>NC_082641.1:46920920-56920920 GCF_028023285.1 Balaenoptera ricei | reverse complement strand
TCTGGATATAAATCCAAAGGAGATGAAATGACTATCTCAAAGAGATACCTGCACCCCCATGTTCATTGCAGCACTATTCACAATAGCCAAGCCATGGAAACAACCTAAATGTCCATTTACAGATGAATGGATAAAGAAGATGTGGGGTGTGTATATGAACATATACATACAATGGAATAGTTAGCCATAAAAAAGGAGATCCTGCCATTTGAGACTACATGGACAAACCTTAAGGGCATTATGCTCAGTAAAATAAGTCACTCAAAGAAAGACAAATACCTCATGATCTCACTTATATGTGAAATCTAAAAAAGCGGAACTCATAGAAACAGTGTAGAATAATGGTTGCCAGGGACTGGGAGGGCGGGAGAAATGGGGAGATGTTGGTCAAGGGATACAAACTTCCAGTTGTGGGCTTCCCTGGTGGCGCAGTGGTTGAGAATCTGCCTGCCAATGCAGGGGACACGGGTTCGAGCCCTGGTCTGGGAAGATCCCACATGCCGCGGAGCAACTGGGCCCGTGAACCACAATTACTGAGCCTGCGCGTCTGGAGCCTGTGCTCCGCAACAGGAGAGGCCGCGATAGTGAGAGGCACGCGCACCGCGATGAAGAGTGGCCCCCGCTTGCCGCAACTAGAGAAAGCCCTTGCACAGAAACGAAAACCCAACACAGCCAAAAATAAATAAATAAAAAATAAAAATAAAGGAATTCCTTTAAAAAAAAAAACAAAAACAGTAGTGTTATTTTAAAAAAAAAAAAAAAAAAAAAACTTCCAGTTGTAAGATGAGTAAGTTCTGAGGATCTAATGTACAGCACGGTGTCTGTAGTTAACAGTACTGTATTGTATACTTGAAAGTTGCCAGGAAAGTAGATCTTAAATGTTCTCACCACTACCACCACCAAAAAATGGTAATTATGTGAGGCAATGAATGTGTTAACTAGCCTTATTGTAGTAATCATTTTGCAATATATATGTGTGTTAAATTATCATGTCGTACACCTTAAAATTACACAATGTTGTATGTCAATTATATCTTAATAAAGTTGGAGAAAAAGCACTCTAAGGACCAGAAAATGCTGCATAATGTGATAATGTGTGCTTTCTCATGGGAGTCCATTTTTGCATTGATATTCATACCTTCTGAAAAGAATCACTGAACCAGTGGAGTACGGTGGTTTTTTATTGTCTTGGTTTGGTTTGGGGGTTTTTTTTAGTTATGATGAAGTGTTAGAATTGAGCTTTATTTTTCAGATGTCAGTTGTCTTATATCAGACACCCACTCACAACTCTCTCACCCTCACCAACAGTTCCAGTTACCAAGCTGCGTGAGTCACAGCTTCTATTTCACCGTCACAGATGCTGTAAAATGATAGTCAGATATTTTAAAGCTAACGGTGGCAAGTTTTTTCCTGAATAATACATAGGCATAAATTATAAACTGAATTAAATGAATATTTTTTCCCTTATCTTACTTTTATTTTCATTACAGGTCCAATATGGTATTTTTCCAGATAACTTTACATTTAATTTACTGATGGATCATTTCATAAAGGAAGAAAATTACAAAGGTAAGAAACCAAACCCAGTTCCATTTATAATGGATCTTCAGCTCCCAAAGGGAAGTAAATGTAGGCACTTTTACTTTTTTTATTTCTTAATGACTCTCTACATCACTCTTTCAGTCAGAAATAGGTGCGTAGTTGATTTACCACACCAGTTGGCCAGGTAGGAGAATCATATTCAGGTCTTTTTTCCTCTGAGTTTCTCACGTTTATTTGTTCATGTCTCTTTGGGCAAAGGACAATGAATTTAGTTAAGCAATAAGCCTTGCCTGAGTTTCCATGGCTAGTTAAGATTATATTAATTCAACTATTAGCTTGACTTTTTTTTAGCACCATTTGCTAACTTTCTTTTATTTAAATCACAGTTGTTATAGCATGTGAAGTGTGTAAGTATAAAATCTTATACACTGGAGAGAGTAGTACACTTGCTATGAAGGAAAGTCATTTCACCTCCCTAGGCTTTTGTTTCCCCATCTCTAAAGTAAGTGCATTGGTGAACTCTGAGATCTCTTTACCCCCAAAATCCTCTGACCCCATGGAATTAATTTAAAGTGGCTCTTACTTTCAGCTACAATAAGGGAGGCCAAGGAAAGATGGGGATGTGGCAGACCCTACAGAGCAGTCAGGTGGAGCCCTGCCAGTCTCCAGTGGACAGGGAAGGGTAGTTCAGCACGCTTGTGCTTGCAGCTACGCAGACAGTGAAGAAGGAAAGAGGAGGCCATGCCGTTGTGTAAAGACACACACTGGCTTCCCCTTCCATCATTTCATCCTCAGGCTTGGTTCTGAGGAGCCATGCCCGTGTTAGGGTAGTTACTACGTCAGGAATGTGGATATGGGCTGGTGCACTTCTGCTTCTATGACACCTGTGATTCCTGTCATTGGGTTACATCCTCTTGTCCCTGCACACCAGCACCCTCAGCCTTTTCCATCGCGTCGCTGCCTGGACTCAGTGATTAGGCTGGGGACCTGGACACCGGGGACCTCTCTCCTTTCTCTTCTCCGGGTCTCTGCTTTATCTTCTCTCTCATAAGGCTTGCAGTTGTTGACTGCCTAAAAATATTTGCTGTGCATTATTTTTTGAAATGCTCATTATCCCTTGTCCATTTTAAACATGGACTTCCTGAATTCAGCTAAAAGATAATTAGCTTTTGCATGTTTCATCGTCTGTTCTCTGTGAACATCAGATTTAAGAATCCTTATTACTCTATCATTGGAAAATTATGTAGTAGCAGTTTTCTCCCTTCTCTCTTTAAAGGTAATGTTGGAAGGGTAAAAGGAGTTTTGGGTTTGGTTTTTTTCTTTTTTTTCCTTCTAAATTCAGAGTAAATAATATTGAGGATTTTTTAAAATAAAGTTTTGATGAAGATTATTATTGTTTATGGCAAAATTTAGAACATGTTATATACTTTTTATGGCTAAAATAGGAAATATCAAAGTATATAAATCATTATGGAGGAAAAGGAAATTACTTATACAGATCAACCTAATTTCACTTCCCAAGCTGACTGAAATGAATATAAATTAGAGATAAAATAAATTTGATTTATTTTTCATGTGTAATTTTGGATTCAGTATTGAACAGTTGGCAAAACAGATTTTTTTTAAGCTGGATTTGTAACTTTAACTGTGTTCTTTTAAAATACCGGTTTGTTGGTGAGGTGGGAGTGTTGTTTGTTTAATCTCTTCCAGGTTCTTATTTTGCTACTGACTTACTGGGTGACTCCTCCCTGGTCTGCCTGTCTATCTCAGTTTCCCCGTCTGCAAAAAAAATATAGAAACTCTTGCCTGTGGCCTCATGTAGAACCATGACAACACACACAAAACCAGCTGGCTAGCAACAGCCGCAGATCAGTGCTAACTCTTTTAATTATGAGTATATGCAAAAATCGGTTAACAGAGCAGCTCAGTCAGTTATTCAGAAACATTTGTTGTGCCTGTGTTATGTGCAGGCACCGTATTTTAAACCAATATTAACATTCTCTGATTTAACAACGAATACTAAGGGAAAGAAATTGTTTGAATTTGATTTTCTTGCCTTCTGCCTATATTGTGAAGTATTGAGGGAAAATAAATTAGACCTTGCTCAAGGTCTGGTCTCCTATGATCAGCATTCATGTAAAAACAAATATCTTCTATGTTACACTCACGGAATTATAACTTATGAATAAGCATTTCCTTTCCATTCTTTCAGTTCTTTTAAATTGAGCCTGATTGTCCTTTTTGTAGTCATCAGTTTTCTGTCTTTGAAATGATACCTGGGATTTAGAATTGTCTCTAGCATTTGTTCTCTTTTGCCCAAACAGGGAGAAAATTCCAGAACATACAGTGGGGCAGTCAGCCGAGCCCCCTCTCTACTTGTCAGGGTGACCTGGAAAATATATTTGCCTCCTTTCTGTATGTCTTAGCTCTTCCAGCTGATGGACATGATGCCTTAAATTTGCTTCACAGTTTATGAGGCATTTTCATATGTATTATTTTGTTGGACTGTCAACAGTCTTGTGATGTATGTGGGATAAATGGTATTTTAACATCATGAAGATGATAATGAGAAATTTGAGTGGTTTATTTGACATCCTTGAGGACAGTGATACAATAGCACCTGATTCAGTACATAGTAGTGTGTACAGTAGAAGCTGCAGACTTGGGAAAGACCTAGTTTATGGAAGAACTAGGACCAGAGCCCACATTTCTTAACTTCTTAATTCTGTTTATTTTTCTATCATGCCCCACTTTTTAAGAGTGTTTATAGTTAAATACAGGTTTGATGATGTTACGTAAAACTAATTACCTCTCATTTTTACTTTGTTCTTCTTTCCAGATGCTTTATCCGTGGTTTTTGAGATCATGATGCAAGAAGCTTTTGAGGTTCCCTCCACCCAACTCCTCTCCCTCTATGTTTTATACTACTGCCTGGCAAAGAAGACAAACTTCAGTGTAAGTGATCTACCTTAAAGCAGCAGTGAGAGCCTTAGAAGAAGCAAGCAGTGGCTGCTTAGTAGGGATGTGGGCGCCAGAGGAAACCTCTGCCCTCAGCATCTGGAAAAAGATGCCTGATGTACAGCCCTGTGGCCCCGTACAACCAGGAATGAGTGTTCGTCCTGTACATTTTAGGTACTGGGTTCTAACAAAGTGGAATTGGACATTCTTCCACTTGGAAAAATCTCAAGGGAAAGTTCTTATGTATGTTCTGAGACTTGAGCTAGGCTAAGTGCACCTCACACGTGCAGAAGTGGGTAATCGATGATCAGTGAGAGCTGGACATGGCGTACCAACAAAGCAGTGAGGCAGCCAGCTTCGACCACGACCTCAGGTATTAAATACTCATTGTTTAATTTGTGTCAGTATTTTCCTAAGGTTGCTCTGGGTCAGTCCAGAAGACTAAGTTTTGGTTTCATCTCTTAGGGTATTTAGTCATTGCTTATTGCTATCCTAAAAATAACAACAGTAACAACAACAATAGCTAATACTTAAATGGCACTTACTTTACACCAGGCTGTGTTCTTGGTGTTTCAGATTTATTAATTCATTTAATCCTCACAACTCCATGCAGATGAGAAGACTGGGGCACAGAGATGTTACATAATAGTCACCCAGCTAGTAGGTGATGAAGCCACCTGGTGAAGCCAAGCAGCCTGGCCCTACAGTCTGCCCTTAACCTCACATGTAACACCAAAAAATACTACTTTGGGTAGGAACTGAAAAGATCATCTAGTCTAGCCCCATTCTAAAAAAATTTGTGTGTTTTGTTTTTGTAAGATGAATGTCATAGCCAATGGCATACCTCACGTTTATTAGTTCATTAAATATATATTGAGCAACTACTACATTCCATACATTTCAAGTGCTCCTTATACAGTGGTGAGCAAAAATTTCCTTCTTACAATCTAAGATGAATATAGGCATTTAAAACAAAACAAACACACGAATATAAAATTGTGACTATAGTGATCACTACAAAGACGTCTTCTATGAAGAGCCTGTATGGTAGTGAGTTTTTGTTTGTATTTTAAACTTGTTAGGAAAGGCTTCTTCCTTAAGGAAATATTTCTTGAGTTAATATTTGAAGCATGAATAGGAATTAACAGACTGAAGAGAGGAAGAACAATCCAAAAAGAGGAAATGACATGTGCAAAAGTCCTATGGCAGAAAGAACATGCTGAGCAGAAAGGGGCTGGAAGAAGGTAGGAAGATAGTGTAGCTGCCACAGAGAGAATTGTAGGGTGAGAAGAGGTTGCAGAAGGCAGGTCATGCTAAGCTGTTTCGTCTACCTTCTAAAAATAGTGAGAAGCCACTGAAAAGTTTTAAGCAGAAGGGGTGGCATGATCAGATTTGTGTATCTGGGCTATAATATGGGTAGGAGATTGGATCAGGGCCAGGGTGGTTTTGGTCAGAGCACTTAGGAGACTATCATGGTCGTCTGAGCAAGAGTAATGGTAGTGTGGGGACCGGAACGTGGTGGAGATACAAAGTAGCTGATGACCATATCTAGGAGGCAAAGAGCATGATGAGGAAGGAAGTAGATGTGGAGGCAGGGAGGTGGGGGTGAAGTCTGACCTCCTCAGTTTCTGCCTGGGGTATCTGGACAAAAGGGTCACCATGTGTTTGCAAAGACTTCTTTTGATGAGGAAGATCATTAATTTGGCTCTGAATGTGTTGCATTTTGAGATACCATTGAGACAGTCAAGAGATTTCACAAGGGAAATTGGCATCTTAATGGAAAAGTCTGGACTGGAGATGTAATTTATAAATCCACGTGTTAAGTGTCTGCAGATGAGCCACAGGCCAAAAGGAGAGTCAGGAATGCGTTGGAACAAACACCGTGAGAGGAGGTGGTCTGCATATAGAGCGCTCCTCAGAGGGTAGGTGAGACGAGGGACTTCTACGAAGTGCGTTGAACTTAGTGGTGTGAGGGCCATAGAGTAATGGAGCAGGAAACCAAATTGGAGTGGATTGTGGAGTGAGTCCGAGGTGCAGAAAGGAGACAGTGCGCATCAGCAGTGTTTTGAGATGTCTGGCCGTGAAGGGGAGTGGAGGGAGGAAGGAGAGAAGCAGGGTTTGCTTTGTATTACTGGGAGAAACTGAAGCATGAAATGAGAAAACCTTGAGGACATTGGTAAAATAGCTCCTGATTTAGTCCATAATAGTACATAGAGTAGAAGTTAAAGGCTTGGAAGAGACCTGAAATTTTATGTTAACACATAACTAGCCTTTCATCTAAGCAGCAGTGGCTGTATTTTTCCCAGTCATCCAAAAAATCTCTAACACATCCATTTGCTTTCATTCATCTTTGTAAAAGAGCTTTTGGAAGAATCACCATTGCAGCCACCATCACCACCCCTGCTCGGTTCTAGCGCAGCAAGGATGCTGCTCATTTGGCTTTTAGCCCCTGTTGCATCCTGATACTATAGGTCATGCTTTTCCCTAAAGAAAAGAAAAAATCCTTCTAAGGCTCCTTTTTTATTTTTCCTTGGGCCCCTTTTCATGCAGTTTTTGTGGGGGAAAATCAAACCTCCGAGTGATTTGCTTTCGCAAGTGAAATGACCTGGTCCTTCATTACCAGCTCTCTTGCTTATGTGTGCTGCAGAAGCCCCTCAGGAGGCTTTGCTTTTCTCCCAGGGTCTTTGCTTGTTTCAAAGGTTTAGAAAAACCTTAAGAAATTGCACAAAGGTCATTCCCAATAAAGAGGTTCGGGTGCCCATTAACACCTGGGGTACCCCACTTATATACCTGGCTGCAATTGTAGCTTGCACACCTTGTTCATCCTCTGACCAGTGCAGGGCCACCTGAGCTTTGCGTTCTGTATTTCCAAGCTGGAACAAAGGCTCAGGCCCCTGTGTGCTCCTACTGCGCCAGCACCGAGAAGATCACAGCCCTGGTTGTCTGGGGAGTTGCCAAGGCTCTCCTCAGGCCTGCCTTTACAGTGAGTCCCCCGTCACTGCTGTTGCTAGTCTGCAGCAGCCTTAGCAATGCTTGTATTTTGCCCCTTCTTTTCCCATGTCTCATAAGGCTTCAATTTTACTGAAGTGTAATTTTGCACCCTGGGTTGAAAGAAATGATCGCTAAGTGTTTCTGATTGCCTAATTGATTTTTGAGAGGCATAAATCTATCTAAAGGCAGCCTAATAGTTATATTTATTTGAACACTGTGAAGTAGAAGGAGTCTTATTGCTGAATTGTTTAAAATTCAAAAAGCTTGCTCTGTCATTTCATAGCAGTGTGAGTACAGGGCTAACAGCATGGGTAATCTTTGTTGATTGTCTCGAGGCAATGCTGGTCCAGAGTGTACGCTTTATTTTTGTTTTGTTTTGCTTTTCTGATCGTAAAAGGAACTCTTGCTCACTGCCCCAAATTTGGAAAGCAATGAAAAGTACAAAGAAGAAAACCAAAATTGCTTGTAATTTCACTGCCCAGAAATCTGTTAACATATTGGGCATTTCTATTCTGTATTTTTCATTAAACATAAATATCTTTTCTTTCCAAAATTAGAATTATAATGTACCTTTAGTTTTGTTATTTTGCTTCTTTTACTTAATGTTATAACATGTTCTTTTTTCCTCTGTGTCATTAAAAATCACATTTTTGCATACAAAATGCATTTATGCATTGCTTGGCTGCACCGTGATCTGGTATATTCTGTTGCAGTGGGAAGAGGAGAGGAACTTTGGTGCATCCCTGTTACTCCCAGGCCTAAAGCAAAAGAATTCGGTGGGGTTGAGTTCCCAGTTGTACGGCTATGCGCTTCTTGGTAAGCTGGAGGTCCTTACAAACATTGTTCTTCATGGATAGAACTGATGCATTCTTTTACTTCATAATAAAATTATAATTTGATTTAAATTTGCAAGTGAAATTCCAATACAGCTTTCATTTTTAGACGTACAACTAGACTTTGATGGCCTTACAGTTATGACCTAAGACAATAAAGTGGGTTCTAAAACCTCCCACCACTGGCAAGGTGAAAATTAGTTCTGATGGCTCTCGATTATATTTAGTGGTAATCAGTGTGAGGAAGGGATAAAGAAAGGAAAGTTCTGGCCCTCTTTTGGGAGAACCGGCCAGTAGGATCTTTCCCATTATTAACAAAGATCTTTCTGTCTCTTAAACCTAAAGTCCAGGAGGAAAGAAATTAAGAGTTGGAGTTAAACACATATCCTTGGTATTGTTTTCAGGTGTGAGGGAAGAGAAATTCAGAGAGCACGTCCAGCAGCACTTGGTTGGGAAAGCAGAGAGGGGCTCACTGGTGCAGTGTGACTGTGCCACACACGGGACAGCTAGCTCTGCTTTAGACCCCGGATTGCATGAGAATCAGACAGTCAGGAGGGCAAAGGCTTCTGAGGAGCAGGGTCGGCACTTGGGTTGTGTGGAATCTGGGCAAATAACATTCACCCTAAATGTGCATGAAATGTGTCCCAATTTACACAGGTTTATTAAATGCATGTTATTTCATTATCCTTCCAGTCCCTCTCCTAAATAGGTAGGCATTTGAGAAAGTCCCTTCTGATCATACATTGTGTCTGCTTACCTTTGTTTTCTGAAAATCATCTAAGTTACAGCAGTTTGACTGCTTTTGGAGTTGATCTTCACCAGTAAAATGTAGTGTGGCATTCTCAGATGCTGATTCTGATATTGATTTACAAGTTTTTGGCCTTTGCCTTCAGATGAGCACTCAGGACCGTTACACTGCATGAGTTGGCCGGGAAGTTGTCAAGGCTGAGAAAATGTACTTTGTTGTTGCTGTTGCTGAGCAGAGGCCCGGGTGTTTTGGGTCTGGGAGCATCAGATCCAAAGCCCTTTGCTCTCACTGTGTCATGTGCTGCGCAGCCTCATTCACCTCCGACAGAAGCAGCTTCCCGGAACGTGACTGCAGCCAGCCCCAAGCATCTTACAGGTCTAAAATTAGCTGTCACCTGATGAGCTTTGTCTATTTATGTTCCACCACAGCTTTCCCAAATCCTCCTTCCCGGGAAAGATAAGTGAAGGTAGATTTAAGACCTGGCAGCTCAAGGTGACTTTGGTCATTAGTGCAGAAGTTTCTGTTCCCCAGGAGTCCAGAGACAGCCCCTCTCCTCACTCGGGGACCTTGCTGCCAGCCATGTTTTAAGCTCCAGTTGTGATTGTTTGAGGTACCAAGAGAAACATTCATGTCCTGAGACCCAAAAGGATGAATGAGGATTATACGATTTAAGTACTGAGGAAGCTCAAATAAAGGAAATAAAGCTCAAATAAATAAAGAGTAAAGTGAGATTTTTTTTTTTTTTTCCATAAAGACAGTCAATGGGGTGTTTTGGAGCATTTTGAAAAATGTCAAACATTTCATGGCAGGGAAAGTTGTCAGACGTTGACAAGATTTCACCTGTAAAAAAGTTGTGGAATTTCTTTTTCAGAGGAAGATTTTGTTCTTGAAACAAAACTAGTATTTCAGTTGTTTGACTTGTTTTATAAGGGTAGCTCCACTTAGAGACAGATGTAACAACCTCTGTAGGGACTTCCCTGGTTGTCTCGTGGGTAAGACTCTGCACTCCCAATGCAAGGGGCCTGGGTTCGATCCCTGGTTGGGGAACTAGATCCCACATGCATGCCACAACTAAGAAGGCCGCATGCCGCAACTAAAAGATCCTGAGTGCCACAACTAAAGATCCCGCGTGCCACAACTAAGACCCGGCACAGCCAAAATAAAATAAATAAATAAAAAATAAATAGCAACCTCTGTAAATTTCCCTCAACCCTTTGATTCATATATCCTCATGATAATCTCCAGCAGTCCAAATGAAAAAGAAGAAAAATAAGTTCACATGACTTTATATTGAAAGGTGTATACATAGAATTTTACATTTTTCATCATACATCCAAAGTGTCCCCATTCACTGGGTGGGATGAGGCTCTTGGTATAGGTTTGAAACGATCCTTCTCTATTTCTAGAGCTGCCAGGTGAGTATTCACTTGTGCCTTCAAGTCCTCCGTCTCAGACATAGTGGGAAGCCACGGCTGAGCCTTCTTTGTTGTTCTTTTTGGCCACAGGGAAGGTGGAATTGCAGCAAGGGCTGCGGGCTGTGTACCATAACATGCCCCTGCTGTGGCAGCCAGGCTACCTCAACAGAGCCCTTCAAGTAATGGAGAAGGTGGCCTCCTCCCCAGAAGACGGAAAGCTGTGTAGAGAAGCGGTAAGTTCCCCGTCTCTAATTCAGTGGGATTTATCATCTCCTGTTACTCATAAGTCAAGCTTTGGATTTGTTTTTCTTGTCTCCCCCATGCCCCACTTTCTTTATCTCTGTAGAATCATGTACTTATTCAGGTGAAAAGGAGTGAGAAACCACAAACATTCTCAATGCTACTGACAAAAAGCACTAGAAAATAAGATTGATGTTGATTTTATAGTTCACTATCTGGGAGGAAGACCATTCCCCTTCCCTAAAATTCAAACTGAATTCAGTAAAATACTGTTTAATTCCACCCGACCCCAAAAGTAAAATCTCAGTAGGAGCTTGAGAGGTTAAGATTTCATTTTTAATTTTTGGCATTTCTGTCTCCTCATGTAGTCCCCAGAGACTAACTACCTGTCAATTTTTTCCATCATACAAGCTCTCAAGAAATGAGTCTAGGGACTAGAGATGGCACTGTCTTTGTTTCCTTCCATTAAACTGTTCTGTGGTGAATGCATGATGCCGAGGAGATCTGGACCAAATGTTCCTCTCATAGTTCTAAGGCGTTCACTTTGCCTGGACTAGGGCTCTGTCCTCCCACCAGCCTCAAAGCTCATCCCTCCTGGTCACCTTGGGCTCTGGACACTACGAAGTTACTAGAGTGAGCTCAGGCTACAGGAAAGCACGCGGCGAGCTTACCCCCGATAGGGAGCCAACAGTGTTCGCTCCTGCCCAAGCAGCTATTGTAGCCAGAGTGAGGCATAGGAGGACATCAGTTGTTTCATTAACAGGGTGTAAAAGTGAACTTTGAGCAGCTGCTTATTTGCTTTGCCTTGATGCTGATCTCTAGGACTCACCTCGTGGCTTTCGTTCAGTCACAGGATGCACAAGTCTGGTCCCTGTACTGGCTCCTTATACTGATGTCTAGTGAGTCCTTATGTTCTCTGCCAGACATTTACAACCAAGTATACACATTTCTAAATACATTTTCATGTTTTAGCCCTGCTGTAGTCAGTGCCGGTGATTGAAAACACAAAATTATACATAAATGCTTTGCCAGGGACATACTCCTTCCAGTTGGAGCCAGATTTGCATTGTTTGTGTTCTGACTTCATAGGAATGTGATTCAGATGTCAGCAAGAGTGGGATGTGTGTCACATATATGTATGTGTATGTGTATGTATATCCCACATATACATTTGGGTATAATGTATTAGTGGCATTAAAAAGCCTTGGAGTATTTTCTGGATTTTTGTTCTGAAGTGACATGGACAGAACTAATCGGTATCCATGCAGGTGCTGATGCTGCCTTGAGGTTGTTTCTGTCCCATCTCTGATGATTAGGCCCTCTGAGGGTCGAGGGAGGTTGCCCCAAAATCAAAGTGGTAGGGGAGAGGGGTCAAAGCAAAAAGAAACCTTCCGTCTTATAGTTTATTTACTTTCTAAGCCATAGAAATCACCTGTTACAGTAAATTTCATGTATGTCTATCTGGTCTTTGTCAGCAGCTTATATAGATTGACTGATCCCTAATCTCTGGATACCCTATGAGCTAAAATTTTTCTCCGAAGAAGGCCCCTGCCTAGGTTCAGAGGCTTTACTGTGCATTCAAAGTGACCCATTTTGGTTGTGGTCTGTAGTGGTTTTTCTTTCCCTTTCTCCCAATTTCAAAGCAATTGAGGAAGAAAAACATGGAAGGGGTGGTACTTCAGTGCCCATCAAGCATAATTCTTGGATTCCTACCTGGGTGATTAAAAGTGAAATCAAAAGCTGCTGTGTTGATTCACTTATACAGATAATTCTGAGCTTGCTTATTGTTCCATTTGTTTTGTACTAAGTGTTCATGCCACGGGACAGGGTGTTTCTAGTGTAAAATTATATAACCATTTCTGTTCCCTATAATTTGATAAGAGAACTCTTCTCGCAGTATTTTAGATCCCAGGTTTCCCTTCCTTTCCCTTCTCCAGCCTCCCTTCCCAGTGCTTTCAGGGCCACAGGATGTTTAATATCTGCCCCCGTTTCTGCTCCGCAGCTCGATGTGCTGGACAAAGCGCTGAAGGCGGCTCTGACCGCTCCGGCCCAGGGGTCTTCAGAGGACCAGCCCCAAGAAGGTGAGAAGACCCAGAGGTCAGAAGAACTGGTGGAGCAGCTGGATGTGGAGGAAACGGAACAGTCCAAGCTTCCCCGTTACCTGGAACGATTTGAGGTGAGTTGTGGCAGAATTGAGTCCCTCTCAGCTGTGCATTAAGCATGCTTCTCTGCCGTGGTGATAGACCAGCAGTCCCTTCGTGCATCAGTGTCACACACAAGGGCATTAAAAACTGACATCAAAAATCACATTGTTATTGCTTCACACAAGAAGTGGTCTTAAAAGAAACAAATGGAATTTTTATGCTCCTTTTCATACTTGAGCGAATCGGTCACAGTTTTGTTTCCTAAGGCAGCATGTCATTACCTGCTACTCATCCCTTACGTCTGCCTGATGGGTGGGTAATAGTTTGCCTTCTCATAGCAAGCACCTGACTTCAGCCCTGGGTGAAGAGGATCTGGTCATTTCTCCATATTGCATTGAACCTTCTTGATCACTGGAAACCCAGGTAGAAATCACAAAGCCGCATTTGAATATGATGAAGATGAAATGCAGGCATCTTCTCTTGCTCGGCTTTGTGGTGTGCACTAGGGCTATTGGAAATGCTGTCTGGACTACATGGGTGGTATAAGGAGGTTTCTACAGGTTTCAGGACAGCCCTGAGCACTCAGACTGCCTTTGGTAGCTTTCAACTGTACGTCCCAAAATGCTCTGTGATCAGAGTCAGGGAGGAAGAGCCATGTTCACATTTTAAGCCCTTGGCCTCTTCCTTGCTGTGTTTCTCATCTATTTAGCACAAAGCGAAAAAAAAAAAAAAAAAAAAAATTGCTGCCTGAAGGAGAATTCATTGTGTGAAGCAGAAAACCTTCCCATCCATCCCAGCTGACCCATTGTGTCCTTTTGGTACAGAGGGATGTATACTTTGCCAGAGTATTGCATTGAAATCTTTGCAGTAATTATATTGAACCAGCTGTGGGAAATCTATTTCCCCTTGTTCTAAGGAGGATCCTAATACCTTTAGTAGCTGTTTTTTCCAGTATTTCTATAAGGTAATTGCTCAACTTCCCTTTTTTATAATTTAGAAACTGAAAAAGGAAGGTTAATCAACGTTTTCATGGTACACGGAGAATTAGCAGCTAGATTAAGAATTTACATACCTGTTCTTTCCTCTTAACTTTGCAGATTTAGAAAAGCTAAAAAGCAAAAAATCTGCTTAGCCCCATAGATTATCATTTACCATGTTCATATTAACCAAGGCTGCCCCACCACTCTTAAAAATTACCACCTTTTTCTTATTGCTTATATATTTAATCTCGGAGAATAGAAATCTGTGCCTGCATTAAATTCTCAGCCCTCACTCTTCCACAATGCTTTTTTTAAAAAAAATAAATTTATTTATTTATTTATTTTTGGCTGCGTTGTGTCTTTGTTGCTGCACGCGGGCTTTCTCTAGTTGCGGTGAATGGGGGCTGCTCTTCATTGCTGTGTGCGGGCTTCTCATCGCGGTGGCTTCTCTTGTTGCGGATCATGGGCTCTAGGCACGTGGGCTTCAGTATTTGTGGCACACGGGCTCAGTAGTTGTGGCGCATGGGCTTAGTGGCTCCGCGGCATTTGGGATCTTCCCGGACCAGGGCTTGAACCCGTGTCCCCTGCATTGGCAGGCAGATTCTTAACCACTGTGCCACCAGGGAAGTCCTGCATTTTTTTTTTTAATTCACAAAAAAAAAGACCAATATTTCTTGACTGCTAGTTGTGTGTTAGGCACTACTGCGTTTCCTTTATCCTCGCCTGGGTGGTAGATACTGCTCTTCCTGTGCTACATGACACCAAGGTTGAGGGAACCTAGTCCATGAGTGACTGACTTTGGATTTGAACACAAGTTTGCTGACTCAGAGTTGAGTCCTTATTCTTGTGTCCCAAGCTGTCTCCTTGGCCTCAAACCAGGTGGGAAGTGATATCAGCAAGAAAGAATTCTCATTTTACGCTTCCTTTTCTTCCTGGTGCCTGATTTTTATTAGTCCCAGGTAGTCTTTTGGGGGCTCATTTTTATGACTGACCTGTCACACCAGACGTCTGGCCACTTCTTGAAGCCCATGGACCCTTCCCACCTTCCAGCCCCTGCTGTTAGAGCAGGCCTCATCACCTATGCCAGTAAATTGCATTTGTTTTGTTGAACATGGGGTGTGTCATATATGCTAAGTCTGGGGCCGTAAGTGGGTCTCTGATGATCTACATCTTGAAGCACTTAAGTAGATTAGTGTTTTTAGTGCTTTACTTCTCCAGAAATACAATACCGACCAAATCGAGCTGCCGTTTCAGTTGGAGCCCTAGGTAGTCAGGATGTCAAGGCTGACCTGCAGTGAAGCGCAGCACGTGGAGGCTTATAATAGCGCAGGCACTCATGGGAGCTGTTTAGCAGGCCGTTAGTAAGAAGGCATTGACATGAATTCCATCTGTTGAAAGGAATACTGGTTAGGCAAACATTTATCCCAGTAATTCTAGAGGAAAAGCTATGGATGAACTTGCTCCATTTTATCAGCCGCTTCTGCCGTTTTGTTTCCACCTTAGGGTTCTTTGTTCTTGGAGTTCGCTGCTTGGTTTGGTGCAGGTCAGAATGGAAATGTTTTTTGTGCAGTCTTGTGCAGTCTTTGTGGTCTAAAACAAGAAATTACACAGGGAGTCACAGCATATGGAGTTCCATTTACCGTTTGTGAGTGAAGGGGAAGAAATGACCTGTGGTGCATCTTAGCAGAATTGCTGGGCTGAAATAAAAAAAAAAAAAGAACAAAAGCTCACAGTGCCTGGATGAAAGGCAGCATGACAGGCTCCCAATAAAGTACCTTCTCCTGTGAGCAGAATGTGTGGAGATTTTGTAAGTGACTTAACCTCTTCTCTTTTCCTCTTTGTATTCTTTACCTACCTGCCCCTCCCACATCTTTTTTTTTTTTTTTCCTTTGTTTCCAATAGGCCTTACATTCTAAGCTACACGCTCTGGGCAAAGTTGAGTCAGAAAGCCTTCTGACCCTGACCACCCAGCTTGTCAAGGAACAGCTCCCTCCCTGTGAAGCAGAAGACATCGCTGCCTACGAGCAGAAGCTGCAGCAGTGGCATCTGGATTGGGTGCATTTGATTCAGAGGGAAAAGGAGCAGAGGGAGAGGGCCAAGCAGCAGCAGGCGGCTCGAAGAGCAGCGAAGGCATCTGCCTAACTAGGCCCCTCAGGGGCCACAGGAACTTCACAAGTGCCCGTCTCAGGATCCACAGTGACCGTGAGGGCAGCCTCAGTGTCCCGCATCCACCTCCTCCTGGTCTTAAAGCAGACCCCCTAAGGTACATGTCAAGCCATGTGACCACCCACCCGAATGCCAAGAAGGCTGTGGAACCATGAAAGTGGCAAATGGTCAGACTGAAGCCACCGGCTGAGTACCTTAAATAAGGGCTCTCGAGGCTCATAGTGGAGTTCTTGGGGGACAGGGATCAATTTTGAAGACTGAAAATCCCTGATACCTAGCGATGGTGGTGGGAGAAGCCGTGACCGAAGAGTCCGGTCTCAAGCACAAGCTGTTGAATGGTCTCTCTGTCCCCAGCCGCGGCCACCTGCAGGTCCTGAGACCCTGTCCCCTAGTCTCCTCTCGCGTGCAAGCTGTCAGCCTGAGCTGGGTGTGGGATGCCCACACATCCCCACTTTCCCCGCCCAGACCTGAACTGGGAGAAGTCCAGTACAGCAGCAAACACAAGACCTGCTGGCTCTCGAATTTCAGGGACCCCCGCTGGCATTTTTAGCACGTGAGGGCTTTTGAGGAGAGAGCTGGCCCTAGCTCTGAAGCTTCCGTGGCTTGACTCCCCATCACATTGGGGTAACTTTCTCACAAAGCATTGTCTCAGCTCCTCATCAAGTAGGCAAAGTGAGCCTTCTGTGTGCACACATGCGCACACATACAATTTGTGAGCACACGTTTCAGTTAGAAGTTGGAGAAAATGAGAGATGGGATGGGGCTTGCAGTGCGTAGAAGACATGAGTGATTGTAAAACTGTCAGGAGGTGGAAAATTTCTCTCTGGGGTTTCTCTGTGGAAGGGGTCAGGGGCCGCTCTTGCTTGCTGCGTAATTTTGCCCTTATGTGTAGTGGTATACTTTTATGCAGGATTGTGCTTTTGTATCAAGAACCTGTGGAAATAAATGTTCTAGGATCATTTTGGTGTATTCTTCATCTTTGTGGGAAGGGAGGGAGAAGTAGGGAGTTTCATCGTCATTATAGTCACTATGATTTTGAGCAACATATTTTCAACCGTCCTTCTCCAGTAGACTGTGGCATTTGTAATAATAATAATCACCACAACCACTAACTTGTGTTCAGGACTCGCTGAGCTCCAGCAACCCTATGAGGGAGCTACTATTACCCTGTTTTTGAATGAGGAAACTAAAACTAAGTAACTTAGGGGGGTCAGGCTCACACTGCTTCTCACCCTGCGTGTTCCCTCCGTACATACCTGCAGTCAGTATCCAACACAGGGCCTGAGTCTTACTTAGGAAGAGGGTCATGACCAAAAGTTGGTTCTGACATCTTGGTTTATCAAGGGCAGGACTTTTTCAGCCCTTATTATATCAAGAGGCAGAGTTCAAGATACGTCAAAAGATGCCTTTTGCTCAGTAAATTAACCACCATCACACATGGAGCTTCTGGTCGATATTTCAGCTCATAGTTTTGCCTGCATTTTCCTCCTTGTCTGTGCCTGTGGCGCTTTACTTCCAGCCTTCAAGAGACCACTTCACCGTGCTGCTGCCCAGCAGGAGTTTCCAAGTTCTCCGCTGCTCGGACTTCTTCCACACGTGTGCCCGCATCTCTCTCAGGAACTCTCCCCTTTGAGAGTCTTTCCCCACCATCTACTCCCCTTTTCCCAGGCTCTCCTCCCCTGAGCTATAGGATACCCTACCACCCTCCTAGATGATGAGAGCTGACCACAATTGTCCTTGGTCTTTTCACCAATATCACCGTCTGTATTTCTTCCACGTGGATGGAGAAACTGCTGTCAGTACCCTGGCCTCTGGGGATGACCTGAACTGTAACAGATGACCTTCCCTCTAGCTGACCTACCATAGCCACAGCCAGACCTCCAGTCTCGTATCACTAATCCAAGATCTTACAGCCTGAAGTCACATTCTCCCAGTCTTCCCTTTCTCTCATCATGTGACTCCCACTGAACCAGCCCTTCCCTCTACTTTCTGCCTGCAAACCCTTAGCCTTTACCCTGTCACTCAAACCCTCGATCTCCAGAATTCAGACCCTGCTTGCCTGCCTTCCAGTCTGGGCCCCGTGGTTGGCCATCCCACTGATGCATCTCTAATTTCTTCTCATTCCCTTTATCCAGGCCCACTTGCCGTCCATGGACCTGTATCCTTGGAGCCACCTGTTATGGGTTGAATGGTGTCCACCCACCACCACCAAGAAAAAAATATGTTGAAGCCCTGACCCCAATGCCTTAGAATCTGACCTTAGTTGGAAATAAGGTCTTTACAAAGATAATCAAATTAAAATCAAATTATAAAAAGAAATTTGGACAAAAGATAGATACAGAAGACAAGGTGAAGACACACGGGGAGAAGATGGCTACCTGAATGGAGTGGTGCATCCACAAGCCAAGGATTGCAAGCCAACACCAGAAGCCAGAAGAGGCAAGGAAGGATTGTCTCCTGGAGCCACCAAAGAGAGTGTGACCCTGCTGACAGCTTGATTTTGAACTTCTAGCCTCCAGTTCTGCTTCTTTAAGCCACTCAGTTTTCGGTACTTTGTTACAGCAGCCCTAGGAGACAAACACACCGCCACTTGTTCTCTGTCTCCTTGCTTCTGACCCACTAAGTTTGACATACAAAGTTGTAATGTCAGGCTGATTCCTCTACAGATTTACAGCTGTCCTCTTCAACTTAGTAGTTCTTTCATTTCTCTTACTCTCGTTTTTACTTCACTAGCTTCTCTATTGGGTCTGCTTAAGCCCTAGACCCTTGCCCCCCAGAACTGTGAGCAGATGTTCCTGCCTCCTGCTTTATCAAGAAAATTTAGGCCACATAATACAACTTCAGTCTCCCTTGTTTCTACCTTAACAGCTCTCTCCTTACCTGTTCTCTCCATCATCCCTTCTACTTCAGAGTGATAGATGTCCCCGCCCTCCTTTCCAAGTTTAGGCTCTTCACTTGTCACCTGATTCCTTACCTGCCTGCCTGTTCCAGAGCCATCTTCTCTTTCCATCTTGCATCGTCTCTACAGATTTCTTCTTCCAAGCCTGCAATCTTTTTTTTTTTTAAAGGAATTCCTTTATTTTTATTTTTATTTATTTATTTATTTATTTTTGGCTGTGTTGGGTCTTCGTTTCTGTGCGATAGCTTTCTCTAGTTGCAGTAAGCGGGGGCCACTCTTCATCGCGGTGTGCAGGCCTCTCACTATCGCGGCCTCTCTTGTTGCAGAGCACAAGCTCCAGACGCGCAGGCTCAGTAGTTGTGGCTCACGGGCCTAGTTGCTCCGCGGCATGTGGGATCTTCCCAGACCAGGACTCTAACCCGTGTCCCCTGCATTGGCAGGCAGATTCTCAACCACTGCGCCACCAGGGAAGCCCCAAGCCTGCAATCTTATTCAAGACTTCCTTCCCTTTTAGAAACAAAAAAGACTTTATCCTGCCATCAGTCAAGCTCTTACCCTGTCCCTCCTTCCTTTTGTCTCCAAACTTCTTAAAAGGGTATCTCCACTTACTGGTTCGTTGCTGGTTCATTAGACCTTGAGAATTTGGCTTTCACTCTGCTGCATACCAACTGCAATGATTCTTTCCCCTCTGCTCTGTTTAGCAGCACTGATCACTCCCTTAGAAGCTTGGTGACTACAGCACACAGTCTCTCTCTGTTCTGGCACTGCTTTCCTGCGCTCACAGGCCTCTGTGTGGCACATACTGTATGCTGGGCACCGTACTAGGAACTGTTGAGTTTACACAGATGAATAAACGATAGACCCTACCCTCAAATAACTTATATTCTAGGGAGAGAGAGGGGGCAGGCACATATGCACCTATCATGCTTCATGCATGATGGTTAATTTACTGAGCAAAAGGCGCCTTTTGATGTATCTTGAACCTTCCTCTTGATATAATAACGGAGTGGTTGAAAAAGCCCTGCCCTTGATAAACCAAAAAGTATCATTAGAGACACAAAGTGATATGGGTGTTCACAGGAAGAGCACTTCAAGCCCAGAGATGGGAAAGCTCTAATGAAGGGAAATCATCATCACCTGCTTTGTGCTTTAGTTAGTCACATGGGTCTGTCTCAAGCTGTCTTGGGGTAGAGATGGTCCTCTTCTTCCCCATGGAGTCGTGTAAAGTAGGTGTTCAAGAGAAATTACTTTAAGTTGAACTGGAATGAACAGCCCACACCCACCCTGCGTGTCCCCCACTCCCCCACCAAAAAAGGAAGAAGAAATAGGAGAAAAAGGCAGAGTAGTAGAAGAAGAAAAAACAATGATGAGGTACACATACCTTGCTCTCCTCTTCTTGGGGCTGTGTTGCCTTGGCACCAAACTTTGCATTTTGTTTTCATACCTTCTAGCTGGCTGTGCAATCAGATATGTGTGTGGGAAATTTGTCCATTTTACAAGTAGTCAGAGGCCTTGAAAACTGGTTTATCAAAGTCGTTTTTTTCACTCTGAATGAAATAACATATTAGTGAGTCCAGGGGTGCTGCTAAACCTGTTACGGTGCATAGGGCAGCCCTCATAACAAAGGACTATCCGGTCCACAATGTCAGTGGTGCCAAGTTTACAAACCCTGGTCTAGGGTGTACGAGCCAGGCAGCCACAGGAATTTTTGCAGTGATGTACATTAGTTGTTTCTTGTCTAACTGTATATGCAGTGATAGAGGGTGGGCTGTTATCCTTCCTCAAAAAAGTCCATATGGAAAAGGATAAATGGTGATTTATATGATTTTTTTCTTTTTTTTAATTGAAGTATAGTTAATTTACAATGTTGTGTTAGTTTCTGGTGTACAGCAAAGTGATTCAAATATATATATATTTTTTCCATTATAGTTTATTACAAGATATTGAATATAGTTCCCTGTACTATACAATGGGACTTTGTTTATCTATTTTATATATAGTAGTTTGTATCTGCTAATCCCGAACTCCTACTTTATCCCCCCCACCCCTTTTCCCCTTTGGTAACCATCAGTTTGTTTTCTATGTCTGTGAGTCTGTTTCTGTTTTGTAAACAAGTCCATTTGTATCATATTTTAGATTCCACATATAAGTGATAGCATATTTGTCTTTCTCTGTCTGACTTATTCTACTTAGTATGATAATCTCTAGGTCCATCCATGTTGCTGCAAATGGCATTATTTCATTCTTTTTTATGGCTGAGTAGTATTCCATGTGTGTGTGTGTGTGTGTGTGTGTGTGTGTGTGTGTGTGTGTGTGTACGACATCTTCTTTATCCATTCATCTGTCAGTGGACACTTAGGTTGCTTCCATGTCTTGTCTGTTGTAAATAGTGCTGCTGTGAACACTGGAGTACATGTATCTTTTCGAATTTGAGTTTTTCCAGATATATGCCTAGGAGTGGGATTGCTGGATCATATGGTAACTCTACTTTTGTTTTTTAAGGAACCTCCATACTGTTCTTCATGATGGCTGCACCAATTTACATTCCCACCAACAGTGTAGGAGGGTTCCCTTTTCTCCACACCCTCTCCAGCATTTATTGTTTGCAGACTTTTTGATGATGGCCATTCTGACTGGTGTGAAGTGATACCTCATTGTAGTTTTGATTTGCATTTCTATAATAATTAGCAATGTTGAACATCTTTTCATGTGCTTCTTGGCCATCTGTATGTCTTTTTTAGGGAAATGTCTATTTAGATCTTCTGCCCATTTTTTGATTGGGTTGTTTGTTTTTTTGTTATTGAATTGTGTGAGCTGTTTGTATATTTTGGAAATTAATCCCTTGTCAGTCGCATCATTTGCAAATAGTTTTTCCCAGTCCATAGGCTGTCTGTGATTTATATGATTTGCTACCTGGGGGTATGTAGCTGGAACCAGGAGTCTTGAGTTCCACAATGAAGCTGCTTCCTCCCCTGCATCAGCGGAACCCGACACCATTGCAACCCAGTCGCGTGGCTGAGGAAGGGATGAAGTTTTGGCTTTAGTGAATCATAAAAGCAGAAAAATGTGGTGTGACTGCATTTTCATTAAAGATTGTTAATAACCTTCAGAGCTGAACTCTTCAAACTGAAAACGATAAATTTTTAAATCTTACTTTAGAAAATGGGGAAAGGAGTACTTTTTAACAAACATAGTTATGTCAGGAAAGTTGCCTTTTATTCTAAATAACAACTTATTCACTTGAAAATAACCTTTTCTTTCCTCATTGATTTGGCCTTTTCACTGACATTGCATGTTGCCATGAGGATGTTATTACCTGTATGGTAACAAGGAAGTCCAAACAAAGGATGGTGGCAACGCCCCTGAGAGTGTGGCAGTTACCACCAGGATCTTTGTTTAAAACAAAACAGTGAGTGACACTTAGGTTTTGTGTTTATTATACATGAATGTGATGATTCCAGATCTGAGCTGGACATGTTCAGAAAATGGTTTGTTCTTTAAAAAGAAGTGTCTGAAAATAAATTCCATTATGGGCTTTAAATGCTAGATCAAGGACTTTGGGGAAGGTTTATAAAGGATTTATAAAAGGGACATTATATCCTCTGATATACCCAGTGGTAAGAGAATTTGCTTGCCCTTTTGGTTTCCATGATGCTTCATCTCTGCAGAGTTCAACATATTAATTCTTAAAATGCCGAGGTTAATATGCCTAAGATGGTATCTGGAATAGACTCGGCAAGAATGCCCGCTAAGTTTCCTCCAGTGACAGTCTGCTTGGCCACTGTTGGGTGTCAGCGTTTTCCCGGCTCTGGTTCACAAACAATCATGTACCCATCTTGATTACACAAATTATATTTAACAACTGCTCTTTGTGAATGCCCATTCCTACGTAATTTAATCCTAATTAAATAAATCCTCTCTAATCCTTACAGCAACCCTTCAGGGCAGGGATTATTACCCTCATTTTGCAGAGGAGAAAACTGAGACTTATATGAATTGCCTAGGGCCACACAATTAATAAGTGGCAAGGACAATGCTTGAACCCATGCTTGTCTGATTCCAAAGCCCCTTTCAAACAACTACCCCCTATAATCACTGTGCTAATCTGGGACTAAGTACATTCATTCATTCGTTCAATCATTCAACAAATATTTATTGAACATCTAGTGTGTGTCAGGAATGGTTAAAATAGTCACTGAGGATACAGAAGGGAACAAAGTAGACTAAGATCCCTTCCCTCGTGGTGTTTCTAGTCTATGGAAGGAGACACATAAGTATATAACATGTCACGTGGTGATACGTGATACAGAGACAAAGCAAGGAAGAGGGAAAGAGAGTTCTGGTTAAGTGGTGGAGGTTGCAGCGTAACACAGGGTGGTGAGGGAAGGCCTTCCTGAGTAGATGACATTTGAAAAAAGACCCACGCGGATGAGGCTGAGGATCATGGAGTCACCTGGGGAAAAGCGTGGTAGACAAAGACACCAGTGCTGAGGCCCTGGAGGGAAGTGTGCCTAGAGTGTGTAAGGAAGGCCCGTGTGGCTGGAGCGGACTGTGCAAGGTGCAGAGCAGTGGGATTTGAGGCCAGGGAGATGAGGGGTAAAGGAAAGGACAGGTGGTGAAGGCCGCCAGCCCATTAGTAAGGACGTTGGCTTTTGCTCTGAGATGAGAACCCATTTGAAGGTTTTGAGCACCGGATGGCATGGTGCAACCTAACATTTTTAGAGTATTACTCTAGTCTAGCTGCTATGTGCAGATACTTGGAGGGCAAGGACAGGAAACAGGAGACCAGTTAGGGGGCTACTGCAGTTATCCAGGGGAGAAATGACTGGCCTGCACGACAGTAGTAACAGTGAACGTGAGGAGAAGGGGTTAGACTGGGTGTGTCTTGAAGGTGGAGCCAGCAGATCTGCTGACCGGCCAAGATTTTTGACCTGAGCAACTGGAATGATGTGTGTACCATTTACTGAGGTGGAAAAGCCTAAAAGGAGAAGCAGTCAGGGGAGACCAGGGATTTGAGGACATGTTAAATTTGATTTGGGATGTTTTAAAGGTCCCTACTGCACATCCGAATGGAGCTTTTAATGGACAGCTGAATATATGAGTCTGGAGATCAGAGAAGAGGTACAGACTGGAGATACAAATTGTAAAAGTCATCAGTTGACACATAGCATTTAAATCCATGAGACTGCATTAAAGTAACATGCATTATTGGTTTGAGTCGGGGATAGTCGAAGCCATGAACTAGAACTGTGCCTACTTTTTAGGGGCGATTACCCCATGAACGTGGCCTCATAATGATGTTCCATCATCTGTGAAAACATTGCCAGTAACCCCCAGAGAATTAGCCAGAACTGCTCATATTAAAGGAATTGACTGTGACCAAAACTCAATCTGCCTGTATGGCTCCTGTGAATTTCTAAGACGTACAATATAAGATCAGAGAGGAAATGGTGGGATCCAGGATTATGCAAGAGACCCAAGAATTCATGAGTCAAGTGTGTGTTGGAAGGTCATTGTAGGGACACAGAGAAGCATCTAGAATGAGCAATACATTTATAAAGAGAAAGAAAATGTAGTCATAGTACCTTAACAGAACTTTGTTGATTTGCCTGCAAAATAGGAAAACAGAAACTGAAGAAAAGCTACCTTCAAAGTAGAAAAGGACCAGCTGGAAGGAGATGAACTCGTCGCCATCTCCGCCGTGCTCGGTCCGGAGGGAGTGGGATAGAAACACACGGAGGGGTTCAGGTATGGTCAACTGTGGGGCTTCCCTGGGGCTGAGGGGGTCTCCTGGGACACAGGACTTCCCATGCTGAAACCAGGGCAGTCCTGGCAAAGCAGGATGCTTGGTCACCCTGTGTTCAGGCCAGAAAGACTTCCTGGAACCGAGTAGTTTGGCAGTGGAATAGAAAACAACTTATTTAAATTTAATCTGACAGATGTAATCAAAATCTCTTGGTGATTATTTCCCACCCTGAGTTCTCACATGCTTAACCCTTTAATTTCTGGAGGGATTTCAGAATGCCTTCTGGTACACAGTGACTTCTAATGGGACCGGTCGACCAGCCCCATGGCTTGGAAGCACAGTGTAAGATTAAAAGGAGTGTTTGTGACAGAGGAACATCATTATGACTTCAGACAGACTGCAGTGGCCTTTTGAGGCCAAAGGACCATCTCTGAGGACAGACAAGACCAGGTACTGGAGGTCTGTTGATCACTCTGTGGGCACTTCTGTGGAGGGAATTGAGGCACACACACACCACACACACACACACACACACACACACACACACACACACACACAGTCTCAGTTTAGCCATCATTTCTGGTGCTTTTCCTATGGTCACCTTCACTCATCCTTGGATTTTGGGAGTCCCAGTCACCGCGTTCAGTTAGGGCAGGACTTAGGTTTTGCTCACCTTTAAACCCCCATGGTCTTACCCACTGCTGGGTATAGAGTGGGTACAATAATCATTGAATGATTGAGGAGAATTCCTCCTTTTTTTATTATTTATCATCACTTTTCCTAAAAATCTTTTAGTTCCTAGGTGTGAATCCAATCCACAGCATATTATGTTATATAGAGCTTACTCTGTAACTGAGCAAGAAACAAAAAAAGGAGATAACATATTGGATATATTGACTGAGTGTGATGGCTTTGTAGAGCCCCAGAAAGTCAGCCCTAGGAGGGATCATCCAGTTTGACCATCTTGTCAAATCCTCTCATTTTACAGGTAAGGAAAGGAGTTCCGGACGGATTAAGTGACTGAGGTCACACAGCCAGGTGTGGCAGAGCTAAGATTAAAACCTGGTTTTTGGTTTATATTGTGATTTAGTAGGAAACCCTCCCATTATCCTCCTTCAGATACACTGCTCTGTTGACTTTTTCTTTTTAAGCAATAATTTTAACTCTTTCTCTGATCTTCCGGTTTCTGTCCTTAAACCCCAAGGTCCTCTAGGGCTTGGCTACAAAAACAGTTGTAGAAATAGTAGCAGGGCCCTCTCAGCGGTTTACCAAAAGCCAGGGAGCCCACTCTGAAAAGAACACAATCAATCACCCCTTGTGAATGAACCCACCCACACACGCCTCAGCCCCCAACGCACCCAACTCAGTAACACACAACAAAAGCACAGCACACACACCAACTTTTGCCACTTTTGTATTTTATTGTGGAACTGAGGTGTTTTTTTTTTTTTCTTTTACATCAAATATCCTCAATGGAAGAGGGGATATTGCACACAAATATCATAAAAGCACTACATATTACTTTCACTGGAAACTAATTTTCTACATTAGATATGACTGGATAGGATAGAAGTGATGCAGGATTATAAGACATAATACCATACACAGATGCAGACTGACACAAACACCATTCAGAACAAGAGAGAGGAGTGGGAGGTGCTTCTCAGCCAGGCTCAAGACCATGTCCTTCCAGGGTGGAAGAAGGGCTGCATGCAGCTCCGTAAGCCTGACTCAGTGCCGCAGGGGCGTTCTGAAAAGGGCAGCCCCGGTCTTGAAGCCCCATCTCGATGGCTCCTTTTTTGGGGAGCTCCAAATGAGTGCAGAGAAGCTATTTATTTCTTCCCTTCCTTTTCAGTTGTTGATGCTGCCTTTTAAATTAATAAAGTCACAGATTATTTTTTCGTAGTAAATAGTTTTAATACCAGGTGAATAACCTAATTGCTTTCAAAGAAATGCTCATCCCCTAGGCTGCTTTTGGTGTGTTGTTCAGTTGGTTAAAAGATAAAAGCTTACAGTTCCTTTCAGATGGAAACAGGGTCTTTTCTTCTAAATCTGAAGCGCAAAAAAAAAGTTATTAATCTAACTCACAATGTCATTACTGAGCAAGAACCTCCTGTGACAGGTGACTAAAGAGGCAAGAAAAGCAATTTCAGAATTGTAGAGCAGCTCCTGAGAGCTGAAATTTGGTAACAGGGAAAATGGGAAGTGGTAAAATTTCCATTAGCAAATGATTAAATCTTATTAAATGAGTACTGGAAAGCTCCTAAACTGTGTAAGCTATTGGAGACACTTAAAACATTCATATACACTGGGGAAACCATTCACTATGATATGTAAGGTTAAGAAAAAAAAAACATTTTTTTTTTTTTGGAACACCATGGAAAATGGCATTTAAGGGTTGGGAAGGGGGGGAGGGTCAGTCACTGTATCCAGCCCCACCACAAGACTGAGAAAGCATGCACAGGGATTGGGTTTTGAGAAAGGGGATAGAATTAGTTAAAATTGAAAATGGAGGATCATCTCTAACGTTTAGTCTCTGTAGAATTTTAAGAATACTACCAAAAAGTTCATGATCATGAGTGCTATCTCGATGGAATCCCATCATTTAAACAGAGTGTAAATTCCTTTCACTCAAATATTCAATCTATACAATTGGATTAAGTAATCAGTATGAATAAAGCTCCTAGAAGTCTGTGTCAATCTTTAGCTCTCACCATGAATGTACATGGTACATTGTGATGGCTGTTACTAAACTAATTGTGTATTTATGAAACTAGCAAAATTAGGTTAGTCACACAGGTAGGAAAGGTGTCTGGAAGGACAGGAGCAACCTGTAATGTAAATATTGGTGTTCCTGTTATATTCAGGCTCTGTGGTCATCACTGAGAACAATGGATGGAGAAAGGTACTGATCTATTTCATAGGAAAAAGAGCCAGCTGACCAGTGACAGCTTTTGTATATTTTTTCCATTAAATTCCATAGCAAAAAAGAAAAGAAAAAGAAAAAAAAAAAAAAAAGGAGTGGGATAGAATGGTTATAATTGAAGACTGGCTATAATTTTCCTAAAATGTTTGGTTTTTTTCTTAAAGCAAAATAATGTACATGTTAAATAAATTTAATTTGGGAAATTGGAAAATAATTCCATCTTCTATCAAAGAAAAATCAACCAGAGGTCTGGATTTGGCAAGAAGGCTGGAAATCTGTTTCTCTTCCAATGCATCATGTGAACCAACTTAACAACTAATTATTAAATAATCATCTTGAGTATCTTAGGTTGTCTCTTAAAATACCTTTTAAGTAGGTGAGTTTATACTCACTGAAATCCTTTTTTGTCACAATGTGTTTTCCATCGTGTGCTCATTTTTTTGTACCCTAAATCAATGCGTTGTTCTTAAGGACTTCAAAGAAATAGGGTAATAAATAAAAGCTGCATTTCTAGAGAAGCCTAAAAAAAATAGAATATTAATTTTTAAAAAAAATTAAACATTTGAAAAATGTAATTCACAGCATTAAGTAGACTGCATTAGGTCCTCGGTGAAGGGACCTGGAAGAAGCATTGTTTAAACCCTCATAGTAGTTAGCAGTGCAAAACACACACTTATCAGACAAAAATAAACTAAAATGTTAATTCTGAAATAAATAACTAACATAGAAAATAAAACGAGGTGATTGTTGACTACTCCGTAGATCTTAGAGTCTGCAGGAGACGCAACTCGACAGAGCCCAGCACAGCTGTCACTGAAAAGTTTGCCACATCTGAACACTGGGTGCGCTGATCTGCAACTTGAAACTTAATGTCAGTTTTAATCATGATCTGGCTTCCCAGGTTCATAGTTCAATGATGACAATGATGGAAATGATCTCTGAACTCTACGTGATGAACCGTAGGAGTTGGGAATTCATTTGTTTTCAACGTATTTTTCTTTTTTTGTTTTTTTTTCCAAAAAAGAAAATCCCAAAGCAAATTTTTGCTAGGGTTCTTTGAACTTGTCTTGGCTCTTTTACCTCATGGTTGAAGATCTTGAAAGAAGTACGTAGGATACCACTGGGTGATGTACTCGTAAAGGCCTGGAAAAGTAGCCATTCTCCCCCACTCTAAGATAGCGCATACTCAGATTTTTGTTATGGGACTCAAGGGGTGGGAGGTATCACTATTCCTGGTAGTGATGGGCTTTTAATAAATATTATTACTGCAATATCAGACTTCAATCTCACCAGAACTTCAAAAAACATTATTCATTTTTTTTGTCTTACGAAACACTTTAAAAAAAAAGAAAGACTGTCACTTGAAAATTTTCTTTGCATTTTCCTGTAAATGAAAACATTTGTTAAAAAGTTCATCTATGAAAAGTTCTCACATATCTAAAAAAAAAAAAAAAATTCTTCTGTACACTTGTTCCCATAATTATGCTGAAATTAATGGAAAATTAAAAAAAAAAAAAAAGCCAATGTAAGACGAGGGAAGCTAAATACTGTACACTTGCTGAGAACCTCTTCCACCTTTAAGATTCACTGTTTTCCCAGTTCTGATCATAGAAGCCGTTTCAATCTTGAACTTGCAGTAGTAAAGAAGCTATGAAAGGCTCAACTTGCTTGGCTGAGGGGCCTGAGGTGGTATTCAACACGCAATGCTCAGCATCAGACTGTTGCACCCATCAGGTAAGCTCCTAGTACCCCTCCCACGCGCACACACATGCTCCTTTAACTGGAGTGTCTATAATCCTACACGGATGTTTTATAAACTTGCTGTCTCACATTAAAAAATAAGTGCATCAAGTATCTTTGTACATTCAAGTCACTTCCTAAGGCAAATTGTCTACCGTATGTACTCCCAACTGCTTTGGTATTTGCTTGTTTATCGGGGTGGACTTGGGTGTCTCCGCATGCAGGTTAATTGACTCAGAGTGGACTAACTGGGTGCACAGACGCTGGGAGCATGCCTTAGATCAATCTACTCGTGTGTTTGAAGAGTCTGAGAGTTCTGAATGGGGTTCAAACCACTTGCATGTCCAGTCTACACTCACTACATTTTGTCAGTGTGCAGCCTTCAAACTGAAGGAGCTTAATTAAGGCGTGAAAAATCTCACATGCCCTCATTACAAGTTTTGTTCTTTTCTGTTTTCTTCCAGCCAACTTGTTTTAGGAAACTAAGACCCTTTTTGATGACTCAGACTGACACAAGTTACAAACTTTGCCTATGCAGACTACAGAATAGACAGAAAATGCAGACCTAACTAATGGTTATTTTCTCTTCTCTGCCCCACCCTGCTCTCTCTTTCTCTCTGGTATCTCACCAGCATTCTCTACCATTACATCTCCTCCTCTTGCATTCTTTTTTTCTTTCTCATTTTCTCCCTCTCTCTCTCTCTGTTCTGCGTTCCCTCTCTTTTGTGCGTGCGCGCTCTCTCTCTCTTTCTCTCTCTAAGACAGATGCGTCTACCTAGCAGAAATCAGTTGGGTTTGCTAGTGCATGGTTTCCAAATGTTCAGCAGAGATGAACTGGGGTAGGTAATTTTGCAGTAACTTGAACCCTAGTGTGGGAAGACTGCTACTTCCCTTAGCAATCAGCAAAAACTGAGAAATATTAGTGACTTGTATCACCATGACACAGTATAGCATTTGGCAGGTAACAGTTCAGCGACTTATTTAGGTGAATTGACTTTTGTTAGAAAAGGTGGTTTCAAACTGAAGAATTTCTGGAAACAAAGTTCAAACCCTGTGGTGTGGCTGGCCTGGTTGTTACAGTTCGATCTTACATGCAGGGAAGGATTCGTCTTGCATAACCACGGTACTGCTGCTTGCTAAAACCATGATGTTGAGGTCCTGCTGCTTCTCATGGGTCTCCTGATACCATTCCCTCATCACTTCTGAGTCATGAGTTGGGATCAGGGTCACCTGCAGGGAGAGAGAAAACAGCTGCTGAAGAGCAGAACCGGAAATCGGATGGAAAAAAAACAGAACAACAGCGAGGTATTAATTAGACCATTAGAAAAAGAAGGGCAAAGAGAAAAATCTTCTATTGTCCTTAGGAAATTCAAAGAACTTTTCAACTTAACGTTTTCTAGGAACCATAATAAAGCTGCCAAAAAGTCAGTTTTTCTGGGGGAGCTGAAGACTGGAACCAAAAGCAGGTCATGACTAGCTAATCAGTTTATCAATGAGTCGTCGGTTTTTCAGTTCTTTAGTGTTAAGAGAAGTGCTTCAGTTAAGGTGGAATTTCTTGTATTTCCTTTAACATAACTGATCCTAAGAACAAACGTTTGTATCTTTAATTTGTGTGTGTGTGCTTAGGGGCAAAGGAGTTGGGTGGGTAGGCGGGTACTGGCTTGAACAGTAAAAATTCCACCTCGTATTCAGTAAGAGGCCACTGGGTGTTTCTCATTAGATTTCATATGATGAAATAACCAGCATTTCTATTTAATGTTATGCAAGCACAGTTTACTAAATGACTGTACAAAACCATAAGGAAAACTTAGATAAGCAAAAACCACAGCTGAAATAGTATTAAGAGTGGTTCGTGCCTAGTTATGATGTTTGGGAGTTGGGAGTATCCTGCTGGGGACCATTTTCAGCACTGCTCCTCCTGCAGAATCTCACTGGACAGCTGATTTTCTAAATGGCCATATTCCAAGCTTTGGTCTACTTGTGAAGCACAAAGGAGTAAAAGGCAAGTCCTTATCCGCATCACATGGAAATATGACCACTTGGTTACATCGGTTAATATTCTTGGTATATTAGGGTGAAGGGCAAGTAATCTTGGTCCCATTTTGCAGATTAATGTATTATGCTTTAGGGTGGTAAAGTGGCTTTCCTCCAAGTCCCTCGTGGCTGGTGGTAACAAGAATACTTTTAGACCGCCTTCTGTGTGTTAAGTCCACTTTGTCCTCAGGATAGTTTATGTGTGGCAGACCCCCCGGGGTACCTCACGTGGATCCACAGTCATAATAGTGCCTCATTAAACATGATCCCTTGCCTCTGCCTCTGGACACAGCTCCATGTGCAGTGCGGACACTGTCCTGGAGCTCTTACCTGCATGTTGCTGCCCCACTGGGCCTTCCCTTCCAACAAGGCGTCCAGGACAGCCCGGCTGGGCTCCTCAGCAGCGGGGTCATTCCCACTCACCACGTAGTAGGACGACCTCACTCTCTTGAAAAATTCAACATCGACGTTCTTACTGTTGCTGTGGTTGGGAATATAGCACAGGTCCAAGTACACAGGGGGGCCTGGAGGCACAGCTGAGGGCTTGGATGTCTTGGTGTTTCCTGGCCCTTCAGTAAATGAACAAAAATACAGAGAAAGCCAGGGTCACAGGAATGCGAAGAGACCCGTCTGTCCAGTACACCTTCCCTACTCCTTCCCGAGAAGGTCCTCTAGCCCGTGGGGAGGGGGTACTGGGCATTCCCCTCTCTCACAGAGGGCATTTAACACTGGCAGTTTGAGAAACTATCACCTGGTTGTTTACCATCTCAGCAGGAGAAATGAAGAATGGAATGTTTCCCTTTGTGGACAACCCATTAGGAAGAAGAGTTCAGGCCTTCCTCAGAGCTGGAACTAGGTAGTAACACTCCTCCTGAAAGAGGTACTCATGTGCATTTTAATTTGAAAAGTGGTCTAAGAAACAGATTTTAAAGGACAAAAGAAAATATCTGCATTTGGTAAAACACAGTTAAGCAATCTTTGTAATCCAGTTAAGATCTCATTTGAAAGCAGTTTTGCCCACAGCTGAATATTATACCCTCACATTCGACCTAGCCAGTGGTCAGATCTTAATTAACACCATATGATTTCCAAGACCCTCAGCACCTCAACCTCATTCATAAACTGATGAAACACTGTATTCTCTCCTTAGGACAGTACTCTAAAATGTGAGACGTCTCCTTAGACAAGATCGGATACCAAACTTTGGCAAGAGGAAGGGTCAGAAAGACTAGGCTTTCTCTAGCCAATCAGGACATACCAGGCTGAGGTCAGGGGCATGTGGCAGCCAAAATTCCCAGTCTAAATCAGAAAGCCCGAGCAAAGGAAAGATTCAGACTAACCCCAAAGTTTCTGGGCACCTTGTTTGGTGAGCTGGCTTTCTGATTTGTTCTAATTAGAAGGTTTAAACTTTTTGAAACATTAATACAACTAGCATTCTAAGGCAGTGATTCTTTCCCTGGCCACATGATTAGAATCACTTAGCATGCTTAATACCAGGCCCCATGCCCCAGAGTCTGGCTTAATTGGGCTGGGGTAGGGCCTGGGTACCACCATTTTTTAAAAGCACCCCAGCTGATGCTAATGTGTATCTGGTATCTGGTTTGAGACCACTGCTGTAAAGCCATTTAAAATACTAGCTGGATCCTATATATTTAATCCTCTTGCCTTTCTCCATGGGATGTATAGAGGCTGTCATCCCAGAGTCGAAACCAGCAGTGAATTCCATCAATGGTCTAGTTTTATTTTCAGGGGGGTAGGGCAGTGGTGAGAATCAGGCAAACTGGTATTTGGATAAACCGACTCATTTTATGAATAGATTAGCCAGCCTTTATAATGAACCTAAGCTAAAAGCCCTCAACATATCCATGTGTAAGTCTCCCAGAGAATTCTGACTTGTAACAGAAGTTTGTGAGTTACATTTCTTCTAATATTTAAAAATGTCTGCGGTTTCCCCTTGCACACTAAATCACTCCCATCAACACCAAAGGAACATTGCTCGTAGAAGCCCAAACCGAGGGAACTGCCAGAAGTCGACCCAGGTTTGTTTTAAAATTAATTAATAGTGCAATTTTTAAAAAGTTTAAAGTTTAAAAAAAATATCACTTGTGCGGGCTAGAGTGTATGTTCAGCAAGTTTGGTAGCAGATTTCAGTTGGATTTTATCTGTTTGGATGGATTTCATGTTTTCTCCTAAGTGCAGGTCAAGTTGTCAAGTCCTTTAGATCAAGGAGTTAATCATCTGGTGGTTTTCTATTAAGTCTAAGCATGAACAAATTCAGTTTGTTTTCTACGTGCAAGTAAAAAGAGGAAACCTGATAAGACCTGAGTCTTGAAATTGATGCTCCATGTTGCTTAAAAGTAAAAATTTGTACCTGTAACTAATACTTCCTAAAATGTACTGAATTTGAGAGTCCCAAAGGTTCATCTCTCAGATTTTCCATAATAAATCAAGGAAGTGTTGCTTAAATTACTGTTTGCTTTACACGTTTGAGTCAATTTATGTTACTTTGTGAACTGTGATCTAAAATCCCCAAATAACTGTGTAAAGCAAATAAAAGATATGAATTCAAATCCCTGTAATTGGTTTGAAGCAACAAAATGAAGCTGGGCCATCAGAGACCTGTTGCATCAAAAACCCAGGTCATTGCTGAGACCTTGATAAGTCTAAGAATCTGAAGTCAGGGATATCTGCTCTTGCCAAGTGGAATTTCAATCTGAAATAGAATGCTGAGTCTCTGTTAGTGAGGCCTTGTGGTCAGAATGGGATAAGTAGAGCCTTGGATGCTTTTCTCTCTATTTGTACTGGGTACCCAGTGGTCAACTGAATTTGCTGGCTGATCAAACAAAGCATTGCCTTTAATGGGGATGCATCTCCAGCCTGGTAATTTTTTTCTATTTAAAAACTGTATAATTTTTAATTTTTAAAATGTTGTAACTTTATTTTAAATGTTTTTTTATTTTTAAAAAATGGAACCTAAATCTTGGACCTATGCTGCTTATTCCAGGCTTGGCTTGGAACTCTGGTTCTCCCTAGGCCTTTGAGAGCTCCTGGCCTGTGTCACCTCAGCTTGATTCTGGGGCCGGCGTGGCCGAAGCCAATGCCAACAGAATCTTCCCAAGGAGCATGGAACACACATCCTTGGTTCTGAAGATTCAGAACAAGGCTGCGGTTGCTGTGTTGCAAAAGGGAGCAAACCCAGGGGTCGCATCTGGGAAATCAGAGCTGCCCTGGGCCATAAGCTGAGCTATCCCCAGGCCTACAGGCTACACTGGGCTGAGATCTATACCTTTTGGCAGACGAAAACAGTGAAGGGAAGGGAGAGCACCAAGTCGTGTTCTCTCACCTCCCCAGTACAAAGTCGGATGGAAATGCAGAGGCTGCAGTGAAAAGTAGAATTGTCGTGTCCTGCACCAGGATGCCAGCACCTTCCACCTACCTGCAGTCGCCGTCTTTACCGATTTGGATGTGGAGGTGTTCGCGGCATTCTTGGTCTCCTTGTCTTTCTCTTCTCCACGTGCGGCTTTGACCTCAGGAGTGGTGGTGGTTTTTGTTGCTTTTTCCACAGATTCCTTCTTCTTAGGAGAAGCCACTCGGGACACCTTATCTGAGGATTCCTTCAAGGCCCCTGGCTTGGGTGAAGCTGCGGAGGGCTTGGACTTCCCATCACCCTTCTTGACAGGTGAGGATGACTTGGTCTTTGTACCTGGCTTTTTGGTTTTGGTCTTCTCCTTCAGGTCCTTCTTCAGAGCTTTGCCCAGGTTCTGCTCGATGGCCAAGGCCTCTGGGTCCATCATGGACACATCAGGGTGGCGTGGAGAAGGGCTGCGGTCCTGCATGGGGGCCGGAGGTGGATCCATGTGTTTGTACGTGACGGTCTTGTCTGTGGGGATGGTTTCTGATTCATCTTCCGAGTCGATGTTCGCATCAGCTGTGATGGAGGGGCACTCTTCTGTCTCCGGGGGGACATCAGAGTCCGTCTGGGACGGGGCTGACTCGCTGACTGAGGTGGGAGGGGTTTCATCACATTGTCGGCCCTGGGGCTTTCCTCCAGGAGGTGGTGGGGCTCCCCCTGATTGGGTGAGGGGCTTCTCCGATTCTTCCGTTGGCTCTTCACTGGCAAACCACTCGAGAGGATTGGGATTAATGAAGGAGGGTGAAAGCTCCGTCTTGGGATGCTTGTATTCACAGGAGGACACAAGGCATAAGTCAACATCCTGGCGAGCCTCGGAGGGGGACTTCTTTTCAGCAGTGTAGCACTGGTCTGGAGTCTCATAGGCATATGTAGACGCCTCGGGGGTTCTAGCGCTTTTATCGGGGGTCTCGTAACAGTATGCGGAGGTAACAGGGGTTCGTGTAGTTGTTGTCGATGTCTCATAGGAGTAACTTTCAGACCCAGGGAAGCTGGCAGTTTTCTCAGTGGTCTCATAAGAGTAGCTGGAATCCCCAGGTGTGTGGCCACCCTCTTCAGAGTCATCATAGCCATTGCTGATGTCATCCAGGAGCCTTTGAGACCGCTCAGTCTTTTCGTAGCTGTAAGCACTCACTTCAGGGGTCCTTATCGTCTTCTCACTTAACTCGTATGCGTACCCAGACTCTTCGGGGCTCCGCGTGGGCTTTTCAGTAATTTCATAGGCATAGCCGGCATCTTCGGGAGTCTTGGTGGTTTTCTCAATGGTCTCATAGGAGTAGCCTCTGTCACATGGGGATTTGATGGTGCCCTCTGTTTTCTCATAGTAATAGCCACTCACATCTGGGGTCCGGGTAGTTTTCTCATAAGCCTCATAGTCGTAACCTTCTTCATCTGGGGACCTGGTTGTCTTCTCAGGCTTCTGATAGGCATAGCTGAAGTCTCCAGGTGTCTTCCCTCCACTGTCCTTCTCCAGGCTGGATGTGGTCAAATCTCTCGTCAAGGCTAGATGGTGTGGCATCGTATCAAATAACATGGAGGCACGGAAGCCATACGGCTCTGCAGATGCTGCACCCATTGGTGGGGGAGAGGCAGTGTGGCAAGGTGCTGTGCTCTCTTTGACTGCAGAGGTAGAGTCTGAAAAACTAGGGGAATACAAAGGAGAGGACTCTCTCGGGGTGAGTGGAGAGATATCAGATTTTGGTGAGAGCTTCTCGCCTTCCAGACTTTGCACTTTTTCAGTGGTGAGCGAGGCATATAAGGATATATCCCTGGGAGGAACAACATCGGATAGAGTATCTTCTTGGAGAGGAGAAGCGATCTGAGAAGGGGTATGTGCAGAGGAGGTGGATGGGGAGGCCTCCACCTGAGAGACTGAGATGAGCTCAGAAAGATCATTATCTTGGGTGTAGGACGGCTCCTCCGTTGGTGGGATCTTGTGTGATAAACTCGAGTCCTGCATGTCAGAAGGACTGTAGTCCACCTCAGTTGGCCCATTTTCAGTGATGTGAAGCATACTTGCACCCACTGTAGGGTGATCTGGAGACTGACGACTGAAGTCCATAGCAAGGGAGTGCTCAGGGGATTCCTGGCCAAATTCAATCGACATCGAGGATTGTTCAGATCTGTGATCTTGAACTGGTGTCCTAGACTTGGCTGTTTTAGGGGAGAAGTCTGGTGGAGAAATTGACATTGGTCTTGGGCTTTCTTCCTTAGATGGAGACATTTCTGTTTCCTGGAAAGTGGTAGGCGTTTGCACGACAGACACTGAAAGGGAGTCGTCTACTTCAGTGGAATGTGGGGAACCAACCTCAGCGTGCAGCGAGGGAGACGCGTCATCTGTTGTTGGCTCTGGAAATGAGCTCGTAGCCACAGAAGCTGTGGAGACCGAGGCCACACCCTCCATGTGAGAGTATGTGTCTTCTGCCACACCCTCATCAACAGGGGTAGCTGACTTGTCTGAGACAGTGCCTTCAGAAATGGACATCTTAGTGTCTTCTTTAAAAGATCCAAACTGACTGACATCTATTTGTGTAGGAGAAACATCTCCTCCTAACTTCCTTTCATCTAAAGCCAGTCCTGCTTGAGAACTCATGGCTTCAACATCATCAGTTTTCTTTTCTTGACCAAAGTCTTCCTTTATCGGTATAAAGTCTGTGCTTTTCCCTTCCTGTTTGTCTTGGAAAACACCAGTGGAAGTCATGTCAGAAACTGGACTTATTTGGTCTGGAAAGCCTTCTTTTCCATTCTTTCCTTCAAAGGGGCTTTCGGTACATCTATCAAGAGCCTTGTCATCCGCACTTGGAAAACTTTCATATGCAGACTCAGATCCAATTAGGGGAGGGCTCCGTAAAGGAGACAAAACTTTTTCAATAGGAGACTCCGAGTCAGGCACAGGTTCATCCATGGGGCTTATGGAAGCCCTTTCACTCTCATCTTTGGCATCACTGAATTCAAAGCTCACTGGCACTGCCGCTGGTTTTTCAATGACCTCTGTGGGAAGGTGACTAGATTTCTCGTCAGTGGGAGATTGGTAGTACGGTGTGTGGCCAGCACTGCCAGTCACAGACTGAGATGGAGACACCACTTCCAGGGTCTTATCCTCAGGACTGGCACAGTGTTCTTCCACTACTTCTTGGGTCACCTCCAGAGATGCTGGGACTACTTCTGCCTCTGCTGAGACTTTAATCTCACTGGGTGTCAGAGAAAAGTTCACGCTACGTTCACCCAGCGGGGTCTTTTCTATGGGTGATGGTGGAGATGGACTCAGGGACGGGCTCTTGGGTGGGCTAAGTTTTTCATCTGAAACTGCTGAGACGGTGTCTTTGATCTCCAGCATGGCACCGGCTCTCACGTCTTTCTCTTCAGAGCAGTAGGCATCACGTAGAGCAGATCTGCTGAACCTGTCTTCCTCCATGGACGAGGGTGGTGAGATGGTGGAGGCTGAAGCACTGTAATCCTTCCCATCAGTGGCATCTGTTTTTGACCCTTCAGAAAGTCCGTTGAGTGATGTCACAGCAGGTTTGGAGTATTCCTGAGGATACAGTGAAGACTCGTATTTGGTGATGTTTACAAATTCTTGAGATGGGGACTCGGTCTCTTCATTGTTGGTCTCGTCACTCATCACATCTCGAGGAGTAGACATCTCGTCCATGGGGGTGGGCTCGCTGGATATCTCAATGGTAGACTGGGTGTAGCCGGAGGTGGCAGTGAATTCTTCAGGCTGGTCTTCCCGATTCTCCTCGTCGGAGGCAGTGGCCTCACTCTCCGAGCCTCCGGGTAAAGTCTCATCGTGAATTGAAGATGCAGGTTCTTGGACAGGAGACTGGGCTCCCGCTAGCTTGGCGGGCGTGGTAAGGAATCCATACTGGTCCTCGGCACCGCTAGCCTCCGCAGCCTTGTCAACCACGGCCATCACGTAATCTTCAGCTTCAGCCTTTTCGGGCTCATAGTCTTCCTCTCTGGCATCCTCGGCTCTGTCCTCCTCGTCGCCCTCCTCCTCAGATTGTTCAGCTTCTCCCTTCTCCAGTGCCTCGTCCATGTCTTCCTCTGCTCGGTCATCACCACTGGCCACCGACTCCCTCTTCTCCTTGATGTACCCGTCAGCCTCAGCCTTCACACTCTCCTCCTCCTCCGCCAGGCTGTGCTTGGAGGTGCTCACACGCACGGTCTCCTCTCCGTCCTCTTCTGGCTCCTCGGCCTCCTCGGTTTCCGCCTTCTCTTCATAGTCTCCAGTCTCGGAGGACTCCTCAAAACCCGCTCCTTCGTCTTCAAATTTTTCAGTGTCCTCCACGCCCTGCTTCTCGACGGGCTCCAGCTCCTCGGGGGTTTGCTCACACTCACCCTCCCCTTCAGTGGTGGTGATGCCCTCATCGGGGGACTCGGCGGGACCTCTGGTGACTTCTGTCTCTTTCTGGATGACATAGGCTTCGACGGGCTCGGTTTCCTTCAGTTTCTCTTCATCTTCGATCAGCTCCAGCTGAGGCTTGATGTCTTTTGCTAAGTCGACCTCTTCAGCCTTCAGCTCTTCAAAGTCCTTGGTCAGATCCTCGGGGGATGACATAAGGGACCTCTCGGCTTCGAGTTCTTTGGCGGGGCCAGTGGTCGCTATTCCAGCTGCTGCCGCCACAGCCGCTGCAGTGGCCATGGTGCCGGCGGCCGCGGCCACAGCCTCTGCGGCCTTGCCTTCCTTCTTAACGACTTTAATTTTCCCCTTCTCCTTCAGCTGCCCAGCAGCAACAGAATCTTTCTTGACAGTCTCTTCCTTCTTGGGTACTTTTGGTTTTAATGCAGCCGGTTTTTTTGCTTCAGATACGGGAGTAGGTGATTTCTTTGTGTCTTTAGGAAGTTTCTTAATTTCTTTTTTGGGTTCCTTTTCCTCCTTTTTTATTTCCTTCTTTTCCTCCTTCTTAACTTCCTTCTTGGCTTCCTTCAGTGGGGTTTCTTTCTTAACCTCTTTTTTGACTTCTTTTTTCTCTTCTTTCTTGATTTCTTTTTTGACTTCCTTTTTCACCTCTTCCTTTTTTGGTTTTTCCTCCTTCTTGACAGGTGTTTTGTCCTCCTTTTTAGCCACTTCTTTCTTTGGCTTTTCCTTTTCCTTCTCCTCTTTCTTTTCTTCGGGTTTTGCCTTTGTTTCCTTTTTCACAGTCTTCTCCTTGGTGACTTTGGGTTTGATGTCTGTGCCTTGCTTTTCAGGCCCCTCGGCTTTGGCCGGAGGCAGCTCTTCTTTGCTGGGCACCTCCTTTTCTGTCACTGGAGGTTTGGTTTCTGCTTTTACTGGTTTGTCTTTTTTCACCGTTACCTTGTCTTTGCTTTCAACTTTGGGTGCCTTTTCCACGTGATTAGCTTTTGTGACTTCAGGGGTTTCTTCTTTCGACTCCTTTCGCACGGATTTGCTGGGGAGTGGTTTTGCAGCTGGCTTCAGGCTCTCCCGGCTGTCGGCCCTCTGCTTCAGTTTTACTTGTTTCACAGCAGGGGTGGCCACCTGGCCAGTTAGATCCTTCTGGGTGGCCAGCGGCTGTTTCAGGAAGTCCAAATGTTTGAGCTTTTCCAGTCCTTCCAGGATATTGTATTGGGTGCTGTTGCCAGGAAATAAGACTCGGATGATTTTCTCTGCAGGGTTTGCAGGATGCCACACGATCAAAGATGAGACTGAAGTTAAGTAGGAAATTGGGATGTCTATCTCTTGACCGTTAGGCAGGATTAGTTCAGCCTTGTCTTTGCTGGTGCCAGTCCACTGCTGCATAAAATACTGCATTTCCTTGCTGCTCTTGACTGGGTTAAGCACATACATCTCTAGTTTACCAACTCCCATTTTTTGGAAAAGAATGACAGGATCAATGGTATTGCCTACACTTCTGAACAGAGGTTCTGGCTTCATGGACAATTTGTTTAGGTACTGGAGAGTGAAGCAAGCTTCTTCTATGCTTCTCTTCATCTTGATGTTTGGCTCTGGGTTTTTCAGATTTTCAGGTACATTGAGAAATACAACTCCTAAGTCGGGGGAGATGAGGTTTTTCATCCAGTCACTATTTGTGGTGGAGCCCTGGGACTGTTCTTCCTCGAGCTCTGCGATTTTCCGCTGGAGCACGCTGTTTATTCCAGGCAAATTGTCATCCCCAATGTGGGTGAGCAGGATGGAGTCCACTCGGTCCAAGTGTCGGATGAGCTTCCAGAAGCAGGATTTTCTTTCTGATCCTCCGTTGATGAGCATATTGAATCCATTCACTGCAAACAAGGCAGAATCACCCCTCCCTCCTGGAAAAATGTAACAGCAGGGCTTGGAGAGCTTCAGAAATCCACCTGATGTGGGAGGTTCTAGGATATCAAAGGGAGATGGGACTTCCACGGATTCTGAGAGATACTCGGTAAACTCGGAAAGTCCTTCCATTTCTGGCAATATAGAAGCGGAGTTGAGTTTAATATTGATGAAGTCTTGGAGATTATGTCTGTCAAGATTGGAGTTTTTCCAGTCCCCTTCTTCGGGACAGAAAAGGGTTAAGCTGGCTTTGTTGGCGGGATGGGTGGTACTCAGTAACTCCCCAATCTGGGATTTAAAAAATCATAAGAAACAAAGAAAGAAGAAGTTTAAGTGACTGTCATCACCGATCCATCCTCTCCATCTGTTACTAGTTATGACAGGATCACTGGACGCACACAGGGCAAGTGTCAGAGATGTTGGTTGGTAAATATTTCCATACTGGTAAGTGAACAGCCTCTGTCCTGACCACTCCTACCATTCCTTTCTCCCTCAACTCCCTACTCTGCTACCCCCGCCCCAAGCACCTCCCCCTCAGACCTCGCCACCATCTGTTCTTGCCCAGCAGGGAATTTTCAGAACGCTGCTCCACTTCTAAGACTAGTGACCATCTGGATGATCAGTGCCTGTGTGGTTATGAAATACTCTGGGTACAACCCCTGGGTACTTGCCATGCAAAAATGCCCTTTAAAAAGTAACAAACTATCACAGGGGATGGCTCAGTGAGTCATTTCACCACTGATATAAAATGTTTTCTTTTATTCCACTGGGCTGGGCAAAAAGGACTGATGACACATTAAATGAATTTTGATATAGTGCACATGGTGTCAATTTTTAGAATTTGGTAGGTAGAGAAGAAAAAAGTTTGGTGGTTTTTTTTTTGCATCTTGGAGACAGGAAGTTATAGACTGCACATTACTACAAAAAATTACTGGTTCTGGCATCAGTTCACACTATGTAAAGCATGAGTAGTTCATCCAGCAGATTCTCTGCAAATACAGACACTCTGAAACCAAGATGGTCAGAGCAGTTGGATAATTATGTGAGCAAGTAGCCAAAATTTGTCTCCCATTTGCTCTTGTTTGAATCCAAGGTGAGATATTCTACTCTATTACAATTCCTGTTCTTTTCAGGGCAAGCTGGGCATGAGTGGCTAAAATCAAATCTGGCTGAAAAGTTTTCAATACATTGTTTAGTACTGCAGGATGGGAATGCAGAAGAGTTAATTGGGACCAAAAGAGAGACTGTGACTTACTTACTTAATGAAAATGCTGTTTTCTTTCTCACTCCATATTATGGCCCTATGCCTAGTAGGTAGTGAGGGAGAATCATGCCATAAACTCCAGTCTTCTTCCTTCAGTTAACAGCAAAGCTCATAAATCAGCTCAGAGTTTCCAGTGAAAAGAGCTCTGTGTCCTTAATGGTAAATGATGAGGGCAAAGCAAAGATTTCATTTGGTCCAGGCATCCCTGAGCCAGTGGGTCTAAACTCTTCCCTTCTAATACTGGAGTGGTTTTCTCTGTCTCATACAACCTCCTGGATACCAGTATTCTGAGGCTACTAGTATGAATGTTTAGAAGTGTTATAAAATCTGAATTTTCCAATGTTAGATTGCAGTAAAATAGCCATTTTTGTTTTGTTAGCCAATTTGTCCTACATTTTATGTCAAGGGTCACAAAACAGCAAAACAACAAGTCTTTCTTTGACTTTGCTGTCTTCCTCTGACTTGACGATCTTCTACAAAAGGGATAAGAATCAACTATTTTGGAAGCTAAGAAAACTGATAAACAGTAAATGGTAGCCATCCATGGGGGAGTCTTTGCTCAAATTATTTGCTGACCAAAGCAAACATCAGCACCAACTATGGCTTCTTGTCCAGTAATTAGCATAGACCCACATCACCATCACTATAGAACAGTTACAATTGTCTCAATCCTAATTTTCACACAGAGCACACGTAAACTATTCATGTTTTATAACACATTTTTGAGGAGAAATCCAGGATAACTCAAACTGCTGAGTCTTTAATAGTGAAATGTAAAAATTAAGTTTAGTTCATTTTAATTTTTGAAATTCTACCCTGAGGGGTGTGGCAGGTAAAGGTATGATCCAACTGTGTGCAGGGGGTATTCAGTCACTAGCTCTTTTTATGTGAAGTAGGTAATCATCAAGATCAAGGAGAAGGTAAAAGGACTTGAGGAATACCTCCTTACTTTCCATCTTTTCACCTCTACCCAGAGAGTTTCTATGAAACAAAGGAAATGACCCCCCCAAAGGAAACAAAGCTGTGCAGAATTCTGAGGAAGTCAAGGGCCTTGAAAAACAGCAAAGAGGCTGGGGAATGGAAAACTATGATGTACAAGAGAAAGCAGAAAAGAAAGTCAGCACTGCCAGACAGGTTTTTTTCAGAGAGGGAAAATCCGGTTCCTTTGGAGAAGCAACAACATACTGTGCATGAGACAAGAACACAGTCTCAGGCTGGAGAGAACCCATCTTGAAAGAGACAGATGGAAAGGGTCCGGGAGAAGGAGGAAGAACAAGTCCTACGGCCTTGGAGCAGCACAGCAGAAACAAAGCCCCGATGTCCCCCCCGAACCGGCTTCCAGACCTGTGCCAGCACGTACACTGGAGAGAGAGGGCCTCAAGGGCAAAGACCAGGTCTCACAAGTGCCCGCTCAACCAAGGAGCAGATGAGAGCAACGAGGAGGAGCCAACAATGTGAGCAGTGACAAGGAAACCTGGGAGTAGGTCTTAGACTTGGAACCTGAGGCTTCCTCTAAGAGAGTTTGGAAATCATCACCATGATAAATGGTAGCTAGTAGAGCCCGTTATACTAAAAGCTCCTGAATAGGCGGAAACACGTCTTCTCTATTTCTGCTATCTTTGTTTCCCCAGTACATCATCAGGCTCAATCGATGTTTGTTGAACCTCACTGAACTTGGCCAGTTCAATACGTGCTGTCCTCCTGAAGTGGACACTTGGGAAGTGACCAGAGCCCACTAATACTTTCCAAGCACACTGACTGCTACCCTCCCCTTGTTCTTACAAAGACGGGTGGGTGACATGACCAGAAGGAATATTGTTTGGGGCAAAGATAGTCTTTTTTGTTAATTACCTTTTCTAATTAAATGCAGGCATACTGGAAGAGGAAGGAAGATATAGGAAATAAATGACTTTACAGCAGATAATATTAATGAAATAAGATTGCAATTTCTAAACCATAGCCTACTAACTACATTTCCTTTTGTGGTTAGATTACTTGCTTGGCTAATGAGGAAATATAGCAGACAGTGTATCTGTGGGTTTTAGCAAGATGTTTAACAGGATCTCTGCACAGTGTGGCGGTAGAATTGGGTGATCTGTAGCCAGCCATATAAATTCTGCTGCTCCATGTCAACCTGGAGGGAGGTCTACGATGGGCTCATTTATGTCCTGTTGGTATTGACTTGAATGAAAATGGTGAAGGCATGCTTATCAAATCTGCGGACAGCATGAAAATAGGAGGCCTAGGCATTGTGGGGTGGCAGAATTAAGACATTTAGGAAAGCTCTTGACATTGGGATGATGATGACAAAGTCAACTCTAACAAACAGAGGTATTCTAAAGGGATAAATGTAAAGTCCAATAAACCAGCTGGGAAAGCAGGATTGGGAGATGGGGCTTATCAACAATATCCATGGAAAAGAAAGACTCAGGGATTTTAGTTGACTGACAGTCAAGTGCATTTATCATAAAGCTGAAGAAGCTTAAATTTCAAGGCTCCTCAGTGGCCTGGTCCCCTCCCAAAGTCCTGTACTTAATTGTGTATTAATAATTTTGTTTTCTTTTTCTTAAAGGGAACCCCCCCCCGAAAACTATGTTAATTACAGAGCTCCTCAGAGCCTGCATCCCTTCTTCACTGACGTTTAATTGTGGATGGTGATGGTCAAAAGTTAGTTTTAGACTTATTGAATAGAAAATTGTATTGAAAACTATAGAAGTCACTGACTCTCACAATCCTAACCTGGTCAGTGACCCCTGGAGTATGGTGTCCAGTGTGAGTCGTAGCATTTTAGAGAAACTGGATCAAAAACAAACAAACTGAAATTGCTCGCTCCTTCTCCTTGGCCTTAACCTCTAAATGCTAGACCTGGGCCCCCTTCTCTTCTAACACATTTCTCCCTCTAGATTACTTCATCTATTTTCTAATGTGCTGATGGCTTCCACATTAATGTCTCTAGCCCACTCTTAGTTCCCCGAGCTCTGGACTCCTATATCTAATTGTCTGATAACGCCAAGGCACTGAAACATGGCCAAGACTGAGCTCCTGAGTTTCCCCCATCCCCACCCTACCCCCGTTTCCTGCCAATGGACAGTGACCAGAGAATGTAAGGAACTTTTAATATCTTGTTTCATGGAGAACACTGAGTAGAACTGAAAGTGATTAATCTGGAGGGGAAAAAAACTGGCAGCACTGGTGAAGGGTGTTAAGACACTGTCAGGTGGAAAAGGGATCACATTCCTTCCATGAAGATACGATGAGACAAATGAGGAAAAACTTTCTAACAGAGAGAATGAAAAATGTCCCCAGGAGATGGTGATTTCACCATCCTCAGATTTCAGGGAGGGATGGGTTAGCCAGATGACTGTTCTATCTGTAGGTTCTGGTTTTGTCATTGACCTCCAATGACTCACAAAAGCTGAAGCTCAGAATGCACTGATAATTCTATTTTTCAGTCCATTTATTTTTAGCTCTTCTTGTTAAAAAAATGTGTCATTTTTGGTTTTGCCAAATTGTGTTTCTGGTTTCTCTGGAGTGACTAGTATGTTTCAAGGACTAAATAAAAGGAACAAGAGTAGACATCAAACGGCCTTTAAGATCCCTTAGTTACTGAGTCATTCTGTACTCAAAACCTTTTCCCAAGGCAACGATAGGCAATCACAGCTCTAAAAGCCTGCTAACCATTAGCCTGCTCCAGTGGTTTCCAATCCACTTTGGCTATGGCATCTTTTCTCCAAAGTCCAGAATGTAAAAAAGGTAAAGGCCCAGGTACTCTGGTTGGGACAAGGGGAAGTGAGTGAATTCTACCCTCTGTCTTCCCCTTTTCTTGTCTTCCCCCAGCACCCCTGACACCACTGATCTAGTCTGTAAGGGAAAGTTCTAGAGAGCTTTTAACGTGTGTTGAGCATTACTTCTCCAAAGTATCGGGGTGGGGGTTATGGGGCCGGCAGAGGAGAATATGACAGAGCCTCTGGCCTTTAAAACGCCTGCCTGATATTATGAAAACGTGTACCCTTCCGAACATGCCTCAGTGATTAGAATTCAGCCCTTGCACGGAACTCCCATTCGCCAGTTAAAGCTGTTTCTTTTTCTTCTTTTTCTTCTGTAATTAATGGTAAATTCTGATATATGCACAGTCCCTTGTGCTAAAATTCTACTCTTGTGGGCTAGTAAAAATGATTTAAGCAGCAATATTCACAACACGACCTTATTGACACTGCCTTATTTAAAGACAGAGAGAGAGGTATTATTTGGGGTCCAGATGGGTGGATTGTGATACCTCCAGATTTAAAATTCTGGCAATGACAAACCCTTTTGTTTACATATGTCCTCTGTTCTACTTTACTGTAAAAAAAAAAAAGACAAACCAATGACATGGGGGTAGAAACCAACCACTAGAAACTAACTGTGGAACTGCACAGGAATGTAGGAGAGGCACCTGTGTTCACGTAAAGGAGCTGAGGGTTCAGGGCTGAACTGAGCCTAGAGCAAGCCGGTTAACCGCCCACCCGTGGTACTGGGCCACGGGGCTGTTTCCAGGCCTCTGCAGCCCTCTCCCTTGCCCAGGCCAAGGTGCTGATAGTGTGTGTGACCTCTGAGCTACCAGACAGATGCCCAGCTGGCCCTGGGCAGAACACGAACCTGGGGACACAACCTTGCGTAAGATTCTGACATTACAGTGATCACACGCCCATCTCAGGGCAGCAGGGAGAGTGAGAATTAGAGCTCTGGCTTGGGAATCTCAGTGCAATCAAACAAGGTTGTGAGGGAGCCCTGGGCCCTTTCTCACTGTAGGGGGAACCTGGGCTATCTGCCTCGGGACCCAGATGACATCACAACTTCTGAAAGCTGGAGAAAAATGTTCCTTTTTATTCCTCCCCAGTGAATGAAGAAACAGTGATGTCATTCGATCAGTCTTTCTACAAAAAGCCTCCAGGTGAACCTAATGAAGCTGGGCAGTTTATTTACAGCTCTTGCCAATGATGGAAAGTACACAGAGGCCTCTCTGTGACTCTCGGGGCCAAGGAAGATTAAATGCAGAAAGACAGATGGCCCTTCCCAACGAGACTAAGACGCCGCCATCTCAGGAAGTTCTCGGGAAGATGGTTTTAAATAGATGCGGCAACTCCTCCTGTCAGCACGTCCCTCAACCTCTCCATGTAGAAATCTGCTATCAGCTACGGGCAGCCCCAAGCTGCTATGGTGACAGCCCTGAATTGTCGCTCTAACTAGGAGACAGAGGCGCGTTATTTTGCAAAGAGAAGTTTCCCAACCAGATAAATTCTCAAGCAGAAATAACCAAATTCAAATGTTCAATCTGATTTTACCAAATACCACTAGTATCCTATAATTTTCAAAACTTCACATGTATCATCCTTGAATAAGATATATTCATTAGAAATATTAATGATAAGGCTTCAGTCCAGCTACTTTAACCATCCTTCTCTTGGGGCATGGACATGGCCCATAGACACACCCCATTTTCCTACATGCCTCCCTCTCTTGGGCTATTCAAGCAGCCCAAGTTCAAACACTGGGGCCAGGCATTAAAAGTAAGAGAAATCAGAAGTTATTTAACCAGGATAAGTAAGTACATGCACTGAAAGAGATCAGGGCAGTTAAATCCTACCCAAAATCCAAGAGATCTTTGGAGTATTTCAGAAAACAGGAAACCTGGGTTTTCTTTTGGACTCTGTCATTCCAAGTTTCTCCATCATCTCTGCCATCTGTAAAATGCTGACTGTTCCAACCCCCCTCCATCTGTATCTCGGGCACATTCAGAATGGTTCCAATTAATTATAGATGAGTGCTCTAAATTCCTCGGGTGATGAGCCACAGGACTACAGGACACTGCACCACGCGGTTTTACTTATTTCAAAGGAGTGCAACACCCCCTCCCCTCCTCCTTCTATCTCCCACGAGCGCTTTCAAAGATCAGCCTAAGGCTACAACAATAACCGAGCAACTGTAAAGCTTGGATACTCCCAGACAGGAGCCTACCTCTTGATCGGTGAAAATCTCTATGAAGTTCTGGAAGGAGAAAGAGCCGGACTGGAGAATGAGCTCTCCGGTATTTTCAAAGCACTGCCCCGTCAACACGAGCAGCTTGTGTCGGGCAGCGTCCGTGATCATTAAGCGCACCTGAAACAAAGCACGGGGAGCATGAGCCATGGGGGGCACTGGAATCCCACCTTCTGGATTAGGCTGGCCCTTGGAGCTCTTGAAGTTTCTTACCAACGAGAATTATGCGTTCCCCGGTATTCACATTGCCCCTGGGGTGTTGGACGGAGCCAATGACTGTGGTCACCAGCTGCCCATGAATGCCATTTTCCAAATCTGGCTACCACCAAGACAGTAGTAGGAGTTAACTTTCTCCCCTTAGTTTCCTTGTCTTTTCCAAAGCAGTCTCCACAGCTGGCAATCATTTGTTGCACAGCTGTGCCCACCAGCAGCGTGCATACTAGCAGCGTGCAGTCCGTGAGACATGAATATCTCACAGGCTGACTCATCAAGTACAGTCCAGGTCTCCCAACTGCTGCCTCAGGAAACATAGGTTTCCAGCTAGGGTCCCAAGTCAGCCCCTCCCACCCAGGACCCCTTTCCTGCCAAGCCACACACCGAACACACAGCTCCAAAAGCAGTCTCCAACGGGAGCAGCAAGGTGCCTCACGTTGAACTTGAACATAAACAAAAGGCTGCCCTGATTGGGAATCTTTTAAATAGAATTGTAAACGGTTTGCACGAAAGAACTCTCTGTTCTTTAAGTGGCAGGGAGCCAGCCTGTCCTTCAGCAGAAATACCACTCCAAGCACCAAGGTTATTCATTCTGAGCCCAACTCAGTTCAGCACAAAGTGACTGCCAGGCATCATGCTAGGCACTAAGGGAGGGATGCAGAGTAAACAGGACGTGACCCACTGTCCCCACGGACCCCCGAGCCCAGGGCAATGCACGTGTACCGAAGTAATTGTTCCAGCCCCATCTGCTCCACAGGCAAGCCTGGGCTCCTTAAAGAAATTCCTCATTTTTTCCTTCTTCATTTCTCACAGCTGTTCCAGGCAATCTGCCTGCACATGTATTCCACCTCCAGCTTTTTTCAAGTTGTATCTACTTCCTGATTCTGATGGCCAAAGACGGATTGCTAGCCCATCACCTGCCTCACCTTGTACCTTCATGGATTGTCAGAGGGGTCCTGCTGATCTGGAGCAGATGAAGTGGGATCAAAACAGGCTATATAATGCCAGCCACAAAGTGGAAGCAAACCAAATGTCCATCAGCTGATGAATGGATAAATAAAAGTGGTGTACCCATACACTGGAATACTATTCTGTCATAAAAAGGAATGAGGTACTGATATGGGCTACGATGTAGATGACTCTGGAAAACACTGCGTAAAGTGAAATAAGCCAGACACAAAAGGCCACATGTCATATGATTCCACTGTCCGAAATACGTGCTCAGAATAGGAAAATCCATAGAGGCAAAAAGTAGATTAATGGTTGCCAGTGGTTGGGGGAATGGGGGTGACTGCTAATGAGCTTGGGGTTTTGGGCAACAATTTCATATGGTGGTAATAAAAATATTAATACTGAGAAAAGCCAACATACATGTTTTGGTTGTCATATGCCATGCTCTGTTCTAAGCACTGGACACTTTTGGACACAAAACTAAATGTCAGTGCTATTATGATCTCCATTTTATAGAGGTGGAATGAGACAAAGAGATGGTCAATAACTTGCCCAAGGCCACCAGCTAACAAGTGGCAGAACCCAGGCAGTCTGGCAGCAGAGGCCGTGCTCCTGACAGCTGTGCTGTCCTGCCTTTCAGCAGTGACAAGGGGGTGGGCAGGACGCTCTGAAGGAGGCCTGCATCTGAGAAGCCGTTATTCTCCCAATTTGGGGCATGGAGGTCTCAGCCTGCAGGCTCGCAGTCTACTCCCCCTGCTACCTCCCAGCCAGACTCCATCCCAGCAGCCCACCCTCCGGGTGCACCCCACATTCCACACCCCCTTCACCTCTACAAAATACTACAGTTCTGGCCAGCGTCTTCCACTCTGTCCTTACTGAAAGGGGCAGTCTCGGGTGGTACTGATGCAGAGAACCAGCCGCTGACTAGGGGTACGGAAGCATCCCTGGACCCAGAACCTGTCTGTCCCTTGTCCCTCTCTTGCCACCTGCCCAGCCCCTCTCATCAGCTGGGTCTCCGTCCACTGTGTGAGGCCCTGCGGAGCCAGATACTTACCTCAGTGCTGACTGCTTCATCTGAGGGGTTGATCAGGACCACTGTTTCTAAAACGTCACTTCTGTGATGAAGGATCTTTTGTCCTGCAGGCACAAAAACACAGACAAAAGAGGAGACCTATAGCTTTTCCGAATTAAAACCGCCCCGCCTGCTTCTGGGACAGCAGAGGCGCCGCCGCCCAGGGTTCCAGGATTCCCCAGTGTCCTGGGAAACACAATTGGTGTCACCAAGCAAGATGGTCCGGGGCTCCACGGGCTCTCACAACCCTCTAGTTGTCAGGGTTGATCGCCAGGCTGCCTCTGCGCGTTAAGGGCGGTTTTCATCTGAGACAAGGGGTGGATGCCAGTAAAACGCAACAGGGCTCTCGACATTTCCTTTCTCATGGTAATTGGGGATGTTTCTCCGTATCAGCCTTTCTTCTGGTGAGAATGGCGCTGAGATTAACTAGGAGCCTTACTATGAAATGAATGACATCCAGAAACCCCAGCTAACAATTAGCCCAACAACCAGAATGTCTGTCTGAGGCAGGCTTACAGTCTGTTGGGGTATTCATTCATTAATTCACTTGCTCATAGAAAAGTGCAGAAACTGTGAGCAAATAAAGATGGGTGAACAACTCTCCCTCTGGACAGGGTGGCCAAAAAAAAAAAAGACAAGCAAAGTGGATGGAGACCATGAAAGCAAGGGGACGTGGGGATGGAGGAGCCTGTCTGAGGACGGCTGAAATTCTTCGGGGCTTCTGGCTCCACATCCCTGGCTCCCCACACCTGAAAGGTTTTAGGAACTTCATGAAACCACCTCCAGCCGAAGTGGTCTGAGGCCTATGGATGACCTTCTACAAGCGTCTCCCTCCTCAGACAATGAGATGAAAGGGTTCAAGCGGATGTATGGCCAGAGTGGGTGATACATGCTCTGGCAGGGGGTGACGGACAGAGCAGCAGAGGGGTGTCCCTCAGACACACGGCTGGGAGACACGTGCTTGGGATGGTAGAAAAGGAAGGACAATGAAACTCCGGTGACAGGAGGAAATGGAATAGAATCTGAGGGAGACAGACACCAAAGGAGAGTATACAAGAGAGGATGGCCAGAAAGCAACTGCTTTCCAGGCAAACAGTTCTTCAAAAAGCTAAAACAGAATTTCTATATGGCCTAGCAATTCCACTTTAGGTGAACTGAAAGTAGGAACTTGAAAAGAGACTTGTATGTCCATGTTCACTGCAGCATTATTCACAATAGCCAAAAGGTGGAGCCAACCCAAGTGTCCACCGATGGATGACTGGAAAACAAATTATGGTCTATCCATGCAATGGAATATAATTCAGCCATAAGAAGGAATGAAGTTCTGATACATGCATCAGTATGAACCTTGAAAACATGCCAAGTGAAATAGGCCAGACACTAAAGGACAAATAACTGTATGATTCCATTTACATGAACTATCTAGAGTAGGCTAATTCATAGAGTCAGAGAGCAGATGAGAGATTTACCAGAGGCTGCAGGGGGAGGGATTGGGGAGTTACTGCTTAATGGGTACGAGTTTCTCTTTGGGGTGATGAAAAAGTTTTGGGAATAGCAGTGATGTTGCATAACACTGTGAATGTAATTAATGCCACTGAATTGTACATCTAGTAATGGTTAAAATGGCAAATTTTGTTTTTTATATATATTTTACCAGAAATTAAAAAAAAGTTATTAATGCAGTGTATCAAAACCGTTGAACAGCACACTTTAAAGGGGTGAATTATATGGTGTGTGAATTGAATCTCAATAAAGAGGTTAAGAAAAAAGGTGGCTTTAGTTAGGGCTTTTTTCCTTTATATCATCAAGGACCAGAAGTACTACAGAAACAATATGTTGAAATACTTACCACCATCACATTGACAAGCCCATTTTCCTCCGTTGTCTTACCTTTGCTAACAGCTAATATTTACCAGTAAACCCCACATTAGAAATGGAAAAAGCCCAAACTAAATAATGGTTTCAGGCACTGTTCCAAGCACCTCACAAGTACTAACTCATTTAGTCCGCAGAAGAGCTCTATGACATAGGTACCATGATTATCCCCTTTTACTGTTGAGGACAGTGAAGCCTATAGAGGAGAACTAACTAGCCCCAAGTCACAGAACTAAGAAGTGGTCAAGCCAGGACCTGCACCCAGGCTCCTGAGTCCTCCGCCTCACTGCTCTGTGGATGAGGGTTTGGAAAAACAGACATGGTGCAGACATCGAATGCCAAGGGAGAGCTTGGGAAAAATCCAAAGGAATAAAATCAGAGATGTGCTTAAAGAAGCAAGAATTCAGAAAGCATTAGGAGAAGAATATTGGCAAAAAGAAGAAAAAAAAGCGAAGGTGACAGAACACCCACATAAAAGAGGGTAAAGTTAAGGGAAGGTATATGATGTTTTACTACAAATGCCTGAAAATGAAGAAACTCCAGAACAGAACAATGTCACCCAGTTTGAACAGGTGAAGGACTAAGCCTCAAGAAAAATAATTCAACTAAGCCATGGGAAAGAACATTTGTTTATTGTGAATGCTCAAGTCTGTAATTTATTAGACGTGGCTTTTTCGCTTAGTTGTTTTTGCTTTTGACAAGCATGTGCATTTCAAGCTAAAGCAAAAGAACATCAAACTGAATAAGCAAATGATAAAATGACAATCAGCAAAACATAGAAAACCATCCCTTTTCTAGGTCCTTCCATCAGTGGCCTCCTTTGAAACAAAGACTTCAGGAGCTTCAGAGGTGCTTAAGTTGAGATAAAATTAAGCGAAAGCTTAAGACTAAGGAAAAGTGAGTGTTCATTTCCTTGATCGTGCTTTTGACGTGACTCTTTTTGGCACCCAAAGCCTCAGGCAGCATAATGCCAAGGTAGGACTGTGGTCATGGCTATACTCTGTAGGAACCCACAAAAGTAGATCCAGCGAGGTACATGGAAGCGGCTCCTTCCCCAGAGCTCCTTTCTTTCCTAAGTGATCTACACAATGCCCAGACCCTGCTAGCTGCACCCTCCCAAATGCAAGTCCAAGCACAAAAGCCCAGCACCGCCTGAGCTTCTGCCCCAGCACCCTCTCCCCGAGACACGCAGTGAGGACCCTCCTGCCAAGCCCCCTGGAAGGGGGTTCTTACCATCCTCAGGAAGCTCCTTTCCTCTTTGGCTTCATCACTTGCAAACAACACAAATGCCATGTGACAGCTGCCGTTTACCTCTACTCCTTCCAAGTCAGTTTTTGGACCTGTTGGCTCAGGAATTCAACCAAGGATGTTTTTTCTGCCCATCTTTGGAAATACGGACAGCAGTGACACAGACATGCACCAAGATGCCACGGCTGCTCCTTCAACCAAAGCCTTTTTACAGGATGGGATTTGAATGAAGAAGGGGATTTAAAGAGAGAGAGAGAAGCTTCAAGCTCTCATCACAGCCGACTGTTGGCCAGATTCTCGCCCCAGACGACTGACAACGTAAGCAGGGGCCGGGCCTTCCTGGCATCTGGCAAACCCAGGGCCTGCACGAGGGGCCCGGGCAAGCCATGCCCGCACTCCCACATCCCAGTGGGGTGCCAGCTCTCCTGGCGGCAGGCGGCTCTGGGCTCAGGCTGCTGCGACGCTCACGAAGTTGCATATTTGGGGAATGTTTCACACTGGGAAACAGGCCAGGCGTTCTGAAGGAGAGGCCGCCACCCTCGCCTGCAGAGGTCTCATTCAGTTGCTTCAGAAAAGAAGTTCCCAGAAGAGAAAGACAACACGGTTGCAGCCTCTCTCTTTGCCATTATCGCCTGCATTCTCCAGAAACAGCTCACAGGGAAACCATTAGGCAGCCCGGATGAATAGTCAGGTCTCCTCAGCACTGGTCTGGGGGCACCGAAAGCGGGGGCTTGAGATGGACTGATTGTGTCACTTACTGCTGGGATAAGAAAAAAGTCTTTGAGGGCTTCCCCACAAAACTCAGGGTAATTGTGAAGGCTCAATCCTGGGCGGCAGGGAGGGCGGGGAGGACTGTTATGTGACAAAAAGGGGTCTGCTCCACCTTGGAATCAAAAGAGGAAGGCCTGGGGACCCCCTGAAGCAGCAGGGCCTCACACACAATGAGACTTTTGTCTGTGGGCTCCCAAAGGCTACGCTTAAAACTCAAATAAGCCTGTATTTTTCAGTTATTGTTGGACCCTTTTTTAATTACTGAAATTCTGACAGATCAACTCAATCTATGTGTCTTGTAAGGTTGGGCTGTTTTAGTGGTTTACGTTTTACTGTATCCAGGTGACTTTGAAATCTCTGAAAGCAAAACGTCATTTTCTAGATATGTAATTTTTAGGCTGCTTATAGGGTCTTATCTCCACAGAATTAATATTCATCTAAAGACACACACACGCACACACACAGGCTCTCTCCTGGTTTCAGCAGGGTCTGACCGTGGCTAAATTAAAAGACACGCACTGTTGAGGAACAGCCATAACCAAGCCCCGTAAAACTCAGAGCCTTCTCGCCGGCACACGGCTGGCCCTTCTCTCCCACACACACCTCACACGTCGGCCCCAGAGCACAGTGGCCTTAGGAGGCTGCAGCATCTCTGCTGCCAGGGCAACACCAGCAAGGGTCTCGGCCCAGGCAGGCAGCCGCTTAATGAAAAAGCGAGCGCAACGGAGAGAGTGCTGGGCCCAAGCTGCAGGAGCGCTAAGAGATGGGAGAAAATCCTCGATGAAAATAATAACTAGTAATGCTAAAACCTTTTAGATTGTCTTTAAGAGGACGATAACTGCATATCTTGGGGATGAATATGTAATTTCCATTTCCATTAATGATCACAATCCAGAACCTTATCCCTGCAACTTGCTTTTCCTAAAAAATGAACTCTTGGCGAGCATAATCAAGAAATGGATATGAAGACTAAAGATAGCTTCTGTATCCATTCAGTATCGAGGGGGGATGAGGAGGAGGGTCCTGAGTCACTGATAGGGACAGACCAGTAACTGGGACGGGAGAAGCAGAGCCCTCTGCCCGCCAGCCCTGCGCTTTCCTCCGCCAGCTCCCGCCGCTGCCCTGTCTTCACCCACAAGTCCTCCAGCCCCTGGCCCTGGTGAAAATCAGAGCGGACTCTTTTTGGAAAAGGAATTTGATATAATGATTTAGCACTAGAAAAAGGTCCAATGTGAAGAAGCAGAAATCTTGGAGAGGGTTAAAGAAGATTCTAGAGTTAGAAAGGGAAATGCGTGGGGTAAAGAAGGACTGTGATTATTTAACTAAAGGGAAGGTTTGGTGGATCAAGAAAAGCCCACAAAGCACAGAAGGACTTGAGGTTAAAGTCTGTTTTCCTCAGAGGGAAGGGAGGGAGGCAGGGAAGAAAGAAAGAGAAAATGACAGCAATGAGAGCTCTCCAACTTTGCCTCTTCACCACAGCGGATTCTCAAAGAGGAAACCTCTCACCTCCAACCCCGACGTGCAGAAAACACACCCGGGGTAAAAGTTAGCAAAACGGATGAAAGCAAGAAGCGAACGGTGCTCAGCGCAGGAACTAAAAATTCATTACCAGCTGCTCTTCCAGCAGCTCGTTTCACGGCAGCTTTTTATTCGGAGTAACGTCCGGGACGCCCTTCTGCAGGAATCCACGTAACGATGTCAAGCAGTGGGTGAAGTGATGGGAGACGTTTGAAGAAAAAGGGAGCTGGTACGTAGGGACGGGGGACACCTGAACCTGTCAGGTTTTCTGGTGGATCTTCCTGTCTTCCGGCGCCCTCACAGAAGCCCCTCCACGCCTCTCGCCCAAGGCCAGGGCACAGAGCAGGCCCGAGGCCCAGGCGGGCGGGATCATGGCTCCCAGCTGCCTTCTCACAGGGGGGGACGGAAGAGCAAGTCTGGAGGCGGCACAGCAGCACACAGGTCCGCTCCCAAGAGCCCCTGATGGTCCCCCCCTGTGCTCCTGCTCCCACCCCATCACTGCTGAGCAAGAGAAACAGCGAGAGAAGAGGCAGTGGCCGTGGGTTCCTGGTAACGGCACTTCTGCGAGGCCACAATGCGCAGATGTCTCTTCCAGGGGCTCCCGCGGGAGGGCTCGGGGAGGGCCCAGGAGGAGCGCCAAGGAGCCCACCTAACAGAAGCCTCCCCTGGTTCCCTGGAATAAGAAACACCTCAGAGAGAGGGCGAAGGTGACCACGAGGAGGGCTAGACAGCTCAGTCCCTCGCCCCTGCCACTGAGGCGCCCTTAAAACAAAAAGTGCTGGGAGACTCGGTATCTCCTGATTCCACGGTCCCCAAAGGCCAACAGTGTCAGTGCAGACCACAGGACACCAGCCGTCAGGGAGACGACACAGATCCCCTGCCCAGGGCAGTAAAACTCCTAGCGCTAGAGGGAGTTTGATTCCCCAGGGGCTCTCGCACATCAAGATCAACTCTTTATCTTCCTCATCTGTCTGTTCTTGCAGCTTTCAGCCTGGGGCTGGGAAGAGGGCCCTTTCTAGGCAGGGTGTCCCAGAGGCAAGGGGGGAACAAGGGGGGAAAGACAGCAGAAGCATGACCCAACCCTGCGAGCTGGGTTTCAGGTCACACAGGTGTGGGAGCACCTTCTGTGTGCTTCCCGCTCTCCCACCTGGATCAAAACACACCTAAAATAGGAGGCAAACGCGTGGAAGTGAGAGCATCCAACTCTTTGATCACCAGAGAGCCCATCACAAGAACACAGCAGTAAGCCCTTCTGCCTGTAGACGGCTTCAGAGTTCCCAGAGCACTTTGTCCTCTGGGTAGTGGTGCCCTGTTTAATCCTCATAATATTCCTGTGAAGTGATGGGAGCAAATATTCTTTTCCCCTCTTCATGGACCAAATATCTGAGGTCTAATGACTTGCCCAAGGCCTCGCAGACAGTACAGGAAAGCAGGACTAGGACCCATGTCACACGCCATGCAGTCACTCATGGCCAAGGCTGTGACGCTACCCTTTTCTCCCTCTTTTCCTGATCCACCTCGTCCAAAATAAAGGTTTTCAAGTTGTGATGCCAAGATTCTCTTTTGTAAGCAGTAAACATGCAGCCTGGGTCAGCCACTGGTCAGCCAATGCCTGCCCACTCACTCACTCACCCCTCCAGCGGGCACACTGGCCTCCCACACACCCCGAGGCCAATTCCCTCTTTGTTTCTGCTGCACAATCGGAGCCCAGTTCTCTCCCACCTTCCCCCTGAAATTCCTGGAAATGGTGTTTCTTTTCTGCTGGAAATACATTTTTTTCTGTTTCTGCATTTGTTTCAACCCTGATGTATGTTCCTAAGTGTCATGTCACTCCCCAAATTTTCAGTGTTTGTTTTTTTTAAGAGAATAAGAACTCAAATTCCATTATAAACAAGTTCAGGAGACTTCACAAATCATTTTTTAAATTTAAATAAGTTGATCATTGCTTGGGAGTTTTTTTCAAAAACTTAGATATCTTTTGCATTACAGAGAATTTAGTTATAATGGAATTTGAGTCTATACCTATTTTTCTTTACATTTTCTGGACTGAACTATCTTTCTTTTTTGTTGTCATTTGGTTTGGTTTGGTTTTTCATGTATCTGCTGGTCCTTCCACCCCATCATTCTCTTGGGTTCTCTGCCATCTTCTGCTTTATGTTTCCCTGACCTTTAGATGCCCAGATAAGCAAACAACCCAAATTGTCCAGACTTCCGAGGCTCCCTCGTCCCAAACACGTTCACCGCACAAAGGTGCAGGCACCCTTGTTCCTGGGGGCAGGGGGAGCCTCCTTTTGCATTTCCTTCCCATCGTGTTCCAGCTGCGCACACTAGGAGCACAGCCCGTGAGGAAATGGGACGCCAGGGACAAAAGGTCTGATTCCTTTTGCAGCGTTCTCACAGTGCACCGTTCTTCTAAATCCTCTCTTCGGGGTTTTCTCCTACCCAATCCTGCTCTCCTAGGTAATCTTCTTGCCTTTCCCCACTCCCTTTTCTAAGGGTCTCAAGGCAGAGGGATGAGAATCCAGGCTCTCAGGGGTTAGAAGTGGAAGAGAGTGGAAGAAAGCTGTTTGTTTCCTTTTTCTTTCCCCCTGTTTTATGCTCTGGCTGAAAGAAGTAGAAATAAATCTCAGAGATGGTGTTGATGAAAGTCTGGCTCCCTGGAGAGCATCTACAGGGAAACAGTAGCACCCAGTGTTGGCACCAGCTGAGGGTGCTAAGATAACCTGAAGGTTGTTTCTTCAAAATGTGCAGATGCTACAGATAAAAAAAAGGCACACCTAGTGAAGGGCGATGTATTAAACCTGTCAGGGCCGCCAACTCCAGAGATCAACATCTATCTAGCGCTTTACCATTTGCAAAGCGCCTCCCTCTGTGCTCACCCATTTAAACCTTGATGAAGGTGTTCCAAGTCTATGAGCCCAGTCCTCTGGGCTACAGAGAGGTGGGAGGTTTGAGTGCCCTGTTCTCAACGAAACCTGCTGCAGACAAAGAAAAATACGTATACGCTCCTCATGCATAAGACAGGAGCCCCTTCTGCCTCTGAGATGCAAGGAGTCGAGCAGGCCAAGGAGAGAACCGCCTACCCAAGAGCCTTGAGAAGAACTTGACAGCCCTGTGGAAGAAGAAACCATAATTTCCTCATCCCATAGAATGGGGGGACCTGAAGGAGCCCTGGCGACATTGCACCCCACTCTTCTCCCTCTACAGGAGAGAAAGCCGAGCCTCAGAGGCGCAGCGGCCTATCATAGGTGACTGTTGTATTTGCGCAGCTGCCAAAGGCAATTCCTATGCATGTTGTAGACAGTTCTATCTGGGGGTAGGTGCTAAAATACTAACACTACCTTTCATTGTTATGCACTTGGTGGCTTATAAAATCTTTTCTACTTTGCATGTTATCTCAGAGCATCACAAAGATCAAACTGTTATAATTATTCCTTTTTTACGGATGGGGAAATGGAAGCTGATGAAGCAGGTTGTCTAATAAGAGTTAGCTGCCTTATCCAGCAACACAGGGATAAAATAAGCTGTTGAAGTAGGTTTTGAATCTAGCCCGTCTGAATCCTGACCCCCATTCTCGTCACTGCCTCCCAATGCTTTTCAGGTTGTTTTAGGAGTTTACAAGGTCTGAAACCTTATTTTTTAAAAATAAGGTTTATCTGAGATACATTTCTCTTAGTATATTATAGAATACTCCCAGAATTGGGGACCTAGGTTTGGAAATTCTTTTTGTATTGAGGGATACCTGCCATGTTCCAGGTACCCTGCCAAGTATTAGGTTAAACCATAAGATTGCCAATATTAGCGACTTTTTAACTCAAAAATGACACTTTCCTATGGTTCAACAATTAGACCTCACTTTCTTGAGATCAGAGTAGGTTTTGGAGAATGTTTTTTAATCTTACTGGTCTTTTCTTGCCTTTGTAAGAGATGTTATATTCCCTGTTTATTAAGACAATGTGAATTACTTAGAGAACACCCCTTTCTAAAGTTTAATTTGGGCAAATTAGTGCCTTCATAAAGTAGCATTGAGATTAAAGCACGAATGGGATGCTATACCTACCCTGAAGGGAAGATAGTTTCATGGGGAGACTTGGAATTTTGACAGTGTCTAATTTGGGAAACGTAAGTCAGAAGTAGTGGGGGCTTCCCTGGTGGCGCAGTGGTTGAGAATCTGCCTGCCAATGCACGGGACACGGGTTCGAGCCCTGGGCTGGGAAGATCCCACATGCCGCGGATCAACTAGGCCCGTGAGCCACAACTACTGAGCCTGCGTGTCTGGAGCCTGTGCTCCGCAACAAGAGAGGTCGCGATAGTGAGAGGCCCGTGCACCGCGATGAAGAGTGGCCCCCGCTTGCCGCAACTAGAGAAAGCCCTTGCACAGAAACGAAGACCCAACACAGCCATAAATAAATAATTAATTAATTAATTAAAAAAAAAAAAGAAGTAGTGTCTGACACACAGCAGGGAGCTCAATCAATATTTGATAAAGGAATGAATAATAAAAATGGCTAAGATATACTGAATACCTGCCCTGGGTCAGGCACTGACCTAAGTTATTTATGCGCGGTTATCGCATTTAATCTGCACATTAACCCTATGAGGAAGTCATTACTCCCATTTTACAGATGAGAAAAATGAGGCACAGGGCAGTTAAGCAATAGCCCAAGGGAATATTAATGAAGGATGGAAACCTGGGTGGTTAGTGTCCAGAGCCCAGGCTCTTAGCCAAAAAAGTCATTTTAAACGGGAGGAGGGAAGACAGAAGACAGTGAGTTCGATTTGGGGCACGCTGAGTTTGAGGTCTCTCCCGTGGGAGAGCCAGGTGGCTCTGTCCAATAGGCAGGCAGAAACGTGGATCTGATGCTGAGGCCATAGGTTGGGCCATAAGCACAGATCAGGGAGGCAACAGCATATTTTAAGTGATGCTCTTGGAGAAAGAGCCTTTTGCTGAGAACAGTGTTGGGAGATGCCACTATTTAAAGGGTGGGCAAAAGCAGGAAAGAGCTGGTGAAGGTGATAGAGAAAAACTCGAGAGAAGTGATGGTGCCACTGACTTCTCTGCTCACCTTCAGCCCCAGACCCTGACGTGACCTGTAGCTGCAGTGCTGTCCTGATTTGCAAACTTAAACCACCTCCACATAGAGGAGAGTCAAGGCAGAATATTGCAAATACATTAAATAATCCAGTAATAACTGATACCTGCTTTACAAATTCAACCCAAAGCATACGCACTTTGACCTACATATCCACTGCCGTGATACTATGCTTAGCCCGTGGGCATGGCTTTATTTTCTGTCTGGGAGACATCTGCCTGGTGGAGGGAAAAGACTGTAGGTTGGCCGTCCTCAGGGTGCAATATTCCCCACAGTCACCTGAGAGACTTAATAAAATGCAGATCTGCATGGCCCACCCTCAGGCAGTCTGATTCAGGAGGCGTGGGTGGGGCCTGGGACTCTGCATTTCTGCAGTCTCAATTCTGATGGTTCTGTGGTCCCTTCTTTGAGAAACAAGACAGTGTAGATGCTGAATATGCTACTGATCAATAACAGCATAATCAGTGACCTTATTTTAAATCATCCTCACATTGATTTTATGCATTACTATCCTAAGGTCTGAACAGACTCTAGAATTATTTCCCTTGGGAGCCAATGTGATCATTAAAGGCTCAAACGACTTTTCCCAGTAAGTATCGATTCTCAGAATCATCTGACAGTTTTATCTGGCATTTAATTTGCCATCAAACTCCTACCATTGATCAAATCCAGGGAAACGGTTGACCTCTCACCCTCATCTGTTACTGTTCAGAACCAAATCATCACACGATTCAACCTCAAAGCCAGCTGCCTTAAAAACAAAAATCAAATCAGTCCTTTTGGTACTGGCTATTGAAAAGGAAACAGAAAAAGAAAAAGAAAAATAGCTGACATAACATATATCACACGTACTAACTAATAATTACTAATCTCCTCGTAGCTCTTAGCCATACACCAGGGAGAAACAGCAGGAGTTGAATTTTTCCCGGTAACGTCCCGAGGGGTCAATGCTACCCGCTGTAGTAGCGTCAGGCTGGGGCACAGCAAACAGCTTCGTGATCTGCCAGGAGGGGACTTCTTGAGGTCACGATCCTGACCTGGAAGTATGCGGCTCAAGGGACCTGAGATCTGGCCTTAGCTGAAGTGGTGCCTCCACTGCCACCATCTGTAGTAAGTAATGAGAAGGGGGATACGCGGTCTTGTGTTCCAGCTGCTGTGAGTAAACCTGGTCATATCTTTTAAAGCCTTAGCCCAACACAAGGGAGCTGTAATTTTGTTGTTTGTGTTAGTTCTGTTTATTTATACACTGCCTCATTCAGAAGGGGGGGGCGGAAATGGCTGCTCCCCCCAGCATCTGTATATTTCTCCTTTACATGTGCCTGTGTTGTCCCGTCCTGGCTTGGTGCCTGGGCTGCCCTGAAAAGTACACCCAATTCTGATTGACCTGGGTCTTCCCTCTCCTGGGGCTGAAGGGTGATGCGCAGCACACCAGGGCCAGAGCCGTGACTCCTCTTTGCTTTCCTGTTCTTCGCCCTCAGTTACGTGCCCTGTCTGCTGACCCAGGATGTGAAGTTTCACTGACAGCCTGGTCCTCAGCTTCTCTGACTCGGACACTCTGCTCACATCTCATTGATTCCGGAGCACACTCTTTCCCTTTGTAAAGGACTTTTCTTTAGAAAACTCGTGGCTCCTAGCCAGTCTTTCATGATCTCTGCTGCACCTCGATCCCTTGCCGTGCTCTGACAAATGGCCCCAGCAGACTGACATCTTTGCTCACATGTTTTCCTCGTTTGCTCCTTTTCTTATTCTTTTTTTTTTATATTTATTTAGTTGGTTGCGATGGGTCTTAGTTGCGGCAGGTGGGCTCCTTAGTTGTGAACTTGTGAACTCTTAGTTGCAGCATGCATGTGGGATCTAGTTCCCCGACCAGGGATCAAACCCAGGCCCCCTGCATTGCGAGTGTGTAGTCTTAACCACTGCGTCACCAGGGAAGTCCCTTCCTTTTCTTATTCTAAGTGAAGGAGAGGTAAGTTCCCCCCCCCCGGCCGCTCCCATGTTATCCTCTCTACTCTGTGTGTGTGTTGTTCCAACAGGCAGCAGCAGGAGAAGGATGTCAGGAGTTGTCTGTGTTCATATTTTTCACCAGTGCACTGAATTTTGCCTCTGGTCATTCAGCCACCCCTTATGATTCCTTAAAGAATTAACATAGGGCATCATTAGGAAGATTCCATCTTGATTTTCTGTTCATCTACAAGGTCTCCACAAGGTCACCATCAGTGGGGTACCACTGTATGTCGCCAAACCACACTTGACCTTCTGCAGGAGATTGTAGCTGAATGACTACATCTGCGGACTTAGGAAAATTTAATGTAGGAAACAAGGACTAAATTCAGGGCCATATAATTAGTTAATATTTACTTAGCAGAGATTGGTTTTTGACATGATTCAATCAAATCTGGCTAAGGGACATTTTCAAGGCAGTGTTAAGTGTATTCTGAACCAACAGAGGTAGCTCTCCTGGAAAAAAGTCCAAACCCTGTGATGCAAAGTGATTCTAACAGATAGTCAGTCAGTCAAGCAAATTCTACCCTCTTCAATCATCTTTTAAGAAAGACTGAAATTCCAGTTTAGAATAAGTTCAAAGAAGATGGCAGGTAAATTGGGGACTTTGGGAAAACTTGCCTTTAAGAGAATCTCCAGATTTTAATTTCGGTGAGAAGTAACAGGTTCTCATAAGAAAATTAGCATGCATAAAATCACTTTCTACATTCCTATCTTGTATTATTCTTTATTGGTTAATTTTTATGTATTTATACACATGGAATATATGCACTTTCCATGTGTATGCTAAGCAAAGTTCTTAGAATGCATTACTCTTTGTCCTTTCACAGATAAAAGAGTGTGAGTTGAGAGTATGTTTTGTCCCAAGTAAAAAATGCGGACAGGTAAGCCGGCTCTGGAGAACAGACAGAATCAGGCTCCCCAGAGCGTCGTCTGCTGGAGCCCTGGGGTATAACTGAAAGAAAGAACATCAAATTCTGCTCTAGAAAACAACACACTGAACACCTGCCCATTTATTTTGGAGTAGAGGCTGTCACTGGAGAAGCTAGAAAGGTGAGCCGGGTACACGAAGGTTGTAGCAGGTACCACTGACTCGATTGTGAGGTTGGAGCACAGGTCAGAGCCTGGAGTGTGCTGGTCACGACCAGGGGCTGCACAAGTGCACTAGAAGGTTCCTGGCTCTTCCCAATCCGGGTTTTGGAATCTTCAGTACGAGGTTCTCCTATACAGAGAACCAAGTACCAGTGGGTTTACTGCAGCCTGGACAGTTATTCTGCAAATCACACTGAAGAAAAGGGGCCACTGTTCATCCTGCCTCCAGGCAAATCCAATACCATCCTCCCTTTAAAGCCTTGACTTTTTTCCGTGAAGAGGTTCCAGGACCTGCTGGATGTCTTCCCTCTTTCAGAGAAACGCTTCTGGATCAGGGTCTGGATGTGGTTCTGGAGGCAACTTCCTAACTGAAATTGGACCAGAATACCAGCCCCAGACAAAGGGGATGCTCTTTCTCTCACAACTTTAGGCTTCACAAAAGGAATCTGCCCTCAGACAACCAGGACTTGGGGGGAAATGGGCCAGAAGAGGATTTCTGTATATAAAATAGAGGCCTTCCCACACTGGCACTTGACTATGTATCCAGTATTTTTTGTGCAGTGTGGCTAAATGTTTAATCCTGGGACAAAAAGCCTTATAGGAAGTTTAAAACATCTGAAAAAGATGCTTAAATTTATGTCACTTTTTTCTCACAACTCTTAAAGGATATAATCTGATGCTTTGATGTGTTTTCTATACTGTTCCGGAAAATATCTACATTGTCTTGCTATCAGACCAATCAAAATCATTATGAAATTTCCTAAATGTCTCATGTCTCCAAAACTGCTTTAAAGAAGAAATTACATATTTTTTTAATGATTAAAAAATTAAGGGTTATTGGGGTAAAGACAAGAAGTTCACTTATCAACACTACAACCCTTGGGATTTTGATGTCACTGATGAAGAAAATATATTTCTCTTCCCTAGCCCATTTTTTCCAATAGAAAATGTCTGTGCACTCTGATAAGCTTCATTTGAAAAACCATTATTTTAATATGTTGGTCTGTTTTTACTTGATTTAAAGAATGACAGTCATCCAAGGGTATCTAATGGGACACTAGGGTTACATGGTTTGACATGTTAAAAAAAAAGTTACTGAGAGAGTCTTTCCTATTAATGGATAATTATTTAAGTGGGCTCAGTTGCATGCCCTCCTCAGTTCTGCATTTCTGGCTTGGCCAGAAGAGTCGCAGAGAGAGAAACCAGCTCACGCTTTCTTATTAACATTTACTGGAAGCTGTGAGAACTATTCTGGAGTTTCATCTTGCTACCTCTATATTCATTCCATTGTTTAAAAAAATCCAGCTAACAAATTTCAGACTAGGAAACCAGACCCTTCTGCTCACTTATTCTCCATAAGGTTGCGTGGGAGAGGGAGGCGCTCACGGAGCAGAGTGCTAAGCCGTTCTGTAAATCCACAGCCCCGTTTCCCTTTGTTCCTCCTCCCTTTTTTGTAGCGTCTACATTTGGGCATTTCTGCGCTGCCTCTTTGGTTTCAAAGCTTTCCAACAGAGCGTTTCCAGTGTCAAAAATAAAGGAAATATAGCAATTAGCATACATTATGTGACTGTGCTAAAGCAGCACACTCACAAACACGTCTGTGTGACAGGCAAGTCGGCCCTGTTTTGTCTTGTTTCCTGCCCGGCTCACAGCCTGCCATTTGCCAACCAGAGATGCCCGCCCCGTCCCCTCCTCCGCTCCCAGCTTTCCCAGCCACTGCACAGCCCAGCCAGCCTAACTGGCTCGAAGTATTTAATGAGTTTCTAATTCAGTTTTGGCTCTGGAAGCCAGCCAGCTGCTGGTGCCTGGGGCTTGTATTTCTCTTTCCACGTTATCAGAGGAGAGTCCCAGAGACAAATTGGGACATCATCACTGTTGGACTTCCAAGGCCTCACGTTATCACAAGGGCTTGCTGGCTGCAGACAGTAAAGGAGCTAAAGGCAGTCACCCACCCCAGAGAGCCGAGGGGAAGATGAGGGAGACACCTCTGGGCGCCTGGAAGCGATTTCTAGGGAGTGAATACTGCTCTGTTATCACTGGGCCCCAGTCCAGCAGGTGAGAGCGAAGAACCAGACCACAATGAATGCTCTTTGGGCCAAAAACCACATGCTTTTTACACACAGGTGTCCTTCATATAGCAGGGCCCTGGAATACTCTCCACCACAATTCCAGTGGTCAGTTCTCTCCTCTCAGATGCGGGAAATGCGTCCCCGAGCTGCCCTTGCCCCCTGGACTCTCATGTGGGTCACGAAACAGCAGCACTGCTCAGAGGCAAGGCTCTGCGTGAGCCACAGAAGCCGCAGGGCTCTGGGAGGAAATGCTGAGAAGATGTTCTGAGGCTTCAAGTGCCGGGACACACCTCACAAATTAGGCAGTTTTCACATCATAGTCACACAAACCATAGCTAGGATGTTTCAACCTCTTCTACCCGGTCTTTCTGGGTTTTTACATATGTTGTTCCCTTTGTCTAGAAGACTGGTCCCCTCCTATTCACTTGGCTGCTTCCTATGTTCCTTCAGGTCTTGGAGACACATCATCACGTTTGGGGAGTCTTCCCTGAAGGGCCCAGCCCCAGAGCAGCTGGGGCTCACTCCCACGATGGTAAACGTCACTCTCAAGCTTCCCCACGTGGTCAGCGCAGAGGCCCACGATGATGTCAGAAATCAGGTTTCAAGATGGAATCCGGTGCTTTCTTACAGGTGGGTGCTCGGCGTTTATTTATTATTCATCAGTGGGATGACAGTGTGAAGAAAAGGCCTCTTTAATGGAAATCGTAGTTCAAGGTTTTGAAAAGAGTATCGTACTATTAATTGAATAATGGATGCAGAATCATTAAAAAGAGACTTTGCAAATGAGGCAGACAGGGATAGATATTGATTCAGACTATGAGTTATACTCAGATATTTTTAAATAGCTGCATAAAGGTATCCCACATAAGCTGATTTATAACCACGTTTGACACTGTAAAAAGCAACTCCTCCGGGAAAGTTCTCCTCTTATCAATGTATCAAGACAGTCGTCTCTAGGATTTGAAACAGGAGATAATCTAAGGGGCTTTCACAAGTTAGAAAACAGGAAAAGAAAGAGGTGGCATGCTAGAATGAAAGAAAAAGACCTCCAGCCAGGAGGAAGCCAGGAGAGTGTAGAGTCAAAGAAGTCTGGAAGGAGCTAGAAGCCAATGTGAGAACAGGAACAAATGACTGGGCAGAGGCCGTGTTTTACTTCATGATCGGGTATAATTCGATTCACCAAATCCTGACAGAGTGCTGAACCTGGCCTGACCCTAGAACTGTGGGGCAGTGGTCAGCAAAAAGAGCAGGATGGCCCCTGCCTTCTGGGATGACGGCACTCAGTGATGGCACTCTGACCGGGAGAGGAAGTGCTCAAGGGAGTAACCGGAGGGCTTAGGAAGGCTTCCGTACTAAGATGGCATCTAGATGGGAGTTAGAGGATGGCGGGGAAATGAAGCAAGAAGGTGTACAGCAGGGAGCCCCAAGCCCTAGAAATAAGCCATCAGGGATGAGGAGATCCAGTCCAGCTAGAAGGCCTACAGCCAGTAATCCAGGTTTGTAGAAATGTGAATTTGGATGGATCTATTCCAAACCCCTGTCTTACAGATATAGACATTAAGGTTCAGAAAGACTAAGTGACTTGTCCAGAGTCACACAGCAAGATAATGCGAGATCCAGGAGTCAAGCGTGGGTATCCCGACACCCAAGCTTTTTCCTCTACTGGCAGGACCACTGCAGAGGCTGAGGATGCTCCCACAGAGCTTCGTGACCCCACGGCTCTGGGATCCAGATGCCTCCCTCCTGCACCTGCACTCTATCCCACGGCAAACGGAAGCATCCTGTTAAGTGACATAAAAGGTATCTGATTCTCAGTCTAGATATCGCTCAGATTCCTTAGTGGACTGCGAGAGAAGCCACTGAAGCCCTGTTCTTAGGTTACCTACTTGGATCAGTGATGGCAAGAACATCGAACTTCATCCACTTAGGCTACAACTGCTGGTCACACATCCTCTCTTCTTTTAGAAAAATAACAAACTGGAAAACATAACTATCTTATTTACAAAACGATACAGTGTGGAGGCAGGGAACTCTATCACAGAATGTCCAGTAAGTCCCCTCTCCTCAGGCTCCTCTTTTCCTGTCTTCGGAGACCCCTCGTGGCAAACTCTGGAGGATGGATGAAATGAAAATCCTCATACCCTGCACAGGAAGGCTTCAAGCCGGGTGGCGTAATCACCTCCGAGCAACACTCACTGTGCTGTAATTAATCTCTCTCCCCATGTGCATTCATAAAATGGAAAGATCTCAGAGTGAAGGAGGAAGTGTTTTTTAATGATAATGATTTTATATTTACAAAGTCCCCACTGTGTTGGGTCCCTCACGATGCACATAAACAAAATCTCTGGGCTCCACCAAAGCGACAACATCTAAAGAGGGAAAATCATGTGATCATCCTTATCTTTCTTTAGAAATATTGCATTATCACGACCATAAGGTAACACAGGTAACCACAGGGGGTAAGGTGGTAAGCTGTTTAGAAAGAGCTATCTATCACCTTTTGTTTTTTATTAACTTTCTTTTGAAAAGAATGTTTTCCTTTTCCTCAGAGCCATTTTATTTTCATCTCTCCTCCAAGGAGTAAGATAAAAGTGGAGAAAAAGAAGATGCTTTCCACATCATGTCCTGACCCTCACATCAAAGACTTTTCAAGGTAATCACTTTGAAAAGATCTCAGAGGAAATGAAAAGGTCTTTAAAATGGTCATATCGACAATGACTTTCATAGGAGAAAAAAAACTTCTGCCTCTATTTTTGGTTCTTCCCTTTCTTTCCAGCTCAGACACTCATCTGGTCCATCATACCAGTTTTATCACAACAGGCCACATCCCTGATCACAGAATGATAGGTCTTAAGCGCCACAGAAAGTCCAGTGCCTTTCACCTTGGATGGAGTAATGTTGCCTACAATGCTGTCTCAGACCTGAAGGCCCATAAGGTCTCTGAACTGCTGACAATTCTGGTTCTTTTAACACCTACCTTTTCACCACACCGTCAACAGAGCCAAGTGTGACTTGAGGGTGCAGAAAACCCCAGAAGTAGGTAAGAAGGGCAGAGGAAGCCAGCAACATCACCAACTGCGGCCACCGCAACTTTCCCAGTCCGTCCATCTGCCGGACTACGGGCTGTTATGGGGCAAGAGGCCCTTTCAGCTGAAAAGAATCTCAGAGAGGGAAGCATTTCAGTTCATTCATCCCTTCACTGTAGCACCAGTGCTAGTACTAATTAAGAGATTTCTTACAAGGCTTCCTGATATTGCCTATAGTACCTGTCTCCAGTAATAAGACTAGCCCTGTGCACTCTGCTTAAAATAATATATTCCAGAAGAAGATGATCGCATTATAAGGCTACTGAATTGATTAAAAAAAAAAAAAAAAAAAAAAAAGCACCATGGAACAACCAGCCACAGGGACATTTATGAGCCCTTCTCACCAGAAGAGATTGCCAAAAAAGGGGTTTATTTCTAAACAGTGTAATAATCAGCCAGTCTATTCCCAGCCCACATCCAATTCCTAGACAATAGTCATGGCTGCTGAAATAACGTCAGCTATTTCTAGCCAGGCAAAATAAATATAGGCTCAAAGAAAAGTATAACTTGTAGTAAAAGACCTAACACTACTGCTCTTGATTAAAGATGTTATTCTCCTTTCAGAGTCTTTTCAAGTGGCTGCAGGAGGTCTTTTTGCTTAGGGTGGGGTTTAGTTCTAGCTCAGCCCCCTTTTCCTCTGTCCCTATTGCACAGTAACATCTTCCTTTCTCCTGCTCCCCCAACCTCCTTTGTGCTCAAAGTGAAAATGGAAATACAAGGAAGAGAAAAGAATGGGTTGAAACCTTCCCTTGCTCAGTTCAAAAACATATTTTTGCCCTTCTCCACAAAAACTGAAATAGTCCTCACATTTTGGCTCGAGAAGAAACCACAGAAAGATAAGGAAGCAGAAAAGAAGCAAGTTGGGTGTGATTCCGATGGAGCCCCATCCTCTACCAGGTGAAAAGCATGATTTCCTGTGGACAGAGGAGGTGTTTGCGCCATTTCTCAAGTTAAACAACCATGAGGAAGGCCTGGATCTCACACTATTCGTGAAACATTGTTCCCCTGAAAACTGGACTCAGACTCAGATGTGAATTTGGTACGAAACTCTAGTTTCTGTAGGGCCCCTGAAATCCCTGTTGAATCTTTATAAATGTTCCTTTCTTCATTTCCATCATTCAATGGCTAGAGGGCACCCTCAAAAATCCATCAATGCCAACTTTTAATGAACATTAAGAGAGTCTAGAAGGCACTTCCTCCTCCAGGGCATAAGCTAAATCACTGGTATAATGATGTTTATCAACAACACAATATGTCAACTCAAACCAAATAATTTCATATACACAGCCAAGCTAGAAGATGGCCTATTGTTAATTACTTACCAGGCCTTAGGAAGTAAGCACCTAGCAATATTCTTCATTGTGTTAACATAGCCTATCTGCCTATTCAGGAGCTTCCAGACATTGGATATTTTTGCCCCTTCAAAAGACTCAGAGAGTTGTTGCTACTCTTAAGGATTCTTAAGAAATAAGTGCAAATGTAGGCATAATGGAGTAGTAATCTATTATTTTGACTAATTCCTAACATCCTTCTTCAATGATGGATCACCTCTCTACAGCCTTTTATCGAAGACAGATTTTTTTCCCCAGTCTTGATTGTATAAAGCTCCTTCTCTCAATAGAGGCAGTGAAAGAAGCTGTGGAGAAAGCAAACATGAGCTCAAATCCCAGCACTGCAACTGGCTATGACGCTGGGCAGATTACTGAATCCCTCTGATCCTCTGGTTCCTCATTCCCATCATTAAATGGGAATAACAGGACCCACACCTCATAGGGCTGTAGTGAGGATTAAACGAGGTCTTGTTCCTTAGGAGCCTGGCATGTGGGTGGCTCACTAAATGGGCGTAGCTATAATTACTATAATAATTAGAGTTGGATATATTGCCCAAATATCTAACTTCCTGCATAAATGAACCCTTTCAATATCAAAATGTAGACATTTATATATAACCCCCCGGACCGTCCCTGTGCTCCTCTCCAAGACGCCCTGATTGTCTCCATTCAGTGTCCTCCACGCTTCAGCTCTCACTCCTGAACTGCTCGGCCGTAAGAGTCCTAGAACAGGGACAGCACAGTGCTTTGTGCACCTCAATCTTACCTGCCACTTCCTTTATCATTTCCACTGAGCATGAGTTTTAGATCTCACCAAAATTCCAAGCTGTCATTGCTTTACCAATCAATACATGGGTGATCCTCTCCGAATTAGTCATCCTAAAAATCACACAACTGTAAAACACCACTGAAAAGTTCCCCCTTTCAGCCACATGACATTTCCCTTGTGTATCCATTGCTGCTAGCGGGAAGGGAACCCGGTCATGCTTCCCGAACACCTCTCTTTCTTCTCTCCAATTGCTTTAGTCACCTAAACAGTTGTGCGAAATTAGGACAAGATTTAATGTTCATTTCATTTTGCATCATTTTAGAGTTTCCCACTCTCTCTTACTAATACATCTGATTATAAGGGCTATAATATTACACAAATCAGATGAAAAAGTAACAACAACTAGCATTTAGTAGGTGCTTTCTAAGACATTTCTTAAAATAATTAATAATTATTTATTTCTGGCTGTGTTAGGTCTTCGTTGCTGCGGGCCGGCTTTCTCTAGTTGCAGCGAGCGGGGGCTACTCTTCGTCGTGGTGTGCGGGCTTCTCACTGCGGTGGCTTCCCTTGTTGCAGAGCACAGGCTCTAGAGCGCAGGGTCAGTAGTCGTGGCGCGCGGGCTTAGTCACTCCGCGGCATGTGGGATCTTCCCGGACCCGGGCTAGAACCTGTGTCTCCTGCATTGGCAGGCGGATTCTTAACCACTGCGCCACCAGGGATGCCCTGTGCAAGGCATTGTTGAAAGTGTTCTGCATGCATTATTTCCTTTACCACTGTCATTTCCCATAGTCCAGAGCAATTACTGGAAGGCTTGGACTTTGCTTCTCCAGCCATGATCCATTAGGGGATGGCCATGAATCTTATCAGGCAGGTATGGGCTCTCTAGTCATTTTTTCCACTTTGAGGTAATGAGATCAATGATTCCTTTTAGGTTTTGCTGCCCCCTTGCTCCTATACCCTCCCCCGTTCCCTGTAATCGAAGCCGTCCTCCCCAGTCAGTCCCCTGGGAGGGCGTGGGATCCCATATCCAGCTTGTCCCTTGCCTCCCACTGTCTTCAGCCCACAGCTGCAGCTGTTGACCTGTGTTTTGCTACTATCTGCATTTCAAATACGTTAAGAAAAAGCAAGAAATTAAATGACAAATTGGAGATTTGTGTTTAAAACAACTATAACAAAGGTCTTTGATTAACCCACAGTACTACAGAAAAGAGACTCATTATTACCACTGATGGTCCTTGATACACATACAGGGCCTCTCAGCTGATTGTCTCAGGATTTTTATAAACAACACCCTCTCGATCCAGAGTGAAAAATCACGTCTTTGGGTAGGAAAACTAGGTCAAGACAGATATAAAAGAAATTTACTATTTGCATACGGTTACAACTGAAGGCAGTCAATCATTCATACATCTGTTCAACGCACATTTACTAAGCACTGACCAAGCGCTGGTCACGGGCCCCCAGCCAGTTAGGGTGGATGTGGGAGCTTACAATCCATTGCCCGGTACAAATAAGCCTACAGCAAAGTGATTAGGAGCCAGGAAGGCGGAAGTTCTGCTCCATGAGATGCCGCTGCTTCTCCGCTCTGACTCACAAGGTCTCCCTGGCCTCAGCTTCCTCATCTGTAAAGTGGGAACAGGTGGGGAGGGAGTTTGTACTGGCTTCCCTAGAGAGTCTCTTTCTGCTCTGACACTCCAGAGGAACTCGGGTACTTTGGTCTTGCTCTGTATTCCTGTGTGTGTCAGAAAAAAACAGTTTCCCACATTGTGCGTGGAAAAGTACGGCAACAGGAGCTGGAACCAGAAGAACCATAAAGTCCCTAAATCTTACTAGGTCCTAGTTTCCTGGTATACAATATGGGAACAATGACAATTCTTATCTACAGGGTTGTTGCAAAATTTAAAAGAGGTAACATGAGAACTGCTTTGGAAGGCACTGTACAAATACGAGTTATCACTCACATCCCTGAAATGTAACGACCTTCAGGATCAGGAATCGATAGCTTATCTTTCTACTGTGCTTAAGCATCTCTGTCATATTTTACGCTTATACCATTCAGTTAGCGCACAGTGGATCTTACTATGTGGCCATGCTATACTCCATGATCAGGTGGCCTTTTGTTTGTAAGAAGATGAGATTTTTAAAAATTTCCTGCCTTCATCTATTGTCTCCTTGGTCCATAAGTAAATGTTTGCTTAGCCAGACAGATTTCTGTTTTGTCTCCTAAATTGAGTGCTTATCCCCAGAGGGGGCTTAAGAAACCCCATACAGAAGGAAGTTAGGCTGAGGAGCAGAAAGGGGTGGGTTTTGTGGGCAAGGCCCCCACCTCCCCGGCTGGCACTTGCCCCCTGCTGTTTTCACGCAGCCTGGAGTAGCAAGCATGATGGCACATGAATGCCATAAAGAAAATTCGGTGTTTCAGAAGCAGAGGAAGTGAAAATCGGGGGGCAGGGACAGAGGGGCGAGCCCGAGGAGCTAGATGTGTGTTCAACATGAAAATCCTTCAACTACCTCTGCACCATTCTTATTGGATGTTCTACCGAAAGGCTACTCAGAAGTGAGGGGGAAACTGTCAAGAAACAAAGTGATTTAGGAAATGTCTCAAAAACGGCCATCATGGAAAAACAAACTTATAGTTACCAAAGGGGAAAGGGCTGGGGAGGGATAAACTAGGAATTTGGGATTAATAGATACACACTACTACATATAAAATAGATAAACAACAAGGACCTACTGTATAGCACAGGGAACTATACTCAATATCTTGTAATAACCTATAATGGAAAAGAATCTGAAAAAGAAGAATATATATATATATATATGTATGTGTGTGTGTGTATATATATATGTGCATAACTGAATCACTTTGCTGTACACCTGAAACATTGTAAATCAACTATACTTCAATAAATAAATATATATACATATATATATATGCTTTTAAAGAAAAGGCCACCATAGACCAGAGAACATTACTGCTCTTCCAAGTCCGCTGATGCTGGGAACACAGAGTGGAGACCCTGAATGTGGCTGTGTGAGCCTGGAAATGATGGGATGGTTGTGCAATTCCTTGATGAGGGACATTACCCTTCACAGACTTAAACACTATTTTCATGGAATCCATAACATATTTTTTTTGTTGTTAGCACAACTACCAGAAACTTTCAAGGACAGGAATACACAAAACCACAACCTCTGTTTTCGAGCCATCACACTCTCACTAAATCACATTCTCAATCACTGCTTTTGTTGAGTTAGTCCACAACTCAAGAACCACCAATGGCTCCCAGTGCCCTCAGGATTAAATCCAAGCTCCTCAGCCTAGAATTTAAGCCCTTTCCCAAGCTGGCTTTTTGCTATACTCTGGGGGGAACAAGATGTACAAAACATGGAATTATCACTCTTGAGGAGTTTAACATTCTAGTCAGTGAGGCCAGATTTTTGTATAGAAAATATTTAGAAAATATATGCTAGTATATATTCAAGTGCCAGGCCAGTGAAGGGACACAGTGGGTCAGGACACGGATTCATCTCCAATTCACCACACTGCTCAGCCCTCTATTTCTGGAAGAACACCTAATCTGTTGTCCAACCTGGAGTCTAGTATAATCTAGGCTTTGGAGCACGCTGATGACACTCAAAACTTTGCAGTGCGCCTGGATTTGTCAGGGCGAAATTTCCCCAGATAAAAGAGTCCCTGTTTAGAAGACACTCTCAAGGCGAGCAGAGGTAGACAGGAGCTGTTAGGACGCCTGTTTACAGTGCGAGGAGGCGTACACAAAGGGGAGCAGTGAGGAAGCCCAGGCCTGCGGGGATCCAGAGCGCCTGGAGAAGAGAGGCCCCCGTGAACAAGCAGCGGCTCCTCAGCCCACAAGCCTGGGCTCAGAGAGTGGCACAGCTGCTCGCCTGGGGCCTGTGCGACATCCACCTTCTGTCTGCTAGGGGCCCTGTGCTTATCTATTCAGGAAACCCTGGCTGGCAAAGCTCACGAGCTCCACCAGACAGGATGCTGGGCACAGCTGAAACCACAAGGCCCACTGCTCCCCCATGTCCCGCTGACTCTCGCCTGCCCGTGGCCATCTGGAGCGGCCAAATTAACTATAAGTTGTCAAACCTCCTTTCATGTTGTAGAGACATCACCTCTATGTCTGTTTACAAACAGATTAAGTTGTTAACAGCAAACTGGAACGGGACCAAAAACATTCAACTGATCCAAAAATATGTCAGCCTAACACACACTTGGAAGAAAGTCACTCAGTCTGTGTGGCATTACACGTGGGCCCTGAGCAGGGCCATCCCTGTTCCTTGGCCCCAAATCCTGTCCCCTCTGCTCATGAGAACACTCCAGGTACATAACGTTCCTAGAGAACTTGACGGCCTCATGCCCACTGCGACAGACACCACGGGGTGGGCGAGGAAGAGGAGACAAGTAATAAAGACAATCAATCCCCCAGTGGAAATATAAGCAAACTAATAATTCTGTACCACTATACTTGCTTTGGTTTTGCTTTTGTTCAATATATGAGAAATTTGCAGGGTGTTTTAGTCAGGAATTGGTCCCTAACTATAGTTCCGACCTGCAGGGTTTAGTCGGAATTTGTGTTTTGAACGTCATCTAAGGAAAAGAGATTTAAAAAAAAAAAAAAAATAGACAATGTAAAAGCAACAGCACAGGCTTTGGGAGTGAGTCCCTGCAGCACGCTGCCCACAGGGTCCCACAGCTGAGAGCTGGAGCTGTTCTGGGCATTTCCACTCTCATTTGCTCTTCAGAGTCAACCTGTGGTCTCTAAACCCAGGGTAAGGGATGCCCTCTCTCTCCCTGTTTCATGACCCCCAGGAGGGAACCCGGGGAATGGAAAGGGGAAAGTAAACTGATTCCGACATCTTCAGGGGTTTATATTCCTAACTGCCCATCTTATTCATCCCCCACCGCCCAAAGCCACACACCACCCGCTATGTGCGGTCCCACCCGGATTCAGTTCCAACCCACCCTTATAAGTCACCACCACACCAGCTTTAAGGCCTCAGTTCTGCCTGTCTCCACTTCATTTTTGAGTGCGACTATAATGGAAGATTGGTACCCGCGGAGAAAATGGCAAAATACTATTGCTTCTACCAAATATTTCCTGACTTGAGCCAATTAAAAGACCTCATATCTTCACAAGATCAAGTGAGTGCTTCTCGTCAAGTCAACTGCGGCCCCTGCCTATGTGTGAAACGGCTTCCAGGGGGTATGACGTGTGGGCTCGGCACCTGCACGCGCCCCGCCCCTCCCTCCCGGGAGAACTCGGGCGCTGAGAGCGCAGCCGGTTGCCATGCAACAAGGGTGACCTGTGGCCTCGCGTGTGCCGGTGGCACGCAAAGGAAGACAAACCTATGCAAAAAGGTTCCGCAAATACGAGGTAACTGAGCGAACACTTGTCTATCGTCTGGTCAGAATCCATAGAGCCGGACGCCAGACACAGCCACAGTGCGATTCCCCGACTGACTTTTGTTTTCTTCCGCTCACTCCTGGGACCCTGGACGGGCTTTCTTCTCAGACTTCAGACGGCCTGGGTTTCCCTGTGGCTCTGCTGGGGGAACCACGGGGCTGCTTCCCGTTACAGCCAGGCCGGCCAGCAGCCCGGGGGGCCACGCTGCAGCCACACTGCTTTCAGAGGCCGAGCTGTACACTGTCCTCCCTTGAAATGCTATTTCTCAACAAAAGCTGGATTTTTTTTTTTTTTTTTACAGAACCTGATTTATTTATAAGAAATGCCATCAAAAATAATATGGGATTTTTCCAAATGCTCTCTTTTGTTCTGCTATTTTTCCCCTGCGGTCGTTCAACATAATGCTCAGGGTGGGAAGGGCATAGAATAGGACTAGACCCCTGGGTTTTGGAGAAAAAATAAATTCTCATTTTGAGAAGTTAGAGGCTGATTGCTTAACTGTGTCACTCCACCCCTAGAGGAAAAAAAATCTGGTTTTTATGTACAGAAAACAGATACGATAATCTACAACAGATAGAATAATCTACATACACATCTGCTAGAATGCTGTTCTGGTTTGTACCTTTAAGAAGAACCACCCTCTAAATGCACTGTGGAATTCTTCCTTGGATCCTTGAACAATAAAAGGACATTAATGGGAAAAACTGGGGAAATTCCAATAAAATCTGTAGTTTCTTTACTAGCACTCTACCAATGTTAATTCCTTAGTTTTGATAAAGGTACCGTGGTTATAGAACTCGTTAATATTAGGAGAAGCTGGGTAAAGGGTCTAGAGGAACTCTCTGTACTACTTTTGCATAAATCCAGAATTATTCAAATGTATATCTAAAATTTTTCTGTAAACCTAAAATTATTCAAAAATAAAAGAAATGTCAAAAGTGATTAAAAATATGCTCAGTCCACACACAGGGGTTATTACCTACCCAAAAAACAAGGGAGGGAGCTGTGACAACCACGGAGGGATAGAACAAGGACCCTGGGGTCAGGCCAGTTCGGCGCTGCCGCCTTGGGAGGCCGCCTATACCAACAGCAAGACCACGCCCTTTTCAGTCTCACAGAGATGGATTTTCTAACACCTTTAACAAATTTTGAAAGTAAATGTAATGTCCCACTGTGGACAGTTTGGATGCCATAAATGAAGCAGCAGCTAGCATTCACCTAGACTCACCTTCCCCAGAAACAATCATTATTGTTCATCTTTCATTGTATTTCCTTTCATTTCTACACGCACATTTTTTACATAGTTGAAGGCATATTGGAAACACCGTTCTGCGGTCCTGCTTTCTTCACTTAATGTTCTTTCATAATTGACTTCCCGACATGAACCCAAAGCTTCGCAAACACAGGTTTAATGGCTGCCCGCAAACTCCACTGAGCAACAGCTCTGCAGTTCACCCTAACCGGACACCCACTGCTGCGTCAGGGTGCATCCAAGTTGTGCCCACTCTGTTAATACACCACAGGGATGGCTTAAGAAAAAAAACAGTCCTGTATCCAGTTCTCTCTGGGGTTAAGTTACTCCTCACTGGTAAATTAGGCACAACAGGTTGTTCCAGAATGTTTGGGTCCATTTTGGCTTTGTGGTCAGTTAATGATGCTTAGAATAAAATGCCAGTGACCACCAGAGAAAATCTCAGCCCATAAGAAAAGAGACTGCAAGTACCCTGAGTTACATAGGTATAAAATCTTAAATGGATTCTGAATCAGAAATTAGTGAATAATAAAATAAAAATAGCAGACATCAAGACCTAGAAAACCATGGTGGTGTTTTAAATGAGCCAGTCTGCTTGTGTTGCATACTAAGTCAACATACTCATTTCTGTAAAAACCTAAATGGGAATAAATATCAGCCCGATATTAATGAGTGAAAACCTACGTATGTAAAGATGCAGAAATGGCCTACGCCTAGCTCCTAGTGGGGAAAATGGGATCCCATGTGATATACCCAATCAGACACACACACACACAGCCAAATCCCAAAACAAACTTAATCCTGCCAAGATTTCTCTCCCCATGGTGCACTCAAGTGGCTACATCAATATTCAGGAAAAAACAAAAAACAAAAACCCAAACATACACAGAGAAGTTGGCTTTGAGGAATAAATTTAAATTCTTATTTTTGAATTTCATTTATCCCACTCTCTCCCTTCTGGCTATAGGGTATATGTAAGAGAAAACCTTCCTTTTGCTCCCTACCTCCACCCCATTTTCTGTTCCAACCCACTTGCCTCCATGGTTCTAAATAAAAGTTCAGAGGAGTGACAGAAGAAGACAGAGGCATCCCCACTGAGCAAACAAACTCTATCCAGAGGGTGTCCTGGGAGACTTTCAACAATCTGTTTAGAAAATCAAGTTCTCCAATCTTAGGAAGCTGGACCAGAGTCTTACTAATGAGCTAACAATCTTTTCAACAAAGGCAACAAATTACCAAACACTTCTTTCAAATGTAATGTTCATCAGATGTATGTTGAGAGTACACAGTGAAGTAAATGTCTATTTTGAAAAAAGGGAAATTAGATTTTGCTCACCACCTCCCCTAACATGCTTGACTAGGACACTGCCCCAAGAGGGGATAAATCATTTGGTTAGAAATAGGAAATCTCTTCCTTGTTAGTTTGAAGGAACAGTGATGCTTAAGACCTCACGGATCTTAAAATGCTTAAGACCATGTCACCTTCCGAACTCTAGAAAGAGCAGAAAACTGCTCTGATGTGCACTGGAATCATGTGGCGAGCTCGTTCAAAATGCAGATTCCTAGATCCCCCCCCTTGGAGGCTCCAGGTCAGCAGCTCTGGGATGAGACTCAGGAAGCTGTAGGTTCATCATACGCATGCCCCCGCCAAGGGAGTCTGATGAAAGCTTTAGCTAAGTTGGACTTTCTGCAATGAATCTGAAGAGGAGAATATTGAAACCTAGCAGGGTAACCTCGAGGACGGGAGGCCAATTCCTTAGACGGTGCTAGCAAAGACCTCCCTGCATGAGGGCTCTTCTTTTGCACGCCTCCACTGGTCTCCAAGAACAGAGGGGCTGAGGGGGTGTCCTCTGAATCCCCAGGGGACTAGGAGGAAAGAGGACTTTAAGAAGCCCTGTGCTGCCTCAGGGTGAAATGAAAAGTTCCACAGAATAAAGCTTCAGAAGTGGCTTCACTAAGCTGGATATGTTCTTTGGTTCCAAGGAGCAATGCAAAAGACGTGTTTCAGGAAATAAGTATTTTATGAAATAATTCCTATTTTTAAAGTCTTCATACCCCTCATAACTACCATAAAATTGATTTATAATTAATATGGATCATTTGCTATAAACTAGGTACCATCTTTGTAAGAAACTGTTCTTCTATTTAGGGAAACTTACCATTTCCCTAATTTGGGTGATTTTCTCTCCTCTGTACCCAAGAGATGTTTTGGAAACCACCGTCCTGAACACCACTTTGCAGAGACTCCTTTTCATTCTCACGTTAACTTTTCACTGGGGTCCGGTAAGAAGGCCTTGTTTCTCAGTCTATAAATCTGTCAGTGAAGACAGAAAACTGGTTCCTCCTCTGGTCCACTCTGTAGTCAGCAGGGTCTCCCAGGCAACAGCCACCAACCCCGGTCCATCCAATAGTCACCAGTTTTCTCCCTTGACAACTCTCCCAAGTCCTCCCCTGCCAGCAGGCCACCCCGATTCCACCACTGATCGTCCGACTGCAGTGGGAGGAGAGGATGGGCAGTCCTAGGAGGACACGTGAACACTGGCCAAGTCATCACTCAGCGGGGTGTCCTCTGTGGGCCTCACCCCAGGCTTTGGGCTTCCAGGGACTGAGCCTGCCTTTCCCTCCCAGACATCTCCCCCGTCTCTTTTTTAATCACTAAAAGGGATCCTTCCAGTAATGCCTCTAACGTGGACTATAAATAACTACAGAGCAAGTGATAAGGCACAGGTGTCCTTCAGGATGTTGGCCCAGTGACAAAAGACAGGCCTTTCTGGTACAGCCTTACTGAGAAAGTGGCCAGCAGTGTTGATTCTAGGCTTTGCTCATTTTTTTTTTAAAAAAGAGGATTTTGATAAGATATGTTCTTCCATCAGCTGTGTATGAGAGTATCCTTTAGCATATCTCATTGCCAATCAGGCTCCGCTTTTTCAAAAGGTTTTAGGTGCCCCAGAAAGGGGTCGATGCTGCATCTCAAATGCATGTACTATCTGTGCTTGGAATCCATTTACCCCAGACCTATAAGGTGCTCAGAGGGTCTGCCTTGGAATGCAGGAGTTCTTTACCTAGAGAACGCTCTCCACTCGTATTCAAAGGTTTGGAGAATTGAGGAGTGAGCCCTGGTGCCAGACTGCTGGAGTCTGAGCCCCATCTCTCTCCACCACTCACTGGCTATGTGACCTTGGGCAGGCTACGTAACTAATCTGTGCCTCAGTTGCTTCCTAGTTAAATGGGGATGATAATAGTACCTCCCTCTTGGGAGGTTGTGAGGATTACATTAGTTAATACATGTAAAGTGCTTAGAACAGTGCCTGGCACAAGGTGATCATTCAGCAAATGTTAGCTATTATTATTATTATTAACTCTCATCAAGAATGAGAAGCAGGGAGGGATATATTAGGAGTATGGGATTAACAGATACAGTCTACCATATATAAAATAGATAAACAACAAGGATTTACTGTATAGCACAGGGAACTATATTCAATACCTTGTAATAACCTATAAAGGAAAAGAATATATATATTCTTTTTGATTATATATGTATGTCTATATATGTATATATATACATCTATATAAATGAATCACTTTGCTATACACCTGAAACTAGCACCATATGGTAAATCAACTATACTTCAACTGAAAAAAATAAATGAGGAGCAAGGCATGCTGGCATCATGGAGAAAAGGGGAACAAACGCAGACTCAGAAGCCACTAGCTCTGTCTGAGAAAGGCAAGCATTCTTCCCTAGAATATGATTCACCACAGAAATCCCTAGAAAGGTGGCCTGCCTGAAATTATTTTTAGATTTAATGAAAAAAGCAATCTAGTCCAAATCTGATGAGCTGGATGACTGGGAGGTCCAGCCCTGGGGCACTGTTCAGATTTTTGGTTCTGGTGTCATGCAGGGCTGAAATAAATTGATTTAAATGAGTTAATGAAAAATTCAGTCTCCCTCTTTGCAACTGGTATTGCAAGGGTTTCTGAAACAGCTCAACTGAGCAAGCTCCTTCCTTGTATAGATAAATGAGACCTTCTCCTTCAGAAAGAAAAGTATACATTTAACTTACGTAGCTCTTTCCAAATCACTCCCAATGAGTCTCTGATTTGGCCTACCTCTTTATTCAGCTTCTGCCTTTCTGTCAGGATTCCCGACAAACTGCCCATATTTCTGGGTCTGACTTTACTCCTGAATGGAATTTAATGGATTTGGCTGGTCGTTCCTTACTGGACCCGTGTGGGACAACATATCATGCTTCATGCATAATAAATAAAGGACATTTCTAAAACAATAAGGATGAATAGATCTGAGATCTAGAGCAAGACCCTCTAGGTGCCCACTGGGCATTATCATAATTAGCCAGTGATTTAGGACAACTCAATTTCCCACCATCATTGCCTTGTGCCTTACAGAAATCCACCAACACTTCACTTCTTCTTGAAGGAGATGCTTGGAGTCTGAATGGAATATTGTAGGTGAAATTAGGCCACTTCTGAGTTGTGCAACATTCCCCTTCAAAATCTTGCTGATTATGCAAACACTGAATAATTACACCGATTCAGGCATTACACTCCATCAGAACGACAGAGCATTCGCACTGGCACCCCATTTCACTTTGTTAATGAAAAACAGCAAGCTTTTAAGACCACCATCCATCAAGAGAGAAAAAGAACTCATTCAGAGTAATGACAGGTGCACGACAATGGAAACAGGATTTTTTTTTTTAAGTATGTGGGCTGCTGCCAAAGATTAAAATCATTCTGTGTTTCATATCATTCTCTTTCTTTGTGTTCCTCTGAGGTTTAGTATTTTCTTTCGGCAGAGAAATAAAAAGGTTGGTGGCAAGGGCTCCCAAATTCCCAGGAAGATCTTTCCATAACTTCATACTGTGTGGATGACCATTTTCCACTAGGGTTGTTCTCATTTTCTTTAGAGGCCAATGCCCTCCCCCCACCCCCGTCCACAGTCTAGTGGGCAAATCTGCACAAGGGTAGTTCTTAAAAAATATTAATAAGTGGAACTGAGGAGGGAGTTTGTCCCAGACACTGTCCCCCACAGCTGTACAGAACATGATCTGCACCGACACAGAGAGTAATTCACCAGCAGCACTAGGGACAGGCAGGGATAGGCCCTCTTCTAAAATCACACACAAGCACCAACAGTCTCCAGCAACTCAGATGGGAAAGAAAAAAGAGGGATCTGTGTTTCAGTTGTAAGAAGGAATGCATTCTAGGACCTCTCCCACACAGTCTCTTCTTGCCCATTTCTGGTAATGGCCTAGACTACCTCTCAGAAGCATTACTTGGCTCATTTTCCCCCAGTACCCTACAAAGCGCTGTCTGAAGGATCCAACGATAACACATCATGTGTTTAGAGGTTCTTTACTCAGCAATCGCCACTACAGGACATTCAGGCTAGAGTCCAGGAAGAAAAGAAAAGAGCTCCAAAACAGATACAACTAAGTCAAAGCACTAAAGCTCAAGGACATTATTCCAGGGAAATCCCTCAAGGTTTAACACACGGGGTCAAGTCTCTCCTCTTTTCTTCTCCTTTAGATACGAGGTCTAATAGGCTTTGTTGCTGGATTTTGAATCTACTGCAGATTCAAAAGAACAAAATAGAAGGAAGAAAAATGTTCCCCCCAAATTCATGTCCACCTGGAACCTCAGGATGTGACCTTATTTGGAAATAGGCTCTTTGCAGATAGAGTTAGTTATGATGAGGTGATATCAGATTAGGGTGGGTGGGCCCTAATCCAATGACTGATGTCCTTATAAGAGGAGAAAACAGAGACAGAGATACAGGGAGAAAACACCATGGGATGACAGAGGCAGATATTGGACTGATCCATCTATGAGCCAAGGAATGTCAAGGATCGCCAGCAACCATAAGAAACCAGGAGGGAGGTATGAAACATAGTCTTCCTCAGAGCCTCCAGAAGCAACCAGCCTAGCTGACATCTTGATTTCAGACTTCCGGCCTCCAGAAGTGTGAAAGAATAAGTCTCTGTTGCTATAAGCCACCCAGTTTGTGATTCTTCCTTAGGACAGCGGTAGAAAACTAACATGGAAGAGTACTTAGAAACAAGTGAAGGTAATTTAGAAAGAAACAACCTACAGCGTGATACCAATGCAGGAGATCAAGATGGATAAGTTTTCTAAAAGACTATGAATTAAAAAACCATAGCTGAAGCTATATGGGAAAAGCATCTAAAAAAGAGTGGCTGTATGTATATGTATAACTGATTCACTTTACTGTACTCCTGAAACTAACACAACACTGTAAGCCAACTATACTCCAATAAAAATTTTTTTAAAAATAAAAAATAAAAAACCATAGATGAGACCATTTAGTGTGATGGAAAAACCAACAGGTCCGCTCTGCTAGGACACTGAAGGCATAATGACATGATCCAACGGTGGACGTTCATAATGATCACCTTGAATCGGTTTTTAAAAGGCTGGATTTTGTTCAAGGGGTTCAAGCAAGGCCTCACTGCACTGCCTCACCCCAGGGTCTTTGAAAGGAAACATATTTGCCCCTTGGACTGCGCTGAACATTCTCTTTTATATAGCATCTCAACAAGGCAGTGTATTCTTCTGTTACTAAATTCCCGGGACCAATATTTCACATTTTCTTGTCTGGGAATCCTGGTCAAACTATACAGCTTATCTAAAGTAAATATAAAGATTTTCCACACTTCGTCAATAGTTGTGTGTTCCTGTAGAAACCACACACACACACACACACACACACACACACACACACACCCCTTAAGAACACAACAGAAGAATCCTTTATTAGAACACCAACGTGTTGGCACCTAGACAACGAAACTTCTCACTATGGATTTCACACAAGAACCAGAAAATCTTATTTCTGAAGGGTGAACTATGCAGTTGGACCTAGAATGATTATATCTTTCCTTCAAATCACTTTAAAACTCTATGCCTCAATCCACCCACTCACCCCCAACCTATTAAGAAATAGAAAATCAAAACTGGAAGCTAAAAATGTTTAAATATAGATTACAGGCCATATAAAAATGACCCACAACAGTTCTGATTTAGTCTTTTATTCTTTGCCCAAACACCATGTGCTGAACTCAGTTTGCCGGGGTGTTGTTTGCTTGTTTGTTTTCATTGAAATTTATGCTGGAGAATTTCTCTTGTTCCACTTGGAGAGCATTTTTTTCCCTGAGAAATCTTTTTCTTTATTTCAAGTCTCTTTGACTTGAAAAGTCTTGTCTTCTCAAATCATCTTTGAAAATTAGAAGTGCACAGCTTTATTTAACTACATTTTAAATAATACATTTAAGATTGGATATTGAATTTGTTTCCATGTCATTATTTCTCAACTAGCTCCAATATCCTGGCTCCAATATCCTACCTAGAAACGCCTAGGTACAGTTCTCGGCTCTTGCTCACCCATCAGAGGTTCCGGGTCATCACTGTGTTAAAGGACACTGAGAGGTTTCACAGAAAGCCTGCCCCTGGCTCCTCCCTGATGAAAGGAGGTGGATGTGAAAAGGCAGGCCCCACCCACAGGTGGACAGGCCCCACCCACAGGCAGGCAGGTCCCACCCACAGGCAGGCAGGTCCCACCCACAGGCAGGCAAGTTTCCGGCACCACAATCTCATCTGCATCATAAGCAGCGCCCAGACCCCCATCCCACAGAGGTACCTTAATCAATTACTCCTCTTTACTGATTGGCCCTGAGCCCCCAGTCAACTCAGGGTAGCTAGGAGGGCTGGGGGTCCACGGTGGGCACGGGGAGGGTGTCCCAGCCCCTAAGCCGGTCCCCCACTGTTGTCACTCACTCCTCCGGGCACAGAGCCAGGTTGGAGAGGGTCAGCAAATTGTAGCTGGTTAAGGCCCCACACATCTCCTTCGCTTTTGCCCTGTCAGCATTTTAAGATTTAGGGCTGGGGGCTGCGTTCCAGAAATAATAAAAACCTCCCATTTACAGAAACACGTGGCAGGACTTCCCGGCCTCGCAGCCTGTCTGCAGCCCGCGCTGGGAGACACGGGCAGACAGCGTCTCATCAGGGAGGGCTTCCTTGGTCCAAAGGGTTCAAGATGCAGAGGAAGGTCGGCCAGAACCAGTGCAAATGATGGATTTGCTGTCGCCCCGACAGTAATCCAGAATTAGGGTGGAACGGATTGGAAAGGGTATTTTTCTTTCTCTAACCAAGCCTCTTAGTAATATGATATCATTCCCTTGCCTTAGGCTTTCCTTTCTTTTCTTTCTTTTTTAAAGCTGTGATCCTCTTACAAACCAAACATAAAATAGAGTCTCAGAACCTCTCCATATAAGGAGTTTCAGACAGACTGATTCTACACAATGTTTCTTGGGCTCAACAGAGAAAGTCATCCTAGGGCACTTTCAAGCTTTCTGAGTCATGCAGTACGGGGGACGGAGGGGGTAGCTCACACAGGAAAGAGCTTAACCTTTCCAAGCTCCAGGCTGGCCACGAGTGGGAAAGGTCAGTCTGGCTACTGGTCCCCGCTCGATGCATTAATAATTTCAAGAGACCCATTCGGCCCACAGACAGGGCTGGCCTGCTGATAAAGTGCCCGGCACAAAGGTCTTTTCATCTATTTCTAACTGGGCATCCGAGGCCATTAAAAATCTGCTGAAGAAATTAAAGACTTGTGGCTACCAAGTCTTATTCAAGGACCTCCAACCACTTAAATCCTGGCGCACTGGGTGACAAGTGTTCAGCCTTACCAGCCATACGCTGAGGTACGTTATGGTCACCGGTGCCACTAGCAAAGCAAAGGCAGAAGAGAGGGGAAGGGAGGAAAGGACGGGAGGAAAGAAGGAGAAAAGCTCGCGGGCAGGAGGAGGGCAGTGTGCAGGAACGGAGTGCAGGGAGTTACATGGTGGGAGTGGAGTGCTGGGGTTCAGGGCACTCCTGCCTACACTGGCCAAGGTGATGCTGCAGGAGACCCAGACACCAGAAAAAGCACATGATGTCGTGGGCATCCCCAGTAATCGAGTGGTCCAGAAGGCAGGTGGAAACTGGACAGTGCACCACCCCCCCCACCCCCAGGAGTTGCTGCCTAGAGCTGGTTTATTGTGTGGTAATCCTTTCAATCACAAGGACCCATACACTGAGGTTGGTGTTGAGACAAAAAGCAAAAAGAACTAGGTGGACGCGAGAAACAGGCCCACTTAGATCTTGGCCCTTTTCTTTTCCTGAGTTGTCTAAAGTCGGTGGCAATTTCCTCCACCTGCAGAGGTTTAAAGTGATTGCTTCCACAAGCACAATTTTACCTCTTTTCAGATGCATTCTTCTCACCTGAAAATTACTGGATACATGCAAACCTCCTCTTTAACATGTGCTTCCTATGTTATTTGCGTTCTTGTTTCCGCACAAAGAACTTAATACAGAAAGGATCTATTTTCCTTTCCTATTTCTCTGCAAAGAAATTTGTAAGTGATATTTAATAGCTCTCAAGGTTAGTTAATAGTTTTTCTCTCCATTCTGGGCATCTCTTTAAAAAGCTCTATACCAGGGTTCTTCAAAATGAAGTTTGCAATACTGTAGTGTGGCAGGAAATCACATTAGTGAGTCGCAACCAGTATTTTTTAATAGAATAGAATAAAATAGAAGAGAAAATAATCCTAACGCACTGAAAATAGGAAGGACAGGTATTGTGAGAATTTTATTTCTATTTTATATGTATTCGTGAGTCACCACATATTTTTTATACTGCAGTTATGGTAAAACAAGTCTATAAAACATTCCTATACGTCTCTGAATATAAGTTCGTCTGGGTTAAACAATAAAATCTCCTGCACTGGGCCCACCTTATGTGCCAGTGTACTTACTGGATGCAGATCCACTGCCCCTAAAGTCTCAATTAGAAAACCACCTCTACCATTGATGGGATGAAAATTAACTTGGTAATTGCAAACTTGAATTTTTTTCTTTTCCCTTATGGTTTATTACAACATACTGAATATAGTTCCCTGTGCTATACACTACAATAGGATCTTGTTGTTTATCCATTCTATATGTAATAGTTTGCATCTGTTTGTCCCAAACTCCCAATCCATCCCTCCCCCTGCTCCCTCCCTCCCCCTCGGCAATCACAAGCCTGTTCTTTATGTCTGTGAGTCTGCAAACTTGAATTTTTATATAAGAAAAAAATATACTGTTAAAGTATACCAGGTCTGTTCACGTTCTGTGACATATCTCTGCTTTCATTTTGTGAGCTCCGAGAGAGAATGAAACTGCCTTTTTTACCCTCGACTGCAGTCCTTCTCAAGGATTTATGTCATAGTAACTTATTATTCAAAAATGACAGGACCAGGATTACGTCAGACGCATCTGATTCAAGGGTGTGACCCCAAAGGGGCCTCAATCCGCCTCAGCGTTGGCCAGACACCACAAGAGACTCACCTTATAGGGCTCAAAACTGTATCAGAATGCCAAACTGCAAAAAAAGAATAAACATCCAGCCCTGGAAGAAAACTCAGAGTTCAGAAAGCTTGGTGACTTGCCCAAGGTTAAGTACAAAATGTACCAGCGGAGCAGCCAGAAGGAGAACACAGGCCTCCAGTACCCAGCCCCAGCGCAATGCACCTTGATACAGATTAAATATGGCGGCACAGACTGACCCTAGAGGTTACCAGAGCTGGAGATAAGACACTAGTGAGTTTTCTCCTCTGTTGGCTGTATTATGTATTTGCCCTAACCTCCTTAACTCAAACTGACATCTGTGGCTTTTCGTGCCATGTCATTATTCCACTTCATACTGGTTTGAGGTTTCTGAGGTTAGTGTTTGTAAGAGCTTCCCAACCTCCGACTCAGATGAGCTCTATTTTCCCCAGACATATAACTTACTACTGAATCTCATTTCCATGAGAATCACAAAAGCACTCGTGACTCATGTCTCCAATGCTAGGCTTACCATTTTTGAAAAGTCTTATACTTTTCCCTCACTGTAAAATAGCGTGTGCCCGCTGTGTAAAATGTAAAAAATACAGAAAAAGACAAGGAAGACAATTAAAAGAACTTGTTGACATATTAGTCAGTGATAACCCATATTAAAAATGTGGGTGTAATTTGTCTATGAATATACAAAAATTCTTTCGGTACAACATTGTGATCAAACTGAAAAATACTTTCATATATCCTGCCCTTTTCACTCAACATTACACATCGGTAATGATTGTAAAGATTCATTAAATATATGAATCAGTAAAGATTCTTTAAATATATGCTTTATAAAACGGGCCAAATGTTGCATCCTACTGATGAATCATTATCCATTACACCATTCACTATTATTGACAACTTTGGAGTTTTTTTTTTTTTCCAGTTTTTCACATATATAAATAATGTGGCAGTAAGCATCTTTTTACATAGGTTTTCTTTTTTTGTATGTGTGTGTGTGTGTGCATATCTCTGCTTATTTTCCACAGAACAAATTCTCTGTAGGGAATTACTGAGTAAAGGGTGTGAGTACTGTTAAGACTCCAGATATATATTAAAAAATTCCATTCCAGAAAGGTTATTTATATTCAAAGAACAAAATATGAAGCTGCCTATCTTGTCCTTTTTGCCAATCATGAGTAGTATAAATTTTTAAAGCCTTACAAATTTATAGGTAAAAAATTGTACCTCATTGTGTTCATTTGTATTTCTTAATTGATAGAGAGGTTAAGTGGTTTTTATGTTATTATTTTATGTTATTGGCCATTTTTTATCCCTCACTTTTTCCTGACCCCCCCAACTCCCTGCTGTGTGTGTGTCTGTGTACATATGTGTAAACTGAATGTTCATGTCTACCCATTTCTCTACTGAAATGTTAAGGATTTACTTTTAATTTATAAAAGCTCTTTATATAATATGGATATTAATTTTGACTGTTATATTTTGAGCAAAACTTTGGGAATCACTTTTAACTCTAAAACAATTTAAAGTAACAAGATGCATTGGTTTTTACATTGTTACCAGCATAGCAATAACTCATGCCACCTGCTGGTAAAAAAACAAAACAAAATAGACGGCAATTCTCCATGTTTCCAAGATAGGATGCAGAGTTAATACTTTTTCCATGCCGATTATATTAAAGTGTTGGAAACAAAAGACAAATGGTGGACTGGAGTGATTTATGACATTTCATGCACATGGATCTTATGACTAAAAATCTCTGTTCACTAAATATTTTTAAGGTTACTTCACTTAAACAGACAAGCTTTGACTCATGTTAGATATTATTAAGAGAAAGCAAAGTTTAGTTCTGAAGCCATCTCTGGAACCAATTTTAGACACAGGTGTATGTGCCTTGCTTTAAGGAATCGTGATAATTGAAAACCCGAGTTTAAATATCAGATGAATGGAGAGAGGTTGCCTTATTATTTTTTTTCAAAAGACATTTTTAGAAAGAGATACCTTCAAACCAGAGCTTCTCCTACGCCATGATATGCACTAGTTACAGATCATTTAAAATCAATACAGGCTTGATTTGGCCAGGCCAATTAAGGGAAGAAGCTGCCACTTCATTTTGGATGAAGACGGGTCTTACCAGTTAAAGATCAGAAGGTTTTCATGTAATTCAAATGAAAAATATGGTTTAATGTGTGGTTTTCACGAAGCCACAGTTATGGAACACCTTTGTTGCCTGTACGTCCCGAGGAAACTGATCTGGGAAATACAATCCACTCCAAGGTTCTACAGAAACAGGCTGTCAAGATGATCAACCACTAAAGCAACAGGGCCAACAAGTCATTGATTTTACTCCTATCCATGGAGGTCAACAGCCAAGCTACAGGATCTATCACCAAATGGTCTGTCATCCCTAGGAAGATAAATGGAAAAGCTGCTGTGTAAAAAAGCATCCTAATGAATGAACTGAACTAACTTTGTGGAACTGTGAATTATCTTTCAACCCTTGAGACTGCTGCTGTAAACAAAAATGCCAGTCACTCTAAGAACCCCACTGATTTGGTGTGCCATAAACACAGCCTTCAGTAACAGTAAAAGCACTCGGTTCTTTGGGTGGAAGAAGATGCAGAAATCTGAATCTCTCTACAACTTGTAATGACCGAATGTAAAATACTCAAAACTGAATTCAATACATTTTTAATAAAATAAATTTTTATATTGTGTTTGCAAAAAAAAAAAGATTCGCATATTATTCACTCATCTTAGCAAACTCTAGACAAGATTTTTCTTATAGGCTGACTTGGACTCAGTAGACAAAATTTGTAAGTCTGCAGTTTATAATCAGGGGAGAATGCAAAACAACTCAAGAATATCCTCTAATTGGAAGGGAAGGGAGTGGCTGGCCAACAATTAAGTAGAGAGAACAAAGCATTAGACCAGGTATGATCTGGGGCAGCTGAGAATGTTTCCCTTTTCCCACCATCTCAGCTATCAGGTCTGGGGAGATGGGGGGCAAGGGGGTGGAAAACAGATATTTAATTATCCTAGAGAACCAAACCCACAGATGAGGACAAGCCTAGGACGACAGCACCATGCTGAGAGCTTGGAGAGGACACAGTGAGGCACTGGGAAGATGACCTAACTGCCCCAACCAGCGGCCCAGGAAAGAGCATCTTGCCACCTACAGGGAGCAATTTCAACTTCCAAAAGCAACTGCCAATTTCCTACTTGTAATATGTCTCCTAGGAATTCCATCTACACACAGGTAACTTGTGCTAAGAGACCTGTCCTGTATTTCAGATAATCTAAGGAGTACTGGAGGTGGGGATGAAGGAAACAATGGCAAAGTTCCATAAATTCAGTAGAGAAACTCAGGGGAAACTCAGAGAGAGCACATGTACCCAGGTATGTCCAGGGCAGTAACTGGCACTTTACGTCGCAGGTAAGTGCTCAGCACGAGTCAGCGCCTTCTCCCTTCTCCTCATTCCATACAAGGGCAATGGGAGAGGCGATTTGGAGGGTCTAGTTCTTTCTAGAACACTCATGCAGAGCTTGACACATCTAGGTTCCCTTCCAGCACAACAATCAAACACATAGACCTTCGACCTTTGGTCAAACCCAGCTGTGCTACACCTCAAAACCACGTGTGGTTCAGGATCTTACTTCTAAAATGTCATTCTAACAAGCAACAATTAGCTAGGTAATTGAACCTGAGAAGTCAGATGAGAAAAAAGAAATAGCTTACCAAGCTACCTTTCAAAGCAAGACAAAAATGAAAATGGAAAGGTCCCAGGGCAGTGTGGATGGAAAATTATCACTCGGCAGGAGGGCCTGATTTGGACTGGATTCAGCCTTCTTCACAGGACGACTCTGTTCCAAAGAAACTGGATGCTAAGAAAATTCTGGTGTCCAAATATAGAGAACTGAGAAACATTAGAAGAGTTTGAAAATCTCCCAAGAAAAATCTGTGAGAACTTGTAAAAATTCTTCCAATGCTGTGACAAAATTCAAAAAGACTGAAATTCCAGAGCCTATCTAATCCAGGGACCCTCGATCTCCTCAATCTCACGGCTCCCAGCCCACGCTCCAGGGAGAGAATCTAGACTGACGAGAACCTAGGTCTGTGCCTGCAAGACGCTGAGGGAAATGGTGAGACAAAGGAAAAGAGGAGGTTGCCTCCTTTACTCACTGGAGTAATAAGGTCACTTCAGAACTATTTTCTGAAAGGAAATCATTTTGGGAGATGAAAAACAGCCAAAAGGTACCAGGCACAACCCTATGAGGTGCAGGCACTACTGCTAGTTAACTCGACTGTACAGATGAACAGACTAAGGCTCAGAGCAATTCAGCCGCCCAAGGTCACAGAGCTAAGTAAAAGCCAGAGCTGGCGTTTGAATCCAGCTTTCCTGATGCAGAATTATTGGTAGTCTGCTCCAAAGGAGGACAGGACTCCCTTTCCCAAGCCTGATCATGATCTTCTTCCTACGCTTATTTTTGTTGGAGGCACTGAAAATGATTGATATAAATTTTGTTCTCCTATGGACTCAGCTCTGGGACCAAAGCATCCTTGACCATCAGGCCTCTCTCCCTGACTTATTTATTTTTTCCACATGGGAAGGGAACTAAGCTTTCCCCTAAGATGTAAGGAATGAGACTTTAAGACATCCTCGATCAATGCCATCATGAGAAAGGGAAACATTTCAAAGGTGGGTGGGACCAGCCGCCTGTATACCCTTTCAGCTGTAGCCACAGTCTTTGCTTTCCTTCTTTTCAGGAACATTTGCTGCAGCCAGGCCCAGGCCATTGTGGGCTTTGAGAAGAATGATATTCTGCTTTTGTAAGAAAGGGAGCAGATTTCCCAGGCATGCTTTGTGTCCCAGACTCTTTCACTAATTGATAGAGTAGCGCTACCGAGCACGTTCCCATTCATGCAGTCAGCGCATGCCTGCTTCTACGTTCTCAAGTTTTTCTTGGTTTTTTTTTTTTCCTTTTTAAAAATTTATCCTATGAAGTAAGACAACAGTTCCTGTTAACAAAATGAAGTAAAACCAAATTCTTCTTAATGAAAACGAACATGTCAGTAGGATTTCGCTCTTCATGCTAATCCCCTGTTTGACGGGTGATGACATCATCCCACAGAAGCTGGGGACAAATGTAATGTCCGCTGTAATTACAGGCTTAATAATGCAGAGTGATGGAGGCGCTGGGAGGGGCAGGCAAGCCCTTCCCACTGGGCCCTCTCTGTGAATACAATGGGACCCACGAATGCAGTGGTGGAGTCTTGCTGGGACAATACCAAAAGAAGCAGAAATCAAAGCACTACCTGGGCCATGGGTTCAGGCTTGATTTTTCTGATGCAAACTTTATGTCCCCAAGATACCACTTAAATAAAACTGCATCTTTCTCATTCAACCAAGTAGAACTGTAGTGTCACAAAAGATAACATGTGCACACATAAAAAACTCACAAACATGCACAAACTGAAGGTAAAAAAGAAAGCTGTAATTCACAAGGTTTTCATATAGTGACATAAGAATGAATGTGGCACTTCGTTTGGCAGAAGCTACAAGTTGCAGGAAGGAATTTTCTAAACTGTAAAGAAGAGAGGGATTTATATAAACTTTTGAAATGTGTAAAGCCTTGATTAGATACAGAGAAATAAAGATATTTAGCTCTAGGGAACTTCAAGTAAAGAGAACTGATAATGTTATAAAGAAACCATAAGCCCAAACAAATTATGCTTGAATAGTACTGTAGATTTTATGAGTAGCAAATGTTACAGGTCATTCGAACATTACATCAAGATGAATCAGCTTTTCCTGCTAACATTTCTAATTCATTTCCTTGAACAGCAGGTTAAAAGCATTAATCATTCACAAAGTTTTCTTTTAAAGCACTTTTATCTAAAAATCCCTTTAAAAAATATAACATATTTGGTAAAGTAAACTATTGGTTTATAGTACAGAATTCTACACATTATTTAGAATAAGAATGGTATGCTGTTTACCATGAAACGAATCAAGTTTACCAGAGGATTTGTTTTGTACAAATGACGTGTAATTCTCTCTTAAGAATGATTTTGAAGTGTATCCAAGATGCCAAAATGGCACATTATGTAAGCATTACAGATTTTCACAAATGAAGATTATATCCTTTAATTATTACTTTGAGTTGGAATTAGGAAGGCTAGTGGGTTAATGTGGTAGCAGAAGTGCCTAATATATCCTTATGCAAATTTATGAATTTTTGAAACATTCATGAAAATATATAAAACCAGAAAAACTGACCATGGTGATTTAAAGTAAATAGATGGGGCTTCCCTGGTGGCACAGCAGTTAAGAATCCGCCTGCCAATGCGGGGGACACTGGTTCGAGCCCTGGTCCAGGAAGATCCCACATGCCGCGGAGCAACTAAGCCCGTGTGCCACAACTACTGAGCCTGCGCTCTAGAGCCCGTGAGCCACAACTACTGAGCCCGAGTGCCACAACTACTGAAGCCCACATGCCTAGAGCCCGTGCTTCACAACAAGAGAAGCCACCGCAATGAGAAGCCCGCGCACCGCAACAAGGAGTAGCCCCCGCTCGATGCAACTAAAGAAAGCCTGCGCACAGCAACGAAGACCCAACGCAGCCAAAAAAAAAAAAAAAAAAAGTAAATAGATGGCCATATGCTGAAAGGTGGTGGGTAGAGGGGTTCAGCAGGGGGAGGAAGAACTGTACCAAAGGGAACTGAAATACACATTTTTGGGCACACTTGAACATACTCTCCACCCCAGAAAAACAGTACCTGTATTAACAATAGCTAACGTTTGTAGAGCACTTAGTATGTTCCATCCACCACTTCAATGCTTTACATGTCCTAATGCCACCAAATTTTCATAAATCCTCTGTAAGGTAGATTTATAGATGAAGAACATAAATCCCCTAAAGGTGGGGTTTATAGATGAGAAAACCATGACACAAAGAACTTAAGCATGAGGTGCAGCTTGTATTCGAACATGGGCACTCCAACTCTTGAGTCCCTGCCCTTCACCATTTTGCTGGATTCAAGAAGGTTAAAAAGGTTTTGACTCACCCTTTCAATATCTGCTCCTAAGTCTAGGATGCAAAGACCAGAAAAAGAGGTCTTAGTCCCTTACTGCAGGGTAACTGATAACTCTGTCCCCACTGCTCCCTGCCCCTCCCCTCCAGCTCCTCACCTTCAGAACCCAGCAGACACTGGGGGGAGAAAAATATTGCCATCCTGCATTACAACCTGAGCTGAATGGTTTCTCAGGAAAAGCAGTCACAAGTAGAAGCAGAGAGAGGAAGAACTCAGAGAGCAGCCCATACTGCACGGTCTTCCTGACATCTTATTTGCACAAAGCCGAACTGCAGGTTCCATCTAGTTCTCTATCAGAGGCAGAAGCTCTGACAGCAAAGACACACCATCGTTTCTCAGGCCTGCATCCCAAGCCACATGCTGGACCACGGACACGGGGTGGGGATATGCACCTGAGCCTGACTTCCAGGCTCTAGTTATGAAAGGGTGAAACTGCCAGCACCCAAGTGGGCAGTGGGGATCAGTAAGTAGTCTCCACAACCCTCTGTTAGCCAGTGCTGTGCCTGGACAGACCTTCCTCTGTGTTATAAGAAGAAGAAAATAAATAGAAAAAAATGGGACCTTTGAAAAGACTCTGCAGCACAAGAAAAAATGAGCACTGTCTTGAGGCTTGGTGGAAAACCCGATCTCTAAAAATGACTTTCCATAGGGAACAAAATAAAATTTTAGAAAATGACACTCGATACAAAAGATGGCAGACATCATCTCTGTGAAATGACACAGAACAATAAAAATAGAATGGGCTGAATTATAGGTAGAGATTGAAAAAGAAGACAGTGGAATTAACAAAATAATTCTGGGAAAGACGAAATGCAGTAGCAGAAATTAAATTGGCAATAAAGGGCAGGACAAACCCTGTAGAATATTGACCGTGATGTACAAGGCAAATGTGAGGTGTTCTAGAACATGTGGCAAAAGATCAAAGAAAAATGATGAGACAGAGGATGAGTATAAAAACAACTTATACTATTATAAGAATTATACATATTCTTAAGGCTAAATTCAGAACGGGAACAGAGACAATGACAAGGATATATGGAAAAGAACTTTGCACCTGAAAAAAGACCAAAGTCTGCAGTCTGAAAGGGTTCAAGAGTATTTCAGAAAAAAATAACAAAAAATACTTCTATCTCAATATTTCTTTACAACATATTTTAATTTCAGATAGCGTCAGAAGAGTAGCCAAGATCTGGGAGTGAACAAATGACTGGGAAAGTTAATCTGCATGCAACTGAATTTTTAACACCTTCACATAAAATCCTATGTAGAACAAGAAAGCCTGTTCTATACTAGACTTAATGGGAAAGTCAGGTTTTCTTTTTCCCAATAAGGGACACTGGTTTCCAATAATACATAGATTGTTTGCTATGGTCATATCCTCCAGGTTAAAGCAAAAGTATTTTTATACTTCATCAAGTAGGGCCAAGAGATATTAATTGCCATGCAAGAGGAGAAATGGACATTTAAACCAGAAGGTAAATGACAAATGATCAGAGAGGTGATGCGAGAAAGCTGCTTATAATTGGCCTGAAAAAAAAAGAAAACATCAGTAAGAGATGTCTGGCCTAACAGAGCCCTACAATTACCAGGTGAGTATCCCTGAAGGAGGCACAGGGAAGGTGCTGGGAAGAAGGTACTGAACGAACCTCTAAGAACCATGTATATGAGGGATGTTCCAGAGGGACTCAGGAACCATAATTATTTTGCAACACAAACCTTCACATTCTGATTCAGAAATTTTGGTTGCTTCACTTTCCTCTCATTGGGATTTTTGCAGCCCAGCAAATTTGTAATTAAGCCCATGCTTTTAAGAGGCCAATGAATATTCAGATAGCTCTCTTGTACTTCCATTCTTAACTCAGAGCAAAGTAGTGGAATCCTTACAAGAATGTTAGTATCTTCACAGAAATATTTTAAAATCATGTCTATTTAATTGTTCCTATATCCTGAGAAATGTGCTATTGTCACCTCACATTGACCCCTGTGAAAGTCAAGAAATATCTGTGTACTCTAGAACCTGTAAAACTAGGTTAAGTTGCTAATGTTGCATTCAAAGGGAAAGATAAATACAGTGTCCACTGTTTTAATATAAAATAAAAAGCATTCATCACGAATCTCAGCTCTACAGTTCTCTCACTTTCCCCTTGTAGGTCAGTTTCCTCTTTTATATCCTTATATAGCACCATCTTCTCTTCCCTAGTACTTAGCACAGATTGTGATACATATTTACATGACTATTTGATTAATATCTGCCTCCTTACCTTGACTGAGAGCTCCATGGGAGACCATGTAGGAGATACGGATTTATTTATTTTGCTTATTATCGTTAACCTCAATATTTGACACAGTACCAGCCCTATCAGACAAGCAATATATATTTGTGAAATGAATAGACTGCGTGTATATGTTTTTATGCACTGTTCAGCCAAGCAAGTTATTGTATCCTAAGAATTCCAAAGAACTTTATACTAACAACACATCTTGCTTCTACACGTTGGCTATGCATATCAACTTTCCAGGCAAACCATTTTTTTTAAATATGTAAATGACTTTTTTCACTATGGGTTGGTATTATATCAGAGTACTGAACATAAAAGGAATCTTAGAGGTAATGAAACTGAAATTAATAAACGCTAAGTAATATGTCCACAACAGCACAATCTACCTAGCAGTAAAACTGGGATTGGAACACATTTTCTATCCCTCACCTCCACCCTCCAAAGGTTCTATCCATTGCTTCTCAAGACACTGGCTCTTAATCAGAGCTTCTAGGTTACCAAGTCTCTGAAAGTAATCAATAGTCTGTAAATAAACATTTTGCCACACCTCAATGTTTAAAGGAAATCTGCAATAAAGAAATTGTTTGCAATATAACTAATCACTACAAATTTTCAGATTTTTTATGCAGCTTATTTGTCAAGCCTAAGAGCTAATTATAGTTTCTCAAACCCATGACACCGCTTCTTCGTTGTCATACACATACTAAGCCAGTACTATGTGCCAGGCACTGTTCTACGGTTCTTTATTAAGGGACATTAGCCTAAGGCCTCCTTAGTTCTGTGGTTATGACCTAATTGCATTCCTTTTCTCTTATCATTCAGTTGCGACTGGGAAAAAGCCATTTCTGAAAAGTCAGAATCCTGAAAGATTAAAAATCTAGCCCTACGATTACTTGACTCAAGGTCTTTGGTCTCCATTTTTTTCATTCGAAATAGGTTTTTGTTTGGTTAGTTGGTTTTTTTCTTTTCCTTCTTTTTAAGTTGTAAGTTAGAGCTTGGGTTTTTTGTTTTGTTTTGTTTTTTAACAACTAGTTTCATATTTTTGATGAGTCTGCTTACCAAGCATAGAAAATCCATTTGCTGGCTAAAGGATCCCAAGAACAGAAATTTCTATCTGATGATGGAATCATATTTCTAGATGACCCCAGAGTGAGTCAATTTGCCAAATTATTTCATCTATATTTATATGCTGGAATGTTATTCCAAAGGCTCCAAATAGTCTCTGTTCTATGTATAAAACAATAAAACGAAAATAAGACACAGTATAATAATATGTATAACGAATACATAATATAATGCTTCTTTAAAAAGCAGACAACAATCTTGTCAGATGTTTTAAAATAACCCAAACCGGCATTATTTGTAGAAAAGAAAACTGTGATTGGAGAGTGGGGAGGGGCATATTAGGAAAAAGGGTAAGAAAAAGAAAAGAGAAACGGGGGAAATAGATGACATTAGATTAGAAAAAAAGGCTTGAGTGATACAGATGACAAAACAATGGAAGTAAAGGAGGTAAACCCACATGAAATGTCACTTTTTCATCAACGGATATTTACTTGGCTGTTGGAATGCTTCTTTAAAGAGGAAAGATGTTTTTGAAATAATGTAAAAGCAAAGTCATTCACGCACACACATATAATTACACACGTGCATGTAAATGTTTACACAATTTTAGCCACACAACCTGTCTATTCCCAGATCCAAAGCTATTCTAGACCATCTAAAAGCACAGGCCATAAGCCTTTAAAAATAATCTCACTTCTCATTTCCTTTACCACTTGGTTGGGTTTTTCTGTTTATTAGCTCATGAGGAGGGATATGGTGTAATGGAGAAGACAGTTCTCTATTTAAAAAATCATGTTTTCATATGCAAGAGACACAGGAAGCAGGAAAAATGGTGAGGACTTAGGAGTGGGGTGTAGTAGTTGTATATATAACAGGACAATGTAAATGCAGTGGGCTAACACATATTTTGCAAAGTCACATTTTGTGAAGCTACCTAGAAGACTGCCGTCGTCTCTTTCTCCACTCTCCCCTTCTTTCCCTACAGCAGTTCTGAGCTCCACTGCAATATTTAGATCCAATAACTCTTCTTCAAAAGCAGTGTAACTACCGGGGACATCCGATGTCTTATATAGAAACACAATCATATTAGTATTGAGGTGGCCATTTGGCTAGCTCAACATAAATGGTTTGCTCGCTAATGTTTCAATAACAAGAACTTGCTTCTAATCAGCACACCCCTGTGTAGATGGTGTAGTCACCACTGGCGTTTGTAATGAGGACCCGAAGCACAGGGGACTTTCCTCCTGAATTATCTAAGGAAGACTCACTTAGATTGTTCTGAGCTTGGGTTCCAAGTAGGTGTCAAACAAAGTGTGTTCTCTTGTGTGAGTGCATCTCTCTTGGCCCATGCTTCAATAAAATGCCAATATTTGCCCCAAAAGTACAATAGTTATTTATTAAAAACTCCCTTTGAAAATATCACCGTAATCGGAAGGAAAAAGGAACAACAGATTTCTAAGGGCATGTTTTCCATACGTTGTTTAAATATATCATGAGCTAAAGAAATAAATTTGGTTTAGGAATTCTAATTCTAGCTAAATTTGAGGGTATATATAAAAGAAAGGACTGTATAACTAGATTCTAAAACTTTCAAAGAATAATAATCCCACAAGGAATTACTGGCAACTCTCTATTACCTAGTATATTTGATTAACCGGACCACCGGTCTTCTCATCCATAGAGATATTATCAGTAATGTCTTTGGTACAAAGATTATTTCATTTGGGTTTTAGAACACTCTGTGAGGTTTGCTGTAAAAATATTACACATAGGTCTTAGGGAGTGAATTAAACATTTTTTGCAAACATGATCAAATTAGGGAGAGGACAGATTGAAATTGTTCCCTCAAAGGTTATTAGATACCAAGAGTCAATCACATGACACATTACCATAAAAATCACTTTCCCTTCTGGACAATCATGGTTTTCTGATAATGATTACCTGCATGCAAGCTGTACACTGTCAGTAATAATTTGATTTGAGCATTGCTTCCCAAAGGTGTTCATATCTGCATGTACTGACTTGTTAAATTGTGTTGTGCTAATTGATGGTTCACATGACAAGATATGCATAGCTGATCATGCTTATTAAAATGCAGGCCATTCTCAATTATCCAGAACAAACGAGGTCCCTGGCACTTTTAATACACTCAACCTACAGATTATCCCCAGAACTCAGGAGGTTTAGTCTTCAGCCTCCTTCCAAAGATCTGTGAATAAGTAACTAATCTGAAGCTCAATGCAGCACCAAACATCAACGTGGAAATTCTAATTTTAATGGAAAAAAAATGGAGCTATTTCCTATTTGGCATTACGTAGACAAAACGCTCAAGAATTTGACTTCTGAAATACTTTCCATGCAGGTGTTTGGCATCGTGCAAACACGATTAAGTTCTGTCTTGTTTGGTCTGTCTGCAAGGTAAAGACAGATGGGAAAAGCCAAGGGCCAAGAATTACCAAACTGGGAAGTCAGCCTGAGTGTCATAAAGCCGTGCATCTTCCCCTAAAATTAATAATCCTAGCAGATGCGACAGGCAGATTTTCTAAACTAAATTTGTTCACTGACATTTTAAAACTTGGATTAAAAGCCACTGTAAGCTAAACACAGAACAGGACAAATTCCCTTCTACATTTTACAGATGAGACAATTTAGTAAAAATCCATGAATCATGGAATACAAAAACTGGAAGGGACTCAGAGATCACTTAGTCCATCCTTTCCCAAATTGTGTTCTAGAGAAATTTAGATCCCTGGGAGACAGTAGCGGTGGAAGTGACAGGTCAAACAGGTTAAGGACATTTACGGTTATACAAAATTAAACAAGTTTATTTACACGCAGTTACATACCTTATGGCTCCTCAAAACGTAAGATCTAGTATGCCATAGTTCCCAGATTTATTTCACCATGGCATTCTTCCCCACTGACTATCTATTAATATTTTACAGAACTAACAGTTGGCAGAACAAAGCTTCGGATACCCCAATCTAGTCCAGCCCCTTTGTTTTGCAAGAAGGGGAAAGGCCTCACAGCAACTTTTCAGGGGGCTACGTGGGCAACAGTAATTTCAGGTGTGGCCCAGAGCTGCTGACTAGGTCAGGCTTCGAGGACTCTCTGGAGGGGGGCGGTCCTGGGAAGCAGCTCACAACAGATGTCCCCTCCCTGCTCTCTCCGAAGTGTCCCTTCTAGCCTCGGGGCAGTGAACCGATTACTTAAGATTTATTTCCATAAAACCTTTCACTGCCACAATCTCTCCCAAGTGTCTTCAGAGTCTGCCAATGGATAATTTTCCAGCACTCAAAAGATGAAGACAATTTTGAAATCAAGCCTCTACATTTAGTTCAGCAGTTCTGTTCTCACATGCTCTTTTTTGGGGGGAAGGGGAGGAGAGAGGGGGAAGGAATCCTAAAACTTTCAATCTTTTCATAATTAAATTAAAGGGCTTACAATGTAGCTCCAAACTAGGGAATAATTAATTCAGTATGAATCCAAATTTCTTGATCACAAAGGGAATCCAGTACATTAGATCTGTTGTATTTATGCCTCAATTTGTATAGATAGTAAGATTTTAGTGCATATTTTCATGCCTGTATATTTTTTTAAATAGCTTGAACAAAAAAATTTACAGAAGGATTCTCTCCTGCAAAATTCTCATTTGACACATTATTATACCCTGACTTGTTCTGTTAGTTATCTTATTTTCACGCTCAATTGTAAACAACTCCCAGGAACTGCCACGTAGATATTTAATGACAGACTGGCTGATACTAGGACACCTTCTCAAAAGACATAATGTGAAAAGATTATCTCCTTTCCAAATACGATAAGGTATCCCTCCCTCCATCTCTCTCTCACTCTCTCTCTCTGTCTTGGATGCACACAAACATTAAAGGGGAGGAGTTCCATCAATCAGTCTTCATGCCTATTTCACTGGTCTTTTTTTTTACACAGGTCTACACTTCCAGATGAGAATTCAGAATGCAGAAAACAACTGCCCAAAATGGCTGAGGAGCTCTGTACCAAGAGAGTGTCGTCAGCCTGAGATGCAGAATTTATTCCGTCTTTAGTTTTATTGCTATCAAGTTAGCGTCCCCAAATGTGACATTTCCACCAACTGACATTTCTGGAACCAAAAAGCAACACCTATATGCAGCAGCATCCTAGGGACAAGGTGCACCAAAATGCGGTGCCCCTCCGGGGAGCGGCTGTCCCTTCCCCAGACTATCCACGTGAGATGGGAACAGGGAATCTATGAATTTGGTCCAAAATGCTCCACTGTGCCTCACTTACTCACAGCCTGCAATGAAAATCAGTTTGATCAGGAAAGAAAGGGCCAGCAAAGGGCAGGATTAGAGGGCTTTCCAAATCAAGGCAATCCTAGGGATGTTCATATTTTATATCAAACCCTCAGGTAATTAACTCCATAAGGCAATTTTTAGAGGCAATTCAGTTTGCGTCTTTAAAATGAGCAATGCTGTAACTGCGGAAAGGAGCCACATCTCATAGAACGCCACCTTCCCCAGGCTTTTAATGCTCATTTTTAATTAGATAATTTTACTTTTAAATCATATGTAGACTCTCGTATTGCATTTTCTGCAAGCAGCCACCTCTGTAGTCCTGACTGTAGGCAAGTCTACGACATGGGTTAGAAAAGTTTATTAAAACAACATTATTTTTGTCTTGTGTTTATGTTAATTTCTCCAGTCCCTGTGGCCCACTTTTAAGTGCACGTCCCCAGGGGCACTTCTTACTTTCTCACATTTCTCTAGGACCAAGGAAATCTGACTTCACATGCAATAGAAATTACCCTTAGACCGCGGCAGAGAAAACAAAAGGCGTAAGCCCTGGAGTATGATGTTTGGAGATACTTGATGGTTGCCTGGGTAGCGTTTAATTAGGCTTGGGGTGCAGCTGGGGTGGGATGCTGGTACCTGGGTAACCTCTGTCGCTGTGACTCAATCTCTGGTTGAACAATCAAAATGCAATGCTTGTTATGATGTCCATTTCTCACCCCTTGTCTTCTTTAGGAATTTGACTAAATCCACCCCCGCGCCCCTCCTCCTGTGTCTGTCTCTCTCACACGCATGGTTTTTAAATTAAGGAAACACTCTTTGTTAGTGTCTTTTAAAGCTGTGAATGACGTATTTTCCCAACTAACTTATAAGCAGTGGGGATTCCTAATTCTTCCATAGATCCCTTTACAAATTCCTTGCTTATTCCTAAACACTCAGAAATATTACTTGACTTTTTAAAAAGAAATCTACTAGCTTATGCTTTATTCCTCATCTTCCACCATCATTTCCAGCATGTTTTCACAGATGCTGAACAAAACATCCTACAAAAAAACAAAAGCAGGCAGTAAAAAGTAAAGGGACTGTACTTGCTGGTTGCTGTGTGGTGTGCTTTAAAAACAAACAAATACACACCCACCACAGCAACAAATCTAGCAAAGACCATGGGCTCTCTTTGGTCTCTGGAAATGAAGACAAAAGCACTGACATTCAGCGTAAGATGCCGTCCTTGGTGGGCGACGGTAGCAGCTGTTCTGGGATGCACCCAGTGAGATTTCATGGCGGGGTTACTGACAGTCCCCAAAATGGCTACTGGGCCTGGGCTACCTTCCTGCCTGTGCTTGTCTATGTTGAGTGGTTCTGCAGTGCCCATTAGGAACTGCTCGAGAGCCATTACAGCCGGCAGAGTAAAGCATCCTTCTGACTCTGAAAAAAAAGTGAGATCTAGGGTGGTCTGAATGAGCCGTCATTAACAACCCTGGGGAATGAAGGCACCTGCACAGGGCAATGAAACACCATTTTATTCCTCTGGTCACACTTGCACCAGAAAAAGAAAAAAAAAAAAAAAAAATCACATGCGCTGTAAGGATCTATGGACATAAAGGATCGCCAAATTTCAAAGCTGAGCAAACTGCAAACCTCACAGGAATTAACGCCTGTATTGCATACACTACCAAATTCCGGATCTTCTCCTTGGAAAGTCTGGACCTCTCACTGTTTCAAAGGAATGCGGGTGGGGCGGGGGGGCGGGGGGCAAGCGGGCAGTTTGGGGCAGCGTGTGAATGGGAGCACTTGGGGGGAGCACGAAGCTGGAGGGGGCGGGAAGGCCGAGGGCAGGGGGCGAGTGGAGAAAGGCGAGTGATTTGCATTAAAATGGGAGTCCCCCTTCCCAGGCGGGCGGCATTGACCTCAATGGATGTTAAACAGAGGTCTGGTTACGTCAACAAAACTAAGGCTCTTTATTTGCCATTTTCTTCTAAGACCAGGATTCCTCCCATAACCTCATATGATGATGCAGTGAGAAAAGATGAGCCCGGTGGGCATGTGAGCAAGTGCCTGTACCTGTGCGTGTGCATGTGAGAGAGAGAACAGAGGATAATGCATCTGCTTTCCCTTGGAAATCACAGGATCCCTGAGGGTCGAGTCAGCCGCTCGAATGCAAGTGAACGTGTATTTGTGTGCTTTATCTTTTAAAGGTTGGGAGCAGGGCTGAAAACACATTCATTACTGGCTGTTATAGGGGGCTTGATATATTCTAGGCACATACAATTAGGCTATAATTCTGTACAACGACAGACTAAACATACAAGTCTAGGCAGAGAAAGAAGATGACTACAAACATTCTTAGACCTTTTCTAAGAGCATTTTAGTATTTTCTTATCATTCTACCAGCAAACGTTGTAAACCCTTGACTCTTCAACGTCAAAGGGAGGAAGGGATTCTCATGACTTAAATTCAAAGGGCTTGATTTTAATTCTCCGTCAAAAACCAATCTTGAGGCAAGATATATTTAGCAGTCACTCAGCACAAATCTGTGGTTTATTTACCTTCCAGAGAAAAGGCGTGGATTCTTAAACAGAACCACCCATATACACATTGCAAAGTCAATCACACCGCATGAAGCTTTTTTGTGAATGCGATCTAGGAGTTATAAAACTAGGGACAAAATGTAAATATACCAAAGTCTTACTATTTATTCAGTTGACTAAGAAAATAAGCCATAAGAAATCTCAGTTTCTTAAAACTGGAAAAGTCTATAGTCACTTGTTGTTTGGAGAGAAAAGAAGAGAGAACCGAGGGGTAGGAGGGATCGTAAGACGTCACCCGCGGACAGATCATCGCAGCGAGAGGGCAGGCTAGCAACCTCACCCACATCAGCATCCTCAGAGAGGCAGCAACAGGACCACTTTGCACATGGTCTTCAACCCTGCCCTACGGTCCTGCTATGGCAGCACCTTAATGCATCACCTCCATTTCGCTCTCACACCCAAAGGACCTTCCTAAACTCAGCCAAAGAATGTTGCTGTCTCCTGCACATAACCAGCAACTATGTGCCTTCTGATAATGTCAATGGCAATTGCTTCTCTGAGAAACACCTTTCATACAAATTTTTTAATTATTACAAAAAGGAAGCCAGCCAATATCTAAAGCCACTATTTCCCCTAGATAATAATAATCACCAAATATACAAATCTGATAGATTTTCAACAAGGGCCACAATTTTAATACTAGCTTATGTTTATTGTTTTACCATGTGATAAGCACTGTTTCAAGATCTTTATACAAATTAATTCATTTGATCCTCATGAAAACTCTATGAGGTAGAAGCGATCATCTCTGTTTTACAAACAACAAAACTGAGGCATAGAATGGTTAGGTAACTTGTCAGAGATCCCACAGCAAGTAAGTTTTAGAGCTAGGATCCAGAATCTGCATCATGCTCTGTTGCTGGTGAGGATTTAGGTTAACAAAAATGTTGAATTACTTTTGTAGGCAGAAGTAGCAAAATGATGGAAAAAAAGACTGAAATTAATTTTCATTCTGGTGTCCCTTGTCCTAGGAATGCTCTACATTTGTTTGTTGTTTTGAAATGATGTTTGTCTAACACAGGCAATCATGGGACACTTTCTATAACCCTAGGAGATAGTCCTCTCTATTGTTAGGGACAGACAGATCTAAAGTTAAGTTAGGGAAAGAAGCAAATAGGAATGGAGAATGAAATAAATTCCATTCAGCATGGTGAATAAATTCCATTCACCTAGCTCTACTCTCGTGGTAAGATTTATCAAAATGATTCTCATCGAACACAATTAAGGTACAAAAAAATACTGTAATATATAAACAAAAATTTTACAACAGTATTTGAATTTGTACATATAAGGAAATATAAGACTATTCCTCTATTTTGAAAAGACTCAACTGTTGAACTTTGACTTGAATGAAAAGACTGGGGGGTGTTCATGAAAGAATACATAACCTTTTCTCTCAAGATAACTGGGTCTCACTTGAACCCTGCTTAGATGTGGCCAGGAGTGGTGTTACACCAGGGCTAATCAGCAGAGACCTGCCCTGGGAACAGAGACGTCTGTTGAAGGATATTGAGGAAGTCAATGCTGCAACAGGTTTGAGTGAGTAAGATGACCCTTGATGACTGACTATTCCAAGAATTAGAGTATGCCAGACTTGGACGGCACTTGGTGATCCCAGAGCTCACATTCTGGGGAGCTGGAGGACCCATCACCTCATTATTCATAGTAGATGACCTCCACCTCTGCAGAGAAAGCAACATATTCCAGCTTCCTGCTCAAAGGATATTTGTTCAAGATGACTAGGCCATTCAATCAGACCTGCAATCCTGAAGAAATAGGCCAACTGAATCTCAAAACCATATTTAAAAACTAGTACAAGACGTAAACTAGTACAAGGGAACAAATCTGACAAATCTGGCTGTGCTGCTCGTATGAGCTATTAGCTGCATTTGAGGCTATCACCGGTCTTTTATAAGGACTCTCCAATTTTTAAAAATAGCAACAGGGGTATAGTAGCATGAATGCAAAACAGATATATGAGCAACCCTAGCTCCTCATCTACAGTTGGCCCTCCGTATCTGCGGGTCCCACATCTGCAGATTCAACCAACCAAGGGTTGAAAATACTTTTCTTTAATTCCAGAAAGTTCCAAGAAGCAAAACTTGAATTTGCCACAGGCTGGCAACGATTTACATGGCTTTTAGGTATTATACATTGTATTATAAGTAATCTAGAGATGATTTAAAGTATATGAGAGGATGCATGTAGGTTATACGTAAACATCATGCATTTCATATAAGGGACTTGAGCATTCATCGGATTTGGTATCCACAGGAGTCCTGGACCAAATCTCTACAGATTCTGAGTGCCACTATACCTGTGTCATCAGGGAGGACAGTGAATATTTTATTAAAACTCTGCCAGCCTAGGCAAAGCAAAACAAAAAATGTTTGGATTTGATGCAGGGTGCTAGAGTTTGTGCTAGTCTGTATATGACTGTTAAATGCCTGCTCTTCTCACAAGAAGACAAGAGTAAGCAAAGCACTGACTGTGCTTTTTTGTTCATCACTGTCTGTTCACCTTCCCCACCCCACAGGGCCTGGCACACTGTCGGTGCTATTTAGGTATTTTTTAATTGGCTGAAGGAACAGCTTTATTTTTTTAGAGGTTTCAACCTTCATCTTGTTCCTTGCCTCTAAGTTAACTCAGACTCTTGAAACTCTAAATGCAGAGGTTCAGCTGACTCCATTTTAGGGGCCCGAGGTACATGCGTTAGCTTCTACAGACTATCAGTGAGTGGGGAAGACACACTAGATTTGAAGCCACTTAAAAAACAGATCTCAAATTTTCCCGTAAAACCCTTCAGTTTGTTCAGGAAAAGCTAAAGCCTTCTTTGGGTCCAATCCAGCGATCACCCTACGATCTCCGCTTACCCCAATATGGCATCCTCATCCTCTAACGTAACATCTCTTCTCTCTAAAACACACTTACTTACCTGAACTGAATCTGACGTGCGCTTTTATCCTCTGTCGTAGTCTTGGTTAGAAACCTTCACCCCGCTCTGAATGCTTCCCACATAGGGCCTCACCCCCATGGCTGCATTCTGGATGCTCGGTTCTCAGAGCGGAGGCCCAGCCCTGCACAGCTGCACTCTTAGGCTGGGGAGGGAAGCTCATAACCTCTTCCTGGAGCTGGCAAGAATGGGAGGGTGCTGTGTGTCCAGGCGCCAATCTCTAGACACAGAGCCTAGCACAGCACTGCTACAACTAGGTCGGTAACCAATCTTTACTGCGGGTGACAGCAGGAAAAGAAGGGAGAATGGGCTACATGAGCCTAAGGTAGTGGTTTGTGGTGGGACCTGACCTTCCTTAGTCCACAAGAGTAATACTAGGTCCCTGGTTCAAAAATGGTTAATTCTTTAGCAATTCTTGCAGCCTTTCATTTCACAATATACTGTCATTCTATAAAGTCAAATACAAGTATGAATGAACACAATGCAAATCACAGGATTCATTTACCAAAAATAAAAAAAAAAAAAATATTCATAGTAAGAAAGCCAGAACAACCTACAGAGAAAGGATAAAAGCTTGAATTTTACATTTTGAAACATACTTGTTGGAAAAGGGTACTTCCCTTATTTTTCTTTTCATGAGATGAATTTAAAAGTCACGGAAATGTGCAAGACATAAAAAATACAGTATAACAATGAGAGAAACAACCATATACTGTACCTTTACTTCAGCAAATCATGCTGTCTGATAGTCTCCGGATCATTCTTTTTGTCTCGACGCAAAGTTACAGAGCTGATTTTCACATGCCTTTACAGCAAATTTAACTTTTAATGAACCAGTTCTTGCTAAGTTTTTCTTAACACATTTACTCAACTCCATGCTTGAAAGCTACAATTCATTTGATAACTGAAAAGTATGGGATTTTATTCTAATAGCAAACTCAAAGAGAAGAACTATCCCAGTCTCATGGGCATACTGCTGCAGCCAAGTGTGACGCATAAAGGCACTGACATTCCGTAAGTGATTTCCAATCTCAGTATGTACAAGGCTAATGGAATATGGTGTAATCAGTCAAAAAGGCTGAACCTCCTTGCTGGTTTTTTATCAATGCCAACAAAATTTGCAATCATACAACAAAATCATGTAAACAGAAAAGAGTGTTCTCTCTTTTACATAAAATTTAGATGATATTTAAGAAATAAAATGCAAAACAGTATCTGTGATAGATCAACGGCAGAGCTTTTGAGAAACACACCCCAGGGGCTTCCCTGGTGGCGCAGTGGTTGAGAATCTGCCTGCCAATGCAGGGGACACGGGTTCGAGCCCTGGTCTGGGAAGATCCCACATGCCGCGGAGCGACTGGGCCCGTGAGCCACAATTGCTGAGCCTGCGCGTCTGGAGCCTGTGCTCCGCAACAGGAGAGGCCGCGATAGTGAGAGGCCCGCGCACCGCGATGAAGAGTGGCCCCCGCTCGCCGCAAATAGAGAAAGCCCTCGCGCAGAAACGAAGACCCAACACAGCCATAAATAAATAAATAAATAAATAAATAAATAAATGCCTTTAGAGACTATATTACAAAAAAAAAAAAGAATGGCCCAAAGACAATTTTAGGTGATATATGGATGGCCTTTTAAAAAAAAAAAAAAAGAAACACACCCCAGGTTTAGAGTCTTTATGGGCAAGTAACTCTGTTCATAATCCTCAAATGTGACTAAGTGGGAGAAGTATGGGTCACAGCTCACATGAGGAAGACAAGGTGGGTGAGTCTGCCTACATCCCCAGGCCCAGAGGCACAGGTAGACTACATCCCCAGTGAAGCGGCAGCATCTTCATAAATGACAAATGTTTGTGTCCTTACCTTTAATTATTCTGTAGTATTCTTTTTCATCTCTGAAAGAAAGGCTATTTTAACAGTAGTTTGGAATTTCAGACTCTTTTACCCACACTAAGTAGGTGATAATGCAATGACGAAAATGATCATGTATATTTCATTGAGATAGAAAATGCAGAAAAGCAGATATTTCATTTTCTTGAGAGGGAAGGGCAGTTATGAAATTCTGGGAGCATCCAATTTGTATTCATAACTTCATGTGAGTAAAATTAACGTTTAAATAGTTTACAAACCCTTAAGCTCAGAGTACAGTGAGATAAATATGAAAAAAATTTTTTAAATTTACCCTAGAACTTAAAAACTTTTAAGATGCCACAAAATAGAAACCCACACAGTGACAACTTAAGAGTTAGTTGACTTTCCTAAAATATGGCTTCTTGCTAACCTAGTTCATAATAACAAACACAAAGAATCCTTTAGCAATAAGAGGAAATCTTTTCCATGCCCCAGGCAAAGCTTTCCAGCCAATGGCCTGTTTCTCATCCTTTCAAATTCTAGGTTGACTAATACTGAACTAAGCCTCACCTGGAACTTCAGGAGAGAATCTTGCAGAGTGTCGGGATACAAAAAGTTTCAGTTCTTGATCCAGGTTGCATTCAATCAGGTTTGTGTCCCATGATCGGATTCCTAAGGAAGGAAAGGAAGACAGATGACAGATCTCCAGTTACTCATTTCGAAGTGGTTTGGAAAGCATCACGGTAGCATTTCTCAGGCTTTAAGGAAGGATGTGGAAACTCCTTTCCTGAAGAGCGTGGTGACCAGCAGTGGATGCCCACAAAATGGGAGGGCCGGGGAAGTCTCTCCACCAGGCCGCAGGGGAAGGATAACTAGCAGTGTGGACTGAACTCCTGCCCCTCATAAAATGTAAATGCAGCTCTTCTGGAAGAGTAAAGGAAAACAGTTATTAGGAAAATGACAGGCTTTACTCCAGGGAGGGAGTAGAAAGGACAGGAAGATGGTGAGCCTGTAGCAGTTAGGGGGCTACCAGACAATTGCTAGCTTTCCCATGGTCCGCTTGTACGTGGCTAGAAAACGTAGAATGAGGGTGGGGAAGCAGAGATACGGAGGCTGGCATTCAAGTCCAGGGCTCTGTTTTTAAAGATTTTGCAGTGTGCATATGCATTTTGTGTGTGTATCTGGTTACTTTTCTTTACCCCTCCCATTCTTGACCTTGATTTCTCAACCCCTAGATATCAATCAAAATTTGTGTGATCTTTGCTAAGAAAGCTGGATCTCAATCTTAAAAGACGTGGCCTCTCTGTCCTCCCAGGCATTTACCTGACTAGCTTGGCAGACAGCTCTTTCATTCACAATTGTTAGTTGTCCTGAATTTTCTTATCCAGAGGCAAAGAAATGTGGCAACATTTTATATTGTATAAAACTTCTACAGAGTTGAGGGCCATGAACTGTCTATTCTCACAAAAGTTCAGGCTTCTGTTCACAAGACTGGAAGCTGGGGTGAGGGGAATGCGAGGGTAAGGAGTGCTGACGCCCTACCTCCCTCATCTCTTTCTGCTTCCTCTCTCCTGACCTTCCAAGAGAGATGGCTAAAGGGTAGAGCAGAGGTGGGAGTCCAGGGGAGCAGGCCAGGTGAAATTGGGGAACCACAGAACTGGGAGTGTGTGTTTGTTTTTCATGTATTTTTATATCTTCCCAAATAGACGGCTCATGGTAAGAGCCATTACGTAGGTAGTATCCTTGATTGTACCCCTGCATGGAACATCCTCAATTGCCGGAAACAAACCTCTGGAACAACAATCATTATTGCCTATCTACTAAAGGCAGGAACTTGAACCTCTAGGGGTACCACACAGGTAAACTATCTCTAAATAAACACTTGGTCATTTAATCATTTTTGCTGGTCATTAGTCATGCATACAGACTTGGGAGTATAAATGGCAGTGTGTTATTTAAACACACCTCTTAAATCCTTAAGGCATACGTGCATTTACCCCCATTTAAATCTTGTTCAGTTTTCCTGTCTTGCAAAGAATGAAGGTAGATACACACACACACAGACTACAAAGATTCTGGAAACTGAGTTGACTACACATCTAAAATATCTTCAGATGATACACCAAACACCTTTACGAATATGAGAAATATTTTCAAATAGATGTACATCTACTACATAGAGGCAGAAATTTCTCATACAATCTTTGGGAAGAATTCAGGTGTGCAAGAGTTAACATTCCTAAAGAGAGGCTAAATTACAGGGAGAATTTTATGGGTCTCCCTGGAAACATTAACAGTCTCAGTTTGCATTTGTGCTAATGGAGTATTTAAATTTTAACAAGAAAGGCACGTTGTGATTTTGCGGATCTTTTTCATGCAGAAATGATAAATGGGGTTTTTTTTGTTTGTTTCACAGAAAGCCTGACAGGTCGAGAGGCCTGAATTCATTAGAATATTTTACTTCCACGTGTATATATACTGTGTATTCGGCTAGCATGGAAAATCATCGAGCTCCTGTCTGAGCTGCTTAACTGGAAATTGTTGACCGGATTATCTGTGCTCCAGGTCTGAGCTCCACTTTGTCTTCAGGCCTTGTCAAGTAGGGTCAATAAAGTTAATAATGAACATATGTATTAAAATTAAATTCGTATAATTTTTCTGCCTTTGTTCTAAGAAATGTCTAAATTGCTACATGATTTGAATGGCTTCATCTAGAGTTATACATAGACTTGTTCTTAGATTGTTGTTTGCCATTTTTCCCTTGGCTTCAATTAACTTCAATGTCATGACACATGCAGTTAAACATTTGCTTTTTATTTCATAAACTCCTGGTTCTATGATTTGTAATTTAGCAATGGAAAAAGTATGAAACAGTAGAAAAACCATTTAGTAATTTTTAAGTTACATTAGCAAACAGCTGATAATGTAACTTATACTCCCAGTGAAATTAAAAATTCAGGATTCTCTTTTCAAGGGAGCAATTTCCAGCCAAATTACGTCTTAACGATGCATCATCACTACTACCACTTATAAAATAAAGGTTACAATGGATTTACTCGTAATTTTAGTTGGAAAGGAAAAGTTTGGAACCAAGCCACTTTCTATATCAATTTTAGAAAGAAAATACTGTGTAATTACCTTGTACTTTCTACTGGATAATGTTAGTAAAGGGAAATACCACTTCTCAATGAAGATTCATATTGCATTTAGTCAGTTTATATATCGCTCCTTTGTGCCTAAGAGGAAGCCAGCAGTGGCCCCTCTAAAGTTCACAGGACAAAAAAAATGTCTTCTTTGGCTCTTCTCACATAGTCCCCTCCCTGAGTTCATGGCTGGAGGGGATAGTGGGGTGCTGGTAAAGAAGGTCTGAAGAGGCTTTCAGAAGCAGGTCATCCTGGTTTCCAGTGGGCAGTAGAAAAGCCATGGAATTTCCTGGCCCTTTTTCTGACTATCCCCCAATCCACGCCGGGTCAAGCTCTTCCCCGGGCCTTTGCTTCTCCAGCAACCTCTATCATGACTGTGCCCTTACAGGCTTACCCAGGTGGGGACAAAACAACCCCACCAGTTGGAGGAGATCAACCTCCACTTTTTAAACTGGGCCCAGAGAACATGTGTCACCCCTGGGCAGCTGGCCTATGGCTAGGCATCCTGAGAACACCCCTACCTAACCTGGCGCTGTCTTCCAGCCCTGGAAGCGAGTACTATCACTGTCTGTGTATAGCCTGATGACCAGGCGGGAACAAAGGATCATGGATTTCCATCTCAGTTCTCTGATTCCAGGGGTGGCAGTGCACAAAGGGGAGGCTAAAGTGCACATAAAGTTGACAGATGAAAAAAGGAGAAAAGAAAAGGGTGTGTGTGTGTGTGTGTGTGTGTGTGTTGTTGGGGGGGTGGGTATGACAGGACAAGTCAGGGTGAACAATAAGGAAGAGCCAGGTCGCCTTATTTTACATAGGTTAGATCTTGCCAAGTTTACTGATCATGCAAGCATTTTGCAGGATTATTTGATAAAACCAACAATTTTTTAAAAACACCTCTCATTTAAAGGCTAAAATCTATATCCTGAAAGAAACAATAGATTGAAGAAAGCAGAAAGAAATGACCATGCATTGTGTGCTGAAATGGTACACGGATTCTATCTGACTGCTATTTGAGCAAGTTGGTTTTCTTCCATGAGCTTTAGTTGCTCCCTCTCAGAAACAGACTTTGAATATTTTTTGCCCAAGTTCCTAAATTATTACTAAACTATAACCATAAGATTCTATTTTCAAAACTATGCTAAAACGTGATCTGAAGTCAGATTTGAATCATAAAGAAACAATTAAAACAAAGAAATGCTAAATTCCATAAGGTTTTCTTTCCTAGAGAAAAGTTTTCCTATTTTTTCCCTTGACCTAACCTTCAATTTGCTTTTTTCCTTTTGTTTTAAGCCAACAATTTGACGTTCATAATTTATATGTTATGTGTAATGCAGACAGTATCTTACAGAGTTCATCATTTCAAAGCATTGATGATAAATAATTTAGGTCTTGGCTAGCATTTCACATTAGAAGCAAGCAAAAAAAGTGATTTATAATAATTTATTTATTGGCCTAAAAGTTAGAACTTATTTAAAAAGTAAGCCTTTAGAGAACATTAATAATGACTCATCAATTTAATGACCTTAAGTTTAGTGTCTGGCTTATATTTCAGCATGGATCAAAGAACCCTTAGTAGGTAATACCAGTTAAGCAGTGCAAGCAGAAAGGCATCTGCCTTTTGACTTTGAAAAGTATGAAGATGAATATAATAAATTTAACAGTCCCCAACATTTCTTTTAATTCCCACCATGTTGTTGTTGTTTTCCTGTTGAAACAAAATGGAAATGAAACCCCAAATCTTTCCTGGGTTCTTAATTCTCTTAACCATCTTAGACTAAAAACATTCAATAAATGACATCAGAAACACTGTAATTAGCGAAACTTACATCTAAAAATCCAGGACATTAGATGTTACACACATCTATCTTTTTATGAACAAATCCTGCTGATTCCCAATGTTAACTAGAGGAAAGTTACACTCTTTAACAGTAATTGAAAACATCAAACGGACACTTTGTATTCTTTATATGTTTTAGTTTCTTTTAAAAAAATAAAATAAAGCAAAGAAAACTTTTCACAAGGCTCTAGAATTCCTTTTGCAAGGCATGGATATATGTAGTCCATGTCCTAAAATAAACAGGAGGAGTGGAGGCTCTGCTAAAAATAGGGATGACTGTTAAGTCCTTCTTGGGGACTAATTAGGAAGGGGGCAACAGAGGTGCCAAAGAGCAGTTGATGGAACAACAATGGTTTGGCATTGAGTCCTGCATAACTAACTAACTAAAGCTAGACCAGTCTGAGGAAAGTCTATTGTTTCAAATTTGAGAAGAAATGACCAGACCCTACATTATGCATTTTGAATACAGCTGAAGAAATGAGTGATGGTCTCTCTTCCTTGTGTAACCAAGCAGGACCCTATGGGGTCTTCCTGGGACAGATCCCTCCCCTATATCCTCTGCTTTAGCTCCTCTCTGAAGTACCTAGATATTAGTATCTGATGCATTACTTCCTGACTTGTTTTTCAGATGCTAAAACCACCACCAAATGGAAGAAATTAACTACTTGATGACCATGAGCACATAGTGCCCATTACCGCCTTGTTACCTCATCATCAATCAACCAGAGAATTGTGCACGAGCTCGTCACAAACCCTGGGACGCCCTCCCTCACCTTGCCTTTAAAAATGCTTCACTGAAACCCTTCGGGGAGTTCAGGGTTTTGAGCACAAACTACCCATTCTCCTTGTATTGGCACCTTACAATAAAGCTGCACTTTCCTTCACCACAACCTGGTGTCAGTAGATCGGCTTTACTGTGCGAGGGTGAGCAGACCCGAGTTTGGTTCAGTAACACCGGGTTTCATGAAGAATTTACTAAGCATCCATGCTGGGGTGTTTCAGGCCTGTTGATTTACTGCATTACCACCATCTTCCTACAGATCTATTTTCTGGACTTCCCAAAGAGCCCTAAGTCATCAAATGGCAAAAATCCAAGTCACCAGGGTCTCCAAACCCACAGAGCCTTTGTTAAGACAAGAGGGGAAATGGGAAGCAAGAGGAACAGAGGATGAACGGCTTTCCCAGCCTGCAGCACACAATCAGAGCCGAACCCCCTGGAGCATCTCCATCTTGCTTCACACAACGGGGTCCATGGGCACCAGTAACTACAGCCGTGGTATCAGAGTGACCTCTGGAGGAGGTCCAGCTGGGACCTGAAAGCTGAGGCAGCAGCGAGTCCGGCACAGGGAAACAGCCAGCCTGCCCTGTTGCTAAGTCATCTTAGACTGTCGGAAAAGCTACGGGAGCAGTATTTTCACTTAGCACTGGAAGGCCCTGCGGCTTGATCTGCATCCGAGACCCCAGGACCCAAGAGAGTGATCTCCAGAGGAAAAGCAGCATCTGTTACTGTGCGTTAGGAAATGGCTCTGCTCACTCACTTGGTTGATTCTTAATGGGATCAATACTGCCATTTCAGAGGTACCTGCAAAAACCTGATTGAATCAGTGAATTAAAAATCAGGAAGGCATGCTGACTGAAAAGAAAACCTGAGGGGGCTTCTGGGATTCCAGTAATGTCTGCTTCTTGATCAGGATCATACAGGTATGTCGTTCTGTGAAAATTCACCAAGCTCCTCATTTATGACTTGTGCCTTTTCCTCTCTATATAATACATCAATAAAAAAATTTTTTTTAAAGACAGGAAGACAAATCTGAATATTATCCCTAAGCGCTAGTAGTGTAAAAATCAGTAGAGAGCACTTCACAGCGATACTTGAATGCCTCTAGTTTATCCTCAAACAGAAGCAGCTTGAATAAACCCCCCGAGAAATGGGGCACTAAAAGGATATCAGCAGAGTAACAAAGCAGGAATATAATTACATGGAAGGTGATTGCTGAACCACCTCCCTGCATGGGGCGCTGCCCACAAGTGGATGACTATTGCCTTTGTATAAAGGCAAGCTCTGAAAATTGCTGTTTGATCTCCTTGATGTTAGCTTGTCCTGCACTAACATCATGACAGGTACAGAAAACCAGTGATGCTGCAGTGCTGGCACCTCTGTCACTTATGAGTGGTGTCACCTTGAGCTGGTCCCTTTATCCTTCCTGCCTCTCTGGGCCCCCCATCTCCAAAATGGAGATGGTGGTCCCTCTCCTCGCACCACATTGGGTGGTTATGAACCTTTTATAGATAGAAAAACACTTCCTGATGTATTATTGCTTCCCAGCAAAGGTGCTGACAAATAATATTTTTTTAAAAATACAAAGTCATTGATTCATACAGTAGCCACACCCAAAATCAGTACGTGTGAAATCTTCCAAGGAGAAAATGTGCAAATAAACTAAATGAGTACAGAGCAGATTAAAGGGCTGTAGTTTGAAAATGAAGCGTTATTGAGATGCTCAAATGAGGCATTTCACTATTGACATATCCTATTCTTAAATATTGTTTTCCGAAGAAAATAACAAGACTGCTTGTTGCTCACATTCTTTTTCTTTTCTTTTTTCTTTCTGTCTTTCTTTTTTTTTTTTTAATCTGAAAAGGAACATCAGTGCTTTTAAAGTTAAACAAAAGAACCAGGTCTGCAACTCCAGCCCCCACCCTGCAGCCTTTTGTTCTGGGGACAGGCGACCGTTTCCAAATGTAGAGGCAGACGACTAGCGTTTTTTTTTTTTTCATCTAAAACGAGGTTTTTCTCTCGTCTTAAATTTATGGGGCGGTGGGGGTGGGGGGCGGGCGCGGGGAACGAGGGCTGCGTGAACGCCCTTTGTCCGCCTCGGGCTGCCGTAGAGACCGCAGTGCGGACTGCACCACGCCCACCAGCCGGTGTCTCCGGGCAGAACCGCTTCAGCACCACCCCGAGAGAATAGAGCGCGGTCTGGGCCTGCGGAGGGACCAGCGACCCCTGTCAGGGCGAGGGGAGGACTGGGACGCCGAGGGTAAAGGGAAAGGCAGAGGACAGACTGCCTACCCGGGGACTTCGAGCGCAACAAAGCCGGGCTGGGGAGAGGTGGGGGCACGTAGCACCCCCAAGCCCTGGCGGAGCGCACTCCCGGCCAGCCGCGCCCACTGGGGGCGCCGCAGTGCGGGGGGCAGGTGCGGCGGGCGGGGGCACTGCGGCAGCCCGGGTGGGGCTGCGGGGCGGGTCGGTCAGCGCGCCCGAGGCTGCGCCCGCCGGACCCTCACGGCCCCGCCCAGGGTTCCCGGCAAACCGCTATTCGGCCTCTGCAGGGCGCGCCCGTAGTGCGCGCACCGGGCGAGGCGCCGGCCCCCCCTGCGGGCCTCCCGCCGGCCCCCTCCCTAAGCCATCACTCCCGAAGCCGAGAATTTTAGAAGAAGAAGCCCCACCCCACAACTTGGGGGTCCCATTGTCCTTGCTAAAAGCTGCAACCAAGGCCCCAGGGGCGGTAGCGAGGCAGGCGCCGTCTGGGAAGGAGGCGCAGGCGGTTCTCCATCTCTGCGTCCCGGGGGGTGGGGGGGAGCGGGCGTGGCCCTAGGACTAACCTAGTCATTCCAAGGAAAGAAAAGATGGGGAGGTTTTAAGCCAGCAAAGGCACTTCTCGGGGGCTGAGGTGGTTGTGGTGAGAATGATTCCCACGCGAGCCCTGGCACATGGTACTTCAGCCTGGGGTCTGCCGGCGAGGGGCAATCCCAGCATTTTGCGGGGGTGAGAGGGGGGCTGAAAGGAGTGGTCGCATCAGCGCCCCCCCCCCACCTTTGGTTTCCTGCGGTTGCGGCTTTATTGTGGCCTCTGCCCCTTTGACACCTGCATCTCATTTAGCGGGAGAGGCGGCAGCCAGCTGGGATCTGCCGACCCAGCCTGGTAACGGATCCATCAAGATTAGGAGAAGCTCTCCCACTGCGTCTCAAATCTGATAATTCAAATTATTCTCCGAAATGAGCCCAGAAAAAAAAGAGTCTGGACCGAGTGTGGGAAGTAGCGGGGAAAGACATGGGCGCGGGGCGTGCCGGAGGAGAAAGGTGGCCGTCGCGCCCTGGGTGGGGTCGCGTTTGCGCGTCTCCCCAAACGCGTCCCCTCGGGGCGCAGGGCCTCTTACCAAGTTCGATGTTGCCGATGGCGCGTCGCAGGTGCTCCTCGGTCACAATCTCGCCGACGACCACCAGCAGGTAGAACTTGCTGTCGAGGAAGCGATGCGACAGGCTGGGCGAGGTGGTCGCCGCCGGGCTGGTGATGCTGCCGGACGGCTCAGGCTCGGTGGCTTCCACCACCACGGTCGCCATCCTGCCGGCTTGCTATGCCTCGGCGAAGTGCCGCGCTCCAGCCGCTCCTCTCCTCTGCGGCAGGAGAAAGGATTATCTCCGAAGGTGCAGTCTCCGCTCCGCCCCCTGCGTCTCCCCTCCTCCTGGCGCTGCGCGCCGCCTCCCCCTCCGCCCTCTCCTAGAGCGCGCGGCGGAGAGGAGTGGGGAGTGAGAGAGGGCGGGGAGGCGGCGCCTCTTTTATATGGAGACTAGGCAGGGAAGCGGGGAGGAGGAGGAAGAGGAGGAGGAAAGGACCACCCGGCACATCCTCACGGGGTGGCTGCCTCCGCTCTTCCAGCCGTTGGCCCAGGGCTGATGTCATCTGCAGCAAATCATCTCGCCCGCGGCCCGGAAGCTGGAGGGACGAGATGTGCGGACAATGGTCAGGGCAGGGCCGCGAGTCAAGGGGCAGGAGGACTCTAAGGGGGGAAAACACTCCCAACCTACACCCCACACCACACCCACCGCCCGCTGCAAACCCTCACCCCCGCTGGTGCAGGAGAATGGGATGGGTTTCCGTTTTCAGAGTCGGGATATTTTACCTTGTCCGAGGTGCACAAGTCAGGTCTCTGCCTTGTGTCCCATCTGCGTTGAAGCCAGGTTCTCAGGAGCTGTGTTAGCACAGTGGACGTGGGGCTGAGGGTACCCCGCCCGGGAAGATGGAACCTGTCTCTTCTTTGATGTGAATTCAGGAAGACATATTTACCAGTATTCACCACCTTCACTGTAAAGAATACATCAAAAATGCAAAACCTAAGCTTACCATTGTTCAGGCTTTGGACCTTGCTCTGCAGGAGCCACTGATGAAAAAGTACTGGCTTTGTGGTGCTCGTGGGAAATGAGAAGAATGCAGATGCATTATTCCAGATACAGATTTTTCTTAATAATATGCTGAACAGATATGAGGCAGAACAAAGAATAAAGAGAAGATACTGTCTCTACCCAGCAGGATTATAGTGACTATAATATACTTTTCAGTTCCTTGGGGAACACACAAGAAAAATTATTTCATGTGACAATGATGTCTTTTAAAATACATGTAGCATTGGGAATTTTTATTGTCTTTGTCTATATTTAGAAGAACTCATAAAAATGTTGTTTAAAGGCAGCCCATCTACAACCATTTCTACAAACATACTGAACATACTGAATATAGCTTCTGTCCCAGGAAGGGGGAGGTGGTGGTGAAGAAGGAACAAAACATGCAAACACAGTACTATCACAAAAGACTGGGGGATAAGAGGCTTAGGAAGCGGAATGGATGGAAACTAGAGTAGTCAATATAGTTTTAGTACTAGAATGCATATTAGTAAAAAAAAAAAAAAAATCACCTGGATATACTAAGACTTCCAAAATAGCCCATGGTCTTAGCTGTTAACCACCCTGACTTATTGATAATGTACTCTTTGCTCTTAGCTCCTTCCTGAAACCCTGACACGGTCCTGGCCCCATCCTAAATGCCAGCCTGATCAGTGGGGACTAAAGATACCATCTGGCCCAGAGCACTTGGGGTCTGTGACAATCTTACTGGTGAGCTGCATTCACCAGTGAGCAGTGACAAAGAGTTTCCAAGTGAGATGGTAACAGATCACATTTTGGTCAAGAGAAGGCATTCAATTGCTGTTAGAGAGATGAGGAAGGCACCAAAGCCCATAATGGGGGGAGGAGATACGGCGAGGACCACTGTTTTCCAATTTCAGGCTTGGAATTAGCGTCAGCTACTGATTGTCTTCCATTTCTCTGAACCACCATTACTTTTATTTATGTAATAGTTTTCATTAACTCTATTTCTTTTACTTAAATTTATTTTAAATGAAATTCTTTATTGCTGTATAGATGGAAACACTAATATTACTATAATTAGGAGGTATCCTTAAGAATAAACATAATGAAAATAAGTAATATGATAAAATTCCTGCTATACACTGTTGTTATTTGCTCAAGACTCTGACCCTGAGGTGTGCCCTAAGTTAAAAACAGAGATAGCAAGTGTTAGAGAGGTATTAAAGACATACTAGCACCTGAGTCATTCTCCGTTGTCATAACAGAAGGTTGGATGAAAACAACAGAAGAGCCTTCTTACTGTATGAGTTCGTGCAATTAAATGCCATGACCATGAACCACCTACGTCATTACCCACACTTTGAAAAAGAGACAAAATGGAAGAACACAGACTAGAGATGCTGACTGCCACTGTAAAACTTTGTAACTTTGGGCAAGTGACTTATTCTTATCTTCAGTCTCTTCATCTATATACTGGGCAGAAAATATTTACAACTGTGTGAGTAACTACGTAAGAGAAGAGTAAATGATATAAATGTAAATGCCTAATACAGCGATTGGAATATAGTAAGCACTTAAGACATGATTGATGAATAGACCTGTTTTGACCAAGTTTCTCAGATAATGAAGTAAAAGCACCCTTACAAAATGTGTAAGTGACATCAAGTTGGGCACAACTACCAACACCTCTGAAACAAGAATTGAATATTAAGTGACACTACAAACTAGAAAAGTAGTTGCTCCCATCCCCATCTCAGGAAAAAAAGATACAGTCCTAAGGAAGAAGGGGAAAACTAACTTATAAGAGTACCTGTGTTACCTGCTGCCACTTGATATTACCTGGGTGTCCCAAAGGCCCCTCAGGCTCAACATGCTCCAAACCCAAATTATCTTTGCCCTCCAAACCTGATCCTCTCTCTTTTCTTATTTCAGTGAACGGTATCACCACCTATCCTGTGATCAAGCAGAAACCTCACAGGCATCTTGGACTCCTTCCTGACTCTTAGCCCCATGTACAATTTAGCATGGAGTCTGGTCAATTTTACCTCCTGAGTATCTTTTCAATCCTTCTACTTCTTTCCACTGTCCCCATCCTGGTCCAAGCTACCATCATCTTGAGAGGTAGTAGTGTACAGGTTAGAAATTGGGTTCTGGAGCCAGACTGCCTGCTTTCAAGTCCCAGCACCATAGTTTATTAGCTGTGTGACCTTGGGCAAGATGCTTAACCACTCTATGCCTTGGTTTCCTCATTTGCATAGTAGAGATGAGTGCCCACCTCACAGACAGGGAGACAGTTTAAACATGTAAAGTGCTTAAAATAGTGCCGTATATGTAATAAGCACTCAGTAAGGGTTAGTTGTTTCTGCTATTGTTAAACATTTTACTATGGAAAATTTCAAATGTATATAAAAGGAGAGAGAATAGTATAAGAAACCTCCATGTACCCATTATCCCAAATCAAATGATTTTTACAGTTTGCTTATTTAAATCAAGATCCAAATGAGATCCACATATTTCGATTGATTGATATGTTTTAAGTCTCAATCTATGTGTTCCTACCCTTTTTTTTCCTTTGAAACTTCTTGTTGAATAGTAGAAACATTTGTTCTGCAGAATTTCACAGTCTGAGTTTTGCTGATTCCATCTCTGTTATTTAACATGTTTGTCCATCTCCTGAATTATCTGTATATTGATAGTTAAATCTAAAGGCTTGATCACATTCAGGTTTGATATTTTTTTGCAATTATACTTCTTGGGTGATACTGTGTTCTTCCATCAGGAAGCACATAAAGACTGGCTGACCTTGTCCTGAGGTCTTGGCAGCCATTGATGATCATTACCTAGATCCTTTATTTCATTAAAGGTTGGAATATAATAATATTCTAATTTTATTATTCTTTCTTCATTTGACAGCTGGGAGACTTCTGTTTGGAGAAATATCACCCTGTCACTTGGTTAGCCTGAGGTACACTTATGCAGGAAGGGAAAGATAAACACATGATTCTCTTTATTTACTAATTTTGAAAATAATGAATTCCATAACATCCTCCAAAGGTGATTAATAATTTTTTTGTATCATTAAGAATATAACTTAAGTCATTATTCATATTGATATTTTAACTTTTCAATCTTTGGGCAGTGATATGCTAAGATATTCCCAGCTCACCTTGAATATACCTGGCCTCAGAACATGGAATTAGCCATTTCTCTAAGGAACCCTAGTTCCTTAAGAGGGAAATTGTATTTAGAGACCATAGTCTGAATACTAGGAGTGACTTGTTGCTACTATCTTAGTCATTGTTTGTAGGTATTTTCAGTGGACAGAAATAGAAAGTGAATTTTTTTTCAAGATAATAAGAGTTCATACTGAAATTGCCAATTCAGAGTCAGGACTGCAGAGATTTTGCTTACCCTTCAATTTTACAACTGTATTTCCTTTGTCTTATGCCAAGAATTCCAGTTCTCAAAGTCACCAAGGGTGAAAGAATTAGAAGAGTAGATAATTTCTCATTTTCTTTATCTGAAAATATATACAAATTATACTGACAGGAGTCTCAGGTCAAAATACTTTTGCTAACAATGATTACTAAAAGCAGTTTAAAATTTTTGCAATTACTTTTGTTCTTAGAATGTATCACACTAGAGAACCAAAATTACCAGTTGCCAAAAACAACAAAATGGTCATTTTTCTTTTTGTTTTATTTTACAATTCGTATACAACCCTCTTAGAATAACAGAATAGCAATAAAAATGCTACTGATATCAATAGGATTACTGAAAGCAATTTAGGATTTTTTTCTTTTTTTTTTGCAATTTTCTTTGTTATTAGATATATCCCACAGGGATGTAGTTTTAAAGTCACTTGAGTTAATTCCTTTTTATATATTATGCCACTAACTCAATACATAAATAGGTTCCTTTGTTACATTTCGTTCTCAGTTTTTATGAATGGATTTAAAATTTTTTCTCTTATTATAAGTGAGATGGACCATCTTTTCATACGTTTAAGGGTGATCTGCATTTCATCTTCTATGAGCTGTCTGCTTATATCCTTTGCCCATTTTTCTATTGGATGGTTAGTGTTTTTCTTATTGATCCGTGTCTATTTTTTATACATTAGGGAACTTTGCTTTTTTTCTGTAATATGATTTACAAATATTTTTTCTCATTTTGACTTTTTTTTTTGACTCTATGTATTGTAGATTTTGCCATGGGGAATATTTTTTATGTAGTTAAATTTAACTATTTTTTCATTTATGGTTTATGAGTCCTATGTTATATTTAGAAAGGCCTTTGCCATTCTGAGATTACGTAAGAAAAATTCACCCAGGGGTTTTCTAGTACTTTTAAGACTTTATTCTTAATGATTTGGATTTATCCAGATGAAAACTGGGAGACATGAATCCACTCATTTTGCCTCAGCTCCACAGCACTTTGCTGAGAGAAGATTTTGCAATGACTTGGTAACCTATCTTTCTCCCCAGCCGATTTTGAATGCGTAAGAGCAGAAACTTTGATTTCATGTTTTTATTCCCTCACCTGCCCTGCCCTTTCATCCACTTCAACTCCAGCCCCAAGCTTCACCTAGTGTCTGGCAATTAAGCAGTTCTTACTTCTGCATTTCTTGATGGCTAGAGGTAAGATTCTGCCTGTGCTGAGGTAAGACCTGCCCAGGGAGTGCCTGAAAAGGAGACTGGGAAGTTCTCGGCCAGCCTTCTCATTAAGCTCAGGCCCTTACCAAGTACAAGTGCCCAGTGAGTCATACCAACACACGTAGAGGATGGCATCCTGAGGGAAAGAGAATTATAGTGGAAATAGCCAAGGCTGCTTGGAGACGGAGCTCCTCAGCTGGCACTGTAGACAAACTGCCGGGGCCACAGCAAACAGCAAAGCAATAACAAGCCGGCTTGGTGGGAAGCTGCAGACGTAAATGCCAACTCCCTTCCCGGGCCACAGGCAAACGGCCCCCGCCCCAGGGACAACTGTAGTCTAAACAGCAAGATCCAACCAGCTTACGGTCAGGGAAGCCATCCCTCACGGGCAGAGGCGCTCCGGGGTGGGGGTGAGGGGTGCTGTCTGGGGACTCTGGGGGAAACCTCCGGATGGCCCCCGGCCCAGGGAGAAGTGGCTCACGTGTCCTCTGCTGAGCACCTGCAATCCGCTGCAGTGTTCTAGGCCCCAGGAGGGCACAGAGAGTTGGCTCTTGGCTCAGGTGAGTCAGGAAGGTAACACATGCACACACACATGTGGTGGAAGGCAGCAGAAAGGAATGCCCCGAGAGGGTCTGGCTTGCTCCAAGGAATGTGGAGAAAGAAGTAGGTGGCATCCGGATGGGAGGACCAGGAAAACTCAGAAGGAGGAAATGCCAGGAGGCCTCCAGCAGCCTGTGAGTGTGCTCAGCCTCGGGAGAGGGGAGACCCTGAGGCCACTTTGTGAGGCTATTAGGAAGAAAGCAGGGGGGTGGGGTAGCAGGCAGAATAATGCCCCCCACAAAACATTCATGTCTTAATCCCTGGAATGGGTGAATATGTTACTTTACCTGGCAAAAAAGACTTTGCAGATGTAATTAAGCTCAGGATTTTGAGATGGGGAGATTATCCTGAATTATTTGGGTGGGCCCAGTATAATCACAAAGGTCTTTATAAGAGGGAGACAGGAGTGTCTGAGTTAGAGAAGGAGATGTGATGATGGAAGAGAGATGTGATGAGGTGAGAGAGACAGAGACAGAGAGCTTGAGATTTGAAGGTACTCTGCTGGTTTGGAAGATGGGGGAAGAAGGCCACGGGCCAAGGAACGTGGGTGGCCTCTAGAAGCTGGAAAAGACACGCAAATGGATTCCCCCCTTGAATTTCCAGAAGGAACGAACCTCTGCTTGACACCTTGATTTTAGGGCTTCCGACCCCTAAAACTGTAAAATAATTCATCTGTGTTGTTTTAAGCCACTAAACTTGTAATTTGTTAACACAGGTAACACTTTGGGAACCTAATTCTTTGTGTCATGCCTTCTGGGAAGCTCCCACGTAGCCTGGCATACTGGATGGCTATGTCCCAGTCCCACCCATTGTGGGCTGGGTCATGGGGAGAATGGGTCTGGGAACGAAGGATTGGGACTGTTTGTGAAGCTGCCTGATGCAGCATCTCTCATCTTTGTGCTTTTCATAGAGCACAGTCAGGGTACATGGTATTCACCCTCTAAATAGGCTGGAGCTGGGCAAGAACATCTGAAAACCACTGGGATTTAAAATAGCGATACAATCAAAGTTGCCCTTTAGAAAACTGTGGGCCATCTATCTCGAATCCCATAGTCAGCAAGTATCCGATTTCCCATTAGATGGTATTCAAGTTTTGCCATTTCTGAAAAGAGTTTGGTTCTGTTTAGAATTCCATAGTTGCTTATGGATTAGTTACTTCAGAGATGGATTCCTTCTGTGTGTATGTGTGAGAAGTTTTTAAAAGTGATAGGAAAAAAAGGGAAATCATATACAGACAAGCAGAATAAAAGAAAGTTTTCCAAGATGTGATATCAGCACACAAAGGGATAGTCCTTTATTAAGTCACTCATACATTTATTCAGTCAGCATGTTTTTAATAACCATCTACCATGTACCAGATACTACTGTAGTTCCTCAAGATGCAATGATGAGAAAAACAAGCTTGGTCCCTACCCTCATAGAGCTTACTTCCCAGAAGGGAAGAAGTGCAGATACAGAAAACCAGGGAAAGGGGAGAAACGGCATCTTAAACATTCTTTAGATGATAATAAAGGAAGGTTCACTGGACAAAATGCCTCTGAAAGAACTGTGAAGTGGCACAGATTCAGTGTGGAATGAGATGCCATCTTGAATGCCCTTGAATCACTGTTTCTCCATCCACACCAGGGAGTGAGAAGCTGGCTGCTAGTGGACATGACACAAGAAATAGCCAACTGGCAGTAAGGAGTGTGGAGAATCTGCCAGAACTAAAGGGGCGTGGGGTGATGACCAGACTCAGAACAGCCCTCGTGTAACTGGGCATTTGTACTGCTTTCACAGCTTGTAGCAGGCTTCAGAAACATTGTCTCTCTCAATTCCCATGCTTCCATTTTCCAGGATACAAAACCGGCACAGGAAGGTCATTAGGACCATCACTAACAGGTATTATTATAACCTGGAGGCAACATGACTATATTGTCGTTTCTCAGCCTTTTAAACCATAGTCCCTCCTGTGGCAAATATAAAAATCGACTGCCTTTTAAGTATTTGAAACTTCAAAATGTATTAATCATCAGGATTACAAACAAACCAAACCAAATGGTAATTGTAAAAGAAGGTTCTGATTTGATCTGGAAAAGCATTTTTACCTTAATCATGACAGCAGCATGAAGTAGGGGCACACAGCAGGGAAGCATGCAAGAGGGGGCTACTTAGGTCATGTGAACACGAAGACCACTGTGCTAGTCTTGGAGCCACACGTGCTGTCCCCTGAGATTTTCATCCACCACCCCCCTCACTGTCACCAATGAGATGACCACAATAAGTGATTACTGACAGCGAGGAAGTTAGACCATTATTTGTCAGTCTGACCTTTCATCCTAAAAAATAATTATTAAATATTCAATCATCATATTTGATGGAAAAATGTCACATTACCTAAATATAAATGATCTCTGAAAACTTCACTAACGGTATGTTCAAGCGTGGCATAGAGGTTAATCGAGTTTATAGTCAGGTTGCCTGACTTCCAAGCCCAGTCCCACCTTTTATTAGCTGTGTGTATTAGACAAGCTACCTCACCTCATTGTGTCTCAATTTCCTCGTTTGAAAACTGTGCATAACTATCATTTCTATATCATAGAATTCAGTCATCCATTCATTTACTCATTCAGCATTTACTACATACACACTGGGTGTCAGACACACTGCTAGTTGCTGGGGATACAGTATGTTAACTGTCTGATGTCCTTTTAAATCTTTTAGGAGATATAGGCGGTGTCCACAGTTCCAGAGTTGATCTTATTTTTAAACGACTTAGTTTTACTGGTTTGACATATTTTTGCTGCTTTTTTGGTTTGTTTTTGATAGTACCTTAAAGTACAATAGACTATAAAAAATGTCACACTATAATCCACCCATGGTTGTATTATTTTGTCCTTTCAGAGTCTCAGGAACCACAAAAGATATAGACAAACAAAACAACATGCAACATATAATGCAGAAGATATACTGATAAAGCAACATGCATGCAGACTTACAAACAGAAGTTGACTAAATAATCTCTGGAGTGCCCTATAAATGTTTATGAATAAAGAGAGCCCTTCAGATGGTTTGTGAAGTGTAGCAATACAGCCTTGGCCACTGCATTTTCTTCACAGTGAATCCTAATTCTATAATACGTAACAGCAGCCTGCCATCCAAAGATTGCAGTCACGTGATTGCGGGTGGCTTTCTGTTCCAAGATACCAGTTAAACAGAGCCCAACCTCTGAGCCAGAAATATTTGTTTCTGCTTCTTCTGAACTCCTACCAAAAAGAGAAAAAATCACTCTCAGAAGCTCTGTTCCAGCTCATGAATACCCATGGGATAGACCAGGGGCGTTGAGTATGAACATGCCTCTTAGAGTTGCTGGTTACCTGGTCTTCAGGACACATGCCTACCTTGGCCTCTGCCAACATCTCACTCCTGGTGGAGTTTTCCAGGGCATTTGACTGAAAGGTTTTCTTTAGAGTGATGTGAAGACTCTATTAAAGAGAATGGAAATGAAAAAACAGGAAACCATGACCATATGGCAGACATGACAAAGAAGCCACCAAGATGTGGAGAAGTTGACATTACAATCTATGACACTTTTAGAGGAAATCGCTGTTGGATATAATCTGAATTCATGAGATAACTATCACTGATCGGGGTGAAAATAGTATTTATAAAGAATATAAGGCTTTAAACTTTAACATGTAATATTTCAAATTCAAATCAGACTTTAAATATCTCATTAGAATTCTTTTAAACATGAAAAAATCTTTTAAAGATAGTCTGAATTTTAGCTTAAGTTTAGAGATATTATGGAATGTAGACTACAACTTCTAATTAAATATTTGTGCCAACTTATTAAGGTGGTTCTTTTAAACTTTCCATAAATATTTACAGCACGCCAGAGACTATTTCCACCTTCCCCCCTTTATTAGTACTATGTATACTTGAGAGAGAGTCCATTTTTTACCCTTCACTGCACATATATGCTCGTTTTATTGAAATGATCATATAAGCAGAACAATCTAGGTTATCACGAACTAGTCTCTAGCTCTGCCAAGTAACTTTTATTTTCATAAATGAGCCATACTCTCTCTTTCCTCTGGACCTTTTCATCAGCTCCTCCTTCAATACTAAACATCTTACCCCTCTTACTATGCTAGCTTCTCAACCATCAAGTCCTAGCATAGAGAGAACTTCCTCCAGGGAACCTTCTCTGACTCTCCAAGACTGGGCTGGATCCCCTAGTCTCCCATGTTATCCTGTGCTTCTTCCTATCAAAGTCCATCTAGAAATAGGTTAGAATCAGTGACTTATAGGTCTGTGTCTTCTTTCTAGACCAGTGGTTCTTAAAGTTTTTGGACTCAAGATATTTGGTATTCTTAAAAATTATTAAGGACCCTGAAGAGCTTTTGTAAATGTGGCCATCACTATTGATATTTATTGTATTAGAAATTAGAATTGGGAAATTCTTAAAATATTTTTATCAATTCATTTAAAAATAATGGTAATAAACTTATTACATGTTAACATCTAAGGACATGTTTTTATGAAAATTATATTTTTCAAAACAAAAATTTCAGAGAGAAAATGGCATTGTTATACATTTTTAAATGGCATTGTTATACATTTGTACATGGACTCTGCTATCTGCCTTTGCATACGATATATTGCAATAAATTTTGGGTCGAAGTATATGAGGAGAATCCAGTTTCACACAGATAGTTGGAAAAGGGAAAGATAGTTTTATAACCTTTTCAGGTAATTGTGGATATTCTTCTTTGATTCTATGCTAAAACTCATCAAGTGGTAGATTCTTAAAGTTTACGTTCGATGTGTAATGTGAAAGCAAATCAATGAACTTTCTGTATTTTGTTATATTAAAATCCATTTGGTCTATTCTTCACCTTGAGTGAAATTTTTTATCCATGCGTGATTTCGTAACATACATTTTGGCAATCTGGAAAAGATTGGTTCACTGAATTATACACATCATTCTAATTTGACGAGTTCATTATATAATATTAAAAAGTTGTTAGTATCATTCTCATCAAACATATCTTTCATTATTGGGAAGCTGCAAGCTCTAGTTTTCCAAAACTCAAAGTGTCATCTGAAAGCTGAAATTATATTATTGGCAACCAATAATACAGGTTGTTTTCTTGAAGTGATAGGCTCACTTTTCTCACTTTTGACAAAATTTCTGCCAAATACCCAAGTTTGAACACAGTTTATATGTCAATCACCCTTTCAAGTGAAAATTGTGTTCCATTAAAAAAGTGGCTAGTTCAGCTTGTAACTCAAGCAATCACACAAGTGTTTTTCCTCTAGACAACTATCATACTTCAACATGCAGCAAAAGTGATTCATGCATAACTCCCATTTCATTACATAGAATATTAAAAAGATATATATTTCAGGTTGAAATTTAATAAAATTGATCATTTTTCCTGCTATGTCAAGGACATTCTGCAGTGAAAGTGGCAGGAGTGTTTTGTTTGTTTGTTTGTTTGTTTTTGTTTCTTTCTGTGCATGGGGGGTGAATGATACAATAATTACTAGTATGTGTCGTGCCACTGTCTTGATTCATGCTAAGGAACCAGCAGTTTTACTCACCATTACTTTTGCACTATAAGTGAAAATGCCAAAACAGTGGGAAAAAAGCAAATGCAATCTTAGTATGTATTATTAATAAAAATAGCTTTGACCTTGAACATAGCCTGGAAGGATCTTATGGACCCCTAGGGGTTCCCTGACCATACTTTGAAAGCTCTGACTTAGAATGTGAGTTGTTTTTTTTTTTTTATAAATTTATTTATTTTTATTTATTTATTTTTGGCTGCGTTAGGTCTTCGTTGTTGCATGCGGGCTTTCTCTAGTTGAAGCGAGTGGAGGCTACTCTTTGTTGCGGTGCGCGGGCTTCTCATTGCGGTGGCTTCTCTTGTTGCGGAGCACAGGCTCTAGGTGTGCAGGCTTCAGTAGTTGTGGTTAGTGAGCTCTAGAGTGCAGGCTCAGTAGTTGGGGCACACGGACTTAGTTGCTCCACGGCATGTGGGATCTTCCCAGACAAGGGCTCGAACCCGTGTCCCCTGCATTGGCAGGCAGATTCTTAACCACTGTGCCACCAGGGAAGTCCCAGAATGTGAGTTTCTTGAGAGCAGGAACTGCTATCTCAGTATCTGTGTGTCCCCAAGACCTGCCTAGCACAGTACTTGGCACATAAATAAATATATTCAGTAAAGATTTGCTGAATGAATGAATAACTCAGAATAGCTTAATTTTCTGTTTGGCTAAACATTTCTCTCCATTTGTACACGGAATGTTCTGAATCTAACTTATCTTTCTTTGATGACTCAGGTTTATCATTGTGAACATTAGCTGAAACACAGTGACAGCTCTTGGGATTTTGTCCCTGTAATAAATAAATATCTACTTCATATAGGCAATTTCACTGGCTGGTTCTTGGTTCTTGGTTTGTTTACCTCCTTCATTGCTGATGAGCTTTCAGCCATCGCTTACTGATGATGATAATGTTATAACCTTGAAGAAATATCTCTAACTCCCTCTTTTTTATGTAGTGTTTAATCTGTAAGTTTATTTTTTATTTTTATTTTTTTGGCTGCGTTGGGTCTTCGTTGCTGCGCACAGGCTTTCTGTAGTTGCGGTGAGTGGGGGCTACTCTTCGTTGCGGTGCGCGGGCTTCTCATTGCAGTGGCTTCTCCTGTTGCGGAGCACGGGCTCTAGGCACAGGGGCTTCAGTAGTTGTGGCACGTGGGCTCAGTAGTTGTGGCTCGCAGGCTCTAGAGCGCAGGCTCAGTAGCTGTGGCGCACGGGCCGCGGCATGTGGGATCTTCCCGGACCAGGGCTTGAACCTGTGTTCCCTGCATTAGCAGGCGGTTTCCCAACCAGTGTGCCACCAGGGAAGTCCCAATCTGTAAGTTTAGAATGGTAAGTCAACTAGGCCAAAACAGATTCTGAGTTGCCACTTGAATCAAGTGCATGAGCTTTAGTGCATAGATTTTCCAAAATTTATTTGGTTAACCAGAGGCCTCTTTTACTTATTTACTTATCTATTTTAATTTTTTTGTGGTCCTGAGCCAACCCCTGTCTCCCTGAGATTTCAGGATAGCTGAGTTTTGTATAGATAAAGTTTTGCTGTATGTGTGATTGAAAAAAATATCCAAAATACACCAACTTATAATTCAAGGTAAATAAAACCATATGTCTGTTGTTACTGAGATAAAGGTAGATCTTATTTTGAGAACTCTTCAAATTGCCATAATTTAAAAAAATTCAAATTATTGGAATAGGGGAAAAGGAGATACAATGGGAGTACCAGAAGATCTGCTTAAACAGAATGTGAATTTCACTGCTTGCTTCATCTTTAAAAATTTCGTTTCAAACTTGTGAGCTCAGCTTGTACTGTATTGCTTTATATTTAGTCATATTGTTTTGTAAGGTGGTTACAACTTAATAGCACCTTAAGCTCATTTTAAAATACCACTTTTAAAAGTGACATCAATGCTTTGTGCTAATTCTGTTTTAAAAACTATTTTCAAAGAGGAGGTTGTTATATGAAATGTATCAGGCCTCAAAAATGTGCTCACAGAATACTGACTGTGACTCCTAGATGTATGGATAGCAAACTGCAACAAACAGTTTTTTAAATAAAATAATTTAACAACATTTTCATGGTCAGTGATTACATCACTTCTCACATGTACCTTAGTTAGTCTAGAAATAGAGAAAGCAACTTACCTGTCACACATCTTCCTTTGCAGTGGTAACTCCAGGATATTATGCAAGAAAAGGGAGTTGTCCAGGTTTCAGGTTTGAATGAGGAGAAAAGTTGTGAGTTAAGGCTGTAATTAGCTCGTCTAACAAAGAATCAAAGGCAGCTGGGCTCTAGCCTTTGCTTTTCCCAGGGGAGGGATTCCCCATCACTGGTGAGGGCTCGCCGATTTCCATTTTTCTTGAGCTTTAAGGTCTCTGGGAGGGTGAAGACAGTTGTGAAGGTCCAGCTCTTCACCTTGAGATCTGCAGTGAACCTGGGCCAACCTGGGGGTGGAGGAGCTGGTAGAGTGGGATGTGCAGCATCGGTCAATTTGGGGGGTCCACGGGGTAAGGCTTCCAGACACATACTGGTAGATTCCATTCTTCTCCAGACATTTGCTATTGTAGGAACATGGCATTAAAAATAAAAATCTTGGTTGCCACCATACTTCCAAAGGTCTGGAGATGTAGCATGTCTTATTTTTAGGCAGCCAATTGCAAACAATTAGCCTGATCAGGAACTCACCCAGGTTCTCCTCTCCTTCCAAGGCTACACCTGTGAGATTAGGATTTGTCTAAAGACAATCAGTGAACCTCAGGTACGATATTCACCAAGTTCCCAGTGCTCTTAAAGTCAGAGCAAATACTTAAAATCAGCTGAAAGTTGGGTTCTCAAAGGCTTTCATGCCCACTTTCAAGCCTCAAATAGTGGGATTTACCAGGTCATCAAACTGTTAAATTCCTTTTGGGGGAGGATGTGTCTATTGTATCAGAAGAGTCCCCTAAATGTGGGACTGAAAGCTCAAACATGGCCTTCCATTCCTAAAAAGAAATACTCTTCATGGTGGAAACCCAGTGTATAGCGGGCCTGGGTCTGGGCTTCCCTCTTTTGAGAAAATCATACACTACTCTAAACTGCTGGCCTCTCTGCCAGACAACCCCTCTGCTTCAATGCAGTTTCACTGGGCATGGGAAAACACAGCCGTTTACTAAAAATCAAACAGCACGAGAGTGAAAACACATGGCAAACATTGGAAGAGCCAGGATGTGTCTAACATGGATAGATTCCTCCTAGACTCACCTTGACCTAAAAGCCAATCAGGTTTCCAAGGGGTGGGGCACTATTAGCTGGTGTGAAGTGCTCAAACCTTGACTTTAATGTAATTTAACATAGCACTTGTTAACAGTTGAGCTTCAATATTCCAAGTCGACTCAACAAAAAGATTTGTTTTACCATGAAAGGGTAATAAAGAGAGTATTTCCTAGACCAGGATCAAGTTCTAGGGGCCCCATCCTGCCTGGCCCCCTGTGAACCAGAAGCAGATGCAAAGTCTCAGGGTACAAATATGAGGTGTCCTGGGTTCTGAAACCCAAATCAAGAAAGCACAAGAGTTTCTACAGTTTCAATACCAAAAGCTCAATTTTTAATAGTAATTGCATCTTAATTTTTACTGAACTCTTACAATGTGCATGGCACTTATGCCAAGTTTATGGGTATTATCTCCTTTGAATCTTCAGATATCCCTATAAAATGGGTGCCACTCATGAACTGAACAAATATTTCTTGGGTGCCCTTATGGAGTTGTTACGTGCAACAGTGAACAGGGTGATAAAGTGCCTGCTCGAGTAGTGCTTACTTTCCAGTGGAGAGGGACAGACTATGAACTAATGGATTCTTCTGACCAGTAAACATTATTGATGACCTACTATGTGCCAAGTGTCCTGCTAAGCACTCAGGATACAGCAGTGACCCAAACAAACAAAAATGTCTGCCTTCACAGAGCTATATTCTAGTGGAGCAAAGACAGACAATAAACTAAAGAAGGAAGTAAATTAAATAGTATGCTATAAGTGCCAAGAAGAAAAATAAAGCAGGGAAGGGAAATAGGGGAGACATAGGGTGTAATTTTCCATAAGGAGTAAGGTGAGTTCTTACTGAGTGAGTGCAAAATCAGTGTGTAAACAAGTAAACAAGATAATTTCAAAGAGTAGCAAATTTTGTGAAGACCGTAGATCAGAATAAAAAAATGAACTTGAGTTTGGGGGAGAAGCTACTTGAGATTGTCTGGCCAAGGAAGGTATGATTGTGTGGCGAAGAGTGATATTTGAGTGAAGTCTGCAGGGTGAAAAGGAACCAGCCGTGGGAAGAACGGTGGGGAGAGCCTTCTGGAAGGTCTGAGATGGGATTGAGTTCAGGGTGTGTGAGAAACAGAAGAAGGCAGAATAGTGTGTGAGTGATGAACACAGGGGAAGAGGCAGCATGGAGTGCACATGGTATTAACAGCAGGTACAATCAGGACGCCCAGCAGCCCCCATACCCTATCTGGCCTCCGCAAGTTGGGTTGCCCTGGGGATGTATTGATACGTATATGCTAAGGAGAATGAATCCAAGGAAGCTGGAAGAACCACCTTTTGTGTCCCCGTCTCCCTCTGGGCCCCCCTCTGCACTCTCAGAGCTTTCCAAGGACAAGGTTTTTCTATAGACACTGAGTAAACTAGAATCTTTTTTCCCAGAATGGGGGTTTCAGTTCCCTCTTGTTGGTCATCTCCTTCTGCCTCGCCTCCCTCTACTCTCCGTGAAACACTCTGTGACTCCAAGCTTGTGCTTCGGGGGCGATCTGGCTACTGCCGGCAATTCGGAGTCTTGACTAGAAGAGAGAATTTTCTGCCCTTTTACTTAAATCCCAGCTCCTCCTGGTGACACTAGTTATCTGTAGGGTCCCCACTCTCCCTGAATCAGGCGATGGGATTGGCAGAAGTGCCAGTCCATAGAAAGGCTGTCAGGTGCAGCTGCCCCAGGAAGGCTGGCCGCCTGCCTCTGTCCCGGCTGACGTACTTCTCCTGGGCACTGGTCATGCCACTCCTTTCACCTCTTCAGCTTTTGTATCCAGGAGGAGTCCCTGACGTTATTTTGCACCTCTTTCTTCCCAACCTTGAGCCCTTTCTGAAACGACCTCTTTTCTCAACAGTTCCCTGTGAGTCCGTGATTCTGAAGTGAGCCCGTGTCACCCTCCCCTCTGAATCTCCCTTGGGCCCCAATGCACTGGGAATTAAGCCAACTGGCCATGCCAATCAAACATGGCTGCACTGTCAGTTCCTGATCACCCCTTTTCTGAGGGATTCTGCCTCTGCCCATGTTTTTATCCTAATTTCCTTTGGCTTCTGATACAACTTACCCTGACCCTACGCTTACCCAGCTCTAGCTCCACTTTGACAGAGAGAAATGATTCACTTTATTTTACATTGTCTTTCAAATACACTGAAAACCTAATCACAGAAAAGTTCACATTGGTAGAGTGAACAGCAGGGTAAATGTTGCAAGAAGTGTCTCTTTTATGCCCCGGTGGAAAACGTAGTCTTTGAAAGGGAGCAGGTCAGAGGTTACAAACAGAGGCTCTGAGTTCATTCTGGTTCTTGGACCCAACAGCAGAAACGGCCATGGGCAAGTTGCTTAACCTCTCTGTGCCTTAATTTTCTTATCTCTAAAATGGGGTGATGACAGTACTTATTTCAAATGAGCATTGAATGACATTAAAAAACAACCATGTGGCCCTCCTCTCGCCAGGCGTCCTGGAGTGAGTGACATCGTCTCTAAACCCAGCGTGGCAATCCCTGACACACCGCAGTGATGCCCAGGGAAGACAGGGCGACCTGGAAGTCCAATTACTTCCTTAAGATCATCCAGCTTCTGGATGATTATCCAAAATGCTTCATTGTGGGAGCAGACAATGTGGGCTCCAAGCAGATGCAGCAGATCCGCATGTCTCTCCGAGGGAAGGCCGTGGTACTGATGGGCAAGAATACAATGATGCGCAAGGCCATCCGAGGGCATCTGGAAAACAACCCAGCTTTGGAGAAACTGTTGCCTCACATCCGGGGGAACGTGGGCTTTGTGTTCACCAAGGAGGACCTCACTGAGATCAGGGACATGCTGCTGGCCAATAAGGTGCCAGCTGCCGCCCGTGCTGGTGCCATAGCCCCATGCGAAGTCACTGTGCCTGCCCAGGACACTGGTCTGGGGCCTGAGAAGACCTCCTTCTTCCAGGCTTTAGGCATCACCACTAAAATCTCCAGGGGCACCATCGAAATCCTGAGTGATGTGCAGCTGATTAAGACTGGAGACAAATTGGGAGCCAGTGAAGCCACGTTGCTGAACATCTCCCCCTTCTCCTTTGGGCTGGTCATCCAGCAGGTGTTTGACAATGGCAGCATCTACAACCCTGAAGTGCTTGACATCACAGAGGAAATTCTGCATTCTCGCTTTCTGGAGGGTGTCCGCAATGTTGCCAGCATATGTCTGCAGATTGGTTACCCAACTGTTGCATCTGTACCCCATTCTATCATCAGGGGGTACAAGCGGGTCCTGGCTTTGTCTGTGGAGACTGATTACACCTTCCCACTTGCTGAAAAGGTCAAGGCCTTCTTGGCTGATCCATCTGCATTTGTGGCTGCTGCCACCACTGTTGCTCCTGCTGCTGCCGCCGCAGCCCCAGCCAAGGTTGAAGCAAAGGAAGAGTTGGAGCTGTCGGACGAGGACATGGGATTTGGTCTCTTTGACTAATCACCAAAAAGCAGCCAACTCAGCCAGCCTTATTTGTGAAACAAGGAAATAAAGGCTTACTTCTCTTAAAAACAAACAAACAAAAAAAAAAACCAAGTGCTTAGCACAGTATCAAGCACATATTAGGTACTCAATAGGTGTCAGCTATAGTTACAGGAAGCGCTGAGAGCATCTCTTCTCTTATCACCTCAGCACCGTCTGCAAGCCTTAGGCAGTAGAGCTTATTTCTCTTCACCTCTATTTCACTGGACTGGGTACAGTGCCTGATGTGACTGGGTCCCCACTACAGCTTGATGATGGAGTCATCATGGAAGTATGAGTGTAGCTTTAGAGTTTCTCCATCACTTAGCCCAAACTTGGAATTTATTTCTAAACTGTGTATCCCAGCCAGCTGCAGAAGGAATAAGCAAAGTATACATTTCCAGGCTTCTGTGTTGGTCACAGAGCCTGACCTGTTTGATAAATTTCAAGCTACCTTAGGTTGTTTATGGGTTCTATGTTTGGATCCTTCATTAAACCCAGCACACGTGGTCACTGCTGATTTTCTCCCTGAAATAACCCTTACTTAACTGTGCTCCATTTTTCTATATCCCCATTTTTGACCTTCAATGTTTGTTTTTACTTTCTTCGCATGCTACTAAATAGTACATGAATTCAGTCCAAAGGATTTTCTATTTTTCAGGGACAGTTTGTACCCCAAAGAAAAGCAAAAAGTATCTTTTGCCTCAAGGGTTTATTTGCATTTTAAATAGAACTCGATTTTTTTAGAACATGTTTTTGGCTTGAGCCTATTTATTCCCTTACTTATTGCTAATTTTTCTATGCTCCTGAAAATAACCTAAAAAGCCATTTAAAAGCCTGTCTGCCCGGTCAGTGTATAAGCTTCAGGAGGCTGGGGCATCTGGGAACAGTACCTGGCTGATTCAATTTATATCCATGGAGCTTGGTGTATAGTGTGGCCCATAAGAAGCTCTCAAGTGTTTGTTGAATGAATGTGAGGCAATTTTAAAGACTGCTTCTTCTATTAAAAAGAATCCTATACTTGAATATTTTGCATTATTCAATCTTCTGACAACCCTGTGAACCTGGTGGGCTGCAGTGTGGCTATAGCCTCCATCCTGCTTTGGCCACGAATTTTCTGCCTCACTCTCTAGAGGACCCCTAGTCTCCCTCCATCAGAAAGCAAAGCAGACCTGAGCAGTGGGGATGTGAAAGAGCCCACCCTGGGATCTGGTTCCGGACCTTCCCATTGTGTTCGCTAAAATGTATTCTACAGAGCGCTCATCCCAAAAGATTCTCCAGACAAGGAAGGACTTCAGAGAGCTTACGACCTTGTGCTGGGAAACAGACTGGTGCAGAGCGTCATAAAAGGACCTCAGAGGAAACACAAAGTGGGGCTTCAGAGATGGAAGGAGACACAACCCACTGGGAAGCTGAGAAAAGACTTCACAGATGAGGCAGCCTTCAGAAGAGCTTTGAAAGGGGCAGAGATTTCAAAAGATTGAGAAGGGGGGCTTCCTTGATGGCGCAGTGGTTAAGAATCCACCTGCCAATGCAGGAGACACGGGTTTGAGCCCTGGTCTGGGAAGATCCCACATGCTGCAGAGCAAGTAAGCCCATGGACCACAACTACTGAGCCTGCGCTCAAGAGCCCATGAGCCACAACTACTGAGCCCATGTGCCACAACTACTGAAGCCCGCATGCCTAGAGCCCAGGCTCCGCAACAAGAGAAGTCACGACAATGAGAAGCCCACGCACCGCAACCAAGAGCAGCCCCCGCTCGCTGCAACTAGAGAAAGCCCGTGCGCAACAACGAAGACCCAACGCAGCCAAAAATAAGAACAACAACAACAAAAAAAGATTGAGAAGGGAGGATATTGATGGCAGGGGGGCATTTGGAAGCAAGAGGCCGCGTGTGGCTGAATATAGAGGTCACACTGGGGATGGGAAAAGAGAACCCTGGACCGGTTAGCTGCAGCCCTAGCCCAGAAATGCTTGCATGCCACATTGAGACAGTTGGTTGAATTCCATGGACAACGGGCAGCCACTGAAGGTTTTTAAGTAGGAGAGTGAGCCAAGGGGAGCCTTGTTTTAGGAATGATGGGAAACTATGACAGCTATGACCAGGATACGGTAAAATAGATAAACGGGACGCAGAGATGCCAAGTCATATTTCACTTGAGCAGAAGTCTAGGGGAATGGTAAGAAGAGCTTAACATAGGGGAGGGGGACGTGAAGGACAGTGGTTCCCTAGGGCCATGGCCTCTCCCCTACCTGTCTCTCCAGCCCAATATCTCACCACACCTATGCTGATCACAAGTTCCTTTAAACTCCTTGACATGCCATGCTGTCTCTCTTCCCTCCAAACCTGTGCATTTGCTGTCTCTTTTGCCTAAAATGATGATGAAGATGACGATGATGATGATAGCTGATGCTTACATGGTGCTTACTATGTGCCTATCACTGTTCTAAGTGTTTTCTTTTCCAGAAGAACCCTCATTTCCTGGACTAGTGCTATTCCTTCTCTCATCTTCCACTGGGGGCTGGTACCACTATGGAATACTAAATTGAGACTGGGGTTTCCAGCCATGCTAATGTTTTTGAGGCATAGACTTAATTATAATTGAATTTTATTAGAAAGGTAGAAGATTGCTAGTCTGTATTTTTGGCTGTATGTTTCTGTGTCTGCCTATTTTTATAAAAGTTACAACTATACTAAAAATGACCAGGAAATGACCTCATCTTATTGTGAATCCCTAAATGCAATGTTCTTATCTGTTTCATCCCCATTTGTCTGTATCCAGAGCATATAAAACAGTTCCTGGCACATAGTAAGAACATAATATATGTTTGTTGAATGCTTGAAAAACTGAATGAGTGAGCAAGTTAATAAATTAGTGAAATTCTACAGACATATGCCATGGTCCCCAAGTCAGCTCCTAACCCTCAACTCTGCCTCTTTCTCTCCTAGTCAAACCCACCAAGACCACAAACACGTACTCACAGTGTGGTCTTTTCCCCTGTGGTCTTCTTTAAGGGTCACAGAGAATACAGCAGGACAGGAGTAGTAACCTCAGGACAACGTTAATGTTACTGCCTCCTGCCCACTCCTGTTTGCTGGCCCAGGATGTAGGGACAGGTGAAAAACTCGACAGGTTGGGCTCTGAGAGTGAGGGTATGGGAGACAGAGAAAGAACAGTGCTCGACACGACTTGTCAACAGTTCTTGTTGATGAAGGTAATTCTAAGATTCTAATTCTCAGACATCTTAACGGAGACTTGAACTCAGGGGACGCAGCCTTTGCTGTCCTGGGTTTTGTGGACAAAGACCTGAAGGCCAGCTGTCCCCTCCATAACCCCAGAGTTTCCGATTTCAAGTTCGTTACCATGTGATGGTGAGAGACGTGAGTTAGCAGGGCTGAAGACGCTTGGTGTTGAAGCAGAGTATGACCGTGTGGGTGAGGGGCTTAGAGACAGAACCAAGGCGGGTGGGAAATAGAAGCTCTTGACTCTTTTATCAACTTCCTGAAAAAACCTGCCAAATAGCGACGTGCATCCTTCCGTGAATATGAAGATTTTAACCCAGAGGGAGCCAGTTTAGCTCATATATTTTCATTTCACTTCCCCAAGTTAGAGTTATGATTACGAGGAAGCTAAAAAGACAACTTCATTCCTAGTGCTGGATGAAGAGAAATATGATATTGATTGACTGGAAGTAAAAGTTTGGGAAAAGGTTAATGAGTTCAAAGACATACTTCTTTACATGGGAAAAAAAATATAAGTTTTAACATGGCACTAATTCACTTGATCATTCCAGTAAAATAGAAAATAGCAAATTAATAAATAAATAGTCACTTTCAGAGAAAACCGGTTTGAACATTTTTGATATATACCCTTCCTGTGGGTATGTTTGTGTGTATGTTGCATATAGATTTGTTATTCTGTTTTTGAACAGAATTTTCCATTAAGAATGAAAATTAGCATTTTTCATTTTGAAAATGGAATCGTGTTTATATGCTGTTTTGTACCAGAGAGGATATAGACTTTGTGGATCTGAAGCTTATGAAATTTGGGGTCTTCTCTTAAGAAAACATATCAAAATAATGAATACAAATATATGTACAGGGCCTTGGAAGGGGCTGTACACATCAGGGGTCCTGAAGTTTAAGCTCCATTAGCTTTTCAGTAAATCCCCCTCTTCATGCCCTATTTGGTTGGTTGGTTGGTTGGTTGGTTGGTTGGTTTTGTTCCGCACATGACAATATGTGGTAAACATCCATAAACTCCTTCACTGTCTCATGCCCAGAGTGAGGCCACTGGTAACAGCTCAGTTCAGTAAGCACACATTGAACACCAAGTGTGTGCCTGACACGGGAACTACAATGAGAGGAAGTTGGGTGCCTGGCCTCAGCTCTCATCCATAAAGGAGTCATGGCAACAAGGCCTCTTGTCTGAGTCTCTGAATGGCCCGTGCACAATTCAGTTAATTCACAGGCTCCTAAGAGTGAGTCCTGGGAGGAGCACCACTCACCCTGTTCTCAGTTATAACTCAACAGCTCATCCTGGTAATTTATTTCAAGTCAAGATCTCCAAACTGGATTTCAGGAAGATAGGTTCTCCCATCTGCTGTCAGTTCCTGCAGTCACATTGTCTTTTTTCCCCTCCAGCACATGTTCTGAGGGCCTTTGTTCTCCCAGTATGGCTGCTGAAGCATGGTCCTGAGATCTATCAAAAATAGATGCTATGGGGCTTCTCTGGTGGCACAGTGGTTAAGAATCTGCCTGCCAATGAAGAGGACACGGGTTCGAGCCCTGGTCCGGGAAGATCCCACATGCTGTGGAGCAACTAAGCCCGTGTGCCACAACTACAGAGCCTGCGCTCTAGAGCCCGTAAGCCACAACTACTGAGCCCACGTGCCACAACTACTGAAGCCTGTGCACCTAGAGTCCATGCTCTGCAACAAGAGAAGCCACTGCAATGAGAAGCCCACACATCTCAATGAAGAGTAGCCCCCAATCGCCACAACTAGAGAAAGTCCGCACGCAGCAATGAAGACCCAACACAGCCAAAAATAAATAAATTAAATAAATAAATTTTTTAAAAAATAGATGTTATTATGTCAGTGACATAAATAACATAGCTCCAAAAGTGGGGAAAATGGATTTGAAGGCTATAATTAAATATAGTTCAAATGTTGTTTAAAGTTAATCACTATAGCTTCAGTTTGAATCTTTAAAGCTCCAAATTAGAAGGCAATTAATCCTTTTCTGCTGTATTTGCAATGCATACCATAAGACAAAGGGAGTGTTACCCCAGTTAAGTGCAATGGCAGAACAGAGCAGATGTCAAATATTTTCTATTTTAATACTGTAATTATAGTGGTTTAAAAGCAAATGTTAGAATAACCCTCATTTAAGCACACATGGATGTAAGTTTTTATCAAAATTATTGATTAATGTTTCACTTTCATTTTCTAAAATGCTGTAAAAGTGGGTGAACCCTTCTTAGCAACCACCCAGTGCCTTATGGCGTGCTGCGGAGGATTCGGGAGTCCAAGTTCTCAGGAATCCTCAGCTGACACTATTCAAAAGGAACTGTCTCACGGGCATTATTCAAATTGCTGTGTGATAAGAACTTATCTCATTTTCAGAAAATTTATTTATTTATTATTTATTTGGCTGGGTTGGGTCTTAGTTGCGGCACGCGGGATCTTTGCTGCATCATGAGGGATCTTTCACTGCAGCGCACGGGCTCTTCGTTGCGGCGCGCAGGCATCTCTCTGGTTGTGGCGCGTGGTCTCCAGAGCGCGCAGGCTCGGTAGTTGCAGTGTGCAGGGTCTCTAGTTGTGGTGTATGGGCTCCAGAGTGCGCGGGCTCAGTAGTCGTGGCACGCAGGCTTAGTTGCCCCGCGGCATGTGGGATCTTCGTTCCCTGACCAGGGCTTGAACCCGCGTCCCCTGCATTGGAAGGAGGACTCTTAACCACTGGACCACCAGGGAAGTCCCGAACTTATTTTTTATTTATTTATTTATTTATTTAATTTCATGTTTATTCCGAACTTATTTTTAAATACCTCTAAGTAGGCAGATTTTCAATGCTCTCAGTGACTAGTCCAGATTTTAATGGCCAAAACACAGGAAATTATTGGTCAACATTAGCGGACAGTACAAAAAAAAAATAGTACATTCACTTCGTGGAATACTGTGTGGCCATGTAAAAGAGAAGGCTCTTTATGTATTGAGATTGAAAGATCTTTAAAATACATTGTAAAATGAAAAAAGAAAAATACCATGGTGCTGAATACAACAGGTTATTATTATTTTGGGGGAAAAGTAGCTAGATATATACATGTCTTGCTTGTACAGTTGGCCCTCTGTATCCATGGGTTCCACATCTGTAGATTCAACTAACATCAGATTGAAAACACTTGAAAAAAAATTCCAGAAATTTGCGAAAAGCAAAACTTGAATTTGCCATGCGCGGGCAACTATTTACAAAGCATTTACATTGTATTAGGTGTTATAAGCAATCTAAAGGTGATTTAAAGTATACAGGAGGATGTGCGTAGGTTATATGCAAATACTATGCCATTTTGTATAAGGTCCTTGAACACCCATGGATTTTGGTATTCTTGGGGGTCCTGGAACCGGTCCCCCATGGATACCGAGGGATGTCCGTCTATGCAGAGAATATCTCTGGAAAGATACACAAGAGAGGAGAAAACCCAATGGCTAAGGCACAGAGAAGTGGGGAACTTTTTTGCTGTATACATTTTGGAGTTTTGACCCATGTGACTATATTACCTATTTGAAAGTTAAATTAATTAATCATCACCTACAGAACACCTACATTTCTTACGCTATAATTCATATCTGGTTTCTGGGCTTCAAAGTCAGATGCTTCTCCATGTTTTCTGTGCCTTCACTTAGAAAAACAGACCATGGGGCAGTGTTCCATCTTGATTTCCCCTTACAAATACGATCTTTGAGAGGTTTCTCTCTGATAGCAAAATTATCAGGAAGAGAAATTAGGGCGTGTGGTGTCTTGATCCTTGAAAAGAGGACCTTTGTTTTCTGGATCATTCATTCAGTTTTCCCTGGAGAGGGGAAGAGGGTGACTGCAGGCTTCTCAGGCAGCTACTATAAGGTACTGGCAAGAGAAGTCCAGCCAGATCCCAAATCATCTTTGTGAACTGCCGTCATGATTGGCAGTGTCCCACTGCCCCAGGGATGGCAGGGAGAAGAGTAGCCCTCAGGAAGTTGCTCTGTGACTTCCTCCAGTGGGGGCTGAGGAGTTAACAGGACCTGAACCTGTGAATGTGGCTGGTCAACCCTTCTGGGCAGAAATCTTTGTCCTCTGGAGGAGACAGGACAGGAGGACACACAATTGCAGCAGCTCACATAGCCCTGATGCTAAGCAGAATAGTTCCAAGATGTAAATCTCTACGCTACAGATGCAAACCACAAACTCTTTTTGAAAAATCTGAGATCTTTAATATTGAAAAGTTCCACCAAAAAAATCAAAACAGGACTGCAACCTTCTGTATTAGTTAAGAAAATGGTCTCCTTGAGAATAAATCGAAGAGCTTTCTAATTGCTCCTATTCTGTTTAGTGGACGTGGCGGTGACATTTTGTTCTCACAGAATCTTATCTGCCTAAAATACATAGCAAAAGATGACAGTGTCGATGGAAAATAAAAGACATTTCTGTTCACCAATAACCGGACAGTGATAAAAATAGGCCCTTAGAAGCCACAGCTAAAATGTGTACTCAAAGTTCTATGCTTTTGGGAGAAAATGGGTTCTCTGGCTGATGTCTGAAAACTCCTCAGCGGTAGTTGTTCTTTCAAGAGGCCCCCTCAGACCTCGGGCTCTTCTAAATGTCCCTTTCTTTCAATGTATCTCAGCATTGCTCAGGAGTTCCAACACGATGCCTTTGTTGGGCAACAAACAAAAAGTCCCGCTCCCTCTTCCCAACACCCCAGCATCAGCTGCTAAGAAGACATCTGACCCCCAGATGTTGACACAAACCTAGAAACTGAAGTTCGAGGCAATTGGTTGTTTGTCATTTCTTTCAGTAAGAGTTTAAGCACCAGCTCTAAAAAGTTGAAGCTGAGAGGGTTGAAGAGCAAGGCAAGGGCCTTGGGGGAGGAAAAGAATGTTAAGGAAGAAAAAGAAAGAAAAGCTCCAATATTCTGCTTCACGTGAACATCAAACTTCCATTTGTAGCCCAGCCACTTCTTGAGCAAATTATCTAATCTCTACACCTCAGACTCCTCATTTGTAAAAGGGAGATAAAAATAATCCACATCACAGGGTAGTTGTGAGTATGAGATAAGCAATGCCTATAAAACACATAGATACTGCATGGCACGGAGAAAATGCTCAAAAGTTGGGAGCTATTATTAACGTGGGGAGGTTGGGGAAGAAGCCAGTGCAAAGTTTCAAGCAGCCTTGCCTTGGGAGCAGCCCAGGTAGATCAGGGACGGGATCACATTTTGCTTTCCCTAGTGCAGGCCTGGAAACCACGTGGCAAAGTCGGCGAGAGCATGGCTGTGCTTCTCTCATCCCGTCCCACCGGCTCTTGGGAAGACTGTCCCCACAGGCCGGCCGTAACTCCTGTGCGAGTCCCCGTCACCCCCCATCTAATAACCGGAGCTTCCCTGTTTATCAGCAGCTCCCTGCCACGCTGTCATCCAGGTTATTCTAGACTTGATTTGTAGCCAACGCAATGGTAATCAACACAGTTATCACACCGTAAAACCCAAGGTCACGTGGAGGTGAAGATGGGCTAAAAAATCTATTACATTCAATGAAAACAATACGAATAAATCATCTTGATTTAAAAAAAAAAAACGGTTATAGGAAAACACATAAACGTAAACAACACATCACCTTTCCGTGTGATTTGATGACTTGCTTCCCTTCCTCGAGGCACAGTGGCCTTCACTTGTCTGAGGCAGGGATCCTCTTTTGTTGCCCTTCGGTAACAACAGCGGAGAGAGCTGTTCCTGGAAAATATTTAGGGACCCATAACATGTATACTGAGAACACAGGTGGATTTCAGTTAAATAATTTCTTTTTTTTTTTAATTAATTAATTAATTAATTAATTTATTTATGGCTGCATTGGGTCTTCGTTTCTGTGCGAGAGCTTTCTCTAGTTGTGGCAAGCGGGGGCCACTCTTCATCACGGTGCGCGGGCCTCTCACTGTCGCGGCCTCTCTTGTTGCGGAGCACAGGCTCCAGACGCGCAGGCTCAGTAATTGTGGCTCACAGGCCCAGTTGCTCCGCGGCATGTGGGATCTTCCCAGACCAGGGCTCGAACCCGTGTCCCCTGTATTAGCAGGCAGATTCCCAACCACTGCGCCACCAGGGAAGCCCCAGTTAAATAATTTCTTAAAGGGCACTTTAAGGCAGGAGACTGCTGCTCTCAGTTGTCTAGGCTGCAAGTTTCTTCCCCTGAGAAAAGTGAAGATGGAACGCAATGACACGGCAGAGGATGGGCTTCTTGTCCTCGTGCCCACAGGCACTAGACCAGAAAGAAGAAGGATATGTCTGGACGTTTAAAGGTCCTCAAGACAACTTGGTAGTCATTTTAAGTTCAGCAGCTCTTCCACAAATGCTTCATGTGTTGAGCGCTCCACCTGTCCTGGAGCTGCTGCGGGTGATGTCCCGCAGACAGTGCAGAACACAGAAACACAGGGCGGGGTAAACATTACAGGGATCTGAGCTGCCTGGATTATAAAGACAAGCTGTTCAGCTCCAACAGGGTTAACCTGCTTTGTGAGTTCCCTAGACTGTCTGAATTACCTCAAACAACCCAGATGAAGTCAGAACCATCCAGGTGGAGGGCTTTCTTTACCTTTCTCTGGCCTAGGACGAGTGTACCTATTTCAGAATTCCTTCCGACCCTGATCTCTCTCACAAGGTTGAGCCTAGTAATCTCCCGTACGTCACAGTCCCTTTCATTTGTAAATAGCAGCAATGTAGAAAATAATATCTTATTATTATTCTTTCTTATTACATCTTTTAAGTTATATACATTATACATTATTTATTTTCTTATATCCTATATTAGTATATATATTATATCTTATATGTTATTATTAGTCTCTCATTGTGTACCAAGCACTTTCACATGTAGTTGGGAGCATATTACTGCATTGTCTGCGTTATTGCCCCTAAATATTTATATGCATAGCCGGTTTAAAGGGGCCTAAAGGGTCCTGTAGTTTATTTTACAAGCTGCTCTAAATTAATACAGCAGAAGCCAATATAACAAAATAAACAGGTCCTAGTCTACCTCTGGTCAGCCATGCTCCAGGAAGATAACAGCTGCATAAATAAATATTTCACACTGGCGTGAGTTCTACCCACTTGTCCCTGCCTTGCACAGGGCTGCTTCAGCACTTTGGCTTTATACAGCTCTTTTTGTTGAATAGCTCAGCAAGGAATTCAGATCTGTGGGCTCCTTTTAAGGGCCAATATCTGTACAATCCCCCTGACAGCAGCTTTCCAGCTTATGGGGGACTTTGGAGAAAAGGTCTCTAGTACTGGGGAGGCAGGTAGTTAGTTCCATCTTTCCAAATGGCTGGGGATCCATCATTATTTGTTGGCTTAAAAGGATTTTCTTTTCTTTTCTTTTTTCTGGCATTGTGTTTCAGGGCCCAGGGATGCCTTTAGCAACAGGAACTTAAGATTCCGCCTTCCCTATTAGGAGTGCTGGTAAGAAAAATGACACATGGGGCAGTTTTACCTGTGTGGCCGGACATCTGACAAAATATCTCTCTGTGCATTTGTATTTGTGCAGGAATTTTCTTGAAAATGCAATGTCCTTTAGGAGAGACAGAATCCATGGCCTATTATATAGCTATTATTTTTGTATGAATGGCCTCAGTTAGCCAAATTCGGTGAAACATCCCTAATTTGGAAGAGAATCATTCCTGGAAATATTCTAGCAAGAAGGAAAAATGTAGTACTTCCTTCCTCCATTTTACTGAGCTTGTCTCCTTGTTTCCTTCACAGCTCTTAAAGGGCTACAGAACATTTGAAGCTTGAGCAGAGAACCATGGCTCCCAACACAATTTAGAGAAGGGAGGCACCGTTTGGAGGGAAGCTGGCATTTGTGGAACAGACCTGCACCTCTGCTCGCCACCAGGAAGGACCCTCCTGCATGGGGAGGTGGCAGCTACATCAGGAAAGGAATTCAAGTTTGCGTAAGTTATTATTCATTGCAGTAGTGCCATGCCTTCGTTTAAAAAAAAAGATGACCAAAAAAACAAAAACACAAAAACAAGTGTTGCAAAACACGTAAGTACATTACCACCATATTTTTCATTTTGCAAAAAAATTTGGCATCTGAGTACCTTACAGCACAGTGAAAACTGCATGCAATTTTTAAGAGTGAGTGTGTGGGGCTTCCCTGGTGGCGCAGTGGTTGAGGGTCTGCCTGCCAATGCAGGGGACACGGGTTCGAGCCCTGGTCTGGGAAGATCCCACATGCCGCGGAGCAACTAGGCCCGTGAGCCACAACTACTGAACCTGCGCGTCTGGAGCCTGTGCTCCGCAACAAGAGAGGCCGCGATAGTGAGAGGCCCGCGCACCGCGATGGAGAGTGGCTCCCGCTTGCCGCAACTAGAGAAAGCCCTTGCACAGAAACGAAGACCCAACACAGCCATAAATAAATAAATAAATAAATTTTTTTAAATTAAAAAAAAAAAGAGTGTGTGTGTTTTACATATATGTTTTATGTATGCATTGATAGATGGGATTTTTTATTATTTATGCAAACACCACATACAAAGCATTATTACAAGTATTTAAACAGCAGATAGTTTACCTTCTTTAAAGCTATGGGTGAGCGAGGCAGAAAAATGTTCCATGTTCCAGCAGAATGAACCTCCTGACATTAGACAAAGTCTACTTAACCTCTACGGCACGGTTGACATCCCGGATGTATCCGTGATAAGCATTAGTACTCTGCTAACAACATCCTTAAGCGCACGTGGTATTGATCTGCTTGGGTTCCACCTCACTAACCCCAGCTGCTCCCAACATGAGGGAGAAGATGCTGAATAAGCAAAGGAAAGAGGGGACAGGCGGAGGGGACCAGTCCTTTCCTGCCCCCACTTGGGACAGCTTATGTGACCCTCAATCACAGCAACAACAAAAATTGCAATGCAACCTGCCTTCGGTAGAGTACTGATCCTGCCTTGGAGGTCACATTGGGGGCCCACAGCATCAGAACATGACACAGACCCTGCATTTATCTCTGGCCCCTCCTCTTGCCCTGGAATCCTACAAAAAGTTCTCTTGCCTTTGTTCTCTTGCAGCCAGAAACTGATGGAAGGTGGGCATTTTGGAGACCTCTATATGTTGTTCTACCACTTCTCTACTGGTGTCTCAATTTCCTCATCTGTAAAATGGATAGTACCCGCCTCACCAAGTGTGGTGATGATTAGATTAGCTAATGCCTATAAAGCATGTAGCGTACTGCCCAGCACAGGGTTACCGTTCATAAAATGTGTGCTGCTACTGCTGCTACTATCTTTGCTCTCTGAGTTAATGCTGTAGGGCTACATGCAGAGCTGATGGGGATCCCAAAGGATGGAGAAAATACGATCTCCTCAGACGGTCTTGCTGACTTGCCTCCGTTTCTCTGCACAGGAGCAGAAGAATGTGGGGCTTCCTTCCAATTAGACTGGAAGCCTCCAAGGGCTGGAGTATCTATTGGTTTTTTCAAGGCCCTGCATTTGCAATCTGCCATGTTAAGCTTTATTGTTTTATGTCTCACAAATTTTTTCAAACAGTGTTTTTGGTTGAGGATTTGCTCTGTGAGCAGTTTTGTGTAGGACAGGATTAAGGGGGAAAAGGCATGCATATGTATTCCCAAGCAATTAACTTGTGAAAGTGGATATGAGCAAACCCAGAAACACAGTGCATTTTTCCACTTAAAATGAGAAACTGATTTCTTGCTTTAGCATTGCAAACACTGCATTGTTGTCCAGTATCCAGAAGCCTAGAGACGAGTGTCTAAAATTAGAACCGAGGTTTATTGGATGATTACTATCTATATCCTACATAAACATGAAAGTTTTCTTTCCCTCCAAATGGTTAAATATGGAGATATGCTGAGAGAGAGGAGTTTCATGTCTTATTGATGTGACAGGCTCTATCTCAAGAGGTGCTTAATGCTGTGATAGATTAAGAGCACATTTCTTTAAATGTTCACAGCAGATCCAACAACTGGCTGTCTTCATCCTCCTCCAAAAATGCGTGAGATCCAAAGCTAAAGTCCTGAAGGCCAAAGGACCCATATGCATGTCTTGTTTCATAACTGGTGGCACGAAGCAGGGTCTTCTTCCCTGTGGCTCCCACCTCTGCTCAGAGTAGGAGGCATTTAGCTCTCTCCCCAGAGGACAGAGTGGAGGGTGTTTTCCCTCTACCAACTGTGCCTCTTGCTTTCATGCCTTTCTCCTACTTCTCTTGTTACTTAGAACCCCTCCAGTCTACCCCATTCTCTGTGGCCTGGACACAGTCTTTATTTATTTATTTATTTATTTTTTTGGCTGTGTTGGGTCTTCGTTGCTGCGCACAGGCTTTCTCTAGTTGCAGTGAGTGGGGGCTGCTCTTCATTGCAGTGCGTGGGCCTCTCATTGCAGTGGCTTCTCTTGTGGAGCACGGGCTCTAGGCGCGTGGGCTTCAGTAGTTGTGGCACGCGGGCTCAGTAGTTGTGGCACACGGGCTTAGTTGCTCTGCAGCATGTGGGATCTTCCCGGACCAGGGCTCGAACCCATGTCCCCTGCACTGGCAGGCAGATTCTTAACCACTGCACCACCAGGGAAGTCCTGGACATAGTCATTTTGAAGCCACAGTTCAACTTCCCTGCCGCAGGAGAATGGGGACATTACAACCTCCTGCTGTGCCTTTAGTCAGGCATTGGATCCGGTGCTTCCTAAACAAGGGTGTGTACTGAGGCCACAGAGCCGTTTGGATGTGCGATGGTGCTTTCAGTCATCTCCCGACCACGGCACCTTTAGTGAAAGAAGGCCAGGGTGCCCCAACTCCCTGTAATGCACCGACAGTCCATACAATGAAGGGGTGTTCCAAAGCCCATAGAATCCTCAATATTGCTTCTAGGATCTGCCAGACTCTAAGGCACTCTGGTGTCAACTGTAAGCCTCTCTTCCCTTATCTGTGACAGATCTGTAAGACAACTGACCTCTCTTCCCTTATCTGTGACAGATCTGACCACTGACCTCTCTTTTTAGAAGCTCCCTCCACGACCCACGTCTACCAGAGACCTAGGATAAGCTAACTGTGTGGTAGTGTTAACTCTGTGTGTAATCCCAGCTTCCAGTTTGGACAAGATCCAACTGTAACGCCTGACCTCTTGCTGATGACATCATTTACAGGCACATAATGAAAACAGGACTGAGGATGAATGTCTGACTCTAGTAGCAAGGCCTCCATGTCCCTCTTGATGGTGCAGTTCCCTCTAATCCCTGATCTGTGACCTTCTTCCTGACTTGGCCAATGGTTTTGTCTGCTCAGACCTTAGCTTGATTCTGGCCACTTGTCCCCAATCCTATTGGTGCGACATCCCTTTTCTCTACTAGTGGAGACTTTCTGCCTGGACTGCAAATGCACCGTTCTGGGCTTGGGCGAGAAATGCCCCCCTAGTGAGGTTACATCTGAGTGGAAGAATTACGAATGGTTTTTCTTTTCTCCTTGTTCCATGAGTCTAATTTTATTTTTTAACAGTGGACATATATAGTCTTATACTCTCTCCCCGTTGTCTTTTATTTTTTTCTTTAGTTACAGAAGGAATATATGAATACATTTTTGTTACTAAAAAGAAATCTAACAACTTAGAGGTATTTAGAGTAAAAGGCAATCATTCCACTTCTCCCAACCCCCATTTCATTTTTTCCTCTCCAGAATTTGTTATCAGTTGGGTGTGTATCATTCCAAATCCTCTCTGTGCTTTTACCTATAAATATATGCATACATCAGTAATAAACTCAGAAAAAAAATGAAGGTTAACAAAGGGTCGTTTCTTAGCAGCCACGTGGTCCACCATCTTGGTTAGTCTCCATCATAATCTGTTTATTCTGAGATTCCTTCTGTCTTGGTTCCAGTTCCTACACTGCCTTCTCAGGGCCTGATTGCCCTTCTCCAGATCCATTCTCCTGGCCACTCTCCATCCTTCAGAGCCACTGCTTCTCTCAACCTCACTCCTCTGCCATATCAGCACATTTGATGGATCTCCCCTGTTCATGTTGCTACCAGATTCCTTGCTAAGGAGGGGGTCAGGAGTCAGATGTTCAAGTATTAGACAGTAATGGGCAGGTAGGTAGCCAACATCCTCCTCTGGGTGTCCCAGAATTATACCTTATAACATATTTAAAACACTTTGCATTTCATCACATACTCCCTATAGGGTGCTGCTTCAATCTTAACAAGTTTGAGGGGAGATGAAAATCATTTTTACCAGAACCTTCCACAGTTTACAAATAATAAAACTCTATGGTCAGTTTTTCAGCCCCAAGGCAGATAATGTCCCCTTAGATACGTAGCTGAACATCTGATATGTGGAAAAATCCAACTGAGAAGCAATAGCTAAAAATAGAATTTAGAGAAGCAATGAGTCATGGCCTAAATGAACAAATACATTAAACGATATATTTAATAGAACAAACTTGCCAAAGGAACACTGAGGCTGCCTTAAGCTAATCTTCCCCATCTCAGAATGTAGATGTCAGAGGGGCTCAGGAATATTGAGAATCAACAACACTTTTCTGGTAACTTCATTATTTTGCATGTGTTTTTTTTTCTTCTTAAAGATGTAATTTGTACCCTCCTCTCTTCACCCCCCAACACACACTTATTTTAGTCCTAAAATAAAGATAGGTTCAGACTGATTTTTTCTCCCTTAAATGACTATAAACCTATCTTAGAAACAGATAAACAAACTAGCTCTGTGGGCTTAGCAGGACAGCAGCAACTATGTTAATCCCTGATCAGCCAGGTGCTTGCCCTCTGGGTGACCTTGAAGTAAGACCAGCTTCCCTGCTCTTCCTGCTCTCCAGTTACTTCCCCAGACAGTAACATCAGCATGCTCTTCTGCCCTCCCAGGCTACAGGGTAGGCTGACAAATGCAAAAAGGAAGCCCTTAGTGACACAGGCATGATTAGAAGAGACAGGTCAGTTCAGACAGGAAACTCTAAATCCTCAGTCTGGCTCCATCCTCATCCCAAAATCCAATCACCCCCAGTGGGGTTCAGTCTCTGTGCTTGCAGTTGGGAGGGAAACAAAGATGAAACAGTCAATCTAGCTGGGCAGACCTGACTAAACCATGTGAAAAATCAGACAGTGGTACTAGAAAATAAGTAGTGCCATCACCAAGTGTCACAGGATGTGATTTCTGTTACTTGGAGTTTAAAATATCTCCTCTGCAAGATTTCCCACCTTCCCAGGCTATGTGCCTTCTCAGGACTGCAGCTCTTAACTCTCAAAGTAGCATCTGATTCTGGCCCACCTGGTATTGCTTATTGTTTCATATATGCTTGTCTTCCCTACTGGTCTGATAACTCCTTGTGGGAAAGAGCCACATTTGGATTTTCACTCTTTGGCTATTATGGATAATGCTGCTATGAACATTTACATGCAAGTCTTTGTGTAGGCACATATTTTCATTTCTTATGAGTATACAGCCAGGAGTGGAATTGCTGGTCAAATAGTAGCTCTATGTTTAACCTTTTGAGGAACTGTTAGACTATTTTTCAAAGTGGCTACCCCCTTTTACACTCCCACTAGCTGTGTATAAGAGTTCTGATTTCTCCATATCCTTGTCAACAATTGCTATTATCTGACTTTTTGATTCTACCATCCTAGTGAGTGTAAAGAAGTACCTCATTGTGGTTTTTACGTTTTTCTGATGGCTAATGGCATTGAGCATCTTTTCGTGTGCTTGATGGCCATTTGCGTATTTTCTTTGGAGAAATGTCTGTTCAAATCCTTCCCCTTTTTTTAATTGGGTTATATATCTTTTTATTATTGAGTTGTAAGTAAGTTCTTTATACATTCTATATACAAGTCCCTTGTCAGATATATGACTTGTGTTTTCCCCATTATGTGGGTTGTCTTTTCACTTTCTTGATAGTGTCCTTTGAAATATAAACATATAAAATTTTGATGACACCTAATTTATCTATTTTTTCTTTTGTCATGTGTACTTTTGATGTCACATTGTAAGACTCCATTGCCAAATTCAAGGTCATGAAGATTTACACTTACATTTTCTCCTAAGAGTTTCCTAGTTTTAACTCTTACGTTTAGATCTCTGATCCATTTTGAGTTAATTTTTGTGTATGGTTATAATGTTCTCTTAACACGACTGTTAACTGTCCATTTATTGTACAATTGAAAGAAAGTTCAAGCTGAGTTTTATCATTGATCAATCATTCAACAAGTATTGATTGAGGGCCTACTATGTGCCAGGTACTTAGGATACAAGAGTGGGCAAAACAGTTGAACCTTGCTCTTACTCAGTTCTAAATGTAGTGGGAGAGACAGATAGTAGCATTTCTCACAAATAGCAGTAAGGGCTCTGAAGGGAAAGTACAAGGTCGTTGAAAAGAGTTCAGCCAGGGGACCTGATCCAGCCTGGAAGGCCAGGGAAGGCAGTGATCTGAGGGGGTTGGAAAAGGGAGATCGGCAAGTGTGGCGTGAAGGATGGAAAGAATGTTCCTATCAGAAGAAGCATCACTGAGAGTGAGAGAGGGAGCTGGGAGGAGACACGATTAGAGAGACGGGCAGGGGACAGAGCAGGCAAGACCATTTATTAAACACTTCCTATAGTAGTAAGCTCTTTCATATGCTGCATTCTTTCAAAGAGTTTTCATTCCAACGCTGGGAGATAGGGTCATTATGTATTCCTTGAATGAGGAAACCATAGCTCAGAGAGGTTAGGTGACTAGTAAGCTAACCCAGCTAGCAAGCGGCAGAGCTGGGACACAAACCCAGGGATGTATAAGTCTACACTCTGCTCCTATGGGTCTGCTACATGGCCTCTGCTCAGGACTGAAGTCATCCTAATTCATCCCTAACGTGGGGAACCTCTGAGGTTTAGGTTTAGGAAAGAACGGGCTTCACTGACATGTCTTAGTAAAGGATCTTGGAAGAGCTAGTCTGGGAGAAAGAGACTAGAGCACACACGTATAGGGCCAGAATCTCCTGGCCTGTGAAAGTGGGAAAATACCAGCTGCCCTACAAGTCCTTAGGGAGAAGCCTAGTCACCCTCATTGTTAGTCACCCAAGCTTAGTTGTCACTCAGGCAGAGAAGACACATTCTAAGACAAAGCTCTCTGGGGTCTTACGGCCTCAGCTTGGAGATCACAGTGTTTTTCTAGGGGTATTAGATGTGAGGTCATTCTCGGCTCACGCCAAGAACTTCAAAAACTGGACCACAACATTGAACCACCTCATGATGGTTCTTGCCTTGACCAGTGTGGCTAATTCCCCTGGTTAAAGAAAACCAATAAATCGTTTAATTTTAATTATACTCTCCTCTCCAAAAGACACCTCAGCCTCTTAAAGGGTGGGATTGCTGGTGTGGATACATGAGTCTGAACTCTGCAGGAGCCCGGGGAAGACTGATACAGCAGGAAATTCTAGACTCAGATGAAATTTCTCACCTGATCACCCAGAAGCAGGCAGGCTGGTGTGGCCATACAGCTGTAATGGCAGCCAAATGCCCTCCTTCTCTGCAAGTTTGCAGGCTTTTAGCTTTCGGATTCTGTCCAGCTGGACGCTCACACAGGGATGATAAAGCAGAGCTACGGCAAAGCTTTATGAAAAGCAATCTGTTAAAAGCAGACAAGGAAAGTTGCTTTTCTCAGACTACAGTGCTTCTTGAGATTTCTGTGCATCTCTCCCCCACCCTGAACCAGCTTTTCTCTGCTCATCTGTGAGCGTGAAAATGACACTAGGGACCAACTGGCCTCAGTGACGAGCTTTTGCTCTCTGAGGGTGTGGTTGAGAGCAAGGATGCTTGCTCAGGTAATGGGACCTCACCACCTCCTTCCTCTGTTCCAGCTCTTCCTCTTATCTGATGTTTTATTCCAGCCTGCACTATGGGAGGCAGTGTCACAATCTCAAAACGCTAACAAGGGTTAGGCAAGTTCCATAAATGATTGAAATGGGCTAGGAGTTAGGTAAGAGGGAGCAGTGTAGACGAAAAAAATATCTCCAGGGAAATGGGAGATGCCCCCTCTAAAAGGGGCAGCATTCACTCAGCCCCAATTCATTATTGCCACACAAAAAATTGGTCCATGGTTGGCAGATCTTATTATTTTTTTCAAGAAAATCAGAAATCCTGAATTTTATTAGACATTTCCATATTGTAATGTCGGGACCAGACCCGTTGAAGAGCACATCCAGCTTCCTAGGCTACCAGCTTGCAACCTCTACAAAATAGCATAGGCCTTGAAAGCACAAACTCAGGATCCAATGAACTGAATTTGCATTCTGTGCTAACTGTAGGCCTGGAATAAATTATTTAATCTTTTACCATCATCATCAATTTAAAATTCCCTCATTGAGATGTTTTGAGAATTAAATGTGCTTAGCACAATATCTAACCTATAGTAAACTCTCAGTAAAGACTACTTCTATTCTGCCTTGGTTTTCTTTGAAAAGACAGTCCTCCATCCTTGAAGAGCAGGTTTGTAAAGACTCCTAGTGCTGAAAACTGCTCAGCAACAGGCCCTGCTGGGAGTGGTGGAGCTGCAAGTGCAATGGAGCAGACACTCGCTTTCCTGCCGCTCATCGAAGGCCAAACATCCAGCCCCTCCCCCACCAGGCATGCCCAGAAACTGTAGATCCTGCCTTAATTACCAGCAATAAGCCAGCTTCAGCCTGCAATGCAGGATCAGGTCTGGAACCCCGGCCTCCTGAGGCTCTTATAGGAATATGGCTCAGCCCTTCCCGAGCCTCCTCCATCTACAACAATTTATTAAGTCCCTGGGCCCCTCCCCCAACCCCATGCAAACCTCCCTGCTGTCAGAAACACCCCGAGCCATGGAAATCTGAAGATCTGGACAGGGGTGCACCATTAGCTGCATTCTAACCCTCTGCATCCGGACAGTTCTCAAGGGCAAACCACAGCTCACAAGATCCTTTTCAGATTGCGTAATGAAAGATGGAGCCCCCTGTCCTTGCCAGGACATTTTCTTCATTTGCTAATTTTCTTACAAACAAGAAGGAAATAATACATTCACTCAAGTAGAAAAGGAAATTGAGAAAAGAAACATAAAAGATCTTCTAGCATGGAAGAAAGGCAGAGTAGCAAAGGTAAACGTGTTTCTTTAGAGGAAGACCCTTTTCACACTAGTTGAGTGAGTCGGTTTTGAGAGTGAGGGATGTAGGGAAAGACAAACCATCCACAGTTCTTTAGACACACCCGCCCTTGTCTCAGCTGACGCCTGTGCAGACTTTAAATAGCATATTGGTGAGAACCTCGGGACTCGGGCTTGGAGACAAGGCACTTTGGTAAAAGCACCTTCTGAATCTGAAGTGCTCTTGGACACAGGCAGGTAGGGGGTGCTTGGATAAGGCTGATTTTCCCCCTCCCCTCTGAGCCCTGCTTTCTGGCTCAGGCAGAAACAGCTAGGAAAGTCCTCTTCCTGGCTTTTGTTTGCAGTGTGGTTCTCCGAGCCACTCTTCCTAGCCCCTGGGGAGACTAGGCAAGTGGCCCACACCTGCTCTTGGCTCTGGGGCCCTGAGGCCAGATGAAGTTGGTGCTCAGGGCAGCTGAGCCACCTCCATCTGCGACCCAAGGTTACAATGAGCCTCTGGGAGGGTGAAGCAGGATCTTCTATGCTCTCCACTGCCACAGATGGCTTTGTTCTATTTACAGATCAGGAGTCAATGGCATTTTGCAATTCACTAGTTCAGTAGTTATTAATGTCAGCCCAGTTAAAAAACACACACTTAATTAGAACTGAACAAAGTTTTAAAGTGAAGATTAAATGTAGCTTCCTCAGATATATAAATCTTTCAGGCATGTCTGTGTTTACCTAGATAATTCAGGCAAGGAAACTTACCAGCTTAATCAGTGTGATTACCCATCTCAGCAGACTCTAGTCCTTTTGCTTCTTTTGTAAAAATTAATAGATTATGGCAGGAGCTCTTACTTCACTGCAAGTCTGCATGACTGGTCACTGGGTGCTTTACCCCTCTGTTCTTTCCCCTATCCTTCAACCTCATTAATTTATTCAAATGGCAGATCTATAGCCTCAATGAGCATAAAATCGGCCACACAGGACAAAAATAACATGAAATGCATACCAAGCTCTTTGAATCTTTCAGAAATCAATTCAGACCAATTAGAAACTTGGAAAATTAATAAAAAGTAGTGGTCATTTGCAGAAGCCCAGGAAGTTGGGGTGACACCAACCAGCAGCTCCTTTACACTTACAGATATAAAGTCCAGATTGGGGGTGCCAGATATAAACTCATTGCACAGGAAAATTCATTCACAAATTCACATTTCTGAGGATGCTTTTTCACTGGGATGGTGAATGGGGTCCCATGATAAGAGAGAATTCAACTGGTAGAAATCTCCATCAGAAGTGTTAAGAACAATCCCACAGGACTAGCCCTCTCTTGTTTTATCCCATCCCAGATTACAGTGGGTCCTGGATCTCTGCTACTTAGGACCAATGGGCTTGCTCTCTATTTGTGTTTCCTCAGTTGCCAAATTAAGGTGTTGGACTAGATACTTCCTAAAATTCTTTCCTGCTGTTATATCCTGAATTCTAAGACACCTTCTTTTTATTTGTTCTCAAACCTCCCCAAACCACCCCATCTGTACCTCATGTGATTGCACAAGCCCAGTAGCCTCACCTCCATGGAGGATGAGACATCCAGTTGAGAGAACACTATCCCTTAACCTCGGTGTTTCAGCACCACGGAGAGCAACATGCTCTAAACTAACCCCACCCATACCTTCAAACCCTTTGAGGTGAAATGCCTATGTCAAGTATGTATGTGTGTATATGTGTGTGTATGTGTATGTGTGTGTGTGTATATATATGTATATATATATACACATATGTATATGTATATATTTATGTATATATGTATGTATATTTTATATATATACATACACATACACACAATTATATTAAGCCCCCTTCAAGAAGTACTAATATATTATGTTATATATAATATTATATATTACATATAATATATTATATCCAACATAAATATATAATATAATGTATATTTTATATGTATCATATGTCATATTATGTTACATTAATCTAAGAAAAACTATCAACAGAAATGAAGCCATTTAATAGATATATCCGACTCTATTTGCTCCCTTAGCCTTAAGTCAGTTGTCACATTAGAACAGAAACATCTTCTTGTGTAACTAAGCCCCTATGCCATTGTAGAATATTAGAGGTCAGTGGGTATAAGCTCCTCCCAGCACAGGAAACTCGTCTACAGTATCTCTGATGGTTAGCTATCACGTTTCTTCCTGATTATCTCCAGGCCCAGAAAGCTTGGTACTTCACAGGAGATTATATACACTCTCCATTAGGAAGGTCCGTCTGTATTAAGCTGAAAGCTGACTGCTAATAACAATTCTACCACATTCATTTCCTGAATATCAACCACTTCCTACCCCTCCACCACCAGCCCTCTAGCCCTAGTCACCATCATGTTTCATCTGCATTGTTGCAATAGCCTCTTAATTGGTCTTTCTATAGATGCCTTGACCCATATTGGTCCTTGGCAGTCTGTCTCTACAAAGCATCCCTTTTAAAAGGAGTAAACCTGTAAAAATCTAAGTTATACGTATGTCACTTTACTGCTTTATATCCTCCAATGGCTCACCATTTTTCTCAAAGCAAAAGTGAAGTTCTTTACAATCATCTAAAAGGTCTTTCATGATTTGCCTCTCACGCCCTCATCCATCTCTGATCTCATCCCCTATAACTCTCTGCTTCACTCACTCTGCTCCAGCCACACTACCCTTTTTTGCTGCCCCTTGAACTCCAAGCACACTCCTGCATCAGGTGCTTTGTATTTGCTGTTTCCTGTGACAAGAATGCTCATGCCTCAGATATCTACATGATTTATTTTTACACGCCTTTCTAGTCTTTTCCCAAATGCCACCTTAACATGGAAGTCTTCCCTGACCTCCTATTTAAAGCCTCATACACTCTCTATCACTATTTCACTCTTAGGCAGTAATTGGTAAGTGCTGGTAAATGTTTAACAACCCATGGTGGGGGGGGGAGTGTCCCTGATTTGTAACATTTGCTCATGTAATACTATGATGTAACACTCCACCATGGTCAGCTTCAAGCTATCAATATGAAGTTACTGAAGGCAAAGTTGGGAAAGGCTAACAGTCAACTCTCATCATCTGGTACAAGCCAGCTCAGCACACTATTGCAGGTAAAGGAAGGAAGGAGGATGCAGCATAGTCTTGGGGCTGAGTGCAATGGTGGCTTTGGGGTTGATTCAGGAGAACCCCAAAGGAAGGAAAAACTCCTAGGGAAGGAATTTTGCTATAGTAACAGGGAGCCTTCAGCTTTATTTCTCTCTTTCCAGCTGCTTTTGGGACACCTGAACCTGGATGCTCTGTCCACTCCTCGAATGTCATATGTTGAAAGCCAAACACTTGACTACCCTTCCAAACCAACATTTGGTCATTTTTCTGCTTCTGTCCAGGGAACCACAATTCTCCTTGTCTTCGACCTCTTGTTCTTCTTCGCCTAACATGTGCTCCCAGTAGCGCTGACCCTTCAGGATGATAGGACCATCATGCTCTGGGATAATAAAGCCCAGGAGGACATGGGAATACTCACAGACAACTGAGTTTATCAGGAACAATCCATTGCTCCTTTCTCTGATCTGATTACACCTTGTAATCCTGCCTTTGAGGGCTCTGGGAGCCACTGAGTCCATGTCATCCTCAGGTAGGGCAACTGAACTGTTCTGCATCTCCAGGACCATCTAACAGCATTGTCAAGGCCCCGGCATAATTGTTTTCATCCATCACTTCTACAGCACATTGATTTCTTGATCTTTTGAGGTTATGGATTCTCACTCCAGAAGAATATGCTTATGTACCTTCCCATAACATTTTGCATGTAACTTAAAGGGTAGATAGACCTACCTCCCATGAAGCCAACTCACTGATTCCCTAGGTATTCATGGCTTCTAGGTTAAGAGTCCTGGACCAGATCATCTCAAAGTCTTCTGCCAGAACACTCTATGACATAAATCACAGCAAGATCCTTTTTGACCCAGCTCCTAGAGAAATGGAAATAAAAACACAAATAAACAAATGGGACCTAATGAAACTTAAAAGCTTTTGCACAGCAAAGGAAACCATAAACAAGACCAAAAGACAACCCTCAGAATGGGAGAAAATATTTGCAAATGAAGCAACTGACAAAGGATTAATCTCCAAGATTTACAAGCAGCTCATGCAGCTCAATAACAAAAAAACAAACAACCCAATCCAAAAATGGGCAGAAGACCTAAATAGACATTTCTCCAAAGAAGATATACAGATTGCCAACAGACACATGAAAGAATGCTCAACATCATTAATCATTAGAGAAATGCAAATCAAAACTACAATGAGGTATCATCTCACACCAGTGAGAATGGCCATCATCAAAAAATCTAGAAACAATAAATGCTGGAGAGGGTGTGGAGAAAAGGGAACACTCTTGCACTGTTGGTGGGAATGTAAATTGATACAGCCACTATGGAGAACAGTATGGAGGTTCCTTAAAAAACTAAAAATAGAACTACCGTACAACACAGCAATCCCACTACTGGGCATATACCCTGAGAAAACCATAATTCAAAAAGAGTCATGTACCACAATGTTCATTGCAGCTCTATTTACAATAGCCAGGACATGGAAGCAACCTAAGTGTCCATCATCGGATGAATGGATAAAGAAGATGTAGCACATATATACAATGGAATATTACTCAGCCATAAAAAGAAATGAAATGGAGGTATTTGTAATGAGGTGGATGGAGTTAGAGTCTGTCATACAGAGTGAAGTAAGTCAGAAAGAGAAAAACAAATACAGTATGCTAACACATATATATGGAATCTAAGGGGAAAAAAAAAGGTCATGAAGAACCTAGTGGCAAGATGGGAATAAAGACACAGACCTACTAGAGAATGGACTTGAGGATATGGGGAGGGGGAGGGGTGAGATGTGACAGGGTGAGAGAGTGTCATGGACATATATACACTACCAAATGTAAAATAGATAGCTAGTGGGAAGCAGCCACATAGCACAGGGAGATCAGCTCGGTGCTTTGTGGTCACCTAGAGGGGTGGGATAGGGAGGGTGGGAGGGAGGGAGATGCAAGAGGGAAGAGATATGGGAACATATGTATATGTATAGCTGATTCACTTTGTTATAAAGCAGAAACTAACACACCATTGTAGAGCAATTATACTTCAATAGAGATGTTTAAAAATAAATAAATAAATAAAATAAAAAGTAAAAAAAAAAAAAAAGTCTTCTGCCAGTTCTAATACAGTATGTTTATTTTAATTCTTTTATGCTCCCCCAAGCTTGGTCAGCTTCTGTCTTTCTCTCTGAGAAAAAGAGAGAGAGAGAGAATTAAATTCTTCTTACTTAATTGGTTCTCTCCAGCCAAATAACAGCTTGTAATTATCAAATTAATAAAGCATCTCTGTTATTTATAATGTGCTCACAAACAAATGGATACAATCTTGTAAATTGTGTTTCATTGAAGGTATGACTAATGAGTTAATACACAAAAACTGAAAATGAATTATAATATTATTGCAACTTTTCTTCCATCATTCAGAATGTTTACCTGCAATATCTAAGGCAAATAAAAAACAGCCCCAAATAAGATGCTTAGTTTCATTTTTAAAAAGAGAAATGAGCTGTTGCAGTTGTTTTTACGCACTGATTTTGGATTTATTTTTTACATTGTGATCATTATGATGTAAATATATTACAAAATTCAGCAATTTTTTTGAGATTATTTTTACTTATCTTGACAACTCCTTCACAACCTTCATGTAGAGACTTCAATGTTATCTTCTGCTACTCAAAGACAATTCAGGATTTATTAAAAAAAAAAAAAAGAAGAAGAAGAAGAAGAACCATACAAACTGTCATAGAGAGACTCAATGACAAGCAGCTATTGGTTATTTACTTCTCAGTTATGGGAAACTGAAAGGTAAAAATACTTGATGCCCTCTACTCCCTACCCTTACCCACCCAAATTCCATAGGTTAGCAGGAAATATCACCCAGGACAAAAGAAAGGGCCGTGGGGCGCAAGGGTTTGTTTATTTGGCAAATATTTATTGAGCACATCTATGTGCCAGCAACTTGAAAAGAAATTGGGATATGGAAGCAAAGAAGAGAAATATAAATACAGGCCCTAAGCTCATGGAGCTTACATTGGACAGATGAATAAGTGAACATAGTTGAGACAGAGCTAGTGGGGAAACCTTTAAGTCTAGTGAAACACACTCCTTTGCCTCGCCCTATGGACAGCTCCCAGCCCCTATGCATCTATGGCATCTTTGCAGAGTTGAGAGAATGTGCTACATTCCAGAGTAGGGAGGTTCCAGCATCGGCATTGGTGATGGTCTTTTTTTTTCCCTTTCAATATGCCAAATGGCTAATAAGTATATTAACTCATAATATGGTATTATGTCCTTATCTTATAAACAAGTTATAGGAGACACAAGTATTTTATGGTTGGCCAAAGAGGGCAAGGTGGGGGACAGGGGGAAGAAGACACTCTCACTCCTGGCTTGTCTAAGGAATTAGAAATATATTTGGTCTTTCTTCTCACCCCGATCAAGACAGCTAATCTCTACGTATGATTTGTTTTGTTCTTGGAGCAATAACAATGCTCAGTTGAATAGGCAAAGAAATGCTACATACATTAGTTTGGATCTGCCAAGGAACAGATGCCAAGATGGGATTAGATGTGCAAGAGATTTCCTGGAGGAAAGAGCCTGAAAGGCAAGGAGCACCTTCAGACCACAGTAGAGGTCTAACACCTGTAGAGGGAGAGGGGGAAGGAAGGAAGATTGGGTAAGAAGGGTCTCAGACTACAGCAAAGTTTCAAGAAAGATTCAAGCCTATGGAGCGTCCTTAAGACAAAGTTATCCTTGAAGGAGTTCTGCATCTCACAGAATGAGCCCACCTTAATGCCCTTGCTGTGGTGGCTAGGAGCAGCTGGGGGTAAGCATGGCCTTAACATGAGTGTCACGGTAGGTCCAGAGGGGCAGCAGCTGGGAATATCAATCTCCCATAGCGGGAGATCTGAGTGGTACATTTCCATGGCCACTACAGTATGTCACTCTGTTGACCTTGAGGAAGTCTCTTGCTTGCTCCAAGCTTCCATTTCCATTGCTTCAAGCTCTGTTCTGGGCTATAAGTTGTTTCTGGGAAGCAGTCTCCACTGGACATTTCGGCAGCAGCCCTGGGTCACATTTGATGCCAAGAAGCACAAATTCCCCTCTCTTCTTCATACTCAGATTAAACATCAAGAACATTTTTATTCTTTGTTTCTAACCACATTTCCTGATACTCTGAGTGGGATGGAAATGCCAACTGCAATGAACGGCTACCCTGGTCCCTTCCAGTCACTAATTTAAAGTCAGTTCTGCAACAAAGTCTGTGGGTGAAGAAGATATCTGGTGACTGCATAACCCAAAGATGCTGCAGCCTGGAATTTAAAAAGCTAAAGCAACCCATTGTTCTAAGAGGAGCTTATACGAATGGCCTGCTCAGCCCCAGTTCGTTCCAAGGTAACTTTATTAATACCTGGTATTAGCCTTGCTTAGATTGTCTTATTGAAAGAATGCTGTTCTGCATTAGCCCTGGTTCTGGTTAGACAGGTTACATATGTCTGGATCTTCTAAGCATGATACTAGAAAGGAAGAGTCAGGCTGAAGAAATCTGAGATGGGCTCCACACAGTGATGGTGTCTTTCACATTGATCATGGGTGATTTTCTAGAAAATAATTATCAAAGGACAGACATGGGAGCACGTAAAGAAAACAATTAGTCATCATTCAGAGTCAGGTGGGTTCAGTTTATCAGGATTCAGTTTATCAGTCTGTCTGTGAGTTAACTGAAAATTATTTATTTTGTCTCTAGTATTGTGACAAAAACAGACATGCTTTCTATCATATTGGCTCTTACTGTCCAATAAGGGTGAGAGAAAATAGCACAAACAAGCACTCCAAGCTTACCTCAGTGCCTTTGCCAGACCACTAGTCTAGACAAATATGCTATGCATGGATTTAACAAAGTATTTGACAAAGTGTCTCTTGATAATCTTGAAAGCAAAATGGAATAATGTGAGCCGGCTAATAGAACAGTCCCATTTTATACTTGGGTCCAAAAATTTAGTTGTTCAAGAACAAAGTTGAGGACATGTGGGCCAAGAGAAGACTTCTTGGAAGAGACCTGGAGAGTGTGGGAAGGAAAAGCCAGCATGACTCAGCACTTCTCCATGATGCCCAAAGCTGCTGCATCTGGAGCCTACAGCACAGGACATGGAGGGTTAACAGCAGATCAGGGATGCTGTGGTCCAGGGGGATGGCTAGTGTCACCTAGGAAACACCAGCGACTCCATTAGGTGTGGTCTGATCCACTACTGTAGACGTTTTAAGTCCCGGTCCAATTAGAGGGTTGTTATCAAAACACACCACAGAATATTTTTAAAATTGTACTTTCTTTGCAGAACACCAGCAGGGAGAGGTCAAAGGTATAATGCATGCCTGGATTAAAGTAAACAGTAACAAAAAGGAGCTCACAAATAAATTATTTGTTATAATTAACAATTAAGATTAGATTCGAAATGATTTTATTTTATGCAGGACAAAACCAACAAAAATATTGAGCTAGGTAAATTGAGAGTTTACTATGTGCCTGGTAATATGCTGTGTTTAATATGCACTGGCCCCTTTAAGACTCTCAGCAGTCTATGAAGTCAATGTTGTTATTATCCCCAGTTTGCAGGGAGGACACTGAGTGTTGACCAAGGCTAGAAAGTGCTAAGTCAGAATGTGAATCCAGGTCTGCCTTGCTCCAGAGCTTACTCATTAAACAATATTGCCTCTTGCAAGTAAAATTTTTCTTCTTATAAATAATAACATGAACAACATCAACCTTTTCAAAATGAGAAATATGTTTCAATTGGATATTTTTATATTATAGGAAAAATATTGTCATATATTCCCAACAGGTAAAGCATCAAGTCTATCCTTTTAGTTTGTTGTTTTTAGCATAACAGGAGAAATTCTTTTTTCAAAGATTTATTACAGAAAAGTAATGACAAGTGGCACCTCTCTGTTTAGTGATCGATATTCAATACAATTTTCTCTTAAAAATCATTAATTTCTTTATATTGTATACTTCAGTCTTAATTTTTTTAAAAATCTGAATCCACAGTTGTTTCCTTTTCCTTTGTAGAATTCTAGTTTTGTGTTGATTTGAATCAGAAACAGTTTAAAAGCTGACTTTTCATTTAACATTTTTTTTTTCTTAGGACCTGATCCATGGGAAGTGAGTTTTTGTGGTCCACACATTCAATATACAGCAGGTCATTGCATTCCATCACTGTTGTTCACCTAGGGATCTCCATCCATGCATCTTTTTGCCTGGGAGAGACAATATGCTTAGCTCCCCTCTATGGATCTCGATTTCTTCCAATTAATAAATTGGAATTGGGATCCAATTTTTGCCAATGAAATATACGAGTGAAGCCTACTAGGGGAGGTTTTAGGAAAGATTTTATTTTCAGATAAAAGGACAGACACAAGAGGAAAAGCTTACAGGAGTCATGCCTTGGTAACCTTCTATTCAACTTGCTTCCTCAACTTGTTGCCTGGAAAGGCAACCTCCTTTGTGACCATGAGGTAACACGCTGAAGATGCCTGAGCAGAAAACTAGAAAGGCCTGGATCTTTTGTCTGGTCACTGAGCAGCTGAAACAAGCCTGCCACTGCCTGCCTCCCAACTACTCAGAAGGTAAGAATACCAAATTTTTAATTGTATAAGCCACTGTTAACCAAGTTTCCTATTTCTTGGTATTAAAAACCTTTTTAACTATTATACATCACAAATACATGTTAAATTTATAAGACAAAGTACCCCAGTGACACAGGTCAATGCAGTGATGGCTTGGTCAGTGCTTTTGAGATTAAAAGGCACATGCTCTTGTATTGGTGATTTCTCCACATTCTTGGGTATGACAGGCCACTCCCAAAAGGCTTGTTATCACATTACAATAGGAACAACTATATTAATACACCTAGTATTTTTCATCTGTGTTCAATATGAAATACATTTTAGAAGAACACCTGCTGCTGGTATTGATCTTTCCTCCAAGGATCCACCTGTGAACATCTGCAGGCTCCTGAATGGGAAAAGGCTGACTCCGCAAGCCCCTCTCTTCCCACTTAGTCATCCCCATGGCTACAGCTCAGAGCCTTGGGTAAATATGCTGATCACAGAGTGTAGCTGTAGTGGGATGCTCATTGAAAGAGACCAAACACGCTCAGAAACACAATCCCGGAAGGTTGCACTTGGGGAGTAAACTTGAAGCAATCACAGATATAATGCCTGAGAGTTCTCAGCAGTTGGTTTAAAGTCGTCATGACACCTCAGACTAGTGCTCCAGACCCAGAACTGCATGGCCCAAGAGGGAATGAGTGGGTGATGCAGACCTAGGATGATGAAAGGACTAGGACACAGGCTGCCTCCTAGCTCACCCCTGGGGAAGGCTTTTGGCAATTCCCCAGTGAAGAAGGATTAGATGTTATCATCAGAGCTGAATGACTAATTCCTTACTATTAGACATAATCATGCTTAGTAAACTTTTGAGCAAAACGACCTTCACTTCCTTTCTTGTAGTATGGTAATTTATAATTAGTCATCTTTTCGCCTTTGTAAACTTTCAAGTGAAAGAGACCCTTCAGGGTGATGTCTGGAATGGATGGACCCGACTGGTGATTTTAGTCAAAATTCTCATCCCCAAAGTGAGCCCCAGTAGGTAAGCAGAAGCACCCCTCCTCCTCTACCCGCTTCATGGGCATAAAGGGCTAATGCTTATAAAAGAGTCTGCCCACGGCAAACACCCACAGATAATAGCTTTCTCTCCCTGCCCAGACAGAATTCTCTCTCATCACAGCTTATATTTCTTATGAATAATTGTCATTGTCACTAATGAGGAGGGTGATAGTCACACCATGTTCATCTCTAGTCAGATCTTAACTTAAAGTGGGCAGCACACTGTAAGAGAGACAATAACAAAATTCTTCCAGCCAAGACTGAAAATTCACATCTTTAGAGGAATGGCTGATGTACCGAAAATGCTCAGTCTGGACTAAAGAAGCCTTAGAAGAAAAGTGTTTGATAAATGTGTCCAACTCTATGAAGGGCTGTCATGTTGAAGAAGGCTTTGACTTGTGCTGTCCCCAGAGGATGGAAATAGGATCAATGAGTCAGAGAAGTACAGAGATTATTTTTTATGTCTACGTCCTTTGGCAGTGTGGTTCTCAGGAATCCTGGGCTAACTGAAGGGAGTGCTGACATTGTTGGCTTGCAAATTTAAGTGACATGGACACCAGGTATACCCTTGTTCTAGCCCAAATCAGACCATGAAGATTTCACCAACATCTTGTAAGCTACCAGTTGAACTCTGCTCACAATCCCACCCCCTTCCTCACTGTGACCTGTAACAGAAGGGACAGGAGACATCTCTAATCCTAGCTTGTCTGGGGCCCTGTCTCAGAACCTTGACAACCAAAGATTTATAACATCAGCATGAGCCTCAGTGTTATGCTTTGAAGAAGCAAAAAAAACCCAAATAGTACATACGGTTGGACCAGTTCCTAGGGGAATGGGTTTTCTGGAAATATTGTTATTCTAAAGCAATTTGTTGGGGGTAATGGAAAAAAAAAGAACCTAGGAAAGCCATTATGTAAATATGAGGTTATTCATGGCAATTCAAAACCACCTGCCTTGAAGAAATAATGTCAGTAGAGGGGATATGAAAGTTTTCCCCAGCCTCAGTTATTATCCCTTCTTGCGATTAACATCAGGCCTGTATGATTATCGATGTTATCGTTACACTGCTGCACATCTTCTCTCCTACTAGAAGGTACTCTTCCCTTGGCATCCTTTATCCTTGAAACACTGAAACCCCCGACATCTATCATCCCACCAGCGCCCCTCTGGGCTTAGAGGAATGGGAATCGGCTCACAATGGGGAAGAGGTAGCACTTTTATGAGGATGAGGTAGTGATGGGGGATGCAATCCCTCTTCCTGACCTCTGGCCCAAGTGTCCTGAGATTACCAGGCGGCCAGTTGTTCTTCTCTGTTAGCAATACCTGAGCACAACTCTAGCTGTCTAAAAAAATAAACCAGGTGGGGCCTCCCTGGTGGCACAGTGGTTGAGAATCTGCCTGCCAATGCAGGGGACACGGGTTCGAGCCCTGGTCTGGGAGGATCCCATATGCCGCGGAGAAACTGGGCCCGTGAGCCACAATTACTGAGCCTGCGCGTCTGGAGCCTGTGCTCCGCAACAAGAGAGGCCGCGATAGTGAGAGGCCCGCGCACCGCGATGAAGAGTGGCACCCACTTGCCACAACTAGAGAAAGCCCTCGCACAGAAACGAAGACCCAACACAGCCATAAATAATAAATAAATAAATTTTTTTTAAAAAGTTAAAAAAAAATAGTCTATTAAAATTTTAAAAATAAATAAATAAATAAATAAACCAGGTGAAACCACACCTCAAGGGAAAGCCAAGGAATTTATTTAAAGCCAAAAAAAAACATAGCCTCATACACAGAGTCCTTGAACACTTAATAATAATGATAAAACAATAACAATAAAGGAGGCTATAGTCAGATAGCAATTTTTTTTCTTTTTTCTTTTTCTTTTTTAGCAATTTTTTAAATTAACAGCCTTACTGAGGTACAATTTTCATACCATATTGTGGAGAAAAAGGAGTCCTCCTACACTGTTGGTGGGAGTGTAAACTGGTATAGCCACTAGGGGAACGGTATGGAGGTTCCTTAAAAAACTAAAAACAGAGTCACCATATGATTCAGCAATCCCACTCCTGGGCATATATCCAGAGAAAACTATAATTCAAAGAGATACATGCACCCCAATGTTCATAACAGCACTATTTACAGTAGCCAAGACATGGATGCTACCTAAATGTCCATCGACAGATTAATGGATAAAATAAGATGTGGTATATATACACACAATGGAATATTACTCAGTCATAAAAAAGAATGAAATAATGTCACTTGCAGCAAAATGGGTGGACCTAGAGATTATCATACTAAGTGAAGTAAGTCAGCCAGAGAAAGACAAATATCATGTGATATTGCTTATATGTGGAATCTAAAAAAAAAGATACAAATGAATTTATTTATAAAATAGAAATATACCCACAGACATAGAAAACAAATTTATGGTTACCAAAGGGGAAAGGGGGGAGACGGATAAATTAGGAGTTTGGGATTAACATAGACACACTGTTACATATGAAATAGATAACTAACAAGGACCTACTGTACAGCACAGGGAACTATGCTCAATATTTTGTAATAACCTACAAGGGAAAAGAATATGAAAAAGAATATATATATGTATGTATAAATGAATCAGTTTGCTGTACACCTGAAATTAACACAACATTGTAAATCAGCTACACTCCAATAAAAAAAAAATACTATCTGAAAAAAATAATTTTCATACCATAAAGTCACCCATTTTAAATCTACAATTCTATGATTTTCAGTAAGGCTACAGAACTGTGCAACCATCTGCACAACCTAATTTTATATTATTTCTATCATCCCCCAAAGAAATCTCCTATCTCTTTATAGTTACTCCTCATTTCCACCCTCAGCCCTAGGCTACCTCTTATCTACCTTCGATGTCTGTGAGTTTGCCTATTTGGACATTTCATACAAATGGAATCATGCAATATGTGTTCTTTGATCTGAGTGCTTTCACTGAGCATACATTTTTTGAGGTTCATCCATGTTGTAGCATATATCATCACTTCATTCCTTTTAATTGCCAAATAATATTCCACTGTATGGATATACCATATTTGTTTATCCGTTCATCAGTTGAGGGACACTTGGGCTGTTTCCACTTTTAGCCTATTGTGAATAAATGCTCCTATGAACATTCATGTACAATAATTTTGAATTTTAAGGATTTATGTAAAATATCATCCTATCTCTACTTTTCAGTTGGCTAAAAATTGTTCTAAATATTCAGATTCTTCCATCTGAGTGCCACTATTTGAACCTGTTTCCTTCTCCACATCTTTCTTTATGTCTGCCCTTGCCCATTCTTTTGTAACGGCATCCAGTACCAAACTGCTTGCTCATTCTCCAGAAGGCTTTATAGATTCCACCAACATATCTATTTAAAATATCTTATTTCAGACTGCATTCCAACTATCTGAATGTTCTAATCAATTTCCTTTCATTCTATCCTAAGATCCCCAAACAACCCCCATCCATCCCAGTCTTGTGAGGCATGGTATAATGGATGCTTTCAGGACATGGTGACATAAATAAGGGCCTGGTTCTTGGTGATTTTTAGGTGCAAAAATTAGATTCCAGATAGGGCCAGCCATTAGGTAAAACCAGCCACATCTTCTCTAACCAGCCTTTTAACTAAGTAAGTAACTTGAATTATCCCAGCACTGATTATTGGGAGCAGAAGATTCAATTCCACTTTAGAAAGGAAAAAACTCACTCATTTAAACTTGGAATAAGTTTAAAACAGAGCAATGCTTCTATTAAAATGGTGTAAAAATGTTACCCTTTTTATTCAGATCTCACAATATAGTACATAGTCATACCTGTATTTCCTACAAAGAAAGGTAAGATTTCCACTTATTCTAATGAACACTTAGTTTATGATATCCAACTGGTAAACTTCATAACCTTGGCATTTTAGGAAATTGGACTCCAATAGCTAGAGGGATGGATTTTTAATTTCATGCCTTGGCATGAACACACACACAAACCCAAAACTATTAAAATTACTCAAGATGCGTACAATTACTGACCTTTTTTCTTAAGGAAGGATTCCTTAAAGTTCTCTAACCCTAACAACCAATTCAGCCTACAACCTCAAGGACAATTTTTCAGGTTTACCACCTACATATTAAAGGAAAAGTTTGGACACATTTGTAGACAGAGTTGCAAAACTTGAGGAATTAAAAGTCCATGTATAAGCCCCAAGCCTGGTCTGATCCCAGGACATTTTCTCCCAGGTCATCCTTGTCCCCTTTAGATTTCCGTTTCCAGTAGTCAGGAGGTATGTTCTGGAAGGTGAGTTTTCCAGCAACTCTCTAGAGCCCAGTCCCTCCCATCAAAACATTGTGGTGTCCCAGGCCCTTTTTTTCTTTAATTAGTTCATTCAAGGAATGAGGCTGGTTATTAGCAGTCAGTTTCTCCTTTCCAACATTTCTAGGGGTAGAGACTTTCATAAGTACCGCCAACGGAGGGAACAAAGCCTAATTTTTCCATCTAATCCTGCTCCCCCTTTGTGGCAAGAGAGATTTATCCCTTTACTCATTTTCAAAAGATAGTTTACTAGAGGACTTTAACCTTCCTGTATTACAACCTGGAAGATGCTGTGAAAGAGAGCAGGATATGCCATCCCAAAATATGCCATTTTGGTGCAAGGATTATTTTCAGCTGGAAGTGATGAAGAATCAACTGATGCAAGAAGAGTTCTTTGCCTTCCTCTTTTTTTGCCTAAAAGCAGGGCATAAATTTCCCTTTGTGAAGATGTCTCCCACTTCCCAGGAAGAGGAAAGCCCTCATATCACTGGAGACAAAAGCTCAACACCAAAACAAGTTTGTGCAAACAGACCTTACTAAAATAACCCCTATCTTCCATTAATTCTCCCAAATATTTCCTAGTCACTTCCCCGTAATCTATTCTCCCTTAAATCCCAAATTCCCTTACCTTTGTTAAGATGATATATAAGCCCCCAAGTCTAGCCATTTCTTTGAGTTTCACGTCTTTTCTGTGAACTCCCATGTATGTAAAATATTAATAAAAATTGTATGCCTTTTTTGTTGTTGTTAACCTGTCCCCTGTTAGTTTAATTCACAGGCGTCTAATTTCAGAACCTAAGAGGGTAGAGCAAAAGCTTTTCCTCCCAGAAAATCTCCAGTCTGGATTCTGAGCATTTGTTAGTCAAGCCAAATGTAGCACCTGCACAAAGATGTGTCTAACCTATGTGTCTCTTAAAAGGTCTCACGCAGTAACTTTTTAATGATATGACCCATATAATGACCTGAACCCCTCCACAGAGCCCTGTGTGAATAAGTCCTTTAAAATTTCCTTTTGAATGCCAAATACATGTCCAGGGTTTTCTGCCTCAGTCTGAGGTGACTATGCCATAATTCAGTCCAAACTGAATGGTTCTCAGAACACACCGTAACTGTTTTGGTAGTTATGGCTCATCAGGGGTCCTATGAAGTAACTTAAAGGAATACAGAAATTATTGTCCCTTGTGACTTGGGTGTCAGAAAATTCCCTTCTAAAAATCTTTACAATGTGTTAAATTAAAATATTTTTCCAAGTCTTACATAATTTTTCCTTCATCCCATCACTGTTTAAAATAACAGTTATTCGACAGCAATTAGTCTGGACAATACAAAAACAAACAAAAAGAAAAAGAATGCCATTACACCAATGTGCGGCCAATTGTAATTGCTCAATATTTTCTTGCCACAAGAGACTAAAATCAGATAATGAGGGAGGATAGAGTATTTGAGAGTTTTTTGCTTGGCTGAGTTATTAAACCTCTTGGAAGGATTATTTGTCTTCTTCATGATTATTAACACTATTCCTCAACAATTTTGGGTTCAGAAAAGTATGAACCATGTAGCAATTAGAGCTGCCCTTTGAATAGAATTGGGTCTTTGGGAGCTAGTGAATTTCCCATCAGTAGTGTGTTGTTAATTGAGGGAATGAATGAACCGCTAGCAGTGTCCACTTGAGGTGGTTATGGAGGTGTGGTCTGTGCCCATGCTCAGTGGGCACAGCGCAGGGGACTGTGGGGCTCACTAATGTCAAAGGTTTTCTGAAACCCCATGCTTCCATGAACCTCTGGTTAGCCTAAGGTGGCCAAAGAAAGACAGCTATAAGCAATTAGTATGTTTGATTTTATTTTCCACTCAATCTTTAAGTTCTTCAGGGAATTTAATGTGTTTTTCCTCAGTTTCATTGATTGTGCAATTCTGGTTCCTTTAGGAATTCTCACAATGTATCAGTGCCTCTTAGCAATTTCTTATAAATAAACTGCAATCCCAACAAAAAATATTGATGGAACAATTTCTGCCCAAACCCTCTGATCAGGCTCTGATATAAACCTTCTGTTTTATTCTAGCTTGCTTTTTATTGCCTAATGAATAGAATTTCCTTTGGGAAGACACAGACTGTCATCCTTCGATTTCATTTCAAGAATTCTGAGGCAGTTTCAGTTCTGGCCCAGGGAGTTGTACAATTCTCTGGCTGGCTGAATCATGCTTTGGAAAAAGGAGCTCTGAGAATTTATTTTGTAAGGTGTTTTTTGTTTTTTTTTAATTCATTTATTTATTTTTGGCTGCGTTGGGTACTCGTTGCTGCGTGCGGGCTTTTCTCTAGTTGCGGCGAGCAGGGGCTACTCTTCGTTGTGGTGCGCGGGCTTCTCACTGCGGTGGCTTCTCTTGTTGCAGAGCATGGGCTCTAGGCTCGTGGGCTTCAGTAGTTGTGGCGCACGGGCTCAGTAGTTGTGGCTCGCGGGCTCTAGAGCGCAGGCTCAGTAGTTGTGGCGCATGGACTTAGTGGCTCCGCGGCATGTGGGATCTTCCCAGACCAGGGCTCGAACCTGTGTCCCCTGCATTTGCAGGCGGATTCTTAACCACTGTGCCACCAGGGAAGCCCTGTAAAGTGTTTTTAAAGCTTTCAGGCAATAGTCAATGAATAGCTGAAATTCAGAATAATGCAAATTTATCTTTTATCTCATCCATTGACCAAAGGCCTGTTTGAGGATTATCACCTGATTTACTGAAATGAAAACACATAAATTGTCCCAAAGCTAAGATTGGGACAGCATTGTGGATCTGGCAGCCGCTTCTGGGAAAAGAGTGTGGAGAGCCCCTGCTTTGTGTCTTTCTCAGTCAGCACGTGCCACATTTCTAGGCAAAGGAGAAGAGTTGCCTGGAATGTGATCCTTTCCCTGGGGGCCATGCTTTTGTGGGTCTCTTGGACACGTCCCTGGGCTGGCTCCAGCCCAGTCTCCAGCCCTCCCAAGCAAAGGCATTTCCAATGATACTGGCTTAGATGATAGTCCCAAAAGTCTGTTTATTTGGCCTGAAAGGATTCAGGACAGGGCACAGGGGCATCCTTATTCATCTTTAAGTCAAGTACTTACTTTTCTTGTTTTCCAAGATCTGACTAAAGAAGGCCTGTTAATCCTAAAACAGTTTTCCTGGGAGGGAAGATGAACTATATCATCATTCAAATTTGCTTCTGGCTTAGAGCTCTGAAATTTCTTTCTGGATATGGTTTCTATTTTCGTTGCAGCAGAAAGATTTGATTTCAAAGACAGATAGGAAAACTGTGTGTGGGTGAACCTCTGGGGCAGGAATTCTTTTTTTTTTTTTTTTTAAGCCCTTAATTTGAACTTTGATGACAATAGCTAACGTTAATTGAGTGCCTTAGAGCTTATTAAGTGCTTTCTGATATGTGCTTATCCACACAACGAAGAGAGGGGATTCTTTTTTTTTTATTTTTATTTTTATTTATTTATTTATTTATTTATTTATTTATTTATGGCTGTGTTGGGTCTTTGTTTCTGTGCTTGGGCTTTCTCCAGTTGTGGCAAGCACGGGCCACTCTTCATCGCGGTGCGCGGGCCTGTCACTGTCGCGGCCTCTCTTGTTGCGGAGCACAGGCTCCAGACGCGCAGGCTCAGTAGTTGTGGCTCACGGGCCTAGTTGCTCTGCGGCATGCGTGATCCCCCCAGACCAGGGCTCGAACCCGTGTCCCCTGCATTAGCAGGCAGACTCTCAACCACTGCGCCACTAGGGAAGCCCAGGAATTCTTTTTTTTTTTTTTTTTTTTTCCAGGAATTCTTAACGTGAGGTCCCTGACCTCTAACCGATGAGCAGCAGAGGCCTATGAACTCCCAAAATCGTATGTGAAATTGTGTTTCCGTGGATATTGGAGGGAGAACATTCATAGCTGCCATCAACTTCCCAAGGGAGTTCATGATGAAACAACAAAAACAAAAACAAAACCAGTGAAGAATCATTGCTCTAAGAGAAGCGTTTGTTTAGTGAGGATGATTAACTCACTCTGAGTCCGGCTGTTCCTTCGTGAGCCTTTGAATGCGGTGGGAAGATGGGGAAGATGAGGAAGATGGCCGGGGAGGCTGGGACAGAGGAGCCTGATGGAGGGCTGAGTTCAGGGTGCCTCCACCCTTATTCATTCATTCATTCGCTCAACAAATATTTATTGAGCACCAACTATGTGCCAGGTGCTATTCCAGGCATTGCAGATATAGCAATGAACAAAAGAGATGAGGATTCCTGCCTTTATGAAGTGTACATTTGGGGAGGTGGCAGAGAATAAATCATAAACACAACATGAGTATATTATACAGATAAGGGGGACTCACTGAGAGGAGGGGAGGAGCAGGATGGTGGAAGGTGGGGCAATTTGTGCTTTTACACAGGGCAAATCTCAAAGAGAAGGTGTCATTCGATCAAAACCTTAGAGGTGAAGGAGTTTGCCTTGAAGATGTCTTATGTCTGGGGGAAGACCATTCTAGCAGAAGAAACAGGCAGTATGTTCCTAAGATGGAAGGGAAGGGAATGTCTGCTGGAAGACCAGTAAGAAGCAATCCAGGTGAGACCATGACTTGGACCGGGGTGGCGGCAGTGGAAGTGGTGAGAAGAGGCAGGATTCTGGACATATTTTGAAGGGAGAGCCAGTAGCATTTCTGTATGGATCGGGTATGGGTCGTGTATCAACACTTCTCAGCTCCTCCTCCTCCATGCCCGCTCATCACTGGGTGCTCCGCCCACTCTCTGTCCCAGGTTGGTCCACAGTCTACATCTGCACAGTCCAGTCCAGTAGCCACCAGCCACATGTGGCTGCTGAGCACTTAAATGTGGCTAGTCCAAGTTGAGATGGGCTTTAAGTATAAAATACACACTCGAATTTGAAGATTTAGTCCAAAAAAAAAAAGGTAAAGTATTATATTGGTAATTTTTAAAATATTGATTATATGTTGAAATGATGATATTTTGGATATATTGGGTTAAATATTAAAATCAATTTCATATCTTTCCTTTTATTTTCTTAATACAGCAATAGAAAACTAAAGTTACATATGTAGCACACATTATTTTATTTTTTTTAATATCTTTATTGGAATATAATTGCTTTACAGTGTTGTATCAGTTTCTGCTGTATAACAAAGTGAATCAGCTATATGCATACGTATATCCTCATATCCCCTCCCTCTTGGACAGCACTGGTCTAGAAGATATTTGAGAGACCAAGGGTTACATTTGAATCAAGAGTCCTCTGGGCTCATTCTTTCAAGAATGGAGATGATTTGAAACTGCCTAAGTGTGATAAAGGGCAATAAATTTCCAAAATACCTAACATGTTGCTTTCTTTGAAAAAAATGAGCTGTTTACCCATGTGCAGAAACCCTGAGGTTGGCCCATCCAAACATCAACAACCAATGACTAGACCCAGCTTATAGGCACCCTTGAGAGCTCACTGCTCAGACAGCCTGAGATTGATTCCCCTCAAACATCTGCAGCAACACACCCTGAAGCCCCGAAGTGGCAATTCTTTCAGTCCGAAACCATGACCTCCAACTGGAAGTATCACTTCATATCGACCTAATAGCCTCATATGAATGTCTAAACCTCTGGTGAGCTGGATGGTGTCTGGGCATCTCTGCTGGGGATGGGTGTGGCTGGAGCTACGCATTTCTGAATTCTTTTCCCCACTTATCTTGTTGCTTAGACTCTTCTCTATATTATACACTCTATTTTATAGAGAGGGTAGTGCTGAATACTCTGATTAGTAAAAATGCTTTTACACCCGCGGGTCAGAACCTCTGAGGGGAGGGACTGGGAATTCACATTTTTATCAAGCTTCATAGATGATTTTGATGCTCCCTTAAGTTAGAGAGCTGCTAGAGAGAAAGGGCAACACACACAGGTATGTAAATACATGTGTGTGTGTGTGTGTGTGTGTGTGTGTGTATTATGAGAGAGAGAGAGAGAGAGAGAGAGATATCTAACAATAGAAGATCAATATGCATGACCACAACAACAAAAACCTCAACCTATTTTCATTGCTTGGGAGGAAAATTCCACCCTGAGTCACAGGCAGGCAGCTCTGGGCGGCTCCCACCTCGCAAGCTCAGGCTCTTCAGCCTTCCTCCTCCTCCTCCTCCTCCTGCCCAGAGCTGCCTAGGGCACGGGGAAGGAAAGGATCTGTTTGCCACTTGCTAGGGTGTCCTTTTAAAGCTCTGGTCTCCTTCTATATTCCTACCCTCCCCCGAGTCCTGCCAATTTCTTTCGAATTCTTTGTCTCAGTAGCCCAAAACATCTTTAGGGGATAGCAGACTCTCCCCTCTCTGAGTGTGGGCACAGGAAATTCAACCCCAAACCCACTGTCCTCCTACTCAGCAGCTAGGGCTGTGGACCACAGCCAATACCACACACAAAACGTCAAGGGCGCCCCCTCGACCACGCGCAGACAATGCTCTGCTGTTCCAACATCTCCCTGCTCTGCTTCCTTCAGATCGTAGTCTTTGGGGGAGACGTGACTTTACCTTTCTGCGGTGGAATTGACCCACGGAGCCACGCTCCTCAAATTGGGTTGTTTACGTGGATTGCATTTGTCGAGAAACCATGTGATATGCAGGAAGCCATGAATGTCTTTCTAACTCACAGTGGCCTGGAGTACCGTTCTAACAGCACTGTCTCAGTTCTGTCTACTGAAAATGGTGGCGCTGCTACGTGGTCTGAGTGTGACCTGAGAACAGGAACGCATTTCCCTGTGCCCGAGGGGAGGGAAGGGTGTTCCCACTAAGGGTGGGGATCAGGAGTGGGTGGGGAGGGGGTATGGGGAGGGCTCTGGCTTGGCTGAGAGGGGAGCCAAGAAAATTTCTCTTGAGTTCTAGTAACTCGATCATTCTCTCTACTACGGAAGAGGGGCTCACAGTCTGGAAGGATTCTCAATGGGAATCAAGGGACAGGGGAGAGGGCTTTTTCTAGGAGCCTGAAATCATTCACAAGATGAGGGTTTGTAGGTGGGACACGGCCCACATTTTATTGATTTCCACTGTAGTCTTTCCACCAAATATCTCAAGACCGGTCCATGAAACATTTCACACTTCGTGAGATTATCCTGCTTTTTAATATTTCTGACAGGTGTCCTACGGGTCCTTCTGGAGTGGCAATCTGTCCCTTTCTTCTGTTATGCTAATGTGCTCACCCTGTTTCCACTGTCTGGGAGAGGATCAGAGATGAAAGATGGCCCTCCTCACCAAGCTCTTCTCTCACTGGCCTATTAAAAATACTGGAAGCATCCAAATGCCGCAGACAGACTTCAGAGCTCCTGATTACAAACCCTGCTGTTTATCTCATGCTTTTACTTGCACTGTTTGTTGTTTGCATTTCTTTTCTTACAGAGGCCCTCTCCTGCCTCTGTGGCTATGGCTTAGATGGTGTTCATTTGTATTTCCGAGCTCTCTGACTTTTAATATTTGACCTTTGCTGAGACAGAAAGCATTTGAGAAAGCTGGACTGTCAGGAGAGGTTGGACGACATGGGGGCTGGCGTCAGTACAGAGTGGTTTCTTACCCACAGCATCTGTATCGGGTTATCTTTTAAAGATGATACCAAATTTAAATTGCATAAGATTAGAACATTTCTCAGAGCCAAATTATATATTTTTTTTGCCTTTAAAGGCTAAAATAGGATTTTTAAGACTTATGGAAGAGCTAGAAGGTTGGAAGGAGAGAAAGATATGTTGGCAGATCACCAGAGCATGGAGTTAATTATGTCTCTTGTACAAACCTGTCAATATTTTTCTTCTCACTTTAAAACCGCACTCTCTCTCTTCTGCAACTGCATTGATGATATTAACCCTTTGTGACCCTTGAGAGAAGGAGGCAGGGCTTTATTGGGAGAGAGTACTACAAATGCAAAACAAACAGGGCTAGAATGATAAGCTGGGTTTCACACAAATCACTTTGAATAATCTGGCTGAATAGGAAGCTGGTGAGAAGGCAAGAACCTTCTGACTCATCACTGTTTTCTGTCCCTGAATTATGGTTTCGAGAATCTCAGGGCTGAAGGGGAACCTTAAGAACACCCAGTGTAATTCCCCCTACCCCAGTCTTTGCCCTCCCTACACCCTCTGCAAGCATCTTCTGGGCCCTTCTTGGCCACAGCCAGGTCTAGGGAGCTCTGTGCTATTAGAACTAGCCTTCATATTAAGAGGAGATTTGTCTTCCCATAGCTTCCGCCCTTTGGCACTGGTATCTTAAGGGCTCTGAGGAGATCTGGGATTACTCATCTCTGACAGCCTGTGATGGCCACCCATCACATCAGGCCAGAAAAGATGGTTCAAGGACACGCTGATTCCTTGGCCCTAAGCCCCAGACACACTGGTGTCCATAATGGGATGGCTGACCTACAGCCAATGTTAGCATCATTCACACCCCCGTCCTCTCCAGTGTGCACCATGCACCAGCAACACCAGTATCCCCCGGAGCGTACTGAAATGAGCCTGGAGTCCCCTCCCCAAAACTACTGCATCAGAATCTGCATTTGAATAAGATCCATCTGCACATTCGTAAGCACATCCTCACTTGCCCACGTGGCTTATGAAGAACACTGGCTGACTCTGACCCACGTGCCTGACTTGGGGCCCCAGAATCTTGGTGCACAGCATTCCTGGGAACCAGCGACCCCGTCCAGGAAAACTGGACTTGCACAGTGGAGGTGGTGCTTCCAAGGAGGACACCTTGAAAGATGACAAAGACATCAGGTGAGTGCTTTGAGGAGGTGACCTTGGGGAGGAGCCCAGAGATGTTCCCCCAACACTGGGAGATACGAGCTTCAGGAAGCCTTCCTCCCTTCCTCTGGGACAGGCCCTCAGGCCTACTTACTGGGAAGAGATCCAGCTCGATGACTAAGAGAACTGTGAGTTTCTGGAGGCTCTGTAAATTTCCCAAGTTTGTTGTTATTGTTCTCAGTCTCTAACAATTTGTTTCAAAAAAGATTAATAGTATAAAACCACTTTAGGGGCCAACTTCCCAAAGACAGCAGGGAATCGGGGAAGTGGTGTATCCATCTATCACTCACAGCGAAGCTTGCAGACAGAGGAACTTCCAGAGCAGAAAAGATGGCATCAGTGTGGTCCAAAGGAAAAGGAGAGTCAGGAGCTGAAGGAACGGAACAGTGGAGACCTGGAGGTGGCCACACGTCAACCATCACCGCAGGGTTTAAGTGGCAGGAGGACCATGTGGCTGACTACTGAGTTATGGTAACCTTGCACCGGAAGGTCCTGGAAGGCAATGCAATACAGTCGTGGAGAGCATGGCACTTACCAGCTGTGTGCCTCTGGCAAACCACTTAACCTCTCATTGATCATTTTCCCATCTATGAATGTAGGTTGTACTAGCATTGACTTCACAGGATTAATGAGAACATACTCGTGGTGGGCACGGTGTCCTCTTCCCAACCCTCCATTCTACCCCAGCTGCTTAAGGCTTTAAAGAGTTTCTAGAACCCCATCTCCTCCACAGTGATTGTTAGGGATGGGCAGTTCTGAGCCAATTTGGGTCTCTCCTACAGTAGGACAAACGGGTCCTCAAATGGTAGGACAGAAAGACGCAAGGAGTCTTGGGTCTTTATCACTGAGCCTCTGAACGAACCTGTCCTGAAGGCTGTCAATCTCTGGTCTCCAAGTTATGTGACCTAACACATTTTTTTACTGTTTCACTGTGTTGGAGTAGAGTTTCATGGTACTTGCAGCCAGAAGTATCCATACAGATAGAAAGCTGTATGTAAAGTGTACCATGCGCAGCATGTAATAAGCTCTTGAAAATCGTTAGCACTTGTTGTTATTATTATTATTATTACAGACAGTGTACAAGACATGTACAGACCTTTGCTGGAAAAAGCATCAACCCAAAAAGGGTATAAAGAATGAGACCTCTCTTTTCAAGAGTTGAAAAAGAATATACAGTGATCTACTGTAACCAGGCAACAAGAAAGGTTTTGTTTTTTCTTTTCCTCCTGTCCACCCCCTAACTCCACCTCACTTTTCACTTACAAGAAAATCACTAAGAAAACTAGCAGATTGAAAGGATTTAGTGAACTTTCATCAGCAGTAATTCCCAAGCCATGTCCTAGCCTCTGAACAGCTTCAGGCCCTCCTGTCTGCCTTAATTTCTAAACTCATACAATAGCAAGAATACCAGCGTGCCAGTCAGAGGACAGGGGGCTGGACTGAATGCTATCTTTCTGTTTGTTTCTCTTCATTTTGAGAAGCTTTAGAAATACCGAAAAAGACAAAGAACAATCTAACAAGCCCCCAGGTTGTTGTGTTTACTTTGTTTAATAAAATAAAAATTACAGAAAATAGTTGGAAGACTCTTTGACCAATCCTTCTTTCTACTGATACATATGAATACGAATAGGTTTGATTCATATTTTTATACCCTATTTTTCTTCTATTCATATCCATGAATAGAATATACTATTTTAGCTGTGTTTTTAAAATTTACATACCTGGTAGGATATAATATAGTTCTAAAACTTGCTCTTTAGATTAGGCATTATGGTTTTAGATTTATCTTTGTTGATACACATAGCTTTAGTTTATCATTTTTATTCAGAGTAGTGTTTCAACATAGACATTTAAGAGATTTTAGTTATCCATTACTTTGCTAATGGACACTTCTTGTTTTTTAATTTTTGGCCATCATAAGTATGGTAGCAATGAGCAGCCTTGTATGTGACCCATATCTTTAGATCTCTTTCACACTGAAATCTATACCTCAAAGCCTAATGCATAAAACATTTAACTCATCAACACATATTTGTTACGCTTAGTTGGCATCAGAGTAAAACAACTGGACAAGAGAATCTTAATTAACAGCTCCAGACTTGCACAGGGACATGGTCTATAGCTTAAGGAGCTGTAAGCGCAGTTAGAAGTAAATATATACACCCAGGAAAATATAGCTAATAATGCAAGGCAGGAGATGCTAAGTATCAAATGAGTACAGTCAGTGCTGTTAGAACTGAAAAGACATGAGTTTGAAGTAAGGTGATCAAGAAGCAGAATGTCATTCTAGATCTGGAAGGACTTCAAGTAGAATTTCAACAGGCAAAAGATATTCAGGTCAGGGTCAATGATGTGAGCAAGGTAAAGAGGTGGGAAGCACTATAAAGTCGAGGCTCTAGGTGAAGGAAGACCCTAGAACTCCAGTTCACTCTCTCCACCCCAGGAGGAGTTACAAATCCAATTGCCAGATTCAGGACAATGATAGGACCAGGCTTTGGTGGCAGGGAAGAATATTGGAATTTTTAAAAGCTGAGGCAAAAAGCCGGGTGTGGCCCTCTCTTCTCCCTTTTCTCTCCATGTGGCTGGATGGGAAAGATAGGGATCACTTTGGCCTGAGGGGAGCCATCTTGGTTGCTTTCATTTCTCCTTGGTCATGAGTATTTGGGTTCTCTGTCTCATTCACATGAGGTTTGGGACTGGTGCTAAGCTCTAAGTTTGGGCTTAGAGGAGAAAGAATCTCCTTATAGGCCTTGCACCTTAGCCCAGTTCCAGCCAAGTTTGCCAGACAGTGTTATAGATTAGGTAAACAAGTTGACAGAGAAATGTTGTGTAGAAGATAAATTGATTTGAAAAGGTAGGATCTGGGTCACATTGTGATGGACACTGAATGTCAGGCTGTGGAGTTTTGACTGATTCTCAGGGACAGTTATGTTCCACTGAAGACTTTTGGGCCAAAGAGTATGGGGTCAAGGGATGATCTAGGAAGACCAGTCTGAATTAGAGGGGAGCGAGTTAAGAGGCTATGGAAGAAACCCAAACGTGTGATGATCTGAAATTCTATTTCTGGAAGTGGCAAGGGAACTAGACAAAATAAAAAATAATGGCTGTGAGAATTTTCAAGACTTATTGAATAACTGGATATGGAGGAAGATGGAAAGAAGTATGATTGTGATGTTTTTAGCCTAGGTAACAGATAATTAGTCAGAAAAAAGCAAGAAGGGGGGACTTCCCTGGTGGTGCAATAGTTAAGAATCCGCCTGCCAATGCAGGGGACACGGGTTCAAGACCTGGTCTGGGAAGATCTCACATGCTGCGGAGCAACTAAGCCCGTGCGCCGCAACTACTGAGCCTGCACTCTAGAGCCCGAGAGCCACAACTACTGAGCCCACATGCCACAACTACTGAGCCTGCGCTCTAGAGCCTGGGCTCCATAACAAGAGAAGCCACCACAATGAGAAGCCTGTGCACCATAACGAAGAGTAGCCTCCACTCGACGCAAATAGAGAAAGCCCATGCGCAGCAAAAAAGACCCAGCGCAGCCAAAAGTAAATAAATAATTAATTTTAAATAAAAAAGAAAGAAAAAATCAAGAAGGGGATCTGAGACTGATTAATGTTGAATTTGAGCTACTCATATTTCAATCAGGTGATAACATCCTTTCAGCTGTAAGAACTGTGAGCCTGAGGTTCAGAAGAGAGGTGGGGCGACGTGGGGTAATAATGAAAGGAGACATGTCTGCACTGTTGCCTAGTCTTTCACGTAAGAATGGCTACACTCACTGAGTGCTGACTGTATATATTTCAGCCACCTTTCCAAGTCCTTTATGTGTACTGATTAATTTAATGCTTACAGTAACCATAAGAGATAGGTACAATTGTTATTCCAATTTTGTGTATGAAGAATCTGGGGCTCAGGGAGTTCTAAGTACTTGGGCAAGGTCCCAAAGCTCTAGGAAAGTGATTGATCAAGTATACAAGCCCAGGTAGTCTGACCTGAGGATTGGCTCCTAACTACCCTCTACTTCTTCAGTACTCAGACAGCCTTGTGCAATTGCACACAACATTGTTTTAACCATTGGACAATTCACTGCTACTGAGTACCACTGTCTTTTCTGGATGATATTTAAAAGTAGGAAAGCAATGATGATGGATGTTCACTAAACCTATGGTGGTAATCATTTCATGATGTATGTAAGTCAAATCATTATGTGGTACACCTTAAACTTATACAGTGCTGTATGTCAATTATATCTCAATAAAACTGGGGGTGGGGAGCAGAAAAGCAAGAAAACTGAGGTATTTTAAAGATTACTCAAAGAAAATGATACCTTTTGATCTGTGCAAGTGATAAATGTTTGAAAGAGGCTTAAAGAAGTTATTTTGTAGGTATCGTTTCTTCTTCTTGAAATAGCTATTAAAAGCCCTCTTTCTCCCTGCAGGCTTGAGGTGGGGAGATGGTGTCTTAGTGTGTATCCCATACACCTGTATTTTCTGCCATGGTCTATTTATATGCTTATTAGACTGTGAGGCCCTGTAGGGCTGGGTACTTCCTGGCACCTTTTTAGAAACTTAATCTAATGTTTTATTAAATAAAGGAATAAATAAATAACTGACCATTTATACATGTGTTATGACATATCCCAAACCTTGGATATGTGCCAGGGAAACCTTCTGACAGCTGATGGTATCTAAGCTGAGTTGTGAAGGATGAATTGGAGCTAGCTGGGAGGAGCTAGGAGAAAGGGTTTCTGGGCAGAGGGACTAGTTTATGCAAGAGAGAGCAAGGCATATTCAGGGAGCTGTCAGCAGTCACTGTGGCTGGCAGAGAGGGGGCAAGGAATGAGGCAGGACGTGAAAATGAAGAGACACACATGGGCCACGCTGCAAAAGCTGTCCGTACCGTAAGAAAGGAGTCTGGACTCTGTCCTGAGGGCAATGGAGAGCTGTTGAAAACATTTTTTCCTTATTGATTTTTTTTTCTTTTCCAGATTTATAAAAATTGAGGAATAACATACATATGGCAAAGTGCACAAACCTAAAGTCAGGGACCAGTCATTCTGGTTTCCCCAGGACAGGACTTTTAGTTTTAAAACCAGGTCAGCTCCAGGTAATCTGAGACAAGTTGGTCATCCCATCTAAAGTGTCAATTTTACAGATGTCTACACCATGGACCCTCCTCATAGATCAAGCTCTAGGAGGCTTCTTCATGCCTCCTTATCAGTCAATTCTCCTCTCCTAAAGTAACCACTCTTCCAAAATCTCTCATTATAAACTAGTTTTGCCTCATTCTGAACTTTGTATAAATGGAATTATACAATATGTACCCTTTTGAGTCTAGCTTTTTCACTCAACTTTATGCCTGTGAGATTCATCCTGGTTATTGCTATAGTTCGTCCCTTTTCATTGCTGTGCAATATTCCATTGTAAGAACATATCTCAATATGTGTATCCATTCACCTGTTAATAGGCATTTACACTGAGTCCAGATTTTGGTGATTATGAATAAAGCTGCTGTGAATATTCTTGTACACATCTTTGGTCAACATATGCACTCATTTCTGTTGGGTAAATACCCAAGCGTAGAGTTGTATGCATAAGTTTGGCTTTAGTGGCAACTGCCAAGCTGTTTTCCAAAGAAGTTGTGTCATTCTACACTTCCAGCAACAATTTTGAAAATTCTTGTTTCTCCGCATTCTCAACCACTCCTGGTATTGTTTATTCAGTGGGTGTGAAGTCATATCTCATGGTTTTAATTTGCATTTCCGTAATGACTAATGATGTTGAGAATCTTTTATTGGCCGTTCATATGTCTTTTGCTAAGTGTCTGATCAAATCCGATCTCTACAAAGTTGGATTGTTTGCTTTTTATTGTTATTAAGGAGTTATTTATATAGTCTGGACATAAATCCTTTGCGAGATATATGTATTGCAGATATTTTCTCCCAGTCTGTGTGACTTGCTTTTTCACTCTTCTTAATAGAGTCTTTTGAAAAGCAAAAGTCAGGGTTTTAATTTTGAGATACAATTTATCATTTTTTTTCCTGTGGTGTTTTTTGTGCTTTATTTAAGAAATTATTGCTTGCATCCTTTACAATAGCCAAGATATGGAAACAACCTAAGTGTCCATTGACAGATGAATGAAGAAAATTCATATATCTATGAATTTTATTGGGCCATAAAAAAATGAAATCTTGCCATTTGCGACAAACTTGCCATTTGGATGGCCCTGGAGGGCATTGTGCTAAATGAAATGTCAGAGAAAGATAAATACTGTATGACCTCATTTTCATGTGGAATCAGAAACAAAAACCAAAAACCTAGCTCATAGATATAGAGAACAGATTGGTGGTTGTCAGAGACAGGGGATGGAAGGCGGCCAAAGTGAGTGATGAAGTCAAAAGGTACAAACCTTCAGGTATAAAACAAATAAGTCTTAGGGATATAGCATACAGCATGATGACTATAGTTAGTAATACTGTATTGCATATTTGGAAGTTGCTAAGAGAATAAATCTTAAAAGTTCTCATCACAAGAAAAAAATTCTGTAACTATGTACGGTGACAGATTTAACTAGACTTACTGTGGTGATCATTTCACAATATATCAAATATCGAATTATGTTGTACATCTGAAACAAATATAATGTTGTAGGTCAATTATACTTCAATTTTAAAAATTAATGCTTAACCCATGGAGGTGAAGATATTTATTTTCTTCTAGAAGTTTTATGTTTTCTCTTTTGCATGAAGATCTATGATCTGAGACAAATTTTTATGATATACAATAGGGGTTGAGAATCATTTTTCCCTCATATAAATATCATTTTTTCTCACACAATTTGTTGGAATTCCCCATTGAATTATCTTGGAGCTTTTGTCAAAAATCAATTGACTATATATGTGTGGGTCTACTTATGGACTCTAATATGATCCATTGATCTATTAATCTATCCTTATGCCAATACCACATTGAATTGATGGCTGTAATTTTATAGTGAGTCTCAAAATCAGGTAATGTAAGTCTCCCAGATTTGTTCCTTTTGTTTTCAAAATTGTTAACTATTCTATATTCTGTGCACATCTATGTAAATTTTTAAATTTTGGCAATTTCTATTTTTTTAAAACCTGCTGGTATTTTGATTGGGATTGCATTTCATCTGTGGATCAATTTGGGGAAAACTGACATCTTAACAACACTGAGTCTTTCAACCCATTAACTTGGTATATTCATCCAACCATTTACTGAGGACTTAACATTTCTCTCAATAATGTTTTGTAGATTTTGGCATAGAGGTCTTGTGTAAGATTTACTCCTAGACGTTTTATTTTTTTATGCTACTATAAAATGACATTAAAATTTTTTTTAAATTTTTAATTGTTTTTTGCTAGTATGTACAAGTGATTGCTGTATGATGACCTTGCATAGAGTGATATTGTTAAATTATTTATTAATTTTAATAGTTTTTCAATTGATTCTTTTGAATTATTTATTTTTATACAATTATGTACTCTGTAAATAATGCTAGTTTTACTTCTTCCTTTCCAATCTTTGTACCTCCTTTATGCTAAGCTCACTGTACTGACCTGGGCCTCCAGTATAATATTGAATGGTAGTGGTGAAATTGGACATTTTTGTCTTTTTGCTGAACTCAGGGTGGGGAGCGTGTAATATTTTGCTATCAAGTATAATGTATGCTGTAGAACATTTCCTTTTATTTGCAGTTTGCTGAGATTTGTTTTTTAAATCAAGAACGGATGTTGAATTTTGTCAAATTTTTTTCTACATCTATTGAGAGGATTATAAGATTTTTCTCCCCTATTCTATTCATATAGTGAAACATTGATTGATTTTTGAATGTTAAATCAAACTTACATGCCTGGCATATAGCCATTATGTATTATCTTTTTTTGTATATTGATGGATTTAATTTATTAAATTTTGTTTAAGTTTATTTGCCTCTATGCTTATAAGTAAGATTGGTCTGTGATTTTCATTTCTTGAAATGTCATTCTCAGATGTTGATATCACCTGATGAAAGAAACGCTGGCTTTATAAAATGAGTTGGGAATTATTCATTGTTTTTCTTCTTTTTCCTGGAAGAGTTTGTGTAAGATTAGTATTATTTCTTCCAAAAATATCTGGAAGAATTAGAATATCTGGAAGCTATTAAAATATCTGGAAGCTATTAGAGCCTGGAGTTTTCCATATAGGAATGTTTTAAATTAGAAATCCAAATTATTTCATAGATACAGAAAGATTCTACTTATCTTTGTTTTAATTTTAGGAAATTGTGCTTTTCAAGAACTTGTTCATTTCATCCAAATTTTTTAATTTATTGGCATAAAGATGTATACTTAAAACCAAGTATATCAGTACTTACTAGTAATTATAAATAAATACTGAATGAAAGACAAAGATTTTCAACATTTATGAAAAAATTAAAAAACCAATTAAATGCTGTTTCTAAAAGACAAACTTTACATATAAGGATTGAAAGGGGAAAAACCCTCTATTTTCTTTACATACTGAACACTTCTGGCCACACACTGTATGGGTTTTACCCCACACCAACCAGTTCTCCAACAGCAGCTTCATGTCCTAAAATTCAATTCAATTCTGACTCTATGTACCTAGAGTTAGCATCAGATGCCACAGATGAAGGACTCAGTTCCACGGGACTGCCCCCACTTCAGATGCCAATCACAAGTAGTCCCCGGGTTACCCACACTTCCGTCCAAATTGGCTACAAACTGGGGAGTCCCACGACTCCCTCCTCAGGTTCAATAATTTGCTATAATGGCTCATAGAATTCAGGGAAATACTTACATGTACCAGTTTATTATACAGTATAAAGGATATGATAAAGGATACAGATGAACAGTCAGACAAACAGGTACATAGAGTGAGTGCAGGAGCTTCTATTCCCATGCAGTTGGGATGTGCCACCCTCCCAGCACATGGATGTATTCATCAACGCCAGAAACTCTCCAAACCCCATACTTTAGGGATTTTTATTGAGGCTTCATCACATAGGCATTATTAACTCAATCTCCAGCCTCTCTCCCCTCCCATGAGGATGGGTGTTGGGGTTGAAAGTTCCAAGGTTCTAAGCATGGTTTGGTCTTTCTGGTGACCAGTCCCCATCTAGGAGTCCAACAAGAGTCATATTATTAAAACAAAACATTCCTATTACCCAGGAAATTCCAAGGGATTTAGGAGGTCTGTGTCAGGGTCTGGAGTAAAAGATCAAATATTAGAATAAGAGATGCTCCTAGCACTCCTATTACTCAGAAGATTACAAGGGTTTTAGGAGCAATGTGTCAGGAACCAGGGGCAGAGATATATACATATACATATACGTATTCATACACATACACATATACAGGTACATATACATATTCATATACATGTACATATACACATATACATATTCATACACATATACATATACAGGTACATATACACATATAAATATACATATTCATACACATACACATATACAGGTACATATACACATATAAATATACATATTCATACACATATACATATACAGGTACATATACATATTCATACACATACACATATACATGTACATATACACATATACATATTCATACACATACACATATACAGGTACATATACACATATAAATATACATATTCATACACATACACATATACAGGTACATATACACATATAAATATACATATTCATACACATACACATATACAGGTACATATACATATTCATATACATGTACATATACACATATACATATTCATACACATATACATATACAGGTACATATACACATATAAACATACATATTCATACACATACACATATACAGGTACATATACATATTCATACACATACACATATACATGTACATATACACATATACATATACATATTCATACACATACACACATACAGGTACACATACACATATACATATACATACATATATTCATATACATATACAGGTACATATATACTTATTATTTCACAAGGATATAGAAAGGTTGAAAGAAAAAAAGTGGAAAAAGATAAACTATATAAACCAAAGACTAGTATGGGTATCTAAATTTCAGACAAAAAGAGACCAATCAAAAAGTATTACTACATATAGAGTGCTGAAAAGATTAATAAAATTAATCTCTCTACTTAGACTAATGCAGTAAAAAAGAGAAAACATAAATTTTCATTATGACAAAAGGGTCGATTGAACAGAAAAGTTCTGAACTGTATGAACTTAGTAACAGCTTTAAGATATGTAAAGCAAAATTTGACAGACTAAAAGGAGAAATAAACAAATACAAAATCATAACCGAAAATTTTAACATAACTCAGTAACTGATAGAGCAAGTAGACAAAAAAATCATTAAGGAAATAGAAGCTTGAAATATGGTTAGACAACTTTACCTAATTGAAAACTGCAACAAACAACTTCAGAACATATTCTTTTCAAGTATATATGAAACATTTACTAAATACTACCACATATTGGGCATTAAAGTAAAGAGATGATATTATAGATCTAACAGACATTAAAAGAAAATGAGTGTGTTATGAACAGTTTTATGCCAATAAATATGACAATTTAGAAGACTTTTTTAAAAATGGAGTAATATGGCCAGACTTTCATTTCAGAAAGATTGCTCTGGCTGCAGTGTGGAAAATGGGCTAGATTGGTGGCAAGACCACAGGCAGTGAGGACATTAGAAGCCTACTGCAATCATCTAGGCAGTGACAATAATGACCTAGATAAGGAAGCGGTGGTAGGGAGACTGAGAAGGGATCCAATGAAAGAGGAAGTAAGAAAGGAAAGCCGAGGGTCAGTGATTATGTGACACTGCAAAACATTGATTCAAAAAATATTTATTGAGTGCCTACTAGATGCCAGGCACTGTTTGCAATCGTCAGCCAGACAGATATGGTCCCTGCCTTAGTGATGTAGCTTACCTATGACTGGTATCAGAGCTGGAAGTTGTACCTACGTGTCTTAACTCCAGATCCGAGCCTAGTACGCTTTCCACCAGATACAAGAGCCCAGACCTCCCCTCTGTCATATGATTCACTTTGTCTGTTACATCTGAGGCCAGTATAACTATCCTTGCGTCTGCCTTCTTGAGCCATCACAATGGCCAGGTTCTTCCAAGCAGCACTTATTGATTTAAAAACTTTATAAGAATAGACTGAACCCTCATAAATTTTCTTGGTTTGGCTCAAAGTTACATTCTCTAGGAGATGGCTATTCCAAAAATCAATATGCTTTCCTTTTAAAATGAAGCCCGGCTCTTTGTCATAGTGGCATTTGCAATCTGCTGGGCATTAGCACCTACTTCCTGGGATAGGGACAGCCTAGGTTTGGTGAAAATAGCTTCTTCCTCCGGCCACTTCAATCACCTTTGTCAAAAGCAAAGGATGTGGGGAGCCTGGCACCCTGAATTCATCTGGTTTGATCTTAGTTCCTCTTCTAACTATAGAACTGTAGAACACTGGAGCTGGAAGAAGTTGCAGAAAACATTTAATCCAACCCACACATTTTAGAGAGCAAGAAATCAAGGCTCACAGAAGTAGAATGACTTGAAAAGTCCCACAGCCACTTTTATACGAACCCAGGACTAGAATCCTTGTCTTTCCAGCGCTTTTTCCTCTAATACCACACATCTGTGCCATAGCATTGAGTCAGGGATCTATTCTTACTTGCTTTATATTTTGGAAAAATAAAACTTTAGTTTTTGCTCCAAAGGACTATTTCTAATTCAAATCCCCTTCTGTATTCACGTCCTGTGTTGGCCCTTCGCCATTGTGTCTGGCTGAAGGGAGGTTAGAACCTGTGCCAGGCAAAGGAGAAGCAGGTACTAGTTCAGGTGATTTCAAGGACCCAGGGAAGAGCCTTCTTCTTCTCACCTGCTTTAGGTATCTAAAATTTCTAAAAGACAAAACTTTTCATTATACAAGGAGAGCTAAAGCCCATGGTGCAAATATCCCACGAAGGAAAACGCAATGGCTTCAGCTGACACTGAATAGCAAATAACTGACATTGGATCCCTTCCTGAAGCACTTTTTTATAGTCAGAATGAAAGACAGTGCCAAAGGGCACTAGGATCCTTCAAAAGGATGGAGAGAAGTTCACTGTACTAGAAGAAAGGAATAGAAGGGGTGTGTGTGTGTATGTGCATGCAGGTATTATAGGGGTGGAACTAGGAGCTTTCAAAGACAAATTTGTCTACAATGACAACTCTATATATCACAGCTTGGTCCTGTCTTGACCCTATCTGTCAGTCTAAGGTGCCTGCATCCTCATCCTGGACCTGCATGTCTAAACACTTCCATCCCAGGAGCCAGCAGCAAGGAACGTGGGGAGCAGAATGTCTTCAAGCCAGTGAGCACCTAGGCAGCTGTGCGCCACAGATGAATCCCCAGACTAACAGCAACTGAGCCTTGTGATTCGTTCTTTGTTATAGTTGTCGTGAAAATTCTCTGTGCAAGAATTTTTAGTATGAGACAGTACATACCAGCACTCTGTATGATGCTGTAATGGTGGATATATGTCACCATACATTTATCCAAACCCACACATGGGCACCACCAAGAGTGAGCCGTAATATAAACTATGGACTCTGGGTGACTGCGATGTGTCAGGGTAGGTTCGTCACTTGCTACAAATGGACCACTCTGGCGGAGGATGTTGTTAATGGAGGAGGCTGTACGTGTGGGGGAGATCTCCGTACCTTCCACTCAACTTTGCTGTAAACCTAAAACAGTTCTGAAAGATAAAGTCGATTAAAAAAGAATTCTCAGTTCACGGTGCCTGGTGGGTTGGCTGGGAATTCCTGCAGGTGGTACAAAGCAGAGGTAGCAGGTGGAGTTGAATGAGGCTCAGATGGGAACCACGGGCTCTACCATCTCTGCCTCTCACTGTGTGGCCTTGACCTCTGTTTCCTCGATTGTAAAATGAGGAGGACGGGCTCGGGGATCCACAGCTGCATTCTGATTTCACGGTCTTCATTAAAGATACTTTTCCAGGTTCTGTCTTCTTGAAAGAACTGTGCCTTGAAATAAAGGGATAACTAGGCACCCAGAAAAGACCCCACTTTCTCAGTGGAGGCCCTCAGGGCTCCATCTGGTTTTGCTGGCCAGGTCCAGAAGTATTGCCATTGATCCAGCTAGGGTTCTGTCCTCATCCAAGGGGGCCTCTGTGCTCTGGGTTCTACTCAGAGTAGGTGCTGGGGCTGCTCATGGGGGGGACAGAATCTCTTCTGCACTTCCCACAGCAAGCTGGCCTCTCACCCAGAAGGATCACGGTCTTCCTGGGAGAAGCTTCAGCCATGAGCCCAAGCCCAGGAACCTGACAGCGGGGTGGGTTTGCTGACATTCAGGACAGAAGGTCATTTCTCCTCAGGACTGTTTGGTTATTCTTCCTCCCTTCCCTTCCCAGGATGCCACCGTTGGGCCAGCAGGAGCTTCAGAGATGTGCTTATCTTTCTCTTGCAGTTCCTGGCAGACACTGAGTCTACCCAAAGCAGAATGTTATTTTTAACATCAGCCGGCAGTTCCCGAGTCTCTCATCCTGGGACTCATGCTTGCACTCCAGCCCCTCGTCAGGGCCTTGGCGTCTTCAAGCGAGCAGTAAACTCCAGCCCCGACGCCTGCTGGGTTGGGACTTCACAACCACATTTCTCTACTCCCTTTAAATTCAGATAAGCGTTTGCACGGCTCACCTACCACGCCTGTTTGGTAGCAGCAGGAGTTAAAGAACTCTGGCAGCTTCTAAGCCTTTGATCAGTGAAAGCATTTGATGGAATCAAGCAAGTTTTCAAGGTTTTGCTCCTGCTTATCTAGCAAAACACCAAATTCCAGCCCTCATTCAGGACTGCAGGCAGGCTTGGATGTCTGTACACTGACTTGCTACCTGCTGCCTCGCTGCAGGGACAAGCCCATCCATTTAGCGCTCCTTGTAATTGGAGGAGTAATTTATTTCCCTTGGTCTCTTTCCATTCCACCCAGCGCCCACATCTTTCTTTTCCTTCGAAGTGTTTTCGTACCTTCTTCTCCTCTTCGGAGTTCAGCAACCTCCCCCCGACTCTTTCTGCACTGCCCAAAGCACACACCTGTGGGCTGGTCCTGGGATATATGAGATGAGTGATAGAGATTCAAGCAGTTCAGGTCAGACCAGCGTATTACAAGCCCCCCCCCCTCCCCCCCCCCCCCCCCACACACAGTGCTTCCATCCTTCTGGGTTAGCCCTGGAAATGGCTTTGGCAGGGTGGGTACTAGGCCAGTGACTGAGTCTTTAGATGAAGGGCTGCCCAGGTTCTTTGCTCTTCCCTCTGAGAGAATTTCCCACAGAAGCAGGGAACCAGGTTGAGGATAGTCTACACAATTTTTCCTGGGTCTTTTCTGGAAATCTGTTGGTGGCTTGTTGTTGGAAAGGATCTAATTACATGGAAGAAAACAGCTGCATCCAGAGTTGGGGGCAGTGGTTTGCCGTGTACATAAAAATGAGAAGAGCAATTCCATGGCAAGGAAGCGTTGCCCTTCCAGGGAGCTGGCTACGCCCCAGAGTACTTCCAGTACCTGCTCTGTGCTGGGCAGCAAGCTGGGGCCTGGGCCTTGCTGAGAGTGCTAGGCCCTTGGTGGTCCAGCCCTGGGCATTCAATGATTCAGTGGAGAAGGGGTCCAGGGTTTCCATTTGATCACTTTCTTCCCTAGTCTTTTCTGCGTCATGGGAAAGACAAAGCCTATGGCAAAAAGTTCAGGAGATGAAAATTCATTCAGAAAGGAGCCCATAGGGTGTGTGTGTGTGTGTGTGTGTGTGTTGTGTGTTGTGTGTGTGTTGTGTGTACTTGTGCCTGTTGGGAGATACTTGTAACATTGATGGCTTTTATTTCAGGACAATGGAATGTAGCAAAAATGCTCTCTTTACGGACACACCCATGAATGCTCACTCTATATACATTCCCTGCAAAGGAAATGTTCTTCTTTCTGCTGTGTGTCCATCCAGTGGGGTCTTCCAGCATGCTAATTCAATATCTTAATTTTTTTAAGATCCTGGAAAAGGCTCAGATATACCCTCGGGAGCACGAGAGGATGCAGAGGAGCTGGCAGCAGCTTCCTCCCCTCCATGTCTGCTCCCTCAAAGGCCTCCAAGGAGCCATGAAAGAGAAGAGCATGAGGCAGTCTGGGGAGCTGAGAGCTGGATGCAGAGTTCATCCTGGGGTCAGGGTTGGCAAGCTAAGTAGCTGAAGCTCTGCCTGGAAGGAGAGGCTGAGTCAAAAGCTGAGGGTCAAGGTGAGAGGGTGGTTGGGAGAGGGACAGCTGTGGCTGGTTTACTTCTCAGGAGAAAGTCCTGCAGGCGGGGCATATGTTCAGAAATGGTCCTCTGCATAACCATCATCCACTCTCCGCTTCTACATGGCCTTCCGAATCCCCCCTCCCGCCTCTGCCAGACTGCAGCAAAATGGCTGTCAGGAAATCAATCATTTCCAACCTAGTGCAAATTTAAGCCAATGCATTCTCTCTCCCAGGGTCGTTTGCATTGTAAGCCTTAGCCCTGATTGCAAAATAAAAGCCTGTTCTCCTTATAAAGGACAGTCACACATCAACCCACTGACAGGAGAGAAATTTTAGGGGCAGGAGACCTTCTGGACTTTGGAACTTTAGTTCCTTCCAGCTCCAGTCCTGCTCTGGAGAAGAACAGGAGGCTGCTTCCAAGGTTTGACCTATCAAGTTGGAAACCTCTCCTCCACTTGCCTTCAGTAGTACCTGAAATTCTCACTATTTGTCTCTTAAGGTTAAAGCATTTCCCTGCAAAGCCAAGTTTCCTCAACTGTTGTCTAGGATGCGGGCAATACAGTGACTGGACAAGGGACAATCATATTCATTTCCATATCATGGTGACATCTCAAACCTGGACATAACACAAAACGGTTCATTTTGATGTCCAGAAGAGGAAAGAAGCACGATGTGGTAGAAAGAGGCCTAAATTTAAAGTCAGGAGACCTGAGTCCATTAATAGCTATGTGGTCTTAAATAGCTTATCTTTTATATCCTCATCTGAAAAATGAAATGCAAGCTGTTTTTCATGGGATGGTTGTGAGAGTCAAAAGAGAGAGTTCATGTGAAAGAACTTTTAAAGTTGTAAGTCCTATAAAAATGTAAGTTTTTGTGATATTTGAATTTGTGAGACATAACTCCTTCCTTTTGCTGATGGGTCCCTCCAAGGCACTGGGCCTGCAATTCAGGTTCCTGCCACTAGAGGGACAGTGTTGTCTATTATTAGCCTGCAAAAACCAAGCATTGTACTTAGGCACTTCAAGCCTATGAACCACAGCAGTTACCTGGAGGTCTCTGTGCATGCTGGGACCCCAGGCTTGGATAACAGCCCCTTCACAATAATGTGAACTTTATTTGCTTTACATCAGGACCTGGAACTAAGTCTGTACTTCTTTTTAGATGCTTCCAGTCCCTGAAAGTAGTAAAGGAGCCCAAGAGTAACTGTCCTTAATAAATCAAGTCATGGACACTGCCTGATGTCATTTTGATAAACTGAGTTGTCTCACAGCCTGAAAATGAGGCTACTGGTTCTATCTTGCTCTTGGTTTCACAAAGCCAGACTTTTCCATCTTAGGTGAGCATGTAATAAGTGAGACTTTCTCTAAGCTTTATTGGGGGGATCCCAAATGGTCCAGTCTGTGGTGGTTAGTCCCAAAATGCACCATCACAGGTCACTTCATCCTCTGTCTACTAGGCAACATTTGCATCTCATTTAGACAATTGTTAATGTGGTACAGGCTGTAAGCCCTGAAACCCATCTCTCAGGGAATTTGGCTTTAACAGCAGAACATGAAGAACAGCTTTCCAGCCAACCGGTTGGATGCAGGGCTCATAAAACTTGAGGGTGGCCAGAATTACAAGGTCAGAGCCCAACATAGAGATACATGCAGGAGACATTCCAGCTTCTCCTTCCTCCAGCTGTGCACTAGCCAGGGGACTAGACAACTCAGTGATATTTTTACCCCATTCTCCATGTTCCTTCTTTACTTTGTCTCTATGCTACACTGTCTCCAGAGAGTTGGGGGTGAGGCTGTCAGTTTTCCCATAGTATCATTCCTGCCTGAGTGCTGGAGACTGAAGCACTGGGCTCCTGGACCCTGAGCAAAAGCTTAACTCATGTTAGAGCGGCAACCAATGTTAATTTTCTAAAAGATGTCCCATGCATCAGGAGCTACGTGGAAACCTGGGATCTGTAGGGCTGAGCCACTAAGCTAGGAACACTCCAACTTGCTCCTAGATTTCTAATGCATGTCAGTAGAGGATAGGTAGAGACCCTTTTCAGAGAGGAGGAGGAGGAGGAGGAGTGCTTTGCCCCCAGTACTTTTTGGAACAGAGAAGACCCAAGACCTATCTGTATTTGGCTCCAGGCTGTGTGTTACTTCTTAATGGAACTCCTCAAGTCTCTCTCTATAAACTTCCGGGGGGGGGGAAGCGTCGTCATGTTAATAGCCTGAAATTGGCCATGGTCAGGTATTTATACCACAGAAATTGGCAAGCATGACAAACCAGGGTCCTTTTTTATCCCAGATGGCTGGTTATTAAACATTTTCCACACCCCTGCACAAGGCCATCAGGGAAGGTGCAGCAGATAACACTAGCTGTTTGTCCATACTTATTCTTAACTAAGCTCTGCCCTTAAAACCCAACCACTGCGGCTCCCGGGGCACGGGCACGGCGGGCTGGTGGCAGGCGCTCCTGCGCACCGCCCGGCGCTACCCTTGGCCCATGAACGTGCTGCTCTACGCCGCACTCTTCTCAGCCGGCGACACGCTGCAGCAGCGGCTGCAGGGCGGCCCTGCCGACGGGCGGCAGATGGGGCGCGTGGCCACCGTGGCCGTGGCCTTCCACGCGAACTTCAACTACGTGTGGCTGCGCCTGCTGGAGCGCGCGCGCCGTCCTGGCCAAGGTGCTGTGCGACCAGGCGCTCGGCGGGCCGGTGTACGTCTCTGCCTTCTACTTCGGTATGAGTATTCTCTAGCAAAAGGATGACATATTTTTGGACCTGAGACAGAAATTCTGGAATACATATAAGAGTGGTCTGAGGTACTGGCCTTTTGTACAGGCAGCTGTTCTGTCTTAAGCTGGGCACGGTCCAGACCTTTACCTACTTTGGCTCCAGGCCCATAAAATTGTATTTTCTTGGAGATGGTTATGATTTGTAGGCTTTGATGCCCCTGGCCCAACCTGCACGTACCCTCTGAAAACCATCTCGTCACACCTCTCCCCAGCTCTACAAAGACTGGATTGTTTGTCTTTAAGAATTGGGTGGAGGGGGCTTCCCTGGTGGCGCAGTGGTTAAGAATCCACCTGCTAATGCAGGGGACATGGGTTCGAGCCCTGGTCCGGGAAGATCCCACATGCTGTGGAGCAACTAAGCCCGTGCGCCACAACGACTGAACCTGTGCTCTAGAGCCCACGAGCCACAACTACTGAGCCCACGTGCCACAACTACTGAAGTCCGTGAGCCTAGAGCCCGTGCTCCGCAACAAGAGAAGCCACTGCAATGAGAAGCCCGCGCACCACAACGAAGAATAACCCCCGCTCACTGCAACTAGAGAAAGCCCGCATGCAGCAACCAAGATCCAACACAGCCAAAAATAAAATAAATTAAATAAATAAATTTTAAAAAAAAAGAATTGGGCGGATGGAATTCCCTGCAGTCCAGTGGTTAGAACTCCATGCTTCCACTGCAGGGGCCCTGGGTTTGATCCCTGGTCAGGGAACGAAGATCCCGCAAGCCACGTGGCATGGCCAAAACAAAAAAGGGGGAATTGGGTGGAATCGTGATAGTTGGGCCTTCTCCAAACCACTAAATTACCCTTTGTGATGGTTAATTTTATCTGTCCACTTGACTGGGCCACAGGGTGCCCAGATATTTGGTCAAACATTATTCTGGGTGTTTCTCTGAAGGTGTTTTTGGATGAGAGTAACATTTCTGTTTTTTTTTTTGTCTGAAACATTTATATTAACATACTTCCATACAAATAACCCAATGAAAGTTTAGTATTAGTTGTTTTGTTTGTTTTATTTTATACTGCAGGTCCTTGTTAGTCATCAATTTTATACACATCAGTGTATACATGTCAATCCCAATCGCCCAATTCAGCACACCACCATCCCCACCCCACCGCAGTTTTCCTCCCTTGGTGTACATATGTCTGTTCTCTACATCTGTCTCAACTTCTGCCCTGCAAACCGGCTCATCTGTACCATTTTTCTAGGTTCCACATACATGCGTTGATATACGATATTTGTTTTTCTCTTTCTGACTTACTTCACTCTGTATGACAGTCTCTAGATCTATCCACGTCTTAGCAAATGACTCAATTTCGTTCCTTTTTATGGCTGAGTAATATTCCATTGTATATATGTACCACATCTTCTTTACCCATTCATCTGTCGATGGGCATTTAGGTTGCTTCCATGACCTGGCTATTGTAAAGAGTGCTGCAATGAACACTGGGGTGCATGTGTCTTTTTGAATTACGGTTTTCTCTGGGTATACGCCCAGTAGTGGGATTGCTGGATCATATGGTAAATCTATTTTTAGTTTTTCAAGGAACCTCCATACTGTTCTCCATAGTGGCTGTATCAATTTACATTCCCACCAACAGTGCAAGAGGGTGCCCTTTTCTCCACACCCTCTCCAGCATTTGTTGTTTGTAGATTTTCTGATGATGCCCATTCTAACTGGTGTGAGGTGATACCTCATTGTAGTTTTGATTTGCATTTCTCTAATACTTAGTGATGTTGAGCAGCGTTTCATGTGTTTCTTGGCCATCTGTATGTCTTCTTTGGAGAAATGTCTATTTAGGTCTTCTGCCCATTTTTGGATTGGGTTGTTTGTTTCTTTAATATTGAGCTGAATGAGCTGTTTATATATTTTGGAGATTAATCCTTTGTCCGTTGATTCATTTGCAAATATTTTCTCCCATTCTGAGGGTTGTCTTTACATCTTATTTATGATTTCCTTTGCTGTGCAAAAACTTTGAAGTTTCATTAGGTCCCATTTGTTTATTTTTGTTTTTATTTCCATTACTCTAGGAGGTGGATCAAAAAAGATCTTGCTGTGATTTATGTCAAAGAGTGTTCTTCCTATGTTTTCCACTAAGTTTTATAGTGTCCGGTCTTACATTTAGGTCTCGAATACATTTTGAGCTTATTTTTGTGTATGGTGTTAGGGAGTGTTCTAATTTCATTCTTTTACATGTAGCTGTCCAGTTTTCCCAGCACCACTTATTGAAGAGACTGTCTTTTCTCCATTGTATATCTTTGCCTCCTTTGTCATAGATTAGTTGACCATAGGTGCGTGGGTTTATCTCTGGGCTTTCTATCCTGTTCCACCGATCTATGTTTCTGTTTTTGTGCCAGTACCATATTGCCTTGATTACTGTAGCTTTGTAGTATAGTCTGAAGTCAGGGAGTCTGATTCCACCAGCTCTGTTTTTTTCCCTCAAGACTGCTTTGGCTATTCGGGGTCTTTTGTGTCTCCATACAAATTTTAAGATGATTTGTTCTAGCTCCGTAAAAAATGCCATTGGTAATTTGATAGGGATTGCATTGAATCTGTAGATTGCTTTGGGTAGTATAGTCATTTTCACAATATTGATTCTTCCAGTCCAAGAACATGGTATATCTCTCCACCTGTTGGTATCATCTTTAATTTCTTTCATCAGTGGCTTATAGTTTTCTGCATACAGGTCTTTTGTCTCCCTAGGTAGGTTTATTCCTAAATATTTTATTCTTTTCGTTGCAATGGTAAATGGGAGTGTTTCCATAATTTCTCTTTCAGATGTTTCATCATTGGTATATAGGAATGCAAGAGATTTCTGTGCATTAATTTTGTATCCTGCAACTTCACCAAATTCATTGATTAGCTCTAGTAGTTTTCTGGTGGCATTTTTAGGATTCTCTATGTATAGTATCATGTCATCTGCAAACAGTGACAGTTTTACTTCTTCTTTTCCAATTTGTATTCCTTTTATTTCTTTTGCTTCTCTGATTGCCGTGGCTAGGACTTCCAAAACTATGTTGAATAATAGTGGTGAGAGTGGACATCCTTGTCTTGTTCGTGATCTTAGAGGAAATGCTTCCAGTTTTTCACCATTGAGAATGATGTTTGCTGTGGGTTTGTCGTATATGGCCTTTATTATGCTGAGGAAAGTTCCCTCTACGCCCACTTTCTGGAGCGTTTTTATCATAAATGGGTGTTGAATTTTGTCAAAAGCTTTTTCTGCATCTATTGAGATGATCATATGGTTTTTCTTCTTCAATTTGTTAATATGGTGTATCACATTGATTGATTTGCGTATATTGAAGAATCTTTGCATCCCTGGGATAAATCCCACTTGATCGTGGTGTATGATCCTTTTAATGTGTTGTTGGATTCTGTTTGCCAGTATTTTGTTGAGGATTTTTGCATCTATATTCATCAGTGATATTGGTCTGTAATTTTCTTTTTTTGTAGTACCTTTGTCTGGTTTTGGTATCAGGGTGCTGGTGGCCTCATAGAATGAGTTTAGGAGTGTTCCTTCCTCTGCAATTTTTTGGAAGAGTTTGAGAAGGATGGGTGTTAGCTCTTCTCCAAATGTTTGATAGAATTCACCTGTGAAGCCATCTGGTCCTGGACTTTTGTTTGTTGGAAGATTTTTAATCACAGTTTCAATTTCATTACTTGTGATTGGTCTGTTCATATTTTCTGTTTCTTCCTGGTTCAGTCTTGGAAGTTTACACCTTTCTAAGAATTTGTCCATTTCTTCCAGGTTGTCCATTTTATTGGCATAGAGTTGCTTGTAGTAGTCTCTTAGGATGTTTTGTATTTCTGTGGTGTCTGTTGTAACTTCTCCTTTTTCATTTCTGATTTTATTGATTTGAGTCCTCTCCCTCTTTTTCTTGATGAGTCTGGCTAATGGCTTATCAATTTTGTTTATCTTCTCAAAGAACCAGCTTTTAGTTTTATTGATCTTTGCTATTGTTTTCTTTGTTTCTATTTCATTTATTTCTGCTCTGATCTTTATGATGTCTTTCCTTCTGCCAACTTTGGGTTTTGTTTGTTCTTCTTTCTCTAGTTCCTTTAGCTGTAAGGTTAGATTGTTTATTTGAGATTTTTCTTGTTTCTTTAGGTAGGCTTGTATAGCTCTAAACTTCCCTCTTAGAACTGCTTTTGCTGCATCTCATAGCTTTTGGATCGTCGTGTGTTCATTGTCATTTGTCTCTAGATATTTTTCAATTTCCTCTTTGATTTCTTCAGTGATCTCTTGGTTATTTAGTAACGTATTGTTTAGCCTCCATGTGTTTGTCTTTTTTACGTTTTTTTCCCTGTAATTGATTTCTAATCTCATAGCATTGTGGTCAGAAAAGATGCTTGATATGATTTCGATTTTCTTAAATTTACTGAGGTTTGATTTGTGACCCAAGATGTGATCTATCCTGGAGAATGTTCTGTGCGCACTTGAGAAGAAAGTTTAATCTGCTGGTTTTGGATGGAATGTCCTATAAATATCAATTAAATCTATCTGGGGTATTGTGTCATTTAAAGCTTCTGTTTCCTTATTTATTTTCATTTTGGATGATCTGTCCATTGGTGTAAGTGAGGTGTTAAAATCCCCCACTGTTATTGTGTTACTGTCGATTTCCTCTTTTATAGCTGTTAGCAGTTGCCATATGTATTGAGGTGCTCCTATGTTGGGTGCATATATATTTAGAATTGTTATATCTTCTTCTTGGATTGATCCCTGGATCATTATGTAGTGTCCTTCCTTGTCTCTTGTAACATTCTTTATTTTAAAGTCTATTTTATCTGATATGAGTATAGCTACTCCAGCTTCCTTTTGATTTCCATTTGCATGGAATATCTTTTTCCATCCCCTCACTTTCAGTCTGAATGTGTCCCTAGGTCTGAAGTGGGTCTCTTGTAGACAGCATATATATGGGTCTTGTCTTTGTATCCATTCAACAAGCCTGTGTCTTTTGGTTGGAGCATTTAATCCATTCACGTTTAAGGTAATTATCGATATGTATGTTCCTATGACCATTTTCTTAATTGTTTTGGGTTTGTTTTTGTAGGTCCTTTTCTTTTCTTGTGTTTCCCTCTTAGAGAAGTTCCTTTAGCATTTGTTGTAGAGCTGGTTTGGTGGTGCTGAATTCTCTTAGCTTTTGCTTGTCTGTAAAGCTTTTGATTTCTCCATCAAATCTGAATGAGATCCTTGCCGGGTAGAGTAATCTTGGTTGTAGTTTCCTTCCTTTCATCACTTTAAGTATATCATGCCACTCCCTTCTGGCTTGTAGAGTTTCTGCTGAGAAATCAGCTGTTAACCTTATGGGAGTTCCCCTGTATGTTATTTGTCGTTTTCCCCTTGCTGCTTTCAATAATTTTTTCTTTGTCTTTAATTTTTGCCACTTTGATTACTATGTGTCTCGGCCTGTTTCTCCTTGGGTTTATCCTGTATGGGACTCGCTGCGCTTCCTGGACTTGGGTGGCTATTTCCTTTCCCATGTTAGGGAAGTTTTTGACTATAATCTCTTCAAATATTTTCTCTGGTCCTTTCTCTCTCTCTTCTCCTTCTGGGACCCCTATAATGTGAATGTTGTTGCGTTTAATGTTGTCGCAGAGGTCTCTTAGGCTGTCTTCATTTCTTTTCATTCTTTTTTCTTTAGTCTGTTCCGCAGCAGTGAGTTCCACCATTCTGTCTTCCAGGTCACTTATCCGTTCTTCTGCCTCAGTTATTCTGCTATTGATTCCTTCTGCCAATGTAGTGTGTAGTGTAGTGTAGTGTAGTGTGTAGTGTAGTGTAGTTTTCATTTCAGTTATTGTATTGTTCATCTCTGTTTGTTTGTTCTTTAATTCTTCTAGGTCTTTGTTAATCATTTCTTGCATCTTCTTGATCTTTGCCTCCATTCTTATTCCGAGGTCCTGGATCATCTTCACTATGATTATTCTGAATTCTTTTTCTGGAAGGTTGCCTATCTCCACTTCATTTAGTTGTTTTTCTGGGGTTTTATCTTGTTCCTTCATCTGGTACATAGCCCTCTGCCTTTTCATCTTGTCTATCTTTCTGTGAACGTGGTTTTTGTTCCACAGGCTGCAGGATTATAGTTTTTCTTGCTTCTGCTGTCTGCCCTCTGGTGGTTGAGGCTATCTAAGAGGCTTGATGGGAGGCTCTGGTGGTGGGTAGAGCTCGAGAGTAACATTTATATTGGTAGACTAAGTCAAACAGATTGCCTTCCCTAATGTGGGTGGGCCCTGTCCAATCAGCTGAAGGCCTGAATAGAACAAAAAGGCTGCCCTCACCCCAAGTAATAGAATTCTTACTGCCTGACTGCCTTCAAACTGGGACACTGGCTTTTTTTCTACTGTTGGACTCGAAACATTGGCTATTCCTATGTCTTGAGCCTGTTGGCCTTCAAATGGGAGCTACCCCATCAGCTCACCTGGTTCTCAGGCCTTCAGACTCAGACTGGAACTAAACCATCACCCCTCCTGGGTCTCCAGCTTGCTGACTCACCCTGCAGATTTGGGACCCTGTCTCCGTAATCATGTGAGTCAATTCCTTATAATAAATGTCCTTCTCTCTCTCTATACACAGCCCTTTGGTTCTGTTTTTTGGGAGAACCCTGAATGTTTCCCCCTGTTATGTATGTTAATATTTCATAGTTTGTGGTTCATGCAGTGTGGTTGTCTGGGTGATGACCACCAGCTCAGATTTACTCTGGACGTTAATTTTTGGGACCCCCCCCCGAAATCATAATATTTAGGTGGTCATCCACTCCTACTCCACAGCCTCTGTATATAACCTGAAAATGGAAATTCAGCCAGGTAGCCAGATAATGGCCCAACAACAGAACTGACTACATTTTCACTTTAGGTTGACAGTGGATGGAATATGTATGTTGTGAATTCTGTGAATGTTGGGGACCGAGAATTGATTCCGGTAGGATTGCAAGCCATTTTGGAGCTGAGACTATCACAGTGTTTGATGATGCTTCCTAGTGAAGGACTCGGTCAATGTGATTGATACTCTACCTCAATACTGAGGTCCAAGAATTGGGCAGACACCTGCCGTGTCTGAATATTGCCTTTCTACTATTCATGATGAAGAACTATTTGTTCATTTTCTAACACTCGTATCAGTGTCCTATCCCTCTGAGCCATGGAGCCAGAATACTCTTTTCACATTTTGGGTGGAAAGGGTTGTAAAAGCAACACCAGTTGCTTCATTTCTAAGTTTAAATTTTATGTGTAAATTATGTATATTAAATTTTTAGGGTAATGTGATTTAATGTAAATGAAAAATAAATGAATTTTAATTAAGTTAAAAAAACAAAACAGAAAAACGCAACCACTGTTTTGTTTATGGTGGCAACTTGCTCAGCCGAAAAACCACACATCACAGCCTCCCTGGAGGCTAGAGTCATATGACCCAGTTCTGGCCAGAAGGAACTAGAAACTTGCTGGGAAAGGTCTTGCTTCTTTACGTGGGCACCTCTCTTTCCTCCTTAATTTTTGCTGCTCCTTCATCCTACCTGGAATGATGACTGGAGGGTGTCTCTCTTATACCGTGGAGGGACACATTCCAAAAATGGCCAAGCAGAGAGCCAAAAGGAGCTAGGACGTGAATGACACCATGGAGCTGGCAGCCCCCTGAACTGCCCACTTCCAGACTTCTTAGGTGAAAAGTATCCCTATTTGGTCAAACTCCTCAGTTGGTTCTCTTTACATGCAGCCCAGTGCAATCTCTTACTAAGAACGAAGACTTTCCTTAAGAAGGGATGTTTGCGCTGATTCGATGGGAAGAGGCAGGAACTAAATGTCAGTTAAATGGAGCATTTACTTTGTGCCAAGTAAGCAGGTTCGCTGGGTTGCATAGCACTCCGATTTGCACCCCCTGAGCTCCTGATCTCTCCCTGCTACTAATGCCAGGAATTTGCCAGGTGAAAAGGAAAACCATGATGAGGTTGCTAAGGCGATCGAAGCTTTGTTTTGTCCCTAGGGGTATCATTTCGTGGATTAATTGGCAGTGGGCTCCCATACAGCAGGCTGAAGATGAATTCAGGCTGGAACAAGCAAACCTGGCATAGCAAACAGTAGCCTCTCTTCCTCCCTCTCCTACCCTGGTCCACCAACAGCCTTCCAATCTTATTCCCAAATTCTCAGCCTCCAGGCAAGCTAGCCCGCCCTCTTCTGCCTGCCACAAGCTGCTTTCCCAGGGAGGGGTCTTTTGAATTCAAGTACAGAAAATCCTCATATTAAAAAAAAAAAAAGGCCTTCAACCGGTTGCTAGGGTTTCCTGCTTACCGAGCTTTCCTAGGAAAGCGACTCGTCTCTATAGCGACGGCCAACGTCACTGGTGGCTGTACAGCAGCTCGGAGACAGGCTGCCTTTTCCAAAAATCATTCCTATCAGAGCCACTGTCACTGAAGTGTGTGCCTGGGGGCAGGGGAGGGAGAGGACCCTGGAGTCAATGGTGGCCTTAAATCCATCTCAACCTTTCTCTCTCTCCTTTGTATTGCAAACAGACAGAGCAGGCATTTCCAGTAATAAAGAGCATTTCTCTCTGTATTTCTACTTTTCTTCTGACCCATGGAAAGATTAGGTTCCTACCACACCCATTTATGTGAGTACACACAAACACACACACACACACACACACACATAGTTCCAACTGGATAAATGGCAGCTTAACGGGGGTGCATTTGATGGAACACTCAGGGATCCCATCTTGTTTATGAGGGCTCAAGGCTGTCTCAGCCCCAAGTCCCCAAGAGCCCTCGAGTCAACCCAAGACAAGGGAGTTTGGGGTGTGGGGAACCCTCTTCCATATCTTAGAGAGGAATGCAAAGTCATCTAGGCAAAGCTATCATACATCTGCACTAAGATACCTTATAAATAGAGTGATCATATAGTTTATCGTCCATATCAGGACATCTATGAGAAGAAATCTTAATAATTATATTAAATATGGAACAACAACCAAACACCGTGAGTGTCTGAGCAAACTAGGACTTCGATCAGTTCACTTAATACTTGGAAATATGTGCTTCACAAACAATACACAGAAGAAAATGTCTTCCTGCATCCTGCTCTCCCCAGAGGGCCTCACTGCTCCTAAAAATTGAGAAATTTGGAAAAATTGGAAGTTTTTGAAGACCCTGTAGGTTCAGAAGTGAAGAAGAGAATGACATTATTGAAGGATTAGAAGATAGATTTTTAAGAATAAAGACCCTTGTATATATGATATTTTACACATGATATCTGAGGATAATTACCTACCAGCAATATATGAGTGCCTGTTTCTACACACTTTCATCTACATGTGTCTTCTTAAATCTTTTAAGCCATTGTCTCTCCAATGTTCTTCAGAATCAAGCCATTCTTCTTATGTCTGGCCACTCTTTCTCTGTTCACAGCCAGACTTTCGTCTCCTCAAAAATTCAGTGCTGATTTGATGAAGACAAGCACAGGGACTGTATGTAGCTCACCTTGGCCTGTATCTGAGGAAAGTGCCATACTAGCGAGATGGAAGGAGCTGGCTTCTTCACATCATGTTATAAAATCCTGCAAGGCATCTACTGCTCTCCTTTTTCAGAAATTCTGGCCTCACGCTTGTTAGTTTGTCCAAGCAAACTTTAGCATCAGTGAATCACTTCCAGTTTTTTTTTTTTCCTTGAAGTATTGTTTTGAGGTATTAACATACAGGTTAATGTAGGGGAAAATGACATCTTCACATTAAGTCTTCCTGTTTTCTTACGCAAGAAATTGGTTTACCTTTCCATTTTGTTTGTCTTCTTTTGTGTGAGGTTATTTTTTTTTAATACAAATTCTTGGACAACGATTCTGGATAATCTAATTTAGTGTACTTGGAGCTGGGCCAATGAAAAGAGCATCAGGGGTACAGGGAAAGAGCCCAAGGGCTCAAAAGACAAGCTTAGCATAGTTGATTTCACAACATCAGATTACAGATCATTTCACATCCTAGAGTCTGCCTCCAATCCTGAAATTGGGAGGCAAACATTTTCCCTAAATTGCAGTGTTAATAATCGTGGGTAAAACAGCTTTCTAAGTGTTGAACCAGGAACCTGGCCAACAGTGTTGACATGGAAAGATACTGGACTTAGAGTCCAAGGACATGGGCTAGCGATCTGGTTCTACCACTCACCAGCTCCATGAACTTGAAAAGTCTGACTTAGTTTCTCTGTCTCTTTTTACTCCACCATCTGTAATGTAGACTAATAATACTCCCTACCCGAAATCGTTGTGAGGATCAAATAAAATCACATAACAATTTACACATGAACACCTGAGCAATAGCTGAAAGCTATTAAACATGATTAAGAAGTGAGATGTCGTTTGTATAATTTTTTCTAATGGGAAATTATATTTTAAGTCACAAACATCTGACCTGTAGTTTTAGAAATCCAACATGCCCTTGAATTTGGGATACTTATAGACTGCAAGAATTCATACCTATGCTTCTCACATACTTCAAGAAAGAAAACCCATCATGGCGAGGTTATCTTTAAGGATAAGCAAACAGAAGGTGACTACCTGGGTGCATGGTGGTGACATCCTGGGAATCTCAGAGCAAGATACTCTCAACTCAATACTGTCAATAGCAATGCACATGTGGGTGTTTTGTTATTCAAATGAAATCCACCAGTGGGAAATTAAAGCTCAAACTCTTCCAAAAATGACACCTCCCCTTTCTCCCATTCATTGAAAGGGTCAATAAATAAACCCCAGGGTTTGCAATCTAAAGGTCTATATTCTGCCAATTGCTGGGCGTGTGAGCTCATTTCACACTCTTCTGATGGGAAAAGTATCTACCCTCCCAACCAAGGACCCAACCAAATGATTAAAAATAAATGGGAAGTGTATGAGGCCCAAAGTACCAAAAAGTACCAGTAGTAAAGCTTCATGGCCAATAGGCTAACATATGGAATGATTCTATTGGATGCCCTGAAAGTTAAAGAAAGAAGCTATAATTCAAAAAGATACATGCACCCCAATGTTCATAGGAGCACTATTTATAATAGCCAAGACATGGAAGCAACCTAAATGTCCATCGACAGATGAAAGGATAAAGAAGATGTGGTACATATATATGAGGGAATATTACTCAGCCATAAAAAAGAATGAAATAATGCCATTTGCAGCAATATGGATGGACCTAGAGATTATCATACTAACTAAGTGAAGCCAAAGACAAATATCATATGACATCGCTCGTATGAGGAGTCTAAAAAAAATGATATGAGTGAACTTATTTACAAAACAGAAAGAGCCTCGTAGACATAGAAAACAAACTTATGGTTACCAAAAGGGGAAGGGGGGAGGGATACATTAGGAGGTTGGGATTAACATATACACACTACTATATATAAAAGAGATAACCAACAAGGACCTACTGTATAGCACAGGGAACTATACTCAATATTTTTTAATAACCTATAAGGGAAAAGAATCTAAAAAAGAATATATATATATACATATATATATAACTGAATCACTGAATATAAAATTCTATTTTACTTTCTCTTAAAAAGAATCACCTCCACAGCAATGTTTGTTGACATTTTCTGGAAGTCCTAATAGTGATATGTGACAAAAACAACAATGTATTCACATTCTTTGATCTATTAATCCTAACCTTGGGAAAGGGTCCCAAAATAACATCTCAAAAGAAGAAAAAGAAAAAGGAGAAAGAAGAAAGAAAAAGAAGAAAAAGTAAAAAGATATTTATAGGAAGATATTGGGAAATGTCCAATGATAGGGTCAAATAAACTTGCGGTGAATTTATAAGATAAAATCTCATACAATTTTAAAGGAGACAAGGGAAGACTTTGTAGAAACATTTTTAAATGGTTTATGGTGCGTGAAAAACGAAGACTGCAAAATAGTATTCATATGATGATCATAATTTCGCAGCAATTATGTTCGTCAGTGGAAATAATCATATAATCAGAAGAGAACAGAGAGAGAAGGGGCACAATGCCTGTGGAGCTGCTTTAATAATAGGCACCAAAAAGAAAGATGCTCTCACTGATTCCAACCGAGGAGCTCACTCTTCCTTCCGACGTTCCCAGTCTATTCCAGAATATTGTAAGAAAAAGGGAGGACTTTGCATGAAATAACGTGAATATTTTTATTTGCTAAAGGCGAAGTGTGCGTTTTTCACAGCTTCCCAACTGCCAACCCAACCACACTAGCTGCCACTAGAGAGGATCATTCGGTGGCTTCCTGTAAACATTGCACCGGTGGCAGTAAATAAAGGTATTTTTATAATTTTGAAAAGTGGTTACTCGATTTCCCTAAAGCAGGACCCCTCCTCAGGCTTGAGACTAGGGCTGGGGATGAGGAGGTGCAGCAGAGCCCCGTTTACATATTTTAAAATATTTTACTAAAATGTCGTTAACACTGTTCCCAAAATTTGACAGACACAGGGACCCAAACCACACCATGAGTCAAAAGCATAGACAGACTATACCAATTTGCTGGTGCTCAAACATAAATGTTTTATGTTTAACAGTATATCATTTTTTATGTTTAACATTTTACTAAAATATATATGTTGAGGCAGAAAACTAACTTAAAAAAATAAGAAAACTATTAGAACAAAACCTACTTAGTAATAAAATAGTGCAGAAGCATTAAAATATTCTATGGAAGGCAGGGATGTGTTATTCTATTCAAGTTCCTACAATCAAATCATAATTTATTTCCTAAATACTTTAGATTCACATCTGTACTGCTATAGGTTGGGGGCTGGGATATCATACTTACTGCCTACAGTAAGAATTTGTCTAAGTACTTTATGTGAATTAACTCATTTAACTATCCCAATAACCCTAAGATGTAGGTAGGATATTATCCCCATAGTACAGATGTGTAAATGGAGGCCCAGATAGGTCATGCTACTAGTGAGTCGCTAAGCCAGGAATCAAATCCAGGCTATCTATTCCTGGAATGCGTGTTCTAAGCACCACACAGAGGAGTCACCTGTGTCAAATCAGTGTTCTTAGCTTTGACCCTGTAGCACCCTGTCCCAGTTCTCCAGGGGTTCCAAGAAAAAAGGGGGGGGGGTATTGCCAGGCAGGAAAAATGCAAGGTGAGGAGCCAGAAGAACCACGGCTAACCTGGACAATATATTTCAGCCTGGGACTTCCCTGGTGGCGCAGTGGTTAAGAATCTGCCTGCCAATGCAGGGACACAGGTTCGAGCCCTGGTCCAGGAAGATCTCACATGCTGCAGAGCAACTAAGCCCGTGCGCCACAACTACTGAGCCTGTGCTCTAGAGCCCATGAGCCACAACTATTGAGCCCACGTGCCACAACTACTGAAGCCCACCCACCTAGAGCCTGTGCTCCACAACAAGAGAAGCCACCGCAATAAGAAGCCCGCGCACCACAACTAGAGAAAGCCCGCACGCAACAATGAAGACCCAACGTAGCCAAAAATAAATAAATAAAAAATTAAAAATAAATTCATTAAAATATCTGTATATATATTTAAGCCTATCTAGGTCTTGGTTTCCTTGTTCTTAAGGAAAATGCTTGGCCACCTGGGCTCACAATCTGGTTGTGAAGACAAGTTTTGTGAGAGTGTTTACTAAATTGCAAACTCTGCAGACATCGAGTACTATTTTGTCCCAAAGTTAAAATTTCCAAATACCTAAATTTCAATGGAAATGTTGCGAAAAAGTATCACAAAGCTTTCAGCCTTCTCTAAAGAGTTCAAGGCTTTTTCTTGATGACTCAGTTTCAAGCTGTATATAAAGAACTATTTGCCCTACACTAAAGGCCCCCAATTCTTACGTCTGACTCTGTTTTTCTCATTCATCAACCCGTGAGAGGATAAACACAGGAGTGCAGAGTAGGGGAGTTACAATTCTTTCCTGCCTGCTGTCTTCCCTTGTCAATCTCCCTGCATTAAAATTTCTATCTCTAATCTACTGTGGACTGGGAAATAATGAAACCAAGCTTGTCAGAGCCATGCTTGAAACAAGAGAGTAAGCAGTTTCCAGTTGAGGGCCACGTCACCCCTCTTCTGATTAAAGTTCATGAGCTTCAGTCTTTAGATTTACTTATTTGACTGTTCTGGGGCTTTTTCTGCTTCACTGCCCCGTGTCAAAATTTGATATAAGGGACCCAAGGTAAATGAGGTGGACTATATGCCTGGTATGAATTTACACGGAGACGTGGATGTTTGCAAGGTTATTGTTAATAGCCTTATAATGAACTCCTGACTTGTCCACTGCCTAGGCTATGAATTCTGAATATCAGGAGACAATTTGGGTTATCACAGCGCAACGATGTCTCCTCCCATGAGCACTGCCTTGCCTTCTCCCTTCCACAGGGGTAGGTCACAGCATCCCTGTCTGTCCCCTGGGATCGCCCTCAGGCCACAGTTGAGAGAGCCAGGCTTTACCCCCTGGAGAACCCTCCCACATGTGTACTTGGGAGGCATGGCGCAATATTCACTGGAGCACTATTTGGGGTAGCAGAAGACTTAAAAATGACCTAAATGTCCATCTCCAGGAGAATGGGTAATAAATTGTGATATATTTAATCTTACATTAGAATATTATACAGCAGTTAAAGTGAATAAATAGAGCTACAGGTAAATTAACATATAACCTAGTTAATTTTCACAAAACATAATTTGAGCAAAAACACAAGTTTTAGAAGAATTTTAAAAGCAAGCTGTAGAATAATACCACTTACCTGAAACTTAAGAGTACGTAAGCAATATCATATTTTGTTTATAGGTATATAGATTTGTTGTAAAGGATAAAGAAATGCATAGGAACACTAAACACAATAAACATCAAACTTTGCATACTAGTTAGCTCTGGTGAGTAAGAAAGGATATTATATATCCAATTTCTTTTTCTTGAATTGGGTGCATACATATGGAATGTTTATTATATTATTCTCTATACTTTATTGTGAGCAAAAAAAATTCAAAATTTTGTAAGTGGAAAAGAGAAGGAAAAATACACCAAAATATTTATAGCAGTCAATTCTGAGGGATAGGATTATAGGTGGGATTCCTCTACTTTTCCTTTAAGAATTTCCCCCAATGTATCCATTATTACACTTGTTTTATGGCAGAAAAAGAACATCGATACATAAGAATGAAGTCTGAAAATTTCTCTAATCAGGTACAAAACGTTTTTTCCCCATAATGAGGAACTAAGCTATAAATACATATATATATAGATATAGATATATATATCTATATCTATATATATATATAGATATAGATATATATACACACACACACACACACACATACACTATATATGTATATATGTATTAATATATACTATATATGTATATGTATACTAAATATATGGAGTATGTATTCTATATACTTTATATAATATACATAGATACATACATACAATATATAATATGGTACATATGGGAAGCCACATTGGCTAAACTTCTTACTAAGGTGTGAATGACTGACATATGACTTAGCAACAACTGCAAGGGGAGAAGGGAAGAATAAGAGCAAGAGAGCACTGAATACCTGAAAAGATCATGAGTGAGTGTGTGTGTGTGTGTGTGTGTGTTGGGGAAGAGCATGTAGGGGTGGGAGGAGAAAGGGGTTGAAGTGAAAGGGACAATTAGAAACGACTGTCACAGGAGGATATTGGAGACCCCAGGACGAAGTGTACGCTGCTACACGTGACTGGCATGTCAGGGGCCCCCACTTATCAGGCACGGCCCTGAGTTCTGTGCAGCTGTGGAGAATACCAGCCAGGTCCCCAGGATGGGGCCACTTTGCAGCAAGGAAATAGAGGCCTGGGTGTGCTGAGGTGCTGTCCCTTACCTCCCAAGACAAGGACAGGCTCATTCACGTCTGAGTTCCTCTTGCTGCCCAGCCTGCAGAGGCCTGTGGCATCTCACCAGGATCTGCTTCTCTGGAATTCTTTGGCATAAGGGTCTGTTTTACCCTGATCACTGTAAACAGAAGCATTTGACTTTTAATTAATGGAAGCGGATGCTTTTCTTTAATACACAGAAGTAGAAGATTGATTTATGTCTTCTGCACACACATAGGGCCGGCTTAATTTAATGGAGCTGAAGCGGGAGGGGAGAGGGTCTTAGCAACACCCATCTGACCCAGCTCCGATTTAGCATGGATCACTTCCCACTCACGACAGAGATGCTAATTGTGAGCGCTACTTCCAAACACCATAGGATACAGTGTAATTACACTGCTCATAACAGAATTCCAAACAGGGCTCTGTTTTGAATTTGATGAAACATAATGAGAAATCTCTGTGGCAGATGACAACATTCTTCTTTCAATTAATGGGATACTTGGTCAGAGTCATCCCCCAAACCATCAGGAACTGATTAGAGAGATTTATGATATCTGAAAGGACCAAACACAAACATTTTTCAAGTAGAAAGTGCAGTAACACTATCTCCTTTGAGAACATCAGGGAGGACATTTATTTAAATGAAATGTGAGTAGACAGAATAATTTTCTAGAACACCTTCCATCCAGATCTGAAAGTCAAATTGCCCAAAGCAAACAACATTAGGCCATTTTATGGAGAATTTCATTTATTCCTTCCCTCATTCAGTCATTCATTCACAAAAGTGAGCCAACAGATATGTATGGAACATAATCATGAGTAAGGTGTAGGGCTTGGCTGTGTTGAACAGCACTGATGAGTCACAAGGGGAAGTTTTCTGTAAGAAGACTTGGCATGTTTGAAAGAAAACAGATGTGAAGTTAGAAATCCTTAATTCAAGTTCAAGCTTTCCCTGCTAGGTATATGATTTTGGGCAAATCACTTAACCACCCTGAGCTTCGAAGTCTTCAAAATGAAGATAAGAATGCTTGTCTTTCTAACCTCATAGAATTGCTCTGAATAAAATGATGTACACAAAATCTGACTATAAGGTGCTATATAAATGTAAGAGTCTATTGATACGAAGATACTGACTGCCCAGCAGGGAAGATTTAAAGCGCATAGAAATACCTATAATACAAGGCCAAAAAGTCAATGCTATTTTGATAGAGGTACAAATTCATTTATTCGTTCAAAATACCTATTGAGCTCTAATATGGGCCAGATGACATGCTCAAATGGAGTGCAAAGGAGTTCAGAAGAGGAAGAATTACCTCCTTGTTCTTTAAATGCTGCCTGCCAAGGTTACTCCCCAGATCTTACAGTATCCCTGGTATCAGTGTGGCTCTCATTTTTGCCAACTATTGTAAAACTCATGATGTGGTTTGATTTCCTTTCACTACAGGGATTGCCACTGGTCTGAAAATGATTTCCCCCCAGCGTCTCCCTGCCCCTCCTCTATCTTTCTCTCACCTGAAGATGAAAAGGTGAGAGGACAGACTAGCTTTGGAAACACACCTGCCTGGACTCTGCCTTGTCCAAGCTTCATGACCTGGGAACGTTCCCTGACATCTTTGAGTCTGGTGATCCCCTCTGCACAGTGGGGGAAATTATACTCACCTTGTAGTGTCCTTGGGGGTGAGAGCAGCTATGGAAAGCCGCTGGCACATTGCACATGCTCGGCCATTGCAGCCGTTATCATTGGAACAAAGGCCGTTTTCATCCATTCTCGTTTCCTTCATTCGTGGGATGACTCAGGTTTTGACAGAGGATTTGATTCAACGGAGTCATGGATATTTCCTTGTTTCATTTATTGATTTGGGAGGAGAAAAATGAGTGTGGTGAAAATTTTTTCAGTAGCTTCAAGCCTGTTGTTAAAAAAAATACAGACACGAGAAACGGCCTGTTGTAGGCAGAGCACCTGCTGCATCTTTTACAATTGCAGAGCGAGAGTCTGCTTCTCTTTCTGACCTATTTTTAGCCTCAGTTTTTTCTCAACAATTTCCCATATGGCCTTGCTTCTATTTCTTCTACCAAAAGCAGGGAATGTCACTTTTTCGGTTTGGCTCTAGTTTCAACTATTCGGTGTACAATTATATCTTACTTTTAAGTACATGATGGGGTGGAAGTGGCAAATCATCCAATTGCTTAAAAAAAGAGGTACCGGCAGAGACTCTCCTTGACCTGGCAGACACATGATTGGTAACAAGAAGATGGGCGAGGACATGCTCTCAGCCCATCAAGACAAGCTCCTAAAGTGCAATGTGTTAATGCTTTTTCACGACTCCCTCTGGAAGTCAGGAGGAGCGCCGCCCTTGGTGATCTCAGAGAGGCTGGGGAGAGATAAGATTTGGGCCAATCCCTTTCCAATCAAGATTCAGGACCACAAGTTCAATTATTGTCCTTTGCCACTCGGCAGGGAAACGTCCCAATCATGGCAGAGAACAAGAATTTGACCTGACAAGTATAAGAGCTTTCACACAAGTTAATAGAACTTGGAATTATGGAGACACTCAAAAATAGCTTTGGACTAAAGATTTTCTCTTTGACAGTTACTCCTGTTTCCTTGAATTTCTAAAAATGTCCAGAAAATGGATATCTGAATGCTTTCCCAATCACTTCTCCATCCAGCAGTAGACGGTATAATTTTTTCAATTTTTTAGTAGAGGTATCTTATTTACCATTTTCCGAGGCTTCCTGTGCCTCTTTGGGTCCTTGGAAAAGCAGATGCCAACCAGAATAAAACACACAGAAGGGAAATGTTTGTGAACGTTGCTTAGGGGAGAGGGAGCACAACTGGGCAGGGAGAGCCTTCAGACCCCTATGCAGGGCTGATAGCTGTTTAAGAGGAAGGGAAAAAGGAGAAGTGGGCAGGAGGAGGTTTAGACTGCAGTGAAACTCTGATAAAGCCTCAGCCAGGTCAATAGGGAGCCCCGGTGGAAAGACTGTCCATTAGAGGGGTCCCATATCGGGCAACAATGGCTCTGGTCTCCTTACCGTGCTTGGCCACTGGGTAAATGTAGCCCTTAGAAAGCAAGGCCTCAGCGTGAATGCTGCGTTAGATCCAAAGGCACACAGCAGGAAGCTGCCCATGAACTACTCTCCTTAGAGCGACTTCTCTTGAAGGGAGACTTCCATGGCTGCCATGTCCACACAGTTCCATTTTTCTACACGTGTTCAGCAAGCAGCATCTCCCCACTTCCCACTGGCATCTCCTCTAGAGGAGAAAATTAGAAGAGGTTAGTTGGGTAAACTATAGCCCCATCTCTGCAGCTGGTCATTGCCTCCACCCTCCACTATCCCTTCTAAATCCCCCTCACCTTCAGTGTCGCCTGGGCAGGTCTTGATGGCTTACCCAATGGTAGACCCCAATCTCTCATTCCTAAAGGGTCTGAGCCCCCAGTACCACTGAGCAAAGACTCCTAAAAGGTGCCCAATTGGCTCTACTGCATTTCACACATATTCCTCTCTGTCCCTATTGTGTTACAGTAGCCCTTCCTCCTCTGCCAAAATTACCAAGGACAATTACCCCTGCCAAAATGATGACTCCTCTTCTCACCAGCTGATCCTTGGACACTAGACATTCAAAATGCCCAGGTGGAAACCGTAGCTTGTAGTACAATGGGATACATGATGTATCCTCTGACAAAAATGTATCCTCTCTGGAGACTAGAACCTCTAACCTTGCAAAGCCCAGAATTATGGGGATGGGAAGTGCAAAGCCCCCGTGTGGGTCACTGAGAGTGATGGCAAGTGGAGCTGTTCTTGCTTTCACCCTCTTGGTTTCTAGATGCTTCAGATCTATTCAGATTAGATTATGACAGTGAGGGGGAATGTTTAACATAGCCCTGGGGTAAAACTAAATAAATATTGTTTGTTCAATGTGAATGCAAACTGTTTCTGATCTTTCGGTTTCTTGATTGGAGTAGAAAGGATGTAGGTGCCAAATCGATAGCCATCTACCTGAGACCTTATTAATCAGCTGTAGCAAAGATACTATGTCTGAAATAGCACTGTAATCAGGGCTACTACTTGGTTGAGCTTGTGGTAGTCTACAGCCATTCTCCATGATCTACCTTGTATCTGTAGGGTTCAGACTGGTAAATTAGATGGAAATGTGATAAGAACCACCATCCCTGTATCCTATAGATCTTAAATGGTGGTACTAATCTCCACCATCCATCTCCTTCCAAAAAAAAAAAAACCAAAACAAAACCTCTGGATGTGAGAGTGTTTTTACTAACTTTGGAGGCTTCCCCTATGACCTTCTCACTATGCAAGCTTTTACCCACAGGCCAAGGGTTAAAATAAGGCTTATTCCAATTGCCAAGTACGGGTCTATGGACATTTGAACCCACTGTAAACCAGACTAAACTGGTCTTCATTCATTAGGGGGTTATAATAACATTTTGGGACTTTGAGTGTCAATTTTAACTCAGACTCTGTGTCCAACAGAAATGTTTGGGTATTCCTGTTTTCCAGTGTACAGTCACCCAAGTAAATGGTCATAGGTATTTTTGAGGATGGGAGTCATTATAGCATATACTTTTTGTGGTGTTTCTCCTGGAGATCTGGCCACCTCTTCAGTCAATGGATCCCAGATCAGAATATTGGCTCAAGACTAGTAACTGAGCAAGTGATCATGACCTTATATCACAGTAACTGCCTTCAATCTCCTTCTCCTCTCTTCTTATCTTCTTCTGATTGTTATTAAGCAGTATTCTTGGCTTCTCATCTATTTGGCCATATTCCACAGACCATCTCCACAATTCCCTGTGGCCAAGCCCCCTTGGCTGCCCCTCTGACATTGCCAGTCATTATGGCAATTGCAGTCCCCTAGCTTCCAGTGGTTTAGTGCTGCCACCTGGCCTCTATTACTTCCAGGTTCCATTTTCCCATTGCTATCAATAAGCCCAGCTCACCCCTGCCGCCACTGAACTTCACAGAGTATTCCTGATGGCCTGATGAATGGTGTGTCCTCTGGACTCTCCTAAGCAATCCAGTCCTTCTGATGTCACATATAATATTGATTCCAGCATTCTCTCCTCCCTGGGTCTTTTAATTCCTTTCTCTACCATCTGCCAGAGCAATTCAGGAATGTCCACTTTGCTCAGTGTTACCCATTACATTCTTTAGGCTTCTAAGAGCCACTTTAGCCATGAATTTTCCCCATACCCCAGGGTGGGGTTTTGTCTGTGTCCCAAGAAACTGGGAAGTACATCTCTAAATAAAGAGGGGTGGGCTGTCTTAGCAAGTTTTAAAGGTTCAGGGGAGTCTACATAGCTAAAAGTCTTGGGGGCATCCACCAAGATGTCTTTATGCAAAGTTTCAGGGTCCAGGGTTTTCCCAGCCAGGGCCTTGATCTTAGCATAACAGCCCTGTTTTGGTTGATCATTTAAATGTCTCTGGAGCTCTGAGAAACTATTAGATTCTGAGTCTTCTCTTCAACTATGATCATTATTCCACTGCAGGGGATAAGAGACTTTTTAATTGTCCAAAGAGGCTGTCTGGCTCTCACACGTAGTCCTGAATTGTTTGTTAATGGCCCTTAGTTTCTAATGATCCCTCTACAGGGTGTCAATACAATATAGTAATGACTGTCGTTGTAGTTATCATTCCCTCATATATTTCAAATGCCTGAACCACTGTCTTGGCAAAGGTGTTCTCCTTCATTGGTACATTCTTCCAGGTCCCACCCATGAAATCTTCAGCATCTGAGCCACACTATTTTACTCCAGGGACTATCCAGGCCCCACATTTCTCTTGGGCTGGCATTCTCTTTGCCATCTGTGTGGTGAATAAGCTAGTTCCCAAACTCCACTCTATGTACCAACTATATAAGTTTGAGCCCTCCAAGAGTGGACACCAAGATGGAATTAGATGTGCTAGAGATTTGTTGGGAAAATGCTTGTGAAGAAGAAGCAGGGGTAGGTGGGAATTGCCTTCAGAACATGCAGGTAAAAGGAGAGAGGTAAGAAAGGAGGACAGGCAGGAGAACCCCTGACTGCAGGGCAGATCTGAGAAGGTCTCAGCTAGGCAGACGGGGATCCCCAGAGCAAAGATTTCCCATCATAGGAGTCTCGTGTCAAACAGGAATGGCATGGCTCTAGAGTCCCTGCTATGCTCAGTCCTGGCAGATGTCAAACCATGGAGAACATGGCCTCAGTGGGAGCTCTGCTGGAGACCTGAATTTGCAGCATCTGGAAGATATCCTCCAGGTACCATCTTTGCAGCAAGTTCTCTTGAAAGGGTATCTGAGCAGCACACCTCCATGGTTTGCACATCTCCCCACAGAGGTGGGAAGCCAGATATCTGGATGAAAGACCAATGGCCAACCTCCAGTGGCACAGAAGTTTGGAGAACTGAATTAGTTCCCCATTGGTTATATGGAAGAGTTCAAGCCATGGTTGAGGCCTTCCTTGGGCCATTTTAGGGGAGTAAGTTCTATACCTACGGTATCTCAAGATTTCCTTTGGTCCTGTCAGAATTCTTACCCCTGCAGGTTGAGCTTCTATATGCAGAAAAAGATCTTCCCATCTGCTATCTATGCAGCTGTGGCTCAGACATCTCCAGGAATGTGAACTGGATTCAAGCCCATAAAAGTGTTGGCTTATTTTGATCAAATTTGACCAAAATATCTCCTTCTAGACACTGGATCTTGGACTTCACTTAATTTTTATACTGAACACATTCTATGTCCTCTCTGATAGTTCTGTCTTCAAAGACTAGAGGTCTAATTTGTTTGATTAAGGAAGCAAACAAATGAAGGCTTAGAAATTGAAAGTCAGTAAATCAACTAAATTCTCCCTAAGATGAGGCTGATGAAAGAGACTTTCTAGGCAATGAGCTCTAAACCTTGCTGTATGGGACAATGGATTTGGGGAAACCCATTTCAAGGGAGTTATAAATAAAACTCTCTAAAGACTAGAGCAAAAGAAAAACCACAGTCCTTAGTGAGGAGGCAGGCAAGTGAGGAATGTAAAGTGCGTAGCCAGGCAGTGCATTACCAGGTTGTGCGTGGGCTTCAGAGAACTGGCTCGGCTCTCCTTCCAGCTAGCTGGAAGACTGTGGGCAAGTTGTTTGATGCCAGTGAGGCTTTGTTTCCTTTATAAAATGAAGTAAGAAAAATGCCTCTTGTTTATGATGCAGTTAAAGTAATTAAGAAACACAAAACAGAATAGCATAGTAAGAATGAGTTCTGGAGTTAGAAGTCCCAACTCTCCATCAGTAATTCAACCTTGATGAAGCTACTGAACCTCTCTGAGTCTCAGTTGCCTCTCTTTAAAATGAAGGCTATGGTACCAAGTCATAGAGTGGTGAGTGTTCAGTCAAAAATGCATAAGAAGCATTTAGCACAGTGCTGTGTAGCAGATGTTGTTGGTGACCCACCTGCCTTACACTCCAGAGAACACCAGCTCCACCTTCAACTTTCCAACTGCCAACACCTGCATTTCTTTTCTGAGGGATTTTTCTTGCTGCTGGACCAGAGTTGCTGTCCAGCGTGCCAGGGACCAACGTGCCAGGGAATGAATATTCCCCCAAGGAACAACCCTCAACTAATGTCTAATGGTAGCTGTATAAGTAAGCCAGTAACCTTCCCTCTCGGTAGGGCAACTCAGGCTATTCTCTCATGTTCCCCTAGTGGTAACTGGCCAACAAAATGTACCTTTTATTGGCTGACTTTTCCTCCCTGTCTTACTTCCCTACTCTCCTACCAGTTTTTCCTCCATCTCCCAAACATTGATATAAAATACTCTCACTTCCCATCAACAGACAAATGGATAAAAAAGATGTGGTATATATAGACAATGGAATATTACTCAGCCATAAAAAGAATGACATTCTGCCACTTGCAGCAATGTGGATGGACCTAGAGAACATTATGCTTAGTAAAATAAATCAGAGAAGGACAAATACTATATGATGTGACATATGTGGAATCAAAAAAATAATACAAATGAATGTATATGCAAAACAGAGACAGACTCAGATATAGAAAACAAACTAGTGGTTACCAATGGGGAGAAGGAAGGGGGGAGGGGCAAATTCAGGGTATGGGATTAACAGATACAAACTACTATGTATAAGATAGATAAGCAACAGGGATATTCTGTATGGCACAAGGAATTATAGCCATTATCCTGTAACAGCTTTCTTTCAAAATTTTTATTAGAGTATAGTTGAGTTACAATGTTGTGTTAGTTTCAGGTGTACAGCAAAGTGAATCAGTTATATATATATATATATATATATATATATATATATATATATATATATATATATATATATATATACATACATATATATATGTATATATCTCCACTCTTTTTTAGATTCTTTTCCCATATAGGCCATTACAGAGTATTGAGTAGAGTTCCCTGTACTTGTAACAACTTTTAATGGAGTATAATCTGTAAAAATACTGAATCACTAGGCTGTACACCTGAAACTAATGTAATATTGTAAATCAACTATACTTCCAAAAAAACTTGCACTTGAATTCTTTTCTCAGAGTCTGCATTTAGGGGAACCTGAGTAAGATACTCAGGCGCACACACACACACACACACACACACACACACACACACACAATCAGTAAATCTAGCTGTGATTATTATAAGAAATGTGCTTTATAAAATATGTCATTATGTAAATATTAGCAATGATAAAAAATTTGTCAAATTCTCAGTAGAAAAAGAAGGCATCCAACACCATCACAGTTAAGAGATCTAGAAGGAATCTTGAAAGTCACCTTGTTCATTTCTACCAGCAACTTCCCACTCATTCCCATCTCAGCACCTTCCAGCCCAAGACGCAAGTTCATACGACACCTTGGAACCCTGCCCCTAGAATAGTATATGATTGAGTAGCTTCCTGGGGAGGACTAGAACAGAGAAAGAGATGTCTTCACAACCACTTTTTACCTTCTCCTATCAACTTCTTACCTTCTCAGCCCCAAGACAGGTTTGGAAAGGGAAAACAAAGGGCCTAACTACTCACAAAAGGCTGAAAGCCCCTAGGATGGCTGGAGTTGCTGGACGCTGCCTGGGTTTAAACTTTGTCCTAGCAGGAGGTCTATTCTCCTGTGCCCCTTCAAGTCTGTCCCATGTGCTTTGTAAAGCATGCCTTTAACAGATGAGCTTAGGGCCCAGCCTCTGCAGATTGATAAGATCACAGGCTCTGCAGCAACCTCATTGCTGCCTCCCCTGCACCATCTGCCCAAACCAAGCCTGTCCCCATGAATCCCATTCAAAGCATGTAATTGAATGAATCCTGCTTTATGTGGAAATGAAATATGGCCCAGAGGAGTTTTCTTCCAGGGCTCATTTTCAGTTCACTTAACACATCTTGGTCTATAGGAAATACCAAATGCCAACACACCACTTCCCAACCAGGTGGACTGGCCTATCTCCACATCTTGAGAGCATCTACCATCAGGGCAGCAAGATGATTAATGGGAAGGGGTAAGGAGGTGTGACACCCTGAGCCATTTTCTACAGGCAGGGGGAAATCTGTGATTGCAGAGGTTCAATTTAGCACATCAGCATTTTATTGATACATCCGATGTGTAATCTAGAATTAACCTTCACAAGGGCAGGAACATTTTTGTCAGTTTGTTTACAGCTGTATCCCTAGCCCCTGGAACAATGCCAGAGAATAGCAGATACTCAATATTCTCTTGTTCTTTTCTTTAAAAAAATTTAGCTATAATTTACATAAAGAGAAATGCACAGGCATTAAGTATAGGATGAGTTTTGACAGATGTGTATACCCAATTAATCTAAACCCTCATCAAGATTGAGAACATTTCTGTTACCCCAAAATGTTCCTTAATGTCCCTTCCCAGTCAATCCCCCAGACCTTCCCAGAGACAACTGCTGTTTGGATTTCTATCAGCATAGATTAGCTTGGACTTTATATAAACGGAATCATAGTACAGTTTGTACTCTGTGATGTCTGACTTCTTTTGTTCCACTTAATACTTTTGAGATTCAGCCATTTTTCTTGCAGGTTTCAGTAATTTATTTCTTTTTGTTGCTAAGCAGATTCCATTTATGAATGCACCACAATTTGTTTGTCTATTCTCCTGGTGGTAGACATTGGAGTTTTTTCCAGATTTTGGTAATCATGACTAAAGCAGCTATAAATATTCTTATACAATTGTTTTTGTGAACATATGTTTTCATTTCTCTGGGTAAATAGCTAGGAATGGAATTTCTGGGTCATAGGACAGATATATGTTTAACTTGATGAAAAAAAGCCAATTTTCTGAAAGGATTGTATCAGCAATATACATTCTCACTAATATTTGGTATTGTTGATCTTTTTAATTTTAGCCATCCTAGTGGGTGTGAAATGGAATCTCACTGTGGTTTTAATTTGCATTTCTTTGATGGCCAGTAATATCAAGCACATTTCCATGTGCATGCCGATCATTTGCATATCTTCCGTTATGTAGTGTCTGTTTAACTCCTTGGTCAATTTCTGTATTGGGTTGTTTGTTTTCTTATTATTGATTTTAAGAAGTTTTTTAATATTCTGATTACAACTTTTTTTTTGTCAGAAAATAGAGAAGTATGCCTCAGACTAGGAGAAAGCTGAGCAGAAGTTTTTAATGTTGATTAAGTCAAATTTATAATTATTTTTGTGGTTAGTGCTTACTGTGTCCTGTCTAAAAAAATCTTTGCCTATCCGAAGCTCATGAAGATATTCTCCTAAGTTTCTTTAAGATGCTTCATAACTTTAGCCTTTACATTTAGGTCTATGATCCATCTCGACTTAATTCTAGCGTATGGTATAAAGTAGTAGTTGAGGTTCATTTTTTGCTGTACAGTTATCTAGCTATTCCAGCATCATTTGTAGAAAAGGCTTTCCTTTCCCCATTGAATTGTGATGGTGCTTTTATTAAAAAACAAAACAAAAACCAATTGACTATATCTATATCTGGAATCTGAATTCTATACCATTGACCTGTTTGTCTATCATTATGTCAATACCAACTCTTCTAATTACTACAGCTTTATATTTACTCTTTTTTTTTTAATTAATTAATTTATTTATTTTTGGCTGCCTTGGGTCTTCGTTGCTGCACGCAGGTTTTCTCTAGTTGCAGCGTGAGGGGGCTAATCTTCGTTGCGGTGCGCGGGCTTCTCATTGCGATGGCTTCTCTTGTTGTGGAGCACGGGCTCTAGGCACGCGGGCTTCAGTAGTTGTGGCTCCCAGGCTCTAGAGCGCAAGCTCAGTAGTTGTGGCGCACGGGCTTAGTTGCTCCACGGCATGTGGGATCTTCCCGGACCAGGGCTCGAATCCTTGTCCCCTGCATTGGCAGGCGGATTCTTAACCACTGCACCACCAGGGAAGTCCCTATATTTACTCTTGAAAGTAGGGAATGTTAGTTTTCCAACTTTGTTATTTTTTTCAAGATTGTTTTCCCTATTCTTGTTCCTTTTATTTTTATCTAAATTTTGGTACTGGCTTAACAATTTCTACCAGTAAAAAAGGCTGCTGGGATTTTAGTTGGGATTACGTTGAATTTTTTGGATTAAAGGGGGGAGAAATTACATTTTAACAATATTGGACTGTCTCATCCACGAACACAGTATATCTCTCCATTTATTTATGTCTTCTTCATTTTAGCAATGTTTTGTAGTTTATAGTTTTCAGTTTAGGAGTCTTGCACATCTTAAATGTATTCCTCAGTATGTTATACTTTACAATGCTATTGTAAATGTAAATGTAGACTTCTATATTTCATTTTCTAATTTTTATTTCTAGTATATAGAAATACAAATGATTTTTAGATACTGACTTTGTATCCTATGTCCTTACTAAATTCACTTATTAGTTTTAATAGTTTTTGGTAGATTCCTTTAATATCAGATTATCTGTGTATACAGCTATATCTCATCTGTGAATAAAAGTTTTACTTCTCCTTTCCAATCCTTCTGTCTTTTTTAATCTTTCTTTTTTGCCCTGCCTAGGATTTCCAATACAATGCTGAATACAAATTGTGAGAACACATATCCTTGACTTGTTTTCAATTCTATATTTTAGTTTTATTACATGATGTTAGCTATAATTATTTTGTAGATAGCCGTTATCAGGTTGAGGAAGTTTCCCTTTATGAAAAATTTGTTAAGAGCTTCTACTTTTGTCATGAATAAATGTTGGAATTTTGTCAAAGGCTTTTTTTGCATCTATTGAGCTAATCATAATTTTCTCCTTGATTCTGTTAATGTGCTTACTTACTTTTATTGATTTCCTAATATTAAACCAAACGTGCCTTCTTAAAACAATCTCCCACTTTGTCTTGATGTAAGTATCCTCTTTGTATCTTGTTTGATTCAACTGATAATATTGTTAAGGATTTTTACATCTAGTTATAGGAGGGATATAGGTCTGGATTTTTGGTTTGTTTGTTTGTATGTTTGTTTTGGTGTCTTGTCAGCTTTTGGTATCAGGATTATGCTGAACTCATAAAATCAGTTGTGAAGCATCCCATTTTTCTCTCTATTCTGAAAGATTTTTATAAGATTGATCTTATTTCCTACTTAAAAATGTTGAACAGAACTCACCAGTAAAACCATGCAGCCTGGAGTTTTCTTTGTGTGAAAGTATTTTATTATTAATTCAATTTCCTTAACAGATATGTAGCTATTCAGATTTTGTATTTCTTGTGTTAGTTTTGCTAAGTTATATCTTTCAGTAAATTTATCTAGTTCATCTAAATTACCACATTTATTAGCATTAAAATGCATTCATAATATCTCATTATCTTTTCAATGTCTATAGATGCTATAGTGATGTCTTCTCTCATTGCTGGTATTATTTGTGTTTTCTCTCTTTTTTTCTTGGTCCATTTTGCTCTGGATTCATCAATTTCAAAAAAAAAATCTTTTTCAATGAAACAACTTTTGGCTTTGTTCATTTTGCCAATTATTTGTAGGCTTATTGTATTACTGATTTTCACTCATCTTTATGTTTTATATTTTGCTTATTTTGGTTTAATTTGCTCTTTTTTTCCTAGCTTTTTAGGTAAAAGTTTAGATCATTGACTTTATATCTTCTTTGTTCTCTAATATAAGCATTTAATGCCATAAATCCCTAAAATTTCTATAGCTGCATCTCACAAATTTTGACATGTTGTGCTCCCATTTCCATTCATTTCAAAATATTTTCTAATTTCTCTCATTATTTCCTCTTTGTTTCATGGACTATTTAGAAAATCTATTGTTAACTCTCCAAATAATTGAGGGGTTTTATAGATATATCTTTTTTGTTATTGATTTCTAATTTAATTATATTGTGGTGAGAGAACATCCATATAATCAACTGTTCATGTGCCCATCATTCCAGTTCTGGGTTGGCAATGATGAAGGTTGGCTAATGTCAACTAACTGAATCATTTTGTTTACTTTATTATTCAGCGGCTCTTCTGTTGGATGTTTTCTAGTGGGTGTCAAATCATCTCACATTGTTCCCACTCCCATGTGTCCATGTACAAGCCTCTACTCGATTGACACAGCCTTGTCTCTGATCTTCCTGTTTACCATCCAGGCCCCAGACCAACCAGCCAGGCCACTGGACACTGTCTAGGAATCTGCATATATATTCTTACCTCGTGTTACTTCTCTTTCCACGCAAAGTGAATGACCAGGTGTGTCACTTGCCGTTCTGCCTACTGGGAAGATTTTCCCTTTTCACTGTCTCTCAAGGTCACCCATGAATGTGGATATAATGCAGCACCATCTGTTTTCAGCTGGCTTCCACATACTGAGTCAACTCAACTGGATAACAAGTTCAGGCTTTTACCTCCTCCCTCAGCTAATCATATGAGATCTTCCCTACAGCCACAGGCATGAGCTGGGAGATGGGTGTTGCTGCAACTATAGTGAGTGACATGGAAGTATGGGTGACCTGCCCATGCAGTTATCTGTGCTCTCTGTTCTGCGTAGGCTTGAACCTAGAACATTTCCATTTTATTATAGACCGATGCTGGGCTTGTCCAACTTTATGATTTGACAGATCTGATAGACCCCAGATCAGAATGGATAGTCCCAGGTGCAGGGTCATTTGGTTCTCCAGATAACCAAGCATTCTATCTCTACCAGGGCCCAATATCATGCCAAGAGCAGTTTTTCAAAAGGTGTATATTTCTCTGCTGCAAATGTCATGACCTTGCTCCAGAACCCCAGAGGCCTGTGTTGCCATTCTTTCACAGAGGCTTGCCATAAATTCCACCCTGCATCTTTTCCCACCACTGACACCTCCAACACCATAGGGCCTGTTAGACTGTATGACCCACATAGCAGGACTGCCTGCACCACAGCCTGGACTTGCTGCAGAGCTCTTTCTTACTCTGGACCCCACTCAAAGCTGGCAGCCTTCCGTGTCACTAGGTGTTCAGGCCAGGGCAATATTCCTAGGTGTGGAATGGGTTGTCTCTGGAACCCAAGCGGCCTACCAGGCACTGTGCTTCCTTCTTTGTGATAGGGGATGCAAAATGCTATCTTTTTTCTTTTACTTTGGTGGAGATATCCTAGCACATCCCTGACCACTACACCCTAAAAACTTTACTGAAGTGTCAGGTTCCCGAATTGTCTAGGGTTTTTCTCCCACTTTCTGGACCCCATGGGTTTTAAATGGACTTCAGTGCACTACCTCCTCTTGCTCATTTTTCCTAGTCAGTAATAGATTAATGTAATGTTCCACAGGACGTCTAGACAGTCCAGATCTCCTTGGAATATATTATGACAGAGAGTGGGGAAGTTAACATAGCCCTAGGGCAAAACTGAAAATGAATATTCATTGTCCATTTCATATAAATACAAACTCTTTCTAATCTTTTCTGATCAGAATAGAAAAGAACACATTCACAAAAGCCACAGATCTTAGGCCATATGTCTGAGGCCTTCTTAATCTCCTCTAGCAAGTGTCCCCAAGTGTAGCGCAGCAACTACAATTAAGGTTCTTGCAGCCACAGAAGAACAAAAGAGAAAGGAGACAAATAGGAAACAAATAGCAAAAAGGCACATCTATATCCAAACATGTTAATTATTAAATTAATGTGAAAGTACTATCACTCCAGTCAAAAGACAGATTGACACACCGGGTAAGAAAGGGAGATCCAAGTATATATTGTCTACAATTTTTTCAGGGCAATATAAATATTTTAAAAGTACATTATGATGGTTGCTAAATGTGTGCATTTTTCCAAAACTGATCAAACTGAACACTTTAAAAAGGTGAATGTTACTACCTATAAATTATACCTTAATAAAGATGTAAAAGAAAACATTAAAAAAAAAGAGGACATGCCCAATTCATTCTATGAGTCTAGAATATGAGTCTAGAATATCCTTGATAACATATCTAGACAAGGAAAGGCAAAGGAAGCTAGCAGGCCAGTAGAACTGATAAAAGTAGATGCAAAAATCCTAAGCAAAATATTAACAAAGTGAATTCAACAATGTGTAAAGAAAGATAAAACATCATGACCAAGTTGGGTATGCCCCAAGATTATATGATTGGTTCAAAAAGTTGGTTAATGTAATCCATCATATTAATAAATTATGAGTAAACACATAAGATCATCACGGGAGATGCAGAAAGAGCATTCAATAAAATATAACATCCATTCAGCTTTAAAAAAAAGAAATATAACTCTTGTCAAACTTGGAATAAAAAGAAACTTCCTAAACATAATTTACAGTAAACAACATACTTAATGGTAGAACGCTTAAGGTCATGAAGATCTGCTTTCACTACTCCTTTTCAACATTGGACTAGAGATCTTATCCATACGGATGGAAAAGAAAAAAAAAGTATAAGCATTTGAAAAGAATATTTAACTGTCACTATTTGTAGGTGCTATGATTGTTCACAAAGAAATCCTGAGAATATGTATTTAAATTATTAGAATTAGTAGCAAGGTTGCTATATACAAAATCAATATTAAAAAATCAGTGACATTTCTATATATTAGACAAAATAAAAAATGTAACTTATTGAAAGATGTTACAATAACAGCAACAACAAAAGAATTTCTAAAAAGACATTTAAATACAGATGTACATACAATATATGCCTTTTTGGAAAAAAATTATAATTATAAAAATTTACTGAAAGACAGGGAAGAGCTAAATAAAGGAAGCAATATTCCATGTTATTGGACAGAAAGACTCAATATGATGAAGATGTTCATTCTCTCAAAAAATGTATCTATAAAATTAATGCAAGTCCAATCAAACTCCCAACTGGGTTTTTCATGGAACTCAGCAAGCTGACTTGTGTGTGTGTGTGTGTGTTCATATTCAAAGGACAAAGAATAATGCTTTGAAGAAGAACAAGGTGGGGCAGGGGAACCCCTTCTAACCTCTAGAAAGATTTATTATAAAGGTACAGAAATTAAGACAGTATAGTATAGGTGTAGGAATAGACAAACAGATGGCTGGGACGGACCAGAGAGCCTCAAAACAGGCTCATGTATATATGGAAACTGGATTTATAACAACAGGCATTACACATTAGCAAGGAAAGGATGAGCTATTTAATAAATGGAGTTTAGACAGTTTTTCATATAGAAAAATGAAATCTGATCCCTACCTCGTACCATACACAGAAATCAACTCCACGTGGATTAAAGACTTAAATGCGCATGGTACAATGAAGAGATTTTTAGAAGACAATAGAGGAGAAAGTCCTAAAAACTCAGCATAGAGAATTATTTCTTAAATATGACGAACAAAGTACAAACCATAAAGGAAAGCACATCCCTCTCAGCGCAGGCCTAGCTGTGCTCGCAGTGGCCTCTGGTGTCAGAGCCAATGTCTCCTGCCTCTTACCATTCAGCAGACTTTAGCGGGGGCGGTCGGGGCTCTGAGGAGGTTCTGGATGAGCAACAAAAAGATGGATGCTTCCATCTTTGTAATCTCACGGCAGGAGATTGGTTCCATCTTCCCACAGAAAGAAAAGGTGTTCAAGAGACTGGGAAACACACCAATTTAATTTAGAAAGCACCTTTCAAGAGACAAGCAGTTAAGCTTTGAAATGTTGCTTCCCCGGTATAATACCTGCCAGTCGGGCAGCACATTTTCTTTGACGCAGAGCTAATGGGAGAAGGGTAGGATGATATGATGAGGAGCGATGATGGAAGAGGGTATATAAAATGGGTGGGAGAGAAGGACCCTAGAAAAGGGGTGCATCGTAAGTGACCAAATCTCCACGGTGGAAAAGGAGATGTGCACCTCACTCCACACTATCCTGATGGTAGCACACAACGGTGGACACCCCTCTAGCCAGCCAGCTGGGAGGATCTGTCTTGGCTCACATGGGCCAACCCCAAGGGAGGGCTCTGATTGCACCTCCTTCCTGCTTCGCCTGCTGAGGAAAGCACGAAAGATGTGCAAAGAAACCAACATGTTATAAGGAAGAAGGGGACCAGCTCTGAAAAACAGAACAACTGGTTATTCTACCACTGCTTTCTACCAGACTATTATCTACCCTTGAGAGCCCAGAGTTCTGCAGTTAAGTAACAAAATAAATCTTTGTTGTTGGACAGGCACCTTCAAATTCATTGGGATCATTTACATCCAACTCTCTCAGTAAACTTTAACATTGCACCTGTCGTCTGGCAGACATTCAGAACCAGTGTTAAGTCTTGTGGCCATTTTATAGTGTTATCAATTTGCCATCTGTCCTTGTTTTAAAGACTAGTGCATTTTTACCATGGGTCCAGTGCATCGTAATGAAGTCTTTGGAAGATTAGCAAAGCATTTCAGGCTTTTAAACCTGCATGTGCACGGTGAGCAAGGTATGGGACCGTGGCTCCGGCGGCTACAAGGGAATGTGCAATGATTATACCTACTCAACAGACTGTATTTTTCACGTTGCCTAAGCCGCCCCTGGTGATAAGCTAGCCACTCTCACAGGCATTGTAACTCTGCTGAATAGTACTTTGCTATTTCCAATACATTCCTTAGGCCCTCGTGCCTTTATCTACACTGTGACTTCATCGGAACGTGCCTCTCTCTGCCTGCTCAAGCAGTCATCCATTAGCTGACCGTATTTTTTTCATCTGACATTTATAAAACCCCCTCCATGGGTGAGACTCTTTGAGCATTTAGGCTACAAGATGGAAAACAAATAATCCTTGTCATGGAGAATCTGAGAGCTTGGTGGAGAAGAATGAAAGTTAAATACACACAGAGAATGGTTAAGATTTATGCACTTTGGCATCAGATGACATGGGTTGAAATCTCATCTCTGACGTTTCCTAGTTGTGTGGCCTTGAATAAGCCACTTAATCTTTCTAAGCTTCCATATCCTCATCTGTAAAATGGAGACTCATTTATCTAACAAATATTTATTGAAGACCCACTATATGCCCAGCACAGGCTAGGTGCTATGGCTCTAGCTCTGGAGCAGACAGACAAAATCCCTCCCAAGTGACGTTGGCGTTCAGATATTGACAAGTGGATATTAAAAATGAAAGAACAGATACATAATATGTCAGGAATGATAAGTGCTATGAAGAAAAATAGGGCAGGGTGAGTGGACCGTGAATGGAGGAGAAGGCTGCTTATTAGATGGTCAGGAAACACCTCTCTAAGGAGGCAGCATCCGTCAGAGATCTGGCTGAGTCAGCAGAGGTCCACATGGCAGTCTGGGAGGAGAGCATTCTAGGCAGAGAGAAGAGCAAGGTGGGAGCGTGCCTGCTGTGGCCGAACAGTAGGAAGGGACCAGGGTGGCGGAGGTTGTGAGCAAGGGGAAGTGGCAGTGGGGTAGGAGAGCTGAGGCTGCGGCCAGGTCATACTGGGCTATGTAGACCAAGGTAAGAACAGTGTTAATTGGGGCCCATAATAGCAGCTTCCTTTAGGGATGGTGTTTGGGTAAAGCAAGGTCATGAACAGGAGTGCGGCATTCAGTAAGCACTCAGTGTGCATCAGCCATTACACCCAAGGGAAGAGAACATCATAGAGTCATGAGACAAGCAACAGGAAAGCACAGCACAGGGCTCCGAGGAAAAGCACCAAAATGAAACAACTCGTGCCCTCAAGGAGTTTACAATCTAGTAGGAGAAATCAGATGAGGATCTGTACGTACACCTACAGTAGATAAAATATGGCATGGACCACTGGGAAAGGATGGTCTTCTACATTGCAGGAAAAAGTACCATGATTTTCTTTTTGCCTGAAGATCGAGGAGAGCAGATGTGGACCTTTCTTCACTGCAGTGTCCCTGAGGTCTAGCACAGTGTGGCACATACAATAGGTACTCCACCAATATTTGATTTGATAAGAGTAACCATATACACGGAAACTTTTTCAGCTTCTTGGTGCTGACAATATTGGTTTCTTAAACCTTCGGGCACAAATAAAATGATTTTTTTACATATTCATGGGGCCAATTCATTGAATGTTTAACTAGGTCACTGGGATTCTTAGAAATTGATGACAAAGGATCTCTTTAAGGCAGGAGAGTAGTTATGAGGAAATATCAGTTGCCCTTTGAAAGAGGACGACAAGGTTTCTTGTGAAATACATCCCAAGCATACCCCATGGTCCCTAGCATTGGTGTCCCCATCTGATCTGCTTTGTTTGAGATCTAGATTCATAGAACAAAAGGATAGCAGAGGCCCTAGAGGTCATTCTGACCAATTCTCACAAGCAGTATGCTTATATTGTGAGAGTAATCAATGTGAAGTTTTAAAAAACAAAACCAAAAACTTGTTCTATAGCATTTCCCAGCCCTACCATAGCTAAGGACCACTATTCTTAGTCTAGATGCAGAGCTTGGGATTAGTCCAGATGTGACTAATGGGTACATGGTAGAACAAAATCATCCATTACAGATACTATTCAACTCATCTCTCTGTTGGTCAGGAGCAGCCACTGAGGGTCCCTTTGAGTATCCAGCAATGAGGGTCAGAGAACGGGGGGTTGTGAAGCTGAGGGTGAGGCATGTTGTAGGTATTCATACGGCTGGTAGAATAGTTCTCCCCAAGATGGGGAAGAAATTCAGAAGCTAGTGAAAAAGGAGGAAACTAACCCAGTAAAGTCAGCATCAAATTGAGTTGCTAGGAAACAAGAAGATCCTGACACAGTGGGATCCTGGGTGTCAAGGTTAAGCGAGATAGGAGAAAGGAAGGAGAGGAATCAAAACATGAATGATTTCAGGGAAATGCTTAAACTGTAAAGGTGCCAAGCTCATCTTTAAAAGCAATACCAAAAAATTAAATGAAATAGGGCATTTGGAAAGAGATGAGAAACTTGAGCAACAGAAGTGGATAAAAGGTCAAGTGAAGCTAGTAGAGGGGTCTCCCGTTGTACAAACGTGCCAACAATTGCCCTCCCTCTCCCCTGAGCAGCCTGGCCCCTCTCTCACACCCACAACTAGAGGTCCTGATAGTACTGCCATGGGAATTTTTGTGATAAACCCTGGAGCCTTATGAATCTCTGAGATTGATGTTCAGAAAGAAAAGAAGACGCTATAACTAGCTGAGGGAAGCTGAACTCCAAAGCAAAAGACCAGCCTGAACCTGAAGTCTTCCCCACAATACTCCCCAAAGTTTTCTTCTATGGGAAGTAGCTTCTTATACTGCCTGAAATTCTACTGGTTAAAGATGCATATGCATCACTGTATACCCTCTTTTTAAAAGATCAAAAACTCCGGGGATGTTATTAGAGATGTTAGTAGTCATTCACACATTAGTATAAATTACTAAAAAATTTGTCCACTTGTCTTTCTAACATCTTGCTGAGATCATCTGCTCTAAGGAAAAGGAAGTTTCAATTAAGGATGAAAGTTAGTAAATGACTGTATATTTCTTCATGTCTTTTGTTCCATTTTGTATTCCTGATACTTCTGAAAAGGATTTGAGGCAGCAAATATTTCTGGATTTTGAGGATTTTATGAAAAAAAGATAGACTGATTTTGCCCTCCCCTCTCCCTCTCCCTCCCATACACACATAAAATAGTGATGCTGTCTATAGTTGAATATGTAGTTGGAACATGGTTAGGGGGTTAGAAACATTAAATTGAAGTGACCTCCGTTAACATTGTTTCCTGCTAGTTAAACTACAAAACGCAATGGTTGGATCAGAACAGAGAGAGTGATACTACATCAGCTTTAAAGAATCAGTCCTATTGGGAAATCACATTTGGCTCTAATCTGATTGAAGAAATCACCACTGTTAGAGCAGGAATGTATCTAGCAAAGGACCCGGAAGCTTAGGAAAGGGAAGGTGAAAGAAGAAAGCCCTGAGTTTTGATTATGCATGCTGTAACCAGAGGAGAGAATAGTGGGGCCTAAAGGTGTCCTGTCCAGTCCTGTGACAGCTGATGTCCTGATCTAAGTGAGGCTCACCATGTAGCTTTCTGATTGCGCTCTAGCTTCCTTTATAGATTTGCTGCCAAGGAGGAAACTGGTAGCAACATGCTTATCCAGGGACTAGATAGCCAGTAATATTATTCTGATTGGTACATCAAGCTACTATAAGTTTGTTTAACAGGGGTCAGACCCTGAACTCTAATCCTTTTTGACTCTAAGACCACAAGAGATTGCCTGTATAAGACCTGATTATTATGAACTATGATCCAAGACTAGAATTTTATTAATAATGGAGGGTGAAAAAAAGCTCCCTTCTACTCCCATTTCTTCTCCTATCTCCCCCACTCCCCTGTATACCCTCTCCTGTACCACCGGATATTCTGTTCCTAGACCCCTAATTTGCATTATAATTCAGCTTTGCTATGGATAAAATGGCTTCAGAAGGATGTCTTGAGCTGCCCCCCACCCCCACCCAGCACCATCATTGTACCTATGAGAAAAAACATTGTTAATTCCAATAGCTGATTCTCAAATGGATTTTGGACCATGACCCAGTGATAACTTGGGGACATTTTGTTCCCGTTAATTGGTCTTTCTAGCCAGCGTCTGGGAGCTGGCTGGGAAATGCCCTTAGTAAATCACTCCCAGTGGTTTGGGGAAGGACAGAGGAGGTTCTAGAAGAGAAAAGTCAGGCTAGGGGGTGGATAGCATGGAGGGGAGAGGAACAGAGAGCCAAGCAATATTCTGAAAATGGAATTTGTACCCAGCCAGAAATAACTGTCTGATCAGGCCTAGCTAAAGACTTTCTGAAATGATGAAGCAACTATTAAAGAGACATCTTCAAAAGCCTCTCTCAGTGAAGATTGAGAAAAAAAAGCCTCTCTCAGTGAAGATTATCACCTCTCTCATTGGTGATAAGCCGGGTGGGTTTATAAGTAACGTGCTCTGCCAGGCAATCTCGATAAGGCCTTATTCTCCCCTCCAGAGTTGGAAATTGAAGTTTTATATCTCACAAGAATATAGCATCTGATGCAATCTCCCACCTAAGTGCTCTTGCCCAGTGGCTTGGGATGAACATGCTGATGTCACACTGACTCTATTGAAACAGAAGGACAATAGTCAGCTTACTTCCAAGCCCCTAAATGGAAATGCTGGGCTGGGGTAGGAATAGCCCAATACCAGGCTGCCCCTCACCTAGCTAGTGTGTGAGTTTCTCTCTGGCAGGCATGGGACGGGTCTGGGATGAAGCCAAAGCTATCAAAAGAGACAGAGGTCAGTACAATGTAGTTGCCACAATCCTTCTAGCCTGAAATTAAGCACGTGGATCCTTCCCAAGGGGATTATAACAGCAGTTCTGTCAGAGTGCCATGATTCTCTAGATACATGGAAAGTCTAATTCATTCATTCATTCATTCAACAAACATTTATTGGCTGTGCACCATGTTCCAGAGACTGCTGGTCTAGGAGAGGCAACAGAAGGTCAGTTGCAATCTTATAGGAAGGGAAAGTATGTCCAACGGACTTTGAAAGTACAGTGGACAGGCATGGTAGGGGATCAGAAACAAGAGATGGCTCTGGCTAGGTTCAGCCCCGACTGGTCAATCACTTACAGAGAAAGGATGAGTGCCTCCGAAAAGGGATGGGGCAGAAAGTCTGGATCTGATTCTGTCTGGGGAAAAAAAGAAATGAAAACACTCAAAACTGAACCCAAACTAGTCACACCAAAGTGACAATGGCCCAAAGTGACAGGGAGCCAGGGTTTTCACCTAGAGAACAAGAATTAGCCTGACAGGGCAGAACACACTGCTATTTTTCACTGTGCCTGTCAACGTTGATTTACTCAAAGTATCCCCTCCACTTGAGAGAGTTGCTGCAGCTTCCCAAATAATCTGACGACAGAGAAGACACTGGCAGGGCAGTCACAGAGCAGGAGTGGCTGGGTTCATGTCGGGGCCAGGGCAAGCCTTCCAGCTCTAGGGGCAGAGTTGAGTTCAAGCAGAGTTCTACCACTTCCTTTGCATTAGAATTCAGTGTCCTCATTTGTAAAACTGAGAGAATAATAGGACCCACCTCTCAGAATTGCTTCAGAGCAAGGATGAAATAAAATAATGTACCAAGCTTAGCACATAATAAGTAGCTACAAATATTAGCCACCATGGCTGCCAACAGTAAAGGAAGGCTACTCTTACTTGGTGTCTGGGAAGACAGTGCTGCCCTGGGTGTCATGGGATGCAGAGCTGCAGTTTTTGGACAAGACAGAAACAAGCCAGGGAAGGGACGCACTCCCTCCTCACCTAGCCAAGCCCCTTCTCCTGGGGCCACACTCATTAAGCAAGGACTGGTGATTGTTCAGTCCCGGGTCTTGCCTGTCCCTTCCCCGAAGACCCACCGACACACTTGCAGATAAGCTTCAAGGAGGCTGTGGATAGGAACTAAGGGAAGGAAGAAGGGGTTGGGGAAAGCAACCAGGAGGCCTCTTTCTGAAGAAAAAAGGGTTTCTCCTAGTATGGGGGAAAGGAAAAAGGCTGGGACTTAGAGAGAAAACACCTCTACAGATTTAACACGCCATCTGAGAATAAGGGCAAAGCTACAGAAGACTTCCTAAGGTCTCTGAGGGGAGGGGAAACTGAAGTTTAAAAATGAAAAGACCTTCAGTCACATGAAGGGATCAACCAGCTTGTTGGCCCACAGGAGCCGAGGGCCTCTATCCTGCCAAGGCCACATCCAGAGCTCCCATAAACAGCAACAGCTGCAGGTCAGGAATTGTCTGGAATGTAGAATTAGAAACAGTCCAAGATCTTGTGAAAAGAAATGCAGAGGATCTGGAACGCAAGCCAAACCTGAGGAGAGGACAGGGAGAAGGTGGGAAATGGCAGGACCTGATCACAGCCCTGCAGGGGTCAAGAGTGGGCAGGCACAGGACAGTGAGAGCTACCACTCTGATTTAGGGGAACAGTCAAAAGCACTCACACTAATTAATTGGGGGCTGTTCTTTCGGATTAATTCATTTGAATAAAGGTCTCCCCGAGAGCCTGGAAATTAATGCAAAACAAAAGACTGCAGCTGAGATATAAGAACTAACTCAGATGGAGCACCTCAGTCCGTCGTGTTGCTAACAGCCTCTGGTCCTCGCCCCATTCCAGGGAATAGACACATCACCTCCAGAGCATTGCCAAGACCTGCCCAAGCAGAACCACTCTTCTGCTTCCTGGCTGTTCAAACCCCCTGAAGGGAAGGAAGATGGTGTTTGGATTCACAAGTCTTACCAGGCATACCTGAGGATTAGGACTGAGAGATTTTGCCCCCTCCTCTTTTATCTTCTAATAATCCAAAGACCCCGTTAGAATCAAGCAGCCCAACTGTAGCTGACCCAAATGTCAAGAAGTTAGGTGCACAGAGGTGATGGTAGGATTACAAAAAGAAGGTAAATAAGTGCCATGGATGGCCCCTGATTAGGGTTTTTCATCATCTCTCTCAAATTCCTAGTTTCTTCCTTAATCCAAAGGATATCAACCAAGGTAAGCATGTTGACATAGAGATTCCTAGAGTAGAAACCTTTTTGTCAGGAGACAGTGGTCAAAGTGAAACCCAGTTTAACCTTCCTGTTTCCTTCTCTACCACCTCCACTGCCCCACATCCACCCCAAATCCTAGCTTTAGGCTATTTCTTACAGCCAGGGCTCTGCACACCTGGGGGAAATTGATGTAAAAACTAATAGATGCATTGGATTTTTCCATAACCTATCCAAGACACCTGGCCTTTGCTGGGACCCCAAAATCAGTCATCCTGGTGGAGGCAGAGCAAGGTTGGGAAACTGGGGTGCTCAAGAGACCCCATGACAACTTATTTGCACAGGACTTTTATGCCTCTCATTCTCTACTTACACTTAAAGATGAGAAAGAGCCCCAGGTTAGTCACTGAGCCCTCACCCCTTGTCAAAATTCTCTTCATAGGTGTTCACAAACACTCACCTTCTTCTCATATTTGTGCAGCTTGGTACCATGAGAACTTTTCAGTTCCCTTCCCATACACATGCATCTGGCCCAGGAGATGTGTAGGTAAGACACAATAGTTGGTTAACATTTTATTACCACAGTACAGTACATGGGCGTATTTGGACAACTCCAAGGCACCAGGAAATAATACAAGTAGAAGAAGCAGTAAGGTGCGTCTGAAAAGGGAAATCTTCCTCATATTGTTTTTATCATCATATCAAGATTTTCAGAAATGGTAGAGAGTTGATTGTACATTCAGAACTAACATGTCCCTTGCAAACAGTGCTTCCATCTCACACATCTTAAAATCGAAGGTACAATCTGCAACCTGAAAGAAGATATTCCCCAAAGCAGAATCTTGGTAATAGGGAATTCAAGACACTCTGATTATTTTAAATGAGTAAGAAGCTTCAAGATCTTCTCAGGGAGGTGCATTATCAGGAAATATTCTGGGCTAAGAACATTCTGCAGAATCCCCCAATAGAAGATGAGGCATGTCAGATGCCCACAGACAGAGAGCAATAAAGTGTAAATAATTTAAAACTCCTTGATATTAACCTGCCTACGCATCACGTACGTCTTTAATAATTAATTCAGCTCAGTCTTTAAAGAAATTCTCTCCATGTAACTTAAATCATTCTCTCTGTTTTGCCTGTTAACAACAGGCGATCATTTCCTGTTTGGGACTCGTCCTTCCCAAGTGAGATGCATTTATTTACACAAGAGACATTTTCCTGCTGTTGCCGGTTTCCATGGATGCGTTCTGCACATGCTCAGTGAGCATCGTGGTTCAGATCAGAATTCTCATTAAGGTACTCACCGTTGTCAGGAACTGTTTTAGTGTTTTATATCTATTGGCATAATTTCCACAGCAATCCTATTGCCCCTCATTATTTCTCTATTTTACAGACGAAGAAAATGGTTAAATAACTTGAATAGAATGCTCCCATCACACCTGCCTGCCCCCAACAGATAAATCATTGCCTGACATATTCACCATGGGAACAAGGCTGTGCATAACTCGTATCATGGTGTTAACTGGGCTTAATTTTGTGTAGAAAAACTTGTCTTGCTGTAAAAGAAGCTGGTCCCTTTAAATACCTGATTACTGAGTCTTGCTAAATCATCCACACACAGAAAGCCTTGGGGGATGAGGAAAGGGGAGTGACAGGGTAATTGAAAATAGCTGAGGAATAGTGACATCAAATGCTTCTAATATAAAAGACACAGGACACCAGCCACAGGAGAAGATTTAGAGGTATAGGGAAGGGAACTGGAGCATGTTTATATTTTGTAGAATGCAGTTTGCTCCAGAAATGGAAATTATTCCAGGAAGGTCAGAGAGAAGATGCAGCTGTAGATGGAGGACAGTTGAGCAGAAACCCCAAGACCCAAAAAGAATCACATCAGGTATATTCACAACACTGTAACTCTATGTAATTTATTGATAGCAAAGTGGGATTTACACAGTGTTTATGCCCTGAGGCTTTGCCTATTAAAAAACGGCTGAGAAGGTCAAAGCAGAGGTGTCATAAATTAAGAAACCACATAGTATATCTTTTTTACTGCACACTATTATTTTCTTGTTTCACTTGCATATGCTACTTATTTGCAGTTTTTTAAAATGAGGTATAAAATTTTTTTTAAGTGAAATGTGTAAAGTACACAAACAAATCTCACCCGCATAGCTTCATGAATTTTTACATACATATTTCTATTTCAACATAACCAACCTCCAGATCAAGAGACAAAATATTTCCACCACCCCAGAAAGTTCCCAGGCAATAGCCACCAACCTCTGCCAGAAGTATTCTTACTTCTAACACAATAAATGAGTTTTGCCTGTCCTTGATAAATTACAGAAATGAAATCAGGCAGTCTATACTCTTTGGGTTCTGGCTTTTTCACTCAACATAATGTTTGTAAGATTCATCCATATTATTGTACATATCAGCAGTTTGTTCTTTTACATTGTGGTTTCATATTCCATTGTATGACAACACTCCTGATTGATTTATCTTTTCTCCTGTTCATGGACATTTGTGTTGTTTCAAGCTTGGGGCTATTATGAATAAAGCTGCTATGAAAATTGTTATATCTTTCTTTGTTGTTGTTGGACAAATGCACTCATTTCTTTTCCATGTTTACCTAAGAGAGGAATGTCTGGGTTATAGGGTAGGTATATCTTTAGCCGTAGTTGATACTTTTGTTGGACACTACAGTACATCCTTCAGATTCTCCTTCAAGACATTCCTCCTAGCTGCTGGGACTGGTGCCAGCTGTCAGCCCTCTTTGGAAATTGCTGCAGCTGAAGAGTGCTTCTCCTTCAGCTCATATCTGTGGCCACATCCAGGGGATCCCTTACGACCAGATAACAAAGGAGAAAAGAAGCCTAAGTTCAGTTCATAGATGCGTTGGTTTGGATGTGAGTATAAGCCAAAAACAGATGACTGTTCACACTCATGGGTGAACCTGAAGACAGTGATGAGGGGAAATCCTCTCAATGAGCAGAGCCTGGCAGTGAATCTGGTCATCTACTCTGTGTGGCAAGAGAAATGGTCACAGGTTAGAACTCACAGAGACCCATGGGCAGTGGCAAATGGCATAGCCAGCTGACCAAAGTTTGGGAGGAAACAGATGGGAAGGTCAGGGACAAAGAAGAGGTAGAAGGCAGAGGGATGTGGATGGACAGATGGGAATAAGCTTGAAATAGGGAGACTTTAGTATTTCATGTTAATACCCACCCTGGAAGAACCATTAAAAATCCAGTTGGCATCAGCCAGCCCCTACCATTGGCCATGCCAGTTCCAATACAACGGTCTCGTGAATAGAGTAATCACAGTAGGGATGGAGACTGTATGGCACCAACAACATGCCTCCCACTTACAAAGGCTGACCTTGCCCATGCTGCTGTTGAATGTCCAACCTGCTAGCCTAAGTCACCAAGGATATGTCCCTGACATGGCACCATCCTTCAAGTAGGTCAACCAGTCACTTGGTGGCAGGTTGATTACATTGGACCTCTGTCATCCTGGAAGGGGAAGTGCATCACTCTGACAATAAGAGATACATACTCAGATATGGGTTTGTCTCCCCTGCCCACAGAGTCTAAGCCAACTCTACAACTGGAGGTTTACAGAGTAAGTCATCATTTTACAGCAAAGCATCTGTGTGAGGGGGATCCACTGGTTATATCAAATGCCATACAAGCCAGAAGCAGCTAACATGACAGAGTAATGGAATGACCTACTGAAGGAACAGCTAAAGTGCAAATTTGGAAGGGGTACCTTGCAATGATGGGGTGCCATCCTTCAGGACACAATGTATACTCTAAATTAGTGACTTCATGTTACCCCTTTATAGTTATACCTACCGCCTCCCACCCCCCACTATCTCTAACCTCTGGTGGTCACTCATCTGTTCTCCACCTCTATAATTTAGTCATTTTAAGAATGTTATATAGAGGACAGACAGGAGAAGCAAGAAGAACTACAATTCTGCAGCCTGTGGAACAAAAACTACACTCACAGAAAGACAGACAAGATGAAAAGGCAGAGGGCTATGTACCAGATGAAGGAACAAGATAAAACCCCAGGAAAACAACTAAATGAAGTGGAGATAGGCAACCTTCCAGAAAAAGAATTCAGAATAATGATAGTGAAGATGATCCAGGACTTTGGAAAAAGAATGGAGGCAAAGATCGAGAAGATGCAAGAAATGTTTAACAAAGACCTAGAAGAAATAAAGAACAAACAAACAGAGAGGAACAATACAATAACTGAAATGAAAACTACAGTAGAAGGAATCAATAACAGAATAACTGAGGTAGAAGAACGGATAAGTGGCCTGGAAGACAGAATGTTGGAATTCACAGCTGTGGGACAAAATAAAGAAAAAAGAATGAAAAGAAATGAAGACAGCCTAAGACACCTCTAGGACCACATTAAACGCAACAACATTCGCATTATAGGGGTCCCAGAAGGAGAAGAGAGAGAGAAAGGACCAGAGAAAATATTTGAAGAGATTATAGTCAAAAACTTCCCTAACATGGGAAAGGAAATACCCACCCAAGTCCAGGAGGTGCAGTGAGTCCCATACAGGATAAACCCAAGGAGAAACATGCCGAGACACGTAGTAATCAATTTGGCAAAAATTAAAGACAAAGAAAAATTATTGAAAGCAGCAAGGGAAAAACGACAAATAACATACAAGGGAACTCCCATAAGGTTAACAGCTGATTTCTCAGCAGAAACTCTACAAGCCAGAAGGGAGTGGCATGATATAGTTAAAGTGATGAAAGGGAAGAACCTACAACCAAGATTACTCTACCTGCCAAGGATCTCATTCAGATTAGATGGAGAACTCAAAAGCTTTACAGACAAGCAAAAGCTAAGAGAATTCAGCACCACCAAACCAGCTCTACAACAAATGCTAAAGGAACTTCTCTAAGTGGGAAACACAAGAGAAGAAAATGACCTACAAAAACAAACCCAAAACAATTAAGAAAATGGTCATAGGAACATACATATCGATAATTACCTTAAATGTGAATGGATTAAATGCTCCAACCAAAAGACACAGGCTGGCTGAATGGTCACAAAAACAAGACCCATATATATGCTGTCTACAAGAGACCCACTTCAGACCTAGGGACACATACAGACTGCCAGTGTGGGGATGGAAAAAGATATTCCATGCAAATGGAAATCAAAAGGAAGCTGGAGTAGCTATACTCATATCAGATAAAATAGACTTTAAAATAAAGAATGTTACAAGAGACAAGGAAGGACACTACGTAATGATCAAGGGATCAATCCAAGAAGAAGATATAACAATTATAAATATATATGTACCCAACATAAGAGCACCTGAATACATAAGGCAACTGCTAACAGCTGTAAAAGAGGAAATCGACAGTAACACAATAATAGTGGGGGACTTGAACACCTCACTTACACCAATGGACAGATCATCCAAAATGAAAATAAATAAGGAAACACAAGCTTTAAATGACACAATAGACCAGGTAGACTTAATTTATATTTGTAGGACACTCCATCCAAAAAGAGCAGATTACACTTTCTTCTCAAGTGCTCACGGAACATTCTCCAGGATAGATCACATCTTGGGTCACAAATCAAGCCTCAGTAAATTTAAGAAAATTGAAATCATATCAAGCATCTTTTCTGAGCACAACGCTATGAGATTAGAAATGAATTACAGGGGAAAAAATATAAAAAACACAAACACATGGAGGCTAAACACTACGTTACTAAATAAGCAAGCAATTACTGAAGAAATCAAAGAGGAAACCAAAAAACACCTAGAGACAAATGACAATGAAAACACGACGATCCAAAACCTATGGGATGCAGCAAAAGCAGTTCTAAGAGGGAACTTTTTAGCTATACAAGCCTACGTCAAGAAACAAGAAACATCTCAAATAAACAATCTAACCTTACACCTAAAGGAACTAGAGAAAGAAGAACAAACAAAACCCAAAGTTAGCAGAAGGAAAGAAATCATAAAGATGAGAGCAGAAATAAATGAAATAGAAACAAAGAAAACAATAGCAAAGATCAATAAAACTAAAAGCTGGTTCTTTGAGAAGATAAACTAAATGGATAAACCATTAGCCAGACTCATCAAGAAAAAGAGGGAGAGGACTCAAATCAATAAAATTAGAAATGAAAAAGGAGAAGTTACAACAGACACCGCAGAAATACCAAGCATCCTAAGAGACTACTACAATCAACTCTATGCCAATAAAATGGGCAACCTGGAAGAAATGGACAAATTCTTAGAAAGGTATAACCTTCCAAGACTGAACCAGGAAGAAATAGAAAATATGAACAGACCGATCACAAGTAATGAAATTGAAACTGTGATTAAAAATCTTCCAACAAACAAAAGTCCAGGACCAGATGGCTTCACAGGTGAATTCTATCAAACATTTAGAGAAGAGCTAACACCCATCCTTCTCAAACTCTTCCAAAAAATTGCAGAGGAAGGAACACTCCCAAACTCATTCTATGAGGCCACCATCACCCTGATACCAAAACCAAACAAAGGTACTACAAAAAAAGAAAATCACAGACCAATATCACTGATGAATATAGATGCAAAAATCCTCAACAAAATAATAGCAAACAGAATCCAGCAACACATTAAAAGGATCACACACCACGATCAAGTGGGATTTATCCCAGAGATGCAAGGATTCTTCAATATATGCAAATCAATCAATGTGATACACCATATTAACAAATTGAAGAAGAAAAACTACCTGATCATCTCAATGGATGCAGAAAAAGCTTTTGACAAAATTCAACACCCATTTATGATAAACACTCTCCAGAAAGTGGGCATAGAAGGAACCTACCTCAACATAATAAAGGCCATATAGGACAAACCCACAGCAAACATCATTCTCAATGGTGAAAAACTGAAAGCATTTCCTCTAAGATCAGGAACAAGACAAGGATGTCCCCTCTTGCCACTATTATTCAACATAGTTTTGGAAGTCCTAGCCACGGCAATCAGAGAAGAAAAAGAAAGAAAAGGAATCCAAATTGGAAAAGACGAAGTAAAACGGTCACTGTTTGCAGATGACATGATACTATACATAGAGAATCCTAAAGGTGCCACCAGAAAACTACTAGAGCTAATCAATGAATTTGGTAAAGTTGCAGGATACAAAATTAACGCACAGAAATCTCTTGCATTCTTATACACTAAAGATGAAATATCTGAAAGAGAAATTAAGGTAACACTCCCATTTACCATTACAACAAAAGGAATAAAATACCTAGGAATAAACCTACCTAGGGAGACAAAAAACCTGTATGCAGAAAACTATAAGACACTGATGAAAAGAAATTAAAGATGATACAAACAGATGGAGAGATATACCATGTTCTTGGATTGGAAGAATCAATATTGTGAAAATGACTATATTACCCAAAGCAATCTACAGATCCAATGCAATCCCTATCAAATTACCACTGGCATTTTTTACAGAACTAGAACAAAAAAATCTTAAAATTTGTAGGGAGACACAAATGACCCCGAATAGCCAAAGCAGTCTTGAGGGAAAATAATGGAGCTGGAGGAATCAGACTCCCTGACTTCAGACTATACTACAAAGCTACAGTAATCAAGACAATATGGTACTGGCAGAAAAACAGAAACATAGATCAATGGAACAAGATAGAAAGCCCAGAGATAAACCCACGCACCTATGGTCAACTAATCTATGACAAAGGAGGCAAGGATATACAATGGAGAAAAGACAGTCTCTTCAATAAGTGGTGCTGGGAAAACTGGACAGCTACATGTAAAAGAATGAAATTAGAACACTCCCTAACATCATACACAAAAATAAACTCAAAATGGATTAGAAACCTAAATGTAAGACCAGACACTATAAAACTCTTAGAGGAAAACATAGGAAGAACACTCTTTGACATCAATCACAGCAAGATCTTTTTTGATACACTTCCTAGAGTAATGGAAATAAAAACAAAAATAAACAAATGGGACCTAATGAAACTTCAAAGCTTTTGCACAGCAAAGGAAACCATAAACAAGACGATAAGACAACCCTTAGAATGGGAGAAAATATTTGCAAACGAATCAATGGACAAAGGATTAATCTCCAAAATATATAAACAGCTCATGCAGCTTGATATTAAAAAAACAAACAACCCAATCCAAAAATGGGCAGAAGACCTAAATAGACATTTCTCCAAAGAAGACATATAGATGGCCAAGAAGCACATGAAAAGCTGCTCAACATCACTAATTATTAGAGAAATGCAAATCAAAACTACAATGAGGTATCACCTCACACCAGTTAGAATGGGCTTCATCAGAAAATCTACAAACAACAGATGCTGGAGAGGGTGTGGAGAAAAGGGAACCCTCTTGCACTGTTGGTGGGAATGTAAACTGGTACAGCCACTATGGAGAAGAATATGGAGGTTCCTTAAAAAACTAAAAATAGAATTACCATATGATCCAGCAATCCCACTACTGGGCATATACCCAGAGTAAACCATAATTCAAAAAGACACATGCACCCCAATGTTCATTGCAGCACTATTTACAATAGACAGGTCATGGAAGCAACCTAAATGCCCATTGACAGACGAATGGATAAAGAAGAGGTGGTACATATATACAATGGAATATTACTCAGCCATAAAAAGAAACAAAATTGAGCTATTTGTAGTGAGGTGCATGGACCTAGAGTCTGTCATACAGAGCAAAGTAAGTCAGAAAGAGAAAAACAAATACTGTATGCTAATGCATATATATGGAATCTAAAAAAAAAAAAATGGTTCTAAAGAACATAGGGGCAGGACAGTAATAAAGATGCAGACGTAGGGAATGGATTTGAGGACACGGGGAGGGGGAAGAGTAAGCTGGGACAAAGTGAGAGAGTGGCGTGGACATATATACACTACCAAATGTAAAATAGCTAGCTAGTGGGAAGCAGCCACATAGCACTGGGAGATCAGCTTGGTGCTTTGTGTTCACCTAGAGGGGTGGGATAGGGAGGGTGGGAGGGAGACACAAGAGGGATGAGTTATGGGGATATATGTATATGTATAGCTGATTCATTTTGTTATAAAGCAGAAACTAACACACCATTGTAAAGCAATTATATGCCAATAAAAATGTTAAAAAAAAAAAAGAGAATGATGAAACAGTTTTTAAATGGGGCATATTAATAACCTCATTTATTATTATCACTTCCAGAAGAAATTAGAGTATCATCTCTGAATGTAAAAGTGGTATTTTTACTGCAGGAGACAATATTTCTCTGAAGCTGGTGTCCCCTTCTGCCCTCCATGCCTCTGCAGCTTCCTGACAGCTTCAGGCCACCATGTCCTCGTACCTTCTCTGAGTTGTCTGCCATGAGCACTGAATCTTGAGCTTGGGTCTGTGATTGTGCATGTTATTCAACAGCCTGCAAAACATCTCTGCCTTTCACTTTGAAAGGGACACACTTTGTGGTGTTTTATTTCAATTGATCCTCTTTGCATTCCAACCATATATTATAATATCACAGGTCATTAAAATAACGCAAGGGGCTTCCCTGGTGGTGCAGTGGTTGAGAATCTGCCTGCCAATGCAGGGGACGCGGGTTCGAGCCCTGGTCTGGGAAGATCCCACGTGCCACGGAGCAACTAAGCCCGTGAGCCACAACTACTGAGCCTGCGTGTCTGGAGCCTGTGCTCCGCAACAAGAGAGGCCACGATAGTGAGAGGCCCGCGTACCGCGATGAAGAGTGGCCCCCACTTGCCGCAACTAGAGAAAGCCCTCACACCGAAACGAAGACCCAACACAACCAAAAATAAATTAATTAAAAAAAATAACGCAAGAAGTGGCTGCTGCCTTCTCTCTCTGTCAAAGCCAGGGAGGTGAGGGAGAAGGAGAACTGAGTGGGTTTTCAAGGATGGATGGGAAATGTGCAAGGAACAGAACACTTCTAGGTTAGCTTGGGTGAGTATGGGGCTTGGCTGGAAGATTGCCTATTGAGAAACAATGGAAAGAGCATCTCGGGAACATCTCAGAACAGGAAGTGCCTGGGGGCCAAGCTTCCTGCACAGTGGAGCCGGAGGGCAGTTCTGGACCCCAGGAAGCATGGGGTCCCCTGCAGGAGGGTTTCCTGGATCTTCAGTCTGCAGCTGTCTAGCCATGCCTTAAGGAGACTGTGCCTCTCCTCTACTTCTATTCTATTTTTCTCTGCTTCTCTACTTAAACAACCAAGTAAGTTTCAGTCCTTCCTAGTTCAAATTTTGGAGTGACTTGATTGGCTGAGCTAATCATTTTTTTCAGCCCAGCCTATGGGTCAGCTGTTCTTAGGTCAGCTGTCTGCCTCTGGTCCAATCAGATGTAGCTGGGAGAGATTGGGTTATACGTGTATGACTTAGAATGTGGCTGCCTAAGGCTGTCCTTCTACCAGTGGCTGTGGTGCATTTTGTTCTACATGGGTGTGACAGTCATCATGGTTGACATGTCTAATATAAAAGAAAAAAAAAGCTGTGGGGGGGCTGGGATGGATATGCAGTTGGTTTTCTATCCTTCAAAGAGTAGTTTCAAAGTGTGGCTCCAAGGGGAAAGGCAATGGCCGTTAACTGGGGCTTCAGTGAACCGATCTGTCCTAATTCACAGATAGATATCGCCTATCAACTAAAACGGTAACTAAGTTTTCCAACCATATTTGTGAATTTTCTGTCTGTATACCCTATGTGGATTCATCAGCTCTTTCTATAATAATGTTGCATATCTACTCCAACAACCCCAGTCACGTAAACAACAAATACTTATTTCTCATTCGTGGATCTGAGTCGTGGCTCTGTTGGCTTCAGCTGAACTCAAGCAGAGTCAGCTAGGCATGGCCTGAGGCTGCAAGTCAGAGTCGGGTCTGCTCCCTGTGTCTCTCATCCTGGGACAGGCTAAGAGGCTCCCAGGGATGTATTCCTTTCATGGTGGATGGAAGAAATGCAAGAGACCAAGCCAAACTCTGAAAGCACAATTAGAACCTCTGCTCACACTGTATCTGCCAATATTTTGCTGGCCAAAGCAGATGACGTGGCCAAACCCAACATGGGCAGGGAAGTACACTCTTCCCATGGGTCGGGGGAAGGTATAGGGGAAAGTGAATATTTGCTGAACAATAATATAATCTACTGGACCATGCAATTCTCCTTACTGCCCTGAATCACAGTAGAATTGCCAAACAAGACAATTGATGGCACGTTTGCTGACACTGCAACCTCCTCAAACGAAGAAACCATATCTCAACTTCTTTTGTGCCTAATTTCAAAGTATCTAACCCTATGTGTCACTCTCAGAAGGTGCTCAGTAAAAATCCCTTTAGTTGAACGAAATTATCAGAATTCTGGACCAGGATCAATACCAATCCACATGTCACTATGGTCAAATAAATTCATATTTTCTCTGCTTGAAGGGCTGTGTAAATAGAAGATGAAATGGCAGAATGTAGTCATTAAGAGCATGGGTTCTAAAGTCAACATGCCTGGGTTCTAATCCTAATTCACAGCTTCCTAGCTGTGTGACTTTGGGCAAGTTGCTTAGCCTCTCTGTCTCAATTTCCTCCTCTATAGAGTGAGGATAATAATAGTGACTGCCTGATAGCATTGTCTGAGGTTTACATGGTATATTCATGGAAAGCCCATCAAGGAGGGCCTGACTCATGGTAATTATTTCACTGTTGTAAGCAAGCTTAAAAAAATAAAAAAGCAACGTCTGCCTTTTAAGTGAGGCAGGATGATAAAGTGGAATGAGCTGGCATCTGGAGTCAAAAAACTTGTGTTGAGTCCCAGCTCCTCTATTCACACCATCTGTGACCTTGACCGAGTTCCAGTTTCCTCGCCTGTGAAATAATGGCTCCCTCCCCTGCCCGTGTGGGGATCAGGTGACATGTGTGAAGACACTTTTGCAAAGCGAAAACCAACAGAAAAATGTGAGCTGCTTTTATCAAATTATTCCATTTTTTGCATTGCTTATCTGATGACAGCTAATGGACAGTAAAGGGGTTCTCTGCTGGACATCATTAATCCCATCTTTAGAGACATAAGCATTTCTCTGAGGCTCTCAGTTGGGTAAATCGTCACCATCCCTGATCTAGCAGACACCCAGCAAGCTGATCCTCACAGATGCCCATAGACAGAAGTGAATTCCTCTTTCCTGAGTAAATACTCAGACTTTTCATAATTTCACTACATTGACAATGAATGCCTTGAGATTCTTGCCGAATGTTTGCTTTGAGCTACTATTTGGCCTCTACCTCTCATCTCCCCTTTCTCTCCTCCCATCCCCTCGTGAACCCCCTGCACATCAAATATTCCACTGCAGCTGCTCTTGTCAAGGTCACTGTTGACTTCAGCATTGCCAAAGTCAATGGCCATTGCTCAGCAAATCTGACTCAACCTATCAGCAGTTTTGATTTGATGGTTGATTTCTGCCTCACTCTAGAAAGACTTTCTTAACTGACCTCTGAGACACCAACCTCTTGTTTCCCCTCCTCTCGCCCTGGCTGCTCCTTCTTGAGCTCCTCTGATGTCATTCTCAGATCTCTTCACATCTCTATGTACACTCACTCCCTGCGTGATTTCATTCAGCTTAGTGGCCTCAAATGCCAGCTCCAGGTTGACAACTCCAAAATTTAATTCTGTAGCCCAGACATCACCCCAAACTGCAGAGTCATAAATCCAACTGCCCACTTGTTACCTCCACCTGGATATCTAAGTGACATCTCAAATGTGACATATCCAAAGCTAAGCTCCTGACTTTAATCTGCTTTCCCTCAGTCTGCCACTTCTCAGTAAACAGCAATGCCTTCTTGTTGCTCAGGACAAAAACACAGGAACCATCCTCACTCCTCTCTCTTGTCCTCTACATGCAATTTATCTGTATTCCTTTAGGCTCTGCCTTTGAGTTACATCTGGAATCTAACCCTTTTTTTTTTTTACCATCTCTACCACTGGCATCCTCTTCCGAGCCAGCATCATTTCTTGACGATTCCTACCCTTGTGCTACTCAACTCCCCTCTCCCAAGAAGAAAGATCCTTTTAGAAGTTTAGTCATATTATGTCACTCCCTTGATGAATACCTTTCAGTGTCTTCCTATCTCACTCAGAATAAAACCCCAAATCCTTGCTCTGACCTGTAAGATCTCGTAAGTTCTGGCCCCTGTTTATCTCTCTGACCACCTCTCCTAACATCCTCCTTCTTGCTGTTGGCTTACTCTGCTCCAGCGACACCTGCTCCTTCTTGGACACACCAACCTGCTCTCACCACAAAGCCTTTTCACTTTCCATCAAGCATTGTCCCTCTTGCGAAACGTTGTAGGTACAAACTCATCAGACAAAGGGAGATGTTACCAAGTGTGCGTCTCAAGGGGTAGGATTTTGAAAGTTACTATTTTCTCCTTTGTGCTTTTTAAAAATTTTCTAATTATTTTCTTTTCTTAAATATTTATTTATTTATTTATTTTGGCCACGTTGTGCGGCGTGTGGGATCTTAGTTCCCCAACCAGGGATCGAACCTGCACCCCCTACGGTGGAAGTGCAGAATCTTAACCACTGGACCGCTGGGCAAGTCCCTCTAATTATTTTCAATAAATACTGTTTTTTATTTATTTTGTAATCGGGAAATAAATATGATTTAAATTAAAGCCGAAGTCATGAATGACTTCATGTTTAAAGACTGCTGCTTAGATACATTGTAAGATGGCTCCCTCCTCAGCAGAGGAGGTGCAGCCCAGAGGCTGGACCCGCAAATGGGCCCACACAAAGCCCAAGAGCCTCCTCCTCCACATCCTCTCCACCTCTTCCCCATTTCCCCCAGTCAATGAGCTGCATACCACGATGATGAGAACTGATCTCTGGGTGAAGATTCTGACTCATCAGTTAAATTGCCATGAAATGCTTTTTAATCCGTAATCTAGGATGATAAATAAATCGTTATTTTCCCCTTGTGAGTGGCATTACCTGTCATTCTACAAATGAATCTTATTTAAGAGATGCTTAAAATATGCATCAATAACATGGTTCTTGAGATCAAGCAGTTAAGGAGTAATTTAATCTGTGTGAATTATGAATCTGGATTCTTTCAATGCTATTTTCCTGTAGAGCTGTGAGTGACTCTCTTTTTTTCTCAGGTGTTATTGAGATTTACTTTCTGATTTTACAGAGGTCTCTATAAAGTTCTCTATAAAGAGAAAACCCTATTGGCCTACTTGAACTTAAGCAACAAAAATTTCTTTTGGTATAGTAATTGATAAAGGTCAGGACAGCAAGGTTGAGGGGTCTTCCTAAGGTTTGGTAGGTGGGTGTCCAGAGCACACAGAAAAGGTGACTCCTACTTCCTTCGGAAGAAAAATGACTTGGTGTGCCAAGCATCATAGCATTGCTAGAAGAGCTGGCTGCAACTTCATTTTTAAACTTCCCATGTTCCCTGGAAAATAATTGGACAAAGAACTGTGGCATGAGGTAAGAGATGGAATGGGGAGATCTATTTATCATGGATTTTATTATGTGTTTCAAACCTTTTATGTATGTCTTTGAGGCCCTTCAGAAGTATTAAGCTGAAATCTGCTTTTAAAGGTCAATGGTCCTTATACTACTCTGCAGTTTGTTCTATTCCTCGGAGAGATAGGTAGAGAGGAGCAGATTTTAGAGCCTTGATTCAGCTCCAGGCCCTGTCCTGTGTTTGTACCTGTGAATCCCACTGTATTGCTGCACCCAAGGCCTGGAAGCCTATGACACAGAAGGCAACGCTTTTGCTGGCGTTAGCATAGCTCAGCTGTCCTGTGCTTAGAAGTGGGATAGAAGCACACTGTGGGACTAGCCCCGTGGTTTAAACAACTCCATCAGACCTCACCAAAAGTTATTGATTCTGCTCAAGATAAACACCAAATTTGGATTGTTTGTCTCCCTTTCTTCAGGGAGTGTGACCTCTCAGCCGCCGAAGGTAGCTCAGAACCTCTACTTTCCTTTTTTATTTATTTATTTATTTATTTATTTTTGGCTGTGTTGGATCTTCGTTTCTGTGCGAGGGCTTTCTCTAGTTGCGGCAAGTGGGGGCCACTCTTCATCGTGGTGCGCGGGCCTCTCATTATCGCGGCCTCTCTTGTTGCGGAGCACAGGCTCCAGACATGCAGGCTCAGTAATTGTGGCTCACGGGCCCAGTTGCTCCGCGGCAGGTGGGATCTTCCCAGACCAGGGCTCGAACCCGTGTCCCCTGCATTGGCAGGCGGATTCTTAACCACTGCGCCACCAGGGGAGCCCTACTTTCCTCTTTTTAAGTGGTCTGTGCTCCACCTTCCCTACATAACACCTGCCAACTATACCTTAACGGCCTGTCAACAGCGCAGGGACCACATCTGCCTTGTGTGTTGTTGTAACCCAGAGCCCAGCACAGAGTTTGGTACATGAAAATGTTCAATAAATATTTGGTGAATAAATGGATGGGTGAATTGACAGGTGAATGCTGTCACATCTCCTACGCAAGTCCCAACAAATGCTTTCTCCAACCTTTCCTCCAGGTTGCCAGCAGCCCTATACTGTGTTCATATGCGATGCACTTGGAGGAGGTTGGAGCCTGCCAGACTGCCTGCACTGACCCCTCAGCACTTGGCTTTGGTCTCCGCGTGTGCAAAAAGCACTGATCCTGTCACTCCTGCCCAGGCTTGGAAACTGTGCATCGTAGTTCCCAATGAAACTAAAGCAAGGGCTTCGTAACTGTATAAGCAATAAGCTAACTGACTAATGACTCAAAATTTAATAGCCGTGTACCCCAGCACCGCCATCTAAGCCCTCATGATTGTTCCTTTTAATTACCACAGGTGGTTACGATGGGGAGGTCCCTCAGCCGGCATGATGCAGAGCCACCCAAGAAAATTCATATCCTAGGCTTTATTCTGTGACCCTAGTCACTGCTGGGATCTACTATTATCATGTGTTCCTGAATTTTTGTTGCATCCTGGACACTGGTGTCTCTCCTCTGGTGTTCATTGTGCAACTAAGATTTCACTTTGAACATGATACAGATGTGACGGATGCTCCAGCTGTCATCACATTGCCACAGTGGTACCCAAGAACCGCTCATTTCAGCAACATCCTTTATTCCCGTGAGTGCCCCTCAGGCACTTGGGCCTGACGTTGGTAGCTCACAGATTTTTTTTTTACTTTGTCAATCAAACACTCTGGGGTTGGATACTTTGTGTTTATAGTTCATAACCAGTAAAGGTTTTTATTTAGCTCTAAGTAATTATATATACGAAACAACATAACAATAACATCAATAATACCATGTACAGCCAGTACCATGTAGCACTTACTACGTGCCAGACGCTGTTCTCAGTGTTTTATGTATTAACTCATTTTCTTATAACAGTCCTAAGTGATGGGTATTATTGTAATCATCCCCATTTACAAATGAGCAAACCCAGGTACAAAGAGGTAAATAACTTGCTGAATACACCTAGCATGAGGCAGAGTCGGGATATAAACCCAGACCGTCTTAGTCTAAGCCCAAGGTGAAAACTCTGCACCTTCAACGTTTACCTGAGATAACAAGTATCACCACAGAGACCCACTCTCAAATCTCAATGTCTCTAATCTACACATTTTCTCATTACCCACCTAGGTCCCTCCCCACCCTCTCAAGCTTATCAATTAACACTAACACTAATATTTATGTAACACTCACTGTGTGTCAGGCAGTGTAGTAAATACTTTACATCCAGTACCTCATTTGATTTTCACATTTACTTCTCAATATGTACGCTACTATTGTCCCTCATTTTCCAGAACAGGAGACTGCAGCCAGGCGAGGTGAAGTAACTTCCCCACAGTCTCACAGCGGGTTAAGTGGCTGAGCCAGGATTCCAGCCAGGTCTGAGCAGCCCTGAGATCACTACCCTGCATTTCCTGTGGAGGTGTTCTGAACCACACCCTTGGCCCAGATTGCTGACTTGCAGTTCCATGACAATCTTCCCTTTACCAAATCTCTTTCTTTGCAGCCCACTGAGGTCTTTTTCCATTTGGATCTCTGATCCCCACCCCATTCACCACACCCAGTCTGTGAGCTACTGGAAGGTGAGTCCACTATCTTATTTTTATTTCTTTTGCAGTCCCTCCCTGGACACTATAGACAGAGCATACCCACCCCATGTACGCTGACTCACTCACTTCGCCAGGTCACTTGACACAGAGAGGGTCAGCTCTTCAGGGCTGCACCTTCACTACAGCACTGTGGTCTTTTCTTTTCATGAGCTTTTCCTCCCTTGGCTTGAGGTTTGGGTTTACCATCTTTCCGGATAAATATCCCCCTCCTTTGTTGCCTGCACAGCTCCACCCAGTAGCGTCAGTGGGCTCTAGTCAAGGGCACTGGCCATCACCCCAGACCTGAAGACATTACTGAAAGCATCCAGTATTCTCTCCAAATTTAAGTCAAGCACAGGGGTCAGAGCTGCTCTTCTTCAAGAAGGAAAGTCCCAGAGAAAATCAGCTCTAGGCTCCAGGTGTGCAGAAGAGAAGAAAGCCAAGTCCGACCACCAGTCCCCACTGATAACTACAGAACCAATCAACACACCCCCCAACCAGATGGTGAGAGTGGAGCATCCACATGAGACCCCCCTGGCAGCAGCATTTCCAGACAACCCCAAACCACCAGCTTTAGGAAACTTCATATTGCAGATGCCCCAGGCTAGACACATAGCTTAGTTTCAAGTATATCCATGTAAACAAGGTTGATTTCCTTCCACTGATGCCGCCATTACTACGCACAAAGCATCTGTAAGATGTCAAGCTGCTTTTATACTGGACTTTTAAGAGCAGTTCATTTAGCCAACATGATAAACTTGCCAAGTCTCTTAGCCTTGAACTTTCATTCTGGTACACAACCCATCATCTCCCTGCAAAGCAGCCTTTCAATTGATCAATGGTTTATATTCTCCTATATTGTTTGTTTAAGGATATGTTTCTGCTATTTTTATAAGATACTCTCAGTCAACCTGGGTTATTCTTAGTAAATAAAGTCACACTCCTCATCCTTCCTCATGACGTCTATCCGATAAAGATTTTGCTGCTGCAGATGAAGCGAGGTGCGTTGGCTGATATTCTGGGCACCTTGTGTATGCCATTAGACTGAGGACTGGGACGTCCAGAGAATTCAGAACAGGAATCATTACCCCAGCACTGCCTACTTATCTCCCCTTATAAAAATAAATATTTGCCCAATAATATGGCAGATTTATGAGCTGCATTTTGTACGGTAATGAAAAAGTCTATCACTGTGTGTGAGAGAGAGAAAGGAAAAGAGTTAAGGTTGCCATGGGAGCCCTTGGCACTTCAGAGCCTTTATAATTATGAACAATAATTAGAGGTAATGCTTTATGGTGGTGAAGCACCTTGTGGGCTCCTGATAATTGTAAAGTGTTTGGCAATTCACTCACCCTCCCTGAGATTCGGGTGGGTGTAATTAACCCCACGAGGAGAAGCAGCCGCAGGGAAGGGGAGTCACGTGGGAAGAGCCACCCGGCTTTGCGGTGGCACAGACAAAGGGGCCACCCCAGCCCTTACCCCACACCACCTCCATCACAAATCGCTGCCACAGACCCCCTTCCTGGCCCAGGGCTCTTTGCTCCGATGTCTGGGTTGGGTCCATGGGGATGCTTGCCTAGACAGTGGAGAGGTGGGTAGGACCAAAGCCCAGGTGTCAGTCTGTCAGTGTTCCATTTCACTGGACGTGGACATGCAGCCCTGCACAGCTGTGGCAAGAGGAGTGCAGAAAGCCACCTGGGGAAAGGGAAGTTGGAGATACGCCGCTCAGCTAAGATCAGCTAAGCCTTCGTGAAATCAGTACTCCTGCCCTCTCTTCCCCAAGCAGCTGCAACCGGGGATCGGTCCTTAGTCTGCCAGCTTCTCTGTTTATTGTCCCATGATACAAACATGCTCTTAGGCACCAATAGGAAGCTGGAAAGAGGACGGATCGTTTTAAAGCAAAGTGTTATTGACATTTTATATGTATGTGTATATATATATATATATATATATATATATATATATATATATATACACACACACACACGTATGTATATATATAGTATATGTATATTATATATGTCTCTATATTATAGATATATGTCATATTATAATATATTTTATGTATATTATACTATATAAATATATTACATATATATATATATCTGCAGGTAAATCCCTAAAATAAGTGGGTCATACGCTTTGGCTTTGTTATGTTAACCAAAAACTAGATCTCCATTTTCTCCAAAGAAAAACAGCTTATAACTCTTGAAAATTTCAGCCAACACCCCCTTTTGTGTCAACTTAAATCTCCATAAGCTAACTCAAACGTTTCCTTTTCTTGGCTGAAAGCTACTGCCTTTTGTAGGCTGACAGATTCCAGTGAGGGAAGGTGCTGGATCACGGCCGCTGACCATCGTTACCCCGTTTCTCAGTCCCTGCCCAATCCACCGGCGCAGCTCTGAGAGGGTTTGGTAATGGAACACAGCCTGGCTCGAGACGTGATACACGGAGACAGATACACAGAGCTGGCACGGAGGGCCATCTATGGCAGCGCCGTGGTGAGTGGGAAGACGACACGAGTGTTTTCCCTCGATGCCGTGGTCTCGTTAATACCTGCTCCCAAGAATAATACCTGATCTCATTAGCGGGTACAGCTGCGCTGGCAGCTGAGCCAGGGATGGAGAGGACAGATGAGGTAAACCATGTCTTTTACTTCACTCCAAGGAAGAATCTGTGCAGCACAAGGCCTCTGGCATATTTTGAAAGAATGTTTTGTACCAGAGAAGTTAATTTGCTGTGATTAGTTCCATTACATTTGTGAGATTTCTGCTCTATATTTATTTGGAGGGCAGTTTGGAGTCCCTTTTGGTGATTTTCCTTTGTGCACCAAAGGCATTCTCTGAAACGTCTAACAACAACAACTACAGAATCCAAATGCAATGGATAATACCTCTTGGGTTCTAGGAAAAAGAAATGCTTGTGTGACATGAGAAGAAGAGGGTCCTGAGTCATTTGCAAGTCCCTGTGACAGCAGTTCAGAGGCTGGGGGAGGGAGCTGGAGGGCCAGGTGTAGGGCTGGGATCTGGGAGAGAGGGGAGTGGGGTCGTTCACTTTCCACCTTACACACTTCTGTACTATTTGGAGCTCTTACAAATTTCATTTTGTTGACAAGAACAAATGTAGGTTATTTAGGATTCCTACTGCTTTTGAAGCTGCTCAGGGGTACATTATTTGCTGAGCTAGTGATAACAGGGAAGGTGCAAACTGCAGGAACAGGGCCTGAGCCAAATGCCAGATCAGACAGGAAGACACAGAGAAGTCCTCTGGGAAGTCCTGAGTGGTAGACAGGACTTGGGGGAGAATTAGAGGCTTCATGCGGAGGGAATGAAGAGAGAGGCACAGCCTGTGGCTGAACAGTGGGAAGTAAGACTTGAGGAAAGCAAAACCCTAATGAGGTTTCCCTCCCTCCCCCTCTCTCCTTCCACTCTTCCTTCCTTTCTTCCTTCCTTCCTTCCTTCTTTCCTCCCTTCCTTCCCTCCTTCCCTTCTTCCTTCCCTCCCTCCTTCCTTCCTTCCCTCCTTCCTTCCTTCCTTCCTTCCTTCCTTCCTTCCTCTCTGTCTCATGAAATTCTCTGTGCTATGCAATACAGACCCCACTATAAACCATTAGTAAAGTCTACATTTCTCACTAATGCCTCTTGGAGTGAGTTTCCTTTCTAAGAGATGCAGGAAAATGCAAAATCCTGCTTTGGGGGTGGCGTGGGGGAAAACTAGGTGACAGCCACGTACATATGCACCTGATCCCTATGGTGATAAAAGATGGTTGGTGTAATGGATGGGGGTGAGAAAAGACGATGGAAGTTTGGAATTCTGACCCCACATTCCTTTACATCTACTTAGCAGCCCTGGCCTCTGTCCTCCACATTCTGCAGGGCCCCCATCCACACCACCCTATACCTCCCCATCTCCCTTTTCCAAAGCAAGTCTACCCACGTGGTCATTCACAGGGGCAGGGCCCAGGATTGGGGGCAAACACCAGCCCCAGCACGTGGGCCCAGGCTGCCAGAGATCCAGGTGAAGGCAGCCCCATCTGGCCACACGCTCTCCTGGGCGCCGAGGGTAGCCAGCTAGGCCTGGCCTTTCCGATCCTGCACAAACTCATTGGTCAGGGGCTCAGGCAGGAGCAGAAAGTAGGAGAGCTGTTCCAAGTGCAAGCAACTGTGGTCCAGGCCATCTGGGAGCTGGGAACAGAGGACAAAATGCTCTGAAACCCCCTCTCAGGGTGTAGAGGCAAGCGTCAAAGAGGCGGCACCTCCTGCATATTCTTAACCCGTCTTTGCACGTCTACTCCACGGTGCTGATCAAAAGAGCTTTTCTGAGAGATTAGAAAAGAAAAGAAAGAAAAGGAAAGCCAAGCATTCACACATGCAGTCTTCCTAATTAACACTGCAGGCCCAGAGTGAGAGAGAAAGCAGGTTGGAATTTTTTGAGGCAGCTGCTCTCCCAACAGCAGTCTCTTCTCAGGGAAGCTGCAGGCTACTGTTCTCTGAGTCTGTGAATTCAGAGGGAGGCCTCTGACTGCTTCCCAAGGAAGGGCCAGCTGATGTCTGAGGCAAAGTAATCATTCCCAAACCAGCCATATGGGCAGCTGGAATCGCGTAACCTGGAATTCACGGGGGCCAAGCGTAACACAAGCATGTGATGCTTGTCTACCGTATGCCAGGTCCTGTGCCATGTGAGCACAGAGAAGGGACCTTGGGTTAGGGACCGCTTCCTGGAGGAGGGCCAATAAAATGTCATGTCTATACTTATCAAGCTTGAATTCAGCCCCAACAATGCCAGGCCCTGGATACAGCCCAATATCTAAAGAAGGGTGAGCTACGAGGTAAAGCCCAACACGCTGGTGGAATGCACGAGGGGAACCCACGATGGACGGGCTTTGATTCAGACAAATCTGTCTTTGAACTTTGTGTCCATTGCCTCCTTGCCGTGTTACCACAGGCAGTGATGTTTCCTCATTGGCAAGGGGGGGCACAGACACACCCTCTGTGCTCACGGCACACCCACGTCCTGACCCTAGCAGGGTTCACATTGCATTTGTTACTATTGTTTACTCAATCTGCCTTTGTTGCAATACTGTGAACTCCTTGTGGGGAGAGGGATGGTAACTCTATTTATTCCCAGCACCTAGCACAATGCCTGATAATACATAGTAGATGTTCACAGAATGAGTGAATGACCTAAATGAGTGACATTTCCTGAATAAATTAAGCAACAAAATAACAATGGAGTAGCTTTATGCAATGGAGATGGCACCAGTTGTGGAATCAGAAATCCTGCCTTCACGTCTAGCTACTTTACCTAATAACTGTGTGTCTTTGGATAAATCACTTAGCCTTTCTGGGCTTCTGCTGCCATGTCTACAAGCGGAGACAGCTGGAATTAAGCTCCTCAAGGTCATATCCGATGCTGATATTCTATGGAGTTTAGGCTGAATAGAGTCCATGCAACTCCTTTATGAAGCAACCTGCTCAGATAAGATGCTCCAAGCTCAGCGTGAAGAAATGCCCTTCCTCAGACCCAGAGTTCAAGGATTTCTCTCCTGGGCTGGGCAGCCCCACAGCTCCGCCCCTACTCACCCCTGCCTCTGGTCCCTTGGCTACTGCTCTGCCCAGGTACCAACATGTCCACCACATCCCCTTTGCTTGGTCCTCACTTCAGTCTCTTTCTAATTTGAGTTCCTCCCTAACTACTCCCTTTATGTAGGCTTAGTCCTCAAGCTAATACCCCTCCCACCTGCCCCGCCTTTGTGGGCGGGACCCACTCAGGAGCTTCGACACCTCTAATTAGAATGTCAGCCTCCATCTTAAAATGATTCCCTGGACTTGTGGCAGATCAGGAAATCTTCATGAAGGTTTAATTTTTAAGTTGCCAGTGCGCAAGGTGTTATTAATGGATTTGAGCAAACAGATTGGAGGACACGCTGCAATACAGATATTGCTAATCAACACCATTCCAGCAGGCATATGCTAATTGGGCACCTCCTCTGCTTGAATCCACTCCCTCCATCAAGTGGCTTTGATAAGAGAGTGTGAGAGCAGGGTGTAAATTTGTTTGCAGAGACTCTCAGCCACTGCCCAGCGCACACAGGCAAGTAAGCAGCTGGCAGAGCAGGGACAGAGCGCTTCAGACAGAAAATGCCCTTTCCACTTCCCATTGCCTGTGAGTTTTGCGGTGAAAACGGCCAGAAGCGTTTTGCAGTGAAATGATGGCAGAGACACAGCAATTGAGTCAGCAATAACCTGGGAAGTCTAGTTTCTAAACCCGACATACTTGGGATGAAATGATTTAAATTTGTGTTTAAAATGGGGGGAAAAGTCACCCTGAGGCTTATTTGCAAAGGGCTTTTGTGTTGCGGGAATAAGAGGAAGCCATAAGAACTAAGGAAGCAGAACCTGGAGGAGAAGAGGCCCAGGCAGGGGGTGCCAGACCTTCACACACATGCAGGGTGGCATGAGGACAAGGGATCTGTCTGTGCCCCGCTGTGGGGCAGAGCGGGACCGGGGCCGGAAGATTTCAGCTCTATGTGAGGAGCACTCTTAAATGATTCGAGCTCTGGGCTAGCGAGCTTCCTGTCTCTGTTTGAGTCTGGATGACCATGGCAGGATGGTCACAAATGGGCCTCTGTCACATGGATGGGCTCACGTCACGTGAACATGAAGCTTCTCTCCGACCCTGGCATCTGACCAGATATGCTCGGCCTCATAACTGTGAGAGGGCAAAGCTGAGTCCGCAGGGGCTGGGGCATGGGAGTCCATCATGGGCCTGGGATACTTTGTTTTTTTAAATTCTTCCCACATCTTTATTATTCACGGCAGATATTTTGGTTCCCAACCCCTTGATATCCAGATGCCATACCTGAGTGACCCCTGTCCACACTCTACGGATGCTAAAGAAGTTTTATCTGACCCTGCCCGTGAGGACGTATCAGAGGACCTGACAGACTCCTCTCCCTGGTCCGGTGGACTCACTCACTGTTGGACAGCTCCACGGGCACTGGAAGGCCAGAGGACCTGGCCCTTCCGATGGGGAGAATCCTGCTATTCACAGACATCTGCCTACAGTTAATTGTCTGTGCCCTTTATTCACAGAGAGTGCACTTGTGTCATCGATACTTTCCCACCAAACACTGCAACTACACAATGTGTAAGAAACAATCCTGCCCCCAAGCAGCTTAAAATCTGGGGAGATAAAGCAGCATGTATGCAGGGAAGAATTAGAGGGCATCCAGACATTAAACTTTGTGGAAACAGCCCTAAGTGCGATCGAAATGACAGGCAGGCATTGGTCAGTAGGGGCAGGCAAACCACAGCCAACATTCCAGACCTGCTGCATATTAGTTCAGTGACCTTGGACAGTTACTTAATCTCTCTGAGCCTCATTTTACTTATCTGTAAAATGCGAATAAGAATACTCACCTTTCTGGACTGTTTTAAAGATGACAGATAATACACATAAATTACCATATAGTGATAACATTCCTATAGTGCTTATTATCTACCACGTACTGTTACATAGATTAACTCTATGAGGTAGGTACTATTACCATCCCCAATATATAAAGCAGGTGACTGAGTCCCTAAGATATAAGTAACTTGCCCAAGGTCAGCAGCTAGTAGGTGAGGGAGCCAGAATTTATACCCAGACAGACTGGCTAGATGCAGTCTTAACCACTATACCACATTGGCTGATACAGTAGGTGCTTAATAATCTGTCATTGTTCCTACCAGGACCACCATCTCCACCATGACTAGTGTGGGCTAGACTATTTGGCAGAGTTTCCGTCAGGAATAGCATCTAGGCCTAAAGATCGAAGTGTTTTGTTAGTTAAGTGGGAAGAATAGAGGACATCCCAGGCAAAGGAACAGCAGGAGCAAAGGTGGGAGCAGCCCTGGCCCTGAGAGGGACAGAGCAGACCCGCCTGGCTGAAGCGTGGCATGAGCTGGGAGCCATAAAGAACGCCCCAGATCACTGGGGCTGGGGCCAGAACTTGGAAGCTCTGAAAAGCACGCAGAAGGCTCTGGAGTCAGTGATGGCCATAGAGGGCCAGGCCAGTGCTCAGGCCGGGCAATGTGACATATTGAATAGAAGCTGTGTTTTAGAAAATCAGCTAAACAGCAGACAGACCAGCCTTGGCAGGAAAGCCAGCAAGGACACTGTTGGTAATAATGAGGTCTAAAGTGATGACACCGTGAAATTGGAGAACAGGGCAGATGAGTGTCATTGTAAGGGTCTAAATTCAGTGAAGGAGACAGAGGAGTGAACGAAAGGGAATGGGAAGGAAACGTTAAAAGATGCCCCACAGCTTTACCAGTGATAACCCTTAAAAGAGCTGTGGCCGCATTTTTCAACTTTCACTTCCCCATGTGGTCTCACCTCTGCTCGGGGCAGTGCAACAAACATTTATAAAGCATCCACAATCCACTAGGCCTGCGCACGATGGGCACCTGGGGAACGTGCACTACGTGGGCCTGAGGTCCCTGTCCTCAGAGTGGAGGATCCTTTCCTCCTCCAGGAAAGCAGACCAGAACCGTGCACCATGTCTGTGGCTCTCTGAAGCCCTTCCAGGAGATAGGCTGCATATCGGCAACAAAAGAGGAAACAAGATGCTCTCTGAAAATCCTTTTTTAACAATCCTTCTGTTTAGAAATCACAATAGCTTGCTCTTTTGATGTGACCCACATGCCCACACATTTTTTAAAGGAAAGATGAGGGGAGAGCTCGTCCATTTGCACCCAAATAAGGTGAAAAGTGATAGAGAGTAAATGTTGCAGAGCTCTTAATTCCTGCCCTTGGTGAAACAAGAGATGGGACAGAATACTCCCCACCTTCAGAACCCAATTGCAGGGTCAATTGTTGCCAACTCAGAGCTCATCTGCAGGCCATTTGTTGCAAAGCCTTCTGCAGTCTGTCCCTGTCACCAAAGGAGACACCAGCTCTGAGGTTTTGAGGTTATTCGGAGGGTCGAATGATCCCACCTTTGGGTAGAAAGTTGAAGCAACATGGAAAATACCCAGCATTAAATAAAAGGGAATAAAGAGCAAGTGAAACCCTTTGTTCAGACTTCAGCTTCTTGGTATCTTCTATCTCATTTCCCTGTGACCATCTCCCCCTTGGGCAGGACTCCCCTACTGGGGATGGGAGAGGCTAAGGAAGCTCCCTCCAACCTGGTAACAAACTCCAGAGACACCAGGGCCAAAGATGATGAGGGAGATCCCTAGTGGAGAGGCCCCGCCGGGTCCAGCCAAACCCTTACGCAGCAAGTCTGCTTCCTTCTCAACAGCCAAGCCTGGCTCCCAGACCAGGAGAAATCAGATTAGTCTGACAAGATTTGTGCTGTCAGAAAGCAAGTTTTATTTTTGCCCTCAAGCCTGTGATCTTCTAGGTGTCTGCAAACTGGGGAATTATTTTTACCCAGATGTAGAAATCAAGGTATTCCACTTTGCCTTCCTGCCTTCACTTCCCACATGGTGTTGGCTCTGCTGGTTGGTGCCAGCTGACCTCTGCAGAGTCAGAACCGAGCTGGAATCTTGCCTGTGCCACTTTCAAGTTATGTTATTCTGGGTGAGTTTTTTTTTAACCCTCTCTGGATCTCAGTCTCCTTCTCTGGAAAACACACAGGGTTAGACTAGATGGCCTCTATGGTGTGAAAGAAATGCATCTATTTCAATATGATCTGTTTTGTCTTTTCACCTTATTTACAAAAAGGGCAGCATCTTATTTCTGTAGATCTGAGAACATTCGCCACATTTTGGAAATGCATTGTCCTTACCAAATGGAGGGAACGAGTAATGGAGGAAAACATAATAAACAGAGAGGGCAAGAAATGAAATGGTCTGGTTTGCAGAGACTGAAACATCCAGCCTGTAGTTTCAAAGGCGGAGCTTTGCAGACCCCCCGACTTGGTTCTCTCACTTACACCTGGCTGGAGTACCTCTCAATCATTAGCCTCCATGGGAAACACTTCCTGAAGCTCCATCTCTCAGACTCTGCCTCCCCAGTGACTTGACAGCCTCAGGGTTAAGAGCAAATGAGTCGAGCTGCAGAGGACGTGAGATGCTCTTGCTGGGCTTTCTGAAGAACGTAAGGGTGGCAGGACAAGAATTCTGCCCTCCGGACCAGCACACAGGGATCAACAGCATGATAAAGGGGCTTTGGGTGAGCACTGACTTTGTGGGACAATCACCGGCCCGCCAGCAGTTCAGAGGAGAGAGGTCAGGGGAGCTGGAACAGGTATGGCACAGGGGACACCAGCCACACACAATGCTGCAAGAGCCAAGAAAGAAGGAGCACGTCCCCTCTAGCAACCAAACTAGTGGCCCCATCATTCATCCACGCCTTTCTTCTACCAAGATGCATTGAGAACTACTACGCCCCAGAAAGGAGGATAAGGAGATTAATAAATAGGACCCCACCCTCCCAGATACTCCTGGTAGAAAAGCTTACAACTTAATGTATGACTATAGTTCAAGTACTTTACTTGAGGGAGAGTACCTGGGCTCCTCACAGAGCTCCTAATTACTCTTTTTAAAAACTTAACTTTATTGAGATATAATTTATATATTATAAAATTCACCCACTTTAAACATATAATTCAATGAGTTCCAGTAAGTTTATAGAGATGTGTAGCTATCACCATAATCCAGTTTTAGAACATTTTCCTCATCTCAACAAATTCATCTCATCTCATTTGCAATTAATCCCTGTTTCCATCCCTAACCAACCATTTGCCTACTTTCTATCTCCATATTTGCCTTTTCTGGGCACTTTATATAAATGGAATCATAGATATATGTAGTCTTTTGTGTCTGGGTTCTTTCATTTAGCATGATGATCGTGAGGTTCACCCATGTTGTAGCGTGTAGGAGTACTTCTTTCCCTTTTATGGTTGAATAATATTCCATTGTATGGATATATCACATTTTATTTATCCATTCATCAATTGATGGACATTCGGATTGTTTCCACTTTTTAGCTGTATGAATAGTGCTGCTATTAACATTTGTGTGCAAGTCTTTGTGTCAACGTGTTTTCATTTTTGGGGGGTAGAAACCTAGGAGTAGAATTGCTGTGCTATATGGTACACTTATGTTTAACTTTTTAAGAAACTGTCAAACTGTTTTCCAAAGTGGCTATACCATTTTATATGTTCACAGCAGCATAGGAGTGTTCCCATTTTTCTACATCTTCACCACCATTTGTTATCATCTGTCTTTTTGATTACAGCAATTCTAGTGGGTGTGAAATGGCACCTCATTGTGGCTTAAATCTGCATTTCCCTAACGACTAATGACGTTGAGCATCTTTTCAGGTCTTTAGTGATCATATATCTTCTTTCTCCACTGAATTGCCTTGCACCTTTGTCAAAATCCATCAACTTTAAGTACAAGGGTTTATTTCTAGACTCTCTGTTCTGTCTCATTGATCTATATGCCTATCCTTATGCCAGTACTACACTGTCTTGATCATCGTAGCTTTATAGCAAGATTTGAAATTAGGAAGTGAAAGTCCTCCAACTTTGTTCCTTTTTTTGCAGAATTGTTCTGGTTATTCTAGCTTTTGCTTTTCCATACAAATTTTAGGAATAGCCTGCCACTTTCTATAAAAGTAAAAAAAAGGTTGAAATTTTTATAGAAATTATAGATCAGTATGGGAATAACTGCCATCTTAACACTACTGAGTCTTCCAATCCACGAATGTGAAATGCCTCTCTGTTTAGTTAGAGCTTCTCTAATTTCCCTCAGCAGCATTTTGTAATTTTCAATGTATAATCTTGCCCTTCTTTTGTTAAATTTATTCCTAAGTATTTTATTCTTTTTAATGATATTATGAATGGGATTGTTTTCCTTCTTCTTCGAGTGTTCACTGCTCATATGTAGAAATATAATTGATTTTTTAAAATTTATTTATTTAATTTATTTTATTTTTGGCTGCGTTGGATCTTCGTTGTGGTGCGCAGGCTTCTTATCACAGTGGCCTCTCTTGTTGCGGAGCACAGGCTCTAGGCACGCGGGCTTCAGTAGTTGTGGCTCGTGGGCTGTAGAGCACAGGCTCAGTAGTTGTGGTGCACGGGCTTAGTTGCTCCACGGCATGTGGGATCTTCCCGGACCCGGGCTCGAACCCGTGTCCCCTGCATTGGCAGGCGGATTCTTAACCACTGCACCACCAAGGAAGGCCCTATAATTGATTTTTGTATCACGTCAACTTGCTGAACTTGTTTAATAATTCCAATAGTGGTGTGTGGTGGTGTGTGTGTGTGTGTGTATTCCTTAGGATTTATCTAATCATTTTTACTTTAAACATAATATAACAAGTTTATAAATCCAGTTTGCAAGCTCACAACAGACCAAAATCTACAAATTAGGGGAATGAGCGATCCAAGAAACAGGTGCACTGGTATCTCTAACAGATGACGTAGCTAACAATAAAGAAGACAGAAGGGGAAAAAGTAAAAAAGAAAAAGAAAAAGAAAGAGAATTCCAGAGACTCAGAGTCTAGGATCATTCAGGGAAGGGGTGAGCAGCATCGCACATCTCAAAAGACACTGACCACTCCACAGTATTAGCAGCCTGTGATAATTCGTCTCCCAAGAAAGAAAAAAATTAAATTAGGTTCAATGACTGCTATTCAAGAAAACTAAAGATATGTGTCTGTCTACCCCCTTAAAATTGTAATACTTTTAGGGTTTGACATTTGCTAGAATACATTTTTCTCTCCTAGAAGGTTCATTCACTCAGAGATGTTTCCTGAGGTATTGCTGTCTTCTCTTTTCCCCGAATCCAGGGTTACCCTGGCGGCCACCAGGCCCATCAGGTCTTTTCCCAGTGGTTCCTGGGATCCTCTGCATGGTGGAACCTTCTCAAGTTAATCTACCTTAGAAAATCATCTCCTGCCGGCATTGAGGAGTTTGCTGAGTCTGCGTGGAGGCCTGATGTTGCCTGTCTGTGTTCTCAGGACAATAGCCTGTGAGCCAGGCCCAGGGAGAAAATTATGCAAAGGAAATTAATACTGTGAATGACCTCCTATCTGAAGGGAGAAGAAAGCTGGTTGAAGCCATTAAAGTGAGTTAAGCGCTCAAACACCCAGCACGGCCCCTGCCCCTGGGGCAGGCTCTCTGTCTGCTAGCCTCCCAGCAGCTCGGATGGAACAGATGGGCAGGGCCCCGGGGACAAGGAGGCCAGGGTGTGCAAGAAGCAAACTCGAGCCAGTCCTTTGCAGAGCTCTGAAGAGAAACAGCCCCTTGGGTGGGGATGGAAAGGAGAGCCAGCTGTTCCACAAGGTCCAGGGACCCTGTAGCTGTGACCCTTAGAGAGGTTGGTGATTGTCGCAGGAATCCCTCTTGTTTCTATTGGTGACACTCGGGGTATGAATAGGATGCCGTTCTCACTCTGTATTGCAGATCCCAGAGTGGAAGAGAGAGGAGGAGGGGGAGAAAGAGAGAGAGAGAGAGAATGAGAATGCACATGAGCAACAAAGATGCCATGTCATCGCTGATCTTCCAGGCAGGACTTGGCTCCTACTGGACCTGAGGTGCTGGGAAGATGCTCATGCCTCCTCCCACCTCCTAGTTGCATCTGACCCCTGGTCTCCCCAGGCCCATTCTTACTCTCAGTTTCCCCTCCTTGGCTTCTCACAGACATCCCTATGGCAAACAGCCAGAGCAAATACCAGGTCGTGGCTCACAGCAACCCATGTGAATGTGAGCCACCCCACGCCCAACCCAAGGAGCCACTCGGCCCACCTGGCTACCCGCAGCTGCTGAGCCAGGTCCAGTTCAAACAGTGCCACCGCTGGGCTGCAGGCTCTGCTTCCCAACCCAGGGGGAGCGGGGGGAACCACATGCTGCTTTGCCTCTTAACAGGCAGGGGATAGTCCAGCAGGAGGGGAAAGCCACTGTCTGCAGAGGGGTGGGGGACACCCTATTCCCAGCTGCCAGCCTAGGCCTGGGGGGTCCCAGCTGCACCCTGCCCCAGTCTCCAGTACGCAACAGAGCAGTGGCTGAGCATGTGCTTACTGACCGCCTGACCTAACATCAAACCAGGGTCAGGAAAGGGCGAGAGTGGGTGCTGGTGCCCAGGAGAGGAATCAGGGTCATCACAACCAGAAACAGAGTCTAGATTCTCACCCAGAAGGCCTTAGAGAAAACCAGCAGCTAAAAACTGTTAGGCCTGCAAATAGGAACCCAAGCTGACAGGTAGAGAGGCTTCCTGAGTTATGAAACTATGGCCACAGTCCCTGGGTTTGGGGAGCATGGAAGGAGTGGACTGGTGAAAGCAAAAAATATTTGTTCTCATACGTTTGAGTGACTGACTAATCGGGACCTGGGGCAGTGGGACCAGGCCTGCTGGGGGGGCAGGGCAGATGAAGCACCAGCCTTGGGCATCTGTGGGAGAGCTAAATATGGGGATGGCACACAGAAGCACAGCTTGTCCCCTGCCAGGCAGCCAATCTGAGTTCTCCAAACATCAGCTGTTACAATAACAATGTAGGAACCTTCCCTGCTTCCAGCATTGTAAAGGACCAAGTTGTTCCACATGAGTGGGATCACCTCTCAAATGGCAGAACTTGTTTATATTAGTAACTTTAAATATCATGCTTCAACTCAACACTTGTGGCTCTTACCATTAAGAGCAAAAAACAAAACAAAAACAGATAAATCATAAAGCTTGCGACCCCCACTATTCATATATGCAACCAATGAACATACATCAGGTTCCTCTCATATGCCAGGCACCAGAGTGCATATGACATGCCTCAGGCATGAACTCTGCTCTCTGAGAGCATATGGGGTGGTAGAGAATATCTGCTATGTACACAGACAATCAGAAGACAGGGTAGACGGTGGTACCTCACCTTATAGGAGAGATCTGAAACAAATACTATGAGCACAAGTAGGTTGGTTGACACATATGTACTTCCTAGTTTTGTCCGCAGAGACAGCCTAGAAACAGTTAACACCCAGTAGCCACATCATGCCCAATGCCCAGATCTTAGTTTCTAAATACCTTGCTCCAACTAAAGAACCCAAGGCTACTTGGGGAAATGCCTGATTCTAAGGTGAAAAAAAAGGATGGAGGGGGCATATAGGAGCCAACCTGAAAAAGCTCTCAATAGCCAAACCTAGAACGATTTGAGACACTAATTAAATAATGATAATATTGGATTACAATGTAAAGAACAAAATAAATATCTGTGAGTCCATTCTGAGATGACTGAATAAATAAATAAATAAATAAATAAATAAATAGAAGGATAGATCTTCCTTAAAGAAGAATTCCAATTAATAAATGTAGAATAAATGAGCAACACAGCTCATCATTAGAATACCACAGTAATAATTGCTGTAGGCAGGATCCATTGATAAATGCTAAAATTAGTGGGAGAAAATTTAAGGGGAAACATAGCCTCAAAGTATTGCTCCCAAAATTCACTAATTATTGTGGTGGTTCTAAGATATGATCACAAATTCTTTGATATCCTGCCCTTCAGGAAATGGTGCTTAATTCCCCTCCCCTTGGGTGTGGGCTCGATGTAGAGACTCGTGAATATTTGTGGAAGGAGAAATATACAACAGTAACATTACAGTGGAGAAACCAGGCAAATATCACCCTAACAAAGGGATCAAGGTTAACATCACCAGTGATAAATCATGCTGACATCATGTGCCCACTGATAACATGGGATGAGAAGAGTACTTTTCCTCTGTGATATTTTTCCAAAAATCCATAACCTCGGCCTATTAATGAGAACACACAGATAAACCCAAATTGAGGGACATTCTAAAAATATCTAACTACTACTCTTCAAGAGTGTTAAGGTCATGGGACTTCCCTGGTGGCGCAGTGGTTAAGAATCCGCCTGCCAGTGCAGGGGACTCAGGTTCGATCCCTGGTCCAGGAAGATCCCACATGCCGCGGAGAACTAAGCCCGTGCGCCACAACTACTGAAGCCTGCGCACCTAGAGCCCGTGCTCCGCAACAAGAGAAGCCACCTCAATGAGAAGCCCAAGCACCGCAATGAAGAGTAGCCCCGCTCGCTGCAACTAGAGAAAGCCCACGCACAGCAACGAAGGCCCAATGCAACCAAAAATAAATAAATAAAATAAAATAAAATTTCCATCCTGTTGGGAAGAAATCTCTTGACTTTCCCCTTAGCTTTGAAAAAAAAAAAAAAAGAGTGCTTAAGGTCATAGGAACTGTCACGGTTTGAGGGAGATTAAGAAAATATGATGAATAAATGTAACGTGGGGGACTTCCCTGGTGGTCCAGTGGGTAAGACTCTACGCTCCCAATGCAGGGGGCCAGGGTTCGATCCCTGGTCAGGGAACTAGATCCCGCATGCATGCCGCAACTAAGAAGTCCATGTGCTGCAACTAAAAAAGATCCTGCATGCCACAACAAAGATCCTGCTTGCCGCAACTAAGACCCGGCGCAGCCTAAATAAATAAATAAATAAAAATAAATGTAATGTGGTACCTTGGACTGGATCTTGGAACAGAAAAAAGACATTAATGGAAAAACTGAGGAAATTCAAATAAAGTCTGTAGTTTAGTTAATAGTATTGTATCAATGTCAATTTCTTAGTTTTGACTAACGTACCATGGTTATATAAGATGTTAGCATAAATAGAAGCTAGGTAAGGGTATACATTTCTTTGTGTGAGCTAACACAAATCCTGAGCTCATGGCCAAGTGTGCCCTGTGTAGAACACACCCCAAGAAGAATAACAAAGGTTTTGAGAAGTAAGCCGTATATCACTGCTCAAGTCCCAGACTACCCCTGAGTGGTATAGGCAAGAGGCAGCCTCCAAAAGCATAGCAAAGGCTTTGAAAACAATACAGTCACTGGAACCACCACCCTCAGAAAGTAAGACAGAACTTGCAGTGTAAACATAATTGGTATGATTGCCTGCTAAAACAAAAAGCTCCACATTCTCTGGAGGATTTTAAGAGGGCCCAGAGACTCATGACTTAACATACAAACTGTCCTGGATATCATCCAAAATTATCCAACATACCAAGAACCAGGAAAATCTGACAAATTCTCAAAGGGAAGAGACAATCAACAGATGCCAACCCCAAGATGACCCAGATGTTGGAATTGTCAGATAAAGACCTTAAAGTATTATGTGAGGAAAAAGTGAACACTCTTGAAATGAATGGGAGGTTCTCAATAGAGAAAAGGAAACCATAACAAGAGAAGCAAATGGAATTTTAGAATGAGAATACATTATCCAGAATAAAAAATTCACTAGAGAGATTCAAATAATTGGAGTCCATCTTCAAAAAAAAAAAAATAGACAGGAAAAAAACTGTCCATTAACTTGAGGATAGATAAATAGAAATTATCTGGTTGAAAAAACAGACAGAAAATCTGTTGAAAAAGTGAACAGAGCCTCAGGACCTGTGGGACAATATAAAAAGCTCTAATGTGCGTGTGATTGGAGGCCATGAGGAGAGGAGACAGATACTGGTACAGAAAACAAAATTCTGAAGAATTAATTACAAAAAAATTCCCAAATTCAGTGAAAGACATAAATTTACAGATGCAAAGGTGCTCAGGGAACATTAAACAGAATAAATTCAAATAAAACCATCATAGTCAAACTGTGAAAACCAAAGGAAATAAAGAAATCTTGAAAGCAGCCAGAGAAAATGACACATTACAAGTAGAATAAAAATGTGATTGACTGTGATTTCTCACAGAAGCCATAGGGGCCAGAAAGAAAAAAGCTGTCAACTGAGAATTCTACATCTCATGAAAATATCCTTCAGGTATGCAGGTGAAATAAAGACATTCTCAAGTGAAAGAAAACTAAGAGGCTTCATTGCCAATAGACCTGCACTAAAATAAACGTTAAAGAAGTGCTTCAGATAGAGGGGAAATGATCTGAGAGGGAAAATTAGAACTTTGGAAATGAAGGAAGAGCAATGGAAATGGTAAACATCTGAGTAAATACAATAAATTACTTTTCTCCTCTTATATTTTAAAAATATGTATGAGTATTGAAAGCCAAAATTATAATATCACTGGGTGGTTAGGGGGCTCTTATGTATGTAGATGTCATATATATGACATATATATGACATAAAGGGGGAAGGTTAAAGGAACATATATGGTTGTAAGGTTTCTACATTCTACTAGAAGTGGTCAAATATTAAATTTAAACAGAATGTGAAAAGTTAGGTTATGTATATTATAATCCCTAGAGCAGCTACCAGAAATATATACAAGGAAATATAGCCCGTGAGCAGGGCTGCCTGACCCCTCCCCAAGTCTGGCCCAGCCACTCCCCCTATCTGAGGCTGTGGGAAGTGATTGATCCCCTGCGGCTCCCCTAAACCTTCCCTCTGGGGCTCACCTGGAGGCCCCTCCTGCTGCCACATTTTCTAATCCCCAAAAAAATGTGCGGACAGAGGTGGCTCATGGTTCAATCCACATCCCAATGTCATAAGACAAGGAAGAGTGAGGAAATTCAGGCTGTTTCAGTCCAGTTTTCTGACCGCACAGATGGGGAGACAGAGGGCAAAGAAGGAAAACTATTTGCTCAAGACCCCACAGAAAGCCACTGTTAGAATGAGGCCTGGAACCAGATCTCCCAACACCACACACCACTGTGAAACAAGAGCTCTGGGGCTCCTGCCCCAGATCCTCTGCCCTACATGCAAGCAGGCTTTTGTGTCTGGCTGTCCTCCAGGTCTATTAATAACTGACACATACATAGACTATGTACCAGGAACTATTCTAAGTTTATCTGTCTGTCTATCGATCAGTCAATCCATCCATCTATCTATTTTCCCTTCTTTGTATCTATCTTTCCTTCTATCATCTATCTTCTCTTCTTTTTTTAAATCTATTTTTCCTTCTTTCCTTCCTATCTGTCTGTCTGTCTATCTTTATCTATCTATTTATCTATCTTCGCTTCTTGGTATCTATCTTTCCTTCTATCATCTATCTTCTCTTCTTTTTTTTTTTTCTGGCCTGGCTGTGCGCCTTGCGAGATCTTAGTTCCCCCATCAGGGATTGAACCCGGGCCCTGGCAGTGAAAGCGCCGAATCCTAACCATGGACCACCAGGGAATTCCCTCTTTTTTTTAAAAAATCTATTTATTTCCTATCTATTTTTCCTTCTTGCCTTCCTATCTATTTTCTATCCATCTGTTTTTCCTCCTTTTCTTCCATTTATCTTTCTACCTACCTACCTACATATTCACACCAAATCCTCACATTGCCTCAATCGAGGTAGGCACCATTATTCTCCCTGTTTTATAGATGGAAAAACTAAAGCATTGAGAGGTGAAGAAATTGCCTAAGAGCACACATCTATAAGTGTTGGTTCTGGCATTTGAGCCCAGATCTGGCTCTAGCATCTGAGTTGCGAACCATCACTGTCCTGCTCTCAGGAAGACCTATCCAGAGTAGAACTCTCTAAAACATTCCATTTGGTCCAGAGCAAAATGTGCCCTGGCTGCTGCTGACCCAGTTCCCACACCCTCGGGAGAGGAAATCTGGCTAAAAGGCATCTGAAAGGCAGGTTTGAAGGAAAAAACAAGGAGGTAGGAGCGGACAAGAGGCCCCAGCAGCCTGGAAAGCACAGTTGCTAGGCAACCCACCTCGGGCCTCTCGTCCTCTCAGGACTAGAGTCTCCTCCCAGGCTCCTCTGTTCTTTCTTAACAACAGCTGACGACACCAGCTCCTTCTCCCCTTCCAGCCTGCCGCCCCCTGAGTCACTGCCATCCCCAGTCACTGCAGGGATGGGGGCTCCAGCTAAGAAGGGGGTTTAGCCGAGCATCAGCAGACCATTTCTCAGCTGAGCTCAGTCTGACTGCGGGCAGTGGTCAGCAGCTTGCTGGTGGGGTGAAGATGGTTCTCCTTGTCCTGCTTTTCTTTCACCTTCCTGAGAGGTATCTGCTTTGCCACCAGTTCTGTCCAGGGATTAACAAAGTTTGGCTGCCGGTGGGGCCTCACCAATGTGCCCCTTGGATTCACTGGGAAGTCCAAAATGAGGCAGATTAATCACACTGCTCTCGAACCTCCTTGCCTGGTTTCACTGTGACTCACTGAAGGTGAAAGGCTATTTTCACAGCCCACTATAAAAGGCTAAAAAATGAGATCACCGTGACCCAGCAAAGAGGGGCAGACATTACTCCCTCCCCCAGGAAAGCCATCAAAGCCGTCGGGCTCTCCGAGGGCCTTCTTTGCCAACAAGCCCACTCATGGGAGTGACTCATGGTCCAGCCTCCTCCCCGAGAGGCCCCTCCTTTCGCCACCCTGCCCCATTCAGCTCACAAACCATTTAGCCACCTTCTGAAACAATGAATTGTACCACTTTCAGTAAACAGCCTCGCTGGATGCCTTGTATGGGCCAGATTCTTGACTTTTATAATTTATGTGTGTGGCAGCCAGCAATATACCAGAAATCATTCTCTATTAAGTTAATATCATTAGGAAACTTGCCAGTTGTTTTGCACAGGAAGAACTAAGAAGGGGAGCCCAGGAAAACAGCTCCCACCTTAAATGCATCCTGATGACAAATTGCTCAAATACCACTTTGCAGAGGTAAATGTGTTAGGCTGAGTCTTCACACCAACCGGGCCTGGAAAGGTACCAAGAAACCCATAGCTGCTTTCTGTTGAAGGCTAAAAGCATCCTTCAGCTACACTCAAATGTTTTCTCCCAGGCCGTTTCCAAAAGTGGGCTCCAATGCCAGGGTCACTGGGGAATATTGAGGGGGTATCAAGCCCACTTCCCACTCATTTCTTTTGGAACTCAGAGCTCTCCTGTGAATCTTTCAAAGAAGGGGAAGACACACAGGTGGAGGTGGAAGAGGGCAAGGCACATAAGGCTTTCGGAACTGTAAACTTCTCCCATTTGCACAGGAGGAAGTTGTGTTTCTAACATATTGTCAGTGTTCCAGAAACCAGCAAGTAACTGTCTGCCCTTCCCCTAACCTGGGATCCCAGGTTTGGACACCTGCCTTAAGAAACATGGAATAATTTTCACCAGTGCATCGGCGGAGTTCCCATGGGGAGGGAGCAGATAGCTCATTATTATTCTATCCTTCTGGTAAAACACAAAAAGGGCTAGTTTGTCTTGGTGAATGAAGCATAGAGCTCTCACTTGGTCCCCATTCCTCAGGAAGGTATCTTGGGTCTATTAGTCCCAAGGCTCTGAGTGGTCATACTGGGTAATTCTCCATTGGGGTGAAAGAAAGGAGATTGTGAGTAACTCCTGTGCTCAGAAAGAAGAGCAGGAAAGTTCTTTAACTTTTAATCTCAACAGCACTCCCGCCTTCCCCCTCCATCACACACACACGCACACACACACACACACACACACCATAATCGGAATAATAAATTAGTTTGCTTTCCTTAGAATGACAAAAATCTTCCTCAGTTCATCATCAGACCCTGTCCTATATCCTCACCTCACATCCTCTGAAACCATAAACGAGACATGGAGGACTGAATACGCTCAAGAGGACAAAAGAGGTCGTTCCTGGCTCTCACACCCATGGCAGAAAGCAAGGAAGAAGGAGGGAAAGAATAATACTGGAGTATGTGCTCTTGGGGAACCTCATCCACAAGCTTCAAGAAGCCTCTCTGGCCCTGGAATTAATCTGTTCCCAAAAGATATTTGTCGAATTGTGTCCCCAGATAAATTCTCAGGTTCCTCAGTCTCCATACGTCACATTCACCACCGGTGGTGGCATTTGATCATCTTCTCCAGATACCCAGAAAATCACAGGAGATCTGGGGAGAAGCAGCAACATTTCCTATGACGTCTGGATTTTTTCTAGGTGTTGATGTTGAGGCTTAGGAGGTGACATGGGCGGGAGGAAAATTCCTTTTTTGGAGATAAATAAAAATAATATCTTTCCAGTTACCATTGCTAAAAGACAGGACATCCCCAAACTCAGCGGTTTAAATGACAACAACCATGTATTTTGCTCACGAATCTGCAATTTGAACACAGTTCAGTGGAGCCAGCTCCACTACTTCCCTCCATTTAGCATCAGCTGAGGCAGCTTCGCTGAGACTGGAGGTTCCCCGCCTACAGTGGCTCATTCATATGGCTGGCCAGTTAATGCTGTCAGTTCTTCCTCAAATGGGACTCTCCACGGGGTGACTTGGGCTTCCTCACAGCATGGAAGCTTGGTTTCACTGTGAGCATCTTAACAGAAGCAAGAAGCTGTATCACTTCTTTATGACCCAGCCTCGGAAGTCACAAAGTATCATTCTCCCCATAGCCATATGTCCACCCACATACATGAACAGACCTTCTGGTGGGAGGAGAATTACTGTTGCCTTGTAAGAAGAGCACGTTGGATGAGAAACACTGTGGCAGCCATTTTGGGGAAATACAACCTGTCATAAATATTAGCTATAACTAATATATCAATATAATGATTCCTTACAATAGTCTAGACTCTGAGCTAAAGTGTTTAATACGAGTTTTGATTCTAAATCTCACAATAAGCCTATAACTCAGGTATTAGCTTTATCCCATTTTACAGATGAATAAACTGAGGCTTAGAGAGAGATTAAGTAATTTATCAGCTTGAAAGTGGCAGCACTGGACTTTGAATCCAGATCCACTTGGGCCAAGTGCCAGAGCTCACAACCACTGCGCTACAAGCCTCTCAGGACTGATGGCTAGCCCCAATTTGGGACTCATTAAAGTGATGCAGTGGAAAGAGAATAAAACTTGGGGATAGGAGGCAAGATTTTAGCTCCAGCTCCACTACTCATAATTAGAGGTGCCATTTATTACATGCCATGTGCTATGTTAAGCACTTTACATGCATTATCTCACATATTCCTTAAAATTATTCTGTGAGGGAGTTATTACATGATGTCCATTTAACAAGTGAGAGAATTAAGGCTCCAAGAGGTGAAGTAACTCGTCCAAGTTGCATAGATGTTAACTGAACCGGGATTTAACACTAGTTCTATCTTACTCCAAGGCTCTTAATCACCTCAATCCAAGGCCTGGGTCCCTGGACAAGCCCCTTCACTCTCTGAGCCTCAAACCCCTCACCTGTAAGAGGGGAAGATTATGATTTCTATGGTCCTTTCGGCTCCACTGTAGGTGGGTGGCCCTGGACACTAGGCACTGGGGTCTCTGGTGTTAAATCCCTTTAAGACATGGTTTCTCAACCTTAGCACAATTGATATCTTGGGCTGGACAATTCTTTGTTATTGGGGCTGTCCTGTGCATTATAGGAATTTTAGCAGCATCTCCGGTCTCTACCCATTAGATGCCTGTCACATCCCTCTCCCCAAGTTGTGACAACTAAAAATGTCTCCAGAGATCTGAATAGTGTAACAAACCCTCTTTTTTTTTTTTTTCCTTTTGTTGGGCTATTTTTTTTGCCTTAGACTTAGACCCTCACTGGTTCAGAAATTGGTGGCACTCATACGCCAGCAAGTGCCAAACGCCAGAACAAAGCACAGAGGCCAGCCCTTTTTCCCTCCCTCCCCCCATCTTCTCTCCATTGCTCCTGCTTCCCCCGACTCTGTTTCTCTCTCCTATTCTCTCCTCTCCCCCCACATGTCATCAGACGCTGGTAGAGCAGGAGAGACGCTGTCGCCAGTAAACTGTTTGCATTCTCAGGCACACCGCTTCCCAGCAGGCCTTTCCTCTGAGTGGAGCCTGAGGAGAGCCAGCTATGGTCCCCCAACACCAGACAGCCAGGCACCAGGGGTGCAAGCGAAAAACCGACTGTGCTAGGCTCTGTCTTCAGTAGGTACTGAGCCTGTGAAGGGACCCAACTGCTTTGTACACACTTCTCTCCCCACCCCCTCAGGCTCTGCTCACGGAAGCACTCCTGCTGTCACACAGAGCACCGCGGGGGGGACATACCTGGAGCAATTTGCGGGACCCCTCAGGACCTCTTGCCTCCAAGGCGCAGAGCACTAGAGTAGGGGAGTTGCAAGAGAGAAAGCCCCTTGCCCGCAGCCTGAGGCCTCTGCTCTCTGCTCCTGGAGTCGAGCCAAGTTCTCACTACCTCACAAGGCATCTGGGACGCATCCACGGGTCAGAGGTGCTGGGTTCAGAGCCTGAATCTGTGGCAGCTTCTCCCCTTGGGTCCCACACCTACCCTTGTGAGAAGGAGTCTTGATTCTCCTCCTGCGTGAGAGCCCATGAAAACATCTGATGCATTATCCTGCCTCTCAACTCTTCTCTCCACAGGTTAAATACCCCAGTTCCTTTGAATAACAATCCTGTGATATGATTTGCAGACACAGCACTAGCCTGGATGTGTTTCCTTGCCAGTGGCACCTCTGAAGAAATAGATGTACTCAGAATTAAATCCACACATTATTATTATTATTTTTTTTACCATTTCCCTATTCCCAGCAGCCTGTATAATAAATAACCTAGACATAGTGTATTGTTGCAAGCTTCAGTGCATTCTATGACATAACTGTCTTGACATGATTACTTTAGGTTTGTGTCATCATTGGGACATTGGGATTTCTCCCCATGTCCTTAACCAGTGGGGTCATTACTTCTCTTACTACTGAGTCTATATTTTTATTAACACAGCTGATGATGGCATTAGCTTCCTGACAGCCATATCACATTAATGACCCACAATGAGCTTGTAGTTAACAAAAGCTTTAAGGTGATTTTCACATTAACCTCTGGTAATGTGGTCAATGGTCACTGGTGCCAGGTATGTGCAGTTGATTTTTTTTAACTTAAGGACTGGACTGTACATTTGTCTCCATTCAGTGCTACCTTCATAGCTTCCTATATATTTTTTTTTTGAAAAAATATGTTTTAATCCAATAAAGATGCAAGAGAAAATATTTTAATTTGCTTGCAAAGAATCTCTTTTTTAAATTTTATTTTATTTTTTTATACAGCAGGTTCTTATTAGTTATCTATTTTATACATATTAGTGTATATATGTCAATCCCAATCTCCCAATTCATCCCACCACCCCCTCACCCTACCCCCCCCCCGCTTTCCTCCCTTGGTGTCCATACGTTTGTTCTCTACATCTGTGTCTCTATTTCTGCCTTGCAAACCGGTTCATCTGTACCATTTTTCTAGATTCCACATACATGCGTTAACATACGAAATTTGCTTTTCTCTTTCTAACTTACTTCACTCTGTATGACAGTCTCTAGGTCTATCCACATCTCTACATATGACCCAATTTCGTTCCTTTTTATGGCTGAGTAATATTCCATTGTATATATGTACCAAAACTTCTTTACCCATTCTTCTGTCGATGGGCATTTAGGTTGCTTCCATGACCTGGCTATTGTAAATAGTGTTGCAGTGAACATTGGGGTGCATGTGTCTTGTTGAATTATGGTTTTTTCTGGGTATATGCCCAGTAGTGGGATTGCTGGGTCATATGGTAATTCTATTTTTAGTTTTTTAAGGAACCTCCATACTGTTCTCCATAGCGGCTGTAACAATTTACATTCCCACCAACAGTGCAAGAGGGTCCCCTTTTCTCCACACCCTCTCCAGCATCTGTTGTTTGTAGATTTTCTGATGATGCCCATTCTAACCGGTATGAGGTGATACCTCATCGTAGTTTTGATTTGCATTTCTCTAATAACTAGTGATGTTGAGCAGCTTTTCATGTGCCTCTTGGCCATCTGCATGTCTTCTTTGGAGAGATGTCTATTTAGGTCTTCTGCCCATTTTTAGATTGGGTTGGTTTTTTTTTTACTATTGAGCTGCATGAGCTGTTTATATATTTTGGAGATTAATCCTTTGTCCGTTGATTCATTTGCAAATATTTTCTCCCATTCTGAAGGTTGTCTTTTTGTCTTGTTTATGGTTTCCTTTTCTGGGCAAAAGCTTTTAAGTTTCATTAGGTCCCATTTGCTTATTTTTGCTTTTATTTTCATTACTCTGGGAGGTGGGTCAAAAAAGATGTTGCTGTGATTTGTGTCAAAGAGTGTTCTTCCTATGTTTTCCTCTAAGAGTTTTATAGCATCCAGTCTTATATTTAGGTCTTTAATCCATTTGGAGTTTATTTTTGTGTATGGTGTTAGGTAATGTTCTAATTTCATTCGTTTACATGTAGCTGTCCAGTTTTCCCAGCACCACTTATTGAACAGACTCTCTTTTCTCCAGTGTATATCCTTGCCTCCTTTGTCATAGATTAGTTGACCATCAGTGCGTGGGTTTACTTCTGGGCTTCCTATCCTGTTCCATTCATCTATGTTTCTGTTTTTGCACCAGAAAGATATTGTCTTGATTACTGTAGCTGTGTAGTATAGTCTGAAGTCAGGGAGTCTGATTCCTCCAGCTCCGTTTTTTTCCCTCAAGATTGCCTTGGCTATTCGGGGTCTTTTGTGTCTCCATACAAATTTTAAGATTTTTTGTTCTAGTTCTGTAAAAAATGTCATTGGTAATTTGATAGGGATTGCATTGCATCTGTAGATTGCTTTGGGTAGTATAGTCGTTTTCACAACATTGATTCTTCCAATCCAAGAATGTGGTATATCTCTCCATCTCTTTGTGTCATCTTTGATTTCTTTCATCAGTGTCTTATAGTTTTCTGAGTACAGATCCTTTACCTCCTTAGGTAGGTTTATTCCTAGGCATTTTATTCTTTTTGTTGCAATGGTGAATGGGATTGTTTCCTTAATTTCTCTTTCTGATTTTTCGTTGTTAGTATATAAGAATGCGAGAGATTTCTGTGCATGAATTTTGTTTCCTGCAACTTTACTAAATTCATTGATTAGCTCTAGTAGTTTTCTGGTGGCATCTTTAGGATTCTCTATGTATAGTATCATGTCATCTGCAAACAGTGACTGTTTTACTTCTTCTTTTCTAATTTGTATTCCTTTTATTTCTTTTTCTTCTCTGATTGCTGCGGCTAGGACTTCCAAAACTATATTGATTAATAGTGGTGAGAGTGGACATCCTTGTCTCGTTCCTGATCTTAGAGGAAATGCTTTCAGTTTTTCACCATTGAGAATGATGTTTGCTGTGGGTTTGTCGTGTATCACCTTTATTCTGTTGAGGTAAGTTCTCTCTATGCCCACTTTCTGGAGAGTTTTTATCATAAATGGGTATTGAATTTTGTTGAAAGCTTTTTCTGCATCTATTGAGATGATTATATAGTTTTTATTCTTCCATTTGTTAATATGGTGCATCACATTGATTGATTTTCGTATATTGAAGAATCCTTGCATCCCCGGGATAAATCCCACTTGATCATGGTGTATGATCCTTTTAATATCTTGTTGGTTTCTGTTTGCTAGTATTTTGTTGAGGATTTTTGCATCTATATTCATCAGTGATATTGGTCCGTAATTTTCTTTTTTTGTAGTACCTTTGTCTGGTTTTGGTATCAGGGTAATGGTGGTCTCGTACAATGAGTTTGGGAGTGTTCCTTCCTCTGCAATTTTTTGGAAGAGTTTGAGAAGGATGGGTGTTAGCTCTTCTCTAAATGTTTGATAGAATTCACCTGTGAAGCCATCTGGTCCTGAACTTTTGTTTGTTGGAAGATTTTTAATCACAGTTTCAATTTCATTACTTGTGATTGGTCTATTCATATTTTCCATTTCTTCCTGGTTCCGTCTTGGAAGGTTATACCTTTCTAAGAATTTGTCCATTCCTTCCAGGTCGACCATTTTATTGGCATAGAGTTGCTTGTAGTAGTCTGTTATGATGCTTTGTATTTCTGCAGTCCATTGTAACTTCTCCTTTTTCATTTCTAATTTTATTGATTTGAGTCCTCCCCTTATTTTTCTTGATGAGTCTGGCTAAAGGTTTACCAATTTTGTTTATCTTCTCAAAGAATCAGCTTTTAGTTTTAACTACCTATATTTTTGAATCTTTGTTTTACCTTCCAAGATACTTGTTCCTATCCAAGGACTACACGATCAGCATATTTGAAAATCCAACCTTCTGTGTCTTCCTGCAGGTTGTTAAAAAAATATTAACCAGGGTGACATTGGGTTTTTAATTATCTACTGGAGAGATATGTCCATAAAACAGTAGTCTTAGGCACGGTTTTCTGAGCAGCTATGAATTCGTCGAAGCATGGTACCAGTGAGCCATTGTTTAAATCTTTGATACAGGGTCACCTTGAAACTTTGCTGAGACTTTGTTAATTGGAGCATGGAATGGGAGTCTAGAGAGTTACTACAGTAAGAACTGAGTGGAGAAAGGTAGCTGGGACACCAGAATGTGGACTAGTTAAGCAGAGACAGTGCTGTTTGAGAAAGTGGAGTCAAACAGGGCACTGAAGTTAGAGAGACACTGAATGCCCAGTGCAAACTAAGAAGACAGGACCCATCTCAGCCTCGGGATCTGAAGCCAGATGGTGCCTTGTCACCCTGGCAACTTGTTTGATGGAATACACAAGAACTGATGTGTGAATAGTGTAAAAAAAAAAGGGGGGGGGGTGGTGTTGGGAAGCAAGTGAACATGCCTGATTGAGCCAGAAGCTAGTCTAAATGGTCAGGTTTCTGAAGAGACCTCTTTCAAAGGGTAGGGGGCCTCCTTTCTTTAAGAGGTTTGTTGGGCAAATGCTCAGGATACAGGATCTGATGTTGCTGAACTCCTTATCTACAATCTCTCCCATCTATCTACAGGGCAATATTATTAAAAAAAAAAAAAAGACAAAGCAGAGAGTTGGATACGACGTGTTTCCGCAGGACCTGTGCTGGCCCAAAGGATCACCACTCCTTTTCTAAGTTCTGCCAGATTATCTAATTTGTCATCTCTTCTAGGATTTTGCAAGGGATGAACATCTGTGGTTTCTGGAAAAAAAACTTTAGGAAAAACCAGGACATTTTCTTGCCTCCTGTCATGTGGCACTTCTTTCTCCATAGACTTTAAAGATAACCAATAATAACATCTTTGTGATGCCAGTTTTTGGTGCTGTGTGATATAACTCATCTGGTCTTGAAAGTTGTACTCACTTTGTGCCATTAGTTCTTCTTTCCCACCCCTTCTCCTATCTTTGGATGACGTTTTCCCTAAGCCATGTTTATTCTGCAAATTTTCAGTTTGGAAGATCTTTCCCTCTGATGCAGTCAGGAAGAAAAACAGGAAATAAGCAGAGCTGCTTGCCCCATCATCTGTCAACGTTACATCGTCTGCTCCTGGCCTTTATTTCTTCATTGTTTTTGATCCCTGCGCAGCTTCTTAAAAGCCCTTGTTTTTGTCCTTAGCATTTTCCGTGAGCCTCAGCTTGTTCTGGGATCTCACCTTTCTGGCATGATTCCTTCAGGTTTGTGTCACTCCTTTGAGTTTGTCTTTGACTCTTTGACCATTTTGTTCTCAACAGAATTTTATTATACCACTAATATTTTATTTAGTAGCCTCTTACTTCCCTCCTGACTAAGGCATCTTCCCTCTTAGAGTCTCTGGCTATAAGATCTTACCCCCATTTTTCTGGCTTCAGTCTTGAGCCCTCATGAGCCCAGACCATACACTAGCAGTGCAGTTCTACAGGTGCAGAGAACCAAAGAGCATGGCTTACAAAAGAAATCTCAACCCCAAGAGGGTGTGAGATTTAAAAACAAAACAAAAGGAAAATGAGAGTAATAAGGAAAATTAGAGCACTTGCAAACTCAAATTGCCCTGATCACCTGGGAAGTTTGTGGAAAGTGCAGATTCTTGGCCTCACTTAGGACTTCCTGAATCTCTAGGGTGGAAGCCAAGGCATTCATTTCTAAACAATGTCATCAAATGTTCCTCATGTAAACCAAAGTTTGACAGTCACTTTACTAGAGGCCAGAGAAAGAAGAACGGAGTAAGCTTTGATGGCTGAGATGGATTAGAAAATTCAAGCCTGCTCATTCTCTGTACTGCCACATCACTCTGAATTGAAACCCTACAAATTTCAGAGGAGTCTTTCAACCTGGGTCAGAAGGGAGTTGAACACTGGAAGAAACAAGACCCTAACTGAAGTATTAACAGAGAAAGTTCTAGGGCTCAGTTGTAGAACTAGAATTTCGTGCTGACATTAAAATAGTCATTCTTGCATTATTTGTCTTCTTAAATCATTCCCATTTATGGGCATACCTCAGAGGTATTGTGGGTTCAGTTCCAGACCACCATGATAAAGTGAATATCACAACAAAGTGAGCACATGGATTTCTTTGGTTTACCAGTGCATAGAAAAGTTATGTTTACACAATATTGTAGTCTATTAAGGGTGCAATAGCATTATGTCTAAAAAAAAATGTATGTATCTTAATTTAAAAATATTTTATTGCTACCTAAATGTAAGGCTGGATACTATAAAACTCTTAGAGGAAAAAAGGCAGAGCCCTCTTTGACATAAATCACAGCAATATCTTTTTGAATCCACCTCCTAGAGTAATGGAAATAAAAACAAAAATAAACAAATGGGACCTAATTAAACTTAAAAGCTTTTGCACAGCAAAGGAAACCATAAACAAAATGAAAAGACAACCCACAGAATGGGAGAAAACATTTGCTAACGAAGTGACCAACAAGGGATTATTCTTGAAAATATACAAACAGTTCATGCAGCTCAATATCAAAAATCAAACAACCCAATCAAAAAATGGGCAGAAGACCTAAATAGACATTTCTTCAAAGAAGACATACAGATGGCCAAAAGTACATGAAAAGATACTCAACATCACTAATTATTAGAGAAATGCAAATCAAAACTGCAATGAGATATCAACTCACAGCAATTAGAATGGCTATCACCAAAAGTCTACAAAAAATAAATGCTGGAAAGGGTGTGGAGAAAAGGGAACCCTCTTGCTCTGTTGGTGGGAATGTAAATTGATACAGCCACTCTGGAGAACAGTATGGAGGTTCCTTAAAAAACTAAAAATAGAACTACCATATGATCCAGCAATCCCTCTCCTGGGCATATATCTGGAGAAAACCCCCCCAATGTTCATTGCAGCACTATTTACAATAGCCAAGACATGGAAGCAATCTAAATGTCCATTGACAGAAGAATGGATAAAGAAGATGTGGTACATATATAAAATGGAATATTACTCAGTTATTTAAAAAAAGAATGAAATAATGCCATTTGCAGCAACACGGATGGACCTAGAGATTATCATACTAAGTAGAGTAAGTCAGACAGAGAAAGACAAATATCATATGATATCACTTATATGTGGAATCTAAAAAAAAAAAATGATACAAATGAACTTATTTGCAAAACAGAAACAGACTCACAGACTTTGAAAACAAACTTATGGTTACCAAAGGGGAAATGTGGGGGAACAGATAAATTAGGAGTTTGGGATTAATATTTACACACTACTATATATGAAATAGATAGTCAACAAGGAGAGGGAACACTACTCAATATTCTGTAATAACCTACATGGGAAAGGAATCTGAAAAAGAATGGATATATGTATATGTATACTGGAATCACTTAGCTGTAATCTGAAACTAACACAACAGTGTAAATCAACTATACTCCAATATAAAATAAAAATTAAATTTAAAAATAGTTTATTGCTGCAGAGAAGACAGTCTCTTCAATAAGTGGTGCAGGTAAAACTGGACAGCCACATGTAAAACAGTGAGATTAGAACATTCCTTCACACCATATACAAAAATAAACTCAAAATAGTTTAAAGACCTAAACGTAAGAACAGAAACCATAAAACTCCTAGAAGAGAACATAGGCGGAACCATCTTTGACATAAATTGTAGAAATATTTTCTTGGATCCGTCTCCTAACGCAAATGAAATAAAAGCAAAAATTTAAAAATGGGACCTAATTAAACTTAAAGCTTTGCATAACAAAGGAAACCATAGACAAAACAAAAAGAATACTTACAGAATGGGAGAAAATATTCGCAAATGATGCGACCAATAAGGGGTTAATATCCAAAATATCCAAAATGTTGATACAACTAAGTATCAAAAAAACAAACAACCCAATCAAAAAATGAAGAGAAGACCTGAATAGACATTTCTCCAAAGAAGACATACAGATGGCTAACAGGCCATGAAAAGATGCTCAACATTGATAATGGCTAGAAAAATGCAAATCAAAACCACAGTGAGGTATCACCTCACACCTGTCAGAATAGCTATCATCAAAACGTCTACAAATAACACATGTCAGAGAGGGTGTGGAGAAAAGGGAACCCTCATACACAGTTGGTGAGAACGTAAATTGGTGCAGCCACTGTAGGAAACAGTATGGAGGGTTCTCAATAAACTAAAAATAGAACTACCATATGACCCAGCAATTCCACTCTTGGGTATATATCCGGAAAAAATGAAAACACTAACTTGAAAAGATAACGCACTCCAATGATCATAGCAGCCCTATTTACAACAGCCAGGTCACGGAAGCAACCTAAATGTCCATATACAGATGAATGGCTAAAGATATTGTACATATATATACACAATGGAATATTACTCAGCCATAAAAAAGAATGAAATTCTGCCATTTGTAGTAACATGGATGGACCTAGAGAATATTACGCTTAGTGAAATAAATCAGACAGTGAAAGACAAATACTGTATGATATTACTTATATGTGTAATCTAAAAAATAATACAAATGAATGTATATGCAAAACAGAAACAGACTCACAGTTATAGAAAACAAACTGGTGGTTACCAAATGGGAAAGGGAAGTGGGGAGGGACAAATTAGGGGTAAGGGATTAACAGAAATAAATTACTATATATAAAAGAGATAAATAACAAGGATGTATTGCATAGCACAGGGAATTATACCTATTATCTTGTAATAACCTATAATGGAGTATATAATCACTATGCTGAATACCTGAAACTAAGACAATATTGAAAATCAACTATACTTCAATAAAAAAGTTTATTGCTTAAAGATACTAATCATCATTTGAGCCTTCAGCAAGTTATAGTAGTAACATGAAAGATCACTGATCACAGCTCTCCACAACAAATACATATAATAATACGAAAAAGTTTGAAATATTGTGAGAATTACCAAAATGTGACACAGAGACGCAAAGGGAGCAAATACTTTTGGAATAATGACGCTGACAGATTTGCTCAATGCAGGCTTGCCACAAACCTTTGATTTGTAAAAGATGCAGTACCCCCGAAGCACAGTAAAGCAAAGTGCAATAAAAGGGTACACCTGTACTTGGACAAGAACTCGGTATGCACACACTCTTTGATAAATATCAGGGCATTGGACAGTGGAAACACATGAGTTTTGGAGTCTGGTAGACCTACTCTGGAGTACTGTGTCTTCCACTTAATAGCTGAATGACCTTATTCAAGTTACTTAACTCTACATACAAAATGGGAATAGTAATACTAATCTTGATTTTTAAGAAAATCAATGAGTAAATAATACATTGGTAAAGCACATACTGCATATTAATTGTTCACCCTACATTCCTTTCTCTTCTTCCCTAAGGAAGATGTCAGGTACTAACCATTTTTCCCATTCCATGGAGAGTTCTTAAGGAAAACTTCACATCGAATTTAGTGAAACTGCTGTTATGAAACTGCGGCAAGCAGCCCAAAACCCCAGGACAAGAAGGACGGGGCCTGTCCTAAGTGGAGTTCTAATTTAAGGCTTGACTTCAATTATTTATTTATTACCTGTCCAAAGTGATTGTTGGTAGGTCATAATTTCAGAGTGAGTTTTCCTAATAAGGATCTAAAAACTAGAAACCTCTCTGTTTTGCAATGAATCTTGGAATTCTCTTCATGGGAAAATGCTTTTGGAATAGAAGGCTATGAGATTTTGGAATTCTCCTTCATACAAATTCCTTTCTTTTGAATAATATTTAATCTTTAATAACTACAGTATGGGATATTCTGGGAGACTATATCTATGATTATGGTTCTTTTTTTTTTTTTTTAACTAACAATGCTGACCCATTGACAATCAAGGGCTTTATCTATCCATCTACACACTACTTATGAACTACATAGCATCTAGTTTGACTTGATGGGTCGCTGCCCCCAAACTTAACTACACCTTAGTATCCCTCCTGACACTTGTTTTCAGACTGCCAGAACTTTTCTCAGATCCCTTAAGAGGAAGACTTCCTGAATTTAGGGGACTAATAAGGAGTTTTGGTTTGTGGTCACATCTTATATTTACATAATGACTCTTTTGATGATAAGCCCTTAGACTAGAATCCAAGAATACAGGTTACTGCCAAGGCCTTCAGTATGAGAAACAAGGCCTGGAATGTAACTTTTTCAGCTTCTTTGCTGGAGGGATGGTTAATGAGGTGACACATAGTTAAGGAAGTGTCAAGGGGCTGTCCAAGGGTAGAACTTCTTTTTAGACTCCAAGCAAGAAGTGACACTCTCTTCCAAACTGGAGTCTTAAAACTTCATTCTTAACACTATTGCAGAGAGAGGGCAGCAAAAGGGTCCTGGTAAGTGAGTCATTTTCACTAACAGTCAGCCATTTTTTATTAACGGATAATAGTCATTAGTAAGATTCGGTACATAAGGCAAGTACATGAAAAAAGAAGGATGGAAGGAAGAAAGGAAGGAAGGAAGGAAGGAAGGAAGGAAGGAAGGAAGGAAGGAAGGAAGAGAGGGAGGGAGGGAGGGAGGGAAGGCAGGAAGGAAGGTCGGTTCTGGCAGAAGGACCTGGGGACAATAGCAACTGAGACCCACAGAAGAGGATGCAGATTGCCCCAGAGCAAAACTCTTTCCTCAAACTCATTTGTCAAGGGTGACTAACTGTTCTGTAGTGAGCAGGAATTGGAGATTGAAGTGAAAATCCACTGTATGTTCTTTAAAGTTCTTGTAAATGACTATGTATACCAAATTGTATCTAATTTCCATTAATGATTTCATATGTATACCAAATTGTATCTAATTTCCGTTAATGATTTCAGTCATTCTCAACTATGCCTTTCTTCATTTTCATGAACCCTTTTGAGTATGCTCAAATGGATATGCATGGCTAGGTGAATTGTACTTGCTACAGTTAACGCTTTGATGTCAAGATTAGTAAAATCTGGGTAATCTTAGCCCTTCCACATCCACCTTCAAAATTTTGTCATAACGAGACTTAATTCCCAAGATTCCTGGGTCTTAGAAAATAAAAAGCAGAAGTGCTCCATAAAATCAATAGGAGCTCCCAAATGTTGATTTCAGGTTACTTGGCCCCTCAAAAACCTTTGTATTTAACTCTTTTACTTGAGGAATTTTCAATAGGAAATGGGAAGCAAGAAAGGAGTATTAGTTAAGGACAGAGGTGACCAAGATGGCACCAGGCCTTTGGAACTAGCTGCTGTAACAAATAACAAAATATGGAACGATTCAAACACAGTAGTTTATTTACCTCAGTCCAAGGTGGATGTTCCTTCTCAGCAGAAGTTGGCTTGTCTCTGTCACCCAACTGTCATTCAAGGACTCAGAATGACAGGGGCTCTGTCATCTTCATCAAATGGTTTGTAAGGTCAGCATAATTATCTCCATCCTAAGGGGAAGAGCATGGAGTATTTATGGAAAATTTCTATGGGCCAGGCCTGGAAATGGGACATATGACTTCTGTTCAAATTCAGTTGGCTAGAACTTGGCATCACCTGACTGCAAGGGAAGCTGGGAAGTGTGGTCTTAGCTGTATGCCCAGGAATATGAGGAAATAGATTAGGGAATAGTTCACAATCTCTGACACAGAAGGCATTTATATTTACTCCCCCCCACCCCTCCACAAATCTGGAATACTAATGCTTCATTTCCAGGACCACCACAGAAAGTCAAGAGATGGTTATGGTTATTATAATAAGAGACGGTGAGAGATACTATTTCCCGAACACTTACTGTGCTCTACAACCTGTGTTAAATGCACACATTATCTTATTTAATCCTCACATACATCGACCCTGATTTTACAACCAAGGAGACTGAGAGAGGATAAGTCACCTGACCAAGGTCTCACAGATAATCAGTGACAGAGCTGGGATTTGAACCCAGCCTGTCTAACTCTGATGGCCGAGTGCTTCACTGCCTCATTATACAACCATCACCACATTACAGAAGGACCAAAATATAAATTACCATCTACTGCAAAGTTAAGCCAGGATTCTATTTTCAACACAAGGAAAAGGAAGGAATGATCTTCAGATTTTGAAAATCCTCATGTGAATGAACTTGAAATAGAAAATCAGGAAAGCCTTTGGCCAAGTTTAGAAATCCCTGGAACTCCTTCGATTCTGCCATTGAAACCTCATTTGAGCATTTCCAGTTTATTTTTAGTTCTCACCAGGCACCATATCCTAGATCAGTGAAGCAGATTTTAAACAACCTTATGAGGAATTTTGATATAAGTGAGATTTTTTAACTGAGTGTGAAAGAAATGCAGCTAAACTACGAGACAAGAATATCTAAAATAAATAAGAGCCCAATATTTAAGTAGTAAGTGTCCACACCTATGAAAGCCTATTGGGCTTTGCTGTGACTGGTCCTCCTGAAAGAATGAGATCCCCCAGAATCTTCACCTGTTCCTCAAGTCTGTTGTCCCTGGCCTGAGCCTGGAACCTGAAGGCTCTATAATTTACTTAGCACCCTTTCCTAACACTGTCTGAAACCCCAGCAAGGACAACGCAGATCTCTAAACTCTACAAACACTCCTGTAATCCTTATGGTTTGACCCTGGTTGATTGCCTGTATGGAATATAACACCTAGTTGGTCATGCAGGCCAAAATCAGAAAATGGAAGTAGAGATACACACCATAAATATCAAGTCAGTTGGGTTAGTGAATTCTGCTCACCATGACCTGTAGTTAGCAGGTTTTGGTACCTGTGAGCACTGGAGCCAGGAACACCCTTGGGTTTACACTCAATATGTCATCACGGATAGTGGTCCTCATACAAGGCCATTTGTTCTCCTGCCGGCACCTTGCTTACCTTCTGAGGCTGTTTGGGAAGAACAGTCACCTTCCACCTCTCCTGTAAATCTTCCAGGCACAGCCTCTCTAGCTACTTGTGTTAACATGCATCACGCCATACGTCATGCCGTGAATCATAACCACGGGAAGAAAGGAGGTAAAGACAAACAAACTTATCTTGTTACCTATTGTGACAAGATCATCATTTTCTTCCACATAACTGTTTCCTCAAGAAAAGAAATAGAGTGAAGTGAAAACATTATTGGATGAGGATCTACTGTATAGCACAGGGAACTATACTCAATATCTTGTAATAACATATAATGGAAAAGAATATGTGTGTGTGTGTGTGTATAACTGAATCACTTTGCTGTACACTTGAAACTAATACAACATTGTAAGTTAACTGTACTTCAATTTAAAAAATTACTGGAATATGGCAAACTGTTTATAAAGTTGGGTAGTGTACAAGGGTGATCATTATATAATTCTATGCAATCATTTCATGATTTTTTACTACTTCATAATAAATCAAATATTAAAGAGAAATAATCTGGACTGAGTTTCTTGTTTTTATTTCCAACTCTTCTGCTCACCAGGGGGCCCTGAGCCACGAGGAACTGAATCCTACCAACAGCCGTGTGAACTTGGACGTGGATCCTTCCCCATTCAAGCTTTAAGATGAGACCTCAGCTCTGATTGTCACACTGATTACAGCCTCATGAGAGATGTAAAAGCAGAGCCACCAATTAAGTCATGCCTGCATTCCTGACCCACAGAAACTGCGAGATAATAAATGTGTGTTATTTAAGCCACTAAGTTTGTGGTAATATTGTTACACAGTGATAGATAACTGATGCAGTGTTTATACTGGGAGATGGCCAGCCTCCTCTCCTTTTAGGTCATCAGTGTAGGGGAGCTGGGGAGTTTATAGAATACTTTTGTCTGAGTGCCACCCTCAGAGACTCTGATTTAATTGGTTTGAGTTGTGGCCTGGATATTAGAATTTTTGAAACTACTTAGAGGATTCTAACGTGCTACAAAATATAAGAACCACTGCAAAGGTAGTAATCTCGTGTTTCCCTTCTTTTTCAACTGTCATCTTTTTTGCTATTCTCAGATTCTCTCCAAAAAGCACCTCACTTCAATACTCACTTCAATACTCACTTCAGACTCTATGGAATGCCTGGGTATGCACAATCCTTCCTTTCTTGCACATGCTCATTCTTTAATACTTTGTTCCAGTCAAATAGCACTGACAAACCCAGACAGTTGTAGGGTATCCACAGAAAGTGACACTCAGAAAAGGGATAAGTAGTTCTCTGTGACTCCTGCGCCGTGACCCAACAGTAATGGTAACCAGCTGGGGAAATGTAAGATGGCTGTGTCTGTCAGGAAGGAGGGAGGAGTAGGAAAGCTGGGATGAGGTATAACTTTTTTGACCCATTAGTTACACATCCTGGTACTGTTTAAGAAGTTGTAAGAAACCATCAAATATTCTAGCTTATAAGTTTAACAAGTAATAAAATAAGAGCCACCATCAGAGAACATACAGTAAATGCTGGGTCTGTATCATCATCATTCAGTAAATGCTGAGTCTGTTATTTTTTTGAGAAACCCGTGGCCTTGCCCCTTCCTTTGATAAATCGCCTCATAATGACTATCTCTTCCTCAGTGCCTGTATTTAATGTCTATGCATGTCTGGGTGTAATATATAAAAGTATCAATTGTTAAGTTATTTTTGCTAGTTAGGATGGCTGGTGGCTGACTTGTTCTGACTGATAAATGTGTTTTTGATTTGTCTTTGCCATATGTCACAGAGGACACTGGGTAGAAATCTGCCCAGAGCGATATGATTATTACATTAATGATTTGGAAACTTGAGGTCCCCAAACCACAGTGCACGATAGCCTGACTTGGGGGAGAAAATCCTGCTCTGGCTGGAGGCCAGGGGGACAGCTGACAAGGAACATAGCTTGCCTGTGTGCAACTGGCTTCCTGCTCTGCGCCATGCACCACGCTCTGCTGACCCCCGACCACAGAAGAGAGCCTTCCTGGCCGTCTGCAAACACTGCTGCCGACTATGAATGATCCTTGCCCTCTCTCCCGACCCTAGCTGCTAAACTATGCTAGAAGTTAGACATTGATTTATTGCTTAGTTTGCTGTTAAAATTGGCCTATATAAAAAGGAAAGCAATTGTAACAGTACCTTGCTGTGAGAGTTTTTAATCCCTTCCTAACCCTTCTCCTGGACAAAAGAACCTTTAGGTTAAGGCAGCAGTATACGTCACTCCCCACAGAGCTAAATTGCTCTGTGCCCCACCCAGAGTGCCATCTCTCAGAGGCAGTAAAACATAGTAGATGGGAACATGCACTTTGGCATTCATAGAGTAAGGTTTCCCAGCTCCACCATTTATCAGCTTCATGACCTTTGGGCATGATACTTAACCTCTCTAGGCCTCTGCTTTGTCATCTGCTCAACACAGTACCTGGCACATGTTAAGTGCTCAATGAATAGGAGCTATTATCATTGTTATTTACCTTTTTTCACCCAGAGGTGTGATGGATCCAGCCGCATAGTCACAGACTGGGGTACAGTTCACCCAAATTGGAATTTATTATCTCTATTCCCATCCATTCCCTCAAAGAGGAGGTCAAGCCAGGATAGTGGTTTTGTTCTTAGCTACCCATCCATATATTTCTATGTATAGAAGTTAGAATCCCCATCAGTTCTTAACAAGTACCATTTGTATGTGCAAAGCATAGTGTCAGGTGCTGGAAGAGACAAAAACACAAGATTTGTGAGCTTAGAAGTGGATCCTCTCCCATTTAAGCTTTCAGATGAGACCTCAGCTCTGAGGACACTGATCACAGTCTCACAGGGGAACTTGAAGCAGAGCCCCAATTTAGTCATGCCTGAATTCCTGGCCCACAGAAACTGTGAGATAATAAATGTGTATTGTTTGGGAATGTAAATTGGTGCAGCCACTATGGAAAACAGTATGGAAGTTTCTCAAAAAACTAAAAATAGAACTATCATATGACCCAGCAATTCCACTCCTGGGTATTTATCCAAAAAAAACAAAAACACTAGTTCGAAAAGATACATGCACCCCAATGTTCATAGCAGCACTATTTACAGTTGCTAAGATACAGAAACAACCTAGGTGTCCATCAACAGATGAATGGATAAAGAAGATGTGGTATGTATATACAATGGAATATTACTCAGCCATAAAAAAGAATGAAATTTTGCCACTTGCAACAACATGGATGGACTTAGAGAGCATTATGCTAAGTCAAATAAGTCAGACAGAGGAAGACAAATACTGTATCATATCACTTATACGTGGAATCTAAAAAATATAATAAACTAGTGAATATAGCAAAAAAGAAAGACTCACAGATATAGAGAACAAACTAGTGGTTACCAGTGGGGAGAGGGAAGGGAGGAGGGGCAAGATAGGAGTAGGGGATTAAGAGGTACAAACTACTATGTATAAAATCAATAAGCTGTAAGGATACAACACAGGGAATATAGCCAATATTTTATAATAACTATAAATGGAATATAATCTTTAAGAACTGTGAATCACTATGTTGTACACCTGAAACTTATATAATATTGTACATCAACTATACCTCAATTTTTTAAAAAGATAAATAAATAAATATGTGTTGTTTAAGCCACTAAGTCTGTGGTAATATTGTTACTAGAGGTGTCTGCCTTAGTTGGGGAAATATGACATGCCTACTATGTTAACCCACAGTAGGAGGTAGCAATTGACAAGTGGTAGAAAAATATGTTTAATTCCCAAAGTGATCTATGGTTAATCTACATGTGGAATTCTCACTATGTAATGGTAAGTAATAAATCCTAGCATACAGTATTGAGAGCTTATTTGTGTATGTTTAAACTGAGATGATAATTGTTAATAACATTTTTCAACTATGTAGCAGGTAGGTATGTGCTATCTTTAGTCATCCAATAAATATACAAGATAAATAGATGCATAAAGTAGGATTTAAAAATCTATACCTGCAAATTTTAGTACTGTCATACTGTCAGCTTTGGCTTCCACAATCTAGGGAAGAGTAAAGTTTTGATTTGTTTTGACACATCAACCATTTTTTGGACTAAGAATATGCCTGGGTGGAGTTGAGCCATGGTGCTACAGGGTCCACGCTTGAGGAATGATGAGGGAAGAAGCCCTCTAATTCTAAGCAGCTTAGCCCCGATTTGGGCAAAGCCAAGTGTGAGAACTATAAAGGTTTTTCTGGCCTCCCATAATCCTCTGCAAACTGTATTATGGAAATGATGGTAATTACTTCAAAGTCCCTGGTGATTACTGGGTCTTTGGTGCTGTTCATTGTCAATTCACCTCAGCCAACCAGCTGTCTCATGGACTTGCCTTTTGTACCAAACCTTTAATGAAACTGGCATTTGTGTCAATAAACTTTAAGTCCATCTTTGCTGAGATAATTATGTAGGTCGCTCAAATTTCAGCTACTTCAAATAATTATAGCCTTTTAGCCTCGAATATAAGGTGATGATTAAAGGAGAAGGAATCAGGGGTCCCCATGCCGAAGTCAATTAGATGAAAATGCTGGCAGTTCTCAGCTCAGGCCTCTGATTTGAATGCACAAGCCTCTGGGCTATATCAGGGCTTCACAAAGAATAAGTCACTCATAAAATACACATTTGTTTGCCTGAACCATGATCTAATTTGCAGACACAACAATTTCACCATATTAGCAGTTAAGGGGAAAAGCTCTTTCATGAACACCATCATAAAGACTGCTTTGTGGTCCAATGGCATTGAGCATCAACAACCAGAGTGCAATTCCATTTTCCCAACGAAGGGCAAAGATTATAGCAAAAACCACTGTATAGATTTCAAAACTATCCACACCCATGGACTAAAGACAAATTTAACAGTTTCACTAGATTTCTTTTCCGTGGCTTGGTAAAACTTCAAGGGACCAACTTTTAGCCATTTCATGTACTTGTCCTTATATACTTAAGGTAACAAAATTCACTAATTACAAAAAGAACGCATGTTCTCATTTTGGTCAAAAGCTTGAAATGTTCAGGAAAAACAAACAAACAAACAAACCTCTGGAGACCAGGAAATCATGACGCTTAAATCCCTTTCCTTCTGTGGACTAGAAAGACAAAGCCCTTTATTAATCACCCCCGCCTCCACTGCCATCTCCACCTGTCAACATTTAAAACTGGAGACTAATGGTAGACAGGCTTCTCCTGCAGGTCGTAATTGCCTTTCCAACAGAGAAGCTATCTCCAAAGCAACCAAGATACGAGCTATGAATTCAAGCTGTGACTCTCTATGTAAATTGCTTGCACTGAAATTGAAATTTCCCAAAAGAAAGCCGCACTGATTCAGTCTATTAAATGCATTCCTATCTCAGATGCAGGGATGTACTCTGGCAGCTAAGGAACTGTCCATACTCCATACATTGTACACAGAGATAAGACCCAAGGGCTTTTTAACCTGACCTTAAATTTAAAAAGAAATCCTGTCATTATTCATAATTCAATAATCATTGTTCATGACTTAAAGTAGCCCGACTGTCCACAGCTGCCCACATTAGTCCCAGAATGAAATAATGGTGTTTCATACACCATCATCTCACATTAGCTCATTTTTTCCTTATTAGCTTTGTCATGATTTTGTGCAATGTATTTTTGGTCTTTGGCATGCCTTGCCTATTCAGTATTAAATGTTCCCATAAGTTTTCCTATTTGGTTTGGTTTTGTTTGCTTAATGGTTTTTTGTTTTGGTTTTTTTGCCATAAACTCCTCTACTCCAGAAACAGAATCTAGGATCAGATAAAGTTCTGTTGCACTAAGGCAACATTATTATTGTTCAGTCAATAGACAATTCACCTAAACGAGCCCGCCAGGGGATGAGATACGTGAACCCTTGGGGCCCACGGTTTGGCGAGCACTTGACACAGTCTTCCAGATCAATGAATCACTCACGCGTCATGTGGCCCACGTCCGCCTCCATCGAGTATCACCAGTCCTTTCCTCTCTTGGGCCCACCTTACTCCCCCCGCCTCTCCACCTCCCCACACTTGATACCTTTAGGCTCCCTCAAACTCTGTTTATGAAAATCAAGGAAAAGGGAAATAAACATAGGAGACTCACTCTGTGGCAAAGTGTCCCCCAATATTCATTCTCTCCTCCTCCCATTGCAATACAACTCTTGACTTTTAGCTGGGCCCACGGCTGCCTGGAATATAGTTAGGGATGCCATAAGACTAGTTCAAGCCAATAGCATATAAACAGAAGTTTCTTTTTGGCAATGTTTGGGAAATTCCATTAAGATGTGGCTAGCTTGAGCCATTTGCCCCATTTCTTCTTTTCCCTTTTCTCCAATCCTGCTATATCTGGTAAATATGGCGAGAGTTCCAGCCACCAAATTGGTGCAAGAAGTCAAGGGCCATACCCTATGGCAGAGAACTCTATGGAACAGAGCCACCATACCAGCCCTGGACTGTCTATCTCCAAACCTTCATGTGAAGGAGAAACACTTTTGTCTTGTTTAAGCCACAATTACTTGGCATGCCTGTTACTTGCAATGGAATTTGATCTTACCTATAGGCACTCTCTGATTTTCATTAGCACCAGGGGCTAATTTTGTTTGTGTCTACATTCAGATCATGAATCTTTTAAGCACCTGGTAAGATCATGCGCCTGACAAATATTTGACAAACTCATTAAAAGACTAACCCCATTAGTAAAGAAAAAGCTTATTTAATTTATTCATTTAATGCCAAAAATATCAGAGTTTCAACAAATGAGAACAAAAAAGCATGTCTTACTTTTTGTAAGCAACTTTTTATGGAATTCAGGAATCCAGCTTCAGAAGTCTGCTCACTGTGTGATTTCATTTTCTGGGACACACTTTGCTCATTTGTAAGATGGGCCCCTTGTTCTCAGGGGACTGAGAACTGGGGAGGGAGCAGGGCCAAAAGAAAACCTAGTGGGTGAACCTCTTAGCTCTGCAGCCCCTGCTTCATCCCAAGCAATTCCACAGAAGATTTTGTTTTATAAGGAAATGAGAATCTTAAAAGAATCACTGGACCAGATCATCTATAAGAACCCTTCCAGTTCTGACATTTGATGATTAGAAAGACTCCCACATGGCCAGAATGAGGCAGGTGGTAGCACTGCTCTGAGCTGAGTCATACTGGGAATGGCATTGTCCTGGATGTGTTGCCAAAGGCAAAGCCTGAGCCCTGGAAGGGATGGGAAGATGTCAGATCCAGCAGAGAGGTTATAGGACAGGGTTGTTTTTTTCTTTTTGGCTCCAGTTATGCATTTAAACACAAGGACAAGTACATATTCAAGAACAGACATTTGCTTAATAGATGCATATTAAAGGCTAAATACTGATGAATAGTTATACATGTTACAACTTAACTGAGCAGATGCTGCCTTGATGTGGCTCATCTCATTTATTCATGAGACGTTCAAGCAGAGGAAGGAGTGGAAGCCTGAGCCGTGGCGCTGGCCCGCACGCAAGGCTCACTAGGGGTGGGCCTGGCTGGAGAGGTCCTTGCTCCCAGAGCAGTGACCTGGGAACAGCCCTCCCAGCTCCACCCCAGACGTGGCACAGACACTGGTCTGGGAGCCAGGAGAGCCTGGGCTGCTCTCAGTTCTGCTTCTTCATCAAGTCATTCTCCCTCACTGAGTTTGTTTCCTCTTGTGTAAATGAGCAGGTTGGGCTAGATAATCTTGAAAGTACTTTTAGTTCTGAAATTCCAGGGTTTCCTGTGTAAAATGGGCGGGGGGGAGGAGTATGGAATGCTTCTTCTCCACTTGTGACATGTCTCTGGATAGAGGAAACTGCCCTAGAGGGACACTTTCAGACACTTTTCACTCCTTGACTCACACTGTATCTGTGGAGGTGGGGACTTAGCTGGTTGGTCACTCTGGGGAGAACGAAGGGACAAATTTGACTCCATCCTTCCTGCCTGGCAGCGGGGGCAAGTGGCTGGCCTCCACTGCCACTGCCGTCTCCATCCGGCACTGCCTCAGACAGGGTGGGTGTCCCTCCTCCCAGCAGGCCCTCTGGGCTGCACCCCATCCACACATCCCTCCGCCTGCCTCCGTGTGACTTCACCTCACAGTCTGAATGTTGACGTGTCCACATGTCAGCATCAGAGGGGGTCCCTCTGTCCCGGTGATTCTTTTATTAAACAACCTTGTGAGGGAGGTACTATTATCCCCATTTTACATAGGAAGAAATTGAGACTCAGAGTTTAACTTATCCACAGTCTCAAAGCTGGGCAATATTGTCTACCTCATAAGGTTGGTATAAGAATTGTACGAGCCGGGGCTTCCCTGGTGGCGCAGTGGTTGAGAGTCTGCCTGCCAATGCGGGGGACACGGGTTCGAGCCCTGGTCTGGGAGAATCACACATGCCGCGGAACAACTGGGCCCGTGTGCCACAACTACTGAGCCTGCGCGTCTGGAGCCTGTGCTCCGCAACAAGAGAGGCCGCGATGGTGAGAGGCCCATGTACTGCGATGAAGAGTGGCGCCTGCTTGCCGCAACTAGAGAAAGCCCTCGCACAGAAACGAAGACCCAACACAGCCAAAAATAAATAAATAAATTAATTAATTAATTAAAAAAAAAAAGAATTGTATGAGCCGTTTGTCAACATGGCTTTGTTTTGTTTTGTTTTTTATAAATTTATTTATTTATTTATTTTTGGCTGCGTTGGGTCTTCGTTGCTGCACGCGGGCTTTCTCTAGTTGCGGTGAGCGGGCTACTCTTCGTTGTGGTGCGCAGGCTTCTCATTGCGGTGGCTTCTCTTGTTGCGGAGCACAGGCTCTAGGTGCACGGGCTTCAGTAGTTGTGGCGTGTGGGCTCAGTAGTTGTGGCTCGCGGGCTCTAGAGCACAGGCTCAGTAGTTGTGGCGCAGGGCTTAGTGGCTCCGCGGCATGTGGGATCTTCCAGACCGGGGCTAGAATCCATGTCCCTGGCATCGGCAGGAGGATTCTTAACCACTGCACTACCAGGGAAGCCACTGTCAACATGGTTTTTAAGGTTGTATCTTTGAGGCCTGGCTGTCCGACATGAATGAGGATCACGTGATGCAGTCTCTCTAGAGAGCAGCCCCCCATCGGCAGCCTGGTGGGTAAAGGGAGAAACCTGTCTTCAAAGTCACAGCTCCAAGAACCCTCCATCTACTCCTCACCCAGTTCCTGCTCAGGTGCAGCTAGCTGAGCAGAGGTGAGAGGTGGGGCCCCAGGTTCCCAAGGAAACCACTTCTCTCAGTGGATGCCCGGTGCCTGGAAGAGAGGTTGAGGTGGGCAGGCTTGCAGTCTGGCCAAGTTTCTCTTAGGAGGTGCAGCCCACCTGGGAACCTCACCTGAGGGCGACCTCCCACCCTCCCTGTCAGAGAAGAGAAACTCCCCCTGGTGAAGCCGTCAGCTGCAGTTAGAATGAACCGTCTTCAAACTCCAGCAGCCCCTCGCTTAAACATCACCTCCTCCAGAGCTGTCTTCAACCATCTAGATCAGTGGTTCTCACCCCTGGGGGCCCCGAGAATCCCCCAAGAGGGCTTTAAAAAACAATGATGTCTGGACCCCATCTGTCCCCAGGCGAATCAGAATTTCTGGGGTTGGCCACAGAGGCCAGGGTTGGGGACTGCTGTTCAGGACAAAGCTCAGCCCTTACCACCCCCAGGCCCACATCCCACTTTGATGCAGTTTAACAGATGTCACAGCCATCATGTTTACCTGGATGGCTGCACTCTCTGCTAACTTGTGACCTCCCACCACGCAGGGCGTGCGTGCCGCCCCCCTCTCCAGTGCTTGACACAGTTCCTGATGTTCGGCAGCAGCTCAAATCACGTTTGGTGAATGAAATCAAATAGCAATAACTTGGAATTCAGGACATTTTCCCCAAAAAAGTCAGTAGACTTTTATATTGAAAATTAAGGACAAGTATATATGCTTGCATATGTATGTCTCATAGTTTCATAGTTGAAAAACATAGTCACAGACAGCTCACACGATTCTTACATAAACCCTGTGAGGTAGGTACTATTGCCCAGCTGTGAGAACTGGAGCAAGTTAGTCAAACTCTGAGCCTCAGTTTCGTCATCTTTAAAATGGGGATAATAGTGCCTCCCTCATAAGGTTATTAAGAAGATTAAATGAAATAACCTTAGCACTTAGCACATTGCCTGGCCCACAGAGAGGGTTCCAGAAAGCTAGCTACTGCTATTGCTATTACTGTTATCATTCCCTTCATGTTACAGCAGGTAAATTGAGGCTCAAATAGATAAAGACTTGACCAAGATCCCACAGGGTTAGGACTCACACCAAAGTCTTCTGACTCTCAATCTTGTACTCTTTTATATGCCATGTTGAGAATATTCTCTGGAGATAGGGAGAGGCAGGCAATATCAGCCTACTTTTCCGATGGGAACATAAATGACTGAAAGAGGTGATTTGCCTGGAAGCGATACGGCTAATGGCTCAGCGCCATGAGGAGGGAAGAGCCCCGGATCAGAAATCAGGGGATTGCTCCCTGTTCCCACAGCGGACTTTCACCAGGCCACATCTTCTCCCCGTGCCTCGGTGCCTGGCCCTAGCCCGGGGGACTGACAAGGCGACCACGAAGCATCCACAGCCCTGCCGGTCCAGGGCTGTGTGTGAGCTGCGTCCAGGGGGCCTCTCAGCACAGCAGGCAGCAGGTGTGCCTGTGAACCTCGGCCCCGCCCTTGGGCCAAGCAGCGCATCCACGCTGAGCCCAAGCACAGGAGACAGTAAGCCAGTTCCCCGCCCCCACCCCTGAATGACTGGCTCTCCAGGGAGCCGTGGAAAGACGAGGCCGCCCCTGGGACCCCCCGCCCCTGGCCAGGCTGCCGCATTCATTATGCACATCCTCAGCTGGGGGCTCTGGGGGGCCTGGTCCAGGAGCTGACGGTCTCAGGTTCTTCCTCTGGAGCTTTCTGCAAGGTGGTAAACAGACACTAACGAGCCTCTAGCTCCTCCGTGATGTGCCACACTGTCCCTCTCACAGGTTTTTGGGTTTTTTTGTTTTTTTGGGGTTTTTTTGGCTGTGTTGGGTCTTCGTTTCTGTGCGAGGGCTTTCTCCAATTGCGGCGAGCGGGGGCCACTCTTCATCGCAGTGTGCGGGCCTCTCACTATCACGGCCTCTCTTGCTGCGGAGCACAGGCTCCAGACGTGCAGGCTCAGTACTTGTGGCTCACGGGCCTAGTTGCTCCGCAGCATGTGGGATCCTCCCAGACCAGGGCTCGAACCCGTGTACCCCGCATTGGCAGGCAGACTCTCAACCACTGCGCCACCAGGGAAGCCCTCTCACAGGTTTTGGCAGTAGCCGAGCTCCGTTATTCCAGGAAAAGTGGCTCTGGCCTCCCTCTTAGCCCAAGAACAAAAGGAAACTAGGCAGAGAGCTTTATGGAAAACCAGGCAGAAAAAGAAAAAAAAAAAAAAGACCCCAAAACCATACCAAAATATTTCCGTTAGTTCATTAGTTATTTCTGAGTGATTTTTTTTCTTTGTGCTGTCCTAGGATTTTTTTTTTTCTTTTGTTTTTGTGAGTAGGTATTAGTTCTCCAAAGAGAAAAAGTCCACAACAATTTTCATGTTTATCCAGGCAGGAGTTCATGAAGGCATGAATTGCCTGAGCTTCTTGCTTTCATTCTTGCTGCTGCCAGGAGAATCTAAGCTGTGGGCAGGGAGGGGCTTCCAGAGAAGCCCAGCACCCGGGGACAGGCAGGGCCGTCTTAGATGACCCAGGCGCCCGAGGGCCACGGGCCCTGAGAAGTGGGACAGAGCCAGACACCATTCACTCAGATGAAATGACTGGGACAGCCCGTCCCCCTGCCCTGAGGCCACCTGTAGGTCAGCCCATCCCTTCTCCTCACCTAGCTGGTACCTGGATACGACTGTCCATGGATGGCCTCTGGCCAAGCTTCAGTTGTTCTCCAGGGCCTCTCTCCCGTAACCGCTCACAGCCATCAGGAGCTGAGGTTCAGGACAGACATCCACCCGATGACTCCCTACCCACCAGAAGCTCTAGCATTTTGCCTGTTAATTCAGTATCTCATCTTCACAAATCCAGGGACAGATCTTCAGAAGCCCCAGAGCAGTGAGGAAGAATGGCTATCCTTTATAGAGCACCCCCAATATGCCAGGATCTTTACATACCTTCCTTCATTCATTCAGCAAATACCTATTGACTTCCTGCTATGGGCCAGGCAATATGCTATGCTTGGGGCTGGGGATACTCTACTGAGTAATATGGATAAAGCTCCAACCCATGGGGAGTTAACAGACTTTATCTCAAATCCTCTCAAGAAATCTTCACAGGTGATATTATTGTTTCTATTTTACAGTTGAGAAAATGAGGCTTACAGAGATTAAATAACTTGCCCCAAGATCACACAGCCAGAAAGGAACAGAGCCAAGACTTGAACCCAGATCAGTTTGAACTCCAAAGCGTACTTCCTACCACACTACAGCATTTCTTAGCAAACCCAGAACAGGCCCCCCAGCTCTGCACTTCTGGGGCTTCACCAGCTAAATTGTACACACTGGAAAGGATGTCTTACATTTCTTTGCACCTTCATCATGCCGAGCACAATATCTGTTGCATAACAGACGCCTAGTAAATAGGTGAATGAACTATTTTAATATATTAACTCACTTTGAGCCCCCGGACAACTCACCTTCCCTTTCCATCTTCATCTCTAGTCACTACTCTCTCTTCTTCACAGCCAAAGTGTTAAAGAGTTTTAAAGAGTTACAATCCCTAGTCAACTTCCTCACATGCCACTCACTCCTCAGCCTTTTCTGGCCCCGGCTCTACAACCCCAAGCCCAAAATGCTCTCTGCAAGACGGTCAGTCACTTCTTTGTCATTAAATCCAGTAGGCCAGACCCATTTTACTTCTCCTTTCAGCAGCGTGCAAATCTGTTTGTCACTCCCCCTGCTTTAAATTATTTCAGTGGATTCCTCCTTGATTCAAACCCTTGAAATTCTATTGCCTTGGCTGCCAGGACTCTGGTTTTCCTCCTGCTCTGGCTGTTGCCCCCTGGTTCGTTTTTCATGACTCTCCCATTGCTCTTCAATAAATGTGGGTGTTTCCCAGGGTTCCAGCCCAGGCCCTCTTCTCACCTCACTCCCTCCACTCTCCCTGGGCAACCACACTCAAATGCATCTCCGTCAATTTCCACCTCCTGCCCAGACCTCTCACCCAACGTGGACACAGTGGCCCTCTCCTCAGACTCAAACCTGAACTCAGTGCTCCCCTCCCACAAAGCTGTCCTCCTTCCCGTGTTACATGAAGGATTAATCCCCGCCCCCTGCCGGCCCACCACCCAGACACTGGAACCTCCTCCTCCTCTCTTGCCTGCACCTTCAATCTGGCACCAAACCCTGTTGATTCTACTCCTCAGTAATGTCTTTAATTGTCCACTTCTCTCTCTCTCAAGACCACCACCTAATTTCAGGACCTCATTGTGTCCTACAATCACTGCAACAGCCATCAAATGATCTCATTTTCCTCAGCAAGTCTTGCCACCTTCAGTTCATTCTCCACCTTGAACCTGAAGAAACTTTCGAAAACTGCAAATCTGGGGACTTCCCTGGTGATCCAGTGGTTAAGTCTTCGCCTTCCAGTGAAGGGGATGCAGGTTCATTCCCTAGTCGGGAAGCTAAGGTCCCACATGCCTCGTGACCAAAGAACCAAAACATGAAACAGAAGCAATATTGTAACATATTCAACGAAAGACTTTAAAAATGGTCCACATTTTAAAAAAATCTTTAAAAACTGCAAATCTGCTCATCACTCCCCTGCTTTAAATTATTTCAGTGGATTCCTCCTTGATTCAAACTCATTATCATGGCCTACAGGACTCTTGATGACCTACTTTCCTAGCATCATCTAGCACTCTCCACTCCTAGCCTGTACTTAATGCTCTGACTATATTAAAATAGATTGGAGTTCCAGTACCATGCCAATATACCTTTGCACTTGCTGTTCCCTTTACTCAGAAAGCCCCTTTTATCCTTCAAGATTCAGTGCAGGTGTAATCTCCTCTAGGAACCTTCAATCCTGGGTTAGGGGTTGTCCCATGCTTCTTGGACATTCCTTTCCTACAGAATCCAGCACAGTGCTCTAGAACACTACGTGTACTGTCACACTATTATTAGACTTTAAGGGCCTTGGGGGCATGAACTGTCTTTTCCATCTTTGTACTTGCAGTCCCTCACACTGCCATGAAATTTGGTACATAGAAGATGCTCAATGGAAGGATGAGTGGGAAGGTGGGTGGATGGCTGGGTGGATACAAATGAATAGGTAGATGACTGAAACTCAGATGGAATTGTAGTTAAAGAAGTTGTCTCTCCACCTGTCCTTCAACTCATCTCTCAGGAATGCGAAGAGTAACCTTGAAAAATAGTTCCAAAGACCTGGGCTAAGCAAATTTCTAAAAGCAATCTGGGAAAAACATAATGGCACAGACAAACAAAACACACAGAGTTTAATAACAAGCCACAATTTGTTAAATGGGGTATGTCCAGGTTGGCATGAAAAGGTATTCAGAAAATGCTGATTTTTATTTAAAGTTATATCCACATATACATTCTAAAGGGAGGCAGAGAGCCGAGTTCTCACCCAACACACGATCTAAATGTTCCATTGGATACAACTCATACCTCTCCACGCCATGCCACAAGGATCTCTGACAAAGGGGAATCTCCTAAAAACATCTAAGCACTTGCTTTGACGAGAAAAAACAAACACATAATTAAATAGTATGTTGGGAAAAGAAAGATTTTTCAAAATCAAAACTGAGATCTAGGGCTTCCCTGGTGGCGCAGTGGTTGAGAATCTGCCTGCTAATGCAGGGGACATGGGTTCGAGCCCTGGTCTGGGAGGATTCCACATGCCGCGGAGCAACTGGGCCCGTGAGCTACAACTACTGAGCCTGTGCGTCTGGAGCCTGTGCTCCGCAACAAGAGAGGCCACGATAGTGAGAGGCCCGCGCACCTCGATGAAGAGTGGCCCCCGCTTGCCGCAACTAGAGAAAGCCCTAACACAGAAACGAAGACCCAACATAGCAATCAATCAATCAATAAATAAATCTTTAAAAAAAAAAAAAAACTGAGATCTATAACCAAGACCTAGAAATTGATGAAACAACTGACGGCTACTGTAACAATATAGATAATGATATGGAGACCTTACTGGATGTGGGACACTGTGCCTCCCTCCCCCAGAACTCAGCATTTCACATCAGCCACCCTCATGCCTCTTCTTTCATCTGATCCTCATGACAACTGCAGGAGGAGGGCAAGGCAGGGAAGGTATTTTTTTCTGAGTAAATAGATAAGAAAAATGAATGGAAGGAAAGGAAAGGACTATGAGCTTGGGGAAAGATGATGCCAAGTTCCCTTTCTCAGCTCTAATTTGGGGCAACTAAGTGGAAAGTGGCCAAGAGGCAACCACCAGAGAATACCTGATGGAAACAGATGCTCATGTTTTCTCTGTCTGATAAAGTTGTCCCTCTGGTACTAAACTCGAAAGCTGCCTCCTTTTTCCCATCTTCACCGTTCTTTTCCTTCTCTCGTATTCACTCTCCTCCTCACTCATGACATTCCAGCGACTCTGGAACACTTTGTTTCTGGTATACATCAAGGTTAATCTTATTTCAAGGCCTTTGCATCTGCTGTTCCTCATGCCTGGAACACATTCTATGAGGAACTCTTTTCAGCCCTTCAGGTCTTTCGGGTCTCTGTTTAAATATTTGTCCCCTAGAGACACCCTCTTTGTACACACTTGCTAATAAGGACCCAGACACCTCCCACCCCAACTTTCTTCCATCCCATTACCCCATTTTGTTTATGCAGGATAGGTCCTTGGGTCTAGAAGGGATCCATCAGGCTTCCTGAAAATGTAATGTGACCCCTACTTTCCCAGATATTATATCTGCAACTGGGTATTCTCTTAGAGGATTTTCTGTTCTGGAAACATTCACTGCTGTATGTTCTGGAAAATGATGCCAATCTCTCTGCTATGAGTCCTGACACTGCTGACTTCCTTCTCTATCACTAGGTAAGTACATTCTGTTTGATTTATATAAGAATTGTCAGAGCCTGGTCTTTCTAATAATGCAATTCTATTATGAACATTGTGAGTATAGTAGTTGTGTTACTGATGACTGTGCTGAGACTGTTAGTTGTCCCTCAATATCTGTTCTCTTGTTCCTTCAATAAAAAAAATTTTTTTTTAGCTGGGTACAAGTTGTTCAGTATAAAGACTACACTTCCCAGACTCTCTTGTTTCTGGGTGTGGTCATATGACTAAGTATTGACCAATGGGATGTGAATTACGTGATGTGTGCTACCTCCAGGTCATATCCTTAGAAGGAAGGGGAGTGTCCTCACTTTCTCTTCCCCTTCCCACTTGCTTGAAATTAACCTAGAGGAGGTGGTGAGCCATCTCCAACCTTGTGGATGACCACATCTAGTGATGGCAAATCAGCAAGACAGAAGGAACCTGGGTCCCTGACACCACAGTGCTGCTAACTGCCCTAGACTGCTCACCACCAGATTGTTACATGAGAAAGAAATGAAATTCTCTCTTGCTTAAACCGCTGTTAATTGGTTCTTTTTGTTATAGCAGCCAACCTATACTCTGGCTAACAGAATCTGAATTCATCAAATTTATTCATGTATTGTATATTGTTCTCTACTTCCCCTAGAAAATAAATTCTAAAGAGGACAGAAACCTTTATCCTTGATCATCACTTTATCCCTAGAACATGGAACAGTTCCTGGTGGATAATAAGGACACATTAGACAATAAGCAATATTTGCTACATGAATGGATAAGTGAAAGTAGAAATGAATCATTTGCTTTCATTGGCTGACTGAGATTCTTTCTGCCCAGGTTTTTGCTTTCCCCCTTCTTTTCTGGCCCTCCCTTTTAGCTTGTCTATCCCTGTTATAAAAGACTTTTCAGTACTGGGGGGGCCCCCATCTCTTCCACACACTCATCTGACCTTAATGTGGAAGAGGAAGCTTTCTGGCTCAGGGATCTGAACGTTTCCTCAGTTCTTTGCGGACCCAAGTAAGTTTGGAAAGACATTTTGACACAAGATCACAGTTCAAAGAAAGTCATGTGGGATATCAGAGACCATCTGGTCCCTCCCTGGGTTACCACCATCATGCTCTTCCTTTTCATGATGAAATATCAAAACATGGAAAACAGGGGGGTAGCTACTATGCAATTGGTTGGATTTTTCTCTCACCTCCTAAGGATCTTGGGGTGATTTGAGTCTGTGAGTCTGAAAACACATCAGCCTAGAGCAATGCTGTCCAATGAAAACATGCAGACCACAAACATGTGGTGTTTGCCACATGTGTAACTTCAAATGTTATAGTATCCACATCACATTTAAAAAGTAAAAAGAAACTGGTGAGAATAATTCAATAATATACTCAAGTTAACATGCTCATAATACCATTTCAACATGTATAAAAATTACTAAAAACCAGTACAAAAATTAACAAAATATTTTACATGTTTTTATGCTAAATTGTTGTCTTTTACAGCACACCTCAGTTCAGACTAACCACACCACATGTGGCTAGTGACCAGCACACTGGGTGGCATAGGTCTAGAGGAAAATGTACTGAGTTAGACTGTGTTCAGGGTCTGTTGTAGGCTGATCCCCAAGGCAATCTGATCTTCAGTGTCCTCATCTATAAAGTGGGGCTCATTACACCTGTTTCACAATGTTTGGGGGAGGAATTATAGAGCTAATGTAAGTGAAAGTGTTGAACAAGTGTGGGACAGTGCGGTTTTTGTGAAAAATAAAAACAGGTTCCAGCACACTCTCCCTCTGCTACTCCTCTCTATCAATGTCAATTATCCAGCAAAATGAAGCAAGAAGAAGAAGAAACCTCCCTGATCAATAGATGAATCCTGGGTGACGCCTTCCACTGCCACTGTCCATCTCAGACCCCAGAGGAGTTCGGGCTGGGGACACTCTGTTAGTCGGGGTTCTCCAGAGAAACAGAACCAATAGGATATAATGTTACAGATATATATCTAGAGAGGAAGAGAGAGAGATTTATTACCCACTGAAGACCAGAATGGAACAAAAAGGTGGGGGCGGGAGGTGGATTTGCTGTCTGCTAATGCCAACATCTATCTATCTTCTCCTATCCTCAGACATTGGTGCTCCTGGTTCTCATGCCTTTGGACTCAGATGGGATTTATACCATCCACCCAGACATCCACTCCAACCATCATGGTTCAGACAACTGTTCTCAGTTCTGCCCTTACACATAGAAGAGAGACGCTGTCCCCTAAGTGGAGTGATTTAGGAGGCTCTAGAAAATGCTTCTGTTTCCAAATGTCTTCCCACTGTGCCTGAAACCCACCGTAATGGGTCCTTCTGAATGAGCTTCAACCATTGTCCTCTGCCCACCCCACCTCCATCCTTAAAATGTACATACTGCTGAGGTTAAGGACACCCGAGAACACAGGGTTCCTAAACTTTCATGTGAGCAGCAAGTCTCAGTGTGGAGCCTGGGAGTCAGCATGCCTCCCCTGCACCCAGAAGAGATTTGTGGCGCGTGCTCTGAGCAACACTGCCCTTAAGCCAGAGCGTGGCCTTGTTTGTCTAGTGCTTTCCTCCTGTAGTGGCTGAAAACACAGACTGCTTGCAGGTCTGCCTTCCCTGTCACTCCTGCCACAGACCAGCTCCTGAGCTCCTAGAGCACCGAGCAGTATGGGCTCTGAGTGCTGATGCATGTGTGTGTGCACACACACACATTCTCCCTCTCTCTCTCACACACACACACACACACACACACACACACACACACACAGCTGCTGAATGCATCCCCGCGGTGCCTGATCTGAACCCAGGACACCAATCAGCCTGCCTCTTGGGCCCCAAACCTTTCAAAAATGCTGGGAAGGTCACAGCCCTCCTCCTCCCACAGACAGAAACACAGCTCAGAGGCAGGCAGCACATTCCTGCCTGAGGACGCATATCTCTGGGCTGATTAAATAAACACAGCTTAATTAAATTAAAGTAAGATCAGAACCTGCCTAAACTCTGCTGGCAGCCCAGCGGAGTCCCTCATGAATCTTTCATTTTCATAAATGAATGACTGTGTACCTGCTTTGGGGCTTTCCCTGATAGAAGAGGGGCCTCTGGGTAGAAGTGGCTTCTTCTGGTCAGAAGAAAGCAGATACAGGGTATTTTTATTTAGGGAACCAAGAGGCTTTGGAACCTCTTTGTGCTTTTTGCTGGGGATGAGACATCATGCCCTGTTACTGGTCACAGGATGAGTGTGACTGAGGCTGCTCTCCTAAAACCAGAGGGTTATTAAGAGTCTGGAACAGTCGAGCAAATGTTTGGTGGAGAGAGAGATAGAGACAGAGACGGAGGTTGAGCACTGGTAAAGCTGCAAACTCACCCACAAGTGAGGTTGTTAGGAATATGCTTAGCAAATTCCGATAGACAGGCTTTGAATGGTGTTGGCTGTTGCCAGGAATCAGGAAGGAGAAAAAAAAAAAAAACAGAGCACCTTTTCCAGAAAATTTTCTCAAAGCAGGAGCTAGAAGAGATAAAGAAAAGCAACTGTGGTCTACCCTAAACTTATACAGTGCTGTATGTCAATTATGTCTCAATAAAACTGGGAAAAAAGCAAGCAACTGTGCAAACGTTATGGAACAGATAGAATTCCTCTGCTCAGCAGGGCAAAACCCATGTCTGCCCACAAGGCCTGCCTTGGGGGCCCATGAGAAAGAGTTTCTCAGCACAGCTGTGGACCAGCAGGTCCAGCGTGCTCCCCAGGAGCCTAGTTGACTGTTGCCGGGTGAGTCACCTGTGCTGGAGAGGAGGTGGGAGGATGGGACAGATATCACTGCCCTAGGGATGTCGAAATGGTGGGCCCAATGCCTGCACCCCGCCTGCACCCCATCTAAAACTTAGATCAGAAGAGGCAGTGTGCACAAAAGCCTGGTCTCCAACCAGCCAACTTAGGGGTCTCTGGGGAGTTGCCTCCTCAGTCCTCTCAGTCTCTTCTAGCAGGCTGGGAAGGGAAGGACAAAGAGGAGAAATGCATATTTTGCAAGTTCCGGTGGAAAGCCTTTGGGGAAGGAAGTTGAAACTAATGGGCAAGCTGTGGCTCTCATTCATCCACGTGACTGTTGCTTCCATTAGCCCGGAAATGTGAGAGGGGGCCTCTGCAATCTATCATTGTCCTTTGTGTGTGCTGGTGACACTGCTGACGGTGTTATTTTCTGGCTTCAAACTTACCCTCATTACAGGACTTTTGCTCAAATTTCTTACAGAACTGATCGCTTACATCACCTTATAGACTCTTTAAATTCCACTACTGGCTTCCCACTTAGCTCATCTCTCATCTACCCCTACTACCAACTCAGACTCAGCAACAACTGAGTGGACATTGCTGTTCCTATAACCCTACTTACCTGTTTCTACTTCCAAGCCCTAATCTGAGACTTAACCCAGCCTGGAATATCTCTCCATTAGCTTTCTGACCAGTAGCAGAGGTGTCTTCTTGTCATTCTGATCAAGTGCTCCCTACGTAGCGAAGCCTTCCAGGTGACTTTTCCAGTTCCATTGCCTCCAGTGATCCCAGAGTTGTGAGGATCAAATGAGAAAGTGCACTATAGACTATGGGGCATTTCACCAGACTAAGGTACACTGTCGTGTGTCATGGCTGCCTCTAAACTTTGAGCACATTAAAGAGCCATTTAAAACCCAAAGGACCGGGCTTCCCTGGTGGCGCAGTGGTTGAGAATCTGCCTGCCAATGCAGGGGACCCGGGTTCAAGCCCTGGTCTGGGAAGATCCCACATGCTGCGGAGCAACTAGGCCCGTGAGCCACAACTACTGAGCCTGCGCGTCTGGAGCCTGTGCTCCGCAACAAGAGAGGCCATGATAGTGAAAGGCCCGCGCACCACGATGAAGAGTGGCCCCCACTTGCCACAACTAGAGAAAGCCATCGCACAGAAACGAAGACCCAACACAGCCAAAAATAAATAAATAAATAATTAATTTAAAAAAAAAAAAAACCCAAAGGACCAAGGGCTGCTAGTTCGAAGTGACAGATTCAGTCCACAGATTTGTTTATCTCCTCTCTCTACAAAGAAGCCAAGAGACACCTATCAAGACACTTACGATCTTAAAATCTTCCTATAACATGCAAAGCAGGTGGAGGAGTGTTAAATAGGAGCTGAGCAGAAGAGGCTGCTGAGAAGATAAAGACAATGGAGGGCAGGAGTGAAAAATGACGGTAGAAACAGGATCACTAATTGAAAGTCTGTATATAGAATAACACCCTTGACATTTCCCTCTAACGTCCCTGCTTGCAAAACATCTGGCATCCAGGTATTTACATCCAAGCCTGGGAGAAAAAAAAGCCTAAAATTAAAGAGGAAATTGTGCCTCTACAAGAAATGTGAATGGACTTCCTGGGAAGAATGAGGGCATCCAGTGTGGGATTGTGGCGTGCCACAGTAAACCATCTCACTCTGACATGCAGAGACCCTTCAGAGGAACGAGTGGCTGCCTTCCCACTCACTGAAGCCCAGCCCACCACAGTCAACAAGCTCACCCACCAACACAGAGCTCCTGGGCAGCCCTACTATGGTCTCATTCTTAAACAGCCAAGATCACAAGACTGTTGAGTAAAGCCTAAAATGTGAAATAGAAAGACTAAGATTAATAAAAAATAAAATGACCTTGGAGGAAAAATAAAGAATAGAAGAAAATCAAAGTGGGAAAAACCTCTAATTAATATTTCCAGAGATAGATGAAAAGATGTTGCATCCACAAAATATAAATGTAGAAAAGAGACCATCGGAGGGAAAAAAAGTCTTAGAAAAGAATAATATGACCACTAAAATTTTGTTAAAGTTAATGAGTTGAAAGATTAAATTCTTAAAAATATCTCAGAATGTAGAATATTAAGACAAAGAGGCAAAAAAAAAAAGAGGGAGGAAGAAAGAGAAGACGTACATAGGAGCAATTCAACTAATAGGATTCCCAGAAAGAGAGAAGAGAAGAAATTAAAGGATGGAGATTATTAGTAAAATAACAAGAGAATTTCCCAAAGCTGAAGAAGGATACAAGTATTAGATTGAAAGATCTCACAATGTTCAGAACAGTCCATTTTTAAAAGTCCTCTGTTAAATCACATCATTGTGACATTTTGGAACAAAAAGGGCAACAGGAAAATTCTAAATGCATCCAGAGAAAAGAAAAGAGGTTCTTGGTTGCCACAACAACAAAAATGATTAACATAGAATAGAAATGCACTGGAGGGTTGTTGAGTAACTACCTATTAGTGGAATAACTGTAGAAAGAGGCTCAGAAAATAGGCAGAAACAAAGGGAGGCCAAAAAGCAAGAACACAGTCAAGGTCATACCACAGAAACAGCCTGATTCCAACAGAGCTGCCACTATTGCTGGGTCCTTCCAAGGAAGTGAACCACTTCCAAGATCACCACCACTACCAGTAGCATTGAACTCTGAGCACTTCCCCCACCAGCAAAATAAATTTTGCACCATTCACTCAGATTCAACGTCCCAGATGGGAGCATCTGATTGGCTAAGCTTAGGCAAATGCCAATTTCCCAGTTTTTAGAAGTCAGAGAGAAAAACTATCTGGCCTTCTGCATGGAAGCTGGAACCCTGCCTCCCACCAAGACTCACCCAAAGGTAGATTCTTCAAGCTTCACAAGAGGTTCAGACACCATGCAGTCAACACCAAAATAATAAATGTCTGCTATAGTTTGCCCCTCTGACTCTTCACCATCTTTATATATACCTCTCTCCATAGTTAAAATTCTAAAACAAACATTAAAATGTTCATAACTAACATATGCAAATATCTTCACACTCATCCCCTTAATAAAGCCAAAGTCCCATGAGTTGGTGCATCCAGGAACAATGCAAGACTTCCTAGGTGATGCATATTTTTCCTCTAGCTCTACCATAATCCCCTATTGATTTGTACAACTTTTGGGCTAAATACCCTACACAGAACAGTGAGATAAAGAGAGAGAAATGAAAAAACAATTTAAATACATATATATAATGAAAATTACAGTCTTCATTTCTGCACTGGTCACAGGGTCATGTGGACTTTAATTCTTTTCAACTAGTAATGGTAATAGACATATTGTAGGTAATAAAAATAAATCTAAAGAATCTATCACAATGAGGACAAATCACTGCCTTCTATATGATAGAAAGAATCTAAAGCAATCTACCTTCCCCATGGTGCCCGGCTGACCCTCTCTGAGCACCATTTTGGAGTGCCAGAGTTGTACAGCCAAAGTGCACACTGAGAAGTGTCCGTCAGTAGATCAGCCTTTGTAAATGAAAGTGCTTCTGTTCATCTAATTATTAAGAACCACCCCATCCCTTGCTGCAACGAGTCTTTGGTGAGCAGCCTCATGGAACACAGCTATTCTCACACTTGGTTCGTTTGGAAAAACCCAATACACATGACTCTCCTCCAACCCTTCCACTCTCCTGTCCTCCAGTGCTGCTCCTTTCAGATCCCAACCACTCTGTGCAGCCCATGAGTCAGTGTACATTCTTTCCTCACGTCACTCTCTTCCCATGCAAATGGGCAGTAAGATGCACTGTTCAAAACTCTGACTACTAGGAGGATTTCTCTTCCTCAGTGTCCTTCAGGGAGAGCCCAAGTGAAGCTGCTGTTCCAGCCTACTTCTGTTTGATGCCAGAGCATTGAGCCGTTTGATTGATGTTCAGTTCTCAACACTTGCTTAACATCTTTCACTCCCTCCTACCACAGCTGCAGATACCCAGAGAATGAGTTCTACCACTTTTCAGTTGCAAGTCCCATCCCTGAGCATTAGGGGCAAGATTCCCCTTTACAGATACAAATACACGTGTGGAGGCTCAGGGAAAGACCCTGCAGTTCCTCTGGTCCAAGCACACCCTGACCATCCTTTCCTTCGGACCTACTCACAGTCCTCAGTTAAGGGTCATACACATAGTGAACACTCATGAGGTTGCTGACTGGCTGAACAGAAAAGGCAGAGATTTAAGACCACAGATGCTTGAGGTCCCAGAGGTCCCAGGTGTTTATTATACTATTTAAAAATAAATATATCCTAGCAGGTTGTGGTTCCAGGAAGCAGATTGTGAGGTGGGTATTGGTGGACAGACGGTTACTTAGGAAAACTCTTGGAATAAACACTTTTGGAAGGGAAGACAAATGCAGGAATGGGTCCAAGGAGCACACAGACTGTGATTCAGCATCAGCGAAGGTTTCAGCGACCCCGTTGGGAAGCTTAGAAGCTGAAATGCCCTTTCAGAGTGGTCCACAGTGGGGACAGAGAGTGCCTGGCCTTCAAACACTAAATTTTCATTGGATATACTTGATCTATATTTATATTTTATAAACTTACACCTTAAAAAGTAGATTCACATACCCAAGTTGTTCCAAACATACTTAAAAGTTTTCCAATAATTAAACTGCATATCGGTTTTAAAATTTAAATTAGTGAGAGTATATAAAATTTAAAAATCAGTTCCTCACTTGCACTAACCCCATATCAAGTATTCAATAGCCACATCTGGTGAGTGGCTGCCATAGTGGACAGTGCAGGCTTATACTATAAAAATTATATACTCGGAATTAAGAACGAAGATGGAGGAGGAGAAGGACGTGCTCTCACTCCCTCTTACAAGAACACCAGAATCACAGCTAACTGCTGAACAGTCTTTGACAGGAAGACACTGTAACTCACCAAAAAAGACACCCCACAAACAAAGACAAAGGATAAGCCACAATGAGACGGTAGGAGGGGGGCATTCACAATAAAATCAAATCCCATAACTGCTGGGTGGGTGACCCACAAACTGGAGAACACTTATACCACAGAAGTCCACCCACTGGAGTGAAGGTACTGAGCCCCACGTCAGGCTTCCCAACCTGGGGGTCTGGCAACGGGAGGAGGAATTCCTAGAGAATCAGATTTTGAAGGCTAGCAGGATTTGATCGCAGGACTCTGACAGGACTCGGGGAAACAGAGACTCCACTCTTGGAGGGCACACACAAAGTAGTGAGCACATCGGGACCCAGGGGAAGGAGCAGTGACCCCATACGAGACTGAACCAGACCTACCTGCTAGTGTTGGAGGGTCTCCTGCAGAGGTGGGGGGTGGCTGTGTCTCACCATGAGGACAAGGACACTGGCAGCAGAAGTTCTGGGAAGTACTCCTTGGCGTGAGCCCTCCCAGAGTCTGCCATTAGCCCCACCAAAGAGCCCGGGTAGGCTCCAGTGTTGGGTCGCCTCAGGCCAAACAACCAACAGGGAGGGAACCCAGCCCCAACCATCAGCAGACAAGTGGATTAAAGTTTTACTGAGCTCTGCCCACCAGAGCAACAGCCAGCTCTACCCACCACCAGTCCCTCCCATTAGGAAACTTGCACAAGCCTCTTAGATAGCCTCATCCACCAGAGGGCAGACGGCAAAAGCAAGAAGAACTACAATCCTGCAGCCGGTGGAACAAAAACCACATTCACAGAAAGATAGACAGCATGAAAACGCAGAGGGCTATGAACCAGATGAAGGAACAAGGTAAAACCCCAGGAAAACAACTAAATGAAGTGGAGATAGGCAACCTTCCAGAAAAAGAATTCAGAATAATGATAGTGAAGATGATCCAGGACTTCGGAAAAACAATGGAGGCAAAGATCGAGAAGATGCAAGAAATGTTTAACAAAGACCTAGAAGAAATAAAGAACAAACAAACAGAGAGGAACAATACAATAACTGAAAAGAAGACTACACTAGAAGGAATCAATAGCAGAATAACTGAGGCAGAAGAACGAATAAGTGACCTGGAAGACAGAATGGTGGAATTCACTGCTGCGGAACAGACTAAAGAAAAAAGAATGAAAAGAAATGAAGACAGCCTAAGAGACCTCTGGGACAACATTAAACGCAACAACATTTGCATTATAGGTGTCCCAGAAGGAGAAGAGAGAGAGAAAGAACCTGAGAAAATATTTGAAGAGATTATAGTCAAAAACTCCCCTAACATGGGAAAGGAAATAGCCACCCAAGTCCAGAAAGTGCAGAGAGTCCCATACAGGATAAACCCAAGGAGAAACATGCTGAGTCACATAGTAATCAAACTGGCAAAAAATTAAACACAAAGAAAAATTACTGAAAGCAGCAAGGGAAAAACGACAAATATATACAAGAGAACTCCCATAAGGTTAACAGCTGATTTCTCGCAGAAACTCTACAAGCCAGAAGGGAGGGGCATGATATAGTTAAAGTGATGAAAGGGAAAAACCTACAAGATTACTCTACCCGGCAAGGATCTCATCCAGATTCGACGGAGAAATCAAAAGCTTTACAGACAAGCAAAAGCTAAGAGAAATCAGCACCACCAAACCAGCTCTACAACAAATGCTAAAGGAACGTCTCTAAGTGGGAAACACAAGAGAAGAAAAGGACCTACAAAAACAAACCCAAAACAATTAAGAAAATGGTCATAGGAACATACATATCAATAATTACCTTAAACGTGAATGGATTAAATGCTCCAACCAAAAGACACAGGCTTGCTCTATGGATACAAAAACAAGACCCATATATATGCTGTCTACCACTTCAGACCTAGGGACACATTCAGACTGAAAGTGAGGGGATGGAAAAAGATATTCCATGCAAATGAAAATCCAAAGAAAGCTGGAGTAGCAATATTCATATCAGATAAAATAGACTTTAAAATAAAGAATGTTACAAGAGACAAGGAAGGACACTACATAATGATCAAGGGATCAATCCAAGAAGAAATAACAATTATAAATATATATGCACCCAACATAGGAGCACCTCAATACATAAGGCAACTGCTAACAGCTATAAAAGAGGAAATTGACAGTAGCACAGTAATAGTGGGGGATTTTAACACTTCGACAGTAACACAGTAATAGTGGGGGACTTTAACACTTCACTTACACCAATGGACAGATCATCCAAAATGAAAATAAATAAGGAAACAGAAGCTTTAAATGACCCAATACACCAGATAGATTTAATTGATATTTATAGGACATTCCATCCAAAAACAGCAGATTACACTTTCTTCTCAAGTGCGCATGGAACATTCTCCAGGGTAGATCACATCTTGGGTCACAAATCAAGCCTCAGTAAATTTAAGAAAATTGAAATCATATCAAGCATCTTCTGTGAGCACAACGCTATGAGATTAGAAATGAATTACAGGGAAAAAAACGTAAAAAACACAAACACATGGAGGCTAAACAATACGTTACTAAATAACCAAGAGATCACTGAAGAAATCAAAGAGGAAATCAAAAAATACCTAGAGACAAATGACAATGAAAACACGATGATCCAAAACCTATGGGATGCAGCAAAAGCAGTTCTAAGAGGGAAGTTTATAGCTATACAAGCCTACCTCAAGAAACAAGAAAAATCTCAAATAAACAATCTAACCTTACAGCTAAAGGAACTAGAGAAAGAAGAACAAACAAAACCCAAAGTTAGCAGAAGGAAAGAAATCATAAAAATCAGAGAAGAAATAAATGAAATAGAAACAAAGAAAACAATAGCAAAGATCAATAAAACTAAAAGCTGGTTCTTTGAGAAGATAAACAAAATTGTTAAACCATTAGCCAGCCTCATCAAGAAAAAGAGGGAGAGGATTCAAATCAATAAAATTAGAAATGAAAAAGGAGAATTTACAACAGACACCGCAGAAATACAAAGCATCCTAAGAGACTACTACAAGCAACTATATGCCAATAAAATGGACGACCTGCAAGAAATGGACAAATTCTTAGAAAGGTATAACCTTCCAAGACTGAACCAGGAAGAAATAGAAAATATGAACAGACCAATCACAAGTAATGAAATTGAAACTGTGATTAAAAATCTTCCAACAAACAAAAGTCCAGGACCAGATCGCTTCACAGGTGAATTCTATCAAACATTTAGAGAAGAGCTAACACCCATCCTTCTCAAACTCTTCCAAAAAATTGCAGAGGAAGGAACACTCCCAAACTCATTCTGTGAGGCCACCATCACCCTGATACCAAAACCAGACAAAGGTACTACAAAAAAAGAAAATTACAGACCAATATCACTGATGAATATAGGTGCAAAAATCCTCAACAAAATGCTAGCAAACAGAATCCAACAACACATTAAAAGGATCATACACCACGACCAAGTGGGATTTATCCCAGGGATGCAAGGATTCTTCAATATACGCAAATCAATCAATGTGATACACCATATTAACAAATTGAAGAATAAAAACCATATGATCATCTCAATAGATGCAGAAAAAGCTTCTGACAAAATTCAACACCCATTTATGATAAAAACTCTCCAGAAAGTGGGCATACAGGGAACCTACCTCAACATAATAAAGGCCATATACGACAAACCCACAACAAACATCATTCTCAATGGTGAAAAACTGAAAGCATTTCCTCTAAGACCAGGAACGAGACAAAGATGTCCACTCTCGCCACTATTATTCAACATAGTTTTGGAAGTCCTAGCCACGGCAATCAGGGAAAAAAAAGAAATAAAAGGAATACAAATTGGAAAAGAAGAAGTAAAACGGTCACTGTTTGCAGATGGCATGATACTATACACAGAGAATCCTAAGGATGCCACCAGAAAACTACTAGAGCTAATCAATGAATTTAGTAAAGTTGCAGGAAACAAAATTCATGCACAGAAATCTCTTGCATTGCTATACACTAATGATGAAAGATCTGAAAGAGAAATTAAGGTAACCCTCCCATTTACCACTGCAACAAAAAGAATAAAATACCTAGGAATAAACCTACCTAGGGAGACAAAAGACCTGTATGTGGAAAACTATAAGACACTGATGAAAGAAATTAAAGATGATACCAACAGATGGGGAGATATACCATGTTCTTGGATTGGAAGAATCAGTGTTGTGATAATTTCTATACTACCCAAAGCAATCTACAGATTCAATGGGATCCCTATCAAATTACCAATGGCATTTTTTACAGAATTAGAACAAAAAATCTTAAAATTTGTACAGAGACACAAAAGACCCCGAATAGCCAAAGCAGTCTTCAGGGAAAAACATGGAGCTCTAGGAATTAGACTCCCTGACTTCAGACTATACTACAAAGCTACAGTAATCAAGACAATATGGTACTGGCACAAAACAGAAATACAGATCAATGGAACAGGATAGAAAGCCCAGAGATAAACCCACGCACCTATGGTTAACTAATCTATGACAAAGGAGGCAAGGATATACAATGGAGAAAAGACAGTCTCTTCAATAAGTGGTGCTGGGAAAACTGGACAGCTACATGTAAAAGAATGAAATTAGAACACTCCCTATCACCATACTCAGAAATAAACTCAAAATGGATTAGAGACCTAAATGTAAGACTAGACACTATAAAACTCTTAGAGGAAAACAGAGGAAGAACACTCTTTGACATAAATCACAGCAAGATCTTTTTTGATCCACCTCCAGAGTAATGGAAATAAAAACAAAAATAAACAAATGGCACCTAATGAAACTTCAAAGCTTTTGCACAGCAAAGGAAACGTTAAACAAGACGAAAAGACAACCCTCAGTATGGGAGAGAATATTTGCAAATGAATCAACGGACAAAGGATTAATCTCCAAAATATATAAACACCTCATGCAGCTCAATATTAAAAAAAACAAACAACCCAATCCAAAAATGGGCAGAAGACCTAAACAGACATTTTTCCGAAGAAGACATACAGATGGCCAAGAAGCACATGAATAGCTGCTCAGCATCACTAATTATTAGAGAAATGCAAATCAAAACTACAATGAGGTATCACTTCACACCAGTTAGAATGGGCATCATCAGAAAATCTAAAAACAACAAATGCTGGAGAGGGTGTGGAGAAAAGGGAACACTCTTGCACTGTTGGTGGGAATGTAAATTGATACAGCCACTATGGGGAACAGTATGGAGGTTCCTTAAAAAACTAAAAATAGAATTACCTTATGATCCAGCAATCCCACTACTGGGCATATACACAGAGAAAACCATAATTCAAAAAGACACATGCACCCCAATGTTCACTGCAGCACTATTTACAATAGCCAGGTCATGGAAGCAACCTAAATGCCCATTGACAGACGAATGGATAAAGAAGATGTGGTACATATATACAATGGAATATTACTCAGCCATATAAAGGAACATAATTGGGTCATTTGTTGAGATGTGGATGGATCTAGAGAGTGTCATACAGAGTGAAGTAGTCAGAAAGAGAAAAACAAATATCGTATATTAACGCATATATGGGGAACCTAGACAAATGGTACAGATGAACCGGTTTGCAGGGCAGAAATTGAGACACAGATGTAGAGAACAAACGTATGGACACCAAGGGGGGAAAGCGGCGGGGTGGTGGTGGTGGTGGTGTGATGAATTCGGAGATTGGGATTGACATGTATACACTTATGTGTATAAAATTGATGACTAATAACCTGCTGTATACAAAAATAAATAAAATTCAAGAATTCAAAAAAAGGAAAAACAAAGCAAAGAAAAAAATCATATACTCCTTGTGCTAAAAAGGATATGGCTTTAGTCCGTAAGTGCCTCAATTTCCTCATCTTCAACTTGGAGCCAATAATGTAGAGCACATGTACAGGTTGTTACAAACTCATTAACAGCCAACTTATGAAAATAAATGTATACAGGTGACCACTTCTGCCATAAAGTTTTTAGAGAATCTGTGGTTCAGAAATGGAAAAAAGAGAAGAAACTGAAGAGTGACCAAGGCAGATTCCAAGAAGTGTCCCAGGCAAGACTAGCTTGTCTATATGGTTGTTTTTTGGGTTTTGGGGTGTTTATTTTTTAACATCTTTATTAGAGTATAATTGCTTTACAATGGTGTGTTAGTTTCTGCTGTATAACAAAGTGAAACAGCTATACATATACATATATCCCCATATCTCTTCCCTCTTGCATCTCCCTCCCACCCTCCCTATCCCACCCCTCTAGGTGGTCACAAAGCACCAAGCTGATCTCCCAGTGCTATGTGGCTGCTTCCCACTAGCTATCTATTTTACATTTGGTAGTGTATATATGTCCATGCCACTCTCTCACTTCATCCCAGCTCACCCTTCCCCCTCCCCATGTCCTCAAGTCCATTCTCTACGTCTGCGTCTTTATTCCTGCACCACCCCTAGGTTCTTCAGAACCTTTCTTTTTTTTTTAGATTCCGTATATATGAGTTAGCATACGGTATTTTTTTTTTCTCTTTCTGACTTACTTCACTCTGTATGACAGACTCTAGGTCCATCCACCTTACTACAAAGAACTCAATTTCGTTTCTTTTTATGGCTGAGTAATATTCCATTGTATATATGTGCCACATCTTCTTTATCCATTCATCTGTCGATGGACACTTAGGTTGCTTCCATGTCCTGGCTATTGTAAATAGAGCTGCAATGAACATTGTGGTATATGACTCTTCTTGAATTATGATTTTCTCAGGGTATATGCCCAGTAGGTCTATAGGGTTTTGCTCTGATCAAAGATCTCAATCCCTAATTCCAAAAGGTCAGAACATCCCACTTTCCCTTTTTATGGTGATCACAGTTCTACCAATTAGAGATTCCTCTGCTTCTACTTTAGCAATTCAAATAACTCTTAACAGATACAAGGTTATTAGTCATTCCTATCTTACAGATAGTTTGATCAGATGGCTTTCCTCTTAACACCTAAGTGAGATCAACAGTGAATTCAAGATCATTCAGTAAATTGGTAATTTGGGGGCATAAAGCGCCTCCTTCAGGTGAGGGTAGCTGGGTACAGTACCTCCTTGGGAATCTTAGAGCAACCTGGAAGCACTGGGGAGTCTGGGACGGGACATGAGGATATGGAAAGGGTGCAGAAATACAGAGGAAGCTGCCAGGGAAATGCCGGAGAGCGCAGTCCTGTGGTAGAAAAGGCACAATGGCACACTTTTTCATTCTTCACCTCCTCACTGATTTTCTTTTTGTACTTCTCTTTCCTCTCCTGCCTCCTCTTCCTTCCCTTTCCTCTTCCTCCTCCATCTCCTTCATCCCTCCTCCCTTTCTCATCTCCTCTCTCCGTCTTCCCTGTCTCTGCTTTCCCTACTCACCTCCACTAAGAGCCTCTGCTCCCAGTGAACAGGAATTTGCAGCAATATATGTCTCAGCTATGTACCTAGTTAAATTTCCTTTTTTGGACTATCCTGGGAACTGACCACTGCATATAGTATTATTTTTGTAAGAAAATGAGTTCTTAATTCCAAGCAGCCCTTTGCTTGGCTGGTTACTCCCTGTATATAGATTCTGGCATGCAGTGCCTTGCCCATAGTAAATCTCAATAAATATTGGTTTATTAGAAATAAACAAAGATGCTGACGTTCTTGGGTGTAAGAATATTCCTTCACAAAGAAACAAACCAAGCACATTCTGGTATGTTAGTGGCCAGGTTTAGACCAGACGGGGATTAAAACATTCATCCATCAACTCAGAAGCCACCTTTTGTTATAACAACAACAATCTTCCAATAGCTGGAGGACGTATGTTAAATAAATGTGAGGAAATATTTTCATCAGTAAATGTCAGCTTCTAAAGCCGTCAGAATGATGAGTTCTAAAACTTAACCAAAATTCAGTTTCATATTTATAAATGGAAGGTTATTTTTGTTTCCAACACATGCAAATAAGCAAATGCCACATTCAAATTTGACTGAATTCCCTGGTTAAATTTTCAAGTTAAATAAAATTAAAATTTAGTTAAGAAATGCCTGCATGTAATTTGTATTAAATGTCAGTTTAGTGTTTCTTTTCTTTTGTCTGAATATACATACAATGAAGATCATTCTGTTTTGGGGGGAAAGTGCTTTGGTTTGTTTTTACTGTTATCATTCATTACATAAAAGAAACATTATAACGATATTATAAGAAAAGAAAAATTTGCTTATAATTTCACCACCTCTGCAAATCAAAATGTTTTTATTTCTTTAACTTTATAACTGAAACTTCCATCTGGATGTAGGCAAAACTGTCACACATATTGATGTCATTAACAAATTAATTATGCAAACAAATCTTCCTCAAATACTAACATGTGTAATACCATCCTTATAGCTTTATAGCTGAGAAAATAAGTAATATAGTTAGTGTGGAGCCAGAGCATGATTCTCCAAGAGTTCACACTTGACCCTGCCTCCCACCCATTCAAGCACACTGGGGTCAAAGCAAGCTCTTCCTCTATTTCCTTACAAACTGCCGCTTCCATGTGGCAGAGTCAGATACCTGGATCAAGAAGAGTCACTCTAGCTTCGGAGCAGGGGCCTCCTGGTCATCAGCAGTGCAATTATCTCTAGAAATTTAGGTGTGGCTCAGAAAGCTGTCATGGACTGAGAAGTACTAAAGTAGCCTTTGTCAACCAAAGTGATTGAACCTCTGGCCTCAGCCTGACTGGCCTGACTTTCCCCTCTCAGGATGGACTCAGAGACCCTGGCTACACCCATTCACTGTGCTGTCACTTGAGCCAATTAGTAAAGACGGTCTCCCTCCACAGGGGTGATGTTAAGAAAGGATGAAAGGAAGAGAGGACACAGTGCCCAACACAGTCTTACAAACAAACATTAGGTGCTTAACAAATATTCGCTTGTTGAATTACGTGTGGAAAAGTACATGATTAATAAGCTCAGTAAATTATTCCAAAGTAAAGACATCAAAGTATCCACAATTCAGATCAAGAAATACAACATTACCAGCAACCCAGAAGCCTCCCCAGAGCCCCTGCAGTCACTACCCCCTTTTCTCCCCAAAGGTAAACACTATCCTAATTTGTAACACCACAGTTTGTTCAGTTTTACAGCCATGGCACCTCACACAGGGAAGACAACAAATGTTCATTCTAATACCATCATTTAGATGCATGTTTTGAACTTTATATAAATGTGATTATACAGTATGTATGTTTGTGAAATTCATCCATGTTGAGGCATTTCGTTGTAACTGAATCAATTTTTTACCCCTGTATTCAACTGCACGCATGTATCTTGATACATATATGTACCTTTCCTACTGTTGAAAGATATCCGGGTTGTTTCCAGCACTGCGCTATTACAAATAATGCAACAGTGAACATTCTCGTCCATCTGTCAGTGTTCATATGTATGCATCTGGTTTTTTTTTTTTTTTTTAGGATTGACAGGATTGCAAGCTTTTGAATTTAATTTTATTTATTTTTTTATACAGCAGGTTCTTATTAGTCACCCATTATATACACATCAGTGTATACATGTCAATCACAATCTCTCAGTTCATAAAACCACCACCCCCACCTCTGCCGCTTTCCCCCCTTGGTGTCCATACGTTTGTTCTCTACATCTGTGTCTCAATTTCTGCCCTGCAAACTGGTTCATCTGTACCATTTTTCTAGGTTCCACATATATGCGTTAATATACGATATTTGTTTTTCCCTTTCTGACTTACTTCACTCTGTATGACAGTCTCTAGATCCATCCACGTCTCAACAAATGACCCAATTATGTTCCTTTATATGGCTGAGTAATATTCCATTGCATATAGGTACCACATGTTCTTTCTCCATTTGTCTGTCAATGGGCATTTAGGTTGCTTCCATGACCTGGCTATTGTAAATAGTGCTGCAATGAACATTGGGGTGCATGTGTCCTTTTGTATTATGGTTTTCTCTGGGTATATGCCCAGTAGTGGGATTGCTGGATCATATGGTAATTCTAATTTTACTTTTTTAAGGAACCTCCATACTGTTTTCCATAGTGGCTGTATCAATTTACATTCCCACCAACAGTGCAAGAGGGTTCCCTTTTCTCCACACCCTCTCCAGCATTTGTTCTTTGTAGATTTTCTAATGATGCCCATTCTAACTGGTGTGAGGTGATACCTCATTGTAGTTTTGATTTGCATTTCTCTAATAATTCGTGATGTTGAGCAGCTTTTCATGTGCTTTGTGGCCGTCTGTATGTCTTCTTTGGAGAAATGTCTATTTAGGTCTTCTGCCCATTTTTGAATTGGGTTGTTTGTTTTTTTAATATTGAGCTGCATGAGCTGTTTATATATTTTGGAGATTAATCCTTTGTCCGTTGATTCATTTGCAAATATTTTTTCCCATTCTGACGGTTGTCTTTTCATCTTGTTTGTGGTTTCCTTTGCTGTGCAAAAGCTTTTAAGTTCCATTAAGTCCCATTTGTTTATTTTTGTTTTTATTTCCATTACTCTAGGAGATGGATCAAAAAGGATCTTGCTGTGATTTATGTCAAAGAGTGTTCTTCCTCTGTTTTCCTCTAAGAGTTTTATAGTGTCTGGTCTTACATTTAGGTCTCTAATCCATTTGGAGTTTATTTTTGTGTATGGTGTTAGGGAGTGTTCTAATTTCATTGTTTTACACGTAGCTGTCCAGTTTTCCCAGCACCACTTATTGAAGAGACTGGCATTTCTCCATTGTATATCTTTGCCTCCTTTGTCATAGATTAGTTGACCATAGGTGCGTGGGTTTATCTCTGGGCTTTCTATCTTGTTCCATTGATCTATGTTTCTGTTTTTGTGCCAGTACCATATTGTCTTGATTACTGTAGCTTTGTAGTATAGTCTGAAGTCAGGGAGTCTGATTCCTCCAGCTCCGTTTTTTTCCCTCAAAACTGCTTTGGCTATTCGGGGTCTTTTGTGTCTCCATACAAATTTTAAGATGATTTCTTCTAGTTCTGCAAAAAATGCCATTGGTAATTTGATAGGGATTGCATTGAATCTGTAGATTGCTTTGGGTAGTATAGTCATTTTCACAGTGTTGATTCTTCCAATCCAAGAACATGGTATATCTCTCCATCTGTTGGTATCATCTTTAATTTCTTTCATCAGTGTCTTATAGTTTTCTGCATACAGGTCTTTTGTCTCCTTAGGTAGGTTTTTTCCTCGGTATTTTATTCTTTTTGTTGCAGTGGTAAATGGGAGGGTTACCTTAATTTCTCTTTCAGATCTTTCATCATTAGTGTATAGCAATGCAAGAGATTTCTGTGCATGAATTTTGTTTCCTGCAACTTTACTAAATTCATTGATTAGCTCTAGTAGTTTTCTGGTGGCATCTTTAGGATTCTCTATGTATAGTATCATGCCATCTGCAGACAGTGACCGTTTTACTTCTTCTTTTCCAATTTGTATTGCTTTTATTTCTTTTTTTCCCTGATTGCTGTGGCTAGGACTTCCAAAACTATGTTGAATAATAGTGGCGAGAGTGGACATCTTTGTCTTATTCCTGATCTAAGAGGAAATGCTTTCAGTTTTTCACCATTGAGAATGATGTTTGTTGTGGGTTTGTCATATATGTGGCCTTTATTATGTTGAGCTAGGTTCCTTCTATGCCCACTTTCTGGAGAGTTTTTATCATAAATGGGTGTTGAATTTTGTCAAAAGCTTTTTCTGCATCTATTGAGATGATCATATGGTTTTTCTTCTTCAATTTGTTAATATGGTGTATCACACTGATTGATTTGCATATATTGAAGAATCCTTGCATCCCTGGGATAAATCCCACTTGGTCGTGGTGTATGATCCTTTTAATGTGTTGTTGGATTCTGTTTGCTAGCATTTTGTTGAGGATTTTTGCACCTATATTCATCAGTGATATTGGTCTGTAATTTTCTTTTTTTGTAGTACCTTTGTCTGGTTTTGGTATCAGGGTGATGGTGGCCTCACAGAATGAGTTTGGGAGTGTTCCTTCCTCTGCAATTTTTGGAAGAGTTTGAGAAGGATGGGTGTTAGCTCTTCTCCAAATGTTTGATAGAATTCACCTGTGAAGCGATCTGGTCCTGGACTTTTGTTTGTTGGAAGATTTTTAATCACAGTTTCAATTTCATTACTTGTGATTGGTCTGTTCATATTTTCTATTTCTTCCTGGTTCAGTCTTGGAAGGTTATACCTTTCTAAGAATGTGTCCATTTCTTCCAGGTTGTCCATTTTATTGGCATATAGTTGTTCGTAGTAATGTCTTATAATCCTTTGTATTTCTGCCGTGTCAGCTGTGTTTTCTCCTTTTTCATTTCTAATTTTATTGATTTGAGTCCTCTCCCTCCCTCTTTTCCTTGATGAGTCTGGCTAATGGTTTATCAATTTAGTTTATCTTCTCAATGAACCAGCTTTTAGTTTTATTGATCTTTGCTATTGTTTTCTTTGTTTCTGTTTCATTTATTTCTGCTCTGATCTTTATGATGTCTTTCCTTCTGCTAACTTTGGGTTTTGTTTGTTCTTCTTTCTCTAGTTCCTTTAGCTGTAAGGTTAGATTGTTTATTTGCGATTTTTCTTGTTTCTTTAGGTAGTCTTGTGTAGCTATAAACTTCCCTCTTAGAACTGCTTTTGCTGCATCCCATAGGTTTTGGATCGTCGTGTTTTCATTGTCATTTGTCTCTAGGTATTTTTTGATTTCCTCTTTGATTTCTTCAGTGATCTCTTGGTTATTTAGTAACGTATTGTTTAGCCTCCATGTGTTTGTGTTTTTTACATTTTTTTCCCTGTAATTCATTTCTAATCTCATAGCGTTGTGCTCAGAAAAGATGCTTGATATGATTTCAATTTTCTTAAATTTACTGAGGCTTGATTTGTGACCCAAGATGTGATCTACCCTGGAGAATGTTCCGTGCGCACTTGAGAAGAAAGTGTGATCTGCGGTTTTTGGATGGACTGTCCTATAGATATCAATTAAATCTATCTGGTCTATTGTGTCATTTAAAGCTTGTGTTTCTTATTAATTTTCTGTTTGGATGATCTGTCCATTGGTGTAAGTGAGGTGTTAAAGTCCCCCAGTATTATTGTGTTACTGTCGATTTCCTCTTTTACAGCTGTTAGCAGTTGCCTTATATATTGAGGTGCTCCTATGTTGGGTGCATATATATTTATAATTGTTATATCTTCTTCTTGGATTGATCCCTTGATCATTACGTAGTGTCCTTCCTTGTCTCTTGTAACATTCTTTATTTTAAAGTCTATTTTATCTGATATGAGTATTGCTACTCCAGCTTTCTTTTGATTTCCATTTGCATGGAATATCTTTTTCCATCCCCTCACTTTCAGTCTGAATGTGTCCCTAGGTCTGAAGTGGGTCTCTTGTAGACAGCATGTATATGGGTCTTGTTTTTGTATCCATTCAGCAAGCCTGTGTCTTTTGGTTGGAGCATTTAATCCACTCACGTTTAAAGTAATTATCAATATGTATGTTCCTGTTACCATTTTCTTAATTGTTTTGGGTTTGTTTTTGTAGGTCCTTTTCTTCTCTTGTGTTTCCCACTTAGAGAAGTTCCATTAGCATTTGTTATTGAGCTGGTTTGGTGGTGCTGAATTCTCTTAGCTTTTGCTTGTCTGTAAAGCTTTTGATTTCTCCATCAAATCTGCATGAGATCCTTGCTGGGTAGAGTAATCTTGCTTGTAGGTTCTTCCCTTTCATCACTTTAACTATGTCATGCCACTCCCTTCTGGCTTGTAGAGTTTCTGCTGAGAAATCAGCTGTTAACCTTATGGGAGTTCCCCTGTATGTTATTTGTCGTTTTTCCCCTGCTGCTTTCAATAATTTTTCTTTGTCTCAAATTTTTTCCAAATTGATTACTATGTGTCTCGGTGTGTCTCTCCTTGGGTTTATCCTGCATGGGACTCACTGTGCTTTCTGGACTTGGGTAGCTATTTCCTTTCCCATGTTAGGGAAGTTTTCAACTATAATCTCTTCAAATATTTTCTCTGGTCCTTTCTCTCTCTCTTCTCCTTCTGGGACCCCTTTAATGCAAATGTTGTTGCGTTTAATGTGGTCCCAGAGGTCTCTTAGGCTGTCTTCATTTCTTTTCATTCTTTTTTCCTTATTCTGTCCCACAGCAGTGAATTCCACCATTCTGTCTTCCAGGTCACTTATCCGTTCTTCTGCCTCAGTTATTCTGCTATTGATTCCTTCTAGTGTGGTCTTCATTTCAGTTATTGTATTGTTCCTCTCTGTTTGTTTGTTCTTTATTTCTTCTAGGTCTTTGTTAAACATTTCTTGCATCTTCTCGATCTTTGCCTCCATTTTTTTCCAAAGTCCTGGATCATCTTCACTATCATTATTCTGAATTCTTTTTCTGGGAGGTTGCCTATCTCCACTTCATTTAGTAGTTTTCCTGGGGTTTTAGCTCGTTCCTTCATCTGGTACATAGCCCTCTGCCTTTTCATGTTGTCTATCTTTCCGTGAGTGTGGTTTTTGTTCCACCGGCTGCAGGATTGTAGTTCTTCTTGCTTTTGCTGTCTGCCCTCTGGTGGATGAGGCTATCTAAGAGGCTTGTGCAAGTTTCCTGATGGGAGGGACTGGTGGTGGGTAGAGCTGGCTGTTGCTCTGGTGGGCAGAGCTCAGTAAAACTTTAATCCACTTGTCTGCTGATGGTTGGGGCTGGGTTCCCTCCCTGTTGGTTGTTTGGCCTGAGGCGACCCAACACTGGAGCCTACCCGGGCTCTTTGGTGGGGCTAATGGCAGACTCTGGGAGGGCTCACGCCAAGGAGTACTTCCCAGAACTTCTGCTGCCAGTGTCCTTGTCCTCATGGTGAGACACAGCCACCCCCTGCCTCTGCAGGAGACCCTCCAACACTAGCAGGTAGGTCTGGTTCAGTCTCGTATGGGGTCACTGCTCCTTTCCCTGGGTCCCGATGTGCACACTACTTTGTGTGTGCCCTCCAAGAGTGGAGTCTCTGTTCCCCCCAGTCCTGTTGAAGTCCTGCAGTCAAATCCCGCTAGCCTTCAAAGTCTGATTCTCTAGGAATTCCTCCTCCCGTTGCCAGATCCCCAGGTTGGGAAGCCTTACGTGGGGCTCAGAACCTTCACTCCAGTGGGTGGACTTCTGTGGTATAAGTGTTCTCCAGTTTGTGCGTCACCCACCCAATAGTCATGGGATTTTATTTTATTGTGACTGCACCCCTCCTATCGTCTCATTGTGGCTTCTCCTTTGTCTTTGGATGTGGGGTATCTTTTTTGGTGAGTTCCAGTGTCTTCCTGTAGATGATTGTTCTGCAGTTAGCTGTGATTCTGGTGTTCTTGTAAGAGGGAGTGAGTGCACATCCTTCTACTCCACCATCTTGAACCAATCTGTCTTTTTTTTTTTTTTGATGATGGGGTTTACTTTTGTTAGGCCAAGATTTTAAAAATTTGTTTTTATATAGTTGAATGGATTGATATTTTTTTCATGGTTTCTGGATTTGGGGTCATAGTTAAAATCCCTCCTGATTAAGAAAAATTGTCCCATCTATTCATTTAGTACCTTTACTGATTTTTTTAAAATTTATATTTAAAGATTTGTTCCATTTGGAACATATCTTGAACACAGAGAGAGATATGAGTACAACATTAACATTTCGCATATCGCTATCTAGTTTTTCCACCATTATTCAATAGTTCAATTTTCCCCACTGACTTGGTATTTGTGTTCTTTTTCTGGACATTTCTTTCTATTCTATTGGTTCACCTATTCATGAGCCAGTACTTTGTTGCTTTAATTACCGAGCCTTGGAGAATATTTTTGCATCTGGTAATCCCTCTTTGATTTTTTTTATCAGTTTCCCTTTCAAATTTTATTTGCTTATTTCCCAGTATGAAGTGTAGAATTCCTTTGTATACTGAAAAAACAAACAAACCCAGCCCTCTTTGCAGGTTTAATGAGGTTATGCTGAATTTAAAAATCAAATTAGGAAGATCAGCATACTTTTGGTACAAAAAAGGAAAATGACCTTGAGTCATCTCGTCTAAAAATATGATATGCTTTCCCATTTGTTTATATGTTCTGCTGTGTCCTCTGGAATTTTTTTGGTGAATTTTTAAAATTATGTGTTTATTATTGAATTTCCTAAGAAATTTATGTTTCTTGTTATTGTAGTTCTTGCTAATGTAAATGAAATCTTTTTCTCTATTATAGTTTTCTAGCTTCTAAATTTTGACTTAAAATTTTTTTAATTGAAATATAATTGACATACAATATTATATTAGTGTCAGGTGTACAACATAATGATTTCATATTTGCATACATTATGAAATGATCACCAGGATAAGTTTAGTAACCATCTGTCTGCATACAAAGTTATTGCCATATTATTGACCATATTTTTTAATGCTATATATTACATCTCTGTGACTTATATACAATGGGAGGTTTGTATATAAGAGGTCCCCTAAGAGAAGGGGACCTCTTAGTCGCCTTCACCTATTTTGCCCATCCTGCCACATGCTTCCTTCTGGTAACCATCCATTTGTTCTCTATACTTTTGAGTCTGTTTCATTTTGCTTTGTTTGTTTGTTTTGTTTTTTAGATTCCATATATAAGTGGGATCATGTGGTATTTGTCTTTCTCTGTCAGACTTATTTCTCATAGAATAATACTCTCTAGGTCCATACATGTTGCCACAAATAGCAAGATTTCATTTTTTATGGCTAATATTCCATTGTGTATATATATCACATCCTCTTTATCCATTCATCTATCAGTGGACACTTAGGTTGTTTCCATATCTTTGCTATTGTTAATAATGCTGCAATGAACACTGGAGTGGCTATATCTTTTTGAATCAGTGTTTTTGTTTTATTTGGGTAAATACCCAGAAGTAAAATTGCTGGATATGGTACTTCTATTTTTAATTTTTTGAGGGACCTCCATACTGTTTTCTATAGTGGCTGCACCAATTTACATTCCTACCAAAGTACATGAAGTTTCCCTTTTCTCCGCATCTTAGCCAACACTTTTTATTTGTTGTCTTTTTGATGATAGCCATTCTGACGTGTGAGGTGGTATCTCACTGTGGTTTTGATTTACATTTCCCTGGTGATTAGTGATGTTGAGCATATTTTCATGTGTCTGTTGGCCATCTGTATGCTTTCTTTGGAAAAATGTCTATTCAGGTCCTCTGCCCACTTTTTAATCAGGTTGTTGTTGGTTTTTTTAATGTTGAATTGTATGAGTTCTTTGTATATTTTGGATATTAACCCCTTTTCAGATATATCATTTGCAAATATCTTCTCCTATTCAGTAGGGTGCCTTTTCATTGTGTTGATAGTTACTTTTGCTTTGCAAAAGTTTTTTGGTTTGATGTAGTACCATTTATTTATTTTTACTCTTGTTTTCCTTGCCTGAGGAGACATATCCAAAAGAAAAAATTGCTAAAACTAGTGTCAAAGAGTATACTGCCTATGTTTTCTTCTAGGAGTTTTACATTTAAGTCTTTAATCCATTTTTTAAAAATAAATTTATTTATTTATTTGTTTGTTTTTGACTGCATTGGGTCTTCATTGCTGCATGCGGGCTTTCTCTAGTTGCGGCGAGCAAGGGCTATTCTTCATTGCAGTGTGAGGCTTCTCATTGCAGTGGCTTCTCTTGTTGCAGAACACAGGGTGTAGGCACGTGGGCTTCAGTAGTTGTGGCTCGTGGGCTCTAGAGCGCAGGCTCAGTAGTTGTGGCACATGGGGTTAGTTGCTCCGCGGCATGTGGGATCTTCCCAGGCCAGGGCTCGAACCCGTGTCCCCTGTGCTGGCAGGCAGATTCTTAACCATTGCACCACCAGAGAAGTCCCAGTCTTTAATCCATTTTGAGGTTTTTTTTTTTTTGTAGATGGTGTGATAAAATAGTCCAGTTTTGATTCTTTTGCATGTAGCTATTGAGTATTCCCAACACCATTTATTGAAGAGGCTGTCTTTTCCACATTGTATATTCTTGCCTCCTTTCTTATATATTAATTGACCATATAAACATGGTTTTATTTCTGGGCTCTCTATTCTGTTCCATTGATCTATGTCTTGTTTTTGTGCCAGTACCATACTGTTTAAATTACTGTAGCTTTGTAGTATAGTTTGAAATCAGGGCATATGATACCTCCAGTATTTTTCTTCTTTCTTAAGATTGTCTTGGGTATTTGGGGTCTTTTTTGTTTCCATACAAAAAGAAAAGCCAAAAGTTAGTTCTGTAAAAAGACTGATAAAGTTGATAAACTCTTGGCAAGAGCAATCACAAAGAAAGAAGGCATAACGTAATAATTTCAGGAATGAAAAAGAGGACAAAATTACAAATGTTACAGACATTCAAAAGATAATAAAATGGTATGATGAACTACTTTATTCCAATAAGTTAGGTAACTTAGTTGAAATTGATAAATTTTCAGAAAAAAACCAACTTACCATAAGTGACACAGAAGAAATAAAATGTCTGAATAGTCTGATAGGTCTCAAAGAAATTGAATTCATAAAGAAAACTTCCCACAAAATAAACTCCAGGCCCATATGGTTTCATCAGAATTCAAAATTACTGTAAAAGAATAAAATTAACACTGCTCTTAGATAAATTCTTCTAGAGAATAGGAAGAAAACTTTCCAACTCATTTTAAGACACCCAGACCTGACAGTTCTTTACAAAAAATAAAAATTACAAAGCAATCTCTTTCATGAACAGAAATGCAAAAATCCTAAACAATATATTAGCAAATTAAATTCAGTGATATATAAAAAGGATAACATGTCATGACTATGCTTTATTCTATTAATGTGATGTTGATTTTTGCATTCAAAAGTCAATCAATGTAATTCATGTCATTAACAAAATAAGGGAGAAAAATTGTACAGTTATCTCAATAGGCAAAAAATTACCTGATATAATTCAATATCCATTTATAATAATAATAGTAACTTCTTAAAAAACTAAGAATGGAAGTGTTACCAAGTCCAAGCTCATACTGCTCACTGCACGACAGGCCAATAAATCGAGAGACAAGTTGTTGGGGCAAGGAATAGTGACTTTAAAAGCTGGCAGACCGAGAAGATGGTGGACTTGTGTCCCAAAGAACCATCTTGCCTGTGTTAGAATTCAGGCTTCTTTTATACTAAAAGGGGAGAGAGTAAAGCCAAACACTTCCTGGTTCCTAACAGCCTCCAGAGGGGTAGTGTTAATTTCTTCCTTCCTGCAGTCATTCACAGTTGGGCCTGGTCAGGATGTTTCCTGTGAGCTAAACAAAAGTACTTTAGCTTACTGCTCATTGCCTGGGAAGCAGGGTTTCCAGAGATGGGCCATTATGTATAATTTAACCTTATAGGCAACATCCCTTTAGCAATTAACTTGTAATAGAATACAAAGTTTCTTCCCTATTACAGAAGAAAATATTTTTAGCCAGAGAAAATGTATGTACAAAAACCTATAGCAAACATCACACTTAATGGTGAAATATTGAATGTTATCTTTCAGGAATTGGAAATGGGACAAGTGTGCTTGTTATTACAACTTCTATTCAACTTTGTGTTGGAAATTCTAGACAGTGCAATAGGCAATACAATTTTTTGAAAGGGTAATTGAATTGGAAGTATCATTATTTACAGATGATGTAATTGTGCATATAGAAAACACAAAAGAATCTACAGATAAACTATTGACATTAATAAGTGAATTTATCAAGATCACTTGATAAAGGTCAATATGTAAAAATAAAATATATTTCTCTATTTCAGGAACAAAAAATTAGAAAATAATTTTAAAAATTATGTCATTTATAATAACATCAAAATGTATCAAATACCTAGTAATCTAATAAAAAGATGTGTGTAATACCTCCATAATGAAAACTAAAAAAAAATTGTTGAAATTAATTAAAACCTAGTTAAATGGAGGGATGGACTCTATTTATAGACTAAATAACTCACCTTAATAAAGATATCAATTCTTTGCAAATTGACCTATCAATTCAGTGAGTCCCATTCAATATCCTAGCAGCTGTTCTGGTGGAAATTGACAAGCTGACTCTAAAATTTATATGGAATTGCAAAGGGCCAAGAATAGCCAACACAATCTTGAAGAAGAAGTAAGCTGGAGGACTTACTTTAATGAATATCGAGTCTTATTTTAAAGTTGCAATAATTTAAAAGGCAGTGTATTTGTGCAGAGATAACCATCCTCCCTCTTAAAAAAAGCAAATGGAATAGAATAGAGTTCAGAAATACACCTACATGTGTATGAACATGTGATTTATGATAAAGGTGGAATTCTAGAGCAATAGAAAAAAGATGATGTTTTAAGTAAGTGGTACTGGGCCAATTAGATATGCTTTTGGAAAAAATAAATCTTAACCTCTGCCACATAAAATAAATATATTTCAGGCAGATTGTAAATTGAATGTGAAAAATAAAAAACAATCTTCTGCAAGGTTACATATGAGAGTTTCCCCATGACCTTGGGAGGACAAAGATAAAATGAACACAAAAAACACTACTCAGAAAAAAAAGATTCACAAGTTGGACTGTATTAACATTAGGATCTTTTGTTCATCAAAAGACACCATTAAGAGTTGTAAAGACAAGTCACTGAGTGAGAGAAGATATTCGCAGTACATATACGAGAGGGGTCATTTGCAGAGTACGAAAAGGTATCTTCATATCAGTAAGAAAAAGACAAACAATCTAATTTTAAAAACTGGGCAAAAGACCTGACAAGGAACTTTGCAAATGAGGATATTTAATGTCCACTAAACATACGAAAAGCTGCTCAGTCATTGTACTGGTCTAGGATGTTTAAATTGAAAACCATGAAATACCCCGTCACTGTTGCCAGAATGACTTATGCTAAAAAAGACTGAAAACACAAGTGTTGTTAAAGACGTGGAACCACTGGAACTCTCATATACTCCTGGTGGGTGTGCAAATTGATACAATCACTTTGGAAAAGTTTGGCACCTTCTAACAAAGTTAAATTTACATATACTCTAGGACCTAGCAATTCACTCCCAGATCACACCCAACAGAAATGCATACAGATTGGTTCAAGATGGCGGAGTAGAAGGACGTGCACTCACTCCCTCTTGCGAGAACACCAGAATCACAACTAACTGCTGAACAGTCATCGACATGAAGACACTGGAACTCACCAAAAAAGATACCCCACATCCAAAGACAAAGGAGAAGCCACAATGAGACGATAGGAGGGGTGCAGTCACAATAAAATAAAATCCCATAACTGCTGGGTGGGTGACTCACAAACTGGAGAACACTTATACCACAGAAGTCCACCCACTGGAGTGAAGGTTCTGAGCCCCACGTAAGGCTTCCCAACCTGGGGATCTGGCAACGGGAGGAGGAATTCCTAGAGAATCAGACTTTGAAGGCTAGCGGGATTTGACTGCAGGACTTCAACAGGACTGGGGGGAACAGAGACTCCACTCTTGGAGGGCACACACAAAGTAGTGTGCACATCGGGACCCAGGGAAAGGAGCAGTGACCCCATACGAGACTGAACCAGACCTACCTGCTAGTGTTGGAGGGTCTCCTGCAGAGGCAGGGGGTGGCTGTGTCTCACCATGAGGACAAGGACACTGGCAGCAGAAGTTCTGGGAAGTACTCCTTGGCGTGAGCCCTCCCAGAGTCTGCCATTAGCCCCACCAAAGAGCCCGGGTAGGCTCCAGTGTTGGGTCGCCTCAGGCCAAACAACCAACAGGGAGGGAACCCAGCCCCAACCATCAGCAGACAAGTGGATTAAAGTTTTACTGAGCTCTGCCCACCAGAGCAACAGCCAGCTCTACCCACCACCAGTCCCTCCCATCAGGAAACTTGCACAAGCCTCTTAGATAGCCTCATCCACCAGAGGGCAGACAGCAAAAGCAAGAAGAACTACAATCCTGCAGCCGGTGGAACAAAAACCACACTCACGGAAAGATAGACAACATGAAAAGGCAGAGGGCTATGTACCAGATGAAGGAACGAGCTAAAACCCCAGGAAAACTACTAAATGAAGTGGAGATAGGCAACCTCCCAGAAAAAGAATTCAGAATAATGATAGTGAAGATGATCCAGGACTTTGGAAAAAAATGGAGGCAAAGATCGAGAAGATGCAAGAAATGTTTAACAAAGACCTAGAAGAAATAAAGAACAAACAAACAGAGAGGAACAATACAATAACTGAAATGAAGACCACACTAGAAGGAATCAATAGCAGAATAACTGAGGCAGAAGAACGGATAAGTGACCTGGAAGACAGAATGGTGGAATTCACTGCTGTGGGACAGAATAAGGAAAAAAGAATGAAAAGAAATGAAGACAGCCTAAGAGACCTCTGGGACCACATTAAACGCAACAACATTTGCATTAAAGGGGTCCCAGAAGGAGAAGAGAGAGAGAAAGGACCAGAGAAAATATTTGAAGAGATTATAGTTGAAAACTTCCCTAACATGGGAAAGGAAATAGCTACCCAAGTCCAGAAAGCACAGTGAGTCCCATGCAGGATAAACCCAAGGAGAGACACACCGAGACACATAGTAATCAATTTGGAAAAAATTTGAGACAAAGAAAAATTATTGAAAGCAGCAGGGGAAAAACGACAAATAACATACAGGGGAACTCCCATAAGGTTAACAGCTGATTTCTCAGCAGAAACTCTACAAGCCAGAAGGGAGTGGCATGACATAGTTAAAGTGATGAAAGGGAAGAACCTACAAGCAAGATTACTCTACCCAGCAAGGATCTCATGCAGATTTGATGGAGAAATCAAAAGCTTTACAGACAAGCAAAAGCTAAGAGAATTCAGCACCACCAAACCAGCTCAATAACAAATGCTAATGGAACTTCTCTAAGTGGGAAACACAAGAGAAGAAAAGGACCTACAAAAACAAACCCAAAACAATTAAGAAAATGGTAACAGGAACATACATATTGATAATTACTTTAAACGTGAGTGGATTAAATGCTCCAACCAAAAGACACAGGCTTGCTGAATGGATACAAAAACAAGACCCATATACATGCTGTCTACAAGAGACCCACTTCAGACCTAGGGACACATTCAGACTGAAAGTGAGGGGATGGAAAAAGATATTCCATGCAAATGGAAATCAAAAGAAAGCTGGAGTAGCAATACTCATATCAGATAAAATAGACTTTAAAATAAAGAATGTTACAAGAGACAAGGAAGGACACTACGTAATGATCAAGGGATCAATCCAAGAAGAAGATATAACAATTATAAATATATATGCACCCAACATAGGAGCACCTCAATATATAAGGCAACTGCTAACAGCTGTAAAAGAGGAAATCGACAGTAACACAATAATACTGGGGGACTTTAACACCTCACTTACACCAATGGACAGATCATCCAAACAGAAAATTAATAAGAAACACAAGCTTTAAATGACACAATAGACCAGATAGATTTAATTGATATCTATAGGACAGTCCATCCAAAAACCGCAGATCACACTTTCTTCTCAAGTGCGCACGGAACATTCTCCAGGGTAGATCACATCTTGGGTCACAAATCAAGCCTCAGTAAATTTAAGAAAATTGAAATCATATCAAGCATCTTTTCTGAGCACAACGCTATGAGATTAGAAATGAATTACAGGGAAAAAAATGTAAAAAACACAAACACATGGAGGCTAAACAATACGTTACTAAATAACCAAGAGATCACTGAAGAAATCAAAGAGGAAATCAAAAAATACCTAGAGACAAATGACAATGAAAACACGACGATCCAAAACCTATGGGATGCAGCAAAAGCAGTTCTAAGAGGGAAGTTTATAGCTACACAAGACTACCTAAAGAAACAAGAAAAATCGCAAATAAACAATCTAACCTTACAGCTAAAGGAACTAGAGAAAGAAGAACAAACAAAACCCAAAGTTAGCAGAAGGAAAGACATCATAAAGATCAGAGCAGAAATAAATGAAACAGAAACAAAGAAAACAATAGCAAAGATCAATAAAACTAAAAGCTGGTTCATTGAGAAGATAAACTAAATTGATAAACCATTAGCCAGACTCATCAAGGAAAAGAGGGAGGGAGAGGACTCAAATCAATAAAATTAGAAATGAAAAAGGAGAAAACACAGCTGACACGGCAGAAATACAAAGGATTATAAGACATTACTACGAACAACTATATGCCAATAAAATGGACAACCTGGAAGAAATGGACACATTCTTAGAAAGGTATAACCTTCCAAGACTGAACCAGGAAGAAATAGAAAATATGAACAGACCAATCACAAGTAATGAAATTGAAACTGTGATTAAAAATCTTCCAACAAACAAAAGTCCAGGACCAGATCGCTTCACAGGTGAATTCTATCAAACATTTGGAGAAGAGCTAACACCCATCCTTCTCAAACTCTTCCAAAAATTGCAGAGGAAGGAACACTCCCAAACTCATTCTGTGAGGCCACCATCACCCTGATACCAAAACCAGACAAAGGTACTACAAAAAAAGAAAATTACAGACCAATATCACTGATGAATATAGGTGCAAAAATCCTCAACAAAATGCTAGCAAACAGAATCCAACAACACATTAAAAGGATCATACACCACGACCAAGTGGGATTTATCCCAGGGATGCAAGGATTCTTCAATATATGCAAATCAATCAGTGTGATACACCATATTAACAAATTGAAGAAGAAAAACCATATGATCATCTCAATAGATGCAGAAAAAGCTTTTGACAAAATTCAACACCCATTTATGATAAAAACTCTCCAGAAAGTGGGCATAGAAGGAACCTAGCTCAACATAATAAAGGCCACATATATGACAAACCCACAACAAACATCATTCTCAATGGTGAAAAACTGAAAGCATTTCCTCTTAGATCAGGAATAAGACAAAGATGTCCACTCTCGCCACTATTATTCAACATAGTTTTGGAAGTCCTAGCCACAGCAATCAGGGAAAAAAAGAAATAAAAGCAATACAAATTGGAAAAGAAGAAGTAAAACGGTCACTGTCTGCAGATGGCATGATACTATACATAGAGAATCCTAAAGATGCCACCAGAAAACTACTAGAGCTAATCAATGAATTTAGTAAAGTTGCAGGAAACAAAATTCATGCACAGAAATCTCTTGCATTGCTATACACTAATGATGAAAGATCTGAAAGAGAAATTAAGGTAACCCTCCCATTTACCACTGCAACAAAAAGAATAAAATACCGAGGAAAAAACCTACCTAAGGAGACAAAAGACCTGTATGCAGAAAACTATAAGACACTGATGAAAGAAATTAAAGATGATACCAACAGATGGAGAGATATACCATGTTCTTGGATTGGAAGAATCAACACTGTGAAAATGACTATACTACCCAAAGCAATCTACAGATTCAATGCAATCCCTATCAAATTACCAATGGCATTTTTTGCAGAACTAGAAGAAATCATCTTAAAATTTGTATGGAGACACAAAAGACCCCGAATAGCCAAAGCAGTTTTGAGGGAAAAAAACGGAGCTGGAGGAATCAGACTCCCTGACTTCAGACTATACTACAAAGCTACAGTAATCAAGACAATATGGTACTGGCACAAAAACAGAAACATAGATCAATGGAACAAGATAGAAAGCCCAGAGATAAACCCACGCACCTATGGTCAACTAATCTATGACAAAGGAGGCAAAGATATACAATGGAGAAATGCCAGTCTCTTCAATAAGTGGTGCTGGGAAAACTGGACAGCTACGTGTAAAACAATGAAATTAGAACACTCCCTAACACCATACACAAAAATAAACTCCAAATGGATTAGAGACCTAAATGTAAGACCAGACACTATAAAACTCTTAGAGGAAAACAGAGGAAGAACACTCTTTGACATAAATCACAGCAAGATCCTTTTTGATCCATCTCCTAGAGTAATGGAAATAAAAACAGAAATAAACAAATGGGACTTAATGGAACTTAAAAGCTTTTGCACAGCAAAGGAAACCACAAACAAGATGAAAAGACAACCGTCAGAATGGGAAAAAATATTTGCAAATGAATCAACGGACAAAGGATTAATCTCCAAAATATATAAACAGCTCATGCAGCTCAATATTAAAAAAACAAACAACCCAATTCAAAAATGGGCAGAAGACCTAAATAGACATTTCTCCAAAGAAGACATACAGACGGCCACAAAGCACATGAAAAGCTGCTCAACATCACGAATTATTAGAGAAATGCAAATCAAAACTACAATGAGGTATCACCTCACACCAGTTAGAATGGGCATCATTAGAAAATCTACAAAGAACAAATGCTGGAGAGGGTGTGGAGAAAAGGGAACCCTCTTGCACTGTTGGTGGGAATGTAAATTGATACAGCCACTATGGAGAACGGTATGGAGGTTCCTTAAAAAACTAAAAATAGAATTACCATATGATCCAACAATCCCACTACTGGGCATATACCCAGAGAAAACCATAATTCAAAAAGACACATGCACCCCAATGTTTACTGCAGCACTATTTACAATAGCCAGGTCATGGAAGGCACCTAAATGCCCATCGACAGAAGAATGGGTAAAGAAGTTTTGGTACATATATACAATGGAATATTACTTAGCCATAAAAAAGGAATGAAATTGCATCATTTGTTGAGACGTGGATGAATATATAGACTGTCATACAGAGTGAAGTAAGTCAGGAAGAGAAAAACAAATATCATATATTAATGCATATATGTGGAACCTAGAAAAATAGTACAGATGAACCAGTTTGCAGGGCAGAAATTGAGACACAGATGTAGAGAACAAATGTATGGACACCAAGGGGGGAAAGCACTGGGGGGATGGGGATGGTGGTGTGATGAATTGGGAGATTGGGGTAGACATGTGTACACTGATGTGTATAAAATGGATGACTAGTAAGAACCTGGTGTATAAAAAAATAAATTAAATAAAATTCAAAAAAATAAAAAGACATACTGGGAAACATAATTAAACTCATCACAGACATAGAATAATCTTCCCAGTATATAAAAAGCTCGAGATTGATAAGAAAAAAGGCCAATAACCCATTAGAAAAATGGACAAATATTATAAACAGACAATTCAAAGAACATGTAAATTATTCCAAAAAATATTTTTAAATGCTCAATTTTACTCATAGTAAGAACTATGCAAATTAAAACTTCCCTAAGATATCATTTTTCACCATAAATTTAGCCCAAATCCAAAATTTGATAGCATGTTCTGTTGCCAGGGCTGTGGGAAACTGGTACTGTCATAAGCTGCTGGTGGGAGTATAAATTTGCACAACCCAGATGGATGGCAATTTAGCAATATCTATCAGAATTCCAAATGTATGTACTCTTGGATCCAGTTGCCCCACTCTGGGGAGTTTACGCCAGAGATCTATTTGCATATCTACAGAGCGGCATACATACATCTTACTAATTGCGGCACTACAGTCTACAGGGTAAGATTGGAGAGAACCTGGATCCTCTTCAGCGGGGGACTGGTTAAATAAATTCAATGAAGTGTTCTGTAGCTATAAAAAAAAAAAATAAGGGGGCTCTTTATGTATTGATATGGAAAACTCAGACATATTAATTGAAAAAAGCAAGGTACCGAATGATGTGTATAGCATACTAACATCTATATTACAAAGGAGGAAAACGATATATTTGTTTTATTTATGTTTATTTTCAGAATCTCTGGAAGGGTGAATAAAACAGTGGTTATCTGGCCATTGGGACCTAAGAATTGAGAACATAAATGGCCCATGTAGGAGGGAGGTTCTTTTATGGTAAGCCTTTTCATACTTTTTGATGTTTTTACCATGTGAGCATATTACTATTAAAATTTTCTTAATAATTTAAAGCAAAGAACTATCCTAACAATACTGTCACATACATTTAACTTCACACATGGTTTAAATGCAGTAACTCTAACAAGTTACAGCTGTAATTCTAGCAAGGCCCTCTGTGCCATTACTACGTACATCAGTTAGGATGTTTTGGACTGTAAGTGTTGAAAAAGCCTTAAACAACAAGACAATTTATTATCCCATATTACAAAACATCCAAGGGCAGATGGTCCCAGGGCTGGAATTGCCTCTGCAATTTCAGGCGTCACGTAGAGACCTGACCATGCCAAAAGGGACAATGCCATGACCTCCCATGCATTGCCCAGAAGTCCCCAGGAGACACCCTCACAGGTCCACTTGGCCAGTAATGTGTAATATGTCCACACCCAAGCTTCAGGAGAGACTGGGACATAATAGCAATAATACTAACAATAATCACTAACATTTATTGAGTACGTCTTATATGCCAGCTACTGTCATAATCACTTTATGTGCATTAACTCACTTCCTCTTCAAAGCCACCTGTTATGGATGTAGTATTATTATACCTATTTTACAGATGAGAAATCGAGGCACAGAGAAGTTAAATAAGGTTGCAGTGAGTAAGTCGTGGAACTGAGATTCACACTTTGGCCATCTGGCTCCAAAATCATTGATCCCAACTGCCATGTGTATTACCTGAGAATGAATCTTCAACGTCTTCAATAGCAGGAGGTTGATTCCACGACCAAGCAAGAAGGGAGAAGAATGGCTACTGGATATACAACCAGCAGTGTTTCTTCCTAGGAACAAACTGCCCAATCTGCAGCCCTTGACCGGCAGACTCTAAGCCCTCAGTGACAGACACTGGCCATTTTGTTAACACTTTCCATGTTCTCCAGAATTGTGTGTTGAGTTAACAGGCAGGAGAAAACCCTGGGATCTTTCTGGAAGGAACAGTAGCAGCAGCTCCACCTACAGAAATCTGCAAACCAGTAGTCACCATGCCTACCAGGGGGGCACTGGAATGAGATCTGGGGAACAGACATGCTTCTTCTCACAGGCAGGATGGCAACAGCAGGCTGGGGACCCCCATGGAAGACTCTGGGGTGCTCTCTCCGGCTGCCACACACCCACAGGTCACCTGCAGCCCAAGTTTCCATGCTTCCTTGTACCCAGGCAGAAGTGGTGCTGGACTGCCAGCCCAGCATCTTACTTGTACCAGCAGAGATGCATCCTGGGGCTCTAATGGAGTTCTTGGTTTGCAAGGAGGCCAGCCATGCCTGGGCTTCACAGACAAATCCCCCAGCCAGTCTACTCTGCTGTTAATAAGATCATCACGGGCTATTTCCCCACTGCAGAGTCTTCACCCCTCTCTGTGCCTCACTTGCCACTCAAGAGCCCCCACTGCTAAATACGTCTAAAACACTGAAGGTGAAGAGCTCTTTTTTCAAATAAAACTTCTGTCTTCTAGGACTTTACAGCAAGTAACTCTGCCCTCGTGTGCTAAAAATAACAATTTTTTCCCTGTCATTAATCCAGTAGTTTTTTCATATATTTGTCTTTTCACAGAGTCAGAGATGCAATGAGTCAGTTTCCTCACCTCCCAGGCATATCGCCCAGGGAAGGGGGTGGGTATATTCTTAGCCCGAGAGCACTTTGCTCTGCTTTATGTAAACCCCCGGGAGCTAGATGTCTCTAGAATCAGACAAAAAGGAGCCCAGGGTGAGCAGAGGCGACAAGAGAATGAAGCTCCTGAACAATGAGCCCATCTCTCTACCAAACCACTTGCCACCTGCAGATCTGAAATAGAGCTGCCGGCCTGAGGGACACCACCTTCTCTCCAAGAGCAGTAAACAGAGGAGGAATTCCGCTCCATGTTTCTTCCCCCAGGGGTGTCAGAACAGTTCACACAGTGGGCCCCATGTCTTCTCATTGGCCTGAGAGCTGGTGCCTGTGTCAAGGAGGGACAATGGGGTCTGGCCACCAGGGCACCCAGGACCCCTAAGCAGAAATTGTTAGAACTGTAAGAATAAGATGGGGTATGTTTCGCTCGCCATCGTGACCAAGCATCCTCAGGCTGCAGAGAGGCCACAGTCATGTTCACATATGCCCCAGCCATCGTGTTATTGATTTGAGCTTTCTAGAGCCAAGAAAGCCACAGTCACTTTTCTCTTCAAGGCTGTGCAGTCTGTTGGAACCACCTGTCTTAGAAGCTTAATGGCAAAAAGGCCAAAGATCTAAGAGACATGTTTAAATTCCGAACATGTCAGGCTTTATCACAGCTGCTTTCAGAACTCTTTGGCTTTGGTGTAGCCATGGCCTTGGCCAAGTCTTGTCGCCTCTCTGGGCCTCCATGGCCCCATCTTGTGGGGGAAGGCAGGTTCTGATCTCCACCAGTCTCTCCAGGTCAGAGGTTCTGAGCTTCACAAGTGGACTTTACTTCACTTTTAAGGGTGGAAGTGCACTGCATCTGGCTCTAGGTCCCTTCACTCTCTCTTTTCAGCCCTGCCCAGCATCTAGTGGAAATGCTGGGCAGAGACCCCGGCAAAGGTTGCAACAGCTACTCACCCTTGGGCAACCAAGATAATTAATGAATTATTTATAGAGTGTTGTAGGCCAGATAATGCTCCCCACCCAGATGTTCACACCCTAATCTCTGGAACCTGTCAATATATTATCAATTACAAAAAGGACTTTGAAACTGGAACAAAGGTTATTAATCAAGGAACCTTAAAACTGGGAGAGTATCCTGGATTATCCAGGTAAATTCAATCTAATCATAGAAGCCTTAACTTGAAAGCAGAGAATTTTCTCTGGCTGGAAGTCGGAGTGATGCTGCAAAAAGGAAAAATCAGAGAGATTCAAAGCATGAGAGATGGGGCACATGGAATGCATGAGATGGAAAATGGGCAGGCAGCCTTTAAGAGCAAAAGACCAGCCCCCCCCACTGGCAGCCACCAAGGAAATCTCAGTCCAACAACCACAAGGAACCGAATTCAACCAACCACCTGAATGAGCATGGCAACAGACTCATTCCCAGAGCTTCCAAAAAGAAACACAGTCCTGCCAACACCTGCGAGAATCTAAGCAGAGGACCTTCGAAGCCATCCTGTATCCAGACTTATGACTACAGAACTGTGAGTAAACAGATGGGCGTTGTTTTAAGGCACAGAATTTGTGGTAATTTGTTACAGCTCCAGTAGAAAACGAATACATAGGATGTCCCTGACAACTGCAATATCTTAACATGGAAAGCTTGTCCACACAGGACACCTCCTTCTGCCTCTGGAGGCAGGATGGCAAAGCCTGGCCAGGCCAGTGGGCCACTGGACTCTGTCTTGCTTCTAGGAATGGACATATTTCAGAAGCTTGAAAGAAGGGAAGAGAAAGAGATGGAAGAAGGGAGGGAGGAAGAGGAGGAAAGAACTGGCTCTGATATTGTTATTACTATAACTCCCATGGGTATCAAAGTCCCAACAACCTTCTCTTCATAATTAAAAAATGTGAAGTTGGCTGCACTGACCTTATGGAAGAAGAGGGACCCAGAGTGCCCTGGGGACACTTTGGAATCCAGCAACTTAAACGTCTGCAGAGAACATCTTGTGAGCAGCCCTTTGGCTGTGAAAAGGCAAATGACCCAGGCTGGCTGACAAGTGTCACCTGCGAGGCCCAGCTGACACAGGAGTCAGGGCTGAGCTCCGTTCTCCACTCTCCCTCCCACGGGGCCAAGGTGATGGAACATTCAGAGCAAGTCACACCAAGACCGCCCAGGGATGCTCAGCCAGGGAGCGAGGCAGTGCGCTCCACGCCCCACGCCCCACCTCTGCGGCTCTGGGGCTGGTCCCACCTCTGCAAGTGAGCCCTCTGTCTCTCTGTCTCTCTCACTCTCACCCTCTCCTTCCCCCTTGCCTCCCTTTCAAGTTCCAAAGTAACAAGTGAAAATTAACCCTGCCCTCTCCAGCTCTCCTTCCTCCTGTATCTTCTCAAATTTATGTAGTGAGATTGTATCATTAATTTCTATTCCTCATAAACAGGAAAAGGATAAAAGGACAAAATTTAAGAGGTCTTTCGAAGATCAGCTTTCTCTAGCTCTAGAAAGTCACCCCATCCCTACACAGACCGTGCGTTTCCACACACACTCACCCTGTACCTCTGACCGCCTCCTAGCAAACCCCTGTTGCCCAAGCTGTAGGGAAGCAGACAGCTAGGGGAGCAGAGGAAGGGTGACAACAGATAATCTACCACGGGGAAGAAACATTTTGAGATCATCAACAGCATTTAGACCCTGAGAGACTCTGAGAGTTCTTCCTATCTAGTAAAATAATTATAATGACTAAATTCATTCCTCAAATGGCCTCAACACCCAGTGGGGATGTGTGCTCCATTTTAAAGGTCACAAAGATTGGGGATAAAAATCCATGACCTAAGTCAATGTTTCCTGAACTTCCAGTGGATGATTTGTTTACAAACTTCACACAGAGGAAAGAGAAACGTGGTAAGAACTGGGGAGCAGGAGAAGACTCCCTTCCCTGGATGCGCCCCCGTGCAGATAAATACTTCACCCACTTGTCCTTCCAACCACTCCCATCACCCTACATGCACAGGTGTGCATGCGCAGGCATGTGCGTTCACACACATGCGCACACGCGCGTCAGCCCCCTGCTTTATTCTTCCACGCCCAAACCCCATTTCAACACCAACTCCAGCCTACTTGGGAATGACACATGAAAAGCAACTGGGTCTGAAGGGCGCCCCTTCTCATACAAGAGTCAGCTTGGAAAGGGAGAAAGTTGCCAACCTCAAAGACACAAGCACCGGCCTGGAAGCAGAGCTACTGCCGCCCAGCCCCATGGAACCCGGGGGCCCAAACTTCTAATGTGATTTTAATTATGAGACTCGAGGGAAAGATCTGTCCCAGCATTTGGAAAAAAAATGTCCCCTGATTTGCTCGTTGTTCTTTCTCCAATACCATCTGTTGATGGCTATTACTCCACTGAAACACAAGCTGTGACAGTCCTCATTTCTCTTTCTCACCTGCTTCCAACCCTCATGATACATACAAATAATTCTCCAAAAAGAGACTTTCAGCATTTGAGTTCCTGCCCTCTGAAAAACAACATAACACAGAGCCATTATCAAGTGCTAAGTGCCATTCGAAGCACTTTCCATAAATTAATTCATTTAATCCTCACGACAGACCTGTGAGGTAGATTCTATTATTAGCCCCATCTTACAGTCAAGGACACTGAGGCAAGGGAAGTGAAGTGGGTTGCCTGCAGTCAGAGAGTTAGTAAATAGCAAATCCGGGATTCAAATCCAGAGAGCATAGCTCCAGAGTCCACAGCCTTACATCTTAACCACTGTGTTTTCCAGATTCCCAAACACTGTATCTAAGGACCTGTCCAGCCCCTGGGAAGAAGACAGTGAGGAGATAACGCAGACCAACAGCACGTTGTCTATAAGAGAAAAGAAATGTGTCCTCGGCAAACACATTCCCACATTCCCTCTCTCTCTCTCTCTCTCTCTCTCTCTCACACACACACACACACACACACACACACTCACATTTACCCATACATTCCTGTCATACCTGGATCCGGTACCACCATGCAATAGGATTTAACCTTGACTCAGTTATCTGGGGTGCATGGACACAAACACAGACTCTTTTCCTTACCTTATTACCTTATGCTCTTGGGTACTGTGACAGTTAATTTTACACGTCAACTTGGCTGTGCCACAGTGCCCAGATATTTGGTCAAGTATTATCATTTTTATATCTACGACTGAATAACAGAGGCACTGACAGCCCTGAGAGGCCACACTTTCCTTTCAAACCAGAACTTGCTTCAAATGCAGAAAGAAGGAAATGGCATTCTGAGGAACACAAACCACCAAGGAATTCTATCACATTCTTTCTTACTCTGGTTGCTTCCTTGTTTATCTGACCACTTACTCCAAAAATGATAGCAAGTAAGGGGGGAGGGGCGCAGAATAAGCCAATAAATCCATCATTCGTTTTCCTTTCAGACCTTCCTTACTCACCAATAAGTCAAAAATAGAGAGTGTTGGTAGAACATGCACATATCAAGTGAAATGAACATAGCTGAGTTCGTTTTGTGTAGCATTTCCATTGTTCTGGTAAGAATACAATATATATGCATGTATGAGCTACGAAATACAATTTGTGTGGTTTCAGTTACTCTGCATGTGAGTTAAATTCTCTTATATTTGCATTTAAAACTAGGATTGCACCATCTAAAGATGAACTGTGAAATTCACACTGACAATTTAAATTTTTAATCTTTCTTTGCTTAGAATAAAATTAAATAGCAAATTTTAAAAAAACACTATGACTAGACAAGAGAGAGACTTGGAAGAAAGGAAAATATTATATATTTTAGTATTTACCTTTAACAACACTGTTTTCCTGTTTTTTGAACAAAGGACCCCATGTTTTTATTTTGTACCAGGACCCTCAAATTATGTAGCTGGCCTTGAGAAATGAAGTCTATTCTGCTATGATGTAAGAATTACAATAATTATAATTCTTTTCTAAAAATCACACATAATCAAAAAATTTATTATAAAAATGTTTGCTTCAGAGCCCCTTCCATTATGTGAGGACATGGCTAGAAGACGCTGCCTATGAAACAAGAAGGGGCTCTCACCAGAAAGTGACCATGCTGGCACCTTGACCTTGGATTTCCCAGCCTCCAGAACTGTGAGCTGTTTATTTTTTTTAAAAATTGGTTGCTTCATTGGAAATAAGAGGTTATATACTAGAGAATTTCAGACTCATCAAAGACATTTTCCTGTTTTCTAATGTTTACTAATAGAGGGAGGTTTTATAACTATAAGTGTATGGCTACAATATCTAAACAACACCTAGCAAATCCAGCATATGAATATGTCTACCTTTTGCTCCAGAGTAATAGCCTTTCTTTTTCCATTACCATCAGCATTATCAGCAGTAAGAGCTTCTTTCCTGTTCTCAACAGATTTTTCATCCATTGTCATGTTAAAACAAAGCAAGAAGTTCAAACAAAGCTACTGTGTCTCCTCAGGGGCTTGTTTCCTTTCTCTGTGGGTGTTTCTTCCTTGTTGCTATTCATTCCCTCTCATGAGAACTTTCTCGTCTGTCTCTGTAATGCAAACCATGCTCCCGGAATAACACACAACTTATATCCAATTCTTAGCATGACACACTCAGGAAAAATGTCTATAATTATGATGCTTCAAAATCTTGACAGGGTGAAAAGTAAGAAAACTTCAAAAGTTGAGAACCAAGAAATCAAGGTGCTATCTAGAAAACAGCAATCCAAAATCTCAAAGAAAACTGGTTCCTTCATGTTACATCTGGAAGGTGGCTTAACAAATCAAGTCAATTCCTTTCATATTATAGCTGTGGAACTTGAAGCCGGGGTATTAAACAACTCTTATAAGATCTTGCACTTGATGGCAGAGTTACCATACACGTACAAGTATCTTGACTCCTGATTGCGAACCCCTCTATCCCACCCTAATAAAATTTGCAGAAAGAATTCCTTGAGTTAAACCACAACACGGGCACGTATATTCAACCCTTTGAATGGAAAATTGTTATTTTCTGTGAGTCAAGTCAATAATGATCATTTGCAGTCTGGCTAGCCATGTGTCAAACACTATCCAAGCTAAGATTACACACTGACAGATGAAAGAGAAGACCCCTGTCCTGGTGCTCATAACCAGGAAAAGAAAATAGGCACTCAAACAGCTAAGCATGATATAATGGGTTGAGAGCCACACCTTCTCCTTAAGTTGGGTGCTGTAAAACTACAGATGAGGAAGTCTTGATTCTGCCTGAGGGCTCCAGGAAGACTTGAAGGATATTTGTAATTTACAGGTGTGCAACGGTGAGGGGAAAAAAAAGGTTTATCAGTTATCTTTTTAACTGTGAATATTCCTTATACTCCTTGGAGGTGTGAAAATTAATAAACAGAAACCTCATTTAAAATGGAATTAGGAGGCCAGAAGGGGAAGTTCTCATACCCTATCACTTGACATCAATTGCAGACCCAACAGAAAGAGATGTACCTTGCATCTCCAACAGGATGAAGGTTACTGTTTTACTACCCAGCAGGAGGAAGGAAGAATTTCTCCTTACCCGGCAACAGCCCAACAAATGAAAGGCTGTCACAACTCAACCAATGAAAAGTAACTACACTTCAAACTTCTAGTTTCTTCGGATGGACTCTGTTTATAACAGCCCCTCCCAACTCTCCCATCTCCTTTATAAAAGAATGTTCCCCTCCTTCATATTCATTTTACTATAAAATTTCCCCAAACTTCTAGCAAATGTGGAAGAGCATTCATCTCTAAATTCCATGCTTATTCCTTATATTCAAATATCCTCTAAAACACTGCTGACATTCCCCAGGATCACTAGCCAGAATCTGAAGGCCAGATGTCCATACCTGGGGGTTAAACAGCAGAGGTTTTCAGTGCAGTCCATGGCTGTAGAGTAAAGCACAACTAACTGGACAGCAGAGATGACAAGCTGGAGACCTCATCCAGCACCACAATCCGATGGTCAGAGCTAACTCAGTAATTCACCCTGAGTCAGCTTAGCCTGTAGCCTAAGGACTGAAGTTTCCTTTCCACGGATCTTCCCAAGAAAAGGCTTCTATTTGCCCTCCTCATTCTCAGGAAGTCTCAAAGACTTTAATCCAAACCTCCTTTACTTGAGTTTTAAGGATATGTACTATTCAACACTTAGCATTTCCATAAACCTGGAACTAAATATGTTAATAACTGTCTCAGGCATAATCCTACATTTCTGAGATTGGTCAGTGACAATCATTCTGCTAAAGGTATTGTTGATTTTTTCTGAGCACAAAAATATATTGAGTTGGATTATTTACAGAGATTGAGAAAAGAAGAATGCAAAAAAAAAAAAAAGGTCCCCTCCTTTGTTCTCTGGTCTTGCCTGTGGTTTGCCAATGACTGCATGTCTTGAACTGTAATTCTTTGCTGTTCCCGCATAAATCCATTTTCCTGGTGAAATAGCTGGTTGTTTTATTGTTTTATGTCAACAGAGAAATAATAGCTTGCTATTTACTTAGTTTATTTATCCTCTAAACAACTCAGTATCATCTCTCTCACAAAGCCTCTCTCCTTGACCAAACTTTAGTCAGGGTCCCCAGAGTCCTCTTCGCAACTAAGCTTCAATCTTGGCCCCCATCCTTGATGGATCTGCATAGCTCCATCTTAGCAAAGATCCTGTTAAGTCAGTTTAGCAGAAATGCCCTTACTCTTTTTTTTTTTGAATTTAATTTTTTTATACAGCAGGTTCTAATTAGTTATCTAGTTTATACTTATTAGTGTATATATGTCAATCCCAATCTCCCAATTCATCCCACCACCACCACCCCCCAAGGACTGTCCTTACTCTTGATGTCTCTTATTAGTAATTCTCCATCCACTGACCCCCTCACTCTGCTTTTTGGCTGTAAGTCCCCACCTGTCTTGGCTGTATTTGGAGTTGAGCCCAATCTCTCTCCACTGTTGCAATAGTCTTAACACTTATTGCAATAGTCGTGAATAAAGGCTTCCTTACTGTTTTGACAAGTGTCAGAATAATTTTTTCTTTAACACTACATTCAAGATCATCAACTCCTGGGTATTTTTTTATCTTTTACTAAAATTTAGAGCAGTGGGTTTTCAACCAGAATAACACAACGCACTATCTTAATCAGTTGTGAAATGAGAATCAAATAAAAAACGTAGAGTCACAAGAAAATATTAGCTCCTAATATGATTTCCTGAACAGCCCTTGTCATCAACAGTCTCCCCTGCCTCCCATTAAGGGGCCTATATGCCTTAGATAAGACCCCCTCAGGGTTTCATAAAACCCACTGTTTTGGTATTGACCTCTGACCCTAGTCTGGGAACCCCAAAGCACTCCACATATGGACCCTAACGCATATGCCTCAGGTCCTATCTCTCTGTCTGCACTCTGCCTTGACCTTCCCATGTGGCCCCTTGAGGCATGCCTCGTATTTCCTCCAGGACCTGTGAGTAATAAACTCAATTCCTCTGTAGTCTGTTGTTGAATTGCAGCTCACCATCTGGCACTCTGTGTTCCACATAACAAATGTTAATTTAACAAATTCTTAACAGACACATAAGGCAAGCACACAGATAGTATCATACTCAACAGTGAAAAGCTGAAAGTTTTTCTTCTATGATCAGAAACAAGACAAGGATGTCTACTCTCACTATTTCTATTCAACGTAGTCCTGGAAGTCCTAGCCAGAGCAATTAGGCAAGAAATAAATAAATAAATAATAGGCATCCAAATCAGAAAGGAAGAAGTAAAATAGTCTCTGTTTGCAGATGACATCATATTATATGTAGAAAACCTTAAAGATTCCACCAAAAAACTGTTAGCACTAATAAATGAATTCAGCAAGTTTGCAGGATATGAAATTGATATACAAAAATCAGTCAACTGTAGTGACTCTACACTAACAGTCAACTGTCAGAAAGAGAAACTAAGAAAACAATCTCATATACAATAGCATCAAAAAAGAATAAAATACTTAAGAATAGGGAATTCCCTCCCTGGTGGTCCAATGATTAGAATGCTGCACTTCCACTGCTGGGGGCCTGGGTTTGATCCCTGGTCAGGGAACTAAGATCCCACAAGCCACACGGCATGGCCAAAAAAATGAAATAAAATAAAATACTTAGGACTAAATTAAACCAAGGAGGGGAAAGATCTGTATGCTGAAGACTATAAAACACTGATGAGAGCAATTGAAAAGATAAAAAATAAATGGAAAGATATTCCATATTCATGGATTGGAAGAATTAATATCGTTAAAATGTCCATACTATCCAAAGTGATCCACAGAGTCAATGCAATCCCTGTCAATTTCCAATGGCATTTTTTACAGAAATAGAAAAAAAAAGTCCTACAATTTGTATGGAAACACAAAAGACCCTCAATAGTCAAGCAACCTTAAGACAGAAGAACAAAGCTGGAGGTATCCCACTTCAAACTTTAAACTCTATTACAAAGCTACAGTATTCAAAGTAGTTTGGTATTGGCATAAAAACAAACACATAGGTCAATGGAACAGAATAGAGAGCCCAGAAATAATCCTATGCATATATGTCAACTGGTTTTTGACAAAAGAGCCAAGAATATACAATGGGGAGAAGATAGTCTCTTCAATAAATGGTCTTGGAAAAAACTGCATATCCACATGCAAAATAATGAAACTGGGCCTTTATCTTACACCATACACAAAAATCAACTCAAAATGAATTAAAGATTTGGTGTAATACCTGAAACCATAAAACTCCTAGAAGAAAACATAGGGGTACTTTTATTGACATCAGACTTGGCAGTGACTTTTTGGATTTGACACCAAAAGCAAAGGTGACAAATACAAAAATAAACAAGATGGACTGCATCAAACTAAAAAGCTACTGCACAGCAAAGGAAACAATCAGCAAAAAGAAAAGGCAACTTTTAGAATGGGAGAAAATATTTGCAAACCACAGATCTGATAGGGGGTTAATGTCCAAAATACTGGCATACCTCGTTTTATTGTGCTTCACTTTATTAAGCTTCAATTACTGTGATTCACAGGTATGGCATTTTTTACAAATTGAAGGTTTGTGGCAACCTTATTGTCAGATAATGGTTAACATTTTTTAGCAATGAAGTACTCTTTAATTAAGGTATGTACATTGTCTTTTTAGGCATAATGCTCTTGTACATTTAATAGACTACAGTATAGTGTAAACATAACCTTTACATACACCAAAAAATTCGTGTGACTCACTTCACTGTGATATTCACTTTATCGCAATGGTCTGGAACCAAACCTGAAATATCTCCAAGATATGCATGTATACAAGGAACTCATGCAACTCACTAGCAAAAAACAAATAATCCAATTTTTAAATGGGCAAAGGGCCTGAATAGGCATTTTTTCAAATAAGACAAAGGGCCAACAGGTATATAAAAAGGTGCTAGACATCACTAATCACTTGGAAATGCAAATAAAAAACACCATGAGATATCACCTCACGCCTGTTAGGACATCTATTATCAAAAAGACAAGAGATAACAAATGTTGGTAAGGATATGGAGAAAAGGAAACACTTGAGCACCCTTGGTAGGAATATATTTACTTGTACAGCCTCTATGAAAAGCAGTAGGGAGTTTCCTCAAGAAATGAAAAACAGAACTACCGTAGGATCCAGCACTTCTGGGTACATATCCAAAGAAAATGAAACTCTTATCTCAAAGAGATATCTTCACTCCCATGTTCATTGCAGCATTCTTCACAATAGCCAAAGCATGGAAACAACTCAGTGTCCATAGGCAAATGAATGGATATAGAGAATGTGGTATATATATTCACAATGGAATATTACTCAACCTTTAAAAAGCAGGAAATTCTGCCATTTGTGATAACATGGATGAACCTGGAGGGCATTGTGCTAAGTGAAATAAACCAGACAGGGAAACACATACTGCATGGTGTCACTTATATGTAGAATCTAAAAGAAAAAAGTTGAACTCATACAAAGAAGGAATAGAATGGTGGTAGCAGGGGCTATGGGTGGTGAGCGAAGTTGTATCTAGAGAGAAGCTGGTGAAAGGGCACAGACTTTCAGTTATCTGAATAAGGTCCTAGGATCTAATGCATAACATTGCGACTACAGTTGAAAATACTGTATCGCATAATTGAAATTTGTTAAGAGAGTAGAACGTAAGTGTTCTCACCAAAACAACAAAAACAAAAACAAAAACAAAAAAGGGTAAATATCTGAGGTGACTCTTGTGTTAACTCAATGGTGGGAATCTTTTCACAATGTATACACATGTCGAATCATCTGTACAATTTTATCTGTCAATTATACCTCAATAAAATTGGGAGAAAAAATAGAAAATAACAAGTGTTGACTGAAGGGAAGTAACAGATTCAAAAATTCCAAATAACTTATCCAAGGTCCCAAAGTTCACAGATGGAGATAGAGCTGGGAACACAAGCTTGTCTCAGGCCAAACCCCAAACTTTGGGTCGCCCCTGCCACAAGGCAGAGGCATTAAGCCTTAGAGTATAATAAACGGGCCATGAGAAAAGAACACAAAGCCACAGATAGTAAGACCTCACACAATTGCTAGGAGGATTAGATGAGGACTTGGTTAAAGGCCGCTGTAGGGACATTGCAGGTGTATGTCAACCACCCCTCCATTCTGCCCGGCAAGATTCCAGCCCGACAACTTAATGGGAATCTGTTTAAGTTGCTGCCCTTCCCAGGAGTATCTGCATTTTAAGTAAAAGACATAGAAGTTCAGGCACCCAGTCAGTTGGAAGATAATTTGGGACTCAGGGCTCAGATCACGGGAGGAAGCCCTATTCTACTCTTCCTACACAGAAATGCGGCCAAACTCAGCACTACCATCCTCCTTGAGCTTCTCCAGGTTTTGCTGAGGGAAGAAAGGAATTCCTTGCTCTTGTATCTGGGGAACAATGGCAGACTAGCACTGGTTTCAGGGCTAACTAATGCCTCTTAATAAGCCCCTCGCTGGGGGAGGCCTGCGCCTACATCTGCTCTGAAATCTGCTTCCGCAAGCCCACTCAGGGAGTGTCATTTAAAATCTGTCCATCTCCAAAGACAGCATCTCATCTCATGACAGCCAAGCCTGGGGAAGCAGGATGTTACAGACAGAAGTGTCCTTTCTAATGACGCATGCAGGACAGCAGAAGAGCTTGCCGGGGAAGAGGCCACGGAAGGGAACAGTGAATAACACAGCTGCCTGGGGAGCACAGGCTTGGAGACCATGTTGCTCTGAGAAACATCCTCCGATGGGCGTTTAAGAGGAGCTGCAGATAACAGTTTAATTGCGTTGACTCAGACCTTGTTTCCCAGGGGTTTATTCTGTAATTTGTTCAAACTTTTGTTATAAGTCATTCTGCACTCAGGAAGCACTATCGATCCTGGCTAATCTGATCTATAAGGAGCCATTTAAACAGACAGTCAGGTTGCCATGGTAACGTTCCTATTTTATTTATAGTAACAAGTTCAAGGTATGGGATGTGAGAGGCAGCGCATCTCACTGCTGTGATTTTCGAGCTGTGTTCTGAGGAGGGGTAGTTTAGGGAAAGACGCTAAACGCTGTGAGATCCGGTGGGAGCTCTGGTTCCCACCTCCATTACACCCAGAGCAGTCTCACTTTGATGTCTTTTACATTTTAGGATCACACAGTCTAAAAAAATTGAAAAGAAAACCAGAGAACTGTTGTAAAGAGCACTGGATCAGGATTTAGAAGGCTGGGTCCTTGTCCCCTTTGCACCCCCAACAGGCAGAGCCCGGTGGCCATGGTGTTTCCCAGCCCTAATAGCCATCCCTGTTGCCCTCATGCTTTTGGCCAGAACTTCCACCCTCCTAAGAGCACCCTTACCTTCGGGGGTTGGTCACAGAGGTGTTCCTGGGCCTCACCCTTGTGTTCCCCTTCCTCCCGCACCTCTCTCACTCCCCAGGGGTGGCAAATGGGCAGCCGGTCCCCTTCTTCAAGTCTGGCAGAGACCTCTCTCATGCCGTATTCTCCTCCTTCCTATGGTGGCCTTCACCTCCTCCCTTCCCAGGGCCAGAATGGCAGATAGGATGCACAGAGAGAAACAACAAAGGGAAGAACCCAAACTATTAGCCCTACAATACACGTAGGCCTGAGGGTAGCATGTATCAAATCGGAGTCTAGGTACAGAGGGCTGTGATGACAGCCTCGGCTCTTCTTCTGTCAGCCTTAGCTGCTGAGGCTTTCTTCTCTCCACTCCCACCCCTCTGTCTTCTCCTCTTCCTCTTCTTCTTTGCTATCAAGGACACCCTATTCACCTGCATAAACAGTTGAAAGGAAGCAAATTTTATAACAGCTCCCCCTGCAGTCTCAAGATTCTCCTTCATAAACAGAGATGGCAGGGTCTGTGCAAAAACAAGTGAATTTGACCTTGCAAGGTGCTGGGCTGTGCACGTGTGTCCTCGCACTGGGGGGAGAACAAGAGATAGGGTTGGGGCAGAAACCAGGCCCAGAGGCAAGCAAAGCATGGTGACTCTGAAGAGCCTAGAACAGAGGTTAAGACTGGTGCACAGGCCTCTGCCTAGGCCTGCATGAGAGCAACAGTGTAAGGGACCCTGACTTGTGGTGTTCACCAATTTCTGTGGTGTAAATATCCCGCCATGATCAATTTCAGGTTACCAATGTGATGGCATCAAATGTGATGTGATGGAATTGGGAAGAAACGTGCAAATAGCACATCATTATATAGTATTTCTACCACAAAGATACAGTAGATAGAGATAACTCCAGGGGCAGAGACAACAGTAAAAATAGTAAAACAATTAGGAAGCAGTGTTTTATATATTCATTATCTTTGTTTTAATATAAGTTATTTAATTGTAAGTTTATATAATTTAATTTCTAAAACTAGCAAGATTCCTGCAAATGTAACAGTTGGCTCTGATAAGCTGCTGTGAGCCTGCCCCAGCACATCACTGCGCCCGCCCTACCCCTATTGCCTACTCCCGCTGAAGGGGGACATTTGTGAGGAAAACTCTCTATCTCAATGATTTTTTTAAAATTGTAATACAAAGCTATGGGTTCTTTCCAAATCTAAAGAGGCAGTCTATTAATTTCTGACCCACTATGTATCTTCCTGAGTTTTGCCTGCTTTTGGGCCTAAGCATCTCAGTTAGGTCTCTTCTCGTATTACCTTAGACCTGGGCAACAGATCCCTGCCCTAGAGCCTACACTTTGGAAGGCCCTGCTCAGCCCTCCTTCATCTTTGCTTCTGCTCACTGGATGAGGAGTTCAGGGGGCTAAAGGGATGTGCCCACAAGGACCTCATGCCTCCCCTTCTAGCCCATAGCCCAGGTGTGCAGGATCCCAGAATTCCCTGCCCCATGGGCCATGAGCCTGCTTCCAGAACCCGTGTGGGCCCCTTCCCTGGATTTATGCTCCTAAGGGCAAACTCCACTGCGACTCATGTAAATACACATAGGCCTGAGTGGTGACCAACGAGAGGCTCTTTATGGCAGGGGCTGTGGATGGAGGCTGGACGTTCAGGCTAGGATGTCCTCAGCTACGTGTGCAATGTTCCTCATAGTACTAGCTGGATCTGAGGATGGCATGAGAAGGGGGTCTCTATTTGCACTCTAGCTCAGGGTCCCCACAGGCAAGTATGGGCTCCTTCCTTGAGCCCCCAGCTCCACAGAACCCGTCTTTCTTTCCTTGCCCCTCTCATGACTACAAGGTCATGCTCCACAAATATCAGAGAAGGAGACTCAGCCAAAAGCTAAACTTGATCATTTCTTTGGTATAAGAGTCTGTCTCAACGTTAGCAGAGCTAACACGATTGTCCTTGAAGAAGAGATGATGACAAGTCTTACCAATGCTATGACAAGCTGTCGTAACCAGGTCTGCAACACTCATGAACCTGAAAAACTTCCCTAAAGGCCCCAGGTCCTCTAGCAGAGTGAGAAATCTAATACCTATTCACTTCAAACAGCATTTGCTGAGTACTTATTATGGGCAAGGCACTTTTATCACTGGCTTTATGCCTAATCATGCGAGAAAGACATTAGGCTCTGCTGTCAGGGAATATATCATCTAATATAGTGGAGAAGGTAGGGGCTGATGAGACTTGCATGTAAAAAAACTACAATAGCAGGTAAAATATTTTCAGTATGATAAAAGTTTAAAAAGTACATGAGAAGTTGCCAAAATAAACAAACCATGATGTGTCCATAAAATATCACATTATTCAGCAATAAAAAGAAATGAGTTATCAAGTCATCAAGAAAACATGGAAGAAACTTGAATTGCTAAGTGCAAGAAGCCAATCTAAAAAGGCTTTATACTGTGTGATTCCAACTATAGGACATTCTGGACGAGGAAAAATTATAGAGACAATTAAAAAAAATCAGTGGTTGCCAGTGTTTCAGGGGGAGGGGGATGAATAGGGAATTTCTAGAGCTGTGAAATTATTCTGTACCATACTGTATATGGTGGGTGCATGACATTATGCATTTGCCAAAACCCATCACAAAGAGTGAAACTTTATGTGAACTATGGACTTTAGTTAGTAATAATGTATCAATATTTGTTCATTAATTGTAACAAATGTACCACAGTAATGCAAGATGTTAATAATAGGGGAAACAGAAAATAACAAGCATTGGTTAGGATGTGGAGAAATTAGAGCACTGTGCAATGCTGATACGAATGTAAATTGTGTAGTCACTGTGGAAAACAGTATAGCTGTTCCTTGAAAAATTCAACATAGAATTATCATATTATCCAACAATCCTAATTCTGGGTATATGACTAAAAGAACTGCAAACAGAGACTTGAACAGATATTTGTACACCCAGGTTCATTGCAGCATAATTCACAATAGCCAAGAGGTGGAAACAATCCAAATGTCCACCAATGTATACACGGATAAACAAAAATGTTATATCTACATATAGTGGAATATTCTTCAGCCTTTAAAAGGGATGATATTCTGACATGCTACAACACATATGAACCTTGAGGACATTATGCTAAGTAAAATAAAAGCACACACAAAAGCACAAATGTTGTTTGATTCCACTTACATGTTATCTAGACTAGGCAAATTCATAGGGACAGAAAGCAGAATAGAGGTTACCAGGAACTTAGGGAAGGGGGAATGGGAAGTTACTGTTTAATGGGTACAGAATTTCAGTTTGAGAAGATGAAAAAGCTCTGAAGATGGATGGTGGTGATGGATGGACAACAATGTGAATGTACTCAAATGCTACAGAAATCTACACTTAAAGGACTTGAGTCCAACAAGGACTCAGAGGCAAAGAATATACAAATCAATTTTCACTGCAAAGTAAAGGAGCTGTTACAGTGGAGGATTACTGGACTGAATGTCAATATTATGACATAGTATGAGTGTGTTTCATGTTTGGTAATTGCAATCATTGTTGCTTTTGTTGTGGTCATCCATGTACAATGCTTGGTGTCAGTCTATTTATCTCTTGTAAAAATAAAATACAGTGTGTGTGTGTGAAAAAAATAAAAACATTTTAAAAAAAGGGTAAACTTTGTTACTAAAAAAAAAAAAATTATTAAAATGGTAAATTTTATGTTATGTATATTTTACTACAATAAATAATGATAATAGGGGAAACATGCAGGGGGAGGTGAATATATGGGAACTCTCTGTACTATCTGCTTAATTTTCTGTAAACCTAAAACTGTTCTAAAAAGTAATTAACTTTTTAAGTACATGAGAGTACACTTAAAATTAATGTGTTGTATGTCAGTTATATCTCAGGTTTTTTTTTAAGCACATGAGAGATTAAAGCAAGGAGAGATCCCATCCAGTTAAGGGTACAGGCCAGGAAAGACTTCATGGAGCAGATAGTTTTTGAGACAAGTCTTAAAAGATGCTAGGATTTCAACAAAGGAAGAGGCAAGAGAGGGAAACCATTACAGAGAGAAGCAACAATATGAGCAAATGTACAGCAAAAATAAAGGATAGATGATTGGGATGGATGACCAGACTGACTGCAGTCTATAAGGATGTAGGTGAACAATGACAAAAATATTTAGAAATGTAAGTACATTCATTTATTAAACAATAATTATTAAAAATTTGCTATGTGCCAGACAGTTACAGGTGAGGATGGAACAGTGAAAGTCCTTGTCTGCATGCAGTTCATATTCTAGTGGACTATACTATAGAGGTTTTGAATATCAGGTCAGTGTTTATACTTAATTCATCAGTCAATGGGGAGCCACAGAAGGGTTTTGAGCAGAAAAACTAATATATATTCTTTTCTGGGCAGTTTCTGTGGTAATCTAAAAGCAGTGGGGTTAGAGATTATTTATTTTACTGTAATGTAACCTCATGAAGTATACTGATCCCTGAAGACTGTGACCTTCTCCAAGGAAATCTCATCCTTAATCTCATTAAGCAGGTTATGAAAGTCCAAAATCATTATACACGGAATTCTCAACTGCTGGTGAGGGGCAAGGTGTTTCTCCACTCCTCAGGAAGCTGAGGGGGAATTTCAGACAGATTGAATTTAAAACTGTGCATGCCTTTAGGGATTCTGAGACATGTCTTGAGAAGAGCATGACACCTATAACACACACACTCTATAAAACAGGATTTGGTCAGAAAAACAGGAACCATTCAAGGTATTTCAAGGAAGGGATTTAATTTAGGGAACTGGAGGCTCAAAAAACTGTTGCGAAGGCTGAAGAAGCAAAGTCAGGGAAAGATGTCATTAGCTTCCAAGAAATCTGGAATTACAGGAGTTTCAGAAAACTACCAATGATGATATCAGCTTACTACAACACCAAAGGAGACAATTTGCAGGAAGACACCCAGAAGTTATTGCAGAATCTCACATCTGCCATCTATCAGTGCCTGTATCTTTACCTGCTGCTACTACAGTAGCAATAACTATTTCATTGCACAAATGACTCTTATTGGCACAAAATAAAGCAGAAGTCTGATACCCAGAGATTCTGAAGAATATAGCTCTCAGGCTTCCAGACTCTGCAACATAGGAGGACGTATAGATGGAACTAGGACTGAATTCTAGTTTCCAAAAAATACCCCCTGTTGTGGATTGACCTGTGTCCTCCAAAACGATATGTTCAAGTCTTAACCCTGGAACCTGATTTTATTTGGAAGTAGGAGTTTATAGACGTAATCAAGTTTAAATGAGGTCATACTGAATTAGGGTGGATCGTAATCCAATGATAAATGTCCTCATAAGAAGAAGGAAATTCAGAGACAGAGGACAATGCCAAGTGAAGATGGAGACAGAGATTGGAGTGACGTATCTACACACCAAGGAATGTCAAGGACTGCCACCAACCACCAAAAGAATCAAGGAAGAATCCTCCCACAGAGCTTTCAAAGGGAACATGACCCTGTTGACACCTTGGTTTCAGACTTCTAGCCTCCAGAACTGTGAAACAATAAATTTCTGCTATTTTAAACTATCAGTTTATGGAAATTTATTACAGCAGTCCTAGGAAACTAATATACTACCCGCCTCCCACCCTGCCACACACATAAACACACACATTATATACAGCCCAGTGCCCTAGTGAGCTGCTATTACAGATAGGAGTGTGTTTGGGAGCAGAGGTTGGGAGATGAACAACTACTACTGTGTTGGGTGGGGTGCCCCTACATTTAGAGGACAGGTATCAGTGAAGGAAGCAGGACGATAACAACCACGCCCCAAAGCCATAGCCCAAACAGGACAGAACTACCTAAAAGATGATTCTGGTTTCACCAGATACGGACAGTTGGTTACTTCCTTACCCTTGATTATTGTTGAAGGAGCTATGTATCTTTGGCACAAATTGGCACACAAAGTATTTTTCATTGATTTACTTGGTGTATAGCTATACTGATTTTAAAGCAGCTAGAAAATCTATTTCTAAAATTGAAGGGCTATCTTCTAAAAGCATATCTAGTTACCAAGTTCATGATGTTCTTGGACCAGTGGTTTAGGGGGGAAGAAAAGCCTGCCTCTGTTTTTCCATCTTTCCCTCAAGCCATAGATCCATGAGTTCTTATGGCCCACTCCTCACACAACTCCTACCCAGGACATTTCAGCTTATTATTGGCTTCAAGACTCATCCTCTTCTTAGACAAATTTCCCAGAATTAAATAGAAAAATCCTGGGAGTGGGCAGGTTGGCAGAACGAAGAGAGAAGGCCTATTTGGCTGTGTCACGTGGGTGGAGGTAAGAAATAAGATGATGCCACAAACCTACAAATACTGTGAGATTTTTAAACTGCAGTTCTTAAGAAACTCATTTTTTTGGACTGGTATCAAAGAGACTATTTTCTCTGCATTTTCCTGGGTAGTATTTCTCCAACAGAGTAAATCTCAGAAATTACAAAATACAGATAAGTAGCAACTACAATACTATGTCTTGGGAAGTCTAAACTGAGCACCTGCTTTTATTTGGCTATCAGGGAAGGTGACTAAGAAACAGAATTGAATTTCGTAGATTTGGCCTAGTCTGAAAGCAGACCCAACTAGAGGCAGGAGACTGAAGCTATTGACCCCTGGGGTAACTTTCCAGCAGACTGTGATGTGTGTTGGATAATACTAGTGGCTTCTTCTTTGTCTTTAGCAACCTAGAAGCTTATTCGTTTGCTAGGACCACTTCCTAAGTCACATGGTTAATCATGTTCAGAGGTGTTCCATGGGCAGAAAATCTTACTGCCTTTTCCAATTACATGAAGCTTCATGTCAAAAAACTGTCAGAGGTGGGGCTTTTAGTGGCAGAATTTTCCTACTAAAACCTGGCAAGGCCAAGCACATGCTTGTTTTGCCATTCTGACCCGTTTCTGGAGGGCTGGCAGGAAAAAGCAGCCCAGCAATGAGCTCCATGACACTGACGTGTTCTGCCCTAAGCTACATGCTCAGATACTATAACTCCAGGGCCCATCTTTGCATGACATTTATCCAGGTCTTTAAGTCTCGAGTCTCCTCTTCGACACCAGCCCAGGAAAACGTAGAGGCAATAACCAGGCGGTTGACTGCACATTTGCAGGTTTTGCCCAAAGGTGATTTCTTTTCCTTCATCAGAATTCATTATCATCAAGATGGTAGGTTATCTCATTAATAACCATGACAGTGACCAGCCCTCCTCATTTATCAACTTATTGCTCATCCAAAAATGTCAAGTGATCTAATCTGATTAGGTAGCTGTATGCAAGTGTCTCCTATCTCAGTCCCCTTCTGGACAATCTAGGAAACAACCTTTGCCTCTGCATAAAACTAAATAATCATTAAAGAGTCTACACAAGACTATGGAATCATAGGGCTCAAAGAAATCTCAAGATGTTAGTCAACTTATTCTGTCTGTGTTTAGACAGAAGTGTATGCAAGCCATTTAAGACAGTAGTCATATCTCGTCCATACCTCGAACTATGGAGAACACGTTACCAAAAAAAAAAAAAAAAATATATATATATATATATATATATATATATATATAAAAGAAAGGTGCCTCATACTATATTAAGTACTTTACATGCATTATAGCTACTCTATGAGGTATTAATTTTATTACCGGTTCATAAAAGTATAAATAAAGGTTGAGAAAAATTAAATAACTCATCCAAATCAATGGCAGAGATAAGATTTAAATACAGGCACCATTACTATCCCAGAGGGTCCTTGTGACTAAAAAAATTGTATTCTTAATGTTGTGGTTGTTCTTTTCACATGAATCCATAGGGGAAGGGAAAAAATTTTTTCCTCTATCCCCTAGGTTTAGTGCCTGGGGCCCTGCAGATTAGATTGACAAAAGGGAGGTTAACAGGAGAAAGGTTTATTATTACATATGCATATGGAGAACTTCATAGAGAAGTGAAAACCCAAAAAAACAGATGGGCCTGGGAGTTGATATACCTTTTTAACAAAGAATGATAAATTGTGCAGTCATGACAAGACAAAGGAAAAATGGGTTTGGGCTGGAGTGGCAAATTGTTAGAGAAAGCTTATTTTAGTAATGTTTGTTTGCAGACCAATTTCAGTGCTGACTTTCTGCCTTCTTCCTGGCTATAAAACTACTCTGGGAGAGGGGATTTATGGCAGTCCCCATTTCTCAGGAATTTTTGCTTTTAGTCAGATAAGGGAAGATCTAAGAATGTTTCTTTCTGCATCTGTTGATTCTCATTTGCCTCCAGCTCAAAATAATCATGCCAGAGTGGCATATTTTGGGGAGGAATATTCTGATCCCCTTCAAATCCATGCCATCTTTCTTGGAATACAATTTAGCAAATATTTTGAATGTCTACAAGATGCACATTCTTTTCTCATTTTTTAAATCAACTGGATACTACAACCCTTTGGTGCTTCCCAACCCCTCCTATGAGGAAGTTCTTCATAAAGTTTAATTTTCATGCTTCCCATTGCAATACAAGCCCACTCTCCATTATTGTGTCTTGAGGGAAAGCAGAACAGCTGCTTCTTTTTTTTTTTTTTTTTTAACATGGTTGAATATTGTTAACTTTGTGTGTGTGTGTGTGTGTGTGTGTGTGAGAGAGAGAGAGAGAAGAAAGAGAGAGAGATTTCTAACTACAGAGAGGAATGATTTTTCTATCAGTAAGTAGGAAAGGACCTGCCCTTTGGCAGATAATCTCCAGCTTCTTTACATATTCAGATTGTTGCACTTGCATTGTTAACTGTCACAGTCAAAATGGAAGATTTAGTGTGACATTTATACCACTACTACCACCCTAGTAATCCTCTTCTGAGATACAAAAAGTGCCAACAACACTCTTGACTTATGAATAAACAGTTTCTACTCCTCATGGTCTGCAACCATGGCCCAACTGATCAAAGTGAAAAAATTTAATGCAGCATCCAAGCTCTGAGTAATAAAGACTTAAAGGAGCCTCTGAGAAACCATTTGTCTCTGAAAAGAATCTTCCAGGAATCAGCAGAATTAACTTTATCAGAAGCAGCAGCAAGCCTGGCTTTGAGGGCAGATGCATTATTTTAAAACAGGATGAATTTCTGATGTCTTTAAAATTAGAGACATTTAGGCCAATAGGCACACGAAAAGATCCTCAACATCACTAATTATTAGAGAAATGCAAATCAAAACTACAATGAGGTACCACCTCACACGGGTCAGAATGGCCATCATTAAAAACTTTACAAATAACAAATGCTGGGGGGACTTCCCTGGTGATGCAGTGGTTAAGAATCTGCCTGCCAATGCAGGGGATGTGGGTTCAATCCCTGGTCTGGGAAGATGCCACATGCCACAGAGCAACTAAGCCCATGTGCCACAACTACTGAGCCTGCGCTCTACAGCCCACGAGCCACTACTACTGAGCCCATGTGCCACAACTACTGAAGCCCATGTGCCTAGAGCCCGTGCTCCACAGCAAGAGAAGCCACTGCAAAGAGAAGCCCGCGCACTGCAACGAAGAGTAGCCCCCGCTCGCCGCAACCAGAGAAAGCCCACGCACAGCAACGAAGACCCAACGCAGCCAAAAATAAATAAATAAATAAATAAATAAATAATTTTAAAAAAACAAAAACAAACGCTGGAGAGGGTGTGGAGAAAAGGGAACCTTCCTATGCTGTTGGTGGGAATGTAAATTGGTGCGGCCACTATTGAAAACAGTATGGAGTTTCCTCAGAAAACTAAAAATGGAATTACCATATGATCCAGCAATCCTACTCCTGGGCATATATCCAAACGAAGCTATAATTCAAAAAGATACATGCACCCCTATGTTCATAGCAGCACTATTCACAATAGCCAAGACACGGAAGCAACCTAAATGTCCATCAACAGATGAATGAATAAAGAAGATGTGGTGAATATATACAATGGATTACTACTCAGCCATAAAAAAAAGAATGAAATAATGCCATTTGCAGAAACATGGATGCAACCAGAGATGATCGTACTAAGTGAAGTAAGTCAGAAAGAGAAAGACAAATACCATATGATATCACTTATATGTGGAATCTAAAATATGACACAAATGAACCTATCTATGAAACAGAAACAGACTCACAGACATAGAGAACAGACTGGTGGTTGCCGGGGGAGGGGGAAGATGGAGTAGGAGGTTCGGGTTAGCAGATGTAAGCTATTATATAGAGAATGGATAAACAACAAGGTCCTACTGTATAGCACAGGGAACTATATTCAATATCGATGATAAACCATAATGGAAAAGAATATTAAAAACAGAATATATATATATGTATACTGAATCACTTTGCTGTGCAGCAGAAGTTAACACACATCGTGAATCGACTATACTTCAATTTTTAAGAAGTTGACTAAAGTTAGAGATATTTAAAAAGGAGGAAAATTGTCTTTAATGACTGATTTTTTAATTGTTTAAATTGTTTAATTACCTATTTCTATAGAAGCCTCTTGGAAGGCTAGCTAAATAAACATTATGATTTCTAACAGCTCTGCACCATTTGCAGTAGCTATTCCCTAAATATCATTACCAGTTCCATTTCTCCTTCACAGTGCTAGCATATCACGGAGGAACCAGGAACGCGTTCATTTCAAACACCCAAATGTAAGCCAGGATGGGGTTTTTCAGGTGTCAGGGCACTAAAGTAGACCCTTAGGAACGCATGGAAGAAGAACCACAGCTATTCTCGAAGCCAGGAGACCAGTGCTATAGGTCAATATTTACCTTCAGGGAACCAGATGAACTAAACTATGTTCAGCCAGGTTTTAACTTTTTCAATCCCATTACAGTGAGGACTCTGACCATTGCATACTATGATAACTGTTCTCAAACTGAGTTAACATCAGCATTACCTGAAGAACTACTAATGCATGCCAAGTTGTTAGCCCAGGAGTTTGCTTTTTTTTTTTTTTTTTTTACGTTCCTCCAGTAATTCTGATGATCCTCCAGGTTGAGGAACCATTGGTCAGTGGCGGTCTACACCTGGACTTCCCTAAACAGAATTGAGACCTGGGCGAAGGGAGGCATGGGGACAAGCGAGGTTGTCTCAAGGAGTTGGGAAGAACTAGAAAACAAAGAAGAATGAGAGAAGTGGGCAGGTGGAGGAAAGAGAGGGCAGAAAAAAAAGGGTAGAAAGCCAACCTTGGCCCAGATCTCAACCCAGCTTAGGAAGTGCTCAGCCTAGGAGCAGGCTTGGTGATTGGTGGGTGACTCCACCCCCATGGATTCATGGCTTATGGCCCAGTGCGGTGGGGGAAAGCATACACCCTGCAGTCAGACGGCCTGGCTGTGAACCCAGCTCTGCCACTTGTAAGCTGTGGGACCTTGTGCAAATGACATAACCTCTCTAGGTCTCAGTTTCCTCATTTCTAGAAGGGGGATAATACAGTAGCTACCATAGGAACGCTGAAAGGATTAAAAGAGCTTTAAGTGCTTAGCACAGTGCCTGGTTGCTAGTACACAGAAGCTACTGTTATCTCTCCCCATTGTGACCAAGGCACCCAGCTGTTAATATTAAGGCCAGATATATGTGTATATAAACTACATTTATTTATTTATTTTTATAAATTTATTTATTTATTTATTTATTTATTTATTTATTTATTTATTTTTGGCTGCCTTGGGTCTTCATTGCTGCGCACGGGCTTTTCTCTAGTTGCGGCGAGCGGGGCCTGCTCTTCATTGTGGTGCGAGTGCTTCTCACTGCAGTGGCTTCTCTTGTTGCAGAGCACGGGCTCTAGGCACACAGGCTTCAGTAGTTGTGGCACGTAGTCTCAGTAGTTGTGTCTCGCGGGCTCTAGAGCACAGGCTCAGTAGTTGTGGCACACGGGCTTAGTTGCTCCGTGGCATGTGGGATCTTCCCAGACCAGGACTTGAACCCGTGTCCCCTGCACTGGTAGGCAGATTCCTAACCACTGCACCACCAGGGAAGTCCTAAACTACATTTAAAGACTAACATTGTGTGATGGTCACATCCATGGCCTGGACCTCAAGAACATCTCCCATTAACTGGGCCACCCAGTCACCAATATACGAAGGAGGTAGATCAAAGTTTGAAAATTGCAGTGGTCTAGAGGAACTTAGCACAATTTCTCAGTAAACTCTTTGGAAAGTATATCACATATAGTGAAGGACACCAGTAATATAAGTTGAGGGAGATCTAAAGCTGCTTATCATCGACAGATCACTGCTCTATCATCTAGCAGGACAGCTTGAATGAGTCAGGTCACTGGACATTGCCCTTCTCAGAGCTGCACTTCCCTCACCCATAACATAGGCATCATAATACCTTCTGCAGAGGACAGTGAGGGTTAAATAAAACTGTGACAGCAGACAGTAAAACTGTGAGAAGTACGTGGTCATTGTTACAGTTTCCTAACAATATTATTTTACCCACACAGCCATTCAGAGATTCCTGAAACATGAATTTAAAGTTACCAATAAGTAGGCTGCATATCTCCAGTGCTTAGTAACCAATGCCAGAAAGTAACCAGGAAAGCTTTGTTTTACTTATTTTTGTGTTTGAGGATTTTGTGTTTTGTTTTTTAGGGAGGGAAGGAGGGAGGGAGGGAAGGAGGGAGGTTAGGGAAGGAGGGAGAGAGAGGAGAGATGAACTACTTATTGACAGACAATAGGCTTTTCCTGAGAAAGTGATAATGACAAGGGAATCAGCAAGACAAATGCCCAGACTCCTTTTCTGCCTCATTCCTCTGGGTCTTAGTCCCCTGGGAGGAGCTTAGGCCTTGGGCCAACCTGAGCTACAAGCCAGGCTCACTCAGGACTATTTATAGTGCTGGCCTGTTGGGCGGATCTCTTCTGAAGTGGATATTTCCAGCTCTTTCTAATTCACAACAGCTCTTGACAGCTCTGGGCCATAACAGTGTATGTTTAAGTGCTTTTACATATCAATATCTTGGGTCTCACCGGATGCATAGATCAAAACAATATTAATCATCCTGGTTTATTCCGTGGAGTGAAATATTAATCAGTACTAGCCATGCACTGTTCTCCTTTGTATTGTAGGAGAAAGGACTAGCACCTGTTGTCACTGATTTAGTCTTTTCTATGCCTTGGAAAGATAAAACCCAACTGAAACAATGGCTTCAGCTGTACTTGTTTTAAGCATGTTTATTCCTCTTCCCTCTAATAAGGATTCTGAGATTACAATGTATCCTCTCTCGAACTTAGATGGCATTATGAATTATGGATACACCATCCACAGTGAGGCCCACCAGTCACTGATATTGAACAGTAGTGATGAAATACTACAACCAGCTTAAGTTGTTTTCCAGAGATTCAGACTACTGATAAAAAGCTCCAACTGCCAAAGCCAGCTCATGGTAAAGAGTGTGTCTTTATTTGGTGAGAAAGTTTGAGTAGCCTTGGATTAGCATAAAAATTGAAGAAGGAATTAGAGATAGAAAGCAAATGGGATCAAGAATGGGAGGACTTCAAATCCTATTTCTTGGGGTTTATTTTGCACTAGAATGAATTGGGGGGAGGTGGGTGTAGAATGGCAGTTGTCCTTATTTTTTTCCCAGCAAGCCACATAATATAAAAATATGCATTAATATTAACTTTGGTGGGTAACTAGTCATCCAATTGACAGCAAAATGAATTTCTTAATAGTAACAAAATGTTATATATAAAAACCACCTTTCAAAAGAGTGGCATAGAATCTCATGGGGCTTTACACTCTTTCTTCTTATAGTATAAGACGTTGCCACTATATTGGGCTACACTACATACTTGCTGTTTTGTCTGTTTTTTCTAGAACTTCTGTGTAAACTTGAAACCCAGAACCTGAGAGTAGAGGTCAGCTGAGTCATGGAGCCCTTAGATTTCCTTCATGTTTTCCTCATTTTTTTTCCTTTTCTAATTATAAAACTAATATATATTCAATGCATAAAATTTGGAAAACATAAAAAGTATGAAGAAAAAAACTACTCATTATTCCATTCCCAGAGGTAACTGTTGTTCACATCTTTCTAGTCTTTTTTCTTTGCACATACATACATATATGTGCATATTTTTTACAAAACTGATGACATACTACAAATTTATTTTATATATTACTTTTGTCACTTAGCAAGTTATTGTAAACATTCTTCTGATATGGTAAATTTGATTTTTAATGGCTGTATAGTATCCTAGCACACGGATGTACAATGACTTAATAAATCCACTATATTTTTGTATTAGGTTGATCCACTTTTGTAAAAATTCTACAGGGAGCTTTTTATTTTTCATGTATATTTTGCTATAACACTGCTGATTTCTTTAGGATGGAGGCCATAGGCATACTTTTAAAGCTTTTAGTCATAGTATCAAAATTACCTCCAGAAATGATGCAGCTGTTAACTGTCTCCAGACTAGGTATGGAAGTGCCTATTTTGCCAACACCCTCACCATCACTGGATATTATCATTTTTAAATGATAATTTGCTGATGTGATACCAAAAAGGAAAAATGGTAATACTGTTTCATTGCTTTCACTTCCATTTTTTGATTCTTAAACACATGCATATACTTGTATATACTATTAATATTTTTTCTCTTGTGACTTGCCCATCTAGGCTATTTGCCATTTTTATACTGAACTATTTATATCTTTCCCATACATTTGTAAGAGCTCTTGTTTTCAAATAAAATCAATGTTTTGTCTAGCATTTGTTTTATAAACGTTTCCTGATTTTCTGTTTTGTTAATTATGTTTTACGACACCAAAATTTCCTAACTTTTGTATATTTAAATCTATTATTCTTGCCTGTCCTTTCTTTTCTACCTTACATAGTCCTTCCCCTTCTCTACCCCAAAGTTATGTAATATTTATCCAGTTTTATTTTTCTTATAGTTTCGTTTCTATGCTTAATTTTTGTTATCAGTTAAGCATTTATTTTGGAACTAACACAATAATGTAAGTCAACTATACTTCGATTAAAAAATCTTTTTAAGAGTTTCCTTTAGGGTAAATAATGAGTTAGGGAAGGTAACTTGATTGTTTCCCAGGTGATCAGACAGTTGCTGAAAAGTCATCTATGACATTGGCTACCTTTTCCTCTCTAACGTGAAGTGAAAAGCTTTGTTACATACTAATTTTAAAATATATATGTAAGACCTATTTATAGGCTTTCAAATCTTTTCTATTTTTTTCTTTTTGTTTATTTATCTACCAGTTAAAATGCTTGAACTATTTGACTTTCTAAATGTGTTTTGACATTTGGTGGCGATAGATACCCCATTATTCTTATTTTAACACGTGTTATTATTGTTCTCATTGTTTATTCTCCCAGATAAACTGGAGACTCATTCTTAAGTTAAAAAATAATGTTTGTGACATATATACACTACCAAATGTAAAATAGTTAGCTAGTGGGAAGCAGCGCATAGCACAGGGAGATCAGCTCGCTGCTTTGTGTTCTCCTAGAGGGGTGGGATAGGAAGGGTGGGAGGGAGACGCAAGAGGGAGGGATATGGGGATATATGTATATGTATAGCTGATTGACTTTGTTATAAAGCAGAAACTAACACACCATTGTAAAGCAATTATACTCCAATAAAGATGTTAAAAAAATAATAACAATGTTTGGAAGTTTATTGGAGTTGTGTAATTAATTTATAATTAATTTTGGGAGAATTGATATCTCTACAATAGTGAGAATTATCATCCAGAAACAGTTCCCCCATTTGTCTAGCTCCTTTTATTTTATTTTATTTTATTTTATTTTTTATTGAAGTATAGTTGATTTGCAATGTTGTGTTAGTTTCAGGTACACAGCAAAGTGATTAAGATATACAGATATATATATTCTTTTTCAGATTCTTTTCCCATATAGGTTATTATAGAATATTGAGTATAGTTCCCAGTGCTATACAGTAGGTCCTTGTTGGTTATCTATTTTATATATTGTCTAGCTGCTTTTAAAGTTTCACAGTTTCCTTTATATAAGTACTGTGACCTTTATAAGGATTTACCTCCTAATTATTTTATATTTTGGATGTAAAAAAAACAACATAAAAAAACGTAAAAAAAAAGAAACAAAAAAACGTACTGATTTTATGGTATTCTCTCATTAATTCTGAAGAGTTTTTCATTGATATTCTTGGATTTTTCCACGTGGTCAATTTTATAATCCATAAATAATAATAATTTTATCTCTTCTTCCCAATATTTGACCCCACTTAATTTTTTATGTCTAATTGCTTTTTATCAATGATGTTGAACAAAAATGGTTAGCATTCTCATGAATTTTTTTACTCTTTTAAGATTTTTTTATACTTTAATAATAGCTAATATTCTGTAAAGGCTTATATGTAAGACACTGTTCTAAGCAATTTACATGTTAACCCATTGAATCCAACCAATGGCCCAAAGGTAAGTACTCTTATTCCCATTTTACAGGGAAAGAAACTGATATACTGAGTAACTTGCCAAAGGGCATACTACAAGTAACTAGCAGAACCAAGATTTGAATCCAGGCATTATGATGAGTGGGGTGGTGATAACATACAATGTCATCAATTAATAGACCCTCTCAGGGACTTCCCTGGTAGTGCAGTGGTTAAGAACCCACCTGCCAATGCAGGGTACACAGGTTCGATCCCTGGTCCGGGAAGATCCCACATGCCGTGGAGCAACTAAGCCCGTGTGCCACAACTACTGAGCCTGCGCTCTAGAGCCCGTGAGCCACAACTACTGAGCAGGCGTGCTGCAACTACTGAAGTGCGCACACCTAGAGTCCGTGCTCCGCAACAAGAGAAGCCACCGCAATGAGAAGCCCGCGCACCACAACAAAGAGTAGCCCCCGCTCTCCACTACTAGAGGAAGCCTGTGCCCAGCAACAAAGACCCAACGCAGCCAAAAATAAAAAAATTTAATAGACTCTCTCGGCATGAACTGGGATAGGATACAGGTTGAAGGGGCTCAGCAGTATCTCTAGCATCTCATACTGTCAATACTAGCCTAAACAGGAAAGCCACCACTGGACCTCCTAGTACCAGTGGGGATGATGAGATTCCAGAAGGACAGAGGCCAGGCAGTAGAACTTAGCCATCAGATGAAATGGTGGGTCATAATTATCATTATGGAGATAAGGTCACAATGGCACCTGGGGCTGCCATGGTGTTCCTGAGGACAAGATAGATGGCCAGACAGCAACTGTATTGCTTGTCAGCTACCCCAGTGGAAAGTTATAATCATTCACTCAGTTTCCAGACCTGAGCCAATTCTCAGGAGATCCAGAACCAATCAGTTGAAGGAGTGGCTGGGTCCCCTTGTGGAGAACTCGGCAATGCCACAGCTAGTGTCCACAGGAGTGATTCTACCAGTCCCTTCCAAAGCAACAGAGCCACTCACCTGAGTAACTGTACACCAGAGAAAGAAGAATATCCATGATTTTTCAAGAGCCACTGGGTACAGGATATGGGTTGACACTAACACTTAGGCACTCAGAATACCATCAGGGCCCCCATGTTACAGACGGGGCATTCGAGGCCAGGTGATAAGTGGGGTCTGGGGTCAAGCCTACCTTATAGTTCCAGCGTGTTGGTAGACCTTCCCTGTGGTCATTTCCCTGTTCTTGAGCATAAGCTAGATGAATATTCGCTGGTAGACTCTCATACTGGTAGCCTGACCTGTGGAATAAGAGCCCTCTGCTAGTTATTAAGCTGTTGTCTCTCAACTTCAACCCCACCCCCTTCCCGTGTCCTCCTCTGTGATGCTGGGACTGGGCCTCTGCAAACCACCTTTCTGCTTTGCCAGTCAACTCTACATTCAGCTCTGCCGATAGGGGATACTAGCAGGATAGGAAACTTGTGCTTCCTATTTGCTTCATGTTCCTGTCAGCAACACCTTAGTCTCATTCCTCACCCTGGCGTTGGCAGTTTGTTGCAGTCACGGCCATTGAATCCAGTTTGCAGTTTTTCCAACACGTGCAGGAAGAGTCTCATAGTGGCTCTCAGAAACCCCAGTACCAGCTTCGCCAGGGCTTGCCTCAGAGTTCTTGACCATAGGCCATGGTCCCCCCCTTTCAACTCAGAGCTATCAGCACAAGATGGGAAGTGTCCCCTTTCAAAGATCTGAGTTTCAGCTCCTAGTCCAAGCTTCTAAGTGACAAATTCCAACTTCTTTCTGTTCCCCGAGCCATAAGAATGGTAACTGCTATCTGCAGTGTCTGGGATACCTTAGTGTTCTCTCTTTGCCTTTCTAATTTTTCAATAACTACTTAATAATCCTTTATATTAAATTCTCTTTGTTAAAATAACTTGTGTAGAATTTGTCTCCTGACTAGATCCCGACTGATACATTGCAGGAAAAGCAGGTGAAAACCTTGATATTGCCCCCGTCTACCACTGACAAGAAAATCAGAAGCAGTGTTCCACGATAGGCAGAATGGCAGAGATTAGGGCCATCCTCCAAGACCCTCAAAGACTTCAGGAGGCTAGGATGGTAGGCATCATATTCCCATTAGTTCACCAGTCTGTCCCCTAGAAAAAGCCAATTGGATCATGTTGCTGGTGGTAGACCACCATAAACTTAACCAACCACTAACACCAACCACAGCTGCTGTTTCAGATGCAGTATCCTTATTTACTACAACAGATCAACATGGCCTCTGGCACTTGGTATAAGGCTGTTGAATTGGAAAATGTTTTCTTTTCAACCCCCACGAGAAAGGAGGATCAAAGCAGTTGCTGTCACTTGGAACAGACAGAAATATACATTCACCGCCATATCCTCAGGGCTATGTTAACCTCCCTGCTCTAGGTCACAACAGAATTTAACAGGATCTTGATCACCTGAGTATTCTGTTCAAGGTCCGGGTGTTTCACTGTACTGATGACATCATTTAATCATGCCTGGGGAGCAGGAAGTGCTAAGTACTCTGGATGCAAGAGTCAGGCACACATGGATTAGAGAGATGACAAGAACCTCATAAACAATCAAGGGCTTTGCCTTGATCAGTAAAGTTTTCAGGGGTCCAGTAGTAGTGGTCTGGGACCTGCCAGGTCACTCCAAGGAGAAGCAAATTAGTGTACTTTGTACCTCTACCACTAAGAAAGTGGCACACTACTCGGTAGAATTTTTCAAATTTTGAAAATTGCATCCATCACACTTGAATGCTCCTCCAATCCATTTATTACTGAGTCAGAAGGTTGTCAGTTTTGAGTGGGTGTTATGGGCTGCCTTGTGTCCCCCTAAACTGATATACTGAAGCCTTAACTTCCAGTACCTCAGAATGCAACTATATTTGGAGATAGGGCCTTTAAAGAGGTGACTGAGTTAGAGTGAGATGACTAGGGTGGGTCCTGACTGATACCCTTATAAGAAGAGGAAATTTGGACATACAAAGAGACACCAGGGGTACACACACAGGGGCAAGTCTATGTGAGAACACAGCAAGGAGGCAGCCATCGGCAATCCTAGGAGAGAGACCTGAGAAGAAACCAAACCTGCCGACACCTTGATCTAGACCTGTTGTCTCCAGAACTGAGAGATAATAAATTTCTATTGTTTAAGCCACACAGTCTGTGGTATTTAGTTATAGCAGCCCAAGCAAATGGATACAGTGGGCCTGTTGCAAGAGAGAACTCTGCAGCTGGCCCAGGTGTGGTACAAGCAACCCTAGTGCTTAGGCTCTATGACCAGAGGATCCTATGGCGCTCAAGTCTGTAGGATCTTTGACAACCCTCAACAGGAGAATCACAATGCAGACCCCTTGAGGTCTGGAGCTAGCCCATGGCATCTGCAGCAGAGGGCTCTTCACTGTGCAGAAAGCAGCTCCTGAATGCTTCTGGGCCCATGGGATGGCTGAGCACCTGAGCATAGGACATCAAGGGACCGTGCAACCAGCACCGCCTTTTGTGAGTCAGATATTATCAGACCCACCAGGTCACAAGGGTTGCACAGAAGAAATCTATCATAACCTGGGACCTAGACCTCTCTCAAAGATAAAGCTCTGGGTTACTCCACCAGGCAAGCCTCCTAAACCTGCAGAAATGCTGGCCAAGGAGGAGGAGCCTCTACAAAGAGTGGAAGAGAAAGGAGATGGTGGATGAACATTTTAGGACAAACTGCAGCAGCAGACAGGGAGAACTTGGCCCACCAGTCTTCCTGTTGTAGGTTCTTTTGCTCTTTCTTTGTGACTTTGAAGAATCAATGACAGGGTAGAGTAACCTAACGCAGGGCAGAGCGGTTGTGAGTGGTGCAAAGTCTGGACTGTAGTAGATGCTGTCAGTGGCCTGCCCAGACTCCCTCATCCTTAGTACTTCTGAACACATCAGTTGTCTACCTGTCAGCACCTAGATTTATTTGCCTAGGGGTTTTCTCTGGCCTACAGAACAACTCTACTCCTGTGTACAGCACCCAGATGTACCAGGGAAATGGCACCATGCCCCCCAGGAGCCACTTTTAACTAATAACTGATACGAATGTGAGCATAAATATTCAGCTCCTTCACCTCTTTAGGTGGGCTGTGACTCCAGTCACCCACAGTGCTGACTTGCATGATAAGAACTTTTATTTACTGCCCTCTCTTCCTGTGTCACTAACTCTCCTACCACACTTTCCTGTGATCACTTCCAAAGTAAATAATTTGCTTTATTGTCTCAATGTCTGCTTCTAGAGGACCCCAAACTACAATAAGGCAATGTACCTATCAAAATATAGACAACCTCTAATCAACAGCATATTCCTCATTCCCTCTCATTGTTGTCCAGGATTCTTTCTATTATGCATGCAGAAAAATGAGGTAGTGGGCTGGGGAAGTAATGGGAATAGAGTAATTTGGTCACTTAATGGGTCAACACCTGCAAGGTCAGGCAACTACCCTATTTTCTGGTGGGTACAATCCCTGGGTCTCTGTCTAAGGAGAGTAGAGAGCATATTATCTCCTTACATTTTTCAGTTGTCAATCTTGCATGATCTAAAACCTGGGTGTACCATAAGGCATTCCTTAAATCTACTCCATTTGCCTTTTATGTAATGAGGAGGCACTCCTCCAAGATTCTGGCATTTGTTGTCCATCAATATTCCTTTTAGTCATCCTTGTAAATTTCCACATTTTCCATGTCTTTGTTTTCTGTGCTGTCGTAGGTATTTTAATGAAAGTTGAATAAGACTGCATGGCTCAGGCTGCTGGCCATATGATACCTGGATCTGAATGTCTGCAGTATTCTATCTCAAGAAGCAGTGAAGTGATAAAATGGAAGATGGAATTCCAAAGGTTCATGGGGGCCATCTTCCTGGAATAAGGCCATCTTTCCATATAGAACTGCATTGGAGATATACTGTCACCAGTAATAATCAGCATTAGGTACAGAACTGGAAGTTTAAGTCCTCATTAGCATGGTTCCTCAAATGATTCCTAAGAAAATTATTCATGAGCTTGGGGAGAGAGAGAGAGAGAGAGAGAGAGAGGTGGGGAGGTGGGTCTACATTTCAAAGAGGCCTTAAGTCATGATTATTTCTCCAGAGACCTAAACTGGTCATTCAATAATGCTCAGAATATTTTGAGAAGAATTAAAAAACTATTTCATACTGAAGTCAGCATCCTCAATTATTTCATCCTGCAAGTGACATTTTAATGGCCAAATAATCACAGTGCTACAATAAATTCTGGAAGTGTAAAGTTTATTTTCCTTTTGGGCTAGGTCATGATTTGAGTGATTTTTCACTGGTTAAGTTCCATTATTATCTGGGTGACACTTCTTGTAATAATAAGCTTGCTTTGTTCCCCACCTTGTCATATTTATCTTTCTTGACCAGCTGCCATTCATACTCTGACCCTGTGATAGCAGCTAGTCTGCCCTGACCTTTGCAGCTATCAAACTCAAGGGTGCTAATAAGCTACCAACCCACACCAACCCTAATTAGCTATTTCCAACGGCTGTAAGAAAGGGGCAGTTCGTAATGATATTTCCATCATAAAAATTTAAAGTTAACCTAAGCTGGAAAGGAAAAACCAAAAGGAAAGCACCTTGGAAAATCCAAGAAGCTTCTCAGCCAGACTGAAATCCCATTTTAGCATTTCCAAAGCCTTCCAGTATGACTCTGAGCACTTACTCTGGGAATGATGATACTGGTTTAAAGATTCAAACAAATATTCTGTGTGATGCACCCAAAAGGTGTTATGAGGTGAAGAATCATGAGACCGTATAAATGAGCTGGCCTAGCAAATAAGATGCATTACACATTTCAATATAAAACTTTTGGGTCACCTAGATATCTTATCTTCCTGAATCCTCCATTTAATATTGTCTGGGAGTATGCTTTGAAATGTCATAATTATATTTTTTAATCAACAATGAGACAGATTGGAACAAAGATGGCGGAGTAGAAGGACGTGCTCTCACTCCCTCTTGCGAGAACACCAGGATCACAACTAGCTGCTGGACAATCATCAACAGGAGGACACTGGAACTCACCAAAAAAGATACCCCACATCCAAGGACAAAGGAGAAGCCACAGTGAGACAGTAGGAGGGGCACGATCACAGTAAAATCAAGTCCCATAACTGCTGGGTGGGTGACTCACAGACTGGAGAACACTTATACCACAGAAATTCACCCACTGGAGTGAAGGTTCTGAGCCCCACATCAAGCTTCCCAACCTGGGGGTCTGGCAACGGGAGGAGGAATTCCTAGAGAATCAGACTTTGAAGGCTACTGGGATTTGATTGAAGGACTTCGACAGAACTGGGGGAAACAGATACTCCACTCTTGGAGGGCACACACAAAGTGGTGTGTGAATCGGGACCCAGGGGATGGAGAAGTGACCCCAGGGGAGACTGAACCAGACCTACCTGCTAGTGTTGGAGGGTCTCTTGTGGAGGCGGGGGATGGCTGTGGCACACTGTGGGGACAAGGACACTGGCAGCAGAAGTTCTGGGAAGTACTCCTTGGCATGAGCCCTCCCAGAGCCTGCCATTAGCCCCACCAAAGAGCCCAGGTAGGCTCCAGTGTTGGGTTGCCTCAGGCCAAGCAACCAACAGGGAGGGAACCCAGTCCCAACCATCAGCAGTCAAGCAGATTAAAGTTTTACTGAGCTCCGCCCACCATAGCAACAGTCAGATCTACCCACCACCAGTCCCTCCCATCAGAAAACTTGCATAAGCCTCTTAGATAGCCTCATCCACCAGAGGGCAGACAGCAGAAGCAAGAAGAACTACAATCCTGCAGCCGGTGGAACAAAAACCACATACACAGAAAGATAGACAAGATGAAAAGGCAGAGGGCTTTGTACCAGATGAAGGAACAAGATAAAACCTCAGAAAAACAACTAAATGAAGTGGAGAGAGGCAACCTTTCAGAAAAAGAATTCAGAATAATGATAGTGAAGATGATCCAGGACCTCGGAACAAGAATGGAGGCAAAGATCGAGAAGATGCAAGAAATGATAAACAAAGACCTAGAAAAATTAAAGAACAAACAAACAGAGAGGAACAATACAATAACTGAAATGAAAACTACACTAGAAGGAATCAATAGCAGAATAACTGAGGCAGAAGAATGGATAAGTGACCTGGAAGACAGAATGGTGGAATTCACTGCTGCGGAACACAATAAAGACAAAAGAATGAAAAGATATGAAGACAGCCTAAGAGACCTCTGGGACAACATTAAACACAACAACATTCACATTATAGGGGTCCCAGAAGGAGAAGAGAGAGAGAAAGGACCAGAGAAAATATTTGAAGAGATTATAGTCAAAAACTTCCCTAACATGGGAAAGGAAATAGCTACCCAAGTCCAGGAAGTGCAGAGTCCCATACAGGATAAACCTGAGGAGAAACACACCGAGACACACAGTAATCAAACTGGCAAAAATTAAGGACAAAGAAAAATTATTAAAAGCAGCAAGGGAAAAACGACAAATAACATACAAGGGAACTCCCACAAGGTTAACAGCTGATTTCTCAGCAGAAACTCTACAAGCCAGAAGGGAGTGGCATGATATACTTAAAGTGATGAAAGGGAAGAAACTACAACCAAGATTACTCTACCTGGCAAGGATCTCATTCAGATTCAATGGAGAAATCAAAAGCTTTACAGAAGAGCAAATGCTAAGAGAATTCAGCACCACCAAACCAGCGCTACAACAAACGCTAAAAGAACTTCTCTAAGTGGGAAACACAAGAAAAGAAAAGGACCCACAAAAACAAACCCAAAACAATTAAGAAAATGGTCATAGGAACACACATATCGATAATTAACCTAAACGTGAATGGATTAAATGCTCCAACCAAAAGACACAGGCTTGCTGAATGGATACAGAAACAAGACCCATATATATACTGTCTACAAGAGACCTACTTCAGACCTAGGGACACATTCACACTGAAAGTGAGGGGATGGAAAAAGATATTCCATGCAAATGGAAATCAAAAGAAAGCTGGAGTAGCAATACTCATATCAGATAAAATAGACCTTAAAATAAAGAATGTGACAAGAGACAAGGAAGGACTCTACATAATGATCAGGGGATCAATCCAAGAAGAAGATATAACAATTACAAATATATATGCACCCAACATAGGAGCACCTCAATACATAAAGCACACTGCTAACACCTATAAAAGAGGAAATCAACAGTAACACAATAATAGTGGGAGATTTTAACACCTCACTTACACCAATGGACAGGTCATCCAAAATGAAAATAAATATGGTAACAGAAGCTCTAAATGAGACAACAGACCAGATAGATTTAATTGATATTTATAGGACATTCCATCCAAAAACAGCAGATTACACGTTCTTCTCAATTGCACACAGAACATTCTCCAGGATAGATCACATCTTGGGTCACAAATCAAGCCTCAGTAAATTTAAGAAAATTGAAATCATATCAAGCATCTTTTCTGACCACAATGCTATGAGATTAGAAATAAATTACAGGGAAAAAAACGTAAAAAACACAAACACATGGAGATGAAACAATACATTACTAGATAACCAAGAGATTACTGAAGAAATCAAAAAATACCTACAGACAAATGACAATGAAAACACGATGATCCAAAACCTATGGGATGCAGCAAAAGCAGTTCTAAGAGGGAAGTTTATAGCTATACAAACCTACCTCAAGAAACAAGAAAAATCTCAAATAAACAATCTAACCTTACAGCTAAAGGAACTAGAGAAAGAAGAACAAACAAAACCCAAAGTTAGCAGAAGGAAAGAAATCATAAAAATCAGAGCAGAAATAAATGAAAAAGAAACAAAGAAAACAATAGCAAAGATCAATAAAACTAAAAGCTGGTTCACTGAGAAGATAAACTAAATTGATAAACCATTAGCCAGACTCATCAAGAAAACGAGGGAGAGGACTCAAATCAATAAAATTAGAAATGAAAAAGGAGAAGTTACAACAGACACCGCAGATATACAGAGCATCCTAAGAAATTACTACAAGCAACTGTATGCCAATAAAATGGACAACCTGGAAGAAATGGACAAATTCTTAGAAAGGTATAACCTTCCAAGACTGAACCAGGAAGAAATAGAAAATATGAACAGACCAATCACAAGTAATGAAACTGAAACTGTGATTAAAAATCTTCCAACAAACAAAAGTCCAGGACCGGATGGCGTCACAGGTGAATTCTATCAAACATTTAGAGAAGAGCTAACACCCATCCTTCTCAAACTTTTCAAAAAAAATTGCAGAGGAAGGAACACTCCCAAACTCATTTTATGAGGCCACCAGCACCCTGATACCAAAACCAGACAAAGGTACTACAAAAAAAGAAAATTACAGACCAATATCACTGATGAGTATAGGTGCAAAAATCCTCAACAAAATACTAGCAAACAGAAACCAACAACATATTAAAAGGATCATACACCACGACCAAGTGGGATTTATCCCAGGGATGCAAGGATTCTTCAATATACGCAAATCAATCAATGTGATACACCATATTATCAAATTGAAGAAGAAAAAGCATATGATCATCTCAATAGATGCAGAAAAAGCTTTTGACAAAATTCAACACCCATTTATGATAAAAACTCTCCAGAAAGTGGGCATAGAGGGAAACCTACTTCAACATAATAAAGGCCATATATGACAAACCCACAGCAAACATCATTCTCAATGGTGAAAAACTGAAAGCATTTCCTCTAAGATCAGGAACAAGACAAGGATGTCCCCTCTCGCCACTATTATTCAACATAGTTTTGGAAGTCCTAGCCATGGCAATCAGAGAAAAAAAAGAAATAAAAGGAATACAAATTGGAAAAGAAGAAGTAAAACGGTCACTGTTTGCAGATGACATGATACTATACATAGAGAATCCTAAAGATGCCACCAGAAAACTACTAGAGCTAATCAATGAATTTGGTAAAGTTGCAGGATACAAAATTAATGCACAGAAATCTCTTGCATTCCTATACACTAATGATGAAAGATCTGAAAGAGAAATTAAGGAAACACTCCCATTTACCATTGCAACAAAAAGAATAAAATACCTAGGAATAAACCTACCTAGGGAGACAAAAGACCTGTATGCAGAAAACTGTAAGACAATGATGAAAAAAATTAAAGATGATACCAACAGATGGAGAGATATACCATGTTCTTGGATTTGAAGAATCAATGTTTTGAAAATGACTATACTACCCAAAGTAATCTACAGATTCAATGCAATCCCTATCAAATTACCAATGGCATTTTTTACAGAACTAGAACAAAAAATCTTAAAATTTGTATGGAGACACATAAGACCCCAAATAGCCAAAGCAGTCTTGAGGGAAAAAGACAGAGCTGGAGGAATCAGACTCCCTGACTTCAGACTATATTATAAAGCTACAGTAATCAAGACAATATGGTACTGGCACAAAAACAGAAATACAGATCAATGGAACAAGATAGAATGCCCAGAGATAAACCCACGCACCTATGGTCAACTAATCTATGACAAAGGAGGCAAGGATATACAATGGAGAAAAGACAGTCTCTTCAATAAGTGGTGCTGGGAAAACTGGACAGCTACATGTAAAACAATGAAATTAGAACACTCCCTAACACCATACACAAAAATAAACTCAAAATGGATTAGAGACCTAAATGTAAGACCGGACACTATAAAACTCTTAGAGGAAAACATAGGAAGAACACTCTTTGATATAAATCACAGCAAGATCTTTTTTGATCCACCTCCTAGAGTAATGGAAATAAAAACAAAAATAAACAAATGGGACCTAATGAAACTTCAAAGCTTTTGCACAGCAAAGGAAACCATGAACAAGACAAAAAGACAACCCTCAGAATGGGAGAAAATATTTGCAAACGAATCAACAGACAAAGGATTAATCTCCAAAATATATAAACAGCTCATGCAGCTCAATATTAAAAAAACAAACAACCCAATCCAAAAACGGGCAGAAGACCTAAATAGACATTTCTCCAAAGAAGACATACAGATGGCCAAGAAGCACATGAAATGCTGCTCAACATCACTAATTATTAGAGAAATGCAAATCAAAACTGCAATGAGGTATCACCTCACACCAGTTAGAATGGGCATCATCAGAAAATCTACAAACAACAAATGCTGGAGAGGGTGTGGAGAAAAGGGAACCCTCCTGCACTGTTGGTGGGAATGTAAATTGATACAGCCACTAGGGAGAACAGTATGGAAGTTCCTTAAAAAACTAAAAATAGAATTACCATATGACCCAGCAATCCCACTACTGGGCATATACCCAGAGAAAACCATAATTCAAAAAGGCACATGCACCCCAGTGTTCATTGCAGCACTATTTACAATAGCCAGGTCATGGAAGCAACCTAAATGCCCGTCGACAGAAGAATGGGTAAAGAAGTTTTGGTACATATATACAATGGAATATTACTCAGCCATAAAAAGGAACGAAATTGGGTCATTTGTTGAGATGTGGATGGATCTAGAGAGTGTCATACAGAGTGAAGTAAGTCAGAAAGAGAAAAACAAATATCGTATATTAACGCATATATGTGGAACCTGGAAAAATGGTACCGATGAACCGGTTTGCAGGGCAGAAATTGAGACACAGATGTAGAGAACAAACGTATGGACACCAAGGGGGGAAAGCGGCGGGGGGGTGGGGGTGGGGGTGTGATGAATTGTGAGGTTGGGATTGACATGTATACACTGATGTGGATAAAATGGATGACTAATAAGAACCTGCTGTATTAAAAAAAAATCAGCATTGAAAATCCTATGTAACAATGTTTATTTTTTAACTTTAATGTGCATTATAAGTCTACCTGGAAAGGTCATTTCAAGCCTCCGATGGTCTGGGATAGAACCTGAGAATCTGTATTTTAAACAAATATGAATGAAGCTTATTCTGAATTCTGCTTTTAAAAGTTCCAATGAATAAATATCAAAACAGAATTTGTGGTAAAACCCAAACCTTCACCATGATTTAATATCTTCGCCAGTAGGAAAGAGATATGCAAATAGAGCATCTGAGATGTCAGAATGAGTCAGATTACTGCAGCCCATAAGCCCCACAGCTGTTGAAGTTTGTATCACATTTTTCAACTGGCCCTTTTATATCCAAACTGCTCTCAAAATAAAAATTATCCCCAGGACACAAAAATGCAGACTTACTCCCTGAGCACCTAATTTGTCTAGAACTGTTCTAGTTATTACAGGCAAGTCAGAAGTAACAGAAGACATGATCCCTGTCTTCGAGGAATCAAGAGATTATTACATCACCCCACTAAAACCAGAAAAGAACAATGAAATTCTAAATCGGTCCCTGATCTTAAGAATAAAGAAATCCATGCAGGGGGCAGTTACACTGGAACTAGTCTTGGGAAAAAACCTGGACTGGATTGGAAAAAAGAAGAAAGAGCAGAAGAAATTATTCGATATTTGGCATGAACATGCATGTCAGAAGTCTAAGCCAAATAAGTACCTCAGGTGCCTCCAGCTAATTGGATTTATCTGGGGGTCCCAGATCTCACATAGCTTTAGAAGAGAAGAACTCACAGGAGATTAGAGCCGAACCCAAATTACAACTTTCAGAGTGATCTGGGGGAGAAAAAAACGAGTAAATGGCTGAGATGAGCAACTGAAGTGGGCTAGCCCTGGGCCCCTTGCCTGGGTCTGCAACTGCCTGCTGGGTCACCTGGATCTTACATCTCACCTCTCTGTGGACTGGCCTCCCTTCTCCCTGTTCCTCCAAGGTGGGGTCAACACTGCTTCCCTTATAAGGATCTCCTTGGGTTCTGAATAGATGCGAGGCACCTGCAAAGGGCTGAGAAGTAGCTCATAAAAAGGAAGCTTGAGAATTTACAAAAACAAAAGAAAAGAGAGTGACCAGTAACCAGAGGGAAGAGCTCCCTTAGCTGACGGAGCTTGGGGCAGCCTAAGGGTTGGGATCAGAAAAGAAAGTCAAGTGCCCTACTCCCTGGGATCAGCTACCTGAGCAGAAGAAGACCCCTCTAAGAACCACAGTCACAAGCCCCAGATGTGAGCAGGAGAGTACAAACGCAAAACTTTGTAAACATCTTACCAAGAGGCCTCATGACAACCTTACAGTCAAACAGAGAAAAGGCATGATGTGTTTGATAGTCATGGTTAAAGGGGACTTCAGGGTTTGCTGCCAGCCTCCAGCCACCCATGGAGAGATCTTTTCTCCTCCCCTTATGCACATATCATTCCCATCAAGGCCAAATCAGACCTAATCCCACCCACACTCTACTCCTACATGGGAAAACAGATCCAAAGGTATTTAAGTAACTAGGACAAAACAGATCAGACAAATGTCTTCAGAAGAGAAAAGTTTTGTCTCCCAATATAAATCTCAAAGAGGATGTTTCAGGCCAGAAGCTCTCAGATTTTTCTTTTTAACCTTAAACCCGTAACACTTTTAATGCTATTTTTCAGAAACAAATCTAAAGGAGAAAGTTACAGGCAGTGACACGGTGACATCTGCCATCATTTTAGAGGTTGTTTACGTCCTTTGAATTGTTATACTTGCGATTGGGTATTTAACCAGGTAAGTGGTGGTGCCTGGGTTAATTATACCTTATGGGCAGAGAAGAACTCAGCCTGTGTAGGCACTAAGTACCCCATCCATTCTTGTAAATCTTATCTACAATGAACCCATCAGCAATGGCTTGACAGCCTCTTGCAGTGAGTGTACCCCACCTGTCTATACATTTCTGAATGGAGCCAAAGACTGTGCTTCTATCAGATCTGCCCACAGATTGTCAGTTGACTAGCTGATGAGCCCAGGCTCAGACCACGTGGGGTTTAGGGCCTTTGCCCCACATTGTCAAGCTGCCTGCTAACCTCAGAGCCAACAGGGGACGCCCCATACTGAAGACTGGTGTTGGGTGCATCATTGATTTGTTCACTGAGCATTTGTGGGTATGTGCTATTAAGCTACCATTATGCTAGGTACAGGAGACACCATGGTGGGCAAGCTGTACTAAAGATTGTGTTTTATCCTGAGGACAAAGGGAAATCGTTGAAGGATTTCAGGCTGGGGAGTACATTGCTTAGGTCTGCATTTGAGAATTTCATCTGACTACAGTGTGAGCAATGGATGGTGAGAGGGGGCTGTCATCTCCTTCCATACTTGAAGAACACATGGACAATACTGGAAGCCTTTGGAAGGTGGGTGGGGGGAGGAAATACCTCCTTCACACAGGTGAGGCTAACCTCCCTGATGTGTCAGGCAGTTTCCAGACACCAATATACCTTCCTGTTCCCCTCAGTGTCCCCACATTACACACAGCATCTAAGGCCACTAAAGTGACAGAAGACAAGCAACCTAATTATTAAAGTTTGGTTACTCAAATCAGTTCTGTTAAAGACTGAATTTTGTCCTCCCAAAATTCATATGTGGAAGCTCTAACCCCAATGGGACTATTTGGAGATTGTGAAACTGAGTCCCCCTCAAACTGAGTTCTCTTATCAAGTTTATGATTAATCTCTCCATCCAAAACTTTATTCCCTTTCTTGTCCCCTCTGACCTCAATCCTGTGCTAACTGAGCACTAATCAACCAGAGTCAGATGACTAAAATTGCTGTTGCAGATATCATCATTAAGGTACAAACTCAGATGGTTTCTCCAGGGCACGATGAGCTAACAGGGCCCCCAAGCCGTGGACCACCTGGCCAGAGAATTGTAAACTGGAGACATCCTGACTGCCGAAACTATGATCAAGACGTGTCACAGACATAGAAAACAGATTTATAGCCTCCAAAGGGGAAAGGGGTGGGGAGGGATAAATTAGGAGTTTGGGATTAGCAGATACAAACCACTATATATAAAATAAACAGTAAGGTCCTACTATATAGCACAGGGAACTATATTCAATATCTTGTAATATAATGAAAAATCTGAAATACAAATATATATACGTATAACGGAATCAGTTTGCTGTACACCAGAAACTAACACAACGTTATAAATTGACTATACTTCAATAAAAATAAATAAATAAATAAATGTCACAGAAATGTCACAAGACAATGATTAATTTCAGCTTCTTTGTTCTTCCCCTTTAAAAACACCCCAAACTCAAAGACCAAGTTGGAGTGGATCTGAGGCTTGTCTCCCACTCCCTTGATTGACACCCTGCAATAAGCCCTTACATTGCTGTAAACACCCACTGCCAGCATTCAGCTTTCTGTGCTGAGGGCACATGAGCCCTTGCTTGGTTACAACTGGGCCTATCAGGAAGTAATAAAAATTAAATGAGGTCCTAAGGGTGGAGCCTCATCTGATAGGGCTGGTGTCCTTGTAAGAAGGAGAGACACCGGAGATCTCTCGCTCCACATGAGCACAGAGCAAAAGCCATGTGAGGACATAGCAAGAAGGCGGCATCTACAAGCCTCACCAGACACCAAACCTGACAGCACCTTGATCTTGGACTTATGGCCTTCAGAAGTGTGAGAAAATATATTTCTACAGTTTAAGCCACCCAGTTGGTGGTATCTTGATATGGCAACCCTAGCAGACTAATACAGTTTTAAGCTGAGAAAATTATAATAGCTTTCTATTTCCATTTTCTGTGATCATAAATACTTTCCCCCAAGTTTCCCTTATGATGAAAGGAAATGGAAGGGCTGGAGAACAATTTGTTTTTCAAAAGCAGTGGGGCTTCTTCTAAACTAGTGAGGAAAGAAGGCAGGCGGGATTCTAGTGATTACACTGCTTGATGCGGTGGTTTCAATCATCAAAATCTCTTTAATGAGATTACCCTTGACCCCACAGAAGCTAAATCCTCTGACAGGAGGGCTTCAGGTATTTGTCACAACCAGAGTTAGGAAAATTCAGCCATCGACACAAAATTAAGCAGACGTGTCTGAAATATATTCTGAAATACATTCCCTTTTCTTCTTTTTTTGTTTTAAAGCAAGGCTTAGCAGTAGAATATTTACTACCCTCCACTTAGTTCCTGAAAATCCTTCAGTGGAATCAGCAGTGAGCAGTCAGGAACTGGTTATGAGGTATCCTACCTTTCAGCTGAAGAATTCCTAGGTGTGAAAAAGAGTGGGTGCCACAGGGCCAGGAAAGTAGTACAAGTAATGTTAGCAAGTAAACAGATTGCTGTGTCAGTCAGAATAGGTTAGATTCTGCTGCAGTAACAAAAATCTCAGTGACTTAACCCAACCAAGGTTCATTTCTCACAAAGTCCTCTGTGAGTGTCTGTCAGCTCTCAAGGGCAGCTCCCCTCCAAGGCATGACCTGGGGTTCCAGGCGGATAGAATCCCCACTGTTTTGTAGCTGGAACGTGAGGCCTCCACACTCACTACGGTAGAGGAAGAGAAGCTACAATATCATAAAGGAGTTTTTCCCTGTCTCAGCCAGGCAGTGACATGTCACATTTCATTGGCCTCAACTAGTCACGAGGCCCCCTCTAAACATCAAGGGGTTGGGAAGCATAATTTCCCATGTGCCCAGAGGAGGCACATGAAAATGGATTTGATGAACACATAGCTTTTTCTCTGCCACCGTTGCCAAACAGTGAAAACTACCAGGTGGAAAGAAGCATTCCTGATTATCAGACGCCAAATTGAGTTCTGAGTGGAACAGTTCTTAAATGTGTGGTTATAGAGCTGGAACTCAGGACGCCACTCACCCTCCTCCCCTCTGGGGACTTGGCAGATGAGTTGTCTACACAAACACCACTAGACACATAAAAATCAAATACTCAGCCATCCATGACCAGGCAGGCTATAGTACCCCAGCATAAAACTTGGTCATAGCTGCATAGAGAACACATCTTAGGCTAGAAGCTGAAATGGGCTTCCTTTTTCCTGATCCTTGCTCCTTGAACTTAAATCTTGGGAGAGAGAGAGAATGACCTATCCCAACCAGCAGCACAGACAATGGCAGCAGGCCCGGCTCCCCCAGCCAGGCACAAGCAAAAGTACATTTATTATATTACTTAATTCTCAAAACAAGATAATTGCCACTATCCCCATTTTACAGATGAGGAAACAGAGTTAAAGCAGTAACTTGTCTAAGTCCCTACAGCCGGTCAGGGTGAAGCTAAGATTTGAATGCTCATCTGACTCCAGAGCTCGCTCCTAGCCACACCGCGAACGGAAGGAAAGATTTCCTGTTTGAGATATTCTTACATGGCAGTCCTCTAAGTACAAGGTAGAAATCAGTTCCCCCAGTTCCATAAGTCAGAGGGAGATGCCCACAAATTTGTGATGGTGAGCCCATGCTGAGTGACGAATTCCTGATACAGCCTCTGGGCTTAGTTTAGCATAAACCTAATCCAGCACCCAGACCACTCCAAAAATCAGCCTGAGCCACAGCAACCCACAAAAGGGTGGTTTCTCATTTCCCAATCTAGCCATCAAGGAAAATTATTTTTAAAGTCCCAAATCTTTATAGTCAACTGAACTATCTATTATCTGATAGAAACTAGAAGGCAAAACATTGTTAGGAAAAATAAACAAAAACATACCTTGTGCTATTACCCTGGGTTAATGGCTGCTTCTGGGTTCAAAAGAGCCATGGTTTTATCTCCCTTCACATCTGTGATTAGCCTGTTTCCTGCCCTTGATTCACTTGGCCAAAAGCTCTCAGAGTTCATTGGCTGGGAGGCTGAGGTGCAGAGATTGAAGTAGCCGTGGCCCACATCTCTGCTTGCTTACAGGGGTGAGCACACACTCGTGGGCGACGGATCTCTCCCTCCAGTGGGCAGGGAGGGCCGGCTCAGAGCTGCATTTCAGGAGGGTAATTCAACCCAGATGGGGAGTAACTGTTTCCAGCTGAGGGAGCTGGCGGCCTTGCCTGATTACTCCCACGGCAGAAGCAGGGTGAGATTGACATCACCCGGGGCCACCTCCATGGGCCCTGCTGGCCCCCATCACAGACAGAAAGGTGAGCCTCTACCAACTGAATTCAGCCCTTTTTCCACCCTAGAGGTTCCTCCTTGGTGAAACACACACCTGTTTCCATTTGCATCGGGGCTCATTTTCGCGACTTACTCACCCGGCCCCAAATCAATCAGGCCCTCAACTGTGTGTGAGAATCTGCAGTTCGCAGGAGGAGAGCCTCAGTCACCTCCTGGATGCGTGCACACAGAATGGCCTCTGACCCGCCTTCCAAATGGTCTCCTGGCAAAATCCAATTAGCCCAATATACGTCACTCATCTGGCTAGAAATGTCTATTCAGATAAATCTCAGCGTAAAAAAAAAGAAAAAGAAAAAAAAAACTGCTTCTTTTTAAACAAGGTAATAGGGGTGAATTGTTTTGGTTTCCTGAGCAATTATCTTTTAAAGAGCAAAATCCTCATCTGTATGCTAAAATATAATGGGCTTAACCAGTGTGGGCCTGGTGATGACTCAACCCATCTGGTCAGATGGGAGACCAGCAGATGAAGCTCACAATTCAGCTTTAGAGGAACTGAGTTCTGAACTGCAGAAAAATTCAATTGTGATTTCATCACAAAGCGAAACGTCATTAGAGAACTTTCATTACCTACTTGCATGCCTAAAGCTGAGGAGAATGCCAAGTTATTAATTTTTTTTTTCCCTTTGGATGTAGGTTTGGCAGGGTTTATACCATTACAGCACCTTTCATTTTAGAACTCAAATGGCTGCTCGCTTTTTCATTAATTATGGGACAGTTGCTATTTATCATGATAGGGAGCCAGTATCAGAACCTTCATTTTTCAAATAAAAAACCTGAAACACAATCAAATTCAGTGGCACAGCCAAAGTCACAAACAAAGACTTGCTCTCTGGAAACACTGGTCTTCAAAGTTCTCAAATTCCTTTTTGTCTGGAATGTTCTTTTCACCCTCCCTCCCCACCTCCCAGCAATTTTCACCTGGTTAATTCCTAGCCATTCTTCAGATCTCAGTTTAAACATCTCTTTCCTTATTATATGCTTTCATACAACTATGCGCCTATTTTTCATGGCACTTACTATAATTTGAAACCACACATTTAGTTTTTTTCAAAAACCATACATGTATTTTTGTGTTTATTTGACTAACATTTGTCTCCCCCACTGAATGTAAGCCTGTCGAAGGCTGGGACTGGGTCTGTGCTTGCCCATCGTCACATCCCTAATGCCCAGCCCCATATGCAATGTAATCCGCTCACTGAGTACACGTTGAATGGATGGAGGGAGGGAGGCACAGACGGATGGATTTGCTCTCTGTGTAGCATACAATTTTGCAGGCAGAACTACATATTTAAATGCTATTGTGATACTAATCAAAATTTATGCACTGTTTTCTAGCCTTGATATACTAATCAAAAGTTATGCACTGTTTTCTAGCCTTGATATAAAAATGAAAGTAATGATTTCAAAATAAAAGCCAAGGTAGCCTTCCCTCAAACAACACCTACTGATTGCTTGCCACTTTGTCACCACTGCCATGAGAGAGCCCTTTGTTAAAGGGAAAAGATCATTCTTTCCCCAAACATGAACACATGGTGTTTATACACATGGAATAACACTGTAATATCAAATCGTAGAAAATAATTGGCTGAGTTCTCCATACCTCAGAGATAGCTACAACCCTAATCCTTAGTTACAGCGTAGGTGAGATGCACCAAGATGTGACAAAATCACCCACGTGATTTCTCAAATAAGTGAGCATCTCTAAGATTGCACTGTGCCTCAAGAATATTAAATGTGGGACTTCCCTGGTGGCACAGTGGCTAAGAATCCGCCTGCCAATGCAGGGGACACAGTTTCAAGCCCTGGTCCGGGAAGATCCCACATGCCGCGGAGCAACTAAGCCCGTGAGCCACAACTACTGAGCCCATGTGCCACAACTACTGAAGCCCGTGCTCCACGACAAGACAAGTCACCGCAATGAGAAGCCCGTGCACCGCAACGAAGTATAGCCCCTGCTCGCCACAACTAGAGAAAGCCCCCATGCAGCAATGAAGACCAGACTCTGCCAAAAAGAAATAAATAAAATTTTTTAAAAAAGAATATTAAGTGTGTCTGTCCCGAGTTGCAGTTCTTAATTACTTCAATATTCAAAGATCTCTAATGACAATACCAGTCAGCCAAGTAAACAAGGTCTCTGTAGGAAACCTCAATGAACAATAGAAGCAGCAACGTGAAAGTGTGTATTAAGCTTTTGCCTCCCTCCTCCCGGTTTTTTCTTGGCCACGCAGCTTGTAGGATCTTAGTTCCCTGACCAGGGATTCAAACCCAGGTCCTCGTCAGTGAAAGCACCGAGTCCTAACCACTGGACCGCCAGGGAATTCCCTGCCTTCCCCTTTTGATGCAGACTTCCCTATGCCAAATACAGAGCAGGCTTAGTTCCTGACAATATTAGGAAGCAGGTGAAATCTGCCTTAGATCCTGTCCCGCCCCTTTCCAGCAACCCTCCCCCCTCACCTTTTCCTGTTCTCTGTACTGTACGCTCTGTTCCTCTGCCAGCTCAAGGCTCAGCCCCCACCCCATGGTTCAGAACCCCCTGCCCAGCCCCTTTACCGTCCCACCTAACCCATGGCCCAGCCACTAACTAGGGCTTGCTCTCTCCACCACTATCCATGTGCCAGGTCTCATCCTTCTCTGTATTGTACCATCCAGCTGGGTCCTAGGAAACCAAGCCTTGACCAAATGTCAATAACTGACAACAGCTTATGTGATACCCATGACTGTATTTTAATTAGGAGCAGTATCACCCCAAAAAAGTGCTTTTGCTAATGGTGGGATATCAGGCGTCAGTTTTGAGACAGTCGTATACCCCAAAATTAAAATACGCTGAGACCTAATTTTTCTATACATAAGACAACTTCATCCATCCCAGAGAAGATTCTCTCTGGTGTAGCAAAGTACCCAAGAAGCCAGAATTATATCATTGTTTTACTTCTGAAATTTCCAAGACTCTTTTTGTAGCTGTAAGATATCCTGAAAAGACCTATGCCCCAAAAAACCAAAAACCTGCCTGTGTCCCCTGCAACTCCCTCCATTCCCCCGACCCTGGTATTTATCTGTTCAAACTATTTAACAGAAAAGTGAGGGCTTTTCATTTTTATCACCTTAATATACCTTTGAGCTGAAAGGGTACAACACAACAAAACACATGTAGTCAATAAGTCACTTTGCAATGAGAATTTGCGGTCAGCATTATGCCCTCTGGAAAAAACAGAAGTTCCTCCTGCTTTTTTGCCTGATTTATCTGCTTCTGACATCTTTGAAGGTGAAGTCCGTTTCAGACAACAGAGAACAGAGGTCATGCAAGGTCGGATGAACGGTTCCTCTCCGAGCCTGCCAGCGGTAGCGGGACAGGCCATCCTAACTGTGTCAGTGAGACAGGCATCCAGATAGTTCTCACTCGACTCCCCCTCTCTGTCTGCTCCCAGCCCAGACCCTCATCTGCGGCAGCCTCTTAGCCCCATGCCCTGCCACCAAGCTGGGGACTCTCCCATCGATCCTCCTCACTCATGACCGGTGTAATCTACCTAAACACAGCAAATGCGCTGGCACAGGAGAAGGTCTACTTGTTGGTAGAGTGAATAATGTGAATGGATAAAATCTTACACCAAACTCTCAGACCTTTCTTAATCTGGGGAGCAATTTAGTTTCATTTTTCACATTTCTGTTGAGCTGCTAGGAGAAAGAGCTGGCATTTTGAACTAATAGATATTCCTAACAACTGTACTCTGTTTTTAATCACCAAAGTAGTATGCAAAACAGATTTCCCTCCAGTAAAGGGCAAAGTTCAGAGAAGCTATTCAGGCTGGAATAGCGTTAGGCAAGAGGTAGGGGGTCTGAGATGGGGTGAAGTTATCTGTTGTGTATATTACATGGACATTTCTTTAACTTAAATAGGCAATGCATTCTTATGGTTCAAATATTTTTTAAAAACCTTTAAAGGTCCACAGTTAAAAGTCTTCTCACCACTCCTGACTTTTCTCCAGTTCCCTATCATCCAGGCAACTACTATTGTTTTGTTGTGAATTCCTAGAGTTTCTTTATGCATATGCCGTGAATAAATATTATTCACCCTCAACCTTTTAAAACAAAATGCAGCATACTATGTACACTGTTCTGCTCATTCTTTTTTTATAGTTGTAAAGTATTTCATTGTATGGATATACTATGATTAACTAGTCCTCTGTTAATGAACATTTGTGTTGCTTCTAATATTCTGTTATTATAAATGGGGCTACAATGAATAACCTTGTACAAAATTCATCTGGCATCTGTGCAAGTATATCTGCAGAATGAATTCACAGAAGTGGAATTGCTCTGTCCTTTTTCCATCTGCTTTTAGTGGGTCAAAACAGCCCTGGGTCAAGATGTCTGCATCAAAATAACCACATCAGCATTGACACAGATGGGAAAACCATTTTAACAGCACTGACCAATGTTGGAAAAGAAGTTGGTCTTTTCTTTCTTAGAAAGCTGAAGAACTTTCAGCTTCTACCAATGCCTTTCTTAAAAGTTGTGGGCATGTGTTGTTTTTTTTTTGGACACTCAATCAAAATCCTTAAAAATGGCCTGGTGTCAAACCTTCAATAGTGCATCTCCTGTTTACATTTCCCAGAAATAGGAACAACCTTAGGCAAAAATCTACACTGAATCACAGCGAGTGCTTAATGGTTCCTTTAGATAGTCAGAGACCTGGCAGGAGCAAGATAAGAGAAGTGGTGAAAAAGAAGAAGGATGTTTGGACGAAAACTACACAGATGAACACTTCAGACCTAGGTCCAGAGAATGAGACTATTTGTGCCCCATGTGCACACATGCTCACCAACAGGCATCGGTGTGGAAGCAGTCTTTAATAACCAGGTTGTTCTATATATACAATAAAAATCAAGGCAAGCATATAAAAGAAATCTTCAATAAATGAAGAGATAGATGTTGTTATTAGATAAAAAGGATTCAGTATTGTAACCAGTAACTCAGCTCAGCCTCACTCCTGAACTCAGATCCATATTCCCAACTGCCTACTTAACATCTTCATTTCAATGTCTCAAACTTAACACGTCCAAAACTGAACTATCGATGTGCCCCTCAAAACTCTGCTCCACGTACAGTCTTTCCCATCACAGCTGAAGGCGGATCCATTCTTCCAATTGCTTGAGCCAAAAAACCTGGAGTCACCTTTGACTCTTCTTTTTCATATATATCCCCACATCTAGTCCATCAGAACTCATGTTGGCTCTAACTCCAAGAATATTCAGAATCCCAGCAATTCTCACCATCTCTACTGCTACCAGCCTGGTCCAGACCACCATCCTCTCTAACCTGGATTATCATATGAGCCTCCTACGTGGTCTCCCTGATTTTACCCTTGCCCCCCACAGTCTATTCCTTACACAGCTGCTAGAGTAAACCTTTTAAAATACAGAGTCAGGTTATCTTATGCCTCTGATCAAAACCTTCCAGTGGCCTCTCATTTCACTCATGACCTGGTCCCTATCACTGCTCTAATCTCACATTTTCTACTCTCTCCCTTACCCACTCTCTCCTTGGCACAGGGGACTTTTGCACTGGCCATTGCCTCTGCCTGAAGCAGTGTCTCACTGATGTCTACCCCAACCATCCTTTCAAATGAGAACTCTACAAGTTATCATCTAAGTGATAGACAGATATGCTTGCAACTGAAAGGAAGGGGGTATAGTGGCCAGGCGCACAGATTCTGGAGTAAGCCTACACTAACTTGAGTCCTTTCTTTACCACTTGTCTATGACCTGGGGCAAGTTACAGTGTCCCAAATGGAAATTAGAACAGTAGGATTGATAATAGAATATCTGCCATAGGATTGTTTTGAGAATTAAATGAATCACACCTGCTACAAAGTAAGTTTCCATCAAATGACAGTTTAACTTATTATGCAAGCTCTACTGCAGAACAGCTCCCTAGCTGCCCCACTTAGAACCAGATCAGTGCCCTAAGCCCCTTTCATTTAGAAAGTTTGGGGGAACTCCTGATTTAGACAGGATTTGCCAAGCATTTCCTAGTTTTCCATGGTCACTACTCTACCAGCTCGTAAAAGGAGATGTCTATTTGCCCATGTTGTAAGGTTGCCTGCGTGGAAACACCCTCCAATACCTGAACTCAGTAAGCCTTCAGTGGAGAATCAGATAACCAGAAGAGCACAGGCCAGTGAAGAAACACTTATACTCTGGTCTGGGAGCAATGGTAAGGTTGGCATTTTCAGATGAAATCTGGTACTGAGCAGAAATCATCCATCCTAGAGTCTATATTTCCACAACCACCCCAATCCCACATTTCTGCAACCCCAACTATTGTTCTTCACTGTTGCTGCTTGATAAGACTCACCAATCAATGTGTACAAATGCCATTAAGACTTGAGGCATACCCCATTTTCCATTTTAGTCAAAGATATCAATGCCAAGCAAATTCTTGAAAAGTTAGAGTTTTCAGAACTCTGTGCCCAAATTTTAGACCAAGAGCTGGAATTGATGGAAACCCCACGTAATCCTAACCCCACACAACCTTCTCAGGTTTCTAACATTTTACCCAAGTGATCTCATCTGGATGAAAAGAAAATTTTATTTATTGCAGAATTGTATTATGTTCTAAATAGATTAAGATAATTTGTTTTATTTGCCTTGCCCTCCAAGAAGGCATCTCGGGAAGAGAGAGTGGATTGTCAGGCTGATGTCTTGAGTGCTCTGCTCAATTCCAAGAGACAGGGAGGGGACCTGCAGGCACAAGGAAGCAATTCTACTCAGAATTGTCACACTGCAGGTTGCCAGTTAAAAACCTTGGTTGAGATGCAGTCAGGCATGGAAGATGTCTTGTGTTGTAAGAAGATTTAGAGGCACCTGTGCCACTGGTGGATGAATTGCTCTCACTGGCTTTGGCATAGGGTGGTATCCAGGCACCACCCCCCCATAAAGTGAGGGAGGGCACTCCTGCCAATAACTCTGGGGCTCAAAGAAAGCGTGTCCAGGGAATGCAGAACAGCAGTCTGAAACTCAGATTATTCTCCTACTACTAATTATATGATGAAACTATCTGTTCTCTGGGCCTCAGTTTACCTTTTGTATAGTGAGGGTTTTGAGCTGGAGGCTCTCCAAGGTCTCTGATTGCAGCTTCAGGAAATGGAAGACTGCTTCCTTTCACAAAGGCCCTTTGTTGTGGAATTCCTTGATGCTAACCCTCCAGACCCCATGCACACACAATCTTTAGAAATTAGCATTTTATGGACTTTGACATGTGCTGTCACTGACGCTTCTGTTTTATGTGTTTTAATTAAATGTTATTATTTGCCACTGTGTCCCGAGGCCATGTGTTGGGAATGGGCGAGATTTCATAAATCAGGCCGGGGCTTCTATGTTGGGAGTTCATTGATTCTTCTCGTGATGTCACTGTAATTATTTCTCTTCGATCGATAGCGAAGCTTTGATGTTCTCTTTATATCTGAAAGAAGGCTTCTTTCCATTTATCTCCCACCTTGTTGAAAATGCACAAAGCCCTTCTCCAAAACTCACCCTCCTCTGATATAAAAATGAGCATCTTGTTTTGTTTTCGGTGTGGCTGCTATTATTAGATGCTACTATCTCTTTTAGAGCCACGACCACTTGGGACGTGTGAGCCCGTTTTACTCTGGGGCATGAAGTCCACACCTGCGACTATGGCTTCTGTCTGTCCCTCTCTCTGCCCCCACTTTGGTGCCCCCTTTGTTCCCTACAAACCGCACTGCAGGCTCTGGACCAACTTTAAGTTGAAACTTCTTCTAGATGCTCAGGTGGTCAGGGGTGTCATTTTTATTACCTTCTCTACACCCTGCATGCCTGCCTTGCACGAAGTTAGTGCTTAATGCACATTGGTTGAATTTAATTGAGGGGAGAGAGTGAGGAATTTGCATTTCTCTCAAGTAGAATCATTCTAGAGCCAGTTGAGATAAACCCCAGAGCCTGCATCTCGACTGGGACAGGAAAGACCTTGTCTAGAGGGGGAAGAGACTGTGGGTTTGTTTTTCTTTTTAAAGCATCGTTGTGCGTGATAAATCCAAACAATATTATTGTTCTCCTCCCCAAATCCCATTATACATAGTGAATTCCTAGAATATTTGAAGGGATGGAGGATGGACGGGTGGGAGAGATTGTTTATCGACCATTTTTTGCTCATGCTCAACAAATATTTCTTGAGTAAATATCTATGTAGAAATTAGGGACCAGAGCAAATGCAAGCATCCCTTCAGGCTCCCCTGTCTCCCTTGATCCAAATCCAGCCTCCTACAAGAAGCAGGGCCTTCCCTCACGCTAGCAGTTTATTTTCCCAAACTTCAAAAGCCACAGGTTTTTATTTGATTATATTTTTATTTATTTAACAAATACTTGTAGAGCACTGTGTGCCAGGCACCATTCTAAGCACACCACATATATTAACTCATTTAATCCTCATAACACTCCCATGAGGTATTATTATTATTATTAATTGTATTATTAATCTTCAACATACTGATGAGGAAAATGAGGCACAAAAGAACGAAATAATTTGGCCAAGATCACACAGCTAGCGGGTACCAGAGTCAGGATTTAAACCCAGGCAGTTAAGCCCCAGACTCTATTTTTTTAACCACTATTCCAGGCTGCCTCCAGATTTGCCATGCATTGACCACTGGTTGTTTTGTGTCAGCTGGGACTCTCTAGTTGTACTGCCAGCTTCCTGACAAGTGGGACCACAGCTCCTACTGCCTTTGTCACATCCTCCCACCATGTTCATTCAATAAATATTTTTTAAGGACCTCCTCTGTATCTGGAACATTCTAGATTCTAGGAATACAGCAATGAACAGACTGTCAGGACTCCTGCCTCACAGAGCTTACCTTCTGATGAGGAGAAACACACTACACCAGGTAAACCAACCAACCAACCAGTTGAGAAGATAATTAGAAATCATCACAAGTGCAATGAAGGGAATGAAAGAAAGTCATGGACGAGGGGGACCTGGGGCAGAGAAACCTCGTTAGATGATGTCGTGAGAGACTCTCAGAGGAGGTCACGTCTGTGCTGATTCCTGAGGAAAAACAACAAGCCCTGTGAGGATTTGAAGGAAGAGAGCTCCAGTCAGAGGGTCAGCAGGTGCAAAGGCCCTGAGGTAGGAACGGGCTGGGCAAATTCCAGAAAGAGAAAGGTGCCTGGAGAAAGGTGCCTCCCGTCTCTCCCTCTTGGAGAGATGGGAGGGAAGCAGAGCTTAGATGGTGAGGTCTCAGAATGTGGGGTCTCTGTGTTATATTGCAAGAAGCCACGGGACATGGCACAGGGCTAAGTCCCCGGAGAACTTTAAGCAATTCCCACATCTCTGAGTCTGTGTGCCCTCAGCACGGTGAGCTACCTGGGACCACTGAGCACTGCCTTCAGGGTATCCAGTTATCGCCCACAGTCACCAACTGTCTCAGTATGTGCAGGGAACAACAACACGGACCCCGAGTCTGATTTCCTGGTTTTCAGTCCCTGCTCTCTTATTCACTAGTTGAATGACTTTGGGCAAATTTTTGAACCTAAGCTTCAGTGTTCTGGTCTGGAAAATGGGATCATAAAGTACATACCCCAGAAGATTACTGAGAAAATTAAATGCGATGATGACTGTCACATGCTTAGCACAGCGCTGGGATGTAGGAAGCAAGCACTGAAGGCAGTTTTTATGTTGTGGTGTTTATTTTTACATTAATCTTAGTAGGAAATCAGCCCTGAAGTGTAAACACTGCCTGGTAGAAAGTGCTGGAATCTCGGGCATCAGCTCTATTGGTTTCTAGGCTGACTGCAGCAGATCAGTGAAGAGGGTCTGAAAAGAAAAAAACTAGCATAATCCAAAACATCTACTACTTTCCCAAATAACGTGATCTCTACTATTTTTTTTCCATGCACATACTGGAACGTTCCAACCTTATTCATTCAAAATCGCTCTCCAAGCTGCATTCTGTTTCATGTTAGTGTGGGTACCGAGACAACATCAGAAGCAAGGTGACCCTCTAATGGAGAATCGCTAAGTGATAATGTAGGGCACCATGATACAAAACTCAATTCTTAGTCGGATGAAAAGAGAAGAGAATTTAACCCGAGGAACGCCAAGGCCGGGTTTTCTGTTCAGATTTCAGGAGAAATGGTTTCACCCAAAAGCAAAGACTGGAGTTACACCAAGCATTTTCCTTTCCTTGGTTCTCCCAGGGTCCATTCAGAACCAAGCCCTGGCGCCATCTCCTGGCTGTCTCCAAACCCCTCCACATCCTTGAGAGAAATTAAGTTCGGGAAAAAAACTGGTAATTTCATAGTAACTTCTGTGTTTTCAACCTCCTTAAATATTTGAATCGAGACGAGCAGATGGGAACAGTCTTAGCCATTTACAGTCCCCACAAGGGACAGTCCCTGCTATGCCACACTCCCTTTGTTTCTGTAAGAGCTTGTCACCCAACAGAGGTACCCAGAGATCAGAGACAGCGTATTTATTTTCAAGGGGCCAGTGCCCGTTGACCCCACTCCTGCCAACGCACCCAATCTTACAAGAGGATAGTCCTCGCTGCCCAAATTTATATCCCTGAATACTTCCACTTACAGAAGATACTTTACACAAAGAAATCATGCCCAGAAACTGCCTTCAAAGAGTTGCGCTCCCAGCTCACTACACAACTGCAAGCCTAAATTCCCAGAATCTCATGATAAGGATCAGTTTAGGCTCTGCTCTCCCTAAGGTAAGAAAAGAGGGCCACCCTTGTTATCTTGACCACTTTCATTTTCCAGGGCTTTGGTGAGAGCAGGTGGCTTGCTGCCTGGGCAGCTTCAGCCGTTTGTATCTAGCTCCCTACTCACCTTCAAGCCAGGTAACTTGGCCTCGGAAGGCATACAGCCTGAAATGGCTAGGGAAAATAAATCTACAGGCTTGCTAACCAAGGAGTGAACCAACATTCCAAAGAATTCTGGCTCATTCCTCCAAGGGGATAAGCAGGACAGTTTTGAAGACAAGAAAGTCATTGGCTGGGCTGGTTCCTCCCTTCTTTACTCAAGAATGTATATTTACTTATTTAAAATGCATTGAGCCTTTTCTGCTTGTCAGATAAGCACTTTACCTATGGCTCCTCACTTAATCTCAACAACAATCCATGCACTTGGTACCATTTTTGTTTCCACCTAACAGATAAGAAAACAGGCTTAGAGAGAACTTAAATAACTTGCCCATGTACAGCAGAAATTAAACACAACATTGTAAATCAACTATACTTCAATTAATTTTTTAAAATATATATATATTTATATATATATATATATATTTTAAAGTTTTTAAAAGAAAAAGAGAGCTCAGAGCTCTCTCTCCAAAAAATAAATAAATAAATAACTTGCCCAGAATCTTAGAGCAAGTAAATAGTAGGTGCAGGATTCAAACTCATACCTCCTCATTCCTCTTAATCACCCAAAGTGTCCCTCAGAGACCCAGGACTTAGGATTTTCCCAGGCACTGCTGAAAACACAGCCACTCCTTACATTTGCAGGAAGAATGAAATGGGATAATTCTCCATAGATAAAGAAGATGCTCTCCAAAGCCCTGCGGATGTGTGTGGTGGGGAGAGGAGGCGGGTTAGCACCAGGCACTGTCTAATCCTACTTCTTCTTGGACAGCACATACCCAGTATAAACCCTTCCCCTTCGTCTTCATACATTTGATGCAGTTACTGAACCGTAGTCCTCCTCCCCAGCCAGTTTCCTAGGACCCTGACAGTAATTTTCTCACACCATCCATGCCTGACGATTGATTTCTCATGGTTATTTGCAAAAGCACAAATACAAATGTTATTAACTGCTAATAAAACTAGCCAGCCGTTTCTAAAACCCAGTGCTGGCAACAGCTCTGTGGTCTTTGGGGACCCTTCATTTGCCATATCCTGCTAAAGCAAACATTTCTTTCTGATAAGAAAATGCCAAAGGAGGCAACCTTGTCTTTTGCTCTTTCCAAAATTTATAGAATGATGAGGTCTGATTAGGTCAGGAGTAGGGAGACAGTCTTTTAAAAATCATAGAAAGCCTTCAGGATTCCTGATTCCAGAAACCACCCACCAGCTTCCATATAAAGATTCCATATTTTTTTCCAGATAATATTGCTTTTTTAATTTTTTTTTTATTTTATTTTTTTAATTTTTTTTTTAAAGAAATTCACATTCTTTTATTTATTTATTTATGACTGTGTTGGGTCTTCGTTTCTGTGCGAGGGCTTTCTCTAGTTGCGGCAAGCGGGGGCCACTTTTCATTGCGGTGCGTGGGCCTCTCACTGTCGCGGCCTCTCTTGTTGCGGAGCACAGGCTCCAGACGCACAGGCTCAGTAATTGTGGCTCACAGGCCCAGTTGCTCCGTGGCATGTGGGATCCTCCCAGACCAGGGCTCGAACCCGTGTCCCCTGCATTGGCAGGCAGATTCTCAACCACTGCGCCACCAGGGAAGCCCGCTTTTTTTAAAAAAAGTCGGAATTTAATAAGCATTCATTAACCATCTGTTGGGTTCCTGGCACTGTGCTAGGCACTGTAGATACCAAAGAAAGGTACCATACCTGCCCTCCAGGTGATTATAATCTAGTTATGGAGACATGGCCCACACACGAAGCAACTCAAGAATAAGACGAGGCAGGTCTCAGTCAGGTATGAGATGGCAAGGTACAGATAATAGGGACTGCCACGCTCAGATATGGAAATGGTCAGCCTGGTGGGAGCAGTCAAGGGGTGAAGGTCCCGGTTCTGAGACTCACTAGCCCCTGACCTCATGCACCTAATCAGACCTTGGTTATGGGATCTGTAAAATGACAGCGCTCAGCCATTCATACAACAAATTTGTCTGAGCACTGACCATAAACCAGGCACTATTGTGGTTCTGGTGATACGGTGTTGAACAAGACAATGAAGTGCCCTATAGTCTGGTGGGGGGAAGGGGTAAGGCAGACAATAAATAGATGGACGGATGACTATATTACATGGCAGTAGTGACAAGCAAATCAAAGTAAGGGGATAGAGAGTGGCACAGGGCTGTGTCAGGAAGGGTGACTAGGGGTAATCTCACCAATCAAAGAATATTCAAGTGTGGATGTGGATGATGTGAGCAAGAGATCCAAACTGATGTCTATGGGATGAGCGTTCCTGGAAGAAGAAAAGCAAGGCAAAGGCCCTGAGATAGGAATGGCTCGCAATGTTTGAGGAATGGCAAGGATGCCGGTGTGGCTGGATCACCATGAGTGTCTGGGGACTGGTGGGAAACGAAGAGCAGCCAGAAGCCAGATCATGAAGGGCCCAGAGGGCCAAGGTGAGGAGTTCAGATGGGAAGCCAGGAAGGCTTCAGAATATGTACCAGAGTATCCAAACCATCTCCGATGCTAAGAGGTGGGACTTGAGCATTCAGTCCTAATGAGTAGGATCTAGAATGGAGAAGTCTAGATGCTAAGTACCTACATGTAAGATGGTCTGGGTTCTTTGCACTTGACAGTAATTTAATTAGAGAAGTAACCAAATTAAGGGGGTAAAAAAATCAGGGGTATAATCCTAGAGACTGAGGAGAGTCGCAGGTATTTCATGAGCAGATTGAGATGGTGCCTTTGACACTCTTTAGGCAGCAAGTGCCCTGATGCCATCCTTCTTCTGTCCAAAGACTCCCCATGTGGTACCCGATTAGAACCACGCCAAGATCCCATCCCCCTCGACAACAACCTGCCATTTGAAGCTCACTCCTCGGTGTTTCATGGCCACAGTTATCTCTAAAATAGGTAGCAGGTGAGTGCTAATGTTGAATAAATTCAAGCTAATTGGTTAGCACTTCTCAAATTTTCTGCTCTCTATTTACTATTCCTTCCTCAGATAGAAGACAGAAAATACACGGCCCCAGAATGTCTGGAAGTTGTGCAGTGAAACAGTCCATTGCAAGCAGGAAATTAATTGAAGATGAATGTTTCATCTTAAGACTTATGTGAATGTTGTATTTTATTTCAGATCTACTTGTAAGAACTTAACAGCCATGTTTTATAGTACTCAAGGAGCAAACATGGCCCTCCCAGAAGATATGCCACATTTATCCTGTGCTTTGCCACACATCTGGCACACTAGGGCAAGTCCCTAGGGCTAGACAAACTCAACTGGAAGTGGATAACTAAATTTAACCTAATTAAAACACTCTTCTCTCCAGAAGAACCCTAAGTAGTTGCTGATATTTGGGATTTCGAGGATCATGAACCACTACTGGGGGCAATGTACAAGCAGAGGACTCCTAAAGCACATCTGGATGTTTTCTTAAACGAAGTCCATAATGCTAGGCCTGATTCCACAATTGTTTACTTATGAAAGCACAAGTCATCTCAAATGTGACTTGTGTTACCAGCACAAGTTGGAAATATTCTGCATCTTAACCATCCCCGAGCATCAGCAGGCATAATGCGAATAGCACATGCGATCTGTCAGCTCCATAGCCATTACATAAATCTCAGTAAATTCTTTCAGTATCACGTGCTCTTAGGAAGTGATGCCGTCGCCGTGAGTAAGACAGCATTCACAAAGAAACTGACACTTCTTCTGTTTCCTAAACGGTAGTTTACAGCATCTCTGAGGGGCTATGTTGCTCATATTGTGTTTGTTTAATATTTGACAGTATCTTGACTCATACCATAGTGGATCTGAGATAAAATGATTACTTGTAATGCACAGTTGCCCACACAGATGGGAGAATGTTTATTTGGGAAAGAAAAAGAAATTAGAAGGAAAAAACCCTCCACGATGCAGGCATCAAAACTACTATGATTACACAATACTATATTAGCAATATTTTGAGGGACTTACTCTAAATTACCGTCCTTCCTTCCAACTCAGCATCCACATAATTACAGCTTTCTAGCTAGTAGGAAACGAAAGGATGCCATGGTGAACGCTGCCCACGCTAGTGGGTTGGGCAGGCTGCTGCTGCCACACCGTGGGGATTGTTGAGATGGCAACCACGGGAAGCTTCGCCTGCTTCCAGCCGGAGAAAATATAAAATATTTACTTTCTATGCAATTCCTATTTTCAATTCTCTCCTATTAACAGCAATTATAATCAATAACAAACACAGGATGCTTTATGTAATTCCAGCTGCATTGTGCAGCACAAAAGGTACTGAATATATAAATATTTATATATTAAATATATATTTAATACACATTAAATATATAAACATACATTTAAATACAAACATACTTCATTTTGTCATTTTACCTTATTCCCTAAATATCTAGCTTATGTTGTAATTATATACAGATTACTTTTTTAAATTTAGGTCTGATATATGGTTTTTATGCTTAATAAAAAGTGAATATCCCAAATCCAAAAAATTATCATTTTTGCTTTAGGGTGCAAAAATATCTCAGTCTCTGATGACAACTTTTGTTCTTCCTTTTTGATTACGCTAAGTGGTGATTTTACGTAGAATCCTCCTACCTAAAGATTCTAAGAATTCTTATAAATTAAATGGAAGCCTTTGTTTAACACAGAAATTAATTTTTAAACTGGATATGAAAACAATATTCTAATGATGGATTTCACAAACTGGTAGAGGCAGATGCAGGGGTGGGTTAGCTGGGCAGCTCTCCAGAAAACCAATCAACAGGGAGCACTGAAACATGAAGGAAACTGAAATGAAATGGGAAAAAACTGAATTTATGAAATCTCTTAGATATTCAGATTTGCGAGAAAGACCCCCAAGTAGAATGATAAAACTGCCTTTAAGAAGACAGTTTAGGGACTTCCCTGGTGGGGCAGTGGTTAAAACTCCACACTCCCAATGCAGAGGACCCAAGTTCGATCCCTGGTCAGGGAACTAGATCCCACATGCATGAAGCAACTAAGAGTTCACATGCCAAGACTAAGGAGCCTGTGTGCCGCAACTAAAACCCAGCACAAGTAAATAAATAAATAAATAAATATTTTTTTTAAAAAAGGAAGACAGTTTAAAATACCTAGTAAACTTGGATTAGGGGGTTACTTTCTTAATTTGATTAAGGGCCAAATTTGTATTGTATTGTTTCCATCAATCAAAGAATGGACCAATAAACTGTGGCGTTATTTTACAACAGAATACTAAATAGCAGTTAAAATTAATTAGCCATGTGGATCTATATCAATAGTGCTTGAAAATACAACATTTTGTGAAAACAACCTGTTTCAGAATGTTGAGTGCAGCATACTACCATTCACATAAATTTAAAATACACACAGCATCGTTATATATTGTTCATAGTTTCATACAAGTATAAACATATGGACTAGATTCGCAACCAAACCCATGACAGCATCGCCTCTGGGGAGACTGGAAAATATATAGGTTTTCACCTTTATGTGTAATATTTTATTCCATTTTTTTTTCAAAAAGAGAGGGAGAAGAAAATATGACGAAAGATAAACATTTTTTTTTACTTGGTATGGTGGTTACATAAGTGTTTGCCTATTAACCTTTCCTTATTCCATTAAAAAGAAAAGAGGCTGATTTAGTTCATTGCAAGATCTTTGTTATACTGAGTGTGATGTGCAAGTCCAGGGCCAGAGCTAAACAGACAAGGCGTCCCAAGTGTCCTCCTTCCTCCACAGAGTGATCAGCCTTCCCTCTAAATAATTTCAGATCAAATATTTCAAGAACACTGGTTTGAAGATACATCAGATCATTATTCTGCCCACGGTGGCCTCATGTCCCCTCCAACCCTTACATTAAAACATTAAGTCTCAAAACTTCAGGGAGACATAACCATCAGCTTTTTTGGTCCAGAGTGCCCTGCTGATATCCTGATACTCCTGGATTAACAGCTGAAAAAAACTCCAGTGATAAATTTTCAGAGAAAAAATAAAGAATAAAATAGAAGGGCAAATGTTTTAAACTAACATATGTACTATACATACACATACACACACGTATGTATATTTATATATAATCATCCTATGTAAGTAAAAAGGATACCATGAGAATTGGAGGAAAAAGAAACTTGTTACTTTATCTTCCATAGGCATATAACCATTGTCTGAAATTCATTAAATTCGTAAACTCTCACTCTGCCCTCGATGTCTGGTCATAGGAAGAATAACTAGGAAAAATCACTGAAAACCTTAACAGCAGCAAGAGAATAGAGGCAGATGGGATACCGTCGATTTTTATTTTTATTTGAATTATCAGTTTAGCAAATAGGAAAATTCCTAATTTGTGCTTTTGTTCTAACTCAATAGAGATGCAACAAAAACAATTTTATAGACTTCTATGACTCCCAAACACAGCAGATTTATTTGGAACAGGAAATTGGCAGACATTGATAGGGGAAATTTTAATTTAATTCACTACCATAAATTGCAGAAATGTGTCCATGCATTAGAAGCTCCCTGGAGGTTCTTTATTTCTTCGGAAATAAAAAGAAAATGGATTTGGAAGAAGTGTATTTTAGGTTATTTTTTCTCTGTGTAGGGAAGCTAAATCTTGCCCCAAAATAAATTTTGTCATTTAGACTACAGTCTAGAGGGAAATGAGACTGTAATCTACTCATTCCTCTTGCTTTCAGAATAGAACAAATCACAGTTGTGATGAGAATCATCCCAAATTATAAGGCATAAAAACTGGCGTTGCCTCACATGTTATTAGTTTATTTGCAGATGGCACCACAATTTACAACCCAGTCGTATTACAAGAAATGCTGATTCCACAAATACTCTGCTTGTGAGCAGGAATAAAACACTCAGAAATCACAGCAGTGCCATACTCTGTTTAAGCTTTCCAAAATTTACATTATGGCAGTTCTTGAAAGTTATAGGAAATACCTCTATCATCTTCAAGCCATTGCAAATATTTTTGGACCAAATGTGGATATAAACCAATAAATATCTTTGTGGCTCTCTAATTTGATCATGAACAATTACACATAATTATATCATAAAGTGGGAATTTAAAAGGACCTAATATGTTGAACCATTAGCAAACATAGCCAACAAAATTTTAATTAAGATTCATCTAGCATAAAATAAAAAATATGGAGTATAGCGCTGCCAAATCCAAAACCAGGCAATTTTACTAACAGCAAAAAGGCAGATACTAGGCGATTCATCTTAAATAAAGACTGCGAATTTCAATTCTTAGGTCTCTTTTCTGACGATTTACATTTATGAGCTGCCCTAAGTCTACAGGTTTTAATGTAAAAGCCAAGTAACCAGCCAAATTAACCAGTCTACTCCTTATATGTATATTTAACATTTGGACAGATGGAAATCCAAATTACCCTCACAAATCTGTCATTTTTGACTCAACAAACAGCCACAGAAGACCTGCTTTTTGTATAATGCTCTGTGGTAAGAAATATATCTAGATAATTCTTACCACAATTTCATCACCTCCTCCAGCAAGCCTTCGCAGCTGTATTCTTCCATTTTTGTCTGATTTTTTAAAATTAGCTTTATGTTATCATTATTAAATAATATATGCTCATCACGAGACACTTGGAAAATACAGAGAAATAGAATAAGGGAGGAAAGCCATCCTTGGTCCCACCAGGCAGAAGTAATTATTAAAATCATTATGGATTCCCTCAATATTTTGTTGAGAATTTTTATCTAATTTCAATTATGTAATGTATCCAAGATTGTGCAAGTTATCTTTACAAAGTAATACATAACATCATAAAACAACTAGACCAGTGTGGAGAAAAGGGAACCCTCCTACACTGTTGGTGGGAATGTAAATTGGTGCAGTCACTATGGAGAGCAGTATGGAGGTTCCTTAAAAAACTAAAACCAGAGCTACCATATGATCCAGCAATCCCACTCCTGGGCATATATCTGGAGAAAATCATAATTCAAAAAGATACATGCACCCCAATATTCACTGCAGCACAGTTTACAATAGCCAGGACATGGAAGCAACCAAAATGTCCATCAACAGAGAAACGGATAAAGAATATGTGGTACATATATACAATGGAATATTACTCAGCCATAAAAAAAAGAATGAAATAATGCCATTTGAAGTAACATGGATGGACCTACAGATTATCATACTGAGTGAAGTAAGTCAGTCAGAGAAAGACAAATATATGATAACGCTTATATGTGGAATCTAAAAAAATGGTACAAATGAACTTATTTACAAAACAGAAATAGAGTCACAAATATAGAAAACAAACTTATGGTTACCTGGGGGAAGCGGGGATAAATTGGGAGATTGGGATTGACATATACACACTACTACATATAAAATAGATAACTAATAACCTACTGTACAGCACAGAGAACTCTACTCAATACTCTGTAATGACCTATATGGGAAAAGAATCTGAAAAAGAATGGATATATGTATATGTATAACCGATTCACTTTGCTGTACAGCAGAAACTAACACAGCATTGTAAATCAACTATACTCCAATAAAGTTTTTTTTAAATAAATAAATAAAACAACTAGACCTAACAGAACACTTTATCCAACAACAGCAAATATGTAATCTTCTAAAGCACACATGGAACATTCTCGAGGATAGACCATATAATAGCCATAAAATGAGCCTTAATAATTTTACAAGATTGAAAATAGACAGAATGTGCTCTCTAACCACAATGGAATAAAATTAGAAGTCAATGACAGAAGGAAATTTGGGGAATTCACAAGTGTGGAAATTAATCACACCCTTAAAGAACCAAGAAGTCAAAGAAAAAATAACCACAAAGGAAATTAGAAAATATTTTAATATGACTGAGAATTAAAACACAGCATATTAAAACTTACGGAATGGAGCTAAAGCAGTGCTTAAAGGCAAATTTATAGCAGTATATTCCTATATTAAAATTTTTTTTAAATCTTGAATCAATAACAACCTTCCACCTTAAGAAACTAAAAAAGAAGGGCAAATCAAACCTAAAGGAAGAAGAAAGAAGGAGATAATAATATTAAAGCAGAAAATAGATTAAATAAAAAATAGAAAGACAATAAATAAAACCAACAAAACCAAAAGTTGCTTCTTTGAAAAGGTCAACAAAATTGACAAACAGTTAGCTAGACTGACCAAGAAAAAAAACAGAAAGAAGCTCAAATTACTAAAATCAGGAATGAAATAGGAGACATAAATACGGACCTTACAAAACTGAAATGATTATAGACAAACACAATTAACAATGTTTGGAACAAATTACGTAACTTAGATGAAATGGACAAATTCCTAGAAAGATACAAACTACTGAAACTGACTTAAGAAGGAACAGACCTGTGACAAGTAAAGAAATTGAATTAGTAATCCAAAAACTACCCCACAAGTAAAGCCCAGAACCAGATGGCTTCAATGATAAATTCTACAAACTATTTAAAGAAGAATTAACAACACTTTTCACAAACTCTTCCAAAAGTTTGCAAAGGAAAGAATGCTCCCCAATTCATTTTATGGGGCCAGTTTTACCCTGATACCAAAACTAGACAAAGATCACAAGAGAAAACCAAAAATCAATATCTCTTATAAATTTAGATGCAAAAAATCTTTAGCAAAATACTAACAAACTGAATCCAGCAACATATAAAAAGGATTATACACAATGACCAAGTGGGACTTAACCTAAGAGTGAAAGGTTGGTTTAACATCTAATAAGCAGTCCATATAATACATCATATTAAAAGAATAAAGGATTAAAACTACATGGTTATCTCAACAGATGCAGAAAAAACATTTGACAATGGAAATAATGGGTACGCTTATGGTATAGATTGTGGTAATGGTTTCACTCGTGTACATCTCCAAGTTCATCAAGTTGTGTACATTAAATAAGTACAGCTTTTTGTATGTCCCATCATACCTAAATACAGTGGCTTTTGCTGTTGTTGTTAATTAACAAAATCCAATACCCTTTCACAATTAAAAAACAAACACTCAACAAACTAGGAATAAAAGGGAGCTTCCTCAATAAAGAATTTAAAATAAAGAGCATCTAAAAAAAGCCCCTCACTAACATCATACTTAATAGTGAAAGACTGAATGCCTTCCCCCTACAATTTTTTTTAATAGATCTTTATTGGGGTATAATTGCTTCACTGTATTAGTTTCTTTTGTACACCAAAGTGAATCAGCCATATGCATACATATGTCCCCATATCCCCTCCCTCTTGGGCCTCCCTCGCATCCTCCCTATCCCACCACTCTAGGTCATCGCAAAGCACAAAGCTGATCTCCTTGTGCTGTGCTGCTGCTTCCCACTAACTAACTATTTTACATTCGGTAGTGTATATATGTCGATGTTACTCTCAGTTCGCCCCAGCTTCCCCCTCCCACCATGTGTCCTCAAATCCATTCTCTATGTCTACGTTTTTATTCCTGCCCTGCAACTAGGTTCATCAGTACCATTTTTTTATTTTCCAGATTCCATATATATGTGTTAGCATACGGTATTTGTTTTTTTTTTTTTTTTCTGACTTACTCCACTCTGTATGACAGACTCTAGGTCCATCCACCTCACTACAAATAACTCAATTTTGTTTCTTTTTATGGCTGGGTAATATTCCATTGTATATATGTGCCACATCTTCTTTATCCATTCATCTGTCAATGGATATTTAAGTTGGTTCCATGTCCTGGCTATTGTAAATAGTCCTGCTGTGAACATTGTGGTACACGTTGTCGTTTATGTCAAAGAGTGTTTTTCCTGTTTTCCTTTAACAGTTTTATAGAGTCTGGTCTTACATTTAGGTCTTTAATCCATTTGGAGTTTATTTTTGTGTATAGCGTTAGGTAGTGTTTTAATTTCATTCTTTTACATGTAGCTGTCCAGTTCTCCAGGCACCACTTACTGAAGAGGCTGTCTTTTCTACATTGTATGTTCTTGCCTCCTTTGTCGTAAATTAGGTGACCATATGTGCATGGGTTTATCTCTGGGCATTCTATCCTGTACCATTGATCTATATTTCTGTTCTTGTGCCAGTACCATACTGTCTTGATTACTGTAGCATTGTGGTATAGTCTGAAGTCAGGGAGTCTGATTCCTCCAGCTCCGTTTTTCTTTCTCAAGATTGCTTTGGCTATTCGGGGTCTTTTGTGTTTCCATACAAATTGTAAAAATTTTTTGTTCTAATTCTGTGAAGAATGCCTTTGGTGGTTTGATAGGGATTGCACTGAATCTGTAGATTGCTTTGGGTAGTATAGTGATTTTCAAAATATTGATTCTTCCAATCCTACAACAAGGAATATTTCTCCATCTGTTTATGTCATCTTTGATTTCTTTCTTCAGTGTTTTATAGTTTTTTGAGTACAAGTTCTTTGCCTTCTTAGGCAGGTTTATTCCTAGGTATTTTATTCTTTTTGTTGCAGTGGTAAATGGGAGTGTTTCCTTAATTTCTCTCTCTGATTTTTTATCATTAGTATATAGGAATGCAAGAGATTTCTGTGCATTAATTTTGTATCCTGCAACCTTACCGAATTCATTGATTAGCTCTAGTAGTTTTCTGTTGGCATCTTTAGGATTTTCTATGTATAGTATCATGTCACCTCAAACAGTGACAGTTTTACTTCTTCTTTTCCAATTTGTATTCCTTTTATTTCTTTTCCTTCTCTGATTGCCATGGCTAGGACTTCCAAAACTATGTTGAATAAGAGTGGCAAGAGGGGACATCCTTGTCTTGTTCCTGATCTTAGTGGAAATGCTTTCAGTTTTTCTCCATTATGATGTTTGCTGTGGGTTTGTCACATATGGCCTTTATTATGTTGAGGTATGTTCTCTCTATGCCCATTTTCTGGAGAGTTTTTATCATAAATGGGTGTTGAATTTTGTCAGAAGCTTTTTCTGCATCTATTGAGAAGATCATATGGTTTTTATTCCTTAATTTGTTAATGTGGTGTACCACATTGATTGATTTGCATATACTGAAGAATTCTTGCATTCCTGGGATAAATCCCACTTGATCATGGTGTATGATACTTTTAATGTGTTGTTGGATTCTGTTTGCTAGTATTTTGTTCAGGATTTTTGCATCTGTGTTCATCAGTGATATTGGTCTATAATTTTCTTTTATTATGATATCTTTTTCTGGTTTTGGTATCAGGGTGAGGGTGGCTTCATAGAATAAATTTGGGAGTGTTTCTCTCTCTGCAATTTTTTGTAAGAGTTTGAGAAGGATCAGTGTTAGCTTTTCTCTAAATGTTTGATAGAATTCGCCTGTGAAGCCATCTGGTCCTGGACTTTTGTTTGTTGGAAGATTTTTAATTACAGTTTCAATTTCGTTACTTGTGATAGTTCTGTTCATATTTTCTAATTCTTCCTGGTTCAGTCTTGGAAAATCGTACCTTTCTAAGAATTTGTCCATTTCTTCATGGTTGTCCATTTTATTGGCATATAGTTGTTTGTCGTAGTCTCTTATAATCCTTGTATTTATGTGGTGTCAGTTGTGATTTCTCCTTTTTCATTTCTAATTTTATTGATTTGCATCCTCTCCCTTTTTTTCTTGATGAGTCTGGCTAAGGGTTTATCAATTTTGTTTATCTTCTCAAAGAACCAGCTTTTAGTTTTATTGATCTTTTTGATTTTTGCTATTGTTTTCTTCGTTTCTTTTTCATTTATTTCTGCTCTGATCTTTCTGATTTCTTTCCTTCTACTGACTTTGGGTTTTCTTTGTTCTTCTTTCTCTAGTTGTTTTAAGCGTAGGATTAGATTGTTTATTTGAGATTTTTCTTGTTTCTTGAGTTGAGATTGAATTGCTTCCCTCATAGAACTGCTTTTGCTGCATCCCATAGGATTTGGGTTGTCGTGTTTTCCCTGTCATTTGTTTCTATGTATTTTTTTATCTCTTCTTTGAGTTCTACAGTGATCTCTTGGTTATTTAGTAGTGCACTGTTTAGTCTCCATGTATTTGTGTTTTTTACAGTTTTTTTCCCTGTAATTCATGTCCTATCTCATAACGTTGTGGCCAGAAAAGATGCTTGATATGATTTCAGTTTTCTTAAATTTTCTGAGGCTTGATATGTGACCCACGATGTGATCTATCCTGGAGAATGTTCTGTGTGCACTTGAGAAGAAAGTGTATTCTGCCACTTTCGGGTGGAATGTTCTATAAATTTCAACTAAATCTATCTGGTCAATTGTGTCATTTAAAGTTTCTGCTTCCTTATTTAATTTCTGTTTGGATGATCTGTCCATTGGTGTAAGTGGGGTGTTAAAGTCTCCTACTATTATTTTGTTACTGTCAATTTCTCCTTTCATGGTTGTTAGCAATTACCTTCTGTATTGAGGTGCTCCTATATTGGGTGCATAAACGTTTATAATTGTTTTATCTTCTTCTTGGATTGATCCCTTTATCATTATGTAGTGTTCCTTCTTATTTCCTGTAACAGTCTTTATTTTAAAGAATATTTTATCTGATAAGAGTATTGCCACTCCAACTTAGTTTTGATTTCCATTTGCAAGGAATATATTTTTCGATCCCTTCACTTTCAGTCTGTATGTGTCCTTAGGTCTGAAGTGGGTCTCTTGTATACAGCATATATATGGGTTTTGTTTTTGTATCCATTCAGTGAGCCTGTGTCTTTTGGTTGGAGCATTTAATCCATTTACATGCAAGGTTATTATCAATATGTATGTTCCTATTACCATTTTCTTAATTGTTCTGGATTTGTTTTTGTGGGTCTTTTTCTTCTCTTGTGTTTCCTGCCTAAAGAAGTTCCTTTAGCATTTGTTGTAAAACTGGTTTAGTGGTGCTGAATTCTCTTAGCTTTTGCTTGTCTGAAAATCTTTTGATTTCTCCATCGAATCTTAATGAGATCCTTGTTGGGTAGAGTAATCTTGGCTGTAGGTTCTTCCCTTTCATCACTTTAAATATGTCATGCCACTTCCTTCTGGCTTGTAGAGTTTCTGCTGAGAAATCAGCTCTTAACCTTCTGGGAGTTCCCTTGTATGTTATTTGTCGTTTTTCCCTTGCTGCTTTCAATAATTTTTCTTTGTCTTTTTAATTTTTGCCATTCGATTACTATGTGTCTAGGCGTGGCGTGTTTCTCCTTGGGTTTATCCTGTATGGGACTCTCTGCACTTCCTGGATTTGGATGGCTATTTCCTTTCCCATGTTAGGGAAGTTTTCTACTATAATCTCTTCAAATATTTTCTCAGGTCCTTTCTTTTTCTCTTCTTCTTCTGGGACCCCTGTAATTTGAAAGTTGGTGCATTTAGTGTTGTCCAAGAGGTCTCTGAGATTGTCTTCAATTCTTTTCATTCTTTCTTCTTTATTCTGCTCCTTGGCAGTTATTTCCACCATTTTGTCTTCCAGCTCACTTATTCATTCTTCTGCCTCAGTTATTCTGTTATTGATTCCTTCTAGTGTATTCCTCATTTCAGTTATTGTGTTTTTCATCTCTGTTTGTTTGTTCTTTAGTTCTAGATCTTTGTTAAACATTTCTTGTATTTTCTCAGTCCATGCCTCCATTCTATTTCTGAGATTCTGGATCATCTTAACTATCATTACTCTGAATTCTTTTTCAGGTAGATTGCCTATTTCCTCTTCATTTATTTGGTCTTGTAGGTTTTTACGTTGCTCCTTCATCTGTGATGTATCTTTTGCCGTTTCTTTTTTTTTTTCTTTTTAAGAGTGGGATTGTGTTCCTATCCTACTGGTTGTTTGGCTTGAGGCTTCCAACACTAGAGTTTGTAGGCTGTTGTGTAGAGCTGGGTCTTGGTGCTGAGATGAGGACCTCTGTGAGACCTCACTCTGCTGAATATTCTCTGGGGTACGAGGTTCTCTCTTGGTCCAGTGGTTCAGACTCAGAGCTCCCACCGCAGAAGCTTCGGCCCGACCCCAGGTACGTGAACCAAGACCCCACAAGCTGCATGGGGTGAAAAAGAAAAAGAACAATAACAAAGTAAAAAATAAAATTAGGGGAGATTAGTTCAAGATGGCGGAGTAGAAAGACGTGCTCTCACTCCCTCTTGCGAGAGCATTGGAATCACAACTAACTGCAGAACAATCATCAAAGGGAATACACTGGAACTCAACAAAAAAGATACCCCACATCCAAAGACAAAGAAGAAGCCACAATGAGATGGCAAGAGGGGCACAATCACAATAAAATCAACTCGCATAACTGCTGGGTGGGTGACTCACAAACTGGAGAACACTTATACCACAGAAGTCCACCCACTGGAGTGAAGGTCCTGAGCCCCACTTCAGGCTTCCCAACCTGGGGATGCAGAAATGGGAGGAGGAATTCCTAGAGAATCAGACTTTGAAGGCTAGCAGGAGTTGATTACTTACACAAGCCTCTTAGATAGCCTCATCTACCAGAGCGCAGACAGCAGAAGCAAGAAGAGCTACAATCCAGAAGCCTGTGGAACAAAAACCACATTCACAGAAAGATAGACAAGATGAAAAGGCAGAGGGCTATGTACCAGATGAAGGGAAAAGATAAAACCCCAGAAAAACAACTAAATGAAGTGGAGATAGGCAACCTTCCAGAAAAAGAATTCAGAATAATGATAGTGAAGATGATCCAGGACCTCAGAAAAAGAATGGAGGCAAAGATCGAGAAGATGCAAGAAATGTTTAACAAAGACCTAGAAGAATTAAAGAACAAACAGAGATGAGCAATACAATAACTGAAATGAAAAATACACTAGAAGGAATCAATAGCAGAATAACTGAGGCAGAAGAACGGATAAGTGACCTGGAAGACAGAATGGTGGAATTCATTGCTGTGGAACAGAATAAAGAAAAAAGAATGAAAAGAAATGAAGACAGCCTAAGAGACCTCTGGGACAACTTTAAACACAACAACATTCGCATTATAGGCGTCTCAGAAGGAGAAGAGAGAGAGAAAGGACCTGAGAAAATATTTGAAGAGATTATAGTCGAAAACTTCCCTAACATGGGAAAGGAAATAGCCACCCAAGTCCAGGAAGCACTGAGTCCCATACAGGATAAACCCAAGGAGAAACACGCTGAGACACGTAGTCATCGAATGGCAAACATTAAAGACAAAGAAAAATTATTAAAAGCAGCAAGGGAAAAATGACAAATAACATACAAGGGAACTCCCATAAGGTTAACAGCTGATTTCTCAGCAGATACTCTACAAGCCAGAAGGGAGTGGCATGACATATTTAAAGTGATGAAAGGGAAGAACCTACAACCAAGATTACTCTACCCGGCAAGGATCTCATTCAGATTCGATGGAGAAATCAAAACCTTTACAGACAAGCAAAAGCTAAGAGAATTCAGCACCACCAAACCAGCTCCACAACAAATGCTAAAGGAACTTCCCTAAGTGGGAAACACAAGAGAAGAAAAGGACCCCCAAAAGAAACCCAAAACAATTTAAAAAATGGTAATAGGAACGTACATATCGATAATTACCTTAAACATGAATGGATTAAATGCTCCAACCAAAAGACACAGGCTCACTGAATGGATACAAAAACAAAACTCATATATATGCTGTCTACAAGAGACCCACTTCAGACCTAGGGACACATACAGACTGACAGTGAGGGAATGGAAAAAGATATTCCATGCAAATGGAAATCAAAAAGCTGGAGTAGCAATACTCATATCAGATAAAATAGACTTCAAAATAAAGAATGTTACAAGAGACAAGGAAGGACACTACATAATGATCAAGGGATCAATCCAAGAAGAAGATATAACAATTATAAATACATATGCACCCAACATAGGAGCACCTCAATACATAAGGCAACTGCTAACAGCTCTAAAAGAGGAAATCGACAGTAACACTATAATACTGGGGGACTTTAACACCTCACTTACACCAATGGACAGATCATCCAAACAGAAAATTAATAAGGAAACAGAAGCTTTAAATGACACAATAGACCAGGTAGATTTAATTGATATTTATAGGGCATTCCATCCAAAAACAGCAGATTACACTTTCTTCTCAAGTGCGCACGGAACATTCTCCAGGATACATCACATCTTGGGTCACCAATCAAGTCGCAGTAAACTTAAGAAAATTGAAATCATAGCAAGCATCTTTTCTGACCACAACGCTATGAGATTAGAAATGAATTACAAGGAAAAAAATGTAAAAAACACAAACACATGGAGGCTAAACAATACGTTACTAAATAACCAAGAAATCAAAGAGGAAATCAAAAAATACCTAGAGACAAATGACAATAAAAACACAATGATCCAAAACCTATGGGTGCAGCAAAAGCAGTTCTAAGAGGGAAGTTTATAGCAATACAAGCATACCTCAGGAAACAACAAACATCTCAAATAAACAATCTAACCTTACACCTAAAAGAACTAGAGAAAGAAGAACAAACAAAACCCAAAGTTAGTAGAAGGAAAGAAATCATAAAGATCAGAGCAGAAATAAATGAAATAGAAACAAAGAAAACAATAGCAAAGATCAATAAAACTAAAAGCTGGTTCTTTGAGAAGATTAACAAAATTGATAAACCATTAGCCAGACTCATTAAGAAAAAGGAGAGGACTCAAATCATTAAAATTAGAAATGAAAAATGAGAAGTTACAACAGACTTTACCGAAATACAAAGCATCCTAAGAGACTACTACAAGCAACTCTATGCTTGGAGAGCATAAAATGGACAACCTGGAAGAAATGGACAAATTCTTAGAAAGGTATAACCTTCCAAGACTGTACCAGGAAAAAATAGAAAATATGAACAGACCAATCACAAGTAATGAAATTGAAACTGTGATTAAAAATCTTCCAACAAACAAAAGTCCAGGACCAGATGGCTTCACAGGTGAATTCTATCAAACATTTAGAGAAGAGCTAACACCCATCCTTCTCAAACTCTTCCAAAAAATTACAGAGGAAGGAACACTCCCAAACTCATTCTATGAGGCCACCATCACCCTGATACCAAAACCAGACAAAGATACTACAAAAAAAGAAAATTACAGACCAATATCACTGATGAATATAGATGCAAAAATTCTCAACAAAATACTATCAAACAGGATCCAACAGCACATTAAAAGGATTATACACCATGACCAAGTGGGATTTATCCCAGGGATGCAAGAATTCTTCAATATACGCAAATCAATCAATGTGATACACCATATTAACAAATTGAAGAAGAAAAACCATATGATCATCTCAATAGATGCAGAAAAAGCTTTTGACAAAATTCAACACCCATTTATGATAAAAATTCTCCAGAAAGTGGGCATAGTGGGAACCAACCTCAACATAATAAAGGTCATATATGACAAACCCACATGGTGAAAAACTGAAAGCATTTCCTCTAAGATCAGGAACAAAACAAGGATGTCCACTCTCACCACTACTATTCAACATAGTTTTGGAAGTCCTAGCCATGGCAATCAGAGAAAAAAAAGAAATACAAATTGGAAAGGAAGAAGTAAAACTGTCACTGTTTGTAGATGACATGATACTATACATAGAGAATCCTAAAGATGCCACCAGAAAACTACTAGAGCTAATCAATGAATTTGGTAAAGTTGCAGGATACAAAATTAATGCACAGAAATCTCTTGCATTCCTATACACTAATGATGAAACATCTGAAAAAGAAATTAAGGAAACACTCCCATTTACCATTGCAACAAAAAGAATAAAATACCTAGGAATAAACCTATCTAGGGAGACAAAAGACCTGTATGCAGAAAACTATAAGACACTGATGAAAGAAATTAAGGATGATACAAACAGATGGAGAGATATACCATGTTCTTGGATTGGAAGAATCAATACTGTGAAAATGACTATACTACCCAAAGCAATCTACAGATTCAATGCAATTCCTATCAAATTACCAATGGCATTTTTTACGGAAGTAGAACAAAAAATCTTAAAATTTGTATGGAGACACAAAAGACCCCAAATAGCCAAAGCAGTCTTGAGGGAAAAAAACGGAGCTGGATCAGGCTCCTGGACTTCAGACTATACTACAAAGCTATAGTAATGAAGACAATATGGTACTGGCACAAAAACAGAAATATAGATCAATGGAACAGAACAGAAAGCCCAGAGATAAACCCACGCACCTATTGTCAACTAATCTATGACAAAGGAGGCAAGGATATACAGTGGAGAAAAGACAGTCTCTTCAATAAGTGGTGCTGGGAAAACTGGACAGCTACATGTAAATGAATGAAATTAGAACACTCCCTAACACCATACTCAAAAATAAACTCAAAATGGATTTGAGACCTAAATGTAAGACCAGACACTATAAAACTCTTAGAGGAAAACATAGGAAGAACACTCTTTGACATAAATCACAGCAACATCTTTTTTGATCCACCTCTGAGAGTAATGGAAATAAAAACAAAAATAAACAAATGGGACCTAATGAAACTTCAAACCTTTTGCACAGCAAAGGAAACTACAAACAAGACGAAAAGACAACCCTCAGAATGGGAGAAAATATTTGCAAATGAATCAACGGACAAAGGATTAATCTCCAAAATATATAAACAGCTCATTCAGCTCAATATTAAAGAAACAAACACCCCAATCCAAAAATGGGCAGAAGACCTAAATAGACATTTCTCCAAAGAAGACATACAGGCGGCCACGAAGCACATGAAAAGATGCTCAACATCACTAATTATTAGAGAAATGCAAATCAAAACTACAATGAGGTATCACCTCACTCCTGTTAGAATGGGCATCATCAGAAAATCAACAAACAACAAATGCTGGAGAGGGTGTGGAGAAAAGGGGACCCTCTTGCACTGTTGGTGGGAATGTAAATTGATACAGCCACTATGGAGAACAATATGGAGGTTCCTTAAAAAACTAAAAATAGAATTACCATATGACCCAGCAATCCCACTACTGGGCATATACCCAGAGAAAACCGTAATTCAAAAAGACACATGCACCCGAAAGTTCATTGCAGCACTATTTTCAATAGCCAGGTCATGGAAGCAACCTAAATGCCCATCAACAGATGAATGGATAAAGAAGATGTGGTACATATATACAATGGAATATTACGCAGCCATAAAAAGGAACGAAATTGAGTCATTTGCTGAGAAGTGGATGGATCTAGAGACTGTCATACAGAGTGAAGTCAGAAAGAGAAAAACAAATATTGTATATTAACGCATATATATGGAACCTAGATAAATAGTACAGATGAACTGGTTTACAGGGCAGAAATTGAGACACAGAGGCAGATGCAGAGAACAAACGTATGGACACCAAAGGGGGATAGTGATGGGGAGGCCCTGGTGGTGTGATGAATTGGGAGATCGGGATTGACATGTATACACCAATATGTATAAAATGGATAACTAATAAGAACCTGCTGTATAAAAAAATATATAAAATTAAATTTAAAATATTAAAAAATTAAATAAAATTAGACTAGGAAACTAACAGATATGTTAGAAAGAATATAAAAATATAGGGCTTCCCTGGTGGCGCAGTGGTTGAGAATCTGCCTGGCAATGCAGGGGACACGGGTTCGAGCCCTGGTCTGGGAAGATCCCACATGCCACGGAGCAACTGGGCCCGTGAGCCACAATTACTGAGCCTGCGTGTCTGGAGCCTGTGCTCCGCAACAAGAGAGGCCACGATGGTGAGAGGCCCGCGCACCGCGATGAAGAGTGGTCCCCACTTGCCACAACTAGAGAAAGCCCTCGCACAGAAAAGAAGACTCAACACAGTCATAAATAAATAAATAAATAAATAAAAGAACGTGAATTTCTTTAAAAAAAAATATATATATATAGATGAAACAACAACTGGAAGGTACAACAGTACCACAATATTAAAGAAGAGGAGGGGGGAAAAGAAAAAAAACAATGCCTTGTCTGTGGTGGGCAGGGCCTAAGCAAGGGCAAGGTTTGGGTGGTGGGCGGGGCCTATGCTTAGGACCCACAGGGCTGGAAAAGGCCCTGGGGGTCTGTGGGGGGTGGGGCTTAGGCTCAATGGAACAAAAGCGGCCCAGGTGTGCCCCCCACCCCTGATCTCAGAGGGTGGAGAACCTCACCTGGGAGCCCAGCAGGCTTCCTGGGCCCGAGTGGGTGGGGCAAACTCCCTCCTCTCCTCTCCTGCTCCTCCAGTCCCTGAGAGCCCTTCCCACCTGCCTCTCCTGTTCTCCCCACCCCCTGCAATTAAAAACAGGACAGATGTCCGCTCTCATCACATCTATTCAATGTTGTACTAGATGCAAATAAGCCCGGGCAAAAGAAATAAATGGCATCAAGACTGAGGAAGAAGTAGAACTATCTGTATTCAGAGATGACATGATCTCAAATATAGAAAGTCCTAAGGAATACCAAAAAATAAAAGCTACTAGAATTAAAGCATTCAGCAAGGTTCAGAATACAAGATCAGTATACAAAAAACAGTTGTATTTCTATACACTAGCAATGAACAATCTGAAAATGAAATTAAGAAAACAGTTATAATCACAATAGCATCAAAAACAATAAAATACTTTAGAAACAATTTATCAGGAAAGTATAAGACTTGTACTCTGAAAACTACAAAAAAAAAAATCATTGAAAGAAATTTAAGAAGATCTAAATAAATAGAGAGACATCTCATGTTCATGGATTGGAAGACTTATTGTTAAGATGACCAAACTGTCCAAACTAATCTGCAGATTCAATGCAATCCCTATCAGAATCCACCGGGTTTCTTTGTAGAAGTTGACAAGCTGATTCTCAATTCATATAGAGATGCAAGGGACCCAGAATAGCCAAATAATCTTGAAAAAGAAAAAGAAAGTTGGAGGACTCACACTTCCCAATTGCAAAACTTATTTCTAAGCTACATTAATCAAGAAAGTGTAATATTGGCATAAGGATAGATATATAGATCAATGGTATCTAATTGAGAGTCCAGAAATAAGCTCATATGTCTATGATAAACTGATTTTTGACAAGGGTGTCAAGACAACTGAATGGGAAAGAATAGTCTTTTCAACAATGTTGCTGGGACAACAGGATATACACATGCAAAAACAAAAAACAAACTCAAGTCTGACCCCAACCTCACACCATATATAAAAAAATAACTCAAAATGAATCACTGACCTAAATGCAAGAGCTACAATAGAACTATAAAACTTTTTGGAGGAGAGAAGATGGCGGAAGAGTAAGACGCGGAGATCACCTTCCTTCCCACAGATACAGTAGAAATACATCTACACGTGGAACTGCTCCTACAGAACACCCACTGAACGCTGTCAGAAAACGTCAGACCTCCCAAAAGGCAAGAAACTCCCCCCGTACTTGGGTAGGGCAAAAGAAAAAAGAAATAACAGAGACAAAAGAATAGGGACGGCACCTGCACCAGTGGGAGGGAGCTGTGAAGGAGGAAAGATTTCCACGCACTAGGAGCCCCTTCGCGGGCAGAGACTGCGGGTGGCGGAGGGGGGAGCTTCGGAGCCACGGAGGAGAGCGCAGCCACAGAGGTGCGGAGGGCAAAGCGGAGAGATTCCCGCACAGAGGCTCGGCGCCGAGCAGCGCTCACCAGCCCGAGAGGCTTGTCTGCTCAGCCGCCGGGGCGGGCGGGGCTGGGAGCGGAGGCTCGGGCTTCGGTCGCAGGGAGAGGACTGGGGTTGGCGGCGTGAACACAGCCTGAAGGGGTTAGTGCACCACAGCTAGCCGGGAGGGAGTCCGGGAAAAAGTCTGCAGCTGCCGAAGAGGCAAGAGACTTTTTCTTCCCTGTTTCCTGGTGCGCGAGGAGAGGGGATTCAGAGCGCCGCCTAAACGAACTCCAGAAACTGGCGCGAGCCGCGGCTATCAGCGCGGACCCCAGAGACGGGCGTGAGACGCTGGGGCTGCTGCTGCCGCCTCCAAGAAGCCTGTGTGCGAGCACAGGTCACTCTCCACACCGCCACTGCCAGGGTCCCGTGATCCAGGGACAACATCCCCCGGGAGAACGCACTGCGCGCCTCAGGCTGCTGCAACGTCACGCCGGCCTCTGACGCCGCAGGCTCGCCCCGCCTCCTCTGTACCCCTCCCTCCCCGCGGCCTGAGTGAGCCAGAGCCCCCGAAGCAGCTGCTCCTTTAACCCCGTCCTGTCTGGGCGGGGAACAGACGCCCTCAGGCGACCTACACGCAGAGGCGGGTCCAAATCCAAAGCTGATCCCCAGGAGCTGTGTGAACAGAGAAGAGGAGGGGAAATCTGTCCCAGCAGCCTCAGAAGAAGCGGATTAAAACTCCACAAACAACTTGATGTGCCTGCATCTGTTGAATACCTGAATAGACAACGAATCATCCCAAATTCAGGAGGTGGACTTTGGGAGCAGGATATATTAATTTTTCCCCTTTTCCTTGTTTTTTTGTGAGTGTATATGTATATGCTTCTGGGGGAGATTTTGTCTGTATAGCTTTGCTTTACAATAGCTTTATTTTACTTCACTATATTATAGCTTCTTTCTTTCTTTCCTTTCTTTCTTTCTTTCTTTTTCTTTCTTTCCTTCCTTCCTTCCTTCCTTCCTCCTTCCTTCCTTCCTTCCTTCCTTCCTTTCTTTCTTTCTTTCTTTCTATTTTTTCTCCCTTTTACTCTGAGCCGTGTGGACGAAAGGCTCTTGGTGCTTCAGCCAGGCATCAGGGCCGTACCTCGGAGGTGGGAGAGCCAACTTCAGGACACTGGTCCACAAGAGACCTCCCAGCTCCACGTAATACCAAACGGCAAAAATCTCTCAGAGATCTCCATCTCAACATCAAGACCCAGCATCACTCAATGACCAGCAAGCTACAGTGCTGAACACCCTATGCCAAACAACTAGCAAGACAGGAACACAGCCTCATCCATTAGCAGAGAGGCTGCCTAAAATCATAATAAGGCCACAGACACCCCAAAATACACCACCAGACGTGGACGTGCCCACCAGAAAGACAAGATCCAGCCTCATCCACCAGAGCTCAGGCACTAGTTCCCTCCACCAGGAAGCCTACACAACCCACTGAACCAACCTTAGCCACTGGGGACAGATACCAAAAACAACGGGAACTACAAACCTGCAACCTGTGATAAGGAGACCCCAAACACAGTAAGATAAGCAAAATGAGACGACAGAAAAACACACAGCAGATGAAGGAGCAGGGTCAAAACACACTAGACTTAACAAATGAAGAGGAAATAGGTAGTCTACCTGAAAAAGAATTCAGAATAATGATAGTAAGGATGATCCAAAATCTTGGAAATAGAATAGACAAAATGCAAGAAGCATTTAACAAGGACGTAGAAGAACTAAAGAGGAATCAAGCAATGATGAAAAACACAATAAATGAAATTAAAAATACTCTAGATGGGATCAATAGCAGAATAACTGAGGCAGAAGAAAGGATAAGTGACCTGGAAGATAAAATGGTGGAAATAACTACTGCAGAGCAGGATAAAGAAAAAAGAATGAAAAGAACTGAGGACAGTCTCAGAGACCTCTGGGACAGCATTAAACGCACCAACATTCGAATTATAGGGGTCCCAGAAGAAGAAGAGAAAAAGAAAGGGACTGAGAAAATATTTGAAGAGATTATAGTTGAAAACTTCCCTAATATGGGAAAGGAAATAGTTAATCAAGTCCTGGAAGCACAGAGAGTCCCATACAGGATAAACCCAAGGAGAAACACGCCAAGACACATATTAATCAAACTGTCAAAAATTAAATATAAGGAAAACATATTAAAGGCAGCAAGGGAAAAAAAACAAATAACACACAAGGGAATCCCCATAAGGTTAACATCTGATCTTTCAGCAGAAACTCTGCAAGCCAGAAGGGAGTGGCAGGATATACTTAAAGTCATGAAGGAGAAGAACCTACAACCAAGATTACTCTACCCAGCAAGGATCTCATTCAAATGTGATGGAGAAATTAAAACCTTTACAGACAAGCAAAAGCTGAGAGAGTTCAGCACTACCAAACCAGCTTTACAACAAATGCTAAAGGAACTTCTCTAGGCAAGAAACACAAGAGAAGGAAAACACCTACAATAACAAACCCAAAACATTTAAGAAAATGGGAATAGGAACATACATATCGATAATTACCTTGAATGTAAATGGATTAAATGCTCCCACCAAAAGACACAGGCTGGCTGAATGGATACAAAAACAAGACCCATATATATGCTGTCTACAAGAGACCCACTTCAGACCTAGAGACACATACAGACTGAAAGTGAGGGGATGGAAAAAGATATTCCATGCAAATGGAAATCAAAAGAAAGCTGGAGTAGCAATTCTCATATCAGACAAAATAGACTTTAAAATAAAGACTATTACAAGAGACAAAGAAGGACACTATATAATGATCAAGAGATCGATCCAAGAGGAAGGTATAACAATTGTAAATATTTATGCACCCAACATAGGAGCACCTCAATACATAAGGCAAGTACTAACAGCCATAAAAGGGGAAATCGACAGCAACACAGTCATAGTAGGGGACTTTAACACCCCACTTTCACCAATGGACAGATCATCCAAAATGAAAATAAATAAGGAAACACAAGCTTTAAATGATACATTAAACAAGATGGACTTAATTGATATTTATAGGACATTCCACCCAAAAACAACAGAATACACATTTTTCTCAAGTGCTCATGGAACATTCTCCAGGATAGATCATATCTTGGGTCACAAATCAAACCTTGGTAAATTTAAGAAAATTGAAATCGTATCAAGTATCTTTTCCGACCACAACGCTATGAGACTAGATATCAATTACAGGAAAAGATCTGTAAAAAATACAAACACATGGAGGCTACACAATACATTACTTAATAATGAAGTGATTACTGAAGAAATCAAAGGGGAAATCAAAAAATACCTAGAAATAAATGACAATGGAGATACGACGACCCAAAACCTATGGGACGCAGCAAAAGCAGTGCTAAGAGGGAAGTTTATAGCAATACAAGCCTACCTCAAGAAACAGGAAACATCTCGAATAAACAACCTAACCTTGCACCTAAAGCAATTAGAGAAAGAAGAACAAAAAAACCCCAAAGCCAGCAGAAGGAAAGAAATTATAAAGATCAGGTCAGAAATAAATGAAAAAGAAATGAAGGAAACAATAGCAAAAATCAATGAAACTAAAAGCTGGTTCTTTGAGAAGATAAACAAAATTGATAAACCATTAGCCAGACTCATCAAGAGAAAAAGGGAGAAGACTCAGATCAATAGAATTAGAAATGAAAAAGGAGAAATAACCACTGACACTGCAGAAATACAAAAGATCATGGGAGATTACTACAAGCAACTCTATGCCAATAAAATGGACAACCTGGAAGAAATGGACAGATTCTTAGAAATGCACAAACTGCCGAGACTGAACCAGGAAGAAATAGAAAATATGAACAGACCAATCACAAGCACTGAAATTGAAACTGTGATTAAAAACCTTCCAACAAACAAAAGCCCAGGACCAGATGGCTTCACAGGTGAATTCTATCAAACATTTAGAGAAGAGCTAACACCTATCCTTCTCAAACTCTTCCAAAATATTGCAGAGGGAGGAACACTCCCAAACTCATTCTACGAGGCCACCATCACCCTGATACCAAAACCAGACAAAGATGTCACAAAGAAAGAAAACTACAGGCCAATATCACTGATGAACATAGATGCAAAAATCCTCAACAAAATACTCGCAAACAGAATCCAACAGCACATTAAAAGGATCATACACCATGATCAAGTGGGGTTTATTCCAGGAATGCAAGGATTCTTCAATATACGCAAATCAATCAATGTGATACACCATATTAACAAATTGAAGGAGAAAAACCATATGATCATCTCAATAGATGCAGAGAAAGCTTTCGACAAAATTCAACACCCATTTATGATAAAAGCCCTGCAGAAAGTAGGCATAGAGGGAACTTTCCTCAACATAATAAAGGCCATATATGACAAACCCACAGCCAACATTGTCCTCAATGGTGAAAAACTGAAACCATTTCCACTAAGATCAGGAACAAGACAAGGTTGCCCACTCTCACCACTATTATTCAACATAGTTTTGGAAGTGTTAGCCACAGCAATCAGAGAAGAGAAAGAAATAAAAGGAATCCAAATCGGAAAAGAAGAAGTAAAGCTGTCACTATTTGCAGATGACATGATACTATACATAGAGAATCCTAAAGAGGCTACCAGAAAACTCCTAGAGCTAATCAATGAATTTGGTAAAGTAGCAGGATACAAAATTAATGCACAGAAATCGCTTGCATTTCTATACACTAATGACGAAAAATCTGAAAGTGAAATTAAGAAAACACTCCCGTTTACCATTGCAACAAAAAGAATAAGATATCTAGGAATAAACCTACCTAAGGAGACAAAAGACCTGTATGCAGAAAATTATAAGACACTGATGAAAGAAATTAAAGATGATACAAATAGATGGAGAGATATACCATGTTGCTGGATTGGAAGAATCAACATTGTGAAAATGACTCTACTACCCAAAGCAATCTACAGATTCAATGCAATCCCTATCAAACTACCACTGGCATTTTTCACAGAACTAGAACAAAAAATTTCACAATTTGTATGGAAACACAAAAGACCCCGAATAGCCAAAGCAATCTTGAGAACGAAAAATGGAGCTGGGGGAATCAGGCTCCCTGACTTCAGACTATACTACAAAGCTTCAGTAATCAAGACAGTTTGGTACTGGCACAAAAACAGAAATATAGATCAATGGAACAGGATAGAAAGCCCAGAGATAAACCCACACACATATGGTCACCTTATCTTTGATAAAGGAGGCAAGCATATACAGTGGAGAAAAGACAGCCTCTTCAATAAGTGGTGCTGGGAAAATTGGACAGGTACATGTAAAAGTATGAAATTAGAACACTCCCTGACACCATGCACAAAAATAAACTCCAAATGGATTAAAGACCTAAGTGTAAGGCCAGACACTATCAAACTCTTAGAGGAAAACATAGGCAGAACACTCTATGACATACATCACAGCAAGATTCTTTTTGACCCAGCTCCCAGAGAAATGGAAATAAGAACACAAATAAACAAATGGGACCTAATGAAACTTAAAAGCTTTTGCACAGCAAAGGAAACCATAAACAAGACCAAAAGACAACCCTTAGAATGGGAGAAAATATTTGCAAATGAAGCAACTGACAAAGGATTAATCTCCAAGATTTACAAGCAGCTCATGCAGCTCAATAACAAAAAAACGAACAACCCAATCCAAAAATGGGCAGAAGACCTAAATAGACATTTCTCCAAAGAAGATATACAGATGGCCTACAGACACATGAAAGAATGCTCAACATCATTAATCATTAGAGAAATGCAAATCAAAACTACAATGAGATATCATCTCACACCGGTCAGAATGGCCATCATCAAAAAATCTAGAAACAATAAATGCTGGAGAGGGTGTGGAGGAAAGGGAACACTCTTGCACTGTTGGTGGGAATGTAAATTGATACAGCCACTATGGAGAACAGTATGGAGGTTCCTTAAAAAACTACAAATAGAACTACCATACGACCCAGCAATCCCACTACTGGGCATATACCCTGAGAAAACCATAGGTCAAAAAGTGTCATGTACCACAATGTTCATTGCAGCTCTATTTACAATAGCCAGGACCTGGAAGCAACCTAAATGTCCATCGACAGACGAATGGATAAAGAAGATGTGGCACATATATACAATGGAATATTACTCAGCCATAAAAAGAAATGAAATGGAGGTATTTGTAATGAGGTGGATGGAGTTAGAGTCTGTCATACAGAGTGAAGTAAGTCAGAAAGAGAAAAACAAATACAGTATGCTAACACATATATACGGAATCTAAGGAAAAAAAAAAAAAAAAAGGCCATGAAGAACCTAGTGGCAAGACGGGAATAAAGACACAGACCTACTAGAGAATGGACTTGAGGATATGGGGAGGGGGTGGGGTGAGATGTGACAGGGTAAGAGAGTGTCATGGACATATATACACTACCAAATGTAAAATAGCTAGCTAGTGGGAAGCAGCCGCATAGCACAGGGAGATCAGCTCGGTGCTTTGTGACCACCTAGAGGGGTGGGATGGGGAGGGTGGGAGGGAGGGAGATGCAAGAGGGAAGAGAAATGGGAACATATTGTATATGTATAACTGATTCACTTTGTTATAAAGCAGAAGCTAACACACTATTGTAAGGCAATTATACTTCAATAAAGATGTTTAAAAAAAAAAAAAAACTTTTAAAAGAAATATAGGAATAAATCTTTACAACCTTGGATTAGGTAATGGTTTCTTAAATACAATTCAAAAAGCACAAACATAGGGACTTCCCTGGCGGTCCAATGGTTAAGACTCCACGCTCCCAATGCAGGGGGCATGGGTTTGACCCCTGGTCAGGAAACTAAGATCCTGCATGCTGCATGGCACAGCCTAAGAAAAAAGAAAAGCACAAACATAAATAAGAAAAAATAAATTAGATTACATCAAAATTAAAAACTTTCAAGTGATACTATCAAGAAAATGATGACAACCCACAGAATCAGAGAAAATATCTGCAAATCGCATTATCTGCTAAGGGACATCTTTCTAGAATGTACAAAGAGCTCTTACATTCCAACAATTAAAAGACAAATAACCCAATTTTTTTAATGAGCAAAGGATTTGAAAAGACATTTATTCAAAAAAGAAATACAAATGGCTGACAGACCATTAAAAATAACACCATTAGGAAAAAGTAAATCAAAACCATTTCATACACACCAGGATGGCTAAAATAAACAACAGAAAATAAGAAGTGGTGGCCAGGATGTGAAGAAAGTAGAATTCTCCTGCATTCCTTGTGATGTAAAATGGCATAGCTGCTTTGGCAGTGTCCAAAAATGTTAAACATTGAGTTACCACATGACTCAGCAATTCTACCCTAAGTATATACCAAAAAGAATTGAAAACTGTGTCTACACAAAAACTTGTTCACAAATGTTCAAAGCAGTGTTATTCAATAAATAGACACAAAGTAGAAACAATGCAAATGTCAATCAAATCATGAATAGATAAACAAAAGTAATATGTCCATGTAATGAAATACTATTTGTCTATAAAAGGAATTAAATACTGACACATGATACAACATGAAAAAAACTTGACAACATTACACTAATTGCAAGAAGCCAGACACAAATATTGTATGAGCATTTATATGAAGTCCCATAAAAGGCAAATCCACAGACACAAGCGGTAGATTAGTAGCTGCCAGGAGCTGGGAGGAGGAAGAATGGAGAATGACTGCCAATGGGTATGGGATTTCTTTTTGGAGTAATGAAAATGGTCTGTAATTGGATAGTAGTAAAAGTTGCGCAACTCCAAATACTTTAAAAACCACCAAACTGCAGGCTTTTTTTTTTTTTTTTTTTTTTGCCTGCATTGGGTCTTCGTTTCTATGCTCAGGCTTTCTCTAGTTGTGGTGAGCAGGGGCTACTCTTCATTACGGTGCCCAGGTTTCTCATTGCAGTGGCTTCTCTTGTTGTGGAGCACGGGCTCTAGGGGCGCGAGCTTCAGTAGTTGTGGCACGTGGGCTCAGTAGTTGTGGCTCGGGGGCTCTAGAGCGCAGGCTCAGTAGTTGTGGTGCACAGGCTTAGTTGCTCTGTGGCATGTGGGATCTTCCCAGACCAGGGATCGAACCCGTGTCTTCTGCATTAGCAGGCAGATTCTTAACCACTGTGCCACCAGGGAAGCCCAAATTGCAGGCTTTTAAAGGATGAATTTTATGGTATGTGAATTATTAAGTTGAGAACTTTCAACATATAGTAATTTTTAAGAAGTTAGCACTGGAACAGTCATAGATCATACACAAAAATGATATGCAAAGGGATTTGACACCATATTTGTCCCTGGATGAGATATTCATCCTTCCCAATTAAAAAGAAAATACTGAAGTCATTCTGGATGAGTTATCTTTAATATTTACTTTATTGGATTTTTCTTTCAAACTAAAAAGCAATACATACTTTTATTGCTTTTTACTACAAGTCCCCCCAAATCCTAAAAGTATCAAAGAAAAACCCAACAATATTTGCCTTCCCTATGACCCTCACTCTCACCACCACCTCACCCTGAAGAGGATAAATGTTAACAGCTTAATGTCCACATTCTTCTCTATGTTCATAGCAATGCACCCAAATGAAAATCTTCACACCAATAAAAGGTTTTTCTCTGATTTTACAAAAATAGGTCATGCCACACACATTTCTCTTCAACTTGCTTTCTTATGACTTTTCCCACAGGTAAATACATGTAAATCACACTCCTCCTTTTGAATAGTTACATAATATTCCAGAAATAGGGGCATGTCACAGCTTATTCAATCACTCTCTTGATAGCATTCAAGATGTTTCCTTTTTTTTTTCACCTAATGTATATCTCTGTATATTTACTTACAAGCCAATTCTTTTATTTCTGTAGGATAAAACTGTTCAATCCAAGTTTTAAAGATGCAGAAAATCATTACTTTTCATGACAATTAAAAAGGTCTTTATGTTGCAGTAAGCATCCTGCTGGGTGCAAATGGGAAAATCTATTTCTGAGCTCTGAGTCACAGCCCTGTGGATAGATTAGGCTTTGTTTGCAAATACATAAACAAAATACAAATCACAAGTACTCACCAAACAAGGTATTAGATTCTACGAGTATGAGGGGGCAAAGGATGTGCCAACGATAGACACATTTCCTGGTATAGGAAAATGAGCAGCCAAGGAAGGAAGCAGCTTAGGGAAGCACAAGCTGAACCAAGCTTCTCTCTTTGACTGCAAAATTCCCCTGACAACAAAGAATCCAACGGGGCTCCCAAGTTCAGAGTTAGGCTTAGGTTGGAACCAAGATTCCTTTCAGACCATGGGTCCCCTTATTTAGCTCTCTACTTTGCTTCTTCTCTTGGTTGGCTGGAGCGCTTTTTTCAAGAAGGGAATGTGGACCCCTATGCCTTTACATATCTAAGGATCGTTTTCTATTGTGGTCATACACAAAACACAACATGGCTTATTTTAAATACTTGGGTCACAGCCTTTTCTTCCTCCAAATTCCACCGATACTGTACTTTTAAAAGGCTTCTAGCTTGCAGTGATTCTGAAGACAACCCAATTTTGGCTTCTCAGCTGGTAACTTGTGTGTGTGCATGTGTACAGAATATAAATATAGTAAACTGTAAATGCACTCTCTGTCGTTAAAATGGCCAAAAGCTAAAGTGTCTGCTCTGATATATTCTTAGCTTATCCAAAATGATAAGACAAGGAAGGAACTCCACATGAACCATGCCTCTGGCAATATGTCCATTATATCAGTAATTGTGAGTCTTGAAGCCCCCAAATAGTCAGGCCACAGCAAATTAGCCCGAGGCAATAATTTAGAGATTTGATTTTACTCTTGTCTTGCTTCAGGTTATCCAATGCCATCAGAAGCAGCCATCCAACGCCACTGTTCCAGAATGCCTCTTTTATTTGGGGGCATCAGCTATTATGTTAGTCATAGCACCACCCTCTGGTGTACCTAGGGAGACTGGAATGCTTAGTTTTGCAGGGATATACTGTGGGTTGTTGGGACCTGACTTATGAAGGGGAATGTAACGGCTTTCTTCCTCATTCTGGCCGGTTCTTCAGCCCCCCAAAACCTGCCTCTTTGTTTATTATTTATTTATTTGTTTGTTTGATTTATTTATTTATGTATTTTGGCTGTGCTGGGTCTTAGTTGCAGCAGGCTGGCTCTTAGTTGCGGCAGGCGGGCTTCTTAGTTACAGCATGCGGACTCTTAGTTGCTTAGGGTCTCTTGCCAACTGGAGCAAAAGTGGAATTTATGGAAACAATATAGGGAAATATCCTCAAAATCTAAAAGAAGGGCCAACAGGTTTTAAAAGACAGAAACAGAGCTTCTCCTGGAATTTCAGTTGAAGAAACTGACAATGGATATCATGACATTGCAACGAGGGTGAATGATCAGAAGCAACTATCTTCTGTCTTTCTGTTAACTCTGTTAAAGTTCCAGTTCCACAGAGACTGTTCTATTGGTCTCAGGTCACATTCCCACTTCTTGGCAGGAAAGGATAAAGTATCTGACAGTTCCATTGTACTGACTCAAGTGGGAAAGAGTCAATTCCCCAAAACAGTATCAGAATGCTTTTAGCAAAAAAAAATATTCAATTTATCCTTCCAATTTATAGATAAACTGCCTTTCCAAGTGGATATTTGCAGGATTTTTTTAAACTCATGTAATACAAAATGTTTTCTTTGGGTATATCTAGATGTGGGTCCCTTCTGTTTTTGTCTGGAATGTACTGAGCCCCTTCAGCCTGTGTACTTAGGTTTTGTTTCATCCTTTATTATTGTTTCTATTTCGTATGTTATGCTATCTTCCCTAGGAACACCTTTGCTTTGGCTTTCATTTTCTGTTTCCTTCTGCTTGTGCTTTTTTTCTGCATCCTGGAAAAGCTTTCCAAATCTGTTCTCCACATAATTGATGCTGATTTACATGCAACCAGTCATGTACCAATTATGTTATTACACTTTTATCTTACTTGAAAGTCTTCCATATCTCAACCTGTTGTCCTTTCTTTTCAGCCTGTTTTCTCTTCATGGCATTATGTTCCTGTTTCACAACATTCAGTGTCTCATTGAATCCTATTACTGTAGAATCTAAACAATATCCTACAGTTTTCTTCTGAACCCTTTAGGCTCTTCAGAGATAGGAAATTTCTTTAAGGTTCCAGGATACTGTCCCCTATCCTTTGATCTGCAGTATTTTCAACTGGACTCATAAGTTCTTTTGTTTATGTTTACTCATTCTCAAACAAGGCAGGATTTATTCAGACTCACTGATAGCTAACAGGTAGGCATTTGCCCCTGACCCCACTCTCTGTCTACTTATATATGAGTCAAATAATCTACCTAAGTCTACAACTAAAGGATAGATCAGTGTGCCCAGCTCAAAGCTTATTACCCAGATAGTCATCTTGAGCAACAACCTGCTGGTGAGGTAGCCTCTTCCCCTAGCCCCACAGTCCAGTTCTCTGATAAGCCTCACTGTGATATAAAATCATACTTCTCAGCAATACCACCTAGTACCTGGGCCCCATGTTTCAGAGAACCCACTCTGGCCATTTTTTGGTTATGCATACCCCACCAAGAGAAGAATCTGCGAGACCAAAAGGATGTGCCCACCTATGAGCCCTTCTAGACCACATTGTGGTCAGGACCCTGGAATTCTCTGCCCAAATAGCCCAAGCCTGTTTGCAGAGTCTACACAGGCCATGCCCACAGGTCCACCCTCCTGAGGGTAACCCATGCCACAAGCATGTGCACTCCCAGACCCAACGAATGGCCAAGGGCAGCTATTTGCAGAGGCTCTGGATACTCCGGCTGGGGTACCACTCACACGTGCTAAGGCTGCTTGCAATTCAGGAGACAGTGATGGGGAGAGAAGATGACCAAGCTGGGGGTTAATGGACTTGAGGCCAGCATTCTCCAATCACCAATATTCCAGCATGGAACTCCAAGGAACTGGAAATTCTAAATTTGAACCTGGCTTTCCAGATTATTTTAAAGGAATATTTGTTGAGGTAAAATGATAGAATTTATTTTCTTTTATCTTGACTTATAATTTTTAATAATTTAGACAGAGGGTGCATGAGCCTGCATTTCTCCTCCTTGCCCCGGGTCCTACAAATATTAGGGGAGCCTAATAAACAGCTTCCAAGGCTCTTCCTTCCTCCCTTCCTGCCTCCCTGTCACCCACACAAAAGCAGCTCTGTTTAGGAATAGGTTAGTTCCAGAAGCTCTTCATTAGCCCATCAGAAAGTAAAAAATAACCAAGAAAAATACTGCAAGAATGCAGCCCCTGGATGGATTGCCATTAAATTACTGTGTGAGTTGGCCCTTGGAAGCTTTGTACCCTTCTTACTTTACCCACATCCTATCAGACATCTTGTTCTAAAATTGAACTGTTGCATCTACATCAAAAATCTCTTTAGGCAAATGTCATCCCTCTGCTCCCAACTCCCTCACTCCTTTGATGGTCTCCAACAGTATTCTAAGGAATTTTCAGCAACCATGGTTTGGTGCTCCAACCAGAACTCCTTGGATCTCTTTTACCAATTCTGTCCACTCCTCCAGCTTCTGTGTGCTTTTGCCTCTAGCAGCCTGTACCTATGACACTTTCAGGAGACTGCCATCAAGCTACAAAAGCCCCACTTTGCCCCAGTAGGCAGAGAGCTGGAAACACTTGGGAATTTACATCTCTCCAGAGTGACCCTTAGCCAATGACCACCTTGTATCAAAATATAAAGCCCAGCTCCCTGGCCTGGATCTGGAAAAATTTTATAGGTCACTTTCACTCCAGAGTTCCCCTGATAAATCAAGGTGAAGCTACGCTCCATGAGACCTTACCTGAAACCACATGCTTCCCCTCATAGTTACATGTAGAACTTGTCATTTTTTCACCATTTTGAATTCGTAAAATTATCTTGATTTTCATTTTCATCACAATCATATGCCTCTTCTTATCAGCAAATTTAACACATTCTTTGCTTTTGCACTTTCAGACATGATTGAATTAAATATTTTATAAAATATCTCCAAAATCAGCAAACAAGGCCCATATCACACTGTAGTTACATGCAATATAATACAGAAGGGTGGAAACCAAAATGCTTGCTCACCACTTCCTTCTTCTGTTGGGGACTCACAAAACTGACATGGTTTTCCTTGCGTCTATAAAAATTTGTGATATAGCAGAGTAGCAGTTAATTCACAGTGCAACTTGGATTTAATGCAAAAAAATCTAATTTCTTTATTTTTGTCTATAATTAATCTGGTCTTCCTACTATAATTGCCCACCACTGGTTAGCAGAGGAAAATTAACTAAGTGTCCGATACAAGTTAAAGTTTAGTTCAGGGCTTCCTTGGTGGCGCAGTGGTTGAGAATCTGCCTGCCAATGCAGGGGACACGGGTTCGAGCCCTGGTCTGGGAAGATCCCACGTGCCGCAGAGCAACTAGGCCCGTGAGCCACAACTACTGAGCCTGCGCGTCTGGAGCCTGTGCTCCGCAACAAGAGAGGCCGCGATAGTGAGAGGCCTGCGCACCGCGATGAAGAGTGGCCCCCGCTCGCCACAACTAGAGAAAGCCCTCGCACAGAAACGAAGACCCAACGCAGCCAAAAATAAATTAATTAATTAATTTTTTTTTTTTTTTAAGAAATTTGAAAAAAAAAAAAAGTTTAGTTCAATCCAGTAATTTATGTTGTCTCTTCAGATAGTGTCAACCTCTTAAATAAAACAAACACTTGGCCTCTCAGATGGCTTCCTCCGTCCTTGGTTCTCCCTAAGCTGTCATCCAGATATACAGGGAAAGGGATGGTGGCTTACAGGTCTCCTAAAGTTGGGACAAGCAGGGCTCCCACTCGTACTGGTCCTTGAATGCGCCCTGTCCAATGTCGGGGGCTCTTGGGCGGTGTTACTGCCCACCTGAAAGCTGCCACCCTCCCACCCTTTGATGCTGCAATCAGCAGCTGCTGATCTAGACTGTTCTTTTGATTCAGACATTCTCCAAGGGAAACTGGCCATCTCCCCTTGCTGACTCTCCCTTGGCCTCTCGTGAGCCACGTGCCCCTGGGTTTCCGCTTCATCCCCCACTCCCACCCCCAGTCTGGCTCCTGGATCCCCTCACCTCATTGCAGCAGGCCCCGCAGCAGGCCCACCAGAAGTCTGGCAAGCGGAGCTTAGAGGACTCCCTCTGCCAAACCACACTGTGCCACCAAGTGTATTTATTTTTATGTGACTTTACTCAAAATGAGAGACAGCCCCTCCTGGGGCCCAAACAGGTACAGTCAAGAGGCTCCTACCCTCAGACTTCCTCTCAGTTTATACAACATACCTGCTCGTCTGTGGGTCAAAACCCCAAGAGGGCATTTCTGAAAACAAAAATCTCACAGCTTTGTTCTCTGGCCTCACTCAACCCGATCCCTTCACACATGGAAGGAGCCTGCTTTGTGTAAAACTCTATGGTCACACCAAGCATGGACCTTCTACAAAGAAAATGAAGCAACCCTTTCTCAAGACAAATAGCTTGCAAGGCAGTTACCTTGCTGGAAATTCATACATTTTATGTCAAGAAATAAATTTTACCCTGAGTTTCTTTCTGTATTCTTCCTGCAATATTTCTCATCTTCACCTAGGCTTATGGATGCCTTGGGCAATGAGGGCGAAGGTGTGTACTCCACAAGGTAAGGAGAAGCAGATTGTTTTCAAAACACTATCTGTTGAAATTTCTGAAGTGGGGGAGCTCTGCGTTGCTTCATTCATGGGGACTACACCTTGGAAAGGAAATTTACCAATTCTATCTCCCCATCTCCATCCCCTTCCTGTAGTGTGTGTGTGTGTGTGTGTGTGTGTGTGTGTGTTGTTGCCTCTGAGATGAGCTGTGGAGGGGGAGGGAAAGGAAAGAACTGCCTCAGAAATCAGTACCATGTAGCAGAGAGATGGGTGCTTTATTGTGACAGGCTCTGAGCACTGGTTTGGTGCCAAAAAGTGAGGGAGACATCAAGCATCTTTCTCCTTCTGAGAGTGATTCCTGTTATAATACTTAGTGGCAATTCTCAGATTCTGGTATTAAGTTTTCCCTTTTAGGTTTCAGTGTTGTTAGGACCTTTCTGCTTTTTCTGTGTCTTCATAGGGGTTTTAAATTTATAGCATCTACTCAGGAGGCAGCTACAAAATGCCAGTTTCAACCAGAAGTCCTAGATCCCTCGCCCATCCTCGGACACATCTGCATCAGACGCCTCTTCTCTCTGCTCCCTTAATACTCTTTACATTCCTCTTTCATTGAAGTTACAGGTACCAGGTATGCCTCTAGGTATAGGTACAGGTGTATATTATACAGCTAGTTATTTACTTTTCAGTCTCCTCAGAAAAACTGTAATCTCCTTTAAAAGAATTGCCATGCCTTACTTCATTTTGAATCACCAGCATCTAACACAGTGCCTGACATATAGTGTCTATGAAGACGGACACTCATAATCTAGGGGCTTTCACGTTCCTCATACAGAATTGTTTCCAACCAGGCCCAAATTCATAATCTTTCATAATCTTCATAATGAATTCATTAGCCTCACAAAATTGAAATGATGCAAAGCTCAATGGGAAAGTAACAAAAGGGAAAAAGAAAAGGAATGATTTTAGGCCTTACATTGCTTACTTGCTTGCTTGGAATTTAGACACTTATTTTTAATTAATCAAATTTTGCAATAAGCCACAAAAAAATCTCTTTTGGAATTTGAAAGATTTGTGTTTGAATACCCAATAGACATTGTGCCAGAATTGTACAAACATCTCCAGTTGATAATAAAAATCATAGAAGACATTTAACCTAGGCACCTCCGTCAATGGTGGTGCCTCCGTCTAATTTACATCCCAATGATGTAAAACTTTTTGCCTTTAAATGTTTCCTGCCACCTTTCTTACCTCTCAGTTTGTGGTTCTGGCACTGCCAATCTTGGCCTTTAGATTGTAAATACTTCCATTGTTACAGTAATAAAAACCCATGATGATATACAAGGTATCATGATGTCAGACCAGCAGCGTTTGTGACACCTCTTCCCAATTTCCCATGAAATATCTAACAAAAAGAAAAGGACTATATCAGTCATAGTATAATAAGTAATGATAAGAAAAGACTCACAAAAGTCCAGCTGCATCATCAATAGGGATGGATTGAGGAATAAAATGCTGGGCTTCAGCAGACTGACACAGTCTCTCCCAGAAAGCAAAAAGAGGCTCTGGCTCTCTCTCACTGTCCCACATAGAAAGACTCCATTGACCGAGAAATAACAGTCATTCCACCACTGCACACAAACTGACTTTTGAACTGGCGGGTGCCAGGTCCTTCCACTCCCCCTTCAGCCATTTACACTATTACACCTGTTGACCAACTGTAGCCACTATCAAGATACAAGGAAGGTAGTGATCGTACCTATGCTAAGCCATGCCAGGTGACCAGCATCAGCAGTCCACATCACTGAACACATCATATACCCCATATGCACTCAGATGGTCCTGAAATACCTTCCCATGTGCATAGTCAGGGATGAAGAAGATGGAAAATAACAGCAGAGATTCAGCTGTCATGGGCATGTTACTTATTCTTTAGGAGTCTTTAATGAAGTGATTGTCTTAGTCCGGTCTGCTACAACAAATTACCGTAGAGTGGGTGACTTATAAACAACAGAAATTTCTCACAGTTCTGGAGGCTGGAAGTCTGAGATCAGGGTGGCAGCCCTCTTCCAGGTTGCAGACCGCCAACTTCTAGTTGTGTCCCCACACGGCAAAAGGGGCAAAAGAGCTCGCCAGAGCCTTTTTTATAAGGGCACTAATCCCATTCAGGAGGGCTCTGCCCTCATGACCTAATTACCTCCCAAAGGCCCCATGTCCTAATACCATCACACTGAGATTAGAGTTTCAACACATGAATTTTGAGGGGCCCATTCAGTCCATTGCAACAATCATGAATTATATACAAAAGAAATTAGAATACTAGAACTAGAGAAAGTAATTTCCAATAACAAAAATCACCAGATGAAACATCTGTATGAAAAGTTAAAAACCACCAAAGCCGCTTGACTTTGGTAGTCTGTTCCTCAGAGCACAGCTGTTGCCTCTTGAAAAGATAAGCCCCCGGACAACTGGCAGTGTCCTCTTTCTGCTGTAGAGGGCAGCGGAGGACCAGTCTTTGCAGCGCCAAGTACAGGATTTTAAGAGAACAGGACTACTCAAACCATGCCACTATTTCAAGGCCACGGTGCAAAGTGATAAGCAGGTTAACGGTGAGGTTAAAGACTCCTATGACCCCAAAGAGTGTGCCTGTATTCCGGTCCTTCCTGTGTGAGGCAGACTTTACAGAGCCAGAGCTGGTGAAATAAAGACCATCAAGCCCTGCTAAACTCTCTAATTCTGGAAGTGGCAAATATGAAGGCTCTTGGGGATAGGGGTTGTGAGGATAAATCTGAGAGGAAGTTTTCTTGCATCCTGTCCATGGCACAGCAATCTTCTTCATATTTGAGAGTGGTGACTTTATTTCTCTCACCACACACAAGATTTTAACTGTAGTCTTTTTCCTTTGGGTACCTCTGAAGGGGTTCAGAATATGCCACCCCAAAATACGCCACTGTGGTATAAGGATTATTGTGAGCTGAAGGCAATTGAGAAGAAGCAGGCACAAGAGAAATTCTCAGCCCTCCCCCTCTCTGCCAGGAAGGGCAAGACAATTCTTAATCACCTGAGACAATTCCAGACTCACCCCAGAGACCACACCACTGGCATCTACATAACAAACCTCACTAAAACAACCCTTATCTTACATTAGTTTCTCCTATATATTTACCTTCCTACAATTTGCTGCACCTAGAAGCACAAAGTCCCTTTCCTTTGTCACTTCTCTACAAAGGTATTGTTCTTTTGTTAAGATGCTATATAAGCCCAGGTTCTAACCCCCAATCTGAGTTGCTCATCACTGACTTCTCCCGTGTGTACTCAGATGCACGCGTTAACAAACTTCTGATTGTTTTTCTCCTGTTAATCTGTCTTTTGACAGTCTCATTTGCAGAGCCCCAGCCAACGAACCTAGGTTTGAGGAAAAGGTTTTTTCCTTCCCTGCGTCTCCCTCCCATCCTTCGTATCCTTCATGCTGAACAAAGTCAATTATTATCATCGTCTCTCTTAACTTGCCAGTCAAGAGCTGTCTACCCAGTGTCCCGGGCAGGCACGTGGCTCTTGAACAGGCCTGGATAGTGTGAGTGGAGGGTGCTGGGGCAGCCTGGGTGGTCTACATGGGGCTGTCTGCACATGCGGAGTCCGGAGTAGAGTCCACACAGCTGCCAATTTCTCAAGGTTGGATTTTTTTAAATCCATCTCTCTCATTTCATTCATTTTCCTTTTAAAAGCTATTATTCACTTTTAATTACACAAATAAACACAAGTACATTCCCACAGTAAAAATATTAAATGTTACTTATAGCTAACTATTTCCCAGAACCTCCAAATCCCAGTCTCTCCACAGAGAAAACCATCATTGCCGGTTTGGCTTGAATACTTCTAGGCATGTTTCTACGCTTGGATTACCTATAGTTAGACTTATCAAAATAAACAGTTTCATTTTTTTGTCATTGCTAATTGTTACTTTACAGAAATGACATCAGATTATACCTACTGATCTGTGACTTTCCTTTTGTTCACTCAACAATAGATTTCTGATAATGCTCACGCCACTTTACAGACCTATAGATCTAACCGCATACTCAGCACCTGCTATGTAGCATTCCCTATATGTTCACATTGTTCATTAAAGCACCCCCATAATGAAGGATATTTAAATTATTTCTAATTTTTATTAGAAATAAATAATACAGTGAATAGCTACATATTTGTAAATGTTTTATTACAATAAATTCTAGGAAGTAAAGTTGCTGGGCAAAAGATACACACAGTTATATATCTTAACATGGTTTTAAACCTCTCTCAGTCTGACCTTGAGAATGATGAGCAAGGGGCAGCAGAAGTGGGGAAGAGTCCAAGGAGCCCAGATGGACAGAGCTAAGACAACTCAGACTGCCATGGTAGGCAGAGCCTTTTCCCCTGAGGGTGTCTGAAATGGGCTATACAATAGACCTTTGAAAACCCTCAGTGGGCAAAGGCTACTCAAGCTGATTTGAGAGAGCTAGGTATGGCCATGGAGCTCATTAGTAAAGCAACTACTAGTCACTGGCAGCAAAAAAAACTCACCACCACTCTGGGATCCATTCTGGTCCCACAACACAGCTCCTTCTTTGAATGATAAAGGCAATCCTGAGGAAGTAGGTGTGGACCTCACTTAAGTCCTGCAGAAAAGGGAACAAGGATTTTCTCAGTCTTTCCTTCAAGAAGTAGCTGATTGATGGACAACACGTAATGATCTAAGCTGAGTGAATACAAGCTGCTAAACTCCTTGACCTCATGTACACAGCTTGATGCAGCCCATCCAACCAACGTCCAGTGCTTGGCTGAATTATTACAGGTGATGAGACATGCCATTGTAAAACTAATTAAATTATCAAGATGATGCATAAGAGATCAGCTGCACACACAATGAATTGTAGTTGGTCCCTGATTATGACTCGGATGTAGACATTTTGAACCAGGATGGAAAGGGCTCCTCACCTGTAACTATTTCTTCCAAATACATGCTTTCCACAACTACTGCTATGTTCCACCCATGGAAGTATGACAGCAAGCAAGCATAATCCAGTAAATGAAAAAATTGTGGAATGCAATCCTATTCACACAAAAGTGTATAATTTGGACAAAAGGCAAGATTTCATGTAAGTCCAACAATAGCCTCTATGAGATGGTGGATGTGGAAGTTGAACCATACCTGGAAGTCCATAGTTAAGGTAAAGAGCATCCTGAGCCATGTCTGCCTTTTGGTGTTAACTGGTCATACAATAAAGATTATAGATTGGACTCAGCAATGTCCTCCAAGTCACCAGCAAGAAGGACATAACACACAAAACAAAAGCCTCTTGGCTCTCCATACCTACTTGGCATACCATTATACTGTTTTTGAATTATTGCAAATGATACGTGAAAGGATTTCAGCTTTACCGATTGACCACATATAAACTCAATAAGCTTAACGTTAGTCCCATGAAGATCTTCCTACCATTCCTTCCTGTTTAATTGCATCATGTGAAAGACTGCTCAAAGTTCAGAAATAGTTCTGAAGAAGAATAGTTCTGACTTTGGTTTGAATTCCTCAGGTAAAACCTTAAAGCTTGCATTCCACCACTTTTCAGAATATTATTATTAAAGAGAGAGACAGCATCTTCAGTACCCTGGTTATGGTCTGCTGAGCTTCATGTAAATGTAAATCCTCAGTATATTTATTAGAACCTGGAGCCCACCACTAGCCAGAAAAATCAGCTTGTTTTCTTGGTTGCCATAAGAAAAAGTTTAAAGGAAACCTATTGTAACAGGTTGAGCAAGACAACCTCTCTAAACTTGCTCAGGACGTAGAAGCTGCCCAAGTTATTGAAAATAATGGAGCTGTAACTTTTCTGACAGAATTCCTTCACTCTAAAAATAAGGATATGGCAACGTGAAACTACAGGGTTTTTTTCCAAATGTGTGAGAATGAACCACCTTTCAGTTGAGTTGACTAGCTCTCTCTCTTTCTTCAGAACTGAGCCAGTGGCTTAGAATGAGCCCATTGGTCTTGGACTTTATTGGCTATTTTCAGAATGATCCAGACTGTGGTTAGAATGTCCAAAGTATGGACCCATGTTGAAACATGAGACCATGACCACCATCCAGATGCTGACCAGCTAGATGCTTGGCTGCCAGATCTGGGATGTTATGGATGGACTGCCCTAGGTCACCACCATCAGCTGTCCTAGCTTGATATTGATACTATAAATTATGAATAAGAATGACAATACAAATGGATTTGGGGACTAACTCCAGGAAAAGAATGCACAAGAGTGGATCATAAGATAGACTTTTTAAAACCCTAGCCTTTATTTAACAAAATAATAAATTTAAAGTATTGGTAATAGAACTGCCTTTGCTTGCTTTGAAGTAGCTCTTTAATTTTTTGTTTTGAATAATGGTTAGTTTTTTAAGTTATAGTAAATAGTGTTACAGCAATTTCTAATTTTTAAGAAACAAGTAATAATGTAGAACAAAGGTTGGCAAACTAAGGCCTGCAGGCCAAATCCAGCCTACTGCTTGTTTTTGTATAGTCCCCAATATTATAATGGTTTTTACTTTTTTTTAATGCTTGTGGGTGGAAATCAAAAGAATGATACACAATGATATGTGCAACTTATACGAAACACAATTTTTAGTGTCTCTAAATAAAGTTTTCCTGGAACACCACTTCACTCATTAGCCTACAGTTTTTCTAACCTGCTCTTATAAGATGTTTCAGGAGAAAATGAAATTACAAAAACAGTCCTGAATCAAAATAAATTTTTAAATTGACAAAAATTTTAACATATACTGACAAAACTTTTAATATATACTGATAAATTGCCCTCCAGGATACAGTGAAATTTACAATCCCATCTGCAGTATATCATATGTCCTTGTATATCTATTTCTCCATATCCTTGCCAACACAGTAATTTTTACCAATCTGATTAGTGAGAAATGATGTCTTTACATTTGTAGTTTCCTGCTTACTAGTGACAAAGAGCACCTTTTTATGTTTCTTGATCAGTGTACATTTCTTATTCTGTTAATTGTCTATTAATACCTTTGGCTTGTTGAAAAAAATCTATCTTACTGTCTTTTAACTATTTCCATGATTACTAGAGCAGTTATGTTCTTTAATGTTTATTGGTCATTTTTTTCTTTCCTATTCTGTGAATTGCCTGTTTATATCTTTGCCAATTTTTCTACTGTGTTGCTTGCCTTGTTCTTATTAATATTGAATTCTTAGGATTTACTATTGTTTAGGGGGTCTCAAAGTGCAGTCAGTTTTCAGAAAGCAAACATAATCTGACACAATAACCTAAATTAAACTCTTGTCCAAGCCAGTCCTGGGGTTAGCATATTACCCCTTGTCTGTGTTGTACACCTACAGCAAAGCACAGAAAACTGCCAGATAACAAATTAGTTAATCTCCTCCGGTGAATGCCACACGCCTCTTCTTTCCTTTTCTAATAAGCCCTTCAAAGAAAGAAGGGAATTGATCATTAAAAATAGCTGCTGGGGACAGAAATAAAGACGTAGACGTAGAGAATGGACTTGAGGATGCGGGTGGGGGAAGGGTAAGCTGGGATGAAGTGAGAGAGTGGCATGGACGTATATACACTACCAAATGTAAAACAGATAGCTAGTGGGAAGCAGCCACATAGCACAGGGAGATCAGCTCGTGCTTTGTGACCACCTAGAGGGGTGGGATAGGGAGGGTGGGAGGGAGACTCAAGAGGGAGGAGATATGGGGATGTATGTATATGTATAGCTGACTCACTTTGTTATACAGCAGAAACTAACACACCATTGTAAAGCAATTATACTCCAATAAAGATGTTAAAAAAAAATAGCTGCTGGTTTTATCAGTAGCACTCAGTAATAATCAAAATCAGCTTTGGGCTCAGAAAGCAACAGCATGTATTGAACATCCTCTGTGTGTGCTGGTGATTCATTAAGAATCTAGCAAAGGACCTTCTAGACCCCCTGGTGGTGGAGGGATGTGGGGAGGTGGTGCTAAGCAAGACCAGACCAGCCCACCAGGGGATAAGATACTAGAAGGGGTCCAGGTTGAAGCCCTTAGAGACTGCCATGGTCAATCCAGGAAACAGGGATGAGTTGACAAGTCCAGAGGGCAGGAACGGGGCCAAAGGTAGGAAACAAGATTTAGGACATAGATAGATCTGGAAAGAAAGGGGAAGAGGGAGTGAAGCAAGGCAAGCCCTGGAAACTGTTCAAGGTCCACAACCTGCTGCTGTAACAGCCACAAGACATCTTACATGAGTCCTCACGTGGAGTGGCTTAAAGCAAGTTCTCCACTCTCACTTAGCAACCCATAGAGTCCTTGACCCCTCCCCAGAGAGACGGATTCATTGGCCTGGGGTGGAGCCCAGGCATCCGTATTTTTTAAAACATGAAGCTAGGGTTGAGAACTACAAGCTTAAAAAGTCAATCAGCTGACATAGAAGGAAGAGACATGACCACAGTCTTGTATATGTTACAGTTGTCCCTTGGTATCCAGGGGAAATTGTTCCCAGTACCTCCACAGATACCAAAAGCCAAGGATGCTCAAGTCCCTTATATTAAATGGCATAATATTTGCATATAACCTACCCATATCCTACCATAGACTTTAAATCATCTCTAGATTACTTATAATACCTAATGCAATGTAAATGCTAGGTAAAAAGTCATAAATACAATGTAAATGTATGTAAATAGTTGCCTGTGCATGGCAAATTCAAGTTTTGCTCTTTGGAACTTCCTGGAATTTTTCTTCTGCCTATTTTCAATCTCTGGTTGGTCAAATCCACAGATGTGGAACCTGTGGATATAGGGGGTCAACTGTAATAACTGCTTATTTTCTGCCTATTTTCAATCTCTGGTTGGTCGAATCCACAGATGTGGAACCTGTGGATATAGGGGGCCAACTGTAATAACTGTTGTGCTCAGAAGCCCAGCCCTGGGTGGACAGCTGCTCTGGAACACCCAAAGTCAGGCCTGAGAGGGAAATCAAACTCAAGTGCCACAAGGGAGGAGTCGATGCCTAGAAGAACTGCAGTGCCACTAGTTAATCTAGGAAACATTGAACAGAAGATAATGTGTTCTGTGACACCCCCATGAGTCCATGAGTTAACTTAGTCAATTTATTTCAGTTAGGAATATAGATGGATTGCTCAGCAGAGAATTCTGGACCAAGAATGTGCACTAGGAAATCACCAAGAGCTGCTACTGTGCCCGCCTATATTCATATGTTGAAGCCTTAGCCCTCATTGTGATGGGATTTGGAGATGGGGCCTTTGGGAGATAATTAGGTTTAGATGAAGTAACAAGGCTGGGTCCCTTGTGATGAGATTAGTGCCCTTATAAGAAGAGACACCAGAGAGCTTGCACTCTTTCTCCCTCCTCCATGTGAGGACACAGCAAGAAGGCAGCCATCTACAAGCCAGGAAGAGAATCTTCACCAGAAAATGACTATGCTGGCACCTTGATCTTGGACTTGTAGCCTCCAGAAGTGTGAGAACATACATTTCTACTGTTTAAACCAAATATTTTGTTATGGTAATTTGTCACGGCAGCCCCAGCTGACTAATACAAGAGCCATGGGAATGGACCAGATTACACAAAGAGAGATCAGAGAGTGAGATGAGAAATATATCAGGAATAGAAACTTGGGGAGTCTGACATTTAAGGTAGGGCAGAGTAAAGAGATCCAAGGAAGGGCAAGCCAGCCACCAGAGAGACAGAAAGAAAATGAGGAATGTGCCGCGAGAGAGGAGATTTGAAGAAAGCAGGGATGCTGTGCACAGTCACTGGAGAGAAGGGCACAGTTTGAGGAAAGGAGAGAGGCCTTTCAAACCTTCTGCAGTGAAGTCACTGCTAACCTCAGAGAGACAATTTGAGGCAAAGGAGAGAGGCTTTTCTCTTCTTCCCCTTGTAGGGCTGGCTGCCTGGCCCTGCTCGGCACAGTTATGGGTCCTGAGGCTTGTGGACTGGAAACATTAGGAGCTCCTTCTGTACCAGCTGGTCCATCAGGATGCTGTGCTGCCTGTGTCTGGAGTCCACAGAAGAAGCAAATGGTGCTTAGCTCATCCCCAGACTGTCAGACTACATGGTAGGCCTTATGCTCACATCCCAAGTTACTAGATGGAACCCCACTGAGGCTGGAGCCCAGCCCCTGCCCCATCCTAATGAAATGGAGACCTCGACTCCCTCAGCTATCTCCTGCCAGCTCCTTTCCTTGGGGCTGGTTCTTTCTTCCCTATATTAGCTTAGGTAAACCTCTGATTTATACTTTGGACACTTAGATGCAACCAAGAGCCACAGCCATCTCCTGGAAGCCCTGATTTCGTGCTACCTTAGGCACGGCTGAGGGCAAGATCAGACATTTCAGCATGCCCCCTTGCACTGGGGATTTGGTACCACCATCCCATTGGTCCTCGTTGGTCCCCTTCCTCATCACAGCACTGCCTCGTGCCAGTTTAGTCTTTTCACTGCCCCCTTTTCCTCTGCCCTGGGAGCCCCAATCATGCTATGGGGTAGGGGCCACAGCACTGATAAGCATGCACTCACACTTTTCTCCAGGGTGCTGTCCTAACTGGCCTTTCCGAGTGCCTCAATGCCTCTGCCAATGTGGGAGTTCTTTCATCACTTTTTTTTTTTTTAATAATGTTAACAGACATATCAACACATTTGTCAAAATCACAAGTCAACAGGAAAAATTCAAACACTTAACAGAGTAAATATGAGAGCTGTTTCCAGGCTGCAATAACCTTGCTGGAATGCAGGCAGACACAACAAACCTCCTCTCATCTCCCTCCCACTACATCCTTTACACCAAGGCCATCGCCTGTCCTTCCTGGACCCTGATGATCTCTCCAATGAATAAACAATTAGGCTTGAAGCAAGTTTCCGGATCAAGCTGAGCCCATGCTGCCGGCAGCCTGATCTGTGATGAATGATCAGGGATCTTGGAGAATGTTGTGCGCCATATTTCACCCAGGGAATAATTTCTTGGTGTTAACTTTTTAAAAAGTGATTTCTAAGAGGGCTTAGAAAAAAGCCTACAAGACATCACCACAGTCATTCGGTTTTGTAGAATCCTTTGATATGCTCAGATAGAAGAGACAGTCCTGTGTAATTAATCTAAACCTGTGGACGATCACCTAAGGTCTAATGGGTGTTGGACCAAGCCTGATGGATGCAGGGGAGGCGGCATGGGATATCCCAGCCCTGTTTGTTGCCAGCCCCAAGGGTAGTTAGATGAGCCCTGTGTCTCTTGTCACCTCCCTCTCATAAACAGGACAGAAATGAAATCCAAACCAGGGTCTCTGCTGATAACCTGAATACACAGAAAGGATATGTTTATCTTCAGCCCTGGTAAAACTGCTAAACTGCCTCAGTTTCTCCACTGGGAATGAGGGTGGATGCAGCTTGGAGCAGATGCAGTGTTTGTCTATCCCAATCCTATGCTATGCAGATGTGCACCTTTGCTCCACCCCAGCCCCTCCCTCCTGCCCTTAGCCACTCTATTCCAGGAGAAGAGCCAGAATGGTCAGCCCATCAATCCAAATATCAATATCTCCAAGAAATGATATTGGACCTCCTTCCTCAAAATCTGGATGTTGCTAAGTACCTCCAATGGTCAGATTCTATCTGCTTCTTTAGGTCTTGGATATTGATCTTTGATTGCTATGTCTATTTTTCTTGGCTTATCCCATAATCCTTGGGTGGGTGAAGGATACAATATTATACAGAAATACAGATAACACGGCCTGGGTAGTCTGCCTTGCTAAACCATATCATCCTGTACACACAAACATCTATCCTGACCATCTCAATGAGTCCAGCATCAGGACCAAAGACATGCCAATCACTTTCTGAGTTGCCTGGGCCAGAGGCTCGTTAGTGGAGAAAGTGATGGGAGTGATGGCAGAGAACATGCCGCCCCCTGCTCACGGGTAGCAGCTGCCACGATTCAGAACGGGCCAGTAGGAAGCAGTGGGAACATCACGTCCCAGTCCTGGTTTTGTCCCAGGGTCACTCTAGGACTTTGTTCTCTCTCTGCCTCACCTCCCTCCTCTGTGGCAGGAAAACACCAGCTGTCACCCAGGGAGGGTCAGGTTGAGAAGTTCCTAATGAGGGACCCGGCAGCAGTTGATAGCTGTCCTGTGTGGAACAGCAAGTCCTTCTTAGGCCACATCCCTCGCCTCGCCTCAGGGATATCGGCAGCTGGTGGCAGGCAGCTGAGAGAATACAGACACCCACAGACCTGTCAGCTCCGTGAGCCGCCTCCCTGCCCCACAGTGATCTGGGGGCCACTCATTGGATTGTTGCTGCTCATAATAATATAATGCCTGTGCTTCTACTTCCTCCAATGATAACTCATTTACTTAGGAGACTTAATAAAAGCCAAACATCATCACCTCATTGCCAGCTCACCAGTGGCGTTCATTCCATAAATACTGCTGAGGTTTTGTGTGGAGTTTGTTTTTGATCCAGGATGCTACAGAGAGGCTCACAGCCAATGCGAGGGAGTGGAGTGACTCGTCAGGGAAGACTTTTGCCTGCCCAAGTGGTGGGAAAAGTTCAGCTCTAGGCCAATCTTTTAACTTGCTCCTCTCCACTTGTCATCTTGTTTAGTGTCACTTAAAATAAATTGTCCCTTTCTTCGGTGAAACTGGACCTTGGATCACAAGGAATTACTCTTGGAGGCAACCTGTGGAAGCTGCATCAGGCATTCAGTAATGGATGGCATTCTGATCGCCAGAGCCTCGCCTCTGGCAGCTCACCATCTCTCTCCTCCTTCCCCTCCTCATTCCTTCTCCCTCAGGAGCAGCAGTGGTGACCACTCAGAGCTGGAAGCCATCACTGCATAATGAGTTCTTACCTCAGAATGATTATTAGGAGGAAGGGTGAGGTTGTTTTCACTCTATTCATGGTCATACGGTCAGAGACCCAGGAATGACAAATTCTGCCCTGCAATCGCATCTGCTCCCCACAGCAAGATTCTAGGAAGGTATATGCAAGGTTCAGTGGCAAAATGAACATATCAAAACAATTCATGAATAGCTGTCAAATGCCTGACGTTCCGAAAAGAGCTCTGTGAAAAATGCAGAGTAGATTCTGCTTGAGACCTTCATTGAACTTACTTCTTCCCCATGCACTTGAATCTAGGAACTTACAAGTTCCTATGGAGGGGAATAAAGAGATGGATGACCCTCAGGGCCCCCCAGGATCCAATTATCCAACTCCTTGGACTCAACATGAAAGAGGAAGAAGTGACAGTTTACCAATTCTACAGAATAAGGAGAATGACAAAGAACAAGAGAGAGGCGAGGGACCCAAAGATGGAACCTTTCAAGGCACAATGCCCTCACACACAAGTAATTGTCTGGGACTCTGTTCCATCACCAGATTAGCAAGTCTTCAGCCCTCGAGGAGGTGGACAGAGGTCAGTGCTCTTGAGTGGGAGGAAGAGGGAGCAGTGTTCCCTCTCTTACAACTGACATCATCATTGTTATCATCACGCCTAGACAAACACCTCCATGTCTATGCAGCCATTCTGGTGAACTTCTGTTTATTTACCATGCTTCTCCTATGGACCAGGCATGATACATGGCACTCTACAACCTGAATAGAGCTCTCTTCAGTGATTACAGCTAAGACAGCACTATTAACTCAGGTATTACATTTCAGGATGCAACTGGGATTGAAAGGGTACGTTGAAACTGGCTAGAGAAGCCCCAAAGACAGACCTAGGGGTTAGAAATGGAGCTCCTCACGTGGTAGAGCAGGCTCTCAGCTTCAGTTCATGGGGGAAACTCTACCTAAGAAATTAATTCTGGTACTTAGAGAGTGAGTAGCCTGAAGTCCAGCCAAAAGTAACAGGGGTGTCCTGTCAAGCAGACAGGCATGCAAAGCCCACGAGGGTTGAAAGGAGGCAGTGAAAAGGGAGGGAAGAAGGCAAAAAGGGTGAGAAAACATTTAAGGTAAAATCTTAAGGTGACTAGCAGTCATTTTTTTCCAAGTTGTGGATGGGTGGGGAGTTGACCAGGGAAAGATTGACTCAGGCAGATGGAACGGTATGTGTAAAAGATGCAAGTTGGCCAGTTGTACATACCAGTTAAGTACTAGAAACTAGGGAAAGAAACAGACATCTGCGAAAAAAAAAGAGAAATTTATTTCTCTCTTAAGTAAGAGTCTAAAAGTGGACATTTCTGAGCTGATGTATCAACCCCACAGAGTCTTCACTGACCTGGACTCCAATCTTGCTATTCCACATATTACCATTGGATTGTTGCCTCACAATCCAAGACAGCTACTTGAGCTCCATCTTTGGCATCTACATTAAGGAGACTGATGTGATCAGATTTGTCATCTTGGACAATTGCTATACCTGCAACGTAAAGAATGCTTCGGAGGAGACAATGTAATGTAAGTAGGCCATTGAAAGAATTCAGGCAAAAGATAACTGTGATCTGAGCTATGCCAAGCTGCCACTAGTATAGCTTTTGCCAGAATTACTTCAATAGAGGACAATACTGATGACATAGTAAGTGACAACATGGAATATAAAACTAAATGAAGAAGCACATAGGGCAGAGTCCAGGAAAAGTGCCAAATGTGGAGCTTCCACGGTCCTCTCCCCATGGAATCATGGACATATTAATGTATGACCATACACACTAACTATTGCCATCCAGGGAAGCTCACCTGAGCCTTTGGTGTCTAGAGTTTTCATTTGGGCTCAATCATACTGTGAAAATTAATAAAGGGAAACCTCACTAAAATGGAGTCCAGAAGAAGGATGGAGCTTTCACATGCATACCACTCAGCACCAATAAAGATCCCAACAGGAAGAGACATACCTTACATCTCCAGCAGGAAGTGACACTACTTTACTATGTCAGCAGGAGGAAGAAAGATTTTCTCTTTGCCTGACAACAGTTCGGTCAGTAAGAGACTGTTACCACTCAGTCAATGAAAAGCCACTATACTCTGAACTCCCAGTTTCCTCCAATGGACTTTTTGTTTATAACAGCCTCTCCCAATTTTCCCTTCTCCTCTATAAAAAAAAACTTCCTCTCCTTTGCTTTACTAAACTTGAATATGGCTTGCCATATTTGCATGTCCCGAATTGCAGTTCTTCACTGCTCCCATATAAACCCATTTTTCTGGTAAAATAACTGGCTGTTTTATCGTTTTAGGTTAGCAACATATATCCCACGTGGATGACCTTTAGTCTCCAGCCCTCTCAGAGGTCAGGCTGATACCTATAATCTCCAACCCCTTTGAGAGGCAAAACTGATAGTAGTGATAATGGGCCCAACGCCCCCAGTATAAATCACACTGTTGACTCTCTAGTGGCCAAAGTCCCTAGGCAAACAAACACACTCCTATCAGACATAGTATTCCAAAGGCCTGGAGATCACCCTCCAGTAGCTGAGGGAAAAGTCCAGATCTTCAGGTAGGGTTAATTCTTCACTACTCAATAAGGTAAAGTAGTGCCATGTCAATAGCACCTCATATCCTCCAAGCATCTTCAATTCAGGCCAGCAGAATTAAGGTCAGGCAATAAACTCACAAAATTAACCAAGCCCTTGAGAAATTAAGCCATCATGTGGGACAGCCAAAAGAAACAAACAATAGATTTAGACCCCTGGAGGCTGATAGTATTAGAACTCTCAGACTCAAAATATACAATAGATATACAGAAAATATTTAAATAAATAAATAATGGAATTTGAAATATGAACAAAAAACAAGATACTGTAAGGAATAGCAGACATATTTGAAAAAAAACTAATGAAACTTGTAAGAATAAAAAGGGAATTAGGGGCTTCCCTGGTGGCGCAGTGGTTGAGAATCTGCCTGCTAATGCAGGGGACACGGGTTCGAGCCCTGGTCTGGGAAGATCCCACATGCCGCGGAGCAACTAGGCCCGTGAGCCACAACTGCTGAGCCTGCGCGTCTGGAGCCTGTGCTCCGCAACAAGAGAGGCCGCGATAGTGAGAGGCCCGCGCACCGCGATGAAGAGTGGCCCCCGCTTGCCGCAACTAGAGGAAGCCCTCGCACAGAAACAAAGACCCAACACAGCCAAAAAACAAATAAATAAATAATAATTAAAGGTGTTAATAATTTTTTTAAAAAAGTTGTATCAATGTAGCATCCATTTAAAAAAAAAACTCTAAAGAATAAACCTCAGCAAAAATGAAAATTTTCCATAAAAATAGACTAGGATGCAAGAAGGAAAGATGAAAAAATAAAATGACAAAATACTTGTAAACCTTTTTTTTAATTGCATGATGAAGTGAAAGTACTTAATGGAAACATAGCTATGAAGTCTCCATGAATATGTCATGTTTCTGCAGAGTCTGGGTCCTCTGAGAGAAGCCAGTTATAACTAATGTTTACATAAGCGAGACATTCCAGGATAGTAAAGCTTAGAGACATCTCTCTCCCCAGAGGCAACCCTGGGTAATAAAGATAAAGACCTCTTCTTCCCTGCCTGCAGATTTGCTTACATTCCAGGATAAGAGCAATCTCTCTCTGAAAGGAGGGTGGGCGGATCCCAGCAGCTCTTTATAAGTCAGTTTCCTAATTCAGGGTTCTCCTGAAATGCTCTCCATTGCATGTACATGTACTATCAGAGTCTCAGCATTTCACCCCATGGGGATGTGGACTTAAGAAACCAGTGCCATGAAGCTACTCTGGCTGCTGCTTTTGACCTGAAGAGTAAATAGTGCTTGTCTCAACCCAGGGGTCTTAAGTCTCCTGTTGGGGTGTGTGTGTGTGTGAGAGAGAGAGAGAGAGAATGAGAGAGAAAGATTGTGATTCATAACAAGAAATATATATTTGGTCTTCTGACCACTCCCCAAACCCTTGGAATCTCCTAAGCAATGGGAGCATATTTTGCTATGATATTTGGTCTTTTGTTCTCAGTTTCTGAAATCACTTCAGAGCCATAACGGTTAAATGGGTGTCTTGTTATTCATAACGAGCCCCTTTCAACTACAATCAAGTTTATATTAACAAGGTGACTTACAAATTTCCTAAAGATGGGGTGGGCTTGGAGTCTGGTTGCACGGGAACCAACCATGAATAGAGGGTTGGAACTTTCAGTCCTACCCCTTAACATTCAGGGAGATTGAGTTTAATCACCAATGGCCAATGATATAATCAATCGCACCTGTGTAATGAAGCCTCCATAAAAACCCAAAAGAGCAGGGTTCAGAGAGCTTCCACGTTTGGGAATCAGAATGCTACCACGTGCCACTGTGCTGGGTCTCAAACTCCATGGGGAGAGAAACTCCTTTGTTTAAGATCTCAGCCTATGTATCTCTTCATTTGGCCGTTGATATATATCCTTTAATATCCTTTGTGATGAACCGGTAATCTATGAGTAAACTGGTTTCCTGAGTCCTGTGAGCCACTCTAGCAAATTAATCAAACACAAGGAAGGGATCATGGGAACCTCTGATTTATAGCCAGTAAGTCAGAAGCCCAGGTAACAACCTGGACTTGCAATTGGCATCTGAAGTGGGGGCAGTCTTGTGAGACTGAGTCCTTAACCTGTGGAATGTGATGCTATCTCCAGGTAGATGGTGTCAGAGTTGAACTGAGTTGTCGGGAGAACTGCTTGGTGGTGTGAGAAAACTCCAACACGTTCAAATTGAGAGCAGAGTCATAGCGGATTGCACTCTTCACCATTTCTGATTTAACAATAGTCTTTAGTATCTATATTAGAAAATAAAAAGGCTAAAACTTTATGAGCTAAGCATTCAACATAAGAAATTAGAAAAGAACAACAAAATGAATCCAAATAGAAGAAAATATATTTCATTTAATTTGAAGTGTTATTGATTTTATGCATTGTTATTTTATATTTATATTCTTAGACATAGTTTTTCCCACATATCGTTCAATTATTTTTCAACTCCAAGTTATCAATGTCTGTAATTTTTCTACATAATATTGTTTTCTGTGCTATCAGGAACATGAGTGATGTAGCATTTCTTAAGAGAGTGTGCCACTACTGTCTTGGGGATTTTGTTCCTTTCTACAAGTTTTGGTTGCATATGCAGAGCAATGACACATATGTCATAACTGGTACCTGGCTGACAACAAATAAAAGCCACATCCACATTTGAGGTATGTTATGATAAGAAAAGTTATACACCTTAGAATCAATAAAATATGGAAATAAAGATAAGATCAAAAATTAGTGAAATTAAAAAAAGGAACAATAGAAAGCATAAGCAAAGCTAAAATGAGCTCTTTGAAAAACTAATAACAAACCTCCTGAGAAATTAATCTAAAATAAGATCAAGGCTCAATATTAGCAATGAAGAGGTAAACATAACTGCATATATAGCAGAGGTTAAAAAGATAATACTATTGTCAACTGAAAAAAAATGCACAACCTAAAAGGTGAGAGTTATGCTTTATTCAGCAGACATTCTTAGGACTTTAGCTGGGGCCCGTATCCTTTGTTTTCTCATCCTGACTCTCTTCAGGGTGCACCGTTGGGGGTGGCTGCAGACTGACTCTGCTAGCTGGTGGGCATTCCTTGTTTCCTTCCTGAGTTCCCTCAGGGCTCACTTCTGGGGGTAGCTACAACATCCTTTATTTACTGATGTGGCAGGCTGCTTTCCTAGTCCACACTATGAGTAACTTTTTGATGATATATTTGAAATTTTAGATGAATAAAAAACTCATAAAAATGAAAACTTACTAAGATTGACTAAGATTCATTCAACAGGAAATGTAAACCCTGAGAATTTCCATAAATATTAAAGCTTTTAAATCAGTAATTAAAATTATTACCACAAAGAAATCACCAAATCCAGATAATTTATAGAAAAATCCTATCAAACTTCCAAGAAACATATCATTGTAATATTTTATAAACTCTTCCAAATACCAAAAAAAGAGAGAATATTCCTCAATTTAAGTTGGCTGGTATAATCATGATATCAAAACCAGACAAGTACAGTACAAGAAAGGAAAATAATAAGCCAGTTACATTCATGAACATGAGTGCAAAGACGCCAATCAAAATGTTAGCAAATTTAAGCTAGAATTTAAAGAGAGATAATACATCAAACTTAAGTTGAATATATGCCAAGAATGCAAGAATGTATTAATCATGTTAACAGATTAAATTAGAAAGAAATCATCTCTGCAGGTTCAAGAAAAACATTTGTCAAAATTCTACATGTATTTATAGTCTTTAGAAACCTCCCAAAAAACTAGGAAGGAAAGAGAACGTTTTAACCTGCTAAAGGATATCTTCATAAAATCCATTGCAAGCATCATTTTTAACAGGGAAATTTAGGAAGCATTACCTTCATGAAAAGGAACAAGACAAGAATGCCCATTTTTATCATTTTAATTCAGCATAGTGTGGGAGGTTCTAACCAGCACAGTTAGATAATAACAACAAATTAAAGGCAGAATACTGAAAAGAAAAAATGAAAACCATTATTACTTAGGGTAATATAATTATATCTACATAAAAAACTCAGAGACTTTACAGAAAAATTATTAGATGTAATAAGATAATTTAGCAAGGAGCCTGGCTAAAAGATCAACATACAAAAAGTAATTACATTTGTATACACCAGAAATCATTCACTAGAAAACATAACATTTAAAAGATTCTATCACAGACTCATAGACTTAGAAAACAAACTATGGTTACCAAAGGGGAAAGGTGTGGGGGGAGGGATAAATTAGGAGGTTGGGATTAACATATACACACTACTATACATAAAATAGATAACCAACAAGAGCTTACTGTATAGCACAGGGAACTCTACTCAGTACTCTGTAATAACATATATGGGAAAAGAATCTGAAAAAGAATAGATATATGTATATGTATAACTGACTCACTTTGCTGTACACCTGAAACTAACACAACATTATAAATCAAATATACTACAATATAAAATAAAAACTTTAAAAAAGACTTACTAAGGTACAAAATTTTTCTATAAAATAAATAAGCTACGGGATGCAAAAATAAATAAATAAAAAAGATTCTATCTACAAGAGTTATAAAAACAGAAGATACTCAGAAATAAATCTGAAAGCTATACATGAGACCTATATGGAGAAAAATTCTAAATTTCATTGGAAGGCATTAAAGAAAATCTAAATAATGAGTAAGACGTGCCATGTTTAATAAGACAACTTAATGTCATAAAGATATCAGTATAGTCCAAACTGATTTATAGATTCAATATAATTAATCAAAATCCCAACAGATTTTTTTTTTTCAGAGAACTTAGAAAGCCAATTCTAAGATGTATATGGAAGAACAAAGGGTCAAGAATAACCAAGACACTCCTGAAGACAGTTAGGTTGAGGGACTGTCCTAGCAGATACCAAGATTTATTATAAAACTTTAGTTATTAAAACAGTGTGATACCAGCACAGAAATGGATAAGTTGACCAATGAAACAAAACAGAGACCTTAGAATCAGGTCCATGCACAAGTGGAATCTTGAATTTACTACAAAGGTGGCATTGTAGAGCATGAGAAATAGCCTCCCTTTGTCTAAAAGGAAGTGAAACAGTTGTGATGGGGACAGAGTAAAGGGACAAAGTAGGTAATTAAATAGTTAACCCCACTAGGGGACTGTAAGTAAAGAAAAAAGTAGGGGAGACCCCTGTAAATTAATGCTCACTCAAGAAAGTAGGTTTACTTAACCACAAAACCAAGCAGGCTTGCTTAGCCAGAAAACCATACAACAGAAGCATGAGATATGCCCCAGAACAATAAAACAATGGCGGTGTGAGACCCACATCCTGCCCAGTGAGCCCAATAAGTTAATGATTCCTAGGACACACTCCTTTGCGTGCACTAAAAACAAAAATATTAGGAAAAGGTGATATTATACTAAAACCTGAGATGATTTACCATTTTTAGCATATGTTACCACCTTTTTGCTTATTTCCATGGCACTATGACAGTCCCTGCTTGACCATGTAGGGACAAGAAAACTCCCCCACCCAACATGGGGGAGGAAGTGATGATGGAAGCATGATGTCTCCTCAAAAATGAGGAAGAAAATGGTCTTTTCCCCCTCCCTACTTTTCCTTTGATTTTAAAACAGTAGCCCACTAAGTTCTCGGGGCATGGCACCCTCTCACCCACCCATGTCTAAGCTTCACAAGCATCCTATTCTAATAAATCACTTCTTATCTAACACTTTGCCTCTCACTGAATTCTTTCTGTACTGAGACATAAAGAACCAGAACTCCTCGGAGCCCCCCTAAATGCTACCTAGTGGTTTCAGTTGGTTAGTCAGGGAGGACAAAATGGAATAGGATTCCTACCTCTGGACTCTAGCAGTTCTACATAGATTAAGGACTCAAATCTGAAAGACCAAACTTCAAAACTCTTAGAGGAAAATGCAGGCAGGTATATATCTTTCTGACCTTGAGGCATGGAAAATTTTCTCAAACGATATTTTGTATAAAAAAGGAATTCCCTGGTGGTCCAGTGGTTAGGACTCCAAGCTTCCACTGCCAGGGGCCCGGGTTCAATCCTGGTCAAGGAACTAAGATCCCACAAGCCACATGGCACAGCCAAAAAAAAAAAAAAAAAAAACCATAAAAAGCAGTAACAAAAGAAAGAGTGATAAGTTTGGCTACATTAAAATTAAGAGCTCACTAGCTACACGTGGCTACACTAGTGAACAACCATAGTCTCTACAGTTAAACATTCGTGTACCCTTTCACCCAGTAAGTCCACACCTAAACAAGTTCCCTACAGCAGTGGTTCTCAAACTTCAAGCATCAGAATACTTGAAGGGCTGGTTAAAACACGGATTGCTGGGCCCATCCTAGAGTTTTTTTTTTTTAAACATCTTTATTGGCGTATAATTGCCCCACAATGGTGTGTTAGTTTCTGCTCTACAACAAAGTGAATCAGTTATACATATACACATGTTCCCATATCTCCTCCCTCTTGCATCTCCCTCCCTCCCACCCTCCCCATCCCACCCCTCTAGGTGGTCACAAAGCACCGAGCCCATCTCCCTGTGCCACACCGCTGCTTCCCACCAGCTATCCACCCTACACTTGGTAGTGTACACATGTCCATGCCACCCCCTCACCCTGTCACATCTTACCCCTCCCCCTCCCCACATCCCCAAGTCCACCCTCCAGCAGGTCTGTGTCTCCATTCCCGCATCCTAGAGTTTTTGATTCAATAGGTCTTGGATGAAGTTCAAGAATTTGCATTTCTAACCATTTTTCAGTCAATAACTGACACTGCCCTATATGACATGTACACAAAAGTTCATTGCAGCCCTGTAATAGCAAAAAACTAGAAACAACATACATATCCATCAACAGAAGAATGGATTTTTGTAAAGTATGGTATAAGCACACAATACAATACTATACAGAACTGAAAATGATTTGTTGTCAAATACAGCAAGATGGATAAAGCTATATCCATTTATGGAAATAGAATGTTGATTTTTTAAATCAGTTTCAAGAAGATTACAGACAATATGATGCTTTTCTTTATAAAACTCAAAAACAAATAATATATTACTTGGACATAGATAAAACAATTTTTATTTTAAAAGCAAGGGAATGAAAAACACAAAATTTGGGATAGTCATTACCTCAGGGGGTAGAGAGGAGGAATAAAGATTAGAGTACATTCATAGGTGTTCATTATATCATTATGCTTTATAAGTTACATATATGTCATATTATTTTGACATATATAAAACATAATAAAGAAAATAAAATATAAAAATTAAAATAATACTACATAGCACAAAATCTTAAATATCTTTAAAAATACACGTATTTATAGATGCAAAGAAAAAAAAATCTGGAAGAAAAAATATCAGAATGTTAAGAGTGGTTATTTCTGGATTGTGGAGTTCGGATATATTTTTTCTTTTTGTATAATTGTATGTTTTCTACATAAATATGCAATGCTTTATAATTAGACAAGTTTGTTTCTTTTTATCTTCAACACATATGGGATTCAACTTGCTGTACTCAGTTAATCCCCAAACCCTCTGTTCATTTCTGCACTGCCTCAGTACAAACCTTTAAAAGGATCCATTTCTATTCTCTATAATATATGTCTCAGATGTCTTTTCATATGTTCATCAATGATAACAGTAACAATGATAGCTGACATTTATTAAGCACCTACTATGTGTTCTTGTGTTCTAAGTATTTAGTGAATAAGTCCGGTTAATCTTTACAAAAACCCAAGAGCTAGGTACAATTATTTTTCTCACTGTACAAATGTAGAAAGAGAGGTACAGCGCCTACTTAAGTAGCCTGGATAAACTGCTTGCCCAAGGTCACACAGCTAGGAAGGTGGTTTCCCATGAAGAACAGTAAAGAGGAAAGCAACAGTTTGCATTTCATGTTAAGTCCTGTTTTAGGGCCCATTTTCTCAGAAATAACTTGGTGAGATTATTCCACATACCAGCAAAAAGTGGGGAGAGGACTCATGGAGAATTTATTAGATGTCCTGATCTAATAAATCTAAAAAGCAATTGTAATTACTACTGATGACAGAACTTCCTGGCCAAAATCAATATCTGTCTAATGAGCAGTGTTTGGCTATTCTCAATCTAATCAAGACAAGCAGAAACCTGAATGACATCAGCAGTGGTCAGAGTCAAAGAGCCCTCAGCTTCATCAGGCCCTGGGGACTTCTGCAGTTTGGTTCACCTTCCAAAGAGAAGAGCCCAAAATTCACGAGCTGTCCTGTTGACTGCTAGAGAAAGTTTCAGTGGCAATTTCCTTCACTGTCCACGTGCGTATACATTTCATCTTTCATGGGGAGATAGTCAATCATCTTACTTGCCAGGTACAGTGGAAAATAGATGTTATTGGGTTTTTCTGGCAACATCATGCTGGGATACTGAGGCCATATCAGTCCACAGATATTGCCTTTTCACCGAAAGTGGCCTGAGTCGTCAATCGTCAAGCAGCTTATTTAATTTTATTCTAATAAAAATCCCCAAATACATCACTTACTATACCCAAGCCTAGTACCAAGGCTCTTGGGAGCTTCATGTTTCTGTCTTCTTTTCTCTATTTTCACCTTCCTTATACCTCAGTGACAACTTAGAGTTATTGAAAGCCCCAATTTCTGTCCTTTTAAAAAATGTCTGTTTAGTTTCAATTTTAAGAAAGTAAGAATGTTGTTAGAAAACCCAAGCTCTCAAATCTATGATGGTACAAAACATGGGGGACAGGCTGAGCATCCTGCGTTTGGGTCTGACCAGGCCAAGAGTGACTGTGGAGGCCAATGGCTTGGGTCAGCTGGCAGGAAGGGCAGAGCCACACCCCAGCCCAGCACCTGAGAACAGAAGATAGTCTAGGCAGAGAAAACAACACCCAGTGAGCCCAAAGTATTTGCAGGGGTCCTTAAAAGTAGAAGAGAACATTAGAAGAGGGAACCAGAGAGATGGCAGCATGAGATGGACTCTGCCTGATGTTGTTGACTTTAAAGATGCAGGAAGGGGGGCATGAGCCAAGGATAGTGAGCAGCCTCTAAAAGTTGGAAACGGTAGGAAAATATATTTTCTGAATTGATTGTTAGGCTCTACTTACAAATATAATCCACATCCTCTTGTGAGCCATGCACACAGCCCCTCCTACTCCCACAATTCTATTTCCTGTAATTTTCTTAGTTTCTCTATTTCTCCAAATAGAGCAGAGCACAAATGCCTTGGTGCAGCTGTTGGTACAGGCCATGCCTACCCCTCAGCGACCCTGGAAACACAACATATCCTTGGCCATGTTCTTAACTCCAAAACCCAGGGATTCCTCAACTATTTTGTTTCTCTGACTTTGAAGAACCTTAAGCCATTTAAAAACATTCTCTCCTACAAGTATTCACTGCACTTCTATCATGTTCTAGGCATTGTGCTTATCTCTGGCAACCCAGTGGTGAGCAAGATAAACACTGTCCTTGTCCTTGGGAAGCTATTGAGGGAAAAAAGTAGTAAACGATTAACCACATTTTTTTAGAAAAGCCAACACTTAAATAGACACAAATAGGTACTTAACACACATTAACATTTTATCTTCCCAGCAATCCTAAAGGTTGTTATTATTTATGTCCCCATTTTACAGATGAGAAAAATGAATATCAGAGGGGTTAAGTAACTTGGCCAAGGTTATCTATCTAAATAGTAATGGAGCTAGGATTCAAACCCAGGCCATCAGGGCCCAGATTCTATGTTCTCAGTCTTTTCAATACATTATCTCTTTGTGACTCTGTGAATACAAATATTCCTTATACTACCCATTTTTATTCTGCAACAAGATCTACTTTATCTAGAGTGACAGACCAGAAATAAGATTGCTGAAAAGCAGGACAAAGGAAAATATGATGATGGTTAAATGCCTGACACCAAGCTCAGAAGCCCAGTCTAGTTTTGGAGGAACTTGTTCTGGTCCAAGAAATGATGCCAGTGTTAGATCTCGCTAACCAGACAGCAGAACTCTCTACTATTCACAATGTCCTTGCCCCAGAGAAGTATGACTGTGCTGCAGATAACAGTTCTGGATAAGCCTGCTCTGGCCCCAAAATAGATCCCTGACTTTATCAAAACCAGATTCCATCTATTACATTCTCTCCTAGTGCAACAGCCTGGATCTCTGCCTGAGACTTCGCCTACAAGGAAATGCAACTGCATTACCTGTATACAATCACTAAGAAACCTGCCCTCAGCCAAAAACCTCTTCCCCTCCTTGCAAAACTCAAACATGACCAGCCCCATGGTGGGTATTGCCCAGCAGCATCCAGCTGCAAGTGAGATTTGAAGTGTCACTGTGAGAGGTCTCCCAGTGAAGGAGGAGCCCCACTCTTTGTGTAGGACTTTTCCCCTGAGGATATACCCAGCTCAGTCTGCAGAATACACCAATGTGTGTCTAAGAAGGAAAGAAACAGGAAAAAGGGAATGAGACCCCTAAACTCTCCAGCACCTGCCTCCTAAGGTCAAAGAGACCCTAGCTAGATCCCTGTAAAAGATATGAACACAGGGGATAAAGCCAAAATATTTAGTATTACCAGATAGAGCTTTGCTCCCCACCTTCTCTGAGGAACGCTGGATGAATAGACTGGACCATATTTCACAGGGTCTTGCTTTGGCTGGTCTAGATTGATTGATTGAGCAGCCTGATTCAAAAACCATTTGAGTGGCTTCCTTGTTCCACTGTCTCTAGGTCCATACCCTCTCTTAGTCCTGAAGCTCTCACCAGGGTGAAAAGAGACAGGGAAAGATAAATCTATGGGAAAACACACCCCAAAGAGGGGAGTCTTTCCCTAAAGGTCCCCAGTATTGGCCTAAAGCTACCTACCTAGGAGAGAGAGGAGGAGGAAGCCTCCCAAGGGGCAGAAGTCTCCAGATTCTCTCACTGCATTAACAGAGGGAGCATTCCAAAGGAGACAGCTCCAGCTAGAACACACACGGGGGAGAACAGGCGTCAGTCTCATGGGGAAGATTCAGGAAGGAACACCCCCCCCCAAAAGTCTTGAACAATAAACAGGAGTGATGACTTTCTTGTTATTTTCTATTTTACCTGTTATGAAAAATAGTAATAAAGTTAGAAACAAAAAACTTTTTAAAAAAATTTAGCACCTAGGACAGTGCTTATTATTCAAATATTTGTTGGGTGAATGCATACTCCCTTCTCCCAACCTAGAAAAAATTGCCAGACTTCCAAAACAGGTTCAGTATCCTATAACTACACACTGGATCCAAAAGGCTGGTAAAATTTTGGCACATTTAGCCTCAAGCTTCCCTGCTTGTTTTGATATGGGACATCCCATTTGGGAGTCTACCTCCAGACACCTCCAGACACCGCCTTCTTGCTAAGAGGGCAGGAGTGACCTGACAGTTCCTCAGATGCAATAGTGAAACTCCTCCGTTATGTCCCACAATGTCTGAAACAAATCCTATAGAAGCCAGCCACAAATTCAGAGCATAGGAAATGATGCAGACTTTCCTTTATTCTTTGGAATATTGAATACTTATTGCGTTCAGGTACTGTTCATACATTTAAACTCACTTAGTCCTCCTTGGGTCAACAAGGTCGGATCAAATGGGGGAAAAAAACTGCCTTCTTAGAGAGCAGGTGTCATCATCTTAACAAGGCATCAGTGGCTTTATAAGACTGTCTCATTTTAAGAGTGCTATGTCCAGTTCCTGGTGTCACATTTTTAAGAAAGTCTCCACCTGTACTGAGAAGACGTCTCGGTAGAGGTGACCCCAACTCCTAGGTGACAGAATAGACAGACTAAATGACAGCACATAAACATTGATATTCAAACAGTGATCTTCACCTGCTTCACTTTATCTTATTATGCCTAGTTTCACCTCCTCTCTCTCTGTGAAGGAAGAGTTCAAAGGAACTCAAGGCAAATGCCCACATATTATGAAATATGATCTGTCTGCACTGAGCCTGGAGGGGGAATTACTTTTCCCTTTTCCTGAGGGACATCATTAGCAGAGTGATAATTAATGAAAGGCAGCAGCCAGAGTTTGGTAAATTATTAATGGTTTCAATCATCCAGACGGCAGACAGCCCCTGTGTGCAGTTGTCCTTGGCGACAGTGTGGAAGTGCTCTGGGGAAACAGGGATGGTGGACAGAGAACTAGAGCCGTGTGTGTAGCTCTGCCTTCCAGAGTCTGTACACACAGATTCAGCCTCTCTCATCCAAGCAGGCTGGGTTTTCACACAGAAGGGTTCAAGGATTATGACTGGGAGCAGGTCCCTATGGCAGACAGTGGATACTATCAGATTCTCCCCATAAAATGGCTAAGTGGGAGGGAATTAGGCCTGGTCCCAGGGACCTGTTAGAACACTGTGGGGAGGGAGTAGTGGGTCTTTTACAGCAACCACAGATATTGGGGCCCAGAGAGTAAAACTGAGAACTGCCTTAGGAAATCAGTGCCAAAGTGTAGCTGAAGAGTGTTTCAAAGAGGGTTATCAGAGCCAACGGGTTGGAAACAAATGTCAGGAGCTGAGATACACAGACAAAAGGAATTCCAGGCAACCTGGGAAAATGACAGGGAAGAGAACCATGTAGGAACAGGTAAAAGAAAGATTATCAGGACAAATTCTCAGGGGAGAGGGATTCAATGCCATGGCAGGAATCTTTCTTCCTCCCTACGTCCACCTGCATGGGTCCCTCTTAAACAGGGCCTTCTATTACATAAAAGCATAAGCTCCTTGAGGGTGGCAACTTGACTGTTTTCTTCTCTGCTCTATCCTGGAGCCTATCACAGTGCCTGACACAGAGTAGGTGCTCAAAAATGTTTGTTGAGGACTTCCCTGGTGGCACAGTGGTTACAAATCTGCCTGCCAATGCAGGGGACACGGGTTCGAGCCCTGGTCCGGGAAGATCCCACTTGCCGCGGAGCAGCTAAGCCCGTGTGCCACAACTACTGAGCCTGCGCTCTAGAGCCCGCGAGCCACAACTACTGAGCCCACGTGCCACAACTACTGAAGCCTGTGTGCCTGGAGCCCGTGCTCCACAACAAGAGGAGCCACGGCAATGAGAAGCCCACGCACCGCAAGGAAGAGCGGCCCCCGCTCACTGCAACTAGAGAAAGCCACATGCAGCAACAAAGAACCAAAGCAGCCAAAAGTAAATAAATAAATTTTTTTTTAAAATGTTTGTTGAAACAGACTCACAGGTATAGAGAACTAGGGGTTCCCAGGAGGGAGAGGAAAGGGGGGAAGGGCACGATGGGGGGAGGGGAAAGATAGGGGTAGGGATTAAGAAATACAAACTACTATGTATAAAATAAATAAGCAACAAGGATATATTGTACAGCACAGGGAAATATAGCCAATATTTTGCAGTAACTTTAAATGGAGTATAATCTATAAAATATTGAATCACTATGTTGTATACCTGAAACTAACATAATATTGTAAATCAACTATGCTACAATTAAAACATGTTTGTTGAATAATGAGTAAAGGGATGAATGAATGGATATAGCTATCTTACCACGCTAGCCATTGGCTAAAGGAAAGAAATATTGATAAGCATTTTTTTCAATGAAACCACATCAATTGTTACTTTGAGAAACAAAGAATTTACTGAAGAATTCATTGGAGAGCAGGAAGAAAGGTTTCTAATATACATAAACATACAGCAAATAGCTAGATAAATGTTCATGAGACATATATTTATGTTCTTCCTATAGATTCCTTTTCCAAACGACTTCTTCTTCAACCCTTCCCCAACACAGCACACAAGCGTTCTCACTCTCTGTCTCTCCCTCTCTCTCCCCCAACCCTTACTAAGTGCAAAATAAAAACAAAAAGTTCTTTCCATATTGCATGTGGTTAAGAAAACCACTCCTCCCATCATGATGTGATTTGAAGAATGAGAGGTGCCACTCCCACATGCCATCTTGGAGCCCTTGGTACTCTTTTTCCCTTTGGGGGTGTGTGCTGAGCCTTTGAGATCTCCAGCCAGGCTTTAGCAAAGTGTGAAGCTGATAAAGCTAGTCCCAGTGTCTCCCTATGGGGCCCTGATACCTCAGTCTTTCTGCCGTCACCAAAAAAGAGGCTGTGGAAAACCCACCCTAACATAAGCATGAGTAAATGAGTGGTCTGCATCTTTCAGGAGTATTTGCTTTTTACATCAGAACCACAAGAAAAGGGAGTTTGAGGAAATTTCCTTTGTGGGGACTGATCTAGTGAACAGAAGATGAGTTACTGAATAAAACCAAATTATGGGGTTTCCCTGGTGGTGCAGTGGTTAAGAATCTGCCTGCCAATGCAGGGGACACAGGTTCGAGCCCTGGTCTGGGAAGATCCCACATGCCGTGGAGCAACTAAGTCCGTGCACCACAACTACTGAGCCTGTGCTCTAGAGCCCACGAGCCACAATTACTGAGCCCGTGTGCTGCAACTACTAAAGTCTGCATGCCTAGAGCCAGTGCTCCACAAAAAGAGAAGCCACTGCGATGAGAAGCCCGCGTACCACAACGAAGAGTAGCCCCCGCTCGCCGCAACTAGACAAAACCCACATGCAACAACGAAGATCCAACACAGCCAATAATAAATAAATTTTTTAAAAAAACAAATTATGAATTAGAGAACCACCTCAAAAATTTTCCCCAGGACTCAGAGGGAAAAGATCAAGGTAAAAAGGAGAAAAGATATAGTTCACATAAACATAGATATAAGAGATTCTATATTTATGTAAAAGAATCCCAGAAAGAGAACTAAACACACAGCAGATATAAGAGATTCTATGCTTATATAAAAGAATCCCAGCAAGAGAACTAAACATACAGCAGAGAAACAATAATCAAAGAAATGAGAAAAATATCTTTCACTTAACCAAAGAAAATCTAGAATCTTTCCATTGAAGGGGCTCAACAAGATTCAGGCGAGATTACGGAGACAGACCTACCCCAAGATACCCTGAGTGATATTTCTGAAGTGCAAGTATAGGAAATAATCTCTACTCAGATACTGAGGGAGAGACAACACTCCAACAACAACAAAAAAATGACAATTACAGTGAAAGACTTCCCTTACCCCAATGCCAGGAAATGATAGACCAACAGCATGACAGGACACTTCTACATCAATTAATAAAAACTATGTTTTTTGAAAAAGCAAAATAAACACAAATTCAAGTATGCGAGGATTCAGAAACACAATACCCAAGTACCCAGTCCCCAGAAAGGTGCTCGAAGAAAGATTCCCATGAATTGGAATAAAGAACTCAAAAATTGCGACAACGTTAAGAAGAATCAATGATGAGCAATACCAATAAAACTTAGAATTAAGTCAAGAAAAGTGTTGCTACTGGTTGGGTAGTTTAATGCAAAGGTTAACATATTACTCCTAAGGTAAAAATATAGAAAAATTTAAATGTTAAAAACCTGGATATAAAATACTAGATTATTTTAAAAGAGACTAGAAGGTACCAGTTATGAGTTTAAGATTCTACTACACAACCCAATAGAGCTGCCGTGAGGAGTCAGGAAAAGGAATAGTTGTAGGAGTAGCAGTGACAGGAGAGGAAAACCTGGAGATGGAGGTAAACTGAAAGAAGAAAAGCTATCAATAAATTAGAAAATCTATCAATAAATTCACCATGTCAAGCAGACAAGGTGAAGGACCGGCAGCAAAAACAGCAAGTCTAGAAAAGCATTGTTGGGAGAAATTTGTGATGGGGACAAGAGCAGGAGCAGGTATGTGGTCCCCCACTGCCCGCCCAGGGCATAGAAGAATCAGATTGCAGCCTCTCAGAAAGGGATCCAGGCCCTCAGGCTGTGAGAAGTATTAGCCTCTCACCTGGCAGGATCAAGGGCTATGGCTGTAGGACATGGAGGAATCTTAGACTCCAGTCCTGATCTTTCCACCTTAGAACTCCACCAAGATTGATTGCTCAACCACTAGCATGTATCCATGGAGTCTGCTAGAGGCTGACTACTTCTCTAGGATGTAGATTAAGTCAGATTATTAAAAGGTCAAGTAAAATATTAATAGATTAAGTAAGATAAAATGATTATTTCAATAAATGCAGAAAAAATTCTTTGAAACTCAATACTCATTTATTTTTGAAAAAAAAAAAAACTTATCAAACCAGGAATAAAAGTAAACTTCCTCAGTCTAAGAAAGGGTATATATATTTTTTAATACACACACACACACATTTTCTGTTAAACTTAAGAAACACTGTCGCTGAAATCAAGCATAAATAAGAATGCCTGCTGTCACCTCTATACCATTGACATTACACTGACAGACCCAGTCAATGTAATAAAACAGTAAGAAAAGGATAAGAATTAGAAAGGAAGCGAAAACTATCTTTATTTTCAGATAACATGATTGTCTACATAGAAAATTCAAGAGAATATATAAAAAATATTTAAAACTAACTAATGGGAAAGTTCAGAAACATTATAGGAGCTCATGTTTATACATGATATGTAACATTCCTATATACCAATAAACCAGTTATGAAACATGATAGAATTAAAAAGCATACATACTTGCAACAAAAAGATACCAAATAATAAATCTAAAACTTGAAAAAATTCTAAAACCTATACGAAGAAAATTATTAGTTATTTTAAAATCCAAACTTAAATTGAGGTGATTTTAGGTTTAATCTTTCTTGTTAAAGCCTGTAGTTCAAATAAAGTCAAAACCAATTTGGACCGAGGCATATTTGCTTTATTTCCCAGTTGCTCAAACATAGAATATTAGATATGATCAAATAAAGTAGAATTCAGTCTCCAAATACCTCACCTGGAAGGGGAATCTTAGATGTCAGCCTGTCCGAATCCCTGCAAGGCTACACAGGTAACGAGTGGCAGAGCCATGACTAGAAACCAGGCTTCCTGCTTCCACTGCAGAGCTGCCCTGCCCTTACCTGCATTCTGGTGAAACCACACCTGAACTGGAACCTAGAGCAAACCTAGAGAAGCTCCAGGTTCCTTAGAGATTCAAAACCTCAGTCCTCTCTCTCCACTGCAAGCATCTCTCCCCATGTCTCCTTTCTCTGGCATCTACCATCCTCCCAGCCTTTCAGATTCCTCATTTCACAAGTCTCCAGGAGTTCAATGGCTTCCAGATTTCCAGATTTTCTAGACCAGTCAAATTTCCCCCCAAATTCTGGCATCTGAAAATAGAGATCCCAAATTTTGTTTTGTTAATGGAAACATCAGGAAAACAACCATCTATTTCCACTATCATTTCATAAAAGAAAGAACATTTTATAGAGAATGTACATTTCAAAAGGATGAATTTTATTGTATATAAATTATACCCAAACAAAGCTGACTTTTTAAACGCAAGTATGCTAAACTTTGAATTAAAACAGTTAGAAATTGGATATATCTAGCTTTGGTATCCCAACTTCCACACCACTTTACCATAGAAGATGAAATAAAACACCATTACAAACAGAAGAGTTTTGGGAAACCACCGCTTCAGACTTTTCCTGAACGATGTCTTCTTTGTCACTCTTGTCCATCCTTACTGCTCTTATCCATCCAGGCCCTCATCACTTCTTTTCTGGACTACTGCAATATCCTCCCGCCTGTCCTTTCTGTGCCCATGTCTCCCTCTCTGGTCCCTCCATTAGTGTGCTATCAGAGAGCTTCCTAAAACACAGCCCTGATCATATCATTCTGCTACCAGGAATAAAGCCTTGGCCCCTTACCCCACAATCTGAGCCAAACTTTTCTCCTTCATCATTTTACACCACATGGACCCAGTGCTCAAGTTATTTCTAACTGCATTCTCTTTTCCCTGTGTACTTTCATTCACACTACTTCTCACACCTTAAACAAGTTTTCCCAATCTTCACCCTTTGAAATATTACACACTCTTCAAAGAACATTCAAATACCACTTTGTCTGCAAGCCTTGATAACTCACCTCTTGTGCCTTCTAAATTGATTTTTCTCTCTGTCTAGTATTAGATGTATCATGTCTTATGGTGAAACTCTCACTTTATGGCAGAGACCTGGCTATCATCAATTTCTTTTTTTTTTTTTTTGAATTTTTGAAGTTTATTTTATTTATTTTTTTATACAGCAGGTTCTTATTAGTTACCCATTTTATACATATTAGTGTATACATGTCAATCCCAATCTCCCAATTCATCACACCACCCACCCACCCCTCCCCGCTTGCCCCCCTTGGTGTCCATACGTTTGTTCTCTACATCTGTGTCTCAATTTCTACCCTGCAAACCGGTTCATCTATGCCATTTTTCTAGGTTCCACACTGGCTATCATCAATTTCTATATGGTGTATATATAATTATTGAATGGACAAGTTGCTTCTTCTCCTCAGCAGAATGACTTTACATCCTACTTCCCTCAGAAAACAGAAGCCATAAATAACCACCCCAACTTCCTGCCAACACACCTACAAATTCACCTGCATCCGTGCACATCATGTTCTCCCACCTTCCCACTCCTCCTTCAAACTAATCTTTTTCTTGGCTCTGAATCCCATCCCCTCATCCCTGACAAGAGCCTTGCTTCATCAATTATCTCCTCTTTCTTCTAAATTTGTAACCTCTTCCTTTCTTCTGATTCCTCTTCTCAATAGTGCAGGGAACACCAGCTAGAAATATTTACATACACTATTTTCAAGCCAAAAAAATTTTGCTGATAGACCCTCAAAACTAGATACCCTGAAAAAAAGCACACCCACACTTAGGAAGGTAAAGGAAATAAACCATAAACACACATTAGCCAGGCAAGAGAGAATTATATTCATCCATCACTGAGACAAAGATGATTAAAAGTTGATGCCAGGACAACCACCCTCCTTATTCTCAGTCCTACTTTCCCGTGAGAAATTCCTAACCTATGAACATCTGTTAATTTCACCTGGCACCTGATTAAGGCAACTGTGTACACCCAAGGGGGCCCAAAGAACTGTTCACAGGGGTAGCCACTTGTGCCTCTCCTCGTGGGGCATTCATCTGCTAAGAGTCCTTGGTCTTCTCTCAGTTCCTCAAGCATGTCAACATCTATCCTGCCTTGGAACATGTCAAACCCTCTGCCTGAAGCCCTTGTGGCAGAGTACTCCAACCACTCTGTCTTTGACATGACTGGCTCCTTATCCTTCAACTCTCAGCTCATATATCACCTTTCCTGACCACTCATTTGATACCACAATGTCCTTCATAGAATTTCTCATGGCTTGCAATTTTTATTTGTTTGTTTCTTATTAATTTTTCTCACCACTAGACTATCAAGCACTAGACTATAAACTCTATGAGAACAGGAATTATGTCTATCTTACTTACCATTATGTTTTCAGTACCTAGCACATGGAAGGTACTCAAAAAAGTGTGGAATGAATGAATTATATTAAAAGCTAGCTCAGCATTGCAGTGGTTCTAGAACAGGAAGCTTAGCAGAACCACCTGAGGATCTTATTTAAGCTAAACAATCCTAAACCCCCTTCCTTAACTACACTTCAGACTGTCAAAGAAAAACTATAGCTAGACAGTAGTTAAAGCCATAAAAACAGATTTTATTCAGGACTGTCACAATAATGGAAAAGAGACCTCAGTATAGAACAGGGCTCAATTCCAAATACAGCATGGACAAGTAGTAATTTATGGCCAAGGGACAGGGTTGGGGTGTCTATGAAGGGAAAGTTATTAAGAGGTAAAAGGGGAGATCCTGGCTAAACTGATCTAACAGGATCTTTGCTGAAGGTGGGCCAGGGTGAACAGACATCACCTCGGGGGTGGTGGAGGGTAAGGAACTTGATCATATTTGGAGAGTGATCAGATGTCCAGGGTGGGGAGTTCTTGATAAACTGACTTAGCAGGGTTCTTGCTAATACTGTATTTTACAAGGAAGCACACAGACGGGTCTAGGACAAGGTTCAGGAAGCTGACTAAAGTTTGGTCAAGCAAAGAATCTTTGTCAATACCTAGAGTCAGATGTGCCATTTTCAGGATTGGGAGAGGGTACAGGTACACAGGTAGACTATGTATCCCTCACAGCCCTCCAGATTCTGGCATAGGGTGAGGGGTATAATATCAGTAATCATCATGGGAAGGGGAATGTTTGTATGCAATTGAGAAAAGTCCTCCAGGAACTTTCACACATCATCTCCAGGCCCCTGTGAGAAACACTGCTCCATTCCTATGCCTTGTAATATTATTCCCCAGATCTTTAGATCGAGCAGCTTGTCAACTTTCAGACCCCTGATCTTTCAGCCAATCTCAAAAGGTCTCTAAGGCACACACATGGAAGCCTCCATATGGGCGACAACTTTTCTCATTTAAACTTTCTTGATCTTTAATATTCTTGTCCTCTACCAAAGGGACCTTCAATCATTAAACATACTAAGACATTCTATTGGAAGAGGAGCTCTAATACTGATAAAATGAAAAGGCAAAGTTACTTCTAACAAGACACTTGAGATTCAATGTTGCCATTGTTAATGTAAAAATGTTACTAGCACTATGAACTTAAAATCTGGGCACCTACACAAAATTTTTGGAAAAAGCCTTTTCATACCGAGCCCACAGATTCTCCATCATCAATCCCCCATAAGTCCATACCCTTTAATTGTATTAAACAAGAAAGGAGGGATGACATAGTAGGGGTAGGGGTGAGGGGGCAAGTTAAAGGGGGTTAGAGCAACATTCTTATTCTTTTCTTTGAACTACAAATTCCTCCAACACTTCTTGCTTTTGGGTGAAACATTCCAGGGTGAAATAGGAAGCAGTTCTAAGTGTTTTCCCTGAGGGTCCTATCTGTGCACTAACCAAGGATTAAAGCAATTTCCTCATCTTATTTATGTAGGACTGACACGAATGGGAAGAGTGAAGGTACTCGAGAAGAAAGATAGAATTTCAACTGAAATGCTTTCTGGAAAAGCAGTGGACTATGAAACTATTAAATAACTCTTCTCAGTTTTTAAAGATGAAAATGCAACACATTTCAATCACAACTAAAGCCTGGAATTCAAATGGAAGTGTGACCCTCCCAAAATACATTGGCATCCCAATGAGCTAATTTCTACTAAAGAAAGAAGAGCTTCTGGGGAATTTGGGAGTCCATACAGCCTGTTCTGGAGTGACATGGAGAGAAAAGACAAATCTTTGGAGTCAGAGAAATTAGAGCTGAAGTCATGATTTAGGATTGGGTAACTTGAGCTAGTTCTGTCTCCTCTCTTGGTGTCTGTTTTCTCCTCTGGGGTGGGGGCAGAGGACTGATAACAGTATCTTGCAAGATTATTAGGAAGACCAGCCATGATAACAGTAACAATAAGAACACCGCAAAAGGCAGTTGTGTATGAAAATATTTTTTAACAGCATACTCTAGGTCCCCAAGAATCAGTGGAGGGACTTTATTTTTAAATTCTACTACTATGCAGGTGCCTCCTGAGTTTGCATTAGGAAAAAGCATCTGTTCCTCTCATGATGCTTCTACCTAAATGTTACTTAGTTTGGCTTAAACCCCCAGAAACGTGACCTCGGGTAAGCACTCAGAAACATTTTAAGACTCTAAAACTTTACATTTAAGATTTTTGTATTTCTTGAGTTGAAACTGCCCCCATTAATTTTCACTTGTTCCCCTCAAAACTATTTACTGAAATGACTGTTATTCCTCTGAAGTGAGAATATTTCCAAGATGGTGTATTAAACAGTGCGAATGATTGTGTCTCACATCCTTAGGGTACCTGAAATAGCTATTTACCTTCCTTTGGACAAACAACAACTCCCAAAGAGCCCACCTTTTTTTTTTTTAACCAATGCATATCTTCTAATAAAGAGGTGTCAAAACAAAAGTCCTAATTTTTCAAATTGCTTTTAATGTGGCTAAAGTATGAGACAATTTCTCTTGTATTGGTCTCCCTGTTAAAATTAAGTATTCTAGCGAAAGCGTTTAATAAACAAAATATATCAACTCAACTCCAACCATCTTCATTTTATTTCCTCCCTCTCTCTCTCTCTCTCTCTCTCACACACACACACACACACACCCCACACCACTGCAATCAAGGAAAAATTGTGTACAAAAGCTTGAGTGGCAAACTCCTAATTAATGATGAAAACTCCTTGGAGCCGCAGTGCCATTTTCCCAATAGACTGCTATTTTAAAAATATTTCTCCTTGAAAACAACAGCATGATTAATGCCACCATTCCTGTTGAAATTACTTATGCAGAAACAACAAAGCACTATGAGCAATTATGAAAAACGCTTTATTATGTATAATTTGTACATGCTTCAATTTGTGATGCTTGGGGTGATTTATTTTCCAGGTTGTGATGTCATCTACCAGATTTACCTGATCTAATTTTCATCCTGTCATGCCACCTACAAAAATACAATTTTCAAAGTGAAGTTCTCCTTCTTTACTTAAATAAAAAGTAAAAGCTTTTTATTTGAAAAAGCTTTGAAAAGCTTGTCAGACAGATAAAATAGGAATAGAATACTTTGCACACGTATCAACAGCATACAAGGCATTACCCTTCACACAGTAACACCTAATGTGTTCTTTTATTTGGAAACAGCAGGAAAAGAGCCCCCTTTTCCTCAGAGGGAGATGCAAACTTTGTTGCTAAAGCCAAACTCCGGGGATGAAGGTATGGTCCTCTGGGGAAAGTGGGGGCAGGGGGACTTATGGAGAAGGGTGGACGCCTCATAAGCACTTCAGGAGGAAGGAATTGCAGGAGGTTCCTCGGGGACAGTCGCACAGCTTCCCGATCCTAGCTCCTTTTCGCACGGCGCACTGCTCTCCCGCGTCACACTGCGAACAACACAATGTGTCGTCATCCTGCACAAGCATGCCCATGTCTCCCCATCAACACAAAGTCTGCCTCATGGGAGAGACAGATGAACCCTACCACCATCACCATGGGTCTAAGTATAGTCAGGCCTGAAACGAGGAGAGCCTTGTGCTTATAATTTCAGTGAGAGAACATAAAAAGAAAGAAATTTAAATTATTGAACCCCTCTTACTTTCTTCTACCTTTTGTGGGGAAGTTACATTTCCTGGCTCCTTTAATTGCTCATCCAAAAGAAAATAAAAATCAACAAGACCTTTTTATATAAGAGATAAACAATAGACCTATATATTCTCACAACCCCCGCTCCCTGTGTTCACCTCCTCACCCCAAGAAGAAAGATTAAAGTGTGTGTGTGTGTGTGTGTGTGTGTGTGTGTGTGTGTTCTTCAAGGAAGGTGACCAGACCTGAATCAAGATTTCTGACCCGAGAACTTAGATGTTTAACAAGCTGGCAGTGGTCCGGAAGGCAGGAAGAAAATTAGAGGAACAAGCACTGACTGGATTTAAGGGCTCTTCCAACTCAGAGAATTCTTCGTGAGGTGAAAAAAGCACATTTTTAGGAAATACTGCTTTCCACGGAAACCCAAGGGCTGATTCCTGGTACAAGCTGTTCAACCCTCCGAAACGGCCGATCTACTCTTTAACCTTAGAGACCAAGGGGCAAGGGCTGACGGTGGAAACAAAGGGGAGCCCGCAGAAGGCTGCAAACCCATTATCTGAATTATTAGCCACACCCTGGAGAGAAGGTTGTGTAAAAGACTCCAGGTGGTGTATTTCCTCTTGGAAAAGCATGGGGAGGGGTGACCCCAAAGCCTTACCATGGGGACTTGGCCATACTTCTTCTCATAAATCGGAATACGTTTACTCTTGAGCTTCTTCAGAACTTCCTGCAGCGCTTCGATCTGCAACACAGCGCCCGCAGAGCCCCAAGTTGCCGCCTTGGCTGTGCGCCCAGCCCCGGTGCTCTCTTCCAGCCCTAGTTATAAGGAACCTCGGAGCCACACACACCCCTCCCCTGCTCTCCACAGAGAGGGATGTTCAAGGGGTGGAAACTCAGCGAGCGCTGTCCCACGAACTGACCGCAGGTCCAGGAGCCTCGGAGACTCCTGTTGCTCCGAGGGGCCGGGATCAGGGATTCGCTCTACAGACTGTCCGGAGCCCGTGGGTAACAGCGGGAGCCGGGAATCTGTGCCCACCTCCCCGGGCCCTGACTTAGGAATGGGGGTGGGGAGGCAGGGAGAGAGGAAGGACGCGCCCAAAGGAAGGAACCTCGCGGCAGCCCAGGGGAGTCTGGGGCGGGGGGGATACAGACCAGCTGCTTCTCGTGGGAGGCGTCCTCCACGGCGGAGTAGATGTCCAGGGCTCGCGGCTGGAGCTCGGCGTCCTCCTGGGCTAGGGTGCCCAGCAGAGGCAGCAGCAACAGCAGGGCGGCAGCCAGGAGGGGCAGCAGCCGCAGGCGGGGGCTCTCCATGGTGCTGAAATCCGGCGCTACGCGGGCAACCCGCGCTCCCGCCTTTTATAGCGAGCCTGAGCCTGGGCGCAGGGAAGAAGGAGGGGGCGATGAAGGAAGGGGGTGTGGAGGAGGGTCCGGGTCAACCGTCTGTAGGCAGCGCTTCGCCGCCGCTTGACGTCAATGCCCGCTGGGCTCCAGGCGCCCCGGAACGAGGCTCTGCGCACAGATGGGCAAGAGCGCGGAGAACAGGGACCCCGCGCCCCCGAGTGCTGTCAGCCCCGCGGCAAGAGACGCTCCCCAGGGGCCTGAGCTGAAGTCGAGGGGCAAGAGGTGAGGGATGGAGAGAGGGAGGGGACTAGGAAACGGAAAATGCCTTCGAGTCAAGGCACAGACAGGAGAGTCCTTCCCCATCACCTAGCAGCCACAGGGGCGGCACGATCCACTCCCAGCACCGCCGTGCTTCTTACCCCAGCCCCATTTGTGGCAGCAAGAAGACGGTGTTGCCTCCAGGCAGGCGTGTTTGCTGAGCACCTTACGAGGTACTCTGTGGTGGAGGGGAGGCAAATATAGTACATAAAAGAAAGAGAAAGCATGGCCTTTCTCATGCTGGGTTCTTTGGTGGAGTCTGTGTGGTAATAAGAAAAGAAGGCAAAGAGACCAACCCCAGTTCAGCGGCGGCGTGGAGAGTGTAGAGAGTCAGGTTCTGGTTTCAGGCCTGGCTCTACCACTTACAAGCTGGGTGACTTTGGACAACATGAAGAACATATCTGAGCCTCACCCTTTTCTTTTGTAAAACTGGAATTTTAAAATGTACCTCACAGTATTTTCAGGAGAATGGAATGACGGATTAGGTATGTAAAACCCCTGGCCCGTAGCACAATGAGCACCAAGCCTCTCCTTCGAACTCTGAGGCTGACCAGACAAGTGGCTGTGTGTGCAGTGTCTCGGCTTTTCCTCAGGGCAAATTCAACCATCCTCAGAACCCCTCCTACCCACTGCCCACCCCTGATATCTAAGAAGCCTAACTAGAAAGAAAGAAGAAAAGGGGTGGAAAAAAATGCAACTTCCTGATTATGGAAATATCTCCGAAGATTAAAAGTCAGTGGTGAGCCAGGTCCTCAGTGACTTGTGAAGACTCTGTTTTTTCAGAGGTTGGAGTCCCTACAGCCTGAACGCAAATGAAAGTTCCTGTAGGGGAGGCAATGTTTTCCTACTTAGACCTAGAGGCTTATCCCACCTGCCTGCCCACCTGGCTTCTTCTGTCACCACACCCTCTTTTTCTCAGCTGCTCCTGAATCCATCCACTCTCATCCATCCCCATTACTACCACCTGAGTCCTGGACAGCTGCCCCAACCTACTTCTTGCCTACCCCCAACTCCCACGTCATCTTCTCTTGTTTTCCTCTAATCCGTAAGTCACCCTCAGCCAGAATGCTTTTCCCCTTAAAATACACTAATGGCTTCCCCTTACTTCCCATACTAAGCAAGGAATCTAAATTCTTTATCCTGACTTACCAAGTACTACATGATCTGTACCCCTGTCCAACCTCATGTCCTACCATTCTGCCCTCTCCACTCCAACCTCAGTAGCCTTCTTTTTGGTCCTCTAACAGGCCAAGCTCATTCCCACTTTGAGGCCTTTACACTTACCTTACCTAGAATGGTATTCCTTCATCTCCAAATGATTGACTATTTCCTGTCATTGAAATCTCAGTTTAAATGTCCTTGACCACCCCATCTAAAGTATCCACTAATTTATTCTCCCACAGATTTATTGTTTAGCAGATGCTTTGGGTCATTGGGATAGTTAATGCATAATATGTGTCTGGTTATTACATTTATCAAGTATTTAATTATTACTCAAATGCACACTGGGAAGCAATTCAAGAAGTAATATCTCAAAAGAAAAAAAGAAGTAATATCTCTTCTAATAACTGGCACACATATTAACAGCATCAAAACATTTTCCTTTGGGATAAATGCAACTTGAAAATTAATCTAGCACCTCCTGTAGCTCTGCCTTTCACACATACCTTGCAATTCTATACAATAAAACTTCAGTAGCAGCACATATTGCCACTCAAACTTTACAGACACATGTTGGCACTTGTTGCAAAACCCATCTCCAGTGATAAAAGTATTCTAAGCTTTAGAAGAAAAACAGTCCCTAATAAGATTTTAGCCCATCCTTCTGCAAAGATGGGGATATTCCCAATGTAATACTTTCTCTCAAACTGTTATCTATCAAGACACAAAAAATAGCTTTTCCTTTGTGCCACTCTTATTGGAAAAACAGCTCAAAGTTCAGGTCCTGCTGATGCTTAGTTGGTGCTATCCTCTTCATGGAAGGAGGACACCACATTTAGTTGAAGGGTTGGGAAAGGGACACTTGGACAATCCTGTGAAGCAAGCCACAGGTATCTTGGTCATTTACACGCTGCACTGCTTTTTTCATCTATGAATAGAATGACTTGATAACCTATCTTTAGGGATCATATGGTACAATAAGATTTAGACCATTTTATTCCCAAAGATAACTTATGTAAGTTATAACAAGGGAGGGCACAAAAGCATGAGATGTTCTGCAGTCTGTACACCATGCCCTGGCAGGAGAATTTATGTATCCTTGCTACTTTCTAATGACTCCATTAGAAAGAAAAAAAAACCCACCTTTGATACCCCCAAGCAAGTAAAGTCATAAGTGGATTTAATCACTACTTCTCATCTCAGATATAGAAATGGGAGTCAAGTCACCTCTCAAAAGAGAAGCAGTGACCAGGATGTGTCTACGGAGATTTACTGTAGACAAATCTCTCAATCACTCCTCCTAAGATAGAGTAGGTCTCCCGTTCTGCTCTTTGAAATAGCTCAAGAAGAGAAATCTCATCAGCAGAGAGCTGAGAAACTAATGCCAGTAAGATCTACTTATAATGTACTGATATCCGAATTAAAAAGATTGGAAAAACCTCTTCTGACCGTTGTCTATCTCTTGGAGTTCTAAAATTTTCACTATAAAAAATTAAGTAATTAACCCATTAATTGGTTTGTGACTTGGCAAGAGAAGAGAGTCTGGTTCTGGTCTAAAAGCCCTAAAAATACAGGGGCTGGTCAGTATTACTAAATGATAACTCTGGAGCCCTAAAATGTTAAATAATGAGAAGACCATGGAGAATCAGACACCAAAATGACATTCCAAATTCCAGTACTTCCCTCTCCCTCCTTCTTTCAAATTTTGAATCATTTCTTCTCCTATATGGCCCACAAGAGCACCAGCCTTTTGAATTGTCATATTGCTCATATGTCAGACTACTCTGTTGTCCATTAACGCCCTCTCTACCCCCCACAACCAAGTCTTGTTCAACAGTAAAACTTCCTCAGTTTCATTAACTTCTTTTTTTTTTTAATTAATTAATTTATTTATTTGCTGCATTGGGTCTTTGTTGCTGTGCGTGGGCTTTCTCTAGTTGCGGTTGAGTGGGAGTTACTCTTCACTGCGGTGCGTGGGCTTCTCATTGCAGTGGCTTCTCTTGTTGCGGAGCACGGGCTCTAGGCGTGCGGGCTCCAGTAGTTGCAGCACGCAGGCTCAGTAGTTGTGGTGCGCGGGCTCAGTTGCTCCGCGGCATGTGGGATCTTCCTGGACCAGGGCTCGAACCCGTGTCCCCTGCATTGACAGGCGGATTCTTAACCACTGGACCACCAGGGAAGTCCCTTAAATCCTTAAATATTTGTATTTAAGATTGTTTCTCTTTATCTGTGCTTGCTGCACTTTCCCCCCAAGTTAAACATCATTCTGTCTCCTTCGGTACATGTTTATAATCTCTCAGGTGGCACACTTTCATTTCTACATTGTCTGCTCTCCACCCTCCCTGCCTCTGGAAGAGAGATTACTTTCCATTGGCATTCATCTTCTGTTTACTGACTTTCAGTCCAGAGCCTTCCTTCCAAAGGAACTGATGTTCACTCTGTTCTGACTAAACATCTTTATCACTATGTGAAAGAAAATAATCTTTCAGGGAAGGACATTTGGTGTTGGTGCTAAATTGGGAGGTGTTGGAGACGTAGTAGGGAAGAATATGTGCTTTACAGGCAGCCTCTGAAGGAATAAAGCAGGGGAAATTAGACAAAGCTTTTCATTAATTTTTTTATGCTTTCAGTTAAAAGGCTTTCAATTTCAAGGTTTTCAATTTTTAAAAATATGAATGCCAATATGTTCACAACACTGCTAAGTACTAGGAGGACTGCTAAGATAATCAAGACAAATTCTTGCCCTTGATCTTTGCGTCTGGTCATGCCCACCAATACCCATAATATAACAACTCAGTGAACTTAGGGTCCTAATAGAGAAGGAGAAGCCCAGAAAATTCAGAGATTAATTCCCTCTAAAGATAGGAAGCTTCACAAAAAAATGGCATGTGAGTGGGTCCTAGAGGGTGGGTAGAATTTCAGTGATACCAAACATCCCACTGTGGGGACTCGGGTACAAGCAGGCTATGTAAATGAAGTCACAGAGGCAAGGACATCTCAGGGAACACTGAGTGATCTGGTTTGCTGGCGAGTAGGCTACATGGAGAATCTGAGAGGTGGCAACGTGTAATGGGAAACATGACTAAAAAAGGAACTGTAGAGCAGAAAAAGAACATCCAAAGCAGCAATAAATAGTTCCAATTTTGGATCCAATGAACAGGAAACACGAGAATAGACGAAACCAAATAATTCAATTTTTAAAATACTAACACTAAAAGCAAGCTTCTTGACCTGAAAGGTCTAGCCTAAGAAAAGTAGGATATAAGGAGGAATCACTGATGAAGAGATACTTGTCCCAGGACAAAGCAAGCAATCTTCCTCTGGTTTCTTTTGCATAGCACACCTGGAACACAACAGACGGAGTTCCACACCTAGCCCACACTCCCTGTGCCACATCTATCCCATCTTCTCCTCTAACTCTTCTGGATCCAGATCTCCTAAGCTTACAGGAAGTATAGGGTTAGCACTAAAGCAGTAGACTAGGATGCCCCAAGAGATGAACTCTATGACTTAATAGTGAGCAATTTGAATCCTTCAATGGCTGCTCGTTGCCTATAGATTCTAGTTAACTTCACAGCAATGGTGTCAAAGTTTCTCATAATTTGGTCCTAGCCCATATTTCCAATCTCATTTTTCTCCATTCCCAACAAGTCCCATCAGATATCTTGTATCTTATTTTGCAGGCACACCATACTTATTTCTTAATTTTGCACTGAATTAGAGAAATAGACCAGGTTATGCTAAGTAACAATCCAAAATCTCAGTGACTTGAAAAAAGCAGGTATATTTCTTATTCATGTCACATGTACATCAAGGGTTGATGGAGTGCTGTGATCATCATGGTCAGTCAAGGACCCAGACTGACAGAACATTCACCATGTCTGATGTTTCTGGTTGTGTTCCAAAGGGAAAAAAGAGCTCTGGACAGTCTTAAACAAGCTATTAAAAGCTTTGGCCCAGAAGTGATATTTCACTTTTGTTTCCAACTCACTGTCCTGAACTAGTCACATGGCTCCACCAAGGTAAAAGGGACAAAATAAGAAGCACAGTGTTACCAGGAACCTAGAATGCATTAATGATTACCACATGTTCTCTGCATGTTTGTACCTCTGCCTCTGTCCATGTCCTTCCCTATGAACCTCACCTTGAACATCTAAAAAGCTCATGCTTCAAGATGCATCTTACCTGAAGCCCTCCTCATCCACTGCTCCATCACACCACCAGGTTTGCCTTGCCTTTGTTTCCATAGAGCTTTGTACATATACTTATTAAAACACCTAACCTGCATTACATCATATTATCCTATGTCTATCTCATTTGCTAGACAAGATCTTTGAGGGCAGAGAATATATCTAGTCACCTATGTATTCTCAGTATGTAGCATGGCACCTGACACAGATGAGGAAGGGAACATTAGTTGCTATGAAATGAAAGATTACCTTTAGACACTAACAAGATGACCATCCAATAAAGTACACAATCTATTGCAGAATAGCTTCATCCAAGCAGCTTAAAAGTACTACCAATTTACTATCCAGAAACACCATCGTCACCCTTGTGTGAGGGGAAAAAATGTGCCAGAAGGGGTAAAACTGTTTCATGGTAGTCTATTTCAGAGGTAGGATTTCTGAGGTTCAGACTATGGCCTCTCTCAACATTTCCTCAGGGCATTTCAGTTGCAAAATGGAAAATTTTTCTCAAATGCAAAACTTGCTTTGTCACTAGGAAGAAGGATATTGTCTCCATGCTCTTCTTATAGACTTCTACTTCATTGCTTTCCCCTCACACTCACCATGGTGCAATATGGAAAGAAAACTGGAATAGGATCAATCCTAAAAAAATTCTTAGGAAGTTTAAAACCTGTCCCTGATCACCAATCTCCAAATCATGGAGACATGAAGAAGTGACTTCTGTGCTGGACAGGGGTTTGGCTTAGACAGCATCTAAGGTCACTTTAAAAACGACTATTCTGGGACTCTTCTATGCCTCCTTCAGAACTCATCAAAGTGAAGTCTATTTCTTTTGACATAAACTATAACCTCAGGAGAAACAGAATACCATCTGGCATGATCCAAAGAGGCAGGGCCTGAGGGCAAAAGTATATTTTATAAGAAGAAAGATTTTCAACAAGTTTCTCCTCTACTTTTTAGAAGCTCTCTGGCCCTGACATTTCTCCACTGCACATCAACAGAAGTTTAATCTGGTTCTGGTTTTAACAGTACATTCATCACATTGGCTTGACTTACCAGCTAAGTCAGACCCCACTTCTCCTGTTCTGCAAGCTAGATGTATTGACATTCAGGTCTCTGTTCTTCCCATCAAACTGCCTCTCTAAAGCCAGACTGGCAGCCTCTGAGATGGATGGGCTAGGAAGCATTCCTTAAGCTCCTCCAACATTTGCAGGACATCCACAGGGACTGCGCTTATAACTCAGGAAGGGGAGATTAGAGTGGACTTTGAAAAGACTGCAATCCAGAGAACGCCAAGCTTGCCCAAGGTAACATGTCAACATTTTCCTCTCCTATTAATGATTGCTGGAAGACAGTTGTTTGAAAACCCAGTTTAACTTTATGAACAGTATTATAGACAAGGAAGGTTCTTATATTTCTATACAAAAGAAGCTTAGTGACTTTAGGGAAGGCAATCCAGTTAGAAGAGTGGGGACAGAGGGGCGTGTCTTAAAGCTGCACTTGCCAAAGAGTTGACTGTTTTAGGGGGATATTAGAGAGGTGACAATGAAGATTATGGACATGCTTAAAAACTCCTCAGCTTTCTTCAGTACCCCATATTCCCTTAATTTTCCACCCTTCTCTGGAAAAGAGAGCTCTTTAATAGTACTCTCCTCTCTTAGGCTCTGGGGCCTCTACTCTCATTCATCTGAGGATATGAGCTATTCCTTCTCTTTTCTGTATATCATGGCAGTCTGTGGCTACCCCTCTCTCTGATGGTATATTATACGTTGTGTTCCTGTTCACGATTATTTAGTGCTCCACCCTGGGGTAGGATTATACTTTGGGTCCTGTTCAACTCATACGTGACCACATGACTTGCTTTGGCCAGTGAAATACTAAGCAGAAGTATGATGTGTTGTTTTCATGGGGAAGATTTAAAAGTCAGTACATACTTGGCCCTGCTCTCTTTTTCCTCTTCCATGATGATTGGCAATGTTCCAAAGAGGAGTGGCTCTGTCAGCCTGGGTTATGGAGAGTTTTGGAGGGAGGAAAATATTGAGTACAGCTACAACCAACCTTCAGTGGACATAGAGTGTGATCAAGGAATAAACTTGTAGATATGAGCCACTGAGCTTGGGGGGTTATTTGTTACTGTAGCATAATTTAGCTTAATCTGACCCATTCAGGTAGACAGACTATCATATCCATCAACACATCTCATAGATAATATTAGTTATCTATTGCTACATAACAAATTACCTCAAAACTTAGTGGCTTAAAACAATCCATGTTTATTATCTCACCATTTCTGTGAGTCAGGAATGCAGGTGTGGCTCAGCAATGCAGGTGTGTCTTAGCTAGGTCCTTCAGGGTTTGTTATAGGGCTACAATCAAGGTGTCAGCCCAGGGTCTCTCAGAAGGCTGCAATCAGAAGAAGTTGGGGCTGCCGTCATCTCAAGGCTCAACTAGGAGGATCCACCTCCAAGATAACTCAGTGGATGTTGGTAAGGTTCACTTCCTCAAAGGCTATTTTACTGAGGCCTCAGTTACTTGCTGACTCTTGACTAGAGGCCGCCCTCAATTCTTTCCAGGTAGCCCTCTCCATCAGAGTAAGCATGCGTTAAGAGCCTGAAAGAGAATGCCAACAAAAGAGCAGGCCCAGTCCCTCCTATCCTAATCACAGAAGTGACATCCCATCATTTTTGCCAAATTCTATTCACTGGGTCCTGCCCACGCTCAAGGGCAGGGGATTACATAAAGGTGTGACTATCAAGAGGCAGGGATCATTGGGAACCATGTTAGAAACTGTCTACCACAATGACTCTGTCAAAAAAGAAAAAAAAAAAAATTGATTAACACGAATTGTGCAAGAACCTAGGCTTGACTGGTGAGGTAAAGAAGAGAACTGCAGAATTTAACAACTGGGCTCTGAAACCCAAGGAGTCTAAATATCTTGCCTAAGATACACAGTTAGAAGTCAAGCCAGAACTAAAACTCAGATCTGTATTATTTCCACTAGACGGAGATAAGTGAAATATTAAATAGCAAGACAAATTGCATTCAACTGAAACAGAAGCTAGCCATCAATTGCTAATTGATTGTCAAATAAATCATCTGGACAATGAGTGAATAAGAAGCGCATGGAAGACAAGCTCTTTAGGCTGGAGCAATTGGAAAGGTAGGTCAAGGAAGGATGGAATGTTTGAGCAGAGAAGAGGGGAAAGTGTTCTTGGCAAGGGATTGGTCAAACTGAGGGTTCTTCAGGGAATGCTAGTGTCATTGGAAAAAGTTGCCCCAAGTGATTCTGATATAACCTGAATGATATAACCCCCTGGTTGAAGAGCACTGCTCAGGGATTTCTGCATCATCTAGTGAGGTGTCAGGAAGCACGCTTTGCCCTACAAAGATCTCCAAGGCCAAATCTTTTCAAGATTCCAATACACTTTGGTCATAAAACATGAATAGCTCAATAGCTATATAGACTCTACCCAGTATAGATGGGTAGAGTCAAGTCGCTGCCAGTTCGGCAAAGACTTCTATGGCCCCCTGATCTAAGGGGTCATGAACACATCTCAAGGGGCTTTCCAAGGGCTCCTAGCATGCAGAAATAAGCCCCCAAAATATAATAAGTAATTAAACCTTGAAGAAAGACTTATTTGTATTCACCTTGAGCAGATACTGTGTTCCTAACTCTGTAGGCGATAAAACTGATAATTTAAGTAACCGGATCCAGGTCCCCAGACAAGTGGGAAGGAAGTTGGACCCAAATCCTCTGAAAAACTAGTGTTTTCTTATTTATACCTTCCTTCCATTTTATTTTATCAACTTGATCATTTTTGTAAGGGGGTTAAAAAAAAAAGAGGGAGCAAAAGAGAAGGAGAAAGTAAAACTTGAATTCTAAAATAATTTTTAAATACAGTAAAAGATAGTGCCTAATGGTCAAGATTCCCCCTTGCTCCCTGAAAAACCAGGTCATTTTCCACTGGAAGCTGCAAAAATGGCAGGTTAAGTCTCCAAGTGCAAGCTTTGACTTTCGAAATGTGAACTGGGACGGGCCATGTTATGACAGAGACCTTAATGTCAGGTACACGAGAGGGCTTAGGGCCTTTTAGCCGTTGGAAGAGCAAAGATCTCAGCTTATGAGGACACAAAACCCCACATGCCTGACTGATGAGGAGGGGGCCCTGCGGAGCCACAGTGACAAGCATTTGTGATGCTTTGTACCCAGATGCAAATGTCATTTTCTGCCATTTGCACTCTTGGCCAGGGTAGCCCTGGATGAAGACAGTGCTGATGGACATGGCCTTTGCCCAGAGCCCTGCAGTGAGGGTTGGAATGGACAAAAGCTGGAGCTTTGCCCACAGCAGCCACCAGATAACCACAGAGACCGATGTCCTCCAGTGTTTGCTAATGATGAAAAGGACTTCAAAGAAACCTGTCCAGTTTATTGTATTTTTTTTATCATTATGTTTTATTTCTGAAGCAAGGGTGAACATAAAAGAGTAAGTAGCTTCTAAATGTTTCCTCTTTCCTAGGAATCTTAATATTTGCCATAAAACAGTCTTGATATTTGAGCATTTCAAAGGAAGACTTTGACATAACTCTTTGTTCCTTTCTCATCTTCTCTCTTTCTCCAGAATACTATAAAATCTTAGCACTGGAGGTGCAAACATAAAAGTCAAAAGAGCCCAATGACACGTGAGTAAATCAGGATGAGGTGAATGGGGCTACCCCGGAGGTGCTGGGAGACAGGTAAAAACAGCAACTTTGATGCAAGACTTCATAAGCCCATTTCTCTGACATAGAGACCTGAGGCTGGAGTGCTACTTATGGGCAAGCCCTACTTATTGTTCCTAACTTGGCTGCAGATTAGAACCACCCTGGGAGCTTTTCTAGTAATGCCTATCTAGCCTCAGACTCTGATTCAATCGGCCTGAAGTAGTGCCCAGGCAAGGGCCATTTAAAAGCTCCCCATTCATCTGCCAATGGACACTTAGGTTGTTTCCATGTCTTGGCTGTTGTGAATAGTGCTGCTATGGAGATAGGGGTGCATGTGTCTCTTTGAATTATAGTTCTGTCTGGATATACGCCCAGGAATGGGATCGCTGGGTCATATGGTAATTCGATTTTTAGTTTTCTGAGGAACCTCCATACTGTTTTCCATAGTGGCCACACCAACTTACATTCCCACCAACAGTGTAGGAGGGTTCCCTTTTCTCCACACCCGCTCCGGCATTTGTTATTCACAGAATTTTTTTTTTTTTAGTTTGCAAACTTGTGTTTCCAATTTTTTTTTTTTTTTTTTTTGCAAGACATTTATTGAAGTAAGAGATTTGGGGGCTTTTGTGGACGTTTTAATGATGGCCATTCTCACTGGTGTGAGGTGGGTACCTCATTGTAGTTTTGATTTACATTTCTCTAGTAATTAGCGATGTTGAACATCTTTTCGTGTACCTATTGGGCATCTGTATATACAGAATGGATAAACAACAAAGTCCTACTGTATAGCACAGAGAACTATATTCAATATCTTATGAAAAACCATAATAGAAAAGAATATTTTAAAAGTAGATATATAGGGGCTTCCCTGGTGGCGCAGTGGTTGAGAATCTGCCTGCCAATGCAGGGGACACGGGTTCGAGCCCTGGTCTGGGAGGATCCCACATGCCGCGGAGCAGCTGGGCCCGTGAGCCACAATTACTGAGCCTGCGCGTCTGGAGCCTGTGCTCCGCAACAAGAGAGTCTGCGATGGTGAGAGGCCCGCGCACCGCGATGAAGAGTGGTCCCCACTTGCCGCAACTAGAGAAAGCCCTCACACAGAAACGAAGACTCAACACAGTCATAAATAAATAAATAAAAGAACGTGAATTTCTTTAAAAAAAAAAAAAGAAAAGTAGATATATATATACATGTATAATTGAATCAGTTTGCTGTACAGCAGTAATGAACACAACACTCTAAATCAACTATACTTCAGTTTAAATAAATAAATAAATAAATACTCCCCAGGTGGAAGCCAGACGTATCTCATTCTTTCAATGATCAGATGGCCTTCTTGGTGCCTACACTGAACTAGTCTTTTGGTCAATTAGCTTTGTTCTAGCCTTGGGGCTGCAAACTCAGATATTTAAGAGGGCCAGTAAGGTAAGGCATGAAGAGGGCCATATATAAGGCAATAGAGAGTGGTAGAACTTCTGGTTTTTCAATAGATGGAAATTTGGATTTTTACATGAAACTTCCTGATTTTAAAATGTTGACAACTGATTTAACATGAAACTCTTTTAAGGTACACAAGGCAATAGCCTTGGTTCCCCTTCACAGCAGTTCCTACAATGGGTCCTCAGATGATCTGGTTATCTCTTTCTTTCCAGGATAAACTAACAAAATTAAGGAAAGAGAGAGCAGGTCTACAGAGCTTGATTGCATGACCTGGTAAACACTGGTCCCCATCAATATGGGGAAGAGAGGTGGGTTCTCATTTATACCCTTGTATCTTTAGTTGGCATTTAATAAGACTCTGGTTACAGAGAAAGCACAGGAATATCCCCATAACCTAGAGGGGTACCTCTGAGCCCGAGGCTAACCCTTACGGTAACCCTAAGCCCAGGCCTTAGACAAGGACGTGCCACTGGGTCCAGGACTTCAGAAGAAACTCAACAAAAATAAGACGGGGAATAACTGAGCCCCCAAAAGACCACTGTTGAGCCTTTTTGTTAGGACCACCAATAAGAGAGTGTGATGTATAGGAAAAAGCACAGGCACTGAAGCCAGACACTTACCCACTGTACGGCACTAGACAAACCAAGCCATCTACCAGACTTCACATCCATAAAATGGGCATAAAAATACCTCCCCCATAGAGCTGTAATGATGACATAAAATGAATATAGAGCACTCAGCACAGTGCCTGGCACATAGAAGGCACTCCATAAACTCCCAATCAGAAAAGGCAACGATTTTCATCCCTTTGTAATCGAATTAAAGCATCTCAGAACACTTACAGTTGGAGAGCTCTTCCAAACACCCAATTTAATTCTAAATTCCTTTTGTTTATCTGCAACAGCTGGCAAATACATGTTCCTTCCACGTAGGGAACACAGGTAACAAATGTCCCCTCCCTTCACAGCTGTTTTCTCCTTCCAGCATTTTCCCAAGCCTCTAGTGATTCCTGTTGCCCTCTGCATTCTGCCTTCCTTCCCACATACCTCAGGTACATCACGTATTACTATATCTACTATAGCACCTGCCAATAAGTTCACCAGGATGTGAAAATGCCGCACTTTAGCAGTCTGCATACAGTCTCCCAACAGAATTAACCTTAGGGATGAGACTGTGTGCTGTTTACCTTTTCATTCTCTTCAGATACAGAAACCACCCCGGAGACGAAAAACGTCACCCAGGGCACTTTCTCCCAGCCTCTTTCTGCAAAGCCCTATCTTGCATCCAGCACCCACAGCCAGTTCTGAAATTACATTTTCCATCTTGGTGGGCTTTGCATTCCGCAAAGAAGCTACATTCATGGTTCACAACCTTCCATGAAATCTGTTTACGTACAGTTTAATTTACAAACATGTAGTGACTTCTATCTCCAACCACTCTACTAAGGCCTTGAGGAGGACAAGCTGAACAATACAGAGTCCTTTACCTGAGCTCCCACATTAGAGAACAAGTTTTCTTGAGGAGATGACATCCCATCAGTGGTTAGGCAGCTTTTTATGAATACTTCTCTGCTCTGTATCTCTTTACCAAGATATCCACCTCTGATTCAGATTCCCTGGCCCAGAAGTGGAGTGGGTATGACTATTAGCTAATATAACTGATTTGTTGTTAATTTATTTTTATGAAGGTGACATTGGCTTGCAACATTATGTAAGTTTCACGTGTACAATGTTATATTTCTATTTCTGTATACACTACAGCATGTTCACCACCAAAAATTTAGTTTCCATCCATCACCATACAGTTGAAACCCTTTACCTATTTTGCCTTCCCCACCTTCCAACTTTTCTCCTCTGGTAACCACTACTCTGTTCTCCATATCTACATGTTTGTTTTTGTTTGATTTGGCTTATTCATTTATTTTGTTTGTTTATTTTCTTTATATTCCACACATGAGTGAAATCTTACAGTATTTGTCTTTCTTTGTCTGACTTATTTCACTTAGCATAATACCCACAAGGTCCACCCATGTTGTGAAAGATGGAAGAGTTCAGCCTTTTTTATGGCTGAGTAATATTCTTTCTATATATACCACATCTTCTTTATCCATTCATCCATTGATGGGCACTTAGGTTGTTCCCACATCTTGACTATCGTAAATAATGCTGCTATGAACACTGCATATATCTTTTTGAATTAGCTGTAACTGATTATTTAAAATTAAGAGCTTTCGTGTGCAAATAGATCCGGAAGGAGGTCAGGGTATGCTACCCCACAATATGCCACTTTAGCATAAGGATTATTTTGATAAGAATTTGAGCTGAAGGCAATTGAGAATCAATAAACACAGAAAGAGTTCTCTGCCCTCCCCTTATCTGCCTATAAGCAGAAAATAATATTTTCTTTGTGAAGGTATCCCCCTCTCCTGTACCAGAAGAGGAGAGTGACCCTTATCACCGAAGATAGAGAGACAGCAATGAGTTTTGCAGAAACAAAGCTTATTAAAATAGCCCTCCTCTTCCATTAGTTTCCCCCATGTATTTCCTGGTCACTTCCTTACAATTTATTGTCCCTTGAAGCTCAAACCCTCTTTCCTTTGTTAAGAAGCGTATATAAGCTCCCAAGTTTAACTGCTTCTTTGAGTTTCACTTCTTTTCTATGAAGTCCCATGCATGTAAATATTAATAAAAATTCTGTGTTTTTAAGCCTGTTAATCTATCTAATGTCAGTCAAATTTGCAGGTCCCCAGTCACTGAATCTAAGCGGCTGGAGGAAAAGATTTTCCTCCCTAACAATTTCCTTCAAAGCAGACATTCTTGGAGACAGTATACTTACACTCCAAACCTAAAGACCTGCACCCCCTTCTTGGAAGATTCATTGTAGTTTATTTATTAAGCAAACAATTGTTGAGCCCGTATGCATTCAGGGCTGATGGTGGAGAATTATAAACATTTAATGGCCCTTAAGCCATGGGTAAGCTACTGGAGGTGGGATGAGGGGACATCAAACAATTCCAGTACAGTGTGAGATGAGCTATAAAAGAGAAAAGCACAGAACGCTCCAAACTGGAACTCGAAAGCTGTGCTTCTAGCTCCTTCAAATCCCATGCTCCATCATAGCAGACATAGTGATCTTTTTCAAACATAAACTGAGTCTTGTTCTTCCCCTGCTTGGATCCCTTGAAGGCTTACTTCGCACTTTGAATTCCTAACTCTTTTCATGGCCTACAAGACGCAGAGTGAGCTGGTCCTTGCTGCCCTCTCCACCCACATTCACTGGTTCTTTGAGCATCTACTAGGCTGTAGGCCTCCACTCACCTCATTTCAGGCCACTCCCCTTGACCCTCACCTACTCCTGAGTGGTTTCTTCTCATCCTCCAGGTCTTTTGCTCTAATGTCACCTCGACAGCCACTTAAAATAGCTGTCCTTTGTTATTCTTAATTACAGAACTCCATTTCCTTCAGAGCACTTATCACTATCTGAAATGGATTAATTTGTTTCCTTGCCAAAGGTTTATTTTCCTCCATAGATTGCAAACTCAGCGAGGACGAGCTTCTGGTCTGAGTGGAACAGCACCAGGCACAGAGCGTCTCAGGAATGAACAGTTTTTTTTTTTTTTTATAAATTTATTTATTTATTTATTCGTTTATTTTTGGCTGTGTTGGGTCTTCCTTGTTGCACACGGGCTTTCTCTAGTTGTGGTGAGCAGGGGCTACTCTTCCTTGCAGTGCGCGGGCTTCTCAATGCAGTGGCTTCTCTTGTTGCGGAGCACGGGCTCTAGGCACGCGGGCTTCAGTAGTTGTGGCTCGCAAGCTCTAGAGCGCAGGCTCAGTAGTTGCGATGCACGGGCTTAGTTGCTCCGCGGCATGTGGGATCTTCCCGGACCAGGGCTTGAACCCATGTCCCCTGCATTGGCAGGTGGATTCTTAACCACTGAGCCACCAGGGAAGCCCCGGAATGAACAGCTCTGAATGAGGAAACAAGTGGAAGGTCAACCTTCTGGGCAGCCCCCGCCACCCACTCCCCTGCCATGTGGAGCTCGTGCTATCTGCAGTCAGCCATCCTTCACCTGCCCACGGCCAAACTGGTGCGAATGCTCCCACACACCTGGCACGTCCAGCAATGTCTCAGGGCCCCTTTGCAGCTGTGTTCCTGGCTTCCTTCCCCCTCCCCACCCCCGCCCCCAGGAAAGCCTTTGGAAAGCAGACTGGATGGAAATAGAAGCCTGTGCCTCCCCCCTCCCTCTTCATCACACCTCCCATACAGGCACTGTCACTCACGCACGCACACACTCACACACACTCACACACACACACACACACCCAGAGAAGCATGGCTAGGTGTCTACAGAGGGAGACACAAACTGCACAACTGGTACAATTCTGGCTTTATTCTGAGACCTTAAACTCCTGGCCCCTCACTCCCAACTTTCTTCCCAAAGGGAGTCTATGCTGGGTCTTTGCTCTGGGGCTCCTGCTGAACCCCACCACAGGTCAGCCTCAGGGAAGGCCTTGCCGCTGCTGCCCAGGACATCCGGCATGACCAGAGTTTGGGACGGTGCCAGTCAGTGACTGTGGGCACTGGGTGACATCACACATGAGCTGGCACTGGACTTCCAATGCTGTACAGCATGAACTTCATCATAAGAACGGGAAAATACCGACTTGATGCCTCCAGAAAGAAATGGCTAGGATCTCTTTTCCTAGGGATCAGACAGATCAAGCTGAAATGGCTGTTGGTAATACCCACTGATTGCATCTCAAGGGCCATTTCCCTGAACTAAGCCTGGGTCTTGTCGTCAGGCAGCTTATTCCTTTATAGCTGCATCTACTGGGAAAATTTTGGTTCTAAAATACATTGCATTAGACAAATGGAAAAAACCTTTTACAATTTTGTAGTGAAGAGGAGGGGGGCATAACAACCTAATTAATTTTTAGGATAGCATAGAGCTTACTGAAGACCAGCTCTGAAGACAAGATGCATTAGTGTCTTAGGGGTTACACTCAATAGATTTTGACGACAGAACCCCACCGTATATGCTAATGGAGCCCTTACTCTGGGCCAGGCATTGAGCAAAGCACCTGACAGGCATTTCTCATTTAAACTGAGGATCAGGAATTATTCTCCCATTTCCACATGAGGAAACTCAGGCTCAGAGCGGTTAAGTAGTCACACAGCTTGTGAGTGGTGAGTCTGAGCCCTTTGCCACATGGTTCCATCAGGTCTTCCTGCCACCATCTCTGTGCTTTTGAACTCAAGGGTCAGCGAGAAAGCCAGGGGAGGTAACCAGGTTAAAATCCACCATCCAGGGCTTCCCTGGTGGCGCAGTGCTTGAGAATCTGCCTGCCCATGCAGGGGACACGGGTTCGAGCCCTGGTCTGGGAAGATCCCTCATGCCGTGGAGCAACTAGGCCCGTGAGCCACAGCTACTGAGCCTGCGCGTCTGGAGCCTGTGCTCCGCAACAAGAGAGGCCGCGACAGTGAGAGGCCCGCGCACCGCGATGAAGAGTGGCCCCCGCTCGCCGCAACTAGAGAAAGCCCTCGCACAGAAACGAAGACCCAAGACAGCCAAAAATAAATAAATGAAAATTTTTTTTAAAAAATAGCTTTGAAATTACAAACATTATCACTGTTAAAAAAAAAAAAATCCACCATCCACTGCCACAGTGTCCACTTCCTGTTCCCATCTAGGTGGCCTCATCACCAGCCGCCTTAGGCAGACAGCTCTCAAGGTTGCTGCGTGGAAATTGGACCTGTGGGAGCAGTGAGAAGAACAAAGGGCCGGAGGGCAAAAGCCTTGAGACCCTCTCCTGCCACCTACTCACACAGCCCCCAGTCACCCACATCCAGCTCCCACACCACACAGGATACTGATGACATGGCTTTCAAACAGTGACAGTGCTCAGCGTGAGTCACCACATTTCTGCTGAACCTGAAAACAATGTGCTTTCAATAAGCTGCTCTTTCAAAGCTCTAAGACAGAGCTGAATCTAGTGGGTGCCCTTTAAATACAATCCAGCATATATTCCTTTCCTGATAGATAATTATTAGTAGTATAGAATTATTATCATAGAATTATATAATAATAGTAATAAATGGCTACTGTTTACTGAATATCTACTATGTGTCAGATGAATTACATAGATATTTCTCTTAAACAGCTGTATCATGAATAACGTACACTGTACTAATATTTTAAGTTATTAATTTAATAGTTATTAATAGTATCTTAATAGTATGAATTTACTATTAAAGTATTTTATTTATCCATTTCAAATCATTTGCAAAGTTAATAATTTCATTCTTTCAGACCTTTTTTTTTTTTTAGAAACAGAAATCAATTCTGACTGCCTTCAGCAAACGAGGGTTTTTTTGTTTTGTTTTTGCTTTTTGTTTTGTTGTTGTTGCTTTTTTTTTTTTAAGTATTTGTTTATTTATTTATTTATAGCTGTGCTGGGTCTTCGTTCCTGCGCGAGGGCCCTCTCCAGTTGCGGCAAGCGGGGGCCACTCCTCATCGCGGTGCGCGGGCCTCTCACTATCACGGCCTCTCTTGTTGCGGAGCACAGGCTCCAGACGCGCAGGCTCAGTAGTTGTGGCTCACGGGCCCAGTCACTCCGTGGCATGTGGGATCCTCCCAGACCAGGGCTCGAACCCGTGTCCCCTGCATTGGCAGGCAGACTCTCAACCACTGCGCCACCAGGGAAGCCCCATTCTTTCAGACTTTTATAGCAATTACAGTTTAGAATAGGGCAGGCCCTATAAAGATTAATTCATTTAGTTCTTCTTAACAACACTATATATTATCCCATTTTTTAGCAGATGAGGAAACTGAGGCCCAGAGAGAGTAAGTAATTTGCCCAAGGTCACACAGCAAGTAGGTAGCAGAGTTGAGATTCGAACCCTAGCAGTCTGATTTCAGAGTCCAAGCTTATGGTCTCTACTCTTTGCTGCTACAAATGAGCCCAATGGCTAAACTCTTGAGAGAGCAAATGATAACTACATAAAACTAATAATTGTAAAAAAAAAAAAAAGGATTAGCAGATTCAGACGAGTTCAGCCTGTGACAGAGTCAGAGTCCAATGTGTTCATTGGATATTCATGCCATCAGTGGATGCTCAGCTAAAACCCACATGCAGGTGAATCTTGGGGAAACATACTTAATTAGTTGTGTGTGTGTGTGTGTGTGTGTGTGTGTGTGTGTGTGTGTATAACATACAATAGCGTGGAAGATTTATTGGTGGGAAACAGGACACTCAGGTAGAATATGTAATGTGTCCACCATCACACAGCTGGATGAGTGGTGGAGCCAGGATTTGAAGCAGATCTGATGCAAAGCCCACATCCTTTCTACTCACTACACTGCCTTTCTGAAAAAATAGGATGAGAAGGGATTTCAGCTATGTTTTCCTATAAAACCTTGAAAATATGTTAAAAGCTATTCATCAAGAGGAGATAAACAGACCTAACTCTCATAAAGTATAATTTATCTGCCATTCTTTGATCTATTTATTTTCTATCCTCCATAGATTCTGTATCCCCAGGGTCTTTCATAAGTCATATTGGTTGTCATTAAAAAGATTATCTATTTAATTGATTGTTTTTAGTTTAAAATTCTGTAAAGTAAGTTTGCTATAAGCTGGGAATTCATGTTTTACAGTATTTCTTTTTAGTGTACCATAGACTAATTGTTCCTTTTTCTAAATGACTTATTTTAACCCAAAATAATAGCAACAGAAACCAAGGAATTTTGTGGGAAACATATCTGTGGATATTGCTATTATTTTGTTGTCTATTGTTACTCATTGAAATCATGATCCTTATCACAATGGTGACAGGATAATTCCGGATAACATACATTGTCTACAAAGCGGGTGAGAGAAAAAGGGAAGAAATGAGAAAAATGGTTAGACCTCATCACAGCTGGGTCACGCACACAGAAGAAAATGCCTGTAAGCTGTTTTTTCCTTAAACTGCTTTATTAAAAAGCGCAGTTTGCTTTTTCTGCCTTTAACTTCATCTTTGAGGCAAGTTTCTACCCTTTGCTTTACTTCAACTAGCTAGCTAACCCTAAGGTCATTCAAGATAACCTCCCAAATGTCACACACACATAGAAAAGGATAAGGGCTGTAAGGTTTAAGACACAGGCTGCTCCTGACCAGAACCGACCTGCCTGGAGTGGGGGGGGTCCAGCTGCCCCAGCCCCCCACCAACTCAAAGAAGTAAGGGGTCCACTTAAGGCCTGTCGTCTGTGAGTGTCTCTCAAACTACTTGAGAGACCAGGGTTAAGGTTAGGGTTGGGGATAGGCATGAGCGAAAGCAAAGCCCTGAATTTTCACAGGCTGAGGCTACTCCCCTCTTCCTCTGCAATCACACTGAAGTGCTCTTCTTGTGTCCTGAGGAATCATAATGGCAGAGCCCTTTCTCGACACCGTGCTGAGTCTTACCCACATTATACAGCAACCCTATGGAGTGAGTGCTATCATTTGCATCTTTGCCCAGAAGAGGAAAAGGAGGTGCAGGCTGGGACTACAAAACCCGTGAGCCAGCTGCAGAGCTCACTACCAAGGACCACAATTCTGCCAGCGGGGCATCCCCGCACCTCTGCAGGTGTCTTGATGCATTAGGTAGAAAAATGGGGAGTAGGAAGGCCAGAGACTCGGGAAGAGAAGGGGAAGCCCAGAGCAGGGGACTGAGGACCAAGGGAAAGGCTCAGCACCTGCACCATGTCCTCCACTCCCTGGGCCTGGAGAGGCGAACACAAGCTTCCAGACCCACCTTCAGGGCTGCCATCACGGTCCTCAGAGGCCTGAAGGAGAGGAAGTGGGGCTAAACCTGAATTTTCAGATTTCTTTTTCAGCCTCCTAAAAGCTAAGAAAAGTCTGCTTGAGGGAGATTGTAGAGTCTGTCCCTAGAAATGGACTTTACAAGAGAGAATGGACAGTCCTCTCTGCTGCATATTGAACGTCCTTCCATCAAACCAGGATGTTCTGCTACTGCCCCATCCCCACCCCAGTGAAGTCCTCTTTCTTGTCTTCTCTCTGCCCCTTTCTTTCTCCTTTTCTACCAGTCTTCACTAATTTGACATTTTGAAATACTCCACCTCTTAGCCACACCATCTAATAATTTCTTGACCTCCTTGATATACAGACAACTAAATAGTTTTTGGCTCAGTAATAAGACTTACTATGTCAGACTGAAAAAGAAATAACGTCTACACAGGGAGATCAGCTCGGTGCTTTGCGACCACCTAGAGGGGTGGGATAGGGAGGGTGGGAGGGAGATGCAAGAGGGAGGGGATATGGGGATATATGTATATGTATAGCTGATTCACTTTGTTATGCAGCAGAAACTAACACACCATTGTAAAGCAATTATACTCCAATAAAGATGTTTAAAAAAAAAAGAAAGAATGTCTAAAACATCTTGTCCCCACAAATCACCACTCTTTCAAGTCTATAGCAAATATCTACAATTAAGTATCAAGTGAATAAATAAAATTAAAATTTTGTTTGCTGACTCTTGGAGCAATAAAAACTGTTTGTGTGACAATATCCCTGTAGCTCTTTTTTTTTTTCTGTTGGTCTCACGTGTTCACATTCAGCTAAATGTTCAACGTGGATTCATTTATGGAGCGAGGAGATTTTTAATGTCTCCCTGGCCAAAGACCTCTCTGGATGACTGCTGACATTGCCTCTCCAGGACAATGTTCACCTCTGGGGGATTTTTCCGTTGGTCGTGGGTCATCACCATTCTCAGAATGTATTGTTTGTCTCTACCTAGGACCCTGTAAGTGAGAGAAACATAACTGAGGGCTTTGGCATTAAACAGGCCTGGGTTCAGTCCCAACCCAGCAATTCTATTCTCTCCCATGTGCACAACGCCCCCATGGTCGTGGATGAATATTTCAGCACTGTGTTCAGAGAAACAAAGGAGACAACCCAAATGCCGACCCTAAGGAAATGTACTGCTCTGCTGGAATACTACACAAGAATTAAAAGAAGTGATCTAGACGTTTACAAGACTGTACATTTATCAAGTGCTTACCATGGAATAACTGGACAAATTTCTGTTCTATGGCTAATGATTTCAAATCCACCCCCCATGCAGCAATGTTGGTAATGCTTGCTTGAGAACACAAGAGGGATTCTGTGGAAATCTGTATCAGTGATAGAAATAAATAATTCAGCATCTTTGTCTCAGTGATGGACAGCCAGGGGCATCTTTCATAACAGCAATGACAACAAACGGCAGTTACTGAGCCCTTTCTGTGTCAGGCACTGTTCTACACGCTTTACATGTTAAACTCAATTTCTCCTCCAACAGTGCAATAAAGTAAAGACTACAGGAACATGCGTGTCACAGATAAAGAAATTAAGGCACAAAGAAAATAGGGAATTTGCCCTAGGTCACACACTAGTGATGGTAGGACTGGAATCCAACCCAGACAGGCTGACTTCAGATCCTGTGGCCCTAACCACATTGCTGCCTGTATTTCTATTGGAATCAAAATGGATAGATGTCAAAATAAAATGTGAATGGGGAAAAAAGGATGCAGAATTTTATGTAAGACATCATTTATGGAAACTTGAAGAGCACATATATATTATAATAATACCACGTACTAGCTACTAGCACATAAATGTATTATGTAAAAGTATTTTTATGCGGATTGGAAGACGCTACACCTAGCTGCTGAGAGCAGCTCATTAGAGAAAGAGGGGGAAACAAGGCCTCAGGAGGGGGAGGGGAGAAAAGAAATTGAACAGAACTGTATCCCTAATATTTTATCTAATATTTTATCTCTTTAAAAAGATTTCTTCAACTTTGATTAGTATGTGAAGTCAATGCACTGCCCTTTTAGCTTTCCCAGTACTCTTACAAAATGTCTCATTTTTTCCTGTCATTCATATCTGCAAAGCCCAGAATCCATGAACATGCTTTAAATTTAATCCTACCAATTAACATTTGTATTATTAGGAGACAGTTTAAATGACATTTACTTCTATTGAGTTATGCATTTTAATAGTATGAAAAGATCTGAAGGCAAAACCAAATAGGTTAAACAAATAAACTTTACTTTCTAATGATGAAAGTGAGGCAGGTTCATTTTAGAAACTTTAGAAAATTCCAATATGCAAGAGGACACTTCACTGAAATACCACTGTTTACAGTCCCATGTATATTGTTCCAGGGTTATTCTGTGATTAAATATACATACATAATTTTATATAAAATGACATTATACTGTATATTCATCTCCATAAACTGCTATTTTCCACTTAACACACAGCAAATGTCTTTAAATGCATTTCTGCATTAAACAGTTACATATGTTTGATTCTGTGGATGTATATATTTAACCAACTGTTATTCCCCCCCTCCAAGAAAAAGAAGTTTAAATAAAGACATTTTTGGAAAAATGAAAGCTGAAAGAACTTGTTGCTAGCAGACCTACACTACAAACAAGTGTAAAAAGAAGTTCCTAAGGCTGAATGAAAATTATTCCAGATGGAAATTCAGGAAACTCTTCAAAGGAGTGAAGAGCATCAGAGGTAAATAAGTGAGTAAACAACTTTTTGTTGTTTTTTTTTTATATTTCTATAAAAGATAATTTAAAATTTAAAGCAAAAAGGAATAACAGTGTATTGTAGGTTTTATAACAGAAGTAAAATTAAAAGATATGACAATAATAACACAAAAGATGGCAGGAGAAAATGGAAGCAAACTCTAGTACTGTTCTTATATTATTCAGGAAGTTGTACAATATTATTTGAAGCAAAATGTGATAAGAGGCACATTGTAGACCCAAGAGCAACTACTAAATAATTAAAACAAAAAATATGAAACAAGACAGTAATTATATGATTGAAAGTAATAACTGATATTTAAAGAAAGGGAGACCTTACTTAAACTTAAAAGCTTTTACATAGCAAAGGAAACCACTGACAAAATGAAAGGACAACTTACTGAATGGGAGAAAGTACTTGCAAATGATATGACCAATAATGGATTAACAGCCAACATATATAAACAGCTCAAACAACTCAACATCAAAAAAATCAAACAACCTGATTAAAAAATAGGTAGAAAAATAGACGTTTTTCCAAGGAAGACATGCAGGTGGCCAACAGGCACATGAGAAGATGCTCAACATCGCTAATCATCAGGGAAATACAAGTCAAAACCACAATGAGATATCACTGCACCTGTCAGAATGGCTATTTTCAAAAAGAGCACAAATAACAAATGTTGACAAGGATGTAGAGAAAAGGAAACCCTCGTACACTTGATGGGAATGTGAATTGGTGCAGCCACTGTGGTAAACAGTATGGAGGTTTCTCAAAAAAACTAAAAAAAAGAACTACCATATGACCCAGCAATTCCACTCCTGGGTATATATCCAAAAAAAATAAAAACACTAATTCGAGAAGATACACGCACCCCAATGTTCGCAGCAGCATTATTCATAATTGCCAAGATATGGAAGCAACCTGAGTGTCCATCAGCAGATGAATGGGTAAAGAAGATGTGGTATACACACACACTCACACACACACAATGGAATACTACTCAGCCATAAAAAAGAACAAAATTTTGCCATTTGCAGCAACATGGTTGGACTTGGAGGGCATTATGCTAAGTGAAATAAGTCAGACAGAGAAAGACACACACTGTACATTATCACATATGTGGAATCTAAAAAATACAACAAACTAGTGAATATAACCAAAAAAGAAGCAGACTCATAGACATAGAGAACAAAATAGTGGTTACCAGTGCAGAGAGGGGGAAGAGAGGCAACATAGAGGCTGGGGAGTGGACGTACAAACTACTGGGAGCAAGAAAGGCTACAAGGATGTATTGTACAACACAGGGAATATTACAATATTTTGTAATAACTATAAATGGAGTGAAACCTTTAAAAACTGTATACAAATTTTTTTTTTATTTAAAATAAATAAATAATAAAAAATAAAGAAAGGAAGGACTCATCATTGAGAGATGCAGGCCGACTTCACCATTTTCACCTGCTGCTCTTCCAGGAATAAAAATATCCTCTAACATTTTGACTCTGGTCTACTTCCTTAGTCCCACCTTTCAACTCAAAATATGGAGGCTGAGACTTCCCTGGTGGTGCAGTGGTTAAGAATCCGCCTGCCAATGCAGGGGACATGCGTTCAAGCCCTGGTCCGGGAAGATCCCACATGCCATGGAGCAACTAAGTCCGTGCGCCACAACTACCGAGCCCGCGTGCCACAACTACAGAAGCCCACGTGCCTAGAGCCTGTGCTCTGCAACAAAGAGAAGCCACCACAATGAGAAGCCCACACACCACAACGAAGAGTAGCCCCCGCTCGCCGCAACTAGAGAAAGCCCACGTGCAGCAATGAAGACCCAACGCAGCCAAAAGTAAAATAAATAAAGTAAATAAATAAATTTTAAAAAATATATATGGAGGCAACCAAACCCACCTGAGCAAACTTTTAAAGAAAATGGACATAGGCAAATAGTCCATAGGGGTCCATAGAGAGAATTGAACTAGATGAGAGCCAGGTACCCTCATCATGAGCCCGTGACTTAACCAGAGAAGCTTGGGTCCTGAAGCTTTGACATTAATCACTTTTATTTCAATTTTAACAATGTTTATCATCACTGAAGAAATTTTAGATTCACTTTTTAATACAGTTTAATGTCTGATAACCAAAGTGGAAGTCTGCTGGCATTTTCAATACCAAGGGATAAATTTTTCTAAGACTCAGTTCCTTTTTGCATCCATGTGTCCACAGAGACAAAACACAGCAACTTGGGCTTGAACGTGCCCTTCAGGAACAGCCAGCTGTTGATGCCAAATACATCGGCGCTTGGGTGATGGAAATCAAACAGACTTTATGAATCATCCCATTTTGTTGCCTGGATCCAGGCACAGCTCTGCATATGCCTCTGACAAGTCCTCTTGCTCAGTGACGTGCAGCCAGTGGCTGCAGGCCTCTGGCAGCTGGGACTTTTTTTAATAGTTCATCAATCTCAAAGTATAGTAATCACTTAAGACCCATCCCAGGCTTCCTTTGTGGCTATGGGCAAACCAGCTGACCTCCTAGAATCTTGCATTAGTCACTGGTAATTATTATATTAATAAAACCTAATACTTAGGCCTTAATATGTGCCCTGAATGGGCTCTAAGTGACTATATAATACATATGTATAATAAATAATACATACATATGTATAATAATATAATAAATAATACATATTCACTATAATCCTCACAATAGATAATGAAACTGAGACAGAGAGAATTTGAGTACCCTCCCCTCAAATACAAAATGAAGAAATGACAGAGCTGAAGCTGCAAACCCAAGACTCAGCTCCAGCTCTTCACCTTGGTACCACACAGCCTCTGGTAAAGGAATGGTGAGAGACTGAGCCATCACAAAATCAACTCATTTTTAGCACCAATTTCAAGGTGACAATAGACAAACTCTAGGACAGAACACAGTAACCTCATTTCTTACCCATGTCCCTACCACTAATCCGCTGTCCCCACAGCCTCCTTTTGACTGCCCCAAATGTTCATCTTGGAAACACTTCCCCCAAAGAGTTAGAGACAGCTCCCCTGAAGTCACTCTGGAGGGTCCACCTGTGTACTGGATCTCGCGCTAGTGCTGACAGGTCAAGCCAAGTTGGCTTTCTTACCCTTAACGAATGAATTCATTTGTTCATTAAACAAATATTTATCAAGCACCTGTTATGTGCCAGCCCAGGCACTGTGTCAGGAACTGGGAATACAGCACTAGATAAACAGGCATAGCCCTTGCCCTTGCAGAACATACAACCAAGTAAAGGAGACAGATAGTGAACTCATAATCATTAACTGTTTGGAGAGGGAGGGAAAATTTAGGGGAAATGTAATAGAGGAGCTGACATCTGAGCAGAAATTTCAGGGTTTAGTGGGTGTTTGTCAGTCAACCAAGGAGAATAAAATTCCAAGTTGGGGGTGAGCACGTGCAAAGGCATGAAAGAGGGAAACAGATTTGAGGGTTCCATGACTGTGGGACTATGGTCAAATGATGGCAGAACAGGAAATCAGGTGAAAGAGATTAGGCAGGCTTTGCCTGAAGAAGGCAAACTAAGCAAGGACATGTGTCTCCTCACTCCCTTTACGCGCCAATAAAATCACAGAAAGGAGCACAAAAGGAGGAAGCCAACAAAAACAAAGATACAGCAAGGAGGTCATCAGTGGATGCATCAAGGTGGAAAGCACTAGAAACGGTGTTGACTCATGAAGCAGTGTAGATGTCAGACATCTAAGTTTGAGGCTTCCCCAAAGCAGACCCTGAGACAAAGACTTGTGTACAGGTAGTTTATTTGGAAGGTGATCCCAAAAAAGCATAATGAGGGAGATGGGAAAGAAAGGGAGAAAAAGCCAATCAAGTGCATGTTCATTTGAAGGTTATTAGTGGGCAACTAGGGCTCCATCCCGGTGGGGCTGTAATGCACCTCAGAGCTGGAGTATTTATCCAACAAATTCCATCCCTCACTGGTTGAAGGTTGTCCCTGGAGGCTTAACCCTCCAGCACTTTCAGGCTGCCCTGCTTGCTGACCCAAGCCCTCCTGGCCCAGGAGAAAGCCTCCAAGCAAGGAAAGGCAGGTACCTGAAGTAGGACATTGTTGGTATCTACAGGAACTGGAACTGCAGGTGAACTCAGAGGTGAGCTGCAGGGATGTGGTGCCAGGTAGCAACAGCTTCTGCTACGTACAATAGGCTCCAAACTCAGAATGTGTGAAGGACAGCAGGAAAGGGGCAGGACTTAACCGGAAATTAGCTGAAATTCAGTTCACCGAGCAAACATTCTCTCACAACACCATGCATGGTAGACTCTGCAGCCAGATCATTACCCTTCTCTTGCTCTATTATTCATCCAAAACTGAAAAGTTACAAAGGGTGGTAATACCATACTCAAATATGTTTCTTCCAAAATCCAAAAAGGCCTACCAAGTGCTGTGCCTCCTTTTATTGGTAGACAACGAAAGATACAGCAACCTGTCTTTTACCTTGCAGGCGCTGTTTCAACTGGACCCCCAGAAACCACTAGGGAGACAGACCACTAAATGTTCACAGGCTTTATCTCCCACCTTGGGTTCACATATGTCTCATTAAGGCATCTTAAGTACTTGCTACTTTGGGCTCATCAGATCTAATTAATATTGGCATCAAAATTGTGGTCCATTATAATGTTGCATGGAATGTCAAAATGTCCAAGGCTTTGGGGGACCATATTATAACAGAAGGCAGAACAGATTGTGTAGACCCAAGGCAAGACTGGGGAAATATACGGTTGGTTCTTTTGGGTAAAAGCAATTTGCGTCTGGTGATACAAAGTAGTAAAGAGAAAAAAGCATTTTCTGGGTCAATATCTGAATACCAGGTGCCCAGGGCTGTATTAATTTGCTCCAGCATGTACACCATACCTGAAAGAGCACGTAAAATTGCAATCACGTTTACAATCATCTACAGTCATTCTCCAAGATTTTTCTGCCTTCTTCAAAGGCCAAAGAGGAAAGTTAAATGAGGACGCAGCAAGTCGCAGCAGCTCACATCTTTTGTGTTTGACAGTAGCAGTATTAGCTATTTCCTCCCATGTCAGACTTTGTGCTTGTCAACCTAATTATGGATCTAGTGACAACAAGGGGAGATTGGAGTGGGTCTTGACGATGATTGGCATCCTCTTGTAAGGCAACTTCTCCAAGTAAAATTATTACTATCTTCAAGCTAGAGAAGACTAGTCTTCTCAGATGCAGAAGGGTAGCCTGCTTCCACCAACAAGGGAAGCTTGAAATGACTTGGGGATTTGAGATTCTCAACTCTACCTGAGCCCATAATATGTCCGCATCCAAGTCTTAAGATTTCATTCCTTCTCAATGTTCTAACTGTCACAAGAGAGACATGGCAAAGCTGTGAATTCAGTTAAATTTTGTATTTCATTTTCAGCTAGATTGGCTCTGTGGCTATAAGAAATATGAGATTATTTTACAGCTGTCCTAGAAGCTCTCTGGTTCTCTATAACTAGAGCTGAGAATTTAAACATCTAAGCTTGTCATTTTCCTTCTCTAAGTGCTCCCAAGTACCCAGAAGAATCCAGCCCAGGCTATTGTCCTCTGTAGCCATCATTACTGCCACAATGGTCAAGTGCAGCAGCCACTTGTTCCCAAGGATACTTGCTTCTGTAGATGCTTCATCACAACTGACCACACATGAGATAGGTTAGAGATTAAATTTGCCAGCAAATGGGTTTTGACACCAAGATTTCAAAAAAAAATCTTTCAGATTTCACAGACTTTTGAATTTTAAAACTGTTGATAAAAAATTATGAACTTGTGATAATATAACTATACTGAGGGGAGAAAAAGAGGAGATGGGGATGGCTGTGTAAGAGAGCTAAAATTTTAATTTATTATAGCAAGAATTAAATAGATGATTTCTAAAGCTGAAAAGCAAAGAAATATTAATATAAGCTTTTAAATAGGGATATCACCAAAAGAACAAAATAGAAATGATTAAAAGTGGTTGCTTCTATGGATAAAGATGGATGAGAAAAGTGGATCAAGGGACTATTATGAGACTGCTTGTTCTATTTATTTTAACCATTTGTAGGTATCATTTGATTTTTTTTTTTTTTTTTAAAGAATTTAAGCCAGGCCCAGAACACTCAAGGATACCAAGGAAAGACATGTAACTTTTACCCCTGAGTGACAGAGAACTAACAAAAGTATTTAAGCGGGCTTCCCTGGTGGTGCAGTGGTTGAGAATCTGCCTGCTAATGCAGGGGACACGGGTTCGAGCCCTGATCTGGGAAGATCCCACATGCCGCGGAGCAACTGGGCCCGTGAGCCACAATTCCTGAGCCTGCGTCTGGAGCCTGTTCTCCGCAACAAGAGAGGCCGCGATAGTGAGAGGCCCGTGCACCGCGATGAAGAGTGGCTCCCGCTTGCCGCAACTAGAGAAAGCCCTCGCACAGAAACGAAGACCCAACACAGTCATAAATAAATAAGTAAATAAATAAAATTTTTTTAAAAAGTATTTAAGCAAGAGAATGGTATGATCAAAAACTGTTTTTAAGAAAGGTCTGGGGGGGGGTGAAGAGTGTACTATATGATCTCACTTACATGTGGAATCTAAAAAAGTCAAACTCATAGAAACAGAGAGTAGAATGGTAGTGACCAAGGGCTGAAGGGTGGGAGAAATGGGGAGATGTTAGTGAAAGGGCACACACTTTCAGTTAGAAATGAGTACATTCTGGAGACCTAATGTACAACATTATGACTATAGTTAATAATAATGTGTTGTATTCTTGAAATTTGCTAAGAGACTAGATCTTAAGTGTTCTCACCACACACACACACACACACACATACACACACACACACACACACACACACAAATGGTAACTATGTGAGGTGATGGCTATGTTAGCTCCACTGTGGTAATCATTTCAACAATGTATATGTGTATCAGAACATCATGTTGCACACCTTAAATATATATTTTTTTAATTCATCAATTGTACACAATAAAACTAGAAAAAATAAAGATTTTTTTTTTAATGTAAAAAAAGAAAAGAGTTATTTTCCACACTCATGGTTCCCATAGCTCAGTAGTTCAGGACCTATTTCACTTGCAATTCCAAGTTCTAGCAGTGAGAATACATAAGCTCATACCTCACACAGCTCTCAAGTAGTAGGACAGCACACTGACACAGGTTTTTTCATTTATTCTATCAGTTATCATTACTGCCTCGGGGTATAAAGAGTTATATATGGCCCCATATTGTACTGAAGCCCGATCTGGAGGTTTAGAAGAAAAAAATCTTCCACTAAGAACCAAAGAGACAAGATGAATTCCTGGGGTTTAATGGCCATGGGATAAAGGTGTGGACAGAACGAGGATCTGAATAACACCCCTGAGATGCCTCAGGTACTTCCATGTCCATTTCCCTGCTGGCATGTGTGGGTGGGACTTGGAGAGGGAGATGACCAAGAGTTAACATAGTCTTTGAACTGATCCTGAATTTGCAAATCATATTTGAAAATATTCCCCATTAAATTTTAATCCAAATATTTATGTGGTATGAATGGACAAAGAAAGAGAGGAGGGAAGAGCTTCAAAATGGTGGTTCTGTGACTCAATGTTGTGACCAAGGACACAGATCCTTTCATCCTGCTCTGCCACACACAATGTCAGCTTCATCCTTTGATGGGCAGCAACAAGTCTCCAATCCCAGAGCCACATGCCCACAGGACAAGATCCAGAAGAAGAAAGAGACCAAATTTCTGGCTTTTCCCTGGAGCTAAGAAACATCTCTTAGAACCACCCCTCTACAGACTTCCACCCATGCCAATTCCTAGGCTAATCACTGGGGAAGAGAATGGGAAACCTGTGAACCAGGAAGGCCCACCTGGGGCTGAGGGCTGACCGGCTTCCCTGAGGCATGTGCATGCATTCGTAGGTATGAACAACTGAAGAAAAAACAAATAGAGCTCCACAGGAGAGAAAACAGGAGGATGGACGCTGGGCAGACATCCATTAGCATCCATTACAACATCTCAATGGAAAAACTAACTTACGGGGTCAGGAAATCAAACTATATTAACTGGTAATTTTGTTCAAAATCAGTAGAGAAAATATCCTGATTTTGGAAGGTGAAAGTAAGAAAATGCTAACAGTAAGGACATAAGACCCACAAAAAAGTAATTCCAGTTAATCTCATAGAAATCTGGGAGAACACCTGGCCTCTGAGATCACACAGGCACACTCCGTGGGCAGAGCACTCAAGAATCCTCTAAGAACATAGGAGGCCCAGGAAGGGTAACAATGCAGAGCCCATGCATGTTTAAATGAATAATAAATATAATAACAGACAGCATTCCTCAAGCACTTGCTCTACACTAAGCGCTTTACATACACTAGCACATGAAATGTTCGTAAAAACTCAGCGAGGGGTTATCAGAGATGAAGAAAATGAGGCTCAGGTGGGTTGTTACTTGCTCAGCTTCATAATCCTAGTAATGAGGAAGGCAAGACACAGACTCAAGTTTATTTGATTCTGAAGATCATGCTCTTGGTCACTCATCTACAATAACTAGATTCTAGAGAATTGGAAGAAGTAAACTAAACAAGTTAAAGCATGGTCCACACCAAAAGTTCTGAAGGATACCAGTGTAGTTTTGGTAGCGTGCTTTCTCCATCGTCAATTAACGAACCATTCCTAATTACCCACTCTGCCCTGAGACATCCTCTAGGTCATCTGGCCAACCAGTACCAGCATCCCCTACAGTCTTCTACTAGAGTGTGGCCCACAGACCAGAAGTCTTGGCATCGGTAAAAGCTTGATAGAAGTGCAGAGCCACAGGTCCTACCCCAAACCTAGTAGATTAGAATTGCATTTTAATAAGATCCCCAGGCAATTCATAGGCGCATTAAAGTTTGAATTACCACCCTACAGCATCCCTGACATCTGGGCTCCTCTAATCTTTCCTGGGACAGCTAGGTCCATAACCACAGAGCTCTCATTATTAGTAAATTCTTACTAAAGCTTCCCTGATCATTCTACACCTTCCCCTCGGGCTGCCATCTCAACTTGCAAATGGCAACCCTTCAGATTTTGGAAACACCTATTACGTTTCCCCATAGTCCTCCCTCTCTAAGTTCCTTCAATATTTTCCAGATCATACTGTTTATTTCGTTCATATCAGTGGTCCCTGACCTAATATGTGCATTGGAATCACCTGAAAATACCCAGGGGTAGATCCCAGGAATCTGTGTTTTTTACATACTCCACAAGTTCAGCCAAGGCCCAGTTCTACGCCTCAGAACCACTGCTCTGCATGCCCTCTAGTTTGTTAATTTTCTCCCTAGAATACAGCTTATAGAGGTGAAGACAATGCTTTGCCTTAAATATAGGCATTATTATGGCCCATACTTAGAGCAGCCTGAAGTGTGACTAGCTCTTATAAGGAGTCTCATCACACTGTTAACCCTTATTAAGCCTGCCGATAACCAAAACTTCAGGGTCTTTTTTTTTCCATATGAACTGCTGCAAAGCCAGGTTTCCCCAGTTCTATACATAAGCTCTTTATCCTCCTTTAGAATTAGATGTAGGACTATGCACTTATTACTCTTAAAATTCCTCCTGATGTTTTGACTCCTTAATTTCACCTGCCAAGAGTCCTGAATCTTTAGTCCATCCTTTATTGGAAGGCAGTGAATGGACTGGGGAAAGCTGGCCTCTAGAATCAGACATGCTTGGGTACAATCAGATTTATGTTATTGAGACAAATGGCTCAAATGGCTATACACAAGGCTCTGTAACTTAAGAGGCCAGCTCAATGCCTGACAAGAAATGTTTGTGCAATATAATATTTGTTGAGTGCATTAATGATGTAATGACTGATGGCAGTGATAACCAGGGAGACCGGTTAGGAGGCTCTGGTACTGATACAAGTGAGAATAGATGGAGGTCTGAACTGAGGTTGGTTGAGTGATAAAGAAGGAGGATTTAGGGAGCTATTGAGAGGTAGAATCAATAACATTTATTGGGCAAGAATAAGAATGTCAGGGTAAGGAAGAGGGAAGAATCACAATGACACCCATGCATCTGGACTGAGCAACTAGGAGGATGCTGGTGCCTGGCGCAGGACCATCCCATATACTGCCTCAGCCCATCCCACATGGTTGCCTAAAGGCTCCAGGGAAATAGGAGTATTCTCCATCACCTGCGTGTGTGTTTAATTGAAATGAGGCTGATACCTTTATGGACCTAACTCAATTGTGGCACGGATACAACTGATCAAAAATAATCTCCAGATAGCCTGGAAGATATTATGCTAAGTGAAATAAGCCAGACACGAAAGAACAGATATTGTGTGATTCCACTTATATAAGATACCTAAAACAGGCAAATTCATAGCGACAGAAAATAGAATAGCTGTTACCAGGGCCTGGGGGAAAGGGAAGAATGGGGAATTATTTTGTAATGAATACAGAGCCTCAGTTTGGGATGATGAAAAAGCTCTGGACATGCGTGGTGGTGATGGTCGCACAACAGTGTGGATATACCTAATACCACTGAATTGCACACTTAAGAATAGTTAAAATGGAAAATTTTTATGTATGTTTTGCCACAACAAAACATGTTTTAAATGTACCTCAAGTTATCAACCATCCATGTGGATGAATATTCCCCTTTTTATCTAGTTACGGTTGGTTGGGAGTGAGGAACTGACAGAAGTCCTCAGAGGCTTAAACCCTCTGTTTAATTCACTGAGAAGTTACAACAAAGGCACTAAGGCATAAAGAACTGACTCAGAAAACAATTCTGTGGAAGCAAAATATCAGCTGCTGTTATGGCCCATGATGCAGAATACTTCTCCTGTTTTTAGGTGTTTGTTTTTGCTCTGATCTTATTTCTTTCCATCACCTTGAAAAAATCTCATTAGAAACTTTTAACTATTGGTAACCACTTTCAACAAATAGCCTGAAATAAGGTACATATAGACGTCAAAATAAGGCAAACTTTTATCTGAGCTGTGAGCTATACCTAAAAAAAAAAAAAAAAATGTATATACGATCTGAAATTTAAGATCGTAAATTTATGGAAGTGTCTTGAGACGCACAGTGGCTCCATTTTGAAATCTCCTGACCTCGCCTTACCCTGTGAAGTGACCCTCAGCCTTGGCCACACACTGGGATCACTTGAGGCAGCTTTACTAATTGCATCCTGAGCTGAAAGAGTCTGATTTATTATCTGGGGTCCAGCCTGGGCAGCAGAATTTTTCGTAAGCTGAGTTCCTCAGGTGATTCTAATGTTCAGTCCAGGCTGTGAATCACTGGCTTAGAATTTAAGACAAATTCACCCTACCCTGAAAATGGGAGAGGGAGAGAAATGTACCTAACCAAAAACATACAAGAATGATCATATCACCAAAGCAGAAACTGATCTTAGAATCCTAAAACTTTAGAAGGAACTTCAAAATAATCTAGAGCAGTCAGTGGTTCTCAAGGCACAATCCCCAGATGGGCAACATCTGCATCAGCAGGAAATGTGTTAGAAAAGCATAGTCTGGGGCCCACTCCAGACCTGTGGAATCAGAATCCGAGGTGGAGCCCAGCGATCTGTATTTTAAGAAGTCCTCCAGGCCATTCTGCTATCAGCTGAATTTGAGAACCATTGTTCTAGAGCAGTTACAGGGAGCTTTAAACAATATCCCATCACGCCCCAAAGATTCTGATTCAACGATTTTTTTTTTAAACCTCCTCAGCTGTTTCTAGTGGAAAACCACTAATCTAGTCCCACCCTTATATTAAAAGATAAGGGAAGACTAGCCCAAGATTAGACAGCTAGTTAGTACCACCAGCTAGAAAAGAGCCCAAATCCCTTGATCCCAAATTGAGCTCTCTGTCCAGCAAGCAATTCAGGTTCTCCTACTCAGAATGCTAGATCCATTCTAGTATAGATTTAATTGTGACCCAGTCTGAAGACTCCATTGTCCCTTTACTTTTAGGGGTCAGTTCTAGGAGCCTGATCCTCTGGTTACCTTTCCTATATCCCTCATGGTGGAAGGAGAAGGTTAGAAGGCAGGCCACATTAAAATCAAGACAAAGTAGGAATAAAATAAAATAAAAATACCAATAGCTCCGAAATAAAAAAAGTAGCCTCACAAATACTTGCAAACATCCATATAATAAATGCAAAGTGTTTTCGTTTCAGAAGGGATTATGGACAATATATTTACCATTCAATTAAGACCAGCACTGTGGTCTTAAGGCTACCCAAAAGGTCACTTAAGGCTATCTACGAAGTCACTTAGTTCTACTTTCTGTCTCTTGATATGGCTTTAAATTATCCCCAATGGAAGATTGTCAGATTTTTTAACCAGATTGCCAATTAAAAGTAACCTAGGGCTTCCCTGGTGGCGCAGTGGTTGAGAATCTGCCTGCCAATGCAGGGGACACGGGTTCGAGCCCTGGTCTGGGAGGATCCCACATGCCGCGGAGCAGCTGGGCCCGTGAGCCACAATTACTGAGCCTGCGCGTCTGGAGCCTGTGCTCCGCAACAAGGGAGGCCGCGATAGTGAGAGGCCCGCGCACCGCGATGAAGAGTGGCCCCCACTTGCCACAACTGGAGAAAGCCCTCGCACAGAAACGAAGACCCAACACAGCCATAAATAAATAAATAAATATTAAAAAAAAAAAAAAAGTAACCTAAAGTCTTATTCAGTGACTTATTTCAGCAATCAAAAGGTTGCAATAAAAAAAAAAAAAAAAAAAAGGTTGCAATAAATTGAGTTTCCCTTGGACTTCCCTGGTGGTCCAGTATGTAAGATTCTGCACCCCTAATTCAGGGGGCCTGGGTTCGATCCCTGGTCAGGGAACTAGATCCCGCATGCATGCCGCAACTAAGAAGCCCACATGCCGTGACTGAGTGCACACGCCGCAACTAAGAGTCCACATGCTGCAACTAAAAAAAAGATCTCTCATGCCACAATAAAGATCTCACGTGCTGCAACTAAGAGACCCGGCGCAGCCAAAATAAATAAATAACAATAAATCTTTTAAAAAAATACAAAGTAGAAGTACTCAAATAAATCAGTGCTCTTAAAAATAAAAAAATTGAGTTTCCCTTGTGGCAATATAAACACCCAATCCAGCCTCACTATTGGCGGTGGTGGGAAGTTACCACCTTCCTCTGAATGTTCTGAGTCTGAGGGTCAATACCTTCAGTTTACTTTTCTGTTTACATTATCTTTTTTACTTAGTTTCAGTGTTCCAGTGGTTTCATTTCTGAAAAGTCTTGTTTTTAGTGCAGGCAGTAAAGCTTTCACCAAGTTGGAAAATATAGAGGAATTTATTTTAACCTATGGCTTGCAGAACATGCTACCAGTTAGTGTTTGTTGCTACAAGCTCTGGAGCCTGACGGTGGCAAATTTTTTTCAAAGATTGTTGGAAAAATGTAGGATGCCAGGATACCCCGGGCTCACAGAGTCCAGCAACCAGGTTAGTGCGAGGGAGCCCAGAGCAAGAATGAACGACCAGCCTCATCAACTCCGCTGGAACAACTCAGGGCCAGGCGCCTCCCATCGTTGTCCCTCTGCTCAAGAGTCAAAGCACTGGAGAGTCAGCCTGGCCAAGCCTCGGTCATGTGTCCAGCTCTCAGCTAGGGACCAGGGCTCTCTGCTTGACATGCTCACCAAGATCGCACAGGAGAGGGGTAGTTCCCAAATGAGAATGAAGGTGCAGAGGAGCTGAAGGGGTACTAGGCAGGTGGAAAGACCCTTCCAAGTCACTGCCTCACTGCTACAAGAGGACAGGGGGCGTGCTCTACTTATCTTTGCATCCCATCCCAAAGCCAGACAGACAGTAGGCCTTCAGTAAGTGTTTGTTCATTTGAATAAAATAAACTCTGACAAAGCTGAAGAATGCATCATCATCCTGCTAAATGTTCTCCACCATCAGTCTTACCAAGCCAGCTAGTGCATACACTTACGTGTAGAATTTAAAAAGTCCTGGGCTTCCCTGGTGGCTCAGTGGTTGAGAATCTGCCTGCCAATGCAGGAGACATGGGTTCGAGCCCTGGTCTGGGAAGATCCCACATGCCGCGGAGCAACTGGGCCCGTGTGCCACACCTACTGAGCCTGCGCGCCACAACTACTAAGCCCGTGCGCCTAGAGCCCATGCTCTGTAACAAGAGAAGCCACCGCAATGAAGAGTAACCCCCGCTCACCGCAACTAGAGAAAGCCCATGCGCAGCAATGAAGACCCAACGCAGCCAAAAATAAATAAACAAATTTTTTTAAAAAAACGAAAGCTCCAAAGCAGCTATCTGGAATACTGGCTTGTAAGAATTATCAACACCTGATGTGTAACATCAGTACCCAGTCCATGATAGTGAGTTACAGAGAGAGCAACCATACATCCAGGCTGCCTGGTCAGTCCTGGCTCACACCTGTTTCCCAGTATAATTATTAGCAGTAGGGCCCTTTCACTCTCAAGTGGCCCAGAGTGGATGGTCAATTACACAGTCACGTTGATTATAAGCCTCCTCATCTGGAATGCACATGTGCCTACAAAGGTCAAAGGCAGACAGAAATTTCATTTAGCTGCAAGATCAGCTTTATCCTTAGCATCCTGATTCCAGATACAAGAGAATCCAAGGCACATTAAATAATAAATTATTTTTAAGTGTTTGTCGAAAGGCTTTTTTTCAAAACAGAAAAAACAATGTCATCATTAAATATTAGTTGTATTTAATCTGTACCATTTATAAATGTTATAAATGACGGGAGACCATAAGTGTCTAGTTCATTTTCTTGCCATTTTTCTAAATACTGAATTTCAGAGCCCATCATTAGAGATCCAGTTTTGATCAGGACAGTCAACAATCATCCTTCCAGAACACCATTATCAATAATACATTTTACAACTAACAAGAACTACGCGATCTCCCCTCCCAAAAGTCTTATTAATGAAATCATTCAAAAACCTGCTCTTGCCCCTGTAAATGTAATATACGGCCTCTAGTCATGCCTTGCACGTAACCATGCATGTTTGGTGAATGATCAGTTTTTCACTTGCACATTCAATAGTGCCTTCTGCTAGTGTGACAAATTCTCATTTGAAAACATTTTTCTTGAAAACTGAAAAACAGAAGTAATTTTGTCTCTTTTTCATTCTGTAAGTGCCCAGAAGGGCTAATTTAGAGACTAATTAGCTGTATATTTCTCAAAATTCTAAGTTACTCATATTATCCTGGCTGAAATTATTTTTAATAACTGTTTAAAAAATTCTCATTAAAAAAAATTAGTAGTTACGTGAGGTGATTCATGTGCTAAGTAACCATATTGAGGTAATCACTTCACAATATATGTGTGCCAAATCATCACATTGCATACCTTACAGTTACGTAATGATGTATGTCAATTCTATGTAAATAAAGCCGGAAGGGCAGACAAAAAAGGCTGCCTATTTTGGTAAAATGTTTTTTATCAGATAAAACATACAAAATAATTTAATTAATTTAAGTGTGGTGCCAGTGATGACCGGGATTTTTCCTAAAGAGAGAAAGGTAAAAACACTCCTAAAATATTCATGAATCTTTGACTTGTGGATGGTTCCTACCCATGGAACACCAACTAGTCTTGATAAAAAATCACTTTGTTTTCTGACCTGGTTGTAAATGTTAACCGAAATTTTAATATAATTTACTATTTAAAAATACTCACTGTGTTCCTTTGTTGGTTGGCAAACTAGCCGCCATACGCGCAGGGCTAGGAGAGCTGAGGAAAGAGGCAGCCGTTCCAGATTGGGAGGTGGCAGGTTTAATAAGCCAGGGAACTCACAAACGAGGCTTGGCAGTGGCAGCCGCAAGACGAGGGGATCTCCCTGCCCGCCAGCCAGAATCTTCAAAGTTTATATAGAGGCCTTATCGGGGTTCAGTCACGTATTTAGTCCAGGTGGTCTCAGCAACATCTTACTCTCTCAAGGCTTCGTCCTGCAAGCTATGGGGATGGTAGGCCGTAGGGGAGGCGGGGAGGAGCCAACGATTGATTGGCTGGTTCTGGGTCAGAGGTCATCTAGCGGGTCGGGGTCAACTGGCAGTCACATCCTCCCCATGACCTCCTCAAACATTCTTCTGAAAATGCAACTTACCCCTGAATTGTGATCTTCTATCTATATACTTCTCAAAAAACTGAATTGACTTCTGATACACACTGCAGCCTAAACTGAACATCACACACAGATGTTTGAAATATTAATTTTATTAGGAAAGCATTTGATAGTTGTTTTAGATCATATAATCAATCACTTTAAAATGATGTGGCCTGAGGATACAATTAAAATATAGACTTTTCATTCATTCAACAAATATTTGAGCATCTACAAGTGCCAGGCATTGGAGATACAGGCCAAACAGGAGGATCCCTGCTCTCACAGAGCTTACATTCTAGCAGGAGGGCAATATTAAAGAAACGTTTGTATTTCTTATAAACATATAAGACACAGGAAGTGACAGAGGAAGAAGATGGTGCTCTACAAGAGCACACAACAGGTGTCTAATCCAGCCCAGGGAAATCACAGAGACAAAAGATAGGTCTTTAAGCAGAAGGGAGAAGAGAACAGTTCAGGCACAGGGAACCTCGTAGGCTCTAAGGGGGCAAGGACTTCGTAGGTTTAAGGAACTGGAAGAAGTCTAGAATGGGTGGAGCACCCAGAGTGAAAAGAGGAGTCAGGGAGATGAGACTGAAGAGCTGAGGATCAAGACCTGTGGAGGCCATGAGGGGTCTGGCCCTTCAGGGAACCAGTGAAAGAAGTAAGGAAGGAAGCAGCACGACAGATGTGCACCTGAGAATGGCCACTCTAATTCCAGAGTGATGGAGAGATTGGACTAGGTAAGACTGGATGCAGGTAGACCCCTTCTAAGGCCTGCGTAAAAGACAAAAATAGTAGGGGAATTCAAGAGACAGTTAGGAGGCAAAAATCAGTAGAACTGGATGATTGAGTCTGAGGTTCCTTAGACCTGTTAGACAGACAGGTCTGGAGCTCAGGGGAGAACTGTGTTAAGAACTGTCAACACAGGAATCATCCCCATTTAGATGGCAACTAAAACCATAAGAAGGGCTGAAATGGCCCAGCGAGCATAAATCAAGCCATGTAAAACACATACATTCAAGGATGAGGAGGAATAAAATTCAGTCATAAAAAAGAATGAAATCTTGCCATTTGCAACAGCATGGATGGACCTTGAGGTCACTATGTTAAGTGAAGTGAGAAAGACAAACACCATAAGATCTCACTTATATGTGGAATCTAAAAAACAAAACAAACAAAGCAAAACAGAAAACCAAGCTTATAGATACAAAGAACAGACTGGTGTTTGCCAGAAAGGAGAAGGACGTGGGGTGGACAGAATGAGTGCAGGGGGTCAAAAGGTACAAACTTCCAGCTACAAAATAAATAAGTCCTGGGGATGTAACGTACAGCATGGTGACTATAGTTAATACTGTACTGCATATTTGAAAGTTTGCTAAGCGAGTAAATCTTAAAAGTCCTCATCACAGGAAAAAAAAAAGAAAAAAGTCTGTAACTGTGTTTGATGATGGATGGTAACTAGACTTATTTTCGTGATCATTTGCAGTGTATATAAATATTGAATCATTATGTGGTACACCTGAAACTAATATAATGTTATATTCAATTATATCTCAATTAAAAAAAAAGGAAAAAGGAAATGTGCCAGCGGCAGGGAGAAGAGAGAATGGGGAGTTATTGTTTAATAATAGAGTTTCAATTTGGGATGATGAAAAGTTCTGGAGATGGATGGTGGTGATGTAAATGTACTTAATGTCACAGAACTGCACACAAAAAAGTGGTTAAAATGGTACACTTTATGTTATGTATATTTTACCACAATTATTATTTTAATAAGAATAATTAAATAATGAGATACTTTTGTGCTATTTGTATCTTTCAAAATAAGAATGCATTCACATATGACTAATGAAAAATCAAGACAAATGGTAAAGGGAAGGAGGAATGAGCAGAGGAAATGGGGCCTGCAAAGGAAGCTGAACAAGAATGGCCACGGAGGCTGGTGGAAAACCTAGAGTGTTACAGCAATGGAAGCTAAGGACAGAATTTCTAAGAGGAAGTGTTTGATTGATTTGAATGCCCCAGAGAATTAAATCAGGTAAAATCGGAAAAGGACCCACTGGTTTCAGGAACATGGAGGTCAGTGGTGACCTTGGAGAGGGCTGTTGGCAGTAGAAGCCAGAAAACGAGAGGGTGAGGAGAGAACGGGTAGGAAACAGAGCCCAGAGTGCAGACAAGAAGTCTGACAACTATGGAGAGGAGGACGGTGGTGGCTGGAGGGAAAAGTAACAGATGCTTATTTTTAAAAGTACATTAAAATATCACCATGCATAATCTGCAAAGCAATCAGTTCAGTGGAAATACAACTTTATGTTAAAAAATCTCAACAATACCTGGAATTTACAGATTACAGAACTTTTCATAGTACTTATGGCTTAGAAAGGATAACTCTAAGTTATTCTCTTCCTTTTCAGGGTGGTAAAGCTGAGCCATAGAAAAATTTCTCTAAGAGTTTCTCTAAGAGAATTTACAAGGAATTGAGCTGCATCAAATAAATATCTTCACTGATTTTTTTTTTTAAAGGTAGAAAAGTATAATGCACTGTGGTAAGAAAACAATTTTACTGTAATAGCCACATATTGAAAAAGTCTAAAATTTTAAGGCTACTAATTTATTAATTTTTGGTACATGTCCAATGGAAGATGCTTTATATTCCAATTACATCCTCAAGATACCGAAGTTAGTCTTCTGGATGGGTGCGTTGAGGGCTGCACTAAGACTGAGACCCAGGACCAGCCTGGTGTCCACTGGATCGATAATCCCATCATCCCACAGCCTGATAAAAGAAGAAAAACCGAGTGATTAGGAGTCCACCACCAAACCACCAGTTATACACCCTATGCCCAAAAGTGCCGAGGAGGTTTTCCTTCAGGTAATACGTGGATCTACTGATTAGCTACTATAATCTCGCAATGGAAACAATGTTCAAGAGGGGAATAAAGAGAGAAAGAAAAATAACATGACTCTTACACAGCTTTAGGAACAGCTTACTGCAAGGAACTTCAAAATAAACCCTGGTTTTATTTATTTCAGGAAAAACTTTCCTGTCCCTCCTCCGCCCACACAAACATACAAATCAAGTTGATATATTACTGTCATTATTATGGAGAGCCACATAAACCAAGGTAACAGTCTCCAACCAAAGTCCCTACTAGAAAAGGTATATTCCTCCAAACTCCCAAACTCTTAAGAAACTATGAAAATTACTGAATAGACTTCCGTACATTTTATTAATAAAATAAATACCTTCATACGTAGTTCTTTATTTTTTGCTACAATAGGAAAAACAAGTAATGGCTTTAAACTGCTTTCAGAAGAAACTCAAGTAGAAATCTTAGTTTGCTTTTCATGGACAACCTCACATTTATAAAAAAAAAAATGAGTAAGAAATATTGTTTTTTAAAGGTCATTAGTGGGTGGCAGTTTTGCTTTCTTTAAACAAACTGCCTTCAGTATCTGGACATAGCATCAATTATTAAACCATACTTACATCGACAGACCATGAATCAAATCATTGCTCATCAAATATTCATAATAGGGATCTTAAAGTATCAACAGCCAAAAAAAAAAAAAATATTTCTCTTGTAGTTTGTAACCCGGTCAATTGATTACACTCCCTTCTGAAGCCTACAGCAGAGTAATATAGCAAGCACGATGGTGCCGGGGCTGTTCCAGGTAAGAGGCCCTAATCAAATGTCTGGAAAAGCTTGATTATAAAAACAACTGAGCAGAAGAAAATTGGCATGCTGTACATGTAACATGTAAGGATTAAGAAAAACACAGGAGGTTACAGTACTGTACAGATGATGACAGAGCTCTCCGAAAAGACAGGTCTAGCCACGTTAAAGCCTAAACAGACCACAGAATTTTACTGTTAACCTGAGATTTATTAAACCGAAGGAAGGTGACATAAACTGGCTTGAAAATCCTTTCATCTTTGAAACAAAGTTGGTGTCTCCATGCCACCAACTGTTTCAACAGAAGGGTTAAACATCTATAAATTAGAAGAAAAACCTTGTTGTTTTTCAATATTAATTTCCAAAGATAAGTCTATCTGGGCCATATGCTCTCCTGTCTTGAATATAATCCCCTAAAAACAATAATAATGTAAGTATGAAAATAATAAAGGATTCAGTCTTTCTTAAGAGATGACTTAGCCAGGGCTGAAAAACAAATTAATGGTTCACACAAAATATGCTATTTTTCAAAGTTTAATACTCTAACTGTCCTTGTGAATTTCAAAGTCTTATGTAAAAACAAACAAAAAACTATAGGTGAGCTTACAATGTATATTTTCTCTTTAACCTTTTATATGATTTTCTATTTCCTCTTTGCTTCTACTGGCTACTATGTAAGCCTATTTAAGTGATGTAAAAAGAACGTTTATTTCTCAAATCAAAGACTACAAAATATTTTGTTCTTAATTAAGTGAATCAATGACCCACCACAGCAAAATATACCTGTACATTTGCTTGTAGAAATACATATTAACAAGAAAAGAAACAGGCTTTTCAAAAATCCCAAATGGTATTAATTGAATTTTGAAACTAATTATGCTCTGAGAAATAAGTATGTTCAGTCTTTCCTGCCCCCCCAACATCAGGAGCAGTGCCTGCCACAAAAGATGCATTTGAGGAACTGACATGGATTCTAACTTTTGATTTTCTTTTCTCCCTCCTCTCCAGTTTGCCTTCACAGTAAACGGCATAAATCACAGCATAACCCAATTTTTAAAGGACACAAATAGTTATTTTCTTTTTTCCATCTGCCCAAGGGATAAAAGAAAAACATGAAGCTTCAATTATTCTTCAGAATGTAGAACATTCTGTAGAATGAAGTTGTTGAAAAAAGAGGTATGAAAGCACACACATGTCTCCAACGGGGACAGCTGTGATAATTTATTACCTCATTTAAGTGGTGTAAGAAACAAACAGAATAAGAGCCGCCATGGTGTGTGAGGTAATTGCTTAGTGTTGACATGTGGACCCTGGCTATGAATAATCACCTTCTGAATGCACAAGCTCACGTGTTAACAAGTGTCAGTAAGTGTTCAACCATTTTCATCTTTAAATGGGGTAAAAACAAAATAATCAGAGAGGGCGATGACAGGAACCCATTAGTGCAGAACTAATTCCTGAAGGTGACACAGCCAGAACTATAGCTCTCAACTTCCCAGCCCCAGTGCGGTCCACCTCTGGCCACGGTGCTCCTGCAGGCCTTGGACCACTTCAACTAGGAGCAGGGTAAGGGAAGAGGGGTGGAGAGTGGCAGAATCAGACCAATGGTGATGGATCCAAAGCCTAGCCTGGGAGAAGGAGCGGCATTTCAGCAGTAAGCATTCCCATTATAGAAACAACAGTACAAAATTGTGTCCAAACGTTATTTTTTGGTTCCCATGAGGGTTGGATCATGCCAACTGCTCAGATCTCTGTAAAGCTGCTGCCCTGACTGCCAAGATGTGCCCATCAAGGAGTCAGTTATTCTCTGGCTCTCACCTTGCACTGGAATAGTAAGGGTTTCCTTCCTCTTCAAACCTCTTAATGATGGGCTCTTTTAAAGTTGCTTCATCAGCACTGGAGAACTGAAAGAAAAGGCACAATGAGTAAGGCCGCTGCAGGGGAACAACAGATCCACTCAAGAGAACCTCAAGAAAAAAGGGGCAACAGATTTCATGAACGATAATGTTACAACCAACATCTGCACATTGATGTATCGATTACGTGGGATGCTTTAATATACATGATCTCACCTGAGACATGAGTATCAAATTAGTGCACTGTTATATCCCCCTTACCAGAGCCAATGTCCTGAGGCTGTTTAATGTCAGGTCAAAACCAAAGGTATCACATATTCCAGCAGGGTATAGCAATGGATGTGAATTATACAATATAACAAAGGGCTATATTACATCTTGCAGTTTCTGTATAAGGAGGTGGAACAGTAGGGTATTTTCATTCAAAACAGCTAAAATGTTAAACATTTTAAAGCTTAAAGGGATAAAACAATAAGGCCCATTTTAAATAACCTCTTCAATTTCCCAGATAGCTGAGAGAGATTTTTCCCTAATTAAAAATTTAATGGCTTGCCCATCCGTATTGCCAGAAACAAGTGATAATTCAGATGTTAAAATCTTTATGCAAACTAATTTTGAAATCCTGAAAAGTATTTTCAACTTAAAAAATATTCCACACCAAAAACCAAGTGATTTTTTTTTCAAATAAATCCAACCTTTTATGTACTTTCATCGTTTAATATCATTTATAGGTCCAGAATTTGGAGGGAGAACCACTAAAATCCTATACTTTCCTTTCACATATAAAAATAGATGAATTCATATATCTGTATATCAAATTAATCAAAGCACAACTATTTAATAAGATATCACCATGCTGGGCTAGAATTTAAGACATGCCTTCAAAATATCAGGTAGAATTTCATATCGCCCACTCCCCACTACATACACACAAAAGTAAAGCTTTCCTTTTGCTTGGATACTAGTTAGTACTAAAGTGCATCTGAAACTTCAACTTAAGTCTGCAGAGTCACTGCTGCTTGGAGAAGACAGCTGGGGATGTGAGGCATGGATGCGATGCATTCAGGGAGGCAGGAACCACCCTCTGGCTGTATATTATCCCCACTCCGCAAACTAGGCGGTTGACCAGATGATCAATCTCTAAATGGCAGAAGCGAGAGCCTGAGAAGGCAGGGCCTCCTCCACATTATGCCCTGTTACAATGAAACAGTACCCCTAAGCAACTTTAGGAACATGCACCAATCATTTTATAGGCCTGCTGCTTACACAAAATCGTTGTAAGTTACAATAAAATGTAAGGCAAAATTTCAGATGAATCTCTAACAGAGACACAAACAAAAGAATCCATCTCAAAAGCAGCTATTAGCTGATTTGCTTTTCATTAAGCTTCCAGTGCCCTTTCCCTCCTTCTTCATTGATACTTTCACAGTATAATAATGGTATTCAATTCTCATTACACGACGGGGCCCTCCCACTAGAGGTATCCTTAACAACAATCTAAAAGTAAAATAGGAGACACAAAATTCTGCTGCTTTAGGTCATAAAATCAAAGACATAAGTCAGATTTATTTAAATCTCACTAACTGCAAATGACTAAGAATCAAACATCTTCATGCCTCAGGCACCCAGAGACAAGAGTTTGTTAAGTGTTTTCTTGGAGATTCTGAAAAGTTTGTAAATTACCGCAAGAAGGTACTTCAAGTGAAATGGCTCTAAAACGAGAGATGGAGAATGTGTAAGTCTAAGTTGCTAAAACAATTTCCAGGTCAGCGTCTTCTAGATAGAGCCAGGCCCTGAATGTTGGAATCCTAGCCACAAACTTGGAGGGGTTTTGGGTATGCTGCTCCCTGGCTCCAGTGTTCTGGTGAAAGTCAAACCCGGAGACAAAGAAACAGCACTTACCTGTTTCCCTTCCCGTGCTCTTTGGTCCTTTGCTACTGTCGCTAGCACATTAGCTGCCTGCTCTCCTCCCATCACTGAGATGCGAGCATTTGGCCACAGGTAGAGAAATCTTGGGCTATGGGGGGAAAAAGGAAAGAATGATCAAATGAATTCACTGTACTACACAGAGATTTTCAGAGGCCCACGTTTACCTTTTAAATCAGTGGTTCTTCATTCTGGCTGCGCATTACAATTATCTGGGGATTAAAAAAAAAAACAATGCCCAGAACCCACCCCAGAGTAATCTCCATCAGTGGGGCTTCAGCATGGTAGAATTTTTAAGCTCTCCAGGTGGGTCTGATGTCTGTTTTGATAAACAGTATTTTTCCATTTCATCCAAATTTACTGGGCAAAAAAGTATTCAAAATATCCTCTTATTATGTGCAGTTATGTGCTGTTTTCCATTCCTAAAATTGGTGATATGTGCCTTCTCCCTTTATTTTTTAGTTTTCACAGGGGATTCTCAAGTTTGTTAACCCTTTTAAACAAAGCAACTTTGGGCTTTCCTGATTCTTCTATCTTTATAATGTTTGTACTTTATTATGTCCTGTTTTTATTTTTCTTGTTTTAATATGCTGCTCTTCTTTGAACCTCTTCAACTGGCTGCTTGGCTCACTGATTTTCAGCCTTACTTCTCTTCCAGTATATAATATATAATTAAGTCTACACACCTGTCTCAAAGCAAGACTTTAGACACATCACACAAGTTACGACATGTAGTATTTTCATTATCAGCCATTTCAAAATATTTCCTGATTCCCACTGTGGATTTCTTCCAAGTGGTACTTTTAGCATTGAATTTCATTTCACCCCTCCAGATGATACAAATTATGGTATACTGATTAAGATTTGTGAATGTCATTCTATATTTCAAATAGCCTTGAAGTAAACTGACCATTCATAATGATACTTGAAGTATGATTCATTCTTTCAGAGAAAATCATGACAACCACCTACCTAAATGCTCTGCCACACATCCCATAGTTTCCAGCTCCATAAGAGCCCCCGATGATGACAGTTATCTTCGGCACATTGGCACAGGCTACGGCAGTCACCATCTTGGCGCCATCCTTGGCAATTCCTTCAGCTTCGTAGTCTCTACCAACCATAAATCCTGTGAGAAAAGAACAGAAAGAGAGCCTCAGGGTGATGAGATTAGTGCGCAGAAGTCATTTTCACCAAGGTACTAGAAGGACATCATGCAACCTTATATTTTACCACAGGCCTCTCACCCTAATAAAATACTTATATGTGAAATATGCCCCCCACAAATTTGCATTAAAAGGTAAAATAAAATCTTCTCTAATCATTTAAAAAATTGTTTAAATGGTTCATCTGGATGCACACAGAGATCCTCAAACAAGGTAAGAATACAACGTATCTTCAAGAAATTATCTCAGAACAATAGCTTGGTGATGAAAGAACAGGATATGGCAAGCTAAGGAAAAAGTACTATGGCAAGCCCAACTGTGAGGGCTTTAGGATTCACTGACCTGGTTTAAAATATAGATTATTCCTTCTGAAGCACTGCTTTAAAACTTTGATGAAATAAAATTAATGTTTCATAGAGATGCTGAGTCCCTGTCAGCGACTCAACAGCAAGATAAAAGAAGTCTCATTATAATTATAGGATCCTTCTACTTCTCCAAGCTCCCACTCAGCTCTGTTGAAACTGGTCTGCAGTGTCACTGGGCTTTCCAGGCCTTGGGGTTCTTCCTCTTCACCTTATAAACGTCGCATCAGGCTTCATTTGTCTCCCTCCGCACCCAAGGACTCACGTGCCTACGTGATGGTCGCTGTTCTTGCTTTGCAAATCTCCAGCAATGGGTAATCCAATTCAATTAAACCATGTTTTATGGATCACCTGTACTTGCTGTGGATACAACAGTACTGATGTAACAAGCCCTGCCCGCACCAGGCACCATCTGCTTCCCCTGGTCACCTGTCTTGCCCTCTGAACTGGGCCCTCAGAATAGCTCAGAGACTCCTTTATCTATTTTATCTCGACTCCCTGTAACATTCCCACAATAGCTATCTCAAATATCGACTCTCTTTAAAAGCCCTCACCCACCACCCACCACCCTATCACCCCACTGTGCCTCTAGTCCCCGTGAGTGATTCTGCCTTGAAAAAGAAGACCAAGGCCATCTCACTCGGCTTTCTCTAACCCTTCTTTTTCTCACCATAAAGAACAACATAATCATGCTGCCTTTCTTCCTTTACTCTCATCTCTGTGGAAGAAATTAGAGTTACTCAAAGATTATCCCTGAGCCCTTTCTCTTCTCTCTGGGTGTTATCTATTCCCACAGCTTTAAACACCATCTCCATGTTCTGAGGATGTCTCCACGTTCGCCTCCAGCTAACACACCTCTTCGGTGCTCAAGACTTTTCAACTGCCCACCATATATTTCCAAACGGATACATTTGAGGTCCCTCAAATGCAATGTTGCAAAACCAAACTCAAACTCTGCTCTCTGACCCCAACCCAACAAAAAATAAAGCACAGCGAAAATGTACGAATCTTCCAAGCACACGGTTTAACTTACTGGTGGTTAATAAATCATGAGTCATTATTAGAAACAAGGTCTCTGGCCTAGTGAAGATTCAGAGTACTTTTACCTGCCCTCTTAGAAGGTTTGCCACATAGGGCCCTTTCTGGCTGCCATCTGGATATAACTCCTCTCAAGAGTCATCTAACCAAATATCTTAAACTTAAGAACAGCACCAGATGAAGATGTTTTAGCACCAGTACTATGTAAAGCCCTGCTGACTGTCAAGGCCAAACTCCTTCTCATAAAGGCATGCCTGATCCCAACAACTAATTAAGGACCTCTCCTTCCTTTGAACCTGAGATAACCACACGTGACTTAGAACAGCGGTCCCCAACATTTTTTGGCACCAGGGACCAGTTTCATGGAAGACAATTTTTCCACGAGCGGGGTGGCGGCGGGCGGGGGGAAGGCTCAGGCGGTAATGCGAGCGATGGGGAGCAGCACAGGAAGCTTCACTCCCTCACCCACCGCTCAGCTCCTGCTGTGCGGCCCGGTTCCTAACAGGCCGTGGGTCAGTACCAGTCCGCGGCCCGGGGGTGGGAACCCCTGACTTAGAAGACTGCGGGAAACATTTTTTTAGCTAATCAACATATCGGAGTGCCTCCTATCTGTCAGGCACCATGCAACACACACAAAGTATAAATAGGAGAATCACAGAATGCCAGGAAGAAGAACTCTAGAACCCTAAGAGCCCTTAAAAATCATTTCATCCGTCATGCTAGGATCACCCATGGAACATGAAATCAGACAGTTGACATTGGTCTTATCACTCTTTGGAGTCAAAACACAAATCGCAGAACTTCCCTGGTGGTCCAGTGGTAAAGAATCCGCCTTACAATGCAGGGGACGCGGGTTTGATCTCTGGTCAAGGAACTAAGATACTACATGCCAGGGCAACTAAGCCCGTGCGCCACAACTACTGAGCTCGTGTGCCTCAACTAGAGAGCCTGCATGCTGCAAACTACAGAGCCCATGCACTCTGGAGCCCACGTGCCACAGAGCCTGCGCGCCACAACTAGAGAGAGGAAACCCCCTGCCACAACTAGAGAGAAGCCCACGCACCACAACGAAAGAGCCCGCATGCCACAACTAAGACTCGACGCAGCCAAAAATTAAATAAATAAATAAATAATCTTAAAAAAAAAACCCTCAAATCCCAGACTTTGGTTCAGGATGTGCATGTCCATTTAAGATGTTGCTTCAGGTAGAATTAACTGCACAATGAAAGATAAGGAAAAGGGAGGACCACAGCATGTACTTAAAGTCCTTTATGGGGAACAAAGTACTGGGAAAGAGACCATGGGTCAGATAACACCATCCAGCACTAATGAGAGTGTTACTGGCCGAGGATACTCTGCTGTTTTCTGGGTGGGTGGGTGCACATGTGCAGGAGTAAAGGAAGGCCACTCAAATGTTTGTGATACACTTGAAACTCAGAAATTGCTTCACTCAAAAACATGGATAAATTCCCCCAAATATTCAAGATTTTTGAAGTGTTAACCTTTAAAGATAATCTAGAGATAGCATGTCCAATAAAGCTGTTATGATGGAAGCATTCTATGTCCTCACTGTCCAATACATGAGCCATACTGGACACTGCAGCTCTCGAATAAATGCAACCAAACTGGTTAAGCTATTTTCTTTTTCTTTTTTTTTGGCTGCGTTGGGTCTTCGTTGCTGCATGCAGGCTTTCTCTAATTGCTGAGAGCAGGGTCTACTCTTCGTTGCAGTGCGTGGGCTTCTCATCGCGGTGGCTTCTCTTGTTGCGGAGCACGGGCTCTAGGCGTGCAGGCTTCAGTAGTTGCGGCGTGGACTCAGTAGTTGTGGCTCGCAGGCTCTAGAGCACAGGCTCAGTAGTTGTGCCGCACAGGCTTAGTTGCTCTGTGGCATGTGGGATCTTCCCGGACCAGGGCTCGAACCCATGTCCCCTGCATTAGCAGGCAGATTCTTAACCCCTGCGTGGCCACCAGGGAAGTCCAAGCTATTTTCTTACCAGTAATGTTTTGAAGGAACAGCAGAGGGATATTCCTTTGGCAGCATAACTGGATAAAATGAGCTCCCTATAAGCAAATAAAATAAAAATCTTTTCAGTGGGAGGTTAACAAATCTAATCATCATTTACCCTGCAAACAACACATTTGGGTCAAAGAAAGAGTACCCTTTGCTTGGCTAGTCTGACCTTACAGTAACAGTAATAATAATACTACCATGGGGACCCACTGTCAATGGAACATGTGACTACAATTTGCACTGTACTTGTTTTGCACAGGCACCTGTGTGATCACTGGCACATGACTGTAGGCCAACTCCTGTGTCAGAGATGAAGTCAACCACTAATATTCCAAACAGCAAGTGAAACTTCAGGAACAGAGAAGAAAGAACTGCTTGTCAATGAGAATTTCTGAGCCTCACCGTAAGGCAATTCTCTGGCTCTCCACTTTAAAAAAGATAGAATATAAACCCTGCTGGGATACCTACGTTTTGACGATCACTTGAAATTCTTTCATGCACCAAGATTATAGTAAAATATATCTTTCTTACCAACATACTTGAAATAAAGGGGATTTTTTTTTTTTTTGGCTGCGTTGGGTCTTCATTGCTGCGCACGGGCTTTCTCTAGTTACAGCAAGCGGGGGTTACTCTTCGTTGTGGTACGCAGGCTTCTCATTGCGGTGGCTGCTCTTGTTGCAGAGCACAGGCTCTAGGCATGCGGGCTTCAGTAGTTGTGGAATGTGGGCTCAGTAGTTGTGGCTCACGGGCTTAGTTGCTCTGTGGCATGTGGGATCTTCCCAGACCAGGGCTCGAACCCGTGTCCCCTGCATTGGCAGGCAGATTCTTAACCACTGCGCCACCAGGGAAGCCCAAATGGGATTTTAGATGACTGCTAGACACCTTTTAACCCTGAGTTTAGGAAATTAGTTATTTAATGACACAAAAATATAACTATTCCTTTCCCTATCTTCTAAAGATTATGTGAGTAAGAAAACACTTAAAGCTGTTTCCTTTATATTTTACTCTCTATTTGCACATGCCTTTAACTTAGCTGGAAATGCCTTGGCAAGTACAAGATTGCAAAGCAATTGCTCGACCTCAAATATGAGAATGAGGAAATCACACAGACTTGTGGGGTTTACTTCAACAAATGAAATGTCAGACAGAGGCCAAACATAGCTCTCCTCCCGGATTTATCTGTGACAAGCCAACAAATAAAACAAGGCGGCGTTTGTTGGCCTCAGTCTGACATACCCTCTATTGAAATAAGTATATTATATAGTCATTAAAAGTCAGTGTATTAGGAGCTTCCCTGGTGTCTCAGTGGTTAAGAATCCACCTGCCAATGCAGGGGACACAGGTTCGAGCTCTGGTCCGGGAAGATCCCACATGCAGCAGAGCAAATAAGCCTGTGCGCCACAACAACTGAGCCTGCGTGCCTAGAGCCCGTGCTCCGCAACAAGAGAAGCCACCACAATGAGAAGGCCGCGCACTGCAACGAACAGTAGCCCCCGCTCACCGCAACTAGAGAGAGCCGGCACGCAGCAACAAAGACCCAATGCAGCCAAAAATAAATAAATTAAATAAACTTTAAAAAGAAACTCAGTGTATTAGAAATATTTAATTTTTTGGAAACGCTCACTATACATACTATTAAGTGAAAACCAGCAAAACTTCTCTATACATGGCAAAACCAATTTTGTTTAAAAAAAGAAGGGGAATAGAAAAAACTAAGGAACCATAATAAAATGTTACTCAAGGTTATTTCTGGCATGAATGTAGATGACTTTTATTTTCTTTATTTTTACTCTCTTATTTTCGTCTTATAATCTCAGTGGGGGAACAAGAGTGAATAGCAAAATCCAGAAACTAACTTTACTAATAAAACATTCTGCCAAAGACAAATTCTTCCTAATTAGGGTATGAAAGTGCTTAATCTCCTGTTACCTGCCTCAGTAAGAGAACTTTTACCTTGTTATTCACTCTATCATTTGAAGAGGAAAAACAAGGCTAAACCTTTTTATTTTCTTAAGAAAATATTTTATCAAATAAGTACATGAATTGGGCTTCCCTGGTGGCGCAGTGTTTAAGAACCTGCCTGCCAATGCAGGGGACACGGGTTCAAGCCCTGGTCTGGGAAGATCCCACATGCCGTGGAGCAACTAAGCCCATGAGCCACAACTACTGAGCCTGAGCGTCTGGAGCCTGTGCTCTGCAACGGGAGAGGCCGCGACAGCGAGAGGCCCGCGCACCGCGATGAAGATTGGCCCCCGCTCGCCGCAACTGGAGAAAGCCCTCGCACAGAAACGAAGACCCAACACAGCCAAAAATAAATAAATAAATAAATTTATATTAAAAAAAAAAAGTAAGTACATGAATTACATTTATCCAAGTTTAGGTAAATCTGAGACAATGATGTATGAAATTGAATACTAAGCCAAAAGATATTCATGAATTCCCTCTTTTAAAACCAGAGCTTCAGTAACAAGACCCATTATCTTTCCGTTTCCAAAAAGTGAAAATATAATCAAGTTAAACTGATTACGCGATAGAACAGAGCAGATCATGTCTCAGAACCATATGAATAGTATGCTTGAACCCCTCGAGTGCATGAAATACTTTCAAGACAAGTATTCCTATATTTTTAGAAAATGTATACGTCATCCACAGCAGTTATAATTCAAGTATTAAAAGAACTTACCTAAAACAAACATTTGTATTTTTAACAGTGCTCAAGACAGTTCATCATATTCACGTAAATCTCCCTAAAGCTGTTTCAAACATTTAACACGCACACACATACATGTTCACACGTATAGGCACACAATGTTCTGTTTGCTAAAGCATCTGGTTAAATATTTTAAAGCTTTTATGTAATAATTTTCATTCATTACTTGATAACGTTTAAATTAAAACAGAAAAACCTTGAAACATTTTTAACAGTACTTGCCTTTTTTGCAGATTCAGAAAAGAGAACTCCATTGTTTCCAACAATACCTATTGGGTATCCAAATATTCTAGCAAATCCTCAAAAGAAAATTGAAAAAAAGATGTATGTATTTCAGAGGGCTTTTAATTCACAACGAACAGACATATTTATACATTGTTTAATTTCAAATCAATGTTTAAAATGTAGAGATTTCGTCTATGGTACAAAATAGCTCATGGCTTAATTTATTTCTAAGGTACCGGAGTCTGGGTTTTTTGCTTTCTTGAAAGGGGTGTGTTACATATAAACTTATCCACTTGTCTGACCAACCAGTTTGGTTAGATGATTGGATTAGTGTGTCATCCGTTCATTCATGTAACATATATGAGTGCCTACTATGTACCAGACATGAAGGGTATTCTGATATAGAACAAATCAGAGACACAGATCCCTTTAAAGGTCAATGTTCAGAGCCATCAGCCAGTTTCAGGTGACTAGCTTGCTTTAAAACGCCTGAGGTAATGACAGGCCCTTGAAATAAAAGGGATAAACTCAACAAAGACAAACTTTTTTAAAAAGCAGGAATGCAGTCAAGCCTGGTGGTAACCGAGTTTAAGGTAAGAAATCCAGTTAAGCTTAGAAGAAGAATAAATCACTACACTTTCATTTTCTCTGTTTGCATCTTTTTCTTTCTCCTTTCCACAAGTTTTGTTTTTGTCTCACTACCACTTCCACTCCACACACACACACACACACACACACACACACACACACAGAAATAAGAGAGAAGAAAAAGGGGGAAGAAAACCCTGTTATTTTGTGAAGTAGACACTTTAGGTGATTCCAGGAGGCTATTTTGTAAATATGAAGGATGTGACTAGAGACCTTCCCAAGAGTGATTTTCAACAAACCTACTTGACTAAAAATAGGTGTCAAATACTTGGAAGCCAAGTGTCAACAAACTGTGCTTGTGAGAGGGGTCACAGGAAGCTCAATGCCAAAGTTCCTGGACCAGGCTCTGTGTCCAAGCTCAAGCTTGGACAGGCTGCCACTAAGGTCCCTGGCATGGGGCGCCCGACACAAAGCAGGTACTCGAAGAATGAATGGATAAGAGAGAATGTCAACCTACTGACAAGCCAGAACACCGAAATTTTTAAGACTTATTTTTGTTCTTTACTCTGGCTTTGTCTTGATTTATTTTTTTAAATCCTTATGTTTATTTAACATGTTAAAATGAAACACTGATTTGCCGGTCACCTTGATTTCTCTTGGTCTTTCAGACCTAAAATCCCAGCCAAAACCCTAGGCTACACAGCCTAAATGGCACTGCCACTTACAGAGGCAATTCAGAGAGGGGCAAACCTCCCCAAAGTTCTAACAATCCACTCTGAGTCCTGACCCATCCCACAAAAAGAGCTGGGAACCTCGCACGTGTCTCAGCTGCACGGTGCTACCCCTGAAGGTGTTCTGCCCTGTGAGCTGTTTAAACTTTCCATCCACCCTTAGTCCTGCTGAGTAGGGCGCATGCCCCACTACACGAGGGTCACCCATGGAGGGAGCACCTTCACCAACTTCCTATGGGCCAAACAAGAAAGCAAAATGTCTACGAAACTCCTAGGCCCACCTATGGCAAGTGCAGGGGCAGGAGGAAAGCTGTAAGAACTGCCAGAGACACCTGATACTTAGAAAAATCTGTCCTTCTCCCTCCTCACTCCCACTCATGGCCCCCGCATTCATCCCTCCCTCTTCCTTTCATGCCCCTTCCCCCTCATGCCCCTCCCCCTCATGCCCCCTTTCATCCTCTCTTACTGCCTCCTCACTCTCTCATCCTCCCATCTCCCCTCATGCTCTCTCCTTCCCCCTTCACCCTCTCATTCCTCTCTTCTCCCTCTCACTCCCTGCCCCCAAACCTTATTTGAATTCCAGTACAGACAAGAAGAGATGGAGATCTGCCATCTGGTAGATCTACCGCTGGTATTTTAGGGGGCAAAGGTACCATAAGCATTTTAGCAAGTCCAGGGCAAATACATAAAAACAGATGACAAAGACAGCCCATCCGTCTCTGGGAAAGAAGCAGAAACACTTCTGACTTGTTTTAAACTGCTGCACAATGAGGGTTACATCCTGAACTATTTGGTGACAAATCCTGTCTATATATCAAAGAAAAAGCTCTTAATCACTTAAACACCTAAGTACAAACACATAAATTCCACTTCCAGTGTGAACCCTTCTCTTGCTCATAAATCAGACCAGGAGAAACTGCTGTGACTTATCCTTAAGCCTCAATGTATATTTGCAATTTGGATTTTTGCAGCTAGTTGTTTTTTCTACTCTGATATGCTGTCTTCAGATTAACTACTACATTTTGGAGCTTCTTTAAGACCAAGTAAAATGCCCAAATTTGTTTTGCCATTTGTCCAAGATAGATTACTATGGACCTGGTGTCTATGTTTCAAATATTTCTTCAAAGGCCTACAAACGTAACAGTTTAGGTGAATGAATTAACTTTTATAAACATTCTTATTTTGTTTTTTCAGACTTGGTATTCTGTCCTGTATTCTCAATCTAGTCTTTGTGTGGATCAGCATAAGACCTACACAGAGGTGGTGAGAAGGTTTAACTCAGTCTACAGTCTTCTGGGAAACGAAAACATCACACGAAACTTCACAGTCTAACTGAAGACTAAAGAATAAAGAAGACAGTGCTGAAATTTTCAAAATAATTATAGTCATCCAGAGAAATTTTTAAAACTACAAATATTTTTGTTAATTTTACTATGCTAAGAGCCTTTTTATACAGCTAATGCTACAAAGTCACAGAATAATGGTCTGGATCAGAGCACCTTGCCCTCATCATTTTAAATTCTGGATCCATGAAGGCATTCAGCTACAAGTGATCTTCACAAAACAGCTCCTTTTGAGTACTGACTCACACGTTTATACCTCTCTAAATAACAAAGCTCATGCCAAGTGCATCAGGGCCATGAGACAAGAGACCACTTATTTTCAAAGCAGCATAAAATGTTCACATTTTCAGTTCTTCATCTTTATACCTGTAACTAATGTGTCTCCATATAAGGCTTTAAATTCATTGAATCTGCTTCCATCCACGATCCTAGCAATGACCTAAGAGGAAAAATAACAATGTCCCTGAGCAATTATATTATAAAAGAATTTTTGCATTCAAGTTATTTGTAAGGAAAACAAATTTGTAATGAAGTTGTCACTTTCACAAAATTTCACCCTACTCAGAAAGTCTTCTCAGTAGAATTTCACTTGACATGCATGGTTAATGCCCTGAAGTCATTCTGGGCCCTGATTTTACACTTCACTATAAAAGCAACATGTTGTATACCAGAGAAGCACAGAGACTACATGGGCTGGTTGCTAGACTCAGAGCTTCAGGGGCTGTCAAATGTATTGGCTGAGAGTCAGGGATTCAATCAGAAAGCAAGGTCCTACTACATGTCACAGGGAATAATACTCAATATTTTGTAATAACCTATAAGGGAAAAGAATCTGAAAAAGAATATATATATATATATAACTGAATCACCGTGCTGTACACCTGAAGTTAACACAACATTGTAAATCAACTATACTTCAATTAAAAGATTATATTAAGGAAAAAAAAAGAAGAAAGAAAGCAAGGTCCAGCCTTAGAGTCAGAAGACTTAGGCTCCAACCTAGGGTATAACATATGATTTATGTGTCCTGGAGTAAGGCATTTAACCCCTCTGAGTCTCGGTTCTCACTTCTGCAAAGACGGAACAAAGTTGTGAAGATGTGATGAACTAGTAATAAAGGAACCTAAGAAAATAATGCTGAGATGAAGAACCAGCTCTGACTCCCAGCTTCTCCCAGCTCTACCACTGGGAAACTAGAGTCACAGGCTGGGTTACCTAAAATCCCTGAAGCTCAGTTTCCTCATCTGTTTAAAAAAAAAAGTAATAACAATAATAATAATACTTAAGAGCTAATAACATTGCCTGGTACTCATCAAAAGGTAGCTATTATTATTAAGCCTTCAATAAAGGTTCACTGATTCTGAATCTGATACACATACACATACACACATATAATTAATCTACACAGAATCAAAGTTACTAGTTTATCTTCCATATTCATCATTATACATCAGGACTATTTCAAAGTGTTCTAAACATGAAGCATATTTCAAATTTTTTCAGAAACTATTTTAGATGCTACACATCATTTTTTCTATCCAGTTTGAGCTTCCTTTTTCCTGTTTACCACATCAATCAAAGCCTTATTTTATAAGCTGCAAAGGCTGAAAAATGAGTGAATAGCTTACTTTGAATTATATTTTAGTTATTTGCCTGAAAGATCAAATAACATAATGTAGATATAGCAGTTGTCTAAGTGCTATGTGGCTCCAAAATTACACCTTTTGAAAAACAAACACATAGCAACGACCATTCTTCCACACAAAGATAAAGCCACTCAAAAGGTCAGAGCAACCTAGGGCCACTTAACGTGAAACCCCCTTCTATTTGCTTTACGATGAAGTCCACTCAGCCACATAAAATATACTAACCCATCTTCACAAAGACTCAAACTTTAGGAAGCAGACATATCATATGGCACTACTCCTATTTCCAGGAGCAGAAATCAATGCTCAGAGAGGTTCAACCCCAGTACCACTGACTAGGGAAACAAGGACTAGAACCTGGGTTTTTCAATTAATATCCCAATGTTGTCCCACAGCTCCATATACTAGTAAGACCTCCATACAAGGCTTATTTGTAATTACAGAAAAATATAATAAATTAACATCACAATGATGAACATGAGTCAGCTAAAGGTAGAAGTCCAGGATACAATTTAAGAAGGCAGAAGTCTATCTTTATAAAAAGATATCCATTAAAATGAAATTGAACTACCATGAAGGCATGGATTCACATCTGTTTTGCTCATTTCTGTACCCCTAGTGCCTGAAACAATACCTTCATGGAAAAAGCACTCAATAAATACTGTCGAATAAATGAAAAAAGTGATTATGCTTGAAAGAATGAATCCTTAGCCACCTAGAAAACTTGACTATTAGAACAACTCATTTTTCAGGCACATCAGATTGTAAGTGCCATTTTTTTCTGTGCCTGTAATTAATTAAAAAGTCAAACTAAAAACCTAATTCTAAAACTTACAGTTAACTAAATTACCTTGCTAAAGTGAAGTACCAGTTGAAGTTCCATTAAAATCCAGCATTTAAGACCCTCTAACAATAATAGGGTATTGCCTAAATAAATATTTGTACATATCCATAAGTGGGGTATTACATTCATTCATCAATTCATCCAAAAAAATATTTACTGAGTGCCTACCATGTCACCAGGTACTAGTATAAGAATCAGGACCTAACCACAAAAAACACTTCATGAAGAAGTTTTAAATAATGGGGAGATGTTTATAATTTAAACCGGAAAAAGTAGAATTAAATATATATATATCAATATACGTATATATGTATATACTATCTGAACTACATAAAAATGTATACATACACACTAAGCCAAAACACCAAAATACTGGCTGCTTTCTCTGCATGGTGGAATTACAAGCAATTTTATGTTTTTCTGTATTTTCTATATTTTTCACAGTTAGTACATAATAGTTTTATAGTCAAGGGAAAACATAACAAAATATTAAGGCACAGAATCTGATATTAGGACAATTTCCTAATTTAGAAAGTATCCTACCAGATATGGATACTGAACAAAATAAAAGACTACATGCTATATGCAAGCACTAAAAATTGTCAATCTAGACTACAGAAGACAATCTGTAACCATAGCAACATCTTCAACTGCAATCAAATGTCTAATCTTTGCTTATGTCATATTGATCTAAAAGGGTATGTTTTTTCCTTTCAACAACTTACTGACATTTCATCCATTTCGCAAAATAAGAACCCAAAAAAGAAATAGCTGGAAATTATAAAGTTGCGCTACATCATTCCTAATGTCCACAGGAATATGGAGTTATGAACAAAGCAAGCTTAGTCATCGTGCAATGAAAACTTTCCAGTAATTAAGAGGTTTTCCCCCCTCTCTCTTTTAAGTAAGATATCTTTCCCTTATATGTCACTCCTTACTGAGACCCACAACAGTCCCTTAGTTTAGGGATGAACATATCTAAAACAGACTTCAGCTGTGAAAATGGATACACACAGCTTATAGTTCAAACAAAGTTTAAACACACGTCATAAACTATGATAGCATAGCTTACAGCTCACAGTTCCACTTTACACACCTCTCGGACATCAAAGTTCCTCTTAAGGTTGGCACCAACTATTCCATACAATTCATCAGCAGGAAATAAAGGATCTTCAGAAGGTTCAATGGTAACCTGCAGAAATATAGAACAATCACATTAGCCTATTTAAAGACATTATTTCAAGGTGACATAAGCCAAAATGCTTTGGGAAAATAAAAAATATAAGAACAGATCCAACTCACATCCATTTTCTTCTGATAATTTAGATTCCTTACAATCTTCCTAGCTAAGTGAAGGGCATGATTATCATCCAAAGCGTAGTAGTCACTTACTCCAGACTTTCTACAGAGTAAAGCACACTAAAAGAATCAGAACAGGGAAAAGGAAAATAATTAAATCTTAAACCCCAAGTATCTTCTCTCATCTAAGGATGACGTCTTTTTACTTCCAAAACACTTTAATAACTGTCATCTAATTTGATCTTCATAACGTCCCTGGCAAAACAGTATTAACCTTGTTTTACAAACAGGAAAAACTGAGGTACACAAAAGTTAAGTACCTTGTCCTAGGACCACCAGTACCTGCATAAGAACCCACACCTTCTATTTTTCAATCTTGATCTTCTTCTACTGGACCACAGGGCCTTATTTAATGCTCATCCCATACACCTCAGACAAAATCGCATATGATAAAGTTCAACCACAGCTGGCATGCTTTCATGATGTAGTTGGTAACAACAAAAAGTGTTCGTACCTCACTGAGGCCCCAGTGAAGATGCCAACTATGGCCTCTCATTTCTGAGAGACTGCTGAGGCCTTCCTTACCAAGTTACACCCCAAGAGTAAGCTGCTGCAGGTAGCACACACGAAGGCTTGAAAATGCTGTTCCTCAGATCAATGGTAAAAATGGGTATTGATAACATGGAACTATGGTAAGGGCCTGCTCAATTTCAAGTGCAACGTGAATAAAGCATGGGCGTGCTCTGGTTCCAATTAGATGGCTTGTTGTTTCACTTGTAGATGTACTATGACTTTCTAATAAAGTATTAAAAAAAAAAAACTATGAAGTCAGGCAAAAATATACACCTAAAGGGACTTCAGTGGCAGTCCACTGGTTAAGACACCACGCTTCCACTGCAGGGGGCACGGGTTTGATCCCTGGTCGGGGAACTATAAGATCCCACATGCCACGCAGCACAGCCAAAAAATAGAAAAAAAAAAAAATATATATATATATATATGTGTGTGTGTACACACACACACACACACACACAAAACCCCTGAAAAAAACAGAATTTTAGTTCATTTTATGAGTAAGAACTAAGCTGCAGCAATCTAAATTTTGATGTCTTGTCTAAGGAAAACACCAACTCCTTAGGCAACGTCTTAGAACTGGGTTCTCACAGTGGTTTCATGTCACTGTCCCCCTCGGGCTTGGGTGCTCCTCAACAAGAGCAAGGACCATGTGTGCTCCTCTTTATAGTCCTCCAACCCTTTGCAAATAGCAGACCCTTAAGTTTCTTTAATTTAGTAGGACGTTTTACAACTGACCCTGTCTTCCAAATGCTTCACAAATATCAGCTACAATTGCTGACTTCTAGCTACACTGTAGTAACTCAGTAAGCAAAGAAAAGCAGAAGGGACTGCTTCCAAATCAGTAAATATTTAAAATAAAATGCCGCCTTTTTTTTTTTTTAATAACTATTTATTTATTTATTTATTTTGGACTGCATTGGGTCTTCATTGCTGTGCATGGGCTTTTCTCTAGTTGTGGAGAGCGGGGGCTACTCTTCATTATGGTGTGCGGGCTTCTCATTGCGGTGGCTTCTCTTGTCGTGGAGCACGGGCTCTAGGCGCGCAGGCTCAGCAGTTGTGGCACGTGGGCTTCAGTAGTTGTGGCTCGCCGGCTCTAGAGCGCAGGCTCAGTAGTTGTGACGCACGGGCTTCGTTGCTCCGCGGCATGTGGGATCTTCCTGGACCAGGGCTCGAACCCGTGTCCCCTGTATTGGCAGGCGGATTCTTAACCACTGCACCACCAGGGAAGTCCTATAATGTCTTCTTTTAAAAACTGTCTAGCATTTACCAAAACAACAGGAAAGGGAAAACTTTTGATGAGACACTCTACTATGTAAAGCTTTGTGTCAAATTAACTATGAAGGATGACGAATCGGAGACGTACAAATACGTATTTACAATGACAGAGAGAACCCAAAGCAAGTTGTGACTAGTAAATTTTATGACACTGTTCCCAAAAAAGCCATCACCATCTAACCACTGTCCCATGATTTTAAACAGGCTATTATGAATGATAATAGCTAAAAGTAATAGAGCACTTAGTATGCCACAGACACTGTGTTGTGACGCAGGAACTATTCATATCTTCATTTTACAGATGAGGAAATGAGGCTCCAGGAAGTTATGTAGTTTGTCTAGTCACAAGGGTAACAAGTGAGGCAAATGGAAGATGAATCCTAGAACCTACACGCCTCACTTGATATACCACCTACACCTTTTATGGGCACCAGATGACTTTTTTTAAACTGTCAAAAAAATTTTTTTAGTTAATGCTCCTCAAATACTATCTTCATCTCCTTCCCCTGATTAAGCACCTACAAACAGTGGCAGCCCACTTTGTCCTGTTTCTATTCTACCCGCATCCTCTCTCTCTCCAGGCTGAAACATCTACTTCACTGTCTCCCTGAAATGGTCAGTAAATGGCCAGATAAGAGAGAAATGCTACATCTCTGCTCATAGTAGTGTTCACTGAAATAAGCAAGTCTTCTGTTTAAACCCAGGCAGAAAACTCAAGCTCTCCAAGCTTTTCTCTGCCTACCTCAATTCTGCTCCAGCTCTTCCCTTAATCATTCCTCCTTTTGCCTCTAGTTGTAAAACCGGAAGCATAATAGCTTATTTGTTTTGTAATTGTTTTTTAGTTCATTCATTTATATCTCTTACCTGCCGAGTTAAATTATAAATCCTTGAGGGCAGGGACTAGGCCTGACATTTTTCTGTATTACTCATAACACTTAGTACAATCAATCTATCCACAAATAATTGCTCAAAAAGAAAGGAGTGAATGAAAAACTGAGGCAAAGGTAGGTTCCTTAGCCAACTCTTCAAAAGGCAAGGCAGTGTTCTTTGATAGGAGGGTGGAAATGTACCTATTTTCCGTCTCCCACCTACTAGACTGCTCCCACAGTCACCTGCCTCCCTGGTTTGGCAAAGCAAAGAAAGGTTTACTGCACCTCCCAGGCCACCGAGCTCAATGGTTAGATCTACCTGTCAGTTATGTCTGGGTTCTTTAGGGTCTAGTCCTGGGCCCTCTTCCTTATCTACACTCACCTCAGGGTGAGCTCACCTAGTCCTATGGTTTAAATTCCACCTCTCTGTTGATGGTTCTTGAGCACGGATCTGGGCTCCAGACTCCTACAGTTAACTGCCTATTCGGCATCTCTACTTGGATGTCTGGATCATCTCTAACTTAGCAGGTTCAAAAGCAACACTTGATCCCCCTGCCCTATCCCCAACTCTGCCCCTCCCCCCGTCTTCCCAATCTCAGGAAATGAAACCATTTTATGTTATCATCTTTGTCACCTCACTTTACTGTGCCCCATATATGAAATCCATCAACAAGTCCTTCAATTCCACCGCTAAAATAGAGCACAAATCTGATTACTCCCCTCCTCCGTTCACTACCACCATAATTATCTAAGCCACCGGCACCTCTCACCCAACTCTAGCAATAGTTGTATGCTATTGATACAACCACCCAACTGGTCCCTCACACATACTACTGCCAACCCTCTAAGCATTCATTCTCCATTTAGCAGACAGAGGGATTTTTTTTTTCCTAATGAAATGTTTAATAATAACACAATCTCTCCTTAAAACTCTTTGATGGTTTCCTAATTGCTCATAAAAGAAAAAGTCCAAAACATTTAATGACCAATTACGATGGTAAACAATAATAATAATGGCAGTTAACAATTACAGGTACTTATTTTAAAGCAGGTATTGTTTCAAGCAATTTACACATACCATCTCATTTAATTCTCACAAAATTCTAGGAGGTAGATGATCTTCTTACTCCTGAACTCTAACCTGAAATGGGAAGACCAGCGATGTGATGGAGCGGCTCATGCCTGACTCACGAGAGCCAACTGTGTGCACCTCTTCCTGATTCCATGTTCAGTGGTGTCCCGCTGGTAGCTTAAAATCAGCTATGGCGGCATAATTCATACCACAGATATTGGCAGATGCCACAAAGCAGGACATTTTCCCTCCTCAGTGAATCAGCTAAGCATTTACCTGCTATTGAGCATTTAGCTAAGCTATTCCCCGGCATTGCAAGCAGCCTGCATGGACCTTCAATGGACACTAGCCCCTCAAGCAAGCCCTAGATAGCAGCTCAGTCACAAGCAAATGTAAGTCCTCATATGACTTCCCCAACAGCCCTTAAGATCAACAGTCTCCCCTGCCTCTCCGCACCTGTATGCTTAGATAAAATCCCCATGGAACTTACCAATATCCCAATCTTCTGGTTTGATTGACCAATCCAGCTGTAGTCAGGGGACCCCAAATCACTCCAACCATGGACCCTAATGAAAACATGTACCCCAGGTCCTGTCTCTCTCTCTGGGCACTCTGCCTGGACCGCCTCATGTGGCCCCTCAAGGTGTGCTGTGTACTTCCTCCAGGACCTGTGACTGATAAACTTCTCTATTTCAAATTCTCTTGTGGTCTGTTGTTGAACCACGGCTCACTATCCAGCACCCTGTGCTCCACTTAACAAGTGTTAATTAAACAAAGGCATAATGCCTGCACACCACTGGGTTAGCCCCACCTTCTATATGCCTATACTTCTTTGTAGCCCTTATCATGTATACATATTTATATAATTTTTTGGTGATTATTTCTTTATTGCCCACCTCTCTGACTAGACTATAAGCTTCTTGAGATCAAAGACAATGTCTATCTTATTATCTCAAATACCTAAACAGTGCCTGGCACATAACAGGTGCTCAATGGATGTTTGTTAAATAAATAAGAAACCTATTTCTCCAGTCTTTCTAGGCTATAATGAAAACGTTGATGTTCTTGCTTAGAAATGGAACTCTAAAGAATTGGACCCTAAAAGAGCAGATCTAGAACAAATAAACTGGTTTGATCTGGCAAGTTTAACACCTGGAAAAAATAATTTAACACTTCTTTTAAACAAACAAGTGACAATCAATCCTGGAAAGAAACAACTGCTTCTGTTTCACCTGCAGTGAAGATCAGCACCTCCAAGATCCTCAGCTGACACCTCTTCTCCAGTGGCTGCTTTAACCTACAACAAGGATAAAAGTCAATGGTGAGTTTTCTCCATCAGAGATACAGTAAGTCTCCTACAAACAAACAAGTTCCGTTCTGAGAGCGTGTTCGTAAGTCCAATTTGTTCGTTAAGTCCAACAAAGTTAGCCTAAGTATCCAATTAACACAATCGGCTATACAGTACTATACTGTAATAGGTTTATAACACTTTTCACACAAATAATACATAAAAAACAAACAAACAAAAAATAAAGAAAATATTTTTAATCTTACAGTACAGTACCTTGAAAAGTACAGTAGTACAGTACAACAGCTGACATACAGGGGCACGTTTGCATCTTCAAAAGTTCGCAACTTGAAGGTTCGTATGTAGGGGAATTACTGTATTAAAATGCTGTCCTACACACCTCCTAACCTGATTATATCTACCATTCTTTCTTCCATAGAACTAGACATTTTGTTTCTCATCCCACCCACCTAGGTAAACCTAGATAATATTGTCTCTAGTCTACAGACGAGAAATGTGAACCCACAGTCACTAAGGAACTTGCCCACAGCCCCTGAGCAAGGGATGGAACCTGATTTGAACCCAGACATTCCTGGTCTGAAAGCACACTCTCTTTCCCCTACATTATTCTGCCTCCACACCCATGTTAAAGCCTTTGTGTCTGTGCACATGCTGATCCTACTGCTGGGCTCCCTTCTCCCTCTCACCCACCCGGTGAATCCCCAATTATCCTTCAAGCCCTGTCTGCTCTGTGTGGCTTTCCCTGACCTGCCCAGGCCTTTTAACCATTAACAACACTCCATGGTTTTAACAGAGCAATGTTTGCTCATCTGTGGTTCAAGAGCATTCCACCTACACCTCCAACATGGCGCCTACCATACTATATGTCAGTAATTTGCATGTGTCTCTGTCCTCTCCTCTATACTGTGAGTTCCTTGATGGCAGAAACTGTGATTTATTCATCTTTGGACACAATACATATATTGAAGTAACGCTATTTTTTCACCTTTGCTGAAAAATTCCAGTGACTATCAAAAACAAACTCTTAAAGGTATAATATCTTTAAGATGGGGGAAAAAATCTCCATGATTACCCACATCTAAGATTCAGCATAATATGACCAAAAAGAAAGAAACCTTAAGTAATAAATTAAGAATGACTTAATTATAGGGACTTCCCTGGTGGCGCATGGGTTAAGAATCCGCCTGCCAATGCAGGGGACGCGGGTTTGATCCCTGGTCAAGGAAGATCCCACATGCCGCGGAGCAACTAAGCCCGTGCGCCACAACTACTGAGCCTGTGCTCTAGAGCCCGCGAGCCACAACTACTGCAGCCCGCGCACCTAGAGCCCATGCTCCGCAACAAGAGAAGCCACCGCGATGAGAAGCCCGCGCACCGCACAGAGAGTAGCCCCCGCTCGCCACAACTAGAGAAAGCCCACACACAGCAATTAAGACCCAACACAGCCAAAAATAAATAAATTAATTAATAATAATTTTAAAAAAGAATGACAGTTATAGCCTGAGAAATTCGAACAAGAAAAAGCAAGAAAAATCATTTAATGCTAAATGCCAACCTGATCCCTTAGGAATCATTTATTGATTCCTACTTCTTTGGGGTGGTCGATTTGTTTCTTTTTCTTCAAGTAATAAAAGAAAAGCTTTTATTAGAATAAGGAACACTAATCTAAAATACAGCATAGAAATGACTTATTCACTACATCAAAAGCTCTGTCTTAAATAAAATATTAGTCCACAGGGAGAGGTAATTAAATTTTTCACCTCCAATTATGCACCCCCAGAACTAAATTCTTGATTCTCTTCCTCCCAAAAAATTTGGTGTAAAATAACATTCAGTCCAGACAATAACTACTTATAAGAGGTGTCTGGATATTTAAAGTTGTAAAAACGAATAAACGTCTGACATATGATAATTCATTTTCAGGGAACTGACTGATATCAACTGAAAAAATAAAGATTTGTCATCAGTTAATATTTATGGAACACCCACAACATGTTTGAAACTGTGATATGTATAAAGATGATAAAAGTCCAAGAGAAAATGAAAACTGCTCATTCTATTAAGTAACAAGTTTGGATGATAAACAAAAGGTAGGAGAACAAAAAAACTCCTTCAAAAATTTGTCTTATTCCACAGGAAACTTTGCTCAATACTATGTAACAACCTAAATGGGAAAAGAATTTGAAAAAGAATAGATACATGTTTATGTATAACTGAATCACTTTGTTGTACACCTGAAACTATTACAACATTGTTAATCAACTATACTCCAATATAAAATAAAAAGTTAAAAAAATTTATCTTATTAGTATGCATTTTTTTCCAACCACGTTAAGCTACTGAAAGCTACAACCTCACATTATGTGTGAAACCTACAAAGCCTTTTCTCAATTTTCAGTGAAACAAGCATCAAAATTTAGAATTCTTAAGCAGATAAGGCTGCTGCTGCTTCTTTTTCTACCTGTAAATACAGCCTTTTGATGGTAGACTACTGAACAAGGTTTAGTTCTCTAACAGAACTGCAGACTTCAGCTGCTACGTTGCTTCTTTCTGAGGCACAAGTTAAATCTGAATCCACTGAATAGACATTGTAATGCTGACCTTTAGACAAAATCTTCTCTTGAAAACAGCATTATTTCAGTATCATGACACTACCTATATTCCCAAAAAGATGTTTTAAAATTTTAGTCATATCTTTACTTATTCTCTAGTGAAAAATAAACAAGAATTACCCAGGAAAGTTTACTACACATAGGTAAATTAACAAACGATTGCTATCACACATAGCTAGAGAAATATTGAAGAATAATATTTAATATTATGCTGTAGGCTTTTTGAATAATGCCTTGAGACTTTTAATTCATTTGAAAAGGCAGCTCTTCAGGCTTATCTGATCCTCAGTAAAAGTTATTAAAAATTAACACAATCATTTGGAAAATACACTTATTTAACATCAAAGTATAATATCTTTTAACGTACTCTTTTTAATAAACTTGTGTTAATATTCCAAAACCAGATTAATTCCTTGACAGACTTTTGAAGCAATAAACTTACTTTTTAAGATATGATTCACATACCACAAAATTTACCATTTAAAAGAATACAATTCAGTGGTTTTTATTATATTAACAAGGCTGTATAACAACCATCACCACCACCTAATTCCAGAACATTTCATCGCTCCCAAAAGAAACCCCATACTCATTAGCAGTCCCTCCCCATTCTACCCCGTCCCAGTCCTTGGCGACAGCCAATCTACTTTCTGTCTCTATTAATTTGCCTATTCTACATATTTCAGAGAAGGGTAACTATACAATATTTGTTCTTTGTGTCTGGCCCAATGTTTTCAAGGTTTGTCCATGTTGTAGGATGTGTCAAAACTTCTTTCCTTTTTATGGCTGAATTACTCCACTTGTAGGTTTATTATAGTTTTAGAAGTTCCTTGACATTATTCTTTTTACCTATTTAATATTCTTGGATTTTACTTACGTAATGGGATGTTTTGTTGTAATCAGTAGAAATTACCTGTGTCTTCACCCAGCCTCTCTTTATCACTCTGAAGCCTAGGATCATGTTGTGACATAAGCAAAGCAGGGTGACAACTGCTTTCCTGGAAATCACAATGGAGACGTCCAAAGGAGAGATGAGGAAGCGCCGAGGATGACATAATCCAGTCCTCAGTGCCTGCATCACGGGCAGGTGGCCAGTGAAGTTGCACAGGGCCCCACTCTCAGAAGGGCCCTGTGCTTGGGGTTTAATGCTCAGTGGTCACCCTAGTGAAAGTCTAACTAACTTTATCTTTGAATTTGTGTTCTGTAAGTGAAGTCTGATGGGACAATGGAGCATGTGTGTTGAGGTTTAGAGCCTCAGATCTTGTGCAGTCTGCCTCCCCCCATCTCCCTGGGATGGGCTCTTGGCTCCCTGCTTCCCTGCTGACTGGTGCCTGGGCCCTGGGTCCTGCCCTACCTTCTCCTCCCCACCCCTGCCTAGCACCTGTTACACCCGCCCCCAGTGGGGGCCTGACACAGGTGTAGGGAGGATCAGAGGTCAGGTGTGCCCCCCATGGTGTCTCAGGGAAGAGCATGGCAGCTCCATCACTGTCCTGGGCTGGCAGTGCTGAGGTGTGCTCTCCAACAGGCCACTCTGTGTGTTGGGGGGGCGCCGGGGGGGATGCTAAAGGCTAGCCTTTTGCTCGTTCCCTATCTGGGTACCAAGCACATTCTCACATGGAGGCAGCACATCCTTGGGGACATGGTGGGTCCATGGGAAGTAGAGATGCCTGGCGGGGGTGGGGGCGGGGGGGTGGGGCCTGTCATTAAATAACAAATAAAAACACCATGACTGGTAGAAAGACCACAGAAGAAGGGAACATGTTTCATATTTTAGTATCTTTAACAGTAGTTTTCTCCTTTTTGAACAAAGGGTTCCATATTTTCATTTTGCACTGGGGTCTGCAAATCATGTAGCTGCCCTACCAGTGATGCATAAAGCTTGCTAGTATTAAAAATTTAGAGGGCTTCCCTGGTGGCGCAGTGGTTGAGAATCTGCCTGCCAATGCAGGGGACACGGGTTCGAGCCCTGGTCTGGGAAGATCCCACATGCCGCGGAGCGACTAAGCCCGTGAGCCACAATTGCTGAGCCTGCGCGTCTGGAGCCTGTGCTCCGCAACGGGAGAGGCCACGATATTGAGAGGCCCGCGCACCGCGATGAAGAGTGGCCCCCGCTTGCCGCAACTAGAGAAAGCCCTCGCACAGAAACGAAGACCCAACACAGCCATAAATAAATAAAAATAAATAAAATGTCCTTTCTTTAAAAAAAAAAAGTTCTCCTAAAAATTTAGAGCACCACTCATAGCTATTCTAACTCTTTTTTCTTGGGGGGTGGGGGGACTTAACCTTTTGAAAAGATAATGTTTTCACAAGACTCAGAAAGTCAAAGGTCTCTCTCCCACCCTGCTTCACCTCCTCTGCGTTTAAACAACATTTACTCTATCTTTTCCAGTTTCTTTATGCATATACAAGCTTACAAATGTATAATTCCCCCCTTCACTTTCGCAAAAGTGAACACACTATGTGTAAGCACCTTGCTGTTTTCACTTAACAATTTATTGGTTTGTTATTGACCTTGAGTAGAAGAAAAGATAAGTACAAGTATTTTTCTTCAGCCAGCACCATTCAAGGGGGAAAGGATAGTCCTTTCAACACATGATGCTGAGACAAACGCATGTTCACGTACAGAAAAATGTCGAACCCCTTCCTGAAACCGCACCAAAAAACAACTCAGAATGGATCACAGACCCAAACGTAAGAGCTAAAATTATAAAACTCTTAGAAGAAAACAAAGGATTAAATCTTTGCAACCTTGGAATAGGCAATACCTTCACAGATAGGACACCAAAAGCACAAGCAAAAAAAAAAGAAAAAAATATAAAAATTGGACTTCATCAAAATTTAAAACGTTTATGCTTCAAAGGAAAATACCATCAAGAGGGTGAAAAGACAACCCATAGAAGAAAATATTTGCAAATCATACATCTGATAAGAGACTTGTATCCAGAACACATGAAGAATTCTTACAACTCAATAAAAAAGACAAGAGCCCAATTACAAAATGGGCAAAGGATCTGAATAGACAGTTCTCCAAAGAAGATATACAAATAGCCAACAAGCACATGAAAGATGCTCAGTATCATTAGCCATTAGGCAAATGAAAATCAAAACCACAGTGAGGTACCATGTCACACCCACTATGATGGCTACCATCAAACAGACACACAGTAACAAGTGTTGGAGAGAATGTAGAGAAATCAGAACCCTCACACACTGCTGGCAAGAATGTAAAATATGCTCTGGACAGTTTGGCTATTCTTCAAAATGTTAACCTTAGAGCTACCATATGACCTAGAAATTGTACTTGTAGGTTTATATCCAATAGAAATGAAAACATACCCATATAAAAACTTATACATGAATGTTCATAGTAGCATTATTCATAATATCCAAAAAGTGGAAACAACCCAAATGTCCATCAACCGATAAATGGATAAACAAAATGCAGCCTATCCATACAATGAAATATTATTCAGCCATAAAGAGGAATGAAGTGATTCCTCCAAAATTTGAACATAGAATTACCACATGATTCAGCAATTCCACTTCTGAGTATATACCCAAAAGAAATGAAAGCAGGGACTCACACAGATATTTGTATACTCATGGTCACAGCAGCATTATTCCAAATAGCCCCAAAGTGGAAGCAACCCAAAAGTCCACTGATGGATAAACAGACAAAATGTGGTATGTACATACATTGGAGTATTATTCAGCCTTAAAGAGGAAGGAAATTCTGAAACATGTTACAACATGGATAAGTCTTGAGGACATTTTGCTAAGTGAAATATGCCAAACACAAAAGGACAGATATTATATGATCCCACTTAAATGAGGTTCCTAGAGGAGCCAAATTCATAGACAAAGTAGAATCATGGTTGTCGGGGCAGTGAAGGAGGTGGGGAATAGGGAGTTAGTGTTTAATGGGGACAGAGTTTCCGTTTGGGAAGATAACAACGTTCTGGAGATGGATGGTGGTGATAGTTGCACAACAAAGTGAATATACTTAATGCCAGAGCACTGTATATTTAAAAATGGTTAGAATGGTAAATTTCATATTATGCATGTTTTACTTCCATCAAGCAAGCAAGTAAGCAAACAAGACTATGTTCTTACCAAAAAGAAACAAACAAGCAACTAGCTTCTTACCAAGGGAGGTCCTCCCAAGAAAATGGTACCCTGCTTGCGTACGATGATGTTTTCATCAGCCATCGCGGGCACGTAAGCTCCTCCTGCTGTACAGGAGCCCATGACCACTGCTATCTGGAATCCAAGCACACAAGAAACTCATGCAGTACAGCTCAGACAGTGAATTTATACAGTCCCTGGATCTATAGTTCCACAAACACTGCAGTACCAGGGGATATTACTAGCTTGTACCCGTGTTTCTCTCTTTTTTCTTGGCTGTGCCGTGCGGCTTGTGGGATCTCAGTTCCCGACCAGGGATTGAACCCAGGCCACGGCAGTGAAAGCCCAGAATCCTAACCACTAGGCCACCAGGGAAGTCCCTGTGTTTCATTTTTAAAATGTAGTCCTCTAAGTGTTTAGAATAGTTTCCTAACTTTTGTATCAAAGCATTTTGAAGGACTTATGTCACACTTTACAAAGCTTGTGGACAATCTCCCTGTTAAAGAGAAGACTGGCCAAACAGACCTTTACCCTGAGCAACTAATGGAGAGAAGAAACTCACAATCCATCCATAAATTAGCAAAATTATATTAAAAGGACAACTTTTAAATCTAATAATAATAACAGTAATAAGTCCTCTAAACAACTGCCACTTACCTCATAGGAATACTGAAATAATTCTCCCAATGAGTAATGTTAATTTTGTGTTACCCTGAATATAAGACTTTCTAAATATAAAACTAATGTTAGCATCACAATTGAAAATCTTGCTAAAAAGAAAGTCCATTGTGTTGAAGCTCAGTGATGCATACCTGAGGGTTCACAGTACTATTTTCTCTACTTTTGTGTGTGTTTGAAACTTTCCATGATAAAAGCTTAAAAAAATTCTTGCTTAGAGATTAGTATGACACATAATAAATATGGGTTTTGCTGATTACCCCTAGACAGGAATAAACAAGACCACAGAGAAAAGTAAGAGAAGTATGTGGTGAATATTTTCTTAAATTATCACATGAAAGTAGATTTTGCTAATTCCAATATGCCATCAGTTTTCCTTCTAGTCATACAAGTATCTGTTCCGGAAAAAAAAAAAAAAAAAAAGCCACACTAGTATTAATCCAAAAGTGAAAGGCAGCATGAGTTAACATTTTTCCATCTAAATGGCTGTCACAAAAGGCATTTTCCCCTATTTCATGTAACGTTATGAAAAATGGCTGTAACATTTCTTTGTCAACATACTACAGAAGTGTTTATCACTTATGGTTTTGCTTATCAATCACCCAGTTTTTTTTCTTTCAGTTTTATTGGAATATAATTGATATACAGCACTGTATAAGTTTAAAGTGTATAGCATAATGATTTGACTTACATATAGCATGAAATGATACTTAGTAAGTTATAGAAAATATCCATCAGGGACGTTGCTGGCGGTGCAGTGGTCAGGACTCCGTGCTTGCACTTCAGGGGGCTCGGGTTCAATCCCTGGTGGAGGAACTAATATCCCACATGCCGTGTGGCAAATTTAAAAAAAAAAGCGGAGCCTAACCACTGGACCGCCAGGGAAGTCCCCAAAATTTTTAAAATAGAAGAAAAATATTTTCTTTATGATGAAAAAACCCCTTAGGATCTACTCTTAACTTTCATATATAACATAGAGCAGTGTTAATTATATTATTCATATTGCACATTACATCACATTACTTATTTATCTTATAACTGGAAGTCTGTACCTTTCGACCTCCTTCACCCAATTCCCCTTCCCCCCATCCCTCGTCTCTGGTAATTACAAATCTGATCTCTTTTTTTATGGGCTTGTTTCTTTGGTTGGTTTTGAAGTATAATCAACCTACAGCACTATGTTAGCTACTGTAATACAACAGAGGGATTTGATATTTCTATACATTTCAAAATGATCACCACAATAAGTCTAGTTACAGTATGTCACCATATAAAGATATTACATAATTACTGACTATATTCCCCCCACTGTACATTTCATACCCACGACTCATTTATTTTACAACTGGAGATCTGCACCTCTTAATCCCCCTCACTTATTTCTCTCCCTCCACCCACACCTCACCTCCCCACAGAAGTCTGTTTTAAAGATATCTATGGCTAGAAAAACTCTTGCCCACAAGCACAAGGAAACATTCATCATAGCAGTGTTTATAATAGCAAAATATGCAAATAGCCAACATGTCCGTCAATACAATATTTTGAAAGGGATATTGTAGATAAATAAATTCTTTAAAAATCTGGGGCAAAAAATAACACAGGAAAGGTTAGTACTTCATAAATCCAAGTGGAGGGTACATGAGTATTCTGGTCTATTATTCTCTGTACTTTCTTCAAGTTTGAAATATTTTATGGGTTTTTCTTTAAGTTCATATCAGAAGCAAAGGACACGATTTCACCTTATCACCCTGTTCTCTGCGCTAGAACACTAGAATCCACCATCAAAAAAAGAAGTCAAGGAACTAGAGAAGAGTCACAATGTTGTAAGAGTATGAAAGGGGACAATTTTCAAAAGTAAGCTCTAAAGAACTATATAGGCACAGCAGGGTTCCATGAAAACAAATATTGAGCAAAAGGAGAGAAAAGAAGAGCAACTGCCAGCAAGTGGTGTTCCAAGACCAAGGACTGGGGGTTGGGGGGTGGGGATGGAGCAAAGACGAATTATTTTGTCAAAATGTCATAAGACAAAAATGAGGGAAATGAAACTAAATGTCATCCTGTCATCTCAGGGTAGAGAGAAAAGATGTACCAATTTAGCAGAAAAGTCTCTCAAGTGAATAGCTGACAAATTATTAGCACATAAGGCAAACAACAGTCTCTCCAGCCCTCGGATCTTCCAATGTCCGTCTGAGATGGGCAGTCAGGGTTTCGATCATGCTGCAGCCCCTTTGTACCCCGCAGCTCCAAGGGGCAGTGCTGCCGGGCTCCACATCAGGGACCCATTTAAACCCCAGTCCCACCTCCTTTGATTCTTCTCTGTCTTGCTGGCTGATATTCCCCCATCTCTGAACCTAGACTGGTGGGGAGGGTGGGGAAGAGAATACCATACTCACTTTGTATTCTCCTCTATCTTGTTTTTTAAACTTATGGTTTGAGACGTCCAAGCCCCTTTTTAACTATCACAAATGCTCTCTCACAAAACGAATTTTACCATATTCTTAAGAACACTTCAGATGCCTTTTCGCCACAGAATCTCTGCAATCAAGGAAATCAACAATCCACTTCTCAGACACCAGGTGAGGCATCACAAACATATACAGAAGACTTTTGCTCAGTAACAGAGTAGGAGACTGTGGTAGGCAGCTTCTAAAACGCCACCGCCCTGCCCCTTGCCATACTAGACTCTTGGTATTCACCTCCTGTATGATCACATCCCCTTGAGCGTGCAGTGGATCCAGTGACATGCTGCTAATGAATGGAATATGGCAACTGATGGGACATCACTGCTGTGCTCAGGGTATGAGGGACCGTGTCTTCTGTCTTGCTGGCCCTCTTTCTCGCCCACCTGCTTGCTTACTCTGATGCAGCTAGCTGACATGCTGTGACATGCTGTATGGAGAGGCCCACAAAGGAAAGAACCTACAACAGCTCATAAGGAACTGAGGGGTTTCTGCAAAGAACTGAATCCTACCAACAGCCACATGAATGAGGTAGGGGGCGGAGCCTTGAGAGGACTGCAGTCAGTCACATGATCCAGCTAAGCTGTGCTCAGACCCCTAACCCACAGAAACTGTGCGATAATAAATGTTGTTGTTTTAAACTGTTATGTTTGGGGGTAATTTGTTCTGCAGTAATAGAGAACTAATACAGAGAACAAAAACCATCTCCCTTAAGCGCCTGCAATTGAGGCCCATCTGAAGACCTAGGAAAGTCTCTGTTTGAAGTGCTTTGTCGCTGTTGCTCTTTAATGTATCTGTGAACTATTCCTCTAGTCGAGATGGGAGACAGACCAGCATCAGCATTCTGTACCATCCCAGAGAGTGACGAAAATCCAAGAGAAAGACGTGGATGAGCCTTGAAGCCACTATGCTAAGTGAAAGAAACCAGGCACAAAAGACCACTTAGCACAATTCCATTTATATGAAATGTCCAGAACAGGCAAATCCATAGGTTACCAGGGTCTGGAGGGACTGTGTAAAAATGAGATTAACTGCCAGTGGGTATGGCATTTCCTTCTGGGGTGATAAAAGTGTTCTAAAATTGATTCAACCCTGTAAATACCCTAAAAACCATTGAATTATACATATTAAATGAGTAAATTTTATGGTATGTGAATTATAGCTCAATAAATTACCCCTCAATAAAACTTATAAAATTAAAAAAAAAAAATACAAGAGCTAGAGTTACTAAGTATACAGGAATCAGAATTCTCAAATTTTTCATCAATAAGAAAGAGAGGCTATTCTAGTTCCAAGTATCTAACAGACACAAAACTTAATACTGCTAAAGCAAGGACTTCCCTGGTGGCACAATGGTTAAGAATCCACCTGCCAATGCAGGGGACACGGGTTCGAGCCCTGGTCCAGGAAGCTCTCACATGCCGCGGAGCAACTAAGCCTGTGCGCCACAACTACTGAGCCTGCGCTCTAGAGCCCGTGAGGCACAACTACTGAGCCCGAGTGCCACAACTACTGAAGCCCGCGCACCTAGAGCCCATGCTCCGCAACAAGAGAAGCCACTGCAATGAGAAGCCTGCGCACCACAACGAAGAGTAGCCCCCGCTCGCTGCAACTAGAGAAAGCCCGTGCACAGCAACTAAGACCCAACACAGCCAAAAATAAATAAATTTATAAAAAATATATATATATTGCTCAATAGAAATAAAAGAACACAGTTAAGTCACCACTGTCACACAATCTCCTCTTCTGCATTTAATTCTGAGCCCTTCACTCACAAAATAGAGTGAACGTGCACCAAGAGCTCCGCCACTGTGTCTACTGCTGCTTCTCACAGAGCATGGGGACCCCAGGGCCCAAACAGCACCAATGACTTTCCACATCCCAAAGCATTCGTCTGTAGTACAATGAAGACCTTACATTGGGCCACACTGGACAAATGATTCAGAACCCCAGAAAGAAAATTCTGCTGCTTTCTTGTACTAAAGGGACATTAAAGGGACATAAGGAAGCTGCGTGACCACAAGCTGTTCCGACCGTGCTCAGAGTACAGGTTTGGCTGTGTGGGCAAATCCCAGGCACTATGTCAGGAGAGACATGACTGCGCCCCTCATGTGCATCAGAACAAAAGACAGCTCCCACGAGTTCCACTGAGAGGCCACCATCCACCCTGTCACCAGTGAAGTGGGCCTGCTCTGTGACAAGGACAAGACAAGAGATCCCTCTTGCAGGGTCAGGAGCCCCATGGCAACTCAAAAACTTGAATCCAGAGCAAGAAAACAGCAAGTAGGCTAAGAATGATGTGTAACTGACAGTAACAATCTTTGTCATCACTGGCACAGACCGCACAGCAAAAGCTGGAAGTGAAAGGAAACGAGAGGCTACAAAACAGAGGTAATAGTCTGGAAGAACTTTGGGCAAAATTTCATTACCCTCCAGGTCTTGCCTGCACAAGTAGAGGCTGGTTCTCATCACACCAAAAACAAATTACATATTGTAGGTCAGCAGCCTGCCCTATGGAAGGGGTGTCTGAGAGGGAGTCAAGAGGTTTCATACCCAATTCTGAGAAGCTGTGTGAACTTTAGACCTCCATCTTTCCACTGAAAAATTGCAGAAGACTATCTAGTTCAAAGGCTCTCTGTGATAAATGTAATAGAACTTGAGGAGGGAGATTTCCAGTTGCTTGGTGGAAAAGCCATTAAAATTATATGTTTTTTAAATCTCTCATCTTTCTTCTTTTTCCATTCAAAGTATTGTAGAAAGCAAATACTGCCTGTATCACTTTTTTCTTCCTCTACCTAAAGAGTCACCATTAAAAACTAAAAGCCATAATACACAAGTATCTATTCAATGGCTATCCAGAATTTAAGAACATTATCAACTATACCGACGATCACACTGCTGACCCTAGAACATACATGCTTATCCGTGCTCACTGGATAGGATGAAATGTACATAGAGAACAAAAAGTCCATCTCACCCAGAACATTCTGTTTCTTCCTCAATCTTTTTATCAGAGAGCCTCAAAACAAAAAAAAAAAACAGAGTGGTTTCTTCTACCCCTGACCCTATCTGGCTTCATGAGCAGGTTGAAATGCATTTTTAAAATAATAACATACAGTGTTTATCCTAACTAGGACCCTCAAAACAATTACCAAGGTCTGAAGCAAAGAAAATAAATTTCAAAAATAATGAGCTAAGCCAAGGAGGGAAGAGGGAAAAGTTTAGAAAAGAGGAAGGGAGGGACACTTGAGAATAATTTCAGGCACATCTCCAAAAAGAAGAACAAACAGGCAGAAGTGCAAAGAAGAAAAAAGGGGGAAAGGCCTGAGGAGCTGCAACTAAGCATAGCTAGGTGAATAACAGCTATTTCAGAAGAAATAAACTGTTAATAAAAAACAGAAACATTTGCTGCTGGTGTGGTAAGGATCACAGTAAAACAAGGAAGAGAATTAATGCATCAGAGCAAAACCAGTCTAGAATAGACTCTCAGTAGACTATAAAAATTAATGGTAATGTAAGACTTGAAGAAAACAAACACCAAGATCCCACTTCTGAAGAGAACTGTAAGTCTCACATTTAAAAAGCCAGCAACATGGGAACCACATCAGGAAAATAAAAGAAGCACAGCCCCAAGATCATCACGGCATCAGGCATGGATTGTGGAGAAGGACCAGAGAAGGTATCCTCGGGACATGAGGCTCAGAGAAAGACCACTGGACACCAATACGCCAAGTCTTTAAACTTCAAAACAAACCAGGGTCCTAAAACCTACCAGAAAGTAAGGAAAAATGAAACAGAAGAGAATACAAAGGTAACTACCTAGTTAACTGTTTTTTCTCAAGTGCAAAAACAAAATTGTTGAAACTGGGAGGTCTGTAGGAATCTGGCCACATCTTTACAGCTGCAAAAATATAGGAAAAAACAGAGATATGGTTGTCAAGAGACATACTTCTTAGAAATCAGTGGATAAACGGACTTACAAAGGGCAAGGTTAATAACATTAAATAAAAACCAATCTTGGGGAGGAAGAGGAATTGAACAAGTAAGGGAAGCTAGTGCTCACTATCAAAATGCACACATAACATAACTGCAGTTACAACAGTTATTGCTTTATGTAGAAAATATAAAAAATTGTTTTTAACAGTCCACCTAAACCGAAGTCTTAAATAAATATTAAAATATATTGGAAATTCCCTGGCCGTCCAGTGGTTAGGACTCGGCACTTTTACTGCAGTGGCCTGGGTTGAATCTCTGCTCGGGGAACTAAGATCCTGCAAGCCATGTGGCGCAGCCAAAAATAATGATGATGATGGTAATAATAATAATAATAAACATACATTAAAATATAGGAAATAGAACTACTCAGTATGTTAGGTATCACTTTAATGGTTATTAAGGAGTTTCACTCAAATAATAAATTATTAAGTAGGTAAGTAAATGCGTTGGGATATAAACAATCCAATATTGTCTCTAATCTCAAGTGGCAAAGAGTCGAGTAAGGGAAATTAGTCAGGATATGTCTAGATAAAAGGGATAAATGCCATTAGTAAGGTATAGCTCAAGAATTATGCGAGTTGGGGGGGGGAGATCACTTCCGGTAAGGGATTCTGGGAACCTTTCCTGGAAAAGGTGGCATCTGAGATGCACCTTGGAAAATGGGTTGGAGACTCAGATCAACCCATATGGAAGGACTGGGGGAAAGAGAGTCCGGCATGGACCTGAGCAGAAACTCATAAAGGTCACGATGCACATGAAAAATAGCAAGTGCTTCAGACTGATGGCAGTTTACAATGCATGATCAGTAAGGCTAGAAAGTTAGGTTGGAACCAGATCACACGAAGTCTTAAGTATCAGGCTATGAAGTTTGGTCTGGAACAAGGGAACTAGATAAAGAATAACCTAATAGTAATGTGTACAATAGACAGAAAATGCCTGAACTAACTATGGTGATGGCAGTAGGAATGGAGTGGAGAGGACCAATCCAAAGGTAAAAACCAACATGACTTGATTCATCAAAGGTTTACTATGTATTGATTATCTGCCCAGCATCAAAGGACCTCCCAGGGGTACAAAAATGAGGAAGATATATATTTCTGACCTAAAAGGATTAAGTAGGGGAAAAAGCAGAGAAGAGTCAATGATGACATCAAAGTTTCAATCCTAGAGAAAAGAGCAAGAAGGAAGTACCATCAACAGCACACAGAAACATGGGTGAAGGAACAAATCAGCAGGGGCAGCTAAATACGGAATGTCTACTCTGAGCCTCTGGTACCAGCAGGAAATCTAACCAAACAACAGAACCCCAAGGGTAGGTGGAGGTGGATGGAGGCCAGGACCAGAGAATGATCATGGAAATGACAGGTATATCATTAGATTTTATTAAACTACTAAGGACAAGTTCTTGAATGGGATTGGGAGGATTTAATGAAGAGAGTGGGAGAAGAAGGAAACCAGTGGCACGAAGCCTAAGGAGAATTTCAAGAAAGGGAACAATAACAAAACCAACAGGTTGTACAGCGTGAGAATCTCTAGGAGGTTAAGGTTAGCGGGACCCTCCGAGGGCAGCAAGGTTTTTAGGAAAGTGAGTGGTCAGGAACGAAGATGCTGGGCCAATCCTTAAGAAGTCTGGTAATCCAGGGAGGGAGAGAAGCTTCAAAAACAGCAGAAGCTAGAAAAGGTCTTTTTCTTTGTGCATCATTTTTTGCTACTTTTCCCTTTAAAAAAAAAAAAAGAGGAAGTCAACATGATTATTGGCTGTGAGAAAAAAAATTAAGTGGATGTGAAATATTAAAGCAAAAGAGAGAAAGAGGATTAATGACGAAGCACAAATGAGGGATCAGTATTAAGATTATAAATGACAAGTCTAGTCTTGGAGAACAGAGACAATTCTTCCTGGGATTAAAAAAAAAGACAGAGTAAGCAGTATTGTTTTTAATAGAACAGTGCTCACACATGACTTTCTCAGTAAAGTACGAAGCAATAGCTTCAGTGGCGATATCAGGTTTATAGTTCATAAACTATAAAAAAAGGGGAAAAGATGAGAAGAGGCACCATGGACACTAGGATACAATAACAATTAGATTTTTTTTTTAATTCCACGAGGTTCATAAGAATATAAGAAGGCAAACCTCAACCACAAACTTCCTATTGGGTTGAAACAGAAAAAATAAATGCTGAGAAGTGGCTCAGTTAAAGAAATACTGATGTTAAAATTTTTAGGAAACAAAAATTAAATAGGCAAACTGAAGGCATTCAGTCAAATGTCCCTTAGATATTTTAGATTTTTTTATCATAAGCAGATATTGCTTATTCAAAATTATAAGGACACTTTTAATTTTAAAAAGACCTAGTTTTTAAAGCACTTCAAGCTTCAGGTTCCACAGGAGCAGAGACCCTACCTGGTTTGATTCATCTAGTACAGGGCCTGGCTTACAGTAGCTTCTCCATAAATATCTGTTAGATGTTGGCTGACGTTTTATATAGTCCCACAAAAGCTACATGAAGAGAAAGAGCACAGAATAAGCATGCAAGGTGGCAGAGGTCTACAGTGAGTTGAATGGTGCCCCTCCAAGCCCCAAATTTGTCCACACCCAAATCTCCGGAACCTGTGAATGTGACCTTATTCGAAAAAAAATGGGTCTTTGCAGATGTAATTAAGTTAAGGATCTTGAGATAAGATCACTCTAGATTACCCAGGGGCGCCCTAAATCGAGTGACAAGTGTCCTTATAAGGGAGAGAGGGCACAGAGGAGAAGACCATGGGAAGACCAAATCAGAGACTGGAGTCACATAGCCACAAGCCAAGGGAACGCCTGGAGCCATCAGAAGCTCAAAGAGGCAAGGATCGGAATCTTCCTTAGAGCCTTCTGAGGGAGCACGGCCCTGCCGCCACCTTGATTTCAGATGTCTAGCCTCCAGAAACTTGAGAGAATAAATTTCTGTTGTTTTAAGCCACCTTGTTTGTGGTAATTTGTTACGGCAGCCCTAGGAAACTAATATAAGTTTTGTATAGCTATATAAATTATAATACCAGGTTAAATGGGCTAATTTCCCCTATAAGACAAAAGATCACAATAAGAATTTCATAACAGATAATGGATGCAAGGGCCATCTGGGTAAAAGTGAGCAAAGCTGAAGTTTCTATTTAGATAAACAAAGCATAGATATACGCAAGGTCTCCACATAACAGTAAAATATATAATAAATAATAACAACACATTGTATTGGTAGATTATAAAGAAGAGAGATATAATAATTGCAAGTGATGACTAATTAATTAGAATACTAATAAAACTACTACAAACTTAAGAAATTCAATAACAAAACAAAAACAAAGGAGTTGCAGCAGTATTATGAAGTATTTCAAACATACAAAAAAGATTAGAATAGTAAAATAAATATTCTTTACCTAATACCCAGTCTTAATAAATCTTAACATTTGGTCAAACTTACTTCTGAATTTTTTTAAATGAATAAAATGTTTCAGATACAGTTGAAGCCTCTATAGACCTCCTACTTGGCCTTTATTCTCCTCCTCCCTCCCACCTCAAAGGTAACCACTGTTCTAAAGTTGAGTCTATCATTCCCATGTACCTGTTTATACATAATAGATTATTTGATATATTTAACACTTGCATACATAGCAATTTGCTATACATTTATTCTACACTTTTTTTTTTTTACCCAACATATTTTTTGAGGCTTATTTCTGTTGATGCACACAATTCTAGTTCATTCATTTTAACAGCTAACTATTATAACTCTCCTATGAATGGGCATTTACTTTGTTCTTTAACTTTTGCTATAACAAACAATGCTACAAGGAACTTTCTTGTACATGTCTCCTCATATATATACTAGAACTCCTCCAGAGTATAGTCCTAAAAAAGCAATTTTACTCAGTGTTCTTTCTTTTTAAAAACTCTTTTCCTTTGGTAAATAACCTTTATTATAGCATAACAGTATTCCCATATTTAGCAGATGAATCTGACTGGAGATATCCTTATGATGCTTTCTGTGGAGAAAGACTAAATTCTGTATTAAATTCTGTTCTGCAAATTCCCTGGCGGTCCAGTGGTTTGGACTCCATGTTTTCACTGCCAAGGGCCTGGGTTCAATCCCTGGTCAGGGAACTAAGATCCTGCAAGCTGCATGGCACAGCCAAAAACAAAACAAAACAAATTCTGTTTTAAGTCATCTCAGAATACCTGGTTAGCAAAGACATTTGATGCAAAAAGCAATACATCTCATTAATGAGAAATTACCTGTATAATACTTTTAGAAGACATAACTGCCTGATTATAGAATATGCGGCCAAAGTGATCTCGATCTGGAAATACCTCTGCTTGTCGAGGTAAGTTTGCTCCTCCCGAATCAACTGAAGAGAAATAAGTACATCTCAGTGAACAAAACATGCTACACACAGGAACACTTATCTCAATGATAACATCAGTTCTTAATTACATTCACAAAAAACTTGCCCTATCTTTCTAAACTCTTCTACAGCCTCTTTCTCCATTCCTTCAACACAGCCCCCAAAAATGTACTGTTTTCTTCAAACACATTAGGCTCTCCTACCCCTGTGCAGAATTCCACTTGAAATGTTTAGGACATTCTCTCCCTTGAGGATTAGCCCCAGAAACACCAAAAATCCTTAACCAGTTCAGCTAAAATTGGATCTTTCTCTCTTTTAAGACAATCTGAAAATCATCTACAGAATTCATGTGGTAATTTTATTGCACATTGCCTCTGGTACTCTTTTTACTGCAGATTACAGTGGTGGATAAGAATGTCAGCTGAGTTCAAAACAGAGCTTCATTACCTCACAACAGCTGTGTGATCACAGGTGTGTTTCCGAACCAGTCTACTGCCGCCTCGGTCTCCCCACCAGTGAAATGAAGGTAACAGCGGCTATCCCATAGGGTTGTTATTGGGATGACATGAAATAGTGTATGTGAAGCACTTAGCTCAGCACATACTGTGAGTGCACAGAGTGAACGTTACAAAAAGTTAGCTAGTCTTACACCTATCACTCTTGCCTGCAACCACGAAGTCTTCTATTGATATTTAATTCATTAGAGACAGGGACAACACAATACTCTTCACTGCATCCCCTAGAGTGTTGGGCACAGCACCTGCAAGCAGTGGGGCCTCATTCGCTGTTTTCTATACATGAAAAGCAGTTCACACTCTGAGTCAATGAGGTAAATTCACTTTCATAGGAGAAAATAATCTCATCAGTACCTGTTCAAATATCCATAAAAATGAACAGTATATACTGGCGTTTTTACAAACTAAGCCAATATCCAGGAAGTACCAATTTTCAACTGCCTTGCTTTTATGTTCTTTTAAAAATATCCTTAGATTTAAATGTACTTTCATTCCAAATATAAATTTACTTTCATTGAATATTAAATTTCTTTAAATTACGTCTGCTCACACTATGTACATAATCAAGCATTTAACCTAGTACCTGGCACTCAAGAGACCCATATATATTAGCTATTATTTTTTCATGGTTTGAACCCATTATGGTGAACAGAAAAACAAAATATTGGGTTGGTCAAAAAGTTCGTTCGTTTTTTTCCACAACATGGTTCTAACTAGTGCTTAGTTGTCCTTAACTTCACTCGAAACAATTTTGTTAGATTGTATTGTGAAAGCTGTCATAACAGCAGTGCATTTTTAAAAAAAACTTATCAAAACTGGTGAATTTTTGTGTAGCCATTTTAATATTGAAGATGGAAGAAAAAAGGCAACATTTTCAGCATATTATGCTTTATTATTTCAAGAAAGGTAAAAACGCAACTGAAATGCAAAAAAAGATTTGTGCAGTGTATGGAGAGGGCACTGCAACAGATCAAATGTGTCAAAAGTGGTTTGCGAAGTTTCATGCTGGAGATTTCTTGCTGGACGATGGTCCATGGTCAGGTAGACCAGTTGAAGTTGATAGCAATCAAATCGAGACACTAATTGAGAACAATCAGTGTTATACCACGCGGGAGATAGCCAACATACTCAAAATATCCAAATCAAGTGTTGAAAATCATTTGCACCAGCTTGGTTATGTGAATCGCTTTGACGTTTGGGTTCCACATAAGTTAAGTGAAAAAAACCTTCTTGACCATATTTCTGCATGCAATTCTCTACTTAAACATAATGAAAACATGCCATTTTTAAAACAAATTGTGACGGGTGATGAAAAGTGGACGCTGTACAATAATGTGGAATAGAGGTGATTGTGGGGCAAGGGAAATGCACCACCACCAACCACACCAAAGGCCGGCGGTGTTCATCCAAAGAAGGTGATGTTGTGTATATGGTGGGATTGGAAGGGAGTCCTCTATTATGAGCTCCTTCTGGAAAACCAAACGATTAATTCCAACAAGTACTGTTCCCAATTAGACCAACTGAAAGCAGCACTCTAGGAAAAGCGTCCCGAATTAGTCAACAGAAAAGGTATAATCTTCTATCCGGATAACGCAGGACCCCATGCTTCTTTGATGACCAGGCAAAAACTGTTAGAGCTTGGCTGGGAAGTTCTGATTCATCCACCATATTCACCAGACACTGCACCTTCGGATTTCCATTTATTTAGGTTTTTATAAAATTCTCTTAATGGAAAAAATTTCAATTCCCTGGAAGACTGTAAAAAGTACCTGGAACAGTTTTTTGCTCAAAAAAATAAAAAGTTTTGGGAAGATGGAATTATGAAGTTGCCTGAAAAATGGCAGAAGGTAGTGGAACAAAATGGTGAATACATTGTTCAATAAAGTTCTTGGTGAAAATGAAAAATGTCTTTTATTTTTACTCAAAAACCAAAGGAACTTTTTGGCCCACCCAATATATAGAAGAAAAAAACACCACTCATGTAGAGAAAAAAATGGGAAACCCCAAAATACTGTCAGGGATTCTTCCTCAGTGATGTTATTATGGGTAGTGCTTGTTTACTTTTTCTCCCAGAGTTTTTAGCAAAGAATATGCGTCTCTTCCGTAATTATAAGCGAAGCCAACAGTTTTTTAAAAATATCCATTGATAATGTCATATATATATAGACTTCTAAACAATCTTGTATTTTTCTAGCTAATAATCATTCATTTTACAGTTCTCATGACTTGCCCAAGTAAATGCAGGGGAGCCTGTTTTGCATCGCAATTTCTTGTGCCCGTAAGTGTTTCTTCACAGTCACCGGGTAGTAGGTACCTCCCTTGACAGTGGCATCATTGGCAACAATAATGCATTCTACTCTGAAAGGCAGAAATTTCATCGGAAAGAGAACATGAGAGAGTTCTTCAAAGTAAAGACCAATTGCATCTCATTACAAGACACTCCCAATACAGCCTCGCAATTTCTAGTACATATCCCCAGTGACAGCCATTAGTAGACAATCTTATGATATGAAAGTTTTAATCACTGTTCACATATTTATTTATATAAAATGAACCACTTTTAATACGTTTACAAACTCTACCTTGATTTATAAAGAATCATCACCCCATATTAGTAGAGAAAAACTAACAACCTAAGCCACACTTCGTAATGGTTCTTTGAATGAAGGGGTCCTAATAAGATAATACAAAAACAACAACAAGGAATCCAAGTCTCGGGGTGAGAAAATCCCTCATGATAAACCTTTAAAATTTGCTTTTAGGAAGGTAATTTTCAAAAAGGAAAACTGATCCATCAAAAGTATTTATTTTTCGTATTTTCTTCATGTCACTGCCATATGCTTTTCTATAAAACTAAAAGAAGTTTAAAGTACAACACTTACCTTGCTTAAAGTAACAATAGGTACAAACTTTAAAATAGTAGTTTGAAAGCATATACTACAATGAGTCATTAGTGGTGCCCTTTCTCACCAAAACCAGTCTGTCAGGTACCATGGCCCACAAGTAACACGCAAGAAGCAGGGAAGTGAATGAAGAGGGCCAGTAAGGGAGGCTGCTTAGTATTGCCAGGAAACCCGAAGATCAGAGGCTCGCTTGAAACTGGAGAGAACAACAGTGTGGTCTTTACAAAATTTAATCTTTATATTTATGATGTTTTTGTTACCTCACTTTATATTCTCTAGAATTCTAAAAAGAAACTTACTGAATCCTTGCTGAAAATGAAGTAGAGAACAGCAACTGAGCACATGGCCTCAGGTGGTGTTGTACTTCTTTTATTAGGGTATGTGGCTCCTCTCCTTTGAGCATCAGTTTTATTCACTAGGTTATATAAAGCCTTTTTCCACATTATAATTAACATTTTATAGAGTGAGATGTACATTTTTAATGACTTTAACATTGAACAAACTAGACTTCAAAAGGAATTTAGGCTTTGGCGGGTGCTGGGCCATAACCCCACACCTCCAGAGTATGGTCACTCCTCCGTCCTGGGGGTGCTGCACTAGAAAAGCTTAAGAAGCTCTGGTACAGGAAAGAGCCCACGCTATGAAGTCAGACAAAGCTAGGGTGAAATTCTGACTCTGCCACTTGCTATATATGCGACCTTGGACAAGAGACATAACCACTTTTACTTGTCTTATTAAAAGGTCACAGACATGTTACAGAATAAGAAAATTAGTCCACAAAAATACTGTATTAGACATCTATTGGTTTTGCCTACCCAGCATCCATTATTTTGGCGACAAAACTAAACTTTCTTTCAGAAACTGCCCTTTCTCTATTTTTGATCCGTGTGGCTTTAGCGGGACTGACCCCAAAGCCCATCTTCAGAGGTGAGCACAAGAACCAGGCCTTTCTACTCAGTGTCCACGCTGTGGGCTCAACAGTGGGCTCTGGTCCCAGCCTTCACCCTCAGGAGCTCTCAGCCCACTGCAGCTGCTAAGCTTAGAGCGCAGAAGCCGGGGATGCCTGGGGCCAGCTCGGCCTGCCTAGGAACAAAACCAAAACCCAGCCTGTGACCTGGTAACACCATTTGTGCTCCTCGACCCAGCTAGGCCCAGACGTATCAGTTAAGAGAGTCAATAGATTCTTTTTTGGTTTAAACTAGTTTGCACATCTATCATCTGCCAGAGAAAGAGTGCTGACCATATTCAACCATATGATTATGTAAGAAAGGTCAATTTCAATTACTATGAAGTACTACTTTAGACCTTTTTAAACGAGTGAAATCTTTTTCAGTCATACTATCCAACACTAGAGCAGCTCTAGTGAAAAGATAAAATCAGTCTTGCCTTGGCCCTTGCCTCCACGGAATCTCAAGAGCTAAAATGCACACACTGCACAGATGAATCTAACACATGTCTGGGTAGGAAGCCTCAGTCCTAAATAATATCACGAGCATAAAACTCACACGCTCATATGCAGAGCAGTGAGTGCTGGACACCCTGCCTCTTCGGCCTGCTTCCTGAAGCACATGGCAGAGTGTGGGCAGAATACTCACCCTGACACTCTCCCAATGCCTGTAATAATGCCACCGGCGGGGACCTCCTCATCACCATACAACTGGTAACCGGCAAATTGGGATAATTCCAGGAATGGAGACCTGAACGGAAGAAAAGATGCTGCTTGAATTAATGTCGTTTTTCAAAAAATCATATTTAAACAGTTAACATGTGGAAAAGGAAATTTTTTTCTTTAATGGGGCAATGTTTCAAATACACGTGTTGGACATAAAATTTACCAAAAAAATGTCAAAAACAAAATCTAGGGGACTTCCCTGGTGGCGCAGTGGTTAAGAATCCGCCTGCCAATGCAGGGGACACGGGTTCGAGCCCTGGTCCAGGAAGATCCCACATGCCATGGAGTCACTAAGCCTGTGTGCCACAACTACTGAGCCTGCGCTCTAGAGCCCGCAAGCCACAACTGCTGAAGCCCGTGTGCCACAACTACTGAAGCCCGTGCGCCTAGAGCCTGTGCTCTGCAACAAGAGAAGCCACCGCAATGAGAAGCCTGCACACCACAACGAAGAGTAGCCCCCGCTCACCGCAACTAGAGAAAGCCCGCCAGCAGCAACGAAGACCCAATGCGGCCAAAAATAAATAAATAAATTTAGAAGAAAAAAAAAAATCTAGTGTGACCACCCTGGGGATTTATACGGTATAGCCATACAAAGGACCAGTAGGTTCTTATTTTTAAAGACGTTGTACAGATGTGTTTATTAATATAGAAAGAGAATGGCACCTAACACTTACGTAGCACCTACCACGTGCCAGCCTCTCTCCTAGGAGCTTCAGAAACACTCACTCATTCATTCCTCAGAACTACCTCCTGATATGGATCCTATTATGATCCCCACTGACTGATGAGGAAACTGAAACACAGAGATTAGGTCAGTTGTCTAAGGTCACACAACTACTAGTAAGTGGCAGAGTTGGGTTTTAATAAGCTCCGTAATAAGGGACCAGGCTCTTAACCACTGTATTATTCTCTCACTTAAATGTTCAGGATACACTGGGGGGACGGGGGACAGGGGGAGGCAGGGGGTTATAAAACACCACATTTAGTATGATTCCATTTTTCTTTAAAAAAAAAAAAAAAAAGTGATTCACATTTGCATAAAAACAGTGTAGAAGGATACACACTAGGTGTTAACAGTGTTTGTCTCCAGGCTGGGCGTGTGTGTGCATGTCCCCAGAAACAATACTTCTGAGCCTTCATTTCTCTCTCTAACTGGTCTTTTTTTTTTTTATGATTTATTTATTTGTTTGTTTATTTATTTATTTGTTTGGCTGCACTGGGTCTTAGTTGCGGCATGTGGGATCTAAGTTCCCTGACCGGGCACTGGCAGCGTGGAGTCTTAGCCACTGGACCACCAGGGAAGTCCCTCTCTCTAACTGGTCTTGGTGCTTCCACCCTCAAGGCCCACAGTCTACTCACAAGACAACAGCCAGAATAACTTTTTAAAACCTAAGTCAGATAAGGCCTACAAAGTCTCCCCATTTCTGTCAGAGTAAAAGCCCAAACTCTTACACTGGCCTACAAACCTCTTACCGAAATCGCCCGTCTCCTGCTACTCCCCCGTTCACTCCCTCCACCCCACCACACGGCCTTCTAGCCCCTTTAGCATATCAGCATCTGTGACCTGCCCCCATCGCAGAACCTTCGCACTGGCCACTCCCCTCCGCCTGCAACGCTCTCTCCCCAGATATTTAGAGCCCATCTCTCTTTACTCCTTCCAATCTTTGCTCAAATGTCACCACCTCAATGAGGCCTATTCTAACCACCTCATTTGAAACTACAACTTGACCTTCATCTTTCTCTCCCATACTCTGGTCTACCTTTTCTTTATCCCATGACATTTATCACCTTCTAACATACTATATAATTTATGACACTTATCGTTTATTTTCTATCTCCTCCTGCTACAATGTAAATTCCAGTAGGGCAAGGAACTTTGTCTATTTTGTTCAGTGATGTATCACTAGCACCTAGAACAGCACCTGACACATAGTAGCCTCGCAATAAACATCTGTTGTTGAATCTTATGATAAGAACCAGAATTTAAAATCATTTATTTATAAAACTAAGATGGGAATTCCCTGGTGGTCCAGTGGTTAGGACTCTGCACTGTAACTGCCGAGGGCCTGGGTTCAATCCCTGGTCAGGGAACTAAGATCCTACGAGCCATGTGGCACGTCCAAAACACAAAACAAAACAAAACAAAACAAAACAAAACAAAACTATCTAAGAAAGCACCATGGAATAGAGAACACCCTGAGCCAGCACTTGGGTATGTACCAACCCTGGGTCTATAAGATTGTCAACTCTTTCTCTTGGTAACAGTTTTCCTCTTGATATGTGACGTGCTCGGGCTTTCTCACCACCTCCTGTGATAAAAAATAGGATTAGATTAGATGAATTCATTATAAGGTCTCCATTTAACTTAATACCAGAAAAACATATAACACTTAATCCAAAATATGGTACTTTTTAAAAAATTTAACATATCCTGTGAAAAACAGCTAATTTTTCAGATCATTCAAACTGGCATTTTTTAAAATCAATCTATCCCTGAGCCCACAGTATATTATACATTTTCTAAATTCAGTAGTAATTATTTAAGGAAATAACACAGTACTTTTCTCTGCATCTCATACATTGCAAATACTGTCTCATCTCCACCACACTTATTACACCTACTATAAATACTAGCACTGTCCTATATGCTACGTGAAATTTGAAAAGTTCCTAACTTCATTTGTACCAGGTAAAAAGCATTATTTTAGAAATGATTTCCATAATAAGCACAACAAAACTTAGCTAAAGGTGCTATTTTTAGGCCCCCAAATAGGAGAGAATTGAACACCTTATACAGCAATTTAAAAGTCCCCTTTTGTTAGTATCCTGAATCAGAGATGATCTTCGGTGTTTCCTGACATTGCTCCAGACTAAAGGAAATTACAATAATTGAAGAGTCCGCTGGGGTAACCAACCCAGTGAGGCTGCTTGAGGTGAGGGGTACACCAAACCTCACCCAGCCTGAGAACAGCTGGGTTCGGTACCTGGGGAATATCCATAACCCACTCTCAGCAAACCAAGGTAAATAATCAGAACAGATGATCAAATTGTACCTTAATATGTTTACCTTCACTGTTGCCCAAGAGTTCCATCTTAATATACTCCTTGTCTACTGAAATGTTCAGCTGTTGAAGAAAGCTATTTGTTTTTTAGGTGAGCAAATAAGTTCATACAGATTTCAAACAAGCCTCCAAGTAGTGCAACCTTATTTTCAAATCAGGACTTTCCTGTGTCTAAGGGGATTTTTTTTTTTTTTCTGAAAAGGTAGAGGGCATACTTTTTTTTTTTTTTTTTTTTAGGGCATATTTTTAAGACTAAATCTGCCTTAAGGTAACTAAGAAAATCATAACATACATCTAATCTTTTAAAATGAAAATAATTCTGGGAGGGAAAGCCTTACAAGATAGTATGAATTAAATCAAACAGCTTTCCTCTTTTCTCCCAGCCACCAAAAACTCAGAGTGCCCTACTGAGGTGTGTATAGTTATAGGAGAGAGGGAGGACGAAAGAGTGACAAAGGGCGGAGGAAACTTCTGAGAGTGACACATTCATCATCTTGATTGTGGTGACGGTTTCACGGGTGTATACATATGTCAAAACTCATCAAACTGTACGCTTTAAATAATGCGGCTTATATCAATTATACCTTAATAAAGCTGTTTAAAAGTAAGTATTAAAGAAAAATAAACCTAAGACACTGCAAAGAAGACCAGGCTTGGGTGAGGGTCTTTGGAGAGTTTGGCGACATAAGCGTCCACTAAGGGGCTAGCAGGGAAAAGCATGGCAGGGGAGGGTGGGACGAAAAAGAGATAAGAAAACATATCTGTGTTTTGGTTTTTTTTTTTTTTAGTACTTAAAGCAACATTATTCTTAATTCTGCCTAGAGCTTCACTTTGCTATTCCGAGCACCTAGTGAATTCTGTTTTTATTAGGAAAACCCAGAAAGAGTGCTATCCTTGATACAGATTCTCAGGTCACAGAATTCAGCTCCTCTGGCATTTAAACTGGCCTAGGATATGTGGACCACCACAAAAAGACAGAATGTCACAGCACCTTAGTTTTCCAAGGATTACTCTTAAAAGATTTTGCATTAACTATCTCCACTCCCACAGACTCAGAGCCAGAAAAGCCTGATGTTTTCCTTCTATCTCATTTACCATACTGCACTGATTCTAAAACACACATTTTGTTCACATTTTAACACCCCTAAAATCAGGAAGCATTTTACAGTTTATAGCATCTTTTCATCTCTGTCACCAGGGGGCAGTCGCGACATAGCTGTCTGCCTCTGGGTGCACAGCACAAATGTCTAACTGTGGTCACTTCAATGGTGCTATATGCATTGCTGGAACTACCTGCATGCAGTTTAACGTGAATTTTCAAATGTTTTCAAAAACTACACAAGCCTTAAACAACAAGGTCCTACTGTATAGCACAGGGAACTATATTTAATATCCTGTAATAAATTGTAATTGAAGAGAATATGAAAAATGTATATATATGTATAACTGAATCACTTTGCTGTACAGCAGAAATTAACATGACATGTAAATCAACTATACTTCAGTAAAGTAAATTTTTTTAAAAACTACACAAGCCTTATCTTAAGGTCATTAAAAGACCCCCTTTCAACCACCAAAAACTATTCGTGTTTTTCTGTATCAATAAAGTTACTACCCAGTTTTAGAAAAACTAAGCACTCTGAATCTATCAAAACACTTAGAGCCCTTCAATTAACTTTCGTTAATCAAAGTACTTAGTTCTGGCTACCACGAATAACACAGCTGGGTTAATCCTTGTTCCATGTACAGAAATGACTAAGCCACTCCTAGCAATCCTACATGCTCCAACAGGAACCAAAGGGGATAGCAAAGAGGGTGCCCTGAGAAGAAATCTGAAACAAAGATAGCAGTGAGGCAGAAAGAAAGGAAAAGACAAAAAGGAGGACAAGAGTCCACTCATTATTGTCAACCTTTTTATTATCAGAAGTTCTATCAAATGAAAACTTCAAGGATTAACTTTCGAAGCAACCTGAAACACTGTCCCTTCTTCTTATCTGAAAATTACTTAGGAAATCTTATGAATTTTAAAGCCAGGATGGGGCTTCCCTGGTGGCGCAGTGGTTAAGAATCTGCCTGCCAGTGCAGGGGACATGGGTTCGAGCCCTGGTCCGGGAAGATCCCACATGCCACGGAGCAACTAAGCCCGTGCTCCACAACAAGAGAAGCCACCACAATGAGAAGCCCACGCACCGCAACAAAGAGTAGCCCCTGCTCGCTGCAACTAGAGAAAGCCCACATGCAGCAATGAAGACCCAATGCAAACAAAAATAAATAAATAAAATAAATAAATTTATTTTTAAAATAAATAAATAAAAGTCAGGATGTCTATACAGGTGGCCAACAGGCACAAGAAAAGACGCTCAACATCGTTAATTATATATTAGAGAAATGCAAATCAAAACTACAATGAAGTGCCACCTCATGTCAGTCAGAATGGCCATCATTAAAAAGTCTACAAATAACAAATGCCGGAGAGGGTGTGGAGAAAAGGGAAACCTCCTACACTGTTGGTGGGAATGTAAACTGGTGCAGCCACTATGGAAAACAGTGTGGAGGTTCCTCAAAAAACTAAAAATAGAGTTGCCATATGATCCAGCAATCCCACTCCTGGGCATATATCCGGACAAAACTATAATTCAAAAAGATACACGCACCCCTATGTTCATAGCAGTACTATTCACAATGGCCAAGACATGGAAACAACCTAAATGGCCACTGACAGATGAATCGATAAAGAAGATGTGGTGTGTATATACACACACACACACACACACACACACACACACACACACACAATGGAATACTACTCAGCCATAAAAAAGAATGAAATAATGCCATTTGCAGCAACATGGATGACCTACAGATTATCACACTAAGTGAAGTAAATCAGAAAGACAAATACCACATATTAATCTAAAATATGATAAAAACGAACTTATCTACGAAGAGAAACAGACTCCCAGACACAGAGAATAGACTTGTGGTTGCCGAGGGAGGAGGGGGTTGGAGAGGAATGGGTTGGGAGTTTGGGATTAGCAGATACAAACTATTACATATAGGATGTACATATAGGATAAACAATAAGGTCCTATTGTATAGCACAGGGAACTATATTTAATATCCTGTGATAAACCATAATGGAAAAGAATATGAAAAAGAATGTGTGTATATATACACATATATATATATATATATGCGTGAATGACTGCTATACAGCAGAAATTAACACAACATTGTAAATCAACAATACTTCCATAATATAATTTTTTTTAAATGTGTGTTTAGAGGTATTACTGATAGGTGATTTTTTTTTCTTCTTTATACTTTTCTCTATTTTCCAAAATTTCTGTAAGTATAATATATATATTATATAACATAAGCATATATTACTTTTAAATTATATATACCTGTGTAATATCCATTTTCCTGGCATAACAGTATTAGTTCCAGGCAACACTGTGAAGAAGGCTTTGTCCTTTCCTGGCTTCCCTCCCAAGGAGCGCTGCTCAGTCCTCTCCTCCCCTTTAGAGCCCAGACCGTCAGATGATGAGAACCCGCCATCCCCAGCAGGTGCTCACCTCTCCTCCCCTTTAGAGCCCAGACCGTCAGATGATGAGAACCCGCCATCCCCAGCAGATGCTCACCTCTCTTCCCCTTTAGAGCCCAGACCGTCAGATGATGGAACCCGCCATCCCCAGCAGATGCTCACCTCTCCTCCCCTTTAGAGCCCAGACCGTCAGATGATGAGAACCCGCCATCCCCAGCAGATGCTCACCTCTCCTCCCCTTTAGAGCCCAGACCGTCAGATGATGAGAACCCGCCATCCCCAGCAGATGCTCACCTCTCCTCCCCTTTAGAGCCCAGACCGTCAGATGATGGAACCCGCCATCCCCAGCAGATGCTCACCTCTCCTCCCCTTTAGAGCCCAGACCGTCAGATGATGGAACCCGCCATCCCCAGCAGATGCTCACCTCTCCTCCCCTTTAGAGCCCAGACCGTCAGATGATGAGAACCCGCCATCCCCAGCAGATGCTCACCTCTCCTCCCCTTTAGAGCCCAGACCGTCAGATGATAAGAACCCGCCATCCCCAGCAGATGCTCACCTCTCCTCCCCTTTAGAGCCCAGACCGTCAGATGATGGAACCCGCCATCCCCAGCAGATGCTCACCTCTCCTCCCCTTTAGAGCCCAGACCGTCAGATGATGAGAACCCGCCATCCCCAGCAGATGCTCAGTGCTGGAGGACTCTACCGCCTCTTATTCAAACCCTCTAGTCTTAACATCCAAAGGGAATGATCAATTCATCAATTCTGCTCCCTAACAAAGCATACTTTCATCTCAACAAGGGTTTTGGGTCTTTTTCAGGAGACAAGACCTTATTCCAAGACGGTTTCTAGTCATCGTTCTAGTCATCATTCTGAAAAGCCTACCAGCAGGATATTTTGCCTCTCGAATCATACCCAGTAGACAAAAACTCATGTCATTTTTTAACACCATTTCCTCACACTTAGAACAGGGGTTCGAGAGCTACCTGGTCAAAAAGGATGACCAATGTCCACTACCCCTGTTTTCACAAGTCACCCTCCTACTTACACACCCCTCTCTCCCTAGAGAGAAATTTGGGTGGTCTGGGGACAGTGTAATTGACATTCTTTGCTTTTTGACTGCTTGCTTTCCTTTCCCCTTTTCCTGAAAACAGTACTGCCACCACCATGAAGTTCCAGGAGCTGCCAGCCACAGTACACTTGAGCCCTGGTGGACATGGGTCCAGGCTGGCACCATTATAGTATATCCCCCTGGATATAGTGGCTGGGCCAAAGAATGAACATGGGACCCAAGTGAACCCATCAAAGTTTTCCAAATCGAAGATGAAAGGATAACTAGATCTTTCCTTCAGATTGTAAACTGTAAGAATGTAATCCCTGACCTGCCAGCAACATGGTTCCCCACCTCACAGAGAAGCCAGAGAGAACGCAGTCCACACATACATACACATCCTGAAATGAGAGAAGATGGGCAGAGACAGTGAGTCCTGGAGGGGCTGGAGCCCCCCGGTTCATTCACCACTTCCTTTCCATGGTTTGGTTGTTGGTTTCTGGATTAAACAAGTTTGATTTGGATATTTGTGACTTAAATCCAAAGGGACTGAATACAGCCATCAACAAAATAATATTCTTCATATATTACAAATACCTAACTTAGAAGGAGCTATATGAAGTTTTTTGTTTGTTTTTTTTTTTAATTCTCCCCTGTACCATCATAGATAGAATGGGAGCAATTACTGCCATCTGAATGAGGTCTTTGCTTCAACTGGTCCCACACTGAGTTGCATATCTGTAAAAGTCATGGTAACTTTTACAGGATTTAATTGATTTTGATCCTAAACTACTATAGTACAAAAGACAGAGACCAAGATATTCCAAATGGATTTAATTTCTGGTCTTTTCAATTAATTTTGATTAATCTATTAAGTCAAAAGAAGACAGCAATGTGTGCTTGGAATGAATAATGCCTATAATTCACAGACCCACTCCTAAGTCTCAAGTTATGAATGAGGTACTTAAAATTTACAAGAGGGATTAAATAACTGGACCAAAGTTGCTTAATTATTAGAGTAACCAGTCCAGCCTTCCACCCTCAAAATTCTACAAAGAACCAAAATACTGAGCTTATTTCTTCCCTAACACCTACACAAGTGAATATACAACTTTGGATGGTCTTTCTGTTCATCTGCCATTAATTAATTACCTTGCCTCCATCCTTAAAGTCCTCAGAGGAAAAAAATATAAAAAACATTTTTATTTAAACTAAAGAGAAATCTATCAAGGTTTTGCTAAATTATTTCACTAATGACTTCTACTGAAAGTCTGTCCTCTGAGTGTGATAAGATCATACCCAGGAATGAAACAATACCCTTAAACCACAGGTTTACAGATAAAATAGATTCTTTATGAGGACACTGGGGAGAATTCTTTTTAAATGAAGGCTGTAAAATTCATATAGTTCCTTCTCAGTTAGGTACTGTAATATATTAAGACTCTTACTTTGGAAATGGCCATTAGTTTCAAGTCACATAGCCTTCTAAATTGTCATATACACCAATAAGGGCACAATAGAACGCAATGTGGTACCTGTTTATACATTAATATTTTATATTCCTCCCTATGATGCAATTTCTTCCAAGCAAAAAAATGTCTATTATGTCCACAATTTAAAAATAAAAAATAATGTCAATTTACAGTTTTTAGGATATGTCATTTATTTAATTAGCAATAAACCCATATAGAAATTATTTCCAAATTACATGACACAGCAGAAAATGCACAATTACGCAAAAGGTAGTATGTAGTATGAATATGACTAATGGACAGAAAATGTTTTAGTTGCTTCAAGTGAAACAAAAATTTCAGTGTGATGCTGTGGCTGAAATAAAAACCTTAAGAAGAAATAGTTTTAAAAATTGATGAGGGAGTTCTCTGGTGGTCTAGTGGTTAGGATTCGGTGCTTTTACTGCCGTGGCCCAGGTTCAATCCCTGGTAGAGGAACTGAGGTCCCACAAGCCTCACAGCGCAGCCAAAAAAGAAACTGATGAACCTGAATTTCTACTTTCCCCCAAATAATGGCAGTGCTATAAGAGCAGAAAAACTGTCCAAGTAATAGGAAAAAATAAGATGTCTGCATGCCAACAAATGCAGTTTTTTTTTAAATTAAAGTATAGTTGATTTACATTACTGTGTTAGTTTCAGGTGTACAGCAAAGTGATTCAGTTTTATTTTTTTTTTTTCAGATTATTTTCCATTATCAGTTATCACAAGATAGTGAATATTGTTCCCTGTGTTATGCAGTAAATCCTTGTTGCTTATCTATTTTACGTATAGTAATTTGTATCTGTTAATCCCATACTCCTAATTTATCTCTCCCTCCTTCCCTTTCCCCTTTGATAACCACAAGTTTGTTTCCTATGTGTGTCTGTTTCTGTTTTGTATATAGATTCATCTGCATTATTTTTTAGATTCCACATATAAGTGATATCATATAATATTTGTCTTTCTCTTCCTGACTTACTTCCCTTAGTATGATATTCTCTAGGTCCATCCATGTTGCTACAAATGGCAATATTCCATTCTTTTTTATGGCTGAGTATATACCCATATATTTATGTGGATATATATACCACATCTTAAACCAATCGCCTCTTGATGGGCATTTGGGTTGTTTCCATGTCTTGGCTCTTGTAAATAGTGCTGCTATGAACACTGGGGTGCACTGTATCTTTTTGAATTACAGTTTTCATCTTTTCCAGATATATGCCTAGGAGTGGAACTGCTGGATCATATGGTAGCTCTCTTTTTAGTTTTTTAAGGACCTCCATACTGTGTTCCATAGTGGCTGCCCCAATTTACATTCCCAGCAACAGCAAATGCACAGTCTTGAAAAGTCAAAAGCTTGATGCTACTAGTTTTTCCTAAAATGAATAATTACAAGGGACATCTTAATTAAAAGCATAAACTGAAGAATAAATGAGTGCTTACCCAGTCTGATGTTCTGTGCTCGTTCACGGAGTTGATTTACTAGTGCTTTCATCTGCTCATAGTTTTCCTAAAACAAAAGCAAAGAAAAAGAGGGAGAGTATTATAGGAAAGCAATGATTTTTTTTACCATAATAAGGGTTAAGGAGAACAACATTACATGCCAACCCCATGTGGCCTCCACACTGGGCCACTTTGCCACCCGTGTGGCCTCCGTGCTGGGCCAACTCCAACGTGTAAAAAAGATTAATTCGTGCCTTTCTGTCTTTGCTCAAGCTCTTCTGCACTACTACCACCCTCTCTGGTCCATCTATCCAAATCTCACCCCCTTTTTAAAGCCTAACTGATGTTCCATCTCATCTCCAACACAATTTCTGGCTACTCCCACTCATTTTAACAACTTCCTTCCTTACACATCTACAGAACTTAACTGATCTCTAGTTTTGTTTTCTTTTGTCAATGAATATAAGCCCTTTGATGGTTAGAATGCCATCTTATTTTTTCTGTCCCGTCAACCACTATCGTAAGGAGATTCCAACCAATGCAGAAATACTTGTTTTACACTTACTGACAAATTACACTTAAAAACAAAGTCCAGGGGGAAAATGGATTCTATTTTATGTTTAAAAAGGAACAAGGGGGAATTCCCAGGTGGTCCAGTGGTTAGGATTCCGGGCTTTCACTGTCAATGGCATGGGTTCAATCCCTGGTTGGGGAACTAGGATCCCACAAGCCACACGGCACGGCCAAAAAATTAAAAAATAAAATAATCCCAGCCTCCTTTTTCAGACAAGTGTGGCCATGTGACTAAACGTTAACCAATGAGATATAAGCAGAAGTTGTTAGGTATGACTTCTAGAAAGGCTCCTTTAAAAAAAGGACAAGAAGGTGAGGGTGTCCTTTTACCTATTCACCCTTTCTCCTCCTTTGCACCTGGAACTCAGACATAATAGCTGGAGCTTAAGCAGCCATCTTAGACCATAAGGTAAACTGTACTACTTATTTTAAATTCTTCCTTCCCTCCCATCCTAGCCAAGGTTCACTGTGAGATTATACTTCCCTACCCCACAGTCTCTGAATCTGTCCGTATTACTTGCTTTGATGAGTGGAATGTGGGCAAAGGTGACAGTGTACCAACTGCAAGAAGAGGCTTTAAGAAGGACAAAGTGTTTCCATGCTCTCCTCTTGTGCCCCAGCCTTCCATTATGAGAGGAGCATCCCACAGCAGCCACTGCCCCTTCATTCTGGGTCCTGGAATAAGAAACAAGTAGAGCAGACCTGAATCTACTACAGTCCTAGAGCAGAACTGCCACAACCAACCCATAGATCCAAGCACAAAAAATAAATACTTGTTCTTTTGAACACTGAGATCTTGGCAATGGTTGCTACTCAGCATTACTGAAGCAAAATCTGGCTAATATAGTAATTAGTCCAAGGTCACTCAGCTAACAAGTAGTAGAATTAGGATTTAAACCAAAATCCACCAACTCCAGAAACTCGCTCTTAAAGCAACATGCTACAATGTCTCTTCTGCCCACTGAAAGGGCCACTGTTGACACTTTAGCACATTTCCACCAGGTCTTTTTCCCCCTCAGGAAATATGTTGCTTGTTAGCTTTTAAACATACCTGAAATACTAAGCCAGTGCTTTTTCCACCACAGCACAGCTACTTCCCTATTCTAATTACTGGCGCACAGACTGAACCAGAACATACAACATTTTACACAGAGAAAGAAGTTATAATCTCAGGCTCACACTCCCTAAGCCCTAGCTAGCAGCCACCGTCAAGTACATCAGCCACGACGTGACTTCAAAAAGACGGCAGAGCAGGAAGCTCCAGGCCCTTATTCCCCCACAGAGACATCACAGAACAACCCAAAACTGGCTAAAGTAACCTTACAGGAGCTCTGGAAAACACTCAGAGGTCTACAGCAACCAAGAGAACACCCAGCCGAGAAGCCATATTCAAAATGGTGGGAAACCCATTCTCCACACTGCAGTCACACTGACTATTCTACCATGTCCATAGGATCATGCCACTTCTCTATTTAAATATCTTAGCAGACAGACTGCAAAGTGAAATCTAAATGTGGCTTCTACACATGGCTTCCCTCCTCTACCTGGCTGCATAAGCAATCCCATCTACTCCATGAATTCCCCACCCTGGCCGGGACTTCCAAGTTCTCACTCCCACTAACCACTTTCATAACTTGGTACCTATGTTCTCATAACTCCTTTAGTTTGTATAATCTTGCCTCCCATTCTCCACCCTGAACCTGGCCAGTTCTTACCCAACTCAAGATCCAACTCACTCATTGCCTCCTAACTGCAACCACCTTTTTTAAGCTTTAGACATCACTCATCACAATGCATTGCTTTCTTGTCGTCTCCCCCACAAAATTATGATTCCATTCCTACACATCTATTCCAAATACCTAAAATAGTGGCTAGACCACAGCAGCCACTTAAAGTTTCTGAATTAAACATTCTCTCCTGATCCCAGGACATCTAAAGACTTTTGGAAGTCTCCCATTGGATACTGTTTCTGCCTCAGCCTGCTGATTTCCTTTCAACCTCCTTGTTTTCCCAAAGGCAGGAGTTATTTAAAATGTATTCTCTGAGGGACCTTCCTGGCGGTCCAGTAGTTAAGACTCTGAGCTTCCAATGCAGGGGGTGCGGGTTCGATCCCTGGTCGGGGAACTAAGATCCCACCTGCCGCAGCGGCGCGGCCAGAAAAAGTCTTCTCTGAAAGTTATTTGCACAATTTAAATGTTATCTGTACAGGCTTAGAAACCATGGGACAGACTGAAAATTTCCAGCTCTGATATTTCACAAACCAGGAGTTGTTTTTTTAACGCCGTGATACCTCCCAATTCCAAGAAAAGCCATTTAAAGATAAATATTTCTCTATTAACATAACCAACCATTTCAAGTCTGATAAGCACAACCCAGGGTCAGCTGTGCTAGACCAGTTGTTCCCAAAGCTGGCTGCCACCAAGGCCCTGCCCTCCCCTCTCACCAACTTCATTAACAATGCAAACACCAAGACCCCACCCCAGAGACGGAAAAGGTCCAGGGTGAGGCTAAGGCAGCCGTATATTCAACAAGCTCCCAGGTGACTGCTAAACCAGAGAGCCACTGGTTTTGAGAACCACTGATTTTAAAGATACAAAGTATAGTGCCAGTGCTAAAAGTGAACTAAAATGTATCTGATTTGGAATTGTTTTCTTTTTCAAACTTCACGACCCCCTGGTGCGTCCCAGAATCATGACTGGGGATCCAGAGAAAAGAGCAGCGACTGTTGAAGTGCGCCTACCCTGTACCTGCTTCCCAGTCTGGCCAACGCCTTGTGCCGTCGGTGAAGAGGAATCACTGACTCGGGCTGGGTACTCCAGGCCCGGGCCGCTCACCCGCCCTACCTGGTAGATGGCAGAGCTCGAGTCCGGTTGGGTGCCCAGCGTCGCCACAGAGTCCCCATGATAGGCGCGCGGCGCGGGGGCAGCGGCGCGGGCGCACGGCCGCAAAGCTAATCTCAGGGCGGCCCACATGGCAGCAGGCACAGAGGCAGGAAAGAGCGTGAGAGACCGGCCTGCGCCGGTCCGGAGCCGAAGCTTTCCCCTCCAACTCCCACGCTTCGGGATACAGCTCAGCCGAGGCCTTTGCAGTCCCAACCCGCCTGAAACCTCCCGGATTCTGAGGCCAGCCTCGGCACGTGCCGGCGCACGCCGCCCGTGATTGGTCAGCGCTGAGCACCACGCCCCCCGAATTCAGCGAATAAGGGACAGAGGTGCAGCCCCGCGAGGCCTGTCCCATCGCGAGCCCCGGAGCGTTGCGGTTACCGGGGTGGAGCGACCCTTTTGCGTCTTCCCAGTCTCCCGAGATGCTGAGCTTAGAAGCTGCGGCTGAGTTTCCTTGCTGTCGGCCTCCGTGCTATTTCTGTGTGCTGTTTTCTTCTTCCCCTGCTGCTAGAAAGGGTGTTCCGGGGCTTGAAAAAGCTTATCCTTATATGAGAGCTGGAAACTGAACAGGCTTATTAAGCTGCCCTAAGAAACTCTTTAAGGAGATAACCATTCATTCAACAAATATGTCTTTAATGTCCCCTATCAAGTGCTTTTCTGGAGCAGGGAATACAGTGGAGAACAGGCAAAGCGTCCTCTTTTATAAAGCGGAGAGAACATAACAAGTAAATAAAAATAAAAATTCTAATAGTGATAAATTACAACTTAGATGTACAATTATAACGTACTTCTATAACTTTGCCTATAACAAATCTGAGCTTCCTCACAATTTCTCATCCACTGGACAGTGAGGAAAAATTAATCTTATTTAGTCCACTTAAGTCTTAGATTTGAGTTAATTTTTGTATATGGTGTTAGGTAAGGGTGTGGCTTCATTCTTTTGTATGTAGATATCCAGTTTTCCCAATATCATTTGTTGTAAAGACTGTCCTTTCCCCATTGAATAGTCTTGGCACCCTTGTGAAAACTTATTTCATAAGCAATGGTTTATTTCTGGACTCTGTATTCTATTACATTGGCTGTATGTCTGTCCTTATGCCAGTACCACACAGTTTTTTGATTACTGTAGGTGTGTAGTAAGTTTTGAAATGATTAAGTGTGAGTCTTCCAGCTTTGTTCTTTTCCAAGATTTTTTGGCTATCCAGGATCCCTTGAGATTCCATATTAATTTTAGGGTGGGTTTTTGTATTTCTGCAAAAAATGCCAGGATTTTGATAGGGACTGCATTGAATCTGTTGATAATGTTGGGTAGCATTGACATCTTAACAATATTAAGTCTTCCAATCCATGAACATGGGATGTGTTTCCATTTATTTATGTCTTCTTTAATTTCTTTCAGCAGTGTTTTTTCGTTTTCATTGTGCAAGTCTTCCACCTCCTTGGTTAATTCCTATTTTATTCTTTTTGATGCTATTGTAAATGGAATTGTTTTCATAATTTCCTTTTCAGTTTGTTCATTATTAGTGTAACTGATTTTTGTGTGCTAAGTTAGTATACTGCCACTTTGCTGAATTCATTTATTCTAACAGGTTTTGTGTGTGTGTGTGTGTGTGTGTGTGTGTAATCTTTAGGGCTTTGTAATAAGTCATCTGTGAATAGAGATAATTTTACTTTTTCCTTTCCAATTTAAATGTCTTTTATTTCTCATTCTTACCTAATTGCTCCAGCTAAAACTTCTAGTACTATGTTGAATTGAAGTGGTGAAAGTGAACATCCTTGCCTTGTTCCTGGTCTTAGAGGAAAACTTTTCAGCCTTTCACCATTGAGTGTAATGTTTGCTGTGAGTTTTTCACATGTGGCTTTTTTTTTTTTTTTTTTTTGGCCGCATTGGGTCTCCATTGCTGTGCACGGGCTTTCTCTAGTTGTGGTGAGCGGGGGCTACTCTTTGTTGCGGTGCACAGGCTTCTCATTGTGGTGGCTTCTCTTGTTGCGGAGCACGGGCTCTAGGTGCGTGGGCTTCAGTAGTTGTGGAGAGCTGGTTTCAGTAGTTGTGGCTTGCAGGCTCTAGAGCACAGGCTCAGTAGTTGTGGCATACAGGCTTAGTTGCTCCGTGGCCTGTGGGATCTTCCCGGACCAGGGCTTGAACCCATGTCCCCTGTGTTGGCAGGCGGATTCTTAACCACTGTGCCACCAGGGAAGTCCCTCACATGTGGCTTTTATGATGTTAAGGAGGTTTCCTTCTATTTCTAGTTTGTTGAATATTTTTATCATGAAAAAGTGTTGAATTTTGTCATCTACTTTTTCTGCATCAATTGAGATGATCATGTGAAGTTTGTTCCTTCATTCTGTTAATGTTGTGAACTACATTGATCAATTTTTTCTATGTTGTACCATCCTTGCATTTCAGGAATAAACCTCACTTGGTCATGATGTATAATCCTTTTAGTATGCCGCTGAATTCAGTTGCCAGTATTTTATTAAGGATATTTGCATCAATGTTCATAAGGGATATTGGTCTATAGTTTTGTTTTGTTTTGTTTTTGTAGCGTCTTTGTCCTTTCATGTCAGGATAATGCTGGCCTTATAGAATGAGTTAGGGAGTGTTCCCTCCTCTCCAAGTTTTTGGAAAAGTTTGAGAAAGATTGGTATTTGTTCTTCTTCAAATGTTTGGTAGAATTCACCAGTGAAGCCATCATATTCAGTGCTTTTCTTTGTGGGGATATTTGTTGGTTACTGTTTAGTCTTCTTACTAGCTATAGGTCTATACAGGTTATCTATTTCTTCGTGATGTAGTCTTGGTAGGTTTTGTTTCTAAGAATTTGTCCATTTCATCTACATAATCCAATTTGTTGGTGTTCAGTTGTTCATAGTATTCAGATTTACTTTTTACGTTTTTCTTTATTTTCATTTTTAAGGGAATACAATAATTCAACTTTTATCATGAAAATAAAGATATTTTTTACCTCCTTCTCTCAGAAATGATCCCAGAGCAACAAAGAAACGCAAAAAATAATTCATATCCCACCTTCAATTAAACTAGGGGATATATGAAGGCAATAGGCAAAAATTGGAATAATAAATTTAGCAAAATAAAGGAAGTTGAAATCTAAGTGCTTGCAGTGGAAAATACAAACAAGTAACAAGTCAATTTGCCTCTCAGAATTGGTGGTACCAGGAATTGGTGGTACCAGGTACAGAGAAATATGTGCATGGAAGTGGAGAAAGGTGGTAGAGACCAAGAAATGGTGGAACTACTTGAAAATTTGCATAAGAAGTAGTTAAAACCCCAGATTTCCACCCCCCAGTCTGTCCAGGAGATATATATTCCCTGGAGAAACTGAATCTGAAATGTTCCAAATTTAGGGACACTAGGCACTAGTGAAGTGCCAAATTGAGACCAGAGAGGTTAAGTGACAGTCTGGAGGCCAAATCAAGAGAGCCCCCTCCCCCCAAGTCTGTTTTCCCACCCAGTTCCAAAATGCTGGCTACCAGGTTTATATAGAAGGGAGTCTAGAGAAACCTTACCATTTTACAGAAAAGATCTACAAAGTGACATTTGAGGTTCTCCAGTGAAAAAGCTCCCTGGAAGATTGATCTACAGGGATTTCCCTGGGGGTCCAGTGGTTAAGACTCCCTGCTCCCAATGCAGGGGGCCCAGGTTCAATCCCAGGTCAGAGAAATAGATCCCGCATGCTGCAACTAAGACCCAGTGCAGCCATTAAAAAAACAAAAAGCAACATTTAAAAAAAAAAAAAAGAAAATTGACCTACAGTGTAACCTACAAATAGACATATCCTACCTACCCTCCAATAAGCTTGTAAAAGCTCCTAATCAGCTTTTTTAGACACTTTCTCTAACATATGCATGGATAGCCAAGGATCAATGGGCATTTGAAGAAAGCTTTCTGTTGCAGTTCCATAATGGTTAACACTCTGGACTCTGAAGAAAGCTTTCAATATGAAAAAAAAACAAAGAAATTTTAAAAAGGAAAAGAAAAAGACACACACTACCACACCAAGAAAACAAAAACAAAAAAAACTCCAAAGAAACCATCAGTGCAAGGAACAGAAGAAAACATAACATCCTTGGAGAAATGAAAATATATTGCATCCATCAAAGACCAGGATTATGAAAAAATTTTAAAAAGCTTTTGAAAAAAATATAAAATCAAGAATTCCTTGGGTAGGGGACTTCCCTGGTGGTCCAGTGGTTAAGAAAGAGCCTTCCAATGCAGGGGATGCAGGTTCAATCCCTGGTTGGGGAACTAAGATCCCACATGCCACAGGGCAACTAAGCCCGTGTGCCGCAACTAAGGAGCTTGTGTGCCACAACTACAGAGACTGTGCGCTCTAGAGCCCGCATGCCACAACTAGAGAGAAGACCGTGTGCTGCAACGAAGAACCCCATGTGCCGCAACGAAAATCACGTGTGCCGCAACTAAGACCCAACACAGCCAAATAAATAAATAAATAAAAAAGAATTCCTTGTCTAGAAAATGTAACAAAAGCTAGAGGTTACAGAGTTTAATTAGCCATTTAATGAGAAAGTTCTTTTTCTTTTATTGGCTGTGCCAACCGGCATGCAGAATCTTAGTTTCCCAACCAAGGATTGAACCCGTGCCCCTTGCAGTGGAAGCAGGGAGTCCTAACCACTGGACTGCCAGGGAATTTACTAGGGAGAAATTATTGAAAGGATGGGAAAACAGATGTTCTAAGGAGATAAGATACTCTACTAGCCTTTAAATTTATTAAATAAATGAGAGGTTAGCAAATATTTCCCATTGGCATTACATTTTATACTTTTTTTTATTTTTTTTTATTTTATTATTTTTTTTTTAAAGACTATTTTTCGAGGGGATGATTTTTTTTTTTATAGCTACTTTATTATTTATTTATTTATTTATTTATTTTTGGCTGTGTTTGGGTCTTCGGTTCGTGCGAAGGCTTTCTCTAGTTGCGGCAAGCGGGGGCCACTCTTCATCGCGGTGCGGGGACCGCTCTTCATTGCGGTGCGCGGACCTTTTCACTATCGCGGCCCCTCCCGTTGCGGGGCACAGGCTCCAGACGCGCAGGCTCAGTAGTTGTGGCTCACGGGTCCAGCTGCTCCGTGGCATGTGGGATCTTCCCAGACCAGGGCTCGAACCCGTGTCCCCTGCATTAGCAGGCAGATTCTCAACCACTGCGCCACCAGGGAAGCCCTATACTTTTTTTAAAAATTAATTAATTTATTAATTTATTTTTGTTGGTGTTGGGTCTTCATTTCTGTGCGAGGGCTTTCTCTAGTTGTGGCGAGCGGGGGCCACTCTTCATCGCGGTGCGCGGGCCTCTCACTATCGCGGCCTCTTGTTGCCGAGCACAGGCTCCAGACGCGCAGGCTCAGTAATTGTGGCTCACGGGCCTAGTTGCTCCGTGGCATGTGGGATCTTCCCAGATCAGGGCTCGAACCCATGTCCTCTGCATTGGCAGGCAGATTCTCAACCACTGCACCACCAGGGAAGCCCCTATACTTATTTAATGTTATAGTTACTTAAAATTTTACTTGTTTATATTTATCCTGTTTATCTTATTATAATTCAGTTTCTAAGTCTGTGTGCTAAGAACAAAGAGCATTCCTATAATACTTAAAAAAAAAAGTCTTGCCTTAATAGCTCCAAGGGCTAGACTGTGAGAGGATGTTAGAGAAAGTACATTTGTGGACTTCCCTGGTGGCACAGTGGTTAAGAATCCGCCTGCCAATGCGGGGAACGCAGGTTCAAGCCCTGGTCCGGGAAGATGGTACATGCTGCGGAGCAACTAAGCCCGCAGGCCACAACTACTGAAGCCCGTGCTCCACAATAAGAGAAGCTGCCACAATGAGAAGCACGCACACAGCAACAAAGAGTAGTCCCCGCTCGCTGCAACTACAGAAAGCTGCGTGCAGCAACGAAGACCCAATGCAACCAAAAATAAATTAATTTAAAAAAAAAAGAAAGTACATTTGTTAAAATCTTTTTTTTTTTTTTTTTGGCCATGCCGCACGACCTCGGCAGTGAAAGCGTGTGGAGTCCTAACCACTGGACTGCCAGGGAATTCCCCATTTGTTAAAATCTTAACTGCAATACAAAAATCAGCTGTTTTTCTATGTTCCAGCAATAAACATACAAATGAAAATAAGCATTTAAAAACCACCATTTATAAAGGCATCAGAGAACATCAAGTGCTTAAAAAATAAATCTAAGAAAAGATGTGCCTCTCCTAGGCATTTACACAAGAGAAATAAAAACATGTCTTCAAAAAGATTTGTACAACAATATTTATAGTATCTTTATTCGAAAGAGCCAAAATTCGGAAACAATCAGTAGGAAAATAGATAGCAATTATGGTATATTCATATGTGGTATACGGATAAAATGGAATACAACTTAGCAACAAGGAACTACTAACACTCTACAAAAATGGATGAATCCCAAAAATGTGTTGAGCAAAAGTAAACAGATACAAAAGTATACATAATATAAAGTTCATATACTGCATATATATATAAAGCTCAAGATCAGGCAAAACTAACCTGTGGGTGGCAGTGGGGAAAGGGCTTAAAGGAACTTTCTGGGATGATGGAAATGTTGTCTATTTGTCTTGTGGGGTGGTACACAGGTGTATACATTGTCAGTAATCAAACTAAAAGCTTAAGATCTGTGTACTTTTTTAAATGTAAATTATGCCTTAAAAACGTTCATTGCAGAAAACTGTGCTGATTCAAAATTATGAACTAAGTCAAAGGATGATTCACATTCTGTGACTTTGATTCTGCACATTTGTTAATCAGAAGTATCAAGATTCTTAGCCTTCTCTCTACGGCTTTTGTGACTAACAAAGTTACTTCTAAAAAGGAATTGACACTTGATTTTTCTCCAGTTGTAGAAGTAAAAATTGAGAAAATCTCCCCCTGCAAAAAAAGGGGGGAACAAAAAAATAAGGAGAGAGAGAAGGGGATGGAGAAATGGAAAATAGCAGAGAAAAGATAACTTAGGGAACAAGTAAAGGAGATTAAAAAATCTGATTAATAGGAATTCCAGATATCAGAACAGTGAAAATGAAAGAGAGAAATTATCAAAGGAATAATGCAAGAACATTTCCCAGAAAGGAAGGAAATGAGTTTCCATATTTTAAAAGGCCCATGACATGCCCAGGAGCATGAATGTAGGGGCAGGAAAGGGTGGGTGCACATTACTGAGCAGAATACCAGGGTCAAAGAATATGTAAATAGAAGGCCACATTCGAAGGATAGAGAATCAGAATGGCAAAAGATTTTTAAACACTGAAAACTAGAATATAACCAGAGCATGACTTTGAAATGAAGTGGAAGTTATTTTCAAATTATTCAAGAATTCTATTCAGAGCCCAACTAAGTGAGAGAGTAGAATAAAGAACTCTCAGACATGTAAAGTCTCAAGTTATGTTATCATCCATGCACCCTTTTGCAGTAAACAGTGGAAGATGTGCTTCTCCTCAAGAAAGACAATGACATTGGCTCCAGAATAGGGAATCCAAACCAGAAAAGATGGGTAGGGAATTCACAGAGAAGTCCCAGTATGGCAGCTGCACTGCACATGGAGACCTGTGAAGCCTCAGTCCAGATTAAAGCAGGAAGGAAGAGCTCCAAAAAGTTTTCCAGGAAAAAAAAGAGAGAAGGAAACAGTTCATCTGACAGCTTGACCATGTGAAAAGTATAAACAGAGCATTTATAACTAAGTATAAACAGACTTGCCAGAGGGTGTTGAAAGTTAAGCCACAGGTTCAAAAACAAACCCAAAGCAAATGAAAAAGTGAAACAATTCTTAACTCCAAGAAAAACAAAAAGTCGTACCAGAAAGGAAATGTCGTCTTAGTTCATTAGGTGGTACAGCAGTGAAAAATTACAATTAAAACAGTACAAATACTGAATATGGATTAACCCCAAATTGTGATTAACATTGGGAGAAAGCAGGAAAAGAGTGAGAATTGTAAGAAAGTAAAATCCTTATATACCATAATAAAAGGTCAACTGACCATGTAAAAAGTCCAGGTTTACAGTATATCCATAACTAAACTTTCCCACTTGTCTTTCTCTACAGAGAAAAAAAAGTGGGAAGAAAAAAGAGTAAAAGAGATTGAGTTCTTTTATCCAAAAATTCATTGCAAAAGGAGCAAATAAACAAAAAAGTAAGCAACTCTTCACATGTCCCAAATGTGGGGGAAAGTTTATTTTTATTCTTACAAAATCAAAATAATATCCTTCAGAGCATGCACATAAGAAAAAATTAATTCTCCCAAATATACTATACTCTCGTGGAAGGAGGGAAGGAAGGAAGGGTAAGCTGTACTTACAAAACTATTTTTTGCTCACTAACACATTAATACCTTTATTAAGTCATTTGAAAAAAGAGGACACAACAGAAATAATATAAAATAACTTTTATTTACATAATTTACATCTATAGAATATAACTGCTTTCTTTAGAACAAGAAAATTTACAATGACAGATATTGCTTTTTGTCAAAGACTTCTTCAAGCAAGATAGTATACATGGTCACTTCTATTTCAAAAAACATGGTGGTAAACAGTGGATATTCATATTTTTATCTGTGCCTCAATCATTTACCAACAATTAGGCTTTGAAGCCATCATGTTGATCACTTGCTAAGACGTAAGTGTTCAGGAGGAAAAGTCAAGAAAAAAATAAAGACCTTTAAACATATCTCTTTTAAGATTTATAAAATACAAATTCTTCACAACATCATCTTTACATGAGTCACATTAAACACAGGTATGAACAAGTCTTTCCACCTTGTAAGGTAAATACACTGACTAAGTTTCTTTTTCCAAGAGTAGTTTTAAGGATATCATAGTAGGATAATTTACTTGTCTGACTTGATTCTCTAACACAATGAATGCCCAAAGATAAAATTATCCTTTATACAGTAAGAAGTTACATCTTCCATAAAATTAACTCATTGTAGATGAACAAGAGACAGATGTTAACAAAGTTAAAATGTAACATTGAACAAGGGATAAAATAATAGTTTAGCTATGACAACCTAACACCCAAACTAACATGAACTAAATGAAAGAAGCCTTTTCAGAATATGAGATTTTTAAAATTTATAAAAACAGGGCATTAAAATAGCAATGTGATTTGCTACCATGATTTCTATGACATATTAATCCCATGAAATAAATAACTGCATATCTATAGAGAATTTCCTTATAGATCCTCCTTTATGACAAAAAAGTTTAAACTGCAAATTTCACTATAAAGCAATGAATAAGAAATGCTCTAATATCAATTGTTTTCATAAATTAGGATTACTGTTATACTTGCCAAGCCAAATCCAACTTTACTAATGAACTTGAAAACTAGCCACCATTTTTTTCAAATTACAAACATAATTAGACATTAAAATATCTTCCCAACTGAAATACTGATTTCATAATGCAATCAAGGGTTTAAGTGTCAGGCACAACTCATAACTCCAGTGACAAATATCTCATAGGTAATGACATCAGCACCTTAAGGTAAGAAAACTACTGTCTAATGTATGGGTCAAACTAAAAACCCAACCCATCCATGTCCATCATTTAAGTATTGCCTGTAGCTGTTTTCATACTGAAATGGCAGAGTTGACTAGTTACCACAGAGGGCATCTGGCCCACAAACTCGAAAATATTTTCCAGAAAATGTTTCTGACTCCTGATCTAATGTATTATCAACCCAGAAGGCTTTTCAAATAAAAGAATAAATCTGTTCTTTCAGAAGTTTAATTTGAACCACCAAAGATTTGCTTGGGTGGGTAACAGAATTACCTATGTAAATCACAAAATCTCAAAATTAAAACCAACCCTTAAATTCATATTGAAGATAATCACTGACTTAATAAAGTCTTATCTTATTTTCTGTTTTTAACATCACAATTATGTTCTGTGCATAAAGGTCTAAGTACTTAGTTCCTTATGGAGAATTTAATGGGGGAAAAAAAACTACCAAGAAATTGTTTTTTAAAGAAGGAATGTGTGTATGTGAGCATATGTGTGTGTAATGGAGACAGAGTTTTGTATGGAAATTTGCCTCATAAATAAAGTTAAGGGTTTTTTTCCCCATACAAATCCTGAGATTATCCAAGAAATAAGAAAAACAAAAAATTCACAGTACAAAGTCAATATACTAAACTATGAGAAAAAAATGTATTCAAAATGTATATACTAGCCAAACAATTTAGTTTTATCACTTTAAATACCTTTAAAATTAAAGAGGGAAAGGAGACAAACATGAATTTGTTAATGATTTCTTTACCCATAATCTCAGGGGTAAAAATAATTAAAACTGAATATTCTTTTAAATAAAAAATTTAAAAATAAATAAGCTTTTTGATGTTTTATCTTTATAAATAGTAAGTTTAAATACTAGTTCTTCAATTAGGACTAATGTTACATCAACACGAATTAGAAAAATACACATTTTTCAGTCAAATAGCTGATAATAGAAAAGTTTTTAACATTTACCATACTAAAGTGGAGTTTCACAATTTCCTTTCACACACTTAGAGGCAACTGAAAAGGCCCTCACCATCCAAAAAAACAAAAAAACCCTAAACAAACAGAGAAAAACCTTCACAAAAGGTTTGCTAAATGTTAACTACAATCCATCTCCAAATACGTCGGCACTGTGATTTATACAGAGACATTTATCCACAACATTCCAAGATGTCCATGTGTGTTCAACACAGGAAGAGTCAAAATGTAAACAAGAGCTGTTATTTCTGTCTGAGAAAGCAGTCTTAATTGCTTGGTATTTCCAAAATGCTGAATCAATCAGAACGAAAGGAACCTCAGCAATGTTTTTCACTGATTATAAAAGCTTCAAATCAAGCCTATTAAATATTCAAAATCAACCTAAAGAAAAATTGCCAGTGAGGCTTTTTGCTAGATACTGCTTTGTTGATATAACTGACTGTGGAAATCCTAGCCTTAGAAAAAAAAAAAGAAAAAAAAAGAAGACTTTTATTCTGTTTCATCCACTTCAATAAAGATATCACTAAAGAAATATTCAGAGACTGTCATTGGTTCCTCTTCCGGTTGCCGGTTTTGGACATCTTTACATTCTCCTTTCGGTAAGGGATGATTACAAGAAACCTAAAAAGATAATAAAAATAAGTATGCAGTATAACATTTATATATTGATAGTGGTATTCTAAATCGAGATCTGTTTGAAAAGCAATATAGCAATAAATATTATGAGTTTTAAATATGTTTATACTCACTGACCCAATAATTTCATTTCTATGCTGTTATATTAAGGAAATAATCCTAAACATAGTAAGAGATAACCTTTGTAGCATTCGTTATAATAATAAAATTAAAATCAACAAATATACAACACTAAACATGATTAGGTTAACTGTAGTTTACACATGATTACTTTACCTTAATTTCTGTGAAAAAAAATAATATTGAAAAACATAACATTATTAAATCGATAATGAAAACATTTTAATGACCAGAATAGAAGGACCCATGAAACAGAACAGTATGTAAGGAAATATAAGAAATTAAAGCAATCCTATCAAAAATTAGCATACTTATAAATCTAGAAAAAATGAAGACAGCATGGTATTGGCAAAGGAACAGACATACATATCAATGAAACAGAAGACTAGAAATATCCCTGACACATATGGATGGAAATTTAGTATCTGATAAAAGTGATATCTCCAAAAAAATTTGAGAAATTTGGATGATCCAATAAATAATGTTGGACAACTGTATAACTATCTCACAAAAAGGAAAAGTCAAACCTATACTTCACCAATATATAATAAATTCTAGATGAATCAATAAACTTAAATGTAAAAACATTTTTTAAAAATCTACTATAAAATACCATGGGAAAATGTTTTTATAATCCTAGAGTTTGGGAGAGAGAGTGTGAAGCAATGACATGAAAGCCAGAAGCCATAAAAGATCGATAAATTCACATATGTAAAGATAAAAAATGTCTGCATGGCACAAACCACCATACACAAAATCAAAAGATAAATGCCATAGAGGGAAAAAAATTTACAACCTGTATCACAGACATATGTGTTCATTAAGTCTATGAAGAATGTCAAAAATGAACAACATTGATAATATGCTAATGTAAGGAAAAAGGCCCTCTCATACACTGCTGATAAGAACAGAAACTTATATAATCCCTATGCAGGACAATCAGGCAGTGTCTGGCAAAAGAATAATCATTCCTTTAGACCAGCAATTCTATTTCCAGGAATTTAACCTATAAATGTGAAAAACTGTCCATTTATAAGTTAGCTGTTACCACATTGTTTGAAATAGCAAGTAAGTAGGAATAACCTAAATGCCTACCAGTGTGAGGCCAGTATCACTCTATGGTACATCCAAACAATGGAATATTATGTAGTCATTAAAAATAATGAGGGCACTTAGTCCTGAAAATAGGAAAATTTATGTCCACGCAAAAAGCTGTGTACAAAAGTTCACAGCTTTATTCATAAAAGCAAGCGCTAGATGTCCTTTGGTGGGTAAATGAATAAACAAAACTGGTACATCCATACTATGGAATACTATTCAGCAATAAAAAGAAACAAACTATTTGATACATAAAATCATCTGGATGACTCTCTAGGGAACTACCATTGAGTGAAAAGACGCCAATCCCAAATATATGATTCCATTCATATAACACTCTTGCAATGATGAATTTAATGGCAACCAGCTTGCCAGAAGATAAAGAGAGAGTGGGGAGCGGGAAGGAAGTAGGTGTGTCTATAAAAGGGCAACACAAAGGATCTCTGTGGTGATGGAACTGTTCTGTATGTTGACTGTAGCAGTGCAATATAGTGGTTATGATATTATAGGAGAGTTTTGTAAGATGTTACCACTGGGGAAAACTGGGTGAAGGGTAGATGGGATCTCTCTGTATAGTTGTTTACAACTGCATGTGAATCTACAGTTATCTCAAAATAAGAAGTTAATAATTTAAATTTTTTAAAGAGAGCAAGAGAGAGGAAGAAGCCCTTTATCTACTGTTTTACAAGGTCTCCAAGACATACTATTAGGTGAAAAAAGCAAAGCAGAGACAGATATGCTATTATTTATGTAAAAAAGAAGAAAAATGTTTATATTTGTGTATATTAAAATGTCTCTGGAAAAGTAAACCAAAATCTGATAATACCAAATACCTGTGGAAAGGAGGAACTAGGAAGCTAAAGGACAGATGTGGGAAACTTTTTACTATAAACTCTCTTTTGTAGGTTATGAATTTTAAGACATGTGGAATATATTGCTTACTCAAAAAAATGAAGTAGCAATTTGAGAATAACATTTAGTTTAAATTCTTCCCTCACACTACATACCAAAGTCAATAACCATGAACAGAGTTAAAGTTTTAAAATTTTATACCTCTGGAGAAAAACTTTTCATTATAAAAGCAATTTAACAAATTGCAAAGAAACAAGTAATGGATTTGACTAAACACTGAAAAGTTATGTATAACAAAAATTCCTCCAAATTTAAAAAAAGTAAATAAACTTGGAAAAAATACTTGCAGTAAAGAGCTAAAAGGTACGTGGCTTATTTACATACATAAGGATCTCATACAAATTGGTAAGAAAACCAGTAAGATCCCAAAACCTATAAATCAGCAGAAGATAGGAACAAAAAAGAAAAAAAAAAAAAATCAGAAAATCTAGTAAATATATGGGAAAGAACACAACTTACTAATAACTGAAGAAATGCAAATTTTAAAAATGAAATGACATTTCCACCCCCCCCCCACCATTATATTAAATAAGAAAAACAAATGTATTTGAAGAGTAATATCTCTGGCTGGCAAGAATGTGATTAAACTGGCACTGTTACACTGCTGGTAATTACAACTATTCTCCAAAGTAATTTGGCAATAATAATAAAGACTCATACAATCCTGGTCTCAGAATATAGTTGTAAGAAATAATTTAAAATATTTTTAAAACGTTAAAAATGTTCTTTACAAAAGGACTCCTTCCTTTGAGGCTCATGCTATCCAATAGATGGTCACCAGCCTTTTCTTTGTTGAGATCTGAAGTCACCCCAATATTCTTCCAAAGTCTTTGATACAAGTTCACAAAATTTTCTGCCCCAGTACTTGCTATCACAGCTTCAGAGTGCACAGAAATGAAACATGCAAACGAATTCTAATTTTACTGTTCCTTCAATTTTTGTAGGTGTCATGACATTTGCCCCAAAGGAAATAAAATGCAAGCACTGCTTTGTTTTGCTTCCACAGGTCAGAAGGGTCTTTGCAGTAAAGGAATGGCAATTAAGTGTCCATTTATGGTTAGTTCAATGGCTCTATATTAAACTAGCTGTAACTTTCTAATTCAACACCTTATCTTCTTCCAGTATAGTGGGGTAGGATAGGGAGGAGATGGAGTGGAGTTGCTCTGCAATTATTTCTGATATTCAGATGAAAATAACAATTGCCATGTTTTTCCTAGTTGAGTCTGATAGCCAACCCATTCTATACAAACAAACAAACAAAGAGTAGTTATCACATACCTGAGTTGCTGAACTATCAATATTTTTAGGTTGAGTATTAACAACAACACTTGGAGATGGAAGATCAGAGGACTCTTGAGTTTTTTCCTGGCTTGTATTGAGCGGATTAGATCTTTTCAGATTCTGTCTTGATACAGGTATAAGAGGTTTCAGGCGTTTCTTGCTATGAACCTGAGTAGGTTCATCAGACTCCAAACTATTCTTTGAACATATTAAAGACAAAAATCCCAGGGGTCTTCTGCCAGGTCTAGAAATGCAAATGTAAAGATATTCAAGAATATCCAGGAAGACACATTCTTTTTTTTTTTTTTTTTTTTTGGCCATGCCGCCCAGCGTGTGGGATCTTAGTTCCCCGACCAAAGATCGAACCCATGCTCCCTGCATTGGAAGCACACAGTCTTAACCACTGGGCCACCAGGGAAGTCCCAGGAAGACACATTCTTAATGCCAACTTCTTTCCATGAATGCTAAAATGGCACATGTGATACCACAGGAGTGGCACACCTACTAAATACTGATACACTAAGTACTGATATCACTCTGCCATGATGTATATTTGTGACAAAGGTCAAAGCTTACTCTAGAGCAGTACTTCTCAAGCTTGAAAGGCATACAAATCATGTGGGGATCTTATCAAAATGAAGATTCTGACTGAGTTGGTGGGGAAGTGGGACCTGAGTCCTGTATTTCTACTGAGTTCTCAAATGATGTCCCTGCTGCTGGTGCCAGGACCACACTTTGAGTAGAAGGGCTCTAGAGCAGGGGTCAGCAAGCTATGATACACAGGCCAAGTGAAGTCCACCACCTGATTCTATAAATAAGTTTACTGGAACACAGCATGCTCATCTGTTTACATATATGGTTACATATTACATATGTGGTATATTATATATACACACACCACATATGTAATATGTAACCATATATGTAAAAAGATGTGATTACATATCTGTTGAGTAGCTGAGTAGTTGCGACAGAGATATATGGCCCACAAAGCCTAAAATATATACTACATGATCTTTTACCCCAAAAATTTGCTGACCCTTGTTCTAGAATACTGCTTCTCAACTGTTTTAACCCAAACCCCCATGATGCTACCCTCATTCTATTTTCAGCACATCTCTACGCCAGAAAAGATGTAGTTTATATAACAAAAACAACAGGTTCGTTAAATATGCCTTTTCAAGTTATACATGTCCTTTCCCCCACTTTCCTTTAGTGGAGGCTAGTACATGTCTTCCCTCTCCAACTCACCAACTCCACGTTAATGACTTGAATGTTGCTGACAAGCCAATAGTTATCCATAACCCAGAAGACTCACTTCTAGAGTATGAGGAAATAATGTGGGAGAGGCTGGCTTTGGGCTTAAATTCCACACTTAGTCTTATAGGGAGAAAGCCAGGGTTTACCTCTTCGGTATGCCACAAGAGAGAAAAACGCACACAGTATTTGGGACTTCAATAAAACAACCCCCAGAGCTACTTCTGATGTTAGCCCTATGTCTCAGACCATCTACATCTGCACTGGCAGCTACTGTATGGTAGAATAAATAATTATTAAAATAATAACCATGAACAATCTGGAAAAGAAAGTGTGCAATACTAAGTTCTAAAGATTTTCTATCTAAAATCAAAGTTTCAGCACTTAAAGTTAAGCTCTTGTCATATGCAATGTCCTCCGAAAGTGTTTGACCTTACTGTATTTCCTTTGGTGACACCCCTTCCCTTTACATTTCTGACAGAGGGGTATGATTACAAAACACCATCCTTAGTACTGGACTTAGTCGTTATACATGTTACACCTATTCCATATAGGTAATGTTTATCCACTGAGAGAGAAAAATGGAGAGAGAGAAACATTTATTAAAGATTTTCTCATGATACCTGGATAGTGGGGTTTTTGAAGACGATGTGATGCTATCCATTTGTTCAGACTTAGAAGCAGCACAAGTTCTTTTTTCCTTATCAGACACCACTATCTCATCCTGAGGTAACTGAGATGTATTCTTTTCTTGTGTATCTGTTATTTTATCAAGAGGTTTAGATCTGATACTCTGAAAAGTTGGTTCAAGTTGCTCTTTCTGAGGTTCTGGAATTGTATGTGTGTTTCCTGAGGTAGGGAAGATACCTTGTCCCTTGTAAGACTCTCCTTCAAAAAAGAAAATAAATGGTAAGCACACATATTGAAATTAATACATCCAATTAAATTGCAATATTTGAAGAAGAAAACTCATGATATTCTATCATGAACCTACCCTAACAAGAGTAAGCTAAATTAAAAATTAGTGGACTATTAGGAATATTATAATGGGTAAAAGCTATGGCAACAGCTTCTACCTTCAGATGTAAAATAGTCATATCAATATATTTTGACTTAGAAAAGCTTTCTCCATAAATATTTCCTAAACTAGCAAAATGAAAAAGTGATCACTTTCTAATTAAGGGTAAAGCTAAGGTCAGAATGGCCATCATTACAAAATCTACAGTCAATAAATGCTGGAGAGGGTGTGGAGAAAAGGGAACCCTCCTACACTGTTGGTGGGAATATAAATTGGTACAGTCACTATGGAGAACAGTATGGAGTTTCCTTAAAAAAACTAAAAATAGAGCTACCATATGATCCAGCAATACCACTCCTGGGCACATAACTGGAGAAAACAATAATTCGAAAAGATACATGTACCCCAATGTTCATTGCAGCACTATTTACAGTAGCCATGACATGGAAGCAACCTCAATATCCATCAACGGAGGAATGGATAAAGAAGATGTGGTACACGGGGCTTCCCTGGTGGCACAGTGGTTGAGAATCTGCCTGCCAATGCAGGGGACACAGGTTCGAGCCCTGGTCTGGGAAGATCCCACATGCCGCGGAGCAACTGGGCCCGTGAGCCACAACTACTGAGCCTGCGCGTCTGGAGCCTGTGCTCCGCAACAAGAGAGGCTGCGATAGTGAGAGGCCCGCGCACCGCGACGAAGAGTGGCCCCCGCTCGCCGCAACTAGAGAAAGCCCTCGCACAGAAACGAAGACCCAACACAGCCAAAAATAAATAAATAGATAAATAAATTTATTAAAAAAAAAAAAGAAGATGTGGTACATATATACAATGAAATATTACTCAGCCATAAGAAAGAACGAAAAATGCCATTTGTAGCAACATGGATGGACCTAGAGATTGTCATACTGAGTGAAGTTAAGTCAGACAGAGAAAGACAAATATCACATGATATCGCTTATATGTGGAATCTAAAAAGATGGTACAAATGAACCTATTTACAAAACAGAAATAGAGTCACAGATATAGAAAACAAACTTATGGTTACCAAGGGGGAAAGGGCGGAGGGCGGGGAGAGGGATAAACTAGGAGATTGGGATTGACATATACACACTACTATATATAAAATAGGTAACTAATAAGAACCTACTGTATAGCACAGGGAGCTCTACTCAATACTCTGTAATGACCTATATGGGAATAAAATCTAAAAAAGAGTGGAGTTATACATATACATACGTATCAGTTATACATATATATAACTGATTCACTTTGCTGTACAGCAGAAACTAACACAACATTGTAAATCAACTATACTCCAATAAAAATTAATTAAAAACAAAAAAAGGTAAAGCTAAGGACCTATAAAAACTCCTTAATACCCAGCTTTCTAATTCCTTAAATGTAGTTGTTGAGCTTTTACAGGAAATCCTGGAGCCATATCGTTTTCTATTAAATACAGGATGAAAGTAGCTTTTCATGGCCACCAAAGTGCCAAATCTAAGATCTCAGAAGGGAAGAAAAACTTCTAATAATAAAGCCGTGATTCTTAGAGAAAAATGAGCAAAACTCTGCTTCAATCCCAAATTTAAACAAGATATATCAAAAATAATCAGGGGTACTTAGCAAAATGCAATCACATTAAAATTTATTTACTCACCTGTTTTCTCCAAAACATTTATTAATTCCTTTGAACACACCTGTTTTAAGAAAATTTACAAAAAAAAATTAGAAATCTATTTGTCAAATAAAATTAATTTTATTTCCTTCTTTCTTTCTTAAGAAAACCTGTACTTCCCAGAAAGCGCTAGGGTCAGACATGTTTTATGGGAATTCTACCAAACATTTATGAAAAACACACTGCAACTATTATTTAAATTATTCCACAGCATAGCAGAAGAGGGAAAGCTTCCAAATGCCTTTTATAAATCAAGCATAATAATGATACCAACTAACCAGTCTCAAATCAGTGCAAAAATATCAAATGAAATATGACAAGCATAATTTAGCAGCACATCAAAAGACTAAAACATCACGCAAATAGAGTTTGTTTGGGAATTCCCTGGCGGTCCAGTGGTTAGGACTCCACGCTTTCACTGCTGAGGGTGCGGGTTCAATCCCTGGTCAGGGAACTAAGATCCCACAAGCTTCGAGGCACAGCCAAAAAAAAAAAAAAAGTTTGTTTCAGGAATACAAAGATGATTTAATATTATAAAACATATTAATAAAAATCAACAGATCTGAGGAGAAAAATAATATCATCTCTCTATTTGTAGGAAAAGTGTCCGATAATATCATTCTTTGAAAAAACGTAAAATTGAACAGACAGGAATTTTCTTAACACCGTAAAATACAACTATTGCAATCCGAAAGGCAGCATCCCGCTTCATAAACACTGAAAGTATTCCCATTAAAATCAGGAATAAGAAAAAGTTGCCCACTATTAGGACTATTTTCTGATTTTTTTTAAGTTGTATTAGCCAATATAATTAGAAAAAAAGAAATTAAAGGTGTAAAAAGTAGAAGAGAAGAATTAAAATTATATTTGCAGATGATATGACTGTTTACTAAGAAAACTCAAGAGACCAAGTGAAAAATTACTACACAAAATGAGGGTAATTCAGTAAAGCTCTCTAGATTAAAAAGAATTCAATGATAATAGCAACAAAAAAGATAAAATTCTTAGATATAATCCAATAAGAAATGTACCAGATTTATATGAAGAAGAACTTAAAATACCCCTGAGAGACAGACACAAAAGAAGTCTTAAACAATTGGAAAGACACACTGTGTTTCTGGACAGGAAGATTCAACATCACATTTATGATGTCAATTTTCTCTATGTTTATCTGTCAACTTAGTATGATCCTAACACAAGTACCAATAGGGTTTTGTTTTTTTTTTTAAGCTCTGAATAAGCTAATTCTGAAATTAATATAAACTTTAAAACATATAAGCAGACTTCCCTGGTGGCACAGTGGTTAAGACATCCGCCTGCCAATGCAGGGGACACAGGTTCGAGCCCTGGTCCAGGAAGATCCCACATGCTGCTGAGCAACTAAGCCCATGCGCCACAACTACTGAGCCTGCGCTCTAGAGCCTGTGAGCCACAGTTACTGAAGCCCGCATGCCTAGAGCCCGTGTTCCACAACAAGAGAAGCCACCGCAGTGAGAAGCCCGTGCACCGCAATGAAGAGTAGCCCCCGTTCGATGCAACTAGAGAAAGTCCGCGCGCAGCAACGAAGACCCAACACAGCCAAGAAAAAAAAAAAACATAAGCGACTAGGAAAAACTTGGAAAAAGAAGAAAATTGTATTGGTGGTTGGGGAGAGGGACAGACTATCCCTTTTTTTTTTTTTTCTTAATTTATTTTATTTATTTATTTTTGGCTGCGTTGGGTCTTAGTTGCTGTGTGCGGTCTTTCTCTAGTTGTGGAGAGTGGGAGCTACTCTTGTTGCGGAGCATGGGCTCTAGGCACGAGGGCTTCAGTAGTTGTGGCTCACAGGCTCTAGAACGCAGGCTCAGTAGTTGTGGCGCACAGGCTCAGTTGCTCCACGGCATGTGGGATCTTCTTGGACCAGGGCTCGAACCCGTGTCCCCTGCATTGGCAGGCGGATTCTTAATCACTGCGCCACCAGGGAAGCTCCCAGACTATCCCTTTTTAAGATAGTAAAGCACTTAAAAGCTACAATAATTAAAACAGTGTGATACTAGCTCCAGAACAAATACGTAAATCAATGAAGAAGAAAGGAAAGTTCAGGAATATGCCCAAATATGTATGGGAATTTAATATCTGACAAAAGTGGAATTTCATTTTATTTTTTAAAAACTACACCTTTATTTTATTTTTTGGCCACACCGTGCAGCATGCAGGATCTTAGTTCCCTGACCAGGGATTGAACCCGTGCCCCCTGCGGTGGAAGCTCAGAGCCTTAACCACTGGACCGCCAGGGAAGTCCCCAAAAGTAGAATTTTAAATCAGCGGACAAAAGATGAATTATTCAATAAATGGTGCTGGGACAAACGGATAGGCATCTGGGGAAAATTAAGTTGGTTCCACTGTTCTTAAAACCAAAATAAATTCTATAGAAATCAATATTAATTAAAAGAATTTATATTAAATTCAAGGTAGACCTTCAATATAACATACTCCATAAGCTATACATAAAAAGATAATAGGGACTTCCCTGGTGGCACAGTGGTTAAGAAACCACCTGCCAATGCAGGGGACACGGGTTCAAGCCCTGGTCCAGGAAGATCCCACATGCCGCAGAGCAACTAAGTCCGTGCGCCACAACTACTGAGTCCACATGCCACAACTGCTGAAGTCCGCGTGCCTAGAGCCCGTGCTCCACGGCAGGAGAGGCCACTGCAATGAGAGGCCCATGCACCACAAGGAGGAGTAGCCCCCGCTCACTGCAACTAGAAAAAGCCCACACGCAGCAATGAAGACCCAATGCAGCCAAAAATAAATAAGTAAATAAATAAATTAAAAAAAAAAAAAGACTAATAAAAAAAAATTTTTTTTTTTTTGGCCATGCTCCACGGCTTGCGAGATCTTAGTTCCCCTACCAGGGATTGAACCCAGGTCCCAGCAGTGAGAGCACCGAGTCCTAACCACTGGAATGCCAGGGAATTCCCCAAAAGACTGATATATCTGATCACAGAAAAATAAAAAGTATTTGTATGTCTATCTGAGTGTGGTGTATATACATTCTAGAATTTAAAATTATAACTTCGGCTATTTATAAGCAACTTTTTATTATTAAAATGCTGAAAACAGTTTAGAAAATAAAAGCCACAAACAGGCCCAAGAGACACTATACATACTTTTCTTATATATTGAGTCACACCAATGTATATCTATCATTTTTTAAATGGCCTATTTTAAACTGGTGACCTAGTTTTGCATGTAGTGATGTACTGTGATCTTTTTTCCATGTCATTAAATATATTTTTAGAATAAAATGAAACAATGTCTGCATGGAATGCTGACAAAATGTTGAAACAGGATGACTGATACATAGGGATACATTATACTAGCCAGTCTACCTTTTTAAATGTTTGAAAACTTTCTCATTAAAAAGTTAAGCAGGGGGCTTCCCTGGTGGCGCAGTGGTTGAGAATCTGCCTGCTGGTGCAGGGGACACGGGTTCGAGCCCTGGTCTGGGAAGATCCCACATGCCACGGAGCGGCTGGGCCCGTGAGCCACAACTGCTGAGCCTGCGCGTCTGGAGCCTGTGCCCCGCAACGGGAGGGGCCGCGATGGTGAGAGCCCCGCGCACCGCGATGAAGAGCGGTCCCCGCACCGCGATGAAGAGTGGCCCCCGCTTGCCGCGGCTGGAGAAAGCCCTCGCACGAACCGAAGACCCAACACAGACAAAAATAAAAGTAAATAAATAAATAAATTTTAAAAAAAGTTAAGCAAAAAAAGTCTGTATGAGAAAATCACAAAAAGTAGTTAAAAGACAACAATCTGAGAAAAAAAAATTTGCAACTCATATCACAGACATAAAAAAACAGAGAGTTCCTCCAAATCTACAAGACAAAGATCAACAAACCCAATTGAAAAATGGGTAAACAGTATAGAGTCACGTCAAAGGAAAGGAAATACAACTGGTTCTTAAGCATATGAAAAGATGTTCAACCTTACTCATAGTAAGAGAAATTAAAAACTATTCCAGGATACCATTTTTTAACCTATCAGATATGGCAGAATACACCGCCTCTGTTGTCTACTATCATCTAAGGACTATTGGTCTTCAACTGTCCCTTTGAGAACACAGATTCTAATTTTTCCATAGTGTTGTTCTATAGTGTAGTAACTTATGATTACCAGAAACAAAAACAAGAGGGTGCTTAAGAAACTTACAACACAGTGGCTGGTAACTGAATCTGCACTGTATTGTCAGGCGTCCCTAAGGTAGTGATGATTGAGCTAAAGAAGTCTGTGTTTTGCAAGGGAATGTTTCATAAATGAAGAGACAGCAAAAGAAAAGCCCTGGGACATGAGGAGTATGGTGCATTTGAGAAACTGAAAGATGGTCAATATGGCTAGCGAGGCAGAGACCAGCACAAGATGAGATTGGACACAGAAAACAGCCAAACAAAAACAGTGCCTTAGAGGTTCTGGTTTTATTCCTAAGAGCAACGGGAAGCTTTAAGCATTATGATAATGGTAGTGATAATATCACTATTACCATTTTACACAGTAGGGAACTCATTCAGAGAAGTGAAGAATCTTGCCTAAGATCCCACAGCTGTTAAGTGGTACAGCCAAGATCCACATCTGTATGATGCTTTCAGCTTAATTTTTAGCCAATGACACTGAGCTAGGAATGGGTTTTCTGATTAATATCCATCAATTTTCACCTAGAACTGGCTGGAAGTAAAAATCCAAAACTGGTTTTATCTGGATTATTTATGGCAAAAAGTATTAGAGCTATCTTTATATAAAGAGTCTAAAGGAAAAAGAAAAATAGATCCGTTGCAATACGGCTGTCTTACTTGCTTAATGATACCATCTTACCTCAGAGGTATACTTTTGACAATCGTCTCTTAAAGTGAGTGAACTTTTTTTGGCAGGAGGAACATGGTCACTTTCGTCAAGCCTACAATGAAATCTCTTCCTAGATACAAGATCCAAATTAGCAGGAGGCTTTTCGGAATCATCTCTTCCAGAATTAGATAAACACATGTCATCCTGACCAGCTGAAGTTACTGGAAAACTGATACTGCATAGAAAATACACACACATTAAATTAGTTATTTTATGAGGTTAAAGCCTGAGCTATTCCAATGAAAACTGCCAAAAAACTTCAAAGTAACTATTATATACATGGCCATGGTCACGAAAATGTTAGTTTTGAGCTCCATTCATACTTAAAAGCTCACAACTTAAGTTCCATAATATTGAATTAAATCTGAGGCAGGGCTTCCCTGGTGGCGCAGTGGTTGAGAGTCTGCCTGCCAATGCAGGGGACACGGGTTCGAGCCCTGGTCTGGGAAGATCCCACATGCCACAGAGCAACTGGGCCCGTGAGCCACAATTACTGAGCCTGCGCGTCTGGAGCATGTGCTCCGCAACAAGAGAGGCCGAGACAGTGAGAGGCCCGCGCACCGCGATGAAGAGTGGCCCCCGCTTGCCACACCTAGAGAAAGCCCTCGCACAGAAACGAAGACCCAACACAGCCAAAAATAAATTAATTAATTAATTAAAAAAAAAAAATCTGAGGCATAAAAATAATGTTTTCTTTGCCAGTAAAGTTAAATTTTAGTCTAAAATGCCTCTTCCTAATATAAAAGGCTTCAATTTCTAATGTTACTTGATAGACAATTAAGCATCTTAACCAATGACTATTAAAATACAACTTAAGAATTCTACAGCAAAGAATTAAAATGAATATCAAAAATATTTTTAAATGTATCCTTTGTACTATTTTTGCAACTTTCTGTGAATGTATATTTATTTCAGAATTTAAAAAATATATAAATGTATACAAAGTAACCTTTAACATGCTATTTTATGATCCAGATTGCTAAATTTTTTTAGCTTTCAAAATACTTAATATACCAACAAAGTTTCATACAAAAGTATTATATTATACATTTAAATGGCATCCTTATCAGATATAAAATCAGTAATTTCTTCTCTAATTTACCACATAATTACTAAATAAGATCTCCACGATAATTACAAATAATGTTGGTGAATGGCTTGTTCAATCGATACTATTCAATTCATAAAGCACCCCTTCCCCCTAGCAAAAACAATTTAGTTGATTCATTACCTCATGTCCCCCCTTTCTTCTGTATTCACTGATTTGACCAATATGGGGGCTGGCAGTAAAGGGTTTGGCATTAACTGCATAGTAGTATCAGCAAATTCTTCTACTGCACTGGTTGGGATTTCCACCAGAGTTAAAATGAATGCTTGTTCATCCTCACCTTCTTGATGTACATTAGCAACTAGATTCATTATCAAAGTTTAAAAGTTAGTAATGAAAAGTTGAACCATGAAATGACAGAAAATCATTAATTTATTTCACTTCTAAAAAGTCTCACGACAACTTATCCCGAAGAATAAAAAACTAAATTATACCCCTCAAGAAACAAATAAATAAAAATTTCGTAAAGGATAAAGATGATTCACTATGGAGAAGATTCATAATTCCTTTTTTTTTTAAGATTTATAATTCTGAATAACAAAACTTATATACAAAATACTTCAAGTTTTTTGTTTGTTTTTTTAATTTAAGGCCATCATAGACCAACAAAAACTGCTTTGTTTTTCCATAGTCAAATGGGCAGTGAAAAAACATACTATTAGGTTCTAAGACTCTACTGAAGCAGATTATCATACCTGTTAGGTCTTGAGGATTGTTTATATTCTCTTGTTGGACTTCTGGAATACTACACTGCCATAAAAAATGAAAATGAAAGAGTGAGGTTGACCAAATCTGTTTTAAAAAGTTTTCCTGACAATGTGATATTGTGAACAGTTATTGTTTCAAAACTCAACAACTTATCTAACCTATATATAGAATTTTTCAAGTGTTTTGAAACTTTTAGTTGTACCAATAAAATTTTGATTCATTTAAATAAACACATATATATATACACAAGGGAATTATGACTAAATTGTTAAATACGTGTAGGCTATGAAATGATTTTTGAAGTAACAGAAAAGGGAGATCCAAACCCTTCAACCTTCTCTCTATCCCCATCACAGCAGCCACTGTACCATGAGTAGGTGACATGTATATGGAAGCAAATTGGTCTCCTTGCCCCCAGCATGGCTCCCTCCAATCTGTTTTCCACAAAACTGTAAACACTGTTTTCTCTAAAATGAAATTCCAATTGTAATTCTCTACTGCTTAAGATCTTAAAACTTTCATTTTGCAACCAACAATGTCAGTAATTGATTCAGGCAAGAATCATCAATGCATACTAAATTACTTACTAAGTGGAAAAGATGCAATTATAATGGAGAAAACTGGTAGGTACCATTCTACCCAAGTGATCAGTCAGCAACACCAATAATGGGACAAACCTACATTATGTGTGCCCTGATATGATGCAAAAGAAGAGCAAAACATCACCTATGTAGTACTCTTGCAAAAAAACGTTTAACCTGAATCTAATAATGAGGAAGCAGTAAAAGAAATCCAGATTATAGACTAGCTTGGACTCTTCTAAAATGTCAAGTACACAAAAGAGGAAAAAGGGCAAGAGGACTACTCTAGATTAAAAAAGTAAGAAGAAATGACAGCTAAATGCACTGTAAGAGGTTTGGCTGCAACTGTATATTACACATTATTATTAAATCAATTCTAGGTAGTATGGTAATATTGAGTGTGGTAATAGTATTGTCATTTTTCTGTAAGAGAATGTCCTTGGTCTTTGATACAAGCTGGAGTATTTGTGAGTGAAGGCTCATGTCTACAACTTACTTTCAGATGGTTTAGTTGTTTTAAAGTACCTACCAAGATGGAGAGCAACACAGAGAGAGAATAATGTTTAGAGCTAGGTATGCACGTAAATGAGGCAAAATGTTCACAGATTTCTATGTAAGATTCTTGCAACTTTTCTCTAAATTTGAAATTATTTCAAAATAAAAAGTAAAAATTAAAAAGTTGGGGGGTAGGGGAAAATCCCATAACTTTGGATATAACCCAAACTCCTTAGCAAGCCATAAAAATTCATTTTATGATCTGTCCCCAGGCTACCTAACTTCACCTCTAAGCACTTTCTTCATTTATATTCCACTCACAGCTACTTATACAGTCCCTGAGCATGTCATACTGTTTCACACTTGTTCTTTGTACATGTTCCTCTTCCTGTAACTGGCTAATTCATACTTGTTCTTCCAGATCAAGGATTTGCTCAGTGCTAGATGCACATTAGAATAACCTGGGGAACTTTAAAAAAAAAAAAAGCTAATGCCTGGGCTCCGCCCACTGCCCCCACCAGATTAGTTTTGCTGGATTGGGTTGAGGGCCACTCCAACTGAGTCTCACACAACTCTCTTTCATAGCACCTATCAGACTGAGTTTAACCATTCATTTACTCATCTGTTCCTCACAAGGCTGTATTCCAAGTATCTCACACAGTATTGCACACACAACATCTCAATAAACACTTGCTCTGAGAATGAACTTCTCAGATCCAGAGGCTAAGAAGCAAGAGTTCTCTCTGTACAAAACACTTTCTTTTTCAAAGCTTTTACAACAAAGCTAGGTATTGGTTATTTTATCTCTATGTTCCAGAGACTAAAAACATATTCAGTACATTCTCGCAAAGGTAAAATTATAGGGGAAAAAAAAAGATCAGTGGTTGTCAGAGGTGGGGGGTGGAGAGAAGGAGTAATTAAAAAAGGACCCTGGAAAAGTTGGGGAGTGATGGAATTGTTCATGTATTGGTTATACGATTATATACGTTTATGAAAATCTGTAGAACTGAACACTAAAAAGGACAAAGTTTATTGTGTGTAAATTAGAACTTAACATTTTAAATAAGGAATAAACAGCTAGCCACCCCGTTATATTTTACATTCTTTTACCTCTGGCACATGAAGTATAAGCACACTGTCTCCGTTAGAGTCCTTTCCCAGGGGCTCTTCGACAGAACTCTCACCAAGACCCGTACCCAAACCAAGTGTGTGGGGCCTTGACTCAGACGAAACAACAGGGGCAACTGAAGACAGCTGAACCTCTGCAGACCTCCCTTCTTCATCTTCATCTCTGAAAGACAGATTAGTATATATCTGAAATCAAGGAGACAACCACAGAACTATGTTTAGAGCTAGGTATGTCAAAGTTCATCTAATTTAATGGTTTTCAAACTTTTAAGATAGATTTAATGCAACAGAACAAATTCTTACCGCTACTGCTTATGCCTATAGTTGACACAGAATATAAATCAAATACCAGAATATCTTTCCTCTTTTACCTTCCAGTTAGGCGTGCTTCTTGTGAAATACTGGTTTCTTCAATACCGTGTACAGATGCCAATTTGCTCTGCTCCTTACTCTCTGCTGTTGTAACTGATTCAAGGTTTTTATCTTCTAATTCTCTTCCTTTAGAAGCATTTTTCTCCGTTTCTTAAATAAAAAACACATTTAAAATACAGCCCAAAATAGTAAAGTCAAAATCTCCATATGAGAAACATATTCTTTTTTCAAAGATCACTACATAGTGGCTCTTCCAAACTTCTCTTAATCCAAAAAGCAAGCTTATTCACATGGCAAAAAGGTGGTCTGGGTCAATTACACTTTTTAACATAAATGAGATCATTACTGAGTCTGCACTGCACACATTTCACTCCTGGCAGCCGCAGCTATTGTATCTCTACTTTACTGTCATAGCAGGTGTAATCGGAAACCCACATACAGAAGAGGTTTAGAGGTGGGTACACATCAGGCCTGGCTGGTTCCACCTTGGGGGAAGTGTTGGGGAGGGAGCTGTTCTGTGATGAATAATGTCACAAAGCGGAAGAAAATGACGTCTGTATAAAAGAGGTAACTGGGGTCTGCACACTGAGAGACCTTCCGGGTACCGCTCAAGCCAAAGTAATGAATTAACTAATTGAACCACAGGAATTGTTGGCGAAAGGAAAATCCCAGAGATCAAGAACCCCAAAACAGGGAAAAGATGATGCTAACTATCCAGATCTTCCACGTGTGGGGTTGAATACAACCTAGGCAGCCCACCACTTACACTGCTTCGCCTGCTCCCACTAGTACCCTAAGGGATTGGGACCTTGGCAGGGAGGGGACATGGAAAATATAGTGAGGCTATTGAAAAAATGAAATAAGAGCACTATGCAACCATACAGAAAGATTTTTTGTCAATATATTAATCTTTAAAAACAGCACTAACATATAAAGAACTCAATAATAAAAAGACAAATAACTCAATTCTAAAATGAGCATAGGGACTTCCCTTGCGGTTCAGTGGTTAAGACTCTGCCTTCCAATATAGGGAGTGCGGGTTTGATCCCTGGTCGGGGAGCTAAGATCCCACATGCCTCACAGCCAAAAAAAAAAAAAACCAAAACAGAAGCAATACTGTAACAAATTCAATAAAGACTTTAAAAATGATCCACATCAAAAAAAAAACTTAAAAAATAAAAAAAAATAAAACGAGCATAGATCTTGAGAGACATTTCTCTAAAGAAGATATGCAAATAAGCACATAAAAAGATACTCAACATCATTAGTGAACAGGGAAATGCAAATCAAAACCACAATGAGACACCACAGAAATACAAAGGATCATAAGAGACTACTACAAACAACTATATGCCAATAAAATGGACAACTTGGAAGAAATGGACAAATTCTTAGAAAGGTACAACCTTCCAAAACTGAACCAGGAAGAAACAGAAAATATAAACAGACCAATCACAAGTAATGAAATTGAAACTTCAATTAAAAATCTTCCAACAAACAAAAGTCCAGGACCAGATGGCTTCACAGGCAAATTCTATCAAACATTTGGAGAAGAGCTAACACCCATCCTTCTCAAGCTCTTCCAAAAAATTGCAGAGGAAGGAACACTCCCAAGATCATTCTACGAAGCCACCATCACCCTGATACCAAAACCAGACAAAGATATCACAAAGAAAGAAAATTACAGGCCAATATCACTGATGAACATAGACACAAAAATCCTCAACAGAATACTAGCAAACAGAATCCAACAACACAAATCAATCAATGTGATACACCATATTAACAAATTAAAGAATAAAAACCATATGATCATCTCATTAGATGCAGAAAAAGCTTTTGACAAAATTCAACACCCATTTATGATAAAAACTCTCCAGAAAGTGGGCATAGAGAGAACCTACCTCAACATAATAAAGGCCATATATGACAAACCCACAGCAAACATCATTCTCAATGGTGAAAAACTGAAAGCATTTCCTCTAAGATCAGGAACAAGACAAGGATGTCCACTCTCACCACTATTAATCAACATAGTTTTGGAAGTCCTAGCCACGGAAATCAGAGAAGAAAAAGAAAGAGAAGGAATCCAAATTGGAAAAGAAGAAGTAAAACTGTCACTGTTTGCAGATGACATGATACTATACATAGAGAATCCTAAAGATGCCACCAGAAAACTACTACAGCTAATCAGTGAATGTGGTAAAGCTGCAAGACACAAAATTAATGCACAGAAATCTCTTGCATTCCTATACACTAACAACAAAAGGTCAGAAAGAGAAATTAAGGAAACAATCCCATTTACCACTGCAACAAAAAGAATAAAATACCTAGGAATAAGCCTACCTAAGGAGGTAAAGACTTGTACTCAGAAAACTATAAGACACTGATGAAAGAAATCAAAAATGACACAAACAGAGAGATATACCATGTTCTTGGATTGGAAGAATAAATATTGTCAAAATAACTATACTACCCAAAGCAATCTACAGATTCAATGCAATCTCTATCAAATTACCAATGGCATTTTTCACAGAACTAGAACAAAACATTTTACAATTTATATGGAAACACAAAAGACCCTGAATAGCCAAAGCAATCTTGAAAAAGAAAAACGGAGCTGGAAGAACCAGGCTCCCTGACCTCTGACTATACTACAAAGCTACAATAATCAAGACAGTATGGTACTGGCACAAAAACAGAAATATAGATCAATGGTACAGGATAGAAAGCCCAGAGATGAACCAACACACCTATGGTTACCTAATCTATGACAAAGTAGGCAAGACTATACAATGGAGAAAAGACTGTCTCTTCAATAAGTGGTGCTGGGAAAACTGGACAGCTACATGTAAAAGAATGAAATTAGAATACTCCCTAACACCATACACAAAAATAAACTCAAAATGGATTAAAGTCCTAAATGTAAAACCAGACACTATAAAACTCTTAGAGGAAAACACAGGAAGAACACTCTTTGACATAAATCACAGCAAGATCTTTTTTGACCCACCTCCTAGAGTAATGACTATAAAAACAAAAATAAACAAATGGGACCTAATTAAACTTAAAAGCTTTTGCCCAAAAGGAACCCATAAACGAGACAAAAAGACAACCCTCAGAAAGGGAGAAAATATTTGCAAACGAAGCAACTGACAAGGGATTAATCTCCAAAATATACTAACAGCTCATGAAGCTCAGTATCAAGAAAAACAAACAACCCAATCAAAAAATGGGCAGAAGACCTAAATAGACTTTTCTCCAAAGAAGACATACAGATGGCCAAGAGGCACATAAAAAGATGCTCAACATCACTAATTATTAGAGAAATGCAGATCAAAACTACAATGGGGTATCACCTCACACCGGTCAGAATAGCCATTATCAAAAAATCCACAAACAGTAAATGCTGGAGAAGGTGTGGAGAAAAGGGAACTCTCTTGCTCTGTTGGTGGGAATGTAAATTGATACAGCCACTATGAAGAACAGTATGGAGGTTCCCTAAAAAACTAAAAATAGAACTACCATACGACCCAACAATCCCACTACTAGACATATACCCTGAGAAAACTATAATTCAAAAAGACACATGCACCCCAATGTTCATTGCAGCACTATTTACAATAGCCAGGACATGGAAGCAACATAAATGTCCATGAACAGATGCATGGATAAAGAAGATGTGGTACATATATATAATGGAATATTACTCAGCCATAAAAAGGAACGAAATTGGGTCATTTGTAGAGACGTGGGTGGACCTAGAATCTGTCATACAGAGTGAAGTAAGTCAGAAAGAGAAAAATATTGTATATTTTAATGCATATACGTGGAATCTAGAAAAATGTTACAGATGAACCTATTTGCAGGGCAGGAATAGCGACGCAGACATAGAGAACGGACGGACGTGTGGACATGAGCGGGGGGGAACGGGGGGTAGGATGAATTGGAAGATTGGGACTGACATATATACACTACCATGTGTAAAACAGATAGCTAGTGGGAACCTGCTGTATAGTGCAGGGAGCTCAGCTCGTTGCTCTGTGACCTAGATGGGTGGGATGGGGGCGGGGGGTGGGAGGGAGGTCCAAGAGCAAGGGGATATATGTATACATATAGCTGATTCACTTCGTTGTACAGCAAAAACACAACATTGTAAAGCAATTATACCCCAATTAAAACACACACACACGCACACAATGAGATAGCACTTCACACCCATAGGATAGCTATACTCAAAGAGACAAATAATAACAAGTGTATGGGAGGATGCAGAGAAACTGAAACCCTCACCGAATATTGGTAAAAATATAAAATGGTGCAGCCACTTTTGTAACAGTTTGGCAGTTCCTCAAAAGGTTAAACACAGAATTACCACATGACCCAACAATTCTACTTGTAGGTATAAACCCAAGAGAAATAAAAATATATGTCCACACAAAAACTTATAAATGACTGTTCTTAGCAGTATTATTTATAATATGCAAAAGTTGAATATACTAACTATTGAATTGTACACTTTTTTCTTTTTTTTTGGCCACTCAGCACAGTTTATGGGATCTTAGTTCCCTGACCAGGGATCGAACCCATGCCCCTGCAGTGGAAGCGTGGAGTCCTAACCACCGGACCACCAGGAAAATCCCGACTTGTACACTTTAAATGGGTGAATTCTATGGTATGTGAATTATCTCAATAAAATTGTTATTTTTAAGAAGTGCTGAATAGTATATATGATATAGTATACATATATTTTTGTTCTTGCTGAAAGGAATATACATGTGTATACATATATATGTATGTGTGTATGTATATATATGGGTGCTTGTCTGTATATACACACACCCTTATTTAGATGCTTATGTGTAAAAAACATTTTTAGAAGTCTACAATAAAAACTGATACTGGAAATGGGATTAGGGGCTGGGAACCAAGAAAGAGGGAGGTTTTAAAATTTTTGACTTTTGGGTACTGTCTTATTTTTTGCCACATGCATGTATGCCTAAGAAATGTTTGCTTGAGTATTCATGTATAAACACACAGAAAAAAATATATATGAAGAGAAAGTTTGATCAAGTAAATATAGTGAAAGGGTAATAATTACTGAAACTAGTTGTTGGGTTTATGGGTATTTATTTTATAGCTCATTCTACTTTCTGTATGTTTTAACTTTTTAACAGTTAAAATAATTGTAACAACTGAATATTCCATTTGAAATGCTAATGAAATTTCTTGGGTCAAAGTAATTTTGTAACTTTCAAGGGAACAATAAAGTTTACCTCTTTGAATTTCCACTTCTCCTTTAGTTACAAACAAACTGGGAACTTCCTGATGAGCACCAAACCTGCTGGTCCCTAAAATTTTCTTAAGATTTGGCTTAGGCTTGGCAAATCTACTTCTTATTCTCAAATTATTGGTCACTTCTGAAGTTGTCCTAGAAAGAGATGGGAAGAAAGAGAAATTGATCAACTGTGTAAGAATTCTCTCAGGATTCTGTGTAAGAATCTGGACCATGTCTGTAAAACTGGGACTATATTTACATAAAACTGTTTCATTAAAGCTTAAAACACCCATTGTGGTCATTTTAATATGCAAACTATTAAACTAAAATCAAAATCTGCTAAACCTTACTTTAAAGAGTGAAAAATTAGCACTGCCCACCTTACATTTATTTGTTACTCAAAGCTATTGGCCAAATTGATGGTTGGTTTATATATATTTATTAATTGAACACTAATTTATTTTGTAAAACTCAAAAAACAATAATAGTTTAATAAAGCAAAATAAACCTGGATGATATAGAGTTTTCCTTTACTTCTTCCATTAAACCAATTTCTTCTTTAGTACTTTGTTCATCCAATATAATCTTGTTTTCTTCTACTGATGGAGATGTACTACGGATAGGTGAAGAAGGTTCCTGACATTCATGAACAATTTTGAGATTTGTATTATCTGGGCAAAACGGAATATGGCTTTTATCGTTTGAGTGAACATCAGGAAGTACACATACTCCTACTGCAGAAAAAACCAGAAAATTAAAATTGACCAAATACAAATAGATGTCCAAATAAATCCTTTAACATGCAGCAACAGTAGAATTCTGTTATTTTTATTTTTAATTTTTTTTTTTTTCTGGCCGCACCATGCAGCATGCAGGATCTTAGTTCCCCAACCAGGGATTGAACCTGTGCCCACTTCAGTGGAAGCAGGGAGTCTTAACCACTGGACCGCCAGGGAATTCCCTAATTTTTTTTTTTTTTTTTTGAGTAAGCAATGTGTTAAAGATTTATTCAATTCATTAGGAGAGGACTAGCAGAATGATAAAATGGGTAAAACACATTTGAGAAACTATGTTTTTTTAAAGTCTGCTCTTTTTGGCTCCAACTTGAAATTTATGACCTCATATTTCATGCCAGAGATTTGACATGTTCTAAGTTTAATAATTCTTATAGACTGAAACTTTTCTGTTATTACAATTAAAAATAAATCTTTTTGTTACTTTCAGTAACTATATAACCTCAGATGAATTTCCAGATAGGATTATCTTCATTTATAATTTTTTAAAACCTGTATTTTACGTTCTAGACATTTGTGACAGGCTACAATGCAATACTCTGCCATTGAAAAAGGAGCTCTATAGGGAACACAAATCAGAGACTTTCCTGATAAATATATAGTTATGGGCCAAGAAATCTGACACTTAAAACAAATGGCAGGTCACTCATCAGCAGTTAAAATGATTAACAGGATTATAAGTAACATGATTGTCCATTTAATGTAAAGTAGAAGGTACTTTGATAGTAAAGACCATAGCCTAAAATAAAATACTAAGAGTCTGGGTTGACATATTTTTTGGCTCAGTCCAAACTAACAGAATAGTCTAAACTAAATTATCTCAATGACTACTATTGCCCCTTCATACTGTATTTGACTGTCACGTAATTGTGAAGACTATCTAAAGCAGCGGCTCCTTCGCTAAAGAAACATGTATGAAGAGATCAGTGATCAAGGAGTTCAGTTAACCAATGACGTTTATGATGATAAAGGTAGAGGATTCACTAGATTAACTATTCTACAAATACAAATTATCCTTAATAAACCCAGTGCACTATATGGAAATGGAGGCCATTAGAGGGCTAAGTAAGTAGGATGGATCAATGCATACATATTACCTTTTCTGGAAAAATAACACAGTGATGCCAACTTCAAATGTAAAAGGCAGATATTCACTTAATATTCAAATATGGGTATACTTCTTAAAAGTTGGATTTTAAAGGTTTCTTTTTTTGGTAGGACTTATCTTTTATTCTTACCGTCACTCTGTTCTGTACTGATCTCTGATTGCAACACCAGACCTCCCATTGTAAGTAAAGTTATGGCAGCTTCAGTGCTTCCATCGTTGGTACCTTGTGAAAAACCAGATCAACATTAAAATAGAAGAATGAATCGGGAAATTTATGTTTGGTTGCTTAGAAAAGAATTTTAATTTAGGTGTTTATCCTCTAGTAACAAGTTTCAAAACCCTCCATACCACTAACCCCTTACTAGGGTAGTATTTCATTCAGCTTATATACTGTAAATAGAGCATCAACTGTTGACTTTTACTCACTGAAAATGCCTCCTCCTCGTTAAATAACTTAATACCTTCAACGGAAATACATCTGTGCAAATCAGAGAAAATAAATACTTCTTTATCAAACATCTAATCACTCTCTAAAGTAGCATTCCAAGAATCCAAGTTTCTCCTAGAGATAACATATTCAAACTGCTGGATCTTTTCATTCAATTCTCCAGCAAACTGACTCATTTACTAATTACCACCACTATTAAATCACTCTGTTTGTTGGTGTTAACCAAGTATTTTTAGCTGTTTCCTTATTAACAGTTACCTGTTTCTGCTTGGGAATGTTCACCTGTGGTCATTTCCTAAAAGAGGAAAAGAAAATAATAGCTTAGGTATTTTCCCAAACACATGTTCTATATCTCAAAGCACTACATTTTACAGGTCTTTCTATGCTTTTGGTTACAATGGAGTGGAAATTTATAATTATTCATAAAATTTCATAAACAAGAACAGAAATCATTTAAAAGCCAAATATTTTCATCTCTTGCTCCTTCTTTTACCTTTTGCTTGTATTATATGCAAATTTTAATTCTGATCATATGCAACAAGCATCTGCCCTTCTTACTTCTTCAATTTCATAACCCAACTTTAGTCACATCTGCTGCTAGTTTTGACTCAATGGAAACCAAGGTCTGAACAATATCACAAATTTTTTACACTACTAGGTAGCTTAAAAATTAAATGAATATTAATAAATTAAGAAGTTATAGGATCTATGTCCAGCATGACAGCATGAGGAGCTCTGCTGACCCTCTCCCCAATGAAACTGGTAAAATTTATTAAAGAACCACCATTTAAAGCCTCTGGAAATGGTCCTAAGGGCGTAAGATGCAAATATATTCGATAAAATTGTTGAAAATTCAGTAACAAAGGTGAAAGTCTGTGGTATTTGAGCTAAGACTGCTCTCTCCCTCCTTCCAGCTCAGTGAGGCAGACTCCACCTCAGACTGCTGCGGCCAGGAAAACAGGGTCCCTTCTCCCTGCAGGCCCCACTTGGAGGGCTTTCAGCTCCTAATACCACAAGAACCTGGTGTCAGATTCATCAGAGATAATAGGCCAGTATCTATTATGAATATGGACAAAAAAATCCTCACTAAAATACTAGCAAACTGAATCCAACAACATATAAAAATTATATGCCATGGGGACTTCCCTGGTGGTCCAGTGGTAAAGAATCCACCTTCCAATGCAGGGGACAGGGTTTCGATCCCTGGTCGGGGAACTAAGATCCCACATTTCGCGGGGCAACTAAGCCCGCGTGCCACAACTACTGGGTTCACGTGCCTGAACAAGAGAGCCACAAACTACGGAGCCCACGCGCCCTGGAGCCCATGTGCCACAACGAAGACCTGACGCAGCCAAAAAAATAAAGAAAATAAATAAATATCAAAAAAAAAATTATATGCCATGACTAAGTAGAACTTATCCCAGGGATACAACTTTTGGTTTAACATCCAAAATTCAATCAATGTAATACATCATATCAATACAATAAAAGACAATTACGTGATCATCTCAAGAGATGCAGAAAAAGCATATGACAAATTCCAACTCTCTTTCATGATAAAACACTCACACAAACTAGGAATAGAATGGAACTTTTTCAATTTGAAAAAGGGTATCTATGAAAAAAATCACATCTAACATCAAACTTAATGGTGAAAGACTGGATGCTTTCCCCAACTTTTATTCAACATTGTACTGGAGTTCTAGACAGGGTAATTAGGCAAGAAAAGAAATAAAAGACATCCAGACTGGAATGTGTTATAAACTGAATTATGTCTTTCAGAAAGATATGTTGAAGTCTTAACCCCCAGTACTGTGAAGGTGACCTTATTTGGAAATAGGGTCTTCCTAGATGTAATCAAGTGAAGATGAGGTTATAGTGGATTAGGGTTAGCCTTAATCCAATAAGACTGGTGTCCTTATAAGAAAAGAAACACAGACACGCATACAGGGACAACACCATGTGGCAATGGAGGCAAAGGTTGGACTTGTGTTGCCACAAGCCAAGGAATGACAAGGAATGCCAGCAACTGCCATTAGGTAAGAGAAAGGCCCAAGATGATTTCTACCTCAGAGCCACCAGAAGGACCCATCTCCAGGGGCATCTTGATTTTGGAATTCTAGCCTCTAGAACTATGACAGAATAAATTTCTGTGGTTTTAAGCCACCCAGTTCGTGGTACTTTGTTACAGCAGCGCTACAAAAGTAATACAGAAAGACAGAAGTAAAACTATCTCTATTCACATATGCCATGATCTTATATGTAGAAAATCCTAAGGAATCCACTAAAAAACTATTAGAACTAATAAATGAGTCCAGCAAAGTTGCAGGATACAAGACCAATATACAAAATCAAAAGTATTCCTATAAACTTGCAATAAACAAACCAAAAATGAAATTAAGGAAACAATTCCATTCACAATAGCATCAAAAATAACAATATACTTGAAAATGAAGTTAAGGAAATGCAAAGCTCATACTCTGAAAACTACAAAACATTGTTGAAAGAAACCAAAGAAGAGCTAAGTAAATGGGAAAATATCCCATGTTCATTGACTGAAAGACTCAAACATTGTTAAGAGGGCAACACCTGCTCCCCCAGTTGATCTACAGATTCAGTGCAATCCCAACCAGAATCTCAGCTGACGTCTTTGTAGAAACTGACAAGTTGATTTCAAAATTCATATGGAATTGCAAGGGACCTATGACAGCCAAAACAATCCTAAAAAGAGAATAAAATAGGATGACTTACACTTTTTAATTCCAAAACTTATTACAAAGCAACAAATCAATAGAGTCTCACCAGCAGAAAGACAGACAAATAAATCAATGGGATAGAATTGAGCATCCACATATCTGCAGCCAACGAATTTTTGACAAAAATAAAAGACCATTCAATAGGGAAAGAACAGTTTTTTCAAAGAAATGGTGCAACAACTAGATAGTCATACGCAAAAGAATGAAGTGGGACTCTAATCTCACACCATATAAAAAATTAACTCCAAATGGGGAGAATTCCCTGGCAGTCCAACAGTTAGTACTTGGTGCTTCCACTGCTGGGGGCCCGGGTTCAATCCCTGGTCAGAGAACTAAGATCCCACAAGCCGTGTGGCATGGCCAAAAAAAAAAAAAAAAAATTAACTCAAAATGGATTAAAGACTTAAATGTAAAACAGGAGTAAATCTTCAGGATCTTGGCTTTGGGAAAGGATTCTTAGATATGACAACAAAAGCATGAGCAACAAAAGAAAAAAATAGATAAATGAAGTCCAAATACTCTAAAGCAGTGGTCTGCAACCTTTTTTGGCACCAGGGACCAGTTTCGTGGAAGACAATTTTTCCACGGATGGGGGAGGAGGGCAGATGGTTCAGGTGGTAATGAAAGTGATAGGGAGCAATGGGGAGCGGCAGGTGAAGCTTCACTCGCTCACCCTCTGCTCACCTCCTGCTGTGTGGCCCAGTTCCAAACAGGCCTCAGACCTGTACCGGTCCACGGCCCAGGGGTTGGGGACCCCTGCTCTAAAGGAAACCATCAAGAAAATGAAAAGACAACCCACAGAATGAGAAAAAATATCTGAAAATCATATATACGATTAGGAACTTGTACCCAGAATATAAAAAAATTCTTACAACTCAATAAAAAAAAGACAAATAGACCAAAAAAATGTTTAAATGGGCAAAGACTCCAAATAGACATTTCTCCAAAGAAGATACAAAAATGGCCAATAATAGCACATGAAAAGATGCTCAACATCATTAATCATTAGGGAATGCAAATCAAAACCATAATGAGGTACCATTTCACACCTACTAGGATGGTTAGATCCAAAAAATCAAATAACAAATATTGTCAGGATGTGAAGAAATTGGAACCCTCATACACTGCTGGTGGGAATATAAAATGGTCCAGCAGCTTTGGAAAGCAGTTTGCTAGTTCCTGAAACGATTAAACAAAGTTACCATACGACACAGCAATTATACTCCTAGGAATGTACCCAAAAGAAATGAAAACATACGTCCATACAGAAACTTGTACACAAATGTTTATAGCAGCATTATTTATAATGGCCAAAAGATGGAAACAACCTATATGTCCATGAACAGATGAATGAATAAAGGAAATGTAGTATATTCATATGGAATATGATTTGACCACAAAGAGGAATGAAGTACTGATACATGCTACAACATGAATGAACCTTGAAAACACTAGGCTAAGTGAAAGAAACCAGGCACAAAGGACCATACTGTGTGTATATCTCCAGAATAGAGAAATCTATAGAGACAAAAAGTAGATCACTGGTTGCCTAGGCCTGGGGAAGGCTGGAAGGAAATGGGGGAACAACTGCCACTGGGCATAAGACTTCTTTCTGAGGTGATGAAAATGTTCTAAATTTGACTGTGCATATAGCTGTAAATACACTAAAAGCCACTGAATTATATACTTTAAATGGATGAATTGTATAGTGTATGAATTGTATCTTAATAAAACTGTTTTTGAAAAAGTTGTAAGTCTTCATTTACAAAAACAAGATAAATACCAACTAAATAAGGAAGAGTGCCAAGCAAAAGGCAACTAAATATGTTTTAAATAATTTACATTCAGTATATATTTAATGCATCAGAATTTTAACATAAGTCTATGAAGATATTGAGCTATTCCCACACACAGGAATCTATGCTTTTCAAGTTAAATATAAAATCTATGAATTATTCACTAGTTTCTACCATTCATACTTAACAGCTCCTAGAAATAATAGAATAATTTCTATCATACTAGTTAAGAACCATCTGTAAACCTAAAGCTTTCAAAATAAACTTAGTCTTTTGAAAGTAAACAAAGAATTAAAGACAAAACATATTAAAATAGATGCTTACAATTGATAATGCATTCAAATTTTCTTCTTGTTTCATTTCCTGAGTAGTCAAATCTATGTTTGATGAGAGCTGATGTTCAACAACAGCTATGCATCCTACATCTGGGATATTCATGGGTATTTCAAGCTGTCAAAATGAAAAGTTTCATTAATTCATTTTTGCATACTATCACAGAAAAACAAAATGAATCATAAAATAAAATATTAAACTGAAGAAATAATTCACATTTATACATGATTTAAAAAACTGAAATATAGTAATTCTTAAACTGATTGACATCAACTTGGCAAAAGTGAAACACTTAATGTTTTTGAGGGGTCTGTGATTCTTACAAACAGTAAGCAAAACTTCCAGAGCTAAACTACTTAGTACCTAGCATTTCATTTTCCATTATCCCCAATTTGTCCCTACTTTCCCACAGTTTCTCTCATCAGTCTGTCAACATTTATGAAATGCTTCCTAAAAACTAGAGGGCTACAGGTACAAGAATACAAAGCTCAATAAGACAAGTCGGTCCCTGCCCACAAGGAACTCACAATCTAAGAAAAACAGACATGTAATCAACTATACACTGTTCCAAGTGCTATCATACAGATGAGTTGAAAGTACTTAGAAAGATTTATCCCACACATGACCCACCAAGGCAATTACCCTCTCCCACAACCCCAAAACCTGTATGATTCTTGATAGCGATGAATGGCCATGTAAAATAACGAGTCCACTCACATTTACTCTTCATTTAGCAGGCTTATTTCAAAGATCCTTACAGTCTGGGGGTTAAAAAGACTAAGATTTATCTCCTAGACTATAAAGAAGGGAGTCTGGTTCCTATTCCCTTATTAACAGAGAGATGAGTATAAAAGACTGTGATTCAGTAGAAACTGAGCAGTCAAGTTTGAAAATCTACCTTTGAGACATTTATTATGGTAACACCTATGTGTTCTGTGTCTGTCTGCTCAGATGCAATTAGAGAAAAATCTTTGCTAATATCCTATAGGCCTGGGATGAATTTTAAAAGTTCAAGTGATTTGAAAAGACAAAATATTTTCTGAAAAGCTGGGATTGGGGGGATAATGGGAATATTCTAGGTAACTGAAAGTTGGTTCTATAAGCACTACACAGTTTCAAAGCTTTATTTTTTTAACAGCTTTATCTAGATATAATTTACATTCCATACAATTCACCCATTTATATTGTATAATTCAATGTTTTTTGGTGATGGAAGCACAGATATGTGCAACCATCAACATAGTTACTTTTAGAACATTTTCATCACTTCAAAAAAGAAACCCTATACCGACTCCTTTAACTCCTCATCTCCAAATCCCTAAGCAACCATTGATCTACTTTCTGTCTCTATAGATTTTCTTATTTTGGACATTTCACATGAATGGAATCATATAATATGTGATTTTTTGATAACTGGTTTCTTTCACTTAGCATAATGTTTTCAAGGTTTCAAGGTTCATGCTGAAGTATATATCAATATTTTAGATCCCTTTATGACTTAATAATATGCCATTGCATTTCAACACTTCTTAAAGGGGACTTTTTCTAACATATAAACAAATTTCCCTGCCTTCGTAAACTGGCCATTAAGAATACAATTTAAGCTTTCCTTGCTCTATTATTATAATCAATGCTATTTAAGAAGGCATTCTGTGGGGCTTCCCTGGTGGCGCAGTGGTTAAGAATCCGCTTGCCAATGCAGGGGATACTGGTTCAAGCCCTGGTCTGGGAAGATCCCACATTGCCGTGGAGCCACTAAGCCCGTGCGCCACAACTACTGAGCCTGTGCTCTAGGGTCCGTGTGCCACAACTACTGAGCCCGCGTGCCACAGCTACTGAAGCCCCTGTGCCTAGAGCCCATGCTCCACAACAAGAGAAGCCACTGCAATGAGAAGCCCGCGCACTGCAACGAAGAGTAGCTCCCGCTCGCCACAACTAGAGAAACCCACGTGCAGCAACGAAGACCCAACGCAGCCTAAATAAATAAATAAAATAAATTAAAAAAAAAAAAGGCATTCTGTATTAATTCAGGGATATATCCTAGAACCTGATTTTCAGAAGTTAATTTCTAATATTAGTTTTCACGAGCAATTTGCCTTTCACCCAAAGAAATTGTAAAATACAAAACATATAGCTAAATGAATTTTCATGCAGTGGTAACCAGCCATCCTTGCACAAAATTAACTTTCCTTTTACCTTTTCTTGGCTTCAACCAAAATTTAAATTCATTATCTTTACTTTGAACTTTAATTACAAGAAACCACTTTACATCATTTTTATTTAGCTTCAACCATTCCAACTAACTTTATAACATTTAGCATGGTATTATTAACAATGAATTAAAAAAGGTGAGTTTGGAATTTCATTTGTAATTCAAATGGCTTTTGAATCTACCATGAATACAAAACTGATTCAGATATGATGCTCTATAAGCAAAATAAGTTACTAAAAATGGAGGCAGAACAGAAAACTCTGAAGTTACGAAGTTAGACCAAGAGGCAAAAGAGTAAGGAGCTTTCATAATAAAGTAAGTTGAAGTAATATGTTCCTCTACCTCACATCCATTAGGATGGCTACTATCAAAAAAAACCAAAAAAACAAAAATCAGAAAAAACAAGTGTTGGTAAGGATGTGGAGACATTGGAACCCTTGTACACTATTGATAGGATGGTAGAATGAGGCAGCTGCTATGGAAAACAGTATGGGGGTTGCTCATAAAATTAAACATCGATTTACAATTTACCATATTATCCAGCATTTCCACTTGCAGAATTGACAGCAGGGATTAGAAGAGATATTTTTACACCCATGTACATAGCAGTGTTCTTCATAATAGCCAAAAGGTGGAAGCAACCCAACTGTCCACTGACAGAAGAATAAACAAAATGTGGTACTGTATATACTGAATGGAATATTATTTAGCCCTTAAAAAGGACATCCTGGACTTCCCTGGTGGCACAGTGGTTAAGAATCTGCCTGCCAATGCAGGGGACACGGGTTTAATCCCTGGTCTGGGAAGATTCCACATGCCACAGAGCAACTAAGCCCGTGCACCACAACTACTGAGCCTGCGCTCTAGAGCCCGCGCGCCACAACTACTGAGCCCATGCACTACAACTACTGAAGCCCGCGCGCCTAGAGCCCACGCACCACAACTGAGCACATGTGCTGCAACTATTGAAGCCTGTGCGCCTAGAGCCCACGCTCCACAACAAGAGAAGCCACCACAATGAGAAGCCCGTGCACTGCAACAAGAGTAGCCTCTGCTCATCACAACTAGAGGAAGCCCGTGTGCAGTAACAAAGACCCAATGCAGCCAAAAAAAAAAAAAAAAAGGACATCTTGACATATGCTACAGTATAGATGAAACTTGAAAGCATTATGCTAAGTGAAATAAGCCAGTCACAAAAAGGACAAACACTGTATGATTCCACTTACATGAGGGACCTAGAGTAAGTGGTTGCCACAGGCTAGAGAGGAGGGAATAATCAGAATTATTGTTTAATAGGTACAGAGTTGTAGTTTTTCAAGATGAAAAAAAGTTCTGTGGATGGATGCACTTAATGCCACTGAACTGTAGGCTTTAAAATGGCTAAGACGGTAAATTTTATGTTACCTGTAATTTACCACAATTAAAAAAAGAGAGAGGGCTTCCCTGGTGGCACAGTGGTTAAGAATCCACCTGCCAGTGCAGGGGACACAGGTTCAAGACCTGATCCAGGAAGATTCCACATGCCGAGGAGCAACTGGGCCTGTGCGCAACAACTACTGAGAGTGCGCGCCTAGAGCCCGTGCTCCACAACAAGAGAAGCCACTGCAATGAGAAACCCACGCACTGCAATGAAGACCCAACACAGCCAAAAATAAAGTAAACAAAATAAATAAATTCATTAAAAAAAAAGAGAGAGACAAAGAGAAAGAAATATGTCCCTTCTACCTTCTCTACCAAGCAGAGCTTAACTTGAGCTTACCACAAAGAGTTAATAGAAAACATCTGCCAAGTTTTTTGTTTTTTTTTTAATTAACCAGAAAGGAGATTAAGTAGCCCCCAGATACAAGTGAAATTAGATTTCTCTCAGTATTGTTATACTGATTACCTTGTGCTGGGCCTGGGTTGCAGGGGCTGAGTAAACACAGGAGATCACACAAGCCTATTTCTACTGATTTCCTAGGCTATGCAGCACGCCCCAAACAAATTACTCTAATAATCTTCAAATCCTAATAATCACTAAGAGAAGAGATAATGATCCACTAAAAGCAAAAAACAAGTAAGATAAAGTTCCAAGGATTCAAAATTCAAACTACCTCTTCCATGGTTTCCTCAATCTGAGCAGAAACCGGTTCAGGAGATCTGAGACCAACAGGTACAAACACTGGAGCTTTGTTTACTTCTTCAGGAGCAAGATGATAGCTTTCTTCTTCATAGTCAGACTCAAAGTCTTCCGCATCATCTTCGTCTTCTTCCTGGGAAGCTCGAAGAGTCACCAGCACAGGCTTAGAAGCTCTAGGTTCCTTCTTAGAGGTCTTACTCCGAATTCGTTTTGATCCACGCCCTTTGGGGACGTTTGGTTTAATCTTTCGACGCATTCTCCTTTCACTACGATCTATCTTACATTCAGAGGCAGAAGAGAGAGCTGTTCTTCGATCCACAGCAATTTTAGAATAATGTGATTCTTTTAACAGCTGTGGAGAGCTGGAGGTTTAATCAAAATAGCAACATAGTCATTACATGCACAAGGATAATTTTAATGAAAACCCAACTTATAAAGTGAAATCTCAATTCAAGCCATTAATATAAAATGCCCACCACCCATTCTATCAAACACTAATGTTATGACGAGAATGAATGGAATTTACTGTTAGGATTTAGTTTCTCACTCAAAGTTAAATATTAGTTATCTACCTACAAATTTTTCACAGTAAGTTTTTAAATCTGAGCCATTTTTCCCCCTTGCTATTTAAGTGGTGATGAAATACAACACTGGAAATTATTAGAAGAAAATGGGATCAAGAACACTGGACCAATAAATACAGAATATGAGACCAAAAAATGATACGGTTTATCCTATTGGGTAAACAGATTAGGTCAAAAGAAAAAAGCAGAATGAGGAAATCCAACAGAACAACATTTTTTAGAACTTAGGGTCCCTTCCACTTTCCTTGAAAACTGTGGAAGAAAGGTACCCTTCACTTGTGTTTGTGACTCCAATTCGAATCAGCACCCTAGTTATTTAGGTAATATGTACTACTCTTTCGTCAGGCTTCTGCTCATGTCTAATATACTCAAACTCAACACCCAGAAATTTTAAATGTAGGAAAGAAAAATCTTTCTGAGAAGATAATAAAAAAAGGAAATTTTAGTAAATAAAAATCAAAAGTGGGAAAGAAACAGACCTGCCAATAAAAAACAACCAATACTTCTGTTAACAAACCATCTTTTTACTCTATCAATAAGTTAGAGTAGGACATCCATTAAGAATAAGTTACTTGTATTTACTATTCTGAAAGTACTTGTTAAATAAAACTTTACCTTGCTGGTTTACTGACATACTGCTCTTCGACAACTGAACACACAGAATTATCGCCTACGGTTTTCTCTCCAACACTTCCTGATGGTCCAACTTCTGATTGAGCATCTTTTTTTGCCAAACCAATCTCCTTGGAACCTACAGAACCTTTTCTTGCTGAAATCTCCAGAGATGTCAGAAACTCAGCTTTTCCCTTAAATTTAAGAAGAAACAACTAATATTACCATGGAAACAATCTGTATGGTAATTTGGTTTGGTAGTTTGGCCTAAAGCGCTAAGCTTACACACATATACACAAGTGACTGGTCTCTAAACTTTCATAATATTGGAAAGTCAACAAATTTTCATGAAAATCGTTATAGTACAAAAGGCAAAACTATTTTTTTAATGTTCTCCTTCATGATATTGATAAAATAGAGCCCACTAATAAGTTCTTTTTTTCAAACTTACTTTTTGAAGAAGCTGGGTGTCAGAATCTCCATGCTGCAGCAAATTATCTTCTGGCTTCCTTGCCTTACTCTGATCTGCTCTGTCTTTTTCTATGTCTGATTCCTCTTTCTTACCTTGTGCTCTTCCCAAATTTGGCTTAGCCTTTTGGAATTGCCTTCTTAACATTTGTGGTGGACTAGGAACATACGTTTTATGTTCATGTCTAGAATGAAAAACAAATCATGCTGAAGAACGAAAATCAGAATTCTTGTTGAAGTATCTGCTGTTAAGCAATTTTGGGGCACAAACCAATTCTATGTCCGAAGGACTATATATAAATAGTCTATAAAACTAAACATATAAAATGAAACCACACATGCTGATATGAAAGAAAGAACATAGAAGCTTTTATAACTTCCATTTTCTATATAGCCTGGGAAATACTTTCACAATAATATTTAATCTTTTTTTTACTTTCATTCATTGATTCTGGTGTGTCATTGTATGCTACTTTAAGTAATTTTCAGAGAAATAACTAGATACAAAACAAAAATGCCAGTAGTTGAAGATGGACTTCATAATGACACTTTAAACAAATGCTTCAACTGGGCTCTGAAGCATGAACAAATATACAATGGTCACAACAACCCTGGTCCTTCTGGTTCAAGAGCAGGCTTGAAAGCTAGAGTCTGTTCTCCTACCACATGCCTGTCACTTCATAGAAAAGGGTTTATTGACAGCCAGTGTCATAAGGATCTCAATATAACCCATTTGTATCTGCCAAATCAGAGAAAGACAAGGTTTTAACATTCAATACAGTAGCCATAGCTCCCAAGGCAACACAAACAGCTTCCTTAAGGTTTCCTGGAAAATATTTAATAACTGGCAAGGATCTGAATTAGCTAGTTTAAAACTAATATAAATCTGGATACTTATAAAGAAAAACTGGGTCTGTAAGTATCGATCATAAGTTCTCTGAAAGATCTGTATTAAAGACTAATCTTAAGTAATATTTGTAATAAATTACCTACAAGAGAAAGTAGTTAGTTACATTTCTAAATGTTCCAATCCTGCTAAGTTCTTCCAGCAGTGAAATACCAAGGAAGTTCACAGGAAGTTCTAACAAAGTAATGATGCTGGTTAATACATTCCAGCGTAGGCTAATGTATTTGGGAAAACGTGTTATGTTTAACTTAAGTATAAGCTACTTACAATCAAGTGTGATTCTACAAAGCTACTTAAGAATAAAGTGTATATATATATATATATATATATATATATATATATATATATAAGCTCAATGTGCTACTGGGGTTAAAAGGGGGTAAGAAACTGCTGGACATAAGAATAAGCTAACTTAAAACTATACAGAATATATACTCTGAAGTAAGTATCAGTCATGATAAAGCTAAAAGCTTGAACAAACTTCATAAACAGAAAAGATTTTAAAAAGAGGGGTGGGTGGGTAATGGGTTTCTATACAGGAAATTTGAAAGTTAGATCTTGCTCATTAAAAATGCAAAGGCTGAGCATAAAATCTCTTGAAACATGTGAAGTTTCTTTCAGGAAGCTCTGCCTATAAACTATAGGAATTTGCTAGTCTTAAAGTCATAAATTCTGAAAACTTAAGTTTAAAAACTAAACTGCCAATGTTACTTTGAGCAAGCCATTTAAATCCTCTAGATCCATACAGTCAATTATAAATGAAGGCATTAGGAAAGGCTGACCTCAAAGGTCAATGGTCTTTAAAGGCTCATTTAGAGTAAAACTCAAAATCCTTACAATGGTCCTACATAATCTGCGCTTCTCCCCACTCAGCCTTTACCTTTCATATATCTACTACTCTTCCCCTCTTCCCCTGTTTCACACTGGCCCCCTCTGCTGTTCAGCAGATTTAAACTATTCTAGCTTCATAATTACTTTTTTCTTTCATAAAACTTACTAAATGTGAAATTACATAAAATCGATTATTCAAATATCCAACCTTTATCTTTGAAAAGTTTTATGCTTTTCTGATTAAAAGCAAACTTACCTCGTCTTTTCATCTGAAACATTTACTTTGTTAACATGAAGGTTTTCTAAAAGAACGTGACTCTGGTTTTCATACATTCTGCCTTCTGAATCTTTGGAGGATACAACTTCAATTTCCGTTGCAATTTGAGAATTTGGCTGAAATGCAAAACTATATTAGTTTTGTTTTTTTTTTTTAACAACAGAACACACCTCCTAAAATATTTTAATCATTAAGAAAGGTATTTAGGGACTTCCCTGGTGGCACAGTAGTTAAGAATCTGCCTGCCAATGAAGGAGACATGGGTTCGATCCCTGGTCCAGGAAGATCCCACATGCCGCGGAGCAACTAAGCCCATGTGCCACAACTACTGAGCCTGCGCTCTACAGCCTGCAAGCCACAACTACTGAGCCCGCAAGCCACAACTACTGAGCCCGTGTGCCACAACTACTGAAGCCCATGCACCTAGAGCCCATGCTCCACAACAAGAGAAGCCACCGCAATGAGAAGCCAGCGCAAAACAACAAAGAGTAGCCCCTGTTCGCGCAACTAAAGAAAGTCCGTGTGCAACAACGAAGACCCAATGCAGCGATAAATAAATTAATTAATTAATAATAATAAAAAAGAAACGTATTTAGTTTCTTAAAATGAAGTCTCAAACTTGAGTATGCAATGTTCATGTTTTGCTGCCCAAAACAAAATTGCCTATGTACAGAGAAAGTTTCAAAGATTACTGCAGTAATATGTCCACATAATGCTTTAAAAACTACAATAACCATCTGTTGTGAACCTCCCTCCCAAAAAGTTCAATGTGTTTTTTTTTAATTTGGGGGGGGGTTCAAATAAGGATTACAATCACTTTATTTTAAATGTAGATTTTTCCCTTGGTAGAGAAAAGGACAAAAAAACAATATCTGTTGAAATGGGCATTAAACTACTTAGATTTGTTTCTAATATCAAAAGATCCATCAGTAAGAGATTGGTTAAACTGTCATTCCAAATAGCAGAATGTTACACTGCAGTTAAAAATGATGTATCTCCATATTTCATGCCATGGAAAGCCACTTAATATAATAAGTGAAAAACAGTAAGTCACAAAATAACATGATTACAATGATTTTATTATTTAAATTTACATGAGTATGCACACATGCATGCATGGAGATATATCCGGTAAGATATGTCAAAAGGTTTTCAGTGGTTACCTCAGAGTGGTGAGACTAGGGGTAATTATTATATTATTTTGTATTGATTGAACATTTTCACAATGAATAGGTTCATTAGTTAGGGAAAAAAAATTTATTTTCATTAAAAAAAAAAATCCACAATGGTAAATCTGAAACAAAACTAGACACGTTATGTATGAAGTAGAGTATCAGATGCCTATATTCTAAGCCAAGTCTGAGCTACCATTTGATATTTTAATATGCATTAAAAGGCTTGATTTAATTACATAGCAATAACTCACCACAGTCAGGAATTTTTTAGTTTCATCTTTTTGTAGTGTCCTTTCTTCCTTAACTGTTTCTTTGGCTTCACTTTTTTCTATTACTTGCCTCTGTCCAACCTTTCTTAAGTTTGGACTGGGTCTCTGAAGTCGGCCCCTTCCTGGTGGAGCAGTTTGGATAACGCTTTCCTTCATTTCTTGTTCGCAAGTGTTTATATGATAAGTTCTAGAAAAGGGGACAGGAGAAAAGAGAGAAAGCTTGATTGTAAAAAGATGAAAACTACTATAAAAATATAAAATTTGAATCTAATAAACTCTGTAAAACTGTTTTGTACATTAAAGGAAAATTAAATTACTTTCTGATTATATCTCATTTTACAAAAAAATAGTTATTTCAATTCTCAAAAGGTACTGAACTTATATGAGGTACCTACAATATTCAAATTCATGGTAACAGAAAGCACAATGGTGGCTGCCAGGGACTGGAGGTAGGGGGAATGGGAAGTTATTGTTTAATGGGGACAGAGTTTCAGTTTGGGAAGAAGAATGTTCTGGAGATGAACGGTGGTAATGGTGTCCAACGATGTGAATGTACTTAATGCCATTGGACTGTACACTTAAAAATGGTTAAAATAGTAAATTTTATGTTATATGTATCTTACTACAATTTTTAAAAAGGTAATGAATACATACCCTATATACATATACTTTTAAATGCATTGCTTTGTATAAGATCTTAAGCAGCTAACTGAATATAAGCAGGCAAGTGTTAAAAGGTGTTGAACTCAACCTGATTTTGTATTTTAGGCCATATGAATAAAAATAAACCAAGTATTCTTGATACTCACTTTCAAAATACATTAACACATTTCTTAAAAAAAGAAATGAAGAACTATTTGAAATAATTCTCCTATTTTAGATTTTTAATAAAACTATCACTGCTTACCCCATAGAGACAACTAATTCCTTTTCCTGGGCTTGTGTAGACTGAGACTCCTCTATAGGTTCACAAGAACTCGAAGGGGAAAGGTCCTTTTCAGTCTGTACACATGGTAATATCACAGCCTCCTCTTGACTGTGATCTGATTTGTCTTTTTCTCTTGATGTCATTAGGGAAGCCACATCCTAGAAGGTAGATTAAAAAAACAAAATTTCATCGAGGGTTGGTAAAAGTATAGGGAAATAGAAACTTTAATAAACTGTTAGAAAAATAAACTGATACAGTCTTTGTAGACAACAGGGCAATATCTATCAAGAATTTTTATTTCTAGCAATTCTACTTCTAGAAATATATCTTATAAAAACACTCAAATAACTATCTAGAAAATTATACACAAGGATATTTATTACAGCAATATAATAGCCCCCCCAAAAAAGGAAAGAAAAAGAAAAAGAAAAACAAAAAATTGGAAACAAGACAAATCAGTAGGGAACTAAATAAATTATAATTTCTTTACAATGAAACAGTACAGAGTCATTTAAAAGAAGTTTAATTTCTATATACTGATCCAAAAAGATGTTCATGGACTTCCCTGGTGGTGCAGTGGTTAAGAATCCGCCTGCCAATGCAGGGGACACAGGTTCGAGCCCTAGTCCGGGAAGATCCCACATGCTGCGGAGCAACTAAGCTCGTGCGCCACAACTACTGAGCCCACAACTACTGAAGCCCATGCGCCTAGAGCCCATGCTCTGCAACAAGAGAAGCCACCGCAATAAGCCCGTGCACCGCAAGGAAGAGTAGCCCCCGCTCACCACGACTACAGAAAGCCCGTGTGCATCAACGAACACCCATCACAGCCATAAATAAATTATTTAAAAAAAAAAAAAAGATGTTCACAATACTGTGTTAAGTGAAAAAAAATCAGAAGGCAGGATATGATGCCATTTTTGTAAAACAATGAAAATAAATACCCGCACATTTTATTATTTATATAAATAAGTATCTATACAGAAAAGTTTAGGTAGACATATTTAAAATTGCTAACTTGGGAGGGAGAGATGGACTAACTTGGGAGAGAAAGATGGAACATTATAAAGGACTCTAACTTTTTAGATGATATATTTTTCCCAATTTGCAATTTTTTTTTTTTTTTTAAATTTATGGCTGTGTTGGGTCTTCGTTTCTGTGCGAGGGCTTTCTCTAGTTGTGGCAAGCGGGGGCCACTTTTCATCGCGGTGTGCTGGCCTCTCACTATCGCGGCCTCTCTTGTTGCGGAGCACAGGCTCCAGACGCGCAGGCTCAGTAATTGTGGCTCACGGGCCCAGTTGCTCCGCGGCATGTGGGATCTTCCCAGACCAGGGCTCGAACCCGTGTCCCCTGCACTGGCAGGCAGATTCTCAACCACTGTGCCACCAGGGAAGCCTTGCAATTTTTATAATCATTTAAAATAATCAATAAAAAGTGATTTTGGGTACTTCCCTGGTGGTCCAGTGGTTAAGACTCTGCGCTTGGGCCTTCCCTGTGGGCACAGTGGTTAAGAATCCGCCTGCCAATGCAGGGGACACGGGTTCAATCCCTGGTCCAGGAAAATCCCACATGCCGCAGAGCAACTAAGCCCGTGCACCACAACTACTGAGCCCGCGTGCCACAACTACTGAAGCCCGTGCACCTAGAGCCTGTGCTCCGCAACAAGAGAAGCCACCGCAATGAGAAGCCCATGCACCGCAACGAAGAGTAGCCCCTGCTCACCGCAACTAGAGAAAGCTCACACGCAGCAACGAAGACCCAACGCAGCCAAAAAATAAATAAAATTAAAAAAAAAAAAAAAGACTCTGTGCTTCCACCACAGGGGGCACAAGTTCAATCCCTGGTCAGCAAACTAAGATCCCACATGCCACATGGCATGGCCAAAAAATAAATTAATTAAATTAAATTAAATTAAAATAAATAAATAAATGAAAGTGGTGGTTTTTTTGTCTTTGTTTTTGTTTTTGTTTCTTTTGGCCATGCCTCATAGCTTGTGGGATTTTAGTTCCCCAACCAGGATTGAACCCGGGCCCTCGGCAGTGAAAGTGCAGAGTCCTAACCACTGGACCACCAGGGAATTCCCATGATTTATCCTTTTTAAACATAAGATTAGGAGGAAAAAGTACAAATGTTCAAGCACAGTAAGAACTGAGCTAAGATGTAAAAGAAGAATTTTAATTCAAAAAAGTACTTCATATGTTTAGAACGCTCAACTTATGAGTGTTAATGTTTCATTTCAAGGTTTTTGATGCTGTATCACACATCTTAATCTCTTACAGACCAAGTTAATCAAGTAAATAAAATAATCTCCTTTAACTCATATCAAGCTTTTAACTTTTTATTTCACCTTCACAACAGAGGGAAATAAAGATGGACTCTCATTCTCATTTTTCCTGTGAAGAAACTAGTTGCATCATTTGGCTATGGTCACATATAATGAATAAAGGTCAGAACTTGAACTAGAGCCTGGGCCTCTTAAAATCCTTCCCATGACACATTTGCCCACCATCAGAGATTCAAGATTCTTACACAAACCACATGGAACAATGAGGTACATTAAGTACAGCACCAATATCACACACAGCAAAAATTACATAAGGAAATATTTGCCAATTTTTAATTCCAAGTGTTTTACTTTAGTAATTATAATAACTAAAACAGAAAACCTCCATCTTAAATAACACTCACACGTTGAGAAGGGAGAGTTCTCGTTTGTTCTCCATTCTGCTGTATCACAACAGTCCCTTTTTTATCAGCTTCCACTTTCTTCCCAGGTGCGTGTTTTTCTGCTTCTATAGTCTCTCTTTTTGAAGCTGCTCTTGCTAAGTTTGGTTTTGGTCTTTTGAATCTACTTCTCACAAAAGGTGCTGGTTTCACTTCAAATGGCTTCTGTTCTTGAGGAAGAGATTTGCTTTTGGAACAAGGATTATCAAGCTTTAGGATGACATGAAGGGGCAGTGGGAGCGGAGTCTTAGCACAACCTTAGAGACTGGCAGTAAATATTTAATTCTAATTCTTAACAGGAAAACAAATCGGACTATTTGGTAGATCCTGAAAAACATGAGTGGTACAATCCAGGTATAAGCCTAGGAATTATATCATCTTCGCACAAAGAAAATACAGGTTTGTCACACCTGTACTGACTTAAAAGTATGTGTTGTACACAATTTTGTATGTTAGTAATTCTTACAATCTACTGTCAGAAGGACCTCAAATCTCTCCTAGTCTTCCCCAAACCAGCTTAAAATTTCCAACACTATGCTATAGATGATATGTCTTAAAACCTTATTTAGTTTAACATAATCTGCAAATATAACTTTATATGCTTTCTCTTTACAAGCACACAGACCTATATACTTGTACCTTAAATTAATATCTGAAAACTGCTCTGGAACATCTGGAGATCGCATCCTCTGGTCTTCTATTTTATCAAGCTCAGAAGTCTGTGAAGAAATGTTCAAGTGACTCAACTGACTTGATATTTCCTTTTCAGAATTTCTTTTTTCTTCTACAGATACATGCATCATGGATTGTACTTCACTGCTAATGTCCTGGAAATAAATCAGCACACATATAAAATACTCCTTAAGCATGTCATACATTTCAAACAAAAGCCTATATTCTTCACACTGTTTTTAAAAATGCAGAAGTTTGGGGGTTTTTAATTTGTAAGTAAAATAAAATTTAATTTACAAATGCTAAAACACAGAATTTGGAAAACTCTTCTTTCTATATTGCATATTATTATATGTTTTTTCCAAACTACAAATGCCATTACCTATCCAAAAAAAAGTTAGAAAACTGGAAAATGTTAGAATAGCTTCAACTTCAATTAACTGGAAACTTTTAATAAGATGAACTTTTAAAAGTGGAGTGAAGCGGGGTGGGACAGGAAATAAAGAGAAAAACTGATACAGATATGGTCAAAAGAAATAATTCCAGTGTATGTTCATACTAGAATTAGCACAAATTCAGTCCAATCTCTTATATTCCTTTTATCTAAGAGCAACTTTAAACTGACATTAAGAACAGTAACTTTTCCACAATTATAAAATTCTTTCAATTATTAAAAAAAAAAAAAAGAATATATAATTTCTTTAAGGTCCTGAAACACAGAATTTAGGACTGGGAAAGACATTATGCTTTTAGAAACTTTAAATGTTGTTGGACTTAAGGGCAATAATCCTGGAATTATTTTGATTTGTTTTTCTCTGAAAAAGTATTCAAAAAAATATTTTTTAAAGGACAGAAAAATACATACTTTAATATTTAGTGAAGGCACAGCACTGCAGTCACCAGTACCCCTCTGCAATGAATCTGTCTCAGTTTGTCTTGAGGTCCCAGTCTCCTCTGGTTCATTTTCCCTTAGAGAAATGTCTATTTTTCCAGTTTTTTCCAAATCTGTCACCTTTTCCTCAGAAGCACTGATCTCTTCTGATCCGCTTTTCCTCAAGGAAATTTCTCTTCCAGTTTCTTTCAAATCTGCCTCTGTTTCCTCAATGGCAGTCATCTTTCCTGATACCTTCTCCATCAGGGAAATGTCTCTTTTTCCAGTTTCTTCCAAATCAATCTCCCTTTCCCCTGTGGCACTGGTCCCCACTAGTACATTTTCCCTTGGGGAAATTTCTATTCCAATTTTGTTCAAATCTGTCTCCATTTCATCATCTATAGTTTTGAGCCCTGAGGTCTTTTCTTGTGTAGGTATTTCTCTTCTTTCAGTTTCTTCTAAATCTGTCTCTACTTCCTCAGCGGCATCAATCATCTCTGGTATCTCCTCCCTCGGGGAAATCTCTCTTCCAGTTTCTTTCAAACCTGTCTTCACTTCACCAATAGTATCGACCTCCTCCGGGGCATTTTCCTGTAGGGATATTTCTCTTCCTTCAGTCTCTTCCAAATCTGTCTCTCTTTCCTCAGTGGCATCAGTCACCTTTGTTATCTTCTCCCTTGGGAAAATCTCTCTTCCAGTCTCTCTCAAATCTGTCTCCATTTCCACAGTGACATCAATCATTTCTGGTATTTTCTCCCTGGGAGAGATATCTTTTCTTTCAGTTTCTTTTAAATCTGGCTCCATTTCCTTAGCAGTATTAGCCTCCACAGGCACCTTTTCCCTTGGTGAGGTTTCCAATCTTGCAGTTTCTCTCAAAGCTGCTGTCGTCTCCTCGGAGGCAAGAACTTCCTTTGGTACCTCTTCTTCCTTTGAGAAAATTTCTCTTCTTCCAGTTCTTCTTCCTATATTTGGCTTTGGTTTCTGAAATCGAGTCTTTAGAATTTGAACTTGTTTAGTTGCTTTATTATCCTCTTGAATACTATTAAAAAAAAAAAAAGACACACAATCAAATTGTAAACTAGACTGCCAACTGAAGAGATATGGTTGAGAAATCACTACTGAAAAACCAGGAACTCTCAAATTAAAAAAAAAAAAAATTAACGAAGCACCAGGAATCTCTGGGCAAAATTTAAAAATTAAAGTAGAGAAGAAATTCCATCCTTGGAAATTACAGTAAATTTTTTAAATAATTAAATATATTTATTATATAGAGACATATATACAGAGAAATCTGTCAATAAGGTCAATTAGAGTAGCAGCTAATCGGGCTTAAATAGTCTCTTTCTAATTGTCATCCACATCAACCTCGGCAAATACTGGCTGAGAAAGACTCTCCGAGTCCTCTACATTGGAGCTAGACCAATTTGTGTCTGCTATTCCTACCTTTTCGCCCCTACTCTCCTTTATCCAGACATATGTCTTGCTATAAGAGTTAAAGAACTCATTTATATGGCCAGAACTAACCAGGATCTCAAATAGCTGGGTGGAGGTATAATTTGAATAAGGTACAGTCTTATGACTAAAAACTAGGTCTGCCCCTCCTCACTTTTTAAAAACAATTAAAAATGAGATTTCCTGTACAGTCACTTCTCTAAAAGCTTGTGATTTCATAATACAATGTGGGAATGAAAGAAAAGAGTAAATAAACAACAACGTTTCGCAGTCTGTTGAATGCTACTGGGCACACAACAATCACTATCTTGTATAAGCACCTTGTTCTTCAAAAAAGCAGCAGCATGCTCTGCTTTGTGCTTTATCAATAATAATAGAGAGTAAAACCAATAAAAGTATACAAATGAATGAAAGAGCACTTAGTGACTGGTTAAGATTTTGACCTCTGAGGCCCTTTTCTTGTGTAGATATTTCTCTTCTTTCAGTTTCTTACATAGCATCTTGAACAGTTCAAAGTGTTTGAGACTGGGGAGGAGGGAAACTGCCTATTGGATATAAACAGGCATGATTTGATAAAACACAGAATCTTAGAATTGTTTTTATGAATACTGGAGATTCAAAGGCCAGAAAGGCCACTGCCTTTGGAGGGGAAAGTTGTTGATATCAGACTGGATATTAGTTATGAACAATCCATCAGGGTTCTAAAACCCAAAGGCCACCCAGGGAAAACTTGGTTTTCTACTAAGCCACATGAAAATGGAGTCTGGCTTAAACTAAAAAAATACAAACAAAATATCCAAATTGTCAGATATCTGTAATTAATATTTGTATCAGAGATATGCAACAAGTAATGCAGTTGTACAGGCTTCTACCCAGAGTTTGTGTGGCAGAGAAGTAAAATAGGTTGGGGGTGTAGGGAAGGGGTACAAAGGAATAGAGAAAGAAGAGAGGAATAAAGGAATTTTTCTGTCTTCTAATAAAGATCTTTTGAGTAGTTCAGGAAACCTAGCTTTCACTCTCAGGTTAGGTAGTATTTAAACAGGCTCATACAGCTGTAATAAAGTATACAATAGGCCAGACTTTAAATGTAAAGATTGATAAACTATAAATAATTGTTGCAACTAGATAGTAGGTACATGGGAGTCTGTTATTCTGTTCTCAGTACTTTTGTGCATTGAATATTCCCAAAAGGAAAAAAGTTTTTAAAGCACACTAATAATTCCGTTGATCTGGTTTAATATCCTGCAGAGGGGAAACAACAAATTCAGAGAGCTTTGGCTATGGGAAGTATGAGTTTTACTTAAAATTTACATAAACCTTAAATAAAGGTAATATGTGATCAATCTAATCCCAAAGAAACAAATATTAAGAAAGTCGCATTTTCACATCTGGATATAAACATGTAATTTACTATGCATGTGAAGTGATAATACTATCCATGTTAACTCAAGGTCTAATTTGCGATGGGTAAATCAATTCATCAAAATACCAATAAGTGAGAAATCAACATGAAGGCAATGACATAAACTGCCTTGAAAGGTGAATTTACACTTGTAAATATTATGTAACTTGATATACAGATAACAAAATCAGTCTGATTTGCTATTTTTAAAAAATGATTAAGAATTTCTAAAACTTTACACATAATTCAAACATTATGTCATTAATAAGATGATGCTTACCTTAGACATTCATTAAGAGCCTTGGGCTCATCTGACTGCACATTTTGAAAAGAAGTATCTTTTTTTTCAGACTGTGATGTGATGTCTTCACAATCAAAATTTTTACATGACTGATCTTCTATTTGTTCAGGAGTCTTAAAAACAAACACATTTTTTAAAAAGTTTTAGGTCTCACAATGTAACACACATTTATAAAAGACTTCATTGAAAATTATGTATGACTTGAGTATAAGGAAAATGGTAAACATTTCAAAATTATAAAATGATATTCAAGGGGCACTCTTTTTTTTGGCGGGGGTGTGGGGTGGTGCCACGCTGTGCAGCTTGCGGAATCTTACCCGGGCCCCCTGCAGCGGAAGCACGGAGTCCTAACCACTGGACCACCAGGGAATTCCCTAAGCGGCACTTTTTAATGTTTGTTCTTTAGATATAGGAAATTTCACAAGCCACACCTTTTACCTCATCTCAAAGCCCCCATTCTTTTCCTCCTAATCAGAAAGCAAGTAACTGCTTCAGTCTGATCTGTTAAAATTATCCCTTGGGGTCTATCTTTCTAAATCTTTTTGATTATTATCATCACATTATAGACCCTGGGAATCATAACAGAAGAAATTCAAATCTCAAATCATGCCAACTCTTACTCTTATCACAAAGACCAGCTATTAGGTAAACAATCTAAAATTTATCATCTTTGTTGTTGGAATATTTTAGGAGGGAGCTTTTAACATTTTATTTTGTTTAAGTCAGTATTAAAATTCATATACCTAGCTATATTTTCAGAAGGGAAGTATAATTCAAACACCTGCTGAGTGATGGGGGAAGGCAAGTCCAAACATGAGTAAGGTGAAAGCAGATGATTCATCATATAAATGCTTCAAACCCACAGAGCTGAGAGCTAAGTGCCTTCACAATTAGCAAAGCTGCTGGCTATGAGATTTGGGCATTAAATTTAAAGAACAATATACATAATTGTATACAGTATTGCTGTTTAAAAAGGGGGATGAAAGGAGGCTTATGTATTTGTTTAACAAAAAACTGGAGGGCATCAGAGTACTTACATCTCTATCAATACAGGACTCATTTTCATTCTTTTCTACACTGGCCCCAATTTTTTCCTGTGATGTAACAGTTTCTTTTCTTTCAGCAGCTTTACCTACATTTGGCTTTGGCCTTTGCAATAAGCCCCTCATTAGGCGTGCAGGTCTGAAAGCCTTTAGTTGATCATCTTCCTGCAGACAAATTTTTTCACTCAAACTAGAGTAATTACAAAGGAATAAAATCAATGGTTATTCTGAAGTCACATCATTACTTGTATATCACATACATGCTTGTTTTCAGTATTCTCTTCTCCCAGGTATAAATAAGTAAACCATTTGGAATACAAAATAATTCACAAGGATCCTTAAGAACACCCTCAAAGATACACACCTCTCTATACCTTAACCCTCTAGAACAGACATAGTCCTAAAAGCATGACTATAAAGAAGCATTTTAAAAGCAAATTGTTACCACAAAATTGGAAAAATCTATACCTGACAAGCATGGAATACTATTCCCCACTCAGGACACCATTGTGTACATACACCTCCAGGGCACTGGACACAGAATATGGAATAAACATACAGTCCAGAATCCACTGGTTCAGATTTATATTGGAGCAAGGCCTATTCTAGATCTCTACTCCAAGTTAAAGGTTCCCCACCGCCCTTTTTTTCTGGTCACACTGCGCGGCATGCGAGATCTTAGTTCCCCAACCAGGGATCAAACCTATGCCCCCGGCAGTAGCAGCACGGAGCACTAACCACTGGACCACTAGGGAATTCCCCTAAATATTCGCTTTGGAAACCCCTTGCTATAAATAAAATTATCCAGAAACATATATCTTAACCATTAATTTATCTAACAAGACTTTGTTAAAATCTTGTTAGTAAGTTGAGGGAGAAACGTAATTGCTCACCAGTGGATCCATACTATAATTTATTTCTACAATACCAAGCATAAAGAGCATTATTAAAATGTTTCAACAATCCCTATAGTTAAAAATGGACACTAGCTGAAAATAAAATGCAGACATTATTAAGTAGAAAATAAGTCATTACAATCATTCCTAAGAGTTACTATTTTTATTCTATTTCCTAAATACTTACTTAGATGCAGTGTCAGCTTCTGGATTCTCTTTCTCTTTATTCTCCATTCCAGAAATACCAAGTGCATTCATTTTATCCTTTTCCATATGATTCTACGAATTTAATTTTTTATATTTAATCTACTTAACATAAAGTTCAAACTTTGTAATAAATAAATAAATGGAAATTAAAACAATAAAGTTTCACTTTTTTGTACTCCTAATTATTAAAAGAGAGTTGTTAAAATCATAAAGGCAGATGAGAACCTTTTAAACATATAATCTCATACATCACTGATAGAAGCACAAATTGGTATATCCTTTCTGGAAAGCCTTTTGCCAACATGAATCAAGAGCTTTAATAATGTTCATACTCTTTGACCCAGTAATATCATTTCTAAGACTCTACTCTAAAAAAATATCTAGACAAAGATTTAAGTACAAGGATGTTCACTGGAACATTATGCAAAACAGCAAACACTGTAAACTGACAAAATATCCAATAATGAATAAACGGTTAAATAAATTCAGTAATACCCATTGATAGAATATTATGAAGTCACTAAAAACCATGTTTTCAAAAGATATTTAATGATATGGAAAAATATTTATGAAATGTTAAAATACCAGAGGATACAAAAGTGAATTAATACTACTACTCAAGTATGTAAAAGAAAAGCTGGAAGGATATAGTCTAAAAGGTTGGTTGCATGTAGATAATAAAATTAACTTTTGTTTTAATTTTTACATGAATCTGTATTTTCCCAATCTTCTAGAATTTAAAAACATCTCATAAGATTATAATAATATAGTTACAGTTATATTATTAAGATAAAAAAGATTTCACATAAGAGGAAAAACGACTAAAATTTTAAAAATTATTTTAGCAAAAATAAAACATTTTTAATAATATAATGCTGGCAAGGATATAAGGAAACAGGAACATTCATTTAATGCTTAAAGCAATGTAAATAGATTCTTTTTTTTTTTTTTTTTTTTTTTGGTCACGGGGCTTGTGGGATCTTAGTTCACCAACCAGGGATCGAATCCGGGCCCAGGCAGTAAAAGCGTCCTAACAACTGGACCTCCAGGGAAATCCCAAGATTCCTTTTTTTGACTGTCAGTTTGACAATGCCTAACAAGAGCCAAAAAATATTTAAAATACTTTGGCGCATTAATCCCACCACTTCTGGAAATTTATTCTTTGCCTATTTACAAAATTGTTTGCTTTTATTTACAAGGGTTAAAAAAATGGAAACAACCTAAACATTAGAGAAATGGTTAGGTAAATTAATAATAATGTTAACCTGATGCAGCTATTAAAAAGATCAATTAACTCCAAGAAAGTGTAAATGGATAGTTTCAGAGAAAAAAGTTTTGTATGTTATATATGGCTAAAAACTACAAAAATGTTTACTTCCATAAAAAGAGAAATAAAGTTTATGAAGGACAAACAGAGGAATATTCTATGTATAGATAAGAGGGTTGTGGTTATAATTTTATTATAGCTGGTTTAAAAAATATTTTGAATAAATACTTTATATAAGTAAACAAAAGACATATTTGTTACTACTAAGGATGTTCGAAATGATATATCCTATATTCTAAAGAAAATGTATACAATATGAGACTAGTAAGACAAATTTAATATTAATGTGTGAAGTTCTCATATCTTGGCTTTACTATTGGTAACATTACTTTGTAATTACAAGTTAAACATTTTTATTCCCAACTATTTAGAAAAAATACTTTATAATTTTAATTTCCATTAAGTCTCTTACTCCATACCTTTTCAACCGAAGTTTCTGTATGTAAACTCTTGTTCTCTGCATCTGTTTTCCCTTGTGAAAGAACTGATTTCTTCCCAACTGCCCTTGATAAATTGGGTTTAGGTCTCTGGAGTCGTCCTCTTGTCATCGGTTTAATACTTTCTGTTTGATCAGTTTCCCTAGAAAATTAACATTATTTAAATTGTACCAACATGCAGGCATATTCAAAAGAAATTCTGGAAAATTCTTTAAAAATCCATTCACAGCTAGAAAAGAACTCCTTTAAGCTTACTTACAATAAACGTAGCAAAGAAGACTGAACAAGAAGAGCAATGAAGGGTAACTAATTTGTTTTATCAGATGTTAAAAATATACTACTTAGCATCAATAATTAAAATATTGTGGTACTAACACACGAATAACAGATAAATGAAACACAAAAGAAAACTGAGATGACGACTCCAAAATACATGATTTTAGTATACAATAAAGTTGGCATTTCAAAATAGAATAAGATGACCACAAAAATAATATATTTTTTTAAATAAATGTTAAATTAACGGTGATGGGAAAACTAGTAATACTGGGGAATAAAATAAAATTAGCTCCATTCTTTGCACTGTACTCACAATGTATTCTAAATGGATCAAAGATTTAAGTGAAACCATAGAGAAAACATGAATGAATTCTTTTGTAACTTTGAAGTGGAGTAAGCCTTTCTAAAACTTGATTAAAAGATCAGGAGCCATAAAAGAAAAAAAAAAAAAAGGAGAGAGATCTGACAACAAAAAAATCAAAAACTTTTACATGGCCAAAACATATGTCAGAAGTCAAACTACAAACCAAGAAAACATGTTTTACAAATCATATCACAAGGCTAACCTCTCTAAAATGTAAAGACCTCCTACAGAACAATACCAGTAACTCATTAGAAAACTGGAAAAAGGATATGAACTCACAAAAAAACAAAATAAAAATAGGTTTTAAATGTGAATAGATGCTCAGCTTCACTCCCAATAAGAAATGTACAAATTAAAAGTGGAGCAAGCTGGACTTCCCTGGCGGTCCAGTGGTTAAGACGCCACGTTTCCAACGCAGTGGGTGCAGGTTCGATCCCTGGTCGGGGAACTAAGATCCCACATGCCGTGCAGCACGGCCAAAAAAGAAAAAAGAAAAAAAAGGTTGGAAAAAAAAAAAAGTAGAGCGAGCAAGCACAAATGTGAAAAGATATTAAGAATCGGAGAATCTATGGGGAATTATATACAGATGTTCATTGGTCTTTTGACTTTTCCTTAGGTTAGAAAATTTTTAAGTAAGCAACTGAAGGGAAAAAAAAAAAAATAGAATTACATACCCCTGTCAAAAAAGGAGGAGTGGGGTATATATACCATACTGTGATATTATTTTATTTTATAATCTATCAAGACCAGCAAAAATCCAAGTTTGATAACACTGTTGGTAGGGAGCCATTTCTTACATTGTTAGTGGGAATATAAACTAGAATAACTCCTACGGAGAGCATTTTGGAAGTATCTATCAAAATCATAAATGTATAAATGTACACACACATACAAATGTGTCCTTTGGGCTAGCAATTTCATTTTAGGAACTTTCCCTACAAATACACTGGCACAAAGGTGAAAGGACAGAGGTATAAGTTTCTAAGCATTGTTTGTAAAATCAACATATATAGCCATCAACAGAGCACCGATAATATAAACTGTAATTCATCCATACAACAGAACACTATGCAACTATAAAAAGAATAAAGGTCTTTAAGTAAAGATATGAAGATATAAGATAAAAAAATTACAAAATGGTATTATACTATGCTACCATTAGGGTTTTAAAAAGAGTAAAATATATATAAACTTTATATATTTGTATTAGCTTTAATGTTTTTTTTTCTTTTAAATCTCTGAAAGACTAAGAAATAAATAACACTGGTTACTTGTTAGGGTAAATGGGGACATGACAGGAAGGATACTTCACTCTATACCTTCTCACACTTTTGGACATTTGAACCACAGGAATATATTGCCTATTCCAAAGACTAGTTTAAATTTTTATTTAAAAAAATAAGTTTGATTCTCTGGGACTTCCCTGGTGGCGCAGTGGTTAAGAATCCACCTGCCAATGCAGGGGACACAGGGTCCGAGCCCTGGTCTGGGAAGGTCCCACATGCCGCAGAGAAACTAAGCCCGTGCGCCACAACTACTGAGCCTGCACTCTAGAGCCCGCGAGAAACAGCTACTGAGCCTGCGTGCCACAACTACTGAAGCCCACGCACCTAGAGCCCGTGCTCCGCAACAAGAGAAGCCACCACAATGAGAAGCCCGTGCGCCGTAAGGAAGAGTAGCCCCCGCTCGCTGCAACTAGAGAAAGCCTGTGCGCATCAACGAAGACCCAAGGCAGCCAAAAATAAATAAATAAAAAATAAATTTAAAAATCATCTTTAAAAAAAAAAAGTTCGATTCTCAATGTGACTATGCTTTACTGAAAATAAGAATTCATAAACTAAATAACTTTTAAGCCCATATGAGGAGCTATGAAGGAGATAAAAAGGAAGTCTGAACTTTTGAGATATCTTTTCAAAGGGAGATTCTTGTGGTGCTTTTATTGTTTTTAGTGAAGATATTAATTTAACCAGTACTTTCATACTAGAAAATATAATACATAATCTCTTTAAAGTCATCAATATCAAAATCTACTACTTTGACAACAGGTATGAAAAATAACTCAAACCAAGTAAAAGTTAAATCTCATAGCAAATATTTAGGCTTCCAAATTATTTTAGAATTTCATCGTAAGTTACCAGTTTGTTATAACTCGTATCACTAAGATAATCTTTCTATAATGAAATATAAAGTGAAAAACCTTAATGTCACTAAGACCACAGTACAATTACATATTAAATGGTCTACAGTCCTCTCCTAATCCCTAAAGGAAGCAACATTATCATTTTTTAAATGGTAATAAATTATCAAAATTTTGAAAACAAATTTTAAAATCCTACCATGTAAAATACTTACAGTGTTTTATCTTTTAGGTCACCATTTCCTTCTTCTGTACAACTACTCTCAGCATTATTCACCTCACACAATGCTCTAATCCCACCTTCTGATGAAGGCAAATCTGAAGTGCTTGATTCTGAAGTCTCAGTTGCTACTGATACGGCATCTTGTTGACTACTACGGGAATGAAAATATATCAGGGGGGAAAAGAACCCTTAGTAATGCACATTTTATACTAATTATTTAAAAGATTTTTTTAAAAATATACAAAGCCAAAACTCTGGAAGATGATCCTTCATATCATGGAATAATCAAAATGGATATTTTGGTTTCTCTATGATCCTCCTTGCACCATGTTATTAAAACACTGTATCTTAGGAGATAATAACAGTCACAAATGAACAGGGAAAGTGCTCAAGAAGTCACAAAATGAAAAACTCATAACTACATGGGGTTCACAAATCAAATGTATGTGTAAAATCATAGTTTAGGAATGATAGTTCCTATGATTCCTAAATCATAGTTTAGGAATCAATGTTTAGGAATTATCTTTCATTAAAATTTTATATTGGCAGTCTTTGCTTTGCATGGTACTGTGTTACCCAAGAGCCATGGAAATCGAAGACACAGCTGCAACATGCACAAGTTGCAGTTAATGTTGTAGCGTGCAAGGAGAGGACTGCTGTATTAGGAAATACTTCAACTAACAATAATATAAATGATGACCATGTACTAACGAGCATTCAGTTTCAACACAAATTCACATTTAGCCATGCTTTGTTTTTTTGTTCTTTTTTTCTACTGGTTGTTTGTCTTTTCCCAGAGCTCTTTCTATATTCTTTTTTGGTTAGATGTTACATATAAAACCTCCCAATCAATAGCTTGCCTTTTACTTTCTTCATGGAGCCTTTTGCCAACAGAAGTATTTAATTTTACTGCAGTTGAATTTATCAATTTCATCCTTTAAAGTTTGTGCTTTTTATGTCTTAAGAAATCCTTAACATCACAAAAATATTTTTCTACATTTTCTCCTAAAAGTTTTAAAGATTTGCTTTATATATGTAGTCTTTAATCTATGAGGAAGCTAGTGCATAGGGTAAAATAGGGACCTACTATTATCTTTTTCATATCTAAGCACCATTTAATGAATGGTTAATTCAATCTTTCCCACTAATTTCTAATGCTACCTCTGCCATCTAAATGATGCCTAAATTTCTCTTCCTAGATTCTACATCCAATTATCCTCTCAGTCAATTTGTTTGCCCTTTTCCAGTACCACACTATTTTAATTACTCTAGCTTTAGAATAAGTCTTAATACATTTCCTCCCTAGAGTTGTTTTTCAAAATTGTCTTTACCATTCATGACCCTTTGCTCTTATGTATATAACAATTTTAGAATCAGCTCACTGTTTTACAAAACCAACTGGTATTTTAACATTCATTAAAGGGTAGTTTTCCCCCCTAAAAAAAGTCATCAGTATTGTTTTGTGCATAGTCTATGAAATTAGTTGTGTCTCTGAGATCAGAATTTAGATGTCTGTCACCCAGCAAGTTAAGGGCCTGAGGTCTATGGCTTGGCTTCAAAGAAATTATTAATCTTCTGAATTGTATGAATAAATTGGCACAGGTGCATATAGGTATTTTTCTACATGAGAATAGATGGCTTTCATCAAAATTTTCAGAAGAGGGTACATGCTGACCAATGGAACAGAAAAGACCCATGCATACACAGTCAAAGGATCTTTGACAGGGTGCCAAAACTACACAGTATGAAAAGGATAATCTCTTCAGCAAATGATGTTGGGAAAGCTAGATATCCATATGCAAAAAAAGAGAAACTGGACCTTTATCTTATACCATATACAAAAATCAACTCAAAATGGAATAAAGATTTAAAGGTAACACCTTTTATTTTTTTCTTTTTCAGCTATGCCACGTGGCTTGCAGGATCTTAGTTCCCCAACCAGGGATTGAACCCAGGCCCACCGCATTAAAGGTAACGCCTTAAAGTATAAAATTCCTAAAGGAAAACATGGGGGAAAGCTTCATAAGATTGGTATTGGTAATAATTTCTTGGACATGACACAAAAGGCACAGGCAGGAAAAGTAAAAATAGACAAGTGGGTCTATATCAAACCAAAAACCTTCTGTACAGCAAAGGAAACAATCAAGAGTCAAAAGGCAACCTATGGAATGGGAGAAAAGACTTGTAAACCATATACTGGATAAGGGCTTAATATCCAAAATATAAAAGGAACTCCTAGAACTCAGTAACAGAAAAACAAATAACTCAATTAAAAAACTGGAAAAGGAATTGAATAGACATTTCTCCACAGAAGACATACAAATGGCCAACAAGTAACATTTAAAGATGCTCAAGGGACTTCCCTGGTGGCGCAGTGGTTAAGAATCTGCCTGCCAATGCAGGGGGCACAAGTTTGAGCCCTGGTCTGGGAAGATCCCACATGCCGTGGGGCAACTAAGCCCATGTGCCACAACTACTGAGCCTGCGCTCTAGAGCCCGCAAGCCACAACTACTGAGCCCGCGTGCTGCAGCTACTGAAGCCCACGCGCCTAGGGCCCGTGCTCTACAACAAGAGAAGCCACTGCAATGAGAAGCCCGCGCATCACAACGAAGAGTAGCTCCCACTCACCGCAACTAAAAAAAGCCCGCGTGCAGCAACGAAGACCCAACGTAGCCAAAAATAAATAAATAAATAAATAAATGATAAAATAAAATAAAGATGCTCAACATCACAATCATCAGGGCAATGCAAATCAAAACCACAGTGAGGTATCACCTCACACCTGTTAGGAACTGTTATACTAACATTAATTTTTTAAAATACATATGTAATTAAAAATATGTATTAACTAAAATATATATATTAACTTTTTAGAAAAACAGAAAATAATAAATGCTGGCAAGAGTATGGAAAAACTGGAATTCTTATGAACTGTGGGTGGGAATGTAAAATGTGGTCACAATGAAAAACAGTATGGAGGCCCTTCAAAAAAAAAATTTTTTTTTTTTCAGAGCAATGTTGCTTTTTTTTGTTTGTTTATTTATTTTTTATTATTATTTTTTTTTGGCTGTGTTGGGTCTTCATTTCTGTGCGAGGGCTTTCTCTAGTTGTGGCAAGCGGGGGCCACTCTTCATCGCGGTGCGCGGGCCTCTCACTGTCATGGCCTCTCTTGTTGCGGAGCACAGGCTCCAGACGCGCAGGCTCAGTAGTTGTGGCTCACGGGCCCAGCTGCTCCGCGGCATGTGGGATCTTCCCAGACCAGGGCTCGAACCCGTGTCCCCTGCATTGGCAGGCAGATTCTCAACCACTGCACCACCAGGGAAGCCCCAAAAAATTTAAAACAGAATTATCATATGATCCAGCAATTTCCCTTCTGGGTATTTATCCAGAAGAACTGAAAACAGGATCACAAAGAAATATCTTCAGTTCCATGTTTATTGCAGCATTATTCATAATAGCCAAGAGATGGAAACAACCTAAATGTCCATTGACAGATAAATGAATAAACAAAATGTGCTATATACTTACAATGGACCATAAATGGTCGACCATTTTATTCGACCATAAAAATGGAAATCCTTCATATGCTACAACATGGATGAACTTTGAAAACATCATGCTAGGTGAAATAAGCCACTCATAGAAGGATAAATATTTATGATTCCACTTACATGAAGTATCTAAAGTAACCAAACTCATAGAAAGTAGAAGGGTGGTTACCAGGGGCTGGGGTAAGGAGGAAATAAAGAGTTACTGTTCAACAGATACAGAGTTTCAGTCATGCAAGATGAAAACGTTCTAGAGATTTGCTGTACAACAATGTGCTCATAGTTAACAACGCTGTACATTTTAAAACCTCGTAAGAAGAGCAGATCTCATGTTATGTGTTTTTTACCACAAGTAAAAACAAACAAACAAACAAAAAAACCTCAGCAGGATACATCACATTCAAATTGCTGAAAACCAAAAATCAAGAGAATCTCTTTACAGAAAATGATAAACCCATGCAAACATGAACCACAAGAAAGCGGTAGTGGCATAGCAATCATCAGAACAGAGAGCAATACCAGAATGATATCACACGAATGATAAAAGGGTGATTTCACCAAGAAGATACAACAATCCTAGATATGTACACACCTAACAAAAGAGCTTCAAAAGACATGAAGAAAAACAAATAGAACTGAAAAGAGAAATAAGCAAATTCACAATTACAGGTGGAGATTTCCCACTCCTTTGGTAACTGATAGAAGATGTAGACAAAGTGAGTAAAGATACATAAAATACCTTGGTGAAAGAGCAGGGTCAGTTCTTTCCTCGGCCTTTTCATTAGAGGATAGACCCACAATGTCATCTGTGTTCTGTACACAGGGAAGCTTTTGTTCCTTATTGCTTTCATCTTCATTTATCTCAGGACTTAAAGACAGGCATTTATCTATTAATACAAAATGCATATTATTATAAAAATGATAGCAAAAACATATATTTAAAGCACAAAGGAATTTACATATAACACTGTAATGTAATGATTAAGAAATTATCGCAAAGTCCAATTTCTTAAAAGCTGAGCTTTTCTGCTTTATATGTAATGTCTTTACTAGTAAGCCACAAAGAGTGTATTATGATGCTTATAAATCACACTATGCTATCTATCAGGATTCACTTACTAAAATCTTATTGGTGAAGTTGAACCACATAAAACTTAAATTCTACAGAAAGGTTGTTCTGGTCTGCTAATATCTTTTTCTCCTCTCTTTACTTGGTTATCTGCTTTAAGTAATCTATATGTGAACTCTTAAAGAAAGAGACCGAGACTTCCCTAAACTCTTAGCTCTCATTCCCTAGTGACTCACAAGTGTCAAAATGTCTGTATTCTAGGGAATTTTAAAAAAGAAAAATGAGAGGAATACTTATTCTAGTACCTTTTATACAAATTAAACAACTTATTTTGGGTTCATAGAGGTGCTCTGTAGAGGCAGAACATGAAAACCTGTGATTTATTAACAGACACAATACACATTTAATTATATGCACGTGACTTAGAATAATTGTTAATGTGAGTACATAGGAGGTAACACATCTCAGAGACAAACTTGAGAGAAAAATCTCCCCATTTCACTCTTTTTTCAATAAACGTTTTTTCTTTAAATTAAAAGTAAAAGGGTTTAACACAGTACCGAGAATACAGAACCAATTAACAAGCGTTATTAGTTGCTACTATCCAGAAGAAAAGTAGTTAAGTTATACATCATATTAGTGTACATGTCTTCACAAGTAATATAGGGGCTATTAAAATATGTAATACACTTACTTTTGTGTTTTTCTCCTTTAGAAGAGCCTGGCTGAACAGTGGCATTTCCTGAAAGATTTACCTCTTGTTCACTACCTTCATCCTGATTCTTTCTTCTCCTTTTCTTTTGATTTATATCTTGTTCTAATGCATTCTGTTCTGAATCCTGTCCTGATAAAGTCAGAGACTGTTGTTCTTCTTCAACTGTCTGAGCATCCTTCTGAGATCCTTCTGTGTCTGAAATTCTAGTGCTCACAGACTCATCTGGATTATCATTCACTCTTTCACTGGCAACTTTTTTCACTTAAAGTAAGAGAAATTGTTATAAATATAAAAACAACCTACAGAAAAATTCTTAAAGGTGGAGAAGATAAATACTTAAGGATGTCTGAGTGAAAATTTAAAGACAACCTAAACTGTCCAATAGAGAATGACTAACTAAGTTATAATACATTTATGCTATAGAAATCCATGCCGCAAATAACAATGAGGTAGGTTTGTATGTAGTCATGTAAAAGATTTCAAAAAATACTGTTGCCTTAAAAAAAAAATCAAGTTGCAGAACAATACACAGTATCACCACACTTTTATTTTAAGAAAAACAATTACATAGACTCTAAGACACATACACATATATAGGCATAGAAAAGTTTACTAACAATCATCCCCAAGAAAGCTGAAGACTTTGAGGGCAGGGTACAAGAGAGAGTTCAAGTACTTTATTTTCTGTATCCTTTGTTTTTCAATGAACAACCTTATTAACAAATATTTTTAAACAATTTCTAGTGTCTTTTTTGAAGGCATATTAATAGTTAACTGTATCAAAAGATGAAAATAATGAATTACATTTTAAAAAACAAAAATAATAAAATGTCATTTATTTTTACTCAAAAAAAGTCAAAACAAGATTTTAAAACTAAGAAAATATGCTGGATTTATTCTTTATCAAAATAATAATCAGCAATTTTTAAATCCTGAGACTTGTAACAAAGTACCTGAAAAGTTCTCACATTAAATAAGATACGGTGAGTTACTTATGCTATCACTGTAACATAATAACCACAAGATTAGTGATAGATTAATATATCTATTTTAATTTCCCAGGGCTATGTAAGTAAAAAAAATGACTAAAGAATGAAATAACTTTGCAGTTATCAATACTACTTTTAAAAAGACAGGGGCACTATGCTCTAGAAAAAGAAGTTCTATATTGGCTCTGTGCAGAAGGAGTTAACAAAGCAGGCCTCACTGCTCTCCTTTGAAAGGCCTGCTTAAAAGGTTGGCCCTTGGGCTGTGTCTGGAAACGTGGGTTTGGGGAGAGTTCCCACCAGCCTAACTGACAAAAGTGGCTCGCTACACCTAAATTCTTTAAACAAACAATGTGGTTTATGCTGAACAAATGCTTTCCTTTTGGGAGTTTTGAATTCTGGTACATGCCAGGAAGAAGGTGTCTACATGACCAACTTCTAATAAAAATCTTGGGTGCTGACTTTCTAACAAGCTTCCCTGGTAGACAGCTTTTTACATACCTCATTCCTACTTGTTTTTGGGGAATTAAGCACATCTTGTGTGACTCTACTGGAAGAGGACTCTTGGAAGCTTTACTTCTTTTCCCTAGACTTTGACCTATGTGCCTTTCCCTTTGCCAATTTTGCTCTGTATACTTTCATTGTAATAAATCTCAGCTGTCTGTACAACTATATGCTGAATCCTGTGAGTCCTAGCAAATAATTGAACCTGGGGGTGCTCTGGGGTCCCCCTACACAGGCTCTCACAGTCCTAGCTTGAGTCCTGCCTCTACCACTACTAACACTGTGAGACCTTAGGAAAAAATGACTTAGGATCTCTGAGGTTATTAAAACAAAAGGAAATGGGCTGGAATGTATAACTAATATATAAGGTTCCCTGTAGTTCAAAGATTCTTTAAATTATGTGATTATAGCTAAACATTGTCCTCAGATCAGAATTCAAATAGTTAAGAAAATATAAGCCTAAAAATAGAAATACCCACATATAAACAATTTCCTACCTGGTACAAGTCAACGTTAACCCTCAGAAATAAGGTGTGCTCAAACAATACAGTTGAGTCACAAGCCCAAAGTATTAGAGTTCCATTTTTTTATTTTAGACTTTTGTGCCAGATTTGTTTTACAAAGAAAAATGATAATAAGTAACCAAACATGACACCCCAATATTCTGATGCTCCTTTATTAGCTACAACTATGCCCTCGATGCAAGAAAGATGTCAAATAGCCCAGCCATCCAATTATAAAATTTAAAAGGGAGCTGCTGTTTGGGGCCAGATAACTAGAAGATTGAAGAAAAATCAATTCCCTCCAGTCGGATGTCCTGATGATCTCAACTACCTGAACTACATATGAACACCCTAAGACTTGAGGGACAATATTGCAAGTCTATTATTATTAAGTAAAATAACACACTTTCTTTTAAATAAATACCTTTTACATTTTTCCGTGATTTAGAGGACTTCTTCTCCTTTAAAGTCTGATTTTTAACAGATTTTTGTTTTCTTTTCTCTTCTTCAGCAAGAACTTTCTGAAGCAAATGAGCAAAAAAATCGAAGTCAAAAGGGCGCTTTTCCTCTGTTTAAAAAAAAAAAAAGAAAAGAAACTTCAAGTTTTTATTTTAAAAAAAGGAAAAGAACTTTCAAGTTTTCATTTTTCTTAAGTATAACATCAAAAGCGAATGGGCTTAGCAGCAGAACGGACAAAAAACTCTAATCACTATAGTACAGTCACACAACAGAACACCACTGAGCAATAAAAAGGAACAAACTATATTAGTTTAAAAAATAAAAATAAAAAGAAGGAACTACTGATACAAGCAATAATATAGGTGAATCTCAAAAACATGCTGAGTGAAAGAAGCCAAACACAAAAGAGTATATACCGTATGATTCTATGAATAAGACGTTCTAGAACAAGATAAACTAACCTATGATGATTCAAATGAAAATAGTAGTTGCCTGGGTCAGGATTAGGAGTGGAGATTGACTAGAAAGGGAAAGAAGTGGCCTCGCTGGAATGATGAAAATGTTCCATGGCTTGTTTTGTGTGGTGGTTACACAGGTGTACTCTCTGTCAAAACTCAAACTATAAATTGCACTGTCCATAATTATAAATATACTTTTTTAAAAGGCTAGGATGATTAAGAAGTCCTCAAAAGCCTATCCACCACTTTATGTCCTCACTTTATTACAACTCTTTCACTATTAACTCTTACTCTTCCAAATATCAGCAAAGAGGATAGTAAATGAATATTGATCAGGACGACTCTCACTAAATACCTATTAACAGTATTGTATCAGAAAGAGTAATGTATGAACAAACCAGAATGAATCCACTCCAGGAGTCAATCCTTGCCTCAGCTCTATGTCTATAAATACAGTGAATACAGAGAAATGAATACAGGGAAAATGGTGCTCTATATACATAAGCTCCAAGATTGTTTTGATTACAAGATGATTACAAGATGGCCTCAGAAAAAGAGGTATATACCAAAACAAAAATAAATTAGCCTCAGGAAACTAAGCCCAAACCTGATATGCTTGAAAGCCCTATTTTATTGTGGACCCAGCTTTTTATCTGTTCTGACCTTCCACACAAATGATTCTGAAAAACACAGCACTAAAATAATCCATAAAGTTCTCAGAGGAATTAAAAATATAAGTTCTAAAAAACACCATTTGGGTTTTTTTGTTTGTTTGTTTGTTTTAACAATTTCCACTACAAAGCAGCAAACAGTGAATTTTAAAGGTTCTATTATAATGGTTTTAACAATGGTTCCACACCCCATAAAGACCGTTTATAGATTTATGGACTCTTTTCTGATTACAATGCATTAAACATAACGAAAAGTTTCAAGACTACTTCTCTAAAATGGAGACGGTTGAGGACTAAAATATTCCAGATCTTCCAGGAGCCATTCCTGGAAGTGGTTTTCCTGAGGACTCAATACCACATTGGTAAGGTATAGGGTCCACTCATCTACCTTTGTGTCTACTCATAAAATAAATGTACATGCTATACAATCTAAGTACCTCTCTTTAGAATTTTTTTCTAAGATTAGCACTATGGCAAATGAACATTGAATACACTTATTAATCATGAAATATTGGTAATTATATTCCAAACAAAGAATAAAGGAACTACTTTAAATAGTACATTTAATTCTGTTTTTCTTTACAGATCCCTTGATGTAGTTCTCTGGACTTAAAAAGAAACAATGTTCATTTTAATGAGGTTATTAGTTAAAAGCTGAAAGGTATACATCATTTCTTCAAATCAGGTCTAAATTCAAAAGTCACCTCTTCAGGGGCTTCCCTGGTGGCACAGTGGTTAAGAATCTGCCTGCCAATGCAGGGGACACGGGTTCGAGCCCTGGTCCGGGAAGATCCCACATGCTGTGGAGCAGCTAAGCCCGTGCGCCACAACTACTGAGTCTGTGCTCTAGAGCCCACGAGCCACAACTACTGAGCCTGCAAGCCACAGCTACTGAAGCCCGTGCGCCTAGAGCCCGTGCTCCGCAGCAAGAGAAGCCACCGCAGTGAGACGCCCGCGCACCGCAGCAAAGAGTAGCCCCCGCTCGCTGCAACTAGAGAAAAGCCAGTGCGCAGCATCGAAGACCCAATGCAGCCAAAAATAAATAAAAATAAATAAATTTATTAAATTTAATAAATTTATTTTAAAAAACGTCACCTCTTCAGACAGAACTTCCCTTAATACCCAATCTAAACACCCACCCCCTAACTCCCTCTTTTTTCTTCTTAGAAATTAATCACTATCTGAAATTATCCTGCTTACCAATTATATTCCTCCCCCACCCAATTAGACCTAAGGCTCTAAAAGCAGGATTCCCATCTGCCCTGTTCACCATGATATCCTCCATGCCTACAACAGTGACTAGCACACAGCAGGTGGTCTGTATTACTGACTGAATGACAGACTTACCACAGTAGGTAAGGAATCATCTACAGTGTAATATCGTCCAGAAACAATTAACTTCTTCTTCAATACAGTTCCCCCAGAATAAAGAGCACTTAGAAATAGTATCTTCAGTCCCCCTAATTTCTTGGACTCAGAACTCTGCTTACTTGCTTCTTGATGTTTTAGCTATTCCCTTGCCTATAGATCTGTATCAACCACCCGACCTGAACTGCTAAAGAGAAAAATTTCCAGTCTTACTCTTCCTATGACAATATAGGGATAAAACAAATCTAAAACACACTGGAACCGAAGACAAAACATTGGTCATTTTTTAGAATCTCCAAATGATTCCTTGTGAAAGAGGTCTTAATACTTACGGAATGCTTTGTCTATTCTCCATCCATTTGTTTTCTCCTCACGTTTAAATTTATTCTGTTAACAAAACAAAACAAAAACCCTTTGGTAATTTTCTCCCATGAAACAAGTGCAGATTATGTCTTAAAAAAAGCATCAAAATAAAATTCTTATTATAACATATGATTCTCTAATAAATAACACATCTTTGCTAATAGGCAAGTTACTTAAACCCTTAGCTTGTAAAAAATAGAAATGAAAGATTTATACTGAGCTCTGTGCTCCTCCTTATGATCAATAACATGAATTAGCAATGGAAACTGGATTTACAGAGGATAGAAAAAAAATAAAGTCAACTAGCATGGAAACAGATCAAACTGTAATCAATTAAGCTAACCAGTATTAACTCTTTAAAAACTAGTATATTCATATCAAGTTAAACCTCTTACATTATTATTTTAATATGATTTTAATGGCATGCACGGGAAACTGTAAAGAAAAAACTAAGCAAAATTTTGAAGCAGGCCAAGTTTATGTTTAGAAACTTCTTTATATTAAGGAACATTTCCTCATGCTTTTCTGAGCACCAAAGAGCCCCATTCCCAATTCCACTCCAGATTACCTCCTTTAAGATGGAGATGGTTAAGGTTTAGGGTTCAATGAATCCTAAGGTCATTAGAAAGTCTGAGGGCATACACATATACAAACACACCCTGCAGGAGGGAATGATCAGCCAATCTCTCCCTTCTACAGATCAGTGGTCTAAAAGCTTTTATTAAAAATACAAAAATCGTTTTATTGAAAAAAAAGAGAGAAAAATAACACAAAATAAAGAACCTCTTCACGGCCCCTTTCTTCCTTCCAAAAGAAACTACCCACTAACCTGACTTTATTTTTTTTTATTAATTAATTAATTTATTTATTTATTTATTTATTGGCTGTGTTGGGTCTTTGTTGCTGCACGCAGGCTTTCTCTAGTTGCAGCGAGCAGGGGCTACTCTTCACTGGGGTGCACAGGCTTCTCCTTGCGGTGGCTTCTCTTGTTGAGGAGCACAGGCTCTAGGCGCTCCAGCTTCAGTAGTTGCGGCATGTGGGCTCAGTAGTTGTGGCTCACAGGATCTAGAGCACAGGCTCAGTAGTTGTGGCGCACAGGCTTACTTGCTCCACGGCATGTGGGATCTTCCCAGACCAGGGATCGAACCTGTGTCCCCTGCATTGGCAGGTGGATTCTTAACCACTGCGCCACCAGGGAAGTCCTAACCTGACTTTAAAGCAATCACTTTCTTACATTTCCTCACTGTTTATCATCCAAGTGTGCATCCTTAGCTCTATAGTTTAGCCTTTCCTATTTTTTAAAACTTCATGTGACTAACATCTTTCAATCTACAGATTATCCCTCTATTCCATTCTATATTTTTCTTCATAAAACTTATTACCAAGTAATACAGAAGTTTTCAAGGAAGATCATCTTTCTCCCTTAAAAGATCATATTATTCTTTAAACATTTCCTCAAAAGTTAACAAAAGTCAGGTCCACATGTAACAAAAGTCACATAAAAAGTGACAGACTACAATCACTAAATTAAACATCCTGAGAGAAATACCAGTAGGCTTTAGGCATTACTCAATTCTAAAACATTGCTACAACATATTTTACTTAATTCAGAATATAATCCAGAATAATTTAAAACTTTTTTGAAGAATGTATTGATGTTAGTCATTTTTTTTTTTCTGGCCACCCCACACAGCTTGTGAGATCTTAGTTCCCGGACCAGGGATCAAATCCAGGCCCTAGCAGTGAAAGCGCAGAGTTCTAACCATTGGACCACCAGGGAATTCCCTGATATTAGTCATTGAATTCATAGGCAGGAACCATTGTAGGCCAAATTCCACGATTATAAAATAAATCCCATAATTTCCATCCCTGGCCCTGACAAAAACTGGTAACGAGCTTGTTCCACATATCCAACCCAAAATAAATAACTTTAACACCAAACAAAATAAGTGCATCAACTATTTTCAAGCACTGGACAATAGGCAGAGCAAGACTACAATCCCACAATCCCAGAGAGAAGGGAAACACAAAAGATGTACCAACGTTCACCCTGGCTGTCTGCCTGGGCTAAATTTCCTAACCAATGAAAGAGAGAAAGGCCAAACAGAGCACAGACATCCTACTGAGCTGCGGAAGTAGACAATCTTTAGGGGCAGGGTTCTACAGAGAAGAGAGCTATTTAAAGAGGAGTCTCACAAGCCTGGTAGAAGTATCCCATAGGCTGTTGGTCTGGGTTCCATATGCCCAGAGCATAAGCTCTAGTGGAGAACAGCTACTACAGGGATGGGAGCAAAAAGAAGATGCTAGAGGTCACGTAACATAGTGAGATGACAGGGTTCTTCCCACACGAATGGAAAGATTTTGTTAACATCCAAACATTCACCTCAGACACCAGAACAACCACCACTTAGAGACAGGGATCACACCCTAGAGCAGCCTTTCTCAATTGAGGTTCTAGCATGAGAATTAAGCCCTAATGTCCTAAGGGATATACTACATGTAATGAATCACCTTCTTTCCTGTACACCTAGAATGGTGTAATATGACCATCCTTAGAAAAAATTAGAAAACAGTAACACAAATTATTTTCTGTAGTTCAGATGAGAAACCTAGAGTAAGGACCAGTCTTAATAAAGCCTAAAACCAAGCCTTGGGAAGAATAAGGAGAGTTGGCAATATACTAACCACCTTCTAGAACTAAACACTCTTTAAAGGAAAAAAATATAAAATAAAAACAAACATAATCCAGACACTGTGCAACATATCCACAATGTCCAGCATGCAACTGAAAAAAAAAAAATCCACAAGACATGAGAAAAGACAGGAAAATGTGATGCACAGTCAAGGAAATAAAAAGAGTCAACAGAAACAGATCCCAATATGACCCAGATGTTGAAATAAGCAGATGAGAAAGTTAAAGCAGCTGTTATATGTTCAAGGATTTAAAGGAAAATATGGAATGAACAGATACAGAAATCTTAGCAGAGGAATGGAAGCTAAGAAAAATAACCAAGGTGAAATCACAGAAATGAAAGGTATAATATCAGAAATGAAACATTCACTGAATGGCCTTAACAGCAGACTGACGATAGCAGAAGACAGGATCAGTGAACTTATAAACATGATACCAGAAACTAACCAAACTGAAATAAAGAAAAAAGACTGGGGAAAAAAATGGACAGAGCTTTAGTAATCTGTAGTACAATGTCATGCAAACTAACACAGGTAAGCGGAGTACCAGAAGTAGGGAACAAAGCAGAAAAAACATTTTTAAAAAACAACTCTTGGGCAAATCATAAACAAACTGCTGAACACCAAAGTTAAAGAAAAAATCTTGAAAGCAGTCATAGAAAAGCAATTCATATATGTGTATAACTGAATCACTCTGCTGTACAGCAGAAATTAACACAACACTGCAAATCAACTATACTTGAATAAAATAAATTTTAAAAAAAGAAAACCTTAAAAACAGAAAAGAAAAGCAATTCATGACATGAATGACATGAGTGATGGCTGAATTTTCATCAGAAACACTGGAGGCCAGTGGACAATGGAATGACATTTTAAAAGCACTGAAAGGAAAAACTATCCAACCAGACTTGTATACCTAGCAAAAATGAGACTAAAAAAAGTCTTTCAGAAAAATGAAAGCTGAAAGAATTTTTCAACAGCAGATAGGGTATTCAGAACTACAAGGAGTGAAAAGCATCAGAAATGGTAAACATGTGGCTAAATATTAAAGACTACAGTTGACTCTTGAACAACCTAACTTTGAACTGTGTGGGTCCACTTAAATACGTGAATTTTTTTCAATAGTAAATACTACAGTACTACACAATCCGAGTTTGGCTGAATCCATGGATACATAACTGCAGATACAGAGGAATCGCAGATATGAAAGGCCAACTGTAAGTTATACTCAGATTTTTGACTGCAAGGAGGATCGACACTCCTAACCCCTGCATTATTCAAGGGTTAACTGTAGTTTCTTTAATCTACTAAATTTCTGTTAAAGACAAAAGACTCTCTAAGCTAAAATAAGTTCATGTGTAGTGGGGTTTATAAGTAGAAGTAAAACATGTAATAGAATGAAGGATGGAAGGTAAATAGAATTCTTCTTCTAAGAGGATATTATGTAAAGGGTAAAAAGGTACAATAGAAATAAAATATAATACTAAAAAAATTTGATTAACCCCAAATAAAGCAGGAAAAGATGAGTAAAAAACAGATGGAATGAATGGGAAATAGTGAGATGGTAGACTTAAACACAGCCATATCAATTATCACATTAAACATAAATGAACTAAGCTATTAACAGAAATGTAAAACAGACATTTTGTTTTATTTTTATCAGGGGCAACATAAGAATACAAAGAACATTTCCTGTAGATACAATGAACCTATCTACAAAACAGAAACAGACTCATAGACATAGAGAACAGACTTGTGGTTGCCTGGGGGGTTGGAGGGTGGGGAGAGGGATGGACTAGGAGTCTGGGGTTGGTAGATGCAAACTATTACATTTAGAATGGATAAACAACAAGGTCCTACTGTATAGCACAGGGATCTATATTCAATATCCTGTGATAATGAACCATAATGGAAAAGAATATAAAAAAAGAATGTCTCTATGTGTATAACTGAGTCACTGCTGTACAGCAAAGATTGGCACAGCATTGTAAATCAACTATACTTCAATTTAAAAAATAAATAAATAAAAATAAATGATCTGTGCCCAAAAAAAAGAAAAGAAAAGGAAAGGAAAAAAAATGGATCAATCTAAAGAGAGAAACACAAATCTGCAATTGTGGTTAGACGTGTCAACTCTTCTCTCAGTAACTGACAGAACTAGATGACCCCACACCCAACAACTGCAGAACACACATTGATTTCAAGTGCACACTGACCAAGGTGAGAGTATGATAGGCTTTTTTTTTTTTTTGGCCATGCAGTGCGTCACGTGGGATCTTATAAGCCGACCAGGGATCGAACCCACACCCCCTGCAGTGGAAGTGCAGAATCTTAACCACTGGACTGCCAGAGAAGTCCCACAAGTATGATAGGTTTTAAAATAAATCTCAACAAATTTCAAAAAGATTGAAATCTTACAGATTATGTCCTTTGACATTCAGAATGTCAAAGAAAACAATAACAGTAAGATATTTAGAAATGTCCCAATGTTGGAAATTAAACACACTTCTAAACAATTGACATGTCAAGGAAGAAATCACAAGGGAAGGACTTCCCTGGTGGCTCAGTGGTTAAGAATCCACCTGCCAATGCAGGGGACACGGGTTCAAGCCCTGGTCTGGGAAGATCCCACATGCCGTGGAGCAACTAAGCCCATGCGCCACAACTACTGAGTCCACGTGTCTGGAGACCGTGCCCTGCAACAAGAGAAGCCACCGCAATGAGAAGCAGGCACACCGCAACAAAGAGTAGCCCCTGCTCACCACAACTTGAGAAAGCCCACACGCAGCAACGAAGACCCAATGAAGCCAAAAATAAATAAATAAATAAATAAAAATTTTTTAAAAAAAGGAAATCATAAGGGCAACTAGAAAATATTTTTAACTGAATGATAATGAAAACACTGTATCAATATTATGGGATACATCTATAGCTTAGATGAAAATGTATAGCTTTAAATGTCTACATTAAAAAAGAAGGGTTTAAAATCTATGTTCTAAGTTTTCATCTAAGGAAGCTAGAAAAGAACAGAGAAAATTAAACCCAAAGTAAATACAGGCATACCTTGAGGATATTGCAGGTTCAGTTCCAGACCACTGCAATAAAGCGAATATCGCAATAAAGTAAGTCACACAGGTTTTTTTTTTTTTTTTGGTTTCCCAGTGCACACAAGAGTTATGTTTACATTACAGTGAAGTAGTCTATTAAGTGTACAGTAGCATTATGTCTAAAAAAAACAATGTACATACTTAATTAAAAAATACTTTATTGTTAAAAAATGCTAACCATCATCTGACAATGCAGATGGTTTGCCACAAACCTTCAATTTGTAAAAAAAAAACGCAGTATCTGTGACATGCAATAAAACGAGGTATGCCTGAAGAAGGAAAGAAATGCTAAAGAGTTTTTTAAAAACCAATGAAAACACACAAACAACTGAAAACTTAACATAGCTAAAAGTTGGCTCATTAAAAGAGTTTTGGAAGTCAAAAACCTTTAGCAAAACAAGGGAAAAAAAAGAGAAAGAAAAATCATTAATCAGTGAGATATATCACTATAAATCCTACAAACGTTAAAATGGTAAGTGAATAGTATGAATTTTTATGCCTATAAATTCAACAACTTAGCATCTAAACTGACACAAGAAGAAACTGAAACTATAAATACCCCTATATGTATTAAAGAAATTGCATTTACTATCAAAACCTTTCCTCCAAAGGAAACCATAGGCCCAGATGGTTTCACTGGTAAATTCTATCAAACATTAAAAGCAGGAATAATACTAATCTTAAACAAATTTTCTCAGATAACAAGAGGGAACACTTTCCAACTCATTTTCTATGACCACCATAACCTTGGTACCAAAAACACAAAGACACTAAAAGAAAATTATGAACCAATACTCTCATGAACAAAGATGCAAAAAGTCCTCAAGAAAATATAACAAAAATCAGCAACATATAAAAAGAAGAATACAGTATGACTAATTGGGATTTATCACAGGAATACAAGGTTGGTTCAAAATTTGAAAATCAAGGACTTCCCTGGTGGTGCAGTGGTTAAGAATCCGCCTGCCAATGCAGGGGACATGGGTTCGAGCCCTGGTCCGGGAAGATCCCAAATGCCGCGGAGCAACTAAGCCCGTGAGCCACAACTACTGAGCCCACATTCCACAACTACTGAAGCCCACACGCCTAGAGCCCGTGCTCCACAACAAGAGAAGCCACCACAATGAGAAGCCTGTGCACCGCAACGAAGAGTAGCCCCCACTCACCGCAACTAGAGAAAGCCCGTGCACAGCAACAAAGACCCAACACAGCCAAAAATAAAATGCATAAAATAAATAAATTTTTTTTAAAAAAATTGAAAATTGATGTAATTCACTAGTCCATTTTTACTTTTCTATACTTTGCCCAAAGACCTGCTGGGACCACCCTAAACTTTTAATGGAAGAGTCTAAACTGCTTCTAAAAGAAATAGTCTACTGACAAACTTATCGTTAGTCACATCTGAGGGCTCCCCTATACGATCAACTTCTAGCCTTCACAGAACTTTAACATTCTGTTCTCCTTATATCAGAGATCAACATTTGAAAAGGAACATAAAGAATATAAAAAATGCCTCATCTTTTGTAGAAATAGAATGACTATTACACTGTACACTGGTTCCCAGTAAATCAGTCCATGCCTAGTCTAGTTCAAGAAAAAAAAAAAAATCTTTCTTAATGGTCCCTTTAATTAATGAAAGAAAAAGCCCATGGTTGGATAAAAATCTCACTATGAATTAGAAATGCACTAGAGCAACATGGTGTGCACTCAAATGCACTCCAACCCAGGAAACTTGTAATGAAATTTCTCAGCAAAAGGAACTATAAGATAGAGAAAGATCATTCTTTTAGGCATATTAAAGCACTAATTGATTAACATCATTGCTGTTGTTAATAGTATCACTGGAAAAAAAAAAAAATAGTATCACTGGTTGCCCCCAAAGTTAAGGTGGCCTAGGAAAGCAATGGTTAGACCAGATATTGAGAACTATATAACTCAGCATGTTCTCTTCCTAGGAAATTCAGATATATTTTGTGTTCAAAATCTACCCTTAACCCAAAAGTTCTGGTACATTTATCTCCCCTTTTCATTACCTAACTCTTCTTTTATCTTAGTTTCACTGGCTTTATTGGTACTCCCTCAAATCCATTTTAGAAGTAGGAAGATATAAATAAGAAAATATAATACTGAGGTTAAAGAGATTGTACTCATTTTATTTTATTATTTTTTAAAATTTATTTATTTATTTGTTTCTTTTATTTTTGGTTGTGTTGGGTCTTCGTTGCTGCATGCAGGTTTTCTCTAGTTGTGGTGAGCAGGTGCTACTCTTCGTTGCGGTGCACGGGCTTCTCATTGCAGTGGCTTCTCTTGTTGCGAAGCACAGGCTCTAGGCATGCAGGCTTCAGTAGTTAAGGCACGTGGGCTCAGTAGTTGTGGCTTGCGGGTTCTAGAGCGCAGGCTCAGTAGTTGTGGCACACGGGCTTACTTGCTCCGCGGCATGTGGGATCTTCCCAGGCCAGGGCTTGAACCCGTGTCCCTTGCATTGGCAGGCGGATTCTTAACCACTGCGCCACCAGGGAAGCCCTGTACTCATCTCAGAATTGAGAAATACTACATTACTTTTTGAGCTATAAAGAAGGACAGATGTACCAAAAACACAGTAGTGAAAAAGGATGGACTGATATTTCAACCAAAGGTTAAAAAAATAGTAATTTTTAGTCTCTTTTCGATCAACAAACATAATGGGTTTACTTTACCTTAATTTCTATCCTTGCTCTGTGAGGAAAAAGCTGTCCAATCATAGAAAAGTCAGTTCCTACCATGCTGATGGCCAAAAAAAACATATCTGTTTCTGTAAAAGTAAAAGATTTAGAAAGACTGAGAATAATCTTCTAAATATTTCAGAGGAAAAAAATCTTACCTTAGTATATATTTTGAGTTAAAAATAAATTTGACAGTACTTAAGTTTTTTATTAAAGTCCAGTAAATCTTTTATCATAGAAATATTTCTACATACACGTACATAGACATATCTCAATTTTACTGCAAGGAACCTCATGGATCTATAAACACCCCCTTTAAACTTTTATACAGAAACATGGTTTAAGAAATTCGCATGTTCAAACCAAAGCAGCTGGAATTTTTAAAAGACATTCTGCCTATCTGGTCTCAAGTGCCTTGAAGAAAACTGTCAGTCATAACCAGTATAATACTGCTGCTACGTAAGCAACTAAGACGTTCTAAGTAGTATGTGAAAGAAAGTAGCTAGAAAAATACACAAGAAACTGCTAATAGAAGTAACCTCAAGAGAACAGGATGGGGGAAGTCAAAGAAGGGAATCTTTCTTTTCATTCTGTATTATTCTGTTGTGTCTGATTTTTTTCCCAAAACAAACTGTATTATTTTTATAATAAAAGTAAGTACTAAGCAACAGCTTGCAATAGGTAATGTATACTTCTCTGTGTACTTTTTATCATTAAAGACTGTATTACACAATAGTGAGGTAGAACATTACTAGGAGCATTAAAAATATTGTTCATTTTTCATTAAAATGGTATTTGTTGTACAGGGATTTGACAAAGAAGAATATTCCAGCCAAAATGACCATAATGCTAACTCCTCAAAAGATTTCTAAGATAAAGTCAGAGATATAGTTCCATCGTGGGGGGCAGGGGAAAGGTGCCAATAAAATTAGCTAGAGAGAAAAATTTGCTGGTTCACATTTTTTTTTTTTTTTTTTTACTTAGGGGAGACCTGGTTTAATTCAGAAACCGAGAAAATAATTCACCTTATTTCCAATAAATAATCTACACAACTTAAAATGAAAATCAGTTACCTTTATTTGACCATGGTTTAGAGTAATAGTTTTTCCTAAAGCTGGAGTATGTAGTTGTAGAACCACGCTCAAATATGGGGTCATTTTCCTCAACAACACAGGGGCCTTTCGTCCTTAAAACTTCTACAGTTAAACTGAAAAACAAGTAAGGAAACAAATAGTAAGTGAGATTTTAATAGCTATATTTTGAAATTTACCATGGCAAAGTCATATCAAAAGTATAATATACATTTGAAGTACGCATATTTTCCAAGAATCTGCAGATTTTCACTCTAGGAAGCAAAAATAAATGTCAACTTTTTTTCAAAATCCTTAACAGCAATATAAAATTTACAAAATATCTTTGGGTCACCTAAATAATTGTTTTTTACTGACTTCTGCATGTCCCCTATATTTAATATATATTATCTTATCATGCAATACCCAACAGGGGATATTGCAAAATATAAGCATTTTATATTTACATTTTATATTCCTGCACACAAAGCAGTTAAATATGCTTTTAAGAATTTAATTACCAATAAAATCATCATCACCAAATAGTGGAAACAATATGCAAAAACAATTATCATTAATAGTATTACATTTACGTTTATCATAGAATTTACATACTATAAAACAATTCATTACTAATAAAACTGTCAGAAGACTTTCCATCCCTCTTTTTTATTTCCTTACTAATTTAATTTCTTTTTTTATTTTTTAAAATATTTATTTATTTGGCTGCACCAGGTCTTAGTTGCAGCACACGGGATCTTCGTACCCTCGAGCGGGATCTTTAGTTGCGGCACGCAGGAATCTTTTAGTTGCGGCATGCAGGATCTAGTTCCCTGACCAGGGATCGAACCCGGGCCCCCTGCATTGGGAGCACGGAGTCTTAATCACTGGTCCATCAGGGAAGTCTCTTATCTTCTTTTTTTAAAAAACACACATTGGAAAGACAACTAAATTCCACAATGCCAAATTCGAGAAATTTAATGTTGTAACTAAGAAATTAAGCCAGAAAGTCAATTAAAAATCATAAAATATGTTAAACCTATGTTTCATTGTATTTTCAATAGTTAACACCACACACCAGAATATGGTATTAGTTAATAATACATAGCTTGAATATTGACATCAAGGCTGAGTCAATCTTCGAAATATATTCTCAGTGGAGGACAGCATGTGATTAGTTCAATAGCTCATCTCAATTACCAGTAAAATTAGTAAAACAATGGTAGTAGGTTAGTGGGTGGCAGGTCAGCAGTACCACCTTCTCATATAAAGGACAGCATTATAAAAATTTCTAAAACTTATAAATGAATGTAATCCATCTTCCTATTTATAACATCCATTATGCAAATATAAACATTAGAGTCTAAGTGACAGTGACAAATACAGAAACTCAATGTCTCTCATTAGACAAAGCTCGTTTGTTCTCATAAAACCACAATCTAGGGCTTCCCTGGTGGCGCAGTGGTTGGGAGTCTGCCTGCCAGTGCAGGGGACACGGGTTCGAGCCCTGGTCTGGGAGGATCCCACATGCCACGGAGCAAATGGGCCCGTGAGCCACAACTACTGAGCCTGCGCGTCTGGAGCCTGTGCTCCGCAACAAGAGAGGCCACGACAGTGAGAGGCCCGCGCACCGCGATGAGGAGTGGCCCCCGCTTGCCACAACTAGACAAAGCCCTCGCACAGAGACGAAGATCCAACACAGCCATAAGTAAATAAATAAATAAAATTAAAAAAAAAAAAAAAAACCCACAATCTATCTCTCTCTCTCTTTTTTAACTTACCTTTCTTCATCCAAAATAATAGAACCATCTTCTGCCACTTTTACTCGAGGAACCAGCAATGGCCCATCATCCATCTCCTCTTCTATTTCTTCATTATCTTCACCATCAGGAGTACTCTTACCTTCTTGCCTACCAAATGTAAAGGTAGGTTAATTCATACAGCTATGAGAAATATTCCCTGAACATTATGAACTTCTAAAACAAATTACTGCACTTTCAACCTTCTAGCTATTTCCCACTTTCCCTATAACCTAATTGAAAATACTATGTGTTGTTAAGGTCATGGTTATAAGATTTTCTCAAATTTTATCTAGTAGCATATAATAGGAGTCTTTATTAAAGAGAAATAAAGAGAAATAAATGTTCATCTTTTCTATCTCAATAGAATATAAGAGTAAACCATCCAGATATTATGGAATTAACAAAAATAACCCTTACAGCATTAGTTTCCAGATCATGTTATTACCTCTTCAGAACAACCCTTGGGGGTTAGTTTTTCATGCTCATTTGAAACTTGGAGAAGATAAATTACTTTTGCTCTAGATTACACAACAATAAGAACAGACCAAGAAGCCAAACACAGTTTTCCAAATAATGACTCCAAATTCCATATACTTTCCATTCAATTACATTATCTCCTTAAGGTCTTATTGAAAGAAACATAACCTATAAATCTGTAAAAACATAACCTATTTCTGAAGCTTGTGAGTTCTGCTTTAAAACAATGTGGATTCTAAGAAAGAGTAATCATTACAGGGAATTCCCTGGCAGTCCAGTGGTTAGGACTTGGCGCTTTCACTGCCGTGGCCTGGGTTTAATCCCTGATTGGGGAACTAAGATCCGGAAAGCCACATGGTGTGGCAAAAAAAAAAAAAAAAAGTAATCATTACTTAATGATTGTTACTTGAAGTAACAACCAGAAAATCCCAATGTTTCTGCTAATTTTCCACAATTCCCTACCTTGAATTACAAGTCTACAATAACTTCCTAGGAGGTCTCTTGGAGGGATTTCTTAGGAATAAACTAATATATGACAGTGAAGGCTTGTACACAAAAAGAGACTCTCTAACTGGCATCAAAACTATACCTACTGAAGGACAGTGTATACAAAATGCTTTAAAAAAAAAAAAGGGGGCTTCCCTGGTGGCGCAGTGGTTGAGAATCTGCCTGCTAATGCAGGGGACACGGGTTCGAGCCCTGGTCTGGGAGGATCCCACATGCTGCCGGACAACTAGGCCCATGAGCCACAATTACTGAGCCTGCGCGTCTGGAGCCTGTGCTCCGCAACAAGAGAGGCCATAATAGTGAGAGGCCCGCGCACCGCGATGAAGAGCAGCCCCCGCTTGCCGCAACTAGAGGAAGCCCTCACACAGAAACGAAGACCCAACACAGCCCAAAAAATAAATAAATAAATAATAATTAAAGGTGCTAATAATTTTAAAAAAAGAAAAGAAAAGGAAGGGGAAAGGAGAAAGGAAAGAAAAGGAAATAGAAAAAAAACTATGTTTGCTTGGATAGACATAGACTAGAACTAGAAAGATACGTTAAAAATGTGGTAACATTTGTGGCCTGCAGGAAGACGGACTAGACGGCAGAAAAACAAAGTTGGAAAACTTTTCTCAGTACACTTTTGTTCCTTTTGAATTTTGTACCATGTGAATATTATCATTCTGAAACAAAACCCTTTTTAATTCTAAAAGCTTTCATTTAAAGTCATAACTCTATTTATACATGTAATACACAAGGAGTGTGAGGCTTTCATGTTGACTTAAATCAAGCAGTAACTTTTATTCTTGTGATTCCATTTAAAAATTCCTATCACATGTAATTTAACTAAAACAGGAGGCATCATTTGATTTCATTTTTTAAAAAAATTTACCCATAACAGAATATATTCAAAACAGATGAGATGCTTACTCTCTTGTCTGGACTGGTGTCAACGATTTTTCAGTTTTCTTTTCTTGCTCCAGTGAAGAACTATTAAACACAAGTCAAAACATACCTTTTAATAAATAAGCAATTTACATTTTGTCAATTCTATCTGAGGAAGAAGCAAATAATTTTAACTTGCAATTTTTTTTTATGATATACCATAACACTACCATTAATGATGGTGTAGTCCAACACTCCATTTTTCAGTCAAAGACTTTTGTCATCAATATAAACAATTTGTTAGGCCCTAAGTAGGGAACACTCTTCCCTCTAATTCCTCAGTGAAGGCATGAAACAACCTAAGTGGCTTGTTTCCAAGTCCTAGATGTCAAACAACTCAAAACCTAGGTTTCTGGCTCTTCTCTTAACTAAGCCAAAGACGTACTGAGCCTGAAAAAGACTACACTGAAAATATGCCATTACTCCTACATTCACCTGCTACACCATCAACAACACAGTGAGGAGATTTATTATAAACTCTCCGCCTCCCCAGGCTAACTTTGATTAAAGAAGCTTTGTTCTTGGAGGATTTGTTAATCAAATGCCACTGTATTTAATGAGGAGGTAGGATATAAAAATTAGATCACCCCTGGCTTCCCTGGTGGCGCAGTGGTTGAGACTCTGCCTGCTAATGCAGGGGACACGGGTTCGAGCCCTGGTCTGGGAAGATCCCACATGCCGCGGAGCAACTAGGCCCGTGAGCCACAACTACTGAGCCTGCGCGTCTGGAGCCTGTGCTCCGCGACAAGAGAGGCCGCGATAGTGAGAGGCCCGCGCACCGCGATGAAGAGTGGCCCCCACTTGCCGCAACTAGAGAAAGCCCTAGCACAGAAACAAAGACCTAACATAGCATTCAATCAATCAATCAATCAATCAATCAATAAATCTTTAAAAAAAAAAAAAATTAGATCACCCCTTTAGATCACCTTATAGTATGTAAGAAATGTAAATGGCAAACTTGATTAGAGAAAAGTTGTTTAGTTGGTTTTACTACATCTCGGTAATATAACAAAAGAAATTTTTTTTTAATCTCAGAGGTAAAGGGCATCTTTACCATCCCAAGAAAAGTTACTTGAAATAGCACTAATTTGTTTTTTTTGTTTTTTGGCTGTGTTGTGTCTTCATCACTGTGTGCGGGCTTTCTCTAGTTGCGGCAAGCGGGGGCTACTCTTTGTTGCGGTGCGCGGGCTTCTCACTGCAGTGGCTTCTCTTGTTGCGGAGCACAGGCTCTAGGCACACGGGCTTCAGTAGTTGTGGCTCACGGGCTCTGAGGCGCAGGCTCACAGGCTCTGGGGTGCAGGCTCGTTTGTGGCACACGGGCTTAGTTGCTCTGCGGCATGTGGGATCTTCCTGGACCAGGGATCGAACCCGTGTCCCCTGCATTGGCAGGCGGATTCTTAACCACTGAGCCACCAGGGAAGTCCAAAATACCACTAATTTTTGTTATAAAATTCTTATCCAAAAAAACATCATATGTGCTATAAATTTTGTCAACATGTTGTTGGAAAACATGAAACTGTACTCTAAAAGTGATACTTACTTAAATCACTATATACTCAAAGAAAGTAAAATAGAAATAAAGTTTACTTACGTCATTGGATTGTTATCTGGCAGGTAATATATGAAGTCTCTCATAGTCATTTTGGAACGATCTGGTGGCCTCTGACTTTCATTTACAGCATATTTGTTTTTCCATTGCTTCTAGATACACAAACACACAGAGATACTTTTATTTTATAAATATATTATTTATATATTTTATAAATATATAAATTTTACTTTATTTTATAAATATATAAATTTTAGGGGAATTCCCTGGCAGTCCAAAAATATAAAAATAAATTTAAAAAAATTTTAAAAACGAAGAATTTTAGATGTATATATTTAAGTATACAGCCTATTGTTGCATTCATTGCAAATGCTTGAACATTATTCCTATCACAATTATGCCTAATTTGAGGAAAAATTTTATAAACTGAATATTAAAAAGTTGTAGCACATAAAGGGATTTTAAAACACTGAAGTGACTGGGACTTGGGACTTCCCTAGCGGTCCAGTCGTTAGGACTCCAGGCTTCCACTGCAGGGGGCCGGGGTTCAATCCCTGGTCAGGTAACTAAGATCCCGCGTGCCATGTGGCACAGCCAAAAAATAATAAATAAATAAATAAAGTGACTGGGGCTACATAAAAGCTCAATGTATAAAATCATGCTTACTGATGCTGACTAACTACAATAGTGTACTGAAAATTTATACATAGCTTTTATTTGCCCTGTAGTGAACTGGAATTCTGCATATTTTATAAAATTCTTGAAGCAAATGTTTAATTTTTAATTCCCCCAAATAAATCTAATTAAGCAGATTCTATAAAACAGAGAACATTTTTAGAGGCTTAGATTTTAGAAGATATGAATTCAAATCCCATATCCTCCACTGATGTTGGATACAAAGCAAATAACCTCTCTGAGCTTATTTCCTCCTCCTCCTGTGTAAATAGTGATAGCCACTTCACACAGTTGAGATATTTAAATGAGATAATGAATATAAAGCACCAAGGGGGAATTCCCTGGCGGTCCAGTGCTTAGGACTCCATGCTTTACTGCCAAGGGCGTGGGTTCAATCCCTGGTCAAGAAACTAAGATCCTGCAAGCTGTGTGGCACGGCCAAAAAAAAAAAGCGCCAAGATAAGTGCCTTCGGGCTTCCCTGGTGGCGCAGTGGTTGAGAGTCTGCCTGCCAATGCAGGGGACACGGGTTCGAGCCCTGGTCTGGGAAGATCCCACATGCTGCGGAGCAACTAGGCCCGTGAGCCACAACTACTGAGCCTGCGCATCTGGAGCCTGTGCTCCGTAACAAGAGAGGCCGCGATAGTGAGAGGTCCGCGCACCGCGATGAAGAGTGGCCCCTGCTTGCCGCAGCTAGAGAAAGCCCTCGCACAGAAACGAAGACCCAACACAGCCAAAAATAAATTAATTAATTAATTTAAAAAAAAAAAAGATAAGTGCCTTCCTCTTAGTTAAAAAAAGGGGGGCATTCTATAAATTAATAATAAGAGCTGACATTTGTCGGGCTCTTACTATTTGCTAGACACTAGTCTAAATTTGTCAATTTAGAAAACATCACCAATTCATTTTGTTCAACTACACTTGTCTTAATTCAAATGAATATAACTCGCGTCAATTGGACATTTTCACGAAAAATCTCACTGAAGGTTTAGTTTATAAATACATCTGTACGTGTATCTGTATACGTGTGTGCACACATGTAAAACTTCTATTTGTGGCCTCCGTCAAAAACAATGAAATATAGATGAAAAAAATATGTAAAAATTAATATCGTGGAAAAAATAGCTTATTAACTCTATGGTGCTTCTCAATCGTTCTGTTAACAAAAGGGGATATTGTGGGACTTCCCTGGCAGTCCAGTGGTTAAGACTCTGCGCTTCCACTGCAGGGGGCACGGGTCCAATCCCTGGTTGGGAAAGATCTGGGCAGCAAAAAACAAACAAACAAACAAAAGGGGATATTCTGTTAACATGAGGGCTGTTACTTGGTTTTGTTTCCCTCATCAAAATGCTACAGATGCTTGTTCTTCCTCCAAATGATGCCTAACATAAAAACAGAAATCTAGCAGGCAACAATCAGAATTCTGATTTTTCTACCATACCTTCTCTTTCCTCAATTCTTCTTTTAACATTTCTCTCAGTTTCTGGGCTTTATATATCCGGTATCTGTCTGAGCATGGCTGTTTCTCTTTTGTTGGAACAGGGTTTGGCTGTGGAGCTTCTTGATTAACTGTAGATAAAGGATGAGGTTCTGAAGGAACGCTGACACTAGGTTTAACCAGACTAAAAGTACTTGATACTCGCTTTCTTCTCTGTGAAACGGTAGAGGAAGATTTACTGGATTCTTCAACATCCTTCCCACCATCAGTCTTTTCATCACTGTTGAAATTTAAAAAGAAAAAAAAAAAAAGGGCACCATGGATCTTCTTTTAAATATTTGAGGCTTAACAACTAGTCTGACAAAAATCCAAAAGAGCAAAATCTCATTAGTAATAATCAATGACTTAAACAGTGGTTGCAATAAAATTTTTGTTCAGTACATATTTTTAACAGATATGGAATTCTAATGAAGACTGATGATCCTTTTCAAACTTCAAATCCCTAAGAACATTATAGCACATAATTTTATGCTCATGCTAGGTACCTCAAAAAACAAACAAAAAACCTAAGTTACAAAACAAAGCTTAATTTGCCTAATTTGAATTACTCGATAACTGAGAGGTTTTTTTTCTTTTGATAGCTCTAAAAAAATTTTTTTAATTGAAATATAGTTGATTTATAATATTATATTAGTTTCTGGTGTACAGTATAGTGATTCAGTATTTTTACAGACTGTACACCATTAAATGAGAGTTGTTTTATAAAATTAAGTTTATAATCCACATTGACACTTCCTAAAGTGATCTAAATTTTTGGCATTTTACTTTAATTATCAACTTGAGATCAGTTAAACCAAACAAAATATCAAACCTCTGAAATATTTGTATTGCAGTATTTGAAGACATTCATTTAGCTACATTAATCAAACCAAATTCTGTTTGAGGTAAAAATCATTTATCTTTTGTCAGGTATAACTCTACTTATTCAGCTATCAAAATAAACTCTTCACTCAAAAAAAGTACTCAGTCACTTCAAATTACATATCCAAATTCAGATTGGATATAAATATTTCAGGAATGGCCTGAAAGCAAATTAAGAGGGTATAAGTCAAGAATTAAAAGCAGTCTACTTTTTTCATATGTTATGATTAGTTGTATATAAAAGTGAAAAAATGCCTAAACCTATAGAATAATTTTTCCAAAAAGTATCCAATTTAAATTCTTATCTCAGCCCTTATAATGTGATACATGTGCCATTTGCATTTCACCCAATCAAGATGAATGCATAAGGACAGCACATATACCCTATGGATTTTTACAATTAGCAAAGACCCACCAAAAAAAAAAGGAAACACATGATAAAAAACCAAGTATAGTCCCTAAATGTCAAGTCTAAGAAAGCAATATCCTTGAACTTAAATGTCTCAAGACTACAGAATAAGTAATTTACTAAATTATCAATAATCATACATTCACATGTAGTTAACAGGATCTCTGTGAACTTTATTAATTTAACAGTAACTGGTATTTCTATTCCACTGTTGGGAGAAATTCTGAAACAAATTCATGTAAGAAACTTGGAAATTACTAAGCATCATTAAGCTATCAAAATAATACTCTATACTCAGCACCAGCTGAGGTCAACAGAAGCCAAGCCAAAAGAGAAAAGAATAAAATTGTCACCTTCCTGTCACAGTATAAATTTATACCATCTCACTGTTATTTAATAGGGTTGGTTTTCACTGGTTTCCTCACATTTATAGTATAAAAACAGAGGCCATTATTAGCTCAACATGTCTTAACTTTAACTACTTTGCTCCATCACCTTTAAACACCTAAAGGTAGGCAACTATTCTGTCATGTCCTGTGCAAGACAGTTTATATCAGTTATTTCTAATCTCCACAATAACTCTCCGAAGCAAGAGTTACATTATCCCCATTTTGCAGATGAGTACATTCTGCCTGGGCAAAGTCCATAAATTGTTAACTTAAGAAGAAGAATCCTGAATCTAAATGTGGTACATGACACATGCTTTTCTGTTCAGAAAACATGGTCACCATAGTTAAAGGGGCACACCCTCAAATCAAAATAAGTAACCAGACTTCCTTTCCATTGACATAAATCAGCAGAATCAAAGTAACACTGCACTTCTTTTAAAAATAAATGTTTTCAAGATTTAAAAAAAGACAACTTACTCCCGTAAAGTACTCCAAAAGAATGAAAACTGCAGTAATCTAAATGCTCTAATGAATAGTACCACGTGTGGATTTTCTTGGACTGCTAGACCTGGATTCCTCCCACCACCACTTGAAGACATGGTCCCCTCCCCGAGAATCTACACGCTGTAACAAAATCCACACTTGCCACACCGTAGTTAGAGGGACCAACTACAGTTGGCAGTGTGTTCTTCGGCCTCAACTGTCAGGCTTAGTACAAGCGAGGGGGTACTTCTACGGTAAAGTTTCTTTGCTCAGCTTCCAGGTGACACGCCCGGAGAGGCGGGGCAGATGAAAATGCTCCCCTCTGCAAGTACTTACCTGCTCTTGGGAGTCTTTTCTCGGGGCTCCGCTTCCCCGCAGTCCACTGGGGGCACATCTGTGGATTCCGCTGGCTTCGGGACAGAGGCCGCTGCAGGCTCCGGCGGCCTGGGAGCCTCTCGTTCACGCTGTGGATTGGGGGCGGTGGAGCCCCTGGCGCCTGCTCCAGGCCTGACATTGGGCTTCACACTAAGGCGTGCCCTGCGGAACATGGCGGAGCCAGGGGGCCCGGGGAGGCGACCCCACGGCCGCTCTCAACCCCGAGCCCCGGCCGCTGCCCGGAGAGGGCTTTAGGAACTACGCCTTTCCCACAAAGCCACACCACCAGCCCAGCGGGCAGCTACCGCAGTTTCACGCCCCCGCCGCCGCCTCCGATCTCCCGCCGCCGCCTCTTCTTCATGACCCCGCTACACTAATAGCTAAGTTTCCCCCGGTACCTTATTCCCCCGCCCTCAGAGGGCGCCGGAACTGATTACGTCATCATCCAGCGCCGCGGAATGACGCACAGCGCCGGAGCCATGGTAACCGTCAAGTTATGGAGCCTGGGTTACCTGCGAACCGGAAATTGAGACGCCAGACGGTGTACTCTTACCTCTCCAGGGCTCCTCAGGATTTGTTCAAAAGAGCGGAAGGAGGTAGTCAGTCCTTCAGCCCAAACTTTTACGGGAACTATTAAAATCCCTGGCCGTAGGACTTCCCTGGCTGTCCAGTGGTTAAGACTCCGCGCGTCCGCTGGGGGTGGTGCGGACTCCATCCCTGGTTGGGAACTAACATCCCGCAAGCTGCGCGGCGAGGCGGGGTGGGGGTGGGGGGGAGAATGCTGGCAAAACCAAAAAACAAAAACAAATTGCTGGCTTTTTTTTTTTTAAGAGGGTCCTGTAGAACACTGCCTGTTCATCAGCACATCCCTAAGGCTTAAAAATTCTAAAATGAGAGGCTTCCCTGGTGGCGCAGTGGTTAAGAATCTGCCTGCCAATGCAAGGGACATGGGTTCGAGCCCTGAGCCCTGGAGGGGGAAGATCCCCGTGCGCCACAACTACTGAGCCTGAGCTCTAGAGCCTGCGAGCCACAACTACTGAGCCCACGTGCCACAACTACTGAAGCCCGCGCATCTAGAGGCCGTGCTCCGCAACGAGAAGCCACGACAATGAGAAGCCCTCGCACCACAACGAAGAGTAGCCACCGCTCACCGCAACTCGAGAAAGCCCAAGCACAGCAACGAAGACCCAACACAGCCATAAATAAATTTATTTTTTTTTAAATTCTCAAATGAGTAGAACATAGATTAGAAATTAAAGTGTGAAGAAAGTGATAATAGTTAACTCCTAGAAAGGGAACTGCGTTTCTGGGAAACACAACGTGGGAAAAAAGAACATTCACTGTATATCCTTGTTTAGTTTTTAATGTGAATGTAATACCTGTTCGAAAATTATTATAGTTAATGGGAATTCCCTGGCGGTCCAGTGGTTAGGACTCCGCACTTTCACTGCTGAGGGCATGGGTTCCATCCCTGATCAGGGAACTAAGGTCCCGCAAGCCCCGCAGCACAGCCAAAAGTTTAAAAAGAAGAAAAAAAGGAAAAAAATATGGTTAAAACTTTGTAAAATTTTTAAAAAATATGTTATTAGGCTCATTTGGGGAGAAACATGGAACTTTTTAAAAATATATTTTTTTAAAAATTTATTTTGGTGCACCGGGTCTTAGTTGCTGCGCTTGGGCTCGTCATTGTGGCATGCAGGATCTTAACTGGTGCCATGCATGCAGCATCTAGTTCCCTGACCAGGGATCGAACCCTGGGCCCCCTGCAGTGGGCGCTCAGAGTCTTACCCACTGGACCACCAGGCTAGTCCCAAAACTTTGTGAATTAACGTGAGCATTCTTAATCTGCTTCAGGAGGGAGCAACAGAGCAATAAGCAAGACATTCTGTGTGGGAAAGGAAAATTCAACAAATGAACAAGATAATTTAAGAATTATTAAATGCCATGAAAGAAATTTAGAGGGTAATATGACAGAGGTTAATGGGAGGCTGGCTTACTTTATGTAGGGTGGTTAGGGAAGTCCTCTATGATGAGAGGGAAAATGTCCAGAGATGAGGCTGACTCTAGAGATTATGGGCCAGTGTTTGAACCAGTAATACAATTCCCCTGATTCATGGAAAACAAAGGCCTGACTTCCTTCTTGGAAGGAGAAGAAAATTCTACAAGAACATCCTGCTACATTAATGACAAAATGTCAAAGAAATAAAATCCCGAACTGATTGAAGAGATTGCTAGGTCATCCAGAAGGAGAAAGAAGAGAGACAAGTGTTTTTAAGAGTAGGAAAGCAAGGCTGAAAGTACAGAGAGAAAAGATTCTTTCAAGACTGGGAAAGAAATGGAGGTCTGTGGGCTCCCTCCAGTACTCTGGAGAGGGAATAGGACCTCAAACACACCTAAGGAAGCCCAAGGAGTTGAGAAAAATAACCCCTGCTGCAGATATCTCAGGAATCTTGGAGCTACTGCCAGAACCATACAGCTTTAAACAACATATTCCGGTATAGACTGAAGACATAAGGCCTTTCCCCAAACTCTCTGTTTCACCTAAGAGTCTATGGTACTCCCACAATTCTGCAGGTAAAGAAGTAAATAATGACTAGGATTTAATTTCCCATTTGTAAAGGGATGGGAACAGAGTCAGATTCAATTTTACTATTTAACATAAAATCATAAGCTATTTGTTACACATCCCAAGTTTGTACAGTCTTTTTTTTTAATTTTTGAATTTTATTTTATTTACTTTTTTATACAGCAGGTTCTTATTAGTCATCAATTTTATACACATCAGTGTATACATGTCAATCCCAATCGCCCAATTCATCATTTTAAAATAATTCTGAGACTCACGTTTTGATCGTGGCTCAGCTCACGGCTAGCTGTGTGACCTTGGGCGGTCACATAATTCCTCCTAGTTTGTACAGTCTTAACGGCATCATAGTAATTTTAAAAGTCTCCAGTTTTCTCTGGCAAACACACCCAACATTTCTTGTATACATGGGATACATCATGTGTATCCCTACAACTCAAAAACTATATTTTCAGTTGCAAAGAAAAAGCTCAGTTAGACTCTTAAGACCACACAGAGAAACAACTCTACTTAAGTTCAATCCCAAACTCCTTCCCTCCCTTCCTCTTTAGATGGTCTCTTTATAAAGAGCCTGGCCAGAAAGTCAATCTTTTCCCCTGCTCAAGTTACTTCAGAAGAGGTCCCTAAGTGGAGACACCTGACCTGTAAGCAGTATTGAGGAGGAGGGGTGGGAGGTAGGGAGAGTGATAAGCATGAAAGGCTCTCTGAGGTTGAAAGAATGATGACAAGTATAGCTAATATGTTGAGTGCTATCCTGTGCTGGGCACTTACTACTTCACATATATTAACTTGATTAATGAAGGAGGTACAATTACCTCCCCATTTTACTAATAAGGAAGCTTTAATGCAATGAAATGACATTCCCAAGTTCACATAACTACTCATTGGGAGAGCTGGGCTTTTAACCCAGACATTCCATCTCCAGAACCCTCAGGTAATTTTTATGAGATGAAATAAAAATTGTTGAAGCTTGGTCTTATATACTTGGAGGTCCATTATAGTATTTTCTATACTTTTGTATATGTTTGAAATCTTCCAAATTAAAAACTTTTTTAAAAAAAGGGTTATTTCAGGGTGTCCAGACTAACTCTATACATTTCTCAGTTTGTAATAATTAACGGAATAGACGAAGAAAATAAGTATCAAGCATCTTTACACATCTGTTTCTAGCAATGGCAGATGCTCCATAGCTTTTACATAGGTTTAAGGTTATTCTGGGCTATTCTGAATTCGTGGTAAGACTGCATTCCCTAGCATTCTCTCCCCATCACACAACCCAGGCACAGAGCCACAGAACTCCTAAAGTACTGTCGAGTGACAAGGGCACTGGGATCAAACGGGAAATGAACAGACTTTGAAGTCCGTTTTAAATTTGAATCTTATTTCTACCCGTCCCTACCTATTAGGTCAGCGCTTCTGGTCTCAGAGTCTCGGCCGCCTGTTTCATAAAATGAGAACAATGAAGTCTACCTTGCAGGCTTGGTGCGTGAATAAAGAAGGAAAATATGAAGGGCCAACACTGGCTTTCAAAGAGTTAACCCTCAATCTGTTCTGTCCCCTTCCTCCCCTTCCCGCCTCTGCAACGGGATGAAAAAAAGCTAACGTTCCTTTTCGAAAAGTTAGATATTGTAGCGTTTAACGTCATTATCAAAAAAATAGGGGCTGGTTAAGTCCCAGTGACCGGTACACAGAGGGAAAATCCACACACGCCTATGCCTCGCTCAGACACAGGGCCTGCTTTCTCGACTCTAGCAAAATTGCACGGCCGAAAGGCCCCGGGGGCGGATGACCAACCCCGGAGCCGCGGCTCCTGGGCCCTAGTCGGGCACCGCCCCGCCCTCCCGGCCACGCACGCGCAGTCACTCGCCGGCCTCGCCGTCTGCTGCTGTCTGGCCTCGTTGGGCTGGGCCGTCCACCGAGCACAGGCGTATCCCTGCTGAGGGCCCGCGCGGGCTTAGGCTTCCAGATCGACGGGTGGGGACGGCCGCTGAGCGTGCGAGCAAGTCGTTGCTTTTCCGAGTCGCTCTTTTCCAGGCTCGGTCCGGTGGTCAGCATGGCCCGTGAGTATACGGACGGGTAGGGGAAGCGGCGGGGAGCGTCCGGCGAGCAAGTCGAGTTCCAAGGCGCGGCGGGCGGGCAGGCGGAGGCCAGCTGGTGAAACCCCTTCCGTCCGGCGCGGTGGTGACCCGGTTTTTAGTCAGCAGAGGGAGAGGGACGGTTGGCTCCGGTCCGGCCTGAAAGGTCGGGCAGGTGCCTGCCCCTCGGGTGCGAGTTTACACGGTAAGGCACACCTCCCCGGTGGTGAGGTGTGTGGAGCCCCGGGAGGGATCCTGGTCTGGAGGTGGTTTATAGCTGGTACTTAATACTCAAGGTCGTGAGGCCTAACGAGGACAGGGAGCTGCAAGTCTCCTCTCTAGTTCTTTTGTTTGGCCCTCGAAGGTAATGTTTTACAGGCATCTGTAATGCTCGCTTAACAGTTGAATTATGGTGGGCCAACGTGTGCGAGGTGTAATCTGTGGTGTATCTTTCTCTCTCCACCCACACCTCTCAAAAGCCAGAACTTATTTTGGAATACTGGCCCACAGAGGCAGACGATTGGAACGCCTCTTTTAAGAGATCTGGTGTTTATAGCCAGTGAACATCTTAACTGGTATCATAAAACTGTCAGGAACTTCAGTGTTTACCTTTAAGCGTCCTCCTTGTCGTCAGATCCCCGGAACACCATTCAGTGCAGTACTCTGCTGGCTTATCTCTTAAAAAGCAAACTTCAGATGCATTTAAATAAGACCCTTAGAATGGAATTATTAATTTTGGAGATGGAAAAATAACATCACTATTTCTCTTTGTAGGCGGAAATCAACGAGAACTTGCCCGCCAGAAAAACATGAAGAAATCCCAGGAAATTAGTAAGGGAAAAAGAAAAGAGGATAGCTTGAGTGCCTCTCAGAGGAAACAGAGGTGAGTTATACTAAAGGAATTCTCAAGTCGCAGAAGTTTTCATTTTGGAGAATGGAAAGCAGTTTTTAAATCCTTAGTAGAACTAGGCCTGCAGGAAGGGGTAACAGCTGCATATCTGTTGTGTGCCAGGCATACTAAAATTATAAGCGGTAGTCATTATCCCAACCCATGGATGAAGAATTTAAAGCTCTCAAGCTATAATTTGTCTTGCAGAGAATCTCATGCAACTCCACCACAACCATAAGAATTTCATTTAGCTTCCATGTGCAAGACATTGTTAGGTGCTGAGGGTAAACATTTTCCAAGCAGACATCCTACTCATACTAGTCTGGATGACAGGTCACCAATTATATTGATAACTTCTGAAAGAGACACAAAGTATATGTAGTTATATTGACTTCTGAAGATCCATTGGATTGGAGAGAGTGCAGGTGCACTGTCTTGACATACAAGTGACAATACAAAACTGCTACAGAAATATCAGTACTTTGAGACTACAGCTTAAGATTTTTTTAAAAAAAACATTCATCTTTCTAAAAAATAGTTAGCCAAATTTCATTTTGTTCTAAAATCAAATTTTGTTGTTCATGTGAAACTTGGAGGCGAGGTGAAGAATTGACTACACAGGCTCCATCGTGGCTTCTCTGTGGTTCTCAAGGCTGGCTGCACATTAGAACCACCTGGGAAAACTTGATGTCTGCTCAAGCCTGTGCCTTACACCCAGCCCTGATTTAATTGGTGTGGGGTTGGACATTAAAAGGTGCTCTAGGTAAATTTTATTATACTTAAGTTAAACCTGACTTTAAAAGCTCCCCAGGTGATTCTGATATGCAGTCAGAGTTTAATGAAGTTGAAGCCCTTAATTATCACTTCACACTGTCTTTCTATGACATTTATTGTTAAAGTGATAAGCTTTGCTTTAAATTTGTTTACTTACATTGGAGTAGAAGTGAACCAATCAGTGGAATGGTACAGATGAGTAACCCTGAAATAATATTTTTATTGGGAAACTTAGTGTAGCTTGGCTCAGTGATAGTCACTGCTCAATGACTACCCACTGCTTACAAAGCTCTGTGCTAGATGCTCTATATTTATTACCTCTATTCATCATAATCATGAAAAGTGCTATTAGCCCCAATACATGCAATGAGAGCCTGGGGCTCTGAACCTCAATAACATTACTAAGATCATACAGCAAGCACAGCAGAGTTTGGTTACAAACAGAAAAATAACTATTACAGTTTTTATTCAGAACACCTCATTTTTTTTGTAGCTGTCTTGTTTTTCCTTCCTTCTCATTCCTTGTTTTTGCTATTGGCCTCTCAGAAATGTCTTACTAACATGGACAGAGCTACTCATCCTGAATTAAAATCTAATACTAAATATATATGCAATAACAACATAGGAAAGAGCCTGGACTTTGAAATTGGACAGACCTTAGTTTTTATGTGATTTGGGGCAAATTATTTAGCTCTAAGCCTTTAACTTTTTTTTTTTAATCTGAAACATAGGGACAATAACTCAAGGTTGTTGTGGGACTTAATCCAGAGCCAGCAAAGTGCCTGGCACATAGTAGGTGTTGAATACAGACATTTAATATATTTTTTAATACGGGCTCATGGACCATCCAGCCCAAGTAATCTGGTTTTAGTTCACAGTATGTGAAGGTTCAGCCAGAGACACAAAGGGTTAAGAAAATGCCCTGAATATCCTGCTTTTTGGCTTGTAAGAAACTGAATTGATTCATAACATCTATGTCCTAATCCTAGGTACCACTTAGGATATCTAGAAGACTTCTGAAATGCCCCTTCATTCACGAAAAAATTTATAGTGAATTAACTTTGTTGACAACCAAGATTAATTGCCATTATTTCTACATATAGCTGCCTCATGTCAGATGGTGTGCTTGTGTGTGTGTGTGTGTGTGTGTGTGTGTGTGTGTGTGTGTGTTCCTCAGAACAACCTGGTATGTATTACTCTAATTTTGAAAAGACTTGGAGGTTATTTATCCAAGGTCATGACAACAGTACAGACTGTATTCAAAATAAGATCTGACTTCAAAGCCTTTCCATTCTTCACCTTCCCATTTTATCTCCGTCCATGCAAATGGAAAGACATGAAAGTTTATATCTTCTTTTAAATTGTTTTCTAATATACTGAATGGATTATTATAGAAAACAAATGAGAACATAAAATCAGTTTTTCTGTAACAACTTACAGCCTTTTTCCCCCATATAGGGACTCTGAGATCATGCAACAAAAGCAGAAGGCAGCCAATGAGAAGAAGTCTATGCAGACAAGAGAAAAATGATGACTATTGGAAAACCTGGGTGCTGCTGCTAACTAAGTGTATCATAAGTTCTCTGATCAAGATTTTGTAGCGTGAACAGTCAGTACATATGTTATATCCCTATACAACTATTTTACACGTTACCTTTCAGCCTGACTTAGTGTGATGTTTCAGAACCATTCTTCAAAGAATAAAGCACTAACCATGCGTGTGACATATTGGTGAACATTGTTTTTTATCACCAGTGAGCATTTGTACAATTTATTAGAGAGGTAATATGATCAGGTAACAGGATATTATATATAAATCTAGAATCTTTGTCATAAACTTTTTAAAAGTATATCTTTAAAGTCAACTTTATTGTATAATAGAATTTGAGATACATTTATCTAATTTTGCTTTGTAATCAGCTAGTTTGCTTGAAAATTTTACAAAAAATAGTACAAACCACCTGGAATAGCAGCTAAATGAACATAAACTAAATGAGGTCTCAGTAAGAGTTCTACTTACAGCTTTAAAATTTTCTGGAATAAGTGCTTTTTTTTTTTTTAAAGAATTTCTTTTTCTTTTTTTTTTTAAAGAAATTTATTTTATTTTTGGCTGTGTTGGTTCTTCGTTGCTGCATGTGGGCTTTCTCTAGTTGCGGCAAATGGGGGCTACTCTTCGTTGCGGTGCGCCGGCTTCTCGTTGCAGTGGCTTCTCTTGTTGCAGAGCATGGGCTCTAGGCATGCGGCTTCAGTAGTTGTGGCATGCGGGCTCAGCAGTTATGGCTCGTGGGCCCTAGAGCACAGGCTCAGTAGTTGTGGCACACGGGCTTAGTTGCTCCACAGCATGTGGGATCTTCCCAGACCAGGGCTCGAATCCATGTCCCCTGAGTTGGCAGGTGGATTCTTAACCACTGCACCACCAGGGAAGCCCCTGCCTTTTTTTTTCTTAATAGAGTTTATTTTGCAGAGCAAAATTAGGGTTGCAAAAAAATTTAGATTTCTCATCTACCCCCTTGCCCTACTCATACATAGCCTCCCCATTATGAACATCCCCTATCAGAGTGGTACCCTTGCTGTAACTGATGAACCTACATTGACACATCATTATCACCCAAAGTACATAGTTTACATTAGGATTCACTCTTTGCGTTCTAAGGGTGCCTTTTTTTTTTTGTGGATATGTTAATGTTTATTGTTTTTAGTTGAAGTATAATTGACTTAGAATATTAGTTTCAGGTGTGCAACATAGTGATTCAATGTTTTTATACATTACAAAGTGATCACCACAATGTCTAGTCACCATCACCACAAAAAGTTACTATAATATTATTGACTATATTCCTTCCCTACGCTGTACATTATGTCCCTGTGACTTTTTTATTTTTTAGCTAAGTTTGTATCTCTTAATCTTTTTCCCATATACTGTGCATTTTCCCACCTTCCTCCACTCTGGTGACACCAGTTTGTTCTCTGTACCTGTGAGTGAATTGCTGTTTTGTTACATTTGTTCATTTGTTTTGTTTTTTAGATTGCACATGTAAGTGAAACCATATGGTATTTGTCTTTCTCTGTCTGGCTTATTTCACTTAGCATAATACTCTCTGTGTCCATTCATGTTGTCACAAATGGTAAGATTTCATTCTTTTTTATTGCTGAGTAATATTCCGTTGTATATGTGTACATATACACCATAGCTCCTTTATCCATTCATCTCTCAAGGGACAGTTAGGTTGCTTCCATATCTTGGCCATTGTAAGTGCTGCAATGAACGTAGGGGCAGATAAATCTTTTCAAATTAGTGTGTTTGTTTTCTTCAGATATTTTTAATTTTTTGAGGAACCTCCATACTGTTTTGCATTGTGACTATACCAATTTACATTCCCACCAACAGTACACAGGGGTTCCCTTTTCTCCACATCCTCACCAACGCTCGTTATTTCTTTTTGATAAAAGTCATTCTGACAAGTGTGAGGTGATATCTCATTATGGTTTTGATTTTCATTTCCCTGATGATTAGTGGTGGTGGGCATCTTTTCATGGACTGGTTGGCCATCTGTATGTCTTTGGAAAAATGTCTGTTCAGATCCTCTGACCATTTTTTAATCAGATTGTTTTTTTTTTTATATTGAGTTGTATAAGTTCTCTCTGTATTTTTTATATTAACCCCTTATTGGACATATCATTTGCAAATATCTTCTCCCATTCAGCCATTCAGGATGTTGCCTTTTTCATTTTGTTGATGGTTTCCTTTGCCATGCAAAAGCTTTTTAGTTTGGTGTAGCGCCATTTGTTTATTTTTGTTTTTTGGTTTTTTTGGGTTTTTTTGGCTGTGCTATGTGGCTTGTGGGATCTTAGTTCCCCGACCAGGGATTGAACCTACACAGAAAGCACAGAGTCCTAATCACTGGACCGCCAGGGAATTCCCTGTTTATTTTTGCTTTTGTTGCCCTTGTCTGAGGAGATGGATCCAAAAAAATACTGCTAATGCTGATGTGAAATATCATACATAATGCCTATATTTTCTTTTAAGAGCTTTGTGGTTTCATGTCTTACATTTAAGTCTTTAATCTGTTTTGAGTTTATTTTCATACATGGTGTAAAAAAGTTGTCTAGTTTCATTCTTTTACATATAACTCTACAGTTTTGCCACCACCACTTATTGAAGAGTCTGTCTTTCCCCTATTTTGTATTCTTGCCACCTTTGTTGTAGATTAATTGTACATTTAAGTGTGGGTTCATTTCTGGGCTCTGTATTCTGTTCAGTTGATCTATATGTCTGTTTTTGTGCCAGTACCATACTGTTTTGATGACTGTAACTGAAAGAACCTGACTGAAATCAGGGACCATGATACCTTCAACTTTTCTTTCTTAAGATTGCTTTGGCTATTTGAGGTTAAGATTTGTTCTTTTTCTGTGAAAAATGCAATGGGTATTTTGATAGAGATTGCATTGAATCTGTAGATTGCTTTCGGTGTTATGGACATTTTGACCATAATAATTCTTCCAATCCATGAACACAAAATAGCTTTCTATTTATTTGAGTTGCCTACAATTTCATTCATCAGTGTTTTACAGTTTTCAGAGCACAGGTCTTTCACCTCCTTGAGCAAATTAATTCCTAGGTATTTTATTCTTTTTGATGCAGTTCTAAATGGATTGTTTTCTTAATTTCTCTGTCTGCTAATTCATTATTAAGGTATAAAAATGCAACAGGTTTCTGTATATTCATTTTGTATCCTGAAACTATACTAATTTTTTTTTAGTTCTAATAGTCTTTTTGCTGGCATCTTTAAGGTTTTCTATATATAGTATAATGTTGTCTGCAAATAGTGACAGTTTTATTTCTTCCTGTCCAATTTGGTTGACTTTTTGTTTGTTTTTTGTCCGTGCTGCACAGCATGTGGGATCCTAGTTCCCCGACCAGGGATCAAACCCACACCCCCTGCAGTGGAAGCACAGAGTCTTAACCACTGGACCACCAGGGAGATCCCTGGATGACTTTTATTTATTTTCTTGTCTGACTGCTCTGACTGGGATGTCTATGTTGAGTAACAGTGGCAAGAGTGTCCTTGTCTTGTTCTCAATTTTAGAGGAAAAGCTTTCAGCTTTCCAGTATTGTGTATGAAGTTAGCTATGGGTTTGTCATATATGGCCTTAATTATGTTGAGGTATGTTCCCTCTGTAACCACTTTGTTGAGAGCTTTTGTCATAAATGGATGTTGAATTTTTGTCAGCAGCTTTTTCTGCATCTACTTATATGATTTTTATTCTTCAGTTTGTTAATACGGTATATAACATTGATGGATTTGTAGATATTGAACCACCCTTGCATCCCTGGGATAAATCCCACTTGGTTATAGTGTATGATCCTTTTAATGTATTGTTGAATTCAGTTTGCTAATATTTTGTTGAGGATTTTTGCATCTTTGTTCATCAGTGATATTGGCCTATAATTTTCTTTTTTTATAGTGTCTTTGTCTGGTTTGGATCGGTTAATGCTGGACTCATGGAATGAATTTGGAAGCATTCCTTATTCTTCTGTGTTTTGAAACAGTTTGAGAAGGGTAGGTATTAATTAACTGTTACTTAAATGTTTGGTAGAATTTACCTGTGAAGCTGTCTGATCCTGGACTTCTGTTTGTTGGCAGTTTTTGGTTACTGATTCAATTTCATTACTAGTAAACAGTCTGTTCAGATTTTCTGTTCTTCCTGATTCATTCTTGGAAAATTGTACATTTCTAGGAATTTATCCATTTCTTCTATGTTGTCCAGTTTGTTGGTGTAATTGTGGTAGTCTCATGATTCTTTGTATTTCTGTGGTATTAATTGTAACTTCTGCCCTTTCATTTCTGATTTTATTTGGGGCCCCTCTTTCTCTTGATGAGTCTTGCTAAAGGTTTATAAATTTTGTTTATCTTTTCAAAGAACCAGCTCTTAGTTTCACGGATCTTTTTAAATGATTTTTTTTAGCCTCTATTTCATTTATTTCTGCTCTAATCTTTATTATTTCCTGACTTCTACTAACTTTGGGCTTTGTTCTTCTTTTTCTAGTTCCTTTATATGTAAAGTTAGATTGTTTATTTGAGATTTTTCTTGTTCTTGAGGCAGGCCTGTATTGCTATGAACTACCGAATTAGAATTGCTATTGCTGTGTCCCATAGATTTTGGAAAATTGTGTTTCCATTTTCATTTGTCTCAAGGTATTTTTTTTATTTCCTTTTTCATTTCTTCATTAAACCATTGGTGGTTTAGTAAAAAGTTGTTTAGTCGCCACATGTTATGTGTTTTCCAGTTTTCTTCTTATAACTGATTACTGGTTTCATACTGTTGTGGTTAGAAAAGATGCGTGATATGATTTCAGTCTCCTTATATTTATTGAGACTTGTTTCGTGGACTAACGTGATCTCTCCTAGACAGTGTTTCATGTGCACTTGAAAAGAATGCATGCCCTGCAGTTTTGGGGGTTTTTTTTCTTTTTTGTTGTTTTTTTTCTTAACATCTTTATTGGAGTATAATAATTGCTTTACAGTGTTGTGTTAGTTTCTCCTGTATAACAAAATGAATCAGCTATATGTATACGTATATCCCCATATCCCCTCCCTCTTGCATCTCCCTCCCACCCTCCTTATCCCACCCCTCTAGGTGGTCGCAAAGCACCAAGCTGATCTCCCTGTGCCATGCAGCTGCTTCCCACTAGCTAGCTATTTTACATTTGGTAGTGTATACATATCAATGCTACTCTCTCCCTTCGTCCCAGCTTACCCTTCCCCCTCCCCATGTCCTCAAGTCCATTCTCTAGGTCTGTGTCTTTATTTCTGTCCTGCCCCTAGGTTCATCAGAACCATTTTTTTTTTTTATATTCTATCTATATGTGTTAGCATACGGTATTTGTTTTTCTCTTTCTGACTTACTTCACTCTGTATGACAGACTCTAGGTCCATCCACCTCACTACAAATAACTGAATTTCATTTCTTTTTATGGCTGAGTAATATTCCATTGTATATATGTGCCACATCTTCTTTATCCATTCATCTGTCGATGGACACTTAGGTTGCTTCCATGTCCTGGCTATTGTAAATAGTGCTGCAATGAACATTGTGGTACATGACTCCTTTTGAATTATGGTTTTCTCAGCGTATATGCCCAGTAGTGGGATTGTTGGGTCATACGGTAGTTCTATTTTTAGTTTTTTAAGGAACCTCCATACTGTTCTCCATAGTGGCTGTATCAATTTACATTCCCACCAACAGTGCAAGAGTGTTCCCTTTTCTCCACACCCTCTCCAGCATTTGTTGTTTGTAGATTTTTTGACAGTGGCTACTCTGACTGGTGTGAGGTGATACCTCATTGTAGTTTTGATTTGCATTTCTCTAATGATTAGTGATATTGAACATCTTTTCATGTGTTTCTTGGCAATCTATGTATCTTCTTTGAAGAAATGTCTATTTAGATCTTCTGCCTATTTTTGGGTTGGGTTGTTTGTTTTTTTGATATTGAGCTGCATGAGCTGCTTGTATATTTTGGAGATTAATCCTTTGTCCGTTGCTTCATTTGGAAATATTTTCTCCCATTCTGAGGGTTGTCTTTTCGTCTTGTTCATGGTTTCCTTTGCTGTGCAAAAGCTTTTAAGTTTCATTAGGTCCCATTTGTTTATTTTCGTTTTTATTTCCATTTCTCTAGGAGGTGGGTCAAAAAGGATCTTGCTGTGATTTATGTCATAGAGTGTTCTGCCTATGTTTTCCTCTAAGAGTTTTATAATATCTGGCCATACATTTAGGTCTGTAATCCATTTTGAGTTTACTTTTGGGTTTGCTGTTAGGGAGTGTTCTAATTTCATTCTTTTACATGTAGCTGTCCAGTTTTCCCAGGACCACTTATTGAAGAGGCTGTCTTTTCTCCATTGTATATTCTTGCCTCCTTTATCAAAGATAAGATGACCATAGGTGCGTGGGTTTATCTCTGGGCTTTCTATCCTGTTCCATTGATCTATATTTCTGTTTTTGTGCCAGTACCATATTGTCTTCATTACTGTAGCCTTGTAGTATAGTCTGAAGTCCAGGAGCCTGATTCCTCCCGCTCCATTTTTCTTTCTCAAGATCGTTTTGGCTATTTGGGGTCTTTTGTGTTTCCATACAAATTGTGCAATTTTTTGTTCTGGTTCTGTGAAAAACGCCATTGGCAGTCTGATAGGGATTGCACTGAATCTGTAGATTGCTTTGGGTAGTAGAGTCATTTTCACAATGTTGATTCTTCCTCTCCAAGAACATAGTATATCTCTTCATCTGTTTGTATCATCTTTAATTTCTTTCATCAGTGTCTTATAGTTTTCTGCATACAGGTCTTTTGTCTCCTTAGGTAGGTTTATTCCTAGGTATTTTATTCTTTTTGTTGTAGTAGTAAATGGGAGTTTTTCCTTAATTTCTCTTTCAGATTTTTCATCATTAGTGTATAGGAATGCAAGAGATTTCTGTGCATTAATTTTGTATCCTGCTACTCTACCAAATTCATTGATTAGCTCTAGTAGTTTTCAGGTAGCATCTTTAGGGTTCTCTATGTATAGTATCATGTCATCTGCAAACAGTGACAGTTTTACTTCTGCTTTTCCGTTTTGGATTCCTTTTATTTCTTTTTCTTCTCTGATTGCTGTGGCTAAAACTTCCAAAACTATGTTGAATAATAGTGGTAAGAGTGTGCAACCTTGTCTTGTTTCTGATCTTAGAGGAAATGGTTTCAGTTTTTCACCATTGAGAACGATGTTGGCTGTGGATTTGTCATATATGGCCTTTATTTTGTTGAGGTAGGTTCCCTCTATGCCTACTTTCTGGAGAGTTTTTATCATAAATGGGTATTGAATTTTGTCAAAAGCTTTTTCTGCATCTATTGAGATGATCATATGGTTTTTCTCCTTCAATTTGTTAATATGGTGTATCACATTGATTGATTTGCATATATTGAAGAATCCTTACATTCCTGGGATAAACCCCACTTGATCATGGTGTATGATCCTTTTAATGTGCCATTGGATTCTATTTGCTAGTATTTTGTTGAGGATTTTTGCATCTATGTTCATCAGAGATATTGGCCTGTAGTTTTCTTTCTTTGTGACATCTTTGTCTGGTTTTGGTATCAGGGTGATGGTGGCCTCATAGAATGGGTTTGGGAGTGTTCTTCACTCTGAAATATATTGGAAGAGTTTGAGAAGGATAGGTGTTAGCTCTTCTCTAAATGTTTGATAGAATTTGCCTGTGAAGCCATCTGGTCCTGGGCTTTTGTTTGTTGGAACATTTTTAATCACAGTCTCAATTTCAGTGCTTATGATTGGTCTGTTTATATTTTCTGTTTCTTCCTGGTTCAGTCTCAGAAGGTTGTGCTTTTCTAAGAATGTGTCCATTTCTTTCACGTTGTCCATTTTATTGGCATATAGTTGCTTATAGAAATCTCTCATGATCCTTTGTATTTCTGCAGTGTCAGTTGTTACTTCTCCTTTTTCATTTCTAATTCTGTTGATTTGAGTCTTTTCCCTTTTTTCTTGATGAGTCTGGCTAATGGTTTATCAATTTTGTTTATCTTCTCAAAGAACCAGCTTTTAGTTTTATTGATCTTTGCTATTGTTTTCTTCATTTCTATTTCATTTATTTCTGCTCTGATCTTTATGATTTCTTTCCTTCTACTGACTTTGGGTTTTCTTTGTTATTTTTTCTCTAATTGTTTTAAGTGTAAGGTTGGATTGTTTGTTTGATATTTTTCTTGTTTCTTGAGTTGAGATTGAATTGCTATAAACTTCCCTCTTAGAACTGCTTTTGCTGCATCCCATAGCTTTTGGGTTGTTGTGTTTTCATTGTTATTGTTTCTGTGTATTTTTAAATTTCTTCTTTGATTTCTTCAGTGATCTCTTGGTTATTTAGTAGTGTATTGTTTAGCCTCCATGTGTTTGTATTTTTTACAGATTTTTTTCTGTAATTGGTATCTAGTCTCATAGCACTGTGGTCGGAAAAGATACTTGACATGATTTCAATTTTCTTAAATTTACCAAGGCTTGATTTGTGACCCAAGATATGGTCTATTCTGGAGAATGTTCCATGAGCACTTGAGAAGAAAGTGTGTTCTGTTGTTTTTGGATGGAATGTCCTATAAATATCAATTAAGTCCATCTTGTTTAATGTATCATTTAAAGCTTGTGTTTCCTATTTATTTTCATTTTGGATGATCTGTCCATTGGTGAAAGTGGGGTGTTAAAGTCCCCTACTCTGATTGTGTTACTGTCGATTTCCCCTTTTATGGCTGTTAGTATTTGCCTTATGTATTGAGGTGCTCCTATGTTGGGTGCATAAGTATTTACAATTGTTATATCTTCTTCTTGGATTGATCCCTTTATCATTACATAGTGTCCTTCTTTGTCTATTGTAATAGTCTTTATTTTAAAGTCTATTTTGTCTGATATGAGAATTGCTACTCCAGCTTTCTTTTGATTTCCATTTGCATGGAATATCTTTTTCCATTCCCTCACTTTCAGTCTGTATGTGTCCCTAGGTCTGAAGTGGGTCTCTTGTGGACAGCATATGTACGGATCTTGTTTTTGTATCCATTCAGCCAGTCTGTGTCTTTAGGTTGGAGCATTTAATCCATTTACATTTAAGGTAATTATTGATATGTATGTTCCTATTACCATTTTCTTAATTGTTTTGGGTTTGTTTTTGTAAGTCATTTCTTTCTCTTGTGTTTCCTACCTAGAGACTTTCTGTTAGCATTTGTTGTAAAGCTGGTTTGGTGGTGCTGAATTCTATTAACTTTTGCTTATCTGTAAAGGTTTTAATTTCTCCATTGAATGTGAATGAGATCCTTGCTGGGTAGAGTAATCTTGGTTGTAGGTTTTTTCCTTTCATCACTTTAAATATGTCCTGCCACTCCCTTCTGGCTTGCAGAGTTTCTGCTGAAAAATCAGCTGTTAACCTTATGGGGATTTCCTTATATGTTATTTGTTGCTTTTCCCTTGCTGCTTTTAATATTTTTTCTTTGTATTTAATTTTTGATAGTTTGATTAATAAGTGTCTCAGCGTGTCTCTCTTTGGGTTTATTCTGTATGGTACTCTCTGTGCTTCCTGGACTTGACTATTTCCCTTCCCATGTTAGGGAAGTTTTTGACTATAATCTCTTCAAATATTTTCTCAGACCCTTTCTTTTTCTCTTCTTCTTCTGGGACCCCTATAATTCAAATGTTGGTGTGTTTAATATTGTCCCAGAGGTCTCTGAGACTGTCCTCAATACTTTTCATTCTTTTTTCTTTATTCTTCTCCCTGGCAGTTATTTCCACCATTTTATCTTCCAGCTCACTTATCCGTTCTTCTGCCTCAGTTATTCTGTTATTGATTCCTTCTAGAATATTTTTAATTTCAGTAATTGTGTTGTTCATCACTGTTTGTTTGCTCTTTAGTTCTTCTAGATCTTTGTTAAATGTTTCTTGTATTTTCTCCATTCTGTTTCTGAGATTTTGGATCATCTTTACTATCATTACTCTGAATTCTTTTTCGGGTAGATTGCCTATTTCGTCTTCATTTATTTGGTCTTGTAGGTTTTTACCTTGCTTTTTCATCTGTAACATATTTTTTTGTCATTTCTTTTTTTTTTTTTTTTTGATGGGTGGTGCTGTATTGCTGTCTTACTGGTTGTTTGGCCTGAGATGTCCAGCACTGGAGTTTGCAGGCAGTTGGATAGAGCTGGGTCTTGGTGCTGAGATGAGGACCTCTGGGAGGCCTCACTCTGATTGATATTCCCTGGGGTCTGAGGTTCTTCGTTAGTCCAGCAGTTTGGACTTGGAGCTCCCACCAAAGGAGCCTGGGCCCGACCTCCGGCCTGGGAACCAAGATCACGCAAGCTTTGTGGTGGGGTTAAAAAAAAAAAAAAAAAAAGCAGTACAATATCAAAGAATAAAAAATAAAATAAAATTAGAAAGATAAAAAGTATATTAGGAAAAATTATAATTGAAACAACTGCAACAAGGTAAAATAAAACCACAACAGAAAAAAGAAAAAAAAAGGGGGATGGAAACAAGCCAAAAGGAGAAATCACTAACAAAGTATAAAGAATAAAATAAAATTAGAAAAATAAAAGATTTATTAGGAAAATTAAAAATATGAAAGAATCAACAACAATGAATCAACAAGGCAAAACAGAACCCCAATCTAAGAAAGGAAGAAAGAAAAAGAAAAAGCCTTGGCTCTGGTGGTGGAGTTTAGGCGAGGGGTGGAACTTAGGCAGGGGTGGGGTTTAAGGTGGGGCAGGACCTAGGCAGGAGTGGGGGGTGACGTTTGAGCATGTGGCAGGGCCTAGGCGGGGCAATGTTCAGGCATGGGGTGGTGCCTCTGCTTAGGACCTGCACGGAAGGGGAGAGGCAGTATGTCTAAAGGAAGGTCTCTGGAATGTTGAGTTCTGGAGTTTGGAGGTAGGGCCCTGAGTGAGGGTGTGTGGGTGGGGTTTAGGCCCAGCTTGTTGGAGGGGGTCTCCAAGTGTAGAAGTAGGGCCCTGGGTGGGCGTGTAGGGGCGGGGCTTGGGTTCTGCACGGCAGGAGGGAGGCTCCGAGGACAGAGGATTAGGCCTGGGAACCCAACAGGCTCCCCAGTACCTAAATGGACAGGGAAAGCACTGGCCACGTTCCCTTCCTTCCCTTAGTGCCCCTCCCCCACCGTCTCCCCCAACGTCTCCCCCTTTGCCGCTGGACCCCTAACCATGGGTGGGTCCCGCTGGTTGTAGGAACTCCTTCCCTCCCCAGCCACCCCTCAGGGGTGCCAGTCCTGGAGGTCCAGCCTTTACTTTTGCTCCCCCTTCCCTCCCTCCCACTCCCTCAGGACCCGCATGGCTGGAGGGGACCTAGGTGGGCAGAGGGTCAGGCCCAGGATCTGAACAGGTTCCTGGGGGTCCAAGTGGGCAGGGGAAACCTGACCACAGTCCCTTTTGATCCTCTGCCCTCCCAATGGTTCCCCAATATACCCCTTCAGGCGTGGGATCCCTTCCCCTCCCCCAGCCGCCCCTCAGGGGTACCAGTCCCGTCCTGCCTCCACTTCTCCTCCTTCACTCCCCCCACGCCCCACGTGGGGGTTCCTCCCGTCCCCTTTGGTGTCCGTGGTCCCCCACTGGTGCCTGCTAGGTGCCCTAGTTGTACGGAGATGTGGATTCCGTGTCCTCCTAGTACGCCATCTTGACTCTGCCCCCTCTCCAGTTTTTGTATGGAATGTCCGGTATATATGTATTAAGTACATCTGGTTTAATGTGTTGTTTAAAGCCAGTGTTTGCTTATTGATTTGTCTGTCCAGATAATCTATCCATTTGATATACGTGGGATATGAAAGTCCCCCGCTATTATTGTATTGCTATTAATTTCTCCCTTTATGTCAATATTTGCTTTATGTATTTAGGTGCTCCTATGTTGAGTGCATAGGTATTTATGAATGTTATATCCTCTTCTTGGATTGACCCCTTTATCATTATGAAAGGCCCTTCTTAGTCTCTTATTACAATCTTTATTTACAGTCTGTTTTGTTTTATATGTGTATTGCTACCACAGCTTTCTTTTTGTTTCTATTTGCATGGCATATCCTTTCCCATCCCTTCACTTTCAGTCAGTGTGTCTTTAAATCTGAAGTGAATCTCCTGTTGGCAGCATATAGATTGGTCTTTTTTTTTAAAATCAATTCAGCCACACTGTGTCTTTAGTCCATTTACATTTAAAGTGATAAATGATAGTTATATGCTTATTGCCATTTTGTTAATTGTTCTGGTTGTTTTTGTAGTTCTTCTCTGTTCCCTATTTTCTCTTTTGTCTCTTCCCTTGTAGTTTGATGATTTTGTATAGAGTTATATATGTTCTATATAACTATATATAAACTATATTTCTTTAGTGTTATAGCTTGTGTATCCATTTTAAGTTTTTGGTTTGTGGTTAAGTTCGAACGCATTCTAAAAACATTACATTTTTTCTCCCCCTCCCACATTTTATGTTTTTATTTTTTAATTGTGATATAGTTTATTTACAATATTATATAAATTTGAGGTGTACAACATAGTGATTCACAATTTTTAAAGATTATATTCCATTAGTAGTTATTATAGGACTTCCCTGGTGGTCCAGTGGTTAAGACTGCGCTTCCAATGCAGGGGGCAAGGGTTCGATCCCTGGTCAGGGAAGTTCCGCCTGCTGCGCAGTGCAGCCAAAAAAAAAAACTGGTTACTATAAATTATCGGCTATATCCCCTGTGATATATCCTTATAGCTTATTCCTTTTATACCTAGTAGTTTGTACCTCTTAATCCCCTACCTCAATCTTGCCCCTCCCTCCTTCCCACTCCCTACTGGTAACCACTAGTTTGTTCTCTATATCTGTGAGTCTGTTTCTCTTTTGTTATATCCACTAATTTACTTTATTTTTTAGATTCCACATATAAGTGATAACATAAGTATTTGTCTTTCTCTGTCTGAGTTATTTCACTCAGCAAAATACCCTCTAAGTCCATACTTGGTGCAAATGGCAAAATTTCATTCTTTTTTATGGCTGAGTATTTAATTGTGTGTGTGTATACACACACACAGACCACATCTTCTTTACCCATTTATCTGTTGATGAACACTTAGATTGTGTCCATATCTTGGCTATTGTAAATAGTGGTGCTGTGAACATTGGACTGCATGCATCTTTTCAAATTAGTGTTTTCATTTTCTTCAAATACCCAGGAGTGGAATTGCTGGATCATGTGGTACTTCTATTTTTAGTTTTTTAGCACCTTCCATGGTGTTTTACACAGTGGCTACGCCAATTTACATACCCACCAACAGTGCACAAGTCTCCACATCCTACACTTTATGTTTTTGACATCACATTTTACATCTTTTTATTTTGTGTATTACTTAACTACTAATTGTAGTTATAGTTTATTTTGCCACTGTTGTCTTTTAATCTTCATACTAGCTTTTACTGGCTGATCCACTGCCTTTACTATATATACTTGCCAATTTTAGTCTGTTCTGAGACTCTTCAAAAATTTATGACTTGAGGATTTTTAATTTGGAAATACATTAACTTAGAGAAACTGAGGTTTGAGACCTTGTTCTGTCTGAAGTAAATATGCATAATTATTACAAAAAGAATAAAAATACCATTGAAGTAATAAATAACTTTAAAGTATTCAGATACTTCATTTTTCACATCATGCAATTCAACAGGTTTTTACTGATCATCTATTATGTCTGCCACTACATGAATGGACATATCTTCAAGAGTTACATAATATCTTAACACATTATTGACCAGAGACGTAGTAATACGTCTTTTGTTACCCTAACGTTATTGACTGGAGACGTTTCTTTCTTTCTTTTTTTTTTCCATAAATTTATTTATTTATTTATTTATTTATTTTTGGCTGCTTTGGGTCTTTGTTGCTGCGTGGGCTTTCTCTAGTTGCAACGAGTGGGGGATACTCTTCATTGAGGTGTGCGGGCTTCTCATTGTGGTGGCTTCTCTTGTTGTGGAGCGTGGGCTCTAGGTGCACGGGCTTCAGTAGTTGTGGCATGCGGGCTCAATAGTTGTGGCTCATGGGCTCTAGAGTGCAGGCTCAGCAGTTGTGCACAGGCTTAGTTGCTCTGCGACATGTGGGATCTTCCCGGACCAGGGATTGAACCCGTGTCCCCTGCATTGGCAGGCAGATTCTTTTTTTTTTTTTTTTTTTAAATTTTTTTTTTAAGTTTAGTTTTATTTATTTATTTATTTATTTATTTATGGCTGTGTTGGGTCTTCGTTTCTGTGCGAGGGCTTTCTCTAGTTGTGGCAAGTGGGGGCCACTCTTCATCGCGGTGCATGGGCCTCTCACCATCGCGGCCTCTCTTGTTGCGGAGCACAGGCTCCAGACGCGCAGGCTCAGTAATTGTGGCTCACGGGCCTAGTTGCTCCGCGGTATGTGGGATCTTCCCAAACCAGGGCTCGAACCCGTGTGCCCTGCATTGGCAGGCAGATTCTCAACCACTGCGCCACCAGGGAAGTCCCAGATTCTTTTTTTTAATTTTTATTTTTTTATTAATTTATTTATTTTTGGCTGCGTTGGGCCTTTCTCTGGTTGCAGAGAGTGGGGGCTGTTCTTTGTTCTGGTACACAGGCTTCTCATTGCATTGGCTTCTCTTGTTGCGGAGCATGGGCTCTAGGCTTGCGGGCTTCAGGAGTTGTGGCTCGCGTGCTCTAGAGCGCAGTCTTAGTAGTTGTGGTGTACGGGCTTAGTTGGTCCACGGCATGTGGGATCTTCCTGGACCAGGGCTCAAACCCACGTCCCCTGCATTGGCAGGCGGATTCTTAACCACTGCACCACGAGGGAAGTCACGGGAGATGTTTCAATATTCATTCATATAACAAATTACTGGACACAGGCATTAGTTTCTGCAAAAATCCCCTGGTCAATAATGAGTTAATGATGGTTCTGGTGATCTTGTGATAGATCATGTACCAATGGTACCGCCCTTAAATAGGATGGAATCCTGCATGTGCCTAATACGAATGAGGCAAACGTGAAGTTTTTTAGCCTGAGTTATCTTCCTATTAACACAGATTTTCAGTTAAAGTAAAGCTTTGTTCTATTTTTTGGGTGATCACAAGGGCAAAAGGATTACAACAGCTTAAGTTACATTCTAATAAAAGATATAATAGGGCTTCCCTGGTGGCTCAGTGGTTAAGAATCCGCCTGCCAATTCAGGGGACACGGTTCGAGCCCTGGTCCAGGAAGATCCCACATGCTGTGGAGCAACTAAGCCTGTGCACCACAAGTACTGAGCCTGTGCTCTAGAGCCCACGAGCCACAACTACTGAGCCCACATGCCACAACTACTGAAGCCCGCGCCTAGAGCCTGTGCTCCACAGGGAGAAGACACTGCAATTAGACACCCGCACACCGCAAGGAAGAGTAACCTCCGCTCGCCGCAGCTAGAGAAGCCTGTGCAGTAACAAAGACCAAGTACAGACAAAAATTAATAAATAAAATAATAAATTAAAAAAATAAAATATTTTAAAAAAGGTATAATGAAGAAGTCTGCTTGTATCACAAAGATTCTTTATGGGTCTGATTTCTGTAATCCTGTCTTCAGAATTTCTATACAGAATGGTAAGCCTTGAGTACAAAGAGCTTGTTATGCTTTAAGCCATATCCTTTATTTCCTTTTTTTAAAAATGAATAATTTCCATGTTTAAAATATCCTGTGTAGTGGAATGTCTTTGGGCTTTTAAAATTTTAATTCTTAAAAATCTAGGAAAAACTATGGTGTCCGAAAGAACATATGTATTAGGGTAAGGAAGATCTCTAGGTTGTAATTAATCATTAAAATTTAAATGCAGGGGACTTCCCTGGCAGTCCAGTGGTTAGGACTCCGCCCTTCCACTGCAGGGGGTGCAGGTTTGATCCGTGGTCAGGGAACTAAGATCCCACATGCCACATAGCGTGGCCAAAAAAAAAAAAAATTAAATCCAAAATTCAATGTTCTTGATTAAATTTTATGGCACTTACTTAAATGAACTCATTATTCAGATAAAGCATTTAATTTTTAACTTCAACGTGATTCTATAGGTAAATTCTTAATTGCCTTTGGTGATGAGGACCTATTAAAAAAAATTCAATTGAAGAATTGAATTATTTCTATGGAATTGTCAATCATGGTTTTCTATTAGATCAAATTGAGTAAAAACACTTATTAAACTGCTTCTTACAACTTTACCTACTGAAGTACTACTTGCTATATAGTAATCACATATTGGAATATATTGTCTTTACAGATGGCCAAGTCATGAAAATATCACTGAGAAAAGAAGAATGACTATAAGTTGCTCAAATGCACTTCCCTATAAATTCCAGAAAGGTTTAAAACCTACTACACGCTTTTCCTTTTGCTCCTTAAAACCAAACAAAAACCTTTTAGATAGCCCTAATTAGCTAATACACATCAAAAGATCACAGGTAGCCTTTTATTGGAGCATTTGCCTGGGAAAATTGATTTTAAAATAACATAACTTTTATAGAAATACTTTCTATGTCACATACTACTCTTGCTCCTTTATCAGTTGGATGTGACTTTGCTTGCTGGTATATCAGTACAGGAACATTTCCTGGCACTATGGTTTGGTGGTTGCACGAAATTGCCTTCCAACCTGGCTACAATCAAGACACAGTGCTATTGGAAATTCCCTGGCGATCCAGTGGTTAGGACTCTGCACTTCTGCGGGGGGCCTTGGTTCAATCCCTGGTCAGGGAACTAAGATCCTGCAAGATGCTCGGTGAGGCCAAAAAAGAAAAAAAGACACAATCCTATTGAATACTTGCCTTTTATAAACTTGTGTCACAAAGACTTTTGTCAAGGACTTTTGGGTGGGGGAGGGCATCAAGGCTCATTTGGCCTTGTACCACTCAAAGTATCTATTAGGGTGGCTTACGAATGGACATTTAATATAGAGTTATGTATCTTAATGTATGCTTGGAAGAAATTTAACCACATCTAACCTGTGATTTCATGGTATATTGAAATTTCTGTTTGCAAATAGAATCATTAGTTAACTTATTAATAACTACATTATTTGAAAGGATGAGACACTCCAGAGTCCAAGGAAAAGTTGAAGACTCAAGGCTTTGGAAAGGTCCAGAGTTAGAACAGCTCCAGGTACCATGAGACAGTTCTTTCCCACAGTGCTGATATCAGGTTGAAATTCTGACAACCATTTTTTTTTTTTAATTTTTATTTATTTATTTATTTATGGCTGTGTTGGGTCTTCGTTTCTGTGCGAGGGCTTTCTCTAGTTGTGGCAAGCGGGGGCCACTCCTCATCGCGGTGCGCGGGCCTCTCACTATCGCGGCCTCTCTTGTTGCGGAGCACAGGCTCCAGACGCGCAGGCTCAGTAGTTGTGGCTCACGGGCCCAGCCGCTCCGCGGCACGTGGGATCTTCCCAGACCAGGGCTCGAAGCCGCGTCCCCTGCACTGGCAGGCAGATTCTCAACCACTGCGCCACCAGGGAAGCCCCTGACAACCATTTTTAGTATTTATGTCACACACAGTGCCTCCAAATGGACTAGTTTGGGTTATGTGCACACTCCTCAGTGAGAGGAGGGCAGGTTGCCTAAGTTGACGGTATAACTAAGACTATCCAGTGAGGACTAGGTGGTCCCCCAAACAAACCTGGGGTTCTGTTGCCGGAAGGAAAGGGGAATGGCTGCTGAGCAGTCCAATACTCTTATTCCAAGGCTATGACTGGAGTTTAAAACTACAGATAAATGATATGGCAAATCGTGGAGGCAGTAAGTGATTGTGTGTGGTGTGGGAAACTATGATGAAGCTTAGAGCATTCTTATCTCTATCAACTTTCACAGCCCCAAAATCCAATGCCTACTCATTATAGGAAATTGGGAAAAGGCAACAAAAGGGCTAAAAGAAATTTAGCAATAAATTAGGCAGTTACTTAAAAAACTAAACATACTCTTTCTATCTAACCCAGTAATTGCACTCCTGGGTATTTATTCCAGTGAAATGATAATAAAGAGCATATATTTTAAATGTACATGTTGATTGACCTTTACATATAAATATTCCACCCAGATCAAGATATGTAGACATTTCTAGCACCTTAACAGGCTCTCTGTGACCACTTTAGATTATACCCTCTATCAGATAATACCTATCACCATGGATTAGTTCTGCCTGTTTTTAAATTTCATGTAAGTGGAACCATGTAGTATGTACTCTTGTGAGTTTGACTTCTTTGCTCAACATTGTATCTCTGTGACTCCTCTGTCATGTGTGTAGCAGTAATTCAGTCTTTCATTGCTGTGTAGCATTCTGTTATATGAAGATACCATGATTTAGTTATTTACTTTTCATGGACATTTGGATTGCTCTTAGTTTGCGGCTATTATGAATATTTCTGCCATAACATTTATATAGATATCTCTTGGTGGTCATAAGCACTTATTTCTGTTGAATATATGCCTAGGAGTGGAATTCTTGGTCATATTTGGGGTATATAAAATAGTTGTGTATTTCTCTCAATGCTCATGTAAAAGTGTGTGTGTGTGTGTGTGTGTGTATATATATATATATATATATATATATATATATATATATATATATATATATAATTAAGGGAGGTGGGGAGTTTCCTAGGGCTGCCGTAACAAATCACCACAAACTTGGTGGCTTGCAACAACAGAACTTTATTCTCTCACACTTCTAGAGGCCAGAAGTCTAAAAGCAAGGTGTCAGCAGGGCCAGACTTCCTCTCAAGATTCTAGGGGAAAATCCTAGCTTGCCTCTTCTAGCTTCTAGAGGCTCCAGGCTTTACTTGGCTTGTGGCAGCATAACTCCTATCTCTGCCTTTGTCTTCACGTGGTCTTCTTTTCTCTGTCTTCTTCCTGTCTCTTCTAAGGACATTCGTCACTGGATTTAGGGCCCAGTCTAATCCAGGTGATCTCATCTCAAGATCCTTATTACATCAGCAAAACCATTTTCCCAAATAAGGTCACATTCATAGGTGTCTGGTGGACATATCATTTTGGGGACCACCATTCAACCCAGTACAGGGGAGTTTTTTTAAACAAAAATGGGAAACTTAGTTGTAACTTGGTACTTTTTTGAAAATAGCCATGGCTACAGGTCAGTGCATACAGGTCTAACCATGGTATGGTTGTACAGTAATTTATCCAGTCATTTGCTTACTCATGGACAATCAGGATGTTTGGAAGCTTTTGTCACTATGAACAGTTCTGTAATGTATGTCGGCATCCTTATCCCCATGTACTGGTGCATTTATTTCTCTAAGAATCAATTCTTAAAGATAGGATCCCTAGGGCAAAGGTATACTTGTTTGTAATTTTAACAGATATTGTCCAACAAGAGTTTAGTTCTTCATATCCCCATGTCCTCAATAACATTAGATATTATTAATCTCTAATAATTTTGCCGACCCGAGTGAAAAATGGTATCTTAGGTTTTTTTTGTATAATTTTATTACAAAATTTTTTTAAAAAAACAAAATGCAACATTCTCATTCTAGAAAACCCCAAATTTACTATTGATACTAATTTCTATGAGTTTGCTGTGCTACCATACACAAGTCAAGAAGTTAAAGAAATCATTAAATATTCAGAAACATTCAACATCAGAAGCTTTAAAATCTAACTGTATGTAGTAACCCCTCAAAAAGCTACAACCTGCATTTTTTAAAAAGTATTTTCTATACAAAGAATCTTATCAGCTATACAAAAATCTGTACAGTTTTTATACTGAAGCTAATATTGAGCTGCACTTGAATTCACATTCTTAGCAAAACAATTGCCTAAGCACACACGCACACTCCACACACATCATTACAGGATAGCCATTTACTCCCCATCTTCATCCTCTTCCTCCTCATCTTCATCTTCCTCTTCCTCCTCATCTTCTGGTTCATTCTTCTTGGAGCCTGTTGGCCTGCCAGGGCCCTTCTTTCCCGCTTCACTCTTGCCCTTGGCACGGTATGCGGCAATATCCTTTTCATATTTCTCCTTTAGCTTAGCTGCTTTCTGTTCATAGGGTTGTTTACCTTTGGCTGACTGCTCAGACCACATTTCACCCACTTTTTTTGCAGTATCTCCAATGGATAAGCCAGGGTGTTCACTTTTGATCTTTGGGCGATGTTCGGAGCAAAACCGGAAGAAGGCAGATGGAGGCCTTTTAGGCGCATTGGGATCTTTTTTCTTTCCCTTCTTGTCACCTTTGGAAGGAACATAATTTTTCATCTCCCTGTCATAGCAAGCTTTGTCACTTTTTGCCATATCTTCAAACTTGGATTTTTCCTTGGCAGACATGGTCTTCCATCTCTCGGGACATTTCTTGGAGAAATCGGCGAAGTTGGCCGAGGAGTCGGGGTGTTTCTTCTTGTGCTCCTCGCGGCAGGTCTGCATGAAGAAGGCGTACGAGGAGGACATCTTGCCCCGCGGCTTGTTGGGGTTGCCCTTCCCCATGATGCTGCGGCGGCGGCGGCGGCGGCGGCGCGTCCACCTGGCGGTAGCTGTTTCTCACAGTACCGCGCAGTGGCCGGGTCCGACCGTGACGCTGCTGCCCGCGGCTCCGGCGCGAACTGGTCCGTCGCTAACGCAATCCTCCGCCTCTTGTTTTGCAGACTTCTCCGCACCTGGTATCTTAGTTTTTAATTTGCAGTTCTCTGACCAGAGAGGTTGAGCATTTTTTCATGTATTTATTGGACATTTGGATTTTCTTTCTTTTTAAATTTTTATTTATTTTTATTATCAGATTGATTGGCCATGTGGCTTGCAGAATCTTAGTTCCCCAACCAGGGATTGAACCCGGGCCCTTTCAGTGAAAGCACTGAGTCCTAACCACTGGACTGCGGGGAAATTAATTCCCTGGATTTTCCTTTTATTTGGGGGGGGGGGTGTTATATATGTATATTTTAATATTTATTTATTTGGTTGCACCGGGTCTTAGTTGCGGCACGTGAGCTCCTTAGTTGTGGCATGCAAACCCTTAGTTGGGGTATGCATATGGGATCTAGTTCCCTGCCCAGGGATCCAACCCAGGCCCCCCGCATTGGGGGCAGACTCTTAACCACTGCACCACCAGGAAAGTCCCATGGATTTTCCTTTTTGTGAAATACCTATGTTTTTTCTCTCTGCTTTATGCTTTTTGTTTCACTTAGTCTTCACATGTAGGTGCTACGGTTATGTCCATTTTTATAGATTTCATAGAAATTGAGATTTTGGTTAAGGAATTTACCCAAGGTCGCGCAGCTAGTAAGTGGCAGGTTAAGGATATAAATCCAAGCAGACAGAATACAGAGCTTCCAGAGTATGGGCATATGTTCATATTTATTGGCCCTTTTGGTTTTTTCTTCTATGAATAGCTTGCTTTGCTGTTATTTTTATTTGACAAAGTTTTTCTTTAATATAAAAGAATATTCGTTTCTCTTATGTTACAAATATTTTCTAAACTATTGTTTGTCCTTTCATTTTATTTATGTTGCTTTTGCCACAATTTTTATTCACATGATCAAATGCCTAGTTTCTTTTTTTTAATTGAAGTATAGTTGATTTACAGTATTGTGTTAGGTGTACAGCAAAGTGATTCAGTTATACATATATATACCTATTCTTTTTCAGATTCTTTTCCCTTATAGGTTATTACAAAATATTGAGTATAGTTCCCTGTGCTATACAATAGGTCCTTGTTGGTTATCTGTTTTATATATAATAGTGTGTATATGGTAATCCCAAACTCCTAATTTATCCCCTCCCTTTCCCCTTTGGTAACCATAAGTTTGCTTTCTATGTCTGTGGGTCTGTTTCTGTTTTGCATATACGTTCATTTGTATTTTTTTTTTTTTTAGATTCCACATATAAGCAATATATTTTTCTTTCTCTGGCTTACTTCACTTAGTATGTTAATCTCTGGGTCCATCCATGTTGCTGCAAATGACATTATTTCATTTTTTTATGGCTGAGTAATATTCCATTGTGTATATATACCACATCATTTTTTTCTTTTTATTTATTTTATTTTTGTCTGTGTTGGGTCTTCATTGCTGCACACAGGCTTTTCTCTGGTTGTGGCGAGGGGGGGCTACTCTTAGTTGCCATGCGCAGGCTTCTCACTGCGGTGGCCTCTCTTGTTGTGGAGCACAGGCTCCAGTAGTTGTGGCACACGGTCTCAGTAGTTGTGGCTCGCAGGCTCTAGAGTGCAGGCTCAGTAGTTGTGGCACACGGGCTTAGTTGCTCCGCGGCATGTGGGATCTTCTCAGACCAGGGATTGAACCCGTGTCCCCTGCACTGGCAGGCGGATTCCCAACCACTGTGCCACCAGGGAAGCCCTATACCATGTCTTCTTTATCCATTCATCTGTCCATGGACATTTAGTTTGCTTCCATGTTTTGGTTATTGTAAATAGTGCTGCAATGAACTTTGGGGTGCATGTATCTTTTCAAATTATGGTTTTCTCCAGATATATGCCCATGAGGAGTGGGACTGCAGGATCATGTTGTAGCTCTATTTTTAGATTTTTAAGAAACCTCCACACTGTTCTCCATAATGGCTGTACCAATTTACATTCCCACCAACAGTGTAGGAGGGTTCCCTTTTTCCACACCCTCTCCAGCATTTATTATTTGTAGACTTTTTGATAATTGCCATTCTGACCGGTGTGAGGTGATACCTCATCGTAATTTTTAATTAAATGTCTAGTTTCTTTATTAACTGAAGATGCAGACTGACAGCCCACAGACTTGTCCTGACATGTTAAAAAATTTTTTTTCCACTTTTTCTTACATTGAAGTATACTTGATTTACAATGTTGTGTTTATTTCTACTGTACAGCAAAGTGATTCAGTTATACATATATACATATTCTTTTCCATTATGGTCTGTCACAATATACTGAATATAGTTCCCTGTGCTATACAGTAGGACCTTGTTGTTTATCCATTCTATATATAATAGCTTGCTTCTGCTAAACCCAAACTCCCACTCCATCCCTCCCCCATCCCCTCCCCCCCAAAATTTTTAATATGAACTTGAATGCCTTTGGGCAGGGAGTGGGTGGAATGAGTGGGGGGGTGGGGTGGAGGGATAGTCTCGAGGTAACTGATTACAGTACCCACCACCCCTTATTGCTTACTCCTCTTTAACGCATCTCCTTTACCTGCCCGACCCCCAAAATGTATTCGAGTTTTCAATCCTTGCATAGTTTCTTATTTCTATCTTAAAATCTCCTCCATCCCAAGTTTATAAAAGTCACCTAGAATGTATTTTGGTATATGATGTGAGGGTAATGAATCCAAGCCTTACATACTGGATGACTAATTAGATCTGTGTCATTTATGAATTATACTACCATTTGTCCATAATATCGTTCAAATATTCTTCCAAAACATCATTTGGAATTTTCAACTTTCTGCTGCGGTAATAGTTCAGTGAGCAGTCTTTTTTTTTTTTTATTGGAGTGTAGTTGCTTTACAATGTTGTGTTAGTTTCTGCTGTACAGCAAAGTGAATCAGCTATACGTTTACGTATATCCCCTCTTTTTTGGATTTCCTTCCCATTTAGGTCACCACAGAGCATTGAGTAGAGTTCCCTGTGCCATACAGTAGGTTCTCATTAGTTATCTATTTTATACACAGTAGTGTATATATGTCAATCCCAATCAGTGAGCATTCTTGTACACAAATCACTGACACATCTCTGATCTCCTGACCCTAGACTCTGAAGGTAAGGTAAGGGTAAGGAACTAATTAATTTTGGCCTTCTCTTTTGTTTATTCACTATTCTACATGACAATACCAATATATATTATCCTAACTGGAAACTTGATCACTAGTCATTTGAATCCTTTATTTTATCATCGGCAAGTTCCAAGAGTCACCAAATATAGGTTTTTGGTATGAGAATTCCATATGCAGAAAGATTGGTTCCAGTTCATGAAGTTAAATTTTTCTTTCTTCTAAGATTTATTTTATAACCGTGTTAAGAAAAGTTCTACATCAGGGACTTCACAGCATGGCACCGTGGTTAAGAATCCGCCTGCCAGTGCAGGGGACACGGGTTCGAGCCCTGGTCTGGGAAGATCCCACAGGCCACAGAGCAACTAAGCTCGTGTGCCACAACTACTGAAGCCCGCGCTCTAGAGCCCGTGCTTAACAAGAGAAGCCACCGCACTGAGAAGCCTGCGCCTCGCAACGAAGACCCAGCGCAGCCAAAAATAAAATAAATAAATTTTTAAAATGTTCTACATCATTGTTGGTTAGATTACACAACAACAGTTTGCCTTGAAACCAGTATGCTGTTCTCAAGGTCATCAAAGACATTCTGTCCTTTTAGTTCTTCAGAGAAAAAAATGGTTTGACTTCTAATTTACTTCTTGCCATGTAAGATTTAAAAGCAAATACTTACACATCAATTTATTTGTGCAGCAATTAATCTGTGAAGCCATGATTTGCTGTTAACTTTAATCCAAACTGCCTGTTAGCATTTCACCATAACTTTAAAACTGCACCATGTGACAGTGGGAAGGTTACTTTAGGCAAAAGAGCTATTGCCAGGAAAGAGTTCTGTTTCTCTGAGCCTTTTTGAACTGCTGTCACTTTCCTCACCAATTGGATCAGATGCTAAGAAATGGCCCAACAGACCCTCTTTGGGGCCTCTCATATACCTGCCAGCTTCCTTTCCTGCTCACCTGGGGGCAGATAAGTGCTTTCTAAAAAATATTCTGGACTATCTACGTGACTTTCCAGCAAATTCTTTATAAAGCTGGGTAAGCTTCACCTCGGATATGGCCAGATCATCAAAATTTGAATTTTATGGAGGTCTACTTAATGAGATTCTTTCTTATGCAAGTGCAATTTATGCACTTGTGAATAACCTTCCTCTTTTTGAATCTGGTAGTCTAGCCTGCAGACAAAAGTGCCAGAGCTGGGTTGGGTTCCCACAATTCATTGATTTACCAGACTTTTCTGGCACCACTTACTCTGGATTGGCCTGGTAGGAGGAACAGAGATAACAACATGAAGACGCCTGGTCACAGGTGCTGCTAGCAGGGAAAACAGAATACGAAAATAAAGTGTTGTGTGTACAAGGCAGAACCATGAGGACTAGCCTGTAAGAGGATCCTGGGGCCTCAGAAAATGGAGCTGTTCCTGCAGCTGGGGGATTTACACATTCAGCCATGTGTATGGGGGACCTGCCAGGTGCCAGGCACGGTACTCAGATTGGCAACCCCCCATGATCATAAAGTTAAATTTAATGTTTACGTAAGTGCCTTCAAATCTGATGAAACGGTTTCCTTTGGAAATCCTCTACATTATGCTTTGAGTGCTTTGTCTATCATATGGAATAACTGTAAAATACGTATAGTGATTCAAATCTGGATGTCACCATCAAGAAAAAAAGAACATGTTTTCTTCGAGGACAAAAATGCCATAGGTTCATTTTTGTTGAGGAACAAGGTAGGTGGAAATCTACTTATCTACTTCCTGATAAGTAGAAATACTTTTTCAACAAAGAACTTGCCATTTAAAATTCATTAAAGCGAATTCCTCCTTGAAATCATTATACTAAGTGAAAAAAGACACAAAAGGTCACATGTGATATGATTCCATTTATATGAAATATCCAGAGCAAGTAAATCTATAGAGATAGTGGTTGTGAAAGGAGGAGAGACTGTGGAGTGACTTATAATGGATACAAGGTTTCTTTTGGGGGCGATGAAAATGTTCTGGAATTAGATAGTGGTGGTAGCTGCACAATCTTGTGACCATACCAAAACCCACTAAATTGCATGCTTTAAAATGATGAATTTTATGGTATGTAAATTCTATCTAAAAAATAAATAAATAAAAAGAAACCTGGTTCCAAATTGTTTAAATTTCTGTATCATATGCCACTGTGAGAATTATGATTGAACAAATCTAAGTGAGCTTTTAAAAAATACATCTAAAAAAAAAAAATTAAAAAAAAAAATACATCTATTTCTGGTATCTACAGAAGCCAAGGGAAGCCATCAAAGTTCCCTGGGTGACCTTTAAAAAAAAGAAAAAATTACAATAGGTACTTGGAAGCCATTTAGCAACCCTAAATGTTTAATAAAGAATACTGGAAAAGTAGAGGGTAAGCTCGTACTAAGAACTAAAAGCCTGCTTGACCCATGTAAAGACAAACATGAAAAAACGAGCAAACAAAAAGCACATTCTTAAACAGAATACAACAATTCATCTCATGTTTTTAAATTCAAAAAGTTACTAAAGGGCTTCCCTGGTGGTGCAGTGGTTAAGAATCTGCCTGCCAATGCAAGGGACACGGGTTTGAGCCCTGGTCTGGGAAGATCCCAAATGCCGCGGAGCGGCTGAGCCCGTGCACCACAACTACTGAGCCTGAGCTCTAGAGCCTGCGAGCCACAGCTACTGAAGCGCACGTGCCTAGAGCCCGTGCTCCGCAGCACGAGAAGCCACCGCAATGAGAAGCCCTCGCACAGCAACAAAGACCCAACGCAGCCATAAATAAACAAACAAATACATAAATTAAAAAAAAATTACTAGAGAAGATTTGGGATAAGAGATATTAAACTAAATGCCAAGGTTGGGAAATGTTACAGAGATGCTGGATTCCAGGCATTTGTGTAAACGCTCTGTGCCTCAGTTTCCCATCTTTAAATGAGAAAATAGCCCCTAATTCATAGGGTTGTGAAAATAAAATTAAAATAAGTATATAAAACTCTTAAAAGCACTTTTTAAAAATGGTAGCTATATTATTATTGGTTACCAAGGGACTGCTTTTTATTTTACTGCTTGCTTACCCATATTTTCTAAGTGACCTGCAACGAACGCTATTTTCCTAAGAGGATTTACTATTTAAAACAAACAAAAAAAAAAACTCTGGTCGAGTCACTCTAGGAACAGACGAAAAAGTGAAATCAAAGAATTGAGAGGATACGGAGAAGAAACACCAATGCGGCCGACAGGGGTAGGCGGCGCCCGCGGGCGGAGAGCGCGGAGACTCCTCCCCGCCGGCCGGCGGCCCTCGGGCCGCCATGCTCTTCCGCTTCCGGAGGCCGGGCGGCGGAAGTCGTCACTCGCCGAGGGACCTAGCCCACGCTGCGTACCCGGCAGCAGGTTAGCCATGGCGATGGGTGGCGGCGGCGGCGGCAGCAGCAGCGGCGTCCCAGAGCTGGAAGACTCGGTGCTGTTCCGGCGCGGCACAGGCCAGGTGAGGTCGCAGCCGGCACTCTCCCCGACCAGCCCCCCGCGCTCTTTCCCCGGCCAGTCGGCTCAGTGCGGGGCGGTGGGTCCGCATGTTTCTACATGTTTGCCCACTTGGGAGCCTCAGCCGCAAGCTCGTTCCTCGCCCAGTTTGAGCTCCCTAATGACTTTGAGCCTAGGCCCTGTTGCTACTAGATTGTGCCTTGGTCTTCCACCTCTCTCTCCGACTGCGAGGTGTGCGGGGGCAGGCCAGGGCGAAGCAGGGAAACCAGTTAGGAGTCTCTTGGAATAATCCCGCTGTTAGCAGTGGACAGCAGGTTACTTGGACAGCAGGTTACTTGGCTTCTGGATATATTTTGAAATCAGAGGCAACAGGTTGTGCACGGGTATACGATAATACAGGCTTGAGAGAGGAAAGTCAGTACTCCAGGATTGCTCTGAACAGCTGAAAAGATGAAGTTGCCTTTTACTGACATGAGGAAGACTGCAAGTAAGGCAGGTTTATAAGGGGGTAAGATTAGAACTCATTCTTGGCTGAAATGTGATTGGAGCGAGTTCGAGAGTCGGAGAGGAGAAACTCAAGGCAACATATGTGAGCAAATATTTCAAGTTTTATTGTGGGTACTGGAAGATAGAGAAATTGACCAATGGATGGAGAAGTAAGTGAGATAAAGAGGATTCTTAATTGTGTTTTTGTTTTTAAGTTGGGAGGAATGTTTCAGCATGTTTCTGGGCTGATAGGAAAGATCCAGTAAGGACGGTATAATTGACGTTGCAGGAAGGAAGAGAATTGCACGAGCAACATTCTAGCGTAGTAAGAAGAAATGGATTTAGTCTTTGTTAGAAATATTGACAGTTCATGTGGTGACAGTTATATGGGTACAGATTTGTGTGGATGGGCAGATATAGTGACAGGAGATTATGAAAATTCTGTTTTGATTGTTGCTGTTCTCTCAGTAAAAGAAGCAAGGTCATCAGCCTGCTAGTGAGGAGGGGGTAGGAGGCAGGTGTCGGAGGTTAGAGAAGAGAGAAGGTAGGAAGTAAACCTCTAGGAGAGTGGATGAGTGTTGCGTTAGGGAAATGTAGTGGAAATGTTGCTAGGCAACATTAAAGGCCTACTTCAGATTTGTGGTTATGAGTTTAAAGGAGACTAGATAGGACTTCCCTGGTGGCGCAGTGGTTAAGAATCCGCTGCCAATTCAGGGGACAAGGGTTCGAGCCCTGGTCCGGGAAGATTCCCACACGCCGCGGAGCAACTAAGCCTGTGCTCCACAACTGCTGAGCCTGCACGCCTAGAGCCTGTGCTCTGCAACAAGAGAAGCCACCGCAATGAGAAGCCCTCGCACCACAACGAAGAGTAGCCCCTGCTCGCCACAACTAGAGAAATCCCGTGCACAACAACGAAGACCCAATGCAGACAGAAATAAATAAATAAATACATTTATTTTTTAAAAAAGAGAGACTAGGCAGCATGATAGTATTTTTCGCTAGCTAAATTCAAATTCAGGTGTGTGAAGGCAGACACAAAGTAAATGAATAGGTGAAATTAATAGGGTTGTAGTTTTACCTGGTATGAAGTGAGAAGGGGGCGGTACAGGGAGTTGTCTTAATGACCGATGGTGGAATTAAAGCTGGCTAAGAAAGGAAGTGAGGACATTACCATGGTGAGAAACAGTTTAAAAAGTTGAGGATCACTGTTTTACCAGTCCCAGTGAAGTGGAATGATTGTCATCATCAACCTACTGGAAGGAATAAGTTGCAGAGCCTAGAAGGTGGTAGTTGGAGAGTAGGATTCTTGCAGTTGAGTTTATGGAGAGATTATAATTAATGGTTATAATAAAGACCATAGAAGTGAGTAGCTGAGATTGGGTACTATAAAAGGTCATGGGTAGCGAAGCGTTTAAAGACGTAGTAAGGGTAGGGTATTGGAAGGATCACGTACATGGTTTTTTTTTTTTAAATTATCTCTTAATTTATTTGGTTTATTTTTGAGTAATACTTTTTTATCGTTATTTATTTAATTATTTTTTTGCCTGCGTTGGGTCTTTGTTGCTGTGCACGGGCTTTCTCTAGTTGCGACGAGTGGGGGCTACTCTTCGTTGTGGTGCGAGGGCGTCTCATTGTGGTGGCTTCTCTTGTTGCGGAGCACAGGCTGTAGGTGCGCGGGCTTCAGTAGTTGTGGTGCACAGCCTCAGTAGTTGTGGCTCACGGGCTCTAGAACTCAGGCTCAGTTGTTGTGGTGCATGGGCTTAGTTGCTCCACGACATGTAGGATCTTCCCACACCAGGGCTTGAACTCATGTACCCTGCGTTAGCAGGCGGATTCTTAAGCACTGCGCCACCAGGGAAGTCCCTGTACATGGGTTTTTAAATAACCAAAAATTATGACAGGATTAGTGTTGGAGGGAGTACTGTGATATAAACCTCAAGGAATGAGGAAGAGTGACCCAGGAAGATACAGATGATTGCAATGAGGAGGGATAGTGGACAGTGGAGTTTGGTGACAGGATTTTCAAACCTGGGAGTTTTTAGGGAGGAAGAATAATCTGGAAGTGGAAGTGAGGAACAAGGAAGATTCCTTCCCCATCTCTGGTACAGTAATTTGAGGGATATGGAGAAGAAAACATTTCATTTTGAAATGCCTGCAAGGAAGGAGGTGGGCTTCTTTTGGTGTCTGAGAAACAGATATAAAGGCAGTCCTGATGGTCTGTTCTCTTTGCTATTGCTGTGTAACAAATCACCCAAAACTTAGTGGCTTGAAACAGTAATCATTTTTTATTCTCTCTCATAGTTTCTGTGGGTCAGGAATTTGTGAAGGCCTTGGTGGGCAGTTCTCCTTCAGACATTTCGTGTAGTTGCATCCACATAGGAATCGGAGCTACAGTAGCTGGGGACTGAGCTGCTAGGGATTGACAGGTCATCTCTTTTCTTCACGTTGTCTCAGGTTCTCCACGTGGTCCCAGTGTGTGGGATGGTTCAATTTCCTTACACCCCTTTGTAATCCTTCCCTTTCGTCCCTCCTCATCTCCTGTCCCCAGACAACTGCCAATCCACTTTCTGCCACCATTGGTTAGTCTGCATTTTCTAGAATTTTACAAATATGGAATCTTTTTTATCTGGCTTCTTTTACTCAGCATAGTTATTTTGAGTTTCATCCATTTTCTTGTGTATATCAGTCATTCATTTCTTTTCATTGCTGTAGGATTCTGTTGCACGAATATACTACAATTTGTTTATCCATTCACTTGTTCATGAACATTTGGGTTGCTTGCAGTTTGGGGCTGTTACAAATAGAACCACCATGAGTATTAGTGCAGAAGACTTTGTATGGGCATATGCTTTCATTTCTCTTTGGCAAACACCTAGGTCATGGAGTAGATATATTTTAATTTTTCTTATTTTTCTTTTTTTCCCATGCCTTGTGGGATCTTAGTTCCCTGACCAGAGAGTGAACCCAGGCCCACGGCAGTGAGAGTGCAGAGTCCTAACCACTGGACCACCAGGGAACTCCCTATTTTAATTCTATTGGTTTTTTTTTTAAGTTGAATTTTATTGTTTTTATTTATTTTTATCTATTTATTTATTTTTGGCTGCGTTGGGTCTCTGTTGCTGTGCACGGGCTTTTTGTAGTTGTGGTGAGCGGGGGCTACTCTTCATTGTGGTGCGCGGGCTTCTCATTGCGGTGGCTTCCTTTGTTGCGGAGCACAGGCTCTAGGTGCGTGGGCTTCAGCAGTTGCAGCATGCAGGCTCAGTAGTTGTGGCACACGGGCCCTAGAGTGTGCGGGCTTCAGTAGTTGCGGTGGCATGTGGGCTCAGTAGTTGTGGCTTGTGGGCTCTAGAGGGCAGGCTCAGTAGTTGTGGCGCACGGGCTTAGTTGCTCTGAGGCATGTGGGATCTTCCTGGACCAGGGATTGAACCCCTGTCCCCTGCATTCACAGGCACATTCTTAACCACTGCACCACCAGGGAAGTCCACTATTTTGATTCTTTAAGAAGCTGCCAAACTTTTCTTCCAAGTGATTGTACCATTTTACGTTTCAACCAGCAATGTATGAAAAGTTCCATTTGTTCCACATCCTTGCTAACACTTGGTATGGTCAGTCTTGTTAATTTTAGACATTCTAATGTGTAGTGGTGTCTTGTTGTTGTGGTTTTAATTAGCATTTCCCTAATGACTGATGATGTTGATTGTCATTTCATGTGCTTATTTGCCATCCATGTATCTTCTTAGGCAAAGTGTCTGTTCAAATCTTTTGCCTATTTTTAAATTGAATTATTTTATTTTTTGCTGAGATTTGAGAGTTTTTTTGTGTATGCTAGATACAAAACCTTTATCAGATAGGTAATTTGCAAATATTTTCTACCAGTTTGTGAGTTCATTCATTTTTTCATTCTCTTAACAGTATCTTTTTGGGAATTCCCTGGCAGTCCAGTGGGTAGGACTCCACCCTCTCACTGCCAAGGGCCCGGGTTCAATCCCTGGTTGGGCAGCTGAGATCCCACAAGCCGTGCAGTGCAGCCAAAAAAAAAATAAAAACACAACAACTTAGTCTTGAAGGACAGCTAGGGTGAATATAAAGTCCTTGGCTCATACTTTTTTCCCATAAATTTCTATGAGGAAGTCTAATACTAACTAGTTTTCTGTATTTTGTAAATGACTTGATCTTTTTGCTTAGAGGCTCTGAGAATTCTTTTTAGAGACTTTTGTTTATTTATTTGTTTAGCTTTTATTCTTCAGGGACTCCATTTATACATATGTTAAATATTCTTTGCCAGTCCCCACTTCACTTATTTTCTTTTTCTTTTTTTTTTTTTCATGTCTTTTCCTTGGTACCCATTAGATTTTCAATCAAATGTATTCTTCTTTGGGTACCTTGCAGTCAGTATTACTTTTTCTTCCATTTCGTTCTTGATTTTGTTTAACTCCTCATTTGACTGTTTCCCTTTTGCCTTCTTTTCTCATCTGAGTTTTTAGAAATTTTGATTCAAGGTGTTTTCTTTCCATATTGCGAATGCTAGTTTAAGACAATTTAATTTCAGATGGTTATTGTATTTTCTTCTGTTTGTGATTGTCAGTTGAGAAGTTTTATCACCTAAAATGTTTCATCTCATAATAGCTTTGTATGGATGTCTTTGTTTGCTGTTCGTTTTGAAATGTCTTATAACAGTTGTAATGTGATGAGTTTGGGTTCCTATGTATTTGTATCCTACTTTTAAGAGTGCCCACTTCTATTGATACAGTGGAGTACACTTTCCTTTATTAGTAGTACCTTTTCCATTTGCAGAATTGATATATCTTCTGCTTTAAGAAACGTCTCCCATTCCAAGGGGCAGCATAACCTTGAACAAGTCAATTACCTGTTTGTGATTACTTTCCTTATCTGCAAAATGACTTAATGATTTTTAAGTACTTTTTATCATATAGCAAGATTAACAGTTTTATATCAGAACATATTTCTCTATGTATAATGGAGATTAACAAGAAAATGACAAAAATTCACTTTACAACTAAATGAGTTTTATAGCAAACTTCTTCGGAGCTCATTGATTGACTAATATTGTACAAAATCCAACATACTAATTGATGGTGTTTTATAACCTGTCTTCCCATCACCAACATTACGTATCCAAACTTACCTTCAACTACTCTATAGTGTAAGAATGAGTCTGGTTGGACTTGTTGCTTCACTGATCTGTCAAATACAATTTGTTTTATTTTTATTTTTAATTGTGGTAAAAAAAAAACCCATAAAATTTATCATCTTAACCACTTTTAAGTGTACACTTCAGTAGTGTTAAGTATATTCACACTGTTGTGCAGTACATCTCCAGAACTTTTTAATCTTGCAAAACTGAAACTCTACCCATTGAACAGTTCCTTATTTCCTGCTCTCCCACAGCCCCTGGTAACTGCCATTCTACTTTGTTTCTGTGAATTTGACTACCTAGGAGCCTCATATGAGTGGAATCATACAGTCAGTGTGTTTATTTTTGCTTACGTGCTCTTTTGGCTCATGGTTGTCCTTGGAGTGCTTTCTATTTTTTTTTCTATCTATCCAGATCCTTTTAGTTTTTATTTCCTAGCCTGATTCCTCCATGATCATCCACCATACATTCCTTTCCCTTTTTTTTTCCTTTTTTTATTGAGGTATAATTGACATATAACAGTATATTAATTTTAGTTGTACGACATAATGATTTGCAATTTATACATATTGCAAAATGATCACAATAAGTCTAGTTAATATCTGCCACCATACATAGTTATAATATTTTTTTCCTTGTGTTGAGAATTTTATGTCTTTGCAACTTTCAAATATGCAGTACAGTGTTACTAACTATAGGCACCGTGTTGCACATTACATCCCCGTGACTTATTTACTTGATAACTGGAAGTTGGTACTTTTTGACCCCCTTTGCCTGTTTCAGTCCCCTCCCCCATCCCCTCCACCCCCACCTCTGGAAACCACCAATCTTTTCTTTGTATTTATGAGGTTGGGTTTTTTTTTTGTTTGTTCTGTTTTTTTGTTTTTAAATTCCACAAATAAGTAAGATCACATGGTATTCGTCTGTCTTACTTACTTCACTTAGTGTAATGACCTCAGGATCCGTTCATGTTGTCTCAAATGACAAGATTTCTTTTTTATGGCTGAATAATATTCTATTGTATATGAACAGTTATCCCCTGCTTTTTAAAAGTTTGCTTTATACCACCTCACTTTTATAAAAGACCTACATTAGTAACTATTTTCACTAACTGAAATCCAAAGAGGATTTTTGCTTTTATGGAAAAAAAAAAAAAAGGTGAAAAGCAAAAATAACATTCAGTGTTTTGTTTTGCAGCAAGCCATTATAGAGGCAGCAGGCAACCCAAGCAGTGAGAGTGGCACCACCAAGCTCCTTCCCCAGGAGCTACACTCAACATCTCAGCATCAAGCCACCATAGCTTTGAACTGTGCCTGTGAGCATCTGTACTTTATCCTGATTTATTTTGTTTATCCATTAGCAAGTTGTGTTCTAACATAATTGATTCTTTGCTTTACTCCATTTCCATTTACAAAAGCTTTCATAGGAAAACTACTTTCATATAGTGGGGGAAACCTGTGTACATTTTCTTTTTTAAAGATTTATTTATTATTTATTTATTTATTTAATTTATTTTCAGCTGTGTAGGGTCTTAGTTGTGGCACGCAGGATCTTCGTTGAGGCATGCAGCATCTTTCGTTGCAGCACACAGGCTTCTCTCTAGTTGTGGCATGCGGCTTTCTCTTCTCTAGTTGTGGCGCATGGGCTTAGTTGCCCCGGCATGTGGGATCTTAGTTCCCTGACCAGGGATTGAACGCACGTCCCCTGCATTGTAAGGCAGATTCTTTACCACTGGACGACCAGGGAAGTCCCTGTACACATTTTCTTTATCCATTCACCCATTGTTGGACACTTAGGTTGTTTCCATATCTTGTCTGTTGTAAAATTTTTAATTTTTGGGGGAACGTTCATACTATTTTCCATAGTGGCTGCACCAGTTTACATTCCTACCAACAGTGTACTAGTGTCCCTTTTCTCTACATCCTCATCAACACTTGTTATTGTCTTTTTTTCTTCTTTTTTTTTTAGTAAATTTATTTATTTATTTTTGGCTGCGTTGGATCTTCGTTGCTGTGCAAGGGTTTTCTCCAGTTGCGGCAAGCAGGGGCTACTGTTTCGTTGTGGTGTGCAGGCTTCTCATTGTGGTGGCCTCTCTTGTTGTGGAGCTCAGGCTCTAGGCGCGCGGGCTTCAGTAGTTGTGGCACACAGGCTCAGTAGCTGTGGCTCGTGGGCTCTAGAGCGCAGGCTCAGTAGTTGTGGCACATAGGCTTAGCTGCTCCGCGGCATGTGGGATCTTCCCAGACCAGGGCTCAAACCCGTGTCCCCTGCATTGGCAGGCGGATTCTTAACCACTGCGCCACCAGGGAAGCCCAGTTATTGTCTTTTTGATAATAGCCATTCTAACAGGTGTGAGGTGATATATCACTGTGGTTTTAATTTGCATTTCCCTAATGATTGGTGATGTTGAGCATCTTTTCACTTACCTGTTAGCCGTCTTTATGTCTTCTTTGGAAAAATGTCTATTCAGATCTTCTGCCCTTTTTTTTTTAATAAATTTATTTTATTTTTTTTATTTTTGGCTGCGTGGGGTCTTCTTTGCTGCACGTGGGCTTTCTCTAGTTGTGGCGAGCGGGGGCTACTGTTCGTTGTGGTGCACGTGCTTCTCATTCTGGTGGTTTCTCTTGTTGCGGAGCACGGGCTCTAGGTGCACTGTCTTCAGTATTTGTGGCACGTGGGCTTCAGTAGTTATGGTGCACAGGCTTAGTTGCTCCACAGCATGTGGAATCTTCTGGACCAGGGATTGAACCGTGTCCCTAGCATCGGCAGGCAGATTCTTAACCACTGTGTCACCAGGGAAGTCCCTTTTGCCTATTTTTAGTTGAATTGTTTGGGGTTTTGCTCTTGAGTTGCATGAGTTCTTTACATATCTTGGATATTAACCCCTTATCAGATAAGTGATTTGCAAATATTTTCTCCCATTGAGTTGGTTGCCTTTTCATTTTGTTGATTTTTTTTTTTTTTTTTTTTTTTTTTTTTTTTTTTTTGCTATGCAGAAGCTTTTAAGTTTGGTGTATTCCCACTTGTTAGTTTTTGCTTCTGTTGCTTTTGCTTTGGTGTCAAATCCAAAAACATCATTGCCAAGACTGATATCGAGGAGCTTACTGCCTATGTTTTCTTCTAGGAGTTTTATGATTTTAGGCCTTACATTTAAGTTTTTAATCCATTTTTAGTTAATTCTTTTCTTAAAAATTTATTTTATTGAAATATAATTGGTTTACAATGTTGTTAATTTATACTGTACAACAAAGTGATTCAGTTATACATATATATATACATTCTTTTTCATATTCTTTTCCATTATGTTTTATCACAGGATATTGAATAGTTTCCTGTCCTTTACAGTAGCATTTTGAGTTAATTCTTATATGTGGTATATGGCAATGGTCCAGTTTCATTCTTTTGCATGTGGCTCTCCAGGTTTTTTTTTGCATCATTTATTGAAGAGACTGTCTTTTCCCCATTATATATTCTTGGCTCTTTTGTCATATATTAATTGACCATATATGTGTGGCTTTATTTCTGGGCACTCTATTCTGTACGACTGATTTGTCTGTCTTTATACCAGTACCATACTGTTTTGATTACTGTGGCTTTGTAATATAGTTTGAAATCAGGGAGCATGGTGCCTCCAGCTTTGTTGTTCTTTCTCAAGATTGCTTTGGCTATTTGGGGTCTTTTGTGGTTCCATACAAATTTTGGGATTTTGCTAGGGGTTGCATTGAATCTGTAGGTTGCTTTAGGTAGTATGGACATTTTAACAATGTTAATATTTCCAATCCATGAGTACAGAATATCCTTCCATTTATTTCTATTTTCTTCAGTTACTTTAATAATATCTTATAGTTATCAGTGTACAAGTCTTTCTTTTCCTTGGTTAGGTTTATTCCTAGGCATTTTATTCTTTTTGATGCAGTTGTAAATGAGATTGTATTAATTTCTCTTTCTGATACTTTGTTTTCATGGTATAGAAATTCAACACGTTTTTATGTATTGATTTTGTGTCCTGCAACTTTACAAATTTGTTTATTCTAACAGTGTTTTGGTGGGGTCTTTAAGGCTTTCTATGTATAATATCACGTTATCTGCAAATAGTGACATTTTTATTTCTTCCTTTACAAATTGGATGCCTTTTATTTATTTCTCTTGCCTAATTGCTCTGGCTAGGATTTCTAATGCTTTGTTGAATAAAAGTGGTAAGAGTGGACATCCTTGTCTTGTGCCTGATGTTAGAGGAAAAGCTTTCAGCTTTTCATCATTTAGGATGATGTTAGCTGTGAGTTTGTCATGTATATAGCCTTTATGATGTTGAGGTATGTTACCTCTATACCCACTTTGTTGAGAGTTTTTATCATAAATGGATGTTGAATTTTGTCAGATGCTTTTTCTGCATCTATTGAGATGATCATATGATTTTCATCCTTCTTTTTGTTAATGTGATGTATCACATAGATTAATTTGTGAATGTTGAACCGTCCTTGCATCCCTGTGATAAATCCCACTTGATCATGGTATAAGATTCTTTTAAATGTGTTGTTGAATTCGGATTGCTAATATTTTGTTGAGGATTTTTACATCTGTGTTAATCAGGGATGTTGGCCTGTGGTTTTCTTTTTTTGTGGTGTCCTTGTTTGGTTTTGATATTAGGGTAATGTTGGCCTCATGAAATGAGTTTGAAAGTGTTCCTTCCTCTTCTATTTTTTTTGGAAAGGTTTGAGAAGGATTAGTATTAATTCTTATTTGAATGTTTGAAAGAATTGACCTGTGAAGCTATCTGGTCTTGAACTTTTGTTTCAATTAATAATCAAAAGCCTCTAACAATCTTCTTACTAGTAATTGGTCTATTGAGATTTTCTGTTTCTTCGTGATTCACTCTTGGTAGGGTGTATGTTTCTTTGAATTTTGTCCATTTCTTCTAGGTTGTCAGATTTGTTGGCATATAATTGTTCATAGTACAGTCAGCCTTTCATATCCTAAGGTTACACATTTGAACATTCAGCCGACTTCAGATCAATCATATTTGGGTAAAAAAAATTTCCAGAAAGTTCCAAAAAACAAAACTTGAATTTGCTGTATGCCAGCAACTATTTACATAACATTTATGTTATATTAGGTATTACTAACAATAAAGTATGCAGGATTGTACGCAAATACTATGCCATTTTATATAAAGGACTTGAGCAAGCATCAATTTTGGTATCCATGGTGGGTCCTGGAACCAGTACCCTGCGGATATTGAGGGATGACTGTAGTTACTTAAGATCCTTTGTATTTCTGTGGTATCAGTTGTAATGTCTCCACTTCCATTTCCGATTATATTTATTTGAATCCTATGTTTTTTTCTTTGTGAGTCCATCTAGAGGTTTGTCAATTTTATCTTTTTAAAGAACCTCCTGTTAGTTTCATTGACCTTTTCTGTTGTCTTTTAGTTTCTGTTTCATTTATTTTCACTCTGATCTTTGTTAATTCCTTCCTTTTACCAACTTTGAGTTTCATTGGGTTCCTCTTTTTCTAATACTTAGGTGAAACTTAGGTTGTTTGAGACTTTTTCTTCTTTCTTTCTTTCTTTCTTTTTGGCTGCGTTGGGTCTTCGTAGCTGCACGCAGACTTTCTCTAGCTGCGACGAGCGGGGGCTACTCTTCGTTGTGCGCGGGCTTCTCATTGCGGTGGCTTCTCTTTTTGTGGAGCACGGGCTCTAGGCGCACGGGCTTCAGTAGTTGTGGCACGTGGGCTCAGTATTTGGTGGCTCGAGGGCTCCAGAGCACAGGCTCAGTAGTTGTGGCACACGGGCTTAGTTGCTCCACGGCATGTGGGATCTTCCCGGACCAGGGCTCGAACCCGTTGGAAGGCGGATTCTTAACCACTGTGCCTCCAGGGAAGTCCTCTTGTTTCTTTTTTTTTTTTTTTTTTTTTTTATTTATTTATTTTTTTTATGTCTGAAACATTTATATTAACATATTTCCATACATATTTCCATACAAATACAAATATGATTTTTAGAAATTTCATGTAATGTCTGAAACATTTATATTAACATATTTCCATACATATTTCCATACAAATACAAATATAAGATTTTTAGAAATTTCATGTAATGTCTGAAACATTTATATTAACATGTTTCCATACAAATAACCCAATGAAAGTTTAGTATTAGTTGTTTTGTTTGTTTTTTTATACTGCAGGTTCTTATTAGGCATCAGTTTTATACACATCAGTGTATACATGTCAATCCCAATCTTGTCCTCTTGTTTCTTGATATTGGCATTTATTACTATGAACTTGCTGCTTAGAACTACTTTTGCTAAGTTTGGTACGTTATGTTTCTATTTTCATTTGTATCAAGGTATTTTTTGATTTCTCTTTTGATTCCTTCTTTAACCTATTGGTTGTTCAGTAGCATGTTGTTTAATCTCCACGTATTTGTGAATTTTCCAGTTTTTTTCTTATAATTGGTTTCTGCTTTCATACACTGTGGTCAGACAAATGCTTGATATGATTTCCATTTTCTTAAATTTATTAAGACTTGTGTCCTGACATATGATCTATCCTGGAGAATGTTCTTTCGCACTTGAGAAGAATGTGTATTTCTGTTGCTCTGTATATATCCATTAAGTTAATCTGATTGACATATCTTTCAAGGCAGATGGTTCCTTATTGATTTTTTATCTGAATGATATATCCGTTGCTGGGGTGTTAAAGTTCCCTACCGTTATTGTATTGTCTGTCTCTCCCTTTAGGTCTGTTAATATTTGCCTTATATATTTAGGGGCACCTGTGTTGGGTGCATAAATATTGCTGAATGTTGTATCCTTTTCATGGATTGACACCTTTATTATTATGTAGTGCTCTTCTTTATCTTTTATTTCAGTCTTTGTTTTAAAGTCTACTTGTCTTACGAGTATTGCTACCCCAGCCTTCTTTTCATTTCCATTTGCATGGAACATCTTTTTCCATCTCTTCACTTTGAGTCTGTGTGTGTTCTTACATCTGAAGTGAGTCTCCTGTAGGCAGCATATAGGTGAGTTTTGTTTTTTTATCCATTCAACCAGTCTGTGTCTTTTGATTGGAGAATTTAAATTTAGTCCATTTACATTTTAAGTAATTATTGATAGGTGTGTACTTATTGCCATTTTGTTAAATTTCTTCTGGAGGTTTTGTAGTTCTTCTGTTTCCTTCTTTCCTCTCTCTTCATTTGTGGTTTGATCATTTTCTCTAATGGTATGCTTAGATATTTTTCTCTTTATCTTTTGTGTATTTCCTATAGATTTTTGCCTTGTGGTTACCATGAGTCTTACATATAAAAACTTATATTTATTACCATCTATTTTAAGTTGATAATAAGTTAAATTTGAACTCATTCTAAAGCTCTACATTTTTACTCCCCTTCACATTTTGTCTTTGATGTCACATTTTACATTAAGCTCCTTTCTGGGAGGTGCAGTGAGCTTGAGCCAGGCAGAGAGAGAGTGCAGATGTTGCATACAGGAGCCTCTGAGCATCTCTGTAGATCCCTAGCTATGCACCAAACTAGAAGCCTCCTCCTCAAGACTAATTTCCTTTACAAGCAAATAGGCCTTTTTCACAGAAAGAATGGGGTGTGTTTCAGTCTGCTGTCTGTGCAGTTTCCTGGGGGTGGTAGCCCGCCAAGGACTGTCTCTTTGATTGTTAACAGTCCCACGGGACCCAAGAACACAGTAAGCCCCACCCTGGGCTGCAGCTGTAAAAACCAGGACACCAGACATAAAAACTGGGACATCAGATGTGCATAAAAGCTCCCCTCTAGGAGTTACTGCTGCTGTGGAGAGCAGCAGAGGGCAAAGATGGCCCTTGCTGGCTGGAGTGAGGCAGATAGCATAAAGATGGTGCCGCTAGCCTCTGTCCTTAGTGTCCCAGCAGGTCCCTAGATGTATGTTAAATTAAATGCCTACTCTGCAGGTCAGCACTTTAAGATAAGCAAATGAGCCTCTGACAGAAAGTCTGGGCGCCTCTCAATCAGCTGCTTCTGCGCTGGGTCGTTGGAGGGGAGGGGTGATTCCAAGCATGGGAACCCTTTCAGTCACTGTTCCCTTGTGGGTTTCACGGATGTGAATCCCCTTGGTTTTTAAAGTTAGATGTTTTGGGAACTCATCTCTCAGGTGCTGATCTTAAAACCTAGGGTGCCCAATTTGGAGTTCAGACCCGTTGCTCCTCAGGGAAAAGCTCCAGGTTGTGAGTTCACTCCTGACTGTGGGTCTCCACACCGGGAGAGGGGTTTATGGCAAGAGTGTTTCTCAGCCTCTCCTTCCCACTTTTGAATTAAAACATTTGTTTGTACTTCATGTTTTAATATTTTATCATATTTATTTTATATTATTCTTTTGTGTGACAGTACGTCTTAAATCCCTGGTGGCCGGTTGTTTTCCCGTTCTGCCAAACTAAACCCTTTATCTGCTCTTAGAAAAGACTGAAACGTGGATTACCCTTGAGCAGATCCACTTATGGTTGGTGGATAGGAATTAAATTGTGGAGTGTTTACTTCATGGCACTCTTAGAACATTTACGTATGTCTAGCTTTGGGGGTAATGTCCCATAATCTCTAAGCAGGTAGGCTTCTTGTGGTTTATTTAGGATTTAAAATACCCATTTTTAATGTAATTTCATTATGTCTGAATTAAGATAGCTCTTATTACTTGTTAACTAACACACATTTTTGATGAAATCCAACCAAACATGAATTGTTTTTATTCTTTACCCTTCCCAGAGTGATGATTCTGACATTTGGGATGATACAGCATTGATAAAAGCTTATGATAAAGCTGTAGCTTCATTTAAGGTATGAAATGCTTATTTATTCTTTTCCTTATTTCCTCATGTGTACTCATTCGGGGAAAAAAATGATAGCATACTTACAGTAAAATGTTAAAGTACATATTAGTCTAATTTTGAAGATTAAAAGATAACAGGTTAGATAAATTAGTTATCTTCCTTTAGAAGTTGGTAGCCAGTCTATATGTCATCCCTTTAACAGAGGCAATTTAAGCAGAGTTTTAAACGTTTATAATTTTTAATGTGTTTAGACTGTATCAAACTATCATGGTCTTCTAATTCAGATTAGTGGAAGGACAATCTGAATGATACTTTTGAAACATTTAACAAGCCTTTATTGAAATAATATTGAGGATAAATAGCCTCGTGCAGTAATGAATACTTGCAGAGTGTTTACAGTGTTCTAGGCACTGTTCCACGTGCTTTACATACATTAAATTAATGTAATCCTCCCCAGATCCTATGAGGTGTCAAGTCAAGTGTTCCTGATGGTGATGAATGTCAAGGAATATACATTTCTTTTGCAGGGCGAAGTCTATTTTTTTGTGGCTCAAACAAGACATTTACACAGTTGTCCAATATCATCATTTTCCCCACTAAGGTGCTTAGTCTTATTGATCATCATACATGGGCTGTCAGTAGTCCAGGCACAGAGCATACGCTCATACAGAGCACCAAGCATGGAGTCCACTTCCACCCCTAGTCACTCCTGTAGCATGAGGTAGAGGTCACATCTGTATGTCATCCTTGAAGCTGAACTCTAGATTTGTCAATAACATGCTTTCCAACATACATTTAGACTAGAAGTAACACTAATGCAGAGTTACCAAGAGAGTTCTATAAAACGCAGATTAAAATGGGGCTCGATGTGGGACGGGGTTGGTGATATTGCATGGGGAAGTAGACTGAGCAGAGAAAAAGAACTGATTTGGGCAAGAGAGAGTTTACTTTTAATTGTGTTGCATTTGAGGTAAATGTGAAGATATGAAATTGGTAATTGGAAATGTTGAACTAAGGAGAAAAGTCAGAGCTGGATAATAGCTTTGGAAGTTTGTTTGCATAGAAAGTATAATTGAAGTAATAGGAATAGATGATCATAAGCTGGTAAAGAAGGATGGCCAGTTCTTGTTGGGAGTGCCCAAGTTTTAGACTTGATCAGAGAAGTAATAAAAGCATTAGGGCCCAACATTGCTATGTCATCAAAAATGTTGTGACTATCAAAAAGAAAAATGATTGACAGAGTCTAATGTTATGGAAAGGTTGAGAGTGAGGAGACTTGCTTAAAAGGGTCCTTAGAGCTGATTATCAGATATATGGTACCTTCAAGAGCAGTTTCTGTAGCATGTGGGATAGTGAAAAGAGGAAATAGAAGCTATCTGAGACGGTGGGGCCTGGAGACCAGTTTATAGTGACTGAGTTACATTGTGACTTTTTCAGTATATCACCCTGTAACATGTACGTTTCTATTCATGTTTTCATAGCACGCTCTAAAGAACGGTGACATTTCCGAAGTTTCAGAAAAACCAAAAGGCACACCTAAAAGAAAACCTGCTAAGAAGAATAAAAGCCAAAGAAAGAATACCACAACTCCCTTGAAGCAGGTTATTTTAAAACCTTGAGATTTAACTTCAAAGAATTTCTTGTTACTGTCCTTATTAAATAGTATAAAATACCTTTAAATTATTAGGACAATGTTTTCTATTGACATATAATCATAAAATTTCTAAAGCACTTATTAAACTTTCTATTGTTTAGGAACATGCATGTTAATATAAAGAATTAGGAGGAAATGATAAATACTAAATTCAGGATAGTGTTTATGTTGGGGGTAGAGGGGAAGAAGGCAGTGCAACTTGGAAGAAGTACCTGAAGGCTTAAACTGAATTGGCAGTGTTTGACTTTTCTAAAACTGAGAGAGGTATCCTTTTTTTTCCTTCAAAAATCCTAAAACTGTTAATACCTGGGGACCAGATAATCTGCGTAGAGTCATTTCTGCTATTTAAAACAGTCCACATAGAGGCTAATTATTTTGGTGTCTCATTAATTAGTTGCTTTAGTTTCATCATTACCAAGGGGGAAGAGAGCTGATGTTTGATAAGCACGTGCTATGTGCTGGGCTAGCGTACTGGACACTTTACATGTTTCCCCTCCTTTCTGTTCTTCACAACAAATATGTGAGGCAGATTATACTACACCCACTTAACAGATGAGGAAGATAAGACTCAAGGAGATTAAGAAACTGGTCCATGATTATATAAACGGCAGGACTATGTCATGTTATATTTATATTAGAATTCAGATTTCTGTGGTTTTGGCCCGAAGTTTTTTCACTATAACGTTCTGCCTCCCAGAACAGTTAACTGGAGACTATCCCCTCCACCCCCAACCCTACCCCACCCAAACAAGATTATAGTTTACCCTCTTTTAAAGAAATGTGCGTGTGTGTGTGTGTGTGTGTCTATCTTTGGTTTCTTTTATAGTGGAAAGTTGGTGACAAATGTGCTGCCATTTGGTCAGAAGATGGCTGTGTTTACCCAGCTACCATTGCCTCGATTGACTTTAAGAGAGAAACCTGTGTTGTCATTTACACTGGATATGGAAATAGAGAGGAGCAAAATCTGTCTGATCTACTTTCCACAACCTCTGAAGTAGCTAATAATATAGAACAGAATGCTCGGGAGGTAAGGATAAAAAAATGGAATTCTTGGAAGCAGAAACTAGATGAGAAATTAAGCAGTAAAACTGGTTGTCAGTTTGGTCCACTGAAGCATTATATTTTTCTTAATGATGCCTTTATAACAAAAATACATGTATTTCTTTCTCTTAAAAGAATGAAAATGAAAGTCAAATTTCAACAGATGAAAGCGAGAACTCCTCCAGGTCTCCTGTAAATAAACCAAATAGCATCAAGTCAAAAGCTGCTCCATGGAACTCTTTTCTCCCTCCACCACCCCATATGCCAGGATCAGGTCTGGGACCAGGAAAGGTAAACTTCTACCCAGAAAAGGTTTTCCAGGAAATAGTTAATATAGTATTGGAACATTCAGCCCCTCCATTAAGTGAATTGTAGCTTTTGTCACGAAACTTTTTTTTCTGGCTGCGCCCTGCAGCTTGCAGGATTTTAGTTCCCGGACCAGGGATTGAACCCGGGCCACCTGGACCGCTAGGGATTTCCCTCATGAAGCTTTCGTAGCTTTCCATAGATGTTGTAAATACATACCTGAGAATTCTTTGAAAAGGAAATAAGATAGTAATGCAGCATAGTTTATAATGAAAGCCTTTCCTAACAATTTTTATAGAGTATTAGGTATATTAGAGTAATAACTTAACCAACTTTTGGAGATTGACATATATACTGTACTATGTGTAAAATAGAGAACTAATAAGAACCTACTGTATAGCACAGGGAACTCTACTCAATGCTCTGTGGTGACCTAAATGGGAAGGAAATTGAAAAAAGAGGGGATATATGTACATGTATAACTGATTCACTTTGCTGTACAGCAGAAACTAACATAACATTGTAAAGCAACTATACTCCAATAAAAATTAATTTTAAAAAAATAGATTAGCAAACTTAAGTTTGAAAGTATAATATTTTATCATCAGCTGGATGTTGTGCTGTAGTTCCCTGTGTCACTTGTATAAGGTATATAAAAATTGGAAGAGAACACAATATTTACATCTGATACAGGTGAAATCCAAAGACGCTCCCAGACTGTTTTGTAGAGCAAAATGTAAATACTGTTTTTATTCATGGTTCTTTTGGTTATCGGTAGCAAATCAACTTAAACAAAAAGGATTTTTAGTTTAGGTTATATCATGGAATCCAAGTCCCTGTCCAGTAGTTTTGTATAAAGCATTGATTTCTTCAGGCAGTGATAATAATAAAGATTTTTAAAATCAAGCGTGACATTAAAACTTTTCCTTAGAATTCCCTGTTGAGAGCTTCCTTGTTGAGGTTTATATTCTATTACATTTTTCAGAATGGTCAGACCTCTTAATTTATATACATAACGAACATGCTTCATTGGTCTCAGGGGGCTGATTTTTCTTGTTAAGTGAGAGACACTAATTTTTATAATATATGCGCTAAATTAGCATATGTACGTGAAAGGACGTCCAATAGATTATGCAATTTAGTTAATGAAATTGCGGGAGATACAGTCTTTTATGATGGAAATGTCTTGCTGAGTGTACGGTCTCTGATTTATTAGGTAATTTTAAATTTTTCTTACTTTGGCTTTACTGTCTGAATGTCTACATAGAAAGGAAACGAGAAAAATCTAAATTTATGAGTCTATATGACTTCAGCATTTGGTACGTGAAATTCTATTTAACCTTTTTGATATGAATAATATAGATATTATTCTGGGCAATTATTTCGATTCTTTTGACATTGAATTCTTTTTTGCTCTTTACATATTGAAACTGTTAAATTGGTCTTTCTTTGAAATGTTCTTTACAGCCAGGTCTAAAATTCAGTGGCCCACCGCCGCCGCCACCCTTCCCGTCATGCTGGCCGCCTCCATTTCCTTCTGGACCACCAGTAAGTGCAAAAGAATTCAGATTAAACTTTGCTTTCATACACAGTTTGGGATTTAGCAGAACATAGGTAGTTCGGAAATGTCACAGCCAAGTTCTGATGGGTAAAAATTTGGACTAAACTTCAGGGTTTTGTTTTTGTTTTTTGGGTTTTTTTAAATTTATTTTTGGCTGCGTTGGGTCTTCGTTGCTGTGCGCAGATTTTCTCTAGCTGCGGCGAGCAGTGGCTGCTCTTCCTTGCGGTGCCCGGGTTTCTCATTGCGGTGGCTTCTCTTGTTGCGGAGCATGGGCTCTAGGCACGTGGGCTCAGTAGTTATGGCTCGCGGGCTTTAGAGCGCAGGCTCAGTAGTTGTGGCACACGGGCTTAGTTGCTCCGCGGCATGTGGGATCTTCCCCGACCAGGGCTTGAACCCGTGTCCCCTGCATTGGCAGGCGGATTCTTAACCACTGTGCCACCAGGGAGGTCCCAGGGTTTTTGTTTTTAATGACCTTCTGCTACCCAGACTCAGTCCTCTTATAGCCCATATTATTCATCCTTCCTTCCTGGCAGCAGTATCTCATTCTAAGGGAGATAGCGCCTATCCAAAAGGATTTAATTACACCATACCTTAAGATTAATGTTTTACCCTTCCAGGCATGGTCTGATCATGTAGACTGTCCGGATATCTAATGGCAAACTTTTAGATATCAACAATAGGCAAAATACAAAGACACTTTTTGGCAGACTGCGTTGGGGTGGGGGCAGTGCAGATGTTCTAGCCAGAACTTTTACTTGAAACGCTGTGTGGGTGTTTTTTGAGGAAAACCATGGAAGTATTTATCCTTGGTTTTTACCTATAGCTTCATAATGGCACAGAAAAATAGGTCTAATGAAAGCAAAATGTTTAAATATTTTATGTGACCTGTTGCCTTTTGATTCTTGTTCAATTTAATTTTATTGGTCTCTTGTTGTTGTTACTGGTTGGCTTTCTCCAAATCCCAGATTTTTAAAAAAATTTTAACTAGGAGATGACATGGAATGTAGGAAAAGATACAACTAACATCCAGCATTCTGTACATAAAATAGGTTTCCAGACCTTATGTTTTTGTCTACTGATTTTAAAGTGTATCTTTCTCTTTCCAGATAATTCCCCCACCACCTCCCATATGTCCAGATTCTCTGGATGATGCTGATGCTTTGGGAAGTATGTTAATCTCTTGGTACATGAGTGGTTATCATACTGGTTACTATATGGTAAGTGATCACTCAGCATCTTTCCTGACAGTCACTTTGTGGTTTTGTGACTTTGTTTCGTTTGTGACTAAAAAGTGGTTTCTTATGTTAGGTATATCCTAAGAGTTGAAAACTATAGGCAGGTTCAGTTCCAGACCACTGCAATGAAGTGAGTGTCACAATTAAGCAAGTCATGAATTATTTGGTTTCCTAGTACATATAAACGTTATGTTTACACTATACTGTATTCTAGTACGTATTATGTACGTACGTAGCATTATGTCTTAAAAACAGTGTACATACCTTAATTTTAAAATATTTTATTGCTGAGAAAAGCTAGCTACTATCTGACAACACAGGGTTGCCCCAGCCTTCAATTTGTGCAGAATACAGTATCTGCAAAGTACAATAAAGCAAGGTATGTCTGTACCTTACAGTTTTAAACAATACAGCTATCTAAGGCTAAAATTACTCGTGTATTGTCCCCACTAAGTACAGTTGTAGTGCATTTAAAAACCTTTCATATTATTAGGTTATTTTTATTACAGTTGGCCCTCTGTATCCATGGGTTCTGCACCCATGCATTCAACCAACTGTGAATGTTTGAAGGAAAAAAATTCCAGAAAGTTCCAAAAAAGCAAAACTTGAATTTACTGCATGCTGACAACTATTTACATAGTATTAGATATTATAAGTAACCTAGAGGTGATTTAAAGTATATGAGAGGACGTGCATAGATTACCTGCAAGTACTGTGCCATTTTATATAAGGGACTGGAGCATCTGCAGATTTTGGTGTTCAGTGGCAGGGCGGGATGGGGGTGTATCCTGGAACTCATCCCCCATGGCTATCAAGGGACGAATGTGTACATTTTCTAATTTAATGAAACTTTTTCTAAATTATTTTCCAATCTCATTAGTCTTTCTGTTTTGATTTGAAATAAAATGGGTTGTAGGAGATGGAAAAAGAAAGGATAATACCCCCCACTCCCCCAGCCCCCCCCCCCCAAAAAAAAGGAAAAGAAAGACCAAAAAATAGGTTATTTTTGTGCACAGTGAAAGTCTGGTGTGATAAATGCCAAACTGGACCTTAGGGACTGAGGCTCCAAACTTCTCGTTTTATGCATCCATCTGTTGCACACATGTTCTATTGTAATTTAGCAGGAAATTTTAAAGTTTTTTAAAAATGAAACTAATATGGCATGCTAAGATTATGATGTGATACTTGAATTTTTAGTTAACTAATATATAGAAGAAACTAAACAACTGACTTGAAGATGTAATTATTTTATAAGTATATCATCTGTACATTCCTCCACCAATATTCTTACTTTAAAGCTACTCTTCAGCTGTTGTATAACCCTGATATATTTGTACGATATGATGAAGTTCCCCTTTTAATGACCGAAATGATAATGGAAACTAAATTAATAGTTCGTAATGTGTTTTGAGACCAGTCATCTGATAACTTTCTAAGCTTCCCCCTTCTGCACTTCAAATTTCTCTGCATGTTTTCTGTAAATTATGAAATATAGTCGTTTCTCGGTATCTGCAGGCGATTGGCTCCAGGATCCCTGCAGGTGCCAAAATTCAGGGATGCTCACATCCCTTATAGAAAATGGCATACTGCTTGCATATAACCTACACACATTCTCCTGTCTACTTTGAATCGTCTTTAGATTACTTATAATACCTAGTACAATGTAAATGATATGTAAGTAGTTGCTGGTGTGTAGCAAATTAAAGTTTTGCTTTTTGGAACTTTCTGGAATTCCTTTTTTCTAATATTTTTGATCTGCAGTTGGTTGAATCTGCAGATGTGGAATCTGTGGATACAGAAGGCCAACTGTATTTTGAAAAATAATTATATGTAAAGTATTGGCATAAGTTATGTTTACTTTTAAACTTTTTAGACAGGAAAGATAGAGGGGGCAAAATCCATCCATAGTTCTAGTACCCAGATGCACCATATTTTGCCTTGTTTTCAGGTTCATATTATGCAAACGTTCATGGCTTTGTTTGGCTGTTGTTGTTAGTGTAAACTTTTTATTGAAATATGCAAGCAGAAGAGTACACATATTAGAAGTCTACAGATTGATGAATTTTCACAAAGTGACCACATTTGTGTAATCAGCGCTAATATCAAGAAAAAGACCACAATCCTAAAGTTTCCTTTTATCCCCTTCCAGTCATTACCAATCCCTTTCCTAAGGGTAACCCTTTTCCTGACTTACAATGTCATCAAATTTTTAAATTTTGTGAATAGAATCACACATATACTCCTTTATGGCTGGCTAATTTTGCTCAGCACTTTGTGAGATTAATCTACATTGTTGTGTGTGGTTGTAGCTGTATTTCATTCCATTGTATACATATACCATAATCTGTTTATTCATTTTAACCGTTGATGGACATTTGGTTTGTTTCCAATTTGAGGCTATTAAATATTTTTAATAAGTAAGCTTTATTAAGATACAATTTACATGGTATACAGGTCACCCATTTAAAGTGCAGGAATAGAGGTGTATGAAACCACAGGTTAGTGGTTTTAGTTTTTATTCACAATTATGTAGCCATCACTATAATCAATTTTATTTTATTTAATTTCATTTCGTTTCGTTTCATTTTGTTTCATTTCATTTTATTTGTTTTTGGTCACACTGCACGGCATGTGGGATCTTAGTTCCCTGACTAGGGATTGAACCTGCACCCCCTGCATTGGAAGTGCAGAGTCTTAACCACTGGACCGCCAGGGAAGTCCCTACAATCAATTTTAGAATAATTTCATTATCTAACCCCCAACCCCAAGAAAATCACAAACCCTCATTTTCCCCAACCTCCCAGCAGTAGGCAATGACTAAACTACTTTCTGTCTTCTTTTGGATTTGCCTATTCTGGACATTTTGAATAAATAGAATTGTACTGTATGTGATCTTTTGTGTGTATCCTTTTTCACTCAGCATAATATTTTCTAGATCCATCTGTGTTGTAGCATGTATCAGTACTTCATTTTTTATTGCCAAATAATACTCTGTTGTGTATACCACATTTTATCCATTTGGGTTGTTTCCACTTTTTGGCAGTAATGAATAATGCTGCTACGTACATTCGTGTACAAGTTTTTGTGTGGATGTACGTTTTCATTTCTCTTGGGTATATACCTAGGAGTGGAATTGCTGGATCACATGGTATGTGAAGGTTCAGCTTTGGTAGGTAACCAAAACAAAATACAAGTGTGTTGTTGTTTTAATAATTTCAGACTTACAGAAAAGTTGCAAAAATAGTACAAGAATTTCCATGTGTAGGTTCCCCAAATGTCAACTTTTTACCCCTTTAGGTTTCTCATTCTCATTCATTTCATTTTTCCTTCTCTCTCCTCTCTCTTTCTCTCTCTTTCTCTGTATCTATCTGTATTTTTCCCCCCGAAGCTATTCAGAATCAGTTGCAGATACGATGCCCCTAGCATTTAAATACACTATGTATTTCCTGAAAGCAAGAACATTCTTTTGTATAATCACCATATAGTTATCAAATCAGGAACTTAAATCGATTAATACTGATACTATGATCTTATCTACTGTCCTTATTCAAATTTTGCCAGTTGTCTTATGAATGCCCTTTACAACAAAAGAAGGTTGTTTTTTTAATCTAGAATTCAATCCAGGGCCACATGTTACCTTTTGTTGTCATATCTCTTTAGTCTTACATGACTGACTTTTTAAATATAGTTTTGTCCTCATACCATTTACATTGTTTTGTATCCTTTAAAAATATATATTTGTTAATTACAAGTGATAAATGTAAAACCTTGTAAAATTTTCAAAAATTAAAGGTGAGACAAAAATCCTGTTGGTGACCAAAGGCATGCCCATAAATTGGGAGACTGAGATTGACATATGCACACTACTATATGTAAAATAGATAACTAATAAGAACTTACTATATAGCATAGGGAACTCTTATTCAATACTCTGTAATGACCTATATGGGAATAGAATCTAAAAAAGAGTGGATATATGTATATGTATAACCTGATTCACTTTGCTCTAGAGCAGAAACTAACACAACATTGTAAATCAACTGTACTCCAATAAAAATTAAAAAAAAAAAAAAAGCCAGGCCCAGCTTCTACCCTTCTCCAGAGGTCACCACTGATACTAGTTTGCCGTATAGCCTATCAAAATCTCTTTCTCTGTGTTCAGGTATATATGAGTGCTCATAAGAAATGTATTGTTTTTATGTTCATCTTTCTATATATAAAGACATTCTATAAGAATTTAGTTCAGGATTTCCCTGGCAGTCCAGTGGTTAGGACTCCAAACTTCCACTGCAGGGGGCACAGGTTCGATCCCTGGTTGGGGAACTAAGGTCCCCCATGCCACGTTGTGTAGCCAAAAAAAAAAAAAAAAAAACTTTACTGACCATTTACTTCAACTATATTCTTTCTAACTTCCCTGGTGATCACATCATTTCTCTCCTCCGCTTCATAGACAAACTTCTTCCAAAAATTACCTCTAGTTGTCCTCCTTACTCCCTTATCTCACATTCTCTTCAGGCCTGTCACGTAGACTTCTGTCTTTCCTACTGTATTGAGATTTTTTTGTTTTTAAAGATTTTTTTAAATTAATTAATTAATTAATTTTTGGCTGTGTCGGGTCTTCGTTGCTGCGTGCCGGCTTTCTCTAGTTGCAGTGAGCGGGGGCTACTCTTCATTGCGGTGCACAGGCTTCCCATTGTGGTGGCTTCTCTTGTTGCGGAGCACAGGCTCTAGGCACGCAGGCTTCAGTAGTTGTGGCACATGGGCTTAGTTGCTCCGCGGCATGTGGGATCTTCCCGGACCAGGGCTCGAACCCGTGTCCCCTGCATTGGCAGGTGGATTCTTAACCACTGTGCCACCAGGGGAGCCCTGTATTGAGATTTTACCTCCAGATTGCTGACTCAGTGGTCAGTTCTCTGCTTTATGTCTCTTACCTCTCAGCAACATTTTAATATATTTGACTACACTTTTGAAAGACTTTTTTCTCCTGCCTTCAGTAACACGTTTTAATCTACTAGTCTTATACCTTCTTCCTTGGCTGCTCCTTTTAGACTCCTTTAACAGCTTTTCCTCCTCTACCCAATATCTGTGTGGGATTCCTTATGCCCAACCCGTAGCCCCCTTCTCTTCTCTAACTATAAACTTTCACTAGGTGACCTCATCTGCTCTAGGACTTAAAATGGCATGTCTGTACTGGAAGTTCTCAGATGTCTAGCTCTGAATTCGAGACTTGTTTATCCAACTGCCTGTTTTCCCTCACCACATGAATGTCTGTTAGGTACATCTCAAACCAAATATAGCCAAAACCGAACTGTCAGTGTTATGTCATACACCTCTATTCCCACAGCCTTTCCATCTCAGTAAGCAGTGACATTGATGCACTGCCAGCACCAGTTTCTCAAGCCACAAATGTGGAATTAGCATTGATTGATTCCTCACTTTCCTTCGCTTTTTATAACCAATTTGTAAGAAAGTTCTGTTGACTATTTCCATACAGATCCTGAATCAGTGCACTTTGATTTTTCTCCACTAATACCCATTCAAGATACTATCATCTCTTTTTTTAACCGGGATATATTGGATTGGCCAAAAAGTTCGTTCGGGTCCCCATTTCTTTTAATTGCATGGATGTACCACGTTGTGCTTATCCATTCATCAGTTGATGGACATTTGGGTTGTCTCGTCTTTTTGGCTACAATGAATAATTCTGTTACCAACATTTGTGTGTAAAATTTTGTATGGACATATGTTTTCAGTTTTCTTGGGTATGTATTTAGGCGTAGAATTGCTGGCTCAAAAGATCACTGTAGCGGAACCATGGTCGGGGAGCTAAGATCCCACATGCCTCTCGGCCAAAAAACCAAAACATAAAACAGAAGCAATATTGTAACAAATTCAATAAAGACTTTAAAAAAATGGTACACATCAAAAAGAAGTCTTTAAAAAATAAATAAGTAAATAAATAAAGTGACTGCACCATTTTATTATAACCACCAGTGATGTGTGAGGGTTTCTGTTTCTCCACATCGTCACCAACACTTACTATTGTCTCCTTGTTTGATTATAGCCATCCTAGTGGGTATGAAGTGATAGTTATTATGGTTTTGATTTGCACTTCCCTAATGACTAAATGATGTTGAGCATCTTTTCATGTGCTTGTTGGCCATTTATATATCTTTTTTTGGAGAACTGTCTATTCACATCCTTTGCCTATTTTTTAAATAGGTTGTTTGTCTTTTTGTTGATGAGTTGTAATAGCTCTTTATATATTCTGGATAAGACATCATTATCTCTCACCTTACTGCAGCAGATCCCAAGTATTCTTTTTGCTTACGAAATTTCATGTCCCATCCTGCCAAATCCATTCTGAATACAGCAGCTAGAGTGATATTTTATTTTATTTTATTTTTTCAAGTATTTATTTATTTATTTGCATGGGGTCTTAGTTGCACCATGCGGGATCTTTAGTTGCAGCATGCAGTCTTCTTAGTTGCGGCATGTGGACTCTTAATTGCAGCATGCATGCAGGATCTAGTTCCCCGACCAGGGATCGAACCCGGGCATTGGGTGCGTAGAGCTTACCCACCGGACCACCAGGGAAGTTCCTCCACACTCTGCTTACTCAGTACACTCCTGCAACACTGGCCTCTTTTCTTGCTCATGTCCAGATTTATACCTTCTTCTGGGCCTTTGCACTCGTTATTCTTTAGTCTGGAAAGCTATTACCCTGTATTTCACTTGTCTGGCTTCTTACTCAGATCTCAACTGAAATTTCATCTTCCTGATTAAGCTAGAAGTGATCCGCCCTCATTCTCTATTATATCACCCCACTTAGATTCTCTGTGTGGCATTTATCGTTCTTGGTATGATTTTCTTTACCTGTTTATCTGTCTCCTTCTAGTAGAATGTGAGCTCCACGGGAGCAGGGACCTTGTCTGTCTTATAACCTTGGATCTTTAGCATCTGGAATAGTGCCTGGTTCATAGTAAGTCTGGTTCAGAATAAGTTCATCATTTGCTAAATGTTGAACATTAGCAAGTTTTTCCTCTGGTAATTAGATAACCATTCTTATATATAAAGCTTCTTGCAGATTATTTCCTTATGACATCTGGAATTATCATTATTGGGTCAGAAAGTATAAACATTTTATTTTAGTTTAGTTTTTAAACATTTTAGTAGCTTTGGATACTGTTGACTGCCTTTCCACAATTCTTTCCATGTGTATTGCCACTGGCGCAACTTGAAAATGTTTGTTTTACCACAGCCTTAAATAGTTATACACCTTATTGCTTTCTTCTTTGATAACTCTAGCAGCAGTTAAAAAATATGAGTGTTCTAACGTTTCAGAATATATTTGATTTGAAGGATGACCTGGATGAAAATTAAAGTTGGTTAATTGTACTCATAAACTTTCATATTTCACATACTTGATTGTACTGTTATTAAAACCTAGCAGATTTTCAACAGACTTTGAACTCTAGTCCTAACCAACAAAATGCAGATGTTTCTGTTTCTTTTGTGAGTTCAAGCAGTAGTTCCTAGGAAAGCAGCCTTGTCCAGTATATTTGCCACAAATTCAGGGCTAAGCTATGATTAACTTGTTCCAGAGAAATGATCTTTACTTTTTGCAGTATTATTTGTATATCTGCATAAATTAAAATATAAACCTATGTTCATATTCAGAAGTGTAAACAAATTGCCATTTCCTAGATCTTGCATTTTTGTCTCTTGGAAATTTTTACCATTAAAAAGAAGAAGCTACTGTTCATTGTCATGTTTTCCAATAGCTTATGTGTGTTTTAGAGAGCGTTGCCTTCAGGTAGCGATTCTTAACCATTGCTCCACAGAAGCATACGTGATTGACAACTTTTCCATTACTAACCTGTTCCCATAAGAGCAGCCAGACAGGATTTGGGCCTAGCTCTTAACCTATACATTTTTCTCTTTCTAGAAGTCCTAGCAGAATGCAGATGAATGAGAGTAATGTTATTGAAATAACATAGCACAGGCTCTAACTTTGGTACTTGTTAGTAACAAATCTCCTTTAATACATCTTGTGGCCTCAAAGATATAGATTAATAGTGAAGTCGAAAGCTAGTATATATGTAGGGAAGGATAGAAGGCATTGAGGCCGGAAGAGAGAAGAGAGGAGTAGGACATTTGTGCTAAGTATAACCAGGAAAAACAGTAAATATTTGAGTCTTGATTTTTTTTTTTTAACTTCTAAAGTATTTTTGTCTAGTGAGTACTGGTTTTTAATGGTTTTATTTTAATAAATGAGTATGACACATTATATATTTTATTTGACAGAAAATAGGATATAAGTTGGCTTAGGAACATCTTCAGACTTAGTGAAAGAAGAAAACTTTCTTAATTGCAGCCTAATAATTGTTTACTTTGGAGTCACTTTTAAAGTACATTTGAAGGCTGTAGACTTATTTTCTGATGATATTTTGTTAAAGAGAATTAATGAAATGTCTTATGTGAAACAAAATGTTCACTTCTGTATAAAATGTGTGTTCTATTCTTTTTTTTTTTAACATCTTTATTGGAGTATAATTGCTTTATAATGTTGTGTTAGTTTCTGCTGTATAACAAAGTGAATCAGCTATATGTATAATATATCCCCATATCCCCTCCCTCTTGCGTTTCCCTCCCACCCTCCCTGTCCCTTAGGTTGTCACAAAGCACCGAGCTGACCTCCCTGTGCGATGCAGCTGCTTCCCACTAGCTAGCTATTTTACACTTGGTAGTGTATATATGTCGATGCTACTCTCTCACTTTGTCCCAGCTTACCCTTCCCCCTCCCCGTGTCTTCAAGTCCATTCTCTATGTCTGCGTCTTTATTCCTGTCCTGCCCTTAAGTTCATCAGAACCATTTTTTCTTTTTTTTTTCCTTTTCTTTTTTTTATGTGTTAGCATACGGTATTTGTTTTTCTCTTTCTGACTTACTTCACTCTGTATGACAGACTCTGGGTCCATCCACCTCACTACAAATAACTCAATTTCGTTTCTTTTTATGGCTGAGTAATATTACACTGTATATATGTGCCACATCTTCTTTATCCATTCATCTGTCGATGGACACTTAGGTTGCTTCCATGTCCCGGCTATTGTAAATAGCGCTGCAATGAACATTGTGGTACATGACTCTTTTTGAATTATGGTTTTCTCAGGGTGGGATTGCTGGGTCATTTGGTAATTCTATTTTTAGTTTTTTAAGGAACCTCCATACTGTTCGCCATAGTGGCTGTATCGATTTACATTCCCACCAACACTGCAAGAGGTTTCCCTTTTCTCCACACCCTCTCCAGCATTTATTGTTTGTAGATTTTTTGATGATGGACATTCTGACCTGTGTGAGGTGATACCTCATTGTAGTTTTGATTTGCATTTCTCTAATGATTAGTGATGTTGAGCATCCTTTCATGTGTTTATTGGCAATCTGTATATCTTTGGAGAAACGTCTATTTAGATCTTCCGCCCATTTTTGGATTGGGTTGTTTGTTTTTTTGATATTGAGCTGCATGAGCTGCTTGTACATTTTGGAGGTTAATCCTTTGTCAGTTGCTTCGTTTGCAAATACTTTCTCCCGTGTTCTATGCTTCTAAATTCCTTTATTTTCCTTACAGGGTTTCAAACAAAGTCAAAAAGAAAGAAGGTGCTCACATTTCAATTAAGGAGTAAGTCTGCCATCATTATAAAAGAGAATCTTACTTTTTTATAAATTTTGTAGTTTGTAGAAAATACATGTTTAAAAATTGAAATACTGAAAAGTAGAAAAGTTAATGTAAAACAATATTAAAGACGTTTTGATGCAAAAACTATTTGATGAAAGATTGATCTAAATCCCCTCTAGAATTCTCATGATGTCAAAGTATCATCTCAGCAAATACTTGTTGGTTGGTTGTATTGAAAGGAAAACATACCTTTATAATAAAGAGATCCTTAGAATCAGAGGTGAAATTTTGCGTCACTGTAATCAGACAGTCAGACTTGCTTTTTCATTTGAGATGCAGTATGAAATACACTGTATTACCTATGAAGTGTTATGGTCAAAAAAGTTTAACTGGAATTTAAACAAACCTTTAGGATCTACTTTCCCATTTATCAGAAATACTGGGGATAGAGCAACAAGTTAAATGACACCACAAAAGAAATGATCAGAGAGGTCCAGAACGTGGAATGTTGTAGAAGATAACTGGCCTCCTTTCTTCAAAAAGTCACTGTCATGAAAGAAAAAATCACATGGAGTGGGTAACTATTCCAGATTAAAAGTGACGAGATATAACAGCCAAATACAATGTGGCATCCTTCATTATTCATTAGACCCTGGTTTTGAAAAGCTATTTATAAGAGACTTGGGGGTTGAGGAAATTTGAATATAGACTGGATTTTAAATGATATTAGATAACTATTGCTAATTTTATGAGCTGTGATAAGGGTGTTGTAGTTTCTGGAGAATGTCTTTAAATTTGCATACTAAAGTATTTAGAAGTGAAGTGTTACAGTGTTTGTAATACATTTCTAAATGATTTAGAAAAATGTATATATGTGTGTGCATGAAGCATATATGGCTGTTATTGAATCTAAGTGGTGTTCATATGGGTGTTCACTGTACTATTTTTTTCTATTTTCTGTGTGTTTGAAAAGTACATAAGAAAAATGTTCAGTATTTTTAACTAAATTAGTAAAATCTATGTGTCTATTATTGTATTCCCTTTTTACATATTATTTTACACTTTTGGTCCATATTCATCCATATTTTGATGTTTGTCATCAGTATTTTGTGCATGTGTGTGTGTATATATATCCCCACTTAATATCACATTTTTTTTTTCACATTTTTAATATTTTTACATATTCTTTCTATCAGCTTGTTTGCCTGTATGTTATGCCACTGTTCCTTTAGTTCAGTAGCTTTTGGCATTCTCAATAACATTAGTAAATACCTTCGTATATGTAGTACTCGATTCTATTCTGTCATAACGTTAGGGTAACTTCATGTGTTGTGACTATTTAATAAAAGGTTGTGGACATTATGATTCTTAGTGGATGTTTCCATGTTGCCTTGAAAAGCAAATTTCAAAAAACATCTTTTCAAAATCTATGCATTCCTGGGAGGGATATTTTTTAAATTATATAAATCCTCACATTTAAAAGTGTAGTTACCTGTATCTCATTCTTCGATTAAAGTCGGTTTTATTCAATTGAAGTTCTTCAGCTAGGTTATTCAGCTAAGTCTAAAGAGAATAGAAAAACTAGGCAGGGGATGAATTGGACTGAAGTATTCCAGGCAGAGAATGCACAAGCTAGAAGCATTAAGGCAGTGTGTTTCAAGGCCTAAGGCTATAGCCCAAATGTCATACCACTGTTATCTGTTCTCCATCCATGTAAGTTCCCCTCTTTGAATCTGTTCTCTGCTTATTTCTATTACATAGTTTTTCACAGTATATTATCTTTATGGTTTATATATCTGTCTTTCCTCTGTCATTAGAGGCAAGGCACTACATCTCATTCTTCATCATGTCTACCATATCTGGCACAGTTTTTTGAAGTCTAGAATGGGCTTAGAGCACAGATTGGAGGGAATGTCAAAGAAGAGAGAAAATGAAGTCAAAACAGCTTGTTTTCTGGCTTTCACTGTAGTAATTGTCCTTGTGGTTATGAAGAATCCTAGATGGAAAATTCCATGGTCTGTACCTATATTCAGAAGATAGGCAAATAGAAGGTGAGATGTCATATTTGAAGAGTACCTTCATTAAAGGATCAGCCAGAGATTACTTTATCAAAGTCATGTTGTAAGTTTAGCTTTTCTGTATGGTTGCCATTAACAGAAATAAACTACAGGGTTAATGGTTATGAACTTAAGTTATGTGTTGTTTGAAGCTCTTGGTGAATGGAAAACAGTGAATTCAGTTCAGAAATAAAATTCTGAAAGTTTAACCAAAGCAACTCCTGCTTCTGCAGAAATCCATGTTTATATATAGCAATCAGTAGAAGACATTCAGTATTCAGGTATTTCACAAAATACTTGGCGTTTTATCATTTTTATGTATGAATTGTGGCCTTTCAAGAGGATTCAAGAACATTTTTACATTGCTCTCATTTTTTTTTCCAAATACTTCTTTCGAGGTTAATTTATATACAATAAAATGCACAGATTGGGACTTCCCTGGTGGCACAGTGGTTAAGAATCCGCCTGCCAATGCAGGGGACATGGGTTCAAGCCCTGGTCTGGGAAGATCCCACATGCTGCAGAGCAACTAAGCCCGTGCGCCACAACTACTGAGCCTGCGCTCTAGAACCTGCGTGCCACAACTACTGAAGCCCTCGTGCCTAGAGCCCGTGCTCCGCAACGAGAAGACACCGCGGTGAGAAGCCCGCACACCGCAACGAAGAGTAGCCCCCTCTCACCTCAACTAGAGAAAAGCCTGCACTCAGCAATGAAGACCCAACGCAGCCAAAAATTAAATAAATAAATAAACCTTTTTAAAAAATGCACAGATTTAAAGTGAAGAGTTTGATCAGTTTTGAGAACGTATACCATTGTTACTACATCAAGATAAAAGAACATTTCCCTCAGTCCAGAAGTTCCTTTGTACCCCTTTCTAGTCATTCACCACACTTACCTATCCTGGCAATCACCATTCTGACCTCTATGAACAAAGATTAGTTTTACTTAGTTTAGAACTGCAATCATATAGTATGTACTCTTTTGCACAGGAATGTTTTAAATTATTATTACTTGTGGGTTCAGCTATTGTCCTGAGATTATATATGTAACATATTTTGAAGACACCAAGTAATATAGTTGGAGAAGCTTTTGGAGAAACTAATTTCTCTTCTTTTTTTCTTTTTTTAAAAAATTTTTTTAATGGAAGTATAGTTGGATTTACAGTGTTTTAGGTGTACAGTAAAGTGATTTCAGTTATACATATACATGTATGTATACCCATTCTTTTTCAGATTCTTTTCCATTATATGTTATTATAAGATACCGAATATAGTTTCCAGTGCTATACAGTAGGTCCTTGTTGTTTATCTGTTTTATATGTAATAGTGTGTATCTGTTAATTCCAAATTCCAAACTTATCCCTGTTCCCCCTTTCCTTTTTGGTAACCATAAGTTTGTTTTCTATGTGAGTCTATTTCTATTTTGTAAATAAGTTCATTTGTATCATTTTTTTAGATTCCACATGTAAGTGATGTCATATGATGTTTGTCTTTCTCTGTCTGACTTACTTCACTCAGTATGATAATCTCTAGGTCCATCCATGTTGCTGCAAATGGCATTGCTTCATTCTTTTTAATGCCTGAGTAATATTCCGTTGTATATGTATATATCACATCTTCTTTATCCATTCATCTTTCAATAGACATTTAGGTTGCTTCCATGTCATGGCTATTGTAAATAGTGCTGCTATGAACATTGGGGTGCATGTATCTTTTCAAATTAGAGTTTTCTCTGGATATATGCCCAGGAGTGGGATTACTGGATCATGTGGTAGCTCTATTTTTAGTTTTTTAAGAAACCTCCATACTGTAGGAGAAAGTAATTTTCTGAGCTTAGAAGTTCTGATCCTTTCATCACTAGTTATTGTGACACGTAAATTGACCTTTTACATTTTAAAATGGCATATAATTTAGAGTTGAGCTGCATTCCACTTTAAATAAAACTTGGTTTCTAGGCAGAAGAAGAAAGATGTGAAGCAGTGTACCTGAATATTAATGAGTCTTTGTGTTCAGATAGATACTTCTGGTTAAGAGTAAATAAAATCTTATTTTATATATATATATATATATATATATATATATATAAAAAGATAGCATAGCTACCTTGTTTGATACCACTCAGTTGTTAGTTAGGGGAGCAGGGGTTTGATTTGAAATTTGTTTGCTTACAGACTTCATGTTTTTTCCAGTTAAGCTGCTGATCTGGAAAGTTGTACGTTGTTTGGTAAAATTTGGACTCTGTAGTTTCCCTACTCTTGCCATTACCTGTAGGTAGAATTTTGACTTCTAGGATGTTGTTCATTTTACTTTTACTGTAAAATTTATAATAAAAATTTAAATTAAATTTGTAAAAAAAAAAATCTTACTTTATAGAACTTCGTTTCAGTAGACTCTTAGCTCTGTGTTAGTTGGGTTTTTTTTGTACAGGAAACTAGAAACTATCACATCATATTTTTCTTCCCTTTACAAGTAATAATAGCTATATTTTTTGAATGATTACTATGTGTTTCTAGGCATTGTGATTTCATTGAATCTTAATAGCACTCTCAAGTTAGTTACTATTATTATTCCCAAATGACTTGCTTTGGACCACATAGTGAGTGGTAGAACTCTGTATGACTTCAGAACTCTCTCTCCAGCTCTTAGCCCCCCAGCAACTGCTTCTGCCAGGCTCTGTGGAGTCTTGTCCTGCATGTGCAAGGACCTAAGTGGAAATCCTACACAGATTTCTGGGGCTCCTTCTCTTTAAGTCCCTCCTCTCTAGACCTTACCTCCTCAAATTCCAGCTGCCTTATTCCAGAGCCTAGACTCCAATCTCCGTTTCTTCCACCCACCCAGGAAGAACAGTACTCTCTACTCAGGCTCCACCTTTCATGCTGCAGTTTGGAAATTGTGTCCAGCCAAAGGAGGTGAATGCAAAGCTCACCTGTTTCCCTTTCTCAAGAATCTCACCCTGTGCTCTCTGTTGCCCAATGCCTGGAAACAGTTGCATCGTAAATTGTGCCCAGTTTTATAACCTATCACAGGAAAACAAGTACACTACCAGCTATTCCTCCTATTTTTAAACAAACATTTTATCTTTTTTTTTTTTTTTTTAAACATCTCAATGGCTATGATTTTAAACTTTTTTTGGGGGGGGGGTTATTGATTGATTGATTGATTGATTGATTGATTGATTGCTGTGTTGGGTCTTCGTTTCTGTGCCAGGGCTTTCTCTAGTTGCAGCAAGTGGGGGCCACTCTTCATCGCGGTGCACGGGCCTCTCATCGTCGCGGCCTCTCCTATTGCGGAGCACAGGCTCCAGACGCGCAGGCTCAGCAGTTGTGGCTCACGGGCCCAGTTGCTCCGCGGCATGTGGGATCTTCCCAGACCAGGGCTCGAACCCATGTCCCCTGCATTGGCAGGCAGATTCTCAACCACTGCACCACCAGGGAAGCCCTATCATTTTCTTGAATACTAGGTTGGATGGCACAGTTCATCGCATCACCTTTTCATTTTGGAACAATTAATTTTCAGTTGTTGGATGATTTCTGAAAGATTAATCTGTTGTGATGGTTAAAACAAAATGTGCTAAACAATGATATTACACTCTATCTCTCAAGTACATAAGGTTCATATGCCAAATTTGGGGTTATTGGTATGTGTGTGTGTGTGTATATGTGTGTGTGTCTGTGTGTGTGTGTGTATATGTATATATACTTCTCTGTGACAGTAGTAGGTCTATTTTGGGCTTTTTTTGTTTGTAGTTCCATAGAATTATTTTTGTGAATTGTTGATTAGTTTCATGTATTGGGCCTCAGAATCTAAATAGTGCTGTAGATCATCATATGTTGTCATATTGCTTCCCCAAAAGAATAAATAGTTACTAAAGCCCTCATCCTTTACACTTATCGTTATTAGAGTATCTACTTGTTATAGTTTATTTAAATTATTTGTTTCTCCATCGTTATTCATGTTATAAAGTAAAAGTTCTAAAATAGTTTGAATCAGTTTTTGAACATTATTCAGTTTATTCTTTTAATTCTTTCTGTGTGTGTGTTTTTCTTAAACTACATTGTTGCTTGTTATGTATAGCAATCTGATAGGAAAATATATTTAAATGAAAAAAGTAAGGTGCAGAACAGTGTGTATTATGCTACCTGCCATTTGTGTCAATATGCATTTACATGTATGCATGTATGTGCGTTGATTATCATCTCACGGCGATAGTCTAGTTGCTACTGAAGAGGGACTGGAAGACACAGGGAGGTGAGGGAAACCTCACAGTGTACCTTTTTGTATTTTTTCTACTTTTGTGCTGTGTACATTTACTGACAGTAAAAAAATAAATATGTAATTAAGTTAAACTTGGTAAGATATTGATAGATCATCTTACTCCTTTAAATTATTTTCTTTTTTTTTTTTTTTTTTTTTATTAATTTTATTTATGGCTGTGTTGGGTCTTTGTTTCTGTGCGAGGGCTTTCTCTAGTTGCAGCAAGTGGGGGCCACTCTTCATCGCGGTGCGCGGGCCTCTCACTATCACGGCCTCTCTTGTTACAGAGCACAGGCTCCAGACGCGCAGGCTCAGTAATTGTGGCTCACGGGCCCAGTTGCTCCACGGCATGTGGGAACTTCCCAGACCAGGGCTCGAACCCGTGTCCCCTGCATTGGCAGGCAGATTCTCAACCACTGCGCCACCAGGGAAGCCCCAAATTATTTTTCTTAATCAATATTTTTTTATTGAAGTATAGTTGATTTACAGTGTTGTGTTAATTTCTGCTGTACAGCAAAGTGACTCAGTTATACATAGATATAGTCTTTTTTTTTTTATTCTTTTCCATTATGGTTTATCATAGGATACTGAATATAGTTCCCTGTGCTATACAGTAGGACCTTGTTGTGTATCCATTCTATATATAAAAGCTTACATCTGCTAACCCCAACCTCCCACTCCATCCATCCCCCAACCCCCTCCCCCTTGGCAACCACCAGTCTGTTTCTATGTCCGTGATTCTGTTTCTGTTTCATAGATAGGTTCATTTGTGTCATACAGTAAGTCCCCTACATACGAACCTTCAAGTTGCAGACTTTCAAAGATGTGAATGTGCCCCTCTATGCCAGCTGCTGTACTGTACTACTGTGCTTTTCAAAGTACTATACTGTAAGATTAAAAATGTTTTATTTTGGGGGACTTCCCTGGTGGCACAGTGGTTAAGCATCTACATGCCAATGCAGGGGACATGGGTTTGAGCCCTGGTCCAGGAAGATCCCACATGCTGCGGAGCAACTAAGCCTGTGCACCACAACTACTGAGCTTGCGCTCTAGAGCCCGCGAGCCACAACTACTGAGCCTGCACACCACAATTATTGAGGCCACGTGCCACAACTGCTGAAGCCCGTGTGCCTAGAGCCCATGCTCCGCAACAAGAGAAGCCACTGCAACGAGAAGCCCGCGCACTGCAACGAAGAGTAGCCCCTGCTTGCCGCAACTAGAGAGAGCCCGCAGGCAGCAACGAAGACCCAACACAGCCAGCCAGCCATCCATCCATACATACATACATACATAAATAAAAATATTTTTTTAAGTTTTATTTTTCTTGTTTGTTTTTTATGTATAATTTGTATGAAAAGTATTATAAACCTATTACAGTACAGTACTATATAGCCGATTGTGTTAGTTGGGTACCTAGGCTAACTTTGTTGGACTTACAAACAAATTGGACTTACGAACACGCTCTTGGAACAGAACTCATTCGTTATGCAGGGGACTTACTGTATTTTAGATTCCACATATAAGTGATATCATATGGTATTTGTCTTTCTCTCTCTGACTTACTTCACTCAGTATGATACTCTCTAGCTCCTTACATGTTGCTGCAAATGGCATGATTTCATTCTTTTTAATGGCTGAGTAATATTCCATTGTATATATGTACCACATCATCTTTATCCATTCATCTGTCGATGGACATTTAGGTTGTTTCCATGTCTTGGCTATTGTGAATAGTGCTGCTGTGAGCATAGGGGTACATGTATCTTTTTGAATTATGAACTTCACAGTATACTCTTTTGTATTCTCTTTTTGTGCTGTGTACATTTACTGACGGTAAAAAATAAATAATATGTAATGAAGGTACACTTGGTAAGCTATATCTATCATCTAACTCCTTTAAACTTTTTTATTTTTCCATTTTTATAGGTAATTCGTATAGTGCTTTATAATAGGTAAGTACTCTTTCCTCAGTATTTCTTGGAGAACACTTCATATCAGTATGTAAAACTGTCTTGTTTTAAACATTTGCAAGATATTCTTATATATAGATTTGTACCATACTTATTTGATTGAGCTCTTACGGATGGAAGCTTAGGTTGCTTCCAGTTGTTTGCTATTTAATACTACAGTCCGTGTTCTTTTACATAATTCTTTTTGTCTGAATACATCCTTAAGATTATCTAAATAGATTGAATTAGAATCAAGAATTAGATTCTAGAATTAGAACTCCTGGATTGAAGAAGATACACATTTATAATTTTAAAAGATTTTTGCCAAATTGCTCTCAGTAGAGATTGTATTAATTTCCATTTCCACCAACATTGTATGAGAGTCGCTGTTTCCCACAGTCTAGCCAATAATTTATCAGACCTTTGGATCTTTGTCAGTCTAATAGTTGGAAATGATTGTCTCATTGTATTTATAATTTATTTATCTTATTATTGTGAAGTTCACCTTTTCTTGTATTTAAGAGAACTGTGTATCTTTTCTGAAAACTTGAGAAACATCACCTTTGCCTACTTTTCAACTGGGATGTGTGTTTTTCCTTTTTGATTTGCAAGAATTCTTTGTGATATGAGTTGCAAATACTTTTTTCCTAGCTTGTCATTTATTTTGGCCTTGCTTATGGTTGTAGTGGTTGTCATTTTGACAGAAATATTTGCTTTTTATGTAGTCATAGTGCTTAATTTTCATATAGTCAGAATCATCCCGCCTTTTCAGGCTTTTCTTCTAATGCTTCTGCTGTTTAATTTTTTTCCTGTACCTATGTGGTAATTTTTCCATTATCATTTTAGATATTTGTGCTTACTTTCTCTTTTCAACTTTTGCTTATAAAATTTTATCTGCAGATGATCCTCATTATTCATAGATTCTATATTTGCAAATTTGCTAGCTTGCTAAAATTTATCTGTAATCCCGAAGTCATTATTTGTGGAGCTTTCACCATCATTCATGGACACATGCAGAGGGTGAAAAATTTGAGTCACCTGACAGACATTTTCAGCTGAGATAAAGCTGAAAATGTAGTGCCCTGTTTTCTTGTTTCAGCTTTCATACTATAAACAAAGGTCATTTTCACAATCTATTTAGTTCTGCGCTTTTTACATTTTTCTGTCTTTTGTGCCTTTTGACTTCACTCTTTAAAATAGCCCCCAAGTATTGTGCTGTAGTGATATCTAATGTTCCCAAGTGCAAGAAGGCTGTGATGTGCCTTACAGGGAGAATACATGTGTTAGATGTGTTCAGGCATGAGTTGTAGTGCTGTTGGCTATGAGTTCAGTGTTATTGAATCAACAATATATATGAAATAGTGTGTCTTTCAACAGAAACACACATAAGGTTATGTACTGATCAGCTGGTAATGTGACCAGAGGCTTGCAGGAACCTAGCCCTGTGTTTCTTCTAGGAGTAATGGCTCAGTATTCACAAATTCATTGTTTGTGGTGACTTTTAAAAATATAACCGCCATGAATAATGAGAATTGACTCTATGTAATTTCAAGTCATTTTACAGTTTACAGAATAAAGAGTGAAAATAGTTTTGTTAGCAATTTCAATGAGAATTTAAATACAGCAAACCCCAATTTTTATTATGTATTTTCCTAGTATTGAATGTTTATATATATCTCCAAATCAGATAATATTCTTTGAATGCAACTAACTGTTCATTGGCTGTTATGCATGAACCTGAAATATATTTATCTTATAAATACTGACTCTAATAAATTTCTTTTTTTTTTGAATTTTTGAATTTTATTTTATTTATTTATTTATTTATTTTATTTTTGGCTGTGTTGGGTCTTCATTTCTGTGCGAGGGCTTTCTCCAGTTGCGGCAAGCGGGGGCCACTCTTCATTGCAGTGCGCGGGCCTCTCACTATCGTGGCGTCTCTTACTGCGGAGCACAAGCTCCAGACGCACAGGCTCAGTAGTTGTGGCTCACGGGCCTAGTTGCTCCGCAGCATGTGGGATCTTCCCAGACCAGGGCTCAAACCCGTGTCCCCCTGCATTGGCAGGCAGATTCTCAACCACTGCGCCACCAGGGAAGCCCTATTTATTTTTTTATAGAGCAGGTTCTTATTAGTCATCCATTTTATACATATTAGTGTATACATGTCAATCCCAATCTCCCAATTCATCCCACCATCTCCCTCTCCCCCTGCCGCTTTCCCCCCGTGGTGTCCATACGTTTGTTCTCTACATCTGTGTCTCTGTTTCTGCCCTGCAAACTGGTTCATCTGTACCATGTTTCTAGGTTCCACATATATGCGTTAATATACGATATTTGTTTTTCTCTTTCTGACTTACTTCATTCTGTATGACAGTCTCTACATCCATCCACGACTGACTCTAAATTTCAAATGCAACTCTGCTGTGTTCTAGCTTATCGTTACCTTGATTCTTCATGCACTTGGTTCGTCAAAACAGTACTTTTGAAAGCTTCTATTTGTTGGATAGACAGATGATAGCTATCCTCTTTGTTGCCTAATAGCAAAACATTTCATTTTTTTTTATAGATACCAGTTAGAATGATCTTATTGTTTTTCATTTCTACATATTTATTACCTTCCAATTACTTTGTTTACACATCTGTCTTCCATATCTGTCCACAAACTGTAAGTAAATTTTAGTGTACAAGCATTATAAAAGATGAAAGAATATTGTCACATGTCCTTTTAGCAAAATGGGATGGTTCAGGTTTTTAATCATAAAATATTATATAATGAAGTCCTTCCTGTTGAAGGACTAACTAAATGATACTACCATATTTTCTTTTTTGTCCTGAGAAATATATCAGTTCCTTTATTTACAAAACAGAAACAGACTCACAGACTTAGAGAACGAACTTATGGTTACCAGGGGGGAAGGGTGGGGGAAACAGATAGTTAGGGAGTTTGGGATTCACATGTACACACTGCTATATTTAAAATGGATAACCAACAAGGACTTACTGTATAGCATAGGGAACTCTGCTCAGTATTATGTAACAACCTAGATGGGAAAAGAATTTGAAAAAGAATAGATACCTGTATATGTATAACTGAGTCACTTTGCTTTACACCTGAAACTATCACAACATTATTAATCAACTATACTCCAATATATAAAATAAAAAGTTTTAAAAAAAAGTATATCATTTCTTGAGTTTGGGAAAATTCACCTAAGTAGAATATGTCATCTGAAGACTCATCGTCTGAGACTTTACTTACATGAACAATTTCACCATTATTGGTCCAGAATAAAGATCAAAATTTTTTTCTTAAAGGGTTAGGTAGTAAATATGTTAGGCCATACTTTTCCAGCCGCTGGCCTAGATGTTACTCTCTATCCCTTTACATTCATCTTCTAATTGCTTTAATAATTTTGAAATGACTTTCTCTGTCGATTTTGTTCTCTTTGCTATTATGGACAGAAAATGAAAAAGTCTGAATTCTCAACTGTGTTCAGGGAAAGCTTTAAAAAAAAAGAGAGAGAATACAAGGATTGTGTCTCCATAGTTCCATTAAAACTTCTTGAAAGATAATCCAGTACTTTGGGCAACAGAATAAGAAAACTGAAGGATGGTGTAATAGTGATGCTTTATTTCACTACTAATGATTTATTTCATCATCGTTTTAGGTGATTCCATCCTTTCATGTCCTTATTTTAGTCTTTTTTCTTATGCATAGCTAGAGGTCACTGGTGAATGTATTATCTATTGCTACGTAACAAATTACCCTAAAATTTAGCACCTTAAAACAGCAAATAGTTATTTATTTATCTTTAGTTTCTGTGGGTCAGGAATGCAGGGGCAGCTGAGGTGGGTGGTTCTCCTAAGGCTGCAAATCAGGTTGTCAGCCTCAAGGCAATAGTCATCTCAGAGTTCTACTGGGGCTGGAGAATCTGCTTCAAGCTCACCCAGATGGTTGTTGTCAAGAGGCCCTCTTGCTACCGGGGGTTCTCCATAGGCAGCCTGAGAGTCCTCACAAACTGATAGTTGGCTTCTCCAGACTGGGTGATCCAGTATAGAATGAGCAACACCACACGTACTTTTATAACTTAGTCTCTGAATCACACACCATCAGTTCCACCTTTTTCTATCCTTTTGACGTAAGTGCAGCCCACAGCCAACTGGAGGGGATGAGACAAGGGCAGGAATCATTGGGGACCATCTTGAAGACTGGCTACCACAATGAGTTAAAATAAAATATATCCTGAGATGAAGAATAACAAAATGTTTCAAGATAAGGGATAATAAAATCACTAAGATTCTATATTGTAGATTTATAAAAGAGTCCAGTAGAGTTACAGCATAATTGCAAGATAGGAGTTTTATTTGTTTAGTTTTTTAAATAAAGAAATTTTCTCTTTGTTCTTTGGCAGACCTCTAAGAGTGAGTCATGAATGTAAGGACAAATAGTTAGAACTGATCGAATAAGAAACTCAAAAATTGGGAATTCCCTGGCAGTCCAGTGGTTAGGACTCGGTGCTTTCACTTCCGTGGCCCAGGTTCAATCCCTGGTTGGGGAACTAAGATCTAAAAAAAAAAACTCAAAAATTAAAATTGGGTTCATTGGGTCCAGATGATATACTCGGGATTAATTTCCACTTTCTGCTTTCCTTAGAAGTTTTTAAAAATTTTCTTCCTATCTGTTGTTTATTAAAATGGATATTTCAGGACCATAAATTTTTCTCTGACAATTTAGTTGTATTCTGTAGAATTCTTATTTTCTAGATATTCCAAATTTCAAAATTTTGTTTTTAACTCTAGAAATGTTTTAATTTCAGGTTAATTTCAATTAATTTCAGTTAATTAATTTTTAGGTTAATTTTAATTTCAGTTAGGTTTAATTTCTAGTTTTATTGTAGTTATAGAATATTGTTTGTATTGTTCTAATCACTATTTTTTTAACACATAATTTTGATCATTGTTTTTAATATGTTTTAAATTCTGTTAGGACAGATCAAATACCAGTGCTCCTTAAGAATTTTTTTAAAAAATACTCTTGCCCATTTATTCCTTCACATGAATTTCACAATTAATTTGTCTAAATATCTAACTATCCCATAAAGATTGAAATTAGTATTGTTTTTTACACTGGCATATTTTTATTCTAGTTTTATTTACCATGATGAGTGTGTTGCTTTCTGTTTTCTTCTTTATGATTTTATAAGAAAATAGATTTTTAAATTTCATAATTGTATGTAGACTTTTTATCTTTCAGATTCAGTGCAGCTCTCTCCCAAGGAGGATGGTATATTGATGCGCCCTGGTCAATGTGAACAGAAGTTTCATCATTTTCCTCATGAACACTTGGATGGGTGCATGTCATCTTCATCTCCCCTTGTTGCATGTGACTTATGCTTAAATAACCAGTTAGCTATTTTGAGGGAATAATCAGTTTGAATAACTGAACAATGGAAATATGAGTGATTAAAAGAAATTCAAGGTCACACACAGTGCAGAAATTCAATCTGTCAAAATCACAACTGAACCCGTTTGTATATTATAACTTTCTTAGTAAGTATGTTAAGATTTTTATTAATGCCTTTAAAAATAAATAACTTTTTTTTTTTTTTTAAACCTTGACTATCTGAGTATTTTTCTTTGGAATATATATGGTAGGTTGGAGTCTGTCTAAAGATGTAGAGAAAACTACTCAGGCTTATTTGGGTAAAGGGTAGTATTGTAAAGATACAACCAACTGTAAAACAATGTTGCTGATGATCCGAGGTTAGGGAACAAAGCCTAGCTGAAGCTGAATGTCAGAGGACTGGACCTGGCCAGTCAGGAACCAAGGCTGTGTTCTGTTGCTTGGATGTCATATTGTCATTCTCCTCCTGCACCTTTTCTTATCTGTCTGCCTCTCTTCTAGCCTCCTCCACACCCTCCTCATGCACACTGCCTAACATGATTGCCCAGGCCATTCTCTCTTCATCATTACCTTGCAGTTCCATCTACCATCCATTTGACTATATCTGTGTCTCTCAGTTCAGATTCTCTGGAGAGGTAGAACATAGTACTGTTTTAGTTTAGTCTAAAGGATTGGTGTTCATATGCCTGAGATTCTCCCTAGTCCATTTAGCTGTGGGAGAAGATGTTAATATGTAAGTGCTATTTCTTTCAGAGGTTTTGCTTGGGCAAACCATGTGCCTAGCATATTAGTAGCTGCCCAGTATTTTTTGAATAAATAAGTGAATATTCAAGTGCCTGGTAAGTAAGCTTCGCAGAATGGAATGTTCTATGGCTTAAGCTTTTTTGTACAGGGTAAGTAGAGTTTTATCATTTTTCATGACAATTAGCTAATATTTTATATTAATTGTCTAAAATATGCCAGGTTAAATTTAGTTATGAAGGTAGCTTATTTGCTTTCTAAGATTTTTGGATGTTACCTCCCTTAATATTGTACCTAATACAGTTGGAGAGTAGTTGTAGGTTCAGGAAAGTCATTCAGTTCAGCAAATATTTATTCAACTTTGGGTTAGGCACTGTTCTAGGTGCTTGGGAACAAAACAGATGAAAGTTCCTGCTTGAAGTGGTGGGAACTAGCTAGTAAACAAGTGAAATTTATAAGGTGTCACGTAGTGATTCATGTCACAGAGAAAAGGGAAACAGGAAAGGGAGCTGGCAGAGTGGGATTGGAAGCAGGGATGCTTTTTAAAAAAAGAACAGGGAACTCCTAATTGAGATGACATTTGAGCAGAGATCTGCAGAAAATGAGAGCCATTAACATAAGTGAAGAACCTCCCGAGCAAAGAAAATGACAGGTGCAAAGGTCCTAAGACAAGAGTGTGTTTAGCACGTTCAGGGAACAGCAAAGAAACCAGCTTGGCTGGAGTGGAAGTGAACAAGGAGGAGAGATTAAGGTCATATGTAGGCCATTGCAAGGTCTTCAGCGTTTCTTGGGAATCCATTGGAAGGTTTTGAACCAAAGGTGTTGCATGATCGGATGCATAAAAAGAGGCTTCTGGGGGGAATTCCCTGGGGGTCCAGTGGTTAGGACTCTGGACTTCCACTGCAGGGAGAACGGGTTTGATCCCTAGTCGAGGAACTAAGATCCCACATGCCAAGCAGCGTGGCCCAAAAAAATAATAATTTAAACAAAAAAGAGGCTTCTGACTGCTCTGTTGAAAATAGACCATAAGTTTCAAGGGAGAGAGAGCAGGCCGAGTAGGGCTTGGATCTGAGTGTATTTTCCAAGTGGAGCTCAGGATTTGCCAGTAGATTCCATGTGGAGTATGAAAGAAAGGAGTCAAGAATGACCCCCCAAGGTTTTTGGCCTGAGCAAGTGGGAGAATAAAGTAATGAGATGGGGACTTCCCTGGTGGCGCAGTGGTTAAGAATCCACCTGCCAATGCAGGGGACACGGGTTCGAGCCCTGGTCCGGGAAGATCCCACATGCCGCGGAGCCACTAAGCTCGTGAGCCAGAACTACTGAGCCTGCGCGTCTGGAGCCTGTGCTCCACAACAACAGAAGCCACCACAATGAGAAGCCCACACACTGCAATGAAGACCCAACACAGCCAAGAATAAATAAATTCATATAAAGTAATGAGATGGAGAAGTCTGCATAAAGAGTACTTTTGTAGAAAGGAAGGAGAAGGAGTTGGGTTTGGACTTGTGTAGTCTGAGGAGTTGGATATGAGTAAAGTGTTCAAAGGAGAGACCTGGGATAAAGATGAAATTTTAGAAGTTAGCATAGACCTAGAATTTAAAGCTGTTCATCAGGATGAGATAGCCGAGGAAGTGCATATAAATAGAGATGTTAGAGGAGAACTCTGGGGTACTCCCAATGTTTAGAGATGAGATATGAGAAGCAGTAAAACAGACTGAGAGGGAGCTCGCAATTAATTAGGAGGAAACCCAGAGTGATGCCCTGGAAGCCAAATGGAGAAAGTGTTTCGAGGAGTGATGGGCCATATCAAAGCTACCAATAGGTCAGATGCTGCTAGCAAGTCACATAGGATGAGGACTAAGAAGTATTTGTTGAATTTAGCAGTGACCCTCATAAGGGCTGTTTTGGTGCAATGGAGGAGGTGGTAGAGAATGGAAAAGAACAGATGAAGACAGCACATGTAAACAACTCTTTCAAGAATCTTTGTATGTCTGAATTTTTGTTATATTTGGGTATTAGTAAAATTATATTTGACATAGCTTTAGAATTTTTTGTGAATCTTGTATATATGTGTACGTGTGTAAATTTTTTAATGTAAGATTTCTTACTGTGGGTCATGGTGAAAAAAAGGTTTAAAAAATATGGGAATTAGAACAAGAAGGTGAAGAGAATGTTTAGAAAAGAGGTAAAGGATATGGGAGATGTTACTCATGTGAGCACAGGGGAAGGATTTGGGGAGTTGGAGAAGGTTGGGATATGTGATCAGAAAGGGAGAAGTTTTGAAACATAAGGATGAGTGTCAGGGCAATGAGGGATGATCTAGGAGTCCTGTGGAAATTGATGTATACTGGAATAAAGGGCATAGTGATCTTATGATCCAGAAGTAATCCATTCTCTGTAAAGGGCCAGGGTAAATTAATTTAGCTTTGTGGGCCTCTAAAAATGTAAAAAAACATTCTTAGCTTATAGGCTGTGGTCATACTTTGCTGCCCCCTGCTTTTTTTTTTTTTTTTTTTTTTTTTTTGGGCCATGCCACGTGGCTTATGGGATCTTAGTTCCCAGACCAGGGATTGAACCCAGGCCCTCAGCAGTGAAAGCACAGAGTCCTAACCTCTGGACCACCAGGGAATTCCCACTGCCCCCTGCTTTATACTAGAAGCCCTTGGCAGAAGCTCTGGACAAATAATTTGCATGGAGTCCTGTTATTTTTTAAAGTATCATTTTTAATACTACATGTATACGGTACAGAATTCAGATGATTATATGCAGGATAAAGTAAGCCTCCCTACTGTGTCCACTAGCTATCCTGCTCCCCTTTCTGGAATCTATCATCATTACCAGTTTCTTATTTAAGAAGTTTTCTATGAAGGTATGAACATGCATGTATATATATGCTCTCAGTCAATCTTAAATTTAACTAGATTCTTTTTCCTTTAGGTCTGAACTATGAAATGTAGTAAGTAATACTTGTACCGCTTATGACGTTATTGCCTTCATGTCCAAATCCAGCCTTCACTGCCTACTCTGCAATAATGAATCTGGACCCTGTAACTACCCCTCCCTTGTCAGCAGGTACAGTGTAAAGCTTTGTCAGTAGAGGGTGCTGGTGAGACACAGGAGGGGCAGGGGACTACTTTTCTTGGGTCCAGTGTGCCTCTCTAGCAGACACCTGCAGCACATGGTTTCTACAGCCTTGTGCAGTGCCTGGCTTCAGCAGTGTCCAGTGGCCAGCAGCACTCAGCAGCCCCACGTGGATGGCTTTCCCTGGCACCCCCAAAACACTTCCTAAGCAAAGTGCTCCAGGCTTATACCTTCTTGGGCTGCACCTCTTTCATTAAGCCAACCTCTCTGTTGTCCATGGCTGTGCCTTCTCTGTCGAAGTCTAGATCTCAGCCCTGGGGTACTTTCTTTGGGTGCTGTGTCTCAGCCTAGCATGAAGAGCCATAAGCTATTCCCTATACCTGCTTAGAGTTCTCAATTTCATAATCAATCCTCATTATCCAGTTTCCTGTTACAGTGAATAACTCTTTATAGTAAACTTTCCCCAAATTACTGTGTGTTTTCTATCTCCTGATTGGACTCATACAAAACTTAAAACCTTTCTGATTACAAAAGCATTAGATATAAAATCAGACAAGAAGATAACCCATCTCACCTTCTAGTAATCTCACCCTCCAGAGCAACTATTAATGTTGTAATGCTAAACTAGTTTTATGCTTTAAATATAAAAATAAAAACAGCTACTTGTAAAACAGAAAGCAGTACAAAAAGGACAAAAGTAAAAAAGAATGCCTTCCTGTCCCCTTTCTACCCACTTAAAATAGTTACCACTATTAACATTTTCTTGTGTATTCTTCCAGAAATTCTTAATGCATCTAGAAACATGAGAGTATAGTTTGTAAACAAATGGAATCATACCATATATACCGTCCCTGTGTTTCATGGTAAAAATAAAAAATTAAGGTAAAAGAATGGTTGTTTTCCAACTTATACTAGCATTATTATGAATTTGGATTGGCCTTCTAACCATTCAGAAAACTCTGTAGATTAACTGGTAGGAATGAAATTTTGGACACAGGCACAGATGTAGACATTCACATCAAATGTAATACCTTGAACATTATGAAGTCACTGACAAAATATGTTCTCCCTGAGCAAAGTGGATTCATAAGAAAGTTTTAAGGCCATTATAAATGCATATGTTGGACTCTTAAACATGTGGTTATCTAAAAAAACACTGATACTCAAGACTCTTGAAAACACAGATTTAGCTAATTTCCAATAATGCTAAATTCTATTCTACACTTTTTTGCTTCTACAATAAGCATTGAATCAAAAGCCTCTAGAATACAAGCATTTTCCCTAAATCCTATTTCTTCATATCCAACACAGTTGGTAAAGGGAAGGTGTAAGTAAACCCTACTATACCAAAGTTAATTAAATGTACAAAACAGACCCTACAAGGATTAAGGAATATCTCTTGTTTCACCTATGTGTGAAAGTGATTCAGTCCTTAAGTTAGCCATTTTCTAATAACTTGAATACTCCTTTCATACGGTGGCTTTAAGATAGATTGGTACAGCTCTCCCTACCCCCTTCCCTGTGGCTTTGTTTGTTACTGTTTACCATAGTTAGCCTGAAAGCCTGATGCTGACCCTGATGCTTGATTAAAGGGCTGATCTTTGGTTGGGGAGGATCATTTAGGGACTTCAGAGTTACTGGTAATAATCTGTTTCTTGAACTCAGTAATGGGTAAGCGGGTGTTTGGTTTTTTTATTACATGCCTTATGCATTTTATTCTTTTGTATGCAGTATTTAATAACAAGTTTTTGGATAATTAGGTTTTTTAAATTGTTTGACAAAATTTTTCTTGATTTAGCAGTTTTTAGCTAAATCTTCTATTTCTGAATGATTGGAGAGAATGGCAGTACCCATTTCCAGTGAAGGGTGAAGTGTTTAGATAGAGGATGCCTTTCTATCATGGCAGTAAGCAGTGTGATGTCTTCTGCATCCAGGAGCCAACTTAACATGTTAAGTCTAGTGAGTCTTCGCAGTCGTAACACACATTGACTCAAAGACTTGACTGTTGTGGCCTGAGCTTTGATACATTCTTTGAAATGCCTGGAAATAGTTAACTCTTGCAAGTTGGGCATGTTGTCCAGTGTTTGAAAGAAGTTTCTGTATCCTTCCTCTGTAATCTTGTGGTTGATTGAAAGATTAAGATTCTCGAGTTTCTGGAAACCTCCATTGATTGCTACCTTGGCTATAAATATAAAAGCAAAATATTTATGAAAACAGAATCATAAGGACTTCTTTTTCAATACTGGTAGACTAGGTTATTTGAACCAACCTCTTCTACCACCATCACTTAAAGTAGAAAATGCCCAATTTTAATAAAGATACATAAATTTAACAATAAGTACATTAGATAGATTTACTTCTAATTGGAGTATTAAAAATTAATAAATTACATTTAAAAAACCAAACTGTATATTTTTACAAGAGACACACTTTAAATATAAGGACATAGAAAGATTAAAAGTAAAAGGGATACATCTCTAAATAACTGGTGTGGCAAAAAAATGACAACTGAAATTAGAAAATATTTTGCACTGAATGAGAATGAAAATAAAACTAAAACTTGTGAGAGGGAGCTAAAGCCAAAGTTAGTGCTCTAACTATCCATCTCAGAAAATTAGGATATCAAAAAAAAAAAAAGAAAGAGGGCTTCCCTGGTGGCGCAGTGGTTGAGAATCTGCCTGCCAATGCAGGGGACACGGGTTCGAGCCCTGGTCTGGGAAGATCCCACATGCTGCGGAGCAACTGGGCTCGTGAGCCACAACTTCTGAGCCTGCGCGTCTGGAGCCTGTGCTCCGCAGCAAGAGAGGCTGCACCACGATGAAGAGTGGCCCCCACTCGCCGCGACTAGAGAAAGCCCTCGCACAGAAACGAAGACCCAACACAGCCATAAATAAATAAATAGATAGATAGATAGATAGATAGATAGATAGATGATAGATAGATAGATAGAAAGAAAGAAAGAAATTAAGACAAAAAAGGCAAATTATATCCAAAGAAAGTAGCAGGGGATAATAGAGGTAAAAGCAGAATAAATGAAAAACGTGTAGAGAAAAAAAATTTAATAAAATTGAAAAACCAATCAGGTAAAAAAAAAAGTATTGAATATATCAGGAATGAAAAGGGGACTATCACCACAGATCATACAGATATTTTTAAAATTATAAATAAATATTATGGGCAATTTTAGAAAAGTTTTTAAATCCTTAGAAAAATGTAACTTGCCCAAACTGAACCAATGATAACACAAACGTATACCAATAGAAAACCCACAATCAGATATCACAACAGATTCATCAGAATGGCTAAAGTTTAAAGGTCTGACAATACCAAGCAGTAGCCAGAATGTGAAACAACTGCTGGTAGGAATGTAAGTTGGTACAACTATGGAAAACAATATTTACCAAATGACTCAAAGTCCACCCTAGAAATACCTCCGTATATGCATCAACAGTCATGTATAAAATGTTCATAGCAGCATTATTCATAGTAGCCAACTCATATCCAGTTGAATGGATAAATAAATTGGCGTACGTATAGTCATACATGGGATAATATACAGCAGTGAAAATCAGTGAACTCTATAGTCACACGCATCAGTATGAATCAGTATCACAAGTATGTTGAGCCCGAAGAGGCAGGCACAAGAGCACATACTGTGGAGGATTCCGTGACATATATTTTTAAAACAGGTAAAACTAATCTATGGTGAAAGAAACCAGTATGGTGGTCACCTTTGGGAAGGAGGGGAATGCAGTGTCAGAAGGGACACAAAGGCGGCTTCTGGGATGTAATATTCTATATTGTAACCTAATGAGTAATTGTTACACAAGTATGAGTAACAAGATTTAAGTATGTTCACTTGAAAACTCATTGAGCTGTACACTTAACGATTTTGTACTTTTCTTTATGTGTATTAATTTTCTATTTTTAAAAAAGTACTATAAAAAGGAGTACATGGTGGGTATGTGGCCAGGTGTCTGAAACACTAGGTGTTAAGAGTGGACTTGAGGGCTTGTGTAGTCTCAAGTGGGAGGCTATCTTTTACTTCTAAATCTGACCAGAATGAACCAAAATCCACAGAACATTAGAGGGAACAATATGATAGCAAAAATGAGGAAGTGGGTTGAACATTTTTAGAGGGACGAATGTTTTTGTAGACATTTTGCAGCAGAAAGCTTGAGTAATACCACTGGCTTTCATGTGAGCTGAAAGAGTTTTTCTGAGGGTATCTCACCAATTTCCACCACGCTGTCATCATCCAAAGTCTGGAAAAATGAGAGAATGCGGAGACATTGAAGATGCTGACATTGCTGGATGATCAGTTTGGCCACTTGATGAATCCCATCCCCAGTAGGAAGGATCAATTCTTCCAGGTTATTTAAAGAACCTAAAGTGTAGGCTATATCAGAAGAGATAAAAAAGCTATTCTCTGTAGTGTGTTCCCAAACAATTGTAATTGAAAGTCTCAAAAGCATGCACATTCTACGAGTCCCCATGTAGCATAGAGGCTATTCCTCTTTCTCTCCAAGGGCTAGAGAAAGGGGTCAGCCTACACCTTGATCTTCATTGCTACCTCTAGACAACCATTCCTCCACCCTTCCCCAACCAGTCTCTCCTGTACTGAAGTCCAAAAGGCCTATCACATCTCCATTTCCTTTTTTTTTTTTTTTTTTGGCTGCACCACATAGCTTGCAGTTCCCCAACCTGGGATTGAACCCGGGCCCTCGGCAGTGAAAGAGTGCAGTCCTAACCACTGGACCACCAGGGAATTCCTATCCATTTCCTCTTTTAGACTGAAGCTTCTACTGGCCTCCAGGATACTCTCCTAGCTCCTCAATGCCTTCAGCCCCCTTCCTTTCTGGCCTGGTGTCATCCTTAGTGAGTTCTGCCTCTTCCTCCTAGCACTAAATCCTCACAATCCACCACTCTCATAACTTGACTTTTCACTTTGATCCCTCCTTAGCATGGCTTCGCTTGTTGCAGAGCACAGGCTCTTGGAGCGTGGGCTTCAGTAGTTGTGGCTCGCAGGCTCTAGAGCGCAGGCTCAGTAGTTGTAGCACACGGGCTTAGTTGCTCTGCAGCATGTGCTATCTTCCCGGACCAGGGCTCCAACTTGTGTCCCCTGCATTGGCAGGCAGATTCTTAACCACTGCGCCACCAGGGAAGTCCCCATTTTTGTTCAAATAAATTCTTAATTTTTAATATGCTTCAGTTTATCTTTTAAGACCTGTTAGAAAAGTTATTAGAACTTTTTTCCAGAGCATACGTTGCTTTTGTAATCATAAAAAAATAAGTTGAAAAAGTAATCTCTATAGTTATCATTTTGTTAAATCTAGGTTTTCATATACTGAGTTTTCATAACCTTAAAAGATAGTTTCACCTATATTCTAGAAACCTTTGAAACAACAGATATTTAACTTGGCTGGATTGGATACCTGGCAATGAAATTGCATGGTGCTGGGACTTCTCTGTTGGTCCAGTGGCTAAGACTCTGCGCTCCCAATGCAGGGGGCCCAGGTTCGATCCCTGGTCAGGGAACTAGATCCCAATGCCGCAACTAAAGATCCCGCATGCCGCAACTAAAAGATCCAGCATGCCGCAATGAAGATCCTGCACGTGGCAACGAAGATCCCGCATGCCATAACTAAGACCCAGCGCAGCCAAATAAATAAATAAATAAGAAATTGCATAGTGCGGTAACAAACAAATCTGTATTCAAAGAAATGAGTCACTCTGAGAACATTGCTTTGAAAGACATCAAGTGAAATCAAGGCATTTGGAGGGTAAAAGTTGAGCAGCACTGTCCCTCCTAATGAGCAAGGGTAGCTAATACATGTTGTAATTTGTTATAGCTAATGCGAAATAGGAGGATTTTGTGGGGGAAAGAATAAGGAGCAAGCTTTAGGCACTGTTTTATAAACATACCAAATTTTTCAGCTGTTTCCTTATCAGTAATATATTGGTGCTCAAGATTTAATATCTTCAGAGAAATAAAATTTGGTAAAACAACGACTATAAAAGGGAAAAGAAAAATTTAGTTATGTCAGCTACATTTCTTATACCAAAAAGTAATGTGTTTAAAGAGTATTTTAAAAGTGATAGAAATTAATATAATAATTCAGATAGAATTAATTAGTATGACAGGTAGGTAACACAAATCTTTGCTCAGGAAACAATTCTCATAACTAGAAATGTTTAAACATCTAGAAACAAATATACCTTACTTGAAAATTCATTTAAGATCAGATATTTATTGCAATAGTTTTGTTCTTTGACATCAGTTGCATTTTTTAAATTTGGCTGTTAAAAAATGACTGTCCACAGAAGCATCTTAAACCAAAATTTTACAATTATAGCTCTTACCAAATGGGGCGGCTTTAAAAAATGGTCCAGTAAGCTTAATTTCTTCAAGTTTCTTGCAGGAAGCAAGTACAGTCATGAGAGACTCAAGATCCGAAAAGAAATTACATTGCAGATGGAAAACACGAAGGTTTGGAGAATTCTGAATTAATTTGACTGTAAAATATCAGATTTAAGGCATCAGAGATGGAAAATTTCTATCAGAATTAGTCATATAATTTATTAACTTTTTTCAACAATAGTGAATGAAAATAAAGCATCATGATGTAATGAATTGGGCTTAGGTTCAGGGTCTGTGACTAATTGATGAGCTACGTGAACCCTCATTACTGACCCTCTCTGGGGAATCAGTTTTCTCCTCTATATAGTGATGGCATTGACTCAGCTAAAACCTTCAGCTTTAACATCCTTATGTCTCTAAGTTTGCACATGATGTTTACACTATAGAAACACTATGCAAAGAAACATAACAGCAGTGACAACTCTGAAGCAAAACTCAAATTTGATGAAAAAATTGCTGAGAAATATAAGAAAACTACTACTTCCAGCTTCAGCTACAAATTTTTTTGCATGCAGCTCTGCATGTCAGTTCAGTAGAGATTTACCTTTTTTTAGTCTTTAGTGTTTAGTCTTTACTAAACTAAGGAATTGATGATACCTAAGTCATTTTGCTAAATGATATATTTAAGAAAGATAGCTGTACAGGTTGTTCATCAACCATGAGAATAGGCTGATGAGAAACAGGGAAAGGCTTCTGATTACTACCAATCATCAGATTTCCTTCCCTCTTATCTGGCAGATCTCTAAGTTGCAATGTAAGAGCAACTTGAACAAAAACAAAAGAACTCTACAAACTATTTTTGGAGAGGCAGTATATACCACTGGTTAAGAGCTCAGACTTAATAGTCAGAATTCTTGTGTTTAATTGCAAATTTACCATTTTCTTATCTGGGTGACCTTGAGCAAATTATCAATATTTAACCTCTATAACTCCATTTCCCCAACTGTAAAAATGAGAATATAACAGTATTTACCTTGTAGAATGGGTATGAAGGTTAAATGAGTTAATATTTATAAAGTGCTTAGAACAATTCCTACCATGTAGTAACAGCTCAATAATTACAAATAGCTGTCATTTTTTAATGACAACAAGTGCTATTCCCACAATTTACCTTGGATACAGGCTACACCCTCAGATCCACAGAAGCTTTAACTTAAATAAATTATTGGCCAAGTAGGTTTTCCAAGTGATATAAAAACAAGTAAATCAAAGTGCCACACTTACCTAGTTTGGAAGGACCGTATTCAGCTAAAATTCGGATCAATAATTTCTCCATATGGTGGAGATTTAGGAATTCTTCAGGAATGACTGAAAAAACATCTCGTTTATCATCCAGATTCACAGACAGTTCTTTCAGGCACAAGAACTTGTCCAAACTAAGAAAGAGTTGATCTAGAAAGTAGCACACAGTTTCCCATTATTAATCTAAAGAGTTCCAAATGGAAAATTTCAAACTGTCATTTGATTCATCAAACTATTTTCATATTTCAAATGAAAACCTTTCACATACCATAAGACTTCCTTTTTAGAAAGCACATATATGAAGATAATGCTTTCTGCAGCATTTACTGATTATCTGTGTCAACTAAAAAAAAAAAAAAAATGCACAACCTAAAAGTTTTGAGTTATGTTTTATTCGGTGGGCATTCTTAGGACTTCAAGTCTGGGAGGCAGCATCTCAAGTAATCCTGAGAAAACTGCTCCAAGGAGGTGAGGCGGGGAGCTAGGATATATAGGCGTTTTGCAACAAAGGCAGGTAGTCAGAACAAAAGATTACTGTTAATAAAAGAAAACTAGATATCTCAAGTTAAGGAATTTAGCACTTTTCTATGTATGGGAAGATGCAAGAATCTGGGGTCACTAAAATCATTCTTTTGATATGCACCTCAGCTATCTGGGGCCAGTATCCTGTGCTTTCACATCCTGAGTTTCTTCAAGCTGCACCCTTTGGGGTGGCTGCAGTCTGATGACTGTTAGATGGCAGGTATTCTTTGTTTCCTTCCTGAGTTTCCGCAGGGCTCACTAGCAGGGGTGGCTGCAATTGCTGATAGCTACAACATCCTTTGTTTACTGATATGGCAGGCAATATTTTATTTCTCATCTATTATATGAGAAGCCCTGTACTACACTCTGGATTCACAAAGACATCTCAGCAAATGAGGGTGGGACAACTGAATTTCTCCATGCAAAGAAGTTGGACCCTTACTTCCCACTACCATATACAGAATTGGCTCAAAATGAATCAACAAGGGCTTCCCTGGTGGCGCAGTGGTTAAGAATCCGCCTGCCAATGCAGGAGACACGGGTTCGAGCCCTGGTCTGGGAAGATCCCACATGCCGCGGAGCAACTAGGCCCGTGAGCCACAATTACTGAGCCTGCGCATCTGGAGCCTGTGCTGCGGAACAAGAGAGGCCCCGATAGTGAGAGGCCCGCGCACCGCGATGAAGAGTGGCCCCCACTTGCCACAACTGGAGAAAGCCCTCGCACAGAAACGAAGACCCAACACAGCCAGAAATATAAAAATAAAAAATAAAAAAATTTTAAAAAATGAATCAACAACCTAAATATAAGAGCTAAAACCATACAACTCTTAGAAGAAAACAGGAATAAATCTTCATGACCTTGGATTTGACAATAGGTTCTTAGATATGCTACCAAGAGCACTAGCACAAAAGAAAAACACAAATTGGACTTCCTTGAAATTTGAAACTTTACAGATTGAAGTACATTATTGAGACAGTGAAAAGGGCAATCTACAGGACAAAATATTTTAAAACCAAGTGTCCAATAAAGATTTAATTATACAAAGAACTCCTATAACTCAAAACAAAAAGACAACACAATTTAAAAAATGGACAAAGGAACAAACAACCCAATCACAAAATGGGCAGGAGACCTAAAGAGACATTTCTCCAAAGAAGACATACAGATGGCTAACAAGCACATAAGATGCTCAACATTGCTAATTATTAGAGAAATGCAAATCAAAACTATGAGGTATCACCTGACAATGGTCAGAATGGCTATCATCAAAAAGTCTACAAATAGGGACTTCCCTGGTGGTGCAATGATTAAGAATCCGCCTGCCGATGCAGGGGACACGGGTTCAAGCCTTGGTCCAGGAAGATCCCACATGCCACAGAGCAACTAAGCCCGTGCACCACAACTACTGAGCCTGTGCTCTAGAGCCCACGAGCCACAACTACTGAACCTGCGAGCCACAACTACTGAAGCCCGCACACCTAGAGCCTGTGCTCTGCAACAAGAGAAGCCACCGCAATGAGAAGACCACACACCGCAATGAAGAGCAGCCCGCGCGCAGCAACGAAGACCAAACGCAGCCAAAAATAAATAAATAAATAAAATTAAAAAAAAAAAAAAAGGTCTCCAAAAATAAATGCTGGAGAGGATGTGGAAAAAAGGAAACCCTCCTACACTGTTGGTGGGAATGTAAATTGGTACAGCCACTATGGAAAACGGTAAAGAGGTTCTTTAAAAAACTAAAAATAGGGACTTCCCTGGTGGCGCAGTGGTTAAGAATCTGCCTGCCAATGCAGGGGGCATGGGTTCAATCCCTGGTCCAGGAAGATCCCACATGCTGTGGAGCAACTAAGCCTGTGCACCACAACTACTGAGCCTGTGCTCTAGAGCCTGCAAGCCACAACTACTGAAGCCCGCGCTCCTAGAGCCCGTGCTCCACAACAAGAGAAGCCACCACAATGAGAGGCCCGCACACTGCAAATACAGAAAGGCTGCACGCAGCAATGAAGACCCAACGCAGCCAAAAAAAAAAAAAGAAACTAAAAATAGAGTTACCATATGATCCAGCGATCCCACTCCTGGGGATGTATCAGGAGAAAACCATGGTTTGAAAGGGTACATGCACCACAGTGTTCACAGCAGTACTATTTACAATAGCCAAGACATGGAAGCAACCTAAATGTCCATCAACAGATGACTGGATAAAGAGGATGTGATGCACACACACAACGGAATATTACTCAGCCATAAAAAAGAATGAAATAATGCCATTTGCAGCTACATGGATGGACCTAGAGATTATCATACTAAATGAAGTAAGTCAGACAGAAAGACAAATATCATATGATATCACTTCTACATGGAATCTAAAAAAGTGATACAAATGAACTTATTTACAAAACAGAAATAGACTCACAGACATAGAAAAAAACTTATGGTTAACAAAGGGGAAAGGGGAGGGAGGGAGGGATAAATTAGGAGTTTGAGATTAACAGATATAGACTACTATGTATAAAATAAACAAGGGCCTACAGTATAACACAGGGAACTATATTCAATATCTCGTAATGATCTATAATGGTAAAGAATCTGAAAAAGTTTATATATATATATATATATATATACACACACACACACACACACACACACACACACTATCTGAATCACTTTGCTGTACATCAGAAACTAACACAAAATTGTAAATAAACTACACTTCAATTTTTTTAAATGGGCAAAAGGATTTAATAGACTGTCTCCAAAAAAGACACACTAACAGCCAATAAGCACATGAAAAGATGCTCAACAGCATTAGTCATTAGGAAAATGCAAATCAAAACCAACGTGAGATACAATTTCACACCTATTAGGATGTCTCTGATTTAAAAAAAACAAAAAAGCATTGAGGATGTGAAGAAACTGGAGCCCTTGTACATTGCTTGTAGGAATGAAAAATGCTGCAGCCAGCGTGGAAAACAGTTTGGAGTTTCCTTGAAAATTAAAATAGAATTACTATCATTAATATCCAATAATTCCACTTCTGGGTATATATCCAAAAGAATTGAAAGTCGGGTCTCAAAGTAATATTTGTGCACCCATGTTCATGGCAACTTTAGCCAGAATAAACAGTGCAAGTGTCCATCAACAGATGAATTGATTTAAAATGTGATATATACATACAATGAAATATTATTCAGCTATAAAAGTAGTGAAGTTCTGACGCATGCTACAACATGGATGAACCTTAAAAACGTGAAAGAAGCCAGACACAAAAGGACAAAATGTTGTATGGATTCACTTACGTGAAATAGAATAGACAAATTCGTAGAGACATCAGCAGCTGGGGAGAAGCAGGAGTTATTGTTTAATAGGTACAGAGTTGGGGATGATGAAAAGGTTCTGGAAGTGGACAGTGGTGATGGTTGCACAACACTGTAATTGTACTTAATGCCACTGAATTGTATACTGAAAAATGCTTTTAAAGTTTCATGTATGTTTTACCATGATAAAAAATATTTGAAAAAACAAAATTTTTCTAAATTTGATGATAAATATCAACCCACAGATCCAAAAAAATGTTCAGTGACCCTCAAGTAAGATAGATACAAAGCAAAGCACATCTAGGCATTTAACAAACTGCTGAAAATCAAACCCATACTAGCAACTATCAGAAAATGAAAAAATTGAAATACCATTTACAAGAGTATCAAAAACACAGGTACCTAGGAATAAATTTAATGAAAGATGATAAAGTCTACACTGAAAACTCTCAAACACTGCTTAGACAAGTGAAAGGAGACACAAATAACTGGGAGATACTACTTCCCACTTGTTTATGTCCCAGAGTACAAGCCCTTTCTTCCATGAAGCAGGTGGGGTGAGGGTAATTCTCAAGCATCATTTACATATAGATCATTCTTTTACTAATAACAAGTCATTTGTTTATTAAGAGACTTCATTAGTCATTTTATTATTTTTATCAGAGTTTGAAAGCCATTCTGTTATTTGGAAGCCTTTCACTAATTCATATTACTGACAGAAATAAGTTAGTAAAGATTTATTTTATATCTGTTCAATCAGCAAGGGTTTATGGTCTCACACTTCCAGAAGTTTTCATCCACCTAAAACTAAGAGTGAGAAGATAAAAGTACACATCCTCACAGTCATCTAAAACAGGTGCAGGTTTACCTTGTAGATGGGTTGTCTCTGAGACTTCAAGAGATTCTAGGGAAGGCAGAGTGAGAAGCAATTCCTGTTCTACTGCACTCAGCTCAAATTGGCTTATGGAGCACTTGGTGAACGAGGCCTTATACTGCTCAAGAGCTGGGCGGATGCTTTCAATAAAACCCCCGCTGCTGGTCAAGTGGAGTTCAATGCGCTGTGAAGCTGAGAAAACTTTCATTAGAAATCTTAGCATCTCCTGATCCACAGCATCAGTACCAGTCACACGAACTTCCAGAAGGGGAATCTTGTACTGCTTTGGAGAAAGGTTCCAATAGCCAGTGCTGATATCTGCTGGTGCCTTGAGTTGCATGTTCAGAAAACGGTTCATGGTTTCCTGTTTTTCAACTAAATTCTGCTTCCATTCACTCTCAAGTTCAAAGGCAGAAGCATAGTCCTGATCTATAGTTGGTGCCTGGGATTTGTCAAAACTTTTTTCCAGGAATGAAAAATCTGATTTGGGTAACCTATTTCCTCTTATGGAGACCCGGATGCTCCCCAACAATAACAGGCTTTCTGGGTGGTCAAAAAAATACGGTAACTTAAGCACACTCAAAGACAGGGTTCTCCCTCGAAGGAACTGCAAAATAAATGGAGAACAGGCAGCAACAGTGTTGCTTCGATAAGCAATTTTTATAGCCAGAGCCAATAAATGTTTTGAAACCAGTGAAAGGTAATCTTCTGGAGAGTATTGCCACAACACCCTGAGAACCTGCATCTTCTCTGAAATCTCTGGATGATGCTTCAGGTAGTCATCATTTTCAGATATATTCTCCAGTGTCTCTTGATTATCCACCAAAAGAAGCAATTGGGATACAACTGTTGGCCCTGCCTTTGTTGAAGGGTGGCAAGAGACATAGTTCAAAAAATTTTCATAGGGACCTATAGCCATCATGGTTGAGTTAATTTGTTTCAAATAACGAAGTCCCGAATCTTGATCCTCTTGCCTATCTGAATCCAGGAGTTCAGTCAGCCTCATCCCAGCAAGAAATTCTTGGAATGCAGCATTCAAAAACTGATAGACTGGCCTCAGTCTCTGGGCTGTGAATTTGCTCATCAGGTACATGGCTAGATCTTCATCTTCACCAATCCCTACTTCTATGAGATCATCATCACTAAACTCAAAGCAAGATGAAAAAAACCCTTTCAAGGCCAGCTCGCCACAGGAGGACACAGTTGCCTTGAGAAGGTCAGCTGCAGTTTTGTGCTTTAAGAAAAGGCATTCTATATAGGACTTGAAAACAGCCACATCATCAAAGGACTGACAAAGAGGATACCGAAGCCAATTAGCACAGATTGCTGCTACGACGAAGGGAGTTTTCTGAATTCCCAGCAATGTTTCATTCATTCTAAAGTCAATCATAAACTTTCGCAGACGGGTCAAATTGTCTGGAAAGAGCTTCCGTAATATATAGATGGTATTACAGAAGGGAAACGCTTTGATCTCTAGAATTGTATCTAGGTATCGGCGGATGTCCTTGGCCCTGTTTGTATGGACAGCAATCAATAAGCAGGTCCTTGACAAATGGTTTTTTTGAATCATCCTCTGTATGATTTGGGGGATTGAGCCCATCTCTTTGTAGTCATCCAAAAGGAATAACACCTGGTTCTTTAACTGCTGGATGATGTTCCTCAGGCCCATTTCAGTAACAGATCCTTCTGTCTCTAGGAGCTGGTCACAAATGACATTGGCCAGCCCCTGGTCCAGTCTGGTAGAGCCAAGGGAGACGTAGAAAACCAGCTGGAACCTGTGTAACAAGGGACAGCATCCTGATGCCCATAGAAGAGCTACTTTCTTCAGGAGGACCGTCTTTCCACTACCAGCTTCACCCTCCACACACACGACAGAGTTCAAGTTAGCAAAGACCTCAGGCAACACCACAGGCTCCTGCACAGTACTGATGATGTGTTTTGAAGCAAGGGACAGATCACAACTCAGCAGCTGATCGGTGGCTGGACAGGAAGAGACCTCAAGCAAAGACATGTGGGAGAAAGGGGCACTGGTGTAGGCTTTTCTCAGGCGCTCACTTAGACTCTTTGCCTCCTGAAGCCACTGGGCTTCACCATGGGCCACCTCTGTGGAGAAAAGCAAGGAGGCACAGTTATAAATACTCTTTTAAAATCCCCTACGTAGAAATATATGTACACATTCATATAATCCCATGTGCTACTTCCAGATCCTTACCTGGCACTACAGAACTCACTGCTGACTCTTCAAGATTGCTTTCACTTGTAGTTTCCTTTGAAAAGAAAATCCTCTATTAAATCAACATTTGTATAAGAGGGTGGGGCTTTGAATTACAATTAGGGACCAGACATTTTCTAAACCCAACCCACCCTCAAGTATTTATGCCAGTTGCAGGGAGGAGTGCTACAAATATGAAACAATAAGTGATCTGCAAACACACGCAAGCGTGTGCTCCTGGGTGATATCCAAACAGTTCATTCCATGGGTGACTTGGGCCGTGATTACCATCCAGGTGGTTAGAATCACAGTGTCTAGAGCAAGACGGACCCTCCAGAAATCATTAGGTGCAACTTCTGATCTTAGTTATCAACAGTTTTTTAAATATTACATACCTGGGATATAGGAAGGTTATGTTTCTTCCTTTAAAAATAAGCTATTTAAGGGGCTCCCCTGGTTGTCCAGTGGGTAAGACTCCAGCTTCCAGTGCAGGGGGCCTGGGTTCCATCCCTGGTCGGGGAACTAGATCCTGCACGCATGCCGCAACTAAGAATCCACATGCCACAACTATGAGCCTCCGTGCCACAACTAAAAGATCCCACATGCCACAACTAAGATCCAGCACAGCCATAATAAATAAATATTTTTTTAAAATAAGCTATTTAAAGGAGGTGGGGGGATGAGCAAAGATGAATCAAGTGAACGACAAATTACCTTGTTTTCTTTTGGGGGGATGATGAACATAATACACCTAACATACAGCCTCAAATAAGGGGTGTGTGTGTATTAAATTGGCAGTGGCTAATCTCCTAGAGAACTATGTAGAATTTCTCAGTTTAAAAAGGGGTCAACCTATTAATCTGTATTTTTGATTTGGTTGGTTGGTTGCTGTTGTAAAAGAAACATATCTTCCCAGCTTTGAGAAAGGCCAACTACCAAGTCAGACCTTACTGTCCTCCAAATGATGATCACAGATGGAATCCAGGTAGCCTGGACGCTAATCAACTTTGAGGTCCAAACGAGTCTGGGCCTCAAAGTAGAAGGGATTGACTCTACATTTCATGAAACTAGGTATTATGTTTTGTTTATTGTAGCATCCCCATCTGCAACTGGCACATGATCGGTGCTTAACAGATATTTGTAGAATTCATTTATTTATTTTTTTTATGATGAGCAGTTCCTGTTCAAAAACAGTTTTTAATCACATGATCACACACTCTGAAAATAAACAAGGTGGTGTTCATACCGTTAAGTCAGAAAGTTCACCATGGCTCTGAAGGTCTGGAATTACTTCTGCAGAGCACTTCATATTTTGGAGAAACTGACAACTAAGCACAAAAGTTAAAAGTTATAAAAATAATTGTATGGGACTTCCCTGGTGGCGCAGTGTTTAAGAATCCGCCTGCCAATGCAGGGGACACGGGTTCGAGCCCTGGTCCGGGAAGATCCCACATGCTGCGGAGCAACTAAGTCCATGCGCCACAACTACTGAGCCTGTGAGCCACAACTACTGAGCCCACATGCCACAACTACTGAAACCTGTGCACCTAGAGCCTGTGCTCCGCAACAAGAGAAGCTACTGTGATGAGAAGCCTGCACGTAGCAACGAAGACCCAATGCAGCCAAAAATTAATTAATTAATTAATTAATTTTAAAAAATAGTTGTATGCAATTAAGCATTTGCATCAGGTTTTCAAAAACACTGTTAGAGTTTTAGTGGCAAAAATTAAGTATAAAATTAACATTTCCAGTGATTCTGTCAGTGTCTTTATCAAACAAGACATGTAGACTGTAAATCTCAGCAGTAGAGATATAAATGGTTCATAAAGTAATGGTGGGCATAACCAGCCAATTTGGTGGAATGGGAGCATATTTAACACTCATCCATGAAACCAACTAAAATGAAGCTAAAGGAAAAAAAAATAGAGAAGACAGCTCTATCTATGGATTCTGGAATAATGACAACAAAAAGGACATTAGTAGAAAAAATGGTGAAATACGTATAACATCTGGAGTTGGTAGCAATGTACCAGTGTTGGTTTTTAAATTTTAACAAATGTACCAGGATAATATAAGGTGTTAGTATTAGAGGAAACTGGGTGTGGGAATATAGGAACTCTCTGTATTATCTTTTCACCTTTTCTCTAAGTCAAAAATTATTCCCAAATAAAAAGTTTATTTGGGCTTCCCTGGTGGCGCAGTGGTTGTGAGTCTGCCTGCCAATGCAGGGGACACGGGTTCGCGCCCTGGTCTGGGAGGATCCCACATGCCGCGGAGCGACTGGGCCCGTGAGCCACAATTACTGAGCCTGCGCGTCTGGAGCCTGTGCTCCACAACAAGAGAGGCCGCGACAGTGAGAGGCCCGCGCACCGCGATGAAGAATGGCCCCCACTTGCCACAACTGGAGAAAGCCCTCGCACAGAAACGAAGACCCAACACAGCCATAAATAAATAAATAAAATATTAAAAAAAAAAAAAGTTTATTTTAGAAAAAAACTCCATCAATATGAAGACTAAAGAATGGCCATAAACATACTCTCTAAAAACAATTTGCTAGACATCATGAAACTGGAACATAAAATACCTTCTAAATTCAGGTATGATGTCTGCCTGAAGAACCAAGGAAGAAAATTCTAAAGAGCTCTACCCACAATCATTAACTTGGATAGGTGAGAACTATAAATGTCAGTAGGTAAATGATAAAACTAGAAACAACTATCTTGGTTTATTTTTATGCTGCTAAATTACAGGAAAGCAGGAGATAAAGCAAGAGGACACATCATTTTTATCTTCCTACTTGAAGATGAGCCCAGGAATAGAAGGGTAGCTACAGGAAAATAGCTAGTAGGACTTCAAATGCTTCTGTCCAAGGTCACTATGCAGATAGACCCATCAAGGAAAAGGACTCTGAAGGAAGGTAACATACAGGCATTTTCATACAAGTAAAGCCAGTATAGTTAGTTGCCAGCAGATCAGCACTACAAGAAATGTTAAAGGAAGTTCTTCAGTTAAAAGGAAAATGATAACAGATGGAAACTTGGTTCTACCCAAAGGAATGAAGTGTGCCAGGGATGGTAACTCAATGGGTAAATAAGAAATACATTTTTTCTCTTTTTAAAATGTATTTAAAAGATAATTTTTAAAGCAAAGATATAACACTATATTGTGAGATTTAGAATATATGTGATGTAAAAATATATGAAAACAAAATCACAATAGGAGGGGGAAAATAGAAGTATACTGTTATATGGTTCATACATTATATGTCAACTGTGATAATATTATTTGAACATGACTGTGATGTGTTAAATATGCATTATGTAGATTCTAGAGCAGGTACTAAAAAGATAAAGATGTACATCTAAAAAGCCAACAATAGAGATAAAATGGAATACTAAAAAATACTCAAATGCAAGTCAGGAAAAGAAGAAGAAACAAAGAAGAGATGGGATAAATAGAAGACAAATAGCAAAATAGTAGATTTAAATCCAACCATATTAATAATTATATTAAATGTAAATGTTCTAAACACTCCCATTAGAAAACAGATATTGGGGAATTTCTTGGGGGTCCAGTGGCTAGGACTCTGAGCTCTCACAGCCAGGGGCCCAGGTTAGATCCCTGGTCAGGGAACTAAGATCCCATGAGCTGGCAATACGGCCAAAAAAACTCAAACAAACAAAAACAAACAACAACAACAAAAAAGAAAGCAGATATTGTCAGACTGTTAAAAAAAAGCAAGACCCAACTATGTTGCCTACAAGAAACTCACCTTAAATATAAAGTCATAAATATAAAGTCATAGATTAAAAGTAAAATGATTTCGGGAATTCCATGGTGGTCCAGTGGTTAGGACTCGATGCTCTCTGGGTTCAATCCCTGGTCGGGGAACTAAGGTCCCTCAAGCCACGCAGCGTGGCCAAAAAAAAAAAAAGTAAAACGCTTTCAAAAAAGGTAGTATCATGTAAAAACTATACAAAAGCTGGAGTAGCTACATATATTAATATCAGATAAAGACTTAAGAAAAAGGAGTACTATGAGAGATAAAGAGGGCCATTTCATATATTCTCTGAATATGAAAGAGGAAAGGGCAAAGAATAGCCAAGATATGGTCCTGAAGAAAAAGAACAAGGAAACTGTATGGGAAAATATGAAAATATGCTCAACATTACTAGTAATTAGATTGACCAAAATTAAAATTTGGGCATTACTAAATTAGTGAGGAAGCAGACAGAATGGAAACATCTATGCTAGTGAGAATATAAATCAGAACAACCACTTTAAGAAAAGTTTTGCATAATCTAGTAAAGTTGAATATGTGCAAACCCTATTACACTGCAATTCCATGGTTGGTTATGCATCCTGGAGAAACACATATGAGTACTGGGAATTATGTACAAGAGGGTTCATAGTGGCATTATTTGAATTGCAACACTCTGAAAACAACCCAGATGTTGAATCGAGAATAGAATGGATAAATTATATATTCATAAAACAATATACTATATAGCAATGAGAACAAGTGAACTACAACTCTATACATAATTATGAATGAGTCTCAAAAACTCTGTGTAAAGTTTGAGTAAAATAAGTCAGTCATCACAGAAAAACCATGCAGTATGCTTCCGTTTATTTGAACTTCAAGAATAGGCAAAGTTAAATGTGTTTAATGATACACATGTAGTTGGTGAAACCATTAGGAGAAGAAGGAACAATTAACCCAAATTTCAGGATCATGTTTACCTCTGAATTGGAGGGACAAGGATATAATCAGAATTGGGAAGGTGGGCACACAGTAGCATTCTAAGGACTTGATAATATTCAATTTCTTAACTTTAGTGCTGGGTTCATTTGTTTCTTTGTTAATTGTCCTTTAAATCATACATAAATATTTTAGGTACTCCTTTAAATGCATCGTACTTTGTGATTTTAAAAAAGAGGCAGAAAATTTGAGCCTCACATGGAGCACCAAAAAACAAAAACAACAACAAAAACCAGAAAACAAACAAACAAAAAAGGCAGAGGAAAAATAAAAAGCCATACAAAAAGGGAGTTGATAGAGTCCAAAAGAGGTTCTAAATAAAATTAGACTGCATCCTAGCTTATTTTTCCAAGAATTAAGAAGAATATCCCCACTGTTTAAAAATTTACAAAATACTAAATCCAAATAAGAAAGAAAAAAACACAACTACTTCTGTCAAAACACCTTCAAAACTGTATCCTCTTTAGCATCTTAGAATTAGATGGAAGTATTTAAGACCTGTTTGTATTAATATTTATTTCTGGAAGAGCACTTACTAATTACAAAGTGAAAACAAAAAAATGTTCTCTTACAGTTGAACATTTTTGAAGAGTTTGGTGAGTGAAAAATAAGCCAAAAAAAAAAAAAAGGTTAAAGAGCTACAGAAAATAAATATTAAAAAGTAGCCATTTATTCATGAAATTTTAGAACACTAGAAACAAACAGAAAATCCTAAATGCATCCAGGATGGGAAAAAGTACTTTGCAATAAAAGGATTAAGAATCAGAAAGACATGGAATTTCAACAGCAGTATTGGAAGCTATTAGAAAATATAGCAATGTCTGTACAACTTAGAATTAGAATGACTTCCAACCTGGAATTCTATAACTAGCTAAACTACCAAACGAGTGTGAGAAAAAAATGTATAAATATTCAGATATATGCATTAAATGGAAGCTAATAACATGTATCGCTTATGCAGTCTTTCCCAGGGAACTGTGGAGGAGTGTTCCAAAGTGAATGAATAGAGTGAAGTAAGTCAGAAAGAGAAAAACAAATATCATATATTAACACATACATGTGGAATCTAGAAAAATGGTATAGATGATTTTATTTGCAAAGCAGAAAAAGGAATAGAGAACAAATGTATGGATAACAAGGGGGAGGGGGGGGTGGGAGGAATTGGGAGATTGGGATTGACACACATACACTATTGACACTATGTATAAAATAGATAACTAATGAGAACATACTGTATAGCACAAGGAACTCTATCGAATGCACTGTGGTGACCTAAATGGGAAGGAAATCCAAAAAAGAGGGGATATATGTATATGTATAGCTGATTCATTTTGCTGTACAGCAGAAACTAACACAATATTGTAAAGCAACATACTCTGATAAAAATTAATCAAAAAAATAAAAAGACATAATCCAATTCCACAATTAAACAAAACAAAACAACAACAAAGTGAGTGAATAAACCAAGAAGAGGATGACAGTAGATCCAGGAAACAGGAGCTACAACACAGGAGAGAGGCAATAGGAATCCCTAGAATGACCGTGAAGAATGATCCCAGGATCCTAGGGTGACTACAGGACAAATAGTTCATATTGAAGCAGGTCAGAGACTTCACAACAGACTCCTCTAAGAAAATGAAAATGGTGGGCTATCTTACAAGTTTGAATGACCGGAGAGAAGATTTAAACATTTGGGAGAATTTGAAGATGAACTGGTGCTAAATACATTTTAAAACTAAGAAAATGGGTATATTTTTTAAAAAGGAAAATAACAAGTGTTGGCGAGGAGATGGAGAAACTGAAATACATACATATATATACACATATACGATTACATATATCTCAGCCATAAAAAAGAATGAAGTACTGATACATTCTACAAGACAGATGAACCTCAAAACATTGTGCTAAGTGAAGCCAAATACAAAAGATCATATTACATGCTTCCATTTACATGAAATATCCAGAACAGTAAATCTATAGAGACAGAAAGCCGACTGGTAGCTCTAAGGAGCTAGGGTGCACTGGGGAGATAGGGAATGACTGCTTAATGGGTACAGAGTTCTCTTTTGGGATAATGAAAATGTTTTGGAATTAGCAGTGGGTGCTTGCATAACATTGTGCATGTACTAAATGCCACTGGACTGTGCACTTTTAAATAGTTTATGTGTGAATTTCACCTCAAAAACCAAAAAACTAAGCAAACATACTAATAAGACAATTGTTACTTACTACAAAAATTGGAAGTGGTACAGGGAGGGAAGGTAAATTATTTATTACTAGGCTCCGCCTTTATGAAGTCATGATAATGTAAACATGTAATGTGAAAATAATGATCGAACCAAAACTGTGCTGTGACTATAGTGAGAGGAAGGCTAGATGGGAAAGGGGTCATGAAAGCAAGGGCATGAAAGAGAGAAAGACTCATCCTTCATCGTAAGAATCAGAGAGGTGGGCAAAGACTTAATCAGAATATAAAATGAGGGGAAAACTGCTAAAGTATCAATACATCCAGATTCATAGACACTAAACATTCATTCTACTCACTTGGGAAAATATTTGGTGTGTCCTTCTAATGGGTCATCACCTTCCTCGAACTTATACAAACATCCTCCACAGGAAAAACACTGGACAGTGTCGCTTTTACCTAGAAGTAAGGAAATTTGATCAGTGCCACTGGCCAGTGTATTTATCAAGTGACACACATAATAACTACCAGGCCTTTATTAGCAAAACCCTACTTGCACTTTCAATCAGATTTTGTGACAAAGTCACAAACTGGGTCACCAGTGAGGAAATATTCTGTTTAGGGCTCTTCTCTCACCAATGGGGTCATGAACAAGTATCATTCAATGTTTCTATGTACCTGTACCATGCACTGATTAACACCCTCTCCCTGTCCCCTCCTCATTCTATGGAGCAAGAGATTTGCAAATCAGAATGTGGAATTGAAGTTCCATGAAGGAAGAGATTTTTTCCTGTTTTGCTCCCTAATGAATCTCATGGACCTAGAAGAGTGCCTAGGACTTACTAGGCACTCAGTAAGTTATTTATTTAATGAATAAATCAGAAAGAAAATATTTGGAGCTCAGGAAAATATATATGAGCAAATATAGCAACTCTCATGTAAGTAAGTTCGTGAAGAATCAAATGCCTCTTACTACATTATTGCTAGGTTTATCCCACTAGAAGTAGGATCAAGTCTTCATGTGAGACTCTATTTCTTTGGACGGAAATTGGCATTTGGATCTGCCAAAACACTGAACTAGAAATGGAGCATCCACCATCTTCCTTCTCTTCTTGGACTCCTGTAGGCATTGTAAAGCCAGAGCAGAGGAAAACCTCCCTTTGTGTCTGGATAACAATAGGAGGTCCTAGAGCTTGCAAGACCCTGAAAGGGTGAGATGCCTAGGATTTGTGGGGAGAGGAGGAGGCTCAAAAGGAAGAGGGTGAGGACACTGGACAGAGGGTCCTAGAGGAAGGCTGGCAAGAGGAAGACAGAATGGAGAGAGCAGGAAGAAAGGGTGGAACACCACCTTTCCAAATGCTTAAGACTGTGAGGCATTAAGATTTTTTCTACCAATGGAACATGTCTGTTAGGTTCGAGTGAACACTACATTCCCCTACTCTGTACTGCTCTGTGGTATTCTTGACTTGACCCCTCTGTAAAAGGTCCACATGGACCTCCACTGTAACTTAGCATGTGTGTTTGGTCTGAAGAAGGCCAGCAAGTTCCCAGGAAGGACACAATATCCTTTCACCTTATTGTACCTCTGGCAGAGGTTTAGCTGAGGGGAACCTGCCTGCTCTTTGTGCATTACAGAGTGGAACTCCCTGATGACCAGCAGCTCAAGAGAGAATACTATGAACCGATGGAAGATTCTACATGCTTAGGAATCATTAAAAGGAATTTCCTTACTTTCTCTTCCAAGGAGTGTGTGGCAAAAACCGCTATCCACACTCCTAGTTATCTCTCATTCTTCCTTAGTAACAGAAACCCCAATTTTCAGCTGGGCACATTGCTACCCAGAAAAAAAGTTAAACGTCCCAGCTCCTCTTTTAGGTAGGTATGGCCATCTGACACAGAAAGGAAAAGGAATATATAAGGAATAATGAGGGAATTCCCTGGCAGTCCAGTGGGTAAGACTCGGCGCTCCCAATGCAGGGGGCCCGGGTTCAATCCCTGGTAGGGGAACTAGATCCCACACGCAGGCCACAACTAAGAGTTCACATGCCGCAACTAGGGAGCCCACCTGCCGCAACTAAAAAAAAGATCCCGCACGCCACAATGAAGATCCCATGCGCTGCATCTAAGACACGGCGCAGCCTAAATACATAATTTTTTTTTAAAAAAAAAGGAGTAATGAAAAGAAGTAGGGATTGTTGAGCTTAGTTAAATATGAGCCCAGGATCATGAAGTGTATGTGGGGTTTAAATGGGCAGCAAGGCAAGAGCTTGGGGCAAACTGCTGACTCACCTATGTAGAAAAAACCTGCGTTGGCCAGAGCTGCAGCTCCCACAGGGGATGCCTGGGGCCAGTTCTTGAAAGAGTCCAGTCGGAGTTCTTCATTAGCAAAGATGTTGCCATTGCAACACACTTGAATAAAAAGCATATGGTGAGACCGGCAAGCTTTGATATTGCAAGTATCAGTGTTTGAGTTATCCTTTCACATTTACAGACAGAATGATATGTTTGGCGTCTGCTTCAATATAATTGAAGGAGGGAATTAGAAAAGAAGAAACAGGCAAGGCCAGACTGACCACATGTTGAAGCAGAGTGGTGGATGCATGGTGGGGATTTACTATGGTCTTATTTCTATATAGATTCAAATTTTTTTATAATACAATATTTTCTAATTATCTTTTCATCATATAGCATCAGGATAAAGCAAGAAAAAGCTAGAGGAGCTTCCCTTCCACCCCAAGTTAGTATCAGATTTGAGAAAGACAAATTTTCCTCGCAGCTCCCTTAAGAGCAGGCAGATTTGCTTCTTGCCCTTTGGGTGTCCACTCTATGGGGTGGTTTCTATTAGACTTTCCACATTGGGCTGCCCCTGGGGTTTGGTTCTTGTCTTCTGCACCCTTTGAGGATTTGAAAACCAACTTATGTTTATTAAATATGTTAATAAAATTAGATACTGCGAAACTCCTTAAGATGAAAGCTTGCTTCATTATTCCACTTAGCCCCAGGATTCCTGCTGTCACTTGAGTTTTAATTGGAATATGACTTAATGTACTGGAAAAACCTCAGTCTTTTCCTCCTGTGTGTCTCCTTTATTCTCACACTACTGTCCCATTCACGATACTTCTGATACAAGATGTATGGGGGTTTTCTCCCAGTAAGCAATTCTCTGCAACACCAGCTGGGTGTCCTACAATTTAACTCTGTTCCAACACTGTCTACTTAGTAGTATCAGATCCTACAGGTTAAAGGCTCAATCCCATAACACTGCTCCTACCCCATTTCATTTGTTAGAGTGGATCACAGAACTCAGAGAAACACTTACGTTTGTTTAGTAAAGGATATGATCAAGGGTACAGATGAACAGCCAGATGAACTGGCTCATAGAGTGAGATCTGGGGGCTTCTATCCTCATGGAGTTGGAATGTGTCACATTCCCAGTGTGGATGTGTTCACGTACCTGAAGGCTCCTGGAAACCTGTACTACTGGGATTTTTATGGAGGCTTCCTCCCACAGGCATGATCGATCATTAACTCCATTTATACCCCTCTCCCTGCTCTGAAGAATAGGGGATGGGGCTGAAAATTCCAAGCTTCTAATCATGGCTTGCTCTTTCCAGTGACCAGCTCCCATCCAGAAGCCATCCAGGAGCTCACCCAGAATCACCTCATTAGAAATCAAAGATGCTCCCAGTGTTCTTATCACTTAGGAGTTTACAAGGATTTTAGGAGCTCTGTGTCAGGGACAGCGTCAAAGATCCAGTATTAGAACAAGAGATGCACCTCATGATGTTATCACTTAGGAAATTACATGGATTTTAGGAGCTCTGTGCCAGGAACTAGGGGCAGAGACCAATATTTATTTTCTGTTATTTCACATTTGATTTCTTAACAGACACTGATCCGTTTAAGAACGTTTTCAAAACCATTTTATCCAGAAACCTTAATTGTTTTAAAGAAAATTCAGTCAAGGACCCAACCCTGACATATTTCCCTATGCTCATTTATGTTAAAAAACTAAGTTACTCCAGGAGACCAGAAATCTCTAATGAAACGTTTTTTAAAAAAATTACTATGGCACCATAAAATGAGGAGAAAAATGGAGGGGTTAAAAAAAAATTAGGCTGAAAAAAAAAAAGCAGAAGAAGAAATAAACAAGCAAAGCTTTTTGAAATACATCTGAATCTTTACCTGAAGCCATAGGTAAATCTCTCTTGACCCAGGAATTCACAAAATGTTCTCCCTGAAGAAAATTAAAACTCAAGTTATCCTACAAACTACTATGTATAAAACAAATAAGCTACAAGTATCTAATGTACAGCACAGGGAACATATCCAATATTTTATAGTAACTATAAATGGAGTACAACCTTTAAAAATTGTGAATCATTGTGTTGTGCACCTGAAACAAATATTATGCATCAATACCTCAATTTTAAAAGATTCAAGTTATCGACTTGGAGCATACAACTATCTATGAATAAAAATTAAAAGAACTCCCTCCTTACAGACAGTTCTGTGTGTACTCTGATGCTTTTGCAAATATGTTCCTATAAAAGGGTTTCATCTTTAAGAAATTCATGGAAAAGACTCTGACAAGTACAGGTTTCTGGTAACTGACTGTACTGCTGAACTGAATGAATAAGCAGAACTGAATTTTCAGAACTCTAATGAAAAACTGATGAACTCATAAAAGTGCTAACAAAAGATCAAGATGAAAAAAAAAATTAATTACATGGGACTGAGTGAACTGATGAGGATGAGTATAATTTTTGTGACTTTCTGTCTGAATTTAAAAAAAAAAAAATCCAACAAGGACTCAGAGGCAAAGAACATACAAATCAATTTTCACTGCAAAGTAAAGGAGCTGTTACAGTGGAGGATTAGTGGACTGAATGTCAATATTATGACATAGTATGAGTGTGTTTCATGTTTGGTAATTGCAATCATTGTTGCTTTTGTTGTGGTCATCCATGTACAATGCTTGGTATCAGTCTACTTATCTCTTGTAAAAATAAAATACACTGTGTGTGTGTGAAAAAAAAAAAAAAGAACTCCCTCCTCCATCCCCTGCCCCCAAATGAAGAGTTTCATTGGATTGAGTAGCAGTGTTGTTAGAGAATTATTCCTTTAATTATTATTTCTATTAATGTTGTAATTTTTTATGCAGTGTAAAGGGAAGAAAAAAAACTGTGAATGTTTATTTATACTCAACAGGAAGCCGTCTCCGGGTCGGTTTTTCCAGAGATCCAACTCAAAAGCTAAGTTACAACAAGATATCACAGAGGTCCTTTGACTAATGAGAAGTATGAGATATAGGAAGGAAACTGGATTCAGAAGGGTGGTTAGGTATTGAGTAACTGATTCTTCTCTGAAAATTGCACCCAGATTGCTCTCTGAAGAAACACTCCTCCCCCACTTTCAGGCCATGTTTTCTGCAGGGTTCTCATCTGAGTCGTGTTAGCCAATAAATTCACTATTTTTGCCTAAGCAATTTAAGCTGGGTTTTCCCATCACCTGTCACTAGGGAAGCCTTCCTGATAGAGCATAAAGTAACCAGCTCTGAGGCCCGCTGTGGTAGTGTGCAGTGGTCTGAATGTCTTATGCGGGCACTCAGATGGGGGTGGCCAAGGGAAGCTAGGGGAGGTGACCTCAGTCAAAGAGGGGAAGACTACCAGGAAGGCAGACAGACCAATCAAAAGGCAGCCCTGAAAAAAAATTCTGAGGGCTCTAGTTGACCAAGAGAACATGCTTTTCTTCAAACTGCCCAATGAGAGGTAGGGGAATGAAATAAGGGAAGAAGAAAGAAGGAGAGCCCATGACAAAAGAGTGATGCCGCCCCCTTCTCATTCAGATATTAGGTACTCAAAAGCCAACTTGAGAAAAAATTTGCTGTTGTAAATTACCGTGACACCAACAAATCCCTTGTAGTTTTGAATATACTGGGTAATTTCCTCTGAGGATTTCTTACTTTGAAGAAATTCACATCTATAATTAATAAACAGAATTAAAATTTACCCTGATACTGTAATAGAGATGTCCTGTATCTTTATATAACTGCAGTGACACAATGAACATTTGTTAAAACTTACTGCATTGTATGCTTTAAATTGCTCAATTTTATTTTACTTTGATAAAACTGTCAAAAAATTTACCCCAAAACTTATGACAATTATCATTATTCTCATATAATTATTATTTCCATTAACAACATGTGTAATAATTTAAAACTAAATCTTCAGATTATCTTTTCTCTTGAAACAAAATATAATTCAATCAAAGAGACAGATTTACAGTAATATATAGACTGGAGGGGGTTTTTTTTTGTTAAATTAAACTATGGTGACTATATCTAGTTCCTGTGGTTAAATGAAAGTTACTGGCAGTAAGGATAACAAACAATAATAAATTTCATCCACTGAAAAACATATATCACTACTCTGTAAAAAAATACAATGGAAATTAATATATTGAATTTTTTAAAAAGAGCATATGGAATACATTTTAAAAACACATCCCTTTCCACAAAACAGAAGCAATTTTTAAGTTAACTTTTAAAAAAATCTCTCTCATTCAAATGTAAGGTTCCTTTCTAGTGATGTTATAGTAACATGAGGGCTGAGAGTCAGGAGGCCAGAATTATAGTCCCAGTCCTGCCACTAACGGGAAGTGATCAATCTTGCCACTGTTCTCTTGTACAGACATGAGAAAGTGAACTCCACTAGTTGAGTCATATATTGCTCCAGGGCCACCACTCTGGGTAGCTAAGGTCCCCAGGTTTTAGGTGTACAGATCCTTCTGAGGAGAGCCCCAAACCTGTACGCAACCCAAATCCGTACACAATCCACATAGCACGTGACGGACGGGGCCCTCCCCACATGCTTAGTGTGGATTGAGAAGGTGCTCGATAGATACTACTTCTTTAAAAAAATACAACAAAGGGCTTCCCTGGTGGCACAGTGGTTAAGAATTCGCCTGCCAATGCAGGGGACACGGGTTCGAGTCCTGATCCGCAAAGATCCCACATACCGTGGAGCAACTAAGCCCTTGCGCCACAACTACTGAGCCTGTGCTCTAGAGCCCGCGAGCTACAACTACTGAGTCTGCACTCCAGAGCCCGTGCTCTGCAGCAAGAGAAGCCACCACAATGAGAAGCCCGTGCACTGCAACGAAGACCCAACGCAGCCAAAAATAAAATAAATAACAAATAAATTACAAATATATACATAATGTTTAAAAAAATACAATAAAGATCAGCTTATTTTATTTATTTACAATTATTTAGTACACTGAGTACTACGTTTTAAAGAGTAGGAGTAGACTCAGACATTGTGTCCGTAGTTTATAAAAGCAGCAAACAAAGCCAAAATTGATGCCCAAACAGCTAAGGTTAGAGCACAACCAACAAGAAACTGGGGAATTCTTAGTTCTAATTCCAGCTCTGAAAAGTATTGGCTAAGCATAAGCTCATGATGACAAACAGGTGGAAGGTGAAACGGTCATGGAATACACAGGAGTTTTTACAAGGCATTTGCTCCATATACTTTACTTATCACCCTTATAACAACCCTACCAGCTATGGATTATCATTTTCATTTTTACACACGAGACTCAGAGGGTCAGTAACGTGGCTAGGGTCGGGGGGTCAGGAAGCGGCCGGCTCTGTGTATCTGTGAGCCTCTGCGCTCTGCCCTGCCCTTTGTATTGATAGCAGCAGACCTTAGCTCCTTCTACCTCTGGAGCTGAGTGCTGGACTCACATCTTCTCCCTATGCTTCTCACCTTTCCCTCAGTCCTACGTCAGAGAAGGTGTACCAGGGCCACCCGAGACAGGATGTGCAACTCTTGTTGGTGTTAGACCATCACATGATGGTTGATGTGAATGGTGCTGCTGGGAGTTGCCCAGTGTATAACCCAGTGACACTAAGCATTGTGGCCATGAGAATAAGTGAAGCATTGGCTAAGGCTACAGCTACGACAGGTGCCCAAGAGCCAGGGCTGATATTCACTCGGTACACACCCATGTGGTTCACTGCCAACACTCAGTATGATTGGCTGGGTGTCTATTCTTGATTGGTCAAGGAACCAGAATGACATGCAAAGTATTTAACCATCTGGCTTCCTGTATCCCTATAACTATCTCATCTGCTTGTCAGGAAGAGCTCCCCTCCCTTTCCAATCTCCCTCTCCATCTCTCTCTCTCCCCCTCTTCCTTCTCTCCTTTGTTTCCTTCCTCCCTCCCACCCCCTCACTTTCTTTTCAACCATAAAAGAAATACATATTTGTTTCCCAGAATTTAAACAAGATAGAAGTGAACAAAGTAAAATATGAAAATCCCTCTCCACCTCATCTCCTGACAAACCCAAACCTCAAGAGTTCGATTGTTTGGTTTGTATATTTTCTTAACTTTTTCTATATATATTTCAAACAAGTCCATATATAGGTTGAATGGTTTTAAAGGCTTATACTACACATTATTTTGCATATTGCTTTTTTCACTTAACATATCAGACATACTTCCATTTTTGTGAGCATGGCTGTCCATGTGAAAGATGACTTATAAACCTAAAGAACAGCCCAGTTGTTTTGTGGTTGACCTACGATCCAACCAGAAACTTCTTTGCATGTGGTAGGTGTATGACAAATATGTTAAAGAAATAAACTATGAGCTGAAGCACACTGCTAGATCCAATTATTAGATTATAGGAAATACAGGAAGTAGAGAAACATGTTAAATGACACCACAGAAACATTCAGCCAAACATAGAGTGTAGGCAGTTTTACAGGACAGACTACATGGCTCCTTTCATGAGTAAGTGACAAGAAAAAGTCAGGGAGGAGGAAATCTGTAAATTAAAAATCTTGAGATATATCAACTAAATGTAATGTATGGACCTTGTTTGGATCCTGATTCAAATCAACCAATGGCAAAGAGAAAGTGAGTTGGGGGGATGTGGACATTTGAACACTGTCTCAGATATTTGATGTTATTGAGGAATTACTGATAATCCTCTTTAGAAGACAGAATGATACTGTGGTTATGTTTCTTTAAAATATTCTTATATTTTAGAGTTATATACTAAAATATCAACAAGTGACATTATATGATGTCTGGGATTTGCTTTAAAATAAGTTGGTTATTTTTATTTCTGGGGAAGAAGTGGGTGAGAGATGGATGAAATAAGATTTGGCCATGTGTTGATAAGTGTTCTCTCTACTTGTATATGAAATTTTCCAAAATGAAAGTTTTAAAAATTGTTAAAGGAATGAATCTGTATTTGGTAGATACAGTCAGGTAGAAAATACTAGTAAACGTAACATTAGAAATAATTTTTAAAAACACTTCATTTTCTAAGCAGAGAACTCAAGACCATTGTAATAATCAAAACTCTTACTGAGTTTTTGAAATACAATGTTTTCATTTGGTATATATTCAGCAGTGCATGCAACCATTTGTAATAATGTTTTAAACATTGTCTTACTTTCCAACTTCCTTTATGTACCATTTTACATCATCCCTATGAAAATTATTCATGTTTATTAAGGCAGATCCTGAAACTTATACTTGGCAAAACATATCTTAGTATTTTGGATAATAAAACAGTAAGAAACTATTTTGAAATTATATAATTAAAAATTTTCACGATATCATCAGGGCTTTCTTGCTTGAATAAATCCTGGAGTGTTCCAATTTAGGAGAGAGAAAGATCAAAACTGAAGGTTCTACTCTGAGAAGGTGACTCTTGCCTTTAGTTTTGTTTTGTCTTAAAAAAAAATTACAAGCAAAAAATATTTATCTACTTACTTGGGGAACCACTTGGCATGTTCCTTCCAGGGATCATCATCATCTTCCCAATTTCCTAAACAGCCACCACAGGAAAAGCACTGTACAGTGTCACGTTTACCTGCATATGAAGGAAGACACTTAGATTGCCCGGCAACAGCGCCATGGGATGGTCCAGAAGGGGTGTCTCCAGAAGTTGACTGCTCTGTGCATGAATGAGACACGCTCCATCCCATCTGCCCACTCACACTCTCATCTGGCTGAATCCTCATCCACAGCCCCACTGCCCTAAGTGACCATTTCCGAAGCCTGGGACCCCACCTCTCAGATGTGGCCCACACAGAACTCTAAGCTGTTGGACTCAATATGACCCCTGAAGTAGTGGGGAAGCAGAGGAATCCCCGTACTCATGAAGTAAAGCACAGTTAGAAGACCTAAGCTGTAGCTTTGCTATGAAATTTCAGTGGAAACTTAGGCACATTCCTTTTTTTTTTTCTTCACATTTGACATTTGTATTTGACAAGTATATTTTTCTTTTCTGACAATTGTTTTTAGGGAAACTACAAAGGGATCAACTCACTAGCTTTCAAAACTAAGAAGAAAACTCACTTGAGATTTAAGGCATTTTGAGATGTAAATGGTACACAAACTGGTAGGCAAATTACAATCAAACTACAGACTCCAACCTTTTTGAACACGACAGAAAGATCCGTTTTTTCTGTGTTTTACTCTGCTTCAGTCTCTATGTCAATTAGGACATTAACTATAACATCTTGAAGAAATAAGTGATAAGCACACTGTGACATCTGGGGAATTCTATACCAGAAATCTCTTAAATTTTCTTCTTGGGTCCAACTTGGGTAACACCATCAAGGTGAATATCTTCAGCTTCTGCTATTAATTAATTAACAATAGTAACAACATTTCATATATCCAACATACACTGTGTGCCAAGCACTATGCAGTGTACCTGTGATGAATTGAAATATTTTCTTTTTTTTTAAACTTTTATTTTATATTGGAGTACAGCTGATTAACAATGTTGTGATAGTTTCAGGTGCACAGTAAAGCTACTCAGCCATACATATGCATGTATCCATTGTCCCCCAAACTCCCCTCCCATCCAGCCTGCCACATAACATTGAGCAGAGTTCCCTGTGCTATACAGTAGGTCCATGTTGGTTATCCTTAGGCACATTTCTTAAGCTCTTTGAGCCTCAATGAAGTCAACTGTGAAATGGGGGAAAAGGGCAAGTTTGTCAGATTAGTATTAGTGCTTAATCCGTGCCTAGCATCAAGTAGGTACTCAGTAAATGATAGCTGTTTTTGTTATCACAATTCTCACTCAGATCTGTCATAACATTTATGGCGTGGCTAGGATAATTCAAACAAAGTACAATTTTCTGAAATGCAACTTGCCCTATATGTTAGAGTTAGCTTTAAGGTTAAAACAAAAACAAAAACAAAAACCCTACAATACTGCTGCAATTAAAAGAATCAAAGAAAGATCATTTCAGAGCAGCAAAAGGAGGATGGGTGAGAAGGAGACTGGGGTCAGGCTGACCTCACAGCTTATTTTCAGGGCCTTAGAAATCCAGTCAAGTATTGTCTAAGGTCCAAAATTTTAGGAAAAGTCACTTTCTTATTTTTTATATATTTTTGGTAAATTGACGTGTTGTACTACACATAAAATAAAGCTAAAGTGAAATTACTGAAGTTGAATTTTAATAAAAGAGACCTTATACCTAATATAACACATTGACCAAGTGAGGAAAGATTTACAAAATATTGCAACTGAAATATGGAACCTAAACTTAATTCCAGCAAAATATTTCAGAAAATGACTTCAATCTACCTGTAAAGACAAAGCCAGCAGCTGAGAGCTCCCTTGGGGCTGTCCCTTGGGCATAAAATGGCCATTTCTTGTAGGATTTGAGTCTGGCCTTCTCTTCTTGGTATCTTGCTTTGTCGTCCCTCCTCAACTTGTTCTCTGGATTCTTTACTCTTATATCATACTTGGCAATGTTACCAACATCTTTGCCCAAAAGGAACTCGCAATCCGGATGGAACTTCTTATGGTCTTCTATGGGGAGTCTCTGGGGGCCGGTACCAAAGAGGATTAAGCTACAGCAGAAGCACTGAACCCCAGATTTTATGCCAGTGAAATAAAACCCAGCCGCTGCCATCTCCTGGGGTGTCCATGCACAGTAGTCATCATAGGTCACAAAAGTCTTTAACCTTTTTGCTTCACTACGCATTTGGGAATTAAAGCCTTTTTGCATTTTTTCTCGTTCTTTCTGCTCCTCTTCTTCTACTTTCTTTACATATTGAAGCATATCTATGCCTAGAAGACCAGACAGCTCCGGGAGCAAAGCATAATCAAACTGGGAAATCCTCTCGTCAGGGGCTTTCTCCTGGGCGGCCATTCTCTGAAAAGGGGAAGAAAATGTTCATGAACATCGCCACCTGGTTTACTAGTCCTGAGGTTTGTTTCAGCCCTTTATTCTTTCCGTTTTTTCTTCTGAATAACATTGATCTTCTGCTCATCATTTAGCCCAATTCAGAGCAAATATGCTAGTAGGTCTGTGACAGCAGACCTTTATCCTGCCCTCAACAGTAAGGTCACCTATGGAGTCCAAACAGTTGGAGGTCCCCTTATCACAGCATCAATTGTCACTTAAGTTAAAGGCATAAAATAGGGGATACCCATATCATCATATAACGAGTTCAAAGATGCGTGCTTGCATTCTCAACATTTCAAGAATCAACAAGGTACTCCATTTAATACCTACAGGTGGAGTTGGATATTTCCACTCTACCAGCTTTGCTTTATGTGCCCCGCCTTAATCCAGCTCAGCTGATTTAGAATTTGCCCATCTACCCACATTTCTGCAAAGGCTGCAGCTAATTGAAGATCTTGATTAAGCCCAAGCATGCCCTTCATTTGGCAGTACCTAATGCAAGGAAAAGAGCTCCTTTGTCACTAATATGTTCAGTACATTTCAGCAATGGTTCCTCAGGAAGCTCTATCAGCCCACAAGGTTACTTGGCTTTTTGACTGAAGAGCTCCTTCATTTCAGTTGTCTCTTCATGCCCTCTCCCGTAGAGTCCCTTTAGTGGATATCAGATGAGGGTCACATTCTGAACAAAAGAAATGTCTGCCCAATTCTCCCTCTGGTATCATGTTCCTTCCTTTTACAGAAGGAACCAGCCAAAGCTTGGTGGACTTGGAAGCCTAGGGCTCTTTCTTAGTACTTTCATTTTGCCAAAGCAGCCCAAACCATGAAAAGTGGGAAAGAGATTTAGAACCAGGGATGCCAGGCTGGCTGCTGAGGCCTTCCTTATTTGCCTCACTATTCTTGGCTGACTTCCCCTCTGTCCATATTTCTGTTTTAACTCATTTAGCTGCTTCTTCTGGCTCTGGATCTATCACCTTTAAATTCCATTGCTGGGGGCGGGGGAGGGATAAATTGGGAATTTGGGATTAACAGATACCCACTACTACATATAGAATAGATAAACAACAAGGATCTACTATATAGCACAGGAAACTATATTCAATATCTTGTAATAACCTATAATGGGAAAAGAATCTTAAAAAAAAAGATAGATATATATATAACTGAATCACTGTGTTGTACACCTGAAACATTGTGAATCAACTAACTATACTTCAATAAATTTTAAAAAAATAGTAAAAAAAAAAAAAAATTCCATTGCTGTGCTTTTCTTCCCATGAATAATTAAAGTACTAGGGCAAATTCAAACCAGGATGGCCTCAGCAGCCAACCTGGCATCAGTGGTTCTATGTCTTTCTCCCACTTTTCATCTTTTCTTCTCCTAAACAAAGCCGGAGCCAGCATTTAAATTAAGTCAAAAACGGTTCCCGGGACTTCCCTGGTGGTCCAGTGGGTGAGACTCCGTGCTCCCAATGCAGGGGGCCGAGGTTCCATCCCTGTTCGGGGAACTAGATCCTGCATGCATGCTCCAACTAAGTCCACATGCCACAACTAAAAAAAAAAAAAAGGATCCCGCGTGCCGCAACTAAGACCCAGCACAATCAAAGTAAGTAAATAAATAATAAATTTTAAAAAATAACAAAAAATTGTTCCCATTATCCCATTCACACTGCCAACTTCAGCAAGTACACAGGGTCAGATAACTGAAAAAACTCACAAGCCTCTACATAGTATACTTACTTCAGAATTTAATAAAGGTAGAGGATACGGGTACAAAAATAAAACCCAAAAATACAGGCAAACATCAGAGAGGTCTCAGACTCCAGCCCCAGTTTCTAGGACCCTTTCTCTGTTGTTCAGGACATGCTTCATTTTAGGTAATGAACCACCTAGATATGTTCAAGGTACCTTGGTCTCAGGGAAACCACACTGTCACCTGAGGAGGGGTCTTTTATGCCGCTCCAGTCACGTGGCCCAAAGTAGGATGCCTGACCAGTCTCAAACAAGCTGGTACAGACTGCCCCCTGGTCGCTCAGATCCTAGCACAGGGCTACATTCATCGCTAGTTAGTATGTTTCATTTAGGTTTGGCCGACAGACAACACCATGGCTCCAGGCCCCCCTGGAGATAAATAAGCACAGGGTAGCAACAAACCAGCTGGAATCAATCCTGCACTTCTACAGCAAAGTTCAGCGGTCAGTTTTGCTGGTACCCGGGGCATTTCCAGGAGGAGAGAAGATCTCCAAGGCCCTCTCCAGGTTTCATGCTCATTAATTACAAGTGCTAAGAGTACCAGTGACGCTGCTGTGTCGTGCAAAGGATTTAAATCCACATCTGTACGACTCCAGTGCCTGTCCTCTTGCCTCCAAAGACAGAAACAAGAGCAAGAGAAATAAGAGGGTCATAAGTTTAGGTGTGGAAGAAAAGCACTTTTGCCAGAGATGGTAATTTACTTACCTAGAGGTTTATCCAGAGCCCCAGTCAAATGGAAGGAGAATGCATAGTGTAAATACGAATGCTCTCTTTGTCTTTTAATGGGAAGCAGTGAGAACATATTTGAGGAACTGAAACTCAAAACAAGTTGCAGTTTTCTGAGAAATCACCAGTAAATGGTCTAGGGTGCTGAGTCAGCAGGGCTTAGTCAGGAACCAAAAGGTCTCACAAAACCTACAAAGTCCCACAGCAGAAGTGTTTTATTCTAAATAATTTAAGATTGGTTAATGTTTCTGGTGCTAGTATAAGTCTTATTTCTTTGACGGCAGTTTCCATCTTTCTGGTATCTTTTAGCATTTTCTCTTTTATCTGTGGGTTATAAAATTTCAAAGTTATCGTGTCTCAGTGTGGGTCTTTCTACATTCATTGGACCCAGTGGACTTGTTTCAAGCTGAACGTGTGGGTCTCCCATCAACCCTGGGAAATTATCTTCTATAATTTCTTTGGTAATTCCCTACTGCCTACTATTCTCTTTTCCCTCTTTCTGGTATTCCCATTATTCAGATGGAAATTTATCACTGAAGTTCTTATCTTTTTTTTTTTTGCTCACATATTCTCCCGTGCTTTGGCTTTACTTTCTGGGAGGTTTCCTCTTCATTATCTTCCAACTTTCCAATAAAAATTCTTTTTTTAATATTTATTTATTTGGCTGCACCGGGTCTTAGTTGCGGCACGCGGGATCTTTCAGTTGGGGCACGTGGGATCTTAGTTGCGGCATGCAGGATCTAGTTTCCCGACCACGGATGGAACCTGGACACCCTGCATTGGGAGCGTGGAGTCTTAACCACCGGACCACCAGGGAAGTCCCACCAATAGTAATTAAGTTCAGCAATTATATTTTCAATTTCCCACAGCTCTTTCTTGTTGTCTCTTATTTTCACAAGATCTGATTTTTTTAGCCAACGCAATCTTTTATGAACCTCTCCTATACTGTCAAATGACAAAATTAAAACAACTTAATAATGAGTTTGTTGTCCTTTAGTCAAGGGAAAGCAATCCATAGACTGGGGGGAGCATAGTATCCCACAGCACTGCTCCAGAGGGATGGGGGGAAAGAGTGGGTTTTATAGAGAAGAGGCATGATTGGCTAGGAGGTCGGGGATTCATTAAACGTCTAGCAGGTCCTGTTTTCTAGGGTCAGGCAAACTAGGTAAAGCTGAGTTGGGGGATTGTGATTGGTTTATATTAGGTTTCCTTGACAGGTGTTTCCTGTAAGTGCAGGCTGACTTGGGTTTAGATTTGTGACTTGGGCCGGGCCACTGAGGCAGCCCCCATTTTGTGGGTCCCAATATACAAATTATCTTTATCAGCACTAATACAAATAAAGTTCACCTGCCTCCTGAATGATATGTTTCCTCCAAGGCTAATTACCATTTACCTTTTTGTTCATTTTTCACATTACCAACTTTCCTCAAATGTGTAATGATCCTTGGTTTTCAATTCATGTTTGAAAATTAGGCGATTTCAAAGCTGATTGATCAAAATTATGACTAAAAATTCTGATTAAAAGCCACATGAGTGTGACCTGAACCTAAGCCCTTTACTTTATGGAGAACAGATTGGGGAGCCAAGATTTACCCTGGAGAAGCCCTCAATGTCAGAGAAACACCTCAGAAAATGATTTCAAGTTAGCTGTAAAGTCAGAGCTAGTAGCTGAAAGCTCATTTGGGGTGTTCCTTGAGCATAAAATGGTCAGTTCGTGAAGTATTCTTCGTTTTGGGATGCCCAGGGCCCACCCTAGCTCCTCTAAGTCAGCTGAAACAGTTTATTCCATTTTTTTAGAAGAGAAGAATCCACTGATTTTTTGCCTCAGTGTTAATAACACCTGAATATTAAATAGTCTGATGGTGGGGTAGATGGAGCCAACTGTCTCATGCAGAGACTTTAATTTAGTCTCTTGATTTTCAGCCCTTCCTATCATTCCTGTCCGCCTTCAACCTGGCATTCTGGGCCCCCAGCTGCTCCAGGGTTCTGTACAATGTACAGTCTCCCAGGGGTTACATGTGTATTCAGGCTGTGGGCTCCTTTGGTCTGTTTCACTGGTTACTAGTATTCCATTTGAGTTTACACCTTCCAAAAATTTGTTAAGATATTCTGTATGCTGATGGTCCTCTCCTGCTTTCTTAATTTTTCTGGGTTTATAGTTTTAAAAATCATTTCAATAATATTGTGTAATTATTACCAATAATAACTAAAATTTGCTTAGAGCCTACTACTTGCCAGGCACAGTTCTAAAAACCTTAGATATGTCCATTTAATCCCTTTAACAGTCCAAATGAAGTAGCTATTTTTATTACCTACAATTTACAGATGAGAAAACCCAGGCACAAAGGGGTTCAGATTAACCAGACAGTCTGGCAACAGAGTCTGCACTTTTAACCACTGTGTTTGGCTGCCATAAAGGCTAGATATTAAGGAAAGGCAAACCCAGGTGTCCCAGAAAGCTCATGCTCTCCCTATTTTGGTAGTTTAGCCAACTGCTGAGTTGGCAAGTCTTCTAGCTGTTACCAGCCTCGTCGGCATGTGAACTCCTCTAGCCAAGCTCTGGTCCAACAGGGCCCTTTACCCAGCCAAGAAGCAATCATTGTTAAATAGCTGACCCCTCCTAACTTTTGTATTAACACATATAACAAGGACAGTGTTTTTTTGAAACACTTTCCCTGGTACATCCAGCTGCTCCTAGACCAGCAATTCTTTTTACAGGAAGTTCAGAGGTCAGGGGAACCTCTCTGCACTGCTGACCATTCTGCCTGTAAAATTTTGCCCAATCAACCTTACTTTTCATCTATTATGTTATGTACATCTGTGTCCAATGCACATTACATTTATTGTAGCACCCTGTAGATTTTGTTGCCGTTGTGAATTTTTTTTTTTTTACTATTCTATTTTCTAAATGTTTATTGAAGATGTATAGGACTCTTTCTGATCTACTTTTTTTTAATATAAATTTATTTTATTTCTTTATTTTTGGCTGCATTGTGTCTTCATTGCTGCGTGAGGGCTTTCTCTAGTTGCGACGAGCAGCGCCTACTCTTCATTGTAGTGCGTGTGCTTCTCATTGCGGTGGCTTCTGTTGTTGCGGAGCACGGGCTCTAGGCGCACGGGCTCAGTAGTTGTGGCACGTGGGCTCAATTGTTCTGCGGCATGTGGGATCCTCCTGGCAGGGCTCGAACCTGTGTCCCCTACATTGGCAGGGGATTCTCAATCACTGCGCCACCAGGGAAGTCCCTGGTCTACTTTTAATATATGATTGCAAATCCTCTTGAATTTTCTAAGTAGCTATTTGTATTATCTGAATATTATGATAGTTTTATCTTTTATGTCATTTCATTTTCTTGTCGAATTGAGTATATCCTTTAATATAATGTTGATTAATAACAGTGGTGGGCTTCCCTGGTGGCGCAGTGGTTGAGAATCTGCCTGCCAATGCAGGGCACATGGGTTCGAGCCCTGGTCTGGGAAGATCCCACATGCCGCGGAGCAACTGGGCCTGTGAGCCACAACTACTGAGCCTGTGCGTCTGGAGCCTGTGCTCCGCAATGAGAGAGGCCACGACAGTGAGAGGCCCGCGCACCGCGATGAAGAGTGGCCCCCGCTTGCCACAATGAGAGAAAGCCCTTGCACAGAAACGAAGAACCAACACAGCCAAATAATAATAATAATAATAATAAATAAATAAAAATTTAAAAAAAATAACAGTGGTAATAGATACCTTATTCTTGACTTTGGTAGGAATTCTTCTAAAGTTTGTAGATGTTTAGTGGATACCCTTTATCAGTCGAAAGAGCTGCCCTTTTACTCCTAGTGACAGGGAAAACTTCTGCACAGCCTTAATTGGAAAAAGATATACATATCACCTCTACATGGCAGGAAGGGAAAAAAATCCCCAAAGGAAGAGAAAATTTGGGTAGCCAAAAACAAACACTCACAAATGTCCACTACACGATCTGAAGAGAGGATTTGATGTTTTGAGTTTTAAAATAATACTATTTTCAATTACTTTTTTCAACCAAAACATAAATACACACCTAGAGAGCAGTACAATTTAGCCATTTTAGGACATCAGTATGTACCTCATTGTGGCTTTAATTTAATGGCTTATTGGCTATTCATATATCTTCTTTGGTAAGGTGACCAAATCTCTTGCCCATTTTTAAATCGGGTTGTTTAGTAGAGGGAGGATTCTGGGGTGGTGCCTGTCAGCACCAGTGTCCTCATGGTGGAATGAGCTCCCCAAATGGCTGCCACCAGCATCTCTGTCCCCAGGGAGTGATCGGAGAGATGTGAGGGGGCACCGCCACGCCTGTGAGGGACAGCCAGTGACGTCATGGCTGGCCATCATCTGTGGAACATCTTGTCACATGAGGATAGGCACAAAACCGGATTTTTCTACCAGGCATCTGGGGCACTTGTTTTTCAGCCATGGTCCCCGAGTCTTGGCTGAATGAAGGTGGTCAGAGCATTACTGGAAAATTGATAGACCACATGGGACAGGGCCACACCAGCTTCCCTGAACTACGAGCCAAGGCTACAGCCAGATACCAGAGTGGATCTGATTAAGAAGGCTCAGCCTATGGGGTTCCTCGCTGTTGATTTACATGTTTGGTCAGATTTCCATGGCAATGGGTCTCCCTTAGCAGATCTGATACTAAAGAGCATGGCCACTGTATTGAAACGGTCTCAGGACCTTGATAATCTTGCCATTCTCTACCTGCTTTCAGGAACTTGCCTCCGTCCAGAAGCCAGGGAGGAAGCCAGGCTCTCTGTCATCACTCTCTTCCTGTGTGGCGGCCTGAGCAAGAATCCCCTTTCTGTGCAAATGTGTGGAGACATCACTGGCAGGCCTGTGGTCCTGTCACAAGAGGTGGAATCTGTCCTTGTGAATGCTGGTCGTCTGAGAGCCTGTGCCTCAGGGGATCTCACTTCTGTACAGGAGGCCATGGCAAGAATGAGCCAAGTTGGGCAAGTTGTGTTTCCTGGATGAGAGGATAAGAGGTATTATGACACGAAATATCAAATATTCCTGAAGCTAGTTGAACACCAGAAAGAGTATGCAGCAATCAAGAAAGGAGACCTAACATAAATTGCAGGTGCTGATGCCAGATTTTATGTCATTGCATCGGGGACCTCTGTCATTTCCAGGATCCTTAGACATCGTTTCATCATTTCTGTATTGTCTTTCAATAAAAAAAAAAAACCAAAACTGAGATGTGCAATCAGAAAAAGAATAAAAATGAATTGGGTTGTTTACCTTTTTATTATTGAATTGCAAAAATTCTTTATATATTTTGGATACCAGTCCTTTGTTATATGTTTGCACTGCAAACATACTCCCTCAGTCTGTGAATTGTCTTTTTGTTTTCTTAATGGTGTCTTCCAAAGCAGATGTTTTAAATTTTGATGAAGCCTGATTTTAATTTTTTCCTTTATGATAGATGCTTTTTGTGTCCTAAGAAATCATTGCCTACTCTTAAGGTTGTGAAGATGTTCTAAAAATTAACATTTGGATTGCACAATACCAACTTTTGTTTAAGGATGTGTGGAGCAACTGAAACCATCATACATGGCTTGTGGGAGTGTAAAATGGTGCAATTCTTTGGAAAAATAGCTTGGCAGTGTCATGTAAAGTTAAGTATACACTTACCATTCAACCTAGCAATTCCATTCCTATGTATTTACCCAAGAAAAACGGAAACATACGGACACACAAAGACTTATACAGGAATGTTCACAGTAGCTTTATTCATAATAACCAAAAACCAGAAACAATATCAATGGCCATTGGGAATAAACAAATGATAAAGTATCCATGCAATGGGATACTAGTAGGCAGTAAAAAAGAAAAAACTGTTTATATACACAACCTGGACGAATCTTAAAAACATGCTAAGCAAAAGAAGCCACATATACTGTATGATTCAATTTGTAAGAAACTGTGTAACAGGCAAAACTAATCTACAGTGATGGAAAACACAGATGAGTGGCACCTGGGGCTAGAAGTCCTTGGGGATACAGTCTGCAAAGAGGCCTGTTGGGCAAGATGAAAGTGTTCTCTTCTGATCGTAGTTGTCATTGCATGTGTGTATTTGTCAAAAGGTATCAAACTGCCCGCTTAAAATGGGGGCATTTTATCATCTGTTAATTATAACTATGATTTTTTTTTTATTCTAATACAAATAACTTCTTAAGGAGAATCTAAAGAAATGAAAAATCAATTCCAGGTTTGGGATTTGGTTTCTGTAAAGCTACCTGAGTTAATTTTTTTTTTAAGTTCAGAATTCTATGACCAGGAACCCATTTTTTTAAGTTATCTATGTATCTCTGTAACATGATTAGAGGCAGTGGTTCTCCTACTTTAGCATTTATCACAGCCACCTGGAGGACTTGTTGAAACAGATTGCTAGGCCCACTCCCAGAGTCTCTGATTCAATACGCCTGTGATGGGGCCCAAGCATTTGCATTTCTAACAGGTTCCCGGTGATGCTGTTGATGCTACCGAGACAGACACCACCCTTAGAATCACCGATTCCAGAGATCCTTAAAAGTTCCCTCTTCCTCTAAAGAATCCATTCTAAATACCTAAAATCTAAATTGAATTATCCCCTAAAATGGGTATATCCCAGAAAAGCCTGACACCTAAAAGTGAAAAGATTCTCTGCCCTAATAAGGGACAGAGAAGAGACTGGCCAGGCCAAAGTGTGTTAACTGGCGGCCTGCAAGCAAGTTTTATTTAGCCCGTGTGGTTTTAAAAAATTAGATGTCAACATTTAAAACTTAGGAGAATTCACTTAAAAATCCAGTTTTTCAGTTTCTGTTTAAATATCAAAATATACTGCCCGAGGGAAACTACATTCCCAGAAAGAAAAAATAGGCTGCGGCTGAGTAATAGTTACCTCCTTTGAAAAAAACGTTTTTTCTTTTGGACTAGGTAACAAATGCACATGTATAAAATTCAAAAGGTACAAAGAAAGGCGTACAGTGAAATCGACATCTCTCTTCTACCCGAGCCCAGCATCTAGAGGCTGCCTCCTTTACATGGAACCAGTGTTTTCCAGATGCTACCACTTTGAATTTACCTGGCCCCTTTTCAAGTATTTGCATTACCTGCCTGGTCTCCTCGGGCATCTGAATTTGCATCTGAGCCCATTTTACAGACCCTCTTCTGCATTCCCAGGCACTTGGTTTATCATTAGCACTTTCACACTTTTTTTAAAAATTAATTATTATTATTATTATCTTTTTTAGCCGCGCCACACGGCATGTGGGACCTTAGTGCCCCAACCAGGAATCGAACCCATGGCCCCTGCAGTGGAAGTGCAGAGTCTTAACCACTGGACCGCCAGGGAAGTCCCCACGCGGACGTCTTTAAAGGTCTGCCTCTTAGACTGGGAGGGTCACAGAGCCACAAGGTTAGGGTTTGTGTCTTCTTCTTGGTGTCTATATCCTGAAGGCTAGGGTCTCATCAGACAGCAGGTGTACAAGGTTTGTTGAGTGAATTAATGAATAAATGAACAAACTGTGCATTACTTCCAGGGCTCTGGCCTGAGGTGTGACTCAAATAACAATTTAGTCACGTGAAATCAAGAATTTAAATCCCATAAGGACCCATCCCATCAGTCTCCCAAGAAGAGAATTAGAAAATGTGGAAAAGGGCTTCCCTGGTGGCAGAGTGGTTGAGAATCTGCCTGCTAATGCAGGGGACACGGGTTCGAGCCCTGGTCTGGGAGGATCCCACATGCCGCGGAGCAACTAGTCCCGTGAGCCACAACTACTGAGCCTGCGCGTCTGGAGCCTGTGCTCTGCAACAAGAGAGGCCGCGATAGTGAGAGGCCCGCGCACCGCGATGAGGAGTGGCCCCCGCTTGCCGCAACTAGAGAAAGCCCTAACACAGAAACGAAGACCCAACACAGCCAAAAATAAAAATAAATAAATTAATTAAAAAAAAAAAAAACAAAGAAAATGTGGAAAAAAAATAATGAGTCTTCTATTCTTATAGAACTGGACCCAAAAGGGGTATCAGGACACTCCCGAGGCTACTTCCCAGAAGCATGACAATCTCCTGTGCCCTTTTCTTCCTTACTATAGGCCTCAGGGACTCAAACTTCTTGCCCTTTCACCTAAACTCTATCACCTACTAAAGATCATGGGATTCTACCGCTCCACTTCCCAAGGGCTGGTTGTACCCTTTCTTTCTCACCACTCAAGAAATTATTTCATGTTATAAATTTGCCGATCATTACAGAGATACAGACAGCTGAACACAGATAGGACCACAAACATGAGGAATTTCACAAAGTATTGAGAAATCTTACAAAATGTTTACAGTTCTTCTTCCCTACTGCCATTCCGAGCAGCAGAAGCCCTGTTGTTCCCTCACTGTTTCAACATACATTAGTGTTTTGATTATGGCATGTACTAGGATATACAGTGGGTCACCTGTGCTTCTTAAATACAGGACTTACATGCTTTTAATCTAATTATCTCTCTTCTTCAGCCTCCAAATAGTACTGCAATCTTCACCTTGTAGTTATTCTCAAGGGCAAACAAGGTCACAACAAACAGAAACAGTGCACATATTGCCACATATAGGTGGAAATGTATTGTTTGCACTACGACCCAAATAAATGAAAAATAAATTTTATTACAGTTCCCCTCCAACCTCCAGTTCCATACCTATTACCTTATTTGATGAACATGATTGCTTTCAGGCCCTCAACTAACAGCTAACATTAGCTACATTACTTTCATCTCCCTCACCACAACTTCCCAGGATTCCATAAGTTTTATTATTTTTGAATACTTAATTCATTTACAGGGCTTAAAATTTTTAACTATATAAAAATATTTAAAAATAATTCTTACTCTCCACTGTGCTACACCACCACCCCAGGCAACCATTTTTATTAGTTCCCTATGTATTCTTCCAGTGTTTCTTTTTATTGAAAAAAAAGAAATTTTTTTTTCGGCCACGTGGTGCGGCTTGTGGGATCTTAGTTCCCCGATCAGGGATCGAACCCGTACCCCCTGCAATGGAAGCGCAGAGTCCTAACCACTGGACCGCTAGAGAATTCCCTCATTTTTTTAAAAGACAGCTTTCTTGAGATACACTTCACGTACCATGTAACTTAACTTATTCAAATTGTGTAATTCAGTGGTTTTTAGTATGTTCACAGAGTTGAACAGCCATCACCACAATCAATCTTAGAACATTTTCATCACTCCAAGAAGAAACGCTATACCCATTAAAATTCACTCTTTCGTCCAGCTGTTTGTAGTATTCCCCTATAATCTTTATGTTTGTAAGGTCCATAGTGATGTCTCCTCTTTCACTCGATCTTAGTAATTTGAGTTTTCTTTGTTTTTCTCTTGGTCAACTTAGCAAAATATTTGTCAATTGGTTGAACCAACTTCTGGTTTCATCGACTTTCTCTATTGTTTTCCACTGTTTCTTTTGCTAAGACAAATATATATTCTTATTTTTCCTTCTTCCGTACATAACAGGTAGCATACTATATACTCTGAACACTAGTATATATATTCTGAAGAATGTACTTCAGGTCGAAGGAAAATGATCCTCAACAGATCTGAGATGTAAGAATAAATCAAGAGCCATGAAAGTGGTAAATATGTGATTAAATCTTAATAAACACTAACTGATTAAAACAAATATAAATGTCTAGTGAAACACCAAAAGAATTAAATGTACAACAATAATAATAAATAAGTGAGGAAGGAGGAAAGTGAGGTTAAATGTGTTATCCGTGGGGAGGGTAAAGGTACAAGTTAACTTTAGGTTTTGATGTTATGAAGGAGTACTGGAAGCAGTGCTTCCTCAGATTCTCTTGGTCATGCCCTTCTTTCCAAGGTGCTGCCCGCCTCCTCCTCTGCACTGCTGCTGCCTTTGCCCAGCTTCCTGAGTGGGCTGGAGTCCAAACTGAACCACACCAAGCCTATCTGACCTTCCAGAGTTGGCTGCAACGCCACACCACTGAGCCTGACAGCTGGCTTCCTTAGCAGTTACCAAAGGACCAGATGACACAGCCCTGTGTGGCAAGCCTTGGCTAGTGGGAAATGGAAGAAGTTAGGAAATTGCATTACCCTCCCCTCCTCCCTTCGGTAGACTGTGCAGAGGGGCAGCTTCTCTTTATAAACCTTCTGGAGAAGTCCCAAACTCTAAGTGAACACACTTGCTGAGAGACTCCTATGACTCTTCACAGTTTGTCATCAAGCCTGGCCACTGTGATAACATATTGTTTTTCCTTGTCTCACTTTCCCTTTTTTTCCTTACCCATACTTCCCTAGATCTGCATCTCCCAAATAAAGCAACAATACTTTCACCTTTGCCTGAGGTTCTACTTTCTAGAGGACCCAAGTTAAGGAATTATGTGTACTGTAATTTCTAGATAACCTCTAAAAGAATAAAAATAGAGTATACAATTTCCAAACTAGTTTAAGAAAACAAAGAATGGTGGGAAACAAGCAATCCAAAAAAAGGCAAGAGGGACTTCCCTGGTGGCGCAGTGGTTAAGAATCCGCCTGCCAGTGCAGGGGACACAGGTTTGATCCCTGCCAGGAAGATTCCACATGCCACGGAGCAACTAAGCCCGTGCGCCACAACTACTAAGCCTGCACTCTACAGCCCGTGTGCCACAACTACTGAATTCCATGCGCCTAGAGCCCGTGCTCCACAACAAGAGAAGCCACCGCAATGAGAAGCCTGCGCACCGCAATGAAGACTAGCCCCCACTCACCGCAACTAGAGAAAGCCCACGCACAACAACAAAGACCCAACGCAGCCCAAAATAAATAAAATAAATTTTAAAAAACAAACAAAAAAAGGCAAGAAAGAAGAGAAAAATGAAGATGGAGTAGTTGAAACAAATAGCACAAAGTAAGATGATAGATTTAAACTAAAATGTATCAGTAGGCACATTAAATATAAATGGACTAAATGCTTCAGTTAAAAGAAAATGACTTTCAGGAAAATAAAAAAGAATATGAAGTGAAATGTATACATTCAAAAGTATTTAAAATAAATCTAATTTTCATAATGAATTTTAAGCTTTAAGGAGTTTTCTAATCAAACAGAACTCAGAAAGACATACTATTCAGAAAGATTCCTAATGTTAAAAAGTTTCCTTCATTATTGTAGTATACTGTGGAGTTCCATGAGGGAAACTAAGGCCAGAACTAACAGTATTATTAGATCACCATTTTTATTTCTATAATCTTAAACAAACCAGGATTTTCTCAATAATTTTTTTTAAATTAATTAATTTATTTATTTTTGGCTTCGTTGGGTCTTCGTTGCTGTGCGCAGGCTTTCTCTAGTTGCGGCGAGCGGGGGGCTACTCTTTGTTGCGGTGTGTGGGCTTCTCGTTGTGGTGGCTTCTCTTGTTGCAGAGCACAGGCCCTAGGCGTGCGCGCTTCAGTAGTTGCAGCACGTGGGCTCAGCATTTGTGGCTCGTGGGCTCTAGAGCGCAGGCTCAGTAGCTGTGGCTCATGGGCTTAGTTGCTCCGTGGCATGTGGGATCTTCCCGGACCAGGGCTCAAACCTGTGTCCCCTGCATTGGCAGGCAGATTCTTAACTACTGCGCCACCAGGGAAGCCCTCTCTATAATTTTGAGACTGGAAACTCCTCCTTACGTCTAACTAAAATATTCACTTTAACCTTATCAAGTATACAAATAAAACCCAAAATTGTAGAAAGAGATAAAGCATCCCCCAAAAAGGCACTCAATGTCCCTTTTATATACAGTAGTGTGAGTGTGTGTCTAATATATTTCTAAGTAACTTTTCAAGAGGTGCCTACTCATGGCCTTTCTTTTAATTCAAGTAGGGGGAGATAAAATATTCTGATTATGTTAAAGGCATCTCCTTCAAGCCACTGATACCTCTTGTGGACAGAGCAAAAGGAAGGAAGACAGCAGTTAATTTGGTTACCTAGAGCCGAAGTCTGTTTACTTGTAAAGAACCCTTTGGGTCTAGGCGCGGAGAGTATGACTCAAGAGTCAGAGAAAGAGAAAGATCTGTACTTTGGTCAAATTATGTCTTAGTGTGTGTGTGCACACATGTGCTGCTAAAAATACATATTCTTTCTAATAACCTATAAGGGAAAAGAATCTGAAAAAGAATATATATATATATATAACTGAAAATAATGCATATTCCTGGGCTTCCTCCAAGATTTATTGAATAGACTCTCCAGGGTGGGATTACATTGTCTTTACTGATAACATTCTTCACTAAGAATTGTTATTTATAAAATCATGAATATCATAGTGAAACTCAATTTAGAGTGACTAAAGTTCGTAGATTTAAAATAAACATACCTTTGCTATGGAAACCTGATTCACTCTCAGAAGGGTATACCCTAGAAAGAGTCCTGCCTATAACAGTATATCTTCATTGAACCTGAAACATGGACCTCATCATACATTCTCACCTACATTTTTCTGATGACCCAGGGTAGGAAAGTTGAGGGGGATTAAGTTAAACAGTCCCTGGGTATGAACATGAGTGAGGCTAACAAGGATAGTTCATTAACCTGAACTATAAAAGGTAAACCAGTCTCAGATAACAAACCACCAAAATGGCGGTATTAGATATACATCATTAAGTAAATACTTTACCAATCATTACAGAGGAAGCTTTAAAGTAATAGGTTTCTTAGATCAGACTTTCCTTTTGAACTGTTCTTCACTGGAGTTTCTTCTAAAGAATCATTTTATTTACAGTCGCAAATGTCTTTTTAACACACTCAATGTGTATTATATGCTGGAATCAAATAGCTGAAGGAGCTGGAATCTTATGAATACAGCCAGGACAACAATGGAGAGAGTCATGAACAAAAATATCACAGTCCACACAAAAAACATTTTGGCACACAGTGCAAACATAGACCTGCAGTGAAAAGAAGAAAACTAAATTTAAAAAGTAGTTTCCAAAAGTTAGAAGTTAGCATAGTTAGAAGACATTCAAGTTGCTTTGGTCTTTTATATCTCTATTACTTTTTCCCTACTCACCTACCAACTTTATTAGTTCCAATGTACTATATATTCTCAAATCGAAGGCAATTAATTTTTTCCAAAAAATTATTCCTTAGAAATGAAGGAGGGGGCTTCCCTGGTGGCGCAGTGGTTAAGAATCTGCCTGCCAATGCAGGGGACATGGGTTCAAGCCCTGGTCTGGGAAGATTGACCCCACGTGTCACGGAGCAACTAAGCCCGTGTGCCACAGCTACTGAGCCTGAGCTCTGGAGCACACGAGACACAACTACTGAGCCCACGTGCCACAACTACTGAAGCCCGTGTGCCTAGAGCCCGTGCTCTGCAACAAGAGAAGACACCACAATGAGAAGCCCGTGCACCGCAACAAAGAGTAGCTCCTGCTCGCTGCAACTAGAGAAAGCCTGCGCACAGCAACAAAGACCCAATGCAGCCAAAAATAAATAAATAAAATAAATAAATTTATAAAAGGAAAAAAAAAAGAAATGAGGGAATAACTTCGTTTTTGAGTCCTTAAAGTCCCTTGGGGACTTCCCTGGTGGCACAGTGGTTAAGAATCCGCCTGCCAATGCAGGAGACAAGGGTTCGAGCCCTGGTCGGGGAAGATCCCACATGCCGCGGAGCAACTAAGCCCGTGTGCCACAACCACTGAGCCTGCGCTCTAGAGCCCGCGAGCCACAACTACTGAGCCCGTGCACCACAACTACTGAAGCCCACGCGCCTAGAGCCCATGCTCTGCAACAAGAGAAGGCACTGCAATGAGAAGCCCTCGCACTGCAACAAAGAACAGCCCCCGCTCGCCACAACTAGAGAAAGCCCACGCGCAGCAGCAAAGACCCAGCGCAGCCAAAAATAAAGAAAAATAAGATAAATTTATAAAAAAAAAGATGGTGCTTCTTAAAAACTTTCAAATGAGTCAAAAAGTGGTTCTAGTGAGGATGCAGCTACTGATGTCAAAGAGGCATGTAAAACTTAATAAAATTGTTTTTTTTAATTGGTTTTTTATATATATATTTGGGTTTTGGGGGTTTTTTTTTTGCCATGCCTCAAGGCTTGTGGGATCTCAGTTCCCCAACCAGGGATTGAACCTGGGCCACGGCAGTGAAAGCACCGAATCCTAACCACTAGACCACCAGGAAACTCCGATACAACTGTTTTATGAAATGTGAGAGTAGAATAAAACAAGCCATCCTTTCAACTAATATTTTATATAGTTTATAAAGTATAGTTTTAAATATGGACATGTAACTAAATTAACAAAAAATTAAAACTAGACAGTGATATATCTTATTTGCAACTTTATATAAGTTTATATGTTCAAATTGGCCCCATCAAAATTTTAAAAAATATTTTCTCAGTGGCACAATGGGGGGATAACCTTTGGTCTGTGGTCACCTTAAATGGTAACTTCAAAATGACTTATGAGTGCCTAAAGTATATCATGGAGAAAAAAACTTTTAGTATTTCCAAACTAATATTTCAGTATTTCAGTTTAGCTTGCAAACTGAAGACAAAGTACTAAAATATCTTTATAGCAAAATAAGAATGCAGAATTACAAAACAACTGTTTGTAACAGCTCCCATTTTATCTCTACCTACTGTTACACTTCTGAGGAATAACCCGATATGAGTCTGGTCTTCAACAATCTATTGAAAACTTATAATACTATTTCCTCAATATTTATTGTACAATACTTAATATTTACAAAGCACATGAACTTACATGTTGGTCTTTCAGTTCCCCCTGACAGGCATAACAAAATCTGAAAAAGAAAGTTTAAGAATCATTTTGTTAAGGACTCACTCATTAAAATAGCTCAGGAAAATTTCAACAAGAATTCTCTTATTACTAAGTACAGTTGACCCCTGAACAACACGCAGGCTAGGGGTACCAATGCCCAAGGTCAAAAATCTGAGTATAACTTTACAGTTGGCCCTCTGGCTCTCTGACCCTCCATATCAGCAGTTCCACATCCGAGGATTCAACCAACTGTAGATCATGTACTGTAATATGTATTTATGGAAAAAATCTACAAGTATGTGGACCCTTGCAATTCAAATCCGTGTTGTTCAAGGGTCAACTGTAATTATCTTTACATATGATTTTTAGGAGAAAGAATTAAGAATACCAGTAATTTAAGAAAATTCCACAGTAAATCCCAAGGTCATCTGACAGCTTAAAATCTTCCTTAAACAAATTTTATTTTATTTTCGTCAAGGTTAAATATGAATATGATTTCTCAACTGGTATTCTGCAAGGGAATTAAGACCTACAGAAAATGATTTGCATGATTATTTTTCAACTTTCCCAAAGACAGCAGACAGCTGGTACAAGTCTGGATGGATAGAAGTTAATTTATCATAAAAATGGATGCCTAAGGGCTTAATTTTCAAGGAATGGTTTAAAGAATTAAAAGTTCTCAAAATTTATTACAAAAGAGAGCAGTTCTGTCCCTACCCACCCCCACTTCATTTCCAGAGCAAATGCTCATAGTGCTGTCTCTTGGTTTTTTTCATAGGCCATTGGCTATGATCCTCCCACTATAGAAGATGAGATTTTAATTCTCTTTCAACTATCTTGAACCAATAGCATGGGTACACATAACTACATAGAAAGAATTGAGATTGACATTTGTTAAGTCATTTTGGATAGAACAATATTAAATGTTTAGTTTATTATGACTATATAGACATATTCAGCTGAGCCATGCCATACAAATTTTCCTCTCTGTAAAACACTTTTTCCTGGAGTTAATAACTGTATTGTTATTCATAAGCTTAAGTTTTCTAATTACCACTAACTCAGCCCCAACCGATCCCTGAGACGTCTGAATATCCTCTTGTTATGTTCAGCTACATCAGGAATTCTACAGTTTCCATCCTCTGGTGACATCTCTCCTGGAGCATTCTGACTTTCTCCAAACAGGACTGACTGTTCTCCATATCTGACATACAAGTGTCATTCTAGGACGTCATCCTACAGCTTTCTTTAGCCACTTTTGAATTAGGTAAATATTCCTATTCTCTTTCATTCATTCTCTTTCTCAGTTCTTTTGAATCATCTCTTCCACAGTTTCCTAAGAAAGTCTCTTGAGACGTTACAAGTCTGAAAATATCTTTATTCTACCTACATTTTTTTTTTTTGGCTGCGTTGTGCGGCATGTAGGAACTTAGTTCCCCGACCAGAGATCGAACCCACACCCCTGCATTGGAAGCACGGAGTCTTAACCACTGGACTGCCAGGGAAGTCCCTATTCTACCTACACTTAAATACCTTGGTTAGGTATATAATTCAGGTTGGTAATAATTCTCATTCCAAATTTTGAAGGAAACTGCTCCCTGTCAGCATCCAGTGTTGCTCACGAGAAGCCAAACAATTTTAATTCCAGGTCATGTGCCCCAATTCTCCCTCTCCAGAAATGTTTAGGGTTAGTATTTTGCTGTGTATTCTGAAATTTCACAATGATACACTTTAGTGCAGGTCTGCCTTCAATATGTCAGGCACTTGACAGTCCCTTTCAATCTAGAAAGTTCTTTCCTTCGATAGTAGAAAATATCTTTGAATATTTCTTTCATATTCTTCATTTGATCTTTTCTTTATTTGTTATATTATTTTGATATTAGGCCTTCTGGATAAATCTTCCAGTTTTACACCATGGAAATCAGCAAATGCTACAAATCGGGGCTTTTTTTTTTCTTTTTTGGAGAGCTGATTTACCAACATACCACCACTCTTACTACACATAGATGGGTTTAGGGAAATTAATAGATCTCTGGAGATCCAGATCTGTTTAATGAATCATTTCAGTCATAAACAAGGCATTCTACATCTCATTTTCTATATTAGCAGTAATCTTGACCAAGTGAATATGACTCTTTTTTAATGTAGTAACAATATATTCAAACATTACCACTTGTAACAGATACAAATTAATCAAAACTCATGTACCTTTCTCCATTATGTTCTTCCAGGGGAATATCTTGAAAAGCATCCAAAGGAAATAAGTGATGGTAAGACCGTGCCAAGTGGGGAGCAGACACCAGAGTAAGACCTAACACATAAAGCAGAAAGACATATTTAATAACCCAAACCTCATAAAGATGATGGCTGAAATGTCAAATGATACAACTTAGGCTAAATATTTTCAAGTTCTTTTTTTTTAGGATTGCAGGCATTCATTTCTTTAGTTTACCTGTGGCCATAAAAGGAGACTCCAGGATGGAGTCTTAGTTCTGTCACTAAGTATGTGACCTCTCTTGGCATATTTCCTTACTTATAAATTAAATAAAATTCTACAATTCTGTTACTTTAACTTCTCATTCTCCTTATATATATATTTATTTTATGAAGAGCTGCAAAAACGTCTACTAGATCTACTGCACTGCCTATAAAGAACATAATTCTTTTCAGAAAGAGAATTAGGAAACTCTTTTAGAATGCCATGTTTATTTTTAAAAATGGAATACTAGGCACACAATGAAAAAAAGTAATCTATGTCTTTTTTCACAGATTAAATCCAGAAACATAGGCAGAGCTTAATATTTATATTTATTTTAATAGCAATATAGGTAAGAAGTTATTCAAGATTAATTTACTGGATAATGAACAGTTGGTTTCTTACCACAGATTTTACATTCAACAGGAAGCTCACAGTACTTTGCCCGACACTGGGGGCAGAAGTAGCCTCCTAATGTAAGTCCTGGCTCAGTGTTGCTATCCAGATGCCTGTGGGGGGAAACATTACTTTTTAAAAAGTGATATATAAAGATGTGAGCAGTTAGAGCAAAAGCCACTTTGATTTTAAAAACTTCAAGTTGTTTCACTGCTCACTTACACTGTTCATTTTTGTCTTTTTTTTCCTCTCTGCATTTTGTTTTGAATAGTTTCCATTAATGTCTTTGAATTCACTCATCTCCTCTTCTTCAGTAACTAATCTGCTGTTAATCCTAGTCCAGCTTATTTTTCATCTAAAACACTGTATTCTTCATCTCTAGAAATTTGACTGGGGTCTTTTTTCCATCTTCCATATCTCCTATGATACTCATGTACTCCTCAACTTTCCTGAGCATATGGAGTATACTTATAATAATTATTTTAACACCAAACCTACTACTTCTATCAACTGTGTTATTTCTGGATATGTTTCCATTCTATGATTTTTCTCCTTGTTATGGGTCATACTTTCCCACTTCTTTGCATGACTGGTAATTTTTGATTGGTTGCCAGATATTGTGAATTTTGCTCTGTTTTGGGTGCTGGATTTTTTTTTTGCATTGCCTTAAATACACTGTGGCTTTTTCTGGAATATACTTAAGTAACTGTGAAATAGTTTGATGCCAAGACTTGCTTTTAAGTTTGTTAGGCTGTCCAGAACAGCTGCTAGTCTAGAGTTAATTTGGTTTCATGACTGTGGACTCTATTCAATGCCTGTGGTGTTAAGAGGCCTTTCCACACTGACTGGTGGGAACACGGACTACTCCCTGCCCCGTGTGAGCTCTAGGGATTGTTCTGCTGCTCCTCTCCAGCTCTTCTTTCCCTGGCCTCCAGGAGTTTCCGGACAGGAATGTACAGATCAACACTCAGCTAATGACTCGTGGGGAGGTCTCTGAAGCTCTCCAGAGCTCTCTGTGCAGCTCTTTACTCTTGAGTACTCTGCCCTGCAAAATGGTAGTCGCTTCCACCCCACCCCCGCAAACTCTGAACTTTGTTTCTGAACGGAGCAAAACCTCCTGGCTCTGTGTGGGTCTTCCCTCCCTGCACAGCAGCCTGGAAATTCTCTCTAGGCAGTAAGCTGCAATCAGAGGGCCCACCTCATTTGTTTCCCCAGGGATCATTATCTGCACTGCCTGTTGTCCAATGTACGAAAACCACAGTTTTGTATATTTTGTTTGGTTTTCTGCAAGGAGACAGAAGTGTAAATCTAGTCCCTATTACACTTTTATAGCTAAAGACAGTAGTCTTATTTCTTATTTATGAGTTTTAAGAATTACTTTCTTAAATTTACTTTTGTTTTATAATTATGTAAAATGTAAAGCTCCAAAGTTAAAACAAGTTATATGCAGAAAAGTCTAGGATCTATCTCTTTGCCTTTCTCCACACATTGCGTTAGTAAACATTTTTTTACTTTTTACTTTTTGGTTTCATTCCTATTTTTATTATTAATATAAACAAGAATGTGTCTACTCAAACCTCCACCCTCTTCTTAGATGATTGGTAGCACACTATACACTTTTCTCTACCTTACTGTTTTACTTAGTAATATTACAGAAGTATATATAGTTTTCTCTCCTTTTTACAGCTACATAGAAAGTAATCTTCTACAAAAGCCATTACATTTCAAGTCCATCTTTTAAATTTATAACTTACAGGAAGGACTTAACAATGTAAAAACATTATCACGGACAGTTTCAAGGTTTTTACTTACGCCATACTGAAAGAGGGTTTTGCATCTTGATCAGACAGAGAAGCAATGGTATGCTGAGGAAATCCTTCACAGAAGAAAATGTATTACTTTTTTTTCCCCAAGGAAACAGAAAAATTCTAGTAATAGAAACCTAAAAATGTTCCTACCAGAAAGCCCACTAAGTTGTGCAAAAGTTCTCTTTCCTGCCTTTTAGATATGTTTATTATAGCACGGTCAAACTGACAGTAATTCCCAGTTTGAAAAAGAATTAATAGTGGAGGAAATGGGGGAAAGATCTGTCCATACATATGGCCTCAGATTCTAAAGTTCATATCCATATTTTCTAATTTAACAACACTTAACACACATTGCTTTTTAAAAAGAAAATGTGTGTAATTTTTAAATACTTTGATATAACAGAGGAGTCTATAATATAGTCTACTTTCATTTTATATAAGAACATACTTCTAGTTAAAAATTTTGGAATGTCCAAACCCATGTAGTTTATTTTCCATATATATTTTTAAATTCTGAAAACAAGTCTAAGAAAAGCAGAAACCATAAAAAAAGAGAAATTTCATTCTATATAAAAATTTTAAACCTATCTACATTTCAAAACAAATAAATAAAAGTAAAGGAAAGTGACCAATTGAAAAAACATTTGTATCAGGTGACTGAAAATGGGTTGATATTCCTAAATGGTTCTAATAAATCAATTTGGAGAATTATTATAAGTTTAAAAATAACTTTAAGATAGGCTAAGGAAATGTATCAGTAAATCCAAAAGATTAGCCAACATAATATCTAAAATGTACTGAGTATTTATATCAAGCATTACTCTAAATACTTGGTCTGTATTAACTCAATCGTTGCAACACACAATGAAATAGATACTAATATCACGTGAGATGAGGAAACAGGAAAGAGAGGTTGAACAGTGCTATAAATGGCCAAAAACAAGGCAGAAAAGCATTCCATCTCACTGACAGTTTAAAAATGCACATTAAACAAGGAGTCTCTTTTTGTATTGAAAGTTGGGCTTTTTCAATTACAAATTACAAAAAAGTTGGGCTTTTTCAATTTCAATTTACAAATAAATGTTTACTATAAAATAATAATTGTATTACATAGCTTTGATAAAACAGTACAGATTTTATAGCTTTTTTGATTTCTTAATACAAGAATTTCTCTATAAACAGTGTCTTTATACCTTTCTAACCTTAACAATTAAAAAAAAAAAACCAGTAGTGTTCCTTGAGTGATAGGACTACAAGTGAGTTTAATTTTCTTTTTACTTCTCTGTATGTCCCAAAATTGCTTCAACAGCATAATTTTCTCTAATTATAAAACATTTAAGTTAAATACAAGAAATTCTTAAACGTTAAAATAACTTGTGCAAATGAGATAGAAAGTCTAGCTTGAGTCAAAATATATTTTTTTAAATGTCTATTTTAAAATAACACAAAATAGGGAATTCCCTGGCAGTCCAGTGGTTAGGACGTGGCACTTTCACTGGAGTGGCCGGGGTTCGATCCCGGGTTGGGGAACTATTTAAGATTCTGCAAGTGGTGCGGCCGAAAAGAAAATTAAAAATAAAAATTAATTAATTAATTACTTAAATAACACAAAATAAATACTTACCCATACGAATAAGTGAGCATTCAGAGCTTGAGCTGGCAGGCGGAGGACTAACATGATGTGTCAGCAATTCTTTGTAATGGCTTTCATCTAAAATAACATGGTATGTGCCTAACAAGACGAGAAGTAAAAGAGAAGAAACAACAGCTTTCCAGACATAAGAATGAACTGTAATTTCTATATAATTCTGTAAAAGTTTTACCATCTGAAAATGTTCATTTTCAAAGTAAATACTTAAGTTAAATTATCATTTTTCAAAAACTTTAAATAACATCTCTAAATTGACTTCTCTAGGAATAACTGTAATTATAATTTAATTAAAGCCAAGTTACAAGTTCTTCACTAAGTATTAATATAGTAAAATTTCCAGCTTTTCAAGAGTTCTAATGCTTCCTCTGAACACTGACATAACTACTGAAAATTCCTTGCATTCTGAGATGATAGCTTATAGAATCGGTGATATATTTAATGTAACTACCCATATTTTGGACTTCAGAACATGAACTGATTTAAGTTTAGCAGCTTAAAAAACATATAAAAACATCCTAATTAATAAACTGTTACTTTACATAGTAATTATGAGTAAATATTGAAGATTCTAGATATATACCACCAGTTTCACGAGCAAGCACAGTGCAAACCCGAACCTCTGCAGACAATCCAATAACAGACACTCTAATTTTAGCTGCCTTTAGGGTCTTCGTAAAATCCAAGAAAATGGAGAGTTTTGAGGAAAGAAAAAAAAATTGAATAATTAATGTGTTTGAAAAATAGAATGTTCTGAAAACTAGTAATAAATTCACTATAGAATTCTCTTTAGAGTTGTAACTTTGATTTTGATTATGAAGAAATTATTGGTTCTACCTTGATTAGATCATAGATATTAGATGGATCACAGGTTGTGAGACTGCTAAAGATGATTAGGACTTCTCTACTTGTATGTCCGGGCATGTGTCTAAAGAAAGATAAAAACCACTCCAATTAGGTATAACAAATAACACTAATAAAAAACTTAACTCAGAAACAATAGTACACATGGTTTACACACTTAAGACTACAGAATAACCCCATTTGTTTCAACATTACAAAGGAATGAATTGTGAGTATACCCTAAAAACCTTAATGCCAATTTTTCTAAAATTAGCTACACACTTAAAAAAAATTCACTGATTCACTTATTCATTCAATAAATATTTCTTGAATACTCTTTTAAGTTCTGGGGATAAAGTGATAAACGAGACCAACAAGGTTCCTGACATCATGAAGCTTACATTCTAATAGATTTGTTTCATACAAAGTCTAAAGTGTACATTGGAAAGTATGACAATACTATAGGAATCAACTTTAAGGTGCGTATGTGTGGCTTGAAAATAGTAACATACTTCTTTTTTAAAGACTATAATTTAATCTCATGTTGATTCAGTCATAATATTCATAAACAGTAATGTTTGTGTACCATTTAATTAAATGATGCTTTATGGGATTTTAAGATGTGATGAACTGTTCTCCTCTATAACAAATAGATATTTCTATGCTTTTTGGAGCAATTTTATCAATTATTTGTAGCTTTCCTGCTTATATTTTCATTGTTAGGCTCAGCTTTCACTTGTGGATGCTGCTATTGTGCCTACCTTCACTATGTGTGTTACCTCCTTCTCATCTACTTCAAAACTAAAAAACTATCATATAAAAGTATAAAAATCTGAGTCAGGACAGACTATCCAGGGATAAAATATATAAGCTTTAAATATATTGAACACTTTCTTTGGGGCTTTAACTATATTCCACATAGTTAAACTTGCTAGAAAAGTGCTATTAATTTATAGATGTATTACAAAATAAGTTAATAAAAAACAACGTACAACAAACTCAGTTATTATATCACATTAAATTCCATATACAATCAATTTTCAATAAAATATTTTTTATATTTCTTTTGTACTAATATTACTACAGCTTTAATTTTATTTTTCTAAAACCTTTAAGGATATACCTCAGCAACTAAAATGTAAAATAAAAATTACTTACCAACACCATACTAAACATTATAAATGACATTACATATTTCTCTCAATAATGATTTCATTATAGCTGGGTTTATGGAGACACATATTAACATATCATTTCAACTTAACTCATTCAAAAAACTTTGAAATAAATTATAAACAATAAGTGTAAAATACTAACTTTAGAGTCTGCATAGCCATGCTTAAGGAGTTATAAAGAGATGGCTCTCCATGGCAAGTCATATCTACAGCTTTCTTCAAAGATATTATGTGTTTCCTTGGGTTTCCTAAAATAGAAATGGAATAATCTACTTTTAATAAAAATCTATATATACATTATAGAAATTTACCTTTCTCCCAAATTTACATATCTATGATGTTAAACAACAGAATCCCTTTGATTTACATTTTTAGCAAGTTGCATTTTTTTTGAATTTTTGAATTTTATTTATTTTTTATATAGCAGGTTCTTATCAGCAAGTTGCACTTTCATCAGAAATGTTTTGTTATATAAAGTCTCACTCATACTGAAAAAACAGAATACAAATAATCTCTTTGTCTATTAGCACACATTTTAATAATATTAACCTAGAGTGTGTAAATTTTTACTCTTAATATTTCCTATTTCATCATTTTTAATACTAATATATGTTCACATTTTAACAGCCCTGAAATCACGATGTGTCTTACAATCACTGGCAGCCAGGCAGCGTTTGTGACACAGCTGTCACTGCCTGCTCATGGGCGAACCTATGAACGCTGTTGATGTGTTGCTGCTTCAACTGTATCACGTGCATTGTTTGTGCTGTTCATGTTGAGTTTAACTGTAATTTAAAGTGTTTTTAGAAAGGCTAATACAGACGGTTATATTTTTATGTAGAAAGGCATGGAACAGAACAGTGAGGTGTAAATTTGTTATTGGTGAAGCAAAAACTCATTGATAGAAGAATGCCTGCAATTCCATTTTTTTCTTCAGGGGTAAAAAACAAGCACTTTATAAGACCCAAAAAAGAGGATTTCCACAAAGAGACAAAACTGTGTTACGTTGTTATTGAAATAACATCTGAAAAGACTGTCTGTCTCATGCTAAGCAATACAAATGAAGGGAAGAGAAACCGCCAAATTCTTTAGAATAGTTGACAGGCATGTCAAACCACCAAGAAGCTGGTATGAACAATTCACGTATCATTTGACATTGTATCAAAGATTAATTTCTAGAGTGTTTCCTTCTTGATGGCTCATAAAATAAAGGTATCTTACAAATGGCAGAATCTGAGATTCAGTAAAATATGGTATTCTTCAGACATTTCCTCCTATTTCAACATTGTCTTCATATTAATTAACAACAATGAAACATCGAGTTTATCATATAGCAAACTACCTTCATACCACTGAACATTTACTTCCAATTTGTCACTATTATAGTGGGTTGGCCAGAGTTCATTCAGGTTTTTCTGTAACATCATCGGAAAAGCCCGAACGAACTTTTTGGCCAGCCCAATACATACCATTGCAGACAGTATATTTGTGGAGTGAGGCTTTTTCTTCTTTTATAACATTTCCTAAGTATACTCCAAGGAATATTTTTTTTTAATACCTTTTTTTTTTCCCCCTTGGCCGTGCCGCACGGCTTGCGGGATCTTAGTTCCCCGACCAGGGATTGAACCCGTGCCCTCAGCAATGAAAGTGTGGAGTCCTAACCACAGGACCACCAGGGAAGTCCTCCAAGGAACATTTTTATGGCTCTTTTCCAGAAAATGTTAAACAAATTAACCAGACTATCAGCATTATAAGTACCAGTTTCTCCATGGTTCAGCAAGCCATATATTGCTTTTGAAACTTCATTTTGGTCATTTAAAATATGTAAAATGTTGTTGAGCGGGATTTTTTTTTTTTTTAACACTAGTTTGGCTAAACTTTCTTTTTTTTTTTTTTTTTTTCTGAAACCCTTTTATAGGAACATATTTACAAAATCATCAGAGTACACCCAGAACTGTCTGTAAATGACAAAAGACTTAAAAATGACCACGGTTAAAGATTTGATGAAAGTTCATAATAATGCAGTTGACAAGAAAATTAGTTATTTCTGAGATATACATTTTAAAGTAATAACTAGGATTATTACTTATAACATTATACCAGAACATATAAGATTTTTAGAAATTTCATGCAATGTCTGAAACATTTATATTAACATATTTCCATACATATTTCCATACAAATACAAATATAAGATTTTTAGAAATTTCATGTTAAACTTTCTTTTTTAATCGTTATTTAATTCCTCTTTTTATTCTGGCATGAATTGTCTATCTTCTTTGCCCATACATCTAGTTGGAGCTTCTTGGTGTTCTTATTTATTTGAATAAGTTTTAAAATATTAACCATTTGCCATAGTTAATATACAGTGGACCCTTGAACAATAAGTGTATGAACTATGTGGGTCTACTTATATGCAGATTTTTTTTCACTAAGTATGTACTAGAGTACTACATGATATGCAGTTGGTTGAACTCACGGATGTGGAACCACGGAAACAGAGTACCGACTGTAAAGTTATACGCAGATTTTCAACTGTGCAGAGGGTCAGCATTCCTAATCCTCAAGTTGTTCAAGGGTCAGCTATATACTGCAAGTATTTATTCTTGGAATCATAAAATTTTAGAAATGAAAAGTACCTAAGTCTAATTCCTTCATTTCATAACTGAGAAACAAATCTAATAAGTTAAGTGATTTGCCCAAAGACATATGCCTACCCAGTGGCAGGACCAGCACTCAAAATCTTCTGGCTCTCTATCCACTTTTCTTTCTACCATACCATACAAAACAATTTTTTATCTCCTACTGTGTTATGAGTACAGAAAAAAAGCATACTTACATTATTGTCAGTGTGGTTTATAGCAGTGATTCTGTTCAGAGGAAGAGAGGGTACTTTCAAGAGGCCTATAAGAATCACCAGAGGATTTTTCATCTCTGTGCACCCATAGAATATTACTATTAACTTGGGGGAGGGGGCACGCAAGAGGGTCGGCCCTACATCCTTTTCTTAGGGGAACCATCCTTCCTTCACTGTGTAAGAATCCAGTTTAGACTATGTGGTTCAAATGGAACTTACCCTGCTTCTACCCTACTCCAGACACAGACATGTAAGCCAGGCCTACCAACAAAATACTTCATTCCCTTGGCCACTTTGACGGCTCATGGATGGGCAGATCATAATAAGGGTCAATAAGAGTCCTCTTTGGAACCTGTGCTGAGGCTACGGACTAGGAGGGTCATGTAGACTTGGGCTATTAATAGACATCTTTTCACCTCTCAGAAAACCTATCAGAGAATGAAGCCAGACAGAAACAACTATATGTGAAGTCAGCCCACCTTTCAACATGAGCCGGTAATTTCCCCTTTGCCCTTAAGCTAGTTTGTGATTTTTTGGATTACTTCCAACTGAGTTTCCTGGATGACCCCAGGCTAACATACACTTCACTACTTACTGCCATAATGAAAAATTACTAATGATGGAAGTGTGTCAATTTTATGTGTATTGGTGAGGATGAAAGGCTGAGAACCACATTTAAGGGATAGTGTATTTTACAGAAAATAAAATAGAATTAGTGATGTAAGTTTGCAATAGCACATATACCAAAGCAAATAAAATCTGCCATTATTATCTCTTAAGAGAATAAAATTCAGTTAGGCATGTCATGCAAGCAGAAAATCTAATCATTAACAACTACAATTCAATTTTTATACTCTTTGTTCTTTAAATTAGAGGTTTACCTTTAAAAAATTAATTTTAAGATTAAGTGGATCTTCTTAATGGTTAAAATAATTTTATCTTAATGCTTTCAGGGTAAGAATAAACATTTACATTCATTATAATACTATTCACGACTGCGCAGAACTCAATTAAAAAAAAAAAAATGAAAAAACAGAACTCAATTTAAAACAGGTCATTTTAGGGACTTCCCTGGCAGTCCAGTGGTTAAGACTCCGCGCTTCCATTGCAGGGGACATGGGTTTGATCCCTGGCTGGGGAACTAAGATCCCTCATGCCGTGTGGGCGGCAAAACAAAACAAGACAAAAAAACAGGTCATTTTAGAGACCAAGAGTTTAATAGAGGGTTTTTTAAGTGTTTTAGCTAAAAAGCCTGCAGAAAGGCTTCATTTTACTTATTAGGCAACCTTACAAACAGAGTTACAAGGTTGGGTAAATAAAGCCAAGTCCTTGAGTGCTATAAAGGTAATTTTATGCATACCTGAGAGTTCAGTCAGTTTTTCAGCTCTTTTACTCTTTGTTACAATTATTCCAATCTCAAAATAAAAAAAAAAAAGATTATTAATTTAACAAATTATTTCTTCTTGATAAGAATGTACGTAACTAAAATAAATGACTAATTACAAAAGGAATAAGTAACATGAGAAACTTCTGATATAAACTGAGCTATGTGTTCACTGTACATTAACTTCTAGAGTTATCTTGCTTTTCATTGCTAAGTGTCCCAGAAACTTGTACACGATCTGAATCACTTAATCACCAATAGAATATATGTACAATGTTTTAAAAAAATAAATTATATTTGGCAATAATATCAGGATGCTAATTCTGAATTATATCACTTATCCACGTACCTGACTAATAGGATTTTGATCAAAATATTCCTCTACGAAGTATTCCAACAACTGTTTAAAGAAAACAAAAAGGAAATACTAGATAAGGGCAAAACAACAACCACAGAAAACAGGTTTTGTGCAATCTTTTTTTTTTTAATTATTTGTTTTTGGCTGCGTTGGGTCTTCATTGCTGCATGTGGGCTTTCTCTAGTTGCGGCGAGCAGGGGCTATTCTTCGTTGCGGTGCACAGGCTTCTCATTGCGGTGGCTTCTCTTGTTGCAGAGCACAGGCTCTAGGCATGTGGGCTTCAGTAGTTATGGCACGCAGGCTTCAGTAGTTGTGGCTCGCAGGCTCTAGAGCGTGGCTTCAGTAGTTGTGGCGCACAGGTTTCGTTGCTCCACAGCATGTGGGATCTTCCTGGACCAGGGACTGAACCCATGTCCCCTGCATTGGCAGGCGGATTCTTAACCACTGCACCACCAGGGAAGTCCCTGTGAAATCTACTTATCAAGCATTGTTTCTAATGATTTTTAAGTTTATAGATTTTCAAAAAATGCTCAGAAGTAAAAATATTAAATAAATAAAAAATAATAAATTTTGAAATATTAAATAAATAAAAATTAAAATATTAAATAAACCTGAATTTGAAATGGTAAGTGATGAGGTAGGTTTGAGCTAAGCCTTAAAAGATGGAACCATTTGGACATATGAGACAGAAACAATCTAAACAAGGAAAAGATCCAATAAAGACAAACAGGAGAATAAGCAAAATTGAGGATGGGTTTTTTTTTTTTTTTTTTTTTTTTTTTTTTTTAAATTTTTTTATAGCTACTTTATTTATTTATTATTTATTTTTGGCTGTGTTGGGTCTTCGGTTCGTGCGAGGGCTTTCTCTAGTTGCGGCAAGCGGGGGCCACTCTTCATCGCGGTGCGGGGACCGCTCTTCATCGCGGTGCGCGGGCCTTTCACTATCGCGGCCCCTCCCGTTGCGGGGCACAGGCTCCGGACGCGCAGGCTCAGTAGTTGTGGCTCACGGGCCCAGCTGCTCCGTGGCATGTGGGATCTTCCCAGACCAGGGCTCGAACCCGTGTCCCCTGCATTAACAGGCAGATTCTCAACCACTGCGCCACCAGGGAAGCCCAGAGGATGGGTTTTAATAAATTAGGAATAATCTGAATGTGTTTATAAGCTGAGGAGATTGATTCAAGTAAGTCAAAGGAGAATGAAGATTCAATAAAGAAAAGGGATAACTGACAAAGCAAGATCCTAACATGGAGTGGAATTAAGGGCATAAATAATTAGCTATTTTGGTATACCATTTCCGTAAATGATCCGGTAGCACTTCTACTTAGCTATAGTTTGTATTAGCTCAAAAAAAAAAAAAAGATTGCTTCCTTTAAAACCGTTTCTTTTATAGAATTCAGCATCCTTCCTCACATGTAGTACAAATTAGAATAATTTTAGTATACCTTTAAAGTACATGTCAGTCTATTTGGCTTTAAATCCTGGTCTTCCATTGTTCTTGATCCATCTACTACCACATAAAGATGGCGCATCTACCAAAAAAAAACCCCAAAAACAAAACACACAAATAAGAACAATTTTCAAATACATTTTTGATCAAGAAGTAAAAATGTCATTTAGTATTCATATATTCTACACATATATTTTTAATATATTCCTTTAAAAAGTTTGTTTTACTGTTGTTTATTCTATTAAGCCAGAATGTTTCTCTAACTCAAACTAGTCCTGTACCAGAAAAGGAAAAAAGAATAACATACCATTCCAAGTCGAACTTGTCCATGGTGCTCAAATACCCTGTTAAAATCATGCAAACATTTTAATGGAATACCATCTACTACCTGAAAAATCATTACAACTTTTCAACTAACCTGCATTTTTTTAGTGAAATAAATTATTAACTTATGGATGCATATAATTATGGGCATTTTGGACAGTCCCTGAAGATCAATTTCCCTGCTGAGGCACTAGGTTGCAGGCTCCTTCCCCCTATTTAGAAGGCTACAAGTCAGTTTCCCTGAAACACAGCTCAAATGAAGTACCAAGGAGTGGCCGTAAGTGGACAGAAACGCTTAAAGGAATATATTTTACCTTTTGTAACACACACAAAGTTTACCTACCTTTTTCTCTTTGCTTTGAAGAGAATGTCTTCTATTGTAGCTTTAAGTGATCCTGATTCATCTTCTTTAAGAATCTCCCTGTAAGCAATAATTACTTGTTTGAAAAGATAAGCTAAAATTTTATTAACCCAAGAGAAATGAAAACATATGTCCACACAAAGATTGGCACCTGAATGTTCACAGCTGCATTATTCATAACAGCCAAAAATTATAAACAATCTAAATGTCCATCAAATGGTGAAAGGATGAATAAAAACATGGCATAAACATATTAACAGAATACTATTCAACAATAAAAAGGAATGAATTACTGATACATGCAACAACATGGATGAACTTGAAAACAGTATGTTCAGTTAAAGAAGTCAGACACAACTGACCACATATTATATGATTACATTTACATGAAATGTCCAGAAAGGGCAAATCTAGAGAAACAGAAAGCACACAGTAGTTGCCTAGGACTGGAGGTGGGAATGGAATTAATTGTAAATGGACATGAGGGATATTACTGGGGTGGTAAAAATGTTCTAAAACTGATTTATGTTGATGATTGCACAATCTAGTAAATTTTCTAAAAATCATTGAATTATACATAAGAAACAGGTGAATGTTAACATGTGTAAAATATACTTCAATAAAGTTGTAAAAACAAACCAAAAAAAACAAAACCCAAAACAACGTCTAAAAGGGAAGGGAAAGTAATAATGCCCTACTTACCATGTTCTTTCATAGCCTCCTTCCCATCGCTTAGTTCTTTCAGGCTCTTCATCCATTTTTTTCTTACTGTATTGTATTACTCAATATTCTGTTAAAAAAAAATCATTAGATTGTGAATTGATTAAAGATGTTTGTCACCAAATGCATACAATTAAATTTGAAAAGTAAAGAGAGGGAAGTAAACATACAAAGTAAAAAAAAAAACTCAGAATGCAAAATCATCTTATTCTTTGCAATTTATTCAATAATTGTAGCTGAATGAAAAATACTTTAAAATCCTCATGGAACTCTTTTCCCATCCCCAAGAACGAATATGAATAATTATGCACAAATTTGGCACCACCAGAAATAAGCATCTCTTTACAACTTAAAAAAAAAACAAAAATGTATTAAAGATGTGTCATAGGCCAGAACCATAGAATTATGGGAAGTGGGTACAGGTATAGATGAAACATGAGCCACAACTGCTGCTTATTACAGCTGAGTGATGAATATATGGTGATTCACTGTACTATCTTTCCACCTTTGTGTTTGTGTGAATTTTCTCATAATCAAGTTTTTAAATGAAACTTATTATTATTCATAAATGATAAATGCTTATGGCTCACAATTTTTTAAAAAATACAATATTAAACCTACACTATAACCCCAACTATTAAAAGAAAAAGGAAATATTTAGTAATTCAATAAATAGGACAAATGGTTTTGATGGGATATTACAATTAAGGATGATTGGTTTTTTGCTTCTTTATTCTTTTCTGCATTTTCATATTTTCAATATGAACATGTATTTCTTTAATAATCAGGGATACCCCATCTTGATTTTGAGCTCAATTAATTTATTTTAAATTTTATTTAATTATTTAATAATTTCATTATTATTTAAATAATTTTAGTAAGCATTTGGAAAGGAACTTTATACATTAGCTCAGGCTGTCTCAAGAGGGAGGTTATATAGAAACTCTGTACTTTTCTTTTTTTGCAACTTTTCTGTAAATCTAAAATTATTTCAAAGTTAAAAATTTAAAACATTTGCATTTTGTTTTGTCTGGATTTCACATGTTATTTTAGAAAAAAGATCATAGGATCTGAAAAAAATAATAATAATAATAATCAGGGAAAAATTTGGTGTTGGGAGGACTCTATTAACCATAACCAAGTAATAAACACCCCCATCACATCCACACCTCCAACCTCCCCAATGGAATCTCCCTCCCCATTCTACATTCTCACTTTCAACTTCCTTCTACCATAAATGAAAGATCAAAGGAATCCCAAGTGCCAAGACATTAAGGACAAAACAAATCCCATCATTGGCAGGGGCAAAGATTAATTTTTGTGATGAGGACGATAACCAAGACCTCAACCTCATTTATTTCATTTTCCCTATAGAAAAATATACTTAAAATCTAAATATATATAGATTTTTATAAATGGACTTCTGGAATTAAAACCTATTGACAAGTTGAAGACTGCTTTTATGGCATCACCGCTTTCTCTGGCACCTGCTACAATCAGATATTATTTGCTAAAGTTCTGTGTGTCTCAGTGAATTAAGAAGCCACTCCCTGGCACTGGAAGAGATTCATTTGTTTCAGGAGATCAGGTGATCCACTTTAGTATCCTGAAATAACAAGAAGTGCCTTAATTCTGACATCAGTGCTATTTCAACACACCATGTTGGTGCCTTGTAGGTTTAATGATGAGTGTAGTAACACAGCATACAGTGACTAAATTGGACATTTTGATCTTCCATGGAGGTGTTTTTGTATTTATCATGAATGTCAAAAATCAAAAGCTTAAATTCTTAAAGACGTGGCTACTGCCATCCATCACATCAATATTTAAACTGTATTTTATTTTATTACTTTTAATTCTCTGAAAGTTCAGAAACAAAGTGAGAACTGTATGAGCAGAAACTGCAAGCAGGACCACCTCTGGCTCACTGCATACAAGGACTTCTTAATTCGAACTGTCTGCAATGGGAAATTACAGGGATACGACAGAGGTATTAAGATCCCCACAACTGCAGATGTTCAAAGGGAAGTTGGATGTTTACAATGCATGCAGTTAATAGAGAAGGGATTTAGGCAGCCTGGAGGAAAATATACTTGGTAAACTCTTAGGTCAATATCTCCAACTGCCTATGACTGCCCAATATTCCATCTTCTTACAAATATCGCTGGGAATCCAACCCCAGGAAAGCCACTTCCCCCTGGGGAAGCCTGGTGGTATGATTCCTTCACATGAGCTCAGAGAGCTACCTGTAACAAATGAGATCTGCACCCCACATCGCAATTTATGAAGCTTTCCCTCACACCTAACCCTGCCAAGCGCTGTGCGGCAGGCAAGGGTGATAACTGTCCTGCTTTTCAGGTGTGGAACTCAAGGCTCTGAGGCTGGTAACTCTATTGAGGCCACACAGCTGGAGGCTGGTGACGAGCTAGAACCCAGGACCACAAGTCCCCAAACTCGTGCCCTGCCTTAGGGCAGGAGAGCCGCTCTCCAGACTGCTGCCCCAGACGCTTCTATGCAGCTCCCTAGACGGAAGTTGCCCTCCGCCCCCTCCCACACATCCTCATTCCCTACGAGGCGGTTCTGGGCCCTGCAATCCCCGCTTCCAGCCGCGAAGGCCCCTCCCGCTGCCACACTTCCCAGGCCTCGAATCCCCGCCTCGGCTCCGGGCAAACCTCTACCACGGCCTCACCTGTCCTGCTGAGGGCCGCTCTGCCGGAAGCTCTGCACAATTTGCTCTGAGGGCGCCGCCGAAGTCCTTCCGCCGCGCGCGGTGGCGACGCGCAAACGTTCCGGCTGCTGGGAGCGGTGGTGGCCGGAGCGTGGCGCTCGCAGGCCGGAGCAACCGTGTTGCTGACTTTGCGGGGAGGGACGTCCTGCTTCCTTCCAGCTCTTCGCAAAGAGGCGGGAAGAGTGGTGGCCATTCGCTCTTGGAAAGTTGGAGGCCCGGTAGCCGTCCATCCGGGATCTGAGACTTGATTTTATTCTTTACAAAAGGTTGGCATGAAGGACTCCGACCACATCAGCAGACTCAGCGGAGCCAGCTTGCCGTGCAGCGGTTTTCCTGGACTGCTCCGCTGCTCCTGCTAAATGACACAAATATTTATTGAGCACCTATTTTGGGGCCTGGTACAGTTCTAAGCACTGAGGAAATAGAAATGAAAAACTGACAAAAATCCTTGCCCTCATGACAATTATGAAGAAAAACATACTGTATCAAATGGTGATTGTGCCATAGAGAAAAATTAAGCATGGAAGGGGGAAAGTGTTGCGGTTTAAAATAGGTGGTCAGGGGACTTCCCTGGTGGTCCGGTGGTTAAGACTTCCACTGCAGGGTTCACAGGTTCGATCCCTGGTGGGGGAAATAAGATCCCGCATGCCAAGAAGACAGTCGAACCATGATCAGAATGAGGGAGGGAGTTAACCGTGCTGATACTTAGGGAAAGATTTCTCCAGGGAAAGGCAGCTGCAAGTACAAAGGCCCCCGGGGTGGAAGCACATTGGTGTGTTTGAGGGACGGCATGGGCAAGCAGGGGATGAGTGGTGGCAACTGAATCATAAGTGCGGGTCTCGAAGCACTGTCAGATGGCAGTGCAGCTAGTGAAAAACGGCTGGATTCTCAATCTTGTCAATAGACTGGATGTTTGTTATGAAAAAAGAATCAATGACTCCAAAGGTTGTTGCTGAGCAGCTGAAAGGCTGGAGTTGCAATTACTGAGAGGGTGGGGGGTTGGTAAGATCAGTTCAATTTTGAACAAGTTGTTTGAGATATCTGCTAATACACACAAAATTACTAGCATTTCCCATATCTGAGAAATTGAGAGGCAAGGCACCCCAAAGCCTCAGAAAAGGATTATGCCCAGGAAAAGGAGAAAGGAACTGCCGGAACCTTTTTGCTTCCCCATCACCGCACGCTTCCCCTCTGTTGCCTATATTGTTTTGTTGGTACTAAAATCTTTCCATGTATTCTTCCCCCTCAAAAACATAAACAGAAGCCATCCTGCACAGCAGTGGAAAGAACAGACGTGAATTAAAAATCAGGCTCTGCCACACTAGCTGGGTGACCTGAAGCAAGTCACAACCCAAGTCTGATCTATAAGATGGGATTATTTCCACCTACCCTACAGGGCTTGCACATCACATCTTGGCAACTCCATAACCAGCTCCTTTTATTTCTCCCCAGAAGACAAGGTCTCATTGTTTAGTTCTGATGTTGTCTTTAAAAGGTGAGGAGGGGAAATTAGCATTGCTGATTCCCAGTGCCAGTTGGCTTCCATCTTTGCCTCCCCTACATCTTTGACTCCTTTACAGGACTCACACACAAACTCCACCCTTTTTCCTTTTATTTCCTTCCTAGTATCCCCTTCCTCCCTCCCTTCCTTCCACAAACCCCACACTTTTCTTTCCTTCTGTTCTGATTAGCCATTCTGTTCCAAGACAGGATTCACACCTATAGAACAAACAGTTACAACCCCAAGCCCCAAGTTTCTCATTTATGTTTACTATCCACCTGTCTGGGAAGACTTTGTGGAAAAACAGGAAAAGGACAGAGGACTCTCCAAAGAATTTAAAGCATATTTGTAGACAGGAGGCCGAATCATTCAAGCTTTTCCCAACTGTAAAGTTTACTCTCCTCTGAATATATCTGTCTCAGATCTTGAATCAAGTAGGAATGGTATAAGGCAAAACAAAACAAAAAAGCATAAATCCATGGTAATCTTTTGCCATTATTATGACCAACACAATATTTTAATTGCTTACAAAGTGGTAGAATAAAGAAATGATATAACCTAGTCAAACGTTTCAATTTGTAAAACTAAGCAACAACTATAAAGAATGGAACAGTCTGTTCTCTGCCCATGGGTGGCTGGACACAATCCAGAGAGTTAGGAAATTCACAAACAGCTCAGCCGGTGGAATCAAGCTGAAATTCAAAGTGTAAACTTCAAAGACTGGGAGAGATGAGCTTGCCTATTGCAATACCTTTAGATGGAACCTCAATCATTCGAGACTCATTAAAACCCTCCAGAGTTGCTTATAAGAGTACCTGATAATCTTTAACTTGATATGTAAACTCTATACTATCTTTTAAAGCATTTGTTCATTATCTATGAATTATCACAATGCCAAACATAAGGCAATTATCTGCCTAAAACTAAAAAGAATTTACACCGTAAAGCTGTGCCCAGCACACACCAAGCATATGGGATTGGGATGATACATGTACTTTTAAAACCCAGTTTGCTTTTAAAAACTTGTTTTCACCATTTGACTTTGGAAAGTAGGTATAACTGGCCATACTTATTTAATTTATTTATTAATTTATTTGGCTGCATTGGGTCTTCGTTGCTGAATGCAGGCTTTCTCTAGTCGCAGCAAGCGGGGGCTACTCTTCCTTGTGGTGCGTGGGCTTCTCACTGCAGTGGCTTCTCTTATCACAGAGCACAGGCTCTAGGTGCACGGGCTTCAGTAGTTGCGGCACTTGGACTCAGTAGTTGTGGCTCGCAGACTCTAGAGCGCAGGCTCAGTAGTTGTGGCGCACGGGCTTAGTTGCTCCACAGCATGTGGGATCTTCCTGGACCAAGGATCAAATCCATGTCCCCTGCATTGGCATGCGGATTCTTAACCACTGCACCACGGAAATCCCGAACCACACGCTTTTTCAACAAAATCTTTGGAACAATGGTTAATAGCAGAAAGCAGAATGCAAACATAACCACAGAAGGTCAGAGATGGAAGAGACCTCTTAAATCTAATCTAAACCTCTATTTTCCAGACTAGAAAACTGCCTGAGTGGTTTTTCAAAGTTATGTCCCGATGGTTAATGCCAACCCCCCCAGGGGAATTCCCTGGCAGTTCAGTGGCTAGGACTCCACGCTTCCATTGCAGGGGGCACGGGTTCAATCCCTGGTCAGGAAACTAAGATCCCACAAGCCGCATGGCACAGACAAAAAAAAGAAAAAAAAAAGCCACCTCCCCCCACACAAAAGAACCACCCTGATTCTGGCTCAGAGATCAAATGTGTGTAAGTACATTTGAAAAATGATTTTTTTAACTTTCAAGGTTCAATTTTATGGCACAATTTTACAGCGCAAACTCATGCTATTTGACTTTCTGCATTTAGCTGAATGGTTTTGTTCAGTCACAACACTGGCAAACTTGCCTTCATAAACTAAGTGTGCTGACTTCAGTTTAAATTTTAAGACATATAAAAATCAATTGAGGGCTTCCCTGGTGGCGCAGTGGTTGAGAATCCGCCTGCCAATGCAGGGGACACGGGTTCGAGCCCTGGTCTGGGAAGATCCCACGTGCTGCGGAGCAACTAGGCCTGTGAGCCACAACTACTGAGCCTGCGCGTCTGGAGCCTGTGCTCCGCAACAAGAGAGGCCGCGATAGTGAGAGGCCCGCGCACCGCGATGAAGAGTGGCCCCCGCTTGCCGCAACTAGAGAAAGCCCTCGCACAGAAACGAAGACCCAACACAGCCATAAATAAATAAATAAATAAATAAATAAAAATTAAAAAAAAAAAATCAATTGAGGGCTTCCCTGGTGGCGCAGTGGTTAAGAATCTGCCTGCCAATGCAGGGGACACGGGTTCAAGCCCTGGTCTGGGAAGATCCCACATGCTGCGGAGCGACTAAGCCCGTGCGCCACAACTACTGAGCCTGCGCTCCGCAACGGGAGCGGCCGCAATGGTGAGAGGCCCGCGCACCGCGATGTAGGGCGGCCCCCGCTCGCCGCAACTAGAGAAAGCCCTCGCACAGAAACGAAGACCCAACACAGCCAAAAATAAATATAAATAAATTAAAAAAAAAAAAAGACATATACCTTTCAAAAAAAAATCAATTAAGTTGCTCGATAGAGTCCTTACCATTTGGTATGAATTCAAAAGATATGAAAAACATAAACTATTTATTACCTTTTGTAGTATGAGCAGCACATAGAAAATTAAGAATTTCTTCAACTTGAAGAACTGTATCAGTGTTATAATGGAAACCTTATTTTTATCTTTGGAAAATGATTCAGACTTACATATTAAGAACAATATACTTAAATGAGAGTTCCAAACTGAGGGGATAATCACAATCCACTTGGTTAGCTATATATCCAGTATTATCAGCTAATTCTACTTTACCAGAAAAAAACTGAATTAAAAAAAATGCTGAGATTTAAGGGCACCATTTGAAATAATTTGGTGTTTTATGATATTGGATTCCATTTCCAGACAAATCAGCCTTCTGTTAGCCAAAGGATTTAGGAAGCTACCAACCAGCACAGCACCCAAAATAGTTTAAAACAGTAACAGATACAACTTCTGAGTGTAGTTTTCCATAGCTTAATATTAACAGCACTAATGACATCAAAAAGGTACATTATAGAAAGGAAACACCAGTTTTAATAATTATAAAATATGTACAAAACTTGAAAATTCCCGTAAGATACAATTCAAGTCACAATTGAATTATAAATGTAATTGGATACTTTGATATAATGGAAAAGGCTAGTTGGTTTAAAAAAAGCATGTAAACCATAAAAGATAAAAAGCATTTAAAAATACACAACAAAATTCTAACCAGTAGGTTTAAACTTTGATTTTTAAAAAGTAAACATATATTTACAATCTTCAAATTTCACACATTTGTTACTTTTACATGATCTTTATTACCAGGATAACATGAAATAAAAAGCTCTTAAGCATTTATACACAGAAAAAAATCAATAGGGAGGCTGGTAGGACTCAGTATCCGTAGTAGCTAAAATAGGAAAAGGCCAGGGACTTTATCAATGGAGTCATAAAACAGACTTAACCAAAACTGCAAGCTAGGCAACAAGCAGTTTCACTTCAGAGACTTTATTGCAGGGCCCCAGTTTCCTTATCTGAAAATAAATGATTATAAGTAACAGTTATCTGAAGGGAGAATTCTGGGAGAATTAAACTATCCCCTACAAGACCCAATGAGCGTACTTAGGTATTAAGACCTGATTGCCTAGGGTGTGAAAGTTCACAGCACAGTGTACTCCAGGACCTTCCTTAGAGGTTTAAAAACCTCAAACAAAAGTTCTTAATACAAGAACCAATGTTTAAAGCATAAAATCCTTACTTGGAGTGTTCAGCCCAGTTGATTATCAAAAGCTATTTATAAAATGCTTCAATACTGATGATATTAAAACTACCAAAACTCTGTAATGATCACAAAGATTTGGCCTCCCAGGTTAGAGTCCAAAGTCATTTTGACTCCTGATAACATTGCAGAGATGTCAGTCAGATACTTCTTAACCTAACAATGTGGCATCCGCTATCTATGTTTTCCGTCGATCATAATCTCCAACCATCTTCTTAATGTGTGACAATTTGCTCTTCAACTGCTTGCAATAATTCTTCTTACTTTTGTAATCTGCAGACTAAAAAAGGGGGGGAAAAAAGGGGGGGGGGGAGAAAAAAGAATCGCGTAAATTGAACAAACTAAAAACGAGTTATGTTTTAGCTGCTGGGAAGGCAGAGGTGAACAACAACAAAAGGGGAGCGTTAGTCATATAGAATTGCAGGGAGTGTTAAACGAAGTGACATGCATAAGGCACCTGGCAGTTATCTCTAACCACATGAGCAGCTGATTCTCTTTTCTCAATCATATCTTCTAACCTGAGTTTTACAAAGGATACACTCATTTCTAATGATTTGTAAAGTCACCAAGAAAATTTATCGGCCTTTTTTTGCTAAAACATGATTTAAAAAAAAAAAAAAATCAGTAAAACAAGAAACTGGGTGATATGGATTTACTTAGAATAAAGAAACAGGGTAAATGGGGAGTGAGACAGGAAATTTTACTATGTACGTTTTTAAACTCTTGAATTTAAATTCATGATGTTCTGGGAATTCCCTGGTGGTCCAGCGGTTAAGACTCGGCACTTTCACTGCCGTGGGCCCGGGTTTGATCCCTGGTCTGGGAACTAAGATCCCACAAGTCGCGCAGCACAGCCAAAAAAAAATTAATGACTTTTGGAATTTTAAAAATTAATATAAAGTCTTTTAAAAACCAAAAATGTTTTAAGGCAATAAAGACTGATGATGCTGGGAAATTCCCTGGCAGTCCAATGGGTGGTTGGGACTCTGTGCTTTTATTGCTGAGGGCCCGGGTTCGATCCCTTGCTGGGGAAGTAAGATCCCACAAGCCGCGCTGTGTGGCCAAAGGAGAAAAACAAAAAGAAGACTGATGATGCCAAGTGTTGGCAAGGATATGGAGCAATAGGAATCCACACTGCTTGTTAGGAATGTAAAGTGGCACAAACCAGGGATGCTGTTGACAGTCCCTACCCAAGGCAGGATCCCCACTTGCTCAATGACCTTGCAATTTCATGACTATGTATATACCTAGCAAATGTGTGCCTGTGTGCATACACACTTAAAAACGAACCACTGCTTCATGCCACCATCTGAATGATTCTCACAAACAATACTGAGCAAAAGAAATCACACACAAATTACATACTGTATGATTCCATTTATATAAAGTTCAAAATAGGCAATACTAATACATGATGTTAGAACTTAGGATGGTGGTTACCTCTGGGTTGAGTGTAAAAATTGGATGAGCATACAAGGGGTACTACGAAATGTATTTCTTTATTGGGATGCCAGGTACAAAGGTGTGTGGTTGCTCTGTGAAAATTTACCAAGTTGTATACTTACAATCCGTGTATTTTTCTGTATGTATACTTCAAACTAAAAAAAAAAAATTTTTTTTTTTTTTTGCATCAGTGCTGGTTGTAGTTGCAAACAACCGAAATTAAGGTTCCAACTTCTTACCGTTTTCATCTTGCAATTATAGGGCCTTTTGTCTATAATCAGTGCATGTGTGACAAGGTATTCAGAGTCATTCTAAAGGTTAAATGAAAAGCACATAATAGATAAGTTCTTCCTAAAAGAATCTTACAATCTGGGATACTTACTCCCTTAACTTGTTTCAGTCTGTTGTATTCATCAGCAGCAGCCTATTAATGAGAAACAAAGGAATATGTTTAGTGGGGCATTTTCTCTTCCAAAAATAACACTCCTGATGTTATATTTTGAAGCTAAAAATGTCATCTTATGACAAAAATATAGGGAATTAAAATAACGAAGTCTTAAAGTTCTCAAAACTATTATGGTCAGTAGGAGGACCTGAGGAATCCAGTGACGGGAAATTTATGACATTAAGATACTTCTCACATTCCACTCACACAGACAGGTAACTATTTGTTCTGTTGCCTCTCACCTCTCCCCATGCCAGTCCACGTGGCACGTAGACCCCAGAGAACTTTTTCATAAAGCACGGCTCTGATCAGGTTACATCCCATTATAAAACTGGTCTAAGCACTCCATTAAATTCTCTACTAATCTAGTCTCCTACCTTTCCAGTCTCCGTGCCCACCATTTGCAATTCTTTAAAAAATTAAGCACATTAATGCTTCCAGATTTCCATCACGTTCCCCTTATAGCTGTACTCATGTACCTCCCCTACTGTCTGGAGAATGTGTACTGGTTACCTCTCAGTGAAGCCTCCTCTAAACTCTCCAGGCCTTCAGCAGACTTTATTCCTTCTCAGAGAAGTTAGTTACAGTACTTTCTATACATAACGTAAATATGGCATTAGTCCCATTGTCAAAGTTGTTTAGGTGTCAGTTTCTCCCTTTGAATATGAGCTCTTTGAGGGTGGAAACATGATTTGTCTCTGTAACCTCAGCACTTCCACATCAAGGACACAGTAACAATGAATAAGCATTGATTGGATAAGAAAGGTTTATGATACCATAGAGAAGCCATAAAAGAAAACAATAAATAAATCAAACTATATACGAAGCAAATACTTCGAAACCGGAAAGCAGATCACCCCAATTAAAAATGGCAAAGGGTATTTCATAAAAGGACTATGAAGTTCCAATAAATACATGATGTGATAAAAAAGTTTAAATACTGCTATCTAAGACACAAGTCAGTAATTTTTCAGACATAAAATGTTAGTGAGATGTGGGTCAGAGGAGCCTCTAGAGCATTACTAGCAGGAATACAGTTGATATAATCTTTCTGGAGGGCACTCTTGCAACAAAAGTTTAAATGTACTAACCTCTGACTCAGCAATTTCACATTCTGGAATTCGTTCTAGCAGCTAAGTGGGTAAGTGTGTAAGGATGGAGAGGTTCATCAGTGTATTACTAGTAGGGGCAGAGTGTATGTGTGGCAGTGGGGAGACATACCTAAATGTCTATTCATAGAGGATCACTCAAGTAAATTATGGTACAACCACAAAATTGAAAATTGTGGAGTTATTTTTTTAACACATAAAAATATTTTCTCAGTAAGTAGATCTTTATCATTGACATGAAGTGATAACCACAAATTATTGTTGAATAAAAAAGCAAGATATAAGCAGTGCCAGTAAGTATTTAAAAAGAAAAACCTTCACAATGATGGGGATATCTCAAAGAAACACAGGAGGCAACCAGAAGAGTTCCCAATGGTCCTAGCTAAAACAATTCAAGGAACAAAACGAAGTAGTATTGGATTATAACCCAAAGTATAAAACAAATATCCATGAGTCTATACTGACATAAATGATTAAATAAATGGGAGGAAGTGACAAATTTCCCATGCAGACGAATTCCAAATAATTTGTGTAGGTATACCGCTGGAGTATAATTCCCCAGTCCTTAAGTGTGATCTATGCATAGTGACTTCCTTCTAAAGAGCACAATATGGAGATGGGGGTTAAAAAGTAATGAGTAACTTTACATGGACAAACACTACTCCAGCCAGGTGATCAAGGAAAAAAAAAAAAAAAAAGAGCCATAAGCTATTATTGAGTAAAAAAGCAGGAAGGATATAAGTAAAACTTATGATTCTTTATCAAAGATTGTGTCTAGGTGCACTTCTGCACAGAGGGGACATTTTAACAACTAATATTTTGGTGACAAAATTTAAGGCAATTTATTTTTCTGTATGTAATTCTGTATTATTTGAAATTTTTACAGAAAGAGTGAACTTTGTTTATAAATAGAAAAACTAATGTGTAGCTATTTTCTTTTAAGCAGGAAGGGATGGATTATGGACGAACCCGAACGAACTTTTTGGCCAATTCAATATGTACACAGACCATTGCTTTGTAATTCTTAACTACGTTAGTACACTTTTCAATTTGGAAAGACTTTAATCTAAGACTTGATTTCAATTACTCTTCAATGAAATTACAGTTTGATAATTACTAGCAAAATCTGTATCAATATTAGTATAAAGGATAATGTACTCCATAGATTAGAATAAAATTCTATGTAATATATAATTATCAGATTTCAATTTACCATGTACTCTTCACTCTCTTCTCTATAGTCATCCAGTTCTTTATCCAGACGAGAGAGTTCTTTATTGATCTCATCAAGCTCTGCCTGTAAGCTCTTGTATTCCTGCAGGCCAGTGTCAAAATTCCTCTTGTAGAGTTGTCTTTGTTGATCTGAAGTGATAGGTGGATATTCCCTAAAAATTCAGTGAGAAAATGATTACTTATGTATCCTTAGCAGACCTAAGATCCAGTGCTTCTTCCTCAAAGATGATAAGCTGGTGGGATGTGGAGACTGACATTCTCTTGGTTTTGTTTTTGTTGTTGTTGCTTATGGGTAGAGAAAGGTGGGATGCAAATGAGTTCTTTTAAGAATGATTATGCTTTTTACGTTGCTGCTCATGTTTTTTAAAAAAAACCATGCCTACTGATTTTTAGAAATAAGTTGAAAATCATTTATGAAATTTCAGGGTTGTCTTAGGAACTCATTTATTCTGAATACACCACACCACATGAGAATGGATACTTAACGTTAGAAGTGTTAAAACTGGAATTGTGGAACTCAAAGGATATTTTCATCACTTCAGTGGCAGAGCAGCTGACTGGCAGCTGGCTGTTTTCTGCTACCACCTACAGTTTTCAGACTGTTTTGAGCAATTTTTTGGTTGGGGCGGCAGGGGGGATCTTGTTTCTCCTTAATAGAAATCACTTTGATTGTAAAAGTAGACATTAAAAAGTACATGTATGAAAATGTATGCTCATTGTAAAAATAATCTGGCAATGTGTTAAGCTATTAAAAAAACCCTGAAATTCTGTACCACTTGTATCTCTCAATATGCCAGCTATTCTTTACATACGACAGTGATGCTATTAACCACCCATAATCCACTGAGGAAATACTCTGAACTGTTTCACGGGACTAAGGAACTTCATAGCAATATGGAATTTTAAATGTCATATCTAAGACAGTCTAAATATCTCCATTTTACAGACAGGAGAAATTAAATGATTTGCTCAGAAGGGAAACAAGAATTCAGAATTTCGAAAAGTTTTCATTTAAATCTTGCATGATACAAGACAGGCAAATATTTTATAGACAGATGACTGAACTAGGCCAAAACTCTTGAGGGGTAAGGGGGAGATGAAATATGAGAGCCACCAGTGAGTACGGCACTTCTAGCTATACTTGCCCCATCCATCCCTCCTAATACCTTGAGAAGCAATGTTTTGATTAACCACACAGCAAATATTTCTGATTTGTGTCCCATTCCTCAGAATACTTGGGCAAAAGAAGGCTACAGGTCATACACGAGTACAGCTGGCAATGATGGACTAGAACAAAACCACTGACACACAAAGTAACTTAACCACGACACTAAATTGTTAACTCCACTGTTTACAAAACTGTTTGCCAAAGTCCTCTGGATTAAACTTTTAAAAGACTCTCTGGTCTCATCGTGAAAGCTTAACTTAAAAGTAAACGCCAAAGGAAAGCCATAGCACTGGTCCGGAATTTTATAATTAGTAAAACAAAGTTCCTCTATACTTGTATTTCATTTATTCGAAAAACCTTTCTTGGGTGACTATTGGTAAAAGCATACAGCAGTGGCGAAGTTTATCAGTCATTTTGTGGAGCTGCGCTGAAAGTGTTTTTAAGCCAAAGTGCTATTAAGCCAAACACATTCCCTCCAGGTCAATCTTTATTATAAAGGAGTACTTAGGGGAAAAAAAAAGTATCAAGAAACTGTCTCCAGCCCTGGTTGGCAAAGAATGAAGCTGTACCACCCACCCCAGTTGAGGAGGCGACACCACCAAAACCTGGCTGTATAATCATCAGGTGCGCAAGGGGTTCCAGCAAGAGGCGCCCCAGTACCTGATCCAGTCCTCCTCCAGCTCATCACAGGACTCGCCGCCCGTCGTGTAGTCTGTTTCATAGTGGTCTTGCTCTGATCTCCTCGACTTTCCTGCCCTGCCCTTCGAGGGAGCCCTTTTTGAAAGCGTCTCCAAGTTACCACTGTTGCTGTAATGAGGCTGCCGGAAGTCCTCCACAGGTGAAGTCACTGGCAGCTCCTGAGCCACTTCAGGCACCCTAACAAAACAGGAATCATCTGTCCGTGAGCATTACCAGCTTTTGTCAGAGCACCGAGACCACAGAGGGCAGCAACACGTGGGCCGCATTCACTCAACCAGCCACCTGCCCAGCACTGGGCAGATCCCCAGCTTCCTGCGCTCAACCCAGCACCAGCCCAGCTCCCCTAATACACACGAACAGCTTTAAGGCTCTGATGTAAGGGGAGCTCATAAGTAAACCTTGTACGAAAAATGGATGTAAGATTTCACTTTAGGAAACACGCTGATCTGGAAGAGAATTACTGACCTGACCCGTGCCAGGGACTTACTCCACAAAAGGCTGTTAGGAAAATAACAATCATGACTCTTTTCTACAGGTTCTTCTACTTCCACGGAATGCTGAGTGGGGAGAGGAATGCACATACATATCTACCTTTAGAGGCTGACTCTCAGAGATAAGCTCTTGGTAATATTAATTTTAGACTCCTCTGTATCAATTCTCTTTTCAAGATACAATGTTGAAAAATGAAAAATACTGAAAATTTAAACTAAAAAACCTAAAAACAAAAAACCTAAAAAGCTTTATATTGTAATAGATGAAAGAGTTCGTTAAGACTTCTTTTTAAAATTGCACTGTTAATCCTGAAGCCCCGTACAATGAATGAAATGGAAGAGTTCACATTACACTTATTTTTCTAACGCCAATTATTTAATATTGCATCAGATTTTTGATTGCATATAATGTTTCTGCCACAAGCAGAAAAACGAAGCCTAACATGGAATAAAAGACCAAGAGCTGTGGCAACTGTAGACTACTTCTGAGTAACAGAAATGCAAAGCTGCGCTTTCCCCTTGTAGCAGAGCTGGAGAAGGGCAAGAGGAGAAACAAGGCACCTGAGACTTTCCAACATCAGCCTTGCTATTCAAGTCAACTATTTAAAAGTCTGAAGAATTTTTTTTTTTTAATTGCTTTCAACTTACAGAACTGTCATCTTGAGCTTTATCCACGAGGTGGACTGTTTTCTAGGTGATCCAAAACTGCTTGGTTCTAACTGTTGCCAAAGTCTTAGATTTCTAATCACACTTATTAATTTCTTATAGACTCCTAAAGCTTTAGGAGGGGTGGTGGCTGGGGAGGGCTGATATTTATTTCTTCTTTCTAAATTTATCCAGGTTAACATGGCTTTGAGTGCTCTGTTAATGCTACTTCTAAAGGAAGGAAAATGTGACTTTCTCTGTGAGTCAATGATTAATGAGTTCCTAGACACTCTGCCAGGTACTATGCTTCTTAGCTTTGAGGTGGCAAATAAAACCTTTAGAATGCAGTGGGTTTGTTTGAAGTGCTGGGGGCCAGAGGGGGAGGATGCTAAAGGGCAAAAGAAATTAGAAAAAACCCCAAAATATCAAGGCGGCCCTTCTCCTGTAATTTTATATTAGATATTGATATTATAAATCTTCACCTTAGAAGTTTTCCATCTCCCCTCTTCCTACACCCTTTCAAACACTAAACAATAACTTGATACAATATGAAAGCTAAAAACGAAATGCTTGGCAAGAAAAGTATATATAAATGTAACAGTTAGGGGATATGTGCACTCTTAGTCACCTTCAAACCTGCTTTTAGAGACAAGTCTGATTAGGTCGAAAATCTGCACAAGCCAGAAGTAACCACCTGTATACTTTCCTCAGTATCTGACTCAGTCCCCTAGGTGCGGAAATCTGCCCTTGTGTAGTTTTTGACTTCCTTCTTTTTTAAACTTGTTCTATTCTCTCACACACACACACACACACACACACACACACACACACACACACACCCTCACATGCCTTTGCTGCTCTATCTCACCCCAACATTGTAGTTATTGGCACTTCCTTCCGCCTCTGTTGTATTGCAACCTCCATGGGAACACGAACTCCGTATTCCCAGGGGCACCTGGCCCAGTACATGGCAGGGGTTCAAGGTAATTACTGAATTGAAAAGACATTCACAAGAATCCTCTTTACTGAGGACACCCAGTATCAGGGAGGAGAGAGAAACAAAATGCATGATCACATCAGTGTCATGACTGTCGGAATGACATCCATGATATACATGGTATTTTAAAACTGCCATCATCACTGAGGGGAATATCCAAGCCTTGCCAACCAGAGAACTCCATCTTCCTGGACCCAAAAAGGACCAATCAGAATCTTTCCAATAGATTTGATATGTAAGTTTTGGGAAAGTAAATTCCATTCTCTGAATCTGGTGCTAGAAGATCAAGACAGCCTGGGGAATGTGCATGGCTAGTCTGCTACAAAAGAAGCTGTACTGAGAATAACACCAGCATAGCAACAAGAACCCTGATATCTTCTGAGTCCCTGGATCATGCTGTGCCCGAAGCTAGCACCATCTCTGGGCCTTAGGCGAACCAGTGAATTCCTACAACCCGCGTAAAAGCCCTAACAGATTATCCTACCAGCCTAAATACTACTACCAGACAATGGTCTCATTGGGCACTCTAAGGTGTCAGCCGGCCCTGAAAGCTCTGCATCGCATCAGCACTCCACTTCTTCGATTTACAAAGGTTAATTCACCCTGGGTGTGGAAAAGAGAGTAGGGAGTGTACCTACTACCTCCCAAATTCACTTAGAGAGGGTGGAGAAGAAACCATCTTCAGCTACATTCTGCTGTCTCCTAATCCAGGATTAATTCTAACTGCCTTAAAATTCTAAGGTTAGGACATTATGGTGAGAGCAAAAGGAGCCAGACACCAGAATAATTTCCACATGATTCCATTTTATAAGAACTGTGATATGGTGACAGGCGTCAAAAGAGTGGTGGTGGGGAAGGGGGGTACCCGTGGAGAAGACAACGTTTTGGAGCGCTTGAAATGCCTCTCTCTCGGTCTGAGGGTAGTTACTTCAGTGGTCACATGCGTGAACTCTCATCAAGCTGTATAGCAAGATCAGTGCCCTTTACTGAATGTACGTTATGCCTCGAGGGGAAAACATCCTAGTATTGAGGTACCTCTTTCTTAACCTGGACCTCAGACAATGTTCCGATTCTAATTCCTTCCCCATCCACTACAATAATAAGGAGGAGAGGCACTGGTGAGTTACTAAACACCTTCAAGAAACACCTGAGGAAAGACAGATCCCTTCGTCATCCAGGAGGACGTACACTGAATCCTCCGTAGCGCTCAATGCTCTGCCACAGACAACAATCAACAATGTCTATTACCCGCCAGAGGCTGCAAGTTCCTCCCGTCATTACTACATACTGTTGCGTTCGTTATCCCTTACCTTGGCACCATCCCCATCCTCCCCTTCTGCTGGGTTCTAAAACTAAGCATCATATTTGCATTTTCCAGGCCTTCAAAAAACTTCTAGGGTGTACTCCGGGAGTATAAACTGGTACAACCCATATGGAGTACAATTTGACTACATCTATCAAAATAAAATATGCAATTTCCTTTAACCTAGCAATTGTGCTTTTAATATTTCTCCTCCAGATACACTGACATATTTGCAAAGTGATAAATGTGCAAGTTCATTCTCTGCAGAGGTCTGTAATAACAAAACATTGGGGAAAAGTGTGCATCGATGTGGGATTAATAAAACAAACTTTAGTATACCCATTTAATGGAATATTATGTAGCTATAAAACAGATCAGTAAACGCTATACTGATAAGGACAATCACTAAGATATATTGCTAACAATGCATTTAATATGCTATTGTCTTTTAAAAGGCAAAAATAACCAACATCGTATTTGGCCAGCATATTTATTTAAAAATAACCTCTGGAAGGACGTAAAAGAAATTGGTAACACTAGCTGTCCCTGGGGAGAGAAACTAGACAGCTAGAGACAAAAGGGATTCCCTTTTGCTCCTTATAAATTTTACATCATGAATGTACTGGCCTATTGAAGAATAAGTAAGATATTTAAATTGTTCCAAATGAATTTGTGAAAATATCTTAGTTCTCATAAAAAGGGACAGCATGTGGGAACGCTGTGGAGTCCTGCAGGCCTTACAATTAATTTGGAGGCACAGCTGGTCACAAGATGCATTATAGATATTTATTTTGTATGCATGGAAGTCATGTAGATCATAGCTTGAACCTTTTACAAGGACTGCATCTCTACTGTGTACCTCTGCCTCTCATAGCCTCACCTGATTTGGCTTTTGTCAAAATCCAAAGAGAAGAAGAACAGAGAAAATGCTCTTCCTCCAAGTCATTTACAACTGAAATCAAAAGTAAGCTTGATGCTGAAGACCAAATAAAATAAAATAAAATATATGGAGGGTAAGGCAGAATGCCAGTCTACTTCCAAATTCCATTCCAGGGTAATAATAAAATCTATTCTCTTCAAACTGATTCCATACTTAACTCAGCTGCTGGTGTCATCTTAGGGACTCCAGGCACCCAAACTACTATGCACTCAGAGTGGATCTCTACAAACTCGGCCCCCTAAGTGGTGGTGGAGGTTGGAGATAAAACTTTGAACAAAAATTTCCCAGCAGATAAACCTTTAACTTAGAACGATCAAATTAGCTAAAGGGAAGGTTTATTTTTTTGGTCTACAAAGGAACTCGGGGTTCTAGAATTATATACAGGAACGTTAATTTATCATCCTTAGGCAAACTACATCCAAGTCCTTAACAATATCCCCAACATCTCTCTCTTGTCATTAAGGTGAATTAGACTTAGGCTTCAGGGTAACCTAAAACCGCAACAGGGATACTATTTCAATAACCTGAATGGCACCTACTCTAGGTCAGAAACTCACTGTGAGGTTTTTCACACCACATGTAAAACAAAATCTAGAGGCTTTATCAGTTTCATATCCCCCAGCAAAAGAGATCTAGTAATTACAGGCAGGAGGAGAGACTGAGAACCACACTTAGCTCTGCTATCAATCTGTAATACCCTTCCACCCTCATCTAAACTTCAAAACCAGAAATAGGAAAGAACCACATTCTGCCTCCACCTATAAGGCAGAGATCAGTCTCCAGCCTTTGTGAAAACTGTTGGGTTTTGTTTTTTTTTTTTAAGGCAAATGGCACAAAACAGCAACTGATTTATAAACACATGCAAATACTCACTTTTTCAGACTCATTCTAGCAAAAGAAGGAAGACGCTACTTACGGTGTTGATTTATAGGAAGACTCTGGATACAGTCGCTTCTCGTTCACTTTACCATTGGAAGAGTAGGCCACGGGGCTGTCCACTCTCTCCACGTAGTCAGAAAGGGGAGGAGGCATGTCTTGTGTGCCTGCAGAAACGTTTTTAACCTAAGGAAACAGTCCCAAGAGACTCAGTTATTATTTAGCCTGGAACATAAAAGGGGGAAGAAATGAAAGAAAAATATCATATATAAAATTACCTAATATTTATCGGGCTCATTAAATATTATTAACCTATCTGACTACCTTGTTATTATCCAGTGTTAACAGTCAAATCACAGGAATGGTGCTATTGTTAGTTTAACAAATCCAGAATCAATTACAAACAAGAAAAAAATCCAAATTACCTGATCCTCATCCTGATGTGATTAGGTTTAGTAATTATCCACCCCATCTTAGGAAGACTAATCTCATTTTATCCGGCCTAGGTCTGAGTTAGAACGAGAATTTTCATTTCTAACAAGTTCTAAGGTAATGCTTATGCCGCTGTCTGGGCACCACTCTTGGAAAACCACTAATCTAGGACAAAGAACATTGATTCTTCTCAATCCGTTCACCCTAAACATGGAATGTTAAAACTACATTAAGAAGCACAAACTGATTTCTGCTATGGTTCTTTAGTAACAGATTTGTCTGTTCTCCCTTTACTTTCTCAATGGCTCTATCACTAATAGCATCACTGCCTTCCCTCTCTACCTTTCTTATTCCATTCTGATGTGTGAGTGAATGTGTTCTAAGAAGTAATACACATTGGAGATGATGCCTTGTTAACATGAAAGGTTTCCCAGAGAACCTTTGGGAGAAAGTTTTGTATATAAATAAGCATAGCCAATTAGAGTCTCAACATTACCTGTTAGATGTAGTAGGTCCGACACTCTTTAAATTTCACCTAAAAATCTTCACATTATTGCATACTACTTCTGCCAGAAAAATAATAACTGCTAAGCCCAGACAAGTCATTGAGTTGGTCTGAAGTCAAGGAATAAAACTAAGGTGTGGGGGGAAAAGAAAAAAAACTTAAAATAACACTAAAAATTATTTCTGTGAAAAAGAGCAACTTTTCAAACTTAGGGAGGGTGGGACTGCTTTAGCTTGGTGATGAGCACAATGGCATCCAATTACCTGGGCTCACTCCAGATCTGCCAACTACCCAACTACAAGTTCTAGAAAGCCTCAATACCTTCAACTGTAAGAAATGCGGAAGCTCCCTGCTTCATAAAGTTGTTTTGACAATTAAATGAGATGACAAGGTATCACATTCAGCACAGGGCTTTTATGAACACAGTAAAGACTCAGAAGATGCTGGTTTCTGGAATTAAAGCCATTGGATCTAAACAAAGAATTTTTACAAGTATTTAAAGGGGATGGCAGACTTTTAATTGGATTATTTTGCTATTATAAATCTTCACAATTAGATTCAACATAGCGTATGTCCCTGCCACACACACAAACTTTACATTCTGTTGTCCGTCAAGCACAGCATTAAAACGTGACCTGCTCCTTTCCTGTCACTGCACCATCACATGTCAAAAGATATTTACTTCCCCACCCCTGAAGTACATAGAGACATTTAATCTTGATTGTTTAATATTCCCGTGAGTCAGAAAGGAATGGAATCACTTCCTTCTGAAAGTGGAATTTGGCAGCAACTGGGAAACCAGGGGGTGGGTTGCCAGGGAGTGTGCTCAGATCCCACCACAGGGGGGCCGGGTGGGAACCATTCTTGGCACCCACTGAATTCCTGAGGACTTGACACCACCGCTAAGCTTCACAGGCAAATACCTGGCCAAGCCAAAGGCGTATTCTTATTCTGGAGACTTCAGATTTAAAAGACCTCCCTTTCTTAAAAACCCATTTAACTCTTCTCTTTGCAAATTTAGCAGAGGGTGCAGAGCTCATGGATTTCCTACTGACCCTGGCAAACCGGAAACCAAAACCTTACAAAAGAGGTGTCTGGGTGTCTTTGCAGAGACTTCCTACTGCCCAGAATGGAAATGTTCTTCCCCCTTTCTTTGCCAGCTAATCCTTAAGTGGACTTCAAGTCCTGGCTCACTACCAAGTTGGGATGGTGCCACTACTCCCGGGGGCCTTCCACAAATGTCCCTGCTGGGTGAGGCACCTCCCTGTCCTCCTGTCTCGCCAGCACCTGGGCACACAAACCTCCCAGCAGAGCACATGTGTTCTTCGGACAGACTGTTTACACACAGAGTGACGCTGCTCCCACACCTCTAACTTCACTGGGCAGTGGGCTGCTCTTAAAGCCACCACTGTCTGCCTGCTTACCGCATGCCACATACTGAACTGAGGGATCATTTAGTAGGTACAACCTTACAGATAAATACTATAAGCAGATAAGTTAGGGGGTCCCTGGAGAAACAGAACCAGGAATGGCTTTCTTGACATAAGAGAAGCCATTTTGTGATCTAAGCCTGGCCACCATGCTCACCCTTGAACAGGTCTCAGTAATTTATGATCTTGAGGGAACAAAGGAATGCAGGAACAGGGAAAAGGCACTCAAACGACAGTGCAGTGATAAAGCAGAGTCCTAATTCCTCCTCAGGGGATACACATCAAAATATATCTTTGAGCTCTGCAGGTACTAAGGACCCCACCCAGCTGGAGGATGGAATCATGATGGTGCCACTCTTGACTTCAATCAACTAAAGCTTGGACTCTGTGGACCTCTGCCCCAATTCTATGCTGAATTCTCCTCTGCTCAAGCCCCTTCATGAATACGCAAGTACCCTTAGCTTAAAGCTTCCCTAATTTCGCTGTTCGGACAGACACTGCTTTGGAGAAGATCCCCGGTGTTCTCCTCACTTGCTGCAAGTAATAATAAGTTCTTCCTTCTCCCGACCTTTGGCTTGGTTGTGTCTATTAGCTCAACAGCCACCAAGAGGTGAACCCAGTTTTCAGCTAACAATGCTAGTACTCCCTTTTCAGAAAAGAGGAAGCGAGGGCTCAGGGTGCTAGACAACTTTCCCAAGGACCTACACCTAATAAATGGTAAGGTGGGGTTTAAATACTTCAAAGCCTCAGCTCCAATCCACCGCCCCTCCCTGGGCAGCCTCCTACCTTCCTTCCTCTATGGGTCTTCAAAGCCCAGCCCAGTACCTGGCACAAAGCAGGAGCCCAGAGTTTGCTGCATAAAGGTTACTTCATTTATTACTGTTTTACTTCTACACTGTGTGTATCCAACTGCCTTATCAGATGAGCTGCCCTGAGCTGACGTTTATCTCGAGTCAGCAGAACTAGACTAGCCCGAACACTGACTTCACCCTCCAGCACAGGTCTTTCATTACTTCAACCTTTTTCACACACGTGCACAAAAAATTCCAAGGCCATGCTCGCTTGGGCAGAACATACACTAAAATTAGAACAATACAGAGAAGATTAATTATTAGCATGGCCCCTGCGCAAGGATGACATGCAAATCTGTGACGTGATACATAGTTTTGGAAAACAAACACCCAGCCAGACTCAAAGGTGAGTAAGAAGCAGCCTTTGTCCTCGAAAGGAGCTTAAGTGTCTAGAGGCAGAAGCAAAATATATTTGTAAAACAAGGAGTAAGTTCATTTTTTTCCTTTTATGCTTCATGTTTCCCAAAAGAAGATAAAATATTACTTTTTCTCACGGTACCAATGCAAAGTGAGTATAAACCTGCTGTTTTCAAAAGACAGTGGGAGGAAGCGGGGAAGCCCCAGTGAGGAGGGACCAGTAGTAGAAATTTATGAGTCCTCAGCCTGTGTTTCCTATGATGAGAACAGGGATTTGAGACTCACTGTGATTACTGATAGGATCCCAAGCCAGTCCATAATGCCTGATGATGTAGCTAAAGTTCTTTAAAACAACAACAACGAAACAACCCTACCATTTTAATAACTATAATAAAATTTTAAAGATTTAGAACCTGAGAAAAACTCGGCTTAATTCTGAACAGCAAATGGTGAACAGTTTTCCTCAAGTAACCTGAAACTAGCTCTACGAAATTAGGGGCAGAAGAAAGCAAAGTGAAAAAACACAAATGCAGGAAGATTTGCCTTCTACTAAGCACTGAGGGGAAAGGAAAGTTTGAGAGTCAAGCAAACGTTGGAACTGCTGCTGTGAAGCCAAGAGAAGCCTCGGGCCTGGGGGGCTGATCCGGGGCTCCCACCCGCAGGTCCTCCAGCGGGGGAGCTGGGGTTCGGGGGCAGCCGTGGGGCGGAAGGGCACCACACGCACAGAAATCCACACGGCAGCGCCCAGCTGGCCGCTCTTCACTGGGATCTGCCTGAAGAGTTCCTGGCCCTAGTGGCACCCTTGCCGCAGACAGACTTTACAAAAGGGAAAGACGAGACAGGAGAAGACAGACCCTTAACCAATCAAAGAATGACACAGGCAGACTCTAGAGACTAAATTCAAAAAGGACAAGCACTCTCACAGACCATGTTTAAGGAGTATGAATTATTAATTTAAGGGGACAGGAAACGTTTTACCAAGATTCACATTCCAATCAAGAAAGAACTAAAGTGTTTCTGAAATGTCAAAATGAAATAAATTCAAGTGAAATAATTTCAAAAGATCTTCACAAGAGGTAGTTACAATGAGGATAAATTTTTTTTAAACAAGAGGACAAATTTTTATTCAGAATTTAATTATACTCATTAGAAGTGTTCTAGGGCTTCCCTGGTGGCGCAGTGGCTGAGAGTCTGCCTGCCAATGCAGGGGACACGGGTTCGAGCCCTGGTCTGGGAGGATCCCACATGCCACGGAGCAACTGGGCCCGTGAGCCACAACTACTGAGCCTGCGCGTCTGGAGCCTGTGCTCCGCAACAAGAGAGGCCGCGACAGTGAGAGGCCCGCACACCGCGATGAAGAGTGGCCCCCGCTTGCCGCAACTAGAGAAAGCCCTCGCACAGAAACGAAGACCCAACACACCCCAAAATTAATTAATTAATTAATTAATTTAAAAAAAAAAAAAAGAAGTGTTCTATGTCACTTGTGAAAAAAATCTTTGTTAACTAACCGTCTTTGGAGAATTAATGAAAACATCGTATATCCCTGTGGGGTGCCAAGGGAAAAACAAAGAGGGCAACTCAGAGCAGCTCTCATCCCAACACCTGTCAGCACGGAGCCGTCCTCCCCTGGGACCAGGATGGAGCTGCACGATCATGCTTATCAACGCCACTGACTCACAAGCAGCCTCTCCACCCCGACTCCTTGAAGTCAGGGATGGAATAAAAAAAAGGTCAAGAATGTTTTTAGGTCAATTCACCCCTGTAAAACAAAGTTTGGGAAAAACCCTTCTCTCCACACAAATCAACTGCATCTGGAATGAGTACAAGCAAAAAGGAGCGATGACAGCCACGCCCCATTTTGCTCTTCCTTCCTAGCTCACACAACACGGGAAGAGAGTCAGACTAGACCTGCATCATGAGAGGGAAGTTCATGTGTCAGGCAAAACCTGACCCCATTTGTTCCTCACCATTGCCCGGTGAGACAGGACTATCTCCATACTCAGATGAGGAAACTGAATCTCTAAGGTCCAATTAATTTGCTCAAGGTCACACACAAGGTGACAGGGTAGAGGGCGGATGTAAACCCGGTCCACCTGACTCCCAAGCTCAGCTGTTTCTGTTTCTGTTTCTGGCATGACAAACTGACACCTCAGTAATGTAAATATGGCTTGAGGTACCCATCTCATCTGGCCACTGACTATCCCCAGTAAGACAAGGAACCATTCTCATTGCCTTAACTCCTCACCACATCCGAATAAGATACGATGTGAATCCATTTTGAAGAGTTTTATTTGCCTACTGGACTATCATTCTAAAAGCAGCTTTTGACACAAAATTGCTATGATATGTGTTTAGTCATCGGGTTCCTTTTGTTTAGGTCAGAGTGTAGGAACACCACCCTCAAAAGGCAAACAGAAGGGGTTTTCCTGCTTGGTAATTAAAGTGGAGAAATATACCAGACATCAAAGGGAGGGGCGCCTTCATCTCTAAGTACCATCTCCAGTTTTACAACCCGAGGTCCACCTTCCCCGGGCCATGTGCCCTTGCACTACAAGTTTTCAAAACACTAAGTGGTCCAACTCGTTTTTCCCGTTTTGATATTTTACACTCACAGATGCTCCCCCAACAAGAGCCTCAAAACTGCCTCTGGAAAGTTCCCTCAGACTTTTCTCCACCCTTGGTGGCTTGAAGGCAAATGCTCCCAAACAGACTAATCCCACAAAGGAAGAGATCATGGACCAGGCTTGGGCAAGTCTGATTAATTTACGCTGATCAGATGGCTCTGGGGATTTAGCAAACACCATGTTCCCTACCCAAACTGCAGGCTGCCCACAGGGAAGTCCTAACATACACCAGGCAAAGGTGAACCCTGAAGCTCCTAAGAGCCAGTGAGCTGTTAGAGCTTTGGGAGGGGTGAGGTGGAGAAGCTTACACTCAGTAAGCGATCCCATTCGAGGCCCCTTGCTCTAGAAAGGAAAACCCTGGTTCAGCCTGCGGCATTTTAACACTCGTGTATCTCATGCCAGCCTCCCCAGCAGGTGTGCCACAGGCACAGTACACCTTAGTCCTCAGAGCCCATGCCAGCCACCACCTAGGGTTCCAAATCCCCTTCAGTTTACTGTAGTACTCCATACAGCCTCAGCATTTTCTAAGTATGCCATGCCTGGAAGAGACCTTGTGCACACCTTAACTCAGATCTCACTGGGCTTGCAGTATTATAGCTGCAGCCTGGCTCTATGGAACAGTGGTTCTCAAAGTGTGTTCCCCATCAACATCACCTGGGAACTCTGGGAACTCAGAAATGCAAGTTCTCAGGCCCCATTCCAGATCCACTGCACGAGAAACACTGTGGGTGGGCCCAGCAAGCTGTTTTAACTAGCTCTCCCTGTGATTCTGATGCTTGCTAAGGTTTGAGAACCACTGATGGAAGACAGTTTTCCTCGACGTCACAGACAACTGCCCTGTTTAGACCATTATACCTATAGTTAGAATTAACTCTATTTAGTGCTGGAAATCTAGGAATCCCTGCATTCAGAAAGCCACAAAGACACTCACCAGCTCTAGCACACATCCTACCTCACCTTCCATTACAACTCTCTACACCAGCCCCTCACGATGCCCTGGACAGACAGGGCCTTCCGTCCTCCACGCCGCTGGGTTCTGAAGGTCAGTCCATGGATAGGACACTTCCATTCTTGTTCCATTTCATGCCACCTGAGACCACAGATAATAGCGAAACCTTTCCCAGGGTGAGAGCCCAGTATACCAATTGTCGGCAGCCCACAGAACTGCTCTTACATTAAAGAACACTTGTACTTACTGGTTGAAAATAAGAAAGCTATTCGAGTTTCTTCAGCTGTCTAACACTGATTACCACCACCGCCCTGTGCCAGTCACCTGCCCCACCTGGACCTGTTCCCCGCTCCTGTGTGCAAGGAGATGATACGCAGAGCCTGTCTACACCCTTCAAAAAAACATCTGGGCCGCGGCGCGCGCGCCCGTCGGAGGGGGAGGGACAGGGAGAAAAAAAAAAAAAATCTGTTCTTATCCCGCAGCAAGCTTACAAGTAAGAGGAAGATTAATAGTTTAACAACTGCAACCAACATTAAATGTATTTATATTTTGGGTACTCTTACCCAAGCTCCCTTATTTGATGCCATCATTGCAAATACTAACAATTATTACTCTGGCTAAAATTTATTGGGCATTAATAAATTATGTGCTGGCCCTGACCTAAGCCCTTTAATTGTTACAGGATCAGCATATACATGCTGTAGGTGGAACTTCTATTTTCCCCATTTACACATGAGAAACCTATTAAATGAACAGACAAAGTGATTACCTTCATCAGAGTCCAAGGATACCAAAAGCTACCCAAGGCTGACCACAAAGGACAGGGTCCAGGACCCTGACCCCTCTCTACACCCAGGCCTGATCATCCTTACTAGCTCCTACCTTGACAGGTAAATGCTGGGAACAATGCTATAACAATGCTGCATCACAATGTCAAAGCCTTAGAAACTTCTAGAAATAGGCTACCTAAATAATACACTTACCTTTTATTTTTAGTTAATTAATTAATTAATTTATTTATTTATTTATTTTTGGCTGCATTGGGTCTTCGTTGCTGCACGCGGGCTTTCTCCAGTTGCAGCAAGTGGGGGCTACTCTTCGTTGTGGTGTGCAGGCTTCTCACTGCAGAGCACGGGCTCTAAGCATGAGGGCTTCAGTAGTTGTGGCATGCAGGCTCAGTAGTTGTGGCTCTCAGGCTTTAGAGGGCAGGCGCAGTAGTTGTGGCCACACGGGCTTAGTTGCCCCGCAGCATGTGAGATCTTCCTGGACCAGGGCTCGAACCCGTGTCCCCTGCATTGGCAGGCGGATTCTTAACCACCGCACCACCAGGGAAGTGCCTACACTCAGCTTTTAGATCTAAACATTTCGTACTTAAAAACAGGATCTTGTTTAACAACCTTTATTTACTACTTGGTAATAATGAAGAAATAGTTTATGGCATGGTCTCTCCAAACTTAGTTTATTCTTGCTTCTGACATAATCATGTGGCATAACAAGAAAAGGTGCAACTTAAGAGACAGACAGAAAATACCCCCTGAGAACTGGCCTGCTGATTTGTGGTAGAGATAAGCACTTTACACATACATTATCTCATTTTAATGATAGTTTTATTAACTATGAACTATTTCCCCCAATTCTACTGGCAAAGAAAACTGAGGCTCAGAGATCTCAGAGAAAAAAAAAAAAAAAACACACACCAAAAAAAATACAAGTTATAAAGGCAAATGTAACACTTGTCCTGCTGGTTATTAGTACATCAGGCTTGAGACAAATTACTGAAGCCCTCTGCAAACCTCACTGCCCCTTGTATAAGAAGAATTATTCACACTGTAAAGATGTACAGAGTGGCTACGCCTATAATGGCTACTTAGGACATGGTGGTTCTTACCTTTCTTTTACTGTGACTTTTTAAGAAACTTTATTGCCAAAATTAAGACGTGAAGCTCAATCCCAAGTCAGCCTGATGTACTATACTGAAAAGAGCACTGAGAAACCAGAGTCCAAACTTCTAGCCCTGACTCATCAAATCACCACCAACAGGCCTCCTTCTTACTACTGTGTCTACCTCGCAGGTCTGCAGCTTCCTTTGTGTAAGTTCACTGAGACAGACTGGATGACCTTATCCCTAAGGTCCCAGGCTGCTCTCAGATTCTGTTTTCTTTCACTTGACCAAAGCCAAACCAAAAGTTATTCACAGGAGCACCGGAAACTGAAGCGCATAACTTTCAGTTACTATTTCACCAGAATACTGCAGGTACCAATAAAAACTAATCTCAAGTACACACATTTTACAATCAACTCTTTAATATTTACCGTAGGTGTGTGCTTTTCCAAAGCCAGACACCAGTTCTAAGTATTTACTCTAGAGAAATGAAGATGTATGTCTTGATATTTATATTTATGACCTTCTGGAAATGCAGGTGGGGGAAGAGAGATTTGAACACAAAGATTAACATGAAATACTCATCTTCATGGGCATAAGGGTATCAGCCCCTCCCAACTCAGCTCCAGCACTCCTGGCTGAATAGTCCCCCTACCAGCATTCTCAGTGTGTTGGCAGGACACAGCTCCTTAAACCACAGTCCCCTGCTGTTCTGTGAGGCCAAGCTCAAAGGGGCAGAAAGGGATCTGAGTAGCGTGACACCCTCCCAGGAAGAGCCAGCAGACTACTGCGGAGCACTGGGGTGAGACAGGAGCCAGTGGAGTACTGAGGGGCACTGGGGTGAAGCAGGCACATTCAAAGCTGCTCAGAAACACGTCCTAAGCTATTCAAATGGCACTCTGCATTTAAACCTGGTCAGATGACGCACACATAAAAAATAAAAGGGCAATTACAATTAATCCGTGTAGCTCATATTCAGGTAGTAAGTATTAGCTACAGAGCAGTTTCTCTAGAAACCATCTCCCCATTCCACACAGTAATTGTGGGAACTGCCACATGCTGGATTATGTGAGAAGGGCCCTGCCCTTGGGCACAGTGGGTTAGTGTGAGGATGGCCGCCTGACCCAAGGCTACTTATTCATCAGGGCCCCTTCCCCAGGCAAGTCTTAGACGAAGCACTAATATGAACAACTCAAGAGCTCTAAGTAGCTGCTTTCTGCTCCCCTTCTCCATGCGAAAATGAAGCCTACCAGGCAGGAGGGAGTCAAGATGAGAAAGCAGAATCCAATGGACTTGAAGTCCTGATTTTAGCTGTTCATGAAACACAGCCACATCCCTACTTCTGTGGCTAAGTTGTTTCAACTCTTTCTAGGTTTTCATAAATCACCACCCAAAATCTTGCAGATATATTCCTCTTTTTACCTATGCTAACTTAAGTTCTGTTTTTGTCAACTGTAACTAGTACTCATGCAACACCAAAATTCTTTTCTGCACAGCCAGCTGTTTTCCTTTCAATATCCCTGTAAGGCAGACAGCCATATATCACTGGTCTTCTTCATTTTCTCACATGCATCTCACATTAGTCTTGAGAGGCAGACCAAATAATATAGCCAATTTTATAGATAAGAAAACTGAGGATCAGAAGGGGTAATCTGTTTACCAAAGAATGCTGGAGTCAGGACTCAAACCCACAGCTTTAGGGTCCAGTGCTGTTTTCCCTCCACCAGGAATTCTCCCCAAACTAGACTTCCTTGACATACATATGGGTTAAAAATAACAGAAATGATCTACCTAGAGTCACAGCAAAAGCAATGAAGCCAGAATTCAAACCCTCGTATTCCACCTCCCTGATATACTGCTTCTATTAGACAGAAGTAGAAAAGACAGCATTACACAGCAAGAGAAGAAAGGGGAAGACTACCAGTCCCACAGGGCTGTTCATCTGAAACTAAACGAAGGGTCTCCTCTAAAGCAACGCAAAAACCCTGCAGAGCCTAGTTTTCTGGCCAGTACATGGTAACATTACTTAGGGCAACGGAGAGGAAGTCCACTCAGAGTGAGAACAGCTGAGGGAACCTTCTCTGATCACAACGGAACCATCAGTTCCATTCCCAGAACTGAGAAGCACTTCAGTCATGCAATCAAGACAACAGAAAAGGGAAGGAACACATCATGGTCTTTTCTAATTAAAGTAGGGAAGTCACTCTGGAGACAGGTCACCTCTGGGAGCAGGTAGAAGCAGGTGGATGGGAGAGTAAAAAACACATGGGGTAATGTAATGTAGACCTCGTATTGTTAACTCTTGGGTAGGATGATGGGTGTTTCATTATGAAACAAATCAATAAATACAAAAAGGCTATGAATGGACCAAAGACGACAAGGTCATGAACCAAGAATCGGGAATAATTTATTTCTGTGTACCTGAAACCAATCTGGAAAAAAAAAAAAAAAAGAGACAGACAGAAAATGTAATTACTAAGGCTTTCCTAGGAGCACATTGGCATGGAAATGCTAGACTAGGGCTCTAGTCCTGGCTTTGTCACATTATGTGAGCCCAGGCATGTAAATTAAAAATGCCAAAAATAAATAATAAATAAAAATTAAAAAAAAAAAATGCCTTCCAGGGCTTCCCTGGTGGCGCAGTGGTTGAGAATCCATCTGCCAATGCAGGGGACACGGGTTCGAGCCCTGGTCTGGGAAGATCCCACATGCCGCGGAGCAACTAGGCCCGTGAGCCACAACTACTGAGCCTGCGCGTCTGGAGCTTGTGCTCCGCAACGAGAGGCCGCGAATAGTGAGAGGCCCGCGCACCGCGATGAAGAGTGGCCCCCGCTCGCCGCGACTAGAGAAAGCCCGCGCACAGAAACAAAGACCCAACACAGCCAAAAATAAATAATAAATAAAAATTAAAAAAATAAAAAATAATAAAAATGCCTTCCAGGGCTTCCCTGGTGGCACAGTGGTTGAGAGTCTGCCTGCCAATGCAGGGGACACGGGTTCGAGCCCTGGTCTGGGAGGATCCCACATGCCGTGGAGCAACTAAAGCCCGTGAGCCACAACTACTGAGCCTGCTCTCTAGAGCCCGCGAGCCACAACTACTGAGACTGCGCGTCTGGAGCCTGTGCTCCACAACAAGAGAGGCCGCGATAGCGAGAGGCCCACGCACCGCGATGAAGAGTGGCCCCCGCTTGCCGCAACTAGCGAAAGCCCTCGCACAGAAACGAAGACCCAACACAGCCATAAATAAATAAATAAATAAATTAGTTTAAAAAAAAAAGCCTTCCATTTACATAACAGGTAAGTTACCTTCAACATCAATTTTCTCCATTTTCAAAAAAAAAGTACCACATATTTACTGTAAGCAAATTACTTTTTACATAATTATTATGGTCAAAAATTGGAAAAAAACTAATATGCAACAACAGGTATTGGTCAAATACATCTCTACAATGGAATGTTATTAGAAAAGGTGTGTGGAACCAGAATTTCACACACCACTGATGGCTGTATAAATTCGTACATCTCCTTTGAAGGGCAATTTCTTACTATCTACCAAAGTTACAGACATGTGTATATACATACCCCTTGACTCAATAATACTCCGTGAAATTTAGCCTATAGGAGTATATATATATACACAGACATATATACAAGGTATACAAAGTTTTCTTTTTTTAAATCCTATCATTGTTTACAATATTAATAAATATATCCAACAATGAGAGATTGATTACATAAACCACGGTACATCCATACCACAAAGAGGCTATTAAGTGGTAAGGAAAGATCACCAAGACACACTGCAAAGTAAAAAGGGGATGTGTAGACAGAATGGTATTATCAGTACACTAACTTCTGCATAAAAAAGCAGGAAGTGTATTTTTCTTTGGTTTTATTTTCACAAAATAAAACACTGAAAGGAATCACAAGAAACTAAGAAGAGTACGTACAAGTGTGGAGAGAGGGTGAGGAAACATACCCAGAAATGGGCAAATGGAAACACAAGGATGGCAGGGAGACTGCCTGAAAACCTGTTTTTTTGAAAAATTGTAATTCTGGCCATAGGTTTTTTATTTATTTATTTATTTTAAAAATATATTTATTTATTTATTTTTGGCTGAGTTGGGTCTTTGTTGCTGCACGTGGGCTTTCTCTAGTTGCGGTGAGTGGGGGTTACTCTTCGTTGCCGTGCACAGACTTCTCACTGCGGTGGCTTCTCTTGTTGCAGAGCACAGGCTCTAGGTGCACGGGCTTCAGTAGTTGTGGCACGTGGGCTCAGTAGTTGTGGCTCGCGGGCTCTAGAGCGCAGGCTCAGTAGTTGTGGCAGATGGGCTTAGCTACTCCACGGCATGTGGGATCTTCCCGGGCCAGGGCTTGAACCCGTGTCTGCTGCATTGGCAGGCGGATCCTTAACCACTGCACCACCAGGGAAGCCCTGGCCATAGGCTTTTTAAAAAGGGGTAATTAGAAAGCTTTTATCTTGCCAGAAAATACAAAAATTAAAACAGTACCACACCAACCAATGCAACAACCTAAATGAATCTTATAGCATTATGCTGAGTGGACATAAAAGCACACAGGACGTAATTCCATTTATGTGAAGTTTAAAAATAGGCAAAACTAATTGATGTGATAGGAATAAGAGGAGTTACCAACCCCTAGAGGATACTAAGAGGCATGAGGAAACCTTGGACACTGGAATGTATTATATCTTGATTTAGAGGCTGGTTATAAATGGGCTTATACGTGTAAAACTTCACCAAGCCATACAATTAAATTAGTGCATTTAATGTACTTTATTGTGTGTGTATAGATATACATCACACTTCAGTAAAAATTTTTAACAATATCAGAATTGTTTTTCAGAAATATTTAATGTGATAAAAAGCCTGTATCATGTTAAATCAAAAAAAGGTAGAATTTTACACTGATAAGGACTAAAATCATACTTCTGAATTAGAATAAGAAGTAGGAAGAGGAGGAAAGGATTAAAGAAAATACACCAAAAAGGTAACTCAGGATGGCAGAATTTTCTTTATACTTCACAGTATTTTCAAAATTATTTAGTTAAAATAATCATATTCTTTTAATTCAGAAAAAGTACTAATTAACCTGGGGTTTGAGGACATAATAGAAAAAATAAAGATCTACAACTTTAAAAGAGCCTTTAAGCCTTTAAACATTTAAAATACAACAACATTGGTACAAACTTAAGTGAGTGACTGACTACAAAGGACCAGGTTAACATCCAAACAGTGTGCAAACATGGCCTGTTTATTTTACAAAGTACAAGATATCCAGAAAGGGGAGGGGAAAAAAAAACAAGCCTAAAAATCCCTAAGAAGGGGGTGGGGGAAAAAAAAAAAAAATCCCTAAGAAGGCAGAGAAACCATTGTGCCGGAGATTCAGAGACAGGAAATTAGAAAATTAAACATTTTCCCACAGATAATACAAAAGGACTGAAATCTGCTTAAAACTCTGAAGGCTCAGCTGTTGAGGTGCCTTTGCTCTGGGGGTTCTTATCTTAAAGATTTTAAAAATTCAAGAAAGGCAGTAAGATTTAATTATGAATGTCAGGACCTACCTCAATGTGTAGGGAAGGAGTAAATTTAGTAGGTAATTGTTCCTTTAGTAAGTTTAGTAAGATACCACCCCCGCACCCCAAACAATCCATTATTAGCTGTATGGAGAGTATCTTGTCTTAGTTCTCCACAACTAGAATTCAAATTTTAATTCTCATTTAGTACAAGTAATTAATTCTAGATTCTCTTCCATTATTTCAACTGGAGATAATTTTTACGATATTACTTTCTAATGACCAAAAGGAAGAAAAAACACTAATCCACTCCACTGCCAGGCACTTTATTTTATTTTGCTTTATTTTTTAATTAATTTTTTTTTTTTTTTTGGCCGTGCCACGCAGCTTGCAGGATCTTAGTTCCCCGACCGGGGATTGAACCCGGGCCCCGGCAGTGAAAGTGCCAACCAAGTTCTAACCACTGGACTGCCAGGGAATTCCCCACTTTATTTATTTTATTGGAGTATAGTTGATTTACAATGTTGTGTTACTTTCTGCTATACGGCAAAGTGATTCAGTTATACATATACATATAGCCACTCTTTTTTAGATTCTTTTCCCATATTCTACTCAATACTCTGTAATGCCAGGCACTTCGGATGCAGCATCAAACATTTCCACTTGCGCAGCTATGTTATCGGAGTGAAACCCATTCGAGCAGAATATTGCGTAAGAGCAGAGAAACCTGAGGAACAGTCTGCATCTGGTTGTGGAAGTAAATTGAGGCAAGAATGAAAATGTGGGATTAGTTCAGCAAAGCAAACCTGGGCAGGTGAAGGGAGAATGGAAGGTAAAGCACAATACCTGTGACTAAAACTGCCTCCCAAGAGCTTATTTCCAATAGCCTTCCTTAGGCATTTGAGTTGGGGGAACAAGGGAAAAAAGGACATGAGGAATTTTCAAGTAATTAAGTACCACATAAAACATCAGTGTACTCAAAATCCTATGTCTACTATTCAACAGATGATTATTTAAGTTTCATATGACGAAACATTTATTACTACAGAGAAACTATGATGTGTGAAACAACCTACAGGCTGGCTATCACATTTCCAGGGATTCAGCGAGGAAGCATTATAAAAATAATACCTCTTTAAAAGTTAAGCCCTTTTGGCTTTATTGTCATCATCACCTCCATAAGTTATTATGGCTATCTTTTGTCAAATTATCCAAAGTACCTAGAACTGATTGAACTTTCATGACAGTAAAATCAGATGAGAAGCCAAAGTTCACTGGGACTCTAATATTACTGGCACTGGTCTCTCTTGAGTCAGTTTTTTAGGCTCTCCAAACCTTAAGTAAACAAATCCAACAGCCAGTGAAAACTGACACACCCAGAAACTCTCAGTGAAACCTTGACTTCACAGTTCACAATAGACTGTCCTATTCCCTCTACAGGTGGCCTTGCCTGGAGCTAAAGGTCAAAAGAAAACAATCCCCAACACCTTCACACTTTACGGGGGGAAAAAATGAGGAAGAAAAAAACAACAAGCAGGCTTCAAGGAGAGGTCGGGAACACGGGTACATACGTACCATACCTTCTGTTTTTCCTGACTGCTTCGTCTTAGTACCTTAACTAGAAAAATTTCATCTACATTCAAATTTCTTCAAACATCAGATGGACAGGATGCTAGAGCTAGGAGCCTTCAAGATGATCAGTATCTTCAGCCCCAACCTGACCAGCAGGACCCACCCTCAGCCCACTCCGCTCTACTCCCACAGGCCAAAATCAACCTACCCTGGAACCAGGGTCCAGGATTCTCAACTAACCTTCATGACAAGAAACCAATCTGCTCAAAGAAACCTATGAAGGCAGATTCTGAGGCTGCTCTCAACAACATCCTAACAAAGTGTTTCTAAGAAACAAAGTTTGGAACATCCCTAAAAACAGGTTAGCTATCAGGAACATGCATTTGGGAGGTATTTTTGGTAAGAGGGACTTTCTGCACTTCAGCAAATCGCATCATTTAGGAAGCAACCTACTGGTAGTATTAACAGTATATGCAAAAAAAAAAAACTGCCCTAATCTGTCTCTGCCTTCACTAAAGGATTTCATATGTCAATATTAGTACAGAATTAGTCCCTGTGATTCTCCAGGCTGTTCCATATGTAAAAAGTTTAAAGACCTGCCACCTGCTACCACCCCAAAAACACCCTTGCCAATCTTGACCAAAGACAGTAAACATCCTGAGCAATGGTATTTACTTCCAAAACGATCAGCAGGATAATAAAAAGGAAGGGGAGAGGAGATGCTTTTGTTTTCCAAAGCCACGTTATTTCCTTCGTGATTTCTTTAAAAGCCATTTCTTCTCAGTGCCTAGATCCACTTCTTAGAAATAGAAATCTGGCTTTTACCTGTAGCAAAACCATGTCCACTCACCCCACTTTCTAAACATTCGAAGTAAAACCTGAGGCCACAACTTTTGCAATATACAAAGACAATAATTCTAAAAATAAAGTTTCACAAAGCAGTATAGGTCAAATTTAGAGACAAATCTGGGGGTCTAATAAAAAAACTGGACATTTACTGACTTTCTTAAAACACTTACCCACTCTTCCACATTGGGGGGCTGCTCATCATAAATACGTTCCTTGTCCCACAAAATATTTGACTTGTCATACTGGTCCATCTTTCTTCGAGTTTTCACGGCAAAGAAAATTATTAAAGCAAAAGCCACAATAACCATAAACCCCAGCACAATGGCAATGGCCTAAAAAGAGATGAAAGATATTGACATATTTAGCTTTTAATTGCTTACTTTATCCCAACCCACACTCTACAAATACCTAAGGCCCTACTAAATATCTATTGTTTAACTGCTATAAAACTGATACAAATGGTTACATTTTACAAATATAAAACCTAGCCCAAACTAGTTCAGCTAAGGCTAGCAACACACACACACACACACACACACACACACACACACACACACCAACCTTGATTCAATCCTTGGAATGAACATAAATCCCTGTTTTAGAATTATAGAAAACTAGTTTCAAAGCCTGAGCACCAAGGGGCCATATTTTCATAAACAGATGAGAATGGCCAATAAATTAACTCATCACTGGTATACTTCTAAAGGGCTGGAAAATGTTATTCTCAGAAGTAGTTTTATTATTATTTTTTTTAACATCTTTATTGGAGTATAATTGCTTTACAATGGTGTGTTAGTTTCTGCTTTATAACAAAGTGAATCAGTTATACATATACCTATGTCCCCATATCTCTTCCCTCTTGTGTCTCCCTCCCACCCTCCCTATCCCACCCCTCTAGGTGGTCACAACGCACCGAGCTGTCAAAAGTAGTTTTAAGTACCCAATCATGCTTATAGCCTTGTTCATAACACAAGCCTGGCACAACTTTTTACACTGAATTTAAATTTCAGTCTTACCAAAAATTATGCAGATACACTCTAACCAAGCTATAAATTAGAGAGAATGGGCTAATGATCCATTTAGTCTGTTAGTTTCCTCTGTTTTAGGTGTCTTTTGTGTGCTTACTAGAAGAGCCTGTGACAAGGAAACCCTACCCCTGACAGTTCTCCTAGTGTCTGACAGGTATGTTAAGTGGTACACTGGCCTGGAGGCACTTGGGAGTTGAGACAGGTACCAGGGCTCTGGCCTGGATATCTGGTAATGGGTAACAGGAAGCTCTCTTTGCAGCTGTCTATGTAACAGTGGTATCCTTTTTCAAAGAATACAGGTTTCAGGTAGTCAGAGGACTAAGAGGGATGTCAGTATGGTAAGAAAGGAATACCAGCCCTCAGCCCTATTTACCACAGACACTCTGAATGTCAACAACAAAACTCTGAAACCTATATTTCAGTCTTCAAAATAATGGTAGTTATTGGAGAAGGTCTAACCCCCAAAAAGAGACTCATCCTGGTAAAAGAATGAAAATTCCTGGGTCAGTATACAGAGAAAGAAAAAAAGGAAAAAAAAAAGATTAGTAAGTTAGAAACATTTTCTTAATTAGGATGACTCATGGTTACTGAAAAGCAGGGTTCTCCACCCCACCTGCACATTTGAATCACCTGACAGCTTTTTGAAATACTGATTTACACAGTGAAAATTAGAAAACATTTTTATAAGAAATTAAAGAAGACCTAAGTAAATGGAAAGACACCCTATGTTCATGGATCAGAAGACTTATTGTAAATATGACAATTCTTCTCCCAGCTAGGATTTTGAAGGATTGCATTGATCTACAAATTCAACATGATCCTAACATTCATGTGAAAATGCAAGAGACCTAGAATCTAGCCAAAAGAATCTTGAAAAAGAAGAACAAAGTTGGAGGACCCCCACTTCCCAATTTCAAAATTGACGACAAAGCTACAGCAATCAAGAAGTGTGGTACTGACCTAAGGACAGAAACACAGGTAATGGAAACAAATTGAGAGTCTAGAAAAATATCGTCACATTTATGGTCAATTCATTTTTGACAAGGGCATGAAAATAACTCAATGGAGAAACAGTCCTTTCCACAAATAACACTAAGACAACTGGATATCCACATGCAAGAAATGTTGGACCCCTTCCTTATAACATGCCCCAAATTAACTCAAAATGGATCATGGACCTAACTGTTAAGAGCTAAAATTATAAAACTCTTAGAAGAAAACATATAGGAGTAAATCTTTGTGACCTCAAATTAGGCAAAGTGTTTTTAGATACGACACCCTTTTGGGGTGCAAAAGCAATGAAGAAAAATTAAATTAGACCTCACCAAAATTAAAAAACTTTTGTGCAAAGAACATCATCCAGAAAGTGAAAAGAGAATGACAAAACGGAGAGAAAATATTTGCAAATCATATTATAAGGGACTTGTATCCAAATATATAAAATTTCTTACAACTCAATAAATATCCAAATAGCCCAACTAAAAAATGGGCAAAGATTCTGAATAACCGTTTCTCCAAAGAAGATATACTAATAGCCAATAAGCACAAGAAAATATCATTAGCTATCAAGGAAATGCAAATCAAAACCAAAATGAGGTACCACTTCACACCCATTAGCATGGTTAGACTCAGACAAAAACAATGCTGGGGGATGTGGAGAAATTGGAATCCTCATACATTTCTGGTAAATGTATAATAACGCAACCTCTTTGTAGAAGAATGTGACAGTTCCTCAAAAGGTTAAACACAGAATCTCCGTAAGACCCATCAATTCTACCCCTAGGTATATACTGAACTCAAGAGCCGTTAAAACATAGGTTTCACACAAAAATTCGTAACAGCCAACGTGGAAATAGCCCAAATGTCTGTTAACTGGCGAATAAATAAAATGTGGTATATCCCCACAATGGAACGGTATTCAGCAATAAAAAGGAATGAAGTACTGGTACATGTTCTAACATGGATGCACCTTAAAACATTAATGCTAAGTGAAAGAAGCCAATCATAAAAAAACACATATTGTATGAGTCTGCTTATATGAAATATCCAGAATAGGCAAAACCATAGAACAGGATAAGTGGTTTCTCGATCTGGGGACGGTTAGTGAAATGAGGAGTGACCGCTAATGAGGATGGGGGTTTTTTCTGGGGTAGTGAAAATGTTCTAAGATCAACTGTGGTGATGGTTGCACAACTCTGTGAATATACTAAAAATACTGAACTGTATTTTAAATGGATGAATTAGATGGTATGTTTAATCATACCTTAATGACACCCAGCCCTTCTCCCAGTTTCTGATTTAAATAGAAGTGGGGCGTGGCATCAATATCTTTTTAAACATTCCCAAAGTGAATCTATTAAGCATCCCAAGATGAGAGCCTCTGACCCAAGGAAAGAGAGGAGGAAAAAAACAAAACTATCCATACCTCCTGGGGATCCACCACACAGTAGTGATATAAATATTGATCCACATAGATTCCAGCAGCTGCAGGTGTATAAAACTGGTTGCAGAGGGCATATATTTGTGAACTGTAGAGAGACCCAGATGCCTGGGCAGTTGGGTTGACTCCAATTATATAGACAATTGTGGCAATAAACACCATAATGGCCAGGACAGCACTCACTATTATCACAGTCAAATAAAATCTTCTTGTTCTAGATATTTCAGATCTTATAACGCTGGTAACAAATATCACCAATGCAGCCATGAAACAAAAGGCAGCCATGGCCAGTAGGAATCCCTTTGCAGCTCTTGGATCTGTATAGCCTCCTCCATAGCCATAACCGTAGCCATAACCATAGCCATATCCACTTCCGTAGCTACCAAAGCCACTTCCTCCATAAGGGTAGCCAATACCACCTCCTATTAAGGTTCCATAGCCTCTGTCCCAGGCAAGAGTGGAGGCAACACAGGCAAAAATGGCAATGCACATCACGATAATAAGCATAGACAGAATCCGAATCACTCCTGGAGGAGAGGTCCATTTGTAGAAGTGGAGAATTTCATCTTCCGGGTAGAAAGAATACGCTGGCTGAGAGAGCATTGGTCGAACGTGCATCTCTCCACCATATACGTCATTGCTTGGTGCATAATGATTGGGTTTGCTGAAAAGCACATGAAAATTTTAAGTTAGCAATTTGTAGTGGTGAGCAGAAAGAACAAATAAAGTACCTGGAATAATCTGAACAAACCACTGGCAAATAAAACTATTATTTGTACTGTTCCACTGTAATGGGGCAATCTGTATCCTCCCACACCCCTACCAAATTCAAATATCAAAATCCTAACCCCCGGACTTACCCAGTGGCACAGTGGTTAAGAATCCGCCTGCCAATGCAGGGGACACAGGTTCGAGCCCTGGTCTGGGAAGATCCCACATGCCGCGGAACAACTAAGCCCGTGCGCCACAACTACTGAGCCCGCGTGCCCAGAGCCTGCACACCACAACGAAGAGTAACCCCCGCTTGCTGCAACTAGAGAAAGCCCACGCGCAGCAACGAAGACCCAACACAGCCAAAAATAAATAAATAAATAATTTTTTTTAAAAAAGAGGCCCCAGAGACCTCTCTCACCCCTTCTACAATGTGAGGATACAAGAAGTCTGCAATCTGGAAGATGGCCTCCACCAGAACCGGACCATGTTTGCACCATATCTTGGGCTTCCAGCCTCCAGACTGTGAGAAATAAGTTTCTGTTGTTTATAAGCCACCCAGTCTATGGTACTCTATTACAGTAGCCCCAACTGACTCAGACATCCATTGAACAGTAAACATATCTGTGCATGATGCATCAGAATCACCTGGAGGGTTTGTTGGCCCTCATCCCCAGAGCTGCTGAGTCTGCAGGTCTGGGGTAGAACAAGTTTCTAGATGCTGTTGATGCTGCAGTCTGGAAACCACACATTGAGAATGACTGCTTAGTTTCTACGGAACAGAGGTTCTCAAATTTTGCAGCATGTTAGAATCACCTGGGGATGTATAAAATCCCCAGACGGAGCACTCCAGACCAGTTAAATCATAATCCCTGGGGATGGGACCCAGGGAGTTTAGAACAGTGGTATCAGCCCTTTTGCCTTTGTGACTGAAGACCGATTCCTTCAGACTTGACACTTACAGTGGCCTCCACTGGGTCACGTGTAAATCCTGGCAGCCTCGCTCTCTTACCTAAGAAAGCACATTCATTCACTTATTCATTTGGCGGCTATTTACTGGAGTTGCCAGGCTGACGCGTGCTGGGCTCTGTGCTAGGTACTGGGGATACAACAGTGAACAGGACAGCCTCAGTCCAGGCCCATCACAGAGTACAGTCTGTCAGGGCAGTAAGACATTAAACGAAGCACTACATGAACTACAGCCAGTTAAGACAAGAGCTACAAAGTAGATCAGTTACCAATGAGGGCTCATCAGAATGGTGGCTAATCAGATCAGAATCTCCTTTATAAAAATACCTTGCAAACTCCAGTAATTTAATGATAAACACACAGCTTGTAACAGACACACTGATGCGTGGACACATTGAATCTAAAAACTGTGGGCCCTGGCGAGGCAAAATTCAACTCCTAAACCAACTAAAGCCCCTTTTGTTTTTGTCATTATTTCTATAGACCGCCTTCCTCACTCCAAAGGAGACATCTTACTACTGGGTGCCACTAACCATAGGAATTAGAATTACCTGAGTCCCGTAAATGAGAATGAAAAGGAAATGGAGAAACTGGAGAGAACAATGAAATTGACAAGGAAGAAAATTCAGTAAAACATTCTACTTAGATACTTGGGTTGTTTCCATTTGGGGCTGTCATGAACAGCGTAGCTCTGACACAGTCTCCAACATACATCCTGATACACACAGGCACTTTTTTTTAGGGTATATATCCAGGAGTAGAATTTCTGGGTCAAATTTTTTTTTTAATTTTCAGCTCTACTAGACAATGTCAAACTGTTTTCTAAAGTGACTGATTCACTTATACTCCCATTAACAGTGTAATGTTCACAGAAACATTGCTTATGATAACGCCAAGCTGGAAACAGTCCAAACGTCTGCCTACAGTGCCATGGGTAACTGTGATAGAGCCTCACAATGGAATGCTATGGAGCTGTGCTATTATGACAGCCGCTAGCCGCACAGATGGACGGAGCACTTGAAATGCAGCCAGTCCCAAATGAGATGTGCTGTGAAGTGTAAAACACAAAGTGCTCATAGTATGAGGGAAGAATGTAACATCAGCAGGAGAGAACCCTAGTCCTGACTATGGACTTTGAGTGATAATGATGTGTCAATGTAGGTTCCTCAGTTGTAACAAATGCACCACTCTGGTGGGGATGTTGATAGTGGGGAAGCTATGCATGTGTGGGCAGGGGGCCTATAGGAAATCTCTGTACGTGTCTCTCAATTGTGCTGTGAACCTAGAACTGCTCTAAAAAATAAAGACTGCTAAAAAAAGAATATAAACTATCTTGTAAACCAGTGTTTATATCAATCACATGTTGAAATGATAACATTTTGGATATATTGAGTTAAGTGAAATATATTAGTAAAATTAATTTCTTTTTAATATGGTTACAAGAAAACATGAAACTACATATATGGCTCACACTGTATTTCTTTAGCACTGCTCTGAAGCAAAAAAATGAACTACAAATTCATGTAGATAAATCTTACAAGTTGAAAGAAACAAAGCAGAAAAGAATACATACAGCATATTACGTTCATACAAAGTTTAAGAACAAGTAAAACTAAACCATATTGTTCAGGATGTACAAAGTGGTAAAATAATAGAGAAAAGCAAGTGATGGCCATATGTCAGAACAGTGGTTTCCACAGGAAGGAGAGGACACAGGCAAAGACTGAGGTGCTCTATTTCTTGACTGAGATGATGATTTTGCTTTGTATTTAATTTATTCATCATTTTATATGCACATTCTGTGCCCTTTTCTATATGTATATTTCACCACTGTTTACAAAAATAAGTATGAGGTTAATGGAGCACTACTCAGTTACTATATTCTCCAGCATATCTCATTGCCATAAACAACTGTGTCCCTACCACATTCAGGTATCGGTCAGGAGGCTATGTAATAGAAGCACATCCCCTTAACTACAGTTATCAGAGTTAAAGCTACAAACTACTTAAAGGAGGAAACCCTTATCAATGTTTGACAGCAAATTTAAAACTTAAGAATTCATTGTTAAATCTCCAAATGGCTAAAGACACCAAGAACCCTCAACTTTGTTTCTTTCTTTTTTTTTTTTTTTTTTTTTAAATGGACATTTTCTACTTTGGGGAGCTTTTTATTTTTATTTTTTTTAATTAATTTATTTTTATTTTTGGTTGCGTTGAGTCTTCGTTTCTGTGCGAGGGCTTTCTCTAGTTATGGCAAGTGGGGGCCACTCTTCATGGCGGTGCGCGGGCCTCTCACTATCGCGGCCTCTTTTGTTGTGGAGCACAGGCTCCAGACGCGCAGGCTCAGCAGTTGTGGCTCACGGGCCTAGTTGCTCCGCGGCATGTGGGATCTTCCCAGACCAGGGCTCGAACCCGTGCCCCCTGCATTGGCAGGCAGATTCTCAACCACTGTGCCACCAGGGAAGCCCCATGTTTCTTGTTTTAATATAATTAAGGAATCACTTAAAATTAACAATGTGGAAAACATTATTGCTAAGTGAAAGAAGTCAGTCACAAAAGACCAAACATTGTATGATTCCATTTCTATGAAATATCCAGAATGGACAAATCTAGAAACAAAGTGGACTGGTGGTTGCCTAGTACTAGGGGGAAATGGGGAATGACCGCTAACGGATAGAGGGGTTTCTTTGGGAAGGGGATGATGAAAATATTCTAAAACTGATTGCGGTAATGGCTGCACAACTCTGTGGATACACCCAAACCAATGAACTGCCCATTCTAAATGGGTGAATTGTCAGGTGTGTGACTTATACCTCAATAAAGGTGTTATCTGAAAAACTGACAATCTATTGCCAACAGTCATCTAAAAAAGGCATTAATATGGAAGCTTCATACCACTTGTGAAAAACAAAAAGGAACAAATATACACACAAATATAAGCCTAGACTATATTAGAGCAAACATTAAAATCAAGTGATAATAGCTCCCACTGCAGAAAAAAGCTGTCATCCTGGAAGTTATAGGTAAGAGGGAAACTCACTCTTCACTGCATACCCTTTGGTTCAATTTGATTTTACAAATCACCAAACACATAACAGTTTTATTTTATTTTATTCTATTCTATTCTATTTTATAGCAAACACATAACAGATGAAAGTTTCAACTACACCTTTTTTTTTTTTTTTTTTTTTTTTTTACATGTAATAGACTTAAAAAAAAGAAAAGGGGAATCCCCTGGTGGTCCAGTGGTTAGGACTCCATGCTCTCACTGCCGAGGGCCTGGGTTCAATCCCTGGTCAGGGAACTCAAATCCCACAAGCTGCGAGGCTCAGTCAAAGAAAAAGAAGAAGACTTACGTATTTACTTACAATTCATCAGGTCTATAAGGAGGTGGACTTTCAAGAGGCCTGGATGACATGGCTGATGTCGGTGGTCACCTGATCTTCAGGATGAGCAATGCCCCGTAGCTCCCAAGATAAGCCAATCTAAGCAACAGAAGTAGGGTAATGACATTACTACTGAGCTCATAGTTTCCTTGCATCACTAAGAAAACTAATGATATCAATCTCCAGTGACCTCTCACTCCATGGTTATTTCTCTTGTCCTTTCCACTGTCATTTTTACACACTGGACCATTAATTCTTTGAGCACAGAAAGCATTGAGTGTAGGACTCATTCGGCCTGGTAGCCCTCAGGGCACCTACCATCATGCTCTGCATATCACTGGCATATGAATATTGTTTAAACTTGAAACTTAAGGTTGCAATAATGAAAATTTCACAAAGCTTTTTACAGCATAGGCAAAAGTGGTATTTTTTAAAATAGTCACTTCAAAGAACACAAATAAAGATGTATAAAAGATAAAATTTCTTAAAATACATTTATTCTGTTTCATATTACTTTTCAAAGTTCATATAAAATGAGAATGCATATGGAAGGGCATACATAGCTGTGTCCAGCATATACCAGCCCTTCAATGTTAACTAAAGCATAATCTGGTTTAAAAGTATGCTTTTATCATTAAAAAGGGTTACAAAAAGCATCTATAAATAGTACGATTATGGACATTTTCCCCTTATCTCCTTTTCCAAGTCTTCAAAATGGAATATAATTTTCAAAAAAGGAAAAACATCACACACTGTATTAAAGAGTCCTCTTCACTAAGAGAAAAGCAGAATAATTTTCTTCTAAGATTCCTCAGAACAAAAATCCCTGAACATCTGAGAGGCAATTTCACTCAATCAACAAGTATTTATTAAATGCCTACACTGTACCATAGGAGCCCGTGGAAGTTAAGTATGAGACCAAGTTCTCCCGAAGGTCACGCACAAAGTAAACAGCATCTACAACAGGCATTATTTAGGGCTGAACTACATGATTAAGTGCAGTTTGGAGATAACAGGGAAGACTTAGAAAGAAAGAGCCAGAAGCTTGGGGGTGGATGGTGGGAAGGACATGAGAAAGATCTATAACCGGAGTATATTAAAGTGTCTAATATTTTTTCCTTTTCAAATAAGGGTTGTGTAATCACACATTACTATGTTTGGAACAGTAAATCAATTCAAACTCTTTAAACTTTGTTCTTTAAAATCAACAGCAACTATCCTCCACATCTTTAAGAATAGTCAATTACAAATGTCTCGGAATAAAATATTGCCCAAATGTATCTAGGTGAAACCTCAAAGATGGAAATATATTAAATGTTAGTAATGCCAACACAACTAGAATAATTTTCCAAACACAGTAAAGAAAGACAACTTCTCTACATTCTTTTATTTCTAAAAACTGCTTTATTGAAGTATAACATACAGAAAAGTGCACAAATCTAAGTGTATACAGCCCTGTAACTAGCACCCAAACACACATACAGATGAGCAATTTAGGCCAAAATATTACAGTGCTATGAAAGAGTGAAAGTCCAGATTAACTGTCTTCCTAAATTGATGTTCAGAAAAAGAACATTAAGGAAAACTGAATTTAAACACTATTAAATATGGAACCCTATTTCTGAAGCTGAATGTCAAATACTGACACACTGACCTTAGAGGAATCTTACCTCTTCTATAACTAGGTCTCACTCATTCAAGACTATGCCAAAAATTCCAGGCTCAGTGGTAGTTCTTAAAAATCCTAAATTAATCCAGACTCAGGCTGAAGTTTTGTTTTGTCGAAAATCCAGCAAACAAAATCCCTTTCCAAACTTCTATTTCCTGGAGTTTGTCATGTCTCCCCTAAGAGCAGAGGTTTTAAATTGTGAAGCAAATAATTTCAGAAAATTAATTAAGAACAAGCCAGGACTTCCCTGGTGGTCCAGAGGGTAAGACTCCATCCCAAAGCAGGGGGCCTGGGTTCAACCCCTGGTCAGGAAACTAGATCCCACACACATGCCACAACAACAACAAAAAATCCGTATGCAGCAACTAAGACCTGGAGCAGCCTAAATAAATAAATAAAAATAAATCTTAAAGAACAAGGGGCTTCCCTGGTGGCGCAGTGGTTGAGAATCTGCCTGCCAATGCAGGGCACACGGGTTCGAGCCCTGGTCTGGGAAGATCACACATGCCGCGGAGCAACTAGGCCCGTGAGCCACAATTACACAGCCTGCGCGTCTGGAGCCTGTGCTCCGCAACAAGAGAGGCCGCGATAGTGAGAGGCCCGCGCACCGCAATGAAGAGTGGCCCCCGCTTGCCACAACTAGAGAAAGCCCTCGCACAGAAACGAAGACCCAACACAGCCATAAAATAAATAAATAAATAAATAAAACCAAAGTTAAAAAAAAAAAAAAGAACAAGTCATGCCAAATCAATTTCATTTTCTTTTTTGAGAAGGTTACCAGACTGGTAGATGAGGGGAATACAGAGAGAATGCTGAGAATCTTGGACACGTCCTCGTGTAACAGAGTGTGGGTAGGCAGATTCCTACAGGGCTGAATAATGGAAGCTAATTAGGATGAATGAATGAACCATTTATGTCCACCTGGAGGGAGGTATCAAGTCGAGACCACAGACAAAGTGGACAAGTGTATCCAGATCTGCAGCTGACAAGACACTGGAAAGGACAGGTAACCCACTGGCTACAAGTACATCGACACTGATCAAGGTCTCTGTAAGGCTAAAATGATGAGCTAAAACAAACCTAGTTAAAAGCTCACAATCTGAGGGGACAAATTCTTCTCTTCTGTGAGCATCGCTACCTTCCTGTGTCAAAGAGGGGGATAATCCTGACCTCTGGACTGGGATAAATAGGTAAGATAATGTATTAAAGAAGATGAGCAAAAAGCATTTACAGCAAGGTGATTATTCTGAAGGTGAGAAATTTCAGTGTTTAGGCACTTAGGTATATTGTATCCATTTTCAAATACTGGTGGCAGGATAAATCATTTTAAATACGTAAAACTCAATTTTTAAAAACTAATAGTATAAGTACTAGATAACGGAAATCTGGCTTAATAACTGTTCATTTTTATAAGTTTATTTCCTTGATCAGAATTTCAACAAAAGCTAACAAGCTATCCCAAACTTACCCAGTATTTACAGAGCTAGTGCTTAGATCTAGGAATGATACAGTTATTAAAAAGAAACAAACCTATAAAAAATAATAAAATCAAATAAAATCAAAAAAAAAAAAAGAAAGAAACAAACCCCTGCAGAACTGTGAAATCTGAACATCATGTTCCAACTAGGTGCCTCTCCAGGAGGCAGACTTAGATTGTTAAAGATCTAGAAAAACCATGTCTTAGGACAAATGACTGGAAAAACAGGAAATGTTTGGCCTGGAGAACTCAACATTAGAAGGACCACTATGGCAGCCTTCAAATAGCTGTAGAGCTGTCTTTGTAGTCCTAGAAATGGTTCCTTTAAAAAAAAAAAAAAAACACTCCAGAGGATCAGATCTCATCTCAACTTTAGGAAGTCTCTCCACACACCCTCCCAAAATAACAAATAACAATTTGACCTCATGCCATTTATGCCAAGCTTGTTTGGTATTTGCAGGGGGTGGGGAGAAGTGGACCAGAGGACTTCTAAGGTATCTTTCAAGGCAGCCTGTGACTGGGTTTTAAGGTAAGGCAAGAGGAAACAGAGGACCAAGAACGCTGCCCAATGCCCAGCACGGCAACATGAACAATATCTGGTCAATAAGTGTATGTTGAATGAAGGAAAACATGAGAAGTGAAAAGGCCACAGGATCTGGCTGAAGGGGCTCACTGGTCACCTTCACAGAACCTTCGCAGAAACTGTGTCGTAAGAATGATAGGGACAAAAGTCAAACAGCTGACTCAGAGTCAGGGCCAAAAGGGAAGCAGTTGACCCTTACTGAATATGTTAAGTTGATGTTAAAGTATAAAAAGTTCTCTTTGAAAATATTTACTGGCCAAAAAAATCTTAGAAAACTAAGTTAAGATAAAAAAGGAAAGCCTGGGACTTCGTGGTGGCACAGTATATAAGACTCCACACTCCCAATGCAGGGGGCCCGGGTTCGATGCCTGGTCAGGGAACTAGATCCCACATGTGTGCTGCAACTAAGAATTCGCATGCCACAACTAAGGAGCCCGTGTGCCGCAGTTAAGAAGCCCGCCGGCTGCAACTAAGACACGACACAACCAAATAGAAATAAATAAATAAGTAAATATTTTTTAAAAAGGAAAGCCTGAAAAAAAAAAAAAAAAAAAGGAAAGCCTGAAAATGCTATGCTTCAAAAGTATTCTTTAAAGCAAACTGTCAACAGGTAAAAATAAATAAACACTATTATATTTAAGGGCAGTCTGTTCCTTTTCGATCACATGCCTTTCATTAACTTGCTTTTAAGTTTTTTATGTTTATATTAAATGATTCTATTTAGATTTTGAAATTAGGCAGATTTTGAAATAGACTAGCTCTGAGTCAGAAGCCACATTTTAAATTTGCTCTCCAGCTGATTTTTAACCACACCATATATTTTGAGAATCATTGCCTAGAATAAAGGCATCAATCCAAGGAGGGCCTTGATCCTGAGGGTTTCCTGTTTAGAACGCCCAATCTTTACATGGCAGGCACCTCCAGATCAGGTCTCAGCTCAAATGTCACCTCCTCAGAGAAGTCCTCCCAGTTACTCATTCCATCCACCAAACCAATTTATTTTCAGAGCAAATTTCCCCTCTAATTATTTTTTTCTTTCTTTCTTTCTTTTAAACTGCTACCATCTCCACCCCAAAAGGAATACCAGCTTCCCAAGCACTTAAATGTCTGTCTTGATCATCACTCTCATTCCTGATCCCTAGATCTAGTCCCTGTTACAAAGGGATGCTCAATCAATATTTGATTTATAAAATCAACAGCCCAAATTAGAGTTGGGATTTCAATCCAGCAGTGAATGCCTTGAAGCTCTTCACATAACTAACACCCAGGAAATACAATCCTTCAAGTTAAGTTCAAGAAAAGTAGTTAAGTGCTTACAGTGTGAGGGAAAGGGAGAAAAAAGGGTCAAACTCACAACTGTACAGGCATCACCTGGGAACTTATTAGAAAGGCAGAATTCCAGGCTCCACCTTTGACCTATGAATCAGAATCTGTATTTTAATAAGATCCCCAGATGATTCATACCACATTCAAGATTGGAAAGCATGAAGGTACAGAACAGCTGCAACCCTGGAGGCGAATTTTGTGAAAAGGTGTAACAATGGTCTTTTTACTCCAATAGTTCCATAAATAGTAATGCGGATGAAAAAAGCCCACTAAAATTCTAATCAAGTAAGCCTTGAAATGCAACTAAAGAAAACTTCCCTCTGGGAGGTTCCTGGGAAGGTGAAAGACATACCAGTTACTTTCCGTGGTTGAAAGCAATCTTCTATCATTTTGAAAGGGCAATAACTACAGCATTATCTTTAGAAGAAAACAGGAAAAGTTTTACCTTTACATCAAGCAAGATGGGGAACACTTATATGAGGCCATAAGGACTAGTCAAAGGTAGAGAATTCCAGAAAAACTCCCCAAATCTGGTTCTCACGCTGGAATATCAAGGACTGTTGCTTTAATGATATACCTTCCCTGATTAGCTGAAGTAGTTTTCAAGCCAGCCCATTTGTAACATGTTTCCCCTACCCGGTGTTTACTCACTTTTAAAATGGAGTTCTAATAAGATCTAGCTTTTAGAGATGCTGGGGTGATAACATGATATAAAGCACAACAGGCTTTTAGCACAGCGCCTTACACATAGGAGGCAATGCTCATCGTTTCCCTAAATTGCCTGGAAGTTGTGGAAATCTCGCTCTCCTCCCCTCCATATTCTAACAAAGAAGGTGCCAAATAACCAAATAAATGCAAAACTACAAAAAAAAGGGCTGCTGCTTTGTCCGAGGAGATATCAATTACTGTGGCGCCACCTTTTAAAATGTCTATTTTAAAACACCAGGAAAAGAAAATAAAGATTCAATACGTACAGTGCAAAAGTAAACATTGCTACACTAGGGAATACACAGTTTGAGAAATTCACCTCTGTCTGGAAAGAACCAGTTTTCAATCACAAAAAAACACAAGTGCCTTAACGGGAAGGGGTTCTCTTTTCCCGGCATCCCAATAATACACCTGTTGTGCATGAGGGCCACACACTAACCTGGAAGGCTGCCTCCTCCCCGCCCTGGGTCATTTCCCAGGTGGGCAGGTTGCCCGGCCAGCCCCAGGGCCGGCCCGAGGATGCCGTGCCTCTCCTCCGGCTCAGCTGCTTCACCTGGGACACGAGGGGCTTGGGCTTGCTCTCCCAGCCGCAAGGTGCAGAGGCCATTTTGGCCCCTCATCCCACCTGCCCCGCACACTTCCTCCAACGCAGGCAACATGTCGGCTGCGCGCGGGGCCTGCCCTTCCCGGGGTCTCAAGACCCGGCGGCCTGGCCGAGAGCAGGTCCCGGCGGCCGTGCGTTCCCGCAGCGCCCAGGAGCACCCCGGACGGTGCGCGCCCGGGCTGGCCGAGCAGGGACGGCCCCGAGGCAGGTCCGCCAGTCTCGCGGCGGCCTTTAGGTCACGGGTGAGAATCCCATGCGTGAGCGGCTTCCCTCGAAGTACAGCTTCATTCGAAATTAAATCCCCGCCCCCCAGCTTAAATCGACGCGGGCTCACACAGCTCCCACCAAGGGGGTTGAAAACAGCCGATCGGCCCGCCCCAGGTCTCCAGGAATACTGCACGGATTAAACCCGGCCACCCCCTCTCCTCCAGGGACACCCAAAGCGGGTGGGATGGGGGCGGAGAACAGCAGGCTCCCCTCGGAGTCCGAGCCGCCCCGCCCCGGCCAGCGAGCGGCCCCTTTGCTTCAGCTTTCAAGCTCAGGGCCCTCTCCCCGAGGACCTCCCAGAACCGCAGCCCGGAGAGCTGGGCGCAGGATTCTCGTTGTTCACCAACCTCCCGCCGGCCCCCAGGAAAGCGAAAAGTTGCCCGCGCCGCCTAGACACTGGTGGCTTTAAGCGTTTCCGCCGAAGGAGCTGACGGGCGGCTCCAAGCGGCCCCTCGCCCCTGGGAGGCAGCCTCCAAGTTCGCCCGGCGCGGCTCTCTCCGCCGCCCCGTGCCTCTCCGGTTCCCGCGAGTCCCAGCCGAGGAGCGAAACCGCCACCGAAACCAGCGCTGGGCGTCCTCCCCCTGCGCCTCCCCTACAAGACCGGGGGGCCTTGGTCCCCCCCGTGCGACCCAGGCGTCGCGCCCGGCTCTCACCTCCTCACTGCAGCCGGGCCCAACCCACCCACCAAGGACTGCGGGAGCCCACGAGCGCGCTCACCTGGAGGGCGCACCTGACGACGTGCAGACAGCCAGCTCTCAGCCGGGCTCCGCAGGGGACCCAGCCCTCCTCCTCTCCCTCCCCCTCCCCCCACCCACCCCGCCGTCCTGCCCCCGGGCATGCGCACCAACCCCAGGCCCGGGGGCTGGAGGTTCGTGGCCACGCGCCTGCGAGCCGCGCCGGCGAGCCTCACCTGCTGCACCCGGCTCGGGCTCCTCGGCGATCTGGCTAGTTCTCCCCGGAGTCCCGCCGCCTCGGCCAGACGAAGGAGAAGGGGGGAGGTGGACGCGGGCGAGAAGGCGTGGTGTGGCGGCCTCCTCCCTCTGTGACCCATTCACCTGAAACTCCGATGGGAGAGGGAAGGGAGCGGTATGGAAGGAGGCGGGAGGAACCCGCCTTTCCCTGCACACCCTTGCCGCTCCCGGCCTTAAAGGAACAGCGCGGCGTTTCTGCCCGGGTGGGCGGGGACGGATAGCAGAGGGGTGGCGTGGGGTAGAGGCTTGGGCTCCCCGAGGGTGGAGGGTGGCCCTGGACCACTCTAGGGAGCGGTCGGAGCTCCGCGGGCTTCGGGTAGAAGTGCGGAGTGTTTGGCGTGTGAGGTCTGGAGGGGACCGTTCCTCCTGACGAGTGTTAAAGGGTGCTCAGCACTTTGGCAGGAAAAGCACGACCTGACACAAAACTTTCCTGCTCCAAAACTTTGGTTAAAGTTTTGTTGGAAGGAAGCATCTAGATGTGGGAGATTTTCAAAAGTCATGCGTAAATTTAGGAACTGTTTCTGAATCTCTGGATCCAGAAAAAGACCATTACTCAGTGGTTCAGTAAAGGTGACGTATTGTAGATACTGGTGTCGGTAAATTTGCCATCAAAATTCAGTGTATACTAAGATATACGTTATTACCATTTCAGGGTCCTCTGCCCTTCCTCCCCAAATTTAACTATGGCATGACTGAGAGTCTGCTCTTGAGGGGATTTAAATTATTTGAATATTCCCTGAAGCTTAAGGAAAAAGGAAAAAAAAGCCCTAGTTCTGTGTGCTATGTTCTACTTCTTGATCTGGAGGCTGTTTCCAAAGGAGTGTTGAATTTAGGGAAACTCATAGTCTACACTTAACGATGTGTACACTTACCTATATGATGTAGTTCAATATAAAAAAAATTGCACTGCTGAATGGGACAGTTTTAGTTCTTGCTATTTAAGTGTCTGCATATTGAAGGCTAGAATTTAGGTTTCTTACGTCCTGCTTCGCTTTGTGTTCCAATCTGCAAAGTCAGCATTGCTACATTCAGTCCAATCCCACCCACTTCTCTGCCTCTAATTAAGTGGTTAGAGATGTGACTTTGCCATACATTAGATCTCAAGGCACAATTCAACACTTAAGGAAGTAAAACCATTATATAAATATAAGGTATTTAAAATGATGACAGCCTTAATGAGTAATTAATCTAATTGGTTTTCTTTGTGGAAGTCATTGCTGCAATTACTTTAATATGAATATGTAGTTTTTGAATGATGCAGTTTAAATTGGTATTGTTAACACTGGGGAAGTCAGGTTAATCCTCTTAAGTTCCCTGTCAGATTACTGAAATCTCCAAACATTCCACTCGGTTTATAATTAAACAAGGGAACATTTCCTAATACTCTTACATTTATAAACACATGTCTATTATTTTATAGTGTACTTTTGACTTGTTCTGAAGAGGAGAACTTAAGTTTTTTTCCCCACTTTTCAAAAATTGAAATACATTTCATATACTGTAAAATTCGCCCTTAATTTTAAAGTGTGTATATAATTCAGTGGGTTTTAGTATATTCACAAGGCTGTACAATTATCACCACTAATTCCAGAACATTTGCATCACTGAAAAAGTCTGTTAGGAGTCTCTCTTCATTTCCTCTTGCCTCTAAACCCTGGCATCCACTGATATACTTTCTGTCTCTCTTGATTTGCCCATTCTGGACATTTTATACTAACTGTTAATATAATATGTGGCCTTTTGTGTCTGGATTCTTTCACTTAGCGTAATGTTTTCAAGTTTCGTTCATGTTGTAGTTCCTACCGGTAAATCATTCCTTTTTATGACTCAATAATATTCCATTGCATGGATATACCACATTTTATTTAAACCTTCATCAGTTGATGGACATTTGGGTTATTTCCACTTTTTGGTTATTATTAATAATGCTGCTATAAACCTTCATGTACAAGTTTTTGTGTGAAATTATGTTTTCAGTTCTCTTGGGTAAATTAAGTATTTAAACTTTTTATCATTTGAAGAGACTAACATTCATATCATGTTATTTTTCTTATTCGCATTTTAAACCTAAACCCAAAGAGATGTTAGGATGGAAGGTTAGTTACTATGTTTGATTTGCTTTCCTAATTCATTCATTCAACAACCATTTTCTAAGTGCCTACCATGTGCACAATAGTGAACAAAACCCCAAAATCCCTTTCTTGGCAAAGATTACACTCTAGTTACTGCTGCATTCAGGCGTATGGAATAGTAGGATTTTTTTAACTTGAACTATATGAAACTGGTAATAGTTGATCATTTTAAACTACAAAATGGCAATTTAATATGGTTTAACTTAAAACTAAACTAAATTTCTATTGGAATGTTGTATACCATTTTTGTTCCATTCAGATTAATTTTCCAAACAATACTCATAACATTAAAAAATCTAAAAACTGTATTCTTTTAACTATTACCTAATAGCGTGCCTATTAGGTAGTAGTTGAAAATGTTCAGAAAGAAAATTCAGCCTTAAAACCTAAACACATGGGCTTCCCTGGTGGCGCAGTGGTTGAGAATCTGCCTGCCAACGCAGGGAACACGGGTTCGAGCCCTGGTCTGGAAAGATCCCACATGCCGCGGAGCAACTGGGCCCGTGAGCCACAACTACTGAGCCTGCGCGTCTGGAGCCTGTGCTCCGCAACAAGAGAGGCCACGACAGTGAAAGGCCCGCACACCGCGATGAAGAGTGGCCCTCGCTCTCTGCAACTGGAGAAAGCCCTCACACAGAAATGAAGACCCAACATAGCCAAAAATAAAATAAATAAATTTTAAAAAATTAAAAATAAAAAAAACTAAACACATCAGTAGCAAAATAAAATTTGTTAGATGGTAAATGATGCAATGCTGAATGTAATCATGTTACATAATCATAAATTGTGACAAAATTTTAATTAGTCAAATATTTCTTCTTGGCAATTCATTGTAGTATTAACCACTATTATCCACTAATGAACATTATTTGGTGAAAATCCTCATGACTCAGAAACAAAGTAAATATTATTCTCAGAGGACCCATGATTAGAAATTTGTTGACTGTACTTGCAGTAAAATGAATAAGATTAAAAAAACAATTCTTTTATTCCTTTTCATATGTAAAGGAGAAAGTTAAGAGCTCAGATTATAGTGTCAGAAATTTGGGTTCAAAATCTCAGTGTTAAGAGTTAAAAAAAAAAAAAAACTCAGTGTTGCCACTTATTAGCTGGAAGGGAAGCTAAATGCATAAGCTTCATTTTTCTCCTCTGAAAATTTGGGATGATAATAAGTAATATTCTTCATAAGATTGCTGGGAGGCACATGGACCATTCACCAAGATAAACCAAATGCTGGGTAAGAAAACAAGTCTTGATACTTTTAATAAATCATTGCTGTATCCTGGCTACCTGAAACAGTCCCTGTCATGTCACACAGTTATTCTATAAATATTTGTTGAATGAGTGAATGAATGTAACCCTGATTCCTGAATCCAACATGCCTGTGGAATTGTGTGCATCTCTCAGGTAGCATGCTGCCCCTGTGAAAGCAGTACATTCTTAATAGCACGTCAAGGGTTACATCTCTAGTACACGGTCTTTTTTTTTTTTTTTTTAACAAAATTTATTTATTTGGCTACACCACTCGGCTTGTGGGATCTCAGTTCCCTGACAAGGGATTGAACCTGGGCCATGACAGTGAAAGGGCTGAATCCTAACCACTAGACCACCAGGGAACTCCTTAGTACTCAGTCTTAGAAGAGAAAAGATGGGGGATTAGAATATTTCTACTCTGCCTCACCTGCTTAGTGGATGAATGCAACAATTGGTGTTTGTTTAAGGGCAATTCAAGGGCAACTCAGTTTGGAGTCACCGAGGGCTCTAGGTTCCTCACCCATTCATAAGGTGGGAGGCTGCCTGTCCACATAGCACAGTTTCCTTGGATAGATTTATGGAGGAATTTATGGGGAAATCACCAGGAAGGCAATTTCTGAGAGGACGATGACACTTGGTGACTAAAGCTCTACCTCCTCAATTCCTGTGTATTAAGCAAGATCCTTCCAGAAGAGACAGTTCTTGAACTGGAAATTCAACAAGTGGAATAATAATAATAGTAACCACCATCATTTACTCAGGATATCTGTGTCCGTGTGCCAGGCACTGTACTATGTGCTTTATGAACTTTTGTTTTTCTTTATAACAATTTTATGATGTATTATCATTTCCCCCATTTTTGAAAAACTAAAAGCTCAGAAAGTTTTGATCATTTACTCAAGATTTCTGCTAAGTTGTGGAGTCAGGACTCAAACACATGTCATCTACCTCCAGAACTAATGTTCTTAACAGTTTTACTATACTTTAGCATCACTTTTTGTCTTTAAAAACACCCAAACTTTCCAAAAAAACTACCCATAAAAAGAGTTCATAGGGCAGCTGTAGAAAAAAAGTAATCCTAAAAAAAAAATTGAGTACAACTCAGTGTTTTGGATATGAATGAACCAATTAGAGCTACTCCCAAAAACAGGGTGAATCTTTCAAACATAAAATTGAACAAAATAAAGGAGTCCCCCCTGCCAATACAGTATGATTCCATTTATATAAAGTTCAAAAACAGGCAAAACTAAGCTACATCCTTTGGGGATTCATACATAAGTGGCAAAGCAACAAAGGAAAGCAAAGGAGTTGTTATAAAAGTCAAGAGAGTGGTTATCTGTAGGAGAAAAGGGAGGGTAAGGATGGGAATACAGGAGTGGGGATGCTCTTGGGGTGCTGGCAATAATCTGTTTCCTCACCTGTGTGCAGGTTACACGGCTGTGAGCCTTACAACAAGTTATTAAACTGTACACATACGCTTTATACACTTTCTGGTAGGAATTTTATATTTTATAGTAAAAATTTTATTTAAATGAATAGAGTTTAGGGACATTCTTAAAAGGTGGTTGGATACCCATATCTAGGTGTTTTGTTTTGTGAGTAATATTCCTCAAATACTACAGAAGATCACTTTATAGGATCAGAGTAAGTAGAGATCATCATCTGAAGAGGGAGAGGAAGTGTCTTGATCTGGATCTGGACAGAATATTTCCGTAATTATATGGATGATGCAGAGAAAGAGATTTGGGGCTGATTTTTTGTGTTTTAAACTGCATCAGTCATCCACTGCATGGAAAATTGGCCTTACAAGGCCTTTTCAGGAACTGGCCTTCCTGAATATTCAGCTCAAAAAAGGAAAGAAGAAAAAGTAAACATTAACCAAATACTTCAAATGCTGTGTTCTCATATCGAATTTTAACTTCTTGGGGCTCTTTGCCTCCTGGGTCCCCAAACCTTGAAAAGTACTGATAATGACCTTGTAACTTATGACAAGGAATCCCAACCCTAGAAAAATCACTTGAACTGGGTCAGTATGAAACGGATATACTCTAAGCAGACAACAAACTTCCCATGACATTCTAGACATTCTACTGGTTCTAAGACACATTCTCTTATCCATTACAGGGGCTTCCACATGGCAGCTTTTCTGATTTTCTTTGGAATTTCTTATTTTATGTTTTTAATTAATTATTTAATTTAATTTAATTTATTTATTTGGCTGAGCCGAGCGGCTTGCGGGGTCTTAGTTCCCAGACCAGGGATTGAACCCAGGCCACAGCAGTTGAAAGCACCGCGTCCTAACCACTGGACCGCCAGGGAATTCCCTTTACTTGGAATTTCTTTAGGAGAAAATTTAGGAGCCTGTAAAGGGGAGCTCACTACAGCTCCTGAAATGTTGATGCTACACACAGAGAGTGTGGTCTAAATGGCACATTTGTCAACTGCATACCTAAAGAAATATTTATTCAGTCAAAAAATATTTACTCAATATCTTCTATGTACTGGATCCTGTTCAGCCCTGGAGATACAAGTGGACTCAAGACAGACAGGATCCCTTGTGGAGGTTTACACTCTAGTTGGGAGAAGCCATGCAATAGTGATGACTAAACTGGAAATGAACAAGATAATGGCAGACAGTGATGAGTGACTTGAGGAAACAGGCTAAGGGGACAGAGAGGGCTGGGAGAGGCAGCAGGGAGGAGCTGCCTTGGGCAGAGTGGTCACAGGCTGCTGCTCTGAAGAGGTGACATTTGAGCTGAGACTTTAATGATGAGAAGGAGCCAGATCTGGGCCAAGAACACCCTAGGGCAAAATCTAGGGCCACTTTGGAGATTCAAAGCACAGGAGGCCAGAAGAAGGGGAGACAGTGGGAGGTGAAGTCTGAGGAAGGCAGAGGTCAGATCCTGTATGCTGTGCCACCTGAGTGTTTGTTTTCTTCTGTCTGCAACCAGAAGGCTATGGAGGGTTTTAGGCATTTTATAGTGATGAATTGATGTTTTGAATTTCGTGGGATGTTGTGTCAACCTCAGCATTTTCCTGTTTTTTAAAATAATTTTTGGTAACTCTTGAGTATTTATCTTTAAAGTTTGTAGCTTCTAAGCAGAAAGGATTAAACCTGAGAAAGGGAGCCAGGGTGATCTGAAACCCAATTGATACTATCTTGGAGAAATGTAAACCACTCCTATTCATCTTCCTACATGAATCTTAATTAGAAAGGTTGGCCTCTGTGCCTAAGAGGTACCAGATGCAGAGGGACTAGAAAAGGAGAGGGTAAGAGAAGCTCTACCATAATCACGTAATTATTTCTCTTGCTTTTTCTATATTTTTCTAAAATTTCTCATTGAACAAGCCTGTATTATTTTTTTAAATTAGGAAAAAGATATTAAATTTCCCCCTAATTTACTATGTTGGAAAATTTAAACCTGTAGAATAGTTGAGAAAATAGCACAATGAATTATGTTCTTCACTTAAATTCAGATCGTTAACATTGTCCACATCTGCTTGCTTGCCCTCTCTCTCTCTCTCTCACACACACACCCCATACATACACGAAATGTATACATAGTGTATTTTTTTCGCTCAAACATTTATACCCAAACCCATTTATACCCATTTATACTTTTATTTGGTTCAACCATTTAAAAGTAATTTGCAGATATGATGACACTTCACCCCTGCATACTTCAGCACGTATCTCCTAAGAACCAAGCCGTTTTCCAACTCAACCACTGCCTTAGTTTGTGATGCTTTAACAGAATACCATAGACTAGGTGGATAATAAACAACAGAAATTTATTTCTCACAATTCTGGAGGAAAGAAGTCTGAGATCAGGGTACCAGCATGGTCAGGTTCTGGTGAGAACCCTCTTCGGGCTTGCAGATGGCTGTTTCCTCCTTATACGGTGGAGAGGGCAAGAGGGCTCTCTGGGATGTCTTTTATAAGGGCGCTTTTCCCATTCATGAGGGCTCCACCCTCATGACCTTATCACCTCCCCAAAGGTTCCACCTCCTAATACAATCACATTGGAGGTTTGGATTTCAACATATGAATATGGGGGAGACACAAACATTCACTCCATAACAACTATCATACTATTAACATATGCCCACAAATGAACATTAATACATAATCTTATCTAATATGCAGGACATATTCACATTGCTCCAATTGTACCAAAAATGTCTTTTACTGTTTGTTGTTTTATTTTTAATCCAGAAGCCAGTTAAGGATCATTCCTTGCATTTCATTGTCATGTCTCTTTAATCTCCTTAATTCCTGAACAGTCCCAATGCCATTTTTATCTATCATGACATTGTCTTTTCTAAAAGAATATGGTCTAGTTGTTCTGTTGAATGTCTCACAGTCTGGATTTGTATGTCCCCATCCCCAGAACTATTAGATTTGGAGGAAACACTGTTGGTAAGAATACCATCTCGGTGATGTTGTGGACTTCATACTCCATCACGTCCAGAGGCTGACACTATCAAGTTGTCCCAGGGTGAGTGATGGTCAGTTTGAATCAGGTGATACCTTCCAGAACTCCCTTTTCCCTTAATAATTAATATGTATTCTGGTGGGGTGGGGGGAATACTTTGATTCTTTGTGACTATCTTTTCCCCCAACAACCTTTTATCCAGTGAAAGCTTTTTAGTGCCCATTGCTGATTCTTGCCTGACTCAAGTATTGCATCAGTTGGTGCACAATGTTTTTTTCTAACACTATCAAATATTAGTATCAACACTAACTAGGGAATTCCCTGGCGGTCCAGTGGTTAGAACTCCACGCTTCCACTGTTGGGGCATGGGATCGATCCTTGGTTGGGAACTAAGATCCCGCATGCCGGGCAGTGTGGCTAAAAAACAAACAAACAAACAAACACTACCTAGTACTCTGAAGGAAAAAAACCCAAGAATTTAAAAGTGTGATTAAAAGAAGGTGGAAAATATTTTAATTTATTAAAATATTGACCTTACATGAAAAAACAATTTTTAGTGATGCAATTTCTTTCTGTTTTGCCTTTAAGGAGTCAACCAACCTCCTCACCTGCATAATATATGTATTGCTTGTTTAGCTACTAAGGAGGGTCGGTGATGTGGGAAGAAATCAAAGCATACTGTTGTATAGCACTCTTCCCTCACGTAGTCTAGGAGATGAAGTGTACACTCATACAAACAAAAAATAATAAAAGGACAGCTAAGTGCAGGATGAGTGGTAGAGATAACAACACTTCCTCAGTGGAACTGCTCACCTGGCTGCCCATGTGCTCCTCCCACCCCTGTCTCTGTGACTTGCCCTTTGCTCACACTAATTTCTCTACCTGGAATGTTCCCCGTCCACCCTGGTGTCTGCAGGTTCGTGTACGAAAATATTGCCAAGTGCTTCAAGACTGAGCTACCACCTCTTCTATTAAACAATAACAAAACCTTCTTTAGCTTCTCTTCTTCTCTAAGAAATGGCTTCTCCCAATTCTCCACGTATTCCAAAAACAATTTACCTCAATCTTTTGACTGTCCAATGTTAAATCACTGTCTAACTTGGGTTATGTAAGTATGTGGGCCCTTCTCTTAGACTATATGCTCTCTGAGGGTGAGCTCTCCTTGCCTGGGCGCCCTGGAGACCCCTCCTTCTTGTACTTTGCACTTCAGTTACTTTGAGTAAATGAACAATAGTCAATGCCTCAATAAACTATCCCTAAGTATACCGGGGTTGAATTATGCCGGTAATAATCTTGATGAGAAACTCTACTCTTGCCCTCTGTGCTTATTTTTTTCAAACATGTCCCTTACAGTAGTAGGTTAACAAGGAAGTTTCCTTTACTCCTTCCTCTAGACAGAGGGGAAAAAATAACAGGAAACCAACCCACCGCAAACAATGAAGATGAATATCAAATATTTGTTCCTTTCCATACAAGAGGAGTTATGCATGATATTAGGTCATCACAGTTGCACTTGAAAGAATCAAAGTTGCTTTGAGCTTTAAGAATTTCCAGTAGAGCAATTTGGCTGTTTTTATCTAACGGAAGTAGTTAAAATACAGCCTTTTAACAGAAATAAGTAGATATTATTTCAAATATCCATAATCATCATCTGAAAGCTGCATTCATTTTCAAACTTGTGATCCAGGAACCTGGTCTGATGCAGCAGGCAGATAACTTGCTTCCCTTCTGTGTTCCCATACACTTTGTGCATTGTTAAAAAAAGAAATAGAACATACAATTTGTTGAGTAACTTTTCTGTGTCACTAAAATATCACATGTTAAAGATTATGAACATTTTATAGATAAGAAAACTGGGTTTCATAGATGATTAAAAAAAAAAAAAACTGTCTTCAAATACACAGCTAGAAGAGCATAAAGCTGGGATTTTAAAACACATGTGTTTCTGACCCCAAATCCATGCCATCATCATAGGACTGTGCTTATTCAGATACCTGCCCCCTACATCAAACTGTGAGGTCCTATGTCCACATTCCCCACCCCAATCCTTGGTGCATGAATTCGGAACACAACTGAATCTCTCCCAGTTGCCATTGCCACTTTCTTCCTATCATACTGAATCTCAGTTTTATTCTTATATTCACCTTCCCCATGCGGTGAGGGGCTGAGAGGCTGACCCTATCCTAGCTCCAGGGGAGGAGCATATTGGCTAAAGATAATTCTAGTCTAAAGAACTCATACAACTCAACAGCAAAAAAACAAATAATCCAATTTTAAAAATGGGCAAATGACTTGAATAGACATTTCTCTAAAGAAGATATATGAAAGGTCAACAGGTACATGAGAAGGTGCTCAACATTACTAGTCATTAGGAAAATGCAAATGAAAACCGCAATGAGGTATCACCTCATGCCTGTTAGAATGGCCATCAACAAAAGACAAGAGATAACAAACGCCACACTGTTGGTGGGCTTGTAAACTGGTAAAACTACTATAGAAGACGGTATGGAGGATCCTCAGAAAATTAAAAATAGAACTACCATATGATCTAGCAATTCCACTTCTGGGAATATATCCAAAAGGAACAAAACACTAACTTAAATAGATATCTGCACCTCCATGCTTATAGCAGCATTATTTACCATAGCCAAGACATAGAAACAACGTAAGTGTCCATCGAATGGATAAAGAAAATGTGGTGTACATACAATAGAATATATGGATGGACCTTGAAGGCATTATGCTAAGTGAAATAAGTCAGACAGAGAAAGACAAATACTGTATGATCTCACTTATTTGTAGAATCTAAAGAAAAGAAACAAAAACAAAACACCTCATAGAAAAAGAGATCAGACTTGTGGTTACCAGCGGTGGAGAGGAAGAGGAGGGGGGCACTGGGGGAAGACAGACAAAAGGTACAAACTTCCAGGTATAAGATAAATAAGTACTAGGGATGAAATGAACAACATGTGACTATAGCAAGCACTGCTGTATGATATATGGGAAAGGTGTTAAGAGAGTCAATTCTAAGAGCTCTCATCACAAAGAGAACATTTTTTTCCTTTCTTCTCCCTTTTCTTTTTATTTTCTCTGTATGAGAAGGTGGATGTCAGCTGAACCCATTGTGATAACAATTTAACAATACACATAAATCAAACCATTATGCCATACGCCTCAGACTTATTTAGTGATGAATGTCAATTATTTCTCAATAAAACTGGAAAAAAATATTTTAAAAAATGAAAAAGTGAAAACCATTAAAAAAACCAAGAAAGACACCTAAACCCCTTGCCAGTGATTGGCTCAGGAACTCGCACCCAAACCTAATCAGCGCTGTGCGTAGCTGGACACGTTGCTCTAGCACTGTTGGTAGCCATCATACAACCACAAGGGGAACCAGCCCAGAGATCAAGTCCACGCCCAGAGGAGGCAGAGCCAAAAGAACTAAGGAAAACCAGAGACTGGAGCCCACTCTGGACTTCCAGTTATGTGAGATAATACATTGCCATATTATGTAAGCTACTTTAAACTTGGGTTTTTTTGCTGCATTGAGCTAAAATAATCCTGATATAGAAAGTATAGTCATTTAGTAAATATCCATTGAATAATAGTGCTTTAGTGCCAGGAAAAAGGCTAGTCACTTTATAAATAACCCTTCCAAGGTGGGAATGATCATCACCCCCATTTTATAGATAAGGAAATTAAGCCCAGCTGGTTAAGTGATTTGCTTAAAGTCACAGAGCTGGTCAATACTGAATTTGGGAATCAAACTAGGATCTTTTGACACCGTGGCTCCATTGCCTTCTATACCAGTGAAGGGATGAAGGTCCTCACTTTTGCTTAAGGAAGAACTCATTCACAAGAAGTTATAAAACCATTACTTGGCAAGATTCACTTCTTCCGCCTCTTTTACTAAAGAGACATTGCCACAAACCTTCAGTGACATAAATGAAAACATCCATGTCCAAAATGTCCCAGCCAATCTTGAGGATTCAGCTGAGATGGGCTAGGTTATGCTGACATAACAAAAACCTCAAAAAATTGTGGTGTCTTTAGAACAACAAAGGTTTATTTTTGCTCATGCTGCATGTCTAAAGAGAGTTGGCTAGGGGTTTGGTTTCATGATTTTCTTATTCTAGGACCCAGGTGTCAGAGAAACCACCATTTCTCATATTACCAGACATAGTAAAGGAAAAGAAAGTTCTGGAGGGTCTCACGCTGGCAATTGAATGCTCTGACTCGGAACTGATCAGGTCACTTTCGTTAACAACATACTGGCAGAACTAGACATACGGCTTCACCCAGCCAGTTTTCCATGTGCCTAGAAGGAGAAGAAAACTGGGTATCTTTTCTGTGACCACAGTTGATTATACAGATAGGAGAGAATGCCTGTTATTAATGTTTGTTCTTAAAATAAGACATAATAATGTAAGATCAATAGCTTATAAATTTCATGGAGCCCTTCAGGACACCTTACTGAGGTACTTTTACAAATACGACCTTATTTCTTCTTCACCACAACCCTGTGGATTAGGTATAGTAGACAGATGTTAATATCACCCTATTCTGTAGGAGACTAAGGCTCATGGAGGTTACCCGGTTTGCCCAAAGTTACAAGTAACAGAGCTGAGATTCAAACACAGTTTGCCTCTACATCCTACATTACCTGTAGTACACTACACTACCTTTAAGTACCATCTTCATGACTGAGTGTTAGCACATTAAAGTATTGTCAAACACACGGGCAAATATTAGCCTTAGAAACAAAATAAAATTAGCCTGGCAGATTCCATAACTCAATGAATTAATAGTCCAAATAGTGATGACAGCCATCTGTTACATATACCTATAATTAGTCTGAAAGAGGCAACCTACCTGCCACCTACCACCATCATGGCCTTCTAGGGACAAAACCCTATCAAGCCTTCTGAGAAGTACTAAAAATATGACCAAAATGTCTCTCTCTTCTTTCCTTCCACTTTGACATCAGTCCTGGCAGCAAGAGAGAAGAAAAGAGGAAGACTTCCTAAGGGAACTGGACTGGAAACTGGGAGATGCAGTTATAAACTCAGCTCTATCAGAAATCAGCTGTGTAACTTTAAGCAAGTTATTTAATCTGCTGTTACTGTTGACAATAAAATAATGTCTGTGGAAATGCTTTGAAAGTGTAAAGTGCCATCAATAGTTATTCATTCAATATGTAAAGCTAAGCTTCTTCTATGTGCTTGGTCTTAAGGAGAGTACCGAATAATTAAGGCATGGTCTATGCTGTGGGCATCTGTTGCTTTTGCATGTGTAGATTCTATTAAGAGCACACAGCTTTTCCTTTGAGGACTTGTCCCTCCCCTGACTTCATGAGGTCTGATGGGGTTGTCAGTCACAATGCCCCCCCAACAAAAGTGGGGATGAGATCCAGGCTGGCTGGTTAGATGTGGTGACTGGTTCAGCGATGGACACACGACCCACATCAAGGCCTATCAGAGGCTTCTCAGACATGTATGTGATAGAGTGTTGCTGGAGGAGCACCTCTTCATGTGTTCCCTAGAGACAACCATGCTGCATGCTGGAGCTGAGCCATCTTCCTCAGTTACCCAGAGGAAGTGCAAGTATGAGAACATGAGACTAATATGCTGTGAGAAGCAGAGGAGACAGGAGAGATGGGCTGAGAAGAAACCCTGAGGCCAAGTCAACTCCTGGACTCTTCAGTTCTCTAAATCACTAGATTCCCTTTTATGCATAAGCTGGTTTGAGTTCAGTTTCTGTCACTTGCAACCAAAGAAGTTCTGACTGATGCAGTCTCAGTCCTCAAATAACTCATATCTTATAAACCATATACTTACTTACGTGATAAAGAACAGAGACCATTTTAAAAAACATACCAGCTATTTCTATAACATACCAGCTGAGTTTAAGTACTTTGTGATGCCCTCAGCACCTTGGAATCTCACAGTTGGAAGGCAAGTTTCTACTGAACTGTCCTAACTCTCCTCCCAACAGTGGAATTGGTGGTAGCAACCTTTGTGCTTTACCCAAATGTGATATTGCCACTTGTACTTGTTATTTTATATATACACACACACACACACACAAATTAATTAAATATTATATAAACTGATGAAATACAACAGACCCCCAAAAGAAAGATGTTTCTATGAAAAACAAGTTAATTGTTAAAAGACTCAATAAAGATGTTGTTAAAACATTTGTTGTCAAGTTAGACATGGTAGAGACAACTGTAAAAGACTGGAACGAAAAAATACAAAAACTCAGAAGGCTTCTGTACTCAGGTTGCTTCCCAAGTACCTTTCATTTCTCACTCAACTTTAAGGAAACCGAAACTAAAAATCATAGTTTATGAAAATAATGAGAAAGTTGAAAATGAGAAAAGGAGGAAAAAGTCCATATGCAAAGGAAAAGTCTTGATCCTACATCAAACTAATAGCAAATGAATACACATTGTATAGTTCAAATTAAATGGAACTGTTTAAGGTATCTATGTGTCACTCTTTGATCCTCAGTACAACCTACTTTTTGTAGTTGACATTCAAATTTCTGGTCCTGACTACGTCAGGTAAGGGAGCAACAATCTGTTGACTTCAAAACTGCCCTACCTGAACAATAGGAGGTACAAACTTACTTATGGGTTGAAATATTCATTTCAATCATTAAAAATCCACGTAAGCTTCTGAAATTTTTAAATTTATTTTCAGACAAAACTTCAAGATGATTCATGTATTAGGTGACAGAGTCCACTTAATATGAAATGTTTAATTACCTTTATGTTTAATACCATTTGGCCTGTAAGTCATATAATCTTGATGTTGTATACATCTTTGTATTTCCATGGTTGAACAGAATGCTTGGCACCTAAGAGGTGAATGCATTAGAATATTGAAAGAAACTTAGCTAGGGTATAAAAGGGGCATTCTAGAAACAAGTAAGAACATATGCAAAAGCCTGCCTCCCTGAAGTGGACAGCCTCTCACACCACCCCACTCTTACACCACTGGGATGATGTGCAAAGCAGACCATGGAGTGTGCTGTATACGCTGGAATTTTCGATTTCATGGTGTAGGCAAGGAGAGGGAGCTTATGAAGGAAGTTACACAAATGAAACTGTGTTAACACAAAGACTGCTTGGGACTGTGGGGAGAATGAATGGGAGGAGACGAAGGTTTGAGACTGATGATTGCTAATGTGTGGTCTTTCCAAAATCTGGCACTTTCCTGACCTCCCAAACCCTCCAGGGTTCTGAGTTCTCAGTAACCTAAAGTTGAACTTGCCATACCCTCTTCTACCTGCGTCTGTGCATTCTTTGGGACTCACCTCCAATTCAGTCAATCTCACCTTCTCAGAGCCTCTTAACACATCCTATTTTGGAAAACCCAGCTCAGGGCTCAACTCCAAACTTACTTCTTTATCCAAACACTTTCTGGCCACTCCAGCCTACTGTAGTCTCTCCAGAACTCCCTCTCTAGGGGCTGTCAATCCTAAAATAAACTATGTAAAAGGGCTTAAGAATAAAGGTCATATAAATGTAAAAGTAGAGTATCACTTGAATTGCTATTTAAACATAAACATATCCCCTCATCCTCAGCTCTGTGGAAAATTCCTAAAGGGCCAAAAATGCTTTTCAGGCTTCTCTGAATTCGAAAAACCACAGTACTTACTAACACAGAGCACTTCATAATTCTCAACTGCACCTAGCCTTCACATTCTTTCCAGCTTAGCTCAAGAGAGTTCTGCTTTTACTGTGAAATCTAGGCCACTTTTATCTTTCTCCAAGGGTCTCTGGAGTCAACCCTCTTCTTTGGTCCTCCACTCCCTCACCTCACCCCATATCACACACCCTTCTCAGGGTTAGCTTTTTTTCTCCAAGTGCACCTCCTAAGGGGCCGTCCACTAACCCAAAACTTGAAAGTCCTTTCCCTGGTTCCTACATACAAAAAATGCAGGAGTTCTTTTTTTTCTTTTTAAGGGGTAAATTTTTTTTTTGGCCACACCCTGGGGCATGTGGGATCTCCCCTGACCAGGGAACAAACCCATGCCCCCTGCAGTGGAAACATGGAGTATTAACCACTGGACCACCAGGGAAGTCCCTAAAGGGTAAATTTTTATATAACTCTAAAGACTACTAATAACCTACAGAAGTTATTAAAGGTAACTCATCTTTGCTATTCATAAACCAGAGTATTGACCCTTAACTCCAGTTTACACAGGAATTGATTCAGCATTGTACTGAGAAGTTGAGTTGTCAACAACTTTGCAAGGATCCCACAATGCAAACACCCAGATAGCTGGAATTCCTCTGTTTTCCAGCTAGAAGGCTTTGTTAAGTGTGTACTGTCAATGTTGACTCAGGTTGGTCTTTAGGTATTAAGTTGGCTTAGTCTTTCCTTTAAATGTCAATTATTGTTAGTTTAGCTTTATTATTGTCAATTTAGTGTTTTACTTTGTTCATTGTATGGTTTTTGTGATTCTCGTTTGCATCAGTAAGATTTTTGGACCACAATTTTCAAGGAACTAGACTTTAAGATGTGTATGGGTTGATATTCTAATAGAAGTCTTTTATACTTCTATTGCTAAATCAGATATTTTTATAATTCCCTAGAAATATCCTTGCACTGGTACTTCATTGGTTATGTGTTTCTCATGAATTTGTGCTATTTATATAGCTTATAACATGGAATCCAGGTTAAGTGTAATGAAACAATGGGTTATTTTTAAATGTATAAGGTATTGCTTCATAATATAAGATACTGTGGGCAAGCTCATATTCTTCTGTTATCAAGTAAATACCAAGTGATTTTATATTATGTATCCAGCAGTAAATCTATCTCAATTTGTTTATGAGGAAAAACATATTAATGATATTCTATACTGTGCTATCACATTGTGATATGATATTGACAACATATTTGTTGTTTTGTTTAAAATATATTGCTATTTTAGACAAAAGTGCCAAGACCATTCAATGAGGAAAGAACAGTCTCTTCAAAAAGTGGTGCTGGAAAAAAAAAAAAAAAAAAAGTGGCGCTGGGAACACTAGATATCCATAATATGCAAGAAAATGAAGGCAAACCCTTACCTTACACCACATAATAAAACTGACTCAAACAGATCAAAGACCCAAAATAAGAGCTAAAACAATAAAACAGTTAGAAGAAATATAGAGAAAAGTTTTTACCACGTTGGATTTGGCAATGATTTCTTAGATATGACACCAAAGACATAGGCAACAAACGAAAAAATAGATAAGTTGGACTTCATCAAAATTGAGAACCTGGGCTTCCCTGGTGGCACAGTGGTTGAAAATCCACCTGCCAATGCAGGGGACACGGGTTTGAGCTCTGGTCCAGGAAGATCCCACATGCTGCAAAGCAGCTAAGCCCATGTGCCACAACTACTGAGCCTGCGCTCTAGAGCCTGTGAACCACAACTACTGAGCCCACTGAAGACCACACGCCTAGAGCCTGTGCTCCACAATAAGAGAAGCCACCGCAATGAGAAGCCTGCGCACAACGAAAAAGAGTAGCACCAGCTCACTGCAACTAAAGAAAGCCCGCATGCAGCAACGAAGACTCAACACAGCCAAAAATAAAATTAATTTATTAATTTAAAAAAAATTGAAAACCAGTGTGCATCAAAGGACACTATCAATAGAGTGAAAAGGCAACCCAAGGAATGGGAGAAAATATTTGGAAATCATATATCTAATAAAAGATAGATACCTAGAATACATAAAGAATTCCTAAAACTCAACAACAAAAATACCAAACAACTGAATTAAAAACGGGCAAAGGACTTGAGTGGACATTTCCCTAAAGAAGATACATAAATGGTCAATAAGCACATAAAAAGATGCTCAATATCTCTAATCATTAGGGAAATGCAAATCAAATCTACTGTGAGATACCTCCTCACACCCATTTAGCTTGGCTACAATAAAAAAAATAGAAAATAAAGATTGGCAAAGATGTGGAGAAACGCAACTGTTGTGCACTGTTGGTGGGAATGTAAAATGATGCAGCCACTGTGGTAAACTTAAACATAGAATTACCATATGACCCAGCTAGGGGAAGAAAAACTTTTCTTCTACCCTCCTAGGTTCTGTTACTAGGTCCTGTGAATTACATTGACAAAAGACAGATTAATAGGAGAAAAGCATATAGATTTTTTTTGATGTTAATATTTTTATGTGGCATCTGGAGCTTCATGGAAAAGAAATGAAAAACTCAAAGAAGTGATTAGACTTGGGGGCTTATATACAATTTTAACAAAGGGCCAAAAAATGTGGAGAAATGACTAGGAAAAAAAGGAAAAGGAGGGGGGGTACTTCCTGGTGGTGCAGTGGTTAAGAATCCGCCTGCCAATGCAGGGGACACGGGTTTGAGCCCTGGTCCAGGAATATCCCACATGCTGGGGAGCAACTAAGCCTGTGTGCCACGACTACTGAATCTGCGCTCTAGAGCGTACGAGCCACAACTACTGAGCCTGCATGCCACAACTACTGAAGCCCGCACGCTTGGAGCCCATGCTCCACAACAAGAGAAGCCACCGCAATGAGAAGCCTGCGCACCGCAAAGAAGAGTAGCCCCCACTCGCCGCAAATAGAGAAAGCCCGCATGCAGCAACGAAGACCCAATGCAGCCAAAAATAAATAAATAAATTTATCAAAAAAAAAAAAAGGAAAAGGGGGGTTGGGTTTTTAAGGGTGGTAAATTTTGGGAAAGTGGCTAGGAAATATACGGGGGCAAATAACGGAAGATAAGGATTACTTCAGAAAGGTTTGTTTGTGCAGACTTATCTTGGCATCAACTCCCCAGCTCCAGTAATAAAAATGTTCTCTCCTTCCTGGTACCAGGAGGTCATCTTTCTCCTAGAAGTGAGAGTATTCCAAAGGATGTGTTCATTTTAAATTTTCATAGATATTGCCAAATTGCCCTCTATAGAGGATGCACCAATTTACACACCTACTGGTAATATATGTACATGACCGTTTCCCAAACTCTGGTCAACAGTGGGTTATCAAATCTTTGGCACTATGATAGATGACCAAAAAATGGTATTTTGGTATAATTTCAATTTGCAATGAATGAGATGAGCAACTTTTCATATGTTTAAGAGCCATTTGTATTCCTTTCAGTGAACTGTCTTAATCCTGTGCCATTTTCTATTGGATTATTCATCTTTATCGATTTACAGGGACTTTTCATATATTAATGAAATTGGCCCTTTTGCACTGTAACAGATTTTTTTTTTGCCAGTTTGTCATCTGTCTTTTTGTTTGTTTTGGGGTGGGGGGTGGGGGACCTGGGGCATTGCCACTAAGACATATGATGAAATACTGTACACTAAAATAAATTTCAGATGGATCACAGAACTACTCACCAATAATGAAATGATAAGCATCTATAAGAAACTATGGGAGAATATTTTTAGCCTCAGAGTGGGGAAGGCCTTTCTAAGGATGACTTAAACCCTCACAAAAACTGATAAGTTTGACCATATGAAAATTTAAAAAGGCTTCATGCAGCTTATGAAATACTAACCCCCAGTATCTCAGAATGTGACCTTATTTGGCAATAGGGTCCTTGAAGATACAATTAGTTAAGTTAAAATGAGGTCTTACTGCAAAACTATAATCAAAAACATACATGCACCCTTGTGTTCATAGCAGCACTATTTTACAATAGCCAAGATATGGAAACAACATAAATGTCCATTGACAGATGAATGGACAAAGAAGATGTGGCACATATATACAATGGAATATTATTCAGCCATAAAAAAGAATGAAACAATGTCATTTACAGCAACATGCATGGACCTAGAGATTATCATACTAATGAAGTAAGTCAGATAGAGAAAAACAAATATCATATGATATCACTTATATGTGGAATCTAAAATATGACACAAATGAACATCTCTGTGAAACAGAAACAGACTTCACAGACATAGAGAACAGACTTGTGGTTGCCAAGGGGGAGGGATGGATCGGGAGTTTGGGATTAGCAGATGCAAACTATTATATAGAGAATGGATAAACAACAAGGTCCTACTGTATAGCACAGGGAACTATATTCAATATCCTGTGATAAACCATAATGAAAAAGAATATATATATATGTATAAGTGATCTTGCTGTACAGCAGAAATTAACACAACATTGTAGATCAACTATACTTCAATAAAATTTAAAAAAAAAATTTTTTTTTAAATGAGCTCATACTGGAGAAGGATGGGCCCTTAATCCAACATGACTGGTGTCCTTATAAGAAGAGGAAACACAGAGACAGACGCAGGGCAAACACTGTGTAACAACGGAGGCAGAGATTGCAGCTGTAAGCTAAGGGCTGCCAAGGATCACCGCAAGCCACCAGAAGCTAGGAGCGAGGCAAGAAAAGATTCTCCCCTGAGGTTTCAGAAGGAACATGGCCCTGCTGACAGCTTAATTTCAGACTTCTAGCCTCCAGAACCGTGAGACATACATTTCTGTTGTTTTAAGCCACCCAGTTTTGTGGTACTTTGCTACAGGAGCCCTAGGAAACAAATATACCCAGCTTCCTCTCTTCCCTGTTCTAAAAACTAGTCTGACCCTCCTAAAGATTTTACTTTTTTACCACTCTGGGAAAACGGACAGAGGTATAAAACATAAAGTATATCTGTAGAGGTTACAGAGACTTAAAAAGTTGCCTTCCCAGGCTTCCCTGGTGGTGCAATGGTTAAGAATCCACCTGCCAATGCAGGGTACACGGGTTCAAGCCCTGGTCCGGGAAGATTCCACATGTCGCGAGGCAACTCAGCTCGTGCTCCACAACTACTGAGCCTGCGCTCTAGAGTCCGCAAGCCACAACTACTGAGCCCATGAGCCGCAACTACTGAGCCCGCAAGCCACAACTACTGAGACCACAAGCCACAACTACTGAAGCCCGCGTGCCTAGAGCCTGCGCACTGCAACAAAGAGTAGCCCCCACTCACCGCAACTAGAGAAAGCCGGAGCGCAGCAACGAAGACCCAATGCAGCCAAAAAAAAAAAAAAAAAAGTTGCCTTCCCTGACCACCCAGAGTTAAGTAGCCATCCAGCTACTCTGACATAATTCCTGTTTTCTTATTTAGTATTTGTCTCCTTCACTAGAATATAAACTGCATGACATCAGGGACCTATTCTTTTCTGTTCACCACTATATCCTGAGGACATGCCGGATACATGGTGAATGATCAATACTTTTTGGATGATGAACGAATAAGATTCTTAGAGAGAGAATTCTAGCCGATTACCAAGTGTGACCTAGGGCATGTTACGTAATGGTCCCAGCCCTCAGTGTTTTCATCTGTGAAATGGGGAGAAGTGTATTTGCCAAGAGTTAGGAGGGAAAAGTGACCAGTGCTACGGGGAGCTGGCCTAGTTTTTTGGTTTGGTTTGGCTTAGTTGGGGAGCAATCAACCAGACTGTGAGCTCTACTGGGTTCTCCACTAGAGTTGTTTTACTCTTGTATCTCCAGTAGCTAGCAGAGCCTGACACACAGTAGATGGTCAATAAATTTGTTGAATAAATGAATGGAAGACAAGGGTTTTGAGAGATATTTCTCATGTAAAACCTGGTAATGAATTGGATATTGGGGAGAGTAAGAATGTGCACAGGTTTCAGAGAGGAAAATGAATATTTCACACATGTGGGTGGGGCTCCTTTGACCTGGCCTGCATACTTTTTTTTTTTTTTTTTTTAATTTTACTTATTTATTTATGGTTGTGTTGGGTCTTCGTTTCTGTGCGAGGGCTTTCTCCAGTTGTGGCAAGCGGGGGCCACTCTTCATCGCGGTGCGCGGGCCTCTCACTATCGTGGCCTCTCTTGTTGCGGAGCACAGGCTCCAGACGCGCAGGCTCAGTAGCCGTGGCTCACGGGCCCAGTTGCTCCGCGGCATGTGGGATCTTCCCAGACCAGGGATCGAACCCGTGTCCCCTGCACTAGCAGGCGGACTCCCAACCACTGCGCCACCAGGGAAGCCCCTGGCCTGCATACTTTAAAAGCTTTTCACTGGGAGGACAATTCTAAAGTCTAGAGCAGGGACTTCCTTGGTGGTCCAGTGGGTAAGACTCCTTGCTCCCAATGCAGGGGACCCGGGTTTGATCCCTGGTCAGGGAACCAGCTCCCACATGCATGCCACAACAAAGATCCCATGTGCCGCAACTAAGACCTGGAGCAGCCAAAACAAATAAATAAATATTTTTTAAAAAAATAAAAATAAAAAAATAAAGTCTAGAGCAAGCTTCTAGAAGAAGAGCAATAGATCTGACCCCAGTCCAGTTCTTTAATTTAAGGGAGCAATTAGCTTCTCTGAGACCAATGCCCTCTCCTCTTTCAGTATTCCTTTGGGATTAAGCCTGAGTCATTTCCTGGTAAGGGGCATCTCAAGAGTGGGCAGGGAAGAGAGAAGGTGAAGTCAGTTACTGTAAGCCAGTCGAAAATAAAACAAAGGCTTCATGAGGGAAGATAGAGGACGGTGGCTCCGTTGGTAGGTCATGTCCTTAGAAACTGAGAGTCACAAATCAGAGCCACAGATTCTTCACCTTCCCTGCTCTCAGAGTAAAAATGTTAATGAACTTAATCTAGGACTTCCAATGGATGTGGTCCTGCCGCCAAAGTTACCAAGAGGAGTGACGCCACATCCTCTCCCCACCCTTGGGGACTGGTCTTAGGCGTCCACAGCTTTTAAACTTGTGAAGAAAAGGAAGCAACACCCCTCCGGGTCTTTTGAACTGGTGGGCCATACCCTCCGATTTGCACCACGCCCCCAGTCCCTCAAAGAAACGGCAGACTTTCAAAGCTGGCAAAATAACAAAGTTTGGTTTTTTAAATGGAAACAAAAACAAACACTTACAACCCATTTTCCACTTCTCAGCCTCCTCCAGGCAAAGATTTAAGATGAAAATATTTACCCTCTGTCCTCTCCCACTTTTTAACAAGAAAATAACCCACACCACTTTTTTCTCAATTAAATTGTATGTTTAAATTAAATTAAATGTATACTTTATACATACACACAAATATATGATTTTTAAATATATGATATGATTTAGGTCCTTCTTTAAACCTTTTTAAAAATAGATTAATAAAATCCATAAATTTTATTTATTCATTCATATTATTTAAAGAGCTTTTTAACTGGTTTGAGAATTTTAAAATAGTTTTCCTTCCTCTTGTTTGGAATATATGTTGAATAATTATAATGAAATAACAAGATAAAAATAGTTTTCTGTAAATTAGATATAACCAATTTTGTGTTGCTAATTTGAAAAGGTCAATTTTTGTTGGCATGGTGCTTCAATTATTTATAATATTCATGTAATTATCTCAAAACTTAAATCCTTTTATCCTTTTGTCTTCAGTCTAAAGGCTTAAACTCAACTACAAACAAGGCAAAGGTTATAGCATGAAAGTAAATATTTAAATTGCCTCTTAAAATAACTCTTGTTGGCTGTCTCTTAAAATAACTTTAATTCCCATAGAATAGTGTTTCTGAAACCACTTATGGGGGTGAAAAGCATAATTAGGTGGTTTGTTGTGACTTTAAAATCTTGGTCCCAAACACTTACTTCTGAATAACTACTTTCATATTCTCTCATTCAATATTTCTATCTAAATGCCCATTCTCTCAATGTCTCTGAAACTGCTTCCCCTTAATGCACTCCTCATTTCATTCCTATGTCTCATACTATGTTCACCAAGTGTATACTCCATTTTCTTCAGAACCTTTTGACATAGAAGATCCCGAATGATTCACTGGAGCACTCCTTCCCCCACTACAAGCCAAAAACACCTCAGAAATGTGTCCCCTCCATCTCCCATCAGTTTATGGACACCCAGGCTGGAGTAGAAGGCTACAGCAGGCTCGGGTACCAAGGGACACAGCAAACACAGGAATGAAAGGAGTCTTGGCTTTTGTTGCTTGACATTCACTTTTTGGTGACCTATTGTCCTTAAGTAATCTGGCCAGCCCAGCCAACAGTCCAGAAGTAACGTTTGACCAATTTCTGTGTTGTTATGTACCCTCCACCACCATTAAGCCCCGTCAGATTATATTATTTTATATATTTTTGCTTCTAAAGATAAGCTAGGCTTCCCTGGTGGCACAGTGGTTAAGAATCCGCCTGCCAATGCAGGGGACACGGGTTTGATCCCTGGTCCAGGAAGATCCCACATGCCGCAGAGCAACTAAGCCCGTGCGCCACAACTACTGAGCCTGTGCTCTAGAGCCTACGAGCCACAGCTGCTGAGCCTGTGTGCCACAGCTACTGAAGCCCGCTCGCCTAGAGCCCGTGCTCCGCAACAAGAGAAGCCACCGCAATGAGAAGCCTGTGCACCACAACAAGGAGTAGCCCCTGCTCACTGCAACTAGAGAAAGTCTGCACGCAGCAATGAAGACCCAACGCAGCCAAAAAATAAATTAATTAATTTTAAAAAATTAAATTAAATTAAAAAATAAAGATAATCTAGTTGAGAATATTTTCTGGAGTCTATGTTTATAAGTCTTCTGATGAACTGATGGATTTAGTCCAATTCAAAACTAAATCAAATCCAGAGTATATAAAGAACTCTTACCACTCAACAACAACAAAAAACACCCAATTAAAAAATGGTCAAAGGACTTGAACAGATATTTCTGTACAAAAGATACACACATCAAAAGATGATCAACATCACTAATCATTAGGAAAACAAATGAAAACCATAATGAGATATCACTTCACACCCATTCAGATGGCCATTCTAAAAAAAGAGAAAATAACAAGAGTTGGTGAGAAAGTGGAGAAATTGGAACCCTCATGCATTGCTGGTAGGAATGTAAAATGGTGCAGTTACTGTTGAAACTAGTATAGTGGTTCCTCAAGAAGTATAGAATTACCACATGATCCAGCAATTTCCATCCTAGGTATATATACCAAACAACTGAAAGTGGGGATTCAAATAAACATCAATATTCATAGCAGCATTATTCACAATAGCCAGAAGATGGAAACAACCCATGTCCATCAACAGATGAATAGATAAGAACAATGTAATATATACACACAGTGGACTATTATTCAGCCAAAAAAAAGGAATGATGTTCTGACACGTTACAACATGGGTAAATCTTGAAACATTATGTTAAGTGAAATAAACCAGACACAAGAGGACAAATATTGTATGATTCCACTTATATTAGGTATCTAGAATAGGCAAATTCATATATTGGACACAGAGAGTAGAATAGAGGCTACCAGGGACTGTGAGGAGGTAGGAATGAGGAGTTATAGTTTAATGGGCACAGAGTTTCTGTTCTGGATGATGAAAAAATTCTGTAAATGGATAGTTGTGGCAGTTGCACAACATTATGACTGTACTTAATGCCACTGAATTGCACACTTAAGAATTGTGCATTTTAAAATAAGAATCTAGGAGTAAAATCTCTGAGGGGGAAATGAAACAGGAGGGAAGGGGGCAGGGCACAACCTTTAAAAGAATGACATAGCCATAGGACATGACAAAAACTGGTTAGAACCAACTAGGTCTGAGACGGAGGAAGATTCGACTTCCACTAGACCTTGAGCCTCATTATACGCTCATTGTAATACATCAGCATCTAAATGACACACCCACAGGTGCCATGACTGTTCTGAGGCTGACCATAAAAGGTCAAAAAGTGGGCAGTGGCCCAATTCCTGGATATCTTCCCCCCCCCTTCCCCAAAATAGTTGGAATAATTCTCCCACTCATTAGCCTATGAAATTACCCAGCCCATAAAAACTAACCACCCCATATTCCGGGGCCTCTTGTCTTCTGAGGTGGCCTATACTCTGTCTGTGGAATGTGTTTCTCTCTAAATAAATCCACTTCTTATATTAAAAAAAAAAAAAAAAAAAGGTTAAAATGGTAAATTTTATGTATATTTTACCACAATAAGAAAAGAACCATGGGGGCTTCCCTGGTGGGAAGTGGGAAAAAAATATATATATATAAGCAAAGTATAACTGTATATAGATCATACTATAACTATGTTTCCTTTTTTTCACCCAAAATTACTTCAGGAGCATTTACCATTGACTTTTCTTCAAAAAACTTGATTTTCACTCACTGTATAATATTCTGCCATATAGATACACCATTTTCTATTGTCAGGTGCTTTGGGTTGTTTCCAGTTGTGGAAATAAAGGAAGACCACCCAAATGAGAACGAGCAGGCTGTTTATTCAGAGCTTGCTATAGCTAGGAAGTCAGCCACCATCGCATGCATATGGCAGAGACTCAAAGGCAGGCAGGCAGGCAGAGGAGTTGACAGGCTTTATTGAAAGAAGTTGAGGGACTTCCCTGGTGGTCCAGTGGCTAAGAATCCACCTTCCAATACAGGGGATGCGGGTTCGATCCCCGGTCGGGGAACTAAGATCCCACATGCCGTGGGGCAACTAAGCCCATGCGCTCTAGAGCCCACAGGCCACCACTAGAGCGCCCGCGCGCTGCAGCTACTGAGCACGCACGCCCTGGAGCCCACACACAACTAGAGAGAAGCCCACACACCACAACTAGAGAGAAGCCCGCACACCACAACTAGAGAGAAGCCCGCACACCACAACTAGAGAGAAGCCCGCACACCACAACTAGAGAGAAGCCCGCACACCACAATGACAGATCCCAAACGCTGCAGCAAAAGATCCCGCCTGCTGCCACTAAGACCCGATGCAGGGAAAAATAAAGAAGGAGAGAGAGAGAAGACAGAAAGAGAGAAAGAAAGGGGACTTCCCTGGTAGCGCAGTGGTTAAGAATCCGCCTGCCAATGTAGGGGACGTGCGTGCGATCCCTGGTCTGGGAAGATCCCACATGCCATGGAGCAACTAAGCCCATGTGCCACAACTACTGAACTTGTGCTCTAGAGCCCACGTGCCTAGAGCCCATGCTCCGCAACGAGAGAAGCCACCGCAATGAGAAGCCCACACACGGCAACGAATAGCCCCCGCTCGCCGCAACTAGAGAGAGCCTGCGCAAAGCAGTGAAGACCCAATGCAGCCAAAAAATAAATTAATTAATTAAAAAAAAAACGTTTAAGAGAAAGGAAGAAAGGAAGAAAGAAAAAGAAAGTTGAAAGAAAAGAAAGGCTTCAGGCATGTCCTGATTGGACGTTGTTGCCAAGGGAAGCTAGAGGTGGGCTAATGAGAAACAGGCATCATGTACTTGGTTAGGAGAGCATATTTGGTTTTTTCTGGTTGATCCTAAATTGGAAGGGGGGAAGGAGGGCAAAAATTAGGGAAGCTGGCAATTATTGATCAAGTCCTTGCTGTTTGGTGCCGATTGATACAGAGGTTGTGGTTTATGTTCCTGGACTCCTTGCTGCCAGGTTGTGGGCCAGAATTCTCTTTTTATATACGGTTTGATCATTGCCTGTATCAGTCTCTCACGATCTATGTATGTTCGTATGTGTAGTTATACTCATGAGATACCGAGATGAACATATGTGTCCATAAATCTGCATGTATCTATGAATTTATCTTTGGGTTGAACTCCTAGAAGTGAGATTGCCAAGTCAGAAGGTACAGCTTTTTTAAAGGATTGCATTATATTTGACATTTTGGCAATGGACATTTGGATGGTTTAACAATTTCTACTCTCAACAGCTGTGAATGAGGATGTTTGTTTCTCTCTCACCTTCAGGCTAAAATAGCTCATCTGCTATTTAACTAAAAATATTAGCCAACCAAACCAATCAAAATGAATTTGTTGAGTATCAGCAATGCGTTCGTTACACTCTGATAAGAGGGTGGAAGATAGAGATGATATAAAAGACTTGACTTCTGCCCTCCTGCGGCTTACAGTCTAGTCAGGGAATGGAAAATGAATACATGAACTGGATCTTGGGCTGCCAAATTATTGTATAAAATAAGAGAGCTGGGGACTTCCCTGGTGGTCCAGTGGTTAAGACTCCGTGTTCCCAATGCAGGGGGCCCGGGTTTGATCCCTGGTCAGGGAACTAGATCCTGCATGCCGCAACTAAGCCCCTGTGCAGCCAGATAAATAAATAAATATTAAATAAAGAAAGAAATGAGTTGGATGACACCTCCTTGAACTCCCTGATTCCAACAGTCTATATGTAAATGGAACCAGGACAGTAATGAATTGTGGCCTCTGCAGCTCTGACCACAAATGCTGCAGAAGAACAAAGGAGGATGAGAAAGGTGAGGCGTTAAATAAGCTGGGTATTCAATGAGAGGTATCTAGGCCATATGAGCTTCAGTACAAATCCTGTTAAGATTAATGCCTCGTAGGTAGAACTGAGCATTGCTTGTGTGGGAAACTTGAGTGTCTGCCTCTGGGCCCCAGTGACCTCAGTTGTAAAATAGTATAACGATAGCACGCGTATCATGGAGTTGACGATGGTTGGGATTTGGTGAGGTAACACGGATGCTGGATGTCTTCCTCCAGACCCACTTTCCACCCTTCTCCATACTGACCCCAGGAGCTGACCTGGGTAGACCACATCATCAGACTCCTTGTCTCTGCCTTCTGGTTGGGTTATTGGGAGGTACCAGCAGGACATGGAAGGAGGAGGAGAAAAAGGTGGGAGTTTTTTTTCCCTGGGTCTCTTCCCTGGGTCTCTCTCATAATACATAATAAACACAAATACATAACAAATACAAGTCCTGGTCCCCACTCCAAACAGGTCAGAAAATCCCAGGGAGGGAACTAGGAACCTAAACTAATAACAGCATCCCAGGTGATTCTGATAATCAGACCAACCACTTCAAGGGCCTAAGCAGAGGCACAAAAATGATGGAGTCATGGTCCCTACTCTCTGAGAGATGAAGTAACTTGCCCAAGGTTACACAGCTAATAAGTGGCATTGCCAGGATTTGGACCCAGGCAGTCTGGTCCCAGAGCCAGTACTCTTAACCACTCTACAGCTTCTAACATAGTTCATGGCCATATGGTACACCAGTGACTTCTATGAAAGCAAAAACCATGGTTAAGTCTCATGAGAAGCACTATAAGCAAAGCATCTGCTTTGTATACGTGAGAAGCTCAATTCCCGTTCAACTAACATCACAAAACGGAGCTGGGAAGAGCAGGTAGGTGGCTATTCCAGCCTCAGTGTGAGCTGCTGAGGATATGAATGTCACAAAGATAAAGAAGAATTTCTACAGTCCTATTGTTCGGTACCAATTTCTCATCATGAGAATAGGGGAAAATCAAGGAGCAGCCTGTAGGGAAACAGTGAAACTACGAAAGTGACTCATGAAGAATTACTCACTGACACATGGCATGGTGACATCAGATACCTACGATAACATTCTTGCAGTATGTAATCTCTCTACAGTCTCTGATTTCAAACGCTTAATCCTGAGGGTTTCTAAGAAAATCCTGGATATCACCACTAATTATATGAAGAGCAACAGACCGTTTCCACCACCCTGTTGCATCTGGGCAGCTGAATCACATGGCAGGCACCTCCAAATACTTGGATGGTAGTTGAGCATAACTTTGTCCCACGGTTTAACTTGAGTTTGCCCTTTGGCAAAAACAATCCCCAGAGTACCCTTGAATATTAACAACATTGGCAGCCTTCCTGATCACAAACAAGATTTAAATAGGGAAGGGCTGCTGTGTTTCACACGTTACTAACAAACAGTATTTTCCTCACCTGTCATATACCCATCAGCCTCCTGCCCTATGCACAAAAAGAATCAATAGCCACGAATTCAACAGTGTGAGAATAAAAGCATTTAAACAGGTATAAATAATCTTCAGGGTCATTCATGTGTAGACCATCTGTTTTTGGACAGTTCATGGAGGAAAAGAGGAAGAAAATGGTTATAATCTGCCCTCTCTGATATGGGGGTCGGTTCCCAGTCACAAACACGCACAACTTTGGGTTTCAAATATAACTAACTGAATCAGCAGTTGTAAGACTGTTGTGCTGCCCCAGCTATAACTTCGCAGATGTTCTCCAAAGACCACCTGAACACTAGGCAGTCCTCAATTTATGAAAGGACTGTGTTCCCAAATTCACATTGTTTTAAATTGGGGATATACTTTTCTTCAAACATACATATGATTGTTAAAAATTGAGGTATTACATATATGCATTAAAAGGCACTAATTTTAAGTCTTCAGCTTGATGAACTTTTACCTATCTATATACCCAGGTAACCAACCAGATCAAGGTATAGCACCCCAAAGGCTCCCACATGCCCCATCCCAGCCAATAACCATCTCTCAGAGGTAACCTCTATTCTGAATTCTATCACCAGAGATTAGATTTTTATAATACAGTAGCTTTTTTATTGATATAGAACAGACATATGTTAAGTGTATAAAATGAACCCAACAGCGCAGTGAAATAAATATTTAAATATTTCTATAGCCATGTAACTACCATCCAGAGCAAAGTATGGAACATTTTCATACCCTAGAAGGCTCCCTCATACCCCTTCCCAGTTAATAACTGGCTTTCCAAAGTTAATCCCTATTCTTAGATCACCATTGTTTAATCTTGCCTGATTTGGGGCTTTGTATAAACAGAATTGTGCAGTATGTGCTCTGGTCTGGCTTTTGTTCAACGTTGTGTTGTGTTTTGCATGTAACAGCAATTCACTCTTCTTTAAAACTGCTCTGTAGTATTCTATGACTATACCACAATTTCTCATTTCTACTACTCTACTGTTGATGGGCGTCTGAGTTATTGCTAGGTCGGGGCTATTATGAGTAAAGCTGCTATGAACATTCTTGTACACGCCTTTTGGTAAACACTTGTACTCATTTCAATAAGAGGTACAAGTGTAGAAGAGCATATAGTAGGAAGATTTGACCTCATCTGGAAAGGCCAGGAAATTACTGTACTGCCATGCTTTCTGGGTGATAATGTTTTTCTGAATCTCAAACCTGAGGGCCAGGGACACATTCCTACATCTTAGGACCTTAGTGGGGACCTTCCTGTCCTCTCAGCTCTGGAAGCATTAAGGTTAAAGGTGTTCTGGCACTGGCTGTCATGAGTGTATCTGGCCTGTTCGTAAATGAGTAAGATAAATCCCTGACTACACTCACAATTAGGACAACTACTAATCTGTAGGTGATATTTGCTTCCTCTTTGGCTGTCAGCATCCAAATCCCTTCATACTTTGGGGAATTCTCCAAGTGACGAATCTCAGTAGGAAGCCAGGTCTGCCTGCTGAAGCTCAAAAGGCCCTTCCCATCCCAGTCTCCTTTGCAATTAGAGCATGGCAAGGGACCTAGCTTCCACCAATCCATCTCTCACTCTGAATCATCTGAATCTGAGTCACGCTTCCAAGGATGGCAGGGTTGGTAGTTCATTTGGCACACAGAGGGCAGCAGGAGCAGGAGAGCTGTTTTCACCAGATTGGATTTTAGGTGTGATTTTGGGCATTTTTCCTGCTGCATAGCCTCCAACTCAGTTTTCCAGGTCTCCCAGCAATTCTGTAAGCTAGACAGTAGATAGTAATAAATCCCTCTTCTTAAGTCAACCAGCTTTGGCTTCTGTGGCTTATGACTGAGAACACTGACTGCTAAATCCTCCTACTAAAATTCCCCCATAAATAATGATTATAAATATTAATTGTTTTAATTGGTAGCACAAAATGGTGTTTTGTGTAAAAAGAGCAACCTTGTACACTGCTTACAATTCAAACGGTCTTGATAAACGCCTATTTGGGGTCTAATATCTTGCAATAACTTTAGTTTCTCCAAAGCAATTAAGTGGCAGGGTTATCCATTAAACAAATTACGAGGCAAACAGAATTGCCATTAAATACATACCTGGAGGTGGGGTGCGTGATGAAGTTCTTATATCTTGGGGCCTTTTTTCTACTTTATAAAGAAGAAAGGAAGGTGCCAAATCTGTGCTCTATTAATTGGAAAATTCCTCCCCTGTTCCCAAGTGGCCTGCTCTTTCCTTCTTTCACACTGGCACACGCTGTGGCTTCCAAGTCAATCAGCTGAAATGGAAATATTCTTTGTATGTGTCAAGGCCATTCTGGTTGTACCAGAATATACAGACCTCCGAAGAAGCCCTGATTATATAGTAAATATGCTTATTAACAGCTCAAGTTATTAATAATGAACTAAAGAAAATTTCTTATTGATAACATTATCAGAACAAAAATATAAAAATAAATGCAAGGATTTTTCAGAGATTTATGGTTTACGAAATTATTTCAGGTAATTTTTTTTTTTTTTTTTTTTTTTTTGCCGTGCCACAAGCCTGTGGGATCTTAGTTCCCCCACCAGGGACTGAAGCACTGGAAGCTCGGAGTTTTAACCACTGGAGGGCCAGGGAAGTTCCCACCTTACGTACTTTTATCTCACCTAATCCCATTGCTCAAAGGAGTTAAGTGACTTGCCTGAGGCCACACAGCTTGAATCTAGACCTAACTCCCATTCCTTGCTTTTTCTGACATACAATATGAACATCAGTAACTAAAACAATGATAATATAACTGCATTAAAATGAAATAAATAGAAAACATAAAAACTCTAAATTCAGAAAAATTACATGTCTAGTTTTATTAATTAAAACACAAAACACAACGTACTATATAATAAACTCATTTTGTAAATACCAAAACTTTCTGTATATAATATGCTTATACAAATACATACCTGTGTAAGATGAGAATGGAAGGATATGATCTCAAATGTTAACAGTGACTATCTCCAAGGGGCAGAATTATGGGCAATTTTATTTGTGTGAGCTTGGAAGAGTTCATTTTCTAAATTTTTCTACAATAAATGCATTACCTATACACTTTCAAAAACAGCCCTTTATTATTGTTATTATTAAAGTCATTTTGAGGGATTCCCTGGTGGCACAGTGGTTGAGAATCTGCCTGCTAATGCAGGGGACATGGGTTCGAGCCCTGGTCTGGGAGGATCCCACATGCCGCGGAGCAACTGGGCCCGTGAGCCACAACTGCTGAGCCTGCACGTCTGGAGCCTGTGCCCTGCAATGGGAGGGGCCACGATAGTGAGAGGCCCGTGCATCGCGATGAAGAGTGGCCCCCGCACCACGATGAAGAGTGGCCCCTCCTTGCCGCAACTAGAGAAAGCCCTCGCACGAAATGAAGACCCAACACAGCTAAAAATAAAATAAATAAATAAATAAATAAATAAATAAATAAATAAATAAATAGAGTAGCTATTAAAAAAAAAAAAAGTCATTTTGATATTCTACCTTTAAAACAGCCAATTCATTATCTAACTTAGTGAAAAGCACAGTTTGAACTGAATATCTAGCCACCACTAATTGAGCAAGCATCTTCCTGATATTTTACAAACATTATTCTATTTAATTTTGATAACAGTTTCATCAGGTAGTAATATTATCCCGTCACAGATAAGGAGGCTGATGCTTAGGTTCAAGATCACACAGGAAATAATGGAGTCTTTGTTGTGGTGAGCTTGAAGTCCACCTTGCCCTTCTGCTGGGCTCCTCCTACCTTCCTTCTAAGCCTGGCTTGTCTAATGTAGGAGAGCTGCTCTACCACATGCTGGTGCAACCTCCCAGATACTCTTCTTTGAAAACACTTACGGTATTAAAGTAGACCATTCAAAAATGATTACATGTATTATAAAAAGACTGGAAGGGACTTCCCTGGTGGCGCAGTGGTTAAGAATCCGCCTGTCAATGCAGGGGACACGGGTTCGAGCCCTGGTCCGGGAAGATCCTACATGCCGCTGAGCAACTAAGCCCGTGAGCCACAACTACTGAGTCCACGTGCCACAACTACTGAAGCCCGCGTGCCTAGAGCCCGTGCTCCGCAACAAGAGAAGCCACTGCAATGAGAAGCCCACGCACCGCAACAAAGAGTAGCCCCCGCTCGCCGCAACTAGAGAAAGCCCGTGTGCTGCAACGAAGACCCAATGCAGTCAAAAATAAACAAATACATAAAATAAAATAAAAATAAAAAAAATAAAAAGACTGGAAGGATATGCTCCGAACAGTATATATCACCAGGGTGGCGGGACTTCCATTTTCTATGCTTTTGTATCTATTCGGTTTTTTTCTTTTAAAAATTTTTCTCTGACAGTTTAAAAAAATTGAGTCAGAAAAAATTATAGATTTTTCCTATATTGTCTATCTTTTGAACATTGGTGCATCTCAGTATCAGGGTCTCTACACAAACCATTTATAGAAAAGCACATAAGAAAATTGCATACTTCATCACCAACCCTTTATCTTCTCATTCAGATCTCCTGTTAGACAGTAACCTCAGGGTCTCTACCTGTTTTACTGACTACTGTATCTTCAGTGCTAGAACATCTGGCCAATGAAAGCATTTGGCACATAACTGACAAATGAATGAGTGAAGGATATATACTTTTCTCTTTTCAAGTTTTAGATATGCTGATATCTTCTCATATTAAGTTTCAAAATAGAATACATGTTAAAAGTCAGGTGAGAAAAAAAATGTACAGGGAACTATCTTTTTCTGAATCTCATAACTTGCTAAAGGTGGCTGTTATGGGTTGAACTGTGTCCTCTCCAAAGAAGATGGGTTGAAGTCTTAACCTCTGGGACCTCAGAATGTGACATTATTTGGACATAGGGTCTTTGCAGGTGTAATTAGTTAAGGTGAGGTCATACTAGAGAGGGTGGGTCCCTGATCCAATACGACTGGTGTCCTTATAAGAACATAGCCTTGTTAAGACAGAGGCACAGGGAGAAGGCCACGTGAAGATGGAGGATTGGGGCGATATGTACACAAGCCAAGGAATGTCAAAGACTGCCAGCCCAAACCACCAGAAGCTGGGAAGGATTCCCCTATAGGCTTCAAGGGAGGTTGGCCCTGCTGACACCTTGATTTCAGACTTCGAGCCTGCAGAACTGTGAGACAATACATTTCTGTTGTTTTAAGCTTGTGGTACTTGGTTACGGCAGGCAGCCCGAGGAAACCAACAGTGGCCTTGACTTTGAATTCTTGCAAATAATGGGGGAGGAGGAAATAGTCACCTGAGCACCATGATCCGCAAGTTTTCAATGACTTTCCAGTTTATTTTCTGATAATGGAGAATATGCCCAGTCAACTCAGGAACGCTAGAAAAGTAAACAATAAAGGATACACACAAAACAACAGGTGACTGAAATTTTAATATGCCTAGGTATTCACATTAAAACTGTAAAAATCAGCATTACAACACTGGTTTTCAAAGATTAACATTTACAACTGTAGTAAAATAAAGTTTCACAAAGTCAAATTTCCTTAACACTTCATTTCAATATTAATCTCTTTACAGTTCACCAAAATGGTGTTATTTCATCTTTCTTTTTTTTTTAAAGCATGGGTACTCTTCTTAAGCGAAATGTTAACATGGGGTCCCAATACGTAAAACGGAAAGTACAGCTGTTCTAGTTCGGGGGGCGGTCCAGAGGGAGCCTAGCCTCACACTTTCCTCGGTTTCACCTCTTAAGACTCGTAGCACCCTAAACATAGTCTGAGAACCATGGATTGAAAATAGTAACAATATACACTAAATAAGATATCATTGACAAAGAAGAACTAGGAAGTTTATTCAGTAATCAATACTTCGTAAGCCTTTGCTTTTCCAAATTCTTTTCTTTGGTTTCATCACTTAGAAAATTCCTCCAGTATTAATTGTTTGAATGGCAACTATATGAAGCAGAAATTGTATTTCTACACCTGGGGAATTATCTACAAGATAGATGCTCCGGAAGAGGAACCAATAACAATGATTTTTTAAAACATTTTTAAAGCAGTCTCTTGTTCACGTTAATAAAAATAAAACATTTCTCATGAATAAAGCCTCAAAGCCAAGATAATTCTTGGGACAATGAAGCATTCCAATAAATCAAAGGGAGATTCTAAGCAGATACAACATCATGGGGCCTTAGGATGGACATCTAAACAGGATAGAAACGGCAACAATATTCACACAATCCTTGTTTTCGAGGTTTACAGGAAGGGCTGGGCTGTGGGGACGTTGAGAGATGTGCACAGTGATGCTGATTAAAGATAAGAAGGCTTCCCTGGACCCCAGTAGGCACAGGGCCACAGGGAAGCATGTGCTTAAGGCGACGTGCGTAAGATTTATTTACAGCACAAAAAAAAAGAAAGTCATGAGGCCATGGCCTTGGGTTAGCTGGCTGGACCTGCTCGTTAAGGTCCTTTCCTTGAGACTTATTCTATGTAGTTTATTCATTCCACAAACACGTCTATATAGTTCACAAACCCTAATGCAGTGCTTACAAATGTGCCAGGCTCTGTTCTAAGTGCTTTACGAATATTAACTCTTTTAATCCTCATAACAACCCTAGGAGGTAGGTCCTATGATTAGCCCCATTTTACAGATGAGGAAATAGGCACAGGCAGATTAAGCAACTTGCCCAAGATCATAAGGCTTCAAAATGTTGAATTCAAACCCCTTTCAAGAGCAGAAATGACATCTTTGGCTAGGAAGAGAAATTTGTCCTAAAAGAATCCCAGGAACTGGCCTAAGTAAAAAAGGAAAAAGCAGCACCAGAATTGATACTCCACTTGATCATCACACCACAAGGACACAATGCTTAAATCAATTTTAACAAGATAAATATAAATTGTACGCAGATGAATCCAGAATTTCTTTCACTTTTAGTAAAGGCCCTTAGTAAATTTGAATTTGTTTTGAAATGTCTGAAATGCAATCACATACTGTTTTAACTTGACATACCAGCTAAACCAACTACAAGCTGATTCAGGAGGCATTTGCTTCTCTATCACAGAGACGAGCATAAAAAAAGACAGTAAATAAATATGAAGCTTGATATAAAAAAGTAGTTTCAAATAAGTTTTAAGAATAACCCTGTACATCCCAATTCATTACTTTATCATATTCTTGAATCCTTTGCTTTATGTGAGAAAGTTTATTCTTCAGATAATCACAGCGTTCTTTTTTTTCCAGAAATGTAGGATCCTACAAAAGAAACATAGCTATTATCTCAGCCTCTGGCTTCCTCAGCGAAAAACACAGAAACACACATTATCACCCAGAAAATGACCTTTCATAGTAGATTTTCTGGCAGCAGATTTCAAAATCTGCCTAACAAGAATAACAGGTAAGCTCTCTACATTTTTTTTCAGTGGATTTTATTTTTTAGAAGCTTTTGGTTCACAGCGAAATTGAGTTGAAGTAGAGAGCTGAGGCACCCTTAAGTATTAAAATACATTAAAAAGTAATTAATGGGGCTTCCCTGGTGGCGCAGTGGTTGAGAATCTGCCTGCCAATGCAGGGGACGCGGGTTCGAGCCCTGGTCTGGGAAGATCCCACATGCCGCGGAGCAACTAGGCCCGTGAGCCACAACTACTGAGCCTGCGCGTCTGGAGCCTGTGCTCCGCAACAAGAGAGGCCGCGACAGTGAGAGGCCCACGCACTGCGATGAAGAGTGGCCCCCGCTCGCCACAACTAGAGAAAGCCCTCGCACAGAAACGAAGACACAACACGGCCAAAAATAAAATAAAATAAATAAATAAAAATTTAAAAAAAAAAGTAATTAATGGATTAATAAAAGCTCTCTTCATCCTCTACTAATTTGTGCAATTAAGTTAAGGATGGAATTAGAAACCTGTAAAAGAACTTAATCTTTGTGAATGAAATGTGGGTGAAGAGCTCTATATGGGTGCTCATTTCCCTGGGTTCCTAAATCAGGACACAGCAGAACGTATTCAGGACAGAGACGAGAAGAAAAGGCACCTAAGGGCTTCCCTGGTGGCTCAGTGTTTAAGAATCCGCCTGCCAATGCAGAGGACACGTGTTCGGCCCTGGTCCGGGAAGATCCCACATGCCGTGGAGCAACTAAGCCCATGCACCACAACTACTGAGCCCACACGCCGCAACTACTGAAACCTGTGCGCTCTAGGGCCCACGTGTCATAACTACTGAGCCCGTGTGTTGCAACTACTGAAGCCTGCACTCTGCAACAAGAAAAGCCACCGCAATGAGAAGCCCGTACACCGCAACGAAGAGTAGACCCCACTCGCTGCAACTACTGAAACCTGCACTCTGCAACAAAAAAAGCCACCGCAATGAGAAGCCTGTGCACCGCAAGGAAGAGTAGACCCCACTCGCTGCAACTAGAGAAAGCCTGCGCGCAGAGCAACGAACACCCAACGCAGCCAAAAGGTAAATAAAAAAAAAAAAAAGGCACCCAGCAGCCACCCATGGTCCCTAACAAGTAGCATCTTAAGAAATACAAAAAAACAACTACTTTAGCTGCAAGAATCTAAAATCTGTCAGTTGTCACCACTGTACCTGGATAAGAATACACTTTAAAGAAGAAAATGGTTTTACTCACATTCCTTTTTTTCTTAAACTCTTCATGGATTCTTGAAATTCTCTCATGTTCCTAAAAATAATATACTGTATATGTGAATGAAAATACTTGCAGTTACTCAAATCATATCTCAAGAATGTCTCAAGAGTACAGTGGGCATAGGAACAGAAAACAATTTTTACCTAAGACTATAATGAAAATATTCATACACGAACAAATTCAACTCACCGGATAAATATTTGAGGGCTTACTCTTGGCCAGGCCCTGGGATCCAGGGATGAACAGTAGGGCGAGGCCCCTGCTCGTGTAAAACCTGGACCGAGTCCCAGGGCCACTGCTTGCCGGCGGTGTGACTTGGGCAAGCTCTTTACCGTCAGATTTGGTTTCCTTATCAGTAAAATGGGAATAATAACCGTAACTATCTCATAGTGTTGCGAGAAGGTTCATTTATTTGAAATGATCCTTCTAAAGTGCTTGGCACATAATAACCACATTAGCTATAATTAGGTAGCATTTTCATCCCCTTTGGCAAGTTGAGACTATTCAACTTTTGAAAATAGCTAATATGAGGTTCCTTCCAACTTTATTCTAAGTTTAATAATAAATATGAAATTTGTTAAAGGGTTGAATAGTCTATCCAAAGGAAATAGGTTACTAGAGCAATGCCCTCATTTATCCAGGTAAACCTATGCTTTGGAGATTGCGAAACACTGTAAACCTAATAAATACAAAATAAAATGTAATAATTTATACTTCTAAAAGCTTCCCCTGAGAACATTTTCCATCACAAATCCACACCCTTTTCCCAATATATTTTAACTCTTCAATGTTTTTTACATACTAAGATCATGAGCATTGTTTGTGTTTTGACTGCTTGCCATCAGTGAGATGAACCTGGTTATCCAGTTGTCATCTACATGAACAGGTCCTGGCCTGGGACTGAACTAGCTGCCTGGGGGGTAGGGGTGCTGTGCTGGAGACGCAGGCAGAGATGAGAGTTGTAAAATCTATCCTAGAGTCGGGCAGAGAGACTGAATTAGAAGGGTGAGGACCGGAGAGATTATTTTGAGCAAAACTCCTATTTGATGGGCTTAGAAAAGTCATGTGATGGTTTAATTTTTCACGGGTGCATGAGCAGTTGTGTGTGAGAACCCATGCCCCCAGCAGGCCCGCTGGGCACAGAGACACCTCCCTGGGGACGTGCTAGGGGACGAGTGAGCCTGGCCAGCAGACTCTTGCACACGGGAAAGCTCAGCCTGTGGCTGAGAAGAAGTTCACTTTTGTGATACAATTGATATCTCCACTTTAGATAAGGCCTGGAGGAGACACCGCGACTAACTGCAGCCCTGTCATTTGGCTACTTACTTGCCAAGCCATGCTGAAAACCAAAGGAAATGACTATTGTCGAGACTGTGTACGAGTACTGTGGGAGGACTCAGTTTCTCAGCACCTGCTGTCATCAGGACCCTCCCACTCCCAATCGCACACCCACAAGCCTGAGCCCTTGCCCACGCATACACAGCCTACACACCCGACGCCACTGGGCCTGGGCTCAAAGGCCACATGTCACATTCAGGTTTCTCAGCGTTATGTCTGTTAACCAGCTTGCTCTTCCCGACCTGCGGTGATCCAGACGCTTGGTGCCTGCTCCTTCCTTCCTGCACTCCTTTCAGGGCATCTAAACCTGGTCACCCTTCTTGGACCTGTGGACCTTGCTTGTTTTCCAAATGGTACTAACTGACCCTGAACCTGCAGTATGTGCTGGATTTCTCCTGCTTCCTGGTACTGGCATCTCTTAGCCAACACCCTTCCATCAATCCAAGACTGGGAAAATGTCACTACTCTATACATTTGGCTTAGAGGACTTGTAATTACAACTCATTTAAATGTACACTTAAAGGTCTGGTCAAAACAAAGATGCCCAACTAATGCAGGTCTCAGGAGAAGAATATATCTATCTATCTATATAAAAAATGTGTGTATATATTATATATACATACACTTGACATTTACTAAAAAATGCTGTATGTTTTTAAAATTTCAATTACACAAATAGATTAGATTAATACATTCTCTTTAAAAAGGACAGGATATTACACACAAATGTTCATAGCAGCATTATTTATAATAGCCAAAAAGTGGAAACAACCCACTGTCCATCATCTGATAAATGGTATATTCACACAATGGAATATTATTAGTCCACCACAAAAAATAATGGAATATTGATTCTCGACACACAGATGAACCTTGAAAACATGATGCTACGCAAAAGAAGCCAGACGTGAGGCCACATATTATATCGCTGCATTTACCCAGACAGACAGAAAGTACATTAGTAGTTGTCAGTGGTTGGAGAGGGGGGAAATGGGGAAAAAGTGCTAATGGGTATGGGTTATTTCTTGGGGGGGGTGATGAAAATGTTCTGGAATTACAGTGGTAATGGTTATACCCCTTTGTGAAAATACTAAAACCCACAGAATTGTACACTTAAAAGCAGTGAATTTTATGGTATGTGAATTATCTCTCAATGAAAAAATATATGTCAGGTAAAAAATGCCATTGATTATGAGGGCATCCTGATTTCCCAGATAGTAAGATGTGAAGAAAAAAAAAAGACAGAACATTAGAGAAAACACTTCCGTCCCCTATGACTGCCATCTCCACCCTGGTTTTCCTCTCTGCCATAATCACGGTTATTGGTCTGAAGCATGAGCCTGTAGCTCATGTATGTAGCTTCAGATCCCCTCTCCATCTCTACCCACTGTGCTCCCTGGGCTTGGGGTGCTAGCTGCTCGGCTGTGACTTACCCTGGAGAATGCATGGCCACCGGCAGCTCCTCTACACCCCCGGCCACCGTCTGTGAATAAACCTTCCTCAAATTACCTTACAGTGTGCTATCTGTCTCCTCTGGGACCCTGATTGATACGGTGTGTATCTTAGGCAAATTTATATTTTACTTAAGTAAGAAAATAAAATACTGTTTAATAACTGAAGGCAAAAGACGTTAAATTACATATTTTGAACTGTCACCCTGAAGATCTCCAGTGAGCTTCCGAGACAGCAGATGCAGACGGTTATGCCTTCTCTACCCTTCACGCGAGGTCGGAGTTCGTCCTTCCGCCACCAGAGCCCCCCCCCCACCCCACGCCGGCAGCTGCAGGCACGCACCTGCTGGTTTTCTGAACGATGCGGCAATCTGCTCATCACTGCATCCAGCTGATCAAACTTCTTCAAGACGGCGTGAACTTCTGCAGAGAGCTCTTTGTACTCTGAAAACTGGTCCTGGAACACAGCTTTATAGCGTTCTCGTTCATCATCCGTCTGAATCATAGGGTATTTCCTGAAGAGAAAAAATAAACCAAAGTTGAGGAGCGGCCAAGATGGCGGAGGAGGAAGACCCTGAGCTCACCTCCTCCCACAGGCATGCCTAAGTTACAACTATTGACAGAGCAACTACTGATGAGAAAGACTGGACGACTAGCAGAAGATATCTTCTACAATTAAAGATATAAAGTAGGCACCACCAGATGGATAGGAGGGTAGAGACATGGTATAGTCAGGACCCATACCCTTGGGTGGGTGACCCGCAAACGGGAGGATAACTGCAAGTGCCGAGGGTCTCCCCAGTGAGTGAGGTGTCTAAGCCCCACATTGGGCTCCCCAGCACTGGGAAGACAAGCCCCGAGAACGTCTGGTTTTGAAGGTCATCAGGGCTGACTTTTGGGACTCTGAGGGCTGTGGGAAATAGAGACTCCACCCTTACAGAGCATGCACAAAATCTCACACGCTCCAGGACCCAAAGCAGAAGCAGTGATCTGAAAGGAGCCTGGGTCAGACCCACCTGCTGATCCTGGAGAGCCTCCCGCAGAGGCAGGAGGCCACTGGAGCTCACCCTGGGGACACAGACACTGACAGCAGCTATGCTGGGGAGCTCATTCTACCACGAGGACACTGGTGCTGGCAGGCGCCATTCTGTAATCCTCCCTCTAGCTTGTCAGCAAAGGGACTGGGCCCTGCCCACCAGCCTGTCAGCACCGGGACTGGGATGCCTCAGGCCAAGCAGCTAGCCAGGTGGGGACACAGTGCCACCCACCAACAGGCCAGCTGTCTTCAGATCCCCTGATCCCCCTGGTGGGTGGGGCCAGGATCCCATCCACCAGAGGACCAACACCAGCTCTGGGATGCCTGGGCCCTGCAGCCAGAGACCCCAGGACCCAGCTCTGCCCACCAGTGGGCCAGCACTAGCCCCAGGACCCCAGGACCTGGCCCCATCGACCAGCAGGCTGGTACTAGCCCCAGGATCCCCTGGGTCCCAGCCCTGTCTACCAGCAGGCTGAAGTCATGGGACCCCCAGATCCCAGCACACCCACCAGAAGGCCAGCATCAGCGCTGAAGACACTCTGGGTCCCTAAGCCAGCTGCCCTGGGATCTGACACCAGCTTTGAGACACTCTGGACCCCACACAGTCAGCCATGTCAGGAACCAGTCTCACTCAAGCAGGCTGACACTAGATATGGGACTTCCAGGCCTGCAGCCACCAACCCTGGAAACCAGCTCTGCCCATCCATGGACCAGCACTAGCCCTGGGACCCCTCAGGACTCCACAGACAGCAACCTTATGACCCAGCTCCACCCACCAGTGGCCGGCAGCCTCCACACAAGGCAGGGCCTGGCAACCAACAGGACTGGGGGCTGGCCATGCCTATCAGACCACCCACAGTAGTCAGCCTGCCACAACAGAAGGACCCACACAGCCCACAAAGGGGACACCATTAGAGCATATAGCCCTGGTGACCAGAAGGGAGTGCACTGCTGGGACACACAGGACGTCTTCTACAAAAGGCCACTTCTCCAAGGTCGAGAAACAAAACCAACCTACCAAATACACAGAAATAAAACAGCAAATTAGGCAAAATTAGGCTACAGGCAATTATGTTCCAAATGAAGCAACACGATAAAACTCCAGAAAAACCAAGTAAAGTGGAAATAGGCAAACTACCCAATAATACTCGTAAACGTGTTCAAAGAACTTGGGAGAAGAATGGATGAACAGAGTGAGAAGTTAGAAGTTTCAAACAAAGAGTGAAAAAATAAAAAGACATATCAAGCACAGCTGAAGAATACAGTAACTAAAATGAAAAATATACTAAAAGGAATCAACAGTAGATTAGATGATACAGAGCAACGGATCAGCTAACTGGAAGACAGAGCAGTGGAAATGACTCAAGCTGAATGGAAAAAAGAAAAGAAAAAAAAAAAAAGGAGAACAGTTTAAGAGACCTCTGGGACAACATCATGCATACTAACATTCACATTATAGGGGTCCCAGAAGGCGAATAGAGAGAGAAAGGGGCAGAGAACATATTTGGAGACATAATAGCTGAAAACTTCCCTAACCTGGGCAGCAAGGGAAAAGCAACAATTTACTACAAGGGAACTGGCATAAGGTTATCACATGGCTTTTCAGTAAAAACTCTGCAGGCCAGAAAGGAGTGACATAATATATTTAAAGTGATGATAAGGAAACACCTACAACCAAGAATACTCCACCTCAGCGGTCCCCACCCTTTTTGGCACTAGGGACCAGTTTCATGGAAGACAATTTTTCCACGGACGGGGTGGGGGTGTGGGATGGGTCAGGTGGTAATGCGAGTGATGGGGAGCGATGGAGAGCAGCAGATGAAGCTTTGCTCGCTTGCCCACCCCTCACCTCCTGCTGTGCGGCCCAGTTCCTAACAGGGATTGGTACTGGTCCGCAGCCCTGGGGTTGGGGACCCCTGCTCTACCTGGCAAGGCTTTCGTTCAGATTTGTTGGAGAGATCAAAAGTTTTACAGACAAGCAAAAGAGAAAAGAGTCAGCACCACCAAACCAGCTTTACAAGAAATGTTAAAGGAACTTCTCTAAGTAGAAAAGAAAAGGCCACAGCTAGAAATCTGAAAATTACAAAAGGAAAAATCTTACTGGCAAAGGCAAATATACAGTAAAGGTAGTAAATCAGCCCTGTTACAAAGCCAGTAGGAAGGTTAAAATACAAAAGTCATAAAGTCATCTATATCCCCAATAAGTAGTTAAGGGAGACACAAAACAAAAAGATGTAAAATTTGATGTCAAAAACAGTAAACGCTGGGGATGGAGAGCAAAATATAGGGTTGTTAAAATGTGTTCAAACTTAAGAGATCAGCAACTTAAAATAATCACAGATATATATATATATATATATATATATATATATATATATATATATATATATATACAGTTTGCTATATATAAATCTCATGGTAACCCAAACCAAAAATCTATAATAGAGGGGACTTCCCTGGTGGTCCAGTAGCTAAGACTCCACGCTCCCAATGCAGGAGGGCCAGGTTCAATCTCTGGTCAGGGAACTAGATCCCACATGCATGCCGCAACTAAGAGTTCACATGTGGCAACTAAAGATCCCGCATGCCACAATGAAGATACCACATGCCGCAACTAAGACCTGGTGTGGCCAAATAAATAAAAAAATATTTTAAAAAAATCTATAATAGATACGCACACAAAAAAGAGCAAGAAATCCAAACATAACACTAATGATAGTCATCAAATCATAAGGAAAGAGAGCAAAAGAAGAAGAAAGGAACAAAAAAGAACCATAAAAACAACTCCCAAACAATTAACAAAATGGCAATATGTACACACCTATGAATAATTATTTTAAATGTAAATGGACTAAATGCTCCAATCAAAAGACACAGAATGAAAAAAAAAAAAAAAAAGACACAGAATGTTTGAAAGGAATATTACTGAGCCATAAAAAAGAATGAATGTTATGTGGCAGCCTGGATGGGAGGGGAGTTTGGGGGAGAATGGATACATGCATATGTATGGCTGAGTCCCTTTGCTGTGCACCTGAAACTATCACAACATTGTTAATCGGCTATACTCCAATATAAAATAAAAAGTTAAAAAAAAAAAAAGGAATGAAATCTTGCCATTTGCAACAACATGGATGGACCTAGAGGGTATCATGCTTACTGAAATAAGTCAAACAGAGAAAGACAAATACTGTATGATTTCACTTACATGAGGAATCTAGAAAACAAAACAACTGAACAAATATAACCAAACAGAAACAGACTCATAGGTACAGAGAACAAACAGGTGGTTGCCAGAGGGGAGGGGGGTGGGGGAAGTGAAGAAATAGGTGAAGGAGATTAAGAGGTAAAAACTTCCAGATGCAAAATAAATGAGTCACAGGTACAACATGTACAGTATGGGGAATACAGTCAATAACTATGTAATATCTTTGTACAGTGAGAAATAATAACCAGAGTTATCCTGGGGATGATTTTGAAATGTATAGAAATATACATTTCACTATGTTGTGCACCAGGAACTAACAGTGCTGTAGGTCAATTATACTTCAAAAACAAACAGACAAACTCACAGAAAAAGAGATCAGATTTGTGGTTACCAGAGGCGGGGGGAGGAAGTAGGGGGAGAGGGAATTGGATGAAGGTAGTCAAAACCTATAAACTTCCAGTTATAAGATAAATAAGTATTAGTGATGTAATGTACAACATGATAAATATAATTAACACTGCTGTATGTTACATATGAAAGTTAAGAGAGTAAATCCTAATAGTCCTCATCACAAGGAAAAAATTTTTTTCTATTTCTTTAATTTTGTATCTATATGAGATGACGGGTGCTCACTAAACCTACTGTGATAATCATTTCAGGATGCATGTAAGTCAAACCATTACGCTGCACACTTCAAACTTATACAGTGCTATAGGTCAATTATATCTCAATAAAACTGAAAGAAAAAAAATAAGGTGAAGTGACAACTTTTTCACTAAAACAAGAGGAATAGGAAATCAGCTTATTAGCTTATTCCTCAACGACCATACTGTACCTTCAATTCAATATACTACCTCTCAGGAAACAAACAACTGTTCAAATATAATTGACTTTAAGCAGAGTATTAACTTGTAGACAAACAGACGAGAGAAAACCCAAATGGAAACTCTCTATTTTTACCTTGAAGAAGGACTTAGGTAGATACTCACGCCACATAATCTGGCATCACGATCGGTTTCGGGATGTGGCCAGGGGGGATATGTCCACTCAGTCGCTCAGGTTTCATTTTTGTTGCTCTCAGTTCTTTAAAATTAACTTCTTGGTCTCTCTGTCTGTCACAACCGGTGGCCATGTCACACTACAGTTAGAGAGAAAAAGAGGATTTATTTATAAATGAAGGCAGAAGAAAAAAAAAAAAATCCCAACTTTATTCTTAGAAGGAAACTGGGGGGTGGGAGTAGGAGGAAGAAAAGTAGAGACAGCAATCAACAATTTCCCTTCAGAATTACGTGTTTTATAGTCACATAGTTGTTCTGAACACTTTTGTAACAGTTAAGGGAAACACAGTGAGCTACGAGAGTATATAATAAATAAAACACCCTCCAATCCCAATCGTGGGATCATCAGAGGTGGATGATGAAATGGTAAATGTGTCTTCAGTACTTTTAAGATTAATACCCCAACTAACTGTAAAAGAACAGAAAATGTAGTTCAAAATAAGAAATTCAGTGATAAAAATGGAACAAGTCGACTTAAATGGAAAGAGAAAAAAATGACACCAGCAACTTGAGATGAATCAATTACAAGTAGCCACTGAGTAGGTCAGAATGGGGGACGAGTCACGTTGCTTCATCATCTGAAAAGGAGAGCAAGCAAAACCAAGGGAAGGGCGGTGGATGTCTTTACTTTCCCAGGTGTTCTTAACCTGCGGTTCCTTGAAGAGGTCCATGAGAATGCTGGAGATAGTGGTTTAAGTCACCTGGCTTCTACACTGGAGAGCTCCTAGAGGTCTCTGTAGGAAAAGGATCCATTTAAAGAGGGGAAAAGAACATGAGACAGAAATGCCCAAGGAGGAAGCATGGGGACAGACCTTAAGAGCTAAAATAGGGCTTCCCTGGTGGTACAGTGGTTAATAAGAGTCCACCTACCAATGCAGGGGACACGGGTTTGAGCCCTGGTCCGGGAAGATCCCACACGTGCAGAGCAACTGGGCCCGTGTGCCACAACTACTGAGCCTGCGCCCTAGAGCCCACGAGCCACAACTACTGAGCCTGCGTGCCGCAACTACTGAAGCCCACGCTATAGAGCCCACATGCCACAACTGCTGAGCCCGTGTGTCTAGAGCCTGTGCTCCGCAGCAAGAGAAGCCACCGCAATGAGAAGCCTGTGCACCACAATGAAGAATAGCCCCCTCTCGCTGCAACTAGAGAAAGCCGGCACACAGCAATGAAGACCCAACGCAGCCAAAAATAAAAATAAATAAATAAATAAATTTATTAAAAAAAAAAAAAAAGAGCTAAAATAGCTAACAGGAGGGACGCATTAGTGGAAGACCCAGGGGAGCCCACTCCAGAATGGGCAGGGTGAGGTGGATGTGTAGCTTTGGGGTTAGGAAAAGAGTGCTTGGGGGCCCCGCTGGGCAGCGCCCAGAATACCAACCAAATTGGTGAGGCTGGTGGATGCCAGGAGAGGGGTTTCCATGTTACACATAAAGGAGCAAGGTTCAGAGAGGTTCAGTAAATTCTCCAAGGTCTCAAGGCTCTGAGTGGAAAAGCCGCAATGAAAACCCAGCACTCTTCCGGGAATTCCCTGGCAGTCCAGCGGTTACAACTCCTCGCTCTTACGGCCGAGGGCCTGGGTCCTATAAGCTGCATGGCACGGTCAAAAAAAAACACACCTAAAAACCAAAACCCAACCAACCAACCAAACAAGCCAGCACTTTTTTGGCTCGTTGATTCTTTAAATGAGCAACACGAGGAAACAGGTTTACTTAAATGTATACTGCTCAATCCTAAAGCTAGAAATGAGTTTGTGATGGGGAGGGGGGCGGGCAAAGCCATACTGCTTGAGCATGTTGATCCCATGACACAGAAGAAAGCTCCCTCCACTCACCCCTTGGGGCTTCAGTCCATGCTTGCTGAATTAAACTCGCCGAACTAACCGAGAGTTGCTCGGGAGCTACCTGACTCCATTGAAAACAAAATATAAAACAAGATTTTAAAAAACCTTGCTCTTTACCTTGTCAGGCAGCTTTTAAAATCCTTTGTTTCCTGATTTCTCTATCTCTGAGGCTGCCTCTGAGGTCTGGTTTAACATTAGCTCATTCTAGAAACTACCAGCTGTTAACTCACCAAACAGCGCAGCCCACGGATTAGTGGGTTAGTCGGATTAGATGTGGAGGCTGCTGACCTGCCCTGGGGTAGGGCTACCAAGAGGGGAAGCTTGCACCCGAGGCGCTGGGTGGAAGGGGAGCCAGGTCCCCTCGGCCAGAAAGGACGCCCAGCCATCGGCCCCAAACAGCAAGAAGATGAGTGGGGAGCGGAAAACCCAGAGGAAAGGAGATCAAACAAGAGTATTTCAGGAAACATATTCTGAGGTCAGTATCTATCCCACTTTGTTCCTCGCTGGTCGGGATGTCATTTCTTCATCCTAATGAATTCTTTTATGTTTAATCTTGAAAATCCATCATGGTATTAAAATTCGGGGAAACTTTTTTGGCTTAAATAAGTGGATTTCCATTTCATGGCATCCCTTTTTAGCTTCTAAGTATTTAAAACCATCCGTTTCTCCCGCGGCTGCCTGAGTGGCCAGGGAGCACGCTGACTCCCTAGTCAGCAGCTCCAGGCGTCAGGCTCGGTTTTCCTGGTCAAAATCACAAATTCTACCCAGGTAGTCACGTTGGGGAGGAGAGTCCATATGAGTTTTCTCCCCTCTCAGGTAAAGTTTTTTCAAGTAGAAACTATTCATTTTCCTTACTTGCCCATCTCTAATTCCGAGATTCACCTTTTAATATGAAAAGGGAGTTCTAAGAAGTCAGAATATTTCCACACAGACTATTTCACCTGCTTTACTTTTTTTTTTTCTGTTTTTATGCTCTTAAAATTTTCTTTCACTCTTTTTGGGTGAACCTCACTGATCATCAGTGCAGAAAACCCTACTGGGGAAAAAATATCTAGAACTAGATATGACTCAAAAAATTAAAATCTCTTCGGTCTTTCACAGGAAGGAGGTAGTTGGGCTCCAGCCCTGGGACACACCACTTTCAAACAGTACTCCTGATTACAAACACAAGGCCCCAGATTTCATAGGACCTTTCTTTGCATCTAGCAAAAACTAGCCTTGTCAGCACATATAAGAAAAGCTTTACTATGAAGCAAGAGAAAGTAAATAAGCCATGGGGTAAGTAATGCTATGGATATAATTACTAAGGTTTTCAAATTAAAAATGGGCTGAATGGGACTTCCCTGGTGGCGCAGTGGTTAAGGATCCGCCTGTCAATGCAGGGGACAAGGGTTCAAGCTCTGGTCCAGGAAGATCCCATATGCCGCAGAGCAACTAAGCCCGTGCACCACAACTACTGAGCCCGTGCTCTAGACCCACGTGCTACAACTACTGAAGCCCGTGTGCCTAGAGCCTGTGCTCTGCAACCAGAGAAGCCACCGCAATGAGAAGCCCGTGAACCACAATGAAGAGTAGCCCCCGCTCACCACAACTAGAGAAAGCCCGCGTGCAGCAACGAAGACCCAAAGCAGCCAAAAATAAATAAATAATAATAAAATGTTTAAAAAATTAAATTTAAATATGTAAGGAGAACCAACTAGGTTCACTTGTAGAAGCTTCATCTAACAAAATTAAAAGATGCTACAAATAGCCTTGTCTGATCTGCTCCTCTTAGTATTAGAAAAAAGCTGAGGGACTTCCCTGGTGGTGCAGTGGTTAAGAATCCGCCTACCACGCAGTGGTTGAGAGTCTGCCTGCCAATGCAGGGGGACACGGGTTCGAGCCCTGGACCGGGAAGATCCCACATGCCGCGGAGCAACTGGGCCCGTGAGCCACACCTGCTGAGCCTGTGCGTCTGGAGCCTGTGCTCCGCAACGGGAGAGGCCGCGACAGTGAGAGGCCTGCGCACCGCGATGAAGAGTGGCCCCCGCTTGCCACAACTAGAGAAAGCCCTCGCACAGAAACGAGGACCCAACACAGCCAAAAATAAATAAATAAAATAAATTTAAAAAAAAAAACTAAAAAAAAAAAAAAAGAATCCGTCTACCAATGCAGGGGACACAGGTTCGATCCCTGGGCTGGGAAGATCCCACATGCCGTGGAGCAACTAAGCCTGTGCCCCACAACTACTGAGCCTGCGCTCTAGAGCCCACGAGCCAGAACTACTGAGCCCGCGCGCCACAACTACTGAAGCCCGCGTGCCTAGAGCCCGTGCTGTACAACAAGAGAAGCCACCGCAATGAGAAGCCCGCGCACCGCAACGAAGAGTAGCCCCCACTCACCACAACTAGAGAAAGCCCACGCAAGCAACGAAGACCCAACGCAGCCAAAATGTAAATAAATAAAATTTTAAAAAGAATTAAAAAAAAAAAAGAAAGAAAAAAGCTGAAAGTCCTATTATGAACTTAATGCAATAGATACACTTTTACAGACAGATGATCTACTCTATAGATAAACAGATAAGAGAGAAAATTATTTAACAAATCTAGAGATAAAATATAACGTGAACTTTATTCTTACCATTTTCCTTTTCGATGGCAATGATGGCTCACTTATCTGGAACAAAAAGAGTTAAAATGACTTTTCAGAGGTGTGTGAAGCTACTTTGCAAATATTTTTGTCCATTTGCATCTATAGCCCAATCTCAATTTTACAGATGTTGATTCTCTACTGTACAGATGATCCTCCTACTCTTTTGGCCACGTTTTGATGGGCCAGTGGAGAACCAGAGGAGCAGGGATAACTGTGATTCCCTGTCAATCAGGAGCAGAGAGCAGAGTTGGAAATACGGAGATGGTGGTGACTCTTATGTGAATTGCTTTGAATTACCTAGAGATTTTATTTATTCTTGGTTCCTATTACCTTGCACAATTAAAGAGTTTGGGATGGTTAAATTATAAAATTAATAGAAAAAAGCTATATGCCATTATGTCTTTTAACATTTAGGAAGTTATAGCAACACACAAACAGGAATCATAGGTGACTCAAGTTTAATTAACCATTATGTGAAGTCTTATAAAAACAAATTTTTGTTGAGGAAAGGAAAAGAAATAAAAGTACTGTTGATAACAGTCATATTCATGTAGAATTTGAAATGATATTAAGAACTTCGTTGTTATTAAACTTATATAAAATTATAAGGAAGTGTGTGCTTCACTATCTGGATTTCACACTGATTAGAATTTAAAGTTCCTTACTTTGTATACACAGATGTAAATTTAAAAAATAGGTGGCTCAGTGGCTAAGAATCCGCCTGCCAATGCAGGGGACATGGCTTTGAGCCCTGGTCCGGGAAGATCCCACATGCCGTGGAGCAACTAAGCCCGTGCACCACAACTACTGAGCCTGCGCTCTAGAGCCCATGAGCCACAACTAGTGAGCCCGCGCTCCATAACAAGAGAAGCCACCGCAATGAGAAGCCCACGTACCGCAGCAAAGAGTAGCCCCCGCTCAACTCAACTAGAGAAAGCCTGCGTGCAGCAACGAAGACCCAATGCAGCCAAAAATAAATAAATTAAATAAATAAATTAAAAAAAAATATGTTTACAGTGCTGAGATAAATTTTGAGAAACAACTTGAATCTATGTCAAGTTCTAGTAAGATAAATATATTTTATGACACTAGAGTATGGGGTTCTGTGTAGAACACATAAGGTACCTATTATAAAGTTAGTCAAGTTTTTTGCTGTTGTTATGAATAAGATTAAAAAAAAATACATAGGTCAGTGAGTAAATACGTAGGTTATTGAGTATATAAGGAAGGATTTTATTTTTAGCTATAGTTTTGCCCAATATACACCATGTGCCATTGTACCTAGGAAGTCTTTGGAAAAGTGGGGAAAAAAAATGCACGGTATAGTTGACCTAAAATTAAGAAAATATTTAAGGTAATACTGACATTTTCAGAGGCACAGGAAATTCTACTATACACTCCTCCTTAGAAGAAGAAAGCAAAACATCAACTTATTTCAGGGAATAATGAAGTTAGCAGAACATACTCTAACATTTTTGCTACCATTCCTAAGAAAATATTTTTAATAGGGCTTTTATATAATCTTATGCAGGTATTATCATCATTTCTTCTTTGTAGAAATTCAGTAGTTGTTTTCCCCTTAAGTATCGGACAGACAATACTGCAACCGACAAACTATATATTGTATTACACATCTGGGGTCTACCTGCAACATTCTACAAATGACACACCAGAGTGCGTTATCCTGGTCAGAGCATATCAGATGCTGAGTGGGGCCTTTTGAACTTCGGACCCTTAAAAACAACAACAGCTTTGTTTTGAGAACTATACATATTTAAGGAGGGAGGAAACAGAAAGAAAGAAGAAAGATCGTGAAATCCCTTACCTCCTGTTGCTCCATGTATTCCCTGTGTCTCCGAGCCGCCTCGTGCCTCCATAACTTCAGGCAAACCAAAGCTCCAATGAGATAAACAATCATGGTGACAAAGAGGAAGATCATCGCTGCTATCTGTCCTCCTTCCACCCGGCAGAACGCTGCATTCACTGGTGTGTTAAATAATGGATAGTAGCAGAGTCCACCTCGGTTGGTATCGTTCACATAGACTATGGCTGCGGCCATGTACAAGATAAACAAGGAGACGTTAATCCCAAATTCAGTTAGGGGCCACCAATTTGAGTCCAAAAGAATGGTCCGATAATACATGGACATGCCAAGCACCAGAATAATAATGGTGGTGATCCAAGCCAATCCAGCAACCACAAGCACAAAAGGGGTTTTGGGGCCACTATAGTAATAGCCCCCATACATACTGCCCAGGCCGCCAACGCCTCCCATGCCATAGGGCTGTGAATATCCGAACAGGTTATACCACTCGCTGTCCTTGTGAATGTACGCCGTGACACAAGCGAAGACGCCGGCCCCCAGAAGCAGCTCCACCACACCCAGAATCCGCAGCAGGCCTGCCCATGACTTCATGTAGGAATACCTCAGGTGATACTCCTCCACCTTCTCACTGTAGGTTCGGGCTGTGTGTGTGCGTCGGCCTAGGGATCCGTAGGGATCGTGGGGAAACACTGCCTCGGCCTCTTTCCGGGAACGACAGCTGCCTTCTGACCCGCCCTGAGGATCTTTGCAGGAGTTGGGGGGTGAACAGTGGTTTGGTCTTGCGGGAGAGGCTGGAGGTGAACACTCCACTCCATCGGAGATGTATCTGATGTCTGACACTGGCTTATCCCACTCTGGGTCCTTTTTCTTCCCTCTGAAGAAGTTCTTCCAGGACTCAGGGACAAAGCGCCTTACAGGCTTGAGATCTGGCGCTACGGCCGGTTCCTCTGTGTCACTTGAGTAGAATTCTGGGCCGAATGGTGGCTGTAATGGGAGAGGGGGAGGTGGCAACGGATCAGCGCTCACAGCCAGCTCACTGTCGTGAAGAGTCTGGAAGGTTCTTACGGTGCCATCTTGATAGTCTGAGTCCCTTGGGACCTCATCGTAGCGCCTGTCCCGATTCCTGGATCTCCCGTCACTTGACAACATTTGTGATGTTCACACCTGGGGCCAAGATTAAAGTTATCACTTATGCTTAGTTATTTATCCTTTCAATGATGCCGGTTTTATTCACTTAGTAGCAAATGATCATATTCAGGAAACCAACATGATCATATCTAATTATCATGATATATAAAAATGACAACATAAATCATGTACACTTTAAACATGTGTAACAATTATGTTAGCCAGGGATCTACTAATTATTCTATGAGATTTTAAGGGCAATCAAAATTTTAAATCTTAGCTCCTGATTAAAACATAAGTTGAATTTACCTATGAGCCCTATAAACAACAAAATACAAAAATCCAAAAATGAGACTAAATTTTAATAATACAGGATGCTAACACATTCCAAGTAGAGTCCTTTCCTCAAATATCTAAATCAACATATTTAAGAGTTTGAACATACCAAAACAAAATGTGATGGGTCAGCAAATACTCTTCACTTTCATTAACTGAAGTCTGCTTTGGAATGGCCCAGGAGAAGCAGTCTGATAAACACAGGGAGTGGAGAGTCCCTTTCTTTTCTAACTCGGGAAGTCACGTTACAGGAGTTGCTTCTTCCGCTCTAATAGTATAACACTTGATGCTAGATATAAAAAATTGAATTCTCAGAAAAAAAAAATCACCAAAGGCTAAGATTCCCTGAAAGTACAGCACAGAGCGGCAGCAATGGCCATGGATATCACTCTTTCCAGAGCAATTATTTAAAGGTGACTTGCTGTTGCCATGGAAAGACTCAAAAAGTATCTTACAGGGTATTCAATCCACCTGAAAAATAAAGCATAGAAAAAGCACTTTTTATCAAACCTGTTGATTTCCTTCATGAAATCAATGACCTGGACATGTATGTAAAAAGGAAACTATTTGCTAATATAACTACTAGGTTTAAGGCACAATGATTTTCTCCCTCAAATTGCTCATGAGTATTTACTGAAGACTCGCTGGACACATGGTATTGTACTTGGCACTGTAAAGGTCTCAAAATTAAAGCTGGTAATCCCACCTTTACGGTGTTGAACAATTTAGAAACTCCTAAGGCTTTGTTGTGTTTTACTTTGTAAAATGGAGATCTATCACTCAACAAGTATTTACCGAGTGCCTGCCATGCACCAGGCTTGCTGAAGATGTATCAGTGAACAAAGCCAATGGAAATCCTTGCCTTCATGGAGCTTAAATTCCAGTGGGGGGGCGGGGGTGACAGATGATAGATAAAGCAAGTGAAATATATCGGATGCCAAGGAACAAAGTTAAGAAAGAGGATAAGAAGTGCAGTGTGGACAGGGTGTTATAATTTTAAACAGAGTGACGAGGGAAGTCTTCAGAGAGAACATGACATCTGAATATAGAAATGAAGGAGATGAGGGAGGAAGCCAGGCAGGTATAAGAGGTAAGTGTTCCACACAGATGGAACAGCCTAGTGTAAAAGCCTTAAAGTGGGAGTGCCTGGCATTTTCGAGCACTGTTAAGGAATGGAGGCAGCAGCAGGGTGAGTGAGAGGGTGAGTAGTAGAATTGAAGCCATCTGAATCGTTAGGGCTTAAAAATCATTAGAGGGACTTCCCTGGTGGTGCAGTGGTTAAGAATCCGCCTGCCAGGGCTTCCCTGATGGCGCAGTGGTTGAGAATCTGCCTGCCAATGCAGGGGACACGGGTTTGAGCCCTGGTCTGGGAAGATCCCACATGCCGCAGAGCAACTGGGCCTGTGAGCCACAACTACTGAGCCTGCGCGTCTGGAGCCTGTGCTCCGCAACAAGAGAGGCCACAACAGTGAGAGGCCCGCGTACCGCGATGAAGAGTGGCCCCCGCTCGCCGCAACTATAGAATGCCCTCGCACAGAAACGAAGACCCAACACAGCCAAAAATAAATAAATAAATAAATAAATTTATAAAAAGAATCCGCCTGCCAACGCAGGGTACATGGGTTTGAGCCCTGGTCTGGGAAGATATCACATGCGCGGAGCAACTAAGCCTGTGCGCCACAACTACTGAGCCTGCGCTCTACAGCCCTTGAGCCACAACTCCTGAGCCTACGTGCCACAACTACTGAAGCCCACACACCTAGAGCCCGTGGTCCGCAACAAGGGAAGACACCACAATAAGAAGCCCACGCACCGCAACGAAGAGTAGCTCCTGCTCGCCCCAACTAGAGAAAGCCCGCACGCAGCAATGAAGACCCAATGCAGCCAAAAATAAACAAATAAATAAATTGTAAAAATAAATAAATAAATAAAAATCATTAGAAAGATTCAGGCTTCTATTGGGAGTGAGAAGCCATTGGAAAATTTTCAGTAGAGGTCTGACATGATATGACTTATTTTAACCGGATCTCCCTGGGTGCTCTGTTAAGAGTACATTCCAGGAGAAAAGGGTGAAAAGAGGGAGACTGGCTAGGAGGCCACTGAAATACAGTTGACCCTTGACCAACATAGGGGTTAGGGGCACCAACTCTCTTCGCAGTCAAAAACCCAAGTGTAACTTTATAGTCGGTAATATGTAGTTGCGGTCCCAAATCCACGGATTCAACCAATTGCAGACCACGCAGCACTGCAGTACATATTTATTGAAAAAAAAAAAAAAACATATAAGTGGACCCCTGCGGTTCAAACCTGTGTCGTCCAACTGTAATCCAATGGGCCATGGTGGTAGCAACAAAGATAGCAAGAAGAGGTTAAACTCTATGTTCAGGGAATTAAAAATTTTTATTTTAGAAATTTCCAAACACAATAAAAAGTGGAAAGAACAGTATTATGAGCCCTTATGTGCCCATCAACCACTTTCAATAATTATCAATTTACGACCAATCTTGTTTCGTCTATACCCTCTACCTTATTCCTTTTGTCAATAGATTACTTTAAAGCAAATCCCAGACACCAGATCATTTCATCTGCAACATTTCTCCAACCCTCCAGCTTAGTCCTAGGAGAAGCCGCCTGAAGAGAGCCTGAGATACCTGTTAGGAGTCCAGGTAAAGATATCAAGTAGGCAGTCTACCCACAGAAGGGTATATACTACCACAGACTAAATACAGTCACCTGGGTACTGGGTGGAGATGGAGAAGAGGTCTAAATTCTAGGGTCTTCTAATGGGCCACTCCAATTTTAGAGAATTAACTGTGAGTGCCAGCATGGTGCCCAATGCAAAGTAGGAGACAAAATTTAGTATAGAAAAAAAATTCTACAATGATAGCAATTAGCAGTTATTTTTTTGTCTTTCATCGCTTTATCTGTTGTCTAAAAACATTTAAATTCTAGGAATGCATAGTACTAGTATAATTCTTGAAATACATTTTCCTAAAAATAGTAGAGGCAAAAGCACAACAAATAACTTTAGCAAGTTTTACATATCCTTCAATATCTTTGATATACAGGCATTTAAAGGATACCAGTTGCTTAATTTAACTCACTGGCAAAAGTATGCTTCACTATAATGGATTTAATTCATGCTCACCTGTGAAATGTGGCTTATTTGAATTAGATCACCTTATCAGTGTTTAAATAAAAAGCCAAAATTACAAATTTGAAGAATTGTGGAATAGCAAATTATGTAATTTTCGAAGGGAATAATAGTCAGTTGTATTTTACCACATTTCAATGTCTGGATACCCCTAGCATCTCTCAGGGTGTCACTGAGAGTCCACTTAGAATCAGCACGCTGAGGCAGAGAGAGTCTTTGTTTTGTTCCAGCCCCCGGGGCCCGACTCCATTCTGTTGGCACACAAATCTCCGAAAGTCAAAGCGGTGGGAGGAGAAATGGTTCTCCCCAGCGAAGTGTTATAGGAATCCAGTTGGTCACCTTTACACCAACAGAATCACCACCTAAGCTGGCTTTAAAGTTTTGCTGGCCCCGAGAAAGGGGCCGATTTCAGACGTTTCTGGGTTTCCAGGGGGATGGGAAATCCCCTGCGCTCTGAACTGAACCCTCGAGCGAGTGCCCGGGAATACAGAGCATCCTCGTCGGGGGTCCCTCCCCAGGCCGCGGCTCAGCGCTACGCCCCCGACCCACCAACCTCGCTCAGTCCTCAGCTCTGCCCACCCAGGTGCGCGTCTCCGCGTCAGAGGGAAAATACACTCTTCGTCTCCCGAGACTGTCCCCAAAGTGGCCGGAAATAAGTCGGGCCGGACGTGCCCAGGTCAGGATAACCCCGCGCCCGGAAGGACCGCGGCTTCGCGGCTGTGGGTGGGCGCGTCTCGCCCGGCACCTGTGTCCGCCGAATGAAACCTGGCTAGCCGAGGGGCCCTCCGGCCTCCCAGGCTCCCGCTCTCCCCAGGGCCCCGCACCCCTTACCGCGCCGGCGCCCGGCCTCGGGTGCAGGTAGTGGCCGGCCGCGCAACAAGCGCGCCGCTCCTAGGGGCCGAGGGACGCCGAGTGCTCCCTCCCCGCCGCACGCCTGCCTGCGGTCCGCCGACCCCTCCCCGGGGTATGCCGGCCCCTCCCCGCCCACGTCCCGGTCACGTGGGCCCCACCCCTGGCGCTCCGCTCACCTGCGCAGCCGCCGGGAAGTGCGCGCCCGCCGCCCGCGGCTCTGAAACCAGGATTGGGCGCCGGGGGCGGGGCCGGGCCGAGCTGAACTTCGCCCTGTCCGGCTTTGTCAGGCCCGGACTCCCGCCTGGGGCCCGGGCGGGTCGGTTCCCTCACCCCCAGCGCACCTCTGGGCAACAGCTAGGAGAGCTCTGGAAAGGTCGTTAAGGGTGAGAGCAAACCCTCCGGAGAGTTTTCTTCGCAAGGTTGCAATCCCCTTCCTATTTTTGAAAAAGTTTGGCACTGGATGAAGGAGACTTGCGTACTATGCCCAGTGACACACGGCAGACCGTGCGTGTTAAGAATCATTGAAAGACAGGAGAAACAAAACAAAACAAAACAAATTCAACATTTTAATTTTCATATAAATTATGTAAATAGTTTCCAGAAAGTATCTAAAATATTCCACTGTACAACATATAAAAATGGTATCTGAAAAAGCTAGAGACCAGAGAGAAATTGTGAATAAGGCACAAAGTTTATTTACACTCTTAATTGCATACTAAACTGTTTTATAATTCTTATTTACAACCCACAGAGTTTCTGTATTCTGAATTATTCCTTCACATCTTCTGATATTTGGCATAATGTTCAAACACATTTCATACACACTGACCTCTCCCAACACCACTCACAAGACTAAATAAATACTAGAGAAAAAGATTAAGAGATTATTTGACGGTTTGATCTTCTATTTACTTCAACATGACAGAAATCAGTTCTCTGTGCTGAAATACTACAAGAGTGAAGAATTAACAAACTAATTCACCTGAAAAGTCTATTATCTCTGTTCAAGTACCACTGAATAAAATGAATATGAATCTGTCAAGTAACAATCTCATGGGCAGGCTGCTTTCTATGTCTCATCACTCTCATAGTCTTCTATTATCATGTCTTCTTCTTCCATGTCTCTCTGGGCTGAAAAGGGCTGAGGCTGGCTGGCAGGCAGTGCACTCCCACTATCCTGACTCAAAGGAAGAGACCAGGTTTCAGGTTCAGCTGTTTGAGTGCGTTCACCCAGCGCTTCCTTTGCAGGCTGCCCTCCACTAAGCTGGGCTTCATCTCCACTGTCCAGGTCTATCATTCCATGCTCCCTGTCAGTCAGGGCTTCCATTTTCAATCTGCCAGATTCATAACACAGGCATTAATAATAATCAAAGGAGGGGATTCCTTTAAATTACACCATGAGTGTGGTGTTTATGAAACCCTCTCCTGTAGTCTCTCAGTTACCTTCCTTGTGCTGTTTAGCCAGGTGGTCCGGTTTATTTAACAATATAAACAAAACTAAAAAGTAAATGACAAACTGAATAAATCATTACAACTTGTAACACAACCAAGTTAATTAATATCTTTAGTAAAGAGTTCTTAAAAAAAGAATTAAATGGAACAGGAAAACAGACATAAAACATGTACAGATAGCTTACAGAAGAATGGTTACTAAATAAATTGCTCAACCTAATTTGTAATTTTAAAATGGAAATTAAAATAATATTGTCATCTTTCAAACTGGTAAAGACCTTTTAAAATAATAAAACCCAGTGGTGGTAAGAGGAGAAAAGAACATGCTGAAACACTGTTTAATGGGCATAAGATTGGCAAAATATTCTTGGAAGCAATCTGGCAATACAGAGCAAAGGTGTATATCCATTGATCCAGCAATTTTATTTCTAGGAATTCATCCTACATAAATAGTATTTGATATGCATGATGATTTAGCTTCAAGGAAGGCTGTGACAACAAAAGCTGGAAACAAGCTAAATGTACAAAACCAAGGTGTAGGAGGACTTCCCTTGTGGTCCAGTGGTTAAGAATCAGCATTCCAACACAGGGGATGCGGGTTTGAACCCTAGTCGGGGAACTAAGATGCCACGGGGCAACTAAGCCTGTGCGCCACAACTAGAGAGAAGCCCACGTGCCACAACTAGAGAGAAGCCCTCGCGCTGTTAACGAAAGATCCTATGTGCCACAACTAAGACCCAACGCAGCCAAAAATAATAAATAAACAAAACAAAACAAGGTGTAGGTTCAATTATAGGAAATTATGCAGCTATTAAATAGCAATATTAAATGTTAAGTTTAAGTATTAATATTCAATATTATCAATATAAATCAAAGATAATGTTAAAATGGTCACTAATGTTAAAATGGTCACTATAAATGAAAGACAACAGTACTAGTCATTGTAATAAGTAGCAGACAAATCCTGCCTCCCAATTCAGATCAAGTAGCTGAACCAATAATAAAACAGTGACTCCCATTCTTTTAATTACATCTTAGGAGAAAAAAGACAATAGAAGACAATGGTCTTCCCTTGATTTTGATGTCATAATCTTGTGGGGAAAGGAGCCAGTGAAAACAGCTGGTCCTTCTTTGATTCAGAGGAAAGTGAGGAGAAAAGGGAAGTTTATAAAAGGTCTGAGCCCTGATCACATCCCAGTGGGACGATGCTGTAAGATCCATCCATCACTGTATTTCTGTAAAAGGAAAGATGGGCTCCCAATAGCTAAGTCATCATAAGGAAGAAACCATTAACACTACAAAGGCCTTTACTGAATCTATGAAGGCAGAGGAAAAAAAAGCCCAGATAAGCAAGTTTTCCATTTGGGACCAGGAATAGGAGAACTAGTAGAAGGGGTAATAGATGCCATTTCTATCATTTACTTTTATCCTTGCAACCAGGAAGCAAGCACTTTTTAACCTTTTTTAGAATACCTGAGTGCATAATTTGACCTTACAAATAAGCCAAGTAGAAATGAACTATAAGCACTGTGTTAATCACTGATGTTAGGCCAGAAGCCATTTTGCAATGGAATGAACAGTATAGACGTAGATTTATCTCTCTATATCTATATATTTTTTTACTTGTCTGAATTTTCTGTGATAAAGAAATAAAAAAGACAGTGCTCTTTTGAGGTAGTTCCTGATTACTGCAGTCTCCAAATATAGGCTAAGAACACCTCTTGGCATGAAAACTGAAAAGGGGTTTTCAGCTATGCAAAATTTGAACTCAAGGATTTTAAAGGTTCCTCTGCCTCTGTGTTTCAATGATTCTATTTAGCCTAATAGTCCATTCTGAGATGGTGAAAATAGCTGTTACATGTAATATATATAATAGATGGTCTACAATGCAATCACATGGTCTCTGATCACTGGTACAACATGTATTTCTTGGCCTTTACAGATAACATTTATTGACTGTATAATGAATAAATACATAAGGTATTTGGTGGTTATTTCAGTAACAGCTCTTTGAAAATTAAAATGATCAGCTTACCTTCCAAAGTGTCGCTTCAGAGGAAGTCTTCCAATATCTTGGATAAAAGAAATCTGAGCTAAAAGAGATTTTTAAAAAGCTTTAAATAGACATTTCTCCAAAGAAGAATGGCCAAAAAGCACATGAAAAGATGCTTAAAGTCACAAATTGTTAGGAAAATGCAAACCAAAACCATGAGATACTATTTCATACCCCTTAAGATGGCTATTATCAAAAACACCCCATAAAACAACAAGGTTTGACAAGGACGTGGAGAAAGCTGTAGAAATATAAAATGGTGTATGTAGCTGCTGTGGAAAATGGTAAGGTAGTTCCTCAAAAAATTAAAAACAGAATTACTATATGATCTAGCAATTCCACTTCTGGGTATACACCCAAAAGAATTGAAAGCAAGATCTCAAAGAAACATCTGTATATCCATATTTATAACAACATTATTCATAACAGTCAAAAAATGGAAGCATATATGTATACATATAGCTGATTCACTGTTATACAGCAGAAACTAACACACCATTGTAAAGCAATTATACTCCAATAATGGTGTTTAAAAAAAAAAAAAAGTGGAAGAAACTTAAGTGTCCAAAAACAGATGAATGGATAAGCAAAATGTGGTAAATATATACAATGTAATATTATCCAGCCTTAAAAAGGAAGGAAATTCTGACACATGCTATAACATGAATAAACCCTGATGACATGCTAAATGAAATAAACCAGTCACAAAAAGACAAATATTGTATGGTTGCACTTAAGTGGGTACCTAGGGTGGTCAAATTCATAGACAAAAGGTAGGTAGTGTTGGACTTCCCTGGTGGCACAGTGGTTAAGAATCCATCTGCCAATGCAGAGGACACAGGTTCAAGCCCTGGTCTGGGAAGATCCCACATGCCACGGAGCAACTAAGCCCGTGTGCCACAACTACTGAGCCTGTGCTCTAGAGTCCGCAAGCCACAACTACTGAGCCCACGTGCCACAACTACTGAAGTCCATGTGCCTAGAGCCTGTGCTCCACAACAAGAGAAGCCACCACAATGAGAAGCCCACGCATCACAACAAAGAGTAGCCCCTGCTCGCCGCAACTAGAGAAAGCCCGTGTGCAGCAATGAAGACCAAACACAGTCAAAAATAAATAAATGAAATAAATAAATTTAAAAAATAAAATAAAAAAAAGAAGTAAAGGGAGCTATAATGACAATGACTCATCAAATAGGGAATATCAGTAAAGAGAAGGAAATTGCAAAAAAGAACCAAATGGAAATTCTGGACTTGAAAAGTACAATAACCAAAATGAAAAGTCCACTACAGGGGCTCAACAGTAGATATGAACTGGGAGAAGAAATAATCAGTAACCTGGAACACAGACTGATAGAGATTATGCAATCAAGGAGAAAACAGAATGAAACGTGAGATACCTGTAAGCATTCCAACAAACACTAATGGAGGACTAGAAAAGAGGACAGAGAGAAATGAGCAGAAGAAACATAAAGAGAAAATGTCTGAAATGACATAGTAAAGTGAAAGAAATGGGATAAAAATTGATGAATAAAAAGAAAAGCCAAGGGCTTCCCTGGTGGCACAGTGGTTAAGAATCCGCCTGCTAATGCAGGGGACACAGGTTTGAGCCCTGGTGAGGGAAGATCCCACATGCCTCGGAGCAACCAAGCCCATGTGCCACAACTACTAAGCCTGTGCTCTAGAGCCCACAAGCCACAACTACTGAGCCCACGTGCCACAACTACTGAAGCCCGCACGCCTAGAGCCCGTGTTCCACAACAAGAGAAGCCACCGCAATGAGAAGCCCGCACACCACAAGGAAGAGTAGCCACTGCTCACCACAACTAGAGAAAGCCCGCGCGCAGCAAAGACCCAACACAGCCAAAAAAAAAAAAAAAGTCAGACCACAAGACTTAAAAAAAAAAAAAGCCAAACATCCTATTTTTGACTAAATTTTATAAACCTTCTAAAGTTTGCAAATCAAACACTACCTTACCTTTTTAAAAATCCACTACACAATACAATTAGGATTTTTAAAAAACAGCTTTTTGATATGGAAAACTTAAGAGTTGTGATCTTGGAATCTGAACTTTCTAGTGGATATAATGATTCTCTAGATGATTCCAATGTGAGTAATCCAAACCAATACTTCTCAAACTCCTCAAACATCTCCTGCATAAGAATCACCTGGAGAATCTTGCTAATTGATCTTGCAGATTAATTCAGTAGGTCTTAGTTGAGGCTGAGATTCTGCATTTTTCTCAAGCTTCCAGGTGATGCTGATGATTCTGGTCCAAGGAGACTCTTACTAATCAAACCGATTCATTGTCCCACAGCTAGGAGTGGGACAAAGAATGTGAATGGCTGTGCCAATGTAAGTTGGTGGCAGTAGGGCTGGGACTGAAGGAGCAGCCTGCATTGTCAGGAGATAGGTTATAGACATAGGGATTAAGTAAACAAGTGAATATATTTAGCAAAGTGGGAGATGGGTCCATATCCACTAAAAGGAACCAGGACTCATTGAGATTTCTAAGTCCATGTAGGGACAGTATGAAATAATCCGGGAACACTTTGTATCGGAAAGAAAGTACTCTAAGAGTAAAGGCACAGAGTTACCTTAAAGCAGCTTGCACTGCCCAAATCTGGAGAATTTAAGTCCAAAATAAATAATGATAGAAACAACAGCTGAAAAAGCTCCAGAGTCCATACAAATATAAACAAACAAACAAACAAACAAATGGGGAAGAAGGCGAAGCAATACCTTACAGCAGAATTTATTAACACAAATACAGAAGGAATAATGCCATTAGAAAATCACTTGCCAACCATGACGGATTCAGGAAATAATTATCAAAAGATGCTATAACTAGTGGGTGAAATTTTAATGGGAAATAGGATATTTACATAGTCTCAAAGTGTCTCCCCACAAAACACTTAATAACTTTACATTGGAGAACCTGAGAGATGTTATCTTACCAAATAATAAAAGTTAACTTCACCAGCATGGTATAAATAGACAACATATTCCCCTGATGTGATGCACTGAGAAGAACACAGCATCACTTCTGTGGTATTCCTGCCCAAAATATATATCCTGAATCCACTCATGAGGAATCCTCAGATAAACCCAAATTGAGGGGCAGTCCATGTTATAACAATCTGCTTCAAAAATGTAATGGATGAAGAAAGACCACAGTACTATTCTAAATCAAAGGAGACTAAAGAGATAGCAACTAAGTAACTAAATGTATCATGTGATCTGGCATTGGATTTCTAGACAAGAGAACAAGTTTTTGTTGTTATTTCACAAGGGGCATTATTAGGACAATTGGCAAAATTTGAATGGAATCTATAAATTACAAATGGAGTCTAATAATTAAACTATAAATTAACAGTAATATATCAATGTTGATTTCCCGATTTTGATGTATATACTGTGGTTATGTAGGAGAATGTCCTTGTTTTCAGGAAGTACATGCTGAAGTGTTTAAGAATAATGGGCATAATGTCTGCACTTTACTCACACATGGTTCAGAAAAAAATACATATATTTGTGTACATGTATGTATAAAGAAAAAGAATAAAAGGCAAATATGGTAAAAAAAGAAACACTGAGGAATCTTGGTGAAGGATATACAAGAACTTCTTTGTCCATTCTTCTAATTTCTAAGTTTGAAATTACTTCAAAATAAAGTTTAAAAACTAGTATAACCTGGGAGTTCCCTGGTGGTCCAGTGGTTAGGACTCCATACCTTCACTGCTGAGGGTCTGGGTTCAATCCCTGGTCGGGGAACTAAGATCCCACAAGCCATGCAGCACAGCCAAAACGATAAATAAATAAAAACTAGTATAATCTAAAAATAATAGTCAAGGATAGGGAACTCTCTGGATTCTGACTCACAGATTAATCATTCCCATTGCTCAAAAGTCATCTCACTTCTGCCTGTAAATACAGAGTATTTTAAATCTTTAAGTATCAATATTCTTAAAAGATGAGACTCTCATTGTATGAAGGCAGACATTTACTCTATTATCCTCTCTTCTGATAATTCATAAGGCAAACCCTATCTTTAAAATTTGAGAAGTTTTGCACTTTCCTCGTGGCGCAGTGGTTAAGAATCCACCTACCAGTGCAGGGGACATGGGTTTGAGCCCTGGTCTGGGAAGATCCCACATGCCGCGGAGCAACTAAGCCCGTGAGCCACAACTACTGAGCCAATGTGCCACAACTACTGAAGCCCACACACCTAGAGCCTGTGCTCCGCAACAAGAGAAGCCACCGCAATGAGAAGACTGCCCACAGCAACGAAGAGTAGCCTCCGCTTGCCGCAACTAGAGAAAGCCCGTGTGCAGCAACAAAGACCAAACACAGCCAAAAATAATTAAAAAAAAAAAAATTTGAAAGTTTAAAAAAAACTTGAGAAGTTTGATGAGTTATGTAGTAGATTAGCAATATTTTCAATGTTACACAAATTCTCTGTTCTACCTTGAAGATCAGCACCACAGACATGTGACCTAGGACTATTAATGAAATGTGGCCCTTAAGACACACATTAAAAAAGAGAAACTGATGGAAAAATTGGTAAAGTTCAAAAAAAGGCAAACCTCAGTAGACATAAACTAGGCAAATGTGTATTGCCAAAGGCATACTAATTTTTTTAGCATTATTTATAATTTCAAAACTTGGAAAGACAATGTAAACATACTATTAATGAATACTGCTTGTAATATTGAAATCAACCAAAATACCTATCAATAAGGTTGAATAAAATTATTATAAATTTTGAAAAAATATGAGTTAGGTTTGAATATACTTTTGCATTGCTGCTGTTATAGACTAAATGCTTCTGTCACCCCAAATTCATATTTTGAAATCCTAACCCCTGAAGTGATGTTATTAGGAGATGGAGCCTTGGGAGGTGCTTAGGTCATGAGGGTAGAGCCCTCATGAATGGGATTAGTGCCTTTATATAACAGAACCCAGAGAGAGCTCTCTTTTACTCTGCTCTTTACCATGTGAGAATACAATGAGAAGATGGCCATCTGAAAACTAGGAAGCAGGCCCTCACGAGACACTGGGTCTGATGGCACCTTGATTTTGGACTTCCCAGCCTCTAGAGCTCCTTTGCCCGAATTATAAAATATGGAGCGCTATGCATGATAAGTGACAAAAAAAATTAAAGCTTCCATCTAACATTTGTATACGCACAGGAAAAAGTCTAGAAGAATTTACACCAATCTGTCAAAAGGAATTACGCATGGTTATAGGGGACTTTCAATTTTTACTTTATGTACTTCTTTATTATTTAATTTCTTTCTTTTTTAATCAAAAAGCATGTATTAATTCTGATTCAAAAAATAAAGGGGGGGGGCTTCCCTGGTGGTGCAGTGGTTGAGAATCTGCCTGCCAATGCAGGGGACACGGGTTCGAGCCCTGGTCTGGGAAGATCCCACATGCCATGGAGCAACTGGGCCCATGAGCCACAATTACTGAGCCTGCGCATCTGGAGCCTGAGCTCCGCAACAAGAGAGGCCGCGATGGTGAGAGGCCCGCGCACCGCGATGAAGAGTGGTCCCCACTTGCCGCAACTAGAGAAAGCCCTCGCACAGAAACGAAGACTCAACACAGTCATAAATAAATAAATAAATAAATAAAAGAACGTGAATTTCTTAAAAAAAAAAAAATAAATAAATAAAGGGGAAAAAAACTTAGTGTCACTGGTACACAGGAATAAGTTGATCCACAAAAACATAATGTTATAAAACACTACTTCTTGGGGATAAGGAAAACCCATGTTATTACCTTGATTTCTCATTGGAATGGTTAGCAAAGCAAGGTATGGCAACAGCTGAGTTTGGAGGCATAAAGCTGGTAAGCAGAAGTCAGAAAAAAGTGCTTTTGCTGCCAGGCAATTTTCCCGATACTGCAGAGAAGGAAAAAAATGGTGAAATGAAAAATAAAAATTTAAATATGGATATTTATTCCTAGACTAAGTTTATTATATCACAAAGTGTGTGGGTTTATATGTTACAAATACACTCTAAGAGTTTATCTGATCAGTCCCTTTTTTTTTTTTTTTTGGCCACGCTGGGCAGCTTGATTAGTCCTTTATAACTGTCCTAGCATTATCTAACAAAGCATTTTATCTACACAACTATTTCACACTTGATATAACAGCAATAAGAACAAGACTTAAGGTAGAAGAAAAACAAACTTAAAAATTAAAGGACTTCTGTTTATGAGCATACACATATCACAAATTATGTGAGGATATTGTTTCTCAATGAAAGAAGGTATTTTCTTCAGTTAAGAGAGGCACTATGCTACAGTGATGATAAGAGAAGTATGATCTCTGCCTTTCAGGTGCTCAGTCTTAGATCATTTATATGTAACAAATGCAAAATTAATATACATGCTATAAAGCACAAAGCAAGTCAATAAGGGACATAAATTGCTTAAAAGTAATGAAATTCTCCAAGAAATCCAATGAAAATTTTCTTAGGTAATGAATGATAGGTTCATATGTAGCCATATGAATTTAAAACTGGAAGACATCTTAGAGATGACCTAGTCTGGGGGTCACAAATTCAGATGCTATAGGAGTCAGGCAGTTAATAGAAATCAGTGCAGTGGAACAGCTTGGGGAGGTGGTACTGACCACTCCCATCACCAAGGGGCAGATTATACTTGGCTTGAGCAGACCGCTGCCATGTAAAATATGGACCAGTGTTGCCTTACTTCCAATTTTTTTTTTCAGGAGATCGCAGAAATTCTGAAGCCAGAAATCCTTACCTGAGTTTTAACTATTATACTAGTTTTTAAAGATTGGCAATTCATTTTAAAAAATCTGTGTGTGGGTTGTATTCAACTTGTGAGCCACCTGTTTTTGACCTCTAAATAATTCAGTCCTCCATATTTATAGCTGTGGAAACTAATGGCATATTAAGTGAAATAACTTGTGCAGATGGTTAGAGGTAAAGCCAGGATTTATTTTCAACTGAAACGAAAATATAATTATAACTACAGGCATACCTCAGAGATACTGTGGGTTTAGTTCCAGACCACTACAATAAAGTGAATATCACAATAAAGCAAGTCACACAAATTTTGTGGTTTCCCAGTGCATATAAAAGTTATGCTTGGGACTTCCCTGGTGGTCCAGTGGTTAAGACTGTGCTCCCACTGCAGGGGGGCACGGGTTCAGTCTCTGGTCGGGGAACTAAGATCCTGCATGCCATTCGGTGTGGCCAAAAAAAAAAAAGGTATGCTCAAACTAGACCATAGTCTCCTAAGTGTGCAATAGCATTATGTCTAAAAAAAACAATGTACATACTTCAATTAAAAAATATTTCATTGCTAAAAAATGCTAACTATCACCTGAGCCGCCATCCAGTCATACTCTTTTTGCTGGTAGAGGGTTTGAAATATTGCTAGAATTATCAAAATGTGACACAGAGACACGAGGTGAGCAAATGCGGTTGGAAAAATGGTGCTGATAGACTTGCTTGATGCAGAATTGCCACAAACCTTCAATTTTTAAAAAACACATTATCTGTGAAATGCTTTAAAAGTGCTATAAAACGAGGTAGGCCTGTATACTTTGATGCCAATAAAATAGGTATATGCTTTCAATTTTTGAGTGCTTTTTCCTTAAAAAAATGACTAAGCATTTAAGAAGACTGTCCTTTTTATGTTTTATCATAATTCTAAGAAAACTGTGGGCCTTAGCAACTATTTCTCATTAAGAATGAAAGATCACTTTTCTTTTTCAATTAAAAGAAAAAACCAATTTTATTGAGATATAATTCACATACCATAAATAGTTCACTCTTCGAAAATGTACAATTCTTTTTTTTTACCTTTTTATTTATTAGAAACCATTGGGGTTTATGCAAGGGTCGAAAACTTGTTCCTCCTCCTTGGCAATGAGCAAATCCTCGGGCTTTGTTGGAATGTATCACACCTCTCGTAGCTATAGATGTACTATATTCCCTGAGTAAAGAGCGTGTCTAGAGAAGGAGACAAGATGTGAAATAAAGAAAATAAGAGATTTATAAAACTGTACTTATTGGTACTACTGACCCCCAAAAAAGGCTAATCATATTTAGTTACTGTATGTTCATTTTTTTCAACCTCACCACAGCCCTAAAAATAATAGTGCTACAAAATTTTGAAGAAAATTCAACTGTGACATAATAATCAAACACTATGCGTGAATATTAACTGGATGTTGGATGGAGGTGGTGGAAATAACTTTAAATACATTTTTGAGATAGCTGGGGAAACAGGAATAAGGACATTATATTACTGAATTTATGTTTATTTTCTTAGGTATGATAATGCTATTGTGGTTGTAATAAAGCAATGTCCTTATGCATGCTTAAGTGTTAAGTGTTGTGATGCTACAATTACTTTCCAATTATTCAGCCAAAACAAGTGTGTCAATACAGATTAAGCAAATGTGGAAAAATGTGAAAAACTGGTGAACAAAAGTTAAAGGTATTTAGGTAGTCACTGTGTATTCTTTCTATTTGTCAACAGGTTGGAAAATTTCAAAATAAAAAAGAAGCAATATAAAAAAATTAAGCAAATGCAACCACTGAATAATGAAACTCTAAATATATAACAGAAACTGTATCATAACTGTTTAAATGATGGAAATATGGCTAGTGTGACCAGGGAACTGAATTTTTTTTTTTAATTTTTATTTTGGCTGTGCTGGGTCTTAGTTCCGGCATGTGGGATCTTTAGTTGCAGCATGCGGGCTTCTTAGTTGCGGCATGCATGTGGGATCTAGTTCCCCGACCAGGGATCGAACCTGGGGCCCCCTGTATTGGGAGCACAGGGTCTTACCCACTGGACCACCAGGGAAATCCCTGAATTTTTAATTTAATTTAAATAGCCACAAGTGTCTAGTAACTACTATACCAGTCAGAGCAGAGTTAAACTGTTAAGAAAAAATACAAACTTTATAGTGAATAATTTCAAATGTGCAAATAAATAAATTTAAAAACCATCAGAAAGTATAGCAAGAAGCACAGGGGACTTCCCTGGAGGTTCAGTGATTAAGATTCCACGCTTCCACTGGAAGGAGCATGGGTTCGATCCCTGGTCGGGGAACTAAGAGCGCATCACGCAGTGTGGCCAAAAAAAAAAGAGAAAAGATAGAGGCACAGTTCCTTTCCTTCTGTCTACTTTTCAATGGTTGTCAAGTTTTCCGACTATGTATTAGTTTTATAATCAGAAAATAACTTTAGAAAAAATTAGTGTATATTATCATCGAAAAATCAGATTCACTGCTGAAGTTTCACTGGGTTGGATGAATTAATTTTGTCATTGTTATTAAGAAGTTACTTAAAATAATGTCAAATCAGTATGAATAGAAGTAAACTTTCTTTCCCAATTCTGAGGAAATAGTCATAAACAAAAACATTTAAGTCAAATGGTCTTACATTCCAGTCACCACTGAGGATATCTGCAAAACTCAGAAATTCACTGGCTCTCACAAGATCATCCACTTCTGTGAAGAAATCTACGTAGTTCTGGTGAAGATATAAATTAAATAATTCTCCTGGCATGTGTGACATTTCTACTACTTCCTATAAAAAGAAGTATATATAATTTTGGTAAAAATTCAGTGGTCAAATTTATATGGACACATATTTAATATTAATAGTATACAGCGTGTAAATAGTATTAAGTGTTATTAAAGACTTTACCTCAGGTTGAACAAGCAATGTATCCCGCTCATACTCTGATAAATGAGAAGGCAATCGAGGTGAGTCTAATTCTGTTACAGATGCTCCTATTAAAAAAAAATGTCTGGAGTTATTAAAAACAACACCACCTTTATAATTATATAGCACCTCTCATTTGAAGGTTTTTCAACAGTTGGTTTTAATGTTTAATCCCACTCATAATCCAAAAATACTCTATCTAAATACATTTTTCTGCTATGCCTTTCTTAGGTCCTGCCAAAGAGTATCTGACCTAGTCCTAGTTCTTTCTTATAACTGAACCAAATATATGACATTTTAAAAAATGTATTTTATTTCAATTGTAAGATAATAACAGATTTTTAAAAAATGTATAAGGTTTTCTTACGTTTACAATATAGTATTTTCCCCAAAGCTCTGAAGAGAAAAAGAGAAACATCTTTGCCACCAATAGCTTGAACCTCTTGATTTTCAAATATCCTATCAGGTTTTTGTCTTCCTTTTGCTTTTGACAGCACAGCATCTGATTTTAATGAAGACATTCGTTTTTTCCTTGGCCATAAATTGTTCTTTCCTAAATAATATACACCCAAGAAACAACATTTAAAATAAAATTAAAATATGAAAATTAAAACGGAGAACATTTCAGATATAGTTACACTAAGTGTTCTAATTTAAATGTTTTTCTAATAAATAATTATGAAGTATACAGAGTCCTCTTTCAGTTACTAAACTATTAAAACGAAATTAAATGTCATCTAAAAGTATGTCATGACACAAACTTCAAATTTTCACATACACAATGACATACTCTTAACATAGTCATATCACCTTGGTTTCTCACAGTGTTAATGGCAAGGTACTATCCTTGGTACATGGTATGTACTAACTAATTTAGTCCTCATAACAACCCTATCAGAGGAGAACTATTATTATACAGAGTAAAGAAATGAGACATAAAGAGGTTAAGTAACTGGCTAAAGGTCAGCAGCTAGTAAGTGATTTGAATCCAGACAGTCTGGTTCTGCAATCCATGCTTAACGACGATGCTATATTACTTCTTTACTGATTTGGGCAGTCTCCAATTTATGAATAAGCCCGTGTTCAAATTTCACTGGGAAATCTACTTTTTAAAACTCAGGGACTCCCTGGTGGAGCAGTGGTTAAGAATCTGCCTGCCAACGCACGGGTTCGATCCCTGGTCCGGGAAGACCTCATATGCTGCAGAGGAACTGAGCCCGTGTGCCACAACTACTGAAGCCCGGGTGCCTAGAGCCCATGCTCCGCAACAAGAGAAGCCACCGCAATAAGAAGCCTGCGCACCGCAATGAAGAGTAGCCCCTGCTCGCCACAACTAGAGAAAGCCCCTGCGCAGCAACAAAGACCCAATGCAGCCAGAAATAAATAAATAAATAAATTTATAACAAAACAAAAACAACTCAGAATGCATGACTTCAGAAAACCAGCCTGGAGTATTAGAAGAACACAGGATCTAGGTTTGAATCCTACTATTGTCTATCTCATTAGGCTGGTCTGAGAATTAAATGAAAAAACATAATTGCTAATACAGTTCCTGACCCACTATTATTTTCTTCCCTCTGAAATTTCTGAGCTCAGAGCAATAACGTTATAAATGGTAGTTAGGATCCCAAACTGACCCATCCCTAATTCTAGTAGTGAACCTAAGCACAATTTACATTTATGTTTCTACAGCAAGAAGCAGAATTCTGGTTTCAGTTGTGTTAGGATGTCTATTTCTGTAGAGTTATTTGGAAAAACAAAGATGTCACTAAATGAACAGGTTACACTTGTGGGTAGAAACTAGGATTTCAGGTGGATTTTGAGATCTCCAAAGAGCTTTTAATTCTTTAAGGTCAATTCCTCAATGTTAAGCATCAAGTAGGTCACTTGTTAAATGTTTTCTGATGAAGACTGTATGCAGTAAATTATGATCATTAAGTGCAAAAATTAACTCATTGCTATTAGTGGGGCTATCTCTTTACTATAGCATGGCTAGGGACCCCTTTTATATATTAACAAGTGTAAATGCATTTGTTAAACATATCATATGTGAACTATTATTAAATTCATTAACAGCTGGCCATTTGAGCACTGAATGTGTGTCAAGCACTGGAATAAACACTCTACAAGGATTACCTCACTCTTCACACATCTCGATCAGACAGGTTCTCATATAAAAGGTGAAAAACTTAAAGGCATGGAAAGATTAAGTAACTTGCAAGATTCAGTCACTGAGAAGTGGCAGAGCCAGGATTTTCTCCCAGGAAGTCTCATTCCAAATTAACTTTGAAGGGTAAAGTGGCAAACCACGTAAATAAATCAGCTTTGTCTCATATAAATATATATGGTGACACATAGTGGTGTGTGTATGCATGTGTACATACGTAATTTTATTACTCTGTCTCAATAAAAAAATAGTAAGTGGAGATAGGTATATACCAATTTTAAGTTAAAATGTTTAGTTTAATGTCATTTCATGAACCATTAAGAAAAAGTTAGTCACCTATAAAATACCATAAGAGTGTATCTTTTCCAGTTACCTGTTGAAGAAGAAAACTGGAGGCTGTTTATTGCACTTCTGATATCACCAGAACATCCTTGACAGAGCAACTCTAGAGAAGTTTTATCAGGGACAACAATCTTTCCTCCATCCTAAAATGAAAAAATTAAAATTAAAAAAGCTATTTTCTAAGCAAAAAACAAACAAAACCACCTATTTTCTAAACTTAATGGAAGTATAATAGAATCTTTCCAATTTGAATGCTAAAAAGCCTACATGTTAAACAACAGTCTGCTTATGAAGGTACAAGTGTCAATGACATCACAGTTTAAGGTAAAATTTCAAGGTTATAAAATATCGTTTTACTTTTTTACTTGGACTAGGTTATATTTTGAAGTTCTCTCTCTTTCACTATATACATATATATATACAAATATATATAAACACACACACACACTCACAAATGCATAAATACGTGAATACGATATATCACCTATCACACCCTTGGTAGATCAAGTATAAGACAAGAAAAACTTATCCTCTCTTCCCCCTCAGAAACTCTTAATAGTTACTGACAACATAACTTAAGCTGAATTCATGTGATTGTTCATAGATGATCCCATTTCAGCTCTTGATAGAAAAACAGTACTGTGCTAGGATCTTCAATATATTTTTAACTTTATTAACCAAAGCTGTTTCAAAAGTTCTTTATGAAAGTTATCCTTTTGCTCCACAGATCCCAACTTTGTAACATTTGTTACCACTTTAGGAGGAGCCTTTCCAGACCACTTTTTGTGCACACATATCTGTAAGTAAATATAGTATCTGTAAGTATATATAGTATCTGTAAGTATATTCAGAGTTAATTTTTTAAACGTAAGTGGGATTATATCATATGTATTATTCTATGAATTAACACCATTCTTTGTGATCTTTCTATGTTAGTACCTTTAAGTCTACATAATTTAAAAAAAATATTATGGGTAGACAGTAATTTAACTAATATTTCCCCAAATGAAGGGACATTTACATTGTTTCCACTTTTTTACTACTCCAGACCTATATATATACTATATATACAGCTGACCCTTGAATAATGTGGGGTTAGGGACGCCAGCCCTCCTCACAGTCGAAAATCCAAGTGTAACTTATAGCTTGCCCTCTGTAGCCGTGGTTCTGCATCCTCGGATTCAACCAATCATGGATCAGTAGTACTGCAGCATTCACTACTGAAAGAAATGCACATGTATGTGGCCCATGCAGTTCAAACCCATGTTGCTCAAGGGTCAACTGTATACCTTTGCCAACATGCATGAACATTTCTGTAGAAGCAGAGTGCCCTTCAAAGTGTCTGTAACATTTACCAGTTTTATTTTTCCTAGCAATGGTAGGTGAGAGTGTTCATTTTTCCGTATCTTTGGCAACCCTGTATATTAAATCTTAAATTTTTTGTACTCTGATATGTGAAAAATGTTACCTGGTTTAAATATGAATTTCTCTGATTACTACGTAGGGCTGAACACCTCTCATGTTTACTATCCATTTGTATTTCTTTGTGTACTGGCTTCTGTTCTTAGCCTTTTTTTTTTGTAGGCATATTTTTATGTATTCAGGTATTAGTGGGGCTTCCCTGGCGGCCCATTGGTTAAGAATCCGTCTGCCAGTGCAAGGGACATGGGTTCGAGCCCTGGTATGGGAAGATCCCACATGCCGTGGAACAGCTAAGCCCGTGCGCCGCAGCTACTGAGCCTGCGCTCTAGAGCCTGCAAGCCACAACTACTGAAGCCTGTGCTCTAGAACCCATGCTCCGCAACAAGAGAAGCCACCGCAATAAGTCCGCGCACCGCAATGAAGAGTAGCTCCCCCTTGCCGCAAGTAGAGAAAGCCCACACACGGCAACGAAGACCCAACACAGCCAAAAATAAAATAAATAAAAAATTAAAAAATATATTCAGGTATTAATGCTTTTCTGTTAAAAAACTGCAAATATTTTCTTTCATTCTCATGCTTGTTTTTTATCTTTATTTACCATGCCTTCTGTCATTTCCTAAGTTTTCCATTTTTTCTGAAGTAAATCCATGGCTTTCAGGTTTTTGTTTCTTGCTTAGAAGACTTTCCCCCAACCCAAAGTCAGTATTTTTTCCTAATACTCTTCTAATTTTTGTATTCAAATCTTTAATCAAGGTTTAAATTATTTTTGTGCATAGTATGAACTAAAGAGGCAACCTTATGTTTTCCTATATGAATATCCAATTGTTCCAACACCAGTTGTTAACCGTAATAGTCTACTTTCCTTCCCCAGTGATGTAAAATACCACTTCCATTATATAAAAAATTCCCATTTACACATACTGATCTATTTCTGTGCTGTCTTCTCATTTTATTCTTCCATTTGTCTATTACTGTGCTAATACCACACTGCTGTACTTCCTATAGTTTCATCATATTATGTTCCAATACCTAGACAGCAAGTCTCCCTTCATCACTCTTTTACAAAATTTTCTTGCTCATGCCTTCTCTTCCAGATTAACTTTATTTTTATTGGGACTATATTTACCTTAAAAATTGTTTTGAGAGGAGTACTTGTTTTTGAAAAATTCTAGATATGGATTACTTGCCAGTAAGGAAATATAATTTGAAATTATAATCCTTGGTAGCTGAAGAAAATACTATGGATGTTAATTACTGTGCACATGGCAAATATGGCTAAGATGTATGATCAGCAGTTCCTTCCACACTTTATATACCTCATGATATCAGAAAAGACTAAAGATCTTTCTTCCTATGAATACAGAGAAACATTTATTTAAACTTAAAGAAAAACACTTAAGATATTCAACACTCTTTCTTATTATAACTCATTCACTTAAGATGTCAACACTCTTCCCTAATATAATTAACTAAGCTACAGAATACCAGAGATTAAACTCTCCTTTAAATCTTCTTATACTATCATTATCATCCTTGGAGACTGCAGACAGTATCATAACATTTGATTTTATATTTGATTTATATTTATATGTAAATATTGTGCTTGTTGCTGCTCCTTTTATGTAACATATCAATGATGATATCAAAAGTATACTAGCTCTAAAATTCTTGCAGGTCAACTATTTAAGGTAAAGCACATTAACCACATAACAAAGAAGTTATGGTATCTCCTTTTACTAACTTGCTAGAGTAAATGCCATTTGCAATTTAATGACTTAGTCTTAAAAGAAGTTGTGAGTAACATGATACAGTAGTATGACGCTGACTACTTTTATTTCTTCAATGTTTAATAAATATTTAAATATAGTTTATAATTATCATGCTTATAGTAGAAAACATAGATTTTTTTCAAAAAGACAATAAAAAAATCACAAGTAATCCTACCATCCAGAATCACACTTAGCATTTTTACGTATTTCTTCTAGTATGTATAGGTTTATGTATATATGTGCATTGTGTTGTCATTGACAACTGTATGTTTTGTTTTAGCACAGTGAATTGGAGTCAGAACAAAACTTAAACTCATCTGATACTTAATAGTCATGGAATATTATTCGAGTTATTTCCCTCGAAAGTTCAGCTTCCTTACCTATAAAATGGGGATAATTCTGTATGGTTGTGGTGAGGGTTTAATAAGATCAGGTACGTAAAAATACTTTGCATAGGGCTTGACAGATATATCAAGGGCTGGAAACACCATTTCTATTGTTAGAATTATCATATAACTTCGCATCTTGTTATTTTTAACTTGACATTAAATTGTATTTCCCCATGTCACTGAATATTTTCAAAACGCTAATTAATGACATAATAGTTCACCACAGTAACTGCTCCCTCTATTACTGGACTCAGGGTGTTTCTAATATTTCACTATTAATACTTGTACTTATTCAGCTAAGTGCTCTACATACATACATTATTTTGTTTAATCCTCAAAATAACCTCTCCCTTGGAGAATTCCCTCAGTTCCTGTGATCCAGCACTCCAAATATATTATGATGTAAGATCCAGTTGATTTATAGCAGTAGGGCCCCCTAGAACCATGCTACTGGGAGTAGAAGTTTCATCAATTTATTTTAACATCATCTTGATTTGAAAGATAGAAAAAAATGATGCGTTAAAACTAACAGCTATGGGACTTCCCTGTGGCACAGCAGTTAAGAATCCGCCTGCCAATGCAGGGGACACGGGTTCAAGCCCTGGTCTGGGAAGATCCCACATGCCGCGGAGCAACTAAGCCCGTGCGCCACAACTACTGAGCCTGTGCTCTAGAGTCCGCAAGCCACAACTACTGAGCCCACGTGCCACAACTACTGAAGCCCGTGCTCCTGGAGCCCGTGCTCTGCAACAGGAGAGGCCACTGCAACGAGAGGTCTAGGCACACAACGAAGAGTAGCCCCTGCTGGCCGCAACTAGAGAAAGCCCCCATGCAGCAACGAAGACCCAAAGCAGCCAAATAAATAAATAAATAAATAAATAAAATTTATGGGGGGAAAAGGTAACAGCTATTTCAGGGACTTCACTGATGGCGCAGTGGATAAGATTCTGTGCTCCCAATGCAGGGGGCCCGGGTTCAATCCCTGGTCAGGAAACTAGATTCCACATGCATGCCGCAACTAAGATTTCGCATGCCACAACTAAGGAGCCTACCTGCCGCAACTAAGATTTCCCATGCCACAACTAAGGAGCCTACCTGCCGCAACTAAGACCCCGCGCAACCAAATTAAAAAAAAAAAAAAAAAAAGTACAGCTATTTCAGAACAATGTTAGTATACTTAACAATATTGAACTGGATGGTTAAAAATGGTTAAGATGTTTCTAATACATAATACAGCTAATAATACTGTATTACATATTTGAAAATTGCTAAGAGAAAAAAATCTTAAATGTTCTCACCACAAAAAACAAATGGTAATTACATGACATGATGGAGGTGTTAGATAACCCTATGGTGGTAATCATTTTTCATTACATAAGTTTATCAAATCAATGTGTCATACACCTTAAACTTACATGATGTTATACGTCAGTTATATCTCAATAAAGCTGGAATAAAATGGTTAAGATAGTAAATTTTATGATATGTATTTTTATCAAAATAAAAAATACATTAAATCTTTAAAAAGTGACAACAGGACAAAAGTAGAGTTGGACTGTTGCTGACTAATGGACCTAGATACCAGAAAACAGCTTCTTGATAACAGATACAATTTAGAACACTAAGCCAAGCAAAGGGAAATTTACCTCAATGTGAAAAAGAAAATTAAGTTTAAAAGTAGAAAAAGGTTAAGGATTTTTAAAATTAGTATTTCCTACATTTTCTAAAATGACGTGCTTTATGAGCGTAATTAAAATTCTTTAATTTTAAAAACTGAAATAGTTTGTATCTCTAACTCCTCAAGTTTATATAATACTACTTAAGTTTGGCTTCTATAATTACAATGTAAGATTCAAATTAATCAGTTCTTAAAAGACTTACCTTATTAGCTTCTTTTGTCACTATTCGATTAAGAAATTTCATCATAATTGTTGGTGCCACAGGGTTGAAACTGTCAAAGTTTTATAAAGAAAGATAGTGGTTACGTGATTAATTAAAAAATACAGTATGTATATGAAATTTTAAGCAGAAATTTCATTCTTACCTAATATTTGATATAGCACACTCTTCCTGAATTTCTTTGGGAAACAGTAACCTTTGATTATTACCTCCACTGAGACTGTCAGAGATTATAAATATTAGAGGACATCGACCAATCTGCACGTACTTCCTAAAATAACAAAAGATAGCAAGCAAGTAAACAAATGGGACCTAATGAAACTTAAAAGCTTTTGCACAGCAAAGGAAACCATAAACAAGACCAAAAGACAACCCTCAGAATGAGAGAAAATATTTGCAAATGAAGCAACTGACAAAGGACTAATCTCCAAACTTTACAAGCAGCTCATGCAGCTCAATATCAAAAATACAAAAAACCCAATCCAAAAATGGGCAGAAGACCTAAATAGATATTTCTCCAAAGGAGATATACAGATTGCCAAAAACACATGAAAGAATGCTCAACATCATTAATCATTAGAGAAATGCAAATCAAAACTACAATGAGGTATCATCTCACACTGGTCAGAATGGCCATCATCAAAAAAATCTACAAACAATAAATGCTGGAGAGGGTGTGGAGAAAAGGGAACCCTCTTGCACTGTTGGTGGGAATGTAAATTGATAACAGCCACTATGGAGAACAGTATGGAGGTTCCTTAAAAAACTAAAAATAGAACTACCATACGACCCAGCAATCCCACTACTGGGCATATACCCTGAGAAAACCATAATTCAAAGAGTCATGTACCAAAATGTTCATTGCAGCTCTATTTACAATAGCCAGGACATGGAAGCAACCTAAGTGCCCATCAACAGATGAATGGATAAAGAAGATGTGGCACATACATACAATGGAATATTACTCAGCCATAAAAAGAAACGAAATTGAGTTATTTGTAGTGAGGTGGATGGACCTAGAGTCTGTCATACAGAGTGAAGTAAGTCAGAAAGAGAGAAACAAACACCATATGCTAACACATACATATGGAATCTAAGGAAAAAAAAAAAAGGTCATGAAGAACCTAGGGGCAAGATGGGAATAAAGACACAGACCTACTAGAGAATGGACTTGAGGATATGGGGAGGGGGAAGGGGAAGCTGGGACAAAGTGAGAGAGTGACATGGACATATATACACTACCAAATGTAAAATAGATAGCTAGTGGGAAGCAGCCACATAGCACAGGGAGATCAGCTCAGTGCTTTGTGACCACCTAGAGGGGTGGGATAGGGAGGGTGGGAGGGAGGGAGATGCAAGAGGGAAGAGATATGGGAACATATGTATATGTATAACTGATTCACTTTGTTATAAAGCAGAAACTAACACACGATTGTAAAGCAATTATACTCCAATAAAGATGTTAAAAAAAGAAAAAAGATAGCAAGCAAGGTTGAAATTTAAACCACCTGCCATTTAATCTGGAGTTTTAGAAAAGTTCACTGAAACTCACCTCAGAACTTCATGTAAAGTATGAGAATCTCGATAAAACTGGTTAGGTAAATCCTACCAAAAACAAAGGAGAAATATTAGCTCAGTTTTATTCCCATGTAAATTTATTTTCAGATTTATATTTACCAAAACAGGAAAAATGTTATCTATTCAATGTACTGTAACCAGAACTTTTGTAGAAATTAAGGGAGACATCAGATAGCTGGTATCCTAAATAGTAATACACATCAATGGGATTTTGATAGCAAATTCATTAGGGTCACTACAGATTATAACATTTTTACTAAGACGTCACTTTCCAAATGTTTTTTGCCTTTCTATACTTAGGCCATTAAATTCTTAAAGTTCATTAACCTGTAGCTACTCTATCCAAGTTTACTGCAAAAAACTTTAGGTTTCTTCTATTACACAAAGCCTTTATGTTATATTTTACCAGCACTAATACTATGGAGAGAGTAAATGTCATTATCACATAAAATATATCTTACAATTGTTTACTCAATAGTTATAGCAGAATTTCAAAAGCTGTCCTTACTTCAACTAGAATTATCTTCTTATCAGTTCTCAGATCATCTCCAAGCATTTGTAGTTTGTTATATTTTGTCGCTCTTAGTAGAAACTCTTTAAAAACTGCTATCTGAGACTGATAAGGAAATACATGGAAGCTTGATTCTGAAAGGAAACATATTTAATACTTTTATTTTCAACCAAATATACACACCAATATTATACATATGTATGTAATATACATATACATTAATGAATACATTTACATATACATGAAGGAGCACACAATATTGTAGACTGTTTTTTAATTAGGCAAAACTGTTCAAATTTAAAATAGAATATTCATTTCAAAAGACAAAAGTCACTATGAACAACAGTAACTTTTCTGTACCAATGAAGGTAATATGGAGTTAACTGATTTCAGAACACAGCTGTTAGTATAAAAGTCATACAATTGGTAAAAATATTTATGACTCTGCCTACACATTGAAGATTCTCCCAATTAGTGCATGACTATAAATGAGCTGTTTTCAATAACAGTAAGTTTTAATTTAATTTAATAATAAGTTTTGGGCTTCCCTGGTGGTGCAGTGGTTAAGAATCCGCCTGCAAATGCAGGGGACACGGGTTCAAGCCCTGGTCTGGGAAGATCCCACATGCCGCGGAGCAACTAAGCCCATGCGCCACAACTACTGAGCCTGTGCTCTAGAGCCCGCGAGCCAAAACTACTGAGCCCGTGTGCCATAACTACTGAAGCCCGCGTGCCTAGAGCCCGTGCTCTGCAACAAGAGAAGCCACCGCAATGAGAAGCCCGTGCACGGCAATGAAGAGTAGCCCCTGCTTGCTGCAACTAGAGAAAGCCCGCGCACAGCAACGAAGACCCAATGCAGCCAAAAATAAATAAATAAATTTTAAAAATAAACAAACAAACAAAAAAACCCATATACCCAGTAGGGTCTTAGAAATCTTAAAGATATAGATGGGGGGCTTGTTACAAACCTCCTGTAAACCAGACTTTCCCCACTATTTCCACTACCTTCAGAGCAAACCTTACCAGGATTAAATATCTCCTTGAAATCATCATTTTGGAATTGTGGTAAAACTGGATTAATCCACTCTTGTACTTGAATACCATGCTCCTTTGACAGTATTTTTATAGTTGTTGTTTTTCCACATCCAGGGGGTCCTGTTATTAATAAAATAGATCCACCCTAAAACCAAATATAAACATGAATAAAAAATCAAAATCATTGGAATGCTAGAATATTATGTTTGAATATTCTTTCTAAATATTAATTACCTCTACAGATATTTACTGAATGTCGGGTATAAGCAGACTAAATTTCACGATGCTAGCTGGAATAAACCAGCTTTAGATAAGAGAATCTTATTTCCTGAACTTCTAAGCATAGCTTCTGATAATTCCTCAATTCTTGCATTATGTTCCTCCCAAGGACTACTCAGTAGCCAAATTAAAACAACTTCAGCTAGATTAAAGAGGTAATGTCTGAAACAAGTATTTTCAGGGGTTACCTGAACTCATAAAATTCAACCTTAATACAGACCTCTCTTTGGATTATATACTTCAATATTATATAAGTATAATATTCTTATGGAAAAACCTCAGTTTAGATATCAGATTCTTTAAGAAATGTATATTAAGAAATATATTACCAGAGACAGGACTCTAAAGACAGACTAGAGGATGCAGCTACCAGTAACATTCCCTCATTCAGTAAATCTGATAAAAAAGTTAAAACTGAAAAATTATCAGGGGAAGATGTCCTACACATAATGGTGGGCTGTAATCCTTGCTCATTTGTTTACCTTTATTAACTACAGTAAATAAGGGCCTGTATACCTGGACCCAGAGAAGAGCCAGTTACACTTTAATTTTATTATTTATTTATTTATGTTTTGGTCATGCTGTGCGGCTTGTGGAAAGAGAAGGTGAAGGCAACTGTACTAGATTTTAAAAGCCCTAAGAGATAGAACAATCAAATGTAACGGGTGGTCCTTGATTAGATACTGGTTGTAACAAACCAGATATAAAAGACAACTGGAAAAATGTGAGTATGAACTGAGCATTAGATAACATTAGAGAATTAAATGCCAAACATTTATAATTTACGTTAAAATACTCATGGGAGAAAATGATGGGTATTTTTACAGGTACATGAATATTCACTTACTATTCTATTTTTACTATTCTATTTTTTCTTTATGTTTCAAGAATCTCAAAATTAAAAAAGTTTAAAAAGAGAGAGAGAGAATATTCTAGCTTGGGGGCCAAGGGTAATTATGGAATTAGGAAGTGAAAGAAAAAACATAAGCGTAAGATGAATGACTATTTTAGGCTATATTTAATACAGAAACTAATATGCAATTTGCCTACTTGCTTTAGTGTGAGATAATCTGATATGCTAAATATATTAGCACCCTAATGGTTTACTATGCTTTATATATAAGAGGGAAAAAGAGGTACAAGTCAAGGGGGAAACGCAAAGTCTCTTGAGTGTTTTAATGAGGAAGAAGTAGTAAGGTCAGACAGCTTTCTACTGCAGGTGATCTGGACTTATGAGAACAAAGTCAACATGAAAGTTTTTAACTTCTTATAACCAACTAGAAGCCAGAGAAACATCTGAGGCCAAATGTTTTTGAACAGATTTCTTATTTAGTTACCTGCTTTGGCTGCCTTTCTAAGACTTCAGCTTTTAACCAGGTTTCAACTTCTTCAATTTTCTTTTTATGCACAGCAAGTTCATGCTAAAATTTTCAAGTTTCAAATAAAACATTTTAACTCAAAAATTTTTGATACATCAGCACAGGTTAATCTACACATTTTTAATGAAAAAAACTAGAAACAAGTAACATGATATAGTAATAAAAAGGTCCTTTTGATTATACTTAATTCAATTCTTTATATTGATATGGAAAAATTCTATTCTTAAACTGACCCCAGTATATGAAAATTTGAGGCACATATGCAATTATAAAATATTTTAAACTCCTGTAATACATTTTGGGAAGAGGATTAATAGGGAGGGGTATTACATTTAGCAAAAAATTAAATGGATCAAGTCTATGTTGGGGGTTAAATTAAATCGAAGACAAATAACCAATGGTATACCTTCTGAATAACTGTTGGGAAATTTTGAGCCTTGGAATATAAAAAACCTAGAAATTATTATTCTTTTTCTAATTCATTTAGGCAGAAAGATTTTTATGAATAATATCTGAAAATGCACATCCCTCTCCTTCCTGAAACTAAATTACGTAGACTTGTTTGTATGCCATTTGTTACCTGCGTTTCTGGTTTGTATTTATCCACCCATGGTTCATTTTCTGACAGATATTCTTTTGAATTTTCTAGACCATAAATCTGCTTTGAGGAAGATAGGTTTCCTCTTTTTCTAGCTGGAAATTTGCTACTTTCTAGTGTGGAAGACACCTTTTTTCTTCTAAGACTTGAGTTATTCACACCTAATGATGTGGCAGTAATAGTAGAGATGCTTGTAGTCTCCGAAAAATCATCAAATGATGAGTCTACCCAGTTTGTTGTCTGAAAAAAAGAAACCACGTAAACACTATTACATTTTTTTTGCATCTATTCCCTATATAACTAAACTACTCTATTAAAAAAATTCTTATACTTGTAACATTTAAAATAAAAATCTCACAAATTAACTCTTTAAATAAAATTGACTCTGTATTAGTCATTTTTGTACTTTACAATAAGCATAAATGTATACTTATCTACTTGACCATGGTAATGATGGATGTCATATAAATGAATAGAGAATACAAACTTAATTCCTTTTATTAATTATAATCTTCCCAGAATAAAGATTAGACTGATACTTTAAAAACTCATTTGTAGCCCTGAAACACAAATATTAAAATTACCTACCAAAAAAGAAGTAAAACAGAATAAAGAAAAAAAGGCATTATTTTAACCATGTAGAGCAGTAAGAAAAGTAACACTTCTGCCTTGACCAGGTTAATACATTCACAAACTAAGAACCATTTTATACATTCAAATAATCCCTACTGGCTTTAAGAGATGTGAAGATAGGTCTAAGAATACTGAAGCTATGAATAGTTTGTAATTATGACTTGATTATATTTTTCTTCAGCTCATGAAGCAACTAATATGTTTATGAAAGGGAGGCAGGCTTTCCAGGGAGGGTGATTTGTCAGATTTGTTTAGGAAAAAGAGTACTGGTTTAAGAGAGCAGGAAAATCAGTGAGTTCTATTTCATGGTCTTCTGGTTTATAGAAACTATTAACCCCTCTACGTTGCCCTCTAACATTTCCTTTTCTTTAAAATCCTTTGTAAGAATACATAGAGAAAAATGCTAAGTTAAGCAATTTTAACCTAAAAATATTTAGGAGTATTAAAAAGCGTTCTTTTTTTAATAATTAGAATTTTAAAAGTGGACTTTTTCTTAACATGCCAACAGTATAAATCTAAAAAAATCTAGCTTAGTACCTGACTTTTGTAATTCCCTGCCTGACTAACAAGATTATATTTTCCTTAAAGAATACCCAACCATAGTTGTGAACGATTTATTTGACAGCGTTCCTTTCTGGAAGACAAACAAAACAAAAAACAGAGGTTGGAGCTGAAAGTAGGCTCGGGAGAAGCAATACTTACAAGTATTTTATGAATGTGAAATCAAACTTCATTCCTTTTATAAACAGAATCTAGGATTATGATCAGCAGTGGGTAAAGAAATGAAGACGTTTTGGAAAAAAAATTTTAGTCATAGCTACCCAATTCATTTCCTCCTCTTTAAAAAGACTATTACTAGTATTACAATTTTGGCCCCTTTCCTCTATTTTTAAGAGTACATAAAAATAGTAGTAGTAGTAAAACTCTTGATAGCAACTCTGATCTAGCGATTCCTATCTCCATGTTACTTATACATTTTACAGTTTTATTTCTTATGTAAATGTGGATTTCCATTTACTTTAAAAAAAAAAAGAGGAAGAGGAAGAGAAACAGCAAAGTTAAATAATTCACTTAGAGTAAAAGAAAAATCAGATCCACCACTAGGAAAACAGCTAACTTTCAGTATACTGTCTGATACCCATCCTACCCACCCGCTAGCCTTGTTGAGAACTGGCACACTGAACCACATAATTTCTAAGAAGCAGGGCTTGTTGTTAAGCTATAACACCAACTACAGCTCACGTATTTTTCTTCTATTGCTCTTTCATTCAAGAGTTTTCAGCCTTTTCTTTGTGACCAGGATTGTAAATAAACATTTTTTCAAAATTAAGGTTGTGTTTTCAGTGTACAGTTGTTTCACAATTTATTATTGAACTTTTTAGATCACTAATTACAACAAATACTGGGCACCATTACTCTCACGGCAGTAATAAGTCATTGGGAACACATATAAAAATTTATAACTCCTTTTGGCAGTTATCATATGGCCATTTTAGTGTATCATACCTTTGTGGAAGATACCTTTGGTCTAAGAAAAGTTTTTGACATTATAAACTTTAATAGTTCCCATCCGTAGCATACAACCTGTAGTACATTAAAGTATAATTCACCTAGGGGAAAAAAAGACAAAAAAAATTCTCAAATTAAGAAAAACTGTAAAACAGAAGTAATTAATATATATTGATAAAAATCAACGACATAATAAAAGTAAGGCTCAAGAACTAGTGAAAGAGAACACAGCAAACATACATGCAGCAAGAAATCAAAATGCTAAAATAAATTTTACTTTTAATGACTATAACTGTCAAACTATCTGTGGTGATGTAACGTTTTTCCTATGAACTCAATAATGTATTAGAGAAAACAGAAAAACTACACATTTGAGTACCTACCTTTTGTCATTAAGAAAAATTAAACAATTTTATTTGTGTAGTTTTCATACTGAAAATTAAAATTCCCCACATTTCAAATTATAAAATTTCAAAAAATTTTCCAAAATTTCAAAAATAATAACAAAAAAAAGCACCATACAATGAATTCAGACTTATCACTTACTTTGGACAAAGACTTTATATCTTACTGTAAACTTTTTCTATAACTGTTGTTATTTGAATACGTTATTACGAAATTTTTTGGCAACACTGTTTTCTGACTTTCATAGTTCTTCAACGTTTATACAAACTACTGAACTCACCAGTTTTAAGTTAGCCAGAAAGAAAGTTTTTTAAGGTCTACAAACCTGTAAACTGAGCTTTATAGTTTGGAGTCACACATAATTTATGTGTAAATACTTCCACACACTAGAAAACAAATCATACACACACATATAGAAATTGTTCACGACTAGAGAAGTTTTTGCTTTGCGGTTTCAAAGCGTTACATAGGTGGAAAACACAGAGTTGGCAGGTCGAAATAAAAGACGCAGACTGTTGTCATAGTCAGGATTCTAGTCGCTCTTTGAAAGCAAGACTGACAGTTACCTCCTTTAAAAAGCAGGCAACTGTCCTTGATGGTACCAGGTTTCTGAAATGAGACGTCAGAGATAGAAGAGAACCTGAAGAGTATTTCTAGCAAACCCACCACCATCCTACACACTGCACTGGGGATACTAAGCTCACACATTTGTCCAACGTTAATACTGCTAGTCAAGGGAAAGCCGAGATGAGCTCGCGTGCCCCGGCTCCAGGCCAGAGCTCTGCACCCCGACCCGTCTCATCCCCAGATGGGATGGGCAGGTCGGGAGGAGGAGCCATGAGAGTCTGGGAAGGCGTGAAGGCAGAGATGGACTCGCGTCTCTAGAACATATATACACCGCAGCCGCAGCCGCGGCAGCCTTACCTTCCGGTAGCTGCATCCCCTCGTGGGCCGAGAGGAGCGGTGGAGCCCAGGCTCAGCTCCAGGTGCAAGGGAAACCACCCAGCCCCACCCGGGCTCAGCGCGCAACCCTCTTGGAGGTCCCGCCTCCCGGGGACCTTCCAGGTCGGTGGGCGCTTCCGCGACACAGCCCGAAAGGCGGGGCCTCCTAAGGAGCTACTGTCTTAGGCATCCAGCGCATTGCCTGACCCGAAGTGCCGACCCGACCTGTGCTCGTACTTCGGACCCTGCGATGGAAGCGTGTCATAGAAAGCCAGGTAACCCAATGGTGGGTGACGAGGCGGCGGAGGTGGGTCGCGAGCGCCACTCCAGGCCTCGAGTACCCCGGCGCCACTGGCGCTTGCCGTTACCCTCCCCTTCCGGCCCCTCCCTGTCGCGTGTAGGGCGCCTGTGCTGAGGCGTCGGGAGCCAGCGCGGCGAAGACCATGTTGCTTCCGAACATCCTGCTCACCGGTCAGGGGGCGCGCTGCGGGTGGTGGTGGGCGGCGGGGCTGGCGCGGGGCGCGGAGTGCTCTGCGGCCTGGAAAGTCCGAAGTGGGGTCGCTTAGTGTTCTATTGCGAGGCTCGGTGAGGGTCGCGTGGCGTTGATAGTTGTCAGGGCCTGTACTCCCGGCCCTCGCGACGGTTTTGCAGGAGGCGGGGGGGGGAGGGGACGACGGACGTTAATTGTTTTGCTCAGAGGTTGGCTACTCGGTGAGGCGGAGAGAGGTAGATAATATCCAGCTCCCTTTTTTGGCAAGCTGCCTAATCTTTCGTAATCAGGTTTTTGTCTGTAAAATGGCTGTTGCTTCTTTACTTGGCAGAGCTGTCTTTGGGTTGTTAGCGAGATAAGGTAAGGCAGTATTTGGCCCTTAGTAGATCCGTTAATGGTGGATGTTTTAGTCCTTAGGCCTCTAGGGCCGTCTCTTATTTTCTCTTTGTATCTGAGAGTCAGGTTTCGATGAAGGGGTTCGGATGTTTGCCGTGTGGGGTGATGAATTTGCTGTATACGCTCGCGGAGTTAGCATCAGGGGCTTTTTCTTTGTGTTTTAAGAAGCAAAGGCATCTACCGAGTATCTCTGGTCGTTTCTCGTAGAGATGCTGTAAAATTTCCGGGCTGTTCGTGGGTTTTTTTCTGGGTCTTTGGATCCATACTCAGGGCGCTTGTTACATGTGAGGGGTAGTAAAATGCCGCATACCGACTTTAAAAAATATTATTTCTGGTCGTTTAACTCTGAAAATGTTTACTAAATTGTAGCATTTAATAGCATCATAGGGCATTCCTGGAAAAATCTAATGGGTGTAGATGCTGTTGCAGCACAATAAAATTTGAGGCGCTGTTTGTGGAACAAAGCCAAGTTTTATCCTTTAACAAAACGTAAGCATATTGGCAGCGCACAAGTCCTGTCTGTTTCTGAGAGCAGCAGATTAACCTCAACAGATTAATATTTAGCCTTTAAGCGTCCTTAAGGGGAAGATTTTACAACATCTGATTTGTTTGGGTCAGACACTGTCTTGGTTTTTTAATATTAAGCCATATCGTCAAAAGTCTAAATGTGAGCGTTTTATTGAGAACATGGTGAGTTGAGGATTCAGACTTGGTGTATTATAGTGGACTGGAGGTAAAAATGTTATTGCCCTTATAGGTAGAGTTGACTTATTCCTTTTATCTTTAATTATAATGATCAGGTTTTATAATTTCAGTGGCATTAGTTCAAGCTGAAAATTAAGTGATTATTTATCTTGAAACAATAAATATAAAAAAGGGAAGGTGAAGAACAATGTATAGTATGGCCATTTATGTAGAAGGAAATATATGGTGTGTATGTATGTATGCACGCAATGTGTGTATATGTACACGTATGTACTATGCTACCATATGTATGCATATATATGGATGTATACACAAACATATGTATATGACTTATTTGGAGAGATACGTAAGAAAGTGGTTTACACTGGTTGACTCTAGGGAAGAGTATAGTGGATATTCTTTCATACTGCTTAACTTTTTTCCATGAACAATTTAATTTTTTTAAATTAAAGCAAATAAATGATGGCAGTTTATTTGAGGTGGCTAGTTTTATTCTGGGAATTTCCATGGTGGTGGCAGACAGTCTGTAGTTGTCATCAGATTCTCCCAAGCACCACTCCTGGTAAAATCAGGTACACTGGGTGAAATTCTGATATTCAGCAGGCTTTGGGTAGTTTTGATTAGATTATGGTGTGTGTAATTTTATATAGGATTGCTAATTAGGAAACTTTTCAGTTGTTAAGAACCTTAAGGGCACATTGGTGGCTAAAGTCTAATTAGTATTTCATGAACAGTATTTTTCTGTGGCTTGTCTTGCAGGTACACCAGGGGTTGGAAAAACCACGCTAGGCAAAGAACTTGCATCAAGATCAGGACTGAAATACGTTAATGTGGGTGATTTAGCTCGAGAAGGTAAGGGGCACTTTGGTGTTAGATTTGTTTAAAAAAGTGAGAGAAATAATGGAGTATTAGTACTGTAATTGTGAGAAGGTACAAAAAGCAGAGAAAAATTGCCATGAAGGAATTTATGCTCTGTGGGGGACCCATAGAAATAGAACATATTGTCTCATGCTGTGTCCTAGTTATTTTGACCACTACATCCCCTCTGCAGTTGGCTAGCAGTTCTTGTGGACAGTAATAAGTGGGATAGCTTCCACGAAGATTGGACTTAGGACAGTTTGAATATGAGGAAGAGGGAGAGTATTTTGGGCGAACACGTAAAGGTCAGGGTGGTGCTAAGCATATATATCTATGGAGACAGTGAGTATATGAGCTCACTGGAAGGACATGATTTTGAACTCAGGCCGTAGGACATGGCTGTCCTGTGGTCTTTTCTTAGATTAGTTTATAGGTGCATGCCTGTAAGCAACTGCACATATTTTAAAGTGATGTATGTTTTTGGTTATTTTACCCGGTTTTTCCCCAATCTTTTATCACTCCCTTATTTGTGTCTTCATCTTTTTATATTCTCTAATGGGTAGAAACTCAATAAATTTAAGTGAAGGGAACTTTAAATGTGCCTCATTAAAATTAAAAAGATTTAACGTATTTTTTTAATTCAAATTTTAAAAAATTTAACATGTATTTAAAAATTTTAAAGTTCCTGACAGTTGCTACTAAAGTAACTATTTCAGGTTTGATCTAATGTACATATTTTTTTCAAATGATCTAAAGTCTGATCACCGGATATCATGGAGTCTGGCAAGATGGCTTCTCCCAAGAGCATGCCGAAAGATGCACAGATGATGGCACAAATCCTGAAGGATATGGGGATTACAGAATATGAACCAAGAGTTATAAATCAGATGTTGGAGTTTGCCTTCCGATATGTGACCACAATTCTAGATGATGCAAAAATTTATTCAAGTCATGCTAAGAAGGCTACTGTCGATGCAGATGATGTGCGATTGGCAATCCAGTGTCGTGCTGACCAGTCTTTTACCTCTCCTCCCCCAAGAGATTTTTTATTAGATATTGCAAGGCAAAGGAATCAAACCCCTTTGCCATTAATCAAGCCATATTCAGGTCCTAGATTGCCACCTGATAGATATTGCTTGACTGCTCCAAATTATAGACTTAAATCCTTACAAAAAAAGGCATCTACTTCTGCAGGAAGAATAACAGTTCCACGGTTAAGTGTTGGTTCAGTTACTAGCAGACCAAGTACTCCCACGCTTGGCACACCAACCCCACAAACCATGTCTGTTTCAACTAAAGTAGGGACTCCAGTGTCCCTCACAGGGCAAAGGTTCACAGTACAGATGCCCACTTCACAATCCCCAGCTGTAAAAGCATCAATTCCTGCAACATCAGCAGTTCAGAATGTTCTAATTAATCCATCACTAATTGGGTCCAAAAATATTCTTATTACCACTAACATGGTGTCATCACAGAATACTGCCAATGAAGCATCAAATGCATTGAAAAGAAAACGTGAAGATGATGATGATGATGATGACGATGATGATGATGACTATGATAATTTGTAATTTAGCCTTGATGCATGTAACCTGTATGCTTGGTTTTGAATCCATTGTACTGAGATTAAACATGCATGCTAGATGTTTCCATGTTGTGTTTTAGAGAAATAGTATTTAATGAGTAAATATGGTTACCGTACTTTTCAATTGAGATGTTGTGTTGGATTTTCTTTAATAGGATTAGTAATCGTTTTTCATCAGCCTTTAAGTGTAAAAAATAAAGTTGTAATTCATCCATTTGATTGTTGGTACTTTGGCGATAATGTTTTTACGTTTTTAGATGCAATTTTCTGCCTCATTATCACCAACAGAAATAACAGTTGCAAAAGCTTGAAGTTGTTGCAGTCTGTTCCTTACCAATAGAGTCACTTCTACTGTCTTCAGATATTTAGGTCATACTATGATCTCTGGTGTATAAGTCACTCTTACCAGCCATTCTTTCAGATTGCTGAAGTATACCATGTCTGTTTTTTAGAGACACCACTTGGTCAGGATTTTTATTTATAGCGAATCTTCAGCCAATTGCCAGACTTCTTCCTAGGTCCCATTTTTCTATCCCTTTGGATATATTTAAGGACCCTTGGTGTGGCTCCCAGTATCTTACCACTTAAAAATTTTTGAAGTTTTTTTCCCATTATCCCTTTTAGCAGATCACTTTTTGTGCATCTTTGCTTGTCATATTCTTGATACTATAAACTAGTATCATGCTTATATTTTTAATCCAGGTTTGGCATTCAAATTATAGTTAATAAAACTTAGGTCTTTATTTGCTACTGTGCATAGCTTGTCATTCTCCGTTTTATACCTATATGAAATCTGGTTTTGTTCCTTTGCCTGTTGAACTTTACTATTTTTGACAAGTGATTTCAGAGTCACATACATCAGTCAATTTCAGTCATGTCTTCCAGTTCTCATCTCACCCACTCAATATTTCTAAACTTAATGAAATTACTGTATAATCTGTCATGAATAGCACTGACAGCAACAGTAACACCAGACCAAGGATAATCCACGGTGAGACACTCCTCTTCCTCTTCACTGAGTCTCTACTTGTACTCAAACCATGTGTGTACACTTGATGGTGCATGGTCCTGACCATCCTCTTTGTATTTTATTGATGAGATTATTTCATGAGAATCTGCCTTAAAGGAAAAGTGGAGATTTTTTCCCTCCCATTATGCCAGATAAAGGATTTCTGATCTGATTTGACATGTGTTAGATGAGGTGCTTTATAGTGTTTTTCAAAATGTACCAGATTTTTTCCCCCAGATGCCATCTGAGTGTATCTGAAAATCTTACTAGGAAATAGTCTGAGACATTCAGCCTCCTCATTTTTTCCAAATGGTAATGTGTTTTAAGGGAAACCACGCAATCTTCTATAAAGCAGTGGTTCTCAACAGGGGGTGATTTTGCCCTCCAGGGGACATATGGCACCTTCTGAGATATTTTGGTAGTCATAACTGGGGTGAGGGGGTTGCTACTGACCTCTAATGGGTAGAGTCTAGGGATTCTGCTGAACATCCTACAACTCACAGGACAGCCCTCCACGCCCATAACAATTATCAAGCTCAAAAGTTGAGTAGTATTTCAGGTTTAGAAACCCTGCTATAAGTAATGAGACAAAAAACAAAACTGGTTTTAAACAACTGTGTCTCAGTGGAGTTTATTGCCATCCTAGTAGTCATGTTGAATGGCTGTATTTGTAAGAGACCTTCTTTATGACATTTAGAACTAAAGCAGGAAAAATTAGGTGGGGAATTAAGCTTAATAAAACTATGGAGAGTCCTGAATGTGGAGTGACTAAGAATGCTTTTCTTATCCCTGTTCTTCCAGTCTTGCATTCCTCACTTGATGTCCTTTCCCATATGCAATCATTTAATTAAACTTTTACCAGCATCCTTAATTTTCCTGCCACCAGTTTTATCAGTCTTCAGCCTCTGTGCCTAACCCCAGGATGCTCATACGTCTAGACATTGGATGCATTTCAAATGTCTGGCCCTCAACACTTAAAATCTTGATGTGTTTCTAATGCAGGGGTTGGCAAGCTGCAGCTGTTTTTGTAGGAGCCACTAGCTAAAGACTAGGCTGCAAATCCTGAAGTATTTATTGTCTGGCCCTTTACAGAAGTTTGCCATTCCCGCTCTAACCTATGTGTATCGCATTTTTTTCCCTCACCTGAATCAACTACCACTGGAAGGCTTTGAAACTAACTTCGCCGTTGTCCTCTCTCCAACACTGCTCTCCCAATCTTTTCATCTGATTCTCTCCTTCCCACCATATACCTCTTTCCCCTGTGAACTCATTGCAGCCATCTTGTAATCCTGCCCCTCCCTCTGGTAATTTCATTGACTCAGGACTAGTTAGTCCTTTTTGCTTATAACTCTTAAATTTATAATTAACACTTAGCCCAATATCTAGACATCTACTAGATCTAAGAATTTGGATAGTTCCCAGGTATTTCCAAATTAATGTTTAAAAAGCACATGTTCTGAAATCATCCCTGACTCTGCTTGCCCATTCCTGATTCCTGTCACCCACACATTACAAACCCATTTACACACTACACAGATGCACTTGTCTCCTAATCTTGATAGTTTAAAAAATCCCTTTGATACCCCTATCCCATTCCTGAGACCATTAACGCTGTGTCCCTTTGGTACCGCTATACCATTCTCAAGACCGTTCATGCTGAATCTCTTCTTCAGTATCTCTTCCCTCCCTCTTCTGTACACCATCATTATGTCCTTTAAAAAGGGGGCGGGCGGGGAGAGGGGATGAAATTACTTGAACTTTTTAATGATAGAGGCCATCCACCTTAATGAAGTAATGAACTGGCCACAGTTTACCTTCAGCCTTCCCTGCAGCCACTATGCCGTATGTCCCCTTAAGTCTACCCACAGTGCACTATTCTTCAAACGCATGGGGAGTCTTCCATCTCCATGTCCTTATACATGCTATTCCCTTTACCTGTACATGCCCTTCCTCATCTGTCTTATAAACAGTTCCTTCAAAGGCTCTACTCGAATGCCACATCTTTTGGTGCTAACTTCTCTTGGCAGAATTCATTGCTCTCTTCTCTGCATAAAAGGCCAGGTATCAAAGCTCCCAATCCTTCTAAACCAATTAACTTCTTATACTAATTGCATTACAGTTATAAGCTTCTTGTTGGATTGAGATAAATATGTTTCCAAAGGAGGAAATCTTGAAAATGTTTTTAAGTACTGGCAGCAGCATCAAAATAGATGACTAGCATCCCTATATCGTTAGCTTTAAAGAACGGCTTTCACGTAAGTGTATAAATGATAGGATGGCAGTTAAAGGAAAGGTCATGTTTTTATAGCTTGACTAACGACAGCTGGGAAGGTCTTTTTAAGGTAAGAAGGTCTTTTAAGCCTTTTAACCGGCTCCACAATCGATTTTTTTCTGCAAGTAATTTAAGTAAATCATAAAACTTTGTTTAGGAAACTGATTTAATTTTCTAAGTTTCGATAATTTGATGAAATCAAGCTTTGCCATATGAAGATCCACTGTATAGACAATTATAAATGTGACTACCAGTTGAAGTTTCTAAAGTAGCACAAATTTTTCCTCTTTTTGGAAATTTGAAACAAAGTTTAGAATTCATCTCTCTCCGTTCCCTGTAGTACAGGTTATAATTATCACTCACCTAAAATTCTGCAGTAGCTTTTATATGGTATCCATGCTTTTTCTGGACTTGCTTCCTTCCAACTCCACACACAAATCAAAATGATTTTTAAAAATTTGAAATTAATCATGTCATTTCATGCTTAAAATGCTTTAATGATTTTCGTTTGCTTTGGGATAAAGTCTAAACTCAGTGCAGCCTTCAAGGTCTTTTTTTTTTTTAATTTATTTTATTTTTTTTGGCTGTGTTGGGTCTTCGTTGCTGCGTGGGAGCGTTCTCTAGCAGCGGTGAGCGGGGGCTACTCTTCGTTGCGGTGCGCGGTCTCATTGCGGTGGCTTCTCTTTGTTGTGGAGCGCGGGCTGTAGGCGCGCGGGCTTCAGTAGTTGTGGCACTCAGGCTCAGTAATTGTGGCTCGCGGGCTCTAGAGCGCAGGCTCAGTAGTTGTGGCGCACGGGCTTAGTTGCTCCGCGGCATGTGGGATCTTCCCGGACCAGGGCTCAAACCCGTGTGCCCTGCTTTGGCGCCACCAGGGAAGTCCCTCAAGGTATTTTTTAATCTGGCCTTAATCCCCCTGAGCGCTTATCACTTATTTTCTAACTATTCTTAAAGACTTTTCCTCCCTTGAAAGGCTTGCCCTCCTTAGTCTCTCTGCCTTTGAATATCTTGTTTTCTCTGTTAAGAATCGTCTTACCGGGCTTCCCTGGTGGCGCAGTGGTTGAGGGTCTGTCTACCAATGCTAGGGGACACGGGTTCGAGGCCTGGTCTGGGAAGATCCCACATGCCGCGGAGCAACTAGGCCCGTGAGCCACAACTACTGAGCCTGCGCGTCTGGAGCCTGTGCTCCGCAACGGGAGAGGCCGCGATAATGAGAGGCCCGCGCACCGCGATGAGGGGTGGCCCCCGCTTGCTGCAACTAGAGAAGGCCCTCACGCAGAAATAAGGACCCAACACAGCCATAAATAATAAATAAATAAATAAATAAATAAATAAATAAATAAATAAATAAATAATTTAAAAAAAGAGAAAAGAATAAAGATGTAAATCTGAGATCACAAAACGATCTTTAAAAAAAAAAAAAAAAAAAAAGAATCGTCTTACCTACCTTTGTTTCCTGAACTAACTGCTTCAAGTTTCCACTTAGAAGTTACCTGCTTCAGGAAGCCTCCCCTAATATTCCAAGTTTATGTTCCTAACCTAAAAGGTCCCCATGTTATTGCTCCCAGAGCACCATGATCCACAGCATTAAATATTACAATTTCCAGGTTACTTGTCTGTCATCTCCCATTTTATTGTGAACTCTTCGAGGGAAGGACTGAGTCCGTCTTCTTGTTCAATTGTTCACTATTATATATTCCTTACCTCTGTAATTACTGGTACATGGTGTTTGATAAATGTTTTTTGAAATGAATGTTGGAAAGCTTGGATTACACTATTTTATTAATATGTATTAACATGACTTAAGAAATCCTGCATTTCAGCATTGCAGTATATAAAGACTTTAATTCTAAAAGTTAATACTGCTATAGTTGTCTGTGTTTTAGACAGCATATATTTTTAAAGATTTAACTAGTCTGGATTTAAAATATGAAGGAACATTTATCTACTCCAGATTCCCACATAGTACAAAATCAGCTGTAGGTATTCTTAGATTTTGTGTCATTGTAAAAAAAAAAAAATATATATATATATATATATATATATATATAGTATTGTAAAAATAATAGAAATTTAACAACCTAATATTTTACTTAAGTTTAATTACATAATATTTTAGCAAGTTAGTAAACAAGATTTAACTAATTTGCTATTGTTGAACATTTTAAAGCATCTTTTTAAATTTTTTTCTGGTTAGAAATTCAATGGTCAAAAGAAATCTCTGAACGGGTATGACGTTTTTCTTTTAAAAATTATACGTTTCCAGAGTCAGTTTACTAAATGCATGTATAACTAATATAACAGGTATCAAAAGCCTCATTTAAATGTTCATCTCTTTAGTAGCTGGGAAAGTACAGTATTTTTTCATGTATTGTTTACTAATTATCTTTTCCATCCTGTGTGAATGTTTTTCTTATTCTTTGTTAAGCTACTTACTGTTATTTTGAATTTCAGGTATTTATATAATCTACATTTCAGTCCTTTGTCCTAGTATTTCTCCCTGCCATTTTTCATTTTTTAAAAATTATATTATTTTTCATCGAACAGAGATATAACATTTTATATGTTTCAATCAATTATTTTATTTTTTTCACAAACTCAAATGTATCATACCTTTGTAGGTTTAATTTTCCATTAGTTATCTTTGGAATTAAGAAATTAGCTCTTTAATTCACCTAGGGTTTGTGGTGTAAAGTAAGGGTTTAGATTATTTTCTGTATTGTTAACCAATTTTCCCCATACCAAGACAGTTTAACTTTTTAGCTGGTAAGAGTTTCTGGTAACTGAACTGTAACCCAAGAAGTCAGAGGCCACACTGGGGTGCTAGAGAAGTGGTTCACGTGCCCAGAATCAGCCCACAGACCCTCCAGGAAGACAGTTAAAACTGCCTCTGTGCCTTCCACTAACCCTCAGGACCACCGCTTCGTCACTTCAGAACTCATGCTCCTTTGAAGCTCATTTCAACCTGTGCCAAAATATTAAGGGGAAAGAGGCGGGAAGACTATAGCATGCTCTTCGAGATGGCTGAAAGAATGATCTAAGCCTGCCTTAGAGTATCTACCTCCTAGGGATTCAGGGTGAGGGTGGGATTGGTACGGCTCACCTCCTTAAGGCACACTTCCTTTGAAAGGAAGCTTTAATTTGTTGAAAAGTTCTTATGTTAGATTTAAATCTGCCTTCTTTATGCCTGCCCCCATCATTCTTGTTTTACCTTCTGAAATAAGATATTCAACCCTTGGCTTTTGGGGATGCTGGAATTCTAGAAGTAAAGGAGCATCTGGGTACTGACTCTTCTTCCCCAAACCCCATGAAGATGTGACCTCAGTGACAAAGGGGTCATTTCTGGAATCGAGAACCTGCTGTTCCTTTTAATAAGTTTCATATCCTTGGCCTAATAAATTTGGAACTTAATCTGTTAGTGTGTGTATGAGTGTTTGTATCCATGTGTCTCCTCTTCGCACCAATCTGTAGCTCAATGAAACTAGTTCTCTTCTACTAATAGCCCCACAAATTCTGAAGTTGGCTATTATTCATTCTTTTTCAGGTATTTTGTTATCCAAGTTTCCTTCTAGACAAAATTCTAATTTATCAATACTGCTCTTTATATTTGCTATTCGTGTGACATCTGTTGTATTAGTGCCCTCCCTTGTCTCTAAGAGTAATTGAAAATTACTGAAAGTTACTTAGAAAATACTACTTTAATATGCCAATGTAAATCTCTTTTAGGGCAGTTATATGATGGCTATGATGAAGAGTATGATTGTCCCATTTTAGATGAAGACAGAGTAAGTACAATCTTTTTTATACAGTATACATTTAAAAAAATTTTATAGGAAAGTTGACCTCAGTTTTTTTAAAGAGTATTCATCTTTTTTTTTTTCCTCCCCTTTCTTACAGGTAGTTGATGAGTTAGAAAACCAAATGAGTGAAGGTGGAGTTATTGTTGATTACCATGGTTGTGATTTCTTCCCTGAACGCTGGTTTCATATAGTATTTGTGCTGAAAACAGATAACAGTGTTTTGTACAAAAGACTTGAAACTAGGTAAGGAAGGAAGAACACTGAATCCTTAAAGTATTATATAAACTTTTACTCAGATTCCTGAAGTTGGCCAACATGAACATCATAAAAGGTTCTATTTGAAAACGTGACTACTTTATTTTGGTCTTATTATAAACCAAGTCTGTACGGTACCAACATTCTGAACCTAACGGAAAAAGGTGCATTCGTAAAACATAAGCAGTAGTTTCTGAGTAAATGAATACCTCAACTGACAGTCTGATTCAGTAAAATGTACTATATATCAACCCTACATAGTCATGCTTTTTCCTTAATGTAAAACTTTTATAGGAAAACAGCCAAGCCAATAACATACTCTTTGCTATGGAATGAACATTACCCACTCAAATCATCCTCACAACAGAAATGGGAAAGCTTATGAAAAACTAAAGATAAATGAATATTTTACAACCTTTAACAAGATAAATTAACATTTCACAATATATTTGAGTTCATCCCTTCAAGAGAGCATCAGACTTAATCCAGAATAACCAGAAAAGCAAAATTTTATGGAAGACATTTTCCCACTGTCTTTTGACTCAAGCTGTGGAAAAAGGGGGATTTTACAGGAATTTAGAAAGCAGTCTCCAGAAGGAAAACTCCAGAAGTTTGCCTAACTTCAGGTTCAGAATTTGTGGTTCTCACTGACTATAGTCAGCTCTAAGCACCATTGGATGGGATACTCGCAAATTCTTGCACAAAAAAGTATAGTGGCAAATATATAGGGAAAGTTAGGTTGGAGCTATACCTAAAACTTTCATCATCTTTCTTTAGTCAGGGAAAAGCCATTAAAAATATTTGAACAGAGCAGTAATAGAGACAATACAGTACATATGTGTTTTCTCAAAGACCATTTAACATTTTTATTAAAAATTACTATTTTATGTAAATAACTAAAGACTAAAGTATGAAAAAACTATGAGAAAGTAGTCTTGTTTTAACCGTTGAAAAAACTTACAAAGTTAATCACCTTCTTAAAAAAAGCTTTATTGAGATAAATTCACATACCATGTGAATTGTACACCCATTTGAAGTGTACAATTAAGTGGTTTTGAGTATATTCACAGAGTTATATATCCATTACTATAACCAATTTTTAAAAATGTTCATCAACCCTCCCCCACCAAAAAACCCATACCCATTGGCAGTCACTCCCCATTTCCCCTCAGTCCCCAGTCCTAAGCAACCAGTAATTTACCTTCTATCTCTGTGGATTTGCCTGTTCTGGACTTTTTATATAAATGAAATCATACAAAATGTGATCTTTTGTGTCTGGCTGCTTTTACTTAGTATAACGTTTTCAAGGTTCATCTGTGTTATGGCATGTATCAGTACTTCATTTCTCTTTAATGCCAAATAATATTCCATTATATGGATATACCATATTTTATTTATCCATTTATCAGATTATAGACATTTGGATTGTTTGCAATTTTTGGCAATTACGAATAATGCTGCCATGAACATTCATACATGTGTTTTTGTGTGAACATTACATGTTCATTCATTTATCTTGGGTATTGAATTTCTTTAGGAATAGGATTGCTAGGTCATACATTAACTACGTAACCTTTTGGGGAACTGTCAGACCATTTTCCAGAGTGGCTGCACCACTTCACATTGCCAAGAGTAGTGTATGAAGCCGCCAGTATTTTACATCCTTGTTATCTTTTTGATTGTAGCCATCCTACTGGATGTGAAGTAGTATCGCATTGTGGTTTTCATTTGCATTTCCTTGGTGGCTAATGATGTTGAGCATCTTTTCATGTGCTTATTGGCCATTTGTATATCTTTTTGGGAGAAATATCTATTCAGATCTTTTGCCCAATTTTTAATTTGGTTATTTGTCCTTTTTTTATTAAGTTACAAGAGTTCTTTATGTATTTTAGATGTAAGTCCCTTATCAGATATAAGATTTGCAGAAATTTTCTCCCATTCTGTGGGTTTTTTCATAAAGTTAATCCTCTTTTAAGTACTTCAATTTAATTTTGATTGTTACAAAGTTTAACTAATTTGAGTTTGAATTTTCCTTATCTTTTTTCACTAGCTAATTAGTTGGCTAATTTACATCCACATAAAGATTATATAATTTTTTCAATGTCTTTGGAATTGGTAAAGTACAGATACATCCGTGTGATCAAGTACCCAATCAGTATATGCTATTCCTTATCATATGCATTTTATTTTATTATATGCCATCTATTTGTTTTATGTGTCTATACCTTAACTCCTTAACTCTTTTGAAATTTAGGAACGTAGCTATAGACTATTTATCTCATAGCTTGGCATCTGGCTTGAGGTAGGTAGATGTTTGCTAATTGAGTGGCTGACAGATTGTAGGGAAAAAAGTCTCAGACAAAGCTAAACTTTGGTCCTTAGTTTAACCCTCTCTCTTGTCCAAGAAGTCTCTCATATTCACAGATGCCAATCTGTTTTCTCTAGGTAAAGAGCCTACAAGAAGTATTTTTGCGTGATTTTTCATGTGTTCAAAAGTGTCCAGTTTCTAGTTTGTTCCTAAAACTCCAGTTAATGCCATTCAGTTTGTTTATCTTCTCTTTACCTTCTAGGGGTTATAATCAGAAGAAACTAAAAGACAATATTCAGTGTGAAATTTTTCAAGTTCTTTATGAAGAAGCCTTGGGATCCTACAAGGAAGAAATAGTGCATCCGCTGCCGAGCAATAAACCAGAAGATCTAGAGGATAATATCAATCAGATATTGAAATGGATAGAGCAGTGGGTCAAAGATCATAGCTCTTGACTTAACAAGAATGCCACTTTACAATCACTCTTGATACCTCTCTGCTGACATCATATAAATTGTTCAATTATCAGTATCAGTACAACTTCCTTATTGAAATTGTGCTGTTGGACTCATAGGTGGATAGTATAAAGGTTTATGTTTAGTTTTTTTCTCCATGAGAAAGCTAAACAATCTCAAATATAATGAATAGTATTATTAAGGATTGAGAGTTAAAACTGTAATTGTTTAATGCTTCAGTTACTAAAGAATAAATCTGATCAAATGGTTGGATATCTTTTATTACAGAAGAAATTGAAGATGATCTCTTAAAATAAAACTTAGACTAAAGATAAAGCATCAGTCTTCCATTTTTATTTCTTTCTTTAAATAAAAAAAAATGAAGTGGTAATACGTGCACTCTGTATAAAATTCAAAAGGTACAAAAGCGTATACAGATGGTGCCCGACTTACAATGGTTCAACTTAGGATTTTTCGACTTTACTATGGTGCAAAAGCGATACGTGTTCACTAGAAACCACACTTTGAATTTTGATTTTTCCTGGGCTAGCAACACGCAGCACAGTACCCGTGACGCTGCGCAGCAGCAGGGAGCCACGGCTCCCAGCCAGCCAGGTGATGGTGAGAGCAAACAGCTGATAAACACAACCATTCTGTACCCATGCAACCATTCTATGTTTCACTTTCACTACAGTAGTCAATAAATTACAAGAGATAGTTAATACTTTATTCTAAAATAGGCTTTATGTTAAGATGATTTTGCCCAGTTGTAAGTTAATTGAAGTATTCTGAGCATGTTTAAGGTAGGCTAGGCCGGGGACTTCCCTGGAGGTCCAGTCGTTAGGACTCCGTGCTTCCACTGCAGGAGGTGCGGGTTCCATCCCTGGTCTCGGAACTAAGATCCCACATGCCGCGCGGCGCAGCCAAAAAAAATTTTTTTTAAGTAAGCTAGGCTAAGCTGTGATGTTTGGCAGGTCAGGTGTATTGAACGCATTTTTTTTTTTTTTTATAAGTTGATAGAATTTTTTTTTTAATTTTCATTTAAATTTTATTTATTTATTTATTTATATAAATGGCTGTGTTGGGTCTTCGTTTCTGCGCGAGGGCTTTCTCTAGTTGCGGCGAGTGGGGGCCACTCTTTTTTTTTGGGGGGGGGCGGTCACTCTTCATCGCAGTGCGTGGGCTTCTCATTATCGCGGCCTACCTTGTAGCGGAGCACAGGCTCCAGGCGCGCAGGCTCAGTAATTGTGGCTCACGGGCCCAGTTGCTCCGCGGCATGTGGGATCCTCCCAGACCAGGGCTCGAACCCGTGTCCCCTGCATTGGCAGGCAGATTCTCAACCACTGCGCCACCAGGGAAGCCCTGAACGCATTTTTGACTTAGGATATTTTCAACTTATAATGCGTTTATCGGGAAGTAACCCCGTCGTAAGTCAAGGAAGATGTGTACCGGAAAGGTAGGTTTCCCTTCCACGCCACCCTGTTCTTCAGTTACCACTAGATTCCCTTCCTTTAGGAAATAATGTTACTTGTTTCCTGTGTATCTTTTCAGAGATTTTATGCCTGCAAAGCATGTGTGTGTGTGTGTACTTTTTTTTTTAAAGCATATGGTAGCATACCATGCAAACTTCTGTAATTTCTTTTTCATTTAATATATTTTGGATATTATACCATCTTAGAACATACAGACCTTCCAATTCTTCATCCACTTTATTAAGGTGTAATTCACATATCATAAAATTCACCATTTTAAAGTGTACAATCCATTTTAAAAATCGTATTCACAAGATTGTGCAACTATCCCATTCTGTAACACTTTCATCACCCCACCCAAAAGACATCCCATACCTATTAGCAGTCGCTTCCCATTCTTCCCTTCTAGCCCCTTGCTATCACTAATCTACTTTGTTGCTATAGATTTGCATATTCTGGACATTTTATATAAATGGAATCATACAATATGTGGTCTTTTGTGTCTGGCTTCTTTCAATTAGCATAGTGTTTTCAAGATCATCCATGTTGAAGCTTTACGAATACCTCGTTCCTTTATATGGCTGAATAATATTCCACTGTATGGCTATTCCACAGTTTGTTTATACATTCCATCAGTGGCAGAGTTGGGTTGCATCCACTTTGGGTATTATGAATTATGAACATTTGTGTTCAAGTTTTTGTGTGGATGTATGTTTTCAACTCTTGGATTTAGCTAAGAAGGAAACTGCTGGGTCATATTGCAACTGAGTTTAACATTTTGAGGAAATGTCAAACTTTTCCAGAGTGGTTGCACTACTTTATATTCTTACCATCCATGTATTAGGGATCTAATTTCTCCATATCCTTGCCAACACTTGCTACTGTTCATCTAATAGCCATCCTGTAGATGTACAGTCATATTTCATTTTGGTTTTGATTTACATTTCTCTAATGATTAATGATGTTGAGCATCTTTGCATTGTTTGAGTCCCCTATTGATGGACATTTAAGTTGTTTCCAGCTTTTTACTATTACAAATGGTGCAAGAATAATAAGAAAGAATAGCATAGGGAACTATATTTAATATCTTGTGATGAACCGTAATGGAAAAGAATACAAAAAAGAATGTATATATATATATGTATAACTGAATCACTTTGCTGTACAGCAAAAATTAACATTGTAAATCAACTATACTTCAATTAAAAAATATTAAAAAAAAGAGAATAGCACATATATTACTATGTGGCAGGCACTGTTTTAAACACATTTCAAAAGTGAACTCTTAATTCACATGACTACTGTCTGAGGTGTAGGTATTATTATTATTGCCATTACAGGTGATGGAACCAAGGCACAGAAGGATTAAGTGACTTAACTCAAGATCACAGCAAAGTTATCAGAGTTAGGATTCCATCTTAGGCTCTTACCCACTGAGTTGTGCTGCCTAATGCGTATGCAACTTTGCACATGAGCAGGTTTATCAAGTAAATTCCTGGAAGATAAACTGTATGCAAGTATAACATTTAAAAGGTTCATTTTAATAAACACAGATTACCTATAATGTAGACTCCATGCAAATCACTGTGGTGCGGAAGTCCTCCTAAGATAAATTCTTGACCTCCAGATGATCTTAATCTAGTACACAAAGAAGATAAACACTCAAATGGACACTTTAAACAAACAGTAGATTGTGATACGTGCCCTTCTGGAGGTTCTAACATAGTAAGAGAATAAAAGAAAAAAATTAAGGATACATGACGTAGGATGCAGGTCCTTGAAGGATGGGTATGGAGAAGAAAGCTTACCCAGACTAGTAGTTACTATCACAAAGGTTTTACCAGTACTACGTGGGATCAAATCATATATAGAATGAGGACAACTACTACTTCAGAGGACTACTATAAGGACGAAACAAACAGTGTTTTGCACATACTAAGTACCATATATGTGTTTGTTATTTTTAGTAGTACTAGGCTGCCTTTTTTTTTTTTTTTTTTTTTTTTGGCCACGTGGCTTGTGGGATCTTAGTTCCCTGACAAGGGATCAAACCCACCCACCCTGCAGTGGAAGCATGGAGTCCTAACCAATGGTCCGCCAGGGAATTCCCACTAATGGCTGTTTTGAAAAGACAATATTCTTTTCACTACTGGGATTCACTAAATTCTCTTGCTTGACAACTGATTGCTAATAATTATCCATCCTAACACTAACATTGGCTCATAATAATAAAGATTTTCCTTCAACAGAAAGGAAATAATGGAATCTAATACATTATGAGAATCTTAAAAATATTAATATACTTATTAATTTCAGCCCTAGGTTTTCATGTGAAACTAGTGACAATGCTTTAACATCTTATAGTTGCTTGAAAAAGGTCTTAAAAATAATCCTATTTACTGTTTGTCTCTGGTTTTATCCAAACCTACTTGTTAACTTTTTGTTTAAATAGGCTGATTTAAATCAAACTTAAGGAGATAAAAGTGTGGCAAATTTTAAATCATTTTATATTTCTTTAAATGAGACTTCTTAACATGATTTATTCATTTTCTCAAGAGTGTCTTAAGATAATAAGCTTTGATATGTGGATAACTAGTCATTTTTTCCCCTTATGCCCTTCTTGGTATATTTTTATTTTTGCGGGCTTTGAAATAAGGTATTGGCCCTACTTGAGCTATATTTCTTCTGCATTCTAAGCATGTCCTACCACCAATCCCTACCAACATTTAAATCTGTGTTTATCTTTAACACAAAAGTGATAAGGGTCAAAACTGCAGAGAACTATTTATTCTTTCCTATCAACGGTGGAGAGGGCAAAGTAAAAACAAAAACAAAAAACACTGTTCTTAATAACTGGTTGCTGCATATGTGAAAAACAAGATCATGAAAATTATACCTATGCTTTTACTTAAAATTTATTCCTTAATCCTTTTGATGACATAAATCCCTATGGTAGTCTGATGTAAGCTATGAACCCACTTCCTCCAAGGAAATACAGATATACATACTAACATAAAATGTTGCTTATATTTTTCAAAGATTCACAGGTCCCTGAAATCCATCTAGAGGTTTATTTTTTAAGGGGTTTATTTTTATGGAAGGGGAGATTAGAAAAATATAATTTGTTAAGCAAGACTAGCAAATAAAAAGCAAATTGGTCTTCCTGGAAGTCCTAGCCAGTGCATTAAGCAAGAAAATAAATAAAAGAGCTGAAAGGAATAAATAAGCTATTCTCAATTAACATGATTATTTATGCAGAAATTCCAAAGAGAAACCACACAAAAGCTACCTGAATAACTGACTTTAGCAAGGTCGCAGGATACAAGACCAATACACAAAAATCAATTGCATTTCCATATAGTAGTGACAAACAACTGGAAATTAAAATTAAAACAACAATACCATTTACAATAGTACCAAAAAGCATTACAAAAAGATCCAAACGGATGGCTATACCATGTTCATGAATTTCAAGACTCATAAATATTATTAACATGTCAGTTTTCTCCAAATTGATCTATAAATTCAATCCCAAGCAAAATCACAGCATACTGTTTTTTTTAACATCTTTATTGGAGTATAATTGCTTTACAATGGTGTGTTAGTTTCTGCTTTATAACAAAGTGAATCAGCTATACATATACATATATCCCCACATCTCCTCCCTCTTGCGTCTCCCTCCCACCCTCCCTATCCCACCCCTCTAGGTGGTCACAAAGCACCGAGCTGATCTCCCTGTGCTATGCAGCTGCTTCCCACTAGCTATTTTCCATTTGGTAGTATTTATAAGTCCATGCCACTCTCTCACTTCGTCCCAGCTTACCCTTCCCCCTCCCCATGTCCTCAAGTCCATTCTCTACATCTGCGTCTTTATTCCTATCCTGCCCCTAGGTTCTTCAAAACCATTTTTTTTTTTTGGTTCCATATATATATATGTTAGCATACGGTATTTGTTTTTCTGACTTACTTCACTGTGTATGACAGACTCTAGGTCCATCCACCTCACTACAAATAACTCAATTTCATTTCTTTTTATGGCTGAGTAATATTCCATCGTATATATGTGCCACATCTTCTTTATCCATTCATCTGTCGATGGACACTTAGGTGCCAGCATACTCTTTTAAAGTAAAAATTGATAAGCTGATTCTAAAATTTATATGGAAACATATAGGAACTAGAATAACCAATGATGAAAAAGAACAAAGTTAAAAGACTTACAGTAACTGATTTAAAGATATGCTATAAAGAGTAAAGTAAGTCAGTGTGGTATTGGTGGAAGGATGAACACATATCAATGGAACAGAATAGAGTCCAGAAATAAACCCACGCATATAGGGGCAATTTTTGATGGAGGTGCAAAGACAAATCAATGGGGGAAATAATAATCTTTCAACAAATGATGTACCTCCATACACAAAAAATAAACCACAAACTTAACTGCATACCACATTAGTTCAAAATGTTTCATAATAAATTTTATATGCATGCAATCAAAGTTCTGCATTCTGGAGAAGTTCTGACAAAGAAAACAGAGTTATTGAAGTTTTTTTTTAGGGGGAGAGACTTGAAAAATTTTAAAGACTGCTATTTTAAATAGTTAAGTCACAGTTTTAAGTGAAGAAAAATTATTTGCAGTTTGTAAAGCTACTGAATATGCTCATCACACTAAACAAGACAGCAGGCAAACTGGCTTTAAAGTTATAAACATATTGATCTTTTATGGTAATCTAAATCCCTGAGCTTCTAGAATGCTCATAATCAGGAGAAATTAAAGCCTCAGTTCTAAGTCTCGTTTTCCTCATATCTAGGTATCTTTACTTTGGGGAAATGGATGGTTATGGATTTGCAGAAGAGGAAGATTAAGAAGCTTGTTACTGCGAGAAAAGGGTTTACTAGTGATGAAATAAAATGTATACTTTAAGGCAGGACAAGAAAAATTAAACATAAAATTCTCTCTGTGTGTCCCTTTGGGCCTCCTCCCTTCCTAATGTGCACGTGCATCTGCATTAAACATTAACCAGAGCTCCTCAAAGATGGGAGCGCATGCTCCACCGTAGAGATCAATTTTTTCCCTTTCTTCTGATGCTAGCCATGTAACTTCCTAAAAGAAGAGCAGCTCTGTAGGCGGTCATGGTGCCTTGCTGCTCGCTTTGCACGTGCTTACCTGGGCTATGTATCTTTGGTGAACTTTATGTAAAATATCAGTATGTCATTTCCATGTAAGATCCTCCGTCTTGAAAATGCATATAATTGTGTCTTGGACTTCTAACAGGTGGAACAGTTCTCAGGGCTTTCTGAGAGTCTGTCTTCTGGGTTATAATCCTCAGTTTGGCTCCAATAAAATTCCCTATTTTTCTTCTTAATGTCATTGTTAACTGAATTTTCTTTGGCATTAGTTTATTTCTAATCCAGAGTAATCATTAAATCTGGTCAAGTTTTTGACCACTACAAAATTCCTTCAGTTATTTCAAGGATGTTGGGTGTTAGGGAATAGTACCAAAATCATTGCACCAGGTGAAGCTAACGACCCAGCACATTTTGGGAGGGGTTAAAAGGAGGTAGGGCCTTTCGCCGTATATTCACAGGAATGGGTGGCCCGTATAGCAGCTTTCCAGGCCCACCAGGCCCTGCCCTCTGGCTCCTTCCCACCGCCTGGCCTTTGCCCCAGCACTTCCTCTGGCCTACAAGCCCCCCCCCCACCCCATTCCTTAGCTCTGAAAGCCTGCTTTTCAAGAGCCGCCGCTCCAGCTCAGCTCCATCTTTCTCTTACTCGATTCCTAGACGCTTAATATTTGAACCAGCTAATATTACCTTCATTGACGCACGCACAGCCTCACCCTGTTTTTCTAGGTCTCGCGCTATTATTTATAACTCGGTTGCGCACAGCTGGTGACGTTACCGGCGTCTAAGTCAGACAGAGCTACCAGCGCCGCCCCCTAATCACGTGAGCTCCGGCTCTGGCGCAGAGCCAGGGGGCGGTGCCGGGACCCGGGCCACTACGCCCGCCTTTCCGGTTGGGGCAGCGCAGCGCGGTCACGTGGCTGGAGGAGTGGCGGCTCGCGCGGCGTGGAGTCTCGGCGTCCGGTGAGCGCGCTAAGGGGGTGGAGGAACGGGGGCGGCGCGAGGCGGTTGGGGTCCAGCTCTCATAGCCCCGCTCTTGGTTCCTCACCCGCCAAGGACAGTGGAGAGGGTCCGGGGCTGCGCAAATTCGAGAAACTCGGCAGGTTGTGCGCAAGCTGGTAAACTGGCTCCTTCCCCTCTTGCTAGTTGAATGGCCTCATCTGATATTGTAGAAATAAGGAATAGATTTGAAAGACTCTTTATACCTCTCTCATCTCCTCCTTTATTATTATTTTTTCTATATTTTTCTGCTAATTATGAGCCTTAAAACTACAGCGCGCTAAATGCAATGTGGTATCCTGGATTGGATCCTAGAACAGAAAAAGGACATCAGTAGAGAAACTGGGGAAATCCTGATGAAGTATTTGGTAAGTGCGTGTATCAATGTTAATTTCTCATTTTTGATAAATGTACTCTAATATTGCATTAGAGGAATTTGGGTAGAGGGCATACAGGAGCTCACTGTACTATCTTTGCAACTTACTGTAAATCTAAAATTATTTTAACATTAAAATTTAAGCAAAATCCTACAGCGGTATGCCACAGATCACTGTTTACAGAAAGGGCGGAAGTCAGTTCCTTTTTTGCCAAGCCTGACAGGAATTAGGTGTCTGTTTGATCAACTTGTTTGCTGAGGAAGTAGTTGTCCGGCTAGTGGGTGTGGATGCTTCTAGTTCAAGTTTTCCGGGCAGGAATCTGTTTTCTTTTTCAATTCCATCCATTAAGTGTCTCTGGAACACCTGTTATGCACAAGTAAATGAGACACACTCATTCCCTCCAGTAGGGCCGTGTGTGATAAAAAAGCAAGTCAGGTAGGAAATACAGACTATTAGAAAGATACAATGCAGAGCTAGGAGGGCTCAGAGGTAGAAGAAAGCACATCTGGCCCAGGGGAGTCAGGAGGGCTGCTGGAGGGAGTGGCTGTCATGAACTGAGGGGGGCCTGAGAGGAGAAAGCATTCTGGGTGGAGAATGGCTCCAGCAGAGGCTTTAAAGAGACCAGGCTGAGGGGGCCTGGGAGCAGCAGGTACAATCCCTTTTCCACGGAAGCACAGAGCATGCCCAGGGAGTACTGGCAAATGGCACAGGAAGTGAAAACTGGTTACATTATAGAAAACAAGGTGACACCTACTTTAATCATATATACCGTGGGCGCTATGGAATGTTTTTGGGCAGGAGAGGGGCATCATTGGATCTGTGCTTGCAGATGACTGAGTTGGCAGCAATGGCTTGGAGTGGATCAGTTAGGGAAGTATTGGTTTAGCCCAGGAGAGGTAAAAGAAGTTCATCCGGGCCTGTGAAGTTGATGTGCAAAGAAGGACATGGTTTGGGGAGATTTTGTGGACCTACAGGACTTGGCAACTGAAGGCACTGAAAGGAAGAAAAAGGAAAAAAACCCCAAATCCCAAAGTTTTGGCCCTGGATGTTTTGGGGCGTGATTGATGGGTTTGCGGAAACAGAGGACTCAGCAGGAGACCTGGGGTGGCAGTGGGGAGGGTAGTGCATTTGTTTTTGAACAAGCTGTGTTTGAATTGCTGGCAGGATATCGAGCTGGAGATGTGTATTTTAAGAGTGTTCAGGAGTGGAAGCCAGACATATACAGAAGGGACAGGAAGAGGCAAAAGAGTCTGAGTGGGCAGGTGGGAGCCAGTCAGGGATCCCTGTGGGGTTGAGGAGCCAGGGTGGACCAGGGGACTTGGACCTGGTGAGTCAGTAGTATCACAGCTTCTGCAGAGGTGCGGGAACCTGAGGAATGAGGCTAGATCTTAGGTTTAGCAATTAGGAAGATACACGTCACTTTCAGAGTTGTTTTAATGGAAGAGTAGATTGTGTGCTCACAGTCTGTAGTCTGTTCATTCAGTCGCCATTCCCAAGGGGGCCAGGAGCCAGGGATATGGATTCTAGTTCTGGCCCTGCCACTGCCTGTGTAATTTTGGGCAAGTCATGTATGCTTGGGCTGGCATAAGAAGACACCCATAATAAGACCAAAAGGACCTTTTTAGGGCTTCCCTGGTGGCGCAGTGGTTGAGAATCTGCCTGCTAATGCAGGGGACACGGGTTCGAGCCCTGGTCTGGGAAGATCCCACGTGCCACGGAGCAGCTGGGCCCGTGAGCCACAACTACTGAGCCTGCGCGTCTGGAGCCTGTGCTCCGCAACAAGAGAGGACGCGATAGTGAGAGGCCCGCGCACCGCGATGAAGAGTGGCCCCCACTTGCCGCAACTAGAGAAAGCCCTCGCACGAGCCGAAGACCCAGCACAGCCAAAAATAAATAAATAAATAAAAGGACCTTTTTATTTCTAGCAACACCTAATAGTCCATAGAGCCAGGGTTCCATGGGGCACACTTTGGAAAATGCTGCTATAGAGCTAGAATTTTAGAGGTCTAAAGAACGAAAGAATCTTATCCAGTCCCCTGACTTGACAAATGAAGAAACTAATACTCAAATTCATATTAATGAACATTGATTTCAAATATATTGATAGTGTCCAAAATACCCCTATAAAGTAGTTATGCTTAAAGCCATTTTGGAAATCCTAAAATAGGCTCTGAGAGATTAAATGACTTGCCCAGGATCACAGAGCAGCACGTGGTGGTGTGAGATTTGAACCCAGGCCTTCTGGGTCAGGGCCCTTCTCTGTCACACATCCTGCTGCCTCCTTGGTTGTCAGCCTTGAATGCATTTAAAACTGGTTGAATGGAATGTTAGTAACTTCAACTTTTTTCCCCTTTCTTAGAAGAAATGTGTTCCAAAAGTCAAGTCTTAACCACTGGACCACCAGGGAAGTCCCAACTGCATTACATATTAATATTACTATATAATTAGTATATAAAAGTGGGAGAGTACACAGCCAACAATTCCCAAAGTTACATTTTAAAAAACACTAGAGCATTAGACCATGTGAAAGCTCATTTTGTTCAACTCTGAACAGTGGGAAGGTGTACTTGTGACGCCTGAATATATGTGGCACATTGAAAAATATTCTTAGCTGATCCTGTGATTGCTTACTCTTTCCTCTTATTGCTTTTTTCCTTTGCGTTGACCAATTCTATTTTCTTCACTGTTGGCTACCAGACCCTGACCACACCCTTCTTAACAGAGGCAGGAGGCTGCATTTATAAGCAGGAATCTGCACTAGAGGTAAAATACAGCCTCTTAGGGATTAGTCTTTGATTCAGTAAGTAATATCCTATCTACCTTGACAAATAAAAATAGACGAACATTTTTTAAAAATTATTTATTTATGTATTTATTTATTTTGGCTGCGCCGGGTCTTAGTTGCAACACGTGGGATCTTCTTGCGGCGTGAGGGCTTCTTAGTTGCAGCATGCGAACTCTTAGTTGCAGCATATGTGCGGGATCTAGTTCCCCGACCAGGGATCAAACCCAGGCCCCCTGCTTTGGGAGCACAGAGTCCTACCCACTGGACCACCAGGGAAGTCCCTAGACAAACTTATTTAGGAAATAAACTTGTAAAGGAACCAAGATGATTTCATAAAAATTTGGGGAAAAAATGGGTCCAATATACTTTGTTGAGTGTTGCCAAACTAGCTATTTTAGACTTTTACTCTCAGTTTTACTTGATATCATAAATAATAGAAACTTGGTTTACTCTGATGTTAATCTCATTGAAGTTCTCTGAAAGATAGAAAGCAGTGGCTAAGAGTCTAACAGTATCTCTGGTGTGAGGGGTCTAGATTCAGAATCTGGCTCTATCTCTTTTTAGCTATGTTATTTAACCTCTCTGTACTTGAGTGTAATTGTCTAGACTTAAACAATAATAGTATTGTCTTGTAAAGTGTTTGTGAAGATTAAATAGAATAATCTAAGTAGAGCACTTAGAGTAGTGCCTAGCACACAGAAAGCAAGCAACAAGTGCTAGCTGTTATTAGATCATGGCTTAAAAGTTGTTGCCGATTTTTTTTTTTAATTAATTAATTAATTTATTATTTATTTTTGGCCGTGTTGGGTCTTCCTTGTGGCACACGGGCTTTCTCTAGTTGTGGTGAGTGGGGGCTGCTCTTCGTTGCAGTGCACGGGCTTCTCATTGCGGTGGCTTCTCTTGTTGCGGAGCACGGGCTCTAGGCGTGTGGGCTCAGTAGTTGTGGCTCGCAGGCTCTAGAGCACAGGCTCAGTAGTTGTGGCACACGGGCTTAGTTGCTCCGTGGCATTTGGGATCTTCCCGGACCAGGGCTTGAACCCGTGTCCCCTGCATTGGCAGGCGGATTCCCAGCCACTGCACCACCAGGGAAGCCCAAGTTGTTGCCAATTTAAGGCATCCAGTTTAATCATTTTCTTTTCTAGGAGGACACAGCTGATTAACACACTTCTCGTCTTTTCCCCTAATCCAGTTAAAAGGTCTCTTATTTTTTTTTCTGTTTTTTAAAAAAAAATTTAATATCATATTTTTGAGGTATAATTTACATATAATAAAATGTACCATTGTAAGTATATGGTTTAATGAGTTTTGACAAACCATCATTCCAGTCAAGATACAAGACTTTTTCATCACCCCAGAAAAGTTCCCTCCCCAGGGTTCCCACCCCAGGTAACCATTGATCTGTTGTCTGTCATGTACATTAGTTTTGCCTGGATTTCATACAATACACGGTTCTTCTGTTAGCATAATGTAAGATTCATCCACATTATTGCATATATCAGAAATTTATTATTTATTACTGAATATATTCTGTGTGTGGACTACCACAATTTGTCCATTTTCTTGTTGATGGACATTTGGGTTGTTTTCAGTTTTTTGGCTAATTTGAATAATACTCTGAACATTCATGCACACATCTTTGTATGAACACATGTTTTCATTTCTCATGGGTAAAGCTTAAGAATGCAGTTGTTGGGTCACTTGTTTGAAAGAAACTGTCAAACTTTTTCACAGTGGTTGTACCATCTTATACTCCTGCCATCAGTGTATTTGGGTGTCCACATCCTTGGCAACACCTGGAATTGACAGTGGTATGTGGTGGAATCTCATTGTAGTTTTTTGTAATTGTAATCTGTAATTCCTTGATGAATGCTGTTGATCCTCTTTCCATCTATGTATCTTCTTCTTCTTCTTTTTTTTTTTTTTTGGCTGCGCCCTGTGGCTGGATCTCAGTTCCCCGACCAGGGATTGAACCCGGGCCCCGGCAGTGAAAGTCTGGAATCCTAACCACTAGGCCACTGGGGAACTCTCCAGGTATCTTCTTTTATGATGTATCTCTCTAAAATTTTTAAGGGCCTTTGTTTGTTTTGTTTTGTTTTGTTTTTTAATTTTTTAAGGGCCTTTGTTTTTAAACATTGAAAATGTATGGTACCTTGACCCTAAAAATAACAGAAACCCCTTCAAACATGATAGATTTATTTGGCATCTTTGTGTGGTTTTAAAAGTGGGAGACTAAGAGAGAGACTTCAGCAAAAATACAAGACTGAGATTTAATTATTTTTGAATGTCCTGGTAAGCAATTACTTAAACGGCAGGATATTTAGAAAGGATTTCAGATGTGTTTATTTTCCTTTTTTTAAAAAAAAAATAAATGTCTTGAGAAAAGGATGAAATATTTCTAAATACCTTCAGCAAAGCAGCTGTTTTGAAATGCCTGGTGGTGAAAGTCCCTCTTCACTGCCCTTGTACTGGAGGGACAAGGCTGAGCAATTCCGGTGCTCTCCAGCCAACAGGTGGCCACTGTCACCAGGTGGGTGCCCACAGTGGGCTCCACATGGCAGGGGGCTCAGTGATGGGCATTTCTCTGTAGGGCATTTTTACCCAGGGTTAGCCCCAGGTTATCCGGTGTGGAGCATTACAGAGGTGGCTGTGTTGTTTTTTGCCCCAGGCAAGTATTTCAGTTTATTGGTTTTATTTATTTAATTAACTGATTTATCTGTCTATCTATCTATTTATTTTGGCTGCACTGCGAGGCATGCAGGATCTTAGTTCCCCTACCAGGAATCAAACCTGCGCCCTTTGCAGTGGAAGCACAGAGTCTTAACCACTGGACCGCCAGGGAAGTCCCTCTGTTTGTTTGTTTATTCCTTTCTCCCTTTATCCATTTATTTAAAAGTACTGTCGAGCACTGATCATGTCTTAGATAACTGTGTAGGCACTGGGCATGCAGTGTGACCCAAACAGACCAAAATCTCTGCCCTGTGGAGCTTGCATTCCACTTCGGGCCCTCGGGAGCAGGTTTGGGCTCTGGTAGAGGAAATGTCCAGGGCGCACTACCTTTTGAGAAGCGTAACAGGCAGGCCAGAGCCACCTTCTTCTTCCCTAGGCTCCCATTTGTACTGCCTTCCCCCTTTGAATGGTGTGCTTTGAAAAATGAGTGAAATATGGAGGGGTGTGTTAGAAGGTCATAAATGCCAAGCAGAAAAATCAAGCAGAGAAGTGGGATAGGGAAGAGGAGTTGGCAGTTTTAGGCGGGGTGCCAGGAAAGGCCATACTGAGAGAAGGTGACACTGCAGGAAAGACCCAAGGAGGTGAGGAACCAGCTGTGCATCTGGCTGGGGGAAGCACGTTCCAGGCAGAGGGAACTCGAAGCTCTGGGGCAGGAATGCCTGGCTCGGTCAGTAATACCAGGGAGGCTGGGGAGGCCAGGGCAGCTGGCCCAGGGTGAGGGTACGGGGCAGAGGTGAGCTTGGGGCCCCTCGCCACTGGAAGGGCTTTGACTTTTACTCTGTGCTGAGAAACACTGGAGGGTTTTGAACACAGGTGTGGCGTGGTTAGAGAAAGAGAGGGAGGGACGATGGGGGGACCTTCTTCTCTCCCATCTGTCACTGTCCCGACAAAACCTCTCCTAATCGTATCTGCACAGAACTAGAAAATGAACCAAGTAGAGCTGTAGGAGAGAGCGTAAGGGCCCTGAGCACCTGAAGTAGATAAAGGGTTGTGAGGAACAGAGGCAAGATGGTCTTAGTCATTGGAAGCTGGGTTTTCAGAGACTCTTCTGAATTTTATACAGCTCTTCGGCTTGTGAAAACTGATCCCTTTCCTTTGTAAGCTCGTTTGTCAGGTGTGTTCTTTTTCCTTGGCAAAGCCTGATCTGCTTTATCCTGATCAGTAGATTATTGGATTCAGTAAAAATCTTTCCTATTTCCTTGGAAATAAGGAGTCAGATCTTTTCTTACCCGAAAAGTCCTGACATGTTAAACAGCTTCAGTTGGATTGCAAGGGGCGTATCTGTGTGCTTGCGCATTGCTGGCTGTGCCTGCAAAGTATAGGAAGGAACTTTTCTTCCCTGGCAAACCCAACTTTGATTATGCTGACGGCTTTTTAACTACTGTTTTCTCTTAACTGCAGATAACTGGTTTATCCCTACGGTAAAGAAGGCACGTGGCTGATGAGCAGGGAGGCGAGGCCACAGAGTGAGGCAGAGGGGCAGGCCTGGGAAGCAGAGGACGATGACATGGCAGAAGGCGATTTAGGGTATGGCCTCAGAAGAAGGCCCGGCGGCATTTATGAAGTGCAAGTTTCACACTTCTTTACATCTAGAAAAAGATCAGATGGAAAGACCTTTCGTCCTCCCCCATTTTCAAGAAATGGGGAAGAAAGAAACAGTGCCGTTTTTCAGTGTTCCAAGCATAAGAGCTTGCCTGATACATACCCAGAAGGACCCCGAGTTCCCTATCACGGCCGACAAGGTAGCGCTGGTAAGAATGCCTAGCACCCTCTCTCCCCTCTTTTCTGCCCCGTGGATTTTATCAGCGCTGTCAGCCTCCCAGCACACGAAGACGGGTCACCATCGTGGATTTCAGAAGTTTATCTTTATTCACCTCTAGAGGTCGATTGGTGATGGTAAAAGTAATTGATGTTTCTGTCTCCACGTATTATACAAATTGTGAAGCACAGTAATTATTCTGCATCAATACATACATGTTAGTTATATCAATAAGTAATTACTTACCTTGCTTTTCTTGTGAAGTAGTGGTATACTTCATTGGTTCTTTTTTTGTCTTATTCAACAAACATTTATTGGGTACCTATTAGGTGCCCAGGACAGTACCAGGCTCTGGGAATCACATCAGTAAATAAAATAGTCAAAGGCCCTAATGTCATGGAGTTCACATTCTGGTAGAGCAGACAGAAAATAAACCTGCAAATCAACAGCTATGTAACATCAGGCGGTGGTTAAGTGAAAAGACAGTGAGTGAGTGGAGGGGCTGGGGCACTGCTGTTTGAGGCACAGGTCAAGAGAGGCCTCTCTAAGGAGGTGACATTGGAACACTGCAAGCCTGATGCTCATCTGGGGAAGGATTGTTACAGGCAGAACACACAGGCTTCAGGTTATTTTAGGGATGTCATAAAATTCTCAAAACAAAATTAATTTATCATAAGTAAAAATAAATTGTGCTGTACACTAAGGGGAGAATAAAATTCAGAATCCTATTGTGATAGAATGTTACAACTGCGAAGTGACCCGGAACTGGGGGACGAGTCCCAGCCTGCACTGTGGTACAGCTCAGATGTGGCTGAATCTTTTGTAATCCACATTGTAAAACTTCCCCACCAAAGTGGAACAAACACAGTTAGAACAACATGAAAATAATTTAAGAAACATTTCAGATTTACGAAAACATGGTGCATCTGGGGATCGATCTCTGTCCTTCAAAATCCTTCTTGAAATTAGGATGGGATTATTTATATATTTTTCTTCCAAATCCTTATCATGCATAGAGGATGGATACTGTTTTGCAAGCAAGATGTTGAAAATTGAACATTATGCTAAGATGCCTTTACAAAAATGTGAGGAAACTACTGGGATAGAAACAAGAAGTAATAGTAATGGTATGAGCTCCTATTTTTTTTGAGTTATGGACTTTTGTCTTTTTATCAAAGTTGACTTGATCCTAGGTAAGAATATTGTGTTAGTTTCCTCTTGCTAATAGGCAGTTTCCAAATTACCAGAAATTTAATGGTTTAAACCAACATAAATTTTATTCTCTTACAGTTCTGTAGGTCAAAAATCCAAAACAGGTTTCACTGGACTAAAATCGCGGTGTTGGCATAGCCCCTCCAGAAGGGAGGCTCTAGGGGAGAACCCACTCTCTTGCCTTTTCCACCTTCTAGAGGCTGCCTTCCCTGGCCGTGGTACCCTTCCTCCGTCTTCATAGCCACTTCTCCCTCTGCCTCATGGTGATACTGACTCCCCTGCTTCCTTTCATTTATAAGGACCCTTGTGATTACATCAGGCCCACTTGGGTAATCCAGAATAATCTCCTATCTCCAAGTATTTAATCACACCTGCAAAATTCTTTTTGCTAGGTATTCACAGGTTCTGGGATTAAGATGTGGACATCTTTGGGGGCCATTATTCTGCCTACCACAGGTGTTAATAGAATAGAACTTGTCATTGTCAACCCAGTGTTACTTTTTTAAAAATTTTATTTATTTTTAAATTTTTGGCCACACCATGCTGCATGCAGGATCTTAGTTCCCCGACCAGGGATTGAACCCATGTCCCCTGCACTGGACCGCCAAGGAAGTTCCCCAATGTCACTTTTGTCCCTCATTGGAACCCTGAATTATCAGAGTAAAAACATGACTTAGGTTTTCCCTTGGTTACTGTCATGTTGATGAAAGTTCAGAATAGCAAAGAATTGTTTTGAGAAATTTTTAATGTCCCTCAAAATATTCTTTCTAAATTTTTTTGCTTCTTTTTACTTCCTGTTCTCTTGCTGTAATTTATCACTTCAATGTTTTTCTATTGCCAGTGAAACTGCAATGTAAATGAAGTTCCTGGGAAGCCCAGTTTAATGTCTCAGTTGATCGATCCCATTAAGGAGAGAATAATTGAAGTTACTGGAGACTTCTAGTGATTCTCCTTGGAAAGAAATTAAATTCAGGTTATTTCTTAGATATTCATATCACGATATTGATCAGGCTTAAGCCAAACACCAAAATTTATTTACTTTACTCACCAACATTCATTAATACTGTGTTTGGATGTAGTAAGCAATTCATTAACAACAGTTTTATTTTAGAGTCCTTTTTTTTAAGAGTCTTTTGATTCAAAAGTATGTGTTGTTTCATTTGTGGAATGTTTTAAGCTATCTGTTTTTATCATCGTTTGGTTATTACAGTTATTTTCTTGTTTCAGTTTAGGGAAAGGCTGTATTTGATATTTTGTAAACAAATGTCCCATATTTAACTAGTTAAAGAAAATATTTTTTTTCCCTCTAATAGATTCTAATTCAGAGTTGTCAAATGTGGAATTAAGGCAACGTCTTCATGAAACTTTAGAGGTAGGTTCTCTGGCTAACATACAAATTCTCATGTGAATAAAGTCCACTGATAGATATTTTGTGTAAGTATTACTAACATGGTATGGAAGGCAACTGTTGGCTTTCCAGATATTCTCGAGCCACACTGTCAAGCTCATAGCTTCCAACTGGCCTCCTCCTCTCGGTGGCTTCGTCTCCTCATCTCTCAGAAAGGCTGTTCGTATAAACATGCCCTCCTGTTCTCCTTTCCAACTTATTTCTCTAACTCCTCCTGGAGAAAATAATCACTCCCTTCCATCTGTCTTCCCAGTATGTGTGACTTGGAATAACCTGACTTAATTTAACCTCTTTGAAGTCAGAGGACTAGAAAGTACCCCAGATGGTCTGAGGAGGCCATCCATCTTGCTGGGAGTTGGAGTTTCTATGAGGGTGCTTGTCCTTTCAGGAACAGAAAGCCCATCTTAGTGTGCATTTGTTTTTTTGTTTGTTTGTTTGTTTGGGTTTTTTTGGCCGCAGCATGTGGGATCTTAGTTTCCCGACCAGAGATCAAACCTCAGGCCCCCTGCAGTGGACGCATGGGGTCTTAACCACTGGACCTCCAGGGAAGTCCCTTAGTGTGCATTTGTGTCTCTTCTGGTGATCGCTACTCTACTAGTTTCCTAGGGCTGCCCTGACAAACTGGTGTCTTAAAAGAGCAGATCGATTCTCTCTCAGCTATGGAAGCTAGAGGTCTGAAATCAAGGTGTGGGTGGGCTGTGTTCCCTCTGAAGGGTCTACAGGAGAATCCTTTGCCACCTCCTAGCTTCTGGTGGTTGCCGCCAACAACCTTTGGCTTGTAGCTGCGTCACACCAGTCATTGGATTGAGGCCTACTCTAATCTAGTATGACATTAATTACATCCGCAAAGGCCCTATTTCCAAATAAGGTCGAATTTATGGTACCAGGGGTTAGGACTTGAACATATCTTTTGGGGTGGGGGGCACAGTTCTACCCATAATAGCTACTGTAGCTGTGTAGCCGATCATGTTCTTATTTTATGTGGTCTAAAGCTTTTTCTCGAAATTATTAACTGTGTGTGTGGCCTAGATGGGTAAAAGCAAAAGATTTGGGCTTTTAGTCATAACTGGCACCTGACAGCGAGCATCTCAGTTTTAGCCTCTCTGGTCCACTTATAAAGCCTGGAGGAATTTCCAACCTCATTTTGTAAGGTCAGAGCACTTTGAGTCAAAGTGAATGTTGAGCTTAAATGTAAACTGTCTAAATTGATCATTTGGGGTTGCATATCTCGCAGATAGGAAGACTAATTGTGTTTTTCTCCTCAGGAGGTAGAAATTTTGAAAACTGAACTTGAGGCATCTCAAAGACAACTTGAAGGTAAAGAGGAAGCATTGAGAATTCTTCAAAGCAATGTAAGAAGTTACTTTTACACTTTCATCAGGTACACATTCCAATGATAGGCAGTATGGTTTTATCTTTTTAATTTAATTTTATTTTTATATTTTTGGCCATGCTGCGCGGCTTGCCGGATCTCAGTTCCCCAACCAGGGATTGAACCCGGGCCATGGCAGTGAAAGTGCCGAATCCTAACCACTAGACCACCAGGGAACTCCCTGGTTTTAGCTTTTAAAATAAAAGCATTAGTGTTTAATATAGTTTTTTTTTTTTTTTTTGAGCTATAGATTTTTAAAACAGCTTTATTAAGATGCAACTTAACGTCATGAATTTCTCTCGTTTTAAGCATACAATTTATTTTTACTAAACTTAGAATTGTGTAACTATCATCACAACTTAACTTAGAACATTTCCATCACCCCAAAAAAGGAACCTCTTACCCATTAGCAGTTATTCCCATTCCCATCCCCAGCCTTTTCTATTTCATAAATAGAATCATACAGTATATGTCTAGATTCTTTTGCCTCTGGATTCTTCTAGTTAGCATATTTTTAAGGTTCATGCATGTTGTGGCATGTGTCAGTGCTTTCTTCCTTTTTTATTGCCAAATAATATTCCATTGTATAGATATGCCACATTTTGTTTATCCATTTACCAGTTGATAGCTATTTTGGGCTATTATGAATAATACTGCTATGAATGTTCATGTACATGTCTTTGTGTGCAAAATCCATTCATTCATTCTCATGTTCATTGGGAAAGAACCAAACCAAGATCTTCTGACTTTTGAACTATCAAACTATACAAAAGGTCTCTGTGGGAATCTCATCTCAAGGTAATTTTCTACTGTCTTAAAATAAAAATGTGAACTTCACCTTGCATATAAGGGTGATTGGAAATTTAATTTATACTGATACAATCTTTATTTTTCTTAGGCAATATTTGGCAAAGCCACAAGTCATACCCAGGCAGTGCTTCAAAAAACTGTGGAACAAAAGAGATCCTTGGAGAAGGTATTTGACCACATATAGTGTATAGCGTAGACTTGTTCAATTCAATAAGCTTTCAAACAGAATTCCCTTAAAAATCACCGTACCAGTGGATATGTCATTTGTGCATACCCTCTGCTAGGTGTACTTCAACTTCATACAGTCCCTTCCCTTTTGGAGCTTATAATCCAAAACAGATTGTCACATGGGCTAAGCCTGCCAAATTGACACTTCCTGTTTTTCTTTTCCTATTTTTCTTCTTCTGCTTGCCCTGCAGAGCCTGCCTCTTTCTGACCATCTCCTCTTCACTAAAAAGGTGGTTAGGAATCACCCTAGATGGTCATATTCCTATTCCTGTTTTACTCTCCCTTGGTGGGAGTGTCCTGGGCTCAGACTTCCAGGAGTATATGTTGGGGTCTGCATGGGTTGTGGGCAGCGAGAAATCTAGGTTCAGGCCAGCAAATTTGAAATGTTCCCTATAATAAGTAAACTTCAGCAAAGCTTTTTGAGTGCTAAAGAGGCATGTCATATGTGTTTACAAATGTCATAGACTCTTTTTGAGCAGTAATTAGTTTTTCGTCTTTAACCTATTTCTGTGAAGTGACTAAATGATTTATTTCAGATATTCATAAGTCATGAAATGATTTATTTGTAGTAATTTCCTTGAAAGTGCTAATTTTTTTCTATAGGAAATAAATGCCTTGCAGTGGGAAATAGAATTTGATCGCAATAGATTTAAAAATATAGAGGAATCTTGGATCCAAAAATATGACAGGTTTGTATATTATTATTCCATAATTTTTCTTTGGAAATTTTTAAACTGTGTATAATTCAAATGTAGCTTAGGCTTTCTTCTTTTTTGAGCACACTAAGTATAAAATTCAGGGAATTCCCTGGTTGTCCAGTGGTTAGGACTTGGTGCTTTCATCGCCATGGCCCGGGTTCAATCCCTGGTCGGGGAGCTAAGATCCTGCAAACCACGTGGCACAGCCAAAAAATAAATAAAATAAAATAAGATTCATATTGCTTACCCACTTACCAGTTCCATATTTTACCGTTACTGTTAATTTTCTTTCTTTAAAAACTAGTATAAACTGTATATTAAAATACAGTTTAAGAGCCATGTTTCCCAAGTTATTTTAGCCTTGCACTGTTTTTGCAAAGTCTTTTGAGCAACTCTTGTATTAGTGTGAATTTATTTAATAACTTTGACCTTATGAATATGCTATAATTTAATCACTGAGAAATTGTTTTGGTATCTGGGGTTATAGGTGGCTTTAGTACCTAATTTTTAAATTTATTACTTCTTAACTTTTAATTTGAGATAATTGAAGACTTACAGAAAAGTTTTAAGAATAGAACAACTCCTGTATATCTTTCACCAAGATTCTCCAAATTTTAACTCTTTACCACATTTACTTTATCATTCTTTTTTCCTTTCTTTCTCTCTCTTTGTAGTTAAATACATAAATATAGAGGTAATATTTTCTGAACCATTTTGCATATATAGGGTCCCATTACTCTAAATACTTTAGTTTGTATTTTTTTTTAAAAGGGACGTTCTTATTTATAACCATAATAAAGTTCTAAAAATCAAGACCTTAACCCAATACTATTATTTAATGTGCAGACCTTCTTTATATTACCAACTATCTTAATAATGTTCTCAGAGCAAAAGAGAAAAAACAATTTCCCCTGTTCAGGACCAATCCAGAACCACAAGTTGCATTTGGTTGTCACGTCTAAATTTTAGTCTCCTTTAATCTGAAACAGTTCTTCAGTGTTTATCTTTTATAACCTTTACATTGTTTTGAGGCGGACAGGCCCATTATTTTATAGAATATCCTACAATGAGGGTATCTGATGCTTCTGGATTGAATTGGGTTATGCATTTTGGGCAATATTACCACTGAAACAATGTATTCTTAGTGCATCATATCAGGAGGCATGTGATGCTGATTTGTCCTATTCCTAGGATGTGAATCTTGATCACTTGGTTAAGGTATGGCGTCTGCCCTCATTCTGCACGATTAAGTCACTATTTTTCCCCTTGTAATTAATAAGCATCTTGTGGAGAGATACTTGAAAATTATGTAAATATATGTGACTCATCAGACTTTTCACCCACTCGTTTTTATATCCACTGATATTCTACCTGAAGCAATTATTACTACAATGGTTGCCAAATGGTAATTTTCTAATTCTCTTATTCCTTCTACATTTGTATGCCGGCATTTTACTGTAAAAAAGAGTTTTTCCTTCTCGTTTGTTTGTTTATACCAATACGGATTCAGGGATTCTTGTATTATTCAGTGGGTTAAAAGCTATTACTACCATAATTTCTTTTGATGTTTAAAATTTTCCAACTTCGGTCAGTGGGAGCCCCATCAAGCACAGGTGTTCCTGTGGCTTTTTTTTTTTTTTTTTAAATAAATTTATTTATTTAATTATTTTTGGCTGCGTTGGTTTTTGTTGCTGCCTGTGGGCTTTCTCTAGTTGCAGTGAGCGGGGGCTACTCCTTGTTGTGGTGCACGGGCTTCTCATTGTGGTGGCTTCTCTTGTTGCAAAGCACGGGCTCTAGGCACGCAGGCTTCAGTAGTTGTGGTGCACGGGCTTAGCTGTGGCATGTGAGATCTTCCCGAACCAGGGATTGAACCCGTGTCCCCTGCATTGGCAGGCGGATTCTAAACCACTGTGCCACCAGGGAAGTCCTTCCTGTGACTTTTTGACATCTCTTTTTCTTTGAGCACTTTCTTGCGTTCTGGTACAAGATATTCTAGGCCAGTATGCCTACAATATTAGGTATTTCTTCAAGGAGCAGCAGTTCCTTTTAATGGGGAATGGTGTTTAGAAATCAAGATCTGAGTGCTAGGTGTGCTCAGTACTACTGAGGGTTCACTGCGTGGAGTTCCTCTCAGAGGACAGAGTTGGAAAATACACAGATGCAGACACACATATATATGCATCTATCTATCTGTCTGTCTGTGTCATCGATTTATCATCTATCTACCTGTCTCTTTATCATTTATGTATGTATGTATCTGTCACATATCAATGAGATCATACTCATATCTCCAATTGCAGAGCACCACCACAGGGTTCATCTTAGCCTTGCCCCTCTCTGCATTTGTAAGTCCCACAAGGAGAAACCTGGCTCCTGTTATCCTGTATGTTTACTTATTTGTTCCATCATAGACTATACAGAAGGTAACTTTAGAACTGCTAATACATACCATTGTAAAATCAAACCCATTAACTAGAGTTCCATATTTGTTTACAGTTTTGTTTTTAGCCTGAAGGTATATGGTCAAAATACAGTGTTTAAAACTTACTTGGTTAGTTTCCTCTTTCTTATCTTCAGTATGGTTATTCTCTTCATTTAAGTTCATTTGTTTCCATTTGTATTCTGTTTTAGAGTTTTTCACTATCCTTATTAATTTACTTATTTATTTTGTTTGTCTACTTTTGACTTTGTGAAACATTGACATGCTTCCAACAGTCAGAAGTATTCAGACAGGTACATTCAGAGAAGTGTCCTTTGCCCCTCTACCCCATTCCCAATGTCCTGCCATTCCTCCTTCCCTTCACTATCTTGTACATAATCAATCTTACTATTTTTTGATTTATCCTTCCTCTGTTTCTGTTTACACAAATAGGCAGGTATATGTATGTTTATGTATGTTTATTTCCCCTTCTTTCTTACATCAAAGGTAGTTTACTGTAGATACTCTTTTTTTTTAATAGATTTTTTTTTAAAGGAATTCCTTTATTTTTATTATTTATTTATTTTTAGCTGTGTTGGGTCTTCGTTTCTGTGCAAGGGCTTTCTCCAGTTGCGGCAAGTGGGGGCCGCTCTTCATCGCGGTGCGCGGACCTCTCTCTATCGTGGCCTCTGTTGTTGCGGAGCACAGGCTCCAGACGTGCAGAGCTCAGTAGTTGTGGCTCACGGATCTAGTTGCTCCGTGGCATGTGGGATCTTCCCAGAGCAGGGCTCGAACCCACATCCCCTGCATTGGCAAGCTGACGCTCAACCACTGCACCGCCAGGGAAGCCCTAGATACTCTTTTGTGCTTTTTCTGTTTAACAGTATATCCTGGAAATCACTCGATTGTGCGGCTGTGAAATAGTTACTCAACCACTCTCCTATATATAGGCACTTAGATTGTTTCCATTATTTTGCTATTATAAACAATGCTGCAATAAATAGCCTTGACATATACTTTTGTGTTGCTGGAGATGTATTTTCAAGGTAAATTCTTAGAAGTAGAATTGCTGGGTCAAAAGGTAGATACATATGTAGATTTATTAGACGTTGCCTAATTCCTCTCTATGAGGCTTGTACCAATTTGCATTCCTAACGGTAACTCATGAGACTGCTTGTTTCCCCCAGCCTCATCAAGAGAATGTGTCATACGTTATGATATTTGCCAGTGTGATAGTGTTGTTTACCCAATTTTTTCTTTTGTATTTTGTTTTGGCTGCACAGAACCCAGAAAATTCTGATTCACATACACAGATTTACACTTAGTCAACAGGTTATCTCTTAGGATGCTCTTCAGTTAGGCAGAACTAGCAGAGGATGCTTTATAGTGAGGTCTGCACAAAAATAGTTAACCAGACAGCAAAGTTAATGCATTTGACTGAGTAGGTTGTGATTTTTTTTTTTTGGTTTTTTGGTTTTTTTAAATATTTATTTATTTATTTAGCTGGGCTGGGTCTTAGTTGCAGCATATGAGATCTTCATTGCGGCATGCGGGATCTTTAGTTGTGGCATGCAGGGTCTTAGTTGTGGCACGTGGAATCTAGTTTCCTGACCAGGGATCAAACCTTGGCCCCCTTCATTGGGAGCATGGAGTCTTAACCACTGGACCACCAGGGAAGTCCCTGAGTAGGTTGTTTTTTTTAATGTAAATGACTGCTTATATTTATTTATTTATTTATGACTGTGTTGAGTCTTCTTTTCTGTGCGAGGGCTTTCTCTAGTTGCGGCAAGTGGGGACCACTCTTCATCGCGGTGCGCGGGCCTCTCACCATCGCGGCCTCTCTTGTTGCGGAGCACAGGCTCCAGACGCGCAGGCTCAGTAATTGTGGCTCACGGGCCCAGTTGTTCCGTGGCATGTGGGATCTTCCCAGACCAGGGCTCGAACCCGTGTCCCCTGCATTGGCAGGCAGATTCTCAAGTAGGTTGTTTTTTAAAATTAATTTATAAAGTAGTTTGCATGCATCTCATAAAATGTTTGTGAGCATCTGAACGTCCTCATAAGCTTAGAATTATTCAGAGTTCAGTTTGAGAATCACAGACCTAGAGTCCTAGGAAGAGGTTGTGCTAAGAAAGGTGCTTTAGGACTTCCCTGGTGGCACAGTGGTTAAGAATCCATCTGCCAATGCAGGGGACACGGGTTCGAGCCCTGGTCCGGGAAGATCCCACATGCGTGGAGCATCTAAGCCCGTGAGCCACAACTACTGAGCCTGTGCTCTAGAGCCCACGAGCCACAACTACTGAAGCCCGCATGCCTAGAGTCCATGCTCCACAACAAGAGAAGCCACCGCAATGAGAAGCCCATGCACCGCAACCAAGAGTAGCCCCCGCTTGCCACAACTAGAGAAAGCCCGCGCACAGCAATGAAGACCCAACGCAGCCAAAAATAAATACATAAATAAATAAATAAATTTATAAAGGAAAAAAAAGTGCTTTATTCCTCAAGGGCTATAGACATTGCTTGAGAAACTGATTTCACGTTTTATTAATTTGTAGGTAATTCATGGAAAGGGAATGTCTTAGATTTACATTTCTTGTTTTTTAGATATAACTGACATATTACATTAGTTCAGGTGTACAACACAATGACTCAACACCTGTACATATCACAAAATGTTCACCACAGTACAGTCAACATCCGTCACCATACATGGTTACAGAATTTTTTTTTCTTGTGATGTGAACCACATTTCACTTTTAATTGAGAAACTTTAACTTCATGACCACTGTTTTAATGATATGAGGCCTGTCCCAAGCACAGCATGTAATATTCCCTAGGAATATCATGTCTTGATAGGTATTTTATTTAAAGTTATAAATTAGACCAGATGATCTGGCGACTGTTTTTAATTACAAAAGCGCAATTTTTTAAGCCTCTGATACTGGGCTATTTATTTATTTTTTAAAACAAATTTATTTATTTATTTATTTTAAAAATAAATTTATTTATTTACTTATTTTTGGCTGTGTTGGGTCTTCGTTGCTGCATGCAGGCTTTCTCTAGTCGCGGCGAGTGGGGGCTACTCTTTGTTGTGGTGCGCACGCTTCTCATTTCTCATTATGGTGGCTTTTCTTGTTGCGGAGAATGGGCTCCAGGCACGCAGGCTTCAGTAGTTGTGGTACGCGGGCTCACTAGTTGTGGCACGCGGACTCAGTAGCTGTGGCTTGTGGGCTTAGTTGCTCTGTGGCATGTGGGATCTTCCCGGACCAGGGCTCGAACGTGTCCCCTGCATTGGCAGGCGGATTCTTAACCACTGCGCCACCAGGGAAGTCCGATGCTGGGCAATTTAGGAACTCTTGTAAGTAATTCCAATTTTCATTCAATAGATAAAGCTCCCTATGTATCTTTTTCTTAAATTGAGGTATAATTGACATATAACAGTGTATTAGTTTCAGGTATACAATATAATGATTTGATATTTGTATATGTTGCAAAATGATCATCACAATAAATCTAGTTAACATTCATTGCTGTACATCATTACAGTTTTTTTCTTATGTTGAGAACTTTTAAGGTCTACTCTCTTAGCAGCTTTCAAATACTGTACAATAACTGTTAGCTACAGTCTTCATGCTGTACATTGCGTCCCCAGGACTTACTTATTTTACAACTGGAAGTTTGTACCTCCCTATGTATCTTTTTATGCAAATTTTGGAAGGTGGCCTAAGCATGTAGTTGGTGTTCAAATGGTTATTAACTTGACTGAAACTTTGGTAAAGAGAATGAGTGTTCAAAATAGATGACTTAGAGGTATTTCTGGTTCTGATACTTTCTCAGCTGAGTATACAGAAGGGTTAAGAGTAAGTTCAAAGTCTAACCACACTCCTTTAAATTTTTATTTTATTACATATATAAATTCTAGACTGTTTTGATGTAAGAAAAATTATATTAGGGTTTTCGTGTTCTAATTATGGGATTAAATGTTCTCATTCACCTACAAAGTATTAATGTTTTAGTTATTTAGGGGGTACTTTTTTCCAGGCTAAACTGTGAAAATGCAGTCCTCAAAGAAACTTTGAAACTGAAAACAGAAGAAATTAAAATGCTCAAGTCTAAAAATACAAGTAAGTAGAGTGGTATTTTGATAATTCTTTAAAAATACTATGTTAAAAGATCAGTTTTATATAGAATGTCCTATGTTAAGAATACAATATCAATAGACAAAGTGCTAATATTTTGAAGTAACATATTTTAAGGATAAAAGAGAAGAAGTGCATCAGTTAGGTTTTTTTTTTTTAACATCTTTATTGGAGTATAATTGCTTTACAATGTTGTGTTCGTTTCTACTGTATAACAAAGTGAATCAGCTATATGTATACATATATCCCCATATCCTCTCCCTCTTGCATCTCCCTCCCACCCTCCTTATCCCACCCCTCTAGGTGGTTGCAAAGCACCGAGCTGATCTCACTGTGCTGTGCAGCTGCTTCCCACTAGCTATCTGTTTTACATTTGGTAGTGTATATATGTCCATGCCACTCTCTCACTTTGCCCCAGCTTACCCTTCTCCCTCCCCGTGTCTTCAAGTCCATGCTCTTATGTCTGTGTCTTTATTCCTGTCCTGCCCCTAGGTTCATCAGAACTATTTTTTTTTTTTAGATTCCATATATATGTATTAGTATACGGTATTTGTTTTTCTCTTTCTGACTGACTTCACTCTGTATGACAGACTCTAGGTCCATCCACCTCACTACAAATAACTCAATTTCATTTCTTTTTATGGCTGAGTAATAGTCCATTGTATATATGTGCCACATCTTTATCCATTCATCTGTCGATGGATACTTAGGTTGCTTCCATGTCCTGGCTGTTGTAAATAGAGCTGCAATGAACATTGTGGTACATGACTCTTTTTGAATTATGGTTTTCTCAGGGTATATGCCCAGTAGTGGGATTGCTGGGTCATCTGGTAGTTCTACTTTTAGTTTTTTAAGGAACCTCCATACTGTTCTCCATAGTGGCTGTATCAATTTACGTTCCCACCAACAGTGCAAGAGGGTTCCCTTTTCTCCACACCCTCTCCAGCATTTATTGTTTGTAGATTTTTTGATGATGGCCATTCTGACTGGTGTGAGGTGATACCTCATTGTAGTTTTGACTTGCATTTCTCTAATGATTAGTGATGTTGAGCATCCTTTCATGTGTTTGTTGGCAATCTGTATATCTTCTTTGGAGAAATGTCTATCTAGGTCTTCTGCCCATTTTTGGATTTTTTTAAAAAAATTAATTAATTAATTAATTAATTTGGCTGCATTGGGTCTTTGTTGCAGTGCACGGGCTTCTCACTTGCAGTGGCTTCTCTTGTTGCGGAGCACGGGCTCTAGGCGCGCAGGCTCAGTAGTTGTGACACACGGGCTTAGTTGCTCCGTGGCATGTGGGATCTTCCCGGCCCAGGGATCAAACCCGTGTCCCCTGCATTGGCAGGCAGATTCTTAACCACTGCGTCACCAGGGAAGTCCAGGTTGTTTGTTTTTTTGATATTGAGCTGCATGAGCTGCTTGTATATTTTTTGGAGATTAATCCTTTGTCAGTTGCTTTGTTTGTAAATATTTTCTCGCATTCTGAGGGTTGCCTTTTTGTCCTGTTTGTGGTTTCCTTTGCTGTGCAAAAGCTTTTAAGTTTCATTAGGTCCCATTTGTTTATGCTTATTTCCATTTCTCTAGGAGGCGGGTCACAAAGGATCTTGCTGCGACTTATGTCAGAGCATTCTGCCTGTGTTTTTCTCTAAGAGTTTTATAGTGTCTGGCCTTACATTTAGGTCTTTAATCCATTTTGAGTTTATTTTTGTGTATGGTGTTAGGAAATGTTCTATTTTCATTCTTTTACATGTAGCTGTCCAGTTTTCCCAGCACCACTTATTGAAGAGGCTGTCTTTTCTCCATTGTATACTCTTGCCTCCTTATCAAAGATAAGGTGACCATAGGTGCATGGGTTTATCTCTGGGCTTTCTGTCCTATTCCATTGATCTATATTTCTGTTTTTGTGCCAGTACCATAGTGTCTTGATTACTGTAACTTTGTAGTATAGTCTGAAGTAAGGGAGCCTGATTCCCCCAGCTCTGTTTTTGTTTCTCAAGATTGCTTTGGCTATTTGGGGTCTTTTGTGTTTCCATACAAATTGTGCAATTTTTTGTTCTAGTTCTGTGAAAAATGCCACTGGTAGTTTGATAGGGATTGCATTGAATCTGTAGATTGCTTTGGGTAGTATAGTCATTTTCACAATGTTGATTCTTCCAATCCAAGAACATGGTGTATCTCTCCATCTGTTTGTATTATCTTTAATTTCTTTCATCAGTGTCTTATAGTTTTCTGCATACAGGGCTTTTGTCTCCTTAGGTAGGTTTATTCCTGGGTATTTTATTCTTTTTGTTGCAATGGTAAATGGGAGTGTTTCCTTAATTTCTCTTTCAGATTTTTCATCATTAGTGTATAGGAATGCAAGAGGTTTCTGTGCATTAATTTTGTATCCTGCTACTCTACCAAATTCATTGATTAGCTCTAGTAGTTTTCTGGTAGCATCTTTAGGATTCTCTATGTATAGTGTCATGTCATCTGCAAACAGTGACAGTTTACTTCTTTTCTGATTTGGATTCCTTTTATTTCTTTTTCTTCTCTGATTGCTGTGGCTACAACTTCCAAAACTATGTTGAGTAATAGTGGTGAGAATGGGCTTGTCTTGTTCCTGACCTTAGAGGAAATGGTTTCAGTTTTTCACCATTGAGAACGATGTTGGCTGTGGGTTTGATCAGTTAGGTTTTCGAATTAAAAAAAAATTTGAGGTGAAATTCACATAACTTAAAATTAACCATTTAAAAGTGAACAATTCATAACACAAACATCTAGTTCTAAAACGTTTCCATGACTACAAAATAAAACCTTATACCCATTAAGCAGTTTCTCCTGATTCTCCCTTTATCCTTTAGCTTTTATACTCAGTGTAAACAAAATGGTAGAGCACCTGATGTTTGAGGAACCTGAGTAGGTGTATGTTTATTGGGAATCTAGTAGGAAAAGTATAAAATTGTATAGTTATTCAACATAATTTTTTCTCATAAAAGTGTCTTCTGTGACTTTGTCACTAATACAAATATTTTTCAAAATATTATTTGACTCATTAAGAACTTGAAATTTATAGATGTATGTGCATATACACACACACACAGAGCATATCTTTTATATAATGAGTCACTATATGACAAAAGTTAATGAAAGAGTATTAAGGTGGTACCAACTTTTTAGAAATCTTTTTTTTGGCCACACCATGTGGCATGTGGGATCTTAGTTCCCTGACCAGGGATCAAACCTGGGCCCCTGGCAGTGAGAGCCCGGAGCCCTAACCACTGGACCGCCAGGGAATTCCCAGCAGAAACTATTTTAAAGTGGTGGCTTGAAAGGCGTAAAATGAGTGCTCAGTCAGGTCATGGGCCTGAGAGCGGCACTTTACATAGTGTAGTAAGTGAACTGTGGCAATGCCCTGGGTGAGAACTGCACACACAGATATGCTTCTCCACACCAGTGATTTGAGCAGATAGTGATTTCCCCCTTGTTAGGTTGGTGCCAGGACAGAAGTTGCTCATAACCACTACTCCTGTCCCTTCCTCCCTATCCTTCCACCCTACAAGAAGAGAGGGAAAGTTACTGTTATTCTGCTTTCCAGTAAATAGCAGGACCCCTCTTGTTCTAAATATTTGGGTTGAGAGCCTCTTGTGAAAACTCTTAACTAAAAGAAAAGTCTGATAGAGTTTGGAGAGCTGGTACAGTTGACATTAATACAATATATGAGATTTCATCATCTGATCGTCTCACAGTGTGGATAATTAGCCTTTGTATGTTCTCTTTTTGAAAATCCTACAAATTTTCTTTGAGCAAATGAAGACCAGACTTTGGTTGCAAAGTTATTTCCACATTAAAAATAACATTTTATCTAGTGTTAACTCACTTGATACCCACTATTCTATCAGATTTTCTGGTTGGAGACAGATTTTGTGGGTAGTTGTATATCCCTTGCTTAGAAGTGAGTATGTGGTGTTGGTTTAACTGGATTAGGTGAGGCTGGGGTTAGACCTCCTAACACTTTCTTACATGGCCCTTCCTAGTTTTGAATCAACAGTATTTGGAGGCCCTCGCCCTGCTTGATATCAAACAGCAGAAGATGGCTCAGGAAAACATGTGCCAGGACACAAGTGGCTTTACCGAGGTTTCAGGTCTTGAGGTAGGTAAGCAGGTATGAAAGTTTAGTAGGAGGGAAATTTTCCACTTCCATTTTCTTTCTGCTGTCGCCATCAGCTCCACTTCTAGGATAGAACCATACTTAGCAATTTGAGACTGAGGGTGAGAGAGGCCGAGGTCCACTCTTCAGCCTTGCTGGTACCATACCTTTCAGGCACAGCATTCTTGGACATTAGGGGATGTGCTAGCCACTTCCTGTCCCTTTTATTTCCTTTTTCTACAGCTTTAGCAGAAAGTATGTTAGTAGTATCTTCCCTGGGTAGAGGCTTACAGCATCAGAGTACTTTCCCACACATTTTTTAATCTGATCTTGGTAATGGTCTTGTGAGGGCTGCAAAGCAGGTATTATCCCCATTTTACAGATGAGGAAACTCAGGCTCAGATAGTTTTAGTTACTTTCCCAAAGTGATGCAGTCACTCTGGGGTTGAGCCAGGTCCAGGACAAAGATCTGCTGATGCATTGCTAATTGCTTACTGAGGTGTGAAAGGTCTTACAAGTGTCCTGGGGACTCATGAGAAATGAGCCTACCAGTGGAGTGAGAAGGGGTAGCCATTCACTTATTATAGAACTTCAAATAAAGCAACTACTACTAATAATAGCAAATACATAGTCCTTAGTAAGTGCCAGGCACTGTTCTAAGTGCTTCACATAGATTAACACATTTAATTTCTCACAACTACCAAATAAGGTGAGTACAATTAAATCCCTATTTTACAAATGAGGTAATTTTTGCACAGAAGGGTTCAGTGATTTGCCCAAAGTCACAAAGCTACTAAGTGGTGGAGCTGGGATTTACACCCAGGTAGAGTTTAGAGTCTGTGCTTTTGATCACCATGCTCTACTGCCTGGGTGGAAAACTAGTGTAATAGCAAAAAAAAGAAAAATAAAAGAAACTGAACGGAGAGAAAGTTCAGAAAAAGCGTGCTTTATTATAATTTTGAGTAGGCTCTAAGTAACTTTATGGCAGGCAAGAAGAAGGGCCCTGAGCCAGTTGATGAAGGAGCACTGAGGTAAGGACATAGAATTAGGATGCAGAGGTCCTTGCAGAAACCTTGCATGTTTATATTGGCCCTACCCAGGTCTTAAGTTGCTTTTGGCAACTTTCACAGGGACAATTATCAGGAGCCGGAAGTTGAAAAGGGAAGATACCAATCTGCCACATAGCCGCCATTTGTACACTTGAGTCAACTGAAAGCTCACTGTGTACTTCACAGTTATCATTAATGCGAGAAGGAATTTTCTGAAATAGCCTTTACATTAAGAGAGACCGTGGAATCTTCCTGTCTAAACAGTCTCTAAAATAAGATTCTACTTTAAGCCAGTCCATGTGAAATTTATAGCAGCAGGAAGCTTAGACAATAATTTTATAGTATGTTCCACATGAAACTTTAAAAGATATGGCACAATATGTTACATAGACCGCCTCCATTAAATTGGAAGCTGTTGGAATATTTTGGGAAAGCAACTTGTGGTTAGTTGCCAAAATGGGTTTTAAAAAAAAGTACAACAGTTCTTACTTTTCTTCTGGCTACAGTGGTCAACCAGGAGTGACCCACATGGACTCGTTTCTTCATTGTGATCCAAAGACAGGTTTTGAAGGATCAGGGCCATATGCAATTCCAGAACAGTGGCTGAGCCAAGAAATATATAAGAATTTATTACATGATCAGAGACCATTTTTTTAGGAGTGGCAGGATGATTGTTTTCCTTAAAATTCACTCATCGTTTCTGAGCATGCATCTCTCCTGGCAGGACCTGACAGTAATGAACGCTGGGTAGCAAGGCCAAACCCAGTCACAGGAAATCCATATTGTGGATGTTTATATTCACTTCGTTAGGTCTAGTTCCTGCCAAGAACTCGGAAGTGTAGGAAACTGGTACCAAGTGCAAGGTTTCGGAGCGTGCGCAGAAGGAATGCAGAATTCCTGTGTATTTTTGTTCCAAGTAATAACAGTCTCCTCATTTGTAGTTCATTTCCCCTTGGGTCCTGAAATCATGGTCTCAGCTTCCTATTTTTGTTTTCCTTTGCAGCTTCTTTGAATTAGGTGCTTGAATAAAATGTGCATGGGTTTGTGTGTGCGCCCCGTGTTTGTGTACGGCTGAGCAATGTGACACTTAGTAACAGATAATTCTTTTGGATTTAAAGCTTGCAGTTCTGGGAGCCTGCCTTTGTCACGGTCCCAGAGGGAGCCCCTGTACCTGTGCCAGACTGGCAGCATCTACTCAGAAAATGCTCCTTCAGGTCAAACAGGAGGTATTGTGTTATCAAAACAGTAAAAGCTTTGGTTTTGCTTCTCCATTAACACAAAGTAGAATAAATGGAAGTATATGTAATAATTAGCTTAATTTGGTAGTCTTTGGCTATGGAACTTATCCTTAGTTTTAAATGATAACATTAACGTATAAACTGGATTTTGTTTACATTACTTGGCACGATATTGCAGCCACGAAAAGTTGTTTGCTTGTGTTTTAGTTAATATTTCCTAAGTTCATATTTCTTTTGTCTATACGTGGCCCTAAAATTACTAGATATTAGAGGAAAAGGCACACATGCTTAAAATCACCAGTATGTGCAACACTGATTAGCCGAGAGATAAACATGAAGCTTATTAGAAAAGCTGCAAGGTACAGTGGAAGGAACCTTTGTGCCAGCCAGACCTAGGTTTGAATCTCAGCTCCATCATTTTCCAGCTTTGTGGTTTTGGACGCATATGTTAAATGGAGGCTGATAACTAGTTTGGAGGGTTGTTGTGAAAAATAAAAAACGGTAGACATATAATGTTTAGCACAGGGCCATGCCTGGCATTTAATCAAATGATAGCTGCCATTATAATTAGGCTTTCACAACAAATACAGTATGGACCATAATTTTTAAAATGTTTTTATTGAAGATTTGGAATTTAGTCTTCAGAGTATATATGAAAGCAAACAGCTAAACATTAGCAATTCATCAGGAAAAGCGTAAGATTACAAAGATCAGAGGCAGCTGTGGGAGGTATCTGAAAGATGGTATTCATAATTGTTTTCAGTGGTATTTTCTGGCATGGCCCAAGGCAGAACTGAAATGCAGCCATTGGCATCCTCCCTTCTTCCTCGCTGGGCAGGACATACACAAGGCCCGTCTAGGATATTGAGGTCTAAGAGGAGTAGGATTACCAGGGAACTGACAGGCACAAGAGAAACTCCTGGTAATCTAGTTCAGAGTGGGCAGCTACTGCAGAAGAGAATGGCATGTACTAATTAGATTAAGTGGATGCAATAGATCAAGGGCAGGCAGAAGACTCCTACTAGGCAGGGAGACTGCATTTGCTAATCTGACTCAGCATTCAGGCAAGAATTGTTCTGGTTTTGCCTCTAACACCTCTCAAACTTTCTTTCAAAACCAGTTGGAACTTCTGCAGAAGAGTAAAGAAGAAGCCTACATAATGGCAGATGCATTCAGAATTGCATTTGAGCAACAATTAATGAGGAAAAATGACCAGGCGCTAAGATTGACACAAATGGATAAAATGTGTAAGAAAGCAACAAAAGGGACAAATTGGAAGCACCTTAAAGATGATGGTAAATATGAATTATAATGGTAATAATCAGGTGTAATTTCAGTTGTTTTTGGTTATAATCATAGTTGATTAAGCACAGTTAATATGGTGAATATAATTGAAATTTCACATATAGTTAGGATTTATCTAAAAATGTAACAACTATGGGAAAAAAGGAGTCACTGGGTGTTCCTTACGCAGATGAAACCATAAAGTAACGGGAGAATCTCTTTTTTAGTAGAGATTTTTAGTGGAAAAAATTTATAATAAGAGCACTAGAACCCAACAGTGGAACCCAACATTAAATTTATCTATCTAATTAAACTTTATTGAAATGTGTGACTTTGGAAGGAGACACTGAGCAGTAGAGGAATAATCTTAAATTGGACAAATTAATAAAATATTCTTATAAAAAGTGAAACAGAAGTTAAGGTTTGGTTTTGGTTCACAAGCCTATCAAAAGTGCATGGCCATTTTGGAGTCATTATGGTATTAGTGTAAACAAAATATATAAAAATGGCATGAGAGAATAAATTGCCATTGAAGTATGTAGACTGTCCAATATAAACAAAGTAGCTGTTGTTTTTTAGAAATTTTAGTTTCTCTAAATGGTCAATCTCAATTTTCATTTGTAAGTATTATTCAGTAGGCTTCATATGGCTTCAATTTAAAATTCCAATTTGAAACCATTTATCAGTCAAGAAAGATTAAAGTGAAGTTTATTAAGAAGTGTAAATTTCTAGTATTCAAATTCTGACATGACCCTGTTTCTAAATCTTTTTTGACAAAATCTATAATCCTAGTTCCAGTATCTCTCATTTTCAGATTAATTTAGGACCAATAAGAATCTTATAGTATTAAAAATGAAACTTTTAATAGTAGATACCTAATTTTGTTTGAAATATCTCTTTTCAAACAGTGCATATTAGCATTAGTATATGGGTCAAGTGTTGTGAATTTTAGCTTCATTAACTAAACTTTACCCATCTCTTTGCTGAAGTGTTAAGAAATAGCTTATAGGGATAATAAAAATAGAAGTAGTAAACAAGAACTGTGAAAGCAGATTATAAAAGCTATGTATTTAGAGTCAGGTGGAAGTCAGGGCAAAAGGGGGGAAATAATGTTCCTCAGCTCTTGTTCGTTCTTAATCAGGCATTCCACATTGTACTGAAATTAACTTCTAAAGGTGTTTTCTGATATGAGATTTACAGAGGCCAGTGAGCAAATATAATGGCTAATTCCTCAACAGTCACTTATAATAGATAAAAAATTAGTATTTACGTGGCTGTTTTCTATAATAATTCCTTGATAAAAGATAAAGGTATAACCTTAATGTCAAGGTAAGTGATTTGCCAGGGGAATAAGCTAACATAGTCCAACGTACTTATTAGCCTTTGAGGAATTGGTGGAAAACATTAAGAATATCTAGTTCTACCGTGAACAACAAATGTGTAGGTGATCTTCCTCAAGCACCTCTTCTTTCAGTGAGGCCCTTGATAGGAGCTGGATTGCAAAATTTTCAAAGGTATACATACTCTTAGAGGGCAGCCTAGGTGTTTTGTGTTAACTGAAGTCAAATCCCTTTGAAAATCTGATTTTGTTTTGATGGAAGGTAGAGAGAAGAGTAGGGAGAAAGAAGCGGTAGATTTCATATTCAGTTCAGCACTTGTACTCATTTTATATTCCAGAATTCCTGCCTTTCTTAGCTTTTTACAGAATTCAGGAACTTTTCCATAGAAAATATGATTTGAGAGGTACAGCTCCCAATCTTTGCTTTCCGTTAAGGTACTGAGAGAGACTGGAAGCAGCATTTAAAATAACTAGTTCATCTCTGAAGAGCCTTTACAAGTCCGTAAAAGGTTTAGTAGCTCTTTGTGAGTTTCTTAGTGATAAGACTTTGATTCATTTTAATATACTTCAATAATCTGGTACAAGATGATTGTTACAGGTCATTTTCTTATTTGTGGTTAACACTATGTTAACTTTTCTTCTTGATACAGCTGCTTAGACAAGTTCCGAGAGAGAGCGTATAAGCATGTTTCCTTGTTTTTAGCTTGAAAATAGAGACAGATTCATCCACTCTCAGAACTGGTGAGCTGGTCAGCTTGTCTGGCTTTTCCCCTTGGCCACAGCTGCTATTGAAGAAGGTCAGGTGTGTGGCCCAGTCACTGGGGTTTATCAGGATTGGGTGGAAAGGGAATTGTCCCTTTAGACTTTATCTGATCATTAGACCATTTGCAGAGCATTCTAAAAACATTCTTGAAACTTGCTTTGTATAAATCTATAAATTTTGTATTTTCTGCTACAAATTGCATCCTTTCTATGGATGAAGAAGAGTATCAGTGTACATATTGCAGGATGTGGACTTTTAAGCGATATGTCAGTAGCTGGGCTAGGTGCTTTCACAACTGTTTTGTTTTTTTTAATTGTGATAAAATATGCATAAAACTTACCATTCTTTTTTAAGTAGGTACATTTTTTTTAACATCTTTATTGGAGTATTATTGCTTTACAATGGTGTGTTAGTTTCTGCTTTATAACAAAGTGAATCAGCTATACATATACATATATCCCCATATCTCCTCCCTCTTGCGTCTCCCTCCCACTCTCCCTATCCCACCCCTCTAGGTGGTCACAAAGCACCGAGTTGATCTCCCTGTGCTATGCGGCTGCTTCCCACTAGCTATCTTACATTTGGTAGTGTATATATGTCCATGCCACTCTCTCACTTTGTCCCAGCTTACCCTTTCCCCTCCCTGTGTCCTCAAGTCCATTCTCTATGTCTGTGTCTTTATTCCTGTCCTGCCCCTAGGTTCTTTAGAACCATTTTCTTAAAACTTACCATTTTAACCATTTTTAAGTGACAAGAAGTCCATTCACATTGTTGTATAATCATCACCACCATCCATCTCCAGAACTTTTTCATCTTCCCAAACTCTGTACCCCCATTCAATACTAACTGCCCACTCCCTTCCCCCAGCCCGTGCTCTATTATTTAATGGCACAGCAACCCAACAATAGAGCATAGGTACTATTATTCTCATTCTGGAAGTGAGGACATGTAGCTCAGAGAACTTGTCCAACATGATACCATTAGGAAGTGGTTAAATGGGGATTCAAGTCCAGGTCTTTCTGGCTCTAAAGCAGAGTTTGCATGGTTCAGAGGCCACCTGTCTGCAGACATGTTTTGTTGGGAGTGAACAGTGTTCTCAAATATTGTGGGCAGGTGGCTAACCTTCACACTGGGAGATTTCACATGCAGATGTGGATTGCTGGCTCCTTTGGAAGACTGAGATTATCAGGTAGCACAGGCTGCATTCTCCCATGGGCAGCTGCTGAGCAATGAGAGTGGCAGGGCGCTGCTCTGGGTTCTCACACTGTGGCCTCTCACCTGCGTTTGCCATCCTGGCTCTAAAGTCTGCTTTTCCCACTGCACTGTGCTGCCTGACTCACTCGTGCTAGAGGTCACCTGAAGAGGACAAGGTCCTGACTGATTTAGGAATGAATTAGCCTTGGTTCACACTTACCCCTTTTTCTGGAAGTACTTCAGTGAGTGTCTTTTTGTGTCTCAGCTGGATTTTCATGTTCCATTTTAGGGTTACCATCACAAAGGAGTAAGAAGACCTTAGGGCAGAAACTGTTGGGTATGCTCCCTTTGGAAAACAGTTCTAAGAGTACTGATGACCAGCATGATCCTCAGGAAGTCTTTAAGATGCTAATAGATTTGGTTAGTATCTTTGCTTTTTGTTAGAGGCTGTGGATGAGCTTATCTTTTTCCTTCCTATTAATTCAACTCTTTATCGCTCTATACTTGACTTTTATGCTCTGTTCCCATTTCAGGTACCATTTTCCAGAATTATGATCTTCATCTCCTTTAACACCCCACACATGCTTCCCACTTCTCCCATCCGTGTTCTTCCTGTGCAGCTTTAAAGCTCCACCTCTGAAAAGAGGAGGCTCCCTGAAATTAAGTCCAGGCATCTCCGTCATCTGCAGTTACATATACAGTTCATGACAAGACTTATATATTCAGGAATTTTTCAAGTGTTCAAGGAACTTCCTCATGCATTCTATCCTTTAATCATTACCACAACCCTGAAATCGGTCCTGTTATCCTCAATTTCATAGATGACTATACAAAGAAACTCATGTTATATGAACATACTTATCTATAGAAGAGTATTAAAGTTTATTTGCATATAAAAATATTAAAATTTTTATATAAATAACTTCAACATTCTTTCACAGAGGTAAGTACATGTTGGTATTATATATACATATATACACATATACACACATACCATGTAAATATATACTTTCTTCTTTCTCCTCTCTCTTCAGATGACTTAAAAAATTTTTCAACAGAAAGAATGCTGTTTTCTATTTTTCCTTTAAAAAAAATCCTCAGTAACATGTAGCATTAATGCTTAGGAATCAGTGGACACCTAATTGATTTATTCATACTGACTGGCTTAGATTGGAGATTGAACATTTTCATGAAATACTTCTGACTATACCTCTGTACTCTGTGATTTACTAACTGGTACGTTTTTAATTTGTGTGCATGCAGTTAAATGATAAAGAAGAAGCTTTGGCTCATCAAAGAAAAGTTAGTTACATGCTTGCTCGGGCTTTGGAAGACAAAGGCACCACCTCAAAAGAGAATAAAGGAAAAAATCCTATGAAAGACAATTCTCCATTATTAAAAAACCCCTGGCAGAAGACTTCAGAATTCCCTGTTTTACGTGATCCTGTACATTCAAGTGTTCAAATTTTTAATTCTGTGGGCTGCATTTGTTCAGTTCAGCACTTTCAAACAGATCAAAACTACACAAGAACTCTTAAAAGATCCTATTCTTTGCCATCAAATATCATGTACTGAAGACAAACCAGTTGAAATTAGAACTGAGAGCTGTTTATATCAAGACTTTGAAAACAGACCATGTAAATGTTGCTACATCTTCAGAAGTTGTATGTTTTCCGGGTATTTCTAAATTTGGGGAAGCAGCTTAAATAAATGTTCTCTACAAGAAATTTATTAGTATTCTGTGTTGACATATTTCACTACTATATTTTTGAAATTTTCAGTATTTGCCAACATCTTAAAAACAAATAGTGATTTTGATAAGAAAATTAACTATTTAGATTGACTTATAGAGATCTTTGGCTCAAGCAACAACAGGAGTGACTGAATGTTAATTTTTGGAATACATTTATCTGGTTTTGTGTTTTTCTGGATTTTTCATTTGCCATATAAAGTTTAAAAATAATTTCCTTCACTTCAATAAAAAAGTTATTATGGTGGGACTTTGGCAGCAATATATTCAAAGTCATTGCTAGTTACCTATTTCATAGCTTCCTTTTCGTCAGAGTGGTGACATTCTGTAGCCAGATCTACGCAGAATTCTGGCATTTAGGCCACTCTGAATTAACTTCTTGGTTTTGATGCTGAATTTTAGGCCATTTAAAATTATTTTCTCTTTCTAGAAATATTACATAGTAATAATCTTTAATACCTTTTGGGAATATTACTATATTAATAGCATCACAATGATATCAAAGGAAGTGCATTACCTTGTCAGCAGTTACAAAACTAATCTCTAGTGAAATGATCTCTAGTGAAAAGAAATTACTACTTAATTAGATAGCTAACAGTAGGATAATAAGGTAACAATATAAACCATTTATAGTTGTGTTACAGGAACAGCACTGGTTGGCATTAATAATAAAAGCTGAAAAATTGGCAAATACATTTTGAAAAAAGGAATAATGAGGATCTACTGTTACCAGATATTAAAATGTATTATCCTATCAACTATACTCCAATATAAAACAAAAATTAAATTAAAAAAAAGTCCTGATGGTAATACAAAGCTACATCATTTAAAACAATGTAACAGCAGGTCAATGAGAATCGGATAAAGACCATACACACCTAGTATATATAATAATTTAACATAAAAGGTAGGGAAAGGAAGGATCTGGGATTATTTAATAATACCAAAGTGGGAAGTGTAAAAAAAATCAAATTATAAAAACTAGAAAGAAGTATGTGTGTATATAAAACAAACTCAAATAAATTGATAAAATTTATATTCCAATTGATAAATGGACAAAGAATCTGAATCAGTCTCCTCAAGTAAAGGAAACAAAAGCAAAAATAAACAAATGGGACCTAATTAAACTTAAAAGCTTTTGCACAGCAAAGGAAACCAACAATATGAAAAGACAACCTACTGAACAGGAGAAAATATTTGCAAATGATATGATAAAGGATTAATGTCCAACATACATAAACAGCTCATACAACTCAACATCAAAAAAACAAACAACCCAATTAAAAAATGGGCAGAAGTCTTGAAAAGATATTTTTCCAAAGAGGAAATGCAGATGGCCAACAGGCACATGAAAAGATGCTCAACATTGCTAATCATCAGGGAAATGCCAATCAAAACCACAATGAGACATCACCTCACACCTGTCAGAATGGTTGTCATCAAAAACACAAATAACAAATGTTGGTGAGGGTGTGGAGAAAAGGGAACCCTATACACTGTTGGTGGGAATGTAAACCAGTGCAGCCACTGTGGAAAACAGTATGAAGGTTTCTCAGAAAACTAAAAATAGAACTACCACATGATCCAAAAATTCCACTCCTGGGTATATATCCAAAAAAACCAAAATCATTGATTCATAAAGATACATGCACCTCAATGTTCACAGCAGCGTTATTCACAATTGCCAAGGTATGGAAGCAACCTAAGTGTCCATAAACAGATGATGGATAAAGAAGATGTTGTATATATATACATGCAGTGGAATACTACTCAGTCATAACAAAGAACGAAATTTTGCCATTTGCAGCAACATGGATGGACTTGGAGGGCATTATGCTAAGTGAAATAAATCACAGAGACAAATACTGCATGATATCACTTGTATGTAGAACCTAAAAAAATACAACAAACTAGTGAATTTAACAACAAAGCAGCAGACTCACAAATACAGAGAACAAACTAGTGGTTGCAGGGGGAGGGTTCATATAGGGGTGGGGAATGGGGGTACAAACTATAGGGTGTGAGATAGGCTCAAAGATGTATTGTACAACATGGGGAATACAGCCGATATTTTGTAATAACTAAATGGAAAATACCTTTAAAAATTGTATTAAAAAAAAAAACTGAACCAACAGTTCACAAAGGAGGGATTATATATGATTAGCAACACAGTAGAAATCAAAGAAAAGTAAATTAGAATGAGATACCAAATTAGCAAAGACCCCAAACATTATGAATGCTAGAGATTATGAAGTGAAATAGATTCTTACATAAAGGTTAATGAATGCATACATTTGGGATCTCACATTCAATTTTTTTGTGCATATACTCATAAGTGAAGCTGCTGGATCATATGGTAATTCCATTTTAAATTTTTTGAGGAAACACCACAGTTTCCCACAGCTGCTGCACTGTTTTTATACATTCCCACCAATAGTTTACAAGGGTCCCAATTTCTCCACATGCTCACTAACACTTGTTATTTTCTGGGTTTTTTTGGTAGTAGCCATCCTAATAGGTATAAGGTGGTAATCTCACTGTGGTTTTGACTTGCATTTCCCTAATGATTAGTGATGTTGGGCATCTTTTCATGGGCTTTTTTGGCCATTTCTATATCATCTTTGGTGAAATGTCTATTTCAAGTCCTTTGCCCATTTTTTATTTGGATTTTGTTGTTGTTGAGCTATAACAACATATATTCTTCACATATTCTGGATATGAACCCCTTATCAGATACATGATTTGCAAATATTTTCTCTCATTCCATAGGTTGTCTTTTCATTCTATTGATTATGTTCCTTTGATGCACACAAGCTTTTAATTTTGATATAGTCCAAATGGTCTATTTTTTACTCTTGTTGCCTGTGCTTTTTGGGATCATATCCAGGAAGTCCCTGCCAAATCTGATGTCATGAAGCTTTTCCTCTATGTTATTTTCTAAGAATTTTTATAGTTTTAGGCCTGGTGTTTAGGTCTTTGATATATTTTGAGTTAGTTTCTGTATACAGTGTAAGGTAAGGGGCTTCTTCATTTTTAAGAACTACTGAACAGCTGCTGGGGGTGTAAACTGATACAACTACTTTGGAGAAATATGGCAATATCAACACTAATTGAAAATACACACTATGACCTCACGATTACAATTCTAAGTATGTACATTAGAGAAACGCTTGCATGTGCATATAAACAATCCTTTTTAAATAACCTAAATGTCCATGTGACAGAATTCTAAAGATGGCCCTCTCATGATTCCTGTCCTGATTATTCAAGCACTAATCTAGGAACTGCTATGAAGGGATTTTTAAGATGTATAATTAAGCCCTTAGTAAGCTGACATCATTTATCAGGTGAGTCCTTAAAAAAAAAAAAAGGCAGAATTTTCTCTCTTGGCAGCAGATGAGGAAGCCAGACAGATTTGACACTGTTGCCGGTTTGCAGATGGAGAGTGACATGCAACAAGGCAAGTGGACTGCCTTAAGAAGATAAGAGAGGCCCCTGGCCGACAACCAGCAAGGATAAGGAGGCATGTGCATTAAAATGGCATAAACTGTATGAATTCGGAAGCAGATTCTTCCCTAGAGCCTCAGAGAAGAGCCCAGAGTCCAACTGACACCTTGATATTGGCCTATGCAAAAAAAACACAGTTGAGCCATGAGAGGTAACTGACCTACAGGACGGGGAACTAAGTTTTAAAGTTTTGAGTAAGAATAAAAATGCTGTATGAGATGTACCGTCTACCACTGAAATTCTGAGACCCAAAACAGTACTGTATACTACTACATGCATTCTTATAAAATAGCAGTGTAAAATCATGGAAGGACAAACTCATTTCCTGAGAGCCATTCTCTTTTGGGGAGGGTAAAAAGGAAAAAATAAAATGGAATGATGTATTAAAGGGAGCTCAATTTTATCTGTAATGTTATTTTTTTTTTCCTATTTAGTATATTAACATATGTTAAGTCAGGGTAGCAGGTATTTGGTATATTACTACTATCTTTCTATTTTTAAATAATACCCCCTTTACTACAAATCTGTAATGCTGTATGGGCCAGATCATTAAAATAACTGATAGTTATTTTTATTAAGAATTCCTTAAATGCATTTTCAACTCTACATTTCAGAGAATTAAACTTATCTTACTGTTGCACTCTAATCAGAAAAATCAGAATTAAGTTTGTTTTAAAATACATTTAATAAAATAACCCAGTTTTACATATTTTACATGTATAGAATATTTACAAATTTCTTTTAAAGCATTTATTAATGTTTACTATTTTGCCTTTTTCACTATCTCCTTCAGTAGTAGAATACTGTCCAGTGTTCTCTGTAACTAAAAAATTAGCTTCTTGGGTAATCCTCCTGGGGGGAAAAATGAGGTTGTTTACATTTAATCTTATAGCAATTTTAACCAGTCATTGCATTCCAACTACCTCTATTTTTACTCGCTTTGATTTTCCAATAGCACTAGTTAAACATTAAGCATACAGTGTACCAGCAGGAATTTATGAAAAGAGTAGGGTGCACATGGATAGTAGTACTTGTAACTCTGAGGTATACTCAAAAGTGCCCATGTCCATTTAAAAAGCATGATGTAAGTATTCTCAATGGAAGTAAACATAGCTAAAACACTACACTCCACTTTATCCAATTTAAATTTATACAAGTAAACAGCTCACAGTCTACATTTCTTAGCTGCCCTTCAGTCACTAGCTATATATTAGCTATCTGGAGTTTTCTGAATTCATTTCTTGTGAAAATGAGAGTTTTACCTTGTTCCAAGGCCTCTGTTCTCTTCCGTTTTGTTGCCATGGCTGGATTGGACTGCTCCTTTAAAGCATCCACTGGACAGTTTGGTCTTGGCAGCTGACATCCAGGTGTTGGCCCTGGCCGATTACTGAAATACTTAATTTTCAATGCCTTTCAGAAGAAAAGATACCAGAGAAAGTAAGGTTTTAAGTGAATATCTGAACTGTGTTTAAGAAAAGCTAACCTCCAAAATTATAAGGAGCATTAAAAATACTATGTGAATACACCCCCTCCCCAAGCAAACTTAATTTCAAGTATTTGCACATGCAGATTACTACAAATAAACATCTAGCAGCCTAAGATTGACTGATAATTCCATTACTATAAGAAAAAGACACTACCTTCAAATTTTTCCACAATTAAATAGCCTATACTAAGTACAAAATATCCTTAGTAAGATATTATAAAATTCACCTCTCTACACATTACAGTCTCTGTAGTTCAAAACACAGAGACTTGCTTAAAAAGAACTTCCAAGTTTATTTGTCACATCTATATGTATTCAAATTCCAAATCACATAAATTCTTAAAAATAAAGCTTTTAAAAAGATGCAATAGGTTGGAAACAACGGATAAAAATCCAACAATCCATTACAAATTAATAGAAATTTTACTTGGAAGGATTTGCCCAAGGTTACTTCTATATACTACCAGTCCAATGTTCTATTATATGATATTTTTACTTAGTTCCAAAATTCCAATTAAAAACAGTTTTATTCTAGATGACAAAGTTGTCAAGTTCATACTTTATCTGCATCACAGTACTGTTCAATAGCCACAATAATTAAAGGTATTTCCTTTTGGATAATTCTCTTATGAACAAAAAGAAGTCATATAAATTTGTCAAGCATACCTCCCCCTACTTGCCAACATATTATTTGCAGTAATAATAATTTAGAGATTTCTTACTTCAGAAGAGTTGCATTTATAAAATATTACTTCCAAATCATAGCAGTTCCATAAGTAAATTAAACTAATTTTGAGCTACATAGAGATCTAAGAAGAGTATCTCATTCCAACTTTTAGATATCTACAAGCCAAAACCCATTAAAGAAATTCATTCTATCAAAATACAACCCCAGTAAGTCATCACAACTAGTATTTTTCTATATATTTTGAGTTTTACTATTAATGAAAACAACTTTCTAGATAATCTGACCTGGTCTCAAGTTTCTTATGATGGAGATAATATGCATATATGCATGAGTGAAAAGGTAAAAATGAGTTACTTGTTTGAAATTAGAAGAGTAATTCCAATGGTAAAATATTTAGTATATATGTATTAATGTGGCATGTACTGCTACAAAGAGAAGGCTTGTACAAGCAAATGCATTAAACAATGATTTGGTAGTCTGCAATAAACTTAAGTGAAAAAAAACCACTTTGTATCCCTCATATATTGTACATTAATATGTTTTGTGAGATATGAAGATTTGTGACATTTCAATTGGTCTCTTCCTTTATGAAGGCAAATCATTGTACCGTGTTGCGTTTTTGCATTGCCTGTCCCTGCCCCAGTTTTGTGTGCTTGTTTTTAAAACAAAGAAAAAAAACCTTTTCAAATCTATAGGTCTTATATTTTTGTATTGGATAACATTTCTCTCTTCTTTTATAAGAGCAGATGTTCTTGGTCTTCCACATTTTTCTTGAGTTTGATTCTTATTTCCTTTAAATAACTCAGTTTCAGTGTTTTTCTGTTTAGAATACCTTTCAATCTCTTATAAGTATACAGTTGTATCAGACCATACCGTTTTCTCCCTATTATCACTTTCTGACTGTGACAATGACCAGAATGCATATTTGAACTGCATTTTATGGGGAAAAAACAAAACACTTTTGGCATTGATTTTAGCACAGAATTTTAGTTAATACATACGAGTTTAACTGAAATATACCAGTGCTGTAACAAATACAAAAACCTTTTTTTTCCTCTCTAGTGAACTATTTGAAAGCAAATTAATTATGAAATTGAAATGTATTTATATGTTTTTAAGCAAGAATAAACCCTCCTGTACTTGTGTGCATCATATAATTTAATACCAGTCTGAACAGTGCTTGTAGCTTAGGGAAAAAATAAAATTTGTTACTCCTTAAAACAAAACAGAAACACATCTTTTCAGTATTTAAAGAATGTTAGAAAATCTTAAGAAATTCTAAAGATATGCTAAAATACCTGTGTGGCTGTAATTCGAGTACACGGATTAAATAAGAATAAGCCTTGTATAAGATCTAGCAAGTCATCTCCTGCTGCAATGAAGATATGCTGTAACGGGATTCCAGGGAAACTCTTAAATGTCACGAAATCTGGAAGACTACACATGTCCTGTAAAAATATTTTTATAATTCAAACTTAAGTAAAGGATTGAAAGGCATGTAGATCTCAAATGAATAAATAGAACTGTCATACGGATGATATGAGGATCTATGTAGAAAATCTCAAGAAATCTATTAAAAAACTCCTACAACTAGTGAGCAGACAAGGTTACAGGAAGGTAAACATAAAAAAATCAACAGTAGTTCTCCATACTAGCAAAGAACATGTGGACACTGAAATGAAAAACAATGCCATTTAGAATCACTCAAAAATAATGATGGAATGCTCTGGTGAAAATCTAACAAAACATGTGTAGGACTCATATACTGAAAGCTATACAACACTGATGAAATAAATCAAAGCTCTAAATAAATGGTGAGACCTATCATGTTCGTGTATTGGAAGATTCAACACCATAAGGATGTCTATTCTCCTCAAATTGGTATACAGGTTTAATGCAATTCTTACCAAAATTCTGGCAAAATTATTATAGATATAGACAGGTTATTCTAAAATTTATATGGAAAGGAAAAAGAACTAAAATAGCTAAAACAACTTTGAAAAAGAACAGAAGTGGGAGGAATCAGTCTACCTGATATCAAGACTTAATATATAGCTACTTAATTAAGACTGTGGTATTGGCAGAGGGAGAGGTATCATAAACAGCACCGTCCCCTCCAAAGACATTTTTAATCTCACACCTCATATAAAAATTAACTCAAAAAGGATCTCAGACTTAAATGTTAAATGTAAAACTATGAAACTTACAGGAAAAAGAAAATCATCAGGAATATCTTTTTGTTAGGACAAGAGTTCTTTGACTTGACATCAAAGGCATTATTCATAAAAAGAAAAACTGATAAAAACAGACTTGATCAAAATTAAAAACTTTTACTCTGGAAACACTGTGAAAAGGATGAAAAGACAAACTACAGTGTAAGAGAAAATCTGCAAACCACATATACAATCAAAGGACGAGTATCTCAAATATATAAAGTGCTCAATACTCAGCCGAAGTACAAACAATCCAATTAAAAAACAAGGAAAAGACATGAAGAGACATTTCATTAAAGCTATACAGATGACAAATAAGTACATGAAAAGATATTCAACACCATTCATTAGTCATTAGGGAAGAGAAAATCCCTCAGAATGCTTAAAGTAAAAAAGTGACAACACCAAATGCTAGAGAGGATACAGAGAAAATGGATTACTCATATATTGCTGGTGAGAACAGAAAATGGTACAGCCCCTTTTGAAAGCAGTTTGGCAGTTTCTTAAGCTAAATGTGCAACCCATGACTCTGCAACTGCACTCCTGGTCATCTGTCCCGTAGAAGTAAATGCTTATGCTTACACAAAAGCCTGTATGTGCATTTTTTTTTTTTTTGGCCGTGCAGCTTGTGGGATGTTAGTTCCCCGACCAGGGATGGAACCTGGGCCCTCGGCAGTGAGAGTACAGAGTTCTAACCACTGGACCACCAGGGAATTCCCTTGTACATGCATGTTTATAATAGTTTTATTTGTAATAGCCCTAAACTGGAAACAATGCAGATATGCTTCAATGAGTGAACAGTTAAGACGAACTGTGGTACATTCATATCACTCATCAATAAAAAGGAACGACTTATTGATACACACAACAATCTGGATGAATCGCCAGAGAATTACGTTGAATGTGAAAAAAAAATCAATCCCTAAAGCTTACATATTATATGACTCCATTTATAACATTCTTGAAATGACAAAGTTATAAAAATGGAGAACATATTAGTGATTACCAGAGGTTAAGGAAGGGGTAGGAGTGGAATGAAAGTGGGTATGACTGTAAAAGGGCTCTTTGTGGTGATGTCCTGTATATTAACTGTATCAATGTCAGCATGCTGGTTGTGATTTTTATCCTAACTTTGCAAGATGTTACCACTGTGGGAAGCTGGGTAAAGGGTGCAATGGATATATCTGTATTATTTCCTTCTGCATGTAAATCAAAATAAGAATTTTTAAAAATCCACGGAAAACATCAGTAAGCAACTATTATTTAGAAAATCATGTCAAATAGTACAGAATAAATATTATGAACATGGCTCTGGAGTCACTAAGACCCAGACTGCAGTCCTAGCTCTGACACTGGGTAGCTTCAGGCAAGTTACTTAACCTCACTAAACCTCAGTTGTCTCATCTGTAAAATGGGAATACAGTACCTACCTTAATAGGATTGCTGGGAGAATTAAATATAATTTATGAAACCCTACCATTAATGGCATACAGTAAGTGTTCAATAAATGAAAGCTATGAGAGCACGTTTCACAATTAGAACATACAGCCAACTTTCAGTTAGAAAGTTGAGGAAGTTAACAGCACAAAAGAAACTCCTTAATTTCAGTTTCAGATAATTTCATTACAGTTTTAACCAGAAGATAAAGAGACTGATCAAAATTTCTCTTTTCTAGTATTTATTTTTCCCCCAGAAGATGAGGCTATAACAGAAAGGAAAATAAAAAGGTCTTCAATTATAATTTAAGAATGAACAAATGGGGACTTCCCTTGTGGTGCAGTGGTTAAGAATCCGCCTGCCAATGCAGGGGACGTGGGTTCAATCCCTGGTCCAGGAAGACCTCACATACCGCAGAGCAACTAAGCCTGCGAGCCACAACTACTGAGCCCGCGCGCCTAGAGCCTGCGCTCCACAAAAGAAGCCACCGCAATGAGAAGCCCGCACACAGCAACGAAGAGTAGCCCCCGCTCGCCACAACTAGAGAAAGCCCGCGCACAGCAATGAAGACCCAACACAGCCATACATACATACATACATACATACATAAGAAAAAAGAATGAACAAGTGAGAATTTCACTGAACTGTAATATATAAAATTTAGCAATTTATATTGTTTTAAATTTTATCACAGATTTAGTATTTCTTTTTTATAGACATGTAATGGTTTAAAAATAAATAATAGGGAGTTCCCTGGTGGCTTAGTGGTTAGGATTCTGGGCTTCCACTGTTGTGGCCCAGGTTCAGTCCCTGGTTGGGGAGTTGAGATCCCGCAAGCCATGCAGCGTGGCCAACAACAACAACAAAATTATAATACTAAAAAATCTTGATTGTGTTAGCGAAAATTCAATAAATACATCCAAATCCATCAAGATATTGATAAACTAACATGGACCATCCATAAAATTAAATATTATATGGCTTAAAAAGGAAAAGGTCAATAATATTAAATAAAAAGCAAGTTGGTTGCAAAAATTTGTATGGTGTGATCCCATTTTTGCTAAAGAACAAAAGAAAAAGCAACTCTATATGTCTATATGTGCGTATGTGTTTGTGTGTGCATCCTCATAGCAAGGCTTTACAACAAAATAAGAGTGATTAACCCTGGAATGGGAATTACTGGGATGGGGGAGGGCTATAAGTATATAGAAGGCTGGATGGTATATCATAATTTTAACTTTTACTTTGTATAACTTTTGCAATGAGTATATATTACTAATAAATTAAGACAATTAGTACATTTCTTTAAGTAATATTCACGTTATACACTATACAGAATTCTAACTAAATTTCAAAGAACATGTATGAAGGCTTACAGGCCACTGTTCTTCAGTTGGTGTGCCCAAAGTTTCAAATATTCTTGTTAGTTGATCAAGGTCTGAATCTCCTGGCAAAAAAGGAACCTGAAAGAAAGTGAGAGGCAGCCACTTCAAGATGGTTTTCGATAGCTGTTACACAAATAATACTATAAATTTAATTTAATAAGAAACACTAAACTATAACAAAAATTTAGTCTGAGGCATACTGGATACGGTATTAGATCCTGCCATTGCTATCCAAGTAAAGAGTACCACACTGTCCATGTGATTCACGCCTCACATCTTTAATAAACACTTACCATGTAAGAGGCACTGTGCTAAGCCCTAGGCATTTAAACAAGGGAATAAGACAGTCCCTGCTCTCCCCTGGGGTGGACATGGTGAACAACGATGATACCAGTAAAGTGGCATTTACAAGATGATGTGTTCAGTGAGAGCACAGGATAGGATCCCAGCCCATACGGGAACAGCACCTAACCCACTCTGGACAGGTGAGGGAAGGCTTCCTACAGGAAGTGGCCATGAAAGTTGACAGATAAAGATGACAGTTACCGGAAGACTAAGATGGAAGAAGAAAACTATCCTAACAAAAGGGCAGGTGCAAAGGCTGGGAGGCAAGAGAGAGAACACATCTCTATTCCAATATTATTTAAACAATCTCTTGGCAAATTCTTTCTTTGAAGAGGTATACTGGCCAACTTTTTTTTTTTTTTTTTAAAGGAACTCCTTTATTTATTTATTTATTTATTTTATTTATTTATTTGTTTATTTATGGCTGTGTTGGGTCTTCATTTCTGTGCGAGGGCTTTCTCTAGTTGCAGCAAGTGGGGGCCACTCTTCATCGCGGTGCGCGGGCCTCTCACTATCACGGCCTTTCTTGTTGCGGAGCACAGGCTCCAGACGTGCAGGCTCAGTAGTTTGTGGCTCACGGGCCTAGTTGCTCCGTGGCATGTGGGATCTTCCCAGACCAGGGCTCGAACCCGTGTCCCCTGCATTGGCAGGCAGACTCTCAACCACTGCGCCACCAGGGAAGCCCCTGGCCAACTTTAAGAGGATAAATAATTATAAGTTAAACATCAGTAAGCTGATAAGAAATGATCAAAATCTTTGCTACACAAAGACATTATTTTCCAATTCATTCTCAGACATGTAAGTATACAGGAAAAAAAAAAAAAAAGGAGTTTTCTCTACTCTGTGAGTAAGAGGCCTTTGGCACTGTTAAAGGCAATGAAAAAGTTTATAGAATCACTGGGAAGACATGAAATTAAGTACCAAGTCTCCAACATTTTTATTACTGTGGACCTCTACCAGCAACAAAACATAACAAAAACACCTCTGCCAGTTATCAATATATTCCAAATTCACCCTTTTGACTCTCTGTAAAAATGGATCTGGGCCCTTTAAATATTTTTCCTTTGACAAGTGAAGCTTTGTCGGTAGAGAATGCTGGAGAGACATCACAGGAAGAAAAGTTTTGCTTCCTGGTTCCAGTCGGCTTGCCTGGCAGACTCCTGCACCACTCTCAGCTTCTAGAATCAGTACCAGGTTCCTGAAGTGTGGCCAGTTTCTCCAGTGTTCAGCTCCAACAGTGCACAGAGGCCAGCAGCTTCCCTCTAGAATGCCCTGCAGATGGTTTTGTAGCAGAGTGCCTCTAGAGAAATGCTTTCCTCAGCACCTGAAATGCCCTGAACACTTTCCTCAGCATCCAAGAGGACAGATTTCCAGCAAGTTCAGCACAGCTCTAGAGCAGCTTCTCTGCCAACCAGTGAGCCACACTGTGCCCTCTTCAAGAGGTCTAAATCTCAGCCCTGGGTGTCCTCTCATTGGGTGCTCTGTCCTTAGTCCTAGGGTTACCCCTAGGTATAAGGGTGACTGCTCCTTATATCTGCTATTCCTATATTCTTTAGAGTTCTCTTTACTTTTTGCTAGTCAATCCCTCATTACTACAACCTCTTGTCATAATTCTTTATATTAAACTTCCCTTTTCAAATTAATGTGTGGTTTCTATATTCTGATTGGACCCAGACTTAACACAACCCCTATTTAAATTATATATTTATAATAGTGTGCTATTATATATATTAAATGTGAATAAAATAGAAACTAGAAGGGATATTAAATAACATTTCATAAATCTTTTTTTTTTTAATATTTATTTATTTTTGGCTGTCGGGTCTTAGTTGCGGCACATGGGCTCTGTAGTTGCGGCACGCGGGCTTAGTTGCCCCGCAGCATGTGGGATCTTAGTTCCCCTGACCAGGGATCGAACCCACGTCCCCTGCACTGGAAAGCGGATTCTTAACCACTGGACCACCAGGGAAGTCCCCATAAATCTTTTTAGACATGTTCACATTTTCTTCTTATACCTCAAAGGATTTTCTGCTACTTTGCAAACCACCAACGTAAATTGTACTATGAGATCTGAAGACAGGGACACTCATCATCATAGCCTGAGTTTTGTGAGCAAGCTTGCAATTTAACCAGATTTTAAGGATGGCTGCTTTTGTCCGATGTAAGAAATTTAAATTAAAATGAGCTGCCTCATGTGTGGACTTTGGATCCCTCACAATGTGTTCTGTTGTCTTCCAATGTTGCTTTTGAGAAGTCTGATGCCATCTTTTCCCTAATCCTTTATTTTGGTTTCTGTGTAAGCTTTTCATGTTTTGTCTCTCTGTGGAAATAAAGGCTTTTAATTAAGAATCCCCTGGTATTCTGAAATTTCACAATGTGTCTGGGCATGGGTCTTCTTTCATTCATTGTGCAGAATCTTTATGGCACTTCCAACCTATTCACATCCATCAAAGCTGTGCTATTTTCTTATGAATTTCCTACCCTCGATCTTCTTTCTTCTCCTTTGCTATATTCTAAGATCACTCCTGGATCAATCTCCTAATTTTCTTATCTTTTCCCTACTACAGTCCATCTCTTTTATCTTTTGGTTCTATTTAATGAAAGAGTTCTTTAGCTTACTTTTCTAGTATTTTTGTTTGCTTTTAGTTATCCTATTTGAAAAATTTCAAGTATATTCTTTGATTGTTCCTTTAGTAAAAGAGCATCATGTTCTTGTTTTATGTATGCAGTATATGCTCTCAGTTCTCTGAAGATTTGGTGTGGGTGGGGAGGCGAGGATGAATTTTCTTCTGCTACCTGATAGTTTCTATTTTTTCCAAGTTTCTTTTTTAGTTTGTTTCAGTTTGTCATTCATGTTGGATGCTTTCATCAAATATCTGATGATCCTTGCCAATTATCTAGTGATCCTTACATGTTGGAAGCAGTCATTAAATACCTGAAAATCCTTGATAATTATCTGATCACTGGCTAACCATTCATATTTAAAGGTAAAGTACTAAAAAAGCTGATTCAAAGCATTCTATCTATGAAAAGAGCTTGTTAACTCATGGCCTTTATCTAGAAAGATTGGACAGGTAGCTTAATGCCAGTTACCTATGGGTCTATTCTCTGGGACCGTTCAGTTCTTCCAGTGAAGGATCCTCTAATCTTTTACCTGAGTTAAAATGAGTTTTACACTGGCAGCCAGGGTTCTGGGAGCTGAACAGGGAAATAAGTTGGAGGTTTTACTGTTTAGTGTACAGACTTTCATGTAATCTGTGTGTTTTCACCCTGGCATCTCACCCCCATCCTCCACTGTGTCTAAGGATGCCCATGTCTAAAGATTCCTGTTTCAGTTTCTTTGGAGAATAAACCTTTCCCTGGTGGAGGAATAAGTCAGGGGGAAGTATAGCTGGGGGAAGGAAAGTAACCTGGTTGTGTTGGGGACCTTGGTATTAAGTGCTCAATATACAGGTTTTTCAACCAACCCTTCTGTTTTTAGTCCTGCACCTCATTATTGCCATCAATGATCACTGGTGCCTCTCACTGCTAAGCAACTCCAGGATTCTGTGTGAGAAACAAAATTTGCCTTCAGTTGGTATCCGTTTCTGAAGACTTTTAGCCTTCTTCATTTCTGGTTTCATATCCTCTGGCATAGTGTTATAGGCACCTCCTAATTTCAAACATTTATATTTGTTTCTTTTTAGAGATAATTTCTGAGCGGGGGAGATTTTTGCCTTGCCATCTTAAAAATCCTTAAGATATAATTATCGGAGATTAACCAAGATGGCGGAGTAGAAGGACGTGCTGTCACTCCCTCTTGCGAGAGCACCAGAATCACAACTGACTGCTGGACCATCATTGACAGGAAGACCCTGGACTTCACCAAGGAGGATACCCCACGTCCAAGGACAGAGGAGAAGCCACAGTGAGACGGTAGGAGGGGCGCAAGCAGAGTAAAATCAAACCCCGTAACTGCTGGGTGGGTGACTCACAGACTGGCGAACACTTATACCACAGAAGTCCACCCACTGGAGTAAAGGTTCTGAGCCCCACGTCAGGCTTCCCAACCTGGGGGTCAGGCAACGGGAGGAGGAATTCCTAGAGAATCAGACTTTGAAGCCTAGTGGGAATTGGATTGCAGGACTTTGACGGGTCTGGGGGAAACAGAGACCCCACTCTTGGAGGGCACACACAAAGTAATGTGTGCATCAGGACCCAGGGGAAGGAGCAGTGAGCCTGGGGGAGACTGAACCAGACCTACCTGCTGGTGTTGGGGGGTCTCCTGCAGAGGCGAGTGGTGGCTCTGTTTCACCGTGGGGATAAGGACACTGGCAGCAGAGGTTCTGGGAAGTTCTCCTTGGCGTGAGCCCTCCCAGAGTCTGCCATTAACCCCACCAAAGAGCACGGGTAGGCTCCAGTGTTGGGTTGCCTCAGGCAAAACAGCCAACAGGGAGGGAACCCAGCCCCACCCATCAACAGTCAAGTGGATTAAGGTTTTACTGAGCTCTGACCGCCACAGCAACAGGGAGGGAACCCAGCCCCACCCATCAACAGTCAAGTGGATTAAGGTTTTACTGAGCTCTGACCACCACAGCAACAGTCAGCTCTACCCACCACCAGAGCCTCCCACCAAGCCTCTTAGATAGCCTCAACCACCAGAGGGCAGACAACAGAAGCAAGAAAAACTATAATCCTGCAGCCTGTAGACCAAAAACCACAGTTACAGAAAGATAGAGAAGATGAAAAGGCAGAGGGCTATGTACCAGATGAAGGAACAAGAAAAAACCCCAGAAAAACAACTAAATGAAGTGGAGATAGGCAACCTTCCAGAAAAAGAATTCAGAATAATGATAGTGAAGATGATCCAGGACCTTGGAATAAGAATGGAGGCAAAGATTGAGAAGATGCAAGAAATGATTAACAAAGACCTAGAAGAATTAAAGAACAAACAAACAGAGATGACCAATACAATAACTGAAATGAAAACTACACTAGAAGGAATCAATAGCAGAATAACTGAGGCAGAAGAACGGATAAGTGACCTGGAAGACAGAATGATGGAATTCACTGCTGCGGAACAGACTAAAGAAAAAAGAATGAAAAGAAATGAAGACAGCCTAAGAGACCTCTGGGATAACATTAAACGCAACAACATTCGCATTATAGGGGTCCCAGAAGGAGAAGAGAGAGAGAAAGGACCAGAGAAAATATTTGAAGAGATTATAGTCGAAAACTTCCCTAACATGGGAAAGGAAATAGCCACCCAAGTCCAGGAAGCGCAGAGAGTCCCATACAGGATAAACCCAAGGAGAAACACGCCGAGACACATAGTAATCAAAGTGGCAAAAATTAAAGACAAAGAAAAATTATTGAAAGCAGCAAGGGAAAAACGACAAATAACATACAAGGGAACTCCCATAAGGTTAACAGCTGATTTCTCAGCAGAAACTCTGCAAGCCAGAAGGGAGTGGCATGATATACTTAAAGTGATGAAAGGGAAGAACCTACAACCAAGATTACTCTACCCGGCAAGGATCTCATTTAGATTTGATGGAGAAATCAAAAGCTTTACAGACAAGCAAAAGCTAAGAGAATTCAGCACCACCAAACCAGCTCTACAACAAATGCTAAAGGAACTTCTCTAAGTGGGAAACACAAGAGAAGAAAAGGACCTACAAAAACAAACACAAAACAATTAAGAAAATGGTCATAGGAACATACATATCGATAATTACCTTAAACGTGAATGGATTAAATGCCCCAACCAAAAGACATAGACTGGCTGAATGGATACAAAAACAAGACCCATATATATGCTGTCTACAAGAGACCCACTTTAGACCTAGGGACACATACAGACTGAAAGTGATGGGATGGAAAAAGATATTCCATGCAAATGGAAATCAAAAGAAAGCTGGAGTAGCTATACTCATATCAGATAAAATAGACTTTAAATTAAAGAATGTTACAAGAGACAAGGAAGGACACTACATAATGATCCAGGGATCAATCCAAGAAGAAGATATAACAATTATAAATATATATGCACCCAACATAGGAGCACCTCAATACATAAGGCAACTGCTAACAGCTATAAAAGAGGAAATCGACAGTAACACAATAATAGTGGGGGACTTTAACACCTCACTTACACCAATGGACAGATCATCCAAAATGAAAATAAATAAGGAAACAGAAGCTTTAAATGACACAATAGACCAGATAGATTTAATTGATATATATCGGACATTCCATCCAAAAACAGCAGATTACACGTTCTTCTCAAGTGCGCACGGAACATTCTCCAAGATAGATCACATCTTGGGTCACAAATCAAGCCTCAGTAAATTTAAGAAAATTGAAATCATATCAAGCATCTTTTCTGACCACAACGCTATGAGATTAGAAATGAATTACAGGGAAAAAAACGTAAAAAGGACAAACACATGGAGGCTAAACAATACGTTACTAAATAACCAAGAGATCACTGAAGAAATCAAAGAGGAAATCAAAAAATACCTAGAGACAAATGACAATGAAAACACGACGACCCAAAACCTATGGGATGCAGCAAAAGCAGTTCTAAGAGGGAAGTTTATAGCTATACAAGCCTACCTAAAGAAACAAGAAAAAGCTCAAGTAAACAATCTAACCTTACACTTAAAGAAACTAGAGAAAGAAGAACAAACAAAACCCAAAGTTAGCAGAAGGAAAGAAATCATAAAGATCAGAGCAGAAATAAATGAAATAGAAACAAAGAAAACAATAGCAAAGATCAATAAAACTAAAAGTTGGTTCTTTGAGAAGATAAACAAAATTGATAAACCATTAGCCAGACTCATCAAGAAAAAGAGGGAGAGGACTCAAATCAATAAAATCAGAAATGAAAAAGGAGAAGTTACAACAGACACTGCAGAAATACAAAGCATCCTAAGAGACTACTACAAGCAACTTTATGCCAATAAAATGGACAACCTGGAAGAAATGGACAAATTCTTAGAAAGGTATAACCTTCCAAGACTGAACCAGGAAGAAATAGAAAATATGAACAGACCAATCACAAGTAATGAAATTGAAACTGTGATTAAAAATCTTCCAACAAACAAAAGTCCAGGACCAGATGGCTTCACAGGTGAATTCTATCAAACATTTAGAGAAGAGCTAACACCCATCCTTCTCAAACTCTTCCAAAAATTGCAGAGGAAGGAACACTCCCAAACTCATTCTATGAGGCCACCATCACCCTGATACCAAAACCAGACAAAGACACTACAAAAAAAGAAAATTACAGACCAATATCACTGATGAATATAGATGCAAAAATCCTCAACAAAATACTAGCAAACAGAATCCAACAACACATTAAAAGGATCATACACCACGATCAAGTGGGATTTATCCCAGGGATGCAAGGATTCTTCAATATACGCAAATCAATCAATGTGATACACCATATTAACAAATTGAAGAATAAAAACCATATGATCATCTCAATAGATGCAGAAAAAGCTTTTGACAAAATTCAACACCCATTTCTGATAAAAACTCTCCAGAAAGTGGGCATAGAGGGAACCTACCTCAACATAATAAAGGCCATATATGACAAACCCACAGCAAACATCATTCTCAATGGTGAAAAACTGAAAGCATTTCCTCTAAGATCAGGAACGAGACAAGGATGTCCACTCTCACCACTATTATTCAACATAGTTTTGGAAGTCCTAGCCATGGCAATCAGAGAAGAAAAAGAAATAAAAGGAATACAAATTGGAAAAGAAGAAGTAAAACTGTCACTGTTTGCGGATGACATGATACTATACATAGAGAATCCTAAAACTGCCACCAGAAAACTGCTAGAGCTAATTAATGAATATGGTAAAGTTGCAGGATACAAAATTAATGCACAGAAATCTCTTGCATTCCTATACACTAATGATGAAAAATCTGAAAGAGAAATTATGGAAACACTCCCATTTACCATTGCAACAAAAAGAATAAAATACCTAGGAATAAACCTACCTAGGGAGACAAAAGACCTGTATGCAGAAAACTATAAGACACTGATGAAAGAAATTAAAGATGATACCAACAGATGGAGAGATATACCATGTTCTTGGATTGGAAGAATCAACATTGTGAAAATGAGTATACTACCCAAAGCAATCTACAGATTCAATGCAATCCCTATCAAATTACCAATGGCATTTTTTACGGAGCTAGAACAAATCATCTTAAAATTTGTATGGAGACACAAAAGACCCCGAATAGGCAAAGCAGTCTTGAGGCAAAAAAATGGAGCTGGAGGAATCAGACTCCCTGACTTCAGACTATACTACAAAGCTACAGTAATCAAGACAATATGGTACTGGCACAAAAACAGAAACATAGATCAATGGAACAAGATAGAAAGCCCAGAGATAAACCCACGCACCTATGGTCAACTAATCTATGACAAAGGAGGCAAAGATATACAATGGAGAAAAGACAGTCTCTTCAATAAGTGGTGCTGGGAAAACTGGACAGCTACATGTAAAAGAATGAAATTAGAATACTCCCTAACACCATACACAAAAATAAACTCAAAATGGATTAGAGACCTAAATATAAGACTGGACACTATAAAACTCTTAGAGGAAAACATAGGAAGAACACTCTTTGACATAAATCACAGCAAGATCTTTTTTGATCCACCTCCTAGAGTAATGGAAATAAAAACAAAAATAAACAAGTGGGACCTAATGAAACTTCAAAGCTTTTGCACAGCAAAGGAAACCATAAACAAGACGAAAAGACAACCCTCAGAATTGGAGAAAATATTTGCAAATGAATCAACGGACAAAGGATTAATCTCCAAAATATATAAACAGCTCATTCAGCTCAATATCAAAGAAACAAACACCCCAATCCAAAAATGGGCAGAAGACCTAAATAGACATTTCTCCAAAGAAGACATACAGACGGCCACGAAGCACATGAAAAGATGCTCAACATCACTAATTATTAGAGAAATGCAAATCAAAACTACAATGAGGTATCACCTCACTCCTGTTAGAATGGGCATCATCAGAAAATCTACAAACAACAAATGCTGGAGAGGGTGTGGTGAAAAGGGAACCCTCTTGCACTGTTGGTGGGAATGTAAATTGATACAGCCACTATGGAGAACAATATGGAGGTTCCTTAAAAAACTAAAAATAGAATTACCATATGACCCAGCAATCCCACTACTGGGCATATACCCAGAGAAAACCGTAATTCAAAAAGACACATGCACCCGAATGTTCATTGCAGCACTATTTACAATAGCCAGGTCATGGAAGCAACCTAAATGCCCATCAACAGACAAATGGATAAAGAAGATGTGGTACATATATACAATGGAATATTACTCAGCCATAAAAAGGAACGAAATTGAGTCATTTGTTGAGACGTGGATGGATCTAGAGACTGTCATACAGAGTGAAGTAAGTCAGAAAGAGAAAAACAAATATCGTATATTAATGCATGTATGCGGAACCTAGAAAAATGGTACAGATGAGCCAGTTTGCAGGGCAGAAGTTGAGACACAGATGTAGAGAATGGACATATGGACACCAAGGGGGGAAAACTGCGGTGGGGTGGGGATGGTGGTGTGCTGAATTGGGCGATTGGGATTGACATGTATACACTGATGTGTATAAAATTGATGCCTAATAAGAACCTGCAGTATAAAAAAACAAACAAAACAACTAATACTAAACTTTCATTGGGTTATTTGTATGGAAACATGTTAATATAAATGTTTCAGACATTACATGAAATTTCTAAAAATCTTATATTTGTATTTGTATGGAAATATGTATGGAAATATGTTAATATAAATGTTTCAGACATTACATGAAATTTCTAAAAATCATATTTGTATTTGTATGGAAATATGTATGGAAATATGTTAATATAAATGTTTCAGACATTACATGAAATTTCTAAAAATCTTATATTTGTACTTGTATGGAAATATGTATGGAAATATGTTAATATAAATGTTTCAGACATTACATGAAATTTCTAAAAATCTTATATGTTCTGGTATAATGTTATAAGTAATAATCCTATTTATTACTTTAAAATGTATATCTCAGAAATAACTAATTTTCTTGTCAACTGCATTATTATGAACTGTCATCAAATCTTTAACCGTGGTCATTTTTAAGTCTTTTGTCATTTACAGACAGTTCTGGGTGTACTCTGATGATTTTGCAAATATGTTCCTATAAAAGGGTTTCATCTTCAAGAAATACATGGAAAAGACTCTGACAAGTACAGGTTTCTGGTAACGGACTGTACTGCTGAACTGAATGAATAAGCATTTTCAGAACTCTAATGAAAAACTGATGAACTCATAAAAGTGCTAAGAAAAGATCAAGATGAAAAAAAAAAATTAATTACATGGGACTGAGTGAACTGATGAGGATGAGTATAATTTTTGTGACTTTCTGTCTGAATTAAAAAAAAAAAAAATTCCACAAGGACTCAGAGGCAAAGAATATACAAATCAATTTTCACTGCAAAGTAAAGGAGCTGTTACAGTGGAGGATTACTGGACTGAATGTCAATACTATGACATAGTATGAGTGTGTTTCATGTTTGGTAATTGCAATCATTGTTGCTTTTGTTGTGGTCATCCATGTAAAAAAAAAAAAAAAAAAAAAAAGAAAAAAAAAAAAAAAAGATATAATTATCACTTTATTTTAAAATGTCTTCATTGTATTAAGCATCAATGCAATGCTGACTAAAAAAATCCACTGTCTGGGACTTCCCTGGTGGTCCAGTGGTAAAGAATCTGCCTTACAATGCAGGGGACGATGGTTCGACGCCTGGTCAGGGAACTAAGATCCCACATGCTGCAGGGAAACTAAGCCCGCGTGCCGCAACTACTGAGCTTGCATGCCTCAAGTAGAGAGCCCGCATGCAGCAAACTACAGAGTCCATGCACTCTGGAACCCATGTGCCACAACTACAGAGCCCACGTGCCCTGGAGCCTGTGCGCCACAACTAGAGAAAACCCTCACGCCACAACTAGAGAGAAGCCTGCGCGCCACAATGAGAGATCCCACACGCCTCAACAAAGATCCTGCATGCCGCAACTAAGACCCAACGCAGCCAAAAATAAATTAAATAAATAAATAATAAATAAATCTTTTTTTTTTTATGATTTGGCCTCCCAGGTCCTAGTCAGTATTTTTAATATTTATTTATTTGTTTGTTTGTTTATTTTTGACTGCATTGGGTCTTCCTGGCTGCGCACAGGCTTTCTCTAGTTGCGGTGAGCAGGGGCTACTCTTCGTTGTGGTGCGTGGGCCTCTCATTGCGGTGGCTTCTCTTGTTGTGGAGCACGGGCCCTAGGCGCATGGGCTCAGTAGTTGTGGCTCGCGGGCTCTAGAGCGCAGGCTCAGTAGTTGTGGTGCACTGGCTTAGCTGCTCTGCAGCACGTAGGATCTTCCCAGACCAGGGCTCAAACCCGTGTCCCCTGCATTGGCAGGTGGATTCTCAACCACTGCGCCACCAAGGAAGCCCTTTATTGTTCTTTTATCCTGTTCTATAACAGCTTCTTAGAGGACAACAGAATTTAATCAATACAATTGTGACTAAGCATATGAATGAAAACTTTTCAGTTTTAGGAAAAAGAGTCCAATTAATCCTAAAAGGAAGAGAAGTACTGAGTTCAACAGTACAGGAACACAAGAGGGACTTCTCTCTGGTTCTTTTCAGTATGACTTCTCTTTTAAAATTGTGTTGAGACTGATTCATCTTTTTAAGAACAATGACATTGCAGAAATCTATTTTTTCTTTCTCATGTCTTCATAGAGAGGCAGGGATCACAAACCAAATATCAGAAAATCAGCAAGTTTTTTTATGCAATAGGCATGAACAATAACGTTCTTGAACATCTGATATCCTATAGCCTCTAACACCCATGTGCATCCAGAAGCCTATGCAAAAACTGATGGAAGCTCTGTTCTGAGCTGATACAGCCAAACTGAAGTACTGGAATGTCAGAGGGCTGAAGGTCAACCACAGGCCAAGCCATTAGCTCTGGAACTCACCATTTGGATGAAGTAAGAGTATGGCAGGCAGCTGCTGGTTGATCAAATCTTTGTATCACCACATCATCTCTAGGGAGTGCTCTAATGCAGGCCAGTAGGATGCCCAGTGACCTTCCTATAAAGCATAAAGTGTCTCCCCCAAACTACTTCTTATTTACAAACTAAAATGGTTATCTTTGAAACTATCTAGACCAGATAGTGGCATTTGCTCAGTAGGTAATATCCAAGTTTAGATTTTCTATTAATCACTATGTCTCATAACATGATTAAGAAAACAGAACATAAACAGATCATAAATTAAAAAGTAGATTTGTGTTATTTAGTGACATAATACTCCACTAGTATAAATATTTCTCAATTCCTTTTCAGAGGTCAGAATGCAGACCAATTTGCTTCTAAAATGTTTTAAACTATATAGACTACTTTGGTTGGATATAGGCTTACTTATTATTGCTCCTGTTTTCTAGTTATTAAACCTTTTATAAAATTTATATAGAAAAAGACAACACTTTAAAAAAGTTAAACGCTTATATTAGCAAATCTTCTGAACTACCCTGGCTTTCAACTATTATCTATTTGGACTGCAGAATCTCACCACAGATTTAGAACTGTGTGGACAGCATTTCCATGGATATTTTCAAATGAGCAGAGACAGTTTAAAATAGGAAGCATTTTTCTTTAATTGTGTAGGAAAAATATATGGCAAAATGGTACAATTCTTCACCAAATAGGGCTGCCTGTCAACTCCTTCATAACCTTAATAATATTTCCAACAACGATGCCAATGGTTAGTAAGACTCCAACTATGACTTCAACCAGGTCCACAATTTCTAGCCCATCTATTCTCAACTGCTGTCTCTCTCTCCTTACTTTCTAAATGGAATGATCAGTCGTAACACTAGGGGCTATGGAATTCTGTTTCTGTCTTGGTCATGAATGAACTGGGCTTTTGAGAGTTAACAGATTCTCAAATGTACCCTTCCAGTAAACTCTGTTTTTGTGAGTAGCAGAGTTGTCACACCAGGTGATTCAGAGGACCCATTACTAGCACAGGGATTATTTATATCATCTTCAAGCCTAAATGTGAGGGTTTCTTCACCAAGCATTCAGAAGGGTGAGCATCTCAAAATGATGCACAGAACTCACACTAAACTAAAAAAGACATTTAAGAAGGTATCTTCTCTCTGGCGTACAGAAGCTATTTTCTGTGTTCAAGGAAATAAATAGCTGTATTTTTGTGTTTTGGGTTCACACTTCTTTAAATACACATGGCTTGAGGAGAGGGGGAGTAGAGGCTGGAATCTGGAATGTAAGAAGGAAAAAAACTTAGCCTCAGTGTGATTTCCCAATATTCCTCTGCCTTCATCATCGAGAAGGGCTAAACTAAACTTCATAGCTAAAGAAAACTTACCAAGTTGGCATCTTTCTCTACAGTGAGGGAAGGGAGAGGATGTTTCATTGTAAGATGGTCTCAGTTTGAGAAATGCTATAGGACCACCACGTCTGCTCTGCTTGAACAGAACTAAAATGCTCCTCTCACACAATATTTAAAGTTATGCAGAGTTGCATCTGCAGTGGTTGGTATTACATATCTCTTAAAGTGTACTTTTAAACAGCCCAAACAAAAAAGTACCAGAAGTACAGAAGTTTATCCTAACACTTTTAGTTACTGTAGAGATAGTACCATATTACAACCCAATGAGTTTTATTATAGTTACATTTCAGAACACAGAATGATCTATAATAAAACCTTTATTGTCCTAAGTGGGAGATCTCATCTTGCATTAGCATTAATAAAAAGGTTGTACTTGGCAGACGTTTTTTTTTTTATTAACCTGTTTGTTGGCTTTTTGTTTTAAGGATGGTACTCCTCTCTGGGAATTACCTCTGGGAAGATAATTATTACACAAATTATAAAAACAAATTCCTATAACAATACTGAAGTGTGTACATCAATCCCAGACTTACCCTTAGGAGCAACTCTGCTAATATACAGCCAACAGCCCACATGTCCACACCTACACCATACATTCTAGCTCCAAATAGTAGCTCAGGGGCCCGATACCACCTGAAGAACAAAAAGAAATACTGTCATTTTAGGATGGAATTAAAGTATTTCTTAGAGAAAACTCCTCAGCAAAACATCATCTGCTGATGAAAGGCACTTTTATGGATATATTAACTCAAGAAAAATTGGCTATAAAACCAACAAGTTCCATATTGCTGCCAGGAAATTACATACACCCTTAGTCCATTCACTCTCCCACTTGGAGATGAGTAACACCTTCTTTCTCCAGGAACCCTCAACACCATCCTTCCTCTCAGCTGATGACCTTATTTCCTAATTCACTGAAATAATGCAAGTAATGAAAAAAAATTTCTACAGACTCACCTTCAGTCATTTGTATTCTCACAATCCACCTTCCCATCCATAACTACAGATGAACTATCCTTGATTGTTTTTAAAGTCAATCCCTCAACTTGGGCACTGACACCCCACTCTCCTGCCTATTTTCAAGGATATTGCTCCTGCAATTCTCTCTTCTTTCTCCTACATCAACTTTTTGTTCTTACTAGATTTTTAACATCAATGACAAACGTACCATTATTTTTTCTAGCCTTAAAAAATAAACTAAAATATAAAGAAACAAAAAACAAAAACTTCTTTGGACCCTACTTCCCCTAACAGTTACCCCTCATTCTCTGGTTGTCTGTTCTTACTGTCTCCATTTCCTCTTCTCTCATCCTCTTAAACCCATTTCAGTCAGGCTTTCATCCCACCGCTCCACCAAAACTGCTCTTGTCTAGGTTATCTAAATTGTTAATTCTCAGTCCTCACGTTAATTTGACCTATTAGTAGCATTTGATTTGCAAGAAGAGAAAGTATGAGAAATGGGTAGATGAAAAGCAGTGGCACACAATACTCATGTATGTGGGTCCCTGTTTTCCTGAGTCCCCAGTGTTCCTGAATGATGGGCTTAATCTTTCCAGAAATTACATGAACAACTACTTATATCCCTTACTTTTTACTCAGGGCTCAGGTGATTGACACTCAGTGAGATCTATCTGGAGGAAGGTGACAAAGTAATTTAAAAGGACAGAGAATCTGATGATCTTCTCAGATCCTTAAAAGAGTCAGAGAAATTAACAAATGTCATCTTGACAAGATAAAATCTACCATCCCTATCTATTTAATGTGATTTTTAGTTTTTACACATAAAAAGTATAAACAGAAAATGGAAGAAACTAATATGCAAAACCCAAATAAAAATGCACTGCTTTGTTTAGAGAATTTTCATTCACACTGAATGATATAAAATGTGGAACCAAGACTGACCAATAAAATAAACACAGGCCCCCCAAATCACATGCTTATGTACAAGAATAGGGACTACAGTCCCAACCTACCTAACTAAACTGTATAAGAAGTATAAATTAGTCCCAAAAATAACTTGGTAAATCTCTGAGGACAGACTTAAATTCAACTCCATTTGAAAGAAGGGCTGTATATTTTTTTCACTGTGGCAAGATATACATAATATAAAAAAGGGCTATATTTTTAATAAAATACCAATAGTAATCCCTGAACTCTGCCAAAATTTCAGAGAAGACAAATGCTTATTTGTGTAATCACAATCATTTGTGTATATCCTACACAATATAAGGTTTCAGTTAGTTAAGGAATCCTTACCTGGTTACAACCTGATGTGTATAAGCTCTATTGGGGCTCCCAAATGATTTGGCCAGGCCAAAATCTGCCAGTTTTAGAACTCCATTTTCATCTAGCAACAAGTTGTTTGGTTTTAGGTCCTATATAATGGAGGTTTTAAACAAACAAGTAAGCAGGGTGGAGAAGAATATCACAATGATACATTTAGTTGGCTTAAATTTAAACTTAGCAGAAATGGGCTAACACCCCAAATGTAAACAACCACCAATATTATTTTTATTGACAAAAAATCCTACAAAGCAAAATAAGATTGGCCATATTACTTAGTGAGACATTGGGTCAAGATACTTAATTTCACTGAACTTCAATTTACCTACTTCACAGGTTTGCTGTGAGGATTAAATTTAATATTTCCTGTAAAAACCCTAGTGTAGTGACTGGCTCATAGTAAGCACTCAATAAATAGCTGCTGCTATTTAATTTAGTAACAATATATATGGGGAATTCCCTGGCGGTTCAGAGGTTAGGGACTCTGCACTCTCACTGCTGAGGGCCCGAGTTCAATCCCTGGTCGGGGAACTAAGATCCCACAAGCCACGAGGCCAAAAACAAAACAAAAACAAACAAACAAAAAAACCCCCACTATGTATGAACTTCAGTAAATAAAAATATTAGGCATTTATAAGGATGAGGAATACAGTCTTCACAATCTATGCTAAAAATATATTAGCAATAACCTAAAAGGGATTCCAAGTGTAAGTATGAGAATTACTAACTATAACTTATATAATTTTTAGCTATTTCATCTAAATAGGGTGCCTACGAACATCTACCTATCTAAATTATCAGCCTTGTTCTAGTAGCTGAATGCTCCTAACAATGACTCAGCCATTTCAGAAATTTTATTTCATTATTTCCTAGAATTTTGGAGCTACTAGAAATATTTTTCCAAAGGTATTTTTGCATTGCATAATTTAATCCAGACTCCCACTGTTTTTGGTTTTGTTTATTTTTTTCCCATTACAACAGTATAGCACAAAGAACACTGGACTTCAGGCCAAAATGTCTCGGTTCTAATACTGTTGTCAGTTGTCAGCTGCTGACCTTGAAAAAAAATATGTAACTTTGGTCAGCAACTTAGCTCTTCAACTATGAAAAACACGAAGGACTAGGTCTCTTCCATTTCTAAATTTCACATAGTAATTCAGAGTCCTCACAGCACCACGTCGTGGAACTGAAGGGAGCACACAGAGGAAGAAGGTTGGATAAAATGGCCCAGCTCTATCTTGTAACAATTCACATATTCAGACCTTTTGTGTAATAAATTGGCTACATAAAGTCTGACTACAACGTGAAGAAGCAATACTACTTGGTTAAAAACCTTACCCTATGTAGAATCCAATGTTGATGTAAATATTCTAATCCTTGAAGAGTCATCAACATGTAGGCTTTGATGTGTGATGGTGTCAGCACAAGACTGTTATCTTTTATTATAACCTGTAAAGCAGGCATACAATATACAGGTACACTTTATTATTCCAAATGGACTCTACTATATAAAATCATTTACAGACATAAAATGGATTTATTCATAGAGGAGAATCTCAAGAGAGATTGCCTAACTCTCCTTAGGAAGTACTGACAGAACCTCCAATTATACGGTTAGGGAAAGTATCTTTGGTTTGGAAAGAAAGCAGTGCTTTATGTCCTACTGCTTTGTTTTTAGGCATCCATGTAGCAAACATCTGTTGTTTTCACTTGCCCCCAGATACACAGCCCCTTCTGACAACAGCATTCAACACTCCATCTGTTCCCAGCTTAGTCCACGTGGTTAAAACAGGACTGTGCACTACCTGTAGCCTTCAGAGGTAGACACACGACCCAGGCATGGTCAGTCACCACACTGCAGCCTGCTTTCCAAACTAGCTCAGGGATGGATATGTGAGCCAAGCCAAGGCAAATACTTGTGCTAGAATCAAAGGGAACAAAGCACTTTCTTTCCTCAGGGATTTTTAAACTCTAAGGATAGAAGCCTGCAAGTGCCTGAGCCACTATATTGAGAAATTCTACCCATGAACAAGGCAACAGAGAAGAAAACACTGAGTTAAAGTGAAAGACTGTGTTACGTTAGCATTATTTGTGAACTATGCCCCAAGTCAGTCAGTTTATTCCTAGACTTTTCGTTATATGAGCTAAAAATTCACATTTTCTTTTTTTTAAAATAGGTAAAATATACCTTTTTAATCTCACAGTTCTATGAATTTTAACAAACACATCCAGTTGTGTAACCACTACCATAATCAAGACATAGCTTCATAACCCCCTAAACTCTCCCCAGGCCACTCTCTACTCAATCCTCCCCTCGATTCCCAACCCAGGCAACCACTGATCTGATTTCTGTTCCTTTAATTTTGCCTTTTCCAAAAAATCATACATGGAATCATATAATATCAATAGCTTTTTGAGCCTGGCTTCTTTCATTTAGTATAATGTATTTGAGATTCACCTATACTGTTGCATATGTTAGTAGTTTGTTTCTTTTTATTCTCAAATAGTATTCCACTTTATGATTATACATTCACTTAATGAAAGCTATTTGGATTGTTTCCAGTTTGGGTAGTGACAAATAAAGCTAAACATCTGTGTAGTCAAGTTTTTGTTTCTCTTGGATAAATAAATATGTAGAGGTGGTATTTACTAGATTGTACCTTAAGTGTATATTTAATTGTATAAGAAACTGCCTAACTGTTCTCCAAAGTGGCTGCATCACTTTGCATTCTCATCAGCAGTGTATGAGAATTCCACTTGTTCCACATCCTTGGAATGTCCATTATTGAGATTCAATTAATATTAATGAAAAGCATAAAATCTTATTTTTCTCAAAAAGAAACCTGGCTTTCAAAAGGATATTCTGTGATAATATCACAAAGAAGTTCCAAATCCTCCAAAGCCAAACACTCATTTTTCTAAAAAGTAATGTCAATAAGGTATTGGGAACTTGGTAGACACAATGTTATTGAAATCCAACTCTTGTATTTAACCCTGGGAATATGGCTAAATGATTCAGAAGATCTTTGACTTGAGAACACATCTAGATTTCAACAAAATTAAGCATTCTTTTGACTGCCAGTATCTTCAAAGGTAGAAAATAAACATTTAGATTCTCTTTTGATAAATAGAGAAAAAAAATTCCTCCAGGAATTTTAATCTTACCTCTAGGTCAGTTTCCATAAAATCAAAGACAAGGCTAATATTAGATTTATGTCCAAAAGCATCAAGGAGCTGCAAAGCAAAATTAAAAAAAAATCAACATGTGATTCTCTATTAAACACTTGACAGTATTATACCAACTGAAGTAATTTTAAAAAACTTAAACAAGCATTTGGATTGTTGATAATTCTCTGTAAAGTTTAAATAATTTTATTAAATTTAATATTTATCCTTTTTTTTCGCTAGGAATTAGTACTTTGAAGCACAAGATATTAAACCTTACTATTAAAAAAAAATCACTAAATACTAACCTCTCCCTCCAAATTTTGGAGTTATAATAAAGATATGAATTAATGAAAACCTCATTTAAGTCTCCAATTTAGAAAAATTCCCAAACTTGGTACTTAAGAATATCCTACAAATAGCATCAGCAGCTATCATTCATTGAATGAGCACGTTCTCTATGCCAGGCACTATCCCAGGTACTTTACGTGTATTCAGTGAGCTAGTCTCATAACAACGCTATGAGGTAGGGACTATGGCACAGAGTTCAAGGGAACTTGCTAAAGGTCTTACACATGCTAGAGCTCTCTAGGCTTCAAAATGATCTCTGACAAAGTTAGCCTGTATGCCAATATTTATTTAATCAGTTGTATAGTTTTTAAGACACTGCCTACAAGAACAATTAGGATAGAAAATAAATTTCAGCCTTTTTGCAAGGCTCATCTAGAACAACTTATCTTGCTGAGCCTTCAATCAACATCTACCACATTCAGGAAAGGCAGGGTCCCAAATCCCAGAAACAACTTAGATCATACTCACACCAATTATATTTGGATGACTTAGCTCCTGTAATAATTTTATCTCTCTTAAAGCTGTTCTATTTATACCTACATAAAAAGGCAAAGAAAAAAGTGAAAAATAATTCTGAAATCTCAAACCTTCTTGTAAACGTATTTTTTGGGAAAGGTCAGTCTGACGAAATAGCGATGACTATTCCTCAGGAAAAAAAATAACAATTTTTATGACATACTTGTTTCCATTTTATATTGCTTTATTTTTAAAATAGCTTAGCACAGACTATGATAAATGGTGAAAAAAGTATTCACTTTATCTGTGAGATATCAGATCTGAAGACTGCTGGAACATGTACACAAGTGTGTAGCATTTGGTGAGAAGTTAATGGCTCCCTTCTCTTGCCTTATGAATATCAGTGGCAGATTCTTTAAGCTAACAGCAAACTAGTGATTAGATACCATCTTGCCCAATGTGAAGGATGGAACTCAACATTTAAAATAAAATCTGGTACTAGTTATTACAGAGATGATGGATCCTTTATATAGGAACTATTTCTTGATGACTAAATAGGACTTAGCACTCTAGCAAATAAGGCTTTGGAAGAAGGTATAAAAAAATCTTTCCCCCCCATACATTTCTTCTATAGTAAGCTTTGTATACTTCCATGAATCCTGAATTTTCAAAGTAATCAGAAGCTCAGAAGAAGAAACAATGGCTTGTAACAACACCTAAAGCAGTAATGAAGACATCAAGACAAGTCACTAATAACCTTGCTGTCTTCCATCTACTTAGGTGACTTGAATATTCTTCTGAACACCCAAATGGTGAAAATCACAAATATCCTATCTCTATCCTGAGTCTATCTTTACTCTTCTGGGACCCTGCAATAACTCTATCCAGAACCATTGTTAACTTTAATTAATACTTTGTTCTCTTCCTCACTGAGAATACGAACCTTTCCTGTTCTGTCAGATTACATGAAATAAGTTACTTACCATCTTTAGCTTCTGATCTATGTCCAAGTTTGATCTGGCAGAGGAAAAAACAAACATAGAAATATGTTAAATATGTTAAATTATTTAGACCAATGCATATATATAACCAATGCATATATATAAACACTTCAAGGACTTCGCTGGTGGCGCAGTGGTTAAGAATCCACCTGCCAATGCAGGGGACACAGATTTGAGCCCTGTTTCAGGAAGATCCCACATGCCGCAGAGCAACTAAGCCCGTGCGCCACAACTATTGAGCCTGCACTCTAGAGCCCGCGAGCCACAACTACTGAGCCCGCGTGCCACAACTACTGAAGCCCACGCACCTAGAGCCCGTGCTCCACGACAAGAGAAGCCACTGCAATGAGAAGCCCACGTACCACAACAAAGAGTAGCCCCCGCTTGCCACAACTAGAGAAAGCCCACGCGCAGCAACAAAGACCCAAAGCAGCCAAAAATAAATAAATTAATTAAAAATTTTTAAAAATTCTTAAAAAAATAACTTATAGCAAAAATACATAGCAACTCATATGTAGCTAGTATTAGTAGGCAAGAAGGGAGTGGGAATCATGAATCAGAAAGGCAAAATTAACAATATAAGAAAGGATCAAGTACCTATCATTCCTTTCCCCTTAAGTTTTGAATTACACATCTTTGTTAGATTAAATGAGGAACAAATAATTAAACGCATAGAGGCTAATAAACAAAACAAGCACTTCAAGTTAGACTACTTGGGAGGAAATATGTAACATATAAAATAAGATGCTTAATGTGTCCAATAATATGCTCCCAGGGACCACATTTTCCAAAAAGAAAAATTACAAATTGCGATGGATATAGAAAATGGTTATACTGTTGTTACTGTGAACAAGCACATCAAACTGCATTAAAAGGTTCAGTCTTACACAAAACCAAGTACCAGGTTAAAGAACAAGAGCTAACTACTTTATACAATGATAGTGTAACCAAGAATACAAAAAAAAAAATCCTACTCCAGAAAATCAACTATTCTACTTTAAAAAATATCCCCCACCTATATACTACAAACAGAACTTTTAATTTAAAGGTAGGCTATTTATTATAGCACCAAAAAATATAAGGCACTTAGGAATAAAGCCAACAAGAGATGTATGAAGCTTTCCATGAACACTATAAAGCACTCTTAAAACATGCTTAAGAAATGAGATCAAAATAAACATAGATAGTATGTTCATGGATAGAAAGACTCAATATCATAAATACGTCAAATATGTCAATTCTCTTTAATGGAACTAAATGTAAAGTACAACAGCATTTTTCAAGGACATTGACAAATGGATTCTAAACTTTATATGGAAAAGTAAGGAGCTAAGAACAGATAATTTAAAACATTATTACATTTTCTAAACACAATTAAAAATAGACTAGTTTCATGAAGTCATCTACTTCATCACCCAGATTCAATAATTACCAATATTTTGCCATACTTAATTCATTCATCCTCCCCTTTTTGTTGGCTACAATATACACTTTTTCAAGTCCCAGACTTCATGTTATTTCATCCCTATACTCTTTAAGTAGGCACCTCTAAAACGTGGACATTTTCTTACATAACTATAATGCCATTCTCATACCTAACAAAATTAATAATAATGCCAAAGTAGCATATAATAACTAGTTCATATTCAAATTCTCCTGATCTGTTTCAAATTCCTCAACTGACCCATACAGTAAGCCAAGATAATTTTGAAGAAAAACAGCTATGTGGGACTTACCAGACTTCAAGACTTTATAAGGCAATAGTAATTATAAACTTATTGTATTGGAGCAGGGATGGGGGAAAAAAAAAGTCAACCAGTAAAAAAGAATAGTGTGCCCAGAGACAGATCCAAGTGGAAACTGGAACTTGGCATTACAACTCACCAGGAAAAGGATATACTATCAATAGTGTTGAGAGAGCTGGGGAAAAAATATTGGATCCCCATACTACACAACAAAGAAAATTTAATTCCAAATGGAATGAAGACCTAAATGTGAAAAGCAATACTTTAAAATTTTTAGACGAAAATATAGTAGAATTCTTTATAACCTGGAGGTAGGGAAGCACACAAAAAAGGGAACCAATAAAGGAAAAAAATGGACAAATTTAGCCAGATTAAAATTTTAAATATCTGTGCCTCAAAACATACCATAAATCAACTAAAAGCCCAGCCAAAGACTGGGAGATGATGATGGAAAAAATTTTTACATACTGAAGTATGGAGAAGTCATTCTGGTTTATACATGATTTAACAAACTTTTTGCTAACTAGAACAGCCTGTTTTGTGGTCTATCAAACACACATTGTACATCTGCTTTTAACCATTGAAAAAAAAAAAGGGTGCATTTTCCCGAAGTAAAGAATGTCCATTTTGAAGATAGGGATAAATGCCTCCCCTCTAGGGACTTCAGTAGTAGTACTCCTTTGATGATAAGGCTCCCTTCCCAGGAGCCAAGGCCATACTGACTCACTGCGTACTCGGTGATCTGTCTTCAGCTGATCTTTTTTTTTGAAACTTTGAAGGAATGTACCCTGTCATGCTTGATGTTTTCTGTGTTTTCTGTTCTGACAAGATATAAACTATGCTGAAAACCATACTTCTTCAGAACAGTTCCTCAGAGCTATCTGACAGACTGTCTTCTGGGCTATAATCCTCAGTTTGGTCTGAATAATACTCTTCTATTCTTATTATAGATCGGTTATTGATTGTTTACAGCAACGAGGGTATCTTCAGTGCGTATTTCTGATAAAGGATCGGTATCCAGAATATATAAGAAATTCCCCACCAAATCAACAGGAAAGAAAAAAATGTAGGCAACCTAACAGAAAAAGTCTAAAAAGCCAATAAAAGGCTTTTTATTGGAAAGGCTTTTTATAGGAAAAGATGATCAACCTCGCTGGTAATCAGAGAAATATTAATTGAAAAAACCACCATATACCATTTTTGATCCATCTAATTGACAACTGTTGTAAAGTCTGACAACACAAAGATGGTGAGAATGTGGTGGGAGGTTAAACTTATCCCACTATTTTGGAGAGCAATTTGACAATATCTGGCGACGCTGCTGTGTATTCTCTATGCAGCAACAATTCATAATCGCTTTCAACTAAAGATACATTCTCTAGAGAAACTCATATGTAAGAGTGTCTGTAGAAGGACTGTATAAAAGTAAAACATTAAAAAAACCCAGCTTAAATGTTTATCAACAAGAGTTTGGATAGACCAATTTTAGTGTAGCCACATAACAAAATCTAATCATTGATGAGCATGAATAAACCAGATCTACATGTATCCATCTGGAAGATTTCAGAAATAATACTGATTCAGAAAAACAAGTTGCAGAAGAATATCGCGTGCACGCGTGCCTGTGTGTGTGTGTAGGGAGAGAAAGAGTTTAGAAGTATGCAATATTATATATATTGTTGAGATACATAAAACAAATACTGAAAAATGAGAAAGGCTCCAAAAGACTACCATAGGGGACTGGTTAAATAAATTGGGAAACATAAATTCAATACAATTGTTTAAAAAGGATAAGGTAGAGTAATGATGTCTTAAAAGTCCAAAATACAATAGGCAAAAGAATACAGAATACATAGCTTATTATTCTTTTTTTTTTGTAAAATTAAACATGTCAGTAAATGAGTGGGAGTAGAAATTGAGTGTTGGGAGAGGAAGGTGCACAAGCACCAAATCTCCAATGTTTACAGTATGAAGTATAGAAAATGCCTAAAACTAGGGGAAGAGACCACTCAAGAAATAATGATAAGCATGCTATCTAAAGAAATGTATGTAAATAGCAGAGAAAACAGTTTTGGAGTTGAAAGTGATTGCTCCAAGGAGTGAAAACCAGGGGTAGAGGAGACAGGCATGCTTGGCCTAGTAATTGACTTTTTTAAAAAAAAAGTTTTGAGAAATAACTGGTTTGGTAGAAGGAGAAATATTTCTGCTTCTTTTTTTTTTTTGAGGTACAGTTGATATACACTATTATATAAGTTTCAGGTGTACAACATAGTGATTCACAATTTTTAAAGGTTATATATTCATTTATATAAAGGTTATATTGCATAAAACCACAAAGATGTACTATTTGAAATAAAAATTAAATGTAAAAGAATATTCCATTATGAGTCACTTTCAAGGGGTACAAGTCTATCACTGAGAAATAGGATGAATTCTAAATCCTAGTTTATGATAAAAGTAAGCAAACAAGAAAACCCACTAGGATTTTCAGAAAACCACAGAATTCAATGAGATTATACCAATTTGAAGAGACCATATCAGTCAGTCAATACATTTTTAATGAGTGTCTGCAAATGTACTAGACACAGTCCTAAATATAATTCAAGTGGTAGTAAATATAAAATAAACTCATAGGTAAAAGATTTTAGATTTTGATAAACACTATGAAATAATAATAGAGAAATATGCAAAGAACACCAGGTACGAAGGGAGGCACACCTGTTTTAGCTAGAATGACCAGCAAAGGCATGTATGTACAGGAGATATTTGACTGAGATCTAAATGATAAGGAATCAGTCATGATTCCTGATTACATGATTACTCAAGTTTTCGAGTAAAAATATACTAACCAGAAGGCAGAGCAAATGCAATGATACTGGGACTGGGATGAATTTAATATGTGTTCAAGGGACAGAAAGGTCAGTGTGGCTAGAATAACGTGAACCAGGGGTAGAATCAGAAAAATAACTTTAGAAAGAATTAACAAAGTTAAGGGTTTCACAAGGGAGTAGCTATGGCATTGGTTTATAGAACATAAACTGGAAAAGGAGATGAGACACGTCAGAAAAAGTAAAAAAGATAACAATGGCAGGAATAATTGTGGAAAGGAAGAGTGGGAAGCAGGTGTTAAGAGTATGAGAGGGATATGCTTCAAAGGAATTAGGGATTTTCAAGGAGAAAGATTCAAAGCAGCAACAGGAATAATAAGGAAGGTGGTCACCTAAGCCACCAACAGGCCTGAGGTGTGAAGAAACCAAGCTTCTCTTGAGAAGGTTACTGATTTCCGTAGTATGGGAAAAGGCAATCAACCTGGGAGCAGGACACCTGGATCTAAATCCCGGCTCTAGCAATTACTATCTGTGCCATCTTGATGAGTCACCTAATCTCTCTCAGCTTCAGCCACCTCAAGTGTAAAATAGAGATACTTTACCTACTTCATGGGCTCTTACGAGGATTAAACGAAAAAACGAGGGTGAAAATGCTTGGTATATAGAAAGTTAGCTAAATACGACCGAAGTTTCTTGAATGAATGCGAGTAAAAAAGCTACTGACACCATTAAAAAAAAAACCCGCGCCACAGCGATGTCATTAATGCTGGCAAAAGCCTTTCATGGTAAACCTGTACTCAGGAAATACCGATATACAAAGTGGATGCAGGTGAGGCAGAAATAGGGACCTGGAAAGGTCAGGTGTTCTGAGGACCCAACAGACGAGCAGTATTTGTCCCCTTTGCCAATGTCTGAGTTTACAGAACAATCATAACACACAGCTTCCTCTTCATTTCAATTTCAATGAATGCAACGAAACACAAGTTCAACACGAGTTCCACCCTGGAACACAAGACACTAAGAAATTCTAGTTTCTTTGAAAATGACCTAAGTAACTCCTCACTAGCAGAGCACGGTCAAGAGAAGTAAAACGGCCAGGCGCCAGCTCCCATATACACAATCTTCAAGGAGACTCAAGGAAAAACAAACTGCAACTCACTTTCTTAATGGCGACAATTCGGTTGGTGTTCTTGTCTCTGGCCTTGTAAACCGTGGCAAACTAGAGAGAAGAAGAGGAATAAAGTTAAGTTGGTGAGAGTTTTTTTGGTTTGTGTTTGCCTTTTTACTTTTTTAGATTTGGGGACGCAAGGAACCCAGGGTTCTTGGGAAAAAACTCGCGGCGGCTTGAAACGTGGTGGGGCCGTCCACGTTCCGTTCCAGTCTATTCTTCGGAGGAGGCCGCTCAAGGTCTCATGTCCAGGGTGGACAGAGGGGCCGCAGGAGGGGTCTGGGCAGCCTCCCGCAAGCAGAACGAGTAGCGTGGCCCGTCCCCTGGCTTCCACAAGAAAACCCGCGACGGTGTGAGGCGGCCCGGCGTTCCCCGCTCAGGGCCCTCCGAGCCCCGCCCGAGAATCTCACCTGTCCCTCCCCGAGGAAGTCCAGTTTTTCATAACGCTTTGCTCGCGACTTCACGTCCACAGCCATCTGTCGCGCTGAGCTCGACTCCAACTGAAAGGTGGGGGAACTCCCAAGACAGCAAGAATTTAAAGCACCTTAAAGCCTCCCACAGCCACTTCCGCCCACTGAGCACCGATGCTTCATTAGCTCCGCCCCACTTCCGGGGTGGGCGGGGATGCTGTTAAGTAGGTCCGGCCAGAGCCCGCCCTAAGGGAGCAGCAAGAGGCAGGGCTGGAGGGCTCTTCTGCGCAGCACCCCGCCCTACCACGTGACCGCAGATTGTACCGGAAGCGGGGTGCTCTCGGTGGTGGCTGTGTCACCCTGTTACCGTTTTAACTTAGATACTTTTTTCACTACCGAAGACGGATCAGCGCTCTGATACGATGCTCTGTGTTCACGATTTAATAGGTGTGTATGAGTGCGGAAGGCTCGGTCTTGTCTGTGATCTCGCTCTCTAGTTTTTGCTCAAGGATGTCCTGTCACCATGGTTACTGTGGACGCCTAAGCCGACAATTTCAGGTTACTTAAGCGAGTGCCCAGTTCTTAAGGGCTGATCAAGAGGCATTCTGAGTCCTTGAAGAAGCACGTCTAGGCAAACAAGTTCCAAGTCAACTGAACAATTTTGTGCTGTGGAACAGACTTCTGGCCATCAGTTTTCTACCCTGTAAGGTGGAACTAGTAGACTACGTCATAGGTGGTTGCGAGAATTAAATGAAACTTGCACAAAGTTTAGATATAGTGCTCAATGGTTAACTGTGATCAGTACCCAACTTTGATTCTCATAAGTTTTCATACAAATCAACAAACAATTAATTCATTTATTCAACGAATATATATTGAATGCTTACTATATGCCAGGCTCTGTTGCAGACTCTGAGAAATCAGCAGGGGAAAAACAAATATCAGTGCCTTCCAATGGGAGGAGATAATTAAAATATGCTATAATACATAGTGATAAGTGCTACAGAGATAATAAAGCTGGGAAAGGGGATAGATAGTAGGGTTTGTGATTTTAAATAGGGTGGTACCAGAAAGACATTACTGAAAAGCCACTGCAGAGTTTTGAGCAGACAAGTGATATCAGACTTAATGTTTTAAAACTCGCCCTTTGACTGTTGTGAGAGATTACACTGTAAACTTAGAGGGGCAAGGAAAACCAAGAAGGCCAGTTAAAGAATTAGTGCAGGAATCCAGATGGTTGTATTGAGGGTACCAGTTTGGCTTCTAGCCAATACGATTTGCTGACAGACTGGACATGGGTTGTGGGGGAAGAAAAGGATAATTCTAAGGTTTTGAGCTGGAGCATTTGATGTTTCTAAGAGTTGAGAATCCTGATTTTCAGAGTTAGGTTGAAGAAGGCAGCAGAATACAAAAACTCATAACTTACTCAAGGTAATACAGTGTAAAGGCTGAGTCCTTACTCTGGATCTAGGCTACCTGCATATGAATACTGGCCCCACCACTATTCATTTACTAGGTTTATGATTTGGGCAAATTATTTAACATTTCTGTTGCTAGTTTCTTCTGTAATAGGACCTACTCACTGGGTTGCTGTAAGGCTTAAATGACTGCACACGTCAGAAACCCTTAGGATACTGACTGTGCAGTTTATATTAGCCATCACATAACTATTACTGGTCACCTTCCAGATCTTTGTCACTACTTGGGTCTTTATTGAGTGTTGATATATTCATTAAGCAAAATTCTCCTATGTTGCAGAAACCATACCATCTCTACCACTTATATCTCTTAATTGTGGCAAGTCATACCTAGTGATATGTGGTGTCACATGGCTTAGGTCATCGTTCCTTCTAAAAGACATCACTGTTAACAGTAATCTAACCTCACTTGTAGTAGAAACAAGCTAAATAGTGAGCTAAATTTGAGGCTTGAGGTTCCCAAGTGTGCCATGGCATATGAATTGATAATCACATTATACCATGCTGCTGACAAGTAAATTCCTATATTGGGACATTTTAAATAGGGTAACAAAGGCAATGTTTAAGTGATATTCTGGGTTCATTAGGGCACTGTATAAATATACCATTCAGCATCTGTATAGCATTTACAATTAAGAAAGCGCTTTCACACACCAGTAGTAGCCAGCTTCCAAGATGGCCCTAATGATTCTTGCCTTCTGGTATTAATGCACTTGTGTAGTTTCCTCACACAATGAAACAGGCTGTTCTGTGTGACTAATAGAGTATTGCAGAAATGAATGTGTATAACTTGAGTTTAGATCATAAAGAGGTATTGCTGCTTCTGCCTGTACACTTGGATCATTTGCTCTGGGGGAAGTCAGCCATCATGTCATGAATTCATTCAGGCAGCCCTGTAGAGAGGCCTAGGTGGAGGGGAACTGAGGCCTCCTGCCAACAGCCAGCATCAACCTGCCAGCTATGTGAGTGAGCTATCTTGGAGATGGATGGTCCAGCCCCAGTGAAACCGTCAGATAACTGCAGCCCCAGGTGGCATTGATTGCAACCTCATGAGAAACACTGAGCAGAACTGCCCAGCCAAGCTGCCCCAGAATTCCTGACCCAGAGAAACCATGAGCTATTAAGTGAGTGTTATTTTCAGCCACTAAATCTGGGGGTGATTTGTTACAGTGTAGTAGACAATACACTAATTTGATCCTGCCTATCACACTGTATAGTACTGGAGAAAAAACTCCAAGTTGGACAAACTGAGCAATTTGCTAACGGTTACAGATACATAAGTGTTTAACTCCTAAATGAAAACACAAGCTATTTACTCGATAAGTCAAGCCCAAATTCTTTCTATGACACCATCCTCCTTGGGAGCTCATCCTATGACAGCAATTCCCACTAACATCCTTTTGCCATACCTCTAGTCATAAATTCTGTAAAGGTAATGTATTTTTTCATTGGAACTTTCATGGCAGCAGCTATAGCAAAGGTGGTCCTCAGACGGTTCCAGTATTGGGGTTTCTAACTGCTGGCCCACGGCATTACTCAAGCCACTCTTCATTTCCTGCACCTACTCTGTTTCTGAGAGCAAAAAAATTGCCTTGGGCTTCCTTTTACTGAAATGAGAAAGCTAAGGAGAAAAAAGAGAATAGTGCTAGTTTTTAAAGAAATTTTTCCAAGTATATTTTTGAAATAATAAAAAAGAAATCATGAGTCATGTATTTCTCATGAGTTACCAGAATAGCTCATTGCTAGCACCAAACTCCTATTTCACATTCGAGTTGGGCAACATTTATACTAGGCCACAATACAGAATTTACACGAAAAGCAGATCAACTCTGAAATAGTAAAAAAGAAAAAAAAGTATAAAGATTAATCCATACTCAACTGGGCAAATACAAAAACGTACTCAACAATTCTACTGTGTCAATTACTCATGAGTTACCCTTACTATTAGGGATGACTTCTTTAACGCATAGTCTAGAAATCATTAAAGGTATAGAAGAGAATTTATTTCACTTTGTGAGGCTTTACTTTCACAATCATACATACCCTTGGCACAGGAGAGCCTATTAAAATTCTGTAAATTGCCTTAATAAGGTGAATAGGTTGATTTTATGAGGCTTTTGGACAATGAAGTTTGAGAAAGTTTATGATTATCAGGATTTGTACACATGATCACAATCAAAACAGTAAAATAAACCAAAGAACAAGACTTTCTTAACACCCCTAAAAACATAATAACTTAAAATTTCTGGTCAAATGTTATTCCTATGCTATATTCATTTTGATCTCTTATTTTCCATTTTATACAGTGACATTTTTTTCTGAACACAGGTTACATAATCTTTTGTGTTAACTCCCTAGTCTTAATACCACAAAGTCATCTGTTTTACCATGGCTGTATTTTTATTATTTAGAGTACGATATGCTTATTGAGCCAGTTATTCTCCAGTCACTTTGTGAATGCAAAAACACTGAGAGAATTAAAAACAAATAATGGAGTCATTATTTCACTGATCCTTATCCAATTCCAGGAAAATTAATTCCAGAAAGCTGCAATTCTACCGGATATATTCTTTCCACATTTAAACAGAAACTGAAAGAGAAGTGAAATTATGGTAAACCTATGATTGTTCACTAGACATTGTGTACTTTTAATAGTTCAACACTGTAATGCTTGATAATTTGAGTAAATTAATAGGCTAACATTTAAAAATGTATACTTTAATAAGTATAAAGTATATAAACAATCAGGTAAGCTTGTGGAGAAGCTGACCAAGATACATAAATTAGGAGATACAAGTGTCCATCTAAATTTTCTATACTTCTTCTTTTTTTTTTTTTTTTTTACAGAAATTTTATTAAAGTTATTTAATGTACAATTTCTCATTTGTCATTCTGGAAGTCCTTCATTGTAAAGACTCTTCTTTGTCTGATTAAACAAACAGCAGCCACATTGTCAGGGATTATTCTGGACCTCCACGCTGAAAAGGAAGAAATAAAGCAATAAGATTAGGTGTTTCATTTACAAAGAAATGTTTTCATGGCCACTATACAAATTTGAAACATTTTAAGCCAATGATCTTTAGGTTTTAAAAACAATTTCAGATTTTTCATAGCTTTTGGGCACTCCTATCAATGTTATAAAGAATTTCAGATCTGAAGGGGACTCAAGGTTGACGTAGATCAATGGTCCTCAAATTTCTTGGTCCTTTACACTCTAAAAAATCAATGAGGGGGCTTCCCTGGAGGCACAGTGGTTAAGAATCTGCCTGCCGATGCAGGGGACACAGGTCCGAGCCCTGGTCCGGGAAGATCACACATGCTGCAAAGCAACTAAGCCCACGCGCCACGACTGCTCAGCCTGTGCTCTAGAGCCCGCAAGCCACAACTACGGAGTCCATGCGCCACAACTACTGAAGCCTGCACGCCTAGAGCCCGTGCTCCGCAACAAGAGAAGCCACCGCAATGAGAAGCCCACGCACCGCAACAAAGAGTAGCCCCCGCTCGCCGCAACTAGAGAAAGCCTGTGCACAGCAACGAAGACCCAACGCAGCCAAAAATAAATTAATTTTAAAAAAATTAATGAGGACCCTAAAGCGCTTTTTTCCATGGGGTGTATGTATTTTGCTATTTACCATACTATACTTCTACACATATATTCCTTCATGCACATTTACTGAGGGCTCGAACATCGTTTATTTCTCATAGTCCAGGCCTACATGACCATCCCTGTCTTAGCTATGGACACACCTTGACAAGACAATGGGAAGAACATGGAAATCAGCAATATGAAACTCCAAAGCCAATAACGTTAAGGTGTTTTCCACAGTATTGGGATAAAGAGCAACAACGTACTTGGATAAATTCAATTTCTTCTTGAGATACAGGTTTCCTTCTGTACTTCTGAGGTAAAGTTTTTATTATCTCTGCAGTGTCTGGTGGGCCCTGATGCATCAGCCAGTCTGGCGATTTACTTCCCTTAGAATGCTGTGAAATTGAAGAAGAGTGAGATGGTAGTCCTGCTGATCTCAGAATTTCTGACACTGAAATTAGAAAAAAAAAAAATAGAGGCATTGTTCAGTGTCTTAAAATACTATTTTGAATTATCTATCATTAAATAATCAAGTTATTCTTAAAATGATAAGTATTACAATCCAAGAGCTAAGCATTATAGAGTAACTTAGTTGGGTAGCTATATATAGTTTCATAATATAGTTTCATAAAGTTCTTTTTAAAGCAAATGAGGTAGTTTTAAGTGAATGAATTACTAAATTGAAGAATAAGTTCATAAAATAATGAAATTTCTAGGTAGTGGAGTTCAACCCGTATGGATAACTTACATTACTTAAATTTTGTCATATGGCAGAGATTACAGGTAATACCATACAATGGAGAATAAGAAAGTTGGTAAATGCAGATGAGATTTGTTTTCTCCATACTTGTTTGTCACCTATATCTTAATTTTTCAAGAGTTACAATAAGTTAAAAATATCCATACAAAATTTGTTAAAATTCTCCCTGAATTAAAGGTCAAGTATCTTATAATTAAAGACAGTGACAGAGCAGTAAGAGAAAAACAGAACTTGTTCAGAATCTTCAGTTACTTTAATAGGCAATGATTGCTAAGTTCTAAGGCAATCCAAGAAATATTTACTGCCTGAATGAACAGATAAATCAGTGAATGAAAGAAAAGAAGGTTAGCTGGGAGAGAAATATAGGAATGGTGGTTATTCATCATAATCTCTGCAAATATAAGCATGGGAGATTCTTCTGAAGGACAGAAGGTGGAACAAAAATTCCCATATATAAACACAGTATCATTAAAAATTCAGAAATATCTACTGTCAAGTTACTACTTTTTTACAAGGAGGTAATAGAAAGTTAGTTAATGCAACCTAACGTACCATTGTGATCTACGCTACCTTGTCTACCTGATTCTAAAATAAGAAATATTGTGTATAATAGAATATTCATGTATAAATCTGCATGTACATATTTTTTTAGTATAAATAAACTACAGCTTACCATTGGGTTTAGGATTGTCTCTTCTGTCAGGGAACCTTATTAATGGAGTATGTGGCTTGACTACCTAAAGGAAAAATAAAATGCACGAAAAAGAAATGAAGCACTAAAATAACCTCATTTACTACATAAGAAATAATCTAATGAACCCTACAAGCAGATGCCTTTGTTAAATAACTGAGTACCTGACAGCAACTTTAAATTTTACTATTTTAAATTTTACTCTTTCCCAACAAGGATAGCTAGTCTATGAACTATTATCTTATCTGATATTCATAAGAACTTTGTACTTTATACATCACAAGATATTTTACTGTACTGCCTACTGACCTCAAAACAACCCTATAAGGTGACAAGGATTTTATGTTGCATGACTTCTAAATCACCCTGCTGATTGGTAAGAATTGGAAGTTTCCTGACTTGTACTGAGTGTTGTTTCTCTACTATGTTAATACCTAGTGGTTTAGAATAGGATAAAAAGCATATTGAAAATTAGGTAATCAAAAAAATACTTTTTCTGACTACAAAAGTAACACATGTTCTGTGTAAAAAATCTGGAAAAAACACAGAAAAGCACAAAGAAGAAAACACCAACTATAAGCCAAAACCCACATAAAACAGATTTAAACATTTGATAGCCCTTGACTTCAGCCTTTTTCCTATACCCATAGAAATACATGTATTTAGAACACTGTTTTTAATAAGATATTTGAAGAGTATTAATGTTTTATCCCTAAAATTCCAGTTAATGCTACAGAGGAGCTTAAGCAGAACTTTCAGTATGAAATCTGAATATATATAAAATGCTGAGACTCTAATAAACAGAGCACTATTTTTTACTAACGTAATCTATAAGTTGCTGTGTTACTAGTGAGACAGGTGTGTGTTTATCTGCAATATATTTGTATATATGTACTACACATTACACATTTTATATGAGTACAGAAGCAAATAGGCTTGTAGGGATGGGTCTGAAAACTAACCACCATAATTCTGCTGCTGTGAGAAAATGCTGGAAGATAGTTGTCTCCCTAAGCATAAAAGCATGTTCACATCTTTCGTGTTAAAAAACAAATCTTCTCACTCCATCTAGTACCTGTTTCTTTTCATAGCCAGGCTTCTTGTTCTTTCCTTCCTATAGTCCTAAGCTTTTCAGGATAAACTTCAAACTCGCATTTGGCACACACAGGCCCATCATGATCAGGCCTCTCCCTACCTCTCTAGCCTCATTCCCCACCACTGTACCTTTCACTCCAAGTATTCTGAAGTACTTTTCATTTCCCTAACTCCTCATACCATTTCCATCCCCATTCAATCTACAGCTTGTGTGCTCTGCCACGAAATCTCTCCCAGGTCCCAACCCGCTTCCATGCCTCCACTTTCATCTGACTGCTTATCTTTGAAAACAGCTCAGCTGTCACTCCTCTCTAAGAAGATTCCCGATTCCTAAATCTGATTTAAAAACTCCTCCTGTGTTTCCACAGCAACCTGAACATCTTAAGAATATTGTGTAGAGGACAGTAAATGAGCCAATGATTACAGGAGAGCAAAGCTCCTGGAAAGGCAGAGATGGAAAATTAAGTACTTCTGCAGCAGTAGCCAGTACGTAGTAAATGCTCAGCAAACATTTGACAAATGAGTGAATAGACCATTTGTAAGTAAGGGCTAACTGTATAGGTATGTAAGTATGTATATACACACTTAAACAAATGTACATACACCAGAGAGAAAGAAGCCATTTCAACATTGCTTTTGTACACTTAAAAATATGGTAATATGCCCATACAGATTAAATTCCCACAGTTTGGTATCCCCCCTTTTTAAGAGAAAATTTTAAAAATACATAAAAGTAGACAGAGTAGTAAAATAAACCCTGATAAACACATCACACAATTTCAGCAGTAATCAATCTTATTTCATCAACCCTTCCCCCATTAAACAAATCCCAGTCATCTCATCTGTTAATACCATCTACATGTATCACTAACAGAAAAGGATTTTGGTTAAACCATAATCCCAATACTTTTCCCACACTTAACAAAAATAATTCTTTAATATCATCTATTATTTAGCTATGCTCAAATTTTCCTATCTCAAAATTGTCTTTTTAAAACTCTAAATGGGGCTTCCCTGGTGGCGCAGTGGTTGGGAGTCTGCCTGCCAGTGCAGGGGACACGGGTTCGAGCCCTGGTCTGGGAAGATCCCACATGCTGCGGAGCGACTGGGCCCGTGAGCCACAACTGCTGAGCCTGCGCGTCTGGAGCCTGTGCTCCGCAACAAGAGAGGCCGCGATAATGAGAGGCCCGCGCACCGTGATGAACAGTGGCCCCCACTTGCCGCAACTAGAGAAAGCCCTCGCACAGAAACGAAGACCCAACACAGCCATAAATAAATAAATAAATAAATAAATAAATAAAATTAAAAAAAAAAAAAACTCTAAATGTAAATACAAAGAGAAACAAGTCTGTCAATTAGTTGAGCAGCTTATAACTAAGGGAAAAAAAGCTAATCCAAATAACTTTCATAGTGCTTGGACTATATACCTTCAGTCTAAAGACAAAAAGAAATACAAAGAAATCTTTAACTTTTTACTTAGTAGGTTGGTTGTATAGATATAGCTATACGTTTTGTATATATTGTAGGACTAAGCAAATGAGTATATACATATATTGATGGTTGGGGAAGGCAGGGATTTCCCTGTGAGAGAAAGAAAATACAAATATGGGATGAGGGAAGGCAAGGAAGAATACTGTAGTGTTAAGACTGGAATCTGAGGGAATCACTAGGAAGTCATGATAAATGCCATGAGTTTATTCAACCAGCCCCCTGTTAATTTGGGTTGTTAATTTGAGTCGTTTCCAATCTTCTTCCAGTTCTCATATACCACTGGGCACCCCCCCCACTCACCCCACCCCCCCAGCCTTCCTCACTATGGACATCTCCCACCAGAGTATTCTATTTGTTACAAATGATGAAACTATATTAACATGTCATTATCACCCGAAGTTTTACATTAGAGTTCATTCTTGGTGTTGTACATTCTAAGGGTTTTGACAAATGTACAATGACATATTCACTATTATAGCATCTTCTGTGTTCTGCCTACTCATCCCTTCATTCCCCAATCTCTGGCAACCACTGATCTGTTTACCGTCTCCATAGTTTTGCCTTTTCCAGAACATCATGCAGATGGAATCATACAGCATGTAGCCTTTTCAGATTGGCTTCTTTCATTTAGTAAGACGCATGTATGTTTCTTCCATGTTTTTTCCTGGCTTGGTAGTTTATTTCTTTTTGAAATAACATTACAAATTACATTTGTATAATATACAAATATATAATTATATAATAATATAATATTACAATAATATAATATTGTATTGAATAATATTACATTGTTTGGATGTACCAGTTTATTTATCCATTCACCTACTGAAAGACATCTTGGTTGTTTCTAAGTTTTGGCAATTATAAATGAAGCTGCTATAAACATCCATGTGCAGGTTTTTGTTTGGATGTAAGTTTTCAATTCATTTGGGTAAAAGTGTGACTGTTCAACCATATGGTAAAAGCATGTTTAGTTGTGTAAGAAACTGCCAAACTGCCTTCCGAAGTGGCTGTAGCACTTTGCATTCTCAACAGCAGTGAATGAGAGTTCCCATTGCTCCACTTCCTTGTCAGCACTTGGTGGTGTCAGTATTCTGGGTTTCAGCCATTCTAATAGGTATATAGAGGTGTCTTACTGTTGTTTTAATTTGAAATTAATTCCCTAATGACTATGATGTTGAACATCTTTTCATATGATTGTCATCTGTATATCTTCTTTGATGAGGTGTTTGTTCAGCTCTTTTGCCCATTTCTTAGTCAGGCTGTTTTTATCATTGACTTTTTTTTTTTTTATAAATTTATTTATTATTTTTGGTTGCGTTGGGCCCTTGTTGCTGTGAGCGGGCTTCCTCTAGTTGCAGGTGAGCGTGGGCTCCTCATTGCGGTGGCTTCTCTTGTTGCGGAGCACATGCTCTAGGGAGTATGAGCTTCAGTAGTTGTGGTTTGTGGGCTCTAGAGCGCAGGCTCAGTAGCTGTGGTGCACGGGCTTAGCTCCTCCATGGCATATGGGATCTTCCCAGACCAGGGCTCGAACCCGTGTCCCCTGCATTGGCAGGCAGATTCTTAACCACTGTGCCACCAGGCAACTTTTAAGAGTTCTTTATATATCTTGAATAACATCCTTTATTAGATATTCTTTTTGCAAATATTTTCTCCCAATCTGTGGCTTGTCTTCTCATTCTCTTCAGTGTCTTTTGCAGACCAAAAGTTTTTAATTTTAATGACATCCAGTTTATCAATTATTTCTTTCATGGATTGTGCATTTGGTGTTGTATTTAAGAAGTCACTGCCAAACCCAAGATCATCTAAGTTTTCTTCTCTGTTATCTTCTAGAAGTTTTATAGTTTTCCACTTTACATATAGGCCTATGATCCATTCTGAGTTAATTTTTGTGAAGGGTATAAGGTCTGTGTCTAGATTCATGTTTTGCAAGTGGACGTCTAGTTGTTCCAGCACCATTTATTGAAAAGACTATCTTTTCTCTATTGTATTGCCTTTGCTTCTTTGTCAAAGATCAGTTGACTATCCTGTTATTTCTACCTTTCTAAGTCTCTTAGTTTTAGCTGTGCCTCATATATAGCATAGCATTGAATATTCATTTGTTGGCTAATCTGAGAATACTTTTAAAAGGGCAGTTAGACCATTTAAATTTATAGATATAACTCACAAGTTTGGTGTATTTTCTGTCATATCATTATATGATTATTTAAATATAAAGTCTTTTGTCATATGATCTTTTTCTCTGCTTTCATTTGTGGGGTTTGTTGTTTTGTTTTTTGGTATTTGGAAAGATTTGTACTTTTGTATAATGTTTATGTTATGTTGCTACCTTTAGATAATACTCTTAGTTGCCCATTTCTGAGATAATATCTGTTGGTTCACTATTATGAGAAAGAATGAAAGGAGTTGATGGTAATCTCTTCTCTGCCTTCCCTCCCCATCTTTTACTACCATTTAATAACCAGAGGCAATTAGCAAGTTTATTCTACTTTCTGTATACTCTTCCCCTTATTCCCTCCATTTTAAAAGTTTTATTAGATCTATACTGTCAAAAAAAATAATATTACCAACAAGTCTTTCTCCCTTATCTGCATCATTTAGTCTTAGTTCTATAGTTAAATACATTCAGTGCTTATACCCAGTTCCTATATTAAAACAGCCACAAGTACAAATAAGTATTTCTTAGTTGTCTGAAGCTCATTCTCTGTGAGAGCTGTAAGAAGAGCTTCAGGGAACAATATTCCCTGAGTTATTAAAGGTTTAGAAGAGTTTGTGGCCTTTACACTTGAAGGTCAATGTAGCTAGATAAAGCTTTGGTTCACATTTTCTTTAACTACCTTAAATATGTTATCCACATGTTTTCCTTAATGAAGTATTATTGTTGAAAACTCTGATAACTTCCATTCTCTTTTAAGTGCTTGGTCTTGTCGCTTGGATCACCAAATAATTTTTTCTTTAAAATTTAATGATTTTACTAGAATATACTCATTAATCAAACATACTGGATCAAATCTCTCAACTACAAGGTATAACTTTAAGTCTTCTTTTGTATCAGGAAAGTTTTATTAAATTATAGGTTTTGAGACTTGGTCAACTCTATCTACTTTCACTTTTTCAGAGACTACTTATTATACAAAAGTTGCATCGTCTTGTCTTTATCTACTTCTATGATTTTCTCTGAATCCCTTTCATCTTTTTTCATTATCAGTGATTTCTTTTGGAAACTATTATTCTATTAAGGAATTCACTTCTATGATTCATGAAGCCCAGGCAGAGTTAACAGTGACGAGTTCTGGAGGTAACACTCCACTCTGGACTTTCTGGTTATAACCACCATCTCCTCTCTCTACCTCAACTAAAAACCGAGCCTCATGAGGCCTCAATCCCTGCCCTACTATTCCTGGAAGATGCCAAAGCCAACTATGTAAGAGGCTTTTTTAGAGGAGAAGACAACTCTTGTCTTCCCAGAAGACAAACCCTCTACTTTGCTTTATGAGGCAGATAGCAACCCCAAACCATGGACAGGTTGGGACCTGCGTAGGCCTCATTCATTATCTGTGACTTTTAAAAAAAATCATTTTTCTCCTTTCCTCCACTATTTCCTTTAGCAAAACTTCCAAGTTGCCTATTGACCTTTATATTCTTTCCAGTTTAGCATCTATTCCTGAAAGGTTCTTTTCTTTTACTCTTAACTCTTTTTTTTAAAAATAAATTTATTTATTTTATTTATTTATTTTTGGCTGCTTTGGGTCTTCGTTACTGCTCTTGTGAGCTTTCTCTAGTTGCGGCGAGCGGGGGCTACTCTTCGTTGCAGTGCATGGGCTTCTCACTGTGGTGGCTTCTCTTGTTGCAGAGCACGGGCTCTAGGCACACGGGCTTCAGTAGTTGCAGCACGCAGGTTCGGTAGTTGTGGCGCACTGGCTCTAGAGTGCAGGCTCAGTAGTTGTGGCACATGGGCTCTGTGGCTCTGTGGCATGTGGGATCTTCCCGGACCAGGGATCGAACCCGTGTCCCCTGCATTTGCAGGCGGATTCTCAACCACTGCGCCACCAGGGAAGCCCTACTCTTAATTCTTTACTGAGTTCAGAACTGTACCGTCCCTAAACTCTTAATCTAAAATCTAAACTCAACTACAACCTTTTAACTTACAACTCTCTTCTCTGTTATTTCCCACCATCAGTTCCAGCAAGCCCTTCATTTCCTTTATCGTTCCCTTTTCTCCCAGTCAATTGGTTCCATCCTGACTTTACTTCCTTTCTCATCTAGCCTAGAACCTACAGTCCATTCAAAAATCTCTTACCACTCTCAACTGCCTTGCTGGAGGTTTACTTTCACCTCACCTGTAAAGCTCAAACCCTGAATTAATCCAACCACTTATCTTTTTCCCCTGTGTCTCATGCAGCCAAACAATTTCCTAAATGATTAACTATCTCCTTTCTACTATTGCATCATCCCAAACATATCAAATATATACTGCTTGGCATTTATTTCATTATTATTATTTTTAAATAAATTTATTTATGCATTTATTTTTGGCTGCGTTGGGTCTTCGTTGCTGCACGCGGGCTTTCTCTAGTTGTGTTGAGTGGGGGCTACTCTTCATTGTGGTGCACAGGCTTCTTGTTGCGGTGTCTTCTCTTGTTGTGGAGCACGGGCTCTAGACACACAGGCTTCAGTAGTGGCACGCAGGCTCAGTAGTTGTGGATCACAGGCTGTAGAGAGCAGGCTCAGTAGTTGTGGTGCACGGGCTCAGTTGCTCCGCAGCATGTGGGATCTCCCTGGACCAGGGCTTGAACCTGTGTCCCCTGCACTGGCAGGCGGATTCTTAGCCACTACACCACCAGGGAAGCCCCTGCTTGGCATTTAGCAGGCATTTAATGAACACCTATAAATTACTCTTCTAAAATTACTTTTGAATACCCTGTGGTCCAGCCAAATCCCTCTACTTAATGGTGACACTATGCTTTGTGAATTCCTATCAGTTTGTGCCAGCCTGTTGAAATACTACTCTTTCTTCAAGACACCAATCAACAGCCAAGTTCTAAGCTCTGTGGAGGCACCATGTATTGTCTTGTTGGCACTGCAGTCTCAGCACTGAGTATAGGCCTGGCACAGAAGTACTCAATACATTTTGCTAATGTTAACATGTAATTATTACATGTCAGCACATACTGCTTTGTATTATGAACCTGAATACAAGTCTTTGCAGCTTTGTTAAAAGGAGACAGACCATTTCTTACTGTATACCTCACAGCATCTTTTTTGTTGTTGTTGCATATATCAATAGTAAGTTCTTTATTATTGCTGGGTACTGTTCCATTTTAACAAATCTACCACACCTTATCTTGCTAATGGACATTTGGATAATTTCTGGTTTAGGGGTTATTATTAATAAAACAACTATGAACATTTTTATATAGTTTTTTAAATAGGTATATGCATTCATTTCTCTGGGATATAAACCTATGAGAAAAACTGCTTGGACACAGGGTAGGTATGTTTAACTAGTATTAGAGGCCCACAAAAGTTTTCCAAAGTGACTGTACCATTTTATATTCCCACCAGCATTGTATGAGAGTTTCAGGTGCTTCATGTTCTCATCACCACTTGGTATTGTCAGTTTTTTAAAATAATTTTGGTGGGTGTGGTAGTACTTCCTGGTTTTAATTTGCATTTTCCTGGCAAGTAATGATGTTGAGTATCTTTTCATTGGCTTAGTGCTCATTTGAATATCTTGCTTTGTGCAATATCAAGTTTTTCTTACCCATTTTAAAAATTGGGCTATATATTATGGATATATATAATTATCTGTTATGGATACCAGTCCTTTGTCGGATGTTCTGTCCTCACAGCATCTTTAACGCTGAATAACTACCCGTTGAATGAATAAGTGAGGATCATTCGTTGCAATGGGAGCAAAGACTGGGATCTAGGATTCTCTTTCAGAGCGAAATAACTTTAAGAAAAGGTCTTTTAAGAGATGTGCAAAGGGAAATGCACTTCTCGTGTCAAAGTTAAAAGTTAATTGTACAATAATACACTTTAAGAGTTGAAAAAAAACTCGTGTAAAGCAACCACAAAAGTGGAGATTGTGGCCCATTATATACCAATTTTTTTTTTTTTTTAATACCAATCTTACCTCTCCTATTTAAGCTAGAGATCACAGTTGGAGAAGCAAAAACAAAAGCTGTCAGGAGTTAGTAATTGATGTGTGGATTAACAATAAAGTTCCTCTAGCGCCAATCTAAATTCAGGGGAAAAAAGCTTAGGAAACCAACACTAGACATATATTACAGATAAACTTAAATATGTATTTTTTCCATTCTCCCCCATCCAGCCTGTAACGAGACGCTGGTTGGTGGGGGAGAACCCGCCTCCGCGAGGACGGCGAGGACGCAGCCCGCGGGGCCAGTTCTCTGGCCATTTCCAAGACCTTGAAGGGACGCCAGGTCAGACGCAGGGTTCGCTTCCTTTCACTCAACGCTACCGCCTTCCTTCCGATTGGCTGATCCGCGACAACACAGACAATACTGGTCGCTGATTGGCCAGGATATTGCCAGGACAGCCAAGCCTGCATACTCCTAACAGGCTAACGAGGTCCCGGTGGAGGGCAGTCCAGGGACTTCGGAACAGCTACGTGCCTAGCTGCTGAGATGCACTCCCGCGACCTGGCTCGAACCCTCAGCTGCGGTCCCCGGCTCACTGCCCGACCCAACGAGCTCAAGGTCCAATTCTCACATACACCCCGGGAAGCCGCTACTGGCCCTACGCAGGGCCGTGGTCACCGCGCAGTCTCCACCACCGCCTTTCCTCCCCAGCGCCGGTGCTACAGTCAGCACCATCTCTACTGCCTACGGCGCGGAAAGGCAACCGAGTCTCCTTACCTGAACGACCCTGCTGGCAGACGCCATCTTACTGCCCATCATGACCCCCGAGAGGGGCAGCTTCCGGGACCCTAGCGAGCAGCGGCTATAACAGGAGTCCTGGGCGGCTGGGGGCGGGCTCTACCTGTGACGTCACGGAGGAGGAGCGGGCGCTCGGGAGAGACACTCCTCCACTGCGGAGCTAGCCCCACCCACTTGTGCGTGACACCGCCCCTCCTCTCTTCCTGCCTGGGAACTGACCCAGGTGTTTCCCATTGCTTCGTTTTGCAGACGAAGGTTTGTGGTATTGTATTTATTTTGTTCACCGGCCTATGAGTGATCTGGGACCATTTCTTCTCCAGATAGCCAGTTTCCAGTTTCAGTGTAGTCCAAAATTTAATCTGAAACCAAATAAGTAATGTAAATTCTTGAGTCTTCCTAAAACGAACAATCTTGTTAAAGTTTAGGAGTAAGAAGCAAACTCAGAAAGAGTGGTCAGTTCCGGGTCCATACAAGGCCACCTAATACTCCGTTGCTTTTTTTTTTTTTTATTGAAGTGTTGTTGTTTTACAATGTTGTATTAATTCCCGTTGCTTATTAACATTTCTCGATTTGGTATTCTGATTCCTTTCTCTACCATTAGTCCTGATATTAAACTGCTGCCTACTTCGAGTTTGAGAAAACTCAGAAGTTCAAGTTTTTCTTTTTGAAACATGAGCCATCCATATCATTCCCCCACGTTATATTAAATTCTATGGTAAATATTAATGTTTACAATGTTAAAAAATTTTAATACACAATATGTTGCAGCCATTTAACTTTGTAGGTAATGTAGCCTTACACTATTGTAAATATTTAGAGTGACAAATTTGTTTTGATAATCTAGGTCAATGGTTTCTAAATCTAGGAGGGTTATTGAGCCTAAATATGGGCCCTTCTGATTCAGTATGTGTGTGGAGGACACCAGGAATCTTTTTTTTTTTTTAAAGCTTTCAAAGCTTGTTTTAGCAGCACATATTCTAAAATCAGATTGATAAAGTGGTTAAATGGGCAAAGCACATGAACGGGGAAATTACAGAAAAGAAACACAAATTGCCCTTAAAAACGTTAAAAGACATTCAACCTCCCTTTAAGAAAAATTTAAACTACACTGAAATGCTATTTTCAATCCGTCAAATTGGCCAACAGACAGAATTTGGACAATATGATCTGGGGAGGCTGTAGGGAAAGAGGCACTAATGTATATCGTTGGTGGTGATGAAATGAAACTTGTATTTTAAGACAGGACAAGAAAAATTAAACATAAAATTCTGTGTGTCCCTTTGGGCCTCCTCCCTCCCTAATGTGCGCTGTGCATCTGCATTACACATTAACCAGAGCTCATCAAACATGGGAGCACTTGCTCAACTGCAAAGTTCTGACGCTAGCAATGTAACTTCTTAAAACAATAGCCTTCTTTCCCAGCTCTGTAGGGAGTCACGGTGACTTGCTGCTCACCTGGTTTATGTATGCTTGGTGAACTTTATGTAAAATATCAGTTTGTCATTTTGATGTACAATCCTTTGTCTCAAAAATGTATGACTGTGCCTTAGACTTCTAACAGGCGGAAAAGTTCTCAGAGCTTTCTGAGAATCTGCTACCTGGATTATAATCCTCAGTTTGGCTTGAATAAAATTCCTTTTTTCCCCCCCTCTTATCTTGATAGTTAATTGAATATCAACTAACTGAATAGTTAATTGAATTTTCATCGACAGTGGGAGTAAAGATGGTACTCGAAAAAACTACATACTGAATGACTCCAACTATATGACACTCTGGAAAAGGCAAAACTATGGAGACACTTAAAATATCAGTGGTTGCCAGGGGTTGGGGAGAGGGAGGGACAAATAGGCAGAACACAGGGGATTTTTAGGACAGTGAAACTATTCTGTACGATACTATAATGGTGGGTACATGTCATTATACATTTGTCAAAACTCATAGAATATACAACCCTTGGGTGATAATGACATGTTAATGTTAGGGTTCAGTTGTAACAAAAGTACCGCTCTAGTGGAGGATGGTGACAGTGGGGGAAATTTGTGCCTGTGTGCGGGAAGTAGGTATACGGGAACTCTCTGGATTTTCTGCACCATTTTGCTGTGAACCTAAAACTGCTTTAAAAAATAAAGTGTATTAAAAAAAAATTTTTTTTAAAGTCACCATTGCCGAAACCAGATAAACTAATGTGTTTTTAAAGTTCAAAAATGGTGACTATACTTGATGACACTGTATTGTACGATTGAAATTTACTAAGAGAGTAGAACTTAAATGTTCTCACCAAAAAAAAGAAAAGAAAAAAAAGGTAAATATGTGAGGTGATGGATGTGTTAACTGGATTGTGGGAATCCTTTCACAATGTATACATATATCAAATCATCACATTGAAAACTTTAAATATTTTACAATTTTATTTGTCAATGACCTCAATAAAGCTGGGGGGGGGGTAAGCTCAAAAGCAACAGCAGCTTAGATTCCTAGTACACAGACTTTTCATTTACATTCAGAGAAACAGCAAGTTTCTATGTGAAAATCTACAATATTAGATTCTCATTCTGGTCATTTAAGAGAGAATTTATTGGCTACTTTTCTAAATAAAATAAATATTTGTCATTTTCCTTTATGATTATACTTAAGAAAGAGATGAAGAAAATGGGCAAATAATTCCCATGATTTAGAGATTTTTTTAAAAAATTATATTATTTTTTATTCATTTATTTTTGGCTGCGTTGGGTCTTCGTTGCTGCGCACCTGCGTTCTCTAGTTGTGGCGAGCGGGAGCTACTCTTCACTGCGGTGCATGGGCTTCTCACTGCGGTGGCTTCTCTTTTTGTGGAGCACGGGCTCTAGGTGCACGGGCTTCAGTAGTTGTGGCATGCGGGCTCAATAGTTGTGGCTTGCGGGCTCTAGAGCGCAGGCTCAGTAGTTGTGGCACATGGGCCTAGTTGCTCTGTGCCATGGGGGATCTTCCCGGACCAGGGCTCGAACCCGTGTCCCCTTCATTGGCAGGTGGATTCTTAACCACTGCGCCACCAGGGAAGCCTGAGATTTTTTTTTTTTGAAGTTTATTTTATATTTTTATACAGCAGGTTCTTATTAGTTATCTATTTTATACATATTAGTGTATATATGTCTAGAGATTTTACTAAAAGATAAACTTTCCAAGTCCTGTAATACCAAGAAGTTTCCTGGGAATACCTGATGATAAATTCAGAAAATGTCAAATGCAGTACAAATTACTGGTCATATTGGTATGAATTTTGTTTGGGAAGACTGCCAGGAAAATGCTCTGACTTTTCTCTACTTGTGGATTTATTTGTAAGTGTTGGCATTCATACTCCACAGAATTCTCATCCAGGCCCCTTCTTGATTAGTTCTTTCTGGGATGAAGATGATAAAAGTAGCTGAAGCTGAGGCAGCAAACCAAATCCTATCTTATCTTCCTGCTGCTCAGTTTCAATCACCCTCCTGTCATCACATCATTTTATTACTCATCCCATGCAAGTCTCATGATTGTTGTCTTGTAAAACAATATTGCCCACCCTCCAGTTCTACAAGGATCAAGTCATTCGCCACTGCAATAGCTGACCTACAGTACACCCTGAAAGGAATTCAGAACAAAGAACAGGAGGAGGCACTCTGTGCTTTAGGAGAACAGGCAAAACAGGCCCTTAGTTAGATATATTTCAGGAAATTTTTTTTTGTGATTCTGGATTCTTGCATCCTCCCATACTTAGAAAAGCACTAAAATCCTTAACTGGCGTATCTCTTCCTCTTGACTAGCAGTAACCTTCTACTGAGATGTATACTGGATTGCACATACTTATTAGCCAAAGTCACATATATAATTGGCCTGTCCCCCTACCTCTTCGGAGCAGTTCCTGAGAGCATCTGAGAGGCTGTCTCCTAGTCCTCAGTAGGACACTGAATAAAACAACTCACAGCTCTTACATTGTGCATTTTTCTTTCAGTCAAAAGTCTATATCCTGAATGCTATTATTTGACTATTTTCATGGACCTGTGGAGCACAACATCTGATTCTACCTTATACTGTGTCTTAACGTCCCTGTCTTATATGGCCTTTGACTCCTTTCTTGTTCCATGTACCTTGTTCCTGACATTTGCTGTACATGTGTTAGGTAGATAGAACTCATTGTGCATGACAGCTTCCTGATGTGATGCAATACAAAGTACCCAGAACAACTTGTGAATTTTCTTGATAAAAAAAATTTGGAACTACTTTAATAAAGCACTTAGGGGGCTTCCCTGGTGGCGCAGTGGTTGAGAATCTGCCTGCCAATGCAGGGGACACGGGTTCGAGCCCTGGTCTGGGAAGATCCCACATGCCACGGAGCATCTAGGCCCGTGAGCCACAACTACTGAGCTTGCGCATCTGGAGCCTGTGCTCCGCAACAAGAGAGGCCATGACAGTGAAAGGCCCGCGCACCGCAATGAAGAGTGGCCCCCACTTGCCACAACTGGAGAAAGCCCTCGCACAGAAATGAAGACCCAACACAGCCATAAATAAATAAATTAAAAAAAAAAAAAGCACTTAGATCTGACTTCTGATTTACAGGAATACAGAGGTGAAACAAGCTACCTAAACTACTAGGAAGCAATCAGACTAATCAGAATAGAGAACTTTCTACAGGGTAACTGGTTCCTTCAAGTCAATGACTGTTAAGAAGAGGTTAGGGGGTGCATATAATCTATTGCAGCTACTCAATTCAGTTCAACTAGAGATCTTCCTTATGATGGGATTACGTCCCAATAAACTATCCTAAGTTGAAAAGATCCTAAGTCAAAATGAATTTAATACACCTAACCCTTTTATTTAATGTATTTTTTTAAAGTCTTTATTGAATTTGTTACAATATTGCTTCTGTTTTATGTTTTGGCTTTTTGGCTGTGAGGTATGTGGGATCTTAGTTCCCTGACCAGGGACTGAACCAGCACTCCCTGCATTGGAAGGTGAAGCCTTGACCACTGGACCGCCAGGGAAGTCCCAATACACCTAACCTTAAATGTGCTCAGAACACTTACATTAACCTACAGTTGGGCAAAATCATCTAACACAGCCTATTTTATAATAAAGTGTTGAAAATGTCATGTAACTTATTGACTACTGTACTGCAAGTGAAAAACAGAATGATTGGGCTTCCCTGGTGGCGCAGTGGTTGAGAATCTGCCTGCCAATGCAGGGGACACGGGTTCGAGCCCTGGTCTGGTCTGGGAAGATCCCATATGCCGCAGAGCGGCTGGGCCCATGAGCCACAACTACTGAGCCTGCGCGTCTGGAGCCTGTGCTCCGCAACGGGAGAGGCCGCGACAGTGAGAGGCCCGCGCACCGCAATGAAGAGTGGCCCTCGCTCGCCGCAACTGGAGAAAGCCCTCGCACAGAAACAAAGACCGAAAACAGACAAAAATAAATAAATAAATTTATTAAAAAAAACAAAAACAAAAAACAGAATGGTTCTAAGTATATTGGTTGTTTGCCTCTGTGACTGTGTGGCTGACAGATGTGGTTCGCTGCTGCGGCCCAGCATCATGAGAGTATTGTTAGCCCAGGAAAAGATCAAAATTCAAAATTCAAAGTATGGTTTCTACTAAATGCATATAGCTTTTGCACCATCACAGAGCTGAAAAATCCTAAGCTGAACCATTATAAGCAGGGGACCAGCGTATGCTATTGTAGAGGGAAAGCAGCCATAGATAATATGTATACCTATGAGTGTGGCTTTGTTCCAATAAAACTTTATTTATAAAACCAGTCAGCTGGTAAGTCATAGTTTGATATGATGAAACAACCAACCAAAACAACCATCACCACCACCACCATTTTTAAGAAAAATGTATTCGCAAAAGCACCACTAGCCTGGATTTTAAGACTGTGACAACTTGAGATGTAAAAAGATATTTGGGTCCCCAACTAAGAAAGCTGTTCAGATAGGCATAATCTCTAATGCCCTCTTCAGATATGGCCAAAGTTAGTAATGGATAGGGAGAACCTCCCAAAGGGCAGAATGAAGAACCACAGATAAAGAACTGCTTCCAGAGAGCCAAATCCAAAGGTGTTCCCTGTCCCCTAGGAAAGGGCACCTCCTATTACCTGCCAAGCAATATTTCAGAATTGCTACAGTCCTTCTCCACTATTGTTTGCTGGCTGTGTGAAGCAGTATAGCTTGTCTTTTCAGTTCATAGGTCTCCAGATCAGGAAGAGCTACATCTGAAATAATGTGAAGACTCTTTGAAACTGGTATGACTAGATGACATTGTTAGCTTACCTTCTTTGGGGAGAGGTGCATCTTTTACATGCAGAAGGGAAGTTAATATTTAAGACCAAGGTAGCAGGCTGTGGTAGACTGTATTCTTTTCAGCAAATATCCATTTGCTTTCCCCAGCACTTCCCTGCTGTGGGAGTATACTTTCCTGCCCCAGTGATGTTGAGCTTGAGTGGAACCTGGGTGGAAATAATGTATACCTCTTCCAAGTAGAAATGAAATGTGCTTGTGTAATTTGACTTGGCCTCATAAGCCATGAGCATGTGTTTCAGATAGTGGCTGCTCCCTCAGCCTGGGTCCTAGAATGATCAGCCAAACCATGGATCCAACAGAGAATATGTTTGTTATAAGCCACTGAGATTTGAGGTTGTTTTTCAGCATGATTTCCAAGAAAGCTAACTAATACAATTTCTCCCTCAGAGCTGGGCTTTAAGAGGGAGCACACAACAGGACAATAAAATCTTAGGAAAATGCAGAAAGTTTTTCTGAGGATGGTGGTAACCCTTTGAGTTGGGATTCACTAATAAAGCGTGCATCTATGATTTATTTAATGTTGTATCTTTGGATCAGGAAGGTATTTTCCAGGATGTTTTTCTATGAGAAAAATACAACTTGTTTTATAATTCATGTGGACCATTTCCAAGAATACACTGTGGCAAAAAGAGTAACTACACATAAAATTAAAAAACTACACATAAATTATGATTTATCAAAACAAATGAAGCAAAACTATAAATACTCCAAAGAAAAGTTTTTAGAATTCAAATCTCTTTATTTTTGTTACTGATCTAAAGAACAGATTTCAAATGCTATTATCCACTGCAGTGCATCTTTTCCAGTTTAAAGTCCTTCTTTTTTTTTTGACGTCATTATGTCTTTTTCAACTAGAGCAATTTTTAAAAAATATTTATTTATTTATTTATTTGGTTGTGCCGGGTCTTAGTTGAGGCAGGCGGGCTCCTTAGTGGCAGCTCACCGGCTCCTTAGTTGTGGCATGCAAATTCTTAGTTGCGGCATGCAAACTGTTAGTTGCGGCATGCATGTGGGATCTAGTTCCCTGAGCAGGGATCCCTTAAAGTCCATCTTAAAAGAATGTTGAAAACACTACATTGTCTATAAAAATTATCAACAGCTCCAAATTAATAAAGAGCTCAAATTAGTTTTCCAAAAATGGAATTGGATTCTATAAAAGGTGGCAAGTTCTATTTTTTAATAAGATAGAATAATATTTATTCTTTTTATTTTTTAACTTATAAAAGTAATGCACGATAAACATAAAAATACAAAAGAAAAAAGTCACAATTTTTCTATAATAACCACAACTGTTAACATTTTGAATATGTTTTTCTTTTTCTTTCTTTCTCATGATTGAGGTGCTTTATTTGGGTGTCTGTCTAAAAATGCGGATGGGGGAGTGAGAGAACTGGGGAAATGGTGGTCAAAGGGTACAAACTTGCAGTTAGAAGATGAATAAATTTTGTAGATATAATGTACAGCACTGTGATTCTAGTTAAAAATACTATATTACATACTTCAAAGTTACTAAGAGGGTAATCTTAAATATTCTCACCATGATAAAGAAATGATAATTATGTAACATGATGGAGGTGTTAGCTAATGCCATGGTGGTCAAATCAACATGTTGTACATCTTAAACTTACACAATGTTATATATCAATTATATCGCAAATTTTTTTAAAAAAGGCAAAAGAAAATCTCTAGTGAGATAGAACTAAAATGAGATTTATTTGAATAAAATACAATTGACAGTTGAAAAAAATAAAGATGTGGATATGCTTTTCTAACTTTCCAATATTTTGGTTGACAAACAAATACAGAGAAGTATTCCAAATGAGAGTTGGGACTTCCAGGAATGTTGTAAAAAAAAAAAGTCCACATTCAGTGGAAAGCTGGACTAGTTATCTTTTGGGACCCTTCCAAGGCTAAGATTTTCAGATTCTTTTAGATTATGCCAGTCACTTTATCATATTTAAAGCAGTAAATTCCATGTAACACTGTTAAGCTAAAAAAAAATTGCAGTATTAGAACAGTTCCAAAAACACTGAAAAGCATTTCACTTGAAATTTGCAATTTAAATGACATTAAAGACAGAAACAAAAAAAATGTCAAAACAGAATTCTTATTGAATCGTGGTGAGATTCTTCTCAAGCTGCAGAACAGTTTCCTTAAGGGCAGGATCCTCTGCCCAGTTGGTTTTACTCCCCAGAATGAGGTTCTGTAATTAAGAAAAAAAATTTTTTTAATTAAAGTTCTAAGTACTCTTAAAAATTTAACAAGATTTAAAAAAAAAATCCTCGGGGGGCTTCCCTGGTGGCGCAGTGGTTGGGAGTCTGCCTGCCAATGCAGGGGACAGGGGTTCAAGCCCTGGTCTGGGAGGATCCCACATGCCGCGGAGCAGCTGGGTCCGTGAGCCACAATTACTGAGCCTGCGCGTCTGGAGCCTGTGCTCCGCAGCAAGAGAGGCCGCGACGGTGAGAGGCCCGCGCACCGCGATGAAGAGTGGACCCCGCTTGCCACAACTAGAGAAAGCCCTCGCACAGAAACGAAGACTCAACACAGCCATAAATAAATAAATAAAAATTAAAAAAAAAAAAAAAAAATCCTCGGGACTTCCCAAGGCGCAGTGGTTAAGAATCCGCCTGCCAATGCAGGGGACATGGGTTCGAGCCCTGGTCCGGGAAGATCCCACACGCCACGGAGCGGCTAAGCCCGTGCACCTTAACTACTGAGCCTGCGCTCTAGAACCCGCGAGCCACAACTACTGAGCCCATGTGCCACAACTACTGAAGCCCGTGCACCTAGAACCGGTGCTCTGCAACAAGAAGCCTCCGCAATGAGAAGCCTGCGCACCGCAATGAAGAGTAGGCCCTGCTCGCCGCAACTAGAGAAAGCCTGCACACAGCAATGAAGACCCAACACAACCAAAAGATAAATAATAAAACAAATAAATAAAATTTTTAAAAAAGAAGGTAGCTTTAAAATAAATAAATAAAAAATAAAATAAAAAAATCCTTTCACTGATCTTATCAAATATTTACAGAACTAGGTGTGAACATTTACTCTGTGATGATGAGAAAAAATAGTAATGCATTCTTGTATCCCCATTTCTACTTTCAGTAAGACTTCAACCTTGATCTCCATAATGCTAGGGAATATTTACAATGTTTACAACAATTTTTATGCTTTGCCAGTTTTTGTGGATAGTTTTTACCTATTAAGGATACTGGCAGTGTGTCCTAAAGGAAAAAGATTGCAGCTGTGGTTCAGAGTTCATTTTGCACTTCTATGATGAAAAACAATTGAATTGTAAGTAACACGCATTATTTTTACAAGAGGTAAAAGAAGAGCTTAGTTTCTAGCCCTTGTAAAGCTTTAAGACCCTGACAAAGGTGAAGAATATTTTTGCAGTAGACAATGGAGTAATGATTAGGGTTATAATTAATGAAAACTCTGGTCATTATTCTTTTAAAAACTGCAGCTCAATGATACTGAATTACTAATTGAAATACTGTTAAAAAAAAGAGATTTTAAAAGATAAGTGTTAAATTGTTATATATAAAAATATGAAAAACCTTGGCCTATATAAGGCACATTTTTGCTATAAGTGAATGAAAGGGATAGTGTATATAAATCCAGTCAAATTTACAAAGGCAGGTGCAGGTAAGCATTCAAACATGACTGAACCACTAAGGGCTCTTTTTCTTTTAGGAACAAAGAGAGCTCCTAAGATTGGGCAAAGCTATATTCCGTTCAACAAAGCAATAGGTTCATTAAATCAAAATTAACACTAATTTAGAGGATATGAATAAAAACTAAGAAACACAGAATAACAGAAATTTCAAAGCAGTAGTAAGGAACATGTGCCAAAGAAAATTAAAATGATTCTGTACTTATTATGCAATCTTCCACTTGACGTTAGCCTAGGGGATCTGGTTATTCCTAATCAAATCACCCGTTGCTACTAAAAAATAGGAGTAAGACCTGGGAAAGAATTTCTTATGGTGAGATATAAGACCTCATGTTCTATAAGGATATGCTTTACATATGATTGGCAGTTTTAACTGGGTATCTTCATAATTGAAAACTGGTAGTTTTAATTATTTCATCTCAACAGTTCCAGAGACATTTTATAATTCAAAAAGTAAAGAAAAAAAAAAAGTAAAGAGGGGGCTTCCCTGGTGGCGCAGTGGTTAGGAATCCGCCTGCCAGTGCATGGGACACGGGTTCGAGCCCTGGTCCGGGAAGATCCCACATGCCGCGGAGCAACTAAGCCCGTGAGCCACAACTACTGTGCCTGTGCTCTACAGCCCGTGAGCCACAACTACTGAGCCTGCAAGCCACAACTACTGAGCCCGTGTGCTGCAACTACGGAGCCCGCGGGCCTAGAGCCCGTGCTCTGCAACGAGAAACCCCTGCAATGAGAAGCCTGCGCACCACAACGAAGAGTAGCCCCCGTGCACCCCAACTAGAGAAAAGCCCGCGCACAGCAACAAAGACCCAATGTAGCCAAAAATAATAAATAAATAAAATAAATAAATTTATTTTAAAAAAAAAAGTAAAGAGGGGCTTCCCTGGTGGTCCAGTGGCTAAGACTCCGCGCTCCCAATACAGGGGGCCCGGGATTGATCCCTGGTCAGGGAACTAGATCCCACATGCCGCAACTGAGAGTTCGCATGCCACAACTAAAGATCCCGCACGCAGCAATGAAGATCCTGGCACAGCCAAATAAATAAATAAATATATTAAAAAAAAAAGTAAAGAAAAACCTCCAGGCTAAATGAACACATAAAATTTAAAAACTGACATGATGGGGACTTCCCTGGTGGCGCAGTGGTTAAGAATCTGTCTGCCAATGCAGGGGACAAGGGTTCGATCCCTGGTCCGGTAAGATCCCACATGCTGTGGAGGAACTAAGCCTGTGCACCACAACTACTGAGCCTGCGCTCTAGAGCCTGCGAGCCACAACTACTGAAGCCCCTGCGCCTAGAGCCCGTGCTCTGCAACAAGAGAAGACATTGCAATGAGAAGCCCGAGCACCACAACAAAGAGTAGCCCCTGCTTGCCAGAACTAGAGAAAGCCCATGTGCACCAAAGAAGACCCAACACAGCCAAAAAATAAATAAATAAATTTAAAAAATACAAAAAACCGTGACATGACAATAACTACCAACATTCATTGAGAATTTGCTTCGACCAGACACTATGCTAAACAGATTAACATGAATTATCACCTTTAGTTCTAATAACCACTCTTTCTACACAAGGAAACTAATGCTTAGAAAAGTTAAATAATTTCCTCAAGGTCAGCAACTTTTTTTTTTTAAATTAATTTATTTTATTTTATTTATTTGTGCACGGGCTTTTTCTAGTTGCAGCGAGCGGGGGCCACTCTTTGTAGTGGTGCGTGGGCTTCTCATTGCGGTGGCTTCTCTTGTTGCGGAGCATGGGCTCTAGGCGCGTGGGCTTCAGTAGTTGTGGCATGCAGGCTCAGTAGTTGTAGCGCACAGACTCATTTGCTCCGTGGCATGTGGGATCTCCCCAGACCAGGGATCGAACCGTGTCCCCTGCATTGGCAGGCGGATTCTTAACCACTGTGCCACCAGGGAAGTCCCACAGCAACTATTAAGTAGCTGGCAGGATCTTAACTCTAGATTCCCATCACCTGCATCCATGTTTTCCCCATTTCCCAACTTGGAGTCTAATGTTCTCCACCGTTATACCATTCTGCCTCCACAGAGCTACTGAAATCATTTCCATTTATAAATGCCTAAGGTCTAACTATAACAAAAAACCAAAGCCTTAAATGCTAAATAGACATAAATTCAAGATATATGTAAACAGATCGATGTTCAGTACTGAATTATTTAGTAAGATCAAAAACTAAATGAAAATAAGCCTGAAAGTAATAGAACCAATCATTTTTTAAAAGTTCTTTACCCCCTTCCTATTTTATAAAAATATTACCTGGAACACATGTTGAATAACTGTAGTAATCTGTATCTCCATCTCCAGGTTTTGTTGTATGGTCTTTATCTTGCCCGAATTTTCCATACTAGCCAAATCATCTTTCTGTTTGTTCTTTTCAGACTGTATTTCTAAAAGCTTCCTTTCTGAAGCTTGTTTTAACTCTATTGGGTTAAAAATAAAACGATATATATGATAACTCCTATAAACAAGAATCTTGAAAACTTATGAAGCAGAACAGTTACTGATTATTTCAGTCAAGAGAAAATTTTTAATAAGCAGCATTTTAGGCTGCAGTTCCATTTTGATCTGAAAATGATTTCTCTGGTGCAAAACACCAATATTTTAATTTCATACTTAGTAATGTCCTATGTGAGATGTTCAAGGTATGTATGTATGACAAAGATACTGTCTACAAATGTTTGCTGTGGCATCATGTCAAAGAGGACTTACTCTGGGTTGCCAAAAAAATAGCAGGAGATATATGTAAGGAAATACTTTCCCCCCCTTTATTTACAAAAATTACAATAGCAACAAGATGAATTTTCAAGGAAAGGTAAGATTCCCTTCTCCAGGGATAAATACCATCAACCATTTTTTTTTGTTGTTCCCGAAATGTTCTGAGAACTAAACTAGAGATCTTCCTGATAAACCCATCTTAAGTTGAAAATATCCTAAGTCAAAAACGCATTTAGTACACCTAATCTATCAAACATCACAGCTTAGCCTAGCCTACCTTAAACATGCTCAGAACACTTACATTAGCCTGCAAATGGGCAAAATCATCTAACACAAAGCCTGTTTTATAACAATGTGTTAAATATCTCATGTAATTTACTGAATACTGTACTGAAGGTGAAAAACATAATAGTTGTAAGTGTATTGGTTGTTTACCCTTGTGATCACGTGGCTGATAGGAGCTGGGGCTCGATGTTGCTGCCCAGCATCACATGGGAGTATGTTACTAGCCCAGGAAAAGAGCAAAATTCAAAATCTGAATTCAGTTTCTACTAAATGCATAGCATCGTAAAGTCAAAAAATCATTAAGTCGAAACATCATAAGTTGGGGACAGATAGTATTTGAAAACATAAATGGGTGTATCTCAGGAGCTTGGTTCCTTGACAGGAATGCAATGGAGAAAAAGCCAAAGGGTGATTAGATCAGATGACCAGGACTACTTCTAACCCTGAGATTACTTACAAAAAGGCAAATCTACATAATATTTTAAAATAATAAATCATGCCTATACTGTTAAATGAAAAAAGCAGTTTACAACACAGAATAAAATTATACCAATTTTATTTTATAAATAAGAAGCATTGAAGATCGATTATCTCTTGATAAAATTAAAAATTTAACTTTTCCTATGTACGTTTTTCTGTTTCTAAATTCTTTATAGAGAATATGTGTTACTTCTGAAATACATTTCAATAAAACATTTCAATGCAAAAAGCCATCTCATGTTCATTAAGTTAAAAAGCTGTAGAACCATATGCATCAAGTGATCATTTAAAAATTATGTCTAGGGGGCTTCCCTGGTGGCACAGTGGTTAAGAATCCACCTGCCAATGCAGGGGACACGGGTTTGAGCCCTGTTCTGGGAAGATTCCACATGCCACGGAGCAGCTAAGCCCATGCGCCACAACTACTGAGCCTGCGCTCTAGAACCCGTGAGCCACAACTACTGAGCCCACATGCTGCAACCACTGAAGCCCGCACACCTAGAGCCCATGCTTTGCAACAAGAGAAGCCACCACAATGAGAAGCCGGTGCCCCGCAACTAGAGAAAGCCCGCGTACAGCAACGAAGACCCAACGCAGCCAAAAATAAAATAAAAGAAATAAATTAAAAAAAAATTATGTTTATATAAATACATTTATATGGGTGTGGAAAAAGGCCTGGAATGATGTACTTCTAACTGCGGTCACACAGGATGGAGGTATGGCTTTCACATTATACTTTTTTGAATTATTTGATATTCTTTCCCCCACTGAGAATGTCTTAATTTTTGTGATTTAAAGTTCTAAAACAACAAATCAAGCAAAATCCATTTTATATACTACTTTTTAAATTGCTATGTCCAAAGTTTAAAGAAAATTAAAAAAATTTTTCAGTGATTGAGAGATCTGGCCTTATCAATCTTCATATTAAGTGAAAATGTGTTCTCCAAACAAAAAAAAAAGTTTTCTACATACGTAATCTCTTCTTTCTAACATCAAGCAATTTTTCTTCCACGTCCCGAGTTTCCTGTTAATAGAAATAAAAAGATTAAGGCACATAACCTAAGAACACATCGATAATATTTAAATCACTGAATTTTATCTATTCATATTTTCTAGAGCTCCAGTTTTCAATTCCTCTGTTTCCACACAACAAAAGGGAAAGGAAAAGTAGCTTAAATGATAAGTAGATAATTAGTCAGAAATAATGGAATTATGGAAAAGAGAGAAAACTTAAGAACAGTGAATTCCAACCATATCAGTCTCTTTGGGCAATCCTATTTAGTCACATACAGTTACCAGCAAGAATGTTACTGAAATCATGAGAATGCATAAGCAGCTTTATATTCAAAGTTACCTGCTGTGATTTCATTACTAATTTATTTAGACTTAGTATTTGTTTCATGTTATCCATGAGCACACTGAAAAGGAATAAAAAATATGATTTATTAACAGTTAAAAAAACTCAATTAAGAAATCAGTTAGCATATATTTACTTTCATTGTATTCACTGTACACTTCAATAGAAAGTCATTGTTTAACAAAATAAGTCTGGAAAAGTTTGATGTAAACTAAATTTCTGTTTAGAATTAGAGATGCATTTCCCTAGAAAAATTTTTGCTCACAGACAACAAAGAATATCAAATAACATTTCTTTTGTTTTTTTTCTTGGCCGCACTGCATGGCATGTGGGATCTTAGTTCCCCGACCAGGGATCGAACCGGTGCCCCCTGCAGTGGAAGGTCGGAGTCTTAACCACTGGACCGCCAGGGAATTCCCCAGGAACATTTCTAAAAATCTCATATTTAGGGAGAAAAAACCCTAACAGCTTGCTAATACATAGCTTTTTTTTTGGAAATAGACTTTAGTTTTTAGACAAGTTTTAGTTTCGCAGCAGAACCAAGTGGAAGGGGAGCCCGTGTACACGCTGCCCCCATGCTTGTACAGCCTCCCCCAGCAGAGCGGTCCATTTGTTACAAATGGTGAACCTACACTGACGCATCATTATCACCCAGAGGCCATGGTTTACATTAGGGTTAGGGTTCACTCTTGGTTTTGTACATCCTATGAGTTGACAAATGTATAATGACATGTATCTACCATTATCATATCATACAGAATAGTTTCACTGAATAAACTGCTTTTATCCTAATTTCTCCAACAAGTACTTTTTTTTCTTTTTAAATTAGTTAATTTATTTATTTTTGGCTGCGTTGGGTCTTTGTTGCTGCGCACGGGCTTTCTCTCTAGTTGCGGTGAGCGGGGGCTTCTCTTGTTGCGGAGCGCGGGCTCCAGGCGTGCGGGCTCAGTAGTTGTGGCTCGCGGGCTCTAGAGTGCAGGCTCAGTAGTTGTGGTGCATGGGCTTAGTTGCTCTGCAGCATGTGGCATCTTCCTGGACCAGGGCTCGAAACCGTGTCCCCTGCATTGGCAGGCGGATTCTCAACCACTGCGCCACCAGGGAAGCCCCTCCAACAAGCATTTCTGACTGACTACTACATGGCAAGACTGTGCCAGGCACCAGGAATATAAAATAGAATAAAACATAGTACATGTTTTCAAAGAGGAAAGAATCTTATGGGGGAAAAAATAAATCCACAACCATCATATGGTTTCATTACAACCAGTAATGGATATGAACCCTTGTAAGAGTTGTGCAAAGGGTGGAACAAGGGAAATCCTTGAGTCTTAAAGGATGTAAAGTACAGTTGAACCTTGAACAATGCGGGTGGGGTGAGTGGTTAGGGACACCAACCATCCCACACAGTCAAGAGCACTGCTATCTCTGCCTCAAAAACAAAGGAATTAAATGACTCACCCAAGGGCAGAAAGCTGAAACAGTTTGGATCAAACCCTAGTTCTTCTGATTCCACATATTGTGACCTCTAACTAAACACAATCTTCCCCCATATTTAGTTAATTTAAAGATCTGTAAAATGAAAATACAGGTACCATATTTATTGAAAAAAAACCCAAACAACCTGCATATAAGTGGACTTGGGCAGTTGAAACCCAGGTTGTTCAAGGGTCAAGTGTAATTATGAAGATTACCTAGATCAAGCAGTTTAGTATGGCTGGAGTAAAAGGGTGGAAAAAAGACTGGACGAGAATAGTGGTTCTCATATTACAGAGTGCCACAATCTCTTGGGAGGCTTGTTAAATGTGGATTGCCAGCTCCCCATCTTCAGAGATTCTGAGTCAGCAGCTTTGGGATGGGACCAGCAATGTGACCATTGTGAAAATACTAATTATCCTGATAATCAGCCAGGCGTGAGAAACACTGTAGAAGGAGTTTACCTGGGAGGCTGAAAAAGGGGACTATTTGCACAGACCTGTGAGAGCTTAACTCATTTTCTGCTAGTTACAGCTATACGTGGTTGTAAACTTTAAGACAGGCTAAAGGCGCTGCCTTAGCCTACCTGGCTTTGTGCTGTCTTTGGTGTCAATGCGATGAATCTATCCTGCACTCCTTTAACTCAAGAATGTTTTAAGCTCTCCTTTCATGGGGGAGCAATATTTAGAGAGCTCAAATTCAAATTTTAGGATTTATGTAATCCTGGAGTTAAATGGAATATGGGAGGAATGGGTATCAGTCTGGGCTAAGACGTCCAGATAGAAAAAGTGCCAGATCCATCTTGGTACTTTTCCGGTGCCAACAGTGGGGTGGTGGTGGTGGTGGTATTTTATCACAAGATTAGAGCTTTGGGAGATAAAATCACAGGTAAGGCCCCGGTGGCCAGGCACTTAGGATCAGATTAGAGATGACCTTGATTGCCAGGCAAATTACTGAACCTATGCAAGCTCATTTCTGCCAATAAAAAAATGAGGAGTGGGACTTCCCTGGCGGTCCAGTGGTTAGGGCTCCGCGCTCCCAATGCAGGGGACCCGGGTTCGATCCTGGTCGGGGAACTAGATCCCACATGCTGCAACTGAAGATCCCGTGTGCCGCAACTGAGACCCGACGCAGCCAAATAAATAAATATTTAAAAAAAAAAAAAAAAATTAGGAGTATATTTCCTATCTCATTGAGTTGTTGGCTTAAATGAGATAGCATTGCTCCTGTTTTACAGTAAATCCCAAATGAAAGTTAACTTTCAAAACCTTCCTTCAGGGGTTTCCCTGGTGGCACAGTGGTTGAGAATCCGCCTGCCAATGCAGGGGACATGGGTTCGAGCCCTGGTCCAGGAAGATCCCACATGTCGTGCAGCAACTAAGACCGTGCGCCACAACTACTGAGCCTGTGCTCTAGAGCCTGCGAGCCACAACTACTGAGCCCACGTGTCACAACGACTGAAGCCCATGCGCCTAGAGCATGTGCTCCGCAACAAGAGAAGCCACTGCAATGAGAAGCCCGCATACCGCAACGAAGAGTAGCCCCCTCTCACCGCAACTAGAGAAAGCCCGCGCACAGCAACAAAGACCCAATGCAGCCAAAAATAAATAAATAAAACAAATAAATTTATTAAAAACAAAAACAAAAACAACCTTCCTTCAAAATTCTCAGATTGGGGACTTCGCTGGTGGTCCAGTGGTTAAGACTCCACGTTCCCAGTGCAGGGGGCCCGGGTTTGATCCCTGGTCAGGGAACTAGATCCCACATGCCGCAACTAAGACCTGGTGCAGCCAAATAAATAAATAAATATTAAAAAAAAAAAATCCCAGATTGTATAGGTAAAACCTCCATTGCTTCTTAGGGTCCCGATCTATATGAAACAAGATGTCAACAGGACTATAAAAGTTGTAATGATGAGAAGGGCCCACAGAAATTCTGTCATGTTTCTTATTCCCCAGGTAAAGGTGGTCGGCAGTGACAGGTAATTAAAAAAAAAAAAAATTCATAGAACTAGTCATTATGCAGATCTCCCTTATTCCCATCCTTACCAAATCCAGAAAAAATAAAATAAAACAAACAAAAAAACATACCTAGTCTTGGTGTTAATTTTCTCCAGGTGTTTTTTAAGTGCACTTGAAAGCTGCATCCTATAGAGGAAAAAAGCTTCCATTATAAAACATGGATAACATTTAGGGTACATTGAAAAAGAAAATTTAAAAATACGACAAGGTAAAGATTGATTTCTCTTTAAATATAACATAAAACAAAAGTAGGTTTTTAAACAGTATCATATGGGAAATACTTTGATAAGTAAGTTATAGAAATATGAAGGAACACCAATATGGATGGGGCTGTTGCATGCGGTTGTGCATATGGCCAGAGACGGGGGCTGAGCAGACCTGACACCCAGCCTGAACTTGCTCTCCAAGCCGTCCACCTTGGTGCGGGGCTGCGAGGAAGCATTAAGGCACTACAAAATGTGATGTACAACACGAGAAACATGTTTAACACTGCTGTAAGTTATATATGCAAGTTGTAAGAGAATAAATCCTAAGAGTTCTCATCACAAGAAAAATTTTTTTTTTGCTATTTCTTTAATTTTGTATCTATATGAGATGATGGATGTTCATTAAACCTACTGTGATAATCATTTCAGGATGCATGTAAGTCAAAACATTATGCCGCACACCTTAAACTTATACAGTGCTGTATGTCAATTATATCTCAATAAAACTGGAAGAAAAAGAAAGGTACTACAGAGATCAACACGGGCCCAAAATGGGTAGAGTTAGGGAATACAAAACCATACTTGATGGTGAACTTTAAAATGTGTCTATTTGGGGCTTCCCTGGTGGCACAGTGGTTAAGAATCCGCCTGGCAATGCAGGAGACACGGGTTCAAGCCCTGGTCTGGGAAGATCCCACATGCCGCAGAGCAACTGAGCCCGTGTGCCACAACTACTGAGCCTGTGCTCTAGGGCCCATGAGCCACAACTACTGAACCCGTGTGCCACAACAACTGAAGCCCGCGTGCCTAGAGCCCGTGCTCCACAACAAGAGAAGCCACCACAATGAGAAGCCCATGCACCGCAATGAAGAGTAGCCCCCGCTCGCCACAACTAGAGAAAGCCCGCACGCAGCAACAAAGATCCAACACAGCCAAAAATAAATAAATTACTTAATTTTCAAAATAAATAAATAAACACCAGAAGTAGACAAGACAAAACTAAAAAAAAAAAAAAAAAATGTGTCTATTTACAAGCAAGCACTGTAATTTATTTTTAAATTCAAATAGTTAATAAATAATAATAAAAAGGCAATCAGGGGCTTCCCTGGTGACGCAGTGGTTAAGAATCCACCTGCCAATGCAGGGGACACAGGTTCGAGCCCTGGTCCGGGAAGATCCCACATGCCACGGAGCAACTAAGCCTGCGTGCCACAACTACCGACTCTGCGCTCTATAGAGCCCGAGAGCCACAACCACTGAGCCTGCGAGCCACAACCACTGAGCCTGCGAGCCACAACTACTGAAGCCCACACACCTAGAGCCTGTGCTCCGCAACAAGAGAAGCCACTGCAATGAGAAACCCATGCACTGCAAAGAAGAGTAGCCCCTGCTCACCACAGCTAGAGAAAGCCTGTGCATGGCAATGAAGACCCAAAGCAGCCAAAAATAAATTTAAAAAAAAAAAAAAAAAAAGGCAATCAGCTCAGCAATATTAGTCATTTCATTAAAGGGGGATATCTTAATAGGTCTGAAGTCACCTTAGTTAAACAATATGATCTATATAATGAACCAGCATATGAAATGAGGGAAAAAAGTTCACTGCTAGAAGCAATTAAAAGGGCTTTAACTACTTTTCAATTAAATGTAAATAAATTCATCTGGGACGGCCAGAAATACAAGGAAAAAACTGTTAGAGTCATTCACTTAATTGAGATTATTAATTCAGATCGTAAGTCTAGAATAGAGACCACCGTTTGTCTTATTAACAACTGTATGCCAGCTCCAGCACAAAGCTTACAACACAGTAAGCACTCAAATATTTGTTGAATGAATTTTAAAATATATATGCAAAGCCTAAAATTAAAAATATATTTAAACTCAATGACAATTCTTTCACTCCATTAAGAGTTACTGGAATAGGGGACTTCCTGGTGGTCCAGTGGTTAAGAATCCACCTTCCAATGCAGGGGACACGGGTTCGATCCCTGGTTGGGAAACTAAGATCCCATATGCCACCGGACAACTAAGCCCTTGAGCCACAACTACTGAGCACACAAGCCACAACTAGAGAGCCTGCATGCCGCAACTGTTGAGCTCGAGCGCCAAAACTAGAGAAGCCCACGCGCCGCAACGAAGATCCCGCGTGCCCCAACTAAGAGCCGATGCAGCTGAAAAACAAAATAAAATAAATAAATATTTTTTAAAAAAAGTTACTGGAGTATATGAATCCATATAATCCTTTCAAACACAGAATGAGATTTAACCTCACACTTTTATTGTCTCGATTGACATTTCCTTATTAACCCTATCTTCTGTAACTTCTTCAAATGAAGACATTAACAAATGATGTAACTTTTCTCTCAGGGTTCAAAATTTGTGGGACCATTATCTAAACATCATTTTGATTGATTACTTCAGACTAGTCAAAATATCCTCTCCACCTTGAGCCATACCCATTTTGCATACTTAAGAGGTAATAATTACCTGTCTAACGCAAGCTTTTTCATTTCAAAAGCAATTTTTGCCTCTTCAATTTCCTTTTCCAGTTCTTCAATTTTACTGCCAAAGAAGCATGAACAAAAGAATTTCAGCAATATCAGAAAAAGTAACTACTGGAATAAAGGTATAAAGTAAATCTTTGAAGAAAGTAAAATTCCTGTTCTCTAAATAAAAGTATTCTACGGGCTCCCCACACCTATGCATTTATAGATTTGGTAAACTGATTCCTGCTATGATACTTTGCTAAGTATCTTGTTAAGGTGTGGAGGATGCCAAAAGTGCTAATACTATCACTCATGTGCATGTAAGTCTACAGCCCACATCAACAACTTCTCAATACGTGCATGACAAATTACTTGGAAAAAAAAAGGAAAGGAAAAAGAAAGACAATATTGTAAGATGAATAATATTATTAAATCTGTAAAAACCACAACTAAAATTTTAAAATATGACCTACGCTTCAATTTGCTTTTCCTGCATGATTTGTTCTGGAGTTTTTTCTTCATCTACAAATAAATAAATTTTTGACGTTAGTAGTATTTTATAAAAGCATTCTCCAACAGAAATATAATGTAAGGCACAATTGCAAACCAAATATGCAATTTTTAATTTCATTTCCACACTACAAAAGAAACAAGTAAAATTAATTTTAATATAGCTTATTAAACCCAATAGATCCAAAATATTATCATTTCAACATGTAATCAATTTTTAATTACTAGTGAAATATTTCACAATCTTTTCTTCTGTGCATATTTTACATTTACAGTCCTTCTCAATGAGGACTAACCACATTTCAAGTGTTCAACAGTCACATGGAGCTAATGGCTAACACATCGGACAGCACAGTTTTAGAATGATAGAAAAAGAGTAAAAAATGAACAAGATCAATGTAAAAAAAAAAAAACCTGTATGTCTATATATTAGCAACAAACAATAGGAAATTAAAATTTAAAAATACAGGGGCTTCCCTGGTGGCGCAGTGGTTGAGAATCTGCCTGCCAATGCAGGCGGACACAGGTTTAAGTCCTGGTCTGGGAAGATCCCACATGCCGCGGAGCAACTAGGCCCGTGAGGCACAACTACTGAGCCTGCACGTCTGGAGCCTGTGCTCCACAACAAGAGAGGCTGCGATAGTGAGAGGCCTGCGCACCGCGATGAAGACTGGCCCCCGCTCGCCGCAACTAGAGAAAGCCCTCACACAGAAACGAAGACCCAACACACCCAAAAATAAATAAATAAATTTTTTAAAAAAATGTAAAATTGCATGCAAAAACACAAACTACTTAAGGATAAATTTAACAAAATACGTGTATGACCTATACACTGAACACTACCAAATACTATAAGTTAATTTAATTTAATTTAATTAATTAATTTATTTGTTTTTGGCTGTGTTGGGTCTTCATTGCTGCATGTGGGCTTTCTCTAGCTGTGGCGAGCAGGGGCTACTCCTCATTGTGGTGCGCGGGCTTCTCACTGCGGTGGTTTCTCTTGATGTGGAGCATGGGCTCTAGGCACGCGGGATTCAGTAGTTGCAGCACGCGGGCTTTAGTAGTTGTGGCTCGCGGGCTCTAGAGCACAGGCTCAGTAGTTGTGTGGCATGGGCTTAGTTGCTCCGTGGCATGTGGGATCTTCCCGGACCAGGGCTCGAACCCATGTCCCCTGCACTGGCAGGTGCATTCCTAACCACTGCGCCACCAGGGAAGTCCCCACTACAAAATACTGAAATGGAAAGATACACTATCTACATGTATTGGGAGAATCATTATCGCTAATATAACAATTTCATCCATATTGATCTATAGATCCCACTCAAATCCCAGTCAAATCTGTAGAAATTGACAAACTGATTTTAAATGCATATAGAAAAACAAAGGACCAAGGAGAGTCAAAGCAATTTTGACAAAGAATGTTGAAGGACTTACAAGAGCTGATAATCAAGACTTACTACAAAGCTACAGTAATCTAAACAGTGTGGTGCCATTGTAAAGATAGACAAATACCTCAAAGGAACAAAAGAAGTCCAGAAATAGACCTACACATATACAATGGATAAAGAAAGTCTTTTCAACAAACAGTGCTAGAAAAACTGGATTTCTATATGGAAAACAAATGAACCTTGATCCTTACTTAGCGTACACCATACAGAAAAGTTAATCCCAAATTAGCAGGATACAAAATTAATGCACAGAAATCTCTTGCATTCCTATACACTAATGATGAAAAATCTGAAAGAGAAATTTAGGAATCACTCCCATTTACCATTGCAACAAAAAGAATAAAATACTTAGGAATAAACCTACCTAAGGAGACAAAAGACCTGTATGCAGAAAACTATAAGACACTGATGAAAGAAATTAAAGATGATACAAACAGAGGGAGAGATATACCATGTTCTTGGATTGAAAGAATCAACATTGTGAAAATGACTATACTACCAAAAGCAATCTATAAATTCAATGCAATCCCTATCAAACTACCAATGGCATTTTTCAAGAACTAGAACAAAAAATTGCACAATTTGTATGGAAACATAAAAGACCCCGAATAGCCAAAGCAATCTTGAGAAAGAAAATTGGAGCTGGAGGAATCAGGCTCCCTGACTTCAGACTATACGACAAAGCTACAGTAATCAAGACAGTATGGTACTAGCACAAAAACAGAAATATAGATCAATGGAACAGGATAGAAAGCCCAGAGATAAACCCACGCACATATGGTCACCTTATTTTTGATAAAGGAGGCAAGAATATACAATGGAGAAAAGACAGCCTCTCCAATAAGTGGTGCTGGGAAAACTGGATAGCTACATGTAAAAGAATGAAATTAGAACACTCCCTAACACCATACACAAAAATACAATGGATTAAAGACCTAAATGTAAGACCAGACACTATCAAACTCTTAGAGGAAAACATAGGCAGAACACTCTGACATAAGTCACAGCAAGATCCTTTTTGACCCACCTCCTAGAGAAATGGAAATAAAAACAAAAATAAACAAATGGGACCTAATGAAACTTAAAAGCTTTTGCACAGCAAAGGAAACCATAAACAAGACCAAAAGACAACCCTCAGAATGGGAGAATATATTTGCAAACGAAGCAACTGACAAAGGATTAATCTCCAAAATATACAAGCAACTCATGCAGCTCAGTATCAAAAAAAACAAACAACCCAATCTAAAAATGGGCAGAAGACCTCAATAGACATTTCTCCAAAGAAGAAATACAGATTGCCAACAAACACATGAATGGATTCTCAACATCCTTTCATTAGAGAAATGCACTAATCATTAGAGAAATGCAAATCAAAACTATAATGAGGTACCACCTCACACTGTTAAGAATGGCCATCATCAGAAAATCTACAAACAACAAATGCTGGAGAGGGTGTGGAGAAAAGGGAATCCTCTTGCACTGTTGGTGGGAATGTAAATTGATACAGCCATTATGGAGAACAGTATGGAGGTTCCTCAAAAAACTAAAAATAGAACTACCATACGACCCAACAATCACACTACTGGGCATATACCCTGAGAGAACCATAATTCAAAAAGAGTCATGTACCACAATGTTCACTGCAGGTCTATTTACAATAACCAGGACATGGAAGCAACCTAAGTGTCCACCGACAGATGAATGGATAAAGAAGATGTGGCACATACACACAATGGAATATTACTCAGCCATAAAAAGAAACGAAATTGAGTTATCTGTAGCGAGGTGGATGGCTCTAGAGTCTGTCATACAGAGTGAAGTAAGTCAGAAAGAGAAAAACAAATACCGTATGCTAACACATATATATGGAATCTAAAAAAAAAAAAAATGGTTTTGAAGAACCTAGGGGCAGGACAGGAATAAAGACGCAGACATAGAGAATGGACTTGAGGACATGGGGAGGGGGAAGGGCAAGCTGGGACGAAGTGAGAGAGTGCATGGACATATACACACTACCAAATGTAAAATAGATAGCTAGTGGGAAGCAGCCGCATAGCACAGGGAGATCAGCTTGGTGCTTTGTGACCACCTAGAGGGGTGGGATAGGGAGGGTGGGAGGGAGACACAAAAGGGAGGAGATATGGGTATATATGTATATGTATAGCTGATTCACTTTGTTATGCAGCAGAAACTAACACACCATTGTAAAGCAATTATACTCCAATAAAGATGTTAAAAAAAAAAAAAAAAAAAGAACCACAGTCCTGAATGTTAAACGTAAAATCTTAAGACTTCTAGAACAAAACACAGGAGAAAATCTTTGCAACGTTGGGGTAGTCACAGTTTCTTAGATAGAACTCAAAAACCACAAACCACAAAAGAAAAGAGTGAAAAATAGTGCTTCATCAAAATTAATGCCTTCTGCTCCTCAAAAGACACTGTTAAGGAAATAAAAAAGCAAGCAACAAACTAGGAGAAAATTTCTGCCATATATATGTATACATATGTATATACACACACACATATATATTTATTTATTTACCTGAAAAAGGACTGTATTCTTGTTTTTATAGGAGTGAATATTTTATTCTTTAGTGTTTAATAGAATACATCACGTATTCAGTTATAATTAAAGAACTCAAACTCAATGAGACTAACAATCCAATTAAAAAATGGGTAAGGATTTGAATGGACATATCATAAAAGTAGATTTATACATCTACTTCATAAAACTAGATGTATAAATTGCCAATAAGACATGAAAAGATAATCAACATTAGTTATTAGGGAAATGTAAATTAAAACCACATGAGGGGGCTTCCCTGGTGGCGCAGTGGTTGAGAATCTGCCTACCAATGCAGGGGACACGGGTTTGAGCCCTGGTCTGGGAAGATCCCACATGCTGCAGAGCAACTAGGCCCGTGAGCCACAATTACTGAGCCTGCGCGTCTGGAGCCTGTGCTCTGCAACAAGAGAGGCCGCGATAGTGAGAGGCCCGTGCACCACGATGAAGAGTGGCCCCCGCTTGCCGCAACTGGAGAAAGCCCTTGCACAGAAACGAAGACCCAATACAGCCATAAATTAAAAAAAACAAAACAAAAAAATACCACATGAGATACCACTATATACTTACTAGAATGGCTAAAATTTAAAAAGACTGACAGGGGACTTCCCTGGTGGTGCAGTGGTTAAGAATCCACCTGCCGGGCTTCCCTGGTGGCGCAGTGGTTGAGAGTCTGCCTGCCAATGCAGGGGACACGGGTTCGAGCCCTGGTCTGGGAGGATCCCACATGCCGCGGAGCAACTAGGCCCGTGAGCCACAACTACTGAGCCTGCGTGTCTGGAGCCTGTGCTCCGCGACAAGAGAGGCCGCGATGGTGAGAGGCCTGCGCACCGCGATGAGGAGTGGCCCCCGCTTGCCGCAGCTAGAGAAAGCCCTCACACAGAGGCGAAGACCCAACACAGCCATAAATAAATAAATAAATAAATAAAAATTAAAAAAAAAAAAAAAAAAAAAAAGAATCCACCTGCCAATGCAGGGGACACGGGTTTGATCCCTGGTCTGGGAAGATCCCACATGCCGCGGAGCAACTAAGCCCGTGCGCCACAACTACTGAGCCCGCGTGCCACATCTACTGAAGCCTGCATACCCTAGAGCCTGTGCACTGCAACTACTGAGCCCACACGCTGCAACTACTGAGCCTGTGCTCCACAGTAAGAGAAGCCACTGCAGTGAGAAGCCCACACAGTGCAGTGAAGAGTAGCCCCCACTTGCTGCAACTAGAGAAACCCACGCACAGCAACGAAGACCCAACACAGCCAAAAAATAAATAAACTAAAAAAAAATGGTGAATTTTGTTACACGAATTAAGTCACAAAAGGAAGATGTCAGAAACAAAAAAAATACATACCATATAAATCCATTTACATCAAATTCTAGAACAGTGCTGTCCAAAGCACTGTTCTCTTCTGTGATGAATGAAATGCTTAATATCTGCACTGTCCAATATGGTAGCCACCAGCCACATTGTGGCTTAAGCATTTGATATGTGATTAATGCAACAAAGAATTTTAAATTTTATTTGATTTTAATTAACTTAACTTTAAAAGGCCACCTGTAGCTAGTGGCTACTGTACTGGACAGCACAACTCTAGAAGACAAATCTATAGCAACAGAAATCAAATTGATGGTTGCTGGGGTCAGGGTGGGGACTGAGTGTCAAGTGGCACGGGGAGGTGTGACAGAAATGTTCTACGTCTTGATTGTGGTGGTAGTTACAGAGATATATACATTTGTCAGAACTCAACAAATTGTACCCTTAAAATAGATGCACTTATTGTAAAAAAAATTTCTTCACGCAATAAAGTCTCAGTAATATATTTTTTAATGGTAAAACACTAATCAATTTTAGACAAATATCTTTTCTCAAAGACTACAACCTAACTACTTATGGTCTGCTTCAAATCTGTCCTCTCCTTTAGTTGTAGAAATTCTAGAGTGTGGACTATTAAATCTACTCAAGTTTTCAGATGTCACAACCCTTTAAAAATAAAATTATCTATACAGGGAAAACAAGAACTGCATGAGGAGGCAGACTCTTTTATCGCTTGGATTTTAGCTTTAAGGTCATCTTCTCGAAGAAGCCATCTCTGATTCCTCTATCTAAAGTAGACACTCCCTCTTATCACACCATTATTTCCTTCATCACATTTACTTCACCTCATGATTATCTCGCATGTTTCTTTGCTTACCTGTTTTGCTACATAGAATTTAAGCTCCATGAGGGTAAAGTCTGCCTTGTTCAACACCATATCTCCATCCCTAGCATCAATTCATTCAACTATGAGTGCAGGAATACTCATAGAGATAATTCTTCAATGGTTCAAATTTTGAATAGCTTTTCCCCTATACCTCATCATTTAAGATCAAATATACTTTTTTTATTATGTGGGCTCTCATGCCAGAAAAAGCATTAGGCATGTCCTACTTCTCATCTCTAAGGTAAACATAATTGGTTTAATACAAGGAACATGGGCTTTGAAAACAAGAACACCATTAATTCCTCCAGGGGAAGGGCAGTGACCTACTAAGCATCTTTGAGATAAGCATTTTTTAAATTGTAGTTGATTTACAGTGTTGTATCAGTTTCAGATATTCAGCAAAGTGATTCATTTTATATATATATATATATATATATATATATATATATATATATATATATATATATGTAATAGATATTCTTTTTCAGGAGGTAAGCATTATTGATGTAACAAAAGGGACATGGCTTTGGAGGCAAGAAGGCCTGGTTCATATCCTAGTTCCTACAGTTACTAGTTACAGTAAGCAGAAAAGAGGCTGGGGGGCCCATTTTTTTAGGGTTTGGTTTGGTTTGGTTTTTTGCATAATATGACTTTAGAAACCCTGGAATGGAGATGGAAAACACACCAGAAATGCCTTCAGGTCTATGGCCTTAAAGAGAGCTTGAGCAGAGCTCAAGAATTACCTAAGTTCAAACACAGATTCAGGGAAGTGATTAAGACATCTATGAGGTGCCTTGGCTTTTCCACAATTTTTTTTTTTTTAAAGATTTATTTATTTATTTATTTTGGATGCGCCACGCCTTAGTTGTGGCACACGGGATCTTTGTTGTGGCACGTGGGTTCTTTTAGTCGCGGCATGCAGGCTTCTTAGTTGCGGCATGCATGTGGGATCTAGTTCCCTGACCAGGGATTGAACCTGGGCCCCCTGCGCTGGGAGCGCAGAGTCTCATCCACTGGACCACCAGGGAAGTCCCTCCACAATTCTTGACTCCACCTAGTGTACTATTTGATTTTACTCTTTAAGCTTATTTCATAGAGAAAGAAAGAGTAACCAAAATCTATCTTTGTGACCCAAGGGCTTACAATAAATCAGGTGGCTATTAGGTGGTTATTACTTCAGGATGACTAAACCATCATTTTACTACTCTCTTGGTCCCTGAGATTTCTGGGTTAATAATTTTAAAAGATAAATTTAAAATTTTTCTGTGTTTAGAATTGAAAATTTTCACTTACATCTTTATGCCTCTTCTGCTCTCATGCCAATAATCCAGTGTTTCTCAAAGTATAGGTCTCAGATCACTTGCTTAACAATCATCTAATCTGCTAATTTAATGTTCAGGTTGTTGATGGTGGTAGCAAGTTTTGTGATTCCCTAAGCCCACAGGGATTTCCCAATTCTCTGATCAACAGAACTTAATTGTCTTGTATTGTTATTTACTTGTTTTATATACATTTCTTGAATTCCTAACTAGTTCCTTAGGGCCAGGGCAAGCCTGCTTTTGCCTTCTTAAAGGGTATAGTACTGCATTATGCTGGCCCTTCCATTCCCTAAATAAATAAATTTTTCTAAAATTGGTGTTTGCCCTGGAGTACTGTTCATCAACAAACTCACAAAACCTTATCTGAAAATGAAAATACTTACTTGCATCAACCATTGATTTATATTCCAAGAGTTGTTGTTTGGTCTGTGCTCTTAGCCTGAAAACAGATAAAGAGAAGAAAGTTATATATTTATTGAGGTTTTACTCATTACTATATGATAAATCAACTCATCTTTTTTGCAAGCTGATGCAACAAAATGAGTATAAATAAATAGCATTAAGGTCTTCCAGTTTGGCCTATTTTATTTAAAAAGGGCATAAAGAATTTAAGGCCTCAGAAAAATACTCAAAATGAAATACAGCAGGAAAACAGCATCTGTGAGGAAAAGTTTAAAATTTGATTTTTAAATTTATTCTTAATGGGTCACACTGAAATGAGGCTTAACGAAAAGGGCTACACAAAGAAATAGATCAGGGCTTCCCTGGTGGTGCAGTGGTTGAGAGTCCGCCTGCCAATGCAGGGGACACGGGTTCGAGCCCTGGTCCGGGAAGATCCCACATGCCGCGGAGCAACTGGGCCCGTGAGCCACAACTACTGAGCCTGCGCGTCTGGAGCCTGTGCTCCGCAACGAGAAAGGCCGCGATAGTGAGAGGCCCGCGCACCGTGATGAAGAGTGGCCCCCGCTCGCCGCAACTAGAGAAAGCTCTCGCACAGAAACGAAGACCCAACACAGCCAAAAATATAAATAAATAAATAAATAAATTTAAAAAAAAAAAAAAAAAAAAAAAAAAAAAAAAAAAAGAAATAGATCAAAATGAGTCAGGTGGACCTTTGTGAGAGAATAGTGTTTGGTAGCCAGGACCTCTTTTGGGCATTTCTTCCTAAGTGGAATACACAACAGATAAGGGAATAGGGGAAGGTAATACAGGGAAGCTATTCTTTCCAGGAGTTGACGAAGCCCATATATGCATTCAAGAAAGCCATGGGATACTCTAGCTGTGGACAGTGGCTAATATGGCTGTCCAGAATTGACACTGGACTGCAGCAGCATTTTCCTATATGGCTCCAAGAACTCTGGATAGGGACTGACCAGATCCAATGACTCATAGATAAAATGAATGGGAATAGTTAAAGGCAAGAGCTCCCACCCGGTGTCTTCTAAACTTCTTCCTCTGATGGATAGATATATTATAAAAGACTGTCGATAACTAAGTTCCCATCACTGTTGCCTATCCCTGTCTACAGGTCCCACAACTCACTCTCAGAGGGTCGGGTACATGGCCCAAAGACTGGGGTGAGACCTTGAGAGAATACAAAGAAGTTCATCAATCATGTGAGGATGGGTGAAAGCATGCCTCCATCTTTGAGAAACCTTTGAAGGAGAGGATGGTGAGTCTTGGGAAATACAACTTTGTTTGACAGAGACTCTTTATAGTAAGCCGACCAGAGCAAATCTGCTTGAACCTACAGAGCAGCTCCTGGGCAACGACATCTACAAAATCATGAGACAAAAGGTTGATCCTGAGGTTCTGGAGCCCCAGATGCTGCCAAAGTGCCTCCATGAGGCTGGCCTGCTTAAATATGGAATAGTGTGATCTCAGGTTGTCACTGACACCAACGCCAAAGAAATCGAGGGCGATCACTGAATGAAACTGGACGGTCTGACCGTCTTGTACCAATCATAACTGGATGTTGGAAAGCCACAGAGAAACATGACTATCTCGACTTCCAACCATACCCACAGAATCCTAGTAGAAGACGTGCAGTCCCTTGTAGGTGAAAAATTTCCCTGACAATTTCCATGAGTGAAGAGCAGGAGAAAGTGGGGGTGGGAGGGGAGGCAGAATGTGCAGATAAGCCACAAGCAGAGGCATGGCCAATAGCCCCACCTGGACTCACAATTCCCTCATCCTGATTCAGGTAAGACCTGGGCTACAAGATTCCATGTTTGGGGGAACCTGTTGTGCATTGGTAGGAGGGAATTTTTAAAGTGAGGCTGTGAGGTTTATTATTAGGCAAGGCCTTTCAAAACAGTGGTAAAGCCGAAATACTTTTACAAAGCTTTTTTTTTTTTTTTTTAAATCACCTAGTTTTGATTTAGAACAGAAATCTGCAAATTTTTTTCTGTAAAGGACCAGATAGCAAAAATTTTAGGCTTTGTGAGTCATATAGTATCTGCTGTAACTACTCAACTCAGCCCCTGAAGCAGGAAAGTTGTGTTCCAATAAAACTTTACTTAAGGGGACTGAAATTTAATTTCATATAATTTTCATCTGTTATTAAATATTCTTGTGATTTTCCCCCCGCCCCCCCCCCCGACCAAGCATTTAAACACATGAAAACTATTCTTAGCTTGAGGGGGGTCACACAAAAACAGAGTAGGATGGATAAGGCCAGGGCCACAGTTGCCCACTGGTGTAAAAGACTGATGTCCTTTCTCATCAAATCTTGCCCTAGCAACGTAGAGACGTTGCTTCCTGGTAGAAAATATAACAAATGAAGCTTCTGGATTGAAAAGGGCCATAGCTGTAACAGAAAAGGGCGGAGCCACCGCCCTCCAGTGTATCAGGGCTTCGATGCAACCCACAAAAGCGCTTGAAAATCGGGGCCCCAGGGCATGAGTGGGTAAGAATGGAGGCGTTAATTACAGCTCTGCAGGCTTCTAAGGGCCCTCTGCTAAACGCTGACTCCAGAGTATCTCGTTTAATGCCCACAGCAACTCTGCTAGGAAGCTGTCATTTTTCTCTCCTTTGCCAAGATGAAGAAAGGGGCTTAAAGAGCTTAAGTGAATGATGCAGTCACGCAGCCATTAAGCGACCGACGCTGAATTCGAACCCTGGACATTCTAAGCAAAGCGGGGAGCTCTTGGCCACGACGCCCACTTGGTTCCCGCCCAGCCGGTCAGAGAGAACAACCTGAGCAGCAGGGTCATGCGGTCCTCGGGACGCGCCGCCTGGGCGCCGGCGACCTGCGGAGGCTCGCCTTCCCCTCTGGAGTCCGCGGTCTCGGCAGCGGCTTGCTCCTCGGACTGCGTCTCCATCCGCGGCGCGAAGAGCTACCACTTAGGACTGGCACACTCTGCCCTAGAAGAGGCCGCTTTTCCCGCCACTAAATTGACACCGGAAGGGGACGCAGGGTCATCGCGCGCCGCCCCGCCCCTTCCGGCGCAGGGCCCCCGCCCTTTCCGCCCCGGTCTCTGGTGGCTGCTGTCCCGGCTGCACTCCCCGGCTCCTGGCACAGCGGCCTAGAGGGGAGAACCCCGACATCACAGGTCTTTCAGCCTTGGAGCTGGGATAGCCGTTATTGACCCAGCTTAGCACTCCCCTTCCATCCGCGGCCTTGGAAGATGGGTGTGCCGGGCAGGCTGGCAGAGATAAACATTGGAGGGTTAGGTAGACTTTTGCTCTGAGCTCATTAGGTCCACGCCCCTCATTTGGCGGAGTAGAGAGTGGCCCAAGTTCAGAGATACCCACTTCCTCCCCACGAGGCAGTGCAGACTTCCAGTTTGAAATTCAGCTGTCAGTAAGATTCGAACTCGTAACAGAGTTGGGTGCCCCCAAGTGTCAGTTTGATGATCCGGCAGATTACAACTGAGCTTTCTTAGCTGAGCAGTGACCGGGCAATGCAGGACATAAATGCCTGACTGGTTTGTAGTTTTTCACTACGGTCAGTCATGTAAGGGGGACAATCTTTGCCGCACAAGCACAAGCAGCTCGGGCCTCTGAACAACAGAGCCGAGCATTCCCTTCTATAGCGAGTTTCCCCGGAGTTATACTTGTTCACACAATTCTCCCCTTTCTTCCTATTATCAAAGTAATTCAGCTCCTGGTAAAAGATTCAAAGGCACGGTCGGATGTAAAATGTTAGGTTCACCACTCCTACTGCCAAATTCCTGGAAGAACATTTTGCTTCATCTTTTCTTTACAAAAAAGTGACCCTATTCTTTTTTCACTTAACTGCTTTTATCGGGATGTCTTCCGATATCTCACATCAATCTCATCCTTTTAAGCAGTTGCCTAACAGGTGTCCACTGGCCAAATTTGGGATGAAGACTATGCAGTGGTTCTCCAATCTGAGCATGCATCAGAATCAATGTCCAATAATACAGAATGGATGATAAATTAGATAATTACCATCATCCCCCTCCCAGTGAGATAAGATTACTCAAAGAAAGTATCGTTAATGAACGTTAAAACTAAAAAGAGAACAGCACCTTTACATCAAAACTCATCTGGTGGTTACCACCTTACCCAGATGATCAAATGTGGTATCACCAGTAGTGTTTAACAATCTGATACTTGACTCCAATGATGCATAAGTTGTGCAAATCACCAATATTCTTGCCGAAATGCATAACCTGAACTTAACTATGAAGAAACAATCAGACAAGAAATCTGGAATAAAGGACATTCTACAAGAAAAATGGTCTAGACAATTCATGTTAAAAAGCAGGGCAATTGGGACTTCCCTGGTGGCACAGTGGTTAAGAATCTTCCTGCCTGCCAGTGCAGGGGACATGGGTTCGAGCCCTGGTCTGGGAAGATCCCACATGCCGCGGAGCAACTAAGCCCATGCGCCACAACTACTGAGCCTGTGCTCTAGAGCCTGCGAGCCACAACTACTGAGCCCTCGCGCCACAACTACCAAAGCTTGCACGCCTAGAGCCCGTGCTCTGCAACAAGAGAAGCCACCGCAAGGAGAAGCCCACGCGCAGCAACAAAGACCCAATGCAGCCAAAAATAAATTAAAAAAAAAAAAAAAAAAAAAAAAAGCAGGGCAATTGTTCTATATGGAAAAACAAATGAAACTTGGAGCTCTGGATTGGAAAAATGTTTGTAAGACATTTTTGGAATGATTGTGGAAATTTGATTATGTACTGTATATTACATATGGAGTTGTTAACTTTCTTAGTGTGATAAAAAGATTGTGGGGACTTCCGTGGTGGTCCAGTGGTTAAGACTTCGCCTTCCAATGCAGGGGGTGCAGGTTCGATCCCTGGTCGGGGAGCTAAGATCCGACATGCCTCGTGGCCAAAAAAACCAAAACGTAAAACAGAAGCAATATTGTAACAAATTCAATAAAGACTTTAAAAATGGTCCAAATCAAAATTAAGGGTCTAATTCTTAGGACATAGATTTATGATGGAAGTATTTTAAGGGGACATTATATTGACACCTGAAATTTACTTTCAAGTGGCTCTCAAAAATAGGAATTTATGTGCACAAGTGCACACACGTGTGTATATGACCGCCATACATTTTTTTTTCTCTGTAGCCTTAATATTTGCCTACGTAAATCACTAAAATTTTGTTTCCTATTAGGAAATAAAATCCATGGAATATTTACATAAGTCAATCAAGTACTTATCCACATAGAAAAGTTTCAAAAGGCTTTTTACAGACCTTATTTCCAATGAAATAAAAAATCACCAACATATAGATGTCTGACAAAAAAAATAAACTACTGGGACTTCCCTGGTGGCGCAGTGGTTAAGAATCCGCCTGCCAATGCAGGGGACACGGGTTCGATCCCTGGTCCGGGAAGATCCCACATGCCGTGGAGGAACTGAGCCCGAGTGCCACAACTACTGAGCCCACGTGCCGCAACTACTGAAGCCCGTGCACCTAGAGCCTGTGCTCTGCAATGAGAAGCCCCCGCTGTCCACAACTAGAGAAAGTCTGTGCACAGCAACGAAGACCCAACGCAGCAAAAATAAATAAACTACTTAGAAAATAAGCAGTAAAATAATCTCCAGATCAAAAAGGATCACAAAAGAAATAACCAGATATTGACGAAAGAGGACTTTAGAAACCAGCTATCACAGAGGAAAATGTATATACAAAGGCTCTTATTACTAAAAATATATTAAGTATTTAACCTAAATTAGAAAATAACCAGGGCTTCCCTGGTGGCGCAGTGGTTGAGAATCTGCCTGCCAATGCAGGGGACACGGGTTCGAGCCCTGGTCTGGGAAGATCCCACATGCCACGGAGCAACTGGGCCCGTGAGCCACAATTACTGAGCCTGCGCGTCTGGAGCCTGTGCTCCGCGACAAGAGAGGCCGCGATGGTGAGAGACCCGCGCACCGCGATGAAGAGTGGTCCCCACTTGCCACAACTAGAGAAAGCCCTCGCACAGAAACGAAGACTCAACACAGTCATAAATAAATAAATTCTTTAAAAAAAAAAAAGAAAATAACCAAAAGAAAAACAGATGGTGAGAATTAACATAAAAGCTAAAACTACCAAATAAAGGTAGTAGAAATGATACCTTTTTATCATTGTTTCAAAACACCAGTAAAAGACCCCCTAGACAAGCCTGATTAGAAAACACAAGTATTCAACATCAGGAATGAGAAGATATAAGTATAATACAAAAGAGATTGAATAATATCATATACCTCTACAGCTATAATTTAGAAAATCCAGAATGGATGATTTTCTAAGGTGGTGGTGGTGGGGAATTCCTAAAAAACACCAAAAAAACATGGAAAGCTACCATTATAAGCAGCAATAGGCCAGGTGACTTTACAGATTAATTTAGCTAGTTTTCAATAAATGAATAGATTTTAAATTTCTCTTCCTGCTGAGTTTTTAATAGTCAAGGCTGGGGAATTTTATTTACTCTTTCAGCTTATGATATCATTGGGGTTTTTCTGGTTTTTTTTTTTAAAGGCTAACAGCTAAAAATACTGAAGAGATGTCCAATCCAGGAATAAGATGGGGATCTACCGATTATCAATGTTATTTTGGAGATTCTAAAACAATAACCTAAAAATCATATAGTTGAAAAAATAAAATTTGGGGATTTAAGGCCTAGAAAAGCACGAAAATCAAGCAAGAACATCGATGTCAACTGGGTAACAAAAATACAACTAGCAATTAAAAAACAGAAGTGGGAAATAGGGCCTATTCACAATAGTGACAAAAAAAGCATAAAGCCAGCAATAAACTTGACAAGAAAAATAAAGCAATTACATAATTAAATTCTAACATTGCAATGAAAGGCATGCAACAAGTCTTTGATGGAGAAAAATGTTTCTGGATGGGAAGACAATGTCAGTCCATCCAGAGTTAGTACATAATGTTCTATATATACATATATAATATACAGGCAAAATCTCAAAGAAGCTTTTCAGTAACTGGACATAATTTTATGGTTCATGTGTTTGAAATTGCCCCCACATATTTGGGAAGCAGTGGTAGCCTCATCATACCAGATAAACTTAATGTAAAACTATATTAATCACAGGAAAAAACAAGTAGATCAGGGAACAATAAAAACTGATGTTTCAATTGTACAAGGAAGATTTTAAATATAATAGTACTGGCTGGCACAAATGGGCATCCATCTGGAAGTTAAGAATCCTATCTCGGGCTTCCCTGGTGGCGCAGTGGTTGAGAATCTGCCTGCCAATGCAGGGGACACGGGTTAGAGCCCTGGTCTGGGAAGATCACATATGCCGCGGAGCAACTGGGCCCGCGAGCCACAACTACTGAGCCTGCGCTCCGCAACAAGAGAGGCCGCGATAGTGAGAGGCCCGCGCACTGCGATGAAGAGTGGCCCCCGCTTGCCGCAACTAGAGAAAGCCCTTGCACAGAAACGAAGACCCAACACAGCCAAAAATAAATATAAAAATAAATAAATAAATTTAAAAAATAAAAGAAATAAAAGGCTTCCAATTGGAAAGGAAGAAACCAAATGATCTCTTTAAAAAAAAAAAAAAAAAAAAAAAGAATCCTGTCTCATACCACATACAAAAAGTTTACTGAGGGCTTGTAGACCTAAACAGGAAAAATTTAGAAATTTGAGAGATGGTAATGGTTTGGGGATGGAGTTGACCTTAACACCAAAAATCCAAAAGCAACCACAGAAAAAATAGTTTTGATAATATAAAAATTTAAAGTGTCTGCATGGCAAAAGATACAGCATAAACAGATTTAGGGCAAACGACAAAACTGGGAAAGCCTTACAAATTGATAAATAAGCGGACTACAAAAATTGATTCAACCACTCATGAGAAGTATAAATTAAGACAGCAAACAAAATAGGATATTTTTTGCCAAACTCACAGAAATTAAAGAGAATGATTACCTTCAGTTCTGGCAAGGATGCAGAGAAAACCAGAACTTTTGTACATTTATTGCTGATGACATTGAGAAAGTCAGCTGGCTGTACCTGCCAGAACTTAGAACACACTCTTTGGAGAACCCAGTGTACATAAAGAAAGGCATGGGATATAATGACATTTAAACAGCATTGTCTGTAGGAGCAAAGACAAAAAGCAATCTGAACATAAACAGGGGAATGGTTAATCACATTATAGTATATCCATACTATGGACTGTAATGCCCAAATACAGGTAAGGCTTGTCCATGTTGAAAGAATTGCTAAGTATATAGGATAATCTCATTTTTTTAATACCCCCCCCATAACAATTTACATGCAGGTCTATATTCATAGAAGGCATGAATGGATACATCCCAAACTCCATCCTTCGGGTAGGTGGGATTGAGGCGTAGGAGATTAAGAGGGGATGGGTAAATAAACGTTTTTAGATACTTTCTTATTTGTTTTGAGGATTGTTTTATTTTCTTAACCAATAAAGAAAAAGCAAACTAGGTTTTGAATATAAATTAAAATTCTTATTTTTCCAAGTGAAAAAGGTGATACTAGTTTAAATTGTTAATTTAAGAAAGTGGTACGAGTAGATTACTTAGAATTATAGCAGCAACCACCAGAGGAAATAGAAATTGGGGGAACTGGGAATGAGGTGGTACTTTTCCTTACATAGAACTAGGCAGTCAATTCTCTTAAGATGACTGGGCTTACATACAGTATGACATAAAGTAAGTAAGGATTGTAAATGCCTTCAAGAGCTTAGTAATTTATCTGAAGTAAACCAGGTACATAAAACAAAAACCAATTGTGTATATTAATTGGGTCCCCAGGTAACTGAAAGCAGTTTTTTTACTATTTCCCCACTGTACCTTTAAAACAACTTTTATCCGCAAGTGGGAAGTAGCCACATTCAAATGAGTTAAGGTTTAAGTAAAAAGGACTACAACTTTATTAAAAGTAAATAAATGTAACATATAATATGTACAGATGGCACATGGTGCCAATTTTATTTGCAGATTTTATAGTATTCCAAAGTTCACAAGTTACACCTTTGCCACAGCCTTGGCTAAATCTTGAACTAGTGCAGAATTCAGCTGTGCTAGAGTGCTGATCTTAGCATGCTTAGACGTAGCATACTTGTTCTTGATAGTCTGGAAGAGAAAAGCATAGTAATTAATGAAGGAAAAGAGGAAAACATCATAAGAACCAACGATACACATATACACTTAAAAATCAACTCCTTAAAAGAAAGCTATGAATTTACAGGCATAAAATCTTAATGACTGAAAAAAAAAAAAAAAAAATCTTAATGAGTGGACTTCCCTGCTGGCGCAGTGGTTAGGAGTCCGCCTGCCAATGCAGGGGACAAGGGTTTGAGCCCTGGTCCGAGAAGATCCCACATGCCGCGGAGCAACTAAGCCCGTGCGCCATAACTACTGAGCCTGAGCTCTAGACCCCGAGAGCCACAACTACTGAGCCTGAGTGCCACAACTACTGAAGCCCGTGAACCTAAAGCCTGTGTTCCATGACAAAAGAAGCCACCTCAATAAGAAGCCCGCGCACCGCAATGAAGAGAAAGCCCAAGCTCAGCAACGAAGACCCAACGCAGCTAAAAATAAATAAATAAATAAATATATATATATATATATATATATATATATATATATATATATATAAAACACAAAATCTTAATGATTTTTCACTTTTCCCAACATCCTACAGTACCATTGACTCACCATATGCTTTGTAAGCCCACGATTCACCATGATTATATTCTTAGCCAGGTGTTGCATAACAAGAAGAAGGGATTCTTCAGTGTATGACAGGTAATGCTGTAGAGTTGGTGTCTAAGACAACAAAAGTTAATGTTGAAAATGCTCATCGCCAATGATTTTCATAAAATTTCTAGATGTTATTCAAAACTAGGGTAGGGAAGTAGATACTGTATGACTGATTATAATCAAACTTTAAGACAAGCTTAAGACCCCTTCTTCCCCAAATACCCTTCTTTCATGGCTTCTAGGATCCTGTGCTCCAACCTAATTACACTTTTGTAATTGCTGACTTGCCCACCCCAAAGCTAGACTCCAAGTTCTTTGGAGCTGACTTTCTCATTCATAATTCTATTTCTAGGGTCTAGAGTACCACACGGCATATAGGAGAAATACTTGTTGAATCAACGAATACGAATGAACTTCTAGTATGTCATTTGGCCTGCTTGAGCTTCTCCATCTGTAAGGAGTAGCAGCTGCTCTGCCTTTCTCAAAGGGGTATAGATAGATGAGATTAGGCAATGAAATGGAAGCATTCTATGGAGATATCACAAACAAGATATTTTAAATCATTCCCTCAGTAGATGCCATATTTAAGAACCATTTGAACTGTCCTTTAATGACAGCAGTTCTGTATGCAGTAAATATTATAATTTAAAAGCTCAGGGTAACCTCAATTTGTGGGACAGTGCTTACCCATTCACCATTATCAAGAATTTTCAGTGCTAAGCAAAAAGCTCCCACTGCAATCTGAGAAGGAGGAAAGTGCACCATATCGTAGTCCAACATAGTTAGTTCCATCAGATATTTGGCCAAAGTATGTAGCTCAACATCAACCTGGAATAAAACCCACAGGTTCTGTCAGAGAATTCTGCATTGGCAGTAACTGGTATGCCCATAACTAACTACAGATATTTGCCTACAAACTCTCAAATGCAATTGCCCATGAAAGGCTTTAATAATAATATTAACATACAGACTGATTGGAAATAAATACCATCTTTATCCCTTCCTCACGTAGTTAGGTATAAATACAAGGCACTTGAATTAGATCTCATTGGCCAGCAGTAGTCCCTAATGTACCATACCATAGGTTTCAAGAAATCTGTACCTCTCCAATCTTAGATGCTCTCCGAAGGAAATGCAGGGGTAGAGGGCGACCCAGACTGAAATTTAAAGCTCTTAGAATCTTCATTTCCATCTGCCTGATTTGGTACTTAGTGTAGGTGTTGTCAGTCACAAAGGCAAAGTCACCAATTTCTGGAGGGTACATTTCCTCATATTTGCTTGCAATAAACATGGCAGTGACACCAACCAGCTGCAGCATCTTCTTGGGCACACAATTATCCTGCAATGGGAATTTCAACTGGATCAATAAATAATAGGTATTTGAAAAAGGAGGCACAGAATTGTGAAGGAGTGGTGGGAAAGACACACACTCTCACAACGGAATCTCAATTAATGACAGACACCCCATGCCTCAAGACAGATTTTAGCTGAAAAAGTCTGTTTCTTATGACTCAGCTAGGACCCTGGAAGGGAGAACCCTCAGTTGGTGAATTATGCTCACCTGCATGAACCGATCAATAATGGAAACAGTCATGTACATGGTCTCCTGGAGTAACCTGAATTTCATTTGAACCTGCACTAGCCAGTCAATTAGGATGGCTCTCATGTTTCCAGTGACTTCACGACCCAGTAGGTATTTTGGTCTGACTGCTTGCTCTTCCTGCAAAAGAAACGCTGATTATCCTAAGAAGCAAGACTCCACATGACATTTCCGACCAGAAATAGTCACCTCAAAATAGCTCTGGAACATTTAGAATCTCTAATGGTTCTTAACTCAGTTATTCATTTGGTCACTGCAAACAGCTCTATCACTGAGAAACAAAGAAAGCAAACATTAAACAGGACAGTGTGACAGGTTTTCATATTGGCAAATCTTACTATGTCCAATTCACCATCACTACTACTGGCCCACACCCTTTCCCCACTTCTTCCCAAATAAGGATACCATACTATCTATCACCTCAGATCTTTTCACTTAAGACTCTAAACCCACAACCTGAGCTTTATGAAGTAGAAAAAGTAGCAGCAGCTCCCAGATCAGCTGGAACCAATATGCTACCACTCCTACTCCAGGGTTTAAACCCCCAAAACACCATAGATAACAAAAGTCAACCATCAAAATCCAGCACACACATCTGCTAAACCCACTCCTCCAAAGTTAGAACACAAACTTTAAAGACAAGGGAGAAAAGAAATCCACAGCAGAAGGCTGGTCCTGGCAAGGAAGTCTTCTTACAGGACAATCCTGTAGAAAATGGAGATGCCCAAAAGAACCAGGCAAGAGCCTGAAGATGTTAATGATGCCACTAGAACACAATGCATTATAAACAAGCAGCTGGGTAAATTTGGTAACTGTATAGCTTATGTTGTTAACATACAGAATGCTTCCTTGTCTGGGGGGGAAAAGGGCAAAGGACACTAATAGAAAGTTTCAGAAATGGGATGAAATGGAAGAAAACCAAAACCTTTAGTTTTTGAGTATACTCCTCTGGGACACAAAGAACAATTTCCCTGATATCACATGCTCATAAGCAACATTGACCCAAAATGCCTTTTTTTGGCTATAGTTCTTCAGCATCTTCTCCATTACCATGTACCTCCTGCCTGTTACGCTCCTTAAACCCAGAATTTAGGACTCACTCACTCCTAACTGTGATGGGTACAACATACCTTTCAATCTGTGGACTTTCCTTTAGGAAAAGCCATGGTAGTATCCACTCTCACTTTGAATTTTCCCTGTTCAAAATGGCAAATAGAGACTTCATTGGGAATTTCCTGGCGGTCCAGTGGTTAGGACTTCCACTGCCAGGCCCGGGGTTCAATCCCTGGTCAGGGAAATAAGATCCCACAAGCCATGCATGCAACCCCCCCCCCCAAAAAAAAGATTTCATTGGCTTACTTTGGGCCTTTTTATTTTTGGTATTCCACGAAGAATTTCAAAGTGGAACCTACTGTTACGAAATGCTGCTCATATCTTGCTTAAATAGTTGTGAACTGTTAATGGAAAATCTCTTTAATAAAGCTAGATGCAGTTTAGAAAAAACAGGTTTAATATTACTGACCTCAAGTTGTCTCAGATAAGCATAGATATCTTTTACATATTCACTACAAAGGTTTGGATCTGCTCCATCTTCTGCATCCACATCATTCACTGCAAGAATTACATCAGAGAAAGCCTGGCACAGATATTCTTCTGCAGGGGCACAGCCAGATGTTTCCATGGGGCTTGGAGAGGGAGTATCAACCTTGAAACAGAATAGACTTTTTGAAATAATAGCAAAGAGGAGCATACAATCTGGAAATGAAGGTCAGATTATTGGTACCAATTCAAGAGACTATCTGCTGAATAGACATACAATTCATTTACCTTTTCAAATTTATTCAATTTGTCTTCAGGAAGTGAATAATATGAAAGGTGAAATGCCAACTTAGACTGAATCAATTTAGAGTCAGTAGAATGCTAACAGGTAAAACAGAGAGGAAGCAAGTTCACATCTAGACTTTCCTCCAAAGGAAACTGATAAGTAACGCATTTGCTTAGCAATGTCATGTAAAGTTAATCCAAGTGAATGACAAGTTAGTCTTTAGTAACATGGCCTGCTTCCCACTGCACAGGAGAGCACAAGTTCTGTCCCGACTACTAAGGATTTTATTTATTTATTTTTGGCTGTGTTGGGTCCTTGTTGCTGCACGCGGGCTTTCTCTAGTTGCGGCGAGTGGGGTCTCCTCTTCATTGAGGTGCGCAGGCTTCTCATTCCGGTGGCTTCTCTTGTTGCGGAGCATGGGCTCTAGGCACACGGGTTTCAGTAGTGTGGCACGCAGGTTCAATAGTTGTGGCTCGCGGGCTCTAGAGTGCAGGCTCAGTAGTTGTGGCACACAGGCCTAGTCACTCTGTGGCATGTGGGATCTTCCCGGGCCAGGGCTCGAACCCGTGTCCCCTGCATTGGCAGGCGGATTCTTAACCACTGCACCACCAGGGAAGCCCCCAAACTACTAAAGATTAACTGACTTTGTTATCACGAACCATTTTCTTCAAGCTCCAGTTACCCCGTTGTCCAAACATTTATTGAGCACTTTCTTAAGTCAAGCTCTATGCTAGGCACTGGCTTTATGGTGTCCTCAAGGGGCTTTGAATTTAGAAGAAATAAGTAAATGAAGTAAAGAGATTGATTCTAGAAACAAATCCTAGAGGTGTGGGAAGTTAGGGTAGGGTTGGGAAAGTTAGGGAAAGCTTTAGGTGTTGATGATTGAGCTGTTTTGAAGGATGAGAAGGTTATCAGTTAAAAGAAAGACGGTGGGAAAGTGAAGGCAAGAATCAGTGTGGGACTTTGACAGAAAGCTCAGGTCTTTCGGTATGGCCATTTAAAGACTGCACATGCTACAGGTTTCTGTGGTATGTCCAGAAGGACAATACTAAAGCCATAGCCTCACATCCCCTTCCCTTACATATGGAGAGCTAGGCTGAATGACTTTAACCGATCATTTTCCCAACCAGCTTTAATGAAGTTTTAAAAATTAGAACTTAAGAATGCAGTTCATTGCTGGTCAGGGAACTAGATCCCACATGCATGCTGCAACTAAGAGTTCGCATGCCACAACTAAGGAGCCCAAGTGCCGCAACTAAGGAGCCAGCAAGCCACAACTAAGACCTGGCACAACCAAATAAATAAATATTGAAGAAAAAAAAAAGAATGCAGTTCATTGCAGTTTCAGGAAAGCAGCCTCTTTAGATGGTGTATTTTTTCTTCAAAAGAGTAGATACATTTACATACCTGATATTTAATAAAATGTTGTTGGTTTTTGAGGCTAAGTGTTAACTCATCTTCTTACCTTCTCTGAAGAGCTCCATTTTCTGCTTTACATCCTTATATAAATTCCAATGTTACAGACTTATTATTAATTATTTGGTGGCCACATTATGGAGTAAAAAAAAAAAAAGGACTCAAGAGAACAATCTGTGTTTCAGTCAATAAATTTTGGCCAGAGATGGCTTGTACCCAAAGACAGCAAAATCTTTAGTCCAGGCAGCTACTACTCAGTATGGTAAACAAAGGAGGGGTAGTATAACAAAGCAATTAAAAGCATAGATTCTGAAGCCAGATAGCCTGGGTTTGAATCCAATTATGTGCCACTGATGAGATATGACTCTAGAAAAGATACTTAATACTTCTTTATGCCATTATCTAAAAGTAGAGGTAATAATACCAGCGCACTAAGAGAGGGTAAGATTATGTGAGCTAATCCATGTAAAGTGCTTAGCAGAGCCTACCTCCTGCTAAGCACTCTATAAATATTTTTCCTATTTAGTCAAATGCTATGCCATGCATTAGTAAAATGAAGGGAAAAGAAACAATCAACAGGCTCTAAAATATTACAGTTAAGTTTACCAAAATAGGCTCAGGGGGAAGTTTCTCTTCTTTAACAGGCTCGGTCTCCGGCTCTGGCTCTGGCTCCAGATCCAGCTCCGGCTGGGACTCCGGCTCTGGCACAGGAGCTTTTTCCAGAGGTTTTGGTAGTTTTTTAGCAATAACTTTTCCAGCAGCTAAAGTTTTTGCTTCCTGTGGATGAAAAGGAGAGAATGGAATGTTTCTCCATCACGGGTCACAGTTGGAAGGCAGACTCTTACAGAGTAGTTGAATCAGGAAGACAGTTACCTTTTTCAGGGGCAATTTGGCCTGTGGCTGTTCACTGACTTTGTTACCGATGTCTCCAAGAGCTGTTCTTGGCCTCAGCCCGGGCTTAGAGGCTGCAACAGCGGCCACAGGCACGCGCTTTGCGCCTGCCATACTGACCTTCGCCTTATTTTCAGCATTAATTTTCGTGTTCTGTAAAAAGCAAGACCACTTTGAGAGCTGGCTCAGCCAAGTTAGAGTAAATCAAGGGTTAAAGCGGGGGCAAAACAGAGGCTCTCAGGAGGAATGCCGACTGTAAATGGGTTCCCAGGGGAAACCTGCGTTCCAGGGTCTACGCTAAAGCTGTAACAAGCCAGAATCCTCCCAGAACCTCTTCTTTCACCTATTGAGGGATTGCCTGCTCAATCCCCGCCCGACCTAAAATACCATAAATTTACATTTGAAAGGAAATCGAAAAAGCCTTCAATTGCAGGCACCTTTCCGGTGGGGAGAGGGTTATGCAGTTGGTGGGAGCTCGCTCAGGGGTCCTCCGTCACCTTTTACAAAAGGTTTCGCGTCTACCCTCCATCTGTCCCCTCCCCCCGCCACTTTATCCAAGCCCCATCCACTTCTTTCTCACCTTCCTCTCTCCGTCTGTCCGCACCCCAAACTCTCCCACCATTTTAGGGGCCCAGCGACCGCCATTCTCCTCCCAAATCTGTCCCGGTCCACTCCTGCCAGGGGAACTCCAGCAGGCGAAGATAGGGAGAGGAGACGCAGCGAGCCAGGAGAGCCGCGTTTGTTCACCGTCCCTAGCAGCTCACCCTGGTGATCCGGAGCGCCATGGCTTCCTCTGCACCAGGCAGCAGCTCAGTGGGGAGAAGCAGAGCACGGGAGCCCCAGACCAGCCGGGGACCTTGAACCCACCGCAGGCCAGCAGCCGTTCCTCCGCAGCACGCCGGGAGGAATCGGGCCCCGCTTGAGGTTTAAACCCCGCACCGCTCCCTCCCTATTGGCTTGTTTGTGGCACTCGCTCGCTTCCCATTGGCGGCGGCCGGTTCCTCCTAGAATGCGTTTCCAGGGCGATCCCGCGAAGAAGTTCGGGCGGGGGTGGGGCCAAATAGTCACGTGTTCTGGCTCGGCGCCTGCGCCCTCGAGCAGCTACTGTTGCCACCTGGAGAGGCGTGATCACCGCCCACCTGGAAAAGCGAACCTGTGCGCCGTCATAGTTAGCAGCGGGGCCTTGGAAAAGAGAGTGGAGCCGCTGGTTTGACGTGAGAGGAAGTTATGGCTTTAGTCCTACTTATTGTTAAACACACTTTCCTCTTCTGCAGTGGCATGTAGCAGGAAAGGCTTTTGTATATACATTCTTTCATTTGATCATTCTGGCAGCACTCTGGGTTGGAGAAACTGAAGCTCAGAGAGGCTTTGGGTGACTTTCTCAGGATCACAAATTAGTAACAGGGGACTAAACTTAGATTTCTTTAGATCCATGACGTTTCCACAACGCTAATTGTCTCTTAAGAATATTGCCAGGGGGCTTCCCTGGTGGCGCAGTGGTTGGGAGTCTGCCTGCCAATGCAGGGGACACGGGTTCGAGCCCTGGTCTGGGAGGATCCCACATGCCGCGGAGCGGCTGGGCCCGTGAGCCACAAGTACTGAGCCTGCGCGTCTGGAGCCTGTGCTCCGCAACAAGAGAGGCCGCGACAGTGAGAGGCCCGCGCACCGCGATGAAGAGTGGCCCCCGCTTGCCACAACTAGAGAAAGCCCTCGCACAGAAACGAAGACCCAACACAGCCAAAAATAAATATATAAAAATAAATAAATTTATTAAAAAAAAAAAAAAAGAGAATATTGCCAGCCTCTTAGCGTGCCAGATTACTTCAATCAAATTTTTTCCCAAAGCCAATCTTTTTGTTTTACTTTTAATTTGAAAATAATTTCAACCTTAGAAAAGTTGCAAACAAAAATATTACAAGGAACACACGTATACCCTTTACCCAGATTCAAATATCCTTAACATTTTACCCCATTTGCTTTATCATTTACTTAATCGCTTTCTTATATATAGATCTATCCATGTATAACTGTATATAAACATTTTTTTCATGAAATATTGGAGGGTAAGTTACGTTATCATGGCCCCTTAGCCCTCAATTCTTCAGTGTGTATTTCCTAAGTAAAAGGGATGTTCTTTTAACATAATCACACTACAGTTATCAACTTCATAAATTTACTTTATCACAACATTGTATTCAACCTAGTTTGTATTCCAGTTTTGTCAGTTGACCTAATAATGTCCTTCCTAGCATTTTCTTTTCTCCAGTACAGGATCCACCTAGGGTCAATGTTGCATGTAGCCTCCTTTAGTCTGGAACAGTTCCTGCAGCTTTTCTTTGTCTTTTATAACACTGATGGTTTTGAAGAATACAGTACTCCATGCCACTTTTTAGAAAATAGAACTTTCTTATTTTTGTGTTTGTCTAATTGTTCCTTGTGATTTACATCGAGGTTATGCACTCTTGGCTGTTATGCCATGTAGGTAACATCATATTCTTCTTAGGGGATCAACTCTGCAGACACATGGTGTTCACCTGTTCCCCATAAGTGAGATTAATTTTGATAACTTGGCCAAGCTGCTACCTGCTTTCTCCACTGAACATTTAGTTGTTTGTTTCTGACAACGAATAAAGTGTCAGTGGGGAGACACTTTAAGACTGTGCTTCTCATCAAATTTCCCCCTAGATTTCACCTCTCCTCACAGCAGCACTTGCTTAGGAACTGTTGACACTGTTGTCCCAATGCCATGGGCTCTCTCTAACTAGCTGAAGCTGATAAAAGGCCATACACTTTGAATGACCCTAGGATGCCAGGCCTTTAGCAGACCTAAGTGAAGACCACTTCCTGACCATTGCTCAGTGGAACTTCTTTTAACATAGTAGTTCTCAACTGGGGAACATTTTGTCCCAAGGGTGGGGAGGCATTTGGCATTTCTGGTTGTCACAACTGGGAAGGTGCTACTGGCATCTAGTGGGTAGAGACCAGAGATGTTTCTAAACATCCTACAGTGCACAAGACAGCCCCTACACCCCCTAAACACACACACACACACACACATATACACATAATTATCCAGCCCCAAAAGTCAATACTCTGGTAGTGCTAAGCTTGAGAAATCTTGCCAGCTATGTACATACCTATAACTCATTTCTTCTTCTTTTTTTTTAATATGTATTTATTTGGCTGTGCCAGGTCTTAGTTGTGGCATGTGGGATTTAGTTCCCTGACCAGGGATTGAACCTGGGCCCCCTGCATTGGGAGCATGGAGTCTTAGCCACTGGACCACCAGGGAAGTCCCCCTATGACTTTCCCCCTATGATTTCTATTCAGAATGTTAACTTTTGATGCGTAATTAACCCAAGTTTCGTGGATCATCTCCTTTCTTTATAACACTTAGAAACTTGACTTTTCTTCTCGGTGAACTACTCAATGTTCTCAACCCTGGCCTGGTTAGTAGTGCCAACTACATACCAGGTGATGTTCTAGGTGCTAGGAATACAGCTCTGAACAAAACAGATGAGATCCCTGCTCTCATTAAGCATATATTCCAATAGGACAGAGACTAAATAAGTAAATAAGTAAGTAAAGTAGGAAAAATATCAGATAGTACTAAGTGCTAGGCAGAGAATAAAAAAAAAGTGATGCAAATAGAGTGATTTGGTAGCTGACTTATACTTGGTGGTCAGGGACAGTCTGAGAAGTTGACATTTAAGCTGAGGTTTAAATGACAAGAAGGAAAGCATTCCAGATAAAGGAAATAGTCTGTGACAACCCAATGATAGTGTTGACCTAAACTAAATAGACTTCCAGTTATTTCGCCAGCAAAAATGGGTTTATTCAGGATCAACAAAGAATTGCAATTTGGGATCTGTACCCTTGGCAAGCCATGCAAGTCCCATGCCACAAGGAGAGGACTCTTATAGAGAGGGGAAAAAGCAGTTGGGAGGGCTATAGTAAACAGAGTCCTTTGGAGGAATTGAGAATTTGAAATATGGTGGCTTTTTATTGGCTGAGCTCTTGCCAGGTAAGAAGAGGAAGTCTCTCTTTTTCTTGCTGGGCTCTGCCAAAGTCACAGGGCATGAAAGCTCCCTCTTCTGACCCCCCATTCTATTTTAATTGAGCTTTCTGTTTATTAATTTTTGTAATAGGAATGAGCTTGTCATGTTCAGAAAAGCTGGTGTGGCTAGAGTATGGGGGGAGGAGGAGAGTAGAGATGAGATTAAAGAAATTGGAAAGGGTAAAATTACACAAGGCCTTGTAAACCAAGCTATGATAAGTACAGTGGAAGGCTTTGGAGGGTTTTAAGTCAAGGTGTGGCATAATCTATCTTTCTGAAAGATTACTGTAGTCACTGTGGAGAGAATACACGTAGGTGGGGAGGAGACAGAGGGGGAAGCAGGAGGAGAAGAGAAGCAGGGGAGCCATTAAGAGGCTACTGTAGCAGGCCAGGCAAAAGATGATGGCTTTGATGGTACTAGTAGTGGTAGACAGAATGGGATAGATTCTGGATATATTTTGGAGGTAGACTTGCTGGGTCTTAATGCTTTACATGCTTGGAGTGAGAGAAAAGGGGTCAAGGATGACTCTTAGGTTTTGACTTGAGTAAATGAAACAGAACGCTAATAGATGAGCAGCTTTTAGGGAGTAGCAGGACATTTGGAATGCCTAGAGATATACAAGAGGAGAGGTCTACTAGGCTGAGGCCAGGGTGGGAGCTAAAGCCTCCTTTGCTGAGATAGTATTTAAACTCTGATGCAGATGAGGTCATCTAGAGAAGGAATGTAAAGAAGAGTAGATGCCCAGGAGCAAGCCCCAGGGCCCTCCATTTTAAAGACTGAACAGAGAGGGAGAGGCCCTCTCTGTTAGGAAGTTAGGAAAATTGGACAAGAACACCAAAGAGGTAGGAGACCAAATAGTGGTGTCTCAGAAAAGAGAAGGCAGTGTTTCTCAGAGGGAGTAGTGGTTTAACATGGCAGATTAAATATACATATTTATCTTTGTTTCTTCCTGAAGGCAGTAAAGGGATTTTTTTTTTAATGCATAAACTCTCAAAGATGGGTGAAGAGACAATAATGATACCATTTTAGAAGTAGGAAACACATTGAAGAGTATTAATGGAAATACCAGACCAAGAAAGTTGGAATCTAAGCTGGCAATGGAAAGTAAAGAAGCAAACTGATTCATGCTGTAGACACCAGCAGTCTTGGGTATTGGACACACCAGGAGTCTATGAAACTGGTGGTGTAGGTAGAGCTGAAAACAGGATTGCTTGATTTCCTCCTGCACTTAGGAGTGCAGTGAGAGTGCAGCATCTTCTTGGTCCTGGCAGATGATTAGAGGTTTATGTTCTGGAGAGGCTGAATTAATGGAACTCTGGATTTCAGACACCAGGCAAGCTGAGCAGGGATGAAGTGAAATTCTTCAACCCAATGGTGAGACCAAGTTCCCTCTTCCACTCAGTCCCCTAAAATGCAGGCAGCTGGACTTATAACCTCCTAAGTGAGATAAAAGCATGCCTCTCTGAGAAATGGACCAGCCCAAGAGAAAAGTCTTAAAAATACAGACAGTTAGGAAGGGTTACCAATGAAATGGATGGGTCATGTTTAAAGTGACACTCACTGCCAAAACAATCTTGAGGGAAAAAAACGGAACTGGAGGAATCAGACTCGCTGACCTCAGACTATAGGACAAAGCTACACTAATCAAGACAATACGGTACTGGCACAAAAACAGAAATATAGATCAATGGTACAGGATAGAAATCACAGAGATAAACCCATGCACCTATGGTCGACTAATCTATGACAAAGGAGGCAAGGATATACAATGGAGAAAAGACAGTCTCTTCAATAAGTGGTGCTGGGGAAACTGGGCAGCTACATGTAAAAGAATGAAATTAGAACACTCCCTAACACCATACACAAAAATAAAATGAATTAAAGACCTAAATGTAAGACCGGACACTATAAAACTCTTAGAGGAAAACATAGGAAGAACACTCTTTGACATAAATCACAACAAGATCTTTTTTGACCCACCTCCTAGAGTAATGGAAATAAAAACAAAAATAAACAAATGGGACCTAATGAAACTTAAAAGCTTTTGCACAGCAAAGGAAACCATAAACAAGACAAAAAGACAACCCTCAGAATGGGAGAAAATATTTGCAACGAAGCAACGGACAAAGGATTAATCTCCAAAATATATAAACAGCTCATGCAGCTCAATATTAAAAAAACAAACAACCCAATCAAAAAATGGGCAGAAGACCTAAATAGACATTTCTCCAAAGAAGACATACAGATGGCCAAGAAGCACATGAAAACCTGCTCAACATCACTAATTATTAGAGAAATGCAAATCAAAACTACAATGAGGTATCACCTCACACCAGTTAGAATGGGCATCATCAGAAAATCTACAAACAACAAATGCTGGAGAGGGTGTGGAGAAAAGGGAACCCTCTTGCACTGTTGGTGGGAATGTAAATTGATACAGCCACCATGGAGAGCAGTAAGGAGTTTCCTTAAAAAACTAAAAATAGAATTACCATATGACCCAGCAATCCCACTACTGGGCATATACCCAGAGAAAACCATAATTCAAAAAGACACATGCACCCCAATGTTCATTGCAACACTATTTACAATAGCCAGGTCATGGAAGCAACCTAGATGCCCATTAACAGATGAATGGATAAAGGAGATGTGGTACATATCTGAGTAATGGAATATTAGTCAGCCATAAAAAGGAACGAAATTGGGTCATTTGTAGAGATGTGGACCTAGATACTAACACAGATAACCACTGTGGTGGCACAGTGGTTAAGAATCTGCCTGCCAATGCAGGGGACACGGTTTCGAGCCCTTGTCTGGGAAGATCCTACATGGTTTGGAGCAACTAATCCCATGTTCCTCAACAAGAGAAGACACTGCAATGAGAAGCCTGTGTACCACAACGAAGATTAGCCCCTGCTCGCTGCAGGTAGAGAAAGCCCTCACGCAGCAACGAAGAACAGACAATTCAAGGAGAAGAAAGCTAAAAAATAAACATAAAAGTTATTTATATCATCAGAGAAAGAAAAGGTAATAATGCATCCACAAGCAAGTTTTAGAAAGAGATCTGGGAAATTAAAAATATGATAACAAACATTATGCAATAGCAGGTTTGTAAAAGAAAATCAAGAAAATTTCCCAGAAAAAAAGGGCAAAAAGACAAAGAGATGAACTATAGAAAAGATAAGAAATTTAGAGGATTATTCCACAAGGTCTGACATACAACAAATAGCAGAGTTCTAGAAAAAAAGACAAGAGAAAATGCAAGGAGAAAATTATTAAAGAAATAATACAAGAAAACTTCCCAGGACTAAAGGACATGAGTTTTATAAATCCATGTCTGAGTGCCTTGCACAATAAGTGAACCAAGGACTCATCTCATGGCACACTGTGCTGGCATATAACATTTAGAATAAAGGGAAGACCCTAAAAGGAAACAAAATCAGATAGCATACAAAGGATCCAGAATCAGAATGGAATGAGACTTTCAACAACAATGTTGAAAGCTACAAGATTCTATGGAAAAATGATTTTCAATCCATAATTCTGTACCCAGCCAAACCATGAAACAATCATGAGGTAGAATAAAGGCATTTTTAGATTTGAAAATTCTAAAATTTTCTCCCATGTACCCTTTCTTAGGAAGTTATTGGAGTGTGTATTCTCGTAACAAAGACAGAAATTTAAAAAGAGGAAGGGGAATTCCCTAGCGTCCAGTGGTTAGGACTCTGTGCTTCCACTGCAAGGGGCATAGATTCGATCCCTGGATCCCTGGTTGGGGAAGTAAGATCCCACATGCTGTGCTGTGCAGCCAAAAAAAAAAAAAGGAAGATGTGAGATCAAAAAAACAGTAGTTCCAACACAGGAGAAAGGCAAAAGGAATTCCCAAGACTTTAGGTGACCCTAGGCTGGCACTTTTTAGTTGGCCTGAGGAGCAGGCACGTTGGAATAGAATGATAAGGAAGGTGGGTTCTAAGTGGGACATCTCCAAGCAAAAAAATGAAATTGATAACTTACTTGAGGTATTTGAACGTACTGAGAAGAGATTTACACTTCTGGTGGAGTTGGAGATTAATGAGCGATAGGTACAGAAAAACTAGGCAAATCAAAATAAGCAAGGCACTATTAAGTCTGGAACAAACTAGCTGTTAAAAGAAAAATTGGAAATCTAATCATAATATGGTACTTAGGGCACTTTGGTAAATCATATGGTCATAAAATAATTAAAACACTGAATACTGATTTAACCCCAAATTAGGGTTCAGTTATATTGGAACGGTGGGGAGAGAGAGGGGGGTTGTGTTTGAGTGTGCGTATGTGCTGATGGTATAAAAGAGCTAAACCCTCATCTTCCATTGTTAGAAGTTAGTGGGTAATGTTTAAAACTGTATAACAGCTACCAAAAAAATAGGAATAGAAGAACTTTATTGAGAATTATGACTGTAAACAGCAAATCACACAGTTAAAAGAATAGAAAATGATTCTTTTTAGAGAGCAGGAATGGGAGACAGGGGTGTGTTAATTTTGTTATAAGTTTAAAAGAACCATTTGACTTTTTAAAACAATACACGTGTGTAACTGAAAAAAAAATTAAGTTTAAAGACAGAGAGTGGTTGATTATATTGACTGAAAATCAGGGACATTCACACTAAAATGTTGATAGAAACAGGAGTTGAAAAAGATGACAGTATACATAAGAACACCATAAAATAACTTCCTCAGTTGCATATATTGACTGTATACATTTATAGAGCTGATGTATATTTTAACCCCTTACCACTGTCCCTTAAATTGTTGATAGCACTGGGGGAGTTTTGCCGTTTCTTTTTATTTAATTTTATTTTTTTTTAGGTTTTAGGTTTTAGATGCTATATTTAATAGTCAAGGAGGTTATACAATAAAGAGTTAGTCCACCTCCACAAAGGAAAATATATTAAAAGGTTCTTGGGTTTCTTTCAAAAATATTCTATGCACATATAAGAGTACATACTCTTTTTTTTTTTTTGGCCATGCCACGTGGCATGTGGGATATTAGTTCCCTGACCAGGGACTGAACCCGTGCCCCCTGAAGTGGAAGCACGGAGTCCTAACCACTGGACTGCCAGGGACTTCCCATATAAGAGTACATAGATTTTAAAGCTTCAAGATGCTTCTGCTCCTACTCCTACCCCACAGTGGGTGTGTGGGCACGGAGAACACAAAAATTGGTTTACAGAGGTAAGGGTATTAAAGAATTGGTATTTGAGGGCTTCCCTGGTGGCGCAGTGGTTAAGAATCCGCCTGCCAATGCAGGGGACACAGGTTTGAGCCTTGGTCTGGGAAGATCCCACATGCCGCAGAGCAACTAAGTCTGTGCACCACAACTACTGAGCCTGCGCTCTAGAGCCCGCGAGCCACAACTACTGAGCCTGTGTGCCACAACTACTGAAGCCCGCCTGCCTAGAGTCCATGCTTCGTAACAAGTGAAGCCACCGCAATGAGAAGCCTGCAACACCGCAACGAAGAGTAGCCCCCGCTCGCCGCAACTAGAGAAAGCCCGCGCACAGCAACAGAGACCCAACGCAGCCAAAAATAAATAAATAAATAAATAAAATTAAAAAAAAAAAAGAATTGGTATTTGAGAAGGTAGTGAAAAATTGTCTTTGTTATATTTAGAATGTGGTCTGTATATATTTATTTATTTTTAAAATTTATTTAATTTTGGCTGCATTGGGTCTTCGTTGCTGTGTACGGGCTTTCTCTCTAGTTGTGGCGAGCAGGGGCTACTCTGTTGTGGTGCACGGGCTTCTGATTGTGGTGGCTTCTCTTTGTTGCGGAGCACGGACTCTAGGCGCACGGGCTCAGTAGTTGTGGCTCGCGGGCTCTAGAGCGCAGGCTCAGTAGTTGTGGTGCACGGGCTTAGTTGCTCTGGAGCATGTGGGATCTTCCCGGACCAGGGATCGAATCCGTGTCCCCTGCAATGGCAGGTGGCTTCTTAACCATTGTGCCACCAGAGAAGTCTGTCTGTATATATTCAAACTTTTCTTGAATTGGCCCTCATGCAAAAACATCTTATTGCTGAGGCTCTATTTATTGTGATGAAACAAAATTTACATTTTAAGGCAGGGCAAGAAAATTTAAACATAAAATTCTCCCTTCCTGTCTGTTTGGGTCTCCTCCCTCCCTCCCAAATGTGCAGTGTGCATATGCATTACACATTAACTAGAACTTCTTAAAGATAGGAGTGTCTGCTCAACTGTAAAGATCAACTTTCTTCCTTTCTTCTGACTCTAGCAGTGTACCTTCAAAAAAGAACAGTGTTCTTTCCCAACTCTGTAGGGGGTCATGGTGACTTGCTGTTCACTTTGTAGGAGCTTACCTGGACTATGTATCTTTGGTGAACTTTATGTAGAATATCAGTATGTCATTTTGATGTATGATCTTTTGTCTCGAAAATATATATGATTGTGGCTTCGACTTCTAACTGCGGAACAGTTCTCAGAGCTTTCTGAGAGTCTGTCTCCCAGGTTATGATCCTTAGTTTAGCTCGAATAAAACTCCCTTTTTTCTTCTTGACTGTTAATTGAATTTTTGTTGACAATTGTGATTAATTATAGCAGTCCAGCAAGGGAAATATGTTTGGTTTTTTTTTCCTACAGACACTACTCTGGGAATAAGTTATGCCCCATGAGGTGAAGTATTTCACAACTAGATGTCTTACACATTTGAGAAATCTACTGTAAAGCCTAACTTCAGACCTCCTAGGACCTTCAGTTTGCTGAGTTAAGTGATAGTAAGAAGATGGAGACAAATAAAAGGGAATGAAGAAGAAGGGCAAGTAATAAAAGAGGTCCAAGAAAAAAGTGATGGAGGATGAGAGGGCCATATACTGGTCCTGGAAATTGAAGAAAGGATTCTCTTCCACAAATCACTCCTGCTGTATCTGTCCTTACTCGGTTTGCAGAGTAATTAGTCTTTGCACAGTGAGTAGTCTTTCTAGAAGGCTGAGTAGCCTGAGATTCTAAGACTGGGGCTGAGTAACATGGGGTACAGTACAGAGCAAAATTAAAAGCACAGTTTAATAGTCTTTTGTTGGTGCCCAGATGTACTTTACAGTTGTCTGTTTGGTGGGGTCAGAAGTGGAAGCAGATGAAAGGTGCTGCTGACCCCCCCAGAACTCCCTGGTGCTCCTAGCTGATAAGCCTGAAGTTCAGAGTTTAAGCAGATTTAATTTTTCATGTAGCCAAGATATGGACAAGTCAAACTTCAAAATCATAGCGAAGTGCACTGATTTTTCCCGATTATTGAAAATGTATGTCCCCTCCTCTGTAAAGGTTTTTGTAATCTTCCAAGAGAAAAGAGTTCTCTTCTTCCTCGGAACTCAGAGCAATATTACATTTACCTTTCTCTCAGTGTGTATCTCTTTCCTGCTTTTACATATTTTTATATGCTCAGTAGCTATTGCCTTCTTGTGAGGGCAGAGACCATATCAGACCTCTTTGTATCATCCACCCGGCTTCGTACACTTTAGGCATTTAATGCATCTGTTGCCTTTAACAAAAATGGTTCCCACAGATTAATTTAGGACTATTGCCTTGGGACAGTGATTAGGACGCTGCACTTTCACTGCAGGGGGCGCAGAACTAAGATCCCGCAGGCCACGCGATGCAGCCAAAAAAAAAAAAAAAGGACTATTGCCTTGATTGCATAGGACTGCAAGGGCTTGGTCACCTTATATTCACTGGATCTAAACCCTATCATTTTAAGTCAGAGAATAAGCGACTGGCCCTTAGACCACAGCTATGGGGGAGAGTCTGACTCCTAGGCCAGCCAGTGTCCAGCCCACTATATCAATTGCAGTCTTTCATATTAGGCATTCCTATCCTGCTCCTGTGGAAAATCAAGGCAACCAACAATAGGAAACCCTACTTGAAATAAGGCATTTGAAGAGTGTAAGTCACTGTAACTTACCTGATGATTTTTACAGAGCTAGACGATGAACCCCCATATGATTACCTAACAGGTCTGTGGTTAACTTTTCCTTCCTTCCCCCCTCCCTTCCTTCCTTCCCCCCTCCCTTCCTTCCTTCCCCCCTCCCTTCCTTCCTTCCTTCCTCCTTTCCTCCCTCCCTCCTTCCCTCCCTCTCTTTATTTTGGTTGTGCCGGGTCTTAGTGTGGCAGGCAGGCTCCTTAGTTGAGGCTCCAGGGCTCCTTTGTTGTGGCATGCAAACTCTTAGTTGAGGCATGCATGTGGGATCTAGTTCCCTGACCAGGGATGGAACCTGGGCCCCCTCCATTGGGAGCGCGGAGTCTTAAGCACTGCGCCATCAGGGAAGCCCCATGTGGTTAACCTGTAACCTGGTATTCAAATATCCTCAATGCCCTGCTCCTAACCTTCGTAATCATAGGCCTACTAACTCCACACCCACACCCGAAAGCCATGATTGTGCAAAACTGAACTACTGATGGGTATACACACTTTACTCCAGAGGAAATTAATCCTCTTGCCTTCTATTTCCAACCCCACTGGTCTCTTTGATCTATCAAATGCCATCTCCTTTGTGAAGCCTCACCCTCTTCCCGTCAACTAAAAGTAACTTCTCCATTTTCTGAACTTTGCCACTCCCTTACAGCACCAAATCTCTCTAAATCTTGAATTATAGTTACATACATCTTATCTTCCCTACTGTAATAAGCATAGTGAAGGCAGAGTTTGTGTCTGATTTTTTTACCTTAAACAGCGAGCTTATGGGTAAGAGGCAATGAACATGCTGCTTAGTCTACCCAAGTCCCCATCCTCTCTCATTTAGGCTTGGGCAAAAGCCTTCTAACTCTTCCTTGGATTCCACTAGGCTCTTCAGTCCCTTACTCAAAGCCCTTCACAGACTTTCCATGTCCTCACTACACCATCTGCCTAATTTTGCTGCTATCACACTGGCCTTCTTGCTTTTCTTCTATCATGCTAACCACCTCCTGCCTCAAATGCCTTACATTTGATGTTCTTTCAGGATAGAATGGTGGCTATTAATAGAATATGGGACTTCCCTGGAGGCTCAGTGGTTAAGAATCCTCCTGCCGACGCAGGAGACACGGGTTCGAGCCCTGGTCCAGGAAGATCCCACTTGCCGCAGAGCAACTAAGCCCGTGAGCCACAACTACTGAGCCTGTGCTCTAGAGCCTGCGAGCCACAACTACTGAGCCCACGTGCCACAACTACTGAAGCCCACGTGCCTAGTGCCCATGCTCCGCAACGAGAAGCCACCGCAGTGAGAAGCCCACGCACCGCAACGAAGAGTAGCCCCCGCTCACCACAACTAGAGAAAGCCTGCGTGCAGCAACAAAGGCCCAACACGGCCAAAAATAAAATAAATAAATAAATTAAAAAAAATAAATTTATAAAAAAAAATAGAATACGGTCTAAGATACTATGTACCATTTGCTTCCTTACTCAAATCAGGTTGTCTTCCCCCATAGAGATCCTTTTTGGCCATTCTCTAGCACCCCTGTTAAGGGTGAAACCAGAGTGCCTGGTTTGGACAGTTGGCTTTACCACTTACTGGGTGTATGATCTGGGGGCAAGTTAACCTTTTTCTTCCTCAGTTTCCTCATCAGTAAAATGGGGATAATAATTACACATATTGATTGCTTAGAACACTGCCCACCTGGTACATAGCAAGGGTTCAATAAGTTATTGCTTTTTCCTCATAGTGCTCAAAACAATCTGACATTTTTACATATTAGTCTGTCTCCTACACTTGAAAGTAAGCTCCTTTAGGGCAGGACTGTTTTATAGGTGATTTTATCCCTAGCTCCTAGAGCAGTGTCTTGCTATAAAGAACTTCAATGAATTTTGTTGAGTATGAATGGATTTATTCAATGTTTAAAAAACCATAAATAAACTACTGAATTGTATTATTTTCTTAAACAGGCTTTCCATAACTATGTGAATATTAACATTGACAGATCTATGTATTGTACTTTGTTGCAGAGGAAACCTCCTTGGCCTTTAAATTCAAGTGGAAAATAGCCACAAAGAGGAACAATGTATCTGAAAAAAATCTAGTCCACTATACTGTGTTATTGAACTAGATCAGTTATAGCTAACATTATGTGATAATACCAGAGTACTAGGAGAAAAAAGTGGATAATTGTGTGCCTACCACACAGTAGCTTCGAATAATTACTAGCAAATTATAAAAGCACTTGAAAAAGAAAATGCAGAAGTTATACTTAAGATTTTGGCAATTGTATATACCTGTGTAACCACCACTGTGCTCTAGATATAGAACACTTCCATCACTCCAAAAAGATCTCCCTGCCCTTCTTTTTCCCTAACAAACTCCCAGTCTTTGCAAGGCAAACATGTGGCAGGCAAAATAACGACCCCCTAGAAAGATGTCCTTGTCCTAATGCCCAGAACCTGTGACTATGAACATACCTGTGACTATGTTACACGGCAAAAGGGACTTTGAGATAGGGGATTATCTGGTACCTGGGTGGGCCCAATGTAACCACAAGAGTCCAGAAGACAGAAGAGTGAGTCAAAGAAAGATGCTACAGTGGAAGAAGAGGCAGGAGAGATTTGAAGTATAAGAAGCACATGACCTACTCTTGTTGGCTTTGAGGATGGAGGAAAGGGGCCATAAGCCAAAAAATGCAGGTGGTCTCTAGAAGCTGGGAATACCAGCAAAGAAACAGGGACCTCAGTCACAACCATTAGGACTGAATTCAGCCAACAACTTGAATGAGCAAGGAAATGGATTCTGAGAGCCTCCAGAAAGAAATGCAGCCCGGTGGCAACTTGATTTTAGCCCAGTGAGTCCCATACTGGACTTCTGACCTACAGAACTGTAAGATAATAAGTTTGTGTTAAGCCCTAAGTTTATGGTAATTTGTTATGACAGCAATTGAAAATTAATGCTCTATTGAAAATTTCTATGCTCTATCACTATAGAGTAGTCTTCTCTGTTTTTGTACTTTATATACATGGAACCATATAGTAGACCTCTTTTGTGGCTGTCTTCTTTCAATTATATGTATATATATATATATATACACACACACACACACACACACATATATATATTTTTTTGTCGCACCCTGCGGCATGTAGGATCTTAGTTCCCCGACCAGGGATCGAATCCGTGCCCCCTGCATTGGGAGCGCAGAGTCTTCACCACTGGACTGTCAGGGAAGCCCCTCACTTATAATGTTTTTGAGATTCATTTATATTGCTTGTAACAGTAATTTTTTAAAAACTGCTGAGTAAGTAGTCCATTGTAAATACACCATAACTTACTCATCCATTCTCTTGATGATGGACATTTGGATTCTTTCCGGTTTTGGGGTCTCATGAAGATGTACATTCTTGTACCACTTTTCTTATAGACATGTTTCCATTTCTCTTGGGTAAATACCCAGGAGTAGAACTGCTGGGTCACAGGAGAGCTGTATGCTTAATGTTAAAAGAAATTGCCAAACGGTTCTCCAAAGTGGCTGCGTCATTTCATATTCCTACTGGCAGTGTGTGGGTTCCAGTTGCTCCGTATCCGTGAATTTGAGCAGATTGTATTCTCATTTTATGTATGAGGAAAAAAAAGATACCCAGAGAGGCTGATTTGCCTAAAGTCATATGGTTGGTATGAGCCAGAACCAGTACCCTGGTGCTCTCCATACTGGAGTTTCCCTACTTTCCATCTGCACTCCCTCACCCTTCAGTGTTGCGTTCTCTCTCATCTTGAGAGCTGTCCATCACATTAGTTTAATTTTCTTGCTATTTTTATGCCTTCCAAGGGAAATGACGATTAAGAAAATGATGTAATATTTATTGTACCTATCTACTTAAAATTTTTTAATGTATAAAAATTACATTAAAACATCAATATGCAATTATTTTCCCACCACTCAAAAATTTTAATATGTATTGAAGATTCTGGACCAGAAAATGTGTAAAGAGAAGACAAGGAATATCAAAATAACTTATAACAAATTTCTAAAACCTCTCACATTTTAAAATTTGTAAGACAAAAATATGATTTACAATACATGTTTGCCATTATGGTATAGATAAGAAAATAGTATCCATACTAAAATTAATTCATCCTACTTATCAAAATTCCTAGTATAAGAGTGAAAATACTGAGATGCTTATAAATAGGTATTCAAAAGTTTCTCTTGGTCAACATTCTTTGGTGTTCATAAAACTGCATATATTATGATGTATCTATTTATCATATAGTCTTTTCAGACTATACATTCAGTTTAAATTGGAAATGAAAAAATATAGATATTACTATAGAAAGTAGTTATAGAGTAAGTATTGTGATTTCATAGTGCCCAAGGGTTTATGAACAAGATTTACTTATTAAACTTTAAAATAACCACCTAATTCTTTGATATTTCTTCTATATCTACATGTTCCAGAAATTAAAAAAAAAGAAAAAGTTACATCTATAGGCAGAAAATTAACTCTGAGTTGACAATTATTTATGACTCTCTCCACTGGCTGTTCCACAACATATGAAAAGATGAAAAGCCTAGCACTGCTTGGATACCAGCTTAATAAGCAACTTGGAATGCCAGATGCATAACAAGAAATGGAATATTCTACTTTAGAGGAAGAAGACAGAGTGAATAACATGAACACAACTTAGCCTAAGTTCTTTACCCTAATAAAGTAATTATGCATTTGCAAATATTACCAAAAGTAAAAAAATTTATTTTACAGAGTGGTTGGCTTTTGTAATACATCAAAAACTGTCATGTTATCCTTCACTATTCTCACTGCTGCCTCATATCAGTGGTTGAAGTTTCTCCCAAATAATTTAGTTTAAAGTGGCAATACAGGTTTTACTTAATGGATTTAAGTTATAATTAGAAACCAGTTTTATATACAGAAAATCCATAAATATAGAACTTTTATTCCTATTTTATCCTAGGGCTATGCAAAAAATTGACTAAAAATTTTTCATTTGGGTCTTTGCAATAAACATGTAAATACATTATTTACAATGGAGATGCTTTCTTACAGAAAGTAAACACACAGAAGTTATTTTGGTCTTCACTAGAATCCATCATTATATGTTCACTTTTGAAGATGATATGATACATCATGTTCACTTAAATTTTAAGTTTCCTGTTTTACACATAATTCAAACAATTATTTTACTTGTATAATTAACGCTTCATTCTGTATTTAAATTTCCTTTAAGAAAGATTCCTTGATCCAGCTGTAGGGAGCTTTAAAATTTTTTTCAAATACCACAAAATTTTTCTGTACAATTATGTGCAATTTTCTTCCTTCTGGCGATATTATAAATACCCGGTCATTTCATCTTCATTGTTCATACCCCAGGGGTAATTCCCAAGTTCTCTCACATGATGTAAGTACCATCTTTGTAGTATTTCATGGACTCCATTTGTTTTGTCATAGCCAGAACATCATGAAATCCAGTACTTAGGCCAGACATATGTTGAAAGTATGCTTCTTTTTCCACTTGAATTGTTAAATTGTTTACTCCAGCATCTTTAAGTATTCCTGTAACCTGTTATAAAAATCCATACATTTAAAAGCATTTAGATTAATGCATTTAGTGCACTTGGATTAAATAATAGATATCACATTTTTTTAAATAGCCACAGATAGTCAATGGTAAGTCCTTAAAGTAATGTTTATTATTTAGCTGGTCAAATATTACATAGGATCTTTTAGAAGGCCAGTAAATCACTGACCTGACATTCAAAGTAGAAAAGGAAAAAGCTACTGTTTCCAATTCGGTAGGTCTAGAATAGGGATACAGGAACTGTTTTGATCCTTATCTCCAACCATGACACATACCTGCCAACTTTATTATTATTATTATTATTATTAACTTAGGACTATATTTATAATAACTTATTTCTTGACCATCTATTGGGAACCAAGGTGGATTACAAATGAATTTTTTTTTTTACATTAACTTAAGCTTGTCCTCCACATACTAAAACTTGACTTTATTTTTTACCATTTTTGGATATAAAACAAATCTAGATGTAAAAAAATAACTTATCCTTGGACAGCTGTAAGAATGATATTTTTAAACAATTAAGTGACTACTGAGCTGTATAACTTACAATGTGTGCAATTACCTCAACTGAAATTATTTTAAAAACTTAAGATTATTACCTGCTGTACTATTCTTTGTTCCAGCACATCAGATGTCACCTGTATATGAATTGTTCCTGCCACAATACTGGCAGAATGACGCCAAAAATGTGGGTCTCGGTATGATATTAATCCTTCAATTTTCTGTAGCTGTCAAATAAAAGGAGAGGTGATATAAATGGATTTGAAGGCTAATTTACTGAACACAAAGCAGTCTTTTTAGTCCAGAAACCATTATTAAGCTGATTAAAAAAAAAAGCAATAAGCAGACCCCAGAAATGAGAAAGGAATGGGAGGGACAACTAACTTCAAGTAAAGGTGTCTAAAATATTTTGACCTGGCAGTGATGCCAGGGAAGGAAGTTTGGAATAGGAAGTGAACAGGGTTACACAGGTGCCTTTACACCCATTTTCACCGATATAAGATGTACTTTGCCTAGTCTAAACATTGGATACGTTCAATAAACCATGTTGTTTCCTTTATATTGATACAAACATTCCAGTATTGTTATATTTGAGATAACACATGAAAAAGATATCCTTCATGTTCAACAATGGAGGGCTAGTTAAATAAATTATAGACTATCCACACAATGTAACACTACCCTGTCATTAAAAATGTATTAGAATATTTATCAACATGACATAATTAAGTGGGGAAAAATTTACAAAGCAGTACAAAACATTTTTTTGGTCATTTTTATTTTAAAAATATTTTCATACAGAAAAATGACTCTTGAAAGTGTTTCTGGGCTTCCCTGGTGGGGCAGTGGTTAGGAATCCGCCTGCCAATGCAGGGGACGTGGGTTCAAGCCCTGGTCCGGGAAGATCCCACATGCCACGGAACAACTCGGCCTGTGTGCCACAACTACTGAGCCTGAGCTCTAGAGCCTGCGAGCCACAACTACTGAGCCCACATGCCACAACTACTGAGGCCCACATGCCTAGAGCCCGTGCTCTGCAACAAGAGAAGCCACCGCAATGAGAAGCCCACGCACCGCAATGAGGAGTAGCCCCTGCTCAGCACAACTAGAGAAAGCCCGTGCGCAGCAAATAAGACCCAATGCAGCCAAACAAACAAACAAAACAATAAATAAATAAATAGATAAATTAAAAAAAAAAAGTTGTTTCTTTCCAGGTGGTGAAATTATATGTGATTATTATTTTTTTATTTTTTTCTACTTTGAAGCTTTCTGTAATGGATATGTATTATTTTTGAAATAAAAAACTTTCTTTTTTAGTAGGATGTATTAGTCGCCAATTATGAGAAAGTGAGAAAACTTTACTAATTTTATTTATGAAACCAGTGGGTTAAGATGCTATACCTTAAGTATTCAAGATGCCAACTGTTCATCAGCAGATCCTAATTATTTAATATGATATGTCAGGGACTTCCCTGATGGCGCAGTGGTTAAGAATACGCCTGCCAATGCAGGGGACAGAGGTTCGAGCCCTGGTCTGGGAAGATCCTACATGCTGTGGAGCAACTAAGTCTATGTGCCACAACTACCGAGCCCGCGTGCCACAACTACTGAAGCCCGTGTGCCTAGAGCCCGTGCTCTGCAACCAGAGAAGCCACTGTAATGAGAAGCCCGCGCACCGCAACGAAGAGTAGCCCCCACTCACCGCAACTAGAGAAAGCCCGCGCACAGCAACGAAGACCCAATGCAGCCAATAAATAAATAAACAAATAAACAAACAAAACAAATAAATAAATAAGATATGGCAAACCACAAGCTGAAATACATTCTGTTTTGTGTTTGGTTTTTCTATGAATTGCCTGTTTATATTATCAGTCCATTTTTCTACAAGATTGTCATTTTCATTTCTTATTAGGTCAACTTATTTAATTTCAAATGCTATTTTAAAAGGAAGAAGACTAGTAAAGAAATTATACACAGTACCTTTTCTAAGGCAATATGTAGTTCTTTTTCATATTCTGGTGGCAGTCTCAGAAGGAGAACCTGACAGGCATCTTTAATCAGTGGGACAACACTGAGAAATATTAATATAGCGATAAAAAGAGAACAGAGGGGATCAGCAATGAACCATCCAAACTGCTCTATAAGAATGGTGGACACGATCACACCAATACTGCCAAGTGTGTCTGCCAAAACATGTAGAAATACACCTACAAGTAAGATACATAAAATATTAAAAATTAAAGCACATTTAATTTAGTTCTTTTATTCATTCTACAAATATTACGAGGTACCTATTATTCACCAGGTCCTCTGCTAGGGGCTGGTACTTCAAAATGACTAAACATGGTCACTTCCATCAAGGAATTCATGGCATAGTGGTGAAGTAAGGATGTGGGCAACTATTACCAGTGTGGTGAATTTTATGATGGTGTCTGAGAAAGCTTCCTAGAAATCATATACATGAGCCAAGTTTTGACATTACCTAAATTATTTCTACTGAAATATCAGAATAGGGAATTCTCTGGCGGTCCAGAGGTTAGGACTCCGCACTTTCACTGCTGAGGGTGAGGGTTCAATCCCTGGTTGGGGAACTAAGATCCCACAAGCCACGCGGCGTGGCCAAAAAAATAAATAAAAAAATAAAACATCAGAATAAATATCTCAACATAAATGATACTTCCCCATATTTTTTTTCAGTACAATAAAACTTCTCAGTTCTTTTATAGTGAAAGTGCGTAATGCACAGTTTCCCTTGCAACTCATATATACTCAAGTGTCACTATGAAAAAGACTCTATAATTACAATAATTTATTTAAAAAAATTGACATTTATGAACAGTTGTGAGCATTTTCTGTAACAGATGACTTTAGATCTCTTTTTAGTTACAGGTTGGTTTTTTAAAATAAAATTGTACCAAGAACCCAATACTAAACAGAAATAAACAATGACAATTCAGAACACAGTTGAAAGGTAGGACAGTATCTGGCAAGGACTCACCCCTCATGTTAGCATTCATGCCTCTGCCTGCAGATCCGTGGCTGTGACCGTGACCGTGCCCATGGTCACTGTGTCCATGCACATGGTGTGAATGGCTGTGATCAGATGAGTGACAGCTTCCTTGAGAAGCTCCATGGGTATGGTTATGGGCATGGCTAAAGGCACAGATACCAATAAGGTTTACTATCAGCCCTCCAACTGAGACTGGCTAGCAAAAAAGAAAAGAGAAAACCTTTAAATTTGTAATTAAAAAAATAAACTTCTTATTTAAAAGTTATTATGTAGCTATATATGTTTTTTGGTTTACAGTTTTGAAAATATTCATAGTAAAACCTCATTAAATTCAATAAGAAAATTTTAAAAGTGTGAATTTTAGAATATTTTAGAAGAAGCATTTAACTTTCAAATACCAAAGTGTTGACAAGTAAAAGGATTTAGATTTGCTTTAACTAAATGATTAAGAATAAAAATGTACTTGATTCAGGGTTTATTAATAAATGATGCTAAAGTTTTGTTTTGTTTATTTAAATAAAGAGTTTGAAAGTACTGCTTACTAGAGCAAGTATACACTGTACCTGAAATCTCATTTATATTACTAGGTAAATATCAATACTTTAAAAGGCAATGATTGTAATTTACTAATGAGTGGATTCCAAATAAACACACTCTTACTGTTTCTTAACTACAGTAAAATTTCCCAAAGTAAAAAAAGCACAGTGGAAAAGCATTTTTTAAAAAACAAAGTAAATGAGATTATCTTGACTTAATGGTGCCACAATAACACCCCAAAGGATCCTTACCCTTGATTATCCCCTCTTACAAAATGATTTTGAATAGTAGCTCTAGTTCAGGGCACTACTTAATTTACATACATCTACAATTTCTCCTTTAGAGAAGTCCATTTGTTTTATTTTTAATTATTTTTAATTTAAAAATTTTTTTAACATCTTTACTGGAGTATAACTGCTTTACAATGGTGTGTTTGTTTCTGCTTTATAACAAAGTGAATCAGCTATACGTATACATATATACCCATATCTCCTCCCTTTTGTGTCTCCCTCCCACCCTCCCTATCCCACCCCTCTAGGTGGTCACAAAGCACCAAGCTGATCTCCCTGTGCTCTGTGGCTGCTTCCCACTAGCTATCTATTTTACATTTGGTAGTGTATATATGACCATGCCATTCTCTCACTTCATCCCAGCTTACCCTTCCCCCTCCCCATGACCTCAAGTCCATTCTCTACATCTGCGTCTTTATTCCTGTCCTGCCCCTAGGTTCATCGGAACCATTTTTTTTGTTTGTTTGTTTTTAAGATTCCATATATATGTGTTAGCATACGGTATTTGTTTTTCTCTTTCTAACTTACTTCACTCTGTATGACAGACTCTAGGTCCATCCACCTCACTACAAAAAACTCAATTTCGTTTTTTTTATGGCTGAGTAATATTCCATTGTATGTATGTGCCACATCTTTATCCATTCATCTGTTGATGGACACTTAGGTGGCTTCCATGTCCTGGCTACTGTAAATAGAGCTGCAATGAACACTGTGGTACACGAGTCTTTTTGAATTATGGTTTTCTCAGGCTATATGCCCAGTAGTGGGATTGCTGGGTCATATGGTAGTTCTATTTTTAGTTTTTTAAGGAACATCCATACTGTTCTCCATAGTGGCTGTATCAATTTACATTCCCACCAACAGTGCAAGAGGGTTCCCTTTTCTCCACACCCACTCCAGCATTTATTGTTTGTAGATTTTTGGATGATGGCCATTCTGACCGTGCGAGGTGATACCTCATTGCAGTTCTGATCTGCATTTCTCTAATGATTAGTGATGTTGAGCATCCTTTCATGTGTTTGTTGGCAATCTGTATGTCTTCTTTGGAGAAATGTCTATTTAGGTCTTCTGCCCATTTTTGGATTGGGGTGTTTGTGTTTTTGATATTGAGTGACACATATCTTAATTGTGGAAGAATGACAAACTAAACAACAATTATAAGTCAATGTTGCTAAAAGAAGCTTGCACAAGATACAATGGGAATATTCAGAAAGGGAAATCTAACACACTTTAAGGTGGGAAGAGAGGGACTAAGGGAAAGTATCCCACCAAAGGCAACTTTAGAAGCAAAGCTTAAAAGGGCAGAAGTGAGGGAAGGGCGTGAGAACTGTAAGAAACAGCACATGTAAAGATCTGGAGGCACAGGGAAAACATTAAAAGTTGCCATAGCAGTAATTTAATCTAGAGTAAAGCCTTTGAACATTTCCTCAGGTATTCAAAAACACATCTTCAAACAAAAACGTTTAATTAGGCAGAAAAAAACTGTTCTAGAATGTTATCTAATATTTGACTACTAGCGTATTAGAGAAAAGTGTATTAATTAATTTTGAAGAGTCAGCAGTGTACATGTAAATAGCAAGATAGGAAGTTATGTTGATTTAAATTAAAAAATAAATAAATAAAACCTTCCTAGGTCAATAACTACAAGTAGTTAAACTTTAGCAGGGAAAAAGCTGTATGAGTTTGAGTAGAAATTCAAATAGGAAAATGAAAAGACTTACTGTTAACATGTGTGTGTCTAATTCCGGAGGATCAATTAATCTAGCCACTGATTCCATAAACACAAAAAAAGCTATTACCACTAGAAAAAGCCCATTAATAAATCCAGAGAGAATTTCTATTCGGCCATACCTAAAAATGTAGAATATATTTTTAGAAAAGGGAAATGACAAATATTTTTAAAGTATAAACATTATTATGTTACAAATGAGGAAATGATTTTCAATGACAGATTTTCAATTACACAAATAGTAAGACTAGAAAATTACCAAGATTTTAAATATCATACTAATGCTGGAAGGTTCTTTCCATACATATATGTTTGTTGAAATTTTATATATTTATCAAAGTCCTTCTTCAACGTCCCTTCTTACACAAAGCCTGTCCTAATTTCTTAGCAAGAAGTTATTTCTCTCTCCTTTAAGCCTTTGGCGTTCTCTGTATCTCCGTCACAGCACATAGATTCGGCTTTGTATCAAAAGTTTTTGTAATTTTGGCTCATCCATCTTTCAAAATATAAACAGCTGAAAGTAAGAGCTGAATTTATTAACCTATTTACAATAGTTCTTATCAAAATATCTTGCACAAATCAGGGATTCTAATATTCGCTGAACTGAATGATGACTTAGTGAAAGGATACTGCATGCAGAGCCACTTCAAATTCTGAATTCTCTTTCTAACTGCAAAGATGTGAATGCCCATGAACATTCCATTACCTCAAAGAAACACTGTTGGCCAAATAGCTCACTATTTAACTGATTTTTTGCTATCTACCTATGAGAGGGATTTGTCAGGGAGTATATAGTCTTAAGCTTACTGCCATTCAGTATTTATCAAATGCTTGGTTTAGTTTCTCCTATCTACTTTAAATTAAAGAAAAATGAAGCTCTGAAAAATTAAATTTGTATTAAAAGTAGTAAAACTTTATTCTATAAGATGGAATTTGCTACAAGCCTTGACAGTTAGTGTACCTACCCATAGGAGAAAATCCGAGTTGCTTTCCACCTACTCATCAGGGCTGCAAAAAGTCCCATGACCAAAGCAGAGCAGTCAAAGAGCATGTGAAATCCATCTGAGATCAGACCCAGACTATTGGTCAACACGCCATAGAATAATTCCACAAAGGTAAAAAGCTAAAACATGTTTAAAAAAAAATAGGAGTATGTTGGGAAATACTGTTTCAAGAGAGATTTATCAGAATTTAATCATAAGGATTTTAACCCTTAGTTACCCAAACCTTACTTGAAGATATTATACACTTGTCTCTTTCGTTATTTAACTGGTTCTCATACAAGAAACCTCATTTCATATAAACTATAAGAAATCAAGCTAAATCAGATATGTCTATCTTATAAACTATTTAAAAGGAGATAGTTTTATTTATATGTCTGTAGAACTAAATAAACTAGACTATAAAATGTTAGCAATCTGGTGGGTAGTGAGATCTTATAAGGAGTAGATAAAAATCTTTTTTTCTTTTTGGCTGTGCCGTGTGGCTTGTGGGATCTTAGTTCCCCGACCAGGGATTGAACCTGGGCCCCTGGCAGCGAGAGCAAGGAGTTCTAACCACTGGACCGCCAGGGAATTCCTGATAAAAATCTTTATAAACTACTATATCTACTAATTTGAAATAGCACACTAAACCAACGTTTCTAAAATACTTCAAAAAATTGTTTAAGTAGTGTGGATATGATCCTGTAATCTTTCTAATACTTAGAGAAAATATAATTTTAGCCCATATCTAATTACTAAAATTATTTGGGAATTACTAAAATTATACCAGAACTGTCAAAATTAAAAGATTAAGCTTTTAAGATATGCCACTAATATTTAAAACTCTTACCAGATTCAAGCACAAGAAGTAAAAGATCTGCCTAGAGTCATTCTCCTCAAGAATTTGTTTTAGTGATTCCTTAATAAACCTAGGGATTGACTGGGAGCTATGCTGAAAAGCGTCACCCATGAAGTTATAAAGAGGTGTTCCTTCAGGAGAATATCCAATTAGGGTACCTTTCTGTCCTCTCTTAGAAGGAGATGATAAGATGTTGGCAGCTAAAAATGGAAGAAAAAAAAAAAAGGAATATTACAAAAGTTAAAAAAATTTAAGCCACCAAAACCTAGCACAGTATCTATCAGCATTAAATGTATGAAGCATTGAACAAATTCCCAAATTTAGTAAATGACTGAACATCAGAATCCATAAGATGAAATTTGCTAAGGGGAAAAATGCTTACACAAAATGAAGAATATAGCGCTCACTACCACTCCTCCAGAAAGGACGTGTTCTGTGCTCTCCTGGTGTGCTGCTTTGTTCATGGCCCGAAGCTGGTCTGTTATTGGATGCGTCCAAAAATTTCCAAAAAGTAGAGCACTAATAAAAATGGGAAAGGATCCATATCGGGCACATTTGGAAACTTCCATTTTGACTGAACAAATGGAATCGACATAGAAATCCAGGATCATGACAAAAAAAATAACCGTTGTGAAAGGCATAATGAGAGAAAACCAAGACTCGACTTTACTCTAGAAATTAAAAAAAAAAATTTGTTAATACCATATGGGTATAAAGTTCACATCTTATATTTTAGTTAATTGCTTTATGTATAAACAAATATTCCCATGATTCAATATGATTTGTAAAATGCCAAAATATAAGAGTTATAAGATATTGGCACATTTTCCTAGTATTCCCCAAAGTATTAAAAAAAGAAGCATTATTGTTTAATAATTTTATAAATACTTGGTGATACACAATCCTTGGGTTTGTGGGTAGGTATTAAATTATTATTAATATTATTATTAGTATTTAACTGATTCCTATGGGCCACAGGAATGGGAGGGATATATAAATGTAATAGTACTTGATAATTTAAAGCTACTTGCAACATCAAATTGAAATAAAATACAATGTACTGAACTAAAATCTATAAATAACAGCAATTTATTTTACTTATTACCAGTAAATTCCTGCTCTTACCTCAGTTGTCACAGAAAGAACAATGACCCATGGGCATAAGAGAAGCACAGAAACAAGATGGGATAAAGCTTGAAGACGTTTGGTTCCACCAACATCTATAGAGAGTTTTCTGGAAGCTGTATGAAAACCAACTTTACAACACAAAGCCAGTACTAGCAATAATACTCCACCCTATGAGTAAAAGTAGATAAGTCTCATTAGAAACACACAGTTCAACACTCAAGCCTTAAATACATAATATTTAAAGAAACGGAGCTAGCATGTTTTTTCCATAACCCAAATTACTGAACTACTTAAATGGCTGGCAGTACTGTAAATTACTGATAACTTATTTTAAATGTACTTTTAAAGTTACAGTTGCTGTAACTTTTCAGAATCTCTTGATCACCTTAGGAACAAAGAAAAGAACATACCTTGTGATCTGCCACACCTAAGAAGGCAATCGCTGTGTAAAGCATGTGAGTTAGAGCACTGTCATGATGTCCTTCAGCTAAGTGAGTTGGAGTGAAGGAAAAAAAATTCCAAATATTAACTCTTTGAATCCTGAAGTCCTCCTGGAATTTTAGCTACATTATTTTGGGTTGACTATACACTAATCTGAGGGCAAACCTGACTATCCTCAACAATATGTTTCCCTTAAAAACAAAAGAAAATAATTAAAAATTTAATTTTGGGACATGATTTATAAATTAGAATGGCCTATATATATTTCTTTTGTTGTCTCCAAAACAATTATAATAGTGCTTAAGGCACAGTTGTTAAATTTTAGTACTTAACCTCCAAAAGACATATGCATGCATACTCTAAAGAGGACAAAGGGACAAGAGCAAGGAACCTCCTTAGATCACTCCTATCCAATGGAATTGGATATGACATGTAAAAATCAGTCCTAAATCTGTTTCTAAGCCATTGACCACATAAGCCTCAGCAAAGCAAGCAGCAAGCAAAAGAGGGTACAGTGGGCAACAATTGTCTAACAATCAACCTGGAGTTTTGCAAAGTCATGGTGTCCTCTTTCACTGTAACAAAGTAAACTGACATTAGTTAACTAATAGGTTTTACAGCAGTATCAGTAACCAGAAGAATCAAAACTGGTGTTCTGAGTCCTGCTAAATGGAGTGGGCAACGGTATGTAGATAGGAAAGAACACTGCAGGACTGCAGAGGAAAATGAGTAGATATATTTGATTGGAAAGTTGGGTTTATATAAGAGACGCGTGGGGGCTGAGTTGGAAATAATAATTTAGAGCAAGAGAGCGAATACCAGCTTAAGGAATTTGAACTTCTTCTTTCAGGCAAGATGCCAAAGGTTTTTCATTTAATCTCAAAAAAGTTTATATTTAATAATTGCCACTGACGTCTAAAAGGAGCATTTAAATTGTTACAAGAGAGCAAATAGATTGATTTTGTTGAGTGGTAAATCACCTATTTTTTTTTAATAGCATCAGGACATTCTAAAATATTCTTTCATTGTCCCTAAATTTCTGAAAACTTAAGAGTGCTGTAAAAGATATTGAGATGCTATAAAATATTTAATTTAGAATGAATTTATTCATTATTTGAATACTGATTTAGAATACCTACATCAATCTATGAAAGTTTCATTCATGATTGATCAGTATAATTCAGTCACTCCTTCATTTCCCATTGTGCCAGACTAAAAAACTCCGATCTTTTGCAAAAGGATACGGTGTTCAGCCATTTTAGCCATGAGATCATCATTGTCGAAAAGCAATAGGCAGATCACAGCAATAATGAAAAAAGCAGCCCCTCTTGTCTGAAAATGAAGAGAATAACAGCAAGAATAGCTTTCTCAAGTGTTGATTTTTAAGACCATGACTATACAAATGCTAAAGAAAATTTTTTTCAGATAAATATTTAAAGAAAAAATAACATCTGACATTAAAGTCCTTATACTGTACAATATAAATTTACAGTATTAACAGTAAGATACAAAAGTAAAGAGCTCCAACAAATTCTGTAGGGTATTTTTAGGGCACTTGACAATTTGACAACTTCAATTGTCTCCTTGCTAGTACTGATAGGCATGTTACCATGTACAAGCCATGAAATGTTCACAGAACTAATCTTCCTAAATGTTACTTTGCTTCTGTTTGAAAAGCCCAAGTAACTACGGAATAATTAGTAGTGACCTAATTTATTCTACAACATGCAAGTAATAGAGAAGACAGCTGATTTAAAATAATGTCAGTAACCTAGTTACCACTCTTCTAGGGAAAAAGAACTAAGAGGGCATGTTAAGAAAATTAGCAAAGTCATCTCTAATAGCTAGTAAAGGTATTAAAAGCTGAATACACTTCTTATGTTCTCATTCCAGGGAAAGGATTTTGACAAGAGAAAATTATAGAAAGGACATACTATCCAGGTTTATGCAAATACTTCAGAATTTTTGGTAAAGAAGCAATCTAAATAGCATTATTATACATTCTCTATTTACAAATTTACAGGTGTAATACCAGATACTTCGATAAAATAAAAATTTTAAATGAAAAATGAGGATCCTATTTTATTCATTATACGACTACCACTACATTTGATAAATTCTCTATTAGTGTGGTAGGTATTTTGACAAAAGTTAGTATACATAAACCACACAATTTAAAATTTCATAATTTTCATTGAATCAGGATGTGGTAACATTAACAATACCCAAATATGGAGAATATAACTTAATCTTTTCTTAGCAAAGAGGGCAACTGAGAATTTTGTGATGCTTCAGAGTCAGACTAAGAAAAAAAAAAATCACAGTCCTGGTGAGATGCCCAGATTCATTATTGACACTAACGACAGGATATGTAAGATCCATACTCTCATTTCTGATTAGTGCAGTAAAATGTTTGTTTAATGTTTTAAAGTCATTTGTATTTCTTTCGTGAGTTGTCTTTTCCTGTCCTTTGCTCATTTTTTATTGAGGATCTTCAGCATTTTTTTAAACTATTTGAGTGATTATATTTAAAAAAAAAAAAAAGTAAAACTTTTATCTGTGGCAATTTGTTATTGTTGTTAGTTTGTTGTTTGCACAATGATTTCTGTTACAACACAGATGCTTGTAATCATTATGCAGTCAAACGTACTTGGTTTCCCCTCTGTGATTTTTTTCTACTGGTTTTATGCTCAGAAAGTTCTTCTCTGTCCATAGATTAATTATCCATCTATATTTTATTCTGTGCTTTTACAAATATCTTTTTTTTTTAACCACAAAAATCTTCAATCCACTTGACATTTATTTTGGAGTACTCTGTGAGTGAGGGGAAAAGATTAAATAGTGGCATATACTTTAATACCCAAGGATCCAATTTGAAATCTACAGGCTGGGTAGACTCTGCTCTACTTGGCATGTTACTTTGTTCACTTTATTTTACTCACTGCCTCCATTATTTAGCCTGAAAGCCAGAACAGAAACTATTAAACCTTATTTCCCTTTATTTCTCCTTTCCTCTGTAATGGGCACAATGCGTCATGCATAGGAAGCATTTAATTTGGTAAATAAAAGTATTGTAGCTGTAAGTTATAATTGCACATTGGTGATGCATTTACTAAAAAGAGATTAATACTTAAATTATGGAAGATGAATAGGGTCGCCTAGTTGGCAAAACATTCATCAGACTTTAAATATAACAAGTTCTTAGGGACGTATTTTCCAAAAATGACGTATAGGAGTAAAGAATGAGATAGGGGAGGGATCAGGTATAGCATGAAGGAGATGTCTGTGGTGATCAATCAGTCCTGCATCTTGACTGTGGTGATGGTTACACAAATCTACACACACACACATATACACACGAGTGTATGTAAAACTGGTGAAATCTGAATAAGGTCTATGGATTGTACCAATGTCAATTTCCTGGTTTTGATAGTATAAGAGCTAGGTAAGAAGTTACTATTGAAACTGAGTGAAGGGCACAAGCACCTCTCTGTACTATATGTGCAGCTTCCTAGGAATATATAATGATTTCAAAATAAAAAGTAAAAAACAAAATGTTTGTGAGAAAAATTTATAATTAGCAGAAAAAGCCTCTGCATTCTTTTAAATGGTAAAGGATACTATTTTACTGCCTTAGATAGTATTTTACATGTACACGTTCAATTTTCAAGTAACGAATAATGGAAAATTCTACCTTTGCTGGTCCTCCTCCAGAACTAGTGAACAAAACACTGAGCAGTGAGATGACAACAATATCACTGTGCTCGAATAGCAGCAAAGTCCTACAAAAATAAAACATTATCATTCATGAAATATATCTGATCTTTATCAGGAAGCATGAATTCAACTAGAGTAAGGGAGAAGAAAATAAATCTTTCCCCTTGATTTTCATAAAACATTATGGGAAAAATAAACATGTACAGCTGTTTTGGAAAATATTCTGGCATTATCTGCCTCAGGAAGGCTGAAGCTACAAATATCTAATAATACCATTTGTGGGATTATATCATACAGGTTTCTTGTATATATGTACCAGGAAACACTTATAAGACACCAGCATTGTTTGCAATAGCCCCAAACTAGAAACAACCTAAATACCCACTGATGAGAGAATGGATAATATAATTTAGAGTATATCCATTCAAAGGACTATTATACAGTGGTAAAAATGAATGAAATTCTATGAATATATTAAGAAATACAGGATTGTATACTTTAAAAATGCTACAAACTGAATGTATGTGTCTCCTTCTCTCCCCCATTCATACGTTAAACTCAATCACCAACGTGACGGTATCAGGAGGTAAAGAACACCTTTGAGAGGTGCTTAGGTTATGAGGGTGAAACCCTCATGAATGGGATTATTGCCTTTATAAAAGAGACCACAGTGAGCTCCCTCGCCCTTCTGCTATGTGAGGTTACAGTGAAGAGACAAGATGGCTGTCTATGAACCAGGAAGCAGTCTCTCACCACACACTGAATCTGCTTTGCCTTGATCTTGGCCTTCCTAGCCTCCAGAACCATGAGAAACAAATTTGTATTTTTTAAAAGTCACCCAGCCCATGGTATTTTTATTATAGCAGTCCCAATGGACTAAGACAAAAAGAGTGAATTTTATGGTATGTGAATTACATTTCAAAAAACTAATACAAAAGTGAATGAACTATATATATATATGTGTATATTACATATATATACACACACACACACTCACACACACACACATACATACATACACACACATAGCTCTACATGCATCAAATTGGGCAAATCTCAAACATAACACTGAATGGAAAAAGTATGCTGCACAAAAATACATGCAATGTAATTCTATTCATATAAAGTAAAAAACTTGCAAAAAAGAAATGTGTACATATATGGTAAAACTATAAAGAAAACCAAGAGAATGAAAATCAAAATTTAAGATGCTGGTTACATCCAATGGTAGGGGGAGAGGGGGATACACAGGGCAACAAAGGAACTGGTAAGGTTTTATTTGGGGGATACATGAATGTTCATATTTATTTATATTTATTCTTTTATATGTATGAATATTAAAAAAATTAAAAACATTATTGCCAGCTAAAGGGAGCTTATAGGATCTACATGGGAACAGATTTTCAGCTGCTCATTAGAAAAATTTTCATTTTTCCTCCTTATTCAAAAATCTGTAATGAGAACACAGCAGTGATTATTTTAGTTCTGTTAATATTTGGGAGAGATTACAATTAAAAAAATATATATCAGCAGAATGATACTAACTTAAAATAAGACAGGCTATGAAACACCAAAGGAGTCTTTCTAATCAAGAAACTGAATGACAATTTTAGTAAAAGAATGAGAGGGGCAGTGTTGGCAGAGGAGCTGGTGGTAGTGAGTGGTTGTAAGGGCAGAAGTAGATGACTAAATAAGGAACCAAGGAAGAATTTAACAACTTTCCCCCTTCCTTCCCTAGCCTAACACACAGGGACAGTGATTTAGTAACAAACAGACCAAAAGATCACTTCATGAATAAGAAATTACCACTCAATCATATTCAAGCATAAACTGAAAAGGTTTTCCCCAAGCTGAGAAATCCCAGCCAGCTTTCCCACCACGCCAGGAAGCTGCTGCTGTCACGGACAGGGATATGACACTGGAATTATATACACCCCTCCTTTGACAAAGCACAGGGTAAACAAGCCAAAGAGAGCCAAACCCAGAGCTATTCTATTGTCTGGGAGAGGAGAAAAGACTTTTCACAAAGCATTTCCCACTGATCACTTTCTACTGTCCACTCCATCATCCTCAGTGAGATTCTTCAGAACACGCTTCATCTTATTCCTTACTTCTTGTCCCATATTCCGCCCCCCCCCATCAATGGCAAGGCACTTTTGCTTATAATTTTGAGATAGAGAAATATTAAAAGAAGACTTATGCACGGTTGCACCTGTTATAATTCCTATTAAATTAAGTGGCCCTAAAGAATCTCCCCCCCCCCCAACCGACCAATTTACATAAAAAGATCTATAGAGACTTAAGGGAATACGAAATGAGAGTTAAACTTATCTTTAATGATTGGCACACTATCCCCAAGACATCTGTTTATAACCATATCTTTCAAGCATCTTCTGTGGGTAGTAGAGGACTTTCAGAGTTGGGGGGGAGGGGGAAGCATTTTTTAAAGATTTTGCTTTCCTCCTTATTGGTTGATTTTATTTACCATTTCAGACTTTTCGTTTCTAAAACCAGCTGCTAAAAGGGATCACCAATGAATAAAAAGTCACGTATGCTAAAAGTTTTCTGAAACTGTTTGGACTCTAACTAGTAAAATATCTATGACAGATCATGAACAATACGTTAATGGCATCCACCAAAGAACGAGTCCACCAACTAAACAGGTCCTCAATATATATATACTCAGTGAGCTGTACCCAATGCTATAGAAGTGAAAGAAGCATTTGTACATAACTGACAAACATCTGACATAAAACATAATGGCACAAAACTAATATTCAAAATGAAGAAACATAAACATTCAAAATATGTATTTCTATTTACCTTAGTGGTCCACAAAGAGTGAGGCCAAAAAACCACAAAAGTGAAATGATACACCCAGCAATTGCATGTTTAAATATTTTGATCCACTAAAAATGGAAACAAAAAATTAAAAATTTCAGTCATATGTTTTGCCAAATATCTCAAAATCTTAAAAACACATAGGGAAAGATAATGGTAACACAAATATTTTAAAGGCCAAATAGTTACATATTTTAAAATTAAATAGAAATTATTAAGATCCCTTGACTAAATCTAGATTTGCAAGATAGTATTCTGTTTTTCATTTTCCATATTCTTGTCTGTTGCTAGATCCTGAAATCTTTTTCTATAGCGTACAATTTTTTCTGTTTTTTACACTAGTTCTCACTAGTTTGCTAGGAACACTTAATGTTTTAGTTTTTAAATTCTTCTCCAGCAGGGATATTCAGCCCTTCAATTATTTGAAAAGAGAGGGAAAAAAGTTAAGATGGGGTTTAAAATATTAATCCTGTTTTAAAAAATGTTCTTGGTCTCTAAAACAGAGGTACTTAAATTCGTCTAATAAAAAATCATGGCACAGGTTTCTAAGTTGTGGCATAAAGCAAATATGTAGTAGGGTGTAACTACTGTCCAAAGAGGTGATAATACGAGATGATGCAGAATGAAGGACATTTCTGGTATGCATCCTGAACCTCAGATGCTTAAAGGCAATAATAACGATGAAGAGGGTGACAGCTGATATGTACTGCATACTCACTATAGGCCACACACTATTTTAAGAACTTCACATGTATTAATTCATTTATTCCTTATAGCTCCATTAGGAAGGCATTATTATCTCCATTTTACAGGTCAGAAAATGAAGGTAGAGAAATTAAGTAACTTGCTTAAAGTAAGGTTTGTAATTACAACAGCCATGAATTTGTCTGACTCCAGAGGCCTTGTTTGTAACCCCTATGCTTTATCTGCTTCCCAGTGACATTTATCCTAGGCTTGTGGGCATGTCTACATGTCTGATTTGTAAATCTTTTCAGCATATGGATCCTGTATTAAAAAAATAATTACATGCATGCTTGAAACATTTTCTACCCTCGTCTACATTTTTAAACACTTCATTATCTTAGCACTTTAGCATTTACTCTTGAAGCCTTGGTTCTGAAATGATAAGTCAAGGGCAAGTTAACTCTGGAAATGTTCTGCTGAGCACTTAAAATCATTCAGTAAGTAACCCTGATCAAGGAAAGAACACCGCCTCCTGGTCCACTGCTAGGACAAAAGGAGTCTGCAAAAGACTTACCTGGCGTTTGGTAATACTTTTCCCAGAAGAAAAAGGCTTTTGAAACAAAACCATAAAAAATGCAGTCCTGTGAATATTGAAACATTAATATATTAGTATTAATTAATCTTATATACAAGGTGTGGTTTTAAGTAAAGACACTTAAACAAATATACTAGAATTTGAAGGGTATGTTAACCTCTAAAGAAAATATACCAGAGAACAATACTTATTTTAATAAGGCTTCCACTACAATATTTTGGGAACTCTTCTTTCTTCTGTATCTGCCTTCAGAACCAGTTTACAAGCCACAAAAGAAGTCTCAATATTTTTTTATACTTTACCAAAGAAAATAATTCCTATCTTCTCTAAAATTTAGTAATAACAAATCTTGAAATAGAAATGAAGAAAGTACTAATCATATATCCCTACCTTTCATATTCCCAAAATAGTTATATAAAAATATATTCAAGTGGTGCTAAAAATTTCCTAGTCAAGAATCACTTTCCATAATTACTAAAATTGCCAGGAGTCTAACAGATTCTTTTCTTTTTTTTTTTGTCTGAGTTGGGTCTTTGTTGCTGTGCGTGAGCTTTCTCTAGCTGCGGTGAGCGGGGGCTACTCTTCATTGCGGTGCACGGGTTCTCATTGCAGTGGCTTCTCTTGTTGCAGCAAGTGGGCTTCAACAGTTGTAGCGTGCAGGCTCTAGAGCGCAGGCTCAGTAGTTGTGGCTCGCAGGCTCTAGAGCACAGGCTCAGTAGTTGTGGCGCACGGGCTTAGTTGCTCGCAGCATGTGGGATCTTCCATGGACCAGGGATCGAACCCGTGTCCCCTGCATTGGCAGGCGGATTCTTAACCACTGCGCCACCAGGGAAGTCCCTAACAGATACTTATTAATACAGAGGTTGGTCACTATCAATCTCAAGATCCAGAGAATCTTTACTTAGAGAGAATTTCTTACTAGATGCAGAACAGTGTAAAATTTGTACTGTAACAGGACCCTATACCATGAAGGGACATGTAGTGAACACAGCCCAGCACAGTTTAACTTGGAAAATAAGGAACATCTGTGCCAAGACAAGTCTCAGGAGACATTTTATGCCTGCTGGAAGGTTAGACTACGCCAGTATGATGGTCTGGGAATCCCTAGGGCCCCTGAGGCCCTTTTAGGGAGCTGTGAGATCAAACTATTTTTTTCTTAAACATTTAAAAAAATTATTTAAAAAATATTTATTTATTTTTATTTGGTTGCGCTGGGTCTTAGTTGTGGCTCATGGGCTCCTTAGTTGTGGCATGCATACTCTTAGTTGTGGCATGCAGACTTCTTAGTTGCGGCATGCATGTGGGATCTAGTTCCCTGACCAGGGATCGAACCTGGGCACCCTGCATTGGGAGCTCGGAGTCTTAACCACTGTACCACCGAGAAGTCCTGAGGTCAAACTATTTTTACAGAAGTATTAGGATATTATTTGCCCTTTTCACTCTTATTCTCTCAGGGGTGTATATTAGAGCTTTTCAGAGGCTAGTTCATGTGAGATACTGCAACAGACTGAATACTGACTCAGATATGGGGATCCAGCTGGATTCTATTAAGCCAGACATTGAATTTGCAAAAACCTCATTAACACAAACTAAAGCAAAAGCTGATGTCTTGGCAAGCTAATAGAGTATGACAATCCTTTTTTTTTTAAATCCAGTCTCTTGGTACCTCTAACCTTAGGTATTCTATCTTTAAAAAACAATTATCAAGTACTTGTCAGGAGGAATAAAATGCACAAAATATTCTATGTAAAATATCCTAAAGATACTTAGTTAAAACAGGATTTTCAAAGAAATTAAAACACATTAAGGAAAAAAAGAACCAGACACACTCACCCAAGTTTTAATATAAAAATAAACTGAACAATGTGAACTACTTTTAGGAGGTCATATGATTCAAAAAGCCCCACAGCCTTCAAAAATTTAGTGACACATAGTAATACGATATATTTCGTTAACCTGAAAAATAAAAACAGAAACAAGTTTCAGTATCATTGAAATCACAAGGAACTCTGTAATCCTTTTTTTTCTTATTATACAAGTAATAGGGGTCATTATGAAAACCATAAATACAAACAAAAAATGAAACAAACAGAAACTCAACTCACCCCTCCACGTGATAACTACTATTAACACTTTAGTATATATACTTTCAGATTTTTTGCAATATACATGGACGTATTATGCACAGATACAGTCTATTAAAGAAAAAAAGGCCGAACTAAAAATAAAAATGTTCTTGATTGAGTTGCCTCAACTATTTTCTAATGTGCTTTTTAAACAATTACTCCAAACAAATAAAGAGAATAAAAACAGAAACCAAACTATCTGTCATGAAACGAGACCATAATACAGGAAGGGAGGGGGGAATGGTGAATGCCTTAGGTTTACCTCTCCTCTGCTTCGCTAAGTGACTGCAGTGAGTCATAGTTGAAGTGACCTGACCTACAGAGTCCTGAGAAGGCTCAGGACTCTGAAGCACCTCAGAAGGGGTGTGGAGAGCTGCAAAGAGGAGGATCATGAGGAAGTCTGCCAGGTAGTTAGGTCCCCAGAATCCCACCCAGCACAGCCAGGCAACCATCCCTCCTAAATCATGACAGGACAAGAGCTTAGCCTTTGCAGAGGTCTAGACATAAGGCAAAGGGGAAAGGAGGGATGAAGTGTTGGACTAAAATCATGGAGGTTAAAAGGAAGTTTCCCTTCTTAACCCCACCCCACCTGCCTTCCCTCATTTAACTCTAACATCCTAACTGCCAGGCTTCAATCTCCCAGCAGGAGAGCCCTTCTTTGGAGAAGCCCACCAGGGGACAAGGCCCATACAGGTCTTCTAACTAGCTTTTTAGGCCTTACTCCAATAAGAATGGCCAAATATGGATAATCAATCCTTTACGATAAGCCTATAATGAGAGACCAAACAAACTAAAACAGCAAAGACATTTAAAAGATACAGAGATCATAGGGAATAGCAGAAAACAACAAAGAACTATAAATAATATTCTTGGATAAGAAACAAAAGTTCATACATGAAAAAATGAGGTTGCCATAAAAAGAAACGAAAAAGAAGCTCCTGAAAGAGCAATCAGAAAACAGTGAAGAAATTATCTCAGTTTTCTAGCTTAGTAGTCTTCTTTGGTCATATAGCTCTAACAGTAAAAAAAAATTTTGCACTTGAAACCGATTATTTGTACATTACAAACATGTACTACTCTCCTGATATTATGTTATAAAACATACACAAATTAGAAATGAAAAAGAATGAGATAAAAAGGTGAGAACTTCTAATATCCCCCCCAACAGATCATCTTTGCAAGTCATTCAGGAGACTAATTTCTAAGTTTATATCTAACAGGTGTTAATACATTAAAAAGGAGATGTAAGGGATGTCCAAATCCAGCACACCAGCAGGAATGAGAAGTCTCTATGGGAGAAAAATACAAAAAAGCAAATACAGAAGTTTAAGGGAAACCTAAGTCATTCAAATAGCAGAGTTAAAACAATTTGATGTGCAATGATATCAATGTATGTAGGATGGTATAAAAATCAATGAGTGTGAATCATTAAGTCCCATGGCACTGAATCAACAAACAGCAATCTGCTTAAGAAGGCATGAAAATATATATTTTTGGAATATTTTGATGCAACTATGAAAATAAATTTCAGTCCTTGAAAGAATGAATCTCAGCAATTCCAACATCTTCACTGTCCTATGGCTCATTTTTTGTTTTAGTCCAAATAATATCATAGTATATTAAAGAAAATCAGATCTGGAACAAAGTGGTTTTTCTTTTCATGAACATAATCTGGGGGGCTTTTTAATAGTGCAATCTGGGAGTTTTAACAATGTGACAATTAATCACCAAGAAGCTAAAAAAAATATTATTGTGGAATAAAGTAAGTCAAATCCTAAAGCACAGAAGTTCCTACTTACTCTACCTGTAGAATAGTATAAACACTGAAATTTCTGTTTAAAAGATCAAGCAGATTTTCTGGGGTGATAAAAACCGTCCTATAGCTTGATTATGCTGACAGTTACATGGATATGCATTTGTGAAAAATGAAAACTGGTACCTTTAAAATCTATGCATTTTACGGTAGGTAATTTTATCTCAATAAAAAAAGAGTATTGGAAAAAATAAATAAAATTGAAATTATGGCTATGATAAAAAAAATCGAGTGTATTTTGTTTCTGGGTTGTTTGCAGACTGGCTGAAAACACACAGTACAACATGAAAAATCTACCAAATTTCTAGTAATTGTCTAGGTATTTACTAGAAAGTAAATGTATATATGCTAGAAGAAACAGAACACTAATATTTAAAAGCTGGAAAACACCTTAGAGATCCTCTAGTCCAATTCCTCTCATGTCACAGATTGGGAAGTTGAAGTCCACAGAGTTAGCTAGGGTCAAGTCCACGTCTCTTAAGTATGCTCTTTTAATATGTCACACAGAAAACCAAAGTTCATCCAAAAGGCTTTGAGGATTCCCATCTTCTAAACTGTTCCCAATTATACATTCACAGTGGCCCACGCATAGGGTAAAATCATCTTTAAATATGAAAAACAAAATGCATATTAAAACCTAAGATTAATGTCGATTTTGGCCCATTTAAGCTAGAGAAAAAAGTCAGATAAACTTAAGTAAATTAACTATATTAATGTTAATTAAATACTCCAGTCATGGTAGCAATTTATAATTAGCAAATAAAAATACTACTCTTGAGCTAGAAATCTTTTGTTTATTCAGTTCTTAACCCAGGGACTTGCATAATACGTGCTCAGCAAATGCTTACTAAATGAAAGAATGTGAATTCTACAATTACACTTGTGTGATACAGTAATATCTAGCACAATAAGGTAGATAGTGCAGTAGTACAGTACATAACTGGCAGTCAAGCTTCTGGCAATTTAAACTATCATCAACCCAGTTATGAATTCAGAATGAAAGACATCAAGTAGAGAGAGGAAAGCTCAAAACCTCAAGTGCTTCACTCCTTAAGTTCTTAACTAGGTGTAAAAATAAGGCAGCAGGATAGAAGCAAGGACACAAAAAACAACACTGTCAACAAGACAGGGAGGGAGAAAACAAAGACCAGGAAAAACTGACAAAGGGACATTAAAAATCACAGCAATCTGGGAATTCTTGAGGTCAGCAAAGAGCCTTGTATACCCTTATGGGGCTATTAAGCCATTCTTCAATATTCCCTGCTCACTCACTATGTGCCAGATGTCATCTGTGGCTAATGAGACCTGTCTGTCAGGGTGGTTTCAGGTACTACAGTCTTCTCTCTTCCTGATAAAAGGCCCTGATGCAGCTGGAACTAGTTCTGCATTCTTTCTGACTTCAAAGGAGGACTTTTATCTAAAATTTATCTTAAAAATGTTATCAACATGTTAACATTCTCTAAAAAATGTCATCCATTTTATAATAAGCCTGAATATGAGAGCCACACTTGGGATGGCAGAGAGCAAAGACCAAGAATCTGGTCGCAGATGGTACTGCCGAGGGGCTGAACAAATACCAGCAAACTCTGGTTTCTTTTATGTGAGAAGAATATATCCGTATGTGCTTAAAGCTCTCTTACTTTGGTTGCTCACAACTAAATGCATTTCTAGGTGTTATCCAAGAAACTAAATGTGTATTAGAGGCCCTGCCCTCAAGGAGTTTGAGGTCTAAGGAAGACAGGCAAGAAACAAGTATATTTATGTGACCCAAGTAAGTAGCAGAGATCTAAAGGAATAGATGTGGAAGTAACTAATTGTAACTAGGGAAGCAAAAGTCATCTTCAGAGTCTGAGATGTCTCAGTGTATATTAAAGACTAAGTAGAAAAAACAAACAACCCAATCAAAAAACGGGCAGAAGACCTAAATAGACATTTCTCCAAAGAAGACATACAGATGGCCAAGAGGCACATGTTATCGCTAATTATCAGAGAAATGCAAATCAAAACTACATGAGGTATCACCTGACACCAGTCAGAATGGCCATCATCAAAAAGTCTACAAATAATAAATGCCGGAGAGGGTATGGTGGGGATGTAAATTGGTGCAGCCACTACGGAGAACAGTAGGGAGGTTCCTTAAAAAACTAGAGTTGCTGGGGAATTCCCTGGTGGTCCATTGGTTAAGATTCCAGGCTTTCATTGCTGGGGGACCAGGTTCGATCCCTGGTCAGGGAACTAAGATCCTGCAGGCCACACAGTGTGGTCAAGTAAATAAATAAATTAAAATGTAAAAAACAAACAAAGTTGCCATATGATCCAGCAATCCCACTCCTGGGTATATATCCAGAAAAGACGAAAACTCTGATTGAAAAGATATGTGCACCCCAATGTCCACAGCAGCACTATTTACAATAGCCAAGACAAGGAAGCAAGCTGTGTCCATCGACAGATGAATGGATAAAGAAGATGTGGTACACACACACACACAATGGAGTATTACTCAGCCATAAAAAAGAATGAAGTAATGCCATTTGCAGCAACATGGATGGACCTAGAGATTATCATACTAAGTGAAGTAAGTCAGACAAAGACAAATACCATATGATATCACCTATACATGGAATCTAAAAAAAGATACAAATGAACTTATTTACAAAGCAGAAACAGACTCACAGACATAGAAAACAAACTTATGGTTACCAAAGGGGAAAGGGGGGGTGCGAGGGATAAATTAGGAGTTTGGGATTAATAGATACACGCTACTATATACAAAATAGATAATCAACAGGGACCTACTGTATAGCACAGGGAACTGTACTCAATATCTTATAATAATCTATAATGGAAAAAAATCTGAAAAGAATATATATATATACACACACACACACACATATAACTGAATCACTTTGCTGTACACCTGAAACTAACACAACATTGTAAACCAACTATACTTCAATTTAAAAAAAAGAAAAAGACTAAACAGAATTACGAAGCAAGGAAAGGGAGGGGGAATTTCAAAGTACGGAGAGCAGCATACGCAGAACGCTAGTACTGGGAAGGACCTCTGAAGAAAAGCTCAGTTCACCAGATTACGCTCATAATGATCAGAAGTCATCAAGAAAAAGGTAAACTATATTTAATATACTTGTTTTAAAAAGATGGGGCAATGTGTAAAATTATTTCTAAATAATTTTTGTTTAAAGTATTAACAAAACTTAAAAATTTGGCACTTTAATGGCAAGATTCAGTCATATGGAACATTAAGTATAATACTTCTTGACAATATTACTATTATGAAATTTCTGACACTTTATTCCCTTTTTAATTTTTAAAAAACAGATTATGAAAGTAATTCCTGAGTAGTTGGTTGTTATTGAAATTTTAAAGAAAACCATTCCCAATTTCCTCCTCATAGGTGACCAACTGGGGACATCCTTCCACACCTTTTCCTTTGCATCTCCATGTATGGACAAGCACTTATTTTAGATACACTCACGTATTCACCATTGTACATATATATTTTGAAATTGTTATGTGACTTTTCATGTAATATATAGTGAAGATCTTTTATCATTATTAATTAGGAAAATTATTTTAACATTTAGCTAAAAGGTGAATACTTTGATTTTTAAAGTGTCAATTAATGAAGTCTTCCTGTTGGGCTAAAGACAAAACACTAGCTAAGGCCAAATAACCATATACTAATAAGTACACAATCCTAGTTCATGTTGTGGAGGAAAACATACTAAGGGGGAAAGCTCAGGTGTGAGGAAGGGAGGCTCTTAAATGGGGGCAGTGGCCCCTGAGCCACTCACTGACGCTTTGGGCAACTTAGCGGGATCCAATCCAACTCCCCTTAGTACTTGAGATGGCTTATATATCATTATCTGCCATTAACTAGTCTCATCAAAAGTATCACTGGTATTTTCTGTGAAGGGTTAGAAAAATCTCTGGTTCTTTAAATCTGAAATTACTGAAATTTGAGTTTGGGTTCAAACCTGTTTCTTGGGCTTTGCCCACTGTAGCAGCTCACAGTTCTCCAGTTAAAAAAAACAAATTCAGTGTATGTAATTCAAGCTTGATACATTCAATAAATATTTAAGTGTCCACTGTGTAGAAGGCGCTATAAATGAAGTCTGAGGTAACTGACTCCCAGATTAGTTACTAGGTGTGTGACCTTGGGAAAATTACTTTCCTATGTCCCAGTTACCTGATCTGAGACAAGGATGCAACTAATGAGTCTGTAGTGCTGTTGTAAGGATTAAGTGAGATGCTGCATGCAAAGTACCTGGAACATAGGAAGTACTTAATAAATGCTGGCTGTCACCCTCTGCCCTTTCCTGCAAAGAGGACTTATTGAAGCCAACATAGAAACATTTACAACAATTCATATTTGTGAATTCAGTAATAAAAATATCCACAATTAAAGGATCTGTTAATCAGCTTTTGTTGCAGGTTATAACCATACTTTGATTTTTAGTCTACATAAAGGAAAACTCTTGCAACCTGGAATCTATTCAAAATTCAACCAGTCCTGAGTTGAATTTGACTCTGCAATGAACTACAATAGGAGCGCAGCTCTGCTAAGCAAATAATGAAAATAAGATGGCAAAGGACTGTTGACCACATCTAAGATAATGAGCTCTTGAGTAAATAAAAATTTTGTATTACATATTTAAAAATAATTTCAAGTTACAGAAAAGGTGCAAGAATAGTACACTCTTCATCTAGATTTTCTATTTGTTACATACTACCTTATTTGCCTTATTATCTCTCTCTAAAGACAAACTTTTTTTTATCTGAACTATTAAAGAGTAAGTTACATACATCTTGCTCCTTGACCCCTAACTACTTGTATTCCTAAGCCCATTTCCTTTTATGAAATCAGTAGAGTTATCAACTACAGGAAATTTAAAATGGATATACTTTTATCTAATCTATGGTCCACATACCAGTTTTGTCAACTGACCTAGTACTATCCTTTACAGCATTTTCCTCACTATTAAATCTACACCAGAATCACCTATTGCATTTAGTTGTCACGTCTCACTAAATAATACCTGATAGGCGTTGTTTTTTACAAAATGAGTTGCTCAAAATAGACTAGAAAATTAAACTTGTAACTACAAAAAATGCAGCTGATTTAACTTCTGTTCCAGCATTTCACACAAAAATAGTTATGTTAGAAATGCTATTTCTACAGTTCCAAAGAATTTACCGAAACAACCATGTCTCAAAGGAGGTATCCAAGAACAAAAAACACTGAACTAATCTCATTAACCTTATTAAATATAAAGGCAATGAAAACCAGTTCCAACCAAACTGTTGGGCCGTATTTTATACATCTTGCGACACTACCTCAGAAATTAGGACAGGTCATGAAGGACACAATGGAAAGTGATCACTGTAATTACTTACCTCTTGGGGGTTCGTGGGAACATTGCGGGGAGGGGGGTAATGGGGACTGTTTCCTTTTTATTCTACGAATTGCTGTACTGTTTGAATATTTTGACAATGAGCACACATTTCTTACTTAATGATAAAACAAAATAAGCGAAGAAAGGAAAAGAAAAACTAGATGGCGGGCTGGATTCTTGTTTTGCGGGGTTAACCTGAACATCAAAGTTCATCTGTTTGTACTTTGGTTTCTTCGCCTGAAGAGATGATGGTGACCCTTCCTCTAACTTACGCAGGCAGACATCAGAAAGGTTAAGCATCACCAAACTACTATTTCAGGGAGAAAGAGCTAACAGAAATGCTTCTCATAGGTCAGAAAAACCTCTCACGTGAACTGGCCGGCAGTTCTAAGGTTAACGGTCTGCCCTGAAAACCAGAAACTCAAGCAGAACCTTCCCGGATCTTAGAGCATTCATTCTGCAGCGGGGAACGGCGGAGCCAATGAAAGCTGTAGCGGGAGGGAGTACGGAACCGAGGAGGGCGTTCCGGGCTGTCAGCCGGACGGGAGGGACGCCGGGCCCCGCGCGCACCCGGGAGGGTCCGGGCAGCGGCCGGGGAACGTGTGTCCGGAGCGGCCGGGCAGGCGTGGGGAGAGAGCGGCTCCGGAGGCGGGAGCCCGATCGGTCCCTTACCGAGCGCTGGGCACGTCCACCGGCCCGAGGCCGCCGCTGCCGCCGCCGGGGCCGGCTAGCACGTCCCCGCCGTATTTCTCCTCCATCCCGGGGATCAGGAGCCGCCGCCGCTGCCCCCGCTACGGGGTCTCCTCATGTCTCGCCGCTGCCGCGGAACACCGGGCGCAGGCGCGTCACTCCCCCATGCCAGCGGCCCCGTCGGGTCCCCGAGACCTGCCCGCTGCCGCTGTCCCCAGCTCCGGCTCACAAGCACACGCGCGTCCGTACTAGGCCGCGGACAGTTCCGGCGCCGCCGGGTTTCCCGGAGGCTCACCGGATCGGACGGGGCCAGGCCACGTCATCGGGCCCAGCAGCCCTCACTCTCGTGGGAGTGCCCGGCCCTGCGCCTGCGCACAGTGCAACACTCGCCGTCCCCTCCCCTTCCTAAGGCTCTTCCTACCGCTGGGCTACGGATGGAATCCTCGCCCCCTATCAGCTCCTCCCATTGACGAGGCCTGAGCACATACCTGTCCCTGCAGCGCCACCTATGGGCTATCAGGAATACAGCGGGTTCTTCTGGAGCGGAGGTAGGGGACATAGAAAATGCACAACTTGCGATTAAATAGAATAGAATTTCTTTTAAATTCTGGCTCCTAAACTGTGTTACTTAATCCTTGCATATCAGTAAACCTAGGCAGGTAGTACCAGGCTTTATTAGAGTTATTTGTCTGTTGCTAAAAAGTTAAGAAGGTGGGCTCCTGTGTCTGTGTTGGTTTGAATCCCAAATCTGCCATTTACTAATTGTGTCACTTGGCCTTTCTGTACCTCAGTTTTCTTATCTGCAAAGTAAGAATAGTAATATCTATATCATAGGGTTGTTGGGAGGATTGTATGTGTTAATATATGGAAAGTGTCTATAACAGTGAATGATACATAGTAATCAATAAATGTTAGCTATTATTATTATTTATAGGGAAATTTGAGGACTGGGATATGGAGATGAAAATGGGGTTTTGAACAGTGTAAATTATGATGAGTTTACAATACTCCACTTAATTCGAATGTACATAAAGACTTTTGGTAACATATAAGAGAATGAGGAGTCATAGTCTCTGCCTGCTGGGACTTCATAAGCTACTGGAAAATATTTAGCAATTTGAGAGCAAGACCTAGTTGGCAACATTACACGTTAAAGGCACAAATGCTAAGGATTCCCAAATAAGGTGTGATATGGGTATAACCAGAAAAGACTCACTGCTAGAAGCTGATCTGGAACTTGGATAAGGTTTTGGATATGGGAGAAAAGCATTGTGGGAAGATGTATCCTATGTGTAGAACACAGAGGAAGGCATGAACTTTAAAAGCTAAAGATACGTATTCTCCCGTTTGAGGCAAAGAAGAGAGCAAAGATACAATACTCCATCAGTATGTTGGGGTTTTAAATTCAGGTTGTTTGCTTATTGAATTTGTACAGAAATGTCCATATCTTTTGCCTGCATTCGGTGATAATCATTGACTTACAGTGGAGTAGATCAGGTAAAGCCTAACAAAAAGTGACATTCTTGCTTCACTTTCTTGAAGTGACTTTTTTGTAGCATTTTTTTTTTTTGGTAGCAATTTCTTTGCAGAATTGCTATTTTCTAACCCAAATGGCAGTGGTAACAACTAACTATTATGTTTTTCTAGAGCTAATTCCATTCCTTTGGAGTTCAGAGAACTAGGTAAAATGACATGTATACATTGAGATTAATTTTTATCCCCAGTGGAGCTTGAATTCAGTTGATATTTGATTTGGTTAGAATTAGGACATTTTTCTTTTAGGCTAATATGTTTCCTGTTTTTCTGCAGTGGAAGGAAAAGTGTCTCTGATTTCTTTCTTCCTACTCACTTCTCAACCCGGTCCAACCTGGCTTCTACTTTCACCATTCTTCTGAAGCAGCTCTCTCGTGGATATTTTTGAGCTACATATTACCTTTTCTCTCTATAGCTTTCAACATAGTTGATCTCTCCCTCCTTCTTGAAACATTCTCTTTCCTTGGTTTCCAGAACCCCACATTTGGTTGTCAGAGGAAGCTCAAGTTCTTTATGTCCAAAACTCATGATCTTTCCGCTAAACCTGATCCTCTTTTAGTGTTTCTTACTTCATTGGATGACACCATTTATTCAGTTTAGCAAACCAAAACGCAGGTGTCAACCATAACACCTCCCCTTCCTTATGGTCTATATCCAGTCCATCACCAAGTTGTGTCATTTTTTACCTTCTCAATATTTCTTGAATCAATCCAAAATTTTCCATCCTCATCTCCACTATCTAGTTTAGATGACCATCATGTTTTGTTTAGACAACTACAGTAACCTCCTTACTAGTCTTTCCAAGTTCTCTCTTTCCCTTCTCTACAGTCTGTTTTCCACATTCTGCCACAGTAACAGTAGCCTATTCCAGTCGCCAATCTTATCGTGCACTGCCTGCCCCACCCCACTCTACTCTCCAGCCTTCCAGTGGCTTTCCATTACTCTTACAACAAACGCAAATCATTAACATGGCCAACAGCATCCTGTATGGGCTTGCCCTAACCTATCTTTTCAGCTTCATCTCGTATCAAACTGCCTCCTGCTCTCTGGATTCCAGTCATCCTTTTCTCCCTTCAATTACGCTGTTTCTCTTCTAATACAAGACTTTTCTCAGGCTAGTTTTCATGTGTAGAATGCATACCATCTCAACCTTTGCTTGTTAAGATCCTACTCACTCTTTTTGTTTCAGGTTGAGTTCTCTAGGAAGCAGACTCTGAGATGGAGTTTAATGTGCAAGATATTTATCAAGGAGTGCTTTTGGGACCAGCAACTGTAAAAGAGAGGGAAAGGAAACATAACTGGGCAGAAGGAGAAGTCGAGAAATGGTGCAGTCCAACAAAAGCCGCAGTAAACCTCATGGAGACATTGGGAGCTAAAATGATCCTCGAGGAATATCTTACATTTTTCTTCCCTAATACAATCTTTTATAGGTCCAGGATTCATCCAAGATCATGTATTGCTTTTAATTGCCATGTCTCATTAGTTTTCTTTTATCTGGAACAGCTCATGGTCTCTCCTTTTTTTCATGACCTTGATGTTTTTGAAGTGAATGGGACAATTACTTTGCAGAATGTCTGTCAGTTTGTGTTTGTCTGATGTTTCCTCATGATTGGATTCTAGGTATGCATTTTTGGCAAGAATAACACAGAAGTGATTCTATATTCCTCTCAGTGCATCATATCAGAAGGCACGTGATGCTGACTGCTCTCATTAACTGGTAAAGTGAACTTCTATCATTTGATAAGAAGACATCTGCCAGATTTTTCAATGTAATGTTAATGAATAAGTATTTTGTCTGGAGATACTTTGAGACCATGTCAAGATTCTGTTTCTGATCACACTTTCACTCATTTGTATTAGTATCCATTTTTGCTCCTTGACCAAAACAATTATTACTATAAAGTTTTTCAAATGCTAATAATCCCTTCCATCATCTCTTCTACATTTATTAGTTGACCCTCTACTGTCAGGTAAAACTTTCCTGTCCCCTCCCACCCTACCATTTATCTATCTATCTATCTATCTATCTATCTATCTATCTTAGTATGAGCTCATGGGTTCCTATTTTATTAAACGGATTATAATCAACTGCTGTCACTCTTTTGATGCTAAAATTGTCCCAAATTTAGCCAGTGGGAACCATTTGGCTGGTTCCTGTGCCATTTTGACATATTCCTATCATTCTTTCAGAATTTCCATACTTTCTGGTATAAGATGTTCCAGGTTTATTATATACTGCCTTAGCTCTGGAATTAGCCATTTCTCCAAGGAGCTCTGGTTCCTTTTGAGGAGAATGGTATTTAGAAACCAAGGTCTATAGATGCAACTAGAGATTATCATACTAAGTGAAGTAAGTCAGAAAGAGAAAGACAAATGTCATATGATATCACTTATATGTGGAATCTAAAATATGATACAAATGAACTTCTCTATGAAATAGAAACAGAATCACAGACATAGAGAATAGACTGGTAGTTGCCAAGGGGGAGGGGGGAGGGAGAGGGATGGTTTGGGAGTTTAGGATTAGCAGATGCAAACTGGTATATACAGAATGGATAAACAACAAGGTCCTACTGTACAGCACAGGAAACTCTTACGGTGATAAACCATAATGGAAAAGAATATGAAAAAGAATGCATATATGTATACATGTATAACTGAGTCACTTTGCTGTACAGCAGTAATTAACACAACATTGTAAATTAACTATACTTAAATAAAACAAAAACAAAAACAAAAACCAAGATCTAGGTGTTGGATATCACATTGCTGCTGGTGTACTCATTGCTTCTTTGACTTCTCAGTGGACAGAGTTAGGAATTATATATGCTCAGCTAGGTGTGTGTGTGTGTCTGTGTGTGTGTACATAGGTATATCTTTCTATTTATTATCTATCAGAAACCAAAAGTTCATACTGATACCTTCAAGTACAGTCCAATCTTAGATGTTTTATCCTAGACTTTGCCCTTTCTATGTTTGTATCTCTCTTCCCTGGGGTGAAAAATCTGGCTCCCAAAAAAGGTTAGGTAAATTGTCCAAAATTATGTAATTTGTAAGGCAAGGCTCCCCACTAACTGGGCAAAGTGCACCTCAGTGTCAGCTGTTTTACTCCTCTCTTCCTGATTGGGTGAGTGATGCCTGTTCCAATGATGTAAGAGAACCCGATGGGGAGGGCCTGTTTTGTAAGCCACCTCCAGGAATCTGGATCAGAGAATATGGTGGAAATTGTCATGAGTAGCAACTTAGTGCCTTCTTCCTTCCTTGTAATGAATACTTGTTGAGTGCTTACCATGAGCTAGGTCCAATTCTAGGTAATTGCTGGGTTTCCCAGAAGCAAACTCTGAGATGAGGATTTGTGTGAAAGTAAGTGTTCCCAGGAAAAACTGGTAGGAGTGTGGGAAAGTGGGACAGGAAAGAAAGGTGAGCAGCGATGTGATATCAGGTTCACTCCCACTGGGGAGCTTGGATTCTGTGGAAGTCCCACCTCAGAGGGTCCTGATCTGGGGTAAGGTGTCTTAGTTCATCTGGCCTGCTACAACAAAAATACTGTAAACTCAGTGGCTTATAAACAACAGATATTTATTTCTCACAGTTCTGGAGGCTGGGAAGTCCAAGGTCAAGTGCTGGCAGATTTGGTGTCTGGTGAGAGTCTACTTCCTAGTTTTTAGACAGTGCCTTTTCGCTGTGTCCTCACATGGTGGAAGGGGTGAATAGCTCTCTGGGGTCGTTTTTTTTAAGGGTATTAATCCAAATCATGACCTAATAATCTCCCTAAGGCCCACCTCTTAATACCAACACATTGGGGTTTAGGATTTCAACGTGTGAATTTTGAGGGAGTCACAAATATTCAGACCATAGTATAAGGCTATTTTGGGAGCAGTTCTTCAACAAAGAGATGAAAGTGCTGGCTGGCTATTAGGAGTGCTCTTGGCATGTGTAAAAATGCGAAAAGGGTCAAGGGGATATGGGCAAAGGACTTACTGATGATAATGTCCACTACAAGACTACATATATTTTGATCATTTCCTACATTATATGTTCTACCTTCCCAAGGTTGAAACCAAAAAGCTCACATTCCCAGACTTCCTTGCAGCTGGGCATGCAGCCTGAGGCATGTGACCTGGGTTTCACTAGTCAGACATATCCAGGTGTGACATGACTTCAGCTGAGGAGCAGGAAGTTGGGGCATTGATTTTTCTACTCTGGAAAAGGATCCAGTACTTTGGAAATAGCAGTGGCAGAGCTTCTGTGGTCCATTTCTGGGGGTCATTGGTGATAAGTGGCACTGGCAGTGGTGTTTTGGGCAGAGTGGCCTTCATGGCATGGTTGGACCTTGTTTTTGGCTGCCTAGCTTCAGAGTCTGGCTCTATGCTCCTCTAAGAGATTCTTTGATGTACCCAATGCCCCTTAATAAATTCCTGCCTGAACTAGTCAGAGTGGAGGTTGCTGTTTGTAATTAAATCACTGAATGGTACAGGTGATATGGCAGCAAACCTTCAGTAGCAATAAGCAGCTAAAAGATTTTGTAATTGCATATTTTTTCAGACCGAGGGGCAGTATGATGCTCATGAAAATCAACTCTTAAAATGTTGCACCGTAGTGGAGAAAGCTACCCCAACCTCATCAGATGACTTCACTTGATGCCAAACATATTCTTATCCTCTATTTGAAAGTAGAAAAAGAAAACGAGACAATGTTCAGTAACTCCTTATCCATCCTGACCAGGTAGGAAGCAAAATGGAGGTGTGTATACCCTGGAATTCTCAGGGAGATACTGGGCTTCACAATACAACTGCAAAGCTATAAAGGGAGATGAATAGTTTTAAAGGTTTGAGCTCTTAGCAGTTAGAGACTCTAATGTGTGTAATTTCTTTAGCAGACATTAAACGTGGGCAGTTAAAAATGCAAAACACTAATTATCTACAGGATGATCAGGAGAATGCAAATGAGGAGATGGAGGGAAATAATTGATAGACATTTTCAACTAGCAGATCAGAATTTTGCAGTGGATCTTGAAGTTTCATTATAATTGAGCCCCAAGTTTTTCAAGAATTTATCTTGCCATTCATCCATTCATATACCCAGTAATCAAAAAGGAAATATTCACTGAAAGCCTACTATGTGCCACTACCAATTATATCCCAGAGTGGAGGAAAACACGTTGTTACCCTTCTTCTCAAAGTGATTAGAAATTTAACTGGTAGCAACACACTGTGGAAAACAAACTTAAAAAAAGAAACTTGTTGGAAGACAATTCTTTATGGGTCTCTTGTGTTTCTGCATGTCTTCTGAGTAGAAGCATTGATAGCTTTTGCTCTAGACTGTGTTTTCAAAGATGTTTGTACAGCAAACAGCCTTGGAAGATAGAGATAATACCTCCCTCTGGAACAGAGGGAAGATTTGTTTGCTGTTCAGGATAATAAAGATAATGCCTCCCTCTAGGACAAAGGTTGGGCAGGTTTGCTAGCAGCTTCTTTAAAAGATTGGGGTTTCCTAAACCCTCAGCTGCATGCTTAGTAGCCACCTAGGCTGCCATGCCTCACCCCCATGGGATTTGGGGGTGGAAGAGGCAAGGCAAAGTGATGCAAACTTGAGGTTCATGCTGCCTGCATTTTTGCATACCCCCAAAGAAAAATAAAAGGACAGAGATTTCAGGCAACTTTATGAGTTAAAAATTATATATCATTGCTATTTAATTAATTTATTTTTTAAAAATATTTATTTATTTGTTTAGTTGCATCGGGTCCTAGTTGCGGTAGGCGGACTCCTTAGTTGCAGCACGTGGGCTCCTTAGTTGTGGCATGTGAGCTCTTAGTTGTGGTGTGCATGTGGGATCTAGTTCCCTGACCAGGGATGGAACCCGGGCCCCCTGCATTGGGAGCATGGAGTCTTATCCACTGTGCCATCAGGGAAGTCCCTCATTGCTATTTTAATTAAAACAAAAAAATTTTTTCACCATTGAGTTTGAACATCTGTTGACATATTTCTTGGCTTTTCTGCCTCATTTTCAAGAGTGTGGAAATTGTTTTTTGATCTTTCTAATTTTTCTCTTAAGGGAATTGTCTTTTGCTGATATTAAAAAATAAATTTATAAACAGGATATTAAGGAAATTACTTTGACTCTAATTCCAGCCTTGCGTTCCTTGCCTGGATCATGTTCAGGTATAGTTTCTACGCTGTTCTCTGTATTCTCTGAACCACCACTTGTTGCCGCCCACGTTAGTCTTTCACCTTAACGTATTCATGATGGCTGGGTGGTTGGCCAGTGAAAACTAGACAGGGAAGAAGTCAGAAAGGTCAAACTCCCGCAAGATTGGCTGGAGAAGAGTCATCTGTTGTCAGGTAGGGCTGGATTGTTGTGCTGACATATTCTGGTAGAATCACTGTGATGGATTGCCATCTTGTCACACCATCCCCCTATTCAGGGGCCTTCAGTGACTCCCGTGTTCCCAGACTATGTAAAGTTTCGACCTCTCTCCTCTCTCCTTAATTTGGTTCTATCCTTCCCTTCCTATCCAGCCTCATCACTGTCTGTTCTGTAGCACTGCACCCGGGCTTAAAGGCACTTCAGGATGCCAAATCCTTCAGTGGCTCCTTATGTGGAGTCAGGGTTGCACATTAGATTGGAAATGTGTTAAAGCATGGTTAGATTTGTACTTTAATCCATTTTTAGGACTTCACTAATAGTGAAAGAAATGCAAATTAAAACAGAAAATATGCTGTGGTGGGCACAGACGTGTGTGTCCCAGATCCCACTTCAAGGTGGGACTTGTCCAGCTGTCAGCTCACAATCCTCAGCTCTCAACTCCTCCTGGACGTGCCTCAGCTTCCTAGGGTGGCCTGTAATGGATGGCTGATTGAGGCGGGGTTACAGGGCCTGACTATTTTGTCTCAATGCTCTGCAACTCTGATAGATCATATATAATCCAGAGCACATCCTGGGGTTGAGGCTCCGTGGAGCCTGGATTGAAGTTCCACTTTTCTCTCTTCCTAGTCCTGCTTCCCTTCCACTCCCGTAGGTGTTGATTCCTCACAAGTATCTTGCATGCAAATTCCAAATCAGTGTCTGCACCTGGAGAACCCAACCTGCATAATCAGATCCTTTTTAAAATGTTCAAATCATTAAACATTAAAAAAATGGACAAATCTGATTTAGAAGGAGACACGCTGGAATGTTGACAATAATCTTTGGGCAGAAGGAATTTGGTTTTAATTTTTTTGTTTGAACTTTTAAACATTTTATTAATTTTTCATAATGAATTGCATTTCATTCATTCAATATTAATTACTTTTATAACTTGAAAAGTAGTACTCTAAAATTATATTCGTAACGGTATTATTCATAGTAAAGGAAAAACTAGGTACCACTCTTATCAAAGCACAAAGTGCACAGCAGGCAGGGGCTGTTGAGTTCTTTTAGTCTCAGTACCTCAGTTAACATATGAGAAGATTGAGGACACGTGAGATAGGTAACCTGCCCAGACAGGGTCATATAAAGAGTAACTGGCAGAATAAAAATAACGCTATTTGCAGCAACATGGATGGACCTAGAGATGATCATACTAAGTGAAGTAAGCCAGACAGAGAAAGACAAAAATCATATGATATCGCTTATATGTGGAATTAAAAAAAAAAAAGATATCAATGAACTTATATACAAAACAGAAATAGACCCACAGACACAGAAAACAAACTTATGGTTACCAAAGGGGAGAGTGGGGGAGGGATAAATTAGGAGTTTGGGATTAACATATACACACTACTATATATAAAATAGATAACCAACAGGACCTACTGTATAGCACAGGGAACTATACTCAATATTTTGTAATAACCTATGAGGAAAAAGAATCTGAAAAAGAATATATATATGTATGTATGTATGTGTATGTATGTGTGTATATATATATATATGTATGTATATATATATATATATAAAACTGAATCACTTTGCTGTACACATGAAACTAACAACATTGTAAATCAACTATACTTCAATAAAAAAATAAAATAAAATTCTATACACACACACAAAAAAGTAACCGGCAGAGATGGGAAGAGAAGGATTGGGATGACTGGCCTTCATTCTAGGGTCTTTTCCTATGGTCTCTTCTATCGTGAATGCCTATCATAAGGGAAGAGTTAAGTTGATTTTGGCATAGTAATTTTGGTGCATTATTACACAGTCATTTAAAAAGATAAATACGCAGACAGTGAAGAAATATGGACCAGTATGAAATAATGACAGGTTTTTTAAAGGTAGACTATGATGATACCAATCCTGACTACAATTGTCTTTTTAAAATATTTACATAGGGACTTCCCTGGTGATGCAGTGGTTGAGAATCTGCTTGCCAATGTAGGGGACACGGGTTTGAGCCCTGGTCCGGGAAGATCCCACATGCCACAGAGCAACTAAGCCTGTGTGCCACAACTATTGAGCCTGCACTCTAGAGCCCGTGAACCACAACTACTGAGCCCACGTGCCACAACTTCTGAAGCCCGCGCACCTAGAGCCCAAGCTCTGCGACAAGAGAAGCCACCGCAATGAGAAGCCCGCGCACTGCAATGAAGAGTAGCCCCCGCTTGCTGCAACTAGAGAAAACCCTCGTGCAATAACTAAGACCCAACAACAAAGACCCAATGCAGCCAAAAATAAATAAATTTATTTTTTAAAATTTACATAGATATACTTATTTCATGTGTTTATTATAATCAATGTTTATACCATAATGTTCTACTTCTAAAAAGTATTTAAAATTATTTTTGTCCTTTCCAACTTTTTATTATAAAAATTTACATACAGACAGCAAAGTTGAAAGAACTTTACAATGAATACCCACATGTCTGAGACCTAGGTTCTGCTATTAACTTACACTATGCTTGTTTTGTCACGTGTTTGTTCACCTACCCATTTGCTCTATTATATTTTTAGCTGCATTTCAAGGTCAATTGCAGACATCAACACACTTCTCCTAAATACTTCAGCATGTATATTATTAACTAAAGTTCAATATTTGCTTACCAATTTTGTCTTTTGATATAAAATTTATGAACAATGAAATGCACACGTATTAACGGTACATTTGCTAAGTTTTGACAAATACGTATGTGTTCGTAACCCAAACCGCTATCGAGATACGGCCTATTACCATCACCCCACAAAGTTCCTTCATGTCCCTTCTCAAACAGTCTGCACCGCCACCTAACAGAGGAAACAACTACTTTCTTTTTTTTTCCACCATAGAGTAGATTAGTAGTTCTATTCTAGAACATCACATAAATGGAATCCTGCAACGTGTTCTCTTTTGAGTAAGGCTTCTTCACTCAGCATAATGTTTTTAAGATTCATCATGGTTGCCGCATATATCGGTAGCCTATTATTTTTTCTTGTTGTGTGTTTTGATACTTTTCAGTGTATGAGTTAACAAAGTTTATTCATTCTCTTATTGATGGATATCTGGGTTGTTCCAGTATTGGGACATTATGAATAAAACTGCTTGGAACATTCTTGTACAAGTCTTTGTGTAGACAGGTGTCTTCTTTTTTCTCGGGAGTAGAATTGCTGAGTCACAGAGTAGGTGTATGTTCCGGTTTACTAAGAACATTCCGCACATTATTCCAAAGTAGCTGTATTGTTTTACAGGCCTACCAGCAATGTATGAGTTCTGGTTGCTCCACATCCTCACCGTGTTTGGTGGTATTAATCATTCAATTTTAAGCCTTTCTGATAGATGTATAGTGTTATCTCATTTAATTTACATTTCCCTGAAGACTAATAAGAAGTTGAGCACTTTTTCATATGCTTATTGGCCATTTCTCTGTCTTCTTTTGAGAAGTGTCTATCTGAGTATTTCACCCAATTTTTAATTGGGCAATTTGTATTTTTAAACTGAGTTGTAGGATTTGTTTTATTCTGTACATACCATTCCTTTGTCAACAAATGTTTTGCAGTATTTTCTTCCAGCGAAGAAGATAAGACTTAAAAAAAAAAACCCAATCCCAATACTAACACCTGGATGTTTATAAATTATTATTATTATTTTAATTTTTATTTATTTTATTTTATTTTATTTATTATTTATGGCTGTGTTGGGTCTTTGTTTATTTGTGAGGGCTTTCTGTAGTTGTGGCAAGCGGGGGCCACTCTTCATCGCGGTGCGTGGGCCTCTCACTATCGCGGCCTCTCTTGTTGCAGAGCACAGGCTCCAGACGTGCAAGCTCAGTAATTGTGGCTGATGGGCCTCGCTGCTCCGCGGCATGTGGGATCTTCCCAGACCAGGGGTCGAACCCGTGTCTCCTGCATTGCCAGGCAGATTCTCAACCACTGCGCCACCAGGGAAGCCCTATAAATTATTTTGATAGAAAAACAAAAAAAAATAGCTGAGCTTTAAGTGGAGAGTCATTCAGAGGATCTCAGCTCTGATACCTCGTGGGATTGCTAATCCTAAACAGGTTTCCCCACTATGTGATAAATTCTCTCAGGGCAGAGTCAATATCTTAGCTATTTTTTTTTTTTTTCCATTGGTACCTGGTAAGGTAATTTAAAGCCAGAAATTTCTGAGCGAATACTTTTTCGTGGGTTGAAATCCAGTGGTGTTTTTGTTATCTGAAGAACAGGAATGGGATCTTTTGTCCTTAGTCACAGTTTCAATATAGACGATGATATCAGCTCTTGGTCATTATTGATTTGCTGTGGTTTGTTTGCTGTTGAGCCGTCTTCAATCAGGAGTGAAAGACAGGTGCCATACATTTAAAAAGAATTATTTCAGAAGAGACTTGTCCTTTCTTGAACTCCTTAAACTCCCTTTCTCTCACTCTCTGTGTGTATTCTGCTTTCTCTCTACAGGGTAAGCAGTTTGAAAGCAAGGGTGTATCTCATTTGCATCTCCAGCTCCTCCCCAAACTGACATCAGGGTGCCTTGCACATAGCAGAACAATAAACACCTACTGAATGGCGAATAGATACATAAAGAAAAAAGAAAAATCAAAACCAGACTCCCCTGGTGACGCAGTGGTTAAGAGTCCACCTGCCAATTCAGGGGACACGGGTTTGAGGTCTGGTCTGGGAAGATCCCACATGCCGCGGAGCCACTAAGCCCGTGAGCCACAACTACTGAGCCTGTGCTCTAGAGCCGCATGCCACAACTACTGAAGCCTGCGCGCCTAGAGCCCGTGCTCTGCAACAAGAGAAGCCACCGCAACGAGAAGCCCGAGCACTACAATGAAGAGTAGCCCCCGCTCAGCAACAAAGACCCAACACAGCCATAAGTAAGTAAGTAAGTAAGTAAATAAATAAATAAATAAATAAATAAATAAATAGAAAAATCAAAACCCAAACGCACAATATATCAAGCTGACACAAAAGAAAGATTAAGGAGGGACTTGCCTATGGTTTGCACGTCACAAATTGCAATTCCTCTGCTATTTCCAAACAAATTCATTTTGCTGGGTAAAAAAAACAAACTATTAATGAGCTATAAACTTACATAGTTTCCTTATTCAGTGAGGTGTTATTCGAACACGACTGAGAGGTGAAGGCTCACTCCGAAGTGCCTTTTGGTCACAATATTCTGCAATAGAGACCAGCTTCAAACACTTGTTGTAGTTGTTCTTTTTTTTTAAAACTTTATTTATTTTTTATTTATGGCTGTGTTGGGTCTTCTCTGCTGCGCGCGGGCTTTCTCCAGTTGTGATGAGCGGGGGCTACTCTTCTTTGAGGTGCTTGGGCTTCTCACTGCGGTGGCTTCTCTTGTTGCGGAGCACGGGCTCTAGGCACACAGGCTTCAGTAGCTGTGGCACATGGGCTTAGTTGCTCCGCGGCATGTGGGATCTTCCCGGACCAGGGCTCAAACCCGTGTCCCCTGCATTGGCAGGCGGATTCTTAACCACTGCGCCACCAGGGAAGACCCTGTATTTGTTCTTATCAATAGAAAACTTGTAGTTATCATTTTTGGAATTTTTGCGCTCTCAGGCTATCGTACTTTCCAAAGTTACATTGGATTTTCTTGAAACTGTACAAGAGGCAGTGGCAAACTGTACTGCATTATCTACTTTATTATTTATTTATTTTTTAAAAACATATTTTTATTGATTTTGGTTGTGCTGGGTCTTAGTTGCAGTAGGCAGGCTCCTTCGTTGTGGAATGTGAACTCTTAGTTGCGGCATGCATGTGAGATCTAGTTCCCTGACCGGGGATTAAACCCCGGCCCCCTGCATTGGGAGAGCCGTGCCTTAACCACTGCACCACCAGAAAAGTCCCTGTATCATCTATTTTAAAGGAAAGTCAGTGATGGCATAAGTAACCTGAGCCTGAAATACTTCTGCCTGGGAGAGTACTCATTCTCCCAGGGAAGCTGAGATAGGTCATCTTATCTGGTTGCAATTGTTTTGTAGGATCTCTGTCACTCATTTTAGTCCATTTAATAGACATTTGTTAAGCACCGTGTGTTTGTGTGGCCCTGTGATAAATACTACCCTTAAAAAAGGGAGATGAGAAATTTTTGAAACCGCTAGAGGACGATATAACACAACACAATCCACGGTTAATTTAGGCAGTGAGTGCTGCAAAAAAGCTAGAAAAGGGAAGGGAGGTCCCTGCAACCTGGAATGACTAGGGAAAGAGGTAGGTTTGTTGCCTGATCTTCTGGGGTTCTCCTGTCAAGGAAAAACAGTACAAACTATTCTTCACAGCACCCACTTTACAGGTTGGTTAAATGTGACCTTTTCTAAAACTTGTATATATCTGGCTTTTTCCTGCCTCTAGCAGATCTGCTGGACACCTCCTCTTCAGATGTACTTACCTGACTGCGTGCAGCTGGGTTTTGAGAACACAGAGCCTAGTTTGTTTTTATCATAATATACTTTGGTTTTACTGTGAGTCATTTGTAACTAATTCTTTCAACTTAATTATTTTTTTGAATGTGCTTTTCTGCTTTTTCACCTTTTACTCTTTTGTTTCTATCACAGTATGATTGGAAAGGAAATGCTAGAATTTCTGTAGTTTTCTTTTTTTTATTAACTTTTATTGGAGTATAGTCGATTTACAATGTTGTGTTAGTTTCAGGTGTACAGCAAAGTGAATCAGTTATACATTTACACATCTCCACTCTTTTTTAGATTCTTTTCCCATATAGGCCATTACAGAGTACCGAGTAGAGTTTCTTGTGCTATTGTAGTTTTCTTTTGATGTGTCTTTATATTCAAAAGGGAACCCAAACATTTATCTTGATTTTTACGTTATTAAAATGATTTAGCTGAGTCCTTGGTTATTATAAGTTAAAATGACCTGGTTTTGTATCTCCAGGGTAATACATTGAAGGTGTGGCACATAGGAGGCATTCAATGAATGCGGTAGAACCTCACTTAGAAAAAGAGTGGACCCTCCACCCGTGCGCCCTTTCCCAATAAAGTCTCTTGCTTTGTCAGAAAAAAAGAAAAAAAGAAAAAGGAGTGGACAGGGAAAATGTCAGAGAGTGTGCTTGCCTGTCCACAGGCCATATTAAAAGTTTTCTGTCCAAAGTCTATTGCTGAGGAAACTGGCAGTGGTAAGGTCCTTATTTATAGGTGGCCATGTTCTAAATCATATCACTTATCTCCCTACCTACAGCTGAAGGGCATCTTTTTCCAGGACCATCAACCTATAGCTACAGCAGGGACTTTCAAAGTGTTATCTCTAGATCAGAAGCATCAGAATCACCTGGGGATCTGTTAGAAATGCAAATTATTGGATCCCACTAGAGATTTAGAGATCTACTGAATCAGAAAACTCTGGGGGTGGTGCTGAGCAATCTGTGTTTTAATAAACCTTCTTGGTGATTTCATACCCACATTTGAGAACCACTGGGCTAGAGACCTATAAGGTGGCCTATAGTTGTTAGCTAAACCAAGCAAGTTTTGTCTCTCAAGAATCTGTGCTGGCAATAAAGGGAAAGAGACAAGCAATTGGTAACAGAAGCAGACCTGGGTTCCCCCCAGCCATGGAGGGCAGTACATAGGTGCCAAGAGGACGTAGAACCGTGAACTAGCAGAAGCCATGAGTAATGTAAGCCACGAGGTAGAGAAAAGATATTCAGAGTGAGGTGGTTGGATGACAGCAGTTAAGCTGGACAAATGGAGAAAGAGAGTTGCTGAGTCACCATAAGGTTGGAGAGTCAGTGAACACAGCTGCCCAGGAGTCAGCCTGGCAACCTGGGGCCCTCGTCACTGCTGCTGCATTGGTGCCTTTTAGTTCTGAGAACTGCCTCCCATGCCCTGTAGCACCTGCTGTCCTGCTCGACTGGGCCCCACGATGCCTGGCCATTGTAGCCCAGATTCCTGTTTTTCTTAATCCCGTGCGTAACATGCAGTAAATCCCCTAGCACTCGAAGTTGCCTTGACACCAAAAAACCTAACACACACAGGCATTCTGGCACTCTTTGTATGTTTTAACTTTATGCACAATTCATAAGTCAAATCCTTCTTTTTTTTTTTTTAAATAAATTTATTTATTTATTTTTGGCTGTGTTGGGTCTTTGTTGCTGCGCGGGGGTTTCCTCTAGTTGCAGCGAGAGGGGGCTACTCTTCTTTGCGGTGCAGGCTTCTCACTGCGGTGGCTTCTCTCATTGTGGAGCATGGGCTCTAGGCGCGTGGGCTTCAGTAGTTGCGGCACGTGGGCTCAGTAGTTGTGGCTCACGGGCTGTAGAGCACAGGCTCAGTAGTTGTGGCACATGGGCTTAGTTGCTCTGCGGCATGTGGGATCTTCCCAGACCAGGGGTCGAACCCGTGTCCCCTGCATTGGCAGGCAGATTCTCAACCACTGGGCCACCAGAGAAGCCCAGTCAAATCCTTCCTGTGATGGGTGTGAACATGGAAATGTTTCTGTAAATGGAAGTGAAGCAAGCTGAATCTTGGCTTCTCATAGAAACAAAAGTAAAATAGGGAGGTGATACTCTTACTTTGGGGCTTGATTTCTTTTTAGAGAAGTGACCCAAAGAAATGTATTTGTACAGTATTAAGCTTTCCAAATTGTTTATAAATTGACCAAGGAGGCCAACACAATTAAATACTATATAAAATTACACTTCACATGATATAATCTCATAGAACCCTAGTCAAAGTTCTTATCTTCATACTTCTAGCCTTATTTTTACTATGAACCTCAGAGGCAAACACCAGAACAGTCACGAGTTGGGGAAATCTTTGTAGGCCTTTTTGAGTAGACTTTTAGAGAGACCTAACAACCCTCCATGTGCCCTAATGAAAAACTAATTCTGGAGCATCTGTTAAGCTGTTGTTTGTTCTAATTTTCACTGCAGATTTTCTTGAAGCGAGTATAGGCTCAAGTTGTTGATTTTTTTTTGCCTTTGAAACTGAGACATTTTATATTTCCTTGAGCAGCTCTTTCATCAGCTTTAGAAGCTTCTCCCTCGTCCTGGTGTGATGCAAGCCACAGCTATATTTATTTATTTATTTATTTAACCAACAAAATGGATTTATTCAGAAGCAGAAAAGAATTGCAATTCAGGACACACAGCTATGGTGAACCACGTGCAAGTCCCCTAAAGCAAAGGAGAGGGAACTCTCTTATAGAGGAGAGGGAAAGCTGGGAGGGGCTGTTATAAACAAAAAGCCCAAACTGGGAGTTTGAAGTATAGTGGCTTTTCCTTGGCTGAGTTGTGACAGACTCTCATTGGCTCAGCACCACAGCTATATTTAAAATGCATGAATTACGCAAGGAGACGCTGGTTTGTTTCATCCTTAGGGTCTCCCAGCACACAGTTTTAACACAGCATTAATGAATTTGGCTCAAATGGGGGCTCGAAGGCTGAATTTGAATCTGAATCCACAAAGTTTAAATTCTTCGCTTTTCAACACACTCTGTAATTTGCCTCATAGCAGTAGATTACAAGGATCACTAGAGCACTCCTCTTTTGTAAGCCACTTAAGGGTTTAAGTATGTACTATGAACATGGTAAGAAATTTAAAACAAACGTGTATGCCCCAATGCATAGTACTCCTTTGAAAGTTTTCCATTTTGTGATATGGAGGTGGAATGGGTACTCACTTGCACAAATGATGTTGGCAACGCTAAGAATATTTTTGAAACCATAGAAATGATTTAGTTGGAGGACTAACTAGCCAGGTGCTACCCTTCCTTTTGTGAGACAAGCAATTCAACGATGTTTCTGTAAGTGCTTACTAATTGCTCTAAAAAGGAAATAAATTATTTCTGTTCTCTCTAGAGAAGGAGAGAAAGATCAAGTCTAAAAAGTTGGTATAAGAATTAGGACACTTGGAAAATGTTGTGAGCTACTACATCATGTTCTTTGGTTCAGATCAAATTGGTAGAAAGGACACTTGAGAAAACAAACAAAACAACCAAAGTCAATCAGATATTGAGGGCCTGAGCCTATAAAGGACCAAGGCAGTTAGGACACATACTTGGAATAAGGGGCAAGCATGCCATTACCATTGAAAAGTTAGTCACTAAAAGAATGAGTATGTGTTTTTTTTTTTTTTTTTGCATTTGGTGATCACATATCTTTTTTATTAATTGAAATATATTTGGTGTACAATATTATATAATTTACAGGTATACAATATAGTGATTATTTTTAAAGGTTATACTACATTTATAGTTATTATAAAATATTGGGTATATTTCTTGTGTTGTAGCTTATTTTATACTTAATAGTTTGTACCTCTTAATCCCCTACCCCATCCCTTATATGTGGAATCTAAAAAATACAACAAACTAGTGAAGATAACAAAAAATAGGTATGGATTTTTTTTTTTTTTTCCACTCAACTCACAATTTTTTATCAGCTAGTCTAGACCCAACATTAAAAAAGGCAGTTTGGGTTTTTGGTTGGACTAACGGCATTTAACCTTCCCCCTCCCCCCATCAGTGGATTGGAAGAGGCCAGTTATGCCAGAAGTTAGTGGATGTGACAGTTTTATAGATTCCAAATGTTAAGTTTTCCTGGAATTGAGATGTGAATGTAGGAGCAGAGTTTTCTGAATCTATGGAGTTGATGGAGATATTCCTTGGTGAGGAGCAGAAATTACCCATGGACTTTATAAATCTGAAGCAGATAAAAGAAATAAAGAAACCAAACTTTATAGTTTTGATGAGTGACAAAATTTGTCAGGAAGAGCTAGATGTTAAGTAATTAGCTTTTAAGAAGCAGAGCATAAATCTTTAGCTGTGGAAATGGGAAGAGGATCAGAGACAATCATATCTGAGATACTGGGCTAAACTTGTACTGAAAAAATAAGGTTTTTGTTTTGTTTTTCTTATTTTTTAAATCAAGGGAGATAAAGCTTGTGGAGTCCCACACTCCCAGGATCCCTGAGGTAAAGGGTACACATAATGAGGCAGGACACTTGGGATGAGAAGGAGCAGTTGCTTTGGCGTATGACTTGTTTTGCTGTCCTAGAATGACGAATATGGTGAAGAGAAATGTCACAGCTGAGATATGAATAAGGCAGAAGGCCGGAGCTGAGAAGGGTGACAAACTAATGCACACAAAGGCTCATGCGTCACTAGAACTATTGTACCTAGGTGTTCTGAACCTATGAGTTCAGGTTTCTGATTTTTTAAAATTCAGAAACATTCTAGTTATTACTTGTTACCATAGACAATAGTATAAGCCCAGGAGAATCGGGTAGTAGCCATTGCTGAGTCTCATCTTATGCCACAGTGCCACCTCTAGGACTCTTATGGGAACTACATGCAGAAGTTACCAAAATCTGTTGGAATCCTGTCTACACAGGATTAGAATCACAGGATTTCAGAGGTGATGGGACTTAAAGGTCATTGGAGGCAAGTTCTACCCAAAGCTTGAATCAAAAAAAAAAAAAAGAAAAAAAGAAAGAATATATATATTTTTTGGCCACACAGTGCAGCTTGGGGGATCTTAGTTCCCCAACCAGGGATTGAACCCAGGCCCTTGACAGTGAGAGCGCAGGGTCCTAACCACTGGACTGCCAGGGAGTTCCCACTTTTACAATATATTTGATTAGCAGTTGTCTAAATTCTGCTTGAACCTCTTCAGAGATGGAAACACACTCTCATGAAGCAGCTCATTCTATTCATGTGTTCACATACTTCTACTTCCCACTCTGGGCTCCACCACTCCCTTCTGCAGTACTGGGCCTCCTGGTCCTAGGCCTTTCCAGGGTTCTTAGAGCTGAACTGGCTTCATTCTCATTGGCATCCCTCTTTGCAAGCACTTTGGTGGTGGGTTTTGCCAAATCAGTTACTATTGGCTTTCCATCTTTCAAATTATTGCTTACATCTCCTCTTCTCTATTTCTCCTCTCTAATTCTCTTTGTTTTTGTGATTTTTAATTTTATTATAAATTATCTGTTGTCATTTTGGTAGCTTCTGGAAGAGAGAAGAAATAAAAGCAAGAAGTAAAACCCACTGTGTTTAATTGGAAGCCTAGTCATGTTTTTCTGATTCTGTTCTTATGCATCAAAAAATGTAAGTGTAGGGTTTTGCATTTATTCCAATTAGGATTTTTATTGTTAAATTTGATTTGTTATAGGCTTTGGGTCCACGCTCTTCTATTCAAGATATTTGGCTACCTCTCCAGCTGTCGAAGAAGAAGAAAAGCAAGTCAGCTGTACACTCAGCTATTACTCAATGAGCAGGTAAAGGCTGAAGACAGAATTCCGTGGCACCACAGACTCTGGGCTGATACTGATTCATAATTAGCATCTGTCTTTGTGATCTCTGGGCCACATTCCTCCATCTTGTTCACAAGGTGAGGGTCTCTGTCAAATGCTGAGCTCAAATGATGAAGCAGAGTGTCGACAGCTTTCTCTGATTTACTAATCTGGCAGAGTATGGATAAGAAAGGAAGTGCTGTGAACTTATTAAATCTTGACTTGTCCTTCCTGACTCCTAGGCATGTTTAAGTGCTCTCCGTTCCTCTCTCTGTGTTCAGAATTGTGTTTGATAACTTATCTGAGAATTGTGTCATCCATCCCTGACCCAGTTTCTAAGATTCTTTTGAGATAACAAACAGTAGCTCATTTTATCGCCAAGTTCTTCCAGTAGTAGGCTGGGATGTAGTTTGTCAGGACCAGAAGGTTTACACTGAGGCAGTGAATCCAGGTGCTGTCTTAGACTCTCCTTACCAGTTTGGATTTTTAGGTCTCTCAACTGAATGCTTGTTCTACTATTTTTTGTCCAATAATCTTTCTCCTTGTCAGAGATGGAAGATGGAAAATAGAAGAAATGTTCCATGAACTATGTATCTGCCCCTATTTTCATTCCTTTACTTGCCTTGTTCTTACAACTCCTGTATGATCTCAAAAGGTCATCTGTAACATTTGAAAGTTTACAGTAGGGCACTCGGGTTTACAAAGAACTGAGTTATTCAACATTTCTGATCTTTATTAAATGGCTTTTTATTGGGTTGGCATTATTGTAATCTATGCTTTGTAGGGTTTAGAGTGGAGATTTTAGCTTAGCAACTCGTGATTTAAACTCACATTCAGGAAGAAAGAAAAAATGTTTCAAAATTCCTTATAGCTTTTTCTTATATTATCTGCCTTTCCTACACATGGGATAGAATCTGAAGTTGTTTGGCTGGGCAAAGGGGGGTTGAATTTCTTCATTGTGTCCCTTTAGATCTATTTTCCACCTTTCTCCATACTGGTCCCTGCCCTGTGAGGTTGTCCTGCATGGATTACATCAAAGACTATGTTTTCTGGCTTTCTTCAGGAGATGGGAGGGAGGGAGAGAGGTACATGGGGTCAGGGCATTCATTTCCTTCCCGTGAGGTTGCCAGAGGCCACTGTGTCTCTCAGCAGAATGTCATTGCTCTTGTCTAGGTGGCCCGCTCTGTACAATTCTCTCTCTTTCTGAAATGGAGCAGGACCCTGTGGGGCCCTCCTGGGTACAAATCCTTTCCAAGTCCTCCTGTTTCTTCTTTGTAGGAAATAGGCTTCATTCACCTTTCTTGACCTTCCTTGAGTTCCAAAGGGCGGATTCAAACTTGCTTATCAGGGAAGGGAATGCAGAAACAAAGAAGGAACAATCAAGAAACAATAGTGCAGCCTTGGGGCAGTGTTCTAGTTCCTCCTCAAAGAAGATACATAAACAATACCTTTGAGGTCTGCAGGAACTAAGGCCGCAACTCAGGTGGAGGATGGCAACTTCACACTGAGCACAAGATTCCTGGAACACCGCCCTATTACCTCACCACCAACCAATCAGAAGAAAGTCTGCACACAGTGGAAGACTCTGACCCCTCCCCAAATGATTGACTTCCCTTTCTCCCTTTACAAAATTTCTTGGTCAAGCAGAATCTTCTGAGTTGGTTTTTGGACATGAATCCGCCTTCTCTGCAGGTTGCTGGCCTCCTGAATAAAGTGACCTTTCCTTTTCTTTCCAACCAACACTTGGCTTTCAAGTGTTGAGCAGCTGAACCTGAGTTTGGTAACATTTCTAGCTTCAGGCAAGCTCTCCTTCCCGATATCCCTTTGGGGATTGTGGCAGCTCTACTGCTACTGTCTCTTATGGCTCCCCTATGAGACAGGAAAGAAGAGGGCAGGGCATAACCATTAAAAGAATGACACAGCTGTTGAGGATATTATAAAAACTGGTTAGAACCAACTAGGCCCAAGAGAGTGGAAGATTCCACTTCCCATAGACCTTGAGCCTCATTATACGCTCATTGTAATACACCAGCTAAATGACAAATCCACAGCCACCTGTTCTCCTTGCTTGGCCTTTGCAACAAACCTTTCTCTGCTCCAAACTCTAATTTCTTTTCTCTTTTCCATCCTATTTCTTTCTTCCTTTTTTTTTGAACTCCATGAAAATTATTTAAAGTACTTGTAAATATAATTGGTTCACCAGAAATAAATAGTTCTCATTTACATGATATCATTACCTACAAATGAACAGAAACTAATGTATGGTCATTGTAAAAAACACAGATAATCCATAAGTAGAAAAAATCTCCCATAGTTTCACTCCCTGTTACTAATACATTGATATATTTCTACCTAGTACATTTTCTGAGCATAGGTATATATCTATCTTCTTCTTTCCTTCCATCCTTCCCTCCCACCCTTGCTTCTCTTTTTTTAATTTAATTTAATTTATTTATTTTTGGCTCCGTTGGGTCTCCATTGCTGTGCTTGGGCTTTCTCTAGTTGCGGCAAGCCGGGGCTACTCTTCGTTGCGGTGCGTGGGCTTTTCATTGCGGTGGCTTCCCTTGTTGCGGAGCACGGACTCTAGGCGCATGGGCTTCAGTAGTTGCAGCACGCAGGCTCAGTAGTTGTGGCTCGTGGGCTCTAGAGCGCAGGCTCAGTAGTTGTGGCGCATGGGCTTAGTTGCTCCGCAGCATGTGGGATCTTCCTGGACCAGGGCTCGAACCTGTGTCCCTGCACTGGCAGGAGGATTCTTAACCACTGCACCACCAGGGAAGCTGCCCTTCCTCCTCCCTTGCTGATCTCTTTTAAAAAATTTTTTTAGAAAATTATTTAATTATTTTTTATTGAAGTATAGTTTTTTGTTTTTTTTTTTAATTTGGTCGTGCAGTGTAGCTTGTGGGATCCCGACCAGGGATTGAACTTGGGCCGCAGCAGTAAGAGTGCTGAGTCCTAACCACTGGACCACCAGGGAATTCTCAGAAGTATAGTTGATTTACAATATTGTGTTAATATCTGCTGTACACCAAAGTGACTCAGTTATACACACATATACATTCTTTTATATATTTTTTTCCATTATGGTTTATCCCAGGATATTGAATATAGTTCCCTGTGCTATGCAGTAGGACCTTGCTGTTTATCCATTCTATATGTAAGAGTTTTTGCATCTACTAACCTAAACTTCCAGTCCATCCCTCCCCCACCCCCTCCCCCTCGGCAACCACAAGTCCATTCTCTATGTCTGTGAGTCTGTTTCTGTTTCATAAATAGGTTCATTTGTTCCATCCTATTTCTGCTTGTCCCATAGTCCACCAAAATTTTTTAGCAAACCCTTATGTCCTGCATCATTTAGGTAATAACTATTTCCTCCCACCTCTCATAGAGAAAGTGTAATACTTTAATTCACATTTGAAATCCCACCCTCTTTTTCCTCTGCAGCTTTAAGGCCCACATCCCTTCTCTCTTGTCTCAGCCCATCATTTTTGGATGTGTATCCCCACCATGCTCTCTGCATGTCCAGGGAGAGTCTGTGATTTGTTAAAATGTCTTAGATTGAATTGGCTACCTTCGTTCTAAGATTGAGAGGACAAACATGGTTTATTCAAGAGTAAAACGTTCTTTGAAGCCAGAGACATGAAGAGCCTTTGCAACATTCTTTTTAGAGTGGCTGGGTGGTTATCCCAAGCCCACGGAAATGAAGAAGGAAAGGAAAAGAGTATTCCACCAGCTGAGATGGTGTTGGGAGCTCTGCTCCTTATCACATCAGCACACTCGTCCAGCTGAACTTTTCTGAAGACGGATTTCACAACATTTGCCACCTTATAACTCAACACGTGTGTTACTTCCTGTCAGTTTAACTTCTCCAAACTTTTGTTTAACAATAACCAGAAATTCTCAGAAATAGGAGGATACTGCAATGCTGCTCTTCCTTATCACCACCCTGTCATCTCCCTGGAGTTCCTGCAACAATACAAATGATAGCTCTTAGCAAAGGCCAGAAGTCAGGATGGGGCAGGGGGCCCTCCCTGCATGGCCCCTCCATTTCTTTGTCAGCCCTCATGAGTCTATTATTTGCCATTGTTAATGTATCCATCCCTCTTTGTGAGTGACATTTCCTAATTTTTTTTTTTCCAAGAGAGCTTGTTCTGTACCCAGTGGCAGCTAAAAAAAAAAAAAAAAAAAAAAAAAGAAGTTGCCTGGCTGACAACCGCTGGGTTAGCTAGGCCAAGGAAAGAAGAGGTGGTATCCTTGGAAGAAGGCAGCCCTTTCCCACCTCCTGGCTCTCTAAGTGTAAACATATATCTTATTTTCTTTTTGGACTTGGAGGTCACTCTCTTGAGATAAGCAAAAAGAGATCCTCATTTGTTTGCCAAGCTCATGACTCTGCCTGAATTCTTGTAAATGACAACTTTGTTTATTAACAGAATAATGTATTTGAGAGTTAAAGTCTCATTTTATCCAACTTTCTGATTTTTTAGATTAGGAAAGAGACCCAGAGACATTAATAGATTTCCCCAATAACAATAACATTATTTTATATCACATAGCTCAAAAGTATTATTGCCTCCATTTTACCAAAGAGGAAAGGGATGATCAGAGAGATGAGGTGACTGGTCCACGGCAGCACAGAGGGTTGGTAACAGAGGCTGGACTTGAAGCCGAGTCTCCTGATTCCCTCTGTGATGCTCTTTGATGGACACCATGCAGCCTCTGGGCATGGGAGGGGACTTTGGAAATAGCTAGGTCTGCTGTCCAGAGCCCTGCTTTATTTTCCTGTTTATACTTGGTGATCCAGAACACTACTAAAAAAGTATATGCATTAAAAAAAGTTAAATTGCATTTATTTGTTCTTTATTGGTAAAGCACATGGTATAAAATTCAAAGGGCACAAAAGGGCATACGGTGAGAAAAGGTCTCCCTCATGCTCCTGTCCCCCAGCCATCTAGTTTCCCTCCCCAATCTCATTTGTGTCCATCAGATATGTGCTACGCCTGGATAAGCAAATATATATGTGTGTAAATATTAATTATATATATAATTTTTACAAAAAATGGAATTATATTCTACCCTGCTCTCCACCTTGCATTTTAAAAAATTTGAAGGGGAAGGGCAACATGGGGGTAGGGGAGTAAGAGGTACAAACTATTAGGTATAAAATAAGTGACAAGGATATATTGTACAACATGGGGAATATAGCCAATATTTTATAATAACTATAAATGGAGTATAACCTTTAAAAATTGTGAATCACTATATTGTACACCTGTGACTTGTATAATATTGTACAGCAAGTATATTTCAATTAAAAAAAAAGAATAAGCAGATTCTGGGATTAAAGATATTCAATATGGTGTTATCCAATAAACCCAATGCAAAGAATTGTAAAAAAATTTTGTTTTAATTTATTAAAAAATCTGATAAATTTTGGATATTAATCCTTATCAGTGCACATAGAGCTGCCTCCTTCTTTTTAGTGGCTGCAAGTATTCTGTTGAATGGCTGTGCTATAATTTACTTATCTAGTCCTCTCTTGATGGACATCAAGGTGGTTTCCATTCTTAGGCTATTGCTATGAAGAATACAGTATATATGTTTTTTAAAAAAAATTAATTAATTAATTAATTAATTTTTGGCTGTGTTGGGTCTTCGTTTCTGTGCAAGGGCTTTCTGTAGTCGCAGCAAGCGGGGGCCACTCTTCATCGGGGTGCGTGGGCCTCTCACTGTCGCGGCCTCTCTTGTTGCGGAGCACAGGCTCCAGATGTGCAGGCTCAGTAGTTGTGGCTCACGGGCTTAGTTGCTCCGCGGCATGTGGGATCTTCCCAGACCAGGGCTCGAACCCATGTCCCCTGCATTGGCAGGCAGATTCTCAACCACTGTGCCACCAGGGAGGCCCCAGTATATATGTTTTTGTTTTTTGTTCAAGGGTACCTAGCAGGGCTTGGCAATCTATAACCTGCGGGCCAAATTCAACGTGCCATTTGTTTTTTTAAATAAAGTTTTATTGCAACACAGCCATGCCCACTTGTTTACATAATGTCTGTTGGCTGCTTTCAAACTACAGCAGCAGAGCTGAGTAATTGCAGCAGTGATACCAGGCCTGGAGGCCTAAACTACTTACTACCTGTTCCTTGAAAGAAAAAGTTTGCTTGCCTCCATTAGATAAATTCCTGTTGGTGGCACTGCTGGGTCAAGGGTTTTGCATTCACACTTGATAGCTCATAGCCCAGTTCTCTTTGTAAAGGTTGTACTGGTTTATTCTCCCACTGGCAGCACGTTTTCCCATGTTCATACCAAGGTATCGATAGTTCATTGAACTTTTTCATCTTTGTCAATCTGGTAGGTAGAAAACAATATTTCCCTTGATTTGTTTTGCATTTCTCTGATTTTGAGTGAAATCAAGCATCTTTTCACGGTTGGAGGTGAGGGGAGCCTCTGAGGGAAAGAAAAACAAACGTGAATTAAATTATCAGTCTTAATTCTTAGATGTGAGCAACAGAACTTACCCCATTGAACGAACCCAGCAGAGACCCAACTGCCACTGCCCACCTGGGGATCTTCAGGGCTCTCTTCCATTCTGATCAGAACTAGCATTCTGAGCAGCGCCTGCTTCCTTGCGTTGCTCTATTCTGGGTTTATCATCCTGCACACTATGAGCAGCTGCTGGGCGGGAAGAGTGAGTTCTGGTTTCTGTCCTGGGGAAGGGGAATTTACACTGGGGGAAATTCCTACCCCTGGGAAGGCTGTTTGAAAGGTGAGGGTCAGCCTCAAATAAACGCCCCCAAGTGCTACCCTGGGAGGGGGGAGGGGAACCACCTTTCAATGGGAGGGGCAGAGAGGAACCGTTTCTCTTCCCCCTGGGGGATTAGGCTGTGCTGTCTTTGGGAACAGGTTCCTTGGTGGGGTGGGGTGTGAGAGCACGGGGATCCAGCAGTTTCTTACCAGATTCCAGAGAAGCATCTACTCCTCTTGCTGGTGGGGAGGTAAGCACTGAGGTCCAAAGATTCGAGGGTCCAAGTGACGCATTTGCGGGGCCTGTTTTTTTTTTTTTTTTTAATAGGAAGGTTTTTTTTTTAAATTAATTAATTAACTTATTTATTTATTTTTGGCTGTTTTGGGTCTTCGTTTCTGTGCGAGGGCTTTCTCCAGTTGTGGCGAGCGGGGGCCACTCTTCATCGCCACGTGCGGGTATCTCACTGTCGCGGCCTCTCCCGTTGCGGAGCACAGGCTCCAGATGCACAGGCTCAGTAGTTGTGGCGCACGGGCTTAGTTGCTCCGTGGCATGTGGGATCTTCCCAGACCAGGGCTCGAACCCATGTTCCCTGCATTGGCAGGCAGATTCTTAACCACTGAGCCACCAGGGAAGCCCGGGGCCTGTTTTTTCTCCTGTTTAGAACGGAGGGTGTTCCTTGATCTGGTGCTAGAGGCTGGTGCTGTGGTGGGCGTTGAGAGATGCAAGGGTTAGGAGCTAACGGAGTCTCTACAGTTTGTCAAATTGAAATATAAATTGCTTTGAGAATAAAGCTTTCTTCCAAAAAGATAGCAAGGTTCTAAAGTTTTGTGGCTAATGAAGTCGAAGAAAGACTCCTCAGCAACTAATTAGATACGGATCTTCCTCAACTTACAGTGGGGTTATGTTGAAAATATCGTTTGTTGAAAATGCATTTTCAACAGCACAGCTTAGCCTAGCCTACCTCAAAGGCGCTCAGAACACTTAACATTAGCCTGTAGTCGGGCAAAATCTTCTAATCTCTCTTATAATAAAGTGTTAAATAGCTCATGTAATTTATTGAATACTGCACTGAAAGTGAAGAACAAAATGGGCTTATGGGTACAGCATGGTTGTAAGTGTATTGATTGTGATCAGGGGCTGACTGGGCACTGAGCTTGCTTCCACTGCCCAGCATCACTAGAGAGCATCGGGCCGTATATCTCTAGCCCCGGAAGAGATCAAAATTCAAAACTCCCAATACAGTTTCTACTGAATGGTGTATCTCTTGCTCACCATCGTAAAGTTGAAAAATCCTAAGTCGTGGACCGTTTGTGCTTAAAATGTGGTAAGTCAGTATAACTACATTTAAACATGTAAAAATTAGATTTTTAAGTTCTCAGAGAGGAACTATTGGAAATGACTGTGCTGGAAATATGCTAACTTAATTATGGTAAATCCATTGAATGGATTAGTATGTGGATGTTAAAAGAATCCATGTATACAGATCCATGTATACAGATATGGAATGTCTTTCAAAAAAATCGATATGGAAAAAAGAATCCATATGAGACTTCCCTGGTGGTCCAGTGGTTAACACTCCATGCTCCCAATGCAGGGGGACCGGGTTTGATCCCTGGTCAGGGAACTAGATCCCACACACTGCAACGAAGATCCCGAGTGCGCAGCCAAATAAACAAACAAATAAATATATATATATTTTTAAAAAAAGCAAAAAATCAATAAATATAAAAGTCAAAGTAAGGGATGGTGAATGAGTGCCTTGAGTCAGGATTTCTGAAAGCAGAGACAGACAGGGATTCCTGGGCTTTTAGGGGGGATTGCTCCCAGGGGCACGAGGGATGGGGTAGTACAGGGGAAAAAACTAAAGGGATGGTCTTTTTTTAAAAAAAAATAAACAAAGAAACAAATAAATTTATTTTTGGCTGCATTGGGTCTTTGTTGCTGTGCACGGGTTTTCTCTAGTTGCGGCGAGCAGGGGCTACTCTTCGTTGCGGTGCGCAGGCTTCTCTGCTGAACTGAATGAATAAGCATTTTCAGAACTCTAATGAAAAACTGATGAACTCATAAAAGTGCTAACAAAAGATCAAGATGAAAAAAAAAATTAATTACATGGGACTGAGTGAACTGATGATGATGAGTATAATTTTTGTGACTTTCTGTCTGAATTAAAAAAAAAAATCCCACAAGGACTCAGAGGCAAAGAACATACAAATCAATTTTCACTGCAAAGTAAAGGAGCTGTTACAGTGGAGGATTACTGGACTGAATGTCAATATTATGACATAGTATGAGTGTGTTTCATGTTTGGTAATTGCAATCATTGTTGCTTTTGTTGTGGTCATCCATGTACAATGCTTGGTGTCAGTCTATTTATCTCTTGTAAAAATAAAATACAGTGTGTGTGTGTGTAAAAAAAATAAACAAACAAACAAATAAATAAATATATATTTGGCTGCATTGGGTCTTTGTTGCTGTGCACGGGTTTTCTCTAGTTGCGGCGAGCAGGGGCTACTCTTCGTTGTGGTGCGCAGGCTTCTCATTGTGGTGGCTTCTCTTGTTGCGGAGCACGGGCTCTAGGCAAGCGGGCTTCAGTAGTTGTGGCACATGGGCTCAGTAGTTGTGGCTCGTGGGCTCTAGAGCGCAGGCTCAGTAGTTGTGGCTCACGGGCTTAGTTGCTCCGCGGCATGTGGGATCTTCCCAGACCAGGGCTCGAACCCATGTCTCCTGCATTGGCAGGCGGATTCTTAACCACTGCACCACCAGGGAAGCCCTAAGAGGATGGTCTTAATGGATATCATCTTTAGCCTGATCCCACGTGGAGCTCTGGAGCTTGGATTGCACTAGGAGTCAGCCAACCATTGGTACCCCGGTGTTGGCTGGGCATGCCACAGTGTGGGTGTGGGGAGGACGATTCCCTGTAGAAGGGGACAGCTGTGAACCATTAACCGCCAACACTCACAGCAGCCGGAAAATGGATGCACTGGCTGTACAGGGGATCTGGGCAGAGCTCCAGCAGCACCCACTGCAGAAGGCCCAATGCCATTTGTGGGAAAGGATAGATACGGACATGTACATGATTGCACATGCACAAGAACCGTAAGAGCAGAGGCTCTTATCCTAGAGCCCAGGGATCCCCAAGGCCTTCCTGGGTAGAATCATATTTCAATGTAATTGGTTTCCTTTGTAATCCTCTGTACTTCATTTTACCTACTTTCAAACATTATTCTGAGAAGGGCATCCATAATCTTCAGCAGAGAGCTAAGGGGTCCACGGTACACACACAAATAAAGAGATTCAGGAAGGGGGCAACAGTATTTGCCTTCTTGAAGTGACAGAGAGGCAGATACTAGGGAGCTGGGGTCAGGAATGGGAGAGAGATTTCCCATTCCTTGTATCCCTTTTTGTATTGATACTATTGGAATTTTTGCTGTGTGTGTGTATTATATTTTAATAAGATAAGAGGAAACAGAAAATGTATTTTAAAAATTTACCTACCACTCCAAAGAATTGGGGAAGAAAAGAGGAAGAGCAGATATGGGGGAAAGTATCCCTCAAATGAACCCAATTTATTCTGGGTTCTCTTTTTACTCTCATTTCCTGGGTTGTTTTTTCTGTTTTATACCATTTCTCTGATTGCTTGCTTTCCTCTTCAAAAAGTCCTTCCTTTATCTCTAATGCCTGCATTTGATCTTGAGCTGTTTTTGTGCACTTGATGGAACCTTGCATAGTTATCCTTTACTAATTTTTACTCAACTCCTAATCAAATGACAACTAAAATGTAAAATCATTTCTTAGCATCTATGCATATATTTACAAAAGAGACTAGTCTGCACGATATTTTCATGGGTCAAAAGCATGCTTTTAGATGAAAATATTTCTGTAAGGAGAAAAAATTGGGGGATTGTTTCAAACTCAAGATTCTTTGAGGTTTTCAATCAGGACAGATTTAAGGCCATTAGATGTCTCCTTTTCACAATACATTTCCCAAATCTCAAGATTTACTAAATTCTACCTCTCAGTATTTTAAAATGAATGTGCACTCTCCACCACTTTTGTTGCCGAGGGAGCTCACATCTGCCCTGGAAAACCTTCCCGTGGAGCATGTTGGCAGAGATAAATGACTGAGAGTATAACGGATTCTGTAATAATAATGCAATTTGGCTAAAGGGTGACATCATCTTTTTACTGTCATATCTGCCATTCTAAGTAGCAGTAAGTTCAGCCTAGCTAGAGAATGAATTACAAGGAGAGAACACTGGCAAAGTGGGATAAAACATAAAAAATGGAAAATAAAATTAAAAAGAAGGTAGCTTTGAATATATCCAGTCCATAGATATTTTCTTCTTATGTAAGGTTTTGATTTAATTACCACATCATAATTTGCCATCATTTTGGATTATGTGGAAAGATGCAAAGCTTCTTTCCTAATGGCTGGCTTGCTGTATATACATGGGTACCACCAGAGTATAAAGAGGGACACTGGAATTGATTTTAGTCTTTAAAGGGCGCATTTAAATCCTGGTAGATAAAATGCCTTTATCAGTTCAATCCACTCACTGTGAGTCCACATGCCTCACTGGTAACACTTGAAGGAGGGTTTGCTGGGTTTTATTTGGATACCGAGAGAAGAATGTCACCATCCTTCATGCTGGTGAACCCCAGACACAGTTTTCTTCTGGGGAGAAGCAGTATGTGATTGTGTATTGGTTCTTTGGGGGACAGAGTCAGTATTAACTCATTGCTTTTTTTTTCCTTTTTAATAAACAGCTTTATTGAGATAGAATTCACATACCAAAATATTGTTTCTATTTGCTAATTTTTAAAATCTCCCTGTCATCTAATATCTCCTTGTCTTCTAATATCTCTCTGTCTTCTAACGTTCACAGGCATCACATGAATTTCTGCAAAGGCATTGATGATGGCTTTGAGGAATAAATATTGCAGATGGATCAAATCAAAGAATCAAATTTCAAAGCTGGATTAAGAGTCGTGGAAAAAAAAGAGAAGCAGAAATGAGGGAAAAAGAGAAGTACAAAAGTAAAATGAGCAGTTGATTATTGAAAAGAAAATCTTCTGCTGTTTGAATAAAGACCAAAGGGCTTTCATTGTCAGTTTCCCACATGGCTATGTCTTTTTTGAGCAGCACGTCCCAAGATCAAGAAACCACAAAGAACTTAAACTTTAACTAATTAGCAGTAGTGAAAATTTACTAAACATCAGCAACAAATTTACTAGGCAATTTCATTTCCAAAGCATGTTGGCATATATCACAGGTAAAATGTTTTCAGAAACATCATTTTTAACATAGGATCTTATTTGCAGAAGCTATTTTCATGGCCTAGGCAACAAACGGTTCATTGAAACAGAACTTTGCTGATCTGGTTTCAAAGAATTCTATGATATGAAAAATTCTGTGGAACAGATGGGATCAGAAGTCCCTGAACAGAGAACAGGCATATTTGGTAATGAAAATGTTCTTTTGGTATAGCATTATGTTTTATGTTCAAAAGTATTAGTATGCGAGGAACTCAGGCAGGAGCAGAAAAGAACAATTAGGAATAATACTTTATAGGTGAATAGGCTTTATGCTTCCCAAAATACTCAGACCCCACCAAAGCCCAGTAGCAGGTACTATCCTCCTTTTATTGGTGAAAAACATGCTTCTAAGAAAGATGTATGCCACAACTACTGAAGACCATGCTCCTAGAGCCCGTGCTCTGCAACAAGAGAAGCCACCGCAATGAGAAGCCCACACACCGCAACGAAGAGTAGCCCCCGCTCACCACAACTAGAGAAAGCCCGTGTGTAGCAATGAAGACCCAATGTAGCCAAAAATAAATAAATAAAGTTAAAAAAAAGAAGGATGTGTTATAAGTGACAGAAAATCCAACTTAAACTGGCTTAAACAGTAAAAGGTATGTCTTTGTGTGTGTGTGTGTGTGTGTGAGTGTGTTTTGGCTCACAGAATTGAAAAGTCCAGTAAAGCAACTATACTCCAATAAAAATTAATAAAAAAAAAGAAAGAGAAGTCCAGAACAGGAACTAGATTTTAGTGTGTCATGAAAGAGATGTTCAGTTGATACCATCCAATTTACCAACATTGGTATACCAACATACCAATGTTCAGTTGTTGACATCCAATGTCAAGGGTCCAATTTCTCTTGACAGTTCCCAGTTCTTTTTCTCTAATATGCTGTTTTCTTCTCAGATGTGGTTTCCCTGTGAGGTGGCAAGATGGCTGTTAACAGCTCTAAGCTTATACTCTCAGCTCTCTAAATCCAGTTGGCCAAAAGAGAGTTTCTCTTTCTCACAGTCCCAGTAAAAGTCTAGACATTGTGTCTCACTGGCTCTGATTGCATCACATGTCCATTCCTTAGCCAGTCACTGTGGCCATGTAATAGGGAAGAACAGATCTGACTCCACATTGGTTCTGTTTCTTTTACTTTAACCTTTGTATTCTATTGCTTTTGCTACTAGTTAAGAATGTTGCCTATAGCCTAAAATATACAGGCTAACCCATTCTCAAGGCTCTGACCTTTAAAGGTATAACTCTCTTCCATTCATACACAGATTAAAAAGTTGCAGAACAGAGAATAATATTTGTCTTGTTATCACTAATCATTAGAGAAATGCAAATCAAAACTACAATGAGGTATCACCTCACACTGGTAAGAATGGCCATCATGAAAAAGTCTGCAAACAATAAATGCTGGAGAGGGTGTGGAGAAAAGGGAACCCTCTTGCACTGTTGGTGGGAATGTAAATTGATACAGCCACTATGGAGAACAGTATGGAGGTTCCTTAAAAAACTAAAAATAGAACTACCGTATGACCCAGCAATCCCACTACTGGGCATATATCCTGAGAAAACCATAGTTCAAAAAGAGTCAGGTACCACAGTGTTCATTGCAGCACTATTTACAGTTGCCAGGACATGGAAGCAACCTAAGTGTCCATTGACAGACGAATGGATAAAGAAGATGTGGCACATATACACAATGGAATATTACTCAGCCATAAAAATAAACGAAATTGAGTTATTGGTAGTGAGGTGGATGGACTTAGAGTCTGTCATACAGAGTGAAGTAAGTCAGAAAGAGAAAAACGAATACCATATGCTAACACATATATATGGAATCTAAAAAAAAAATGGTTCTGATGAACCTAGAGGCAGGACAGGAATAAAGATGGACTTGAGAATGGACTTGAGGACACGGGGAGGGGGAAGGGTAAGCTGGGACGAAGTGAGAGAGCAGCATTGACATATATACACTACCAAATGTAAAACAGATAGCTAGTGGGAAGCAGCCGCATAGCACAGGGAGATCAGCTCGGTGCTTTGTGACCACCTAGAGGGGTGGGATAGGGAGGGTGGGAGGGAGGGAGACACAAGAGGGAGGAGATATGGGGATATATGTATACGTATAACTGATTCACTTTGTTATACAGCAGAAACTAACACACCATTGTAAAGCAACTATATAGTATAAAAGAAGCCTGAATTCTAACTCAGGTGTGATAGTTCTTTGGAACACTAGTCCACCGTGTTCTCGGTCTGCTGGCTTTCCAAACAAAGTGGCTATTCCTTGTCCCAACAACTCGTCTCTTGATTTATTGGCCTGTCGTGTGGCGAGCAGTATGGGCTTGGACTCAGTGACAGCCAGAAGGATATGGTCCTCGGATTAGCCAGCCTCGAGACAATAACTCATGGACTTAATTCATGGGGAGGGGGCAGAGATGGCTCTCCACAGGTGAAGGGGGGCATTCCCTTTCCTCTCCTCATTTTACTGAGATATAATTTATATGTAACAATTACCGAGTTTTGTGTCTCCTGTGCAGTCTGTTAAACAGCTTCAAAGAGATATCATTCACATCATTTTCTCTGTGAATGGTGCCCCTTAGAGTTGTGCAACTTAGAGAGCAGGCTGACTTAATGTTAATCTGATATTCACATGATTTTTTTTTTGTTTTGCAACCAGAGTCTAGACTTTTTTAGGGTAAGGGTTATATATATATATATATTTTTAAAGATTTAGTGATTGATTGATTGCTATGTTGGGTCTTCGTTTCTGTGCGAGGGCTTTCTCTAGCTGCGGCAAGTGGGGGCCACTCTTCATTGCGGTGCACGGGCCTCTCACTATCGCGGCCTCTCTTGTTGCGGAGCACAGGCTCCAGACGCGCAGGCTCAGCAGTTGTGGCTCACGGGCCCAGTTGCTCCACGGCATGTGGGATCCTCCCAGACCAGGGCTCGAACCCGTGTCCCCTGCATTGGCAGGCAGATTCTCAACCACTGCGCCACCAGGGAAGCCCCCAAGGGTTATATTTTGATATATTTTGTGTCCTTATACACAGTGTTTAACGTGCTGATTTTCCCTTAATCAAAATTCAGGAAATACTTAATTGAGTTATTGAAATAGCTTTCCTGGTGAGATTATTAAATTAACTTGTACACTGTTATGGGAGCAGCTGGAAACTGTTTCCTTATCCATCACAATGAGGGACTGGAGAGGAGGATGGAGAATCCATTTTAAAAAAATAAATCTATTTATTTATTTTATTTTTGGCGGCATTGGGTCTTCGTTGCTGCACTCGGGCTTTCTCTAGTTGCGGTGAGCGGGGGCTACTCTCTTCGTTGCAGTGCACGGGCTTCTCTTTGTGGTGGCTTCTCTTGTTGTGCAGCACGGGTTTCAGGCGTGTGGGTTTCAGTAGTTGTGGCTCGCGGGCTCCAGAGCGCAGGCTTAGCAGTTGTGGCGCATGGACTTAGTTGCTCTGCGACAAGTGGGATCCTCCCGGCCCAGGGCTTGAACCTGTGTCCCCTGCGTTGGCAGGCAGATTCTTAACCACTGTGCCACCAGGGAAGCCCTGGAGAATCCATTTTTATAAAGCTCTCCAGGTGGTTCTCTTCAGAGCATTTAAAAATTTTTGTCTCAGTATTTCAGCACGTGAATATCAGGAAGCAGGTTGACTGACATAAAACTCTTCAATGTACCACAAATAGCCAGGAAGTGATATTAAAGTCAAGGCCCATTAGAAATCTCTGTAGAATACAATACAACTATACAAACTCAAAAAGAACAAAATCAATAAGAATTAAAATGGAAGAGAAAGAGTTTGGTTAAATCATTATGTTTAGGTTAGGTAACCGAGATTCGCTGCATGAAAAATGGCTCCAGAACTGAGTGGCTTAAAACGACAATTGTTTATTATCTCTACTTGTATGGGTTGCCTGGGCTAAGCTGGGTGTTTTCTCAGCTCCACATGATGTAACAGCAGTCATTCATGCAGCTGCATTCACCTGAGAGCTTGGCTGGGGCTGGAACCTCTGAGATGGCCTCTTGTGGTTGAAAGCCTCTCTCCTTGTGCTGTCTCATCATTCAGTAGTCTAGCCCTAACTTCATTACAGCATGATACCTGGCTTCTCAGAGAAGGAAGCAGAAGCTGCCAGTTCTCTTAACTGGGCTTAGATGTCCCAGGATGTTACTTCTGCTACATCTATTGGACAAGTGACAGGGCCAGCCCAGATTCTAGGGAGAGGAGGAGGGGAAACGGACTCCACCCCTCAATGTAAGGAGTGGGTACAGGGAGGGGAGACATTGTTGGTGGCTGTATTTGGGTACTGTCTACCACACATACTCATAGTCACGTCTGGCATACACAGTAAGGGGTGGATATACCTTTGGGACATCTAAACTTAAGTCTAAAAACAACTACAGGGGAATTCCCTGGTGGTCCAGTGGTTAGGGCTCAGAGCTTTCCCTACCATGGGCCTGGGTTCGATCCCTGGTTGGGGAACTAAGATCCCGCAAGCCGCACAGCATGGCCAAAAATAAATAAATAAATAAATAAATAAAAATAGGGGCTTCCCTGGTGGCACAGTGGTTGAGAGTCTGTCTGCCAATGCAGGGGACACGGGTTTGAGCCCTGGTCTGGGAAGATCCCACATGCCACGGAGCAACTAGGCCCGTGAGCCACAATTACTGAGCCTGTGCGTCTGGAGCTTGTGCTCCGCAACGAGAGGCCGCGAATAGTGAGAGGCCCGCGCACCGCGATGAAGAGTGGCCCCCGCTTGCCGCAACTGGAGAAAGCCCTTGCATAGAAACGAAGACCCAACACAGCCATAAATAAATAAATAAATAAATAAATAAATAAATGGATCATCACGTTTAAAAAAAAAAATAAAATGAATAAATTAAAAAAAAATAAAAACAACTACAGGATCCATACAAGAGAATATTATTCAGCAATAAAGAGGAATGGAATACTGATACATGCTACAACATGGATAAAAACCTCAAAAACATCATGTTAAATGAAAGAAGCCAGACACAAAGACCACATATTGTATGATTATATACATATGGATGATTCCATTTATATGAAATGTCCAGAAAAGGCAACTCTAAGGAGACAAAAAGTAGATCAGTGGTTGTCTGGGGCTGGAGGTGAGAATGGGGATTAATTATCAATGGGCATGAGAAGTCTTACTGGGGTGATAAAAATGCTCTAAAACTAGATTATGATGAGGGTTACACAATTCAGTAACTTTACTAAAAATCATTGAATTGTACACTTAGGGGGAGTGAATCTCATGATATATAAATTATATTTCAATAAAATTGTTGAGGAAATCCAGGATGGTGGCCTTTAATTCAAGAGACATATTCCTGAAGGCTTTGCACAATTCAAATCTTCACAATTTAAGGCTAATTTTCCCACAGGAATAAGTATACAGTGGAGGGAATGTATTTTCAAAGTGTGAACCCTCACACATATTGAGGCCTAGTTTTGCTTTGAACTGCTTTTTGTTTTCTTGGTCTTCTGTCTTTTACACAATTCTCTCTTCTAAATTCACAATAGGGCATATTGAGGTTGGTATCTCGACTGCCTCCATAGCTTTTAAAAAATTTTTATTTATTTATTTTCGGCTGCATTGGGTCTTCGTTGTGGTGCGCGGACTTCTCATTGCGGTGGCTTCTCTTGTTGTGGAGCACGGGCTCTAGGCACGTGGGCTTCAGTAGTTGTGGCTCGTCGGCTCTAGAGCGCAGGCTCAGTAGTTGTGGCGCACAGGCTGAGTTGCTCTGCGGCACGTGGGACCTTCCCGGACCAGGGCTCGAACCCGTGTCCCCTGCATTGGCAGGTGGATTCTTAACCACTGGGCCACCAGGGAAGCCCCCTCCATAGCTTTTTATCACATCTAACTTCTAGTCCCAAGCTACTGATTTTCCAGTGTGGTTTTCAGTAGTAGAGCAATCACTTAAATGAACCCCTGGATGACACTGTTATTCCAAAGATTTTAATCTTAACAACTGTCAAATTTAAAATGAGATCACAATGGCTACTGAAAACACTGGTGGAAGTTTAGATGTACATGCATAATAGTGCCAGGTGGTCAAAGAGGGCAGGTATTTCTGACAAGCAGTTAAAGTGACACCTTCCTATGGCATTAATAAAAGCACAGTGTGCAAGTCACCCAGCCTGCCCATCTTGAAATTTTGCACGTTTTGACAAATTTTTACATTTAAGGAGATTCATATTGTTTTAAATTTTGCTCACAAAGGAAGACTTTATTATTGTTTGTGTATCTGCACTATTTGAAATAATTCAAATCCACATGAGATGCAAATACACCGTTACAGAGTTGGTGACAGTGAGATCTTGCCAGCCCGGCCTTCCCCTTCCCCCCATTATTGGGATGGGAAAACCTCAACATTCAGCATGTGCATTCCAGGTGGCTCATGAGCCCTTAGTATTTGCTTCTATTCAATTTGTAAGGAGTTTGTGTTCTATGAATGTGCCTTAAGTTTCAGGATAGACTCAATAATCCTAAATACCAAGTGAAATTCTGTCTGATCCATTCAGCCTCTGGAACTTGTTGGAAACTTCAAAATTGGCCTGGGTTTCCTACAAGGATTTATGAATCTGGGCTGAATTTGAGGTTCATAAAAACACCCAGCCAGAGTTGCTTTTGTCTGGGATTTCAAAAGAAGTGTTTTGCTCATTTCTTTATATACACATCAAGCAAACTGTCACTGTCTGCTGGATTTATGTCTTGCTCTTTTAAAATGAGTGAACTACCTATTTTAGGTCTTCATTTCTTCATTGATGTTATGGGTTGAATTGTGTCCCTCTCCCCCACTCCATAATTATATGTTGAAATTCTGACCCCCAGAACTTCAGAATGTGACCTTATTTGGAGATAGGGTTTTACAGGGATAATCAAGTTAAAATGAGGTCATTAGAGTGGGTCCTAATTCAATATGACTTGTGGCCTTATAAAAAGGGGAAATTTGGACACAGAGATATGCACACAAGGAGAACACCATGTGAACATCAAGGCAGAGGTCAGGGCGATATGTCTACAAGACAAGGAACGCCAAAGATTGCCTGCAAATTACCAGAAGCCAGGGAGAGAGCTGAGACAGGTTCTTCCTCATAGCTGGCAGAAGGAACCAACCCTGCTGACCCCCTAAATCTCTGTATGGTCAGGCCACTCAAGATGGCTGTTCTCTTGCTCTCTGTAGGTCCCCTGCCTGACCAGTGCCTGCTTCACCTATATCGTAAGCTCAGGACTGACTTTCCTATGTACTTGCCCCAGGCCCCAGCTGGTGGTTGTTCTCATCAAAGGGGCGGTGAGGAGGAGCCCCCTCTGCTGGTTTCCCTGGTAACTAATGAGCTCCACCTGACATCAATTCCCCTATAACTGGAAATCCCCCACCCCCAAGCAAAGCGTGCCGCCATGTCCGGCCTCCTGTCTGCTGCACATGGTGAGGTGTTGCTCCAGGACCTCGCTTCAGACATGTAAGATTCCCTCTGTCCATTAAACCACTGATGTCTCTGTTGCTGACTCCGGGCTCTTTCTTCGGTCTTGAAGCTGGGCAAGCACAGGCCTCGTAGGCTTGCGGGGTGCAGCCCAACAATGGGCGGAGCAGCCTGGAGACCGAGGGAACTCCCGTGAGCGCCGAGATGTCGGGAATACAGGGCGGAAAATAGAAAGCTGCAGGGGCCGTCCACTAGCCCTGGGCCCCGAAAGTTGCGCGGGAAATCCCTCGCTGGCTGTGTACTAGAATGCGGGGCTCTGTGGCGGCCGTCCTTGCTGAATGGGGGCTGCCAAGAGATCTGGAGACCAGTGGCCTCTAATGGCTCCTGTATCAAAGTGAGGCTTTTGTAATTGGTTAAGCTAGCTCTCTCGAAGGAATTGGTATTTCTCTTGTGCCTTTGAGATGAGGGTCTGTGGTAGCTGGGTTCCAAAACCAAGCATCTCGACAGAACCAGGCAGAAGTTGTGAACCATTTGTGAACTCGTCTTGGAAATACATAGTGTCACCTCCTCTGTTAGTCATAAGGCCTCCCAGATTCGAGGGAAGGAACCCAGACCCCCCCATGTCTTGATGTAAGGAGAGTTAAAAATCACATCGAAGGTATGTAGGATGGGACTTACTGTTATGACTAAATAACACCTTGTTTCAAGGTCTTTGAAATAAAGCTCTCTATCTGTGATTGCTCTCAGTTTGCTTTTATAGCCCTTTTGAAAAAATGTACTTAAAAAAATATAACTGCACCGCTCTTTTCTTTAATCTAGATTTAAAAGTGTAGCTTATTTGATGTATTTTACCCCTAGTGAATAGTTGCTGAAAGAATGAACTAATCCTGGTTTCACCACCAACTTTATCACTTTGGACAAGTGATCTTTCTTTTTTTTTTTTAAATTAATTAATTAATTTATTTATTTATTTATTTTTGGCTGTGTTGGGTCTTCTGTTCTGTGCTTTCTCTAGTTGCGGCGAGCGGGGGCCACTCTTCATCGCGGCGCGCGGGCCTTTCACTGTCGCAGCCTCTCTTGTTGCGGAGCACAGGCTCCAGACGCGCAGGCTCAGTAATTGTGGCTCACGGGCCCAGTTGCTCCGCGGCATGTGGGATCCTCCCGGACCAGGCCTCGAACCCGTGTCCCCTGCATCGGCAGGCAGATTCTCAACCACTGCGCCACCAGGAAAGCCCGAAGTGATCTTTCTTGATTTACGTTTCCTCATCTGCAATAACAGAGCCTACTTTTGTTGGGATGTTGTGAGAATTAAATACATTAATGCAAGTAAAACAATTAGTATGATGCCTGGTTCATGGTGAGCTCTGCATAAACAATAACTGCTACTGTCGTCATCATTGTGGTCAAGGCATAAGTGGCCTATATAATTTTTTTTCCACAGCAGATACAAGGGGTGTCTTGATCTAGTGCTTTGATGAAAAAAAAAAAAAAAACCAAAAACTCATTATCACATTATTTTAAAATTTCAAGTAACCTTAAAGGAGGATGTGGGAAAATAAAAAGCTGATTAAAAAAGGTGGTAGAATGAATTTAAATGGATTTGAAGAATAGTATGTTGAATTGGTGTCAATGAGGTTTTTGAAAAACCAAAATGGAAAGGAAGGCCAGTGAATCTTAAATTGAGAAAATGGGGCTTTGGAAGAGTTGATTTTATTTTGAAATCCCCAGTGGTATCACCTAGGACCCCCATTTCCATTCTTCTACCTCCTGTCTCTTGGAGATTCAGGTGAACTCAGCTCAGACACATCCAGCACCCTTCCTGTGCCTCTTTCTTTGCATTTCCTGGTTCTTATAAGGCTGGGATCCCCAGTCTCCACTCGCATGTCTTTCCAGGGCCATCTATATTTTATCTTCTATATTTTCTTGGAGCAAAACATTGCCTTTTCCAGGTTTTAAAAGAAATGGAATCCCACAGAAGACATTTATCACGATTCTTAGAGGTCTATTAGAGACTGTAACTGTGCGGGAAAGTTTCACATTGTGAAGCATTTAAGACCCTGTTCTTTTGCTTCCTTGTCAACCCCTCACTCTTTATTACCTGCAAGTCTGAACTCCAGCTTCCAGACCCTCCCAGACTTGATGAGCCCCCTAGGAGGCATGGTCCAATTTACCAGCTTTAGAGAATAAGAAATAATAAAAAAATTAAACTGAGAGAGAATTTGGGGGAAACAAAGCAAGATCTTCACATGTATGAAATTTAATGCTGTTTTAACTGGGGAAATGCAGTTTGACTGGAGGATACGCTGTATATACACTAGTATTCCATTTCATCTTGAGACAAGCCCGCTGAAGTGAGTACTATTATTATGTCCCATTTTATAGATGAGGGGACTGAGGTACAAAGAAATAAAGCAGCCAAAGTTATTTGAAGCTGTGGTGTCTAACTACAGAAACTTCACCTTTAACTATTATTCTGTTCTATGTTATTGATAACTCTGTGGGGTCTTTCCCACTATTGGGCTAGGAAATTTTCAGACTTGAATTGTTTTAAGGAAGAGTTGTACGTATTCTATGATCTTCAGGAGTCTTTTTCACCTTTTGGGGGAGGTACCTATGAGCCCCTTTATTGAGAAATTAGTTCTCTCCCAATGTTGCCTTTTCAAAGTGCTTTTCAGATACTTACTTAAAAATATTTTAATAGAGAAATCACCAATGTGTAAGAGTTATAAATGAATCAGTATACCATAAAAGATGTTCATTAGGAAGATAAGACCTCCCTAGTTTTTTTGCAATTATTTTATCACATTTCTGATTAATGATTTCATTTGGGCCATTTCAGTGTTCATTGGTCTTCATTTGTTAGTGTTGATTATAGGATGCCATGCCTCATTGGAATCTGACTCTTTTTGACCAACAAATGCATATTAAAATCAATAGAAATGTCATTAGCATCCCAATATCAGGAGAGATAATATAACCATTTCTCATGCATTCAGTTTATTAAAATTTGATAAAGTGTGAAATATGTAGGACAAGTAATGATGTTTTAATCTTTCACCAAGGTAACAATTGAAAGCTGATTGATTCCATTCAGTAATTATAAAATCAGAATGATGGAAGATTGTAATCAAGTAGGATTCATTCTCCTACTTGTCACTCCTCCATGCAAGACAAAATTCTCATTTGCATCATCTCTTTTATCTGAAAAGAAATCAAACTTCTATTTGCTTCACTAAATCCAGGAGATAGATAATAGCCTTTCCTGACTTTGAAGGGGATGGCGAGGTGGCTGCTGCGTACTAATAGCAGAGAAGAAGGGATAGTCCTTCTTTAAGACTAGATTGTCTCAATGAGAAGGGCCAACTCTGATGGGATCTAAATATTCAAACTATTACATCCTTCCAACTTTTGCATGACCAGCTGAGTGAGGTAGGGCCTTTTCTATTATGATTCTGCTCTTCCTAGCTTCCTTAAGACAATCCTGGGGGAATGTAGCTGGCCAAACATGTTAGGATCTCAGTCAATTCACTTGGCTTATAGAGTGCCAGAGGTTGGAGAGTGGCGCCTTTCTTTGTTCTAAAAGGCCTGGCAAGAATCCTAATTTCCTTGTCTTTGAAGATACGGGAGGATTACCATTAGCCCATGGTTCTGTAGTTGTTCGGCTGGGTGTAAAGAGTGGGGAAGAGAAGAACAGTGGGGAGGAAAAGGCAGGTAATTGGATCCATGCTGCTAGGACTGAAACCTAGAGAACGTGACCGAAAGAATCAGCAGATACCTACAATTTTAATGGCTCACATCCATCATCTCTTGGGCTTGGTTGGTGGCTTTGAAGATGGGGTTTGCCAAGTAGAACATATCTAGCTGTCATTGATTCATAATCTAGAACATGCCGTCAGCTAACCTGGGAACAGTAAACTCGTACTGGAAAAAGAATTCCTCAGTGAAGTCTTTCTTCACTGTATATGACTCCTCTCTGCCCCCAGTTAGATCAGGTCCCTAATCTATATGTTGTTAAAGAACCCTGTGCTTTTCCTTCATAATAGTTTTCACGTGATCATGTTTGTGGGATTATTTGATTAATACCTGTTTCCCGGCGTTAGACTGAAAGCTTTGTCGGGGCAGGGACTAGTGAATGTGTGCTTTTTCTTTACGACTGTGCTTTGAATGTGGTTGACTAAGTGTTCCTGGTGTCTGCCCAAAGTTGCCTTTCTCTCTCAAGGAGCCCGACCTGTGTAAGAACTTGCATCCTTGTTAGAAAGTCTTTTTCCTAGCTGACTCAAACAGATGTCTATCTGTCCCTTGGACCTTCCAGTTCCCACTCTACCAGCCACACTGATTAAACATCTATAGGACCTGATTATACACAGTTTAGAAGTGACCTTATAATGCATCTCAGAAATTAATGAAGAAGTATTTCCATTCTCAAAGGATTTGGAGGCTCTAAAGACTTTAGTGTAGTTGAGGATGGGAAATCTGGGGCATAAGAGTGCCTTTCTAGGGTTCGGAGAGTAAGGAGAGAACATTGGGGCAATTCTGCTCTTTGCTATACAAATATCTACTTTTATTGTTTTGTTACAACGACTGACCTTCCGACAGATTTTCTGTGGGCAGTAGAGCACTGTGAAAAGATTATTATTTTTGGAGCCAGACAGAACTGAATTTGACTCTCAGGTTTAACAGTTACCAGCCGTGAGGCCTCCTCATCTGTAAGCTTGGAAAAATAGTGCTTGTTTTTCAGAGTTGTCCTGTGAATTGATATACTATATTTTAGTGCCTGACATGGTGCCTGATACACTGTAAGGGCTAAATACATGGTACATCATAGGGAGGATTACTGTTGCCAACTTTCAAAAAGTGAAAATTGATGGCCACAGAAGCCAGATAATTTACTTTGAAATCCACAACAAACTGAGGTAGTGCTCAAACTGTGGATATAACTTTTTTAAACTCCGTGGAGGGACAGACTTTTCAGCATACTGGACAAAGTTTAAGATTTAGGAACATATGGCCACTGGCTCTACTTTCTTCAGTACCCAAGACATGGCTTTGATGATGAATATATTATAGAATCCGAATTGCTTGGCATTGGAACTCATTCCCTTAGGTGGAGGTATATCAGTTGTTCCTGTAAGTTCTGAAATGGTGATGTCAGCCCCAAATTTAGAAGGGCACTAATTTGGCAAAAATTCGGTGGTTTTCTTATCCTCGGTAGGACCCTTGCTTGCTTGCTTGGGGTATGTCTGTACTAGCTGCAAGCTCTATAGGGGAAAGAGAAAAGCCAGACCAAAACACACAGCATCTACAGCTGTTGTGGGTGGAACTTCCCTTCTGTTAAGAATTCTCGGCTAAAAAATTTGGAAATGTAAGCACGTGTGTCTGAGGGGCTCCCTGCTGCTCTGAACCCTCTGGAAACACTGTAGCCCCTCAGCCCAGTAGTTCTCATCCTGGCCTCACATTAGAATCACCTGGGGAGTGTTTAAAAAAAGACTGATGCCTGGATTCCTCCATTAGGCCAATTAAATGAAAATTTTTAGGGAAGGGGCCCAAACACCCATGTTTGAAAACAATCTCTCTAGGTGATTTGAATGTCCTCAGGTTGAAGATCACTGCTGGCTCAGATCTCTCAGTACTAATCACACGGTCAAATCTCATCTGCTAACATGGAGGACAGCAGCAGCAGCAGCAGCAAATAGAAGGGTGAATAAGACCTAAAAGATCGTGTATGTTTGCTTTGGTGTTTGGTTGAGGGCATTGATCCGAGAAATAGGTCTTTTGCTAACATCACCTGGAATAGAGAGCTTATTGTTTTTTCAACCATTAAAACCCCATAGGAGGTGAAGTGATAGGTTCTGGGAATGGGATGTCAAGATGTGTCATTTTAAATGGTGAGTTTTTAGGAAATGCTCTTCCCAGAGTGCCTCCCTTGGGCCTGATGGTTTGGCAGCTTTACATCCAGCACTTAGCTGCCCATCCCACTGGGATCCTCCCTCTGATCTCAGAATGCTGAAAATGGCTTTATTGACAAAGGCAGCATTTAAAACCAGTCCCTACAATGAGCTGCTTAATGGTCAACCCCACCCAGGTGAGGATTCTGCCAGGTAGACACCCATCACATGAGTGTTAACTGAGTGGGTGGTACCCATGGGGAAATCACAATTAGAGAGTGCTAGGACCGGAGGGACTCAAGAGATAGGTTGGGTTGCTCCTCTTAGTGGGGAGATGGGGGCCCAGAGAGGTAACCCCAGACAGGTGCACAGGACTAGGCAGTGAATTATGAAGAGCAGATCCTCATACCCAGGATAGGACTTTCCCCATCTTACCATTTATCTTCTTATATTCTTCTCTCCATTTTTTAAAAAAATAGATCTTTACTGGAGTATAATTGCTTCACAATACTGCATTAGTTTCTGTTGTACAGCAGAGTGAATCAACCATATGCATACATATGTCCCCATATCCCCTCCCTCTTGAGCCTCCCTCCCATCCTCCCTATCCCACCCCTCTAGGTCATCACAAAGCACCAAGCTGATCTCCCTGTGCTATGCTGCTGCTTCCCACCAGCCAACTATTTTACATTCGGTAGTGTATATATGTTGATGCTACTCTCACTTCGCCCCAGCTTCCCCTTAGCACCCCGTGACCTCAAGTCCATTCTCTATATCTACATCTTTATTCCTGCCCTGTGACTAGGTTCATCAGTACCTTTTTTTTTTTTTTTTTTTTTAGATTCCATATATATGTGTTAGCATACGGTATTTGTATTTGTCTTTCTGACTTACTACACTCTGTATGACAGACTCTAGGTCCATCCACTTCCCTAGAGATAGTTCAATTTCGTTTCTTTTTATGGCTAGTAATATTCCATTGTATACATGTGCCACATCTTCTTTATCCATTAATCTGTCGATGGACACTTAGGATGCTTCCATGTCCTGGCTATTGTAAATAGAGCTGCAATGAACATTGTGATACATGACTTTTTGAATTATGGTTTTCTCAGGGTATATGCCCAGTAGTGGAATTGCTGGGTCATATGGTAGTTTTATTTTTGATTTTTTAAGGAACCTCCATACTGTTCTCCATAGTAGTTGTATCAATTTACATTCCCACCAAGAGTGCAGGAGGGTTCCCTTTTCACCACACCCTTTCCAGCATTTATTGTTTGTAGATTTTTTTTTTTTTTTGTAGATTTTTTGATGATGACCATTCTGACTGGTGTGAGGTGATACCTCACTGTAGTTTTGATTTGCATTTTTCTAATAATTAGTGATGTTGAGCATCTTTTCATGTGCCTCTTGGCCATTTGTTTGTCTTCCTTGGTGAAATGTCTATTTAGGTCTTCTGCCCATTTTTTAACTGGATTGTTCGTTTTTTTGATATTGAGCTCCACGAGCTGTTTGTATATTTTGGAGATTAATCCTCTGTCTATTGTTTCATTTGCAAATATTTTCTCCCATTCTGAGGGTTGTCTTTTCGTCTTGTTTATGGTTTCCTTTGCTGTGCAAAAGCTTTTAAGTTTCATTAGGTCCCATTTGTTTATTTTTGTTTTTATTTCCATTACTCTAGGAGGTGGGTCAAAAAAGATCTTGCTGTGATTTATGTCAAAGAGTGTTCTTCCTATGTTTTCCTCTAAGAGTTTTATAGTGTCTGGTTTTAATCTAAGTTTTTAATCCATTTTGAGTTTATTTTTTTGTATGGTGTTAGGTAGTGTTCTAATTTCATTCTTTTACATGTAGCTGTTCACTTTTCCCAGCTGCACTTGTTGAAGAGGCTGTCTTTTCTCCAGTGTATGTTCTTGCCTCCTTTATCATAAATTAGGTGCCCATATGTGCGTGGGTTTATCTCTGGGTATTCTATCCTGTACCATTGATCTATATTTCTGTTTTTGTGCCAGTACCATACTGTCATGATTACTGTAGCTTTGTGGTATAGTTTGAAGTCAGGGAGTCTGATTCCTCCAACTCCGTTTTTCTTTCTCAAGATTGCTTTGGCTATTCGAGGTCTTTTGTGTTTCCATACAAATTGTAAAAGTTTTTGTTCTAATTCTGTGAAGAATGCCACTGGTAGTTTGATAGGGATTGCATTGATTCTGTAGATTGCTTTGGTTAGTATAGTCATTTTCACAGTGTTGATTCTTCCAATCCAAGAACATGGTCTATTTCTCCATCTGTTTATGTCATCTTTGATTTCTTTCATCAGTGTTTTATAGTTTTCTGAGTACGAGTCTTTTGTCTCCTTAGGCAGGTTTATTCCTAGGTATTTTATTCTTTTTGTTGCAATGGTAAATGGGAATGTTTCCTCAGTTTCTCTTTCTGATTTTTCATTGTTGGTGTATAGGAATGCAAGAGATTTGTGTGCATTAATTTTGTATCCTGTAACCTTACCAGATTCATTGATTAGCTCTAGTAGTTTTCTGGTGGCATCTTTAGGATGTTCTATGTATAGTATCATGTCATCTGCAAACAGTGACAATTTTACTTCTTCTTTTCCAATTTGTATTCCTTTTATTTCTTTTTCTTCTCTGATTGCCGTGGCTAGGACATCCAAAACTAAGTTGAATAAGAGTGGTGAGAGTGGACATCCTTGTCTTGTTCCTCATCTTAGAGGAAATGCTTTCAGTTTTTCACCATTGAGTATGATGCTTGCTGTGGGTTTGTCATATATGGCCTTTATTATGTTGAGGTAGGTTCCCTCTATACCCATTTTCTGGATAGTTTTTACCATAAATTGGTGTTGAATTTTGTCAAAAGCTTTCTCTGCATCTATTGAGATGATCATATGGTTTTTATTCCTTAATTTGTTAATGTGGTGTATCACATTGATTGGTTTGCGTATATTGAAGAATCCTTGCATCCCTGGGATAAATCCCACTTGATCATGGTGTATGATCCTTTTAATGTGTTGTTGGATTCTGTTTGCTAGTATTTTGTTCAGGATTTATTCATCTATGTTCATCAGTGATATTGGTCTATAATTTTCTTTTCTTGTGATATCTTTTTCTGGTTTTGGTATCAGGGTGATGGTGGCTTCATAGAATGAATTTGGGAGTGTTTCTCCCTCTGAAGTTTTTTGGAAGAGTTTGAGAAGGATTAGTGTTAGCTCTTCTCTAAATGTTTGATAGAATTCACCTGTGAAGCCATCTGGTCCTGGATTTTTGTTTCTTGGAAGATTTTTAATTACGGTTTCATTTTCATTACTTGTGATAGGTCTGTTTATGTTTTCTAATTCTTCCTGGTTCAGTTTTGTAAAATGTACCTTTCCAAGAATTTGTCGATTTCTTCATGGTTATCCATTTCATTGGCATATAGTTGTTTGTAGTAGTCTCTTAAATCCTTTGTATTTCTGTAATGTCAGTTGTGATTTCTCCTTTTTCATTTCTAATTTTATTGATTTGTGTCATCTCCCTTTTTTCTTGATGAGTCTGGCTAAGGGTTTGTCAATTTTATTTAGCTTCTCAAAGAACCAGCTTTTAGTTTTATTGATCTTTGCTATTGTTTTCTTCATTTCTATTTCATTTATTTCTGCTCTGATCTTTATGATTTCTTTCCTTCTACTGCCTTTGGGTTTTCTTTGTTCTTTCTCTTGTTGTTTTAAGTGTAGGGTTAGATTGTTTATTTGAGATTTTTCTTGTTTCTTGAGGTGAGATTGAATTGCTATAAACTTCCCTCTTAGAACTGTTTTTGCTGCGTCCCATAGGTTTTGGGTTGTCGTGTTTTCATTGTCACTTGTTTCTATGTATTTTTAAAATTTCTTCTTTGATTTCTTCAGTGATCTCTTGGTTATTTACCAGTGTACTGTTTAGCCTCCATGTATTTGTGTTTTTTACAGTTTTTTTTCTTGTAATTGATTTCCAATCTCATAGTATTGTGGTCAGAAAAGATGCTTGGTACAATTTCAATTTTCTTAAGTTTTCTGAGGCTTGATTTGTGACCCAAGATGTGAGATATCCTGGAGAATGTTCCATGTGCACTTGAGAAGAAAGTGTATTCTGCCACTTTCGGGTGTAATGTTCTATAAATTTCAATTAAATCTATCTGGTCAATTGTGTCATTTAAAGCTTGTGTTTCCTTATTTATTTTCTGTTTGGATGATCTGTCCATTGGTGTAAGTGGGGTGTTAAAGTCCCCTACAATTATTGTGTTACTGTCAATTTCTCCTTTCATGGTTGTTAGCATTTGCCTTATGTATTGAGATGCTCCTATGTTGGGTGCATAAACATTTATAATTGTTATGTCTTCTTCTTGGATTGATCCTTTGATCATTATGTAGTGTCCCTTCTTGTCTCTTGTAACAGTCTTTATTTTAAAGTCTATTTTACCTGATACGAGTACTGCTACTCTAGCTTTCTTTTGATTTCCATTTTCATGGAATATCTTTTTCCATCCCTTCACTTTCAGTCTGTATGTGCCCCTAGGTCTGAAGTGGGTCTTTTGTAGACAACATATATATGGGTCTTGTTTTTGTATCCATTCAGCCAGTCTGTGTCTTTTGGTTGGGGCATTTAATCCATTTACATTCAAGGTAATTATCGATATGTATGTTCCTATGACCATTTTCTTAATTGTTTTGGGTTTGTTTTTGTAGGTCTTTTTCTTCTTTTGTGTTTCCCACCTAGAGAAGTTTCTTTAGCATTTGTTGCAAAGCTGCTTTGGTGGTGATGAATTCTCTTAGCTTTTGCTTGTCTGTAAAGCTTTTGATTTCTCCATAGAATCTGAATGAGATCCTTGCTGGGTAGAGTAATCTTGGTTGTAGGTTTTTCTCTTTCATCATTTTAAGTATATCCTGCCACTCCCTTCTGGCCTGCAGAATTTCTGCTGAAAAATCAGCTGATAACCTTATGGGAATTCCTTTATATGTTATTATTTGTTTTTCCCTTGCTGCTTTTAATATTTTTTCTTTGAATTTAGTTTTTGTTAGTTTGATTAATATGTGTCTTGGTGTGTTTTTCCTAGGGTTTATCCTGTATGAGACTCTTTGTGCTTCCTGGACTTGGGTGACTACTTACTTTCCCATGTTAGGGAGGTTTTCAACTATAATCTCTTCAAATATTTTCTCAGACCCTTTTTTTTTCTCTTCTTCTTCTGGGACTCTTATAATTTGAATATTAGTGTGTTTAGTGTTGTCCCAGAGGGCTCTGAGATTGTCTTCAATTCTCTTCATTCTTTTTTCTGCTCCTTGGCAGTTATTTCCACCATATTGTCTTCCAGCTCACTTATTCGTTCTTCTGCCTCAGTTATTCTGTTATTCCTTCTAGTGTATTTTTCATTTCAATTATTGTGTTGTTCCTCTCTGTTTATTTGTTCTTTAGTTCTTCTAGATCTTTGTTAAACATTTCTTGTATTTTCTTAATCTGTCCCTCCATTGTATTTCTGAGATTCTGGATCATCTTTACTATCATTACTCTGAATTCTTTTTCAGGTAGATTGCCTATTTCCTCTTCATTTATTTGGTCTTATAGGTTTTTACCTTGCTCCTTCATCTGTGACATATTTTTTTTGTCGTCTCTTTTTTTTTTTTTTTTTTTTATGAGTGGGATTGTGTTCCTGTCTTACTGGTTGTTTGGCCTGAGGCTTCCAACACTGGAGTTTGTAGGCTGTTGGGTAGAGCTGGGTCTTCGTGCTGAGATGAGGACCTCCGTGAGACCTCACTCTGATGAATAGTCCCCGGAGTTTGAGGTTCTCAGTTAGTCCAGTGGTTTTGACTCGGAGCTCCCACTGCAGGAGCTTTGGCCCAACCCCTGGCTTGTGAACCAGTATCCCACAAGCGGTGGGGTGGCAAAAAAAAAAAAAAAAAAAAGAGAACAATAACAAAGTAAAAAATAAAATTAGACTAGGAAACTAACAGATATGTTCGAATATAAAAATAAAAACAGATGAATCAAGAACCGGAAGGTACATCAGTACCACAGTAGTAAAAAGGAGGAGGAGGAAAAAAAAAAAAAAAAAGAAAGAAAGAAAAAAAAAAAAAAGGGGGAAAAGTCCTTGGCTGTGGAGGGCCTAAGCAAGGGTGTGGTTTGGATGGTGGGTGGGGCCTATGCTCAGGACCTGCAGGGCTGCAAAAGGCCCTGGGGGCTGTAGGGGGTGGAGCTTAGGCTCAAGGAACAGAAGGGGCCCAGGCTTGCGCCCAGCCTTTGGTCTCAGAGGGCAGGGGACCTCACCTGGGAGCCCAGCAAGCTTTCTGGGCTCGAGTGGGTGGGGCAGATGCCCTCTTCTCCTCTCCTGCTCCTCTGGTCCCCGGAGGGCCCCTCCCGCCTGCCTCTCCTGATCTCCCCGGCCTCCCTCCTATGCCCCCAGGACCCACGCAGCCTGGAGAGGGCTTTGGAGGGGGTGTGGCGGCCTGGAAACTCAGCAGGCTCCCCGGCCCAAGTGGGCCAGGTGATCGCCCTCTGCTCCTCTGCTGCTCTTCCGGGAGGGTCCCTCCCGCCTGCCTCTCCTGATCTCCCTGGCCTCAGAGGTGCTGATCTTGTCTGGCCTCCACTTCTCCTCCCCCCTCAGTCCCCCCACTTCCTACCGGTTCACTTGGAGCTTCCTCCCATCTCCTTGGTTGTCAGGGTCCCCCACCAGCGGCCAGCAGGTGCCCTATTTGTGGGGAGACGCTAACTCGGTGTCTTCCCACACCATCATCTTGACTCTGCCCTCTTCCATTTTCTTTATTCTGTTCTTTTCCTGACCTTCTCTTTCTCTTTTCCTAGGTTTTTTTTTTTTTCCCCCTGACTCCATCTGTATTAGTTAAGGTTTTCCAGAGGAACAGAATCAATAAGATATATAAGATATCTCTCTATATATACCTGCTGTCTTTGACACGGATTCATGCACTGCTTACCACTGTTTTGCTATCATGTGATGACTGCAGAAACCATCCTTAAACTGCAGCCCCACACAATTCTTGTACTTTCATTTGACCTAGCCGAAGGTGTCCTTTTTAAGTCTTATTTGTAATAATATTTATAATGACATATAATACGAAGTAAATGGAAGTGTTCATTGTGAGCATAAAAAAACTCTATCTACCTATCTATCTATCTATTTATGGATGCCTCACTTCAGGCATTCAGGCAGAGAGAGAATTCAACCTTCCTCTGCCTTTTTGTACTCTCTGTGCCCTCAGTGGACTGGATGGTGCTCACCCACATTGGGAACGACCACCTGCTTTACCCAGTCCACCAATGCAAATGCTAATTGCTTCCTGAAACACCCTCACAGACACACCCAGAAATAATGCCTAACCACGCATCCGGGTATCCTGTGGCCCAGTCAGATAGACCCATAAAACGAACCATGACACCATCCTATTTCCTTCCTTTCCTTTCCTTTCCTTTCCTTCCTTCCATCCATCTTCTCCTATTTCCTTCATTTTTCGTTTTGTTTTTGTTGTCTTGGGTCTTATGACTTTAAGCCTGTGTTTTGCCTTGACTGAGGCTCTCAGGCTGGAAAAGATTGTTAATTCTTAGGCTTGAGCAATCCGTGTAAGTGAATAAAGTGACTGTTAAAGTTTGTGATCTATAGTTCTAAAGTACAAAAAATTAGGTCAAAAGTAGGAAAAATTAATAGGGAAACCAATAAAAAGGAAACCCAAAGTTAAAAATTCTGAACTCCTTCACAGAGGCAGATGCTGTAAGACGGAGGGGGAGTGAGGCTGGTGTTCTCAGAACTCTTCATAGTTGGGAACAGATGATTTTAGACAACTAGAGTGAAAACTCATTTGAAAAAAACTTCTTGTGGCATCTCAGTAGGAGAACATTTTTATCAACGGGATGGTTATTGCCTGCCTGGTTGGAATTTTTATGTTCTGCATCATTCTATTTGAAATCATGAGGATTTGACCAGAGGATATTTCTTTCCATTTGTAGGACATTTTGTATTTGGGATAATACCTTCTCCTCAAACATTTTAGGATGTCAAAATGTATTAAAGTGACGTGTATTTTCCCCTTAGATCTTACCAAACCAATTCCTATAAAAGCAGAAAAAGGATAAAATGTACATCTGAATTTATTTTTGTTCAATTTCTTTTCCGTTTTCTTAACCTTCCTGGAGTGAGTAGATTATCATAAAATTGTCTAGGGGGCCAAAGTCTGTGTTCTGGCTTAGGGAAAATGACACCTCTTAAAGGGCTTGTTAAGAGGCTATAGTGGATATTAGTTTTGTTGTTGTTGTTGGTTTTTTTTTTTTGGTGCTCAGCATCTATTCACCCTTTGTCCCATATGCCTATCTCCCTTTTGTCTCATATTCAAATCCTGCTGTTATAAAGGAATCACCTCTTTCCCATGCTCAGATCTTGTAGTTAAATGAAGCTGGTCCCACTCCCAGCTCTAGGGGTGGAACATATGACCCAGACTTAAGCCATTGCGCACATGGTACACTCCTGCCTATAACTGTTGGTTTGAGATTGGCATATGGCCCTGTACAGCCAATGAGACTGTTGAGAAAAGAAGGTGAACTGTTTTTGCATTTGAACTTGAAAGGACATGGGCTGTAGCTATAGACAGGCATAAAGGGAAAGCCTATTTGAGTGTGAACCAACACAGAGGTGAAACCTGATAGGAAACAGAAAATGTTTGCATATACTCAGAGGAGATTTAGACAATTGGACAGAGTTTGGGGATAAATTCATGAAGATAAATGTGGGTAGAATAGTGACCCCCAAAAGACAGATTGAGGTCCCAACACTTGATACCTGAGAATGTGATCTTATTCAGAAATAAGATCTTTGCAGATGTAATGAAGATGTAAGTTAAGGTGAAGTCATACGGTAACAGGGTAGGCCCTTAATCCAAGATGATTGGTGTCCTGATAACAAGAGGAGAAGTGATACAGAGAGACATACACGGTGAGGAGTATGCCATATGAGGACACAGACATGCACAGGAAAAAAGGCCATGTGACCATCAAGGTAGAGATGTTACTACAAGACAAGAAATGCCAGGGTTGCTGGCAAACAGTAGAAGGTTAGGAAGGGGCAAAGAAGGATCCTCCCCTAGAGGCTTCAGAGGGAGCATGGCCTTGCTGACACTTTGATTTCAGACTGTGAAACAATACATTTCCAGAACTGTGAGACAATAAATTTCTCTTGTTTAAAGCCACCGAGATTGTGGTACTTTGTTATGGCAGCCCTATGAAATGAATACAGTGAGTGTACAGAAAACTTAGCATGTGAAAAAAGACTTTTTTTTTTTTTAACTCCAAGGAAAATAAAAACTTGTTCTGGAAAAGGGAAAGTAACCACATGACTTAACTGTTAAGAATTTAATAGTGAGAGTACTATAAATATTGATTTTTAATCTTACCAAAATTATAATATACTGGAAAGTATATATGTGTGGTGGGGTCTGTGTGTGTGTGTGTGTGTGTGTGTGTATGAAATCATCTTTCACAGTGCAAAGTCAATATAAAATGCCTAAACTGAAGTGTCAGGAAGTAGCAACATACACACATTATTCAGAAACATGAAGGTAAAGAGTAAATGATTCAGTTAAACGAGCTGAAAGTAGCTGCCTCTTGGGAGCAGGAAACAGGAGGTGGGCACTGCTGGGACTGCTGTGTTTTTGGAATGAGACTTACAGAACTATTTGACTCTTTAAGCTATGTGTACGAATAACCTTCATATAAAGAAAAGCTACTTAAAAAGGGAAAGGAAAAATTGAATCCATGAAGCAAATTACTTGTAGAACTAAGGAATGTGCTGACCTTAGACAAAAGTAGAAAATAGAATACATTTATTTTGGGGGCTAGTTATCCATTGATCTACATCTGTTTCCTGAGCAGTGGGGGAGGAGGGCACAGGGGAGGGTCAGAGTTCTTTTCTAAAGACTTCACATCTCCCTTTGTGCCATATTCAAGTCCTGCTTTTATATAGAAATGAGAACTTCTGTTACCTTGAGTTTCTAATTACAGTCTAAAACCATAAAGTTCATTTTAACAGGGATCTTTCCTTAAAACTGAAGAAGGTTCTCAAGGTGAATGGCATACGTATATGTTGCCTGGGAGTGGGAGTTACAGGCACTTTTTAAAAAAAAAAATTTATTTATTTATTTATTTATTTATGTCTGTGTTGGGTCTTCGTTGCGGTGCACGAGCTTCTCATTGTGGTGGCTTCTCTTGTTGTGCACGGGCTTCAGTAGTTGTGGCATGTGGGGTCAGTAGTTGTGGCATGCAGGCTCAGTAGTTGTGGTGCACAGGCCCAGTTGCTCCGTGGCATGTGGGATCTTCCTGGACCAGGGCTTGAACCTGTGTCTCCTGCATTGTCAGGCGGATTCTTAACCACTGCGCCACTGGGGAAGTCCCTACAGGCACTTTCTTATCCCACTGGAATTCTGAGTCAGATTCATTTCTGACTAGTAGCTGAAAGCTGAGTGTACTTGGCCTCTTACAGTGATCTTAAGGCAGAGGCCCTCTCAGTCCTTGACCCCAGCCTGTCCTTAATCCTCCTGGAGGGAAGTGTCCAGCCTGCACTGCTGCTTTTTACCATCAGAGGGCAGTAGGGCCTAAAGGGCCCAGGGAAGGAGGGGGAAAGATGCTTAGCACCTGGAGAGTAGGAGGAAGTGTCTCACAGTGTTTGCACTTAAGGCATGTTGGTAGCTAGATATTGCATTGGCACAAATGGTGCGTTTTCTTCTAAATTTTGTGCCAATCGAAAAAGGCAGGAAGTTTGATCTTAATGCATTTGCCATGGCTATCTATTTCACTAGGAGCCAGGAATTTATTAGGAAAACGAAGAGAATTGAAAGAATAAGTTTAGACTGGCATTTCCCCATTTTCCTACTTGTAGAATAGATTCGGTACCTATTCTGAAAGAACACGGTGTCAGCTCGAATGATGCTCTGCTTTCTTCCCTATTATTCTAAAATAGATGTGCTTCTTACACGCATGGGTAGACCATTTACTTTTTATTTGTATCTCAGGGACAAATCTGGCTTATTAGCGCGGTTATTTGTAAGTGGCTAACCTGGTTCCCTGTGCTGTTGTAACACTATCTTGATGGGTTGCTGTGAAAATGTGAAGATGTCTGTCAGGCAGGAAAAATTATGTAAAAATGATGTGGGTATAGAAAATGGGATCGACAAAATGTAATAAACTCCTCCTGGGCTGAAGAGCAGAGCTGCATATGTAATGAAGTACTTTAGGATTACGTCACCTTTTATATAACATCTGGCAGTGACTTTTATTTCAGAGCTCATTTGAAGAAGCCAGGCTCTTTTCTTTTCTTCTCCCCAAGACTGCCTTTATCTGAAAGAAGAAAGAAAGAACTGTTAGATTTTGCATGCAAAGAAAGCCAGAGTGGCTAGATAACTCCCTTAGGGTAACGGAGAAAGGAAAAAGAAATTGAAAAAGGTCAGGTGAACACAGCAGAAGGAATGAAGAGGTTTGTGTGATTCTTAGTGAAATTGGACCAGTCTAAGCAACCAGACAGGTAATCTGGGTGGCTCTACCCTTCCCTCTTCCCTCCGCTGGCTCTATAGACCTGACCCAAGAATGCTTGGGAAAGAATTTTTCCTTAAATATTTTGTCTGAAGTAGGAGATTGAGAAAATTATTGAGATAATTTAGGTAAATCCTAAAATTTCTTCCTTTGGCTTTGGAGGAAAAAGAGCTTTCCTCTAAACCAACACCTTTCTCCCCTAGTTATATCCAGACTTTCTGGTCTATCACAATAGATTATTCAGATGATCAGCTCACCATTTAAATTTGCCTAGACAGACAATGGTGAAAGGTCTTCAGTGACATTGAATGGGACTTCATTCCTTTGAAGGCAGGAACCAGGAGGGGAGAAGACCCTCTTTTCACCTCCCCTTTCTCCTCTCTCATAGCTTCTCTGAGCATGCTCCCCTCTGTACAACCTGGACCCTGCTAAATCATGTTTGCCAGCCTCATTGTATTCCTTCATCATGTTTTCTAAAATCTTGCATTCTTGCTTTAACCTTAGGAATGCCCTTTCGTGTATTTCAAGGCCATGTCTACGATCCAGAAGAGGTGGTGTCTTCACTTTTCTACCTAATGCATTCCCAACAATGTGTTTGAAAGTCAGTTGGATGTTTGAAAGTTGAACAATAGATTTGCATGTTGTCAGGAAGAATTTGTTCTCAGGGAGCTAAAGTATATGATGAAATCCCTAATTATGGTTTCTGCCAGTGCCACCTCCCTCGGGTCTTGGCAGCCCTGTGAGTGGGTAAGAACAGGCACATGGGCTGGAGTGGGTGGCAACTGCCAGTCATTGTGGGCTGAGGAAGTTGATCCAGGAATCTCTCCTTCCAAGACTTAGCTTTCCTTCTCTCAGCTCAGCTTGGAAGGGCAAGGGCTGCAGTAAGAGGATCTGGTTCTCACCCCACCTCCAAGGCTAAGCACATGTGACCCCCATGAGGTGGTGGGCAAGGATTTAGTGGAGCAGGGGCATGGACGGGGTTGCTCAAAGGATACCCTCAGGGATGGGGATCCTGTGTGTGCTGGCAAACTCCAGACTCTGTGGCCCGTGACCTCTGCAGTCCTCAGTGGCAGAGGATGGCCCTTCAACTTGGCCGTGTAGACTCATCTATAGCACTCTGGGGAAGAGGTGCTAGGGGAGGAGATTCTTCTGTTGTCTCAACTTGGACCTGGCCCCTTCTCCCAGTAGCTGCGGCTGCCTGACATGAGATAGTTCTATCATTATTCTAAGGCAATTTAGGAAAGACCGAATTTTGAGTATGAAATGTTTGAAGATGTCAGTGTTGGGTAGTAGATAGTGTGGTAGCCTGGATACAAAACATGCATACATAACGTGCAACCCCCAAACTTAGCATCATAAAGCAACAACATTTAATTGTATCTCATGATTTTGTGGGTCAGGAATTTGGGCAGTGCTTGGCTGGGTGGCTCTTCTGTGCCACCTGGCATTGACAGAGGTTACTTGGTGCTGTTCGGTTGGTGGCTGGTTTGGGCTGAGGGTTCAAGATGATTCTACCCACACGCTTGATGTCTTGATAGGAATGGCTTTGGCCCTTTTCCCCTCTCCATGCAGTTTTAGGGCATCCCCACATGCTCTCCCTAGGAGGGCAGTTGAATTTTTACACAGTGCTTTGCTTAGGACTCTAGAAGAACAAGGAGGAAGCCACCAGTTCTCTTAAAGACTGGACTCGGAATTGACAGCACCAATTCTGCCGTACTCCACTGGTCAAAGCAGTCACAGGGCAACCCAGAATCTAGAAGAATGGAAACAGATCCAGCCTCCCAAGGAGAGTCGTGTCAAGAATTTGTGGCCATCTTTGATCTACCACGTGTGGGTTGCATAAATGTAGACCATGTGGAAGTGGAGGAACAGAGAATACGGGGATGAGGGGGGACTCTCCCTTGTCTTTGCTTCCTAACTAGGAATTATAGTTTTTCCAAGGGTATTGGGTTCATCGGGAAGACTAAGGTCACCTTTTCTGCTGCCACCTGAGGAAAATATACTTCTGCTGAATGAGGGCAGTACTGAGGTTTGTGTCCCCCTTTGTGCTTTTGGTTCAAAGCAAAGCTTTTGTTAAAGTGCTTAGCAACACTGATGGTAGGTGCACTGGAAAAACATAAGTGGGTAATGTCTGAAGGACACTTTGGAGATGATCTTGGCAAGTTTCCAAAGGAAGAGATGGAACATTTCTCATTTTCTCTGCCGTTTCACACAGCTGTGCCAAGGACTAAACAAGCAATGGATTAAGCAGGTTTTCAGATTTTTCTTTTTTATATAGAGTAGAGGAGGGGAAAAAGAGAGAATTTTTTTTTTCAGCCTAATGTAACTACTTATAATTTCCTTTGTCTGTAAGTTTGATACAAGATCCTAGCAAAAGCCTTAGTAAAAAAGACAACAATAGTATGTTTTTCACTATTATAGATATGATACAATACTGGCAGTGTCATGGGGTCCTCTTTCAGACACTCATTTAATTTAATTATTTTATTTTATTGAAGTATAGTTGATTTACAATGTCGTGTTAGTTTCAGGTGTACAGCACAGTGACTGAGTTATACATAATAACTGAATATATATATGTATATATATTCCTTTTCAGATTCTTTTCCCTTACAGGTTATTACAAAAAGTTGAGTATAGTTCCCTGTCCTATACAGTAGATCGTTGTTGGTTATCTGTTTTATATATAATAGTGTGTATGGGTTAATCCCAACCTCCTAATTTATAACTGATTAGTTTTTGAAAAGATATGCACATAGTACAAATTTTTTTAAAAGTTTATTTATTTTGGCTGCGTTGGGTCTTCGTTGCCGTGTGCAGGCTTTCTCTAGTTGCAGTGAGCGGGGGCTACTCTTCATTGTGATGCACGGGCTTCTCATTGCAGTGGCTTCTCTTGTGGAGCATGGTCTCTACGCACACGGGCTTCAGTAGTTGTGGCTCGTGGGCCCTAGAGCACAGGTTCAGTAGTTGTGGCGCATGGGCTTAGTTGCTCCGTGGCATGTGGGATCTTCCTGCACCAGGGCTCGAACCCGTGTCCCCCGTATTTGCAGGTGGATTCTTAACCACTGCACCACCAGGGAAGTCCCAGTACAAATTTTAAGGGAACAAAAGGCATAGAATAAAAATCTCCCCCACATTGCTATCCCTGAGTCCCTCATGTCCCTTCCTCGGAGGCAGTCATTCTTTTTTGTATGTACTTCTAGACAAATTCTGTGCGTGTGCAAATACCCCAACACATGTGTGTGTGTAATTATGGGATATATAATTAAATACAGTGGTTCCTCCCTTATCCATGGTTTTGCTTTCTGCTGTTTCAGTTCCCTGCGGTCAACTGAGGTCCGAAAATATTAAATGGAAAATTTCAGAAATAAACAGTTCATAAGTTTTACATTGTGCACTGTTCTGAATACCGTGATAAAATCTCGCCCTGTCCCCCTCTGTCCCGCCTGGGATGTGAATCATCGTATCCCGCTGTAGTGGCTATCTTGATTATCAGATGACTGTTGCTGGATTGCAATGCTCAAGTCACCCTTATTTTACTTAATAATGGCCCCAAAGTGCAAGGGTAGTGATGCTGGCAATTCGGATATGCCATAAAGCGCTTCCTTTAAGTGAAAAGGTGAAAGTTCTCGACCTAATAAGGAAAGGAAAAAAAAACTGGATGCTGAGTTTGCTAAGATCTAGGTAAGAACGAATCTTCTATTTTGAAATTGTGAAGAGGGAAAAAGAAATTCATGCAAGTTTTACTGTCCTGCCTCAAACTGCAAAAGTTATGGTCACGTGTAACTAAGTGCTTAGTTAAGATGGAAAAGGCATTACACTTGTACAATAATATATTTTGAGAGAGAGAGAAAGAAGGGGGGGGGCCACATTCACATAACTTATTTCAATATATTGTTATAATTATTCTATTTTATTATTAGTTACTGTTGTTAATCTCTTACTGTGCCTAATTTATAAATTAAACTTTATCATGGTTCCTATACATACATACCCATGGTATGCATGGTGTGAATGTATAAGAAAAAAATATAGTATATAAAGGGTTTTGTATTATCTGTGGTTTCAGGCATCACTGGGGGGTCTTGGAACTTATCTCCCACAGATATGGGGGGGACTCCTGTGTCCTTCCCTCCACAAAGAGAAGCATGCTGTATAGTGTTTTGTACCTTGCTTTTTCATGAAACAATATGTTAGAAATTGTCCCATATTAGTAACTATAAATTAACTTCTTTTTTTCCTAAGAGTTACATAATATTTTGTTGCATGAACATAGTATCATATTTATATCTATATCTATCTGTATATTACTTTAAACTAGTCTCCTGTTGATGAATATTTAGGTTGTGGCCAATCTTTTGCTATTATAAGCAACACCACAATGAATAGTCTTGGGCATGCAATAATATTTGTGCATATGTGAGACTATATGTGGAAATGGAATTGTGGAGTGAGGGGTGTGAACGTTGTAATTTTTATATCTATTACCAAATAATCCTCCAGGTGTTTCTATTAGTTTATATTCCTCTACCCAGCTTTCATTTTAGATTCTGGGGATTGTCAGTGGAATCTGTTCTGAGGAGGTCATAGGTGAGGAAATAGGAGGTAAGATTGAACAAGGAAAGATCTACACTTGTGTTTTTATATCAGCCTCATAAAATGAGATTTCTAAGTAGTTTACCAAATATTTTGGCAAAACAGACCAAGTATCAGGCAGTCCTCTCTGCTAGGAGGCCTGCCACATGGAGTAATGAGAAGATTGGCCTCTCTGATAAGAATCTGTTTCCAGTTTGACATTTCCAATGCTCACTGTGGGATCTTGATTAAGCCAGTCAGCCTTTCTTTGACCTCAGTTTTCTTGTTTGTCAAATGAGTATTAATGAGTGAATGATCTGAAGAATTTTTGGATCCAAAATTATTTAGTTCTATGAAACTCCCTTCACATTTTATAACATATTAAAAACTCCTATAGAGGAATATAATATAGAGCTATATAATTTGCAAGACCCCATGCAAAATGAAAATGTAGGGCCCCCTATTCAAAAATTATTAAGAATGTCAACAGCCACAATGGAGCATTAAGCTAAGTGTGGGCTCTTGTAAGCGCAGGGACCCTGTGCACCTGCGCATAAGCCCATGAAGCTTGTCCTGCTCCTTTAAAGATCCTGCCGTCAAATCAATGGCTTACTTAGGCTTAAGCTTTTGGTGGCAGTTTGACAAAGACATGTGCTTGATACATGCCCCCCCAGCCCCCAATTCTTTTCTGGAAAAAGGTGCTTTGGTCCATAGCCCCTGGCTAAAGAAGCTGCTCTAAACCTTATCTTGTGCAGTGGGCACCTGATGATTGGACCGGATGTAGACACCTGACCCAAGCGCAGCCAGTTAATAGGCTGGTAAGTAGCTTGTAAGGTGGCTGACAGGAAAAGCTTCTGACCAATACGAGTTAAGTAATTACAATGGGAAACAGACTCTGGAATTTGATCTGAGAAATATGGAGAGGATCAGCCAGCTGGATTGGGGCTTAGGGGTGAGAGTGGGAGCGGATAGGTAGAGAAAGGAGAAGCTGCACATGTTACCCTGTGTAACTCAACAGTGAACCCTCATGTCTTGAGGTAGCCTAAGTGAAGTTATTTCTGTCCTTTTCCAACCCAAAGAGCATAATTAGCCCAGTGTAATGCTAGAGCATGGCTTCAGCCTGTTAATGTTTAAGCCATCTAGGGAGTGTGGCTTAAGAACAATTAGAAGTATGGAAAATAGAAAAAAAGCTCCCAAGTCCTGTTTTCTCCTTCATCTGCCAGCTACTGCATTGGAATCAGCTGGTGAGTAGCCTGTGCTGGACAGGTGAGGTGTGATCTGAGCTCACTGAGGGCCGCCCTTCTGTCTTTTTCCTGCTTCATTTATTCATGTCATAGCCAACTTTCTTACATATCCCTAGGACTTTTTTCTCAACTTCTCCTAAGTTATTCTTGACACCTTGTTCTACTTCCAGTGGAGTAGCCCTAGGAAATATGTAGCTGTCAAATGTGTAACAAGACATGCATTTTCTTGGTATATATCTTTTTCTTTCTGTTGGACTATGCTAATGGATCCCTGGAGTCTGCAGCGGGCTGAGGCAGGAGGTGCACTGAATGACCTCTCCAGACCTTTCACAGCTTAGCCATGCTAAGGAAAGGATTTCAATATAGTCATTTCCCAACCCCTCGTTGTAGAACGTCTGTATAATCGTTTGATGCTTTTCCCTTTCCTTCACAGTTCAGTAGAGGCTGAGTTTGCTGGTCTTTAGATGAATAACTGACTAATTTGGTCTGGAATGTCATATAACTTATCATTGACAGTAATTTACTTTCTGGGATGCGTTAAAATCTGTGGCGTGTGGGTGCGTTACTTACAATAACACATACTGCACGGAGTGGCCTGTGTAAATGAGTCAGGCATAAAGCTGCACAAGGCAAACTGGATCCTGTTTCACTAGAATCACTGTAGCCTGAGCAGCCTGGGTAAACATGACATGGGACTCTCATCTTCCTCCTAGGTGCCTCTTGGCAGGGCACAGTTTAGCTGTTTATGGGGTAGACTAGGAAAACAAACCATCTGTTGGCACTAAATGTGGAGAAAGGGATATTTCTGTTTGCCTTTACATTAGTGCACTCACCTCCAATGTCCTGCCCTGAAAAGGCTTGGGTCCAGGAGGGGAAACAAAGGTGAAAGGCCTAGAGTTCTGTATTCTTCCTTGCCTGGGCCATTTGCTATACTTTGCCAACGCCCAGTGAATATTTTGGTGAGCACTGGTGCAGGGACGGGCTTGAGCCTGTGGACTGTCTGCGGTGATTACCATGGGAATATTCTAGAGCCATGTGTGGGCATCAGTTTTGTACATAGGAAGGGGGAAAATGAACCTGCTAATATTTCCAGGGTCAGATTTTGCTGTGATTTCCGGGAACCTAAGCCTTTGCCCGTCTCTGTTTCCTCCTCATAAAAGGAGATGCTAACACTGAAGGTACCCTTAATGCTGAGATATAATCCCCACATATATGATTGCAGTCGTGCTTGTTTCCATGACATATATCCAGGTTTTTGAAAATAATAAGGATTTTAATCATATTTTCTTAGTAGAAGAGTTAATATTTAGGGAAATCTGGCTGATTGAACAGTAGCTCAGAAATAGTGATCATGTGTATTTATTATTTAAAAAAATTTATTCAGAGGCCACAGGATTAACAGAATAGTGGGTGGGGTGAACCAGGAGGATGACACTTATCTAGGCATTTAAAGCATTGTCAGTAAAATGCCTCCAAGAGCTACAGAAGCAACATGGCAATAGATGTGAGAGGAAAGGAACTCTTTCGGATTTGAACCTGATTATCCTGAGGAATTCCAGAGGGGAAATTAATGGCTAATTCCTGTGAGGCAGAGAGACTAAGGGCAGATTACCATAGTGATCTCTACTAGCAGCAGTTTGGTTTATTTTATCATTTCTATTTCCCATTTGGTTATGAGAACATTCTCATAAACTTACATCTTTCACAGCCCACACACTAAGTTCTGAAAGCAATGTCATTTAACTTACCACCAAATATAGACCTGTCGTTGAACACTACCCATTTATACAGAATCATGGTTCCCTCTGCAACATTCTCAAAGAGAAGAAAATAAATGGCATAAACAGAACACAGGGTCAAGTTCTCCTCTTTCTATATGATGCTACCATGACTTTGCATTTGGTGAGTAATGGGGCTCCCGCCCCCGTGAGGCAAGGCTGGTGATGGTCGCCCACACGGACCCACAGACTCTGGTGTCGACTAGGAGAGAGCATACAATTTGTGGACTAAATGAAGTGTTTGTGAGCAGTAGACATTAGGCAAAACTGTGAGATATTCCAGAGGCCAGAATGAATGAGGAAATTGGGTAATACGACAACATTTCCATTAAGAATGTGCCCCACTTCCATTTATCCTGGTTCCAAAATGTTCAAACAATCTAAAAGAATATAGAATAAAACGATACATCCTAACTTCTCATCTCCTGATTTTTACTCCCCTCCCCGGAGGTAGCCACTGTTTGGTTTTTTTTTTTTTTAATGTGTAAACCTTTTATACCCAAGTATATGTATGTATTCAAGTGCGTATGGTATTTTTAAGTAAATGGGTTGATATTATAAACATTGTCCTATCATTTAGCAATATGTCTTAGAGAACATAAATAGATAACCTATATTCTTTTAAAATGTAGTGTCATTCTCCCTTAGGTGGGCATTTAGCTTTCTCTACTATAAACAATACTGCAGTGAATATCCTTGTTTATGCTTCTTTGTGCACAGATGCAAGCATTTCTCCAGAAGAGAGGCTCACTGGTGAAATTTCTGGGTAGAATTTTATGTGTATTTACCATATTGACAGATGTTGCCAAATTGCTTTCCTAAAAGAATACTGATTTTCATTTTCCATCATCAGTGTATGAGAGTATTCATTTTTCTCATATCCTTGACAACTCTGTATATTATCAATCTTGTTAATTTTTACCCATGTGGTGGATGAAGAGGAATGACTTAGTTGTTTTAATTTGTATTTCCTTGATTAGTAAAAGCTGAGCACGTTTCCCAACAAATTGACCCTTTGCATTTGTTCTGTGAAACGTCGGTTCTTGTCCATTGCACCTTTTAAATTTTTCCCTGTGGTGGTGTTATTTTATTTTCTCACTGCCACTCCATAAGGACATTAGGGAGATTTTCTGTTTTGGCTGATATTCCCTCAGTGACCAGTGCTAGTGTTGGAATTAAGATGATATGAACCAGTATCCTCTTGTATGTGCTCTGTGTTTCTTGATAGGACAGGGGTACAGGGGCAGAGGCCTACAGCTTACAGTAGATGCACTTTATCATTTTAGCCCAAGACTCCTCCTCATTTTTTTTTCCTTTGGTAAGTGTACCATCTTACATTATCCCAGGAAATATTTTTTTCAAATAGGAACTGAGGCATATTTTTTTCTCTTTTGACAAATGCCATGTAGTTAAACCTCTCAGCATAATTGGTCCTCTTTCAAAGATTTTTCGTGTGGAATATTTATAGTGAAATGTAAGTCTGTCTGGTATGTAAACAGAGTTAATTACAGCTATTATACTCTCCCTTACTCTTCTCAGTGATTGCTTAGAATGTCACATCTTGATATACTTTCAAGAAAATTGGAATTTAAAAATTCGTTTTGAAAAGAAGGCAGAAAAAAAAAAGAGAGTTCTGTGGGATGGATAAAGTGCATAATGTTCTTTTGGTGGGTAGAGTCAATAATATTACCTTTCCTGAGTAAAGAGAAAAACTATGTTTGTTTACCTGAATTTCATGTCTGGTGTCATTGCTTTTTTTGTTGGCTGAGTTCTTTTATTTTAGTTGTGTGTTGCAGTTGACTAGATAAAATAAATCAGAAATAGGCTCAATTGGTGCCATTTCTTAGATAGGCTGGAAAAATGTTCTTACCAAGGAAGTATAAGAAAAGGAAGAAATATCCAGAATCAATATTTCATCTGCAGATATGGTACTGATACTTGACAATTTTTTTTTTTTTTTAAAACACAGACTGCGTGGATTATCAGTCTGACTCCAGTCTGACTCTTTTGATACTTTAAAAAAATTTTTATTTATTTTTGGCTGCATTGGGTCTTAGTTGAGGCATGCGGGATATTTTGTTGCGGTGCGCGGGCTTCTCTCTAGTTGTGGCATGCGGGCTCCGTATTTGCGGCACATGGGCTCAGTTGCCCCGTGGCATGTGGGATCTTAGTTCCCCCACCAGGGATTGAACCCGTGTCCTCTGCATTGGAAGGCAGATTCTTAACCACTGGACCACCAGGGAGGTCCCTTGACAATGTTTTTTTAACTCTCTTTTTCCAGGTTACATCAGTCTGAGGGGAGAGGCTTGGAAAACTAAGGTGAGGGTGATGGTCACAAATAATTTTAACCCTGAACACTTACCAGGCAGAATCATTAGGACCTCAACCTTTTCATCTCTCTTCTACTCTCCAAGCTCTCTCCCTTTCTTTGGCCTGGTCCTGCTTGATGCCCATAGTCTCTGTGGAGACTCTCAACCTCTCAAACGTCTCTCCTGCTAGTGCCAGTGCTGATTTTTGTTTTGGAGCTGGTTGGCCTCCCCTGGGAGTTCCTGCCCACCAACTTCATGACCTTGTGCCTACCTACTGATCCTTTTCGCTCTGTTTCCTCGCCCATGTTACAGTTCCCTAAGTGAGGAACATCCTGAGGGGTAGTCTAGATCTTTCTGTCTTTCTAATACTCTTGGTTTTCAGGAGATTTAGACAACCAATCCCAAGGATGTGTTGAGGACACTTGAATGGCGCCAAACAGTGCTACAAAATTTCACCTTTTTTATTAGCGCCAAACCAGTGACCCAGGAAGACATCTAGGTGCCTCATTAACCTCCTGCTTCAGGAAGGGGGGTTATCTACCAAACACAGTTCTCTTAGAGATGGGGGTAGGGATGGAGGCAGAGTTTTAGAGACTCTGCCAATTGGTCCTCTTGGCCAGGAAGTCCATAAATCCCTCAGGTACAAAAGACTCCCTGAGAGCTGAGTCTGCTCTGATGTTGCTTAGGAGGTGGTCATGCAAATTCAGTCCCACTTCTGAAGATCTTCGGAAGTATTTTAAAAAAGGAAATTCTTCCACAAATGTGCTGACCTGATATTCCACTTAAATACCTAGAGTCTTAATTAAACCAATTTTTCAGCCATTTTCTAAAGCAATTCTCTAGGGGTATCAATAGCTCCCTCTATTTTCTTTTTCTTTTCTTTTTTTTTTTAGTTGCAGCATATGGACTTCTTAGTTGTGGCATGCGGACTCTTAGTTGTGGCATGCATGAGGGATCTAAAGTTCCCAGACCAGGGATCGAACCCGGGTCCCCAGCTTTGGGAGCACAGAGTCTTACCCACTGGACCACCAGGGAAGTCCTGCCCTCTCTTTTTACTGCAAATGATAATGAAGTCATGGAAATTAGACTTTATGGGAAGCCTGATCATATCTCTAGTCCTAGCACAATCTCTCCCTCATCTTAACCTTTTACTTTGCATCACCAGAACTTGCATTAGGCCATCCTAGCTGTGTCAGTGCTTTTCACCATGGGCTTCCTCAGTCAAGAGCATTTATTGAGTATCCATGTGGCTGGGACCAATACCATAAGAAATTGAGTCTCTGCTCTTAAAACCCTCGTAATGGAGTTGACCCTGTTGGTTCAGGTACAGGCTAGAATGTGGCCCCCAGGACATCAGAGGTCACAGGTTTTGTCAGTTCAGGTGTACACAGAGACCTCCAAGATAGGCTGGAGAGGTCCAGCATTTCAGCAGGGAGGTATATAGTGTAATCTTTCAGAGCATGGACTTTCAAATCAGATAGACCTGGGTCCAAATTTTGGCTCCACCATCTGTTAGCTGTGTGCCCTTAGACAAATTTATTAACCTCTTCACACCTTAGTTTCTTATTTTGTAAAAGAGGAGCGATAATGTAATACTTGCCTTACGTAGACTTGTGTTGAGGATTAAATTTAAAAAAGGCTTAGCACAGAGCCTGGAACACAATAAGTGCCTAATAAATGATAGCCTTCATATTAAGTGGGCCACTGGCCTCTCCTTGGAATCTACTTGTCCCAAGGAGGGCCCAAAGACAGAAATAACTACAGAGATATTGAACAATTAGACTATACTAAGGGAGAGGTGAGTTTTTTTCTATTGAGAGACACTGACCCCTGATAGGAAATGATCAATTGAAGACCTTGTTAAAAAATGAATTTGCTTTTTTCCCCTCAGGGAAATATAAAATATTGAATCCACCTACTTTTAAGAACAAGGAACATAGCTCTTTACTCAATAAATAACCTGAGAATAGATTTCTAGAACTTTAAGGGACCTCAGAGGCCATCGGTATAATCTATTTAATAGATGAGACAGCTGAGGGCCAGAAATATAAACTGACTTTGTCATAATTACCCTCCTTCACCATGAGAGACCATAGGAAGAGACCCTTCTAAGTCTAACACTAGCATTTTCCACTATGCTGTGTGCCTAGTTGTTCAGTAAAACAAGAGGGAGAGGAAGAGAGAAAGAAGATATTGAGAAGAGGGAGAGAGAAGGAAAAGGAGTTAGAACAGAGAGGGAGATTCACATAGAGGAAAGTACAGAGAGAATGAGGAAAGGAAGAAACAAGGTGGTCACTTCCAACAGCAATAGTTTCATTAAATGTACATCATGTCAAGCGAAACTTTTCTCCTTTGATGAGGTCTGTCATTCTAAATGAATGTCTGGATGGATGACAGAATCTCATTACCAGTTGGGAGTCTATGGCAATAATTCAGATGAGAAATATTAATGACATGAACTAGGGTGGCAGTGATAGAGGTGGTTCCAGAGGTTGGATTTGGGATATATGTCAGAGAGACAGAGATACATATTGTTGGATTGGATGCTGGGAGGAAAGGAATGGAAGGGTAAAGAATGAGTCCAAAGTTTTTGACTCGAATAATTAGACAGATGGTGCTAACCATTTACTGAGATGGGGTAAGCCTTTGGACATGCTATATTTGATTGCCCAGGAAAAATTCTGAGTGCACAGTTGGCTATTTGAGTCAGGAGCTCAGCAAGGATCAAGGCTGAAGATATAAATTTGGGAGTTGTCAGTATAAAGCTATTTATGGGCCTGGATGAGATCATCTGTAGATGGAATGACTGTAGAAAGGAGAAGAATGCTGAGTCTAGAGTACTTCATCTTTTAGAGGGGCAGCAGAGGAGGGGGCTAGCACACGAGACCCAGGAGTAATTAGTGCAGGAAGTGCTGAAGATACGGGTTAAATGAGTCTTAGCTAGTAGTTTTGTTTTTTAAAAAATTTATTTATTTATTTATATTTATTTTTGGCTGCTTTGGGTCTTCGTTGCTGCCCCTGGGCTATCTCTAGTTGTGGTGAGCGGGGGCTACTCTTTGTTGCGGTGTGCAGGCTTCTCATTGCAGTGGCTTCTCTTGTTGCGAAGCACGGGCTCTAGGCGCACGGGCTTCAGTAGTCGTGGCACATGGGCTCAGTAGTTGTGGCTGGCGGGCTCTAGAGCGTAGTGTCAGTAGTTGCGGTGCACGGGCTTAGTTGCTCCGCGACATGTGGGATTTTCCTGGACCAGGGCTCGAACCCGTGTCCCCTGTATTGGCAGGCAATTCTCAACCACTGTGACACTGGGGAAGTCCTGTTTTTTTTTTTTTTTTTTTTTTAATTAAAAATTTTCTTTTTGGCTGCGGCGCATGCGGAATCTTAGTTTGCCGACCAGGAATTGAATCCGTGCTCCCTGCAGTGGAAGCTTGGAGTCTTAACCACTGGACTGCCAGGGAATTCCTTAGCTAGTAGTTTAATAGAATCGTTTCTAAGGGGAGAATGGAATATGGAAGAATGTGGGCTGGATAGAGGTACAGATAGGTGGGTTAGGACTGTGTGTGCCAAAGTAGTGTCAAACAATGAACCAGTGGAAACTTGAAGAAGATCTGTAGGAGAGGACCTCAGGTCTTGCTCCTGTCTCATGAACCTGGTTATAAAAACCCTCTCAAGTAGAAAGAATTTGGGTCAGACTTGCAGTGATACAAAGATGGAGAGATAGTTATCACATCAGATTAATTAGTAGGTTTTTTTTTTTTACATGTTTATTGGAGTGCTATTGCTTTACAATATTGTGTTAGTTTCTGCCGTATAAAAAAGTGTATCAGTTATATGTATACATATATCCTCATATCCTCTCCCTCTTGCGTCTCCCTCCCTCCCATCCTCCCTATCCCACCCCTCTAGGTGGTCACAAAGCACCGAGCTGATCTCCCTGTGCTATGTGGCTGCTTCCCACTAGCTATCTGTTTTACATTTGGTAGTGTGTATATGTCCATGCCACTCTCTCACTTCGTCCCAGCTTACCCTTCCCCTCTCCCCATGTCCTCAAGTCCATTCTCTACGTCTGTGTCTTTATTCCTGTCCTGCCCCTAGGTTCTTCAGAACCATTTTTTTGTTTTTTAGATTCCATATATATGTGTTAGCATACGGTATTTGTTTTTCTTTTTCTGACTTCACTCTGTATGACAGACTCTAGGCTAAGGGGTAAAGAAGATGTGGCACATATATACAGTGGAATATTACTCAGCCATAAAGAGAAACGAAATTGAGTTGTTCAATAGTAATAGTAGTGAGGTGATTTGTAGGTTTTGAAAGACACGGTGAGCCATAGTAGATGCTGTGTGTCTGTTGTGCTAAACCAAGCATGGCCTGTTGAGGTGCTGGCCTAGAATGGCAGCCTTGAGAGTGGAGGATTGGAGTCTAGAGACATTTGAAACAGAAGTGGTGGCAGGATTTTATGACTTAAATAACTGGTTATAGGTGATGAGGGAGAGGAAAGAGGCCCAACTGATTGAAGGGTACAATAATTAGATATGTTTTTACTGTAGGAAGGAAGAGTAATTAAAAAAAAAAGCCAGCATGAGCTAGTAACTCATTTTCTTTATCAGAACCATTAGTAACTCATAGTTTGAATTTATATAGTTGTTTCTGTATATTGAAGGGATGATAAAAATTTAGTAAAAATAATTATAGCAAATTGGCTGTTCCATCCTTAAAAGATTACTAGTTAACCAATTAATGTGTTTCTGTTTGCATAAAGCTGAGAGCCGAAGCCAAACGGTATAATAAGATCATTTCAGACATCACTTTTTAATGGTTTGCCAGTTGAATATTGATATGACTACATTTATTTATGAGGTTGCTGATAATTTGAATTGCCCTGTGAGGGCCTGAGTTGTTTTACAAAACCATTCTCTCGTGCTTAACTAAATGGCATTAATCTTACCTCTCTGAAAGCACTGACTTCTGGCCAGAGATTTCTGTCTTATATTGAAGATGCTCTCAGTGACTGGGCTTGTGTGAGTGCCGTGCCTGAAAGCCCTGCAGCTTTTTCTACCCTTCAGAGACTTTGCTAGGCTCCTGGATGGTACTCGTGAAGTGGCAGGAGGTATGTTCAACTTTCTTAAGGGAAAAATCCTTTCAAGCACTTATTTATATAAGCACTTATTTACATATAATTGCTTTCCTAATCCTACTCTGAACTCACGTTCAAATAAGGGATGAATATTATTGCTTTAAAAAACTCTCAAATTTTGACTTCTCTGGTACTCCCTATGAAATTAGTCCAAGGTCATAAGTTTTACTATATATGTCATTTTGTGTACTTTATGCCTGACTTGCTTATATAAGAACATCAGCCACTTAAATTGAGAGAAGAGTTTTTATCTCTTCTTGCCAAGTTCTGAACATGATGCCATATATTTAGATTAATTCAATAAGTATTAGAATAGTAGGAATTTGGAGCTGGAATGGAAATTAGATATTATCTTGTCTGCTTCCTTCCTTTTTCAGATGGAGGAAAAGAGGTGAGTTATTTGGTCAAGTTCATACACTTAACAGATGACAAAGATGCTGTGGTCTCACTGCATCTTATCAGGTGGCACATGATTTCGGTTTGTCTTATTATTAGTGATGTTAACTTTGATCATTTGATAAAGGTGGTGTCTGGTTTTTCTATTATAAAGTTATTAATTTTCTTTTTCAAATTAAGTATTTTTTTGGGAGGTACTTTGAGACTATGAATATATGTCTTTCCTCATCAAACTTTTATTAGCTATTTAAAAATTTTATTTATTGAGGTATCATTGATTTACAGTGTTACATAAGTTTCAGGTATACAACATAGTGATTCACAATTTTTAAAGATTATACTCCATTTATAAAATATTGGCTATATTCCCTGTGCTGTACAATATATCCTTGTAGCTTATTTATTTTATACATAGTTTGTACCTCTTAACCCCCTACCCCTATTTTGTTCCTCCCTCCTTCCCTCTCCCCACGGGTAACCACTAGTTTGTTCTCCATATTTGTGGGTCTGTTTCTTTTTTGTCATAGTCACTGGTTTTTTTATTTTTTAGATTCCACATGTTAAGTGATAACATACAGTATTTGTCTTTCTCTATCTGACTTATATCACTAAGCATAATACCCTCCAGGTCCATCCATGTTGTTGCAAATGGCAAAATTTTGTTACTTTTTTATGGCTGAGTAGTATTACATTGTATATATGTACCACACCTTCTTTATCCATTCATCTGTTAATGGACACTTAGGTTGCTTCCATATCTTGGCTATTGTAGATAATGCTGCTATAACATTGGGGTACATGTATCTTTTTGAATTAGTGTTTTCATTTTCTTTAGATATACCTAGGAGTGGAATTGCTGGGTCGTATGGCAGTTCTATGTTTAGTTTTTCGAGGAACCTGAATGCTGTTTCCCACAGTGGCTTCACCAAGTTACATTCCCACCAACAGTGTACAAGGAAGGGTTCCCTTTTCTCCACATCCTCACCAACATTTATTATTTGTGTTCTTTTTGATGATAGTCATTCTGACAGATGTGGGGTGATATCTCATTGTGGCTTTGATTTGCATTTCTCTCATGATTAGTGATGTTGAGAATCTTTTCATGTGCCTGTCGGCCACCTGCATTTCCTGTTTGGAAAAATGTCTATTCAGGTCTTCTGCCCATTTTTTAACTGGGTTGTTTGTTTGTTTTTTGATATTGATTTGTATGAGCTGTTTATATATTTTAGATATTAACCTCTTATCGGTCATATCATTTGCAAATATTTTCTCCCATTCTAGGGTTGTCTTTTCATCTTGTTGATGGTTTCCTTTGCTGTGCAAAAGCTTTTAAGTTTAATTAGGCCCCATTTGCTTATTTTGCTTTTATTTCCTTTGCCTCAGGAGGCAGATCTAAAAAAATATCGCTACGATTTATGCCAAAGAATGTTCTGCCTATGATTTCTTCTAGGAGTTTTATGGTTTCATGTCTTACATTTAGGCCTTTAATCCATTAAAATTTTTTTAAAAATTTTAAATAAATTTATTTATTTATCTATCTTTTGGCTGTGTTGGGTCTTTGTTGCTGTGCACGGGCTTTCTCTAGTTGTGGTGAGTGGGGGCTACTCTTCGTTGAGGTGCATGGGCTTCTCATTGCGGTGGCTTTTCTTGTTGTGGAGCACGAGCTCTAGGTGCGCAGGCTTCAGTAGTTGTGGCACATGGGCTCAATAGTTGTGGATCGTGGGATCTAGAATGCAGGTTCAGTAGTTGTGACGCACGGGCATAGTTGCTCCGTGGCATCTTTAATCCATTTTGAGTTTATTTTTGTATATGGTGTGAGAAAGTGTTCTAATTTCGTTCTTTTACATGTAGCTGTCTAGTTTTCCCAGCATCACGTATTGAAGAGACTGTCTTTTCTGCATTGTATATTCTTGCTTCTTTTGATGTAGACTAATTGACCATAAGTGTCTGGGGTCTCTATTCTGTTCCATTGATCTACATACACTTTTACCAGTATTATCCATTGATGTTTTGTGACTGAATTAATTATTACTATGATGGTTACCAAATGGTGATTTTTTAAATTCTATCATTCCTTCTATTAAGATTAGTTGGCATTAGTTCTGTTAAGTAAGATTACTGTAAAGAAAAGTTTTCTCTTTCCCCATTTGGATTCCTATATTTCTTTGACTCATGGATTTCTTTTTTATTCAATGGCCTATAATCTATTTCTATTACTACTTATTTTGATATCCGAATTGTCCCAGATAGGCCAGTGGGAGGTACATCAAGCTGGTTTCTGTGTCTTTTTGATGTGTCTCTATCATTTTATCGTCCTCATTTAATTTTTAAATTGTGGCAAAATACATAAAACATCAAATTTACCATTTTAACAGTTTTTAAAGTGTGCCATTCAGTGGCATTAAGTACATTCATGATGTTGTGCAACCATCACCACTATCTAGTTCCAGAAAATTTTCATCATCCCAAATGGAAGCTCATACCCATGAAAGCATTCACTCTCCACTCCCCCATCCCTCTAGTCTCTGCAACCAAAAATCTGCTATCTGTCTCAATGGATTTGGATATTCTGGATATTTCAATTAATGAAATCATACAATATGTGGTCTTTTATGTGTGGCTTCTTCCATGTAGCATAAGGTCTTCAAGATTCATTTATGTTGTATTCATGTATCAGTACTTCATTTTTTTTTTTTTTTTGGCTGCGCTACATGGCTTGTGGGATCTTAGTTCTCTGACCAGGGATTGAACCCCAGGCCAAAGCAGTGAAAGTGCTGAGACCTAACCACTGGATGTCCAGGGAATTCCCAGTACTTCATTTTTTATGGTTGAATAATATTCCATTGTATGGATATGCCATTTTGTTTATTCGTTCATCTCTTGATGAACATTTGTGTTGTTTTCACCTTTAGGCTAATATAAATAGTGCTACTATGAAAATTCTTATGCAAATTTTTGTTTGAGAACTTGTTTTTAATTATTTTAGGTGTATACTACCAGTGGAATTGCTGGATCATATGGTAATTATATGTTTAACATGTTGAGGAACCTCCAAACTGTTTTCCACAGTGGCTGTACAATTTTGCATTTCCATCAGCAATATATGAGGCTTCCAATTTCTTCATATCCTTGCCAACACTTATTTTCCCTCTTTTGATTATAGCCATCCTAGTAAATGTGAAGTGGTATCTAATTACAGTTTTGATTTGCATTTCCCTAATGACTAATGATGTTAATCATCTTTTGCTGTGCTTGTTTGGCCCTTTATATATCTTATATGGAGAAATGACTATTCAATCCGTTTTTAAATTGGATTATTTGTCTTTTTTGTTGTTGAGTTGCAGCAGTTCTTTATATATTCTGGATATTAGACCCTTATCAGATTTATGATTTTCAAATATCTTGTTCCATTCTGCCAGCTGTATTTTCATTCTTGACAGATACTCTCTTTGATGCACAAAATATTTAAAATTTTGATGAAATCCAATTTATCTGATTTTTCCTTTTGTTGCTATGCTTTTGGTGTCATATCTAAGAAACCATTGCCAAAAAAAAAAAAAGAAGCCATTGCCAACGTCATGAAGATTTACACTTATGTTTTCTCCTAAGAGTTTTATAGTTTTAGCTCTCACATTTAGGTCTTTGATCCATTTTGTGTTATTTTTTATATATGATGTGAGGTAGGGGTTCAATTCCATTCCTTTGCATGCAGATATCCAGTTCTCCTAAGCACCATTTGCTTATTTTTAATTTTTGAATTTTATTTTATTTATTTTTTATACAGCAGGTTCTTATTAGTTATCTATTTTATACATATTAGTGTATATATGTCAACCCCAATCTCCCAATTCATCCCACCACAACCACCCCCCCTGCTACTTTCTCCCCTTGGTGTCTATACTTTTGTTCTCTACATCTGTGTCTCTATTTCTGCCGGGCAAACCGGTTCATCTGTACCATTTTTCTAGGTTCCACATATATGCATTAATATATGATATTTGTTTTTCTCTTTCTGACTTATTTCACTCTGTATGACAGTCTCTAGATCCAACCATATCTCTACAAATGACCCAATTTCATTCCTTTTTATGACTGAGTAATATTCCATTGTATATATGTACCACATCTTCTTTATCCATTCATCTGCCAATGGGCATTTAGGTTGCTTCCATGACCTGGCTATTGTAAATAGTGCTGCATTGAACATTGGGGTGCATGTGTCTTTTTTTTTTTTTTTTAACATCTTTATTGGAGTATAATTGCTTTACAGTGGTGTGTTAGTTTCTGCTTTATAACAAAGTGAATCAGTTATACATATACATATATCCCCATATCTCTTCCTTCTTCCATCTCCCTCCCTCCCGCCCTCCCTATCCCACACCTCTAGGTGGTCACAAAGCACAGAGCTGATCTCCCTGTGCTATGCGGTTGCTTCCCACTAGCTATCTATTTTACGTTTGGTAGTGTATATATGTCCATGCCACTCTCTCTCTTTGTCACATTTTCCCCTTCCCCCTCCCCATATCCTCAAGTCCATTCTCTAGTAGGTCTGTGTCTTTATTCCCGTCTTGCCACTAGGTTCTTCATGACCTTTTTGTTTTTTTTTTCCTTAGATTCCATATATATATGTTAGCATACTGTATTTGTTTTTCTCTTTCTGACTTACTTCACTCTGTATGACAGACTCTTAACTCCATCCACCTCACTACAAATAACTCCATTTCGTTTCTTCTTATGGCTGAGTAATATTCCATTGTATATATGTGCCACATCTTCTTTATCCATTCATCCGATGATGGACACTTAGGTTGCTTCCATGTCCTGGCTATTGTAAATAGAGCTGCAATGAACATTTTGGTACATGACTCTTTTTGAATTATGGTTTTCTCTGGGTATATGCCCAGTAGTGGGATTGCTGGGTCGTATGGTAGTTCTATTTTTAGTTTTTTAAGGAACCTCCATACTGTTCTCCATAGTGGCTGTATCAATTTACATTCCCACCAGCAGTGCAAGAGGGTTCCCTTTTCTCCACACCCTCTCCAGCATTTGTTGTTGGTAGATTTTCTGATGATGCCCATTCTAACTGGTGTGAGGGGATACCTCATTGTAGTTTTGATTTGCATTTCTCTAATGATTAATGATGTTGAGAAGCTTTTCATGTGCTTCTTGGCCATCTGTATGTCTTTGGAGAAATATCTATTTAGGTCTTCTGCCCATTTTTTGACTGGGTTGTTTGTTTTTTTAATATTGAGCTGCATGAGCTGTTTATATATTTTGCAGATTAATCCTTTGTCCATTGATTCGTTTGCAAATATTTTCTCCCATTCTGAGGGTTGTCTTTTCGTTTTGTTTATGGTTTGCTTTGCTGTGTAAAAGCTTTTAAGTTTCATTAGGTCCCATTTGTTTCTTTTTGTTTTTATTTCTGTTACTCTAGGAGGTGGATCAGAAAAGATCTTGCTGTGATTTATGTCAAAGAGTGTTCTTCCTATGTTTTCCTCGAAGAGTTTTATAGTGTCCGGTCTTACATTTAGGTCTCTAATCCATTTTGAGTTTATGTTTGTGTATGGTGTTAGGGAGTGTTCTAATTTCATTCTTTTACATGTAGCTATCCAGTTTTCCCAGCACCACTTATTGAAGAGGCTGTCTTTTCTCCATTGTATATCCTTGCCTCCTTTGTCATAGATTAGTTGACCATAGGTGTGTGGGTTTATCTCTGGGCTTTCTATCTTGTTCCAGTGATCTATATTTCTGTTTTTGAAAGCACCATTTGTTGAAGAGACTGTTCTTCCATTCCATCACTTTTTTAGGCTTTAGAGTTTTATTCAGATTCTTTGGTTTTATATTTGTATTTATTTTTTCTTATGTATAAAACCTTGTTTTTCATTTATATGAATTTTTTGTTTTCAACATACCATAGCTGTACTTTTCAGTAAAATATATAGACAAAGTTTAATGTTTCTTTGCAGGTAGTTTTGTCTTTTTTTGTTGTTTTTTTCAAGCTTTATTTTGAGGTATAACTGACAAATAAAATTGTATATATTTAAGGTGTATGATGTTATGATTTGATATATGTGTACATTGTGAAGGGCTACCACAATCAAGTTAATCAAAACATCTATCACCTCACATGGTTACTTTGTGTGTGTGTGTGTGTGTGTGTGTGTGTGTGTGGCTAGAACACTTAAGAATTACTTTCCTAGCAAATTTCAAGTACACAGTACAGTACTATTAACCATGTTGTAATAGTCACCATGTTGTACTATTTTTAATTTTTAAAATAGGTATTTCTATTTTTAATTTTTTGAGGAACCTCCATACTGTTTTCTGTAGTGGGTACACCAATTTACATTCCCACCAATGCAAGCACTTCTTAATTTCTAGGCTAACACAAGTATTTATTCCAGGCTTTCCCTGCCCTAGTCCTGAAAGTAGCCATTTCTCCAAGAAGCCCTGGTTCCTTTTAGTGAAGAATAGTGTTCAGAAACCAAGATTTGGGCACTAGGTGTGCTTATTGCTTTTAGGGTGTTGATGATCTTAGGCGCCTTCAGTAGACAGAGCTATGTACACATATACCCACACACCTGTATTGAAAACCATGAGTTAACATCAATACTTCCAGTAACAAACTCTCAGAGTTCCCTCTAGTTTTCTTTCTTTATATGTAACTCTGTTTATTTGTAACTCTCTGACAGTGAAAAGCCTGGCTTTTATTTTTCTCAATATATTTACTTATTGTAATCAATATTCTCCATCACCACTGTCCCCCCTGCATAGATGATGTCCTCACTCTACTTGGGCTTTGACACTTGTGCTGGGCTAGTGCCACCTCTGTCCCGAGTGAACACCTTCCCTTGTTTCAGTTTGGACAACCCATACTAGGTTGCCCAGATGATCTCATTTTGTTCAAGCTTTGATACCCCATGCTCATCTGCTGCTACTCCCTTCCCCACAGCCGCTGGATTCCTCCCTTGCTTGGCCTCACCTAATATATTTTGGACTGAATTGTGCAGGAAGGAAGGAGGGAAGAAAGGAATGAAATTGATCAATTTCTAGGCTCATTATTTTTTTGTAATCTATAACTTTTCTCTGTGTTCAGTGTACTTCTTGCTGATGTATATCTTTTAATAATTACTTTCACGTCTTTGGCAAATGGATTAGCTGGCTATAAAATTCTAGCTTAACGTTTTTTTTTTTTTCTTTCTCTGCACTTAAAAAATAAATCTTTTGGGGGGGAATTATTTTAGATTTATAGAAAATTTGCAAAGATAAGAGTTTTTATATCTTTCTCACCCATTTTCCCCCTTATGTTAACATTTTAGATGACCACCTCTCTGCACTTTAAAGATATTATTTCATTAACTTATGATATCTATGTTTGCTAACAAGAAATCTGCTGTCAGTACTGTTGTCACTCCATTTTAGATTATTTGCCTTTTCTCTCTGATAGGTTTCAAGACTGTCTCTTTACTCTTGATTTCTACAGTTTTACTTCAGTGTGTCCAAGTTTGGTTTTATTTGTATTTATTCTGCTTAGTATTTGGATTCTACTGATCTGACTATTCATTAGATTTTCTTTCTTTAATTCTGGAAAATTATCAACAACAATTTCTTTCAATATTGCTTTCCTATCATTCATTTCAGTTTATTTTTCTGGAATAATGGAATTCTTCTGGAATACTATTCTTCAATTTATTCCTATTCATTAAAATGTTGGAATCTCTCAGTCTGTCTTCCATGTTTCATAACTGCTCATTTAAATCAATCAGTCTGTCTGTCTGTCTATCTATCTATCTATCTAGTTATATCTATCTATCTATCTATCTATCTATCTATCTATCTATCTATCTATCTAGTTATCTCTATCTAGAAGGGAGAACAATCCAGTCCTGTTTATTGCATTTCAACTCAGTCACTCTATATTTCCTTTCTTTTTTTTTTTTTAAATTATTTATTTTTATTTATTTATTTATATATGGCTGTGCTGGGTCTTTGTTTCTGTGCGAGGGCTTTCTCCAGTTGTGGCAAGTGGGGGCCACTCTTCATTGCGATGCGCGGGCCTCTCACTATCATGGCTTCTCTTGTTGTGGAGCACAGGCTCCAGACGCGCAGGCTCAGTAATTGTGGCTCATGGGCCTAGCTGCTCTGCGGCATGTGGGATCTTCCCAGACCAGGGCTCGAACCCATGTCCCCTGCATTGGCAGGCAGATTCTCAACCACTGCGCCACCAGGGAAGCCCTATATTTCCTTTCTTAATTTCTAACTGCTTGTTTAAATATCCACCTATTCTTGTTTCATTCTTTTTACATGTTTTTGTTGAAAAATTTTGTATTCCTCCACTTTATTTTTTAAGTAATCAACTAATTATTTTTGGCTGTGTTGGGTCTTTGTTGCTGCGTGAGGGCTTTCTCTAGTTGCGGCAAGTGGGGGCTACTCTTCGTTGCGGTGCTCGGGCTTCTTATTGCAGTGGCTTCTCTTTTTGCGGAGCACGGGCTCTAGGTGTGTGGGCTTCAGTAGTTGTGGCATGTATGCTCAATAGTTGTGGCTTGTGGGCTCTAGAGTGCAGGCTCAGTAGTTGTGGCTCATGAGCTTAGTTGCTCCACGGCATGTGGGATCTTCCTGGACCAGGGCTCGAACCCATGTCTCCTGCGTTGCCAGGAGGATTCTTTTTTTTTTTTTTTGAAGATCTCAATGTTTCTAATTTAAAGTCTTTGCTAAGCTGTCTATGAAATTAATTTTCCAGTGTGAATACATGATTGTTAATTTTGTTAATTTTCTTTCTTAGCAAACAATTATTGTTTTGGAATTTTGGTTTACCAGTAATTTTAGATAAGACTTTTTTGTTTTTCATTTTTCTTTCTCCCATTTTTCTCCATCTGCCTCTGTGTCAAGCATTTTTGCAGTCCCCTCCCCTGCAACAGTTGTTCAGATCCCTAATCTATAATCAGGCTTTAAATTGCTAGTTGGGGTTCCTGCCACATAGTGATGGTGGAGTACCAAGAGCCAGTCAAATGGTCAGTAAGCAGCACGGTTTAGTTCTTATTGGTAAGGTGATTGGTAAGGTGGTGGGTTTTAAAGCTACAGCTCATGCATTTTCCCCCAGTAAGGTGAAAACTGATTCTTGGAGGGGGAAAAATCTTAGATATTATAGTGCCCCTTCAGAGCTCTACTTCTATTCCTTGGCATTTAATCTCTCTCTTTAGGGAAAATTTAAATTAAAATTTTCTCATTAGGGGGATAATAATGAAAAAAAAGTTGACAAACATTGTTATAGCTCTAGGCAGAAGTCAGCTATGTTTTGTTGGACTTTCTTTCTTTCTTTTTTTTTTTATAAATTTATTTTAATTTTAATTTATTTTTGGCTGTGTTGGGTCTTCGTTGCTGCGTGTGGGTTTTCTCTAGTTGCGGCGAGCAGGGGCTACTCTTCACTGTAGTTTGCAGGCTTCTCATTGCGGTGTCTTCTCTTGTTGCGGAGCACAGCCTCTAGGCACGTGGGCCTCAGTAGTTGTGGCATGCACACAGAAACAGCAAAACTAAAACCTCAGAAGAAAGAAGTGTGGGGCTAATGAAATCTACAGGCGAAGAGTGTTACCCAATGCAACAGTCCCCATGGAGGCCGTCACCACTGTGCATGAGGATGGGTCATCAAGAAGATGTTCAATTCATTGTAATCTGTTTAAGAAAGCAGAGAGCATAGATTATAACGGAGAAGGATTTCCATTCAAAACTGTGAATGTCCTAAAAATTCTGAAGCTTAAAGGTGTAGGACTTGGAGTCATGTAGCAAGTTTGGCTTTTTTAAAGGGATTCTGAATGGCTGAAGTGTTACCAGGTGATTGAGATTGGTTCTTCTCCTGGTTTATAGAGCTTAAACCACTAAGTGTTTGGTGAGATATGGGGATATTGGTCACTGACAGTGACTTCATATATATGACTGGGTTGAGTGGAAAGGAGATGAAATGGAGAGTAGGGAAAGCAGGTGTAAAAATTACTCCAATTTGAAAGGAAGCGTGGAGGTGCCTGGTGCTGGGCACGGAATGGGTGCTGAATGCATATGTGTAGAAGTGAAGGGAGCTTCTTTTAAGACAGACTCTCACCCAGTGCTTTGGGCGTCACACCTGGAGCTGAGTGTGATGGAGGATGGTTGAGGGTGGAGGGGGACAATTCAGCCTGGGGAACTTGGGCAGGACCGGGTTCCAAGCTAAGGGTTGCTGAAATGGTACCTGCTTGTGGGAGCCCATGCTGCCCTTGTAGGGCTGTTTTGTGTGGCATTTTGACCCTAGAGGTGCTCCCACCAGGCGAGAAGTCTGGCTGGCTTCATAGCCGTGCCTGTGTGGCCTGACCCTGCTCTATGTAGGGCCTGAGTGGTACCTCAGCAGCCTGGTCAGGAGTTCTTTGTCATGCCTGGCCCTTCTGGGCCACAGTGACTGAGTGACTAGCAAAGCAAGAGGAGCCCTGAGGTTTTATTTTGATAAGCCTAGTTCTCATTTCACACACACACAAAAGAAAGCTCGGCTATTTAGGTTATTGATATAGATAGGTTTCTTTTTTTCTTGAATCATCCATGGAGAACCATTTCTTAATAATTCACTGAATATAAGATTAAACACAGGCTTAATTTTTAAAAGAAAGAAGAGATTTTTAGAGTTTTAAAAGATATAAATTCCACTAAGATTTCCACTGTTAGTTGACAGGGCATCATTCCCTCTAAAATCTTTGTTATGAAAACTGCATAAAGATCATATAATCATTTATTGTATAATTTAATACCATTGTTATTCATTTACAAAGCACTTCTTATTGGAAAAGTTTTAACTATTTATAAGAGCCTTGTGAGGAAACCAATATTGCTCCTATGTTAGAGATAAAGAAAAATGAAGCTCACAGGATCAAAATGAGTGGCCCCAAGGATTACCAGAAAAGGAGTTAATGTTCTGAAAGAGAAGATAAACGTTCTCTGTAGTTTCATCTCCCTTCCCAGAGATTAAAAAAAAAAGTTGACATTTTGGTGTATCAGCTCTAAGGTTTTTTTTCTTTTCTTTGCTATAAATGTAAAATATATCATAATATTTGGCAAACATTTTCTTATGCTATTCAATAGTCTCTGAAAACATGATTTTTAAGAGTTGTGTAACATTCCCTCATACAGATGCCCCATAGTTTATGTAACCACTCCTCCCTCGTGGGATATTTGGGTTGCTTCCTTTTTACTCTTATAAAGGATGCTGTGAGAAACATATTTGTCCACTTAATTTATTTTAGTCTACATATTTTATAGGCAGAGAGGCAGATATTGTCTAGAAAACCTAGAGAGTAGAAAGCCACCATTGACAAACCTGAAATGTGCAAAAGACTCTTCTAGGCATGGGGGCACAAAGATGGAAAAGGCATACTCTGTAAAAAGTTAACAATTTGATTAATACTTAGAGTTTATATGACTATACGTGAAAGATAATAATACCAGCCAATGATCAACCCCAAAGGCATGGAATGAACAACAGCACACATTATCATGCTGTGCAGACAGTTGATTCTAAAAATGTCGATTGCTTTGTTCTAGTTTGCAAGAGCTGAGAGTTTGGACCAGTGAGGATGTAGAACTTGAGTTGGGCCCCCAAGGGCAGTTAAATGTGGTGTGGATTGATAACAAAACAGATCTGTCTTCAGCTCCTAGTTCTGCTAATTCCTAGCAATATAACTTGGACCAGTTACTTGCCCTCTTATGACCCCAGTCTTCTCATCTGCAAAATGGGAAGAATAATAATATCACTGTCACCGAGGATTAAAAAGAATAATGACTATTAAGGACTTTCTACTGTTATTAATTATTACAAGTGGAAACATTTCAGAAGAGTGACTGGAATTTTGATATCATTTTGTAGTTACTGTATAATAAGTTTACCACACAGATAGAAAGAATCTTGACCCCCAGTATTTGAAACATTACGGCAACAAGGGGTTTGGGGGCAGCAGTAAAATGTTTAAAAACTGTTGTGTTCTAAAGTGGGGGCAAACCCAAAAAGGAATTAAAAGAGTACATGTCAAATACTATATCTCATTCTCTTTTTTTTTTAATTTATCTTTGGGGGTGTTGGGTCTCCGTGGCTGCGCGTGGGCTTTCTCTAGTTGTGGTGAGTGGGGGCTATTCTTTCTTGCAGTGCACGGGCTTCTCACTGTGGTGGCTTCTCTTGTTGTGGAGCATGGGATCTAGACACGCGGGCTCAGTAGTTGTGGCTTGCAGGGTCTAGACCACAGGCTCAGTAGTTGTGGCGCACGGGCTTAGTTGCTCCACGGCATGTGGGATCTTCCCGGACCAGGGCTCAAACATGTGTCCCCTGCATTGGCAGGCAGATTCTTAACTACTGCGCCACCAGGGAAGCCCCCTCATTCTCTTTTTGAAATGGTTTTGTATCTAGAACATTTGCAGGTCAGAGCTCCAGGGACACTAAATGGCTTGTTGGCAGCCCCAAATGTTGGTCTCACAGTGGTTCTGTGTTGTCCAGGGCTGGTGAGGAAATACGCTTATGCTCATCCTAAGAGGATGCATGCTCTCCTAGATAGATGGAGAGCTGTACTTCTTTCTTGTCAGAAATCAAATTGCATGAGATTCTTCATTCACGGGGCAAGCAGAGAAGCTGGAAGCATAAGCAGAATGGAAAAACAATCTTTCCTTCTTAAGGTCTAGAGGAAGAGAAAATCTTCGTTGTCAGGGAGGGGTACTAGATGAAAGATTGAGTTGGACTGCCAGAAGCATGTTTAGGGGCATAAATGGGTTGGGTGAGATAGAAATATGGGTCCCCATATTTCATCTGGGAAAGGTTTATGCATAGAGAGGAGGTCCTGAGAATGGACATGGGAGAGAGGGCCTGAGAGAAGTCCAGGGATCCTTGGGCTGGAGTGTCACAGGGCTTACATTCTGGGCCTTTGCGAGGTAGCGCAGAGGAGAGGTTAGGCTGGAGCCAGAGAAGGCTATTAATGTGTGTGTGAGTGTGCAAGTATGTGTGAAAATGTATATCAGTGTGTGAGAATGTATGTGTGTCAGTGTGTCTGAGAGTGGAAGAGTGTATGTGTAGGAGTGTGTGAGAATGTATGAGTATATGTGAAGGTGAGAAGAGGAGTGTATATGTGAGTGTATGTGTGTGTGTAAGGGTGTGTGTGTTCGTCCAGTCAGAATCTCATGTTTGAGACCACTAGTAAAGGACTTCTCCAAACTTTTAACTGGGGCCCCTGGGTTTTTAACTTAGAATACTCTCTGCTGTCAGTTTTCCTGTGTTGAAGAAACTTTATCTGGGGCAGCCGAGTAGCACGGTGTTAAGCGAGGGAACTCTGGTATCAGCCTTCCTGGAGCCTTGTCTGTGTAAACCTGGGCAAGTAACTTAACCTCTCAGTTCCTTAGTTTCCTTGTCTCTAGAATGTGGATGACAAGAATAGTTCCCACGTCACAGAGTGACTGGGAGGGTTAAATAAATGAGTTAATACATGTAAGGCAAAAGCTACAGTAATCAAGATGATATGGTACTGGCTCAAAAACAGAAATATAGATCAATGGAACAGGATAGAAAGCCCAGAGGTAAACCCACGCACCTATGGTCAACTAATGTATGACAGAGGAGGCAAGGATATACAATGGAGAAAAGACAGTCTCTTCAATAAGTGGTGCTGGGAAAACTGGACAGCTACATGTAAAAGAATGAAATTAGAACACTCCCTAACACCATACACAAACATAAACTCAAAATGGATTAAAGACCTAAATGTAAGGCCAGACACTATCAAACTCTTAGAGGAAAACATAGGAAGAACACTCTTTGACATAAATCACAGCAAGATCTTTTTTGATCCACCTCGTAGAGTAATGGAAATAAAAACAAAAATAAACAAATGGGACCTAATGAAACTTAAAAGCTTTTGCAAAGCAAAGGAAACTACAAACAAGACGAAAAGACAACCCTCAGAATGGGAGAAGAATACTTGCAAATGAATCAATGGACAAAGGATTAATCTCCAAAATATATAAACAGCTCATGCAGCTCAATATTAAAAAAACAAACAACCCAATCCAAAAATGGGCAGAAGACCTAAATAGACATTTCTCCAAAGAAGACATACAGATGGCCAAGAAGCACATGAAAAGCTGCTCAACCTCACTAATTATTAGAGAAATGCAAATCAAAACTACAATGAAGTATCACCTCACACCAGTTAGAATGGGCATCATCAGAAAATCTACCAACAACAAATGCTGGAGAGGATGTGGAGAAAAGGGAACCCTCTTCCACTGTTGGTGGGAATGTAAATTGATACAGCCACTATGGAGAACAGTATGGAGGTCCCTTAAAAAACTAAAAGTAGAATTACCATATGACCCAGCAATCCCACTAGTGGGCATATACCCAGAGAAAACCATAATTCAAAAAAGACACATGCACCCCAATGTTCACTGCAGCACTATTTACAATAGCCAGGTTATGGAAGCAACCTAAATGCCCACTGACAGATGAATGGATAAAGAAGACATTGTACATATACACAATGGAATATTACTCAGCCATAAAAAGGAACGAAATTGGGTCATTTGTAGAGACATGGATGCATCTAGAGACTGTCATACAGAGTGAAGTAAGTCAGAAGGAGAAAAACAAATATAGTATATTAATGCATATATGTGGAACCTAGAAAAATGGTACAGATGAACTGCTTTGCAGGGCAGAAATAGAGACACAGATGTAGAGCACAAATGTATGGACACCAAGGGGGGAAAAGTGACGGGGGTGGGTGGTGGTGTGCTGAATTGGGAGATTGGGATTGACATGTATACACTAATATGTATAAAATGGGTAACTAATTAGAACCTGCTGTATAAAAAATAAATAAAATTCAAAAATTCAAAAAAAAATACACGTAAGGCATTTAGTACAACGCATGGCACATAATGAGCATTAAATAAAAGGTAACCATTATTAAAATTTGGAGTAAAGGAAATCTTCATGCCCATTCATGCTGTTGTTTGAAAAACCATCCACTTAACGTTTTGACTAGTTAAAACATTCACATCAAAGGTCGAAATATATAACAAAGTGGAAGTTTCTCCTCACCCCTGTGCACCATTCTTTAGTTCCCACATTCCTATAAAATGTAACCACTGTTAGTAGTTTCTTGTTCAAACTTCTATAAATATTTTACTTTTTTGCACATAGAGGCAAATACAAATATATTTTTATTTTTACACAAATGATAGTGTATTATATATAGTTTCTGTAGTTTGCTCTTTTAAACTTAAAGATGTGGAGCTCTTTCTATGTAGCTATAGAATAAGCTCACTTTTTTTAAGCTGCATACTATTCCATTGTTTAAATGTGTAATAATTTATTTTCTCGTCTGCTCTTGATGGCTATTTTGGTTGTTTGCAATCTCTTTCAAACTGTCTGATGAGATGCCTTTACAGCCTAAATACTGGGCAGAGCCCTCTCTCTGCATGAAACATTTCTAGAAGATTATCCATGTATTAAGGAGGAGAGGGGAGAAGGTTCTTGTATCTCTTTTTATCCCCTCTGTTTGCTATAGTAAATTGTAACCAGGCCAGCGGAGAGGGTTTTAGGGGATTTGGGTTTTATACCATCAACCTTCATTATTTCATACCTGTATCTGTTCCTAGCATGGATGAAAACTTAGCTATTTGAAAATAACTTACACATTTGCTGCCTTAAAAGGAGGAAACAGCCCCTAATATTTACTAACGCAGATGCCCTTTCCCAGCAGAATGCTAATTTGCCAGCAGAGGGCTCTCTCCTTTTGGGAAAAATAAACGTCTCTGGGAAAGTTGTGTGTGTGTGTGTGTGTACGCGTGCGCATGTTTGTGTGTTTGTGGGGAGGAGAGGGGGAAAGGGAAGGGAAAGCAAAGAAAGACAAATATGGTCAGAGAGAATGCTCACATGCAATAGAAGCACAATGTGAAATTGTAGACAGATAGGGAGTGGTGAAAAGAGAAGAAAATAGGGGACAGGAAGTAGGAGAAATAGGAGAGAGATATGGGGTGGTGGTGATGATGTGTCAGGGACAGCCAGAAATTCAACAACCCTTCTTGGTCTTAAAGTGCCCTCATCTTGATCTTAAAGCATCCTTGGCCACGGTGCTGAATTCTAAGGCCCTAACAGGTAGACACCAGTGAACCATGCTATGACTTTAAGCTGTTATAGACACAAATTCCTTATTACAGCAATAATAAACTCAATTTGTTATTGAGTTCCCACTGTATGCCAGATACTCTGCCCCTTGCTTTCATACATATTATCTCATTTAATCACACAATAACTTCCTAACACAATAATTCAGAGAACTGCCAAAGTCTTGCCTTAAGCTATTCAAACCAAACCACAGTTGGGAGTGGGTACTGATTAAGAATATCTTACTTTGTTATAAGGACCTTGAAAAAAGGCAAGGGAGGAAGGGAGAGAGCTGGTCTCTGGTTACATTTCAGTGATAACCAAAGGGGTCAGAGTTACACAGAGAGAGAGAGAGCCAACGTGGGTTTTGTCAAGGATGTGTCCCACTAGAACACTGCCTGTCTGTGCTAACACTGGCAGGGTCCTATAGGGAATTTTAGGTGCTATTGTAAATGAGTATCTTTGAAATAACATAGAAATGAGGTATCTAAAAAAGATTCTTTCATAGTAGAGATTCTAGCAGCTCTGACCCATTCTAATTATGTTGCTATTATTCAAAAGAGTTTTGGGCTCTTTTCTTGGAGGTTTTCTAAAAACATTACTTATATGTTTTCAACTGTAAAAATTCTTCATTTTGTGGGTGCAAATTATTATTATTATTATTTTTAACATCTTTATTGGAGTATAATTGCTTTACAGTGGTGTGTTAGTTTCTGCTTTATAACAAAGTGAATCAGTTATACATATACATATATCCCCATATCTCTTCCCTCTTGCGTCTCCCTCCCTCCCACCCTCCCTATCCCACCCCTCTAGGTGGTCACATAGCACCGAGCTGATCTCCCTGTGCTATGCGGCTGCTTCCCACTAGCTATTTTACATTTTGTAGTGTATATATGTCCATGCCACTCTCTCACTTTGTCCCAGCTTACCCTTCCCCCTCCCCGTATCCTCAAGTCCATTCTCTAGTAGGTCTGCGTCTTTATTCCTGTCTTGCCCCTAGGTTCTTCATGACCATTTTTTTTTTTTTTTAGATTCCATATATATGTGTTAGCATACGGTATTTGTTTTTCTCTTTCTGACTTACTTCACTCTGTTTGACAGACTCTAGGTCCATCCACCTCACTGCAAATAACTCAATTTCATTTCTTTTTATGGCTGAGTAATATTCCACTGTATATATGTGCCACATCTTCTTTATCCATTCATCTGTTGATGGACACTTAGGTTGCTTCCATGTCCTGGCTATTGTAAATAGAGCTGCAATGAACATTGTGGTACATGACTCTTTTTGAATTATGGTTTTCTCAGGGTATATGCCCAGTAGTGGGATTGCTGGGTCGTATGGTAGTTCTATTTTTAGTTTTTTAAGGAATCTCCATACTGTTCTCCATAGTGGCTGTATCAATTTACATTCCCACCAACAGTGCAAGAGGGTTCCCTTTTCTTCACACCCTCTCCAGCATTTATTGTTTGTAGATTTTTTGACGATGGCCATTCTGACTGATGTGAGATGATATCTCATTGTAGTTTTGATTTGCATTTCTCTAATGATTAATGATGTTGAGCATTCTTTCATGTGTTTGTTGGCAATCTGTATATCTTCTTTGGAGAAATGTCTGTTTAGGTCTTCTGCCCATTTTTGGATTGGGTTGTTTGTTTTTTTGATATTGAGCTGCATGAGCTGCTTGTCAATTTTGGAGATTAATCCTTTGTCCATTGCTTCGTTTGCAAATATTTTCTCCCATTCTAGGGTTGTCTTTTCGTCTTGTTTATGGTTTCCTTTGCTGTGCAAAAACTTTTAAGTTTCATTAGGTCCCATTTGTTTATTTTTGTTTTTATTTCCATTTCTCTAGGAGGTGGGTCAAAAAGGATCTTGCTGTGACTTATGTCAGAGTGTTCTGCCTATGTTTTCCTCTAAGAGTTTGATAGTGTCTGGCCTTACATTTAGGTCTTTAATCCATTTTGAGTTTATTTTTGTGCATGGTGTTAGGTAGCGTTCTAATTTCATTCTTTTACATGTAGCTGTCCAGTTTTCCCAGCACCACTTATTGAAGAGGCTGTCTTTTCTCCACTGTATTCTGGGAAAATTTTTAAATGTAATTAATACCAGGTGTTTCTCTTCTCTGTAGCTGGTTGGTGTGCCATTCCCCTGAATATTTAGGGATTAACTGAGTACTGCCTTTGTCAGTTTTTAGGGTGTGTTTATGTGTGAGGAGTTGTGGGGAGGAAGTGGGTTCCCAGGGGTTTTAGGGGAAGACCTGTGATCTGACCCGGACTAGGGGATTATAGCTTTTCCCTTTAAGATGTGAAGCATCCCAGCCTTGTTCTGTATTTCAAGATTAGAAACCACTCACTCCTATACCAGGGTTCCTCGGCTAGCTTGTGAGACCAGTTAACAGGGCACTTGACCCCTGTTTATCAAGCCCTGTTTATGTAACCCCTGGCGACAGCTCTTTGAGGCTGAGGCTCCCACTGAGGCAGGTGAAAGTCCACCTGGGCACTTCAGGCGGGGAAGAGGAAGAGAGCCGGCGTTAACTGTGTAGCTCCTAAGGTAGGTCTGGCCTGGTTAGGCCAATATGCCCTATTCTCCTCCTTCTTGTCTGATGGATATAATTCCTGACCCTGTGCTCCCCGCACTCCCCTTCCTAAAGCAGTTCCGGAAACCAAGGCTCAAGACAGTGAAGCATATTTCCCAGAGTCACACAGCTGGGAACTGCCACTTAGGAGCTAGCAAGTTCCGCAGCTGGGACTGCACCACTGGCCAACGTGACTACAGAATCCAAACTTTGTTTTCCACCAGAAAGACCCCCTCCCTGCCAGGCAGGAACAGCTTCACTCTGGTTTGAGAAGGTCGAGGTCACTGACTCAGCTTCAGTGAGGAAAGTTTCCCCTACATCTAACCTCTGGCCCCATTTGAGAGCCAGCTCAAATCATTTTTCTTTTTCAGATCAAGGTAGAATGATGGCTGTGAATTTCTATTTTCTTTTATGTAGGGCACACCTAGGCTAATATTGAACAAGCTCCAAGACACGTGGGGTGTGAGAAACTGAGTATAGAACTTGCTTCCTGGGAAACGGCCTATTCTCAGCCCCGAGTCATAAAGCACAGGTGTGCACACAGGTGTGTTCCTGCCCGCCAGTCAGAGGTTTTCCAGCTGGTGGGAGTGGGACGGCCTCAGCCTGGTGGGCTTTTTCCAGGCCAAAGTGGGTGCCTCAGTCTTATTTTGGTTTAAGAAAGCAGCAGCACAGAATGAAGAGAAAGGGGGAAACAAGCTGTTTAGATGCCAGTCAGGTGAATCCTCCAGGTACTTTTCGTGACATTCCATGTAATTTTGCACAAGTAGGGAGCAGACTAATGGCCGCTGATTAGGTGTAGCCGATTTAAGTAACCTTCCTCTCCCCACCTTTTGAACTCAAGAATACTCGTTATACTGCTTTTACACTCAGTTGTGTTAGACTACCTTACAGGATTTTGAGAAACTATTTTTTGCGTTGATTACCTCATTTGCATTCACAACGTTGCACACTTGTCAAGCATGTGCCAACAATGTTCATTTGTTCAAATCTCCCTAGAATTACAATAAAATTATGTGGAAGTTTCTAACTGAAAAGGAATTATTCCAGGAATGAACGTTAAAAAGGAGTTACTGCTGACCCAGTCCCAGATCTTTAAGAATCTGCACTGATGACTTGGTCCAGTGGTTCTCAATATTGAGTGTGCACCAGAATCACATGGAAGGCTTGTTAAAACATAAATTGCTGGGCCCTACCCTCCTGAGTTTCTGATTCTTTAAGTCTGGAGTGGGCCCCCAATTTTGCAATTTTTAGCAAGTTTCCTGAGGGATACTGATGCTGTTGGTTCAGGGACCATACGTTGAGAATTACTGACTCAACACTGTAAGGTGGAAAAGCTCAAAATGGTAGAAATATTGTTGCTTTATATCTGGTAGGAGAAGGTAACGGTTAAGAGGGCAAGCTTTGGACTCAGAAATCGTATTGGGATTCCTCCTCCAACACTTGAAACTATGTGACCTTGGCTAATTTATTTAACTTTTCAGTACCTCGGTTTTCTCGTTTAAAAAATGGGGATGATAGCTTCTAATTCATTGGGTTGTTATGAGGAGGGAGACAATGTATATAATTGGTTTAGAACATATATTACATTATATATTAATATATTAGTATGTGTACATTAGCATGTACACACTACATGGTAGCTCCCTTTCTAAGAGTTCTTGCATATTTCTGAAGTAGCTTATTAGGTTTATGAAGAATAGACCAAAGTAAAAAGAATGAAGTATAGGCATGATTACTTTAAATAATTGGGGAGGTATGTTTCTTTCTTTTTTTTTTTTAAGCACTGAAATCCCCACTCATAAAGTAGAGTGCAGGCATTACCAACCATTGTTATCACCTGACGTTAAAAGAGAGTTCGAGGCCTCTGAGCACATCAGTACTGAGGAAGTGGGGAAAAAGTTAGAAAGAAGATTACATGGTAGCTTTTAAAAAATGAAACTCAAAACCTTCCCAGCTGTAGGAATAGGCAAGGCTGTTTTTAAGTCTTTAAATTTGGTCTTGAAATTCTCACCCCTTGCACAATTGCCTCCTTCCTAGCCTGCCAGGGTAATGGAAATTCCCACTCCTTCAGTTTGAGGCCCTGTGTCTCTGGAATGCAAATGGTATTTCTAGGAGTAATAGCGTATTAATCCAATAATACTCACTAACGCTTTCAGATTAGATTATATTAGATTAGCTAGGTGTTACCTTGGAAAATGCAGTGCTTTGCCCTGAGGGAGGGAGACACAGAAGAAGCTGACTTGGAGGGAGTCTGGGGCGCAGTGGGGACCGTGGGCAGCCAAGGGCACTGGGGGGCAGGAGAGAACTGCTGGTTACCAGTGCAGCCTCTGCTCAGGCTGCTGGGAAGAGCTCCAGACGGGCTCTCCGGCTCCCTGCCACCTTTACGTCCCACACGGTTTGTTCTGTGTAAGGCTGTGTTCGGACAGTTGCTTCTGCTCTTTTGTGGTGAAATCCAGGAGGATGGTTTCTGCTACAGAGTTCTCAGCTGCTTCAGTGGTACCACCTACTCTCTAGCAGCCCCTCCACATTTCTAGTGTGGAGAGCGGCTCATCCTGGGAGGAAAAAAACCACTGTTGTAGTTGTCTGAGTTAAGCCCAGCCAAGCGGTGGCTGCTTTGGGGCATTTAGGCAGAGATAACCCAGTGAGGTTTTCCCCCTGCTTCACTCCTGATGATGACTAAGTCACCTGAAGCCAGTGTTACCTAAGCCTTATCCTCCTATCATGGGAAATCCTGAGAGAACAGAAAGATAAGACTTACTGAAGAGCAAGCTATGACTTAATTTCATTTTAATAGCTTGTGCTGACTGGGAATCTGCAAACAAATTCCACTGAATGTTTTTAGTGACATTTTCCTGGCTAACCTATCAGTTGGAATTAGAGCACAAGGCTGGCTTCCCACTTTTACAGAATCACACCGGCTTGCCTAACTTCAGGACAGAAGCACAAGGCATCACACATCCGACTGGAAAGCCAGGAGGTCGAAGTTTCATTCTGTAACCCCTTTCAGGTTCTCAGGCATGCATGCATTTATTTATTTGTTTGTTTGTTTATTTATTTATTTATTTATTTTTGGCTGTGTTGGGTATTCGTTGCTGTGTGCGGGCTTTCTCTAGTTGCGGCGAGCAGGGGCTGCCTTTTGTTGCGGTGTGTGGGCTTCTCAATGCAGTGGCTTCTCTTGTTGCAGAGCACAGGCTCTAGGTGCGTGGGCTTCAGTAGTTGTGGCACGTGGGCTCAGTAGTTGTGGCTCGTGGGCTCTAGAGTGTAGGCTCAGTAGTTGTGGTGCACGGGCTTAGTTGCTCCATGGCATGTGGGATCTTCCCGGACCAGGGCTCAAACCCGTGTCCCCTGCATTGGCAGGCGGATTCCTAACCACTGCACTGGTAAGGAAGCCTGGTTCTCAGGCTTTGCTGCAGGCTGCTTATGACCTGCTAGGGGTCCTCTTTCCTCTCAGATGCTGGCAGCTGGACAGCCTACCACTTCAAATCTAAAGTCAACTTATGTCCACTTGCAATGCCCAGTGACAGAGTGATGCTGCCAGATGGGGTGATGGGACTGAAGGTGAGGGCCAGGGCTAAGTTCAGGTCCAGCTGGTCTGGTTTTAGACTTCAGCCCTGCCCTGTCCTCACTTGGCAAGTGGGGAGGACATGGAAAGGAGGTTATCTCTGAGGCCAGTGTCCTCAGCCCACACTGGGTTTGTGTTTGGAAGGTGAGCTGGTGCTGTGGCCTGAGGAGGGGGCCTGGTGGAGAGGGAGATGGCAAAGAGGGTATGCTGGGACTATTCAGGGGGCTGAGTGGCTTGTCACGGTGCTGGCTGGTTGTGTGCATATTATAAGAATACATTAATATAAAATATGGACATTCACAAGTCATAATAGAATAAGAGGATTAGAGAAATTGAAGACATTTCGAATGAGTCACTTAGTGGGTTCTTGGTACTATATTATTTATATCCAACTGTACTATGGGCACTTCCTAGAAATGACTTCCCCAGACCCAGGTCTGTATGAAGAAGCCCCATGTTAGCTCTGGGAGAACACTGACCAGTGGGGTTAGAGTTGGGGGTTAGATCAGGTGGGCAAGGAGTTTCTTGCAAATTCTAAGATTCTCTGAATTATTCAGGACTTGTAAGCTAAAACTTTCGAAGCTCTTTTGCAGGGAATTCTACAAATGACATTGCTCACAATTGCCACCCCTCCTCCTTGTTAATGGCTGTCTTTGGTGCCTGGAGTCACTGCAGAAATGAACGTGGATGGGCTCTCTTGGGCAACTCTTTCAGAGAAGCTGGAGGCAATTTGGTTGAAGGCTTTATGTACTGTTACTGGATGTGACCCTGACATGCTATTAAGGGTCAGGCAGAATGTTATTGCCCTTGATTCATTCTCCCGCCAGGAGGAATCTTCTTTATTTAAAGCAGAATGGTTCATAGTTTGTCAGAAGAAACATGTTAAATAAGTCTTGCAGAAGGAAGAAGTCACGGAAATGGCTTTCTTTGTGCTTCTTAGAATCAAAAAGTCTTGCTGGGCTTCCCTGGTGGTGCAGTGGTTAAGAATCTGCCTGCCAATGCAGGGGGCATGGGTTTGAGCCATGGTCCGGAAAGATCCCCCATGCCGCGGAACAGCTAAGCCCGTGCGTCACAACTACTGAGGCTGTGCTCTAGAGCCTGCGAGCCACAACTACTGAGCTGGTGTGCCACAACTACTGAAGCCCACGCACCTAGAACCCGTGCTCCACAACAAGAGAAGCCACCGCAATGAGAAGCCCGTGCACCACGAGGAAGAGTAGCCCCTGCTCGCCGCAACTAGAGAAAGCCTGCATGCAGCAACAAAGACCCAATGTAGCCAAAAATAAAAAAATGTAAAATAAAATAAATTTAAAAAAAAAAGTCTTGCTTATGACAAAGGTTGAATTCACAAGGATTGGGGAAAGTGGGTTTTCAATAGAAATATTTTACTACATGCAAAGAAGGGATTGCTCCAAATCCAAATGCTATTCTTGCCTGTTACGTTACTCTCCCCAGAGACCATCTATCTCAACGTGAAAACTTCTTTCAAATGCTTAAGAACAATATATGTGTGTGTGTGTGTGTACACACACACACATATAAAATTTAATACTCATAAAATTACCGTGAGGTGGATTTTGTTTTCTCTGTTTTGCAAATGAAACTTAGAGAAGTGTCTTGTCCAAGGTGCCACAGTAAAGAAGTTGTAGAGTGTTCCTTTCCACTACCCCAGGCTCCTCTTAGGTTTCGTTGGCTCTGACCATTCTGCTTCTACCATCTCTGCCCTTCACCAGCCCGAGCCTAATCCTTTAGGCAAACCCATGCCAGCTGCCATGATCCTCCAAGACTTCTGTGTTTTTAGACATTGTATCTTCCTCTTGCTCCTGAAAAGAAGAGCAAGTTCTCCCTGACTACTTTGTGACCTTTCCTCTCTGGAACTTAGTTTCCACATGTGTAAAAGAGGGGTAACTGCCAGGAACCATCTTGCTTGTCACCCCACCTCTTCCACCTTGGTCAGGCACTATGAGCCCAGCCTCCAGGGCAGAAAGGACACGGGGAACCCAGGGCTCAGGAAACTTTTGTTCCTCATTCTTAAACTCTTCTTGTGATGCTCTTACTGTTGCTGCCCTAAGCTTGTCGCTAGTCATTCCGGGCCAGGGCCCCCAGCCTTCTCTTGCTCTGTCTCTCTCCTAGTCCCTGAATCTCATCTTTTCCAGTTAACAGCTTTGTGATCTTGGGCAAATAACATCACTGCTTTGAGCCTCAGTTTTCTCATCTGTAAAAAATGGGTTGATAATATCTGCCTTGAATAGATTATTTGTGAAGATTAAGTCTGTTAAGATCTTACAGGAAAACACTTGGCAAATAGTAGACACTTGGTTCATTTTAGTTTCCATCTTTCTTGATTTTTGGACTTAGTAATACCAATCTTTCACACAGCAGATAATCAGGAATATTTTTAAACCTAGTCTATCTAATCAGACACCCACACCTCTTCACATTCTGCCTCCATATGCCATTATGTGTCCTCACTCTACATGGCCCCTGGTCCCAGACCCTCAAGGCTTTTGAGGCTACTGATTTGGGGGTTTTCCCCCTCTTTCTGCTGCACCCTTTCTTTCTTCCCTGTGTCTTCTGGGCTTACCTCCATACCATTTGTGCCCTTCTTACTGCCATAGCCAGGTGCTGACTGTAGTAAGACCTGCTTTCCATACCTTGGGGATTATTGTGAGGATCAAAGGGAATGATTTATGTGATGAAAGTGCTTTGAAAATAAGAGGGACTGCATTCACATGGGCTGTGATGATGATGGTGATGGTGATCACGCCTGGACTATCTTCAGATGACTAAAAATATCCACCCAGCCTGGACCTTCTCAGCATATTCTTCTCTCTCCTGGACTTTCCCACACTGGCTGAGAGGTCTGACAGTTTAAGCAACTGAAGAACTTGCTGGTAGAAGGCAATGTTGGGGGTGGAGAATGCCTGGGTAATGAATTGCCTTCTTTAGGGTCCCAGTGGGAAATCTGGTACCCTGGAAAGCGTTAATTTACCTCACTCGAGTGAATGCTTTAGACCCAGCAAGCTTTTCATTTGCCCAGGCAGCCCATCGTGATGATGCCATTAAATAATCATTATCATTACGTGGAAATCCTGTCACCTTGGGGATTTAGAAAGTGTTTCTCGAGTCACATACACAAAAGCAACTGAAATGAGCAGGATGTTCATCTAGGAGAAAGTCGTGAAGACAACATTTGTTTGTAATTGTCAGTATTTGGCAAAGGCAGGAAATGAAAGAATGAAATGAACCACAGCTTTGGATTCCTTCCAGTGTTTTTTCCAACCCCAAATCATCAAGACTAGGGAGGGAAGGCTTCCTGTTGCGGACTGTGAGTTCTAGGGAGGAGGATAGGAGCCTTCAACTCCCTCACCCCCTCCGTCCAGGAAGTCATTTCAAAGGGAGCTGCCGCCAGGGAAAAGCAAGAGCCCACTGGCCAATATTTATTTATAGTCTTATACCCTGTAAACTTGTCTTCTTTTTCGAACTTAAGAGTAAAAAAATATTTGGTTCTTGTTTGTTTGGACTACCTCCAGGCAATTGTATCTGTTTTCTTTATTTCTCTGCTGGTTGCTCAACATCTTTGGTCTTGATGGAACTGGTTTCATTCCTAGGCCCTCCCTTATTATTAATGTTCTTATTATTGGTTAGTTCTTCTGTGTTTGCAGTGTCCTTGACAATCTTTTTTTTATTAGCTGTTCTTTACAACAACCCAGTGAGGTGGATCAGCCTTACTGAATATTTATCTAACAAGTTGTCCAACATTTTCTTTTGTTGGCTTTTGTCAGGATTTATTACAACCATTTTTTCTTTCTGATAGTCGCCCTTCTGCAAGAAGCTTATTTCATGCGCTTCTTTGTGAGGCTGCACGAGCCAGGGGCTTGTGTCATGCGCTTTCAATTCGTGTTTGGTTTCTTCATCCCCTGCCTGGCTTTTTCACCCTCCTCAAAATGATTGTTGCTTCTTCTGTTCATGCAAATGGTGCTCAACTAATCTAAGGCAGGTTTGCGCAGAGGGTTTCCTGTTTGCTTTCCTGGCATCTAGGTACATCTCTAAGTGGTCACTGGCTGTCAGTTCTTTAGCACGTGATTTGTTACCACATAGTTGGTCACTGCTAATATTTTGTGGTTGTTGTTTGCTGCGGTTGTGTGTATATATTGGCTCACAGTGAAGCAATGGACTGTCAGGCTAGGAAGAGAGATGTTTCTGGGATGGCTGGGAATTGGTACTATACCGGGAAAGGACGTCAATTCTAGTGAACCAAGAAATGCCAAAGTCTTCCAAAACCTACCATCATCACCACTTCTTCCACCACCAGTTCTTCCACTATAATAGCTGCCACCCTCAGTCTTGCACTCCCATCAAAAATACTTTATTATGTTTCTGTGTATGCACATAAACCTAGATATACCTGGTGTCTAGGAGCTTATAAGTAAACAGAACTCCCCCAAATACCAATTTAAATTTTGAATACTATGTCTGTTATCTTTCTTCTATCTACCCCTTCACCTTTATATTTCTCTATTGCACTTATATTGTGGTTATTGCTAACTTGTCTTTCTCACCCACTAGACTCTGGATTTCTTAATGGCAGAGACCATATCTTATTCTTCATCCACTAAGCCCTAAGCTAGGCACCAGGGAGATCTATTAGGCCAATAATTGTTTGTTGACTGAATATTAAAGTTATTTGATTAAATGCTTTTATAAACTATACAATGTTTTATAAACTAGTAAAGACTGTTCAAATACAACTTCTTTTTATTATAATTACATTATTTTGTCTATGCAGCAATGAAAGATAGATTTGAATCCTGTGAAGCTGGACAAAAAATACTTATCCATTTTATAGAACAAGAATGATGGCTGTTTGACTGAATTTGCAAAAGATTAAAAGATCAGCCATATTATTTTGACTAGTGTCTGATTTGGGGGCTGCTTGGTCACCTGTAGCCATTGAGAGAGCCCAGCAATGGGGGGAGGATAACCTTTGAGTGTCTTTAAAATTCATTTAAAAAATTCTCTTCTGTGTAGGTAGGTATTTTAGAAAATATCCTAAGCAATTAACGTGGGTTCTGGACATAGATGGTTCTGGAAAGCTATGCGTTATTCTGTATCAGATTTAAACTGATGGAATAGGACTTGCCAAAGTAATTCACTGTAGTTTGCAATCTGAAAGTGGCTCAGTGCTTCAGAACTCTCCTCCGCACGGAACTTATCTGAGGGGCTGCGAAGAAGGGAGAAAAGTAGTTTCCTCTATTTTCTCTCCGCATCCACTGTCTCATGGTGTACTGCTTCCAAACAACGGACAAGTTATTTCTGCAGATCAAACATACAATTAGTGATTAAAAAATAAGTTCTACCTATGAGTCGGGCACGTTTCAGGTACTTAATAAATACTGAGTGAATAAATGAATGAATTTAGCCTCCTTATCCCAGCTGTCCAAAGAGCTTAACATTTGCATGGAAAAAAGGCCCAGGAATGACTTTACTGGCTTTTACCCAAGGGTACCCTGGGATCAGTCAGCAACAGGGGAAGAACTCTGAATTTGGGCCAAGTTCACTTACAAGAAGCTGCTTTTGATAAAAGCTCAGTTCTCTTATCAATATTCCTTCAACTCTTTCTGCAGCCCTGGCAAACTCTTTTTAAAAAGCAAATGCGCTGTAGGCAGGAGCTGAATCAGAAGGTCAGGATGCAAGTTTCAGCCCCAGCTGGGCAGCAAGACATCCCAAATCAACCCTTCGGTACATTTTGGGGGATGGATTTACAAAAGGCTGACAGCGCTTTTGAGTCTACGTATAGAAACGTTAGATTGGTTGCCAGAGGTAAAAAAAAAAAAAAAAAAAAAAAAAGTCAGTCTATTAGAATTTACTTGTGATAAAATGAAGTTGCCAGGAGGCTGCACTCTAAGATTCTGGCTTTTCATGAGTTCTCCTCACTAGTGGCCAGTGTTAGAAACAGCACTTGTTGACTTTGGGATCTGGTAATTGTCTTAAATTAGTTCCTTAAGGACCACAGAACTACTTTCCTTCTTTACTGCCTACTTTTCTGTTTCTCATTTTTACTATCGATTCTGTTTTTTTTTCCTTCATGTGCGAATCTCTTTGTTTGGCAGGAACCAGGCATCAGAAGATTTTTTTTTTTTGTCTCTGAATTCTTTGGGTGCTGAAGATTTAGCTAACTGGGAATTGAATGGAGGAAAGAGTCAAGCAGGGAAATTTGTGCATGAAATGGATTTTTTGTTCCTCTGAGGATTTGTCATAAGGAGATGTAAAGTGTTTTCCCCCCTCAGAGTACCTCCAAGCGCTTTCACAAATCAATTAGTCACTGGCGGGACAGAGAGAGTAGAGGCAGAATAACCATGTGGTGACAGCCAGAGACCATGGCTCCTTGCTGTCTCTCAGGCGTGCTGTCCTTGATCATTAGATAACCACAGTGACACTTCACCCCCTGGTGACTGTTTCCGTTACAATCAGAACTTCAGAGCAAGGGGAAGGCTTTCAGGATCTCACTCTGCTCCACTAATAAACATCCACGAGGAGAGACTGGGGAAAAGGGAAGCTGGCCATCCCTATGAGACACAAAGCCAAGAAAATGAAACGAAAAGAAATCAATCTTTTATTTGCTCACTTGGACTCCAGAATACTTATGTATTCTCTGGAATGTTCAGTCTTTGACTAACGTGGAATCCGGGCGTTTCTCTCAGTTCATTAGACGAGACCAATGAAGCACCACAAAAGAGTCTTAATTCTAAGAGGATGAGGCTCTTGACACAGCCCTTCTAAGCTGACAAAATAGGTGCAACATGCCTCCTGCCAGCTACTCAGCAGGCAGAGCCTACGGCATATGCCTTAGGGGCCCACGAGGTACAGAGTGAGGGCAGACTCTGAGGAACACCTAAAAATGTGCCCAACCGAGCTGTCAGAACAACTCTCCATCAGTCACTCTGCAGGAACAAATGGAGTTTCTGAAATGCACACGTCATTTTAGGCACACGCTTTGAACTTGGAGTTCCCAGCTTGCAGATGTTAGGGCCACAGGGGAGGTAGGAGTCAGGATGGGAGAACAGGGTGACCATTGCAGAGGGTTCAAGAGAGTAACGGTGAATCCCATCATTTATAAGATCTGGAGCCTTTCGGGCTACTCAGCAAGCAGAGGGACTGGAAAGAAAAACGCTTCTTATATAACAGCCGAGAGCTCTTATCTCATTCTTGGGAACAAGCTGGGGGGTAGGTGGCATCTATTTCAGTCTTCGGTTTCTCAGTTGGCAGAGCTGAGGTACAGGGAAAGGAGTTGGTCTGTCAGCCCGCTGAGCCAGACGTGCATGCGAAGAGTCCCTTTAACGTCCCTCCGCAGTGCTTCCCCCCATCCTCCATCAATGCCATTTACGACCTCTGCCCTGAGTCCTTGGGCAGCCTCCTAGAGACTGGGAATATACAGCATTGTTGAGGTCACCTGACAGACTTGGAGTCAGAAGACCTGAGCTTGAATTCTGGCTCTTCTACTTACTAGCTCTGTGGTTTTGGGCAAGTTTCTTAATCCCTCTGAAGCAAATCTCTCAATTTGCTTCTCTTTAAAATGAGGATGACAATAGCTATAGCACAGGCCATGGAGAGAATTAAAAGTGTTTGAAAGCATTTGACCCAGTGCCTCACATAACTCCATAAATGCTAATTGGATCTGAACTTAAAGAAGAAATAAAATGAGCCCACATTTCCTTCTCTGACTTCTTTTAATCTCAGGGATGGGCAGGCTCCAACTTCACCGGAGGCTCACAGGTTTCCCCATGCCTGTGATTCTCAAAGTGTGGTTTCTGGACCACTAGCATCAGAGGCGCAGATGGACCTGTGAGAAATGCACATTCTCAGGCCCAATCCTAGAGTGACTGAATCAGAAACCTTGGGGAGAGTGGGTGGAGGGCAGCAATCTATGTTTTAAGAAGTCTTCCGCGTGATTCTGATGCATGCTCAAGTTTGAGAACCGAGGCCCTATATTAGCATCACAATGGCAGGAACAAAACGCCTGTGGGGCAACAGGCATAATCATTGCTGCAATGTAGCTGACTACTTGAGCTCAGGCATATATTGCTTATATCTCTATATCTGTCCTCTCTGTGGCCATTTGTTGAGAGAACAGAAGAGAAAAGGGAATTTGCTAATGGTGACCATCCTTCTGAACTTTTAAGACATTCTGCCTTTTTTTGGTGCAGGGGATGGAATTGACAATTTGGTGATGGGTCTGCATGAACACGGGGCTGGTAGAAGAAATTGTCAAAGGCAATCCAAACCCCCCACAGTCCTTGTAATGTTGGAGTGTGCAGACGCAGAACACGCCTTGAAATAAAACACTAAGGGAAGTGTTGTGCTCTGACATATAAACTCTGGGGGGAAGATGCTATAATTTATTAGATATTCAGAAGGAGGCTTAGAGTGTTGACAAGTATCGAAACGACTTTGAAAATACTTTGAAACTTGAATATGTGATGTAAAGCCTGGATATTTTAGAGTTGTGGAGAAGATGAGCCTTTCTCTTCATTTCTCCTGTAGAGGGTAGGGGGCTGTGTCACCTGAGCGACTCCTCATTTATTCCGTGTAACTTCTTTTACTTATTTATTAAAAACTTTTTTTGGACTTTTTAATAAAAAATTGAAGTATAGATGACTTACAGTGTTGTGTTAGTTTCAGGTGTACAGCAAAGTGATTCAGATTCTTCTTTTTCCTTATAGGTTATTACAAAATGTTGAGTATAGTTCCTTCATAGTGGCTTCCAGAGAGCCTCGTAGTAAGAATGGCTACTGTGCCCGTCTCCCTCCGTGCCCTGCCTCTCCTCCTTCTCCATCACTTTTATTCCTTTCTGGAAAAGTTTAGAAGCCCTCCTTACCTTTTAGGAGGGAAACATTGGTTGAGTTCTCTTAGCAGCACCTAAAGACCTCTTACCACTCGTAATGCAACATTTTCATTTTACAGATGACAAAACTGAGGTCCAAAGATGGAATCCCCTGGCTCCAAGTTCAAGGCTCTTTAAACTACTCCCTAATGGAAGTGTCTCCACACAGTCTGCAAGCTTAGTAGTCATGGGGTGTAGCAGGGAAAAGGGGAGTCGTTGAGTAGGAAGTTCTGTCCGCACTCCTAGTTTTTCAAATAGCATACCTGTTAAAATGGTCAACTTATACGTAATTTTCAACCTTCATTTGTATAATTGAGTAACATGATGTTTGGCCCATTTTTAATTGTTTTCACTGGGGAATGGGTGGAAGTCAAAACCAAACAAGTCTCAAATAGTCTCTAATTTAGCTTTTTGATGGAAGAACTCATCATTGGCAAAAGCCCTTAGATTTTAATTGCTGCCAAAGTCATGCTCTTCACTTCCATGGGGGAAGAGTGGGTGGGACCCAATCCTTCACATCATATTAATAGTTTTTGCTCATAAAACTTGAATTTCCAGGCTCAATCAGTATTTTCTCCCTCTGAAATAGTTTTAAAATAGGAACAAATTGCTTCTTTTTTCCTTCAGCACTAGGAATATCAGGTGTTTACTTAATATTCCTTAAATTTTGCTTGGCGTTCTTCGTGCTGACATTCTGAAGTGCCCAGGCAATAAGTCAAGTGATTTCTTAGATGTTCAGGGAACAGTGCATACAGCCCGTGCATACTTTTTCAGGATAATGGGTGAAAACCTTGGCCTGGATTCCTCCAAACCAGACAGATCATCAGAATAAAAAAGGTGTGTGCATGCGTGTGTGTGTGTGTGTGTGTGCGTGTGTGTGTATTTCACCTTTATTTTCTTTCTGACACTGTGGTAAGGACACACTTGAATGTTCATTACACGGTAACATAATGATAGTAATGGACACTTACTTATTGATCACTTATTACATACCAGGCCAGGTACTTGTGCCTGTAATATCTCATGTATTTCTCACCGCTTTCGGTGGAAGACATTTTATCCCCATTTTACAGCCTCAGTGAAGTTAAGTAGTTTGTCACAGGTCATGTGGGCAGTAAGTGGGAGAGACAGACTTCGAGCCCAGACTGTCTGGCTTAATACTGTTCCACCTGCTTTTTGAAAGTCGAATTTTTGCCCTCTGTTCTCATATGCTAGTGGATGTAGAGTGTTGCCACGAGGTAAGGTAGGACCTAATCCTTGTGTAAGTGACAAATTGTGGGTCAGTTAAGTGAGGAAAAAGCTTGGGCCAAGTGTCTTTCTGGAAGAGCCTAAATTTGAATGGTCAGAGGTGAGGAGATTAAGCATCTATGGGAAAGAAAATACGAGGGAGATTTTAGGAAGGGACAGCTGAAAGGGTGGGTAAGGTCAGGAGATGCTTGGGGTCAGCCTCTATGAGAAAGCTGTGAGAGAACTACTTGACCTTGAACTACACTGGCCTTTAGAACCAATGACTCCTCCACACTGCTGCACCCTCCCTCCCACGGTTTTCCACAGCAGCAAGAACAACCATCTTCAGTGTACCCTGGAAAGTGGCGATGCCTGGCTCTAACCCCTTCCAGTGGCTTCCTATTACACTTAGAATAAAATCCAAGGGGGAAATGGGGGTCGGTGGGAGGAATTGGGAGATTGGGATTGACATATATACACTATTTTTTTTTTTTAACATCTTTATTGGAGTATTATTGCTTTACAATGGTGTGTTAGTTTCTGCTTTATAACAAAGTGAATCAACTATACATATACATATATCCCCATATCTCCTCCCTCTTGCGTCTCCCTCCCTCCCTCCCTATCCCACCCCTCTAGGTGGTCACAAAGCACCGAGCTGATCTCCCTGTGCTATGCGGCTGCTTTCCACTGGCTAGCTCTTTTACATTTGGTAGTGTATATATGTCCATGCCACTCTCTCACTTCGTCCCAGCTTACCCTTCCCCCCTCCCCGTGTCCTCAAGTCCATTCTCTACGTCTGCGTCTTTATTCCTGTCCTGCCCCTAGGTTCTTCAGAACCATTTTTTTTTTTTTTTAGATTCCATATATATGTGTTAGCATACAGTATTTGTTTTTCTCTTTCTGACTTACTTGACTGTATGACAGACTCTAGGTCCATCCACCCTACTACAAATAATTCAATTTCGTTTATTTTTATGGCTGAGTAATATTCCATTGTGTATATGTGCCACATCTTCTTTATCCATTCATCTGTCGATGGACACTTAGGTTGTTTCCATGTCCTGGCGATTGTAAATAGAGCTGCAGTGAACATTGTGGTACATGTCTATTTTTTTAAAAAATTAATTAATTAATTAATTAATTTATGGCGTGTTGGGTCTTCGTTTCTGTGCGAGGGCTTTCTCTAGTTGCGGCAAGCGGGGGCCACTCACTATCACGGCCTCTCTTGTTGTGGAGCACGGGCTCCAGACGCGCAGGCTCAGTAGTTGTGGCTCATGGGCCCAGTTGCTCCGCGGCATGTGGGATCTTCCCAGACCAGGGCTCGAACCCGTGTCCCCTGCATTGGCAGGCAGACTCTCAACCACTGCGCCACCAGGGAAGCCCTACATGTCTATTTTTGAATTGTGATTTTCTCAGGGTATATGCCCAGTAGTGGGATTGCTGGGTCATATGGTAGTTCTATTTTTAGTTTTTTAAGGAACCTCCGTACTGTTCTCCATAGTGGCTGTATCAATTTACATTCTCACCAACAGTGCAACTATTGATACTATGTATAAAATAGATAACTAATGAGAACATACTGTGTAGCACAGGGAACTCTACTTAATGCTCTGTGGTGACCTAAACGGGAAGGAAATCCAAGAAAGAGGGGTTATATGTATACGTGTAGCTGATTCATCTTGCTGTACAGTAGAAACTAACACAACATTGTAAAGCGACTATACTCCAATAAAAATTATTTAAAAAAAAGAATAAAATCCAAAGTCCTCACCGTTGTCAGCAAGGCTGTAGCAGGTGCTGTTGGTGCCATGCCCACACCTCCTTGGGACTCATTGTACCTGTGTACTGGGGCAGTTTTCTCCTGCAGTCACCTGCAACTCTGTGCTTGAGGTTTCTGACTGCAGCTGGCTAGGCAGAACGCCCCTGGGAGTTAATGCCCCAGGAGCAGGTCCCAACCAGTGAACAAGAGTTGGTGGATAAATACCCCGACTCTCCTGGCCCTCTGCTGATGGAAATCTGAGGTGTGCTCTGCAGTCTTCAGAGGATCTGCCCCCCGTCCCCCAACCCCGGGATTGAGCCCCGTTGCCCACAGCTCACTCATGCGCCCATACTGCTTCTCTTCCCTTCCTATCTCACTTTCCTGCTCCCTGAATATGATTCCTCCAATAAATGACTTGCATTTCAAATCCTTGCTCATGGCCTGATTCAGAGGAACCCAACATAAGCCAAAGTCTTGTTTGATCTGGCCTCTGCCCACCTCTCCAACTTCATCTAGAGCCACTATACCTCATGAACCGTTTTCTAGCCACATGGCTCTTCTTTACGTTTCCTAAACATTCTGACCTTCTTTGTGTGTGCAGTCCTACATTTCCTAGGCCTGGTTCTTCATTGCTTAGACTTCAGCTTCAATGTTACCTCCTCAAGAAGTCTTCCCTGATATCCCAGAAAGGAGCTGGAGCTCCCGGAACAGGGTTCGGGGCTCTCCTGGACGTGGCCCCAAACAGCGTGAGATGCACAACGGTGTGAGTGGTGGATGTGATGGCCACGTCCTGCCCCCACTCATCGTCTCTCTTTGGTCACCTGGCTTCTCCACACCCCCAGTCTAAGGTGTGTCAGGCTCGGATCATTCACTGTGTGGTGTGGACTTCTCCTCAGTGTTGCTGGGTTTATCTGAGGCACCAGGGTTAAGAAAGAGGCTTAAAACAGGAGAAAAGAGTGATAGCCTGGCTGGTGGGAGAGACTGTGGAGGCTGGGTATTCAGGAGGCCTGACACGCATCAGAAAAACCTTTGAAATTATGGATGTATATCTGAATCCACTTCTCAGTATCTTCTGAGTCCTGTTCACCAATAAATGTCCTTTATATCCTACACTGATTTTTCTCACAAAATCTTTCTAAGGGGGCAGTTCTTTCATTTTTCTGAAGTTGGCTTTGCTGTGACCATTTAAGTGTGAGAGATGAATAGGAATTTATAGACCCTCTTGCATCTGGGCTTGACATTCTCTTAGCAGATAGGCTAGTGCCCCAAAGTACATTTTTATTAAACTTTGCTTTTCCTTTCAAAGGAACCCAGAACGTTCCTTTGAGTGCATTAAGAAGAGGCCACCCTTCTGGGGGGAGGCTGCACCATCTGTGCACGCACAGGGCCTGGATGGCAGTCTCGGCCCTTCCTGTAGGGGACCCACCCTCTACAGCTCAGGAGGAAACCCGAGTCTAGAGATGGGGGTCTGGTGACCCCACCACCAGCAGTTCTAGCTTCCAGAAATGTGCCTTTATACCTAATGCCAATCCTAGGTGTTGCAGTTTGCATCTCCTTCTCTTTGAGCTTGATTGGATCATGAAGTATCAGCATTCGGAGCTCTAGAGAGCACGAGTGCCAGCCTCTCATTTTACCCAGGAGGAGACTAAGGCTTACAGCCATTTAACGACTTATTCAAAGCCACAGTGCTGATCTGTGGCACGTTTGAGATGAAGATTGGCTGAATGTCATGGGAAAATTCTTTAAAGCCAGTAACTATCTGAAAGATTCTTGTAATTCGCAGGAAATTAGCCAAAGGGACTGATGGGCTGTGAGGACATTTTAGGGGGCAGTGGCCTTATGGGTTAGTCCCTTTGCAAATTTTCACTGTGGAGTTTCGAAACTAAAAATTTGGCCACTGAGTATTTCTCCCTTTGCAAATGTTTGCAGAATTGTGGTGTTTGCTTTGAAACACAACACAGATGTGAAGTAAAAATTGATGTCGACCCTCAGATCTCATTTTTTCAGATCTTATTTTAGATTAACACTGTTGAAGCCTTCAGCTTGCTGCCATTTGAACAATCCTTTTTTGTTTTGTTTTTTTTTTTTTGGTTAGGGCATGAAATAAGTCAGTGACTAAGAATTTTCACTGAGGAAAAAAAAAAAAAGGAAAGGAAAATATTTTGTCTGTTGGAATAAATTAATCCTTGCAGAGGTATGGTGAGATGAGCTTGACTTTGGGTCTATAGGACCATTATTAAGTAATGAAGAATGAATTCACTTTTTTGGGGCTCAGAAATTGGGATTAAAATCCCTTCAGCATCCCAGCCTCTGCTGCACACTTGAAACATTGTCATTGCCATTCATTTAATCATCAAATACGCAATGAACACATATTTTGTTATGCACTGGGTTATTACATTCTATAATTCCAAGTAAAAGAGACTTTAAGAGCTTATATGCACAAACAACTTGTCTGAAGAAGTGAAATGAAAAGAATAGGGCATCTCAAATGAATATGGAAATCACTCTTCATAGAAGATGGTGGATTACGTTTATTGTGCTGTTTCTGTAATGGGACTGATAGATTGTGCTGAATAATTCATGCTATTTTGCCCAAGCCCCTTGAAAGCACTGGCATATCTTCAAGGGACAGCTGGCTAAAGTTAAGGTACAGACTGTTGTCACAGGGTTGAATATCGCCAAGTAGCCTCCTGGAATATTTTTGGTAGTGCAGCATTTGAGAGGACTGGCCGTGGAATTAAGCAGACCTGGGTTCAAATCCTTGCTTTACCCTTTGGCTTGGGCAAGGGATCCAGGCTCTTTCAGTCTCAATTCCTTCCTATGTAAAATGAAGCTAAAATTCACCCTCATTGGGATTTATACACATAATGTTATAGGAACCAAAATTTCATTTTTAAAACGAACCCTCCTTTCCAAGGAGGGTGGGTCTGGTTAAAGGGAAGGCCCCTGTTTTGCTAGTGCCTTGGGTTGTCAAAGTCTGGGAACGGGAGTTGGGGGGAGTAGGTGGGTACTGGGAGAATGGCATTGATTTCAGAAGAGGGAAAAGAATGGGGCAAGGAGAGAAGGGAGGAGAGAGGTGAGAGGAGCCAATAAGGAGGAGGGAGAAAGGAAATGAGGCTGGGGAAATGGCAAGATGGTGCGGGTGCTGGTGGTGGAGGGCCAGAGGGTGTGTTAAGAACCACGATGCTCCCTGATTTATTAAAGTTGTGTGTGTGTGTGGCTGTGATGGTCTCCGTTTTCCATGTCCTCAGCTGGTCTTCTTGCCTTCCGCTGCTCCTGGCTCAATTTTTGATAAAGTTGGTTATGCTCACTAATGTTTCATGGAAGTTAGGGTGTGGGTATATTATACAAGTGGAGGGGGTCTGGATCAGTGAGATGACACAGGTGCCCAGGAGACAGATGAGAATGGGAGCCCTTGGGAATTTGCAGAAAGCTGGTGAGAACTTTGGATTTTCATAGGTCTTGGTGGTTCTATCCAAGCTGACCTAGACTTCAAGGGGATAGGCTTTAACTGGTACCTGAGTATTGGTAGACAATATTTATTAAGATTTTACTCTGTACCCGAGGCTGATATATGAACATTGTGGTGCATTATCTCCATCCATTCACTCAACAGACACTTATGGAGGGGCCAGTTGAGTCCTCCCAACAAGTCAATTAAGTCTTGGAGGACCATAATTAGCTCCATTTTATAGATGAAGAAACTGAGCTCGAGGGAGGTTATGTAACTGGCCTAAAGTTATCCTGCTAATATATATATATATATATATATACACATTTATTATTATTTTTTAAAAAGTATTTATTTATTTATTTATGGCTGTGTTGGGTCTTCGTTTCTGTGCGAGGGCTTTCTCTAGTTGTGGCAAGCGGGGGCCACTCTTCATCACGGTGCGCGGGCCTCTCACTGTCGCGGCCTCTCTTGTTGTGGAGCACAGGCTCCAGATGCGCAGGCTCAGTAATTGTGGCTCACGGGCCCAGCTCCTCCCAGACCAGGGCTCGAACCCGTGTCCCCTGCATTGGCAGGCAGATTCTCAACCACTGCGCCACCAGGGAAGCCCTAATATATATTTTTTAAACCCACAAGTTGAGATAAAGTATATCTCATTTCAAAGTCCATTCAACTAATTGTTATGATAGCTAACCTCCCACCTTACTGCTTTATGCCATGAAGATTGAGGAATGAAGACTGGTGCTTCAAGTTCTTGGCACATAGTAGGTAATTTAAGTGACATTCCCTAGAAGTAGAACCTGAGATGGGGATTCTTGTTTAAGGGATTTATTGGGGGAGTGTTCTCAGGAGAAGGCATATGAGAGAAGAAAGAATAAGGCAGGTGTAATGGTGAATTGTATGTGTCAACTTGAGAAGGCCACAGGGCGACCAGATATTTGGTTCATCATTATTCTGAGTGTGTCTGTGAGGGTGTTTCTGGATGAGATTAACATCTGAACGGGTAATTGAGTTAAAGCAGATTGCCCTCCCCAATGGGGGTGGGCCTCATTCGATCTGTTGAAGGCCTAAATAGAATAAAAAAACTGAGTAAGGGAGAATTTGCTTTTTCTGCCTTACTGTCTTTGAGTTGGGACACCAGTCTTCTGCCTTCAGACTCAAACTTGGAATGGACCTGTACCATTGGATCTCCTGGGTTTGCAGCTTGGTGACTGCAGAGCTTGGGACTTCTCAGCCTTCACAATTGTGTAAGCCAAGTCCTTATAATAAAAAAGTCTCTCTCTCTCTGCTCCCTGGAGAACCCTGACTAATACAGCAGGGGGGAAAGCTAAGCAAGGATGTAGTCTCAGTGGATGTCGGTTCAGCCTGATCCCATAGGGAACCTGGGAGCATAATTATACCACAGCGTTGCCCCACCTTGAGGCCGGGGGCTGGCCTTTATATTCCCATTAGTCAGTTCATGAGCTCTGCTCCTAGGGTGGTGTGGGGACAGTGAAGTAGCTCCCTGGAGAAGGGGGCAGCTGTGAGTTATCTGCTGACACTCACAGCGACCAGGGGATGGGAGCATTGGTGCGTCAAGAGCATCCCCTGCAGTAGGCAATTAATAACTAGCAGCCATTGCTATTCTCAAATTTTGATTTATTTCCCACCCCAAAATATACTAACTATAAAGGAAATAAACCAGAATACCAAAATTGTTTACAGTCTCACACTCCAACATACAAATTGCCTTTCTCTGATCCATGTGTGACCATTTTTTTAACCTAGGTATAATAATAGTATAAAGTCTTAAAATTATTGAAAATATAAAAGTAATAGTGCTAATTATGAAAAGTTCCAACAGCATAGAAGAATATAGAATGGACATTAGTTTTCCTTAGCCTTCATGTTCTTCTCCTGCCCAGACAGGACCGCTATCCCCATTAAGTATGTAACCTTACAGACCTTTGACTCCATACACACACTCCGTATAGACTCACACGTGCACACATACGCACGTACTCCAGCTGGATTTAATGGGGTATTATTTCACATATTGGATCTAGGACTTGTATTTGCTACCTAACAATATATCTTGGAGACCTTCTCATGTCAGTACATTTAGAACTTCCTTATTCTTTTTAATGGGGCCGCACAATTTTGCTAGCATGTATGTATCATAATGTATTTAACTATCAATGACATTTAGATTTTGCATTGTTTCTTTCACAAACCAGGCAGTAATGAACTAGATAAAATTTTGTGTTCTGTTTTTTGTCACTGAACTCTATGTTGTTGCACAGTCATAATTATTTTAAAATTGCACCATACTGTTCTATTAAGTTGATGTATCATCATTTATCTAATCATCTCCCTATTGCTGGTTGCATAGGCAACAAATGTTTATTTTATATATATTTATATATATATATATGTATATATATGTGTGTGTATATATATATATATTTACCCCCCTCCCCCAATTTGAATTATTTTCTTATTCTCAGGAGTAGGATTAGTGGGTCAGCTGTACTGAGCTTGGTTTCCTTTGCATTATGCTAAGCAATCTACTAGACAGCCTCAGAGTGAAAGAATATTGCAGAGGTGCATCCATTACATGGATTGCTATATTGTATTAATAATAAACACAGTAACTCTGCTATGAGGGGCAATGCATCCTCAGGGAATAGTTCCTAAAGCCAATGACAGGTAGAATCCTCTCTCCAAAACCTGTGCTGAATGATTGTAAAGCTGCATTCTCAGTACTAGGTGTGTGTTTTTGGCATTTGCTGTTCACACATGCATGTTTGTGTGGATGGAAACCAAGAAGCAAATAGGTAAAGATGGAGAGATTTGAAGTGCTGGCATTTCTCAGGCAGAATCATTGCAGTGGTGCAGCAACAATCCAAATAATGAAAATTAGCAACTGTTTGTATAAAGAACAATAATTTACACAATCATCCACAGAATAACTTTGGCTATATGCATTCAGGAATAATACTAATATTATGATTAATATTATAGCTGCAATCAATATTATTAATATTAATGTTACTTGAGCTAAAATTTGAGTGCTTGATACGTGCCCGGCACTGTTCTAAGTGTTTTACTTAGCACACGTTTAATCTACATAACAATTCTTTGAGATGAGTCCTTTGATATTCCTATTTTATAGATAAGGAAAGTAAAGCACAGAGAAATAAGGTAACTTGATCAGATCTTCCAGTTTGTAGGTGGGAGAGCTGGGATATGACCAGACTTGGTCTGATTTCTTGACCACAATGTTTTACATCCTCTTGGTAAAGGATCATCTAATACCTACTTACATGTTTGATTTTCAACCAAGTTAACCACCGTTCAAGGCAACAAATACTAGATAATATTAAAGCCAGTACTGTAGCTGAGATTCTGCACAAAGAAAGAGTCACTAGTTGAACTACTTTGTAGACAATTTGTGTGGGACTCCTAGGCTGTCAACTTTGAGGAGAGGTGGTCGTAGAAAAAAATGTATGGGTTTTAAACTAATTTTGAATTTCAAGGGAAGCCATAAAATTATTGATGTGGCTGCCTGTTCCTCAGAACAGATGAGTTAGATAATGAGAGATTTCTGATAAAAAGACTTAAAAGCTAAAAATACCAATTCTGCATTTCACGTACCTCGTGTGGGAGGGAGATTTCTGAAAGAACAATATCTTTCTTCACTACTTCATTCCAGATGGCTGCATTGTATGGAAATGAGCAGGTAATGGTGGCCCATTCCGGCAAAAAAACAAACACACAATAAAAGTTGGGGGGAATAACTGAAGGTGGAAAAAAGAGGATCATGTCTATTAAAAAATAATATTAGTCAGTGGTTCTATAGTCAGTGGTTCTATAGTCATAGAAGGGTTATTTTCTAGGAGTAATTTGAATCTGGAAAAGGGAAAGGCGTTGCTGTACTTCTGAGAGATTCCAAAGATCAAGGAATTAATTTAAAAAAAGTATCAGCTCTGTAGCCACTGGGTCAGAGATGTTTATGCTCTCATATCTCATGCAGGCTTGAGAGGTCATCCAAAAACATAGGAATTCATCTTAGTAGAATCTCTTCTCCATTTGCAGTTTCTAGGTGCTCGAGAAGATTTACTTCTGACAAATGAGTGATAATATCTAAAGTCATTAGCAATGATAGTCTAACACCCTGAAACACTCCTTGGAAGATAGAAATTTAATTAGATGCTCTCCCTTCTATAGTTAAGGACTGAACTGGGCCGGTGGGCTGCCAGCCCAGATACGCCTTGCTTCTCTTCCTATAACTTTAACAACACTGCAATTTCAACGTACCTAAACTACAACTGGGCTCCCCCAGGGACTTTGCTGCAAGAGAAAGTTCATCTACCTTTTGGTTTTATATGGTTCCACTATCACCACTATGACCACCACTGCCAGATGTGTTTACCGCAGGCCAGGTCCTCTGCTAAATGCCTTCTGAGATTCATCTCCTTTAATCTTTTCATGCTCACGAGTGAGGGAGCAGCCAAAGCCAAGGCCCCCAGTGCATGCAGGGAGCGAGTTCTGTTCCGTGTGCTGGCGTTCGTTGACTTAAGGGAAACTGGCTCAGCAGGCTGTTAGGAAAAACAGCTTTTGCCCTTGAAGGTTTCCTTCTCTTCCAGTGTGCACCTTTTTGGTGTTCCCTAGGACTTTTGTTAAAAATTCTAACTGTTCACTAGACATTCAGACTTATTTTTTTTCAAAGAATGGAGTTTCGAACATCACCATTCTAGCAAATATATTTCTCGGAAGGGCTTACAGCTCTCTCTGAGCATTCTGGATGTTAACTGAAGCAATCTGGAGATTCTCTTCCAGAGGTATTCGAAGACCACAGATTTTCAACAGAGGCAACAGTTCTTGAGTCAGGAATATTGATCAGGGCTTGTCTCTTCTAAAATGGGATAATCTACCCCAGTATTTTCTTACGTGTGTTCTGCAAAAACTAGTCCTCTGAGATACTCAACAAAAAAGGGGCTCCATGGGCAAATGCATGTTGCAGATAGGAATCTCAGTATGTAAACTTAGTTGTGCGGGGAAATATTGCAATTCCGTATTTTCTGTGAATCAATTTGATTTTAACTCTTATCTGGCATCCCTCCAGATTGATGGGAAATTTTAACTTGGACATACTTGGAGGTTTTTTTTTTTTCCCTTCAAGGAGTTGTATCAGGATTCTTTGATCTTACAGATGCCTAGGCATTGGGGTGATGTCTATCCACACTGCTTTATGCGAAGGTGTCCACCATCCTAACCTGCACAGTCCCTTCAGATGGGGTCCCTCCTGCTGCTGAACTGTGCTTGGGACACAGGGTCTTTGGTGAGGTCGGAAACTCAAATATCTGACGCTGGGAGCTGGGAGAGAATAGTGAGCATGCGTCCCTGCTCTTGGGATCCCCAAACCTCTCTTTCCTCTAACCTTGTTGGATCTGAAAATAGAAATCAAGAAACCTTGCCATGCCTCTCTCCTGAGGCAGGAAAGAGTAGACTCTGCTTTTCCCTCTAACGTGGAAGGGAAAAGAGAAAAGACAGGGAGAAAATATGAACTTGCATTTTACAAAATTATAAGTTTGGGAAACATTGAATATCCTGTTCCTTTCTTGGGTTTCCACAGTTTATAGTAACATATCAAAGGCTCTGAGAAGTCCTGTAATAGGAAAATGTGTTTACATCTATTTAAACCAAAGGCTCCAAAATTTATACTGACTCTGAACATCCCGCAGAGCTCGTGTTCTGGCGATGGTCTTGAGGAAATCTTTAGTAGCTCTGTGTGGACCCATTATTGTCTATGCCCAGGAGACCATAGGAGCAAGTTCTGGTGACTTCTCACAGAGGGACGATTCTTGATTTCTGTCCTATAGAACTTAACTCTTCTGGGTCCACTCCCCACTGCCTTTCTACTGTTCTAGCACTGTGCCTTCCAACATTCCTGGAATGGTTATCCTTTCCGTAGTGCTTCCCATGGACTTCTAGGTGACTGGCACTTCCATTAGGCATGAAGAACACAGGCAAATTACTTGGCATTATCAATGCAACGAGCCCAGAGGCGCTAGGCACTTGAAGTCTATTCCTAGAATACACACCATGTCTAAGCACATGGACGTTATACCTGTACAGAGAGATTGACCAGGTCTGGGATAATGACCAAGATTAGCAGATGAGTACTAAGATAGGCCTGAAAGACCTACAATAGCCTCAGCAGTGCTGGAACACAAGGCCTGAGGCTCTAAGTTCAGTAAACAGGATAGTCATGGGACTTTTCATTATGTATGCAATGAGCTGAGAAGGGAGACAAGCTTGGGCCACAAGATTAAGACAGAAGTCATGCTCTATTACTGCCTGTGTGTTCCAGTATATTCTTTTAAGAGGGCTTGTGTGTTTTAGTTCCTCTTCTCTCTTTTGTGTTCTCTGCTTCTGTGCTGCTAAGGTACCCAGTGGCTAATTGCCCTATCGTGGGTCCTGTTTTCTGCCATATTCTTTTGCTCCACTTATGATTTCTCACATATGATTCTCACCCCATCAGTTTCCACTGCTGTTGTACCCTCAACTGTGTAAGGGAAACCAAGCTGAGTAAACAAAACCATGCAGAGATGGGAGATGACAAGGATTCAGGGCCCCCATTGCCCTCTCAGGGTGCTAGTCTGTGTGCCTCTCTAATTGGGAGAATTTTAGGGGAGAAACTTTAGGCAGGAGGCTTTTTTTGGAATCACATCCCTTGATCTTTTCCCTCAATGTGGGTCTGGCCTTAAGAAGGGAGTGGTAAAGGAAAGCTGAAGCCACAGCCCTTCGCAAACCCACTTGTGGCCCCTTCAGTGCTGGAGGGAAGAGTTAGTCCTGCTTCCTTCCTCTTCTTTTCCAAGCTCTGGTCCAAAGCCTGAGGTCTGAGCTAATTTTGTTGACTTTTTTTTTTTTCCTCTGCAAATGGCAGAAAACCCCACTCCGTGAAGGAAACCAAGTACAACTATAAACCTCAGCAATGTCAGAGCTGGAATCCTTGTGGGGGATGGGGTGGGCTTGGCTGTCTGCTTGGGGCTCCTGGGAAACACAAGACAGTGGGCGATCCTGAGAGGGCAAGAAAAGGCTTGGGTTCCTCTGTGTTAGCTGATTAGGGGTTTTCAGTTGGGCCAACTAACTTCTTCTTACTCCACTTAGCTGACCCTAGAAATCTTGGCTTAACTGCAGAGCTGTATCAATTACAATACTTTACGTGAATTATTTACCAATTATCCTTAATTACCAGGCTGCATGATGATTATGCATATCATCAAACATGTGCCAGATCAACTTGGTTGTAAGATTTATTTGATTGCAGTACTAATCATTGCACACATCTGCTTAGTCTTTGTGAGTTGCTTGCATAGTATGGACATTTCCTCACACCTTGAGAACAATGGCGGTAACACTGTAAGACACTTGCTATTCTGATGGGTTGAGGGAAGAGAGAAAGTAAGCAATGATGATTAGTATCTGCTCCCAAACCCAAGAAATCTAGATGATTAGTTTTTAAAGATAAAGTAAGGCCAATTGTACTTCATTAGAATATAAGTTTCTATCCTCAACAGTGTTAACTTATGTGTTCTTCCTATTTCTGCCGTAGCCTCTGACATGGTAGGAATTCAATAAACATTTGTTGAATTGAGTTGAATTGAATTTGAAATGGCACTAGGCTCTATTTCATGGCCCAAAGTATCAACTGTCATTATCACAAAGTAATATACTGAGACTATTTTTTCCACTATCCTGAAGGTTCATAAGATCACACACATGGGGTTTTATGGAGGGATTACAAAACATTACCCATAGAATGAAATCCGTAATGGTGTGGCTTGAATTCATGACACCTGTGGCCCTTATCACTCTACAGAGTTAAGGTCACATTTCCTGAGAAGGGGAGCTGAGCTCGTCTACTGCTTAAATAAACGTGGCAATGAGTTAGACAAGCGGTAATGCAAAAGCTGTGTGTAGATAGTATCAAATAACTCATGTTTGCTAAGTTGTTAGAAAAATTGTTATGAGAGCAGCATTTTCACGTGGTACAAGTTCAAACAGTACAATTCAAACTGTGCAATAATGAAATTGTACAATTGTGAAAGGTGAACCTTGCCCCCCCTCCTCAGACCCCCAGTTCCACTCTCCGAAGGCAGATACTGTCAATAGTTTCCACTGATTCTGTCCAGAAATTTTCTATGCATATATTTGTATATATGTAGATAGTTTTGTTTGAAAATTAGGCAATTAATAATTAGGTAATATTTAAGACAAACAAAAAGGTATGTCATTTATGAAGAATAATGCCACAAACATGTGTTCCTACACTTTGATTTAATAAATAAAAATAAGTATAAAGGCCCTGTATACTTGTACATCTTTACCCTTACTACTTTTTTTTTCCTAGTTTTTTTTTTTTTTTTTGGGGGCTGTGCCACGTGGCTTGTGGGATCTTAGTTCCCCAATCAGGGATCGAACCTGTGCCCCCTGCAGTGGAAGCGCAGAGTCCTAACCACTGGACCTCCAGGGAAGTCCCTACCCTTACTTCTCTTGTCACTCAAGCATTTTAGTGTCTCTTCCTGATTGCATCTCCTTCCAAGAGGTAACTGCTCTTCTGAATTTGGTTCCCATGCCCACTTTTTATACCTTTATGATATATTTATGTATCCTCGGCAAGATATAGTAACGCTTTTAAACAATATGTTTGTGAAATCATATCATATTTGTTTTTCTGTCATATAATTTTTCACTCAGTTTTGTAAAAGTCATTCATATGGATGCATGTAGCTATAGTTTATTCATTCTCATAGCTGTCTGATATTCCATTATATGAATATATCACAATGTGTACATTAAATCTCTTTCTGATGGATAATTAGATTGTTTTCAGTTTTTGCTACCACAGACAATACTGTCACGAGCAATCTTGTATGTGTCTCCTCATGTAAGTGTGTGAGTTTCTCTAAGGTATATATCCTGGCATGAAACTGCTCAGTCATGGGAAATGCACATTTTAAACTTTTCTAGATATTGACAAATCGTTCTCCAAAGTGACTGTATGTATCCTTTTAACATTTATTTCTAAATAATGAAAAGAACTTGTCCCAGGGTGCTATATATGTGCAATAGGCAATCAAGGTTTTGGAACTGTATTGATTTACTTATCGACATCCATTTCTTTCAGAAGGTGTGTTTCCAGCAAGAGGTGGGGCTGGGGTTTAAACCTAGGACTTGTACCTCAAACCTCTGCACTTCCTGTTGCTTTATGTTCTGTCTTCTCTTTACCTGAAGGCATCCAACCTCCTTGCATGTGTGTGTCTTGCGAAGGCAGAAATTTGAGCCTACATGAAAATGTGAGTCCGCGTGTAGCTTGGGCTGTACTTTGTTTATGGGACCATAGTGGAGAACCTAGTTCTTTGGCTTCTTTTGGTCTTTGCTCCAATGGCGTGTTCCTTCTTCTCGTCCTCCTTTTCCTCCTCCTTCTTCTAAACGCTAACACCATTTTTTTGGAGACTCAAGTAATACAGGTCCCCATCCAAATCTTCCCACCCCATTCCCATTTTGCTCATCAGACTAACTACCACCAACTTTGGGTGGCTATCCTTCCGTTTCCTGTGGGGACATTCCTGGAGACTATGTCATACCCTGTTTCTCACCCAACTTTCACCTACTAGTTTTAGTCTCCGTCGATGATTACTGCCTAAAACAGTTATTACTGTGGTGGTTGCCAGTTAGTGATGTAAACTCTTATTTAGAACTCAAAATGACCTCAAGAAATATACTGTATTATTATCATTGTGAGTATAGACAAAGCAGCAAGGGAATTAATGAGCACGAAGGGCTAGTTGTTATTGTCACTTCTGAATCCTGACTCAATATACAAAAAACCCCCAAACCAAAACCAAACGATCCAACCTATTAGAATTAGATTAATCCACCATTGCAATGGGCTAATGCTGGAAATACTCAAATTAAGATTAAAAGTTGTAGAAGGGGTACTAATGGCTCTTTATCCATCTTTAAGAATATGATATTATGAGAATTTAAATATGTATGCATCTTATTCTGTACCTTAAAAAAAAAAAAACGCAGCATAATTCAGAATAAAACTCTGCCCCAACAACTTGTACTTCATCTGAAAAAATGTATTTGCTGAAGTTGTTCAAAAAACAACTTATCTTAAGAGGTGTTCGGCAGCAGAAAGGCCTGTAGGCATCTTCTGGACCCAAGATCCAAACTCAAAAAAGCATGAGTTGATATTTTATTCTAATAGGACCTGCGGGGGTCAACTTCTCTCCAAAAGGAAGGTTAAAATTTCACGGCGCATCAAGAGACGTGTTCCTGCTTCTAATCCTCATGTTTGAAAACATGTATATCGGGGGAAAGAATGCTTTACATCCTTATCAAGTAGGGCATAACAAAATTGGAAATTGGCTCGTGATTTATTGTACCTCCGGTGACACACTGAAGTGTGTAGTAAAATTAACTTTGGGTCTATACAGTAGCTGCTTGCGCAGCATGACTAAAGAAAGACCCTGTGAGCAGGAGAGGTCGCAGATGAACGAGGCCAGAAATGGAAAACTTCCACTGGTGTAGGCAGCACAAATGCTTGTTGTTAGCATTTGCATTCCGTCTTTGTGGCTAGTAGGAACACAGACTCAGAAGGCCCTGAAGGTCCCTCTTTCTTCCTTCCTCTAGCCACCTGGACCCGTGAAAGTCCATCTGATACAAAGGTCTCTTTGTTTGGAGTCAAGTCAGGGCTGCTACCGGTCGTCAAGCAAAGTCAAGCAGAAGTCCAGGCTGCCATGGCACAAGACCATATTGTTGCAGGCCCGGGCTTGGGAGGCATTTTTTGGCAAGCAGGACACTTTGAACACCCACAGGAGCTCGGGGTTGTGGACATAGCCATGGATGGGGAAAATATTTGATAGCAGAGCCCTTTCTGGAAACTCCCACGTGGTGAACAAGGATGTGCAGTGTAATTTTGGTTTCATATTAAAATTCCTTGAAGCAGGCCCTAGGACTGTATCAGGTTCTGAGATCTTTCCCTTAAAGAAATCGCCAAATGCAACACTTTAGCATTAGGATTCCATTGCAGTAATATAAACCAAAAAGGGGCTAATTTACATTTGTGCCCTCACCATTAATGTAAATTGGTTATTTAGCTATCTATGCTAAAGAGCAGCAGTGTAAAACAAAGGTAGTTTTACTAACTACATTTCGCCCTCTGAAATCTACTGTGCATGGAGTTTACATTCAGTGAATTTTTTTCCCCCTGTTCGATGCAGTACGGCATTTACTCTGCCTAATTAACATATTTATTAACAGATTACTGCCCCCTTTCTGCAATTTGCATTTTATAACACATCACCACAATGAAGTTACTAAGACTGCCCCATGCCCCCCTCCGGTGATTCTTCTGGGATGTTGCATTAGCCTTTTTGTCTCCTCTTGTCTTCATCTCTTTTTAGGCAGGGGTAATTAAAGAAAAAATGCATTTACAAACAATGATAATGCAGGAATAATAGGGATGTTAATGAGTTTCAGTCACCACATCCTTTTTTTTGAGACTGTGGGCAGGTGTGAGCAGGGATATTGATGCGGAGGGACCAAATCTTGCATCTCATCCATGTGGGAACAGTTCCTGAGAAATTAAAAAAGAGCATACTTATGTACACATTTGTTATCAAAAGCTTCCCGAACTGAGTTTCTCAAACTTAACAATACTGATGCCTGAGTATCAGGCATCAAAATTAAATAAAACTTTCTAGGAGTGGATCCCAGGAGGGTCCAGTTTCAGGCAGGGTTGAGAACTGCTGCTCTCAATGCTTTCCAGACCAGGAACTCTCAAACCTTTTGGTGTGGCGACGGCCTTTTTGTTTATTTTTTATGATACCACCTAACTGAGTGTATGTGAAGCTTTTAAAATTAATTCTCAAAATTAAAGTTAAATAAAATGAAATTTGTTTTGAGAATTTGGAGTGGAATTTAGTATAAGGCCTTGAAATAATTGGAGCCCATGTGTAAAAGTTACCAGTTCTGGGCAGGGACGCATCATTAACATGAGCATAAGCCTTACTCTTTCACAAGTGGCTTCACTTTAAATTCCACCCTCAAAGCAACATTCACAGCAGGGCTTTCTGATGCTTTATGGACTTAGGAGGACAGGCTGCTTTCAGAACACCTGTTGGTTTCACCTGCTTGTCACCTTTGAGCTCCCTTATTGCCCTTTTTCTCTGTTCTATGCTTAGATCTTATTTCTTGCCTATATATTCAATGTTTCCTTGCAAATGGCTTGAAATGCCACAAAAGTGTAATGTAAATAGTCAGAGTCATTTAGAGAGATCTGACAGCTAAAAAGAGAGGTAGGGAGAAGTCAGTACGGATATATTAAAGAATCTTGTTGGTGATAGCTGTGCTTTTCCTGATAGCTTCCCTGAGGAGCCTCTCATCCTTCTCTTGTCATAGTTTTATCCTGGACTGAGAAATTGCTGTAGGGAGTGGGCACCACAGTCCCATCTTCTCACTCTATGCCTTTCTGATCTCATCACCCACAATTTCTTCATATTTGACTTAAATCCGTGTCAGGAAGAGGAGGAGTACCTAAGTCGACTGCTGAAAGATGCACCTGAAACAAAGGCCCACAAAGAAAAGGGAGAATCCTTTCATGGATTTCCAGTGTCTCTTGGTTCTGAAAGATGTTCCAGGTGAGAAGTTCCATCTTGTGTGAAGAGTACAAATTGACTCCATGATACTCAGGTGCAATTAAAAACATATTCCCTTTTGTTTAAAATATCAAATTAGATATGGCTTAAGACATTTGTTTCTTAAGTGCCTATGGCATCTCCACCCTTTGGGAGGTACCCTTACTGTGCACCCTGTTCTTGGGGGAGGGGCAGCCCAAAGCCCGGGCTCTTGGTATATGTGTTCTCGTCTACCTGCCAAGGGTGCTTAAGACAAGATGTATCAGCACAGCACAGACTGGTTCATCGGAGTAAGACTTAGATGCCCAGTCTGGTGATAATTCCATGGAGCTATATTTTTTCTCATCAAGCTCATAATTGCCCAAGAGTGATACTCAGACTAGGGTCCAGGTGTCCAGCTGTCCTGACAAAACCCAATATACATGGGAACATTAATAAGCAACACCCTACATTAATTTAGCACTTAAACTTCTGGGAGGGAAGCTAGTTAATTTAATCAAAAACCACTTTATCGATGTATGACATGTAAGAAGCCGCACGTATTCAGTGGATCCAGCTTCTTGAGCTTGCGGATAAGCGTATACCCGTGAAACCATCACCACCATCAAGGTCATAAACATATCCATCTCCTCCCAATGTTTCCTCCCACTCCTTTTATTAATTTTTTGGCAGTAAGAACGCTCAACATAAAATCTATCTCTTGGCAAATTTGAAATATACAATACAGAATTGTTAGCTAGAGGCACTGTGCTGAACAGTAGATCTCCAGAACTGAGTTATCTTGCATAACTGAAACTTGTACCCTTGACCGTTACCTCCCTGTTGCCCCTCCCCCAGCCCCTGGCAACCACCATTCTATCTACCGCTTCCCTGAGTCCGACTATTTAAGATTCTACATATAAGTGAGATCATACAGTATTTGTCTCTCTGAGAAGCCAGTTAATGTTAATCCTGTGTATCAAGGAAAAGCAAAAAGACCTTAAAGCAGGTTTCTTAGTGTGGAATTAGTTCATAGATCCCCCTAAGGGTGCGGCTGGGCTTTGATAGGTTTGCACAGCTCTTGAAATTGAATGAAAAAAATTAGAGCAAATTTTGAATGCATTTTTTGGGTAGAAGATTTGAGACATCTACTAGATTTTCATGGTGGTTTTGGCCTTAAATGGGTGAATAACCACCACTGATTTTGGAATTTAGGATTCTGAGAAAGGTGTGTTATGTGGACAGGGTGGGATCTTCACATATGCCTTTACAAACAAATATTTTCAGCCACCACAGATGTGCTAAACTATAGAAAATTGACTCCTCGGTTCCAAAGCCCTCTCTGACTCTTGTTTCCTTGGGTGTCAGGTTACCCAGAATAGGGACCCAACAGAACCAAATGAATGCAGGGGAAACAAGGAACCAGTAGCAAGGGAGACATTTCCCAGGCTCAACCTGTCCTGGCCTCGAGCAGAACCGGACCGTCGGGGTGAAGCTGAGGGACCGGATGCTGTGGTGGAGTCAGAGGGGCAGCAGCCAAGGGCATGACATTCTGTGACATTTGATCTGTTTCCCTGTTGGTGCAGGTGAATCCTTAGTCCAGTGGTCCTGGAAGATGCAAGCGGTGCCTACTGATTTCTTCATCCTGTAAAATAATGGACTCGGGTTTCTTTGAGGAAATAGAGCCACAGGGTGCTACATAAATTTCATTACTCTTATTATCATCACTCTGATTTTAATTTGATTTAAAAATTTTATTGGTCCTAACTGCAGCAGTTATGAATGTTGATGTTATTTTCTGCCATTTCTAATTTCTATAAAGAATACAGATCTTTGCTTCTTAATAATCGAAAATGACTCCTGCTTAATAGATTCATGCATTCATAGGGAATTTCAGTCTTTGGCTTTGACATTAAGGGTTAGTGCATATTATCAGTTCCTTTAAAAATTATGTTGTTTTCTAAATCTAGTCATGTCAGATCTGTATGATCTAATAGTCTGATGTTTTTTATTATGGAGGAAAAGTAGTCAATTTGGAATAAAAAAAGCTAAATGAACATATTTTTATATGCAAAAATAAGAATAGTGCTTAATGATATTTTGCTATTGGCTTTTGCTAAAGATTTTTTTTTTTTTTTTCCATTTGGAGTAATGCCAGTTGGGGACCTCTATAGATAAAGGGTAAGAGTGTGTGTTTGACTTTGTATGAGACACGCTTGTAGGTCCTAAAGAGTTAAAACATATTTGGATCACTCTTGTTAAGTAGGCTGCTATATTAGGCAGACTTGTATAAATACCCAGAAAAGGCCTTGTGAGAGCATAACCTACTGCATTCTGTTTGTGTTATGGTCACTGAATGAGTGAGCTAATTTTAAATACTGAACTCTAATTATAAAAAACCACTTCCCTGAAAGGGGGGGTAATGTGGCGAAGGGGGAGTGAGGACCTGAGAGGTGAGTCACAGGGCCAGATGAGTGAGTGGGTGGAGGTGATAACTGGCCAGAGGGTGTAGGATCATTTCTTACGGTGCAAAGATCCTGGGGGAGAAACTAGGAACTGGGTTTGTTCCCGTGGCTATCATCCGGAAGATGTATGTGGATGGAGTACCTGCACAGAGAGCCCTCAGATTTTGAGGAATAATAATAAGCTGCAATTTTGACTAGGGGCAGGGAAACCCATAGAGAAGCACCCTAAGTAAGTAATATGGGGGTGCACTGCACTAAGTGGTCTGTGGTTCATGAGCAGTTACTGGAGGAGAGGAGATGTGGGCTCAGCAAGTGCTTTCCTACTTTTGCTAAGATTCTTGGGGTGAGATTCCTTTGTGTCTCTGATTGATCCTGTGCATTTTCTTTACTTATTTTCCCAGCTCTTTGTTTTTTTTTAGTAAATGCTGCTTGAATTCAACTGTTTACCTCTGTTGCACTAAGGGAAAACAAGAAAAGGATATTAGTTCTGGACTTGGACCCAGAGAAGAATGGGCCCATATCGGTAATCCAGGACTATCTCCTTATTTTAAGGTCAACTGATTAGCAAACTTAATTCTTTGCCATGTAACATAACATAGGCACATGTTCTGGGGATGCAGACATGGACATCTTTGAAAGGCTATTATTCTGCTTACCAAAGATGGAAATGTTCTACATCAGTGCTGTCTAATACAGTAGCCACTAGCCACATGTGGCTATTTAAATGTAAAGAAAATTAAATGTCCAGTTCCTCAGTCACATTAGTCACAATGCAAGTGCTCAGTAGCCATATGTGGTTATTGGTTAGCACAATGGACAGTGCCACTCTAGAGTGGCAGGAAGTGCCAGAAAATGTAGGCCCTGGTGTTTCCCAACCTCTTCCACTAAAGGACACTTGAGAGTGGATGAACCTGCACCCATGGCAACAGGAGATGTGGAGTAGCCCAATGAGACCCAATTCAAATACCAACATTTAAAAAAAATATTATTCTCATTTTATTTATTGATTGAAGTATAGTTAATTTACAATGTTGTATTAATTTCTGGTATATAGCAAAATGATTCAAATATGTATATATGTTCTTTTTCATATTCCTTTCCATTACAGTTTATTACAAGATATTGAATATAGTTCCCTGTGCTATATAGTAGGTCCTTGTTATTTATCTATTTTATATGTAGTAGTTTGTATCTGCTAATCCCAAACTAGTGTCTCTGAGTCTTTTTCTATTTTGTAAATAAGTTCATTTGCATCAGTTTTTAGATTCCACATATAAGTGATATATGATATTTGTCTTTCTCTGTCTTCACTTAGAATGATAATCTCTAGGTCCATCCATGTTGCTGCAAATAGCATTATTTCATTCTTTTTTATGGCTGAGTAATATTCCATTGTTCCTATATACCACATCTTCTTTATCCATTCAACTGTCGATTGACATTTAGGTTGCTTCCATGTTTTGTCTACTGTAAATAATGCTGCAGTGAACATTGGGGTGCATGTATCTTTTTGAATTACAGTTTTCTCTGGATATATGCTCAAGAGTAGAATTGCTGGATCATATGGTAACTCTAATTTTAGTTTTTTGAGGAACCTCTCTACTGTTTTCCACAGTAGCTGTACCAGCTTACATTCCCACCAACAGTGTAGGAGGGTTCCCTTTTCTTCATATCCTCTCCAGCTTTTTTTATTTGTAGACTTTTTAATGACGGCCATTCTGATTGGTGTGAGGTGATATACCTCATTGTAGTTTTGATATACATTTCTCTAATAAGTAGTGAAGTTGAGCATCTTTTCATGTGCTTATTGGCCATCTGTATGTTTTCTTTGGAGAAATGTCTATTTGGGTCTTCTGCCTATTTTTTGATTGGGTCAAACACCAATATTTTTAAGAGACTCTTACGAATTTTTATTTTGTCAATAATTTATTCAAGTTTATTTTAATTAAAACTATATTTCTAAATCTATAAGTACAACCAGCGTTCTGGAAAAGTCACCATGTTTATTCCAGAACTCCCTTGGCCTTTTGCCCCACACTCCAGTGCTGATACATATACCAACAGGAGGAGCCCAGCTGTAGAAATTTCTGGGCACAGGAGGAATATGGCAAATTGGAAGAGGGCCCCAGGGAGCAATGGGGGAGACAGTTTTGATGGGAAGTAGACTAGAGATAAGGAGACCAACCATCCATAAGAAGATGATTATATATTCTTGCCCTCTTTAACTCAGGTAACATTATGTGACTTGCTTTGGCCAATGAAATATGATCCAGAGTGACACATGTCACTTTGGGGCAGAAACTTTGAAAGCCAGTTCCTGCTTCATGTTACTCTCCTTTCCCTCTTTGTAATACTTTCTCCCCCAGCAACAAATAATGTTTCAGATGAAGGCTGCTCCATCAACCTTGATCCCAGAATGAAGACAAGGTGGAGCAGAGCTGCAGCTGACCCATGATGGGCAAACAGTGTAAGAAATTAATTTATATTTTTGTCAGCCATTGAGATTGTGTGGTTATTTTGTTACCTCAGCAGATCTTAGCCTATCATGATTGATACAGAGATGGTGCAAGATATTTGGACAGAGGCCTTGGCTGTATAAAAGGTTAATTAAGAGATATGTTGACTTAAAAATGGTTACAGCTCACAGGTGATCATAAGCCTTAAGCTTTATTTATGCTGTTTGCTTGTCCTTATACAACAGCCATCCTCTCTTTAGATTTCAAGTTAAGGTTATTTTTACTATTTAATTTATGCTTTATTTTTATTTATTTTTGACCATGCTGCTTGGCTTGCGGGATCTTAGTTCCCTGACCAGGGATCGCACCCATGCCCCCTGCAGTGGAAGCACGGAGTCCTAACCACTGGACCCCCAGGGAATTCCCTAATTTATGCTTTAGAGAAATCAAATTATATACATAGTGCTAAGATCACTTCATGAGAATACTCTCTGATTGGATTTAGGTTGCAAAAAGAAAGCGTTGAAACAATTTACTGAAGACATAAGATTTTTCTGTTAACTAGAATTGTTGGAAATTGAGGAGATGGGTTTATATATTTCAGATGACTTTCCTCCCTGGTTTACTACATTGAGTAGTCCTTGGTTTGAGATTGACCTTCCAACCTCAAAGCCAAAAATAGATACAATTTTGGTAGCTATTTTTATAAAGGGTTGAGCGCTAAAAGCAAGTTAATGGTTGACTTGGATCTTTTTTCCTTGCCCTAATCAGTAATAACTGATACTATCTGTTTCCTCAGAGCAATAAATAATAGTACTATTACATCTGGTAAATAAAATATATTATATGCCAGAGTCCAAAATTGGAATGTATATCCCAAGATAGAGATTTTAATAGTTAGAATAGACCCAGTAGCAGCATGGAAAAAAATGCGATTAATCACCCACAGTAGTTATGTCACTTTTTTGGTCCAACTTTGAGCAGTTTATATTATTGTTACTTGACCTTTTTATGTGTATAAATAAAGGCTTGGAAAGAGAGTGGAATTACTGGTGGGGGGAGGAGAGCAGGTATATTAAAATAGGTATCATGAGGTGGAGGGTTTATAATGACTTGACTGAAGTCTACTGTTCTCCTGGATAGGTTTCTGTTTCCTTTTCTTATTTCCTGTAGTACAGAAATACCCTTTGTTGCTCTTTATTGGCCCAAAGTATGAATCTTAAAAAACAGAGAAGCCACAAGCCATGTACTCTTCATGGACCATGAAATGGTGGTGCTGAGGGAAAGATGAGGGCAGACAGGGCTGATGTGCTCCTTCATCAGGACTCCAAATGATGGGACTGTTTGCTTCTATTGACGACATTCTTCCCTTGTCAAGGGAAAAATTTCAGGGAGGAAGATGTATTAGGTGGTGTCTTTGTTCTTTCTTGACGTTCTTAGGCCATTTTTGAAAGGGGACAGGAAAACTTTCATACATATCCAGGGGACTAGGCTATATATATTCAATTTCATAAATCATGTATTCTTGATGTGTATTATTGTATAGGCACTCTGCACTCAGCACCTAGAGCAGAGTTGACGTTTCCGCCTCCCCAACAAGGGAAGAATTTTACCAATAGAAGCTTTTCTATGCAATGAGCCAGGAAACTGCATAGCAGAGTGGAATGTCTTAAATTGCTGTAAAGTGAATCATACTTCTTCCTAGGAGCCATAGTAAAATTAAAGATTATCTTTCTGACTGAAGGGTTGATAGTAAATAAATCACAGATATATAAGTATACCGTAGAGGAGAGATACAGGTGTAACTTCAGTTATAATTTAAATGGTAAATTAATGAAGTAATAAAATGGGTATAAATCCACAAGGAGCGGCCAATGTAATGTAAGGCACATGTACAACACAGGAAAACTCATGCATCATGAATTTGACCCAAAATTAATGATAGCTATAACGAACATTGATTAAACATTAAATTACCCATAGTTTTACTTGCCTACTTAGGACTGATTTACTTGCCTCCTTGGGAATGATCTTCTGGGTGCTTTAAAAGAGGCAATCCAATGAAGCTTTAACCAATGTTTCCTTTTCTGTTACAGTAAATTTCCGTGTAGAAGACAGGCACTGTTGACCTTTATCACTGATCTTAAAATAGCAGGTGTTTCATAAATGAGGATTATTGTCAATTATGGGGCTTCTTCTTCCTCCAAAAATTATCTTCTAAAAAGAAGCTGATTATTCCATTCACAAGAGCACAAAAATATGAAATACATAGGGATAATCTTAACAAGAAATGTTTAGTCTCAATATGAAGAAAACTAAAATTTTTAAGGGAAGAGAAGATTTTATTCCTTTGTGGAGGGTGGGGTTAAATGTCTTAAAGATAAGAATTATGTTTTTTTGAAATGAGTTTAATAGAATTCTAATTATTATTCATGTAAGATATTATGGGGACATAAAAATAATCCCAAAATTGTTCTGGAGGAAAAATACAGAATGGCCAAAATTTTTTTTGACGAAGAGTCGTAATGAGAGAACACTTGTACTATCATGTATTAAAATGTAATACACTATTTCACACCAATGAGGGTGGCTGTTATCAAAAAAGAAAACAAGTGTTGGTGTGGATGTAGAGAAATTGGAATCCTTGTGGATTGCTGGTGGGAATATCAGATGGTGCAGCTGCTGTGGAAAACAATGTGGCAGTTCCTCAAAAATTAAACATAGAATAACCATTTGATCCAGCAATTCCACTTCTTGGTATATACACAAAAGGACTGAAGGCAGGGATTCAGGCAGATATTTATACACCAGTGTTCATAGCAGCATTATTCACAATAGCCAAAAGGTCAAAACAACCCAAACGTTTATTGACAGATGAATGAATAAACAAAATATACATCCAAGGGAATATCATTCAGCTTTAAAAAAGAGGAATGAAATTCTGACTCATGCTACAACATGGATGAACCTTGAAGACATTATGCTAAGTAAATAAGCCAGACATAAAGGGATAAATATTGTATGATTCCACTTATATGAGGTACCTAGAATAGTCAAATTCATAGAGGCAGAAAGTAGAACAGTGATTGCCAGGAGCCAGAGGGAGAGGAAGTGGGGAGTTTCATGGGGACAGAGTTTCAGTTTGGGAAGATGAAAAACTTCTGGAGATGGATGGTGGTGATGGTTGTACAACATTGTGAATGTACTGAATGCCACTGAACTGCACTTAAAAATGGTTACAATGGTAAATTTCATAATGTTACACATATTTTACCATAATAAAAAATATCCAAAAGCTGTATCATAAAGTTATAGTAGCAGAGTAATTGCTCAAGATTGGTACTCAGTTCAATATGATCACATGCATAATCAAGAAAGAAACTCTACAGTGTTAATGAATTTAATATATGATATAAATAGCCATCGTAATAAATTGGAAAAAAAAGAATAATGAATACTGGGACAATTAGTGAACTATTTTGGGTAAAAATACACACTAAGCTCTTATAATCTAAAATACCAGCTGGATCAAAGTGTTCAGTTAAAAAAATGAAAACATGAGACTGTGTGTAATCTCAGGATGGGTAAAGGCTTTTTAAAAATAAAAATAAGAGCATTGCAAAGAAAAATTTGATAGGTTTCATGCATTAAATTACTTCTGCATATAAAAACACTTATAAACTAACAAAAGGCCAGTGATAACCAGAAAAAATATTCATAGACAAAAGCTTTACTAACATTATCCTGTGCACAGTTAATGCAAAAATAGACAGTTTAAAGAAGAAAAAGATAAGGGTTGATACAAATGTTCGGTCTTGCTAGAAATTTAAGATTTGTAATGGTTTTTGACTATCTATGAACAATGCTGTGCTTTTTTAAAAATTGAAGTATAGTTGATGTACAATGTTGTGTTAGTTTCAGGAGTACAGCAAAGTGATTCAGTTATATACACACACCCACACACACATATATACATACACACACATATATATGTTTTCTTTTTCAGATTCTTTTCCATTATAGGTTATTACAAGATATTGAATATCATTCCTTGTGTTGTAGAGTAGGTCCTTATTGTTTCTCTATTTTATATATAGTTGTGTGTATATGTTAATCTGAAACTCCTAATTTCTCCCTTCTCCCTACTTTCCCCTTTGGTAACTGTAAGTTTGTTTTCTATGTCTGTGAGTGTACTTCTGTTTGAACAAAACTGTTATTAAAGATAGTTCTCAGTGTGGTAGAGGGTTTGGGGTGGGGATTAAGCACTTGATTCACAGGTGGGGAGGGAACACATTTGGACAGCCTTTCAGGAAAGGTGCAGCAGGACTTTGTTGGTTGCGACAGAAACTAAGCTTAAGCTAGTTTAAACAAAAAGGGAAGTTTTTTGGCTTATGCAACTGAGAAGTTCAAGGAATGGAACTGACTTTATGCAAAGTTGGATCGAGTCGTTCAAGTCTTTCATTCTGTCTCAGTGCCTGTTTCTGTCTCTCTCATTTGCTTGCCTCTGCAGGGCTATATTCTCTACATGGTGAAGAGAGCGGCTGGCAGACCCATGTTTACATTATTCTTACTGCTTGCTGTCCTAGAGGAAGCAAGAGAGTGAGAGCAGGAATCTCTTAAAAAAAAAAGCAGCTTTATTGAGGTATAATTCATATACCATCCCAATTCACCCGTTTAAACCATACAATCACATTATTTTTAGTATATTCACAGAGTTGTGCAAACATCACCATGGTCAAGCTTAGGGCAATTTCATCACCCCGAAAAGAAACCTCATACCAATCGCCCATACTCCATTTCCTGCCCCCATGCTCCCCAACACCTTAGCCCTAGGTAACCACTAATCTACTTCTGTCTCTATAGATTGGCCTGAGTATGAGCGTTTTTTTAAGTCCCTCCAGCAAAAGTCCTGAGGAAACTCCAGTTAGCCTGGCTTGGGTTATGTGTCCATTCCTGGACCACTGACTGCATCAAGTGGATGGAGTCCTCTTAATGGTCAGGCCAGGTCACCATCTCAGCTCCAGGGCCAGGGAGTGAGATCAGCCACATCTGAGCCACATGCTTTGGGCAGGATCCCTATGGAATGGGAAGCAGTTCTCCAAAGGCAGGAGAGTTGGGAAGGTAAATGAGTGTCCACACCAAGGGGAACTTGGCAATATGTATCCAAAGTCTTTGAAACATACATATCTCTGTGTAGCACTCCAGTATTGGAACTTTATCCTAAAGAAAGGACCAGAACCGCGATGAAGAGTGGCCCCCACTTGCCACAACTAGAGAAAGCCCTCGCACAGAAACGAAGACCCAGCACAGCCATAAATAAATAAATAAAAATAAATAAATAATTAAAAAAAAAAAAAAAAAAAGAAAGGACCAGAAACAGGCTTTCACTCCAGCTGTGCCAGTGGCGATGGGTGTGAAGCAGAGAAGGAGGCAAAGAACAGCAGCCCTCCTGTTGGTAGAGAAAAGTGAATGACAGTGCAGTGCTCTACGTGGGCAGGGGGCACTTCCAAAGAACTCTAAACCTCTTGACTTCAGCTTCCCCTAAGGGCACCAGTGTGCCATGATGGTAAGCACCCCAGCTTCCGAGGGCGAGGAATATTCTCTGGCTAAATGATTGCACTTTTCACCCTGAGGAAGCAGGCTCTCCATCAGCACCCGGTGGAGTGATGTGCGCTCCCTCTAACTCCTGTCCTGTCCCAGCCACTTGGGTAGCATTTTGAGTCCTGTCCTATGCAGTCCAGACAACAAGTGAGAAGGCTTGAGCCAGATGTAACAGTGCAGGTGTCCCTTGAGCAGCGCTGCCTCGACCTTGTCTGCACGTGTTCCCTCTGGTCTTTTAAACTTGTCCGGCCTGGACTGAGGGGACATTTGAGTTCTCTTCAGTCAGAAAGAACCACTACACTGTGGTAGATTCCCCAGGAAGATCTCTGTGTGGCCTGTACACTGTCTTCTAACTGCCTAAAACTGGTTTTTTAAAAAACATTTTTTAAAGATTGAGGTATAGTTAACTTACAATGTCATGTTGTTAATTTAAGGTGTACAGCAAAGTGATTTGGTTTTATATATATAGATAGATATATGTATATGTATGAATATTCTTTTTCAGATTTTTTTCCATTATAGATTATTACAAGATATTGAGTAGAGTTCCCTGCGCTCTACAGTAGGCCCTTGTTGTTTACCTATTTTATATACAGTAGTGTGAATCTGTTGAGGTGGGTGCTTTGGTTCAGGAGGTACCTGCTGTTTTATGAGGGCAGTGGGGAGAACCTCTGAAAGTGAAATTAAATCAATAAATTGAAAGGCTAGTTTGGGGGGCATGAAAGAAGCAAGTACAACCAGCCTCTCAGTGAACAAACAACTGTTACAGATAGCATCGGGCCAGTCTCTATGTGTTTGAGGTTCATGCTGCTGGTCTGAATTGGGTTGTTAATTGTTGGAGGTTGAGTCTTCAATGGGATTTCAGAAATACAATATACAAAGTGAAGGCAGTTCTGGCATCCTGTGGGCGTCTGTTGAGATTCAAGTGGGAAAGGTTGTGTCAACCATCCCGAAGTCCCGGGATGACCTCATAGCAGGAGTTTTAGGTGTTCGTTCCTGCTGGGCCTCTCTGTGCACTCCTGGCTGGCGTGCAGGCTCTCCGAGGCGGTGGAACTCCAAGGCAGAGGAGCTGGTATTTCTAGGAGCCACGGTCAGCCCTGGCGTGGCCACATCCTTTGAGCTTGTTCTAGGCAGGAACTAGTAAAAATTTTCTTCACTTGATTGCAGTCAGGATTGGACTATCCCACCCAGGTACATTTAGAAATCAAACTAAGCCGGGAGTGATAAAAATCAGGGGTGGGCCGAGAGGGTGGTTGAAAAGAGAAGAAAATTTGGATTGGCACTGAGATTGGCATGGGTAGGGGTGGGGAACAAGCCCTTCTCTTAAGTCTCCCGATTTCATGATTTAATATTGGAAGAGAACCAGCTTTAAACCACATTTAAGATCTGATGGCTAATGGAGTGGAAGGTGTTTGGAGAGCAGAATATTTTTGCTCAGCTCTTTGGCAAGCTGTTGGTATAAACAGTTAAGTGACGTGAGGCCACAGTTTCTCCAGCTTCACTGCCAAGTTCCTGCACTGGAGTCAGGCGTGCCTTTGTGGTGTTGTGGAAAGATGAACAGGATTTGAATTTAGAGCATTGTAGTTTATGTTTTAGCTCAGCTATTTGTCAGCACTGTGAATTGTCTGTGGCTTAAGTTTCCCGTCAGTGACTGGAGGGATGGATTTTCTACAGGGGCTTCCTAATTGCCATCCCTTTTTATATTAATTCTTTATAGAATTTTAGGTCAAGTAGTTTTTACAGATGTAGCCTTAGAAGCCATGAATTTTAGAGTTAAATGATCCCCTTCTTTCCTCTGTCCGTCTTCCCAAGGCCTTGATACTGAATGCCAACTAGCAATTAGAAGAGAAAAATGGCCTTGGGGGAAAGTTTAGACATCTTAAGCTTTGAAACTCTCCTTGTTCTCCCCATGTCCCAAGTGGTTTAATTTTAACATGAATAATATGCCTTCATACTGGATTGTAAAAGGCATGTGATTCTATTTTTTTAAAAAACCATTTATTTATTTATTTATTTATTTGCCTGCGCTGGGTCTTAGTTGTGGCGTGCGGGATCTTCGTTGAGGCATGCGGGATCTTTAGCTGCAGCATGCCGGGTCTTTAGTTTTGTCTTCAGCAGTATGAAAGGGAAAGAATGTTAGTGTGTATCATCCTCTCTTGCTTTTGAAGCCAGCGTAGTCATATAATTTTGTTACCAACAGTGCTAACTTAAATGTGATCTGGTTGCCCTTGGAAATGCAGGAACTTATAAGAATGTACTATAAAATAAAATATGGACTGATTCCCAGCAAAAGAAAACAAAAGAAATCCTCTAATCACTTTGAATCTGTAAAATGAGAAGAGAAAGGGAAAAAAATTATGATGCCAATGATTACGATGATGAAGTTGATGCTACCTGTCGCCAAGTCTATTTTGGGCTGGTGGAGGGGATGGGAAGGGGTGGATGTGAGTGGGGTGGGGAGAGGTGGTAATCTGCGGTGGAAGAAGAAGATCATGAAATCAAATTTACCCTGGCCAAGTGATGGCGGCAAAGGGTTTTCTTTGCCACTGAAGATGTCTCAGGTGTCACTGGGGATTGGAGGCTGGGATGGGGTGAGGGGGTAGTTGAGAGTCATATACTTCCCTCTCTCTGATGAGTTAACACAAGCACATATACCCCAAAGAAATGTCTTTCAATTCCTTCAAGTTTGTGATGTAAATTGTAAGGGTGCAGTGGGGGTGAGGGTGAAATATGAGGAGCTGCAGCCTGAGTTTGGCTGACTCATCTCCGTGCTCTGTACAACAGCAGGCGCTTTCCTGAGCAGACCCTGGGGATGTTCCCTCGTGCGTATTCTCTTGGTTGATAGACTCTTCAGCCCAGACCCCTCTCTTTCCTCCTTTCCTCCAGACGTCTCCATTTCTCCTTGTCGTCCCTCCTCTGATGCCTCAAGCATCCTTATTCCTTTATCATAGTTATGAATCCCAGCTAGTCTTTCCCCAGACTCTCTTTTGCTGAAGCTCCAAGACATGGGATAGAAGGGAGAGGAAGGATATTGGGTGGTCTTGACTTCCTTTTTAATTTCCCTTTTCTGTTTTTCTTTTATATTGCCTCCAGAGATCTAAAAAAAAAAAATCAGATTTCATACTGTGAGAATTAATTTTCTTATTGGATCTACTTAGAGTCATTTCACCTGCTAGCCTAGAACTTGGCTGTTATGCGCAAAAAAAAAAAAAAAAGTATCCTCTTGCGGCCCGTGATCAAATCCACTTTACTTTGTTTCTGGAAGCCCACACCCACCTGCTCTTTCCTGGTTTCTGTTTCTTTCTTAGTTGCATCTGGTAAGCAGATGTGCAGTCCTGCAGTAACAGTGGTGAAATAATACTGATGCTGCTGCCGATGTAACAGAGATGCCAGCTTTTGCCCAAGGGAAGTCTAGACATGCGTGGGCTTCTCTGTTGAGCTGGTAGGGCAGGACTGTCAGAAGACTGTGTGTGTGAGGATTAAGGATTCTTTGGGAAGGGGATTCTTCAGGAAGACAGGAAGATCTGGGCACAATAAGCTTGGCCTAATAACCAATCTTAGGTCTCAAAAGGGGGTGATGAATTATGCCTCTAATCAAATGTTCCTTCTCAGATCATCCTATTGTCGACTGAAAAATAATGCACAACATGAGAGTTGTGAGTTAAGTTTTATGTGGGACCAAATGAGGACTATGGCTTCAGAGACAGGCTCTCAGAGAGCTCTGAGGAACTGCTCTGAAGAGGTAGGGGGAAGGTCAGTATATATGTGACTTTAGTGAGGGGGGGAGGTGCAGTCAAACATACATTTTGGCAGAGGCTTGCTGCTAGTCATGAGGAGCAGACGTCTCTGTTAATGATTTTAGTGCTTTTCTAGAGATGAGAAGATGCAAGAATTTGGATTCATAAAATCTAATCCTGAAATTGTCTATCTGAAGGCCTGTCCTGCCAGTTTTTCCCAGAGCACAGAGTGCCTCATTCCTGATCTCTACACTGAACTCCTTTCAGGGGGCGTTGAAGGTCAACGACTGCAGGGGCTAGTGAGTTACTCCTTGTAGAGGCAGATGGCAATTGACAGTTTTTATTTTGCACTGTCTAAACTGCTACTCTGACCATCTCTCTTCTATTCCTCCACTCTTTACAATTTGTCTTCATGGGGCTAATTGTCATCTACATTGATCTTTCTCATTGCTTTGGTTGCTTATTTACCATCTTTCTCCTCATTGACTAGAAAGGAAGTTTCATGATGTCAGGGATTTTTCCTTCTTTATTTCTACTGCAGGCCCCGGGGCCTAGAGGTGGGCCCACCACAGAGCAGGTGTGCAATGAGAGAATGGATGTTGTACAGTGAAGGAGCTGTCTCCGCTTCTTCCCTGACCCCACCTCATGGACTTAAGTGTGTATCCTAAGCAGAGAGAAGTTTATAAGTACAAATGGAAAGACTAATTTCATAAAATGAGGTGAAACCCATGGAGCACCTTAAGAGATCCTGAGCCTAATTCTAAAGCATGACTGTAGCCTATAGCATGTTTCTTCTTTGCTCTTTGGAATCTCCACATCACCCAGCTGAAGTAAGCATGAGAGCCACCTGAAATATGCCTCCTGCAGGGAACCGTAGGCTTTAAGGCATGTTCCTTCCTTTGAGGGACATCTAGGATGATGGTGTTTAGGGGTCTCCATCTTCTGACCAGAGGTACTAAGTCATGTTTGTGTTTTCATGACCCCTTTTCTCAATCTAAACTTTGATCATAAGTCAGACAGAATGATGTAGTCTCCATATTGTCATCTGGGGGATCTAATGGGGCAAAAGCATCGTATAGTCAGGCATATTACTACGTAAAGAGACACTGAGCAGTAGAAGATATTACACTTTGGTGTTGGTGGGTGATGATATGAATGCTAGTTCTTTCATTTGATAACTTTGAAAAGTACTCAAGGTATTACCTCTTCTAAGTCTCAATTTTATCATCTGTCAAATGGAGATAATAATACCTGCAGTAAATTTGAGGTAAATATTTAAAAATTTTTTTTGAAATATACTTCAACTATAGTTCATTTACAATGTTGTGTAGGTTTCGTAGAGCAAAGTGATTCAGTTATACACACACACACACATATGTGTATACATATATTCTTTTCCATTATGGTTTATTACAGTATATTGAATATAGTTCCCTGTGCTATACAGTAGGATCTTGTTGTTTATCTATTTTATATATAGTAGTTTGTATCTGCTAATCCCAAGTTCCTAATTTATCCATCCCCCCTTTCCCCTTTGGTAACCGTAAGTTTGTTTTTTATGTCTGTAAGTCTGTTTCTGTTTTGTAAATAAGTTCATTTGCATCATTTTTTAGATTCCACATATAAGTGATATCATATGACATTTGTCTTTCTCTTTCTGACTTACTTCATTTAGTATGATAATCTCTAGGTCCATCCATGTTGCTGCAAATGACATTATTTCATTCTTTTTTATGGCTGAGTAGTATTCTATTGTTTATATATACCACATCTTCTTTATCCATTCATCTGCTGATGGACATTTAGGTTGTTTCCATGTCTTGGCTATTGTAAATAGTGCTGCAGTGAACATTAGGGTGCGTGTATCTTTTCGAGTTACAGTTTTCTCTGGATATATGCCCAGAAGAGGGATTGCTGGATCATGTGGTAACTCTATTTTTAGTCTTTTGAGGAACCTTCCTATTGTTTTACATAGTGGCACCAATTTACATTCCCACCAACAGTGTAGGAGGGTTCCCTTTTCTCCACATCCTCTCCAGCATTTATTATTTTTAGACTTTTTAATGATGGTCATTCTGACTGGTGTGAGGTGGTACCTCATTGTAGTTCTGATTTGCATTTCTCTAATAATTAGTGAAGCTGAGCATCTTTTCACATGCCATTGACCATCTGTATGTTGTCTTTGGAGAGATGTCTCATTAGGTCTTCTGCCCATTTTTTTTTTGGCCACGCCACGCAGTATGTACAATCTTAGTTCCCCGAACAGAGATCGAACCTGCACCCCTAGCATTGGAAGCATGGAGTCTTAACCACTGGACTGCCAGGGAAATCCCTTCTGCCCATTTTTTGATTGAGTTGTTTGTTTTTTGTTGTTATTGAGTTATATGAGCTGTTTGTATATTTTAGAAATTAAGCCCTTGTTAGTCACATTGTTTGCAAATATTTTCTGTCAGGCCATAGGTTGTCTTTTCATTTTGTTATGGTTTCCTTTGTTGTGGAAAAGCTTATAAGTTTGATTATAAGCTTTTGTCCCATTTGTTTATTTTTGCTTTTATTCCTATTGCCTTGAGAGACTGATGTAAGAAAACGTTGCTACAATTTATGTCAGAGAATATTTTGCCTATGTTCTGTTCTAGGAGTTTTATGGTGTCATGTCTTTAAGTCTTCAAGCCATTTTGAGTTTATTTTTGTGTAGGGTGTGAGGGTGTGTTCTAACTTCATTGATTTACTTGCAGCTGTCCAGCTTTCCCAACACCACTTGCTAAAGAGACTGTCTTTTTCCATTGTATATTCTTGCCTCCTTTGTTGAAGATTAACTGACCGTAGGTGTATGGGTTTATTTCTGCGCTCTCTATTCTGTTCCACTGATCCATGTGTCTGTTTTTGTGCCAATACCATGCTGTTTTGATTACTGTGGCTTTATAGTATTGTCTGAAGTCTGGAAAGGTAATACCTCCAGTTTTGTTCTTTTTCCTCAGGATTGCTTTGGTAACTCTAGGTCTTTTGTGGTTCCATATAAATTTTAGAATTATTTGTTCTAGTTCTGTGAAAAATGTTATAGGTAATTTGATAGGGATCTCATTAAATATATGGATTGTTTTGGGTAGTATGGCCATTTAAACAATATTAGTTCTTCCAATCCAAGAGCATGGGATAGCGTTCCAAAGATTCCAAAAGTTTGAAGAGGAGGGAACACTCTCAAAGTCATTCTATGAAGCCACCATCACCATGATACCAAAACCAGACAAAGACTCTACCAAAAAGGAAAATCACAGGCCAATATCTTTGATGGATATAGATGCAAAAATTCTCAACAAAATATTAGCAAAGTGATCCAAAAGCACATAAGAAGAATCATACACCATGGTCAAATTTGATTCATCGCAGGGTCACAAGGATGGTTCAACATATGCAAATCAATCAGTGTGATACACCGCATTAACAAAAGGAAAGACAAAAAAAAGCACATGATCATCTCAATAGATGCAAAAAAGCATTTGATAAAATTCAACATCCATTCATAACAAAACTCTTAACCAAAACGGATATAGAGGGAACATATCTCAACAAATAAAAGCTATTTATGACAAACCCACAGCCAGTATAATACTCAGTGCTGAAAAGCTGAAAGCCTTCCTGCTAAAATCTGGAAGAAGACAAGGATGCCCACTCTTACCACTTCTATTCAGCATAGTATTGGAACTCCTAGCCACGGCACTCAGAAAAGAAAAAGAAATAAAAGGTATCCAAATTGGAAAGGAAGAGGTAAAATTATCATTATATGCAGATGACATGATACTCTATATAGGAAACCCTAAAGACTCCACACTAAAACTACTCTCCTTCTCTAAGTGTCCTCTTAACGATTATTCAATTTGGTTTCATGTCAGGGAAGGGGTGGTGTTTTATTCATCTCTTTAGCTTTAGCACATAGCATGGAGCTTGACATGAGGGGGACAGTTATTGCCTATTGAACTCAATTGAATTGACTGTCCTTGGTCCTACACAGCTTGCCCTCAGGGCTCGGTTACCTTCCCATTGTATCATAGCTTAGACTACTACTTCCCTTCCTAATCTCCTATGCCTGACCTTGGGCACCATCTCAGTGAAGGGAAAGGTCTAGATGCCAGAATTCCTTCTCTCTAAACTCTCCGCTTGTGCTATTAGACACTTTGCTCTCCGTCTGACACATTTTATATAGAATTACATCTAAAATTTGAAAACACTTAAAGAGTAATCACTCACCCTATTCATGAATATACTACATAGGTCCCTTTTTAGAAGTTTCACAAGTTTATTGTCTGCAGAGAAGAACTCAGTCTAATCTACAGTTTCCCAATTTATAAACATTGCTTGGGTCTTTAGTGTTTTGTGGGTTTATACCTAAACTCTTATTTCAACATTTTCACGTGTTCATGACTGTAGAAGTATTCCCTACTTTGCAATCAATAGCAGTTAAATGTGTATGGGCCAGATCCTGATTCAGTTGTTTGTCTTAAGATTGCTTAATACTAACTTGTGCTGGAATTTATTCCTGTGAAGATTGCATTATTGTAGTGATCTCAAACTAATGTTCTCAAGGAACAGTGTTGTTATATAAGCTGGACCACTGGTTCACGGAGAAAAATAATAGTGATTGCTTTTCTACTTTTAAGAAAAAGTGAATTAATGAATGGATTATTTTTTCAATTTTAAAATTTCTTGTATTGGATTATATTGCTTCACTGGTAGTGAGGACCAGTTGTGAGTAAAGTATGCATAAATAGAGTAGAAAACACACACCTGAAAAGTAATTCCTTAAAATTTTAGTGTGTTATTGTTTCTTAAATGCAGAAATATAAATACATATCTTATAGCCACATTTTACTGCTAGTAAAATTATTTATAATTTGTGTGGTAGAATTAAATATATCAATATTTCATGATATATTGCTGTAACTCTATCACAGGTCTCCCCATGAATAAATTTGAGGATCATTGCAATCATAGTCGAGTGCTCAGTATGAATTTTTGTCCAATGAATTTCCTAAAAAAATGATTTGAGTGCTTCCTATAGGCCAGGAACTGTGCTCGATCCGGGTAGATGGAGCGTGATGTGGCTAAGAATCTCCTTAAGGAACTGACTACAGTATTGATTATGTTTTCTTCAAGGCAGGTGGGGAGAGTTAATCTACATTTCATGCTGTTTATCTTAATGGGGGAAAGATCAAGCAGTTCAAACCAATTGATTGTCGTGAATGTGTTTAGAGATACCCAGTGATGCTTTCAGGGGGCGGGATTTGGGAGGACAGCAGTCAACTCGACTAACCTGCGCTTTTTCTCACTCTGCAGCCTGGTTCAGCACCCACCACCTTATTCTGAGTCCAGAGACATAGATTCAGTGGAAAGCTTTACTGTCAAATGATATGACCTTGGAAAAATGCCTGGTCTTGGCTTCAGTTCCTTCATCTGTTTACTAAGGGATAGAACTCAAAGGTCTCTTCTAGCTCTTAAGCTATATAGGTTGATTCTTTTACTGTCTAAAGGCTGCTAACATAGTTGTAGGAATCTGGAGGTGAGGTTTCTGTTGCCATTATGATAGTTTTAGGGCCAGGGAACCAGGAATACCTAAATCACTTACCACTCCTCCCCTCAGTTTTCTAGCTGAGGGAGATGTTTAAGAACAGTAGCTAAATGGACATTAAAGCCCTGCTGTATTAATAGTTGACCAATGGATACTGACCACCAAAGCATGACTCTGGGTGGGAGCTGAGTTGGAGAATTCAGCGAAGGCCTGAAGATTTACGTGAAGCTTCTAGGCCCTCCTTGAATCTAAGATGGCCAGCCCCTCTGTGGAGCAGGGCCTGACCTAACCCAGTTGCAGGTGAAGAGGAGGCCAAGTAGAAAGAGAGAGAGAAAATCTGGTGAGACTTACCTTCTCAGACAGGCCTAGATCTGCAACAGGGAGAGAGTTTAGGTCAGGTTCCCAGAAGCAGACCCTGAGTCTGTGATACAGATGCCAGTGATTACTTCAGGAAGCGCCCTCGGGGGAAACTGCAAGGGAGCGGGTGGAGGGTCCTGGGAAGGTGGAGCCCAGCAAGGGTACGTTCCGGGAGGACTCCCGGACTCCAGATGTTAAGGGGGGACTCTGAGTATAAATGACACCTCAGAATTTGTTTCGTCCGAGGGGAGGGAGCTGGGCTTTCCCACTGCTGCACATCTGGTCACTGGTTAGGAGTCCCCTGGGGTGGGGGTGGGGTGCGACAGGAGCTCCTGGGCACCCATGGCTCTAAGCACATCCAGGTGAAGTGGCTCCAGGTTAATCCTCTGAAGAAGGTCACAGACTGGGCCGTTGGGAGCAAAGCAGCACCCAGAAGCTCAAGGACGGTGCACAGAACTGGTACAGGGGATTCTGGGGAATCTGGATGGAGCTCTCACAGCATTGTCCTCGAAGAGCAAGAGAGAAGAGGATACCTTAGGTGGGCTGCCCACACGGGTGCAGGAAGTGAAAGAGTGAATCTCACGGGGCGCTGACCTTCCGCTGCCTGCTAGTGAAACGCACCTGGTGACTGCTCTGCCCTCTGACCTCTGTGATTAGCTATTTCTCCTCTTCTGGAGGAGGGAGGTCTATGCATGGGAGGGAAAGACAGGAGGTGGGCAGAGGGTAGAAGCATCAGGAAGGAGGCTGGAAATGGCCCTCTCTAACAGCCATCTCTGCCTTCCTCAGGGAGTGGTTGTTAGCTTAGTGTGCTCTGGAGAGTATGAAATCCTAAATAAGGTAAGCTGTTGTGAATCAGTGATTTGCCTGAATTACATAATTTTGGCAGAGCAGAGGTCAGAATTTGTGACTGGAAATTTAAGGATGTTTTCCTTGGGTTATATGGTCCCTTTGTAGTTAGCTCAGTTCTTTGTAAACTAGGATAAGGATAATAAACATTGCAGTGGTTACCTTATGACTTAATTCTGTAGCTTCTCCCAACCCAAGACTAAGTCGCCTCTCAAAAGCTTTAGGTTTCACTACTTATGGTGTAATACTTTTGCCGGAATATAGACGGCTGTGTTTTTTGTTTGTTTTTGTTTTTTTATTTTTTTATTTTTTATTAACTCTGGCACCATGGTGTTTGGGACCATTGAACGTAAGAACTATCCCAGGGACTGGGTAATGAAGGCAGAAGATCTCTGGTTTATGTTTGGTGGCAAGGGTGGTGTCATTAGTGATACTGGAATATATGACACAGGGACCAATTTCCTGAGCAAAGCATTAGATCATATGGCCTGACGGTATAAGGACAATTGCATAGAATATTTGAAATTGGAACTAACCTAGGATATACATCATATATAATCCCCTTACATTGTTATTTATCAAAAAAAAAAAAAAACCAAAAACCTAAAACCTATAGCAAAAAATAGATTTAGGAGAGGCAGGCTGGTGCAGTGTTAAGGTCAAAGACTCTAGGGCAGGGTTACTTAGGTCCAAATCCTGTCTGCTACTTGCTAGCTGGACCATGATGGGTACATTACCTAAATTCTCTGTGTCTTAGTTCATTCAACTGTAAAACTGGGGTAAAAAATAGTCCCATCTCATAGGATGATCTTAAAGATTAAATGAGTTAATGCCTGCAAATGCCCCTGGCAGAGTCCCTGGTACAAATCAAGCATTATATGAGTGTTTACTAATAATAAGTTTATTATTATTAGCATATACTTCCACACACATAATGTATGAAATAGAAATGGATTATGTATAACACAATTTAGTATTTTCTATTTTATACTATTCTAGTTTATTTCATTAAAAACGTATAATTCAACATCCTCTAATGGGTTTTGAATTACACTTTCAAAAACAGTGTCTCGTGTATAGCTGTCAGCATCTGTCTAGGCAGCAAGGCTATGAAATCGGAGACTTTGTTCAAATGTTTATGATATAATTTACTTTCCCTCCTTTGATAAATTAACTATTAAGACTTCTAGAATCAAAGAAGGAGACAGGCTAAAGCTTAGGGTTTGGCTTGGAACACTGGGTATTTGAAAGTTGGAAAACGATGGGACTCGGTTATTGGAACTTTGGGTTGGGTAATTCCGAGGGACTTCAGGGGAAGAAAGTGAGACTTTCCAAGATTCCTGCTGTGTCCCTTGAACTTCTGCTCTCAGAAAGTACAGTTAATAATATCACTGTCCAGCCCCTCTGTCTCCTGTCCTTTCCTGAGGAGATATGTTGTTGGCGGGACCTCAGTGGGTTGAACTGGCAGATAAATGAAGACGTTGTTCCCTACCCTCACCCCCACCCCCCAGGTAAATCGTCTAAGTGCAAATAAATGTCTTTGTGTTTGTTAGGACTTGGTGATTCGTTTCCAAATGGGAAAGAGGTTATGCTTTCATTTGTGAAATGTCTTTCTTCTTTCCTTCTGATGATTATAAGTGCATCTAGAGGCGAGGTGAGACCTATAAACCTAATTCATAAACAGTATGAATCTACAGTAAAATTATATGCATCTTTAAAAAATAGCCTCCTTTCATATAATTGTCCTGGTGCAATGCTATAAACTTCTGACTTGAGATATTAAATGGGTGAAAAGGAAACCACGTCACACTAATTCAAACGTGTTAGACTGATTAAAAATGAGTTTCTGATGAGGAGGTATGTCAGTAAAATTGTAATTAAAATAGTGCTTCAAATGATCAGGATTTGCTTTCATTTTATATTTTTGTGGCACAGTATTTCCCAGTAGGTTATGACTGCATATGGCAAAGATGGAAAATGGAGACGTGAAAATGAGGTCATGTCCAAGTGGGTGAGGGGCATCACCATCAGCACCCAAGCCAAATCTGCGTCCTATGCAAATGATGGCCCAAGGGCTGGCAGGAGAGCCATTAAGGTCTTTGTTGAGTCCTGAGTCATCGCCAGCTGCTCTCAAGTAGCACTGTACTAAATGGGCAATGTTGTAACATCTGGGGTAGAGATTTTCTTCAGTGCATTCTGATTTCAGATGGTCAGAGAGGTTCTGTCTGATGGAAAAACAGTTTACAGTTTGCTCATCTCTTGAATCACTTCCCCTCCCCCTTCTTTTCACACCCAATTAAAAAAAAGTTTTGCTTAATAGCTTCTCTTTAGTGTTCAATGGAAAAGGAGGGTGCTTGGGATGATGGTAGTTAAGAACTGAGATAGGGATTAATATACACTTTATATTCCTTCTTGTTCCTATCATGAATCTAGAGAGTCTCTTGGCATCTCTTGTATATTCATTCATTCATTTGTTGTCGGTTTATTCAGCAGATGTTCATTGAGCATCTACGTATGTGCAAGAGATTGGGATAGGGCTACGGAATCACTAGTGAACAAAATCAAAGAGGCCTCGGCCCTCCTGAGAATATTCTAAGTGGGGATGATGAAAAATCATAAGCAAACAATTATATTTGGCCTTGCTAAAACATTAAGAAATGAAACAAATAATCTGAGAGAGAATTTTGGTAGGGTCAAGGTGATGGGAAGGGTAATGGCCAACCTATTTTAGGTGGGCTGGTCAGGAAGGTCATAGGTCAGGTTGCTAAAAGTCAATTAATTGAAAGCCAATTTGCTGAAAGCTAATTTGTTGCATGGCCAATTTCACTGAAGGACTAATTCACCAAGCTTATTTATGTCATCTATACTATTTAGTTTTGGTTTTCATTTTGATTTTCTAACAGCATTTTAAGGACTTTTCAGGAGTTATTCAACAGCTTGAGGGACAGAAAGCAGGGGAAATTGAGACGTGTGGGTGGGCGGTACTGCGGGCCAGAATAAAATACATTAGTGAGGATACATTCTTCAAAGGAAGAATTGTTATAAATATATTTTTCATTGTTATTATTATTCATAGGGATGATACATTAATGTGAACTCTTCACATTGAAGAATTTAAGCAAGAAGGCACTACTTATAAAGAATATATTCATAAAAGAATATTTTCCTTGAATATATTCCTAAAACAATATATTCATGAGGGGAATATATTCATAAGAAGAATACATCCAATTTTCTCTGCCCCTGCTCCCTGCTGTTGCTGCTGGAGAAGGGGACAGAATTAGAAGGAGAGAGGGGAAACCGAGGCACAGATAGAGAGGAAGACGAAGAGACTTAAGTTTCCAGTTCAAGTGTTACAGAGCTGGGGAAGAGACAGTCTAAACATTTCTTAAAGTGGTATTATGAAAGTAAAATGAAAATCAATCAACTAAACTAGAAAGTTAAAACACATAATTACATTAGGCAAATTGGTCATTTGGGGAACGGGTCATTCAAGAAATTGGTTATTTGGAAAATTAGTAGATTGTGTAATTTATCATCTAAACTGGGATGCTTTTGAGAGTGAAAGGGATACTGTTGCTAATTATGCCGGGACAACAGGTATAAACTAGAACAGTGCTGGGCAAACTGAGATGTAAGGTCACCCTGCTTCCCTGTTTCCTGGTCCAAACTGGTCTCTGGTGCCTGTGTTTAAGTAAGATGGGGCATGCACAGGCCTGAGGGACACTCTGGATCTGCTTGGTTTTGCAATATGGCTACATGGCTGGGTTTGAGATTGAATATGTGGATTGTTTCTCAACATGAATACCATCTTCTGTTTGAAAGATCCAGAGCTGTAGGGATAAGTTTTAAGGAGGGTTGTGATTTCTTGGATGGCATCCATGGCAGTTGTTACCTCTCAGTGGATGACTTCCAATTCTAGATCTCTAGGCCAAGCTCCAAACTCACATTTCCAAATGCAAGTTAGACATCTCCCGCAGGCACCTCAAATCCAACATGTACCAAATAGAACTCCTAGGAAGAGAGTGTAGAGAGATAAAAGAAGACCTTTGGGAAGGATTTCTCACTGTCATTTGTTGATGCATTGCTTGAATGTACTTTAAAAAAAAAAAAAAATTATTTATTTATTTGGCTGTGCCCGGGTCTTTAGTTGCTGCCTGTGGGATCTTTGTTGTGGCACGCGGGATCTTTAGTTGCATCAGGCATGCGGGATCTAGTTCCCTGACAGGGATGGAACCCGGTCCCCCTGCATTGGGAGCGTGGAGTCTTAACTGCTGGACCCCCAGGGAAGTCCCTAGAATGTATTTTTTAACAACCCAAGAGAACTTTCTCCCTCTTCTTTCTTCCTCAAACGTACCTGCCCTTTAGAGCCCAGCTTAAATCTCATCTTTCTGTGGTGACTTATTATGGACTAGCCACATTTCTCTCAGTGTTATCTAAACGACCAATTGTTTATCTGCTATAGCAACTCAGGGTGGTCCTCAGTAAGGCCTGTGGTTAGTACCATTTAGTTTGGAATTGTATTGTTTTCTAAATGTTTCAGGTGTCCTAGGTATTTTCACCACGTTGCTCAGCACCTTGCTAAGCAGATAACAGAGGCTCATTTGTTCATTAATTCATTCTAGGAATATTTATTGAGCGCCATATTATGCACCAGGTACTTTTCTACTTTCTGGGGAGAGAGCAATCAACAAAACAGAGGTCCTGATTTCCAGGAGCTTACATTTTAGTGGAGAAGATAGACAAAGAACAAAGAACTCATTTTCACGATGAGGAAAATTCGGCCTTGAGAAATGAAGGGGTATGCCCAACAACACAAGGAATCTATTGTAGGAGTCAGAACTTGAACCTGATCTGCTTGCTAGTGCAGCATTATTTGCCAGCACACCAAACCAAGTGCTCTGTATAACATATTGGAGGAGGGCAGTCCATGTGCCGGGTACTGTGAGAGTTTGCCTGCCCTCTCCGTGCTGCATTTCTGGGCAGTCAAGAGGGAGCCTGAGAGTCCCACTTACTTCTGGTTAGAAGATGCTCCCTGGACTTTCCACATCTCCATCTGCAGGAGCCAAGAGCGCCCAGGGTCTGTGAGTGCTCCAGGTAACAGCACGTGGGTGGGCATGAAGAGGGGCCCCAGAATTCTGTGTGGTCCTGGCAGACACCTAGTCACCTGTCCCTCCAACACACAGAACCTCACCACTTTTTATCTTGAGATCCTCAGAACTAGTCTCATCACGTACTCTCTCGTGGTTTCCCTTAGTCACTACAAGAAGCCCAGAACCAGACTAATACTGTATGATTCCTCTTGTTCGAGGTACCTAGAGTAATCAGATTCATAGCGACAGAACGTAGAATGGTGGTCACCAGGGCCTGGGAGGATGGAGGTCTGGGGAGTTGTTTAATGGAAAGAGAGTTTTAGTTCTGCAGGGTGAAGAGTTTTGGAGATTGGTTGCACAACACTGAATGTGCTTAACACTACTGACCTGTACACTTAAAACTGGTGAAGATGATAAGTTTTATGTTCTGTGTATTTACCACAATTAAAAAATTAAAGAAGCCTAGGACCCAAGGTCCTCTTTCAGCCCCTGTCACTCACCCGCATTCAAGTGTATGACTTTAAATTTACTCCTTACTCCAAGGAGTAAGGCTCTCCATGGCTCCAGGAGAGCCATGCCACTCCTGCTGTCTCCTTCCCCATGGCATTTATGACCATCTGACCTCCTGCATGTGTTAGTTGCCTGTCTCTCTTCCCGCTTAACTAGAATATTTGCTCCACCAGAGCAGAGATTTTTGTTTGTTCTGTTTACTGCTGTAATCCCAGCACCAGAGTGCTTGACACATAGTAGGTGCTCCATATATATTTGCTGATTGACTGTTAACTGGTAAATTTTGCATGGCTCTGCATAGGGGAACGTGCAATGTATAGGGCCAGGTAGTGGAAAGCAGTAGCAGTCATACCACGATCTCGCCATGTCACATAATTTGACATCACCCCAGAAAATATCTCTGTGTGACACATTTCATTAAAAAAGGTAGAATTAACTATTTCAAAGCGTTTGTTTTGAAACATAGCTGGAAAAGGGTGTGGGAGTGCTTTTCTGTTTCAGGCAGCCTATGTATTGCTGCCTCGAGTGTTTCCTTTTGGGGCTGCAGGATGCCCCTTGTGTCGCCCCATTTTTAAATTTAGTGACATTGTTTCATGACTGGTTTTCACCTTCATTTTTCATTAAAAATATAGACTCTTTTTCTTCATTCACTCCCTCAAACCCATCATTCACTCGTCATGTGTACATTCTGATGCTTTGAAAATTGCTGCAATCATAGGTGATCTGCAGAATTCTACCTTATTAACAGCACAGCCAGAAGCTAATCAGAAGTCTTCATTTGCCCAACACAATTCACATCCCTCCAGGAGCAATTGTTCCATCACTTGCCGCCTTCTTTTTTCTCCGCATTGTTTTTCATTCTGAATTCATTTGGTTTTTCTGCTACTTTTAGGATCTTTTCCTTTGAGCTTTCTTGCTGCATGTAGCCCATGTGCTTGGACTGTTTTGTTTGACTTGACCATCCATTTAATCAATTTTCTGGTCAGTTTCATCAAAAACATTAAATCCTTTGTTTGAAAAACAACATTGAACTCTGAACAATTCGATTAATGAATTCAGTCGAAACAGCCTTAACAGCCATCAACTATGATTTGCTTTCTGTCTCAAAGAAATTTACCTTTTTCTCCAACCTTTCCTTCATTTCCTTTTTATTCAATGCCTTCCCTTTCCTTTTGTTTCAAACTGATCTCGGAGGTCCTTTTGAGGTATGGACTTTTCTTGAATACTGGAGCAGCTTATATGCCCTAGATTATATTATAGACTCCTATTGCTTGAAGAGACAGCAAGGGTTTTCTTGTTTCTAGATCTCTGCCTAGTAGAATTGAATGTAGTAAAACAAGGAAAAAAGTGTGTGTGTGTTTATATATGCTATAGACAAACAGGTTCATAAAACTTATGTTTTTTTCGTTTGTTTGTTTTTTTTGGTACCCTTGAACTCCAGGTGTTTTGACATAATCAAATTGGGGTAAATGGTTCAGTTAGTCCTACATGATTTACTGTTGGTAAACTTTTTTCTTTCTTTTTATAAACTGTGTATAAACTATAATAAGAGACATTTCATAATCGTTTTCCCAACCCTCAGCCTAGTCTGGCCCTAATATTAGTTATCAGTAATTACCAGTCACATTCAAAACTTCAGAGTTTTGAATTTGGAAATACTGGAAATTCTTCAAATGACTCAAATCAAAAGTGGAGGTGTTTATAACCATTTCCTGCTTCTGCTTCTTATACGTTTCCCTCTGCTACCTCTTCTCCTGCTTCCCACACAGCACGGACACACAAAACACATGCCACATATATGCTCTCTGGTCACTTCTGAGCATTTCTTTCATATGGAATATGTCTTATACACTGTATTATGCATCACATCACAGTAAAACCTCAAGACCCTGGCCTAGCTTGGCATAAAGTGTTTGGATGATTGTTGTTTTGGATAACTTGATTTAAGTCACAAAACCTTTTCCCTCAACTTTTTGTTTTAAATGGAAATTTTCTAAAATAAATTCTATACTCTATATCCTAGTCATTGGCGTATATGAAATATAATTGAACCTTTTCTTTATGATGTAGGCCATCCATTAAAGAAAGTTGGTGGGTTGTATAGGCAAGTGTTTTAGGAGTTGGGTTTTGATTCAGTCAGAATTCTTGGTTGGAAGCAACAGAAATGGACTTTGGCTTATTAAGGATAGAGGGCACTCAAACAATTGTATAGAGGGCTGAAGACACCCAGTCTTTTGTTAAAATTTTGAATTTAATTTTATTTTTATACAGTTTTTAAAGGTTACACTCCATTTACAGTTATTACAAAATATAGGCTATATTCCCTGTGTTGTACAATACATCCTTGTAGCCTATCTTACACCCAATAGTTTGTACATCCCACTCCTCCACCCCTATATTGCTTCCCCCCAACATTGGTAACCACTGGTTTGTTCTCTAAATCTGTGAGTCTGCTTCTGTTGTAGATTCCACATATAGTGATATCATATGGTATTTATCTTTCTCTGTCTGACTTATTTTGCTTAGCATAATAACCTTCAGTCTATCCATGTTGCTGCAAACAGCATTATTTATTCTTTTTTATGGCTGAGTAGTATTCCATTGTATATATGCACCACATCTTCTTGATCCATTCATCTGTTGATGGACACTTATGTTGCTTCCATGTCCTGGCTATTGTAAATAGTGCTGCAATGAACATTGGGGTGTTATTTCAGCACTATTAAAAACATTATATTATTTTAGCATCCAGAGCTACTGTTTTAGCTTCATGGGAATTTTTTTTTTTTTTTTTTTTTTTTTTTTGGTAATCTTTGAGAATTTCAGGATTTTTACCCCTAGTCTATTGAAGACAGATGGCATTTTTGTGACCACACACGTAATTGCTCATTCTGTGTTCTGGATTTCTTTAGTTCCAGATACAGTTGACCCTGGAACAACACAAGTTTGAAATGGCGTGGGTCTACTTATATGTGGATTTTTTCACTAGATACTACTGCAGTACTACATGATCAGTGGTGGGTTGGATTCATGGATGCTGAACCATGCATATGCAGGAACTGCAGACATGGAGGGTTGTATATGTGGATTTAAAAAAAAATTAATTTATTTTTGGCTGCATTGTGTCTTCATTGCTGCGGGCTTTCTCTAGTCGCGGTGAGCGGGGGCTACTCTTCATTGAGGTGTGCAGGCTTCTCATTGTGGTGGCTTCTCTTGTTGCGGAGCATGGGCTCTAGGCACACGGGCTCAGCAGTTGTGGCTCGCGGGCTCTAGAGCGCAGTCTCGGTAGTTGTGGTGCACAGGCTTAGTTGCTCCACGGCATGTGGGATCTACCCGGACCAGGGCTCGAACCCGTGTCCCCTGCATTGGCAGGCGGATTCTTAACCACTGCGCCACCAGGGAAGCCCCTATAAGTGGATTTTTGACCGAGCGGAGGGTCGGCGCCCCTAACAACAACCGCCCCCCTACCCCCGGTGTTGTTCAAGTGTCACCAATAATCATGAAGTTTGGAGTTCTGGATATGGGTTAGTTCAGGTTTATCATTGTCTAGTGATGAAGAAGTTGGGATAGAATTCACTGTGTAAATCTGGACCATTGAATGTCTCAGTTTACTTTTCTGTGAGCGGAAGTGATCCTGCTTGGGTCGGACTCCTGGGTGCTTAGGAGAGTGGTTGAGATGATGAGTAAACAGGAGAAGCAGAAATGGAGGAGGAACCCAGAGTCTCCTGACACTGTGGCCATGCTTCTTATCTCCAGAACCACCATCCAGAAATCCAACTACCTAAGGTCTTGACTTCCAGCCTTTTAGAATTTATTGTACCTGCCCATCAGCTATTTTAATGATTTTTAGAAGCATTGGTAGTAGATTTTTGATGGGAAGGAAGAGACATTCAGAAGCATTATCTAAAATTAAAATGCTATATTTTAGAGAGATAGATTTGGTTCAGATCCAGACTCTACACTGACTGTGTGAACTCAGGCAAGTTACTCAACTTCTCTGATCTCCAATGTCTTTCTCCTCAAAGTAGGGATAACAGTGCTTGTTTTGTATAGCCAGTGAAGATTAAATGAGATAAAATGTAAATTGCCACTCATAGAGAAAGTACTCACTAAATGTTGGATCACTTCTTGCATGGAGTTCATTTATGTACGCTGACCCTGTCCCCCTTGTGACCTTAATATCTTTGCATAGCATTGCTGGTGGAGGATGGTGTCAATTGAGTTTGACAGCCTCTCACTCTGATTTAAGTCAAATGTCACTCCTGAAATCATAATGAACTTTCCAACTTATTTTTTTTGGTATAACTTGATGGGGTTAGGAAATTATGACTATTCTGGAAACATTCTAGCATAGAATCTATATACCAGAAGAAATGAAATTCTGGCAAGATACCTCTTCCAAGGAATTAATTCTGTTTTTTTGGAGGACTACTACATATATTTTGCTTTATGTTATATTTCTGAAATTGTATTTATTTATTTATTTATAAGTAATGCGATAATTTAAAAGAAAGCACCATCTTGGCTTATATTTCCCCCCAAAGACAATAGCTTTCTTCATTAGAATGCCTCATTTAAAAAGTAGTATTAGTGCTTTGTTTGCCAACCTTCCAAAAAATTCACTGCTGGGCAGAGAAAGAGGTTGATAAATAAAAAGTAATTTGTTCATAAAATTTATAAGCTGTGGGAAGTCAGGGCCCAGGAAGAAAGTGCCAAGTCAGCTTTAAACAGGAGATAATAATCAAAACAGCAAATGTACAAGTGCATTATGGTAAGACTAAATCAACTGGCAAGGCTTAATATGAACAGTATGGAAAAAAACAACCAAGTGAAGAAACGTCAAATGAAGGATTATCTTCACTTGTGAAGAATCTATTTAAATCATAAATTTAGTGCAGGATTTCCGCTTCTGAAAGCCTTAAGCAGCAACAACAAAACAAAACAGCCACAAAACCCTTTGTTTGCCTACCAGCTTCTAACAGTTTTGTATCTAAGAGATGGGCTTTTTCAGTGGCCTGCCTTTCATGGCAGATTTAACCCTAAAGGAAGGTCTCCTGAAAGCTCTGCTTGGGGCTGGAGGTATAGATCATCAACTGGACACAAGTTTACTTCTTTAACTGACCTGTGCCATAAAGGGCAGTTGTTGACCATTTAAGTCTTAATCTCCCAAAGCAGTATTCCATGGCACATACATGACTTTTAACAATGAAATAACTTTATTGTTTTTCTTCAATTGCCCCTTTACATTTATTCTGTGCTAATTTTTCTTTGCCCCTGAATGAAAGATAAAATTTAGGGCAAATTCTAGTAGCTTTCTGGCCACTTTCAGTCAACAGAAGCTCAGGCCAGTAATAGAATCAGTATATTTCACTAAAGGTTAGTGCTTTTCCTCCTCCCCCAGCTCAGGCCTGCTCAAGGCTGGCTGCAGGCATTGGGCAAAAGGGGATCTGATTGGCTTTTTTTCTTTCTCTCCAATGTGCATCATGCCCCTCCTTCCTTATTTTGAGATGAAAATTTCAGGTCAATTTCAAGGTAGAAGGTGAGAGGGGCTAGGGAAAGGAGGGATGGAGCCAAGAAAGGTCTTACTTGACTAGTGCTGTCATCAGAAGACAGCTGACTCCATAGATGAGCCCACCTGATAGTAGCACACTTTGTGGATTCTCTGAGTAGCCCCACCTCTGAGAAGCTCTTTCTTGCAATCCATCATTAGATCTGTTCTGCCTTCAAAAAATACCCCAAATCTAACCATTTCATATCTGTTCCACTGCTCCCCATGCTCCAAGCCACTATCAACTCTCCCCTAGATTACTGCAGTGGCCTCCTCCTAACTGATTTCCCTGTTCCTTTTTTATATATGGTAGCTAGAGGAATCCTTTTAACATCTAGTTCAAATCATGTTATTCCTTTGTTCAACCTGTCTGGTTGTTTCCTATCTCACTCAAAAGTCCTTGAATGGACTACAAGCTATATGGTTTACCCTTCCTCAGCCATACTTTCCTGACCTCATTTTCTACCTCAGGGCCTTTGCGCTTGCTGTTCTCACTACTTAGGATAATTTCCCTCAGATATACACGTATCTCCCTCCCTCATCTACTTAAATCTTTGTGCAAATGTCTCTTTCTTAGTAAGCTTTTCCCTGAACATTCCATTGAAAACTGCAAAACTGCCTTTCCACCAGCACTCCCCCTGTTTTCCTCCCCTGCTTTATTTTTCTCCATAACATGATTTTTTGACCTACTATATATTTCTTACTCATATACTTAGTTTTTTTTTCCTTTCTTAGAATAAACTTAATAAAGTTTTGTTCACAGTTGTATCCCTGGGACATAGAACAGTGCTTGGCATATAGTAAGTGCTCCATATTATTTTTGCATCAATGAGTAGATGATTGATGATATTTACCATGTTTTATTGTAATTTATCTGTTCATACAACCATATGTCTTTGTAGGCTCTTGAGAGTAAGGTTAAGATCTGGGTCATTTTGTGTTCCTTTCATATCTCGTTCAGTGCCTAGCACAGAATAAGTTCTCAATAAATATTTATTGAATAAATTAAAGAATGAATGAATCAAGAAAGATTGTTGGAGAGGTGGCAGTGGAGGAGTAAACTATTATAGAAGATCGGGGAGGAGAAAGTTTCAAGGCAAAGTAAAGCGGTCATATATTAAAGGGAGAGGAAGCCATGGAGTTTGGGATGGGGAAGGGGCTGTGGACCTTAGAGGGGTGGTGGAGGGGAGGGTGCATGACAGTTTGCAGTGGGATGAGGGGTGAGGTGGAGGTGACTGAGAAGAGGCTGCAAGACGTGGAGGACTCTGTCCAGAAGAAGCTTGTGAGGGGATGAAATGGAATTCAGCCCGAGGGGAAGTTGGTTGGGGGAATTTTGTGTGTATATTAGCACACGGGAGAATTGAAGATGTTTGTAGGCTGAAGATCTTGTGGAGAGAGAGATTAAAATTCAGTAGAGAGGGGATAGATATTGGAGCAGATTTGGGAGGGGACAGGAGGAAACAGAATCAAAAGGACAAGAGAAGACCCAGGTCTGGGGAGAAGTAAGGTTCTTTCCTGAAGCAGGAGATATCACTGTTCCTGGCTTGGATACACAGCTGTGGAGTGAGGCAGGGAGGAAACGACTGATCTGTCTGTCTGTCTGTCTGTCTGTCTGTCTGTCTATCTATCTATCTGTCTATCTATCTATCTATCTATCTACCTACCTACCTACCTACCTACCTACCTACCTACCTACCTGTCTATCTCTATCTCTTTCTACTCATTCATTCATCTGTTCATCCATCTGTCCTTTCACCTATCTATCCATCTATCGAATATTCCATTTTCCTTAGAACCCAGCCTCATTTCCTGGGTCCTTCTGAGTGCTTGTCCCAGGGATGCTGGGGAAGTCTGTAGTATTCTGAGGTGGGACCTAGGTATGGAGAACTTTTCTCAAGTTACGTACAGCTGGGCAAGCTAGGAGTTTTGAGTTGCCGTACACAGTGATTTCTCTAGCCTGAAGATCACTTTGAGGTCAGATATACACAATGCAAGATGAAAAACCACAGCTCACTAATATTTAGACCTTGATACTTTTCAAAGTGTTTTAAAATCCAAAATGTTCCACCTAATTGTTTCTTTCCACTTAGTTCTCTGCAGACTAGGCAAGATGATTGTAGGTAAATAATTTCCACCTATCCAGCAAAAGAATTGAGAAATGCTTTTTTTTCCTTCCAATAATTACCACTTCTATTTATGAACAATGGAAGAGAACCAAATAAAGAGTAAATGGAAGAAATGAAAATAAATCCACCCTAACTTGACGCTCTGTCCAGTTAATGAAACCTACAGAGGAACCACATTAATACTGCCACTGTTTTTAATGATGGAATAACTCAATATGTGCACTCATTTGGGACATTTATAGATTATTAATTACCCCCACACACAGTATTCAAGCTATGAATGTAATTACGCAGAGTCTGTCTTTCCTTGCTAGCCCAGCATCTTAGACCTGTTTCCTGAATCACCCTCGGGTGTGTGAAGCCCCAGACGTACTCTGTGCCCCTTGGAATCATTTTGTCAAAGTCCCCCTTAGCCTCTGCTTGTATTGACCTGCCAGACACCCTCAGCTAAGTACCTGCTTTAAAGTATTGATTCTCAGGGCAAAGATGTTATGAGGATTATGACACCCCCAATGACGCTTATGTTCACAGAGGGGACACAGGAAGAAGATTACAGGAACTGATTTATTTCAGAGACTTAGGGGACATCATGTTGCCCTTGCCTCTGAATCTGGGCTTAAAGACAGTTTAAAAATGATGAAGGCTGTTAACAGGAGAAAGAGACATGCTGAGCAGATGGTCCATCAGAGGCCAAGAGCCGAAACTGATGGTAAACTAGGGTGGAGATTGGGAAACAGGGGCTTCCTTGGGGGAACGTATTACTTGTTCCCAGATGTGGAGTAGTTATTTCAGAGGCAATAAGAGTGACCTTAAAGAGGGTCCAATCTCTTCTGTGACTCAAGGCTCAGGCGTGTGGAGCTTTACAAAGCAAGGTTTGCACAGAACTATCTGGTTTTTGCTCAGTGGCTTTGTCTCGGTGCTTCTTGAGGAGCCAGTAAGATGGGGTATGGACTCTCCTTCATTAAGGAGGAGGGGACGCAGGGTCCCTCTTTCTCTCTCCCCACAATGTACTAGTATTATTTTTCTGATTATAAACACAATATGTGCTGATTATAAAATACTAAACATTTTAGACATAAATAAAGCAGAAAGTGAAATTCCCCTTAATTTTACCCCACAGACATGACATGACCATTGCGATAATTTGTTGTATCCTTTTCCAGAAGTTTTTCAATGCACCTAATAAACACATGTATCAGCACAGATATATCTTTTAGATAAATAAAATCACATTAAACCTACTCTTCTATAAAATTTTTTAACCTAAAATATTTCATGGACATCTTCCTATGCTAATACATATAGATTTTTTTTTGTGGTTGTTGTTCTTTTCCAATGCGTAAGAGCATACTCTCCATATATATGTGTTAGCATACAGTATTTGTTTTTCTCTTTCTGACTTAATTCACTCTGTATGACAGTCTCTAGATCCATCCACGTCTCAACAAATGACTCAATTTCGTTCCTTTTTATGACTGAGTAATATTCCATTGTATATATGTACCACAACTTCTTTATCCATTCGTCTGTAGATGGGCATTTAGGTTGCTTCCATGACCTGGCTATTGTAAATAGTGCTGCAATGAACATTGGGGTACATGTGTCTTTTTGAATTATGGTTTTCTCTGCGTATATGCCCAGTAGTGGGATTGCTGGATCATATGGTAAATCTATTTTTAGTTTTTTAAGGAACCTCCATACTGTTCTCCATAGTGGCTGTATCAATTTAAATTCCCACTAACAATGCAAGAGGGTTCCCTTTTTTCTCCACACCCTCTCCAGCATTTGTTGTTTATAGATTTTCTGATGATGCCCATTCTAACTGGTGTGAGGAGATACCTCATTGTAGTTTTGATTTGCATTTCTCTAATAATTAGTGATGTTGAGAAGCTTTTCATGTGCTTCTTGGCCATCTGTATGTCTTCTTTGGAGAATTGTCTATTTAGGTCTTCTGCCCATTTTTGGATTGGGTTGTTTGTTTCTTTAATATTGAGCTGCATGAGCTGTTTAGATATTTTGGAGATTAATCCTTTGTTTGTTGATTCATTTGCAAATATTTTCTCCCATTCTGAGGGTTGTCTTTTCGTCTTGTTTATGGTTTCCTTTGCTGTGCAAAAGCTTTGAAGTTTCATTAGGTCCCATTTGTTTAGTTTTGTTTTTATTTCCATTACTCTAGGAGGTGGATCAAAAAAGGTCTTGCTGTGATTTATGTCAAAGAGTGTTCTTCCTATGTTTTCCTCTAAGAGTTTTATAGTGGCCAGTCTTACATTTAGGTCTCTAATCCATTTTGAGATTATTTTTGTGTATCGTGTTAGGGAGTATTCTAATATCATTCTTTTACATGTAGCTGTCCAGTTTTCCCAGCACCACTTATTGAAGAGACTGTCTTTTCTCCATTGTATATCTTTGCCTCCTTTGTCATAGATTAATTGACCATAGGTGCATGGGTTTATCTCTGGGCTTTCTATCTTGTTCCATTGATCTATGTTTCTGTTTTTGAGCCAGTACCATATTGTCTTGATTACTGTAGCTTTATAGTATAGTCTGAAGACAGGGAGTCTGATTCCTCCAGCTCCGTTTTTTTCCCTCAAGACTGCTTTGGCTATTCGGGGTCTTTTGTGTCTCCATACAAATTTTAAGATGATTTGTTCTGGTTCTGTAAAAAATGCCATTGGTAATTTGATAGGGATTGCATTGAATCTGTAGATTGCTTTGGGTAGTAGAGTCATTTTCACAATATTGATTCTTCCAATCCAAGAACATGGTATATCTCTCCATCTGTTGGTATCATCTTTAATTTCTTTCATCAGTGTCTTACAGTTTTCTGCGTACAGGTCTTTTGTCTCCCTAGGTAGGTTTATTCCTAGGTATTTTATTCTTTTTGTTGCAATGGTAAATGGTAGTGTTTCCATAACTTCTCTTTCAGATTTTTCATCATTGGTGTATAGGAATGCAAGAGATTTCTGTGCATTACTTTTGTATCCTGCAGCTTTACCAAATTCATTGATTAGCTCTAGTAGTTATCTGGTGGCATCTTTCAGATTCTCTATGTATAGTATCATGTCATCTGCAAACAGTGACAGTTTTACTTCTTCTTTTCCCATTTGTATTCCTTTTATTTCTTTTTTTCTCTGATTGCTGTGGCTAAAAATTCCAAAACTATGTTGAATAATAGCGGTGAGAGCGGACATCCTTGTCTCGTTCCTGATCTTAGAGGAAATGCTTTCAGTTTTTCACCGCTGAGAATGATGTTTGCTGTGGGTTTGTCGTATATGGCCTTTATTATGTTGAGGTAGGTTCCCTCTATGCCCACGTTCTTCAGAGTTTTTATCATAAATGGGTGTTGAATTTTGTCAAAAGCTTTTTCTGCATCTATTGAGATGATCATATGGTTTTTATTCTTCAATTTGTTAATATGGTGTATCACATTGATTGATTTGAGTATATTGAAGAATCCTTGCATCCCTGGGATAAATCCCACTTGATCATGGTGTATGATCCTTTTAATGTGTTGTTGGATTCTGTTTGCTGGTATTTTGTTGAGGATTTTTGCATCTATATTCATCAGTGATATTGGTCTGTAATTTTCTTTTTTTGTAGTATCTTTGTCTGGTTTTGGTATCAGGGTGATGGTGGCCTCATAGAATGAGTTTGGGAGTGTTCCTTCCTCTGCAATTTTTTGGAAGAGTTTGAGAAGGATGGGTGTTAGCTCTTCTCTAAATGTTTGATAGACTCCACCTGTGAAGCCATCTGGTCCTGGACTTTTGTTTGTTGGAAGATTTTTAATCACAGTTTCAATTTCATTACTTGTGATTGGTCTGTTCATATTTTCTGCTTCTTCCTGGTTCAGTCTTGGAAGGTTATACCTTTCTAAGAATGTGTCCATTTCTTCCAGGTTGTCCATTTTATTGGCATAGAGTTGCTTGTATTAGTCTCTTAGGATGCTTTGTATTTCTACGGTGTCTGTTGTAAGTTCTCCTTTTTCATTTCTAATTTTATTGATTTGAGTCCTCTCCCTCTTTTTCTTGATGAGTCTGGCTAATGGCTTATCAATTTTGTTTATCTTCTCAAAGAACCAGCTTTTAATTTTATTGATCTTTGCTATTGTTTTCTTGGTTTCTATTTCATTTATTTCTGCTCTGATCTTTATGATTTCTTTCCTTCTGCTAACTTTGGGTTTTGTTTGTTCTTCTTTCTCTAGTTCCTTTAGGTGTAAGGTTAGATTGTTTACTTGAGATTTTTCTTGTTTCTTGAGGTAGGCCTGTATAGCTATAAACTTCCCTCTTAGAACTGCTTTTGCTGCATCCCATAGGTTTTGGATTTTCTTGTTTTCATTGTCATTTGTCTCTAGGTGTTTTTTGATTTCCTCTTTGATTTCTTCAGTGATCTCTTGGTTATTTAGTAACGTATTGTTTAGCCTCCATGTGTTTGTGCTTTTCACTTTTCTTTCCCTGTAATTCATTTCTAATCTCATAGCGTTGTGGTCAGAAAAGATGCTTGATATGATTTCAGTTTTCTTAAATTTACTGAGGCTTGATTTGTGACCCAAGATGTGATCTATCCTGGAGAATGTTCCGTGCACACTTGAGAAGAAACTGCTGTTTTTGGATGGAATGTCCTATAAATATCAATTAAATCTATCTGGTCTCTTGTGTCATTTAAAGCTTCTGTTTCCTTATTTATTTTCATTTTGGATGATCTGTCCATTGGTGTAAGTGAGGTGTTAAAGTCCCCCACGATTATTGTGTTACTGTCGATTTCCTCTTTTATAGCTGTTAGCCGTTGCCTTATGTATTGAGGTGCTCCTATGTTGGGTGCATATATATTTATAATTGTTATATCTTCTTCTTGGATTGATCCCTTGATCATTATGTAGTGTCCTTCCTTGTCTCTTGTAACATTCTTTATTTTAAAGTCTATTTTATCTGATATGAGTATAGCTACTCCAGCTTTCTTTTGATTTCCATTTGCATGGAATATCTTTTTCCATCCCCTCACTTTCAGTCTGTATGTGTCCCTAGGTCTAAAGTGGGTCTCTTGTAGACAGCATATATATGGGTCTCTTTTTTGTATCCATTCAGCAAGCCTGTGTCTTTTGGTTGGGGCATTTAATCCATTCACGTTTAAGGTAATTATCGATATGTATGTTCCTCTGACCATTTTCTTAATTGTTTTGGGTTTGTTTTTGTAGGTCCTTTTTTTCTCTTGTGTTTCCCACTTAGAGAAGTTCCTTTAGCATTTGTTGTAGAGCTGGTTTGGTGGTGCTGAATTCTCTTAGCTTTTGCTTGTCTGTAAAGCTTTTGATTTCTCCATCAAATCTAAATGAGATCCTTGCCGGGTAGAGTAATCTTGGTTGTAGGTTCTTCCCTTTCATCACTTTAAGTATATCATGCCACTCCCTTCTGGCTTGTAGAGTTTCTGCAGAGAAATCAGCTGTTAACCTTATGGGAGTTCCCTTGTATGTTATTTGTCGTTTTTCCCTTGCTGCTTTCAATAATTTTTTGTATCTTTAATTTTTGCCAATTTGATTAATATGTGTCTCGGCATGTTTCCCCTTGGGTTTATCCTGTATGGAACTCTCTGCGCTTCCTGGACTTGGGTGGCTATATCCTTTCCCATGTTAGGGAAGTTTTCGACTATAATCTCTTCAAATATTTTCTCTGGCCCTTTCTCTCTCTCTTCTCCTTCTGGGACCCCTATAGTGCAAATGTTGCTGCATTTAGTGTTGTCCCAGAGTTCTCTTAGGCTGTCTTCATTTCTTTTCATTCTTTTTTCTTTAGTCTGTTCCGCAGCAGTGAATTCCACCATTCTGTCTTCCAGGTCACTTATCCGTTCTGCTGCCTCAGTTATTCTGCTATTGATTCCTTCTAGTGTAGTTTTCATTTCAGTTATTGTATTGTTCATCTCTGTTTGTTTGTTCTTTAATTTTTCTAGGTCTTTGTTAAACATTTCTAGCATCTTCTCGATCTTTGCCTCCATTCTTTTTCCGAGGTCCTGGATCATCTTCACTATCATTATTCTGACTTCTTTTTCTGGAAGGTTGCCTATCTCCACTTCATTTAGTTGTTTTTCTGGGGTTTTATCTTGTTCCTTCATCTGCTACATAGCCCTCTGCCTTTTCATCTTGCCTATCTTTCTGTGAATGTGGTTTTTGTTCCACAGGCTGCAGGATTGTAGTTTTTCTTGCTTCTGCTGTCTGCCCTCTGGTGGTTGAGGCTATCTAAGAGGCTTGATGGGAGGCTCTGATGGTGGGTACAGCTGACTGTTGCTCGTGAGTTGAGTTCTTGAAAGCTTTATAGAACGTTCTTAGGAAGCCAACATCTGGAACTTTTCTGGGGAGTTGAGTTTGCTAATTCTTTCAATTTCTGTTCTTTCTTAAAAAAATCAGGTAATTTCTCAGAAAATTGTTTATTTTTTGGCTTTTGCATTATTGGCATAAGGTTATAAGTAGTATTATTTTAATAAGAATAGTCTCTTTTCTATCTGTAGTTATATTTAATTTTTCATTGCCAATGTATATGTGTTCTCAAACTTTTTCCCTTTTGTTAGATTGTCAAACATCCCTTAATGCTTTTTAAAAAAGAACTAGTTTTAGTTTTACTCAGCAATTCTAGTTGTTTTAAACTTTCTAATTCATTGGTTTCCTTTGTTTATTTTGTTGTTCTTTTTCTAGCTTCTGAGTCTAATGTTCCAAAAATATTTATTCTAGACATTTCTTGTTTTAGGAAAAAACTTATTTAAGGATATGATTTTCTCCTGAGTAAGATTTTGGCTCCATCCCATAGAATTTTCCATTTAGTGTTTCAAATATTTTAATTTCCAAATAATTTATAAGTTACGTTTTTATTTACTCATTGACACAAGGGTTATTTAGAAAAGTGAGGTTTTAGATTTAATTCCATTTTAATCAGTAAGGGGGATCCTATAAGAGTTCTACTTTTAGAAATTTACTGAGAAATTTTTTATGGACTATTAAATGATCTTTCTCTCTTTATTTTAAATAAATGTTCCACGGACATTTGAAAAGTATGTTTTCTCTCCCCTTCTGAGAGAGAGAATGATTTGCTATGAAGTCAAGCTTGTAGTTTGTGTTATTCACATCTTTTCCATATTTATTTTTTGTTATCTTGACATGACAAATTTTGGGAATGGTTTGTTAACCTTTCTCACTATACCTATGCATTTGAGTTTTTTTTTTTTTGTTTCTTTCTATTTCTAATACTTCTTTTTACTTTTTGGAGAGAGCATAGTAGAAAGTTAAGAGCACTGATGCCAGTCCATCTGCCTGGTTTGGATAGGAGCTCCACCCTCACGAGCCTACAGGCCTTGACAAGTTTCCTCACCTGTAAAACCACATCATCTACTTTATAGGGCTCTTGGGAAGATAACATGAGTTGCTGTGTGTAAAGAGCTTAGAACTGCATCTGACATATTGTGAGCACTCTGTTACTCATTATGTATCTTCTGCCATGATTGGGAGTGAAAAGGTTCATGGTTGCTATATATTTTGATGAATCTATTGTTTATCCATATGAAATGACTTTTTGTTCAGTATAGAGTTTTTGCCTTGAATTCTGTATGAGCTAATGTTAATATTACTGTAGTGCTTTCTTTGCATTTCTACAATATTTGCTTGGTCTGTCTTTGGGCATCTGTGTATTTGCAACCTTTTTGTATTATCTTGTGTTAGATAAATCTCTCTTAAATTGCATGCAGTTGGAGCTTGCCTTTTTCTTTTTTTTATCAGTCTGGGGAATTCCCTGGAGGTCCAGTGGTTAGGACTTGGTGCTCTCACTGCCAGGGCCGGGGTTTGATCCCTGGTCGGGGAACTAAGATCCTGCAGGCGGCATGGTACGTCCCCCTGCGCCCCCCCCCCAAAAAAAAAAGAATCAGTCTGAAACGTCTTATTTTTTTTATTTGAAGTGTAATTGATACACAATGTTATGTTAGATTCACGTATACAACATAGTGATTTGATATTTATATACATTACAAAATGATCACCACAATAAGCCTAGTTACCTTCTGTCACCATAGAAAGTTATTACAATATTGTTGACTATATTCCCTATGCTGTACGTTACATCCCTGTGACTTATTTAATTTATAACTGGAATTTTGTACCACTTAATCCCCTTCAACTATTTCCCCCCAAGTCCCACCCCTCTTTTCTCTGGCAACCACGACTAGTTTGTTCTCTGTATCTATCACTCTGTTCCTGTTTTGTTTTGTTTGTTCATTTGTTTTGTGTTTTAGATTCCACATACAAGTCAAGTCATACAGTATTTGTCTTTGTCTGTCTGACTTATTTCACTTAGCATAATACCTTCTAGGTCCATCCATGTTGTTGAGAATGGCAAGATTTCAATATATATATATTTTTTATTTTTATTTATTTGTTTATTTAGTTAGTTTGTTTTTTTGTTTTTTTTTAAACATCTTTATTGGAGTATAATTGCTTTACAATGGTGTGTTAGTTTCTGCTTTATAACAAAGTGAATCAGTTATACATATACATATGTTCCCATATCTCTTCCTTCTTGCGTCTCCCTCCCTCCCACCCTCCCTAGCCCCCCCCAGCTGGTCACAAAGCACCGAGCTGATCTCCCTGTGCTATGTGGCTGCTTCCCACTAGCTATCTATTTTACATTTGTTAGTGTATATATGTCTATGCCACTCTCTCATCCTGTCATATCTTACCCCTCCCCCTCACCATATCCTCAAGTCCATTCTCTAGTAGGTCTGTGTCTTTATTCCCGTCTTGCCACTAGGTTCTTCATGACCTTTATTTTCCCTTAGATTCCATATATATGTGTTAGCATACTGTATTTGTTTTTCTCTTTCTGACTTACTTCACTCTGTATGACAGACTCTTAACTCCATCCACCTCACTACAAATACCTCCATTTCATTTCTTTTTATGGCTGAGTAATATTCCATTGTATATATGTGCCACATCTTCTTTATCCATTCATCCGATGATGGACAGTTAGGTTGCTTCTATATCTTGGCTATTGAAAGTTCTTACCTTTTAATTAGAGAACTTAACCTATTTGTAATTGTTGGGATTACTGATATTACTGATATTCTAATCAACTTTATGTTTTTTGTTGGATATGTTTCTACATCTCTTTTCAAGGTTGCGTTGTTGTCCCAGTGACCTTCTTGTGCTAGTAGCTAAGGTTAGATCCTTCTAGGCTAGTGTGGCTAGAGAAAAGTTGGCTTTTCCTGCTTCAAAATAAGAAAAAGCAGAAGCTAGCCAGGAGGCATAGCATCTGTGGTCACACTCCTTTTGGTATCTTGGAACTGAGTTTTCTTATAACTATCATTCAGTGAGTACCTAATATAAGCTGGGTGCTTTTCTATACACTTTATATATATTGTTGCACTTCAGTCTCACAACCACCTTACCAGATAGGTATTATTATACTTATAGGTAGGGAAACTAATTAAAGAAATTAAGGCCTGGTCTTGAGGAGCTGGAGAATATATTATTTGTAATGTGTAAGCTAATTCCCTTTCTCACCATGTATTCATGGGATGTGGAGTAGGCTAAGAATTGGGTCCTGAATTTAGTTTTATTAATTTCTCAATGAGTAGGTTGCTAATGCTGCTGGAAACAGTGGGGCATCTCATTCCAGTTCACCCATTTTTCACACTAGTTTAAGTTTTCACTCTAAGTTGATTGTTCTGGAGTGGATAATCCAGAGTCTAGTAGCCTTTTAACTCCTAGAGGGGAAAAAATGTGGTGTGTGCCACACCCTGTCTTTCATCCTGTTTTTTGTTTTTGTTTTTGTTTTTCAGGGACTGGGTCTGGAGTTAGTGGTATCTGTGCTTATTAGTCTCACACAATCCCAGAGAGGAGAAGGCTGTGCTTTATCCATCTTTGAATCTCTAGTGCCTAGAAGAATGCCTGACCCATAATAGGTGCTATTTCTTAAAATGACCTGAGCTCAGAAGAGGGAAAGTTGTTTTACATTAATATTTGAATTATGAGGTTTTAGAAAAAGGCCCATAGAATAGAAATGCATTCTCTTAAAATTATGCTCTTTATAACTTCTACACTACTTTGTATAATACAATAAAAATAAAGCGTGTTTATTACTTTTTCAAGAGCTTCCTGCAGACTAAAGCAGAGTGTGCTTTCAGTAGGAGAAGGTACCAGTCACCAAGGGAGGGTGGAATGACACTAACATATGAATGACCATTTGCACTGGTAATGCAAGTGAGGACATTCATCTAATAGAAGTGCTCCGAAGCCAGCTGCAGGGGAGAAGTATAGCCCTGATCTCACAGGGATTCCATAGTTGAAAAAAGAAAAAGCAACCCAAATGAAAACTCCCAGCTTACATCAGGGAAATACTGCTGCAGACCTTTAATGAGATCCCTAGGTGAATCAGTTTTTATACGGGCCTGTTTGACTTCCACAGGTATCTGGCTAGACCTTGATTGATTGTCAGGCTTTTTAAGTAGCATTGATTTTTTTTACTGCTGCAACACTGGGATGATGAGGTCATTGTATTTTGCCATGTTACTGAAGTTCTTGTTAAAGCAACCTGGAGGTTAGAAGCATATCCAGGCACTGGCTTCTTGCTCCTGCTAAGTTTTGAGAGATGGGAAAGTTGAGATAAGTAAAATGATAGAGGCTAAAAAATTTTCCTCTCTTGTTGTGAGGGGGAATTTCAGACTTTTATGAATTAGAATGATTATTGGTAGCTCTTCATCACAGGTGATCATTTCTTTTCATTCTTAGCTCTCGTTTATTGAGCAGGTAAATACACAGGTCCAGGGACTGTCATGAGCATTTAACACACACGAGCTCTTTGTTGTCACTACACCTCTGTGAGGTAGGTGTTATTATTTGCACCTTGCGATGAGGAAGCTGCATCTCAGAGAGGTAGGGTTGCTGTCTCAGGGTTAAGTAGTCAATGGAAGAGCTAGGTTTTGGATCAAGCTGTGGCTGACCCCAAAGCCCAGGCCTTGAACTGCTGGTTTCCTATATGATGGCGTGTGAGAAGTTAGATCAGGGAGTAGTATTTGAGGCTGCTGCCTCAGTGATGACCCCGCTCTCCCATGTGGACCTGGGTCCTGGGAAAAACTGGAAATAGCACAGTGCCTTAGGACACAGCATCTTGACTTTCCCCATTTGCAGACCTGAACCTCCCTTCTGCTTGAGTGAGGCTGTGCCCGTGAAGGGGCCTGAGAGGGCTTTGCACATTTTGGGATTCCTCTGGCTCCCACCTATTGATCAGTGGCTGCCAGAAGCTTTAATCCGATTAGAGTCTCTAAAACTAGTTTCCATCTCTGGCGCCTGACTCGGGTTTCAGAGCAAGAGGAAAAAGTATGACATCACCCCTGCTTGCATCTGTGCTGGGTGGCTAATGAAATTACGTGATGGATTTGAGGACCATTAAAGTCAATGTTGATCCTGATTATTATTAAGAGTACTTTCAAATTTACTGCACCATGGGGTAGGCTCAAAAGCGTCATTTCTCATAGGTGTGTTCATTGCTCTGGATTTTAGCTCACAGCTCTGTGGGATATGGAGAATGCTAGCAGTACAGAGAATCACTTATGAAGTCTGCAGGTGAAAGTGCATGGAGTTCTTTTGCTGGAGGGAGGAGAATGTTGTGGGATTTTTCCATAATGAGGCATCGTGATGACCTCAGACTGAAAAAGCCTAAAATGAAACAAAATATGTTTGTCAAATAAATATGAAGCAACGTGGTTGCCATTAGCATCAGCAATAGTATTTTTTAAAAGTTTAAGTGGTTAGTGTACAAAAAAGTGCTCAGTTCAGGTCACCACCAATTCACTGAGCATAGATACTGAGCTAGCACCAGAGATACACTTACTGAGGGGAAGGCCAGTTTTGTGTTTTCCATCAGGATGTCTCCAGGGCCCAGCTAAACGTCAGGCATACAGAAATTATTCTCTGTCTTAAAAAAAATAACACACACACACACACATCCACGTATAACATACATACTATAAAGATTTGAATAGATCTTAACTGTACAACTCAATAAATTTATACATGTACACATAGCAACACACATGCACACCTTTGAAATTGGCCCCAAATTAAAATACAGAACATTTTCCATATCCTAAAAGGCTTTGTCTTGCCCCCTCACATTCCCCCAACAGAGATAACCACTATTTTGACTTCTTTCTCCACAGATTGATTTTGTCTATAATGAATATATTTCATATAAATTCATATAAGTTGAATCTTCATATAAAAGGATTCATACACTGGGCTTCCCTGGCAATCCAGTGGTTGAGGCCCCGCACTTCCACAGCAGGGGGCACGGGTTCGATCCCTGGTCGCGGAACTAAGATCCTGCATGCTGTGTGGTGCAACCAAAAAAAAAAAAAAGGAATCATACTCTGTGTTATCTTTGCTATCTGGCTTCTTTTGCTCATCTTTATTTCCGTGAAATTCATCCATGTTACTACATGTAAGACTACATAGTTTGTTTTTCTATTTTTTAATTTAATTTTTATTTTATATTGGATTTTTAAAAAAATTGCTGTATAATATTCCATTGCATAAGTATTCTGCCATGAATTTATTCTTCTATAATGGATATTTGGGTTGTTTCCAATTTTTAGCTATTATAAACAAAGCCATTGTGAACATTCTTGTACAGATGGACTTTTCCACTTATTTCTTTTGGGCATATTGTGTAGAACTGGAACTGCTGGGTCATTTAAAATATTTTTGAATTGTTGAATTGAAAAACACAGTTCTTTGTTTCGCTGTGGCCCACTCAGACCTTGCAAAAGAACCCTGGTCACCTATCCTACATGTTCTTAGTGGAAAATAATTCAGTTATAGCAAAGAATTACAGCAGAATATGTACAAATCACTCATTATTTACTACAGTGACAATATGAGCTTAAACATGTGGTTTTTTTTTCTTTTAAATTAATTAATTAATTAATTAATTTTTGGCTGTGTTGGGTCTTAGTTTCTGTGTGAGGGCTTTCACTAGTTGCGGCGAGCGGGGGCCACTCTTCATCGCGGTGCGCGGGCCTCTCACTGTCGCAGCTTCTTTTGTTGCGGAGCACGAGCTCCAGACGCGCAGGCTCAGTAGTTGTGGCTCACGGGCCTAGTTGCTCTGCAGCATGTGGGATCTTCCCAGACCAGGGCTCGAACCCGTGTCCCCTGCCTTGGCAGGCAGATTCTCAACCACTGCACCACCAGGGAAGCCCAAACATGTGGTTTTAAGGTAAAAAACAATACCAAAAGTTTGATCATCTAGTAATTTTATTACACCAAACTCAATATTATACTGCAAATTATGTGGTGTAGATTCATAGTTAGCATAGTAGTTTATTAAAAAAGCTACTGAGAGCCTACTATGTGCCAGGCAGGCACTGCTCTGGGCAGTGGGGCTCTAGTAGAGAACCCACAGATAAGGAAAAGTCACTGGCCTTATGAGGTTCTAGTAGAGAGATAGACAATAGGTACCAAACAAATATGTACTATAAAACATATCACCAATGAAACATGCAATGTAAACAAATTTTGGGAGGATTATAGATATATCTGCTTTAGCAATAGATTTATGAATGATTTGTATTTGAACTGCATCTATACATAGCTTAAAGTCTAGTTACTGGAAAATTAGAGGCCAAATGTCCTATTCCTGTGCATATACTGAAACAGTAATAATAATAGCTAACTATGTGGTCTAAGCCATGGATTATCTCATTTAATCTTCCCAGTATCCTTATGATGTAGGTACTAGTCTCCCATTTTAATGGTGAAGAAACTGAAGTACAAGGGGTTGAATAACTTACCCAAAGTCACACAGCTAGTATGTAGTGATATTGGGATGAAAACCAGGCAGTCTGACTTTAGAGCCTGTACTCTAATTATTACCCTATTCTGTCCTCCAGATGGACCAATATGCGTTAATATACATTGTAAGGTTACCCAAATGACACACAATAAACTCATAAAGATGTTATACTTACTGTAATGTATAATGCAAAAGCCAAAAGCGAATAGCAATAGTTGGAAACCATGACCAATTGTAGACAGCATCAGTGACACATGATTCACAAATTGTGTTTCCTGAAAACTACTGTGATTCTGTCCTGTGTGCTCATGCAAAAGTTTTGCAGTATTTCCAAATGAGTGGCTGCCAGACTTAACCCAATACTGAATTAAAGATTCAGTAAACTCTATTCATAGCTTCAACTTAGAAAGTACAGCTAACTCACTGTTAGGTTATTAGTAAGGAACATTAGGTTGTAGGTAAAAATAAAAGCTAATAGAAAGTGTGTCATGTGCTATAAGTATGAAAGAAGATTTGCATTTCTGGATCTGCTCACGGCCACTGGAAGGGCCCTCCAGGGGACTAAGGTCTACCCTGAGAATCATTGACTAACATAAAAGAAGATATACAAAGAATACTTCTAAGTAACATGCTGAGTGCTGTGGTGAGTGGTCTATGTTGCAGTCAGTGGGGCTTAGTAAATAGCTGCCCTGACTCCCTCTAGAATTCTGAAGCAATTAAGAGATAATCCAAAAGTCACATAGTGATAAAAATATTACCGTTACTGATAACTGATAATGGAGAAATCTGGAAAGAGATTTACGCACCCAGGCACAGGCAGCACTGGATAGACAGGGCTTTCCTAGAAGTGCCCCCTCATGGCATCGGGAGGTGGGAAGAATATGTGTTCTCTGTGGGCGTTTTGCTCCCACCAACAAGAAGAGTAAGCCCACTCCAAGTTGCTCCCATGGGAAGAGTTTGTGAGAGTTGAGAAGGGCCATCAGTGTCATGGATGTGGAACTCCCTCCATGTGGAAGGAAACATCAGGCCTGGGGAAAAAGCTTTTCCTCCCCCTGCAAAATACTTTGGTATATATGCTACAAGACTACAAAGAAAGGATGCACCTACCCAGGAATAGGAGAAAGCACTCTCAAGAAGATAACTTGTGATGAGTCTTGTTGGAAAACCAGGAGCTAGCCAGATGGAGGTTGGAAGGCAGGATGCTTTAGACCAGGGTTTGGCAGACTGCAGCCTGCAGGCCAAATCTGGCCTGTTGTCTGTTTTTCAAAATAAGAATTTATTGGAGCACAGCCACACTTACTCGTTTATGTATTGTGTATGCATTTGCGCTATAATGGCAGAGTTGAGTAGTTGTGACAGAGACCATATGGCTCCCAAAGCCTAAAATATTTACTCTTTTGTCCTTTACAGGAAAAAGTTGCCAACCTCTGCTTTAGGGAGAGGTAATGCTCAGGGGGATGAAAGAGGATGTGGGCTGGCGATGTGGGCTGGGCACTATAATTGGTTTGATAATGTTGGGACATGAAGCAGGAGGCAGGTGGTGATTAAACAGATGGACCCCTGGTTCTCTAAAACTTTATAGTCTTCTTCAGAGAGCAGTGGTGCAGGCGGACAGGTTAATTATATTAACTGTATGAACACAAATGGACAAACATTTAACAAATAGAGCCTTTAAATTCATAAAGAATTTGCATCATTATATTCAAATCAAAAGACACAGAGAGAAGAAGGAGTTGTGACAGTAACATGCTTTGAAAGGATGAAATTGGTCATTTCTCTTCAAGTGGCTTGGGGAGGGGTTCAGAGAAGAGGCATTTTGCTATTTTAACAGCAGCTGTGGAAAGGGAATGGGAAAGGTGAATTAGGAAGGGGAAATTTGTTTCTGGCATAGGGATGCAATTTAGAGTCGGAATGGGAAGACCAAATGAAGTGAACTTGAGTCTCTGCCTGAGAGAATGAATGAGGAGGGTATGCCAGGATGGGGGAGGGGCTCTATGCTGAGAGGAGAGCAGATCCTGGGACCAATCTTTTCTTTTTTAAATAAGATATTCCCCTCTACTCCCCAGCTGTTAGAATTAAAAAATATATATATTTATTAATGAGCATTCCTCTCTGTCCCTACTTATTCTGCTTCCAATAAAGATGATTTTTACTTTTTGGCTTCTGGGATTTTAGTTATCCTGCTTAGGATAATAGAAAAATACTGAACTAGAAGGACTAGGAGATAAGAATTGAGAAGAAATAAAAGTACTGGTGGAATACACAAAAATAAACTCAAAATGGATTAAAGACCTAAATGTAAGGCCAGACAGTATAAAACTCTTAGGGGAAAACATAGGCAGAACACTCTATGACATAAATCACAGCAAGATCCTTTTTGACCCACGTCCTAGAGAAAGGGAAATAAAAGCAAAAATAAAGAAATGGGACCTAATGAAACTTAAAACCTTTTTTGCACAGCAAGGGAAATCATAAACAAGACGAAAAGACAACCCTCAGAATGGGAGAAAATATTTGCAAATGAAACAACTGACAAAGGGTTAATCTCCAAAATTTACAAGCAGCTCATGCAGCTCAATATCAAAAAGCAACCCAATCCAAAAATGGGCAGAAGATCTGAATAGACATTTTTCCAAAGATATACAGATGGCCAACAAACACATGAAAGGGTGCTCAACATCACTAATCATTAGAGAAATCAAATCAGGACTACAATGAGGTATCACCTCACACTAGTAAGAATGGGCATCATCAAAAAGTCTACAAACAATAAATGCTGGAGAGGGTGTGGAGAAAAGGGAACCCTCTTGCACTGTTGGTGGGAATGTAAATTGATACAGCCACTATGGAGAACAGTATGGGGGTTCCTTAAAAAACTAAAAATAGAACTACCATATGACCCAGCAATCCCACTACTGGGCATATACCCTGAGAAAACCATAATTCAAAAAGAGTCATGTACCACAATGTTCATTGCAGCACTATGTACAATAGCCAGGACGTGGAACCAACCTAAGTGTCCATTGATAGATGAATGGATAAAGAAGATGTGGCACATATATACAATGGAATATTACTCAGCCATAAAAAGAAATGAAATTGAGATATTTGTAGTGAGGTGGATGGACGTAGAGTCTGTCATACAGAGTGAAGTAAGTCAGAAAGAGAAGAACAAATACCGTATGCTAACACATATATATATGGAAACCAAAAAAAAAAAAATGTTCTGAAGAACCTAGGGGCAGGACAGGAATAAAGACGCAGACATAGAGAATTGACTTGAGGACACGGGGTGGAGGAAGGGTAAGCTGAGATGAAGTGAGAGAGTAGCATGGACATATATACACTACCAAATGTAGAATGGATGGCCAGTGGGAAGCAGCTGCATAGCACAGGGAGATCAGCTCGGTGCTTTGTGACCACCTAGAGGGGTGGGATAGGGAGGGTGGGAGGGAGATGCAAGAGGGAGGGGTTATGGGGATATGTGTATACGTGTAGCTGATTCACTTTGTTATACAGCAGAAGCTAACACACCATTGTAGAGCAATTATACTCCAGTAAAGATGTTGAAGAAAAAAAAAAAGTACTGGTGTAAGCTATGGCAGAGTGACTGGAGAATACACCCAGGCAGGTAGGGAAACATGGGGAAAAGACCACAGTCAGTTTCTTGGGCAAGGCTAAGGAAGAGGGGATGTGGGGGAGTTTAGAGAGAGAAGGAAAAAATCTTTGTAGGCAGCTCTGGGCATCTGGGTAAGGTAAATAAGACAGTGGGGATGGTGCATTGAAGGTGTTTTTCTATCAGTTATGAATTGGGTTCCATTTGATGTTTTTCAGCAGCCTCACTAAAGATTAAGACTGTTGTCATTTAATTCTTGGCTGCCAAATAGTTGTTGAAATAGGACATTGCAGAGACCAGACCAAATAACAATTAATTCTCTTTCCTAAATACTTCTTAAAATTTTTTTATACCCCAATGTTCATAGCAGCACTATTTACAGTAGCCAAGACATGGAAGCAACCTAAATGTCCATCAACATGAATGATAATAGAGAAAAAAGGTGTGGCAAATATATGCAATGGAATATTACTCAGCCATAAAAAAGGACAAAATAATGCCATTCGCAGCAACATGCACGGACCTAGAGATTTTCATACTAAATGAAGTAAGTCAGACAGAGAGAGACAAATATCATATGATATCACTTATATGTGGAATCTAAAAACTGATGCAAATGAACTTATTTACAAAACAGAAACAGACTTACAGACATAAAAAACAAACTTATGGTTACCAAAGGGGAAGGGGGGAGAGTGATAAATTAGGAGTTTGGGATTACCAGATAAAAACTACTATATATAAAATAGATACAACAGCCCTGAACCAAGATGGTGGAGTAGAAGGACATGCTCTCACTCCCTCTTGCGAGAACACCAGAATCACAACTAGTTGCTGGACAGGCATCGACAGAAGGACACTGGAACTCACCAAAAAAGATACCCCACATCCAAAGACAAAGGAGAAGCCACAATGAGATGGTAGGAGGGTTGCAATCACAGTAAAATCAAATCCCATAACTGCTGGGTGGGTGACTCACAGACTGGAGAACACTTATACCACAGAAGTCCACCCACTGGAGTGAAGGTTCTGAGCCCCACATCAGGCTTCCCAACCTGGTGGTCCGGCAATGGGAGGAGGAATTCCTAGAGAATCAGACTTTGAAGGCTAGTGGGATTTGATTGCAGGACTTTGACAGGACTGGGAGAAGCAGAGACTCCACTCTTGGAGGGCACACACAAAGTAGTGTGTGCATCAGGAACCAGGGGAAGGAGCAGTGACCCTAGGGGAGACTGAACAAGACCTACCTGCTCTGTTGGAGGGTCTCCTGCAGAGGCGGGGGGTGTCTGTGGCTCACCATGGGGACAAGGAAACTGGCAGCAGAAGTTCTGGGAAGTATTCCTTGGTGTGAGCCCTCCCAGAGTCTGCCATTAGCCCCACCAAAGAGCCCAGGTAGGCTCCAGTGTTGGGTTGCCACAGGCCAAACAACCAACAGGCAGGGAACCCAGCCCCACCCATCAGCAGTCAAGCGGATTAAAGTTTTACTGAGCTTTGCCCACCAGAGCAACAGCCAGCTCTACCCACCACCAGTCCCTCCCATCAGGAAACTTGCACAAGCCTCTTAGATAGCCTCATCCACCAGAGGGCAGACAGCAGAAGCAAGAACTACAATCCTGCAGCCTGTGGAACAAAAACCACATTCACAGAAAGATAGACAAGATGAAAAGGCAGAGGGCTATGTACCAGATGAAGGAACAAGATAAAACCCCAGAAAAACAACTAAATGAAGTGGAGATAGGCAACCTTTCAGAAAAAGAATTCAGAATAATGATAGTGAAGATGATCCAGGACCTCGGAAAAAGAATGGAGGCAAAGATCTAGAAGATGCAAGAAATGATTAACAAAGACCTAGAAGAATTAAAGAACAAACAAACAGAGAGGAACAATACAATAACTGAAATGAAAACTACACTAGAAGGAATCAATAGCAGAATAACTGAGGCAGAAGAATGGATAAGTGACCTGGAAGACAGAATGGTGGAATTTACTGCTGTGGAACAGAGTAAAGATAAAAGAATGAAAAGAAATGAAGACAGCCTAAGAGACCTCTGGGACAACATTAAATGCAACAACATTCACATTATAGGGGTCCCAGAAGGAGAAGAGAGAGAAAGGACCAGAGAAAATATTTGAAGAGATTATGGTCAAAAACTTCCCTAACATGGGAAAGGATATAGCCACCCAAGTCCAGGAAGCACAGCGATTCCCATACAGGATAAACCCAAGGAGAAACACGTCGAGACACGTAATCAAATTGGCAAAAATTAAAGACAAAGAAAAATTATTGAAAGCAGCAAGGGAAAAACGACAAATAACATACAAGGGAACTCCCATAAGGTTAACAGCTGATTTCTCTGCAGAAACTCTACAAGCCAGAAGGGAGTGGCATGATATACTTAAAGTGATGAAAGGGAAGAACCTACAACCAAGATTACTCTACCCGGCAAGGATCTCATTCAGATTCGATGGAGAATTCAAAAGCTTTACAGACAAGCAAAAGCTAAGAGAACTCAGCACCACCAAACCAGCTCTACAGCAAATGCTAAAGGAAGTTCTCTAAGTTGGAAACACAAGAGAAGAAAAGGACCTACAAAAACAAACCCAAAACAATTAAGAAAATGGTCATAGGAACATGCATATCAGTAATTACCTTAAACGTGAATGGATTAAATGCTCCAACCAAAAGACACAGGCTTGCTGAATGGATACAGAAAAAAGACCCAAATATATGTTGTCTACAAGAGACCCACTTCAGACCTAGGGACACATACAGACTGAAAGTGAGGGGATGGAAAAAGATACTCCATGCAAATGGAAATCAAAAGAAAGCTGGAGTAGCTATACTCATATCAGATAAAATAGACTTTAAAGTAAAGAATGTTACAAGAGACAAGGAAGGACACTACATAATGATCAAGGGATCAATCCAAGAAGAAGATATAACAATTATAAATATATATGCACCCAACATAGGAGCACCTCAATACATAAGGCAATGGCTAACAGCTATAAAAGAGGAAATCGACAGTAACACAATAATAGTGGGGGACTTTAACACCTCACTTACACCAATGGACAGATCATCCAAAATGAAAATAAATAAGGAAACAGGAGCTTTAAATGACACAATAGACCAGATAGATTTAATTGATATTTATAGGACATTCCATCCAAAAACACCAGATTACAGTTTCTTCTCAAGTGCGCACGGAACATTCTCCAGGATAGATCACATCTTGGGTCACAAATCAAGCCTCATTAAATTTAAGAAAACTGAAATCATATCAAGCATCTTTTCTGACCACAACGCTATGAAATTAGAAATGAATTACAGGGAAAGAAAAGTGAAAAGCACAAACACATGGAGGCTAAACAATACGTTACTAAATAACCAAGAGATCACTGAAGAAATCAAAGAGGAAATCAAAAACACCTAGAGACAAATGACAATGAAAACAAGAAAATCCAAAACCTATGAGATGCAGCAAAAGCAGTTCTAAGAGGGAAGTTTATAGCTATACAAGCCTACCTCAAGAAACAAGAAAAATCTCAAGTAAACAATCTAACCTTACACCTAAAGGAACTAGAGAAAGAAGAACAAACAAAACCCAAAGTTAGCAGAAGGAAAGAAATCATAAAGATCAGAGCAGAAATAAATGAAATAGAAACCAAGAAAACAATAGCAAAGATCAATAAAATTAAAAGCTGGTTCTTTGAGAAGATAAACAAAATTGATAAGCCATTAGCCAGACTCATCAAGAAAAAGAGGGAGAGGACTCAAATCAATAAAATTAGAAATGAAAAAGGAGAACTTACAACAGACACCGCAGAAATACAAAGCATCCTAAGAGACTAATACAAGCAACTCTATGCCAATAAAATGGACAACCTGGAAGAAATGGACACATTCTTAGAAAGGTATAACCTTCCAAGACTGAACCAGGAAGAAGCAGAAAATATGAACAGACCAATCACAAGTAATGAAATTGAAACTGTGATTAAAAATCTTCCAACAAACAAAAGTCCAGGACCAGATGGCTTCACAGGTGAAGTCTATCAAACATTTAGAGAAGAGCTAACACCTATCCTTCTCAAACTCTTCCAAAAAATTGCAGAGGAAGGAACACTCCCAAACTCATTCTATGAGGCCACCATCACCCTGATACCAAAACCAGACAAAGATACTACAAAAAAAGAAAATTACAGACCAATATCACTGATGAATATAGATGCAAAAATCCTCAACAAAATACTAGCAAACAGAATCCAACAACACATTAAAAGGATCATACACCATGATCAAGTGGGATTTATCCCAGGGATGCAAGGATTCTTCAATATACTCAAATCAATCAATGTGATACACCATATTAACAAATTGAAGAATAAAAACCATATGATCATCTCAATAGATGCAGAAAAAGCTTTTGACAAAATTCAACACCCATTTATGATAAAAACTCTGAAGAACGTGGGCATAGAGGGAACCTACCTCGACATAATAAAGGCCATATACGACAAACCCACAGCAAACATCATTCTCAGCGGTGAAAAACTGAAAGCATTTCCTCTAAGATCAGGAACGAGACAAGGATGTCCGCTCTCACCGCTATTATTCAACATAGTTTTGGAATTTTTAGCCACAGCAATCAGAGAAGAAAAAGAAATAAAAGGAATACAAATGGGAAAAGAAGAAGTAAAACTGTCACTGTTTGCAGATGACATGATACTATACATAGAGAATCCTAAAACTGCCACCAGAAAACTACTAGAGCTAATCAATGAATTTGGTAAAGTTGCAGGATACAAAATTAATGCACAGAAATCTCTTGTATTCCTATACACTAATGATGAAACATCTGAAAGAAATTAAGGAAACACTCACATTTACCATTGCAACAAAAAGAATAAAATACCTAGGAATAAACCTACCTAAGGAGACAAAAGACCTGTATGCAGAAAACTATAAGACACTGATGAAAGAAATTAAAGATGATACCAACAGATGGAGGGGTATACCATGTTCTTGGATTGGAAAAATCAGTATTGTGAAAATGACTATACTACCGAAAGCAATCTACAGATCCAGTGCAACCCCTATCACATTACCAATGACATGTTTTACGGAACTAGAACAAAAAAATCTTAAAATTTGTATGGAGACACAAAAGACCCCGAATAGCCAAAGCAGTCTTGAGGGAAAGAAACGGAGCTGGAGGAATCAGACTCCCTGACTTCAGACTCTACTACAAAGCTACAGTAATCAAGACAATATGGTACTGGCACAAAAACAGAAACATAGATCAATGGAAAAAGATAGAAAGCCCAGAGGTAAACCCACGCACCTATGGTCAACTAATGTATGACAAAGGAGGTAAGGATATACAATGGAGAAAAGACAGCCTCTTCAATAAGTGGTGCTGGGAAAACTGGACAGCTACATGTCAAAGAATGAAATTAGAACACTCCCTAACACCGTACACAAAAATAAACTCAAAATGGATTAGAGACCTAAATGTAAGACTGGACACTATCAAACTCTTAGAAGAAAACATAGGCAGAACATGCTTTGATGTAAATCACTGCAAGATCTTTTTTGATCCACCTCGTAGAGTAATGGAAATAAAAACAAAAATAAACAAATGGGACCTAATGAAACTTCAAAGCTTTTACACAGCAAAGGAAACCATAAAGAAGACAAAAAGACAACCCTCAGAATGGGAGAAAATATTTGCAAACAAATCAAGGGACGAAGGATTAATCTGCAAAATATATAAACAGATCATGCAGCTAAATATTAAAAAAACAAACAACCCAGTCCAAAAATGGACAGAAGACCTAAATAGACATTTCTCCAAAGACGACATACAGATGGCCAAGAAGCACATGAAAAGCTGCTCAACATCACTAATTATTAGAGAAATGCAAATCAAAACTATAATGAGGTATCACCTCACACCAGTTAGAATGGGCATCATCAGAATATCTACAAACATCAAAGGCTGGAGAGGGTGTGGAGAAAAGGGAACCCTCTTTCACTGTTGGTGGGAATGTAAGTTGATACAGCCACTATGGAGAGCAGTATGGAGGTTCCTTAAAAACTAAAAATAGAATTACCATATGATCCAGCAATCCCACTACTGGGCATATACCCAGAGAAAACCATAATTCAAAAAGGCACATGCACCGCAATGGTCACTGCAGCAGTTTTTACAATAGCCAGGTTATGGAAGCAACCTAAATGCCCATCCACAGACGAATGGCTAAAGAAATCTGGTACATATATACATTGGAATATTACTCAGCCATAAAAAGGAACGAAATTGGGTCATTTGTTGAGACGTGATGGATCTAGAGACTGTCATACTGAGTGAAGTACGTCAGAAAGAGAAAAATATCGTATATTAATGTGTATACATGGAACCTAGAAAAATGGTACAGATGAACCGGTTTGCAGGGCAGAAATAGAGACACAGATGTAGAGACAAACATATGGACACCAAGGGGGTAAAGCCACAGGGGGGTGGGTGTGCGGGTGGTGGTATGATGAATTGGGTGATTGGGGTTGACATGTATACACTGATGTGTATAAAATTGATGACTAATAAGAACCTGCTGTATAAAAAAATAAAATTCAAAAATTCAAAAATAAATAGATACAAGACAAGCACAGGGAACTATATTGAATATCTTGTAATAACCTATAATGAAAAAGAATATGAAAGAGAATAAATATATATACTCTTTATATATACACACACACATATATACATATATATATAAAACTGAATCACTTTGCTATACACCAGAAACTAACACAACATTGTAAATCAACTGTACTTCACTAAAAAATTATTTAAACAGCTTTGTCAAAGTTTAATTGACACAATAAATTGCACATCTTTAAAGTATACAGTTTGATGTGTTTTGACATGTATACACGTTTGAAACCATCACCATAATCAAGATATGTACACGCATCACTTCCAAAAGTTTTCTTGTAACCTTTTGTAATGCCTCCTATTCCATTGTCCCTAGGCAGCCACTGATCTTCTTTCTGTCATTATGGATTAGTTAACATTGTTTTGAACTTAATGTAAATGAAATCATACAGCACCTACTCTTTTTTGGGGGGGGAGTCTGACTCCTTTCACTCAGAATAATTATTTTGAAATTTATTCATGTTATTGCATGTTTCAATAGGTCATTCCTTTTTCACTGCTGAATAGTATTCCATTGGATGGATATATCACAGATTGCTTATGTATTCATCTGTTGATGGATGTTTGAATTGTTTCCAGTTCTTGGCTATTGCAATAAAGCTACTATGAACGTTCATGTTCATGTCTTTGTATTAACATGTGCTTTAAGCTCTCTTGGGCAAATACTTAGGAATGTAATGGCTGGATATATGGTACGTATATGTTTATTTAAGAAACTGTCAAACAGTTTTCCAAAACAATTTTAGCATTTTACATTCGTATAGGAAGTATATAAATGTTCTGTGTTCTGTACATCCTCACTAACCCTTGGTGTACTCACTCTTTTTAATTTCAGCTATTCAAATAGGTATGTAGTGACATTCCATTATGGTTTTAATTTTTATTTCTGTAATGATTAATAATGTTAAACATCTCTTTATGTGCTTATTTGCCATCCATATGTCTTTTTTGGTGATGTGTCTGTTCAAACCTTTTGATCATTTTTTATTGGGTTGCTTTTATTGTTATTGATTTTAAGAGATTTTATATATTCTGGATATAAGTCCTTTATCAAATATTTGATTTGTCAATATTTTTTTGCAGTCTGTGGTTTGTCTTTTAATTACCCTAGCAGTGTCTTTTGAAGAGTGTATGTTTTTAATTTTGATGAAATCCAATTTATTGATTTATTTTTCCTTTGTGGATTATGGATTTTGGTGTCATTATCTAAGAAAATTTTGTCTAATGCAAGATCACAAAGCTTTTATCATATGTTTTCTTCTAGAAGTTTTATAGTTTTAGGTTTAGTCTCATATAGTTTTAGGTCAATGAACCATTCTGAATTAATTATTACATGTGTAGAAATATGGATTAAAGTTCTCCACCTTCTTCTTCTCCTCCTTCTCTTTTGCATATGACAGTCCAGTTGTTTCAGCACCGTTTGTTGAAAAGATTATCCTTTTTCCACTAATTGCCTTTTCACCTTTTTCAGAAATGCCTATGTTTATGATTCCATTTCTGAATTCTTTATTCTGTTTCATTGATCTGTTTGTCTGTCTTTCCACCAATACCATGTGTCTTGATTACCGTAGCTTTATAATAAGTCTTGAAATTAGGTGCTGTTAGTCCTCCAACTTTGTTCTTTTTTGGTCAGAGTTGTTTTCGCTATTCCGTCCTTTGAATTTTCATGTGAATTTTAGAATTAGTATGCTGATTTTTTGGGATTTGATTGGAGTTGCATTGACTGTCTAGATCAATTTGCAGAAAATTAGTATCTTAACATTATTGAGTTTTCTAATTCATGAACATGGTTTTATTTAGGTCCTTAAAAATTGGTCTCAGCATTGTTTTGTCGTTTTCAGTACAGGTATTGCATAAACTTTTGTCAGAGTTATCCCTACCTATTTTACTTTTTTGGGATGGTCTTGCAAATGGTACTATTATTTTTCAATTTGTGATTCTCTGTTGCTAGTATATAGAAATACAATTGATTTTTGTGTATTGATCTTGAATCTTATAACTTTGCTAAATTCACTAATTAGTTTTAGTAGCTTTTTTGTAGGCACATAACTTTAAATGAGCAAACTGCATGGACATATATCCTTAAAGGAAAAGTAGCTGTCCATTGGTTTGAAGTTGGCTTTTTAAGCTGGTCAGGGATGTTCTCCGTGTGCTCTGGGAATGGCTCTGTGGTGCTTCTTTCAAAAATATAAGGTCTTTTGTGGAGAATGGGTTGGGGTGAAATCATAGTGGATGATTACTCCCAGAGAGGGGCCAGGGAGAAGTACATTAAAAATACATTATGGGGCTTCCCTGGTGGCGCAGTGGTTGAGAATCTGCCTGCCAATGCAGGGGACACGGGTTCGAGCCCTGGTCTGGGAAGATCCCACATGCTGCGGAGCAACTAGGCCCGTGAGCCGCAACTACTGAGCCTGCGCGTCTGGAGCCTGTGCTCCGCAACAAGAGAGGCCGCGATAGTGAGAGGCCCGCGCACAGCAATGAAGAGTGGCCCCCGCTTGCCACAACTAGAGAAAGCCCTCGCACAGAAATGAAGACCCAACGCAACCAAAAATAAATAATAAATAAATAAATAAATAAGTATATATATTAAAAAAATACAATTAAAAAAAAATACATTATGGAGGACAAGAATAACAAGAATTCGAATAAACCTGAAAAGTGTGCTCAAGGACATTCCTCACGTACCAAATGGAGGTAGGTCTGCAGGAGATGGCATGGCAGCCTTGCAGATAGTTGTAGCAATGGGTGAGGGAAAAGACTTCTGTGTGATAGCAGTGTTTCTTGTACCCATGTTGAGAACATTCTTCTACACCAACTCTGAGAGGAAGGGCTGAGTGGAGAGTGTTGGCTATGTCTTTGTGCTAGTAAATATCTAGAGGATGACTAGAAAATTTACTTAGAGCGTCTGGAAGTTTATTTCAATTCCTAGATAATTGTTACCATGTGGATAAGATGAATTGTTGGGGAGACTTCTGTTTTTAGCTGCTTCTTTCATGTCACAGAGGCACAGTAGTTGCAAAGTAAAAAACAGCAGACTATGGCAACAGAATGGTTATGGCAGAAGAAGGACTGAGATGAGTCAAATAGGACTCCCGTGGCTCTCTTGTGGGAGTTTGATGATATTGTCTGCAGTAAGAAGAAACTCTGGCATAGACAAGGACATGTACAAGTAAGGCTTACATTAAGTGGATCTGGCCATTCAGTTTTAAGTAAGACTTGGTGGGCCTGATGAAATAAATGATTGATGTTCTACATCTGTTCTGTAGAGTCCCTTTGTTCCAAGGAGATCCTTTGGGGCTACTATGAGGGCAGAGATGTTGGTAAGTGGGCAGAGATCTAGACCGTCCGTCTTCCTCCATCCTACCCCTAACTTCTCCATTCAACCAGAGGTCCTTACCCTCCTTTTAGAAAAAAATCTGTTTAACATGTTAGGATTTCACATCAAAAGTTGTTTTCTAAATAACTCTGTGTGTGTGTGTGTGTGTGTGTGTGTGTGTTCAGAAACGACTGAACTAGTTCAGTGGAAGTGATCAATGCTGAATGTCTTCCTCAGAAACAAGGAGCAGTGTCACGCAGAACTTGTGCTGTCTGCCAAAACTGAAGGAAGTTGCTTCCTTCCCTACATCCGGTCCTACTTAAGTGACAAGTTACTGGTGGCCCAGTGATGGGTAGCCACATATTGCATGGAACATACTTATGCTAAAAATTATTATTATTATCTGAAATTTAAATTTAACTGGATACCCTGTACTTTTTTAAAAAATTATTTATTTATTTATTTATGGCTGTGTTGGGTCTTCATTGCTGCGCGTGGGCTTTCTCTAGTTGCGTTGAGCAGGGGCTACTCTTCGTTGTGGTGCGTGGGCTTCTCATTGCGGTGGCTTCTCTTGCTGTGGAGCATGGGCTCCAGGCTCACGAGCTTCAGTAGTTGTGGCATGTGGGCTCAGTAGTTGTGGCTTGCGGGCTCTAGAGCGCAGGCTGAGTAGTTGTGGCGCACGGGCTTAGTTGCTCCGCAGCCCATGGGATCTTCCCAGACCAGGGCTTGAACCCGTGTCCCCTGCATTGGCAGGCGGATTCTTAGCCACTGCGCCACCAGGGAAGTCCAGATGCCCTGTATTTTTATTTTCTAAATCTGGCAACCCTAATCAATGTATAATTCATAACAAAATAGTAAATGGGTTCTCCAACATAATGATTTTGCTAAACATTGACCAAAAAATTCTCGCATCGTGGCTATGTGCATCATACTATATTAATCCCTTGGCCTGTTGTGCACAGCTTTCCAGCAGCCAGCCGTCCATCCTTGCTGGAATGTGGGTAAGTGAACAGTGTTGTCAGTGCCTTTTTACTCCAGAAGGGCCTCCCTCTCCGCAGGACGTTGAAGACAAATTAATCCAAATTCTGTCATTGAACCGATTTTCCCAATTCTTGTTTTTTGTTAGGTATCATTTCATCTTTGAAATTGTAAGTGGCAAGTTTTAGTTAGAACACTGATGGTGTCTTACAGTACTTCATCAATATCATATACATTTTCCTTAAAGAGATAATTAAAAATTTTTTTGTCTTTGTCACTATTACTTATTTATCTTATAATTGGAAGTTTATACCTTTTGACCACCTTCATCCAATCCTCTCTCCGTGCCCCCACCCCCCGACCCCTGGTAGCCACAAATCTGATCTTTTTTTCTATGAGGCAAACCTTCATTCATTTTGTATGTTATATTGCCAAGCACTCAGTTTATGCTACTAAAAACAGCTTGCTCTGGTTCTGTATCCTTCTTTCCTTCTTTTATAAATGCCTGTTAGAGATCTGAGTTTACCAGAGAACCCCTGGGTAGCTGCATTGCATTTCAGATGTCTCTTGATGTCTTTCTCATTTAAATCCCAACACAATAAATATCATTATAAGAAAATTTTTTAGACAGTAAAAAATTTTGCATGATTCATTATATGAATGGTTAATAGCTGCTTTCAGGTATGTACTAAGTACTGTACATTTTATCATCATATTCAGTTCTCATAACCCTATGAGATAAGTGCTACTTCTTCATTTTATGGAAGAGGGAAACAAGACACAGAGAGGTAAAGCAACTTGCTCAAGGTCACACAGCTAGAAATTTGTAGAGCTAGGATATGGACATATCTCCTCTCTGACTTCAGAATGATAACTTATGGCTGTTTTGTTATACTCTGCAAACAGTGATTTCTTGCTCTGTCTTTAGTCAATCATGTGCAATAATCATCTGATAGAGTTACTGCCCATAATAGTCACTCCAACACTAAGAGAAATTGATTGTGTGCTACCTGCATTGTGGATGACAGGATAGCTGAGCTTTTCCTAGCAGGTTTGTTCTAATAGAAGTGATTTTTCTTCAGTAACTCTTATTCTACACTTAGAAAGACTAGCCATCTAATTAGGTGCCATATCATATTCCAAAGAATTAATTAAAAAAAAGCACATACAACAAAAGCCCAGCATCCAGTGAAAGAAAGGGGGAATATATGTATTTGTGTATTCCTGATATTTCTTTCCCCTGCTGGGTTCAATTCCCTTTGCTTGTGGATTTATTAACAGAAGCCGGATGTTGGCATTCTTTCTCCTCCAGATCCCTCAACCTGGAACCTGGTTTCTAGCAATGTGTTAATTTTGCACCATTTTAGTTCATTAAAATAATTGGCAAGTTCCTTGAGTTCATCACAGTGGGAGTTTACCTATTTTTAACTGTCTAAATCTTAATGTGGTGATGCTATTTTTACTCAGAAGCTAATTCTTCATAAGTTATTTCTGAAAAATTTTCTCCATAAAGGATCTCCATTTAACCATTTCCAACTCATAGTAGAGAGAAAGCCAATTCTTGGAGAAGTTAAATAATCCAAAAGGGGTTTCCCAGAGCCCAGTCGAAGCCCCTGCCTCAGCTGAGTGTCAGGACCTGCTGCTGTTACTCTGTCCTTGGCAACAAAAATGGTTCAACTTGCAGTATCTGTAACTCTCGGCCTTATAGCCAGTCATCCCTTATAGCGTGAAGGACATGACCATCGCCACTCTGGGCTGTGATCAGACTCCCTCCCTCATCAGGATGTTCCCCTTATCAAGAAGTTTGCTCACCTGCTGACTTGGTTTGCCTCTGCTTCTCTCATTGTCCATTCTATTTGGGGATGGCTTAGTCATTGATGTCTAGGAGAGGTCTGGGAGGTGTCACTTCTCTCTCGTACTCACCATCCCACAGTGGCAGTGCACCTGTTCCCTGGGCTGGTTCCTTTGTCCCTTCACCATTCTTCCTGCTGGAGTGGTAAGCAGGCTGAAAGGGGAGTGCTGCTTCCCGAAGTAGAAAGGAGAGGCTCATTGACATTCTACCAGGGAATTGTCATTCAGCTGATGGTGAAGGAGAAAGAAGAGCCACTGTCTGCAGAAAGTCTCAGTTAAAGTGCACATGCGATGTTTGGGAAAGGCAACCTAGTACCTAAACTTGGGCTCGGTCCTGGGCTCTTCTCTGTCTACCCTCACATGGTGTTGGATGACTCAGTATGCCACCTCTGTGCAGATGCCCCCCAGCCTCTCTTCTGAACTCCACACCTGTGTATCCACTGGCCTGCTGGATGACCTGCTTCGATTTCTAAAAGGCAGATCTAACTAGCATGTTCAGAAAGATTCTTGACCTTCCTCTTCAAACCTGCTTTCTCTCATTCTTCTTTCTTGGTAAGTGTCCACTTCAGTCTTTCAGTTACTCAGGCCAAAAACCTGGACCTCATCTGTCACTCCCTTCTTCCCCTCACATTTCACATTCAATCAATTCTCAAATTCTGTCAGCAATCTTGTAACAATATGTTCAGAATCTTGCCACTTTTCATCACCTCATGTCTATCACCCTAGTCCAAACTGCCCCCATCTCTTTCCTAGATCATTGCATTAGCTCCCTCCTTGCTTCTCCCCTTGATCTGACAAGTCTCTTCCCCACATACTCTCTAGACTGATATTTTAAAGACATAGATTATACTCCATTACTGCTGAAAATTCCTCAGTGACTTCCCATCTCACTTACCATAAAATGCAAGACCCTGCATCATCTGGCCACCCCCCACCCCAATCTCTCATCTCATCTCTAGTCACTTGTCCCTTGTTCCCCCTCCAGACAAATAACAATGGCCTTCTCACCTGGAACATGCCAAGCACACACTGCTCTGCTTCTTAGAACACTCTTGCCCTAGGAACCCACGTGACTCCCTCCCTCCCTTTACCTCTCTGCTCCTACATCGCTTTATCAGAAAGTCTTTGCTGACCTAGATAAAATGCTACCCCCATTTGAGAGCAGGCCCTTCTTTGTTTTTGTTTACTGTGTATCCCCATTACCTGGCACAAGGCAGACACTCAGTAAATATCTGCATTCGGTAAGTACGAATGAATTCATTCATTCCCAGGCAAGAAAGAGTTTTGTTGTTTTTTCTTAAATTGTCTTCAGTTGAGTTCAGGGTTCCAATAGTGCCTTGATTAGTATCTTGTGTGATCACAGGAAGATCTCATAACCCAATTTCCTCATCTGTGAAATTCAGGGGTGGAGTAGGTAGTGTGTAAGGCACGTTTTAGCTCCTCCCTTCTGGTTTTGTAAATGTGGGATCTCTTCTTCGATCCAACAATAGCATCCCAGGGTTGGGGTCTCGCCTATGGTCCTGCACCTGTGTTTGAAGTGATGGAGACAGGCTTTTCTTCCACACTTCCTAGCCACTTGGTGACCCCTTCCTGCTTCTCACCATCAAACACATTATGTACTTGTGCCGTTAAGACACAGTGTGCAGGAGCAGTTGTGAGATGTGTTGCCAGACATCACTTAATAGTATCAGATCATCAAAGTCTGTATATAATTTACATTAAAAGTCAGAGTGTTAAATCAACTATACTTCAATAAAAATTAATTAATTAAAAAAGAAAAAATATTACATTGGAAAAAAAAGACAGAGTGGATTCAAGACTATCTGTAAAGTGACCTGACCTCGCTCATCGTCATTTTGCTCTGCTTGCTTGAGTGGGAGAGAAATGGTGGAGCACAGTGGGAATTATGTGTAACCCAGGGAATACATTTGGGGAATGTCTTGTCTATGAATGTCATTGATTTTATGTGCTATGTTGGAAAAATAAAAGGTTTAGAGCCACTGGTGTTACAACGCTTGTGATACAGAGATAAGAGATGTGGTCTCTGCCTTCATAGAGTTTATGGTCTAGATGAAAAGACAGGACATATTTGTACTGTGCAAGGGTGTGTAAGAACACAGCATGTGTAAGAGCTGGATGTGTGGTGCAGTTTGTCCTTCAGGGTGGCATCTTCATGGGCCAGATTGTTTGTGGGATTGGTTCATAAGAGAAGGGAGGCTTGAGCTGTGTCTTGAGGGGTCTCTCCTCCTCTCAAGAAGCCAGTTGTGCAAGATGCTCCCTCCCCTCCTTCCTGGGGCCTATCATGATGACAGCTTGGTTAGCATGAAACATTAGGCTTACATACTATCCTTTGTGGTCCCCCTATAACCACATTGTCATAAATATACTCTCTTTGAATGGTCCTAGTTTAGGTGGGTTGTCTGTTTCCTGTTGGGACCCTGACCGTTACTGTCTTATAATAAATTTATCTTTCAGTGGGGATAGATGAGATCTCCAGATTAATTTTTTTCAGTGATATGCAACCTCACAGAAAGATAGGGTTGATATCTGCATCAGAGAAGAATGAGTACCATTTCTAAGTCCCCAACCTGCTCTTTCAAGTCACCTAGGAACACTGTTTGTCCTTGTTGATGCTTATGCTACCTTGGGTGGATCAAGGAGGTATTTGTCTTGGAATCCTGAATAAGTAGGTTGACAATATAATTCATTTTCCACAGTGGAACTTCTTGAGAGTGCAAAGGTGCACTATAAATAATTATTCAGGGACAATAGGTGTAAACCAGGATGTTCGAAATGGTCAGTCTACAGATAAAGAGATGTTCTAATTGCCTTACATTAATCTGAAATCACAATTCTGCCCCAGAGAAAGCAAAGAGCACCCCTTCTGTTTGTTGGAGTGACTCTCTTGGTCATCTTCAGAGGCCCTGTTCTGGGCTGTAGGGAAGACCCTTTGTTGCCTATCCTAATTGCTGAGTGAAGAAGCCCAGCTCAAGGACTCAGGATCATTTGTATGATTGAACATTCTTACTGCTGGTCAGAGGCCAGGCAGCAATACAGGTAATGTCCAGGCTCTTCCTAGCTTTGCCTTTGATAGGGAATTAAGGTCATATGACCCATTTTGAGAGGTCTTTCTCTTAGTGATTTCAAATTCTGTGTCATGGTGATCAAAAGAATTGAAGCATGGTCCGGCCCAGGAAGAAAGTGATTCTAAGTCTGGCAGATACACAATAGATGAGAAGGATGCACGTTCTCAGAGAGGAAGGGCAACAGCACTTCAATCAGGACTAGCCTTGTGAGCAAAGGTCAAACATCAGGGTGCCAGCTGCTAACACAAAGCAAATTGGAGACCTGAGCCACATCTCCAATGCACTCATGTGTGTACGGGGCTAGGCTTATGTAGAGGGATACATTTTCTTTATAAACCTTTCACTAGCTAAAAATGTGAAGAGATGTTTCAAAGCATCAGACCTCCCCAGTAGCCTGGTGTGTGTGTGTAGAAGCTGATGCTCCTCATTTGGCTTTGTGCTGTTAGCTCAGATGCAGTATTTGGGACTATTTAGCCAATTACTACGTTGGTGCTCTGTCTGCCTCTCAAGGGATTTTCCTTTAGATTCTCTAAGAGAAACATTTTGTCTTCCCTTGAAGAACAGTTTGGTCACCCTTTTGGTAACCGTGTCTTGTAATCTGTGTTTGTATTTATTTCTGCAGCTTGAACATACTCTTTTCTCCTCATTGTCTTAGTACTTGGAGTTCTTGCTGGTAGTTTATGGGGAGCACTTTGCATCATGCTCTCCAGCCTGGTGATCATCATTTCTGTTTTTGAAAGCAAAGGTGTTTCTTGCAATGGAAAATTTTTCATGTGCTTTCATACATGTATATGTATATGTATATTTTAATTTTGTGAAAGAGCAGGGAGCTACTGTGGTTTGTTGGAAAACCTCTTCCAGGATTAAGTGATATTCTTATAACATCAAGTCAGAAGCTTCTAGCATTTGGGGCCTATTTATTATTTATTATAATGCAGATTGACACTTACTTGAGTTGGACTATCAAGATTGCAACATTGATAATGGTTAATTTCCTCAGTAATAAATTATACCTACAACTCTAATCGCTGCCATAAGGTGAATGGCTGTGGTTGAGATTATAGACCTAGTGGCTTGACTCTCCTTAAGTATAGTTGACTTACAGAGGTTAGATAGGTGAGCATATGCTTTCAATTCTGTTATGCGATATTTGTGAGGCATAGCCATGGAGGTAATATATGGATGACCACTAAAATGTACACGAACACGTATACATAAATTGGCAACTCTTTGGCTTTCTGTGCACTTTTTTTCCTTGACTCTCTTCCTAAATTTAGAAAGCTTCCCAAACTGCCTTTATTTTTTTGTCTGTGCTTCTGGACCTTTCACTGAAATGCTCCTGCAAGTGGACATTTGACTAACTGCCTGCCCTCACTCAATAAAAGCATTAGTTTGCCTCCTTAAGCCTTCTAACTTATTCTAAAGTACAGGGACAGCTTGCTACTGCTTTCTTGGTCAGAATAACAAAGCCTCCCTTTACAGTCTCTCTGAGCGCAAATGAAAAGAGGAACTCAAGGGACACACACTACAACTCACTCAGGAAGATCCTTCACTATTCAGGAACATATTCCCTGCAGTCATCATATTTATTCATCTTCTCCTTTTGTAAATTTGGAAACTTAAGTGGTTTCTAGGTAAGAAATGGCTGTGGCATTCAAAAGGAAGATCTGTAATACATTGGAGTGGTGCTACAATAGAAGGAACCTTAATCCACCATATGAATAATCTCTGGCCCACTTCATTTGTTCATCCATTAATTCATTGGTTCATTCATTCGTAAAACATTTATGGAGTGCTTGCTAAGTACTAGATACAACTTGGTGCTAGGGAAATTGAGATAAATGACACTATGTTTTTTTGGCTGATGATATAATAGTATACTCAGAAAACCCAGTAGGCTTCAGTAACACAAGAATTAATAAAATTTCTGTAAGTGACCGGATTCAATAAATAATTGAAAACAAAAAAGCCTTTTTTCTCTATGCTAATAATGACACCTAGAAAAGGAAGTGGGCAAAGTATTTCATTCAAAATAGTGATATAAAATTATAAAATATTAAAGAAATTATAAAATATTAAAAAATAAATTTGGCAAGAAAAATAAAGGACGTATATAGAAAAACATGAAATAAATCTGAACAAATAGAAGGGCATACCATGTTCTTGGATAGGGAGACATAATATCATAAAATGTCAAATCATCCAAAATGATTATGTGAATTTAGTATAATTCCAATAAACTCTCAAACAACTTTTCATTGGATAAAAAGAAGTCAAGTTTCAAATATAAAAGTAAATACCCAAGAAATGCTAAGAAAAGTATGAAAAAAATAGAAATTCAGCAAAACCACTATATTAAAAATCAATATGGTACTGGCAAAGAGTAAAATAAGTAGACTAGAACTAATAGAATAGTAGATAGACTCAAGCATATATCCCAGCATATGTGAAAAATCACCATATGATAAAGGTAGCATTTCAATTCAGTAAGAAATGACTGATTTACTTAATAAATAGTGCTGATATATGGCTACCCTTCTAGGAAAAAAAAAAAGTTGGACCCTATCACAAAAAATATGCAAACAGCGATTCCACATTGCCTGAAGATTTCAGTGAACAATAAAATAACATTTTAGAAGAGAATCTAAGAGATTATATGCAACCAAGGAGTAGGAGAGAACTTTATAATTAATTTATAATTTAACTTTATAATTAACTTATAGTTTAACTTTATAATTAATTAATTAAAGACTGACACTATTATAGATACTATTACAGATTATTTAATGATGTAAAAACCACAAAAAGTCAGGAGAAATATGGTAAATTTGCAAGAAATATTAGCAACAAGCATAGCAGAGAGTAATTTTTTATAATATACAGGTGGGGTGGGGTTAAGAAAGAATGACAAAAAACTCAAATGACCACCCCCCTCCCCACAACATTTGGCCAAGAATATGAACAGACAACTCACAAAAGAGTTAATCTAAAAGAGTAATAAATAAAAGATGTTCAAATTTACTAGTGGTCAGAGAAAAGAAAATTAAGGTAACAGTTTGGTGTCATTATTATATGCTTCAGATTGGCAAGAGTTAGAAAGAGCAATAATACCTATTGCTGCAAAGTAGACAAGGAGAAGGAGTTTCTCATACTCTTCTGATGGAAATGTGAACTGTTAGTCTTTTTGGAAGCAGCTAGGCAGCATCTATGAAAATAAAAAAAGTGATACCTTTAAAGCCAACAGCCCAAGTACTGGACATCCTGTAGGTATAATAGCATCAAGATACAGGTAAAAGAATATTTATTGCAGTTCACGTCGCAACAAATGAAACAGGAAACAAATTAAATGGACATCAAAAGGGAAATATTGAATTCATAATCATGTATCTCTACTGTGAAACATTACACAGCTGTTAAAATAATTAGAGCTAACCGGGTTGATTTTGAAAGGGATTGCTATGAAGTATGGAATAGGAAGGACAAGGTTTAGAGAAGTATACATAATATGGGATATTTGGAGTGAATGGTGGGATGAGGATGGAAAGTGAGGAAGAGGTGTGCATGTGCACGTGCATGTGTGTCTGTAGGTATATGTATAAAAGAAATTGGAAAAAAAAGAGTTTGAGCTACATAAACTGACTTATAGGCACTTTAGAATTTAAGACTTTGGAGATGAAGTGGGTTCTACATGAGGACAAGGAACAAGATGTGGCCATGGTCCATGTTGACTAAAAAGAAGCAGAAGTGAAAGCCCTCGGATCCCAGGAGGTGAAGAAGGACACTGAGGCTTATGATCTGTGTGGCTGTTAGAAGTAGCTCAAGCAAAGAGAGTCATCATTGAGATTGTGAGTCAGACAGAGGGGGAAGTACAGGTTGTGAGGGGCCAGAAGCTTACACAGTTCTTCAAGAGAATCGAAATCATGACTACTAAATTAGATAGAAAAGAACATTTATTTGGAACGTGGAAAGAATCATAATGAATTAAAAATTTGAAAAAGCTGACAAATACCACCAACATCAAAAATACATTCTTTGGCTTCATAATCTTTGATCACCTCTTCATATGACAACAGTGTTGTAATATGTTTTTCATAGAGAAAATAGAAATGTAACTGTTGACGTTTTTAAAAAAATTATTGATAGTTTAGAAAGGTATTGTGTACATTTTTAGGATTGTTATCACATTTCAAAAAATCTCTGTCGAGGAGAAAACTTCTGTTTTGATGAGGTATCAATACAGTCTGAATCCTCTACTTATCTTTTAGTAGATCTGATGATTAGAAGAGTTTTACGTATATTAGCTTCTGATTTTGTTACATTTCAAACTGGTTTCTTTTGACTACCCAATACACTTCTGAAAGAGCCCTGAGGTACATGTTTATATTGAGATGCAATCTCTTCCTCTATACCTCTGTGTCTCTCAGGGATCATCTGAGAGCTCCTGGAAGTCATTGCTCTACCAGGACACTAACAGTCACACAACTAACACAGGAGTGACTGAGAATCACTGAAATACATTTTACTTTTCTGTTAAACCCAAATGAAACGTATCCTCAACTCAACTTTCTCTTAGTTGGATCCCCCACATGCTCCTGGCCTGTATAATGCCATCCAATAAAACTGGAATAGAGAGAGAGAGAGAGCAATCTTAAATCATTTTGGGTAAAATAGCTTACTTTTGCAATTTTTTATTTAGTATTTTTTAATTGAAATATGGTTATTTACAATATTATATTAGTTTCAGGAGTATACTGTAGTGATTCAGTATTTTGGAAGACTATATTCCATTATAATTTATTACAAGATAATGTCTATAATTCCCTGTGCTATATAAGATATCCTTGTTGCTTATCTATTCTATACATAGTAGTTTGTATCTGTTAATCCCTTACCCCTAATTTGTCCCTCCCCCTTCCCACTCCCCTTTGGTAACCACTATTTTGTTTTCTATGTCTGTGAGTCTCTTTCTTTTTTGCATATACATTCATTTGTATTATTATTTAGATTCCACTTATAAGTGATATCATACAGTATTTGTCTTGTTCTATCTGGCTTATTTCACTAAGCATAATAATCTCTAGGTCCATCCATGTTCCTGCAAATGACAGAATTTCATTCCTTTTTATAGTTGAGTAATATTCCATTGCATATATATTGATATATACCACATCTTCTGTATCCATTCCTCTGTTAAAGGGCACTGGGGTTGCTTCCATGTCTTGGCTATTGTGAATAGTGCTGCTATGAACATTGGGGTGAATGTATCTTTTCAAATTAGAGTTTTCATCTTTTCTAGATATATGCCCAGGTGTGGAATTGCTGGGTCATATGGTAGTTCTAAGTTTAGTTTTTTGAGGAACCTCCATGCTGTTTTCCACAGTGGCTGTACCAATTTACATTCCCACCAACAGTGTACAGGTGTTCCCTTTTCTCCACATTCTCGCCAACATTTGTTATTTGTAGACTTTTGGATGATTGTCATTCTGACAGGTGTGAGGTGATATCTCATTGCTTTGATTTGCATTTCTCTAATAATTAGTGATGTTGAGCATCTTTTCATGTGCCTGTTAGGCATCTGTATGTTTCCTTTGGAAAAATGTCTATTTATTTCTTCTGCCCATTTTTTGATTGGGTTTGTTTTTTTGATATTGAGTTGTATGAGCTGTTTATATATTTTTGGATATTAATCCCTTGTCGGTCACATCATTTACAAATATTTTCTCCCAGTCCATAGGTTATCTTTTTGTTTTGTCAATGGTTTCCTTTGCTGTGCAAAAGTTTTTAAGTTTAATTAGGTCCCATTTGTTTATTTTTACTTTTATTTAATTTAGGAGACAGATCCAAAAAAATATTCTACAATTTGTGTCAAAGAGTGTTCTGACTATGTTTTCCTCCAGTAGTCTTATGGTTTCCAGTCTTACATTTAGGCCTTTAATCCATTTTGAGTTTATTTTTGTATATGGTGTTAGAGAATGTTCTAATTTCATTCTTTTATATGTAGCTGTCCAGTTTTCCCAGCATGACTTATTGAAGAGACTGTCTTTTCTCCATTGTATATTCTTGCCTCCTTTGTCATAGATTGATTGACCATAAGTGCATAGGTTTATCTCTGGGCTCTCTAGTCTGTTCAGTTGATCTATGTATCTGTTTTTGTGCAAGTACCATACTGTTTTGATGAGTATATCTTTGTAGTATAGTCTGAAGTTAGGGAGCATGATTCCTCTAGCTCCAGTCTTCTTTCTTAAGATTGTTTTGGCTCTATGGGGTCTTTTGTATTTCCATACAAATTTTAAAATTATCTGTTCTAGTTCTGTGAAAAATGCCATTGGTGTTTTGATAGGGATTGTGTTGAATCTGTAGATTGCCTTCAGTAGTATGTTCATTTTAATAATATTAAGTCTTCTAATCCAAGAACACAGGATATTTTTCCATTTCTTTCTATCATCTTCAATTTCCTTCATCAGTGTTTTGTAGTTTTCAGAATATAGGTCTTCTACCTCCTTGGTTAAGTTTATTCCTAGGTATTTTATTGTTTCTGATGCAATTTTAAATGGGATTTTTTTTTTTTTTTAGTTTCTCTTTCTGATATTTCAGGGTTAGTGTATAGACACGCAACAGATTTCTGTATATTAATCTTGTATCCTGCAACCTTGCTGAATTCATTTATTAGTTCTAATAGTTTTTGGGTTGAGATTTTAGGGTTTTCTATATAAAGTATCATGTTATCTTTAAATAGTGACAGTTTTACCTCTTCTCTTCCAATTTAAATACTTTTAATTTCTTTTTCTTGTTTGATTGCTGTGGCTAGGACTTCTAATACTATGTTAAACGGAAGTAGTGAGAGTAGGCATTCTTGTTTTATTCCTGAATTTAGTGGGAAAGCTTTCAGCTTTTCACCTTCAAGTATGATGTTGACTGTGGGTTTGTTGTAAGTGGCCTTTATGTTGACATGTTCCCTCTGTACTCACTTTGATGAGAGTTTTTATCATGAGTGGATGGTGAATTTTGTCAAATGCTTTTTCTGCATCTATTGAGTTGATCATGTGATTTTTTGGTCTTTCCTTTTTTTAAAAAATTTATTTTTTTACATTTATTTTTGGCTGCGTTGGGTCTTTGTTGCTGTGCGGGCTTTCTCTAGTTGCGGCGAGCAGGGGCTACTCTTCCTTGCAGTGCACGGGCTCCTCATTGTGGTGGCTTCTCTTGTTGCAGAGCATGGGGTCTAGGCGTGCAGGCTCAGTAGTTGTGGCATGTGGGCTCAGTAGTTGTGGCATGCGGGCTCTAGAGCACAGGCTCAGTAGTTGTGGTGCACAGGCTTAGTTGCTCCGCGGCATGTGGGATCTTCCCAGACTAGGGATCGAACCCGTGTCCCCTGCATTGGCAGGCGGATTCTTAACCACTGTGCCACCAGGGAAGTCCCTTTCCTTTTGTTAATGTGGTGTATCACATTGATTTATTTGCATATGTTGAACCATCCTTGTGACCCTGGAGTAAGTCCAACTTGATCATGATGTATGATACTTTTTATATATTGTTGGATTCAGTTTGCTACTATTTGGTTGAGGATTTTTGCATCTATATTCATCAAAGCTATTGGCCTGTGATTTTCTTTCTTTGTACTGTTTTGGTCTGGTTTTAGAATCAGGGTAATTCTGACCTCATAAGATGAATTTTGGAGTGTTTCCTCCTGTTTAATTTTTTTGAATAGTTTGAGAAGGAGAGGTATTAGTTCTTTTTTTTATATATTTGGTAGAATTTCCCTTTGAAGCTGTCTGGTCCTGGACTTTTGTTTGCTGGGAGTTGTTTTTTTTTTTTAATTACAAATTCAATTTCACTCCTAGTGATCGGGCTGTTCAAATTGTCTCTTTCTTCTTGACTCAGTTTTGGCAGGTTGTATTTTCTAGAAATTTGTCCATTTCTTCTAGGTTGTCTAATTTGTTAGCATATAACTTCATAATAATCTCTTGAGATTTTTTGTATTTCTGTGGTATTGGTTATTATTTCTCCTTATTCATGTCTCATTTTGTTTATTTGGGTCCTCTCTTTTTTTTCCCCTTCAACACAGAGGGGAAATTGGAGTAGAGAGACAGCAGTCTTAACCATTTTGGTTAAAATAGCTTATTTTTGCAAATTGCACAAAAACCTCTGACCATGTTGCTAGATCCCCTCCCAGGGCCTTCAAACTTAAGCTTCACTAGTTACTATTATGTTTCTTCTTTTACTGACACCCTCCTCAGTGTTCTACTGATAGAGTATTAAGCTCACTGTAAGTCTGTGTGTGTGTGTGTGTGTTTATAGCATTTCTTATTTTCTTGCAAATTTTTTGTCACACTACAGCATTGGTCCAAATAAGTCAGTCTTGCTTTTCTGACTTCAAATCATTTTTAAAAAAACTCTGGAATCCCAATGCAGGAACATTAAACACTATGACTACAGTAATTTTAGAGCCAATGTCCTGAAAATGAGAAATTCCGATGAAATGATGTACCACACAACATTGTTTCCAGCCCCCTGCACCACCACTGAAGTTTTGCATATATTTTCCTCCTTCATTTTCATATATATTATATTTACAATCAACCTTGTGGCAAGTTGCAGAGCAGGGAGATAGGGTGACATGGTTCTCTGATGGGGAGATCAATCTCTAAATGGTCCTTTCCTGCTCACGGTGAAAAAACTTGAGAATACAGCAGTGCTATTCATCGTTCTTTCTTTTAACGGTGGTAGGAACTTCATTCATGGTAACAGTAGCAAAATAGCCGAAGGTCTGAAGAGAAAAACTAATCAAGAGGAAAGAAGAAAAACCACAGAAAGTGATTGTGTGGTCACTTAGGGACAATTTTTGATGAGTTTGAATATAAATGCAAGAAGCTTGTAAATGTCAAAAGAAGGCCTTTGCTAAAGCACTGAAAGCTTGGTTTATCTGTGGGAAAAATGTTTTTATTTATTAATGGCCTATTTTTAAATTTTTCATGTTTCTCATAAGGTTTTTGTCCACTGCACATAAGGGTTTAGTGCAACTAGTTTTGAAATATTTCCCATTTTGAAACTGGAAGGCTTATACTTCAGACACAGACGTTTCCTCTCTGTTCCTCCTTTCCCAGAGATGTCATCAAACACTTCATTCAAACACTGCACTACCCAGAAGAGAAGTGTGTGTTGTGTGTGCCTATGTGTGTATTAAGCCCACTCTTATCAAATGTTGGAGTAGAATACACTGCAAACGCACACACATGGTTTCCACATTACTGGTTTAACCACATTGCAATTGCAATAATGAAAAGCAGAATGGGCAGGAGCCCAGGGGCTCTGGGTGTGTTTTCCAGCATGGATTACAAAAATTGGTGGGAAAGAAATAGCTTCATGTACAGAGAAGAGTTTGGAAATAAGGGCATCAAGAGCTTTCTGGGAAGAAATGTAAACCAGATGGAGGAACCCAGAATTAAGGATGGTGGTAAAAAGAAAGAAGTAGCTGTTTCTTAGACGCAGTGGGGGGAATGGGTCAATTCTCTGTTACCTAGTTGTCAAGATAATGGGAAGGGTGGTGCAGTGCAAACAGTAGATTTGGGGCTGTGAAGTCCAAGTTTATGGACATCTTCAGATATGCTTGGCTCCACCTTCTGGGCCCTGGCCACTTGCTCAGTGGAGAACCTTTGGCCATCACCTTCCCCTAAAACACTGTCAGCTGTTCCAGTCTTTCCAGGGTGAGAGCCCTGCTTGTGCATGACTCTATCATGCTCATTGGGCAGGAATTGCAGCAACCCCACCCCTGCCTTTCTACCATGTCCAAGCTCAGAAGAATTGTTGGAAAGTGGCATGCAAGGGGCTAATTGGAGAGGTTGGGTAACACTAACACACCAGACGTTTAAGGGAGTTAACACACCCAGAAGTGTAGAGGGATCCTTAGACCAGTGGAGATAGTAGACAGGAAGAACCTGGCAGATAAATTCTCTCCCTCTTTCCCTCGATGGACTGTTCATAGATGCAGGGCTTCCAAGTGACCTCTCTGGAGATGTCCTGCATAAAGAAGAAACCAGCTGCATTTTTTGGTGAGGCTGTGGTCAGCTCACTCAATAAGAGACAGTGATAGAATGTAGTCGGCTCTCTGTATCCATAGGTTCCACATCCATGGATTCAACCAACCGCAGATCAAAAATAGAAAAAAAAAGGAATACCAGAAAGTTTCAAAAGGCAAAACCTGAATTTGCCGCACACTGGCAACTATTCACATAGCATTTACATCGTATCTACAATAGTATTTACATTGCATTTAAACTTATTAGGTATTATAAGTAATCTAGAGATGATTTAAATTATATGGGAGAATGTGCATAGTTTATAAGCAAATAATACACCATTTTATGTAAAGGACTTGAGCATCCAGGGGTTTGGTATCTGAGAGGGGTCCTGGAACCAATTTCCTGTGGATACTGAGGAATGACTGTACCCTGACTGTACCTTATATTTGCTTTCCTTCCTTTCCTGCCTCCTTCAGGAACTATGGAGATTGTTGATTATTTTAAATATTGTGCCATTAATTTAGGTATGAGACATATATGTGGTAATTTAAAAAGTAGACCATAGGGAATGATTATTGGTTATAAATAGTTATAATTTGAGGTAACAGATTACATTTTTAAGCCACTGCATTGTACAGTAGATATAATTTGCTTATGAAACACTTGAATGTATTCACTTAGTAATACGAGGCAAACTTGATAATAAAACATTTGTAATTAATTTATTAAGTATTCTGAACTTGGTAGAGGCACAAAGTGGTTGACTTTTCTCCATTACTGCTATCAAATACATGCTGTTGAATCTCATTGTATTAGTTTTCTATTGCAGCATTACAAATGATCACAATCTTATTGGCTTAAAACAACACTCATTTATTACATCATAGTTTCTGTAGGTCAGAAGTCAGGCATGGCCCAACTGTGTTCTCTGCTTAGGTTCTTGCACTCAAGGAGTCAGCTAATGAGGCATTATCTGGAGCATCTTGGAAGAGCCCACTTTCAAGCCCATTCAGGCTGTTGGCAGGACATCTTTGTGGTTGTAGGACTGAGGTTCCAGTTCCCTGGCTGTTGGCCCAGGACTGCTGATGTCCTAGAGGCTGCTCCCAGTTCCTTGCCAGGGGCCTTCTCAAAGGCTTTCCACAGGCCCTTACTCTGAATCCTCATGAAACTTCAAATCTGAGTAGTTTAAATCTATTGGATGGGTACAAGCAACACCATTCAAATCCATCTACATGCTACAGTATTCATTTGACCCATGGAAAATGCATACGAACCAGACTTGCTGATTGGGATTAAGTACCTATATTAGCATCAGGAGAAGAGAAATTGCAAAGAGATGGGAAACCCAAAAAAATGGGGAGCCGTGTGATAGTCTACTCTCCCAGTGGTTGGTATGGTTCTATTGTTGGGTTCTATAGGTGGTTGAATGGATAGAGGAGTGCCCTGTGTTACCCAGGTCCTCAGAGAAGCAGATGCCAAGATGGGATTAGATGTGTAAGTGATTTATTGGGGGAAATGCTTTAAGAGGAAAGGGGCAGGAGCTGGAGAAAGCAGGGAGACCCACCAGATGGTGATGCTGCTCTGACCTCTGCATAGGAGAAAGGGAAGAAAGGAAGGCCTTAGACTTCAGTGCAGTTCTAAGGAAGTTTTGTCAAGGCTCTTGGAATGGTATCCCTTACAGTTGGTATCCTTACCACTAAGGATACTGCCTTAGCATCCCTGCTGCCTCAGTCTTTAGTCTGGGAGCAGCCAATGGAAAGCCTGATCTTGGCTCAAATGTGATGGTAGATTCCAGTGTGCAGCAGCTGGTGCAGTTGTTTGCGCTCCCTGCAGTAGGACATCTGAGAGGTGCATTTTCATGGCCTCCCCAGTTGCAAACAGTAGCGCTCTTCCCTTAGGCCAGACCAGTGACTCATGATTACAAAGATTCTCCTTAAGTTTTCTGCATCCCACAGCTGTCTGCGTGGTAGAAGCTGGAGAGGGGTGGCAGGGCTCGGCAGGGTAGCTGAGCCGGTTTAGTCCTCTCTCTTAAGGGCTGCCCCTCCTCTTGCTTTTTGTCTTTCACATGGTATCTTTTTGGTTTTTGTCACTCGCTTTGAGTTTGGTGGCCAATTTTAGAAAAATGTGAAAAGTCCCTCTCATCTTATTACATCTTTCAATAAAAGACCAAATAAAAAGAAGTCCCTTATATATTTCTTAGGTGGTTTCATTATCCTTAATGAGAAAATTTTAAAATATTACTTCCAGTATAAAAAAGATATATTTTCTCTACAGAAAAATATCAAAAAGTAGAAAACTATTATTATACAGCAACCTACAGTCCTAAAATAACAAAAATTAATACTTAGAAATTTTATGTATTTCCTTTTAGACTTTTTTTTCTTATACAGTTTTGTATTCTGCTCTCCCCTCTTCCCAACACTGTGGCATAAACTTTAAAATTTTCTTTAAAAATAACTTCTGTTGTGATCATAAAAGTAATACTGGTTTGTTTTGGAAAATTTGGTAATATGAACTCTGATTCTACAATTGAGCAATAACCACAATTAATATTGTATTTCTTTGCAAAAAATATATAAACAAACCTAAGATAATTCTACTTATATTGCATCTATTCTTTTAATTAACATATTATGAGCATGATCTCATATTACTGACTAATCTTAAAGGTGCAATTTAAATAAATGCATAATTTTCTATAGTATGGATTGTCCTGTTATACACTTAGATGTCTAATCATAAATAATTCTGTGACATGCCTATTTCTCCACCTTTTAAATTATTTTCTTAGGGTAGAAGCCTGGAAGTAAGGTTATTAAGTCAAAGGTAACACATATTTGAAGGATTTTGATAAGTATGTTGCCTAACTGCTTTTCAGAAATGTACTAATTTACATTTCCATCACAGTGAATGAGATAATTTTCTTTTCTTAGACTGCCCCTTCTTATCTTAGTCTCAACTCATTGGTAGTTGCTCTCATGTATCCCACTTCCTTTATTAGTGTGAGGATGTCCTGAACTTACTTCAGGGGAGATGTTTTTCAGTGAGAAGACATGAAATTTAGCTTTTCTTACCATCTTTAGTGTCACCACTAGCAATTGCTTTTGATATTTCTTTAATTCAGTTTCTCCTCCCTAAGTTTAGAAGCTCCCAATAAGCACATCAATTTTCCTTTGCGTCCATAGAACATAGAGACACATAAACCTGTGTCTGGCTTGCTCTAATCATAGGAGCCTTTTCGGATTTTGTTACTTTTAGTTTTCCTGCTTTTTCAGATGAAATCTTTCTGTCTTGTTCTTCATTGATAGCCCCTGGCTACTTTGTTCCAGCCACTGACTTCTTTAAAGGCTGGTTCTGACACAGAATTTAAAGTGACACTATTCCTTCTAACACAGTAGAAAATTGAATAGAAAATTGACTAACTTCATTACGTTCTTAGTTGCAAAATGTCTGGCTAGACTCACAGGTTTAGTTTCTGACCACGGAGTAGAATTTTCCCCTGTGGGAAACTGGCTCATGTATTGCACAAGCTTTGGACTCATTGGCATCTGCTTTAACCAACAGGAAGCACTAGCTTTGCCTGGAAAAGATTTAGGGACACATTCACGGTTTTCTGTGAGATTTGGTCCTGCCCCTAGGATTTCCAGACTTGGGTCAGTGAATCATGGTGGGGGTGACAGTGGAAACTCTTGTGACGAAGGGACAGACTTTGTGTGTAAGAGCCTAATTCAACCTCTACTGAAGTCTGATGGCCATCGAGATAGGCTCTGCCAGTCTACCAGGGCCACAGAGCCAGAGCTCTTGAGTCAGGACCCAACTTCTCTGTGATGTCAAGTCTTTTGTTTTTCCACAGGCCTTCATATCTCTCCACAAGGCACGTGGGAAACCAGTTTGTTGAAGATTTTAATCTCAAATTTGCTATGAGTCTGATACCCGAAGCCGAGAATGCATTGCACCGTACTATAATTAGCAGTGTAATGCTTCAGATCTTTAGAGCTGAGGCCACAGATCTCATTTTGGGAGGCAGACTCATTATGCCCATAGCTGTAGTCATGTGAATCTCACACCTCGTGGGCAACCCAGAGAGGACCATGGCAGGGGTGGGTGAATGCTCTAGGATCTACCCCTCTGATAGTCCAAGGGATGGGCTCTCTTCCCCATCTGTTCTCTTGTGAGTACCAGACCCACACAGCTGGTCTCAGGCATGGTCACATCCATGTTGATATAAGAATATGTTTGAATAAGCAATCTGTAGTTTGGAGATTTAATGAATTCCATGAAACCTCTAGCCTTAGCTCCTTGCGCCAAGGCTTTCCATGTGTTAAGTGTGTTAAAAAGACCTTGCACCTGTGGCGTGGCTGTAATGCCATCCGGGAAAAAGTTCCAGAACCCAGCTAGACCATATTCTTTTTTTGCTTACATCAATCTGACTAGAGAAGAAGAGGGTGAAAGCAAACTTCTTTCTTTTGCTCAAAGAACAAGGATAGATTTGGATCTAATGTTTGCTAAATAAGAGGTAAGGGAAAAGGATTAGGGCAAAGGGCTAGGAGGTCTTGAGTCAGGGTTCTTAGTTCTTCTACTGCTATTTTGAGCCTACTCTCTGCACAAGTCAATACAGGCAAAGCAATGGGAAGATTAAATAAGGGCCCAGAAAAATCCAAGCAGTGTACATAGCCAAAAGGGAATATTTAATTTCAAGACTGAAACAATTATTATTTTCAATTTCTCTACTCCCCTCCCTTCTCCTTTTTCCTAGTAAATGCAGGACAAAACTCACTTCAAAATCACCTGAATAAACACCAGTATTATACCCTCTGGTGAAGCAAGACTGTGGGTAGTTGGATTGGAATTAGAAACAAAATGAGTCTAATAGGAGAGGAAAAAAGAAAAAGTTGAAATTTGGAATGAGGCACAATTTGGATCAGAGTATAATGCTCTGGTGGGTAATAGATTGGATAATACAGAAAAGAGGACAGAGGGAAAGAAAGAAAATATTTAAAAATAAATTAATTGCAGCCACATACAGATCCTTTAGCAAAACTAGAAGCAGCCTGAACGAAGACAGCATAACACAACTCTAAATTACTAGACTATATTCAACTTAATGGCTATGAAAGCCAGGGAAGCAATACAATGGTGAGTCATTTAAAATGAAATGTATTTTTTTGTGTGTGAAACAGAGAAAGGAGAACAAAAGCACTGAAAGAGTGAAATGAAAATAAAAGTTTAAATATGTAGATCCAAAGTCCAGAGGAGACTAGAAACATTCCAAAGCAAGACAAAATGAATAGTGAGAAATAAGAAGATTACACTTAACAAAGAAATGATTTTTTTAAAATATTTATGTATTTATTTATTTGTTTATGGCTGTGTTGGGTCTTCGTCTCTGTGCGAGGGCTTTCTCCATCTGCGGCAAGCGGGGGCCACTCTTCATCGCGGTGCGCGGGCCTCTCACTATCGCGGCCTCACTTGTTGTGGAGCACAGGCTCCAGACGCGCAGGCTCAGCAATTGTGGCTCACGGGCCCAGTCGCTCCGCGGCACGTGGGATCCTCCCAGGCCAGGGCCCGAACCCGTGTGCCCTGCATCCGCAGGCAGATTCTCAACCACTGCGCCACCAGGGAAGCCCAGAAACGATTTTTTTGTTTGCTTTATTTTAGGCTTCACAAAGGAATGTAAAAGACAAGTACCAGGAAAAGACATGATTCTCTGGAAGAAACAAGATGAAAACCAACATGACCAAATGAAAATAAAGAAGGTAAAGACCATTTTTTGAACAATACCTTCATATCACCACAGCTGGGGAAAGTGGAAAGAGACAGAAAACTGGTAATTATTGCCAAGAGACTTAAACCATGCATTTAGGCAGTGATTATTTATTTTTAAATTTGCAAGTAATCTCATGGACACATTTTTGTTATAATAATTGTAATAATACAGTCAAAGAAAATGTCCCCATTGGCCCCACCCAAACCCACTTTTCTTCCCAAAGTGTTTATCAAAAAAAAATGTAATAGAAATAACAAATGTAGATGGTTATCGTTTTCTCAATAAGAAAAATGTATGTTAGCTGGTTCTTGCTACTCTTCTTATGCTCACTTTTGATCATCAGGCAACTCTGAGTATAAAAATTCTAGTATTTCTATTTCCCTTTTGATTTTTGTGGTGCTAAAATGTTCTTGAAATTAAAATGTTCCACCCCCTCCCACTCTTCAAATCCCCATCTGTTCTCTTCTGAGCACAAGACCCACAGAGCTGGTCTCAGAAATGGTCACATCCAGGTTAATATAAGAATATGTTCAAATAAGCAATCTATAGTTTGGAGATTTAATTAATTCCACAAGACACCTAAAAAGTACCAGGTAGTATTTCTAAGAGATGGAGGGACAAAGATAAGAAAATCCTGGCATAATACTAGAGAAAACTCAAATATTTTAATCCAGCAGAAACTGGAATTGAAATGGTTAATGCGCACACCCCAGAGTCATGCAGATCTGGGTTTGAATGCCAGCTCTGCCACCTATTATTTGTATGGTCTTTAGAAGTTGATGATATTAATTCTTAAGGTTTGTGTCATGCTTTGCATTTTCATACCCCTTCACCGCCACCCCATCCTTTATGGCAACGGATTCTACCTCTTTGGCCACAGAGGTGGACACAAGATAGACCAATCACAGTGTTTATCACTCCTGACCACAGTGATTGGCTCAGAGATGAACACATGATCTAATCTGGGCCAATTAGAGTCCTTTTCTGAGATTTTTTTTCTATCTGGAGCAAGAAGAGAAGAACTTTTTTTTTTTTTAACCTGATGATGAGGCAGTAAGAATGTAATTTCAAAGGTATTTGCAGCCATTATTTCAGTGTTGTGGGAACAGAGAATAAAGCAATCAAAAATATTATTTTATTATGTTATTTGAATAGTAAAAATAGGTATACTGTACATATATTGTATGTACATTATATATGTATTCGTTTTTGTTTTTGGCTGCACTGTGCAGCATGTGGGATCTTAGTTCCCTGACCAGGGATTGAACCTGTGCCCCCTGCAGTGGAAGTGCAGTGCAGAGTCTTAACCACTGGACCGCCAGGGAAGTCCCTGTGTCATATAAACATAATCCAATTCTCTTGGCTCTTTTTAGATGTAATTACTATCCTGAGTTTTGTGTTTAGCACAAGTATGTATATATGTGTGTGTATGTGTATATATATATATATACATACTTTTTTTGTGTGTTTAGCACAAGTATATATATACCTAAGCAATTTATTATTCAGTATTGTTTAAACTTTATAAAATGATGATAAATGATGTATGTTTCCATCATTCTACTAGATGGGCAAAAATTGAGAAGTCTGACAATTTCAAGTTGTTGGTAGAGTTTGAAGTAATGGGAACTCATATATAGGAATATAAACTGGAACAACCTGGCATTATCTTGTGGAGCTGAATACGAATGTAGTCTAAACCCTGCAATCACATCTAGGTATATACTCTAGAGAAACATTTGCACATGTGTTCCAGCAGACAGATATGATGACTTATAGAACCTCCATACATAACAGAAAACAAAAAAGGAAGTAAACCAAATGGCCATTTATGGGAGAGTAGGTGAATGCATTGTGGTACATTCACATGGCAGAATAGTATGCAAGAGTGAATATGAATGAACCGCAGGTGCATGCAACAACATGGATGGATCTTAGAAGAAATACTGAATGTGAGTAAAACCATTTTAAGGAGACAGTTGGGTTCTGTGAAGAGTTCTGTAGCTGTCCTCCTAGTCCCCAGTTAGACAACTGGTCTTGACATCCTATTTTTGGGCTGCGGTAGAAGCGGGCAGCAGAGGCTCGGATGGGCAGTAGTCATTGTTGTTCTGACCCACCACACTGGTCACCCCAGGGGAGGAACGTAGTGGAGAGGGGCAATGTCTACCTTGGTGGTGAGGTGCAGGGTCACCCTTTGCCTGAACATCTGGATTCCTGAGTGGAGTTGCTTCAGGGACCAAGAAGTAGACACTGAGGAATCTTTCTTCTGCTCAGGGTCAAAAACCTGTGACAAGCTCTCTGCAGGTCTTATCTGGGTGGTCTCTAAGGCCTGACCCAACAGGCCTTTAATTACTGATGGACTACCATTGATGACATCTTTGGGATGAGTTTCTGACAGCTTGTGGTTTGATCTCCAGCTGCTGGGTCCTCCACTTGGGGCTTATGTATTAGTTAACTCGTGATTTTGGCCATCTCCCAAGAAGATGGTGTAAACAACCTCTCCTTTTGAGATCTTAGGTGCTATACAAAGGCAGCTTATCCTTTATTTTCTCTACATATTATTTCATCAAGAATCATTGTTTTACATTTTAGCATCTCTAAAAATAAAAATGTATCTTACAGTTGACAGCTTCTTAACAGTGATAAAAGGTAGCATTTTTTTCTTTGTTGATGATACATAAAATGGAGGTGTGTCTCACGATCAACGGAATCTTAGACTTGATTAAATAGGATATGCTTACCTAATACAGATAATCTACTTTTGCTCTTTTCCCAAGAATTATTTTCATACATAATGATCTGCACAAATAAGCAATATTCACTCAACACTCTGGAATAGAATGGAGTCATATGTATAGTTTTGTAGTAGTTGGTGGAGGGGAGGAAGGAAGATCTTTGCAACTCTCTCCATTGCAGTAGGCAGCAACCAGGAAGAGGCATTGTAAAATGAGAGAGAGAGGGAGAGAGAGAGAGGGAGAGAGAGGGAGAGAGAGAGGGAGAGAGAGAGAGGGGGAGAGAGGGGGAGAGAGAGAGAGAGAGAGAGAGAGAGAGGGAGGAGCTTCCTTGTTTTCTGATCACTTTCCAGTCCCTCTGGAAGCCTGATTATATGTCTTGCCCTGGGTTTCTTGAGTTGTTATAATAAATCCCCTTTTTCTTGGTTTAAACAAGTTTCCATTTCCCACAACCTAAGGATCTCTAATTAAGACAAGTGCTCAGCAAGATACCCAATATTTAATGAATGCTCTGTAAGTGCTTATTGTTTTATTATTGTATTAAGGGATTTATTGAGGTTCACCGAAAGTACTTTGAGAATAGAAAGGAAAAGAGAAAAAAGTTGATTATTTGGTCCCCAGTTGGGCTGCTTGGGGAGGGTCTTAAAGAAGGGTGGGTGATACTCGACAAGCGGAGGTAGGAAGCCAAAGGCTTCAGTGCAGAAGGATGCTCAGCAAAGGCGAGGGGAGGGTTTGGGAGCTGGGATAATGTGAGGCTCCGGCCGGAGGCTGAGCCTGGTTTGGAAGGACCTTATATATATCACATGATGGGATTTTTGCTCTATCCTGAAAGGCTTGCAGAGGAAGCAGGAGGCACCAGAAGATGACTTAAAAAAGAAAAAAATAAATAAAGGCAATCACATAAGAAATTGCTTAAACATATCACTCTGACACAAATGTGCAAGAGGAAGTGGAGAGGAAGGGAACTGTATTGGGAGGCTGTGGCAGTCTGGGTGAGAAGAAATGAAAGGGAAGCGAGGCATCAACACCCCCCTCCCGTGTGACATTAAATAGTGCACGCGGAAGAGCGGGCTTGTCACTGGTCTGTGCAAGCAGTCTCCTGCTGACAATCAGAGTGACTCACAGGTGTCCCACCAGCTCGCCCTCTTCGTGCAGGAGCTGTTACATTTATAAGCCTGCTCCAGTAGCAGCCAGGCTAGCTAGCTGTGCCCTTTGACTCCTTTCCTCAACCCTCCACGTGTTTGCCTGCCACCTGGTCTTGTCCTGTTTCCTCCCCGCTCCCAGGCTCTTTCATCCAAATTCAGACGGTAGAGTTTCCACTTCTTCTTGGTAGCTCTGCACATTGATTAGACCATTTCAGACATTCTGTGTGTTTGTGCCTGAGCAGCGCACCCCTCCCCCACCTCACGCAACAGAGAGTAATTTGAAAAGAGCCTAAAACTAACAACTTACACAGGCTGAGTTGGGACCTTTTTTCCTGTACTATGGCGTTTTGACAGCAAGAAAAATGACACTGGCAGAGCACTTATTGATTCACAAAAGACCTTCCCTGTGAATTTGAATACAGATCCACCTGTGCACTCTAGACAAATCTATGTCTATTTGGGGGGGGGGTGGTAAAAAGCTACGGTATTATAGATGTTGTCAGTGAACTTGACCTAAAGAGAGATTCTGTTTTCCCAGTGGTTAGTGCAGAAGAAATCCATACATATATTTGGCTCAATAAATATTCTTATAAATTATATGGAGGATGATATTTTTACGTTTGGGGGAATAATTCTTATGCAGTGGAAGTAAGGGAAAAATAAATTGGGAATATACTGCTCAGTTCTGGCCGTGTGGTCATTTTAATGATGCTGTAAAAACAGAGATGGAGCAAGAGAGTGTTTCTTTATGAGGATGGGCTGACTACTTAATGCTCTCAATCTGGAAAGATGAAGGTAGAGTGGGATGTGATAAAAAATTTAGTCATGAAGGGAATGAATCAGGTGAGTAACAACTCGGAAAAATAAGAGTAAGGAACATATGCTGACGGTAGTTTGAAGACAAAAGAAAGTGCAGCTTTGCATGTTTATAGTAAAGTCATTCATTATTCCAAGAAGCAGTTAGGTCAAGATATGATGGGATTTAAGCAAAGGCTGAGATAAACTCAAGGATGCAAAGTTGGCAGTGGATATACTTAAGAAATACGCCCACATTTTTGGTTTTAAGTTACAAAAATAACATGTTCATTGGAGAAGAATTAGAAAAATCATATAAGCAAAATTTTTAAAAATTAAAAAATCTGTAATCTCTTAGAGATAATAACTATTGATATTTTGCTGTATAAATACTTTATTTTTCTATTTGTTTACTTAATTTACCCAAATGGGCTCCAACTAAGCATATTGCAGTTTTTTTCAACATAATATTTTGTGACCATCTTTCCATGTCAGTAGCTTTATAGCTACACAAACGTTTCGAAGTACAAGGTGTTGCTTTGGATGGATTTACTATAATTATCTTAACCAATTCCATATTGCTAAATGTATTCTGAGATTTCCTACATGTTTATCTTCTAGGTTTATGATACTTTTGTCAACTTAAAAATGTCCTATTGGATTTTAAATGCAATTGCATTGAGTTTACAGATAAATTTTGTGGGAATCTTTACGGTACTGGGTAATTTTCTCTGGAAACACAATATATCTTTTAATTTATTCTTGTTTTCTTTTATATCTTTCAGTAAAATTTTAATAATTTTCTTCATATTGGTCCTGTATATTCTTATTAACTTGATTCTTAGGTCCTCAGCATTATGATTACCTTTTACTCCTATTGTGAGTGGTTTCTTCCATTATTCTAGTGGTTAATTTAGGATATATAAGAAAACTATTGCTTTTAAAATATTTTATTGTTCAAGTGGCTTCCCCGCCAAACTTAGTAGTTTTAGTTATTTTCTAGTTGTTTTCTTAGGTCTTCCAGTTAGACGATCAAATCATCAATGAATAATTATATTTTTGCCTCCTCTTTTTCAATATTTATACTTTTATTTTGCTTTTGTATCCATTTTAATTGCCAAGCACTTCTAGAATGATGTTAAATAACAGGTGTATGCCTGTCTTGTTTCTCATTTTAATGGAGTGCTTTTATTGTTATATCTTTAGGTGTAAAATTAGTAATTAGATTGAGAACTTTTCTTTTGCAAGTTACATTAAGAGAGTATTAACATATTCATATTCTACTGAGCTCTTTTAAAATCAAGAGTATATTTTGATTTTTTCAAATATCTTTTTAGCAACTTTTGCATGATCATATAATTTTTCTTCTTTGACTTATTGATGTGAATGATTTACTAGTGTTGAAAGTACTCGTATTCCTGGAATGGATTCCTATTTTGTTACTGTCCTGGTAATCTATTGCTTCATGACAACCTGCCTCAAAAATTTCATTTTGCTCACAATCTTATGGATCAGAAACTGAGGAAGGGCTTGGTTGAATGGTCCATCTCTGATTCTCTCGGTACTAGCTGGGGCAGTTGGAGCCAAAGGATCCACTTCCAAGATGGGTTCTTCATTTACATGTCAACTTCCTGGGTACCCCTTGGCTTCTTTCTCCTGTTCCACATGGTCTCTTGTTGTATAGCCACTTTCCTTCTCACTTGAACTTCTCAGGGTTTAGTGACTTCTGAGTTGTCACATTTCTTACACCTTATCTGGCTTGAAAAAGCAATGATCCCAGACACGGAAGCTGGAAGATGCCTGATGTCCTAACCACAGAAGTTTCAGAGTGTCACTTCTGCTGGATTTTATTGGTCAAGCCAGTTGCTAAGGTCAGTTCAGATTCAAGTGGAAGGGAATTAGGCTCCACCTTCCAATGGGAGGAATAGCAAAGAATTTGGAATCTTTAATGGCTTATTATTTTTAAAATTGTTGCTGGTGTGATTTGCTAATATTTCTCAATATATTTGTGTAAACATTCCTAAATTATGTTGGCCTAGAGATTTCTGTGCTGTATTTACCAGGCTTTTGGTAACAGGGTTATGACATTTGGTTTTTAAAATTGAATTGGAAAATTTTGATCTTTTTCGTAGTCTCTTTAACACATTAAATAACATTAGAATTTCTTGCTTCTTTTTTTAAAAAAATTAATTAATTAATTAATTAATTTTGGGCTGCACTGGGTCTTTGTTGCTGCATGCGGGCTTTCCCTAGTTGCAGCGAGCGGGGGCTACTCTTTGTTGTGGTGTGCGGGCTTCTCACTGTGGTGGCTTCTCTTGTTGCGGAGCATGGGCTCTAGGCACGCGGGCTTCAGTAGTTGTGGCTCACAGGCTCAGTAGTTGTGGCGCATGGGCTCAGTTTCTCCGCGGCATGTGGTATCTTCCTGGACCAGGGCTCGAACCCGTGTCCCCTGCATTGGCAGGCGGATTCCTAACCACTGCCACCAAGGAAGTCCAGAATTTCTTGCTTCTTGAAGATGTATAAAACCTCCCAGGCCAAATGTCCTTTATAATTTGACAATTCTTCGATGGTATTTTTATTATAGTATCTTTGATCTTATTTATATTTCTTACTTCTTCTTGAGTCAATTTTCTTATTTTATATTTTCCTAGTAAAAGAAGTCACAACAATTTTTGACAAGTATTTGTCGCAACTTTTGATGTTTTCCAGGACTGATATAGATGTCTTCTCCTTCATTTTAATTTTTTTTGTCTATTTCAATGGGAATGTAGGAAGGAAGGCAAGTTTTTTTGATTTGCCAAACTTTAATACAGAGATGTAATGCTCTAATTGTCATAGCTGTGTTGTAAGGTATTACACATTATTTATACCTTATGTCATTTAATAGGAATGAATACCCTGTGAGATAACAAAAATTACTCTTTTTATACAAATGAGTTTATGTTTTATAACACAAGTCACCTACTATAAGTTCATTACAAAGAATTATTAATTTAAGTTCAGAGTCATCAAATACTCTTTGTTGAATCAGATGGAAAGCAGGAATTACATCTATAATGTGTTTCATGTCATCAGTTGTGACTTTTGTCCCTCATGTCGATTAATTCATTAAGCATATTTAGTTAATATCTACCAGTCTCCCAAGAGAGATGGTGAGGTCCATGAAAAATATACCACATTTAAGTTGCTAACAGAATCTTAAAGTACATAATAGTAACCAAGAGATAGAAAATGTTTACAGAGGAATCCCAGCATCACCTGTAATTTTCTGAAACTGGAGGGAAAAACAAAAGACAAGACAAAGCCAACCATTAAAAAGTAGAGTTCAAAACTTCCAAAAAAAAAAAAGAGAAAATGTTTAATATTTGATATAAATGTCCAATTGGATTAAAAAAATTTTTTTTATTGGGGTAGAGTTGTTTTACAATGTTGTGTTAGTTTCTACTGTACAGCAAAGTGGAGTTCCCTGTGCTATACAGCAGGTTCTCATTAGTTATCTATTTTATACATATTAGTGTATATATGTTAGTTCCAATCTCCCATTTCATTCCATCCCCTCTTTCCCTGCTTGGTGTGCATACGTTTGTTCTCTACATCTGTGTCTCTGTTTCTGTCTTGCAAACCAGTTCATCTGTACCTTTTTTCTAGATTCCACAAATATGCATTAATGTACGATATTTGTTTTTCCCTTTCTGACTTATTTCACTCTGTATGACAGTCTCTATCTCCATCCATGTCTCTACAAATGACCCAATTTTGTTCCTTTTTATGGCTGAGTAATATTCCATTGTATATAAAAACATGGAACACTTCACAAATTTGTGTGTCATCCTTGCGCAGAGGCCATGCTAATCTCTGTATCGTTCCAATTTTAGCACATGTGCTGCCGAAGCGAGCACAAGGAAGGCAATTTAATGCATGGGTTCAAACTGGCATCTTATGAATGTTCTTATAGTCCTTTTTTTGAGGTAGAAATATCTTAGAATATGTCCATAGTGTTGTTATAAGTAGAGCTTTAAACAGAATGATCCATAAATCTGTTTTTTGTGGCATTTAAACTTTGTGTTTTGAACCAAAACTAAATGGGAGCTAAATATTATTTTATACTATTCTCATAGAGATGCCAATACTGTCCCTACTAAATGAGGGCTTCATCAAGATATGTTAGCTCACAGAGGAGAGATGGAAGATGAATCTTAAATAACAGAACTCAGATATCTGACTACTGATCATCAAGATCAATAAGAAGACAGTGAGTACCCCATGAATTGTAGGATAATTGCTGGTAAATTTTCATTAACAGGCTTCCAAGTGAGTCTATGTGGTGTGTGTATGTGCCTTGTGCAAAGTTCAGAAAGTCCTTTGGGGAAGGATGATGAGATTATGGGGAAGGCAAGCAATGTAGGATGCTAAGAGAAGAGACGCCAGTAACTTGCCATTGGCACAGGCTCACTCTTAGCCTAAGTTTCCCAATTCTGGGAACATTTTCTAATAGGGAAATGTGGTCTATATCACTAATGACAAGGGGAGATACTAGAACTCTGGATAGTTCAGATGGAAGCAAATGGATGGGTGGATCACTCATCTTGAAGACTTTGAATTTGTGCTGCAAGGAGAGGTTGCAGAAAGCATCTCTCGTGGTAAAGCATTTCACTATTTAGAAAGTAAATTTTACTTAAAAAGAAGCTATGGGTAGACCGTGCAAAATGAGACCCAGAAATAATTGGAAAGGCAGCAGAGGAAAGATGAGAGAGTTTGAATAAGTCCTGAAAGCCCAAAGGCTGAGAATACCAAGATAATTTAAAAATACAGGGAAGATTTGAAAACACATGTAGCTGCAGGGAGGGTTGGCCAAAGAACAGAAACAGAGAAAACCATAGGAAATGGAAAAGAGGGGAAATGGAAAGGGATGAAGATGTTACCCTTAACAGGAATGCAGACGCACGTGGAAAGATGCCAAAAAAAGCCAGGCGAATAAGTGCTCTGGATGGAATCTAGTGTATGTAGCTGAGGAATGAAAACAAAACCCACCACTACACTAGTAATAGAGGGTGGGAAGACTACCAAAAAATCAGGGGAGAACAATGTGGGTCTCAACAGGAGGTAATATATTGTATGCAAAGGCATTTGAGCATACAGCGTAGCATTTAGACACATGATCTAGAGAATGCAAGTGCAAAGGGCAGAATAGGAAAAGAATGTCTGGCCACTCTATATATAAACCTGTAAGTCTGAGCTAAATTTCTCTTTGTCTACTCTGGTTACTGTTTGCTTCTTTGTTGACATGTAAAACATTTCCACAGAGTGGTTTGGGGGTATTAAAGTGAAACCGGGCTCATGGTAGAAAACAGAAGACTACGAGAGGATTTTATGATATTTAATAGTTGCTTTATAATATAAAAAAAGATTTGTTTTTTTTTTGGTTGTTCCTGTGTGCTTTACAGAATCAATCTCATGGCTTAATAACCTTACACCTTGAGCACCTTTGTATTTTGTGCTTAGTTGCAAATACTTTAAGCAACAGATTTATTATTTCTTCCTGGATCAGCTTGGGATCCCCTTTGAGGAACTATGTCTTCCAAGAATTCAGCTGACCACATAGTCCTAAGCCTAGAGTTTTGGGGAAAAGATTTTTTTTAAAAAAATTAATTAATTAATTAATTAATTTATGGCTGTGTTGGGTCTTCGTTTCTGTGCGAGGGCTTTCTCTAGTTGTGGCGAGCGGGGGCCACTCTTCATCGCGGTGCGCGGGCCTCTCACTGTCGCGGCCTCTCTCGTTGCGGAGCACAGGCTCCAGACGCGCAGACTCAGTAGTTGTGGCTCACGGGCCTAGTTGCTCCGCGGCATGTGGGATCTTCCCAGACCAGGGCTCGAACCCGTGTCCCCTGCATTGGCAGGCAGATTCTCAACTACTGCGCCACCAGGGAAGCCCCTGGGGAAAAGATTTGATTTGTAGCTGCATATTTGTGTTTTTGTTCCAGTGGAGTTAGAATTTACCTTGTAAGGAGTAAATACTCATCCTTTGGCACCTGGAAGATGGTATAGCATCTTAAAATAACCAGAAAAGTAGTACAAGAATCTCATAACTTACCTTTCTGCCTCCAGCTCATCTTTTTTTTTTTTTCCCTAGTGAAATGATCTTTAAAATAAAATAAAATAAAACTCACCATTTAACATCGTAAGTGAGGTTTAAACTAACCCAAAGAAAGAAAAATATCTGTAAGTTAAGGGGACTTATAAACTAAAATATCGACTTTTGCAGCAACCTTTTGTCATCTGGGAAAAGGCAGGTCTCTAGGAAGAAAAAAGAAGTGTGAAGAGGTGGGAAGGAAAAAAAAAGATGGAAGAACATCTTCGTCATTTAAGAAATATTTCATAGACACCAAATTGTGTTCTAGATACTTTAGCGTTTCATTAACATCTTGGGCTCCTCAATTAGAGTGACAGTTTTCTGAGGAACAGGATTATGTCCTTTTAGTTTTCTTGACACCAACCACAAGGTCAAATAGCTAAATTCAAAAAATTTTATTCTCTTTAACTTTTCTACAGCATTTGACTCTGTTGAGAAATTTTCTTTCTAGATATTCTCTTTTTTTTTCTTCTCTACTGACACTGCTAGAGTTGGGCTCTCATCTGTCACCTGGTGTCCCACCTGCAGTTTTCTCTCCCCATCCCTCCCATTTCATCCTTCCCATTGCCATCGAAATTGCCTTTGATTAATTCACATCCCTGCTTAGAAACCAGTGATAGCTCCTCACTGGTGGATGCTATTGTAGGCTATTATTGTGGATGCTATAGGAAAAATTACAAAAATCTTTGGCCTTGTGTCTAACTCCAGTCCCAGTGGATGGAGGATAATCAGTTTCCCCCTCTCCACTGGGCCCAGTCTTCCTTGTTCTCCCCAGAACCTACTCTGCAGCCACACAAGACATGTGGCTCTCCAAGTGCCTCCTATGACTAACCTGGGTCTTAGAAGGGGACCATAGCTGTGGAGACCTGAACCTCAATTACAGTGGAGAAGAGAGGAAAGATTGAAAACCAAGGGGCTTGTCTGAACAGTGGTGACCTCAGCTGTCTGGGCAAAGTGGTTTACTAAAGACCTCAGTGGAGAAATTCTATGGCTTAAGAGCAGAGTGGAGTGTATTGGTTTGTGTTCAGTGTATTTGCTCTATTGTTTTGGATGGGAGAGGGGTAGTTGTTGGATATGGGAAGGCAAAAGGATGAAAGTACAAGGGAAGTGACAAATGCCTCCATTTGTCTGAACTTACTGTGAACCACTCTAATCACAGGTATCAAGTTTCCTGGAGAACAGGTTCATGGGGTAAGAGAGGCTTTTGAGAGGGTATTTTTGGCTATTATTGTGGTTGGTATTAACCACAGTGTGCCTCCGTATGTATCATAACCATGGTGACCATATGTTTCCAGGTTAGCATGAGTCAAGGTGGTAAATTTTAATATTTACTTGGGAAAATATGATCACCATAGCTATGGACTACAAAGAAGAATGATTCTTAGATGACCAGTGCATGATACGCCCAGTCAGCAAACAACTAGGAAAAATTGAACGTATTAAATAAAACAGTATAAAGTATGGAGAGTCCAAATTAATTAGAATCTGATTTCTACCACCCTATGTTACCTTCTTCTGACCAGTTTGGTAAATTTTGTCTTCTTTAACCTTAAAGTGGGCCAATTCTAGAGTTAAACTGATTAAGCACACATCTTTGACCTGGTTTTGAAATCCAGGAAATTATGAATTTTTATGAATAAATTGCAGTAGAGAACGAACGCACCGCCAAGTTTGCATGTGACCTTGAATTTAAAAAAAGCTGTGCTACTTCCCACAATCACCATTAGCATTTGGTCAGAGCATCTTTTTTTGAGCCATATATAGGCACTCTGCAGGTTCCTTGTAATACAAACAGGCAAAACGTAGAACGTCAGACAGGTTGCTTAAATCAGGTAGGACAGATGTTGTAACCATTATTGCCTCCCCTCACCCCACTCGAAGGTAGCAGAAGAGCACCTTGCTCTTACCTCCGTATACTCTGTGCATCGTTTCAAATATCTGCTCTTATCCGAGCTCCACCAGAATGTGGACCACTCATCCTTAGATTTTCCTTAGACATCGGAGTTTCAATAATCAAATATCATCTTTTTTTTAATTTTTAATTTTTATTTATTTATTTTACTTACTGACCTACAACACTATGTTAGTTCGATACTTCTGTGCATTAAATGATCAGCACAAGAAGTCTAGTTGCCATCTGTCACCACACAAAGTTATTACAATATTACTGACTATATTCTCCTTGCTGTACGTTTCATCCCTGTGACTCATTAATTTTGTATCTGGAAGTTGTACCTCTTAATCTCCCTCACCTGTTTCCTCACCGCCTGCCCCCACATCCCTCCCCTCTGGCAATCACCTGTTTGTTCTCTATTTTTATGACTCTGTTTCTGTTCTGTTTGTTCATTTGGTTTTTAGATTCTACATATAAGTGAAATCATATGGTATCTATCTTTCTCTGTCTGACTTATTTCACTTAGCGTAATACCCTCTAGAATCATGTTGTCAAAAATGGCAAGATTTCATTCTTTTCTTGGCTGAGTAATATTCCCTAATCAAGTATCATCTTATCAGACTCTAAAAGCCTGTTCATAATTAATGCTGCAGATGAAACCAAACTTCAGAATAACTGGGCTTCCCTTTACATTTTTTTTTCTAAATAAGTAACCAGGCAGGTGTTCCACGTGAAGTGGGCATATCAGGGTCCTCGTGATTTCCTTTTGAGCAGGAAAAGTGTAAAACATGAGCAGCAATGTGATTCAGGTCTGTGATGTACCACTGAATAGGGCTGGGATGCAGAGTCTGTATTCTCAGTATCACCTTTATGTCCTTGTGTAAATCAGGCTTCCGCTTGCCTTCTTTGTGGTTGAACATATTACAAACTCTCAGTGTTCCCTTTCGACCCCCTGGACACAGTTGTCTTGGGATTTGCTGGCATGTGGGAGGGCTCTGACAATGGTGGAACAAATCTATTCCTGTAATGGGGTATCACGGTGGCTCTGGTGCATAAGACAGGATGCTTGATGTCTTTATCTGCCCTCCCAGACACTTTCGCTCCACTTCACCTTGTTTTGTGCCCCAGGAGGCTGACCTGTGTGGACCAGATCAGTGAGCTGCCTTGCCCTCAACTTCCAGTTAGGTTTGGCAGTGTGAGCTCTGGTGGCAGATGGAAGGGAGAGAGGAGAATGAGATGAGGTCCAGGTATTCATTTCCTTGCCTCTATGCCTGTGTGCTAATGGCATGCTGGCCGCCTCCCTCAGCTGAAGGCCTCAGCTCCTGTCAGCTCCATACAGCTTTGCCTCTGGATTCTGCTGTTTGGGCCTCAGATGTTAGCAGTGCCCTTCTAGTACTAGCTCTGAGGTAACACACCATCTCTTGTGTTATGTTATGTTATGGGTATCCCTGCCCATACCTTTGTAAATAGTCCCTTAATTAAACTCTCCTCAAATTACCCAATTCAAGTATGGCATCTGTTTCCTCTGGGACCCCAACTGATACAGGGAGTTATTCTTGAATAAATGATGTTGGTGGAAGAGTCCTGAAGGACTGTATCAGTGACCCCCAGAACCTGGCAGTAAGCAATGCAACTGATGCACATCTGTAAGTTGCCCCTGGATGCTGCCCGTGAGAGGGAAACTCTAATCGCCTGTGATTTCTGTTGCTGCCATCTGAGGCTGCCTGGGTTACCAGCCTCCTTGCCCCGGGGCAGCTACACCACAGCTTTGACTTTTATTTGGAGCCTGGGAGAAAGGAGGAAACAAGTCTTCTCCATTAGTGCTGTTGGATAGAGGAGGCTTCTGAATCAGCAAGTGAGAAGAGACTTTGAAGCATCACCAGGTCTCTGGTGGCCCTCATCAGTCCTCTGGTGCTGGTGGCCCAGGTCCACCCTGGTGGCAGGTGTCAGCAAGGGGAGCTGCGCTGAAGCACCGGGCCTGGTGCCTCCCTCCTGCAGTCTTCTTTGGCATCCCTGTCCCCTTGCAAAGCAGAGCCCCATTAGCAAGTGAAATGTCATAGTTTCAAACAAACAAACAGGCCCTGCGGTCTGCCAAGTCGTCTGGGTGAAATCACAAAGAAATCTCAGTGTCCTACGCCTCGTTGGGGCCTCCTCTCAGGGGGTTGAGTAATGCTTTCATGACAGGAGCAGGACTCACTTTCTCCCTGCTTGCTCGAGGGTGTCCAGCTCCAAAGCCGTGACTCCTTTCTACCAGTGACCCTGCCTGACCAAGCCTAGTGAGGTCCCTGGGAGCTGGGTTACCCTCTGTCCACTGTCAATTTAAGCAACTTGGTTACTGTTTGGGATTCGATGGATCCCCTTTCTTGCATCCTTTTCCAGTTCCAGGTTCCCTGAGGGAAGCTTCCCTCTCCACTTGACTTTTCTTGAGTAGCTCATCAGAAAAAACCCAGGGACTGCTCCAGATTGAGGAAAGTGGGCAGGGACACTATCTCTGCCCAAACCAGCAGCCAACTTTATCAAATTCTGGTAGCACAGGAGGGAGGAAGATGCCAAGTAGAGTTGAATTCCTTGGCAAAGAAATAGTAAACAGCAAAACAGTCATTTCAGAGGGCAAACTGTTTGCCTCACTAATAAAGCATGGCTCATGATGGAAAATAACTCAGGAGAAAGTAGGGAGCAAATGGATTTAGTTGCTATGGGAACGCAGTTGGAAAAAAACATGCAATATGTAAATACTGTAATTTGGTATTTTAATGTACTTCTTTTCCATGAAGAAAATGCTTTGACAACTAAAACTAACAACTCGTTCCTCTGCTATACACAGAACTGATTGACAGAGGCTGGGCAAGTGGGTTTCTGAATTCCATTTTGCCCCTAGGAGCAAATAGATCTTTATTCTCAGGTGTAAAAATCAAACATCAAGAGCAGTGGTTTTCAAGTCTGGCTGCATGTTAGAGTCACTTGGGGAACTTGAAAAAAATTGGCCACACCTGGTCTGATTAAATCAGTTTCTTGGGGGTGGGGAGGTGGGGAGGTGGGGGGTACTGGGCATTGGTATTTTTAAAAAGGTCCCCAGTCTTGTCTTTCCTAATGGGCAGCCAGTGTGGCAAACCACTGGCCTAGAATCCTGATTTGAAATACTTGGCAAATATGGATCACTTATTTTGCCATACGCCTTCACTAGGTTTTATTTCACCCAATTTTTTTTTTTTTGGCCACGCTGTGTGGCGTGTGGGATCTTAGTTCCCCACCAGGGATCAAACCTGCGCCTCCTGCATTGGGAGTGTGGAGTCTTAACCCCAGACCAACAGGGAAGTCCCCGATTTTTGATGATTGGATATTTTAATACCGATAATATGAAGTGATTAGCAATCATCAGTCTTCCATTATTAGTGTTATTATCTTCACCATAATTGATTAGTGTTTCTCTTATTATTTAGAGCAAACATATGATACTATATTACAAATCATTATCATTTAGCCATAATAATAAAGATGATTAATTGCTATTATTTGAAAAATTATGAATTGATAGCTTGGGAAGTTTAGACGTTGCTCTAAATGTTGATATCAATCTATATTTTAATAATTACCATTATAAGTTATCATTAAGCTATGTAATAAATCGATAGAAAATATTTTCATAGACATAATTGTTCAACTTGCTTAGCAATAGTCCACACTAGAGCTGGTAAGTGGCATAATTTTTGTTTTCCAGATGGGAAAAAAATGTTACACACAAGAGACATGTATTTTGCATTAGTTTATATGTTGCGACCATGGCACACCTGTGTGCAGAACTCCAAAATTTCAATTTTTTTTTCTAATTGCCTAGCTCCTCTGTCTTTATCTCTGTACAACATGAAGTCTCAACCCTTCTTCTATGGGATTACTCGAGGAACAAGTTAATCCAGAGCTTACTGGTACCCAGAGAGAATTTGAATGGGTAAGGAAGGAGGGTTCATTGAAAAGTTAATATTATAGGAAACAAGAATGAATTGTGAAAATCTCACTTGGTTGTCCAGTCTAGATTCAGGTGGTGAGGAGGGGTAGGAGGTTACTTGGGATTCCAATTTATGGAAATTTTGCTTTCTTCTGAAACAGTCTCACTCTTTTTACCTTCAACATTATCTTTATTATGTTCAACCTTTGGAGGCCAGCCCTCAGGTCCAGCCTGACTAACTTCAGGTTATACCTTCCATCCAGGCTGCTGGGTCTCCTGAAGATAGGCCCAGCATGGGGGCTCCTCTTACAATGTCTCTTCTGATTGTTTTTGAGATGACCTCCTTTTACCCTCCAGACCAGGTTAGATTCTTTATTCTCTATTATCTGCTTCCATAGCACCATGAAAAAAGCCTCCTTTGTAGCCCTTAGCACAATAATTAATTCATACTTACTTACATAATGCTAGCTGTTCCCAAAAGGCAATCAGTTCCATGAGGGCAGGAAACAGTAGTCTTCATCCTTGTATCCTAATTATCTTAGCACAGTCCTTGGCACATATTGGATATTCAATAAATACTGTTGACTCTGACTATTTTTTCCTGCTCTGTGCCTATTAATTAAAGCTACCCTGTTTCAGATACTTAACAATAATTTTTATTAAAAATAAACTTTTTTTGTTAAGAAAATTTTCAAATGTTCTAAAAGTAGAGATTTTATAAAGAACAGCTATGAGTCTGTCACTCAGCTTTAACAATGACTACATCCTGCCAATCTTGTATAAGTTTTTTTCTAATTAAAATAGATAATTTTTAGACTTTCAGTGTCAGCTCTGAAACATCTTCGGATTGAAAGTCATCACTTCCGTTTTTGCAAGAAACATTGGAATAAACTATATACCAATGACTTTTCTGAGACCTATCAGAGAAATGAAGTTGCAGGACAAATCACCACCCTGAAATCTGGAGAGAAAAGTGAATCCAAAGAGCCACAGCTTAGATCTGCTTATCTGAAGTAGAAGCTGCTGGTAATTTTGGTAATAAAAGTGATAATTTTGATGAATTGCTGGAAGCTGACTGTGAGCTAGCCTGAAAGTGAGAAACTCCTGGTACTATAGTCTTAGGGGGTCCTCACACTTCTGTGGGTTTCACCTCCAGGAACACTACCAGGTTCTCATGGTGAAGGTTCAAGAGGGATTCCCTGTGGCTTTGGCAGGGGAGGGGAAGAGTAATCATTGTGATATGCCATGAGCATGTTCCCTAACCAAGGCCTACTCTCCAAGGGGAAAATGCCAGAACCTTATCTCACTGGGGAAAGAACATTCCTCCCACTCCAGCCCCCTTTAGCCTTCCATTCTCATTTAAGTCAGGGGAAAGCTACAGGAAGCACTTGTGAAGGTCACAGTCCAGAGACTAAAGTCCACTAAAACTGAGATATAATCATATGTTTATAGAATGCTTCCTCTCTCCCATACCTCACCACAAGGCTTACCAAAGGCAAGAATAAAATAGTCTGAAGAGACTAAGCATCAGGCCCAGACTTAGATATGACACAGATGTTGTAATTATCAGATACAGAATTTAAAATAATAGCAATGATTTATAAGTTAAGAGCTCTAGTGAAAAAAGTAGAAAAAGTAGACAGTATACAAGAACATGTGGATAATGTAAGCAGAGAAATGGAAATTCTAGGGAGGAAATTCTAGGGAGGAATCAAAGATGTCTTTGATGTCTCATCAGTAGACTGGACACAATCAAAGAAAGAATCACTGAGCTTGAAGATAGGTCAATAGAAACTTCCCCAACTAAAATTCAAGTAGAGAAAAGAATGGGAAAAAACTCCCACAAAGACCAGAACTCATCACCCAAGAACCATAGGTACTATTTCAAAGGTGTAACATATGTTTAATTGGAATACAAGCAGAAGAAGGAGAGACCAGAACAGAAGAAATATTTGATGTATAATGGCCAGGGACTTTCTAAATTAATGACAGACACCAAAGAACAGATCCAAGAAGCTCAGAAAACACTATGCAGAATAAATACCTGCTTGACATATCATATTCAAACTGCAGAACACCAAAGACAGAGAAAATTTTGAAAGAAGCTAGAAGAAAGAACACCATACTTGTAGAGGAACAAGGATAAGAATTACAGTGAACTTCTCATCAGTAACCTCATAAGCAAGAAGAAGGTAGAATGAAATGTATAAAGTATTGAGAGAAAAACCCAACCAACCTAGAATTTTATATACGCTGAAAACTTCCTTCTAAGGTGAAGAAGAAATACAGGCATTTTCTGATAAACAAAACGTGAAGGAATTTATGACCACCAGATCTTCTTTTCAGGAAATGTTAAAAGAAGTTCTTCAGGCAGAAAGAAAATGATATAGGTCAGAAACTCAGATCTGTATAAAGAAAGTGTTAGAAAAGAAATAAAGATAATATCTTTCATTTATCTTATTCTTAATTGATTTGAAAGATACCCATTTATTTAAAGCATTAATAATAACTATGGACTCCCTCTTGCGAGAGCACCAGAATCACAACTGGCTGCTGGACAATCATCGACAGGAAGACACTGGACTTCACCAAGGAGGATACCCCACGTCCAAGGACAGAGGAGAAGCCACACTGAGACGGTAGGAGGGGCTCAATCAGAGTAAAATCAAATCCCATAACTGCTGGGTGGGTGACTCACAGACTGGCGAGCACTTATACCACAGAAGTCCACCCACTGGAGTGAACGTTCTGAGCCCCACGTCAGGCTTCCCAACCTGGGGGTCCGGCAACGGAAGGAAGAATTCCTAGAAAATCAGACTTTGAAGCCTAGTGGGAATTGATTGCAGGACTTCGACAGGACTGGGGGAAACAGAGACCCCACTCTTGGAGGGCGCACACAAAATAGTGTGTGCATCGGGACCCAGGGGAAGGAGCAGTGACCCTGGGGGAGACTGAACCAGACATACCTGCTGGTGTTGGGGGGTTTCCTGCAGAGGCGGGGGCTGGCTCTGTTTCACCGTGGGGACAAGGACACTGGCAGCGGAGGTTCTGGGAAGTGCTCCTTGGCGTGAGCCCTCCCAGAGTCTGCCATTAGCCCCACCAAAGAGCCCGGATAGGCTCCAGTGTTGGGTTGCCTCAGGCAAAACAACCAACAGGCAGGTAACCCAGCCCCACCCATCAGCAGTCAAGCAGATTAAAGTTTTGCTGAGCTTTGCCCACCAGAGCAACAGCCAGCTCTACCCATCACCAGTCCCTCCCATCAGGAAACTTGCACAAGCCTCTTAGATAGCCTCATCCACCAGAGGGCAGACAGCAGAAGCAAGAACTACAATCCTGCAGCCTGTGGAACAAAAACCACATTCACAGAAAGATAGACAAGATGAAAAGGTAGAGGGCTATGTACCAGATGAAGGAACAAGATAAAACCCCAGAAAAACAACTAAATGAAGTGGAGATAGGCAACCTTTCAGAAAAAGAATTCAGAATAATGATAGTGAAGATGATCCAGGACCTCGGAATAAGAATGGAGGCAAAGACTGAGAAGATGCAAGAAATGATTAACAAAGACCTAGAAGAATTAAAGAACAAACAAACAGAGATGACCAATACAATAACTGAAATGAAAACTACACTAGAAGGAATCAAGAGTAGAATAACTGAGGCAGAAGAACGGATAAGTGACCTGGAAGACAGAATGGTGGAATTCACTGCTGCGGAACAGACTAAAGAAAAAAGAATGAAAAGAAATGAAGACGGCCTAAGAGGCCTCTGGAACAACATTAAACGCAACAACATTCGCATTATAGGGGTCCCAGAAGGAGAAGAGAGAGAGAAAGGACCCGAGAAAATATTTGAAGAGATTATAGTAGAAAACTTCCCTAACATGGGAAAGGAAATAGCCACCCAAGTCCAGGAAGCGCAGAGAGTCCCATACAGGATAAACCCAAGGAGAAGCATGCCGAGACACATAGTAATCAAAGTGGCAAAAATTAAAGACAAAGAAAAATTATTGAAAGCAGCAAGGGAAAAACGACAAATAACATACAAGGGAACTCCCATAAGGTTAACAGCTGATTTCTCAGCAGAAACTCTACAAGCCAGAAGGGAGTGGCATGATATACTTAAAGTGATGAAAGGGAAGAACCTACAACCAAGATTACTCTACCTGGCAAGGATCTCATTCAGATTCGATGGAGAATTCAAAAGCTTTACAGACAAGCAAAAGCTAAGAGAATTCAGCAACACCAAACCAGCTCTACAACAAATGCTAAAGGAACTTCTCTAAGTGGGAAACACAAAAGAAGAAAAGGACCTACAGAAACAAACCCAAAACAATTAAGAAAATGGTCATAGGAACATACATATCGATAATTACCTTAAACATGAATGGATTAAATGCTCCAGCTAAAAGACACAGGCTTGCTGAATGGATACAAAAACAAGACCCATATATATGCTGTCTACAAGAGACCCACTTTAGACCTAGGGACACATACAGACTGAAAGTGAGGGGATGGAAAAAGATATTCCATGCAAATGGAAATCAAAAGAAAGCTGGAGTAGCTATACTCATATCAGATAAAATAGACTTTAAAATAAAGAATGTTACAAGAGACAAGGAAGGACACTACATAATGATCCAGGGATCAATCCAAGAAGAAGATATAACAATTATAAATATATATGCACCCAACATAGGAGCACCTCAATACATAAGGCAACGGCTAACAGCTATAAAAGAGGAAATCGACAGTAACACAGTAATAGTGGGGGACTTTAACACCTCACTTACACCAATGGACAGATCATCCAAACAGAAAATTAATAAGGAAACAGAAGCTTTAAATGACACAATAGACCAGATAGATTTAATTGATATTTATAGGACATTCCATCCAAAAACAGCAGATTACACGTTCTTCTCAAGTGCGCACGGAACATTCTCCAGGATAGATCACATCTTGGGTCACAAATCAAGCCTCAGTAAATTTAAGAAAACTGAAATCATATCAAGCATCTTTTCTGACCACAACGCTATGAGATTAGAAATGAATTACAGGGAAAAAAACGTAAAAAACACAAACACATGGAGGCTAAGCAATACGTTACTAAATAACCAAGAGATCACTGAAGAAATCAAAGAGGAAATCAAAAACTACCTAGAGACAAATGACAACGAAAAAAAGACGATCCAAAACCTATGGGATGCAGCAAAAGCAGTTCTAAGAGGGAAGTTTATAGCTATACAAGCCTGCCTCAAGAAACAAGAAAAATCTCAAGTAAACAATCTAACCTTACACCTACAGAAACTAGAGAAAGAAGAACAAACAAAACCCAAAGTTAGCAGAAGGAAAGAAATCATAAAGATCAGAGCGGAAATAAATGAAATAGAAACAAAGAAAACAATAGCAAAGATCAATAAAACTAAAAGCTGGTTCTTTGAGAAGATAAACAAAATTGATAAGCCATTAGCCAGACTCATCAAGAAAAAGAGGGAGAGGACTCAAATCAATAAAATCAGAAATGAAAAAGGAGAAGTTACAACAGACACCGCAGAAATACAGAGCATCCTAAGAGACTACTACAAGCAACTTTATGCCAATAAAATGGACAACGTGGAAGAAATGGACACATTCTTAGAAAGGTATAACCTTCCAAGACTGAACCAGGAAGAAGCAGAAAATATGAACAGACCAATCACAAGTAATGAAATTGAAACTGTGATTAAAAATCTTCCAACAAACAAAAGTCCAGGACCAGATGGCTTCACAGGTGAAGTCTATCAAACATTTAGAGAAGAGCTAACACCTATCCTTCTCAAACTCTTCCAAAAAACTGCAGAGGAAGGAACACTCCCAAACTCATTCTATGAGGCCACCATCACCCTGATACCAAAACCAGACAAAGACACTACAAAAAAAGAAAATTACAGACCAATATCACTGATGAATATAGATGCAAAAATCCTCAACAAAATACTAGCAAACAGAATCCAACAACACATTAAAAGGATCATACACCACGATCAAGTGGGATTTATCCCAGGGATGCAAGGATTCTTCAGTATACGCAAATCAATCAATGTGATACACCATATTAACAAATTGAAGAAGAAAAACCATATGATCATCAATAGATGCAGAAAAAGCTTTTGACAAAATTCAACACCCATTTATGATAAAAACTCTGAAGAACGTGGGCATAGAGGGAACCTACCTCAACATAATAAAGGCCATATACGACAAACCCACAGCAAACATCATTCTCAGCGGTGAAAAACTGAAAGCATTTCCTCTAAGATCAGGAACGAGACAAGGATGTCCGCTCTCACCGCTATTATTCAACATAGTTTTGGAATTTTTAGCCACAGCAATCAGAGAAGAAAAAGAAATAAAAGGAATACAAATGGGAAAAGAAGAAGTAAAACTGTCACTGTTTGCAGATGACATGATACTATACATAGAGAATCCTAAAACTGCCACCAGAAAACTGCTAGAGCTAATTAATGAATATGGTAAAGTTGCAGGATACAAAATTAATGCACAGAAATCTCTTGCATTCCTATACACTAATGATGAAAAATCTGAAAGAGAGATTATGGAAACACTCCCATTTACCATTGCAACAAAAAGAATAAAATACCTAGGAATAAACCTACCTAGGGAGACAAAAGACCTGTATGCAGAAAACTATAAGACACTGATGAAAGAAATTAAAGATGATACCAACAGATGGAGAGATATACCATGTTCTTGGATTGGAAGAATCAACATTGTGAAAATGACTCTACTACCCAAAGCAATCTACAGATTCAATGCAATCCCTATCAAATTACCAATGGCATTTTTCACAGAACTAGAACAAACAATTTCACAATTTGTATGGAAACACAAAAGACCCCGAATAGCCAAAGCAGTCTTGAGGGAAAAAAACGGAGCTGGAGGAATCAGACTCCCTGACTTCAGACTATACTATAAAGCTACAGTAATCAAGACAACATGGTACTGGCACAAAAACAGAAACATAGATTAATGGAACAAGATAGAAAGCCCAGAGATAAACCCCCGCACCTATGGTCAACTAATCTATGACAAAGGAGGCAAAGATATACAATGGAGAAAAGACAGTCTCTTCAATAAGTGGTGCTGGGAAAACTGGACAGCTACATGTAAAAGAATGAAATTAGAATACTCCCTCACACCATACACAAAAATAAACTCAAAATGGATTAGAGACCTAAATGTAAGACTGGACACTATCAAACTCTTAGAGGAAAACATAGGAAGAACACTCTTTGACATAAATCACAGCAAGATCTTTTTTGATCCACCTCCTAGAGTAATGGAAATAAAAACAAAACTAAACAAATGGGACCTAATGAAACTTCAAAGCTTTTGCACAGCAAAGGAAACCATAAACAAGACGAAAAGACAACCCTCAGAATGGGAGAAAATATTTGCAAACGAATCAACGTACAAAGGATTAGTCTCCAAATTATCTAAACAGCTCATGCAGCTCAATATTAAAGAAACAAACAACCCAATCCAAAAATGGGCAGAAGACCTAAATAGACATTTCTCCAAAGAAGACATACTGACAGCCACGAAGCACATGAAAAGATGCTCAACATCACTAATTATTAGAGAAATGCAAATCAAAACTACAATGAGGTATCACCTCACACCAGTTAGAATGGGCATCATAAGAAAATCTACAAATAACAAATGCTGGAGAGGGTGTGGAGAAAAAGGAACCCTCTTGCACTGTTGGTGGGAATGTAAATTGATACAGCCACTATGGAGAACAATATGGAGGTTCCTTCAAAAACTAAAAATAGAATTACCATATGACCCAGCAATCCCACTACTGGGCATATACCCAGAGAAAACCGTAATTCAAAAAGACACATGCATCCGAATGTTCATTGCAGCGCTATTTACAATAGCCAGGTTACGGAAGCAACCTAAATGCCCATCTACAGACGAATGGATAAAGAAGTTGTGGTACATATATACAATGGAATATTACTCAGCCAGAAAAAGGAACGAAATTGAGTCATTTGTTGAGACGTGGATGGATCTAGCGACTGTCATACAGAGTGAAGTAAGTTAGAAAGAGAAAAACAAATATCATGTATCAACGCATGTATGTGGAACCTAGAAAAATGGTACAGATGAGCCGGTTTGCAGGGCAGAAGTTGAGACACAGATGTAGAGAACAGACATATGGACACCAAGGGGGGAAAACCGCGGTGGGGTGGGCATGGTGGTGTGCTGAATTGGACGATTGGGATTGACATGTATACACTGATGTGTATAAAATTGATGACTAATAAGAACCTGCAGTATAAACAAAAAAACAAACAAAACTAATAAAAAAAAAGTTAAAAAAAAATAACTGTGTTTTGGGTGATTAAAGCATATGGATAAGTGAAATGAATGACAGCACTTTCATAAGAGATGGGAAGGAGGAATTAGGAATACTCTGTTATAAGTTACCTGCATTCCTATATACATAGGAATAATTTGAATTAGAAATTAAAAATACTATTTACAGTAGCACAAAAGTAAACACTTGGTGTAACTCCAACAAAATATGTACAGGAGCTGTATTCAGAAAATATAAAAATCAGTATTTAAAACTGATTAAAAAAAAACAAGATCTAAATAAATGGAGAGAGATTCTGTATTCATGGATTGGAAGATTTAATATTGTTAAGACATAGTTTTTCCCACCTTTATCTATAGATTCAAAAAAAATCTCAAAATCCCAGCAAGTTATTTTGTAAACATTGACAAACTGATTCTAAAATTTATATGGCATAACCAACACAATACTGAAGAATAGACACATAGATCATTGGAACAGGCGAGAGCCCAGAAATTGACTCACACAAGTATAGTCAAGTGACCTTTAACAAAAGAACAAAGGCCATTTAATGGAGAAAGGATAATGTTTTCAGCAGATGGTGTTGGAACAATTGTATATCTATATTGAAAAACATGAGCCTAGACACAGATCTTTAACCATTCACAAAAATTAACTCAATGTATCGTAGACCTAAGTGTAAAGTACAAAGCTATAAAACTTCTAGAAGAAAAATGGGAGACAAATCTGGATGGCCTTGTGTTTGGTTATGAGTTTTTAGATCTAACACCAAAAGCCTAATCCATGAAAAATTGATAAATTGAACTTTATTAAAATCAGTAATTCTGTTCTGTGAAAAATGCTATTAAGAAGAATGAAAAGACAAGCCATAGACTGGCAGAAAATATTTGCAAAACACGTATCTTATAAAGGACTTGTATAAAATATATACAAAAACCTTGGGCTTCCCTGGTGGCGCAGTGGTTGAGAATCTGTCTGCCAATGCAGGGGACACGGGTTTGAGGCCTGGTCTGGGAGGATCCCACATGCTGCGGAGCAACTAGGCCCGTGAGCCACAACTACTGAGCCTGCACGTCTGGAGCCTGTGCTCCCAATAAGAGAGGCTGCGATAGTGAGAGGCCCGCGCATCGCGATGAAGAGTTGCCCCCGCTTGCCGCAACTAGAGAAAGCCCTCGCACAGAAACAAAGACCCAACACAGCTAAAAAAAAAAAAAAAAAAAAAAACAAAACTTTAAAACCCAACAATAAGAAAACAACCCAATTAAAAAAATGGAGGGAAGATCTGAACAGATACTTCACCAAAAAAGATGTATAGAGGTCAAATAAGCCTATGAAAAGATGCTAAACATCATTTGTTTTTAGCAAATTATCAATTAAAACAACAGTGAGATACCACGCCATACCTATTAGAATGGCCAAAACCCAAAAACCTAACAATACCAATTGATGACAAAGATGCAGAGCAGTAGGAACTCTTACTCACTGCAAAATTATTCAGCCACTTTGGAAGCTAGAATAACAGTTTCTTACACGTTTAATTACAGTTTTTCATATGATCTCACAAGCATGCTTGTAGGTATTTATCCAACTGATTAAAAAACTTACTCCCTTACCCAAACATGCACATGAAGGTTTATAACTGTTTTCTTCATAAGCACCAAAAAATGGAAATAACCAAAATGTCCTTCAATAGGTGAATGGATGTAGAGACTATGTTACATCCATACCATGGAATATTATTCAGTGATAAAAAGAAATGAGCTATCCAGTTATGAAGAGACATGCATGAATCTTAAATGTATATTGCTAAATGAGAGAAGTCAGTCTGAAAAGGCTACCTACTGTATGATCCCAATTATATGACATTCTGGAAAAGGCAAAATTATAAAGATGGCAAGAAGATCAGTGGTTGCCAGGGATTTAGGGGTAGGGATTTAAGGATGAAGAATGAGGCATTTTTTAGGGTGATCAAGCTATTCTGTAGGACACTGTAATGGTGAGTATATGAAAAAAAATGCATTTGTCAAAACCTATAGAACTTTAGAGTGCAAAGTGTGAATCTTAATGTATCTAAATTAAAGAATGGTTTAGGAAGTCAGGGGATTCCAGGATGGAATGGAAAATGTGACAAATATGACAGAACAATCTAGCTGTATTACAAATGTATGAAACAACTCACTGAATGGGGTGGAGGAAAAAGGTGCTGACCTAAGTAAGTTTGGAAATGAGCAGAGTCTGTAGAGCTAAAGGCAAAGTGTCCGTAAGCATTGTATATACTCTAGTTAAAAAGTTGTTTCCCATGGGAGCCTGGATTAACAATCCCGATACTGCTATAATGTATACTGGAACTAAATGATTAAGTAAGTGGATGGTGCATGGTGGGAACCAGGTTTTTTAACTGTTGGAGTGGGATTACAGATAAGCAAGGGGAGCAGGTTAAAATGATTCTCACAGTAAGAGAGTCGGAGATAATCAGTATGAACTTGTGTTTAGCCTAATATAGATGATTACATGCAGTAATATTTATTTATATATGTGATTATATTCATGGGTTAGTGTACACACGTGTATTCCCTTGCTCTGTCAGCTGAGAGGGCCGAGAAGCAATGTTACCCCTGTAGCAACCAGTACACTTAGCACCTGGATCTTGGTTCTAACACCATTCTCCAGTATAAGAAATAAAGAAATAGCTAATTCTAGCACAGAGACAGGATATTTACAAGTTGATCTTGGAGTATCTTCTAGTGCCAGAAAGTAAGGAAGCTCTAAAACAACAACAACAACAACAACAAACCCCGGGGAATTCCCTGGCGGTCCAGTGGTTAAGATTCCACGCTTTCATTGTTGAGGGCCCAGGTTCAATCCCTGGTAGGCGAACTAAGATCCCACAAGTCCCGAGGCACAGCCAAGAAAACCGAAACCAAAACCAAAACCACCCCCCTCACCCCAGTGCCAATAATCGAGGTATGTCAAAGGGACATAGGAACCGATGGCAAAAGCTGGAACAATCTGAAAAACAAGATAAATGAAATAATATTGGATCATAACCAAAAATATAAAATAAATAACATGAGTTCATACTGATATAAACAATTGATTAATAAATAACTGGGAAAGAGTTGAAAACTTCCATGTAGAAGGATTCCATGTAACTTATGCAGATACTCTGCCCTCAAGGAAGGGGAGCATAGCTCCCCACACTTCAGTGTGAGCTGTGCATTCCAAAAAGCACAGCATGGAAAAGGGGAATAAGGAGTAATTTCACAGTGGAGAAATCTGACCGACACTTCCTGGAGCCAGGTGATTAACATCAACAGTGATAAGTCATGTTGATAGCAGCTACCCTTGATATGATGTGATGAAAATGGTACTTTAATTCTGGATCTTCCTCCCAAAAAACATATAACTCCAGTCTAATTAGGAGACAAATTTTAACTGTGGAACATTCTACAAAATACCTGACTGGGATTCTGCAAAGCTGTCAAAGTCATCACAACCAAGGAAAGTCTGAGAAACTATCACAGCCTAGAGGAGTCTGAGGAGACATGACCGTTAAATGTAATGAGGTGTCCTGGAACAGAAAGAGGACATTAGGTAAAAAATAAGGAAATCTGAATAAAGTATGGACTTTAGTTAATAATGATGTATCAACATTGATTCATTAATTGTAACAAATGTACCATACTAATGTAAGTTATTAATAATAGAAGAAACTGGGTATGGGGTATATGGGAACTCTGTACTATCTTTCCTTTTTTTTTTTTTCCTGTCAATCTAAAACTGCTCTAGAACAGTTTATTTTTTTATAAAAAGATAATTTTTAGAAATGCCTTCTGGGATAGAGATATAGTAAATCCAGCCTCTATTTCAGAGTCTAAGGGGAGGCATTTTACTTGCAGGAAAACAGGATGTACGGAAAGGCCTCAGAGCCCCTGACATGTGATCCAAGTTCTGGATGGATGTTCACTTGTAATTTGAAATAACCTCCATCATCTACATTCAGTGGTACTAAACTGGGGTGAAGCCACCATGTTGAGGGTGTTTTGATTTTGTCACAATAATTGGGGGATGCACAACTGGCACTTAGTGGGTGAGAAACAGTAAATGCTTAATATCCTGCAATGTATAGAATAGCTTCCTGCAGTGAAGAATTGTCTCACATCCTGAATGATTGTCTCTGAACTTCTGTTTAGGTGGAAAACCTGTTGAAAATGATCTAAGCCCAGACTCAATCTCTGTTTTATATGTAAGCACTAAAGATTTTTTGCATGCTTTTAGTACGCACTGAATTTTCCAGAAATGTCACCATCATGTAAATCCAAGAGAAGATTGTAATTTACTTCGTTCAGAAGAGTTCACCTTTTTGGAAAAATCATACCATTGAAAGTAATGTGGCTTTTGATATTTGAGTCACCAATATAGCACGCTTGAAAAAAGCTTTTCCTTTTATGGTGTTTTACATATAAATAGAGTAACTATATAATTTATTATCCACACCAGACACTTTTGAGTGTAAAAAGGAGGTGCTGTTAATAATTACCAGGAAAATGGGCATAGACATGATTGTCCCAGGAAAAGTGGGTCATACAAGGGAACCTGGGAAATGTAGTTTTAGGTTTCTAGCCCCACAGTCCAGGAAGATATACCACAGAGAGATTAGAATGAATGTTGAGCGGGAAAATCCACCAATCCTTGGTGATGCTTTATCTGTTTACCTATCAGTTACTGAGAGAGGTGTGTAAAATTTCCCTCTATGATGGTGGGTTTGCCAGTTTTCCCACGGTTCCTTCACCTTTTGCCTTCTATCAATATTTTTGAAGTCCTACTCCTTAGCAGCATACAGTTCATAAGTGTTATAATATCCTAGTGAATAGAAGTTTGTATCAATATGCAATGGTCCTTTTAATGTCTAAGTAATACTTTTTTGCCTAAAAATGTATTTTCCCTGATATGATAGCTCCCTTTCTTTTTCTGTGACTTTTTTCTTTTTTTAAAAAATTTTTATTGGAATATAGTTGATTTACAATGTTGTGTTACTTTCTGCTGTAGAGCAGTGAATCAGTTATACATATACATATATCCACTCTCTTTTAGATTCTTTTCTCATGTAGGTCATTACAGAGTATTGAGTAGAGTTCCCTACGCTATACAGTAGGTCCTTATTAGTTATCTATTTTATATATAGTAGTGTGTATATGTCAATCCCAATCTCCCAATTTATCCCGCCCGCGGTAACCATAAGATTGTTTTCTACATCTGTGACTTTATTTCTGTTTTGTAAATGTCTCTTTTAATTAAGTATTTACTTGGCTGACTTCATCCTTTTACTTTCAATGTTTCTGCATTCTTATGGTTTTCTGTTTTTTTGTGGTTAGCATATACTTGGATTAAAAAATGACAGCCTTCGCTTTTAACTGAGAATTTAATCTATTTACACTAAATCATGGTTGCTCCTTGATTTGGATTTATTTTTATCTTATTTCATGGTTTTTCCCCTCACGTTTTCAATGTTTATTTCCCTTTTATTGCCTTCTGTTTTTTTTAAATTTTATTTTTATTTATTTATTTATTTTTAAACATCTTTATTGGAGTATAATTGCTTTACAATGCTGTGTTACTTTCTGCTTTATAACAAAGTGAAGCAGTTATACATATACATATGTCCCCATATCTCTTCCCTCTTGTGTCTCCCTCCCTCCCACCCTCCCAATCCCACACCTCTAGGTGGTCACAAAGCACTGAGCTGATCTCCCTGTGCTTTGCGGCTACTTCCGAACAGCTATCTATTTTACGTTTGGTAGTGTATATATGTCCATGCCTGTCTCTCACTTTGTCCCAGCTTACCCTTCCTGCTCCCCATATCCTCAAGTCCATTCTCTAGTAGGTCTGCATCTTTATTCCCGTCCTGCCCCTACGTTCTTCATGACCATTTTTTTTTTTAGATTCCATATATATGTGTTAGCATATGGTATTTGTTTTTCTCTTTCTGACTTACTTCACTCTGTGTGACAGACTCTAGGTCCATCCAACTCACTACAAATAACTCAATTTCGTTTCTTTTTATGGCTGAGTAATATTCCACTGTATATATGTGCCACATCTTCTTTATCCATTCATCTGTTGATGGATATGTAGGTTGCTTCCATGTCCTGGCTATTGTAAATAGAGCTGCAATGAACATTGTGGTACATGACTCTTTTTGAATTATGGTTTTCTCAGGGTATATGCCCAGTAGTGGGATTGCTGGGTTGTATGGTAGTTCTATTTTTAGTTTTTTAAGGAACCTCCATACTGTTCTCCATAGTGGCTGTATCAATTTACATTCCCACCAACAGTGCAAGAGGGTTCCCTTTTCTCCACACCCTCTCCAGCATTTATTGTTTCTCGATTTTTTGATGATGGCCATTCTGACTGGTGTGAGATGATATCTCATTGTAGTTTTGATTTGCATTTCTCTAATGATTAGTGATGTTGAGCATTCTTTCATGTGTTTGTTGGCAATCTGTATATCTTCTTTGGAGAAATGGCTGTTTAGGTCTTCTGCCCATTTTTGGATTGGGTTGTTTTTTTTTTTGATATTGAGCTGCATGAGCTGCTTGTAAATTTTGGAGATTAATCCTTTGTCCGTTGCTTCATTTGCAAACATTTTCTCCCATTCTCAGGGTTGTCTTTTCGTCTTGTTTATGGTTTCCTTTGCTGTGCAAAAGCTTTTAAGTTTAATTAGGGTTCCATTTTTTTATTTTTGTTTTTATTTCCATTTCTCTAGGAGATGGGTCAAAAAGGATCTTGCTGTGATTTATGTCATAGAGTGCTCTGCCTATGTTTTCCTCTAAGAATTTGATAGTGTCTGGCCTTACATTTAGGTCTTTAATCCATTTTGAGTTTATTTTTGTGTATGGTGTTAGGGAGTGTTCTAATTTCATTCTTTTACATGTAGCTGTCCAGTTTTCCCAGCACCACTTATTGAAGAGACTGTCTTTTCTCCATTGTATATCTTTGCCTCCTTTGTCATAGATTAGTTGACCATAGGTGCGGGGGTTTATCTCTGGGCTTTCTATCTTGTTCCATTAATCTATGTTTCTGTTTTTGTGCCAGTACCATGTTGTCTTGATTACTGTAGCTTTGTAGTATAGTCTGAAGTCAGGGAGTCTGATTCCTCCAGCTCCGTTTTTTTCCCTCAAGACTGCTTTGGCTATTCGGGGTCTTTTGTGTCTCCATACAAATTTTAAGATGATTTGTTCTAGCTCCGTAAAAAATGCCATTGGTAATTTGATAGGGATTGCATTGAATCTGTAGATTGCTTTGGGTAGTATAGTCATTTTCACAATGTTGATTTTTCCAATCCAAGAACATGGTATATCTCTCCATCTGTTGGTATCATCTTTAATTTCTTTCATCAGTGTCTTATAGTTTTCTGCATACAGGTCTTTTGTCTCCCTAGGTAGGTTTATTCCTAGATATTTTATTCTTTTTGTTGCAATGGTAAATGAGAGTGTTTCCTTAATTTCTCTTTCAGATTTTTCATCATTAGTGTATAGGAATGCAAGAGATTTCTGTGCATTAATTTTGTATCCTGCAACTTTACCATATTCATTGGTTAGCTCTAGCAGTTTTCTGGTGGCAGTTTTAGGATTCTCTATGTATAGTATCATGTCATCCGCAAACAGTGACAGTTTTACTTCTTCTTTTCCAATTTGTATTCCTTTTATTTCTTTTTCTTCTCTGATTGCTGTGGCTAGGACTTCCAGAACTATATTGAATAATAGTGGTGAGAGTGGACATCCTTGTCTCGTTCCTGATCTTAGAGGAAATGCTTTCAGTTTTTCACCGTTGAGAATGATGTTTGCTGTGGGTTTGTCATATATGGCCTTTATTATGTTGAGGTAGGTTCCCTCTACGCCCACTTTCTGGAGAGTTTTTATCAGAAATGGGTGTTGAATTTTGTCAAAAGCTTTTTCTGCATCTATTGAGATGATCATATGGTTTTTATTCTTCAATTTGTTAATATGGTGTATCACATTGATTGATTTGTGTATACTGAAGAATCCTTGCATCCCTGGGATAAATCCCACTTGATCGTGGTGTATGATCCTTTTAATGTGTTGTTGGATTCTGTTTGCTAGTATTTTGTTGAGGATTTTTGCATCTATATTCATCAGTGATATTGGTCTGTAATTTTCTTTTTTTGTAGTATCTTTGTCTGGTTTTGGTATCAGGGTGATGGTGGCCTCATAGAATGAGTTTGGGAGTGTTCCTTCCTCTGCAGTTTTTTGGAAGAGTTTGAGAAGGATAGGTGTTAGCTCTTCTCTAAATGTTTGATAGACTTCACCTGTGAAGCCATCTGGTCCTGGACTTTTGTTTGTTGGAAGATTTTTAATCACAGTTTCAATTTCATTACTTGTGATTGGTCTGTTCATATTTTCTGCTTCTTCCTGGTTCAGTCTTGGAAGGTTATACCTTTCTAAGAATGTGTCCATTTCTTCCACGTTGTCCATTTTATTGGCATAAAGTTGCTTGTAGTAGTCTCTTAGGATGCTCTGTATTTCTGTGGTGTCTGTTGTAACTTCTCCTTTTTCATTTCTGATTTTATTGATTTGAGTCCTCTCCCTCTTTTTCTTGATGAGTCTGGCTAATGGCTTATCAATTTTGTTTATCTTCTCAAAGAACCAGCTTTTAGTTTTATTGATCTTTGCTATTGTTTTCTTTGTTTCTATTTCATTTATTTCCGCTCTGATCTTTATGATTTCTTTCCTTCTGCTAACTTTGGGTTTTGTTTGTTCTTCTTTCTCTAGTTTCTGTAGGTGTAAGGTTAGATTGTTTACTTGAGATTTTTCTTGTTTCTTGAGGTAGGCTTGTATAGCTATAAACTTCCCTCATAGAACTGCTTTTGCTGCATCCCATAGGTTTTGGATTGTCGTGTTTTCATTGTCATTTGTCTCTAGGTGTTTTTGATTTCCTCTTTGATTTCTTCAGTGATCTCTTGGTTCTTTAGTAACGTATTGCTTAGCCTCCACGTGTTTGTGTTTTTTACGTTTTTTTCCCTGTAATTCATTTCTTTTTTTTTTTTTTTTTTTTTTTTAAATTTTTATTTATTTATTTATTTTGGGCTGTGTTGGGTCTTCGTTTCTGTGCGAGGGCTTTCTCTAGTTGTGGCGAGCGGGGGCCACTCTTCATCGCGGTGCGCGGGCCTCTCACTATCGCGGCCTCTCTTGTTGCAGAGCACAGGCTCCAGACGCGCAGGCTCAGTAGTTGTGGCTCACGGGTCTAGTCGCTCCGCGGCATGTGGGATCTTCCCAGACCAGGGCTCGAACCCGTGTCCCCTGCATTGGCAGGCAGATTCTCAACCACTGCGCCACCAGGGAAGCCCTCCCTGTAATTCATTTCTAATCTCATAGTGTTGTGGTAAGAAAAGATGCTTAATATCATTTCAGTTTTCTTAAATTTACTGAGGCTTGATTTGTGACTCAAGATGTGATCTATCCTGGAGAATGTTCTGTGCGCACTTGAGAAGAACGTGTAATCTGCTGTTTTTGGATGGAATGTCCTATAAATATCAATTAAATCTATCTGGTCTCTTATGTAATTTAAAGCTTCTGTTTCCTTATTTATTTTCATTTTGGATGATCTGTCCATTGGTGTAAGTGAGGTGTTAAAGTCCCCCACTATTATTGTGTTACTGTCGATTTCCTCTTTTATAGCTGTTAGCCGTTGCCTTATGTATTGAGGTGCTCCTATGTTGGGTGCATATATATTTATAATTGTTATATCTTCTTCTTGGATTGATCCCTGGATCATTATGTAGTGTCCTTCCTTGTCTCTTGTAACATTCTTTATTTTAAAGTCTATTTTATCTGATATGAGTATAGCTACTCCAGCTTTCTTTTGATTTCCATTTGCATGGAATATCTTTTTCCATCCCCTCACTTTCAGTCTGTATGTGTCCCTAGGTCTAAAGTGGGTCTCTTGTAGACAGCATATATATGGGTCTCTTTTTTGTATCCATTCAGCAAGCCTGTGTCTTTTGGTTGGGGCATTTAATCCATTCACGTTTAAGGTAATTATCGATATGTATGTTCCTCTGACCATTTTCTTAATTGTTTTGGGTTTGTTTTTGTAGGTCCTTTTTTTCTCTTGTGTTTCCCACTTAGAGAAGTTCCTTTAGCATTTGTTGTAGAGCTGGTTTGGTGGTGCTGAATTCTCTTAGCTTTTGCTTGTCTGTAAAGCTTTTGATTTCTCCATCAAATCTAAATGAGATCCTTGCCGGGTAGAGTAATCTTGGTTGTAGGTTCTTCCCTTTCATCACTTTAAGTATATCATGCCACTCCCTTCTGGCTTGTAGAGTTTCTGCTGAGAAATCAGCTGTTAACCTCATGGGAGTTCCCTTGTATGTTATTTGTCGTTTTTCCCTTGCTGCTTTCAATAATTTTTCTTTGTCTTTAATTTTTGCCACTTTGATTACTGTGTGTCTCGGCGTGTTTCTCCTTGGGTTTATCCTGTATGGAACTCTCTGCGCTTCCTGGACTTGGGTGGCTATATCCTTTCCCATGTTAGGGAAGTTTTCGAGTATAATCTCTTCAAATATTTTCTCTGGCCCTTTCTCTCTCTCTTCTCCTTCTGGGACCCCTATAATGCGAATGTTGTTGCGTTTAATGTTGTCCCAGAGGTCTCTTAGGCTGTCTTCATTTCTTTTCATTCTTTTTTCTTTAGTCTGTTCCACAGCAGTGAATTCCACCGTTCTGTCTTCCAGGTCACTTATCCATTCTTCTGCCTCAGTTATTCTGCTCTTGATTCCTTCTAGTGTAGTTTTCATTTCAGTTATTGTATTGGTCATCTCTGTTTGTTTGTTCTTTAATTCTTCTAGGTCTTTGTTAATCATTTCTTGCATCTTCTAGATCTTTGCCTCCATTCTTTTTCCGAGGTCCTGGATCATCTTCACTATCATTATTCTGAATTCTTTTTCTGGAAGGTTGCCTATCTCCACTTCATTTAGTTGTTTTTCTGGGGTTTTTTCTTGTTCCTTCATCTGGTACATAGCCCTCTGCCTTTTTATCTTCTCTATCTTTCTGTAACTGTGGTTTTTGGTCCACAGGCTGCAGGATTGTTGTTTCTGTATTCCTTTTATTTCTTTTTCTTCTCTGATTGCTGTTTGCCTTTTGTTTTTTATTGATTAACACCAGTTGCCCAGTTTTTCTATAGTAGTTTGGACATGATATACTCTATTTAAATTGTTTTAACGGTTACCCAAAATTTTAATAGATACATTTAATTTAGCAATGTCTAAAGATAGTTAATATTTTATTCTCCTTCTGTACAAGAAATCAAATGCCTTAGCTTCAGTCTTCTTTTTTTTTCCTTTAGTTAGAAATTACTGTTGTCATGACTTATTGGTTTAATTCTACATTGATCTTTTAGCCCCTCAAATGATCATAATTGTTACTATTTATATAGTCAATGTTTATTTATGTTTACCCTGTTACCCATTTACTTTGTTCTCTAGTCCTTCTTGCATCTAAGATCTACTTTCTAGGATCATTTTCTTTCTTAAATACATCCTTTTTTGAATATTTCTTTAGTTCTTTAGAGAGTTTTATTTATTTATTTGTTTGTTTGTTTTTGGCTGCATTGGGTCTTTGTTGCTGTGTGCAGACTTTCTCTAGTTGTGGGGAGTGGGGGCTACTCTTTGTTGCGGTGCATGGGTTTCTCATTGCGGTTGCTTCTCTTTGTTGCGGAGCCTGGATAGGCTTTAGGTGCATGGGCTTCAGTAGTTGTGGCACACAGGCTCAGTAGTTGTGGCTCACGGGCTTAGTTGCTCCCCGGCATGTGGGATCTTCCTGGACCAGGGCTCAAACCCGTGTCTCCTGCATTCTTAACCCCCTGCAGGCGGATTCTTAACCACTGTGCCACCAGGGAAGTCCTTTAGTGAGTTTCTTTAATGAGTTTCTGTTAGTAACATATTCTCTTAGCTTTGATTTATTTAAAATTATCTTTCACTTTCAGTCTTTTTTAAAAAATTTTTATTGAAGTATAGTTGATTTACAATGTTGTGTTAGTTTCTGCTGTACAGCAAAGTGAATCAGTTATACATATACACATATCCACTCTTTTTTAGACTCTTTTCCCATATAGGTCATTCCAGAGTATTGAGTACAGTTCCCTGTGCTATACAGTAAGTCCTTATTATCTGTTTTGTGTATAGTAGTGTGTATATGTCACTCTCAGTCTTAAAAGTAAATTTCATTAGGTGGAGAGTAGTAGGTTGAGATTTATTTTCTCTTAGCACTCTAAGCTTACGATCTTATTGGGTTCCAGCTTACATTGCTGTGATTGAGAAATCAGCTGTCAGTCTAACTTTACTGTCAGTCTAATTTAAATTATTTATTGGTAATCTTTTTTTCTCTCTGGTTGATTTAAAGGTCTGTTTGCTTTTGATGTTTGTAGTTTCACTATAATGGGTCTAGGCTGTTTTTTTTTTCTTTTTTCTTTCTTATCTTTTTTGGGGTTTATATTGCTTCCTGAATCTGTGGATTTTGCCATACTGTATTTTGTGTATTTTTTTCAAACCTATTTTTCAGTTTACTCACTCTCTCCACTTTTATATGGTTAAACTCATCAGCTGAGTTTACACTTTCAATTCTTGTGTTTTTTTATTTCTAGGAGTTCTATTCTGGCATTTTTTCCAATCTGAATTGTTAATTTTGATAAGCTTTTTTTCCCTTTAAATAGGAAAAAACTCTCAAAAATTAAATACTCTAAGGTTAAATAATTTCTTTAAACATATTAAATGCACTTATTTCACATTCTGTATCTGATAATGATAATATCTGTAGTCTATTGTACTGATTCAGCAATTTCTTCTTGCTTCTCAGTCTTGATCATGGTAGCTTGTTTCCCTGTGTGCCTGGTAATTTTAGAATTTTGAGCTGATGTTACTGGAAACTTCATCTGTGAGAATTCCTGAGGCTTGAGTTTTAAGTGTTTTCCTGTAGAGAAAGTTTACTTTGCTTTTGCATGACCAACACAGGACCATTTAAAATGAAGATTTCAACTTGAGTTTTTAAGTTTACATATATAGTGTGAATTTTACCTCAGAGAATGTGAACTTGTGTTTAGGGATTTATAGGGAAATATTTTTTTTTCCTGTTCCATCCGGAATCTAGTTTGACTCAGACAGTGTCTTTATAGACTTTTGGTATGGCACTTTCTTCTTTCCTCTGAGGATGGTCCTTTGGGAATCCTAGCTTTATGCAGTGGTCTCCTATCTGACCTCCAACCCTGCCCAAGCCCAGGCTTAGTCTGTTGTCTCTAGGGCGCTAATCTGCCAGGAACTGGCAAATTCCCCCAGGGTTCCAGCACTCACTTACCCCTATGTATCTGAACCATTTTATATGCCTAACACAGAAATCTATGTTGATTTGAATTGCATGAGAGAGATATGAGATTCTTTGTATGTAACTTTCTAACATGTAATGAAGGGAACAGAAGTTATAGGAAGGGATCAGCTCAGTATAAGGAAGACTCTTCCCAATAAAATGAGCTATTTCATAAGGTAGTGAGTTTCCTGTCACCGTAAGGATTTAAGAATAAGCTAGACAACCACTTATGGGGGATGATTAGGTATAGAGGATTGGATTGGAGTGGACAAGGATTCTGCCATCCTCTCCCTCTACTTGCTTGATGCTGATCTGCATGCCAGAACCAAATCTGTAATACACTCAGGAAGAAGACTCCTTTCCCTGGCCATCTGAACGTTTAAACTATTGGCTTAACCAGGCTGCTCTCTTCCCGCAAGAAGAAGGGAAGGTGTCTTCTTGAAACCTGGCAGCAGAGCTGTCTGGGCCTGACAGGCTGCACCAGAGCATGCGATGCCTGGGCTGCCAGGGACTGCTGTTCACGTGGCTGCATCTCTGGGCTCTGCCAGGTGGCCATGGTTTGCCTTGGCCACATCGCTGTCAAGGGGACGGTGGACAGGGGGGCAGGATGAGTGAGCAACAGGTGTTACCAGGAGTCTAGACAGAAAAGTATCCTTATACCCACAGGCGCATTTGTTTAAAATAGCTCTTTCCCCAAATATTCTTCTGGTGGCCCTGGGCCCATCGGTGCTGTGGTTGAAGATCATTTGGCAGCTCTCATTCTTGTAATCAGAGAATGGCTTCTGAGGCTATAACGTCATCAGTGAGCTAAGCCAATTAGCTCAGCCAGGAGAGGATTATACACACCAGCTCTGGTACCAGGGCAACTTCATGCAAGCTGATTTTACAAAGTATTACTGTTTTTGCTTGCCCTGTTTTTCTCCAGGGCAGTCGTAATTTTAACTGGGATGAGGCCCCAGCAGGTGATACCTTTGGGTGGTTTTTTTAACTGCCTTTGGAGAAACTGGGTGAAAAGTGTTCATACTCTCATGTTTGGTGTAGCAAGGAGAGGAGAATTACCCTGCAAACATGGGCAGTCTGTTTATATGAAGAGAGTAGTAAAATGTCCTTTCTCAGTTTGGGAGGAATTGGAAAAACTCTCACCGAGCTCAGTCATGGGGGACTTGGATGAGGCTCTGTCAGGAGTGATGGGATCCTGAGGGCCCTGCATGGAACCCAGGCTGATAATAAGGTTGAAGCCAAGGGGTCAAGTCAGATGTGAGCCAGAGGGGACTGTTCTGTGTTTGTGCAAATTAGTGCTCTGGGTTACACATACGATTGAGGTTAGTGTAAGGTTATTCTGGCATGTAAAGGACAGTGAGTTCATATGTGAACCTGAGGAACAAGAGCTGAGTTTGTTATGGGATTCTGGCCCCCCACCCCTGCCACCAAAATAATTTCTTTTTTTGTTTTGGCTCTTGTCACAATAGCATCTTGAACTGTGAGCAGAAAAAAAGAGATAAAACAAGACTATAAAAAAGCCCACCCTTCCAGGGAAAGCTACTGGTGACATTTTGATGTATATCCTTCCAGATCCTTTTCTGTGTGTGTGTGTGTGTGTGTGTGTGTGTGTGTGTGTTGTGTGTGTGTTTCTTTTTACAGAAATAGAACCAGACTCTCTCATCCTCTTTTCCTACTTCTTATATTGATTCAGTCAACAGATAAAGAATTACTGTCACATGCCTGGTCCTGTCCCAGGCACTGGGGGTACATTGATGAACAAAACAAATCTCTTGCCCTCCTGGAGCTGACGTTCTAGAAAGCATTCTGTAGTGAGCACCTTGTCATACCCATAGATCCTCTTATGGAGGAGCGTTTTTAGGAGCTACATACTATTCCATGATATAGATGGACAATAATTTCTTTGTATCCTGTTGTTGGAAATTCAGATGCGTTGCAACTTTTCCCTGTTACGAACGATGATTTGATGAACATTTTGGTGGCTAATATGTGTGTACATCTTTATTAGAGTAAAGGCTGTAATGGAAAATTAATAAAACTAAATGTTCCCTCTGGTAGCGGGAATAAATGTGTACTCTCTGGTTGTGACCTGCAGGCAATTAGTTGCAGACTCTTGAGCTCGGAGGGTATCAGTGACAGAGCTGGCTGACTGCGTGGCTTGGGTTGGGGCAGGCAAGCCACGTGTGGATGTGCTTCAGCTGACCCAGGTGGACTGCCTGGCAGCACTGAGACCTGTGGATCAATTAAGGACAGATATGGGTTTCAAGGGTCTTTAGAGGCCCATTTGCTTTCATTGTGGTTTAAAAAATAGAGGTAAGCTGCTCCATGATGATAAGCTACTTGAAATTATATCTTTGCCAACCAAAGAAAAGGATTCTGTGCAGCACACATGAGTGAGTTGGGGACAGTCTGCTCTGGTACATTGAGGGTTGGGCACAGACAGCAGGGTGTTTAGAAGGACCAGCTTTCGTGAAGGCCTTTCCATACACTGAGCCTCTGTGAGCAGAATGGGAGCTGTAGCAAGGAGACGGAGCTGATCGCAGGAATTAAGGGTTGCATTCGTGGGGCTCCCTAACTTTGTAGACTGGCATTCATGGGGCTTTAGATTATCCATGTGCATCCAGGATGTGCTCTTGTGCTCACTGCAGGAAGTGAGTCCTTCCCTTTGCTGGATGGTTGGCTACTGTTCTGGTATATAAGCCTAAAATATTGGAATGATTTTTAGTACTTTCTTCCTTGACACCCCTCCCCTTCACCAAATTCTGTCCAGTCTTGCTGACAAAGTCTCTTGAATCTGTGTCCAATGCCTAATCCTCTCTCACTTGAAGAACTGCAGGAGCTCTCATGAGTCACCTGGCTCCCTGAGTCCTGGTCCCACATGACAACCTAAGGGATCTTTGTGATGTGAACTTTGCATTACATGACTGCCCCTTGAAAACCCTCAGTGGCTTCTTGTTGCCTATAGGGTGAAATCCAAACTCCTTAGCGACTGACAAGGCTTCTAAGCTGCCTGGCCTACCTGACCAGTCCTGTCCCCAGCCTCACCCACACCTGTTGTCCAGCTGTGCGCCGCCTGTAGCTACCAGAGAGTGACACATTCACTCAGCCCCCTGCGTCCTAGCACACGCTCTTCTCTTCTGCCTGGGATGATTTCCCCCTTTTGTTCCTTGGAGTGTTCCTCTTCATATCCAGGCACCCTCTTTGTTGTGACCCCATTGCATTATGTCCATCTTTGTATTATAACTTATCACGCTGCTCATTTGCTTGTCTGCTTGTGTGTATCCTTACTGGACTGTGAATTACTTGAGGATGAGGACTGAGTCTTGTTCATTTTCGTATCTCCTCTCCCATAGCAGTGCTTGACGTATATTTGTTGCTGAATGTTAGAGGAGTTGATACAATCTGGACTGCAAAAATATTTTCATTGATGCAGATCTAACCAGATAGAATGTGTTCCCAGTGCCTAGTTCTGATTTATATTTTCAGACATTTTTCAAAGATTTTTATTCTAAAGACCACTAATTATGTTACATAAGGGATGTTTATTAGAGTTGATTTTCACACATGCTCTCTTAGACACATGATTTGATGTTGCAAACACACACACACACACACACACACACACACACGTTCAACTAGTAAGTGGTGAATTCAAACACAGGACTGTGACTTTAGACTGTGCTTTTGTCTTCTTTACTCTAATGCCTGGGGGTGCTGGTATTCAGGCTCCAAGAGAAGGAGCTGTAAATGGAGAGAAAGGGAAATGTGGAAAAAGGAATAACAGAAAAAACAAAAAAAATCCTCCATGACTACTTGTGTTTAAATAGACATTAAAAAATAGGCAATTGCTTTCTCTTTTAGTGTCTCACTTTCCATATTTGTCAAATGTGAATAATAATATTCTTCCTCATAAGACAGTTATAAGGAAGGATTAAATAGAATAAGATATCTTATATAGCAAATGCTAAAAATGTAGCAATTATTTATTTTCCTAGAATTCCTGACTTTCTATTTTTCCACGTGCTTGAGAATCTGTGAGTGGGCCCTAATAGAGATAAATCTTTGCAGACGGAAAGCTCAGCTGTCTGTAATTGATGAGAAGAAGACAGCTTTTAGTACTCCTTCAGGAGTGTCTGAAGACCTCCATGCACTTTCTGCTCTACCACCTCTCTTACTTACTCCATGAAATCTCACAGTCAGATTTCACCCAAGCCCATGTTCATAGATAGATAAAATCTGATACCCTTGCTAGAGTTAAGAAGTTAAAACTTTTACTTTATACCTCCATGAGATTGAGTTGTGGGTTCCTTTCCTGAGAAAGGATTTTTATTTGAGCAGGAGACCTGGGGCTAAGTTTGTGGAAGAAGTATCTGGTGAGGAAAAGGCTGAAGGAAGGAAGTAGTGGAATAAGGAATTCTGCAGAAAACTACATTGGCTGTATTATCCAGGATTGGCCATCTACCTTCCTTCGTTCTTCCTGCCATCTTGTGCAGGATTGTCTCTTGAACTATTTCTTTAATATTTTACAGCAATCCTTTGATAGAATTCTATTGAAATTTACTTCTCTGGGAAGTATGTGATGAGGAGGTATGCTGGGGGAAGTGTGAGGGAGAAAGTACCTTATTAGCCCAATATACATTCTGGAAATCCTAGAGCTGAGCTTACTGGTAAGGACACAGTAAGGTTAGGACACAGCCCAAGGGGCAGAGCTGATGGAGGACATGATGAGTTCACAGCATGGGGATATGGTTGAGAACTTCAGTTTCCCCAGCAGCTTTTATTTTAATGTGGTAAAATATACATAATGTAAGAGATAACCATTTTTAAGCATATGGTTCAGTGGCATTAAGTACTTTTACACTGGTGTTCAACCATCAACACTATCCATCTCCAGAACTTTCTTCATCTTCCCAAACTGAAAATCCATACCCATTAAACAATAATCCCCCATCCCTCCAAACCCAGACCCTGGCAATCACCATTCTACTTTCTGTCCCTATGATTCTGACTACTCTAGGTACCTCATATAAGTGGAATCATACAGTATATGTCCTGTTGTGACTGTCTTATTTCACTTAGCATAATGTCTTCAAGGTCTATCCATGTTGTAGCCCCCAGCTGCTTTTGGAACTGCCTTGGAAGCAGGAATGAGCAAGTTGACCACTGTCTAGTAGGCCTCAGCCCCAGGCCTGAATTCAAGAAGGAGGTGCCTGGGTGATCACTTGCCTTTCAAGGAGCTTGGTGGTGGCATTGTTAGCATTTCCTGGACACCCAGGAAAAGAGCAGCTGACCGTTCTGTTTGTTCATTGCCTTCGCCTTCTCAGGGGCCGTCCAAATCCAAAGTGGCCTATTCTTCCCACTGAAAAGCCTTTGCAGGCTTGGCAGTGAGGCTGGCTACCATTGGTAACCAGGACAGACTCTGCTCCCGTTTAGGAATTAGGCCACAATTGACTATGTTTGGTTCCACTTCGTGTTCTGAAATAGCCCTCCCAAGCGTCTGGTGACTTCTGCCCCCCATACAATGTGTGGCTTCTGCGGTAGGCTGTAGAAAGCTTGTCACTTCTGTGCTGGTCATGCTGACAGCCCCATGGGGATATTGGCAGAGCTGGCCAGTGGCCGCCAGTCTCCTGGACGATTGCCTTGGTCCCTGCTTGGAAGTCTTCTCATGTCTGATGTGGCAGGGTCCGGTTTCTAGAGGAAAGGTTCCTCTGGGATTTGGATGAAATCTGGGCTGTCCTGTCCTATCCCCAGGAAAATCTGAGCAAGCAGCAATCGTAATTAATCCTCGGTGAATCGTGCCCACGGGAGGGTTAACTCTCGTCAGCCGAATGTTCTGAATGGTTAGAACACATGGTGTTGGTTTGGTGCTAGCCATGCTTGCTAATGAAGAATTCACTTTGCTTCTTTTGGCCGTAAGGTTAGTCAAGGTTAGAGGCCCAGAAATAAAGCAGTGCCTTGATGGCCACCTCCCACAGTGCTGCTGGCTTTGCTTTCTCCCCCTCCGGGGGCTCATCTCATCTTGAAGTCGCCGGTATATATTTTCACTTCTAAGTAGGGGAATTCTTTTTTCTATTTTATTTTTTACTTCTGTAATACTTTTCTTTTTCCCACACATTTAAAAAATTGAATTATAGAGACTTCCCTGGTGGCGCAGTGGTTAAGAAGCCTTCTGCCAAGGCAGGGGACACGGGTTCGAGCCCTGGTCCGGGAAGGTCCCACATTGCCGCAGAGCAACTAAGCCTGTGCGCCACAACTACTGGGCCTGCGCTCTAGAGCCCACGTGCCACAGCTACTGAAGCCCGCGTGCCAAGAGCCTGTGCTCCGCAACAAGAGAAGCCACCACAATGAGAAGCCCGCGCACTGCAACAAAGAGTCGCCCCTGCTCGCCGCAACTAGAGAAAGCCCGTGCAGCAACGAAGACCCAACACAGCCATAAAAAAAAAAAAAAAAAAATTGAATTATAGGTGATTTACAGTGTTTCAGGTGTACAGCAAAGTGATTCAGTTATACATATATATGTGTGTGTGTATATATATATATATATACACACACACATATATGTATATCTATATTCTTTTTCAGATTCTTTTCCATTATAAGTTATTACAAGATATTGAATACAGTTCCCTGTGCTACACAGGCGGTCCTCGTTTATCTCTAATAGTATGTATCTGTTAATCCCAAATATAGTAGTGTGTATAAATTAATCTCAAACTCCTAATTTATCTCTCCCCCTGTTTACCCTTTGGTAACCAACCCTAAGTTTGTTTTCTATGTCTGTGAGTCTGCTTCTGTTTTGTAAATAAGTTCATTTGTATCATTTTTTAAGATTTCACATATAAGTGATATCATATGATATTTGTCTTTGACTTACTTTACTTAGTATGATAATCTCTAGGTCTAGAGTAAGACAACTCCTAAAATTTTTTTAGCACATATAAAAAGTACACAAATCATAAATAAGCTGGTTGATGGATTCTCCCAAAGTTTAAAACCCATGGAACATACAGATCAAGAAATAGAATATTCCTAGAGTTACAGAACCCTCCTCCTCCTCCCATGCCCGCTTCCAAGGGAAATCACTATCCTGATTTTTAATATCTTAGATTAGTTTCACCTACTTTTGAACAAGAACTTTGCCTGTTTTTGAATCACCAGTGCATACACTTTAGTGTCTGGCTTGTTTTGCTTAACATTATATCTGTGAGATTCATCTATGCTATTGTTGTAGTTCATTTATTCTCATTGCGTATAGCATAATTTATTTGTCCATTCTACTGTCATTTCTGTGCCAAGCCATCCTGGAGCCTGAGGAAAAATCAGTAATACTGATCCTGCTTTTATTTAAAAATTTGAGATTTTGTTCATCATGGAGTTTTTGCATTACTTTTGATTGAAAAAAGCCATTGCATTAAAATATTATTTCTCTTGAGTATTAGATTTTTGGGCACCATTTAAATTTTGCTCCTGAGGTGAGTGCTTCACTTACCTCACTCTGGTTCCAGCCCTGTCTGCTAGAGATGGACACATGAATTTTATACAGTTTTTGGCAAGTATAGGTAGTGTTGCTCTGAACATTGCTGTACATGTTTCATGGTGAACATAGGTATGCATTTCTGTAAGTATATACCTAGGAGTGAAATTTCTGTAGACAAATTAAAAAAAATTTTTTTATTGAAGTATAGTCGATTTACAATGTTGTGTTAATTTCTGCTGTACGGCAAAATTTACACACATATATATTCTTTTTCCATTATGGTTTATCACAGGGTATTGAATATAGTTCCCTGTGCTATACAGTAGGACCTTGTTTATCCATCCTATATATAATAGTTTGCATCTGCTAATCCCAAACTCCCTATCCTTCCCTCCCCCTGCGTCTACCCCCCGACAACCCCGGCCTTGGCAACCATAAGCCTGTTCTCTGTATCTGTGAGTCTGTTTCTGTTTCGTAGATGTGTTCATTTGCGTACAGACAACTTTCTGATGGAAGGCTTGAGTGTAGGGCCAGGGGGCTTTTGTTTTCCCTTCCATGTACCAGCCTTTCCTTCCAAAGTTGTTTTGAGAATGCATTCAGCCTTAGTACGTGAGGCTGAGTGTTTCTTTCTGTTGGCAAGAGAGGACTTGACAGAAAGTCAAGCACCAGGCTCCCTGGCACGTGTGTCCATCAGAGCCTGAGGCTGCCTGGGAACCAACCACGTGCGCGTGAGTATTTTGGAGAGCACAGTGTGGTCCCTTATGAGGGAGAGTCCCTTAGAAACAAGGTTCCCTGAGGCTAATTGGCCAAGTTTTGGTATCAGTTAGCTGGTATCGAGAACTAAGTTAGATCTCTTTTCATCTTTTCATATTTTCTGCAAAAGTTAGTATCTGTTTCTTGAAAGTTCGAGAGAATTTACTAATAAAACCTTTTAATTTTTATTTATTTGTTTATTTATGGCTTGTGTTGGGTCTTCGTTTCTGTGCGAGGGCTTTCTCTAGTTGCGGCAAGCGGGGGCCACTCTTCATCGTGGTGCGCGGGCCTTTCACTGTCGCAGCCTCTCTTGTTGCGGAGCACAGGCTCCAGACGCGCAGGCTCAGTAATTGTGGCTCATGGGCCTAGCTGCTCCGCGGCATGTGGGATCCTCCCAGACCAGGGCTCGAACCCGTGTCCCCGGCATTGGCAGGCAGACTCTCAACCACTGCGCCACCAGGGAAGCCCAATAAACCCTTTTAGAAATGAAATCATTCAACATGCATATTGAAAAAACAATGTATTCCATGGATATTAGTCTATTCAAGTTTTCTACTTTTTCTTGAGATGATTTTTGTTTGGAAAAGGTCCACTTCGTTAAGATTTTCAGATGTGTTAGTACATATTAATTTCTTGTCCCTTAAAAACATTCTTCTCTCTGCTGTTATATAGCCCTTTTTTCATTACCTTTAAAATTTATTTTGGTAGAGTTTTTGTTCTCTCTTATTCTTGCATTAATAAAGGATATCAACCCTTTGTAAATATTTCTCAGGGTTTTTGTCATTGTTACTTTAAAAAATGTTTTTGACCAACAAAAATTTAGAAATTTTATTTGATCTAGTGTCTTAATTTTTTCCTTCGTGACTTCTTTCATTGCTTCTGTGTTTAGAAATTCCACCCCACTCCAGTATTATTTATCTATTTTTAAATTTTCTTGTATTTTAATTTTTTATACTTAATTATTTAGAAATTTCTTTGATCTAAGATAAGTATTTAACTTGTTTTTCCACCAAAACTTGCTAGCTACTTTTAACATTATTATTATTTTTTTTACAGTCCATATTTTTTTCTGTTGGTTTATATAATTTCTTTATTATCTACTGAATTCATATATATATATGTACACACACACACACATACACACATTTTTGATTTAATGCAATATGTGTGTTCCTGAAAAATCTCTCATTCTGCAAAATGGTGCACTAAAAAATAACAGGAATTATGAGGAAAACAGGTTTAGAGGTTAGCCGCTAAAAACCTAGCCTACTTCATAACAAAATTACTACAATTGTCATAAAAATTTTAGCATAGTTAAACCTTCACTGGCATTTGTACCCATTGTCACAGGCAGTCCATCACTTACAGCTATAAACCTCAGGGCTTTTTTTTTTTTTTTAAAGATTGAGGATGACACTGGATCACCATTATCCTCATCACTCCCCTCCACCCATTACATTCAATAGAATTCTTTTTTTTTTTTTTAATTTTATTTATTTATTTACTTATTTTTGGCTGTGTTGGGTCTTCGTTTCTGTGCGAGGGCTTTCTCTAGTTGCGGCAAGTGGGAGCCACTCTTCATCACGGTGCCTGGGCCTCTCACTGTCATGGCCTCTCTTGTTGCGGAGCACAGGCTCCAGACGCACAGGCTCAGTAGTTGTGGCTCACGGGCCTAGTTGCTCCGCGGCATGTGGGATCTTCCCAGACCAGGGCTCGAACCCATGTCCCCTGCATTGGCAGGCAGATTCTCAACCACTGCGCCACCAGGGAAGCCCAACCTCAGGGCTTTGAGGTATAGATCCTTGAGGATATTTACTAAATATAGACAAATTTTTATCAAAATTAAAATCTGATATGGGGTATACCCTTAAAAAACAATCAGTTTTATTTCTTTTTCTTTTTTAAACACATGTGAAAGGACATTGTAGTTTTTGCAGCTTTAGCAAAATTGTCATGTTGTAGAAGACATGGGGGTCTGGAAGCCATTAAGCCAACCACAAATTTCATTAAGATACTTCTGCAGAATTCTAAACTTTTAAAAAATGATGTACATATATTACTAAGACTTTGCTCTTTGTGATTTGTTTTGTCAGAAAATATCTATTGTCCTCCTTACTCCAAGAACCAGATCCTGAATTTTAAAATTTTATTGATCTTCTCTTTTTTTGGTTCATTTATTTCTGCTCTTTACCTTCATTTTTATTTGTTTCTTAGGTAGTTATGACATTAAAATTAAAAAAATATTACTCAGCTAAATGCTAATTCATTTATTTTTAAGCTTTTTGTTTAATTAGTATTATACTTGAGGCTATGGATTTGCCTTTGAGCACAACTTTGGCTATAATAATTTTTGATATTTAAGTATTCTTATTATTTTTGAAATAGCCCCTGTGCTTCCCCATTTTGACTCCATATTACTTAGGAGCATTTTTTGTTGTTTTTTTTCACTCATTTTGAGCTTTACTTCTTTCTAGATTTTATAGAATTAGTCTTTGTGGCCTAATTTATGCTGACATTTTATTAAGCAAAAATGGACAAGAAATTTGAGCAGAGTTTTACCAAAAGTTTCATGCATGCTCACAAAAGTATGAACTATATTTCAGAACTGTCCTACTGTGGTGCAAGCAAGTTACCCAGCTACTCCTAACCCTCACTGGTTGAGAGTCACTCCTGGGTGATAACTCCCTGACAGGTGGGCAGAGCACATCCCCTGGCCAGCACAGGCCTTTAGTCGGTGAGATGTGCAGGAAACTATTGCTGTGTTTGGGGACAGAGGGCAGAAGACAGAGGGCATATTGTGAGAGCACTTACAAGGTCTTCTAGGCTTCCCAGGGGTCCTGAAGGTTGAGTAAGAGGTCATGAGTGGAAGTGGCAGCAAAGAGGTATAGGACTCTCCAGACAAAAGGAACAGAACATACAAAAGAGATAAAAAGAAAGTAATGTGAATCCAGTAACTTATGATGAAGCTTTTTTGAGTATAAAGGGGGGGTGTGTGGGGGGGAGAGTGCAAGGAGGAGAATGTCTGGAGAGAGGTTAGGGAGGAGTCACGGGCCAGAATACAAGGGCCTTATGTTCCACATTAGCCATTTTGAACTTCATTCTGATGGCAAAAGGGAATATTTAAAGGATTTTAAATCGGAGAGTGATATGCCCAGGTTTATATTTTTAGAAAGATTATTCTGAATGCTGTGCAGAAAATAGATTAGAGGGTGGTAAGATTAAAATCATGAAAACCAGCTGGGAGGGTGTTGCAGTAGCCAGGTGAGAAATGATGGTGGCTGAACTGAGGTGGTGCTAGCCGGGATGGAGAGAAGTGCTTGGGAGATGTAACTAACAGGACTTGGGCGGGAATGGAGAGGTGGGATGTAGGGGAAGGCAGAGTATGAATGGAGAGGATGAAGAGGGAGAGAGGACAATAAGGGCATGACTTCCAAGTTCCTGACTTGGGTCTCCATCATTCCTTGAGCTGGGAATACAGTAGGAGTTTGGGACATTTTGAGTTTGAGGTGTCAGGGGGAGATCCAAAAGGGAGATACTTATCCTAGGGGGAGGATAGAAGGGTCTTTAGTTCCGTTGATAGGTCCAATCTGCAGATTTAGATTTAGGGGTGGTCAGCCTAAAGACAGTAGTTGAAACCGTAAGATCAAACAAGATGGCCCCCGGAGAGTAGATAGAATGAGATTTATGAGAGGAAGCGGAAGACAGCTGTAGAAATGTGAATCCTCCCAGGGCTGCCATTTAAAGTGTGTATTGCTTTTTCATCCAGCCATGAATGAAACCCCTGTCTTCTAACTTTCAGAAAATGGCACACAGAAAGGCGGGTGGGAAGTTGCACGCGAGTGCGTGCCTGAGGCCAGGTTTTCCTGATTAAAACTCTCCCTGGGCTTGTGGTGTTGCATCTGTGGCTTTCCTTGGCATGACCTTCTATTTTGAGAGAACCTTTTTGGAGGGACTGATCTTTTCTTCTTGTTTCTACTCTGGTTCAGCTTATGCTATAATATTTATGTTGGCCACTTGCCTTTCTTTTACCAGTTGGGACTGGTTGTATCCCCATAACCATTCCCTGCACTCTGTTTTAGAGAAATAAAAATGGAAATGGCAGGTTTAAAACAGAGAGTTTGCCAAAGTTGTGTCTTTCTTTTGCTGACAAGGGAAAGAAAGCCTACCTATGCCAGATCAGCACATTTCTAAATCTAAATGCACATTGGCTGTCCTGGCTGTGGGGGAGGGAGGGTGGTTCCCCCCCCCCCCCCCCCGCGGTGAGAGTAGAATCAGCTTCAATAATACCATTTTTGCACTTCTCCTTGGTTAGTGAAATTTACTTTCCAACATCAACTGCAAATTGTGAATTATTAATATCCTCCCCAAGGTATTCCACGGGCCTAATCTTATCCTGCCCTGTATAAATTGGTTTTGATTCTTCTCATTTAGAAGAGATTTTGCCATCACTGAGACAATTCCTTATTTGTATTAATGCATGAATATCCTCTCAAATCCTAAGCATCCATTCAGTTTTTGGAGGGGTTTATTTATTGAAAATCCTTTGATTGGATACTGCCTATGCCTTTGTTTTGTACTTCAGTCATGCAGAATAATTCTAATGCCTCTTCCAAAAGATGGACTTTTAAATATTTAAATTCAAATATTTGAACTCCCCTATCGTGGTGGCCTCCTATTTTTCCTCTCCTTCCTCCCTTAAATTTCCCTACTCTCCCCTCCTACAAGATTTACTTGTGACAGATACAACTTAGTCACTGTCTTTTTGGAGTTAAGCCAAATATAAGTCTTTTCAGTTTAGTTTCTACACTTTAAGAGGGAATTTAATAAATTAAAGTGATTACACTTGTGAAGATACTTGAAACTCTTAACACTTTGGGGCACCACATTTCTATGAAGATAGCCAGAGATCCAATATTTTTTTTGGCAACCACTTTATACTCTTGCCTTATATTCTGTTGGCTATCAAATAAAACTTCATATTATTTTCATGAGAACTACCACTTTCCTTATGCTGCAGTTGTGTGGAGGATCTTATGTTTCTTCTAGTTAGATGACATCTTGCTAGACCTAGCCCATTGTTCCAGTTTTTATCTTTCCGGATCTTGATTCTGTCCTGCAAACTATTAGCATTTAACCTCAAGATCTTGTCATATGCACACGTAATCACTATTTCCTCCTTCAAATCACTGATTAAAATAAAAGTTGTTTAGAAAAGTGTTAAGGAAGGAGAACTGCCAGACACCTTTGTCTACATTGACCTTACTCTTATTAGTCAATACCCTTTGGTTAATATATAATTTAGCTAAAGCTTAGTTAATTTATGGTGCAGTAATAAACAATCCCCAAATCCTAGTGGCTTCCAACAACAAGAGTTTATTTCTCACTCATAGTTTATGCTGACTGTTGGTCAGCTTCGGCTCTGCTCCCTTTGTCTTCTGTGCAGGGGCAGGAAGAAGGAGAAATCCCAATCTGTGATATCCTTTTTTCATGTCAAAGAGAGAAAAAGAGATATTGCTAATACACACACAATGGTTCTTAAAGCTTCTGCTTGAATGTGGATGTGCCACATCCCTTCACACATTGTTGGTCAAAGCAAGTCACATGACCAAGCCCAACATCAGTGGGACATGGGTGCATACTCCTTCCATAGGATGTTCTAGAAGTATGGCAATGAGTGACAGTGAACAATTAGAAATAATGAAACAATCATTTGGTAAAACTATTTAACATTTGTGTACCAGTTCCAAAATGTTTTCAGATCGCCGTGTTAATTTCCACAACAACTCTGCGAGGCTAGCATTGTTATCTCTATCAGATGAGGTTCTGAGAGGTAGTGTCTTGTTACAGATAGTAATTGGCAAGTTAGGACTTAATCTCAAATATTCTGAAGCCTACAATGTCCTTCTTAATACTGATGATGATGATGATGATGACAAAGATGACAAATATTACTTAACATTTATCGAGGCACTTTACCTGGCAGGCACTGTCGTGAGTGTTTTATTTTCCTGTTGGGCAGGGTAATTAACTCTAGCTGTCTCAGTAGATGAACCTCAAAATCCCAACGTCTTTTTAAAAAACTTTTAAAATTAAAAAAATTTTTGTTTTTATTTCCATTACTCTAGGAGGTGGATCAAAAAAGATCTTGCTGTGATTTATGTCAAAGAGTGTTCTTCCTATGTTTTCCTCTAAGAGTTTGATAGTGTCCAGTCTTACATTTAGTTCTCTAATCCATTTTGAGTTTATTTTTGTGTGTGGTATTAGGGAATGTTCTAATTTCATTCTTTTACATGTAGCTGTCCAGTTTTCCCAGCACCACTTATTGAAGAGACTGTCTTTTCTCCATTGTATATCCTTGCCTCCTTTGTCATATATTAGTTGACCATAGGTGCATGGGTTTATCTCTGGGCTTTCTATCCTGTTCCATTGATCTATATTTCTGTTTTTGTGCCAGTATCATATTGTCTTGATTTCTGTAGCTTTGTAGTATAGTCTGAAGTCAGGGAGTCTGATTCCTCCAGCTCCGTTTTTTTCCCTCAAGACTGCTTTGGCTATTTGGGGTCTTTTGTGTCTCCATACAAGTTTTAAGACTTTTTGTTCTAGTTCTGTAAAAAATGCCATTGGTAATTTGATAGGGATTGCATTGAATCTGTAGATTGCTTTGGGTAGTATAGTCATTTTCACAATATTGATTCTTCCAATCCAAGAACATGGTATATCTCTCCATCTGTTGGTATCATTAATTTCTTTCATCAGTGTCTTATAGTTTTCTGCATACAGGTCTTTTGTCTCCTTAGGTAGGTTTATTCCTAGGTATTTTATTCTTTTTGTTGCAATGGTAAATGGGAGTGTTTCCTTAATTTCTTTCAGATTTTTCATCATTAGTGTATAGGAATGCAAGAGATTTCTGTGCATTAATTTTGTATCCTGCAACTTTACCAAATTCATTGATTAGCTCTAGTAGTTTTCTGGTGGCACCTTTAGGATTCTCTATGTATAGTATCATGTCATCTGCAAACAGTGACAGTTTTACTTCTTCTTTTCCCATTTGTATTCCTTTTATTTCTTTTTCTTCTCTGATTGCTGTGGCTAGGACTTCCAAAACTATGTTGAATAATAGTGGTGAGAGTGGACATCCTTGTCTTGTTCCTGATCTTAGAGGAAATGCTTTCAGTGTTTCACCATTGAGAATGATGTTTGCTGTGGGTTTGTCATATATGGCCTTTATTACGTTGAAGTAGGTTCCCTCTATGCCCACTTTCTGGAGAGTTTTTATCATAAATGGGTGTTGAATTTTGTCAGAAGCTTTTTCTGCATCTATTGAGCTGATCATATGCCTTTTCTTCTTCAATTTGTTAATATGGTGTATCACATTGATTGATTTGCATATATTGAAGAATCCTTGCATCCCTGGGATAAATCCCACTTGATCATGGTGTATGATCCTTTTAATGTGTTGTTGGATTCTGTTTGCTAGTATTTTGTTGAGGATTCTTGCATCTGTATTCATGAGTGATATTGGCCTGTAATTTTCTTTTTTGTAGTATCTTTGTCTGGTTTTGGTATCAGGGTGATGGTAGCCGCATAGGATGAGTTTGGGAGTGTTCCTTCCTCTGCAATTTTTTGGAAGAGTTTGAGAAGGATGGGTGTTAGCTCTTCTCTAAATGTTTGATAGAATTCACCTGTGAAGGCATCTGGTCCTGGACTTTTGTTCATTGGAAGATTTTTAATCACAGTTTCAATTTCATTACTTTTGATTGGTCTGTTCATATTTTCTGTTTCTTCCTGGTTCAGTCTTGGAAGGTTATACCTTTCTAAGAATGTGTCCATTTCTTCCAGGTTGTCCATTTTATGGGCATAGAGTTGCTTGTAGTAGTCTCTTAGGATGCTTTGTATTTCTGCGGTGTCTGTTGTAACGCTCCTTTTTTCGTTTCTGATTTTATTGATTTGAGTCCTCTCCCTCTTTTTCTTGATGAGTCTGGCTAATGGCTTATCAATTTTGTTTATCTTCTCAAAGAACCAGCTTTTAGTTTTATGATCTTTGCCATTGTTTTCTTTGTTTCTATTTCATTTATTTCTGCTCTGATCTTTATGATTTCTTTCCTTCTGCTAACTTTGGGTTTTGTTTGTTCTTCTTTCTCTAGTTCCTTTAGGTGTAAGGTTGGATTGTTTATTTGAGATTTTTCTTGTTTTTTAGGTAGGCTTGTATAGCTATAAACTTCCCTCTTAGAACTGCTTTTGCTGCATCCCATAGGTTTTGGATCGTCGTGTTTTCGTTGTAATTTGGCTCCAGGTATTTTTTGATTTCCTCTTTGATTTCTTCAGTGATCTCTTGGTTCTTTAGTAGCATATTGTTTAGCCTCCACGTGTTTGTGTTTTTTACAGTTTTTTCCCTGTAATTGATTTCTAATCTCATAGCGTTGTGGTCAGAAAAGATGCTTGATATGATTTCAGTTTTCTTAAATTTACTGAGGCTTGATCTGTGACTCAAGATGTGATCTAGGCTTCCCTGGTGGCGCAGTGGTTGAGAGTCCGCCTGCCGAAGCGGGGACACGGGTTCGAGCCCTGGTCCGGGAAGATCCCACATGCCACGGAGCAACTAAGCCCGTGCGCCACAACTACTGAGCCTGCGCGTCTGGAGCTGTGCTCTGCAACAAGAGGCCGCGACAGTGAGAGGCCCGCGCACCGCGATGAAGAGTGGCCCCAACTCGCCACAACTGGAGAAAGCCCTCGCACAGAAACGAAGACCCAACACAGTCAAAAATAAATAAATTAAATAATTAATTAAAAAAAAAAAAAAAAAAAAGATGTGATCTATCCTGGAGAATGTTCTGTGTGCACTTGAGAAGAAAGTGTAATCTGCTGTTTTTGGATGGAATGTCCTATAAATATCAATTAAATCTATCTGGTCTCTTGTGTCATTTAAAGCTTCTGTTTCCTTATTAATTTTCTGTTTGGATGATCTGTCCATTGGTGTAAGTGAGGTGTTAAAGTCCCCCACTATTATTGTGTTACTGTCGATTTCCTCTTTTATAGCTGTTAGCCGTTGCCTCATGTATTGAGATGCTCCTATGTTGGGTGCATATATATTTATAATTGTTATATCTTCTTCTTGGATTGAGCCCTTGATCATTATGTAGTGTTCTTCCTTTTCTCTATAACATTATTTATTTTAATGTCTATTTTATCTGGAGTAGCAATATGAGTATTGGTACTCTAGCTTTGTTTTGATTTCCATTTGCATGGAATATCGTTTTCCATCCCCTCACTTTCAGTCTGCATGTGTCCCTAGGTCTGAAGTGGGTCTCTTGTAGACAGCATATATATGGGTCTTTTTTCTGTATCCATTCAGCAAGCCTGTGTCTTTTGGTTGGAGCATTTAATCCATTCACTTTTAAGGTAATTATCAGTATGTATGTTCCTATGATCATTTTCTTCATTGTTATGGGTTTGTTTTTGTAGGTCCTTTTCTTGTCTTGTGTTTCCCACTTAGAGAAGTTCCTTTAGCATTTGTTGTAGAGCTGGTTTGGTGTTGCTGAATTCTCTTAGCTTTTGCTTGTCTGTAAAGCTTTTGATTTCTCCATCGAATCTGAATGAGATCCTTGCTGGGTAGAGTAATCTTGGTTGTAGGTTCTTCCCTTTCATCACTTTAAATCTATAATGTCACTCCCTTCTGGCCTGTAGAGTTTCTGCTGAGAAATCAGCTGTTAACCTTATGGGAGTTCCCTTGTATGTTATTTGTCATTTTTCCCTTGTTGCTTTCAATAATTTTTCTTTGTCTTTAATTTTTGTCAATTTGATTACTATGTGTCTCAGCCTGTTTCTCCTTGGGTTTATCCTGCCTGGGACTCTCTGCGCTTCCTGGACTTGGGTGGCTATTTCCTTTCCCATGTTAGGGAAGTTTTCAGCTATAATCTCTTCAAATATTTTCTCAGGTCCTTTCTCTCTCTTTTCTCCTTCTGGGACCCCTATAATGCGAATGTTGTTGCATTTAATGTTGTCCCAGAGGTCTCTTAGGCTGTCTTCATTCTTTTCATACTTTTTTCTTTATTCTGTTCCGTGGCAGAGAATTCCACCATTACAGGTTACTTATCCGTTCTTCTGCCTCAGTTATTCTGCTATTGATTCCTTCTAGTGTATTTTTCAATTCAGTTATTGTATTGGTCATCTCTGTTTGTTTGTTCTTTAATTCTTCTAGGTGTTTGTTCTTTAATTTTTCTAGGTCTTTGTTAAACATTTCTTGCATCTTCTCGATCTTTGCCTCCATTCTTTTTCCGAGGTCCTGGATCATGTTCACTATCATTATTTTGAATTCTTTTTCTGGAAGGTTGCCTATCTCCACTTCATTTAGTTGTTTTTCTGGGGTTTTATCTTGTTCCTTCATCTGGTACATAGCCTTCTTCCTTTTCATCTTGTCTATCTTTCTGTGAATGTGGTTTTTGTTCCACAGGCTGCAGGATTGTAGTTCTTCTTGCTTCTGCAGTCTGCCCTCTGGTGGATGAGGCTATCTAAAAATCCCAATGTCTTAACACAATAAAAGTATTATTTCTCTTTCATATCATATTCCCATGTGGACCAGGTGACTCTTCAGGAGTAGCTCTTTCCTAAGTGGTGACTTGGGAATCTGGACTGTTCCTATCTTTTAACTAGGCCATTTGGAACATGTGACCTTTAAGGCTCCATTGCAAGGTGAGAGAGAAGGGGAGAGAAAGAGAGAGAGAGAGAGAGAGAGAGAGAGAGAGAGAGAGGTAGATATGGAGGAACCTGATGTTTTTGAGGGCCAAGATGGGAATCGGATCACATCTCTTCCACCCATATCCCATTAGCCTATATTAGTCACAGGACATCACCTAGCTGCATGAGGGCTGATAAATAAGTAGAGCACTAGATATTTGATGAACATTAATAGTCCCTGTAACAAAGTTAGAATCATTATCATCCCCATTTTTATAGATGAGAAAATTGAAGTGGGGAAAATTTAAGTACTTTTCATTGGTCACATCTACCGCAGTAAAGTAGATGGGATTTGAACATAGACAGTCATATTTCACAATCTGTGCTCTTAGGAACTACACTAGACTGTCTCTCATCTTTCATCATGATTAGCTAGACTGTGAATATGTTGACCTAGGCTGGCATCCAGCCACATTTATCCATTTTGTCAAAAACATCATCAAAGCCTTTTTAACTATTCTACTGAAATCGTGATACTTCGTAGATACCATGATCATAATGGTATTTATAAAAACATTCAATAAAGCTGGTACAGGAGGGCTAATTATCAATGATTACTTTTTTTGTTTGTCTTCTCATGAGGGATTAGCACTTTTGGACTCCAAAATGGCCATAAGAACAGGGCCAAGGGACGTCTCAGAGGAACCCAGAGGAGCAGATTCCCTACCTCCACCACTATGCCCTCCTCTGCCTGTCTCACATCTTGGCTCTATATAGGACCCAGGAATTGTGGATCATTCTCAAGAAGCACTCATGTTAAATTTTTCTTTTAGTCTGGAAATGAGGGCTTGGACTGAGAAATTATATTGTTATAGAAAATCAAAAAAGTTAAATTTATTGAGTCTGTGGACTGAGATGAATAGCTACTACATTAAAAAAAATCTAAAATATTGCCCACGTGGTGATCAAATTCATCATTCTCTCATTTGTGAATTCTCTTTATTTTCTGAACTTAAAAAGGGGACTGGCTGTCTCCACCATGTCTTCTATGGTTCTCTGTGGTTCCTCACTAATTACTGGCCATGTTTTAGCCATTTCATGTGCAATTTTCACAAAAGAAATATGTGATGTGTCAGAGCCAGAGTATATAATTGATTCTGAATACCTAGGTTTTATTTCATGAACTATTCATCTACCTTGGGTTGTTAATTCCCTCTCAGTTGATTTATCCCACCATTTTCAGAAAGCAAAATTGGAGCTAAAGAGTCATGGTTTCTGACTGTCCTCCATTAGCCTAGCAAGAATCTCAGCTTTAGCCTAAGGAGTGGTCATCCTGGAAGTTAGATGTAAGCTTGTGTGCCCAGAGTATTGTGGAGCCAGCTTGACAGTGCTTCTTTACTTAAAGATCTGAGGATCCTCCAAGGGTAGAATTACCAGAAATAACAGAGGGTAATGAGAGTGGAGGCCAAGAAGTTGGTCCAAGGAGAATGGACCAGCTATCAAAAGGAGGGACCATTCTGAGCACAGCCCGGCATGTGTCACTATAGTTGTCTCCCAGCCCAGTCCCCACGAAATCAAGTCTGCATCCAGGTGTGGAGGCTTTTACAAAAGCAAGGAAAGCTGAAAGGGTCATTTCTTAGTAGCTTTTGGGTGACTTTGAGAGTGTAAGCTGTGAACAGTGGTGCTGTCAGCAGTAGAAACGTTGACAGGGGTGGTGGTGGCTGTTAAAGCCCAAGCAGTAGCTGCCACCCTTTTTGCTGACCATGACTTGAGAATTCTCCACAGAGAATCAGAGTAGGAAAGGAGAAAAATGGCAATTACAGCAAGGAAAACTGGATGACTTGGTATTATCTCTATTTCCCCTTGGGGCTTCCAAAAGCCATAGGAAAGGAACTTTGTGTGTGTGTGTGTGTGTGTGTGTGTGTGTGTATCTGTATGTTAGAAGTCCTGCAGAATAGGTAGAGTTGAAGCCAGAGAAATAGTGTTTTGTGTCCATTATTATTATCCTATTATTATTACCATGTTTGTGTGGGCTGGGAAATGCAAGTTATATTAGTTTTACTCCATTTGCTCCAAATAGCACTTATACCTTTCTTGTCCTCCTCAATCTAAACACAAGGAAAATGGTCCTTTTCATTGTTTTTCCATATGGTGCAAGCTTCAGCTCACTTTGAGCTTCCACTTTCTGACCCGGTGTCTCAGCCTCTTTACTAGTCTTTCATATTCGTCTCTGGGTGTGTCCTCTTCATCTTTTGAATTATTTTTATAGGTATGAGTGTATTGCAAGTTCCCTTTGCATCCCTGTTGTCCTTGGTAGGTCACTTTTCTCCACCTCCCCCACCCCTTAGATTATGTACTTGCCTTTCTTGCTCTGTCTTTTTAAAGAACCAACTTTTAAAATGTTTTACTCTGAAAACAAAAATATTAACTTTACATTATAGAAAGTTGAAGGTAGTAGTAAGGAAAGTTGGATCAGCAGTAAGGAAAAATTACGATAACTTCATGACCCAGAGTTAATATTAACACTTTGATGTCTTTCCAGTCATATTCCCATGCATATCTACACAAACATTATGTGTGTATGTGTGTATGAATGTATGTATGTAAATACCTGTAGTTACAAAACTGGGGTCATACCACACATGACATTTTGCAAACTTTTTCATCTATCAGTATACAGTGATCCTTTCTCCATGTCATTTATTCTTCCAAAACCATTATTCTAAATGATTACAAAAATATTTTAAAGCTTTTGATTCATCTGGCTAATTTGCTTTCTGAAAAGGAGATGATAATGCACTTTCACCAGCAGTATTTACGAGCACCATTGCTGGATTCCTTGCATTCTTTTTTTTTTTTTTTTTAACTGCATTCCCTGCATTCTTATTAACACAACAATTTAAAAAATTTCTGCTAATTGTCTAGGTAAAAAATGGAGTGTTATTGTTATAATTTGCATTCCTTTCATTGTTAATGAGACTGAAGATTTTTCATGTTTATGGCTATTGTATTTTTCTTTCATGAGTTGCGTGTTTGTGCCTTGTCATGCATTTTTAATGGTCTTGTTGGAATTTAATTTTTCAGATGTCTCCTAATCCTCTTGCTCCCTCTTCTCTGTCAAGAGTCTCAGACACTGTGATCATGCTGATCTCTTATCTCAGGATTTGGAAATCTGCCTTCCTTAAGCCTACAGAATGTTTCTGACTGTATCTAGCTCCTACCTCTGTGACAATCACAATTAAGTGGCCTGGTCACTTGTCTTGAATTTTATTTGCCTCCGATACCTGACTGATCATATCAGAGTGGCTTACCTTGCTCCCTCAATATCACAATTAGTATGGGGTTGACATCATTGCTTCAGTGATGCCAGAAAACTGAATGAAGGAGGGGGAGGAGAAATCCTTGAAGGGGGTTGGGTGTAGGGCAGTGAGCTGTGCCTCAGCAGAACACAGGAAAGGGCATCATCTGTGATCCTTTGGGTGTGTGTGGGATCTTGTAAACAATCTTAAGCATTTGTGGAAAGCCAGCTGAGGCATGCCTCTGTCAAGTTGTCCCTGGTGTTGTGCTCCAGGGACATCTGATCAGACAGAGATCAGGATCTCAATCCAGAGGGGAGGACAGCGGTAGAGTGTGGACCTTAGATCGTGATGAAAAGTTAGTCGAGGAAGGATGGAGGACAAAGAAAAGGACTCAGGTCCCGAGACTGTTAGAAACAGGGCACCTGGTGGGCTAAGGTGAGGCTGGGTCTATTCCTCTAAGCAGGCAGGAATGAATGGAAAAAAAAAAAACCATCTTCCCATCTAAGGAGGGCAAGGTCAGTCCTATAGAAGGGGAAATGGCAGGGGGATGCTGAAAAGGGAGGGGAACACAGTAGAGTTAAAAGTGGGCTAGAACTGAAGGGAGTGGGACCAAGAACAAGAGCCTCCTTTCCATCCCCCACCCCGCCACACCACTGCTAGGGACACCTTGCTCACTGACTCATCCGTGTTGCTTACTCCTTCCTTACCCTCTACTGCACCCTCTGCACCTCATTTCATTTTAAATTAACTCTTCTCTAGCTTAGACTTCTTGCAAAACCTTCTCTTCACCCCTTGCTTTAACTGAAATGTATTCCTGCCTAGAATCTGCTTCCTCAGTAGCCCTTTGGAGGAAAGGAAGGCCATTCTTTCATATTCCACACATCCCTGGGCCAAGGGAGACGTTTGTATTTCTTCATGTCCCACTAAACCATTTCTCTTGGATCCTCATGCAAAAGTCTCTTTTCCTTTGAAATTTATGTGGTCTGGCTCTGCCACTTCCCCTGATCCTTGACATAAATATTGGCTTACCCAACATTTATGAGGGCTTTGGAACCTAGATTATAGGTTTATTTTTCATTCCACTTCTTGATTGACTTCAATTTCCATCTAACATTTCCACCTACAATTATTTAGCCTCTTTGACTCCCATGACCTTCACGTACTTGAGGCACCCACTGTCAGGGCCTTCTCTACTTCCATCACCAGGATTCTGAGTGCTACTGGAGAAAACTGCACAACCTTGCGCTTGGTCTCACTAATAGTTGATGGTCTGACTTTAACTGAACCTTAACTCAGCTCATTATTCCTATCTCTTGCCCATGGTCAAGAGAGTTTTCTTTCCCATGTCCTATAATAGCCATTCCAAGTCCTCTGATCTTCTCAAGCTGTCTGTTCAAATCCCACTACCTTCTGTAAAGAGATGCCCTTTCTTTCTATCTCGTAGGAGACACTGAGGTCATTAGTTGTGACTTCACTCATTTCTCTCCTTCGCTCCTTACTTGCAAACTCATCTGCATCTGACTTTCCTCTGTCCTTCACTCTAGTATCCAAGTAAAATGTTCGTCTCCTGTTTAAAGGTAATTCTCTGCTTGGTGCTTTAAATCACATCCTATTCTTTCCCTTGGGAGCTTCTCCATACATTATTCTCACACCATTCTGTATTCTTATTCTTTCTTTCTCCACTGATTCTTTCACTTGGTACATAAATAAGTACCTGTCTCTTCCTTCTTAAAAATCCCTCTCTGAATGCTGCCCCTTCTTCCTTCCCAGCCAAACTCCTTCAAAGTATTATCCCTACCTGCTCTCGTGACTTCCTCATTTCCTGGCTGCTCCTCAATTCTCTGCAATCTGACCTCCCACCACAGAGTAATCTACGAAAGCATCTCTTACAGAGATTACCAATAATCCATTTATCAAATTCAGTAGGTACTCTTTGCACTTATATTACATTTTCTCTCTTTTGTATTTGACATTGTTGATCATCCCCTTTTCTTGACATTTTTTTCTCTGGTTTCCGTCACATCACTCTGTCAGCTCTCCTTGTTCTTTCTGGATCATTATCATCCATTACTCTACTCTGAGGAATTTTCTTTCAGATGCTCCCAAAGATTCTATGCTTATTCTTATTTGGCCATTCTACACACTTTACACTCAAGGCTTCCGGTGTCACTTGTATGTTGTTGACTCTAGAACTCTTCTTGAGTTTGAGACCACAATAGCCAGCTGCCCATAGGAAAACTCCACTTGGATGACCCTACAAGGCTCAAACTAGATATGGTACTTAATTAATAATTGTTTTATGAATCAATGTCCAGAACTCAATTCATCATTTCTGTCTCCAAGTCTGTTTTTCTTCCTGTTTATTATTTTTTTGTACGTGAAATGACCATTTATTTCTTTATAGCAATAGGAAATGAGATTTTTTGTGCCCGAAAAAGTCCCCCTCTGCTTTACTGAAGGAAGAAGAGGAAAAGGTGAAATGGAATGACTGTAAGCTCTAGTCTGCATTATTCTACAGAGATGTCTCCCTTCTTGCTTTCACAACAGTGGGAGTTTGTCTTTGCTGTTGTCTGCATCCTGTTCTACATTGTTTAGGTGTGAGAAGCGCAGGTTGCTTGGTCTGAGCAGATGTTGTTATTTCTATACTCCAGTGGTTCTCAAATGTTAAAATGTAAAATATTCACCCGAGAAGGGTTTTTTGTTTGTTTTTGTAAGGTGATGGACACTATCCACGAAACTATAGGACTAAGGTGGGGCTTAGAAATCTGTCCTTTCAGAAGCGTCCCGGGTATTTGTGATAAACGTAATTCACAGACCACATTTTTAGAAACACTATTCTAGTATATTGGAGCTGCCAATTTGCCATTTGTTTTAGCTATTAAAGATCTCCGTCACTGAAAGTCCTATTTAATTGATATGCCAGTGAACTTGGGGGCTTGATTCTGTAAGATTTATACAGGAAGGTCATGTGTCCAAATTAGCATCCCACTGAGCTGTGTTTTCTTATAGGATACCCAGTTTGACTTCTTCGAAGATGGAATGAATGACAGATATTATATGTATTGACTTGTAAAGACAAAGCCATAGTTCTTAACTTGTCCACTGGGAGAATGGAGCAATTTTTTTGCAGGTGACTGAATATGCTGCTTGGGTTTTGAGTGCAGGTGAACTATTATCTTCCCATTCCATTGTAGAAGAGAATAACGGAAATGTGGCAACTTTTTCTTGCTGAATGTTTTTCAACCTGACTTCAAAAGCAGCTTCCTCAGAACATGCATGTGATGGGTTAATCAATAACAGCTTGCTCATTCTGTGGTTTGCTCTTCTGAGGCCGGTGCTACCTATGGCTGGTATCCTAGCCAAGACACTGTTTACATCTCTCTCCCTCCGAAGCTTTGTGTCTAAAAGGTTTTTCCTGCTTGCCGATGGTAGAACTTACATCTAAAAACAGAGGGATGATTCCCAGCTTTTTATAATTTGTGGGCTTTCTAGCCAGGAACTTTACAATTGCTCGATAACAACAACAGCATGAAGGCAAGCAACACTCATAAACTTGACATCACCTCAAAAATGACAACATAGTGAGCCATTCATCAGCTTCTGAGATTTCAGTCTTTTTCCTCAGTTGCTTCTGTTTCCTTCTCCAGATGTAATAAGACTTTCCAAGTGATTACTTCTCATGACTTTGGTGATATTCAAATGACAACTAGTCACTTTTGCTATTCGGTGATTGTGAATAATTCTGAGCTTCAGCTGGGAAGTTTCAAAGTGTTGTTGTGTGACTCAAGAATATCTTCTGTTTTCTGCCCCCAGCAAAGACGTTTAAAGGGTCAGCAGGAGGGAACTGCACGGGATAAATGTGCTAAAGCATAGATTAGTGCGATTTCCCATTAGTGGTGTTTCAGGCAGTGCAGAGTTGAAAGATCAGACATGATTATTGTTGGAGCCATGTCCTCAGGAGCCGGGCACGAGTTGTATGTATGTAACTCCAGGCAAGGGAATTCTCTGCCCTAGAATAGTCCGGCGGTTGCGGGAACAGAGTTTGGAGTCAACAAAGGGATGGGTTTCGGTCTTGGCTCTGCCACTTATTAGCCCGGTAACTCTGGGCATGTTACTGAACTGCTCTGAGGCTCTGTAAAGTAATGTTAGCAATTCTCACAACCACTCTTTGAGAAAGAGCTCATTAATCTTCCCTGGCAAGGGGCTGTTGTGAGGGTCAATAGCAACTAGCAGCTAGCATTGCTTTATTCATTTATTCACTCAAGGAATGTATATGAGCAGCCTCTGTGCTAGAGGCTAGAGATGGAGTGGTGAGCCTGAAAAATTAAGTCATTAACCTCATAGAGCTTACCTTCTAGTTGGGGTGAAATGGACAGTAAACAAATTAATATTCAAGGTAATTACAAATTGTGATGCATGCTGTAAAGGAAAGAAACAACCTAATGTGATAAACAGTAATCAGAGCAGAGAGGTCAATTTAGATTGGTTGGCGACCTATGAGGTAGGAACTAAGTCTGAGAATATCTGGGGATGAGCATACCAGCTAGAGGGTGCCACTTGTGCTGTGTGCTTTAGGGCAGGCTCCTATTTAATTCTCACAAAACCCTGTGTGGCCGATAGAATTAGCATCTGTTTTTTTCAGATAAGGAAATTGAGGTTTACAAAATTGAATACGTTGCCCAAGGTCACACAAGTAATAGGTCAGCGGGGCTGGGATTAGAATTCCAAAGCTCAAGTTTGTGGCCACAGCATGTCAGGGGTGCATCTTAGAGGAGGGAAGAAGCTTGGAGACCACCTAGCTCACACAGTCATGTTATGAATGAAGCATGACGGGCCGAGAAAGCCCATGTGACTTGCTTGAGGTGGTGAGGACACAGCCAGAAACCTGGCCTCCTGCTCTCACATCCAGTACTTTTCTCAGTGCTCCCCATTGTCAAGTGGGTTTGCAGTAAAGGTCTTAGTGACCCAGTCAGTTTCTCTGTTTGATTCTAGTTTCTGATAAAGATAACAGTTGGCTGATTTTTGGACTCCTAAAGTGTACAATTGTTTTTGAAAGCTAAATCAACTTGACAGGTTTTGTTCTAACACAATTCTTATTTTTCCTTTCTTTAAATGCATATATGCACGTTATAAAAAGAAGTTGAATCAGTGTATGAAAGGGCATTTAAAAAAAGATTTTTCCTCTCAGAGATATCTCTCCATCCCCCTAGATTTTTCTCCCTAAAGTAACCATTATGAGCACTTTTTGTGTACCTTTCTAGAAATATTCTGTGAATATGCAAGCATATATGTACACATCCTTTTCACATAAGACATACCTTATTGCACACAATATCTGTACCTTGCTTTTTTCACTTAGCATTAGATGTTAGAGCTCTTTCCTTATTCTTATTATAGAATTGACTCATTCTTGTTAATGGCTACAGTATTCCACTGTATGAGCAAAACTAAATATATTTATCCCATTGCAATCAATCACTATTTAGGTAGTTTCCAGTCTTTTGTGATTGCAATATGCTGCAGTGAACATCTTTGCAGAGATATTTTTGTGCACACAGGCAAGTCTCTCTGTAAGACAGACCTGTAGTGGAATGGCTACGTCAAATGGCATGCAGATTTTAAGTGTTGATAGGTACCACGCAACTGCCCTCTGATGAGTGGGACATACCCAACAACTGCATGTAAGAGTTTCATCTTCAAGCCAGGTGACTGGTTGAAGAGTGGTCTCTTTTCCTGTGAAGTCAGCCTAAACCACTGGGGGAGCTTTTGGGGAGGCCTTCAGATTTCTCTGCTCTGCATTGCCCCAGGCCCCCTCCTCTTCCCAGCATGTTTATACCTGAGGCTGGAGGCACCCAAACCCCAGGGAACTCCTTCCTGGTTGGTCCTCTGTGCTTGGTTTAGAGCCTCCCTATGGCCCCTTCTTTGAGTCCTGGCTTACCTGGCCCCAGTTCCTATACATTATTTCCCTGGGTTATAACCCATAAGGCATGGCTTCAGGCAACTGCCCTGGCCTTTGGGACCTTGCTAGGCCTTGGTCTGGGGAGTGTGAGGAAGAGGAAGAGGAAGAGGGAGGAAGGGGGGAGGGGAGAGAGAGAGAAGGAAGGTGGGAGAGAGAGAGAGATGATGATGATGGTGATAAAGATGAGAGAGAGAGGGTGAGCGGCAGAGTGATTGAATGTCAACTTTCTTATTTCTCTTCTCACATACATATCTTCTGGGTTTGTTTTCTTTAGACTTTGAACCTTAAAGGAGACTTTGGGTCACTGATTCCTTAGTCATTTTACTCTGTTCATCAGCAGGGTCTTTGGGGTTCATCACTGCTGCCCAGCTTGCTTCCTTGCTTGCTGCCATTTAAACCCAAAGGGAGCTAGAGTAGGGAAAGATCTGAGGGAGCCAGAATCCAGTGACATCCACGATGTTCTCCTTAGGGAGCAATGGTGTCCCAAGGAGGTGCCTCAGGGGTTTCTGAGGGGGGACTGAGGGTCATGACCTGTAATGGAGGATGTTGGTGGTCAAACTCTGGACCACTCAGTTTTGCTTTAACCGGAAAGATTTTGATCCTGTTCATATTATTGGACTTTTGTGTAGTATTATATTTAAAAAGGAACTCTGCTGTCTAAGAAAAAAAGTGTTTTAAAAAACCCCCACCAGTTTAGTCCAATTCCCTCATTTGGATGTAAGGAAAGTGGTCTGGGAAGGAAAGCTGACTTATCTAAGATCATCCAGATATTTAAATGATGGAGGGGGGATTTAAACTCTACAGACTTCTAGTTCAGTGCCCCTTCTGCTGTAGAACATGAGTCACGTAAGAGCTTGTAACTGAAATGTAGACCCCCTCATCAACGCCCCAGTTGATGGAGAGGCCTAAGTCTCTAGTTAAAACTCAAACCAAACCGTTGTTGAAATTTCTACGCTCCTTAAAAAAATAATTTTCACTCTTGCACTGAACCCATCTGGGAATAAATGTGTTGAAAGACTCTCAGAAAAGCTGTTCTCACTGTGCCTATTTCTTCCCATCTAGAAATTCCAGAAGGACTTGCCACATAGTGTATCTCAGGAGAAAACTGTTAAGATCTATTTTCTGGCTATATTCTTATGACATCACCCATTTCTTCTCCAGAGAGCTTGGAGAAAACTGAGTGGCAGAACTTCAAATCCATGTGAGGCACTGAAGTCACTAATATGGAGGGATTCTTAGGTATTTTATTTCTAAAATCACCATTACTGAGCTTATTTGTTTGTTCTGACAAATCATGCACACCTGCCGGCCTTTGCTGCCATGAGAACAGGCCATTTGCAAATTACACCGTAGGGAGTACATGCAAGAAGTACATAGAAATCAAAGATACGAGAGCACAAAGTACATGCAAAAGATACACAGAACATATAGATACAAGAGGCAGTATTCAAACATATATTTCTAAGTCCAAACAAACACATCTGGGAAATGGATCGGAAATGGAAACATACAAATTCTAGAGAATATAAGTTTCAGTCTAGAGGTTCTATTGATACCAATTCCCTCTGTATTATAGCCCTGGCTGAAGGTAGAATTTACTTAATAGTTGAGATTTTCCTTTGCTTTCCTTCAGTCTCTCCCTGTTACAACCACTTGAACCATCTTTTAAAAATAAGTCTCTCTTTGTGGTGTTTGGTTACACCCTTCAAATGCTCGTGGGCATTTACTTCCCCCTTCAGGCGTCATTTGGTCAGGTTCTGCATGTTTAATTCTTTTACTTTTCCCCATAAATGAATATTTCTGGCCCTTTGATCCTCCCCTCTCCGTTCAGGAACCAGCTGAACTGAGCTATTGATGGGCTCAGGCCTCCTTCCCTCCAGATGATGGGTGATGGGGAGTGAGGGCAGGTATGTTCCCAGTACAAGTGCACAGATTTTCTCATTGCAAGACACAGAGGAAGCTGTGGTTTTGGAAGTTATTTGGATGGGGTAATGAGAGATTTGCATGGGGAAGCAAGGAGCGACAGAAAGTTATATCAAAGGCTTGGCTCCTCTTATGGGGCCTTCTGGAATTTCCTTGCCTTGGAATCCCTCCCTATTCCAAATAGGACTGGATAAATAGATCTTGAAAATCACATAGCCCATGCTTGTTTACCCTGGCCGCTTTCATCCCGTCACTTGGTTATTGGAAGTATGGTGGGATTTGGTGGGGCTCACTCTTGGAGCCTGGTTTCATCTTTCTGCTTCACAGGAGCATCAGGAGGACTAGTGAATCAATTCTGGTGAAGGGTGTTCAAAGCCCAAGTGCACGTGCACACCACGATGATTCCCGTTTGGATTCAGTCTTTCAAGTGTATGTTTGCACGGACATCCATACTTCCCTCTTATGGCTGTAGCTGTAGTAAGTGTGTTTAAGGAGAGTTAGTGGAGCACAGATACAGGCTCTGTAGTTCAGGAACTTGTTCTGGGGCATTAAACTAGATTACAAATGCAGTTCCACTACTTAATTAAAATGGAGGATTTTCATCACGAGTAAGCAAAGCCTGTTGTTAAAAGAGTTGATGTGTACAGACAACTGATGCTTATTGCTGGAGCAGCAGTGGGGACACTTTACCTGGGTCTCTGGGCTGAGATGCCGCCAAAGGTTCTCAGTGTGCTGATGAGAGAGGGGAGTGAGATTGAATCCTTTCCCTTCTACTGTCAGGTATTATGTAGTCAAGGACTGATTACGGTTAAAGGGCAGAAGAACGAATGGCATGAGGACAGAAGAAAATAAATGAAGACCTGGGAACCAGAATCTCTTGTCAGCCAGAGATAACTACTTTTAACTGCAGAGATTTTTTTCATCTAGAATGTTCCCTGGGTTTTCTATAGTCTTCATCCTAGGGATTAACTTGAGGCCAGAGCTGTTTAAGGAAGACATGGAAGATTCCTGGGCCACCATGGGCTTTTCTGACAAAATGTCTAATATGACAAAATTAAGTTTAGTCAAATAGCCTTAGTTTCCTCAATGTATTCATGCCATCAACTTTTGTGCAAGTGTGTGTGGATATGCTGTCTGTAACCATTGTGTAGCTAATGTGCCCATCACCTCATCAGGTGTAGTCACAGCCTCTCACTTTGATACTTTGCAGTTATTCATTCATTCATTCACTCGTCTCTTCCATTGTTCAACAGACATTTATTGGACGCCTAACATGTGCTTGAGATAGATTCTGTCAGGCGCAAGTGTGAGTCACAGACCAGTCTCTGTGGCCTTCAAACTCCAGGGAATTCAGGCCACGCTCTCAAATGGTCCCCTTCAGGCGTCTTCCATAGGGGTTGGGTGGGGTGGGGAAAGCATGGCCCACTGATAACTACTTCCAAAGAAATCTACTCTCCCAGCTCTCTACCTTGAACTTCTTGTTAGGGGCCAATCCCCACCTCCTTGTCTTTAATATAGAGTCGACTCATTCTTTTTAATGGTTACAGAGTATTCCATTGTATGAGCAAACCTAATTATATTTATCCCATTCCAATCATTCACTATTTAGGTAGTTTCCAGTCTTTTGTGATTGCAATATGCTGCAGTGAACATCTTTGCAGAGATATTTTTGTGCACACAGGCAAGTCTCTCTGTAAGACAGACCTGTAGTGGAATGGCTACGTCAAATGGCATTTTAAGTGTTGATAGGTACCACGCAACTGCCCTCTGATGAGTGGGACATACCCAACAACTGCATGTAAGGGTTTCATCTTGAAGCCAGGTGACTGGTTGAAGAGTGGTCCCTTTTCCTGTGAAGTCAGCCTAAACCACTGGGGGAGCTTTTGGGGAGGCCTTCAGATTTCTCTGCTCTGGATTGCCCCAGGCCCCCTCCTCTTCCCAGCATGTTTACACCTGAGGCTGGAGGCACCCAAACCCCAGGGAACTCCCCCCTGGTTGGTCCTCTGTGCTTGGTTTAGGGACTCCCTATGGCCCCCTTTCTGAGTCCTGGCTTACCTGGCCCCAGTTCCTATACATTATTTCCCTGGGTTATAGCCCATGAGGCATGGCTTCAGGCAACTGCCCTGGCCTTTGAGTCCTCACTGGGTCTTGGTCTGGGGAGTGTGAAGAAGAGGGAAAGGAAGAGGGAGGAAGAGGGGAGAGGAGATTAAGGGGGAAGGTGGGAGAGATAGAGATATAGATGATGATGATGATGATGAAGGGAGAGCGACAGAGTGATTGAATGTCAACTTTCTTATTTCTCTTCTCACATACATATCTTCTGGGTTTGTTTTCTTTAGACTTTGAACCTTAAAGGAGACTTTGGGTCACTGATTCCTTAGTCATTTTACTCTGTTCATCAGCAGGGTCTTTGGGGTTCATCACTGCTGCCCAGCTTGCTTCCTTGCTTGCTGCCATTTAAACCCAAAGGAAACTAGAGTAGGGAAAGATCTGAGGGAGCCAGAATCCAGTGACATCTACAGTGTTCTCCTTGTGGAATGATGGTATCCCCTGGAGGTGCCTCAGGGGTTTCTGACAGGGATTGACGGGGCAGCATGGCACCTTGGAGGGCTGTGCAAGTCATGCCCAAACGTTGTCACTTCTTTGTTGTGGATTGTCTGGCAAGTTACGCTTTCTGACTCAGTTTTCTCATCGAAAACAATGGGCATGATAAAAGGCCCACTGAGCACGGGAGAGGAGATGTAAATAAATAATGCAAGTCGAGGGCATGTTGTAAAGTTCTATTCAAAGGTTAGTTCTTTAAAAAATCCTACTATGTCGTTTTCAATGTAATTTGTGTGTACTGCTGTGTATTTAGCTCATTAAGTGGGAGGGGGTAGGGGATCAGTATCCTTAAAGCATAATTTTCCATTTACCTCCTCGAAATGCAATTCCCTCTTTCTCTCACCTAGAGTTGGAATAAATTCATGTACTTGCCTTTGGCCATGAGTCGGCAGGTTCCCCAAGTGGTTGGGGCCAAGCCTTTGCTGTATTAAGCCGAGTGTCTTGCCAGTTGTTGAGAAGCCTCCACCTGTAACAGTCCCTCGAATTATCTGTGCATGAAGGAAACAGAGGGTTGATCTGAAGGCCCTGTGGGGCACCCACTTTAGGGAGGCCCAAGGATTGGGGAGCCTCGGTGCTAGGATTTGCTTCCCCAGACCATCTGGAGTCCGTTTGTGCCTTCAGGCCCCTTCTGTTGTCAAGAGGATGTACATAAACAAACAGAAAAAGGCCATGTGAGAAGGTGCCGGTGAAGGACACAGAGGAAGGTGCCAACGCTGGAATCACAAAGGCTAGGCTCTTAATTGGCACCAAAGCAGAATGGACACCCAGCCCTCTGTCTTTTCAGGGCCACAGCTGTTTTGGATCAGAAGAACTGTCAGTGTGCGTGATGGATGATGGCATGGATTCTTGCTTGCCTGATAGGAGAAAGAAAACACTCTGCCATGTTATGTCTTGGTAGACATTGTTATCAGCTCTGCTCACATTCTGTACATGTGAGGAAATCACCTGCCAGGATCAGGTCTGACTGGATATGAGATTAACGTCTTACCATAGGAATCTTTTAGTATTTTAGTGGAAAATGCCTGGTGACTCTATTACCAATGCAGGCAAGCTATACATGGTGAAGATTGTTTAACCATGTGGGTTTTTTCCACTTTGAGTTGATTTCTCCACTAAGGGGAGGTTCTGTACTTGTTCACTGGTGCCCTCTCAGTGCCTACCAGGTACCCAGTTTGTAGCAGCTGCTCCATACGTGTTTCTGGAATCAAGTAGAGAAAAGAACTGGTAATAATGTTAATTAAATAGACCGAGGAAAGTCTAAGAAAAATCCAGAATGTTAAAAAAGTTTGTTTTTTTTTCCTCCATTAAATTAGTGCTATTGGGCAAATTGTACCAAAATTCCTTTGCCTTGTAGCTTGGAAAACCATATGAAATTTTATTAGACCAATAGGAATGGGCATTTTCTTTTTGAAGTGGAGTTGGGTAAACAGTCAGCTGAGAGGTGACCTATCCAAGCAGCCAGCTGGGAGAGAAGGACATTAGGCAAGAGGTGGCCAGGAGATGTTTGTGACCTGGCTGGGATGCCAGAATGGTCTCAGCAGGGCCTCTTATTTCCATGCGAGGAGCTGGCAAGGCTTGCCTTCCCAGCTTCAGCTTGTGGCCTGTGTTGGTTGGGTGTAGGTAGAGGGGAAAACAAAGACAGGTTAAAATGGTGCTGGCATGCAGGGGTCTGGTGGCTGGCATCACTGTGCCCCACCTCTTTGAACCTTCTCCCCAGTGTTACTTTGACATGGTTTAAGGGAGGGGAAGAAACAACACATCAACTAGTGTGGAAAACATTTTTCTTCCCCGAGGTCAGGGATTGTGAGGAGTTTAAGAAGGCTTTTAATCACTTGCTCAGAAGTGACACAGTTTTGAAGGGAATTAAAACCAAATAACACAGTTATCCATTAAAAATACCAAAGACAGCAAACACAAATAAACAACAAACAGACAAAAAAAGTGTGTGGGGAAAGGACAAAACAAAAGTATCAAGAAAAAAAAATTTCACCCCCCTTCTTTCCAACCTCCCAGTACTGCTTCTCTGTCTAAAGGAACCCAGATTCCCATGAAGCCCATGCCCTTGCAGGAGAAAGGAGGACCAGTCCAGTGGTCTGAACCCACCAGGCATCAAGGCAGGGCTGGGAGTCCATGAGACAATTAGCTGGCCTTTGCTTGCCTTCTGCCTGCCTCTCTCCAGGCCAGTTTTGATTTCTGTTCCGAAGAACAGGGGTCCTTACATATCATATTTCATTGGTGAGATCCAAGAGCCCCATTTAAAATTTAGGTATATCTACTGAAATAGTACTCCAGTTAGAAGGAGAAGAAGATAGCTGGGGAATTTGTTTGGGAGTCTTCATCCTTTCCCACTGAATAGCACAAATTCTAGGAGGTCCTGCCGAGGATTAGAGGATCCTGCAGTGGATTAGGAAGGGTCTTCTTGGGGGGAAGATTTGTTGGGAAAGCGTCATATAATGGAAAAGAATATGAACTTTGGAGTCAGACAGGCCTGGGTTCAAATCCCAGTCTGCCCCTTACTTAGGGTGGGATTACAGACAAGTTATGTCACTTGCCTTTTTGTGGCCTAAATTCCTTCCACTGTATGATGGGTAATACGAAATACCTCCTGGTGGTGGTGTGAGAATTAATGGAAGTAAATGTTTGGAACTTACTGTAAGTGTTGGAACACAGTAAGTGTTGGACTTACTATACCCTTACTATTGCAGTTGTTAAAAATTAAATAATTATATAATTCATAATAGTTATATAATTATTCATAAATTATGAGAAAGCAGGGAGAGGTGGGGGTGATCAGACCATTTGTAGGTAGTAGCCCTGAGTGAAGTTGGGGAGTAGCCCGAGTGGATCTTTCGAGGGTCTCTCTCTCCTTTGTCTGCCACACTTGCTCTCTTCCCCCCAATACAGAGTCCTCTCCTTCAGGCTACTGGAGCCACACAAATGGCACCACAGTGAGGTGATGGCCCATAGGGTCTGTCCCAGGCAAGGCAGAGGCCTGGTGAATGGACTTCTTGCCACCCAGGCACAAGGCCTTCTGCAAGTTGCCTTCTAGAGGTCAAAGAGATATAGTTGCTCTTCCCCTTATCCTGAGGAAGCCCCTCTTTCACCCAAAGGTATGATAGACCGAGGTCCAAGGTTACCCTTCTTGGTGAGTCAGAGGCTACAGATGGCCACAGTGAGGACTCTGTGGTCTTCGAACCTTCCGCATGATGTTAATTTCATTTCTTCCCATCTCTGTTTCCCTGCAGAGATTAGTAGTAGACCTCTAAAAGGAAAACAAATACCACATGATCATTTTTGGGGGCTACAAGAAAGTGAGAGAACAGGGGTGAATGCTTCCTTTACAGCTGATCTTGGAGAAGGGGGGAGAGGAACCCTGAGAAGCAGCATGGGTAGTGGAGGCCTTGAGAAGGAGTGCAGAGCTGAGGCCTGGGTTTGGGGCCTGCTTCAAAAAGTGAAAGAAAAGATGGAAGCTTGCTGGAGTCTGAGACAACCTCAGGAATGTCCTTGACATGTGACCCCTAAAGCCAGGTTTAATCAAAAACGTCCATGGCCAAGTCACTCATTGCCAGGACCCTATGCCAAGGGTATTCCATATGATAGATCTCATCCTCATAAAGGTCCTGCAAGGTCATTATCACTCCCATTTTGCAGCTGAAACTGAGGCTCAGACTAGAAAGTGGCAGATTCAGGCTTTACACTCAAGTGTCTGATGAAACCTGTGTGCTTTTGCCCTTCTGATGCTCCGATATTATCCTTGCTCATTTCTTTTCATGAAAGAGTCCCATTTTCTCAACTCTCTGAATTCAGCTAGCAGTCCTGAGGAAAAGGTGGCTGACAGGCTAATTCTTTCAGTAAAGACTGAAAATCACTAAGTCATTCCTTTCACGGCAGTCCTAGAAGAGGACCTTAGAGAAGGCTAAGAGGGAAGCCCAGAAGGTGGGATTTTGCAAACACTACTCAGTGGTAGTGTTTGCAGTTTGCCTATTTATTATGTCATTCAGGATTCCTGAATTATTAAAATGTGAGTATAGCTCATTAGTTTCTGAGCCTCCTTTCCATGTATTTTAGCAAGAAGTCTCCTTTCCTCTTGAGGGCAGACTGACAGGGAGGTTTGCTCTCATTTGACCCCCTGTTCTTTATTCCATAAGTGGACCAACTGAGACTTTATGCAGGAACACTGCTTCTAGTTTCTGGGGCGCAGGATCCTTCATGCCTTGCCCTCTCCTCCACCCCTGTCCACTACTGTTAATCACCCTCCAGGTATTACACTGGGAGAATCAGAAGATAGGGCAGTTAGAAGACAAGTTTTGTAGGAGCAAAATGATTAGGATTTTGCTCAGGGATCAGGCAGGGAGCAGGGTATGGTTAATACAAGGAGGAGCCATTGGGGCCAGTCAGAAAAGTAGAAAACACAGGGGCTTCCAGCATAGAAGATTGAATATAGGAGATTGGTTCAACATGTTTCAGAAAAAACAAAAAGTGAACCCTGAGGTAACACAGAGGTAATAATTACATGAAGCCATTGCCATCCCCCAGGGTTGGGGAACAAAGGGAAGAGGTGGGGTCGATCAGAACCCAGAGGCTCAGAGGAGGGTCTCACAGAATTGGGACTCAGACTTCTGAGGAGGGGGTACCACCCAGGTCCAGATACCTCAGCAGCTCAGGGGAGAGGCCAGTGGGTGATAAGGCTAGTTCTGAATGGGGCAAAAGGAAGCAGGAGATTGGAATGAGCTGTCACCTCCAGGATGAAGGACCATTGTTGGGGTGATGCTCATAGGAACAGAGGCAAACAGGAAGAAGAATGTTGCTTCTCCTGGCTTCTCCCTTGAAGTTTCCCTCTAATATCCGCTATTGGCAGAGTTGAATATGGAGCCAACTGACAAAGGAGAAACGTGGCTTGCAGAGCCCCAGTCCCAACATCATGGAGCAGAGTATAAAGGGCTGAATTTTGGCACTGAGAGACACTATTGTAAAAACTGACACATGGGATGGATAATTATGTATGGTTGCCAGTAAATCACTAACGACAAGGAGCTTCATACATGGTGTTTAGAAAGACTGTCTTTAGTGCAGTGTTTCCTCTGCCCTTCTGTGGTACCTTCCCTGTTGTGAATATTGACTGTGTGTGTGTGTGTTTAAGGATTAGGAAGAGGGCTTGGCCTTTTTCACGTCTGCAGGAGTCCACTCCATCATGCGGGGAATAAACACTATCGCTCTCCTCTGAGTTGTTAATGAGACTCCAAAATAAATGTTTTTCTTTAGATTACACCTTGTAGTTTATGATTCAGTCCCAGAAAAGGACCTTTAGTGTATTGGGAAATGGGAAAAGTAGACGGTGTACTCAAAGAAACTTAACAGGGGCCAGAGCTGGAAGGATTTGGAATAAAGACAAACCCAATTGCCAGTAAACCTCAGTTAAGCCTCATGTCTCCAAGTCTTCGAAGCAAGCTAATGGCTTACAGTTTTCTCCTCTTGCTTACAGAGTTCCCGGAAGACAGGCAGCTCCCAGCCCCGAAAGCTTAGTAACTGAGCTTTACATAACACCTGGGAACAGAAGACAGTGTGTGGGGGGGGAGGTGCTGATGGGGCCATTTGCAGGTTGAAGTTAGCGCCTGGAAATTGTTTATCGTCTGCTCAGTGTGCAGAACCCCTGGAAATTGAATTGATAGTGATTATGCAAGAGAGGGATATGGGAGCAGAATAAATAGCACGTGAAAGGCATTATGATTGTTGAATGAATTAGAACCAAGTTGCAACTTCGTGTTCCTTGCCTGGGTCTTGTTCAGTTCTCCTCCGTTAAGCACTGGTTAAATTGGAGGCCACCAGGAGGAAGAACAAAGTGTAAAATTGCAAGTGCAGTGTTTGGTACACTCCTACGTGGCACCAAAATAGACAAGTGCTGATCTCATAAACAACATCATCTGCTGGCAGTGTTGTTCTCTGGTACCAAAAGTTGTCAGTGACAGAAATCCCAATAGCCAGAAAATTTTCCGATGGGTAGACTCTTTTATCTCATTCTGGCTGCAGAATTCCTATTTGCAGCAGCTAAGGGTTAATATAATTGAGTGCATAATTAAATTCATTTATCAGAGAAACTGAAGAGCTTGGGCTCTGGAGTCAGACCAACCTGGATTTCAGTCTCTTTTCTCCCACTTATTATGTGTGTATGATCTTGAGCAAATGACTTCCCTAAACCTCAGTGTCTTCATCTTTAAAGTGGGGATAATTTTACTCCTTCTCTTGCAGTGCATTTGTGAAGACTAAATGAGATGATGCAAATAAGATGTTCGATTGAGTTCTTGGTGCAAAAGAAGGACTTGAGAAATGTTTACTGTTCTCTTTATTATTATTTACAATTGCTATGATTAATACTTACTGAAAACTTACTATATACTAATTCCAGGCTCTAGTGATAGAGAGATGAAATAGACCTAGTCTCCACTGTCAAAGAGTTCATGACTTATTGAGAAAAGGTATTCAAGAGCCTTTATTTAGGGAAAATGACCTAGCTCCGGTAGTTGGGTGTGGACTCATTCTCAGAGATCTTAATTTGTGAGGGAAATTGCAAGGCTGTGGAGGAACAGCAGTGGATGTAAGGAGAACCACTGCAATCAGGAAAGGAGCCTGGATGTGCAGGACTGGCTGGGAGTGAGAGAGGAAGCAGGAGGAGACGGCTTAGAGGGAACATCTGCTTTCTCTACCTGCTGCTTAAGTCTTAGGAACCCATGGAGCTCGATCAATGGAAAGGACACCAGCTCTAACTCCTGACTTGTCTACAGGATGCAATGGTATTGAGCTAATGACAGAGGTTCTGTAGGATATCACTATGAACGGATGTGAATTTGTGTCATATTGACAACTCTCTTGCTATTAAATGGCTTTCTACTTGCTCCTGGAATTGATTATTGAGGATAAGGTGTGAAATGTGTTGATTGCAAAATTGTTGCAAAGACCAGGGCCAACAGAAACTTCTTATAATCCTTGGGTTAGGAATGGAGTAGGTGGGCCTCATCTGGGCCTGTCAGCAGACCTTGATAGGCACCTTATTGCTCCTGACAAATAGGCTTTCAGTATCCTCTGTGGAGAGAAACAGGGTGGCCCGGTTCTAAAAGGCCCCTTGGAAAGATTTCAATGTGCTGTCTTGTAGCAGATGAAGGGTGGCGGGACCCTAAAGACCATAGCGGAAATAGCTGTGTGCTGCCAACATTAAATACATATAAGGGTTATTTGGGGGACCATCTATACCTTGCTGAAAGGAAATAAAGAATATGTCAATTACAAGTTATTAATTTTTCTATCCTGTAATGGAATACTAAATCTCAGTTAACATATATGTTTACATGACTGGTTTTCTGTGCAATGGCTAATGCTCAGCTGCCAGTATTTGCTTATCTTTAGTGAGTCCCTTGCACATTTTGTGAGAATTTTTAGGGTTGATAGGCGATGACTATTCTCTTTCATATTATAACAGATATTTGATAAACAACCTGAATAAAAAAAAAAAAACCCATGAAATAACACTCCAGAAAAAGGGATATCATGGCTTTTGGGACATAAATTTTCTTTTTTGTACAAACACTTTTTTTTTCTTATCTGGAGTCTGCTATTTTTGGTTGACATGTGCAAACGGATGAAAGAAAGCTTAATCTTAGGTTAAAAAAAAAGCCACTAAATGGTTTATATTTTAGTAAGCCAGTAAAATCCAGAAGTTTTCCCTCTGGATAAAGAGCTCTTTCCACATAGCATATATTTCCAGAAATAAAATAACTGGATCATTTTCCCTGTGTTCTCTCTAAATTGTTTTAGCTCTTGGAAAGGGAGTGCCGTATGTGAGGTTTATAGTAAATTCATTCAAGGGACGCTAGAACCTGCCGTAAGGTATCCCAGGGTCCATGCTATGAGAAAGCTGTTTGAAATATCCTATAATTCAATCATTTCAGATCTTCTTTTAGTGCTTTGGTGATTAAACCCCATTGAGGGGAGTTCGTTAAGAGGCTTTTATACACGTACATGCTCAAATGGCAGGCTCTTCCATGAATGGAAAGAAACATTACAGAAAGTCAGGTTCATTCAGCATATACATAGTTTTATCATAGCTCTTCATTGCCCAGTTTTGAATACATTTGAATATGTTTGTTTATTTATTTATGAATAGAGTAATTAGGCTTACTTGCGAAAGTTTAAATATTGATTAAAAATTTTATAACTGTTTCTAGGAAGCTGTAGTTGATCTAAAAGAAGATGCGATCTCTAACATTAAGGAAGATGTAGGTTGGCTAAAAAGTCAAAATTTTACTCACTGCCCAGGGAGGCTGGCTTGGAGCAGAGCTTTCATAGGAAGCTTGCTGTCTCTGACTCTCCTGGTCTGATCACCTTCTCTCCCCTTTTGTCCTCAATTGCCTTTCTCTCCTGTCCAGAATGCTCTGCAATGTCTCCCCTGGGGATCTAAGTCCCTGGAGTTGTTCATTTGAATTATAATAGTTTATTTTCCCTGAAATTTCTTTTGCTTAAAGTTCCTTATTATAGATCATCTCATTCTCCATCCTTGGTTCATCCAAGTCCTATTCCTTGGTATTGACCAGGTAAGGGACAGGCTTAGACTGAACTTGGGAATGCAAAGATATGGATATAATGATAATAACAACATTGTGATTATGGTTACTATTTAGTATTATGTTAATGGCAGCTTTGTCAGACATTTTTATAATGGCAATGGAAGGTAATCTGAATGTACATCAGGAGTGGAAATGTTGAAAAATTGGGGAGTATTTACACTGTCGAATCTGGTGTGACTGTTAAAAATGAAAAGTTAGATATACATGTATTGGCCTGGAAAGATGACCAGATGTTTTTTAGTGTTTTTAAAAAAGATAAATTTCAGAGTAATGTGTATAGTATACATTAGAGTAAAAGAAAAAGGGAAAAACCTCCCTATGTGTGCCTTTTTGTTCTGTGAATTCATATGAGCACAGAGAAAATATACACACCACATTTTACATTGGCAACATCTGAGGACAGATAGACAGCTGAGAGGAAGATTATGAAGTTAAAAACTCATCTATGTAATTTTTATTGGTTACAAAATAATATCACATTTGTAATTAAAAATCCAATCAATTTAAAAATAAAGATGGTAAATTTTTTATGCCCTCATGAAACCTAATATTTAATGAATTCTTCCTATGGGAAATCACTATACTAGATTTAATAGACCATAATAATCCTAATAACTCTATAGGTAGGTATCAATATAATTTCCACCTTACAGGTGAGGAAGTTGAATTTTAGAGTGGTAATCTGTCCAAGTTCACAGAGTGATGGAACTTATGCTATCATATATCCATGTATCTAGAAACTGGAGATCTTCTGAGGAAAGCTTAGGTAAAAGCACCAACAGACATAGAGTTTTTATTTTCAAAGCATAGCTTCCAAGTGGTCTATCCGTACAATGGAATGTTATTTGGCAGTAAGATGGAATGCAGTACTGATACATGCTACAACACGGTTAAACTTTGAAAAAACTATTCTAAGTGAAAGAAGCCAGTCACAGAAGACCACCTATTACATGATTCCATTTATCTGAAATGTCCTGAATAGGCAAATGCATAGAGACAGAAAGCAGATTAGTGGTTACCTAGGGTTGGGGGAGTAGGGGGATTGGGGAGTGACTATAAGTGGGTATGTAGTTTTCTTTTGCAGGGACAAATTGTTCTGAAATGAGATTATGGTGATGGTTCCACAACCTTGTGACACGCTAAAAACCTATTGAATTGTATACTTTAAATGGGTGAATGAGTTGGTATGTGAATATGTATTTCAATAAAGCTGTTATAAAAAATAATTCCATTAATGGACATCCTTTAATGTCCAGAAGGGTCTTGTGTACCCTTCTGCCTACCTTGTCTCTGATTCTCCTGGGACAGGACTCATGCAGGTCAGATTGCTCTGACTTTTTAAAATTTATTTTTAAAAAAATTTGAATTGAAGTATAGCTGATTTACAGTTGTGTTAGTTTCTGGTGTACAGCAAAGTGATTCAGTTATATATCTGTATCTATATCTATGTATCTATATATCTATATATTATTTTTCAGATTTTTTTCCATTATGGTTTATCACAATATATTGAATATAGTTCCCTGTGCTACACAGTAAGACCTTGCTGTTTATCTGTTTTATACATAGTAGTTTGTATCTGCTAATCCCAAACTCCTAATTTATCCCTCCTACCCCTTTTCCCTTTTGGTAACCATAAGTTTGTTTTCTATGTCTGTGAGTCTATTTCTGTTTTGTAAATAAGTTCATTTGTATCATATTTTAGATAACATATATAAGTGATATCATATGATCTTTGTCTTTCTCTGTCTGACTTCACTTAGTATGATAATCTCTAGGTCCATTCATGTTGCTGCAAAGGGCATTATTTCAATTTTTTTATGGCTGAGTAATATTCCATTGTATATATGTACCACATCTTTATCCATTCATCTGTTGATGAACATTTAGGTTTCTTCCATGTCTTGGCTATTGTAAATAGAGCTGCTGTGAACATTGTGGGTGCATGTATCTTTTCGAATTAGAGTTTTCTCCGGATATATGCCCAGGAGTGGGATTAGATTGCTCTGATTTATTGAAGTTCAAGGAAGCTTGCAAGACAGCATCAGTGGAATGAAGGCTCCCAAGGACCTCATTTGTGTGTGTGTGTGTGTGTGTGTGTGTGTGTGTGTGTGTGATGTCATATTCAAGAAGATTGTATAGATCTCTCAACTTACTTAAAATAATCTCCTCAATAGTACAATAGTCCCTTTTGTCAATCAAAGGCTACTTTAATTTTGATGAAGTTGCCAGATCTCTCCTGGAGTTGTGAGAAGTCCTCACTCTGGGAATTATCATTAATTCTTTCTTCAGCCAGATTTTTTGTCAACAACTGCAAACAAATTCAATTTCTCAAATACTGACTTTTAAGCCTGTCATTCTTTTCATTCACTCTTTCCTCTGACTGATTCATCAGCACAGGTTCAATTGTTAGTTTTCAGTTGCCTGAACACTAGTAACAATAGCTATTGTGTTTCACTAGTAAAATAGTTACAGCCACAGTTGTTTTTAAAAATTAAAAATAAATTATTACTAGCGGCTGGTTAAAATTACTCTCAGAAGCTTTCTGTTATGACAGTCACTGCTACCATTTGGGTTATGACTCACAATGCAACTTCTGAGATGACTGAAAAAAAAAATCTCAGTATGTTAATGAGGATGACCTGTAAAAAAAAAAATCCAACAAATATTTATTGAGTGCAGATTATGTTTAGGACATTGGGATTTTTATGGGAGATCGAAAATCATTAGGAATTTAAAATCTTTTAGGGAAAGATAAGGCATGACGGACTACAAGTTTGAGAAACAAGGTAAGAGTTAACAATAAATACCCCCCAATACTAGAATTGTTACTTGTTGAAAGTATAAAAAGAGTCCTTTGTTAATTCATTCCCTAAATAACTCTTCATTCAGCATCTCTTATAAGCAAGCTCCCAGGGGTGAAGTTGGTACTTTGTGGGGCTCCAAGCCCCATGAGAGGGCCTCCCTCTCCTTTACCAGGAAGTAGGATAGAAACCCCTAAACCTCAGGGAGCTTACAATCCATGGGCGGACAGGCACAGTGCGATGACTCTACTGCAGTCCTGTACACCAGGCATTCTGTCTCCTGCCTTGGACCTTGCTTTTCAGAGGCCTCACGTGAGCCCTCTCTGTGGAGTAAGGAGCTTGTGGGGCTAAGAGAAAAGTGCCCACCCAGCATCCATACCCCCTTCCTCTAGGCACTGTGGGTATTCAAGGCCCTGAACTTCCCCGCCCAGATGACTTGAGTCAGTTTCTAGCACCTGTGCAGTTCCCCTCTCTGGGCTCACCTGTGCTGCTGGCATACGCATCCCTGGGCAAGAGGAGGGGGTCAAAGGGCAGCTCTGTGTAAGGGATGTAGGCAGAGCTTGGACATGCAGGTTGGGGGTCTTGTAAGTGTGCGTATAAGGTGCACTGTGATATAGGAAAAGAAGGGGAGTGGGCTCTGGGCCGGGGGCTGACTGTCCCTACCCACCAGGTTCTGAACTAGAACTTGGAGAAGTCCAAGAATTTATAATTCCAACCTGGCCTTCCAGGTCACTGTGAAGGTATTTTGTCAAAACAGGTAAAATAGGAAGAGCCTCCTTTATTGGACAGTCTGTTTCTCTTACCCTGGGCCCTGCAAATGTGAGGGGTGAGTCTTCAGAGTGTGATAAGTGTCGTCACAGAGTGAGGAGCAACTCATTCTGATGAGGCAACTTTGTAGGAGGGCTGACAGCTGCATTAGGCCTTGAAGGATCCGTTTAATGATTTTTTTTTCTCTTACAGCACAAGCATTGCAGCAAGCACATTCCTTGGCACAGAGATACCTAGAGAGATCTGCTGTGGTCTCTGCCCACAGGGAATGTGCAATCCAATAAAGGAATGAGATTTGTAAACAAAAGCTGCCATGAAATAAGCTAGGCACCAAATGGAGAGTCTGTAATAGGTACACACCGAGGGGACTGATGACTCATCCTCTAGGTAATCTGTCAAGGCTTCACAGAATTATTTGATTTGGGTCCAGAAGACTGAGTAGGAGTTTTTAAGTAGATTGGGGCATAACTGAAAACCATTCCAGGCAGAAGAGAATAGCATGTGCAAAGACTTAGATGTGGTGCGTTTGGGGAACTGCACATATTTTGGTATGGGTTATAGGAGAGTTTATGCATTGGAAAAGGTGAACAGTGATATTTGTTCATCAGTATATTGAGCAGCTGCTTTCGTCAAGCACTAAGAGTTCTGGACTAAGCCTGATTAGAAGTTAGTGAGATAGATAGGGCTTGATATTTCATATCATTGAATATGATAAAGGGTTTGAAATTTATCCAGAAAGATATGAGAACTATTATAGTTATTTAAGTAGGCGACTAGAGAAAAGACAAGACAGGAGACTATTGCACTAGTCCAGGCAAGAGATAAAGATGGCCTGAACTAAGGGCAGTGTCAGGGGTGGCTCAGGACACAGATACGTGTGATATGGATTTGAGAGGACTTTTAAAGGAGATATAGAGTTGATATAGAGTCTCCAGTTGATATAGAGGTAAAAATAGGGAAGGGCAGTATTAGTACTCTCAGGCTGTAGGGACCAGCATTGTGTATGGTGATGGAATTTATTAGGCTAGGTTGAACAACACACTTAAGTTGGAGTGAGGCTGGAGAGTATTAAATTCTGTTCTGGATGCATTGAGTGATTGAGGTTCTTATCAGATATTCATATAGAAGTGTCTACTGGATATTTGGAACTGTGGCTCTGAGCTCAGATAAGAATTCTTAACTGAGTATGTAGATTTGTGAGCATAGAGGTGTAGAAAAAAACCCCATGGGGCTAGATGGAATTGTTTACTTTTTGAGAATCCATTATATACCAGGCACCTTATTAGGTTCTGGGGACACACTGATTAAATAACTCACAATTTCTTTTAAGTATCAATTATGTGGGATTCAGGGGGTGGTATGGGAGCGCAAAATTATGTTAAGTAGGAAAAAATGGATCTTAAAGTGTTTTATGTTTTGTTTGTTTTCTAGATTCAAATAAGTCAGATGTATAAAGGGAAAGGAGGATTCCATGACGAGAAGAGAACATTTAGATGGAATGACTAAGTGTTAACACTGGTAGGATAGATGGTGATGTTCAGAGAATAGGGCATCAGTCTTAATGATTCAGGACACAGAGATAAGGTCCTGTGTGAACCACTGGAATGGTTGCTGATGAGCAGAGCAAGTAAGAGTGATGGAGTCCAGAGGTTTAGGAATTATGAGATCAGGGGTTGGGTGACCCCAAGTCATCCCAGAAGATGGCACAGATTGGAGACTGTAAAGCAAGTGCCTTCATCCTCACGGGACATCATTGGATAGCCACTGGAGGTGGATGGGGGATGAAGTCAAGGAAAGGTAGAAGGTGGCAGAGCTGAATGGCATGAGTCTCCAAGACAGAGGGGGTTTCATCAAAGGCAGGAAGGATCAGTGGTGGGTTGGGAAAATGCTTGCATTACTATCTATCCTCACAGTATCTCCTAGAGATGGCTGTAAGGCATTTGGGGTTAGCATTCCTTGATGCGATTCCATGGTGAAGAGGGCATTTGTTTGCCAAGGAAATTTCATAGAGATTGATGGAAAGAATTGGGAGGTAGGTCCACTTAGGGGGCTAGATCATAGGGTAGGAGGATGAGGCAATGGCCTTAAATTTCAGGTGTGGACAGGTGAGGGGGATACAGAATTTCAACCTGCCTCCTGGCTCTGAAACATTCAGAACTCTGTCACAAAGTGATAAAGCACAAATATGACATTTTGGAATGGAAATGTGTGATAAAGTTTTTTCAGTGATAATACTCAGGTCATGCAGTGCCATTGCTGCAATCAGCTTTGATTATCAGTGTGAATCTGGGGAGGAATCCCTTGAAAATAAAGGCTCTTTTGGAAATGTTGAGGGTGTCATTTTCTCTTCTCTATCCAAAAGGATATAGAGCATTCCAGGAAGAGGGATTGTCAAAAATGAAAGCATGGAAGTAGGAAAACTGCGTGGGAGTTTGGAAAATGACCAGACATGGGGCTCAGAGATGGAAGAGATGACGACTTAGACTGTAGGAAGTGGCCAGTTTGGGAAGGGCCTTGAATGCCAGATGGAGGAATTTGGTTTTATTCTGCAGAATAAAAGAAGTGACGTGCATAGGAGTTCTGTGGTTTGAAGATGTAGAGAAATAGGAGTGATGTAGAGAATGGAGCAATGGGAACAAGCTGAGCTGTCAGGAGATGGCTGCTGTTGGGCACTCAGTAATGAAGTATACCTGGTCTCTGCCCTCAAGGAGCTTCCTATCTATTCAGAGGGGGTCAAGAGCGTCTACAGGGTAGAATGTGATGATGTGAAAAAAGGGGTGCAGAATACCATCCTGACCAGTGCAAGGGGATCAGGGAAGCTTTATGAAGGAGGTGGCATTTGGTCTCCACACTGAGAGGGAGGTAAGGTTTTGATTTATGGTCATGAAGGGAGGAAAGAAGATATTCTCAAAGTAGAAATTACCTTGGTCCAAAGCATAGGATGTGTTTGAGGGAAGAACAAATGGTCCATTTAGTTTATAGCGGGGGTTCTTAATCTTTTTTGTGCCATGGATCTGCTTGACAGTCTGGTGAAACCTATGGCCTCCTGGAATAATATTTTCGATGCATAAATTAAAATAATAGGATTGCAAGGGAAAGCAATTGGATTGAAATAAAGTCATCAATAAAACAAACACATTGATGATATAGTAATATATGTATTTCATTAGTAATGCAATCAATAAGAAGGTCTAGCAGCAATCTGATCATGACTATAATTTCCAAGTTGAGCTTAAGTGATATTTGCAGAAACTCTAATGTGGTATGAAAATATCTGAGATCTCAACTGTTGACAAAATTAGTAGTACTGCTAATACTATGGTTTGTTGCCTACAGTCATAATATAAGAAAGTACAATTTTTGAGTCATTATTGAAAATAAAGATAAATGTTTTCCCCATAAAGGTCCATGCCTTCTCTAAATTCTATCCACAGATGCCTGGGAAGTCATGAACCTCAGTTAAGAACTCCTTTAGAGAATGGGGTTCAGAAAGTAATATACCACAGTGCTGCTCTAAGTTGTGAGTTCTGCCAGGGCTTTAAGATAGAGTTTGATTTACAAAATCAAGATTTATTCAGTACTGGAAAGGACCACGTTTACCGAGTAAACCAAGAACGCCCATGGTGTTGTATTTCTTTAGGCCACCAATGTGTTTTGCCCTTTGTTGCCTAAGGAGACTTCTTGACAATATTTACAGAATGAGGAGTTCATTCTTCCCAAGTCCGCAGAAAGGCATCAAGCTCAATGTGTAGAACAGAGGTCTGAGTAGCCTAGGTGGTCAACGGCACAGTGTGCTCTTTATTTGTCTTCCAAACCTTGGGCAGGAGATGGAGAGCCGGAGAGATGCTGCCTGTTGCCTTGGCATTAGGTGCTGGTCCCTGGTCTTTTTGTTTTAGGCTGCTTAGTTATTTGCTAGTTGGAGAAATCTTAGTAAAACACAGGTGGAACAGTTAAATGGAGAGATGGAAGGACAAAGAAAGCAGAAGGAAAAAGTGAGGGAGCATTGGAAAGGCTTTTTTTGGTGGTAGGTGTGTCCAGAGAGCTCAGTCTTCAGCATTGAGATTTTCTTCTGTGCTTGGGGCTTAGTGTAAGTGACTACCTTTCACAATATGCCATCTTGGAATACGACAAAAGCTGTGGAGATGGCTGCTTACTTTAGAAACAAATAAGGGCTTCTTTGTCTTCTAACAGTGAAGTGGGAACAAAAGGGCTTTACGTATGTGGCTCTAGTCACAGCCTGACCACACTGAGTGGGAAACCTGGGACACTTGGAGCTCCTGAGGCCGAGAGAAAATAAACCTTTTAGTCCTGCAGCCCTCATATTTCCCTCCTTTCTTCCCTGGGCAGTATGACTCCACAGTGAGGTGGTCAGCATTGTGCTTGTGAAATTTGCCCTTTATTCAATATATGACTGCTGTTCCTTGTGCCTTCTGGTCCCTGGGGACTCCTGGCATGGCTTTGGGCTCAAAGTCCTTAGGGCCACCTAGGCTGCTTCACGGTTCTTACTGTCCACCATCGGATGCCCACGCTCACAGAAAATGGCACCTGTACCACTCAGTGCACAGAGGAGTGATTCCCTCTGCAACGGCAAAGAGGAAACATCTGATGTCATAGCCAGCCATCTGGCTATCTTTGGGGACTGAGCATGCATATTAATTTCATCTTTTGTTTATTACCTAGTTCACCTTCCAACATGTAGGTGGTGTTAACTGCAGTATTTGTTAAACAGGCTCCCCACTGCAATCCATCCTTTCAATCCCAATCCTTGAGCAATTACCACCACTAATATATTTCCAGTTGAGTGTACCAGACAGTAAAGTGGACTGCCTATGTCTATTTCTCTTGGATGATGATCAGTCAGCTTTTTTGGCTCTTTAGAATGTAAAGATGAAACATGTTATTGAAAGATTTAATTTTCTAAAGTTAAGAAATGCAAAGGGAGTTCCTAGGGAAAGTGGAATGTACTGATAGAATAGTACGGTCTGAAACTCACTTACATAGAAGGTACAAAAGATTTGGGTGGGACAGACCTTCACTGGGTTTATAGGCAAAATAAGGTCCTAAAACAGATAGTTTGGCTTGTCTTGAATGGGTTCTAGTCACTGCTTTGCAAAATAAGTACACTCAAAGACCACATAGCCCATAAATATCCTTTTTCCGCTTGCCAAGGTTATGAACAAGCCAGAGTGACAGTCTAGTCTTGACAGGGGCACCTATGATTATATCGACTTCTCCTTTTGCTTCCTCTTATAATATATGAACTTCCAACTACAAATGAAAATAGTATCTGATTCTACACAGCACAGTCAAGTGGGGAGATGAAGGCTGGCTAACCAGGTCATCATACACACTATGTTGGTCCTTAATTCCTTGTTCAACTAGGACAGGCAGATGTCTCTGCAAAGTGAGGTGGAAAGTTATTTCCATCTCAGAAAGTGGCTTAGAAGAAGGTGTAGAGATAGGAGTGGAAAACAGAAATGTAAGGAAGCCAAAGGGGAATTTAAGATGAAACTCTGATATATGATATTCTTTCATGATTTTTATTTAATTGACATTTCAGTAATGTGTGATAAAGATATCTCTATATGGAATATTTGTAATTTCTGACCCCAATCAATCAGGGTATAGAGTTGAGCAAGAGGAGTAATAGTTTATTCCCTTCCCAAATGGGAAGGGAAAAGAGAATGGGAAAAGTTAGGGATTTATAGAACTGCTTAAGGAACATGAAGTTTGAATCTCTCCTGGAATCAACATTTCTAAAAATATCAGTACTCCGAGCTTTATGCTTAGTATCTTGTGGTTTTCCTATATATTATATGTATACATACATCTTCTGTTTTGTTTGTAATGTCACAAAGACGGGTAGGTGGGTAGCCATTTGTCTTCCCATGAATGTGGAGTCACTGCAAATTTCTAGGTGTCAGGAATGAAGCAGTTGGGTTCCTTTGTCCTTACTCTCTCTTATGTAGGCTACACTGAGACATGTATTCTTTGAGTAGCTTGAAGGGAAACCAGGTGGGCAAAAATGTGATTTGGTGACTAAACATTGCACTGTTTTGCAAGGACAAATTAAGTAAAAACTTAGAGCAGGTAATATACAAACATATGGATTCTCTCTCTACAACTGAACTTGTTGGAGGTGACTTTTAGAATAAAGGTGCAGATTGATAATTTAACAGTTTTTGGCTATTTTGCATTTTCCTTCTAAATTCCCTAAAATCCTGGCTTACCACTAATTTTTATGAAATTAGTTTGGAAATTAAAACCATTTACTTATTTTTTCAAGCAGAAAATCTGAAGCATGTAGCATGTTATATTGCAAATAATACGTATCCATGAAATGCTTGTTAAATAAATGCTAAGCTGAACACTAAAATCTTGTGATTTTCCCCTGATTCTGGACGTGTTTATAAGAACACCATATATTTTTAATAGTAATTAACTTTTTCATGAAGCTTGTTCACATATAGTCCTCATAGCATTGCTATTTCTTCTCTTAGACTGGGATATTGAGATTCGCAAAGCTTGGGTGACATAATTTTAATTATCTTTCCATCATTCCATCATAAAAAATTTTCTAACCATTTCTAATGTTCTTCATTCCTTCCTGAAGATTCAAATTTCCATCAGCCTGAAGAACTTCCTTTAGCACTTTTCATAGTGCAAGGCTACTGTGATAAATTCTCTTTGTTCCTTTTGTCTGAAAATGTCTTCATTTTATTTCATTCTTGAAGGATATTTTAATTGAATCAAGAATTTTGAGTTTACAATTATTTTTATTTCAGAACTTTAAATGCATTGTTCTGTTTTCTGGTTTGTTTGTGATGAGAAGTCACCTACCATTTGAATCATTGTTTCCTTGTATGTGATGCTTTTTCTAGATTTTTTTCTGTATCTGTGGTTTTTTAGCAGTTTAACTGTCATGTGATTAGTCATAGTTTTATTTGTATTCATCCTTCTTGGGGCTCACCAAGCTTCTTGAACTTGTAAATTTATATCTTTCACTGAATTTGTGAAATTTTTGGCTCTTAATTTTTCACATATATTTTCTGTTCCATTCTTTCTTTCCTGTTTTCTAGAATTTCAGTTACCTTATGTTTGGTAACTGTTATTTTGATATTGTCCCATAGGTCCCTGTCCATTTTTCCCCGATGTTCTTACTCACTCTTCTTTTAAATTAGAGCAGTTCTATTGATCTGTCTCTAAATTCACTGACTCTTTCCTCTGTCACCTCCATTCTGTTGTTAAGCCTGTCACAATTTTTTTTCAGATATTTTATTTTCCAGTTTTAAAATTTTCATCTGGTTCTTCTTAAAAAAAATAGTTTCTAGTTATCTGTTGACATTTCCTATCTTTTCATTTAATAAAAGCACGTTTTTCTTTATGTGATTGAGCATAGTTACAATAGTTGCTTTAAAGTCCTTGTCTGAAAATTCCATCATCTGGGCCATCTCATGACTGCCTTCTTAGGATTGTCTTTTCTCTTGAGAATGGGTTACATTTCCCATATGTGTAGCACTTTTGGATTATATTCTGAAGATTATGAATGATTTGTTGTGAATACTCTGGATATTGTATATTTCCTTGAATAGAGTTGATTTCTTTTGTTATAGTAGGCAATTAACTGTCCTATAGCTGTCCTATTAACTGTCCTATAGCTGCAACTGCTGTCTCTTGGATGGCCATTTCAATCTCAGCTTAGTTGTTTTATCCTTGGCTGAGCTGCTTGGAGTCTGACCACACACTTGCGGTTCAGTCGCCAGAGATTTGGGAAGAGTTATACACAGAATTTAGAGCTCCCCATTTCTGGCTCTTTACTTCTTGAGATCCTGCCCTCATCCTAGAATCCATGAAAACAGGAAACTCACCCAGTGTTGTTTTCTTCTTTCAAGTGTTAACTTTCTTCCAGAATCTGCCTGCTCTTGGTTGTTCTCCAGTGTCTTCAGGTAGCTGGCTTCTTTTTGGTTTTGTTTTTGGATTTTGTCCAGAGTTTATAGTTGTTATCTGTGGGAGATTTAGTCTGCTAAGACCTTATTTGGCCATTTAAAATTATTTTTGAGCCTTTGATTATAGCCACATAGAACTAGGATTCTAAAAGCTAGCCCTCCTTTTTCAACTCAAAGCTGCCATACTGGTCAGTTATCCTTTAACTTGGTTGCTGTACACCAGTTCTTCTTAGGTGAGTGAAACAGTGAGAGGGTTTTACTGTAAACCATAAAATATATGTCAGTTTGGATCTGATTGTGGTGTTCAAGGTAAACATTCACCTTTCATGGACTTTTATTTTTTATGGACTTTTCTTAGAAGTCTAAATAGTTAAAAGCTTCTTCTGATACCCTCATGTTAAAACAGAGCAAAATTAGTTACCACAGACCATTATAATTATCTTTTTATAACAAAGTTAACTCCAAAGCTAGTATAATGGCTTATTTATTTCAAGTCATATTTGACATGAAAAATATGTCAAACTAACAAAAGAACTGGGGCAATCTTGTAGACTTGGCTACAATGGGATCTGAACTATCTTAATGGATTCCAAACATGGGGAAGCCACACATAATCCTAGTTGAGTAACTTAAAAGCTGAAACATAATGTAAACCTGTTGGATTTTTCTTTTGTGTTTAATATTCTATTAGTTTAAAACTGTCAGAAGCATTTTTCATAGAGATATATTTTCATTTAACATAATTTTCAAACATAGCTTGAAGCATATTACATGGTCGATCTTAAGCCTGTTTAAATGTTAGATATTTATTTACAGAGTCCGTAACATAGCCTGATAATATTGAGCAAAGATCAGATGTATGTAAACATTGGGTAATATCAATCTAAATTGAAAAAATTCCAATTTTATCAAAATCACCACTGGAAAACTTCTTTATTAAATATTTCTTATAATAAACAGGTTGTGCTCTGTTATTTTGGAAATGATTGTTGCTCTTTTCCTTTTCTCCTCTTTCTTTGTGTTTCTGATATTACTCACTTGAGAAGTTCTTTGAATGGGCATCATTCTTTTCAAAATTGAAGATTATATGAAAAGCAAAATGATACACCATTTCATGTAGTTTAAATAGTTTTGTAGTTTAAATTTGATGTTGATTAATTTGCTCCTCAGTGACTGAATCTTTCTTTTGCAATAACTTTAACTCAATCACTACTTATTCCACTATTGTTTGCCTTTTGAAATCAAAAGTTTAATCAAGAATTTTCATTAGCTGAAGATCTGTGTAATTGAAGTAGAATTTCTGCTTTGAATGCATCTTTCTATATACAAGCTCACCTATCATGTAGGAAATATATTTCCTGAAATTATATTTTGACTTTGTGCCTAGTGTATGATAAAACAAGTCTCTGTTCCAGTGAAAAATAGCTAAATCAAATTTTTTTGTTTGTTTCATTCTTAGGATGATATTCAGACTCATTTATTCAAATGCATAAATAGTACTCTGCTTGGAAGTTTCAGTCAGTTAAACTGGTTGTTAGAGTGTTATTCTCTAAGGGTAGAAATGATTTCTTTCTTCTTCCAGTAATTATGTGCCTTACACATAGTAGGTGTTTAATCAGAATATGTTGAACTTACGTCTAGTGAGATGGAACAATCCTAAATAACTGTGTTCATTGGGGATATATAATTTTCACTTGAGAATTTATTGAATTCATTTCCTTTAACTTTAAGCTTTTTGGTTTTAGAATAATTAAATATTGATGGTTAGGCTATGATGAATAATATTGCTCCTTTATTTAAATGGAAGACTTAAAAAAAATTCTTATGCATTTTCCTAGTAAGTGGGGGAAAATCCCTGAAACTTTATATAAACTAATAAAATCCTTCTCATTCAGAATGCTATTTGAAATTGAAACTATTAAGGTAAGGATATTGGCACAAAGCATGCCATAAATGCCTATCAAGTTGAACTTTGTGGTTTTGAATGCATTATTAGTGTTGAGCTATCTTAGCTGCATTGTACACATTGGTGAACTTGAAGGATGATGGTATTTACGCTTAAAAAAACTTTGAGAGAAATGGTGGGCTGCAAATTATAAAACTCTGTGTATAAAAGCTCTTTCCTCTCTATGGACTTCAGCCTATTTTATATTTTGGGGGAAATATTTGCTTCATAATCTGTATATAAATGTATATACTTTTCATTGCTTGACATTTTCATATTTACAAGTCAATGAGAAATATCAGCATTTTCCCTCTATTCAACTGTCTTCTTTCTTCTGTCTAAATAAGGGTGTAATTGGAGATTGACAGACTCTGGTGGGTGGCATTTGCATTATGGTGTAATGGAAATCTCAAGACTGGTTAATTATATTTTCAGCCTACACTAGGAGCTGCCACCCTCCTCTCTCTTTTTCCTTATTCTCATTCACTACCTTATAGTTAGTTATGTGCGGGGAATTGTGAGCTCTTTGAAAGCAGGGGTTGAGCTTTACTCGTCTCAATGCCTAGCACTGGACCTGATACAAAAATGATTATTATATAAAATAAATCACCATAGTTGTGAAAGAAACAAGAAAGAAACAACAGTTGATAATGTTCATTGCCATTGACCAAACCAGTGAACTGATGTATAAAGTAATGATATCTGGGATCTTCCTTAGCAAGATTATGTAGGTCACTGGTCAGGAGGCAGAACCAGGACCCAGGGTTGGAAACCCATGCCAGATACCACCAATGTAAGCATTGTGCCATTCTGACTGCTGTCAGTTTATGAAAGTGGCCATTTTCTTTACAGAAACCAACAAATGTAAGCAAACACACATTACCTTTGAGACCTGGATTACTCAGTGTGTTCAGTGCATTAATTAAATTCTCCAGATATTTTCACGATTGAGACAAAGAAATGAAAACTCTCCTAGTGTTAATGAAGTGTGATAAGAAAAGATGTCTACAAACAGTGGTCAGTCTGTCCGTCTGTTGTTTGCTCTGCCTACAGTATTGAATCTGATTGTGATTTGGCTAATTTGAATCTAAGACTATTTGAGCGTTTTAGCTCTGTATGTGGAATTTCAGCAGGGTTGAATTTTTCAGAATTATTCATGAAAAATCACATCACACTCAGTATTCTAGGACAAAAAGAGCAAGCTTATCAGGCAAGATTTAGTGCTATCTTTATACCAGCATCTTTAAGCAACACTAGCAAACTTGCGAAGTAGGTCTAAAATTATTGATATTAACACCAATAAAATTGTAAAGTAGGCACAATTGTAATAGTCTTTAAATAATATCAAGACATTTGCTTGATAGAAAACCAGGCAAAGATGTCACAAAGAAAGAAAACTACAGGCCAATATCACTGATGAACATAGATGCAAAAATCCTCAACAAAATACTAGCAAACAGAATCCAACGGCACATTAAAAGGATCATATACCATGATCAAATGGGGTTTATCTCAGGAATGCAAGGATTCTTCAATATACGTAAATAAATCAATGTGATACACCATATTAACAAATTGAAGGAGAAAAACCATATGATCATCTCAATAGATGCAGAAAAAGCTTTCGACAAAATTCAACACTGATTTATGATAAAAACCCTCCAGAAAGTAGGCATAGAGGGAACTTTCCTCAACATAATAAAGGCCATATATGACAAACGCACAGCCAACATCGTCCTCAATGGTGAAAAACTGAAACCATTTCCACTAAGATCAGGAACAAGACAAGGTTGCCCACTCTCACCACTATTATTCAACACAGTTTTGGAATTTTTAGCCACAGCAATCAGAGAAGAAAAAGAAATAAAAGGAATCCAAATTGGAAAAGAAGAAGTAAAGCTGTCACTGTTTGCAGATGACATGATACTATACATAGAGAATCCTAAAGATGCTACCAGAAAACTACTAGAGCTAATCAATGAATTTGGTAAAGTAGCAAGATACAAAATTAATGCACAGAAATCTCTAGCATTCTTGTACACTAATGATGAAAAATCTGAAAGAGAAATTAAGGAAACACTTCCATTTACCATTGCAACAAAAAGAATAAAATATCTAGGAATAAACCTACCTAAGGAGACAAAAGACCTGTATGCAGAAAATTATAAGACACTGATGAAAGAAATTAAAGATGATACAAACAGATGGAGAGATATACCATGTTCTTGGATTGGAAGAATCAATATTGTGAAAATGACTCTACTACCCAAAGCAATCTACAGATTCAGTGCAATCCCTATCAAACTACCACTGGCATTTTTCACAGAACTAGAACAAAAAATTTCACAATTTGTATGGAAACACAGAAGACCCCGAATAGCCAAAGCAATCTTGAGAAAGAAAAACGGAGCTGGAGGAATCAGGCTCCCGGACTTCAGAGTATACTACAAAGCTACGGTAATCAAGACAGTATGGTACTGGCACAAAAACAGAAATATACATCAATGGAACAGGATAGAAAGCCCAGAGATAAGCTCACGCACATATGGTCACCTTATCTTTGATAAAGGAGGCAAGAATATACAGTGGAGAAAAGACAGCCTCTTCAATAAGTGGTGCTGGGAAAACTGGACAGCTACATGTAAAAGAATGAAATTAGAACACTCCCTAACACCATACACAAAAATAAACTCAAAATGGATTAAAGACCTAAATGTAAGGCCAGACACTATCAAACTCTTAGAGGAAAACATAGGCAGAGCACTCTATGACATAAATCACAGCAAGATCCTTTTTGACCTACCTGCTAGAGAAATGGAAATAAAAGCAAAAATAAACAAATGGGACCTAATGAAACTTAAAAGCTTTTGCTCAGCAAAGGAAACCATAAACAAGATGAAAAGACAACCTTCAGAATGGGAGAAAATATTTGCAAACGAATCAACGGACAAAGGATTAATCTCCCAAATATATAAACAGCTCATGTAGCTCAATATTAGAAAAACAAACAGCACAATCCAAAAATGGGCAGAAGACCTAAATAGACTTTTCTATTTAGTTTCTATGAAACTTCAAAGCTTTTGCACAGCAAAGGAAACCATAAACAAGACCAAAAGACAACCCTGAGAATGGGAGAAAATATTTGCAAATGAAGCAACTGACAAAGGATTAATCTCCAAAATTTACAAGCAGCTCATGCAGCTCAATATCAAAAAAACAAACAACCCAATCCAAAAGTGGGCAGAAGACCTAAATAGACATTTCTCCAAAGAAGATATAGAGATAGCCAACAAACACATGAAAGGATGTTGAACATCACTAATCATTAGAGAACTGCAAATCAAAACTACAATGAAGTATTACCTCACACCAGTCAGAATGGCCATCATCAAAAAATCTAGAAACAATAAATGCTGGAGAGGGTGTGGAGAAAAGGGAACCCTCTTGCACTGTTGGTGGGAATGTAAATTGATACAGCCACTATGGAGAACAGTATGGAGGTTCCTTAAAAAACTAAAAATAGAACTACCATATGACCCAGCAATCCCACTACTGGGCATATACCCTGAGAAAACCATAATTCAAAAAGAGTCATGTACCACAATGTTCACTGCAGCTCTATTTACAATAGCCAGGACATGGAAGCAACCTAAGTGTCCATCAACAGATGAATGGATAAAGAAGATGTGGCACATATATCCAATGGAATATTACTCAGCCATAAAAAGAAACGAAATTGAGTTATTTGTAGTGAGGTGGATGGACCAGAGTCTGTCATATAGAGCGATGTAAGTCAGAAAGCGAAAAACAAATACCGTATGCTAACACATACATATGGAATCTAAAAAAAAAAAAAAAGGTCATGAAGAACCTAGTGGCAAGACGGGAATAAACACACAAACCTACTAGAGGATGGACTTGAGGATATAGGGAGGGGGAAGGGTAAGCTGTGACAAAGTGAGAGAGTGCATGGACATATATACACTACCAAATGTAGAATGGATGGCCGGTGGGAAGCAGCCACATAGCACAGGGAGATCAGCTCGGTGCTTTGTGACCACCTAGAGGGGTGGCATAGGGAGGGTGGGAGGGAGGGAGATGCAAGAGGGAAGAGATATGGGAACATATGTATATGTATAACTGATTCACTTTGTTATAAAGCAGAACCTAACACACCATTGTAAAGCAATTATACTCCAATAAAGATGTTAAAAAAAAAAATTTGTAGGGAGGGCAGGTAACTGTTTCCTTAGCTCTGCCTTTAGGTTTGGTCAGGAGTCCCCTTCTGACTGACCTAGTTTTGAAGCAGTAGTTTTTGACTGACGTTGTCAGATGCACTGATGGCAACTACTTCACAATCCTTGAAAATTATGTCCACTGTGAAAATGGACTTGCCATAAACAAGAATGTGTTGGTTCTCTTTAGAGAAAGAATTAGAAGTGGGAATGGTAAATGAAGCCCCTCCTCCCCCAATGATCAGACCATCTTAGTAGGATAGAGGGAGGGAAAAATGATGATCAGAATTATAGAATTGTGGAATTTTAGAGCTAGGAAATACCTCAGATGTGGATTAGTATAAATATGGGTAGTAGAGTTGATAGACTTTCAAACATTTCTGGTAATCAGAATCAATTCTACAATCTAATTGGTTCACTCTCAAGAATCTCTGAGCAGTATATCCTGACCCCTCTAATAATGTTTGGAGTAGTGTTCTATAGTATTTGTGGTATACATTTAGTTATATTACACTGGGACAGTTCATAAAGTAAAAGAGCTTTGTCTCATCTTTATTACAGGACAAATCCATCCCTAATTCTTCAAAAACCTTTGAATCTCAGAGTGAGTTAATTGCTGCTGATGTCTTGGTCTAGGCAATGAGAGACAGTCCTGACACAGAAGAGGAACATGGAACAGTGGACAGAGGCAGTAAACCCAAGGTCTTAAAGATGATTTCCAGGGAAGTCTCAGGAAAGTTTTCTAAATTGTCTACTTCCACTATAGAGAAGACATGTGGGCATATGAAAACTAAATGAATTAGCCACCTTTCTGAAGCACACATCAGTAAGTTCTACTCTAAACCCCAATCCTCTTATCTTTTTGTACTTGCTCTTGTTATGAATTCCTAATGATTCTTATCATGAATGGAGTTGGTCTTTCTGTACTCCTCCACACCATTCATTTGATAGAACTCATAGGAATTAGCAATACAATATCAAGTTGAAGTCAAATGTCTATCTTTTCCCTTCTTAAGTGTATATTTTGAGATCTGTCTTACCCTAAGACTGATGTGGCTACTTGGAATACAGGATTTTGAGCCGTAGTGCTGGGTATCATGTTCAGCACTTGGCAGGCATCTCTAGATGGCCACGGTGCCATTATAAAATACATCGGTTTCACTTTTTACTGTGTGGCCAACTCCAAAGAATGGATGGCATTTTGATGTATGGACTTGAAGTCTTCTATGACCTTTGTGAGTGATTTCTCAAAAATTTTTCTCTGTGATCTGTAGTCAGAGTACCAATAGTTCAAGGCTTGACTTTCATGCTGGGAGTTGTCAGTAATCTGAGTATGCCCAAGGAAACGTTTTTTTTTCCCTTGAAAATAGTCTTCAGGTTTTTTTTTTTTTTTCATTTAAATAATTCAGTTGAGGAAGATGGCAGCATGAATAAAAGACATGGACTAGTAACTTGTAATGAGAAGCTTAGGAAAACATGGACCCCCAGGCACATCTCTGCTCTGTGTTTCCTATAGGGCGGAGTGGCCTGTTATGGATAAAGGTAAATGGAGTTCTTCTACTTGACCCAAACACTGATTCTGTGGCTCACATCCTGCCAAGGTAGTTGCATAGTTGCTGTTTAAAATAAGTCACAGCCAAAGATGAACTCTGAGTGCTGTCTAAGTAGCAGCAAAAAAGACCTGGTCCTCCTCTGAAGGTCAAGTGCGGTTTTCCAATGTGTCAGCACAATAGGAACCCAAACACTTGGCCAGGAGAGACCTTGAAGATCTAAGGTTGTGACATGTGTATGGAGACTTGGCTTTGGTTATTGTCTGTTTGGACTGATCTAACACTGGGATGGAAAAAAAACCCCACTCAATTTCTTCCCACCTTGGTCTCATTTTATTTGTACATTTATTTCTCTCTTCCTTAAGAAGTTTTCTCCCTGGCTAATTTAAGACACACTGACTGTACTGAGCATGAATCTTTAATCGAAAGCAAAGCTCTTCAATGGAAGAATGGCTCGTTTGACTTCTGAATACCCTTTTGTACCTGTATTTCTAAACTTATCTAATTCCTATGAAGCCTTTCCATATGAATCCTTCTCGGGCAGATGAAAAGCTTGCGGAAACACCCAGGGTTGGCTTCACTTTTGCTTCCCCTATATAAATAGGATAGCCTTCCAATCCATGGGGCTGAAAAACATGATATGGCATTAACTTTCCTAAACGGGGGAGGGTAAGGCTGATGCTTTAAAAAAACTTTTTATGCCAACTAACCACTATGCAGCTGGACCAGGAAGCTTCCTGGCAGTACAACAGTCTGGAGGAGAAATGTGGTCACTGATCAATAAAACCCCAGTGTGGGGAAAATAACAGGAGGCCAGTTGTAACATTAGGAAATGGTCTTTTCAGCGTCTTTCTCATTTCTTCTAAGTCTGTGTGTTTGGTATGGCAGCTCTCTATTTCTCAGACAAAGCTCAGTGGAGAAACTGTTCTAATTGCTAATGGGACAAATTGCGGGTGCTCATAAAGAGAGATTCTGGTGACAGACAATTAAGTATCCAAGTATTTGAAGGTGTCAGGAGAGAAAATGACATCTTCACCTCACCAGGTTCATTTAAAAAGTTGTATTAGTGGTTTTTTTTTTTTTTTTCTTTTACCCTCATTCATGTCAATGAGAAAAATCCAGAGAAACTGAAAAGAAAATCCCCCTCGACACCAGAATTTCCTTGCCCTTGACTTAGATAAAGAGGGTACAGAGAGGCTCCAGTGAAGTCACCAGTACTGGAATCCCTACAACTCTTTCTTTCTAGGCCCGCCTGTAGTCTCTGCTGAGCGGTCTTTTCAGAGTAGGGTATTGTTTTTTTTTTATTCTGGGATAAGTGATGCTTTCTTCTGGAACTTCTTTTATGCAGTAAAAATGAATGTCTGTGTATGCCGGTGATTAGGGGCTGTACTCCAGAACAGTGCAGTGTTCACTTTAACAGTTGAAGGAGTCCTCAAAAATTCCAAATAAATAAAATCACTTGGCAGGGTGGGAGGGTGGTTGGGAATTTTAGATTGAAAGGGAATCCTTCTGTGATTTTTTTTTAGTAAAATATTGAATCTTTTTTTGAAGCAAATTAGCACATCCCAATTTATCCTGTGTAAATCTGGAATGCCACATGGAGACTTGACTTTAACTGGAACACGCCTTCACTAAGCTAGTTCAAAGCCAATTCCTCCCCTTCCCCCAGACAGAAAGGAAACTCCATGAAAGCAAAGTCCTTGCTGTTCATAATTCCGGACTGTTGATGCTTGAGAGCTTAGAGTAGTTACTCACAAAATGTTAAGTCAATGGGACAAATGAAGAGGCAGACAAGGAGCTGGTATTCTAAAACGTGATCAAAGAGAAAAAAAATCCAGGATTCCTTGTTAGTGCTAATATTTAGAAGAGGCCTCTTTGGGTTGAAATGGAAAGAATTTGGGGTCTTAACATAAGAGTACTGCTTTGTACTGAGTATTAATTTTACCCCAGTGCAGTTTCTCCAGACCAGTGGAATCCTTTCTACATTTATGTCGACCACAAACAGAATCTACACAGAGGAAAGACCCGTAGCTGGCTACCTGGGGATGTTGGATCACACAATGTGGTTGGCTTCCTTTTTCTGTGTCAGGACATGGTTGTAAATTCATGCACAAGGCATGAACTGTCGACGTGTACATTTACAGCACTCCTCGTTCCATGCCATGACCTTGCCTCATGAACATTTAAGTGGGAACTGATACGGGGAGGGGGTGAAGGGGAGCACCATTAAATGGAAACACGGTCCTGCCGTATCTCTTACTTACAATGAAGCTAGAGACACTGGCACCCATAACATGACTCCCTTGTTCATGTTACACTCGGGGAAAACCAGAGCCACATGTTTGAGTGGCACCTTCTGAGCTCCTGTTTCCAAATTCAAACTGAGCTGACACGTGGTGTACACAATTTCAACTCAGGAGCAGATTTCACTTAATCCACAGGGCATCTGAGTTACATGAGTACAAAATGAGAAACAGACGTGACTGCAGGTGCTTTCTGCCCTGCTCTTGTGTAACTAACTCAAAGGTGTCTTTGATTTCAATAAGAAATTTGGCAGAGAGCTTGTCCATAAAGCACTTTAATTGCATTGGTTTTTGGTAAAAGGGCTTCACTCTCCTCCCACCTTGCTCTCACCACAAACATTCAAATACACATAAAACTCCCATTAGAAAGAGTAGAATGACTGTGTTAAAAATAAAATTTAAATTAAAGACCAACCTCAGTACCTCGTAAGTTTCCCATTTTCCTCGTAAATGACCATCGGTTTTGGTTTTCGTGCTTTGGATAATTACCCGATAGTTCATAATGGCTTCAAATGTATCATATAAATAATATGGCTTGTAAATATATTAACAAATAAATATTTAACCAATAAACCAGAACAACTTCAAAGAAGTCAGTCAACTCCAACGGGGACATAACACATTTTAAAAAATTGCCAAAATAAGGATTTGTTCAGTAGACCATAACCATTCACAGCTCAAGAAAGAGTATGCTACCTTTGTGCCCGGAAATGTTTCTAGCAAAGTTCTCAATTCCTAGACTAAAGGTTGTGTGTAATTGAAGCGAAGCTGCCCTACTATCGCCCCATGGTTTGGGAATCTTGGGAGGAACTTTTTGTGTATTCTCAAGGCTCAGCATTTAGAAGGTGCTCAAAAAATATGAAATGATAATGATGAATAAGACTCCATTTGGGGTCTGGGTGGGCTGAATACCATTCACCGCAAAGCGACCTATTTCGGCTGTCTATAGGAAGCAGAGAAACTCTTTCACCTTTTTAGCATAGGCTTGTTGACCTTGGGCAAGACATATTATATCTCTGGCCTTCAATTGCCTCATCTGCACAATGAGGGAATGGTCTAGATGATTATAACCAGGTCCCCACTGGTTAGAGTATGACTGTTTGGGAAGTTTGGGTTTTACTGTGTGCCTTAAGAATTTTCTACAGAATAATCTACAACAACTTAAATTTTTAATAGCCCGAAGCTGCTACACCTTTGTGGAAATTATTATAGGCATTTTTCTGACTTAGATACCCTGAGTCAGGGTTGTCTAAGTTTGGTTTCACACGTTGTGCACTGCACAACTCCAGGGGGCACTATTCACATAGATTATAAAGTGAATGCCCCCCTCTCCTTCAAGTTATGCAACGTTGCTTCTCTGCCTTAAATATACAATATATTTTCTTTCAGCCTAGTGAACAGATTCATGTTGTCAGATTTTCTTTTTTTTAACACCTATGTTTGTCGGAATCCTGCCAGCTTCTTCCTTCAGACTCCTTTTCTGAGAAGACTCTTCCCCTGATTCTTTCCCAAGCCTTGATGAGAATGAAACTAACATCTAGTGAAAAGGTAATCATTCTCACTCAGATGGATTCTGCTCTAAAAGTGAGGGAGAAAAGTTCTAGAATTGGGGCACCAAACTATTTGTTGCCCCTTATCCGGCATTGTGCACGTAGGGTAGGATGGCATCAGACGGCAGTAGAACCTATGGGTTTCAGGTGGCCTGGGGGCTGGGTAGCTCTATATTTTGTATGTTTCCAATATAGAAAAGAATCAGAAATAGATGGCTGTTTCTTGAAACTCTGCCCAGTGGTTTGGCTAATGGGACTTTTCCACCTTGCATCGTGGAGTCAGTTTGATCTTGACTTGGGGCTGATCACATCCTTAGGAAGGCTTCAGGCTTGGTGGCCTGGGGAAGGCACAAGTGGAATGCTAGCTGACTGCTCCTCTGCTCCCACACCGGGAAAGGACAAAGACTGCTGGGGTTTGCTCATGCCGGTTCTCTCCCTTGTGGGGAGCAGATCTAGGCTCTTTAAAAAAACATTATGGCTTAAAAATAACAAGTAGGAGCTGAAGTGCTTTTCAGCTAATGGATTAAAAACTAGCTCTTTCTTACTGAAGTCAAATTAATATTTAAAGCCTGGATTCTGGGTTTTAAGATGTTCTCAGTAACTTAGTGGAGTTTTCATCACCTGCTACTGATGAGAGTAGCTTTGTACCTGTGTATCCCCCTCTAGAGCAGGCTTCGTTCTGCTGGCAGCACTCCAGCTCTGCGCACACATTTCTAGGGTGTGCAGGGTGTGGGGGACAGAATTACCTTCTCCCGTCTGTCCAGACTGTTTAACTCAAATGATGAGATTATTTGATATTGACAGTTAGACCTGTCTTACCAGTCAGCCATATGCATCAGCTCTTAAGAAAAGATGAGCCCAATGCCTTGTAGTCCACATCATCAGAGCAATATTTAAACTGAAACATGGGGCCTGCAACCTCTTCAACAACAGAATTCTGACTAGTTATCTCTTCTGAGGTTTATATGTGGCCCCTGACTAATCTATCAGTAATAGCAATAGAATTATTTACCCCAGAAATGATACTTTTTATTGAGACCTTACCTTATGTGATCACTAATCCCTACCCAGACCTGCAAGGTTTTGGATACTATTATCCCTGTTTTACAGGAGAAGATATTGAATCTCAAGGGGGAAGGCATTTGCTCAAGACAGGGTCAGGTTTCAAGGCCCAGTGTAAAGCCTGGCTCCATCCTTCAAGCCATGTTGCCATCCCTCTCTTCATCCCAGTTAGAAATGCAAGGCTTCCTGCCATCTCCTCCCATGTTATCCTCCCTTCCTGGCCCAGCGCATTCTCCAGTCTCAGGCCATCTTGTGGATATACTATTGACCTCTTCCCATTGCTCCTAGGATTCTTCCATCTTTCCACAGCATTCCTTTCCTTGGCCACTTTCTGGTTATGTGATCTTGAGGAAGTTATTTAGTTCTCTGGCCTAAAGTTTCCCCATCTATATAATGTTTACAGAATTATATACATCTCATTATAGGTTTTTTCGCGGCTTAAATGTGATTATGTCTGTGACACCTTTCGTGCAGTGCTTTACACATATAGGGCCTCAATAAGGGACCCTGTATATACAGTAGGCACTCAAATTTTGTGGAATTGATGCCACATTCCAATTCCTGCCACTTGGTGTCTCTCTCAGCTATACCACTGTCCCTTTGCACTGCTCATGCACTAACTCGGATTATCATGATTTCGTGCTTCAATATATTGCAGCTGGCTCCTAATTTTTCCTCTTATATCAATTTTTTTTCTTTTTTACAATCTATCCCATACATTTCTGAAAAGTTAATTTTACCAAAGCAAAGCTCAGACGCTATCACTTTTCTGCTGTGAAGCTGTGAGTGACGCCAAATTGCCCATTGACTTAGGCAAACATGACGTAGTAATGGTCTAATTGACATGTCTAAATGTGTCTCTTCTCACTGCCTAAATGCACCCTCACTGATTAAAGTTTATCCTGGAGATATGATCATATCTGCCCTACCGTCTCTCCTTTCAGAAGCTGCTACACCCAGAGAGCCCTTGCCAGACAACACACATGAACACAGCTGGTTTGACCAGAGTTGAGCCCCGATCTAAAGGCTGCCGGTTCATAAGCTGTTTAGTGATATATAATGTTTGATCCAGCTCCAAAAGATGAACTGGTTTGGTTAGATTTTGTCTTGGGAATATCAACTAAAACCTAGGAAGAATTGTACTGCTAACAGACGGAACTGAACCAAAAAGTCATGAGCAAGGCTGATAGGGGCATGGAAAATCAAAGCCCTGTGTAGATGAAATAAAGGAGAAGCAAAAATAGTAAGCAAGCAGTGTTAGCATGGCTTAGCGCATGTTGGCCCTCAATAAGTATTTGCTGAGGGAATGAATAAAGGCCAGTTGGAACAGGAAAGGAAGAAGCAGATACACAGAGTATATGTTAATAGTGGCAATGGTGGACCAAAAGGAAGACCCCCTGGAGGGAGCCCTTCAGAGCCATTTTGAATTCAGAGCCCCCCTTCAGCTTTGGTTTCTGTGGGGTTCTACTATGGCTCCTGTTCTCGGATTGCAGAGACATTACACTTTGTCACTCATATGTATCCTCCTCAAAATTCCCTTCATTTGAACTAGCTTGAGTGGATCTTTTGTTTCTAGTAAACCAAAAAGCAGGATTGAAACACCACTGAAATGGGAACTGAAAAGCAGAGATTCTACTTCTGGTTCTATTGCTATTTCTTAGTATCAGTCAATCAGTGTGTATTTATTGAGTGCCTGTTCCGAGTCTGGCAGTTTTTCAAGAGTGGGAGATATGGTGGTGACCAAGAAAATCTGCTCTCTAGGTGTTTATATTCCATAAGGGTGATAGATGGTAAGAATGCAAACAAAGGAGTAAAATAGTTTCAGCCCTGGGTAAATGCTATGCAGAAGATGGGAATGTGACAGACAGTGCCTGGGGGCTGCTCTAGCTGGTGATTGGTCTTCTGAGCCAAGACTCAAGGGATGAGAAAGTGGTAGCCATGCAAAGATCTGTGAGGAGAGCAATCAGAGCAGAAGGAATTACCGTGTAGAGACAGAGCCAGGAATGAGAATAATCTGTTCAAGGAACAAAGACGAGCGGTGTGACCAGATTGAGTGAAAAGGGAGATGGGGGGTATGGGTTGGCAGGGTTAGACTGTCTAGGGCCACGAAAGTAGGGTAAGAGTTTAGGTTTCATTTTAAGTGTAAGTAAGGTTGTGAGATGATGCACGTTTATGCATTATTAGAAAGATTATTTTGATTACTACGTGGCACATCTACTGGAAAGAGAAAGAGTGGAAAGAGGGAGACCAGTTCAGAACTATTGAAATAAAATAGGCAGGAGCTGACTACAGTGTAAACCAGGGTTGTATTGGTGGCGATTATGGAAAAGAGTTGAATTAGTGATTTATTTTTGGATATGGACCTAGTACCTCCATTTAGGATGAATGCTGACTTAGATATAGGGTGTGTAAAAAATGGAGAACTGAAGGATGATGGCAAGATTTTGGACCTGAGCAACTCTGGAAGAGTGGTGCAATATGTCGAGGAGAAGCCTTGGGGCAGGGGGAGAGGATGGGGAGAGGCCTGGGGTAGAAAAGTAACAGTTCTGTGGGGAGGTCTGGGCTGAGAGTTATGAATAGGTGGTGGCATTTAAACTCATGGAACTTGTGGAGTTTTCTAAAGACAGAATGTGGGATAAAGAACAGAGGAGGGCCGAGGGCAGAGTTCTGGGCACTTGGGCTGACCTCAGGCTGGTCACTTCGTTTTTCTGGATTTTAGTTTCCTCTTAAAATGAGAGACATGGACTAGATCTCTAAGCTGCCCTGCCACCTTAACATTCTTAAGTTCTATAAATGAAACAATAACAAATACATACACCATCTGAATCTGAACTTAAAATTATAGACTGTCAAATTCAAACACATTCAACAATGGCTTCCCCGACAGAGCAGCAGCCTTCAATGAGGTCAGGCTGCCTTGGTTGTCAGAAGCTGATTATGTTCTCTGTTCAGGAAGCGTCATTTCAAGAAGAGATTGACTTTGCTTATGAAAAGTAACTGGTTTTGTGCTGAAACAGAAGGTCAAGGGGAAAATGGCACTAAAGGGGCAAAGGTTGCAGAAGGGTTGGAGACCCTTCCCACTTGTTAACTTGGGGCCTGGATTAATTATTTAATTATTTGAAAATGATTGGTGTTTCATCAAAGGAATCTTCCCAGTAAGAACAGCCTCTCCCTGACTACAGCACCATTTGTTGATCTGGTTCCTTGGCCTGTGTTAAACAAACACTAGGGAATTCACAGCAGTTGAATTCCAGCTCAGAGGTGTCTGTTATGAGGGGAAAAGTTGCCGATAGGATGCACGCTTACTTGCCTCCTCACAGGGCAAACTCAAGCCCTTGCTTTGCCCTCTGCTAGGGCACATGCAGAGGGACTTAGCTGGGCACAGAGCTTGTGGGTTGGGGAGTGAGGTTGAGAGGAGCAATTATTCTTGGGACTTGTGTGAAAACCAATAACACCAGGCCCTGACACTTAGCTATTACTCAAGGAGCCCAGGGTGCTTCATAAACATGGGATAATTTGTTCATGCCTCCAAATTTTCCCTGGAAGACAGCTCAGTGTTCACCTTTCCTCCTGCTTCTATGGCTGGGGAAGCCTGCTGAATCACAAAAGTAAGTTACTTCCAATCCCACCACAAATCAGTTACCAGTTACAGGATGTGTAAGTCTCCACACAAGTGTTGTCATCCACCTTGCTCAGTATTTCCCAATTTAAGGAAAATAGTCCCAGTTACCTAGGAGATGTGGTATGACTTTGTAGATAGGCTAAAAGCATTTATGAGCTAAAAAATGTTCAGCTGTCACACTGATTTTCCACCCTAGCTAAGACTTACTGGAATTGCTTACATAGCTGAGCTAGAGTCACATGGTAGGTGACTTAGCATGGGGGTAAAGATGAGATGAAAACTATAAGGCATTTTTTTTGAGATTCACGTGCCCTCCACTTCAACATGGTGTAGCCCACTGATCCTCTTACCAAAAAAATCGGAGACCTACTTCTGGCCAATTAAGTCAGGCTCTCTGGGGATGGGACTTGGGTGCCCATGGTCTTTAAATCTTCTCCAGGTGATTCTACTCTGCCACCAGGGCTAAAAACCATAGGTGCAGCAGAAAGGACATGGATTCTCCTCTTGTTTGTTATAGGCATGTCGATCAACTTCTCTGAACTTTGATTTCCTCATAAATTGAAGATAGTAACACTTACCTCATGAGGTTGTTGAGAAGATCAAGGGAAATTAAGACAAATGAAGTACCTTATGGCAGGTACCTAGGGTTTACTCAAAAAATGTTACCACCCTGCTCTCCTTTACCTCAGCTGTTGTGGAAACAGTTTCCATCTACTGTGTAACTGGGATAGAGTTTTCTTCTTTTTTTAAAAATTGAGGTAACATATTGACATATTACATTATATTAGTTTCAGGGGTACCACATATTTGTATAAATTGTGAAATGATCACCACAATAAGTCTAGTTGAAGAGTATTCTATATGATAGAAATGTACTTCTATATCTCATTGCCAATTAAAAGACTAAAAAATGAAAGGACCAAAACCTCTAGCTTTGGGTTTAGTTGAAATTAGTCAGTGAAGCCAAACGAGTGGTTGGTGTTGTCAGGAAGCCTCACGTTCAGCCTCCATAAAGCCAGGTTCTTTGTTTCCAACCGATTCTGAACTGTTCATTTCATCAAGTAGGAGCCAGGATGAAAGTCCACAGCAGAAGGGAGGTGCTCTCTATTAGATGGGCAGGGCCACCTGGTTTCCTGTATCCTGGGGGGCTCTCTGGGGAGAGTGGTCCAGGGTGGGTGAAGGGAAAATGGTGGCCCTTGTCTCTCAGAAGCTGGGTCTTAGCAGAGCCCAAACTCTAACCACAGGGAAGTATAATCTGACTCCAGCCTGGCTTTTCTTTTGCTCAGTTCCATCCTCTACCCCTCAGTTACTGTGGTGCTGGTGCCTCTCCTTTCCTGGTCAGAGGAAACCTGTCTGTATGCCTACAGCCTGAGTAGCTCAGTTGTTTCTACTTGATAGCAAGGTTCTGCGTGGAAAGAAATAAAGCAGGGCCAGTGAAATGGCATTTCCACAAACCCTACTACCTTCCATTCAAAGGCCCGTGGCCTCTTAGGCTTTATCCAGGGGGATAATAGCTCAACCGCACACGTGTAGACATGGCTGTCTGGACAGATGCACAGGCTCCAGGCCTCCTCAGTCACATCTGGGATGAATGGTCAGTGTGGCAGCAAGGGCTGCAGTTGCAGTGCCCCACCCAGCCTCCCTCATTAGCTCAGGGGCCAGGGAAAGACTATGCCTCCACTCCTCTGCTCACAGAGGTGAGCAGCACTCAGAGAAAAGGAAAGCCTGTCTTGGGTGTGTTAGTGAGGGCCACTGTGTTCCATGGGTTATCCGAGCTCCATTTCCTCCTGGGCCTGCTATGGAAGGGCCCACCTCCACCCCCAGCTGGATTTAGTTTTGGGCAGGTGACTCAGCAGGCAGGAGACATTGCACCTTCATACTCTGGTCTGGAGCCCCCAGAGCTTGGTGTGGGTTCCATGATCGTGCCTTGAGTTGCAGGGCACAGCTATAGTCAAGCTTCTCAAGCTGCAATTTCTATCATCTGTCCTTCTGTCTACCAAGTACAACACTGAGACAATTCCTCATCCCTCCATCCCTTCATCCCTCCATCCTTCCCTCCATCCCTCCATCCTTCCCTCCATCCCTCCATCGATCCAGCATTTACTGGGCATCTGCACTGTGCCTGGCACTGTGGAAGATGATGAAGGTCCATGGATGAGGAAGACACAGCACTGCTGTCAAGAATCTCAGGGTTAGTGAATGTGATTGACAGTGAACAAATATTGGTTGGTTAGTGGAATATCATCTGGTGAGACAAGAATGATCACAGTTAGGAACAGGATATGTTGAGGTTCTGAATTTTACAGCAGTAAACCTGGATAGAGGAGGTGGAGAAGGCACACCTCTAAGGATTTTCCTGAGTTTAATGGATGTCCTGGGATAGTGGGCTCAGCTGAGGGACTATCTGCTTTGGGAGGGACCCAGTGGGGACTGGGAGGATGGGGCTTGGCAGCATCTCCTGAGTGGAGGACTATTGTTGTCACCCCTCTTCCCACCCTAAAGAGAAGGTTGGGGAGTAGCAGCCGAGGGTTGTTCTCCTGTGTCTCATTACCCCAAGCTGCTCTTTCAGGGAAAAAGCCTGGAGACCCATCCATCTCATTTTATTACTTTGGAAGGAGAGAAGCCACAAGTGTAGGGATGATGGCAGAGGCTGCTTTCAGGGTTATATTTAGAGGTCAACTCCTACATTCAAATGGAATCCTAAGCAGGCTTTCAGATGGGTGGAGCAATTGCTTGGCTGGGCAATCTTCCTTTGGATACTGGAAACAGCTACCTAAACCTTGATGGAGGAGGATCTTTGGTTTATCAGCAGGAGGAAACCCGAGAAGGTATACTTTGTGAGCTTAAATAAGCCCCCAGCCTCCACTCCAGCTGGAGCAGATTAAAATTTGTGGATCCTTGGCATTTTCTGAGGAAATAGAATATTTTTTTTCTCCTCAAAAGACAGGTCTCTGGTTTTGTTATGAGACAGTAAGATCTGAAAATAAAGACAGACCTAAAATTCATTTTGATTGAAGACAAACTTGGTTTGATGCCTGTTTACAATGAACTTAGATAATTTTGCTTCATGATACAGTGTATTATGTTTGCATTGGGGGGTTCTGAAAATAAGTTACTTGCTTGAAGATATGACTAAGATACCACTTTTCATCATGGTTTGGGCTAGTTGTATTTCTCATGAGGATGGAAATATGAAATAAGGATGGATATGAAATGAGAGGCCAAGAAAGATGAGAGCCTTCACTTCCATTTTCCTTTGCAAGGAGCTCCAGAATAACCTACGTCCCTTTTCCCCTTCTATCTGTTACTTGGGACCATCTTCCTCTTTGGCCTAAACACTCTCAGCTCATACAGCCCCATTGTCCACCCTCTCATTAACACCTTTGTCGATTAGCACCATGCAGAAAAGTTGAACACCATGTTATTCATGTGCGGTGCTCTTCTTGTCGTGGCAGAGATTCTGCAGGAGAATATACAGAGAGGGAAATGCTTCCTGAGATCCACCATATCGTTTAGTTTATAGCCTCAGCCAGGGATCTTGCAGCCCAATACTCCTTCCTTGAAGTTATCCTTGGGAGAGTTTCCGGTTACTGTACCCTAAAAGCGATTTTGCTGTCCACTTGAGCCCCTAATATACTCTCCATTCTGTTAAGCTGAATTTGGACAATAGATATCAAGAACCAAAGATGATACAAAAGCCAGATGTTTCTGGCACATAGCTGGCTACAGATACCTTGCCTCTCCCCACATCCTTACTTCCTGTTTCCCTTCTGATCAATTTGTCAGAATTCATCTGCTGTTCCGTGATGGAGCTAACACTGCCAATACCAATTCTTCCACATTGAATTATTTATTCATTAAGCAAACATTTAATCCAGTGCTGCCTGTGTATGGGGTACAAAGAAGGCAGACCTGGTTCTGTTTTCAAGAAGCCTCCAGTCTAGTGGGAATACAGATGTACAGAACTAGTCTGTCTTACAGGGGCTGATGTAGATGAACATATTGTGTGGGAACTTGGAGTAAAGCCAGTGTGAGTTGCCCAGGGGAGCTGAGGAAGTTTCTCAGTGGAAATGACTCTGAGGAATGAGGGATGATTAGGGATTTTCTAGGAAGATAAGAGTGGAGACAGCATTCTAGCAGAAAGAACAGCATGTACAAAAGCTCAGTGCCATGAAAGAGGATGGTAGTTTCTGGGACTGGTGAGTAACCCCATGTGGCTGGAGCCTAGTTTCTATAGGGAAAATGGCACAAGGGGTTTGTCCTCTAGGCCCAAGAAGATCCCCATAGGCTTACTTAGGAAGATCTATTTGTCCCATGGGTGATGGGAAACTGTTGAGGAATTTTGAAGAGGAATGATAGGAGCAGATTTTGATGTGATCTCAACAATAGGATATAGACTGATGAGAACTGACATCCTCCTATGGCTCTTTAGTGGATGCTATAGTGTGTCCCCCAAGCCTAGACACTTGTCCCCCAGCTTTTGGGAGTATCGCCTGCTGATGTCTCATAACCAAGCCCCTCCCAGAAAACTGACTGAAGAGAGCTGCTTGCCCAAGACGAGAGGCCATATAAAGGCTTAGCTCCAGCTGGGACAACTCTGAAGGGCCATCCCCGCTCTGGAGTGCCCTGTGGGATCCACTGACACCCTTGTTGTGACCGTATCACAGCTCAACTCATCCTTCTGCCTAATTCTGCTTGCTTTACTCCCTCACTGGTGGTGTTCCCAAGAGCCCTATCCAGTAAGCCGCCTACGGACAAATCTCCATGTCAGAGTTTATTCTGTGGGGACCTCAACCCCGCAACAGTCTTCCCCAGTCTGGAGAGCTGGTGGCCTGCTGCTCCTTTCTTGAGTCACCTTTACTCCTTAAAGTCTTCATGGCAAAAGAACAGTGGTTGGGTGTCTTGCACACCCTGTTTTGCAAGGTTTCTGATTCTCATTGGACACCAAAGTCTTTCTCTTAAGCACTTCTGAAGACTGTGGGGGAGAGCAGAGATGACCCTTCCCTGGCAGCCCTTCTCTCCAGTGTGAGGGAAGAACATATTTAGGTTCTTCCCATACATAAAGGGGAAACTTTGCTGCAGTGACCAATTGGATCTATGGTTTTGTGGGATTCTACTGGGAAATCATGACATGGTCTATTTGCTCAGCATCTGTCTTTGCTCTTAATGAATTCAAAGAGAATCTCTGACTTAACATTTACAAAAGGTCATAGAACTTAGAATTTAAAAAATAGGTAATAGTGAGAGACCTTCAAGATGGCAGAGGAGTAAGATGTGAAGATCACCTTCCTCCCCACAAATACATCAGAAATACATCTACATGTGGAACAACTCCTACAGAACACCTACTGAATGCTGGCAGAAGACCTCAGACTTCCCAAATGATATATATATATTTTTCTATTTCTCTTTTTGTGAGTGTGTATGTGTATGCTTCTTTGTGTGATTTTGTCTGTATAGCTTTGCTTTTACCATTTGTCCTAGGGTTCTGTCTGTCCGTTTTTTTTTTTTAGTATAGTTTTTAGCGCTTGTTATCATTGGTGGATTTGTTTTTTGGTTTGGTTGCTCTCTTCTTTCTTTCTTTTCATTACTTTTTAATTCTTTTTACTTTAATAACTTTTTTCTTTTCTTTCTTTCTTTCTTTCTTTCTTTCTTTCTTTCTTTCTTTCTTTCTTTCTTTCTTTCTTTCTTTCTTTCTTCCTCCCTCCCTCCCTCCCTCCCTTCCTTCCTTCCTTCCTTCCTTTCTTCCTTTCTTTCTTTTCTCCCTTTTCTTCTGAGCCGTGTGGCTGACAGGTGTCAGGGCTGAGCCTCTGAGGTGGGACAGCCGAGTTAAGGACGGTGGTCCACCAGAGACCTCCTGGCTCCAGGTAATATCAAACGGTGAAAGCTCTCCCAGAGATCTCCATCTCAACATCAAGACCCAGCTCCACTCAACAACCAGCAAGCTACAGTGCTGGACACCCTATGCCAAACAACTAGCAAGAAAGGAACACAACCCCACCCATTAGCAGAGAGGCTGCCTAAAATCATAATAAGGTCACAGACACCCCAAAACACACCACTGGATGTGGTCCTGCCCACCAGAAAGACAAGATCCAGGCTCATCCACCAGAACACAGCCACCAGTCCCCTACACCAGGAACCCTACACAACCCACTGAACCAACCTTACCCACTGGGGGCAGACAGCAAAAACAACGGGAACTACGAGCCTGAAGCCTGCGAAAAGGAGACCCTAAACACAGTAAGTTAAGGAAAATGAGAGGACAGAGAAATACGCAGCAGATGAAGGAGCAAGGTAAAAACCCACCAGACCAAACAAATGAAGAGGAAATAGGCAGTCTACCAGGAAAAGAATTCAGAGTAATGATAGTAAAGATGATCCAAAATCTTGGAAATAGAATGAAGAAAATACAGGAAACGTTTAACAAGGACCTAGAAGAACTAAAGAGCAAACAAACAATGATGAACAACACAATAAATGAAATGAAAAATTCTCTAGAAGGAATCAATAGCAGGATAACTGAGGCAGAAGAACAGATAAGTGACCTGGAAGATAAAATAATGGAAATAACTGCCGCAGAGCCGAATAAAGAAAAAAGAATGAAAAGAATGGAGGACAGTCTCAGAGACCTCTGGGAAAACATTAAACGCACCAACATTCGAATTATAGGGATCCCAGAAGAAAAAGAGAAAAAAAAAGGGGCCGAGAAAATATTTGAAGAGATTATAGTTGAAAACTTCCCTAAGATGGGAAAGGAAATAGTCAATCAAGTCCAGGAAGCACAGAGACTCCCATACAGGATAAATCCAAGGAGAAACACTCCAAGACACATATTAATCAAAGTATCAAAAATTAAATACAAAGAAAAAATATTAAAAGCAGCAAGGGAAAAAAACCAAATAACATACAAGGGAATCCCCATAAGGTTAACAGCTGATCTTTCAGCAGAAACTCTGCAAGCCAGAAGGGAGTGGCAGGACATATTTAAAATGGTGAAAGGGAAAAACCTACAACCAAGATTACTTTACCCAGCAAGGATCTCATTCAGATTCAACGGAGAAATTAAAAGCTTTACAGACAAGCAAAAGCTAAAAGAATTCAGCACCACCAAACCAGCTTTACAACAAATGCTAAAGGAACTTCTCTAGGCAGGAAACACAAGAGAAGGAAAAGACCTACAATAACAAACCCAAAACAATTAAGAAAATGGTAATAGGAACATACATATTGATAACTACCTTAAATGTAAATGGATTAAATGCTCCAACCAAAAGACATAGACTGGCTGAATGGATACAAAAACAAGACCCGTATATATGCTGTCTACAAGAGGCCCATTTCAGACCTAGGGACACATGCAGACTGAAAATGAGGGGATGGAAAAAGATATTCCATGCAAATGGAAATCAAAAGAAAGATGGAGTAGCAATTCTTATATCAGACAGAATAGACTTTAAAATAAAGACTATTACAAGAGACAAAGAAGGACACTACATAATGATCAAGGGATCAATCCAAGAAGAAGATATAACAACTGTAAATATTTATGCACCGAACATAGGAGCGCCTCAATACATAAGGCAAATATTTACCATTGCAACAAAAAGAATAAAATATCTAGGAATAAACCTAACTAAGGAGACAAAATACCTGTATGCAGAAAACTATAAGACACTGATGAAAGAAATTAAAGATGATACCAACAGATGGAGAGATATACCATGTTCTTGGATTGGAAGAATCAACATTGTGAAAATGACTATACTACCCAAAGCAATCTACAGATTCAATGCAATCCCATGGCATTTTCCACAGAACTAGAACAAAACATTTCACAATTTGTATGGAAACACAAAAGACCCTGAATAGCCAAAGCAATCTTGAGAAAGAAAAACGGAGCTGGAGGAATCAGACTCCCAGACTTCAGACTATACTACAAAGCTACAGTAATCAAGACAGTATGGTACTGGCACAAAAACAGAAATATAGATCAATGGAACAGGATAGAAAGCCCAGAGATAAACCCATGCACATATGGTCACCTTATCTTTGACAAAGGAGGCAAGAATATACAATGAAGAAAAGACAGCTTCTGCAGTAAGTGGTGCTGGGAAAACTGGACAGCTACATGTAAAAGAATGAAGTTAGAACACTCCCTAACACCATACACAAAAATAAACTCAAAATGGATTAAAGACCTAAATGTAAGGCCAGACACTATCAAACTCTTAGAGGAAAACATAGGCAGAACACTCTATGACATAAATCACAGCAAGATCCTTTTTGACCCACCTACTAGAGAAATGGAAATAAAGACAAATATAAACAAATGGGACCTAATGAAACTTAAAAGCTTTTGCACAGCAAAGGAAACCATAAACAAGACCAAAAGACAACCCTCAGAATGGAGAAAATATTTGCAAATGAAGCAACTGACAAAGGATTAATCTTCAAAATTGACAAGCAGCTCATGCAGCTCAATATCAAAAAACAAACAACCCAATCCAAAAATGGGTGGAAGACCTAAATAGCCATTTCTCCAAAGAAGATATACAGATCGCCAACAAACACATGAAAGGATGTTCAACATCACTAATCATTAGAGAACTGCAAATCAAAACTACAATGAAGTATTACCTCACACCGGTCAGAATGGCCGTCATCAACAAATCTACAAACAATAAATGCTGGAGAGGGTGTGGAGAAATTGGAACCCTCTTGCACTCTTGGTGGGCATGTAAATTGATACAGCCACTGTGGAGAACAGTGTGGAGGTTCCTTAAAAAACTAAAAATAGAACTACCATACGACCCAGCAATCCCACTGCTGGGCATGTACCCTGAGAGAACCACAATTCAAAAAGAGTCATGTACCACAATGTTCATTGCAGCTCTATTAACAATAGCCAGGACATGGAAGCAACCTGAGCGTCCCTTGACAGATGAATGGATAATGAAGATATGGCACATATATCCAATGGAATATTACTCAGCCATAAAAAGAGACGAAATTGAGTTATTTGTAATGAGGTGGATGGACCTAGAGACTGTCATAAAGAGTGAAGTAAGTCGGAAAGAGAAAAACAAATACTGTATGCTAACACATATACAAGGAATGTAAAAAAAAATAGAATGGTTCTGAAGAACCTAGGGGCAGGACAGGAATAAAGACACAGACCTACTAGAGAATGGACTTGACGACACGGGGAGGGGGAAGGTTAAGCTGTGACAAAGTGAGAGAGTGGCATGGACATATATACACTACACTACCAAATGTAGAATGGATGGCCGGTGGGAAGCAGCCACATAGCACAGGGAGATCAGCTCGGTGCTTTGTGACCACCTAGAGGGGTGGCATAGGGAGGATGGGAGGGAGATGCAAGAGGGAGTAGATATGGGGATATATGTATATGTATAGCTGACTCACTTTGCTATAAAGCAGAAACTAACACACCATTTGAAAGCAATTATACTGCAATAAAGATGTTAAAAATATAAGTAAATAAAAAAACATAATAAATAGGTAATAAACACATAGAGTACAAAGTTCATAAGGAAGAAAGTTTAAAAATATTTTTAGAATAAGTAATAAATGTGTATCTCAAAATATCCATAAGATACAAAAGCATGAAAGGTAAGTATGCTAATACTTTTTCCTTCCCCTAATCCTTTCAGTATTTTCCTTTCTCCCCATCCGTATCCCCCACCCAAACAACCACTGAGACTAGTTTCTTAACAGTTCGTAAAGGCAAAGAATTTGTCTCTTCCATCCTTTCTGGTGAACTGATCTCCATCGACAAGGCCTCAGTGTGTGAAGGCTGGGAATCATGTGTGTTGTATAATTGAACTATTCTATTTCTCAGGCTGTAGCTAATTTATAGATTTTCTGTGTCAGAGAGGTCATTAAAAATGCCTATTTTGAGAAGCCTTTCCTAATTTCCCTCAGGAGATCTTTGCCCACCTTGAGAGGCTAAGCCTTTGTATTTCCATCTGAAGGCATACTTTACTTCTTAATGTTAAACATAGCTTTTACTTTTTTCATTATAAAATCATATTTCATATTAGGAAATGTAGATAAGCCATCCTATACCACCACCATCCAAAGATAAACACCTATACTTTGCTGTATATACTTCTAGAGAATTCTCATATATTTTTATACATAATCTTTTAAAAAGTGATATCACATTATAATAACAATTTTTCAGCTTATTCTACCTTAGTATACACTCTGTATTTTTCCATTTCTAGAAATCATTCCAACATTTATGTTAGAGCAACCTGGCAGCTGTTGTAAATAGACCCCATCATGCGATGGGCGCATACAGTAGAAGTTTAAGCCTTGCTTTTGTACCAGTCCTGAACATGAATAGGCCATGGGGGCAGCTTTCCTCCAAGTGAGCAACCAGAAACTCAGGCTGTCTGAGGCTCTGCCATCTTTAACACTTGACTTCTAGGGTTTTGTGATCTTGCCATTCCAACCAGCCAGGAGGAAAGAGCATGTAGGATCTCACAGGTGCAGCACTGGAAATGGTGTATTTTATTTCCATCTACTTTTTATTGAGCAGGACTCAGGCACATGGCCACACCTAATAGTAGAGGAAGTTGGGAAGTGTATCTAGCTGTGTATGCAGGAATAAGAAGAGGAATTTGGGCGAAAGCCTAGCAGTCTCTGTCACATATTTATTAATATAGCTTGTCTGTGGTCTTGCCTATGCCTGGAAAGCTGAATCCTTGTCTGATTTATGCCCACAACACTTTTTACAGTAACTGACACATAGCTGTCACTGCTCTGTAGATATCTGCTGAATGAATGAGTGGAAACTACCTAATTCTATTGTCCAGGATTAATGAGAATCTATTCCTTTTGTTAAGGGGTAAACAAGAGACCCTTCTCAGATCATGAAGGAAATGTGGAGTAGAAACTTGGCATCTGAGAAGGAAAAACTTTTTAAGGAAAAGACAGGGTCCTTAGCCTGGTCTAGGAATACAGGTGAAGGGAATATAAACTTCCCAGGAGCCAAGGAGGCTTCCGAACAGAAATAGTCTGGACTTGCATTGTAAGGGAACTGCATGATTTCTTTCCAAAGCTGGATAAGGCAGATCTCTCTATAACCTTTATGGGTCTGAACTGTAATCCTTGATGTTTATGTAGTCTGTATCTTCATGACATGCTTATATTTATAGAAAAGAAGTTTTTTTGCTAGGGTTGTTCCTGAGAAGACAGGTCTGAAGGTCCTGTGTTGAGGGCTCACTCTGAGAAATAGGAAAGGCCCTGCAGTGGAGGAAATGCCACAGGCTCCCAGGGGACTGGCAGTGGGACTCTGGGGTGGCACCCAGAGAGCAAGTGGTGAGGACAGGTGGTCTCCTGGCATTGCTGGGAGACGGCAGGTTCAGGACCTTCACTGATCAGACAAATGTCTGTTTTCCTACACATTAGGTGATGCTGATACGGATTCTGGGCAGCAGGTGGGGGCAGGAGAGGCTATGCCAGTTCTCCACGTGCCTTCTTCCCAGGAGAGCCTGGAAGGTCCGTGCTGTTTTGTTCCCCTTCTGCCAACCCCCAAAGCATAGTGACTGGTGCCAAGGCAGCTGGCGAAGGAGGCTGAAGCCAGGCCCAGAATTCCCTTCTCACTCCAAGCCTGGGTTTTACTGTAATGTCAGGAGCCAGTGAGCTCGGTCCATGAGCTCCCCATTCTCACTTGGCCAGCCCTGCTCTCCACCTTTAATTGGGGAGATCATTAGGGAATAGTTGATTTCTCACCGTACAGTCTGATCCCCCCAGTGTACTTACTCTTGGAAACTACCTACAGATTTGGGGCTTGCTTTCCTCTTCTCTGTAAGAGGGTAGCAGGAAGAATGCCCCCCCATGGATTCTCATGGCCATGGCTGTCCTGTTATGGGGTCAAGTGGCCATTGGCTCTCTTCCACAGTTGGCCTGGTTGGGGAGTGGACTGAGGGCTTTTGGGCATCCTGAACACTTTTTTCTTTTTTTTCTGCAGGATTAGACACAACCTACTGGGACACACAGGGCGCTGGAGGACGGAGGAGGCGTAATGCTCAGCCCCTGCCCCACCGTGCCTTCAGAAGCTGATGGCCAGCCAGCCAACATTTCGAGGCAGGCACACATCCTTCGGGGCTTATGAATCCACCTTCTTGCCTCCTGCAAAGGGAAAGGGGATGATTGGGCCAGGTAATTTTATTATTGGATAGACCTTCTGGTCATTTAACATCTTACATTTTACAACTTACATGAAAATCAGCTTAACGTGTTGAAGGCTACTTGCTTGTTGAATGGAATTTTTAAATGGTGCAGCAGTTACTTTGGCTTCAGTAAAAGCTTGGAATGAAAAAAGTCAAGAGTATATATAGTTTCCTTTCAGTATCCCGAGTGGCACATGTAGTTATTAAGATTTAAAGCATTTTGGCCTTTAGATCATAAAATTGCTAGAGCTAAGGGGGAGAGGGTAGAGATGAAGGGACAAAGGAAAGGAAGGGGAAGGGGAAGAGGATTCTTGTAAATGTTTTTAGCTGATAAATAACGCTATCTTATAGGGCACTTGTCCATCTGAAACCTCGGAGCTCTTTGTGGGATCATACCATCAGTCCTCACACTGTCCCCCCTAGGAGATAAGAGAGGCAAATGGCAATCGATATGAAATTTGAAAGAAGAGGTTCTGAGGAGGGGCTATCAGTTGTTTGCTATAATGTCACCAGGAAGTTTCTGCACCATGGGTGTAGGTCCAGGTGTCCCAACCCCTGTTAGAATGCTTAGAACTGCACACATGGCTGTGCCCTGGGCTAAGTAAAGGATGAAGGTCGCCATCTTGCTTTATGATCCATTGGGGGTGAGGGGAGGGCACTATTAAAGAACATGAAAAACCATTTAGGGTAGAAGTAGAAGCAGGCTCTTGGGATGGTCCAAATGATAGGTTTAACTGCCTCCATTTTAATTATGAAGTTATTTGTTTGGATATGGCTACCATTTGAAAGCCACAAAAAGCAACTGAGAGCACAAAAGTATTTACTGTAAAAAAATTCAGTGGAAAAGAAATGCAGCGCGGTGGGCTGGGGAAGGGACTATCATAACATTTCTTCTAACCCCTCCCCCAGCACTTACTCCCCACCCAGTGAATCTCGTTAGTTGGTATATAAGGGGGAAATTGTAATTTAGTCATGGTTGAATGTATCCCATTTCCTTTTGGTATTTAGAGACTTTTTTTTTTCATAATTATGCTTTTGTGACGAGGGAGGTATTGGGATTCTCTGGGGTTTGGGAAGATCTTTGCTTTATCCTGAAAGCACCTGTCTATTCCCTCTGTGCAATGGTTTCTAATCCTGCCTAGGATGGAGAGATACAAAATGGGCTTCCAATTTCATGGTTGAAGTGAGAAGAGATAATATCAGCTCAGTTTCCTGCATAAAAATTATTTCTAATACAAATCTTCTAGAAGTTTGCCTTTGTGGCTGCAATATGGTCAGGAGGATAAGCTTGTGTATGTGTGTGTATGTAGTTTTCACTCATGTATATTTATAAATAGATCATGGGGAGAAATTCTTAAATAACCCAAGAATTGGGCAGGATGCTCTATGTTATCAATGTGAGTGTGCAAGGTGATTCCTTTTAAGCGTTTTGTAGCATCCCTTGAGTTAGAATCATGGCAAGTGTCAGGTGTATCAGCCCTTGATGGGAGCAATATTTCAGGCATCTCTAGCAGCAGTTATCTCAAGACAATCGTCCCTGTATAGGCTCCGCACATTGATCTTTGGCATTTGCTGTGCTGTAATATCGAAGGAGCTGAGAGAGGAAAGGGTTAAGGAAAATAAATGGGGTCTGATGTGAACATCTTTCCTCCTTTTCAGCTTTTTAGAAGATAAATGTTTTAGATTTCAATCTGTGGTTCCCAGCAGCTCTCTGGGAACACTGCAGTCGGCCCACAAAAATCGCTACTGCTGAGCCAACCCTAGATAATGCCTTTCAGCAGGGATGACATAATGTGCTAAAAGAAGACTATGATGTAATGCCCATCTCAGAAGTCAGAGCCAATTTCCGTTACAAAGCCTTGGAGTGTAGCAGGAGGTAATGAGCTAGCATAAATTTGTGCAGCTCGGAAAACTTTTAGGTCTGATATTCTGATCTGCATGTTTAAAGGCAGAAGAAAAAAAAAGAAATAGAATTCCTAGATCTGCTGGGCTTAAGAGTATCTGCTCAGCAAGAAGCTCTGCCCACTTCCAATTTGGACAGACTGGTGCCCCAGGCTGCCCAGATCACCTTGGCCCAAGGGGGAGATAATTGTCTGGGTCCATCATCTGCAGCAAGGTGGTGATGTAATGTGTAAGGCTAAATTTGTTTCTGCAGATGATGCTTGAGAAGTGGGTATGGTGTTTGAAGGAGATCGTGCCTTCCCTGGCATGTGGGGGTAACCAGGTTGGAAATGCCTAGGAGGAAGTCGGGGGAGGGAGTAAGGAGTGTTGAAGAAAGTCAGAATGACCTTGAAAACTGTGTTAGGTGCAACCTGCCCTGGCTTGGAGAAGTACGCTTGTGGGGTACCTGAAGCTCCCAGGTAACCTCCGCAGCCTCACCTTAATGATGTATCCTGACCTCCTGGGGTGTCGCCTGCCTGGCAACCAGGGTCCAGCTCTTTGTTGTGTTTCATACAAATGTTGAAAACAGCCATAAATTCATCTAAGCAATGACCTAGAGTCTCATAGGATATGGAAAGGAAAGCACGATCTTTGATTTAAAGGGCGTTCTATCCCATTCCCACTACAGTTTTCTTTTGGTTCATTCTTTCCTTCATTTTATTTTTAATGGCTCTGAGTGCTTCCATGAGGAACAGATTTCTGTTTTGTTTGCCTTCCATGGTTTCTGTTGCTTATTCCTCACTGGGGGGCTTGATCCTGTAACCTGCCCTGCACACCATCAACTCCCTCTGGATGGAAGGACAATAGTTTTGTGTGCCTTCTTGTTGCAGATCAGGCCACCAGTGCCACAGACCTGGTGATAGCATTGGCAGAGAATTGCTGGCTTCACAAACTGAATGCTGTGTCTTTAAATAAGGAATGGACATCAGGAGCAGATGAAATTTTTCTGGTATAAGAAAATGAAATAAAATGGAAAACATAACATATAGGTTAAAGAAGAAATGCTCCTGTGACATGCCAACTGAAATGGGCATTGCTTTCTAGACCTTTCTGTGAAGTGCCAGCAAGTCTTTTAAGTGTATTCTTCCCTGTTGAAAGGAGAGTCGCCATCTCAGCCACTGGTGGTCATTTGCAGATGGATCACAGGTCAGATATCAATACTATTAATGATAATTTTTATCCAGTGTTTTTCAGTGTACAGCAGATGCTGTCCTAAACTCCTTGCATTAACTGTCTTGTTTAATTCTTACCAGAACCCACCCTGTGGGGTAGGTCCACTTAGTATTATCACATCCATTTTACAAAGGAGGAAACTGAGGCTCAGAGGGTTTAAATAACTCACCAGGTTCCCAGCTAGTACGTGGCCCAGCTGGCACTGGCATCCCTCTTATCCTAGGACGCTGCAGGAGACATGCTTAACCGCTATGGAGCACTAGTGTACAGATGGCACCAGGTTTAGGTAGAGATGGTTCCTGTCTTCAAGGTGAGGTATTCCACAGGGCAAGTGAATGCCTTCATTGATAGTTGCACAAAGCAAAGGATTGTTATCTTTTCTTTCTGTATCTGCATCACTTGGCCCAGTGCTGGGTATGTACCATGTGCTCACTAATTATTTGCTAAGGTGGGCAGTGGGGGATGCAGAAGAAAGAGTGCATGAAAGAATAAAATCCAAATCAGATAGAGAGCGCTCTGAAAATGACAAGGAGTCAGGTTGCTTCTAGTTTATCAGTGAAGACTGCATGCAAAAGATGGTCTACAATGTGTCTACATTAGCAGCGAAATAAAGTGAAAAGGGTTATTATTATTTGTCCCCAAATACTTTAGCCTCTGACTGGGTGATTGAGTCTGCTCAGTGAATAAGTGGTAGAAAAATGTTATGCACAGATGGCATTTGTATTAATAGAGGCCCCTCCATAGGCAAGTTCTTACCAGTTCGATAATGTCAGTTTTTAAAAGGAATCTCTGATATACAGATGAATGGGGACAGGAGCATAGTTTGACTATAGGAAGGACATGGTAAAGCAGAATTACTGATTTGGATAGTCTCCTTTATTTTCAACAGCCATGGGTCCACCACTATATAGTTATTGTATTTACACAACAGCACAGAGATTATGAGACCTTCTCCCTCTTCTTTAGTCTGAGATATGTGACATCTGATGTTTGTTTATTCTCATCTTTCTAAACCATAAAAAGACATAGAAGGGACAATACAATTTAAAAAAATCTCACAAATATCCTCAACCTACAGCAAGCAAAATCATTCACTCAACAAACATTGGGCAATGGTGAGACCATCTCAGTGGTAGGTTCAAAATCTCATGCTTTCAAGTATCTATTTGGCATGGAGGAATTTTGTTTTCACCACAAAAACCCTAGGAAATGCTCCTTTGACCTTCACACCAAATTATTCCTGCCCTGTCTGCATCCTTAATGCCTAGTGAATCTGCCTCCTTTCTGTTCTCACAGCGAGTGCTCTTTACCTCTCATTTAGATCATCATAAGAAGCTGATTCTTCCTCCAGTGTCTTTCACTCCAATTCATTATGGCCCAAGTAATCTGCCTAAAGGCCAGTCCTCTGAAAAATTTTCAGTGTCTGTCTATCACCTAGAGAATTTAGACCAACCTTTCTATCTCATTCTTTTAGATACTCTGCAGTTTGGCTTCCATCAAAACTTTCCAGCTGTATATCCCTTCATTTATCTATCCTATGCTTTAGCCAAACTGGCCTACTTGTTGTCTCCCAAACAGATATTTTATTCTTGTGCCTTTGTGCAATTTCCTTTTTTCCAGGAAGGCCATTCCTCAGTGTCCTCTTACTGTTTAAGTCTTTTCTGTCCTTCAAGCCCCAGCTCAAGAGGCCACATCTTTGATGAAGATTTCTTGGCTCCTGCCTCCTGGAAATGACTTACTCTTTCTCTGGGCTCCCGTAATATTCAGGTCGAATCTCTCGGGGATTCTATCTGATTCCTCCCTGTGTTATAATTGTTAGTGTGAAATGTCACAATCTTAGACTTTTGCAACCAGGAGAAATATTTTTCTTCTTTTTAAATTCCTAGAGGCAAGAGTACATCTCCTTCATATTCACATCCCATGGAGTGTGCAGCAGATTCTTATCACATGGCAGATGTTCAGTAGATGACTGTCAAATGAATGAAATGAGCATTTAAAATCCACAGTTGCAATATTAACCATTGAGACATATATAGTCCCAAAGCTGGAAAATGGGGTTCACTTAGATATACTTGCCTCTGCTTCTTTTTGTCCCTTAGATATGGGTGACCAAGGATATTCAGTGAGACTTGCTGCTATTTGGTTTATCTGAGGAGGCCAAAAATAGTTGGGAAGAAAAGGGTGATGACAGGAGATGACAGGAAGCCGCTGACTAGTTGACTTTCTTTTTTTCATCAAAAATTTTCACCCTTTACTTCTCTCTTTACTATCCCTTTCGTCTTCCTCCTGTTCTCCACACTTTTTGACTCATGGTAAGGACCATGAGTGATCAATACAGATTAGAAAGATAATACTAGATTTCTTGCTCCATGGAAACTTTCTGGTTCCACTGAATTATTATGTCCATTGAGGAAATTTAAGTCTTGCTTTCCCATTCTATAAAATGAAAGGGTGATAATGGATTAGCCCTGAGTTCCCTTATAGCATCAGAATTTGTTGGAATCTAGTAAGCGACAATGCTAGATATTTTCCCCCTCACTCGGGCTGTTGAGTTCTTGAGTAGAACATTGACATTGATATCTTCTTTGCTATAGATAGTTTTATGGAGGATGTTAAACCTTGAGTGGGTGAAAAGGATTTGAGCTGACTGGTACCGAAAACTCACAGGGCTAAAGAAATTCCCTTTAATGAATAATAGGGTAATGAAATTCCCCTGTAAAACTTGGCAAAGTCAAGAAAAGGGTGGGTATTACTATGGTGAAACTTCTATGAACCAGAGGGTAGCTAATTGTAACTATTCTTTTTCTGGAAGCTGGTGTAGGCACACACATCCCTGAATCCAAGAAAATAAGACTTTTTTTGTCCATGCTCAAGCACCTGTTAAAAGACCTGTCACTGAGCCTCTATCTGTGAATAGCTATGACGAAGCTCCACCTCTGACATCCTTAAAGCATTTCCTTTGACGAAAGATCACAACCTCAGCCTCTCCAGGTTGACTTGAAGCCAGCTACTTCCTGCCTAAACCAAAATAACTATGAGCCAAGCCAAAGGATAAGACAGTTTGAATGGATCAGCAGAAAAGATGATAATGAGATGAGGATCATCAAGATGGTGTTGCTTCCACTGATGGTTCCCGGGTCTCCTGCCCATGTAGGGTAAATAGGGAGGGGAGGAGAGACCTCCCAGGAAATGCATGTGAATCACGAGCAGTCCCCCATGACTACCTGTGGACCCCCTCCTTCCAGGAATGAACTCACCAACTGACTTCAAAAAGAACTCAGCCCACGTCTGCCATTGACCACAGTCTTGTCACCAACACCTTATGATTAACTGAATCAAAAGCTTCCGACAGGTCTAAAATTAGCCTGGCTAAACATACCATTAAGGAGTCAGGGAGGAGTGTGAATGACCTTTCTTCAGCCCTGGTCTCCCAGATCCAGTCAGCTGTGGGAGCTCACTGGCGTGCTAAATTGAGCTTTTAGGTTCTTAAAATAAATGACCCTTTAGATGGATTTTTTTTTTTAATTGCCTGAAGGTGCATATTTTTAGAAAGTTTGGAAGCATTCTGTTCATCTATTTTAAATCATTTGAGTGTAAAAATGTGGCATTTTCACACTTTGGGATATTCAGGTCCCCTATTCCTTTTTTAAAAGTCTCTAATATTTTTATAAACCTTTCAAATTAATTTATTTTAGGGCCAAATTTGATTTCCTCACCATTTCTGAGGTAGGAATGTAACTTTATGAGGGAAAAGAAAATCATGGCAGTTTGTCATAAAGAAGTTATAAATATGTGGGAATACTATTCTCAGCATTATATTTCTGGTGGGGACTTAAGTACCCATGGAGAAGAGTGGCAAAGGCAGGGTCTGTGTTTTTACTGCTTTACACAAACCTTTAATGGTAAATTAAAGAAAAATATTCATTCTCTTTATCCTTGCTACTCAAGGACACCCTTAGCCTCCATTTCTTTCCAAGTTCCAGGCATGAAAGACCCAGGGGAAGAAACTGAAGATGACATGGTGCCATTTCTGAACTCTTTCTTGACATGAGCCAGACTGTTTCAATTTCTTTACCTTCCAGCCCAATTATTTTGAAATTTCATTTCTCTTCTCACTAAGCCAGCGTGTCCCAAAGTCTGTTTCCTAGAATACTGGGTCTGTAGGATGTTAAGAGATATGACATGGAAAAAGAGTTTTGAGTTAAACAGATTTCTTTACTGCTGGGCTTCTTTCTCAGATTCCCTGGTGTGTGATGTGAATCTCTGAGAAGGGAATGTGATGTGTAGTATTTCTCATGCTTATGTGCCTTGGATGAACTTATTCTGCCCTCTCTCTCTTTCATTCTCTTTGTCTATTTATTAAACCAAGTATCTAGAAGACTGATGTTTTCAGAAGCACAATCTGGGAAGTAAAAGAGGATAATATTTGTAATTTCAAAATTTATATGTTTTTCAGTTGACTGGGCAGTGATCATCTAGAGTGGCTACTGGTATGGCCCAGCTCTCCCGCCACTGGGTGGTGGCCCTGGACCATCACTTGTCTTCTCTGAACCTCCATTTCTTTATGTATGAAATGAGAGGGCTGGGCCAGAGGATCCTTTGGACCATTATAGTGCCCCCTCCCCAAGTTCCTGCAAGGATGACAGTGACAGGGCTTGGCCACCCAGCCCCTCACCCACAGTTGGTTGGACTAGAGGTGGAATAATGTTATCTGTTCAGGCGTGAATGATGTACTTTTGGCTTCCTCTATTTGAGATATTGTCAAAGAGTCATTAGTGGTCAGAGAACAGACCTAAGACATTTTAGGCTAAAGGAAATCCTTTAACAAAGGGCAGGCATCTGAAAATGGGAGCTTGGCTAGAAAGTGGATCCTCAGCCATGATTTTAATATAGGCCTAATAGCCCAGCTAAGGTCATTTTCATGATTTTGAATTAAAGTGTGTCTGTGCTAATGCTGTAATTATAAACAGGCTTTATCAAGTCAAGGAGCATTTGCCCTTCAGTCATTGTATTTCAAGACACTGTCCACTTTTGACAAGTGAAAAATGTCTTTAGTTTGGAAGTCTACTACAGAAAAACATAGCTGTGATAGTTACATGTCATCTTCTCTCTGATCCTCCTACCTCAAACCCAGAGCCTGCAATCAATGTTTGAAGAGCCCTGGACCGGAAGGAAAGCCCATGTTCTATGTAAAGACACACTAGACTCTAAACCCACTGGGCTCCAGTTTCCTGATCTGTGAAGTGAGATCCTGATTGTACTGTCTCTTGGAAGCACACCTCCAGAGGCTTCTCTGTCCTTCTCCTGATCAAAACGTACCCGCCCCAGGGCCTTGCCCTCAGCTTTTCAAGCTGAGTCTTCAAACATCTGTGGTGGGTTAGGTGTTCATGGCTTCATTGCTCTCATGGGGACGTTGTTCTAGTTCTGTTGGCAGTAAGACACCCTTGAACACACTCTGCCATAGTTTGAAGGAATGCATTACTCCTGATGCAAACCACACGTTCTGAATGTGGCCATAGTGTTTTGGTGGCTTGGTGTATCTTGGAGCCATCTTCATTCATACTCCGCAGGCAGCTTCCTTTCGTCCAAGTCTGTTCATTCTCAATAACAGTATACAGAAGCCAGGGTAAAGCCTCTTATTTACACTCTATTTTCATCTTGGCTCAAACAAGTCGCATAGGATCAGAGTGGTGAATATGGCACCTGTCTGAGCATAGACGAATCGGGAAGAAGAGTCTCTTCCCCAGTAGACATCATTGCGTGGCTGTCACAAGTCTACAGTTTGTCCTTTAGGTCTCTGAAGACAGGCTCTGCTGTACCAGTCCCTCCCACAGGCCCCTTCCCATAAATCAGCTCACCCTCTCTAAGCTCCTCCAGTGTAGACAGTAGATTGCGTGACCCGGCCCTCCTCAGGTGAGTGTTGAGTGGACCAGGAGTAGGTATCTGATCCCAGAAGAATCATTCCCTAGGCTGGGTTGATCAATGATATTTTTTCTCTCAATAATTTGACCTAAGGATTACTTTCCTGTCTCCCATGCGTTAGAGTTGGCTCCTTCTAAAAAAGCCTCATCTCAGTTATGCTTCTGCCTAACCTTCCTGTCATCCCCACCATTTTTCTTTTCCTAAAATTTGAGCTGAGAAATTCCTATGGGAATGACTTACCTGTTGGTTTCTTTCTCATATAAATGGAAGTTTGTCTGTTTGCTTATTAGTACATGATGGAGGAACAAACGGATGGATTTTCATCTTACTTGGAGAGTACATTTACATGGTCTGACTTAAAATATAGGCTGTGTAACGTCCATGAAATTCACCTTTTGGGGACGGATGAGGATAACTCAAAGAGGGACTTTTCTTCATAGACATTTTCCAAAATATCTGCAAGAGATTGATTTGCAATCAAGTTGCTTTTGGGCAGTTGGGTCTAGCTGATTTGAATGATGGAGTTTGATGTAGAGGTTGAGGTAGTTTGGGAACTAAAAGGGACTTGGGCATTTACGTGTTTCTCTCACTGGAGTCTGGAGTGTGGTATGGACCATCTTTGTGCACTCTTTTCCAGGGATGGTTTGGTTTTCTGCTGAAAATATTTGAATCACTTTAGGATTAAAGCCAGGTTGAAGAAGAAAAATAGAGAGAGAGAGGGAAGAGGTGGCTTCCTGCCTTTAGTCCCTGAGCAGTTAGGATCTTCCAAAGTAAAAGGGTATGAGACTCATTCACTGATGCTCAGTGCCTGAGAAACACCGAGAGACCAAACCGTGTGGGACTGAGATGGAGGCTTGGGGGTGGCTCCATGAAGTCTCAGGGACTGAGGGATGGGCTGCATGGCTGGATGTTCTGGCTACAGTGTCACGTCAGGGATCTGGGATTATGTTTGCGTTCAGCATTTTTTTTTTCTCAGCACGTTTCTCAGAAACTGTGGAAAGCAAATGCTTAGGCATATGGGCTGCTGTCAATGATAACAAATGAATTGTACACATTTTTTTTTCTAAATTCCTGGAAACTGAATGACCACATGGCTGGGTATAAAATAACCCCTCCCTTATTTTAGATTTTTTTTTTTTTTTTTTACTATGAGTAATACTTTATTTATTTTATTTTATTTTATTTTTTAAACATCTTTATTGAAGTATAATTGCCTTACAATGGTGTGTTAGCTTCTGCTTTATAACAAAGTGAATCAGTTATACATATACAGTATGTTCCCATTTCTCTTCCCTCTTGCATCTCCCTCCCTCCCACCCTCCCCATCCCACTTATTTTAGATTTTCATGTGAGGTTTAAAAGATAATGGTGATACATCTTCAAGAAATTAGAATTTTGGGGGAAATCTTGATGGTGTATCCTGTGGCAATTTCAATGATAATTTGCAACTTTTCTGTTGGTGTGGTACATCATTTATTCTGCAGTGAGCTGGATGTTGTTTTAAACACTATGAATTGCAAACTTCATAAACAGGAGAAAAGCAGAAGTAGTTAGAAGGGCCCCTTATAAAAGTCCATTTAGTTTGTATAAACAATTTAAAATTTATGGAGCCTCCTTTGTTTGTAATTAAGAATAGTGGAAATGAAAATAACATTTAAAGTGACAGGATGACTTTATATACTAATAATATTCCCTCAAATCACATAAGGTAGGCATTATCGACATCTATGTTTTACTGATGATAATCAAAGAGATTAATTGACTTGCTGTAAATGACACTGCTGGTGGTGAAGTAGGGATTCAAGCCCAAGTCTTCCCCTATTATTCCTCATGTAATTCCATAACCCAGCCCTGTGGTGTCTTCTTTTTACAGTTTATTTTTGGTGAAAAATGAACCTGCAGCAATAAATAAAACAAAGCAAAGCAATTTAAGTACCCAAGAGGAAAGGTGTACTGGCCAACTCTTGTTCCCTACCACACATCCTCTTGCCCTACCTTTTATTCCAGCCATTACCATGGAAACCAGCTACACCATCTATCTCCATCTTTGTGCCTCCAGGATTTTTTGACTTGGCAGTGTGGGCCACCTACTGGAACTCACTAGGCTGTTCTCATGCATGAGCAAGCCTGGAACGGCAATCCTTGACCAATGGAGGATGGTAGCCGGTCAATAAATGCTCCTTTCCTGGATGGCTGCTCCTACAAATCTCTGCAATATACCTTGCGTTATTTTTTTTCTTCTTTCCTGTTTTGTTCTTTCCAGCTCTCAACTGTTTCCTGGATTGATCTCTGTAAATTAATGACCCATATTCAAGCCTTTATCTCAGGCTCTGTTTTCTGGGGGAAACCCAAGCTAAGACAAAAGCTTTCTGCAAACATGAGCTTCAAGACTGCTCACTAATTACAGCAGACATTCATTGTTTCTGTCATTTGGTATTCACTCTTTCTTCTTCTTTTTTTATTGAATTATAGTTGATGTATAATGTTGTGTTAGTTTCAGATATATGGCACAGTGATTCAGTTTTATATATGTATTTATATATAACTTTTTCAGGTTCTTTTCCATTATAGGTTATTATAAAATATCGAGTATAATTCCCTATACAGTAGGTCCTTGTTGGTTATCTATTTTATATATAGTAGTGTGTATATGTTAATCTCAACCTTCTAATTTATCCCTCTCGTCCCCTTCTCCTTTGGTAACCATAAGTTTGTTTTCTATGTCTGTGGGTCTATTTCTGTTTTATAAATAAGTTCCCTTGTATCAGTTTTTAGATTCCATATATAAGTGATTCTATATGATCTTTGTCTTTCTCTGTCTGACTTACTTTACTTAGTATGATAATCTCTAGGTCCATCCATGTTGCTGCAAATGACATTATTTTATTCTTTTTCATGGCTGAGTAATATTCCATTGTGTATATGTACCACATCCATTCTTCTGTTGATGGACATTTAGGTTGCTTCCATGTCTTGGCTATGGTAAATGATGCTGCAATGAACATTGGGGTGCATGTATCTTTTTGAATTATAGTTTTCTCTGGATATATGCCCAGGAGTGGGATTGAAGGATCATATGGCAACTCTATTTTTAGTTTTCTGAGGAGCCTTCATATTGTTCTCCATAATGGCTCTACCAGCTTACATTCCCACCAACAGTGTAGGAGCGTTCCTTTTTCTTCACGCCCTTTCCAGCATTTATTATTTGTAGACTTTTTGATGATGGCCATTCTTCACTTTTTCTTCTTATGGTAACCATAGCTTGAATTCTTCTCTTTCTAACTCAGTCCATGTGGCTTTGGTGTACCTGATTCCATCCCCTGATCCACATGTTCCAGGTCATAGTCTAGGTTTGGAGGAGAACATGTGATCTAATCAGATGCTGTCAGACTTTTACTGGGGATAGAACTTGTGCCCCTATGTGCTGGGCTGGGCGCCTGAGAGGCTGAGAGGTCTGTGCCACCAATGCCGTCATGTGGGACTGGAGACTATGGAAGGCAGGACTAATTGAAGGAAAAAAAGCCATGTCCTGATCATACTATTTGAGTCCTGGATCCATCTATGCACCAAACTAGATCCACCCCTGAACTGTTAGTAAGCCCATAAATTGCCCTTTAGCCAAGCTGCTCACTTGCAATGAAAGTGTCTCAACCATTCTCCAAATCTTCAGGACGTCTAGGTTCAGGCCTTGCCCTGTACATCCAGACGCATCTTAATTTCCATTGCACAAGTATCCTGCCAACAACAGGATTAAAGAAACTACCATGGGGAGATAGATTTTTTTCCTCATCCCATCCATCCAATCAGACTGAGATGTTCTGGGTGAAATAATCTGTGGCACAGTTTCAATCTTCCCTCACAGAGGAATGGCAGAGTCTCAATATCTTTGCTGATGAGATCATGGAAGCCATGGCTAAGACGGAGTCATTTCTGTCTTGATGAAAGGGGTGGGTTAGCTGTGTAGTGATGACTTTGGTGTGACTCACTTCTTCTGGGGCCCTGGTGTCCTCTTTCATTTTCTAGAATTGCTGTTTTTGAGGAATGCTCTGTACTAAGCTATATACTGAGTCTACACTAGGATAATGCTTTCACAAGCATTGCTGGTGGTGGTTTGGATAATCCAGGTTCTATCATCTGCAAGACTTTGCGCCTCAGATTTTACCTTCTTGTTCTCATTTATGCTTATTTCACTTTTGGAAATTCACAGCCTTCTTCCCTAATCTAAATCATTGTCTTCTGCAAACCAGTGTCTTCTGAGGAAGATTACTCAGATTTAGAAGAGTTTTACCAGAAAGACCTTTTCCTGTTCATTGCCCTCCACGTCTGCTTCTGCTTCTAGATGCCAGTGTATTTATAACCTACCTGATGGTGTGATGCAGATAAAGCCTTCCTAGGCAAGGGGATGAGGGCATCATGCCAGTCTTAAGGTGGCCCTAGTTTCTGAGCATAGAGGCAACCACTTAAATCTCTAGAGCTTGCGTGATTTCTCAACTGCTTCAAACTCCACATCAAAGCATCTCTGGCTTCTTAAAGGAACAGGAAACCCATAAGCTCACCTCATCTGTCAGCCATTCTTAAGGCTTTTTCTCCATAGGCTGAACAATTTTATAATTTTCTTAGTTGTCTGAGGTGTAGAAAGCTCAAGAAGAGGTGCCCAGAGTTAGTCTGGGACAAATACAAGGGTGTAGGACAGACTTGCAAACAGAAGTCCCGAGCTGAAAGGAGACACCAAACTAAAGAAAAGTTCTGTTCATCTAAGCAGGCTTTCTGAACAATGCCTTTTTCCCTGGGGACTTGATCTACCAGTATCCATCTGATCGTGTTCTCACTATTAGTTCTATCTTTTGAAGACAGTGCTTTCCTTTGAAAAAGAATTCTTTATCTCTGGCATCAGGGTTTTTGTTATATTTGCCAAGGGGCCCTGGGGCTCAATTTTAAGTACTGGGAGTGCTTATATGTTCCTTTGAGTTATTGTTAATTTTTTACTTCTAGGCAAAGAAGTGCGATGTGCCTAGTTTTTTTGTTTTTAGAGTAAAGCTCTAGTTATAACTACCCTGCTTTTGCCTGTTGGTATAACTCAGTAGTCTACTTTTCAGCCAGGAGAATGGGGTCCTGCTGAGATAGAAGACAACTGAGCAACAGAAGGATGGAGGAAGGCACTTCTAGTTATACTGGTAGCCTTGGACTGACTGGATGCTTCAGCTGGCCTCCCGTAGGCACGTTGATGAGAGCCCCATATAGAATCCTGCTCTATTTAGGATTGCCGTTGGGGACCCCAAGTAGGGCCTGCTAAAGTTTCTTTTACCTCCTACTATACATAAACAAATTGAATTACACAATTATGACAAAAACATACCTCACCAGCACCATTGGTCATCCCTCAGGCATTTGGGGTTATAAATCAAGGTCTAGAGAGGGCACATCTGACCTCACAGAGCTGAGAACCTGGCTCAACACAGCTAGTTGTAGGGATTTCTTAGACACCCTGTTGCACGATTGTGAGGTTCAACACCAAGTCTTCCAATGGGCTTCTCTTGGTGGTCATTTTGTAAAGACTTTAAAGCTGATGTTATTTATTAGTGAGCATCACTCTGTGCAAGACACTATACTTAGCACCGCAAGATAATACAAAGAAGGATAAGAAAGGGTTCTTGCCTTCCACACATTTACAATCTTGCTTGGGAAGCCAGGGCACTCAACAGACAAAATTAAACAATGAAATACATGTTTTGTAGGAACACAAGACTGCAGTCCTGGAGATGTTACAAGGTAGCTGGTGATTACTAATTAGGTTTACTCAATATAACTTACTTTTTTGATGATAAATAAGTACATCATTGTTGTTTTACATAACCTTAACATTCATCACCACCCAAAGACAGATGTAGATTTTGTTTCTGATGATGAATACCCTATGATTTATTTTGCAGCTCTGACATAGAAATCAAGATGCTGTTGTTATTTTATTTATCAAAACTAACAGTTGATGGAACTAGATTGGATATTGCTATGGCCCAGGAAAAGTTCTGAGCCACTGAGAGTATACTGTTGCCTGTCTGAAGAAGTCAAAGAAGTAACATGTGGTGGGGAAAAAAAAAAAAGTTTCTGGAGTCAGACAGGACTAGGTTCATGTATAAGACTTATCTTGACTATTTGTGAGCTGTGTGACTTTGGGTAATTTACTTAATCTCTCTGATGTTCCGATTGCTCACTGGTAAAGCAGAGGCAATATCTTTCTTGCAGGGATATTGAGGGGATACATGGTTTAATGCACATAACACACCTAGCATAATGGCACGATATGTGAAATTGGTAGGCACCCCATAATGATAGCCTTTAGACTGATGCAACTATACACATCTGAATTGCCTCTTCAGGTCACTTGAATCTTCCCATGGGATGACCAGGAATTGTGACATATGCTGAGGGCCCAGGGTAAGTTATGCTGGGCTCTGTCTTGATTAGAGGTTGTGCAGTTTTAAATGCCAGGTATATAACAGTAATAATTTAAGAAGACATTATTGGTTTCAATAAATTTTTAAAAATCTAGAATTTGTTTTTACTAACTGTTAATTCATAATTGGTAAAAATATTTTCTACACTTTTTTTTTTTAACAAATGAGATCAAATGATGTCTTCTAAGATGAAAACTATAATATGGTTGATGTTGCTAGTAACAGTGTTTGAATAAGAACTATGGTTTGGTCATAGAAAAACTTGTCTATATCATACACTTGTCTAAATGCACACAAATGCATTTAGAGAAAGTAGTGGTTGTCAGGGTCAAAGGCATTTATATATGTACCATAGACAACTTTGTAAAAGGAAGTTGTTAGGATACTGTTACAGGCTGAATGATGTCCCCCCCTCTCCAAATTCATATGTTGAAATTCTAACCCCCAGTATCTCAAAATGTATTTGGAGATGGGGTCTTTATAAAGACGTAATTAAGGTAAAATGATGTCATCTGAATGGGCTTCAATCCAATATGACTGTAATCCTTATAAGAAGAGGAAATTAGGACACAGACAGGTACGGAAGGAAGATGATGTGAGGACACAGGGAAGAAGACAGCTACCTACAAGCCAAGGAGAGTAGTCTGAGAAGAAACCAATCTTGCCAACATCTTGATCTAGGACTTCTAGCCTCCAGAATAGTGAGAAAATATATTTCTATTGTTTAAACCACCTAGTCTGTGGTGTTTTGTAGTGGCAGGCCAAGCAAACAAACAGAAACCGAGGTAGTCCTAGAGGATTGGGAGCTTATCTTTACCCTGTGGATAAAGGTGTGTGAAGGTAATAGAATAAATCAGTGCTACTCAAAGTGTGGTTCATGGACCAGTGAAAGTCAGCAAATAGTTTCTTTTTAGTCTGTGAGAAGCACATAAATTGAGAGAATAAATGTTTATAAATTACAAAAAAAAAATAAAATTGGGAGCTTATAACCTGGGGCCAGGATCATTCCATTTAGATCTGGCCACTACTTTTCTCAAGGGAAAAAACATAAAGAGGAGCTTGTAATTCCCTGAACCAGGTACTTATACTGCTAAGCCAAACCCAAAATGTGATATTCAATATGGAAGTCTGAGAATAGAGTACAAACTGGGTTTTAACTGATGTCATTTAAAATGTGTGAAAAATCAGCTTGACTAGCTGGAGGATTGAGAATTTGCCATTAAAATAAAGTTTGACAGTCTTAGTACTCAAAATTTGGTTTTGTAAACAACAATGTAGAAATGTGATTAAGTTCTCAAGGTGAGCACCTAGGAAGATCTACATTTGAATCGAAACTGTAACACTTCTGAATGGTGTGGTTTTGGTCAAGTGACTTGAGCTCTTTAAGCTTCTGTTTCTTCCCATGGCACTTCCCATGGCTGTTACAAGGATTAAGTGAATTAGTAATGAGTTATTGTGTAAATGTACAATAAGTATGAACTGTTATTATGTTAATATTAAAGCACAAAGTTGTTTAAACAGTAACTTGCTAATAAGGAAGAAGTACATGTTTTTTGCAGGCAAACTGTGCAAGAATTCAAACTTACCTGCAGTGGTTTACACAAAGGGTAGCAAATGCCATTGATGTGATTCCTTTCTAATTACTGCAATGGCTGGTGTGAAAACCCCGGTGGTTCTATACTCTCAAGTATGATAGTGAATTAGCTTACAACGAAATATCCTCATTGCTTAAAAGACTGTTCACTATGAGGGTAGGGCTACTTCTTTGGGTCAGGGTGGGCTGTGGTTCATCACAGTGTTCTTTATCGATTCTTTTGCACTGTTGGTGGTTTTCTCTTCTACGTACCTGTATATGTGTATTAGAGGAGGTAGGATATGGTTAGTGGCTTATTTTTAGATCTCACGTAACTCTTAGCTGTGCCTCTGCTATTACAATTCCAGACACCATAGCTTCCCCGGTTACCCTTGCTTTGCTAGCTCCTTTTACATTTTATGGTAAACCAGTTGATCGTTGAGGCTGAAGAAAATAAAGCCTGCAGAGCTAAAGGCTGAGAACTATATTTCTTTCACAAACCCTAAAGAGGAGGAGTGACTCAGGCCTGGGTGAGCCCAACGTTACCCAGGCCCTCTTAAAATAGGAATGTTCTTTTCCCTGAAGCTGTAGGGATTAGTGCTGTGGGCCTGGGAGTTCCTGAAATGAGCCCTCCCAGGGCACTTCCCCAGGGCACAGCGTGGGCCCCTGCCCCTTCCTGGAGGAGGGTGGGGACCCTCGATTCCCATGGACACCCTTCCTGCCACCTGCCATAGTTGAGTTTCCAGAAAGGAGAGGAGGGCAGATCCTGGGGGAGGCAGGGAGAAGAAAACAGGGTTCCCAGGCACAAAGCACCACACAGAGGCCTATGGCGGGGCCACGTAGCCCCAGGGGAATTGACGATAGCCGGGGGAAAATGTTCTCCCTATGGTTCCAGGCATGGTGCTCAGTCACCCTTCACAAGCCCATCAAATCCTTTCTGAGGCAGGTCCAGCCTGGGATGTTCTGTTACTTTCTCCAGAATGTTGTTTGAAGTTAAGAGCCTAAAATCATAAATAATGTTCCTTCTTGCTTTCTCCTTCCAGCGTGGAAAATCTTACAGCGTTTGTTTGTCTTTTGGTTTTGGTGTTGTGTTATTTTGTTTTGTTTTGGTTTTGGTAAAAATGTTTACAGAAATTTGGGGGTTATTTCCAAACCAGGATGATAATAAAGACATATCTTTTCTGGGAGTGCTGACCGGTGACCTCTTCAGGTCTGAAGGTAAATAGTCTGAAACATGTACCCCTGATGGGGAGAAGAAACCTGGAAAGCAGTAATGCCAAAGGGGAGCTGGGGTGATAGTGCCCAGACCCCGAGCAGCCAGACTGCAATGAGAGAAGGCAGCACGAAAGGCCAGACCTATTTTGGGACACGTACCCTGAGTCACGGAGTAACAGAGACCAGAGGTGACAGCTGGTCTCTTGGCTTCTCGGTGAACGAGCATCTGGAATATCACTTTGATTTTATAAAGCTCAGTTTAGGGGCATAGAACCCTAGGGAATTTGGAGAAGGGCAAGAAGGAATAGTTGGAGGTGAGGAGGACTTGGGGAATCTGATCAGAGGAAAGATTAAAGGAACCAAATACGGGTAGCTAATGGGGGGTTGGTAATGTCTACTAATTCACGACGCCCTAGAAGGCAAGAATTATTATAGTAGGAGATGTTAAAATTAGAAGATAAGAGATGGGAATTGAAAGGCTGAACAGCATAAGAAAATGCTCTGGCCGACTGTATTAGCTTACACAATAGGGCTACCATTTCCAAAGGAATTTCAGTGTGTGTGTGTATGTGTGAGGCCTCCATTACTTTAGATATCTGAAAGCAGATTTTTAGTACAGTGGTACCATAAGCTTCTCTGGATCAGAGACCATTGCAGCACAATGGTGTAATCTACAAAGCCTCAAGAGCAGAGTCCTATGTGAATATTTTATACTTTCATTGCTTGATCAAAGTGAATTATACCTGGGGTCACCTGAGCTCTAAATTTGGCAAAAAGTGTCTGAATGCAGCTTCTAGAACCCACAGCCTTAGCAAAGTAACCTCAAAATGCTCCTCTAAAATGTAGGCTTCTTTCAAAAGATTTTGATTTGATTTCTTACAATCTATTCTGTGATGAGAAAAGGAATTCTATGAAGGCTAAGAAGTAAGGGGCTTAGACTTCACTTGGAGGAAGCATGGTGCTTCCATGGAGAATGCAGGGAGGCCCAGAGAGCGAAGTAGAAGGCAAGGACCACATTCTGGACAGGAACCCATCAATAAGTTTGATAGATGAATCCTGAAGGATGCTGTGACATAGGTGGTTCCTGTTCCAGGACTGGGGATCTGGTTAAGTGTGGGTAAGTGTTTGAAAGTCCATGGAAGACTGACTCTGCTAGCAGGGATTTTGATTTGGACTGAAACAAGCCTTCTTTTTGTTAATTCCAGTTTCAAAAAACAAAAGTTTGCTGCTAGGTTTGGAGGACAGCTGGGAAAAGCCTCTGGACTTGGATTCATACAGGCCTTCTCAGACATCGGGGGCCTATAATGGGCCAGACATTTTTGCTGTCTATTTTTATTTATAAATAAGTCCTACCTCCCAGGTGCTGGAAAGCTAATCCAGGCTGACAGATTTCCTTACTTGACTGCCTTGGTTTTCAAGGCCTGTGTCACTGCTATTAATAGTAAACTCTGTATTCTTAAAGAGCTTTTCTGTCTGCTCTGCCAGTCTTAGGGCAGACCTTGGTAAGAAAGATCAAGTTGGGGTTAGGCTGGAGGAAGACAGAAGCAATTAAGTAGAGGGACAGAGAGGCACCAAAAGAAGAAAAGCCAGGAATTTCTTGAGGGAAATTAACCTTAAGAGGACTTTGAAACTTTCCTTGATACATTCTTCTAGCAATTGGTTTTAGGGTTTACATAATACAAGAATTAAGGAGCTCAACAGGACCCATGGGTAGATGGAAAATGCTTTCGATTACTAGATTAGTTGGCTTCTACGAGAAGGGAACTCAGAGATGATCTTTGTTGAGTGAGCTTCTTTTCTGGCTCCCTTTTTCTTAAGCAAGGTTTGGCTTAAAACAGCAATATGTATCTTTTTGCTAGTCTCTTCCTTCGGTTTTCAAAGTGCATTGCATATTTTGAGAGAAATTCCAGTCAATTTTGGTATCTTTGTGTTTTGCTTGTTTATCCTACTGTGGCCCAAAGTCTCAAGCAAAGATTGCACAGTGCCCCCAAACACTTTAGAAGCAAAACCTTTACTAATGGAATTCTGGGGAAATAGAATTTATGCTTAACTCCTAGTTAAACATAAAACCCCCTTTGCTTTAATCCTTGATGTTGAAATCCTTTCTAAAATGTTTACGTTTGCTTTTATGTCTGCACACAGTGTATGGATATGATCTAATCTCTCTCTGATGATTCAGCATCTTGCAGCCCCTCAGTTCTAAGTGTTTTATGGTTGGGGGAGAGGGTACAGAAGGTTGGAATGAGCCTAAGCCTTGGCTGAAAAGGCTCTTTTATCTAATTGCGTTTGAATCCTGGAGCCGACTGGCATTCAGTTCTAAAATCCTACAGACTCCAGCCCCAAATGCTGCAGCTCCTTTAGCAGGACCAGAATAAATTGTCTGCTTCCATCTTATCTCCTCTTAGGAAAATTATGAAGCCCTGATAATGAAGACCAGGGCAAGAGCAGTGTCTGTAAGCAAGACAAAAACCGGAGAGGAACTATTTCCCTGGGGCATGGCTGGGTGTGCCTGACTTTTAGGCCTGAGGCCACGTGCTCCTGAGTTTCTGCCTTGACATGCAAGAGACCTGGATGGGCCCATGAGGCACAGGGAAGCTTCTAGCTCTTTTCCAACACAAACAGCTGAGGAAGTGTAAATGTATTCATTTACGTGGGGTGGAGGAGTCATACTCCAGTCTGTCTTCCCTTTGAGTTCAAGGAAAAGTGCCAGGTTGGAAGACATAAATAGCCCATCCAAAGACAATTTTGAAAATCCCCTCTCTCTCACCCTTTCCATCCCAGCTGCCAGAGTGATGGTGGGTCACATGAGAAGGACAAGAACATGATAGGAGGTCAGTATTCCTATTAGCCTTGGCTTCTTTTGCTTGTTGTGACAGCGATGAGAGAACCCACTGCATTGAAACTTCTGCACCACCTTTTTCAGCTAAAGGATTTACAGCATTTATGAAGTAAATGGCCAAATAAATTAGAGCTGCGTCAAGGACGACAGGAGTTAGTCAAGGGAGCCCCGTGGTGCCTTGCTCATCATGAATGATGTATAGAATGAGGTAATGCAACCAAAATTAAGTGAGAACTGCAGAGTCACTTTCCGCACAGCTGGGAGTGAAGTTTTTGATGACCATACGATTTTTAAAAATGTCCTGGAGCATCAGAAGGCCTGAATTCTAGAAATGCATTGCCTTGCAACCTTATGTATGTCACAGGTATATCTGGCTTTCAAGGGAAGTAGGCTGTCTCCAAAGGGGAATGCCACAGATACTGACATTGGGAGGTTTGGGAAAGCCTTTCACTCCAATTGTTCCTTGGTCTCCATCTGTGGTCTGGGCCTTCCAGCCTAGAGAATCAGCATGATTGCTGTTGGAAACCTGGGAGATGGGAAGGTGTGATTGGAGAGGATAAAAAGTGAAAATCTGAAATGGGGCAGTATATCTTGAGGGAATTAATTGGCTAGTGCAGAGTTTATAAAAAGAGCAGCCTCCATGGTCCACTTAGAAACAGAACTTTTACCTGCCTTGAGCTTTCCTTTACTTGAGGCTCTATTTCTAATGTTTACCATCAGCTGACTTTTCAGGCTCGTGGACTTTCCTTCTGAGGAAGGGAGTCAGGGAGACATGGGTTAGCCCCTGTTCTGGCTGTGTAGCCTTGGGTGTCATCTGCAAATAGAGAGAGACCATCTGCCGCAAAATGTCGTTTTGAAAATTGATGTAATGTCAGTGGCCAAAAAATATCAATTCTCTCCTTCCCTCTATTTTCCCTCTCTCTTTTTCCTTTTCCTGTTGACTTTTCCCATTAATATTCTAGTAGATGTTTACCTTGAAGCTGATAAAACTTCTGCCTATAAAGTGGGCTCTGGGAGTGCTCTTTTTGGAAACTCTGCTTTAGCCAATTAGTTCCCTTTGGAGGAATATATTCAGAGGATTATGAGAGAGAGAGAGAGAGAGAAACCACTATTTAGGGAGTCATTTTGAGTGCATAGAAGGATTAAGAAAGGGGTAAGAAAGAAGGCATTTTATTCACCATGGGTAAAAAAGGAACACGATTCTTATAATCCAGTTGTTTTCTACAGTGTCCTGAGCATTAGCAAGAAACAGTGTGAAAGACAAGAAATAAGATTTTCTATGGACCTGTGTTTGTTTGACATTTGATTTTGTTCTGTCTACATTATTTGGGAAACTTCCAAGCTGAGAAATGTTTGCAAGAAAGCTATTCCCTGGGGTTCCTGCAGAAGCAGACACAAAACAGATATAGTGGGATGAACCCTTAATCCGGGTCTCTCAGGAGTCCCACAGATAAATACCTGCTGAACATGAGCTCATGATATATAGTGGTAAAATACACAAGAAGACAAGCTACCATGAATGTACATTAGTAGATTTTAAAAAAGCACATTAGAATTAGATAGTTTCCAATAATTTTAGATAGTGGAGTTATTGGGTAGAAGATATGAAACTAATGTTTTAAGTAATTAAAGACACATAATAGGGAATTTAAAATATGAGAAAAGAACAAACTGTTATAAAAAATAATTTAAAAAAAAGAAAAGGCAAATTTGAAAGAACTTACTAGAACTTCCAGAAGGGAATGTAATTGAATGCAATTGAAGTGAGGATTAGTAAGTGGAAAGTAGATCTAATAAAATTATCTGGAAACTAGCACTGAGAGATAAAGTGATGGAAAATATATAAAACAGGTGAAAATACATGTAGAACAGAATTAAAAGGTTTATATATGTTAATCATAGTTCCTGAAGGAAAGAATAAAGGAAGTAGGGGAAAAGCAATTCTTTTTTTTGAATTTTATTTTTTTTAATACAGCAGGTTCTTATTAGTTATCTATTTTATACTATTAGTGTATATATGTCAATCCCAATCTCCAGTTCATCCCACCCCCACCCCCACTGTCCACCCTTGGTGTCCATATGTTTGTTCTCTACATCTGTGTCTCTATTTCTGCCTTGCAAAGCGGTTCATCTGTACCATTTTTCTAGATTCAACATATGTATTAATAGATGATATTTGTTTTTCTCTTTCTGACTTACTTCACTCTGTATGACAGTCTCTAGGTCCATCCACGTCTCTACAAATGACCCAATTTCATTCCTTTTTATGTCTGAGTAATATTCCATTGTATATATGTACCACATCTTCTTTATCCATTCGTCTGTCGATGGGCATTTAGGTTGCTTCCATGGTTATTGAAAATAATGCTGCAGTGAACATTGGGGTGCATGCATCTTTTTGAAATATGGTTTTCTCTGGGTAATATGCCCAGTAGTGGGATTGCTGGGTCATATGGTAGTTCTATTTTCAGTTTTTGAAGGAACATCCATACTGTTCTCCATAGTGGCTGTATCAATTTACATTCCCACCAAGAGTGCAAGAGGGTTCCATTTTCTCCACACCCTCTCCAGCATTTGTTGTTGGTAGATTTTCTGATGATGGCCATTCTGACCGGTGTGAGGTGATACTTCATTGTAGTTTTGATTTGCATTTCTCTAATAATTAGTGATGTTGAGCAGCTTTTCATGTGCTTCTTGGCCATCTGTATGTCTTCTTTGGAGAAATGTCTATTTAGGTCTTCTGCCCATTTTTTGATTGGGTTATTTGTTTTTTTAATATTGAGCTGCATGAGTTGTTTATATATTTTGGAGATTAATCCTTTGTCCATTGATTCGTTTGCAAATATTTTTCTCCCATTCTGAGGGTTGTCTTTTCGTCTTGTTTATAGCTTCCTTTGCTGTGCAAAAGCTTTTGTTTCGTTAGGTCCCATTTGTTTATTTTTGTTTTTATTTCCATTACTCTAGGAGATGGGTCAAAAAAGGTCTTGCTGTGATTTCTGTCAATGAGTGTTCTTTGTATGTTTTCCTCTAAGAGTTTTATAGTGTCTGGTCTTATATTTAGATCTTTAATCCATTTTGAGTTTATTTTTGTTTATGGTGTTAGGGAGTGTTCTAATTTCATTCTTTTACATGTGGGGAGAAAAGCAATTCTTGAAGAGATAATGACTAAGAATTTTCCAGAGTTGGGACTTCCTTGGTAGTCCGGGGGTAAGACTCCACGCTCCCAATGCAGGGGGCCTGGGTTCAATCCCTGGTTGGGGAATTAGATCCCACATGCATGCTGCAAATAAGAGCCCGCATGCTGCAACTAATGATCCCGCATGCTGCAACTAAGACCCGGAGCAGCCAAAATACACTAGACTTACTGAAATGAAATCTAAGAACTCAAAAGACAAAGAGGAAGTCTTAGAAACAGTAAAAAAGAAACAGTATATTATTTACAAGAACTGACAACAGACTTTTCAAGAGCAAAAAGAAGAATAATATTTTCAACAGGCATAGGTCCATGGAAACTCTATTTTCTTGTTTTTCAAACAGTATATTGCTAATGCTCAGGACACTGTAGAAAACAAGTGGATTATAAGAATCTTGCTCCTTTTTTACCCCTGGTGGATAAAATGCCCTCTTTCTTTCCCCCTTCCTAATCCTCATATTCACCCAACATGATTCCCTAAATAGTGTTCCCCTCCCCACTCTGGTAATCCTCAGAATATATTCTTCCAAAGGGAACTAATTGGCTAAAGGGTAAAGATAAAATTTTGTTATTACACCCCCATTTTTAATTAATTTATTTATTTTATTTATGGCTGTGTTGGGTCTTCGTTTCTGTGCGAGGGCTTTCTCTAGTTGTGTCAAGCGGGGGCCACTCTTCATCGCGGTGCGCGGGCCTCTCACTATCGCGGCCTCTCTTGTTGCGGAGCACAGGCTCCAGATGCGCAGGCTCAGTAATTGTGGCTCACAGGCCCAGTTGTTCCGCGGCATGTGGGATCTTCCCAGACCAGGGATCGAACCCGTGTCCCCTGCATTGGCAGGCCGACTCTCAACCACTGCGCCACCAGGGAAGCCCCCTACACCCCCATTTTTGAATGATCATTTGGCTGAACATCAGATTATTCAGTAACATATTAAATTCAGAAATTAGGAGTGAGAAGCAAGAAGGAATGATGAACACATAAGTCAGTAAACATGAGATAAATCTAAATTAGTATTGACTCTACAAAATAACAATGTCAACAATGGCATGATTTAGAGGTAAAAAGACAAGGAAAATTAAAAGCTGTACACAAGTAATATGCCAGACAGGAAGGCACTGATTGGATTTAAAGTATTCTAAGTTCTTGTATTGTTTAGGAGGAAGATAGAGATATAGATTAAACATAAACTTTGTTAAGGTAGGTATGCACATTAAAACCTCAGAATAACCACTAAAAAAAAAAAGAGAAGAAGAAGAAATATATAACTTCCAAACAAGAAGAGAAGGGGCAAAAAAATAAAGAAAATTCATTTAATGCATTAGAACCCAAAATAGGAGATAAATATAACTGAGAGTAAATAGGAAACACAAAATAAAATGGTAGTAATCTATTCAAATATGTCGGTAGTCACAACAAATGTAAATGGACTAACTCTCCTGTTAAAAGATCAAGGTTATCATATTGAATTGAAAAGAAAAGCAAAACAAAAGCCAGAGACATATCTATTACATAAAGACCCCAAAGTTAAAAGTGAAAGCATGACAAAAGATACACCAGACATATTTTAATCAAAAGAAAGCTTATAGGGACTTCCCCGGTGGTGCAGTGGTTAAGAATCCACCTGCCAATGCAGAGGACACGGGTTCGAACCCTGGTCTGGGAAGATCCCACATGTCGCAGAGCAACTAAGCCCATGCCCCACAACTACTGAGCCTGTGCTCTAGAGCCCACGAGCCACAACAGCTGAGCCCAAGTGCCACAACTACTGAAGCCTGCATGCCCTAGATCCCGCCCGCCGCAACTACTGAGCCTGCGTGCCGCAGCTACTGAAGCCCGCGTGCCTGGAGCCCATGCTCCACAACAAGAGAATCCACTGCAATGAGAAGCCCATGCACTGCAATAAAAAGTAGCCCCCATTCGCTGCAACTAGAGAAAGCCTGTGCACAGCAACAAAGACCCAACGCAGCCAATAAATAAATAATCAAATAAAATAAATTAAAAAAACCAGAAAGCTGATATAGCTAAATTAAAATCATACATAGTAGTGTTTATCTCTTAGAGGTAAAGATGATCCTTAAATAAGGAAAAAAGAAACAGTATGCTAGGAAAATACAAGTTCTTTTCAAGGACTCATGGGGCATTTAAAAAAAACTCATGTACCATTACAGAGAAAGTCTTGGTAAATACAGTAAATACCAAAAAAACATATATACAACAAGTTCTCTGACCACAGTGGGATTAAATGAGAAAACAATAGGTAGAAATTTTAAAAACCCAATATTTTTAGAAATTAAAAATGACTTTATTACTAGATAAATAATGAATAACAATGGAGACAAAATTTATAATTAAACAATAATGAAAATGTCACAGATAAAAGTAGTGTGATAAGCTAAAATGCTACTTAGAGTGTAATTGGCAGCCTTAACTGCTTCCATTGTAAGTGAAGAAAATCAGGATTTAATGAATTAAGAATCTAGTAACAGAACAGAATAACTCACAAGAATTAAAAGGAAGGAAAATATGAGACGGGGAACGTAAACTAATAAAATCGAATGCTATGGACTTATATATACTACCAAATGTAAAATAGATAGCTAGTGGGAAGCAGCCGCATAGCACAGGGAGATCAGCTTGGTGCTTTGTGACCACCTAGAGGGGTGGGATAGGGAAGGTGGGAGGGAGACGCAAGAGGGAGGAGATATGGGGATATATGTATATGTATAGCTGATTCACTTTGTTATAAAGCAGAAACTAACACACCATTGTAAAGCAATTATACTCCAATAAAGATGTTAAGAAAAAAAAATCGAATGCTAAAAACTAGGAAAGTTCGACAAAATCTAAGAACTGACCTTCTTATTCTCCTTTATGCATTCTGTCCCTAGGAAGGTAGGATGATTTACCTAATTAGTACATTTGAGAGGAATAAGCTGAGCTTACTGACCTCAGCTCTGACCTTCTTTCTGGGCAAACGCATCTGGAGAAAGCATATGTTTCCCTCTGCTCCCTTGTGTCATAGACTTTACCCAGGCAGCCCTTTCAGGGTATTCTGCTTAGTCAGTCAGTCAGTCAGTCAGTCAGTCAAATTCTGGCTCTCATATTAAGATACAACCTCCCACCTAAACTTTATCAGTAATAAAGTTACTCCTTTATTGGATTTCTCAATTTGTTCATAACCTGGGCAGGAAAGAGGGAAAGCACAAATAAAATATTTTAGGAATGAATAAGGAAACATGGTAAGATTTAGTAGATATTAAAAAATAAAAAGAGTATACTATGGTTAACCAAATACCCATAAAGTTTAAAACTTTGATGAAGTGGACTGTTTCATAGAAAAATAGAAATTTACCAAAACTGACTCAAGAAGAAACAGACAAGTAGTTATAGTCATTAACAAAATTCAGTTTTTTGAAAAAAATCTACACATATACATGTGCATGAGGATACACACACAAACATTCCAAACTTCTCATTTACAGGTGTGTTCTATCAAACATCCAATCTTATACACATGTTCCAGATAATAAAAAGAGTGAATGCCATTTTATGAAACTAGTGTAACTTAGATAGAAAATCAAAGTTTGATCAGTACTGAAAACAGAAAAAGTCAACATGAAAAAGGAAATTTGGAGGCCAATAATCACTAATAAACATAGGACCAAAAATCATAAATAAAATATTTACAAGTCAGTATCCAACTGTATCTTTACGAGTTTTATATATGCGTATTTGTGTGCGTGTGTGTGTGTGTGTGTAAACCAAGTAGGGCTTACTAAGTACTAATGTAAAGAAGGTTTAACAGTAGAACCCCTTTTAATGTAACATTAACTAAAGAAGAAATATAATCATTTAAATTGAAGCAGAAAAGGCACTTGAAAATTCAATATATTTTATGATAACAGAATTTTAGTAAAATGGAAAAGAAGCATTTGATAAAGGATACCTACCAAAATTTTAGAGTAAATATTATACCCTATGATATTACCTTCAGAGAGGGATAAGACAAGAAGGCTTGTCATCACAGTATCTATTTATCAATGTACTGGAGGTTCTGGTCAGTGATGGCAGACAAGAAAAAGAAATGGAAGCTGTAAGGACTGGAAAGGAAGAAAAACCTTTCTCTTTTTTAAATTTATTTTTTATAAGTGTTTGTCTTTTTCTTTCTTTTAAAAATTTTTGTATTGGAGTAGAGTTGATTAACAATGTTGTGTTAGTTTCAGGTGTACAGTTTTTCTTGTTTTTTAGACAATGTACTTACATATCCAAGAGAAGCTGTCAAGTAATTCAAGGATTGGATAAAAGATTTTTGGCAGTTGAGCTCCAGGGAAGCTGACTCTGAGTGGAGATAAGCCTGCGGAGAGGTTGTTAGGTTGTGCTCTTGATATCAACACCTATGGAAAGAAAGGGTGTGACTGTGCAAAGGGAGAAGTTGAGCTGCAATGCGGTCCTAAAGGAGGGCCCAGACAACCCCAGGGGAAGATCTGAAGCTGGCAAGTCCCTGCAGAATCGTCCCATGTTGGGATGAGGAGGCCCTGCCTTTCCATCTCCAAGTGACCACTTTTGAGGGGTGGGATGCTGCGGGAAGGGGAGTGGCTCTGGAGTTACCTGCTGCTTCCCACCAAGACACTTCTTGAAGAGGGCTGGGAGAGGAGGTCTAACTGTTGGCATTACTTCCTGCACCTCAGGGGATAAATTCTTTAGTCTTGAAGGGGATGTGGGTGGCACTGGGATCTACTTATTCATCTAAGTTCTGGGAGCCATCTCTTCAGGATTCCTGTGGGATTCTTTTCCTTGGGGGACACTTGTAAGAGGAAGATGAGTGGGATGAACTATAGCTCCTCTTGTTGTGGCTGGTCTTGGGGCCACATACGATACTCATCCATCCCTGCTTTACTTGGCATGCCAGATCCGTCCCCCTCCCTCCTCTTAGCTAGCACCTGTACTAGTCTCAGTGGCTTACCTGGTGGGTGACCCAGATCCTCATTGCTGAGAGGTCTGACGCCGTGATCACTGATGCCATTCTTAAGCCAAGGTTGCTGTAACTGTCCAGGTACCATCAAAACTGAGCAAGAAACTACCAAGAGGCACCCAGGTGCATCACTTAAATGCCAGATATATTCTTCCCTGCCTACATTATGAAACAGCAGCCCTACCTTCTCCTGATAATCAGAGTTAATGCCCCTGCCTCTCTGAACCTGCCACTCATTATGATAATTGCATCTCCTCGGCTTCTGACAATTAAGAGCCGCCATCTGGCCTCTGTTGTTTCAGGGTCCTGGTGTCATCATTGCTCTCAGTGAGCCAGGCTCTGTAAGGGCCCCTGACTGTCATTCCTGGCCCGTAGACGGGAGCCACCACTGAGCTTGGGGAGGCCGGTGCGCCTCTCACCAGCACACTCGTTATTGTTTGCGCCCTCCCATGGAGCATCGTCAGCCTATGGAGTTTTCAGTTTGACCCTGGAAGTCCACTCTTGTAGGCCTACTTCTCTGAGTATTTCTTCTACTTTCTTCCTTGGCATTCTCCCTTCACTTAGTGAGGGCTAGGGTGAAACAAACTTTTTCTATAAAGGGTCAGAAAGTAAATATTTTAGGCTTTGTGGGCCACAAACAGCCTTGTTTGCATATCTTTGTTTATTTTTTTATAACCCTTTAAAAATGGAAGAGACATTCTTAGCTTGCGGGCTGTAGAAAAATAAGGCACAGGCTGGATTTGGCCAGCAGACTGTAGTTTGCGAACCCCTGGGGCATCACTTTTTCATGCTTCTGGGAGCCGTCCTAGCAGGGTGTTTGCACAATCTCCCAGGTCCTTAACTGGACCCCTGTGAAATCCCGTGTCCTGTCACGGTGCCCTGAACACTCCCTTCAGCTTTATCTTCTGCTTCCCTTGAGCCAGCGTCCTCAGGATCCAGTCCAGTGCATACTCTCCTGGCTCTCGCTGGGACATGTTTTCTAGGTCCTGTAGCTCCTTTTTGGCGTGTTATCTGTTCTTCTTAATCAGGATCAGCATGTCCTGGACTGGGTTAACCTTAGTTACTGTCCTTGTTGCCAGGAGGGGAGGGGGGGAAGGTCCCAAGGGGGATGCATGTTGTCCTGCAGGAGAGAGGCCTCTTCAGTATGTACACGTGAGGGGGAAAGAACTAGACCTGAACAGGGAGGGGTGGGCCACTTCTGCAAGTTCACAGGGTGCCAGGAGATGAAAGAGTTTCATAAACCCAGGCGTCCTCATTCCTGTGACAGGGTTCACTCTTTCCCAGCCCAGGCTCTGAACTTACATAGCCGACCTGCATGAACTGAGAGCTTCATCTTCTTTGGAGCTCTGCTTCCCTTGTGAGTAAGTCCTGGGCCTGGTCCTTAGCATTTCTTCACTCTTCCCTCAGGCTGCATGATGTGAGAGCCACTTTATGTATGTGATGCTATGAAGATCCTTTGGCTTTCACGTTTAGTTTTTAACTGACAATTTCTGTTGGTCTTTCTCTTTTTCAAAGGATTAATGAATCTTAGCTATAACCACCCAATTCCACTATTCTTGTTATTATTTGCCCCTTATATCTCAAATGCCTGATAAATTACATTCTCTTGTGCACTCTCTTTCACCAGAATACCCTCTCAGTTTACCACTGATGGAAGTTTTAACAATTACACCTCTACCTTTTGCCAGTGATGGGTCCTCATTGTCAGTCATGCAGAGGATGACCCAATTCCCAAATCTCATTTTAGCATCTGCTTTCATGGCCTGTTTCAGGTTGGGTTCTCCAGGAAGCAGACTCTGAGATAGAGATTAACCTGCAGGAAGCATGCTCTTGAGGTAGATACCTGTGGACAGGACAAGAAAGAAGCAGGACTGAATCGAGGAGAAGATGAGCTGGGATGTAGTCTCAATGAAGACCTTGGTAGGAAAGCTGTAGAACTGGAATGGCCCTTCAAAGTTGTCCCAGCTGATAAGAGGGGGATGAGTTCTTAACTCCCTGACAATCAGTCTTTGCATGGGGATTCCACAGAAAAGAGACGTGACCTTAGGTAAGGCACTTTCTAGAGAGGACCACCAGCTGGGGGGTGTTTGCCAGTAGCATTTCCCACTGAAGGCAGCCAAGCCCTTCAGTCTTAAAGGGAGATCTAAGTGGCACGTCACAGCATTCACTACGAAGATCCCTAAACACTGGCCACAAATGTAGGGAATTTTCAGAGTTAGAAAATATAAGTAATGATACCTTTTAAAAGAATAACAAAAATTCTAAGGTGTCTGGGAATAAATCTAACCAACTTTTATGACATCTTAAGAAAAAATGATAACTTTATTGAAAGACATTAAAGTAGACTTAAATAGATATATCATGTTTATGAATGGCAAGATTCAGTATTTTGAAGATGTTAATGCTCAAATTAATATAAAATTCAAAATCCCAATAGCTTTTAAAAATTGGACAATATTATTCTAAAATTGATTATTATTCTAAAATATGAAAAAACAAAGGGCCAAGAATAGCCAAAACAAGTTTAAAGTCAGAACAAGGCAAGAGGACTTGCCCTACTGGATAACCAGATTTATTAAAAATTAAAATAATCAAAATAGGAGGTTAGTGTTTTGGAATATAGACTAGCACAATCTAATAAAGATTTTACCCTTGTTTGAATAAATACTTAATACATGATTGTAGTAGATTTGTAAATTAGCGGGAAAACAGATTTTTAAAAAATGGTGTTAAGACAACTGACTGTTTCTATAGGAAAAGATAAAATTATAGCTGTTTTAGTCCATGTATAAAAATTTGATTCCAAGTAGATTGAATGTGTATAAATTGTAAAACTTTAAAAGTTTTACAAGAAAATATACAGAAACATCTTTATGACTTTGAGGTAGGAAAAGACTTCTCAAACAAGGCCTGAAAACCACATATCATAAAGGAAAATACTGATAACTTTGACGCCTTCAAAAGTTTTGTACAGCAAAGACAACTTAAATAAGTGACAAGTCATGACATGAGAGAAGATATGTGCAATATGTGTAGCTGATAGAGAAATAATATCTGGAATACTTAAAGAACTCCCAAAAAATCAATAAGAAAAAGACAAGTCAACGTATCAATAGGTGAAGGATAATAACAGGCAATTCAGAGAAGGTGAACCATGAATGGCCAATATGCTTTTGAAAAGCTGTTCACTCTCCTCAGTGACCTGGGGAAAGTTCATGAAAACCATAATGAAATACTTTTTCACATCCATCAGTTTTACAAAAACTGAGAAATTTGCTAGTTCCAAGTGTTGGTGAGGATGTGGCACAAGAAAATATTCATACTCTGCTAGTGGGGGTGTAAAGTGGGTGTGTACATTGGAACAACCACTTTGGAAAGCAATTTAGGACATCAAATAAAATTTGGAGTGAACTTAATTTTCACCCCAGCAATCCTCTGCTACGCTAGGGAAATTTTTTTCACATGTGGATAAGAACGCTCAATTTAGTATCATTTGTAATGGATGGAAATTGGAAACAGCTTTAACTTCCATTCACTGGTGAATGGATAAGTTGAAGTATCTTCATACAAAGACATATTATACTGAAGTTAAAGTGATCTAGAATGACATGTCTCAGTGTGGATGAAACTTAAAAGTAAAATCTTGAACCAAAAAAACACCAAACCCAAAACCAAGTTGCAGAATATTTATAGTATAATGCTATATATTGTTTTTGAATATACACACATTATGTGTATGTAGTTCACACGTAATGGCACACATTACATACATGTAATTTACATGTTACATACATTGCATATATGTAATGTTCCATATGACATGCATTACACATATTATACATATATTACATATATTTTATAATATTTTATGAAATATTATGAAAACATGAATGAAAGTGAAAAACACCAAATTAAAGATGGTAATTCCTTCTGTAGAGGGGAGTGTGAGAAGGAGAAGAATGGGATTGAGGAGGGGGCTTTCATCCTATCTGCAATATTTTTTTGTCCCCTTAAAAACTCTATAAAGCTCTAAAATTATAAGGCAAAATTTTAAGCTTTGACAAAACTGAGTGGTAAGTACATGAATGTTCGTTGTTTTATTTTCTACTTTTTGGTATGTTTGAACTACAGAATTTAAGGAAAAAATTAAGAAACTTAAATAAATGGATTGTCTAAGGAAAATCTATTATTGTGATTTGATTAAAATTAGCATTATAAATCCTTGTTTCTGACCAGTGAAACCCAACTTTCATGGAATTTAGCCTGATAAACTCTATCTCAGACTCTACAGGGACCCTGAAAGGGGATAGTTAGATGATCCCCAAAAAATCAAGTGTACTGAGAGTAATCAGATGGGATCTCTTTAGTCTGTCTTCTCTGGGGACTTTGAAGATGGGATAGGGAAAAGAATGTTGGTTCAGGGAAAACCTCAGAGATCAGGAGCTTTGAAGGAGATTTAGCAACTTGTACAGGACCTAGTCCAAGGTCTGTCTGTCTCTGCTGTCAGGATCAGGCTTCCTACCATTCATGTCACCCACCCCCTGCATCCTCGCATCTCTGTGGACTTGTTGCTCTAGGTGTCCTGGTCAAAGAAGCTGTGAAGCTGTTAGGGAAGGAGCATGGAGGCAGCACAGCTGACAACATCCCCTGTCTGTTCAGTGGAAATGGAAAGATTGCTGTGCTGGGAAGATTGGCGATCACAGCCATGAGGATGGAAACTTTGGCAAGTCAGCGTTGGAAGGGACTTTAGAGACTGTGCAGTTAATCTTTTGTGTGTGCGTGTTCAAATGTTTTATTGCAACAGAGTATATAAAGCAGGTGACCATGAAACTGCTCTGGTTAGAGAAAATGAGGGGACCCCAAAGAATGGTCGTCTGTGCTCCTGCTTCCCCGTCTCCATCCCTCCCCTCTCACTCACACCCCTGCCAGGCTCTAGGAAGCACATGGTGTAAAATGCTGGTTCACGTCCAAGCCCTTCATTTGACAGATGAGGATATTCACGTCTAGTGGGATCCTGTGATTTGCTCAAGGTTACCCTCAGCTGGTGGGGGTAGATCCCCTTGACCCCTGCCAATACTCTGTCTACCTAACCCTTCAAGCAGTTTCTTGATTTTCTTGTAAATGAGCCACTATCAGCAGGCTATATTAGTTTTTAATTCCTTTGTTTATTCATTCTCTATATTCTAGATTTTTTAAAAAACACAATATTGAGTGTATTTATAACAATCTATGATATTATCATCCTGCTGTGTTTCATCATTTTATTTCACTGAGCTCCATGTGAAGGAATCAGAGTTAATTCTTAAGTGTTATGATGATGGAGGAGGGAAGAGGGATCCAGACTAATTCCATGTGGGCAGATAGGAGATCAATGTTAAGAAGGAGAGGAATATCTCACTCTGCCTGTTCTCCCCAAACAGCTCTCTCCTGAACCCCACTCTGTTAGATAATAATTTGGTTTATTAAGCTGCATTTTTAAAATGCCCACATCTCCCCTGCAGGTAAGATCCATTGATCACTTGCACCACAAACTGAATATTAATGACGTTTCTAGAGCACTTTCTACATACCAGGCACTATGCTCAGTGCTTCACACGCATTATCTTATATAATCCACATCATAGTGGTATGAACTAAATACAGTTATTATCTTCATTTACAGAAGATAAATGGAGGTTTATAGAGATTAAGTATTTCACTCAAAAGCACACAGCTAATAACTCGCAGAGTCAAGATCTGAGTTCATGCTCTTAGAGGCTATGCTATCCTGCGATGGACAGTCACTTTCATACCCGATACTCAGAGAATGGGTGTTTCACTGGATGTGTGGAAGAAGGGGTAATTAATTACAGAGCAGGTGGACATGGCTGGGTGTGGCTTTCCTCCCCATTTTACAACATGCCTTAAGTTACTTCTGTATTGATTTTGATATGAGATTCCCAGGAATAAATAAAGTATAAAAGAAGAAGACATCTAAATATCGCCAAATTGTAAGAACCAAAAACTGCACTTTAAGTATAAGATTTGCTGTAAAACACTTACATGAATGAGAGCATAATTTCTGAAGGAGCTAAATGCTATCAGCCCCGATTTCCTATTGCCTTTGTAGACTTTCAATTCTTAAAATCAGCTTTATAGTGAGAAGGAACTGTTAGGGACATTTAAGTAATATAAAAGTTAATTATTGATTATCTATTTCAAAGAGAGGTAAGCTGCGTATTTGAAATAATACTTAAAAAAAATCTCTTTTTGCAAATGGTGTCAGTCTTCACATCATTGGAATTCATTTGCAAGAAACAGATTACCAAACTCAAATGGGCTTAAACAACAAGGCTATTTATTAGGTCTTTATAGAAGGCAGTTTGGAAATAGAGGGGGCTTTATGTTTGATTGATTCAGTAACTCAAAAAGTGTCATCAGAGGGTCAGGTTCTCTCCATCTCTTTATTGTGTCTTAAGATTTGGCTTCATTCTTGGGTTGGTTTTCCTTGTGTTCGCAAAAAGGCTGCCAGCAGCATTTGGGGCTAGAAGCCTCCTTATTCACATACAGTGAGGAAGAGAAAACCAGCTTCCTATTGCTCTCCCTCAAGAACAAAGAAGAACATTCCTGGAGACCTCCTTTCCTTCTCACTGGCCAGAATCAAGGGTCACAGGACCATTTCTTAGCCAATCTCTGCAAAATGGGTTGAGATTGCTCATAGGCAGCCAGGCCTGTCTCTTTAAATGACGTCATTCCCTCAGGCATCATTGCTTTTTCTCCATAGGAGGGAAGTGGAATGTATGTTACAGAGGCAACCACAATCCCCAGTGTAGAATTCGCCTACACCAGATGGGTACCATGATTCATTGACATATTCAAGAGACATGTTATTAAATAAATATCTGCTATCTGCTCAGAACCAAGAGATTCTAAAGAAAAGTTACACATGAATACATTTTCCTGTTAGGTGACAAAATGACAAACTGTGGCTCATGCCCCTTCTGCTTTCTCCTCCCTACCCTTCGGTGTAAGCACTTAACGAAAATCCCAACACAGCCAAAGATTGGACTAAAGATGGAAACTGAGCCCAAATTGACGGCTCCAAAACAAGGAAACTGGCCAAAATCAGTCAACCAGTTAGTTACTAACCAATTATTTTATTAAACACCATCCTTTAGAAGAATCAATCTTTCTTTTTGTACAGAGCAACTTCCCTTTATCAGGTGATAGATTGCTCTGACTTAAGCTTTAACTCTTGAGAACACTGGGTATGCATCTCCACAACCCACAACTCATCAGTTTAACAGCTAGCAACTTTACTCTTGGGCTTAGTATATTACATACTTACATCTTTTATATCGAGAGGGGTAGGAGAAGGGCTCAAAAATTCTTATATGCAGAGCTCAGAGTGCCCTATGTTGGTAAAATAATTTCATTTGTAAGTGTGAAATACCTTCAGAAGCACTTCCCTTGAAAGCGATTGAGATATGGGAGCTGGGAACAAGTTATGAGTTGTCTTATACTGTGGTTTAGCAAGATTTGAAGTTGGTCAAATAAACAATCTTCACTCTCTCTCTTTTTTTTTTTTTAACAGCCTAGCTGACTGCACCTGCCTCTTTATTAACCACAGAAAAGTGAGAACCTACCAACTTGAAATTAAATCTTTTTCTGCTTTGGCACCAGGTATGCCCATGGTGAGTGCTAAAGACATGTGGAAGATTTAATGCTTAGGGAGAGCAAAAGATTATTTGCTTCTGCTCCAGCAACAGAGCTATTCTAAGAGCTCTGATTGCTAAAGAGAGGCACGGCACAGGCATGGCCTCCCTTTCTGTCTCTTGCTTAGACTTTTAAATTCTTGTTGGTTTATTTATTTGTCAAAGAGATTATGTGTAGTCTAGAGCAGTGGCTTTTGAGTTTGTTCTTCTAGGTGACTCCCAGGCTGATTACTAATAGTATTTGTGTTTATAAAGAGATAATAATCTACATTTTTGCTTTTGGCATCATTTTATCATTGAACTGTTGGTTCATAAATCCCAGGAAGCATTTTATTCTAATTCTAGCAAGTGTTGTGATGGTGGAAGTGAATAGAGAGAGGTGAGGAGGAGAGAGATGTGAAAGTAGGTGAGCTGAGGATTATTTTGCTGTGCCAACGTGGAAACATGGGGCTTCGAATTGCCACAGTCCTAAATTCATGTGGCTTTTCAGAGCTCAGCCTCTCACCTTCAAATGACTTTATACTTCATGAGTTTTGTTTCTCACAGCTATTAGATGCCAACTCTCCAAACTCTTCTGCACTGCTCCACATTTCTTTTGCCATGCAAACCTTTATCCCAGTCTGAATATGGATCCCACCTGTGTCAGAATATTTCATACACAGAGTAAGACCCACTACACCAGGACCATAAGAATACTCTGAATTTGCTGAAGAATGAGATTAGCAAAACATGAGGCTTTCTTGTTGAGTCCACTTCCAGCCTGTCTACATAACTGATTTTTTTTTTTTTTTTTTAACATCAAGGACTTGGTGTTTTGGTAAGTTGGAGACTCACCGAATGTCCTCCCCATTGTTCTTCAACCCAGTAAATGTAATATTATCCACGCTTTGTTTAGATTAGAAACATAGGAGCAATCCCTAATGCTTCCTTTTTTGTTATTCCTCACATCTATTTCCTTCTGAATTCCTGTGGTTCTGCCTACAAAATACACATCGAATGTGTCAACTTCATCTCTGTGGTCAATGTCCTCACCCCAACCGCCATCATCTCTAATCCTCAAGAATGTTCTGTCTTGTTTCCTTGGCTCAATCCTTGCTTATCTACAATCCATTTTCCACCTTGAGGCCAGATTTGTTTTTCTTTCTTTCTTTCTTTCTTTTTTGGCAGTGCGGCGCAGCTTGTGGGATCTTAGTTCCTGACCAGGGATCGAACTTGGGCCCTCTGCAGTGAAAGTGCGGTGTCCTAACCACTGGACTGCCAGGGAATTCCCCCTTTAAAAAAAAAAAATTTAATTGGAGTATAGTTCGTTTACAATGTTGTGTTAGTTTCTGGTGTACAGCAAAGTGATTCAGTTATACATATATGTCTTCTTTTTCATATTCTTTTCCATTATGGTTTATCAGAGGATATCGAGTATAGCTCCCTGTGCTATACTGTAGGACCTTGTTGTTTATCCATTCTATATATAATAGTTTGCATCTGCTAATCCCAGATTCCCAATCCATCCCTCCCCACCCCCCTGCCCTGTCCCCTCCACCCCCCTCCCTCTTGGCAACCACAAGTCTGTTCTCTGTGTCTGTGAGTCTGTTTCGGTTTCGTAGATAAGTTCATTTGTGTCATATTTTAGATTCCACATATAAGTGATATCATATAGTATTTGTCTTTCTCTGTCCGACTTACTTCATTTAGTATGATAATCTCTACGTCCATCCATGTTGCTGCAAATGGCATTATTTCATTCTTTCAGAATTTTCTTTTAAAAATACAAATCAGAGTATGCTGATCCCCTTCATAAAACTCTCTGTGGTTTTCCAGTACTCTGAATAAAATCCAAGTCCTTACTATGATCTCCTAAGCCCTGCTTCTCCTAACTCCTCCGGGTTCTTTATTGCCCTCAATCACTATGCCTGGAGTTGTTACCCTTGTTTTGTTTTTTTTTTCTATGCCTGGAAAGTTTCTTCCTCAGTTCTTTACATGGTCTTAGCTTAAATGCCACCTCCCCCAGAGGCATTCCTTGAATATCCTTCCAAAATGGTGTGATAGTTACTATGGATTGGGTAGTTTAACATCCATTCAAACTCTTCTTTCCTATGCTGAGACTGCAGAACTGAAATTCACATTTCCCAAACTTTCTTGGAGCTTGGATCCTAGAAATGATTTTGTTTCCAGGAACAAAGTGCAAGGCACCAATTTTGTGGTTCACAAGGTCTCCATTTTGAGGGGACCAAGCATCATTTTGTTGGCGTGGACTGTGGTGGCCGTGGTGTGATTCTGGAGCAAGCAGTTGTAGCTATGGCTACAATGTGTAGCAACAAAGGGCAGCTTTCTGATTCTGTGGCTCTGCAGCAGCAGTTTTAATTGCACTGGGGCCTGGAATAGTTCTGCAGTCAGTAGGGATATAGCACCTTCCTAATACAACAGTTTCTTATGACAGATTATGCAGAGGCTAGGGATTGTTCTTGAGAGGTCAGTCTAGAGCCTACTCTTCCAGCCCTTTTAACAATTTTATAATCACTAAATTCCCTGTGTAGAATCCCTTTCTGTTTAAATGAGCAAGAGTGGATTCTGTTGTCTGCAATAAAATCTGGACCAATATAAGTACCTTCCATAAGTTACTCTTTAGCTCATCTTTTAATTTTTGTTCTTCAGCCTTATAAACTATTCTTGTATTGTCTTTCTCCACTACAATATAAGCTTCATGAGGATGGGGCCTTGTCTGTCTGGTTCACTGCTCTGTCCCCAGCACCTAGGACAGCTCTTGAAGCATGGGAGGTGTTCCATAACCATTTGTGGCATGAAATGAATGGGCCCTAGGGATTTGTAGAGGTACCCCACACCATGCCCCAGCAATTTTAGCACCAGGGGCGTTTGCTCTGCAGCTACAGCTTTCATTTGACTCACCATTTGTTTCTGGTCCTGCTCCAATTTAGTTCTTCTGACTCAGCAGTGGAAACATGCACTTCTGATGATGATGACAGAGTGAGTCCTTGAATTCTCTAAAAGTTCTGCATCAGGAAGCTTCTGCTAAGTGGTGCCTTGCACCACTATCAGGAGAGCAGGGCTTGACTGGATTTCACTATCAGTGGCATCAAGCTGCAGGGCAGAGACTGGTCAAGGAGGGCAAGCCTAGCTTGGCCATTGCAGGCCCTTCTTGCTTGAAAGACTATTTCATAAACAAAAGCAAGTCAGGATACTCTCCTCCTGAAAGATCATCCCAATCTGTCCGAGATCATCTCATCCATTCTGGTTGCTTGCAGTCTATTTGCTCTTTCTAAGAGCCCTGCCTTTCCCTTTGCCTATTTCCAAATGACTTGAAGGTCCAGAAATGCATGTTGTCTTTTTGCTTTGTTTTTAGCAAACCAAGAAGTTGGGTTCTCAGCATAAAATCTTGAATAATAATTTGCCTAAAATAATCTATGCCTCATTTAATTTTTTGTCCCAGTGCTCAGTACAGGGTCTGGTACATAATGGGTACTCGATAAATGTTTGAAGAATGATTGAATGAGTGCATCATCCTAGTTTTGTGCTTTTTAAAAAAACTGGCAAAAGGTTAATATATGCAGAAAAGACTTAGTATAAGAGAAAAAAATCTCACATATGACTTTGATTCTATTCAAATGTGTTCCGGCAGTTAGGCAAGATTTCATTAACATTTTCTCCACATCATGCCTGCTGAGTATCATTGCAAGGTTTAGTTGACAAGTGCCATTCACAAACCACATCCCTGAACCTAAGAGGGTATCCTGCCACACAGGACTTTTCTCAGTCCTGACACAAATAAGACAGCAAATGTCAAATGTTCTTTTTTAGAACTCGTATATAGAATGATGTGCTTTTCCAAGGTCAGGGCAAGCACACACTTTACTTTGCATTCATGAGCGAGAATGCTGGCTGGCGACAGGTAACCTTCAGAGAGAGGGGCTGTCATTAGCAGAAGGGCGCAGGCTGGGAATTGAATCTTCCTAAAAAAGTCACATCTGCCGGCTGGCAGGAGAAGGAACTCATGTCAGGGCAGGCTACTAACTGGCAGTGGAGGGCGGCTGGTTACTGATTAAGCTGGGCAAGGCATTTTAAAAGCAAAGAGCACTCCTGGAGTTGAGATTAGGCAGGCTCTCACAGCCGGGAGGGGGGTGGGGAGTAGGTGGGTGGAAAAGGGTGAGGTCAGGGAAAGGAGAGGGAGTGGGTATACCCTTGGCTTGGTGGGAGGGAGAAGTCTTGCAGGGGGTGGCCAGGCCCTCTGCTCTATCTCTGGTTAGACAGGTCATGTCTATCTCTAGGGCAGAAATTCCTGTCCTTGAGGTTGAGACACTTCATGGGTTTGCCAGCTGTCTCAAAGGGCAATGTGAAACTCCCAAACCCAACTGGTTTCCAAGTCTCTTGGCTAATCTGTAGATCATACAGCTACCTTTGAGGACCTTTTGAAGGCTGAATATTTCCACTCTTAAAATGCCTGGGAGTAGCAGCTATGCTTGCTACTCTTTTCACTTGTTTCCTATATGACAAACCGTGAGTTATGTGCTTTGCAGATATTACATAACTGTTACATTGAATCCTTACAACCTGGTGAGATAGGTGGATTTATCCCCATTTTATAGATGAAGCACCTAAGGCTCAAAGAGGCTGAATATCTTGTCCCATATCACAGAGCTGGAAAGTGACAGACTCCCCTGAATGGAAGCAATTCTGGCTCTGTCTAGGGGAGGTGAGTCCCTAATGGTTCCTTGCCAACTGCAGAAGATTTAAAAGATATTTGGCCCTAAGGCATGCTATTTTCCATAATTGGGAACTAACTGTACATTGATGCTCTTGTGTCCCTCAAACACTTAATATTATTAACTATAGATCAATCTAAGGTTTGATTTTTTTCCGCACATTCAACTGAATGAAGCAAAACGTGGACTGGCCATAGGATGGGCAGTGAGCACATGAGGAGTGGGCAGCTGGCTTATAAAATGTCAGAGTCAAAGCTGCAGCCTCTCCCTGTCTTCCACTCCCCCAGGCCAGCATGCCTGATGCCTGAAATTCCCCCAAACAGAGCCACTGGTTTAGATGAGATTTCTCTCAGTCCCTACTGAAATGTCAGTTTGTTACCTGTAAGGACTAATGTACTTACAATAACAAAATATTAATACTTTACCTGTATATATTAATTTCTCTCATTTGAATTTCTCAAAAAACCATAAGGCATGTGTTTTCTCTTGGCATAGGTTAGTATATCAGAATAGACAGCACTGAGCAAAGCTCTCAGAGAATGGAAGGTAGGTCAGGTACGTTTTGATGGTAAGAAAGATTATCAGGAAGAATTGTCAGCAAAGGCCAGGAACATTAGGCCTGTTCCTTGGGGTGAATCCTGATAGAACTGAAAGCAGCCAGAGACCAGCATCAAGGGTTGGGAATCCCAGGAAGTGAGGATAAGACCACAGAAGGTTGTGAAGCTAAAATGTGAAGAGCGTTTGTATATAGAGGGAAATCCATAGGCAGCTTAAGTATTTAAATTTCTTTTTAATTTTTTAGGTAAGATTTATCAATGAGTACCACTCAATAATTACATTTTATCAAAGAAGTAAACCGCATCTCTTAACAATTTTGTCTTGGCAGTCCTAGAGGGAGCATGCAGGAGATATGGAGAGAGAGGATGAGAAAAGGGAAGAGGATCGTGGAGCTGATGTGCACATTTCCACACCAGAATCAGGATAGGCGTGTGGTGTTGCCAGTTCTTCCTCACACACTCTTTGCTAGGAGATCAGAGATCCCAGATGGGCTTGGGAGGCACTCCCAGATGCCTGGCCGTGGCGTGAACTGTGCCGGCATGCCCACCTCCCCAGGAGATGGACCTGGGCACGGTCGCCCAATGGGAAATTCCAAGGCCTCTGACCCACCCCACTCTTCCCAACCTGGAGAACTTCTGATGCTTCCCTACATCTTTCCCCTGCTCCTGCTCTGCTCCTGCTCGACACTCCACCCAATCTCACAGCTCTGTGAGAGCTTATTGTTCCCTTAGGAGTGGTGCCAACGAGGGCAGGGTATCAAAGACCAGTCACATCCCCCTTCCCTGGGGTCTCCTCACTGTGTGCCGGTAAGCGCAGTGCTGGCTCAGGCAGATTTGTCAATTCAGCAACGTCTGGTTTTCATTTCCTCTGCTCCTCCTGCTGCGTCTCAAACCAGCCAAGTGTCTAGTGCCCTCATTTCCTCTCTCCCACCCCCATCGCTGCCCCCTCCTACTGTTTCCTGTATTCTGGTCCTAGACCACCTCCTCCTGTGGATAAATTCTCCTCTTCCTTTTTAGCTTCCTTTTCCAAACTTACCTGTCCTGGGTCTCATCATTTCAGGACCTGTTCTCAAGTGGGTGATAACCACGTTGTCCAGATACATGAAAATTTATCAATACTAACATATTAACCAATATTACAGTATTAGCTAATTAATATGTTACTTCTTCCTGATAAACAACACCTTAAAACACTTCAAGATAGACCTTTGTCTAAGAAGGCTTCCAAGGAGTAACTTTAATGGGAAACAAACTATCACCAACCAAAAGGGAAGATCTTGCAGTCACTGGTCCCCTTCCCAGTGGAATCAGATGCCCCTTCTTTGTGACTCCAAAAAGATCTTGGCCACTAGCTGTAAACCTCCCTAGAGACTCCAGGGTCTCCCTCTGCAAAGTAAATGTTGATAGTGTGTGGGCAGTCTCCTTTCTCTAGGTGTGTCTTGAGAGAAGGCTACTAAATTACTGCAAAGTACTCTGCAAATACTGAGCATTTGGGACAAGCTTAATAAAATATTTGGATGAAAATTCTCTAGAGGTGGGATGGGAGGTTGAGATGGGTTCCTTGGCAGAGTTCAGTGCTAGAGAGTGAACTTCTTGCAATGCATTAGAAAAACACTAAATGAAGTACTCGTGGCCATTAGATGCTTTCTACCCTAAAAAATACCAAGTCTGGCAAGTCTGGGAGATGATTGCTGCCAGCTATTGTCCAATTTTGTGATGCTATCTTAAGGCATCTTAGGGACATATTGTGCCATGGAGGTTTTTAGGCTGGTAGAGGAGGGGCCGGGGGTGGGGGCAGGGAGACAGTTCCGGGATATGACTTCGCTTTTTCACAGAGTTAACTGGAACATGCGTGTTTCCAGATGTTGGCCTGAATAAATCCTGACCACTTGCCTTGTTCCAGAAGCTACCTAGAATTGGATTTGGTCATATTTACAGGCAGTACAGAGTGTCCCAGGAGAAACTCAATGATACCAAATGGCTCTTGGGGGCATTTTGACTTTTCCATTTTCTCATAGCTTGGGGTATGAGCGCCTCACATCTGGTGGCCACTTTGGTTTATATGGAAGTGTACCTTTTTGGATACCTGAAATTCCATCTCTGCAGAGTCTTCACTTGGATCCCGTAGCCAGTTCTGTACAGCCCAGAGTAAAATCAGGCCCCATTCTAGGCAACTGCCTCCAAATTCTTGATCAGGGTGGGTTTTGGGTTGAGATAGAAACCATACAGTGTACAGACATGTGAAGTGTTTTGCTGGTATCTGATGAGCATAATTTACTTCTTTTTTAAGCTTCTATGATTTCTCAAGTCTGTGCATCATGACAAGACAGAACAAGAGGACACGGAGCGTTTGACTAGTCTCTCCTTTGTTTCTCTTGGTTATGTTACTCTGTGTTACTGCTGTAGGTTCTGTATGTCTGTGCATTATGCACAGCAAGGAGCAGAGGCAAGGCCAGCTGGCTAGGCTTCTTCTCTCTGCTTGTGGTGATGTTTCCTCAAGCAGCCGTTTTCGGGAAAACCATGAATGCTAAGTTCCCTGGGGAAATGGAGAAGAATCAGTACCTTCCATCAGCTGTGGGATAGATGGCCCATGCCAGAGAGGCAACTCCATACTTGGAAAATTCTCTGCCCTTTTTTGTCAATGTTGCTATTTCTGATCTTGATCTCTGATCTCTGATCAATCATCTATTTTTATTTCCTTTACCATTTTTTGGTAAACTAATGCTCTTTTGGTCCTATCAGTTTCTGTAGGGAGGAAATCTCTTGAGGATACTTGCACACCTTTGACATCTGGTCTTTTTAATCAGGAAGAAGTGACTCGGGAAGGGCAGTTTTGCTGTAAGAACAGGAGGAACAAGTGTTGCAAGAAGAGGATGGATGTTGGATCTGAAGCTTTGATGATAAAATTGGATTGAGAGAGAGGCCACTGATAGATGAAGGTAAGAGTGAACATTCAAAACCAAAACCTCTGGGTCTGTGAATTGGGGTGGTGTCTTTTCATGGAGACAGTTACCACTCCAGTGTGGTTATAACATGGACCTTTGATTATTGTTAATTCACTGGTAACATATCCATTCTATGCTAGCCAAGCTCTAAACTTCTGCTCCTCTTTTTGTTTCTTTCTCATTTTATTCATGTTTATGCTCAAAAAGGTTTAGTAGGATGGGATGTGAGACATACAGTTCACCATCATCTGCAAATTTTTTGGAGGTAATGATCTTTTTCATGAAGTCAAGGATACTAAGCCCCCATGTCCCCATTCTCAGAGCTTACTAGTATAATAGGTTATGGAGACCTCTTGCTGTGGGCAGGAAGGAGGTTCTGTAGGGAAAGGAGTAGAAATTCCAGTCTCTTTCTTGGAGGGTCAGTGGCTCAGGTGTGGAGAAGGAAGCTTTCTGTCCCACAGAGACCAGACTTTGCCAGCCTGGTAAGGGCCAGACACACTGGTCTGAGATGGATGGAAGGATAGAAGAGAGGCCCTAGCCAAAAAGTCACAGACTTACCTGCTTCCCTGGCAACCCTCGGTCCCCCAGCCCAGCCTCTGCCCACAGAAAGAAACAAGCTTATAATAAAAGCTCTGGCAGAAATAAATGTTCAACTGTGTAGGTTTATATTACTTAATGCACAGGGTCTTGGTTTTTTTTTTTTTAATTGCAAAGTTAATTTGACATTGACATTAAAGAATATATATTTTGAAAAACTGGAAATATTATCTATAGAGGCTTATATATTCTTTGTGGTACTTTTATGTATTTTCTAAAGTTTTTATAGCCAATACGTATTACTTTGTCCATTTTGAGGTGTTCTCTCTTTCAGTGTCTGTCAAGTTTGTGCGATTTTGGCATGCTTTAAAAGATAATTTATTGAGAAGAAATTTACATAACATAAAATCAACCATTTTTAAAGTGAACAATTCAGTGGCATTTAGTGCATTCATAGTGTTGTGTAATCACGTCCATCTAGTTCCAAAACATTTCCGCCTTAATTTAAAGGAGATGATATTCTGTATTAATAGATAAAACCTCTTACCCATTAAGCAGTTTTCCTGCATTTCTCTGCATTTCCCCCTTTCTCTAGTGCCTAGAAACAACTAATCCACATTCTGTCTATATGGATTTATCTATTCTAGAATTTTATATAAACAGAATCATATAATATGTGACCTTATTTTGCATATGATTTTTGTAGGTTCATCCATGCTGTAGCAAGTATCAGTACTTTTTTCTGTATATGGCTGAATAATATTCCACTGTAAGGATATACCACCATTTATTTATCCATTTATCTGTTGATGGATATTTGGGTTACTTCCACATTTTGGGGTTGTGAATAGTGCTGCTGTGAATATATACATCCATGTTCTTGTTCCTCTGTTTTCAATTCTTTTGGTCCTATGCCTAGTTTATACTGGTATTAATATAATTGCTGGGATATAGGGTGACTCTTTGTTTACATTTTTGAGGAACAAACAGCCAAACTGGTTTCCACCGTGGCTGAACCATTATGCCTTCCAGCCAACAGTGTGCAAGGGGTTCAATTTCTCCACACCCTTGCCAACACTTGTAATTTCTGTTTGACAGACTTTTAACCATTGTCAACATGTCATTTTATGCAATCGACTAAATGTTGAGTTTTAAAATTTGTATTAACCTCTAGCATTTGTGTGTATTGGTGCATTTTATATTACCTGGATTGCCACTTCAGAACAATTTTGTTCCATTATCCTACTTTTTCTCAGATCCTATAATTCATCCCTATGAATTTACATTTGATAATTTTGAGCCCAGGGCTTATGGTTGGAGCAAATTCTCTTGCATCTTAGAGTGACCTCTGTATTAGACATGAGAGATCAAACATGTTGGCCCCTGCCCTGCTTTTTGGCTACATGAACTTTCTTGAAGCATGACATTCGAAACACAGCTCTGTCCTAAAAACCAAGTAGTGGTGCTCACGTTTGGCTTCTACTGAAAGCTCTGCTGAAAATAGGAATATGTGTATGAGGCAAAAGAGGGAACAAAGTGGGAGACGTCTTGGAGTGTGTGTTTTTCTTCAGCCTCACCCACATGCCCAGATTTCAGGCTCTCACCGGGCACAGGGGTGAGAAGAAATGAGACCGTTCCATTAGGCCAAGAGAGTCTGGGGACAGAGGAGGAGGCAAAGATGGCCTTATACCTACAGAAATGGACAGAATGAAAGGCGAGAATGATTACCTTAAGCTGGATTTGCCTGCTGTAACTCAACGGGTGAATTAAGCGATCAGTGAAAAATGACAAGGCAAAATTCAGGGTTTCTCAGCCTTAGTACTGTTGCCATTCTGTGCTGGATAATAACTCTGTGTCGTGGGAAAGCTGCCCTGTGCATCGTAGGATGTTTAGCAGCCGCCCTGGCCTCGTCACACGAGATCCCAGTAGCACCCGCACGCTCCTCTCCCCGCCCCGTCCAGACATTGCCAGTCTTCCCGGGGTGGGGGTGGGGGGCAAAATGACTCCCAGTTGAGAACCTCTGGGCAAAGTGAATATTGCTTTTTTCCATCATCAGTTGGCATCATCAGTGGGTTGTTATTGAAAAGCTAGCATTTATCGAGGTCCCGCTATGTGCCAGGCACTGTGCTCAGCATTTCCATTCATTTATCCCTCAAGCAAATGTTTGGGTGACTGTTCTGCTAGGAACTGAATCTATACTGTGGACTACACACTGGAAAGTTCCTGCCCCCATGGAGCTTCCATTCTAGCGAACAGATGGACATATTGAAATAATCACGCAAACATAAAATTGCTACCTTGACAAGCGACATGGAAGGGCGGGCTTTGGGGAGTAGGGCAAGAGCAGTTTTCCAGTGCTCCCCGCAGACCAGGCTGTGTGCTCAGACTGTCTGTCGTGTGTATTAATTCCTGTGCCCCTTACAACAGTGGTATGAGGTAGGTGCTGGTGTTCATGCCCATTTTGTAGGAAGGAAGCTGACTCTTAGATGGGCAAAAGTCACACAGATAGTAAGTGGTGGGGTTGGGGTTTTGAACCTGACAAGTTGTCCTCAGAGCCTGTGCTAACTACCACCGAAGATACTGTGAGTTGAGATCTGCAGAATGAATAGATAACGGTTGGTTAACTGGTTAAAGGAGGGGGGAAGGGAAAGTGTTCCAAGGCAGAGACAAAAGTAAACGGGTAGTCCTTGAGGCAGGAGACAGAGCAGAGAACGTAAAGGAGGCTTGCATGGCCGGAGTGGAGAGAGTGGTGGGGAGGGGAAAGGGAAGGTGGCTGAGGTGACGGGGTCCCTCCGTTGCTGGGCCTTGCGGTCCACGTTGTGGAGATTCTTTACCCAAAAAACTATGGGGAACCCTTGGAAGTTTAAGTAGGGAGAGGACCCTGAGGTTTCCCCTCATAACCATATTTAATACTTACAGCCACGCAGTGAGGAAAGAAGGAAAGTCATGTCATCAATGAGATGGAGGGGACTTGGGGAGTCAAACGCTTTGAGAATGTCACAAAATTGAAAAGTGGCAGAGCTGGCCTCTACACTCAAGCTGGCCCATTCTCAAGCCCATCCTCTTAACCACCACGCCACGTAGCCGGCTCTGCTCCAGGCCCTTTGAGCACGGCCGGGTCACTGAGCACACCTCCCCCATGGCGGCTGGTGAGTTGGGTCTGACGTCTGGAAATTCTGTCCCCGGGAGTTTTGATGTCTGAACACAGACACAATTCCATGCATATCCACAGTCATTCTTTAACGTTTGAATTTTCTAGTCTCTGTTTTTTATCTTGCGCTCCAGCTCCAATTCACCCTTTCACCCTGCCCTCCCCTCAGCCCTGCCATTCGGCCCTGGGACACTGCACACATGGCCTCTGATAAGAATCAGTCCATTCAGAGTAGCTGGCAGGTAGATGTCCTCTTTGCTCAAACATGCGTGAAGGTCTCCTCTCCCCAGATCTCACGGCTCTGGAGTCTGGAACTCTTTGGCTGGCCGTCTTCTGCTCTTTTAGAGATAGTGTGTTCCCCCCTCCAGGTAAACTTCAAACTAGTGCTCATTTGAATATTAATTTGCAATTGCACCACCTCTCCCGTCATACTACCACATCCTGTGCGGATGAGGCTGAGCCAGCCTCCTCACTCGCTTTAATCACAGGTTTTAGCAGTGCTGGGACTTTCAGCCGAGTCGGATCCTTCCTTTCACACCATCCAAAACGCTTTGCAGTGCTAACCAAACTGAAATGAGCCCCTTCATCTTACACACGGATAATTAAACTTCAAACACTGTTTATCTCTGTCCCCAAATCCTCAGAATGCAGAAGCAAATTAATTTTAAATCTATATCTGCTTTAAATAGTAATTGTTTCATCAACAGGCTTGATGGATAATTATATTCTTTGTTCGTCCTCCCTGCAGGCTTGAATAGACCACATAATTCCTGGGTTGCTTTCATTTCTGTAATTAGATCATGTGACAGACCCTCTCTGTATTACAGTTGACTCTAGTTACTTCTCTCCCACCCCCTTTTAAATTCTAAAATGGTTTCTCATGAATACTTAGATTATAACAGCCCAGTTTAACACGGAGCTGTGAGTGTTTGGCTTTAATCCTTTATTCTTCTTCCACCTAATAATTTACTTGGAAGCAAGCAGACTTGTTGGTGGCTGCTACATTGTGTTGGTTGTATCCTTGCAGAGTTAAGAGTTCTTGTCCTTATTTTGAACTCCTGTTTCCCTAAAAGAAACCCCTTCTTGACCACGTAGGAAATATACTGTCTGGACCCCTTGAAGTCAATATTATCCTTATAGAAGGATTTAAGGTTCAAACTGAACAAAAAATAATGTATGGGGCTTTTGTTTTTTGACCATCTGGGGTTTCATGGAGAAAGAGGAAGTCATTTTCCTTATTAGAAAGAGCAGTTTTGTCTCCAAGAATTTATTTTACTTGCCTGGATTCATCCCATAAAAATGAGAGCTGGACATTCAATAATTAGGTCAACATTGAGATCTATTCTCTAATTGGAATTTGTTTGTCCCACACAATATGACTGATTTTCTTTGGGTCTGTGCTAGCAATAGGATTGTTCAGCCAATCTGGCTCTTTCTGCTGCCTTTATCATTCGTGTCCTCCTGCTGATTATCTTTCAGATTTTATTTCCCAGAGTTCTTGCAATTCTTAATATTTTTCTCATTTTTGTTATCGAGCTATGCAAAATTGAGTCAGGCATAGTGAGTATGACCTAATCAATAGTGTGTAAACTGGGGGGAGTAAGTGGAAGTTGGAGGGAGAGAGAACATCATTTTTGTTGTTGTTGTTATTGTTAAAAAAAAAAACCCCACAGGGTGTCTATGGTTAAAGCTCAGCTTAACTAGGCTCTTTTTCCTCCATCATATTTCAAAATTATATTCAAGTTTGCACTGTCACTCCTCCGTCTTCTCAGCTTTACTTGTTTTTTACTTTCTTTCCTACTCATGGAATATCCGTGTTTTTGATTTGCTTTCTCTTAACTATACAAATGTAGATTTTTCAGGCAGTATCTCATTTTGCTATTTTGATTCAGCTATGCATTTTGATGAGTTTTACCACCATATCCTGCCCATATTTCTGTAACTGTCAGGTTTTTTTTTCTTTTTGATCATTTCACCATGATTTGGGTATTTGCAACATCTCCCAATTAGATCTGTGGAATTAATTTCTGCGTTTGTTATTCACCTTTCCAGATCACCCATGCAAATGCTAAATTAAATGTGACACGCTCTTAGGTACAGTTACATTCCCAGATTAATAATTATCCTGTGTTAATGGCTTCATGATATGTTTTGGGTGGAGAATTCTGACCCCAGTTTCTCTCCTACTCGTCAATGAAAGATCAATCATTATGTAGCTTTCATTTGTATATTTTCCAAGATTTAGAAACCCACATCATCATGCAACAATAATCTGAGATGTATTTTGATATAGATGCTCTGTCAGATAAGGTCTAGTAGGGAAATATAAACCACTTTTAATCTTTCAATAGAAGGAATAACATAGTACAGGAAGCTGTATTTTGGTTCTGTTATATTATAGTATTGTTACCTAGGTGATGATAAAAATGAGACGCCAATGAGGAGAGGGTACAGCAACCCAGAGGTTGGCAATGGCTGGAAGCTTGTCCCACCCCCAGACCAGAGAGACCACGGAGGGTGGCGGTGTTTGGGAGCTCTGTAGAGGCTACCTGGTGGGAGCTGGGAGCACAGAGGCCAGGATTGCCTGTTGGAGTTGGAGACTCCCAGGAGAAATAAGCTCTAAGATGCCACCTCGTGCAGGGAGAGGAAAGGATAAACAGGTTCTTTCCTCCTCCCACTCAAGCTTTCTAGCCTCCCAGTGGCTCATCCTACCTGGAAGCCAGTTGGCAAGAAATCCAGTCCTCGAATATGCAGGTTAGAGCAGACAAGTGTAGAGGGGATCTGAGAGCAGAGACAAATGACCAGCACAGGTGTGCGGTGAAAGCTGGTACAAAGTCCTTTATGTGTTTCAGTGAACTTGCCAATTCACCACCACCATCACCTGCCTCTCTAGTCCACTCTGGACACACTGCTAGGCTGGTATTCCTAAAATACTGTTTTCACCTTTGCACAATGATCCTTCTTGCCACATCAAGCTTGAGCTCTTCAGGACTTTCCTCATCTGTACTGTCCTTACCAACTCAGATCTAGATTTAGTTCACGTTTGTGCTGGCTCAACTCTTTGCTAGAAGGAAGGGAGGAGAAAAGGTAAAGTAATGTTGGTTGACCACCTATTGTGCGACAGATGTTGACCTGGGAACTTTGTATACCTTTTCTTATCATTGAATTCTCAAGTGTTACTCTCATTTTTAGGTAGGATGCTTAGGCTTAGCAAGGTAAGGTAACTGTTCCAAGGTGACATAGTCTGGCTAGAATTGGAGGTGAGTCCTTCTGACACCAAATCTTGTTTCCACTATGCTGTATCACCTTCCTGGTTTATTAATGCTTGGAGAAAAGAAGTGATTTATTAAAGTTCACATGGTTGGTAAGCACTATCTGACAACTCAATCCATCTGTTTTGGATTTAGAAGATTTTCCTAGTAGTCATATTTTAGCAAGATCTTATCCACTGATCCTTAGTTCAAGTCCTACTGTCTCCATGGTATTCTCCCGTACCTGGAAATCCCACATCAAGCTCTCCTTTCTTTGAACTTCTCTGGCACTTACACCACTTAAACATACAGAGTTACTGAGTTCTCTAAGTGCTTCGCATAAGGGACATAAATTTTGGAGTCTAGATGTAAATAGTATAACAACAACCATTTCTTATATTTTCCCTCTCTATCTCTATAAAATCCCATTCTAGTGACTCAGTTAACATTTCATGATTTACTCCCAACCTGTATTCAGGAGTATGATAAGTGCCTTGCAGTTTAGACAGAGAACTCCTACTTCTCAGGAGTGATTTTTAACCTTTCGTGTGCGTAAGGATCACCCAGGGGGTAGTGTTAAAATGCAGACTTTGACTTGGGAGATCTGGGGTGAGGCCTGGAGTTCTGCTGATTCTTTTTTTCATTCTGATATTCGTATTTTATTTCTTTTCCTTTTTTTTAATTGAAGTATTGTTGATTTACAATGTTCTGTTAATTTCTGGTGTATAGCAAAGTGATTCAGTTATACATATATACATTGTTTTTTATATTATTTTCCACTATGGTTTATCACAGGATATTGAATATAGTTTCCTGTGCTATACAGTAGGACCTTGTTGTTTATCCATTCTATATATTATAGTTTGCATCTGCTAACCCTAAATGCCCAATCCTTCCCTCTCCCACCCCCTTGGCAACCACAAGCCTGTTCTCTAAGTCTGTGAGTCTGTTTCTGCTTCATAGATATGTTCATTTGTGCCATATTTTAGATTCCACATATAAGTGTTATCATATGGCATTTGCCTTTCTCTTTCACTTAGTATGATAATCTCTGAGTCCATCCATGTCGCTGCAAATGGCATTATTTCACTCTTTTTTATGGCTGAGTAGTATTCCATTGTATATATGTACCACATCTTCTTTATCCATTCATCTGTCGATGGACATTTAGTTGTTTCCATGTCTTGGCTATTGTGAATAGTGCTGCTGTGACCATAGGGGTGCATGTATCTTTTTGAACTACAGTTTTGTCTGGGTATATGCCCAGGAGTGGAATTGCTGAATTATATGGCAGTTCTATTTTTAGTTTTCTGAGGAAACTCCATACTGTTTTCCATAGTGGCTGCACCAACTTAAGTTTCCATGGTGGCTACACCAACAGTGTAGGAGGGTTCCCTTTTCTCCACACCCTCTCCGGCATTTGTTATTTGTAGACATTTTAATGATGGCCATTCTGACTGGTGTGAGGTGGCACTTCGCTGTAGTTTTGATTTGCATTTCTCTAATAATTCTGCTGATTTTGTTAATCCTGGAACACTTTGAGTGAGTCTAGACCACAAATTGACACATCAGAAGCAGCTGACAACCTACCAAGGACACTTATCACAATGGACATGACAAACAGACAGCTACATATGCTCAAATCTAGGAAACTGGGATGAATGGCCGATCAAATTAAGGTTCATAATGTTGGAAGATGAGAAAGTGAGAGTCAATATAGACTAATGAGAATAAATTTGGTGTGGGCAGGGCTGGCACAAAGTATTATATGGTAAGGATTTTTTGTCCTTGAAAGCAAGGTTCTTATAATCTATTGCCATTTTTAACATTTTACTCAAGGGAAGGGTGACTGCAGGAAATGTAAGGAGTGATGCCCTCTGAGGTGTTCTTGGAAGGGAGAAAGAGAAGGCTGTTCTTAGGCTCAGCTCTGACTTAATGGTCTCCAAAGAGGATGAGGAAGGCGTTCTTATGCATCTTAGTTTGGAGAATATATTAGGAGAGGCCTTTGATGTGCTGTGATGGTCCGAGTTTCTTGTTCTCCTTTGCCAAGTTCTAGCTGATGATAGGGCAGAAGAAATCACTCTTAAGAGAGGAAGGAGGATAATTGGTGATGTATATGTGCATGTGTACGCATGTTCATATATGTACACACACGCACAGTGTGCTTTTGATGTGCAGCAGCCTGGTGTGTGGGACTTAGCAGGCCTTCCCCACTTAGTCACCTCTCTTGACTGTGGGCAGGTGTACTGGTCCCCCAAGGTCATGGGGTGGCACTGCTCTGAGCAGTTGTTGACCGCCTCCTGGAGAAGAATGGGAAGATGGACGCTTTTCCTTCCCCATCACCTCCCGCTGGGTCTCAGGAAAGTGTGCTGAGTTGCCTCCTTGATTGTTAGACTCAAACTGAACATTTTAATAGGGATCGAAGAAGTTTACCTGAGGTACTGGCTACTGGCTAGGATCAATCTTACTTCCATTTTCAAAAATCAATACCGTATTTTCTATAATTCAATCTTCCCATCTTTCTCCCAAATCCTTGCTGCTGATAAAAAAAAAAAAAATCGTTACTGCCTTTGTCAGACATTTAACTGTCTATAATCCATACCATCTGCTGCAGATTTTTCTATTTTATTTTAGGATTTTAATGAAGTTTTTTATTTGTCCATTTCATATCTCTAGCATTATGTCTAGGACTCAGCTCATATTTCCTCAAACCATCTGGAAGAGGATTGGAGCAATCTCATGTACATTGCTGATTTTGGAACTGGATCAGACTTTTTTGGGGAAGATTTGTACAATTTTCCAAAATTTGTACAATTTTTTGATCATGCCCTAGAATGTCCTTGCCCACTGCTTAAATTTTATTCACAATGTGGTCTTCCCTATTTACCAAATAATAGCAATTTTTATTGACCTTAATTTTTTTGGTGATCATATTTGGAAAACTTTGGGATGAAGGAGTCAGATAGAAAGAGATAATCCTGGTAGAAATAAATAGTAAGTATAAAATATTACCACTCTCCTATCTTCTGTTAAAACTTTAGGAATTTCTGATTTGAATTTGGCTAAATGCATTGCTTCTCTCCTCTCTTCTAGAAAAGACTGTAAGCTCCACTAGTGGTCAGATTCTGTATTTTCATCTGTGTCTCTAGTACTTGGTACATAAGTGCTCAGTAAATACTGATAAATGAATCAATGAATGACTTTGTCTGATTAACTTATATTGTGGTCCAGTGATAGGAAACTTTTTGAATTCTGCAGCAGACTGGCTAGGAGGTGCAGGCCAATCCTTTCCTCCATAGAGTGGAGGTCAGTTTCCCTAAAGTTAATACTTTTGTTCCTTTTATTTTGTTCCTTCCTATCTATGTATCTGTATATAAGCACAGATACTGCATTTCTATATGGAGAGATTCTATATAGAAACACAGACTTGATTTATAATTTCTGTTTGTAGTGAATCATCTCACTGCAGAAGGTGGAGGGAACTGCAGAGGGAGACAGATGGGGCAGCAGAAGGAACACAGGCTTGGAATTAAACAGAAGTGGGTTTGAGTGCTGACCTCACCTCTTACCAGTGATGGAACCCTGAGCATGTCACTGGTGCTCTGAGTCTATAAAATGCAGACATTAGTGAGGTACAAATGAAGTAAGTTATAGTGTCTTAATAAGGCCTCCAAGGCCTTGCCTGCCCTGGCTCTCGTGTACCCCACCATTCTTCTTTTGCCCTCTGAATTTCACCCACGCTGCCTTCAGTTCTTCAAAAGCTCTAAGCTCCTACCCACTTACCACAGGGCCTTTGCTCATGTAGTTCCCTCTGCCATCCCCACTTTTTATCTCAAAAGTTCTTACTCATGCTTCAAGGCTCAGCCAGATTCCCTGATCTCCCTCAAGGAAGTCAGATCCCCATGGAAGGTGTATTCTGACTTCATACAACTTGCCATATTTGTCATTAAATAATAATTGTGTTGTAATTAGTTCAATTCCTTGTACACTTTCCACCCATGAGAATGTAAGCTCCATGATGGCAGAGATCATGCCTATATTACTCGTCTTGTATATGCAGTGTTTAGCAGAGTGCCTGGCACAAATTAGCTTAATAAATATTGTTGGATAAATGAATAAATGAATGAAAAGTTACGAATAAAATCAAAACACAAGCTAGGTGCACAATAATTTTTATTTCTATCCCACCCTCCCAAATGCCTTCTTTTTTTTTTTCTTAACATCTTTATTGAAGTATAATTGCTTTACAATGGTGTGTTAGTTTCTGCTTTATAACAAAGTGAATCAGCTATACATATACATATATCCCCATATCTCTTCCCTCTTGCGTCTCCCTCCCTCCCACCCTCCCTATCCCACCCCTCTAGGTGGTCACAAAGCACCGAGCTGATCTCCCTGTGCCATGTGGCTGCTTCCCACTAGCCATCTATTTTACATTTGGTATTGTATATATGTCCATGCCACTCTCTCACTTTGTGCCAGCTTACCCTTCCCCCTCCCCATATCCTCAAGTCCATTCTCTAGTAGGTCTGCGTCTTTATTCCCATCTTGCCCCTAGGTTCTTCATGACCATTTTTTAAATTAGATTCCATATATATGTGTTACCATACGGTATTTGTTTTTCTCTTTCTGACTTACTTCACTCTGTATGACAGACTCTAGGTCCATCCACCTCACTAAAAATAACTCAGTTTCGTTTCTTTTTATGGCTGAGTAATATTCCATTGTATATATATGCCACATCTTCTTTATCCATTCATCTGTCGATGGACGCTTAGGTTGGTTCCATGTCCTGGCTATTGTAAATAGAGCTGCAATGAACATTGTGGTACATGACTCTCTTTGGATTATGGTTTTCTCAGGGTATATGCCCAGTAGTGGGATTGCTGGGTCGTATGGTAGTTCTATTTTTAGTTTTTTAAGGAAACTCCATACTGTTCTCCATAGTGGCTGTATCAATTTACATTCCCACCAACAGTGCAAGAGGGTTCCCTTTTCTCCACACCCTCTCCAGCATTGATTGTTTGTAGGATTTTTGATGATGGCCATTCTGACCAGTGTGAGATGATATCTCATTGTAGTTTTGATTTGTATTTCTCTAATGATTAATGATGTTGAGCATTCTTTCATGTGTTTCTTGGCAATCTGTATATCTTCTTTGGAGAAATGTCTGTTTAGGTCTTCTGCCCATTTTTGGATTGGGTTGTTTGTTTTTTTGATATGGAGCTGCATGAGCTGCTTGTCAGTTTTGGAGATTAATCCTTTGTCAGTTGCTTCATTTGCAAATATTTTCTCCCATTCTGAGGGTTGTCTTTTGGTCTTGTTTATGGTTTCCTTTGCTGTGCAAAAGCTTTTAAGTTTCATTAGGTCCCATTTGTTTATTTTTGTTTTTATTTCCATTTCTCTAGCAGGTAGGTCAAAAAGGATCTTGCTGTGATTTGTGTCATAGAGTGTTCTGCCTATGCTTTCCTCTAAGAGTTTGATAGTGTCTGGCCTTACATTTAGGTCTTTAATCCATTTTGAGTTTATTTTTGTGTATGTTGTTAGGGAGTGTTCTAATTTCATTCTTTTACATGTAGCTGTCCAATTTTCCCAGCACCACTTACTGAAGAGGCTGTCTTTTCTCCATTGTATATTCTTGCCTCCTTTATCAAAGATAAGGTGACCATATGTGTGTGGGTTTATCTCTGGGCTTTCTATCCTCTTCCATTGATCTATATTTCCGTTTTTGTGCCAGTACCATACTGTCTTGACTACTGTAGCTTCCAGTTGCCTTCTTTTCTGCAACTCTGCATGGGAGAGTAAGAAAAATAAAGCATTCATGATTTGAATGGGTGCATCGTGACCTCCTTCAGCTGCCTGAAAATTTCTCCCTTGGCCATCCTCTAAGTCCATAATTCTCAAGCCTCACTTTGCCCTAGAATTTGCTGGGAACCTTTGTAAAACTGCAGATAACATTGCAATCTTTGTAGGGTGGGATCTGCACATCAGCATTTTAAAATGCTTTCCAGGTGATTCCAATGTGTAGCCAAGGTTGCAAACCACTGCTTAGGTAAGGAATTATTTTAAAGACTTGATGAAATTCAAGAATATCTGTGTCTGTATAAGTCATGGTATGTCTGTTGGAGTAAGTTAAACACCTTAGCATCTACTAGCACTTTTGCACCAACTGATCAGATTGGCGTTTGGAGAAAGGGAGGGAGGAGGGAATTGTCATCAGACCAGTAAATCATCAGATATCAGTAACTGTCCTGAATGGGTACCAGGACATAATCAGGTGGAATCCTGCAAAGACTGACTTCATCTTCTCAACATTGCCAGTACACAGGGTATGCCCAGATACACCATGTTGTTATTTCCATGGAGTGAATCACACTGGGCTAGTCCTGGATGTGTTTTTTCATAGATGAAACAGTGCTGGGATGGGTTTCTGGTATGGGAACAGCTTCAAGGACATTGTCCCCAGAAGGTACTAGGGAGGGGAGGGGTCTGAATGGGCTATGGGACAAGATTTTGGAAGTCAGTTAGCAAAGATAATGGTAAAGAGTCAGCAAGCTTTGGCTTCAAAGAATCAATTTGTAGTCTTCTTAAATTAAAAAAGGAAAGTAGAAAAAAAAGTAGAATAATAATTTGGAGCATAAAAGCTCTCTGCTGAGGTATAAATGCTAAATCTTAGAACTCTGTTAAAGCAAGGGTTGGCAAACTATGGCCTATAGTCCAAAGACATCCTGTTGCCTGTTTTTGTATAACTTGAGAGCTGAAGATGGGTTTTTACATTTTCAAATGGTTGAAAAATAATCAAAAGAAGAACATTTCATGACCCATGAAAATTATATGAAATGCAAATATCAGTGTTCATAAATAAAATGTTATGGGAACATAGCCACGCTTATTGTTTGCATATTGCCTGTGGCTGCTCTGTTCTACAAGGGCAGAGTTGAGCCATGGTGACAGGCTGTGTAGCCCACGAAGCCTAAAATATTAATACTCTCTGGGCCTTTGCAGAAGAAGTTTTCTGACTCCTCTGTTAAAGAATCAGAAGGGGAACTGGATAGAAGGGTTAATCCTGGGTGAAAAGAGGAGTGGGAGACAAGAGAAAGGAGGATACAAATATCATTGTGATGATTGTTTTCTAAGTGTCAGGCACATTAACCCTCTCAACAACCTTTAAAGTAGTCAGGGTCCCAGCAAAGCACAGATGCAACTTCACATTAAGATCATTGGAAGAGGGTTTAATAAGTAGACTATTTTCAGAGTGAAAGCAGGTATAGGGATCCACAAGAGAGAGTGCAGTATCTCTGGGCTAGTCACCTCTGAGCCTGGAGGGTTGAGGGAGGGGAGGAATTCCCAGAATCCAGAAGGAAAGAGTTATGTAGATAGGGCTGCCTGGAAAGCGCAGGGACCTTCACTTGAAGGACACAGCCAGTCAGATAGGATAGAGAGAAGGAGAGAGCCAACGGCATCACTGCCCCACCCTCATCCTTCTCCCTCCCTGCAGTCTCCTGCTGGGGCAGGAGCCTGTTGCACCCAACAAGGGAGTCTGTTGAGGAATTTCATCCAGGCCAGTCTCCTGGGCAGAAAGGGGGCTAGTGAGGCGTGCAAGGGGATCTGTAGGAGCAAACAGAACATATCGTGCCCAGGTGGGTACCACTGTCATCATTGGGCCCCACTTGCCCACAGATAATGCAAGTTAGGTTTAGTCAGGTTAAATGGTGTCTCTCAGTAAAGCCTGGGCTAGAATTTGAACCCAGACATTCTGATTCCAGGACCCACAGCCTCTTAACCATTGTGTTATCCTCAGTTCAGATGGAAGGGACCTTAGAGGGAATCCAGTATTCCCTGCTCAGGAATCATTTTTTGGGTGGTCCTTTGGCCACTACTTGACTATATGTCTACCTGGGGACCAACCACAGTCTTCTGATCACTTTTTCCCCACTAAAGGATCCCTCTGTGACTGGAAAGTTCTTCCTTGTACTGGATAAACCCAGGAGGTCACATTTACTAATTTAAAAAAAATTACATAGATCTATATAGATAGGTAGATAGATAGATAAGATAGAAACATACATACATACATACGTATATATACAGAGATTTGAATCTCCAAGTTTTCTTCCTTAACCACTTTCTTATGTTTTTCATTTCAGAGTTACTAAAAAAAATTCCTCCATTTCTGTTTTCCTTTCTGTGACCCTCGTGGTGTCCTTTTCTGGAATCAGTGGTGTGAATTTTTCCTATGGATACTCCCTCCTTCAGCCAGATGGTCACTTCTTCTTTTTACTCTTTTTTTTTTTAATTAATTAATTTATTTATTATTTATTTTTGGCTGTGTTGGGTCTTCGTTTCTGTGCGAGGGCTTTCTCTAGTTGCAGTGAGCGGGGGCCACTCTTCATCGCGGTGCACGGGCCTCTCACTATCGCGGCCTCTCTTGTTGCGGAGCACAGGCTCCAGACGCACAGGCTCAGCACTTGTGGCTCACGGGCCTAGTTGCTCCGCGGTATGTGGGATCTTCCCAGACCAGGGCTCGAACCCGTGTCCCCTGCATTGGCAGGCAGATTCTCAACCACTGCGCCACCAGGGAAGCCCCCAGATGGTCACTTCTCATGGTCTTCTTCTTCATTCAGAGTCACAGCCTTTGATCAAAAGAACTTGGGATACAAGTTTTTCTTTTTATTGTAAAGGATTGAGCTCTTAAAAGTCATGGAAGGTACATTACCAGGTCTTTCGGTGGCTGCTCAGTTCTGTGTGAATCAGCGGAAGTGGGTGGTGGTCAGGGAGAGTGACGCATCTTGGCAGGCTTTGCGCTGTGTCTCACACACACTCCAGGAAAAAGGCTCACCTTGTGAATGGCCACATCAGGCCTTTTGTGTACCCACAGTGGGAGCGCACTCTAGGCACCCTTCTATGCTGGCTGTGGTAACAAGATACCTCAAACCTGCTGGTGCTCATGAGTCCTTCTTATTGTTTCATGGATCATGGGATGTGGTTTCTTTCTCAGGATAAATCTAAGACTCTGTAGACTCTGATGATGATGATGACAGTGACAATAACAACAAAGTTTACTGAGTGCTTGCTTAATCCTTGGTATACCAGCAATATTTGTCAATATTTACCATTTGCCTCCAAAGAATCCTTTTTATGCTTTTATATTTTTAAGTCATTTTATGAGTAATTTACAGAAGTAAAATCAGAGGTAGAGTGAAAAACAACTTTATTAGAAATTTTAATAAAAATTTCAGCATAGCAAATCCCAGTTTTTTATTCCATGTTTTCCTGGTTTAGAAGGTACATATACCAAAAATGGGCAACTTCCTTTGAACACTATTAACTGACCATCGATTGTCATGTATGATTCTGGAACATATCCGTTGTGTAAATCTGATTCCAGATTTCAAATACATCTCTAAAAGTTTTAGCTTACCATTTCTTCTGATTTTATCTTCTTTGCTGTTAACGTCATCAAAATATAATACTTTTGAAAACTTTGATGGCTCATAATTTTGAGAGGACAGCCATCTTTGTTCCATAAATGCAAAACATTTCAGATTTATAAACATGAATTAGAGTGATCAGTAGAATTTTTGACATTTACATTATGTTTTCTTTCATCCACCCTTTTATACATATCTGCCTTGTCCACTTATGACCTATATCAAGCAAAATTTTGGTGTACGATCATCATAAGGATGAAAGAATATGGTAGTTCATTTTTTAGCAAAACATCACATAATAAAGTTCTTACTGAGCGACTAGCTCATTGAGAACACTGCATTTCCTTTTTGTCTTTAGAAATATAGTAACCACTCAATGATTCGAGAGTTTGAGAAAATTCACCTAGGAGATCGTCATCTGAAGACTCATAGTCTGAGATTTTACTTACATGAAGTCTCATTGCATTAATCTTCCGATTTGTTTAATGATTGTGAAACAACTTCTGTAAATTTCCTTATTTTTGCCATTATGGGGAGAAAATAAAAATTATAAATTCTCAACTGTGTTGACTGAAAGATTTTTAAAAAACAACAAAGATGGTATCCCCTGTCTTATCTTAATCCTTGAAAGATGCTGCAATACTTGGGGCAAGACAACAGGAAAACAGAAGGGTGATGCAATAGTGATGGTTTATTTCATTATTGCATCAACCTTTTAGGCAATTCCATTATTTTTCCATTTCACATTATTTTAGTGTGTTTTAGCATAGTTGAGAATAATTGATGAGTAATATCAAATAATGCCTAAGATGATGAATAGCAAAATACTTTAAGATATAGGAAAAATAAAATTGCTAACATCCCATAATGTATCTTAAACTTACAAAAATTCAAGATACAATGAGTTTCATTCTTTTTTTTAAAAAGCAGTTTTTCTCTTTGTTCTTTGGAAGACTTCTAAAAGAGTAAAAACAATAAAACATTAATTCCTACAAATAGAACTGCTCAAAAAAGAAACTCAAAAGCTAAAATGAAGCCCCATGTTCCCTGATGTTATGCTGACAGTTAATATGTATTAGGTACCATGCTAAAAAATTTATGAACGTGACCAAAACCAGTTAATGGATCAGAAAAATAATAGAGTTTCAGTTCAGGATGATGAAAAGATTCTGGAAATGGATAGTGGTGATGGTTACACAAAAATGTGAATGTACTTAATGCCACTGACTTGTACACTTAAAAATGGTTAAAATTATAAAATTTATGTTGTGTATGTTTAACCACAATAAAAAATAATGGTAATGTTTAAAGGTACTGAGATAGTATACATACTTACAATTATCTTTCCATTACCCAACTTGCAAAAAACAATTCCTTAGTTATATGAGTTAAAACTGTCCCTCTTCAGGTGGATGGAAAAGGCTTCAGAGACTAAATAATTCACCCGACATCACACCTGGCAAGTGGCAGAGAGTAAAACTCCAGCAGAAAGACCCAGAACCTCACATGTAACCAACCACACCTGCTACTGCCCGTGTGAGGTGTGGCAAGTCACGGTCCTGCCATGGTCACGTGATACGGAGGCTTTATACCCCTGTCTGTGTCACGCACTCCACTTCCTTTTTCCAAAGTCTTATTGTAGTCTTCGATTCCTTATCTACCTCTCGGAAATCTCTTTCTTCTGATTTTTTTTTCAAGACGCTTAAAAAAAATCTTTACATGTAAAACCACGTGCATTTTTGGCCAAAATAGCTTCTGACACTCTCAGAAGATAAGCATGCTCATGTCCCAAAGGCCAGAGGAAAACAGCTCCCCATTCCCAGCCCCAATCCTGTGCCTCCTTTGGACTTGGCTCTGTATTGCCTCCTTCAGACTCTGTTTATGACTGGTCCTGACACTTTCCACCACTTCTAGTTGCCATGCATGTACCAGGTGGTAGTAATTCTCACTAATCTGTATCAACTCCATAGATGTCAAGCCCAATTTGCTATTATAATATATATTTGAGGAAGGTAGTGTGTGATTAGATGGATGTTAGTGGAATTGTTTCTGCAAGTTGGGTGATGAATTCTAAATATGTGTACTATCTAAATATCTTTAAAAATGAAATACATAGATAAGCATTATTATTCTATTCTAATAAAAATCACATTGATGTGAATAAACAGAGTATAAGTAGGCAGCAGAATAATTTCTATTACTTGAGTGGAAAATAAAATATTGTTCATATCTCAAAGGTAAATTTATTTCAAGGTAAGGATCTAATTGGGGTAAAGAGCTGCAAGTGTCTTAGAGCTGTAGTTCCTGCCTGGACCAGCTGAGGGCAGTTGTTCTGGTGAGATGGATTGTCTGCCCAGATTCCACTTATGATGTCTGGTGAATGGTCGTTTTGAGTAATTAGGAGAAAGACTATCTCTAGCATTCAGAGGGCCCGGTTAAGGTGAAGGGTGACATAAAGCACTCAGATAGTCTACTTACTGTTTTTCTTAAAGTGGTCCTAGGACCACCTTCCCAGGTCCATGCTGGGAATGGCAGATCTTAGGGCCCCACCCATGAGCTACTGAGTCAGAAATTCCTTAGGTGATTCTTTTTCACAGGAAAGCCTAAAAATCACTGCTCTGTTAGCATCTGTTCAAGTGGGAGGAAGGAGAGGAAGACAATAGAAGGAACCAGACCAAGATGAAATGTCAGGATTTATGGGATTACTAGAGTGCTGTGTTGCATCTGATGTAGGATCCAGGAAATAAGAATGTGAGAAGAGCAGTCAAAGGAAGAGATCTCTCAGGAGACTGTTTACTCGCCTGGTTGAAAATGCAAAAAAGGGAAGCAGAGGTGAGGCAGATAGAGCCATAAGATTACAGGATTGGGAACTTGGAAGGCCTGAGGCAGGAGAGGCACTGGGTGGGAGACAGTGGACCTCACCATCAGGAGGGCTTAGGGGTGCAGCACAGCGCAGGACACGATAGGCTGGAGCTAAGTGCTGTACTGTCACAGTCATGAGCCTTCCTCTGCCTGTCCTTGGCTTGAAAGTTAAACTCGCAAACCTCGTGTCCTGTCACGTCTCTCTCTTATGTTAGACAACAAGTAGTTGCAATCTCAGGAGGTCCTGTTACACACCCAACTCCCAAGTTGTGGACATGGGGAGCTTTGTAGTGTAAGAGGCTTCCCGAGGGCTCAAAGAACAGACTTGCTTCATGGGGCTGATCAAAGTGAAGCCCATCCAGCGGACTTACTGGCCCATGTGGGGAAGAGCATTTCAAGTAGTGGGATCCATTTTAGCAAAGCAAAGAGCAGGGTGAGGAAAGAACCAAGCAGTTGGGAATCAGTAGCGTGCGTGTATGTACATGTGATGCAAGGCTGGAGAGGGCAGCCTTCTGAAGACTTTGTAAGTTTGGGATTTATCCTGATGGCAATGCGGAGCCAGGGAAGGGTTTTAAGCTAGAGAATGACATGATCAGATTTGGTTTTAGCCTAAGAAGTGCTGTAGCTGGGCTGGTTGTTTTGATCGTATCAGTGGCAAGAGAATCAGAAGTGGGGCAAGTTAGTTACTTTTTCATTTGCTGCTCAGACAAAAGAAAAATACACATTTTGAGGACTTTGATGATGCTTCGCTCCCTAAGTCACGTGGCTGGTTTTGGCCTCCATCATTCTCCCTATTCCCTACCGTCCACCTTTTCTGATGTCCTTTGAAAAGGAAACAAAGATACTTCCTCTAACTCCAAGCAGGAAATGGGAGGGAATGTTCTTGGAATGAATCTGTCTTTCCGAGTTTTCTCATAATATTTTTCCAAAATTTGAAAACAGTTATTACAAAATGGATACAAATGTTTGTGGCTTTAAAAAGTTATTGACAAAGCTTCTAATTTTTGCAAAAGAAACCCAAGAAAAATAAGGCAGAAACTAATGAAATTGATTATCTACAAGGGCTGAGTGGGAACCAAGTGCAGGGGTAGGGACCTCTCTTTGTACTTGTTGACTTGGTTTTGACTTTTAAGCTGTGTTAATGGTTTCTGTTTCCAAAAAATAAAATTAAATTACCAAAGATGAAAAAAAGATAGATATTGAATTTAAACAGAAAAAGAACCTAACTTTATATCAAATAGGTAAAAATCTCACATAAGAGAAGTTATTCAAATCACTTTTAAACACAGTATTCTGACTGTGTACTCTCAATATGATTTTTTTCTAAGAAAAAATTAAATTGCAAAGAAACCTGGAACTTTACCTACGCTGTTGGTAGTGGTAATTGTGTAGCAATCTTGAAACTGTTGTGTGTATTGCAGGACCCAACAAATGAGTACAAATACTGGGGATGGTGGGAACTTGGGTTCTTACTATGGGGGAGGGGAGATATAAATACGGAATGGGTTATGATGGTTCTTGTCTGAATAGTACTCTGATGGTTATGAAATGGTAATTTTCTGAATTCCTTCTTCATTTATTAGTTGGTTTTCTCCTGTAAAGGACTTTCTTTTCCTTTTCTTCCCACTTTATTGTTTTCATATCAGAATATATTTTCCCCTCCCCACCCACCAAGGTGTTATAGTTGTTTCTGTCATTAGCTATTGTGATGTTCAAATTATGCCAGTTTTCCCAGTGGGAATTCCTGCAAGCTAGATCCTATGTCCTCTTGACATATCTCCATTATACGAAGAAATACCTTTTTGGAAAAAATTGTGACTCTATACTGAGACTCCTAAGACCAACCCAGTATCACAGAACAAAACAAAAACAAACTCAAACCATAACAGAGCAAAAAGGAAACCAAAGTAACTAGGCATGTCAAATAAATGCAATATGAGATCCTTGATTAAATCCTGGAGATATAACTCTATGTATCATTATCCCTATATTATATACCTATATATACATATATAATTTAAATATTTATATACAGATACATTTCAGTCAGCTACATAAGACTTTATAGGGACAATTGGAGAACTCAAGGACTATATATTAGATGATAGTATTGTATCAATGTTACACTTTTTGAATAAGATAATCATATTATGGGAATGAAGAGAATCTTTTTGTTCTTTTGAGATACACCCTGAAGTATGTAGGGGTGGACATGTCATGAAGTTATAAAGCTAAAGCAACTAATTCTCAATGGTTAAATAAAAATATGTGTAAATATGTATACAGAGAGATAAAGCAAATTTGGGATGGTATGGACAACTGGTGAATCTAGGTGAGCTATTCATTATACTTTTCTTACAATTTTTCTTTAAGTTGGAAAATTTTCAAAATAAAAAGTTGGAGAGGAGGGAGAACATGTTGGGTTAAATGAGAAAGGCCATGGCAGGCAGGCCTGGGGTCAAGTTGCAAACTTTGAATCTCTGCGGGCCATCTTAGAGGGGTTCCAGAAGGCAGGGCTGCAGGGGGAGGTGGTTCAAGGCAAACAGCAGAAAACAGAACATCTGGGGCAGCAGTGATTTAGGACCTGCAAGCCCTGGGATTTTACTGATGCAGCTATTTGTTTTAAACACATATATAACATGATGTCGTTTCATATCCATATCTCACACACAAAAATTGAGGTCATGTTCCAGGTCTGTCCCAGGCCCACTCACTCAATGGGAGGCACATTTCTTGGCTTGTCTGGTGGATGGGTTTTAGTCCAAAGCTCCTTTCGTGAGTGATTTCAATTCTTTCTCGTTAATCTTGCTGTAGAATCACAGTTAAATGATTGTGGGAGAGTACATTTAAGATATCCAGTGATCAGCAATGTGGCTTCTTTTCTGTCAGGTATGACTTCGGCCTTTTTATCTGATACTTACCACACAGCTTCACACAAAACAGGTTTGCTTCACCCCCTCCCCACCCCGCCCCTGCCTCAGCACCAGTCGCCCCAGCTCCCAATACAGACTTGTATTCCTGGCATCCTGCTCTTGTTTGATGGGTTCTGGGAGGCACCAATTCTTGTTTTGTCCCTAGGAGTAAAGCAGCAACTGCTTTAAACTGATAATGACATGATTTTGCTGCCCTATAGACAGACAGTCATTTAAACTCTGTGAGATGTGGCCACTGCCTCAAAATTCAAGCAGTGGAAATGACATCATTATCAGCCGACTCTTTATGATGAAAAATGACCCACATTAGGAAACAATCTGAACCCAAGGAAACTTCAGTCATCAATCATCACAATTATAATGTGCTGGTCTTTTATGTAAATCCAACCCACAGTGAAGCTGGGTTTGGGTGGAGGACTTGGGGGAGGAGAAATCCTGTGGAAAAAGAACATTAGGACAATATAATTAAGCAAAAGGGAAAGCTTCGGATAATGTACGTTTCTCAGGGGACCATTTCATGCCTTAGGGATCCTGACAGATCTAGGCTGAGAGGGTTGCATCATCATCATCATTAAAAGCGTTTGTTAAATGCCTGGAGCTACGCAGAGATGGGCTGGGCTTAGTGCTGCATGAAGTTTGTTGAAACCTGCCAAGGCCCTCCCTCCAGGAACTGGAGCCCTCCCTGGACTACCTCATTCATGGGCAGGAGGCAGGGGCTCCCCAGGTCACAGAGAAGCCCTCACATCGATCGCCAGAGGATAGTGTCCTGTCAGGGGTGGGAAGGGGGTGGGGGGAGTGCCTGGCGGCCCTCATTCCCCTTCAGCCCCTTCTGACCAGCAGGCCTTTTCATCACCTTTTCACCGCCATGTGGCCAGCCACAGGGTCATGGTGGCCTGAGTATGAGTTGGAAAGGAGTGGGATTGTCAAGTGGATGAGAAACGTTGCCTGCCATGTCAGTAAACAAAAGATGTTGCGGCCATCAAACCGGCAGCCCCTGCAGCCACCCCCAACTGTGCACCCTCAGGGGATTCAAGGTGGAGAAAATCAGGATACTGGTCCTAGACAGTTAAGGTACATATCAAAGGAATGATTTCAGTGAGCCCAGACTCTTGCATCTTCCCATACATAGAAGAGCGCTAACTAAATTCATTAATTTGAGATGTCTGGTTTCTTTTATTAACAGTAACCTTTTGATGTTCCATCTATCTGTTTTCTTTTGAAAAACAACTGTATGTCCTGGCTCTTCCCTTACCTTTTCAGTGCAGTCCCTCAGAGGGATCTGAAAAGCTATCTTGCAGGCTTAAGTCCTCAGTATGTCCACCGAATAAAACATAATTCTCAACTTCAGGTTGTGCGTTTTTTTCAGTTGACGTCACCATCCACCTGCAAGAAGACAGATGGTTTTCAGAGAGCACAGGAAGTGGAAGCTTTGGTGATAAATCTTGCCTTTACCCGTGGGCACGTGTGACTCCTCCCGGTCCCCGTCACCTGTCCTTGCTTGGTCCTTAGAGTCTGTGTTTTGTGTAGTCTCATTTTGTCAAAGCTAGAAAAGGGGGGAGTGTGTGTGAATGTGTGAGGAGGTGTAAGTGGGGTGAGGAGGGACAGAGAGATAATTAATGTGGTTGGGTTGACACCAGACAATTGCAGAGCACAGACCTATCAAGGGTACAGTTGCCTGTACCCTTGGATTTGAGAAAACACGAGGAGGTGAAATTTTATCTCATTCATCCTTCATCAAGGACTCAGGAGGCCCTAGGCCCATGGGCTAGCCTGGTAGCCTGGTAGCCCTGGATTTGTGAGTGCTATAAACAGGATGTCTACATCTTGGCCCCCATCTGGGGATACTGGGTCCCCTTCAACCTTATTTTTTCTGTGAAGCAATTTGTGGTATCATCTCTTCTGTCCTCCTTGACTCTACCTATAAAACCTGTCGTATATGCTAAAAGCAATGTCTAGGTTCTAAGGCCCTGGTCTGCTTTCTCCTTTATTCTTTAATACTCTCCTACAGGATACAAAAAACCTTTTCCACCTGCAGACCAATAATATATAAGATTCCCTCCTAGATGTTTGTTCCTTGTGGCTAAAGCTTTGCCCTCATGAGGAATACAAATGCTCCTGATAGGGCAACGCATTAAGCGTGGTGTGGCTCTGTGGATTGCAGACCCTTTCTTGTATGGCAGCTAAAAGCAGGTTTCAAAAGGATGAAGGGAGGAGTGACCTGGAGCATAAACACTGCCCCGCAGGGCAGACAGGATGGAGCCTTGGGGACAGGGGAAGATGGTGGGCCTAGGGCCCAGGAAGAGGAAAATCCTATCTCACATGACTCCACGTTTACTCAGAGTCAGGTCCTGTTCTAAATCTTTATACCAGCCATGCAGTTGATCCCTCAGCTACCTCCTGATGCTGTGTGGGAGCTTTGATTGTCCCCTTCAGGAGAAGAGGAGCCTGAAGCTCAGAGAGGTTAAGTGACCTGCTCAGGGTCATGTGGTTTGTGGACAGAACTGGGGTTCACACCTTGGCAGCCTGACTCTCAGCTCCTGCCCTTCGCCCTCTCGCTGCGCTGGAAGGAGGAGGAGCACCTGCAGGGAGAAGTCTGTCAAGCTTCCTGGAAGGAGGTCCTGGTTGCGGCCACCCAGCCCTGCCTCTAGTCCAAGGCGCCTCAGCTGTCTCTGGCTGTAGGAGAGGTGTGTGTCTTGGTGGTGGCAGGAGGTCACGCACCATCCGGAGAGGGTGATGGGCTTGCCAGCAGAGACCTCGCTCTGTTCTGGTAGGGTCACCTTCAGAGCAGCCATGGGATCTTACTTACCCTCAGTAGAAGCTAAGACCCTCCCTGGGTCACCTTTGGACTCGTAGTGCTAGCAGCTTCCTAATCGGACCCACCGTGGCAGTTTAAACACTGCCAGGAAATGCCCAGCTGATTTGTCTACAGAGATTAATGAAACCAAATCTTGGGATCTACGGACGTCACTGGACACGCTCTAGCTGTCCTCCGCTATAGTCCAATGGCCGCTTAGCGAGAGCCCCATCAGTTAAGTTAGCTCAATGAGGGTGTTTGCTGAGTGTTCTCTCACCATGTGGAAGGCAGGGGTGTGCTTTCTGCATAGGAAACAACCTTTTTTACTCTGGGCTAAAAATGAGGCAAGAAAACCCCTTTGGAACATACCCAAAAAAAGACAGTTTCTCCGGCTCCCCGAAGTAGCTGATGTTCAGTCAAGGCCTGGTCCCTGGGCTCCCCACCGTGACAGAGTCAAGGAGCTGGGCTCTTTTGGGAGCTTTGTGTATCGGCTCTGGTTCACCCTGAATGTCCACCTCCACCCTCACAGTTTCAGGTGGGATGGGGAAGGGCTATGTTGGCGCATTTTGAAATAATCATTTCCTAGCGATGGTTCAAATCATGCTTTCTCTGTTTAATAATCCATACATGGTTACCGGGAGTCATTAATCGTTGTCTGCCTTCGTGTTCCATGTGGTGGGAAAAGGGGAGGGTGAAACCAGCATCACTGGTCTGTTTGCCTCTCTTTGTGAGCATTGCTCTTTTGACCAGCTCAGGTCTTTCTTTCCCACTTAGCGAAGAAGGGGGCCATGGGGACCCTCTGAAAATGTTGTGTTTGGAGGGACAGAAATAATTCACTGTGGCTGAGAAGCACAGAAACTGATCTGCCTCTGTTTATAGAATCCCCCTTCATTTGTGCCTGTGGTGAGACTCTTCTGTCTGAGGTTTTGAGGACATACCGTCATTAAATTTACCGTGGTATTTATATTCAACTGGCTCAAAAGTAAATCAGCCCTCATGTCCAGTCTGCTTCTTAAAGCTCCCCAGTGAAGAGCCCCCCAGAAATTCTTGGATTCTGTTTCTTTCCTGAAAGTCCCTTAGTATATGGTGCATATTCATGACTAGATTTTAAAAGCAGAGATTTGTCATGCCCCACTTAAGTGGAGCCCCTCTTCAGAGCGTATACAGAGGACGTGTTTCTAATCAGAGCCAGATTAGGTTCATAAGTTTGGTAGCGGTTGTGATGACCAAGCCTCAGTGGGTAGAAAAAGCTGAACAGTGTAATGCCAGGAACACTGCGATCAAGAAATAACCAGGTATCAGCGGAGTTACACTGGACTTGACCTAAAACTCTCTGAGCATAAGCTTCTTATCCGTAAAGTGGAGATAATATTGTAATACCCACCTTGAAAGGTTTTGGGAAGGCTCAAGGAAGATGAGGTGTGGGGAAGTGCCTTGGGAACTGTACAGTCTTAAACACGCGCAAATTGTGTGAGTCCTGGACTTAAGTTGGATCAAATAGTTTTTGAAAGAAGACAGTCTAAGTCTAGAGCTTTGTTCAACAGATATTTCTTATTGATTTTTCTCCTAACAGGATTTAATCTATATTTTGTTGTCTTATGTATAATTTTTCCAAAGACAGGCAAGTTAAAAAGGCTTGTGCTTTAAATCGTGTTGGGCAGGGCCCTGCACTTTGCCGAGCCAAGGTAGAAACTGCTCAGAGCCAGAGCAGTCCTGTCTGGAACAGGTGTATGTCCTTGTAGGACCGTCCCTGACTGGTTGCCATGATGGGTCCCCTCCTCTGCCCCCATCTTGCAACCCTGCCAGGCCTCTGAACTATCTCATTGGTACACTGACGTCTGTAGAGGCTGGGGGCTGTGGTTACATCTGTGCCCAGAGTCTTCAGGCCTTTCAGAAAGAGAGGTGGTTTGACATTTAGAGAATTATTATAAGTTCTACCACTTATTATTTTTATTTTTTAATAAATTTATTTATTTATTTATTTATTTATTTATTTATTTATTTATTTATTTATTTATGGCTGTGTTGGGTCTTCGCTGCTGCGCACGGGCTTTCTCTAGTTGCGGTGAGCGGGGGCTACTCTTCGTTACGGTGGGCGGGCTTCTCATTGCGGTGGCTTCTCTTGTTGCGGAGCACGGCCTCTAGGCGCACGGGCTGGCTTCAGTAGTTGTGGCTCGTGGGCTCTAGAGCACAGGCTCAGTAGTTGTGACACACGGGCTTAGTTGCTCCGTGGCATGTGGGATCTTCCCGGACCAGGGCTCGAACCCGTGTCCCCTGCACTGGCAGGTGGATTTTTAACCACTGCGCCACCAGGGAAGTCTCCTACCACTGATTTACTGTATGCCAGGTGCCGAACTAAGCACTTTCCATGCATTACCCCAATTAAATTTTCACAATAGCCCTGTAAGGTAGGATGTCTTATCAACCTCATTTTACAGGTAAGGAAACCGAGCTTAGAGAGTTTTAGGTCAGTTGTCTAAGGTCAACAGCTAACATAGTACAGATCAGGAGTCCCATGTGGGTCTGTCTGACCCCAAAGGTGGTTCTTAGCAGAATGCTGCTCCAGGGCCTGGCCGGGCTGGGACTGGACACGGCAGCCAGAGCCTCAGATCACGCGGCAAGATCAAACTTGGCCCTGGGGAGTGTTCTCCTCTTGCTGAAGGGAGGGGAGGCAGAGGACTGGGAGTGCCTGCGACTTCTATCTTGTGGCACTGAGATACCAAACCCAACATCAGTCCCGAACTGAAAATGCCACAGGCCGGTTCAAGCAGGTGTGTACATAGGGCAGATGTGCTATATATGGGACACCTTTGCTTCACTACACACATAACTGACCACTTAAAACATTTCTTTTCCAAATAGCTACCCCCACGTATTTGGGCAGTTTAAAGGGTGGGGTGAGCTACCGATCATTACAACTCTTTCATCCAGATTTCTTACTGTTCATTCATAAGTTATAAGTTACTGCCTGAAAAAGGAAAGGAAGAAGAAAGAAAGAAAACAAGTGGGAAGAAAGAAAGAAAGTTTATTCAAGGAAGGTATGGAAAAGAAGACAAAGAATGGGGGAAAACAGTGTGATCCAGAGTTGAATAAAATAGCGTGAAACCGAGGTCTTTGACATCTTCTCCCCCCACCCAATACCATCCCATAAATCTTTACATTACATTCCACTAAATGTGTCAGAAATGTAACTGCACTTGCAAATAATTGCTGCTATTGAATGAATCCACCCTGGCGTATCCATTTGAGCTCAAAATAACCCATGTAACCTAAGAGTAAATCAGTGACTGGACACCCAGTGCCAAGCATAATCTCAAGCAACATTTAACTAGGTTCAATATTTATTTCCCTGCCTTGAGTCACTTTGAAATGATCTGGACTCAGTTCAGACAGGACCAGCCCTAATTTTATGGTGCTCTTGGAACCCTTCCAGCAGCACAAGGGCTCAGATGTCAGGGAGTTCCAGAAAAATGAGATCCCTCACAGAAGATTTCACAATTTAAGGCACCCTCCTTTCAATATTTTGCAACATGTGGGCCTTTTGACTGAAGATATAATTTTTTGAGAAGGCTTTGAGCATCCTTAAGAAGTATGCCTCACCCACACCCCGACTCCTACCTCCTCCCTAGGGATGGGGTGGGTAAAATTAACCAGGTTAACAGCTTGCGTAAATAAAATCTCTGAATATCCACAAGTAGGAAAAGAGTAGCCCACAATTTACCACCATTTTCCAAACAAATGCCATTTTCCGCACAATTATGGAAGCCAGATTTGGGAAGCTTCAAGACACATTCAAACAGCAGATAACGTGGCTCCAAGTTTGATGGATACAGGAACACATCAAATAAAATAGCAGCCAATTCTCAGGCTTTTGTATCTCAAATGCTCAATCAATAGAAAACCAACCAATTTTAGTGTACATCAGAGATAACTCTCAAGATGGCAGGATTGACTTATAGCTCCCTGTTAAAGGGGTATTGAGCTGACATTGAGTGACCTCACACTCAGCCAAAACATTTATTATAAAAGTCTGACGTGGTTAAGTGAAGTGATTGATAACGGCCCATTCTGCTCTAAGTGCAGGCTTTCATGTGTTTCAGTTGGGCGAAGAGTCAAAGACCTCACTTATGAAATCAAACATTTCCCTTTTGCTTCTCCTTTATCTGTAGGTGATTAATCTTAATTCAGAATAACAGCGTGCATTCTGGAGTCTGAGAGACCTAGTTCACGTCCTAGGAGCATCATTTGCCAGCTTTTGAGCAAAATTTTAAGTTTCTTGCAGGGGCAGTTATCTATACAGTTAGGAGGATGGGGATGGAATAATGTATTTAAAGCAATTAGTAAAGTGCGCAGGCACATACTCAAGAAATTCTAGTCACATTATTGTTCTAATAATAATGTCATTGCCATTACTAAAGCAATGACATTATTAACTAAAGTTATTTTGGCTCCTGACTTCACAGTTCCATAGACTGTTATGCTATCAGCAAAGATAATAATGACAATAACAACAATAATAATTATATTACTTTGTCGATACCTGCTAGTTACCAGGCACTACACTCAATGCGTAAAATATATTTTCTCATTTAATTCTTACGACAACCCTTTGAAGTTGGTCGCTGTTATTATCCCAGTTGTTAGAAATGAGGAAACTGAGATTCAGGGAAATGAACAAAATTACTTGAGATCACACAGTTGGCAAACATCCAAACACACTACATTACATTGGCCTCCCTGCCCCACATCACATAGATTATTGCTTTTTGTATTATTACATCCTTAGGGGAACAGAAAACTTTAATAATTTGGGGGAAGTCACTTTATCTCTCTGGACCGTAGGTTTTCCATCTGTCAAATGAAAAAGTTGGAATGGATTATATCAGAGATTTTAGGATTTCAGGATTCTAATGCAGTAAGTTGCTGTCAAGGGATAAATGCTTGGAAAATGTGTATATTGGATTTTTTTTATGATTGAAAAGGAGATGGTGTACAAGTCTGACGTGGTTGCTTCCTCCAATCGGGCTGGAAGGAAGAACATCATTGCCCTTTCCATAATGGCCTGATTCCCTCTTCTTAAGCTATCCTTTCAGACTCTACTGTGGAGGAAACTGTCAGCTCACCCAGATACGTTTGTCTGCTGTGTCCGTGGTATTCTAGCAGAAGCTAGGACGATCCTTCTTGGATTGACCTTTATTTACTCCCTGATCCCAACCTTGATTCCTCTGAGTTGCTTAACAATATCTCCTTCTTCCCAAATCCTAAAATAAATCCTCCTGTCATTCTGGGACTAATGTTGGGATTAAAAAGTTATTGATATTGGGTCCTCACACTTCAGGGTAGCTGTAAAATGAAACCACTGATCACGTTGTTGTTGGGTTAGGGTGTTTAAAATATTTCACATCCTGGCCACAAGCTAAGCAGTTTCCAGATACAGCCTGTTTTGGGGCTGGGCTTCCAGGCTAGAGAAGGTCGGCAAATGTAGGGAGAAGTGGCTTGAGGATGGAAGGGTCTGGAGGTTATAGAGGGGAGTCTGAGCCTCAGTTTCTGGCTGGATGCAAGCCCTGGGCATTTCCTGGTGACCTGTGTCTAGCGCCATGACATAGACCCAGTGTCCTGGCTCTGAGCCCTCAATTTCGCTTCTTGATCATGGCTGTCTGCTGGTTTTGGCCTCTTGAACCATTGTTTTATCCTGGTAGTGAGAAGGGCATGCAGAAATATTGTATATGATGGATTGGCTCTTCAGAAATAGTCAGGACTCCACATTTTGGCCTTTCACTCTTTTGGGATTAGACTAAGGAAAATGTGAGAGGAAAAAAAAAAAAACCATCTGTCTTCAGGTCCTAAGACTAGTCCCTTTATAATGTGTTTATATAGACAGGAACCTGTGAAGAGGATCATTTGATCACTCCAGTAATTTCAATCAAACCATAGATTGTTGGGGAAAAATCAGAATTAAACAACTTATTGAAACTAAGGATACTAATCAGTTATGTGGCTAAATTAGAAAAAAAAAATTTTTTTTTTATGTGTGTGCTTTAATCGACTTACATGTGTGGACCCAGACCAGGTCAGGGTCCAGGCAGATGCATGGGAAGTTCCAGTTGGCCATTTCATAACTTCTGACAATTTGAGGAATATTAATAGAAAGTCTCCATTGGGTGAAGTGTTTTAGGGATTGGGGAGGGGGACAGAAGTTGATGGTGTGCTTTATGGAATATTCTTTCAACATTAGAAAGCAACTCTTGAATATTTGCTATTGATTTATCTTTAAAATAAATAAGAATATATTTTTTCTTTTTGAAAAAGAAACCAAAACAACTCTTAATCTGAAAGTGATTGGTTCTGTTAGTTTGTACCTGCCCATTAAAATTCAGAAAGTTACTCATTTGTTGGTATTTTCCATGGGAGGATTAGAATTAAGTTGTTAAGCAAGATTTTTTGTCTTTTAAATATTATTTACTGAAAATGTGACCCAACTTTTTATGGAAAATGTACAAAAGACATAAAAATGTCATTTTTTTTGTTTTTTTTTTTCTTGAGGTCTCCCTAATCCTTGCAGTTCAAGTCTTGTACAGATTTTACCAAACCTGTTTTTCAGGGATTTGAAATCTGCTCATAAAAATTAACTGCAGGCCTTTATGCAGGTTAAAAACAGAATTCATGTGGTTTTTAAAAGATCTTGTAAGCCTTTAAAAGAAGGACTAAGAAAAATATACCTTCCTAGATGGCTTTTCCTGTGGCTACATGGCCTGTTTAAGGAACCATTACAGTTCAGTAGATCATCTTACCCCTGCCCCCCAGCAGCACGAAGTATTTCCGGTTTTATTCGGAGCCCTCAATGGAAAATGCCAGCTGTTCTTTTTGTTTGTTTGTTTTTCCTACTGAAAATTGAATTAAGAGCTCAGGAAAAGTATAAGATAACTTCACAGTGCAGAGCTTGAGTTCCTGTGTGGGTCCCAAGGGGGCTGAGGTCTCACTCACCCTGTACTCAGGAACAGATTATATTGTCTTTGGAGCCACAGTGTGGAACATCAATCTTATCCTCCCAGGCGTTGGAGGCCAGACCTGTCCACGGCCCAGTCCTGTTTCTTTTGGGTCCCCATAGCAAAGGAGGATGTGCTTTCAAGGTCACAGATCATCTCCCGATCCAGGGTCAGCTTGGCCCAATGGGAAGCTAAGAAAATACCTCTGGGCTACTTCACTCATTCTCCGGAGAAGGAGAAACTTCCATGACTGCTGAGGACAGCCTCTTTGGACTCTGCTCAGTACAGCTCCTGCTAATGCTTTTGGCTTGTCTTAGGGTGATGTCACAATGCCCTACCCCTGCGGGATTATGGGAATGCACCAAGATTAGCTCCTTGGTGGGAGGAGGAACTATATTACAGAAGATACAAAGGTTCATTCATTCATTTACTCATTCATTCAAGCTTATAGTGAACATGTATCCTGCACAAGGCACAATTCTCAGCGCTAAAGTTATGAGCTGAGAGATGTAAGCCTTGTCCTCACGGAGCTGGAGCCTCCAGGTGAGGAGAAGCACACTGATATGGTACAGTGTGTATAGTGAGTAACTCAGTACTAGGATAGGGGGCTGTGGGGCGGAGGAGTGGCATCTAACCCACTCCTCTCCCCACAGGTGGGGAGGGGTTTATGGAAGGCTTCCTGGAGGGCATAACTCGTGGGTGAGGTTTGAGGAACGGATACAAATGAAAGGCCTGGTATCATCATTACAATCAATAATTCATTTCCAAGATAGGGATTTTGATGACTGTAATTGAGTCCCAAAGGGTATAGCCTTTTAGGATGTAGCCTGGGATCCTTCCTTTCTAGCTGCTGCTTTGAAGAAGGAACCATTTTATTCCCTAACACCCAGTGTGGTCTCCAAAGGACTTTATCCCATTTACTATCAAAGCCCCTAAGATTAGATGACAACTTGACCAAGCTCGGATTCCCATCCCTACTTTCTGTTATTTCTATATGTAGGACTAGGCTGGTCACTGATGCTTGGCCAGGTCACACTGTCTGTCTCATAAAGGATCTTACCAGAGATGCCTCTCAGGAAAGGGACCCTGTTCGTTATGTGTCCCAGCATAGTGCTTTAACTACAGGTCCCATGGAGTAAGAATTAACTACTCTGTGGTATCAAGGAGGGTTCCTTCTCCCAAAGCTGAGACAGAAAGCTAAATGATGTTGCCTTCTGAGTGAAGAAAAGCTTCCTTATTCTGAAAGGGAGAAATCCAATAGCTTCACCCGTCTATGACTTAGAGCCTAGTAACTAGCAGGTAACATGAGCTCATGCCCTTTCCTCAAGGGGGCAGCTCAGGTCCCCTCTAGACTTGTAACTTTATTCCTGATTTTAATAAGTTTGGGTCTCTTGTTTCTCAGCCCCAAGATGTTAGCTGCAAGAAGCAAAGAAAGGGGAAGGAATGAAGGAGTTGGCTTCTAGAGGGGACCAGCAGAGACTGCAGTCAGTGGGGCAGCAGGGAAAGAGCAAGAGGAGACCCATGAGAAGCAGACACTAGAATTTAAAACATAAGGAAGTTCTGGCCAAGTGGGCTGGAGGTAGAGATTCGGTAAGAACCTTGAGTTTTTCCTTTCTTCAGTGAGTCTTGGATTCTGCTTTCCTGGCATTTTGTCCAATTGAAAAATGCACTAAGCATTTTCCTAATTTTTAATTGACATGAAAATTATGGTAATTTGTGAGAAGAAAGGATTTTCTCAAGTCACTTTGTAAGTCATTACAAAGGTATTGCTCTCCTTGATGAGAACTAAGGTAGAACCATATTCTTTTAAGTACTCTTTTCTTAAAGGAAAGTAACAAGGCTTAATGGATGAGTAGCAGATTGTTTATCTGGAACCTATTTCTATACTGTTTCTGGCTTTGCTTTCTCGAACTCTGAAAATAACTCTACCCTCCTATTCTGTGTTGTTGTTGTTTTTTGTAATGGGGCTGGTTGCCCTGACAGAAACTTATGAGTGATACACTCTTGTAACAGAGGTGTGCATGCAGAGAGGTTTTTAGAAACATAGTGTATATTTACATGAGACTTGGGAAAGGAAACTCAGGCCATCGAATGAATATCAGATGATATCTAGAAGGTAATTAGGGAATAAAAGAGGTTGCGTTCTTCATCGTACAGATGGGGAGACTGACACACAGCAAGGTGAAGTAATCTGGTTGAGGTTCTATGAAGGGCAATGATGGAATTGATATGAACCCCCTCGGATCCTGAGGTTTTCCATCAGATTATGATATTAACATTAAATTTGTATGCCATTCAAACTAGTTGACCCTCCCTTTAATTTTTATGCATGTCCTAAATTTTATTTACTACGTGTTGGAACTCTTCTCTTGATACTGCATTTGAAATTATGTTATGGCTCAAGCTTTGAAGGTTTATAATGCAATGGCCAGGCTTTTATTTGGCACCGGTTCCCAATGATCTAACTAAGCCATTTAAAGCTTCGCAAGGGAGCCCAGTAAGACATTGAAGTTCTGTCCTGGAGCTGATTGGCTGAATGAGTCTTGGCTCCCTAGAGAAACCTCAGGAACAATGATTGGCACCGTCACACTACTTTTGTGGCCAAGGTGGTACATCTCCTGGGAACTTCCCAGACACTACTTCTGTGCCAGGTTTCACATGGCCCCACCTGTTACTGAGGGGCCGAGAGAACCACAGTGAACCCAAGCAAGAGGATTTATCAACTGTTAGGGGCTCTTTCCACACATCACCATCACCCTGCCCTTTCTTCTCCATCCATCACAGTCTATCAGGATCGTTCTTATAAAGCCTTTGAGAACCTTGAAGAAATATGCCCATCCATTCATTCTACACCCATTCACAAATACTAGGCACCTACTAAGTGCCTTGCCCCATGCTAGACAAATATAACATGTGATCCCCATTCACCAGTGGAGTAAATGCCATTGTCCAGGTGAGGCATAAGCACATAGAATAAGGTATAAAAGGATACAATGCATGTATATTGTGAGGTAGTCCAGAGAATGGAGTATGGAATATGGGAAAGAGCATGGGCTTTACAGATGACAGATCTGGGTTGAAATCCCATCCCTGCCACTCACTGATTCTGTCACCACAGTTTCCTCTAATGTAAAATAGGTTGTGGTAGCTATGAAGATTAAATAAGATAGCATATATGAACTGCTTAATATAGGCCCTAGTATGTAGCGAGTAGTCAATACATATGTGCATGCATAAAATATTATCATTATATAGATTATAAGAATACAAGAATTCAGAAAAGTGGGAGCTCAGTGCAGGCTGGATGAGAGGAAGAGACCTATACACTGGAAAGATGTTGGTCCTTGAGGAATGAGTTCAAATTAGATAAGGATGGGGTTAGAAGAAGGGCACCCCAGGCGGTCCTGGACACACAGGAGAGCAAAGGTCTGGAGGCAGCAGGGAAGGTCTGGAGGGCTTCCTGGGAGAATCCAGGGGTGGGGCCCTTGGGGAGCACGGAGATGAGGTGTAACCAGATTTTGGCGAGGCAAAGCCTCCATCTCCTCTCTCAGGTAGCCCTTACCGGCCTTGGTCTGCTTCAAAAGCTGCAGGCTTTCGAAATGTTCTTATAACTGTCACTTCTACCACGTTTTAGCAGAGGTAATCCAAAGTCTAATAATCAAGAATCTTTTTTGTTGTTGTTGTTGGGGGAAGTGGAAATACCAGATATACTGACTGAGAAGAAAGAGCTAGCAGGTAAAAAAAGATCATGGAAGTGGAAGAGCATCTGTCATTTTCTTACAGGGTCTCCCTCTCTCCTTCCAAGACCCTTGTAAAGTCCTGCTGATTTATGACTTTGGCAGATTTATGACGTTCTTGACACTAGAAAATTATCCTCTACCCCTACTCCCAAATGGCACAATGAATATAGTTTAGACTTATTTGTTAGTGTATTTTCAGTTGGGCTTCTACAAGTTGTCTTCTTCTGCTATTTCTTCCTAATTACATATCATGGTAAATTCCTCCCACGCCCAGAAAACCCAGAGGCATTAGCTATCTCCATTACCATTCACAGACCTGCTTAGCTGAATGGGCAGAAGCCTGCTATAGCCAACTTGCTATCCTGAAAGAATGATTATGTGTCCCTTGGGAATTTTGTGAAGTGTGTTTCCTGATAGCCTCGCAGAGAAGAGAAGCAATATACATTTCCCATCCAAATCGGTGTGCAAAGCTCCTTGCAAATGAGTTTCTGAAGTTAAGGGTCAATAATAGCTGGCACCTGGGTCATCTAGCTAGCGCTTTTCTTAAAATAGGGTAATGGAAATAGCTCAGTTCCCAATGTCCACCCTCAGCAACGCCTCGCTCTTTTATTTTAAAAAGGAATTAGTATAGCCTTTGGAATTGTCATTGTGACTCCTTAGGTCACAGAGAAACAGCCTGCAAAATCCATGGGTTGCAAACTCATTATATATTAGCTGCAAACTAGAGAGACCAAGCTGTTTGGTGCAAGGATGTTATTTTATCCCCTCTTCCCTCTGTGATGCATGTTGTGCGAACAGAAAATAGGATGTTATTTACCTACTGATCTCTTGGGATGATGCAGAGCTGTCCAAAAACAACGTGTAGGGGATTGTTTAAATTTTTTTGCAAGTTAGTATTATTCTGTTTATTTCTTCTATTTTATTTATTTATTTATTTATTTATGGCTGCATTGGGTCTTTGTTGCTGCGTGAAGGCTTTCTCTAGTTGAGGCGAGCGGGGGCTACTCCTTGTCGTGGTGCACGGACTTCTCATTGCGGTGGCCTCTCTTGCTGCAGAGCATGGGCTCTAGGCCCATGGGCTTCAGTAGTTGTGGCATGTGGGCTCAGTAGTTGTGGCTCGCGGGCTCTAGAGCGCAGGCACAGTAGTTGTGGCGCATGGGCTTAGTTGCTCCGTGGCATGTGGGATCTTCCCAGACCAGGGCTCGAACCCATGTCCCCTGCATTGGCAGGTGGATTCTTAACCACTGCACCACCAGGGAAGTCCCTCTTCTATTTTTAAAATAACTGTTTCCTTTGCTGCATTGGCTTCAGGCACAGCAACAAAGAATGAACATTTTCTAATAAATAAGATGTTAAATAGCAACAGTGATTCAGCTTATTGTTTTAAGTACATAAACTGTGTTCTTGGGTTTTTCCTATGGGGAGAGAGGGTAATGAAAATGAATGGCTCCCAAGCTTGATATCTATTTGAGAGACACGGGGATTCTGTATCATTATTAAAAAGACGAGTGCCGTAACCTCATATGCTTCTTAGTGACTCAACCCTAACCAGCTCCGAACAAGTCAGCAGATCTAACTTGTGATTAAGAAAGAGGCAGCTTCTCTGTTATAAATGTGTTAATATTTATTGTGCTACGGGAGTGGTGACGTGGAGGAGGGAGAGGCTGGGGACTCTACTTGTAGCAAAAATGATTGGAAAACCTCCAGGAAGGGGCTTCAAGAGGAACAGTACAATCCCGCGCTAAGGTCCTAATTCACAGGTGCTTCCCAAGAAATAAAAGAAGGGGCTTCTCTCTTGTGTGTGATGTGGAGGTCATGTCAAGTCTCTTTCATGGGCAGCGTCTGCCACAGCAGACAGGCATCCTGTCTGCCAAAAGATTTATGGTGAAAGAAATCCTAAGGATGGGCTCATTAAAGGGGAAAAAACAAAACAAAACAAAACAAAATACCTCATTTTAGAATTCAGCTATCTCTTGCATAAAACAAGCCCAGTCTTTTGATTTCAATTTTCTTTTTTTAATCACCACCTCTTTCAATTTTTAATCCCTGAGAAAACAGACAATTGCTAGTACCTTAGGCCTCTTTGGGGGGATATTAAGAATGACTTCTACGTTTAGCCCTATTTTCAGAGCTGATTATTCCATTTTCTTGGAATCTTATGTCAAGAAGCTCTTGAAATAGTCTCTTTCTCAGGAACAAATCTTGGTCAGTTTCCCCAATTTGTCAGGCCCTGGTGCCAATTAATTACAGTCTCTTTGATTATCTCTTTCTGTTTTGTGTGTGTGTGTGTATATGTGTGTGTGTGTGTGTATGTGTGTGCTTTTTCCCCTCCTGATCACTTTTCTCTTGTCTTTTATTTTCTGCTGCCATGTTGCAGCAAGCCTCAAGTTGATATTTCTCCCATTATTTCTCTGGCGTTAGTCTGTCAATTTCTTGCCCATCAGAACATATCAACAACTAAGACTAAAACTTAGGTCCCACAGCTACAGGTTCTATAGCAAGAAATACAAAGATAGCATCCCACTGTAATTAGGGAAGGTGGCCATGCATCACAATTACAAAAAGGAAACAGGTCCCCTGCTGCAAGTGCAGTGACCTATTGAAAGCCCATCATGAGTATTAATTTGTGCAACTCTTTTGGAAGACAATTAGATAATATCTACTGCATTGGAAAAGGCACATACATTTGACTCAGCAATTCCACTGTTAGGAATTTATCTTATTGATATATAATAGATCTACAATACATAAATATATACACAGGAATTTAATTGAGCGTTGTTTGAATAAGAATAAAAATTAAGCCAACTTAAATATCTTACAAAATAGGAGTAAATAAATAGAACACGAAACATCTTTACAGTGAAATATCAATGCGGATATGGAAAGTACAGGTTATGAGATTCAAAAAGTTTCAGAACTATTCGCATAAAATGATTTTATTTATATTAAGAATAGTGGCATAGTATCACACTATAACCCAAGGTATAAAGTAAATACATGAGTCCATACTGATATAAGTAAATAAATAAGGAAGAAAGGATTTTTCCCTTCAGAAGAATTCCAAATAACATATATAGATATCACCCACTCAGGAGGTAGAGCTTAATTCTCTTTTCCTTGAGTGTGGGCCAGAGTAAGTGACCTACTTCCAAAGAATGGAGTATGGAAAGGGAACAATACTAATGTTACAGAGGAGAAAATAGGTAGATATTACCCATATCACCATTATCAACATGGTGATAAGCCATGTTGATAGTATGTACCCTCTGATATAGAGTGATGAGAAGGGCACTTCAACTCTGTGGTATTCTGCTTCCAAACCCATAACACCAGTGTAATCATGAGAAAACACCAGACAAATCCAAATTGAGAGGCATTCTATAAAATATCTGACCAATACTCCTCATAACTGCCAGTGGTAATGATAAAAATGCAAGACCAGAAAACAGAGCAGAGGAGATTAGGAGAGATGACAACTTAATGCAGTGTAGATCCTGGTTGGACTCTTGGAACAGTAAAAAGGACGTTAGTGAAAAAACGAGTGAAATCTCAATGAAATCTGTAGTTCAATTAATAGTAATGATTCCATGTTAATTTCTTAGCTTTGATAAATGTACCATGACTATGTGAAATGTTAACAATAAGGGTACCTAGATGAGGGGTATATGGGAATTCTCTGTAACTTTTCTGTAAATCTAAAATTATTTTTTTGAAGTTAATCTTCAAAAGGCAAAGGAGGGTTTTGATAACACACTCATGCACAGAAATTTCTGGAAGTCTAGCCAAGAAACTGTTAATATAGTTTACTTCTGAGAAGCAGGATCGGGGGGAGGGCATGGGAAATGAAGAGAGAGAGAGAGAGACAGACAGAAAGAGACCAAGAAGGGCACAAGTAGGAATTTTATATTTTCACTTTTACTACTCTTCACTATTTGATTTTTTCCCTGTGTTTGACTTTTATATGGCCACCATGATTGTCAAACCACTCTCCTCCCTCAACATACTCTCAGCTCATCTTTCCAAAGCAAAAGGGGAGACATTTCATTTAGCCATTGTGCTTAAGAACAACTGTGGGCATATAGCTCTGTGCAATGGTATTAGCTTAATATCTATGCGTGTCTTATAATGGATCTCATACCCTGCATCTCACATTTTAAGGTTTTAGTTCTCCTCAGATTGTCACTTATCATAACATTAGTTATAAGGGAACAATCATTCAAATCAACAATCCCCCTTGCTAGAGATTTATTCAAGCCCAAAACACTTATGTTCCATCCCTAGTAAATTTTTTTTTAAGTTTACTCTTGCATATAGATTTCCATACCTAATTCACTGTAATAATAACAAAAAGTCGTTCGTCCACACTGGCATCATCTTGAGGTCATGGATTGTTTCAGCAGAGGAGAACTTCTCAGTGAGAATCACATTCAATTAATTGTTTGGGAAGAGGAGAAAATGATTGGCAATTAGAGGATGTTAAACTTCTAGCTATCTAGAAAACAATAAAATAGATAATGGAATGAAAGCCACTTGATATGATTTAGTTCATAAATAAAAGTCATTCAGAGACCACCTTTCCGACCTCCTCTCAAGATGCAACAAAGATTGTAATGTTCAAGTAAAGAGTTTGGGCTGGGATCAAGAATTTTTGAGACTGTGTGTAAGAAAACTGGTGCACACACCTTGCCTGATGATTAGGCTTGAGGAGAAGCGGAGCATGTTTACTCAAAGAGGAGTTAGAAGGAAGGGAATAAGACTAGTGATGTCTCACTTCTGGGTAGAATAATTATATGTTAATGGAGGTGGGTTGAATGTAGAAAATTATCTTGGCATCTGGCTAAAATCAGTGAATTCTGTCTGCTGTTCTGACGATAAAGTTCAAAAAGTTGACAGAGACTTTTCTCAAATACAGACTTTTGTGTAGATTTGTCAAGTTTTCTTCATAGTTTTGCTTTATTTTTGTTTTTTGGTTTAGACAGGACAGGTTTTCTTTTGTTTCTTGGTTTCTTTCTTTCTTTTTTTAATTTAATTTAATTTAATTTTTTTTCACACACACACACTGTATTTTATTTTTACAAGAGATAAATAAACTGACACCAAGCATTGTAAATGGATGACCACAACAAAAGCATCAATGATTGCAATTACCAAACATGAAACACTTATACTGTGTCATAATATTGACATTCAGTCCAGTAATCCTCCACTGTAACAGCTCCTTTACTTTGCAGTGAAAATTGATTTGTATATTTTTTGCCTCTGAGTCCCTGTGGGATTTTTTTTTTTATTCAAACAGAAAGTCACAAAAATTATAATCATCCTCATCAGTTCACTCAGTTCCATGTAATTAATTTATTTTTCATCTTGATCTTTTGTTAGCACTTTTATGAATTCATCAGTTTTCCATTAGAGTTCTGAAAATGCTTATTCATTCAGGTCAGCAGTATAGTCAGTTACCAGAAACCTGTACTTGTCAGTCTTTTCCATGAATTCCTTGAAGATGAAACCCTTTTATAGAAACATTTTTGCAGAAGCATCAGAGTACACCCAGAACTGTCTGTAAATGACAAAAGATGTAAAAATGATTACAGTTAAAGATTTGATGAACGTTCATAATAATGCAATTGACAAGGAAATTTAGTTATTTCTGAGATACACATTTTAAAGTAATAACTAGAATTATGACTTATAACATTATACCAGAACATATAAGATTTTTAGAAATTTCATGTAATGTCTGAAACATATTAACATATTTCCATACAAATAACCCAAAGAAAGTTTAGTATTAGTTGGTTTTTTTGTTTCTTTGTTTGTTTTTTTATACTGCAGGTTCTTATTAGTCATCAATTTTATACACATCAGTGTATACATGTCAATCCCAATCGCCCAATTCAGCACACCACCATCCCCACCCCACCGCATTTTCCCACCTTGGTGTCCATATGTTTGTTCTCTACACCTGTGTCTCAACTTCTGCCCTGCAAACTGGTTCATCTGTACCATTTTTCTAGGTTCCACATACATGCGTTAATATACGATATTTGTTTTTCTCTTTCTGACTTACTTCACTCTGTATGACAGTCCCTGGATCCATCCACGTCTCAACAAATGACTCAGTTTCATTCCTTTTTATGGCTGAGTAATATTCCATTGTATATATGTACCACATCTTCTTTATCCATTCATCTGTCGATGGGCATTTAGGTTGCTTCCATGACCTGGCTATTGTAAATAGTGCTGCAATGAACATTGGGGTGCATGTGTCTTTTTGAATGATGGTTTTCTCTGGGTATATGCCCAGTAGTGGGATTGCTGGATCATATGGTAATTCTATTTTTAGTTTTTTAAGGAACCTCCATACTGTTCTTCATAGTGGCCGTATCAATTTACATTCCCACCAACAGTGCAAGAGGGTTCCCTTTTCTCTACACCCTCTCCAGCATTTGTTGTTTGTAGATTTTCTGATGATGCCCATTCTAACTGGTGTGAGGTGACACCTCATTGTAGTTTTGATTTGCATTTCTCTAATAACTAGTGATGTTGAGCAGCTTTTCATGTGCTTCTTGGCCATCTGTTTGTCTTCTTCGGAAAAATGTCTATTTAGGTCTTCTGCCCATTTTTGGATTGGGTTGTTTGTTTCTTTAATATTGAGCTGCATGAGCTGATTATATATTTTGGAGATTAATCCTTTGTCCGTTGATTTGCTTGCAAATATTTTCTCCCATTCTGAGGGCTGTCTTTTCATTTTGTTTATGGTTTCCTTTGCTATGCAGAAGCTTTGAAGTTTCATTAGGTCCCATTTGTTTATTTTTCTTTTTATTTCCATTACTCTAGGAGATGGATCAAAAAAGATCTTGCTGTGATTTATGTCAAAGAGTGTTCTTCCTATGTTTTCCTCTAAGAGTTTTATAGTGTCCGGTCTTACATTTAGGTCTCGAATCCATTTTGAGATTATTTTTGTGTATGGTGTTAGGGAGTATTCTAATTTCATTCTTTTACATGTAGCTGTCCAGTTTTCCCAGCACCACTTATTGAAGAGACTGTCTTTTCTCCATTGTATATCTTTGCCTCCTTTGTCATAGATTAGTTGACCATAGGTGCGTGGGTTTATCTCTGGGCTTTCTATCCTGTTCCATTGATCTATATTTCTGTTTTTGTGCCAGTAGCATATTGCCTTGATTACTGTAGCTTTGTAGTATAGTCTGAAGTCAGGGAGTCTGATTCCTCCAGCTCCGTTTATTTCCCTCAAGACTGCTTTGGCTATTTGGGGTCTTTTGTGTCTCCATACAAATTTTAAGATGATTTGTTCTAGTTCTGTAAAAAATGCCATTGGTAATTTGATAGGGATTGCATTGAATCTGTAGATTGCTTTGGGTAGTATAGTCATTTTCACAATACTGATTCTTCCAATCCAAGAACATGGTATATCTCTCCATCTGTTGGTATCATCTTTAATTTCTTTCATCAGTGTCTTATAGTTTTCTGCATACAGGTCTTTTGTCTCCCTAGGTGGGTTTATTCCTAGGTATTTTATTCTTTTTGTTGCAATGGTAAATGGGAGTATTTCCACAATTTCTGTTTCAGATCTTTCATCATTGGTGTATAGGAATGCAAGAGATTTCTGTGCATTAATTTTGTATCCTGCAACTTTACCAAATTCATTGATTAGCTCTAGTAGTTTTCTGGTGGCATCTTTAGGATTCTCTATGTATAGTATCATGCCATCTGCAAACAGTGACAGTTTTACTTCTTCTTTTCCAATTTGTATTCCTTTTATTTCTTTTTCTTCTCTGATTGCTGTGGCTAGGACTTCCAAAACTATGTTGAATAATAGTGGCGAGAGTGGACATCCTTGTCGCGTTCCTAATCCTAGAGGAAATGCTTTCAGTTTTTCACCATTGAGAATGATGTTTGCTGTGAGTTTGTCGTATATGGCCTTTATTATGTTGAGGTAGGTTCCCTCTATGCCCACTTTCTGGAGAGTTTTTATCATAAACGGGTGTTGAATTTTGTCAAAAGCTCTTTCTGCATCTATTGAGATGATCATATGGTTTTTCTTCTTCAATTTGTTAATATGGTGTATCACATTGATTGATTTGCGTATACTGAAGAATCTTTGCATCCCTGGGATAAATCCCACTTGATCGTGGTGTATGATCCTTTTAATGTGTTGTTGGATTTTGTTTGCTAGTATTTTGTTGAGGATTTTTGCATATATATTCATGAGTGATATTGGTCTGTAATTTTCTTTTTTTGTAGTATCTTTGTCTGGTTTTGGTATCAGGGTGATGGTGGCCTCATAGAATGAGTTTGGAAGTGTTCCTTCCTCTGCAATTTTTTGGAAGAGTTTGAGAAGGATGGGTGTTAGCTCTTCTCTAAATATTTGATAGAATTCACCTGTGAAGCCATCTGGTCCTGGACTTTTGTTTGTTGGAAGATTTTTAATCACAGTTTCAATTTCATTACTTGTGATTGGTCTGTTCATATTTTCTGTTTCTTCCTGGTTCAGTCTTGGAAGGTTATACCTTTCTAAGAATGTGTCCATTTCTTCCAGGTTGTCCATTTTATTGGCATAGAGTTCCCTGTAGTAGCCTCTTAGGATGCTTTGTATTTCTACGGTGTCTTTTGTAACTTCTCCTTTTTCGTTTCTAATTTTATTGATTTGAGTCCTCTCCCTCTTTTTCTTCATGAGTCTGGCTAATGGTTTATCAATTTTGTTTATCTTCTCATAGAACCGGCTTTTAGTTTTATTGATCTTTGCTATTGTTTTCTTTGTTTCTATTTCATTTATTTCTGTTCTGATCTTTATGATTTCTTTCCTTCTGCTAACTTTGGGTTTTGTTTGTTCTTCTTTCTCTAGTTCCTTTAGGTGTAAGGTTAGATTGTTTATTTGAGATTTTTCTTGTTTCTTGAGGTAGGCTTGTATAGCTATAAACTTCCCTCTTAGAACTGCTTTTGTTGCATCTCATAGGTTTTGGATTTTCTTGTTTTCATTGTCATTTGTCTCTAGGTGTTTTTTGATTTCCTCTTTGATTTCCTCAGTGATCTCTTGGTTATTTAGTAACGTATTGTTTAGCCTCCATGTGTTTGTGCTTTTCACTTTTCTTTCCCTGTAATTCATTTCTAATCTCATAGCGTTGTGGTCAGAAAAGATGCTTGATATGATTTCAGTTTTCTTAAATTTACTGAGGCTTGATTTGTGACCCAAGATGTGATCTATCCTGGAGAATGTTCCATGTGCACTTGAGAAAAAAGTGTATCTGCTACTTTTGGGTGGAATGTTCTTTAAATATCAATTAGATCTATCTGGTCTATTGTGTCATTTAAAGCTTGTGCTTCCTTATTTTATTTTCTGTTTGGATGATCTGTCCATTGGTGTAAGTGGGGTGTTAAAGTCCCCTACTATTTTTCATTTGTTTGTTTTCTTGTGACTTTATTTCTTCCTTATCAGCAAGATGTACACACCAATAATTCTATCACAAGCAAACCAAATTTTCGATTGTAAAGTTGCTTGTGATAGGCAAAGTCGCTCAAGATACTTGTAAAGGCCTTCATTGTTTTGGATTTCTCTGAGCTTATATCCAAAATAGTTACCACTTTATCACATTCAGCTGTCCACTTATACTCTGAGTGACCAGAGGCCCAAGACCAAAGCTTGATTTGGAAGGTTGATTGGTTTGAAGGGCACCGTGTTTTGTTAAAGTCCCCTACTATTATTGTGTTACTGTCGATTTCCCCTTTCATGGTTGTTAGCATTTGCCTTATATATTGAAATGCACCTATGCTGGGTGCATAAACATTTATAATTGTTATATCTTCTTCTTGGATTGATCCTGTGATCATTATGTAGTGGCCTTCCTTATCTCTTGTAACAGTCTTTATTTTAAAGTCTATTTTGCCTGCGATGAGTATTGCTACTCCAGCTTTCTTTTGATTTCCATTTGCATGGAATATCTTTTTCCATCCCTTCACTTTCAGTCTGTATGTGTCCCTAGGTCTGAAATGGGTCTTTTGTAGACAGCATATATATGGGTCCTGTTTTTGTATCCATTAAGCCAGTCTGTGTCTCTTGGTTGGGGCATTTAATCCATTTACATTCAAGGTTATTATTGACATGTATGTTCCTATTACCATTTTCTTAATTGTTTTGGGTTTGTTTTTGTGGGCCTTTTTCTTCCCTTGTGTTTCTTGCCTAGGGAAGTTTCTTTAGCATTTGTTGTAAAGCTGGTTTCGTGATGCTGAATTCTCTTAGTTTTTGCTTGTCTGAAAAACTTTTGATTTCTCCTTTGAATCTGAATGAGACCCTTGCCGGGTAGAATAATCTTGGTTGTAGGTTTTTCTCTGTCATCACTTGAAGTATATCCTGCCACTCCCTTCTGGCCTGCAGAGTTTCTGCTGAAAAATCAGCTGATAACCTTATGGAAATTCCTTTGTGTGTTATTTTTTGTTTTTCCCTTGCTGCTTTTAATATTTTTTCTTTGAATTTAATTTTTGTTGGTTTTATTAATATGTGTCTTGGTGTGTTTCTCCTAGGGTTTATCCTTTATGGGACTCTCTCTGCTTCCTGGACTTGGGTGACTATTTCCTTTTCCATGTTAGGGAAGTTTTCCACTATAATTTCTTCAAATATTTTCTCAGACTCTTTCTTTTTCTCTTCTTCTTCTGGTACCCCTATAATTTGAATGTTCATGCATTTAGTGTTGTCCCTGAGGTCTTTGAGATTGTCTTCAATTATTTTTATTCTTTTTTATTTTTTCTGTTCCTTGGCCATTATTTCCACCATTTTGTTTTCCAACTCACTTATTCGTTCTTTTCCTTCATTTATTCTGTTATTGATTCCTTCTAGTGTATTTTTCATTTCAGTTATTGTGTTGTTCCTCTCTGTTTGTGTGTTCTTTAGTTCTTCTAGATCTTCAGTAAACATTTCTTATATTTTCTCAATCCATGACTCCATTCTGTTTCCAAGATTCTGGATCATCTTTACTATCATTACTCTGAATTCTTTTTCAGGTACATTGCCTATTTCCTCTTCATTCATTTTGTCTTGTAGGTTTTTACCTTGCTCCTTCATCTGTGACATATTTTTTTGCCATCTCATTTTTCTTTCCTTTTTTTTATGAGTGGGATTGTGTTCCTGTCTTACTCGTTGTCTGGCCTCAGGCTTCCAACACTGCAGTTTGTAGGATGTTGGGTAGAGCTGGGTCTTGGTGCTGAGATGAGGACCTCCAGGACACCTCATTCTGATAAATATTCCCTGGCATCTGAGGTTCTCTTTTACTCCAGTGGTTTGGATTCGGAGCTCCCACTACAGGAGCTTTGGCCCTACCCCTGGCTTATGAACCAAGGTCCTGCAAGTTGTGTGGGGCAGCCAAAAAAAAAAAAAGAAAAGGAGGACAATAACAAAGTAAAAAATAAAATTAGAGTAGGAAACTAACAGCTGTGTTAGAAAAAAATATAGATGAAACAACACCCGGAAGGTAAAACAGAACCACAATAGTAAAAAAGAGGAGGAGAAAAAAAAAAGTGCAGATCAGCTGACAGTTCTCTTAGTTTTATTTTATATGACAATGTCTTTGTTTTTATTCTTGAAAAATATTTTCACTGGATGCTGAATTTAGGATTAATGTTTTGTTTGCTTCTTACACTCTCTACTGTCTTCTGTAATTTCCAATGAAAATCATTGAGTTTGCACCATGGCTTCCCTCTGTGTAATGGGTTTTTATCTGACTGCTATCAGGATTTTCTCTTTATCTTTGGTTTGGTTTTCAACAATGTGACTGCAGTGAAACTGGACATAGTTTTCCTGTTTTGAGTTCACTGAGCTTCTTGGATTGGTAAAGTTAAGTCTTATACCAAATTTGGAAGATTTTCAGCCATTATAGCTTTAATATTTTTTAATGCCTATTCTGTACCTCTTCTCCTCATGAAACACCAATTATACATATGTTAGACTTTTATTCTTCTTCTTCAGGTCCATGAATTCATGAGAATCTGTTCCATTTTCCCCAGTCTTTTTCTTATCTGTCTTTTAGATTGGATCATTTCTATTTATCTGTCTTCAAGTTTACTGACTCTTCTGTATTTTCCATTCTACTACTAAGAACATACAGTGAATTTAAAAATTTTAATTATGGTGTTTTTAAGTTGTAGTATTTCTATTTAGTTCTCTATTTAGTTCTTTTTTTAAAAATAGTTTTCATTTCTCAGCAGAGATTTTCTACCTTTTCATTCATTGTGATATTTTTCTTTATTTTGTTGAGGATAGTTTCTTTATATGGTTATCATTTTTGGATTATACCCTGACCATTGTGAATAATTGGTTGTAGATATCCTGCAGTCTATTATTTCTTCTGAAGATAGTTGTTGTTTTGCTTCAGAATATAATTAATTTGATGACTGAAACTGCAAACTCTGTCTCTTGTATAGTAGCTCAAACCTTAGTGTTTTTTTTGTTTGTTTTTCTTTGCTGGTGTGCTTAGAGTCTACCATATGCATGTGTAATTCACTGGTCATCCAGATACTTGGGAAGAGTGTATGTACAAATTTTGGGCTCTGCCTCTCTGAATCACTCCTTGTAGAAAATTTTCTGCTCACTTTCCAGTAGCTGTGGTTGCCCTACATTCTGTTCTTTGGTCCTTTTCTTCAAAAAAGACTTAATTTTTATATTAAAGATTTTCTCACCCTGAGTGACCCTGACTTCAGCCTGCCTTTAGACAGAAGGCATACAAATTATTAACTCACTTGTACCAATCCCTTCTATGAAATCTCAGCTCCTCTCCAGAATTTGACTGCTTGAGTTTACCCCCTAGCACCTTTGGATATTTGATTTTTATTTGCATATTTTATCCATGTTTTACAGTTATCTGTCATAGGCTAGCATCTGGTAGGAGCTTTCTTGGTCATATTAGAAGTGGAAACATAATTTAAAATAAAACCAATTTCTTCCCTTCTAAGATGGAACAACTATGATCTACCCATTATCCATGGAATCTCAAAATTTGGTGCTAAGAGTATATTTGGAAAAGAATACAAACCCAGTTAAACTCTACTATGTAAAAATTACCAGAAAACTATGTAAACAAGTAAACATAAATATAAAGTATAATAAATACTTCAGATAAAATTCCGCTTCAAGCTCATTAACAGTATTTAAGGAGCCTAGTATGAATTGTGAGATGTAACATTTAAGAATAGATGAGAGAAGATTCGTCCAAAGCTTCTGAAAATAGGTACTAGTCCGCTGATATTCTCTAAGACTTTAAGTGGTTCTTCCTGGAACTCTAAACCCCCAAAGCTCATCTCAGATGAAGTTCTCTAATACTGGCTATAGAGTGGGGAGAGAGAAAGTAATACTAATGTACATGAATCCAGTGATGGCAGTGGGAAATAGTTATCTGTGGAGATATGTCAGATGCCCAAAGAAGTATTTGTGGAACAAATGCAAGAACCACTGGTTTAAACTTCTATTGAAACATGAATAGAAGGTATGAATGGAAAAGTTATTTTATATAATTGAAGAGTTCTATATGGGATATATATTAGGTCTGCATGCATGACTTCTGAATCAGAAGTAGGAGGAACCTTTTTAAGAGGAAGGAAAGCTGAGTTTCTTGATCTTTTCTGAAATGTAGCCCGTTTTCTGTCTCCAGTCTGTTTCATTGCTGATTGTCCAATGACAATCTGGAAAGGACAGGAATCTGAGAGGCTAAAAGGGAGGGAAACTGTACAGGGACTAGGGTCAGTTCTAAACCCTGACCGACAGCTCAAAACCAATTAATTAATCTTTGACAAGTATAAAATTTAGTTGCTGGTAATGTGAAAAACTTAAATTATTGCAGCTGAGTGTCTTTATAGCCCATGAGCTTGGAAAAGGAAAATTAGATCTGGGTGCATTCATGAGCTGGACCAAGCTGGTTTACCGGTTTAAGCATCTCTACTGATGGTGTACTTGCTGTTGGTGGGGACGTGGCAGTCCATGAAAAGGTCTTTGAAAGGCTCCAGGAGAGCTCTGTGTTCTGCTCCTAGAGGAGTCCCCAGCCAGGCAAACTTGGAAGGTCTAGAATTTTACTGGAAACCAGGGGCTTGCCGTGACTCAAAGAAACTTTTGCAATTGTTCATTATGGAGCCTCCCCTTGAAAGGTCTCCATATTTTTATTCAGCTTGATGTTTTAGTTGGCCTGGGGTCACTTTGGCTAGAGAATTTCTGCCTTTTCTTTACGCTGTTTTCTGGAGAACAAAGTCACTCTTTCAGTTCCCTTTACAAAGGTCCCAGCAACCCCCAGGCTGTATTGACCCCTTCAAGCCTCTGTAGGTCTCCCAGTATTCGCCTCTTTTTTTGAGGGGAGATGGTCAGAATTGCCAAGGATTTACTTACTACCCTTGCAAAGATATTTATCTGAATAAGTGAGTGATTTTCTGCTTGCATTAAGAGGAGTGAGTAGAAATCCCCCTAGGAAGGCAAACTCTAAATTATTTTCCTCTTGTCTTTTTATAATTTCTGATCCCCAAAACTTTACCCATTACCCAATACTATGTCACCATATGATTTTGTGACAGCCAGTGTTTCAGGTCTTTGTAGTAAAATGGATGCTGATTGGGATGTTGGGTTACTCTGGGATGTAGGGTTACTCTGGAGACATCATCTGGCCACAGCAATGGAGACATCACTGGCCACAGTCAGACACCAAAGACATCCAAGCCCTCTCATTTAAAGGCAGTCATACTCTTTCTTTTTTTCTTTCCAGATTTATTGAGATATAATTGACATACAACATTGTATAAGTTTAAGGTGTACAGCATAATGAGGTGACTTACATACAACATGAAATGATTATCACAATAATTTAGTCAACATCCATCATCTCATATGGTTACAAAATTAAAGGAATAGAAGAAAACTTTTTTCCTTGTGATGAGAACTCTTAGGATTTATTCTCTTATCAAATGTCATATATATATATAACATTCAGCAGTGTTAATTATATTTATGATTGACATACAATACTATCTTAGTTCCTGTTACACAACACAGTGAATCAATATTTCTATACATTTCAAAATGATCACCATGATAAGTCTGGTTATATCACCATACAGAGATATTATTTAGTTATTGACTATATTCTCCTTACTGTACATTTCATATCCATGACTCATTTATTTTGCAGCTGGAAGTTTGTACCTCTTAATTTTCCTCATCTTTGTCATTCCTCTCCTCACCTCCTCACCTATGTCAACACCTATTTGTTCGCTGTATCTATGACTCTGTTTCTGGTTTGTTATATTTGTTCATTTGTTTTGTTTTTTTCAGATTCCACATATAAGTGAAATCATACATTATTTGTCATTATCTGACTTATTTCACTTAGTATAATACCCTCTAGATCCATCCATATTGTCATAAATAGCAAGATTTCATTCTTTTTTTATGGCTGAATAATATTCCATTGTATATATATATACACCACATCTTTATCCACTCATCTATTGATGGGCACTTAGGTTGCTTCCATATCTTGGCTATTGTAAATAATGCTGCAATGAACATAGGGATGCATATATCTTTTTGAATTAGTGTTTTTGTTTTCTTTGGATAAATACCCAGGAGTGGAATTGCTGGATCATGTGGTAGTTCTCTTTTTAATTTTTTGAGGAATCTCTATAGTGTTTTCCACAGTAGCTGCAACAGTTTACATTCCCACCAACAGTGCACAGGGTTCCATTTTCTCCACATCCTCACCAACACTTGTTATTTGTTGTCTTGTTGATAATAGCCATCCTGACAGATGTGAGGTGATATTTTATTGTGGTTTTGATTTGCATTTCCTTGATGATTAGTGATGTTGAACATCTTTTCATGTTCCTGTTGGCATCTGTATGTCTTCTTTGGAAAAATGTCTATTCAGTCATTTTTTAATCAGTATTTTTTTTTATGTTGAGTTGTATGAGTTCTTTGTTTATTTTGGACATTAACCTTTTATTGGATATATTGTTTGCAAATATCCTCTCCCATTCAGTAGGTGGCCTTTTAATTTTGTTGATAAAGCAATCATACTCTTGAGCATCATCCTGTTCCAGTCTGAACTGGTGAGTTTTCATCATTTCTCTAGACTCTAGCCTTGGGAATTCTGAACTTAACTCTGGAATTTCACATTCCCTCTGTTTCTGCCCATTGTGGTGTTTACCTCAGAAACTATCCTCCGTGTTTCTCGCTCTAGACTTCAGAGCTGATTTCCAATTTTGATCTGCCTAGAGAGGGTGTTTCAACAGGAAACTTTGTTTCTCAATACCAACAGTCTTTGTGAGATAATTTATTTGCGACTATTCTGGGGAGACATCTTAAATAGAAAGAAAGAAAAAATGGCAATTTTTTAAAGAATATTATGTGTTAAAAAGAAACTATAAAGAGTTTCTTTCATTTGGAGTGCAGTAAAAACAGAGTAACAGACACTACTATGGGAATGTAGATTGGTACAAATTTCCTGAAGGGCAATATAGAAAAATATTTGAGGAAACTTAAAAATGTGCTTATCTGCAAATTACCCTTCTAGAAATTTTATCCATATAAAATAAATTGAGACACTAAATATTTATTTAAACTGATTTCATTATAAGTAATTAACATAACCCAAGTGCTCCAAATGGGACCTAGATAGATATTAAATTGAACTATATGAAATTACTGACAGTTGACAAATGTTGACGTACAAAACAGCTTTTTTATGGTTAAACCTAATGAACTGTGGAAGGTTCACATGATAGACTTCTATGCAGGTATTGAAAAGCATATTTTTAAAGAATATTTAACGCTCATGAATAATTATTGTGTAACAAAGGTAGGATATAAAAATAAGTATATAGCCTGAGATCTCCATTTTATTTTATTAAAATACACCTACATACATGGTCAGAAAAATGACTGAAAGAAAACATTCGTATTAATAGTAGTTCTATGAGTGATTGGATTATTCATTTTTTGTTTTACATTTGTCTTTATACTTTGCTGTCTTCCCCAAATTTGTGTGGTTATAATAATACTAGTATTCTTCATTTCCTCCTACAGTCATACAGTTAGCATTTTCCATGTTATTGCATATTTTCCAAAATCATTTTAATGGATTCACAATAATCTCTGCAGTAGAATTCCATCAATTATTTAAATATCTCTCAATAGTAGGCTTTTAGGCTGTTCCCTCCTTCCCTCCCTTCTCTCCCTCCTCCCTCCCTTCCTCCCTCCCTCCCATCCTTCCTCCCTCATTCCTTCCCTCCTTCCTTCCCCCTTCCTTCCTTCCTTCCTTCCTTCCTTCCTTCCTTCCTTCCTTCCTTCCTTCCCTTCTTATACAAATAAGGCAAGACTCTCTTTCCCACATTTTGGATTATTTCCGTAAAATACAGACCCAGAGTTAAAGTGTCTGTTAGGCATGGAAGGGGGAGGTGGAGAGAATGTACTAGAAGCTGAATGTCGCCAAGTACTTCTTGAGAACCTTACCCCAAACCCTGTCAGCCTTTTGAAGTACTGGAAAGACACTGTTGTAACACTGTTCTTGTTGTTAGTGGAAACGTGATCATTTCCCACATTTCTGGTTCCAAGGCAGCAACATTTAAAAAGCTCAGCTCAGGTGGAACAGCTTATTAGTGTTTGCATTCCTGCTAAACCTGGGAGAAAAACTTACGGAATCAGATAAAAACATTGCCAATGTGTCATACATAACTTCCCAGTTTTCATTCTTTCTCTTGTTCAGATAGCATTTATATACCTCCAGCCGCTCAGTGCTTGCTTGGCATAAACCCACCTGGTAGCCCACATCTGAGGGGTCTGGAGGGAGACTGTGTTAGCGCTGGGCTGCTTAGAGCCCTTTCATTTGTGAGGAAGTTCTGTTGTGTGATGAGGATCAGTGTGATAAAAGAGGCATTGTGTTCTTCACCCACTGGTAAAACATGGGTTGGAGAAATACTGTCTCCTCGTCAGAAAGCTTTGGTGCCTGGACACATGACTTTCAACCAGTAGTCCATCTTGTTTTTGCTTGAACACAGGAGGGTATAGGAAGTCACAGTACACACAAGGGCAGCATCCCATAGCTTTCAGGGTATTTGGGAGATAGACCACCTCCATCCCTCAGACCTGGCTGCCCCATGTGAATGGGTGTCTGCTGAGGGCCTGGCACAGCTGGGGGGCTGCTAGACCAAGCCAGCTGCAGGACAACTTGGGGGTGTGGGAGCTCTCTTAGGGGACAGTTAACAGCTGTATGGCAAAGCCCAGGAGAAAGCAGCCACTGTCTGCTGGTTTGTTCACAAGCATTTATTGAGCTTTTGCTATGTATCAGATGTTATGCTGGGTCCGGAAATAGCAGCTGAATAAAACATGCTTCCTGCTTTCCAGGAGCTCATGTGAATGGATGAGACAGGCAAGTAAATGGATCATTTAGAGCCCAGGGGGTCATTTAGAGCCCAGGAGAGAACACAAGAGGAAGAAGGAGAGTATTGTGGGGGACACACAGGAAAAGTGCCAGGATTGGGAAGTTTCCAGAGGAGGCAAGATATTGAAGAATGAGAAGTATGCTGCTTCCAGGTGGTGGAAAATAAAAGAAGGACACGCCCTTCCACAGAGGGGCAGCCAAAACTGCAAGGCTGGGGTTGTGGAACCATCTCTCTGAGTGCTGGGCAGACACATTTGCTGACCCCTCGATTGTATCACTGACTTTGCAGCCACCGACAGTGAGCTGTGGTTGCCTCATTTGTAGCCTCTGACAGCAGAGTAAGGGGCTACCTGAAGGAAATAAATCATACGTGTCTGAGTCTGATCACCAGCAGTGTCCTTCGTTCTTCATTAAGATCTTTTTTTTCCTTTTTGAAGTTCTTGAGTGACAATAATATGATTAGCTATCTCTAATTATGAAAATGACTCATGCTTATCATTAAAACTTCAAACAATACATGAAAATATAAGGAAGAAAGTAGGCATCACCTCAAATTCTTCAACCTAGAGATCACCACTTTGGCAAACATCCTTCCACATGTCCTTGTATATACCCACACTGAAACACTTCTACAGAAATGGCATGCATTTCAGGTTAACAGACATTTATTGTACCGGGGCTGTGCAGGCATTTGTCATCCAGCAGTGAACAAGACAGGGAGGGGCCCTGCCTAGTAGAGTTTTACTCCCAGTCTTAAGGCGGACTCCCAGAATGGTGAAGCTGATTTCAAAACCCCATGGGGACCAGGAGTCCCTTCCCTTTATAGTAGAGCCTTTGCACAAGCTGGTTTCTCTGCCTGCATTGCTTCTCTCCATCCCCCCTACTATGGACAGATTTCCATGTTAAGAGATATGGGTCTACAGTATATTAAATGTAAGTATATTTTCTCTCATATAGATGAATCATTGATTCATTTTTATTTTTAACCAATGACTTATTGTTAGATTTTAGGTTGTTTCAAAACTTTTTTTCTATTATAAACAGCTGTGTAACAAACATCCTTTTATATACATCTTGACCATTTATTTTAGGATAAATTCCTAAAAGTGGAATTACTAGATCAAATGATATACACATTGTTGATACATGTTGCCAAATACATGTTGCCCTTCTGAAAGGTCTGTCAACAGTATGTAAAGTACCATTTCCCATACCCTACCAATACTAGGAAACCTCAGTTTATAAAACCTTTGATCATCTGATGAAATTTACTTTTACTTGTTAGTAGTTTGATTGTTTTTCATCTATTTATTCATTCTTTATATGTCTTCTTTTGTGAACATTCTGTTAATATCCTTTGCCTATTTTTTTTCTATTGAGATACTGGTCTTTTTCATATTAATGATTTATAAGTGCACTTTATATATTAAGGGTGTTAACACTTTGCTATACCTATTGCAAATGTTTTTTCCACATATCATTTCACTTTTAATTTTTTATGTTGTCTTTCTGTCATTGAGAGGTTAAAAAAAAGTGGTCATGTCTAATCACCTTTTTGTTCATTGTTTTGTATTTTTATGTTATTCGCTTCATTTCTGATTATATTGTCTCATTGCTTGTGTCCCACTGAATTTGAGGCTTGGGTGAATGCCAGATGGCTAAGAATTCATTTTAATAAGACAAGGGACCATGTTGGTAAGGATGGGGAAACATCTAGAAAATGTGTCTGAGATCATCTCTATTCTCTCATTCAGAGGCATCACTCTTGTCTTTTTCCCCATAGATTGTGAGGTTCCCATGCTGTGGTTCCTGAACAGTCTGAGGGCAGGCATATGTAAGATCACCTTTCTACAAACACACAAAATGAAGAGAACCATCTCTTCTTTAAGAAGAGGGTCCTCTGCCATTCCCAGTTTGGACATGCCAATGTCAGTGTGAACAGGGCAGTACTAAGGACTGAACTTAGCTTAAGTAACAGGAGAGTCTGAGGAAAATTGATGTAGACGATAAAATCCATTCTGAAGAGCTAATGTAAAATAGTCATCATTTGTTACGTATCTACTCTGTGTCCTCCAACATCTTACATGATATATAATCTTGTCCTCATCTTGCATATCTTAAAAACTAACCAACAAACAAGGCTTTTAGAGGGGAAGTGATTGGCCCAAGGGCATATAACTAGTAAATAGAAGAGCTGGGATTTGAACTCTGATTTGAGCTGAGTCCAAAGCTAGAAACAGCAACCAAAAGTTAATATTATTGAGAATTCATCTGGACAGGTATTGTGCTAAGTGCTTTACATCTAGTAGCTCTTTTAATATGACAGAAACCATCTGAGGTAAGCATTTCTATTTTAAAGAGAAGAACACAGAAGCCCAGAGCAGCTAAGTAGCATGCTCAAGGTCACATAGCTAGTAAGTTGCAGAACTAGGAACTGAACCAACACATTCTGACTTCGACACCTGTACTTTTTTCTTCATGCAGATCTTTTCTTTCTTTTTAAATTTTATTTTAAACAGAAAATAACTTCATTATTTATAATTATGAAATGCTCATGCTTATTAAAATGTCAAATAATTCATGAAATAAATCATTGTTGTTTCCATCACTCCATGCTGCTTGCTCTTGACATATATTCTGAGTCAGTAGTTGTCCTTGGGAGAACTTAGCACCCTATTTCCACTCCCCATGCTTTGAAAGTTATCTTCTTTTTCATGAAAAAATATTTTTGGGGGTAATTACTGAATGGGGAAAAGGAATAATTTATATAATTACTAGGCAATCTTGGTGTTGCCAAGCGTGACCAAAGTACCTGGAAAAGTTAATAAGTGAGTGATTGTTTAATTACTTGACTACTAATGATTTTCCAGGAATCGAACCATTTGGTTTTGCACCTGAACATTTTTTATTAAGTCGATTGGAAGTAACCTGTGAGACAGCAGAGTTTTGAGCTCCAAAGGTCATTGCATTCAGGTCACCATTATTGATTCCACCATGGGGTTCCACTAAATCATTGACTGGGATATTGACCAGTTATTTTAATGCATTCTCTCTTTTAGTGGGCACAAGTAACACATTGGGTGATCAAAAAAAAATTGTGCTTTCCAAATCTTGCTCCCCAGACTGTAGCCTTTTTCTTTGATGTGCTTACATTTTCTTTCGATTGGTGACCTTACTAGAAAATATTTTCCTAAAGCTTGGTCATATGCTAAATTTGATTTTGTAAGTGCTGAACACCAGATTTCAGGAAACCTTTTGATGGATAGAGATCCTTTGTATTGATATTTGGACGTTTCCCCCAGTGCTCTTCCCAGCACATACTCACACTCATATACATAACCTTACCACCCCCACAGTTTCTCCTGCCCCTCAACTAATTGGTTTTGAGATAGTCACCAAGGACTGGAGGATAAATAGTTCAATGAGAGTTATTAGAAAGAAACAAAGGGGACCAAATATGTATTCCTGGATACAAAGAGAATGTTTCTTATCCTTAGAGTAGGGCCTCTTAGCAGGTATCAGAATCACCTGTAAGGCTTATTGAAACATAGGTTCCTGGGTCCCACTCTTAGAGAGTCTGGCTTGGTGGGTCTATAGTGGACCCTAAGAACATGCATTTCCCATAAGATTCCATGTGCTGCTGATTGTGGTGGTCTTAAAACATGGCCACAAATTCTTCAACACTCCTCCTTCCCTTTGAGCTACCCCATACCTCTACTCTCCCTCACCACCATATTCAGTTAACCAAGAAGTCCTGTAGATTTTACCCTTTAAACATTTCTCACACCTGCTGATTTCTTTGCATTGACTTCCATTGATCAAATTCCTACCCTCTTCATCTCTCACCTGGTCTATAATAATCATCTCTTTATTGTTCTCCATGCTGCAGATACTCCCCTTTAAATCTATCTACCACTCTGTAAACAGTGTAATCATCTAATTCTAAAATCAATTCCTTCTTGTCTTTCTTTTCTATAAAGTTATCATTTATCTTTTAAAACTTCAGAAATTTTCTCCTCAAGCAAGGCTTCCTTGAAACCCCTGCTGGGTTAGATGGTTCTCTCTGTCTCACATATCCCCCTGTGCATACTTGTAACTTAGTTTATTTTCCATTTACTGAAATTGTGTGCAGTGGTCTCTTTCATTATAATGTAAGGTCCTTCAGGCAGAAACCGTAGCTTATTCATCTCCCTACCACAACCACGTAAGACAGTAGTTGCTTAATAAATGTCATACTGCACTAAGCAGTGACACTGGATTAGGCGGTGAGGACATGTTGGGCAGCATGCAATTCATTCATTCATTCAACAAATATTTATTAAGCACTGTTACGGGCTAAATTGTGTCCTCCCAATGCCCCCAGATTCACATGTTGAAGTCCTACCTCCCAGTACCTCAGAATATGATTATATTTGGAAATAGGGTCTTTAAAGAGGTAATTAAGTGAAAATGATGCCATTAAGGTGGACCCTAATCCAGTATGATTGGTATCCTTATAAGAAGAAGAGATTAAGACACAGACACAAGGAGGGAAGCCCAGCTACCAACTAAGGATAGAGGTCTAGGAAGAAACTAACCCTGCCAACACCTTGATCTTGGACTTCTTGCCTTTAGAAATGTGAGAAAATACACTTCTGTTGTTTAACTCACCTAGTCTGTGGTACTTTGTTATGGCAGCCCTAGAGAACTAATACAAGGCACCTACTATGTATTAGGTGTTATTCCAGGTCCTTGGGGGATTTAGATGAATCTCACATACCAGGCCCCTGCCCTCCCAGAGCTTGCAATCTACTGGGTGTCTCCTAGATGTGAATGACTATTCAACACACTAAGTGGGCTCTGCATGCACGGCCATGGGTACACACAAGGATGTGTACACACAACCAAATGCCTGAGCTCAGGAAATTTTCAACAGAACAGCAGAGACAATTCTTAACATCACAGTAAAATGAAGAGACAATTCTAAACCAACTACTGTAGAGAAAAATGTCCTTAGGAATCCCAAAGTGGGGAGGGATTGTTTAGGAGAGATTATCTAAAAAGACTTGAAGGAGGTAGAACTTCAGATAGGCAGGGCTTAGGCTGAGAGGAACAGGGTCTTTACCCAGAGAAAAGAACAGCAGGAGCAAAGATCTGGAAGTGGGTACCTGATGCTTTCAGTGGGTGGAGCGAAGGCTGTAGCAAAACCATTTGTCAGAGAATAATGAGAGTAACAGTAATTGCCACTGTTTATATGTGTTTTCTATGTGCCAAGCACTGGGCTAAGTGCTTTGTAAACATTGCCTCATTTAATCTTTAAGGCAAAGTAGGCATTATTATTCTCATTTTACCATTTGAAGCCCAAGACTCCAAGCAATAAAGTAGTTATCTATAGCTATTACAGGTCATTTGTATATAAGAGTGGATAAAAGAAGAGATGATACCTACTCAAAAATTGGGAAGGAAACGTGAGATCTTTTAATAGAAGAAATAATAAAATGAAAATAATTGAAACCCTGATCTGGTGGCCATTTGTAGGGTGGTATAGGTAAGTGGTTCTCAAACTTGGCTGTATATTAGAATCATCTGGAGAGCTTTGAAAATTCCAGACGTCACCCCAACACACAAAATTTTCAGCAGAAATCTCTCCTCCAAATCCTTCCTCCTTATCTTCTCCTCTCCCATACACACTGCCCCAGTTCCCTCCATCTCTTCCATTTCCGTTGTGGTTATTTTTATTTTTTTTGCCTATTCTCCTTATCAGACTAACTCTTTTAAAAATGTGGTGCCCAGTATGAACTTTCCTCTTGTGGCAGTTCTACTGAGTACTGACCATCTCTTAATGAAGAGATTATCAGAATATTATCAGATTCAGAACAATCAAGTCAGAGACCCTCTTTAAATTTTCTCCCAGTTCCTGAGCAAATGTGGAGACTGTCTTTGTCTGTCTTTCTGTCCATCCATCTGTCCATCCATCCATCCATCTTTCCTTCTTTCCATCCATCCATCCATCCATCCATCCTTCCATCCATCCATTTTGGTACTTGTAGGGCGGGGTAACTCTGGTAAATATTGTAAATGTTTAATCCTCTCTTCTTAATTCATTGATGTCTCTGCATAGTTATCCTATCTCCTATATCTACCATAAACTTCTTTTTTTCTGTCTGACTATTTTTGCTTCTTTTACCGACTGAATGCTCCAAGTGTTAAGAACCACACCTTTTAAATTTACCCTAAACAACAACTAGCACAAAGCAGCTTCCCAGAGAGTAGTAAATATTTTTTCAAGAAAGATATCAATAGCCCTTTCTAAAAAGAAAGGTTAAGGGCCTACATAGCCCAGTTGAGCATATTAGCTCTAGCTTCAGTGTGAATTTTAAACTAAGATGGAAAACACAGCTGGCGTGGTGAGAGCTTATGTTTTCTCCTGCCCACCAAGGCTGAGCATGGCCAGATGCTCTATAAGTGCAGGAGGGGCACGTGTACACAGGTAGGCTCAGAGAGCCTTTTGATCTGGCTTGCAGCACAATGATTCTGCCTGAATGATCCATCTTCACTCCAGTTCTATTTTCCTATGGGCAACACAATCAATCCTCTTAAACAGTGGTTCTCAGATTCATTACCCCAGGAGTTCATACTGGCTGAACATATAAATAGAGTCAAGAAAAGTTTAGATAAAGAAAGACAGGTCCACTGATTTATGTTTTTGAAGGGAAAGGGAAGTTAGAGATGTGAGTTATCCCTACCTCTGAAATTATCACGCAGAGTAGCCCTCTCTTAACAAATGTCTGCTTGGCCCTGTTCTCAGGATGCCCAACTTAATTTCTTATGTGTCAGGAGTACAGACATACAGTGAGGTCGCTGATTCTACATATATTTGGGACGATTTCAGTCTGAGACACTCACGTGTGAGTAAATGATGCTGCCCTTTATGTTATCACGAAATCCCTAACAACAAATGGAGATTTCAGAAAGTCCTGGAGGTGTCTCCTGTTCTGACAGTCCTTAAATTTTTGTTTTGTTTTATTTTGTTTTTGACTTAAAACAACAGAAATGTATCATCTCATAGTCTTGAAGGCCAGAAGTCTGTAATCAGTCTCCCTGGGCTGACATCAAAGTGTGAGCAGGGCCACCCTCCCTTGGGAGGGGCTAAGGCAGAATGTGCCTTATTTCTTCTAGCTTCTAGTGGCATCCAGCATTCCTTAGCTTGTAGTCACATCACTCCAATCATCACATCACCTTCTGCCCTGTGTGTCTAATCTTCCTCTGCCTCTCTCTTATAAACACCTGATGGCAATTAGGATCCACCCAGATAATTAAGAATATTCTCATCTCAAGACCCTTAACTTGGACTTCCCTGGTGGCGCAGTGGTTAAGAATCCTCCTGCCATTGCAGGGGACACAGGTTCGAGCCCTGGTCTGGGAAGATCCCACATGCCACAGAGCAACTGAGCCCGTGTGCCACAACTAATGAAGCCCACGCACCTAGAGCCCATGCTCCGCAACAAGGGAAGCCACCGCAATGAGAAGCCCACGCACCACAACGAAAAGCAGCCTCCGCTCGCCGCAACTAGAGAAAGCCCGTGTGCAGCAACAAAGACCCAAAGCAGCCAAAAATAAATAAATAAATAAATAAATTTAAAACAAAAACTTAAAAAAAAAAAAGACCCTTAACTTGATCATACCTGCAGAATCTTTGTCACCCAAGGTAACATTTACAGGTTCGAGGGATTAGGACCAGGGATTGAGATATCTTAATCCAGGGGTTATGATAGACATTTATTTCTCTCATAAAAGAAATCTGGAGTTAGGCAGCCAAAGGCAGTTGTGCAATGTCAGCAGAGTGATAGTTCCTAAGTAATTGGTTAAATGCACTACGAGATAAATTTCAAGTCGGAGTTATACTAACTCCTAATAAACTACTGAGCAAGGAGTCTGTGGTTGATTCTGTTAATACCAATAAGAAAATCATACAGGAGAACCTAAAGGAACATTCTGAAGAAGTGATGCCTGAGTTTCTGTGGCTAATAAACCCATCCAAAGGGATTCTTTCTTTCAGAAAAGTGGAAACATAGTTTGCCATCAGATCACTTCAATACCCCCTTTCTGGTAAAGTGAAGAGGAGAACTTAAAATTTCTTTTAAAACATGTTGACTTTAGGCCTCATTATTTTACTTTTCAGAAATGTTCCAGACATTGCAAATAAGTTACGCAGAGTGAAGATTGACAGGTCAATTAGCTGCCAAATCAAGGATGAGAAGACTAGGGGAGGTTTGTACTGGAAAATTCCACTTACCTGAGCAGCTGGGGCCCAGGGGAAGCTGACATTTAGAAGATAAATACAGAGTTTCTGGCGCCTTTAATAATGTGGCAACAGAAAGAACGAACTGAAGAAACTCAACCAAAATGAGACAATAGCAACTTCCTGTGGCTTTAAAAAATAATAATAACCACAACAAACTATGAGATGAAACTCCCACAGTAACAATAAACAAAAGAGAGGAAATACGCCTTTGAGACCTGGGGTTCGAAATGGCAATAACCACTTGCCAGGGATTGCTGTGTGGCTGCTGACCACAGACTATTTCCTTCGCCCAACAGTGAGAGCCTAAGAGCACCAGGGCACCAGGACTCTTCCTGTGTGAAAGGTGGGGATGCAAGGCTCAGAGGCTCACGAGGCCTCACATGCAAACTGAGCTGAAAAGCTTTATTTTCTTAGCAACTGAATTGTCAAATGGGTGGAGGGGCATAGGGGCTGCTTTGTTTGGAGGAAGCATTCATAATCCTGGATTTAGTTAAATAGAGAACATTTCTTAATATTCTCTGAAATTAGAAAAACAAAATGCTAATTCTTTAAGGAAATCAACTCAAAACCAGGGATGGCAAAATATCATTAGGATATTCAATTTAATATATTGGTCATGAATGCTGATATCATTGAACAGATGGGGATAGGCTGCAAAATTATACATTTTCTTCTAAGTTCTCATGGCCGGGTTCGTTGTTTTATTTGAGTGAGTCATGGTGCTCTTAAGAGTTTCCTGCATCCTAAGCCCTCCTAAAGAAGGGGTGTGCCCCCTAGCAGGCAAGGCCTGTTGCAGCATTAAAACAAGTTAGTAGCTGTTCTTGCTGCCAAATGGAGGATGATTTTTCCCTAGATATGGGATAAACAGTGATAAAACTGCCCAGTTTAAGCTTTTTATTGTGAATAAAAAGTGAAAACTACTTCATCATGAGGTAACACAGCATCTTAACAGTGGATCCAGACAACTTTATAAAAAAGATCCTATGGCACACCACTATGCCATAGAGAGAACACGGTGCCATTGCTGATAATTATGGTCCAGAGGGAGAAGTAGTAGATGGGCTGAAAGGTGCTACATGTAAAAGTTAGGGATGATAGTTATTCTTTTGAATTATTATTTATCTTTAAGACTTTCCTCTTCGGAAGAAAATTTTTTGAAGCTGGTAACATCAGTTTAAACTGTAGACATTTAAACAGAATTTTATGAAGTCAAGCTCTGAAAAAAATCCCCCATATTTATTCTTATGTGTGCTAGGAAAGAACGGGGTGGAGGGTTGGAGGGTGGTTATTCTTAGGTCCCATGTTCCGCAAGATGTCTACTTGAAGTCAACTAAAATTGTACAAGTTCACATGAATATCCTTGATTCATTTTTAACTGCTTTGTCAGGTTGACATATAATAACTGCACATATTTAAAAGTGTACAGTTTTGATACATTTTGACATATTCATATACCCATGAAATTATCACCATAATCAAGATAGTGAACATGGCCATCACCCCTAAAAGTTTGGATCTCTTGGTAATCCCTCCCTCTCTCTCCTCCCCACCCCACTCTTCATTCCCAGGCAACCACTGATCTGTCATTATCGATTAGTTTGCATTTTCTAGAATTTTATATAAATGCAATCATACAGTATGTACTCCATTTTGTCTGGTTTATTTCCCTCAGCATAATAGTTTTGAAATTCACCCATATGTGGGCATTTCTTTCTATTTCATATAGTATTACATTGTATGAATATACCAAAACTTGTTTATATTTTTTATATTGCAAGTAGTATTCTGTTATATGGATATACCAAAATTTATATATTTACCTTTTGATAGATACTTGGGTTGTTTCAAAATTTTGGCAATTACAAATAAAAATTTTAAGGACATTCATGGAGAAGTCATTGGATGGACATAGTTTTCTTTCTTTTTCTTGTGGGTAAATGAGAATGAAATGTCTGGGTTGTATGGTAGGTGTATGTTTAATTTTAAAATTTTGTTGTTATATTTTTCTCTTCATTAAGTTCAGAATATTTCAAAATTTCTCTTGAGACTTCATTGATTCATGGGTTATTTAGAAGTTTGTTGTTTAATTTCCAGATATTTGTGAATTTTCCAGATATTCTGTTTTTGATTTCTAGTTTCACTATGTTCAAAAAACATATGTTGTACAACTGCTATTCTTTTAAATTTGTTAGTGTTTGTTCTATGGCACAGAATATGATCTATCTTGATGAATATTCCCTGTGCACTTGAGAAGAATGTGTGTTCTCCTGTTGTTGGATGGAGTGATCTATAAATGTCAATTAAGTCAGGTTGGTTGGTTGTGTTGTTAGTCTCTTCTATATCCTTACTTTTCTGTCCACTTTTTGTAACAATTACTGCAAGAGAAGTGTTGAAACTTCAAATATGATTGTAGATTTGTCTATTTCTCCTTTATGTATTTTAAAATCCCATTGTCAGGTGGATACATATTTAGGATTGTTATGTCTTTGTGGAGAATTGACTTCTTTGTCATTATTTATTGCCCCACTTTATCCCCTGTAATATTTCTCATTCTTAAGTCTATTTTTCCTGATATCAATATAGCTTTCTTTTTTTCCCCACAAAGTATAATTACTTTTATTGAGGTAACATTGGTATAAAACATTATATGTTTCATGTGTACAACATTATAATTTGTCTTCTGAATACACTGCAGCATGCTCACCACCAAGAGTCTAGTTTTCTGGGTTTCTTTTTTTTTTTTTTTTTAATTTTATTTATTTATTTATGGCTGTGTTGGGTCTTCGTTTCTGTGCGAGGGCTTTCTCCATTTGCGGCAAGCGGGGGCCACTCTTCATCGCGGTGCACGGGCCTCTCACTATCGCGGCCTCTCTTGTTGCGGAGCACAGGCTCCAGACGCGCAGGCTCAGTAGTTGTGGCTCACGGGCCCAGCCACTCTCCGGCATGTGGGATCCTCCCAGACCAGGGCTCGAACCCGTGTCCCCTGCATTGGCAGGCAGACTCTCAACCACTGCGCCACCAGGGAAGCCCTGGGTTTCTTTTTATTAGTGTTTGCATGTCATATCTGTTTCCATTATTTTACTTTTAACCTAGCTATTAGTTTATATTTAAAGTTGATTTTTGTAGAAAGTATATAGTTGTGTCTAGTTTAATTTTTGTCTAATTGGATAATCTCTGTCTTTTCATTGATGTGTTTAGTTTACATTTAATGTTACTATTAATATGGTCAGTTTTAAATCTACCTTCCTGCTAAATGTTTCCCATTTGTATCATTTATTCTTTTTTTTTTTTGCTTCTTCTTTTTGATTGACTATTTTTTTGCCTCTATCTCATCTCCACTACTGATTTCTTATTTATGTCACTTCTTAAAAAAAAAGTCCTTTCTAGTTTCTGCCCTAGGATTTACAGTAGACATATTTAATTAATCAGAATTCAAATAATGTTATAACATTTTACCTGTCCATAAAGACCTTGTAAAAGTCTATTTTCAGTTCCTCCTCCCCATCCTTTGTGTCATTGTTAACATACAGTTTACTTTTATATATGCTTTAAACCCACAATATATTCCCACTGCTTTTGCTTTAGATAGTTACCTTTGCAAGCAATATTTAAAAAGTAAATTTTATTTTTGCCTTCATTTATTCCATTTACAATGTTCTTAATTTCTTTGTGTAGATTCAGATTTCTGTTTGGTATTTTACATCTTCCTGAAGAACTTCCTTTACCATTTCTTGTAGTGAAGATCTAATGGCAATGAATTAGCTGAGCTTTTGTTTGTATGAGAAGTTCATCATTTCCTCCTTCCTCTTTGAAAACTCTTTTCTCTGGGTTTTAGAGTTCTGAATTGACATGGTTTTTTTTTTTTCTTTCAGCACTTTAAAGACATTACTGCATTGTCTTTTGGCTTGCATGGTTTCTAATGAAAAGTCTGCTCTCATTATTATCTTTGTTTCTTTGTACTCACTATGGCTTTTTTCTTCTAGCTGCCTCCAAGATTTTCTCTTTATTGTTATTGTTTTCATAGTTCAAATATCTCACTTGATGTTTTCTGAGCTTCTTGAATCTGTGGTTTGGATTCTGTCATTAAGTTTATTAGACCATTTGACATTTATTCTACAGCTCTTAGATGCTCTTTTTTTCACTATTTTTTCTTTGTGCTTTTATTTGAGTTATTTCTATTGACTTATCTTCAAGGTCACTGACTTTTTCAGCTGTGTCAAGTCTACTGATGGGCACGTGAAAGGCATTTTAAATCTCTGATTGTGTTTTTCTTTCTAGCATTTCTCTTTGATTCTTTTCTTACAGTTTTCATCTCTGCACTAATATTACCCATCTGTTCTGGTGTGTTTTTCCCTCTTCCATTATTGTCTTTGATATTTTAATCAGTGTGTTATATTTTCTTGCTACTTGTTTTCTGTTTATCCCACTTGTTCTTTTTTCTCTTTCTCCTTTGCACTGATTTCTTTTGAAGGGTATTTTACAATTCTATTTTATTTTCTTTATTGGTGTATTAACTATAACTCTTTATTATGTTAACAGTTGCAATAGGATTAATAGTACACTTAAATTTTTAACTCAGCACAGTCTGCGCCAAGTAACATTTTATGCTTCACATATAGTATAAGAACTTTATAGTAATATATGTCCAGTTCTCACCTTCTGGACTTTAATCTGCAATTGCCACACCTTTTACTTCTACATGTATCATAAATCCTATACTACATTATTATCATTTTTCCTTTAAATCAGGGATTGGTAAACTAAGACCCAATAGCCAAACCAGCCTGCCACCTGTTAAGGGTAAATAAAGTTTTTACTGTAACACACCCATACCAATTTATTTACATGCTTTTTAATGGGTGCTTTCATAATATAACAGGAGAGTTGAGTAGTTGTCACAGAGACTGTACAGCTCACATTGCCTAAAATATTTACTTGCTGACCCTTTTCAGAAAAAGGTTTTCCAATTCCTGTTCTGAACAACCAATTATCTTTTAAAGATGTTCCAATAATAATAAATAAATCATATTTACTCATGCAGTTACCTTTCTGATGTTTTTCATTCCTTTGTGTAGAAACATATTTCTATTTGATATCATTTTCCTTGTGACAGAAGTATTTCCTTTAATATTTCTTGTTGTGCAGGTCTGATGGTGATGGATTCTTTCAGCTGTTGTATATCAGAAAAAGTATTTCACCTTCATTTTTAAAAGATTTTGCTGGGTATAGAATTCTATGTTGACAGTTAGTTTTTCAGTACTTTAAAGACGTTCCACTATCTTCTCATTTGCCTTGTTTTGATGAGAAATATGCTTTAATCCTTATCTTTGTTCCTCTGTACATATCATGACTTGACTTTTTTTTGTGGCTGCTTTTAAAGTTTTCTTTTTGTCACTGATTTTGAGCAATTTGGTTATGCTGTGCCTTGGAACAGTTTTCTTCATACATCTTTTGCTTGGGGTTGCTTGAGTTTCTTGGACCTGTGGGTATATAGTTTTTCAACAAATTCGGAAGTTTTTCAGCTCTTATTTCCTATATTGTTTCTGTCGCCCTTTGAGGATTCCAATTATACATATGTTAGGCACTTGAAATTGACTACATCTCATGAATGTTCTATTTATTTATTTTTATTCTTTTTAAAAAAATTTCCTCTGTGTGTTTTATTTTGGATAGTTTCTACTGTGGTGTCTTCCAGTTTACTTTTCTTTTGCAGTGTCTAATTTGACATCAATCCTACTTAGTGTATTTTTCATCTTTAAGAGATCATTGTGAGTCTTTTAATATATGTCTTTCATATTTCTGCAGGTCCATCTTCCCTGCAGCTTTTTGGGCATATGAATATGGATATAATCACTATGTTAAGATGTTTGTCTTTAATTTTATTATTGCTGTCAGTGCTGAGTTGGTTTTGATTGTTTGATTTATCTCCTCACTATAAGTCAAACATTCCTGCTGCTTTGCATACTTGGTAATTTTTTTAGTATATGCTAAACATTGTCAGTTTTATTCTTTTGACTGCTAGATATTTCTGTGTTCCTATAGGTACTCCTAGTTTTGTTCTGGGATATGGTTAAGTAACTTGGAAGCAGTTTGATCCTTTTGGGTCTTGCTTTTAAACTGTGTTAATCTGGATAAGGACAGCATTTAGTGGAGGGCTAGTTTTACCCCACTAGTGAAACAAGACCCTTCTGAGTACTTCTGGCCAGCAGAATCCTAATATGGCTTCCATATTTTTTCCCCTTGGTGTTACCCCCATGGTTATGTTGTGATATATGGAAATAGAGATGTTGCAGATATAATTAGTGTTACCAACAAGATGAATTTAAGATATAGAGGTGATCCAGGTGGGTCTAACCTATATGAGCTTTTTAAAAGCGATACTTTTCTCTGGGTGGTTGTAGAAGAGTAGATCAAATAGTCTAAGGACAAGGGGAATTTGATGTGTCATTACTGACTTGAAAATGTAGGGAGTCACTTGGAAAGGGTCTGAGAGAGGCTTCTAAGAGCTGAGAGCAATCCCTGGTTGCAACTGGCAAGAAAATGGGGACCTCAGTCTTACAACTACAAGGAACCAAATTCTGCCAATAACCAGAATGAACTTGGAAACATATTCTTTCCCAGAGTCTCCCGATAAGAGCCCAGCCCAAAGGACACCTTGATTTTGGCCTTATGATACCCTGAGCAGAGAACCCAGTCAAGCCCACCTGGACTTTTGACCTACATCATTGTGAAATAATAAATGGGTACTGTTAAGCTGCTAAGTTTGCGGTAAATTATTACACAGTAATAGAAAACTAATATGGTAGCCTACCCAATATCCTGCAAATTGCGGTTTTCCATTTCTGGTCAGTGGAAACAGACACTATTCCCTATTCCATGTGTATTCTGAGTTTTGTTTCCTCTTATCCTCTTATATGGTCGTTTCCCTGGCCTCTGATACTTACCTCACATTTCTGTGCTGATCAGTACTTGGCTAAATACTCAAGGGGGTCCTTCAGAAGATCTTCAGAGTCCTCTCTTTAAACAGCACTCTCCTTTCTGGCACACTGCTCAGCAAATTTTAGCCTCCCCAAACTTCCAACTCTGTTACCTCAACTCAGGGAGACTGTCAGACTCTGCCTGGATTCTTTCTCCCTGTACTGCAGCCTGGAAACTCTGTCCAGGAAGTAAGCTGGTGATTGGGGCTCACTTAATTTGTTTAATGTTTCTCAGAGATCACTGTCCTTTGTTGCCTCATGTTTTATGTCTTGAAAGACGTTGTTTCACATATTTAGTGTAGTTTTTGTTTGTTTCAGGAAAGAGGGAAATTCAGTTGCTGTTATTCCATCTTGATCAGAAGCAGAAGTCCTCGGTTAAATACTTGGAATTAGGCACTGTCTAACTCCAAAATTTGGGGTCTAAGATGCTCAAAAATACCCACCCTGCCAATGGTGGTGTATCAGCATTGTCTATGTTTATAGATTGAGGATACCATGTTAATTGTAGCAATCCACCATTTTGTGTGTGTGTAGATAGAGATTAAAATATTAAAACAAGAAGTCTAGTACAGTCAAAACCTAGTCTAGATCTGTTGAGTTCTGAAGGAGAAGTAGGATAGATTGTCTGCACATTGTTGGTTTCTTTACAGTTCAATTTTCCTACCCCACTTTATGAATCAGCTTGATTTCCAGTTTCAATAGTGGAGATCCACAGTTATCTGCTCTCCCTTCATGCTGAGTGAGGACTTTCTTTTTATCATTCTTGTGCTGATATCAGCTCTTAGTTTAGAAAGAGATGCCTCAATCTTGGGACCACAAAATGCCCTTTAGATTCACTAGAAAGCATTGCCTTGGATGTTCTATATCAATATCTCCTTAATTCACAAGTTTCCACAGCCAGGTGCCACAGGGTCTGGAGATGAGTGTGCGAAGATAAAATGTGTTATTATGAAACCCTCCTGATGGTTGAGACATATGAGCTATTTAGGGTCTTAATGTTATGTCACACTGATGAGAAGCGTCCTTCCCTGTACCAGGGAGAGGCTGTGAGTCCTTGCTCCACGTGGGGTGCTGCTTTTTCCAGCTCACCTGCAGTGCAGCCTGTGGAAGCCAGTCCCTGTGTGTGTTGGGGGCTGGTGGGAAGGGCAGGGGAGATTCTTGTGTGCTTGCTTTGAAGCAAAAAACAAAAACCAAAAAATTAGCTACTAATGTGTTCCTTGAGTCATTCTGCTCATCTCACAAAGAAACAAGTGCTTACAAAAGGAATAGCTTTTGTGGAACTGGCCATATCATAGAACCTTAGACTTGGGATGGAATTGAAGAGGCCAGAGCCAAGGCATTCAAGTGTATAAGCAGGTGAGAGAACCATGTGGATATAGTGGAATAAGTTTGTAAAATCTAAATATGTGCTTTAAAAGGTGCTTTTCAAACTTTAATGTGCTGTGAATCATGTGGGAAACTTACTGATACAGTAGGTCTGGGGTGGGGCCTGAGATTCTCCATTTCTCATAAGGTTCCAGGTGATGCCTATGCTGCATTTTTGGAGACCACACTTTGAGTAACAAGGTTCTGAAGGAATGCATTCAGGAGTAAACACATGAGAAAAAAGAGAAATATAATCACAATCAATATTCATTAATTTATTCAACATTTAAAGGCCTATTATGTATAATAAACTATACTTAGTGATATGGAAAAAAAGGAGAATCAGAATAAAACCTGTTACTGCAAAGTACAAAGAGGTTAAAAAATATATAAGCATTAGATTATAAGTAGTATAGTACAGAACCTAATGGTTAAAGATGCCTAGGCTTAAATCCTGAACTGTGAAAAATTGACCAAATTACTTAACCACAGTATGGTTCAATTTTCTCATCTGTGAAATGAAAAAATAAGAATAATGATAACATCGACAGCATAGGGATGTCAAATGAGTTAAATGAGTTGATACACATAAAAATATATAAAACAGTGACTGGCACATAGAAAGGACTAAAAATTGTTTTTATAATAAAAGTTGAAAGATAAGAAAAGTCATAAAATAGGTTTAGATAAAATATGGAATTCAATCCCCATCAATTGTCAGTGATCATTTCTTTCCAACCATACATTTGGAAATGGAAAGTTTTTTTCTGCCAATGCCAGGCAGATATAGAGGGCAGATCTTAGGTTTCCCTGCTATATAGGGAGAAGATGAGGAGGAAATTTGAGAAAAAAGATTTTAAAAAGTTATCATCAATGTTTCTTTGTATCTCTGATTTTCCTGCTTTTGTTCCATAAATCTAGAAGAATTGGCTCTGCTGCTCATTACCTGTAACAGTGATACATTTCTCAACCTGTCTCTGCCTCAGTAGCCTTATCTTTAGAATGGAGATAACAATGTCTGTGCGATTGTGTTGTCATGAAAATTAAAAACAGAATTGTAGGAGGTTGAATAATAATGGCCCTGAAGATATCCAGGTTCCAATCCCTGGAAACTGTGAATTTTACTTTATATGGCAAAAGAGACTTTGCAGATGTGATTAAATTAAGGATCTTGAGATAAAGAAATTATCCTGGATTATCTGGATGGACCCAGTACAATCACAAGTGTTCTCATAAGAGGGAGGCAGAGCAAGATTTGACACAGAAGAAGGCAATGTGACCACTGAAGCAAGATGCCATATGGCTGACTTTGAAGATGCCAGAAAGGGTCATGAGCCAATAACTGCAAGAAATACAGCTCTAGAAGGTAGAAAAGTCAAGAAAACAGATTCTTCTCTAGAGCCTACTGACACCTTGATTTTGGCCGAGTGAAACTGATTTCAGACTTCTGACCTCTAGAACTATAAAAGGGTAAATGTGCATTTTGTGCATTTTTTTTAAGCCACCAACTTTGTGGTGATTTGTTACAGAAGGAACAGGAAGCAGATACAAAAACTATGAAAAGCAGCCATGGAGCACTTCACAAATGTTATTTTTCATCCCTTCCCTAATTAGAGAGCCATCATGAGCATGAAAGATCTTTAAGTTAAGGCCACTGTAACAGTCCTAGTTTTCCACAAAGAAGCCCAAAGCCATGAAGTAGTCTCTTCTTGTTTATAAGATTGAGATGTACATGAAGCAGTCCTCCTGATTCTCCAGGAGGATATTAATAACTTTAGGGACTACACTACTCTTAGAAAGAAGTCATAAGACTAGGTGACCAGATGTCCCAAATGAAAACACTTCTGGTTTTCAATTTGCCCCAGCAGGGTATTTGTCCTGTGGTCTGAATCAAGTCTTATGGATCCTGCCAGAAACTTCAGAACACAAAGATCTAGTTATTTCAGAAGTGATCTTCAGAAGAGAGGGAAAAGGAAGGGATAATGATCTGTGAAGTGACTGAAAAGCATTGTTTACATTTAGAATTTCTTATCCTTTCAAGTTTCAGTTTGGGGTCTAAAACACATTTTGTTTAGTTCCATTACTCTAAGTTGATATTGACAGACCTTTGGTGTTTGAATAAGAAGGAGAAAGGTTTTGTGAAAAAGTTAATTTTTAATATGCTTGATATAAACCAATCACTAGTTCAGTAACACAAGATTAAACTCGTGGGCCTTTAAATCTTTAAATAAGGAAAAATGTTCAGAAAAGTTTAGTTAATCCATTAATTATAAAATGAAAGTATCTTTTTCTTCCTCCCTGAATATCTCTTCCTCACCTTCCCCCTTAGACACAACGGCACACCCACACCAGTCTGACACATAAAGAGAGCAAAGAAAGGCAAGTCAGCAGTCAACACCAGCCTCCTTGTCTTCTTACACTACCTACTCTCTTTAACCTTCCATTCTCCACTAGCTGATTTTCTTAAAGAGATGATCTAGGTTCTCAGCACAAAGGTTTGTGATTATTCATTCAAGTATTTTTGTGACTCTATCATGTTGCCATGTTAATTTCAAGTAACACCCAATACAACACATTAGTTTTGCCAAGAGTTCAAAGGCTCCATCAAAATATAGTATTTGATAACCATTTTAGTTAACCTTGCAAGTTAGCCTAGGTATCCTTTGGAAACTCTATCCTTTAATTTGGAGGGCCCAGAATTTGATCCTCAAATGAGATATTTATGGCAACATTTGGGAAACTGTAATGTGCTATGCAAATGTTAGGCAATCATCACAATAAGTGCAACAACCACGTCCCACTAGAAAACATTTGGAGAACATTATGTATAGTGGAGCATCATGTGATCTAGTACGGCCTCCTCTCTAATGGATTCCTCTTCCACAGAGAGATTCAGAGTTCCTGACTTAGGCCTTCACATAGAGAACGATCTTATCTGTGTGGTCACAGTATTGAGAGCCTTTCCCCGGTAAATCCTCTGGTAACTGACAGTCAGCTTGGGTCCTGACTCCTACATCCAGTATTATGTAAGCCAGATGTCACCAACAGCAGGTTTTACCTTTCTTCCTTCCCCCTTATTACACTTTTTCCTCTTTATTTTCTCCAGCCAGCTCTTTTTTCCCCAGGCCACCAATCTCCCAATTCTAATCTCTATTTTAAGGACTAACTTAAACTATCATGAACTATGAATGGGGGAGGGGGAGCTGTCATGAAAATAGGTGTCACAAAGTGCATGAAGTCACATCCCAAGTAGATCAAGATTAGAAAGACAAACAGGCCAAATCATGGAAGGCTTTGTGTATTAAGTGAAGGCATTTCAACTTCATCCTGAGATTAGCGGTTGTTTTTTGAAGGGATTTTAAGTAGATTATTATGTGACTAGATTTGCATTTTAGATAGATCATTCTGAGAGTGGCAGAGATAGATGAACCTTATATTAGGTTGTGGGTTGGGTGAGGTGGAGTGGGCAAGCTTGGGGGCAGATAGATTAGTGAGGAAGGTATTGCAACGGAGCAGGCAAACAGTAATAAGACTCTGAACTAAAACAATTACAAAGGGAAAGGAGAAAAAAGAATTAGATGGATAACTGATGACATTTAGGCAATGGAATCTATAGGACATAGAGAGTACATGAAAGTCGGGGTCCAGGAATCAAATAGAAGAATACACAAGCAGATGAGAGAGCTGGGTCAAAAAAACCCTTCCTAATTGCTCCAGATGGAAATAACAGCTCCTTCCTAGACTAAATTGTTGTTGTTTATAATTGTTGTTGTTATAATTGTCCTTATGGCTCTTATGACATTCTACTTTGTATTTTGGCTTTCTATTAATATATTTTATTCTGCTACTGAGTGGTAAATTCTTAGGGTACAGGGACAGTTGTTTGTCCTTCTATTATACTCCTGAAATACCTAAGTCTATGCCTTAGACTAACTAAATAAGCACTAAATAAATGTGTTGAAAGAATGAGTTAGAGAATGAATTACATTTTATAGTACTCTACAATTTGTGAAGTACTTTCATGTGCATAAATCATTTGATACTCGCAGTGTCTTTGGGAAAGGTGAGTGTGGCAGTTGATATCATTCCCATTTTTCAGATGAGGAAGCCTATGGATAGACATATTAATATGACATAGCTTGTAATTGGCAGGCTTAATACATCTGGCCCAGCACCCACCACTCAACTACACTGTTTTTCATTATAAAGGTCTCAATGTCCTCACTCAGGACAGTTTATTCTTTTTTTTTTTTTTTTTTAAGATTACTGGCAACCTTTTGGGTTTTTTTTTTCTTTTTTCTTTTTAAATTTTATTTATTTATTTATTTATGGCTGTGTTGGGTCTTCATTTCTGTGCGAGGGCTTTCTCTAGTTGTGGCAAGCGGGGGCCACTCTTCTTCGCAGTGCGAGGGCCTCTCACTATTGCGGCCTCTCTTGTTGCGGAGCACAGGCTCCAGACGCGCAGGCTCAGTAATTGTGGCTCATGGGCCCAGGTGCTCTGCGGCATGCGGGATCTTCCCAGACCAGGGCTCGAACCCGCATCCCCTGCATTGGCAGGCAGACTCTTAACCACTGCGCCACCAGGGAAGCCCAGGACAGTTTATTCTTAATAAATTACGTATCAGATTTTCAAGTCAGTACCTTGTTAAGTGCCACAAAAATAAAAGATGGAAAGGAATGGAGTGGCACAGCTAGGGCAAACACTCAGAGTAAGTGTTAGAGTGTTCAGCAACTGGCCAAAAAAAGCAGGAAAACCATATGTACCAATGAGATGTCTGTTGACATCATTGTCTCCCTTCCAAACTCTCTCCTATGTGCAAGCACTGGAAGTCTGGAGACTACATTTCCTTTTACTAGGAGGGTTCAGGTTTTGGTTTTACCAATGAGAGGTGCTCCTACAAGGCACAGAATGTGAAAAAGGAGAGGCTATTTTCTAGCCAGAGCTTGAGTGGGCATGTGGACATCAGCAGACAGCAAAAGGAAGTTTTTTCAAGGACTTCCAGATAACCTCTTGAGAATCACCTGCTCTTGTACCACAGTTAGTTAAGGTCATGGGGAGCAGTCTCCTATGAAGCCTTCATTTCCTGAATTATTCAGTGCTAGCAGTGGTATCCCTGATCTTCGCACCACCCAGCCTTTCCAATGATTGCATATACTGCTAAATCCCTATATTAAATTCTGTCGTGCTTTAAATACCTAGAGTGATTCTGTTTTCCTAACTCATACACCATACAAAGAAAATACAAGTATTAAAAATGTATTGCACACTTGAAACTAACACAGTATTGTAAACCAACTATAGTTAAATACAAAAAAAAAGTATTGCAAGCTAAGATCATATAGTTTAGAGGCAAATAGCCCTATTTGCCTCAACTACCTTTAGAACATTGTTGCAATACAGTGGGGTCCTTTAAGAATACAGATGGGTAGATCATAGATTGACAAGTATTTCTACTCAAAGTGGTTTAAATACAAACCTCCAGTAGTTTGATGCTGAGGCTTGATACTTAGAACATTTAGTTGCCTAGAAAACTTGGTTCTTCAGGTGACCTCATTCCCCTAAAGCACTGGCAGAAAGCTAAAGTTTCACCATGGGTAGAATGGCGTTTCACAATGGCCATATGCAGGAATCAAAGACTGCTAAACTGAAATTTCATGTATAGTCATGTTCAGATGGGTTGCTGATAGATGGATTTAAAAAAAATTTTCCAGTAACCCATGGGTTGATGGAAAGATATTCAAATGGAATGGCATTAGAGTGCCAAAAATTTCCATGCATTCCTTTGGAATTTTTTTTTTTTCCAAAAAAATAAAATGAAGTTTTTAACGTCTGGAAAAAACTTCCAAACAATGTGACCTCACCTTTCATCAATACTTTTATTGTCCCTTGCTTTTCTAAATTCTTCTGGTCAATGCAGATAATAAAAGCCCCCTGTCAGCCATCCAGCTATGGTGATGACCTTCCTCTCAAATGAGCATTTCCTATTCATTTGCTGCTTTGTGCTCATTTTCTAGGCTAGACAGCACACTGGCTTTGGTTCAGTTCTTAATATCTTGGTGAGGGAGGAGGGGAACAACTCACCTTTTTCTCAGGTCAATGGATTGCTGCCTTTTGGGGTGCTGGGGCAGGCTGAGTTATTCAATAACTATTGGGCATTTCCACTGCACTCCCAAGGCACGTAGGCAGTTTTGGTGCTTCAGAAACTTATTTCCCCACAAATACATTTGACATTGAATCAAACCTTGATGAGCCAAGTTTCATTTTTCCAAACTCTAGGGATGGGTAAGCCTGGCTTTGTGTTCAGTTCACTGAATATCTCAGAACTATTTTTCAAATGTCCTAGGTTTGGCCAAAACCAAATCTACTTTGCCAAACATTTTGCTTAATTTAATAATAACAATAAAAAACCCATCTGTATTTTAATGAAAATTTAATCCATATGTTTGATTCACTTTTTGCACTCAATCCATCAGAATATTTTGTAAGAGTTATCTGAAGTCCAAGAGCCCTTCTATGCCATTTTTTTTTTTTAATAAGCCAGTGTAAGCCTTTCTCCCCCCACAGTTTTTTCCCCTGCTAATAGGGAAGTTCTGTCTTCCCAGTTCCTATCTGACTCAAGCCTTATCTGTACCCTTTCTCTGACTCCCATTCCATACCAGTTCTACTCTGGTATGATCACTGATTGAAGTGGCTCATAGAGACATTATCCATTTTGCTTTCTTGTGCTGCTTGAAGGGGAGGAAATTAGTAAAAGAGAGGAAAGAAAGAAGAAGATCCTAGCGTTTCCTTTGGGGAGGAGTCTAGTTGCAAAGTAACTTGCGTCTTCTTGGGCCAGGGAGAGGAATGAAAAGCCATCTTCCCACATTTATGCAGATGTATTCAGTGCTGAAGGGGGACAAGAGAGATGGTTAAAAGTCCCCCCTAAATATGATCTGTAGAGGTAGCTCCAACAGAGAGTTTTGGGCAAAGAAAGAAGACCAACCATTTGAAAGCAGCTGGCTAGCTTCTACTGGTTTAAAGTTTAAGATAGATCAGGACAGAAAGACACTTCGTTGGCTGATTGGAAAAGAGACTGTAGTTTCAATACATTGACATATTTACGTCGTAGGCTAGCTGTGCTTCACTGGGCAACTGGCAGTCCACTGGTGGCTGAGGAGAGGGAGGGCAGGCTCAGAGAGGGAGGGTCAGAAAGGGAGGTTGGTAGCCTTGGCTGCTCTCTTCAATGAGGTCATCCTTCCTCGGAGCAGCCCTGCCGTCCCTGTGTCTGCTGCCAGTGCCCCAAGAGCTCCAGATGCAATTGATCTCATTATAGATCAGAACAGAATTGGCTTGGACAGCCTGTTCTTTCCCAGTGATTAGGACATAGCATATTTTTCTTCCCCCTCCCCCTCAGCCCTATCTTAGTCTCTTGTCTGAAGGTTCTTTTGTCTTTGGATTAATCGAGGGTTAATCTAGGGTTAAGTTTATTTACTCGCTGCAAGCCTTGAGCTGACAAGGTAGACACAGTCTTCAAATACCTCTGAAAACTTGCCCTCATTGTCAGTGTGTGCTCTAATTAGTTTAACCTCTGTCTCTATTGGACTCATATTAACCTGAAGAAACTGGGCACAGGGCTTAGTAGGATTAAATCAAAGATCAGTTCTGCTTTTATCTGAGATGAAATTTTCATTTTGATGTTGACCAGCTGGGAGGCTTCTCAATACTTTATGTTTCTCATAGAGAACGTTGCATAAAAGAATCATGGGACATGAAAGGAATTTCAGCAGACTGCTACTCTGTGCCTTTGCTTCCAGTAAGGACTGCACTTCAAATATTCCCTTAATAGAAAGCTCCTTCTCCTTCTTCAAACTGTCTAGAGAGAGACCCACAAACTCCTTGCTAATGTGTTCTGTATCTCTGTAATGTAAGGCAATCCCTAATGAAGCTGATTGTGAGATCTGGTGGGCACAGGTGGTAGGTAGTGAGATGCCTCTCTCTCCTAAGGAAACTAAGAATCAAAAAGCAAGAGCTGAAAACAGTGTTGTGTTCTGCGAGTTTGGAGAACTCTTTCCTTACTTGGACCCAGAAACAAGCTCTAGTTCGACTCTGAGTTAGTGACATAACCTGTTTTGGCCTTAGTTTCTTTGTATGCATAATGAAGATCCCTCAAGTCCCTTACAGCTCTAAGATTCTTCTAGCTTGTGATTTAATTCACTTGGGAAATCGGTTGCTAGGTTCAGAAGAAAAATGTAATCAGTGACCACCAGTTGTCTCACATCTGCCTCAGAATCTTCCTTACTCACATGCCCAGCAGTATACCCACCAAGACAGGATATAGACTTTTCTTTTCTTGGTACATACAAAAGTTTCATGCTTAGAGTTGCTAAGAGAGTCTCCTAAACTTTCTGCCACTAAAAGACAAACATTGGCCCTTGGGAAGCTAGGGTATGGAGTTGAGAATCTGTGTATCCTCACATGGAGCCATTGCTATGATATGGGAGCACTAAAGACAAGCCTTTGTCCACAAAGTTTGGGCTTTCTCTTAATGGACCTTCATTATTGAGGGGGCTAGGCACTGTATTTTTTTTTTTCTCACTGTATCCCTCATCCCTTATTTTTTGTTTCTCTATAGGTAAGGAACTTCTAATAGACTCTAGATTCCAAGGGAAAAGATATAATAACCAGAAAAGACATGGTTTTTAAATAAAGAAAACCCCCGATGTTTCAGGATTATTGATTTTAATGTTCTAGTGATATTACCATTGCTTGGCAGCATTTACTCAGGGAAAGACAGAATTCCCACTTGGGCTTAAGTAATGCTGAGCAAGCCACTTACAAAGCAATTTTGAAGTTATGAACGGAAAGTATAGATACGATGTAATTTGAAGCAGAGAAATAAGCCTTAGTAAGACAGGACTCTATAAGGCACAGTTTTAAAAGTTTGACATTTGGAAACCACTTAAGGAATAGATTACTGATGTCCAACAAGTGAAAAAAATTCATCATGATTTTTTTTTTTTTTAAATTATTAGCACCTTTAATTATTATTTATTTATTTATTTATTTTTTGGCTGTGTTGGGTCTTCGTTTCTGTGCGAGGGCTTCCTCTAGTTGCGGCAAGCAGGGGCCACTCTTCATCGCGGTGCGCGGGCCTCTCACTATCGTGGCCTCTCTTGTTGCGGAGCACAGGCTCCAGACGCGCAGGCTCAGCAATTGTGGCTCACGGGCCCAGTTGCTCCGCGGCATGTGGGATCTTCCCAGACCAGGGCTCGAACCCGTGTCCCCTGCATTAGCAGGCAGATTCTCAACCACTGCGCCACCAGGGAAGCCCCATCATGATGTTTTAAAAATAAAATGTATTTTAAAATTAATATGAATAAGAATAGCCTTACTTCAGCATCAGATTGTTTGAGCTTTACGCCAGATTCCACATCCAGGTGCTTACCTTTTACTTTTTGTTTCTATTTAATTGCAAAATTGTAATACGGAATTATAGATCCTTAGAAATGGCAGCAAGTTGTGGGTATTAAGATGGAGAAATTATGGAGCAATTTCTCACTGAAGACTACTTTGGGTTTTTCATCATATGTTGAGTTGATGAGTCTATTACTCTCAAAAGTAGGACAATTGAATGTTGAGTAACTCAACTTGGAAGATGTGGGTGAATGTATTCCAAATTCACTCTCTGGTAGTGTTGGCCTCTGTATTTTTCCATGTTCTTTGTTAGAATGTGGATGTGATTTTTGAAAAATATTCTCAGTGATATACTCCAAGATTTCTGCTTCTGCTGAGTGAAGAAAATCATCCAATGCTGAAAAGACACAAGCTCAGAGAGTGAGCTGTTTGGGTCACCATTTGGTCTTAAGAAATTCTGATATTTTATGTACAACACTAAAAACTGTGTGAAAGTTTGATCCTAAAGCAACGGGTTCAACCTATTTAAGATACTGCATGTATCACTGATACACACCACTCAAGATAATGGTCATAAAGAAATGTTTTCATTTTATCTTTCATCTCAAAAATTACTGTGAGCACCCTTATCAGCAATATTGATACAGGAATTTGAGAAACCTTTGCCAACAACTTTTTTGTAGCTGGTTGTAAAAGTTCTTGGAAATATTGTGACTTTGAACTTCTTTTTGTTACGAGGAGTGCAGCTTTTGAATGACACACCTGCAATTTTGATCTCTTCTCTGCCTTTTACAAGAAAATTAATCAATTTTGGTTTGAAAGCATAATTTTGCATTCATAATAGGAAGACTTGATTGGTTACTGTGCTTGGTTATTTGTCTATAAAAGATACTGTTCTGATAGTGGTCTTCCATTCTCCTTCAATGAGGAAATAAAGATAATCCTTAACTAATGTGACTTAAAAAATAGACCTGGAACCTCTGATTTGGAATGTAAGGTGTGTTGGGAACTTAATAGATTGGTTAGGCCCAGATGTTGCAGCAATTTGATCTACATAATAAAGAATTTGGGAAGGATTCTACACACTATGGGATTCATTGATGTATTTAACTGGGAAAGTAACTGCTCTAGGATTATTTATTTGGAATTAGTGTGGAAGACATCTTCTAAGTGTAGAATATTAGAGAGGCAGGGAGGCTAAGTAGGAAAAATATAATTAATCAAGAGCCCTAAAAATATTCATAGCCTTTTACAGAGTAACTCTACCCCCTATAAGGAAAAGTTCCTAATATGGATAATGGTTCATACACGAAGATGCTCAGGATTCCCCACATATATCTTGCTATTCCACTTCCTTGTTTTTATTTAATTCTCTTCCTTGCAGCTGGAGAATTATGCCCTCCATTTCCACCCGAAGCTGTTTAATGTGAAGTTATGTGGATAGATTCTAGAGCTAGACAACTTGTCTTTAAACTTTGGCTGTCAATGTGTGAATTCCTTAAGTCTCAGATTCTTTTTTTTTTTTTTGGCCTCGCGGCATGTGGGATCTTAGTTCCCCAGCCAGGGATGGAACCCATGCCCCCTGCAGTGGAAGTACAGAGTCTTAACCACTGGACTGCCAGGGAAGTCCAAGTCTCAGATTCTTGAGCTCTACAAATAAGGATAAAATACCTCAAAAGAGTTGTTTTGAGGCTTATATAAGATATTTATAAATCACTTAGCGTAGAATCTGGCACACAAAATATATTCAAGAAGTGTTGGCATTGTTATTATTATGATCCCAGCCATCCTTGAGGACAAAACTTAAAAGCTGTCTTCCTCTGGAACCTCCCTGAATCCCCAAAGTCAGCACCCTCTTCTTTTTTTCCAAAGGCTTTTCCATAGTACCTTGTGAAAATAACCCACATAATACATGCACGTGTCCATTGGAAAAATAATTCAAACAATTCACAATATGTAAAGTGGACAACCCCAGTTAACAGTTTGGTATCTATCTTTCTGGACTTTTATTGAGGACACATAAATATGGAATTACTTTTCTTTTAAACCATCTGAATACTCTTCCACCTCATAGCAAATTTCACATTTTATTCTTTATTTATTTTTGTGTACATTTTTCTATATAGCCAGATTCTAAATTTCCTTCCAGTTAGGGAAGGTGCTTTTTCATTTTTGCATCGAGACCTTCTTGGCAAACAAGGGGGGGTGTTCAAACCCAGGTGTTAAATGAACGGACGACTGTCCTTCCCCAACTCCCCTCCTCCTCTGCAAACAAAATATTGAATGTAAATTCCCTTAAATCCCACTTTTACATGATATTTCTCCAGACCATTTATCAGATCAGTCTTCTACTGATATCCCACAACATTTATCTGTTTCTGAGATTTTAGTACTGCCTGGTATCATGATTTATCTGTTTCAAGTGGATTTAAAATCTCGTCTGTCCCATCAGGTAGGAAGCTCCTTGATGATGTGAACCATATTTACAGAGCCCCACACATAACAGACACTCCATAAATGCTTCTAGAATTAAAGTAGAATTGAAGAGTTGAACCTTGTGCGACTAGTAGCAAGTTGAAGAGAGGAGAAAAAAACCCTATCTATGTTCTTTGCCACATGAACAATTTAGATGCCCCGTTTTAAACGTGTAATGACATAAACATGAAGAACACAGACACCTGAAGCTTCTAAGAAAATCCCCTTTCCCTTGTCCTCAAAGGCTCACAGAGAGACAAATAACACATGGAGGAGATAAAATTAGAGAGAATTACAAAGCACAAGTGCACATGTGCTTGTTTGTATTATTTCAATTTGCACATGCCATCTTCATGTTTGTCAACTCCCATTAGATTGAACCAGGCATGACTCTGGAAACAGTGACTGATGGTGAAGTAACACATTTCCATGAAGTTTCCATTGTAAGAAGCCTGTTTGTTTCTTTCAGAGGAGTCACATTAGGAAGATAGTGCTTTTTTTAAGTGTGCTGCCATTATTTGACACATTTTTTTAAAAGTCCAGTTTATTAGACTACAAAAATAAAAGATATTTCTTGCTTTGTTGTCTCCGCTTGCTGCTGACATAAAACTGTTACCCGGTTGTATCACCCATCTGATTTAAGACTTACTTGCAAAAGCCTTTCAACACTTTGAAAAACTCACACATCCTCCAGGAGCTGTGACAATGATAATTATAGTACTAATAATACTAATAGCATTTACTGAATGCTTGCTAGGTGCCAAGCACTGTGCAAAGTACTATTTGTAGATTTTCTCATTTAACCCACAGAAAAACCCAGTGAGGTGTAGATACTATCATTATCACCATTTTACTGTGAGGAAACTTGTGGACAAAGAAATTAAATAACTTGCTCAAAGTGATTTATCACCTCTGAGGTTGTTTAAAAGAAAATGTTTCAGACTCTGGAAGGCAATTCCAAAAGTATTTCTTGGTCATCTTTGGTCAATGGCATTGTTATGAGAATGTTTATAGCTTATGGGTGCATTCTGTGAAGGAAAACAATAGTTGTTTGGATAAAAATATTGGGACTCCTGTTAAAAATCAGGCTCATGAGTTTACAGTCTCACTCCTTGAGCTGCTTCTCTTTTTCATATTTCTCCACAGAACCTAGTGCATTATTTAAAAGGAAGTGGAGAGACACAGTTGGATGTTTCTTGTCCAATAATATGGAAGCCAAATCTTTAAAGATTGAGTTTTAATGACAATTGTGGTAGCATAAAAAGTCATCTTTCTCTTGAATTACAATAATAATAATAATAAAAAACCTCAGAGGAAACATCTCTTGGTCCAGTGAGTGAAGAGAAAGGGGCCCTCAGCTCCTGACAGAGTGGGGATAGTGCAGGCCAGGAGCAGGAAAGAACAGAGCTGGCCAGCCACGTCTGCATCCTGTTTAATGGTTACAACGCTTACCAGTTCTTCCCACAGCTTTCCTGCTCCACTGTTGGGCTGGGCCTCCTCTGCCTAGTGCAGTGTCTCACACACATCTCCGCTAGGTAAGTATTTGACCACAGAATGATGCATCTGTTTCTGAGGCTGAGTAAATGCCCAAACTTCAAGTTAATCTTCAGCAGACTTGAAAACCATCTCAGTGGCAATTGTGTTCCAGAATATTATGTATTTCATACTTTGAAGCCTCCTTCCTTCCAGGCCATCCATAACCCCAAACTGTCAAACTTCAGCTTCCTAAAGGACCTATAAGCTCAAATATCTTGTTGGTTGCTTTTTTGAAAAGAATGGAGACAAGCCAATCCCTATGGTTTCTCTGTTTACTCTTTATTTAATAGAAAACCTTCATATTTTATTTATTTATTTATTAAATTTATTTATTTATTTATTTATTTTTGGCTGTGTTGGGTCTTCGTTTCTGTGCGAGGGCTTTCTCCAGTTGCGGTGAGCGGGGTCCACTCTTCATCGCGGTGCGCGGACCTCTCTTGTTGCGGAGCACAGGCTCCAGACGCGCAGGCTCAGTAGTTGTGGCTCACGGGCTTAGTTGCTCCGCGGCATGTGGGATCCTCCCAGACCAGGGCTCGAATCCGTATCCCCTGCATTAGCAGGCAGATTCTCAACCACTGCGCCACCAGGGAAGCCCTCTTCATATTTTAAATTCCATTGAGACCCCTCACTCAATTATTCCAAGCCAAGAGAATAGAGATCTTAGGGATTTGAAAAGTAAAAAATGGAAACCACCATCTCTTCTCAATATTTCAAACAAAACAAAATCTTAGACTTATTAAGACTATACAAAGTGACATCATTTTTTACTTAAAAGCTAAATAAATTTTGATTGGATATTTCATGTTTTGATTAATATAAATGAGCACATTAGTCAACTATTACTTAAAATTTCAATTTTTTTGGTTAAGCCAATATTCTTTTTCATTATAGCTTATTACAAGATTTTGAATATAGTTCCCTGTGCTGTATAGTAAGACCTTGTTGTTTACCTGTTTTATATATAGTAGTTTGTATCTGCTAATCCCAAACTCCTAATTTATCCTTCCCCCTCCCCCCTTTCCTCTTTGGTAACCATAAAGTTGTTTGCTATGTCTGTGAGTCTGTTTCTGTTTTGTAAGTAAGTTCATTTGTATCATTTTTTAGATTCCACATATAAGTGATATCATATGATATTTGTCTTTCTCTGTGGACTTACTTCACTTAGTGTGATAATATCTGGGCCCATCCATGTTGCTGCAAATGGCATTATTTCATTATTTTTTATGGCTGAGTAGTATTCCATCGTATATATGTACCGTATCTTCTTTATCCATTCATCTGTTAATGGACCTTCAGGTTGCTTCCATGTCTTGGCTATTGTAAATAGTGCTGCTATGAACATTGGGGTACATGTATCTTTTCTAATTAGAGTTTTCTCTGGATATATGCCCAGGAATTGGACTGCTGGATCATACGGTAACTCTATTTTTAGTTTTTTAAGGAACCTCCATACTGTTTTCCATAGTGGCTGCATCAATTTACATTCCCACCAACAGTGTAGGAGGGTTCCCTTTTCTCCACATCCTCTCCAGCATTTGTTATTTGTAAACTTTTTGATGATGGCTATTCTGACTGGTGTAAGGTGATACCTCATTGTAGCCTTGATTTGCATTTTTCTAATAATTAGCAGTGTTGAGCATCTTTTCATGTGCCTATTTGGATGTCTTCTTTGGAGAAATGTCTCTTTAGGTCTTCTGTCCATTTTTTGATTGGGTTGCTTGGGGGTTTTTTGTTATTGAGTTGTGTGAGCTATTTGTGTATTTTGGAGATTAAGCCCTTGTCAGTTGCATCATTTGCAAATATTTTATCCCAGTCCATACGTTGTCTTTTTGTTTTATTTATGGTTTCCTTTGCTGTGCAAAAGCTTATAAGTTTGATTAGGTCCTATTTATTTTTGCTTTTATTTCTATTGCCTTGGGAGACTGACTTAAGAAAACATTGGTGCGATTTATGTCGGAGAATGTTTTGCTTATGTTCTCTTCTAGGAATTTTATGGTGTCATGTCCAATATTTAAGCCTTTAAGCATTTTGAGTGTATTTTTGTACATGGTGTGAAAGAGTGTTCTATCTTCACTGATTTACATGTGGCTGTCCAGCTTTCCCAGCACCACTTGCTGGAGAGACTGTCTTTTCTCCATTGTATAGTCTTGCCTCCTTTGTCAAAGATTAATTGACCATAGGTGTGTGGGTTTATTTCTGGACTCTCTATTCTGTTCCATTGATCCATATGTCTGTTTTTGTGCCAATAACATGCTTTTTTGATTACTATAGCTTTGTAGTATTCTCTGAAGTCTGGGAGATTATGCCTCCGGCTTTGTTCTTTTTCCTCAGGAGTGCTTTGGCAATTCTGGGTCTTTTGTGGTTCCACACAAATTTTAGGGTTATTTGTTGTAGTTCTGTGAAAAATGTCATGGGTAATTTGATAGGGTTCACATTAAATCTGTAGATTGCTTTGGGTAGTATGGCCATTTTAACAATATTAATTCTTTCAATCCAAGAGCAAGGGATATCTCTCCATTTTTTGGAATGTTTTATAGTTCTCAGCATATAAGTCTTTCACCTCATTGGTCAGGTTTATTCCTTTTTTTTTTTTTTTTTTTTGATGTGATTTCAAAAGGGATTGTTTTTTTACTTTCCTTACCTGATATTTCATTGTTAGTGTAAAGAAGTTCAACAGATTTCTGTCTGTTAATCTTGTATCCCGCTATTTTTTAAAACACAGAGTTCCTGGGGGCAATAAATTTGGTCCATGGGGTATAAAACATTGCCTGGCACATAGTAGTGGCTCAGTAAAATTGTATTGAGTGAAGAAATTAAACAAGTTTTGCTTTTAAATAGGAATTCTTGACCTTTAAAATGCAATGGAAAAATTTTTTCGAACATCTTAGTCTGAACACAAATTGTGCAACAGAGAAAAGTAGACTGGCTTTTATTAAAGTTGAGGTGTGTGTGAAGGTAACAGTGTTCCAGAACCCTGCTCTCTTCACCTCCTTTGACCTCATGGAAGCTTCTCAGGTAACTACTGTTTCCCCCACTGTCTGAAAGTAGAGTGTTTCTATGAAGCCTTTCATAAGCCAAAATGGCATAAAGCAAAGAAGCAATGACCTTAGAACATATCTTGCTAGTGGATGCACAAAATAAATTGAGAGAAAGCACAGATGCTCACAGACACAGTTCAAAGCTATGGCGACTTGATGCTGAGACGCTGACTGTAGTTTCCAGGGAAGGAGCTTGGCAGTGCCACTCTCACTGCTAGGGGCACGTGCTCTTGTGAAGCAAACACTGAACACTATTTTTGCTTTTTGCCTTTCTAAATTAAAGCAAAACTTTTCTTTGATTTCTTTTGGTCGCTAATGTACTAATGTACAGGCACTGATGTAGGTCTTTCATAAAAGCAAATTGGTGTAAAGTGAACTTTCGAAAAGCGGGGGATACCTGTATTTGGAATTGCAAGGTTTCATGAAATGCAGTTTTAAAAGTACTGCTCTAAATCATCCTATCCCAAATCTCTACTCTTCATTTGAGTCCAACATCCGTTTCCTCAGCTATTTGGTTTGAAAAAAATAATTTTCATTATGTAGATAGACAATGATAACAAAAATGGGAAAGGTACTGTATTAGTTTGCTAGGGATCCAATAACAAAGTGTCTCAAACTGGAAGTCCAAGATCAAGATGTTGACAGAGGTAGTTCACTCTGAGAAATATGAGAGAGAATTATTTATATGTCTTTCTCCTAGATTTTGGTAATTTGCTGGTAATCTCTGTTGTTCCTTGGTTTGTAGAAGCACTGCCCCATCTCTGCCTTCATCTTCACACGGCATCCTCCCTGTGTGCCTGTCTCCACATTTCCCCCTTTTATAAGGACAATAGTCATATTGGATTAGAGCACACCCTAATGACCTCATTTTAACTTTATTACCTCTGTAAAGATCCAACATCCAAAAAAGGCCACATTCTGAGTTATTGTGGGTTAGGACTTTAAGATATGAATTTTTGGAGGGCATAATTCAACCCATAACAGATACCTCTTACAATGAGGAGGATTAAGAAAATACAAGTGGAATTCATGGTTTTCTTCACTGTCAATGATTAGCATTCAAAAGCCTAATAAATGAGTATCAAAATGAATTAAGTAGTAGGAACTGGATTGTCAGAGGCCTTTATAAAACAGTGGTTAAGAATACAGGCTTTGGGGCCATACTGCCTGGGTTCTATTCCTGACTTCATCATTTACTAGCTATGTGACCTTGGGTACGTCTTTGTACCTGAGTTTTCCCATCTGTAAAATGAGGATGATAATAGTACATACCTCGTGGAGCTATTGTGAATATTCAATGAGTTAATACATGTTGAGCACTTAGGGCCAAGCCCAAGTTAAGCACTTGAAGCTTAGTTAAATTATTTATTCTAGTTCATATTAAAAATGATTATACAGCAATATAACTACACCATAGACATGCTACTGAGAGTCTACTCTTAACTTAGGAAAGGCCAAAGACGGTCAAACTTGCTTAGTCTTTGTACAGTTTAGTGCATAATTGACTACATAGGTGACATGCCACAGATACATTCCTAATACTTAGGATAATCTGGGGAGCAGACATTAGCCTTCTTTCCTCTGTAGAAGGGGTGTTACGAGAAGCTCGTCGTTGTGGTGAGAGACCCTCCAGTTCCTTTCCTATCCTAAACTGATTGCCTCTCCACAGCTCACTGAGGCCAGGTAGGGTCCAAGCTTGACAGAAAGACACACTAGCACTAAGCTTTCTTCACATGGATCAATAGCTCAGAAGTAAGAGAATGGTTTATATAGCAGTGGAGAGGGAGAATTTCAGGATGAGCAGGATGGATAGTGCTTTAAAACAACCTAAGAGTGGCACAATGAGACATAAACTGCAGTTCCCTCCCATGTCTTCACTAAGAAAGGAATTGATCATTAGGATATTTTAGGTGGGAAACTCTCATAACCAAAGATTTTTCTAAGGGGGCGTAGAGGGTTAACACTATCATTTTACCATTTAAATGACAACTCTTGTTAATCGGATATTGTACTCTACTTGATGTTTTGAATATTTCTTCTAATTATAGAATAAGCATTTTCCTATTTAATTTCTTTTTAACTATATTTTAATGGCCACATAAAATTTCTCAAATGTTGCATTGTGATTTACTTTACTATCCCCTTATTGGAAATTTGGATAGTTTTAATTTTTTCATAATTACAAATAATGCTGTGATGAACATCTTGGTAAATGAACTTTTTTCTATATTTTGGATTGTTTCCTTAGGACAGGTTCCCAGAAGTGAAATTACTGGATCAAAAAGTAACTACATTTACATTTTTCTTCATACATATTGCCAAATTACTTTCCTAAAGAGCTGCACCAATTACAAACATAGCTATAGATAAAAGTGCAACTATTACTATATCTCTCCAGCATTGGATTTTATATATCTTTGATCATTTTTTCAGTAAAGGTGTATCTTTATTTATTTTTAATTTGGTGGTCTAGTAAGACTGACCACCTCTCTAATTTTTTTCTATCTTAAATTGTCTTTCCTTTGCCCATTCAGAGATCTTGGTAACTCTCAATAATTTGTTCTATTTTTACTTTAAAGATATTATCCATTTGTACATTATATATGTTATAAGTAATTTCTTTGGTCTGTGACTTCTTTTAATGTATTTGTTTATTTGTTTTTTATTCATTTATAGGCAGTTAGGATTTAGTAGTAAGCCTGTTGACTTTTCCCTCCTAAAATAACTTCTATTGCTTCTAAGCTTACAAGGGCCTTCTCTCTTCAGTTGTTTGATAGTTATCTGATTCCATTTTTTTCTATGAGTTGAATTTTTTAACCAGTTTACTCTTTAATCCATCTGGAATTGATTTTGGTCTATGCTATAAGAAAGCATTTTTTTCATTCATTTAAAGTGATTCTTAATTTAGAATTTCCTTTTGGAAAAAGTAACTTTAAGGTGAAGAATTTGAGTACTTGTAGGAAGTCACTAGGATTAATGGGATGAGATCTTGTCTGGTTGGGAGAGTGGAGCCGAGAGTTGAGGGAAAAAGGAATTGGGGGCGGGTGCTGTGAAATTAATGGATGAAACTTGGTTTAAAGCAGGAAGATGGAGAAAATAATTACTTTGAGCCGTATTTATTTGCAGAAGGCCAATATGCCTAGATTGTTTATTGAAGATGTTCTTTATAAGATCAAAGAGTGAGCAGCATTATCAATCTTCACTGATATATTTTCTTTATTGTGCATTATCAGCAAATTCTAAAATAACAAAGAGAATATTAGGAAAGCAGTTACCTATTCTTTCATTCACTAAATAAATATTTATTGAACACCTGCATGTGCCAACAGATCTTCTTAGTGCTGAGGATACAATGGTGGGCTAAACCATTGAGACTGAAGAGTCTACACCTCTACACCTGTTGGCAAAAGACTTCATACCCAATACATTCAAGATCCTCCCAATATGGCCCCAGTCTGTCATTCCAGCCATAATGCCCATTCTTCTCCTAAATATTCCATATATTTTAATCAAACTAGACTCTGCTGTTTCCTAAGCACCTCTAGTACTTTGGCCTCTGGTCTTTATTCACAGTGCCCCTTCTTTTTAAATACCCCCACTCCATATCTTCATTTAGGAGGTCTTGAGTGCTACTCCTGTTCAAAGCTTTTGCTCTTATTCTGAAAGAGCTTGATTACTTCCTTCCTGCTTTTGCCTCCTTTAAGAACTTTGCTTCCTTTGATGGAACTTGGATTTCAGCTGATTACTTGTCTTTTCCCTTATTTCTTCCTTATTAAACTGTAAACCCCCAAGAGAAAAACTAAGAGTCTCTTCCATTTTCTAATCCTTATAGTTCCAATTATAGTACCATGTGATGAGTTCTGGCCAATAGGACATGCGAGGAAGTGATACATGTCACCAGAAGAGTGTGTGCTCTAGACAGTGCAGCTACAGGTTATTGAGTCCACAAACCATATGTTGGACAGGCAGTTTAAGCAAGAAAAATAAACTTTTTCTATATTAAGCAGCTAATATTTTGGAATTGTTACTGAAACATAGTCTAGCCCTGGAGATGGAAATTTTTTTCTGTAAAGAAGCAGATAGTGAATATTTTCAGTGAAAGCAGCCATGCACAGTACATAAACAAGGGAATGTGACTGTGTCTCAATAAAACTTTATAAAAACAGGCAGGAAGCTGGATTTGGTCTATGGATGTAGTTTTTCAGTACCTGGTCTATCATGTCCTGACCACACATCTCCAAAATATTGTTTCTCTTTGCTATAAAATCTCATTAAATGACTGTGTGTGTGTGTGTGTATGTTTGTGTGTGTGTGTGTGTGAAACATAAGAAACATTCCCCATTAAAGTCATGAACAAAGCAATTAATGCTTGCTGCTACAATTTAATGCTCAATTTAATGCTACAATTTAATGCTCACTGTTTCAGAGTTCAAACTGATGTAAATGAACAAGAGGAAAGAATCCTAAAAGTTCAACTGTAAAAGTATTATAAAAAATAACAATTCAGAAAGATGTCTGAGTATGAAATTAATATAATAAAATCAACAATCTCTGCTTTAGACTGAATGTTTATGTCCTTCCAGAATTTATATGTTGAAACATAATCCCCAATGTGACAGTATTTTGAGATGGGGCTTTGGGAAGTGCTTAGGTCATGAGGGTGAAGTGTTCACGAATAGGATTAATGCCCTTATAAAAGACCCAAGAGAGCTCCCTCACCCCTTCTACCATTTGAGGACACAGTGCAAAGATGACTGTTTATGACCCAGGAAGATTTCAATGAAAACTGAATCTTGTGATGCCTTGATCTTGGGCTTCCCAAATTCTAGAATTGTTAGAAATAAGTTTATATTATTTATAAGTCACCTAGTCTATGGTGTTCTCTTATAGCAACCCAAACAGACTAAGACAGTCTCTCTATGCAAAAAACAGTCCTTTAGAAAATATAATATAGAAAAAAGTACAGTTTATAACACAACCTATAATAATAAAATATTTAATAGTAAAAGTATTAAAAAATGTTTAAGATTGACACAAAGAAAATTTTGACAACATAGGTAGGTATGAAAACTTGAGTAGAATGAAAGAAAATACCTTCTTTATGCATAGGAAGGCTCATTATAGTAAGGATAATTTTTTCCTAAATTAATCTGTAAATCCTATTCACAGAATTTAGTAAAAAGAAAAGATGTTTAAATTTAATCTTTTGAGATGGTAATAAATTCATTTAGTTGAAAAATCTAAAATAATATTTAAAAATTAACAATAACTTATTCCTTTCACCCTGTGCCTAACTCATATAGCCCTCCCGACCAATATAACCTCTATTTTTCATGTTTAATATGTCCCTCCAGTGTATCTTTATATAAGCAAATATGAATACACATTCATATTTAACTCTAAACCCAACATTATTATATTTATAACGAATTTCATACCTAAATTTTTAATTAATACATTGTAGAAATATTTTCCTATCTATATATAGCTTCCTCATTATTTTTAGCTTCATAGTATTCTTTCAATTCATGTACTATACTATTGCTTATTTAGCCAGTCATAGTGATGTTTGGGTAATTTTTGCTATTATAATATTGTAAAAATAATATTGAATACAATATTTTCACATGTACATATATATTCAGACAATAAATTCTCCAGTACTGGATTGCTCGGTCATGGTGCATATGCATTAACATACTTTCGTAATTTTTTTTAACATCTTTATTGGCGTATAATTGCTTTACAATGTTGTGTTAGTTTCTGCTGTATAACAGTGAATCAGCTATACGTATACATATATCCCCATATCCCCTCCCTCTTGCATCTCCTTCCCACCCTCGCGATCCCACCCCTCTAGGTGGTTACAAAGCACCGAGCTGATCTCCCTGTGCTATGCAGCTGCTTACCACTAGCTATCTGTTTTACATTTGGTAGTGTATATATGTCAACTCTACTCTCTCACTTCATCCCAGCTTACCTGTCCCCCTCCCCGTGTCCTCAGGTCCGTTCTCTATGTCTGCGTCTTTATTCCTGTCCTGCCTCTAGGTTCATCAGCACAATTTTTTGTTTTTTATATTCCATATATATGTGTTAGCATACGGTATTTGTTTTACTCTTTCTGACTTACTTCACTTTGTATGACAGACTCTAGGTCCATCCACCTCACTACATAGTTCAGTTTTGTTTCTTTTTATGGCTGAGTAATATTCCATTGTATATATATGCCACATCTTCTTTACCCATTCATATGTCGATGGACACTTAGGTTGCTTCCATGTCCTGGCTATTGTAAATAGAGCTGCAATGAACATTGTGGTACATGACTCTTTTTGAATTATGGTTTTCTCAGGGTATATGCCCAGTAGTGGGATTGCTGGGTCATAAGGTAGTTCTATTTTTAGTATTTTAAGGAACCTCCATACTGTTCTCCAGAGTGGCTGTATCAATTTACATTCCCACCAATATTGCAAGAGGATTCCCTTTTCTCCACACCCTCTCCAGCATTTGTTGTTGGTAGATTTTCTGATGATGGCCATTCTGACCGGTGTGAGGTGATACCTCATTGTAGTTTTGATTTGCATTTCTCTAATGATTAGTGATGTTGAGCATCCTTTCATGTGTTTGTTGGCAATCTGTTATCTGTTTTGGAGAATTGTCTGTTTAAGTCTTCTGCCCATTTTTGGATTGTGTTTTTTGTTTTTTTGATATTGAGTTGCATGAGCTGCTTGTATATTTTGGAGATTAATCCTGTCAGTTGCTTCATTTGCAAATACTTTCTCCCATTCTGAGGGTTGTCTTTTCACCTTGTTTATGGTTTCCTTTGCTGCGCAAAAGCTTTTAAGTTTCATTAGGCCCATTTGTTTATTTTTGTTTTTATTTCCATTTCTCTAGGAGGTGGATCCAAAAGGATCTTGCTGTGATTTATGTCATAAAGTGCTCTACCTATGTTTTTCTATAAGTGTTTGATAGTGTCTGGCCTTACATTTAGGTCTTTAATCCATATTGAGTTTATTTTTGTGTATGGTGTTAGGGAGTGTTCTAATTTCATTCTTTTACATGTAGCTGTCCAGTTTTCCCAGCACCACTTATTGAAGAGGCTGTCTTTTCTCCAATGTATATTCTTGCCTCCTTTATCAAAGGTAAGGTGACCACATGTGCGTGAGTTTATCTCTAGGCTTTCTATCCTGTTCCATTGATCTATATTTCTATTTTTGTGCTACTACCATACTGTCTTGATTACTGTAACTTTGTAATATAGTCTGAAGTCAGGGAATCTTGATTCCTCCAGCTCCGTTTTTCTTTCTCAAGATTGCTTTGGCTATTGAGGGTCTTCTGTGTTTCCATACAAATTGTAAAATTTTTTGTTCTTGTTCTGTGAAAAATGCCATTGGTAGTTTGATAGGGATTGCACTGAATCTGTAGATTGCTTTGGGTAGTATAATCATTTTCATAGTGTTGATTCTTCCAATCCAAGAACATGGTATATCTCTCCATCTGTTTGTATCATCTTTAATTTCTTTCATCAGTCTTACATTTTTCTGAACACAAGTATTTTGTCTCCTTAGGTTTATTCCTAGGTATTTTATTCTTTTTGTTGCAATGGTAAATGGGAGTGTTTCCTTCATTTCTCTTTCAGATTGTTCATCATTAGTGTACAGGAATACAAGAAATTTTGTGCATTAATTTTGTATCCTGCTGCTTTACCAAATTCATTGCTTAGCTCTAGTAGTTTTCTGGTAGCATCTTTAGGATTCTCTGTGTATAGTATCATGTCATCTGCAAACAGTGACCGCTTTACTTCTTCTCTTCCGATTTGGATTCCTTTTATTTCTTTTTTTCTCTGATTTCTGTGGCTAAAACTTCCAAAACTATGTTGCATAATAGTTGTGGGAGTGGGCAGCCTTGTGTTGTTCCTGATCTTAGAGGAAATGGTTTCAGTTTTTCACCATTGAGAACGATGTTGGCTGTGGGTTTTTCATATATGGCCTTTATTCTGTTGAAGTAGGTTCCTTCTATACCTACTTTCTGGAGAGTTTTTATCATATATTGGTGTTGAATTTTGTTGAAAGTTTTTTCGGCATCTATTGAGGTTATCATATGGTTTTTATCCTTCAATTTGTTAATGTGGTGTATCACATTGATTGATTTGCATATAAGAATCCCTGCATCCTGGGATAAACCCCACTTGATCATGGTATATGATCCCTTTAATGTGCTGTTGGATTCTGTTTGCTAGTATTTTGTTGAGGATTTTTGCATCTACGTTCATCAGTGATATTGGCCTGTAGTTTTCTTTCTTTGTGACATCTTTGTCTGGTTTTGGTATCAGGGTGATGGTGGCCTCATAGAGTGAGTTTGGGAGTGTTCCTCCTTCTGCTATGTTTTGAAAGAGTTTGAGAAGGATAGGTGTTAGCTCTTCTTTAAATGTTTGATAGAATTCACCTGTGAAGCCATCTGTTCCTGGGCTTTTGTTCGTTAGAAGAGTTTTAATCACAGTTTCAATTTCAGTGCTTGTGATTGGTCTGTTTATATTTCCTATTTCTTCCTGGTTCAGTCTCTGAAGGTTGTGTTTTCCTAAGAATGTGTCTATTTCTTCCAGGTTGTCCATTTCATTGGCATATAGTTGCTTGTAGTAATCTCTCATGATCCTTTGTATTTCTGCAGTTTCAGTTGTTACTTCTCCTTTTTCATTTCTAATTCTATTGATTTGAGTCTTCTCCCTTTTTCTCTTGATGAGTCTGGCTAATGGTTTATCAATTTTGTTTATCTTCTCAAAAAGCCATCTTTCAGTTTTATTGATCTTTGCTATTGTTTCCTTCATTTCTCTTTCATTTATTTCTGATCTTTATGATTTCTTTCCTTCTGCTAACTTTGGTTTTTTTTGTTTTTCTTTCTCTAATTGCTTTAGGTGTAAGGTTAGGTTTTTTATTTGAGATTTTTCTTGTTTCTTGAGGAAGGATTGTATTGCTATAAAGTTCCCTTTTAGAACTGCTTTTGCTGCATCCCATAGGTTTCGGGCCGTGGTGTTTTCATTGTCATTTGTCTCTAGGTATTTTTTGATTTTGTCTTTGATTTCTTAGGTGATCTCTTTGTTATTTAGTAACATATTGTTTAGCCTCCATGTGTTTGTGTTTTTTACTTTTTTTTCCCTGTAATTCATTTCTAGTCTCATAGCCTTGTGGTCAGAAAAGATGCTTGATATGATTTCAGTTTTCTTAAATTTACTGAGACTTGAATTGTGCCCCAAGATGTGATCTATCCTGGAGAAAGTTCCATGTGCACTTGAGAAGAAAGTGTAGTCTGCTGTTTTTGGATGGAATGTCCTATAAATATCAATTAAATCTAGCTGGTCTATTGTGTCATTTAAAGCTTGTTTCCTTATTAATTTTCTGTTTGGAAGATCTGTCCATTGGTGTAAGTGAGATGTTAAAGTCCCCCACTATTAATGTGTTACTGTCGATTTCCTCTTTTATAGCTGTTAGCAGTTGCCTTATGTATTGAGGTGCTCCTATGTTGGGTGCATATATATTTATAATTGTTATATCTTCTTGTTGGATTGGTTCCTTGATCATTATGTAGTGTCCTTCCTTGTCTCTTGTAACATCCTTTATTTTAAAGTCTATTTTATCTGATACGAGTATAGCAACTCCAGCTTTCTTTTGATTTCCATTTGCATGGAATATCTTTTTCCATCCCCTCACTTTCAGTGTGTATGTGTCCCTAGGTCTAAAGTGGGTCTCTTGTAGACAGCATATATATGGGTCTTGTTTTTGTATCCATTCAGCAAGCCTGTGTCTTTTGGTTGGCGCATTTAATCCATTCACGTTTAAGGTAATTATCAATATGCGTGTTTGTATGACCATTTTCTTAATTGTTTTGGGTTTGTTTTTGTAGGTCCTTTTCTTGTCTTGTGTTTCCCACTTAGAGTAGTTCCTCTAGCATTTGTTGTAGAGCTGGTTTGGTGGTGCTGAGTTCTCTTAGCTTTTGCTTGTCTGTAAAGCTTTTGATTTCTCCATCGAATCTAAATGAGATCCTTGCTGGGTAGAGTAATCTTGGTTGGAGGTTTTTCCCTTTCATCACTTTAAGTATATCATGCCACTCCCTTCTGGCTTGTAGAGTTTCTGCTGAGAAATCAGCTGTTAACCTTATGGGAGTTCCCTTATATGTTATTTGTCATTTTTCCCTTGCTGCTTTCTGTAATTTTTCGTTGTCCTTAATTTTTGCTAGTTTGATTACTATGTGTCTCTGCATTTTCCGCCTTGGATTTATCCTGTATGGGACTCTCTGTACTTCCTGGACTTGGGTGGCTATTTCGTTTCCCATGTTAGGGAAATTTTCGACTATAGTGTCTTCAAATATTTTCTCAGGTCCTTTCTCTCTCTCTTCTCCTTCTGGGACCCCTATAATGCAAATGTTGTTGCATTTAATGTTGTCCCAGAGGTCTCTTAGGCTGTCTTCTTTTCTTTTCATTCTTTTTTCTTTATTGTGTTCCACAGCAGTGATTTCTACCATTCTGTCTTCCAGGTCACTTTTCCGTTATTCTGCCTCAGTTATTCTGCTATTGATTCCTTCTAGTGTAGTTTTCATTTCAATTATTGTATTGTTCATCTCTGTTTATTTGTTCTTTAATTCTTCTAGGTCTTTGTTAAACATTTCTTGCATCTTCTCGACCCTTGCCTCCATTCTTTTTCCAAGGTCCTAGATCATCTTCACTATCATTTTTCTGAATTCTTTTTCTGGAAGGTTGCCTATCTCCACCTCATTTAGCTCTTTTTCTGGGGTTTTATCTGGTTTCTTCATCTGGTACATAGCCCTCTGCCTTTTCATCTTGTCTATCTTACTGTGAATGTGGTTTTTGTTCCACAAGCTGCAGGATTGTAGTTCTTCTTGCTTCTGCTGTCTGGCCTCTGGTGGATCTCCCTTCATCATTATGTAGTGTCTTTCTTTGTCTCTTATACTAGTCTTTATTTTAAAGTCCATTTTGTCTGATATGAGAATTGCTACTCCAGCTTTCTTTTAATTTGCATTTGCATGGAATATCTTTTTCCATTCCCTCGCTTTCAGTCTGTATTTGTCCCTACGTGCAAAGTGGGTCTATGATAGACAACCTATTTATGGGTCTTGTGTTTGTATCCATGCAGCCAGTCTATGTCTTTTGGTTGGAGCATTTAATCCATTTACATTTAAGGTAATTATTGATATGTATATTCCTATTACCAGTTTCTTAATTGTTTTGGGTTTGTTTTTGTAGGTCTTTTCTTTCTCTTGTGTTTCCTGCCTAGAAAAGTTCCTTTAGTATTTGTTGTAAAGCTGGTTTGGTGGTGCTGAATTCTCTTAACTTTTGCTTGTATGTAAAGGTTTTAATTTCTCCATTTAATCTGAATGAGATCCTTGCTGGGTAGAGTAATCTTGGTTGTAGGTTTTTCCCTTTCATCACTTCAAATAATGTCCTGCCCTTCCCTCCCTTCTGGCTTGCAGAGTTTCTGCTGAAAGATCAGCTGTTAACATTATGGGGATTCCCTTGTATGTTATTTGTTGCTTTTCCCTTGCTGTTTTTTATATTTTTTCTTTGTATTTAATTTTTGATAGTTTGATTAATATGTGTCTTGGCATGTTTCTCCTTGGATTTATCCTGTATGGGAATCTCTGCATCTCCTGGAGTTGATTGACTCTTTCCTTTCCCATGTTAGGGAAGTTTTCAACTATAATGTCTTCAAATATTTTCTCAGTCTCTTTCTTTTTCTCTTCTTTTTCTGGGACCTCTATAATTCTAATGCTGGTGCGTTTAATGGTTTCCCAGAGGTCTCTGAGACTGTCCTCAATTCTTTTCATTCTTTTCTCTTTATTCTGCTCTGCAGTAGTTATTTCCACCATTTTATCTTACAGGCCACTTATCTGTTCTTCTGTCTCAGTTATTCTGCTATTGATTCCTTCTAGAGAATTTTTAGTTTCATTTATTGTGTTGTTCATCACTGTTTGTTTGCTCTTTAGCTCTTCTAGGTCCTTGTTAAACATTTTTTCTATTTTCTTCATTCTATTTCGAAGATTTTGGATCATCTTTACTATAATTACTCTGAATTCTTTTTCAGGGAGGCTGCCTATTTCCTCTTCTTTTGTTTGGTCTGGTTGGTTTTCACCTTGCTCCTCATCTGCTGCATATTTCTGTGTCTTCTCATTTTGTTTAACTTGCTGTTTTTGGCGTCTCCTTCCTGCAGGTTGCAGGTTCGTAGTTCCCATTGTTTTTATTCTCTGCCCCCCATGGGTGAGGTTGGTTCAGTGTCTTGTTTAGGCTTCCTGGTGGAAGGGACTGGTGCCTATCTTCTGGTGGGTGGGGCTGGATGTTGTCTTTCTGGTGGGCAGTGTCACATCCCATGATGTATTTTGGGGTGCCTGTGAACTTAATATGATTTTAGGCAGCCTCTCTGCTAATGGGTGGGGTTGTGTTCCTGTCTTGCTAGTTGATTGACATGGGGCGTCCAGCAGTGGAGCTTGCTGGCCTTTGGGTGGAGCTGGGTCTTAGCGTTTAGATGGAGATATCTGGGAGAGCTCTCGCTGATTGATATTACTTGGGGCGGGGAGGTCTCTGGTGGTCCAGTGTCCTGAACTCAGCTCTCCCACCTCAGAGGCTCAGGCCTGAAACCAGGCCGGAACACCAAGACCCTGTCAGCCACATGGCTCAGAAGGAATGGGAGAAAAAAAGGAAGAAAAAAAATAATTAAAAAAATTAGTAAAATGAAAAAAAAAATAATAATAATAAAAAAGAAGAGAGCAACCAAACCAATAAACCAATCCATCAATGATAACAAGCACTAAAAACTATACTAAGATAAACATAAAAATCAGAAACATATCAGTTGTAGACAGCAGATCCCAAGTCTACAGTTGCTCCCAAAGTCCACCACCTCAATTTTGGGATGATTCGTTATCTGTTCAGGCATTCCGCAGATGCAGGTTACATCAAGTTGATTGTGGAGATCTAATCCGCTGCTCCTGAGGCTGCTGGGAGAGATTTCCATTTGTCTTCTTTGTTCGCACAGCTCCTGGGGTTCAGCTTTGGATTTGGCCCTGCCTCTGCGTGTAGGTCTCCTTCAAGCTTCTTTTGTGAAGTCTGAGTTCTTCTGTCAGCATTCAGTAGGGGTTCTGTAGGATTTGTTCCACATGTAGATGTATTTTTGATGTATATTGCTTTAGGTAGTATGGCCATATTAGCAATATTAATTCTTCTAATCCAGGAGCATGTGATATCTTTCCATTTCTTTGAATCATCTTCAGTTTCCTTTATTAATGTTTTATAGTTCTCAGCATATGTCTTTCACCTCCTCGGTCAGGTTTATTCCTAAGTATCTTATTTTATTTATTTATATTTGATGTGATTTTAAAAGGGATTTTTTTATATTGCTTTTCCATTATTTGGTTGTTAGTGTAAAGAAATGCAACCAATTTCTGTATATTAATCTTGTATCCTACTATTACCTTCCTAAATTCGTTTATCAGTTCTAGTAGTTTTTGTGTGGAGTCTTTAAGGTTTTCAGTATATAGTATCATGTCTTTTGCATATAATGTATAATGTGCATTCCTTTTACTGATGTTGAACGTCTTTGTATTTTTAAGTGTTGTTTGTATTTCATGTTTCATATTCTGTGAACTTCTATTCCTATCACTTTTCCATTTTTCTATTTGACTGTTGGTTATTTTCACTTTCTAGGAGCTCTTTAAACACTAGAGAAATTGTCTGTGGTATAAGCTGCAACTATTTTTTCCTAGTTTGTCATTTATCTTTTGACCTTGTTTATGATAATTTTGCCATGAAGAAGTTTTTTTTTTAATGTAGTTACATTTATCTGTACTTTTTTTATGGCTTTAGGATTTTTTGTTTTAATCTAGAAGGCCACTTTCATTTTAAAATTCAAAAAAAATTACTCACATTTTCTTCTGTTACTTTTATGGTTTAATTTTGCATGTAAGTTAAGTCTTTGATCCATTTTCAGTAAATTCTGGTAAATTGTAAGGAGTTGACATAACAACCTTTTTTAGATGGCTACTGGAGGAATCAGGCTCCTGGACTTCAGATTCTACTACAAAGCTACAGTAATGAAGAGAGTATGGTACTGGCACAAAAACAGAAATATAGATAAATGGAACAGGATAGAAAGCCCAGAGATAAACTTACACACATATGGTCACTTTATTTTTGATAAAGGAGGCGAGAATAGACAGTGGAGAAAACACAGCCTCTGCAATAAGTGGTGCTGGGAAAACTGGACAGCCACATGTAAAAGAATGAAATTAGAATGCTCCCTAACACCATACACAAAAATAAACTCAAAATGGATTAAAGACCTAAATGTAAGGCCAGACACTATCAAACACTTAGGGGAAAACATAGGCAGAGCACTCTATGACATGAATCACAGCAAGATCCTTTTTGACCCACCTCCTAGAGAAATGGAAATAAAAACAAAAATAAACAAATGGGACCTAATGAAACTTAAAAGCTTTTGCGCAGCAAAGGAAACCATAAACAAGACGAAAAGACAGCCCTCAGAATGGGAGAAAATATTTGCAAGCAAACCAACTGACAAAGGATTAATCTCCAAAATTGACAAGCAGCTCATGCAGCTCAATATCAAAAAAACAAACAACCCAATCCAAAAATGGGCAGAAGACCTAAATAGACATTTCTCCAAAAAAGATATACAGATTGCCAAAAAACACATGAAAGGATGCTCAACATCACTAATAATGAGAGAAATGCAAAGCAAAACTACAATGAGGTATCGCCTCACACCAGTCAGAATGGCCATCATCAAAAAATCTACAAACAATAAATGCTGGAGAGGGTGTGGAGTAAAGAGAGCCCTCTTGCACTGTTAGTGGGAATGTTAATTGTTACAGCCACTATGCAGAAAAGTATGGAGGTTCCTTAAAAAGCTAAAAATAGAACTGCACTATGACCCAGCAATCCCACTACTGGGCATATACCCTGAGAAAATCATAATTCAAAAGGAGTCATGTACCACAATGTTCATTGCAGCTATATTTACAGTAGCCAAGACATGGAAGCAACCTAAGTGTCCATCGACAGATGAATGGCTAAAGAAGATGTGGCACATATATACAGTGGAATATTACTCAGCCATAAAAAGAAACAAAATTGAGTTATTTGTAGTGAGGTGGGTGGACCTAGAGTCTGTCATACAGAGTGAAGTAACTCAGAAAGAGAAAAACAAATACCATATGCTAACATATATATGTGGAATCTAAAGAAAAAAAAAGTTCTGAAGAACCTAAGGGCAGAACAGGAATAAAGATGCAGACGTAGAGAATGGACTTGAGGACACGGGGAGTGGGAAGGTTAAGCTGGGACAAAGTGAGAGAGTGGCATGGACATATATACACTACGAAATGTAAAATAGATAGCTAGTGGGAAGCAGCCACATAGCACAGGGAGATCAGCTCAGTGCTTTGTGACCACCTAGAGGGGTGGGATAGGGACGGTGGGAGGGAGACGCAAGAGGGAGTGGATATGGGGATATATGTATATGTATAGCTGATTCACTTTGCTATAAAGCAGAAAGTAACACACTGTTGTAAAGCAATTATACTCTAATAAAGGTGTTAAAAAAAAAGAATAATGTTGGAAGAGAGATCAGTGTTGCCTTGGTAAGTGGAAAAACAGGAGATGTAATAGACACCAGATATTTTGACATGTGGGGAGGAAATGTGGCCCCATTTACTGAGTTTCTGAAGGCCATACAAGATGGTACCATAGTCTTAATGGGAACATATGATGATGGAGCAACCAAACTCAATGATGAGGGCTGACAGCTCATTGCTGAATTGAGGAGTACATCTATTACTCATCTTGGTTTTAGAGAAAGTGGGTCTTATGTGGTGGAAAAGGCATTAAGACAAAAAGCCCTTTTGAACAGCACATAAAGAACTATAAGGACACAAACAAATATGAAGGATGGCCTGAAGTTGTAGAGATGGAAGGATGCATTCCCCAGAAGCAAGACCGATGTGGAGAAAATTGAAGGGAGCACACTTTCACTTGCTAATTGGAAAGCCCTAACCGAAAAACTACATGTAAATACTACATGTAAATATTTTAAGAGCATACAGCCACCTCGGTGTATGCATGGCCATTATCTCTTTTGATATCAGGATTATTTATTGCTAACATAAATAGACATGTTTGTAAATAGTCATCATAATGAACAAAACACTGAACCATTTCTAAGCACATCTCCCTAATGGTCCAATGTTCAGACTGCGATGATAATGGCATCTTTTTATTCTAAAAGCATTACCGAATGGATAACTGAACAGATTTGAAAAATATATTGGTGTATATACTAGTCGCTGTGAAAATCTATCATGGAATAATATGGATTTTAGGGAGGAGACTTTGTTTTCTTTTATACATATATATATATATATATATATATATATATATATATATATATATATATATATATATATATATATACACACACACATATATATATATGGTCTTTGGTGATAGTATCTTTTAAATTAAAAAGATATTGGGCTAAAAAAAAAAGATGTGTTAGTTGACTTAAGCAAGAGAAAAAGGAAGAAAGCACAAGTAGGAAGTAAGTGACACAAGTAAATAGCCACATATGCAGAAGTAAATAGAGGAGTTACTCAACTTTCTTTGTTCACATTTATAAAAATAAATATGAGAGTCCAGATTCAATGTTTAATTTTCTTTAAAAGTATAAATTGCCAGAACTGACCCAGAGGAGATAAAAATGTCATCCTATCATTATCATGGGAAAAATAGAGAAAACTATTCAAGATATATATCCTCCTAAGAAGCAGTGGGTTTGATGGATTCAGAGGGGAATTCTACCAAAGCTTTGAAGGACAGGAAACTGCAATGCAATTAAAATTCTTCTTGATCACAGAAAAAGAATGTAAGCTTCCAAAACATTTCACAAAGCAAGTATAACATTGATTTCAAAATATGACAAAGATTGAACAAAAGCTCTGGCTATAAATTTCACTTATGTATACTGACAAAATCCCAAGTAAAATAGTTGCCAACAGAATCCAGCAGCACATAAAAAATTAATATAGCACGGTGAAGTTTATTTTAGAAAAGCAAGAATTATTCAATATTATAAAAAGTTATTCCAAAATTTACAATATTAATAGGTAAAATAAAACATAATGTTATAAACCTCCATAGAGGCTTTAAAAGCATTTAATAAAGTTCAGTTTTCATTCCTGAATTTTAAAATCTCTCGATAGAAATAGCCTGTGTTTTTGTATGTATGTGAATGTGTGTGTGTGTATATATATGTAGTGTGTGTATGTGAATATAAAATATGTGTGTGTGTATATACATATGTGTATATATATATATATATATATATATATTCCACTCAACCAGTATGATTCTTAATAGGACAATATTAGAAACATTTCTATTAAATTTAAGAACAAGACAAAGATATACTCTATAATCAGTCTTATTTAATAAGCTCTAAGGATTCTAGCCAACGGAAGTAGATTAAAACAACCGAAAAGGAAATTTACCAGATTTATATGAAGAAAAAAACTTAAATGCTAGTAAGAGACTTGAAGTCTAATAAAAGAAGACTTGCACAAATGAAAAGGCATACTGTAATTAATTATGGATAGGAAGCATTAAAATCAGACAGATGTCTATTTTCTGTAATCTATAAATTTCATGTGATCCCAATGAAAATATAAAAAGGATTTTTCTTGTGGAACTATACAAGCTGTTTCTAAAGTTCAAATGGAAAATAAACAAGTAAGGATAGCTAGGAAAAATTCTGATAAAGAAGATAATAGGAGGGAGAAACTAGCCTACTATTAGCTCTTGTTATGAAGCTATAATAATTAGAACAATCTGGTATTGTTACATGAATAGACAGGAAGATCAGTAGAACAGAATAGAAAGTGTAGAAATAGATCCAAATCCATATGGTTATGCAGTACATGATAGAGATGGTATTTCAAATCAATGGAGAAAAGATGGATTACTCAATAAATAGTATTGGAGCAATTGAGTAACCATCTGGAAAAAATTTGAGAACTTTGCATGCTATCCCAAAATATATTCCCAATTGATTGAAAGTTTCAGCATAAAATATAAAACCATAAATACCTTAGAAAACTCTGGAGAAGTATTTTTATAATCATAGGATGGGAAAGACCTAAGCAAAATACAAATCTCAGAAGTCATAAAAGAGCGATAAATTTAGACTATGTTTTTAAAATGTTTGTAAAATTCACTATAATTGAAGTCAAAATGTAAGTGACAAACTGGAGGAGATATTTGCAACTCACAACACATATAAAGAATAATTTGCTTATATAGAAAGGGCTTCTACAAATAAATACATACACTTCCAAGAATATAACAGAAAAATAGGTAAAAGTTACCTATGGTGTTTCGCAGAAAAGAAAATACAAATGATTCTGAGAACTATGAGCAGATATTCAATCTTCCTCACGATTATAGATACGTAAAATCAAGTAAAGTAGATTCTGTTTTTACTTATATTGTCAGAGATCCAAAAAACCAGTAAATGTTGTTGGTAGTTTGAATATATACAATACTCATGAAGGAGAATTTATTTTATCTATCAACAGATAGATATAATAAGTAAACTTTTGTTCCAGAAATCTTTTGGATAAAAATGTAGCCTCTAGGTAGATGTATACGTGTGTGAAATTACATATGCACATGTCTATCCACTTTGACACTGTATGTAATATCAAAAAAACTGGAAATATCATAAACATGAATTAATAAGATACTGATTAAACAAATTACGGTGCATCCATACCACCCATTTCTAATCAGATGTAAAAAAAGAATAATGAAGTTCTTTATATTCTGTTAGAGAATGATCTTCAAAATATATTAAGTGGAAAAAGCCAGGTGTATGAGTGTGTATAGTATACTACCATTTGTTTTAAGAAGGTAAAAATAATGTATTAAGAATGTACTTACATATGTCTAATATAAAGTATGTCTAGGAGAATATACAAGAAGTTGATAATGTTAATTGCATCTGAGGATGGGAAATGGGTGCCAGAGGTAGAGGGGAGACTTTCAGTGTACACTCTTTATAAAATCAGTCTGACTGATTTACATACAATAGGCTGCATTTATTTACAGTGTACAATTCAATGATCTTCACAGTTTCATATAACCATGCAGCTACTGATACAATGAAGATATAAAACATTTTTATTACCACCAAAATATTCCTCATGCTCCTTTGCAATAAACTTCTGGCTTCCAGCAGTAACTGGTCTGTTCAAATTTTAAAATAATAGCTTTATTGATATATAATTCACAAACCACGCAATTCACCCATTTAGAGTATGTAATTCAATAGTTTTTAGTATATTCACAATGTTGTGTAACAATTACCACAATCAATTTTAGAACATATTCATTACCCCAAAAAGAAAGTCTGTACCCATTAGCAGTCACTCTCCATTTTGTAGAAAGCCCTAGAAAACCACTAATATACTTTCTGTCTCTATGGATATGCTTATTCTGGACATTTCCTATAAATGAAATCACTTTTGTGACAATTCTTTCAGTCAGCATAATGTTTTCAAGGCTCGTCCATGTTGTAATGTGTGTCAGTACTTCATTCCTTTTATTGCTGAATAATATTCTATTGTATGTATATACCACATTTTATTTATTTATTTATTTTAATAAATTTATTTATTTATTTTTGGCTGTGTTTGGTCTTCGTTGCTGCTCGCGGGGTACTCTTCGTTGTGGTGTGCGGGCTTCTCTCTGTGGTGGCTTCTCGTTGCGGAGCACGGGCTCTAGGTGTGCTGACTTCAGTAGTTGTGGCACACGGACACAGTAGTTGTGACTCATGGGCTCTAGAGCACAGGCTCAGTAGTTGTGGCGCACGGGCTTAGTTGCTCTGTGGCATGTGGGATCTTTCCAGACCAGAGATCAAACTCATGTCCCCTGCATTGGCAGGTGGATTCTTAACCACCATGCCACCAGGGAAGTCCCGATACCACATTTTATTAATCCATTTGTCAGTTGATGGGTATTTAGGTAGCTTCTAATTTTGGGCTATTATGAATAATCATGTACAAGTGTTGTGTGTGGACATATATTTTTGTTTCTCTTGGGCACGTAATTAGGAGTGGAATCACTGATCTATTTTTATTGCTATAGATTAGTTTGCATTTTCTAGAATTTTGTATAAATGGAATTCTTTATATATTCTTGTGTCTTTTTTCATGCAGCATGATGATTTTGAGATTTATCTATTGTGTTATGTGTATCAGTAGCTTGTTTCTTTTTATTGCTGAGTGGTGTTTGGTTGTATAGATATTACACATTATGTTTATCCATTCACGAACTGGGTTGACCCTGGTTTGGGGCTTTCATTAATAAAACTGCTATAAACTTTCAATACAAGTTTTCTGTGGACACGTGTTTTAATTTTTCTTGCGCAAATACTTAGTAGTACAAAGGTGATATGGTAAATACCGCATGTCTAACATTTTAGAAAATGCCAGTTTTCTAAAGCAATTGTACCATTTTTCATGAGAACTCCAGTTGCTCCACAGCATCACCACATTTGATATTATCAATTTAAAATTTTTATCCATTCTGCTATGTGTACCTCAGAATTTTAACTCACATTTCTCTAATGACTAATGATGCTGAGCACCTTTTCATGTGCTTACTGGCCATCCATGCACCATCTTTTGTGAAATGTTTAAATCCTCTGTCCATCTTTAATTTGGTTGTTTGTCCTTTTATTATTGTTACGAGTTCTTTATATAGTCTGGATACAAGTACTTTGCCATATATGTATTGCAGATATTTTCCCCATTTCGTGACTTGACTTTTTGATGCCTTAATGATAATTTTTGAAGAGCAATAGTTTTAAATGTTGATGCTGTCCAATTTATCAGTTTTTCCTTCATAGTTTGTGATTTTGTATTGTATTTAGAAATCTTTACCTATCTCAGGATCTCAAGATTTTCTCCTAGGAATTTTGTAGTTCTAGCTTTTACATTTAATTCTATGACCATTTCAGGCTAACTTTTGGGTATGGGGTGAGGTAAAAGTTGATTTTCATTTTTCTCACCAATGATATCCAGTGATTTCAACATCATATGTTGAAAGATTTTCTTTCTCTCACTGAAATGTCTTAGCACTCTTAGCTAAAACCAATTGATCTTATATGTGTGGTCTATTTTTGGACTTTGTATTCTGTTCCATTAATCTATGTGTCCATCTTTCACTAGTAACACATTGTCTTAAACTCTGTAGCTTTATAATAATTCATAAATCACATAATATAAGGCCTCCAACTTTGTTTTTCTTATTTCAAGACTTGTTTTGCTATTCTGGATTCTTTGAATTTCTATGTAAATTTTAGAATTAGCTTGTCAGTTCCTATAAAAAGACAGCCAGACTTTTGATTGAGGTCACACCAGAACCTCTAAGTTAATTTAGGGATAACTGATATTTTAACAATACTGTATCTTCCAATCCATAAACATGGTAAATATCTCCATTTATTTAAGCCTTCTTTAATTTCTTTTAACAATGCTCTCTAATTTTTAGTGAAGTTTTCCCTAATTTTGTTACACTTATCTCTAAGTATTTCATGTTGTTTTGATACTATTGTAAACTTTTGAAAAGATTTTTTCATTTTTTCTTTCCTTTGCTAGCAAATAGAAACACAATCATTATTGTGTGAAATATCATCCACAATATCAAATGGCAATAAATAGCAATAACAATTTCTTATGTCCCACTGTTTCTGTGGCTCAGAAATTTAGGTTTAGTTTACCTGGGTGGCTCTGCTGTAGATCTCTCATAAGGTTTCAATCAAGGTGTTGGTTGGGGCTTCAGTCTTCTGGAGGAGTTAAAGGATCTGCTTCCAAGATGGCTCACTCAAGTGGCTGGCAAGTTGGTGCTGACTTGGGTAGAACACCTCAGTTTATTTCCATATAGGCCTCTCCATAGAGCTGCTTGAGTGTCCTCATGACATGTTAGCTGGCTTCCCCCATAGCAAGTGATTCAAAAGAGAGCTAGGCAGAAGCTGCAGTGTGTCTTAGAGACTCATATCGACCTAGAGTCATAAGTCACATGCTGTTATCTCCACAATATTCAATTAGTCACACAGGCCAGTACTGTTTTGTATGGAAGGAAAATACACAAGGGCATAAATACTAGCAGGTGAGGATCATTGAGAACCATCTTGGACATTGGTTATCACACTTGGTGTGGTATTTTTTTTTAAGACTTTGGGTTTTTCTAGATCAGTTTTAGATTCACTGAAAAACTGAGAAAAATGTAGAGAGATTCCCCCCTGCCCAAAACATGCATAGCTTCCTCTATTATCAGCATTCCTCACTGGAGTGGGACATTTGTTACAACTGATGAACCTACACTGACACATCAAAATCACCCAAAGTTCATAGTTTACATTAAGATTCACTCCTGGTGTTGTACATTCTATGGGTTTGGACAAATGTATGATGACATTTATCAATCATTACAGTATCATATAGAGTATTTTCACTACCATAAAAATCAAAATAGTACTGGCCTAAAAATCCTCTGTGTTCCACAAATTCACTGCCCCCCACAACCCCAACACATACACACACAAGATGGGACAACCACTGATCCTTTTACTGTCTCCATAAATTTTGCCTTTTCCCTGTCAGATAGTTGGAAACATACAGCATGTAGCTTTTTCATATTGACTTCTTTCCCTCAGTAATATGCACTTGTTTCCTCCATGTCTTTTCTCTTAAGATAAAAGACTTATTTCTTTTATATTTAAAAAATATTCCATTGTCTGGACTTACCATTTATTTTATTTATCCATCTTGGTTGCTTCCAAGTTTTGGCAATTATGAATAAAGCTGCTGTAGATATCTGTATGTAGGTTTTTGTGTGGACATAAGTTTTCAACTCCTTTAGGTAAATACCAAAGAGCTCAATTGCTGGATCATGTGGTAAGAGCATGTTTAGTTTTATAAGAAAAATTGAAGACAAAATTGTCTTCCAAAGTGGCTGTACTATTTTGCATTCTCACCAGCAATGAATGAAAGTTTCTCTTGCTTCACATCCTCACCAGCATTTGGTGTTGTAAGTGTTCTGGATTTTGGCCATTCTAATAACTATTTGATGGTATCTTATTTTTGTTTTAATTTGCATTTCCCTGATGACATATGATGTGGAGCATCGTTTCATATGCTTATTTGCCATCAGTATATTTCCTTTGGTGAAATGTCATTTAAGGCTTTTGGCTCCTTTCTTTTAATTGGGTAGTTTGTTTTCTTATTGTTGAGTTTTTAAAGTTCTTTATATATTTTTGTGTAACAGTTCTTTATCGGGTATGTCTTTTGTAGATATTTTCTCCCAGTCTGTGGTTTGTCTTCTCATTTTCTTGACAGTGTTTTTCTCAGAGCAAATTTTTAAAAATTTTAATGAAGCCCAGCTTATTAATTATTTCATTCATGGATCATGCTTTTGGTGTTGTATCTAAAAAGTCATTGCCATAGCCAAGGTCATCTAGATTTTCTCCTATGTTATCTTCTAAGAGTTTTTTTTTTTTTTATCATTTTGTATTTTACATTTAGATCTAAGATCCATTTTGTGTTGATTTTTGTGAAGGATGTAAGGTCTGCATCTACATTTCTTCTTCTTTTTTTTTCACATGGATATCTAGTTATTCCAGCATCAAATATTAAAAAGACTATCTTGCTCCATTATATTACCTTTGCTCCTTTGTCAAAGATTAATTGACTATATTTATTTGGGCCTATTTATGGGCTTGCTATTCTGTTCCATTGATCTATTTGTCAGTTCTTTCACCAGTATCACCCATCTTGATTACTGTATCTTTATAGTAAGTCTTTAAAAGTCTTACAACTTTGTTCTTCTCCTTTAATATTGTGTTGGCTATTCTGCAGCTTTTGCCTCTCAGTGTAAACTTTAGAACTAGTTTATCAGTACCCCAAAGTAACTCGCTGGGATTTTGATTTGGATTGCATTGAATTTATAGATCAAGTTAGGAAGAACTGACATCTTGACAATATTGAGTCTTCCTATCCATGAATATGGAATAGCTCTCCATTTATTTAACTCTTCTTTTATTTCTCTCACCAGAGTTTTGTAGTTTTCCTCAAATAGATCTTGTATACATTTTGTTAAATTTGTAGCTAACTATTTCATTTTTCAGGGTGGTAATGTAAATGGTATTGTGTTTATAATGTCAAATTTCATTTGTTCATTGCTGATGTATAGGAAAGTCATTAACTTTTTTTTTTGTTTAGTCATTAACTTTTGTATATTAATGTTGTGTCCTGAAACCTTGCTATAATTGCTTATTAGATCCAGAAATTTTTTTGTTAATTTTTCAGGTCTACATAGATGGCCATATCATCTATGAACAAAGATAGTTCTATTTATTCCTTCTTGAGCTGAATACCTTTAATTTCCTTTTCTTGTCTTATTGCATTAGCTAGAACTTCCAGTATGATGTTGAAAAGGAGGGGTGAGAGGGGACATCCCTGCCTTTTTCCTAATCTTAGTGGGAAAGCTTCAAATTTTTCACCATTAAATATGATGTTAGCTGTAGTTTTTCTGCAGATATTCTTCATCAAGTTGAGGAAGATCTCCTCTACTCCTAGTTTACTGAGAGTTTTTATCATGAATGGGTGTTGAATTTTGTCCAATGTTTTTTCCACAATCTATTGATATAATCATGTGATTTTTCTTTTTTATCCTGTTGATGTGATGGATTACATTAATTGATTTTTAAATGTTGAATCAGCCTTTCATACCAGGGATAAATCCCACTTGTTTGTGGGGTGTATAATTATTTTTATGCATTGTTGGGTTTGATTTGCTAATATATTGTTGAGGAGTTTTACATCTATGTCCATGAGAGATATTGGTCTGTAGTTTTATTTTCTTGCAATATCTGTCTGACTTTGGTATTAGAATAATGCTGGCCTCGTAGAATGAGTTAGGAAATACTCCTTCTGTTTCTTTTCTCTGAAAGAGATTATAGAGAATTGGTATAATTTTTCCCTTAAATGTTGGGTAGAATTACAGTAAACTCACTTGAGCCTGGTGCTTTCTCTTTTGGAAGATTATTAATTCATTATCTTTACTAGATACAGTTCTATTCGTATTGTCTATTTCTTCTTGTATGAGTTTTGGCAGATGGTATCTTTCAAGGAATAGGTCCATCTCAACTAGATTATCAGGTTTGTGGGCATAGAGTTGTTCATAGTATTACTTTATTATCCTTTTAATTTCCATGGGATCTGTGGTGATATCCCTTCTTTGATTTCTGATATTAGCAATTTGTGTCCTCTCTTTTTCTTAGTTAGCCTGATAGAGTCTTATCAATTTTGTTGATCTTTTTAAAGAACCAGGTTTTGGTTTTGCTGATTTTTTCTGTTTCCTGTTTTAAATTTTATTGGTTTCTGCTCTAATTATTATTATTTCTTTTCTTCTGCTTACTTTGGATTTAATTTTCTCTTCTTTTTCTAGTTTCTAAGGTGGAAACTTAGATTATTGACTTTAGATGATTCCCCTTTTCTAAGATATTATTATAATTATATTATTATGTAATTATATTATGAAGTGCTATAAATTTCCCTCTAAGCACTGCTTTTTCTGCAGCCCACAAAGTTTGATAAGTTATTCATTTTCATTTAGTTCAAGATATTTAAAAATTTCTCTTGAAATGTCTTCTGTGACCCATGTGTTATTTAGAAGTGTGTTGTTTAATCTCCATGTAGTTTGGTATTTTTCAGTTATCTTTCTGTTGTTGATTTCTGTTTTAATTCCATTGTGGTCTGAGAACAGACACTGTATGATTTCTATTCCTCTAAATTTGTAAGATGTGCTTTATGGCCCAGAATGTGGTCTATGTTTATGGATGTGGAATTTTAAAAATTTATCTTCTTGAGATTTTTCAAGCATTTAGAAGGTATAGGTTTTTTTTAAAAATTTTTATTGGAGTATAGTTGATATACAATGTGTTGAAGGTGTAGGTTTCAATTTTTTAAATCAATTTTGGGATATATTCAACCATTTTTTCTTTAAATATTTTTTCTGCCTCTTTCCCATCTCTTGATCTAGGACTTCAGTTACACATATGTTACATGGCTTGATATTGTCCCACATGTTACTGAGGTGTCGTTCATTTTTCCCCCAACCTTTCTGTTTTCTGTGCTTGATTTTCGATAGTTTGTATTATTATGTCTTCAAATTCAATGATCTTTTTTTTTTGCAATATCTAATTGGCTCTTAAATTCATAAGTGAATGTTTTATTTCTGCTATTGTGTCTTGGTCCTCTACAATATTTATGTGGCTCCTTTTTATGTTTTCAACTTCTTATCTCTTCATGTCTTCGTTTTCTCTTAAATTGTTGGGTTTTTATAATAACTCTTTTAAAAAGTCCTTGTCTTCTAGTTCCACATCTCTGTCACTTCTGGGTTTATTTCCACTGACTAATATTTTTCCTGATTAGAGGTCACATTTTGCTACTTCTTGACATATCTGATAAGTTTTTGTTTGATGTTGGATATTAGGAATGTTACATTATTGAGTGTATTTTGTTGTTTTCCTTTAGAGAGCATTGGCAGTTGTTTTGGCAATCAGTTATGTTACTTGTGATTCGTTTGATCCTTTTGAGGCTTGTTAAACTTTGTTAGGGCAGGTCTAGAATAGCCTTATATAAGGCTAGTTTATTCCCACTACTAAGGCTTGAGTTTTCTGTTTTACTGAATGCTTAGGTATTCAATGAGGTCTTTCCACTCTGAATGATAACCCTCTGAATGTCTCTTAACCCAGTGTGAGCTCAGAGAATTGTCCAGTTAGAGAGCACTTGCAATTGTTCTTTGCCTGTTTTTGTGGTGTTCATTACACATGTTCACTTTTGGATTCAGCCTGAGACTCAGTGAGACTCCTATGCAGTTTTCCGGAGCAATTGTTTTGTGTAGCTCTTTCCTCTCTGGAACGCTTCCCTGCAATTTTTAGCTGCCTCAGCCTTTCCAAGCTCCTATCTCTCTCTCCTCAACTCAGAGAAGTTGCCAAGCTCTGCATGGGCTCTCCTGCTCTGCCCCAAGGTTAGGAAATAAATTGGCTCTAGGGTGCAAATTATACTCTCAGGGATCACAGATTTGTACTGTCTGTTATCTAATACCTGAAAACAGATATTTCATACATTTTGTCCAATTTTGTAGTGTTTATGGGTTATGGGGGGGAGGGGTGCAAATACCATACAGTTACTACTCCTTCATGAGTGGAAGCAAAAGTCCTTCCCTTTGTGATTTTAAAAATAAAGTAAATGGGATGAACTATTAAAAGGAAAAGAAAACAACTCCAGATAATAAAAATAGTAACAGTTAATACTGAGTATTAGCTAGAGTGTATGGAAGTAGGCCACATTAAAAAACTACTGGTTGGTGCTTAAGTTTGAACAATCTTTCAGGAAGACATTTTGGCAAAATGAGAAAAAAGCTTAAGCATTTTCTATTTTTGAACTAGCAATTTTCCTCTTAGGGCTTTATCCAGAGAAAATAATCAGACATGTATGCAAGTATTCATTACAGAATTAATTATAATAAAAAAATTTAACTTATAGTAAGTAAAAAATTTAACCTAAGTGTCCAACAGTATGGGATTGGTGGAATAAATTTGATGGTGCATCCACATAATGACATACTATTTAACTACAGAAAAAGATTTTTTATAAATATAACTTAGTGATATGGGAAAATGTTTTAACAATTTTATTAAGCTGAAAAAATTAGATTACAAAAAGGTGTGCTTAATCACAACAATATTAACCTATTATAAGCATGATGTAGAGAATACAAAAATATTAATAGCTATCCCTGCGTGATGTGATTATAGAAATATATTCTGCTTTGTGCTTTTCTAGGTTTTCCAAATTTTCTACAATAAACAAAAACTTATATTTTAAATTTTAAAACATTATTTAAAATCCTTTATTAGATTAATCTATAATTACATGATAATTGGAATCTAGATAAAATGCCTATAAGGGAGCCAATATGGTGTAGTGGATAAGGGGACAGGACATGAAATCTGGGATTGAATTTCACTCCACAGTTTGTTAGGTGAATGATCTTGAACAAATTGTATAATGTTTCAGAACCTCTATTGCCTTACCTGCAAAATGGGAGTAAGTATACTACCTACTTCTTAGGGTTCCTATAAGAATTAAATGAGATACTCTGCATGAACCTTTAGCATGGCAAGATTCCATGAATGTCGTTAATGTATTTATATTATCACTACTATTTCCACTACTCCTACTATTGCTACTACTACTGTTACTATTACCAATGCAGTTAATAGGATGAAGAACCTTATGAGGATATGGGAATACTGTGAGTTTAAGAGAAGAGTGCTGAAAAAGAAGAGAAAGCCAAAAGCCAGAGAGAAACTTTACTAATTTTATGGCTTTTCTTATGATGAGCATTGCTTAAAACAAACAAACAAAAAAAAAAAAACCTCAAATGGGGAATTATTTTCAAGATAATTAAGATAAGCACTTATCTTTTAAGATCCTCAAGAGAGATAGAAATGAGACCCCTGCTCAGTTTACAAAGAGTATCAGAGTTTTTTTTGATAGAGAATCTCTTTATGTGAGAAAATGGATTATGGAACTTTCAGGTATAATACTGACAGGATACTTGATTACCTTGTGACTCAGTTTTCCCACATGTCAACTAGTTTAAAATTTTTGATAGGCTTTTAAATAAGATATATAAAATGGAAACCTTAAAAACATATGAGAATCTGACCACTATTCTCTACCTTAACTGCTATCACCATGGGCTAAGCCACCGTCAATCAGCTCTGTCTCCCTGCTTCTACTCTGGCCTCCTAAAGTCTGTTTTCTATACAGTATCAACATTGATACTTTTAAAACATAAGTGAAGTCAAATCAATGCGAAGCAATTCCAGGCTGAGAGAGCTACATGTGTAAAAGTAGGGAGGTACAGAACTACAAGGTGTAGTTTTTGAAACTCAAAGAGTTTGGCATTGCTAGAGCTTCATGTGAAATTTGGAGACTGAGGTAGAGAGAGAGAGAGAAGCTGAAGAGGTTGAGAAGGACCATAACCTTATATTTCACATGAGGTCAACCAAGATGTATGTTTTAGGTGACAAAAATCCATTGAACAAATTTCAGCAGAGGTGTGACAATTGCAAGTAAGTATTTTAGAAAGAGGAGAACAGACTTGGAAAGAAGAAGAGAGAGAGGAAAAGGATGAGATTCAAGTTAGTATATTTAAGAACTTATTGTCTAGGATAGCGGTGCACAAGCTTTTTGACCTTAGCTCACTTAGTTGGAACAAAAGCTGCCTTAACACATTTACTCTAGGAAGTTCACTGTCTAGTAATAAAAGAATTTAGAGAAACAAAGATTCTGAATAGAACTATATCTTTACTCAATAAGAAGTATATGAGTTTAGATACTTATGATGTTTATTATCCAATGATTCCCTCTAAACTCATTTGATCATTACACAGTTTATTGGGAGGACTTTCACAGCTAACCAGCAGGCTGAAGATCTTATGTTGATCTCTGGTTTGGGAAAGAAATGGTTATTATGTAGAGAGAGAGAGAAAGAGATGGATACAAAATTATTAAAGAGGTAGAACTTGGTGATTAATTGATGTGGGATTTGAAGAAGAGGAAGGAGTGAAAGTTGATACCTAGGTTTCTGGCTTTGATAATTACGTGTGGTCAACAGAGATAGGAATTCATGAGGAAAATCAGATTTGGGGAAGTGGGAGATGATGGGTTCTGCTTTAGACAGGCGGTTAAAGTTCTTCTGCATCATCCAAGTGAGACTATCTGGTCAACAATGGACTAACACATAGGGGAGATATTTGGACTGGGAATGGTAAAACGAGACAGAAATTCTCAAACTGTGTGAGTGGTGCTGCCTCTCCAAGGGCCATTTTGAAATATACAAGGGTGTTTTTTTGTTGGCACAGTGACTAGAGGTGGTACTGCTGGCAGGACTGAGTGGGGATCAAGGATGCTAACTGTCCTGCAATATAAAAGACAGTTGCACATGATGAATTGTCCCAGCCAAAATGCCAATAGTATCCCCATTAGGAATTACAGAAACACTGGAAGGGAGAGGGTGTAAAGTGAGCAGAGAAGAGGCCACAGTTAGTACAGAGATGGAGGACCCAGCAACAGAAAGCAAAAAGAGGCCGAGCATGTGAAATGTGAAACAGATTGCTCCCGGGTCATTTCTTTCTAAGAGGAACTGAAGAAAGGTGCTCTTTCTAAGATCAAAAGTGAGGAAAGTTGCTGGGGTGCTTTAAGCTCTTTGTACTCATTCCCATAATTATCAAGTATTTTTTTTATCAGAAATAGGATTTTTCTAAACTGGAATTAGCATTTGCTGTTCTACCTAGACATTAGTGACAAATGATTCATAATTATTATACTGCTTGGAACAGAGTTTTAAATTTACCCTAATAATGCTACTTTGTATTTGTAATGCCCATATTTTATAAGAGGTTGTCTTATGCTGGTTATTGTGGTCTAGTTTCATAATTCCCACCTCATTTCACAAATGGAGAAAGAGAATCATAAATTTTAACACACTTATGAAGACGTGCACGGAATACAAGAAATTTGAGCTATTCAATGCTTACCTATCAGATTTCAGATGCTTCCTGCCCCTTGATTGCCCCTTGCTTTGCGTGGATGGAAAGCCTAAATTTCTAAGGCAGTCTGAGCTTATTTGCTGTGGACGGAGTTCTGTCTGGAATTTCTTAATTTTGTTTGCATCTCCCTCCCTCCGTCTCTCCCTTCCTTCCACCATTTAAAACCAGAAAGGATTGAAACCAGTTTATGAACATACACGAAACATATAAAACAGCATATATAAAAAGCAAAGATGAAAGAAAGAAAGCAAGCAAGAGAGGGGGTCATTAAGTAGAAGATATTTGTTATTTAGGAGCAGTAGAATAAGGAATTGGGGGTGGTGGGTAAAGTCACCTTTACCACTCCCACCATGCCTTAAAATTTTGCGCCCAACCTGGTAATGAAGGTTATGCCAGGGATGTTAAGGTCCACGTGGATTGTGGATAACACAGTGATTTTGAACATTACTGATACCTGGGAATGTTCTTAGCATAAGCATGAGGACTGGAAGCCCCAACTTTCTGATTATTAAATCCTAAAATATTGCCCTAGACCACATAATGTAGATAAAACTGTCAAACCCAAATCCCTTGCCTAAGGGAAAAGAGCAGCTTACAGGCTTGAGTGGCACCACCCAAAGATGGAATGAAGGAGCAGGGTGGGTGGGATGAGTGGGGATGGAATGTGCCCAGGAAAGGTGGGGCTCCCCGAGTGTGAGGGGAGGCTGGGAGGTGCATGGAGTGTGTTGATTGCAAGAATTCCAAGTTGTTCTTGGCAGCCCTCAGTGTCAGGAGGTCCCATGACAAGGCTGGGTTAAGGAGACAAGGAATTGTCTAGAAGGCAGTCCTCTTCTGGACAGTACGAAATATTTAGCAGACCAGGCAAGCGGGGGTGTGTGAAGAATACGGAGGTGTGGCTTAAAGTGAGAGGGGAAAAGAATCTAACACATTGGTCAAATAACATTCAGCTTGGGCTCAGAGGTCCTCTATCAAGAAGTATCTACTGTGAGCAAGCTTTCGCATCTGAAGGCAAAACAGCAAGAGTTGCAGGATTCTGGGGCATGTGGAATGCATGTTGTCAGAGTGAATGGTATGTGACAAATATGCGTTTGGGGCTGTGGCATGCCATGAAGCTGCACTGTGTCCGTGCTGGTTTGTGGTATGCCACAGGACCATGAGCAGGTGGATGAGAGCCATGCTTGCCTGCATCCCTTGCCTGAAGCTTGCTGCATACCATATCCTCTCAAACGTTTTTGTACAGGTAGCAACTTTTTGGTTGCCTTCCTTCATTGTAGAATGTGTAAACTGCCAGAAAGACATTGGTTTATGTGGACAAGGCACCACCACCCAACTCTTCAGACAAGAACTAAAGGTTGATTAATAGGTGGCACAGCTGTTGCCTGTGACATGCTCCCCACCCCGCATGGACTCTCCTTCCTTGCTTGCAAATGATTTGGGTCTGCATTAGTAGGAAGGGGACACAGGACTTTCTCTTGATGTTTGTAGAACCAGGAGCTGCAGATGTCTACTCATTTGAGAGGGAATGAGGTTAACTGGGTGCTGAAGTTGGCTGCTTTAAACCCTTGTGTTATGTCAGGTCCCAGATTCCTTACTAGTAGAATGGAGAAGAGAATAGAACTGTCCTTGTGAAACCATACACCTCAGATTGGGACTTTGAACAACTCACGTGCTGGGACTCAAACCCGGCCAAAACCCATGGTCTTCCAGTTGAGATCACACACCTGGTTTCAGGACTTAATGAAGCTCAGGTTCTTGATGTCTCATTGAAGAAAGAATTCAGTGAGAGACAAAGGGATAGATAAGTGGATTTATTTAGAGAGAAACACACTCCACAGACAGAGTGTGGGCCATCTCAGAAGGTGAGAAAAGGCACCAGGGAAAGGGGTTGTCACTTTTTATAGGGGCGGGTAATTTCATAGGCTAATGAGTGGGAGGAGTATTCCAGCTATTTCAGGAAGGGGCGGGGATTTCCAGGAATTGGGCCACCACCCACTTTTTGATCCTTATGGTCAGCCTTGGAACTGTCATGGTGACTGTGGGTGTGTCATTTAGCTTCCTGATGTGTTACAGTGAGCGTATACTTAGGCTCAAGGTCTAGTGGAAGTCGACTTGTCTGCCATCTTGGACCCATTTGGTTCTAAGCAGTTTATGTCATGTCCTCGGGCTGTGTCATTCTTTCAAAGGTTGTTCCCTGCCCCCTTCCCTCCTGTTTCACTAGTAGAGTGGCTCTGAGGATTTGGTGAACTGATACATGGAAATTATACTTTAAAAGTTCCTGGCCCACATCAAATACTCCATAAATGATAACTAGCATTGTTATACTTATCATCATGATACTTAGAACCGAGGAAAGTCCTGGCCCATGTGGTAAAAATTCCAGTGCTAAGGCTGTGTCCACCCCCTGCACGGGCTTCCTTATCAGCAGGCCCCTGTTCTCGCCTTGTTCAATTCAGACTGCACTCTCTGCCTTTCTGCCTTGCAGAAATAGTTCTGCTTCATTCCTGGCAGAATAGGAATGGAGACAGAATTGTCCCTTGGGCTTGGAAAGAGTGAGTGGCTAGCGCTGGCCTAAGTCCCTGGGGCCAGAGGCTCAGCTATTCTGTCTGAGGTGCTGAGTCATGAGCTGTGGTTGCAGGCTCCGCTGCACTGCTGGGCTTGGCATGGCATCTGGGGAGGATTAGGAGATTATGATCGGAAGAAGACACAAAGGAATTGCAGCTGATGTTGATAAGCGATTTGGAAGGTACTCAGAGGAGTGGGAAACGTGAAGGCGGTCTGCAGAATCAAAGTGAGTGTGGGCAGAGAGAGCCATATGGCAGACAGGGGCATAAACCATGGTTGTGATATTGAACCATAGTTTTGCAGTATATTACTATTGGGGGGAACTGGGTGAAGGGGATGCAACATCTCTCTATTATTGGGTTGGCCAAAAAGTTCCTCTGGTTTTTAAGTAAAAATAAAGACACATTTTTCATTTTCACCAAGAACTTTATTTGAACAACGTATTCACCATTTTGTTCCACTACCTTCTGCCATTTTTCAGGCAGCTTCATAATTCCATGTTCGCAAAACTTTTTCTCTTTTTGAGCAAAGAACTGTTCCAGGCGCCTTTTACAGTCTTCCAGGGAATTGAAATTTTTTCCATTAAGAGAATTTTGTAAAGACCGAAATAAATGGAAATCCGAAGGTGCAATGTCTGGTGAATACGGTGGATCAATCAGAACTTCCCAGCCAAACTGTAACAGTTATTGCCTGGTCATCAAAGAAACATGTGGGCTTGCGTTATCCTGGTGGAAGATTATGCGTTTCTGTTGACTAATTACGGATGCTTTTCGTCAAATGCTGCTTTCAGTTGGAATTAATCATTTGGTTTTCTGGAAGGAGCTCATAATAGAGGACTCCCTTCCAATTCCACCATATACACAACATCACCTTCTTTGGATGAAGACCAGCCTTTGGTGTGGTTGGTGGTTGTTCATTGCACTTGCCTCACGATCTCTTCCATTTCACATTTTGTACAGTATCCACTTTTTGTGGCCCATCACAATTTGTTTTAAAAATGGAATGTTTTCATTATGTTTAAGTAGAGAATTTCATGCAGAAATATGGTCAAGAAGGTTTTTTTTTGCTTAACTTATGTGGAACCCAAACATCAAAGCGATTCACATAACCAAGCTGGTCCAAATGATTTTCAGTGCTTGATTTGGATATTTTGACTATGTTGGCTATCTCCTGCATGGTATAATGTTGATTGTTCTCAATTAATGTCTCGATTTGATCCCTGTCAACTTCAACTGGTCTACCCGACCGTGGAGCATCGTCCAGTGAGAAATCTCCAATACGAAACTTTGCAAACCACTTTTGACACATTTAATCAGTGGCAGTACCTTCTCCATACACTGCACAAATCTTTTTTTGTATTTCAGTTGCGTTTTTACCTTTCTTGAAATAATAAAGCATAATATGCTGAAAATGTTGCTTTTTTTCTTCCATCTGCAATATTAAAATGGCTACACAAAAATTGCACCGATTTTGATAAGTTTTTTTTTTTTAATGCACGCTGATATGGCAGCTGTCACAGTACAATCTAACAAAATTGTTTCAAATGAAGTTAAAGACAACTAAGCGCTACTAGAGCCATCTTACGGAAAAAAAACAAACGAACGTTTTGGCTGACCCAATATTTATTACAACTGCATGTGAATCTACAATTTTCTCAAAATAAAAGGTTTTAAAAAATGTGGGACAAGCCCTTAGGATGCCTCTTCTTCCTGAAACATTGACATTGTTAAAGGGATTTTGTAAAGGATACTCCATATTGGTTTACACAAGTGAAGTCCTATTAAGAGAACAACTGGTACAAATCCTTGGTCTGGGGGGGAGTCAGGGCTGAAGTGAGTTACCAGCCCCAATTCCACTGGTAAATCTGGGGGGTGTTTGCACTTTTCTTCCCTGTCAGCACCCAGGGACATAAGTAAACACCTTGTCCCCTAATTATGATGGAATAGAGGTCACCCAGAAGAGATACATGCATGGCTTCCATGGAACTTTGAAACGTCTTTATAAAAGTACCTCCCAGGGTAAGATAAAGGCTGCCTTCTCTGTACTGAGGGGTGAGTGACTCCATGAATCCCTGAGAGAAACTCTCTGGTGACCTGTAGGCTGATGATACTGACAGGTTGGTTGGATGAGCCCAGAACCCTAGGGACAGTGGTTTAAATGTTGAGGATATGGAGGATGAAAGTTCTTGAGTGGGGTCTCTGGAAAGGGTACCTAAAGCTGGACTTGTAAAACTTCAGCATGTGTATACATCACCAGTTAAAATGCACATTCTGATTCAACAGATCTCCAGTGGGGCCTAAGAGTCTACATTTCTTTTTTTTTTTTTAATGAATGAATGAATTAATTTATTTATTTATGGCTGTATTGGGTCTTCATTGCTGTGTGGGGGCTTTCTCTAGTTGCGGCGAGTGGGGTCTACTCTTCGTTGTGATGTGCGGGCTTCTCATTGCGGTGGCTTCCCTTTGTTGTGGAGCATGGGCTCTAGGCGCGCGGGCTTCAGTAGTTGTGGCACGAGGGCTCAGTAGTTGTGGCTCATGGGCTCTAGAGCGCAGGCTCAGTAGTTGTGGCACACAGGCTTAGTTGCTCCACAGCATGTGGGATCTTCCCAGACTAGGGCTCGAACTTGTGTCCCCTGCATTGGCAGGCAGATTCTTAACCACTGTGCCACCAGGGAAGTCCCTAAGAGTCTACATTTCTTAAAGCTCCCAGGTGATACCAATGTTGTTGGGCCAAACATTGAGTCATGAGCATCTAACCTAGTCACACTTTGAAGAGTAAGTCCTATCTGAAGAGAAAAATTGATGTAAAAAAGGATGGGAGGGAGAGACCTTCAAGATGGTGGAGGAGTAAGACGTGGAGATCACCTTCCTCCCCACAAATACATCAGAAATACACCTACAGGTGGAACAACTCCTACAGAACACCTACTGAACGCTGGCAAAAGACCTCAGACTTCCCAAAAGGCAAGAAACTCCCCACGTACAAGGGTAGGGCAAAAAATAAAGAAAAAAAAAAACAGAGACTAAAGAATAGGGACAGGACCTGCACCTCTTGGAGGGAGCTGTGAAGGAGGAAAAGTTTCCACACACTAGAAAGCCCCTTCACTGGTGGAGATGGGGGGTGGTGGGGGGGAAGCTTCGGAGCCACAGAGGAGAGCGCAGTAGCAGGGGCGTACAGGGCAAAGCGGAGAGAGTCCCACACAGAAGATCGGTGCCGACCAGCACTCACCAGCCTGAGAGGCTTGTCTGCTCACCCGCCGGGGCAGGTGGGGGCTGGGAGCTGAGGCTCAGGCTTTGGAGGTCAGATCCCAGGGAGAGGATTGGGGTTGGCTGCATGAACACAGCCTGAAGGGGGTAGTGTGCCACAGCTAGCCAGGAGGGAGTCCGGGAAAAACTCTGGACCTGCCTAAGAGGCAGGAGACCATTGTTTCAGGGGGTGCGAGGAGAGAGGATTCAGAGCACCACATAAACGAGCTCCAGAGATGGGCGCGAGCTGCGGCTATCAGCGTGGACACCAGAGATGGGCATGAAACGCTAAGGCTGCTGCTGCAGCCACCAAGAAGCCTGTGTGCAAACACTATCCACACCTCCCCTCCCAGGAGCCTGTACAGCCCGCCACTGCCAGGGTCTCGTGATCCAGGGACAACTTCCCCGGGAGAACACACAGCATGCCTCAGGCTGGTGCAACGTCATGCTGGCCTCTGCTGCCACAGGCTCGCCCCGCATTCTGTACCCCTCCCTCCCCCAGGCCTGAATGAGCCAGAGCCCCCTACTCAGCTGCTACTTTAACCCCATCCTGTCTGGGCGAAGAACAGATGCCCTCAGGTTACCTACATGCAGAGGCAGGGCCAAATCCAAATCTGAACCCCAGGAGCTGTGCGAACAAAGAAGTGAAAGGGAAATTTCTCACAGCAGCCTCAGGAGCAGCAGATTGAAAATCTCCAAAATCAACTTGATGTACTGTGCATCTCTGGAATACCTGAATAGACAGTGAATCATCCCAAAATTGAGGCAGTGTACTTTGGCAGCCACTGTAGACTTGGGGTTTGCTTTCTGCGCCTAGTTTGTTTCTGGTTTTATGTTTATCTTAGTTTAGTATTTAGAGTTTATTATCATTGGTAGATTTGTTTATTGATTTGGTTTCTCTCTTCCTTTTTTTTTTATATATATATATATTTTTTCCTGTTTCTCTTTTTGTGAGTGTGTATATGTATGCTTCTTTGTGTGATTTTGTCTGTATAGCTTTGCTTTTACCATTTGTCCTAGGGTTCTGCCTGTCTGGTTTTTCTTTGGATAGTTTTTAGCCCTTGTTATCATTGGTGGATTTTTTGGTTTGGTTGCTCTCTTCTTTCTATCTTTTTTTTTTTATTACTTTTTAATTTCTTTTTATTTATAATAATTTTTTTATTTTTTATTTTAATAGCTTTCTTTTCTTTTCTTTTCTTTCTTTCTTTCTTTCTTCCTTCCTTTCTTTCTTTCTTTCTTTCTTTCTTTCTTTCTTTCCCCTTCCTTCCTTCCTTCCTTCTTTCTTTCTTTCTTTCTTTCTTTCTTTCTTTCTTTCTTTCTTTCTTTCTTTCCTTTCTTTCCCTCTCTCTTTCTCTTTCTTTCTCCCTTTTCTTCTGAGCCATGTGGCTCACAGGGTCTGGGTGTTCTAGCCAGGTGTCAGACCTGTGCCTCTGAGGTAGGAGAGCTGAGTTCAGGACATTGCTCCACCAGAGACCTCCCAGCTCCACATAATATTAAATGACAAAAGCTCTCCCAGAGATTTCCATCTCAGTGCTAACACCTAGCTCCACTCAACGACCAGCAAGCTATAGTGCTTGACACCCTATGCCGAACAACTAGCAAGACAAGAACACAACCCCACCCATTAGCAGAGAGGCTGCCTAAAATTATAATAAGGTCACAGACAACCCAAAACACACCACCGGACGCGGTCCTGCCCACCAGAAGGACAAGATCCAGCCTCATCCACCAGAACACAGGCACCAGTCCCCTCCACCAGGAAGCCTACACAACCCACTGAAGCAACCTTAGCCACTGGAAGCAGACACCAAAAACAACAGGGACTACGAACCTGCAGCCTGCAAAAAGGAGACCCCAAACAGAGTAAGGTAAGCAAAATGAGAAGACAGAGAAACACACAGCAGATGAAGGAGCAAGGTAAACACACACCATACCAAACAAATGAAGAGGAAATAGGCAGTCTACCTGAAAAAGAATTCAGAGTAATGATAGTAAAGATGATCCAAAATCTTGGAAATAGAATGGAGAAAATACAAAAAACGTTTAACAGGGACCTAGAAGAACTAAAGAGCAAACAAACAGAGATGAACAACACAATAAATGAAATTAAAAATTCTCTAGAAGGAATCAATAGCAGGATAACTGAGGCAGAAAAACAGATAAGTGACCTGGAAGATAAAATAATGGAAATAACTGCCACAGAGCCGAATAAAGAAAAAAGAATGAAAAGAATGGAGGACAGTCTCAGAGACCTCTGGGAAAACATTAAACACACCAACATTAGAAGTATAGGGGTCCCAGAAGAAGAAGAGAAAAAGAAAGGGACTGAGAAAATGTTTGAAGACATTATAGTTGAAAACTTCCCTAATATGGGAATGAAATAGTCAATCAATTCCAGGAAGCACAGAGAGTCCCATACAGGATAAATCCAAGGAGAAACACTCCAAGACACATATTAATCAAAGTATCAAAAATTAAATACAAAGAAAAAATATTAAAAGCAGCAAGGGAAAAAACCAAATAACATACAAGGGAATCCCCATAAGGTTAACAGCTGATCTTTCAGCAGAAACTCTGCAAGCCAGAAGGGAGTGGCAGGACATATTTAAAGTGATGAAAGGGAAAAACCTCCAAGCAAGATTACTCTACCCAGCAAGGATCTCATTCAGATTCGACAGAGAAATTAAAACCTTCACAGACAAGCAAAAGCTAAGAGAATTCAGCACCACCAAACCAGCTTTACAACAAATGCTGAAGGAACTTCTCTAGGCAGGAAACACAAGAGAAGGAAAAGACCTACAATAACAAACCCAAAACAATTAAGAAAATGGTCATAGGAACATACATATTGATAATTACCTTAAACGTAAATGGATTAAATGCTCCAACCAAAAGATATAGACTGGCTGAATGGATACAAAAACAAGACCTGTATGTATTCTGCCTACAAGAGACCCATTTCAGTCCTAGGGACACATACAGACTGAAAGTGAGGGGATGGAAGAAGATATTCCATGCAAATGGGAATCAAAAGAAAGCTGGAGCAGCAATTCTCATAACAGAAAAAATAGACTTTAAAATAAAAACAATTATAGAGACAAAGAAGGACACTACATTATGAAGGGATCCATCCAAGAAGAAGATATAACAATTTTAAATATTTATACACCCAACATAGGAGCACCTCAATACATAAGGCAAATGCTAACAGCCATAAAAGGGGAAATCAACAGTAATACAATCATAGTAGGGGACTTTAACACCCCACTGTCACCAATGAACAGATCATCCAAAATGAAAATAAATAAGGAAACACAAGCTTTAAATGATACATTACACAAGATGGACTTAATTGATATTTATAGGACATTCCATCCAAAAACAACAGAATACACTTTTCTCAAGTGCTCATGGAACATTCTCTAAGATAGACCATATCTTGGGTCACAAATCAAGCCTTGGTAAATTTAAGAAAATTGAAATCATATCAGGTATCTTTTCCGACCACAATGCTATGAGACTAAATGTCGATTACAGGAAAAAAAAATCTGTAAAAAATACAAACACATGGAGGCTAAACAATACGCTACTAAATAACCAAGAGAATACTGAAAAAATCAAAGAGGAAATCAAAAAATACCTAGAAACAAATGACAATGAAAATACCATGGCCCAAAACTTATGGGATGCAACAAAAGCAGTTCTAAAAGGGAACTTTATAGCAATACAATCCTACCTCAGGAAACAAGAAAAATCTCAAATAAACAACCTAACCTTACACTTAAAGCAATTAAAGAAAGAAGAACAAAAACACCAAAGTTGGGCTTCCCTGGTGGTGCAGTGGTTGAGAATCTGCTTGCCAGTGCAGGGAATACGGCTGCGAACCCTGGTTTGGGAAGATCCCACGTGCCGCGGTGCAGCTGGGCCTGTGAGCCACAATTACTGAGGCTGCGCATCTGGAGCCTGTGCTCTGCAACAAGAGAGACCGTGATAGTGAGAGGCCCACGCACCACGATGAAGAGTGGCCCCCGCTTGCCACAACTAGAGGAAGCCCTCACACAGAAACGAAGACCCAACACAGCCATAAATAAATAAATAAACAAAATACTTAAAAAAAATCAGAAAGTTTAAAAAAAAAAAAACCAAAGTTAGCAGAAGGCAAAAAATCATAAAGGTCAGAAATAAATGAAAGAGAAATGAAGGAAACAGAAGCAAAAATCAATAAAACTAAAAGACGGTTCTTTGAGAAGATAAACAAAATTGATAAACCATTAACCAGAGTCATCAAGAAAAAAAGGGAGAAGACTCAAATCAATAGAATTAGAAATGAAAAAGAAGATGTAACATCTGACACTGCAGAAATACAAAGGATCATGAGAGATTACTACAAGCAACTATATGCCAATAAAATGGACAACCTGGAAGAAATGGAAACATTTTTAGAAAAGCACAACCTTCAGAGACTGAACCAGGAAGAAATAGGAAATATAAACAGACCAATCACAAGCACTGAAATCGAGACTGTGATTAAAAATCTTCCAACAAACAAAAGCCCAGTACCAGATAGCTTCACAGGCAAATTCTATCAAACATTTAGAGAAGAACTAACATCCATCTTTCTCAAACTCTTCCAAAATAAAGCAGAGGGAGGAACACTCCCAAACTCATTCTATAGTGTCCCCATCACCCTGATACCAAAACCAGACAAAGATATCACAAAGAAAGAAAGGTACAGACCATAATCACTGATGAACATAGATGTCAAAATCCTCAACAAAATACTAGCAAACAGAATCCAACAGCACATTAAAAGGATCATACACCGTGATCAAGTGGGGTTTATCCCAGGAATGCAAGGATTCTTCAATATATGCAAATCAATCAATGTGATACACCATATTAACAAATTGAGGAATAAAACCATATGATCATCTCAATAGATGCAGAAAAAGCTTTCGACAAAATTGAACACCCATTTATGATAAAAACTCTCCAGAAAGTACGTATAAAGGGAACTTACCTCAACATAATAAAGGCCATATATGACAAACCCACAGCCAACATCGTTTGCAATGGTGAAAAACTGAAACCATTTTCACTAAGATCAGGAACAAGACAAGGTTGCCCATTCTCACCACTATTATTCAACATAGTTTTGGAAGTTTTAGCCACAGCAATCAGAGAAGAAAAAGAAATAAAAGGAATCCAAATCAGAAGAGAAGAAGTAAAGCTGTCACTGTTTGCAGATGACATGATACTATACATACAGAATCCTAAAGACTCTACCAGAAAACTACTAGAGCTAATCAGTGAATTTGGTGAAGTAGCAGGATACAAAATTAATGCACAGAAATCCCTTGCATTCCTATACACTAATGATGTAAAATCTGAAAGAGAAATTAAGGAAACATTCCCAGTTACCATTGCAACAAAAAGAATAAAATACCTAGGGATAAACATACCTAAGGAGACAAAAGACCTGTATGCAGAAAACTATGAGACACTGATGAAAGAAATTAAAGATGATACAAACAGATGGAGAGATATACCATGTTCTTGGATTGGAAGAATCAACATTGTGAAAATGACTATATGACCCAAAGCAATCTACAGATTCAGTGCAATCCCTATCAAACTACCAATGGCATTTTTCACAGAACTAGAACAAAACGTTTCACAACTTGTATGGAAACACAAAAGACAGTGAGTAGCCAAAGCAATCTTGAGAAAGAAAAACGGAGCTGGAGGAATCAGGCTCCCTGACTTCAGGCTATACTACAGAGCTACAGTAATCAAGACAGTATGGTACTGGCACAAAAACAGAAATATAGATCAATGGAACAGGATAGAAAGCCCAGAGATAAACCCATGCACATATGGTCACCTTATTTTGATAAAGGAGGCAAGAATATACAATGGAGAAAAGATAGCCTCTTCAATGAGTGGTGCTGGGAAAACTGGACAGCTACATGTAAAAGAATGAAATTAGAACACTCCCTAACACCATACACAAAAATAAACTCAAAATGAATTAGAGACCTAAATGTAAGGCCAGACAGTATAAAAGTCTTAGAGGAAAACATAGGCAGAACAGTCTATGCCATAAATTACAGCAAGATCCTTTTTGACCCATCTCCTAGAGAAATGGAAATAAAAACAATAATAAATAAATGGGAACTAATGAAACTTAATAGGTTTTGCACAGCAAAGGAAACCAAAAACAAGACAAAAAGACAACCCTCAGAATGGGAGAAAATATTTTCAAGTGAACCAACTGACAAAGGATTAATCGCCAAAATGTACAAGCAGCTCATGCAGCTCAATATCAAAAAAGCAAACAACTCACTCCTAAAATGGGCAGAAGACCTAAATAGACATTTCTTCAAAAAAGATATACAGATTGCCGACAAACACATGAAAGGATGCTCAACGTCACTAATCATTAGAGAAATGCAAAGCAGAACTACGATGAAGTATTACCTCACGCCAGTCAGAATGGCCATCATCAAAAAATCTACAAACAATAAATGCTGGAGAGGGTGTGGAGTAAAGGGAACCCTCTTGCACTGTTGGTGGGAATGTAAATTGATACAGCCACTATGGAGAACAGTATGGAAGTTCCTTAAAAAACTAAAAATAGAACTACCATACGACCCAGCAATCCCACCAGTGGGCATATACCTTGAGAAAACCATAATTCATAAAAAGTCATGTACCAAAATGTTCATTGCAGCTCTATTTACAATAGCCAGGACATGGAAGCATCCTAAGTGTCCATCGACAGCTGAATGGATAAAGAAGACGTGGCACATGTATACAATGGAATATTACTCAGCCATGAAAAGAAACGAAATAGAGTTATTTGTAGTGAGGTGGATGGACCTAGAGTCTGTCATACAGAGTGAAGTAAGTCAGAAAGAGAAAAACAAATACCATATGCTAACACATATATATGGAATCTAAAGAAAAAAAATAGTTCTGAAGAACCTAGGGGCAGGACAGGAATAAAGATGCAGATGTAGAGAATGGACTTGAGGATATGGGGAGGGGGAAGGGTAAGCTGGGACGACGTGAGAGACTGGCATGGACATATATACACTACCAAACGTAAAATAGATAGCTAGTGTGAAGCAGCCGCATAGCACAGGGAGATCAGCTCGGTGCTTTGTGACCACCTAGAGGGGTGGGATAGGGAGGGTGGGAGGGAGATGCAAGAGGGGGGAGATATGGGGATATATGTGTATGTATAGCTGATTCACTTTGTTATAAAGCAGAAACTAACACACCATTATAAAGCAATTATATGCCAATAAAGATGTTAAAAAAAAAAAAGATGGGAGAACACAATTGAGCGCAGAAGGGAGATGGTGGAGTGCTCTGGTAGCTGTTGGAGGTGGGAGCTCTGCCCTGAGAAATTCAAACAGGATCAAGTTCCTTTAGAAATGTCTTGTAAGAAATGGCTTAATGTTTTACCGTTGTGATTGCATTTTCACAGATGTCTTCAGTGTCTAAAAGCAAAGAAAGATCTTATGGTGGAGCTTTTAGAGACCATGAGAATTGGTGTATATTGATGTATTTGGCTGAGAAGGCTTTTCCAGAGTTCTTCCAATCACATTCCCTCTGTCACATTAGTGCGTTTCCTGGCCAGAATGTAGGCTTTCTAGGAGCTAAGAGGTCAGATCAGAGCAAAGCTCATTGTCCTTTAAGCCTGAGTGGAGGAGAAGGGTGGAGAAAAACTTTGCCACGCCCTCTTATCTGCAAACAGCCCATGGGTGATAATTCTTGGTTCTCTTTGCTTATTTCTGCTAGAAATGAGGAATAAGGCTAGATTGACACTTTAAAAAAGGGAAGAAGGCTCATTTTCCAACCCCCTGATTTGTGCTTGCAAGCTCACATTTGCCGGAAATCCATTCTTTCCTCATACTAGCTATCATTTATCCATTCCCCGACCCAGGCTTTCCTACTTGGGGATCAACTGAGATTGACCTTGCTCTATGAAAGGGAGAGTGACTCCCCAGAACTCCCTTGCAAAGCAGGGACACTTAGATAGGTCAGATGTGAAACTGTGTTCAAAAGGTAGGCTGAGGCCAGCGTGTAGAGTGGATCCAGAGTCCCACTGTTCAGAGAACTTTGCCTTATTTTTACCATTGGTAGGAAGAGTTCTCATATTTCTTATTGACTCAAGATGTACTTGATATGGTTGCTTGGCCCCAAAGCCTGTCTGTCCCGACAACTGCAGAAGATCCAGAGATACACTGCCATCCGTCAGATCTGACAAGGCTGCCTCCTACAGCAGCTGTATTGTTTATGAAATGAGTCACTTTCATAGCAAATCCAAAAGCAAACTTATGCTGGATTTGACAGACGCATCCCACTTCATTCTTCTCATTCTCTCCCTTCACATGCTTGCCCAGCTCCTGAGTAGCAGCCTAAATTTGCTAAGATGGAGCTGAGAAACACAAAGAGGGGTTATTTGACTTGAATAAAATCATTACACTTGGTTTCCTAGGTTTAGAGTAGTTCAGCAAACCTGTGTCTTCTCTGTTTTCAGCAGTGGTAAGTGAGGGAAGAAAAAATGAGTGGGAGAGAGTGGTGGTTGCCACACGTGTATTCTGAGAAAAAGATTCCCATTATTCTGTTATTCTATTTAATGGCCCAGTTTGTATCTAGAATTCTTTTTACAGCATCAAATTCTCAATAAATGTCTAGCTTCTCTCCTTTATAAACAGAAACAGCAAAATGGAAGCTACTAAGGAGGGGGCTTTTGTTGATTGCGTGACTCTGAGAAGGAGTGAATGATAAAGGTTAACTTAAATAGTCAAGGTGTTGGGTGAGAAAGTATCACTCTGGTTCAGCCTCATATGTAGGCAAAATAGGCCTAGAGATAGAATTTGAGTGACTCCAAAGGATTTAGTCCTTTGCTCTTTTTTGCTAATAAAACTAGTTTTGGAATGGGGTCACATGACCACTTAATACCATGTGACCAGTGGGTTGATGATGTTATCCGATGCTGAGTTTTGAATAATCTGAGGGAATTTAACATGCAAGACATGGACGCTTAAAGGATAAGGGGCACCCAGGTGAGAGGAGATGTCCCCCAGTGATGGAATTCACAGATGTTGGATAGGTATTCACCAGTGGCATTCACCTGTGTTGAACACAGGTTAGGTTCCAGGGCTAAAACAGTGAATAAGACATAGTTTCTGTCTTCAGTGGAGGTCAGTCTGGTGGGAGACACAGACATCTACCCAATTACATAAAGTATGACAAACACTATAAACTAAGTGCTATTTGATGCTATTAAATGTGTCTTATCCAGGATATTGCAAAGCCACCTCTGAAAAAATAAAACCTATCACTTAAGGAGCCTGTGCAGTTCCTCAAGACTCCATGAAGAACTCCTGGTGTAGGAGGCAGGGGATGGAGGATGCCACTAGGGAATCAGCAAGGCTCCTGAGAAGAAAACACATGGGAAAAGTAAAAGATAAAAAGGAAAAGACTTATTGCTTGACTACATAAGCATTTAAAATTTTGGCAGGGAAAAATTCATAAATAAAACTGAAACTTGGAACCTTGGGGAAAAAAATGGGCCACATTAAGAGCCACCTTCCTTCATATATAAAGAGCACTTACAAAATAAATGCTGAATCAGCAAGCAGAGGCATGTTTTACCTCTAAGTGACCTTAGCTGATTACTCATTGGGTTTATGGATCAAATTCCAATATCACAGTTATTCTGGGAATAATAGTGCAAGTTTAGAACAAGGGATGGAAACCCCATAATGCCCTTGGGAAACTTAGTTTCCCTTTGCTTCTTGGCATGGTCACAGAAATGATTGTGAGGGGAAAGGGCTGCAATTATTTGACTGTGACAAGTGATCCATGGGGTTCTTTTAGCAAAGTGTTTCTACAGCACCTTATATTCTAGTTGAACACTCTTGTGGAGGGTTTTGAAAATCCTAAGGCTTCAATTTGGAGATGATATCCCTAGAATATGCTAGCCTGGCTTTCAAAACTCTATTAGAAGTGACTGTATCCAGCCTACAGAGAATGTTGAGATACTTTTATTTCATTGTGATTTTAGTCTTTCAAGTGGCCAGCTATAGTTGCAGTGACATCCACTATTCCTATTATGGGTTGAATCATGTCCCCCAAAATTCATTTTTTGAAGTCCTAACCCCCAGTACCTCAGAATGTGATCTTATTTGGAGATTAGGGTCTTTACAGAGGTAATCAAGTTAAAATGAGGTCATTAGGGAGGGCCCTAATCCAATATAACTGGTGTCCTTATAAAAAGGGAGAAACTTGGAGACAAACAGTCATACAGAAAGAATGCCATGTGAACATGAAGACAGCCATCTGCATGCCGAAGAGAGAGGCCTGGAACAGATCCTTCCTTCATGGTAATCAGAAGGAACCAATCCTGCTGACATCTTGATTTGGCCTTCTGGCCTCGAGACAATAAATTTTTGTCATGTAAGCCACCTAGTCTTTGGCATTTTGTTATGGCAGCCTTGTGAAACTAATCCAATCCCCGCATTGAGTCATTTTCTTCCACTTCTTTATGTTTAAAGTAAAATAATTTTTTATTTTAATGAAAAATTATATTCTATTACACTGTTTTCAGATATGGAAAGCAATGGAGAGATGGTGAGAAAGAAAGAAGGACATTTGTCTACTTAAGAACTGCTTGTGTTTTATAAGCATCCCTCTATATGTCAGGCACCATAATATATATATGCCAGAGATACAGTGGTGAATAAGAGAACGTGGTTCCTGCCCTCATGGAGCCTATAGTCAGCAGATAGAAACAACCTGAACCTAGACAATTAGAAGAGAGTGTGATGAGTGCTTTCTATGACAAAGATATGCAAAGCCTCCTGTGGGAGCAGATGAGGGAGCCCTGGATCTACTCCTGGGATCCAGAAAGACTTCTCTGACTTGAACTTTCAAGACATCTGAGCTGAAACTTGAATAATGGATAGGAATTAGCTGGTGAAAGGGGTGGAAGATAAATAAAAAACAGTAAGGGCAAAGAGGACCATGTTTCTGTGTAGAGGCAACAGCTAGGTTCCGTGCTCCATATATAAAGAGGGAAGAAAACTTGTCTTCTATTTTGGAACTGAGGAATTGGCTCCAGGGTCATGAGGGAAGCAGACAAAGCAGGTAGAGCTGTGCAAGTGGAAAAAAAGTTCTCAGCTGCAGTCTTTATTTGGGCAGCCTGTAGGTGTGGGGGTGACCTTGACCTTGGTGGGTCACCTCAAGTGCTAAATGCAAGAGGAGTAACACTGGCTGCCCCAAGCAGCCCCGCAGGAGTGCTATCCAATCTTCCTGACCTTTGCCCCAGTGTACTTGCACAACACTTTCACAGCCTGATTTGGGAGTTTCTAAAAATGTTTTGTACAGAGCCAGACTTTGTGAGAGGGCCAGCCAACAAAGAAAACCCCACTTAGCTGAGGGAAGAATTGCTGGGGCTTGTCCCCTGATGGGAAAGGCCACTCCCTCCTCTCCCAATCCCTCCCCAAAACCTTAAAACTGAAAGGGCCTTTTATGTTTCTGATAAGTGGTTTGGCAAACGTTTAGAGTTTTGGAATCGTATCCTACCTGACTTGCCTTCAACTAATCCCCTCTCTCCCCCATCAAAATATGTTGTGTCTTCTGGCAACACAGCCTCAGGAATGAATGGTGTCTCGGAAAGGTTAATGTTCTAGAGGTTGCTTCTGGGTCCTCATCCTGGTTTTGCTGATAACTAGTCCTGTGATGGAAAAAAAAATCCTCTCATCCCCAAGTCTCAGTTTCTAAAGGTATAAACCAGTTGGGGTCAGCAAGTCTGCTCAGATGCTTCCTAACCTGAATGTTAGGATTCTATTATTCTTTCTGTATCCAAAGCCACTTTAATTCACCCCCCACTCAACCTAACCGTAGCCCAGTCATTGTAAGAGGTCAGAGGAAGTGGCTTTTGGCAGTGTCGGGCAGTCATACGGCTGCCGTGTTGTCGTTATTAAGTGTTGTGAAGGGTGGGTAAACATGAACCAGCAGAAACTCAATTTCCCCTCTGCTCTCTCACCTGCTGTCATCTAGGATGTCATCCTTCTCCCTCCACACCCCACCCCATCCTCTTCCACCCACAAATTCATCCAAAAACTTTTGCCTAGAGGGGAATTCAAGACTTATTTCTTTAATGGTCAGAATAGTGCTGGGTCAAGACTTTTAACTGTGTATTTAATTAGTCATCTGTATGCATGTAACTTAAAGGCGTTCAGCTGTGCCTTTTTATAGGATTAATAAAGCAGGTTGTAAATCACCTATGCAGCCTATAAAAGCATTTATAGCAGCTTTTCTCTTGCTTTGCCTTTACAGAAGCTTTGTTTGAACTAGCAGAGGTTTGCACAGGGATAGTTCTACCCAGTTCTAGGAGGAAAGCGTTAACAGTCCCTTCCTGGCAAACCACAACCCCATCATTAGGCAATGCAAAATGTGCTGAAATGTTAAGCTCCAGCAAGGACGTTCCAAGGCGTTATTGCCAACAGCAAGCCTTCTGTGTTAATGAAAATCAAAATACAAAAAAGCCAGTCAACTGCAGGCACAAAACTTAAGCCGAGCTGGAGAAATATGACCAGAGCTGGAATGCCATGGCTTCTTGACTTCTATAAACCTTAACAGGACTTGGCAAGCCCTTCTTCAAGCTCATGCATTTGCACTGGCCAAACACCTTTTGGAACCACCTCAGCCATTTCCACATATCACTGAGTCTGCAAAGGAACAAGCCACCTTTTGTCTGATAGATGTTCAGAGCTGATGTGGGTAAAGTAAACAGTTACGAGAACCCCTTCTTTGTGTCAGCAGGAGGTTCATTTCCCACACCCTTCTCTCCAGCCTATCAAAGAAAGGGTCCCAGTTCTTAAATGAGAACTAGACCCCTGTCATCTCCCCCAACATCATTCCTTTACAAGCCTTTCCCGACTTGAATTCTTCTTCTGGCTGAAGGCAATAGAAAATAGCATTGATTAGGATCTTGTCATAGTTGACAATAAGTTAAACACATATACTCTAGTTTCCATTTCAGGGCTAACCCTGGACAGAAGCAGCTGTAGGTTTTGGATTTGCAGACACATGTTCTGAAACTTCACAATTTGTATTTCTTCTTTAGAAGAATCTTGACTGTCTAATGCTCAGCAACCTCTCAGTTGAAAGAAAAAAGGGAACATGATTATTAAAGAGATCACAGGAACCTGTGAAGAATAATCTGACTTGGGGTTTGGGGCAGGCTGCATTCTCCTTGGCATTGGGGACTTCCATAAGGAGGTAGCTGTTTGTGTATTTTCCTGGCTGTCAGAAGTTAAGGTACTTGGTCACTTTGGTTGACCCTAGAGTTAATCAACTCAGGGGATAGCTGGGTTTTGCTTGGAGTCCTTTGGTATAACTTGTGTTTGTATTTATTCAGGAATCGAGTGTGAGGGTGTGCGTGTGCTGGCGGGGGGAGTGGGGGGTGGGGGCGGGGAATGTGGAGTAGCACTGGGCTCTTCTCCCTGAAAACTGGCCCTAAGAGTGGGGAACCATGGGAATTTGATTCACCAACTTTGTGAAATTTTTCCAACCTTGGAGATTGACTGGAGCGTCTTCAAATCTCAAATATTTTGTCTCTTCTTCGAACTTGGCTTTTCTTTCTTCTTTTTCCCTTCCATCCTTCTCCCTCCTTCTTTCCTTCCTTCTTTTCGTTCTGTTGGAAAAGATCTTTGGGAGAAATATCATGGACGATATCCCCAATATCTATCTGACTTCAGAATATGGGATTCAGGACTAATTCTTTTTGAGACAGGATACATTTATATTGAGATGGGATATCTTCTACGAAGAAAATGTATAGAAGAAAACTAGCTTTCCCTTTGATTATGGCTAGGTTAGTTTGAACTTGCTTCTTTTCTACTAATGGATCATCTTATGCTTTCAGAAAAGATATTCTCCATTATATTCTTTGCAGTTAGAGAACTATTCTCTTTATTTAAAGGGTTAATAAAGAATAGAAAACATTTGAAGTTGAGATTGAGAGGTTAGCTTTACATCTCCTGTCATGTTCCCTTTGGTGGCTACTGACTTTTAACAAATATATTTAACAAATAACATATCATGAGATTCACCCATTTTAGGTGTGCAATTCAGTGATTTTTATGTAGATTTACCGAGTTGTGTAAAAGCACAATAATCGTTTTAAAACATTTGTATTACTCCAGTGAGATTTCTCATATCCATTTACACTTAATCTTTATCCTATCCCCAGCCTCAGGCAACCACTAATTTACTTTCCATTTCTGTAGATTTGCATTTTCTGTACATTTCATATAAATGGAATCATTCAATATGTAGTCTTTTGTGTCTGGCTTCTTTCACTCAAAATAATGTTTTTGAGGTTTATTAATGTTGTAGCATGTATCACTATTTCATTCCTTTTTATTGCTGAGAATATTCCATTATATGAATATACCACATTTTGTTTATCTATTCACTGGTTTATGGACATTTGGGTTATGTCCACTGCTAGGCTATCATGAATTACATTGCTATGAATATTTGCATGCAAGTCTTAGTGTGGACATATGTTATCATTTCTCTTGGTTAAATGAGTAGGTCTGGAATTGCTGGGTCATATGGTAAATTTATGTTTAAGTTTTAAGAAACTGTCAAACTTTTTTCAAAGCATCTGTACCATTTTATATTCTTACTAGTACTGTGTGAGGTTTCCTATTTCTCCACATCCTGGACAACATTTGCTATTATCTGTCTTTTTGATTATAGCCATTCTAGTGGGCATGATATGATATCTCATTGTGGTTTTGATTTCCTTTCTCCTAATGACTAATGAGATGGAACTTCCTTTTGTGAACTTATTTGCTATTCATATATCTTCTTTGGTGAAATGTTTATTCATACCTTAGGTCAACTTTTATATGATTTTTTTGTCTTCTTATTTTTGAATTGTAAGAGTTTTTTGTATATTCTAGATAATAGTCCTTTATCATACATGTAATTTGCAAAAATATTTTCTCCCAATTTGTGGCTTATCTTTTCATTTTCTTAATGATGTCTTTGAACCACAAAAATTTTGAATTTTAATGAAGTCCAAGTTGTCAATTTTTTCTTTTCATGGCTCATACTTTTGGTGTTGTATGGAGGATGTTTTTGCCTACCCCAAGTTCCTGAAGATTTTCTCCTGTTTTCTTCCAAATGTTTTATATTTTAGCTTTCACATTTAGGTCTCTGATCCATCTTAAGTTAATTTTTGTATATGGTGTGATGTCTGAGTTTACCTTTTTGCATGTGGAGATACAATTTTCCCAACATTTTTTGTTAAAATGACTGTTCTTTCTTCATTGAATTTTGTGTCAAAAATCAATTGACCTTAAATATAAAGGTTTATTTCTCTCAATTCAGTTGTATCTTTATATCTATCTTTATGCCAGTGTTTACTACTGACTCTGATTTTTCTGAAATTCTGATGGTCTAAAGAGAGTCAGTGCAATTGTGGACATAAGACATTAAGCTAGATTTTTTAAAATAACAAATCCTCCCCACAAACAGAAATGGGAGAAAATAGGTGATTTAACAAATGATTTACATGACGGAAGAACCCAGAACCAGGGCTGTCTGTGGGACTGGAATGACTCTCCTGCAAAAAAGATCCACTGTATTGAATGGAAGCCCAAAGCAAATACAAGACTTGAATTAAGCAAGAGAGTTCTCAGGAGAGGGGGTCAGGAGATGGGAGAACTGAACCAGGTGGCCACTTAGGGAAAATATTTCTCTCTCCTGACCGCCCAACTCATCAAAGAATGTAAACTTGGAACAATTTAGTAAGAACCTCTGTTTATTTTTAGTGGAGATGTCTCTAAAAGACTATGATTTATGAAAAAAACACTCCTTGTTTTCCTTAAAAACAAAAAAGACAAAAACAAAGCCACTTTGATAAAGGAGAATAGTGGGAGGAGACTTTCATTTCTAGCTTTCCTTTTTTCTTACTCTTTCCATCCTTCCTCCAATTTGTAACATGTCAGGGATCTGCTGTTACTGGTCTAGACACAGAACCAGCCCTCCATGATCCTTTTTTAAATGGATATATCATCAGCAGCATAAATGCCACTTACAGTGATAACAATATAACAAGTTTAGTTTATGACTTATAATTTAGAGCAACATGCATGAGACAAAGAAGACATATGGACATTATCAAAGTCCACTGATATGTGTCCTGAGAAGTCTCCTTTACTGAATTATGCATGATAAAACATGAGTATTGAAATCGTTTCCTCAAAGGGAATACTGTTTCCTAAGCTTCTCGTAGACCAAGAGGAAAAGTTCACTGAAGCCACAGAACTGACTATACAGAATAAATGGGCTTTTCCTGGAATCATGTTGAGAAGATGTGGCTTTGGCTCTTCATGGCTCTTGCCTGGAGCAGCCTGGGATCACTGAGACATCTTAGAGGATAGGCATAAGCTATAATTAATTTGGGGGCCTTCTGTATCTATAGGTGAAGTGAGCTCCACATCATGAAACATTACAATCTAAGTCCCTTCCTTAACCCACTGGGTTAAGTGAAAATAATACGACCTCTAGAATCAGGAACACGTTACAGTGAGTTTGAGCCAGTACATGGCTGGAGCCCATTGATGTTCAGTAGTCTTTTTTTTTTTTTTTTTTTTAAGCTTTTGCTTTCACTGATACTCCATATTATTTTTTTCTATTATTTCATTGATTTATTTCCCTTATTTTTTTTAATTGCTCTTTTTATTTTTTATTATTTATTTGGCTGTGTTGGGTCTTCATTGCTGTGCATGGGCTTTCTCTAGTTGCGGTGAGCGGGGGCTACTCTTCGTTGTGGTGCGTGGGCTTCTCATTTCTGTGGCTTCTCTTCTTGTGGAGCATGGGCCCTAGGCACGTGGACTTAAGTAGTTGTAGCACGTGGGCTCAGTAGTTGCAGAGGGTGGGCTCAGTAGTTGTGGCTTGCAGGCCCTAGAGCGCAGGCTCAGTAGTTGTGGTGCATGGGCTTAGTTGTTCTGCGGCATGTGGGATCTTCCTGGACCAGAGGTCAAACCCGTGTCCCCTGCATAGGCAGGCGGATTCTTAACCACTGTGCCACCAGGGAAGTCCTGATGTTCAGTAGTCTTGGCTTCTCTCTCATGCCAGCCATTCTCCATCGTCCACTCCCTGCAGAAGGAAGCTCTCAGGAGAGCTAAGACACTGGACAGGAAAGTTATGATGAATGGCAAAGGAAACAGAAAGGTCTGATACAAAGGCATGGTTGAGTGCTTGCCATTCAAGCCAAAGCTTCGGATCTAAACATGTGAAAACACATAGACCCTTCAAAATGTTAAATCCACATGGATTTTATATTAAATTTTCTTGCAAATAACCAAACTAATACCAATGATTAAAGAACAAGTGCAGAACAAGAATTTGATGGATCTCAGCTGAGAACCACTATCCTAAGCCTGGCATATGTGCAAATCAAACAAGAAGCCCTTTTCTCCCTGTATACCACATTGAAGACAGGCAGAAACCCCAAACCCAGGGCTGGCCCAGGACAAAAAATGGGGAAAACTGTGTCTTCAAGCCTATTCACCCTGCTTTAGACACTCCCCTTTTCTGGTTTTTCCTCTTCCCTGATGGCCCTGGAGCCCTGCAGTGGCCCCTGCATCACTCACTCATGGTCTCCTTCTAGATCTGGTCACTTAGGAAACACCTTCATCATTGCCACCCTCTCCTCAGAATGCACCTGGCCACCATTCTGTTTCTAATGGGCCTTCCAAGGAGAAGGCTGCAAGTCTACTCATATGGACTACTATGGACTCACTGTCTTTAGGCTTCTAGAGATTATTTTAGTCAACAGAAGCTAGTGGGGAGGGGCTTAGAGGCTAACAGAAGCTTTCAAAATCACACTCCTTTGTGGCCTGGAACTCACGCTATCTACTGTCCATCTCCCCTCTTTTCTTGGAGAAGTCTAGAGAAGCCAGGCCTGCCTAGGCCAGGTGCCTGGGGGAGCAGTGGCAATGTCTTTTTAGACTTTTTCTGCACCGTTAACCTCAATTATTGTAATGTATCTCTTGTCTGCTTGTGAATAAAATCATCCCAGGCTGGCCTCAGATGCTCTGTTAGTCACTGCCGTTCCGTGGGTCTCTGTTGTCAGCCTGGACACATGGATAGTGACAATCGCCACAGGCTGCCCTCTGCTCTGAGGCTTGGACACTTTGTTCTGACCACGCCGGGCTGTTAGCTTGGCTTCCTTTCCGTGGAAGCTGTGAAGTTCCCATTGTGTTGGGGCCGGCTGGGGCTCAGCAGAGTCATGTAGGGATGAATCTGCTCGAGGGTACACTGTCCACAGGGGTCTAGGGTGGAAGATTGGAGCTGCTGTGGAACCCCAAGGCTCAGTGTGGCTTCCCAGATGCTTCCTTGTTCCAGGAACCCAGGAAAGGGCTCAAAGAAGGAGCTGTTTATATACAAGGTGTACAGAGGAGCACTCTGGGGATGCAGTCATGGGAGGAGGGGTGGATGAGCAGGGATGGAGGAGGAGAAGGCAACCTTAATATATCTGGCTTTGGCTTATTGAGCCAAGCTCATTACCAGCAATTTTGGGGGAAAAAAAATTCAGTGATTGTCATTAAAGGACTCAAATGATTTTTTCTTTTAAATGGTGGATTTTCTTTTCCTGTTTATAAAAACATCCATGCACAGTTAACCTTATTTCTGTAGTGAATACAAAACATGAAAAACACAAAAACTATCAATAGAAAAGCCAAAATCGTCTAAACAGAGATAACTGTTGTTAATATGTTAACATTTTGACAAATTCATCTGGTCTGTTTTCACATATATGTACAAATATATACATATATTTAAGTATATATAAAATTATGTATTGTATGTGTGTATATATTTTTAACTAAAGGAGGAAATCATGTGTATTACATCCTGTCTTTTTTACTCAGCATTATATATTTTTCTGTAAAATGATTTTAAGAGCTATTATTCCATCTTTTTCATGTACCATAATTTAGTCAGTCATCCCCCATTGTTGGGCATGTAGGTTGTCTGTAATTTTAACCTAAGTCTTTGCTCACCTTTATAAGTATATATTTAGAATACATTTCTAGAAGTGGAATACACAGGTTAAATTTTTTTTTTAACCTGTTTTTTTTTTGGCTGTGTTGGGTCTTCGTTGCTGCGCGTGCAGGCTTTCCTTAGGTGCGGCGAGCGGGGGCTACTCTTCGTTGCGGTGCGTGGGCTTCTCATTGTGGTGGCATCTCTTGTTGTGGAGCTCAGGCTCTAGGTGCATGGGCTTCAGTATTTGCAGCACGCAGGCTCAATAGTTGTGGCGCATGGGCTTAGTTGCTCTGCGGCATCTGGGATCTTCCCTGACCAGGGATTGAACCTGTGTCCCCTGCATTGGCAGGTGATTCTTAACCACTGCACCACCAGGGAAGTCCCCACGTTAAATTTTTTATACACACGGACATATTTCTCTCCAGTAAAATTGTTCTAAATTATATTTGTACAAGTAGTATATGAAATGTCTGTTTCTCCTTGCAGTCTACATTGGATAGACTGTATCTTTGTTAATCTTTGTCAAGTTGAGAAGCATAAAGTTCTATCTCATTATTCTAATTTGAATCTTTTTGATTTTTGGTGTGGTTTAGTATTTTTTCATTTATTTATCGATGAAATATATACATACATATCACCAATAAATGGGGTGTCCCTATTTTTAATAGCTTTGTAAGAGCTATTTATCTATTAGGATGCCTTCTCTTTCTTTTATGTAATGTAAATAGTTTTATAATTTATATTCTTTTAATTTTAGTTTGTAATTATTCAAATGTCATGTAATCAAATATACTTATCTTTTTACTTTAGAGTGTCTATGCTTGATGCTATCTCGGAAGATTGTTTCTCCTGTAGGATATAATATTCATCTTTTTTTCTAATATTTAGAAATAATTTTTAAATGTTTAAAGTAACTCTTTAATCATTTGTAATTTTGGGTACATGGTATAAGGAAGAAATCTTACTTCCTTCCCTGACCTCTTGAGGTTAACCTATTTTCCCAGCACCATTTATTAAACAATAGAGTCATCCTTCATTGGTACAAAATGCCACCTTGTTGATATATGAAATACTTACACAGAAGCAGAACTCTGTTTCTGGGCACTTTATATAATTTCATTCATCTATCTGTACAGTTCTGAAGCAATACACACTACTTTAGTAATCATAGATTCTTCCTGCCCTTATATTTATTGATTTATTTTTCATTTCTTCCAATTTCAGCTTATTAGTTTTTATGTCTCCTTTAATGAGTCTTTTCCTTCTTTATTTTGGTATTTTGGCTTTCTTTTTAATGTCTTCAGTGAATTTTAGTACACTTTTTTAGTCTTTATTTACTGTGTTGAATATTATAAATATAATTATGATTACATTGATCGCATACTACAGATTTTAAAATATGATGATCTCATTATTATTACTTTCTAAGGATTCTTTAATTATAGTTTTGCTTTTTTATTTGTCCCAAGAATTATTTCTAAAAGGATCTTTGAATAATCAAGTAGTGATTTAATTTCTAATAATTTTATTATTAAAATAAAATATAAAATGTCTTATTTGGGAAAGTTATTACTGTTTTCTCTGTAACCCAAAGCATGTAAAGAATAGGGAAAAATATTTATCTGTTTATTTGGTCCAAAAGTCAATATATATAAAATGAGCCAACTGTATCAATTGTATTTCTCAAATTCTCTTTCTCTTTACTGACTCCAGTCTGGCAAAAAAAAAAAAGAGAGAATATTGTTAAAGTCTTTCCCTGTTTTTGTACTTCTGTAAATTCCTTCATAAGTTTCAGGGTTTTGCTTTATGTGTTTTGATGCTGTGTTATTCTGTTCATAAGGGGTTAATGTTAATGGGACAAACTGATACACCACCTGAGAAACAATAAGAACATTAATTCTGTGATACTTCTACCCAAAATGCAAAATCTAATCTATTCATGAAGAAATACCAGATAAACCCAAATTGAGGAATTTTCTATAAAATAATTGGTCTGTAATCTTTTCGAAAAAGTTGAAGTCACAAAACTCAAGGAAAGACTGAAGAAATATTCTAGATTGCTGGGGATTAAAAGATATCACAACTAAATCTAACACACAGTCCTGTATTGGGTGCTTTTTACCGTAAAGAACATTGTTTGGACAATTGGCAAAACTTGAATGGGGTCTGTGAATTAGAGACTAGTAAAGTATCAGTGTGAGTGTCTGGATTTTGATGTTTGTAATGTGGTTAGGTAGGAAAATATCCTTTTAGCAGGAATTGTACACTCAGGTATTTTTGGGGGGGTCATGGCATATCTTGTCAGTAATTTACTCTCAAAAGGTTTAGAAAAAAGTTCTTCACACTCTTGAAGGTTTTCTGTAAATTTGAAATTATTTTAAAAGGAAAAGACTAGTTTAACATACATATCTTTTTCTTTTAATTAATTAATTAATTAATTAATTTTTGGCTGTGTTGGGTCTTCGTTTCTGTGCGCGGGCTTTCTCTAGTTGCAGCGAGCGGGGGCCACTCTTCATCGCGGTGCGCGGGCCTCTCACTGCTGCGGCCTCTCTTGCTGCGGAACACAGGCTCCAGACACGCAGGCTCAGTAGTTGTGGCTCATGGGCTTTGTTGCTCCGCGGCACGTGGGATCTTCCCAGACCAGGGCTCGAACCCATGTCCCCTGCATTGGCAGGCAGACTCTCAACCACTGCGCCACCAGGGAAGCCCCCATACATATCTTTTGAGTCATCTGGACCTCCTCCTTGTAACCAAGTCCTGTCATACAGCTTGCCTTCATGGTCAGGTTGCTGCCAATTAACATCACAATAAAGTGATAGTTTTCAACTTTGAATATGTTAGTGACCACATCTGAGTACTCTCCGTCCAGAGGGGGCCCAGCCTGTGGCCTGACAGAGGAATGAAATGACTTCTGCCAAAAGCAGTAGCCCTTTTGCCTCGATTGCTTTTTATGGGGACTAAGTGTGCCCTGCCCAATGCCCAATGTCCTTGAGGATCTGCAGGTATCCCTGTTTCTGGCAACCTCTGTAGGGGGAAGTTGGGCAGGTCATTGCCAGGAGACTCAGATTCTTGTCTTGCCCTGCAAACCAGCTGTGTGACACAGGGGAAATCACTGAAGCTCTCAATGACTCAGTTTTTCTATTCTGTAAATGGAGAGGGTGGGAGTCTAGGCTCATTCCAGGTCCAAAATTATGATTTTGAACATTGATGAGTACAAACATTTTTAAGACTTCGGAGAAAAGGGAGGTCCATTTGTGCTGGAGCAAATAGAAAAGCATTGGTGAAGGTGCTGGGAGAGGTGTTGGGCCTTCAGTGTGGGGCAGGATATGGACCTTTTGTCAGGAGGAGGGAACACTGGAGGAAACCCGTGCCCTGGGGGCAGATCTGGAGAAAAGGCAGAGAGGTTGGGTGCATTATGGTGAAGAAGGCACAGGATGGGGCAGGCCCGGCTTGGAGTGTGGTTACTCATCTTTTCCCCACGTGAACTCTGGCCCATGAAGATCCTGGCACAAGTTTTTGCTTCTAAGGTTGATCTGTGGATGAAACTCATGAGTGTTTTTCAGTACTACTGGGAAACGCTCAGCAGTTAAAAGTAGACCAAATCTGCCTTCTAACACTAGAATTATGAATGCAGTACTTTAAGGGGATACTAGGCTTGTTTTTTCTTAAACTAGTGGGCAGAGTTGAGGAGCGGGAAGGAACTGGAAAGAAAGAAGAACCATAAAAATTAATTCGGCATTGCCTTATGAAATTTAATATGCTATGGTTGGGCCTTGTGGGTGCTTTATTATTTTTTTCCCCTCTCTCTAAGAAAGGGTCTGGGTAGGGTCCATGTGTAAGAACAGAAAGCAAACAAAATGGGACTTGCAAACTGTGGAATGACTCATGGGAGCTCAGTAGACCACATACTCCTTGTTTCAGTGACCCTGATACCAAAGACTCACTGTCCATCGTGCCCACACGCTCTCTGGAGAGGCAACCCTTCGGCAGCAGAGGATGGGGAACTGCCCAGGAGTACGTGGATCTGGCGGGGATGCCAAGGGCTCATGTGGGGCTAATGGACCCTGCCTGCTGTGAGGGACACACTGGCCCTGTCTCGTGGTGACGTAGGGGTGTGATACCGCTTGGCTGTTGGCCCTTGAGTGGTCAAGCAGGGAAGAATCTGTCCCAGGGGACTGATGTCAGGCTTGGTTGGGCCCCATGGCTAGGAAATTCTTCATTTATATAAAGGAAATAAAAATGTGGGCAGACTGTTTTGAGAAAGACAGACAAAAGCAGCCTGGAGGAGAGAAGATCCTGTACCCAATGGCTAAGTGGAGCGTGGAGCCCTGGCAGGGAGGAGAGGAAAGGCAGGCCTGGGCGGAGGGCCATGGGCGGCAGCCCGATGGGAGCACCATTATCCTGCCCCCTCCTGCCTGCCGTGGTCGGGAACACAAAGAGAAAGAGGGTGGGGTGGGAGGCCTTGGCCCCTCTCCCTGCAGAGGTCGGTCCGCTGGCTTATTGCGTTTAATGAATTGCAGCTTGTGAAAGGCTTTGAAGCTCAAAGGCAGAGCCTGAGCGCTGAGGATTCTTTTTCTTAAATCATTTTATTCTATGATTTGAAAAACAAAATCTCTCTGGAGCAGAGAGCAACAGTCAAGGCTGCCAACCTCCAGTTGTGGTAACTTTTTTTCCCCCCTTTCCAACTGCAGTTAAATGATGAAGACTACAAAATGTGGAAAAACTGGAGCCCAAGAAGACAATGGGTTTGACATTTAGGCAGGAGGCAGGGGGAAATGGTAAAGGAGCTTCGGTTGGAGCACTGATAATTAGCCCAATTAGCTTGTGCATAACCCGTAAATGTAAGGAGCACAGAAACCTGGAGACCAAATCACTGCGGTGCCCCTGGGAAAATCTCTCTATGCTGGAACTATCTCACTAAATGGACATAAAAATCATATGGTGTGTATCTTTCAGTGGTAATTAACCTCAGTTACCATCCTATAGTCCATAAAGACAGCTGCGTGGAATAGGGTCCGGGAGGGATCTGTAGCTGAGTCTGGACTGTCTCTGCGAGTTACCTTATAGACGGGGGCTGCCTTTGGGGCATTTTCAGACCTGGTGTAAATCCTAAACAACACTGTGTGCTCCCAGCTATAAAAGAGAGAGTAGCAGGTGTGTCTCCCCAACCAACCCTTTATTGCCTGGGCGTTGTGACAGCATCTGGCTGCTGCACCTTAGTAATGAGCCAAGAAAAGCAAGGAAAGGAAGGGAATTGAATTCACCAGGGTTTTTTCAGGTATCTTGAAGAAAAAAGTGGAGCCCAGCTTTCTGATTCACATAGCTCCTTTCTCTGAAGAACCCCTCGCTGGTATTAGCACTTTAGGCTGTCTCTAGTTTTATTTTGAAATTATCAGAGGTATTTTGTATTTTCCCTCATTAAGAGAAACTCGGTATTTCTACAAACATCAGAATATTGCACGTCTGTTCCTCAGAAACATTTAAAAAAATTGTCTCTCCTCCTGTGTCTTGCTCCTCTCCACTCCTCTCCCCTTTCTTCCCCTCTCTTCTCTCTTTCTCCCCTCCTCCCCCTCCGACTCCCCCCTCCCTCCGCCTCCCTCTCTGGCTCCCCTTCCCCTTCTCCCCCTCCTCCTCCTCCTCCTCCTCTTCCTTCTTCCTCCTCTCATTCCTCCCCTCCTTCTCCTTCCCTTCCTCTTCTTCTTTTCTTCCTCCTCCTCTTTTTCTGTCTCTGCTTTGGGCAACTTATTTTTCTAATTATTTTACACATTTCTAGGGTTTACCATTCATAAAATGTCTTATTTGTATTTCCTTTTCTACTCCCTTTTTAAACAAGACTAAAGGAATACTGGATTTTAGTTGGAGTTGTCCACACTCCTATTCTCCATCATCTCGGTCACATTTCTGCAGCGTCTTTGCTATGGTGCATTCATATATTCATGGACAAGCATTTGGTGCTCATTCTCCTTTCCTACTCTTCTCTTAGGTTGTACTCTCATCTACCCTGAGACTTTCTATTAGTGTCTCTCATTACTTCTCAAATCTATCTTTATTTAAAACATCTGCCTGTTGTTAATGGTTTTTAAATGTTGTTACTGTGATTTATTATTAGAAATATATGTTTTGCCTTCCTCCCTGTTTCTGGCAAGAACTCCTAAAACCCTCAGAATTTCTTAAATGAAGCTACCAATTGGTCAAGGTATCTCATCTTATGTTAATGAGGTGACGTTTGGAAAGCTCCTAGGTAACCAAAGGATGTGGGCTGGTTGCCAGGGGAACCAGCCTTGATTAGAGGGTTGGAATTTTCAGCCCCACCCTCTGACCTCTGGGGTGGGGAGAGGGGCTGCAGATTGAATTCATCCACCCATGGCCAATGATTTAATCAATTATGCCTGTGGAAAGAAGCCTCCATAAAACCCCAAAAGGATGAGCTTTCAGAGAGCTTCCAGGTTGGTGAACCAAACAGAAAACATCCATGTGCTGGGCCCCAAATTCCATGGGGCAGAAATTCCTACCTTGAGGACCTCGACCTAGGTATCTTCATCTGGATGTTGAGTAGTATCCTTTGAAATCAATTTGGCAATCTATTAGGTAAACTAATTTCCTGAGTTCTGTGAGCTGCACTAGTAAATGAATCAAACCTGAGGAGGTGGTTGTGGGAACCTCTGATTTGTAGCTGGTTAGTCAGAAGCACAGGTGACAACCTTGACTTGCAATTGGTATCTGAAGCGGGGGTGTAGTCTTGTGGGACTAAGCCTTGTGGAATCTGACATTATCTCTAGGTAGTTAGTGTCAGAATTGAGTTAAATTTATGGGACATGCGGTCACTATCCACAGAGAATTGAGTTAATTTCTTGGTGGTGGGTTGAAAAAACACGCATTGGAATCAGTGTCAGAATGGGAAATATTTTGGTTGCATAATCCTTGCAAATACCTTTGATATTTTTCCATTGTACACTCTTTCTTGATTTTCCTTTCTAGGTTGCTTATCTTTGTCTTCCACTCCGCCGTCTTTATTTACTATATCCTTTCCAAGATAGCCATATAATATAGAAGAAAGACAAGTCTGGGTTCCAGCCTTGGCTCAATTTAATCTTGGGCAAATTACATAACCTCTCAGCCTCAGCTTTCTTGACTACGAAATGGGAATAATAAAGCCAAGCTCTGAGAGCTATTATGATGACTAAATTAAACAGCATAGCTGGAACCTCTCACTCAGTGCCTGGTATATTGTAGGTGTCCAAAAATGTTAGGTTCCCTTTTCCATTTCAGGCAAACCCTATTCATTTTATAAATTCTTTGGAAGGAAATAACTACCCATGAGACTTTCAATACTGGCAAGTGGAACTTGAGGCCTTATCTCCCATTACTGTTATCTTCTGACTTGTTGGGATTAAAACATCTGAAGAGAAATCTTTAGTGTGTAGGTTTCAGTCATGCCAAACGTCCTCTTTGAGGAGCGAGCCTCCTCACCATGCTCTGTGAGAGCTACGGAGGTATGACAGCTCTTGTTCTATAGGTTCAGGCAAGTTACAGAAGTCTGTGCCATCACTGGGGGGAGTTGTATCATTATACTCCTTTCTGAAAGTCTCTACCATCCCTAGTGAATGGGAGAGGGGAGGAGGGAGGCTGTCTAAGGTCCAGAACACAGAAGTTGTTGGGGAAGAAAAAATGGAAGAACGAAGTCCTGTTAGGTCCTTGCACAGTGTAATCAAAGTACCCGGCTGTCTCTATTTCAGGTATTTTATGTTATTGCACTGCATCAAATTCGCTATTGAATCAACCAATGGTTAGCTATTCCATGAGAAAATTGTGAGCAATAGTGTAAGACGGGGAGAGAGAGAGGGACACACTATTTTAGAGAAAGAAAAACTCAAACTCTCAGAGAACATTGGTAATGAGGTTGCAGCTGTGTGGGTGCCTCAATGGCTGAGTTCACTGTGGGGTCAAAATGACAGCACCAGGGTAGCTCAAGAGACATGGAAAATGCAAAGTATTCTAAATTATGGGAACCCAACCTAAGACCTGGGATGGTGGAGGAAAAAAAGAGTCATTCCCATAGGGTCAAGTCCTGCCCATGTAAAGGAGGCATTCACTTCAAAGGGGAGCTTCACTTCAAAGCCACAGTCTTCAGGATGGAGGTCCTGGGCCACTATAGAGAGTTTTATTTGAGCTGAGAAATTGTTACAAGAGAAACAGGTGTCTCTAGCTCCTTCCTTTTTCTTTTTCTCTACCTGGACTTGAGCACACCAGCCATCCTTCTCAGATTCTCTTTTAGGAAATATAGAAGGGAACAAAAGCCAAAGAATGGCATTCTGTATTTGAAGCTCTTCCTTGAGTCCTTTTAGAATACGATTGTTGATGATCAGAGAGAGGCATTAGAGTCATGGTTCTCAAAGTGTGAACCCCTGACCTACTGAATCAGAAGTTCTCAGGTAAGGCTCAGCATTTCGTTTTGACAAGCCTTCCAGGTGATTCTGATGTCCTCTTAAATTTGAGAACCTCCAGATTAGAGCAGAGGGTTGAAAAATGCAGACTATGTTATGCAGTTCTAATCCCAATTCTGCAATATTTGGTGTGATATCCAAGGGCTCTTACAAGGATCATGTGAGAAAATGCCTGTCCATAGGTATTTAACAGAATCAGCATCATAGCTGGCACATAGTAGATGCTATCTGTGGACTTGGGGAGGGGGGTTGTGAGTTTGTTTGTTGGAAGACTTTCCAAGAGAATTTGATTTTGCTTATCAAGACTCTCTCCACCTTGTTAAACGTCCTGTGTTCTGAATGACGTGGTCTTCCTTATGTCCTGCTACTATCTAAAAAGCATGGAAAATGTTGCCTTGTGGGTACCCTGCTGGTGAGTGGAATGGCCCCACCAAGAACAGTGAAAACATAGGCTGACTGAGGCCAGAGCTGGATTTTGTTTTTTGGAAAATGGGTGGAGGGAGTGGGAGTTACCCAGTTTTTTTCCCCTTTGGCGACACTGTTCTTTCTGAACCCTGAGGAGTAATGAAGAGAGAAAAATGAACATTTTTGTGGTTCAGTTGACATTAAAATGGGAAAAAGCACATCACTGGAATTAGAATGTCCTGTTAAATTAGTCACTTTTTCTTCTAAAATTAAAAGGTCTCTGCAAGCTGGAAAAAGAACAAGCCTTCGATGACCTCATAACTCATTATTTCTAAGGAATATACTTAATTCCCAGCAGAGATAAATCTGAAATCGATTTTCCATTTTTGTCGACCATTGACTGGCGGCCTTGCGAGTCCTTGTGACGGAGAATACGTACTTTTTGAGGGGTTGGCAGGGCTGATGGGGAGAAGGGGTTGCTGTTGTTGGTAACCTTGAGGGCAGCTGCTGAAGATCTGTTTGCCTTCACAAGCTGTCCTGAGCCTCTCAGAAACTGAAGAAGAGGGACTTGGGCTGGATTTTTCATCATAAGACCTATCCAGCTGTACACACAGCCACTATTGCAACTGAGATCCTCTTTCTAGGCCATTAGGAAAGAATGTGCCAGGCACCACCTGCTGATAAGGAGTGAGAGAGAAGGGCACTGGAGCCTTCACTGACAGGAGGATGGTTGTTAGAAAGAGAGTCTACTCTGATGCTTTCTGGAATATTCTTTGCCCCCCATCCCCCAGACCTCTGAGCTTGTGGTTCATCAGAGCTGTAGCTGAACTCTGAACTCTTAGAGAGCCCCTCCCAATGCCAGGATTATACCTATTCCTTATATCAGTGTTCCTTTCTGTGGTTAGACCAGAAAAAAAATTCTCTGGATATGGTTCAAGTATCTTGCGCTATGACAGAGTGGGTGAACACTGGAACCCTGTGTGAGTGACATCATAGTAATTACCCTGCCCCCCAAAGTCAATAAACTAAGAATATAGATCATCACAGAATTCAGCAGTGACAACTAAGCCCCAACCTCAGTGAAATGTCTGCTGATTTTCAAACACCGATTTCATGTTGAATTGACAGTTACCAGCTGTGCAAACACAAGATGATAGGAACGGAAGTCACGAATGAGCTGTACCTCAGAAAAATGTATAGTACTAAATTTAACATTTTGTAACTTAATTCCACATAAATATGCTCACATTCATTTTTACAGCATTCATTAAATTGAAATTCTGCTCCAGGCAAAAACCAAATCATTTGTGGGTTGACGACATGATGCAAAGTAGCTGAATAGTGAGCAGATCTGTATCTCCTTAGCTATATTAACAACCTAAATAAATTGCAGCTAAATAGCAGATTGACATATATCACTAAAATTTGAGCCATTGTTTAGCAGCACTTGCTCACCCTAGAATGATAGCATAGTTTCTGGGGACCTGGCCAGGAGACTATTCCCTCACAGGCCCCTTGGTCAGGCTCATGTCCCTGTAGTAGGCTGGATAATGGCCCTCAAAGATCCTAATCCCTGGCATCTGTGAATGTTAAGGTATATGACAGAGTCTTTGCAGGTGTGATTAAGTTAAAGTTCTTGAGATGGGGACATTATCCTGGATTATCAGGGTGGGCTCCAAATGTAATCACATGTATCCTTACAAGAGTGAGGCAGAGGCAGATTTGCCAGACAAAGAAGAGAAAATGATCTGTAGCCAGAGCCAGGGTAGATTTGAAGGTGCTGGTTGTGAAGATTGGAGTGATGTGGCCACAAGCCAAAGGATGGCACAGCTACCAGAAGCTGGAAGGGGCGAGGTGTAGATGTTTCCCGAGAGCCTCTGGAAGGAGTGTAGCCCTGCCAACACCTTGATTTCAGCCCAGTGATAGTGAGTTTGGACCTCTGGCCTCCAGAGCTGTAAGAGAATAAATGTATGTTGTTTTAAGCTAACCAGGATGTGGTAATTTGTTACAGCAGCCCCAGGAAACTAATATAGTACGTACAGTCTCTCCCTAAGGGTGAATATGATTGGAGGACTGAGGTGCTCAGGCAGACTTAATTCCGACAACTGCCATATCTCTGAGCCTCGTTGCATTTAATCACTGATTCTCCCACAAGATACCTGGGGTCCTTATGGGAATAAACTGCCTCTCATCTGCTCTCTATTCATGCCCAGTGGAATGGTGGAATATATAGGAAGCCCACAGCTTAGACCCTCGTTCTGGATCCTATTACACAAATCACCCTATTCAGGACACAGATGTAAATTCAGGAGAATGTAACCCATTCCAAAAAAAAAAGCCACTCAGCGTGGTATTTTTCTTTTATTCACTCAGTCATTTAGCAATTTTTAAAATTTTCTGCACCGCACGGCTTGCAGGATCTTAATTCCCCGACCAGGGATTGAAACCAGGCCCTCGGCAGTGAAAGCTCAAAGTCCTAACCACTGGACTGCCAGGGAATTCCCAGCAATTATTTTTGAAGAGCCTACTCTGTGCCATGAACTGTGTACTTTTAGAAACTCAGCAATCATTTATCTCCCAGCTCTTCACCTCTAAGTCAAAATTCAACTGAATCTCATTTAGTGGGAAGTTTACACAGAAAGGAGAAGGGCTACTTTTCCTGCTTAAAGAAACGCCCTTCCCAGAATCTGATCTCACTTGTAAATCGTTTCCGGGCATAGTGGATGAGGAGTGATTTATTTCTTCTCCCACCCAGTACAAAAGTTAAGCCGTTTCTGGATACACAAGCCTAGGATGTTGCCTATGATGACAATATTCAGTCTCATCAGGTTTGCTCTTGTTGTTAAATGATTTCAGATGATACCACTATCTGTATTTGTACTTCCAAAATATCCATTGGATTTTAGAATAGGGACCTCAGAGATCCAGGTCAGTGTCACATTATTCTATGTTGTGTGATGGCTAACAGTGTCAAGCCTAGGAGCTTGTATATGATGAAATTAAGTTAATTGTAATAGAGAGGCATATGGTAAATTAACCAGACTGATTCCATTGAGCTTTATATATTAAAGTATAATTCAGATAGATTCTAAATGTTAAAATCAATTGAGTAACTTTTGCAATATGCGTTGATCTTTATACCTCAGTGGATCTGTGTACTGGCTGAAAGTCTGAGCATCTCTGGATCTTGACAGTTTTTCACAGGCTGTCTTAGTGCCTGAAATAGTGGTTAAGAACCTGAACACTGGATGCAGGAATTGAGAATCTAAATCTCTTCTCTAACCACTTACAAGCCATGTAACCAGAGAGGTATGACCTCTCTGGGTTTTGGTATCCTCACATGAAAAAATAAGAATACGATAGTTCTTATCTCACAGGGTCTTTGCAAGGATTTTCTGAGACATGGATATAAAGTCTATAGTATAATACTTCCCACTAAGATGAGGAACACAACAAGAATGTCCCCTCTCATCACGTCTTTCAGCATCATACTGGAAGTCCTAGCTAATACAGTATGAAAAGAAAAGATATACAGATTGGGAAGGGAGATATAAAATTGTCTTTGCATATGATGTGATTGTCTACATAGAAAGCTCAAAAAAATTAACAACAACAACAACAACAAAATTCCTGCAACTAATAAGTAATTTTAGCAAGGTCGCAGGATACAACATTAATATAGAAAATTCAATGACTTCCCTGGACACCAGCAATGAACAAGTGAATTTGGAGTTAGAAACACAATACCATTAATATCACCCCCCTCCAAAAGTAGCACTTAGGTATAAATCTAACAAAATGTGCTTAAGATCTATATGAGAAAAACTATTAAAACTTTGATGGAAGAAATAAAAGAAGAGCTAAGTAAATGCGGAGAGATGCCATGTTCATGGATAGGAAGACTGAGTATTGTCAAGATGTCAATTCTTCCCAACTTGATCTATAAATTCAAGGCATTGCCAGTCAGAATCCCAGCAAGTTATTTTGTGGATATTGGCAAACTTATTCTAAAGTTTATATGGAGAGGCAAAAGATGCAGAATAGCCAGCACAACATCGAAGGAAAAGAGCAAATTTGGAAGGCTGACACTACCTAATTTTAAGACTTACTATAAAGTTACAGTAATCAAGACAGTGTGGTAGTGGTGAAAGAACAGACAAATAGATCAATGGAATGGAATAGCGAGCTCAGGAATAGACCCACGTAAATGTAGTCAACTAATCTTTGAAAAGGAGCAAAGACAATACAATGAAGCAAAGATAGTTTTCTTAACAAATGGTGCTGGAACAACTGGACATCTATGTGCAAAAAAAAATAATCTAGAAACATATCTTACACAATTCACAAAAGTGAACACAAAATGACTCATAGACCTAAATGTAAAACATAAAACTGTAAGACTCCTAGAAGACAACACAAGAGAAAATCTAGATGCCCTTGGGTATGGCAATGACTTTTTTTTTTTTTTTTAATAAATTTATTTATTTATTTATTTTTGCTGTGTTGGGTCTTCGTTTCTGTGCAAGGGCTTTCTCTAGTTGCAGCGAGCGGGGGCCACTCTTCATCGCGGTGCGCGGGCCTCTCACTGTCGCGGTCTCTCTTGTTGCGGAGCACAGGCTCCAGATGCGCAGGCTCAGTAGTTGTGGCTCACGGGCCCGGTTGCTCCGCGGCATGTGGGATCCTCCCAGACCAGGGCTCGAACCCATGTCTCCTGCATTGGCAGGCGGATTCTCAACCACTGCACCACCAGGGAAGCCCGGCAATGACTTTTTAGATGTAACACCAAAGGCATAATCCATGAAAGAAAAATTGATAAATTGGACTGCAGTAAAAACAAATGAACAAACAAACAAAAAAACTTCTTCTCTGAGAAAGATACTGCCTATAGAGTAAGAGAAGCCACAGACTGGGAGAAAGTATTTGCAAAAGACATATCTGTTAAAGGACTTTTATTCAAAATATTTAAATTATATAGCATAACATTTGGCCCAGTTAATGCTCACCAAGTGTTAGCTATTACTGTTATTTGATCATTGCTTTTTCATTTTGACTCAGTATCCTTCCATTACCAGAAGTTTTCTCGTGTAAGTTTTTGACAGTAGCAGTTGGTTTATTCCATCCAAATATTTCTCTCAGTCAAATCCTGAGAGCTGGCCAGCTGATATCATTGAGGGTTTATTGGGCTCCTCTTCTAGACAAGCCTTGAAGGCAATGTGTTTGGTGGACTTGGGGTCAAGCAACAGTGCCCGGAAGCCCATCTGTTTTTGGGCAGATCAGAGATAGTACCAGGGAGTGTAGGCTCGTCTCATTCCACTGCTTTCTCAGTGAGAAAAGTGAGTGGGGTTGATGACAGGTAGATACAGCCCTCGGGGAGCAGACATCGCTGTGCATCTGTGCAGAGTGGCTGTGGAGAACTGACTAAACCAAACTTGAAAACAGTACCACTCTAGGGAAACACCTCCCTGGCCTGCCCGTCCTTTAGGAGAGCTGCCCGTCTTGGGGCAGAATTCTGGAGATTCCCTCCACTCTTTCTTGCCCACCCCGTGCTGTGGGCACACCCAGTCACACTGCCATGGGGCTCAGAGACAGGGAGGTCAGGCGGCAGCTGCTGGGTGGCGTTTGCATAGCGTTTGGCCCACGGTAGAGAGTGGACTGTGTGTGAATGCAGGGTGGTCAGAATGGTGGCCCCCAAGAGTGTGGAGTGCCTCCTTCACCGCCCTCCCTCTGCCCCAATCTCTCTCCTATCCTCCCCTCTGGGTTGCCTCCTGCTGAAGTAACAAGTTTCCTTCAACTTCTGGTCAAATGAATGAAAGAACAGGTTTTAGAGGGATAATAAAGTATTGTAAATGAAGATTAGAGTTTCAGATTTGGGGTTTCCCTTCAATTGTTGTGACTACTTAATTGCTTATTAAATATTCATGAGATGTTGGTAGCATATAGAAGATAAAGGGAGAGTTTCTGGTCAGTGGGTTTATGTTCTTTTTTAACTTTTTTTAATCGGAGTATAGTTGATTTACAATATTGTGTTAGTTTCAGGTGTACAGCAAAGTGATTCGGTTTTTTTATATACATATATATATATATATATGTATGTGTATATGTATATATATTCTTTTTAAAAATTCTTTTCCATTATAGGTTATTTTAAGATATTGGATACTGTTCTCTGTGCTATATAGTAAATCCTTGTTCAACTATTTTATATACAGTAAGGTGTATCTGTTAATCCCATACTCTTAATTTATCCTCCCCCTCACTCCGCCACTTCCCTTTGGTAACCATAAGTTTGTTTGCTATGTCTGTGAACCTAGTGGGTTTGTATTCTCATCAAAAATGCGAGAAAGCAAAGCTATAACACAGAGGCATTCTAGGTAAAAAGTTAGACAAAGTTTCCTGGTGAACTGCTGAGAGCATCTCATTTCATTTTCCCTTTGCCCTTGGGTCTGTTCTGACCCTTCAACCTTACATCATTGAATGGGGAGGGGTAAAAGTATCAGGCTGTTGCATTATATGATCTCTCAACATGCAAACTGTGATGAAGGCTTTGAAAGAGCGCAAAGACACAAGTTTGACAAACCATATTAAAAAGCATGTGCAAGTAAGAGTAGCAGTGACTGAGAAAAATAAAGATATGGAGAAAAATATAAAACTTAAACGATTTTAATTGACTTTATTGACAATAGATGGTAATTGAGTACCCAGTACTTGACTTGAGGGCTTTAGGCTTTCTGTGGAGGGAGGAGAGTCTATGAGGATACCCAGGGAATTTTTTTTAAAGGGACACAAGGCTCCATGATGTGGGAAGCTGCTGGCACATGGCAATCCCTGTCTCTATGTTGAACCTGTTAGGATTAGCATTGGCTGCAAGTAACGAAGACTCAAATTACAGTAGCTCAAACAAGACATTTATTTCTTTCTTGTGTACAAGTAGGAGGTGGGCAGTCCAGGGATGAATGGCAACTCTGCTTCACAAAGTCCTCAGAGACTTGGACTCTTCAACTCACTGCTCTGCTGTCTCTAGAGGCCTTTGTCCTCAGGGTCCAAGATGGTGGTTAGAGTTCAAGCCATTAGATCCAAGCTCCAAGCAGGAAGAAGGGATGGAGAAGAAAGGGGCAAGGGGTATGTATCAGCTTTCTTTGAGGAAGTTCCTGAAACTACATAACAGTTCCATCCATTTCTGATTGGTCAGCAATTAGAGACATGGCTACATCTAGCTGTAAAGGAAACCAAGAAATGTGGCTAAAAACTCCCTAGCTAAAAATTGGGAGTTTTATTACTGTGGAGGAAGGAGAGAAAATTGCCATGGTAATTTCCTAAATCCCAGCTCTCAGTAAGTCATCATTTGAACAATGCATGCTGGTCTATCCTTAAAGTAAGATTGCCATTATATGCAATGCAAAAGATGTGGCTACTTACAATTTAAAGTTGGTAATCAAAGAATGTAGCTTCCTTCCTTGATCCTGATAAATCTGAACAGTTCTTCTAAAGGGTGATTGAATATTTGAGTTCTCACTACCTGTTAGGATTAGGAGTCAGACATAACTGAGTTCAAATCCTAGCTCTTCTGCTTACTAGCTGTGTGAATTTGAGCAGATAATTTAAGCTCTCTGAGCTTCAGTTTTATTATCCTTACAATGGACATGACACCCATGCCTAAAGATGTTGTTAGGATTAGATATCAATATAAATGTGACATACCAGGCATATAGGTACAGTTGACATGATAAATAGGAGCTTCTGTTCCTTCATCTTTTAATATACATTTATTCTCTCTTATTTGGAATCTTTTCTTCTGCTCTCTGACCATGTCTACACTCTCACCTTCCCAAGAAGTCTTTTTTCTTCCTGGTTCATGTCTTTTCCAACCAATGCACATAACACTTATAGAATTTTGTGAAATTAAAAATACATTAGAACAGATTCACTTACTTTTAATTGCTTTCTGATAATCTTGATTAACAGAAAAGAAAAGGGTAGAGTCATATATTGTTGGCACTGAAGAAGTTCAGGACCCTGGGTGAGTGGGTCTTGGATGTGAATGTTGCTATGGTCATGTGGAAAGATCCCCAAAGATGGAAGGTTTTCCTCCTGCTTAAAGGTGGAGCTGGGGTGTTCAAGTAGTTGCATAGGTGTCAAAGTCAGGAAGTGAGTTGTGCTAGGCTAGTGTGTGTGTGTGTGTGTTTACACGCGTGCTTGGGAATGACTTTGTGTGTGAGTGACCATGGGCATGTGAATGACTGTGTGACTGTGCATAGGTCTCTGTGCATGCGAGTTTGTGTGTGAGTGAATGTGTACATATGAGGTGAATGATTGTGTGTCTATGTGTGTGTGTGAAATTTCTACATGAAGGCAATAATGGGAGCCCTGAGATGTTCATAGCACTTAGGAGGTGGGTGGGAAGAAAGGTCTATCACAGGGGCAGACCCTCTAACTATAAGAAGTTACAATGTGGGCTTCCCTGGTGGCGCAGTGGTTGAGAATCTGCCTGCCAATGCAGGGGACACGGGTTCGAGCCCTGGGCTGGGAGGATCCCACATGCCGCGGAGCAACTGGGCCCGTGAGCCACAATTACTGAGCCTGCGCGTCTGGAACCTGTGCTCCGCAACAAGAGAGGCCGCGATAGTGAGAGGCCCGCGCACCGCGATGAAGAGTGGCCCCCGCTTGCCACAACTGGAGAAAGCCCTTGCACAGAAACGAAGACCCAACACAGCCATAAATTAATTAATTAATTAATTTAAAAAAAAAAAAAAAAAAGAAGAAGTTACAATGTGACTTTCTGGTGAAAGGGAACACAGAAGATTATACAAAACTAGAAACCCTAAAAAGTCTGTGTCAAGTCTGTATGCAGTTGCCTTATGTTTCTCTTCCTCCATTATTTAGGATGAATGACTATAGGCCAGATCCGATTGTAGTTTTTGCTTTTGCTTTTTTTTTTTTTTAATGAGAAACAAACACTAGCATTTTTCATTTTGTCATGTGTAGAAAGCTCTATCTTATCCTCCCTCTTTCTTGATTCTACTCTAAGAACCACCAAACAGATTGAGATCAGTCTTGCCAAGAAACTTTTATTATGAAGATGAAAATACACAGAGAAAAGTTTTAGTCTGAAAATATAAGGTAGTTAGATAGCTACAAAAATGGAAATCAAAATTTTAATGCATGGGCACATTTTGCTGTAATTATTTTATTTGCCATTAGCAAGGAATCTCAAGCTGTAGAGCAGCCAAAAGCCTATTTTGGAACTTAGTACTAGTGAATGAGCCGTTATCTTTACCACTTATTAAGAATTCCACTTATTCTTACTTTATTTTTGAAGTTCTTTGATGTCACATTCAAAGAGTTTGACTTTAATGAAATAATGCAAAAGAACAAGACAGAATGGAAAGTGAAACTAACTTTGAGGCTACCTTTTTTGGAAGAAAAAAAAAAAGAATTGCCAAGAATAAGGTACACCAAAGGGAGATGAACATCCTATAACTCCTGCTATAAAGTAGATATGAATCAGAATGTGGTGCCCTCCACATGGAAGACACCAAATAGTAACTTGTTTATGATAATGGTGGTGGGCGTGGTGATTTGAGATCTCAAATAACTCGAACCAAAAAAAAATTTCATGCAGCAGATTTGGTTTTCCATAGATGGCCATAATAAGATGGCCTCAATTATATACCCATCACAAAAATATCACTTCCCACAGGGTGGGAACATACCTCTGTTATTATGTCAAATATGACCTTGACGTACCTTAAGTCTATGTTTCCTCTCTCTCAACCTGGGCAGACCTTTGTAATTACCTTGACCAACAGAATGTGGCAGCAGTGATGCTGTGTGACTTTCAAAGCTAGGTCATAAAATGCAATATGGCTTCTATTTGGTTCTCTTTCTCTCTCTCTCTCTTTCTTCCTCTCTCTCTCTCTGATTGTCCTTGGACCCCAGCCACCATTTTCTGAGGAAGACAGCCCACTCAGAGAGGCCATGTGTGGGTGTTCCAGCTGACAATGCTAAATAGGCCTCCTACTGACAGCCAGCATCACTGCCAGACACGTGGTTGAAGGAGACATCATATGATTCCAGGCTTCAGCCTGTAAGTCTTCCAGCTGAGGCCCCAGATCTGGTGCCCTGTCTGAATTCTTGACCTGCAGGAACTGTGAGAGAGAATAAATTATTACTGCATTGTTGTTTTAAACCATTAACTTTTGGGAGTAATTTATGCAGCAAAAGCTTACCTGCTGGGAGAATTCAGGGATGCCACCAGATCACCCACCCAGGGAGCTGGGAGATTCTCCGTTTTTGCAGCATTATCTTACTAAGATGGTACAAGAGCTCTCTGTCCTGGGTGCTCATTCTTGACCCAGGGCCCCATCATTGCTGGGCTTAACCATTAGTCTCTCACAGTCTCTTCAAACTGAAGCATCTAAGTTATGATTAAGGTTCCATAATCTACTATCCATATCCTTTTTATGTGGTCACATAGTTTACTTATTTTGAATTTTTGCTTGTATAGATCAGTGCTTTCTAATGTTCAATGTGCATATCAATCAAGTGGGGATCTTGTTAAAATTTAAGTTCTGATTCAGTAGCTCTAGGGTGGGGCTTGAGAGTTTGCATTTCTAACATGCTCCCAGATGATGCTAATGCTGCTGGTCTGGGGACCACACTTTGAGTATCAAGGGTGTAGAGGGTTGTATAAACACAACAACATTTTGTGTAACCCGTTTCCAAGGAAGAAAACCAGAGGTAATATTTACTATCATTGATCATCTACAGTGTGATAAGACCCTTCCTAGGTGTTCCGTATACATCAACTCTAGTCCTCACAACATCCTGCTAGTAAATATTATTATCTTCACTTCTACTATGAAAAAACTAAGGTTCATAAAAGTTAGGTAAGCGGCAGATCCAGGGCTCATCACAAAACTGTGTCCTTGCCACTGTGCTGTCCATCTTTCCTGCTTCCTAAGCCTGCAATAGGTTCTCTGCTTATCAGTTCACTTTGAATAAGGAGATGCCTCTGTAACAGTTCTGTCCAATAGAACTTTCTGCAATGATAGAAATGTTCTGTGTCTGTCCTGTCCAATATGGTAGCCACATGTGGCTGTTGAGAATAAAAATGTGGCTAGTGTGACTAAAAAATTGAATTTTAAATTTTATTTAATTTTAATTAAAATTTTAAATTGCCTTATGTGGCTAGTGGCTAGAACAAATGGCTGATCGCTCTTGGCTACTATATAGGACAGCACAGCTCTATAGAAGGGGTCCTCCAGGCCACTGAGTTTGAAAGGTGACTTGGATTTGCATTGTAGGTATGTGTGCCATGACCACTTCTGCATGTGAAACATTTTAAGCATTTATACAGTATCCATAACTTTCATCCATAACCTTTACTTCCCTCTTATTTCCTTTCCTACATCCCATTGCATCAAACAACTTGTATCTTTTGGATTCACATCAGTTAAACAGCAGTCCTAGACACGCTGTAAATACTGGAGGCCACATAGAGGAAGAAACACCAATTCAGGAAAGGGGAGGACTGGAATAGCAAGTGGAAACCACCCTTCCATTCTTTACGGGTTTGGGAAAGAATGAAAAGGATCTATTCAGATGCTTCCCTTTCCTCTTGAGACTTAAACAATTAGAATGCTTTCAGCTACAAGTAGTAGAAACCTTGACTCAGATTGCTTTAAACAATGGAGTGTTATTTCACGTAACTGGAAGTCCAGGGCAGAGTGGACTAAATCTGAAGTCCAGGACTTCAGAGTTAGTTGACTCATTTGCTCAGCCCTGATCTCTTAAAAGACCCATGTTCTCACCATCGCTCCTCTGTCTCGTCAAAAAGAGCCATGTACCACAATGTTCATTGCAGCTCTATTTACAATAGCCAGGACATGGAAGCAACCTAAGTGTCCCTTGACAGATGAATGGATAAAGAAGATATGACACATATATACAATGGAATATTACTCAGCCATAAAAAGAAACGAAATTGAGTTATTTGTAGTGAGGTGGATGGACCTAGAGTCTGTCATACAGAGTGAAGTAAGTCAGAAAGAGAAAAACAAATACTGTATGCTAACACATATCTATGGAATCAAAAAAAAAGAACAAAGGTTCTGAAGAACGTAGGGGCAGGACAGGAATAAAGATGCAGATGTAGAGAATGGACTTGAGGACACAGGGAGAGGGAAGGGTAAGCTGGGACGAAGTGAGAGAGTGGCATAGACATATATACACTACCAAATGTAAAATAGATAGCTAGTGGGAAGCAGCTGCATAGCCCAGGGAGATCAGCTCGGTGCGTAGTGACCACCTAGAGTGGTGGGATAGGGAGGGTGGGAGGGAGACGCAAGAGGGAGGAGATATGGGGATATATGTATATGTATAGCTGACTCACTTTGTTATAAAGGAGAAACTAACACACCACTGTAAAGCAATTTTACTCCAATAAAGATGTTAAATTTAAAAAAAAAGCTGGCTTCCTCCACATGCTTGGCAGCAAGATGGCCACAGTAGTTCTGGGCAATATATCCAGACGTGGCAATCTGCAGAGGAAAGGGAAAACTATCTCTTCCTGCAGCTCTCTTGGAAGATTGAAAAGTTTCTCCAGAAGTGCTCAGATTTCCCCTCATGTTTCTTTGGCTGGAATCAGGTCACATAACCACTCCTGAACAAATATGACAAGGAAAATGAGGCTTTCCTTACTCTGATCAGGACCACTCCTGGGGCTGGGAGTGAGGCCAGCTTTTTCTGAGTACATGGATACCTGAACAAGATTGGGGTTCTGTTAGAAGCAAAGAAAGGGGAAGGATCAAACCTTGAAGGGGGCTTGGGATGGGGGAGATATTGAAGCATCCAGTTTGATATAAGCAAACTAGAGAATATTAGGGTTAGTGGCCTGTTTCTCTGAGCGTGATCATGGGTGGCTCTGTGTCTCCAGAGGAAGCCCATGTTTGGCTCAGTGCCACATCTAGTGCGCTTTAGCACTGAGAGCAATGGTGGAGTCTAGGCCAATGGACCTATAATGGTGCTTCTGATTCCCCGTTCCCTGGGCAGGGCACACAGGGCCCCAGTAGTTCCCACATGCCCTGGTGAGGGCCAAAGTGGGACAGACAGCCCTGAGAAGTACCAACAGTGAGTGTAAAGTACCCAGCACAGAGTTCAGAGTAGGATCTCACTTTCACACATAAGACTCCTCCTCTCTCTTCGAATATTCCCAACTCATGTGTGTCACATGCTGCCATCCTGGGGCTGATCTCTGCCCATCCCCAAGATGACTCCATTGTGTCAGAGGACTGCTTGTGCCCAACTTCTGCTTTTGATTCTCCTTCCATGCAGAGAACACCTATCTGGATCACCTTGTGCCTTCAGGGAGTTACTCCCAGCCCTCTGTGTGCAATCAAAGGCCTGGGAACAACCTGATTTGGGTATCTTTTTCTCCACTGAAGGAGGTCTAGTGAAACAGTGGCAAATACCAGCATCAAATGTTTTTCTACTTAAATAGGTCATTTCTTTGAGTCATATTCTCTGCTTTCGCTCTTCAGATTCACTTGGCCTTTCCTGGCGCTCTCACAGTGAGACACCCAAGGTGCCTGACGGTGGCCCTGTGCCACCTCAACTTCTGCTGTATCTCCTGGGTGGCATCGCAGCTTTCCTTACTGAAACAAGAAAGGAGCCCAGCCTTGCCCCCATCTCTAGGCATTCTGGCTGGAACCCCTTATTGTCCTGTGAAATCTCTCCTGTCCTGTGCAGTGGAAATCCCCTGGGGCTGAACCTCCACAGCCTTTCCTGAACTGCTGTATGGTTTCCTCAGGCTTCCCGCCTGCCTCTCTGTCCTTGCCCCTCAAAAACCCTGTTTCTGGAGTTACCCTTTCCTTTCATTTTCTCTCACATCCTGCATTCCTCCCTGGTCCAACCTTAGGTTTATGCTCTTACCTTCACCCTGGTGCTATTCCACTGCAGACATCTCTGCCTAATGTATCCCTCCACCTGACAGGCCCCCTTAGCTCAGAATGCTGCCACACCACCCCCCAGGTGCCCTTGCCTTGGTTCTACATCCCTTGTAACACAGTGGACCAATGAGTTTAGGAACGTCTTAACTGAGCCCTGATGGATGACCCAAGTCATTGTTTCCAAGGGCGAGTCCACTCACTGGAACCAGATGGTTGTATCAGACCTGCCTGGGAGTTTTTGAAAAATGCATATTTCTAGGCCCATGTCCTGACTACTGAATAAAAGACCTGGGGGTGGGGGTGGGGGGGAAGGAGACAGGAGGGAGTCTATATTTTTAAAATATACTTTCCATGTGATACTGCAGATCCCAGTGTGGGAAGCACTAGTTTGGTGCCTCTCCAGTTCTTATGTAGCCATCTGATTCCGTATGGCTATCTGATTCCCAATTTGAAATCACTCTTGTAATGGTAGTTGAATTAGGAACTGAAGCCTCTTTCAGACTCTAGACCAATACAGTACCTTGGGGAGAACAGAGGGTGAGAGAGTAGCTTCACTACAGGACATTCCATAGGTCCAGGCCCTCTGAAGAGCCATATATGGGGGTCAGCAATAAGGCACTGCAGACATTTTGTTTATTTGAGGGATAGGTGTTCGAGGATTTGGGTTAATGATAAGGCCTAGGATTTTGTCATGAGTTGAACAATTATGGTAACAGTAACTCAATTATCATCGTCAACAAATATCCACTGAGTGTCTGCCATGTGTAGGACACTGGAGCTTGGTAATAGAGACTCACAAAATAACTAAACACCTTCACCTAGAGTTGCTAATAAGGCAGCTGGGAAAGAGCACACAGGCTTCAAAAGATGTGCTGAAATTGTTATTTTCCAAGGAAAATTAATAGCTACTGGTTTCAGGTCCATTTTTTTCTTAACACCTTCATTCAAGAGTTACTAAGGGGCTGTGATATGCGAGGCACTGTACTAAGCCAAGGGTGGGGGGCAGTGATAAGGATACAAAGATGGGAAGAAATGGTTCCAGTGTAGCAGGGAGAAACACAGCTGCCACACAGTGTGGTCAGGGCTAAACAGAAAATCACTCTAATCATTGTGGGAGCACAGAGAAGAGAGCTCTTTCACTGTGGAGTTTGGGGCACTGGTTGCTTACATCTGCCTAAGAATGAACTATGTACCTGGAACTACACCAAGCACTTTGAATATGTTGTCTCACTTAATATAATTTATCATTCTCCAAGATCCTTTTAAGTAGATAGTCTTATCCTAATTTTACACATCACATGGATTCCCCCGAATGGTAACTGAAGCTTCCGTGAGAAGGGATAAAATACTATCCCTATAGTGTACACAATCCCATTGGTGTAAGCCGATTTGCATAGGAGGTATTGAGGTTTAAGGAGCTCTTAAACTCTCTGGTGGGACCAATGAACTCTCAGGTGGGAACAGTGGGAGAACCCTTGGGAGTAAATTCCAAAAGGGTTAGGTAGCCCATTGAGTTGTCCCAGTTAAAGACTTGGTCAAGGTTTAAGGTTTGGCAATTTTTGGATACAGGTGCACCCTGTATTTACAATCCATCCCCATCTGGAGGGGAAGAAGAGCTGTAAATCTTTGGGGCCCAATCAGCACTGTTGCATCATTTTGGGAAATCCTTGACTGACCAAAACGTGTAAGATGAGAGCTATCTCTGTTGTTCCAAAGGAACTGTTAAGAAACAGTAGTGGGATTTCCCTGGTGACGCAGTGGTTAAGAATCCGCCTGCCAATGCAGGGGACACGGGATCGAGCCCTGGTCTGGGAAGATCCCACATGCCGCAAAGCAACTAAGCCCATGCGCCACAACTACTGAGCCCGTGTGCCACAACTACTGAAGCCCGTGCACCTGGAGCCCGTGCTCTGCAACAAGAGAAGCCACCTCAATGAGAAACCCGTGCACCACAACGAAGAGTAGCCCCGCTCACTGCAACTAGAGAAAGCCCACGTGTGCAGCAACAAAGACCCAACGCAGCCAAAAATAAATTAATTAATTAATTTTTTTAAAAAAAGAAAGAAAAGAAACAGTAGTGGTGGTGCCCAAAGGCTTGAGCAAGGAGGATCAAGACGGTGGCAAGGTTGGTGGTGGATTTTACTCCTGACTGGCAGCCAATCTGCTCCAACTGGCAATGAAGTTAGTTGCCTTTAGGTGACTGAGATGACTGTGGCAGTAACAATAAGGGCAAAATTCCAGCCTCCAAGTGTACTTTGTGGACCAGCTAGGTCTGGATTTAGAGTCAGGTTTCAACAGTCTCACTTAACAGTTCCCAAAAATACTTACAGAGAGGGGATCTGTTAAAACACACACATGCACGCACGCACACACACAAGGCACACAAGGCACACACACACCCGTACCTGAATGGCCTTTAAACTGACTGGGGGATCAGTGTGGCCAAACCGGTGAGAGTCAGGGATTTCTGCTAAGTCATTAGATTTTTATTTCCAGCCTGGTGGAGCTCTTTGGGCTACCTACAGATGAGAAAACTGAAGGTTATTTATTACTCAGAGTCATGGAACCAGTACACAGCAGAGCCCGGATTCAAACCCAGATTCTTCTGACTACAAATGTATCCCTCTTGTGAGGTGATATTTGAATAGAGGCTTTGTAAGTGGAAGGGGGCTAAAGACAGGTCATTCCAGAGAGAGTGGCAGCCAAGTTTGCAAAGACAGAAAGGATGAAAGAGCAGGTGTTTAGGAGGCTAGGCCGTGTAGTATGTAATTCAGCGAGGCTGATGATAGACGTCGCAGAGGAAGTTGGAACAGGTGAGCCTGCAAAGGCCCACTGGGGTAGATTATGCAGAGCCCTTAACCTTGCTAAGGCAGAGCATATAGACCTCTTTCACTCACCCTCCCACCTTTTGATAAATCCCCAAATCTAATTTCCTCCTTTATAGTTACATGAAGTATCAAATACAGTAAATGTGTTGACAAAAAAATCACAGCAACAGAAATTTTTAGAATGTGAATTTTCAAATTACAGTTGACCCTTGAGCAACATGGGTTTGAACTGCATGGGTCCACTTATACGTGGATTTTTTCAATGGGAAATACTCCAGCACTACGTGATCTGTGGTTGGTTGAATCCAGGGATGCAGAACTGCCAATACAGGGGTGGGGGGAATCGCCTATATGGTGGGTCATGGGCCTATGGGATTTTTGACCATGTTGGGGGGTTGGCCCCAACCCCTGCATTGTTCAAGCGTCAACTCTACTATGTTCTTGAGTCCACCTAGTATTTTTTACCTCAGCTGCCTGGAGGTAGAGCTATGGAGTCAGGGAGATCAGGATGAGGTCATCTTAACTCTACAAAAGCAATGCAGACACAGGAGCAACAGATTCGAGAGCCATTTCAGAGAAAGCACTGCTAAGACCTCTCATAGGAGAGAACTATTGGATTTTTAAGCTGCCTTGATTACTGGGAATTTTTGCTTTAAGCCTGGAAGCGGCAATATTCCAACCCTACATAGACATTCATATTTGATTCTAAGTTCAGGAACATCGAAAAGAAGTGAATTTTAGGCCTGATAAATACTCTGCTATTCACAATGTCACTTTAAATAGGTGTTTTGTGTCAAAATGAGAGAATTTATGACCTTAATGATTTTAACCTCAAAGCAGCTGGACACTTGGCCACATGCATGTTGATTATTATAATAACTGCAAGTGATTTTTGGGCCCTCATTGTATGCCAGGCACTGTAGGAAGTATTTTGCATGTATTATCTCATCAATCCTCACAACAGCTCCATGAATTAAGTGCCATTATGATCCTCATTTTATAGATCAGTGAGTGGAAGCTCAGAAAGGAGAAGTGACCTGCCTAAGGTTACACAGCTGGTAAATGGTAGAGCTGGAATTAGAACTCAGGTTTGTTTAACATCAGAGTCACTCTGATTGGGAGAGGGGCTACTGAAATGAGAGCTCAGGGGTTTAGAGAGTGAGCTGGGGTGTGGCCACATCCCCATCTTGGACAGGAGATCTAGGCAATGCCAACAGCAAATGCCTCTTAGAGTCAGGGTGCATCATTCCCACGGGGAGACCTTTATTCTGTGTAGAAGGTGCCACATACAGTCCTTCGGCTTGGAAAAGGGAAGGCTAAACTTAGTCCCCATTTTCCAAATCTTGCCCCTAATGCTGCCAGCTCACATCCCGATGGAATATGGAATAGGTGTAGGTGCTTTCTGGCCACAAAACTGGTTCCTGAATTGTGTGCCTGATTCCAAAGCACCCTTGTAGAGATGGGGCAGCGGGGAAGGCACGACAGCGCCAGGAATAGAGTCTCAGAGAAAAGCAGAGAGCATCACCCAGCACCTCTGGTTCAAGGTCCCCAACCATTACTTGACCTTGACTCTTCCTCACTTGGGTTTTATTAAACACACCCATTGCACATACTTTTTTTTTTATGTAATTATTTAAACGTAATTCTGTAAAAGGTGAATGTGCTTTTGCTTTAAGAATTCAGACATCATAAAATCCTTGAGCAGCTTTTAAACATTTAACTCTCGAAGTTTAACAACTTTGGCTGCGACTGTGAAAGAAACAAGTTATAAATGGCATTTAAACACAAACTGAGTTTTTTCTCACAACTGATACGGACTTTACTCCTGCTCACCACAGGACACAATTTATCTTATCTATGGAAGCCTTTTTTATCTGTCATGGATTCTGGGGGGAAAAATGCATTATGTGTGCTTATCGAATGTAGTTGTTTTAAACTTAATAAATGGCCTTCTAAAAGCCACTTGCGGATTATTTCTAACAGGGCCTACAACCTAAATTACTAAGGTTTAAAAGTGCACAAAGATCTCACCAAGGCCCTTGACTACTGTCAAGTTCTTTTCTCCATGTATTTGGCACCCAGGTCTAGGTCAGACAAGTCCCAGCTGTAATTTGATGGTGACTAACCTAAGCATTGTGATATACGGCCCTAGAAATGAAAAAGAAAAAACCCATCTCTGAAAGAGTTGAAATTTGTTACCACTTCACTGGCAGAAGCTGAATAGTGAAATGGTAGAACAATGAATCCACATTTCTTTGGAAGAGGAAACTAAGAAAGAATGGAACAATCTATAAACGTGGGAGGGGAGTAGGTCGTGAGTCTCCCAAGGTTAACCGCATTGCCACTACTTCAGTTTTCCCAAGTTGGAAAAAAACAGACCAAGTTTTGCACCACCCAAAATGAAGTCAGACCAGGCCCATCATGTTTTAAATATGTGGTGATGCTTTCTTATGTCTTGAATAAGATGTAAGAAAGAACAGTTCTGCCCGCAGGCCCTGTCTAATGTTGGCTTTGACAGCTCCTGTGGGCTTTTATGTGACTATTTGCTCTGAATAAATAATGGAACCACATTCTCACACAAAGACTGCTAATTCTGCAGCCTTCTGAGATCCACAAGTTACCACAAAACCAAACCTTGTGTTTACACGTACAAGGGGATCTGGAGCTCCAACGAGGAGCTTGAGTTCGTCTCACATTAGAATCCTTAGTCTAACTAACACCAGGAATCTTTGTTCCTTTTGTATTTAGGTTGTTCTGTTGTTTTTTGTTTGGTTGGTTGTGTCTTCCCCAGTTACATTTGGAGGAAGTAATGGGGGAATGGCATGTTTAGATAGATTTGTGGGAAAGAGGTTGACACCGACCTCTATCTTTCCCATGAATCTAGCTGTACCATTGAGTTTCCAAAGAGATGCCTTGTCAATTATTTAGACAGTGGAGGGGATTGGCAATTGGCTTTCCTTCTTACTGAACAATGCTAAGTAAGCACTAGGATACTAGGAATAAGTGCTAAATAGCCAAGAAAAAGGAACAACTACTACTCCCCTCCATAAGCGGGTCTCTTAAATTTCTCACCTTGTGACCACTGTAGGTGTTCAGATGGCTCAACGTAATGACGGAGGGGAGTGGAATTAGATGCAGATCCCTTCTTTGCCGACCTTTCAAGACTGCAATTATCTCTTGATTCCACACTCACCACTCCCCAGGCCCTCAGGGAGCCCTCTCTCATTACTATGCCCTTTGGGAATTGAACTCCACACCAATGAGAATAAATAGATGGAAAAGACTAGAAAGAAAGAAAAAAAGAAGTGGCCCTTTAGGTTCACAGTGGTCAGACTTCAACTTGAAAACAGATGGAAAGAAATATAGACTGGGGCTACTAGAGAATGTATAAAATTTCATCCATTAAATAAGATGCATGTTTTTACCCCAACCTACTTGTAGACTTTCTCTTTACTTAGATGCTATGGAACAGAAGTTTTTTTTTTTTATAAAGTTTCTTCATTTGCTGACTGTTGTCTGCAGAACCGCAAAAATGAAAAAGGGGAATATTAGCTTCCTCAATAACTGCCTGTTAATTACTTCTCCTGACTGTAAGCTCCTTGAGAGAGGCATTGGGTCTTAATCCTGTTGTAAACCCAGAGCATTGTGCATGGGAGATACTTAATGGATAGTGAATGAATGAATGAATTAGCAACAAGGAGGATTAAAGAGTTAAGAGTTAAGAATTGAGTGCTATACTAACAAATGCACTATTAGTGTTAGTGCTATACTAACAAATGCACTAAATAATTAAGTTTAATTACCATGTGCGTCCATAACGGTGACGTTAAGGTGAAAAATACTCTTTCTGTTTAGTTCAGTTTTAGGAATGAGTGATGACAAGAAGAGGTAAGGGTCAAAATATTCAATGCAGCTGCAGCATCCAAGGATTGATAAGCGAAAGTAATTAGTAGTCAGTGGCAGGTTAATTTTTTAAGCCCCGAATCAGTCATTTGCAAGGATGGTAAAAAAAAAAAAAAAAAAAGCTGGAAAGCATTAGTTTCTTCTCTGCCCTATCTCTTTATGATTCATCCACTTTCTTTAAGTAAGTTAGTTATCCAAGGGTGTTACACTGACCCTTTAAAGCGACTAAGTTGGCAAGACTTGCTCCTCCCCTCCCGCCAAGTTAATCATTTCTTCTTTCATTCAATGCATTTTTTTACACCTATTATAGGTCAACGTGCTAGTCCTATGGAATAGAAAAAAATTGTACACAGCATCCTTACCTTCATTACTTATAGCCTATCTTAGTCTGTTTGAGCTGCTATAACAAAAATACCATAGACTGGGTGGCTTGTTAACAACAGAAATTTATGTCTCACAGTTATGGAGGCTGTAAGTCCTAAGTCAGGGTGCCAGCATGGTCAGGTAAAGGCCCTTTTCTGAGTTTCAGACTGCTAACTTCTCATTGTATCCTCACATGGGGGAAGGGTCAAGGGAGCTCTCTAGAGTCACTTTTACAAGGGCACTAATTCCATTTGTGAGGGCTCCAGCCTTGACCTAATCAACTCCCAAAGATGCCACCTCATAATACCATCACCTTGGGGCTGGGCTTCAACACATCAAATTTAGGGGTACACATTCATACCATAGTATAACCTAATTGAGGAGAAAAGATATAAGCACATGAAAAACTAAGGTAATCAATAATGGAAATGTCAATACAAAAAAAGTTAGAAGGCAGTATGTGATCAGAAGCCTGAAGAACAGAGTCTACCCTGCCCTCTTCCTTTTTTGGGAAGCATCACTTCCCAGACCTGATATACAGGATTACTGTAGAAGCCATGTTCTTGTAGCATGAACTCACCTGCCTGGCCAAAGTTGAATGGACCAGGAGTGGTACCTGACCAAGTCGGACCAATCAGATCTTCTCCAGGAATTTGGAATTGGGAGCAGTTTGGTTATTCCCCTTTATAGAAGAGACGTAAATATTGGTAGCAGCCATTTTCCACCATGACAAAGCAAAGAAAGTCAGTTGCAGTGAGGAAAGAGAAGGAAGCAAAGGTGAAAAGAGAAGCAAAGATTAAAGAAGGAGGGAAGGGACTCTGGTTCTCTAATGGCCTCTAGTCCATAGTTTCAGCAGTTCTGAGTTTCATTTTTCTCTCTGTCCTTGAGATCCATGAGAGCTTTCTGTATCCATTTAAGGGTGCACTTCTACTTCTGCAGGAAGCAATTTCATCTTTAACAAGTTGAGTTGCTCTGACATCTGGCTGGCCTATGTCATTGGAAATCCAGGGCATTCCTGGTCCAATTTGAGGATGCTTTCTCAATACTCCCTTCCTCCTGCTGTATGTATTTACTAGCACCTCTCATTTTATAGCATCTCAGAGGTTGGTTCCTTCCAAAACTCCCTCATTACCCTTTCTTTTAGGCTCCAAAGTGGACAGGTGCTTCAAATATTTAATTTTATTTAATCCTTACAATAACACTTTTATGAGGTAAATATTGTTATTATCAACATTTTGCAGATAAATTTGGTGCACAGAAATTGAGCAAGTTACCCAAAGTCACATATCTAATAAATGTTTGAGTCAGGATATGAACTGAAGCAGTGTGACTCCTGAGCACATTCTCCTAACCACTAAGCCACTCTCCCTCATTTTGCTGGTATAGCACAGGGAGCATTGCCTAGGATGATCTTTTCTTCAGCACTTTAAAATGTTAGGATCTTTCTATTTCTCCCATTCCATATTTTATTTTTGTAAAGCATAAACCTTGTAGTGGAGACTAGGTAGATACTCACTGATCTCTTTCCTCTTGCAAGGCAGACTGGAAGTCTAAATTTCCTACTCTCCCTTGAAGTTAAGTTGGAGATACATGCTGCATACTGGCCCTGGAATGGGACAAAAAGTGACATATGCTCCTTCCTGGACAGAAACTTCTCTAGACCATTTTCTTTGCTCTTTCTTCTTTTTCCATGTAGATAAAGAATCCATATCCTGTAGATGATAGTGGCACCAGGCTATAAGGAGCCTAGATCCCTGAGTCATCATATGGAGGCAAAACACCTAGGAGAACCATCCAACTGTCAATGACTGGGACTCGAGTGGGAAATGATTGTGCTGAGCCACTGCAATTTAGGGTTGTTTGTTACAGAAGCTGCCAGTTTTTCTTTATTGATCTACTTAGTGAATTCCCCAAATTGGATGAGCACTGGTGGCCACCAAGAAAGTAGGCATTTGGGTATACATACCAAGATTATTTTTTATAGAAGCTTCATCCCTTTAAAAATATCTGATTTGTATTATTAGTGAAAGAAATTAGTGATAATACTCTCAAAAGACACTCAGCCCTATACCTCTGTGGTTGTTCAGAGGATGGTACCATGAGAGTCTTTGCCATAGCTGATGGGGTAAATCTTTCTGTGGCTCCTCAGAGCATTCTCTGGATGGTGAGGTCAGCTTCTTGCTTATGCAGGGACAGAGACTTCCGTCAGAGAGTCATGGAGTTACATTTCAGAACAGGATGCTCAAGAGCCCAGCTCCAGCTTACATAGAGGCTGCATTTAGTTGCTTTTTGACAGCAGCTGAGTGGGACAGAAGTTGTTTTTTGTTTTTTTTTTTAACTTACATACAGTGTGGCCATTCAGTCTTCTTGGGCCCATCATTTTAAGGGTTTTCTCCATTCCTACAAGTTAGAAAAGGGAGTCACTGTTATCCAAATGGAAAGCTTCTGACTTGGGTGAATAAAGAAAGATGTAACAAATGGTGTTGATAAAAGAATGAACCTTTATTTTCTGCGGGTCAACTGGTGGAGCTATAGAAAAAACCTAAGTGTCCTTATGCTAGGAAGTCCAAACTGGAAGCTGATAACGTCCTTTTGGGAAGCTGTTGAAAATGTGCAGTAAAAGTTGCTCAGTTTGCAGTTAATCTCATCATTAAGTCAAAGGTCAAGGTTTTATTTCAAATTAAATTTATCATGAATTTATGAAAATGAACTTGCCACATTTATAAATGATCTCAGCCATCTCCATATGATTTTGGTAAACTGTCATCTTGCAAAAGAACATTCTGACTTTCCCAGGGTAACAGGCTCTCTGCCTGACCATAGTGAACGTAAGGAGAGACACAAGAGCTAAAATCTATGCTTTTGTTATATTCTTACAGTTTAAATTAAATGTCCCTAGACTGGGCTGCCAAGACATTGCTGCATTAAGATTCAAGGACATGAGCTTGGAGATGTTACACTTAAAATAAGGTGTGGTTGTTGTTTTTCTATGTTATTAGTCATTCAATTAATATTCCCTGAGTGCTTTAATGTTCTATGCACTAAGTGCAACAAAACTGCTACCTACTGTCAACTGGGGTAATTATTTATTTAATTTTTGCTGCCACCTCTGCTAGAGCAAGCCTTGTTTTGATACAGCACAAGATGGGATCCAGAGTCTGGCACATAGTGGGTGCTGAGTAGATGCTTGTTGAACGAATATATGAGCCCATTATGATATCTGAGAAATCCTATGTGAGCAGCAGCATCAATGTCACCTCTGCTCAGTCTGTGTCCCCGTGAAAAGGATAAACTTTCCCAGGTCAAAAAAGACAAGGAATTGTTTCTATAGTGTGTTAATGCAACGGACATTTACTGAATGGTTAGTTTGTGGTAGACACAGTGCTGGGCCCATTGGCTGGGAGACACTCACGCTCTGAACTCTAGTTCCAACAGCAGCATATTGGGTGCCCCATGCTTTATTGCCTTGGGTAGATAAGTAATTAGTTAAGCACTGATGCCTTTGAGAATGTCTCCTTTCTTTTCACCCTCAATTATTCCAAGAGGGGAGAGAGGGAGGCAGCTGGTTGGTATGAGTGTCAGGGTCATAATATACCCCTATTTTCTTAGGAGTACATGGAATGAAACAAAGTGTTGGACTTCCCTGGTGGTGCAGTGGTTAAGAATCTGCCTGCCAATGCAGGGGACACAGTTTCAGGCCCTGGTCCGGGAAGATCCCACATGCTGTGGAGCAGCTAAGCCTGTGAGCCACAGCTACTGAGCCTGTGCTCCAGAGCCCATGAGCCACGACTATTGAGTCCACATGCTACAACTACTGAAGCCCACGTGCCTAGAGCCTGTGCTCCACAACAAAGAGTAGCCCCTGCTCTCCACAACTAGAGAAAGCCTGCGCACAGCTGTGAAGACCCAATGCAGCCAAAAATAAATAAATTAATTAATTAATTAAAAAAAAAAAAACAAATGAAGCGGTAACCAACATCTTCTTTGAAATGAGACTGGGAGGGATTAGCTGAGGGGAGGGCATCATTAGAGAGAGAAGCGCCATTAATCACTATCCTGAAATAATCCAAGTTGAATATCTTATTGTTTAATTATTTTTAATCTTTTGGAAATACAGAGCCACCCTGGGGTGTTTTCTTTTCTCTCTCCCTCCTACGGAGCAGTCTGCTTGGGGAGCTGAAGGCTTCCTGTGTATTTCTTGAACTGGATCCAAATTCATTACAGATATACTGTGAAGTGGACAGAGATGATGAAGCTGGTAGAGAGGGTGGGGGAAGAGGGAAAGAAAGAGAGCTACCGTAAGTAGCCTGGGCTAGTTTTAGAAGTTGAAAGGTGATCTTTGACCTTCCCATGACTCATAAAGCACTTTATGACTCCCACCCCTTAGTCAAGAATTTTCAAGCTCAACAAAAGCGCTTTTAGCTGAAATGCCATTTTCACCCAGCTTCACAAGGACAACTTATTTTAGTTTCTGTGTTGACCAAGTACAGTTCTTCACTTTTGACTATCTGATAGCCGACCAACTTGGTTGATCCATGTGTATTTGTTTGGTCATACATTTCATCCAGACATAGAATTGGGTAGTGAGGTCCTATTTCTCTGTTGTGGGAAATGGATCATGAGATGTGTGTTATTTAGACACATGGATGGATTAGAGTTGCCAGTATGCAAAATAAGGAGAGGAGATTTTCCAATCAAGAGTCATCCAGAGAAGCAAACCCCTACATTTAGAATTGCATCCAGAGGTGCAAGCTAAGGGAATCCTTATAGCGGAATATTCCTGGGCTAAATACCCTGGACTTTCTAACACTTTCATAGCTTAGCTCCGATCTCTGATAAGGAGTACTAGTTATTCCATTCACCACCAATGAAATGTCCAGTTTCCTTATTTAGCTCCTTGAACGGCCCATAAAGCCAGATGAAAGAATTATAGCCATTCTTCTTTTAACGGGCTTCGGCATATGCTATGTGGTGGATTAAAATGGCTCCAAATTCTTTGACATTCTTCAATGAGAGGTGAGGTCTGTGTCCTCTCAGCTTGAATCTGGACATGCTCTGTGACTGCTTGACCAATAGAATACTTTGGAGGTATCATCTGAATATGGTGACCCATAAGGACCTTTTTTTTTTTTTTTTAAAGGGTTAGATTTTATTTATTTATTTATTTATTTTATTTTTGGCTGTGTTGGGTCTTCGTTTCTGTGCGAGGGCTTTCTCTAGTTGCGGCGGGCGGGGGCCACTCTTCATCGCGGCGCGCGGGCCTCTCACTATCGCGGCCTCTCTTGTAGCAGAAGCACAAGCTCCAGACGTGCAGGCTCAGTAGTTGGCGGCTCACGGGCCTAGTTGATCCGTGGCATGTGGGATCCTCCCAGACCAGGGCTCGAACCCGTGTCCCCTGCATTGGCAGGCGGATTCTCAACCACTGCGCCACCAGGGAAGCCCCATAAGGACCTTATAAGTTGTGCAAAAATGATCACATTTAATTTAAAAAAAATCTACTATTTTCCTGGCATTGTGCCAACTTGGGGGGATATTGATATTCATATATGGCTCCCATTTTTAAGAAGTTCACAGTCTGATGGAAATGATAGATGTACGTGTAACATCAAGATTTGAACCAGTGATGCTACCGATGGGATGCAGGCTTAACGAGATTCCCTGGGTTATTCTGAAGAGCTTGACTGGAAACCACATTTTAAGAAGCATTAGCTGTAGAAATACCCCTGAGTTTCAGTGACTCTCTGAGACTGTGCAGAGACTCATCTGGAAAGCCTCCACAGAGAAGGTGACAGTTCAGCCAACCCAGACTTCCGGCAGCCCTGTATGTGTTGTGATTGGTATAATCTGACAAATGCCAAAAGTCTTCCCCAACCAAAAATAACTTCCTCACTAGCCCCTCTATGGCATTCAAAACTCCTATGTAATAGTCCATCTTTGAATAGGCTTTGAAGATCTCTGCAAATTTTAAAATATTATTTGGAAAGGGTTACACAGTAGACCATTTTTAGCCCCTAACATATTAGCCTGAATTTCCTTATTTTTATGTTTCAAATTATTATCTTTGATTGATTATCTGGGCCAGCCCTTGAATACTATAGATGCTCAAAATACTTTTTTTTCTGATTAAATAAATACTTGTCCTGGGCTCAGAAAGTTTGCACAATGGTGTTTAAAGGCATGGATTGTTTTAAAGAGAGACGCTCCAGTGAGTGTAAGAAACCCCTCCTTTCAAAGCACAAATTGCTTCGAAGGTAAAGAATGACCATAGGCTCTTGAAAAAACAAATACACATTTAGCACCGGGGTGGCTATGAGGAACACACAGTGGGATTCAGGGTGGTGCATTCAAAGAGGCTGCGATCTAATGAATCACAATTAACAACACACTCAGAGAAAATTACACTGGGTACATATTTTAATGTGAAATAATGTGGCAGCCATTTAAAGTGGTATAAGCATTTAGCAACAAAGTCAGCCAGAGGGGCATTCTAGTGCCAAGGAAGTTTCTTCACAAGCTTGTGACAAAAAAGGGCCTGGCTCTTTTGTGTGATATGTTCGACGTTGTTTCAGATGCAAAGAATGTCTATAGATCCTGTGAAAGAATATTAGAACCTGAAGGAAGACTATCCTTTGGAAAAGATAATTAAGCATAATAATTTTTGGGTTAGGAAGGAGGATAATTGTACTGACTCCTTCTCAGCTGTTACCAAGACCAGATCTCTGGGACCATCATAGTCAGAAGGAATCCTTTCACTTACTGTGATTATGTAATCTCTTTGCCCTACCTGTTTGCAGAAATGGGTTAGAAGCCCCACAGCACCATTCATCCCATTTCTATATAGCTGACAGCCTTTCTAAAATGGAGGTCTGATGATAACACTTCGCTGCTTAAAATCCACAGAAAAAAATCCCAATGCCTCAACCTATAACATAGGATTCCAGAGCCTGGTCCCCTCCCTCTCCAGCCTCCTACCTTGCCACAGCTGTTTACACCGCAGGCTCTGGCCACACAGCTATTTTCTGAAGCTCCTTTCCCCATAGCATTCTCCTCCCATCTAGAGGACAATTCTACATGTACTAGAACCAGCTCAAGCATCAACTCCCTAATTATACATTTGCTTTTAGCTTCCAAGAAAGAACACATTTATTGTACTCTTTGTGGTGTTCTCATTGCACTTAGATAAATTTGGTATTCTAGACATGGTTGTGTGCCCTCTAGGCTCACTCTCCTCCCTTCTCTGTTCTTCTCTGTGCCCCAGGAGCCTGGCCCATATGCACTCTGGGTCTCCTTGTTCTCCAGCTCCCAGTGGGATTTGGCTCATGGGAGTCACTGGCAGGAGTCCAGAAAGGAGGATGCGAGGGAGTTGAAGTATTTATTCCCTGGCTCCCCCCTGCCTGTTTGCTGTGGTTTGTCTGGATCTTTCTACCAAAAGCTACAATTCCTTTCAGGCAGCCCCATCCCTATAGCTACCCTGTCCTGCCTCTGGGATCCTCTCCCGCTTCCTGCTTATTTGGCTCTCTTGTGGTAGCAGCAGCTCTTACTTGCTACTGGACATGGAGTACTGCTCTGCCCTTGTCTGTTCCTTGAGACCCTGCCCAGGCCTTGTGAACAGTCTTTAATTTGTTTTACTAATTACCCAATCTGAGTGGGCTATCTGTGTCCTGTAGGACTCTGAATGATACACCTAGTTTGCAGAGTAAGTTCAGGAACTTTATGTAACATCTATAATCTGATAATTTGGTATCTTTTTTTCCAACATGCCATCTGAACTGCTTCTTTGAGCTGTTAAGACAGGTAGCCCCAGCCTGCTAACAACAACAGAAAACATTATTCCAAGCCCCCCGCTTTTGCACCTCAGATAGGGAGTTCGGACGCCGTGTCTACTTACTGAGTCCACAGTGACAGATCTAGTCAATTAAGATTAGGAAAATTCTAACAGTAGAACTTTGACAGTTGGGTGTACCCTATCCCCACTAACAGTGGAGGAAACATTTATATAGAGTCTGGAGGCAATGTAGAGAACCAGTCCTGATCTTCAAATCCCACTGCCCAATATGGTGGTAGCAATTCCATTAAATAGCAGGTGTTTGTAATTCAGGTTGCCATAGATAATTAATCCAAAGTAGATGCTCAGTACATGCCTGTAAAATAGAATTTAATTGGATGGTTTCTGCAAGTTGCAAGCACAGTGGAGTGCTGAGTCGAAGCCAGAATTGAATTCTAGTTTGAACCCACCAGTTTCTGAAGGCACCCAGGTCCTTCCCGGGACACTGGTGGCAGAGCTAACATGTGATCCGCCGGTGGAGTGTCCCAAGTGGGGAAGACCACCCAATAGTCTCTAAATTGCAAGCCAAGGAGGGTACCTTGCTGTAAAGTATTTGCCAAATGATAATGTCAACCACACATAAACCACAGCGGGTGGAAAATTACATGTCTGAGCCGGGGACTGTCGTACATTTAAAGGTTAAGATCAGCAAGGAGTCCCTCTGGCTTTCCGCCCTGACAAATGCCCAGGTTCACACAGGCAGATGTATCTGAGCCTCTAGGCTGGGGGGTCTGGAGAGGCGGCCGCCACAGAGAAGGAGTTTTTTCATGAGCGACGCTTGTGGATGAAAGTGAAACCCCTGACTTGTGTGCCCAGGGGCTAAGATCTGAACTCCTGGCCTGAAAGAGAGACTCTGTTGAAAGAACAGTAGGCCTCCCTATGCTGAAATTGGCCAGTGGGATTTTTTCAATTTGCACCTGGTGTTGGGCAGGGGTTCATGAAAATCCACAGAAAGGAATGTTTCCGAGTTGAATGAGGGAAGAGGGGGGAAAAAAAGTAGTCCTTCGGAATCATGAAAAGCACTGATTCAATGTGTAAAACGGAGACCTAAGTCTTTGCTGAGGAAGACGTTTCTCGGCCAGCCTTGGAGGTCTACGCTTCACAAACATGTGCAATGGAGTATTCGCTGTCACCTCATTGGTTAGCCTTTGAAAGCCGAGCTGCGACGCTCAAAACCACCCAGGGGGAGCCAGAAAGGTTGTCCTTTTCTAACCAGGAGTCTTTTTCATCTTCTCTTTCCAGTGCAGAAGGCTTTTTCCAACCCACTAAATATTTAAAATTCATACTCAGTGACAGCCCTTTCTTGACTAAGTTGAAGGGGTTGGCATTTTTTGTAGCCTACTTCTTGTTTCCAGAAGGGCCAGAGTCTTGCTATAAAACATATGTTTTATTTCATCTAGAATTTCATTTAAGTAGTACAAAAATAAGAAATGCTTATATACAAATTTCAAATGCCACTAAAGAGACTAATTTAAAAACTTAAAGTCACCCTTAATGTTAATCTAGAAATGACCACTGTCAAAGGATTGGAGGGTACTTTTCCACGCTTTATTTTCTAAGCATTTAGGAACATACAAGGCATGCATTTTTTTTTTAAACTCTAAAAGAAGAACCAAATGTATATTTTAGGACTTGCAACTATAATAACTGAAATTAAAATCACCAAAGACCACAACATTGCTTTGTTGAAAGGAAACCTCTCCACTCCTATTTTACCTGACTTTCCTGAGGATTTGAAATTGTTGATGAAGTATCTCTTTGAGCTCTTACTGCTTCTTATCAATTTTCTGTCCTGGCAGCCCTTTTGCTCCTTGGTCTCTAAAACCTGTGGCTTCTAAAGCTCTTCTGTTTGTGACTTCAGGTCTATATGCCCAAGATTTCCAAATTTGTGTTCTACGTCATCCTGAGGCACGCATTTTAAACATAGTATAGAAATGTGAAAACAGAGTTATGCAGTGGATTCTCTACACTTAAATAAACTGCTTCTCTGATAAGTATAAATGATCTAAGTGGTTTTATTCTTGGCAAATTGCTAGTTTTTGAGAAGTTTAGGAAACTTTCAAATGACTTGTTCTAAAAATATTAGGTGGGACGCGTATTCGGGAACTTTGGAGTCAAGTGATCAGACCTAGGTTGAGGTAGAGAGAGAGTGATTCAGGATACAATTTTTATTCTAGGGCTGGGTCCACATGAATGGTGGGAGAAGGATGGTACTGTTAACCCAAGTAATGTGGAAAATCTCTGCTATGTTTCATTTAAATGCCCTGTAATTTTTTTTTACAAAAGGGGTTGTTCTAACATTGTGAGCTCTTGGTTTCTTCATCAGGCAAGGCTGCTGGCCCATCACTCATGATTTCAGTTTCCATTACAATGCTCATTTGCTCCCAGGTTGACTTAGCCTCCGTCTTCTTTGTGGTCCTGCTTAAATGTGCTTGAATTCATCAATGTGCTAGGTTAAGGCTGTGGTCAGACTTAAAATAATTTTTTAAGCTGATAGATTCAAAGACTTCAGAAATGCACATTGGACTTTCCAGTGCATTTATGAAAAATTGAGAATTTGGGACATATATAATAACGATAATGAAAAAAGTTTAATATCTGACTATGCACCATGCATTTCATCAGATGTTTTCATGAACCTTATCTTACTTAATTCTCCATCAGATGTTTCATAAGCCTTATCTCACTTAATTCTCCACTTAAAAATAAATGTAACTACATTTATTATTCACAGATGTGTAAGCAGAGGCTCAGAGAGGTTAGGTCACTTGCCCAAGGTCACCCAGCAGATAAGTTGCAGGGCTTAGATTTGAACCTAGGCTATTCTACTCCAGAGCCTTAACTACTGTCTTTCACTGTCTCCCTTTATTGACCTGGGGCATCTCTCATCAATTTAACTGTGTGATGGCATTTCAGGCTAGCAAGGGATCTCAACCCTGGGTGCACATTGACTCACCTGGGGACCTTTTGAAATATACCAAGCCTAAGCCCAGCCTCCAGAGATTCTGACTTAATTGGAGTTGAGGCCAGTATTGGTATCTTCAGCTTAGGTAGAGGCCAGTGTTTGGTTTTTTAAAAAAGTGATTCCAAAGCTCAGGCAGGCTCTGGGTTAGAAATACATTTTCTCTGAGAAATGGATGCATTAAAAAAAAAAAAAAAAAACCTTTGGGGGTTTAATGGCTTCCTCTCATTGTTTTCCCCCTGCTCTGAATGCCCTTGCCTTATTTCCCATAGACACTCCTGCCTCCAGAATCAGCTCCTGTAAGAAGTTTTCTAATCATCCCTTCCTTTGTACTCCCTAAGCAATTTCATATTTAGCTTGGCCTAGTTACTGTGCTGAGTGCCTCGTAGTTGGATTTTAATCGATTTACGTATGCTGCATCTTCCCACCCAGTTAATCTGTAGAGTCCTTAAGGGCAGAACTACATCTTCTCCAACTTCTGTTTCGTTTCAGGTACCTTGTTTTGTGCTGTGTGTACAGGTGTGTGAAACATGCTGGCTGAGTTAGCAGCAAAACTGCTGTGGGATTTCAGACGTGGAAGGGTGAGCAAGGGGCAAAGAAGAAAACTAAATCAAGAACTGACAGTCTTGGTGTAATAATCAACTTGTATTTCATGTATGTATTCAGTTGATACTTACTGAGCACGTACTACACAGCAGTCATATTCTAGTGAGAGACACAGAATCATCACGTGGATCCATAAACAGGTCATTTCAGATAGTATTGATATCTTGAAGGAAATAAAAGAAATTAATGTGGAAGAGAGCGACTGGGCAGGAAAGGGGCCTTCGGGAAAATTGGGGAAGGCCTTGCTGAAGGAGAGGATGCTTGAGACTAAAATCTGAGATGTCAGCCATGGAAATTCTGGAGAGTGTTCCAGACAGAAGCCCTAGAGGTAGACATGACTTTGGTTTGTGTGCTTGATGGAGAGAAAGAATGTCATTGTGGGACAAATACTGAACAAAGAGGCTAGTGCAGAGGTCAGAGATGAAGGCTGCGCCAGACTCTGCGGCCTCGAATGTCACAGTAAGGAGTATGAATTTCATTGTGGGCATAATGGAATTTTGAAAAGTGCGTGTAACCTAACTGCAATTCACAGTCAACTGATGATGCAAATGCAAATGTATGTGGGTATGTGGGCTGTCCTAATTATTTTATATTTTTGGATGGGGGCCTTAAGGAAATTCTACTAGTGACCTCTAGTGTAAGGAAAGCTTTAATGTATTTGGTTCTATTTGTTCCTTCAAAACATGGCCCTGACCCAGTGTCCAAATGCCTGAGGGACAGATCATCGACTATGTTTGGTTTTCGTTTTTTTTCTAACTATGCTAAAATGGAGGAGGGGGAAGGAATACCCCTGACAAAATGTTTATCTCATTTTACTTTGGTGGTAATGTGGCAGTAGCAGAGTTGTGGTTCGCTGTGTCGTTTAATAACATCAGTTGACTACACAGCTCAGCTTTCTTTTTCATTATTTCAGTATGAAACCTATAAATAGCAGAAACCTTGTGATAAACATTTGGTGTATTATTTATTGCCTCATAGATTCTGTAAGTCAGGGGGCCAGGCACAGCTTAGCTGGGTCCTCTGCTCAGGGTCTCAGAAGGCTGTAATCAGACTATCTGCTGGGCTACAGTCTCATCTGGAGGCTTAACTGGGGAAGAACCTTCTTCTGAGGTCACTCAAGTTGTTGGGAGAATGTATTTCCTTGCAGCTGTAGGACTGAGTGCCTGGCTTCTTGCCATCTGTCAGCTGGAAGTCATTCTAGAGGCTTCTATCAGCCTCTTGCCATGTGGGTCAGTCTGCTAACAAGACAGAATCTTAAATAACACAACATAATCATGGAAGTGACAGGCCATCACCTTTGCCATATTCTGTTGGGTTAGATGCAAATCTAGGGCCCATACATCAAGGAAGCAGAATACCTAAGGGCATGAATGCCAGAAATACAGGACCAGGAGTCATGGGGGCCATCTTAGAGTCTGCCCACCACACTTGGTTTTATTAAAGAAAGATGTTTGTCTTTGGAGGTTATAACCTACTAATGTAATAAAATTCAGTGGTTGCTGATAAGCAGATGTCTTAAATATTTTACTTTTATAAATGTAAACTTTGTTCTTTTTGGGTTTCCTCTGAAAGTAGAGAGGGAAGTACATCTTTTTTATATGAATTTGAACTGGTTTGTAAACTGACAAACATCTGCACAGTTATTGGTTTTTATGACAGTCCAAGGCTACCTCCTATCTTTTTGCAGTAAGATCACTCCATCCTGTACTATACAATAGCAGCCAAAATAAATCTATGGAATTTCTTAACCTGCCTTTCTAGGAGACTGCTGTCCCTGGAATATTTGCAGAGTGAAGTCCTCTGTGCACACTCACATGATGCTCTGTCATCTTTGGGAGGAGAGCCAATATTATAAAATGTTGCCAGGAAAAATAATGGATCACAGCAAAATAACCTGGGCATATAACCAGCCTGTGAGTTTGACATGCTTGATGTCCGTATCCTTTTAGCAAAGATTTGCCTTTTATTGCCACTCTTTGCCTAGCTAGTATTTTAGTGGTTCCTTTTGCTTCTGGAAACATCAGCCCCAAGATATTAGATCCAAAGTGTGGTGTTGTCAGGTCAGAAGCAGTACTAAGGAGTAGCTTGGAGGGAGTACCGAGAGTCCCCTCCCCTCCCCATTACCACTGCCCTTTTAAAAATATGGACAGTTGATGTTTTCTCAGACTTACGTGAAATGGTATGTAATTGGGCTCCAGGATAAGACTCCTACACCTACACCCTTCTAACTAGATTGCTGCCCCCACACCTCTCCCATTGAGGTGTTCTGAGACTCCTTTCATTTTAGGTTGATATCAGCTAAGAGAGATTTGGAAGCCCACCTTTTTCTTTACACATGCCTTAGAATTCAGAGGGGAAAAAATCATTGTAAATATTGCCTGAAGGACAGATGTGAACTAGCTGCTTCCCAGACCCAGACAACTGGTTTGGTTTCTTCTCTGGGAGGTGGTTGCTGCCAACCTTTTCAAGTTTCCTGGGTCAAAGAAACAGAAGTTAGAACCGGTAAGTGTTGACTAAGACAGATGTGGCAACTTTGATCAGTTAAGTATGAATAAATCAGAAATTCAAGGTTTGAATTCTCTCTGAAATACATACACACTTAGAGGGTAAGGAGACAAAGCGTTTGGCAGAATACATCTGCGGAGTTGCCAGCCGTATAATGCTTGATAAATAGCCAGATAGAGTTTGCCAGACCCAAAAGCAGCCAGATTTGCTCGTCTACACATTAAAGGAACATTAAGGTCTTTATCTATTGACCTGGACCTACTGAAGAAAAGGGAATTTTAGGGTTGAGACTAATGTTTCTTGGAAAAAAATCACCTCCAAATGCCTAATTATTGCTGAGATCTCTGTGTGACTTTGCATATCTAATGCCTGATATTCAATGATACACAAGTGTGGAGTCTGCAAATAAGTAAAGGATGTTATAAAGAGGGTAGAGACCAATTTGCCTCATTAGGTCGAGCAAGCATAAGGACAAGTAATGGCCTCTGACTGCAGTAGGGGAAAAGTAAATGAAATGTTAGAAAAGATGGCACTATGTAACAAACAAGGCCACAGCTGCATCAGGATGTAAAATGACTTTCCCAAGAGCCCCAGGTAGAAAGTACACAACAGACAGACTTTTGAAATTCTAACAAAAAAGAGATGTACTCAAACAATAGTGACAATTATTATTTATTTGTTGTTACTATTACTACCATTTACTAGATACCAAGCATGCACTTGGGCTATGTTCTGTGCTACCCCCTGTGCATATACTACTTATAAACCTAACAGCCCTTCAGCACAAGTATTCAGTTGGTGTGACTTCTTTTATAGGATTCCCGATCAGAATCTAGAAGCCATGTTGTTGTCCGTATGAATCTTAGGTTGCTATGGAAAGGTATCTTCTGAAGAGCCGGGATGCCTTATACCTAGAGGTTCTTGCAGATTTCCAACCATTCAAACACACCGCCTTGCCCAGTCTGACCCAAAGTGATTATAGAAAGCATATCATAGAACCAGGTTAACAACTATGACAGATAGGTGGCCCAGTCTGTGCTCAAATTTGCTAAGAAAATGCAAATATCATTTCTTAGAATTAATGGACCAAAGTATAATATTTCCTAGAATTAATAACCAACTGGTCAATTCTGTACTGATTATGATATGTGAAACATTTTTTATTGGGAGCTTATATAACAGATACTCTTCTAATAGTTTCTATATATAGTAACTCATTTAATCTTTACAATAACCTTATGATATAGTTTTATTCAGGAGTGACTAATATTTGAGATAGCGTTAGAATTGATGAATTGCTGTAACAAGCATCCCCTAAATCTTAGTGGCTTCATACAATAGAAGATTTATTTTGTGCTTAGGTCACAGTCAGTTGGATGGTTGGCAGACGGCTTTTCACATCATGATTTGCAGAGGCAGTAACAGCTATGGGGTCCTCAGAATCGTCTCCTGGATCTTCTGTAATTGGCCAGCAGACAACGAGACAGGAGAAAGAGCATGGAAGATCCTGTGGGAGGTTTGAGGGGTCATCCCAGTAGTGACATAACTACTTGCGCCCACATTCTAATGGTCAGAATTAGTCACAGGGCCCCACACAGATGCAAGGAGAAAATAGGAAATGGGATTTTCCTTTGTTCCCAGCAAGGAAAAGAAACCATGTGGTAAACATACCACAGTGTTTCTGCCCCAGATAGATACTGTGATCATCCCCGCTTTATAGGCGAGGGAATGAAGGCTCAAAGGTTCACTACACAATATCACACAGTCAGTGAGTAGAGTGGGGTTACAAAAACAAGTAGTTTTATCCCTGAGCCCATGCATGTAACCACAATTCTACTGCCCAATATAGTAGGGTGAGAAACATTATTCTCAAGGTATCACTATTTCATTTGATAGCTTCACCCCAGGTCTAGCCCCAGATTATTATTTAAATATTTTTTATGATTGGGTAAGTGTGCCATTTACAGAGTCCCAATCACTGGTCATATTATAAGCCAGTTATTCAAACAAAAGAAGATTCCAAACTCTGTAGGAAAACTGAATATCAGCCTTTCACCCCCAACACCCATATGCTTTCCCAGTCTTAGACCCCCCCCTCCCACTCAATCCCTACTATTACCACCACCAGCAAAAAAGAAAAAAGAAAGGAAAACAAAGTCCTCACAGCATTTGAGAAGGTCAAAGGGACTTTAGAGAGTTAATGTCTGCCTGCTCCTGAAATTAACCAGACATTTGGCTCTCGTCCTATAATGGATGTTTAAAAATATCAGGCGGTGAGCTCTGAGAGAGTGTAGGCCAGCCTTCAGCCTTGTGCTTCATAGCAGGCTGCTCCACGACTTTCCTTACCCACCACTGCTATTTCTCCTGCGTCCAAACACATCTGAAACCGTATCACTGGGGCTCCCCCGTGGTGCCTTTCCCTGAAGTCTTAGAGACAGCCTCGGGCTGGCCTGCTCAGCCCCCTTGGAGAGCTTCAGAAACCTGCCTGTCAGATGTGTACATGTCAACACGCCACCTGTTCTGGCAGGAAACCAATTTTCTATTTCTTCCTCCTTTGGGAAGTGTGCCTGTTTCTGGCATCTGTCCCCACTTATCCGGCTTCACACACTGAGACAAAGAAGTCGTTTCATTTCTCAAGCCATCTTTCCCACTTCTTAAAAAAAGTTCTTGAGTTCTCTCTCAACAGGTCTGTTGGCTCTGTTGTCTTCCTCTACTTTATGTATTTTAAACTCCTCTTGTTTCCGTGTGTAATATTCTTGCTCTGTTTTTCTCTTCTAGTTCCCCTTCTTTGTTTCCGTTTGGAGTCTTCATTCCATCTCTTTTTACCAACTTTGATTATATAAAAGAACCCCTCTTAAGTCATCTAAGAACAACTATTGATCGGAATGGTTTTCATTGTTTTTCTGGAACATTTTGTCATTTATCTTTAGACAAGTTTGATGACTTGCTTGTCTTTCCTTCTCATGGTGCACACTAAGATATAGCCAGTCTGAATGAGAAAGCATGACAATATTAAAATGTGGGCTCACACTACTGATCTGGACATTAAGAAACACTGCTCTCTGGATATTTAAAATAACATTAAACTTCCACTTTTTTCCCCAAACTCCTGCCACCTCTGTTGTTTGAAACATGATTTCTTTGGAGTGTGAAAAGAAACGGGTTCCAAGGAGGTTGCCTCATTGTCGTGTAGGCAGGTCAGATGGATTTTCTTCTTCCTAGAGAGTCATCCTATGATCTTGAAAAAGTGAAGCTGCAGGACAAAAGTGTATTTAGAGAAAGATATTATGGGACCGGAAGCTTAGAGAATTTAACTTCACTTCTGTGACTCAGATGGCCTCCCATTTTAAGAAAGTCATCTGAACACTATGTACTTTGGTTTTGCCTTTTTATAAAAAGGAAGCCAATAAAAATATAGCACCCAAAATACAGGCCCCTAACAAACTTCCAATAAATGGCTCATTAAAATCATCTTCAGAGTTATGTGGGTGAAAGCTTAATGAACTTACCAGCAAGTTTGTTTCCCAGCAATTGGAATTTTGTGAACATTCTATGCCTTCCTCCTTCTATCTCCCCCTGTCAAACCATCAGCCAGTTCTTGTCTTCCAATGAGCAATATTTGGATTTGCCTGATATGTTTCATGGGGCATGAAAGTTTTAGTGAAAAACAGGAATTAGCAGGGTGTGATGAGATTTATGGTGCATGCTCTTGGACATGATGTGGATTTCTTTATCTTCACCCCCTCTGTTCTCTCTATGACACAGTGTCACAAGTCAGTAATCTTGCAAGTTGTCAAGGCAGAGCCCATGGGCTCAAATACTGGCTCCACTGCTGTTTAGCTGTGTGATTTTCAGCAAGATCTATAACCTCTCTAAGCTTTAGTGTCCTCATAAGTAAAGACCTCCTTGCGAGCTGTGAGGACGAAATGGAGGAAAGCATGAGAAGCACTTAACACAGTGCCTGGCCTATAGTTGACGGGCAACAGTTAGCTCTCCCATCAGCTCAGTAGAGAATATTTTTTAAATATTAAACTAGTCTTTCTTCCTCTTCCCTTCAAACATTAATCCCTGGCAAATCCCATTTCCCTAAACTCCTTGGGCCTTTACAGTTGATTGCCACAGGGAAAGAGAGGGTGGGCACACACTAAAACTCCTCAGAAGTTATCATTTAGCTCTGAGTTGAAAAGCTGACATTCTGAGTCTATAGTGTGACAGTAACCTTGAAAGCCAAGCTTTTGTCCTTAACACAAGGCTCAACCTTCTACATTGTAAAGCTTCCCTTTACTTAACAGGAGTCAAGCCTGGTAGATTTGGACTCCAGAGCTTTACTTATGAGCCCTAGAAAAAGAAAGAAGGAAGATGTGATGTAAGAAAAAATTTCACCTGACTGAAAGGGAAATTAAGGAAACCCACCAGGTTCCAGAGAGAGGAGTCCAAGAAGGAGGAGAAAAAAAGAGAGTACAGATGGAATTGAGGATTGTGACTTCACCTTCAGGATGAAAATTCTGGGTGGAAAAAGGTTTGAGAAACCCTGAGAGTAGGCTGACATAGCCCAGACATCTCAAGATAAATAGAGGGAATTCAAAAGCCCTTTAAGGGAGCTCCCTGTTCTCAGTCTAGCACTGGACCATCCGGGTGAGAATTAGAAAGGCCCAAACTCCCCTACATGGCCAGGATGGAGCTCCAGAATCCTCCTGTGTTTCAGTAAAAGAATCAAGAAGTGCTATAGACCACTGAACCAGAGAAGGACAGAGCAAAGTCCAAGAGGTAAGATGGGGAGGTTATTTCATGATGCAGAGTCCTCAGGTCAGGCGACTATGGCAGAAACCACAAACTTCTACCTCAAGTGCTAGGTGCAAATGAGATAAGCTACATCGCACTAGAGACAAGCACGGGCAGCAGAAATAATATCCAAATGGTCATCTGGTGTCAGAGGCCCAGAGCATTCAAGGAACAGCAGAGACAGAGTGACCCAGAAATGGTAACTTTAACTTTTCTCTGCTACCTGTGAAAACAAAGAGCTCCTGAATAAGGTAAGATCTGAGAGAGAAGATGAAGAATCTATGTTTACCTCTGCAAATCTGAATATAATTTATAAATTTCTGACCCTTTTACAAAAATAATCAAGAACTGGACTCATACTGAAGCTGACTTTCAGTTTGCTCATGTGAGTAAGGTATTTGGCATAGGACATCTAACTACATCTCAGACCTGTGGTGAAAAAGAGAAAAACCTTTTGAAAAATAAATTTTGAAGCTCCACAGAATAAAGATGGTAGCCTGCCACAATTACATATGATTTTTTCGTATGAAAGTGGGTCACCTAAGGGCATCCACCAAAACACACACACTCCTGTAGACATGCCACTTAGCTACTTAGCTATGTGAGTAGTCCTAAACAAGGTTTATGAGTCCTAATCAGATGTACCTCGCTACTTACTGCCTGAAGCATTCCCTGTTTGGGGCTGAAGTAACCCAACTAAAAATATACCTACCAATCCACACCTCCCTGTTGTTTCTAGGACGCTAAGGGCAGAAAAAGTCTCCAAATAGACTTCAAAGAGCCAACAGCTCTTCAGGACACTAATTCGCACCAGTATTGTGAAAAGCAGAATAAATGTGTAGCATAGTTACCAATAATGTTACAAACTCAAGGTGTTAGCATGTGAAATGAGGTTGTTATGTTGATGACAGTGATCATATCAACTGTTCCTCCTTACAATCATAGGGTACGTTTGGATCACGGACACTAAAATTACCAACCAGTCGTTTAGAGCTCAAATTTACAGCACCCATTCAAGATAAATTGGTTCATTTCAACTCAGTGGCATTGGGCAACAGAAAGAATGTGAAGTTCTCAAACTGGTTTGTACCAGCTCAAGCTTGATGAAGTTCTGGGCAAATGGTTCTTTCAGACATTGCTCAACTAGGACATCATTTCTGCTCTTGTCAGAATGGAAATCCCAAAAGCACATATTTTAGAGTCCACAGACGGTCTGTAGAGTGTATTTCAGTAACTCCTAAAGCTTCACTGTTGGAAAATTCTTTATTTTGTAACCCAAGTCTCCCAGCGTCATGAGGAGTCACTAGGTCCTTGAATGGCCATCAGTCTTATTCCAAGTCTCCATCTTGGATACAACAGTCCTGTCTCTTCCTCAAGTATTTCTAAACATTCCTAGATGGCTTACATTCCTGGTGGTTGCTTATTGTCTTAGTTAGGAATTGGGTATGCCTGCCTGTAACCAGAACTTAACTGCTGTGGTTTAGACAAACAGAAGGAGAGATGTCTTTCTCACACTTCAAGTCTTTGAAGTTCCAGGCCCCTTCAGTATTTCTTTCCTCTGTCCTTAACACAAGGCTCTTGCCTTATTCTTGTTGCTTAATGGTCACAAGATGGCTGTCCCTTTTCCAAGCTCAGGTCTTTGCTCTCAGCAGAAAGAGGAAAGGACAAAGAATTAAGGGCAACACCTGAAGCAGGAAAGCAAAACTTTCCCAGAAATCCCCCGCAGACTTTTAACTATGTCTCAATGGCCCAACATGAGTGGCAGTATTTTCCCTGAAGCCTGGGAAAGCAAGGGTTTCAGTGAGGTGCATTCCCACCTGAAGAAACAAAATATGAATGGGGTTGGTAAGGAAAAAGGGGAGCATGGCAGCTGAGCCCCCAGCAGTGTCTGCCAGCCTTCCCATCCCTCATCGTGAGCCCCTGCTTCTGGCTTCTCCACCCAGGCCAGGTCTCCTAACTGCGGGCAGGGGAAATCTAACCCTAGATACCAAATGTGAATGCCTCAGTGGTGGCCTTGCCTCCTCGTGGGGGTGTGGCCTCCTGGCCATTACTTCCTGCTCCTCCAGCCTGACACCATATTGCTGAGACCACTTTATTTCCTTATTCATTCAATTAACAAATACTCTTGAGCAACTTCTATGTGTCAAGGACTGTTCTAGATACGAGAGATATGGAAGACACCAAGATCTCAAGGCCATACCCTTCATGGACCTTACATTTAATGGGAGAAATTGGGTTTCTGCCCCCCAGTTGTCCCCTTACCCGGGCACGTCCGTGCAGGACACAGCCTGCACCACTGTTTATTCCCCTGATGACCCTGCTCATTCCCCAGGGATCAAGGCTTCTGGCCTCCTCTCTCTCTCTACCAGAAGAAGAAGTCAGAAAAAAGGAAAAGCACACAACAAACATTATTTTTTTTCCGAAATGAACCCACTGACCTGTTCCAAGTCTCTTATGTTGTTCAACAGGATATTTACCATCTCAGTCTGAAGCACCTGCCTCTGGGTCACTCCCTTTGCTCAGAGCTTCCTCAGGAAGAGTATTTTCACTTTTTTCCTGCATGAGAGACTTTGCTTTAAACACCAGTTCCGGTTTGCACCTTTACAGCCACCAGGAGTTCAGGAGATGTGGGATCCCATCCAACATATATCTCATGGAGCTTCCTCACAGAGCAATTCTGCCCACTGAGAGTTCACAGCTTAATTTCCTGGGCACATTTGCATTGACAGTCTGTGTGTTCTGAAGCTCCTTTATAAAATTCAAATTCAGGTTTTATTTGAGTCTAGTTGATGTGTTGCTTTGAACCTCTTCTTCGATTAGGGAAAGGGGATGATAAAATCTCAGGCCTGACTTACCCCCACTAACTCAGGACCCCATGTATAAAGGAAATATGACAGTGTCAGAGGCATCATATGCAAAGGTATTCAAAGAGAAAGGGGGTCCTTGAGGAGGTTTGAAGGTTCTGTGTGCAGGGGATCAAGGGTAATGTGGTTGAATTTATAAATTTCTCAACTTCCCAACGTATACTCCTTACCAAACTGCCTCATCTCCAGCTCCCATGCTCTGTTTTGTGTTCTCTGTCCCAACTAAACATGGGATTTCCTTCTCTCATTTCAAAACCTTCCCTCAAGTGCTTTTCCCTGCTCTCTGCCAAGCACATCCTTCAAATTCATCGCTCAGGATATTCCTCCTCCTTAAACTTGGCACATGCATGCCAGCCTCCCTGTCTTCACCCTGCTCAGCCTGACTCTCCCTTGGCACTTGTATATAGCTGTGTCCAACTACCCATCACTTGCCCCTTTACTGATGGCTGTGCTGATTCATCATGAAATGATACAACTCAGAAAAGGGACATCAGGGTCGTCTACATCCTCGGGAACTCCCCATTATAGATTGTGTAACTCCTTGCCCAAAATAGCTCATCTGTAAATGAGGCCGCTGCAGGTTTAAGATGCAAATTTTCTCTTCGGCAGGCTTGATATTCTAGGCAATTTACATTGGAGACTGCAGAGCAGTGGGTGTGTAACTGGTTCCAACCTGTCTGGGTGGTGACGCAATCGTGGGGAGGCCATCTGTGTTTCCTCCATCTGCTGAAGCTTCTCTGCGCCTAAGCAAGTGCAATAAACCAACAGCCTCGCCTCTCTGAGCAGCCTTCTCCAACTGGACCACTCCTCTTTGGGAGTCCACGGACTCTGAGGCTCCAGAGCTGTAGGTCTACAGATGGATCACGGTTCCATGCACGTGCCAATAAAGAATTGCAGAACCTCTGAGCCTCAGTTCCCTTATCAATAAAATGGGATGATTATGTATTCCTCATAAGTTTGATGTGAAGACTGTGTGAGAAAATGTGCAATGAAACCCTTTGTACGTTGCAGGTGCTGAGCATTGTTAATTCTCTGCCCCTCTCTATCATATTCTCCTGCCGGGATATTCATTGTTCGTTTGCATGAAGTCTCATTTCCCCTCCATTATTGTGAACCCCTCCAGGACAAAAGTCATATCTTATCTGTCTTTACATAGGGAAGAGTAGGATGATAGAAGGAACATAAAACCATCTTGGTCATGGACCTGCCATTCACCATCTGTGTGACATTGGGCTAGTTCATTTGTCAGTAAAACAGGGGGTTTGGTTTAGAGGATTGCTAAGGTCTGTGTGTCTGACCTAAATCCCCTAAAGAACTTAGTAAATGGGCATCTAGGAAGTGTGAGACCCAAGACTTTTTAATAGGTGAATAGGAGAATGTCCAATATCTTAATGGCATTGTGGTCACACTGGGAGTTCCTTCCTAATGGGCAAGCCCAGCAGACTAGAGAGCTTGATCCTGCTGCAGCTTCTCAGGCCCACAGAAAGAAGGTGTCCCTTGGAACTGAAGCCCCACCCCAAGCCAAATTCTAAGAACCAGGAAAACATGTCACAAGAGTACACACCCTCCCCTACATCACATCCATTCAACTGCCCAGCAAGACTGATGTAAGGATGCTGGTGGGAATGACGGATTGAGAGATAGGAGTCTAAATTCAGGCTCTGCTATCTCCCTTCCATTTTTTTTCTCACAGCTGATGCTGGAAGCTAAGGTACACAACTGGTGAGCAAATGTTTGGTACTTTCCCCACCCACTGATAGTATAATGAAAGTCAGTATTGATGCTGAGAATTGCTTTGAATTATCAGGTAAAAAATGCTGTATGGGTCAGATTATAAAATTGCCAATTCTATGACCATATCTTTACACAAGGAGAAAGGTTTTTCCCTGTGTCACGCCATTTATTTAAAGTTATACACAACCTGACAAATTTGCTATACAACCAATCAATTTAGATAGTATCTTTGATCCTGTATTAAACAAAGCTGGGATGAAGGTTCCTGTTCTTGGCTTGTTCCTGGTACCATCACAAGAATATCTACCACATTTGTTTCTAATGAGCTTGTTTGGATCTTTCCGTAAGAATGATAAGACACAGGATCACTCCAATGCAATGTCATTTCTGTCTCTAAGACCAGGAACCTCAAACATTACAAGTTTCTATAATTAATTGAAATTGGCCAAAGGTCAAACTAGTGGGAGGAAGGGGTTGTAAATTAGTCACCAAAGGGAAATGACTTATCCAGCTCAAAAGATAAGTTAACCTACCTGCGGCCCTAACCTCCATTTCAGCACAGTCCTCATTTGGCAATCTGGACTGGAAGGCAGTAAGGTAAAGAGGTGTAACTCATTCTAAGATGTGAGCTCCTGGCGATTTTCAATTTTCACAAATTCTTGAGTTTAAGAATTTGCAGAAGGACTTGGAAACAGATGTTATGAAGACTGCCAACTCAAATGCACCTAGGCGTCACTAATATATCCTGCTTCATCAGTTTGGAATATGAAATAACCTCGCATTTCTTTGAAAGTTCAATTTATAATAACTTTAATCCCCTGTGCTCACTGAGAAAAGAAGTCTATACTTTCTTTCCTGGCCATTGCTCATGAGGAGACTAAGAACCCAAGTCCACAAAGGACCCAAGTCCACATTCACTCAGGGAAGATGATGACAGCTCTTGCTGTGTCTCTACTGAAAGCATTAGTGCATCGGTCTAGTGCAAGCAGAAAGGCTGCCGCCACCAATCATCTGGGGTCAGGGAGGTCAGCAGGGCAGAGTGCTTCTCCTTAGAGTGCCATGTTCTGCTCAGCTATGAGGCTCCGTGCCATGGCAAGTGGGGTTCCAGCAGGGGAAGTCTTTGTGATCAGTCCTCTTTCTCACATCCTCAGCTATTTTCCACTGGGCATGGACACTGTATGAAGATGACTGAATCAGGAAAGGACAATATCAGTGCCAGACTAGCTCTACTCTTGGACCATCTTGATCCTGTTCTTGAACTGAAGGCACTTGAATGTACCTGATGGTGAGTTTCCCCTTGAGCCCCACCCTAATGACTTATCTTGCCAAGTTAATTCAATTTAAAACATTTCCATATTTCAGAGATGTTCTAATAACTTGGAGTATCTAAAACAAGGACTTTGAGTCTTGTTTCTCTTCAACCTCCAAAGAATCCTCCAAATCCCATTATAAATACAAGATTGGTACTTAAAGGAGTGCACTGTCTAATGCCATTGCCAATAGCAGTCAAGCACTAAGACTTTGTCAGGTCAGGGAATACCCTCTTACAACCCTTCCATGTGAACCCTGGGAGAGCACTAGCCTTACATCAACTGAACCTCTCATATAGCTCAGCCCAGAACAAAATTGCCTATGTCAAAGTGATTTGATAGCTAGAATCAGAAACAGCAACTTTTAAAATGGCCTTTTTCAAATAGTAATAATGAAATAATAATTTTAAGTCCTACATCATTGGGTGATAAAGACACACTGATAGTTTGTGGGAATTGACTACATGCTGAGTACTTTCATACATATCATCCTTATTAATACTCAGTGAAAAGGAAAGAGGAAGAAGGGAAGAGCCCTGAGCCCCCAGACGTGCAGATACTATGTTAGTCCTGACGTACTTTGTCTCGTTAGAAAGCTAAGGCTGAGAGAAGTTAAGGAACCTGTCAGTGTTCACACAGCCAGTACATGGCAGAGCTGGGATTCAGAATCAAGTCTTCGTAACTCCACCATCCATGTCTTAACCGCTGTACCCTAAGGCCTCTCTGGCTTAGCAATGAGGTAAGTTGTTACCTCATCAAAGCGGCACCAAAAACAAGGTATGAGGTCCATCTAAAATTCTATCTCCGGGCTTCCCTGGTGGCACAGTGGTTGGGAATCCGCCTGCCAATGCAGGACACAAGGGTTCAATCCCTGGCCCGGGAAGATCTCACATGCTGCGGAGCAACTAAGCCCCTGCGCCACAACTACTGAGCCTGCACCCTAGAGCCCACGAGCCACAACTACTGAAGCCCGTGTGCCTAGAGCCCATGTTCTGCAACGGGAGAAGCCACCGCAGTGAGAAGCCCGCGCACCGCAATGAAGAGTAGCCCCCGCTCACTGCAACTAGAGAAAGCCCACGCGAAGCAACGAAGACCCAACACAGCCAAAGATAAATAAATAAAATAAATAAATAAAAATTCTATCTCCTTCTCTCCTTGTAGCTCTGTTCCATGCCAGGTGTGCTTTGGTGATTAATGCTTTTGAAGCTCTGGGTGTGTCCAGATGATCTGCTATCTACAGCGCACAAATGGGAAATTTCAAGATGGTGTTCTTTAACAGGCTTGCCACCAAATGCTGTCAGAAAACTAAAATTGTCCAGGCTATTTTGAGACCAAACTCAAAGTTTTATCCAGCTTCTCCTCAAAGTAAATTGACATCCATGAATCTCAGAGCTGTTCTCTGCCTCACATTTTAGTTGGAGTCATATAGCTAGAGTTTGTTCAAATTCATGTCCCTGTGTTGACCCTAATGCTTCTGAAAAGCCCAGTGGAATTACAGGGTCTCAGGTGGAATTGGGGGCCTGCCTTCATTTGCTTCAAAATAAAGATAAGAGTTGACTCAGAATGTGAACACAGAACCAGGAATAAAATGAGAATCGCCCATTTTATGTTTACACACCACATAAGCTGAATGTGGGTGTAGCTTGTTTACTTTTAAGTATAAATTACCAAGTTTTCCCACCTTGAGATAGAAACCTGACCTGTGAGACAGAATTTTCTCTTCTTCCCTCCTTTTCTAACAAGTAAGGATGGCTCAGTGAAATGTGTGTTGGTTTTCATTCCAGGTGAGAAAGTAGAAGTAAGCCTGAAAATTCTGAGTAATGCATCTGAGATGCATCTGAGACCAGACTGGACGGGACACTAAAACAGACAGTAACAAGGACCGGAAATGTCACCCCCCCACACCTGCCCCATTATTGGCGCTTGACACTTGGCCCTGGGTCCTGACGTCCTCATAGTCACTGTGTAGCCCAGGAAGTGATGCAGGGCGACACACACAGAGAATCTTTTCCTGGAAATGGGTTTGGAGGACAGCTTATTATACACAGTAAGCCCTTGTGTATGTGATTGAAAATAAACTCAGACAGTGCATCAGGTTACAGTTATGTGTTGAAAGGCGAAAATCCACTTATCCACGTGCCCTGACCGAAGACTGCCCGAGCCTGGAATGCCATCCCAGGACCTCAGACTAAGTGATCAGACACTTCTTTATCCAGAGTCCAGTGACTTAGGGATAGACTTCCATGGAATTTAAACTTAGTTTAAAAAACACATAACTTTTTGGGACTTCCCTGGTGGCGCAGTGGTTAAGAATCCGCCTGCCAATGCAGGGGACGTTGGTTCTATCCCTGGTCCGGGAAGGTCCCACATGCCGCGGAGCAACTAAGCCCATGTGTCACAGCTACTGAGCCTACACTCTAGAGCCCGCGAGTCACAACTTCTGAGCCCACGTGCCACAACTACTGAAGCCCGTGAGCCTAGAGCCCGTGCTCCGCAACAAGAGAAGCCACCGCAATGGGAAGCCTGAGCACTGCAATGAAGAGTAGCTCCTGCTCACCGCAACTAGAGAAAGCCCACAAGCAGCAACGAAGACCCAACACAGCCAAAATAAATAAATAAATAAATAAATAAATAAATAAATACATTTATTAAAAAAATAAAATAAAAATAAAAAACACATAACTTTTTGGGTCTTTTAAAGAAAGGAGACCATGTTGTATGAGATGGTCACATGATCTTTTATCTGTCAGCTTGTTACTGGTTACCCAGATGCTACTGTGGAGGGACTATTCTGGGTCATCTTTCACATATTTTCCTCCATTCATTGTTCATGATATTATCCAGTCACAGCGTGTTTGTTGGCCCTAAGCTGTATGAATGAAAAATATGACAAACTTTCAAGCTTTGTCCCTCCAGACAGAAAAAAAAAATCATAATTTTTTTATCATTGCTTTTGATACTCTAATGAAGTTCTTGTTAAGGAAATAATATTTCTGGACCAGAAAATGGTGTATATGTGTCAGGATGTTATGTCTTTTCTTCCTCCATGATGTACATCTCAGTTGAAATGTTTCCTTCCTGTCTTCCTTTCCCATGCTGTACAGCTATAGTTCTGGAGCTGACTGTATAATTTCAAGAAGATAATTTTCTATCAACTTAAAACACTTCGGAGGACTCAGGAAAAAGTCTTTTGGCACCTACTTAGGGAGAACTATTATGCTGGTTGCAGTAACATTTTGGAAATAAGAAGTGTCTTTAGTCTTATGATTACATAAATTTCTACTTGGCAAACAAGGATTGTTCTGGCACTGTGGGCCTAGAATTTAAGACATCATCTTTTTTACCTAAATTCCTTTTCTGTGAATCTACATTGTTGGTGAGGACACAACCCAGGGGAGTATTTGTTGTAATTCAGTGCTCAAGAATATGGACAAAGGTTCAGGGGACTTAAATATTTTAAATTATTTTAGCAGGTACAGAGGACTGGGAAGGAGGGAATCACAGCTTCTCATTCAGTTAGCCCGTGGACAGCTACAGGAGAGAGCTCTAGGGCCCACGGGGGGAAGCATGGCTCCTGTATTTTCATAATAGGCTCCCTGAAACAGAAACATTTCAGGTAGTAAATGAGTCCCAGTGGCAGCTTAATGCTATAAAAAGAGTTAGAACTTTTGCCCTAAGTATAGGTTCCCAGCCTGTGCACTGTGGGCTCCTGGCAGTCTGCAGTTTTGTAAAGGATGAGAAATTGGGTAGAAAATAGCCTGGATGATATGTCTCATACAGTTGTGTCCTAGGTCAACTAACATAGTGGTTAAGGCCCTGGAGCCTTACAGGTTTGAATCTTGGCTACGCCTCTTACTGGTCATATGGCCCCGAACAAGTTATTTCACTTCTGAGTGCTTCCGTTTCTTCATTTCTGCAAAATGTGGACTAGTGTCACATACTTAGGAGTCAACACACTTTAGCTATTGTTTAGTATGGGCTAGTGTCACATACTTAGGAGTCAACACACTTTAGCTATTGTTTAGTATGGGCTAGTGTCACATACTTAGGAGTCAACACACTTTAGCTATTGTTACTGTTTGATAGACATATAAGTGGCTGCCATCATGATAAATTAAAAAGACATTCAGGGACTTCCCTGGTGGCACAGTGGTTAAGACTCCATGCTCCCAGTGCAGGGGGCCCAGGTTCCCTGATCCCTGCTCAGGGAACTAGATCCCACATGCATGCCACAACTAAGAGTTCGCATGCCACAACTAAGGAGCCCATGTGCTGCAACTAAGGAGTCTGCCTGTTGCAACTAAGACCTGGTACAACCAAATAAATAAAATAAATAAAAAATAAAATAAATTAAAAAAAAATTCATTTGAATGTGATTTCATCGCTACTCTTTGCAAATATATAAAGTTTCAGTGGATGGAAACCAAATGTAGGATTACCATCATATGGGAGATCCTTGTTCTCAGAAAGGGATAGAAGGAATAAAGAGGTGGGGCTGAGTTATCCTAAAATAGAGATGATATATATGGCAGGCAAGGCCAATGTCTCCCATTAAGCACAGTAGATAGATAGTCTAGGACTCATGATACTTTTAAGAGCTCATAAAAATGTTCTTTTAGGGGGCTTCCCTGATGGCACAGTGGTTGAGAGTCTGCCTGCCAATGCGGGGGACACGGGTTCGAGCCCTGGCCTGGGAAGATCCCACATGCCGCAGAGCAGCTAGGCCCGTGAGCCACAATTACTGAGCCTGCGCGTCTGGAGCCTGTGCCCTGCAACAAGAGAGGCCGCGATAGTGAGAGGCCTGCACACCGCGATGAAGAGTGGCCCCCGCTCGCCGCAACTAGAGAAAGCCCTCGCACAGAAACGAAGACCCAACACAGCCATAAATAAATAAAATTTTTAAAAAATGTTCTTTTATTATTTATTTATTTAATAAATTTATTTATTTTATTTTTATTTATTTTCGGCTGTGTTGGGTCTTTGTTGCTACTCCCGGGCTTTCTCTAGTTGCAGCAAGCGGGGGCTACTCTTCACTGCGGTGCGCGGGCTTCTCATTGCAGTGGCTTCTCTTGTTGCAGAGCACGGGCTCTAGAGCTCTCTAGTAGTTGCGGCGCACGGGCTTAGTTGCTCCGCGGCATGTGGGATCTTCCCAGACCAGGGCTCGAACCCGTGTCCCCTGCAATGGCAGGCGATTCTTAACCACTGCGCCACCAGGGAAGCCCATAAAAATGTTCTTTTAAAATTAGAAGAAATGTTTTAATATGTAATATTAGCATAGAACTTTTGCATATAATTTTAATATTTTTATAGGGGAAGGGTCCAATGAAGACAAAAGTATTAGGGCCCATGGAGGTCATAATGTTGCCCTGACTTGGCAAGTGCCTCTGTTACATTTGCTCATGTACTTCTCTGTGTCCCCTACCGAATGGGGAGATCTTGGAGCAGAGACTGCATCCTCTTTGCCACTGTACACGCAAAGCCTGTTGTGGTGCCTGGCACATAATAGGCAGCCAATAAATATTTGGTGAATGAAGGAAATGATTAGCATTTTGGGTCACATGCAACAAGCGTGATGCCCTGGAAAGAAGGTTGTTGCTAAGTCTCTATGCGAGCCAATCTGAGGGCAGCCTAGAAGCGCATTTGAAAGTGGTGTTCTATGTTCCGTGGATGAATATTTAAAAGGATGGAAAAGTCATTGAGTAGGGCAAAAGAGAGAGAGAGACATATTCTGTTTTCTCTGGATTTTCTTTAGACCGGTCTTTGCATGAAAGACTGAAAGTTTAGGTCCGACTGGGGCCCAGCTCCTGGGAAGGGAGCCCTCAGAGGTGGGTCTTGGAAGAGTGAGGCTATTTGTAGCAGAAGGGTCAATGCTACTGCAGAGATTTGAGAACACCCTCCCAACCCTCCCTTAGAGCTCTTCTGGGTCCTCCACTGCCTGAGGCAGGGAAGGCAGAAGGTACCTGGAGGTAACACCTCCAAGAAGCCAAGCTCTGTATGGTAACTAAGAACCAATCCAATTGGAGTCAAGTTGAAACATCAAGGTTCTGATCAGAGATCACTGTGAGCTGGATCCACTTCATGGAACACTGAGAGGTGGTAGAGGAGATCTGGGAGGGAGGGGACAGAACTGGGGAGAAGAGTGGAAAAAATCAGGGTAACTAAAGTCGGGGGGAAAAAGGAAAATATTTTTTGCTTTGGATTTTTAGGTGAATTAAAATCTTTTGCTTCAATTCTTGTATTCAAAAATACTTCAAATACACTGTGATCTACTTACAATCGGGAACATCATACAGAAATCAAAATAAGTAACAATATGAATGATTCTTAACAATAAAATACTTAGTTTAAAAAAGTCCCAAAGTATTATATATAGCCTGATAACTTGAGAAATTTTTATATGGAGAATTTTAAATACTATAATTTTCTCTATGTACCCACCACTCAGCTTCCATCTTGGCTGATCTTGCGTCATCTATATGCTTCGGCCCTCCTTTATTATTATTATTATTTTTTTCCTCCTTTATTATTTTGAAGAAAATCTCAGTCATCAGAGAATACCATTTTTATAATGTTAAAAATAACTAAAATTTAAAAAATATTTTCATGAATACAGTACATGCAGTAAAACTATCAAAAGAAACTCAAGGCCTTGAGAAGCACAGCACTTTGGATGACAGTGACTGAGGGTGAGGGGAGTGTCCTTGTGTAGATTAGCGTCTGAGATTTTGTTTTGAACGACCAGTTCTGGGTACTTACCACCTTGTTAAGAATACTGCTTAAAGAATTAGCTAGACACATAAAAGTAGATCATTCAAGAACCAACATGGAAGAGTACATGAACCAAGCATTCAAATTCATCCAATTCTGTGCACTACAAGTCCCATTGGTCCCCTTTTCTGTCTGAGTGAATGAAGTCATCATTGCCTTCCTTCTCGAAGGTGACTACGGTGTGTGCCAGACGAGGACTTTGAGTCTAGCTTGTCTGAGGTCCTGGTTAGATGGGTTGGACTATGCATCCATAAGCATGCCCTGGTCCTTTTTGCTTTAACCCACTTCACTTTGCCTTACTCCTGCCTGAATTCTGGGACCTAGAACCACAGCTGGGTAGAAGAGGCAGCAGAATAATTGCGTCCTGCACAGGACGCAATATATTTACAGTATATATTTTCTCAATCCAAGATGTATTTAAATGGATTAATTTGAAGAACTGTTCAAATTTGAACAGTTCTTGAAATTTTAAGAACTTTCAGCCTATGTCCTGACTTGAGTTTTGGATGTCAATACAATTTTGGTCAGTTGAATTGCTTGATTTAATTAACTCTGAGCTGTTAAGTAAAGGGGTGGGGGCAGAGTGTAATGCATTGAGACCCCCTCTTTTAACCCATGTTCTGACCTATTGAGCAGGTCATGTAAGCTCTCTGGGTCTCAGTTTCCACATCTGTTCCACATCTGTGAAAACAAGGAGGATGGACTAGAAGATTCTACGATCCATTTCAGGGGTGACATTTTGTGATTTTCAGTGCTTGAACAGACCATAAATAGCACAAACAAGGGTATTTCACAGGGATTTAAAAGACCAGTACGTTTGGTCTCTGACTCCCCAGACTGATGTTCTGTTTCTATACATGCAGTAGCTTAGGTCTTGAGCTCTCATGTATTTCCACATTTTCTCATGACTTGCAACCTTAAAAGGAAATGAGAGTTATAAAATCTTCTCCACAAAACCCTGTGTTAAATGGAGCAAAACTTTTCTTAAATAAGGAAGAGTTCTCTGAATGGGAACAGCCACTAAATCAACCTCAGATTCTAGGTATTCGCTAACACAAGTCACAGGTAGAAAATGTCTCTCTAGTTTGGAGAACCATAGGATACTGAGAACCAGTCCTGAAATACACACACACACACACACACACACACACACACGCACACACACACCACATTTATAATTGAAGGAAGTATCTTTTTTCAGTCCGTGCAGTCTGATTTAGGGCCCAGAATCATGGCTCTTCTATCTAGAGAGGAACAGGTGACAAGGCATTAGATGCTGTGCTTAATATGTGATGAAGGTCAAATCAGTAGGAGAAACACAGTATTTAATAAATAGTGCTGGGATCACTATTTGTTCATTTGAAAAATGTCAAGTTGAACCCTTAACTCACATTATATACTTAAATGCATTCCATATGGACTAAAAAATTAAATAGAAAAGTAAAACTACAAACTAAGTAGAAAAAACATGTATATGATTTTGGATTGAGAAGCCTTTTCCAAGACAGAAACTATGAAGAAATAGGTGGATAAATTTGACAACCTAACAATTTTATATTTCTGTACATCCTAAAAATATAAAAGTTAAAGGCACAGGACAAACATGATAAAGAATCAATATCTCCCTGATAGCAAGAATTCTTATTAGTCAATTCAGAAAAGATAGCCCTCCAAAAGAAAAAAAAAATTGGCATAGGCAATTGGCAAGAAAGAAGTACAAAAGAACCTCAGAGATAATCAAAGTAGAATAAATTAAAACAACAAGATACTATTTTGCCCATAAAGTTAAAGAGTTAAAAGACTGATAATAGCCTTGGTAATGGTGTGGTGAAGTTAACACTCTAAGATTAGATTTACTCCTGGCTTTAGTATAAAATCTTAGGAAAGGCATGAAAGCTTTCTGAGCCTCAACTTTCTCATCTCTAAAATGGAGCACATGATAGTCTCACTCACAGGGCCAGTGTAAAGATTAGATGAGATCATGAATTTTAAAAAGAACTTAGTAAATTCGAAAGTAATAGACACACAGCTATACAAGTATAATATACAGGTCTAATTATTGCATCTGATAAACCAAGTGGACCAGTGCTATGCCTCAAAGAAAAAAAGGGAGATGGAGGGGTAAGTAAACTTGCTTTCTTGATGCCATATTTAAGCTATTGTACTACTCAGATAAGTTCCTTGAAAGAGCTGTGTGGCATTGAAGCTTCAGTAAGCTACAGTTTAGAGGTGCTGCTAACAAGGACTGAGGCAGCTGGATATTGTTGTAGGAGCAGCAGACACAAAGAGGGCCCTAAAAATGATGTTGGCAGGAGTGGGTGCCCCAAACCATCATTCATTGGCAGCAACCATGACAAGAAGTAGTGATGAAGCCACTTCCAATGACAGAAACTTCCCCAGTGGAGCACCTGCTGAGTGTGGTCCCTGGTACAGGACTGTGTCCAAGGGGAGGAGCCACCAGCAGCGAGGTCAGTAAGCCTGGCAGGAATTACCTTCAGAGCTACCACTGAGAGTGGCGGCTCAGAGATGGCACTGTGGAGATCCCGGGGGAGGTGGAGACCATTGGTCTTCTGTGTAGTAGTTAAAACATGTGGGCTTCAGACCAGGCTTCCTGGGTTCAAATCCTGATTCTACCGGGATTTGTGTGACCTTGGGGAAGGTCTCTGTGCATCACTTTTCAGAGTTGTTAAATGTAGATAATAATTGCATCTAACTGATATGGTTATTGTGAGAATGATATGAGTTAATACACATAAAACACTTAAAGATTCGTGGACCATAATACATGCCTCACTCATGTTAAGTATATATTATTGCTGTGGTTATCGGTAATCCTACTACTATCACTACCATAATCTTCTTTAAGAGCGACTAACAGCTTCTCACTAGGAAACTTGGCATCACTGGAGGCTTATATTTTTGGTTTTCATCTCCATGCAAGACCTAGAGCTCCTCTATTTTTCCAAAAGGAAAGAAGGTCTAATAAAAGAGCTTTAATTGTAGCAGTAGATTATTCCCCTTGCTACATAGAGAAGTATTCATCTGTCATTTGACTCCACCTCCTCTTTTCCATGGAAAGAAAGGAAGTAAAAGTCTTCAGCCTGCACTATGGGAACTTACAGCATTCACCAAGATGCAGCAGCCTCTCACATCCACCAGAGACTCCTTTCAGGTTCACAGTCTCAAATCCATGCTCCAAACAAGTGCCCCCAGTGGGAGGACTATTACTGTACTCCAGCAATAGAGAAGCCAAGTATAACTTCTGTTTCATGTATCAACAGTAAGTTCAAATATCTCAACCATGAATATTTCCTAGAGAATATCCCATGATGGTTTTGGAATTTCCAATATAGAGGAGCTTGATAAAAAATGAATGAGAGCAGGTCAAACTTCACTTCCCAAATGACTTTGCCCTTCCCTTCTAGGCCAAAGTGTGCTTTGTGCCCTGGTGTTAATGGTGCTATAAAGCAAAACCTTTTCCCTATGTAATTTAGAAATTAAAAAGATTTGAGAAACTAATTTTAAAATACAGCATTTGGGTGACTGTGACCAGTGACATGTGCAGAGTGAACCTGCATTCAGGGATGTCTGATCCCTACCGCCCCAAGGTTGGTGCTATTTAACAATTATAACTGCCAATCAGAAGAATGCTCACTATAAGATGTCCCTATTTAAGGCATGTAATTGGAATAGCAATTAATTATTCATGTCATAAGAGAGAGAGAGTGTACTTGCTACGACCAATAGTTCCTGGTATGGAAAAAGGAGAGGCTCAAGAGATGGTCTGGGTCATGCCCATGTCATCAGACACACAAGGTACCTTCATCTCTACTCTAAAAATGAAATCACCAAGGTTTCAAGAGGTTAATTGACTTGTCCAAGATCACTCCGTTAGATCATTATTAGTGTGAGGGAATAAAGGTGAAAGAAAGAAAATAACTATTTGCCCTACGTGCCATCCATACTATCTTTTTCTCCAGGGAGAACAAGGAGCCATAACCATCAATAACTATAGAATATATATACACCAAACTCTCCACTATAAACTACAGAAGAGGTAGTCAGAGAGAAGGAGAGTAGAAAAGAAACAAAATGCCTGGACACTCAAAATGGACACAACAAATCAAATCCTAGATGTTGAACAGGCAGGACCCTTGGACAATGGGTCTACCCATGTTGTCAGGGATGAGTTGAAAGAAGAGAGTTATGAGAGGTGATGGTGCAATCAGCATTGTTGACTTCTCAGAGGAGCAACTTGACTTTCCTGTGCTGTTTATTCCCAGCTACTCCATTGGAGCAAAGGGACCACCATTACTTCTGGGCTTTCTTAGGGGTTGCTGAAAACATGTTCTCCTTTCCATGTGTAGTAGAAAGAGTATCCTTAAGAAAGAAAGGAAGAAAAAGAGAGGGAGACAGAGAGACAGAGAGGGAGAGAGAGAGAGAGGGAGAGAGAGAGACAGAGAGACAGAGAGAGAGAGAGAAAGAAAGAAAAAGAAAAAGAACGAAAAGAAAGAAAGAAAGAGAAAGAAAAAGAAAGAAAGAAAAGAAAGAAAGAAAGAAAGAAAGATCCTTTAGAGTAATATATGATACTGATACTGATTTGGCCAATTATCAGTATGAAAACATATTTGCTCATCTATAAAATGAGAATGACAATGATAGTAGTGATTTTGGAGAGTTGTTGCAAGAACTAAATTGGATGATATTTGTGAAGTAGTCAGCATTATATCAAGCACATCATTCTTCCCTAACAAAAGTGAATCCCCTGCTTCTTTTCTTAGGAAATAGAAGTAGGGGCAAAAACTGGTATCATACTCTGTTGGCCTTTTCCTCTTTCCCTCTTCTCTGCTTTGAACTTGAAATAAGAGTGCCTGGGCTGAATAATATACTTCTATGTTAGGTGTTTTTTCTTTTTTTCCTTTATCTCTTGAACTGTGAAATATCAGAGTAACCAAGAAAATAAATGTTCAATTCACCAGCATTTTGACCTTGTGCAAACCTTTGATAAGATAAGGCAGTTTCATGCAACCACTGGTTACATAGTCTCAGTGTCATATATTTATAAGGAATGGAACACTATTACTGTAGATTTAATCTGGATGTTGTATCAAAGTGTATTATCAAGCCAAGAGTTCAAGTTATGCTGTTAATGTGACTAAACCCAAAGTAAAGACAACAGAGTACTTACTCATAACACACTTTAGAGCAGGAATAAAATTGGGATGTACCTCTGAGGGGCTGTGGCTGGGGATAGCCTACTGATATTTACAGAATATGCCATGTTTCAGAGGACGCATCTCTCCCTCTGTAGTATGACTTGACTAGTATTCTGATCCTGCTTGTTTTAAGAGGGTCAACAAATCAGCCAACCTTAAGAAGAGTCATATAAGAAAAGTGCACTTGTGTTATCAGAAGGAAGGGAAGAGTGGGGATAGATCTGTTAAAAGCCCACTGACCATAAAGGAAGGGCAGATATGCCAGTCCTACAAAGGCTTGGCTGGACCAGGGAGCTCAGAAGCAGGAACTGTTTTTTGAGAGAGAGGAAGAAAAATGAACCCAGAGTCCATTATGGAGGGAAAGCTCTTCAGTACATGGTATTTGTATTGGTTGGAAACAACAAACTTTGGTTGAGTTTTAATTTAAAAAAATTTCTTGAAGACATATTTAATTGCTTCAGAAAAGCCTGGAAGATGGAGAACCAAGAATCTAAAGAGGCTAGGACCAGAGCCAAAACCGTGCTATAGGAATTTTCTGATGAGGATGGTGTATTGGTTTGCTAAGGCTGCCATAACTAAGGACCACAGACTGGGTGGCTTAAACAACAGAAATTTATGGTCTTACAGTTCTGGAGTCTAGAAAGCCAAGATTGAAGTGTCTGCAGGGCTGGTTCCTTCTGAGGGCTGTGAGGGAAGGATCTGTTCCAGGCCTCTCTCTTTGGCTTATAGATGGCCTTCTTCATGTTCACATGGCATTCTCCCTGTATTTCTCTTCACATTGTCTTCCTTCTTTGCATATCTCTCTGTCCAAATTGCCCCTTTTTATAAGAACATCAGTCATTTTGGATTAGTGCCCACCCTAATGACCTCACGCTAACTTGATGACCTCTGCAAAGACCCTATCTCCAAACAAGGTCACGTTCTGAGATACTTGGGATAAAATAATCAACATAAGAATGAGGGGGGGGGGGACATAATTCGACCCCAAACAGATAGCCCCACTCGATACTACTTATAGGACCCTGTTTCCTTCTGGTGCTATTACCCCTGCTACCCAGATCACTGAGGGAGGAATGCTCCACTGCCCCAGGTGGAAGCACTTGGCTGGACTTGGTCTCATGCACACATCACCCCTGCCAGTGAGCAGAAAGAAAACTAGAATTGGACTCTTCAGTTTCTAGAGTGGGAGGCAGGTTCTGCCTTCTGCCAAGATGCATGCTATGAGAATACCTTAAAAGGATGTTTCAGTGGCTGAGCAGTTAAAAACCTGTCAGGTAGCCACATCAGTACTTTTTCAGCCAACCAGTGTCTTCAGGTAGGCATATTAGTCTTCAGAAAGAGGCTCTGAATAACATATAAACAGAGGGTCTAGAACCAAGTCAGTTGAAGAGGGACTCTAATGATTAATAGCAAAACTTGTAAATTGTAGTCCAAGTCTCTCTCTCTTCACATTGAAAGAGGTAGGATAATGTGGAGCCTTTCTGCTCAAAGCGATTGACTTCTGCCTTCACAATCCCAAATGGAAGAGGCAAGCACCCAGGTCCCTGTAGCCCTTGTCCTCTCTGACTTTGCCACCACAATCATCTGTGATGGGACATATAAGTGCTGAGAAGTGAGGAGCAAATGTTTCTTTGGATTAGGAGAGAAGCAAAACGAAGCAAATGATGCCAGAGCCCTTGGTCAGAATCACTGCTGAGTAATAGACATCCATGTTAGGAGAGTCTCTATGGAAACTTCTCTAGAGAGAAGAGTGTCAGGGAGAAAACTCAGTCCTGTGTCTTCTCATGGGAATACATAAGAATCAAATGAAATAAGCACCTGAGAATGAACAGCTACTGCCATGGCAAGGTTCTTGGCTTCACACCTCTCATCACCATGCCTTCTATGGGTGATTCCTTCTGCAGGGCTCTCTTACCCACTTGCAATTTCATTATTTATTGAGCACGTCCTGGGCCAGGCACCGTGCTAGGGACTGGAGACGCAAAGATGAAGAGACTTGATCCCTGCCCTCAGGGAGATCCCAGCATAGTGGGGGAGACTGACATGCTCATAAAGAGCTACAAAACAATACTTTTAAAGCACATATCAGTATGTGGAATTATGTGTATTTTCACGTGTTTATAGTTATTTACTCTCTGTCCTCCACCACTACAGTGCAATGGACTTTGTTACATTCACTGCTGGGTGTACAGCACCTCAGCACCTCCAGTCTAGAGAATGTTCGGGATTCAATACATATTCATGAGTAATTTCTACACTAGAAGCATATCAGAAAGAGTGTGCAAGTCTGCTGAGGGAAGTCAGGGAAGCTTCCCAGAGGAGAAGGCTCTACGTCATCATGATTTGATCTCATTGTGGTGGATTAATTGTATTATTAACCATGGGATTTTCATACCTCCCTATATGCATGCCCTTTGACATTGAGCTTGGCCATGTGACTTCTTTGGACAATGGGATAGTAGCAAATTTGATGGAAGCAGAAACTTGAAATGTGGTTTCTGATTCCTCTCGGAACCCTGCTGCCACCAGAAACACAAGCCTAGACTAGCCTGCTGGGAGACAGGAGACCATATGGGACAGAGATGAGTTACCCCAGCTGAAGCCCATCCCAGACCAGCTAGCCCCATGAGAGTGGACAGCTGATTGCAGATATGTGCGTGAGCCCAGGCCAGATCAGCAAAGCTGCCCAGCTCATTCATAGAGGAATGAGAAAAAAATAAATGGCTGTTTTTAAGCCAATAAGCTATGAGGTAATTTGTTACACAGCATTATTGTGGCAGTAAATAACTGATACACTCACCATCTGACTCAACAACAACCTGTGAAATAATACTTTTTATTGCCACTTCAAATATAAGAAAACTGAGGTTCAGAAACAAATAAATAGGAGGAAAATAGAATTTAGCCTGAGTCTTTATACCATAGCTGCCTTTATATTAGAAATAGGACTCTGATATATCATGGGAGCCTGTGAGTTAATGATGTAAAGAAAGGGAGGAAGGGAGAGAGGGAAGGAAGAAGGGAGAGAAGGAGGAAAGGAGGGATGAAGAGAGAAAAAAGGGGGGAGGGAGGCATCTCTTTTGATCCCCAAGGCAATGTTCACTCCACTAATTTAGTCACACAGGTGGTACTTAGGGAGTTCTCAGTGATGTTTATTATAAACCATAGGCTAAATTAAGATATAGACGAAAGGGACCTTTTCAAGGGTGAAAAAGGGAAAGAGGAATAAGCAAGAAAGGACAGGGAAAAGGCTGGATATGTTTCTGTGAGACAGATGAAATCAGTTATCCTACTTTTGGCTGGGTGGGCAGGGAAGGACTGTCTGGAGAGGTGGCAATCTGAGATCTGACTAACAAGAAAGAACCAGCCATGTGAGGATCAGGGAGAACAACATTCCAAGGCAAGAGAACAGCTGTGGCAAAGGAACAAAAGCTAAAACAAGCTTGGCAAGTTCAAGGACTCAAAGGAGGGCTAGGGTGGTCTGAGCAAAGTAGAGGAGGAGGACAGATTTTATTCTAGGTGACATCTGATTTGTGCTTTGAAAAATGTGGCTCTAGATTGTGGGAGAATAGACTACAGGCAGGCAAACATGGAAGCAGGGAGACCAGGTAAGAGGTTATCATTGTTGTCCCTGGGAGAACTGATGGTTGCTGGACTGTGACATTGGTGGTAAAGATCATGAGAGTGGAGTTTTCTTGGAATTAGAGTCAATCCGACCTGTCAATAAACTGGATATCAGGGAAAGGCAGGAATCAAGAATGGCTCCCAAGGTTTTGGCTTGATCAACTGGGTGAGTAGTGGTGCCATAGAGACAACTGCAAGAAGAAGCGGGTTTGGTTTTGTTTTCCCCAGAGTCGGGGATTAATGGGAAAATGAGAATGAAGAGAGAAGAGTGGGGATAAAGGGTCAAAACGATCGAGCCTACGCTGGAGAGAGACTGGGTTACCTCCTCCTCTACAGTATCACTCTGAAGCATCAGTCCTCAGGCAGCGGGCCGTGATTTAGTGTTTTAACATGTGTGAATGATCCAGGAAGGTTGGATTGTTATGGAATAAAGACAGACAATTAAAAAAATAGAACCACAGCACTGCTAAAGAACAGCTTCTTAGTAAATAGCAACAGCTCAAGGCAGAGCATGCAAAGTTTGTTTTTCCTCTCCTAACCTAAGCACAGCACACATGTGAGGTCAGCGCTAGTCAGCGGTGAGTTCTCGGGTAACCACCTCCCTTTCCACACACCCCTCTCTGCCACAATGGAAAAAAGAGACCTTTGGGTCTGTTTTCTAATATAGCTCGCACTTTAATAGCACTTCAGCTGGTTGCTGACAATAGCTCAGTGAGGAGAGCAGGAAAGATACGATTATCCCCAATTTTTAAATTGGAAATCTGTAGCAGAGGCAAGACCAAATGACTAATGAGTGGTGGAGCTGGGACCTTCCAGTACCTAGGTCAGTGTGCTTTCATGGCTCAAGACTCCCTCTCCTTCCTAAGGCTGACTCTGTGTTGTTGAGGCTCAGCCCTTTGAATTTCTCAAACATGTTCTCCAGCCTTGGAGACCACCTCTGGTCAACCCCAGTTTTCAGTCCCCTCCTCTCCTCACCCCTTCCCTACCCAACATGGATTCCACGGCTCATCCCTTCATCCATTATGTTGTACACTCCGTGAAACCCCGTGAGAACCCATCCTGTGATAATGTGAATTCAGTAGATATTCTCTACGTGGCCCCATTCTCATTTCACTAACCTAGGCATAACAAGGCTCTCCATTTTACACCGTATGCGTCATGTTATGATGGGGTTTTACTCTACCATCACCTCCTTTTTACTGTGCTCCTCCATCACATCCACTGGCCAACTGTTCACCTCAGGTTCAGCACTTGGGCTGCCGAGAACTGCTGGAGGAAATCACCCATCGGCCAGGTGAAGGCAAGTTCAGGCTCTGCTCTGAGATCCTGCTCTATCTCCAGTTTGTTTTCCTGAACTCTGTTTCAAGTCTTTCTACTCTTTACACTTCAGATGCCTCCCTCACTTAAAGGAGATGACTTCTTACTTCACAGGGACAACAGATTTCATATGGAAATGGCTTCAGTTTCTGGCCATGGGATCCACATATGTTCCTGCATCAGCATTTGTTTTTTTTTTCCCTTCCAATTACAGTGAAGGAGGTGGTCCTTCTCTGTTATAAGGTCTCTTCATCCACTGTGCTCTGGATCCCACGTTCCTCTGTCTTTCAGCTTGTGTATTTCCAAATTCTTCCTCAATAGGTTCAAGTCTCTATCAAAAAATAAGACAAAACAAAAATCCTTCCTTAGATTTCCATCTCCTATTCTAGCCATTATTTTGTAAGTCTCCACCCATTCATAGCGAACTTCTCATCTTTACCATCTTTTAAACTCTTATTCACTCTTCAACCTCTTACCAAACCTGGCTTCCTTCCCCATTACTCTATCTGAACCTGTTCCACTAACCAACGATCTCCATGTTGCTATGTTTGATGGACACTTCCTCATCTGATCTTATCTCTCAGATGTATGACACACAGTTAGACATTCCATACTTACCTTCAGGAAACATTCTGGACTTTATGGCATCATTTGCACTAGGTTTTCTTTTTTTGTTTGTTTGTTTCTGTTTTGGTAGACTTTGAATTTGGTTGTTTGGAGGAATGAACATCATTGTTTTCTTCTGGAGGGAAGTTATTTTATTTATTTATTATTTATTTATTTATTTTTGGCTGTGTTGGGTCTTTGTTTCTGTGCGAGGGCTTTTTCCAGTTGCGGCAAGTGGGGGCCACTCTTCATCGCGGTGTGCGGGCCTCTCACTATCGCGGCCTCTCTTGCTGCAGAGCACAGGCTCCAGACGCGCAGGCTCAGTAGTTGTGGCTCACGGGCCTAGTTGCTCCACGGCATGTGGGATCTTCCCAGACCAGGGCTCGAACACGTGTCCCCCGCATTGGCAGGCAGACTCCCAACCACTGCGCCACCAGGGAAGCCCTAGGTTTTCTTTTAATTGGCTGACCAGCCCTTCTTTTTCACTCTGCTCTGTAGCCACCTTATCTTCTTCTACTCAGCTATTAAATTTCTTCTCATTTGACACACTCCTCAGGTGATCTCATCCATACTCTGTACACAGATAACTCCCAAACCTTGACCTACTGCCAAGAACTTTCTGCTGAACCTCAGACACATGTATCCATCTGTCTACATGACATCTGCATGGATAAGTTTAATAGACCTCAAAAAGAACATGGTGCAAATTTGAGCTTGTGATCTTTCTCCTCAACACTGTACTCTTCCTCCAGCAAATTATCCCACCATCCACTCAGTTGTGCCTATAAAAATGTTAGTTGTTACCCGTAATAAGTACTGTCATTCTCGCCTGCTTAGCATTCATTCACCATTGCACTGGTAAGAGCTCCTCAAATTTCCTTTCCCACTCTGCGTCTATTTGCTTCAGAGGGACAGATTCTGCCTTTCAGCCCCAGGAATGAACATGATACCCAAAACTAACCAATGAAACTCAATTCTAGAATATTTCCTGAAAACAGTGAGAAGTTCTCTTCTGCTGGAGTTGCTACTCTGTGAGGATGTGAACCTGGAGCTGCCAGCTGCTATTTTGCCAGCATGTGGAAAGAGCTTTTCAGAGAGAGGGTGAAGCCAAAGCAGCAGATAAAGAATCAGAAAGAGATCTACTCTGTGAGGCATCGTCTGAACTCCTGGATCCAGCCATGCCTGAAGCATCTGAGCTACTCCCAGGACTTTTCCTGCACCTGAATCAATCAATTTCCTTTCAGGCTTAAGCGAGTTTGAATTGGGTTGCAATCACTTGTGCAGAAACAGTTCTATTATCTTCAGTGCCTCCCCTTCCCTCACCCCCTCACATCCCTCCCCATCCAATCAGTCCCTCAGTTTTTTTTTTTTTTTTTTTTTAGAAATTCACGTTCTTTTTAGTTATTTATTTATTTATTTATGACTGTGTTGAGTCTTCGTTTCTGTGCAAGGGCTTTCTCTAGTTGTGGCAAGTGGGGACCACTCTTCATCGCGGTGCGCGGGCCTCTCACCATCGTGGCCTCTCTTGTTGCGGAGCACAGGCTCCAGACGCGCAGGCTCAGTAATTGTGGCTCACGGGCCCAGTTGCTCCGTGGCATGTGGGATCTTCCCAGACCAGGGCTCGAACCCGTGTCCCCTGCACTTGCAGGCAGATTCTCAACCACTGCGCCACCAGGGAAGCCCAGTCCCTCAGTTTTTTTGATTCCACTTCCTAATTAGCTAAATATCTCTAAAATCACTCTTCTTTGATTTATTCCAATCATCACTCTAGGCCAAACCATTATCTCTCAGCTGGACAATCATAGTGGCATTCTAACTGATTCTTTGTATCCTCTCCTGTTTCTTCAATCTGCTCTCTACACAATGGTCAGCAAGATCTTAATAAAACCTAAATCTGACTCGGTGTCTCTTCTACTTCGAGCTCCTCATTGCTTCCTCTTGCCTAGATAATTAAGTCCCCAAATGACTCACATGGCCTGTGGGCTCTGAATGGGCTGGTCCCTGTCTAACTTTCCAGGTTTATCTCATTCCATTTTTCCTCTTATATTCTCTTCATCCCAGCGATGTTAGGCACTACTCCTAAATCTCCTTTGTTAGGCACTACTCCATCACCTTTGCAAATGCTATTCCCAGTGCCTGAAACAGTCTTTCCCCTGGTCTCCCCTTAACTAACTATGATTTAAAGGTCATTCCTCAGGAGAAGGCTTCCCAAACATACTTCCATGAGCCATCTCTCACACCCCGACACCTTGTATTCTATACTTTTCCTTCTCAGTATTTGTATTTGTCATCATTTAATTAAGCATTTAATGTTATGATTAATTTCAAATCTAACTCCCCCATTAGACTGTATGCTCCATGAGGGATCATGCCTGTTTTGTTCATCACTATAGCTTATCAAAGGGTCTGAGATCATTTTGAATAATTTTCCTTTTTTCTGGGTACTGGGAGATAGGGTGGGAAAGAGAAATTCAAGAAAAACAGAGATGTTTGATCAGGTTTACAGATTTCATTTTAGACTAAAAGCTTTATTTTTAAGCTGTTGACCATCTGTTATACCATTAAGGCAGTATCTCTTTAGGTGAAGATAAAGCAGAAAGTTGGGCAATTTCCTAAAAATCTGGTTTATGTACAGAATAAAATATGAAAGAAAAAAGAAAAGAAAAACATACAAAACCTCAGCCTTCCCTGTTCTCTTCAACAAGGCATTTGATAAAAAATAATAATAATAGAGGGAGGAAGCAACACTAGATTAAAGAATTTTAAGGGACATAATAAATAGGTGCAATGCAGGGTCCTAGGTTTGAGTTTGGTTTGAATAGACCACTGTAAAGGACATTTTGGGGACAAGGAGGGGAAATTTGAATACAGATTGGGTTTTAGACAAGAAAAAAATTTATTGACAAGGAAAGATGGAGATTATTAACTAAAGAAAGCAGGTTACAAACAGCACACCATCTCATTTTGGTAAAAATATGTATATGTATATTTATATATGCATGGAAAAAGCTTTCAGGATCTACACACAGGTGTGTTAACAGTGGTAATCTATGGGTGGTAAGAATACGGTGCTATCATTTTCTTATTTTTTTAATCTTAATTTATGACTTTCTACAAGGCACAAATGCTGCTTTTTGTAATAATAAAAATTAAAACATGAATGAATTTTTAAACTGTTTCAAGTAGGCTTAAACTGACTCAGATTTTCACTGAAAGCTGTCCAGGAAATTTTCTGTGTGTCCTCCACCTTGGAAATGAATAGTGTGTCCCAACTTCTAAGCAGGTCTCAGCGTGAAGGATTAAAAATTTTAACAGTCCTGGAACTTGAAAGGGAATCAATCAGGTATTGAGCATGCATACATTTTCTCCTGGCAATGTCAGTAAACGACCTCCCCATCAGGAGCAGGGAAGGTTGCAAGAAAGCAACCTGACAACGAGGTGCTCTCCAGTCAACACTGAAGCAACTATTTCCTGCTCTAATGGAAAAATCCACAGTTCATCAACTCCTAAGGGTAGTAAGTTCATAGGAAATTTAGGAAATGCTGAGTTCCAATGCTGTCTGACAAGGAGAGGGAAGAGTATTTTGAAGACAACTGCGAAAGACTGGAAGGGTCACTTATTGGATGCTATTGAACTGATTATCAAGAGACTTGCGTTCAAGCCTTACGCCTAAGGAATTGGGAAAGTTCACAGCCATGGGAGTCCTCATACCCTTTATCTGTAAAATGAGGTCTAGACAAAATCTAACATTTTAATTGCTTCACAACCATGGTTCATTGAATAACAAGATATTCTGTGGGACACTAAGTTACAACATTAAACATCCGGGAGAATTTTGCCAACATCCCCTTTATGAATTCTCAGACTGCTGAGCTAGTTGCCTGTAGAGGGCAGTAGTCAGTTAATAACATCTTTTTGACTCGAGCAGGAAGGGACTTTATGGATCCCTCTTTGTTATAGAGAAGGAAATTGAGGCCCAGAGAAATCAGTTGACTTGCTCAGAATCACACAGCTAGCACTAAAGCAGAGGTGAAAATATCGCTTTTTTTAATTTAATTTTTTAAATTGAAGTACAGTTGATTTACAATGCTGTGTTAGAAAATGAAGAATTCTGATCCATGTTTTAAAAAAAAAAAAAAACAACTTCCAGAGATCTAAACTTGAATTGCATTTAGTTGTCCATTTACTGAATCACCTCTTCTGAAAACAGTAACATCACCATCACCATAAAACAAGGACACTATCCCAGAAAACCTACTCTTTAAGACATTTTTCTTGAAGACATTTCATTCCAATGTCACTCCCCAGTCACAGTGCTATCCAGTGAAATTCCCTCAGCCTGTTACCATTTTGCTGATAAACTATGCTGTTGAAATACTTCTTTGCCAAATGTATGTATGTAGTCCTCAAAATGCTTTGGGGATCTGGATGGTGTGTAGAGTTTTGTGTTTTTTTTTTCCCCCTCTTAATCCCATCAATGGCTGTGGTTACCTGAGGTTGGTGTTCAGTTATTTCAGTCATCCTGTGATCAGATTAGATCCACCACTTTGCAAGATTGTCTCTTCCTTGCCAATATTCCAGAAAATAGTTCATGTGGTCAAATACTATACATGGACTCAGGCTTTGTAAAACCATGACGAGGATATGTTTGATGTGTTAGCTTTGGGCTTTTCAGTCTGTTCTTATTTTGAGAAATAGGCATGTAGTGGCATCATGCCACAGTAGGAGAATCGTCAACTTTGGAGCCTAAAAGAGGCTTAAATCCTGCCTCTGCTCATGTATCAGCCAGGTCTCTGCAACAAGTTACTCTGACTCTGTATCAGATTTCTCATTACAGTATTTACCTTATAAGTGAAGATTAAATGAGAAAACTATAAGTACCTAGATCAGTGCCTGTAGTCTATGACCTGTTATTAGAATTAGGAGAGAGCAAAAAGCAGAATTCCACAGTGTAATGGATTCAAGGTCATGGCTATTAAAGCAAGGTATTGTCTTTAAAATGACCCATGGAAAATAGATTAGATGAACATTCCAGTGGATAAGTTTCAGGAAAGTAGCTTTTAACCTACCACAAGCTAGTGCCATGGTGCTCTTATTGTTCACCAACTTTCACAGCGGTGACATAACTAAAATATAGCCTAAGTCACCCCACACATGTTAGTGGTGATCAAAGAGCACGCTCCATTAAGAACGTGAGTAGAGGAACTTAGAACAGTTAGCCACTCTCACTCCATGATATTTCTAGGATGCAGAGAGAGCATTTAGTTTCTTTTTCAACCCAGTCTTTTCTTAGAGCTTATGGAAAAGAGAATGAAGGAGGTCCTCAAAAACATGATGGTCCAAGCATAGGTACACTGTTGCTATGGCATTTTTTTCATAGTTTTGCATAATTGGTTTATACCGTTTGAGTGCATATTATGTTCAGAGCACCAGACATGTATTATTTCATTCAAACTCCACCACAACCTGATGGGGAGATACTATTACTGACTTCAGTATATTGACGGAGAAACTGAGGTTTGACAAGAGTGTGTTGCTTGCCCAGGTCGTAAGTAATGTGGTGAAACCAGGATGAAACCCCAACAGTAACTCCAGAGTCTGTGCTGGAGACACAGCACAATAAGTTTGGCATCTTATATATTGGCTTTTGTGAATGTGGTAATAGTGGGCAAAAAAGTAGATAGCAACCTGAGGGGGAAAAAAACTCAAGAAATCTACTGAGAACCAAAACCATTTCCATCCCCACAGTCTACATTAACATAACTTTTCTATTCCATGGGTCTTCATCAGCATAACTTTACTGTTCCAGAAAGCCCAAGAAGATGGCAATTACAAATGACTTTATCGTTCACTCCAAAGACCTCCCCAAAGACCCTTCAGCTCATCTACTGAAAACATCAAAGGATAATTTTACATCAATTTGAGCATTTTCAAACCCCTCACCTCAAAATCTTCACCTTGTTATGTCCATTAATCCTAAAGATTACATTGTGGTCCTCACCCAGCCCTAACCAGACCTCCCCACTCTCAAGATGAAAGACACACATTGAAGAAAACCATACTTCAAAATCTCAAAACTATTCCCAACCTTGCCCTCCCTATGCTGAGCCTCTGCTAAGACTGCTGAGGTGGTGATCTCTATTACCTGTAAAGCATTCGTTTCTTAACTGGGGCTGATTTTGCCTCCAAGAGGACATGCAGCAATGTCTGGAGACATTTTTGATTGTCATGACTGGGGATGCTGCTGGCCTCTAGAGGGTCAGGGTCAAGATTGCTGCTAAACATCCTACAATGCCCAGGATAATCCCCCTCTTCTGACAAAGAATTATCCAGTATCAAAAGGTTATTTTGATAATATTTGGGGGAGCTAGAATTCAAACCACTAATTAGCAATGTCTAAATTCATTCTGTATAGAAGTATCTCAAACTCTGAACCATTCTGGCTATGTTCTTATTCTCATTGCTATTCATTTCCAGTATCCCTGCAGGTTAGTAAGCCCCAAATCCATGGTGCCCATCCTCAAGAATTTCATCCCGAGAGTCTATACTACAGACAAATACCTGACTTTCTTTTTATGGTGTTTTCCATCTTCTAAGAAAAGATCACCTGGTGGTTCATTTATCTTTAATTTCTATACTTTGTATTCTGAATGAGCAGTTTGAATTGATGGACTTGAGACCACAGTTTTTTAGGAGATATCCTTATCTGTCTTAATAACTAGAGTTTCTGAAGGTGTGAAAATGGCTTTAATGAACAGGAAGCTTGTTCTCCTGAAACCAAACAGCACTAAATCATAGCATACTAAAAGTAATAGAGAATATGGAATACTGCCTTTGGAAATTAGAATTGAATTTTACCTTTTCTTCTAGATATTTCCACGGATAACAATATTTCCTTGGACATCAGTGTTTGAGTTATAAGATCAATTTGTAACTGAAAATATAAACAGTCTACCTTTCCTGCCTGTGGTGGGTAAAAGGAAAAAGCAACTATATATAGAAAGAGTTCAAAAACTGATATCACTTAAGTCTTGAAATACTGTGCAGTGATTTTCTTTCTTTCCTTCTTTTTTTGCAGTGGTTTTCTGAAGGCAAGTAGTGGACTTTGAATCTTGGGGACTTAATGAAGTTAAATACCAGCCCTCACTGTGGGCACAGAAGCCAGGACTTGTGTTGTTGGAATGAAGCCCATGATGATCTCAGCCTGTGCAGAAATTACATTGATAAACCCACAGTGCCTTTGTATTAGGCAGCAATGTGTCTGTCACCAGGAACTTCACTGAATCTTCTGGAAGCTCTCAAGCCCATCATCGAAATATTGCCTATCTCAACACTTGTCACAGGAAGGACCCAGGAGGTTTTCCTTCTTTAAAATTTTGGGGTGATGAGAGTCTTGAGTCTTGGGATCCACTCAGACCCCCAGAGTTGGTATAAAGATAATGTTAAAGACAAAACATTTTAGCTAAAGCAGAGGCAGAAAGAAATCTTATCTAAATGGCCCTTACCTGACTATGGCAGAGACTCCAGAGAAAATACAACTGCTGTTAACCCCCTTCCCAGGGAGTTTCCTGCAAATTCAGCTGCCATGGAGACAGACTATCCATTCCCATAGCATCAAAAAGTCCCGCAGAACCTTCCCTACCTTCCCACTGAAGCCCTAATCACCATCACCCCTCAGTTAAATTTGGTACATGAACCTGTTAATCCCTGGCTGTTGAATGAGTTCCTCATCACTGACTACTTCCACCTGCCTGCATAAGTAATCCTTGTCTTTTCTCCTGTTAATCTGTCTATTGTTGGTTAATTTGTAGGCCCTCAACCACTAGACATCAGTTGGAAGAAGAAAAGTTTTCCTTCTTCAACAGTTCAACAGTTTTGGTGATAAGGACGGGATGGTAGGGGCACCCTGATCACGCCAGAGACTGTAGCTGAGATCTTGGGACCACTGACCAAGCTGACAGGTAAGTTTCCTTACCAGCCAGACTCCCAGGTCTCTCAGGGTCTGGTTGAGCAAAGGCAGTAAGAGCATCTCCGTTTTTTTTTCTTTCCAAGGTTGAGATTAGCAGGAGAAAATACTTACACGAACTAGTTCTTTGTATATTGTGACTCGGTTTTTATTTTTTTTGCTGTGAAGATATTATTTATTTATTTATTTATTTATTTTGAATTTTAGAATTTTATTTATTTTTTATACAGCAGGTTCCTATTAGTTATCCATTTTAGACATATTAGTGTATACATGTCAATCCCAATCTCCCAGTTCATCCCACCACCACCACCACCACCACCACCACCACTTTACCCCCTTGGTGTCCATAGGTCCGTCCTCTACATCTGTGTCTCTATTTCTGCCCTGCAAACCGGTTCATCTGTACCATTTTTCTAGTTTGAGTACTCTTATTGTAGATCCTTTCCCTCCCGGGGATAGCCACTCTGTCCTATCTGTTCATCTCTTTTTGTGTCCTGAGAGCTTGGTTTGGATCTAGTAAGTGCATTCACTCTCTGGTTTTCTGTCTGCCCAGGGATGCAGATTTTTGGATCTGTGTTCAGAAGAAGCCAAACATTAGGTTGAGATCATGAGAATCTGTAGACTGCAGGACAAATATGTGAGCAGACTGGGCACCCCATTTGTGGCTGGTGTTCTGCTAACCATTACCAGCTCTTAGTGCGTTCATCTTAGTCTAGATAAAGGGTCTTAGTCCGCAAGGACCTTATCCTCTGTTTCCTCGTTGCCTTGCTTGTGCTGAGAAGTCGTATCCCGGTATCACCTGCCTGGTGTCAGACACAGATCGGAAGGTCTGTAACTGGAGGTGTCTCACTTAAAAAAAAAAAAAATTTATTTTCTTTATTTTTTTGGCTGCATCAGGTCTTAGTTTGCAGCATGTGGGGTCTTTCATTGCAGCGCAGGCGCTTTGTTGTGGCACGTGGGTTTTCTCTCTCTAGTTGTGGCGCGCAGGCTCCAGGGCGCATAGGCTCTGTAGTTGCGACACGCGGGCTTAGTTGTCCTGTGGCATGTGGGATCTTAGGTCCCAGACCAGGGATCGAACCCGCGTCCCCTGCATTGGAAGGTGGATTCTTTACCACCGGAACACCAGGGACATCCCAAGGTAGCTCACTTTTATGGGAAACTAGAGACACATGTTTTCACAAACACCACTCTCATCACCTGTGGCAAATAAGATTCTTTGCTTTCTTTCTCTTTGGCTATTGTTGGGAGTGACTAAATTATGGGTCTTCATTTTCTGCACCCTTTTGGGGGGTTGCCTCTTGTGTCCATGGCTAAATCATAAAAAGGTCCATTGGTTTTGAGGCACATTTTAGAATAGATATACGTTTGCAGATCCTAAGTCGTCAGTGGCCAGACAACAGATCTTTTGATTTGAAAAAGAGTTTATATTTGTAAGAATTTTTAGAGAACTCTCACCCTAAACAAATATCCTGTTACCAATATGGAAAAATCAAATTGAAAGAAGGACATAAAGAAAGATCACAGCTAGCTTAAAAGTCTCCCTTAACAAAATTAAAGAACAGAAATCAAAATCTATATCCACCGTAAACTCCCCTCCTCCACTTCCCTGCTACAAATGGCCCACTTGGGCCTTTCCCCTGAAGGTTAATTGGGCTAAAGTGGAATGAAGTACTCAGAGGGAAGGAATACATCCCAAAGCCTTTGTTGAACGATTTATAAAAACATTACAAAGACACAGAGCTCTAAATCCAGAAACCCTGGAACATAGGAATATTGGTTTCTGCCTTAATTGGAACTCTCTCTGATATAAGTACGAAATTCAAAATAATATAGTTGGATGGGTAGGCCAGCCCCTTAATATCACTACTGAGGCTGCCACTCAATTCTTTGAAGAATTAAAAATATCTGTCCTTACCTTACTAATCAAGTCTTTATAAAATCAGAAATATGGCTCTAGAAGTAACCCAAAGTACACCCATCTTTCTGACCACTTCCAAAGCCTCCCCTATTCATCTCAAGATACTTGCTGATACTTTAAGAAGTCAGGATGTTGGAAAAGGGACTGACCTGAACTTAAGAAAAAGAAACACAAATAGTAATTACGCTAGACCTCAGCCTCCTCAGTCCGGCTCCTCTGAAACCTCTTCGCAACTAGGCCTCAACCTGGGCCAATTAGAAACTACAGACTCTCAACACAAATAATTCTGCCCACCTACTACATCCCCCTCTCCCCCTCCCCCCCTTAAAAATGCCTGTTTGCAAAGGCTCAGTGCTACCAGACGAATTTGCTGTTGTCCCGGCCAAAATCTGGTAATAGGCAAATATGCCCCTGAAAACACTCTCAGAGCAGTTATTTTAAAAGGTTTCTTTCTTCCTCTCCCTCTTTGAGATGTAAATCTTCTACCACCCAGAACCGTCTTCTCCAGGACCCGAGAGCCATCTCTTTAAAATGCAAACATCCAAGGAAATAAGGCTGGCTCTCAGCCTGAGGGATCCCTTGCTTTTAATTGTACTATTGCTTCCTGTCATAAAATATGAGAAATTTGTTTCTCCTCTTAATAAAAACCAATTAATATCCCCCTTTAATGAGCCCCCAGTGCTCTTTTCCTTAGCACTCCTTGGGCTTTAAAAAGTAACTTCTCAGGACTTCCCTGGTGGTCCAGCGGTTAAGACTCTGCGCTCCCAATGCAGGGGGCCCAGCTTCGATTCCTGGTCAGGGAACTAGATCCTGCATGCCGCAACTAAAAAGATCCTGCATGCGGCAACTAAGACCCGGCATAGCCCAACAAACAAACAAATAAATAAATAGTAACTTCTCAGGCCACTAAAACAACCACCTGAGACTGAACTACAGCCTCCACTGATTATACATCAAGGCAAAGAAAAGGTCTTAAAGGTCTCCCCCACAAATACTGGTAAAAAGCTTTAGCCCGTATGTTGAACAAATAACAACTCATTTTATCTGCTAGAAACATAGTCTGAATAAAAAGTGGGGCAAAGACAAACACTAACTCTTACCTAAACTAATAAATTTTGGATTACTATGAAAGCTATAAGATCTCTATTTGTGTCTGCATGTAAGCTTATGTCTGTCTATGTATGTAATATGTATATGTGGTATTTTCTTACCCCTGGATGGTATAGCCAAATTAATTTATAAAATTCCTTAAAAGAGCTCTACTTTAATTGGCTTAGAGAAAAATAAAAACATATAAATGAAATATTCCTAAAACTCAGGAATCTAAATTTTTTTTCAAATTCACATGATTTGGGTAAATCTTTAGTAAATAAGACTAGTTTAATATCATTTGTTTAATAATAAAAACAACTGTTTCTTCTGAGTTATCAGCATTATGATACAAACATATTTTCAGACTACTTGGGTTTACTAATCAAATAAGCTATTATTTACTATATGTTTAAGATTATAAAACTTATAGATTTTATTTTTTTTATTGGAGTATAGTTGCTTTACAATGTTGTGTTAGTTTGTGTTGTACAGCAAAGTGAATCAGCCACACGTATACATATATCCCCTCTTTTTTGGATTTCCTTCCCATTTAGGTCACTACAGAGCACTGAGTAGAGTTCCCCTGTGCTATACAGTCGGTTCTCATTAGTTATCTGTTTTATACATAGTAGTGTATATATGTCAATCCCAATCTCCCAATCCATTCCCCACCCCCCTTCCCCCCTTGGTATCCATACATTTGTTCTCTATGGCTGTGTCTCTATTTCTGCTTTGCAAATAAGTTCATCTATACCATTTTTCTAGATTCCACATATATGCGTTAATATACGATATTGGTTTTTCTCTTTCTGACTTACTTCACTCTGTATGACAGTCTCTAGGTCCATCCATGTCTCTGCAAATGGCACAATTTCATTCCTTTTTATGGCTGAGTAGATTTTTTTTTTTAATTGAAGTATAGTTGATTTACAATGTTTTAGGTGTACAGCAAAGTGATTCAAAGATATATATATATATGTGTGTGTGTGTATATATATATTCTTTTTCAGGCTCTTTTCCGTTATAGGTTATTACAAGAAATTGAATATAGTTCCCTGTGCTATACAGTAGGTCCTTGTTGTTTATCTATTTTATATATAGTAGTGTGTATCTGTTAATCCCAAATTCCTAATTTATCCCTCCCCCCTCCTCCCCTTTGGTAACCATAAGTTTGTCTTCTATGTCTGTAAATCTGTTTCTGTTTTGTAAATAAGTTCATTTATATCATTTTTTTAGATTCCACATATAAGTGATATCATATGATATTCATCTTTATCTGACTTACTTCACTTAGTATGATAATCTCTGGGTCCATCCATGTTGCTGCAAATAGCATTATTTCATTCTTTTTTATGACTGAGTAATATTCCATTGTGTATATACACCACATATTCTTTATCCATTCATCTGTAATGGGCACTTAGATTGTTTCCATGTCTCAGCTATTGTAAATTTTGCTGCTATGAACATTGCGGTGCATGTACCTTTTCGAATTAGAGTTTTCATCTTTTCTGGATATATGCCCAGGAGTGGTATTACAGGATCATATGGTAATTCTATTTTTAGTTTTTTAAGGAACCTCCATACTGTTCTCCATAGTGGCTGCACCAGTATTCTCACCAACAGTGGAAGAGGGTTCCCTTTCCTTCACACCCTCTCCAGCATTTAGTATTTATAGACGTTTTGATAATGGCCATTCTGACTGGTGTGAGGTGATACCTCATGGTAGTTTTGATTTGCATTTCTCTAATAATTAGCAGTGTTGAGCATCTTTTCATATGCCTGCTGGTCATCTATATGTTTTCTTTGGAAAAATGTCTATTTAGGTCTTCTGCCCATTTTTTTCTTTTGACTGAGTTATTTATTTTTTTGATAGTGAGCCATATAAGATGTGTATTTTGGAAATTAATCCCTTGTTGGTCGCATTGTTTGCAAATATTTTCTACCATTCTGTAGGTTGTCTTTTTGTTTTGTTTATGGTTTCCTTTGTTGTGCAAAAGCTTTTAAGTTTAATTAAGCCCCATTTGTTTATTTTTGCTTTTGTTTCCATTACTCTAGGAGACAGATCGAAAAAAAATATGACTGCAATTTATGTCAAAGAGTGTTCTGCCTATATTTTCCTCTAGGAGTTTTATAGTATATGGCCTTACGTTTAGGTCCATTTTGAGTTTATTTTTGTAGAGAATGTTCTAATTTCATTCTTTTACATGTAGCTCTCTAGTGTTCCCAGTACCACTTATTGAAGAGACTGTCTTTTCTCCATTGTTTATTCTTGCCTCCTTTATCATAGATTAATTGACCATAGTGAGTGGGTTTATTTCTGGGCTTTCTATCCTGTTCCATTGATCTATGTGTCTGTTTTTGTGCCAGCACCATACAGTTTTGATTACTGTAGCTTTGTAGTATAGTCTGAAGTCAGGGAGCAAGATTCCTTAGAGATTTTATTTTAATCAAATTAAATCATTGCTCTTACAAATTTTATTTCAACAAGAATTGTGTTTTATTATATGTCTGCTTAGAAGTACTTTCCAAAATCTTTTTGGTAACTTGAAACCTTAGAGTTATACAAAGTTAAATAATAGATATCCATTAAATATGTAGATCATTTCCAAATAATATAAAATATTGAAACATTAATTACTAAACATAGCTTTAAGTTTATCTATTTTGACTTCTTATTTATACAGGAAACTAAAGATATTTGGTTCTATGAACAAAGATGATCTTTTTGTCATATTGAGAAATTGTACTATGAGGGCAGCATAAGTCTCTAGAAACTGTGAGATGATGTATTGATAAATTTGCTAATCTACTACACAGTGCTGGTCTATGACAGTTCACAATTGTCTACTTCCTAGTTTTCTCTGGGAAATAAAGGTTACTAAGGGTTCAAAATTATAATCAATATATGTAAATGAAGCTACTAGAAATAATAAGGGTGAAGAAGAAAACTCTGAATGCAAAGTATTCAAGGAATGTAGGATTGTGTTTGTTAAGAAAAAAAAAAAAGTGTAATTCTGTCCAAAAGTAGTTGTTTAAAGATTGTTCCATTGGCACTGCGAAGACGTGTGCAGGAGTGCGCCCCCCGGCCGCTGCAGCCCCTCGCCGCCGCGGTCACCTCGCTTCTCCGCGCCTCGGTCGGGACCCAGCCAGCCCGGGCGCCGCGCTGCCGCCCGGACGGGCCCTCCAGCATCTCCCGGGGCCCGGGACCCCCGCCCGGCCGCTTGCCCGCGGCCCACCGGCCGCACAAGTCCCCGGAGCCTGGCTTAGGGCGGGCGGCGGTTCGGCGGCGTCCCCATGGCCGCGGCCGGCTGGCGGGACGGCTCCGGCCAAGAGAAGGAGCGGCTCGTGGTGGTCGGCGGGGGCGGCGCAGCAAGTCGGCGCTCACCATCCAGTTCATCCAGTCCTATTTTGTAACGGATTATGATCCAGCCGTCGAGGATTTCTACCCAAAGCAGTGCGTGACAGATGACCGGGCAGCGCGGCTAGATATTCTGGATACAGCGGGACAAGAACAGTTTGGAGCTATGAGAGAACAGTATATGAGAACTGGCGAGGGTTTCCTGTTGGTCTTTTCAGTCACAGATAGAGGCAGTTTTGAAGAAATCTATGTTTCCAAGATTCTCAGAGTAAAGGATCGTGATGAGTTTCCAATGATTTTAATTGGTAATAAAGTAGATCTGGATCCTCAGAGACAGGTAACGCAGGAAGAAGGACAGCAGTTAGCGCGACAACTTAAGGTAACATACATGAAGGCGTCAGCAAAGATTAGGATGAATGTAGATCAAGCTTTCCATGAGCTTGTCCGGGTTATAAGGAAATTTCAAGAGCAGGAATGTCCTCCTTCACCAGAACCAACACGGAAAGAAAAAGACAAGAAAGGCTGCCACTGTGTCATTTTCTAAGAATCCCTTGAATTTTAGCTACAAACTGCCAGGAAAAGCCCTCATCTTCTCCTTCTCTCCTTACAGTTTACATCATGTTGGTACCTTTCTAGCCTTAGATAAATGATCACCGTGGTAGCCTTAGCCCAAGAAGCTGGCTAATCCTTTCCATGAAGCTAATCCAATGGTCATTCAAGACAGATTTAAAGGAAACACTAAGGCTGCTTCAAAGATTGATTCCTTTAAAATGGATATCTATATACACAGACACATTATTTTTTTAAGGGCTTACTTTTAATAAGGATGAATCAGCTTTGGAACCTAAGCTGTTTGCCAAGCTGAAGTCATAGGTTGTGAAATAACTTTTAACTTCTGGAATCATATCGCCTACTGTTACTCTAAATAGAAACATAGGGAGTTTTTTTTAAATGTGAATTTTTGCCTATCTCTAAAAATTTTGATGTCAACTTTAGTTAACCTTAAATACACTGAATTGAATTCACAAAAGTGAGACATCTCAGACCTTTACTGATGCTATAGCCTTTGTTTTCCAGTGGCCAAAATACCAAAATGCCTATTGTATTTATAGGTTAAAAACTGCATGTAAAGCCTTTACTATTATTCCTAAAGATAATATTCTATGTGGCCAAATATTTGGACTCATTCTGGACTTAGGCATTTTAGTGTTCTTGGTTTTTTAATTTAACTCTTTTCACAGCCATGTTGAGAGTAAAAATAAATAATTTCTGTCTGTCTTCCTTTTCACGTATTTCTGGGTAAGGGATTCAAAAAAACTAAAACTGTTTTTGTTTATAATATAAAATATGGAATTGATCTTTCCAGGGTCAGAGATGATTAACGTTTTGCTATATACTTTTATACGTTATTTTCTTATCAAACTAGTTAACAAATATTTTTATATGTTTGTAAGCAAATATGCTCTCACAGCATACCTCGTGTATATGTAAAGATAAGTATTTAATTCTCACTGTTCACTTTTAGCTGACAAAGGAAAAAAGTGAAAACTACAGAAACTGTGGTAGAACCTTACATGCTGTTCTGGTCCTGGTTGTACCCACCTTTGGCCAGTCACATAGCTCCTCAAGAAACCTTCCCAATAGAGTACGACAGGATGAAAATCTGAAATCACTTCCGATATCCCCTACTAGATACTGACTGCTATATCAAGTAGTAAGTGGTAAAACTTTTAATTGACAATTAGTATAACCGTGGGTGACTTCTGATTTTGTTTTTCATTCTGTGGATTGTGTTTAAACAATTCAAAGGTATGTTCCTGATTTTGAGATACTAAGTGGTATTGCGAGTTGTCACTTTATTGAATGCGTACAACAGTTCCACGAAGTTTATAAAGCATATCCTTGTATAGCTTCAGGTGCTAGAATTAAAACTGCTCTGTTATCACAAAAAAAAAAAAAAGATTGTTCCAGAAGAAAAAAGAAAAAAAAGAGAGATAAAAAGATGAATAAATACAGGAAGTTTTACAGGTTGGGGGGTGGGGTGATGTGGGACAGAGAGAGAATCTTATCTCACGTGGTCAGGCTGGCTAAGACTGAATGGATTTACTGTAAGTTTTATAATGTCAATATTGTTTTAATATCAGTAATGTATTGATGCAAAATTAGAGTTTGGTTTTCTCTCCCTTAAAAAGACAAAGTTTCTTGGATTACTGGTGTGTTCTTAATAAGAGATTGTAAAAAGGTTCTCTTTACCTTTTAAGTCATCTACTTAGGAAGCAAAGATTCTGTGTCTTATTGGAATAATTTCCAGTACTTTAACCATGTTTTTGATTATTTAAGAAGACCAAGTATTTTTTCTTAAATAAAAACTGACCTGTGATCCTGTTTAATCAGATGTTCAAACCTGCTGACGTTTTGGACAGCTTCCCAAAATCAAATTCTAAATGAAGTCTTTTTGACCTGGAACTGACTTTGAGACTTTCCACGGGGTCCCTGGAAAATCTCAAAGGGTTTGTCCTCTCACCTTGTGAAAAGGGAGATATTTAACTAATTAAGTTTATGTCATAAGTTGAGTTGCACGGGAAGCATTGTCAAATGGGAAGAGGTGCTTAACCTTCCCTAGGTTATACTGGTATGCCTAAATGTTATTGATATAAGTACTTCAGAAATTCTATGAAGTTCCTAGAAATTTGTCAGTGCCCTCATTGTCTATGATATGTCCTGATAGAATGTTATCAATCATAATTTCAGTTATTATCCTAAGAGAATATATTGCACAGAAACAACCAAATTTGTCAACTGCATTATTTTTTATAATGAATTCTCATCAAACTTTAACAGTGGCCATTTTAAGTTTTTTGTCATTCACAGATAGTTATTGTGTTATTCTGATGCTTTCCTAAAAGCTCTTGCAATCAGCTACAAGACAGAATACTTTGTCTTCAACAAAAGGGATGTTTCAGAGAACCACAGAAAGATCTATGACCTAAGGTACTCTGGGGTAAAGGCTTCTGATGGCATTGCTTAAATACATTTGAGATCATACCACTAAGGATTTCCAGAACTCTAGTGGTGAAGCGGATGACTTCACAAAACTGCTAAGCCAGTTTCAAGTGGAACAAGAATTATTATGTGGGACTGAATGAGCAAATGAAAAATGATTATAATTTTTATGGATTTTTTTGTTTATTTGTTTGGAATATTGCTTGTTCTTAGATGTTTTGTTTTTCTGGATATAAGGAACCCCTTTTCTGTTTTCTCCTAAGCTATCTATAACTCACAACAATTAAGAAGATTATATCTTTGCAAACTGAAAAGAAACATTTATCTTTGTTTCCCTAACTGATCCCTCCAGAATTCAGAAACTCTTATTGAATATTTTTATTCTCATTGCAATATAGTTGCTTGCATAAGTTCAATAAGAATCTGTTCTCTTTGTAACAGGACATAATTGAGAAAATTGGGTATATTACCAAGGCTTTAACTGGAATGTCATATTTGAGATTCATGTGCACAGAATCATCTATGACCAAACAGTTTTCAGGAATTAAGATTGCTTTATGAAGCCAATGTTTACAAAACCGTTCTGGAAAAACTGGCCTGGTACCTGGCTTACAGACTTCCTGGCCTTTATAGGTGAGTAGGGAAAGTCACTTTCTGGCAGGCCCAGGAACTTCAGAATATTTTGGGAACCTCAAGAAGAAAGGAAATCACCAAATCTATAAATACTGCAGATGAAGTCTGATAAGTTCATGGCTTGGCTTACAAGCATCAAGAGGCATTTAAAAGTCCAATCTGAGATTCCTTATAAAAGTTCCAGCCAAGCAAACTTTAAAAGGCCTATATAGTCCAATTACCAATCTTGCTGCACTTATGTAAATGATCAGGCCAAACTTAATGAGACAAGACTTATTTTGTAAACAAGAGTAATCTTACTTTGATAATCTTTGCTCAAAGTGGGGGTGATTGTAGGGGCTTCCATGGTGGCACAGTGATTAAGAATCGCCTGCCAATGCAGGGGACACAGGTTTGAGCCCTGGTCCGGGAAGATCCCACGTGCCGCGGAGCAGCTAAGCCTGTGCGCCACAACTACTGAGCCTGCGCTCTAGAGCCCGTGAGCCACAACTACTGAGCCCACGTGCCACAACTACTGAAGCCCGTGTGCCTGGAGCCCGTGCTCCGCAACAAGAGAAGCCACTGCAATGACAAGCCTGCGCACTGCAACGAAGAGTAGCCCCGCTCACCGCAACGAGAGAAAGCCGCGCACAGGAACGAAGACCCTACGCAGCCAAAAATAAATAAATAAAATAAATTTTTTAAAAAATGGGGGTGATTGTAGAAAGAAATTGTATGTCTCAGTGGCAAATAATAACCTACCCTTGTATGTTACCAGATTTGAGTCCCGTTCATTGTCTTAAAGCTACTTTTCATTTCTGTGAATTCTACCTGCTATCTTACACATTTTGTTGGTAATTAAATTTTTCTCTCACTCTCCTGACTTGGCATCACTGAGAACTAAAGCTGCCTTTTTCCTAAAGCCCTGCGAGCTGAAGCTGAAGTGCTATAACTTCAAAGGATTTATCACCACAACAGTATGGACCACTCAGAAAATTCACTGGAACACCTGCATCTTCCATGCTCTGCTCCAGGAAATAGCCATGGCTGTAACACTGCCACTACCATCCTCACTAAAGGTGCTTCAAAATCCAACGTCTAGAAATCTTCTTGACTGGCTGCCCTGTGGACTCAGAAACTGCTCCAACCATTCATCTTTGTTTTCTTTTCCCTTTGTGTATCTCTTTCCCTGCAACTTCTAATCCAAATCTCTTCCCATAGCCATCAACCTAGCCTCTTTTTTTTTTTAAACTTCTAGGGATGTTTCTGGTGAGGGAAATGTGGGGAACCGCTCAGACCCCCCAGAGTTGATTTTAAAGTAAAAACATTTGAGCTAAAGAAGATACAGGAAGAAATCTTATCTCAAGTCCCTTTATCTGACACAAACATAGCTTTCAGAATATACAGCTGCCATTAACCTCCTTCCCTCCCCCCCACCATGGGTGTTTCCAATGTATTTAGGTGCCTGTATGGAGGCAGACTGCCCATAGCCATTAGCATCAAAAAGTCCCACAGAGCCTTCCCTATCTTCCTACTGAAGCCCTAACTACCACCATCACCACCCCTTTGTTAATTTATATATAAAGTTTTTATCCCAGTGTGTCGAGTGAGTTACCTATTATTGAGTAGTTCTGTGTGTAGGCTTAAGTAAACCTCATCTCTTTTCCTGTTAACCTATCCCTTGTCAGTTAATTTACAGGCCACCAACTACTGGACCCAAGTTGGAAGAAGAAAAGTTTCCCCCCAGCAGTCTCCTCCCTGCTGACTGCAATGGCTTGGTCCCTGATGAAAGCAGCATTCATTGCCATGACGACAGAATTATCTATTCCTATGCATATGTGTGCATATGGGCATGTGTATATTTACAGCGTTGGCAGCTCAGCAGGTTGTGACTAAACGTCCTTAGGAATTTCCTTGGTGAGTCAAAGCTTATTGAAGTAGAAGCACTTCCCAGAAGATCAGAAATCTATCTTCAAACCAAGCTCATTCCCCTGCTTGTTGCATCATCAAGCCAGGCAGCTTAAAATAAATCATCTATTAAAAGTGAACCAATTACCAAACTCACCTTCCAACACTTCCAACACTAGTTTTGGGAAACGGACTGGAAGGGCTCCTTCAATAGTAATTTGACTGTGCTCTCCCTGATGACATTGTCTTGGAATGTTGGTAAACTTCTTTTGGCATATGCTTCAGGGGGAAGATAGTTGTCTAAATTAATGACAATCCTTAATGAAAGACGGTTGTGAGCTTTGGTATCTGGTGAACTGGGTTCAACTCCCATCTCAACCATTTTGTAGCTTTGTAACCTTGAGCAGTCCCTTAGCTTCTTTGAGGCTGCCTCAGTTTCCTTATTTGCAAGGTGGGGGAAATAAATCTTCACTTGAAAGAACTGGGGAGGGAATAAAATGAGATAAATGTATAGGCAAGTACTTAATTTTCTTCCTGGTTTCTTTAAAGTGCTTTCAAAATCACTTGGGACATAGGATTAGTACTCTGTAGGCAACAATGACATAGCTCTTCCCTACATTATAGCTTATACCCTAATCATTTACTTACTCTTCTTCACCTATTTTCCTGCTTCCCTTATTCCTGGAAAAAGACCATACATGCTTTCTGTGGACAGAAAACGCATTCAGTTTTTCCTATGGAAATCAAATTAAAAATTTTTAAAGGTAGAATATGTTTATTTTTGGTCATTTTCTAAATAATAATAACAGTAACAACAATAATAATAATAATAAATCTTTCCTGTTTAGTCTCATGAAGATTTCTAGATTTCTCTTTAGCTTGAATCTGACGGGCATAAGCTGATATGGAGTCTGGGTCCCCTCCTCTGTCCTTTTCTTGCGAGTATAAGTGTCATTATAGCCGGTTCTACCAGCCGTGACCTGAGCCACTCTGAGTCTGGACTGACCGCATTGGGCAATAAGCAGTCCAAGATCTTTCTGGTCAGGGCTTGGCAGCATGAATGGAGGAGGATGCCAACATAGTTGCCAAGTGGATGGCTCATATTTTCCATCTTTGTCTTTGTGGATGGCAGTCATGTGCTCCTTGTGGTGCCCAATTGTGCAACAGACATTGGAGGCACTAAGCCAGAACAAGGGCCTAGGATGAGGTTTGCCTTCCTGATGGGCCTGGGCCTGCGTTGGGCTAGCAGACATGTGTTCAGCTTGAATAATCAGCTAAGGCAGGTTAGACTAAGGCTTGTTCGGGTGGATAAAGTCAGGAACAGAGGCTGAGCGTGGCCATTGAAATGGCAAGAATGGGGGTCAGAATGAGGACCTTAGGCTGGTGTTGATTTTAGAGGTGTGGTCCTCGGATTAGGCTCAAAAGAGGGAACTTGAGGAGTCAGGTAAGGCCATGAAGACAGTAACCAAGATCAGTCCAGGTTCTTCCCCAGGGGCTCGTGGTGCTAATGGGAGCTTCCATTCACCAAAGTCTGGCTTAGAGTTCCTCTTGGCAGCTCCACTATGGGGCAGTCAATCTGTTTTCTCTAACACCCAGTTTGTGGTGGACATCGAAAAGAGGATTCTGGTTCCATTGGAGCAAAAGCTGAATATTCTTTGGGCCAGGGCCACTGAATCTTTCCAGATAAGCAGTGCTGTCTCCTAAGCTGAAATCTGAGGCAAAGACTAGGATTTTCTCTGTCCATTCGCAAAACGTGGAGAAAGGTTCCTACCATGGGGCATCTAACCAGAGTCTTGATATGAGAAAATCAGTACTTTAGGAAATGTGTTTTTCAACTTCTGTCTGTATCCGTGTGAGAGTTCTCTCTATGATGACTTTTAGGGAGTAATCACTGGGCTAGATCTACTATCAAGAAAATACATCTGCACTGAACACTTACCCTGCCTATAAGCCTTTCTATCCACAACATCTCAGAAAGGATAAAAATATTTTGTTAACAATAAGTAGGTATGACTGTCAGAGGTTATCAACAATTGTAAAAATCCTTTGAGGTCCCTTAATGAACTTATCAGTCCCAGATTTGGGGTTTTTTCTGGACCTGTGGCCGGTCCCTCAACCTGGTTTATGAAAACCCGAGGGATTGGCATAAAGTAGGGTAGGGGTATGAGAGGAGATGAATAATGAGGAGCCACTTCCATGAGCTCTCCGACCCTCTGTTGATGGGGCACATGTCTCTCAGGGCTTCCTACACCTTCCAGAACTCTTTCCAGAACTTCTGCAACTCTCCGGAGTCTTCTGAGAATGCCTGGAAAGGAAAAGGTCCCTGGTCTAGGCAGCAGGCGAGGGCCTTTCTTGTGGTAGAGATATGAGGTCAGGGAGCTTCTGTGACCTCTTTGGTAGTGATATCCACACATGGAGTAAAAATGAGGACTGTGGCATTGCAGGAATCAGGGCTCAGATGTTCTGGAAGAGAGCCATGTCTTCTCAAAGCCTCCTATCCTGACACTGAGGCAGCTGTCACTGACCGGACAGCCTTGGCCCAGCCTAATCCCAACCAGGTGTCTTTCGGAGGAAGAGGCAGCCTTCCCGAATGACCACACCCTAGTTCCCTAAGGCTGCCAGGCTAGCTGGGTTTTCCCTTGATTAACTTTCATGAGACTCTAGAACACATTATATATGCTAAGTACAGAAATTAAAAGTCTGCATGTGGTATTTTCTTCACTGGCAAATGAAGCCCTGGTCCTAGATATAGAAAAAAGAAAAATTGGCTTTACAGTACATCTCAAAAAGCAAAACAAAACAGAACAACTCAGACTAAAATGAATAAACAAAAACTTCGGCTTCCTCAAGTTTTGCAGGAAAATAAGAGACCTTGAAATTTTCAGCAGAAATGTCTTTGTACACATCAGAGCAAGACACAGGTGCTTGAAGCTTGTAATGAATACTGGAATATCTTCAGAATCAGATTTAACATGCAGTGTAGGGTGAAGGGGAATTTTCACATACCTCTGGACCATGTGGAAATGATCTCATCTATCTGGATCATGTCCACCTACAAAGCACTTCTCAGATTGAATTATCCAGGTGATTGCTTTATCCTTCCAACATACTTTACATGTATGAAAATATCTTAAATGAATACTAAATACTATGCCATTTTGTAAAATTGAACTTGAGCTCTTATAAGCATTTTGCAAATCTATAGTTTGACTTGTATTTCCTGGAATTTTTGATTTTTTGTAACATTGTTTTTGAAAAGATTCTCTCAGTGTTGATTTGCGTGGCTGAGCTCCCTTGGGAATAATCTGGCCTTCAGCAACTCCTCTCTCCACCCCCAGTAGGAGCTTGAATAATGACTGAGTGACAAAGTGTCCCATTCAGTTATTATTCAACTATATTAAATTGCTAAAGTTGGTCATTGGAGCATATCTTATTACAAAGGCAAAAGTTCAACATTTTTCCCTAGGCACAATAGGCTTGCACATTAAAAAACTTCTGGTCTGGTAAGGAATAAGACGTCAGGGCATGGAGCATGCAACAAATTAAACAGGGAAAGATGTATTAACCAAACCTGAGCAAAATTATCAGGCATTACCTTCAATATATTTACCAAACTCAGGCCTTCTATAAAGGGGTGCAAGAGATAAATTAGAAGGGATTCTTGAAAATACACCAGTCTTCCCAAGCTTTATTAAGCTTACACAATTAAAAAACTATCATTTAAGGGGGGGAGGGATAAATTAGGAATTTGGGAGGAACATATACACACTACTATATACAAAATAGATAACCAACAAGAACCTAGTGTATAGCACAGGGAACTATACTCAATATTTCTTAATAACCTATAAGGGAAAAGAATCTGAAATATATATAGCTGGATCACTTTGCTGTACACCTGAAACTAGCACAACACTGTAAATCAACTACACTTCAATTAAAAAAAAAAAAAAACTATCATTTAAAGTCTTACACTAGGGACTAATATCTAGACAGTAGACATTGGTTGCTTATATTACGATGTATACTCTTTGTCCACTTGGATTAGTTGGTGCCCAGACAGTACTGATTATTAAATATTTTGAAGTCTCGCCAGATTATATTGAAACCCATTTGGATCCATAGCTGTAGACTATTTACTGGAAGCATCATATGGGGTATGGCTGAAGGGTCTGATTTTTTCTAAAATGGCAAGTGAAGGAGCAGTTTTACCAAGATAGTAAGAACTTCAGGTACTTGCTTGAATGTGGTCACTCCAAGTTACTGCTTCAAAGAACAGGAAATGAGTGTTGTGGGAACTACAGAGACCACAGCCTATGTGGTAGTATTCCTCAAAGGTGCCTCTTCATAAGACTCATTTGTGGCACTTATTTAAGAATACAGATTCCCAGATTCTTTCCCTGGAGACTGTGATTACTATGTCTGGGGCAGGCTTAGTAATCATTATTTTTAATGTGTACCAATGATCCTCATGGCAAGGCAAATGAGGGAAACACAGTTCAACCATCGATTCTCATTCATGATATTATCATTCATTCATTCATTCTTTTATTCAGTTCTTTAGCACTTACTATGGTATTTCTCGAAGTGACCCTAGATCCCCTACATCAAAATCATCTGGAGTGTTTGATTGCAATCCAGATCTTGGGCTGCATCCCAAACCTACCATATAAGCATCTCCAGAGGTAGGATCCAGAAATCTGCATTTTAAATGGGCATTCCAAGGGATTCTTATGTAATCAAGTTTGAGACTATTGTTGTGTGTCTGGCACATAGCATGTCTCTTCAAGTTGTCTGTTCCCAGTCAATAGGTAATAAGCACTTATTTAAAGACTTACTAAGACAGGGATCAGTGAATGATGTATGTAGAAGTGATGTAAAGGGTGAGGGGAGAGAAGCAGTTCTTCCTGCTGTAAACTCGAAGTCTACAAGGCTTGTAGGAGCAAGAAGGGAAGCTCCCCTACATATGCAGTGGCCAGGTTTGGGGAGATATGGAAAAGCTGAGTGAGGCTCAGGCCCCTTCAGCCTCTGAAGTCTATGGAAGGAGCCAACCACACCTGATTGGAGATGGCCATGCAAAGGTCCCACAATCCCAGGGTCAAGTGGTAGGGCACCTACAAGAGCTCTCACTCAGAATTTCCTGCCAGAGTTAAAGCCCAGCAGGACATAAATAATACTTTACTTTTCTCCTTTCTTCTCCCATTTCCTTAGTTTTGTTTTTGGAATGGTAATGGAACTTGCCCAGGCATTGTTTCATTTTGACACCGTAACAAGGTCTGTTCTGAATTCACTTTCTCCATTAGAAGCCTGTGGAGGGACCATTGTTCCTGTGGACTTTTACTGATGTGCAATTGTGTTTAAAATAACTTGTCCAAAGCATGTCTGGAAAATAATAAGTAAATTTTTTTAAGTAAAATTTGGTTGATGATCCCAATTCTGATTTCTCTGACTGCTCATGTCGGGGGAAATTCAAGCAAATGCCCTCTTGTTTTGAATGGTAAGAGTAATAATAACAATAATAGTGAAGCGCCCAGGAATTGTAGTATTGTGATATTGGTATTGTAGCTCTAGCATGGAATTTGAAATAAAAAGATCTGAATGAACCTCATTTTCTTCATCTATAAAATGGGAATAATGAGACCGGCCCTAGTTACCTCCCTGGATTGAAACTTGGTAAACTTTAAAGCTTTATACAAACATTGGTTGTTGGTCTTAATAATTTTTTGGTTAATACCTTGTCCCTCTCTAGCTTTAGCCGTCGCCGGAACACTTTTTGATAGTATGGGTCAGCCTAAAATAAAGCACTGAAAAAACATGGGAATTTGGGTTAAAGATGCTTACCATTGCAATTACCTCCATTACAGAGATAATTATCTGGACCAAGATATTATATTTGCTAAGGTCTGGCAAGGAGGAAGTATGATCCAAATAGCAAAGGTCCCAGTGACAAATGAAAGGCACTTGGAAACTATGGTGCATTGTTCTGCTCTTCTGGAAGGCAAAAACACTGCCAGGATGAAGACGGAGCCATTCCAAGTGGGTGATGAAATTTACTTTATTGACATTATCAATAAGGATGTATTTATGGGAAACAAACATGAAGTATAGCTCACACTTACGGGACTTGGCAGGTAAGCAAAGGGAAGTGGGGTATCTGATCATGAGGCCTAAACCTTTGGGCTCATTTGGCATTGGTTTTGTGCCTGGTTAGCTATGTGATTTTTTAGGTAATTATCTTCCTTCATGGATCCTCAACTTTCCCATGCATAAAGTGGGCATAAAACTCTCCATTACACCTTATAAGAGCAAAGAAGATCATGTTTTTCACTGGAAGTAAAAGGCCATACATATTTTATCATTATTAGGTAATGAACATTACTTCTTTCATGAGGGTTTAAATCCAGAAAGATATTCAACAGAGTTAGAAAATCACAGAGTGGCACACAGGCTTCTGTTTAATATTTTGGCTTGTGTAATATGAATGTCTTAACTTTTGGTTTTCTGTTTTTCTTCTCTCTTAAGCAAGGGCATATATATCTACCCTGTTGTTAGACCAACAAAAGAAAAAACATGCCTCTCTTCAGAACTGTAGATCAAAAGGGAGCTTTTCATTCCAAATCACCCCCTCTTTGTACTTCCTGGAATCTTGTGAGATGAAGGAAGACTTCTGTACATTAAATGTAAGTTCGTAAAATAATTATGGCCCTGCCCTAAATTCATGCATATTATTACAGGGTGACGAATCATTGCTGCTTCTTGTAGCATTATTTTACTGGAAAAAAAAAGTTAATACATTGATTGTTAAAATTGCCAGGTTGACAAATCCAGAAAACAAAGAACTTTTCTTTTAGGATTAAACAGGAGTCATAGCATGTTTAAAGCAGAAGGAACCTTTAAAACCATCAGTTTATAGATGAGAAAGCTGTAATAGTAATAATAAGAAAACTTTATTGAGTGTGTTTTCTGTGCTACATATGTACTAAGTTATTTGCATGTATTATTTCACTTTATTCTCAAAACAATCCTCAGAAATAGGTGCTATTGCTAATGCCATATTAGAGGTAAGGAGACTGAAGTTTGAAGAAAATAAGCTACTTGCTTAAGGTTCCTAGCTTGTTGATTCTCCTGAGCTGCCTTGATGTCTTAGAATACCACAGATTGGTGCCTTAAACGACAAAACTATTTCTCACAGCTCTGGAGAATGGTAAGTCTGAGAGCAAGATGCCAGACAATTTGGTGCCTGGTGAGAGCCTTCTTCCTGGTTCGCACATGGACACATTCTTGCTGGGTGCTCACATGGTGGAGAGAGATCTCTTTTTTTCTTTTTTTTTCTTGGCCGTGATGGCTGGTATGTGGGATCTTAGTTCCCCAACCAGGGATAGAACCTGGGCCCCCTGCGGTGGAAGCAAGGACCACCAGGGAGTTCCGAGAGACCTCTTCTTATAAGGGCCGTAATCCCATTCACAAAGGTTTCATCTTCATGACCTAATTATCTCACAAAGGCCTTACCTCCAAATATCATCACAATGGGGATTAGGCTTCAAAATTCACATACGAATTTTGGTGGGACATAAACATTCAGTACAAAGCAACTGATGAGAAGAATTGTTGATTCTTTTACATAATCAGTTGATTCATTTACATAATCAATTAACATTTATTGAGCACATATTATGTGCCAAACACTGTTCTTGGCGCTGGGGACGCAAAGGTAACCAGCGAGATATGGTCCCATCTTTATGGTGTTTATAGAGCCGTAGGGGAGAGAGACATAAATCAGTTGTCACACAAATACATAACTGTAAACTAGGAAATGTAGTTTTAAAAGGAGAGTATAGTAGTTATGAGAGCAGGGAACCTTGTCTAGTCTGAGGAGTCAGAGGGGCTTCTCAGAGGACATGACTGTTGAGCTGAGACCTGAAGGGTTAGTAAGAGTTAACTGGGGCAGTTAGAGGAATGTAAGAGTGTTTCAGACTTGGGAAATGCCAAGTTCAAAGATCCTTGGCTGAAGCCGTTTGGGGCTGGGAGGAAGTGGAGAGATTTGACAGGTAGGCAGGAGGCAGATTATCCAGGGTCTTGCGATATTTGGTCTTTATCATGAGAACAATGGCTTCCAGAATTATCCTCAACAAAGGTCACCAGTGACCTACTAGCTACCTAGTTTTACAGCCTTTCCCCAGTTTCCTTCCTCCCCAGATGTCTGGGTTTCTGAGAGCAATGGCCTTGGGTCCCATGGTCCCGTAGTTTCCAGGTCCTCCAAGAACCTCAGGGCTCTGCCCCATTCCTCTTCTACCTCCTTAATGTAAGAGGAGGTACTGTAAACTCTTATCTATTTAATTTATTGAAATATAGTTGATTTACAATGTTGTGTTAATTTTTGCTGCATAGCAAAGTGACTCAGTTATGCCAACATACATTCTTTGTAAACTCTTTAAAAGTGTGGGGTGTGTGTGTATGTATCTTCTCAATCTTCATATCTTGCTATTTTTACCAAACACCCAAATCGTATGTGCTGAGGCCACTTAAATTCCTGGCACACAACTATTTTTTTTTTGAAAAATATGCTTGTCAAATATTTTGTCTTAGCCCGTGTTCATTGATAAACCCTCATTAATAGCTCCAAAACTTCTCTGCTATTAAGATCTCTCTTGGGTTGGGAAGGCATTCCCCCAACACCATCGCCCTCACTGACAAAAATCCTTCACCTATGGTCTGGCTGCTCAAATTCCCATTAGAGTTCCTGCCTTTAGACTAAAGCATTATCAAGCATGTTAAAATAAATGAATAATCTGAAAACATGTAACACTTAAGTTATCAATCATTTATACCATAATGAAAATGAGTTTCAGATTATTTCCATTAGGCAAGTTTGGAAAGAGAGAAATGGTGAGGAAGTGCGTAAAGTCACTGAGCTCCTAGTTGAGATGGGAAGGGGAGTTGAGAGGGGGTGGGGGAGGGGAGCTGTGGGGAAGGGATTCTGCTCTGCAAAGTTGACAGCTTTTAACAATGTCACTTTTCTTTCTTTCCTGTTCCTGAATGCGATTTATTTATTCTTTGGTAATCATCCATTACAGTAAGTAAATTTCTGGTTCAAATTTTTACTATGGTTTCCTTTAGGCTGTCGTTACATGAAAACTCTTGATTCAAAATAGTAACTTGAAGTACAAACACTTAACCCTGGTGATATAACCAACCACCCAAATAGACTTACATTTTTTTCACATTTGAGTTCTTTTCTATTCAAATACAGTACACTTTTAAAGGAATAATGTGCCCGAAGGCATCGTTTGGCTCAATGGGAGATGCTACTTTGGAAAAAACAGTAGCTCAATTCAATACCAGTGTGATTCAAGATGACTGACACTTGAAAGTGGGCATCCAAGTTCCTTTCATGAATAGGAGGGGGAATTTGGCTTCAATTGAGTACTTACTCATCAGCGTCTGTGCTACTGGTTTCCAAGCAATTATAAATTACTGCTTGCTTGCATGTGGAATAGAGAACCAAAGCAAATTCCATCTTTTAGGAGGTAACCAGCCTCTACCTCGTTTCTTTTTCTTCTTTTTTTAAAAATTTTATTTATTTATTTATTTATTTTTGGCTGTGTTGGGTCTTCGTTGCTGTGCTAGGGCTTTCTCTAGTTGTGGCAAGCGGGGGCCACTCTTCATCGCGGTGCGCGGGCCTCTCACTATCGCGGCCTCTCTTGTTGCGGAGCACAGGCTCCAGACGCGCAGGCTCAGTAGTTGTGGCTCACGGGCCTAGTTGCTCCGCGGCACGTGGGATCTTCCCAGACCAGGGCTCGAACCCGTGTCCCCTGCATTGGCAGGCAGACTCTCAACCACTGCGCCACCAGGGAAGCCTACCTCATTTCTTAGATATGGTAAAATGAGGCCGACTGGTGAAAGGGCTCCAATGGAGCCAGTCAACGTGGCGGCTTTGTGTTAACTCAGGAAGATGCTGGAATTCTGCTGTTACACTGGGCTTATTGCTTGGCTGGAAGGAAATATACTGGACTACTTAGAGAGAAATGGTTTTTCTGTTCCAAATCTTTGCCTCCAATGGCTTTGAGGTGGTTTGTAAAGCTACATTTCAGGTTGTACAGCCTCCTACCAGGTGTTACCCCAGGGGTAACTGCCTTGTGAAGTTTCCTTCAATGCCTGTTCAAAACTTTGAACCAGTGGAAAGCATCTGCTGTTTGGGAATCACTTGCATTGTTATGGATACAAAGTGCTTCATTCCTCTTTGAGGAACAGCCACTTCTGGACAGAAAGCGGTAAAATGGGTCACTGTGTCAAAGATAGCCTAGGAACAGAGAGAAACTCAAGCCAGAACTCTCCAGATGGGGGCAGCTGGAATGCAGTGGTGGTCAGAAAGTGTCACTTGGGCTCTGCTTGACAGGTGAATGTGGTGCCGGACAGAAAGCAGATACCAGTCATGGGAACGTGCAGGAGGAGTCATGGAGACATGCAATACTGATGCCTGTTCCTTTCTGATCCTTCAAGGGAAATGCTAGCTAAAAGGGGGAAAGGTGTCCTTTCTATGGGAAGCTGGCCAACTGCCTGTGTCTTGCCAAATGGAGAAGAGCAGTAGCTTGCATGTATGGTGCAGGACAAGGTAGGGGAGGAACTGGGAGTTTTCATAAGTCACTGCACTTGGAAGGGAAGGTTACTTGGTGTATTTGATCAGATTGGAATGATGCCATTTGAAAATCATTGAGCCCTTTCCCTCACTTATCACCCTCCGTTTTCTCAACCAACACCATCTGATTCAACCAGAAATTTTGCTCAACAAGCCTTGGAAGAGGCCAGAGGTGAAAGACAGAGGAATGGCCTGAGGGCCCCAGCCTCCACCAATATCCCTTTCCTTCTGCATTTGATAAAGCAGACACTCCCTGGAGGGAGGGGAATCAGACTTCTGTAAATCACCAACAACTTTTCTGAATTTGTTCCGTGTTTCCTAGTACTGGCCACAGCAGGCGGTGCTGGCAGTGAGGGCAAGCAGGGGAGCGTGAGGGTGGGTGTGTAGCCTCAGGAGGTGAGCTAGCCCCTGCCCCACCTGTGTGTATGCAAAATGTAATTTTACAGCATTTTAACGTTTAAGTATGTAAAAGAGACAGCACTTATATAATTGAATTCACATCAGTTAAACACCTATAGGGTGTCTCTCTACATATGCACATGTCTAAATGTGTGCCAAATTAACAGCGGTTACGTGTTAGAGAACAACACAGCTTCAGAGACAGAAAGGAACTGCTGTGATTTGTTTTACATCTGAGGGAACAGAGGCCCCAAGAGGCTGTCCTTTGCCCATCTTCACTGATGCTTTGTGACTCCGAGGGTTTGCTCCTAAGGAAAGTAACAGGAACCTGCTTCTCTTTGTTTCTGCCCATCGAGGGCCTGCGGACTTGATGAACCAAACACAGGGAACTGTGAGGCGGTATGAGGTAGCTGAGGTCTGGCCTTTGCATCTTACAGGGAGGCGGCTCCTTTCACAGGGTGATTGGCTGCAGCTTCAGCTCCATGTAGGGGCTGTCTGCCCACAGGAAACAGGTTCCCATCCAGCTGCCTGTCTGTGCAGTTCCTGAGATTCTCCAAATTGGTGGCCCCGTGAAAAGGCCCGAGGGGCACAAAAAGAGGATGAATCTGTAGTTCTAGAGCCCAACACACCTTCCAACACACACACACACACACACACACACACACACACACACACACAAGGCACACATGCCCTATTCCTTTGTAAAAGGAAGGAGGCAAAATATATGACGTGGTCAGCTGTTTAGACTCCTAGAGTATTGCCTCTTGGGAATGGGGCAAGCTGGGGAGAGGGTACTCATGGCTTTTTTTTTGGTGGGGGGACAATTCCAACTCTAATCATAAGGATGAAGGGAGTTAGCAGAACTGGTCTTTGACACGGAAGACCCCACTCCCCTCTTTAGGTGCCCTGACTGATCTCATTAGCAGCCTCCCATCCCATCCCGTTAGCCATCTGATGCCTCCTTACCTGCCTTAATTCTCTCAGCCAGCTGCCAGGGTGTGTAAATCCCTACCAAGATGGCAGAGCCAAAGGGAGGAAGGCGTCCCCTCTCACGCACTTTCATCTGGGTAGTCTTATAGTTCCCACTGCCTCCAGAGACCGAGGGAAACCATGTAAGGATAAAGTGTCACACAGGTTAGAGAGAAATTTCTGGGCCACACACCTTCACGCTGCTTTTCATATCACAGCCTAGGTCAAGCCTGCTACTTCTGTAAGCAGGAGGGAGGCTGGGTGGGAAATCAGAGGAGGCATCTCACCCTTTGGCCCAAGGAACCCTCCATGCCTGAACTGGGAGGTGTAAGCTACCCTCTGAAACACAAATCCTTATCGGCCCTCAATTCCCAAATCTTTTGTTTTGTTCCACATGAAAATCTTTTGTTTAGCAGAACCATTGGGAAACATGCTCAAAAAATACGGCCCAGGCCACTCATACTTACATATTCTTTCCCTAAGATTTTCTTCAGGGCAGTTCGTGGCGTCACAGGTTGACCTGCATCCCCCCTACTACCTCCGCCACCCAACTAAGAACCTTCACCTGTGGTTGTGAGCAAACTGTTTCCAGCTCCTTTGCAAAATTAAATTATCCTATATTAAATATATAGCCAGACACAAAAGAGAGAAACGTGCCCTGGCGGTGGAAAGGAAGAGAGGCATCACAACCAGCCCGTGGTGACTTCAGAAGATGTGAAGTCTCTAAGAATGGGACATAGTACTAACACCCGTGCATGGTCTGCAGAAGCAGAGTGGGCTTTCACTCGCTAAGACATCAGCAACGAGCTGGTGCATTTGAAGTATTTCCTCCTGCCCCCACCCCCAGTAGTAGTAGTATGACACTTGTGAAAATAAACTATTTAAAATGGAGTCAGGAAGCTCTCACACTTGTATCACTCACTGCAGCTTACTGACCCTAGCGGAAAGAAAGATTTCCTTCTGATCCAACAACAAGTCGCCCACCACCTGCCACCAACAAGAACCACCACAGCCCTCCTGATTTCCTCCAAAAACCTAATAAAAGCTGACCTTCCCATTGTCTCCTCGGACCTGCCTATGGTTCATCATAGTTTGCATGTCCCAAATTGTAATTCCTCTGCTATTCCCAAATAAACTAATTTTGCTGGTGGAAAAAAAAAAGTATCCTGAAAACTTACGGTGGCCAGCCAAGACACCAAGGGTTGTTGGCTTTCATCTGACAAGGGGACATTCAGTGTTAGTTTTCCTCATTTTATTTAACTGGGAAGAGGGCCTACATCCTACAGTATAAAACACCCAAAGCTGTGTTTCATGAAGAATAGTCCTTAGAACTACTTACAAGAGAATGACCTGGGGAACTTGTTAGCATGCCAATTCTTAGGCTGGGAATATGATTTTAAGGGCACTGATGCTTGAGAGCTTCTGAACTAAAGGTTGTTCTCTCTCCTGAGAGCGACAGCTCCGTTTAAGTTGCAGGTTATCCTGGCTGTCATCTTATGGAGAGCGCCATATTAATCCCCTGCACAGCAGCAAGGTCCACCCCATTCAGGGCACTGAGGGAACAGGGCAGTGGCAAGTCTACATTCATCAAGGGGGCTCCCTGCCCTGTGCTGCCTGGGACCTCCCACACAGACCTGCTACTCAGCCAGGGACACTTAAGCCTCATCCTACCCCTAGGTAGGCCCTGGGGCAGCCTGGCCCTAGAAGGATAGAGCCAACCTCTCCTAGAATTCCTCAACACTCAGCCTTCCCAGTTTGCCCTAAAGGCACAGCAGGCTGACTGCAAAACCTGTGAGAACACAGCCTACAAAAAAGGCATCCCAAGGACCCAAGACTTAAATCATCATCGTCATCATCAACCAGGACTAAACAAAATCATATTGGATGGGAGCATGGCCTGTGTTCAAAGTCCAAATCTGACAGAAATAGCTGTGTGGTGTGAGGCAGATCGCTCTACTTCTCTGTGCTTGCATCTCCTCATCCCTAAAAAGGATACTGAGAGAGCTGGCCTCTTAGGATTGTCATAAGAATTAAATGTGACAGTGTGCACCAAATTCTTAACACAGAGTTAGGCATACAGTAAGTGCTCAGTAAACAGGACCACTGCCAGCATGTAGAATGTCGTGCTAATTCGAAAAAAAAAGCTCTCCTCCTTTGGGTAGACACATAGAGAAGAGGCCCTTTCCTCTGGGCTGGCTCAGGCTGGTGCCTGAGCTGTTATCTTGGTGGGCAGAGTACCCTCTCAGCTGGCCACCCTTCAGCTGATCACAGCCCATAAAACCCAACACGGAGGCTGTGACTAGATGTTAGCTATGGTAGTTCCACGTGAGGGTAGGAATGAGCTTGAACCGGGCTTCTGCCACGGCAGGCCTTGCGGATGAGCGGGGCTGGGGCTGGGGACGGGGGCCCACGCGGAGTGGGAGTGATGCGCCTCACTTCTCAGAAGCGTAGTGCTGCGTTCCGCAGACGCCCATCGTGATAAACTTCAGCGAGCGCAGAGGTACGACGACAGCTGATTTTCCTCTTCTGAGCTTGGTAGCAGCTGATCACGCTTCCTGTTTCTCTAAGAGCTTCCCTGACAGAGGCGACTTGCTCTTTCAAATTTGGTCATCGCCCTCTGGCTTTCCCGTGTGAGTCAGAGCGGTTGCCCTCGTGACCCCGGCTCCCTCCAGAGTCAGTGTCTGCAGGCGGCGGCCGTCCGGGCCTCCGCAGGTAAATCCCCCTCTGCCCGGGGTGCGCGGCCCCGCCCACGCCGCTGCCTGGGGACGTGCGCCGGGACGTGAGTCACCGCACCGTCCTCCCCAGCCGCAACTATTATTGGAATGCTTCGGCACGCAGCGCACGCTCGCTTCCCGGATTTCACAGTCCTGTGCTCAGGATCTGCAAATCTCTGCGCAGCCCGAGCTTCCACCTGGGCGATCACAAGGTGGCTTGCGCTCAGGTCGGAAAGTTTCTAAGAAAGGTCTCCTTAGGCCAGGCATATCCGCGTCCTCCAAGGAGCATCAACCGCGTGTCTCCAGCATGTGCCCAGCAATGTGCCTGCCTTTATGGGCGGCTCAAAAGAAATCGTTCTGGAGCTTTGCTTTCAGTGTACAGGAGGACGCAGTAAAATGAAAAGCAAGAATGAGGGTTGCAAACAAGCGAGGGGGCAGGAGAGATCTCTTTGGTCAGAAGCACATGGGGAGTTCAAGCTGGGAGGGGATGGGCAAGAGGCAGAAGACAGGGAGCAGGTCCCGGGGAGAAGAACCAGGGTTATGAGAAGCTTGGACAAAGATGCAGAGTGGAGAATGCATTGGGCTTATTTATACGAACCTAAATATTGAGCTAAGTTGGAATTTGGAAGCTCCTTCTTCTCTGTGCCAGGGTGATTGATGGCCCGTATCATCAGTCTTTACTATTGCCGGGCGGTGTGCCTGCCATGAACCCTGCCAGTCATACAATTCCTGTCTCCCTTTTACAGATGAGGAAACTGCAGTGCAGGGAGGTGAAGTCCTGAGCTCAAGGTCATGTAGCCAGCAGGTGGTGAAGTGTACACCCAAGCAGGCTGCCTCTTAAGCATTAACCTCTGTGACTCAGGGTAAGAATAAATATTTTTTTTCCAAGTGGATATTTGAAGGCAGGGGAGATATGTTTAGTTCATTGATTACTCTATGAAATCTGATGTAGAACCCACCTCTTGTATGCGAGATATTGATTTTTATGTCCATCTGGCAGGGATCTCAGGAAAGTTCTGATGTTCGTTACAGGTTGGATGATCTTGGAGACAAAGCATGGGTCCTGAGCTCAGGACTCCTAATTCCATGTTCATCTGGCACTGGCTGAGTTCCAGAGAGAGAGAGAGAGCAAGCAGTTAACTTCCTCATTTTCCATATTTGACAAAAATGTGAGAACATGAACATGACCAAAACAAACAAACCTTTGGCTAGAGCCTTTTCAGATCCTAAAAAATTCAACCAAAAAGGAAAGAAAAGCAGCTCCTGGGGCAACACGGAGGAGTATCTTGGAAGGGGTTACAGGTGGGCTGTGTCAGAGGTGCCTTAGCAGTAGGCGTGCAGAAAGAGAACAAGGGAGGGGTGGGAAATTCCTCTTCAAGTTGCAAATACACACAGCATCCCAGGATGCCTGGGAGATGCCCCTGTCACTTCTTTCCCCCAATGACAAGGGACAGGAGAGAGAGCCTGTGACTCACTTCACCTGGCAACATGGTGCCGGTACAGGTGCTTCCGTAAATCAAGACCAATCGGTCTTATCCTCTTCCTAGGTGCCAGTCTTATCCCGAGTCTCTCTCCTCCTTCCAGAGTGGCCACCTTACAAAGTGAAGAGAAGAGCCTTCTTTTTGTCTGCGGCTTGAATGCAGCTATTCAAATTAACGTGGAAGAGGAGGGTTAAGTTTTCCCCTCACAGATCAGGCCAGTGTGGAGCTTGGGATTGGCAGAGAAGTGGAGATTTGGGGCACCTTTTTATTCCTTGATCTGAAAGGAAACGCTTGCACTTCTGCAGTTAGGACAAGTTGAGGGAGACTGGAAAGTTCCCTGAAGGACGGCTAACGGTAAACTGAATCCCTGAGTTCTCTCCCACCTCCTCTCAGACGTATCCGGGTGTGCATGTCTCAGCATCCTCCTCGGCCCCCTTCCCAGTCCAGCAAGACCCCGGTCCAAAGAATGAATGAAAGAGGCCTGTCTGAAGTTAGGAGAATCGCATCAGACACTCATAGAACACCTAGCAAGGGCTTCACTGGAATCTTCTCAGTATAATTCTCTCAGCCCCTTTGAGTGAGGTCCTATTACCATCCTCATTTTTTCAGATGAGAAAACTGAGGCACAGAAAAGCCTTTGAAATCTGATTTAAAAGCTGCTACTTTTAGTACACCTGAAGTTAACATAAAATTGTACGTCAACTATATTTCAAGTTTTAAATAGTTTGAAAATGCAATACATACAAGTAAAAAATTAAATAAAAGCTGCCAGTTTAATAGGCCTCTAATGAGTAGACATCTTCAGTGATTACAGTAAATGATTTGTAACCAAAATGAAGCAATTCAGTCGATGATAATATCCAAACAACCAGCTCTATTGGGGTGAAGAATAGAAGAAATGGGAAGTTTCCCATGAGGGGGCGTGTGTGTATGTGTGATGATGATGGAGAAAGGCAAGAGCCCAAAGGAAGTGTTCATTTTCTAAGGCATTTGGTTGAACTCTTTTGTGGCTAAGAAATGTTGTGTTAGAACTACACTGGGTTTTGGAAAAGGCATTTAAAGCCACCAGTGACGGACTTCCCTGGTGGCGCAGTGGTTAAGAATCCGCCTGCCAATGCAGGGGACACGGGTTCAAGCCCTGGTCCGCGAAGATCCCACATGCCGCGGAGCAACTAAGCCCGTGCGCCACAACTACTGAGCCTGCGCTGTAGAGCCCGCGAGCCACAACTACTGAGTCCACGTGCCACAACTGCTGAAGCCCGTGTGCCTAGAGCCCGTGCTCCGCAACAAGAGAAGCCACTGCAATGTGAAGCCCGCGCACCACAATGAAGAGTAACCCCCGCTCGCCGCAACTAGAGAAAGCCCGCGCGCAGCAACGAAGACCCAACACAGCCAAAAATAAATAAATAAAATAAATAAATTTATAATAAAAAAAAAACCCCACCAGTGAAACTAAAAGAACTCAAAACCTCCACAATGTTTTTGCCAAAATAATATCACCAGATAAGTGTGTGAAAAATGAACCATTTGGCCAAAGGTAGGGACATCCCTGGAACAGAGCCTCCTGTTTGCACATCCCCCTCTTGGTTCTGCTGTTCAGGTTCTGTGCCTCCATGTTACGGGGAAAACTTTTGCTCATATACCCTTGGACGTTTCAGATTTTTCAATGTGACCTCCCCCAAAACCTCCCCCAGCAATCCCTCCAAAATACAGAACCAGAAACTGCTTCTGCCATGTCAGTTCAAAGTTCACGTCAGGACAGAGGTCTTCAGAGAATGAAATGGTATGCTTTGGGCATAAAAAAACATTGTAAAGGAGATGTTTCAGAAATTTAGAAAAAGAAGGGTCTGCAATTTTTCAATCCAAAGTGGACTGACAAACTTTTCAGTTCATCTTGTTTAAATCATGACCATCAGAAGCCTATTGTTTAGTATTTTTCAAAAAAATTTTAGCATTCTCGAGGCATTTTTTTTTCTTTTTAGATCTACTTCATACTCTGAATATTCATAGACCTTTCCAGGACCTCAACAAAACAGAACTGTGAAAAAAAAAATTCCTTGACAAGAACCCCCAATAAAACACATCAACAAAATGCTTTTAACTGAACTTTAAAACAAATCAAAATGAGTTTCGCCCCATGAAACCATGAGTAAATTATGCAGAATCAGAACTGAAATTATACCTTTTCATAAGTATTGAATTAGAAAAAATGTGCACATCAATATATTTTCCAAACTCATCTTGCAATTAGCTCAAGTTTCTTAGTTTCTCTCCCTTTCGCATTAAACATGAAAAAATCCCACTGGTCGGCAGCAAGAGTTTTAACACTTCTTTATCTACTAAGGGATGTGGTCAAAGCAAGGAAGATGGCCACTAATATGATGCTACTGGAGAGGGTGTCCCACCCACCATAATACCTCATGAATGCTGCAGCTTTATCATCTTGGACAACAGAAAGGTGACCCTTGGACTGGACTCTGCCTGCACACTTTTAAGCATATACACGTGAAAAAAGGAGCTACAGGTTTTGTGATTATTGGTTTCAGGGCAAATCCTGGAAGCAGAAGCAGCTTTTGAGCACAGTAAGGCAACAGTCAAATAACTTTGAGAAGGGTTTCAATCCTGAGCTGACCTCTCCCCCACTTCTTCCGTTTTTCCACTCTTTCAATCCAGAGACAGGTGAGTATGGAAGGTCAAGCCATTTCCTCCAGAAAGAGAATCCATATTTTAAACAGTGCTGTGGAGGGGCATTAAGAATCAGAAGACTTGGTTTCCAGTCTTCATTTGGCCTTTTAAACAGTCTTGATAGTTTGAGTAACTCAATTATCTCAGAGTCAGTATTCCCACCTGTAAAATGGGGCTAATAATACCTAGCCTATGTATACAGAGCTGTAAGAGGAACAAAACGAGTGATGGCGTGGTGTATCATGTTTGTTGTTTCAAAACCTGGTTGGTGTCTCTTTCTCTCTCTGTGCACTGTTTAAGATGTAACTTAAACTGCAGTTCATTGCTGCAGTCACAGAAGTTCCAAATGGAGATTATTTGGACATAGCAATCACCCCTCCAAATCAGGCACCATCTCATTCAGGGTGCCTGAGACCGTATTAAATTTTATTTGCTATTTCATGAATGTATTTTTCATTCAATTATGTAAAATACGCTTACTCTTTTCTCTCCCCTCATTTTTGCCATTAAACCTTTAAACTCTAAACAAATTGTAATGCATCTATTTAGGAGTTAGAATTGGCTGTGCTATGGTATGAATATTAATAGAAAGTCCATATGTTTCAAGGCCTTCTTTAAAGTATGAAGAAAAGTACTCTTAGCATTCTATGTAAAACTGCACTGTTAAATACATGTGTGCAGTCATTAAAAAAAAAAAAAAAGAGGGATGCAGAGAGAAAGTGCAGCACTTTCCTGCAGAGAGGGCTTTTAAACCAAGCATCACCCCCTCTCCCAGTCAGAGAAAATGCTAACTAGATAGAGAAACCAGAAAGACTAGTCAGGATGGGGGTAGGGGAGCAACTAAGGCTTAAGCAGGCAGTTATGTCTCTTTGGAAAGGTAAACAGACCTTTTCAGGATTTCAGGGGTCAGGATGGAGAAACGGGGAAACCTTCTGAGTCAGATCTTTATTACGTGGGCTTCATGAGGTAGCACAATGCGCATTCAAGGGATGATACTCCAAGGTGAAAAAATATCTATCTGGGCATTTTCCATTCTTTTGGGTTTTCCAGGCCGCTGGTCTCCATCGTCCTGGCAATTAAAGGTCATGGGATCAGAGGAAGTCAGAGCGGCAAGGGGCTTTGAAGACCCTCTGGCCCAACCTTTTCGTTTCACACACGAAACAGGGTGAGGGGCCCAGAGGCTGGGGGGCACGACCCAGCTTAGGGAGCACAGGCTCTGAAAAACCTAAAAGAAATGTCTTCTCTGTAACCGACTGATGGGCAGGCCTGAAACTTGCTTAACACTATCCTGATTTTTCCCCTCCGGTCTCAATAAAGGTAACTATCCAGTGCCATGTGGCAGAAGCCCCTGCCTGCCTGCTGGAAGGGAGCCGTGAGGTGAGCTGTCAGCAGCTTCTGCGGGGAGCTGGCCTGTTGCTTCCTGGCCATAGTGCAGCCCAGGGTTTGTTTGTATAAAGGGCCAGGGATGGATGGGTCATACAGCTCTAGCTTTTGCATCTGGGGGAGAAAAATATCTTGGTAAAAACAATAGGAACAGCAGCCTGAAATGAAAGGAACAAATGGCATCCAGTCAGAGCCCAGGTTCCCTTGCAAACCCCCCCATCACACACACCCCTGCACATATTTCTTGCTTCTCAGCACTTGCCTGACATGTTGCCTCCAGTGCTTATTTTGAAATACCGACTGAGAAAGTTCCATAGGACTCTTGTCATGTAGGCAAGCACTCCAGACTCCCTTTTGAAGCTGAGTGCAGTCAGACAGAAAACTGTGTTAAATTAGACAAGCTGAGAAAGGCAAAACTCCCCTCCCTGCACTACCTCCAGGCCTTGAATCAGGCCCCTGAGCTATGCATTACATCTGGCAGCCAGAAGCACTAGAACCACCCCAAGGGAGGCCCTGGGCAGCCCACAGGCTTCCCCGGCTCCTGCCCCATTATCAGCCTCTCCCTTGCTTCTGCCTCAGCTATCAGAGCCTTCAGCGGCCCGGACATCAGGGCTGTGCACACAGCAGCTTCATGTTTGATTAAAAAGGAAGCTGGCCTCCATCTCCATCTTCTCTTCTACTGAGGCCTGTTTGGAGATAATCCTGGCCAAGATACGCACTGCGGATCACAACGGATCACTTAAAATCCTTCCACCCTTACTCGCTACCTCAAGTCTCCCCTTCTGTTTCCACACCCCACACACATTTTTTTCTAAAGATTAGAAGGAAATTAATTTGTACTCAAAATTAAAAGGGTGGAGCACTCATAACTACAATGTCCAACCTTTGTTTTTCTCTGCTTTGCCTTCTATCTGACATTTTATGTGATGATCGGAGTTTAGTTTGTGTATTATAAAACGTACCTATTTGTGTGTCTCTGAGTTTCTTGGTAACTACTTGCAAATCAAACTGTACATTTCCACTTGCACACTAAAAAAGGCAATCTGTACTTGGATAGTTATATGTAAGGGGCCAGCCTTTGGTATAACAAACATTTATTAAGCACCTATCGTTTGCTGGCCCCTGTGCTAGAACTCTGGAGACACAGAGATGACAAGGCATACACCTGCCTCCTGTAAATTGAGATTATTCTCAGTCTTCTACTCTCTGAGAGAACATAATTCTAATCAATGCTTAATCCTCAAATGATTTTTTTCCCCAGAGGGATGAGGGTGCCTGAGTACCCGTATATATTGATATTTATACAAACACTGGGGGTCTAACCTTGTAACTGACGGCATTTAGAAAAGAAGAGTAAATCTGCTTTACCCGACTATAAGCCTTCAGATTTCACAATGCTTGAGTACATGACACATTTCTTAGCTATCTACTGTGAAATGTGGAACAACGCTGAGCTCTATTTGATATTTGATATATCTAGGCAACAGGAAGAGGATAAAAAGGGGGAGCAAAATCTCAGTGTCACCTTGAGGGTAGTAGAAGGAGCTTGCAAGGGTAGGGAGTTAATGAGAAAACACAAGAAAGCAATGATGAGACCAAGACAGAAGGATAGATCAGTGCTCTTCAGAGTGGAGTATAAAAAAAAATAGTACACGATCTTCTGTTCATAGTTATGCTTATTAAAAATAAAAAAGACATTAAACTTTACTAATATTTAACAAATAGATTGGCAGTAGTATATGTGTATACTACATATACTACTATATAATATGTAATATACACGTAAATGTGTATTACAGTTGACCCTTGAACAACACAGGTTTAAACTGCGTGGGTCCACTTATACAAGGATTTCTTTCACTAAATACTGTACTACAATACTACATGATCTGGGCTGGTATAAAGTTATACATGGATTTTCTACTATACTGAGGGTCACTGCCCCTAGCCCCTGTGTTGTTCAAGGGGGGTTACATATACATATTCAGTCCTCCCCCGGTATCCACGGGGGACTGGCTCATGGATACCAAAATCAGTGGATGCTCAAGTCCCTTGTATAAAATGATGTAGGACAGTCAACCTGTTGTCTATGGATACATATATGGAATGCTTACTCAAACATTTATTATTCATTGGCTATATAAGCAAAAAACGTTGAGGCCATTGATGGAGAAGAAGCAAAAGATAAAAATTAAGGTCAACAACTGCATGCTCCGAATTGTGAAGTGAGGATAGAATCAGAGAATTAGTATCAAAGTTCGCATCTGGGAGAATGGAATCCAATGAGTGTGCAAAGATGCCACTGATTAATTCCTTCCCTCTCTGTATGCATGAGCTTTCTACCCTTTGAGAGGTAGAGCCCATTTCTCCTCTACTTGAATCAGGACTTTGTGACTCTCCTTGACCCATAGGATGTGGTGGAAGTGACGTTCTACAACTTGCACGCCCAGGCTGTTAGAGGTCTGGCAGCTTCCACTTCTTCCCTCTGGGCAGCCAGATTCTGACCACGTGAGACTGAGCTGTGGGGAAGCCTAAGTTAGCCACCCGAGGGGCACCGAGGCACCAGACATGCATGAGAAGCCCTCTTGGATCTTCCAGCCCAGCCAGCCACCAACTGAATGTTTTAGCTGAGTGAGTGACACAACTGACACCACGGGGGCAGAAGAGCCCAGCAGATAATTCTGAAAAAAAGGGAATTATTGTTTTAAGGCACTAAATTTTAGAGTGTAGTTTGTTCCACAGCAGTAGATAATTTTTAAAAGAGTCATATCTTATGGTTCAGGAATTAGCCCTGGAAACAAATATGTTTACTAAGAGTCTTCTTTTCACATGTTGCCACCTTAGACAAGAAAACAGAATTCTGATGGCCAAGGGTTTGTAGTCAGTGAAATCCTAGGGCTAGGGTAAGCCCAGAAGACAATGGGACAGACACAGCAAATTTACAAAGTATTGTTTTTAAAGAAAAAGTTGCAGATGGGTACAAAACACATAGGGATTTTGGTATTTCGCAGTAACCAGGAATCTGAGTACTGGTGTTTATTTTGCCTTTTCCTTTGTCAAAAGTTTTCTCCCTTCAATCCTTTGGGGGTGTTTCTTTCTTTAACTATATAGGCCAGCTTGCCTGTTAGGCAATTCCTTCTAATTGTTAAGGCTGGAAGGCACTACATTCCTCAGCATCCCTTGCCTGAAGAGTTTTGAGTCTAATGCTGACAACCAGAGGTACTTGCATGGGATTTGGAAGGTGGAGGAGAGGGAGACGCCGCATTATTGCTCCTCTGTCAGAAGTGGGCAGATGTGTGGGGTTCAACAGACATCAGAGTTTGTATTAGATCCCAGACATTTCCCTTTGAATCATCCACCTCAGTCAGTGCTGGAAGCAGATGAAATCATCACCAGCCCTTTCCTGTAGTCCCTGAAGCTTCCTGTGTCTGTAAAGCTAGCAGCAAACTTGAAAGCTTGTTGCTTTCCTTGACCTGCCCTCCTCCAGACCTTCCAGGAGTTTTGTATGCATCCAGTTCCTTGTGTTAAATTCCTTCTGTTGCCTGAAATACCTAAGACGGTTTCTGTTTTTCTTACTAATTCCTATTGCATAAGCCTAAATTTCATTTTATAATGGAAGTCAAGATAAAGTATCATTTCTCTTTACACAGTTTTCTTCTCTTTACACAGCTACGGATCTCTTTCGTAAAATTTTGGACACAAACACGTTCACATCACGTAGCATGGAGGGAGATGCATGTGGGGGAATCGTAGAATGGAAAGAGGAAGTAATAAACTGTGTAGTAATAAAATGTGTAGGAGCAGGGGAAATTAGCATTTTTCCTTCCAGTTAATCAAAGAACGTTTTATAGGTGGGGTCACAGTCGCCAGATTTAGCAAAGAACAACAAGAGGTCACCTAGTCGCATTAGAATTTTAGACTGACAATGGAGTAGGTAGAATAACGTTGCATAAAAGATGTTCCTCTCCTAATCCCTGGAACCTGTGAATGTGTTACCTTACATGGCAAAAGAACTTTCAGATGTGATTAAGCTAATGGGCTTGGAGATGGGGAGAGTCTCCTGACATCATGCAGCTGGGCCCAATCTAATCAAGTAAGTCCTTAAAAGTGGAGAACACTTGCCAACTGCAATCGGAGGGAGATGTGATTAAGGAAGAAGAGTCAAAGAGCTGCAACATCGCTGCCTTTCAAGATGGCAGAAGAAGGCCAGGAGCCAAAGGAGTGCGGGTGGCCTCAGGAACTGGAAAAGGTAAAAGAATAAATTGTCCCCTAGAGCTTCCAGCAGGAACATAGCCCCGCTGACTCCTTGATTTTAGCCCAGTGAGAACCGCGTCAGACTTTTCAACAGTAAGATAATAAATTGGGGTTGTTTAACCCTCTAAGTTTGTGATAATTCACTAATGGCAGCAACAGGAAAATAATAAAAGAGAGAGATTTTTAGTATAAGTGTGGCCATGCAATATTTAGGACACACATATTTAAAACTATTTCTATTTTGAAGTTAAAATTTAACTGTGAATCCTATATTTTACCTGTCAACCCTATTGATCAGAAAGTAGGATTCCAAAGCTCTTTTACATCTCTGCCTTGAAACCTATGGCACTTACTATGAGCCAGACACTTAAAATGGGCAATTTACCTATTCTATTTCATTTGATTCTTACAACTCTTTGGTGTAGGTATTATTTACAGCTATTTTCCAAGCAAGATAACTCAGTATGTGCAAAATTAAACAATTTGTTTAATGCAAATTCGAGGTGATGGAGGAGCTGGGGCGGGGGCGGGTCGGGTCGGTCTGACTCCAAAGCCCATCATGCTAAGTTATCTCTGTCTAGTTTGCTAGGCTATCACTCCTTTTCTCAGCTTGCTTTCATTGCTGGAGCCCCCAAAGCTGGCCTCTACTACTGCTTCCACGTCCTCTCCCCCACCAGCTTCCTCCTGTAATCTGGTCTCTGCTTCCCCTCCCCACCTCTTCTATACCATCGAAACTGCTTTCTCAAAGGTCACAGATGGTCTCTAATCTGCCGTCATTTCTTAATCACCCTCCTCTTTACCTTTGTGCAGCATGTGACTGTGTTGACTTCCCCTCCCTTCCAAGCTTGCCCCCCACCTCCACACACACGGGGCTTTTACGAGTCTCCTTCTGCCACTCTGATGATTTCTTCTTTATGATGGTTAATTTTACGTGTCAATTTGACTAAGGGATGCCCAGATAGCTAGTAAAACATCATTTCTAAGGGTGTCGGTGAGGATGTTTCTGGAAGAAATTAGCATTGGAATCCATAGACTGAGTAAAGAAGGTGACCCTCACCAATGCAGGTGGGCATCATCTAATCTGCTGAGGGCATTGGCACATCACGTGACCTTTTCTCTCCCTGTTTCTATCTCTCCTTCTTTCTGTTATCACATGGCCTTCTTCTCTGCTGTAAGTCAAGTTTTCCTCTGCTTCCCTCCCAACAAGGATACTTGTGATTACATTTAGGGTGCATCTGCATAATCCAGGGTCATCTCCCCATCTCAAGATCCTAAAGCACAACAGTAAAGTCTCTTTTGCCATATAAGGGAACATTCACAGGTTTCCAGGATTAAGCCGTGAATATCCTTGGGAGCTATTAGTCCGCCTATCACACCAGGTGATTCTAATTTGCAGTGATGTTTGTGAATCACTCATAACTGAACAATCTTCTGCTGGGTTCCTTTGTCCAATCCATCTTGCTCACCATCTTCCTAATACACCCACCATCTCTATGATCACATGGCCCCTGATGAAGTGCCACCAAAGTTTACCTCTGTCTTTAGAATACATTCCAAACACCTTAATGGAGAACACAGCCCGGTATGCACTGACCCAAAGACTCCTTACCTAACAAGATATGTTTTACCACTCTCCTCCATGCATGTTTTGCTTCAGGTAAACTGATTTTCTCAGACTGTGCCTGGCATTCTGACTGGCTTATTTTGTTTGTGCTGTTTCACTGACGTGTAAGGCTTTCCTTATTGTCCTGTACTTACTCAGGTCTTACCCATGTGCCAAGCTGTATTCTTTTCCTCAGGCTGATATAAGAAGGTACCACAGACTAGGTGGCTTAAAAAACCACCTAGAAACTTGTCTCACAGTTCTGAAGCCTAGAAGTCTAAAATCAAGGTGTCAGCAGGGTTGTTTCCTTCTGAGGGCTGTGAGAGAAAGATCTATACCAGACTGACTGCTCTTCCTGGCTTGTAGACAGCCATCTTCTCCCTGTGTCTCTACACATTGTCTTCTCTGTCTGCATGTCTCCAAATTTCCCCTTTTTATAAGAATACCAGTCCTATTGGATTAGGTCTGACACAAATGACCTCATTTTGACTTGCTTACCTCTATAAAGATCCTATCTCCAAGTAAGGTCCCATTCTGAGGTACTGGGGGTTAGGGTTTCAGTGTGGGAATGTTTGGAGGGGGATACAATTCACCCTGTAACACTAGGATATCACAGTCCTATTTGGTTCCTGAAGTCTTTAGCCTCCTCTGCAACTTAGGCTAAAAGACCCTCCTTCATCTAAATAATACAGCAGCTTTTGTCCATTCACTCGGGAAAAGAACAAACTAAACCTCTATTGCGTCTCCTGAGTTGTTGTCTTTGAACAATGACTGTGTGTGTGTGTGTGTGTGTGTGTGTGTGAGTGAGTGTGAGTGTATATATGTACCCTCCCCGTATAGAATATGAGCTCTTTGAAGACAGCCATTGTGTCTTATTCATCTCATTACACTCATGATACCTTTAATATGGACTCAACACTTGTTGATTTAATTTCAGAAAATCTGAGAGAGTTTAGTTTGGGGTGAGGAGTGGGCAGAGACTAGTCCAATGATGAGATAGGATCTAATACTGTATAGCATTGACGAAAGGATTCCTTGAATATATTTTTGGAGAGAATCTAAGAGAATGCTTTCAGGTGGTGTGGTGCTTAAAAGCTATGAGCTGACTAAAGGGAAAGAAGAGGAGAGAGAAAGAAGAAAGGCAGCTCTCTAGATACTCAAATTAATTCATCTAAGAACTGGGCGAGTCAAGGTTAACGGCATTTTGCATCATCAACATCACCACCCCAGTCCTTACTCGATGATGATAGTGCGGTGCTTTGGAGGACTTATCAAGCTGACACAGGCAGCCCGGGTTGGGAACTCCGCCAGCCCTTCGCTGGTGGCCCTTGCATTTCCGTCTCCTTGCTCTAGGTTACTATCCTGCCTACCGGGCAGAGATACTCTGGTCACTTTCATAGAAACAGTGTACAGATTAATGAGTGGAGGACTGTCAGGTTGAGAAATGGAAAGGGTTGTGTGCATCGGAAGTCTTTGTCTTAGCATGAGAATCTAGAGGACTGAAAAGGGGGAAGTCTGTCATGTTATAAAGGGGCACCAGAGCATCCAAGTGTGTCATCCCTTCAGAGAAGATGTCTGCGTCCCATTAAGAAAATGATGAAGCAGGGGCTTGACTCAACCGCTATAAATAAAACTTCCTTTACCTTGAATTAGCATGGAGCTTTAAAAACCTACATCTTTTCTGGTTTATGTAGACCATGGCTTAGTCCTTCCTGCCCTGCCCTGTTCTCCCCAGGGGCCACGTGGCTTCCATGTCTATTTGACAGAGCTGGGCTCCACTTCCTGCTGCTTTGGTTTCAGCTTGGTTTCTTGTTATCATGCCCAGGTCACACCAGCTGTCCCTTCCTGGTATTGACACTGGGCGAGACCGGAGCTGTTCAGTGGCACCCTGACTTGCCCAGGGCTGGGGGCTTTCCATGGGCTTTTTTAGCCCTGTGCCCCTGGCCTCTTCGCTCCCCCTTGAGTGGAGCCCGGGTGCCCAGGAATGGCAGCCTCCTCTGCTGCCATTCCTGTGTGCTATCCAGGCCAAGCACGTAGGACTGAGCATTCTCAGGGTCTCCTCCTTTCTCGTCGCAGCTGCCACGCTTGGAGAAGGAAGAGGGATCTTCAGGCATCTGATGCTTGCCTGAGTGGGCTGTCTTCCCTCTCAGAACTCCAAGTGTGAGGTCAGGCTCGTCCCCATGCCCTCCGGCACTCCTGGAGCAGCTGGGGGTTATTTTTGCAGCCGGGGTGGAAAAGGAACAAGAGCGCAGTTGCCCAGGGCTTTCCTCTGTGTGGGACTGTACAGGAGGTCAGAGGTTAGGGTGGAGTAGGGCAGGTTGCGTCAGCTCCAGGGAAAGGGAGCTGGGCTGGTGTCAGCCTGGCCCACGTACCTTTTCAAAGTCCCTTCTGTCTAGTCTTCCCACTCAATGGCTAAGCTTATTCCCAAGAGGCCATGGGTCTGGATTACCTCATTTTAGCCCACAACTGTTCAAACAACTCTTGACGTTTGACCTTCAAGCATTTATGCAAGCAGATGACCTTTCCTCACCCTATCCTATGTGGATTCAGAACATGGTTCCTCTCCCAGTTAGCTATCCAAATGATCGACTTAGCCTTAATGTGCATGCCTTAGAAATTCTTTATCGTTCATGGATAGATTTCTTGCCTCTTCTTGTGTTTTCACATAGCTTTGTGATATATCAGTGCTATAAGTTGGGAACTTAGCAATTTGATTTATACCAAATTGCATTCTGTAACTTTAGGTTTATGTCCAAGTAACAGCAAAATCCAAAAATTGTAAAAACTTAAACAAAATAGATCAAGCAATAGGAGGAGATGTCTCTCAGGTAAAAGCAGACAAAAGCAGTGCAGGGCTGGTAGGGTGGCTCTGCTCCAGGAAGTCCTTAAACAATTCTCTGGGCTGCTTTCTGTATGGTATGACCTCATGTTCATGGTCAAGGTGGCATCTGCTTCCAGGCATCAGGAGGGGTGAAGTAATGAAAGAGAGGCAAAGGCCATATGTCACCCAAATCTCATGTTAGGTTCCCAGAAGCTGTTCTCTGATCCTTTTGCTTACTTCTCATTAACCGCAACTTAATCACAGGATCACACTTAGCCACAAGGGAGGTTGGGTAACATGGCCTTTCTTCAGGACAGTCGTGTGCCTGCTAACAGGCGTATTATTAAGGAGAAAGGATAGTCAAGGACAACGAGCAGCCTCTACCGAAATATTCTAAAAATAGATTGGGGGGAGGGTCCTCTTTGTAGAATGAAGAATATATGTTCCTAAAAAGCAAGCCAAATGATTTACTCCTAGAATATAAGTCATTACCTATCCGGGTAAACATACAAACACAGAAATTTATATAGGTCACTACTTACATAATATCTTAAGTCAAGTAGACAGTTATATATTGGGAACATTTTAAAGCTATTTCTGTAAATAATAATGACTTGTCCTAAAATGTTTTCCCCAAGATGCAATAATCCTCTGAACCATTAAGATGGCCAGTGACCTAAGCAGCTCTGTCAGGCAATGAGATGGTGAAATCTCTGAAATCTCTGGGGTCCCCGTTGCCAGGATTATTTCAACCTAGTGGTAGGAAACAATGCCCCGTGGCTACCAAGTCTGCATATTCTGTTATGGAAGAAGCCGGATATTGGGGGGAGACTCTGACACAAATTACAGCAAGGTGTGGGGAAGGCCCATATGTATAGGGAATAATTGCACAGGTGGGACATCTGTTTATGTGAGATACATGGAGCATCAGGTGAAATAAGGTGCTTAATAAAGAATAGTTAGCACCCTTGTGGACAAGCCTATCCCTTGGGTGATGGTCTCTATCTAATAGAACTCAAAATAATCTTTGGGTTTTTAGGTTAACTTTTAAAAGGGGACATAAAATATTTTTGCTTAATTTTGTTTTTTGCTCATTTCTGTGTAAAACAAAGGATTTGGCTTTTTTTTTCCCCCCCCAAGAGATACTAAAATGGCATGAGGGAGCATCCTCTGGCTTGATCAGAAAAACCAGAAACAAAAACACTTGAAAATAGTCTTTGAATGTTGGTTTGCAGATATATTAAGTAAAAAAAAAAAAAAAAAAAGCTTATGTTCTTAAAAAGTAATAACGTTTTTAACTTATTTTGTGTTATCTAAGGCAGAAAAGTAAATAAAAATTAGGAACAGTTCTTAAAAAATCTTCTTACCTTCAATTATTGGATGCCTTTATATATCTTGTCCTTCTCAAGTCCCACTATATGAGTAAGTTCTCGTTACCACATTTCTAAAGCCCCAAAAGTTATTTTATTAATGATGCTTTGATAGGAAGTCTATTAGCAAGGCCAGATTGTCCCAGGCAAAACAGTAAACCATGATGATGTTTTGCAGACATTGAATGTGTTCTCCAAGGTGCAGATTTTCTGTGATCATTTTAGCTTTGTGTTGTCATACAAGTTACTATAAGCAACTCTAGACATTACGCAGTTACCTTGTAATTGAGCCCTGCTACTCAATTTCCATATCTGAATTTGCATTTGTTTCCAAAAAGTCAATACTCTCAGGAAATAGCAGCCTAGACAAGCCTAGCTCAAAAAGACCTCAGTCGTAAAAAAAACAAAAAAAACCCCTCCGTCGTAGCAGCCAACACCACGACTGCTGCTGGCAAGCGTGATGGCGGCCCCCATCTTTTTATTCACGCACGTGGAGCAGTTCATAAGCAGACAGTACAGGGAGTTATAAAAACACTTGGAAAACCTTTTATTACATGGAATTTAACATTTTTTTTTCCAGTATTGCATTTTGGCACACAGTTTTAAATGGCCCGTCAACCTAATAAATTGATGACTAAAACTTTTTTTTAACAAAAAGTAACAATAATGAGTCAAACAATAGCTTATCCAAAGCAAAAGAATCAAGTCAAAAACCGAGGCACTAAGTATATAAATACATCTTTCTATCCTTAAATACAGTCTGGATGATTTTATTTCAGCAAAAACAAAATCCTGCATTTCTTTAAATTATTTTTACTGATTTTAAATTGATAAAGTTTTATAAGTGAACATTTCTTAGGATTTCAGTGTAGTTCTAAAGCTATATACATATGTTCAGTATTTGTCTTTTTTTCATAATTATTGAAGTAAAATGATAAAACATTTCTCAACACTAAAACTCCTCAGAATGGTTTTCTTTAAAAAGAGACCATAAAACAAGTCTGCAAAATGCAGAACCAGGAGGCAAGTTTTTCATGTCTCCCTTTGTCCACATTTCAGTACCATCTCCCACTTGAACTTTCAGGCCCATTTACCTTCCTGACCCAGTCATTCAAGAGCACCACAGTTGTACCCAATCAGCCTGAACCTCGTTTCACTCAAAGTCAAAGTTTCTGCAGAGGAGCCTGATTGACTTTTAGCCTAATAACGACTAGAGAAATGTCAAAAGCTTAGTCTAATAAACAAGGTGCAAGAAATCATATTCAGCACCAGAAAGCAAAGATGATAAGGGGAGTTAGTTGGCAGAGGGCCAATCCTACAGGGCTAGGAGTTAATAAATTGAGTTAGAACTGTCATTGTAGGAGCTGAGGTATAAGGAGGGTTCTCTGGAAAATTTGTGACTATCAAATTTAATGTGGCCCATTATAATTTTGAGTCTTTCCTAAGGCTCATAAATTGAATTTTTGGCCCAATTGTATATATATATATTTTTTTTATTATCAAACAGCTTTTAGTTTTCCTTGACTTTATGAATTCTTCCCCTTCTCATTCCCTGGGTACATCCATCCCTGCCTCCATTGTCCCCAAAGCTTACTGCCCCTGTGTGTGTACACTCAGACACACACACAGAAACACACACACACACACACACACACACACACACACACACACACATACACACATAAAATCCTTGGGCAAGGAAGGGATTGATAGAGTATATAAAATACTCAAGAACAACAACAAGGCAAAACACAAACCAGAAGCAAGATGAGAGTGAGAAAAATTGAATGCATCTTGTTTTCTTTGAGTATCAAGTAGAAATTTTTTTTAATTGCTCTAATTTTAGTTTATGAATTTATATTTGCCCTTCTGAGCACAACTGGGATAACTGAGCAGCTTTCTATTCTCTCACCTTATTTCATTCTTACGTAATACAACATTCAGCCAACCACTGGAATACCTACACTATCTCTTTTACTGGAAGAGATCTGGACTCTTGCATGTTACAGATTGCAGAGCCAATGTGAAAGGACACTGTTTCTTTTCAATCTCATGAAGTTGTTACACTCTGACACTGGGAAGCTGATTTATGTCTGTCCATTGGGAAGGGATGCTTAGTGGACAAAGACAAATAGAATAAACAGAATTTGGCCCATGACTTGGTACTGAGTTTTGTAGTCAGGAAAACAGAATGTTCATTTGTGTACCTTCTTGAGACGTATCATCCCATAAACTTACCAGAGTAATTTGTATTCTCAAAGGCCTTCTGAGGAGTGATCTACAGAGTAACCTTCAGGGATGTTCAGGCAACCCGGGGACAGGCTGGACCCTTCAGAGAGTACGTGGCTTCCTCAGTACTTCCCCAAAGCTGTAAGGACTTTGGCAAAACCTCCCTGATAAGGTGGTTCTTCTGTAGAGTTTGACTTCATTCTTTTCAATGATCTAAGGTTTACCTTAGAAGCAAAAATGTGAAGAATTTGTGTTTTTCAAGCTTCATTTTTTAGTCTGCTTAATTGGGGCCCAAATGGGAAGGTATATAAGTGAAATTAAAAATCTAAAGCTCATGGCTAAGGAACTAACTTAGCCAAATAGTCTAACTAACATTTCCTATTATGACAATCCAATAGGATGATCTGCTTTATACTACCGAAGATGAAAGGCCAGTTTCTAAACCTGTGTAAGGATCAGCTATAAAATGAGGACAATACCAAACGTAAAATGGCTGAGATTATGTAAGTAAATCACTTATTACATATGAGTGCGTATGCATGGCAGTTATGAATATAGGTGTACAGGTAACGATTGCTTCCTTAGTTATTTAAGGAAACAATCATTTATTTTGCTTAGTTAGGCTGGACTCAGCTGGATAGTTCTACTAGTTTTAGCTGGGCTCCCTTATGGATCTGGAGTTAGTGACAGATCACCTAAGTGTCTCTGCTTCTGGAGTGTGGCTGCCTTTAGACTGGGACAGTGGAACCAGTGGTCCCCTATGTCTCTCATCCTCCAACAAGTTAGCCTGGGCTTATTCACTTGGTGGCCTCAAGGACCCAAGAGGGAGAAAAGTATGCAAGGTGTGGAGGCCTAGGCTCAGAACTGGTGCCCTATCATTTCTGCCATATTCTGTTGCCCAAAGCAAGTCACAGAGCCAGTCTAGATTTAAGGGGTGGGAAAATAGACTCTATCTCTTTCTGGGAGGAGCTAAGCCATATGGCAAACATCATGGATATAAAGAAGCATGAAAATGTATTACCATTTTTGTAATCTACCACAGTAAGTGTACAGTAGGTGTGTAATTTATTTCTTTATACTTACCTTTATTTCACAATGGCTTTGAGGTGGCTTATAGCAAAAATAAATACAGTGATATGGTAACAAACCTAAAAACTTAAAAACCAGGAGTAATATGAATTAGAACAGGAGGCCAAATCTAGGATTCTTACGATAAAGAATACACTAGTGTAAACAGTGAAGTTGTCTTCATAGAGCTTTCAAAACACTGAGGTGATAAGTTTTGGCCCAAAACCTGTTAAAGAGTGACATAAATTTAATAGTAATGGAGCCCTTGAACCATTTCCTGCATAGCGTATATTGGGGCTGAGTCAAGAGCCAAAGGACCAGTGATATAATTGCCTGTGTCCCTCTCTTGAACCCTTTATTGCTGCTATTCAAGAACCTCATGAGAGGTTTTATGATGCAGAAGAAAGGGCTTTGGAGCCAGAGTTGAAGGCCATCCCATCCCAGCTGAGAAACTGGGATTTGAATCTAATTCTGTGTGGCTCTTCCTCTCAATTTTCTGAAATTTGGACTAATGATGCTTATCAGACAGAATGTGTTAAGTTACATAAAAAAGGTGTTTTAGATGTCACTGTCACCTTCCTCCTTCCAATTCTTTAAGTTATCTTATCTCCCAAGAAATGTGAATTACTCTCTTTTAGAGAGGGATTGCTTCTTGGGTAAACTTCTCCATCTCAACCAAAGGTACTTCGAAAAGTATAGCACCTTCATGAAATTGAATGGAACTGGTGAATATTCTGAATCTTGACTCCATATAAGATTTCCAAGAACAGTTCACAACCTCAAAGCAAGAACCCTACCCAATATATTGCCAGGAGGTTTCTGTGCCTTTGAGCCTCTGATCTGCTCATCTCTGCAGTTGTATTTAAACCCCGGGCACATGGAGGGCATTTTATAACACAAAAGCTCCCTTGCAAGTATGCGGGGGTGCCCTTTGCTCAAATGAGTCTGGCCTGGTGAAGCTGCAACATGTGCTTCAGTCTCTGTGAAAAGATAGGTGACCACGTGGCTAGAAGGACCTCAGTGCCTTGATTGGGTCATCCATTTTTATTTCTCGTGCTCCTATATGTTTTCTTGGCTCTAGGAATGTGAATAAGAGATGAAGTTCTTCTCTTATCCATGGTTCTTATCATCCATTGTTTCCATCTTATGGAAACGAAGGGAGAAATAGATAATAAACAATTATATGTATAACATGAGTTCAGATAATGATACATGGTATTTTTTATTTTTATTTATTTTATTGGAGTATAATTTTACGATGTTGTATTAGTTTCTGCTGTACAATGAAGTGAATCATTGTATACATATATCCCCTCCCTCCTGGACCTCCCTCCCACCCCCACCCACCCATCCCACCCATCTAGGTCATCACCGAGCACCAAGCTGAGCTCCCTGCACTATACAGCAGGTTCCCACTAGCTATCTGTTTTACACATGGTAGTGTATATATGTCAGTCCTAATCTCCCAATTCGTCCCACCCTCTCTTTCCCCCACTGTGTCCACATGTCTGTTATCTATGTCTGTGTCTCTATTCCTGCCCTGGAAGTAGGTTCATCTGTACCATTTTTCTAGATTCCACATATATGCGTTAATATATGATATTTGTTTTTCTCTTTCTGGCTTACTTCACTCTGTATGACAGACTCTAGGTCCATCCACATCTCTACAAATGACCCAGTTTTGTTCCTTTTTATGGCTAAGTAATATTCCACTGTATATATGTACCACATCTTCTTTATCCATTCATCTGTCTTCGGACATTTAGGTTGTTTCCATGTCCTGGCTATTGTAAATAGTGCTGCAATGAACATTGTGGTACATGTCTCTTTTTGAATTATGGTTTTCTCAGGGTAGATGCCCAGTAGTGGGTCATATGGTAGTTCTATTTTTAGTTTTTTAAGGAGCCTCCATACTGTTCTCCACAGTGGCTGTATCAATTTACATTCCCACCAACAGTGCAAGAGGGTTCCCTTTTCTCCACACCCTCTCCAGCATTTATTGTTTGTAGGTTTTTTGGTGATGGCCATTCTGACTGGTGTGAGGTGACACCTCATTGTAGTTTTGATTTGCATTTCTCTAATAAGTAGATGTTAAGCATCCTTTCATGTGCCTCTTGACCATCTGTATGTCTTCTTTGGATAGATGTCTATTTAGGTCTTTTGCCCATTTTTTGATTGGGTTGTTTCTTTGATGTTGAGCTGCATGAGCTGTTCATATATTTTGGAGATTAATCCTTTGTCCATTGCTTCATTTGCAAATATTTTCTCCCATTCTGAGGGTTGTCTTTTCATCTTGTTTATGGTTTCTTTTGCTGTGTGAAAGCTTTTAAGTTTCATTAGGTCCCATTTGTTTATTTTTGTTTTTATTTCCATTTCTCTAGGAGGTGGGCCAGAAAGGATCTTGCTGTGATTTATGTCATAGAGTGTTCTGCCTAGGTTTTCCTCTAAGAGTTTTATAATGTCCAGTCTTACATTTAGGTCTTCAGTCCATTTTGAGTTTATTTTTGTGTATGGTGTTAGGTAGTATTCTAATTTCATTCTTTTACATGTAGCTGTCCAGTTTTCTCAGCACCACTTATTGAAGAGGCTCTCTTTTCTCCACTGTATAGCCTTGCCTCCTTTGTCTTAGATTAGGTGACCATAGGTGCATGGGTTTATCTCTGGGCTTTCTATCCTGTTCCATTGGATCTGTATTTCTGTTTTTGTGCCAGTACCATATTGTCTTGATGACTATAACTTTGTAGTATAGTCTGAAGTTGGTGAACATGGTATTTCTTAAAAAGCAGGAATTGTAATAGTGACTCGTGCTGCGAGGCAAAGTGAGCACTATTTTGGTTTGGTGCCATGGAAGACCTCAATGGTAAAGAGGATTTATCTGAACAGAGATCCAAATAAAAAGTCAACCAGGTAGATCTTTCCAGTCATAAGGACAGTAAATGCAAAGACCCTGAAGCAAGCGTAAGCTTGGTATACTTAAGGAACAGTAATGACGGTATGACTAGAGGTCCAGGGGTAGGGGGTGAATGGGAGGAAATAAGCCAGAGAGATGAGCAGTAGTCAGATCATGTGGGTCCATGTAGGCCATTATGGACTTAGAAGCTAGAATTTTCTTATTGGGCAGAAAAAATAAATGTGTGTGTGTATTTTAAGCAGAGGAATTAAATGATATGATTTACATCGTTAAGCATAGTTTTGAAAACATCTTGGACCAAATTTTTTTTAATTGAAGTATTGTTGATTTATAATGTTAATTTCTGCTATTCAACAAAGTGATTCATATATATATATATATATATATATATATATATATATATATTCCTTTTCATATTCTTTTCCATGGTTTATCACAAGATATTGAATATAGTTCCCTGTGTTATACAGTAGGACCTTGTTGTTTATCCATTCTATATACAATAGTTTGCATCTGCTAACCCCAAACTCCCACTCCATCCCTCCCCCTTGGAAACCACAAGTCTGTTCTCTATGTCTGTGAGTCTGTCTCTGTTTTGCACATAAGTTCATTTGTGTCATATTTCAGATTCCCCATAAGTGATATCGTGATATTTATCTTTCTCTTTCTGGCTTACTTCACTTAGTATGATAATCTCTAGGTCCATTCATGTTGCTGCAAATGGCATTATTTCATTTTTTTAAATGGCTGAGTAATATTCCATTGTATATATATACCACATCTTCTTTATCCATTCATTTAGGTTGTTTCTATATCTTAGCTATTGTGAATAGTGCTTCTATGAACAGAGGGGTGCATGTATCTTTTTGAATTATAGTTTTGTCCAGAATATGCCCAGGAGTGGGATTGCTGGATCATATGGCAACTCTATTTTTAGTTTTTTGAGGAACCTCTGTACAGTTTTCCATAGTGGCTGCACCAACTTACATTCCCACCAACAGTGTAGGAGGGTTCCCTTTTCCCCACACCCTCTCCAGCATTTGTATTTGACTTTTTAATGATATGGCCATTCTGACTGGTGTGAGGTGGTGCCTCACTGTAGTTTTGATATACATTTCTCTACTAATTAGTAATGTTGAGCATCTTTTCATGTGCCCGTTGGCCATTTGTATGTCTTCTTTGGAGAAATGTCTAAAAGAACTAAAAGTTCTTCTGCCCATTTTTTTTGGTTGGGTTGTTTGTTTTTTGTTGTTATTGAGTTGTATGAGCTGTTTGTATATTTTGGAAATTAAGCCCTTGTTGGTTGCATCATTTGCAAATATTTTCTGCCATTCCATAGGTTGTCTTTTCGTTTTGTTTATGGTATCCTTTGTTGTACAGAAGCTTTTAAGTTTAATTAGATACAGATACATGGATACATTCTAACATAAATCACCCATTTGTTTATTTTTACTTTTATTTCTATTGCTTTGGGAGACCTAGAAAATATTGGTACAATTTATGTCAGAGAATGTTTTGCCTATGTTTTCTAGGAGTTTTTTGGTGTCATTTCTTATGTTTAACTCTTTAAGCCATTTTGAGTTTATTTTTGTGTAGGGTGTAAGAGTGTGTTCTAACTTCATTGATTTGCATGCCTCTGTCCAACTTCCCCACACCACTTGCTGAAGAGACTGTCATTTTCCCATTGTACATTTTTACCTCCTTTGTTGAAGATTGGTTGGCTGTAGGTGTGGGGGGTTATTTCTGGGCTCTCTATTCTGTTCCATTGATCCATATGTCTGTTTTTGTGCCAATACCATGCCATTTTGATTACTGTACATTTGTAGTATGGTCTTGGACCAAATTTAATGACTTTCTACTTTATCCAGGGAAGTGTATGATCTTCTGTTTTGGTGGAAAATGGATAATAAAGAGACTAATGAGAAGTTCCTGAAGAAACCCAAAGATAAAAGCCCAATGAAGAAGAGAAATTATTAGTGTAAATATATACATTAGCTCTAAGTTTCAGATCTAAAGATAGTTTTTTGGGTGTAGTTTCCGTTTGTGATGGACTCCTTGGTTCAAAGCCACAGAGTATATGAAACTTTTTGTCTGTTAAAATTACATTTTCAGTATGCACAGCTAACTCATACATGCTGAAAACCTTTTAAATAAAATATTACTTGAAATATACGAGGACAGAGGATCACAGTTCCCTATCTAATAAAAATGAGCAGCTCTACTCAGGAGTAAATCCAGGGTTATGGTGACATCTGAGGATCCTTGTGTCCTTGCATGTGATCAGAGACTTCAGAAATGATCACTTTGCTCTCAGCCTCCTTTCCTCTCCATTATTTATTAGGAAATGGATACTTTTTGGTTTGAGAATCCAGAATGGGTGATTTATGTTAGAATGTATCCATGTATCTGTCTCCTGTTAGACATTAGCTTGTAGATTCCTGAACTATATGTGATACATTTACAAATTTTCTACTCACTCTAGTAAACTGTTCGATAACAAAATTGGTCTTCTATGGAAATATAAGTATTCATGTAGGAATTAGGGGGAATAATTTTAAAGCTCTGCAGAAATTTATTAGTGTTTGAATACCTACTGTGAGCCAAGAACTGCACTAAATGTGGGAATACAATAATAAACAAGAAATACACAGCCTTGTAAGGGAGACCAGAAAATGAGCTGGCTTTTCTAATACAGCAATAATAGATAAGATGAGGTATGTGGAGGCTACAATGGGAACAGGTAGAAAGGCATTTCCCTTAATTCTGAAGATTAGGAGAGTTCCCAAGTGATATGGGAACAGAGATCCGTTAAAGAAAAATGAATTTGGCAATGTGGGAGGCTGGGGAAGGGCGAAACAAGAATGTTGGAGGAGGGAACACTACAGAAGAAGAGACATGGGCAACGTTAGTGAGAAAGGGTGAGGTTAGGGATTGAGAACAAGGAAATGACTGTAATTCAAGTCTCTCAGTCATACACAAATGTGAGATAAAATTTATACTTAAATGCTTTGAAAAATCTGTGACACAAATTGAAGAAATTTATAATGCATGTTATGTGAGGTGATTGAAACTGAGATCATGAATAACACACTTCTTAATAAGCCCTGTGTTGTCTCTTAGGCATCTTTCCTTTCTTGGGGGAGAAATGAGGGGTCACCAGAAGCATCAAGGGCTCACAATTTGGGTGGAGCCAAACAGTGCAGACCTCAAAGCCCTTATCAAGTAGTTTGAGAGGCAAATATTAATACTAATTTTTGTAGCACTTCATAGCTTAACAAATATTTCCACTTACTCTTCACGGCATTTCTGAGAATCAGGAAAAAATTTAAAGCCCAATTTGTAGCATTTGCCAGTTTCCACAGTGTAAATACTACCGTGGCCAGTTTCAAGCTAACAACAGTTGAACAGCTGCTCAAAAATTCCTGAATATTTAACAATCAGCTCTCTCCCACACCACTGTACATAGTAGGTAGGACTCAGCTTCAGTTCTTTTCATTCCAAGTTTTACCCCCCAAGGTTCCCCTATCTTTGGTTCCTTGAATTCAATTTGGTCAAAAGGTGAAGTCCGTCGATGGAATCTGCTGATTGGGAGGTTTCTTTAGCAGGGAAATTCAATGATAGTCTGTCTCTTTTACTCCTTTTATTATTTAACACATACAACTCTTACTATGTGCCTTATAAATATTAAATCTCACATAAAATTTTTGAGGTAGCTACTACTATTATGCATTTTTGCAGACAACAATGAAAACACAGACTGAGTGACTTGCCCAGTGTCACACTGGTGCTAAATGCAGGAATTGGAATTGGAACCCAGGCAACCCAGCTTGTGTCTATGCCCTTAACCAGTTTATACTGCTGCTTAAGTGTTCATGTCAGAAATACACCTACAGCATATTAATATCTCAACCCACATTTCCTAGAAAATTAGGCCCGAGTAAAATTCTTACATGCTAACACTTTATTTGGATGTGAAATCCTAAGGAAGCAGCAATGATGGGAAAAAAAAGGAAGTCAAGGCAGGAGGAAAAAGCAAATGTGAAGAAATGTGTTTCTGAGCTGCCCATAGCTTTCAGGAACTATTGCTTGGCCTCAGAGGATGTCTCCAGAGAAGCCACATGAAGCTACTGCATCTCTGAACAGTCCATTCAGCAGAACAAAAGAAGAGTTTATCTGCCAGTGTTCACACCCATTGGTCAAAGTCTGTCCCAAGGGATATTAACTCACATACACTTTCTGGGTTGTGCATGCATGCATGCATACATGGATGCCAAGTGGGTCCTAAGACAACTCATGTCTTGACAGCAACAGAAAAGTCCAGAGGCCAGAGGTGTGGGCTGTGGACAGGTGCTGTTAGCTTGTGCCTGGGAGCGATTCGAGGGTCTAGGTGAGCAGTCACCGAAGCAGCCTGTGGTGCTGGCCAAGGCAGCAGGGACCTGACTCTATAAGCCCAAGGTATTGCTCCTCTCAAGGTCAAAATCAAGGCAAGTGGAAGATCTGGAGTGGTGCATAAATTAGATGGGGTCATTTATCTTCCAAACTTCTGAGGACTTTCAATGGAAGGGTATCAAATAGTATATTCTACACTTAGGTATAGCAGCATGGACCAGGACAGATCTGGACTCAGTTCACAATTCATCTTCATGATACTGGTAATGAAGAAGGACTTAATGAAGGCATTATTCCTTTGGATACAACCAACCACATAATTGCCAGTTGACTAGGAATACTGGTAAACTGAAACGTGGGACATGGGCCTAAGCCTCCTGAAGAAGTCAAAAAGCAATTTAGGTTGGAAACATTTGAGTTATACCTTAAAGCTACTTGAAAATCCTAAGAGGTCATAAATTAAATGATTAATTTAATTTCCCTCTATATTCTTATGATACTTTTGTTGTTCATTACATGGTACTTAGATTCTACCATATATTAAAATTATTTGACTTAGAATCCTAGAATGTAAGTTTCCTGAAGCTGCATCTCCCATCTTTTTCATCTTGATCAGTCCTTTTATTGATTCATACAACCTGTAATTCAATCAATATACATTTGTTGACTTGAATGCAATGTTGTATCCAGGGCCAGCTATATATAATTTGCAGAGCTCAGTGCAAAATGAAAATGTAGGGCCCATGTTTGAAAAGCAGGAAAATAGTGCCATTAAAGGTACTAAAATATAAAACTTTTTTCTTAAAAATATTTTATTATGAAACATAATAGGAGTAATAGCAATGCATAAGTAATAACACAAACTTAATTTACAAAAAGGTACTTTTGGTGATATAATTTTATAGAATACATAAATACCATAAATTAATACAATATCTTGATTCCTCACAAGATTATTTATTGGTTCAATTTCTACAAATTCATTAGGTCATCAAATTTATACTTTTAACAATATTGATATATTTATACTTTAATGTTGGAAATGATGTCAGTTCTTGACAAATTCAATGTTGAAAATAATTTTTGATAATGTTTAATTTTGAGAAATCTGCAGCTGTTACTGGAGTTAGGAGTATTTTATAGACTGTGACATTAGGGTACATTTCTGATAATTTCAAAGTATACATTTGTCACACATCTGGAACTAATTCTTGTGGAACAATTTTTCTAAAAAGATTTAACTATACAAAGCAGTTTTGTGTCAGCCTGAATTTAATTTTATATGTAAATTCATGCAATGGCCTTTTAATGTGTCTTCTGATAGTTACTGTAAGCTTGTAGAGGGTGTGCAAGAAACAAGTGACTTCATAATTTGTATATAGATTGAAACATATTTATGCATTCTATTGCCTTATCTTCAGTTTAACAGAAAATTTGAATTTTAAAGTTGTTTTCCTTGTTAATAATCTGTTCATCTAAAGCTTCATATGAAAATAGTGTTGGTTTTTTCTACTCAATGCTACAATACTTTTATTAATTCCTCTTTCTAAGTTTGTAGACATTCTCTTTGCAATGTTGGCAGCAATTTCCAAAACTGGAGATTGTAAACCCTTTGAATTCTAATAACTCCATAGGAAACTCTACTACGATGTCCCTGTATGTGCTTCTGTTTTGTAATAATTTACTTTCAAAGTTTACTGCCCAAGCACCAGTGGTTCCTGTTCTGGTGCTCAGGTGGGAGAGTTAGTACTTGTGCAGGCACAGCAAGGTCAGGCTCTGGGGACCAGTGGGCAAGCTGGCCTCCCACCACGGGTCTCCTCCTTTTTCCTGGGCTTGGGACCCAGCTACTTCTGCTGCTGCTGTGGCTGCCGTGAATCTGGGTCTAGGTCATGCCCCAGCCAACCCTTCTGGGTCCATGGTGCCCAAGTGCCCTGAGGCTGCTCCTGTGTACAGGAAGACCCAGTCAACCGTCAGGCACACTGCTCGCTGTGCCCACGCGTTTGCTGCTGGATCAGAATTGTGTGTGTATATTCATGTAAGCAGAGGAGATATACCAAAGAATTAAGAACTCTTCAATGACAACAGAGCACTAAACCAAGCACCGGGCCCTTCTAGGCCTAGAGCCTTGTGCAACTGAATTCATCAAATGAACGGGTCTCATGCCCATGAGGCTGACCTTAGTTTTATCTTAATTTTAACAAGACATCTGTCTACTATGAAAAATATGGGCTAGATTAGTGACATTCAAATGCTTTTGATTCCAGCCACAGCAAGAAGTACATATTACATTGTGACTCAGAACACATGCAGGCCTATATAGATCTGAAACAAATATTTCCTGCAGCAATATTTACTATTAATAGGTGAGAGGTTCTCTGATATTTTCTGTTCAATTTTTTTTTTTTTTTTTTGCTGCCCCACGTGGCTTGTGGGATTTTAGTTCCCTGACCAGGGATCGAACCTGGTCCCTCGACAGTGAAAGCATGGAGTCCTAACCACTAGACCTAAGCACTAGACTGCCAGGGAATTCCCTCTGTTCAGCTTTTTTAAGGACTGCTAAGAACCCACTCAGTTGGTTTCACAACCTTTGAATCCGTCGTGCCGCTGCAGTTTGGAAAATGCTGGGCTGGATGGTGGGGCAAGTCAATGATAAGTGTGGAATTCTACATTTTAAGACTTTGTAATAAAACATATTATCTAACTGAAAAACCTGGCTCAAAGGCAGATAATTGAAAGGAGCGGTTGTAAATGGAGGCAAGTGTTTTGTGATTCATCACAGGGCTCAATACTCCACCCTGCTTAGTTGGACATTTTCATCAGTGACTTGGATGAAGAGATGTTTTTTTTCCATTCAACACATTGGGCGCAACTTTTGTGCTGAGCGCCACTCTGCTCTGAGTAACTCTGGGGCTGCTCACCATCGCATAAAGGACCTAAACACACGGGTCAGGATGATAAGATTAAGTGCTGTGACAGGTCAACACTCGGGGATATGGGAGCACACGGAGGGAAGGAACCACCCCCACCCCTGAAACCTCCTTCCCCTGGCTGTGCAGACCAGTCAGGCACTGCCTTTGGAATTGTGAGTACGTCTCCTAAAAGGTAAATTACAAATATAGTAAAAATACGGAGGAAAAACAGACTTCACATGCTTTGCTCATCCCTAACACACACAGACCATAATGCCTATCAAGTCAAATAAATGTTCTGAAACAAAAAAATATTAACTTTGTTACAGTTAAAAAATTAACTCAAATAATCTGACTTGACAAGTGATTTAAAGAGGCTCAGAAAAGACTTTGTCCTAAAAGAATCCACTTTTTTCTCTGGATTTCTCCATGAATTTTCCAATTGAAGTTTACATTGCACTTTTTTTTTTCCATTTGTGATGATTAATTTTGTCTGTCAACTTGACTGGGCCACAGGGTGCCTGGATTTTTGGTCAAACATTCTGGGGTGTCTGTGAGGATGTTCCTGGATGAGGTTGCATTTGAATCTGTAAACTGAGTAAAGCAGATTGCCCTCCCTAGTGTGGGTGGGCTTCAACCAAACAGCTGAAAGTCTGAATGGAACCAAAAGGCTGACCTCCCCACAGTAAGGGAGGGATTCCTCCTGTCTGACTGCTTTCAAACTGGGATAGAGGCCCTTTTCTGCCTTCTGACTCAAACATCTGTTCTTCCTGGGTCTCGAGCATGCTGGCCTTTGGACTAGAGCTACACCAGTGGTTCTTCTGGCTCTCAGGCCTTCAGACTTGGACTGGAATGAAACCATTGGCCCTGCTGGGTCTCCAGTTTGACAACTCACCCTCAGATCTTGGGACTTGTCAGCCTTCATAATAGCATCAGTCTTTCTTTTAATAAATCTCTTTATACTGACACACGCACAAACTATTGGTTATCCTATTGGTTCTTCTCCTCTGGACTACCCTAATAACACAGCTGTAAAAATTTTTTAAGCTAAGGTTATTTTAATGTTTGTTGTTGTTGTAAAAGCAATGCAACTTTATTGAAAGTAAGTGGAAAATTGAGATAAGCTAAAAAGAATGGGGGAGAGAAGGAAGGAAGGCAATAACAAAATCCATAATCCCACCAAGTTTGGTTAATTTCTGTTAGAACCTTGGCGCAAATACTTTTAGATCTTTGTATCTTTGAACATGTTTATATATTTAGTATTGTGAAAATGGAATTATATACAGTTTTGTTTTTTCACTTAATGATATATTTTCAACCTGTTCCCATGTCAGGACATCTCCATCTTCAACATCTTTTATGGCCAAATAGTATTCAGTAACTTATTATCCAATTCTATGTTGATATTTAGATTGTTTCCAATACATTAAAAACATAAAAATTTTTGTAGCTATTCTTTGCATATATCTATTATCATTTCCTTAAAACAAATTCCTGAAGTAAAATTTCTGGGACATAAGAGATGCACATTTAAAGTTTTGCCCCATTTTTGGAGGAAGGGGTATGAATTATCTTCCAGAAAGAGCATCCCAATTTACACTTCTGCCAGTAAGGTATGAGTGCCTAACGTGCTTTCTAAATATGGAACATCTGCAGAAAACACAAACAGAAGTAGTATATGAATGACAGAATAACAATTCACAAAAATCTCAGCAGTTTTCATCTTAAATGGACTGACAGAAATAAGTAAAAGGTCTTTTATTTAAGTTTGTAAGAATACTTTTTGTGTGTATCAGTTGTGAGAAACCATGTTGTTCTGATTTCTATGGCTGCATAACAAACCACCTCAAAACCTAGAGACTTAGGACAATGACATGACTTATTTTGTTCTCAAATCTGCAATATGGGCAGGGCTTGGTGGGGTCAGCTCATTTCTGCTCCACTCAGCATCCACTTGTGTTGATGCTGGCTGTTGGTGAGACTTCAGCTGGGGCTGTCAGCCAGAACACCTACATGTGACCTTTCTATGTGGTTGCCTGGTTTCCTCACAGCATGGTGGCTGGATTCTAAGGGCAAGAGTCCCAAGAGGGCCAGGTGAAAGCTCTATCACTCTTATCAGTCTTAGAAATCATGTGGTATTACCTCTGCCACCATTGCAAGCCTGTCTAGATTCAAGGAAAGGGAACATAAACCTCTCAGTTCTTAATGGAGGAGTGTCAACATCATATAAGAGGAGCAGATGGAATAGGATGTATTGGTGGAGGCATCTCTGGAGAATACAGTTTACCATGCGTGTCCTGTGAAGGTGTTTCAGCTTTAAGAACAGTGTGAGTCCACCACATATCCTGTGTGCCAAACACAGTCTTAAGTTCTATACTGTGTGTGCCTGAATATGGGAAGTATATATTTTCCCTAAAATTATCCCTCAGAAAAGAGGGAGTGAGTGTCCTTATATTTCTCATATAGTGGGCTACTTTATTTTGAACAACCAAGTACTGTTTGTTTAACATGTACTAACCTGAAACAAAGTCAGTACTTGCTTGTTTGGAGATGCTTAAGAGGTTAGCTGATAAGATCAGTGAAAAAGAAGTAAAAATTTTACAAAGTTTTAGTCATTATCCTGGGGATGTGGCTTCACAGAGAAGTGTTCTAGGTCACTGAAAATAAGTATTTTAGAGATCACAGAATAGAACATGATATCTTCCAGAAACTATATAAAATCATCTACACAGCTTAAATAATGATGAAATTAGTAATGTTAAAAGTGAATATAGGGACTTCCCTGGTGGTCCAGTGGTTAAGAATCTGCCTTCCAATGCAGGGGACGTGGGTTCGATCCCTAGTCGGGGAACTAAGATCCCACATGCCATGGAGCAACTAAGCCCATGCGCCACAACTACTGAGCCTGCGCTCTCTGCAGCCTGCACGCCACAACTAGAGGGAAGCCCAATCGCCACAACGAAAGATCCCGCATACTGCAACAAAGACCTGATGCAGCCAAATAAATTAATTAATTTAAAAAAAGAAGAGGTTCAAAGAAACTTAAAAAAAAAAAAAACTTTCATGGCAATTGAATGCCACACAAGGATAGCTATAATGAAAAATATGCAAGCATTAAAATTTTTAAAAAGTGAATATAAAAGTTTGAATAAAATTATTTCATGAGCTAGGAAAAAGCAAGGTTTCTAAATTAATAACTTATTTTACATAATAGTTGAAATAGAGATGGTACAAAATTAATATTAATAAACATCTGACTCTATCTCCATCTCTATATAAATATTTGCCTCATGTTTCAATATATGGTTTATATTTTCAAATGTATTTTTTTAAAACAATATTCAAAGAATTTCTGAAATACTCTTATATTTAGTTAATTGGGTTAATTTTCTCTTCTTGACAACGTTTATTTGTTGAATGATTTAAAGTATTCCAAATAGCTTAAGAGCCATGAAATCTGTATTTCAACTAACATCATCATCTTTGTGTCTCAGTGCCTAAGACATACACAGCCCCCAATAAACATTTGTTGAAGTTAGATTTGTTATCTCCTGGATACTCTCTGCCATTTTGTAATTAGTCTGTAGGGCCAAGGGAAGAAGGTCAGTAAGTGCCAGCACCCACTTTTGAGTGCATCGGAGGGTTCCCCTCTCCCCAGCCGTCCTTCCCACACATACCCCAGTACAAATATTTAAAATGCAGGAAAGGAAGAAAACAAATGAAAGTCTAACATTTTGAATGATACTTGCCATAGGAAAAAAAAGGACATAAAGCAAAAGTATTATGACAACCTTTTGGGTCTTGGCCAAACTCTCTACCAGGTCATCCTTTGCCTGGAGGGAATACTCTCAGGGACTTGGTCACACAGACCAGTCCAAGGAACACATGTATGCTTCTTCCTGAATAGGACTCTTAGAGTGACAGACTCTTAAGGCAGCAGGTGATGGCTCACTTCACAGGGGCACTGTGCTGTAGGAATAAACTTGTGTTTGAATTACCCAAGTTAGAAGGATCTCATTCCATGGACTTTGGGGGCTGCACAGGGGTACTGTAGGGCCTGAGTTGCCTGTTGCATGCCGCTAATACAGGACAATAGACCTTGTACCAGACTGAAGGTGCCATGTAACTAATACTGATCAAGGCCAAATGTGGAAGAGACCCCAAAGTCTGAAACCTTCTGGAATTTTCTTTTAATCCATGTGTGGAACTTCTTGCTTTCTATTTGATATGCAGTCCATGATGGCTCCCTCCCCCATATTTTTTCCCTTGCAAACTCAAGCTCTTAAAACACTCATTATTATCTGGGTATTGGATGGGTTTGGGGAAGTGTGAGCTTGGGAAAATGAAAACTGCTTCTCTGAATGGCAGAATAGATACTGGTTCTATTGCAGATTGGTAGGCTCTACAGGCATAGTAACTTTGTATGTTTAGAAGTATTGTTACATAGAGCATATTTTGAGATGCTCCCTCTAATAAGAAAAAAGTACCTGGTAAAAGGAAGGTGAATCCTATGTAGGGTTATGGTGGGGAAAGAGTCTTTGATGTGGTTGCTTATGCTTTGGCAATGGTATGACCCCTGGGAACCTCCTAAGGATTTGATTAGCAACTCTATCTATCTATCTAATCATCTACCTATCTATCTATCTATCTATCTATATTTCTCTCTATCCATCCATGAATTTTTTAAAAAATTACAAAGCAATACACAACAAAACGTGTACAAGGAGAAAATTAACGATAGTATCTGTAATACCTCAGTACTGTTTCGCAGAGTAGCCAACTTTAACAGTTTCATGTAAATAATATCGTATTTATATGTTGTTTGGTTTTCTTAACAAAAATTTACCCAAAAAGCAATGCTCACCTAGTTGTTCTCATTTATTAATATGCCACGATCATGGTCAATATTCTATGGTCAATTCATGTAGCTTTAACTAATTCTTTTTAATACCTACATAATATCCACAGTGTGCCTGTACTGCAGTGGAGAGTGTTTTGACTGTTTTCATTTTTTTACCTTTTGATCAATGCTCCAAGAAATATTTTTGTAGCCACATTCTTAGGCATGATGTAGCATGCTCAAAAGGTAAAAAACCTACCCTGTACCCCAGATGGATATTGTAGATCTGTGTCATGCATTAGCCACACGTGGCTGTTGAGTACCTGAAATGTGGCTCACCTGAATGAAAATGTGCTGTAAGTCTAAAGTACACACCCAATTCCAAGGACTTAATATGAGAAAAAAATTTTAATATCTCTAATAATTTTATATTGATATGTGGAAATGATATGTATTAGATATAATAGGCTAAACAAAATTTATTACTAAAATTAATTACACCTGTTTCTTTTTTTTTTTTAAATGTGGTTACCAGAAAATTTAAAACTACACATGTGGCTCACATTTGTGGCTGCATTGTATTTCTACTGAAGAGGAGTGTTACAGATACTTAAAGAATTTTCCGAAATGACATCAAATTATTGCCCTGAATAGGCGTTTTGCTTCGTTTTGATTTAAATTTTGAGTAGGTAATGTACACATCACAAAATCTGAAAGGAAAAAAGGGTATAAGAAGTACTTATAATAGTCTTCTATTGCTGCTGTAACAAATTACCACAAAATTAGTGGCTTAAACCAACACTAATTTATTCTTTTAGAGTTCTGGAAGTCAGAAGTCTGAAATGGGTCTCACTGGGCTAAGATTAAGGTGTCTCAGGGCTGCATCCCTTTTGGAGGCTTGCTTGCCTTTTCCAGCTTCTAGAGGTTGCCTGTATTCCTTGGTTCATGGGCCCCTGTCATCTTCAAGGCCATCAATGATAGGTCACTTCTCCTACTGTGACTCCTTTCTGTCTCCCTTTTCTACATTTTTTTTTCAGCCAGTTTACTGAGACATAATTTACATACTATACAACTGACTCACTTAAATGGCTTTGAGTATATTCACAGAGTTGTAAATTCGTAACCACCATCAATTTTAGAACGTATTCAGCACCCCCAAAAGAAACACTGTACCCATCACCTCCCCTGTAATCTCTTCTTCCTTCCCAGCCCTTGGCAACCACTAATCTATTTTCTGACTCTATAGATTTGCCTATTCTGGACTTTTCACATGAATGGAATCATAATATGTGATCCTTAGTGACTGGCTTCTTTCACTTAGCATGATGCTTTTGTAATTCATCCGTGTTGTAGTATCTATCAGCACTTCATTTCGTTTTATTGCCAAATAATATTCCATTGTATCCCTTTTCCACTTTTAAAGACTCTTGTTATTCCTAGGCCCACTTGGACAGTCCAGGATAATCTTCCTATTTTAAGGTCAACATTTAGCAACCTTAGTTCCATCTGCAATCTTAATTGCGGTGTGGATGTCTTAGTGGGGGGCCATTATTATGCCAGTCAGAGTGCCCAGCTCCAGGGAATGCTTTTTTGTTGTTGTTGTTGTTGTTTTTTTGGCTTGTGGAATCTTAGTTCCCTGACCAGGGATTGAACCCAGGCCCTCGGCAGTGAAATCACGGAGTCCTAACCACTGGACCGCCAGGGAATTCCACAGGGGATGCTACTTAGAGCAGAACAAAAGTGCCTCTCTCCCCAGAGGCAGCACTGTTACCAGTGTCTTTTATATCCTTAAGTCATATTCTATGCATATGCAAACGTGTTTCTAAAAACATATTTCTTAAAAATACTAATAGTAGGAAATACAATACACTATCTACTGTATATACTGTCTTTCACCTTGTTTCCTGTTTTTGGTTTTCTAGTCTTAAATCTATCTTGGAGATTATATTAGTTTCCTAGGACTGCTGTAACAAATTACCACAAACTGGCTGACTTAAAACAGCAGTAGTGTGTTCTCTACAGTTCTGAAGGGCAGATGTCGAAAATCAAGGTGGCACACAAAAAAAGGAAATTAAAAAAAAAAAAAAATCAAGGTGGTGACAGGGCTATGCCCCTTCCAAAGGCTCTAGGGGAGAATCTGTTCCTTGGGTCTCCCAGTTTTTGGTAACTTCAGACATTCCTTGGCTGTGGCTGTATCACTCCAATCTGTGCCTTCATCTTTACATGTCCTTCTGTCTTTCTCCTTTTCTGTGTCGGTGTCTTCGCATTTTCTGTCTCTTATTAAGGATTCTTGTCATTGGAATTAGGGCCTACCCAGATAATCTAGGGTGATCTCATCTTAGATCCTTAATTACATCTGCAAAGGCCCTTTTTCCAGATAAGGTCATATTCACTGGTTCTGGGGGTTAGGACATGGACATACCTTTTTGGGGGCCACCATTCAACCTCCTACAGAAATCATTCCATATCAACCAATGTAGCATAGCCTTATTCTTAAAAGCTGCTGTGTAGTATGTCATGGTAAGATTATGCTTAAATGGCTGTCCTATTGATGAACCATTAGTTTGTTCTATTTGTAGCTTTTCCTTAAAATTAGTCGTCAAAATATTTTGAAATGGCCTACAAAATTTCATACAGGCATAAACCTTGAGAAAAAGGAGGGTGTGTGAGATTCTGCTGAGGGTAGAAGCAAGCAAAGGAGCCTAAGAGAGGATGTCAGGGATGCCCGTTGCTGTTGACCTGGAGATTCTCTCTCAGTGATAGAGGCGCTGAAATCCAGCTGAAATATTTCAGCAGTGTTCTCTTCAGGCTTGTGAGGGGACCCAAGGTAACTCCGAGGAGGGAATAGGATAGAGCCCTTGTTGGTTCTTTCCTGGCCCTCTTGACCATGTCAGTGGGCAGTGAGCTTGCTTCAGCAGTGAGGTCATGTTGACAGACTGCTTGAGGATCCCTGGAGAAAGCTGGGTGGGTGACCAGGTCTGCCCAGCAATGCCCAGCTCAGGATCAGCCTCTTCTCTTCTGCGAAAAGCCAAAGTCCTAGAACCTATTTACTGTTTAACTGAGGGCTTGCCAATGAGACAAATGTCCCGTCCAAATACCACACAACCTGCAACTGTGTGACCGCATTTGGTTGAATCCCCCTCCACGTGGAATGTTAAGCGCTGTATTTTATGCCCTTATCTTTATTCCCCCACAAATTTTACAAGTGAGAAGTTGACATGTGAGTTCCAGTTTGGTTCCTTTACCTGCTTCCCTTCCCCCTCAACACACACACACACACACACACACCTTGAAAAGAAATCCCGTCAGGTCAACTTGGGCTATTGTGTTTCTTAGGTAAAGCTTTTAGATAAAAACCTGAGGTGAGACCCAGCCTGTTCACAGTGGCTCCCAGCCCAGAGGCAGTTTGCCCAGATTATATTACACAAAGGCAGAATTCAGGTAGGCCTCCCAACAAGGCCATATTGTATCATTGTCGCTTTGTTGGGAGGCCTGTTAATGGTTTACACACGTCGTGTCCTCCAATTTAAATATATACTTCACATTTGGCAGGAGCAACCCGAGGACTCCTTGACCATCTGTGCAGACCGACCTCATTTAAGGGAGGCTTTGCACCCCTAAAACCTAGGGTGCAAAGCCTGCCTTCCCCTCCCTGTCACTCTCCTCAGTCAACCACTGTCTGCCCCCTCCTGCTGGAGCCACTGCTGGCTTTGCATGTGACTCCAAGCCCTCAGGGCCCTGGGGCTCAGGTCCAGCCAGCATCACGAGGCCTGAGAGGCGGGGCAGTGGGCACCTCAGGCCTGACAGGACACAGCAGCACCCGCTCCCGAAGGAAGTAACTGCTTTAGTGCCTATTGGGTGTGAGTTTCTTCCTCTCTGAGAGCTGGGCTGGATTGCTCTGTGTTCTCTACAGATCAGTCAATAGAGCGATCCGATAATAAAACAACACAGTGTCTGCTTCCCCAAGGAGGATGCAGCAATGCACCTTCCTACACGGAGGGAGGAGACATCCTCTTGCCTCTTTGCAGCTTCATGAAACTCCAGTAAGGTTTATACTAATACAATGCAAGCCAGTATTCCCTGCTGTGTGCCTGGCCCTTTTCAGAATTATTCCTATTAATCCTCACGAGGACCCTAGGAGATAGGCACTGCCATTGACACCACTTATGCCGATGAGGAAGCTTCAGGAACAGAGAGATCAAGAAACGAGGCCAAGGTCATATCCTAATAAGGAGGGGCTTCAGACCTAGCCATTCTTCTCCTTGGCCCAACATAGTCCTGTTCGGGACACACTGACAAGGGCCTGGAGGGGAAGGAGATGAAGAGGGGTGTGGATTGAGGGTGAGGGGCCATTTCTCTGATTATGTCCATAATGTCAGGATGATGTAATACCTCATCACAGGCTCCGTCCCCATGAGGCTAGACAGCTGGGCAAGTTCTGCCAAAGGTAGGTGTGAACACTGAGCTTTGCAAACAGTCCATTAATATTGAGGAAGGCCTTTTCTTTATCATAATCCTTCCCCCCCAAACACACCTAAAGTGGATATGAAAAGAGAGTGAATACCTTGTGTCAATTTTAAGGACGATCCCAGACCCTCTCTTTTTGGCACCATGCTGGCCTTGTTGTCTCAAAAGTCAGTACCATCAAAAGCATCTTCCTGGTTGTGAGTGTGAGGAGATAGGGTCCTAATGAAGGCTGGTCAATTATTTGCACTGGGCCCCCTGGTGGACTCCCAAGTGCCGTTCCTGTAACCCTTTATCTCCTTGGAATTGTATCCACGCTTTGTAGCAATGACTGCCACCATTAATAGTCAGCCAAGTGTTTATCGAATCTGTTCCTTGGATGAAATAATGCATTTGCAGCAACATGGATGCAACTAGAGATGATCACACTAAGTGAAGTAAGTCAGACAGAGAAAGACAAATACCATATGATATCACTTACATGTGGAATCTAAAATATGGTACAAATGAACCTATCTACGAAACAGAAACAGACCCACGGACATAGAGAACAGACTTTTGGTTGCCAAGGGGGAGGCAGGGAGGGAGAAGGATGGACCGGGAGTTTGGGGTTGGTAGATGCACACTATTACATATAGAATGGATAAACAACAAGGTCCTACTGTACAGCACAGGGAACTATAGTCAATATCCTGTGATAAATCATAATGGAAAAGAATATATATGTGTATAACTGAGTCACTGCTGTACAGCAGAGATTGCCACAGCATTGTAGATCAATTCTACTTCAACAACAACAAAAATAATCTGTTTCTTGGGTCAGAACTAGAGCAGCTACCTATGTGCAGAGGAACCTACACTGTGTGAGTGATGGAGGGGTGGGAGAGTTTCCCGTCCCTAAGTACAATACTTCATCATTCCTGAGGAACTTGATGGCTCCCAGCATCTCACCACTAGATTCCATGCTTGGGTTAAACATTTTCCCCTCCAGGCCTTTGTCTCCATTAAGACTGAGTTGGGTTACATGGAACAGAAACCCAACTTAAGCATTTGAACCAAGTTGCTTGTTTTTCTCTTGTAGCAAGGAGTCGGGAGATAACTAGTGCAGGGTGATGCCCCAGCTGGAGGAAACCACCCAGGATTCGAGCTCTTTTGCTCAAGCACCTTCTGGGTGTGGCTTATGTCTTCACGCTTGTAAGATGGCAACTGCTTCTCTGTTTCGCATCACACCCTCAGTCTAGGTGAGAAAGAACAAAAGGAACAAAGCTCAGTGCCAGCTAAGTCTGTCCACTTTTATTAGACAAGCAGTCTTCTTCTGAAACCTCCACCCAGCAAACTTCCTATCCTGTTTCATATCCACCTCTAGCTGAGTCGAAGTTTGAGGGGGTCCATATTTTCAAATGGGCACCTCACTTCATTGGACAAAGCTGGATATTCTCTTAGGAAGGAGAAAGGGGAGGTTGGCTCTGAAGTAAGGAATTAGCAATGTCTGCCACACCATCTCTTGAATGGTGTTTTGAACAGGAACATGTTTTGAAATATTAGCATGTTGTGTCATTAATACTGTCATGAAAATTGGGGCGCGGTATGCAGATATTGTTTTCCTCAACTAAAAGAACCAAAGGCAACATAGGGACACTGGACTCTTTGTAGAGCGGGTGTTATTGAAAGAATAAGGTCAGGGATAGAGGACTAAAACTTTCTCCTCTTTACAAACTTCCTTAGGGTTGGCCTTGCTTCTGAAACGTGGTAATGCTTCCTCTCGTCCAGGGTTTCTGAACCCTGGCACTGTTGCCGTCTTGGACTGGGTCATTCTTGGGTGCAAGGGCTACTCTGTGCATTGTAGGATGTTTATCCTGGACTTGGCCCACTAGATGCCAGTAACACTGTCCCCTCCTCCCAGTTGTGATAACCAAAACTGTTTCCAGACATTGCCAAATTGCCCCTGGTTAAGAATCACCGCTGGAGTCTATTCCACGCCACAGAAACTTGCTGACAGAACTCATCATTTTCCTGGTTTTGAAATGAGAAGTGTGAAATTGACCTGCTCCCCAGCAGTGGACCCTGGCCAAGTAGGGCAGCAGCAGGAGTGCCTCCCGGCAGGGTTTGTCCTGCACATCTGCACAGCAGCTGGACTGGGTTCCTATTGGCTCGGCCAGGGTGGCACCTGCAGGGCAGCCTCCTCGGCCCCTTGTATTCAAAGTCCAGCACCCCACGGGCAGAACTCGTGGTAGACAGAGCAGGCTGGCGCCAAAGTGGGGCTGGCAGATTTAGCAAGTTAAAAATACAGGGTGCCCAATTAAATTTGAATTTCAGATAAACACAAATAATCTTTTGGTATAAGTATGTTCCATGCAACCCTAAGTGAAAGCAATGTTCCCCTTGTATCTGGGTGCCATAGAGAGTGTTCCCTGAACAAGGGGCAGGATGGTGTTACCCGAAAAAAAGACCCAGGTCAGCGCCAGACCCTCTAGGGCTCAACTGCCAGCAATGGAAAGGAAGCATTGAAGTTCCACCTGAAAACACTCAGAAAAGTGTTTCCAAGAGAGTGTCTCCAGATGATTAGGCTCCTTGACACACTGCAGAATACAAGTGCCTGTGACACCCCACGCACACCAGGGGGCTGCTATAGAGTCACAGTACACATCAGCGGGTTAAAGTCTGAAGAAATCCTACATTAAGGAAGCCTGTTTGACTTTGCCTAAACCAGGCTTCCCCAACATTCTCTGAGAGTTTTTCTTGCCTAGTAACTCTTACCAGAATATACTCGGGCATTTAATGTCAATGCAGGTAACCCACAGAGTAGCAGACATTCGACAAATACTTATTATGCGTATGTATTGTGCTAGGCCACGTGCCTGGGATATAGAAGTTTGTCTTTCTTTTGTAGTTCTTAAATCAGTTGTAAATATTTAATTAACTATAATTATTTGTTTAGTGTCTAACTCCCCCAGCGAAAATTCCATGAGATCAGGGACGATGCCCCTCTTCTCACTATCCTATAGCCATCCACTAACAGTTCCTGGCCCATTGGAGATGCTCAACAAATATTAGTTGAATAAATAGAGAAAAATACAGTCTTTGTCCTTTGAGAAATCCCCATCTAATATAATGGTTCTCATGGAACTGAAGAACAAAATCATGGAAGTTTTGAAAAATCCAGGTGTCTGGTCCATACCACGGGAAAGACTAGAACAAGATTGGGAGATAGTGCTTTATAGACAAAGCTGAGGGTTGAGACAGTGCCCCAGACTCCTCCGGAAACACACATCCACAATCACCCTTTGGATTAGAGTCCTTGGTTGAGTTCGCTACTTTGTCTATCAAGACCAGCAAGTCTGGGCCTAGGCTGGGCCCCTAAGAGGCCTCAGGAGAAAAGCTATGTGCTCACCAGAGGGCAACAAACTCTTCAAGAGACAAGGATAGAGCTTATTTAGGACAAAAACCTAAACTAGAATATGTTGGTATAATAGATATGGAGTAGGTGACATTTTCAGAAGGCATTTAACTTCCTTTTGGGAAGCATAGCCTGGGCTCCAACCTTAATTCAGCTCTAACGGTTCTCTTCCTCCCTAGAGCTCCTTGACTCTCACAGTTTCAGTTCCTGGTTTTTTCTGAGACAGAACAAATGCCTGTTCCAGCCCCAGATAGGTTTGTGGCCTCCCTGAGTCTCACCTCTCATCACTGCCCCTTATTTTAATTGGGGGCAAACCATCTATCTGCCTGGGGAAGCCTTTCCAGGGAAGACTTTCCAGACACACACACACACACACACACACACACACACACACACACACACACACAGCCATAGTATTTCCACTTACATGGGGTTATTCTAAAAGCTGACTTTGATTTCTACAGAACACTTTTAATAAGATTTAAGTCTAAACATAACTGCATCTCATATCAAGAATATTGGATATACAGACATCTGAACTCAGTGTGTTAGGAGCTGGTTTATTATATATATAGTGCCTAAAAACATACTTTTCAGGACTTTTAGGTATCTTGTTGTACTGAATTTTAGTGGGGATGTGCAACTTCTTTGTTTACTGATATGTGTATGTCATTATGCAAGTATCCATTCAGCAATGTACTGAAACATGGTGAATTATCACCTTAACTTGTCTTCTGAGTCCTTTGGTCCTCATAAGCCCCCCAAAAGGGTTAATTTTTTTTAGTTGTCTATACATGTCTCTTACATAATTACCAAAAAAAGAATAGAAAAACAGATTTAAATGAGTTGCTGAAAAGCCAGCATTCACAAAATTCTAAGGCACAGGACTCTAGCAGTGACTTAAATGAAGAATGAAATACCCTACTTACAGAATTTGGAGGAGTGTAGTATAAAAGATTTTTCAGTTTAGCATGTTTTGTTCCATTAAACTGCACTTATTATGTTAAACATGAAAATACCAGTTGTTTTGTGTGGATCCTTCTTCTACTTCTTTTTCATGCTGATGCTTTCTCAGTCATGGGAGACAGGTAAACAATGCCGTAATGACGCTACAATGTGCTATGATGGCTGTCAGCACAGCCTCTGAAGGACCCGGGGAGCATCTCAGTTGGACCAGAGACAGGCATTGCTTATCTGTCTCCCGTGATTGCCTGGCAGCTCTCTGAAGACAGGGGACATTTTGTTTACGATTGTTAAAGAAATCCCTTGCAGCTGTCCTGCACTGCTGGCTAACAGAGGGTGGTGCCCAAAGCAGACATTGACCTCCACACTCTTCATTCCTGGCTGACTTCTGGGGAAGATCAGTCTCATAGGAATCTACGGGCCACTCTAAGGAAATGATAGCTTTGAATTCTTCAAGGTGTTTTAGGATAATAGAATCTATTTAGCACAATAAGTGCTAAAAAAGGGGGTAGCACTCTCCGATTGTTTTTCTATTTCAAATTTCATTGATTTCTGCTCTTTGTTATTTCCTGACATCATCTTCTTTTGGTTTTAATTTGCTCTTTCTTTTCTAGTTTCTTAAAGTAGAAGCTTTGATAACCAATTTGAAAACTTTCCCATTTTCTAATATAAGCAATTAGTGCTATACATTTCCCTATAACTACTGCCTTAACTGTACCCCATACATTTTGACATGTTTTGTTTTTATTTCTATTCTGTTTAAGTATTTCTGACTTCCCTTGAGAATATCTCTTGGAGCCCTGGGAAATTCAGAAAGGCATAGCTTTATTTCAAAGTATTCGCAGATATCTTTCTGTTATTTCTATTTTAACTCTGTTATGGTCAGAGAATGTTTTTTAGTATGATTTTCTAGTGTTTTTAATTTGTTAAGATTTAGTTTATGCCCAGAATATGGCCTATCCTGGTGAATGATCCATGTGCACTTGAAAAAAATGTGTATTCTGCCGTTGTTAAATAGAATATTCTATAGATTTCAATTAGTTCAAGTTTCACATCTTCTTTATTCTTACCGATTTTCTACCTATTTTTGTATTAATGACAGAGAGAAGAATGTTGAAGCCTTAGGTGTAATGATCAATTTCTCCTTTCATTTCTGTCTGTTTCTGATTCAAGTATTTTGATGCTCTGGTGTTAGGTGCGCTTAGGATGTTGTCTTTTGGATGACTAATCCCTTTATCAGTATGCAGTGTTCCTCTTTATCCCAGAGGTCAGAGCGTTTTTTCTCACCCTAGTTGCAGTTGGCTGTTGCCTTCTCCCTACAGCAGTTTTAAGACTTTTGTTCTACAGAGGAGATGCAGGGGAAGAATCTGGGCAAGGCTTCAAAGCTTTCTCATGGTGACTGCCCTTCCTCTCTCCCAGTCTGTACCTGCAGGGACATTTTCCCGTTACTCTCACCAGTCTTTTCTGTGAGTGCCCTCTGAGGTCAGTGGAGAAGAGTCAGCATGAATTCCCATTATATCTGTGGCCCCAGGATTCTATACTGTCCCATTAGCTCATACATGGCCACTACAAATCAATTTGTTAATAATTTTAGCTGAATCCCTATTATTCTTGGGTGTCCAGCTGCATCAGCCCAAGGTAAGAAAGTACTCACATCCCATCTCTGCTTGCAATCATCTGTCTTCCTTAGATTTAGTTAGTTTTAGTTGGTTAGCTAGTTGGTTGCCTAGTAACGTCAGCTCTCTGATAAATTTACAGAAAGTTGTGAATATGCAAGTCTGACTTTTTGTTGTTGTAAGAGTGGAGCTCTTTTCACCTTTCTATATCCCATATATATATGGAAAGTATGGGTTATTATTTTATGGAGTACCCCTTCCTTTCCAAAACGGAGTTCGCAATGGTGTTCTTGAGAATATCTTTCTGGAACCCAGCCTAATATAAGGTCCATTTCCTTGCTCTTAATACTGGAGCCAAGCTTTCTGGAGGGAAGGAAGAAAGGATAAATGGCTAGTCATATAATTCCCTGTTTAGTCTTTTCTTCTCTCGTTGATAGAGGTTGAATGAAATAGCATCAATATTTCTCTCAGACTCCAAAAACAACAGGTTTGAGCTAGGAAAGCTAGATAATATTTGCAAGTCAGAGAAAAAAAAAACAGGAAATCTTTAGTCCTTTCCAAATGAGCTGAAAAAAAATAAAATCTTCAAAACCTCTTTAAGGAATTAAACAATTTAGGAGAATAATTAGTAATACCCATTTTATCTTCCTTCTTCCCCAGCCCTCAACCCTCCGCCCCATACAATCGGGACCTAAATCCACTGTGCCTTTGGGAGAGGGCCTAGAGGCAGGTCCTGAGTAGAGGATGAAGCATGGTTTGCTCCAGCTACTCACATCTATTAAATGGTGGCATCCACCCCTTGGCCATATTTGCATCACAACACACATCATCGGCTTGTTTGACGCTGACACCATTTTATAGGCTTAATAATAATAAATCTAGGTCCTGAAATAGTTTCACAGATCATACCAGTCAATCAAAATTCAGGAACCCAAGACCATTAATGTCATCAGCAGTGATGCAGCACCCCGGAAGTCCATCTAAATCAGCCATTACAATGGAAAATACACCTTAAGAGCCTGAAGACAGAGGGAGTAGATGGAAGCATAAATTGCAATTCTATTTTTATCAGTCATAAAGGGATGATTTTCTTGGGGAGACTTTGTCTATTCCTGGTGGGAAATGAAACCAGGACTTGCTGTCCATTGCTGATTCCCACTTATAAACTGGGAAGAGTTTGCTGGTCCTAGGTTGCATCCTGCAAACTGTAAGCACTGGGGAATTTTCTTTTGAAACTCCTCAGTGAGCTGTCAAGGCCCAGTACTTTGCCTTTCTTTGTAGATGGCTCCATCATTCGCATATTCCCTTTGTCAAGACAAATCTTAAAGGGACACTCAGCTGAGAAGGACTTGAGATGCAGCCACATGGAGGTCCCAGACCTTCCACTAACCAATGTTTGTGGTTAATCATTCAAATGGAGGATGAGGGGTAGGGGAGAATGAAAGTCCTTCTCAGGCCTTCTATAGTTTGAATCTTTCTATAACCTCTAAGACTTATTTCTTGTAAGACAGTATGGTATGATGAAAGCAATTGAGATTTAACATTCAGGAAAACAGAGTCTTGGCTCTTGAACTAGTTGTGTGACCTTGAGCAAGTCATCTCATTTTTATGGATCTTATTTCTTCATCTGTAAAATGAACAGGTTGCTCTAAATCAGGCATTCTACACCAGAGATCCATGGACTAGATCCAGATGTGAGTTCTGTTTTGTTTAGCCTTGGAGTGTGTGTGTGTGAGCTAAATAATGACTTAGACATCACTAAATTTCACATACAAACTACCATTTTCATCTTCTTCTTCTTCTTCTGAAAAACTGCAGACATTGGTGGCATATCCCCACAGGGCAGTAATGGTTTTGCTGAGTAGTGAATACCGCTTTTGACAGAGCCTGCCCTCCTCTACAGGGCCCTAGAATCCTCACCTATTGTCCTACTTGCCTCTACCCTATGACGCATTCACATTAATTATCTGACTCCTAGAGGCACAATTCCTGCGTTATATGATCTACGTAAAGAGTGGTATTTAACTCCTGTCTGATAAAGCAGAACTCATATTAAAAGACTTTTTAATTTTTTTAATTGAATATAGTTGATTTACAATGTTGTGTTAGTTTCAGGTATACAGCAAAGTGATTCAGTTTATATATATATACACATACATTTTTTTCCCCCCTTATGAGTTCTGACAAAATATTGAGTAGAGTTCCCTGTGCTATAGAGTAGATCCTTGTTGGTTGTCTATCTTATATATACTAGTGTGTTGATGCTAATCCCAAACTCCTAATTTATCCCTCCCCCTCCTTTACCCTTTGGTAACCAAAAGTTTGTTTTCTGTGTCTGTGGGTCTGTTTCTGTTTTGTGTTTAAGTTCATTTGTATCTTTTTTTGTTTTTTGTTTTAGATTCCACATATAAGTGATATTTGTCTTTCTCTGTCTGACTTACTTCACTTAGTATGATCATGTCTAGGTCCATCCATGTTGCTGCAAATGGCATTATTTTATTCTTTTTTTATGGCTGAGTAATATTCCATTACATATATATATATATATATATATATATATATATATATATATATATATATGCATGCATGTCACATCTTCTTTATCCATTCGTTTGTAGGTAGACATTTAGGTGGCTACCAAGTCTTGGCTATTGTAAATAGTGCTGCAATGAACATTGGGGTGCATGTATCTTTTTAAATTATGGTTTTCTCTGGATGTATGTCTGGGAGTGGGATTGCAGGATCATATGGTAGCTCTATTTTTAGTTTTTTAAGGAACATCCATACCGTTCCCCATAGTGGCTGTATCAGTTTAATAAAGTCTTTTCAGAATGATGGAAGGTGGAAGCTCCAAATAATTATGTATTGTCTGGATCCCACATTTTTATTCTTCTCTACAAATACCCAGTGAGAATACAAGCAGCAACAGGTCAGTAACTAACTGCTGGCTTCTTAGTTCACAATAGAAAAATTAAAAATATTTTATTTTTATAGCCTCTTCCATTTTAAGCTCCTTCCACATGTACTATAATGGCCCATCATAGGCTGGGGGAAATAGGCAAGATAACTGGAATTAGGAACTTTTCACTAAACATTAAGTTCTTGAGCCAATAATGCTGTAAAGCTACTCGGGCCCACACCCATCTCATTCTTCTTCCTCTACTGGCGGCATTTTCTGTTTAAATAATATTCTTTGGTCCATATCCTCAGGCCTCCTCTGGATGCTTCTTGTGTCATTATTTCTTCCCTGAGTATAAACTTGTGAGCAGGGATCAGATATAATGCTTTTATAACTTCTCCTCCTCTCAACTCTAGTGCAAGTAGGGCCTAGACCCACCCTAAGTGGTCACTAAGCACCTGAACTGCTTTTGCCGCATTGACTATGGTGACAATGTTCCTTCTAATGAATCAGCCAAGTCAAGGGCTCTTAGCACACACCCATCCAAACTCAAGATGAAGGTGCCCGGATTGTGGATAAGTTCTAAGATTCCAGGGTCCATATTTAAGCAATCAAAGCCAAAACACTGGAGATTAACTGTGGGATTGATTCCTGAATTCACCATGTTATTTCACTGCCCTCTGTGGCTAAGCTGTCTCTCCCAGGTGAGTCCCTCTTCACCTCATCCCCTTCTTCCCTTTTAAATCCTCCCCTCCCTCTGTCTGCTTTGTGGATTGATAATAGCAAGATGCATGGAAATGTCCATCAAATAAATGCACATAAAGATAAATCATCGGGCCCTTTTCCTCCTTTGCCCCCTTAACCGTTGTCTCAAATGGAACTTGTGACCCTTTATGCCTTTTCTGATTAAGAGAAAGATTGATTTCATGGCAGGGAGTGGTGACCTCAACAATGTCAAATAATGTAATATGCCGTGAGGTGCCAGGCCTGTCCACTGGGTTCATTTGCAGTCCTCGCTGGTACTGTTTCCTCTGAAAAATATGGCTGTTGATTGGGACCGAGGTGATGGTCATCCATGCAGCAAGCTGCTAAAAACAGCTTTCCAATTTCATTGTTAATAGGAAAATAAAATCAGTTACTGTATCAGCAAAAGCTTTTCAGAAAAATCAGGTCATTCTCTGGTCCATGGCTCTTTCATTATGATTGGAATCATGTGATGAGCTACACACATAAGAAGATGCCTCCTTGTAGGTCTGGGGAGACAGGCAAGCAAGTTGGCTTTTGAAAAGTTTCATTAAAGTCTACTTTCTAGGGACAAAGAGAAATGGGGGAGGTTTAGGAAGAGAGCAGCCTCAGCTTGACCAGGGAGAAAGTTGAAGCTATTGGGGTCTCCTCTGTGGAAAAAAGAAACATGAATTTTCTCATGGAAACACGCAGCTTGCTCTCCTCACTGACAGACCAGCCACTGTACATGACCCGTCACTGTCTCTCAAAACTACACTGGCCACCAGCTCTTTACCTGAGCTTTTATTGGATTTGGACAAGATAAAAAACTATTTACGAACATTCTGTTCCTTTAAAAATGTTTCCAGAGAAAAGGATTTGGATAAAATAAGACAAAATCGCAGGGAGAAAAGCCAACTTCTGATAAAATCAAGGAGAAGTTGGTGACACCCAGAAAATCAAAACCAGTTATAACAGTTCCAGGAGGGTCAGGGCAAACAGATTAAGGGACAGCAAACCATATTGAATTTCCCCTGAACCCTCTAAGCAGTGTTTTTATTCTGCAAGTTAATAGCCAGCTCAGAAATTTTGCCTGAGCTTGATTTTGCATCTGGGCTCTCCCACTTCCTGGGTGACTTTGGGCAACTGACTTAGTCTTTGTCGCGTTGCTATAGGAATTAAGTGCGATCTTGCTTATAAAGTGCTTCTCACTCAGAGCCAGAGGTCAATGCATAGTATTTGGGATTAGTATCATTATTATTATCGAGCTTGGTCCTCGGTGCCTTAATCGTCTGTGGGCCCCACTCCATCGACGTTTTTCTGCCTCTCTAAACAGCCTTCTCTCTGTGCCCAGGTTTCACGGTGGGGCTGTGGCCAGCTTCTCCCCCAGAAAGCAGTGAGGAAATGGCGTCCTCTTCCTTTCTCTGGGTTGTAAAGTGATAACCTCTAGGCACTTTCACATTCCTCTGAGCAGAGAGGTAATCTAACAATAGGCGCTCCTTGAACTGTGAACGCTCAGAGCCTTGGGGCATGCAGCAGAGCCCAACCGGTCTGAGCTCTTTGGACCACCCAGGTAGGGAATTCCAGATCTCTGAGCCCTCCCACCGGTGCCCAGCCCCTGCGGGAGAAATCGTGGCCTAGTAATTCTTTGTTCCTGCACAGAAATGTACTTCCAAGGTGCAAGGAACTTTCTTTATAACACTTCCAAGTACCCGTCAGCATCCCTCGGACATAGGACTCCAGACTGCCCTAGTTACCCAGTGGCCAATCAGGGCTGCTCACAGCCTGAGGCTGCGAGATGTTTTCTGTCCCCACAGGTTCTTTTGTTGTGAAATTTTGAATTCCCAACATTAAAAATCAAGACTTCCATATGTAAGTTTGGATTTGGGGCTTTTCTTTTTTTAAATATTTATTTACTTATTTAATTCGGTTGCGCAGGGTCTTAGTTGCGGCATGTGGGAATCGGCATGCATGCGGGATCTAGTTTCCCAACCAGGGATCAAACCCGGGCCCCCTGCATTTGGACCGTGGAGTCTTACCCACTGGACCACCAGGGAAGTCCCTGGGGCTTTTCTTGATAAAAGTCAGAGGCTCTAGCAACACTGGACCAGCATAGTCTATTGTATAGGGAAGAAGAGCTGCCCTACACGTTTAATAGTAAATAAAATGCTTGATATACAAACATCCTACTTCCTTATGTTAACTCCCTGGCCCACTAGATATTTGAGTTTGCAAATCCTAGCCTAGAGGTTACTCTACTATCATCATAAAATGTAACATTTTAAAACTGGGGGAGTCCCTAGGATTAACTAGTCCAGGAAACTAGTCCCAGAGAGATTGAAATGTGACTAAAATTCACAGAAAATCTGTGGCAAAGGAGAAGCTGGGGTTCCTTGGCTCACTGCCCTTTCTCAGGACATCATGCTTTATCTACACTTAGAAAGAAACAGCGTGGGAACCTTTGGTTTAGGGAGCCTCTCTCAACCGTCCACAAGTTCTGAAGGTGTGATGCAAGGGTCCGACAGAACGACTCAACCCATAGTCTCTCTCCCGTCTGCCTCAGGACCCAGAATTCCCACCATTCATTTCATATCACAACATTCATCTGTAAAATAACATAGTTTACTGGGTTGAGACACTGTCACCTCAGAATGACAATCTATTGCTGGGAAAGTGCACCAGTTAGAATTTTTCTGAGTACTTCTGTCATAATCAGCAGAGAATAGGGAGCACAGAGAAAGTGCTCTGGACAATTTTGAGTTGAAGCTGGGCTTGTTAAGGATGGCCTGGTGAGGTAGAAAGGACGTAGGTTGTGAGTCAGATGCCCAGTATAACTGAGGGCTCCCTTGCACTTAATTTCTACCCCTGTAAAATGTGGGCGTTTAACATGGTGATCTCTGAGGGCCTCACCAACCCAGGCAGCCCATGATTTTACTAACAGAGAGGTCCAGAGCAATGTTTGTTCCTGGTCTGGAAGAACAGCACAAGGAAGGTCCTTTGGAAGCCAAATCCATGGGATTCTAGGACCTGGAGCTTGAGGGCAGAGGTGACTTGCCAATATGCGATTGGAAAAATAAAAATTGTAAGAGAAGGAGAAAGTTAGGCTCAGAAAGAAGTGACTAAGAAATGCACTCTAATTTAGCAAGGAATGTCAGGAGAATGTTGCTAATTTTGAAAGCACTGTGATATAGAAGAAAGAACACCGGCTATTGAGTTCTAAAAGACTTGGGCTCCAATTCCCTCCTCTGATGATGCAAAAGATATGACACATGAAACACTCAGAAGAGAGAATTTTAGAAGTATCTCTACACTTGGAATCTAAGCAAGGTCATCAGTCAAAACTGTAATGCGCTTCTCATAGCAGATTTCTTTTGGATTACACACCCTGTTGTAGGAAGTTTGCAGTCTTCAAAAGTAGCCACAAGAAAATTACAAGGCCTAACATAAACCTGACAGTTTCAAAGACAAGATCATTTTGGGCAGACTTGCTGTTTTGAAGTGTGATACAAATGGATATCAGGAAGTCATAAGTGATCAGGAAACCTGCCTAAATGTACTGAACAAAGAAATATCAGATTCTCAAGGACTCAGCTGTTCATCTGAGTGTGTGTATGTGTTTAGCAGGACAAGGAGGACAGCAGGGGTGAGAGGAGAGGGGAAAGCCAACACTTGACCACCATGCCTTGGTACACAGGAGCTCTACTTTGGCTCAGCAACATCATTTGAAGTCTTGCGTGTCTTCTGCCATCACAACCCACAAAAACAATGGATGGAAACCCTCCCTGTCCTCGGGTACACTCATCTTGTTGCTTTAAGCTGACAAGCCGTGGTTGTTGGCTACTTTGCTAGAACAATGGTGGATCACAACCACATTCTTTTGAACATTTGTCTTCCAAGGTGAAGACTTCTTCTAGGACGTACCTTGAGGATAGCTTTAGTTTCCCATTATCGTTGCTATCCTGTGTTGGCCAGTTAAGGCTTCAGAGTCACCATACTTGATCAAAGCTCACTCAATCCGCTGAATAGTCTGGCTCAAGCATTGGGTTTATAACATGCCAAGGCTCTAACTCCCAGAGAGACCTTGTGTCTTCCCCACCGACAAGGATCCTTTTCGGGAGACTCAATCCTTAAATGTCCTGCTGTGAACTCAACTCCCCAGTGCTAGCCTCGTGCTTTTTAGGTTGTTATCACAAGTTAGAATTGACATAAACAATTATTACCACTGTCTGTTTTTAGAAATTTCCATCCCCAAATCTTATTAGGCCCATGGGAATCCTTTCCATTTTAAGCATCCCTAGAGGAAAAATGTTCTACTGATGTCTTTATCAACCTGTTCTGGCACTAAGCAACTTTCACTTCCTCTGCTTTTTTTTTTTTCCTGGCCTCTGTGGAGATGGAGAACTGTTTGCCGTAGTCTTAACACTAATAATCTTTCCTGGGCTTAGAGATGCTACTGTAACTGTTTCTGTGGTCTCCTTCTCTACTTTATGAAAACTGGTAATGAAGTTAAAAGTCATTGACATTTTCAGGGTTGAGAATTCATTGTTTCCCATGAGCCAGGCAGAGATATGGGAAACAGAAGAGGTACCATGATTCTTGCCCTCAAGGACCTCCAAGTTGTGCTGGGGAAAAGGTGCACGAATACACTTCCATCAAGAACTGAATACTTTTAAGTACTGCTTAATCCTAACCTGGAAATGAAAGGATTCCATAAGTCTTACCATGTAGCCTCTGGTGGGATATGTGACAATTCTAACAAATCACTCAATTTTTCCAATCATTTCCTTTTGATTCTTCTGAGCTGAACCATGGCAACATTCCTGGAATTCAGTTACATTTATGACATAGGTGTTTAAGCCCAAACTGAACAGCACTGTGTATACAGTTTAGTGTCTGTTCACTACAACTGCAAACTCCAGGAGGGCAGGGATTTCTGTCTTTTTGGTTCACTGATTATCCCAAGGGCCTACGACAGTGCCGGACACTGCAGAAGCATCCCATAAATTGTTATTGGAGGAAGAACTGGGGAGAAGAGGACTTGAGGGTAGATTTTGATGGTGGCAGGCAGTCAATATCCTTGTTCAATTTCTTTTCCACCCCCCCAAAAATAATGAAAAGCCACCAGAGTCTTTGTCTCCTGATTAAGTCGTGTAAATGAGAAAAGATCAAACCAGCCCCACAAGTAACCCCTTTCCAGCTAGATATATTACCTTTTATTACTCGTTTTTGGTTTCCTGTTTGGGCAGCATCTTGTCTTCATGGTGAGCTGTTTTACCCGCTACCGTGATTTCTCACCTGGGGCAATTAGCTTTAAAGTGCAACCTTATCAAATGCTTTTTGAAATTTTAGGTAAATAGAATCCTAGACTTTCTTTTTTCTTTTGTCTCCTATAACAGTAATTCCTTTTAAAAAAATAAAACGAAAACAAACCCAACGAGTTCTTTCACGCTAGGCCTGCCCACACAAATCCACACTGGCTACATCTTATCAGACTCTGTTACTGCAAATCCTTTTGCAATTCCACGGTCCAAGTGGTTGCTAGTGTTTTCTTAGCCAATCTGATAGACGCCCTCTTCTAATTCTAACAGTTCAGTAATAAAATGTGTTGGGCTTGGCACTCACGCCTTTCTAATTCTTAGCCTTTCAACCCTCCTTTGTAATTGGCTGGGGAGGTTCGTTAGCTGGAACCCAGCCCAGGTGTGCTAAGCTAGGGTCAAGATGTCTCTCTTGAATATGGAGATGAGCTTCCCTAGAATGACCAAGTTTTGCATTATTCCAAAGGCAAAAACTCATAACTGCTCTTTGGGCAGCAGGCTGAGTGAGGGTCTGGGAATTGAGAGGAGGCAGGGCCTAGTAAATTGATAACATTTGGAATTTATCAAGATCATCTCTGTTTCTCCTCCCAGTTTTCTCAGCCTCTACTCACCTACCTCCATCCTCTACATTCCCAGAGCATACAATGATAATCCTCATCCTGGTTGAAATGGAGTGGTGCTTTAGGGTCAAGTATATCTGGGTTTGAACTCATGAGGGTGGGACTCCCGTGATGGGATTAGTGCCCTTACAAGAAGAAGGAAAAACCCAGCGTCCTCTCTCTCTGCACCATGGGAGGACACAGCAAGAATGCTGCTGTCTGCAAACCAGAAAGAGGGCTCTCAGCAGGAACCTTGATCTTGGACTTTCCAGCCTTCAATACTGTGAGAAATAGTATTGTTTGTTTAAGCCACCTGGTCTATAGTATTTTGTTACATCAGCCAAGCAGACTAAGACATCTCCCTAAGCCTCAGCTTCTTCACCTGCCAAATGGGGTAATAATACCTTCTTGAAAGTGTCGTTATGAGGATTACATGAGATAATGAATATGAAAGTCTGGGCACTTAGGAGATACTAAAATGAAAAGTAGCTATTGTAGTATCCTCTTTATTCAAGTCCACATTCTCTATGAATAACAATAGAAGTAACAATAACACGCATTTCTAAAGCCCTGATTATGTTTAAGCTGCTGTTCTAAGTGATTTGCTTACATTAATTCATGTCATCCCAATTATTATGCTCTAGCCATCTTTCCTTTCCTCTTTCCCCAACTGTCTTTAGGTTTGCCTTCTCCCCATTATTTTCTTCTTAAAAAGTCCTTTCTCTAAACTGCCGTGGAGATTTCTGCCTGGAAAGGTAACAACAGCAAAAATAAGCTGAAATTCCTTGGATCAAGAGCACTTGCCCAGTGCCCTCTTCTTGTCCAGGGCATGTGGCCACAGCCCAGCCCTCTAGGGCAGTGGTTGTGTCAGCTGTGGCTGCCCTTTAGAATCACCTGGGGGAGCCTGTCAAATTCTCCATGCCCAGGCCACAAACTCGACCAATTCAATCAGAATCTCTGGGAGTAGGACCAGGCACTGCCTCAAAGCTTAATGCATATGAGCATCACGTGAAGATCTTGTGACCCTGCAGATTCTGCTCTTCTAACAAGCTCCCAGAAGAGGCTGATGCTGCTAGTCTGTAGGGGACACTTTGAGTAGCAAGGCCAAATCAGACCTCACTCACTGCCTTGTGGCTTGCTTCCAACTTGGCCAGGACTATCTCTCTCTCTCTCTCTCTCTCTCGATTCCTATTTATTAATTTATTTATATTGATGTAGAGTTGATTTGCAATATTTCAGGTGTACAGCAAAGTGATTCATTTATATATATGAAACTGAACATATACATATATATATATATATTCTTTTTCAGTTTTGTTTCCATTATAGGTTATTACAAGATATTGAATATAGTTCCCTGGGCTATCCAGCAGGTCCTTGTTGGTTATCTGTTTTGTACATAGCAGTGTGTAGCTGTTAATCCCAAATCAGCCAGGACTATCTCTTGACTACTTCCTCCACTCCTCATCGGTCAGCCTGGACCCTAACTGAGCTTGAATCCCAGGTGACACAGTAACGATAGATGTAACCAGTGGCAGAGAAAGAGAGTGGTTCACACACACAAGCAAACTAGATTTCTTTGCTTAGGAGATTCATCTAGAACCCAGGGTTTGCATATCAGGAATAAACCACCACCAATACCTGGGAACATCTTAAAATGGGAGCACTTCTCAATCTGTGCTCCTTTCTAAATCATTGGCCCTTAAAAATAGTCCATGAGGGAGCAGGGAATTCTGATTTTGAGTCTATGTCACCTTCCTGAGGCAATCTGGGCCAAGATCCTCCTATTCTGACCACTTAGCTGAATTCAACAATTCAGACCACCCATCCAGACACCCTCTGTATGGCTTGGTGCCCAGTGTGGCCATAAATACCAGGCAGCCATGGTATTCATGGAATTCTTACCTGGGCATGGCTCTTTGCAGGATTTCTTGATTTATTTAAGTCACAAGGAAGGAAGCCAAAGTGACTTCCCCCTAGGAAGATGCTGGAAGGACACGATGTCCCCTCTAGGATTCAGCTTCCTCATTTGTAATAAATGAAGAGGCTAGAGGTAGCCAGTCTCCGAGGTGTCTTCCACCTGATGTGTCTGTGTGTTTTAAGTTGAGATCAGATCATCAGTTATCGTCCATGGGCTTAGATACCCAGGACTTGGAGGGTAATGATAATTTCTCAAATGTACATTGCCTGGTTCTCTTCTATCCTAAATCAATCTTATCCTTAAAAAATAAGACAAAGAGCTCTTGCTAGATATAAAAATGGTTCTCCTGTATCACAGTTGCCAACAATACAGAGAACCTTAGTAAATGGTGAGTTCAGATTTGGGAAAGACACTGAATCCAGTCTTAAATCTGCTGTAGAGATGTCCAAGAAGAAACAAAATCAAGTTTTTAATAAGTGAAATTATTTTTCTCTTCATTTAGAACATGGAGTTCTCCAACAGGCAGCAGTTCTGGTCGACTAAAACTAAAAATAAAATAAAAAAATAAAATAAAATAAATTTATGCTACATGACGACTATACTACCTAAGTTTGGGATAGTTTCAACAGGCAGAAAATAACTTATTTTTTTTCTTCTCTCTTCTGTTTACCAGAAGAGCAGCAGCTGCGAGGAACATTTGCTGTGGGATGAATCTAGACTGTCTTGAGGAGCTGAGATTTAAGTCCACTCTTTCAACATTTCCATAGGACCCAGTTTGATTTCAGCTGTGTGCATGTTTAATCTTGTTTAAAACCAAGCTCCTGGAATGAACCTGGAAAAGATGGGAAATGCTGGGATACTAAACTATTTATTTTGGAAGCAAAGGGCCACTGCATTCCAATTTTCTTGGCAGGGGGGCAAATCTATAGTGTTGTAACACTGCAGTTGGAGTGCAGAGAAGGAGGGAGGATGGAATCCTGTCTTGTTTTGCCCTCCAGTTGTTTCGCAGGCTGAGCTTTCTGATAGCAGCTATATTGGTTTCCTTCTGAAGATAAACAATAGTGACTTAATAAGTAAATGGGACTTGATTTTGAAGCCCTGATGTTGAAGCCTTGACTATAAGTGCAGCCACTTTTTCCAACAAACCCTTTCCATAATCTTACAATAAGTACAGCATTTTTCTGACCACTCCAACTTTTACCAGCCTTTCCACCATCTCAGAATTCATCTCAGATCCCTCCATCCTGCATCCCTCCGTAGTCAGTAACATGATTGAAATAAACAATATTGTGTCACTCAGGTATTGCGGTTCACCTTGGTAAAGAGAAAATTGTTATCTGTAAGACTGCCCGGAATATTAATCATTCCTAGTGAAAGTAAATAGAGGTGAGTATAATCAAGAAAGATGCAGGCAAGGCAATTTTAAAACATAAGTTGTATTTTATGTTTTCTCCACATTCAGAGGCCAAATCCAGAGTCAATGATAGGAAATCGTATGCCTAGAAAACCTTGGGAAAAAGAAAAATGGTCTTATTCTGTTTATACGGGAAGGAAAAGAAAAGAATACTAATGCTTTTTAGGCGTCAGTTTCCCTTTTTTCAAAAATGAAGGTAATAAACTCTTCCAGCATGCTGTGTTGATAAAATGTCTTAATTTTCCTTCAGTTCAAAAAAAATACATAAATATTATTAAAGATGGAACCTCATATGGAATTCAGGCTTCTGGCTAAAATGTTTGGAAGAGTTCTTGAGAGATCCTAATTCATTCCTCCTATCTAGTTTGAAGTGCATTGTGACAGGACAGAAAGAAAGTTGCCCATCTAAAATATAGATGAGTTATCTGGAAAAAGAAATAAAACCATCCCTTTCCATCCTTATGGTCAGAAGATTCTTTATGTCTCAACTCCATCCATCCTCCTGCTGCTTGAGTCTTCTACTCCCGACTAGGTCCTCTGGAGGAGGGCATGGGTGAGCTCTGTCATTCAGGCAATGCACACTGAATGCTCTCTTCACCCTCCACTCTGTAATTAGGCCCTCTTCACAAAGCCCTTCTCTTTTCCATACAATTACGTTCCATTCCCATATTCCTTCCAGGTATGGCTCACTTCCAAAACCTTTCCTCACTTTTGCTATCTGCTTCCCTTGTTCATCCTAGTTGGCTCTGTCCCACCGTCTCTGTGGGGCTCTGTGGAGCAGGGTAAGCAGATAAAGGGTGGCCTGCCTAGGTCTAGAGATGACGAGTCCCTATGATGCTCACAGCACTCTAAGTAGGCTGCTGGTGGGGGGAGAAGAATCAAATGATCTCAAGAGACTTTTTCATTGCTTCTCCTTATTGAAAAAAAGAGAAATAAAATAGGAAAATCATACCATTCTTTGAAATGCTGATCTTGCATGAACAAGCACGTGCATGTACCAACAGCATGAAAGGAATTGAAACATTTGACCCATCCAAAAAAAAAAAAAAGAAGAAAGAAGGAAAACCCCTATTCAGATCAGGCAGCAGACCTCCCCTGGCTACCCAGGACCCATCACCAAACCAGACTTCTTTATATGCCTCTGCCACCACACCCCAGTGTGTGTGAGCGCTGTTTTTATTTGAATGTGCAATCAACAATGGTTCTCTCTTTCTTTTTCTTTTCTCTGCCAAAGACAACAAATGCAAATGGCGAGATAGAACTGGGATGAGAAGAGTCCAAATAAGGGCTAACATAGCATTAAGGTTAACGGCCTGTATGATAATCCCCAAGCAATCGGAAGGAGGCAAGTACCTTACAGCAGCTGTGCAGGCCATAAATAAAGCTTTTCTGACTTTTATGCATGTAAAGTCTCCACCATAAATGTTACATTAACATTTTTTTGCATAACCCATGGGAGACAAGTTGTCCTCTAAGGAGTTTTGTTGCCTATACCTAAGACATATGGAGCCAGACTTTGATTTAAGGTTTTGAAAGAATTGGGCAATTTCTTGGAATATTGGGGTGACTGTAAAAGTGGGGGCAGTGGAGAGTCTGGTGGTTAGGCAAAGAGCCAAGAGAGAAGTTTCCCAGAAACTGTTGGATCTATTCTCCACCTAACCGGAAATACTGTCTCTTTTTGTTGAATTTGTCCATGATATGAGCTGTTGTTCTCCCCAAGTAAGGATTTAAAAGCTTACAGACAGGGCATTGCTTTAAAGCTGAGATATCCATGGCTTCTTCTTATAACATATAAAGTAAAATAAAATAGGAATGACTATGTAGAAGAAGCAAAGGTGGCTCTTTGGCCAGCAGCTGCTCCCACAGTCATAAAGATCTGTCACTTTAATGTAAAAATGAAAATTCCTTTAGAATTCTGGCAGACATTCAGCCCTGGTCAAATGGATTTGAAAGTGTTGTGATTTCTCCTGCTGTCAACTGGCCTCTGGGAGAGTTGCTGCTGGCAGGCCCATTCATAGGCGCAGTGGAGCCACCAGTGAATGTACCATGACCGTGGGCTTTGGAAGAAGAAGGGGGCAAGTTGGGAGGAGGATTAAAAATAATAGCATCTGTACACTGAGTACTCGATACGTATCAGGCAGCAAGTGTTTTGTTTTTTCATTTTTTTCTCAGTAATCATTTTAAGACAAATACCATTATTAACTGGATTTTATAGATAGTGTATTAGTTTTCTATTGCTGCTGTAGCAAATTACCACAAACCTAGTGGCTTAATAGTACACAAATTTATTATCTTATAGTTCTGTAGGAGTCTGACAGCGGTTTCACTGGCCTAAAATCATGGTGTCAGAAGGACTGTAATCTTTTCTGGAGGCTGTAATGAAGAATCGGGGTTTTTTGCCGTTCCAGCTTCTAAAGGCCACTCACATTTCTTGGCTCCTGGCTCCCTTCCTCCATCTTCAAAGCCAGCAAAGGCTGGGTTGAGTTTTTATCACATCATGTCACTCTGACCTTCTCTGCCTTCCTCTTCCTATGTGATTACATTGAGCCTGTATGGACAATCCAGGATAATCTTCCCATCTCAAGGTCAACTGATTAACAACCTTAGTTCCATCTGCAAACTTAACTTTCCTTCACCACGTAACCTAACATAGTCACAGTTCCCAGGATTTAGGGTGCGGACATTGCTGGTGAGGCGTTAGTCTGCCTTCACAGATAGAAACACCAAGGAGTAGAGAGGTTCAGAAACTAGTGTAGGGTCACAAAACTACTTGGTAGTAGAACCAAGACTAGCTTTGAGCCTACGCCTGATCTGGAAACAGGAAGAGAGACATGGGGAAAGAGAGAAGAGAGAAAGTAAGTTGAGGGAAAAATTTTCTTCAGTAAAGGAAATGGACTTTTGCAATAAATGCACTGTTGATTACAAGTCAATTTAACAAGAGGAATGTGTCAGTGGACAATTTGCCTTTATTAACCATCTTCTTTATTCCCCCATTTAACCTGTAAATTGTTTCCATAAATTATAGTTCACTAAATTACATCAGCCTAACTCAGAGTACTGGTCTTTCTGGTATCATAAGGCATACCAGGGCATCAAGACCCACCCCACGATGGACCACACACAACTCTAGGGACCCAATATGAAGGTGTTAATATGTGCACACACACAGGCACCTCACCAAAACACTCACCGCACCAAGACGCAAATTGTGCCAGTAGCTTTGTTCTATATAATCCTAGTGGCAAGGATTTGAACTAATAGGTGAAAGGTACAGGGAGGCAAGTCAAGATTAACGTCAAGAAGACTTTTTCTAAGTGACCGAACTCAGGTTTGGCTGCTCGCTGTTCCAAAGCCAACACTCCAAAGACAAGTGTTGGTAGGAACAGAAATGTTGCTTTATTCAGGAGGCTGGCAACCTGGGGAGACGGCGGACTCATGTCCAAGATCCAACTCTGAAGATTCTCAACCATGAAAGTTGTTTTTTTTTTAAAATTAATTAATTATTTATATTTATCTTTGGCTGTGTTGTGTCTTCGTTTCTGTGCGAGGGCTTTCTCTAGTTGCGGCGAGCGGGGGCCACTCTTCATCGCGGTGCACGGGCGTCTCACTATCGCGGCCTCTGTTGTTGAGGAGCACAGGCTCCAGACGCGCAGGCTCAGTAGTTGTGGCTCACGGGCCTAGTTGCTCCGCGGCATGTGGGATCTTCCCAGACCAGGGCTCGAACCCATGTCCCCTGAATTGGCAGGCAGACTCTCAACCACTGCGCCACCAGGGAAGCCCCAACCATGAAAGTTTTTAAAGGGAGAATCCTTTGCGGAGGGGATCAGAGTCTTTATTATCTTCCACTGTGTACAGACTTTCTTCTGATTGGTTGGTGGTGAGGTAACAGGGCGGTGTTCCAGGAATCTTGTGCTCAGCCTGAAGTTACCATCCTCCACCTGGGTGGGGCCTTAGTTCCTGCAGGAGAACTCAGCTATTGTTACGTATATTCCTTGAAGAGGAACCAGGAACGTGCTTGAATGTTGCACTACTGTGTCTTGATTTCTCCTCCTTTGTTTCTGCCTTTCCTCCCTTCCCTGATAAGCAACTGTTTGAATCTGCCCTTTGGAACTCATAAAGGTCAAGGAGGCTGAATGAAGCCTATTTCCTACTAACAAGAAACAGCGGGGGAGGTGGGGGTGGGGTGGGGGCGGAAAGGATTTGTACCTGGGAGGACCCCAAAGGGTCCTGCTCCATTTCATCAGGAAGAGCCATGAGCGATCCGACCACGAGACCCTGCCTCAGGAACTGTCAAGCAGACGCTGGAGGACCGCTCGACACCACCACCTGAAGCTCTCTAGCGTGTGTTCTCATTTGGGACTCCCAGCTCTTGCTTGTCTAGCAGGTACATGCAAGGAGGGAGTTAAAGCAAGAAAGGGCAGAAGTTCTTCTGCAGTTTCCCCATGACAGGTATTTTCTACAGCTTCTTCTACTCTGGTGGAATGACTGAAGGTTAAAGGAATATTTGAGATCTGGTCTAACTCTCCATACACACTTGAGAAAACAGCTTCAGAAAGACAACAACACTCTCAGAGTCACCCAGCTGATTTCAGCAGAATTGCATCAAACATTGGGCATGAGTTCTAAAGTCTAATCAGCAGGCAAAAGTCATATGAAAATTACACAAGCCTCCCCTTAGAAGGGCTCCATGCCAGAGACTGACGTGAGATGTCTTGAAAAATCCAGCACAAATAGCTTTCCTTCCAGCACTAGAATAGGTGACTCTTTCGTCAGTGCAGTCCAGGAACCAGGTTCAATGAAAACTACAGTTAAATCTGAAAACCACACTTGGTACAGGTACATGCTCACTGTCAGAAGCACTTGGGAACCAAAACTGAAGCAGAACTGGTTAGGTGGGCATCCCCCGCTCAGAGCCATGGAAGGGCCCCAGCTTCCCTGAGCAGAGGGCCACATGGGGAGGAATTTCAGACGCTGTAAGTTATTGTGTGTGGAGCCCTTCCCTGGAACCCCCATCCTTAGGTGCTTTTGAAAAGTCACCTCATTAACATAACAAAAGTCACCTTTATTGCTCTCCTCACTTAGGAAATTCCAAGGGTTTTAGTAGCTGTGTGCCAGGAACCACATATGAGAAAGATATTTTGGATATCTCAATGTCCAAATATATATTTCTTATAAATCACAATATTGCTTATCCCTGGAAATCAAGGGTCATGGTGTCATCAAATGCTAAAGGTATCACATCAGCCAAAGCATACTCTCAAAGCAGGGTTCCCAGATACATGGATGGATTGTTCTCTGGCAGAAGCAGAGATCAGTTGGCAGTTCAGCAGGTCATGGTGCTGGGTGGGTGACTTCATCCTCTATTTGGGCCTCACATTGTGATCCAATCGCTCTGAAGAATTGCTGCCTCACCTGTTGATGGCGTCCTAACTTCTCTGTCCATATTTGAGGACAGCTGCCTCCTTCTCCACAAATGACTGGTGGAAGGATAGGGCCTTAACCTGGTCACGAGGTAAAGGGGGTCCAGGAGTCCTGGGGGTCCTCCTGATATCAGAGGTTATAAATTCCTCCTTAAAAGGTGGGAGACCTAAATGTGAAATGGTCCATCTGCTATGGGAAGCAGTACGGTGGTTCCTCACAAAATTAAAAATAGAATCACCATATCATCCAGCAATCCCACTTCCAGGAAATATCTGAAAGAATTGAAAACACGGTCTTGAAGAGATATTTGTACATTCATGTTCATAGCAGCATTGTTCACAATAGCCAAGATGTAAGGCAAGCCAAATGTTCAGCCGCTAGTGAATGGATAAATAATATGTGATGTATACATCCAGTGGAATAGCATTCAGCTCTGAAAAGCAAGGACATTATAACACATACTACCACATGGATGAACCTTGAAGACATTATGCTACGTGAAATAAGCCACTCACAAAAAGACAAACACTGTATGATTCCACTTATGTGAGATATCTGAAGGAGTCAAATTTATAGAAACAAAAAGTAGAATGGTGGGTACCAGGGACTGGGGGAAGAGGAAATGGAAAGTTATTTAATGAGTATAGAGTTTTAGTTTTGTTTTGTTTTTTAAAGTATTTATTTATTTATTTTAATTAATTAATTAATTTATTTATTTTTGGCTGTGTTGGGTCATCGTTTCTGTGCGAGGGCTTTCTCTAGTTGCGGCAAGTGGGGGCCACTCTTCATCGTGGTGCGTGGGCCTCTCACTGTCGCGGCCTCTCTTGTTGCGGAGCACAGGCTCCAGACGCGCAGGCTCAGTAGTTGTGGCTCACGGGCCCAGTTGCTCCGCGGCATGTGGGATCTTCCCAGACCAGGGCTCGAACCCGTGTCCCCTGCATTGGCAGGCAGATTCTCAACCACTGCGCCACCAGGGAAGCCTGAGTTTTAGTTTTGCAAGATAAAACATTTCTGGAGATCAGTTACTCAACAATGTGATTGTATTTAACCTTGCTGAACCATACCCTTAAAAATGGTTGAGGTAGTAAACATTGTTAGGTTTTTTTTTTTTTCCCAAAATTAAGCATTATAAAAGTGATAGAAAAATAAAATTTAATTTTTAAAAGATGGGAGACCTAGCAGTGATACAACAAACAAACAATAATAACCAAAAAGCCTCTCATCTTAACAACTTTCTCAGATCAACTTCCCTCTCATTTCCCTGGTAGAAAAGACTTTGGGGAAGATCAGTATATAAGAAGGATGCCTTGGAGTGTCTGCCCCAAAAGACGGTGAGTCTATTTAGTCAGCTTATTCTGGAAGCCAGCCAGCAGAGAAGAATTACAGTAGAATTACAGTAGTTTAGCTGTAAAAAAAAAAAAAAAAGACAAAATAAATAAAAGGTGATTTAAAACTCTCTGGCCTTTTTCCAAGAGCAAGCTTGAGAAGCTGCATTAAAGAGCCCACCCTGAGTCGTACTTCACACCTACGCACTTCTCTGCTGCTCCTGCTGGGTGCTGCCTAGAAAGCCGGGGAAACTTGGCATGCAGATGGACAGGGATGGGTATATAGTGGTGTGTATTTGCTCATCCCAATCTTTCTAGTTTCCTTTCAGTGCATCTCCAACTTCATCCTCTGCAGGACACCTGCCCTGCTCCTCTCAGGCTGCATTAGACATGCTACATGCTCCTGTATCTCTCTGTGTATACAGGTATCTCAGAACTTCTCATGCTGTATTGCAGTAACTTCGTACATATCTTTCACCTACAAGTCTGTGAGTTCCTCATAGGGCAAAGCGTTTTTGACCACTAGCATAATGCCGAGAATATGCTGATGCTTAGTAAATAAATATCATATGATGATGGCATCAGTGATGGTTTTTGGATTCTCAGGCCAAGAAGATGTCCTTTTTGAATAATTACCCATGTCTAAGGAAGAATTTGGATCATCTTCTGGCCCCAGTGTTCTATTCATGCTCAGAATTTATTTGAGATCCACCCTCAGCTTCCATGACTTGCCTCGTTTCCCCACTCATCCCCCTTTCTAAATATGTGTGTGGTTTCTGTTTGATTCCTTTTGGTTATACAACTCCTTGTTAGTCATGTGTGGGTGTCCCTACGCCTCCATTATCTCCTGAACTTCTCAAGGACAAAGTATCCAACACATTCTTGACATCTTCCCAAAGCCTCACACAGCAAGTTTAAAAGCTGATACGATTTGAGAAGAGTCCAGCATGTCAAACTGTTCCATTGACACCTCCAGCTCCTTATTCTGCCAGACCTCAGAAGGTGAACTCATCATCTTTTCGCCACCAACCTGCTCATTTTTCTGAATTCCTTGGTTGTTTATATGTTTTTTTGTTTTTCGGAGGGAAGGTCCTTTTCTTAACAGCATCAAACAGTCGCCCACTCTTAGACTTGAAAACTTACTGTGATCTTTCACCTGGGTTTCTTCATGCTGGCCCCTTCTTACCCCCTATCCCCCATCAAAAATTTAGGCACTGACTCCTATTGATGATATTTCACAACATTTTCTGAATAACCCCTTTCTTTCACCCCCATTGTCATCACCCTGTAGCAATGGACACCCAAACCAGGAACTTTAAGTGCTAATTTCTGTCTGTTGGAGTAGCTGTCTAGATAGAGCAAAGTTTTTTTGTTTTGTTTTGTTTTATTGAAGTATAGTTAATTTACAATCCTGTGTCAGTTTCAAGTGTACAGCAAAGTGATTCACTTATTCATATATATATTCTTTTTCAGATTCTTTTCCTTTTAGGTTATTACAAGATGTTGAGTATAGTTGAGTGTAGTTCCCTGTGCTATGCAGTAGGTCCTTGTTGTTTACCTATTTTTTATATAGTCGTGAGTATCTGCTAATCCCAAGCTCCTAATTTATCCCTCCCCCGCTTCCCCTTTGGTAACAGTAAGTTTGTTTTCTATGTCTGTGAGTCTGTTTCTGTTTTGTAGATAAGTACATTTGTATCATATTTTTAGATTCCACAAATAAATGATATCATATGCTATTTGTCGTTCTCTGTCTGATTTACTTCACTTAATATGATAATCTTTAGATCCATCCATGTCACTGCAAATGGCATTATTTCATTCTTTTTTATGGCTGAGTAATATTTTATTGTATATATACCACATTTTCTTTATCCATTCATCTGTCGATGGACATTTAGATTGCTTCCATATCTTTGTCATTGTAAATAGTGCTGCTATGAACATAGGGGTGCGTGTATCTTTTCGAATTAGAGTTTTCTCCGGATATATGGCCAGGAGTGGGATTGCAAGATCATATGGTAACTCTATATAGAGCAGAGTTTTGAAAAGATGTTGATGTCTTGTCAGGGATATTAGCAGGAGAGGATATTTTAATCAATTAAAGATGTCTGTCCTGAGTATAATAACTGAGAGGAGAGTGGTCCAAATGCTGAGATTACTGGCCAAGGAAAGTGCCATGGTCTTCCTTTTTCCCTGACTCCTCATCCAATGCATCCTATATACCAACTGAAAGTTGACCCTTTTAATTAGTACTATAATTTCTTGCCTTCTGGAAAAATGAGTGATACCCCATTGCCTAAGCCAGCATCTGTATCTGTCAAGCTTCACCTTTCCTAGCCACTCACGGGAAGAGTCTCCAAAGCCTCCCACCTCCAGGCTCATTCATGCCTTGGAGCTGAGCTGGTCTAGATTAAGACAGGAAGTATATCAGCTGCCTCAGCCCCTCCAGATGTGGGGACTGGAGGTAATCGTGGCTGCCCACAGACCTGGTATCTACTCTACCTAGCATATGCCCTCAATGCCAGCTTAGCCTCCGGGGCACACCGCTTTTTATCTTTTTTCTTCTTCCCCTTCCCCGACACCCTCAGATGTACTGACCCATGGGTGGGTCTGAGCTGCTGTACAGGCTACCTGGCCGTTCTTACATTTAAGCTTGGGACATAACCTACTTTTGGGATCCCAGAAATTTAAGACTTGCCAGGGTCCTTACTCCCATCCCAGGCTGAGTCCTGGCCACATATGAGCAGATTGCCCAAAATGACATGTGGGACTATGGGAATCTTCTACTACTGGGTCACACCCATCAAATACATCCCCTTCCTGCTTGAGCACAGCCTGGTCCCTGCGTGAGGCTGCCACTTACTCTGGACACTGTGTAGGACCACCCAGCTCAGCCCAGAGAAATCAATGAGTTCGCTACTCCCCTATCTCAGTTGCCTTCCTTTCCCCTACAGACCCAGCATGTTCTGTGCTTGAGCAGAGTAATTATAATGGTATCATTTATTGAGCACTTACCCTGTGCCAGCCCCTTGAATAAGCATTACCTCACCCTACCTTCACAAGGACCCTGTGAAGCAGGTACTGTTATTATGCCCCTTTCACACAGGAGGAAATCGAGGCTTGGGGATATTAAACAATTTGCCTTTACAATTACCCACAAAGTAAGAAGAGCTGGAATTTGAATTTAACAGCTGTCTGACTCTAGAGCCTATGCTTTTAATCGCTATGCTAGAGATCGCAAGCCAATTTTCAGTGGTGAAATGTTGACCGCGATTATATTTGGCCACCAGAGCTTTGTTTGTTTGTTTTTTAATCATGGCTATTACTATACGTAAAAAAATCAAGAAATATCACTTAAAAATTCATAGGTGTGACCTCTGTTTACAAAAGTGGAAAGGCTGGCAACATAGGGTCTATGTCCTACAAGGCAAAAATCACATAGGGCAGAGAAATGTCTGGCCTTTACATGGGGTGTGAGCATACCAGTTTGCCTCTGTCTTTACTTTCCTTATTGCAGTATTTCTCAGATGTTACTATCCATCAGAACCATTTGGAGATTGCTGGGTCCCACCCTGGAGTTTCTGATTCAGTAGGTCTGGGTAGGGCCTGAGAATTTGCCTTACTACAGCCCAAGTGTGAGTTGCCATTTCTCATCACATTTCTGCTGTTACTATTTTTATATTCAGCCCATCCACCCACCCACTTCTTTTACCTCCATGCTCCCTGTAGGCATTTGCGTTTGCAACACAGGCACTGTGTTATTCTAACACCAAGGAATTCAGGGCCCTCCCATCTCTTCCTAAATTCCCACTAATCTCTGACATGAATCTTGAAGCTAATCTGGACTTCTATTGTTCTGACTTATTCTTTCAACTCTTTTAAAAGCGTAATGCAATCTCTTCATTCAATTTCACAAAGGCAGTGGAAGACTTACTAAAAAGTTCCAAAGCAGACATGTTGCAATAACTTTTTCCCCTGAGCTGGAAGGAAGCAGCAGAAAACAGCCATCTATGTATATGAAAGATAAGAGCTTCTGCTAACACAGTCCTCTGACAGCTCAGATTTAAAAGCCATAGACTTCAGACAGAAGCAACCACTTCATCTTTTCTGTCCTTCCAGGAGCACTTGCTTCATAGCCTGAACAAGTTCTCTTCTGTGGTTATAGAAAGTCAATTTAATTATTCCAGGAGAAATCTATTCAGACAGTTATCCAAGAATTGTAGTTCATCAATTCAAAAAAATATTCATTAAGTTTTTGCTCTGCCAGAATAGTCTTTTATAACCTTTAGGACCCATCTCAGATGCCACTTATTCAAAATGCCCTTCCTGATTAGCCAGGGCAAAATAATTTCTTCCTCTCTTCTGTTCTTCTTCCTCTTCTTCAGATACTCATCCCATACTTCTCTGAAGTATAAAATAATGATTCTGCCCCATATCTCCCTTAAGAGATGATAAACTTGTTGAGAGCATTAACTGATACCTACACAACTTTGCAGCCTGTGTGATGCCTGGTAGAATGTTTTGCTTTCAGGTAACACTTAGGTCAGACTTCTGGAGTGTTTAGTTGAATGAAGGGACTCAAGCACTGTGTCCTAGAAAGGACAGAGAACAGAGCAGAGGTTCAGAGAGATTTAGGACCACCTGGACTTCTGAGTTACTAATTGAGGGCCTAGCACTAACTCAGGCAATATTGAAAATAGCAGAGAATGATGAGCTCTGCCATCATAAAGCTTGCAAGACCAACACACAGGACAAAAATTGGGGATGATTTACAATGCGAGTGCTAACATATGTGGTAGTAACTGTAAGAGAGATTAATAGAAGCTCAGAAAAGAGGATAATCGGAGTGAGCTAGGAAGACTGGATAGAGCAGACTGGGTATGTCAAATACATCTGAGCCAGATATTTAAATAAAGGTGGTGTTCCATTTTCTACTGCCAAGGTCATGAAGATACACTGCTATGTTACCTTCTAGATGCTTTATTATTTTACCTTGCACATTTAGATCTATAATCTTTCTGGAATTGCTTTTTGTGTGTGGTAGAGTTCAAGGTTCATCTCTTTCTGTATAGATATGTAATGGGTCAAGGATCATTTATGGGAAAAAGTTCCCCTTCCCCTCATTACAGTGTTGTGACATCTTTATTTTAAAAATGGTTGCTGTGTATGTATAAGTCCATTTGGGGACTCTGTTCCTTCGTTCATTCACTTTTCTGTCCTTTTACCAATACCACACTGTTTTGTTTGTTTGTTTTGTTCTTGTTTTAATAACTAGGTTTGTAATAATTTGATATTTGATAGCATAAATCCTCCACCCTACTATTTTTCAAGTTTGTCTTTTGCTATTCTTGGCCGTTTGTATTTCCATTTTAAATTTTAGAATCCACTTGGCAATTTCCACACACACAAAAAAGTCTTCTGAAGTTTTTGATTGGGATTTTGTTGAATCTAAAGATTAATTTAGGAAAAATTGACAATTTTACAATATTAAGTAGTTCAATCTGAAAACGGGTGTATCTTTTCATTTATTCAGATCTTCTTTTATTTCTTTCAGTAATATTTTGTAGTTTTCTTTGGTGATGTTTTACACATTTTTAATCTGATTTATTCCTAGATATTTAAAATTTTTATGCTGTTTTATATTATGTAATTTAAAACTTTTATCTTCTAATTGTATATTGTTAAGGTACAGAAATATTTATGATTGACTTTTGTATATTGATCTTGTATCCAGGGACCTTGCTGAATTCACTTATTTATTCTGAAATTTTATCCTTTGAATTTTCTACATAAACAATTATGTCATTGTGAATAATGACAGTTTTATTTCTTCCTTTCCAGTACTTACATCTATCAATTTTTCTTTTTTAAAAAATTATTGCACTGGCTGAGACCTCAGGTACAACATTGAATATAAGTAGTAAAAATGATCATTTTTCCTTATTCTTAATCTTGGGAAGGCCTTTTAAATAATTTTATCATTATATATGAAGTTTTATGTAGGTTTTAAAAAATACACCCTTTATAGAAGTTAAGGAAGTCTCTTCTATTCTTGGTTTGTCAAAAAAAAAAAAAAAAAAAAAAAAAAAGTTTAAAGAAGTAATGAATGGGTATTAAATTCTATCAAAATATTTTTTCTGCATCTGGCAAAATAATGATCACATGATTTGTCTCCTTTATTTTATTAATATGGTTAATTTTATTGATTGATTTCCTAATTTTTGTAAACTTAAATAAGCCTAAGTGGTTTATGGATTCAATTTGCTAATATTTTATTTAGAATTTTTATTATAATTTTCCTTCCTTGTAGTGTCCTCCTAAAGTTTTGGCATGACGGTTTGGTAGTCTTGTAAAACTAGTTCAGAAGTGTCACCTATCTTTCTATTCTTTGGAGATGTTTATGAAGGATTGGTATTATTTCTTAGATATTTGGAAGAATTCACTGGTGAAGACATGTGGGTCTGAATTTTCTTTGTGGAAAGGGTTTTCAATAAAATGACAATTACTTTCATAAATATAGGATTTTCTATTTCTTCTGTTGTCCATTTTAGCAGCTTGTATTTTCCAATGAATTTTTCCATTTTAAGTTCAAAGATATTGGCAAACAATTGTTTATAAATTCTCATCTTTGTAACACCTGCCCGACTTGTCGTAATGGCTACTGTTTTATTCTTTTTATTGATAATTTGTCTCTTCTCTCTTACTTTTCTTGTTGATCAATTTTATCAATATTTTTAAAGAACAAACTTTTGGCTTTGTTGAATTTCTCTATTGTATGTTTATTTCCTTTATCATTAATTTTTATTCTTTATTACTGCCTTCTTTGGGCTTAGTTTGTTTTTCCTTTCCTAACTTCGTGAGATTAAAAACTCAAATCTTTCTCACTTTCTAATATATGTATTTAAAGATATAAATTTCCCTCTGAGCACTGTTTAAGCTGTGTGTAGACGGTAAAAGTGACCATAATTTTTTTCTATCTCTGTCTGCATGACCTATTGTAATATAATTTTGCAGTTTTTTCCATCAAAAGTTGTTTCTGTCCTTGAGTCTAGGTTTGGCTATGTGACTTGCTTTGATCAATGGGTGTTAGCAAACATAAAACAAGCAGAGATTTGGAAAACTTTTAAGCATTGAAGTTTGTCTTTTCTTATTGTGCTTGACAACTTGAGAACACCGCATGAATGAGAGCAAGGTAGCTTGCTGGAGGGGAAGAGGTCACATGGAGAAGAACTAAGGTATACTGGCTGAAAGTCCGCTAACTGACAGACATGTGAATAAGGCCATTCTACGTCTTCCATCTTCCCCAACCTTTATCTGACCATAGATACAAGAGAGTCCAACAATATCAGCCAAGCCAGAATAGAAGAACCACCCAAGCAAACCATAGAATCTTGATATTAATAAAATGGTGGTTGTTTTTAAGCCATTAAAATTTGGGATGGTTTTTTACACAGCAAAAGCTAGCTAAAATAAGCTCTAACCTGACCCAGGAGTATTGATATGAAGTATGTTCCCATTATCATTTAGTTTAAAATATTTTCTAATTTCCATTGTGATTTCTTATTTCGATCAATGAAATATTTAGCAATTTGTTGCTTAATTTTCAAACGGTGAAAACATTTTTAGTGAGTTTTGGCTGACTGGTTTCTATCTTAACTCCGCTAAGGTCAGAGAATACTGTTTTTTTTTTTTTCTATTCTTTGAAATTTGTTGAGACTTGCATTATGCCCGAGCAAATAGTCAATTTTAGTAAATATTCTATATTGTATACTTGAAATGTACTAAGGTTGATCATAAGTGTAGGATTAATCTGATACATGCTACTTTATAATTGCTGGAAATGAAAGTCTCCTATCTGTAACATTTAATATCTCTAAAAGAAAGTATTCATATATTTCTTGTAAAATTAAGAAAACATTTTGTTAGCATTATCTGACCACCTTGATTGGAGCAGAAGGTAAGTATACGGAAGTAGTAGGGAAAGTATGTTTTTAAATATGGCATATGCCAATATATACTTGCAGTGTTGACTCATAATTCTTCAAAATAGTCTTGCCTTAATGCAAATGAATGGAACTGTCTGCTCAACCTAAGTTTTTGATACTAAAACCCTTTCAAAGCCTTTGTTTCTTAAAGCTTTTTAATTATTGTACCCAACTCTTATAAAATATGTCAAATCACAGTTACCTTGAGGTGGATGTCAGCCATAGTTATCAACAGCAAGAAGTGAATTTGGAGTGATTTATTTTTCATAAAAGCCTTATGAAACTCCTTTGGTCAAGTTTCAATTTTTCTTGTTTCTTTAAACCTCAAGCAGTACGTACTATTTATGACTATTGACTGTCTGGCAATGTACTTATTTTTATGATAATCATTTATAATTCTAATGCTATAAACTTCTTTTTTAACTTATTCACTGAGTGGCTAAGGGTGCAATAACATAGGCCTTTTATACATTTGTAAAGCTTTCAGCATATCATTTAAAATACATACAAGAAGCTGCAGAATAATTTGCTTCAAATTTATAGTATTTTATAATGATTCTACTTCAATGTATTTATAAGGAAATCATACATGCATGAAAATATACACATAGTATATATATTAGGCCTATTTATAATAGCAAAATATTGGCCACAGTATTAAACAACTTAAATAAATTAAAACATCCAACAGCAGGGCATTGTATTTTAAAAGTGTCACATCCATGGGACTGAATGATATGCCACCATTTAAAAATAATATTTTAGAGGACTATCTAGTAACATAGAAATGTATAAAGAAAAAAAAAGGAGAAATTATTTTTAAAGAACCACCTGGTGTTTGAACTGTTGGTCCCAGAGCAAGGTAGGATGTCTTTTAGAGTGAGACTTCACTATTGGTTTAGAAAAGTGCTCAAAAGGGCTTGTTTCACTTTGAAAGTTGTGGCCTTCCCCGGGCATCACCTAGATAGAAGACATTTACACAAAGACGTGTTCTGTCCCACTGCTTTAAAAAGCAAAGGAATGTGGCAGTGGGCTTTTGGCAGCTCCCGTAGCAGTAGGAGGGCGTTCAGATGAATACAGGAAGAGTGGATGGATTGGGGAGGGTTGGGGGAGAGGGAGCTACATGGGAGCAGGTGCGGCCCAGGGAAGCAGTTGGCAGTGTAAACTTTCCTCTGGTACGGGTGGCCAAGGAAATTTAGGACAAGAAAGTCAAATGTTAAATTTTATGTTGTTTTCTATGGCAAACTGAGAATCACACACAGTTTATTCCACTGTTAACCTAAGTATCACCGAAAAACTACAAATAAAATAATGTGCTTCTGATGTTAACTCTCACGCTGTCTTAACCTTGGAATTGGTGAGAACCTCAAGCAAGCTGTGGCTTCAAAAGCTGTCTCAGCCCTCGTCTGGCCTGCATCCTTTCCTTTCTTCTTTCTCATTACCCGAGCCTCTTCTTTTCTGTCCCGTTTTTATTCTTTCTGGCCACATGGAATTTCCTTGTTGTAAAGCTTTAACACCAATTACCGAGGACTCTGTCTTTCCATCCGCGATCGTTCAAGTTCCATAAATTGCAGTATGTCGCCTGTGTGTAAAATCACCTCTTGCTCTTTTCTCCTACTGGTGTTCATTCTCCATCTGAGAGGAATTATATCCTGTGCTTTGCCCTTTGGCTTGGGAGGCTGAGAACCGCCTCCAGGTTAAATCCACGTGGGAAAAGACTCGTTCAGGAGTTACATACTCTGTACTTCCGGTGAAGCACAGTCAAATATTCTCCTGGCTGCCACCCTTCATGTAGGTCTCGTGAGCACAGGGCACATTGTAATCCAAAATGATTCCTGAATTCGCTATTAAAATCAAGAGTCTTACTGATCTCATTTCCTTCCCTATTTGGCCTTCTCTGTAGCTGGTTGTATTTATGCTGCAGTTATTCCCCATGTTGTTGCCCTTGCTCTGAAACCTTTCAGCAGCTGCCCAGGTCTGAGAGAGAATGCTGAGAAGTGTCAGTGATAAAGGTCCGTGGAGAGATACAAGAAGAGGTGTGGAGAAGGAATGTTACATATTTTCCCCATTATCCTTTGTTATAAGATATTATAGTCACCCCTGCTCACCACCACCTTGTTTCTAAACAAGAGTGTTTTATTTAACCTACACTGATGGTGCCCTTGCAAATTGAATCCTTTGGAATAGAAGATGAAGTTCAACGTATTACATCACCTCAGTGTCAGATCCCACCACGGTCACGCTTTGGGGATTTCACTTCTCAGTTTTTTAATTGTGTTTTTTTGGCTGGCTTCTGTTTTATTTCTTTAAATGATTTTATCATCCACTTTCTGATTACAATTTTGCACGTTGCCCTGCTTTTCAGCTCTCTTTCCTTAAGTGTGGTTCATACACATCCCCAAGTCCCTAAACAACAAACCGGAGTAAACATCCTATAACTGGTAATTCACTTTAGAAAAATCAATTGTTATATAAAGGACAATTCCCCCTAAGAACTTCATTTGAATGAGATCTGAATATTCGCTTCTTGGGACTTAATAGCATCACCTCGATAGCTTTAGCATATTGAGTTGGCAGAATTCTCTACTCAGCACTTTGACCTGTTATTCCTTTGAGATGTTTAATAGCAGAAGCTGTTACTATCAGGCAAATGGAAGATTTGTAAATTATTCCTGTTTGGGAGGGAATCCACTGGTAGCTGGTATATCATGTATCACATTAGGTTTCTAAGATTCAAGTATAATTTTTAGACTTAACATGGCCTTTGTGCAGGTTATAACACATAGGAGGGTTTCAAATGCTTTATGGACCATAGCTTGAATATACTCTAATGAAGAAATAGAGAGGGCATTACATTGTTGATCATTAATTTTCTTCAAATAGTAAATAAGCATCTATTATACAACAGACAATGGGCTGGGTACTGGGGCCAGAGCCAGCTACATAATTTGCAAAGCCCAGTGCAAAATGAAAATGCAGGGTTCCTTGTTCAAAAATTATTAATAATTGAATAATACTTGTTAAGAATTTAATGTTCTGACAGCAGAACATCAAACCAATTATAGGACCATTCTAGGCACTGGGCCCCATGTGACTGCACAGGTCATGAGCTCAGAAAGCAGGTCCTGACTGGGGCCTGTAAGGTTTTGATGTCCCTGACTCCAAGGGAGAAAATAAATGAGACCCAGACTAGTCACTAGGTGGGATGCAAAATGTTCTAGAATCCATTTTTGCAGATTTCTTAAACAGTCACTTGACTGTGGAGTTGACATTTTATAAGCAAGGAAATCTAAATGCTGATGGGAGTTACCTGAGTTTTATACTTAAAAAAAATTGTTAAACAAAGGCCACAGACCCAAAACTGTCAGAGGCACTATTTTCACTATCAGCCCATCAAATGAGCCTTTCTCAGCTTTCAGGAAATTCTTTATATACAATGGATTCACTTTGAAAATCCTGCTTGAAAGCCTTGAGGATATTCTTCTTTCCTCCACTACCTGGCCCTGAAAGCTAGGTGGTCTCTAGGAGCTTGGGGAAGGCAGGGCTGCTTTTCCTCCTAATCCATAGATCAGGTGTGTGTGTGTCTTCTAATGTAGCCTTGACTTGGTGACAAATTGTGGATAAAAGGTCGATAAAGTGGAGTGTGAGGTACCCTTTCTGATGGTGCAAGTCAGTCTCCAGTCTGCTTCTCTAGGGGATTCACCCCGAGGAACAGGAGAATCTCAGGTACATGCAAGGGATGAGTTGCCACAGTCTCTGAGTCACAGGACCCGGCCTTGTTATAAATAAAATCTCCCATGTATTACGCCCTTGCTCTGAGCCAGGTGTGGTGCCAGCCTACATCACTGTAGGTGCTCTTGACAGACACTCTCATTCATTTTCCCAGGGGGAAACTGAGGCTCAGCAAGGTGAAGTAGACTTACACAGGTAGTGAGTGCCTAAAGTAGGATACAAACTCAGGTGTTTCTGCCTCTAATGCCCCAGCTGTTCCCTACCACACAGTTCTGTCTGCCATCTTTGTTGGAGAACCTGGGATTAAACACCCCACACACTGGGAAGAGGCCCCAGCTCTGTCCCCAAAGAGGCAGGAAAGCAATTCCTGGGAACCCACTCTCTTGGATTTTTTTCCCCAATACAGCATACACTTCAAACAAGACAAGGTGTTAGCTGTCACAGCTCTCTGAAGTGGGAGTTCAAGGAGCTGGGCTTTATGAGCGAAGTTGGAGAACCGTCAATGGTACAAAGAGCTGGAAGCTCTGTGGTGGTGGCGGGGGAGGAGATAGGATGGCCCTGGTGGCAGAGCCTGGCGAGAGTTCCTGAGGCACCTCCTCGGAGAGCTGGAGGAGATGGCTTGGCTGGTGACCACAGCAGAAGGAAGTGGAGATGGGAGAGCTCGGACACTTGACGGGCAGCCTGAGGATGTGGCGAGGTCACCAGAAAGCAGGGCCAGAGAGAGAGAAGAGAGATTGTATGGATTCAGCTCTGATGAACTTACCCAGAATTTTGAAATCAGGAAATCTAAAATGAATGTATTTCTTTTTCAGCGTACATGTGGGTACGGTATTTATGTTTTACGATTTTATATAATGTTTACTATGAACTATATGGGATTTAATGAGTACCAAAATGTTATTAGTGTTCAGGGCCTCCAACAGTTGATCTGGCCCTGAATGTCTTGCAACTCTTCCTAGCCTATCACCATCTATCTCTTGCAAAATCCCTCCTTGGACTATCGTTGTGCCTAAAACTCCACAAATACAGATCCCTCTTTGCAAGTTTAAGAACTTTTGCCAATACCTCTAGGATGATAATAGTCTCTCGGTAGTTAACTCAGTAGTTAATCCCCAGTTTAGGGGATGATGGTAGACACCAAAATTTACAACCTATGAGATGAGGATCTGGGCCACCAGGAGCTCAGGCTGGGAAAGGTCCTAAAACGAGGAGGTAAGCAGCATGCACCTCTTCATTGTGTAGAGTTAAGCCTCTGTACTTACTCACTTCCATCCTCCGGTTTAAATATCTTTCCCTTAATTCCATGAAATATGCCAGAGAGTTCTCCCTTGACCTCCATATAAAACTCAGACCTCTACTGAATACAGAGAGTTGACTCTGTATCTGGATGTGTGTTTTCTTCCATACACCACACATCCCCAGACAGGCCATCAAATATCTATATTAAAAGTTATCGCTTTGTGGAGGAGATAGGAAACCTCTTACGTATGACAGGATTATTCTGAAATTGTAAGAATGATGTCTTTTATTTTTATATTAGCCTATATTCATTAAGAACTCATTAATTCTCACAAAGACTATCTGAAGTGGGCACCCATATCCCCATTTACAGATAGGTAAGCCGAGGAACAGAGAGGTTAAATAATTCACCCAGAGTCACACATTAAATGGGCCTGCCAGGTTCCTGGCTCTCCATCACTCTGTAATTTCACTCTACCCCTGTATCCCCTATGGTGCTTTTGTTTTAAAACATGCTTTCATATAAATTCTCTCATTAATTCTTCACATAACCCCACAAGGGATCCCTTAATAGCCCCATTCTACAGATAGGGACACTGAGCCTCAGAGGTTTAAGGCTCACTCTCCCTTGTAAGGTACTCTTTAATTAGAGTTTTGCTGTCGAACATTCTTAATGAGAAATGAAGGGGGAAGACGGCGGCTCATGAATGTGAAGGAGGAAGGCAATGTGAAATGTTGAGAAATCTTAGTTTAGAGGAATAATTCCTTTCCTCCTCACCTCCACCCCTTTAGCAAGGGGAAAATAAAATTTAATCATCTGTTGTGAAGAGCTGCTTTCAACTGAGGTGAGAAAGCCCCTGGGAGTGGAGAATTGTCTGGTGGATTTTACAGAATTAATGAGAAGGTATTTAAAGGAGAGCATAGGGAGATGATGAGAAAGAACACATCGTCAGTGCCACCTTAAGCTCTGTATCTCCCCTCCCAGAAAACCCACATACGTAGTTTTTGAATTGAATCCAGTTCTTCGGCATGCATTTTCCTCTTGAGCAATCTAATGCCGACTGGTAAGTAAAAGAAACAGCCTGCTTTCGAAAACATTGAGGCTTTTGCAAGACTTCAGGTCCTTCAGACTCCTGTAATTACCCTCACATTATTGCTACACGTCAATTTGGTGCCCAGATTGAAAAATGGAATAAATGTTTACCAGAAAGCCATTTAGTTGTCAACTTCAACAATGAGTCTGGGACAAGAAACAATATTCTCTGAGCCGAGAGGTGTAATTTCACTATCTGATGCTGTTGTCAATGTTTCATCAATTGAAAGTCAATAAACTTTAATCCGTTCCCTAGCTCCTAGTACCTTAACCTTTGGATGGCAGAAGGGCCCTTTCTATTCCGGAGACCTTCAGGTTTAATACGGCTTTGCTGTTTTCATATAATCGACAAAGCTCAAACTACTTCCTGATTGAAGAAAATTGCCCATCAGCCTCTGGCACATGATTGGAAAGTGTTTTCCAGTTTCTGACAACGACCTCAAGAAGTGAATGCAGCTGGAGGAGGCCAGGGTCTCAGCATCTCTATAGGTCCCTGATGTTCTGTTCTTCTTTTTCCTCTTTTATTATTGTTATTTTTCCTGTGTTTGTTGTAGTGACCTGAGGTTAGCTGGTCCACTCTCTCCTTTCTAAGGGACAGAATGACCCCCAATGGGAGCCTGTTTTAGCAAAGACCTTGCATTACAGGCACCAAATACTCCACTGCCCAGCCTCGCCCCCCAGGCCCTGCTGCTCCAGAAGGATCAGAATCTAGGAGGTCTGCTAGATTGCTCAAATGCAGGGAGGCTTTTCCTTGCACTCATCAAGTCTTGGGCTAGTAGGTCTTCTGCTACCTATTTCTATCTCTGCTATTTTGCCAAATTCCTCCCAGTTGGTAGCAGTTTTCACTGTTTTTCAGAATAAAGATTTTTTTTTTTCTGTTTGTTTGTTTTAACCATATTCTAAAATATGTTTGTGGTCATTTCCATAGGAACTGGGGAAGAAAGGGAGTAGTTAAATGTGCAGGCTCAAATCGCCATCTTGGAACAGAAGTCTCGACATCCTTTTCAAAAACAATTACTAATACAATTTATAGTCCTGTTTATGGCATGCGAGTAAAAAGCCCATGAAACTACTCAGCACTGTAGGAAATGAATGGTTTATTAAACTGTTCACTGTGCTCTAATCCTGGCTTCAGAATGATTAACTAACAAATCCATCATCTGGGGGGAAGCTGGCGTGGCAGAGATTAATTCTTAAACTATTCTTATTTGGGGGTATTGTTTGCTTTTTATTTGGGAAAACTTCCAGAATTGTTAAAAAAAATTTTGATATGTGCGTGCCTGTTTTTTAATTAAAACAGAAATAACCTGTGATTTATGCAAGGCTATACATACACTTTATACATTTTAACTGATTTTTATTTCTTTGGTGAAAAGGACCAGAATTCCAACAAGGGGCTCTAATGGTTTTTCATCAGAATCAAAATGGAGGTGGGGATATCAGTTAGGATTTTTTTGCTGGCAGGTACCAGAATCAACTTATGTTAACTGAAATCAAAAGGGAGATTTATTATAAGGCTATGATACAAGGGAGACCCTCCCAGAATGTGCAAATATAGGTGAAACTAGAGAAGGTAATCAGTTACAATGTATTCAGCTGCCCTTCACAGAAAACTAGATATAATGGACTTCTTGACTCGGGTAACTGGAGGTCCAGAGGTAAGAAGGGCTCCCAGGTTGGTCATTGATGTTATGTTTCTGTCAGCTCTCCACATGTCTTTCACACTACTGGCCTCAATCCTTTCGCTAGTTCCCATAAGAGAGATGCCAGCAGTCCATGAGGTCATATCCTCCTGCCTTAGCCTGGGTTCCCAGAAAGACTGATGTGTTGGCACTTTATTTGAGACTGGAGTGCGATTTGGGGAAGCAGGAGAAGGAAAGAGGGAATGAGGTGGGAAAGGGGAGAGAGCAAGTTCAAAGGGGAGCCTTCAGAAAGGATGCACCAGCTACTGTGACTCAGGACCAGCTATGTGGGTGCAGAAAGAGAGAAGAATTTATCAGCAACGTCCTGGCCCCCATCTTCCACCAATCAGTCATCCTCATGGGACCTAACTCCCCCTCCCTTACCAGTTCTGTCCCTAGTCTTCTCTAGGTTGCTACTGATAAAGCTGAGGCCCCCACGTGAACAGTAGGGCCAGAGCACAGACTCAGCAATCTCTCTTCGCCAGGTGACCCTGAGTACGTGGCTTCTCCACCTCTAGCAATGATCTGGGTCCATAATCGCGGGAACAGCAGACTGTCACTAGGGCCTTGCTGCTCTATAAGCAAGGCAAGTGCATGGATCTGGGATGGCACATAAACTGAGTCCAATACATCACCCCCATCTGGGGTGGGGATCTCTTCCAGAAGTGGCTCCAGAAGAGTAAGGAAGCCTCTTTCCTCAGATCTTCCAACAGTTACCTTCCTCTGTCTCATTGGCTCCACTTGGTGGCCCCAATCTATCTCTGAATCAACACCTGTGCCCACGCATGAGGATTATGATAAACTTAGGCCATAGTCATTTAACTATGGACTTAAGCTATTTCCAAGGTATGCTTGGGGTAGCCGTGCATATCAAAGTGAAGACTGAGGCAGTTACCAAAAGAAGGAAGAACAGATGTTGAGGAGACAACTATAATGTTTTCTTCAATAAAATGCTTGGAAACAGGAGCAAAAAATAGGATGAGTCTGTGTTTCTTTCTCATACACATCTATATCATTGTTCTCATTCTAAAGAGAATTTAGTGTCCAAGGCATAAAATATGACCTCTAATAGCATGGAAGTTTAATTGTTCCAAATCTAGCCACACTCAAAGAAATGGAATTTTTCCTTTGTATCTGGCTGACCCAGCTTGAGTCCATGTCCTCTCCTGGACCGATCCAACTGCAGCCAGGGGAATGGGTCACCTAAAGACTGTGCCTGATAGAGGTCCACACCCATGAAACAGCCATGTGGATGAGGGAACCAAATAATATTCATGACATTCCTTGATAAAACCATTTTTATACATTTTAAGGATAAATCAATTAAACTGTGTATTTGTCTCCAGCACTGCCTAAATCTGACATCTCTGACCCTATTCAACCTTTCTTGGTACTAACTCAGTGTGGCCAATACCACTGGCTTGTTGGTGGGCGAAATCCTCTTTAGTTACTATTTGATCTATTTCCATTTCACAGATGGTGGTGACAAGGCTTCCACTCCATTCCTGAAGATACCTAACTTCAAATTCTAGTGGTTGAAGTCTCACTACTTCAAATATCCAGTAAGTCACTCTCAGCCTGAGTAGCCAATTCATTGTGTTAATGTGGGCATTCTACCTTAAACACATATTCCACTGGCTTTAGGTACATATTCAAGTACCACTTGTCAAGTAAACAGGTGCTACACCACTAGTACCCAAGTTGCCAACCAAAATGACACTCTAAGCCCTGTCATTTTCATATAGGCATAGTGTATAATAATTGCATAAGTTAATATCAAGGGGCAGGAAGTTCATAGTGGCCCATTAAAGACATGAAGTGGAAATCTAAGGACAGAGAAGTAAAAAGGAAATGGTGGTGTCTTTCCATAGGTGAATGGATCAACAAAGTTTGGTATATCAATATAATGGAATTATATTGATACTATATTTATTGATGGATTCCGGTCAGCAATAAAAAGTAATGAGCTATCATGCTATGAAAAGACATGGAAGAACATTAAGTGCATATTGCAAAGTGAAGGAAGCCAGTCTGAAAAGGCTACATACCATATGTTTCTAGTTCTGTTACATTCTGGGGAAGGCAAAATTGCAGAGACAGTAAAAAGATTAGTGGTTACCAGGGATTTGGAGGGAAGGGGGGATGAATAGGTGGAACATAGGGGATTTTTAGGGAAGTTAAACTATTTAGTATGATACTGTAATGATAGAGGCATGACAAACAATGGTCAAAGCCTATAGAACAATAAAGCACAAAGAGTGCACCCTAATATAAACTATCGACTTTAGTTAATAATAGTGTATCAATATTGGTTCATCAGTTATAATAAGTGTACCCCATCAATGCAAGATGTTAATGATAGGGGAAATGTGTCTGGGGGTAAGAAATGTATGGGCACTCTCTACTTTCTGCATAATTTTCCTATAAGCCTAAAACTGCCCTAAAAATAAAGTCTATGATAAAAAAGAAAAGAAAGAATTGGAGGTGGAGGGTAGGGAAGAGTGATGTTCCATTGTTTGAACATGAAGGAAAAGAAAAGAACAGGGCAATCCTGTCTAGCCCTCAACAACATTTCCCTTGGACATCTAGGTGTAGCAGTTAGGTTGTATTCCTAGTTCCCACATCTTGGGAATTGCACTCTTCCCCACCACATGGCTCTTTTGAGGGAGCCGGCCTCTGTCCAGCTCATTCTTTATGTGATTCCATCCTCCTGGGTCTAGTTGGATTGCTCCAGGAGAAGACATATCACTCAAGTTGGGCCAATTGGACTCGAAATAAATATTTGGTCTCTCTGAATATAAATAGATCTGTAATTTTATTAACAAAAATGACCCAGCCAAGAATTGTTATCAGAGAATAGATTTTGCTATCCTTTAAAGGCCATAATTTGTTTCCTTGGGGATTTTGCCCAATCTGATATAATAATAAAGGAAAGATTTTAATTCATATCTCTGTAACATAAACTCAATGAGGATGCAAATTCTATCTGTACAGTTAGCCCTCAAAAAACGTGTCGTTGTCCATGACAGAGGAAGAGGTTATTCGGTAAATCTTATACCAGTCTAATCTCCTGTAAAAGAACATTTCCCCCCTTTGTCTTTTCATAGAGGTCATGAGGATGAAGTGGGGGTTGTCTGTCCGTCCCGCTCCAAGCTGTTGCTCTGTGAGTGTGAGCTATAGTTCACTATGTGCGCCAGAAGTCCGAGGCTTGCCTGCATGCCTCAGATGGATGCTCGTGGCAACAGTTATGTTACCAGGAAGGATGGTACACAAACCTGCTCTTACTACAATGACGTTGTTATGCTCCTTAATATTTCACCCTTCTCTTCTGAGGGATGAGAGTGCTCCCGATACACAGTCTCTGCTCTCGGGCATCCTGTGAGGTAGACAGGTAGGAGAAATGGGAAATCTTAGCACATCTGAACAAGAGCACAACCTTCTCCACAGTGCTGTCTGTCCAGGCCCTCCCCCATGCAATGCCACAGAGCTTCTGTGCGCGGGTGAGAGAGCGTCTTATGAGTTGAATGGTAATTAGGAAAACCATTGAGAAAATGCTAGAAATATCTTGCAAATGAAAGGAAGTTGAAATGTAAAAGGAAATCGAATCTTCACTTTTTAAACAGGGAGGCAGGGAGGCGGAGTCAAGATGGCGGTGTGGGAAGACGTGGAGTTAGCACCTCCAAATGCTAGTTAGCACCGCAACTAGGGCACCTGCTGGCCGCTGGTGGGGGACTCTGACGCCCAAGGAGGCGGGAGGAACCCGAGAGTGAACCGGTAGGACGTAGGGAGACTGAGGGGGAAGGAGAAGTGGAGGCTCTACAGGATCGGCGCCCCTGAGGCCGGGGACATTAGGAGAGGCAGGTGGGAGGGATTCTCTGGGAAGAGTGGGAGAGGAGTGGAGGGCAATTGCCTGGCCCACTGGGGCCAAGGAGCCTGCTGAGCTCCCAAGCTGGTTGCCCCCCTCCAAACCCTCCTCCAGGCCACGTGGGTCCTTGGGGGCATAGGAGAGAGGCTGGGGAGATCAGGAGAGGCAGGCGGGAGGGGCCCTGCAGCAGGCATTTGCCCTGCCCACTCAAGCCCAGGAAGTCTGCTGGGCTCCCAGGTGAGGTCCCCTGCCCTCTGAGACCAGGGTGGGGGGCACACCTGGGCCCCTTCTGTTCCTTGAGCCTAAGCCTCACCCCCCACAGCCCCCAGGGCCTTTTCCAGCCCTGTGGGTCCTGAACATTGGCCCCACCCACCACCCAAACCTCGCCTTTGCTTAGGCCCCACCCTCCACAGCCAGGGCCTTTACCCCCCCCCAACTTTTTTTTTTTCTTCTTTTCCCTCCTCCTCTCTTTTACTATTGTGGTACTGATGTACCTTCTGGTTGTTGATTAATCTATATTTTTATTTTTACTTTCTTTCTAACACCTCTGTTAATTTCCTAGTCTAAATTTATTTTTTACTTTGTTATTTTTTATTATTATTATTTTTCTGCCACCCATGTGGCTTGTGGGACCTTGGTTTGCGAGCCCAGGGTTGGGCCAAAGCTCCTGCAGTGGGAGCTCTGAGTCTGAACCACTGGACTAACAGAGAACCTCAGACCCCAGGGAATATTCATCAGAGTGAGGTCTCATGGAGGTCCTCATCTCAGCACCAAGACCCAGCTCTACCCAATAGCCTGCAGACTCCAGTGTTGGAAGCCTCAGGCCAAACAACCAGCAAAACAGGAACACAATCCCACTCATTAAAAAAAAAAAAAATGAGATGGCAAAAAAATATGTCACAGATGATGGAGCAAGGTAAAAACCTACAAGACCAAATAAATGAAGAGGAAATAAGCAATCTACCTGAAAAAGAATTCAGAGTAATGAGAGTAAAGATGATCCAGAATCTCAGAAATAGAATGGAAGGACGGATTGAGAAAATACAAGAAGTGTTTAACAAAGATCTAGAAGAACTAAAGAACAAACAAACAGAGATGAACAACACAGTAACTGAAATGAAAACTACACTAGAAGGAATCAATAACAGAATAACTGAGGCAGGAGAATGAATAAGTGACCTGGAAGACAAAATGGTGGAAATAACTGACAAGGAGCAGAATAAAGAAAAAAGAATGAAAAGAATTGAAGACAATCTCAGAGACCTCTGGGACAACACTAAATGCACCAACATTCGAATTATAGAGGTCGCAGAAGAAGAAGAGAAAAAGAAAGGGTCTGAGAAAATATTTGAAGAGAGTGTAGTGGAAAACTTCCTTAACATGGGAAAGGAAATAGTCACCCATGTCTGGGAAGCACAGAGTCCCATACAGGATAAACCCTAGGAAAAACACACCAAGACACATTAATCAAACTAATAAAAATTAAATTCAAAGAAAAAATATTAAAAGCAGCAAGGGAAAAACAAAAAATAACATACAAAGGAATCCCCATAAGGTTATCAGCTGATTTTTCAGTGGAAACTCTGTAGGCCAGAAAGGAGTGGCAGGATATACTTAAAGTGATGAAAGAGAAAAACCTACAACCAAGATTACTCTGCCCAGCAAGGATCTCATTCAGATTCAATGAAGTCAAAAGCTTTTCAGACAAGCAAAAGCTGATCGAATTCAGGAACACCAAACCAGCTTTACAACAAATGCTAAAAGAAACTTCTCTAAGTGGGAAACACAAGAGAAAATGTGGCACATATACACAATGGAATATTACTCAGCCATAAAAAGGAACGAAATTTAGTTATTTGTAGTGAGGTGGATGGAACTAGAGTCTGTCATACAAAATGAAGTAAGTCGGAAAGAGAAAAACAAATACCATATGCTAACGCATATATATGGAATCTAAAAATAAAAAATGGTACTGATGAACCTAGTTGCAGGGCAGGAATAAAGAGGTAGACATAGAGAATGGACTTGATGACATGGGGTGGGAGGGCGAATCTGGGGCAAAGTGAGAGTAGCATCAACATATATACACTACTGAATGTAAAATAGTTGGCTGGTGGGAAGCAGCAGCATAGCACAGGGAGATCGGCTTGGTGCTTTGCAATGAGCTAGAGGGGTGAGATAGGGAGGATGGAAGGGAGACTCAAGAGGGAGGGGATATGGGGACTTGTGTATGCGTATGGCTGAGTCACTTTGTTGTGCGACAGAAACTAACACAGTATTGTGAAGCAATTATACTCCAATAAAGATCTATTAAAAAAAAGTAGTTAAAAAAAAACCAAATCAAACAAAACAATAAACAGGGAGGCAATCTTGCCTACCAACGCTCTGACCCTCTTTTGTTTTCCTTCTTCCTGGTCCATGCTCCCCCTTTATCTTTTCTTGTGCCCCCATTCAGATTTTCTGAGCTGAGTGGATACTGCTTCAAACAGCTGTGTGGTTTCCATAGTTGTCGTTAAAACGATGATGGCTGCTTGGCATCTGATGACTTAGGACAAGTTCTGTGCACTGAATTGGAGCAACCGATCCACCTCCTGTGGCTGCCCAGAGCTTGTAGAAGTCTGGGGTGCTTGGTGGTCATTATTTTATTCCACAGACTTGCAGAGGCTGTCAGTCAAGTGATGTAGCATCAAATTATTAATACTTGTCTGAGGGCCCTAATGAATGAGGCGGTGTGGGCTGAGGAGGCCCTGCTTTCCTGTCCTGTGGGACCCTGGAGAGATGGTGTTGACCAATTTACCTAGTGTAACTCCTACCCTCTAACCCTGGGTCACTCCTTTTGGAGCTGTGTGGTCAGTCTCACCCAAGCCCCCATGCAGTGGTTTAACTTGGTGCTTCCCAGACATTAACATGCATACACATCACCCAGGATCTTATTAAAATGCAGATTCAGATTCAGTAGGTCTGGGGTGGGTTGAGGAATCTGCACATCTAAGAGATTCTGCTGTTCCGTGGACCACGCCTCGAATAGCAAGAGCTTTGCTCACCAGAGCTCATCACGCCATCTTATAACAGCCTGCTTCCACCAATAGATAAGAGAACAGAAACACACGTGCCTTTGGATTTTCCAACCTCATCACCTCCATAAAGGGGAAAGGAAATGGAACTGCCACGGCTGTGTCCTCTATCATGCCCCAGGCATGAAACCGACCTGCCAGCATCTAATTATATTATCTCAGTTGATGAGAATCTGAGCAAATTGAATAAGAAAGTGATTAAGGAAACCTTGGTGTGTGAGTCCCACATCTCTCTGACATTATGAATAGGCTGTGTTGCCAAGGTGACTCGACAGGCTGGAGATGCCAAATCTGGGAGGAGGGACCTCAAGAGAGACTGAGTACTTAACACACACTGCAGGAAACACCAACTCTGAGAAAGACCTGCCCAAAATAGAGGTGTGCTGATGCAAATCGGTAACCATGCTGTTCTTGGTATAAGAATAGATTGGAAACCTCTCTGGTGACTCATCAACCTCCACTGTTGCCAGGAGTTATCGCTAGCTCTAGTTGGGCAGCCAGTCACTGCCTGGCAGAGGGAAACATCCCTGCAACCTTTTTCTCCAGGATGTTCTGGATCTGAGAGAGGAGCAGCTTGCACCCCCCAATCAGGTGACACAATGGACTGTGCCACCCCCTCTGGAATGGCCTTTCTGAGGTCACAAGAACTAGACCAACTTGTCACGGGCCCGCATGCCTTCCAGCCTAAGTCCCATGCATTGAGGAGTATGAATGGTGGGTATGGGGTTCTGTAAAGCCAGGTAGAGACCCACTTCTCTGGGATGCTTGGCTGTTTGGCCAAGTGGGTGACGACCCCCAGTCAGCAGAATTGCAGACACCAAGCACCATAGGGCTGGCCCCATGCACCAGGGTCCCAGGTTGGGTTTCTCTGTTAGGAGCAGAGGCCTTGAAAGATTTTTTAACTGAAAATGCCACTCGCAGGAAAATACCCCTCTCTACATTCACACATCTTTGCCCTTCTCTGACCATTCTGCCTCACAGACCTACTTCTTCCAAGATAGGCCTCCTGTTGCCTGAAGAAATTAGATAATTAAGGCTGGTTTTTAATGATTTCGGGTCTTCTGAAATGTTTACTTCTCTGCAAAGTATTCCTAACCCCCAAGCTCCTAGCCTAGAACTTCCCAGAGCAGAGATGTTTCTTTGCATTGTTGAAGGGTTAACACATGAGGATTATCAGTGTTGGCTGGTAACATATTCTGAGGATCTGCTATGGATAAGACATCCTGTTAGCTGTGAGAAATAGCAAAAGTGACACCTCACATGTTTACTATATGACGTGGAATAGGAGTTGTGCATTCTAAAAAATAATTAAAATAAATCTCTGGCACATTAGAGTTTATAGAGCACTGTCATGTAAATTTTATTTGTTACAACCAACCTGTAGTAAAAAATTATCTTCTGCGTTTTGTAGATGAGAAAAATGAACCTCAGAAGGGCTGAAATCATGTTTCAAAATTAAGTAGGCGTCTGGAAGTAGATTTGGGATTAAACTCAAACGTCAGGGTCTTGTCCATCACCATAGTGCCCAGCGCCACTTCAGCCCCTGCGGAGTTAGGGAGGAAAGGGAGATGCCTCTTCTCAGAGCCTTTACCCCTGTCCTAGTAGAGTCCTCAGTGTGTGCATCTGGTTGATGGGGAGCCTTCCCCACGTTTTTCCCTCTTCCTTCCACAATCCTTCCTTTTGTCACAATCTATACTCTCCTAAATTACTTTATCAAGGGCTGCCTTGTCTTGCCAATGGATCACCCGTCCACAGAATTCCAGATATGAATTGTGTCTTATTCTTCCTTATTGCTCCAGCTCCTAGTAGAGCTTCCTGTAGAGTGTTTGATTATGATTATTAGAATAACCCAGCAGTATTAGGAAAAAGCCTGGAAAACTCCTCTCTGTCATAAAGTGTCCTGCAGGATTCTCTTTAGTGGGCAGAAGAAAAGTTGCAGAGCACAGACTCTACTCTGCTCTTGGGAATTCAGTGGCAGTGGTTTACTGAGCTGGGAGGTGGAGGGGTTCTCAGAAAAATGTTCAGCTCCATCCCCTCCCTGGAGTCTCATTCCCTCAGTCCTCTTGCCCAGCCTCAGCTTGGCTAATTCTGTCTGGCTCTAGAGCAAGAGAGAACCAAGGGTGAAAATTCCCACTCCATCCCCGTCCAAGAGGTATTGGTTCTATAGATCTGGGTAGAGCCCAGCTATTTGCATTTTGAAAGGCACTCAAGATGACTGTGACTCAAGTGGTCCCTACTCCACAGTTTGAGAAAACGTTGTATAAACAGAGATTTGGTACCATTCCTGAGGGAATCTGGTCACAGCTCAGCCAGCAATCCAGAAAGGCATTTCTGGGTCTTACCAGGACTGCTCCGTGGGAAGACGATGCCTCTGGCCCATCCCAGAGTCACAGTGCTTGGCCGGGAACACACCAGGCCTTCTCCAGTTTACGTGAGAATGTACTCACTTCCTTCCCCACCCAACCAATGTATTGTTTTCTATGTGTCAGTCACGGTGTTGGGTCTTTCACATGGATAAGTTAATCCTCACAAGGACTCTATGGGTTATTCACCCATTAAAGATGATAAAACAGATCCAAAGAGGTTAAGACATTTGTCTATATACAACGTGAAAGTGGCTGGGTTGAGGTATTCATCTAAGCAGCCTAGTTCCACACACCATCCATCCTCCTAAATTGAACAGGTCTGGGATTGGGAAGCAAGGCAGCTCAATGGGACTTCTTTCTTCTGGAAGACATTCCATCCCTCACTGTCACTGCATTTCCATCCTGTGATCTAGCTGGAGTCTTTCCCTTCTTTGCACATTTATTCAAAGAACTAAAATAAAAGCTAAGTAGGAAGTCCAGCAGGATGCAGGGGAGCTGGAGCAGTTGCATGCAGAGCTGGATGAGCCTGCCTGCCTGCCTGCCATGAAGTTTGCCCTTTGCCTTGCACACCAAGCTGACCTCAGGGAACACAGGCAGCCCCTTGCCACGGCCAACCAGGGCAAGGGTCAGCGGCGACACAAGCTCAGACCACCTCATGTTGGTTTATTGGTTTTGTTGGCTATGTTGGTTTTGGCAGGATCTGACCTGTTTTATCCTGTATGTAACATTTGTCCACATCTCCAAGTCTAAAAAGGGAGGAAGCAGAAATGAAGGATCGGCAGAAAAGACAACAGAAATTAGGATTCGGTGCAGACTCTTTAGGACAGACCCAGAGGCTATATATTGATTCTATATAAATTAGTAAATTTATAGATAAGCAAATTATATTATAAAGTAATAACATCATGGGACTTCTTTTCCTACAAAATTCAAGGCACAGAACATTGAGTTTGGATGAGACATACCTGGATTCCCATCCCGCTTCTGCCACTTGTTTGAGCAAGTTACTTAGCCTCTAAGTCTTAGTTTCTCAGATTTTAATTGTGGACAATAATATCTGCTTGAAGGAGTGAGCTGTGAGGATGGGAAATAATGTATGCAGGGGAGGCTCTCAATAAATGGTAGCTAATATTGTGGTAACTACTCTAGAACTCATTTCCCAAATTAATGGAGTGTCTGAAGATGAACCAAATCTTATGAAAGGTGTAGTCTGGTCATCCTGATTTCGAAAATAACAATACAGAGTTTTAATGGGTATATTCTTGCTTCTGTGAGCTCAAAACACCCTACAAGTAAATAGGAATTCTGCGTCAGTTATTTCATTTGATCCTCACAGTAGTCCTGTGATGGAAGATAGGTGTTATTTTCTTCATTTTACAAATGGCTATGATAAGGATTAGTGAGATTAAATGGTTTACCCTCAGCCTCACATACCTGTCTTCTGAATTGAAATTCAGAACTTATGCCAGCCGACCACTCTAAAATTTATGTGTTCATCTTTGAAATGCTCAGTGAAAATATATGCTCTCTCCTCTTTCATAATCACTTATTAGAAAATTGTATCCCCGAGATGAAAAGAAAGTTTATTCAGATAATACAGAAAATCAGCAAGAGGAGTAGGATTTTTTTAAAAGGAGACTTTAGTGCACAGCAAGGATGGCCCAAGGAGCTCATGGGAAGGCTTGGGCTCTGCTACTTGGGCAAGTTACTTAACCTTATTAGTTTCCCAAGTTCAGAACTGAGAATAAGAGTCTCGACTTCATGGTGTTGCATGGTGATTAAAATAGATTATAGATGTGTGCCTGGCAAACAGATGCTCTGTAGGCGTGGGTTTCCTCTCCCTCATGTGTTACATTGACAAATGTCTACCTGATGAAATCTGCTAACTAAAGCCTGGAGTTGAGAAGCCTTCTCATGCCCACAAACCGGGTACAGTGGGTACTCGTTACGGGTGGCCAAGCATCTCAGCACTTCTCAGCCTCAGCTGTCCTGAAGCAGAACCGTTCCTGGAAGAGCTCTGAAAATACTTTGGCTTCTGAAAGTAGGTTGATTCCCTGCCTTTGCCGTGTAAGGATAATTGCCAGGAAGGGTGCTAATGAGATCCAAATGTTAGAGTGGTTTGTCTGCTCTGGATGACTCAGATGCTGATAACTAATAGATAGACTGAGCACTCAGGTTCAAGCTTAATGTGAACACGTGCTTGCATAAGAACAAGACTGGGGCCATTAGCTCACAGCATGCAGGCTCCCGAGCCTCTGTGAAATGATCACAGCACTCACTTGCTGTTCCCCTCAGGGCAGCAATGAGTCCTGAGTCTCATTACCCACTGTTGAAGCCTCATTCCTCTGGCCCTATTGGTAGTCTACCTGCACACGGGAGCAATTCTCAAAGGTGGGAGGGGAAAATCCATTTGACTCGAAGGAGGCAAGTCTTTCCTGCTAGTGTTTACTTCTTCTTGACAGACAAGCTGATTGAAGAGACAAAAAAGTTTTAGCTGTCTCTGTGTGTCTATGGGTGCGTGGCTATGTGTGCAAACTCACCGGCTAACCGTAAAAGAATATTGCTTTCATTATCATCTCCTTCTATATGACCATGATAGAGAGCACACCGCGAGGATCCACTTATGTGAGGATTATTAGCAAAGGCCAGGCTGTCCGTGACTCTCAACTTGGACTCATTTACTGCTAGGTCTGTGGGTTTGGCTGTAGCTTTTTGGCTTATAAAGTTTGAGTTCTTGCAATGCTCCACCTACCTGATCCTGAAGGAAAAATATCCAGTTGTTTGTGTTTGTGTTTGATTTTCATATGTTCCAATTCGATATTCATATCTTAGGTAAAAGTGGTAGTCATATGATGGCTAAAGTCTGAACTGCCTTAAACCCAGGAAGGACACAGTGGGTCAAGAAGAACCGTGTTCCCTGGTACCTTCTTTGGATTTGGTCTACTTCCCCATCACAGGAGCCATAGCATCTGCCCTCCTTATCAGCCTGTGGCCCCTTTCACCTCCTGAGACCAGCCTAGGAGGTGTCCACAGCTCTGTCTTGATCCTGAGGGTCTCGGTCATGTCTAAACCCCTCTCTCTTATGCACTTTTGGGGGGAGGCTGCTAAATGTCTGAGCCATAGTGTGACTGTTGCTTCTGTGACAAATTCAAACGAACTTAGTGGCTCAAAACAACACAAATGTATTATTTCCAATTCTGGAGATCAGAAGTCTCACAGAAGTCTCACTGGGCTAAAATCAAGGTTTGGCAAAGCTGCCTTCCTTCTGGAGGTGCTAGGGAAGAATCTGTTTCATGGCTTTTTCCAGCTTTTAGAGGCCACCCACATTCCTTGGCTCATGGTCCCCATCTTCCATCTTCAAAACCAGCAAGGTCTGGCTGAGTCTCTGGCCATGCTGCCATCTCTCTGGTTCTCTCTCTCCTGCCCCCCTTTTCCATTTATAAAGATGCTTCTGATTACTTTGGGCCCACCTGGATAGTCCAGGATAATCTTCCCATCTCATGATCAGCTGATTAGCAACCTTAATTCCCCTTTGCCACATAATGTCACATACTGCCAGGACCTGGGGATTAGATTGTGGACGCCTTTGGGGGCATTTTTCTGCTGACCACACTCCATTCCCCTCTTCCCACAAGGCAGAGGATGCACAGGACCATTGCTAAAAGCAGGCCTGGTCAGGTGCTGGCCTTCCAGCAGCCTCCTGAACTGCCTCCTTCTGGCCATTGGTTAACGTTCATGATCCGGCTCCCTTGGCAGTCTTCCCAGGCGTGTGGTCTGAATCAACTTCCAGGGATCCCAGTGTCCTCTCCCTTCCAGATGACACAAGCTCTGTGTTCTCAGTCATCACCCTGTGACCAGTTCACCAGACTTCATCTTGGATGGGAATTTCACTTTGGGGAAACGTGGCTTGAAATATGCTTCCCAAGGCTAGAAATATGCTTCCAAGCAACATCTGATTGCTAAGAGCTGCTCCAGGTGGAGTGTCAGCCCTTGACTAGGCCTGGAGCTACTGGATCTCTGCAGAGATTTGCGTTGAGCTTCCTCACCATTCCCTGGGATGGCATGTGGCTTAGGTCCAGCAATGGAAGCATTTAGTCCTCTGGCCGCAGTCCTGAACTAAAGATGGGCATATAACCCAAGCCATATGTAGTAGAGACAGTGATACTTGTTGAACATTCTAAATCCTCTCTCACATTCCTAGTCACCTTGCAAGTTAGGCAGGACCATGGGGCTAGTTCTGGCCAAAGAAAGGAAAAGGACATGATGTTGGTTACTTGTGGGCTGAAGCAGCGGAAAACTCATGTCTAGTTCTCTAGTTCCTTCCCTTCTTATTGCTGCAGCAAAGGAAATCTTAAATCCCAGGTTGTGCAGCTACAAAATGGTGGAGTATCCATCATCCTGGGTCCCTGATGACCAATGACTTACATGGGACATGTAATGTGAACAAGAAATAAACTTGGGTGTTGAGCCTCAGATTTGGGATTAATTATTACCACAGCATAACCAGCCTATGCTGACTAATACACAGCTGAATAAGAGGGCTTCCTGAGACTTCCCAGAGCTCTCAGGAAAGACTTTGCCTCTCACTTTCTCTGGCTCCACAAGCACATTTTGAGCTTGGAACTTCCTACAGCCATCTTACTACATGAGCGAGAGCCTATCTGAAAAGGAAGGCAATCAGAAGCAAGCAGAGTCAAGAGATGAAGAAAAAAACTCCTGTCAACCTCTTTTGAATCCTTGAATACGTTTGAACTCAAAAGTTGCTTGACCCTTTGAATCTCTCAGTGATGTGAGAAAGACATTCCCATTTTTGCCAAAGCTAATTTGAATTGTGTTTCTGTCCTTTGCAATGGCCAGAGTCCTTACAATCATGGCCCTTTCTTTTGACTGACTCATGTGGCAATCTAGAATTATCTTTTTTCTTCTCAGTGACCCTTCCCACAGGAAGCAAAACTCCAGTGTACCAGAGTGGGCCCTTCAACACAATTTGCTGCCCCAAGAGACTATAATTCTTCTATATTCTATCTGCGTGTCCCCTGTTAAAGTCTAATTACATTCTCCTTTTCCATTTCCTGAGAAGGAAGGGTGTGTTGACAGTCAGGAGCAGGGAGACAATATAATCATCAAATCACTAAAGGGAAAAACTCACCAGTGATCAAAAGATAAAGCAAAGGGAAAGTGAATATTGAGGATCTCAATATTACAGAGGAAACTTACAGAGGAAAACAATACAGAGAAAATGGTGTTGCCCTTATTCTACAATAATACTCTCTCTAGGCATTGATTGCCTTCATGTGTTTCCCGACTGTTGATGTGGGCCTTTGGGAAAATATCCAAAAGTTTTGAGGTTTTACCCCAGTAGAAATGATGAATGTGCACAGACTCATGCACAGCCTCTCCTTTGTTCCCTGGATGAGCCAGGAGGGAAGCGTGAAGGAGACCACAGCTTGGAATGAGGTTACACTCTGTGGCCATGGAGTTGTACCAAGATGACAGGTCCACTGAGGGGTCAAACCAACAAAGCTGACCTCCATCCCATCCTTTCACCCGTGGTGCCAAATCCTCACCAGCTGCCTAGGCTGGGCTGGGCTGAGCTGCACTTTGATGTGACCTGAGCTGACCCCCTACTCCCCACAATCCTAACACGTGATTCCTCAGAAAGCATCCTGAATTGACCAAATAGAACCTCTAAACTTAGAAATGGCCAGTGGCCTGGAGGCAGAAGACTCAGAATTTCTTCAACCTTAACCACAACTGTGAGTCAGTGGATAAAACTGAGTCTTCACCAAGGGTCCTTCTGGTACTTACTTGGGAATTCAGCAAAATGGATAGGATGGATGGCATTGCACTGAGCACAGGAAGTCAGCTTCCAGTTTTCAAAAACTCCATTGTTAACTGAGAGCGTTGATTTAGCAAGAGAACATATATGCACATTCTTGTGTGAAACATATTCCCGACCTGGAATTATCATTAGAAGATTGGAAATCTCATGTTCTTAGTCATGATGGCCTCTGGAGGAGAGTCTACAGGAAATTTCCCCCTCCAACTGACCAAAGCCAGAGTACATTAACACATATTTCAAAAGGACTTATTTCTCCATTGGAATTATTACTACTTGGGGGTCATGTCTAAATAGTACTTGATGTGAATGAAAAGAAGTTGGCTGCAACTGACAGTATTCCCTTAAATTATACTTCTCATCACTCTTGATAATTATAACGTTAAAGATATAGCATTTTTATTATTGCCAGAGTGTGATGGCTCCTACGAACTTTTACTTAGAGAATTATAGAGTTTCATATATGAAGGGATTATCTAGCCTACATGCTCTGCAACATTCCCCAGGCACAGTCCTTCACCCCCGAATGTCACTGCTTCTAGAGGCAGTCTTGTAAATAACGCTGGAGCCCCGTCACATCAGCTCGGCCCACCTCTGATTTAAGCCGCGGCCCAAACCAGACTCGCTTTGAGCTGATTGGTGCCCCCGCATATTTCCACATCTGCTCATGACCTTCTCTCAGCCCACTTACTGCTTAAGTGCAGCCCAGAAGTAGAGTGGTCGCCCTCGGGGTGACCTTCAATCAATGGGGGAGGAGGTGGCCCTGGGTCCATGCTGCAGCCTACCTTCCTTTAGGTGGATGATCCTGGGACCTTTTGCCAAGATTCTCAGAGGTCTTTGGATGATGCTCATTTATATTGGCTCCTCTTCCTTTCCAATCTCACTACCCCCACCTCCTTCTCTTTTTTGTGTGACCTGGAATCATCTCCCAAATAAATGGCCTGCATTCAAGCCCTTGCCTCAGGCTCTAATTTTGAGGGAACCCAAACTAAAATACAATTTATTCCATTGAAGTGGGTAAGAATATGAGCTTTAGAAATAACAACGCCTGACACTAGCTATGTGACACTGGGTGAGTTTCTTAAATTCTGTGCCTTAGTTTTTATCATCTGTAAAATGGGGATCATAATATTACCTATATTCTAGGATTATTAGGAGTATTAAATATTTTTAAAGGACTTAACAGAGTGTCCATTCCATGTTAAGTATTCATGGAATGAATGAATGTACAAGCATTCTTTCCATATATAGGTTCCTGCATATGTAAAAGAACAGTCTTTGTTTAAGAGCTTTTCTAGGGTGAGGTGAAATCTGTCACCCTCTAAATTTCATCCTGTAGACAAAAACGGCCAAAAGTTTCAGGTCACAGCAGCTCAGTGGGTTAGAAATGAGGAGAATGGGAAAGGAATTAAGTTTACTGGGGATTCCTAAATCACTTGGTAAATCATGTCTCTGGGTCTGGCTTTGTCCTAGGCACTAAGGCCATTAAAAACAAGAAAGTCTACAGTGATGAGGCAAATACTATAGATTATTTTAACAAGTCTATAAATGAATAGCAGTTAATTGTTACAAAAATACTAATGGAAATGCTACTTAGCAAATTATTTTTACCTTTTCTTTTTAGAAGCGGGGTCATAAATATCAACATACAGTATCTAGCCTCCGACAACCTGAGTTTATTACTGTAAATGTTCTTCTGCTGATAACACCCACCCCCCCCCCTTTGATACAGAGCCCAACATTATGTTTAGATTTACTTTGCAAGTATAGAAAATAAGTTTCAAGGAAGCGATAAAAATCAGAGATTGAGAGGCCACAATGGGTGTTGCTGGGGTCAGAGTGGCAGATTGTGTGTGTGTGTGTGTGTGTGTGTGTGTGTGTGTGTGACAAGGAACACAGGGAAAAATACTAAACTGTAATTGCAGGCTCCCACCAGTCCTTTCCTCTACTCCTCCTTCACTCAGTTTCCAAGCTCTCTTTCCTCCAAGTATGGTCCAGGGGCCAGTAGCACCAAGGGAGCTCTGTAGACCAAAGGAATCTCAGGCCCCACCTAGTCTTACTGAATCAGAATTTGCCTTTCAGCAAGATCCCCAAGTGCCTCCTAGTACATTAAAGTTTGAGAAGCTCTGTCTAAGGAAGCCAGTTACCAGCTCCCAAGTTATTCTGATTGGGATGAATGCCCACATCTTCACACGTTCTGCCCCAGAAAGACTGAGGCAGAAATTGAGAATAGATCAGGTGGCTCTTTCATGTGGGAAGGAGGGAAAAGGACAGAATTGGCATATTAGAAGGCAGCAGGACAGAGAGGGAGAGGGGAGAGGAGGCTGGCAGGTGGGACTTCAGATGAAGGTGTATACGGAGCATCTCTGAAAAGTTGTACCTGTGATGTGTGTTTCATCCCTTCTTTTAAGCTTCCTCAAGAGATGTTCAGTAAAACCTCAATTTTTTTCCCTTAATTTTGAAAAAATAACAGAAAGCTTCAAGAGATAATATTGCCAAAATTTATGAACAATTTGTAAGTGTTAATAACTTTACCATGTTCATTGTAGATTTAAGAAAAGTGTCCCCAACAAAGTTGAAGTCCCCTTTGTCCTCCCTGGTCCCATTTCCCTCCCTTCTCCCTAGGATCAACCACTGTCATGATCTGGTGTCAATCCAGTCTATTTATGCACTTTTACTACATGCATATTTCTAAATAACCTAAACCATTGTTTTGTGGTTTTTAATTTATGTAATTTTACAAACTATAAATAATATTCTACTATATCAGCCGAGTAAGAACATTTTGGTCAAAAAATGATGAAAACTGATTTTCTGATGTGGCCCTAGAGCAAAGTAATCACCCATTCTAGTTGCCCAAGACTGAGTTTTCCCTGGTTAACTTAATTATTAATAGTACCCACTGTCACTCTCAAAGTGCCCCACTTTGGGTGATAAATTATGATATCCTGTCCTGAAGACAATTCCAAAAAGGAAGAAGCAAATGTGTAAGCAGTGGCAGGATTTGGAGATTGAGGACCCAACTTCCTAATGTGACTACTTTTAAGAACACGTTGATATAAATGACCAAGTTCTGATACGTTTGCTTTAAAACCAGACAGTAACAAATACACCACCCTCTACATTTTTCTTGGCTTTTTGCTAAAATCACGAGCATGCAGAAAGCAGGCGAATAGAGTTGTGATGTGACAATGATTGACAGCAAACCTCCTTCGTCCCCTTTCACACACCATCAGGATGAATTTGTATGACTTTTCCTCCTGCAGATCGTCCTTGATGTTATTCACTGTAACTGGAATTTATCTCAATAATAACAATAGGAGAAGATGAAGGCATTCATGTAATATAATGGGTCCTGGGTCCTGCAATCCCACAGGAGTGGCCTTGGACACGTGATTTTCTTTTGGGGGCCAGGATAAAACCAGGAGTGGGCCGATTCATGACATTGTAATGAGGGAGTTGTGAGAACTTCTGCTCTAATGAGGGCAACTTATTCCTGTGCGTTGCCAACAACTTAATTCCATACATATTCTATCTTCCTTCTCATATTGGGGAAAGATATACTGGCATCACTTCATAAATGTGACCTTACTCATTATCATAATACGCTTTCCCAAAAGCTAGAGAGGGCAAAACTACCTCACTGGGACTTGTGACTATTGATGTAACATTATCACATTCTATTAGAAACATGAAGACATTATACTGACACTTCATACTATTTTGGGCTGAGGAATGTAAATAGACAATGTTTCAAATAGAAACTTTCTGATATCAAAAATAACAACTTTACAACAGGCCATATATCTGGGGGTTCTGGTAACAAAGGATTTCAGAGTGCAATCTCAAACCACAGTGATGAAACATGGAGTCAAAATAACAGAGTTTCAGCTATTTTTGGTATATTTTATCCCAGGGAGGTCAACGTAATGAAGACCTTTGGTCATCTTCCCAAGCTGGGCTCTCTTTGAGAAGGTAGTGTAGGCAGGCCTGGGTCAGAGAATGGGTGGGAAAATCAACAATTAATTGATGAGCAAATATTTATTGAGTGACTCTTGTGTGTAGGGCATAGCATAGTGGCTAAGTACATAAGGTATTGGGTCTACCGGCTCCACCACTTACTAACCTCCTTTACCTCTTTCTGTCCCAGTTCCCTAATTTAATGTGGGGCTAATAATAGGACCTGCCTCATATGTTTGCTATAAAAATTAGCAATTAATTTTAGACATTAATTAAGTTAATTAGACATTTATAAAGTAAGTGGCACAAAGCAAACACCTGAAAGTTATAGTAAGGGGAAATAACATATCTGCACATAAAAATACAACTGCCAATAGAAGGCAGCATATAATAAATATAGAATGGTAACTACAGCAAATTGAGAGAGGGAAGATCTCTGTGAATTAGAATGGAGGAATTCCTCCTGGAGGACGTAGGGTTTTACTGGAGTCTTGACACATATGTAGGAGAGGAGGTCATGGGGTGTATCTCGGCAAGACCAAGATACAAGTGTCCTGTATTCAGGGGAGAAGAGGATGCAATAAATAGGCCATTCTGGCTGGAGCAGGGGGTTCATGCAGGGGAGACATGGGAGGAAAAGTGGTAGAGGTGGTTCAGGGTTAGTTTAGAAGAAGCTTAGGTCTGGGCCAATAAAGGCTTTTATTGCCTTGGTCCAAGTGGTGCTGTTAGAAACATCATGGGACAGGGACTGGCTTGCTGGCATGGAGGATGGGAATCCACTAACCTGAGGCTTTTGCAGTACAACAGTGGTCAAGTGTGAGGGTCTGAAGTAGGGTAAGGCAGCCGAAAAAGTAACTCTCCTGTGGATTCCGTCAGATATGAGGGGCCTCTGCTTAATTGGTGCTAACTGACCCCAAGGGCCTTCTGGTGCTCAGGGCAGGACAAAAGCCAATGTCCAGCCTGTGTTACTAGAAAGAAGAGGTCATAATGAAATGACTGGTGCTCTTACTTTCTTTTTTGTATTGGATGAGAATATCCTCAGAATGACAATTCTTATTCATCATAAAACAATTTGATACCTACTTGTGCTGGAGACTTTCAGAAAAAAACACAAAACCAGTTCTCTAAGATCCCTAAGGATCTCACAAGCAGGAAGGGAAAGGAGGTGTTTGGAGAGAATTTGTTCAGAAGTCCAACACATGGCCTCAGTGGCCTCTGGTTGTTCGATTAAGTACCAAGTGAGTAATGTAGATAAAGATACTACAGAAGGTCAAGAGGTTCCCACAGGCTGCAGTAGTTATAGAAGGCTGATTTGATTATTTGTTTATAAATCAAGATATTTCTATTTTCACAGGGGAAAAAACAAGCTTGTAGTTGGTTAAAGTGGAGACCAAATGAGAAAAAATTAAAACTTGACAGTGTTATCCATCCTTTTGCTTTTATGCAAAATTCCATCTGGGTCAGAAACTTGAGCAAAAAGATTTAATAATAAGAGCTAATGTTTATTGAATACTTACTTTGTGTCAGGTACTATGCTACACCATTTATGTATTAGCTCATTAAATCCTTACTAACTTTATTAAATATAATACTGTTATTATCATGACTTTATAAATGGGGAAAGGGAGGCTTGGAAAGCCTCTTTCTTTCTCTAGTGATTGTTAGGCACTTAGTCTACCACCCATCCAAGGACTGAAAAACAACATCCCCTCAAGAGGGAGGAGATATATGTATACATATAGCTGATTCACTTTGTTCTACAGCAAAAACTAACACAACATTGTAAAGCAATTATACTACAATAAGAAAGAAAGAAAGAAAGAAAGAAAAACAGCATCCCACCAGGATCAAAGTGGACTTGCAGGTGGACAAAAGCTAGCCTGAGCCTTTAGGCTTGACAAAATTATCCCAATTCCTAGGCCTTTAAGACATCAATTGACCACAGAGGTAATAACGAACTGGCTTTGTGGGACATTTATTGAGTCAAGAGCATTGATCATCTTATGATCCAACCTTGCCCAATACCAACTCTGTAAGACAGCCAGTGATGAAGAGACATGGGGCTTAACAAGAGCAGGATAACAATAGCCCATTCCCTTCTTAAAACCCATCCCCTTAATAACAAGAATCACAGGAAACAGCAACACTGCCTTCCATGATACTAGAAGCCAAATGAAACCCTGAAACATGAGATATGGAGATAAAATCAGATGGAAGTTTGGTAAATGACTTAACAAAACAGTTCAAGGTCAAAACTCAGGGTCTATAAAGGAAGAACTAAATTTAGCCAATTTACCTGCAGGACTCTGGAAAGGCATCAAAATTGGAGACACCAAATATTGCAAAATATGGGAAGAGATTGGGTGGGGGAGACTGAAAAAGATGAAGGGGGTGATTAAAAGCTACATAAAAGTTATTTGGACTATGCTGCCACTTTTTCAGGAAACTATGGAAGGATATACTGACCATAACAGGGTATAAACTAATAAAGAGGAAGACGGGGGTTTTAGGAAACAGGAGATCCATGCAGGAAACAGGTAAAGGGAATTCCCTGGATGATGGTAAAGGGAAGTTCCCGAACCACAGCTGTGTGGCAAGAATACAGAACACCAGCCCAAAGGGGAAAAGGAGAAAAGAGGATGCTGGGAAAAATGCCTCCAGAGAGATGTCGAAACTTAGTCGTCTGATGGGCTTGAAGATCAGAAAAATTGTATTAAAAGCCATGGTACATAGCTATAGGAAGATATGGAAAGATTTTTGGCATTGATTAAAAAAAAAAACCCTAAGCAAATAAAAAATTAGGTAATAATTAACTACAGGAAAAACAAAGTTATACAACATAAGGAATGTAAATAGTGTACATTACTTGGCTTAGAAGTGAACAGTAGTCAAAAATATAACACTGAATATGGATTTAACCAAAAACTATAATTATAATTATATTGAAAATATAAAAGAGCTAAAATGCTCATCTGCCATAATAAGAATTAAATAGATTATAGCAAAATTATAAACCAAGAGATGTAAGTATATGAATATTATTTAGAACTACAGTGGTAGTTTTGGGTATACCCAAAGATACACCGCAGAGAGTTAAAAGTAGATGCCTCTCAGGAGTGGGACAGTGAGAGTTGCGTGTGTGTGTGTGTGTGTGTGTGTGTGTTTTAGGAATCTGGTGCTTTTAGTTTTGAAGACTCTAAACTTCTATTATAAACCTTCTTGAAGCAGAATACCATAATGTTAAATGTGTTGATTCTAGAGAAAAACTGTCAGAGTTCAAATTTTAATGCCACTACTTAGTAGCATCATGACCTTGGGAAAGTTACTGATGATACACCAACCTCAGTTTTAACATCAGTACAATGGGGATGACATAGTCATGGGGTGTGTTGAGAATTAAATGAGATAATCCTTGTAAAAGACCTAATATGGTGTCTGGCCTATCGGAAGTCTTCAATAAATCTCATCCATTATCATTTCACTTTAAAACTTATATTCATGTATTACTTTGATAAGAAAATAATAATACTTTTTTAAAAAGCAGGTAGGACAAACAAATCCCTATCAAGGGAGATTTTGAGAGGCTTTCTATCCACACCAACCAGGAACCACATCCTAGTTCCTCATTCCCCTAAAAGGAGAAAGAGAGAGAGAGAGAGGGAGAGAGAGAATATGATGCTTCCTGGTTAATGTATCTATTAAAAATAGGTGTTTTCTACAAATATTTTGTCATTAGCCTTCCTCTCTAAGTCTTCAAGGTGTAGAAATCGCCCCCCTCCTAGGTCTGTTTCTTAGAACATAGGAAAGAGAATAGTCTGGAGATTTCTCCTGATGAAATAGCTCAGGCCCTGGCTCAGCCCTGCTATTTCCTTGTGATGGGGGTGCCTATTTCATAGGCTTGGGACGGTGGGGATTCATGCAGCCCTGCCTCTACACTTGCCTGGCAGGGGAAAATGACAAGTTAAGATGGGAGCTCCGGGTTGTTTTCCTGAGTGCTGCTACATCACAACAGCTAACTGGTAGCTTTTCCAGCTCACTCTAGGTGCAATTGGCTGAAAATCAACGATAATAGCTGATAGGGCTGGAACTTGATTTTGTTTCTCCTGGAGAGGTCTGTCTGCAGGGCTCTTATTAGGAGTGAATAGTGTCTGCTGACTCACTCTACTCTGAAGCTTTTCAGACCAGTGCCCCCCTAAAGGCTGTTCTCCCTGGGGACCTATTGAACTGCAGGTATCTGGAGAAGAGCTTCTCTTACGCATTACCCCCTGCAAAGAGGTTCATTGACGTCCATGAAACCCATGAAAGCTCTTCCCAGCACTGACCGCTGGAATGTAGTGACTTCTCACTTCCTCCTGCCTGGGCTTGGACCTCATGGGCCCTCCCCACCTCCCTCCCCACCCCAGTCACTCCTCCCCCTTTGTGCACTTACCCTTGACCTAAATGGGTAAATTCTTCCTTGTCTATTCACCATCTCCGGTTTAGGTTAAGTGGCTATCTTGTCCATGTCTTAACTCATGAACACCCAAGGGTCAAGGAGTGCGTCTCTTTGCTGTTCTCTTGGTTCAGCATTTGATACAGCAGGTAGGGGCTTCCATAGCTGTTTTTGTAACTGAGGAAGAATTCTAAAGTTCAAAGCATGTTTAGAAGAGTAAGAGAAAGACCAGGATTTGGGATAAGAGAACAAGAAGACCAAGTTCAGGGATCAGGAGGCATTTTTGCAGCTCATCACTTTGCAGTGTGAAGGGCATGTTGAGAGTACCTCGTTAGAGAAGGAGTCAGGCCAGAGCTGCTGAGCCCCTTGGGAGGATGAGGGAGGCCCAGCCACTTACTTGCTGGCCCTCAGTGAGTCACCCATGCCATGGTCCTCAGTATTCTCAGTGAAGATTGACAAGAATAAGAGTAAGTTACAGAGCGGTGAGATGAGGCTGAGGAATGCTTCTGAGAGCCCCCAAGAACTGAGGATTTAAACTTCAGTAGTATCATTTTTGGTAAGCCTGAGTGAGAGGCGAAAGAAGAGGTAATTGACTCAAAGGTCATTAGAAGTGGGGTGGCATTTACTGGTTCAGCCAGGGAAGCTGGAACACCAAACTGGAGGGAAGGTTAGAGGGAGTGTAAGTCAAACCTTCTCCTTTCAACCATGGAGAGCCAGAGGCAGGAGCACAGCATGAGGCATCATTGCTTGTCAAAGCAAACAGCAAATACTCCCATGTGACTCGTGGCCTTTAAAGGGAACTGGAAGTAGCCTTCTGATCACTACTATATTAGTTTCCCATTGCTGCTATAAAAAATTATAAAAATACTAATGTATTATCTTGCAGATTTAGAGGTCAAAAGTCCAAAACATGTTGTAAGGGCTGCAATCAAGGTGGAGCTGCATTCCTCCAAGAAGCTCTAGGGAAGAATCCACTTCCTTGCCTTTTCCAGTCTCTAGAGATACCCTGCTTCTTTGGCTTGTGGTCTCTATCGCTCATCACTTGAAACTCTGTTTTTATCATCATATATCCTCTCTGACGTGATTCTTCTGTCTCTCTCTTATAAGGACTATTGTGACTACATTGCCCTCCCCACCAAATAATCCAGGATAATCTTTCCATCTCAAGATTCTTAATTTAATCACATCTGTAAAATCCCTTTTACCGGGGAAGGTAACATATTCAGAGGTCTTCAGGATTAGGGAGTGGACATCTCTGGGAGCTGTTATTCAGCCTATCACAACTATGCAGTGAAGTTCATTCCCTTTGCTAAAGGCTATTTTTTTCCCCAGTGGCAAAGCCATAACCCTCTACAGATACAAAATAAAATCAACATGTCAAAGATTTTATTTAACACACCAATTAATTAAGGAACTGGTAAAATGGCACAACTGTTTCAAAGGTTAATTAAAAACCCACATACATACATAGGCCATCGGGAATGCTGAAATGAATTTATAGATGGATATAAAATTGGTCTATATCTATAGGACAAAACTTGAGTACATCTCCACATAATTTGCATTTCTATGAAAAAATGGTTTCTATTACATTCTATCAATATTCTACAACTTAACGGAGCTGTGGTTTCATTTGAAAGACAAAGATAACCCAAGGGGCTATCCTAGGCACCCAGTAACCTTTGTTGCCCATTTCAGCCTTTCACAATGTTTCCTGACACCTCTTACAATTGAAAAATTCCCTTTGATCATCAAAGAAACACTAGGCAACTCCAAAGTCTTGTAACAAACACAGTCAGGCATCAGCACTTCCAGCTTCCTGCCTCTAGTTCTTCTAGAGTCTTTCCTCCCTTCTTAATGCCTCAAGTTCTCTCTGCCCTTATATCACTAGACCAATGACCTCATTGATATACATTTACAATGATCGGGTGCTTAAGATGCATATACAGGCATACCCTGTTTTATTGCATTTAAGTTTTATTGCACTTTGCAAATATTGTATTTTTTACAAATTGAAAGTTTGTGGCAACGTTGCATTGAGCAAGTCTATTGGCACCATTTTTCCAACAGCATTTGCTCACTTCATGTGTCTGTGTAACATTTTGGTAATTCTCACAATAGTTCATACTTTTTCATTATTATTATATTTGTGATCCTTGATATTACTGCAAAAAGATTACAACTTGCTGAAGGCTCAGGTGATGGTTAGCATTTTTTAGCAATAAACTTTTTTTGTTGTTGAGGTATAGTTGATTTTCAATGTTATATAAGTTTTAGGTATACAGTATAGTGATTTACAATTTTTAAAGGTTATATTCCGTTTATAGTTATTATAAAATATTGGCTATATTCCCTGTGTTGTCCTTGTAGCTTATTTATTTAATACATAGTAGATAGTACCTCTTGATTCCCTACCCCTATCTTGCTCCTCCCCCCCACACTTTCCCCACTGAGCCGCCAGTTTGTTCTCTATATCTGTGAGCCTGTTTCTCTTTTGTTATATTCACTAGTTTGTTTTATTTTTTTAGATTCCACATATACATGATATCATACAGTATTTGTTTTTCTCTGACTTATTTCACTTAGCATAATACCCTCCAAGTGTTGTTGCAAATTTTCATTCTTTTTTATGACTGAGTAGTATTCCATTGTGTGTGTGTGTGTGTGTGTGTGTGTGTGTGTGTATACACACACACCACATCTTCTTTATCCATTCATCTGGTGATGGACGCTTAGGTTGTTTCCAAATCTTGGCAATTGTAAATAATGCTGCTATGAACATTGGGGTGCAGGTATCTTTTCAAATTAGTGTTTTTTGGGTAAATACCCAGCAGTGAAATTGCTGGATCATACAAAAGTCCTATTTTTAGCTTTTTGAGAAACCTCCATATTGTTTTCCACAGTGGCTGCACCAATTTACATTCCCATCAACAGTGTACGAGGGTTCCCTTTTCTCTGCATCCTCACCAACATTTGTTATTTCTGGTCTTTTTGATGATAGCCATTCTGACAGGTGTGAGGTGATATCTCATTGTAGTTTAATTTGCATTTCTCTGATGATTAATGATGTTGGGCATCTTTTCATGTACTTGGCCATCTGTATGTCTTCTTTAGAAAAATGTCTATTTAGTTCTTCTGCCCATGTTTTAATTGGGTTGTTTGTTTTTTTGATGTTGACAGGTATGAGCTGTTTATATATTTTGGATCTTAACCCCTTATCAATCATATCATTTGTTTTCTTCCGTTCTGTAAGTTGTCTTTTTGTTTTTTTGCTGGTTTCCTTTGAGCAATAAAGTGTTTTTAAATTAATGTATGTAAGCTGTTTTCTTAAACATGATGCTATTTTACACTTAATAGACTACAGTATCATATAAACATAACCTTTACATGCACTGGAAAACCAAAAAATTCGTGTGACTCACTTTATTTCATTATTTGCTTTATTGTAGTGGTCTGGAACTGAACCCACAATATCTCGGAGGTCTGCCTGTGCTCCTCAGTGAGTATTACACAAACAGGAATCAAAGTATTTTTAACTGAATGCAATAAAGTCGAAAGTGTAAGCAGCAGTTTTCACCCTGGTGAGAGGAACCTGGGGAGGTTTATAAAAAATGCCGGGGCTGGGATACAACTTTAAACCACTTGAATTAGCATATCTGGGGGTGGGGCTCAAGCATTGATAGTCTAAAAAATCCCCTCAGTTGATTCTCATGTGAATTCTTATGTGAATCACTGATGTGGAGCTTTGCTACTCAAAGTGTGGTCTGGAGACCAGAACATAAGCAACACCTGGAACTCAGTAGATGTGTGGAGTACCAAGACTTGCTAAATCAAATCCTGAAGATTAACACAATCTTAAGTGCTTTGTGTGTACATTAACATTTAAGGAGCAGTGGTGTGGAGCAGTGATTCTCAAATTTTGCCAAGCATCAGGATCACGCAGGTGGCTTGTTATAAATTGCTGAATTCCTGATTTGGTAGGTCTCAGTAGGGTCCAAGAATTTTACTTTCTTACAAGTTCCCAGGGAATCACACTTTGAGAACCACTTATATAGAACATTGGAGAGCATAAGGAAATTCTAAGGAAGCATCATTTCTTTCAGGCAAACCGCACCATCCTACAGGCTTACCTATTCCACTGAGCTGATTGGTCCTCCAAGCAAATAAATAGACTCACATACCCTAAACTCTTCAGGGCAACCCTAAAAATAGTTACAAAGCCAGATAGGGGAATTATCTTGAGAGCAAGAATGTGCAGAATTCACCTTGGGCAGAATCAAATCACCTTTCCCTCTAAAGTCCCTCAGGAGCCCCTCACTCTTTGGAAAGCTTTCTTGGGAAGAGAAAGCCAATGTCTTCTTTCTCCTGAGGCTTGAGAGTGGGAATGAAGCCTGCTTATATGTGGAATTACCCTAGCCTTTAAAAAATTTCCCTCTGTCTCTCTCCCTCTTTCTCTCTCCCCTTTCTCCTCCCATCCACCTCTTTGTCTCTTTCTCCTCTCTTTTTCTTCTTTTGTCCATCAGAGAGATTCATCAGATGAATCAGGATGGCTTGCAATTAGCTGACACCTGTCACCCCGAGGCAATTTCTTTTAACAGTTCACTGATCCATACCCCCTCCCTGGGATAACAGCAGGGGAGATTCCAATTGACTTCATTTTATGGATGTGGCATCTGCAGCTAAGTTACCTACCCAAAGTTTCTTAGCAAGTTGGTGCTAAGATCTGGTCACTACCCACAAATACCCCTAGGGCTTTCCAACAAATAAGCCATACGTTCAGGCTTGCTTGCTCCTCTGTCCTCCTGGAAGAAGATGCTACTGAAGTGAGTGGAAGTGGGCAAGCCTGGAGTGTGACTCACGGGAGGGGTGAGGAAGAATGGGTCTCTGCGTCCTCCCAGGCCGAGCCACAGCTGCACCTGGGGGTCATCCAGCAGCCTTGTGGAAGGGGGTGTGGTGAATGCTAAGGCCCAGGGAGAAGTGAGTGGGGGAATCCCAGGGCCTGAGCACCTGAGGGTGTACTCAGCCCTAGGCCTGCTTTACCGAGAGCCTGGTAAGAGGCGGGAAGCCCAGATTTCACTGCCGTCGCTCTTGTGTGTTTCCTTCATCCCTTCCTGGTTTCTCGGACATCTGACCTAGCGCCACCTTCTCAGAATGGTTAGGAGGATAAAGGCTTTTCTCAGCTGCACGGGAGAGATAACTGGACCTGGCTCTCCCTTTCTCCCCCCCACCCCCACCCTTTCATTGTGTCTACATCCCTTCTCCCATATGCTGGCTGCTTCCCCAGATCCTCCCCTTACCGTGACCTCTATTTCCCCCCTTGGCCTGATCTGGCCTTTTTGTAATATTGTGTGGCCAGAACAACTTTTGATAAGTGCTCCACTTCTGACTGAAGGAACCCACTTCCTCCATGGTGAGTCTTTACTACTCCATAGAGATGTCTTGTTTCTGTGATTGTTTCTTTCTGCTGGCTAACATTTATTGGGAGTTTTCTGCATGCCAGGCACTGAGCGAAGTTCTTTACGTAGTTTTTTTCCCTCATTTAATTCTCTCAACATCCTACGAAACAAATATTATTCTTGTACCCATTTTGTAGATGAAGAAACTGAGTCACAGAGAGGTTAAGTGAAAGTTTGTAGTATATGTGTTACGTGAAGGCCATAGCTGATTCCCATTGAGGAGGTCCCAAGGGTAGGTTACTCCCAAACCCGTGATATAGTCAATTCCTAAACTGTGAGCTTCAGGTACAGGGATGGCAGAAGAAGAACTCTTCTGAATTATCTCTTAGCAAGGTGAGTAGGTTATGGGTGAGGCTGAGCAATGTGTGATGAAGGAGTGCAAGACATAGAGCTGCAGTCCTGACCATGGTTAACCCCAGGTGCCTCTCATTATCCTTTCACCCTTCATCTCTTAGCCTATAAAATGCAATGGTTGAGCTATATTACTTCCAAGAACATTTCCAACCATGAGAGCCTATAATTATACAAAAGCAATGTGTTTTAGAAAACAGAAGTCCCATGTGACCCTAGACATCTGCTCCCTATCTGTGTTTGTAAACACGGAGCCAAGCCTTCCTGTTGGACAAGTGGACCCATGGGGCATGTGATCTGGGGTAGCCCAGAGGCTTTGGCTGGACCTTCCCAGCCATGATGGGAGAACTCAACTGCAGGAAGGAAAATTTTAGCTGAAATGGTTTGCTCACACCCATATGCCCAAATTTCTGTTTTATTTTCCTGCAGACAGGGATTGCTTAAAGCTCATATTTCCATGCTCCTTCTCTCTTTGTTGTGGTCTGTGTTGGGAAAACATGTTCTACATCTGAAGCCTTGAGAGCTGCCCTCTAACCAGGGATTTCTAAATTGTGGGCCTGACTCAGTGGCCAAGTGCTATTTCCTGCATCCTGGAACCAGGGATCTTCTGGAAATGGAGGTGGTATTGGAAAGAAGGTATGATGGGGAGAATATGGAAGGCGAAGTCATGGAAGGCATGGGGGTTACTTCTCTACCCAAAACTTCACTCCAGATAGTTGGGAAGCTCTTGACTCTTGTGAGAATGACATGCCACTAATATAACTGTGAGCTGAGACCAAGCGTCTACAGTCAAGATCTTCCCATCATAACTTCAAAACCTTCTTTGGAGAGAAACAAAGATGGCCAGAGGAAGACTGAGGCCTAAAAAGGGAGGAGGAAAAGAAATTAAATTTGGAGAGACCATGTGCATTTCCTCATGTACCTCACCCAGCACAGGTAGCAAGGCTCCTGAGCTTGGGAAGCCCATGGCAGTAAGGTGACTATCTTTGATCCCAGTGAGAGGTTGGAGATCTAAGCTGGTGTCAACTTGATTACAACTCAGGCTAGTAGTTCTGCTATGATGCATTACTCTGGGACAGGGAATGAAATGAGGACTCTCTTGTCACTTTCCTGAAACCCCACTGGTATAGCAGAGGGCTGAGGTAGGAAATATCCCACACTAGACATCGGACGATCAGAGTCCTTGGCCAGGCCCCAACGTGTATCAGCAATGTGAGACTGGACACACTGCTCCATCTTGCTGAGCCTGTGCCCTCTCATCTGTGAAATGGAGATTGTTATACCTGTTCTTCCTTCTCTTATATAGGGTGGTTACGTGAACCAAATAAGAGTTAAATACTGAGAGAACGAATATATTAGTCTTAAAATTAGTGGCTTCCAAAAACAATAAACATTTATTATGTCACACAGTTGCAGTAGGGTCAGAAATTTGGGGGCAGTTCAGCAGAGTGGCTCAGGTTTGAGGATGCCCATGAAGTTGCAGTCAAAATAGCTGCCAGGACTGCGTCATCTGAAGGTGTGACTGGGGCTTGAGGCTCTGTTTCTCAGATGATACATTCACATGGCTGGCAAGTTGATGTTGACTTTTGGCAGGAGGCCTTTAGTTCTTTACCACGTGGACCTCTTGGTAGGACTGCTTGAGTGTTCTCATGACATCCAGCAGGCTTCCCTCAGCACAGGCCTTCTCTTGGTTATATAGGTCAGCTCTATTCAATGGGGAAGGGACTACATAGAAACACGAATACCAGGGGTCAAGACTCACTGGAGCCATCCTAGAAGCCATTTGATAAGCTGGATACTGCAGATGTCATCAGATGTATTGTTCCATCTGAGAATATTGCTGTAAGTTGGAACTACTTCTAGCTTAAGTGATGACCTTGGCTAAAATTCAGGCTTCCTCTCAGCCCAGCACCTCCTTCTGTTCTCTGAACTTTAGACTCCAAAGTGCACTTTTTCTTCCCAACGACCATTTGGGAGAGCAGGCTGGGTAGTGTAGATGATCGGAAAGAGAAGGCAAGGAAGTGTCATGGGTACATAAAAAGAGCAGTGAATAAGGGTGGGTTGAGAGGCTCAGAAAAGCTTCAGGAACACTGAGCCTTGTCTTGCTCAGCTCCCGTTGTGCCTGTTGCAGGACAGAAGAGTAACAGAGTCAACTTTAACCAGTAGTTTCAAATTTCCACCCCAGCAGAACTTTCATCCATCCTGCCAACAAAAAGCAAATATAAGCTTGACTTCCTGTGCTGTTTCCTGCTCAGCCTCTGTAAGGGGGTTTGCCTGCACAGAAATGGTCAGAAAAGGGGCCAAAACAGAAAGCATTAGGTTCAGCTACCTCCCTTCTGCTCTGAGCATTGCATTTTTTTTTCACAACGATGAAATACAATCAAATCTTCACAGAATTGCTCAAAGGTTTTCTTTCTCTTTTGTGCCTCTTGATCTAGATTCTATGAAATTTAAAAAAGAATACTCCTTGTATTTCTAGGTATGCATTTTATACTTAATAAATTCAATTTTACAGGTATTTATATAATACCAACAGTGTGCCCCAGAACTTTGCAAGATAATGGTGAGAGTGGGGAGGGGACACAGTGAAAAAAGAACTAATTTTAAAAACTCTGCCCTCAAGAATCTTATGGTCCTTTTGGAGTGACAAAGCATTAAAGAAAAAGAGCTGAAAGAAACTACAAAGCCACAGTGGCAGGCACCATTGACTGGCTCACCCAGCAGCCATTTCAGTACCTTCTCCTTGCCCCCCTTGCACAGTAGATGGAGAAGTGAGGTACTTGCTTTCCTGAACTTGCTTTCCTGGAAGCTAGGAGTGGCCACATAGCCCAATCCTGGCCAAAGAGGCATAAGGTCTGCTGGAGGCATTTGGGAAAATTTTCTTTCCTTATAAAAGAGACAGCTGTGAGGAGAGGTCTCATTAGCACTGCCCCTTCATCTCCTTCTTGCCTTGAAAGTGAATGTGATGGCTAGAGTAGGGCAGTTATCTTGTGACCATGAAGCAACAAACATGAGGCCAGAAAACCCATATGCAGAGCAAAGCATGAAGGGAAACTTGGTCATGGATGGCACTGTTGTCTTTCCAAACTTCCACCAACTCCCTACCTCCAGACTTCATTACAGCCACTTTATTCATTAAAGCCACTTGTGGGTGGCTTTTCTCTTGTTTTCAGATTCTTTCTAAGTGATATGAAAGAGAGAAGTTCAAATGAGAGTGTTAGAAAGTAAATGCACTGAAAGATCAGTGAGAGGTGAATTCAGTGAGAGCTGGGAGGTAAGAGAGGCCTGGTTGGAGGAATCAGGGTCACTGGGACATGCTTGGATAGATGGAATGTAGCAGATGAAAGGAAGAATGGCATTCTACAGGGGATGCACCAAGAATCTCCATTTGTGGTTGTCACTGAATCCGTATCTCTAAATTCAAGATTGTGTTGGTCCCTGTTCCCTAAGATGTGACAAGGCTAGGGACATCTTGTGTCATTGGAGGCGGTACAGTGTATGTGTCTAAGCAAGGGTTCTGGCATTAGGCAGACCTGAGTTTGAGCCCCAGCTCCACCTCAAATTAGCTGCATGACTCAGCACGTTACATAACTTTGTTAAACTTCGGCTTCCTCATCTGTACACTCAGAGCAGTAAAAATTAACCAAATAATGTATGTAAAGCACATAGATAGTACTCAGTACATAGTAAACACTCAATAACATGAGTGGTAGTTATTATTATCATCATTATTGTGATCAGATATTATTTTGTACATCTTTACAAGCCACCATAGGGATGCTTGCTTAACCCCCTAGAACCCAATTGTTCCATCTATCATATGGGAATGTCATTTCTCAAAGGTGTTTTAAGCGTTAATGAAGGTTCTTATGAAATCATATTTCTTTGAAGCAAATTTGCCTTGAGTATATAAATAGCATATTTCATTTTATTATTTTTAAGCCTTTTAAATAGACTTTTAAGCTAAAATTCACCATGTGATTTTTTTCCCCAGCAGAAGATACAAGAAATATGTAAGGCAAGAAGATCAAAACTTTCAACAGTGACCTTTAGATTCTGTGATGGTTTCAGAGTTGCCATAGTCTGGAGTAAACTGGCTGAGACTAATAATGGACTTTAATAAAACTGAAACATCTACAAAAGATACCTGAAGTAACTGCTAAATCAAACTGCTGATATATTATTTCTTGACTTATTTTTAATTTTAAATGGAACATTAAGCAATTCAGAAGGATAAACTTCAGTTTTAAAGATTTTTCTCCAGCTTTATTGAGGCATAAGCGACACATTGTATAAATTTAAGGTGTACAACGAGATAGTTTGATGTATGTATAGCAAAACCATTACCACAATTAGGTCAGTTAACACACCCATTACCTCACACACTTACCTATTTTTTCCCCTTGTGGTAAGAACTTGTAAGATCTACTTTCTTAGTATACAATATGGTATCGTTAACTATAGTCACCGTGCTGTACATTATATCCCCAGAACTTACTCATCTTATAATTGGGAATTTGTACCCTTTGACCACCTTCACCCATTTCCCCCAACTGCTCATCCCTGGAAACTTCCAATCTGCTTTCCTTTTATATGAGTTTGGGTAGATTCCACATATAAGTGATATCAGATTATATAACTTTTTAATTGCTGATGGTTTCCTTCTGATCTATACTATACTTTTATTCAACAAATTATTGTTCATTCAGATGAATTACAATATTTACCATTAAAAGGAATACATCAATAAGCATCCTTACTCATATATAAATACACACTTGTTCAGTTATCCATTCCCTCCCCCAACTCTCAGGATTATTGGAACAATTTCAACTTTTACATCCATATTGTTCTTTTTCATCTTAATTTACCTTTACATTACATATGTTCCTTATTCAATAATTATTTTGTCATTTTCATTATTTTTCAGAGATGTGTTAACAACAATTTGAATAATAGTGTTTTTATTGCTGTCACTGTTGTCTACCATTTTTTAAAGACAATTTTCCATGTAGTGTTCTTTCTCTTGATTTTCTTTTCATTTGGCTAGAGGGTTTTTTGAGTAATTTTTTTTCAGAAAAGGTAAACAGTGGTCACTCTTGGGCATTATTTGTCTTGAATTTCTCTTGCCTTCAAACATGAACAATCATTTGGTGGTCATATGGCTATTATGTCACAATCCTTTTGCCTCAAACACTGTAGATATTCTTCCACTGTTTTCTGTCATTAAGTGGTAGAAGGAAAGTCATTATTAACCTTATTTTAAAAAATATTTTATTAGCATAGTCTGTCGTTTTTGTTTGGCTACTTGTAAAATGTTTTTTTTTTTTTTTTCTTCTCGAGTCTTAAAAAGAACTACCAGCAGTTTGAGGCTCATAATTATTTTATGCTACTCAGTGGGTCCTTTATATGTGTAGACTCAATCCTTATTCAACACAAGGAAATTTCCTTCTAGCAATTCTTTCATTAGTACTTCTCTGCCTGCCCTGCTCTCCTGAAATTCCTAGTACAGTTGACCCTTGAACAAGGTGGGGGTTAGGAGTGCCAACCCTTCATGCAGTGGAAAATCCTCATATAACCTATAGTCAGCCCTCTATATAGGTGATTCTTCTAGTATGCATGATTCCACATCCTCGAATTCAACCAACCATGGTCTGTGTAGTACTGTAGTATTTACTATTGAAAAAAAAATCCACTTATAAGTGAACCCACACAGTTCAAACCCATGCTGTTCAAGGGTCAACTGTATAAATGTATTAGATCTCCTCAGTCTAGTCACTAGGTCTTCTCTCTTTTCACTTACCTTGATCATCTCTTTTCTCTCTTTCTCTGTATTTCTGAGAGGATACCTTGAATTATTCCTCTAATTCACTAGTATAAGTTTCTGTTGCATCCAATGTGTTTTCTACTGACAGCCCTCCATTTTATACTTTGCTAATAGTGTTTTTCATCTGATAGCAGTTAGACCTGATCTCAAATTATTTCCTTTTCACATAATGCAATGTTTTATCAAATTTCACTGAGAAAATAATTTGATTTTTTTGTTTTGTTTCCTATAGTCAATTTTTCTACATGGAAGATGTTTGCTCTAACCCTCCGGAAATATCCCCTTTGTTTTAATTACTAAAACTTTTCATGGGCCCAGAGATTGGCTGTGAAATTTCTGCAGCAGGAAGACTGGGTGGCTTATCACTGAGAACACATATGGATTCTGCCTGAAATTGTGGGGGATAGAGGGAGTTACCTACATGTTTTTGAACATTTTAAAGCTTTTAATTAAAAAAAAATAATTATAAAAATTTTAATAATCTAAAAATTTCTATTTTTCTAGACTAGGGGATCATTGTTTTGTGACGAAATAAGGCAGAACTCCTGAATAAAAATAGTCATTGCTCCAATTTGTTTTCCATGTTATTGTAAACATATTGTATTGTAGCCCTAAATTAGCCAGGACACAGTTCAGTCTACCTAACTGATATTGTTAGGAACCTGCTATGGGGATCCTTCTGCTTTTCTTAGCAACCATCCTTCCAAGCAGCAGCTGAACCTGAGGTCCACAGCCAATTGGTGTATGTAGGCACCTGATGCATCGCCCAAAGTACCCTTAAATTTAAGATCAGTCCCTTCCTACTGCGAGGGGTGTGCTGGAGCTGACACAGAAATCCACTGGCTATGTTTTCTGGTATTTTACAACTTGGTTGTTATACACAGCTATTATTAAAAAGTAAATGATACTAACTGAAAATCATACAAATTATAATTACAGGTATCATTACAAGTTAAATCATATAAACTTACCATCAGATATACATTCAAAACTCATCACTTCCTAATTGTTTTACAACATTTTATTATCTGTGCTCTTGAGGGTATTGTTCACCTATTGTATCCATATGGTGGCAATGCTATGTATCAGTGTGCTCCTGTGTGTCACGTCCCAACTCCACATTCAGTGACATGAGGGAGAGCTGATGGTTGACCATTTTCTACCACACGCCTGCTGGTCCACCCTTACCTCTAGCATCAATTTCTCTGAACTAAGGGGAGAGGTGTGCTATGGAGTTCTGCTGAAGATTTACAGCTCCTTACTTCCCAGAGATGCCTATCCTTTTAATGCCTTCAATCATAGGCTGATCAGAACTTCCTTCCGTCTTGTCCTGTGCTCACAAATGTTTGCAGAAATTTTTCAAAAGTTCTATGTGTTGATGAAAACTCCTTCTCTCAGGAAAAGTCCAGAAAACTTGGACTAGCAAAGATTCATGGGTGTTATTTTAGCTGAAATGTATCATTGAAATTGATCTTTGAGAGATGAAATTAAAAAGAAAATGAACAGTAAAAATGAACTGAACTAGTATATCCTGTGAGAGGATGATGAACAGGATGTAGTGCCACATGAAGTTGGGCTCCAAACCAGATCAAGCTGATGTGCAGGTAAGAGATGGAAGCGTCTGGTTCCCCACACCTTTGAGATCTGGCACTGCCAGAGATGTCATAAGGACTTCTTGAAAAGTTGCATTAGCTTTCATCTTGCATTAACTTTTATTATCCATGTGCCAAAATGATCATTAAGTGGCAAGAGAGATTTACCACTGAGCTTCTGGCCTGGAACAGTCTAGCATATAAGTTGTGGTCTGCAATTTTGTTGGCCTTTCCTCTGAAGAACTTGCAGATCAGCTTTATCAGGCATGCTGAAGCGAGTGCAGCCCATGGAAGGCTAGGAAATGGACATGTTGCACCATGGCTTTAGAGCTAAGCCACAGAACCCCCTTTTGAGAACAATATTTAGCTTCTGCCACAGGGTGAACAAGAAAGTACTATACAGGGAATATCTATGAAACAGTTTTTTAACATCAAGAACATTGTGTAAGAGGCACTATCATTTACAAAGTCCACTCTGACAGATTCCTCTCAAGTATCAGGGCAAGGGAAATGTTTATCTCACAATGAACTAACAAGTTCCTCCTATTGGGGAGTTAGGACTATGAAACCATTGTGTGGTCCTTTTTTTGCCTGACTAATAGGAAGCTCCATTTTCCTTCAATTATTGGAAATTTCCTTAGACTTAATTTTATTTTCAATAACTTTTCCCTTCCCCTTGCCCTTCACTACTTGTTTTGTATCTATTTTATGCTGGTCCTTTTTTATTTTCCTCTTGTCATACTCGTAATTAATAAAATGTTATACAATATGTTTATCAGAATAAATAGCTAAATAGAACAGCCAACCATATGTGGATCAGTGACTTTAGTGTGTTAGGTTATGAGTAATCCAATGCTGTGTACCACTGATCCAGTATAAGTATAACGATGAAATATTTTCTGAAGTTGGTAAAGGTATAAATATTTTAGAAGTTAAGTAAATACATTTCGAGTGGTCTACCAAATGTTCAGTCCTATGCTAAAAACTACATGAAATCAAAAGTTATAGTTTCTTGAGAACCTAATCTTATTGGATAGGGAAATCTTTCCAACAACCATAATTACTGCTTCCATTTATTAGATGGCAGCCATGTTACAGGTGCATTCTGTATATTATCTTATTTAATCCTCACCCCCTCGACACCAATTCAGTGGGTCAGGTTTCCTATTAAATTGCTACCCAGGTGATTCTAACATGCAGCCTGGGCTGAGAATTCCTAATTCAGAATAAAAGGAATAGGTGCGACTGCAGGCAGTTCATGTCCAATGCCAAGGCAGAGCCAAATGACACCCTGGCATCTGGCCATGCATGGGGAGGACAGCAGCCTGCCTGGAGCAGAGGGTGTGATGTCAGCTGTTGAAACCACCTGCAGCACAGGAACCACAGATGCAGATGTTCAATTCTGGAGAACTTGCAATGGAGGTAATGCCTATGACAGTACTTAAAAGAAAAAGTAAAAACAAACTACGTCTGAAAAGTGATTGTATTCAAGAGGTGCAGTGGCCTAGCCTTGACAGTAGTAGCTCTCATGAAGGCTGCGGAGGAGAGTTATCAGAGTAATGTTTCTTTTCCTCCAAATTCATCTGCTGAAGGCCTATCCCCCAGTGTGATGGTATTTGGAGATGAGGCCTTTGGGAGGTAATTAAGGTTAGATGAAGTAACGAGTGTGGGACCCTCATGATGGGATTAATGACCTTCTAAGAAGACACACCTGAGTGACTGCCCCGCCCACATGCACGCACGCACAGAGGGCACGTGAGCAGTCAGCTGCAGCCTATATGCCGAAAGAGGAAGCCTTAGAGTGAAGCCTGCCTTACCAGCGCCTTGCTCCTCGACTTCCCAGCCTCCAGAATGGTAAGAAATACGTTTCTGTTTTTCCTTGTCTATAAGCTACGGTATTTTCGTGATGGTAGTCCAAGCTAAGACAGGGAGCAGCCAGGAGGAGGGTTGGTTTTTCTAAACTAGGTAACATTTTAAGATATCTCCTCTCTGAAGCTTTACCTAACTCGTTCTCCCTCTGGCCTCCTGAGGCTTACTGTTCATTCCTCTCTGCTATATCTCTTATCACGATAGATGGCGGTTGTTTAAGAGTTTGCCTTACCCAGAGGACCGAGGTCTTTGAAGGCAGCCACCTGTCTTCTTTATCATTGGACTGCCTGAGGGACGCGTAATATCGCGCACCTAATAGGTGCTTAATAAGGCTTCGTCGAATGAATCAATAAGCCATTATAGACATCTCATCCTCACTGGTCTGGGGGAAACAGAGCATTCCCTCTGTCAAGGAAACTATTTAAGTCTCAGATCATGTGGCACAGGGCCTCTCTTAAGATGACAGTAAACTATGAATTAAAGTGACCAGCACGATTTCTCCATTGTGGTGAAGTTATCCATATTTTTTTGGTTTGTCAGGGCTTGGACTATAAATCACTGAGCTCTGAAATGAGAGCTCCATAAATAAATTGATTCCAGTAGGTTAGTCATAGAACGTATGGTGTATTTCCCAGTCAAAACCATAATTCTAATGCGCAGTCTTGGTGATGAATGGACCTATCCTGTAACTTTGCTCTTAATGTGATAAACGGTGGTGGTTGGAGGTTGACTGTCCTAGTCTTGTCTTACAGACCAAACCTTTACACATGTCAAGCCAGGTACAGCTTTAGAAGTTTTTATTTAAGAGAAAGTTAAACCTGAGGTCATGCTTCAGACAGCTGTGATTGAGTGCTACACAGAGCAGGGAATTTCTGAATTTCCTTCTGGAAAGTAAATGCAGATAAGCATGTTGGTGGTTCCTGGTTTATCCCCTGCCCCTCCCTTTTACTTTCTCCCAAAAGCATCTCAGCAGTTTTCTGTTGAGCTGATTTATGACATCACTACCAAGCTGGAGGTATAAAAACGGCTATCTTTTGAGAAGATTATCTGAAGCTTGGGTGGTTAACAATCAATTATATATCTATTTAAGATAGCACAACAGGATTCTTGCTATTTTTTCTAATTTTATTGAGATATAATTGACTTACAGCGGTGTATAAGTTTACAGTATACAGCATAATAATTTGACATATATATTGTGAAATAATTACCACAGTAAGTTAACATCCATCATCTCATATAGATACAGAAAGAAAAAGAAAAAAATGGTTTTTGTGATGACAGTGCTTAGGGTTTACTCTGTTAACAGCTTTCAAATATACCACACAGCGTTAGCTATAACCATCATGTTGTACATTACATCCCTCATCCTTACTTGCCTTATAACTGGAAGCTTGTACCATTGACCGCCTTTAATCCCCACCACCCCCTTTCTTGTAACCACAAAGTTTTGCTTTGAGTTTTGCTTTTTCTTTTGTTTTTTTGTTTATTGTTTGTTTAGATTCCATATATACATGAGCTCATACAGGGTTTATCTCTCTCTGACTTATTTCACTTAGCATCATGCCCTCAAAGTCCATCCATGTTATGACAGATGGCAGGATTTCCTTCTTTTTTTATGGCTGAATAATATTCCAGTGTGTGTGTGTATGTGTGTACTGTGACAATGGGGTTGCAGATATCTCTTTGACACAGTGTTTTTGTTTCCTCTGGATGTATTCCCAGAAGTACGACTGCTAGACCATATGGTAGTTCTATTTTGAATTTTTTGAAGAACTTCCATACTGCTCTCTGTAGTGGCTGCACAAGTTTTCATTCCCACCAACAATGCACCAGGCTTCCCTTTTCTCCTCATCCTCCCCAGCTTTTGTTATTTCTTACCTTTTTGATAATGGCCATTTTTTTTCCTATAAATTTATTTATTTCATTTTTGGCTGCATTGGGTCTTCGTTGCTGTGTGCGGGCTTTCTCTAGTTGCAGCGAGCAGTGGCTACTCCTCATTGTGGTGTGTGGGCTTCTCATTCCGGTTGCTTCTCTTGTTGTGGAGCATGGGCCATAGGCACATGGGCTTCAGTAGTTGTGGCACGTGGGCTCAGTAGTTGTGGCTCACGGGCTCTAGAGCGCAGGCTCAGTAGTTGTGGCGCACCGCGGCATGTGGGATCTTCCCAGACCAGGGCTCGAACCCGTGCCCCCTGAATTGGCAGGCAGATTCTTAACCACTGCACCACCAGGGAAGCTCAGTAATGGCCATTCTTTTTTCCCCCAGTTTTATCAAGATGTAACAGACATACCTCACTGTATAAGTTTAAAGTGTACAGCATAATGACCTGACTTACATATAATGTGAAATGATTACTGCAATAAGTTTAGTTAGTATCCATCATCACATATAGATAAAATAAAAAGGAAATGAAAAAAAATTTTTTCCCAGGTGATGAGAACTCTTGGGATTTATGCTCTTAACTTTCATACATATCATACAGCAGTGTTAACTATAGTCATCATGTTGTACATTAATCATCTTTTTCCATCTATTACTGGAAGTTTGTACATTTTGACCACCTTCCTCCAATTCTACCTACCCCTACCCTTCACCTCTGGTAACCACAAATATGATCTTTTTCTGTGAGTTTGTTTTTTTCTTTTTTTACTATTAGATTCCACATATAAGTGAGATCATACAGGATTTGTCTCTCTCTGTCTGACTTGCTTCACTTAGTATAATGCCCTCCAGGTCCATCCCTGTTGTCACAAATGCCAGGATTTCCTTTTTTATTTTTTTTTTTAATGGATGAAAATATTCCATTGTGTGTGTGTGTGTGTGTGTCTGTCTGTGTGTGCAACTTCTTTATCCATTCATCCATCAATGCCATCAATGGACACAGGTGGTTTCTCTGTCTTGGCTATTGTGAATAATGCTGCTATGAAGTGTGGGTGCAGATATCTTTTTGAGTTCGTGTTTTCATTTAGTTTGGATATATTCCCAGAACTGGAATTGCTAGATCATATGGTAGTTCTAGTTTTAATTTTTTGAGGATCCTACATCCTGTTTTCCATAGTGGCTGCACCAGTTTATAATCCCACCAACAGTGCATGTTCTTGACAGCATTTGTTCTCACTTTTCTTTTTGAGGATGGCTGTTCTAATAGGTACGAAGTGATATCTCATTTGTGTTTTTTAAATTTCCTATGGAAGTATAGTTGATTTACAATGCTGTGTTAGTTTCAGGTATACAGCAAAGTGATTCAATTATACATACATATATATCCATTTTTTTCAGATTCTTTTCCCTTAAGTTATTAAAAAATATTGAGTAGAGTTCCCTGTGCTATACAGTAGGTCCTTGTTGGTTATCTATTTTATATATAGTAGTGTGTATGTGTTAATCTCAAACTCCTAATTTAGCCCCCCCCCTTTCCTCTTTGGTAGCAATAAGTTTGTTTTCTATGTCTGTGGGTCTATTTCTGTTTTGTAGATAAGTTCATTTGTATAATTTTTTTTAGATTCCACATATAAGCAATATCATATGATATTTGTCATTTCCTGTCTGGCTTACTTCACTTAGTATGGTAATCAGTAGGTCCATCCATGTTGCTGCAAATGGCATTATTTCATTCTTTTTAATGGCTGAAAATATTTCATAGTGTATATGTACCAAATCTTCTTTATCCATTCCTCTGTTGATGGACATCTAGGTTGCTTCCATGTTTTGGCTATTGTAAATAGTGCTGCAATGAACATTGGGGTGCATGTATCCTTTCGAACCCTGGTTTTCTCCAGATATACGCCCAGGAGTGGGATTGTTGGATCATATGGTAGCTCTATTTTTACTTTTTAAGGAAGCTCCATACTGTTCTTCACAATGGTTGTACCAATTTACATTCCCACCAACATTGTAGGAGGGTTCTCTTTTCTCCACAGCCTCTGCAGCATTTATTGTTTGTAGATTTTTGATGATGGCCATCCTGACTGGTGTGAGGTGATACCTCATTGTAGATTTGATTTGCATTTCTCTAATAATTAGTGATGTTGAGCATATTTTCATATGCTTTTTGGCCATCTGTATGTCTTCCTTGCAGAAATGTCTATATAGATCTTTTGCCCATATTTTGTTTGGGTTGTTTGTCTCTGACATTGAGCTGCATGAGCTGTTTGTATATTTTGGAGATTAATCCCTTGTTGGTCACTTCAAAACTATGGACTTTCAAAACTATGTTGAATAAAAGTGGTGAGAGTGGACATCTTTGTCTTGTTCCTGAACTTAGAGGAAATGCTTTCAGCTTTTCACCGTTGAATATGATGTTAGCTGTAGGTTTGTCATATATGGTGTTTATTATGTTAAGTTATGTTCCCTCTATGCCCACTTTCTGGAGAGTTCTTATCATAAATGGGTGTTGAATTTTGTCAAAGCTTTTTCTGCATCTATTGAGGTGATCATATGGTTTTTATTCTTCAATTTGTTAATATGATATATCACATTGATTGATTTGCATATATTGAAGAATCCTTGCATCCCTTGCTAATATTTTGTTGAGGATTTTTGAATCTATGTTCATCAGTGATATTGGCCTGTAATTTTCTTTTTTTGTGGTATCTTTGTCTGGTTTTGGTACCAGGGTGATGGTGGCCTCATAGAGTGAGTGGGAGTGTTCCTTTCTCTGCAATGTTTTGGAATAGTTTCAGAAGGATAGGCGTTAACTCTTCTCTAAATGTTTGATAGAATTTGCTTAGGAAGCCATCTGGTCCTGGATTTTGTTTGTTGGGAATTTTTAAATCACAGTTTCAATTTCAGTACTTGTGATTGGTCTGTTCATATTTTCTATTTCTTCCTGGTTCAGTCTTAGGAGATTGTACCTATCTATAAGAATTTGTCCATTTCTTCTAGGTTGTCCATTTTATTGGCATATAGTTGCTTGTAGTAGTCTCTTATGATCCTTTGTATTTCTACAGTGTCAGTTGTAACTTCTCCTTTTTCATTTCTAATTTTATTGATTTGAGTCCTCTCCCTTTTTTTTCTTGATGTGTCTGACCAAAGGTTTATCAATTTTGCTTATCTTTTCAAAGAAACAGCTTTTAGTTTTATTGATCTTTTTTATTGTTTTCATCTCTATTTCATTTATTCCTGCTCTGATCTTTATGATTTCTTTCCTTCTGCTCACTTTGGGTTTTCTTTGTTCTTTCTCTGATTGTTTTAGGCGTAATGTTAGGTTGATGAGATTTTTCTTGTTTCCTGAGGTAAGATTGTATTGCTATAAACTTCCCTCTTAGAACTGCTTGTATTAATTTTCTGTCTGCATGGTTTGTTTATTGATGAAAGTGGGGTGTTAAAGTCCCCCACTATTATTGTGTTACTGTTAATTTCTCCTTTTATGGCTGTTAGTATTTGCCTTATGTATTGAGGTGCTCCTATGTTGGGTGCATATACATTTACAACTGTCATATCTTCTTCTTGGATTGATCCCTTGGTCATTATGTAGTGTCCTTCTTTGTCGCTTCTAACAGTCTCTGTTTTAAAGTCTATTATGTCTGATGTAAGTATTGCTACTCCAGCTTTCTTTTGACTTCCATTTGCATGGAATGCCTTTTTCCATCCCCTCACTTTCAGTTTGTATGTGTTTCTAGATCTGAAGTGGGTCTCTTGTAGACAGCATATATATGGGTCTTGTTTTTGTATCCATTCAGCCCATCTATGTTTTTTGGTTGAAGCATTTAGTCCAGTTATATTTATTGTAATTATCGATATGTATGTTCTGATTGCCATTTTGTTAATTGTTTTGGGTTTGTTTTTGTACGTCTTTTTTCTCCCCTTCCTCTTTTGTTCTCTTGTGACTTGACGACTAAATTTAATGTTGGTGTTTGAATTCCTTCTTCTTTTTTGTGTGTGTATCTACTGTGGATTTTCTGTTTGCAGTTACCATGAGGTTTTGATATAGCAGTCTGTATATATACAAGATTGTTTTAAGTTGCTGGTTTTTTAATTTCAAATGCATTTCCAATATCCTGAATTTGTACTCTCTTCTCACAATTTCTCATTTTCATATCATATTTGTGTGTGGATGATTTCCTGTGTTTATTGTATGTTTGCCTTTACTGGTGAGCTTCTCCATTTGTAATTTTCTTGTTTCTAGTTGTGGCCTTTTCTTTTCCTAGAGAAGTTACTTTAGCATTTGTTGCAAAGCTGGTCTGGTGGTGCTGAATTCTCTTAGCTTTTGCTTGTCTGTAAAGCTTTTGATTTCCCTGTCAAATCTGAATGAGAGACTTGCTGGGTAGAGTACTGTTGGTTGTAGCTTCTTCCCTTTCATCACTTTAAATATATTGTGCCACTGCCTTCTGGCTTGCAGAGTTTCTGCTGAGAAATCAGGTGATAACCTTATGGGAGTTCCCTTGTATGTTTTTGTTGCTTTTTCCTTGTTGCCTTTTTAAAAATAATTAATTAATTAATTTTTATGGCTGTGTTGGGTCTTCGTTGCTGCATGCAGGCTTTCTCTAGTTGTGAGTTGGGGCTAGCTGCTCTTCATCGTGGTGAATGGACTTCTCATTGCAGTGGCTTCTCTTGTTGTGGAGCATGGGCTCTAGGCATGAGGGCTTCAGTAGTTGTGGCACGTGGGCTCTAGAGCGCAGGCTCAGTAGTTGTGGCGTACGGGCTTAGTTGCTCTGTGGCATGTGGGATCTTCCCGGACCAGGGCTCAAACCTGTGTCCCCTGCATTGGCAGGTGGATTCTTAACCACTGCACCACCAAGGAAGTCCCTTCCTTGTTGCTTTTAATATCTTCTCTTTGTCTTTAATTTTTGTCAGTTTAACTACGGGGTGTCTAGGTGTGTTCCTCCTTGGGTTTGTCCTTCCTGGGACTCTTTGCGCTTCCTGGAATTGGGTGACTTTTCTTTCCCATGTTAGGGAATTTTTCAGTTATTGTCTCTTCAAATATTTTCTCAGGTCCTCTCTCTTTCTCTTCTCCTTCTGGGACCCCTATAATGCAAATGTTGGTATATTTAATGTTGTCCCAGAAGTCTCTTAGACTGTCCTCATTTCTTTTTCATTCTTTTTTCTTTATTCTGTTCCTCGGCAGTGATTTCTTACATTCTGTCTTCCAACTTGCTTATCTATTCTTCTGTCTCAGTTAGTCTGCTATTGATTCCTTCTAGTTTGTTTTTCATTTCAGTTATTTATTGTTCATCTCTGTTTGTTTGTTCTTTAGATCTTCTAGCTCTATGTTAAATATTTCTTGTTTCTTCTTGGTCTGTGCCTCCATTCTTTTTCTGAGCTCTTGGATCATCTTTATTCTCACTACTCTGAAATCTTTTTTGGGCAGATTGCCTATCTCCACTTCATTTAGTTGTTCTTCTGGGGTTTTATTTTGTTCCTTCATCTGAGGCATGTTCCTCTGCCATCTCATTTTGTCTAACTTTCTGTGATTGTGGTTTTCATTCTGCAAGTAGCTGCATTGTAGTTCTTCTGCTGTCTACCCCCTGATGGATGAGGCTGGTCTAAGGGCTTGTGCAGGCTTCCTGGTGGGAGGGACTGGTTTCTGCCTACTGGTGGGTGGAGCTGGGTCTTGTCCCTCTGGTGGGCAGAGCCATGCTCTGAGGTCTCCTTCTCCTGATGCCAGACCCCTATGCTGGGGAGCCTGATGTGGGGCTCAGAACTTTCACTCCTGTGGGAGAACCTCTGTGATATAATTATTTTCCAGTTTGTGGGTTGTCTACCCAGTGGGTATGGGATTTGATTTTATTGCAATTGCATCCCTCCTACAATCTCCTTGTGGCTTCTTCTTTGTCTTTGGATGTAGGATATCTTTTTTTAGTAGGTTCCAGTGTTTTTTGGTCGATGTTTGTTCAGCAGTTAGTTGTGATTTTGGTGTTTTCATGCAAGGAGGTGAGCTCACATCTTTGTACTCTGCCATGTTGTCTTCCAATCCTGTTTTTATTATGTTAATTAGCATTCTTCTATCCACTCAAAGAACTCCCTTTATCATTTCTTGGAAGTCAGGTCTGGTGGTAATGAACTCCCTTAACTTTTGTCTGTTTGGGAAAGTCTTTATTCCTCCTTTGTTTCTGAAGGATGGCTTCACCAGGTGTAGAATTCTTGGTTGACAGTTATTTTCTTTCAGTGTGTTGGATATGTTATCCCATTTTCTCTTGGCCTGAAAAGTTTCTGTTGATAACACTGTTGATAATCTTATGGGGATTCCCTTTTATGTAATTTCTCTCTTTTCTCTTGCTGCTCATAAAATTCTTTGTCTTTTGATAATTTAATTATAATGTGTCTCTGTGCAGTCCTGTGCAGGTTCAATGTATTTGGGGTCCTTTGGGCCTTTTGGATCTGGATATCTATTTCTGTTTTGGGAACTTTTCAGCCATTATTGCTTTAGTTTTACTTTGTCCCTTTCTCTTTCTCTTCTCCTTCTGGAATTCCCACAATATGAATATTGTTTCTTTTTATTGTGTCCCATAAGTCCTGTAGGCTTTCTTCTCTGTCATTTTTTGTTGTTGTTGTTGTCTTTTTGCTCCTCTGACTGGTTAATTTCAAACATCTTATCTTCTAGGTCACTGATTTTTTCTTCTGTGGGGTTGAGTTTATTTTTGAAGCTCTCTGTTGAATTCTCAGTTCAGTTATTTTATTTTTCAGCTCTAGGATGTCTGTTTTTTTTTTGTTTGTTTGTTTGTTTTTTATGGTTTCTGTTTCTTTATTGAACTTCATGTTTTGGTCATGCAGATGTCCTAATTTCATTTAGCTGTTTGGCTTTGTGTTCTTGTAGTTCACTAAACTTCTTTAAGAGGATTATTCTGAAATTTTTGACAGTTCATAGATTTCCATTTCTTTAGGGTTAGCTATTAGCACTTTATTAGTTTCCTTTGGTGGTATGATATTTACCTGATGTTTTTGTGATCCTTGATTCCTTAAATTGGTATCTGTGCATTTGAGTATGTGGTCTCCTCTTCCAGACTTTGCATGTTTACTTTGGCAGAGACAGTTCTTCACCAGTTAGTTCAGTTTGGGTTTCTGGACATGTCTCCTAGTAATGTCCTTGGGCAGGTTGAGCCTGCTATTAGGGTTTATTTTGGGGTGAGGCAGCTGTTCAAGCTGAGGTCAGGGGTGGGGGTGTATGCCACTAGCTGAGAACAGCTGGAAAGGACTGCTGGCTTGGTTCCTTGACCATGTGAGGCTATAGGATGGGCTCCACAGTTGCCTTGATTCTCTGGTCAGGCTTACTAGATGGCAGGGACTGGGTAATATACTCAAGAGTAGGTGGGGCTATGAATTAGCTTCCCTGCCCTGTTAGGACAGCAGGACGGGACCCAGAGCCTGCACAACTCATTGTTTGGGGACCTGAATCAGGCAACAGTGTGCACTGAATATTCTGGTCAGGTGAGGCCACCAGTTTTGCTCTGCAGACAGGGAAAGCATGGGCTATGCTCTGTTGAAGTTCCAATGTAAGTAGGACTGTTGGATGGGCTGTGCAGCTTCCTGTGTGCTCTGGTTAGGTTCCCTGGTCAGGCAGGCTGAAGGCTGTATTCAGCAATGAGCGGGGCTATGAATTCATTTCCCTGCCTGGTCACAGTGAGAAAAGCAGCTCCAAAACCACTAAGGCTCTTTGTTTGTGGTCCTGACTCGAGTAGACCCATGCCCCAAGTTCCCTGGCTGAACAGGGCCACTCGCTTTACTCTGGGGGCGATCAGCTCTGTCCACCTGCCTCTCAGCTCAAGTGTTGCTGGGTTACACAGCTTCCAGATGTTCTCACCAGCCCTTCCTGTCAGATGGGGATGGGAGCCATGTTCTGCATCTGGTAGGGCTGTGACTCAGCTTTTCTGCCTGGGAGTGGTCAGACCAGGCTCTAGGACCAGCAAAACTCCTCCACTGGGGACTTGAATCAGATAGACCTGTACCCTGCCAAGTACCCTAGTCAGACTGGGCCATCGACTTGGTTCTACAGATGAGCAAAGCCGCTGGTTGGGACTACTACTGAAGCACAGGGGGATGCTTTAGCCTCACTCCCTTGTTCTAGGATTCTCTTAGTTGTGTCTTGTCCATGAATTGTTGTTAATTGTTCCTCTTGTGAGGGGGAGTGAAGTCAGGAATGACCTATGTCACCATTTGGGACATGTCACTTATCAATAATAGCCATTCTGTGGTGTTAGCTCATTTTGCATTTCCTTGATGATTAGTGGTGTTGAGCATCTTTTTCATGTACCTGTTGGCCTTTTCAGTATCTTTAAAAAGAAAGCCTATTCAGGTCCTTTGCTCATTTTGGATTATTTGTGTGTTTTTTGCTATTGAGTTTCATGAGTGTTTTATATATTTTGGATATTAACCCCTTATCAAATATGTGGTTTGCAAATATTTTTTTCCCATTCTGTTCATTGTATTTTCATTTTGTAGATTGTTTCTTTTGCTGTGCAGAAGCTGTTTCGTTTGATTCAGTCCCTCCTGTTTATTTTTGATTTTGTTGCTTGTGCTTCAGGTGTCATATCCAAAAAATCATAGCCAAGACCTATATAAGGAGCTTTTTCCCTATGTTTTCTTCTAGGAGTTTCATGGTTTCAGTTCTTACATTTAAGTCTTTACAGTATTCTTATTTTTAGATATATTTTTTTAAGGGACAAGTTCGGAAAAAAATTATTGAGTTGACACAGTATCAAGCAGTATCAAGTCTTTTTTAAATTAATTAATTAATTTTTGGCTGCATTGGGTCTTTGTTCCTGCACGCAGGCTTTCTCTAGTTGCAGCAAGCGGGGGCTACCCTTTGTTGCAGTGTGTGGACTTCTCTTTGCGGTGGTTTCTCTTGTTGCGGAGCATGGGCTCTAGGCATGCGGGCTTCAGTAGTTGTGGCACGCGGGCTCAGTAACTGTGGCTCGTAGGCTCTAGAGCGCAGGCTCAGTAGTTGTGGCGCACAGGCTTAGTTGCTCTGTGGCATGTGGGATCTTCCTGGACCACGGCTCAAACCCGTGTCCCCTGCATTGGCAGGAGGATTCTTAACCACTGCACCACCAGGGAAGTCCCTAAAGTCTTAATGTACTATACTTACCTCACTCCCACCATGTCCCAGAGGATTTGGTAGGCCAAGTTCTCTGACTCCATGCCTCGTGCTTTAGATAGGTGGACAAAGTGTCATTTCCAACGTACTCCACATTATCGAGAACTTGGCTTACCATTTTGATTCTCCTGAAGTATACCTTTAAGACATCAACAAGATAAGGGGACTCTAATTTGGCTAATGCTTCTTGGCCATTGTCACTGATAAAGGGCCGGTACTACAACTTCAGTGGTCTGTAGTCACAAGTCACGTTGTGGGTTATCATTTTGGCCAGATTAGAAGTGGAGAACTGGGGGATTGAGTTGTTTCATTCAGTACACCAGACCACAGTATATACTCTAGGAGTCCTGAAGACTTTCTGGACTCATAACCTTACTTCACAGGTACGGAGTTGGAGGTCTAGACAGGTAAACGGAGTTGCTCTAATTCCCATCGCTGGTTAAAGAAAGAGCTAAGACCCAGCTAGGCCTTCCTAAGCTGTAAATGGGTCTATTATCTTTCCTGTATAGAATCTATACTGTGAGCACAAATTATATCATAAAGTAAAATATATATCACTCATTAATAGTAGTGGCTTTTAATTAAAATACTAGAAGTAATATTTCAACAATCTGGTGATATTAGTGATTCTCAAATTTTAGTATACATTTAAAATCGCCCAGAGAACTTGCTGCAACAGATGGTGTCACTCTGAGTTAGTAGATGGGGCCCTCGAGTAGGCCTTTATAACAGGTTTCCAAGTGGTCCTGATGGTAATGCTGTTAGCCTGGAGACCACACTTTGGGAACCTAGGTGGTCTAAAGCAAACCCATACGGTTTCCTGCTATTTGTTATGTGCCACTTGTATACTGTCCACCAATTGAGGGCCACGTGGTTAGATCCCCCAGCAGGAAGAGCAACTAGTGAACTTTTCTCTGACCTTCCTAGTGCCTTTTCCAGCACTTGCTTAGGGGTGGAGAGCTCTGGCTTGAGTCAAACGGCCTAGGTGCTCTATTCTGTGTTCTAATGGCTGCATGATCTTGGATAAGTCGCTTAGCCTCAGTGCTTCAGTTTCCCCATTTGTAGAATGGAGATATTGTCTTCTAACTCATAATTGTGGAAGGATTAAATCAGATAACACATACAAAGAGTTTAAATGAACAATAATCACTTGGTCTATCAATCAGAGACCAGTCAGGAAAAAAGAAATGACTCTAGATCTTAAAGAAAGACCTGAATAAAGAGGATTGGTTACTCAGGTGATGGAAGGACTCAGAAACCAAACTGGGGGTGGTGAGAGAAACCAGAGGTTTAGCAACAGCAGAAAGCTGCAACTACCCTTTGGCTTAGGATAAAAATGGGAGGAGGCACTGTTGCCAGAGGAACAGAGAGGGAGAGAGGAGCATAGTAGGGCTGCTCAGATTCCAAAGAGTCTTTCTGGCAGGAACTGGAGCCACAGGGGAGATTCACTACCTAGAAGCCAGAGGGCAAGAGACCCTGAGTATATAGTTCTCTGTGATACAGAACAGAGCAGGGGAAAAGCAGTAAATGAATCTCAAGAGTTACTGCTATACATGGTATATTAGTCATTGTTGCCATGACTAATTACTTATGTGCCCCTCTCATCGCCATCACTAGACCATGCCTTCATGTCTAGGACCCTCACTGTGCTTAGGTGTTGAGTGCCATGTACATGCAAAGTGGCCTCATTATAAATTCATTCAGCAATCAAAACAAATGGGAAAGTTATTTTAGATTAAGAATGGTTTGCATATATGACTAGATGCTAGAGTGTGAAACCAGAATCTGTAGTGAATCTTTGTTCCCTGTCTAGAACCCCATGTCACACCTCTGCCTGCTGCACAGTGCCTCACAGTGTCCCTGCACTGTGCCTGTTTCAAACACGCAGCCTGTAGAACAGAGAGACAAAGCCAGATACATTCACTAACCATAGTTTGTAGAGAACAATTCTGAAGGTTTGGGGATGGATGGTGAAGGGGAGGGATTGAGGGACAGTGGATGTCACATTTTCTTGGAGCAAGAACATGCCTTGCAATGACATCACCTAGAGCTACTTCTTTTCATCATTAAGGATATAGTGAAATGACGTAAATGACACTGAGCTATATCATTCATGTGTTCTTCTCACTTGACAAAAATGAGATAATGTAATGACAGTGATAGGGGGTGGGTGGGAGACTACAGAAGGAGAAGCAACATTATTAACCAAAAGAGCAAGAGAACATATGTCTTCAGTGATCACTGAAATTTCAAACCGTAACCTAAGTTTCAAAACAAACTTTATTCTGTTTGAAGACCTAATACAATGCATTAAAGCAACTTAAAACAACAAGACATAGCTCCATTGAATCTATAGCTTGAACAAATGTCAAGGAGGCACAGTCCCCCCGCCCCCCGCCCCAGGTGCCTTGTAAAGGCAAAATTACAACTGACCATGACATCCTCCCTCTCGTCAAAAGACCAACTTTATTTTAACAATGTCATAGAAACAGATTTGTAAAAACATCGAAGAGATTGTAGCTTTAAAAAATACACACATATAAATGTTTTTTTTGTTTGTTTTGCCTTTTTTTTTTTTTCTTTTTTTAAATAGCAGCATCCTGGGCAGCTAATGCTATCTCATGGTGACAAGTTCAATGTTAAGTTGGTTAGTGTTTCCAATGAACCCAATTTTGTTCATAATACTAGTAATTTATACTAGTAATTTATATAACGAGATTTCTAAAAAATAAGAATTTGGCATTTCAGAACTTTGTCCCATGTGAGGCATTGTGCTATAAACTGCCCCTTTCTTAAATGACCCTGAACTCAAATTTCAGGGTCTGCTCTCCAACTGACTTGGATACCATGCATAGCAAAAGCACAGTTGTTAGAACCAGCAGAATTTTTCTCCCAAAAAGGAACATCAGTAGGACTTCCCAAACACGTTACTAGTTCATAACCAGCTATATGACAAAGCAATTGGTTCCCCACAGTGACAGCTCACATAAACACATTTTGACTTGACACACTGAAAACGAGGATTTCCAAGTTCAGCGAGTCACATAGACCAGCTACCCAAAAGGAGTAACTTTTAAACAACAGAAACAAGCCAAAGAATTATGAACTTCTTCTCACTTCACTTGCAAACACTTTTCACCTTATAAGACAAAACAAAGCAACTTCAAAGGAAAAAAAAAAACCCGTACACACATACAAGAATTGTACTAGACATTGGCTTGTTGTGTACTTGAACTCAACGACTGTGGATCTGTTTTGGCTGAAAGGTGTACTGGAAACACAGTCCATGCACATATACATATATACACATATCAAGGGCCGTGAAGTCGTCAGATGTTGCAGACACAGGCTTTTTGCCTTTTCAACATGGTTATGATTTTTCCCTCATGTATTATATCAGATCCCAGTGCTCCCAATTCTACAGCCCCATCACAGCCTCTCTGCAGCTTAGCTTCTGGCTTTTATCTTCAGGATGCTGCATTGGGTGGGGAAAATCAATGCATGGATGTAAGCACGTATCAGGAGGGGCTCTGCTGTATCCATCCCTAATCATAAGCCGCTCAGTGTGGTTAGGAGATGAATGATTGGACTCAGAGCCCTGCTGGTCAAGCATCTACAAGGACAGATGTGATGGCATGCCACACGCTGTCAGAAGGGTACTGGGCACAGGCGAAGCCTCATAGGTAAGTTGTGACTCATGGTGACAGGAAACAATGAATCCTGCCTTTGCTGGTCAAAGAAAAACCTATTGCGTTTCTGCTCGTGAGATAAAGAAATAAGGCAAGTGCCTAAATACCATGCCATCTTGTGAAGTGTTGAAGCAAAAACATGAACAGAATGGTAGCTTTTTAATGCAATATTCCATCTCAGATCTTATATTTTAGAAATTAAAGTTCCTTAATAGCATACATGGATGTGCTACTAAAAAAACCACCAAACCTAGTTGATAAACTACTATTAACTAATGGTTGGGCTTCTGTATGACATGGAAGGATAGTTGTAAAGGAGACACTCAGAGAATAAAACCAGGGGAATCATCAATTGTCTGGAGATGCGAGGGAGATGGTCAGGTCAGTACAGTCAAGTTTGAGGGCTGACAGTCCGGCTGTAAGACTGACTATTGCTATTGATATGAGTAGCTTCATGTAAAAAGGAAAAAAAAAAAAAACATTCTACAGTTGATTAAGTCAGCCACTAGACTGATTCTTTCAAAAGAATTTTAAAAGGAACATTAAAGAACAAAACAAAACCCCCTTACCCCCCCAGTAGTTGAAGGAAAGAGAAATAAAGCTGTGGTGAATGTAATATTGAGCAAGGAAAACTGAAGTTGTTAAGTGTCCATTTTAATCTCCCCTTTATTCCTCCCACCACAGGTACAGTTCCCACTGAACCCAAAGGCTTTTGCATATGTAAATTGGGGAGAGGGATCTCTTGCTGTTGCCTTCAGTTGGAAAGAATACTCTAACAACTCCTTCCTTTTCCCCACAGTGAAGTGTAACACATACAATTATTTGGGTGAATGAATGAGGACTGTTACTATGATTCCTACAATGGCCATGACTTGAACAAGCTCCCCACAATCAGGGCAGGAACGATTATGACCATGTCTATTTGCTTTCTGATCTAAGTTGAATGGAAGGCTAGGAAAATAGCAGATATCCAGATAAAAATATCTATCTATCTTTTCAGATCATGCTTTTTCTACAATGGATGTTGGTTGGTTTTTAACGGGTAGTCTAATGTTAAAGAGAGACAGGTTTTTCTAAATGCAGCAATGATACTTTGAAATCAGTGTTTCCAACAAGGGTGAACACTGCTCCAGGACCCTGCCTGCCTGCCTTCCTTCCTAAGAAGACCTAGCATTCCGGTAGGTTTGTAATTGTCATGAGGGTATAGTAAGTAAAGTAGCAGATCAAAGTGGGAAAAGACTTCACTTTGCAGTGATCCACTTCTCTGTAATCAATCACAAGAAAGAGAAAGTGCATGCCATCCTGCCACCCCCCCCCCCCCCCACCTGTACATCCCTTTGCTACATTCCCCTCCCTAGATTCAAGAAGTTCACAATTCTTTATGAAACAAACATTGCCAGGTACCGTATCGTAAGTAAGTCTTGAAACAACATTGTTGAACTCAGCCATACTTTGTCATATTCATATATCTTTCTCTTTTTTTATTGAATAAAGCAGCTTTGAAGCTTATCAGGCACTGCCCAACAAAACATTTAGTCCAAAAAAATCTGTTATGAACTTTTTAACCTTGGGCTAACAGCCAAGTACTCTGTACAAGAAAAACTGTAAAATATTTCATACTTTTAAATCTGAAGCCATTTTTTTTTTTTAAACTGGCATCCTGTACATTTCTTCTTTTAAAAAAAAAGGTAACGAGTAACAAAATGAATATTAACAAAAAAAATCGGGACAGTATTTTCAAGCAACAAAAATTGGGGCAGGGGAAGCTTATTCTGAAGGAACGTTTAAAACAGGTAACAACAATGATGAAAATTAAGAATTGCATAGCACTGTGAATTTAGCCTTCAGCACAACAAAACAGAAGCCATTTGGTATTGATACAAATCCATCTATTTGATAGTTAGTCAGTCGTTCAATATTATGTACATATTTTATATACTAAATGTCATTTTGAAGTCCTATTTTCCAAGCTCCATTTTTCTGTTGGTGGGTTTTCTTGGTTTGTAGAGTTTTAATGAAACAAACACTTTCTGGCACTTTGCTGCAACAGAATTTCCTCTGAACGTACACGAGCGGATGTTCCCCAAAGTGTCTCCTGTGAGCTGAAGTGCCTTTCTGCTACATATCGGTTCATTTCGTTAGAAAATGAAATAATCCACAGTGCGATGTGTCTGGGGCCACCGTGTACGGCACCACCCAGGCTGGACCGAGCGACCCCAGGCCAGGGCTCGTCAGCCCGTTCCCCGCTCCGGTCTCCAAGGTCCCAACTCTTGAGCTGGTAAAGCTTCTGAAAGCACGAACAAGCACCATGGTTAAAGGCCTCTTTGTCCCTGCACGCAGAGATTTTTGCATTTCTTTTTCTCTTGGTGTCGTGTGTGGTTGTGACTTCTTTAAATTAATCCAAAAAACAAAACCAAAAAGAAAGAAAGAGGAAAGAAAGGAAGGCTAATTAAGCACTCCAGACGAGGAATGGTGGTGGTCGTCGCCCCGTGCGAGCCCGCCGCGTATGTGTCTTCCCCTACTGCCGTGTGACCGAAAGCTCGAGTCACATCTGAAGACAGGCGGCTGGGTGTCCGCAGCTCAGTTCCCAGCTCGGGCTGCAGGGGGAGCCCTGTGCTTGCTGGAGGCCTCGGGGAGCTGAAGGTGAGGAGCAGGCGGGAGGGCGGCCCTTCATCGCCGCTGCTGCGCGTACACCGGGTAGGCTAGTGTGACGTTGAGGGAGTCGTTGTGCTGCACGAGGGACGTGTGTTGGTAGTGGAGCACCAGTTCCTTCAGGGAGCTGTACAGGTTGTAGGGCTCGGCGAAGCCGTAGCCCGTGGCCGTCTTGTTGATGACGCAGTGCTTGACCTCACCGTCCACCCTGCACACGGAGAGAGAGCACAAGGGCCTGGGTGAGCTGGGCCAGGACGAGGCGCTTTTGGTAAAAGCATCGTGAAAAATCCCCGATGCAGGCCAGCCTCCACATGGGGACTAGTCCTGGGGGAGCCCTAGGCTCGTGGAGTTGTCCCTTGTCACTTACTGGCTGAGTAACTTCGGGAGGTAACGCAGCTTCACTGAGCCACTGGATTGTCAGCTATAGCATGGATTAAAAGGGAGACAGTGGTAACCTATCTGTAAGAAAGAGGGGAGCTTTGGGAAATGAGGCGATGTATGGGAGGGGCTTGCTCGATGCCTAGAACGCGGTGAGCAGGCAACGGGGGGTGACTTCAGCCATTACCATGAGCGCTGCTGCCCAGAGTGGTACCGGTACCATTACAATTACAGTAATAATAATCGTACAAGCCTGTTACAATTATTAACAGGATTCCTCCTTTCAGGCAGGCCTGGGATCGTCCACATACCTCTCCATCTACTCTCTATTCTCCTATTCCCTTGTCCTCACTCAAAGTTCTCACTCCTTTCCTGTAGCAATATTTCTCTGCTTAAATGGACGGAGATGACGGGCTATAAAATACTTGGAGACCCTTTCTCTCCTAGAGGACATTCCGTCTCTGAAATAATGTCTGTCGGTGATCCAACCTCACTCTTCAAAGTACCCCCAAACTATTACATAAACAAAGGAAAATAGGTCATAGGATGGAAATGTCTTCTCTTGGGTGTACTTATCTCAGGGACAGTGACCAGGGTCCTTTCTCTTACTGTTTTGACCTGTCCCCGATGGGGACTTTACCTGTGGGTGGTGCTTCCATGTGAATCACCTCAGATTCTAACTATACGGAAGCCCCCCCCCCCCCCGCAAAAAGCAGCAAGTGTGGCTAATTTATTTCCATTTAAAAGATGAAAAAGAAAAACAAGACTTCTCCCAAGCCCTAGTCTTCCACCTAAACAGCAGGTTTCTTTCTACTCGACAGCTATTCCTGCCTAGAATTGAAAATATGAGGTTTGATTTCCTCTTCTCCACTGTTGTCCTACTGTAACACTCTTAAAGATTACTTTTCCAAATCCTTGCCCGCACGGTTGGCTGGCTGAATGAATGAAACACCTCCTTGAGATGTCTGACGAGACAAGTAATCGGCTGGAGGTACATACACTACGGAGCACGCGTAGCAGCCCTGTTTACTGCTTTCCCGGACAAGAAAAGTGCCATCTCGTTTCCCTCGCAACAGGTTTTCGGCTTTGTTTCGGTTGCTGCTTCCAACATTCCACGTCTTCTCGTCATGGTGGGGCAAATCCTCATCATCTTCCACCAGCGAATATTGGCTAAAAAGGTAGAAGAGACGGTTTCTAAATGAAGTACATGGCAGCCAGCAGCCTGCCCCTCTGAGAAAGGGCCCTCTCCTCACTTCGATCTAGTTCCTGCCCCTCCTCCAAGCAAGTCAGGCCAGCGATTTGAGGGTCTGACTCAACCAGCTTCTCTGGCCTGAGTTTCCTCATTGAGTTTAGCCTTCAACACCCCCCCCCCACCCGGAACAAAGAGTTTTAGTAGCACTAAGTGATACTCTTCCTGTTCTCAAGTCAGCATCTACGCTCAGCTACCTGCGGCAGAGAACAAGGTATTAAACAATCCCGTTTGTCCAGTTTAGATCAGGAAATTGATTGACTAGGAGGAACACCAGTTTTCAAATAATTGAAACAAAACATCTACTTAAGCTTTAAAAATATGCTAAACAGGGTGGGCTTCCCTGGTGGCGCAGTGGTTGAGAATCTGCCTGCTAATGCAGGGGACACGGGTTCGAGCCCTGGTCTGGGAAGATCCCACATGCCACGGAGCAGCTGGGCCCGTGAGCCACAACTACTGAGCCTGCGCATCTGGAGCCTGTGCCCCGCAACGGGAGGGGCCGCGATAGTGAAAGGCCCGCGCACCGCGATGAAGAGCGGTCCCCGCACCGCGATGAAGAGTGGCCCCCACTTGCCGCAACTAGAGAAAGCCCTCGCACGAACCGAAGACCCAGCACAGCCAAAAATAAATAAATAAATAAAAATAAAAATAAAAAGTAGCTATAAAAAAAAATTAAAAAAAAAAAAATGCTAAACAGGGTTGTCTCCCCCAACACCCCTCCTCCCCCCGCCCACATTGGTCCCAAAACATGTTGGGATTTTCTAGACGGTTCCAGGACATCATCACGGACACAATGTCACTTCAAAGCCCTACGGGGGAAAAGGAAATCCGCATTCTCCTTTGCTAAACTTTCCTTTTTTAAAATGCTGGGTAATGAGACTGAGAATATTTTCTCCTACGAGACGTTCCATTCCTCACTTGCTCTGCAAACGAAGCAAGTTGTGCATTTTCCTTAAATCAAAAAAACACCCTTGCTACCTCCCATCTGTGCTAACTACTTACTCTTCAGTGTTTTCATTGCCCAGCCACTCGTTCAGCTTCTTCTGCCGAACACCTTTCTGAGTCAACCACCTGGAAAAGAGGTTTAAAAGGAAAATGCATTAAGAACCTATCCTTGATTTTTGCAATTACTGATCATGCACGTGCAGGGTTCCATTTCCAGTACGTACATCAAGTATTGGTCTCTTGTCTTTCTCAGTTGAATGAGGTCTGGTTTAATGCTGTTCATCCGCTTGTCAATCTCACGATACTCGGCAGCCTGCTTCTTCAAGTCCTCCTCCAGTCTCCTTCTGCTGTCGACAATTTCGCTGATTCGAGACTTTAACTTTTCATAATTATGCATAATCCTGCAGGCAAGAGAAGTGCATCCACAATTACCTGGAGCATCATGAACGTTCCCCCAAGGTTGCAGTATTGCTTCCCAGCAGTTTTCCTCAGGTAAAGAATGCTTTCTCTCTCCCTGTCGTTTCACAGAAAGCGAGGTCACCTTTAAACAGTTTAAGAGAATTGTGGTGATCTCTAGCACATGGGCAATGGAAACCCTCCTGGGTCACCAACCTTTGGATTTCCTTCTCATTGCCTTCACGTTTAAACTTTTCTATGTATTCTTTGCTGTACCGCTCCTGGGTTTGGCACTGTTCTTCAAATATCTTTATGGTTTCATTAAATGCTTCAATAGCTGTTCTTTTCATTTGGATTTCCTGCAACACAATTTTAATAAGACAAGGTCATTCCTTTCACAGAAAAGAAAGACAACTTCTTACGGCAAGACACTACCAGGACATTTGATCGGCGCTACTATCTGGCACGCAAGTATTTTGTTAGCAAGGTGGGACTCAAATTCATAAAACCCCTTAAAATAGTATCACAGAAGCGCACATTTCCTCTGGAGAATGTTCCCAGTCTATGGAAGATGACTGCTTGACAGTTTTCTACAGTTTTCATCTCTTTTAAAAACCATTCCACTTTATCAGCAGTTTATGCCATCCTCCTGCTCCCTCTGGCGGTCCCAGATACGTGATGGCCCAGAGGAGATTAAAGCCTCTAGGAAAACAAGGCAGTAAATGTAGCCTCAACCTTTCATAGTAAGGGCATATCAGGGTGAAATCCCCATTTCAGAGATTAGACAAGTCTGTGGAACTTCCAGTTATTATTAGCTTTCACTCCAAAAAGAATTCTTCAATCTGCAGTTATGCCAATCCAACTTACTTACTTTATTATGCTGATACTTACAGGCTTCATTTAAAGTAAGTAATTATTAGAATAATCCACGATTCACAAATAAATGATCTCTCTCCCCACTTTATTATTGGCAAAAACTCAACCTTTTAAATTCTTTTTCGGAAGCTGAATATAACATGCATTAGCTTCTAGTATCTAAGAGCTCTACAATTTTAATGTGATTTTTTTCAAAGAAAACTCACCTGGGAAGTACGGGTATAATCTTCATATAATCTATCATATTCCCGACTTTTTTCTTGAAATTGAGTGTTATATTCATGTAATTTTTTCCCTACAGCTTCAATATTATCTTCTTTGACAACCTGATCCTGGAAGGATTAGAAGAAAATGGAAAAAATATAAATTCAGTTGATAAGGTACTTATCTGACATGGGAAAATCCTCAAACAATGGTCATTTATTTTGTGAAAGTATTTTATTGAGCCACTATACACTTGTGATCACAAAATTACACAGTTTGAAAGTTTTTCAAGCTTGATTACATGCAATTCATCTGCTTCAAAATATTTTCTAAACATTAAAAGTATCTTTTTAAAATATTAACATGAGTATGTGATTACCTGTTGGTATTTGGATACTGGATAAAGTAATTTCACATCCAGTTTGGGATTATACTGAGCTAGAGATTCATTCCGGTAGTGGTTTATTAGTTCAACCACAGAGTTGAAGGTTAATGGGTCAGAGAAGCCATATTTCCCATCTCGGTGAAATATTTTGATTAATTTGTTATTTCCTCCTTTCCTGCAAATGCAATATAAAAATAATGGCATTAGAATTCTCTTTAAAAAAAAAAAAAAAAGCATGTTCTCCCATCACCTTTAACACGCCAATTTTAGCCACACGCCCTGACTCACCTTAGTGTAAGAGTATAATCACCATGCATTTTAGTAGATGCGTCTCGTACCAAAAAGGTCCCATCAGCTGTATCTCGAAGTTTTTCATTCACTTCTTCCCTGAAGTGAAAAGAACATGAGACAATGCTCACCTAGTGGATTTGGTGATTCTCGTGTTACATTTCCTTAATTGTATTTTCAGACCTTAAGAATTTTAACACACAAGTCACTCTGACAAATCAGCACAGAAAGTCGTGATCCCCAAAAGGTTTCCTCCCAACTCTTCATTCCCCTCAAAAAAAAAAGTTTAGACTAGAAATGCCACTTTAAGCTGATAGCATTAATTCTTAGAGTTTTTGTCTAATAAAGAGAGTGACTTTACACTCTGCCTTGAGGCAGTGCCACTTCACCCTGCTGCCCCCCCTGACAGTTCTGTCAGTAATGAAACTTCTCGGGTATTTAATTTCCTATGGCATCCAGCACCCACAATTCCCCAGAGCTCAGTGACTTCTGTGGTCGTCTTTGGAAGGGAACCAACTGTGCTTCATGCTTATGTTGGATGATAGCCTAAAAATGGAACTTAGCAAGCTGGTGCGTTTTGCTTTTCTTTCTCTTCATCTAAAACTCCCTAGCTCTGGTGAAAAACTCAAAGAGTCTCTGTAGCCTTACCTCGAAATATCTCCCCAGTACCATTCAGCATCTTGTAAGGACATATTGTTATTCATACCGTTGTTGGCTACAGTAGTGGGTTTTGGTGGTTTAGGAGGCAGTGCTGTAGATGAAAGAGAAAGAAAAAGTTTTTGCAGTCCCAACTACAAATAAACGTTTAAAAGTCGACCCAAGTTCCTTTAGATAAGTAACATTTTCAACTGTGAAACACAGCAATAATGCACGAGTCCATGAACCTTTTCTTAAAAAAAAAAATATCAGAAATCTTTGACTCTAGACCATAATTGAAAAAAAGAGAAGAGCTTAGAGACCAACAAATAAAATGGGCTGGCCATGTGAATGAATTTCAAAGTAAATCCAGAGTCAGTCAGTCAGTCACGACATTTTCTACTTTCAGGTTTGAGTTGAATTAAAGTGTCATATCTGGTCAAATCTATCTGAAGTAAGAGACCACAAAGAGAATAGCAGGAGGAATCACATGGCTTGGTTTTAATTTCCTCCTCTTATTTAATTATAAAAGACAAATTTGGTTTCTGTCCTCCACAAATGCTGCTGCGGTAATAAAAAAGCTCATCTACAGGAATATGTTTTAAGAGGCGGAATTGGGTTTCTCTAATCTTAGTATTTCAGGCACTGTTCTGCCAAAAGCCACTTTAAGAAACTCCTCTGTGACCTCAATCTCTTTAGTATTCATGATAATATTCTATTGGATAACTGTGCTCTATATTATGCCAACAGTGATTAAAAACCATATCCCTCTTCCTCAATGTCAAATCAGTATTCATGTACCAACTGGTGACAAATAAAGAAAGACTGCAGTGTTTCTGAATTTCTTAATTGGGAGGAAGGCGAAAATAATTGAGAAAGCCAAATAAGTCTAGGATGTCTAGCTAAATTCTAAGTCATAAGTTTTAAAGCACTTTTATTATTTTAAGCAAAAATTATTTCAGGAGTCTAGCAGGTATATTTTATAAAGACCGAGACTCAATTAATGGGAAGCCAACTTCTCTCACTGCAGTATCTTAATAGAAGAGAGAGCAGACAAAGTCTCAACATTTGATTCAGAATAGTTTCAGGGCACCTAGCACTGAGTTGCAATCACTGCTACATTCGATAGCAGCACTGGTACATGCTTTCTAAAGTACCGAGTGTTATCACTGCCAAGTGCCACACTGTCCTCATCCACTGTCAACAGAGAAAGCAGCACCAAGGTTGCATCCTTTTCATTAAAGGAACGACATACAACAATATACCCCAAACAGCAAATGAGCTCGAGTAACAAAACACACCAGTGAAAAACTGGAGTCCAATTTATATCCATTCAACTAAGAATAAGCATTTACCCCACACAGCCTGACTTGCTTCCACAGGCAGTCAAACCATTTGTTTCATTTTCACGCTATGAGCAAACTCATTAAATTAGAACAAATGAATAAAAACAGACCTCCAAAGAGGAGCCGTTAACCGTAGTTGTCAAAAAAATTAAATGCCACAACATTAACCAGCTTTCCACAAGAATACTGCAGTATTACCTGGTGGATCCATTTCTATATAAAACATCAAGTCTGTGCCACAATTTATATCTGGCTTAGCATATTCTAAATCCAGGTCTTCCATATTCCAAACAGTGTTGTACATTTGTGCGAGAGTTTCCTTGGCTGAGCTCAGTTATAAGAAAAGAGTCCGGCTTTCTTTGTAATGGTGTCTTGGAATTCATTTCAAAACCTATAAGGGGCTGCACTGTAACCTATGACATCACACACCCCAGCCAATCAAGTCAGAAAAATGTCACCAGACCACTCCTGCTTCATCATTTCTCTTCTCTACCAGCCTTAACACAGCCCCAATCTCACGAAGAGCCTACATTTAACAGAACTGCAATGTATACACGCTCTTCGTTTCAAAAAGGTGTTTAATCTGACTGTTCTTCTCTAGCCGTGAGTTTTCTAATTCCTTGTTTATTGCTCCGTGCAGCATGGTACGCTCCGCTCTTGGCAGGTTGACAAAAGCTGATACGCTGCGGCACGTAGCTTTTTTTTTTTTTTTTCCTCCTAGTGCATCTGGGTTTATAGATAGCCCGGTCATTTCTTGGTTTAAAAATCTTACAAAGGCATCCAAATAGTATACTCAAGATATATTTTACAGTCCTAAAATGCCTCCGATATTATATATTAAAAGTAGGAAGGATCAAGAACTCTGGATATTTAATTTCAGTCCTCATAATTCACTGCAAACTCAGAACTTATACACTGTCACAAACGTGCTACATTATAGAAAGCACAATTAAAAAAATGTAGAGGCAAAAACCTCTATTAAACACTGCAGTTAAAACTATAGAATATGGAATGAAAATCCAAAAAAAAGAGAGGCCATATATCAGAATGCAGAGTACAGGCAGAGCTATCTTTGCTAAGTATTTCTCGCTGATGAACCCATCTTCAGATTTACTGGGCTAAATACTGCTTGTGGGGGCGGGGGTGATGTAATCACTTGTGTGTGTGTACGGCGTGGGGGGGCTTTTGTCCCCTCCATCTCAAATGCCTCACTTTGGGAAGAAATGTTATTATTCCTTCTTAGCAGTATTTAATGTGAAGAAATCAATTCCCCTATAAATCTAAATTAATGTTAGTTCTCCTACAGTGAGAGGGGAGGAAGGGAGAAAAAGGCTCCCCCCACCCATGTAAATGTAGTTAATTTAAAAAACTAGAGTGGGCTGTGTGATCTACGTACATGTGCATGTCACATATTTCTGTGACAATTTAAAGAACACAGAAGCCCTTGAAATTTATTCTTAGACGTTCTGTCAAATTTGGCATCATAAAATATATAGAAATAGAGCAAAGGCAAGACAGCCTCTGAGCACTGTTCACGTGCCTCTCTTCCAGTTTAATTCATTTTCCCACTAAGGAGGAAGGCAGATTCAACCTATACCCTCCCACCCTCTCCCACTCACAGGCTCTCTTTGCCTAAAGGTTGAAGTAACCCTAAATGCAAAGAAAAATGGTGGTGGTGGGGATATGTCCTCAGAAAAGATTCAGAAAAAAAAAAAATCTTAATTTAATACAAATGTTGACCCAAGTCCTCCCAGCAGCTGTGGACAGCGCGACAGCCCGGAGGGGACCCGTCCCCCATGCCTTTGGGAGCACTTGGTGCAAACCGGTCCTGCTGCTGGAACCCATGTGGTAGACCCCGGGAGGAGGGCAGGGAGACAGGTGACTTTCCACGTCTCTCCCAGGCCTGGCCAGGCCCCAACTTCCAGACCAGCACTTGGTAATTTCCTCCTTCCCCATTTCCAACCGAAGCCCCATCTTTCCCTCACATTGTGCCCCTCGAGGAAATGCGGGTGTCTCCCCTAATCTCTCATCTGCCCTCCCCAGGCAGCGCTTACTTACTATCTCTCCCTCTCTCCACACACACACACACACACACACACACACAAAGACAAACTGCAGAAATGAACCTTTCACAGAAGTCCCCCAAAACAGTGAAACAGCCAAGGGGCAGAGCAGTGCCCAAACGAAAGGCAACTTACTTTGCAGGTTATGCATTTCAACGGTTTCCCTTAGAAATGCCTGTATCCGACAATGGGGAAAAAAAAAAAATCCAAAAAGCGATTCCTCCAGCCTGTGTGGCGCAGGACCCCGAGGCTCGCACGCGCCGCCGGCAGCAGCGCAGCTCAGCGCCCGCCGCCCGTGCAGAAGCCGGAGCCGGCCGCGCGCCGGGGCCGAGGCTGCGCCGGGGAGGGAAGGAGCCCGGGCGCTCGCACGTCCCTCTCAGATAACGATCGCGGCTTCATGATTAACTTGGGCAGGTTCAAATATTTGCTGAGCTAGGGATTTCGGGTGGGGGAGGGGAGCCCAAGTCCAAGTCGAAGTTGTCATCATCGTTAACAAGTGGCCAGTGCCAGCCCGGGTCCTCCTCCTCCTCCTCGCCGAGGAAGTGAGAAGGCCATTGTCAGGGGACCTAAAATAGGCTCTCGAACCGGCTGCGGCGGCGCGCGGCTCGCAGGCTCGCGGGGCTCAAGTGGCCACAGTGCAGCGAGGCACTAGGCGCTGCCAAACACAGGAAGTGGCTGAGCTAGTTCAGCAAAAAATAGAATCAAAGCCTTGCTTGTAAAGGCCTGAACCTCTCAGAGCTGCCCAGAACACCGTGCCTTGCTCGCGTCCACCTCCTCCCACATACCAGCGCAGACAGCCCCGCAGGTGTCACAGGAGAGCCCGGCAGAGCCACCCTGCAGGGAACAGGTTTACAAACGTTTCCCCGGAGGAGGCTCCTAGGGAAGAGTATTGCGCCTCGGCATGGGTACGCTAAGCTCCATTGTATTAAAAATACACTCCAAGATAAAAACTCTACTCTGCAGCTGTTTGCATGAAGTCAATTTCAACTCCTGTTAAAATGGCCATAAAAGGTCTGTCTGCGTGAGGCTGGTGCAGATGCTACGTGGAGCAAAGGACGGGAGGGCAAGGAGAATGGCACACCTTTCTAGAGAACTTTTTTTTCCCCTTTATTCGACAAAGTTGCAAGGAACCAAACTTAGGACTGTTGGCTACTATTTAAAGAACTAAAATTTGGCCAAAGAAAATTTCCACTCACATCAGCATAGATGGCTTTACTGTTATCCCAAGAACCTTAACCCAATGTAAAATCACGAAATCACTAGCTTTAAAACCAGAAAAAAAATTTAGAGATCACTTCAATTCCCTCGTGCTACAGACACACACACACACACGCACACACGCGCGCGCGTACGCTTCTCACCCAGAATGAGGTGGTTTGCATAATATTATAGCACTAGGACCAGAACCCAGACTTCCGATGTTTGGTCCTAAACTCCTTTTTCTCCACCCACTTGCCCTGCTCTTTACTTGCCTCTGCCAGAGAAAGTAAAAATTAACAAGTGAAACTGAAGTTAATTTCTTTTAAGCCACATGCAAAAAATTTCACACCTACAACAAAACTGACTTTTTCTGTTTTCTATTTTTAGTTTAATTTTTTTTTAAAAAAAAGCTGCTTTCTAATTATCTTTGAAGAAACACGGGTTCTGTCTATAATACACTCAGACTCTGTATGACAAGGTGACCCAAAGGTCACATGCAGTGACAAAGGAAGATCTAGGTGCTGACACAGAGTCCACACAGGCAGGAACCAGCTTCAGAGTTATTTGCAATACCTGGGAAGTGCTGCTACACTCACAATGAAAGCGATTTTACAAGCTCTCCTTTGGTGCAATTGAGGTAATACGAAACACCTACTTTTCCAATTCGGAAAAAATTAGTCTATAAGTGAATAGACTCAGCTCCTGCCAGCTGATCACAGACATAGGGTTAGTTCACAGAATACCCTTGCCTCCTGACCTGCATAATCTTGCCCTACTTTAAAAAATAGTCTTTCTAAAGCTGGGAACCTTGGAAACATCAGTCACTTAAGCATACCTGTCTGGATTCACAGGATATGTCATGTCAAAACCTTCTAAGATTAAAGTGTTCTCTTCTCTGACAGTCTATTTCCCGTTTCAGAAGAAAATTATCTACTGGGAAGTGGCACACTCTCTACTTAGAGAAAGTCTTAAAATAGATTTGAAAACTTTGCTTCAAATTTCTCACAATATGTACAATCATTTACCCTAGAAGTTCTATTATATTACTCAAAGTGTGAGCTGAGTCTTTTCCCAATTTTAGTCAATTTAGTGATCTGCAAAACACATGCTCTTCATTAGCTTAAAAAGGGAGCCCTCTGCTGGTAGAACAGAATCAGTAACTTCTGCTCCAGAGAAAACAATCAACTTTCTGCGTATTTCATTGATCTCCCACTATGTCCAGAAGTTCACACAAAATAAACATAATTGCCCAACTGTCACTTAATCTATATGATTCACTAAGAAATCACTAATAAATCAAATGCACAAATGTCATAACAATCTTGGAAATATTTTTCACATGCCTGCTAATAAGCTCTTGTAAGAAAACTTGTATTTTAATTTCTGAAACCCAAAGCCTCTACCATACTGGAAAACTTACCTAATTGAAAACTATCTTTACCTTCTAGATTCTTCAAAACACTAAGTCTTACTACTTTCCTCTCTCTCAAAGTTTTGCAAAACTCATTTCAGAAGCAAAAATAGGCCATGTGTCATTTCTCAGCAGGTGTGATCTAGTCAGGAAAATGTCCCTTAATCATTAAAATAGTGTGAAAGTTACAGACTGAACACTGTATCTCATACGTGCCAATCACCATCAAGTAGCAAATGCTCCACGAGCAGCTTTCATCCTGCACAGCTTCTTAAATGGTTTTTTGTCAAGGGCCATGATTTATGAACAAAAGCCCATTTGAGAAAAAAATAAATGAGCCAAAATCTTCTTTTAGGGGTTAAATTAATGCCTCCTTTCATAATTTTAACTTAAGACAACTTAGGCCAGAAGGGCCCTTCAGGATGATGCCAATTCTTTAGTCCACATCCAGGGCTCTTAATGACCCTGCACTAAGAAAAATGTCCATTTGAGTTTATAAATAAACTCAGGTTTACAGATGCATAAAAGTGATACACTCTACAAAGTATCTGAAAAAGTGCGCCCATTGCTTAGCAGAAAAAAAGGACCCCTTCTCCACAATTTCCCTCTCAGATGTCCCTTGAGAGAAAGAGAAGGCTGCACTGTGAAAACAAAAGTAAAACTGAACTATACCCTCCAACACATGCTCCTTGTTCAGAGCACAAATAAAACTTCCTATTTTTTGACAAAACCTAGTACACGCCTTGCCTGCTTACTCCTGCCGCTCTAAACACGTGCAGCTTTTTCAAACTTTCACTTCTCACCTTTGAAACAACCTTCTAATGTCAGACCACATTTTAAACCCAATATAAAATAAATCAGAGGAGAGTAAAACTCTTTGAAAGTCATTTCCTTCTACCTTAGTGCTTGCTTTAGTCTTGGTTGCAAACCAAGCCCAGAGCATTTAAAACAAGATTCATGAATCGGGCTCTTCAGGATGAATGTTTTGCAAATGCACCAGCGGTTAAAAATTAACTCTGACAGGTGTAGAAGGGCAGGGGGGAGAAAGAGTCATTTATTTTCCCTCTGGGCTTGAGGGTGCAATATTAGACTTCAATTATGCTACATTAATATTTCTGAATATATCCATGAAATCTGAAATATGTAAATACACTTATAATGGGTTTCATTCAAAGGCACTCAGTGTTAAATGGCCCGTTTTTACCTTAGTTGCCCTATAGAAATCTACTTTAGCGACCTAAGGATCAGTAGGGTAAATATAACACGAAGTGATTCAAGAAAACCTGCTGTTCAGCTTTAACCCTTTTAAAGACTTTTAGTAACACAGAGAACAGCAAACTGTCAACCAAGTTCTGAGAACTTACTCTGTGCTTAGCCTTTCAAACCTTAGTTTCCCTCCCTACAGGGGGAGAAGCCTTCCTTCACAGGTATGCTGGATGCATTAAATGAGCTGGTGTGAGAGTTCTCTGAGATCTCATTTGGATGATTATTATGCTGTGCCCAGTTCTACGCTATGAAGAGCTGAAAAGGAGAAGGCTTTGTCCTTGAGAAATGTAGCTAAGCTGATGAAACTAGCAGAACAACTACAGAACAGTTACATATAAGAGGACGAGGGGCTTAAGGACATAAATGTAGTGAATGGGTCACAACCCTGCACCTCAAGCAGGGGAGGAGCTCCCTGAGTGCAGATGAAGAGGATGGCACTGTTCGGGCCACTGGGGACGGCTGCGCACCGTGTGCACTGCGTAAAGGCACCTGGGCAAGGTACGGGGGGTGGGGGGGGGGGCGGCGCTGGGGCTGGTGCTGAGAGCCAGGCGCCTCCACTCCCTGAGTCGCACACACGGAGCAAAGGGCGTCAGACAAAGGCATCCTCCTCCCTCCAAGCAATGCAGCAGCTGCCCACTGAGTGTCCTTTTCAGATCTGCGTTAAGTCCCCTCCAGGCATCCTGAGGCCAGGCTCCGCTGGTCGGGAACATGGGAACGTGGGGCCAGCGGAGAGAACGGCCTGGTAGGATTCAGACGACCCTAACCAGGAAGGCGGCTCGAGGAGATGGAGCTCTGAACGAGGCCAGCTCCGGCAGGGCCTTAAACACCAGAGCTGACACAACGACACTAAGGACATACTACAGGGTCGTGAGCTTCAGTACTCCTCACCTCATTTAACGCTCATAACCATCCCAGAAGAGAGGCGTTATTCCCATTTCATAGACTGGAACACCGTCTGGAAAGGCTGAATGACCTGGTGATGAACTCGGCAAGTAAGCAGCAAGAGTTGGGATTCACACCCAGACGTGACTTGCACTGTTCTTTCCACTGCATGACACACGACGGAGCGACTTTGAGCCTGACCCCCAAAGCTACAACAACTGCACTGGGGCTCTTTACTATATGTGACCCATAGGAGCAAACATCACCTATCCTTGGTCTGTTGCTTGCTGGAAACTTCGGAGGACTTTTTGACTGGACACTACAGGCAGTCCCGTTGCCCACGAAGTTTCCAGAAGCCCAGGTAGCAGACAGAGCAGCAGCCCTGGTGTCTGGGCCGGGTGCCCCCACCCCCGGCAGACCCATTCCGGCTCACACTGCTTGGGGTGGCACCAGGTGAAACCGTCAAGCTCTGTGGTCTTCAGTTTCTTCACGTGTCAGCGGAGAGCTGGACAATGCATTCAGCTCTCAAGTGATGCTTTTCATGACGCTGTCACCTAAAATATTTACTGCTTTTTCAAATCCGGTAAAAATATCAAGCTGTTATTTTTGTCCTTTCCAATTTATTCTGAAGAAATCTTTGAAACTCCTTGAACTGAGATGCTATTTCGCCTTCCCCTTTTCAAATTGTACCTATTCTTCGCAGCCCACTTCAAGTCCTTTTCTTTCCTATGAGCTTTTCCTGTCTACTAAAAAGTCACCAACCAGATCTCTCGAATTCTTTTTATACTTACAGTACACACCCTCCCGCCCGGAATTTAATGAGACACTGTGTGCTAACGGGCCTTATTGCAACTGACACGCTGCCTCACACATCATTAGTCCTGCCTATCACCTCAAGTTCTAACTGATAACAACTAGAAAAGGTATCTGTTTGCCCCATCATAGTCTTGCTAGTCCTCCACCCCCCAAATATCATTCAAGCACTCATTTCTATTCATGACAAAGTTACTGCAAATGAATGGTTTACGAGTGTTCCCTGGAGATGCGCGGTGCTGTGCTTCCCAGCCCACTGGGATGAGCACGTGCAGGGGTAATGATGAAAGACTCCATGAAAACATCCCATTCCTACCAGGCCAAAGAAGTCATTGCTCTAACCCAGGGTGCCCTGCCAGTCATCCGCACTGGAGCCGTTCCTGAATACAAAGGTGTTAATGAGGACGTTGTCCTGGGCTGGGTAATCTGTTTCCACCGGTGAGAGACGCTGAAGCAACCTTTTAATTCCAAAAGTCCCATACGATTTGCAGAATAGTTGACAGAGATCACACAAGGGGGGAAATGCCTCCAACTAGGATTTAAAAATTACTTGGATGCAATTGTTTGGAAGAGGCTGCATGTGTTCTGGGATAGTCTAGCAACGTTCAAGGCTTTATGGATCGTTCTTCAACAGAGCTGATGGGACTAATCCATCTGCCTTTGAAACTGATACACCAATTTCTTAGTAGAAGGATGTAGGTAGGGTCTATGACATAGCAAGCAGTCTTAAGTGTGCATTATCAAAACAGTTGCAGATGAAGTTTTTCTTGGGTGGAATTAGGCTGAAACTGAGAAAGACGTTTAACCAGTTTACACCAGAAGCAGAAGCATTAAACTCCACCACTGATTCTACTACAACCCGTGTAGAAGAAATTCTCGAAAACTCCATGGGATAAATTCGCTTGTGGGTATGCGTCAAGCCCTGTCTGGCTTTTAGCTTCCATGACTCCCCTCTCCAGAGAGCTGGCCATTGAGAAGACTGGGAACCTCCCCCGCCTTCCCTGCAAGCAGGGCCCAGCTCTCCCTGTCTCTGAGACGGACCTCCACACGGGTCAGGAGGAAGTGAAAGATCGTAGCTCGATCCTTTGGCCGGGGGTCCTGTTCTGTTCTTGCTGGTCCTCTTCCTTCCCACCCACGTGATCAGTCTAGGAGTGGGCGGTCAATAAATGGCTCCAGTGCCACGTTCACACCTGCCTCCGTCCCCTCCCCACAGGGTACTTCTAATCTATCACTGCATCGTTTCCTACTGAGCCCAAAGGCAGCCTCTGAACACCAACACAGAGCTCCCAAATCCATTATCGAGTGACCCAAGCAGTCACATGATATGACACCTTTTGGTCACCCTCTGGGACTCCAGTCCTGGGCCGTACCCGTTGACAGATTTCTCTGATGCGGTTTACAATCCAGGGTATCCCTGTTACATATCCTGCTTGCTGGGATTTGGAACATTTGGAATGGACCAGGCTTGCCTTACGTAGTATTTATGCTGCCACTCTTACCTGTGGATCCCGTATTTTGGATCTGTCGACAGAAGCCCTTCCCAATACCTGTATCATGAATGGTTACCCATCCCATCCTTTATCCCATCCCTACAGGTGGGTTTTAAGTCTAGGCCCTCACCTCTCTGTCTGCCCCTTCCAGATGCAAACAACTAAGCCTAGCTATGGAACAGCTTAAAAAAAAAGCACAACATAGTCCGCCATTGCATGACTTATATCTGGGTCCCCACGTTTGCTCATACAGAGATGAGTTTGGTAATTTGCATGAATTACTTATAATAAATAATAAATTCATGATGTTTTAATTAAATTCAAGACATAAATTCAGCCTACAAGCAACACCTTCTACTGGTCCTGAAACTCCACTTCACTTCTAGGGCCCTCATCACTTTCTAAATGACCAGCTCACTTTTGACCAGTATACAGCAAAGTAGGGTTGTTTAGACTTTCCACAGTAGAGGAAAAATACATCAGTTTAAATGAAATCCACTGCTAACTCGGTCTACATTTCCCGCTTTGTTAAACGGCTAATTGAATGCCAGCCTGCTTTCACAGAAGTGTCTGGCTTGCTCGAACTTGTTGCAGTAGACCCCTAGTTTCATACTGCTTGCATTATTAAAAATGTTTATTTTGACAAGACATTTCTCAGCCTATCTGCTTCCAGAAAACACATTCCAAAATACTTTAAATTATATAGTAATTATAAATCCCCTACTTCGTAAGTACGAGAAAGAAAAACAAAAATGTCAGCAACGAAAATCTACGCCATAATTTATGCAACAACCAGAAGCATCAAGTTAAGGGGGTCGGGGAGCTCTCCCAGCAACCCTCACCTGAAACCAAGACCATGTAAAATCCACAAATATCAAAAGCTGGATAATACTGACCATATGCGCTGCTGCCCAGCTATTTTTCCCTCAAGTCATAAGGTAACATGTTATTATGGATCTCAATTCCGCGAGAAACTTATGGCACTTCAGAGGAGACTGAAAGCCACCATTTTTCAGGCTCTAAAAAATAAACAGTGAGGGAATTTTAAATGTTCCAAAGGCATTACCTGGTGCAGGCTGGCGTTCATTCCATTCGGTGGAGATTAAAATTTCTATAACTTTTATAAGGTGTTCAGTATTCTCAGAACTACAAAAAAAAAAAAAAAAGAGATCCATTAGACACCTTTTTCCCTGAACAACAAACTTCTTTTCATTTCTGCATATTCAAGCGAATGTGTCTGATGGAACTATGTACATGCATTTGTGAACTGGTATCTTCAGAAGAAGCTTAATGACCCATAAACTTCGGACTACCCTCATCACCCCAAAATCCAGGTTGCTCTTCTATCACTTACCTGGCTGCTGGGAATCTGAAAAGCAGGGGGCTGAAGAGTTCAGAGAGTACTCTTGCATTCAAAAGATTTTTGCTGGACGTTTGAGAGAGCTTGAAGAAATGTTTTAGCAAATACTGCAGCGTGAGCCAATACTGATGAGGTATGCTGGGCGACCTAATGAGCTTCTTCAACAGCTGGATGTATTCTTCTGAGCTTTGCACTTCTACAGGTTAAAAAAAGAAAGAAAGAAAGCAAAAGGAATAAGAGACTGTTTCTAGCTATTAGTGAATAAACACCTAGAAAATTTCTGTTCTAGCTACAGAGGGATCATTTAAAACGAAGGAGTCAGAAACAGCAGACAATACATTTGCTCTTCTCATTAGAAAAGGCATTATGAGAAAGTCAAAATCTCAAGTCAAATGGAAATGCAAGAAGCTCTTGGTGTACAAAACCACAAGAAGTTCTCTGTGTGCTGCCGTCCACGGAGCGGCTTCAAGTGTGATTGGCTAATTCGGAGGAGCATCAGATAAGTATCACAGGTTTTAACTTTGAAGGTTACGAACCACAATTTCCTGTCCCCAAAGCACTTTAACTGAGCATTAGCTCCTAAAACGGAGAGTCCTCTTCCCTCAACTCATTTTCTAATGGCCACTGGAGGAAGGTGATGGGAACATCCCCAGTCACTGGGTCCTAGTCCGGTTCCCTGAATCCAGTGATGGCACTTGGCACGCTGAGGCATTCGCTGACGTAGTGAACCTTAAAATACTGATAAAAGGTGAACAATTAGCCATTTCAACATGTGGACGGCCTTCCTAAGCAAACTAGAATCTGGCTCTTCTATCGGATGCCCTGGTAAGGGAGGGAATTTGTGCTGATGGGGGTGGGGGCAGACCCCTCCTAACATTTTCTAAGAAATCTCTCTTTATCTGCAGCCCTTGAGTTGACAAGTACATCCACATCTCAATACACGTTCAGGGAGGTTCTCAGAAGACACAACACACCTGGGGCTAAAGAAACCATTTCATTGTAGATGGCTACTGGAATGACAGGATTTGGTAAGTCCAGGAGATAGCGTTTGAAAGCGTCTGCTAAGACGTGCACATCGATCATTTCCAAGTCCACGGAGGCAGCATCTATGATAGAAATATGCAAAAAAAATTTTTCAGACACTTTATGCATTGGTTGGGCCGATTTTCTGAATGTGCGACTTCAATGTGACACACGAAAGGAAGAGTATGAGGCCAAATGTAAGATGCTTGCGTATTTATGAGCAGTGTTTCTTGCAGGGGTTGCTCCTGGCATTTCGAATAGAACATTTTTCCCTTGTGTAGGTCTGTCCCCCACCCTGTCAACATTTAGCATGAAGGCCCCTGCCCACGATGCCAGGAACACATTCCCAGACTTCGGGGCAACAAAAAACAGTGCTCCTGCTGTGGGCTGAACTGTTTCCCCTACAATTCGTATGTTGAAGCCCCAACTCCCAGCACCTCGGAATATGAATATATTTGGAGACAGGGCCTTTAAAGTGGTGTTTAAATTAAAATGGGGCCATTAGAGTGGGCCCTAATCAATTTGGCTGGTATTATAAGAGGAGGAAATTTGGACAAAGAGACACCAAGGGTGCACGTACAGAAGACAGGCCATATGAGGACACAGAAAGGAAGTGGCCATCTGTAAGCCAAGGAGAGAGGCCTCAGAAGAAACCAAACCTGCCTTGATCTGGGACTTCTAGCCTCCAGAACTGTGAGAAAATAGATTTCTGTTTTTTAAGCCACCCGGCCTGTGGGATGTTGTTATGGCAGCCACAGCAAACAAATGCAGCCCCCCACAATGTTTGCAAGTACGTTCTGGACGGTGGTTCTGCCCTGAGTGAGAAGGGTTCTGTTCTAGGGATGGCGAATCACACAGTAAATGCTTCCTAAAATTGCAACAAGAAAACGTGACGTGCAAATCCATAGATTTCCTAAAATTTGAGTTGCTCAGTACTGCATGTCAGAATTAATATAAATTTAACCCAATAAAGTACAGACTGATTGATTAAACAGTAAGCTATTACAGAGTTTTAGCAGTCAGTCTCAAGAACAGCCATAAAAATGATGTGAACATCTTTAGCGTGTTTCTCCCTAGTTCTGACAGGGTATTCTGATTAAGGTATTACTAATCTAACTGGTGGGCACTGAACTATCTCAGAAGAAAGATAAGACATGCAGTCTGTCCAGTAAATCCTTCATCTGGAAAACAGATCAGGCAATTCAACCCTGGGGTAGCACGAATCACAGCCGCTGAGTACTTGAGGTAGAATGAGACACACTGCCCGGTGGAAAGAAGGGGTGCTGCGGGCAGGGAGGACGACGGGCACTGCTGAAGGATGCACACTACGGACAGGAAAGATGACTTGAGGGAAATTAGCTGGGGACTCGTGCACGTACTCAGTGGAGAACAGGGGACCTGACGAGCAAAATGCTGCATTTCTAAACAGCTTTATTAATCGTGGCGTTCAAAATAAGTCGGAAAGGAGCGCTGCTGGAAGTACTGATACCACTTGTGGTAATTTGGATTTCAGGACCGTTAGAAACGTGTGAGACATTATCAAGAAGTAGCCTAACCAGGAGATTGACAGGACTGGGTTGTGGCCTAGGAGAGGATGAGAGAGAATCAGAGTTTACTCGCAGGTATTCAGCACGAGGAGGAGAAGTGGCATTCTGGATGCCCATGCACCAGGTGTGATATTACAAAGCACTTAGGCTTTGAGTTAACAAAGCTCCTTGGACGCATCGTCATCATCAGCCAAACCTGTCCCACTAACCAGGCAGAACCTATGAAAGATAATCGTACAATACCATAAAGCTCAGGAAAGTCCTGAGCTGGTAGCAAATGTGGATAGGTTAGTTTGAGGAAAAGAAAGAAGCAAGGGCTTAAATCACTTAAATGTCCCACAAAGAACAAACCAGAGGCATATGACACCTCTGATAAGTGTGGGGAAGGGCAAGACTGGGTCTTTGCCTAAAGGGTCCACGTGGAAAGTAATGCAACTACTAGTGTGACTGTCACACAAAACTGTGCGTGCACCTCTGTTGGAGCATTCCATAGCCACCCACTCTACAGCAAGCTGCTGCCCCCTCCCCCCAAATTTGCCCCCTGTATACTTCACTTAATATCACTTTGCCCAGCCAATTCCTATTACTTAATTTGCTCATCCTAAAACACCATTTGGCGATGAGGTATAAACATTAAGATGCTAAAGGTTCCACACGTCCCCCCTGCGGGCAGGAGTCATCTCTCTACGACACCTGACACTTCCCACTATGGTAACTGCGAGTCTCTCTCCTAGAACTGACAGTCCCTCCAGGGCACGGAATGTGGCTCCCACCTGCTCTTCTCACATCCCTCTGTGCTCAGCAGAGAATGTGCTGGTTGAATGTTTGTGAGCTGAGCTACACAAAGTCCTGAGAGTAATGTTCATTCACTGAAGCCCTTCTCCAACACAGGAGGTGTATTCCAAAGAGCCTTTATAACCTTTGAATGAAATAACCTTATTTCAAGTCTTTGGATCAGCTCACCTTATGTCAACTTCCACTAGAGCCGATGTAGTATGTTCTATTTATTTATAGACAACTTCCAAAGCTCCTTGGGGTTTCTGACTTCCATTCTAGCAGTCTCCTTTTCTGTATTAAAGCTATGCTAATGTGCTCTGCCAAGAGCTAGACACATCTGTCATGTGATGACTGTGGAAATTAGTTCAGAGAGAGCCACCCAATCTTTAGGTCTGGGTTGGGGCGTTTACACCCTCTTCTACCCTGCTTTTCTGAGTCTACTCCTGACTGGCAACCAGCAGACTCTCCAACACTTCACCCCTTCTCCCTCTGGAATGGAGTCCCCCTCCCCGTCTGATCTCTATCTAAGTAAAGGGTTCTCCACTGGGGTCCTCAATTTTGCTGCCCCACCTCCACCCTTAGGAGACATCTCTCAACACCTGGAGACATTTCCGATTGTCACAACCGGGGGAAAATCTCACTGGCATCTAGTGGGTGGAGGCCAGGAGTGCTGCTGAAACCCTACAACGCACAGAACAGTCCCTTGACGACAAAGAATTATCCATCCTAAAATGTCCACAGTGCTGAGGCTGCAAAAGGCTGATTTTTAAAATTGAGGTATCTTGGGACTTCCCTGGCGGTCCAGTGGTGAAGACTCTGTGCTTCCAGTGCAGAGGGGTGTGGGATCGATCCCTGGTTGGGGAACTAAGATCCCACATGCCGTGTGGCACGGCCAAAAAAAAAAAAACAAAAAACTCTACCGTTTCTTTAAAAAAAAATAAAAATAAATTAAAATTGAGGTATCTTGACATACAGCATTATAGCAGTTTCAGGGGTACCACAGAATGATTTGATGTTTGCATAGACCATTGTTAAACCATCACCACAGTAAGTCTAGTTAATATCCATCACCACACAGAGTCACACACATAGGTGTTTCTTGTAATGAGAACTTTTAAAGGAAAAGCCTGATTCAGGTAAAGAGAAACCAAAAGAGAGAGAGAAAGAGAGAAAGAAAATAATTCACACCATTACAATTAAAAAAAAAAAAAAAAACAAGAAAGAAATATTTTATTTTAGGGCAATATAGTGGGGGAAAAACAAGAATAAGGGCTTTGAGAGTCAGAACAATTTGGATGCAAGTCACGGCTTTACCATCAGCAGTTACTAATATTTATATCACAAGACTGATGTGTGGATGAAATAAAATAACTTAGTAGGTGCTAATAAATGTAGGCTGTTGTCCTCCACCCCCGTCTGTCCTTTTCAGACATTGGTTAATTCATGGGGTTGGTTAAAAGCCATACGTTTTGTTTTTAGTGTAAGTGACTTATCTTTGAGCTTCCTCCAGGATATTATGATTTTTTATAGACTGAAAAATCCTCAAGCTGGAAACAGTCCTGGAGGATCCTCACTCCTAAATTGAGATAATGTTTACTCTTTTTGTTTTGCCACAAAATTCACTTTTATAGCACAGAGTCCAAGGGAAACCAGTTTTCTATGTGTGTTTTGATCTCAAATGGGGAAAGAAAGCTGTCTGTCAAAATACCTTGTTGAAGTGAATTTGGGTTATTTATTCCATCTCACAGGTGGTGTGAAGATTTTTTTAAAGCCCAACTGCATCATTTTGTTTTTGGTCACACTTAAAAACGTAACCGCTCTTTCGCAAATAACTCCCATTTCATCGGTCTCTGAAGTCTAAACATTTCCTTTGACTTTTAACATGTTCGATTTGACCAATTTTCTGACCAAAACATGTATCTCTGTTTCAATTGGCTAGGACAAAATTTGGTGTTTCCTTAACACCCTGGTAAAGCTGTTAGAGATAAAGAAAAACAAGTCTTTTCACCTTGATTTTTCTGCCAGTCAACTTCTAATGACCTACTCTGGATGTGTGTAGGAGGATGTGCCCTGTGTGCGTGTAAGACTGATTTCCATGTACAAAGGAAAAATGAAAGTTAAAAAAAAAATTTTTTTTTCAGCTTCAAACATTTGGGCGGTGCATTTCAAGTAAAACTATCGAATGATAAAGATCTAATCTCCTTTTTTTTTTCCCAGAAACATCTTTTCTAGAAATTTTCATAAGCTGCCTCGTTTTGAAGCTGCCTCACACTTCAAATTTTTTCGTTTATTAAATGTCATGTGGGCATTCTTTGCATAACTGCACATCTGAAAGTGCTTCTTCCAAAACTGGGTTTCACTCCTTTTGGTTCAAACACCCAAATTCAGTTAAAATAGTGTGAGGCAAAAAATTATTAATAAAAAGAAAAGTACTGGGAGGGAATGAAGGATCTGAGAGATTCTAGAAGTTGATGTAGAAGATGACTTGCTAGAATGATGGCCAGTAAATTTACATTTGTACAGTTTTATTCTGTATGGCAAAGGAGGGAAGGGACAAGTAATAAAGCCACCACTTGGTTAAATTAATTGATGTCATTTAACCAATGGTGTGCTTGAGCCGACTTGTACTGGCTCACAATTCTTCCCAAGAGTTCAGTGATAACGCATTGGTAGCTTGAAATTAACCACGGTGAGAAGATTTACACCACAGAAGTGGGTAAATGCTACAAACCAGGGCTTTTTTTTCCCCCCAGAGAGTTGGTTTACCAGCACATTACAGAAGATAACAATATCATGATGTTACTTGATGTAAATATGGCATGAAAAGGCAAGCAAGCAAGGAAGGAAGACAGAAAGAAAGGGAAAAGAAAAGGAAAAAGAGAGAGAAAGGGAAAAAGGGAAAGGTCAGAAGAGACCTTTGTTAAATGACATAGACTTATAAATAATTTTTTAACTGGTCCAGATGAATTAGATGTAGCCAATGGCAGGGTCAGAGAAAGATGGTAGATAAGCAGAGGCAGAGAAATCCCAAGATGCTTCTCTCCCCTGCAGTTTCTACAGCACCCAGAGGCTCATGGCTGTGATGACAGCCAAGTACCTGCAGGCAGGCAGGCACACACACACCCTAACCCAACTCAGGAGACAAACATCAGAGGTCTGCCCTCTTACCATAACAGGGCAGAGGGAAGTGTGCATATTTCTGAGCTCCCTTCAAACTGAGAATGTTGCACAGTTAAGCTCACATGTTTTGTGCTTTACCTGAAACAGAAAGGTGAGAATCGTCTTTCCCATGTGTATTTCTAGCTCTGTGACACTCACCACAATCAAGGAGCTGTCGTAATTCTGCTGGGTTGCTGGAGCTCTGTGTTCTGTATAGAGTTGGACATTCCAGACCTAGGACACAAAACAGACCGAGTATGCAAAACACAGCTCTCTGGAGAATGTGTGAGCCTGCGGCCAGAGAGACATTCCAGTTTCCATCCAGTGTCTATTCTAGATGTGTACCAAATATTCCTGGAAGTCAACTCCTACTATTCATCTTATCTGGCATGTCAATAACTTTGGCAACATCACCTGGCCACTGAGGAGCAAGTTAATTCTCTTTATTAAAATAGGGAGAAGTTAACGGCTTCCATACAGTAACTACATGTTAGTGTAGAGTCAGAAGTCAGACCAAGATTATCTCCCCAGGTCACTGCAACAAACAGCTTGTGGGTCCAGCACAGGTGGCAAGGAGTGTATTTAATGGATGTCCACCAGACAAATACAAATGATAACACCCACGAAATCAGGCCATAACCCGTTAACCGATCCCCTCTACCAGCTGGATTACCTTTCTTTTCAATGGCTTCCACTAGCTTGATAAGAAGCAGTGGAGCAACGTCAGGAGGGGCGAACTGCTCTGCAAGGTCTGGAAGAGTCAAAGCTGCAAATAAGCACAATTGCGCGGTTATGTTTAATCGGGGGTAATCCAACGCAGTAAACATCAGTGAAGATGACTGGAACACAAGGTCATGCAGTTCTACTGGGATGGCAGCAACCTCAGGCCGGAACGAGAGAGAGCCCGTACTGGGACCTGTGTTTAGAAGGCTCCTTGCGGGCCGCCCCCCAGCTGTGCGTCTTCCCACAGTGTGATGAGTTTGGGGGGCCAAGGGGACACGCCCACTGCTTCTCTCCTAGGACACACTCAGAACACTTCCCAGAAGCTTGGAATCCCTTGCCCCAGTGGCCTCTCGGGCCTCTTCCCCAGGTCCATCCTCCCCAGGGCAGACCTCCCTGCAGGGGTGCCCCTTTGGACCTGGGGAGTGGGGCTCAGGATGGAACGGAGTCTGGACGTGCAAAGGTCCTGGCAGCGCAGGGCCAAGCCAGGGGTGGGCTGGGAACCAGCTCTCCCCGTATCACCACACTCTCGGGCAGAACTGAGAACCCAAGAACTCTAAATCCAAATCTGGCTTCCTGGTCATTGTGAAGAAATAACTGTCCAGGTAGGAGAATGGAACATATCTTATTGAACAGTCTGTTAACAATCAATATATGATTTATAACTTTAAAATATTTAGACACAGGCTGCTTGGGCTTCCTTTTGTACTTTTGCCCCAAGCCCCACAAATGGCGGGGTGGGCTTAATATCAGATCCGAAGCCAGGACAAATGATCCCTGGCCACTTGAGACTCAAATTAAATCCCCATGGACCTACTCTTGAAAAGCCTTTATTTGCTTACATATGTTTTGGTCAGTTAATATCTTAAGAAATGTGATGCTTTCATGAACTTGTTTCCACGCTTTTATTTACATGTTTTACCAAATGATACAAAGGAAAAAAAAAGTCTAATTGGATGACACAAATAATGCCCTTCAACATAACATTGATAACTGTATTTTCACTCCAAAAATATATGAAAGTAAAGTACAAATATTTTTCTCATAATATACCAGAAGAGGGAGCTAAATATACTCATCTCAAATTTCTCAAAGTGCAAAATATAGGTGAAATGACAGTCTTCATGAAAATACCTACATGTGCAGTCTGTTTATCAGCCATCAATAAATAATTTGTAGACACTTAAGGTTCAATGCTGTGTATATACTCTCACCTAGGAATAGTTAATATAATCTAATAAGAAAGACTAAATATTGACAATTTTGTTTCAATGAGATTTTCGTGGTGTGATTTTTATTGTAAGCCATATATCATGTTAAGCACATTTCTAATGAAGCCCATCTTTCTAACAGAGTCAGCATAGAAAAACAACAGATTCACAAGACGATAGTCAAGTGAGATTATGTTAAATTTTGACCTTAGAGAATTAAGTATGATTTACGGCATTTCGGAAACCCAGACCCTGTAGTAGAAGACCCTTTTTGGTGGCACTATTTCCTGAGATAGACAGTAACGTGATCTTGCCACCTAACGCTATTAGCCATTCCAAGTACCCAGGATAAAAGGAGAAGAGCTAAGTTATGGAAGAAAATCCTATAGCAGCCCTCTCCAGAAGAACTTTCTGTGATGATGGAAATGTTCTATTAGCTGTGCTACCCAACACGTGCTCCTGAGCACTTGAAATGTAGCTATTGCAACGGAGGAAGTGAATTTTTAATTTTCATTGATTTAAAATGAGATAGCTGTATGTAGCTAGTGACCACACTATTGAAGAGTGCAGTCCTATAGCCTGAGCAAGGGCAAGTTTTGTCAACACCAGATGAAAGATTCCTGAGTTGACTTCGTGCTACAAAGACCCCACTGAAAGCTGTCCTGGAGGACATGGCATCTGGACACGGGGCTTATCAACATCTGAACGCAGGGCACGGAAAATTTATCACTCAGTTTCCTGGGCCACTTTGTCCTACTGCAACAGCACTTGAACACATTTCGCACTTCATGAAAGCAGGACAGATATGCCGCGGACTTGCCAGACAGTCACGATGCAGACAGCTGAATGGACACTTCATCTCGCTGGTCCCCCCCCCCCCCCCCCACTGGCCTGTGCCTATGTATCATCTGGAGAACTTGCCAGGAAGACAGAATGCTGGGTACGACTACAAACCCCCAGAATCAGAATATCCAGGAATGGAGCTAGTCATCTGTTTTGGGTTAGTAATAACTTCTAGGACATACTATATATGATAAGCAAATCCATGCGGGTGACCCCCACCCCCTGCCTGAAAAAATCCAGCAATGACGTCGCCCAAATCTGTTAAAATAGGAGTATACCCGAAAAGCACTTAAAAATACAAATATCTTGGGGTGGGGGGGAGGGATAAATTAGGAGGTTGGGATTGACATATGCACACTACTTTATATAAAATAGATAACCAACAAGGACCTACTGTACAGCACAGGGAACTAGACTCAATATTCTGTAATAACCTATAAGGGAAGAGAATCTGAAGAATATATATACGAAACTGAATCGCTGTGCTGTATGCCTGAAACTAACACAATACTGTAAATCAACTATAGTTTAATAAAAAACACAAATATCTTGAAAGTTTCATAGTTTTTTTTAGTTAAAAGCACTGTAAAATAAAAAAAGAAATACTATAAAATGAAAGAGCATAGCATCTCATTCCTCTGATAAATTATAAACTACTTCCCTTTGCCTTAGATTATCAGCTCACAAAAATAGCCTCCCTCACAGATGCCCTTCTACACTGAGCAAAATGAAATATCATCCTATCAGCACATGTAACAGAAGGAAAACATAAAGGCAGAGATATGGTGTAGAGAAATATTATTAATTAGGACTCACTGGAGCGTCTCTTCTTAGCCCTCTCAAACTTACAGATCTCAGCACAGCCAAATGCAAAAAGCTAAAGATTAAACAGTACATGCATGAGCCCACATATCCACACGACACTCATCCAACTAACATGCCTCGTTCCTCTTTTCCTTCCCTCATAAATTACACAGGCATTTTTTTAAATTAAAAAAAGAAAAAAAACCCCTTAAAGTTGGCAACTAAAAATGGAATTACTTAATAAAGGGTTATCTCCTTTCAGAATCTTATCAACGCGATCATTTCTGCAGGCAGATGTGAAAGTTAAATTAAGTGATAATTAAAGATTTCACCTAATTGTGATTGAAATATGCACCCAAGAGTTGTTATATTACTGGGTTGGCAAATACGACATATAAAATTGTTTCTGCCACTTCAGCTTGAAGAAGGAGGAAAAAAAAAGCCTGTCCTTAGTCCTTTCAATGTTTCTTTGGCAAAACATGGTAGCTTACTTTCCATGCAGCATATCCTGAGCTGCAAAGTATCATTTGTTTCACTCATACAAGTACTACATGAAGTTTCTAAAAAGCATTGTGATGGCTATCAGGTATCTATAAGAACATTTTTCTCAAAGTACACCCCAGAATACTTTAAAAAGATAAAAACTAGACATATATATTAGGAAGTACAGGTACTCCTTTGTAACATATCAAGTGAATTTACCACTGAATTTTGTTAATATTGAAAAAAGCTTATTACCCAGATGTATAAAGCATCATAACTGATCAAAGTTTTTCAATGGGAGTTTTAAAAGGTAAATTTTACAAAGAGACAAGGTTTTTTAAAATAACAATTCAAGGATTTCCTATTCTCTAGTACAATATCTATGATTCAATCCATTTCCCCTTGAAAATATTTAAACATATGGGATGTGGAAGCTTCACCCAGTAAGCTTTTAAAGTTCACATTTTCTACTTCGTGCAATAGGATCAATTAACAGTGAAAGTCTAAAAAGCATTCTAAAGCAAAATATTAATTATTTCAACAATCCTAAAATCAACTATTCCTTTCATTTTATTAAATACACAAGGTCAATATTTATGCTTCCGTTAGATCCCATTTTAAAAAAATTCCAACAGGAAATGACAATGGCTAGGAAGTACCAAGTTTGGCAAGTTGTTCTTTGAAAAGTCCATGATAAAGTACCACATCATACAGTTCAATACACTAAAACATAACGGAACTAAATATATATATATATATAGACACACACACACACACACACAATGTAGAGATTGTACCTGGTGGCTATTAAACAAAACACAAATTAGCAGAGCATGATACTCATCAAGTTTACATGTAAATTCTCATTTGATTTCACCTTTCAGGCAGATTTCTATATCTGAATGAGGAATGTTTTTTGGTTTTTGAATCCTGCTGTAGCCAGATGTACACATCTGGAGAGCCAAGTCCACTCTTAAAACTGGGTGAATTTTAGATTCCTCTATGACAAGCTAACACCAGTTTTTCACTTAGCTGAATCGCTTTTCATCAAAAGAAATCAGTATTACTTAAGGAGAAAGAAGATAAGAAAGAACAGCAAAGGGTCTAAAAGCGGTGGTGAAGCCAAGACGTGTATCATTTCAAAAGAAGAGAGGAATCAGTCTTTAACAGGAACACCAATGAAGTAGGTGTCCCAGGTTGTCGAAAGAATTTTTGATGACACATCATCAGTGCTGCGTTTTCCACTAGTTCTATTTTCCCCCTTTGCCCTGGTGACAAGGAGTCACACAGAAGAGAGCCTTCTCTCCTGACTTAGGCCCTTCCCAAATCACTAACAGGGACAGGCCTGAACAGTCCCTGGGCACCAGTGGTGTGTGGGAGATAGTGGCATTCCTCACGTTAAATGGTGCCAACGCCGCTACAAAGTGCAAGATGAAACCAGCACACAGCTGCACCTTTTGGAGGCCTTCTCCATAAAAAAGGATATTTTAGAGTTAGTGCCTGGAAGGGACGAATGGAAAGTTTAAGCTGAAATTCTGGGACTCCAGAGACTGCCCAAGCCAAGTATTCCATTACTGATGGAAGCAGCTTGGACGTACATAAAAAGCTGCCACTTACCTTTTAAAATGTAATACAAATACACAGAAAAGAAAGTATATGCAAAGTGTGCATCAATATTAAATCAAGATGCTTGTCTATTAAATTGTAGCTGAATCAAAACTTTAGTCCTGCCTAAAACAGTCTCTCTCATTCTTTCAAATGAGAAATGTACATTCTGGTGGGCAAAAATCTAACAAATCCCTATACTTTTCTTAAATAAACCTTACAAGCATGTTCATACTTTATGCTTATAATGGTTAATACTCTGAAGGTTTAAACTTCTCAAGTTCTATGGGCAAAGCCAAAACAAATGCTGGCTAAGATAATGCAGCTAAAAACTGAAACAAAGCAAAAAAAAAAAAAAAAGAAAAAAAAAGAAAAAAACCACCACCACCAATTATGAGTTCCTTAATTTTGGAACACACCTGTTTAATCAGCAGTAGAGAAATTATTAAAAACACAGGTTTAAAGCCAAAGAGACCTGGGTTTTAATCTTGGTTTTGCCACTTACTGAGTGTAATCTTGGGTATGCTAATTAACTTGAATCCCAGTTTCTTCATCTGTAAAATGGGAATAATTTTAAGTGTAACAAGGATTAAATAAATACTGTATAAACAAACATGGGTAAGCACAGTGCCTAGAATGTAGCAAGCACAAACTAATGGGTAGCTATTATTAATTGAGAATTATTCATGTAATCTTTTTCTTTATTATTCACAGATTTTTAAAATACCCAATTGCAATGGCAAATTTTAACACCAGAAATTATTATAAGACTGAAAGAATTCTCAATACTTTTTTAAGGTGGCAAACAGGAAACATTTAATTAGGGTAGACATCTGCATTTTGCCTTTCTACATATAAAAACACTCAATATCTTTTCAGAAGTCATATATAAATTATCACATGATTTTCAATACATTGCACTTTCTCCTATAAGGATTATCTATTTGAGTTATTATACTCCAGTTTTCTGAATGTAAAGGAAAGATGAAGTTGGAAGGATATTGAACTTGGTGGAAACAAGGATTTTTCTTTTGCAGAAGGAAGGAAAAAAAATAGGGGCAACTGAAAATGGGAGTAGAAAGAGTAGATGTGAAAGTAAATCTTCAGCCATAACTACACTATTTTCAGGGATAACTAGTCAGAGGGAATTAATAAGAGTTGTCAACAGATTTAAACAAGAAGTTTGCAAATCTTTTCAGATACCCTAAACTAATTAGTCTTTAATATCTTTAAGTTTATCTTCTCCGGTTTATCTCTTCTGCTTCACAGCTTAAAAACAAATAAAAGGAATCTGAGATCCTCTGCCCATTTAATTTATTTCTAGACAAGAGACTATACAGGAAACAAACAGCAGGCAAAGACTTTATTAAACATAAGCAGACATTACAGCTTCACTTCTTTTTTTTTTTTTTTTTTTTTTTTTCACACACACACTGTATTTTATTTTTACAAGAGATAAATCGACTGACACCAAGCATTGTACATGGATGACCACAACAAAAGCAACAATGATTGCAATTACCAAACATGAAACACACTCATACTATGTCATAGTATTGACATTCAGTCCAGTAATCCTCCACTGTAACAGCTCCTTTACTTTGCAGTGAAAATTGATTTGTATATTCTTTGCCTCTGAGTCCTTGTGGAATTTTTTTTTTTTTTTTTTTTTTTTTAAATTCAGACAGAAAGTCACAAAAATTATACTCATCCTCATCAGTTCACTCAGTCCCATGTAATTAATTTTTTTTTTCGTCTTGATCTTTTGTTAGCACTTTTATGAGTTCATCAGTTTTTCATTAGAGTTCTGAAAATGCTTATTCATTCAGTTCAGCAGTACAGTCCGTTACCAGAAACCTGTACAGCTTCACTTCTGATGACCTCGGTTAAAGCCTCTGTGTGGAGATTGAAATGCATGATTACATTTAATCTTTGACAGGCTAGCCTAATTGTGATTCTTATCACCTAAATTGGAGTCTGATTTAAAGATTACAATTTACAGCATACAGCAAATTAAGATTCTGGGCAGGAGATAAATGGGGAAGAGAAGGGGACACCCCCCTCTCCCCACCAGGAAAATAATTTATAGTTGAGTCCCCGGGATTTCGGAGGCTAATGGTTTATAAGGCAAGTTGATCCTTTGGTCTGTTGGCTTAGAAAGATTTTGTATTAAGTGTGACTGAGAGGCCCCAAAAGGGAAAGAAAGAAGGGAAAATCATGTGACACATACCCAATGGGCCCTTGAGTTTCTTGGGTGAATGACTATTACCGAACATCAATTAGGACTCACACCTCCACACTCAGTATTTTACAGACATGCTTTCACTTATTTTTCATAGCAGTTCCTTATCACCCTCAATTTAAAGGTGGGGAGACTGAGATAAATTAAGTCATTTGGTCACAAAGCTCATGAATAGTGTCCCTGAGTTCAGCCTGGACCTGTTTCTCTCCACCAGAGTCTACAAGTCCCAGTCAAGGAGAGAAACCTGTGATAAGTTTCCCCGAATTTCCCACCAAGGCTAATTTAAGGGTAACTGGCAAGGGTGTCACATGACACACAGATACCGGATGCTCCATCCTACAAGTGGGCAGCCATAGTACTTTCTGGTGTGTTCAAGTAAAATGACCCTAATAACACGAGCTTTTGAGCTTCCCCCCAAATAAACAAGTCAGTACATTGCCCCTCACTAGAAAACATCTTGAACTGCAGATAATTAAGGTCATAAAGAGAAGACAATGGGAGCCCCATGAACAACAAGAGGGAGGTTGGGGCCCCAGGTGAGCCATGCTCTCTCCCTAGGGGCAGAACATGGCACTCACTTCTCTCCCACTTTTATCTGACAACAGATTTCACGGCCAAAGGCAGAAAATAGTAGAAATGCTTAAAAACAATACAGCAGGCTCTTCCAATGTAACTTGTGAAACCTCAATCTCACAAGAATTGAAGGATCCTCTGATCAGGAGAGGGCGGAGGTAAGACAGAAACTGGACAGAAGGACACTAGTGGGGAAACCAGAGACCAGAAAGAAGCATTTCAGTGGAGGCTGGAACCTCACTAAGTAACAGCGAAGAAGCAGGACGTTGGCTGACCAAGGAGAGAGGGCAGAGGGGGGCACTGCCGAAGAGGCAAAGCTGTCCAGTGAGGCAGTTTTAAGAAAGCCCAGGTGGAAATCAGAGAAAAGAACCACCAGATTCTGTTCCAGTAACTAAAGAAAGAGCAGGGCTTTTTCTCTGGCAATTGTAAACATACTAGAAAGAACTGACCAGTGAATGTCCATATATCCTCATCCTAGACTCTATAATTAACATTTACTATATTTAAATATTTACTATATTTATTACATATCTTTCCATCAGCCCATCTTACTTTTTTGGATGCATCTCAAAGTAAGGTGTAGAAATCAGGTGCCGTGGACTGAACTGCATCCCTCAAAATTCACATGTTGAAGCCTTAACTCCCAATGTGAGGGTATTTGGAGATGCGACCTTTGGGAGGTAATTAAGTAGAGATGACATCATGAGGGTGGGGGCCATCACGATGGGATCAGTGCCCTTATAAGAAGAGACACCAGAGAGCTTCCTCTTTCTCTCTCTGCCACATGAGAACACAAAATGAGGCACTGTCTGCAAGCCAGGTAAGGGCCCCCACCAGAACTCAACTATGCTGGCACCTGGATCTCAGACCTTCAGTCACATGAACTGAACTGAGAAACCAATTTTTGTTGTTTAAGCCACCCAGGATATGGTATTTTGTCACGGCAATCCGAGCTACCTAACACATCAACATGTTATACCCAAAGAGGGGAAAGAAGCTGTAAATCTAGAAAAAAATTAATGCCAAATACAAATTCTACCAGTATTTAGTAAACATCCTCTGTGTCAGACAGAATACTCCCAAGGGCAGCCGTTTAGGGCAGTGCTTCCTAAACTTTAATGTGGATTAATAACCTGATTCAGTAGATCAGGGTGAGGTTCAGGATTCTGCATTTGCAGCAAGCTCCCAGGTGATGCCCAGGCTGCTGGTCCTTAGACCACACTTTGAGTAGCAAGGATTAAGAATGAATCCACCAATCAGAGAGAGGAAATCCAGATCTCTGTGGGAGACAGACTCCCAACGATTAACCTCCACACTGATAACTTGTTGCCTAAATGTCCTGGCTTCATGGGCTGATCTTATACCAGATCCCATGGCCCAACATCTAAACATGTGTCAGGCAAGTGAGGCTGCCTAACTCAGAGGGTCTGGCTATCAAATCTAATTAGATCTGCTATTATACCCAATTAGATACCAAAAGAGAAAGATTAGCATTTTTCTTCTCTTCCAAGGTTCTGGCTGATAGAAGGCTTCATTTAAAGATCACCAGCAAAATGTAGACCAAGGTGTGACCTTATTACTACTGCTCTGTGCATCTGTGTACCATTGTGTGGGGTGAGATCGTGTGGGTCACAACTTGCCCAAGGTCCCACAGAAGTTCAGGCCAAGGGCTAGAACTCAGTTCTGATGTCCACATCAGAGCTTTTCCTACCTTGCCACAGTCAAGAAAACTCAGGTCTTTAAATTTAGGGGCTAGGGGGATGGTGGTGGGAAGGCAAGGATATATTAGAAAGGCTGACCTAACACACTACTACTAGTACTACTACTACTGATAGTTCCCATCTACTAGTAGTATTAGTCCCCAATACTACTGATAGTATTGAACAATAAGTGTTGGAAACTGCTCAACACTTTATGTGCTTTATCTCATTTAGTGTGCAGAACCTTGTGTGGTATTATAATTGTCCCCATTTTACAGAGGAGGAAACTGAGGCTAAGTTCAGCAAGCTGGTCAAAGACATGCCAGCAGTCAGTGGTAAAGCTAGGATTTTAAAGAACAGATCAACTTCCAAGCTGGCCATAAAACCATTCCATGAACCTCATTTCCTCCTTAGGCAGACCTGCTGCATGACGCCATTCTGGAGCCATGAGAAGGGGGTGGAAAATCTTTGCAGGATACTGATGGTGAAGCACTTGGCAACAGGAGACACCCACAGCTACAACCCTTAGTGACAAGAGGTGCGTTTGTTCAACCTGAGCTTGGACTGGAGGGCCAGCTTCTCGCCATCACCTCGGCTTTATCAGGATTAAACTCTTGCCAGTCCACTCAGCCAGGCTAAATATTTTCAGGACAGCATTTGTTAAATATTTTCTCATAAGGCTAAACTAAGCACATTCTTCCCCAAGGATGTAATGGGTTTTGTTTAGCTAAATATAGCTGGCTAACATCACTTTCAGCAAGGTACAAATGGACTTATTTTCGTTAATCATCGATGAGGAAAGGGCCCAGAAAAAAATTTACCAAAAAAAATTATATATATATATATATATATATATATATATATAGTAACTTATATTTCAAAGATTCCAAAATAAAATATTAATATGATATGCTTAATAAGTATATGAAGGGAGTTAAAATGCTCATGATCAAAGAGGCAGAGAAAAGGAAAAAGATGACGTGTCTATAGGATTGGAAAGAAAAAGTAAATAAAGGCAAGAAGGACAAGGGGCCTGAAAATAACTGAATAGAAAATTCCCTATCAGCTAGCAAAGAAAATTAAGAAGGGAAGATAGTATTTAATCATACTTTTTGATTAAATGTTTTTAAAAGAATCACTGATAGAAAACTAACCTATCCACATATACAATAAAGGGTAGCAATTGTGAGATAAAAGTAAACACAACCATTAACAATTGTGTGAGGAATCAGAGTTTTTAAAAAACAGAGCCATACTTTCACTACCTCAGACAAATGTGAGTAATTCTGGTGGGCTAATAAATTCTCTCATCTCACAATGTACAAAAATCAATAGTGAAATGAACAAGAGGCTATTCACCTCTCAGCTAAAGAAATCCATGGACTTGTTCTGGATATGATTTTCTTTTTAAGGATAACAATTTTAGATGGGTCAATTTGGGCAGCAGTTGGATCATATCATTACAGTCTCAAAAAAAGGCACAGGGTAATAAATAGCACTATGCTATAAGACTTATTTGTACCAGACTAATCTACCCTTTTTTTTTAAAAACTGTGATAGACAGGACGTCCTACAGATAGACCAGAAGCAAAGTATAAAACATATTGATTTTAGAAAGGTATCTGACTATGTTCCCAAAAAGATGATCAGAAGTGAGCTAAAAAATATAGATAGGTGACATGTGAGGAGTGGGTGTATTTTTATAATTGCTTAAAAGTCAGCAGGGCTGACTATATCATAGTGGCTATGTCAAATATAACAAGTGGTCAAAGAAAAGGAATGAAGAAAAAAGTTAAGCTTGCCCCAGATACAGAAGTATTCAATGAGTCATTTTCATCAGCCCTTTAGATTCTTGATAGAAAATACGTTGGTAACAATTTGTAGGTCGCACCCTGTTCAAACTTCCAGTGAAAAGTGGGAATGGTCAGAAAAACGCTGGTTTCCTACAATGGAAATATTACAATACCTGTGATGTTGTTAATGAAAAAAGGACCCAGTCGCCTCTTTCTTAACCACCAGAACAACCTATACTTCACTTTGTTGCACCACTTCTGTCTTCAGTTAAAAGGGAAGTGATAGGGCCTGAACCACGGGAGCTAGTTTTGTACATTTTGTTCTGTTAGATTAGGCCTCAGTAACTTTATGAATTATGAGCTGTCAACTACTTTTTCATCTGCTATAGAATATGCTTCTTAGAAATTGTGGCTATAAATAAGTCAACAGATGTTTTTTGCTGGCTTCAACAGGAGCTTGGGTAATTTTTTAAAAGGGGCTAGGCAAAGTTAAGCAAATTAATCCAAAAGGCTGTATTAGCTTTCCCCCCATTGGTCACGTTTTGCATTAGCCTTTTAAAGACTGAAGACTTCCATTTTAGTCTGTAAAATACTTTTTGGCTATTACTTGAACGTAATCTATTGGAGAAACTAAAAATCAGGGTCTTTTAACACATTGCATCCTTTCTGTGACTTCTGTTTAAAAAAAAAGCGCTATTAAATGCCATACCTATGCAGGATTATTATTGTATCATATGAAAAACAATTGAAAAGCCACTGTGTCATAGTAGAAAAAGAAATAGACGATAGGTAAGGACATGAGTTCTAGATCTGGCAGTAACAGATTGGGGAACTTTGGGGAAAACATTTAATATCTCTGGGTCTTGAAGTGGTAAAGTTTAGATAAGAAGTTCTAAAATAATTTCTAGTTCTTAAAATTCCATGATTTGAAGATTAAAGTCAAGGAGATCACATGGCCAATATAAAATACTAAATTGCATTTAATCATGAATTACTCTAAAAATAACTCTATATTCCCTTTAGCCACCATATTGTTGCAAAGCTGGCAAAAATCACAGGCACCTGGGGATGGCTGGTGTTGGCATCAAGCAAAAACTTAGTTCAAATATGGGGGGGGGGGTTTAAATTAAATAAATTAAGTAAGTGGGAAAACGGCAAAGTTTAGTTATATTTCATTAAGATAGTTTAACCTATAATTTCTAACAGGCAAGGGGAAACTTTTTTGAAAGTGTTTTTAAGTGAGATACAAACTTTCACTTTGCCAGAATGAACAGTAAATTCAAAAGAACTAAAACCTTTCTCACATTTCTGTACGTGGATCTAACGGAAGACAAGTAACCACATGTTCTTAAATGTACTCCAAAGCCATGGCTGCTACAAGTCAGGGAATGTAACACTAATTGGCTTCTATATACCATGATTTAGGGGGGCGGGGGGGAGGGCAGATCAGGAAATAGAGAGTGAGGATGAGGCCAAGTGAGGAAGGCGGGAGGGCTGAGCAGTCACTGGCCTAGATACTGCTCTAGTCCCTTAGGTCATTTCCTCGAGTCACGGTAACAGCCTTGCAAAGTCCATCAGTCTCATTGTGTACGTTGGAAAGACTCGGGAGAGGTTAGATGGCTACGGCAAGATCGCTTGACTAGTGTTTGCCAGGGCAGATACCACGACCCACATCTGTGTGAATCCAAGGGCCCTGCTCTTTCTACTTCACCTGTGATTTCTCCTACAGGGAGTTTTCTCCTGTTCACCCTCTTCTGAGTTTCTGAATCAAGTTGCTTGTAAATGCAGTTCCTTTCAACATCTTGAGATTTCCGCCCAATGCACGGCTGGGTTCTAAGAGATGGGCGGGTCCGTGCAAAATGAGCTGGTGATCTATGCTATGCAGTGAGTACAAATATCAGTGATAAAAGAGGTAAAGGGGTGAATTAGATACTCAGAGGAAACTGCTCTGTTCCCCAAACCCTAGATCTTTGGGTTTGGGGAACTGAGCAGTCCCAAGTCCAGTACAACCTCTGGACTTGGGACTGGGACTGGCCATTCAGTCACTTGAAAAATAATTCATTCTCAAAAATGTGGCAGTAGGAATAATCCCAAATCACACAAGACCAGGAATAAAACATTCAAGACTGCCCTTAGTAGCTGAGGCTCTCATTACCACCATAGTAATAATAATAGCGGGTAACATTTGTGATGTGTCAGGCACTGTGCTAAATTGCTTTACTGAAATTATTGGATTATGAGGAAGGTTCTATCAGCATCCCCATTTTACACAGGAGAAAACTGAGGCTCAGAGAGGTTAAGTGCTTTGTCCAGGCTCACACAGCTGCTCCAGTCAGAGCCAGGACTTAACTGGGAGGGGTTTAGAGAACAAAACGGCACCTTCCTTGCAAGGGATCCTTCTGTACTCATTGTGTGTCATTCCCTCTGAGTGCCATAGGGCACGTGTTTTCTTTAAAGACTGCACCTTTCCTTGGTGCAGCCCAGTGCACTACTCTGGAAACTGGGATGGCCAAGAGCCAGACCACAGAGTTAGGAAAAAAACAAAGCTGACTAGAGCTCTCCAGTCAAAGGACAGACCTGGAAAGCAGAGAGCTCAAGAACAGCACTCCCTAAGGACTTTCCTGGTGGTCCAGTGGTTAAGACTCTGCGCTCCCAATGCAGGGGACCCAGGTTCAATCCCTAGTGAGAGAATTAGATCCCGCATGCCACAACTAAGACCCAGCGTAGCCAAATAAATAAATATTAAAAAAAGAAAGAGAGAGAGAGAACAGCACTCCCTGACTGGCCCATGTCCCTATTAACCACATTTTTTGAATTCTGTGATATTCTACAGGATGTTGAGCATATGTGCTCCGTCCCACATAGGAGAGAACACCCCAGGCATGGCGAACACTAACCCTCTCTCCATCGCTGAAAATCACAGTATGAGATGGACCATTTCCAAGGTCCTGTCTTTGACCAGGTAACGGTTCATTTTGGAAGAAAATACACAGATATACATGAAAAGAAATCCAACAGAATATGCAAAAGAGTTGAGTTTATACCAGAAATTCAGAGAAAGAGGGCTTTCAGTACCTTTAGTGGTGGGGTCCAAATGTAAGCCATATACATTAAAATTTTCTAGTAGCCACGTTACCAGCAAAAAGAAACAGAGGAAAGTTTAATCTTTTATTTAATAATATATATCCAAAATACTATCATTTCAAAATATGATCAGTATAAAAGTTATTAATGAGCTATTTGACATTTGTCATTTCTTTTTTACACTCACAGCACATCTCAATTTAGACCAGCCACATTTCCCACACGTGACTGTGACATGTGGCTGGTGGACCCTGTACTGGGCAGCACAGCCCTAGGACAGCCTTCAGTTTGTCTCAGTGTGAATTTGGTTATCTGCAGAAGACGTTAGCTTTGGGATCAAAACTAAAAAGATATACAAAAAAGAAACATATTCCTTATATCCCAAAAGATCAAATAAGAGTTCTGAGTTCTTTACTTTTAGTGTGTAATGAGTACAACCAGCTTTAACCCTACTGTGAAGGCACTGAGTCCAGGTCGACTGGGAGCTGGGGCACCTGCAGGGTTCATTATACACTAAGAGCCTTCTGGAAGACTAGGCAGCAGAGGCCTGGTGTCCATCACAGTGCCTGGCCTGGGGTCAGGACATTAGGCAGACCTATAAGTCGGTTCTTCAGAAATGCCATGATTAGTAAAATTGCTTCATCTGGTGGCTCTCCATCTGTTACTGGTTACCCTTAAAATTTGCATTCAATGTGTCTGGGTACCTCCTGTTAGAGACAGGCTGCTGACTGCAGCTGACAGAAGCTTCCATTATCAAGGAAAGGCTGCTACAGTCCGGCTATTAAGTCAGAAAATATGAGGTCTGCTTAGGTTCACATCCTGACAGCGTGAGCTGCAATAATTTCATTTATAAAATTTGGGATCGTTAACATGCCTGATATTTGCTACAGGATAAATGAACAGAAGTCAGAATAAAAGCGCGGAGGTCAAAATGTCTACCTACTCTCACAGGCACAGGCAGGCACCTTAGGGAGAGTTCTTTCTGATAAGATGGTCCGATGTGGGTATTTTTTACAGCCCAGCATCTTTATGTTCAAAGTTTCTAATACAACCACTCTTTCCAGAACATATAATTTAATGTATCCATTCTTATAAAACCTTGGAGACTATTTGTCAGCTGTGTGGGTTTTAACAGTAAGTGTGTTCTGGACTTCAAACTTCTGCTAAAACACAGGGCTGTGGACAAGGGTGGAGAAACCTAAGAGGAAGCTTGTGCTGTCAAAGGCTGTCTCTCCTGAAGCAGGGGCCCATGCTGCTTGCTTCTAGTCCTAAATCTAGTCCTAAAACTTGACTTTGTCCAAGTACATGGAACATGACGCTTCAATCCAGCTCCAGATACTTCTTAAAAAAAAAAAAAAAAAGTTTCACAGCTCAGATATCTGCTTTCAGTTTGATCCCAGAAGAGAAGCTGTTTCCTTTAAAAAGTCAAGCTGCTATTGTTTTCTCCAAATGTGAAATGTTTTACGGGTGGCAGAGGCTGGAAGTGGCAAGCAGCTCCTAACTCAGATGATGTGATAACATTAGAAAGAGCTAAAAGGCACTGAATCAAAACTTCTTATTCAGGAAAGGGGACGAGAAAAGAACAGAAATTTGCAGTGAGCGTCCCGCTGAGACCTCTGGGCTCCTTCTGGGATAAGGCCTCCAGGCCTGAAGGCAGCGAGGGGCACCAGGCCTGAACTTCTAAGGAGAGGTTTGCAAGAGTTTGCCCTTTGTAAGGCAGTTGACACAGAGAGTTTATCAAGGTAGCATGGCCTTTGCGGTGTCAATGTGAATGGTTTTAGGGTTTGACTCTGCAGGTGAAACTCTGGTAGAATGTGCTTCTTTATGGTGATACCCAGGAAACTGGCTCTGAGGAGGAAGTGTGTGGTTTGTAAAATTGGGTCCATACAGCCAGAGGAGCTTCACTTCAGATGTAAACCCATATTTCAAGGAAGTGGCTAAAGATCACCAAGAGAATATAGGCTTTGGGAGGTCACTCCTGGAATGTGCCCCAAACTCATTGTACCAGGACACAGAGGATGTGATCAACTGACTGAATGCATTTATAAAGGGGTCCATTTCACCCCAAATGTTCAAGAATTTTTGTTCTAAGAGGACAACTGGAAGACGAAACTTAGGACAGATTACGATCCATTTGAGGTGCTTAATTAAGAGACCTTAGGCAGTTTACTTAATGTCAATGAAAGAGCAACCACTTTAGAATTTAGCTTGACTCAGGTTCAAATGACACCTCTGCCTCTTTTCCACTGGGTGGTGTCTCTAGGCAGGGATCTAGAGCAAGGATGTCAATCACTGGACCCTGTGATTTGTCAACTGCCTGACACATAAAACCTTTTAATGAATGAATGTTGGACTCCTCTAAGTTGACTCTTTCTGGACCTCAGTTTTCTTAGACATAAACTATACAGAGTGGCTTAAGATCTTTTCTAAGATCTTTTCAAGTGCTCTCTGAAAAATGTTATGAACTGAACTTGCTGTTTGAAAATAATTGAGCAACTGTGTTATCTATTTCTGTTAACAATACTGAATATAAACCCTAAAGTAACGTATCACCACGATTTTAGCAACCGTAAGTAATAGATCTTTCCTTACCCAGCACCTGAAGATGGTATATAAATAACTCAGAGATTACTGATGAACAATAAAAAGATGTTATCATATTAGAAAAAATAAAAAACAAACCAAACAAACAAGCAAAACCCTAAGTAACACCATATACAGTGAATGTTTGAAAATGTCAATTAATCTGTTCTGCAAAAATAGTCTAACAAAGGAAGCAGAATACTGTTTTGCAGGATGCAAGTAAAAGTATCATAACTTCACAGAGCAGTGAAAGCCCCCTTCCCCATCCTACCCGACTGTCAAGACTACATTGCTCCCTTTTAGGGTCTTTCACAGACAGTAAGCCAAAGGCATGAAAGGACCAACATTAAATTACTAAAGGTCAGGCCTGTATTATTGGGTTACTCCTTCATGGTAATGTCTGCATGGTAGATGAGAGGGGGTGAAATGTGCAGGTAGATGGAACTTTGGGGACAGCTTCTACTGTCATCTATCACATTTCCTTGAGTTATGAACCCCTTTACTTGCTCTTATAATTCAAAATACTGAAGAGGAGAAAGATGAGACAGGATGTGGAGGTGAGCCGGGCTTGGCTGGGCCCTGCAGCCCACTGGGCCCTGCAGCCCTCATCTCTTTCTGGGGCTCACACCTCAGACTGTGCACTATGCAGTGGCCTACGTCCCTGGTGGTACGTATCACAGTGCCACATCTGCTTCTCCCTGGTGTAGCCACGCCCTGAGGAGGTCGCTCTCTACCACAGGACAAGTGCAACCCCAACCTGGCCGGTCATCAAGCTACAAGTGGCCAGGTGGAAGCACTGACCTTCTTCAACAGGGCAACGCCTCGACACAGCTGAAAACCAGGAGGCTTGTCCTGAATGTCTCCATCTTCCCTTCCTAAACCTTCTTCCCAACTTGGTAATATTTTTCTTCCTCCATTTTCCCACTCTCTTGTTAAGCCTCCTCCCCAAGCCATGAGACCACTCAGTGCCCCGTGGTCTCTCTTGTCGTCCACCCCCTTCAACCCCCCTTCACTCCCCCACTCCCCCCCACCCCGCTCAAAAACCAGTCTCTTATAAGGGAAGGGTCTGATAAACAATCACACTGAAATGGAAATGACAAAGATTCGTGTGTCACATCAGAGGGACACGGCTGATTTTAAAAGGGTCTGCTTGCAAAATTCTTCTATAGAATTCCAGGCATAATCTTCTCTGAAAACATACACCCACATATATGGTCCTTTAGTACTTTGCTATGAATGGATCATGAGAATGGGTCTAATTAAGATCATTAAAATGCTCCAGTTCATGGTGGATTTTGCAAAGCTGAGACCAGATGATCATTTAAGACAACCAACCATGCCCGTTGTTAGTGCTTCAACAACAATCCACTTCACACCACAACAGTAAAAGAAGTGTGACAATAATGCCTTCAATTTCTAGACCCCTTAAAAGATTACAAAATCATTTTATATGTTTTTTCTTTTTTTTCTTTGATCCTTGAGAGAGAAACTAGATAAAGAGAAAAGCAGAGGGGAGTGGTCAAGGAAGGCAGAGAAAGACCGGGTTAATAAATAAGTTCAGGGTGTTCATTTAAGACCAGAAAAACATCCAGTTGGGGTCATCAAAGTTGTTTTGAACAATGTGCTATATGGAATAAACAGCTACTTGGTTTAAAGATTTCAGTGACTACGTCCCTATGAGTTCAGTGTCCCACTACTTGCAACCAGGTACTTCAGAAAAAAGAATAAAACCACACCACAAAGGCACTCAGTTACCAAGCCTGCAAAGCCCATGTCTTGTGGTTTTTGAAGGCGTTACCTGCATTTTAATGCGAAATGTCATGTAGACCAAAGTCCCAAGCACCACTCTTGGGAATTCTGCAAAGCATAAATAATGTTCCAGTCGACATAAGAACTCTGATGAACATGTGTATTATAATCTCTCCATTATAAGAGTGATTAAAGACCACAGACACCAATGCTAGAAGGGGAGTAGCTGCTTCACACTGACAGCCAGCATGTTCCTCTCTTGCCCTCAGTTTCCAAGTTATAAGAAGCAGTGCAGTGTGGACAAGTCAGGCTGGGATCCTAAAAGAACACTATGAAAGCAGTGAGGCTGAGAATCAAAATGAAGATACATACAATCATTATAAGCAAGCTTAGGTGTTTTCCCCAAACCCTACTATCATTATAAAATCACTAACCCATTTCCCCCCAAGGACTATTTCATGGAGCATGGCTTCAAATTAATGCTTGATCCGTTAGGGTCAGGAAGAAGTAGCTAAAAAGTGACATTTGTTTACTCCATTGCTGAAGTAGATGATGAGGCTGAATCAGAGGCTGACCCGGATAAAGATGCTATTCGCATATAGCTGGGTCAAGAATGAATACCTCCAAAGACTCTGGAAAAGCCCTGAATTCACTGTTTGTTCCCGTCCAACACTAGCTTCCCTTTATCACCAAGAGTGGGCTATTCCTTCCACATCTGTGGCACGGAAAAAGCTTTTATCCGACAAAAATTTTGAGAGTACTATAAAGTGAGTACTTTGCAAGTCAGAGGCCGATACCATTCTCCTTTGGTAATTTTAGAAAATTAGATGCTGCTAAATTTCACCCCCCTTTAGAAGCTCAGAAGTTAAGCTCTAAAATGCTTCTGGAGCCACCCAGCGACTAACATTCCATTCTAGATTTATTTCCCTTGAAGGATTTCTCTCCCCAGCAAGTACAGCCTCAGAGCAGCATCATATCCATTCGTGGTACAAATCGTGGCCTGACTCGTGTCAACTAGGGACAGAGGCAAGAGAAGGATTTGGAGGTTACCCAGTGGAAAATTTAGGAGTAAGATTCCAGAACCTCAGGAAACCCTGATTTAATTTAAGATACTGCTTCATTTGCCTCGTTGAAAAACAAAGACTGTACTTATGCAATCTACTTTTCTCTATTATATAAAGTTTTAAGACCAAAAAGAAACATGACTGATTATAGGTATGAACCATAGCTAAGTACTTCCAAGGGTGTCTTCCCTTGAATCACATTAAAATTGTACAAAGTAAGTTACAGATGGTGATTAACTCAAACAATTATCAGTCTATTCAGACCAGCACCAAGGTAAGAATGACTTAAATATTAAACTCATGTTCAGGAAACATACCCATAACGCTGTCCTTAGAATTCCTGACCCAGGGCCATTTTTTTAATTGAAGACTTCACTAAAGCAAAGTCTTTGTAAAAATACCCTTTTGGATACAGGTCTAAGATGAAAACACCTTATGATGATGCCTGCTTTATGAAGAGATTCCAGTATCCCAACATGACATCTTTCATCCTCTTTGGATTTTTTTTTTTTTTTCCAGTTTGGGCTAGATGATCCCTATGGTCCTTTTCAAATCTAAAATTCCACTCAAAATTCTCTTCAGTAAACTTTCCATTTTCCACCCTAATTAAAAAGGGGAGAGGACAAGAGAAGGGAACTGACCATACCAAACACTGCAACATCTAAACAGTGTACGTTTAGAGTTAGGATGCAGATCATTCTTTTGTCAAGAGCAAATCTCTCCTGGTCCACTTCCTACTTGCTGACGGTGCCAGAAGAAAGGGCATTCACAGAGCCATCCTCAGAAGCTCGCCCCAACGCTGGTGGGTCAACTGCTTTATATCACATCCAAGTGTGCAGGCTCCCATTTACTCGCCACATTTATGACCAAATGGCAAACGTCTCAAAATCACTCAAGATTCTAGAAAGGTTACGAAAACAAACCAAAAAAGGGATTCGTGGGGAAATAAAAAGAAGACATTAATAGCTCTTTCTTGGAATGGCTATCGATGGGTTTACACTTCATTGTTTTCAGTCATTCCTCTGACTAAATAAACCTTCCATCTGCTTAGTCAACTGCTGAGAGAATCTGACTACACTACAAGTAAGTATGAAGCACGCGCTTCGTTTACCATAAAGAGCTCGGACAAGGCAAATGCATGCAGTTGGAACTAACTTCTGCCACATTTCGTCCATCCCCCAACTCCTGAAGATCTCTGAAAACACCTCCATAAGTCCCAGCTGTTTTCAGTGAAGTGCTGATGTTGAGAGCATTTCGCCTAATTTACTGAACTATCATTTTATTTAAGACAGGATTCTGAATCTTTTTTTTTTTTTTTTTTTTAGTAAGGACTAGATCCATTTATTTTCAAGTCAGATAAATGACCCAAAGATAAATTTAACTCTTTTAAAAACAGTAATATTCCACATTGAATGTGCTCCTGAGGCCAGGGGAAATGTTCTTTCCTTTCCGAAAATTTCTCTCCAAGTACTAACAAACCCAGTTTCTTCCCAAGAATATTTGTTTTCTATCTCTCTGAGTCGAGTTTTAAAAGGGCTGGAACCTTTCACAAGACAGAATAATTCCATTTGCTAGTTGGCTCTTTCTCCGAGTCCAGCTCGAATCCTACGGGACACATAAAACTTTGTCTGAAATGTAGGATAAGTGTCATGAAACATACTTGGGAACTGGGAAACCACAGCTCAAAGCATAAACACAAAGATATAAGTGAAGACCCACTTTGAATTAAAACTATAACAAGCAGAAATACCACCAGCCATAATTCTTTAGCCAAGGAAACAAAAACATTCAAGGAAAAAGTATGCACATTATCAGTAACTTGGGGAGGAAAAACAGCAATGCAGATAAATAATTAGTATTGCTAGGAAGAAGGGACGAGGTAAGTAAATGCACAGTCACCCTGAATTACTGAAGCGAGACATATAGTCAAGTTTTCCCATCAAATACTGTGTCGGGTATTATCTGGGGGAAAAACCCCAAACCAGAAGCAGCAGAAAGATGGACGCTCAGGAAGGGAGAGCAAAACGAGGTAGATTTTACAGCTACCGTGCTGTCTGGCAGCTGCCACTGGATGGCAGCGTGATGTCACATAGGTAAGAACTGCTAAGAGTTAGGATGGGTCATTCAACACTCCTAACACGCTCTGCCCCATAACCCAAGGCTTCAGGAAATAAAAAGTACCTCCTCTCCACAAAAAGGCTGGGGACCTCCGTCCTAGGAATTGCTAACCTTTGTTCTCATCATCAGCAAGTCCTGCAAAAAAGACTGACTCACTATAGTATAGAATTGGGGACTGAAACAAATTAAACCTTCTAAATAACTTCTAGGATTTTGAAATTCAGAAAACACTCTCTGTCTCTCTCTCTCTCCCCCTACAGTTTACTAGTGAAACATTATCATCCCAAGCCCAGTACAACAAATTGAAACCACATTTTATTCTACTTTTTCTTGTTAACTTGATGGCTTCACCACACTTTTAAATGCTACACACTCCCCTCCCTCTCCCTTGGCATTTGATCCCACTTTTTTTTTTTTTTTTTGGTGAAGTCAGTAATCTCACCAGCGACAAGCTTTGCTTTCAATAAGTCTATCTGCCAACTTAAACAGCATCTCCTAAGGCAACGGAATAATGAAAGACACATGTAGGTACTTGCCTGTCATCAGACACCAACTCCTCAAGTCGGCCTGAAATTGGGCCTGTAATTCTGAGGATCCTCAGGTTCAGGACAGTGTGCCAAGAGTGGTCTAACAAGGTCTAGGTCTTAGTCTAAACAGCAAATGAGAGATGCAAGGGGCCGACCTTTTTCATCCCTGCTGGACTTACTGTGGGACAAGGCACAGCTCTTCCCATCCATGGGAGATGTGAGGCATTGCTCAAACACTTGGCAAACTTTAAGGTCTTAAGACACCACATCGTGAATTCTGCCTCATTCCTGCCGGTGAACTTGAGGCAGGGCTTTCCAAGCCCAAACGCATGATCCAACCGGAACATCTCCATGGTCAGCCATTCCTTCTGCACACAGCCAAGGCTCCACCAACCCCCCCCAGCAGGGTGGGCCCCTGCAGACCTCCGGATCTCAGGCCCTCCTTGGAGGACACCGAGTTTCCTCCTCTCTCTCTATCAGTGCTGTCAACTTCGTGCCTTTCTCTGGAGAGAAAAGACTCGATTTTCAAACTTGCAAAGTCTGAAAAACGGACTAATGAAAAGGCTGGAAGATTTGAAAGAAAGTTGTTCTAGCCCATAAGAAAGGCCTCCTACTTTTGGCAGCTGGTTCTACCATCCAAAATCAGCGAATGGATGAATCCAGGGCTCCCGGAACTCACCTCTCCACACACCCCAACCTCAACCTACAGACTGACTCTGATGCACTTCCTGTGAATGTTAGTCAACGGCTCACGAATATCCAGCCCGCTAAGTTCAGCCAAATAAGTAAAAATCTCGAGGACCAGTAGGGCTCAGAAAGACATATTCATTATAAAAAAAATTTTTTTAAACATAGCAGGATACCTTGAAAAAACAACTCAGAAACACTGTTTACACCTTTCATCTGCTGAACCAAGAACCTCTGGGTCATCTCATGCATAGCAGGGCTACCAAAAAGGTTTTATCAAGAATACATTTCCACCATACATTATTAAATAGCTATTTTAAAATCAAATCTAGAATCCAGGAATTTTAACCTACCTTAAAGAATCACCTACCTTAAAGAATCTCCCTGGCAAAAAACCTAACCAAACAAACAATACAAACCCTAGGATAGTTTAAATGGGATCCTTATCTGAAAGCAATAGCAGTAACCCATTGTATGCCGAGAGGTTTTGAAGATAAATCTTTAATACCCAAGAGGTGATTATTGTGTCAGGAAATTAATCATTCCCCTCGCTTCCCTAGTCCCTTGGAGAGTCACAGGGCAACAAGGTGATGGAACAGCAGGTATATACATAAAAGGTAAACACACACACTTCTGATTTAAAAGGACCTTTTCGGATATGCATTAGGTTTCCTTTAGCTCGGTGGCACCGGTAAGCAGGTTTTGAATTGCGTAACCTCAAGAATCCCAGAGAGTCAATTCAAAATCCCCAGCACCATTGCTTTTAGGAACAGAAGGCTGGGGACACACAAGCACTGGCAAAACCAAACTCTCCCAGCGCGGCTGAATGTCAATACAGGAAGTCTCCGACTTACATATGGATTGTGTTTCCCAAGCTCATTTGTAAGTTGGTTGTGCGAAACTTGGAACACATTTTCCCCCAGAAATGTTATAAAAGGTGGTTAGGTCCCCAGATTAGACCACCAAAGTCTATTTCACAAGTTATTTTCAATAGCTACATTGGTGATGACTACAAATGAGCATATTTCAGTGGCATCATGGGTAACTGAAATTTTAGTAAATAAACATGGAAACCTCACCCACTTATAATAATTTCTGTATCTAAGTATTTCAAGAGCAATAGGAATAATCCAGTCCTCCCCTCTTTGTCAATGTTGTCAGAGGCGCGGGCGGAGACGGAGCAGGGGGAATTACGACAGGTGGGAAGCAAGAGTCAGAGGAGACCTGGCAACGCCAGGAAGCAATACGTGGGTTCTTCCCATGCTGGGGACTGTCACTGAGACCCCAGACTCTGTGAGAGGCTACCCACTCCCTTCTCTTGCTTGGACAATCTGAGGAGGGGGCACTGCAGCCCAAGCAACCTATATCCCAGAGAGAAGGGCAGTGATGCAGGAGAGAAGCTTGTGGCAGAGGTGAAGGAAGGCACCTCCTTCCATTTCCGAGGTTCACTGTTCACACAGCGGGGGTGGCACTCAGCTCATGCTTTTTGCTTCCCTCTACTAGGTTGTGGAGCTTCACTGCAGGCGGTGAGGATGCTTTATTCATTATGGTGACCGCAGCATTCAGCCCAGTACTCGGCATAAAATAAGCGTATAATAAATGACTGTGAACAGAGGCACCCAGGGAATCACCTCCAGTTCTCTAGGGGAACAACTGAAAGTCACTGGCCTGAGCTGGGTATTCATTTACCCATCTGAGTAATAAATATTATTAATTGGTAAACAAATACCATCTGAATATAAATGACTATATTCATTTACTCACCAAATCGTCTACCAACTGCCTTCTATGTAGAATGTTCAAATGGTGGCCTGATTGAGAAAGTATCTGTGTTAACTTTTTTCCCCAGTAGTTTCCATTCAAAGAATAGTTGAAACGCTTGGTAAGTGATGTCTATAAACACCTATTAAAATGCAGCTTTATGGGAGGTTAAATCATTATCGTAGTAGTGTAGTAACAGGAGCTACTGGGGAAGCAGAATTCCTAGAATGGCCTGTTGGACTAACACGTCCTTTGGAGAAAGAAACTTTAGTCATGAAGTCCAACTGCCTAATACAATATTCTTTATAAATGAATTTGAATTTAATTAGTTTGATTGTGTGTGTTTAAGTACTGGATTCTGTGACAGGACCTCTTAGTGCCAAGGCAGATCATTTGGGCAGCATTGAAAAAGCCCAGTACATTTGCTTTCATGGGAATAAACTACAAAAAAGACCAAGGAGAGGTAACCACTATACAGAATTGATGGTTGAAAGAGTAGAATTTTAAAAGGGATAAAAGTTGGATAGTTGGAAAGAGCACAAGTTCAGGAGGGAAGAGTTTCATGTGTACCTAATTCCACTCTTCTTTAATGGTAGGAACCCCACCAACTGGAACAGGAAAATGACTCTGAATTTTAAATAATGAGTAAGCATATATTCCTTTTCCTAAAGGAAGGGACAAAAATAGAAGAGAAAGAAGGTATCATTACTGGTAAATGGGCAGGTCTTTACAGAAGGAAATTACACAAACTGACTGTAACAATGCATTTCAACTTTCCTACATAAAAACACTCAGGTCTTAAATTCTTTGACAATGTTCACAAAGCTACCTTTTCTCCTCTATCTCAGCTTTTCAAATTATATAGCAACACCAGGTATAAGCCTATTACTGATGTCCATAGGAATCAGCTGGAAAATATAAATATGTTTTACCTCCTTCAAAAAACATTCCTTGATTTATTATGGCCTCACTCCAACCACTCTTCTGTTTGTTTTTTGTTTTTATTGTGACTACTCATTTAAATTCAGCAATATGTTGCTTTACAACAGTTTATATATATATTTCACACATATATAGGTGTACTATGTACAAATTAAAGCAAATAACATATGGTTCTCCCAATTTCCCTTGTACCACCTCTTCTTTAGCTGTTAGAGTACTTAGTTCCCAGGCATGTTGGGGGGAGGCGGGAGGGCGGTGTTGGTGGTAAACAGGCTTTGTCAAATTAATTAACCAAATATATAATGTCAACAAAGGGCATCAAATGATTATTTGGGAAGTACCTAAGATAAAAACGCTTAAAATTTCAAATACAAACAGACACATGAGCAAAAAATAAAGTGAGAACACAGGAGCAGTGATGGCCTTAATCTTGAATTTGTTAGGATATATACCTACATATACATATGTACACACACAATCACTGATAAAACGCTTACCTATGTAAATTTTAATAATCTCAAGATGTGAAGGATGTGTAGATATTGAGGACACACAGAGAGAAGGTGGATTTAAGATGGTATACTATTAACAATAAAAAATTGCTGCACTGTTGTTTTATCATTAAATACAAGTATTCCTAAAAATTGAATTTATATACACATAATATTGGGGAAAAATTATTAAAACGAACGTTTTCCCAGTGTGCAACCACTTGAGACTTTTCAACAACAAAATATGAACTTTTTTTTTTTATTATTATCAAATGTACCTTAAAAGGATGTTTGATGACACTGGAGAGAGAGCATCCTCTATATAGCGCTCGTCATCTGGGAAAAACAGATCCTGGCACCAAGAGGCACGAAAGGCCCATGTCACCAAGCCCATCCCATTTCGGTTGGACAGGAAATGCTGGATTTCAAAGCCTGGACTGAAGGGAAGTCCAAACTAACAATAGAGTTAGAAAAATGTTTTCAAAATCAAGCTTCCAACATCTGTCCAATTAAAAATGCACTTATCCACTTAATATTCTATTACAATGGAATTCTGACGGTCTCAAAAAATATGCTTTCAAAAGGGATCCTGAGAGCAGCATACCTCCTCTCCTGAAATATCTGCTACAATTTAATGCTACTGGTGATGCGAAGTTCAAAGCACAGAAAGACTCTCATCAAATCACACATTTTCAAATACCTCAACCCAGAGCACCATCGAAATAATTCTGTTTTGATCACACTCACTACCTGTAAGAGTGGCAAACCTTTTTTTAGTTTTAGTTCTTTTCTTTAACCAATAGGTGGCAATCTTTATTGCTAAGACTACTTAAGCAAGATTCAGTTGAGAAAGATTGTTTTCCCTTCCTCCTGTCAAGGCTCAGAATTTTTTTGGTTTTTTTTTTTAACTAATGAGCTATTTGTTAAATGATCAGCAATTATAAAAGTGAAAGAGTTGTAATTTACTAAGGTACTGTAATTTTGGCTTTGTAAGAGAAAAAGACGACCTGAAAACTTCCTCACAAAGAAACACCAAAAACACAAGACTTTTTTTTTTTTTTTTTTTGACCCAGCATGGTTTTGGCAGTATTATTACCTCCAAGTACAGCAAAGAGAAAGTACACAGTATACCCAGATGGCATATTAAAGACTGAAACAGCTCTCAACCAAACGGTACAGGTAATGAAGACATACAAATGTAGAAAGAATGAAGGAGTTAACTAGAAAACATCTTCAAAGCACTATTCCAGTGTTTTTGTGGTTTTTTTTTTTTTTTTTCTTTTTTGAGGCAACACGTACACAGCTCTTTGGCAAATTCACTGCCCTTTTCATTGAAACTGAAGCGAATTCAAGTTTATGTCTTACAAAGAATTGGTAGCACTACTGTTGCTATCTAACTTATGTAATTCTGCTGTAATTGAACCTCATTTCTTCTTTGGATAGTCTCAGAGAAGCTAAAAAAGAGTTCATTACTATGGAGACAAAACACTTCTTCAAATAATTTTCAACTGTTTAAATCGGCCCCAGGTCTTTATTTCCTGCAGCTAAACAATCTCAATTCCTTTCATTTCCTTCAGGTCTAAACACATCACTTTAGTCTAAGAAACAATTTTGTATGTGTGTGTGGCAAATGTGTTTTTTATGTTTTTGACTGGCATCAATGAGTATTTGGTTTTCACTGAGAATATTTCCTTTTTAATACTCTAATTAGTATTTTAGGGGCTTGCTTGTGATGATGATGCCTCACTGAAATCCTTGGCTTTGTACAGTGTCATTAATTGTTTTACAGATGATAAAACCAAAGTTAAGTATGTTACTGTCTTCAGGTCACACAGCAAATTAGTCACAGCAATTAGGACTAACGGTTGGCCAAGGGCATTGTTCAAAGCCCCGAGATGCCCAGCCTGTACACAAGGGCTCCACGTAAGCAAGAACAATGAAAAAGGACCCTGAACAAAAGTGTGATGGTTGCTTTGGTGCTCCTGTAACATCACTAACTAACTCATTCTCCTGTGCATCTTAGACACACCCACAAAGGCCAAAACTTAGCAGATGCAAAATTCAACCACCTTAAAATTTAAAAAAAAAGAAAAATTATTAGAATTCCTAAACTTACCAAGAATCCCTAAACTAGCACTGTTAAATAAATTCATCTACAATGCAATAAATAATGATGAAATATAATAAGGATTTGCACTACAGTAGTTCAAAATTTTCCTCCAACCCAGAGGCTACTTTGATCAGAAAACAAGAGATAGTTAACAAGACCCGTCACATATTGCACGCTATGTTCTTTTCGGATGCTGCAATGTATTTCTTCCTTTTGAAGACAGCAGCTGAGTCTCTGAGAATCTACCCGAAGCAGAGTGACTTGGATGCCTGATTTAATCCGGCAATTAACTGTGAGTCACTTCACCCCTGTTTTGTCCACTCAATAACAAAAATAATTCCTTGTGCTACAGGGATGCAGGGTGGTTAATAAAACTGCACACTACTTTGAATTCTTAGAAATTGTAAGACACATGGGATGTGTCATGCAATGGAATATTACAGAATTTTAGATGATGTTCAGTTAAAGCTATTATTTCTTACCTCTAGTCCCACTGATTGCCAGGTTAGACGTTCTGAACAAGAGCATTTTTCTAAAACATACAGTCTTAAGACTATTCTTAGAAAACAAGAAAGAAAACTTAAAATTAACAATGGATCCGACTAGTCAACTACTCAGCGAAAAGTAGCATTGACATATTCAGCATGAGCTACAATTACGGTTACAGCAAAAAACTCTTCTTTGTACCACAGAAATTTATGATTTGACATAAAATATGCAGTTAGAAGGAAAGTTTTCATAAGGACTGCTGAGTGAGCTTCATGTTTTAATTCAAAAAAATAAATCCTAAAGTCTGTAATTATGACCCGTTTAGGTGAGAAACTTTCAACACATGCTTCCTGCTAAGTCCCATTGACTGAAGAACAGAGTTTTCCATCCCTCAATCCTGCACCCATGCAAACACTCCTCACAACTGTGCTCCGTGCCGATTCTTTTGTTTTTCTACCTAACTAGAAGAAAAAAAATCTAGGCGAACTATTCCAGTGTTATAGGTTTTTATGTAGAAATAAAAGATCATCAAGGCTCAGTGGTTACCAGGATCTGGGTTTGCCCTGGATAAGCCACACCGCTGCTTATACGCTTCTGCCAAATCCACAGGAATGCAATCTTAGTAAAGATATAATTAATGCAGCCACAGAACACTCCAAATTAATGCTTGAAGTTAAGCTACAGCTGTTTAATCTTCTCATTGTAAGAGACCAGAATACCTTCTAGAAGAGCAGGAAGTAAACAAGAGTAAAGAGAGGAAACTGAAGTTACTCAATTGTCCATGAAGTTTAAGGAACCATTTTATGAAGTTTCAATTAAACAGTCTCTTGTCACTGGTCCGTGAGGTTGTTCAATGGCAGACTCTTTAGAATCTGGATCCCCAAACTAACTTGCTTCTCTCCCTGAGCCACCAAAATTAATTGAGCACTTGCTTTATGCTAAAGCCCTGGGCTGGGAGCTAGTCTTAATGTAGCTTCTTTTTGGTCAGCAGATCAAACTGCCCCTAAAGCAAAAGAAAGGCTGCACAATGGGATACATGTGTTTACCACAGCTGGTTGTAGAGTCCCACTGAACGAAAGAACAGAATTTTCCATCCCTCAGTCCTGCACCCAAGCAAATACACACTTTTTAATTGTGCTTTGAGCTGATTCATTTATCTTCTACCTAACTAAAAGAAAAAAGAAAAAATCAAGTCGACTTGATTTCCATTTTAAAAGGTTTTTATGTAGAAATAAAAGATCACTGAGGATCAGTGGTTAACAGAATGTTCTCCAGTGAACATTCTGGGGAAGAAAGAAAGGTACAACTATTAATATGAATTCCTAGTGGGGCCCCAGACCACCTCTCTCCTCCATGATAAACTGTAATCAGTGACCTCTGTTGACAATTGGCTATAAATTACAGAACTGCCCAGGCTCCAGAGTGAAATGATTTATTTAGCTACAGCTATGGTAGAACAGAACTTTCTGCTTCCTAACCCCGCCCTCTTTTAATTCACTGAAACTTCCCTTCAAAAATGTTCTAGGTTACGACCTTCGTGGATGGTGTTCCCAGAGCTGAATTTTCTCTGAGGAAAATCCTCTCATCTAGTTGGAGCTCATAAGAGAGGATACATTTAAAAAAAAAACAGGAAACAGAACATCAAAACCTTTCAAAGTTTTATGTGTCTAGTTAGAGCAGAGGGACAAATCTTTTCTTAATCAAAATTATACTTTACGAGTTAAGAGGACCTAGTAGGTTTACAAGCCTATCAGAGAAGTTCAAAAATTACAATTCTTCTGATACCAAGAACAGAAATAAAAGTTACGTTTCACATAACACAGAGGCAAAGGGCTCAAAATGGGCCTTCCTCTTTCATCGTGGCCTTTTGTAAATATTGCGACAGTGGACCAGTGGGAATTCTGGCAGGAAAAAAAGTCCCATCAGAGACTGGTTTTTTGTTTAAAAAAAAAAAAAAAAAGCCTTGCTCATGCAGAAAATTCTTGCTTTTTCCATTATGTGGTGTCTGGAGGAGGGTGGGAAGAGGAAGGCTTCTTTCTATATCTGTAGAGCACTGTAATTTAAAATGAGTCATGTAAAACATAAATGAAAATGTTAACCTCTGAGAACAGGGGTCAGTAAATTTTATTCCCGCTTAGATCCAGTTTTCTCTGGCAAGCTTGACTAAACCCAAACCAGGGGCTTTCCCTACAGATGTATTGCAACTTACCCAGAAACTGAGGGTTAAGTCTGAAAGAAGACAAGCTCAAGAAAGAAGCCTTGTGAATTTGAGAAATCCTTGGCTATAGCTCAGCTTTGGGCTATCTGGTCAACCCAGCATACCTCCCATCTCATGGGAGTGAATTTTCCCCAATCACAGCTACAGACGATACCCTCACTTCTAAGAGGGGAGGATTTTTCTGCCTTAGGGCTAAGCCATATTGCAGTAGTGGACACTGGGAAAGCATTTGAGGGCCTGTCTACCATTGGAAGACCTCTCTTTGAGTCCCCAGCTGTGGTTCACTGGAAGTAATGCTTCAAATAAAATCATTAAATCTATCCTGATGACTTAACAAAACCACCTAGCACCAAGGACTTTCCCTTTGGCTTCCTACACCATGACGGACATGAACTGAAGTTTGACTGCTATGTTCCCTGAGCAAGACTCAACCAGAGGCCAAATGGAAACGTTCAGCCCCCTGATCCATGTTCTAGCTTCAAATGCTCTCAGTCAGAGCTGCTTTCTTCTCTGAGTAAAGATTAAACTTTCATTTAAATGATGCATTAAAACGCAAACATTCTTCTGGACTGGCACTGCTATCGAGGAGCCCAACTCTAGGTTCAAACACTGATACTGCTCTGCTAGCACAATACTTTTGCGTGAATGGTATGAGGTCACTGTTTTAACTTATACATTACATATTCTTCCCTCTTTATTGCAAGAAAACAGAGAGGTTGATGATTTCATACAAATTGTCTAATATAAGTCTCTGGTTTGACATATGGTTCAAGCACATGATCTTAACAGAAACAAAATATTGGTCAATCAAGCATTTTTAATATCTCTAAGATTTTTCAATTAGTTTGAGGGTAACTGAATTATGGGGCAAAAATTACAAAGAGGTGAGACTGTATTTAAAAAGCCTACAATTTATAGGCCACTACTTCCTAATATTTATTTAATTGCTTTCAGAACCTGTGGTGGCTTTAATATGACATGACCTCTGGAGAGGTTAATCCTACTAGAGGTTCCGTCCTCCCCCATTTCACTTTGAGGGTGGTACAGTGTGGTGTTGGCAAGCACATGTCCTCAAGTCAGAGAGTCTGCATGCAAGTCTCAGCTGTCCACCGTCTACTAGTATTTGCCCCTGGGCAGGTTGCTTTTTCTAAGCCTCAACCTATAAATAGCACTAAATAAGATAATGGAGGTAAAGCACAGAGCAAATGCTCATTCATGTGTGCCAGCAAACATATCAATAAAGAATAAACTTCAAAATTTTCATCTCAGAGGTAAAACATTTCATCTGACATGTATTTAAGAAAAGAAGGGCTTCCCTGGTGGCGCAGTGGTTGAGAATCTGCCTGCAAGTGCAGGGGACACGGGTTCGAGCCCTGGTCTGGGAAGATCCCACATGCCACGGAGCAACTGGGCCCGTAAGCCACAATTACTGAGCCTGCGCGTCTGGAGCCTGTGCTCCGCAACAAGAGAGGCCGTGATGGTGAGAGGCCCGCGCACCGCGATGAAGAGTGGTCCCCACTTGCCGCAACTAGAGAAAGCCCTCGCACAGAAACGAAGAACACAGTCATAAATAAATAAATAAATAAATAAAAGAACATGAATTTAAAAAAAAAAAAAAAAAGAAAAGAAAAAGGCAGCGTTCAGATGCAATGAACTAAAAACAGTAATATTTTAAAAATTGCAAATACAACCTTTTTGGCAAATCAAAAATTCGTGTAATCATTCAGCTACATGCCCATAAATAAAAGGTCCAGAATAAGGTAACAAAATTCATCAGAGCCTACACCACCTTTGCCTAAAACACTCAATATCAACTCCGTGAGATGGATTTCTGGGAAAAGGCTAACATCAATCAGTAATGGTCTCTTCACCTCCTATAAACAAAAGATTATTTTCCCCTTCATTTTAAAAAGGTTTAATTACCCTAACTATTAACCCCCACCCTCTCCATTTCCTTTTCTTAGGAAATTATACATGAATGTGAGACAACATAATCTGAAGACTACTATATTTGCTAGGATATAAAATTTAGAACATTTCAAAATGTGAAATAAACACAGCATCTGACACTGGCAAAAGATGGTCCCTTAGGGATCCAGTGAATCAAGAGACGCTGAAGCAAAAGCATTGGCTATATTTTAAATTGTTCTAGAAAATAGATTGAGCAGGGGTTGCCTGAGAGGTGGGAGTGACAGTGGTCTTGTATTTTGGAAAAAGATCATTGTGAAACTGACCCCATCCTTCTCTTCTAGAGTATATGAAAGGCAACTAGCCTCACAGCTAGACTATAACTAACCACCCCCCGCAAAATAAACTCACAAATATTTTCACTCTTATAGTTAAAGAATATAAATTACTGAAAATATTAAAGGGACGTAATAACTAGGTGGGAATTCACCAAAAGCAGTTCAGGGGATGAGAATAGTTAACTGGTGATAATTGGCTTATGTGACCACACTGCCTTTAGATAAGAAGAGGTCTCAGTCCACTGCAAAGGCTCAGGAAGCTGGTAAAGAAAACAAGAGTAAATATTTTGTGCATCTTGTGAAACTCTTCCTTAATTCAGGCCAAAGTTAGACGATTCTAATCACAGAAGAGCTGGATAGATGTGGTCTGACAAGAAACGGAGTTTTAACCTAAGCAACTGTAAATTTTATGTTCCAATATGTTTAAACTTCCTCTAAATGTTAAAGCCAACCAGGTTTCTCAAGTTTCCCTTCAGGGGAAGATTAGACCACAAATGACAGTTACAATATAACTGTGTATGTATCTACAAACAATGTTGGCTAGTAAAGGAGCAAGTTAGAGCTAGCTTTCAATCCTTTCAAGCCTCCTTTAGTGAAGTAGCAAATCAATTATATTTCCACAATTAACTCAATGATGACTTTTCTATATTGCCTTATATACTGTACTAGCAGATAGATGTTTACATAAACATTATCTATATAAATGTTATTATATATAAACATATTTATATAAATTATATAACTTTATATAATAATGTATTTAATATATAATCATTTATATCTTATATAAATGATTTTATATTAGTGTCATACCATGTTATAAATTTATGTTTTCATATATATATATATATATATATATATATATATATATATATATATATATATATAAGCATTTTGAGAAGCACTAGCCAAGTGAGGGCTAACTTGAAGGTTAATATTTTAACCATTTAATAAGCCCCATAGCTTCCAACCTGCCAAGGGAAGGAACTGTCCCTTAAAACTAATCACCTCTTCCCAGCCTGTTCTGATGAGGTTCTTTTGCTGGAAGCAAGAATAACTCACGCATCTGTTTCGTTCTCTTTAGATTTTCTTGGGTCTATTGCCTGAGAGTGGGAAAATCTGGTTGTTTAACTCATTTTTTTGCATATCAGGCCGCTTCATAGGTCACTGGCAAGCCAGGGGATGATCTGCCCTCCTGGCTAACAGACTGTGGCCAGAAATACAGTAGTGTCGCACAGCACGAACATGACCACCCAAGGGCCCTTCCACTGTATCACACTGTTGCTTAAGAATGCTGGGTCAAAAGTCACATGGTTGAGGTCAAACCCCAACTCCTGCCTGAGTTGTGTGACCATGGGCCATCATCTAACTAAGCTTTAATCTCTTTATCTTTACAACAAATATAATAATAGTAAGGCCAATGTCATACAGTTCTAATGAAAAGTAACAAGTTAATGTAGCAAAATGTTAGCATAGCATCTGACACAAAACTAGTATTTGTTGAACGCACAAATATAGGTAGGTATAAATTCAGTTTTATATTTATTTATATATATATATGTTCATATATGTATTTCTGTAAATTTTCATACATAGTAATAGTATTGACATTCCTCACGTCAATAATAATTTTACCCTTTGTTGTCTGTTTTTTGGAATATGCCTTGTATTTCTAGGTATTTGGAAAATATATAACTTACAGTTTTATTCTATTCTTTAAGTTAATCAAAATGAATTCATTTTTAACCTATGCCTTTCTAATTACAAAGCTTAACAATGAAACGGCAATTTTGAAGTTCACCCATGTGACATGAGAAGTTGAATATATCTCACTGAGCTCTTGCTTATCAGAGAACGCCTCTCAATTCCTTCCACATGATATATAAGGAAGCAACACATTAAGGTCTTGAGTCACCTTCTTTCTTCCTCAAAACTCTGCATCCTCCATCTTTTGGCATTTACTGCTACAAAAGAGAAGGAAGCCTGAATTTTGTTCCTTGATAGTTAACCAGATATTTTGGAAAGATGTTTAATAGCATTCTTATAATTTAAAAAAAAAAATTTCCAAAACATATCTAGAGGTGGCCTTTCATTGATTTCATCTAAACAATGTGGACAACACTTTCAAATCTGCACAAAATGCATGCATGCTTATTTTTAAAATGTTTGTTCTTTTTCATTTGATATGACTTATTACTCATTTATCAACACTGAAAATTCCCATGTTATACCTTCTTACTATGTATCTACAATCTTCTCTTTCATTTTTATCTCTTTTCTCTTTCGATTCTGGAAGAGCTTTGAGTTTCTCCTCCACAACATTAATTTTATTTTCAGCTGTGTTAATTCTACTCTTTATTGCCTCTCCTATGGATTTTAATGTGCTATAGTGCATTCTTAATTTCTTTACAATCTTTTTTTTTTTTTTAATGGTTCCACTCCCATTTCATCCCATCCAGTTCTTTTCAGCTCATAATCATCTACTTTCTGCCCCTCTTTCATTTGGGCCATTGCTGGAGGTCTATTCTTCCTTCAAATCTTTGATACAATCTCTCCTTTCCTTTACAGAGCAATGTTTTTCAGTAGGCACAGCTATTTTTTTTTTTCCCCCCTGTTTATTGATCACTATACAGGGAGATATCTGCCCGGACCTGGTGTTTGCTCTGAGCTACTCTTGATCCACGTGGGTGCTGGCTTCAGACCAAGAGTTGGTAGGCAGGTTGAGATGAACAGTTCTCAGGCCAATTTCCAATGTGATTTTCATTTCAATACAGTTTTGCTGAAAGCAAACCTTCTCCTACCTTTACTGCCAGGCTCTGAATGATGGAGGACTCAAACAATATTGAAACCCTCAGGAAACACAGGTCTAACTCTACCCCACCTCCAACACTTTGCTTTTGTGGAGTAAGATTCTCAAGAGGTAACAGTATTAATAAAGCTCCTACCCCACCCTCCCAGCTCTGCCTGGTTATTTTCTGAGTTATGACCTTCCACTGAATAAAAAGGCACTGTTGGGGAGATTAGAAAGAGGAAGGGAAGAGCATTCTGGGGACAGCTGCTAGGCTCTTTCTGAATTACAGGCAGAGTTGGGGAGGACGTGTCTCTGCCTACCTATTTTTAGGTGGTCAAAACTTATTCTGCCTGTGTTTTTAAACCCAGGTCCATTTGGTTTACAGTAGACATTTCTCCTGCTAGTTCTAGTTTTTATAACTGTTTAGAATGTAAGGACTTTTCTCTACCTTCTTAGAGACTCTAGTGAGAAGTGTGTCAGGGCTACCTTTTTAAATCAGACCTTTTTAAATCAGGAAACTTTTAAATAAGTTTCTTTTTTAACTGGGGGGAAAAAAAAAACAACGATAAAAAATAAAAGCATCCAAGAATTTTTACTGGCACTCGTGTCCTTGGAGAGACTCTCTCTGTGCAATGTCACAGTGTCCTTTTAAGTTAAACACCTAGGATTCAATTCACCTGTGCCTTTCACTTGCCCTCATCTACCCTCTTGTCCTTGGAATTCAGGTAACAGAAACACAATGTTTATGTTATAAACTTGGCAGTGACTAACTTTCCTGAGAAATAAAGTTTGACATTCAATGGAATTTAGTCATTTAGCCAAACTTTAAAAATGGCGTTTACTGCTAATTTTGACAGAACTCAGGTACAAGACTTCAGATTCATTTGAGTCCACCTCAGATTTCTTATACTTAGGGATTTTAAGCAGCTGCTGTCCACGTGCCAAAACACATAATTTTTATGCTGGATATCCTCAGCTTTTGGCTTTTAAGAATCAAGGAATAACCTGCTCAATTTTAATCAAAATGATTTAATTATGAATCAGAAGTAAGAAAATATGAAGTTCAGGGAAACATTTGAAGCAGACATTTAACTTCTTCAAAAATAACAGAAATGGAAGGAAAATCACTTATCAATGGTACATAACTTTTGAGTATTTGATCAAGGTGTATTTGAGAAAAACTGCACATACACACATATAACCCCAAACTTTGTCTCAGGTTCATGGCCTCATCAGTCTCTTTGTAACTCAACTCTTTCATATATTTAGCAGACATAAGAAAATGCTATAAGTTGTAGGTAAAACAAGATAATTTGTGTGATGGTATGAATGTAACAGCCAATGAAACTTAACAGATAAAACAGACATAATTACAGACCACCCAAAAAGCAGAAAATAGCTGGTTCCTTCAGTTACTGATAACTTCACAAAGGACTGCTTAACAAGACCCACACGACTGCCTGCTGGAGTGTTCTTGAACACTCTGAATGCTCCTCCTAGGGAGCCCCTCCTTTTTAAATATTTACACAATCGTTTGAGCTTTAGTGTCTTAATCTGGAAAATGGTTATGATGCCATATTTGCAGGGTGGCTGTAAGGATCAAATGAAAAATGTCTTTAAAATGCTGAGCAGAATGCTTGGCAAATAGTAAGTCAGCAAATTTTTAGGGTATATTTGGAAAAAGCCATTTTCAATATTTAAATAGACCCATGGGGAAACATGGGAAAATGACTCTAATATATACTTCGATATGTTCTAACCAAATTCATTACATCTCGTTCCTTGGTACTTTGTAGATAATCACGATTGTTTAGCAATAAAGTCACATCTTGCTCAAACTTCTTTGAACCTGTCTCCTTTGAAAATGGAAAATTTACTTTTTGCTCCCTGAAAAAACATGGTAAGACCTAAGTAAGCAATGTTGTAAAATACTCGGAAATTATAAATTAATAATGATACAAATATTCAACTACGTTTCTATAGTTAAGAACAGGAATAGAAAGATATTTCAAATGAACTATTTACTGATAAAGAAGCAACATTCTTAAACATCAGAAAATTTTTAAACAGGATAAAAAATAAAGCCAGCAGTGTTTAATGCGGATTCACAATAGATTATCTTATGAACAACCTCAAGTCATTTTGCAAATTGCATTTTCCAAAACCCAGTAGCAAGCTGGAACCAACGCTGACTGTCTCTCGCTGTCACGGTGGTACCTCGTGCAGTCTGAAGGCACTATGGCAGTTTTGCTCCTTAGGGTAAAGTTTGGAATATAACACTGACCACCCAACAGTCCCTCTGGCTTTACAATGCAGACTCACATAACGCCTATGCTAATGCGTTATCTCTTGGGTACATATTTTAACACTGCTATCACATAAATTTGAAGAGGTCTGAATAAACAAATCTTTATAACCTGAATAGGCAAATGTTAAAAACATCACCTTCTATCTGCCTTGGAAAATTTAAGAAAAAAACCACTAGAAAAATCCCTAGGAACTCTGAGCACATATCATGTCAACAAATGTAGCTATGCCACACGGACACAGTCCAAGGGAGGCATTCCATCAATGTCTTTGAATTCGCTGATAAACTGCAATGTGTAAAATGGGAAGAATCTCAAATCAATTTTGATGTCAGCAACTGCTGAGTGCCCACCAACAGAGTTAGAGCATAAACTCTCACACTTGGTGAAACAGATCTTAAAATCATACAGTATGGAGATTTGCAAAAACTTGGTACCAATTTGGCGCTTTCATTAGCAACAATCCTGTATCATCCCAAGGACCAACCTCCAATCAGATCTTACAGTGAGGTCATGTGAGCACATCTGCCCAACCATCCTTGCTTATTTCTCTGAGTTCCTTCCTTATTTTCCCTTCTAGCTTCTGGGTTGCACTACTGGGGAAACACTACTAGTGAGAACTTATACTTTCTGGGTTTTGTTTCTCCAACAATTCTTATGAGTAGGAATGGAGAAACTTTTACTGATCGAGTGTCAGTAAGAGGTTAAAATGAAAATACAGCCAGAATTCAGAAGACACAGCGTCTACTTCTTGTTTTCAAAGTAGAGAACACTGGGATTAGAAGGGTTATGGAATTTACAGAAAGCAAAGCAGAGTGGAATTTCTGATTCAAATAATATACCACAGGGATTTATATTTCACTTATGCCTACATCTTTACCATCTTGGATATCAGATTTGATCATCCAATTACAAATAGTCTTCTATAATACAGTGTAATAAACTCACAGTGGGAACTTCAATATGCATCAAATTGTGATAGGACAGGAGAATCTATAGGCATTGCACAATACAAGCTATCAACTGAGAAGAGATAAATAGATGAATACAAACACCCCCAAGCAAGAAACAGAACAGAGAAGTTATTCCTGAAAATGACAGCCATACTTTAGGTGGCATAAAGCCACTAGGACAAAGTTCTCCATGCAAAATTAAACAGAAAGATCTGCTGCTCGTTTGTTTTGTTTTTAATTGCAAGTTATATTTCATCAGAACATTTTTTAAATGTACAGTGTATGGAATTATTGTAGCAGAAGCAAAATATCACGGTCTTTTACATAAATTAGTAAGTAGGAATGATGCATTTATAAAGTATTCTGACAACATTTCGTTAAACTTGATATTTTAGGGAAACTGTACCCAAGTAATTAAAATACAGTCAATTTCTAATTCGCTTTGACCTCCTCTATTTAGATTAGTTTATTGAAACTGAAAACACTGTTTTGATACTGAATGCTATAAACTCAATCAAGACCTCAAAAATTAAGATATAATCCATCATGCAATTATCCTTCTCATTTCTAGTTAAAATACCAAGTTATTTTCTCCTATTTTAGCCTTCAAACCAATTTTACGTCCTTCCTCATGGAAATTTGTTAGCAACAAAGACACAAATATGCAACAGCCAGCTGTACTGCTAACATCTGCTTTCTTTTACTAAGAAAAACATGGATATGTAAATGGCATCTAATACTTGGTATTCTTATTTGCCAGAGGTACCAGATTCTCCCCTTTTTGGAAGCTACTTAGCATATAAGGCGCCATTTGTTGTTGGATTTCAGAATTTTGAACATTTATTTTCTCAAACCCTGACTTAGTGGAGAAGTGTTTGTTAATCAGAATTTTGCCTGTTTTAGACAAAGATGCATTCACCTACAAACAAGGGAAGACCGACTTCAAAGTTATCAAAGGATCTATTGACAACTAAGCTAAAAAGTTAAAAATAGAAACACTTAACATACAGAATTCTACTTTCATGACAAAGAAAACTGTATTAGAACATCAACATTACCTTGGTTGCTAGTAAACAAAATAGGATCACTCCACTTACACAGCTCCTGCTCGAATCAGAAGTGTGAGGGCTTTATTTAGGTTATACAGATAGGGACATTGGACCCTTTACCCATTTTGGAAAAAAGAACACAGAATGAAATCTCTAGAGCCAGCAGCTTTAATGAAAGCCTCTGAACATATATCTCACTTAAGTAAAAAAAATATATATAATTTGCATACTACAGCTGTGATCCTAAATGACACATGCCATGGTAGCCTGGCAGAAAAGCTTTTCCTTAAATAATGTCTTATCTGTAACCCTGAACTTAGCTGTCACTGCAGCTCCAGGAAAGAGAGAATCAAATCCTTCCTGTCTAATAACAGACTGGAGGAGGGAGGGAGGAGTCCTCTCCTCTCTGGGAGACAAGGGGACCTTCCTGCCCATCCCACCTCTGGGCACCCTGTAAATTTCTAACATGGCTGGGCCAGCTCAGGGCAGAACCTTCCTGCTAAAAAGCAGCAAAGGCGAGAATACTTTCTCTTCTTGTCAATTACCTCTTCAAATAACTGTGGATATGGGAATTGTTTATTAGGGTTACTTTCTCCTTCACATTTCTGGGGAAACAAAATAATTAAATTTAAAATTAACAGGGAAAACGTCTTAAAAATCAAGAATTTAGTAAGAAGAATAGAAACGCTGGTGCTCCTGAGAGGGAGAACTCTGGTATAATATGTAACCAAATGTCTGAGTGATACAGTCTGTCATAAGAGAACTGGTTAGGCTCACCTGATTTTATCAAAAATGATTACCACATTTGTTTTTTTCAGGCCTGCTCTTTCATCAATTATATTGATGACATCTTTCAGATGTCACTTCCTACTAAAACACAAAGGGCAAACACTTACATGCTGGGAATTTCCTGGCAGTCCAGTGGTTAGGACTCAGCTCTTTCACTGCAGGGGCCCGGGTTCAATCCCTGGTCGGGGAACTAAGACCCTGAAAGCCTCGCTGTGTGGCCCAAAAGAAAAACAAACAAACAAAACTCCCAAAACAAACAAACAAAAAACAGGTATATGTTTAAAATCTCTACTGTTCTGATTAATTTTTCTGGTGGGTCAGAAATTAAAGACAGGAGTCCAAGGCCCTGATCTTCAAATATCCTGCAACCAGGCCTGCTTGCTCCCCAAAACACAGTGATCGATGAAAAACAGGGAGTCAGCACCAAAGTCAGAGGTCTCACCGCATCACTGGGGGCGGTTAACCACAGTCCTCCCACTTCACAGCAAAGTCTCACTTAAGCAGGAGAAAAGGTGAGGAAAGTTATGACACGGCAGCTTCTGAACTAAAACAGAATTCATAAAGGCAGGAATTCGTGAAGCAAAGCAAACTACTTTCACAGGTACTATTTCTGTGAGTCACAGCAGTACTTTCCGACCAGAGGGCTCAGCAAAGGTGTACAATTTGGGATCGGGTCACCATCCTCTGCGACCTCTGTACAGTGTAGTCAATTTACGTGATTTATTACAGCCTTGCTTTCTAGACAGGGGGCGACAACCGTGGAGGGACACTCAAATGCTGAGTGTGAGAAATGGAAAAATCACGTGGCTGGGGAGACCGTGAAAGCAAACACAAGCTGCAAGCTTTTCTCTTTTTCTGTTTAGAAGGAATTTTGATCAAAGTTTAAAACAGCCCACACCAAATGTGTGCTTTATGTTTTATATGTAGGACCAGCTGGGACCCACTGTCAGGGTCCAGAGTGGGAGCTGGGGGAGGGGTGTGCAGATGGGGGATGGAAGCGGGGATGAACTCAGATTCCTAAGTGATCTCTCAAGCTAGCAGATTTCAACATCCTATACAAACTGACGTGGTCATGGAATCTCACTAGTCTAAATATTCTGGATTAGTGTGACTTTAATCAAAGGATCTCAAAATACTGTCTCAAGAAATAGCCCCACTGGACAGCTTACTTATAAAAGGAATACAGTTTGATTCTCTTATCCCTAAATCCCCACTTCCATCAGCTCATTTCCCTGTGTCAGGGGAAATATGGAAGCACCGCTGAATGCAGAAAGAGCAGGAGGATGGCCTTTCAAGAGCTCGCCTCCCCTAAGGAGCATGTACCACCCATTGTGCACCCCCATCACACCGTTCGCCTGCACCAGACGGGGAAGAGGTTCTCTCCAAAGAAGGTAAAACGGGGCTTTACTGGGTTGTGGGAAAATGAAATGTGATGCTCATATCTGTGATTTTAGCTTCCATGCAAAGAGGAGATAAAAGAGGGGGAGGGACAGCATAAAATCTGTGCCCGAGGACACGTGCTGATCTTGACACGTGTTCTATTAACTTTGCTTAAGTGGCTGACAGAGTACACTCTCAGCTCAACATGCTTTCCCACCCGCAGAACTACCAGTCCTAGGAAATGGGGTAAAAAATAACAGCTTTGGAGACACAGCATGCGACGGTCAAGGCCAGGTCAAGATTCCTCAGATGTGAATGATGTGAATAACAATAAACCATGATGTTTAAAAACAGAATGGGCTGTTACGGCCGTGTGCCTGCACGTGACATACCAAGCACGTGGCTCACTTCCAGAGTCACGTGGGATGTGAAACAGCTGGATGGTGCGTTTCCACAGCAAGCATCTGTCCACTTGCTAAGCACCTACGATGCTGTTCTAGGTACTTGGGATAACGGAGAGACATCCAAGACCCCTGCCCTCACAGGGCTTACAATCTACCAGAGGGAACAGATAATAAACGAACAATGTGGTACGTAAATTCTAGAGTAGGTTAGATAATAAATGCTTTGCAAAAGCAGAAGGGCAGGCTGTACGTGAAACGAGATGAGCAGAGCCAGCCTCCTTGAGAAGAAAGCTTTAAGCAAAGAGTGGAGAGTGGGTCAGCTAAGAGGATGGCTGAGGAAGAACTGTCCAAGCAGAGGCCCGAGGTGGGAGTGGAGCCGGAAAGGGCATCAGAGGGCACGCCGTCTCTCTCGGGTCCTGACTTCATCTTTCATCCCTGCTTTCTAGCACAAGATAGGGGCTCAGTTCATATTTACTGAATGATTTAAACTCCAAGAAATACAAGATTATCCAATATACAAATTCAATCCAAACTAGGCCAGGGCTTCATAAGAAAACTGTACACAAACTGGATTGGTGGAAGGTACATTTTCCTGAGAGGAGCTGGGGGATCAGATCTTCAAATGGGTTTTTGACTCTCTTTTCCCCAAAATGTGAGACATCACAGCTTTCTTTCCAGGAACATGCAAGAAAAGCAAAAAGTGGGTTCTGTCATCAGGGGGAACTCCTCACACAGATGCTACTTGTGGGCAGAGTTTAAAGACAACGTTCTTTTAAATACAAAGAGGGAAGGTGGTGAGAAGGGCGTAAAGGTAGGTTTATCCCACGCTCATCTCAGGGGCATGCCCACTGTCCCCATAACACTCCCTCCGCAAAAGAGACCTGCATGTCACCGGGGTAACCTTCTCAATAAAATACAGTCAAACATGAAAAACAGGCTAAGTAAGGTGAGGGAGTAAAAAGGAAAAAAAGGCGAAAGAATTCAATTTCAGTAAGAAGAGAAAAGTACTATCCTTTCTCACCTTCACATAATTTGTCCCTGCAAACACTTTTCAAATAAACACACCCTCAGGCAAAAGAAATTAAAGCCCCACAGGTTCCAACAAATAAGTCTGTCCTTACAACTACTTTCCATATCAATTTGACATGCAACTAGCAGGAGCTGTTGAATTCTCATTTCATAGGAATCATATTAAAATGAGAATGCAAGATTAACATTTCTAGAAAATCTAATATTTAGTACCTCAACTCCCCACCCAACCCCCCATACTGTCTTTTCAACCTTTCAATTGCTCCTAATTTCTCATTTATATTCAGGCCTGCTCTAATACTTTAATGCACATTACCGCGGGTCTCTTTCTTAAACTCTGCTAAAATATTTCATTTTACTCTTTCTATGTATTAAAAAAAAAAAAAAGAAAAAGATGTTAAAAATCTCAGTTGTTACCACATTACGTGAGAAAGAAAGCGTTATAAAATAGCTTAGATCCTACAAAGAGAAAATCATTTTTAAGGAAACACTTGCTTTTCCGTATACTATACCCAAATGAAAATATCAAATGCAATTTTTGTTTAGAAGCTATTTTTACAAAATCTGTTTGTCCCTAATCTTGACAAGGTACCCCTTTTAAATAATCTTTTCTAACCTGACTCAGATATTTTTATAAGTCTGTAATCTTTTGTATGCCAGGAGAAATTATATCATTTTTCCTTTTGAATTAGCCTACATATTAGGAAGTGTATCTAACTTAAAAAATCAAAAGTCAAATTAAAAATATGTAGTTTGGTAGGAAAAAACAATTATGTATATACCTCCCCTCGGCTAAGTGAAACTATGCAAGAAACACAATGGTTGACAAAATTATATAATTTTATATATATATACATATATATAAAATGACAAAATTGTATATATATTACATATATACAAAAAACTTTCAGAGTCAAGTTTTTTTGATTCATCTAGAAAAAAAACTAACTTTTGCTTTTGAACTGTCAAGTAAAACATATCACTTGAATATTATTTCTAAAGTACGGTATAATGTTTATAAAACACGTATCCCTTTTGGGTTGGGATGGGAAGAGAAAAGCTCTTGCCTTCAAGTATCCTTAGTGAGTTCTTCGACATTTATAAAATATTCCCAATTCCATTTACCCTTGCATTCTGCTTCTTCATTCCCGGTACTTCATTCATTTGTGCTAAAATAAGCCAACATTAAAGAAGACACAATAGTAACAGGATCTCTTCCAGAAATACACTGTGATGCCCACAGTCAGTTTTACTTGACACATACCACCGCAGTTGAGTCCACCCATTTGAAACACATCTTTCCATGCCTTTCTCATTCTCTGGGGAAAAGATTATACAGGGGGAAGGAACAATGCTTGAGATTTACCAGTGAAGAAATGAATGATTTGACAAGGCTGTTAACAGCAAAGCGGAGTAAAAGGCTTGCCTCTGTGTGAAACTGAACAGAAGAAATACCTTAAGGAACAGCTGTGCTCAGAGCTGAAGTGGGGACCATCTCCAATGAACAATGAGTGGGTTTCGGATCAAGGTGTTTTCCATTTGAGAAAAATATTCAGTGATTTTTTTCTTATGAAGGCCAAGCACACTATTGGCATTAATGCTACAGATGACACTACCCAGGCAGGAAGAGGACTCCCTGTGCGTCTACACTAACTACAGGATAGAGTTTCAGCGTCAGCCAGTATTCCTGGAGAGGAAACCAAGAGGTAGACACCAGATTATAAAAACAATGGTTTCTTCTCCGTTGAGTTCTGTGGTCATTTTATTACTCTCTCCATTTTCCATGCAGATCATATTAATGTTAAATATACTTACATCAGACTTACCCTCTACTTTCCCAAAATGATTACTTAGGTATATAATACCAGTTACAAGAATAAGAATGCAAAAGGTGTTTAATTCCATGGCAACTCTAATAACAGTGTTGAGAGACACTAGCTGAAAAGGTTCTCAGATATCATCACCCTAGTTTTATAACAACTCTCCACCCCACAAACACAAATTTCTAGCCATGTAATGATTGACCAAACTTTCACGCACCATACATAAATTCAGGTAAAGTTGCCAAAACAACTTCTGCCCAGAGCGTTTCAGCCCAGCTCAACCAACGTGAGACTTTTCCTTTAAAAAAAAAAAAAAAAAAGAATCATGAAGCAATCACTCATCAATACTGACCTTGTTGCTCACTGTCTGCTTCAGTTTTTGAAGAACCTGGTGCAACAGGAAGGGGTCGAGGTGGCCGGGGCTTTGGTGTGGGCGGTGAGATCTTTTTCCTTCCAATGTATTCTACGTAAGTTCCCGGAAAGTCCCCCCTCTCCCCCGTGGTCTCGTTATAGCCATTTAACCAGCCGATTTCTTCAGGCCTGGCTTCTTGTCCATCACTGAATCCAAGAGCTACTAAGGACCCTTTATTCACAGTCAGTACGTCCCCCAAGTGCAAGTCAATGTCTTCTTCCCGCTCCTTTTTATAGTCGTACAGCGCCCTGTACTGGTACCCCTCGGCACTCATGGCTGCAGACCTGCGACCATGCGACAGCTGAGGCCGGCTGCACGCTGCAGTCTAACCTGACGTTTCTATGGAAAGTGAATTCAGAGAGTGTGTTAAGATTCCTAATACACGTCCAGCAGGGGATAAAGGATAACTCTCCAAAGGTTTAAGAGGAGAGGTGATTGGCCATCCGGCCGTCCATCTGTCCTCCATCAAGGGTGTGACTGAAGTCAGGGCTCACTTCCTCTGTGGCCGCAGTCTTCCCACCGGCTTGCTTTTCAGCAACTCGTCAACACATTGACTCGGGGCTGACTCTCCCTTCGAGGCCCGATCCTTTCTGACACTCTTGTCACACTGTCCATCTGTCATCTGATTTGACTATGGCACACACCACACGCGAGCTGCACCTAGCAAAGGGAAAACAAGACTTATGAATCAACGGCACACTTGGCCATCTGTGTGAATCTGAATTTCGACTTCCATTCAACAAGTACTTAATCAACCTGGCAGACATACACAGGCCAGTATGCTTTTGCTAGACATGGTATACACAACAAAGATTAGTGAGGCAGGCAGTCCCCGCCTTCTAAGAACACTCGGCAAGGTGGGAGGGATGCTGGCATGTGGCAACATCTCAGAGATAAGACAGGACACAAGGAACTATAACACTAGGTAAATGTCATAAGAGAGCAGAGACTGAACGCTAGGGAGTTCAAACAAGGGAGAGACCACATCTCACTGCAGGCATCTGAAGACAGAAGAGAACGTGTGGCATGATCTTAGGTACAGGTGTGATGAAGCACATGTCATATTCTGGGAAGATGTAGAACAGGCAGACCAGTATGTGTGAAGCCAAAGAGGGAACATCACATCCGGGTTAGAAAGATAAGCAGGGGTTGTATAACAAACATCAAACACGCCCGTGTCGAGTTTATGAGTGATGTAATCTACAATGGGGAGCTGGAAAAAGGCTTGGAGAGAGGGGAACAACAAGACCAGAGCGGCACTTGAAGAACCTCAATCCAATCCTGGTGCGTGGAAGGGACTGGCGTAGGGACAGAAGAGGAAAGCCATGAAAGGTGTTTTGCAGCCATCTGGGCAAGTGGCCATGAAGGCGTGAACCAAAGTGGCAGCAGAAGGTACGGAAAGGGGAGGACTGAAGTAAGGGAGAAAGAAGCATGTGTGGGACGTGGCAATGCTGAAAAATGGATCAAGAAAGAGAGAAGCACATGGTACTGGGTACTGGATCCTGGCTGGGGAGATGGACAGACTGCAGCATATGAGAAACAGAGGATGGCAGAGAAGCCAAGAGGAAGGGGCTCTTCCCAGGCTGGAGGGCTGAGCCAAGGTTCAAGGTACTAGCTGACTGCTGGACCTTAAAGATCATCCACTCGGCCAGCTATTTTAGAATTCATTTCTGCATGACCTGAGATAATCAAAGAGATACACTGACCTGTGTGTCTGTTTAGCAACATATTAGTATTTTTAAGCCAAAGAAATAAAGACACAAAACTCAGTACATAATAGCAGAGCATAGGTCATTTTGTTGGTACCTTACAAGCAAAAAAGTAAAATAGGAAGTATAAATTGTACAGAAAATACAAGTACAAAATAAAAAGGAAAAACTTCTCTCTCTCTCGCACTTTCTCCTTTATCCCAAAGTTGATTACTATTTTAATTTTATATTGATTCCTTTCTTAAAAAGCAATAAAAATGATATATATTTTTAAAAAAAAGAAGAAGAAAAAGAAAGAAAGAGAGAAGCAAAAGGTGCCTGATCCTGAGTTCACAAGAAGAATGTAGCTACCGATATCAGGCAAAGGGAAGCCAGGAGGCCTGATGGGCTAATGGTGATGTTGGGCATCCAAATGCAAGCGTGGGTCGTTGAAAACCTGGTCTGTGATTCAGGAGAGGAAACACACCTGAGGTTTGGTAATCAGCTGCAAATAAGGCAAGGCCAAGCTCAATGGCATGAAGGAACTCAGAGGAAAAACATTAAAAGTAAAAAAAAAAAAAAAAAAAAAAAAAAAAAAAAATCCAAGGACCCAACATCGAGGTTCAAGGAATGCCACTGAGAAGTGAAAGTCAAGGTCTGAAGACAATGCAATGTCCTGGAAACAAGGGATAAGAAAGAGGGTTCAGGTAGGAAGAGGTGATCTCTAAGACTAAATCCTGCAGAGGCCTCTGGAAGTGGGAAACAGGCAGGGCTAGGTCATCTGGGGCTTTTGTCCATAGTGGAATCATCACGGGCTTGAGAAAGCCCACTCTAGTCTAGTAGTATTGGGGATAGTAACCAGAGTTTAAGGAGCTAAGGAATAAAGAGAAAGTAGAGATGGCTGCTGCAGATCACTCTGTGAAGATAGCTCAGTGGAGGGGGAAACGGAAATGCAAGTTTTTTCTTTTTTTTTTTTTTTAACTAGGAGAGGCAGAGGGCTTAGAGAGTCAGAGGCTCTTTAAGTTAGAGAGGCAGTAAGGCAGCTTGGATAGCCGCTAGAACAGTAGAGAACAATGTGCACACGGACACACTATGCGCTCCGTTCATTTCTCCACGTTATCTTTGTTAGAAAGAGGAAAAGCAAACTAAAGGTTTCAGTTAAGCTGGCTGAACAATAAAGCAATAAAAACAATAGCCTCACAATTTCGGTGTGCTATGTCAAAGAGAGCTTTTATAAGTTTTCAAGAATGGAGCCCTTTAGAAGTTTATTATTATAGGCACTCTGCGGTGTAGGCATCTTAAGAAGCAAATCTAATCACAGATTAATTGTTATGCTGGCATTCAGAAGTGTAAAGTATTCAACTTTACATGGCTAAAGCCTCTTAGCTGTAATACAATAACGCTCTTAGAAGAGTTACATATTAAAAGAAGGAAAAACAAACACTGGAGATCTTTGTGTAGCAAGAATATTAATTTGCAGTAGTATTCTACTTTGTATTTCAGTTGGCAGAGAAAAAAAATTAAAGCAGCCAGTAGAGCATATGAGAAAAATAAACTATGTTATGTTTGAAGACAGCCTCTCCTTTTGCTAGATCCAGAATCAAATTAAATATTCACTGCATAAATTCACAAGAAAATGTAGAACTAGCAAATCCCATTTTTAGTACTAATGTACTGTTACAAATGAGACACAGAACATGAAAATTTACATATCCCTAAATGCCTGGAAACCAGGCAATATGCCTGAGAATAATTTAATTCCTCCAAATCTGCCTTGAAATTTTTGTTAGCTTTTCCTGGCAATGTATGTTTTTTTGGAAAAAAAAAATCCTCAACTAGTAGGCTGGGTAGATCTTTCTGGCAGCTGCTGTCTATGGCTTCCTCTATTTCAACAACCCAGGAGGCCAGTTTGGTGAGATTCTTAACAGAATAGGGAGTATAATAATTCCTCTCTCTCCCTCCTACTCTGTCCCCCTCAATTCCTCCTCTCCCCGCTACACGGCTCTCAGCATCTGCCAAGCCCTGCTCATGGCACACCTATGTAGCTATGCATGTCCCTCACCAGGGGACGCTGCAGTAAGAAAAGATCCAGGTCTGCTCAAGGTTTTACAAACCTAAGAACTGTGTTTACATTGGCCTGAGGCTAAATCCCTGCAAGGAGACAAAGAACCCTGAGGAACCCGAAGACTTTAGCAAGACCAGACTTTAGAGTAACAATTCCCGCCATAGATGCCGGAGATCTACCTGTCTCTACAAAGTCCCCCTCCCTCACCGTTTGTAAGAACCACCTTACTTTCTGTGCAGAAGAATCCTGTGCAGAACTCTGGGCCCTCAACTGACCAAGAGAACCCCAGATCTTCTATGACTCTTGGACCATAAGCAGCACACACCACTCTTATCTTCCGGGACTCCACCGTCAAGGCCGGGAAGACCAATCCAAACAGTCCAAGGTCAGCCATGATTCGGTGCCAATTAAGAGGGAGCGCTGACTAGCCATGGGGTGGTGAGTGGAGCGCATCCCATGGGGATGTGCAGAGAGGCCTCGGCTAGAGGGAGGAGGAGGAGGGCGGCCCTCCCCTGCTGCACACTGTACACTTTCTCCTGACGGCCATGCCCATTTTAATGGCTGCCACTGTTGTCGTCACCAAATACTGGAAGCTATAGGTGTATTAACCCATTCAATCATCACCATCGAATATTCAGTGGGAGCTATAGGTGTATTAACGTGTTCAATACTCAAGGTAACCAAGAGATGGGTACTATCAACATTCTCACTTTACATAGGAGGAAAACGAGGTGTGGAGAGTTTAGCATCTTGGCTGTGATATCTCGGCCATGATAACACTCACCAAGGGCGAGGTGTAACTAGAGTTCAGATCCAGGCAGTCTGGCTCCGGAGCCACCACTTTTAACACCTTAGAACCTACTGCCCAAACTCAGCTGGCTCGGATGCCCCAGGGCGGCCCAGATATGTCCATGGGGTCAATGGTGCAGATTCCCTGCTCGCACACTCTGACCTCTCAGATTTATCTTGAAGGTCTGCTTGTTGCTCTCTGTGACAGTGGCCTTACCGACAGTGCTTGTGGCTCTTTCACAAAAACACCTGCACAAAAAGAAGCCATTATAACTCAGCAGGCGTGCCCTCAGTCTGAGACTTAGCAACTTGGACCACGCAGATTTTCTTCCAAAGAGACTTCATTAAGATGCATCCTTGCTGGGGCTTTCCTGGTGGCACAGTGGTTGAGAGTCTGCCTGCCAATGCAGGGGACACGGGTTCGAGCCCTGGTCTGGGAGGCTCCCACATGCCGCGGAGCAACTGGGCCCGTGAGCCACAACTACTGAGCCTGCGTGTCTGGAGCCTGTGCTCCGCAACAAGAGAGGCCGCGACAGGGAGAGGCCCGCGCACCGTGATGAAGAGTGGCCCCCGCTCGCCGCAACTGGAGAAGGCCTTCGCATGGAAGCGAAGACCCAACACAGCCAAATATAAATAAATAAATAAATAAATAAACTTCTTTAAAAAAAAAAAAAAAAGATGCATCCTTGCCAAAGAAGTCCATGAACCAGTGAATCAAAGAATACTGGGCACATCACTTCTGGAAGGCCGCCCTCTTCTGGAATCCTGCCCATTTCTGCTCTACAAGCTTCAGCTTCTGTCACCTACATGCTTCTTGGCATCTATGCCCCCTGCTGCTACCCCAGGCCCCTCACCGCACAATTTCTAACAGCTCAGCTCCTCCCTGGGGGTGTAAGTGAAGCATCGTCCACAGTCACCAGGGCTATCACGTTTAGAGGACTGGCAAGTTCTCTTTTGTCTCACCCTCAAATTTCTCTCTCACCCACAGAGCAGAAGACTCAGCAGACCGGGGCACTGGTAGCGCCTAGATCACTCTCCTGTGATCAGTGCGGAGCCGAAACTACATGGTGCCCAGATTCACAAGCTCACCCCTCCAACCTCTTTGGCTACATACACCTGTTCATTGAAATGTTTCCAGCCAGCTTCAACAGAATTATTTCCACAGTTAAGATTTTTATATGTGGATAATCTAATGCTTTCAAATAACCAAGGCAGTTTTATGACGTATGCTCCAAGACAGTACATAACCTAAGTTACTGTAACAAAAGGTATAAAGGAGTCCTAGGAACAAATAACAAATTAACTTACTCATACAGAACATCATATGCAACAGTTCAAAAGTTCCTTCACGGGAATTATTTTGCTCCTGTCTTTCAAGCCTTTCAAAGACTGCCTGCAATACCATTACTCGGAAGACAGATTTTTCTCTCTCTGCTAAAACACCGACCAATTCCCATTCTGTTCCTCAGAATAAAGTTGTTTCTGATGCTCGACAAGGAGCAATCCATGACTTTTTAATGTACAACTGCTTGAAAGTAAATTTTCAATTTAAACCCTCTAACCCGCAGGCGTTTGGGCAAAGAACCAAACAAAATTCTTTGAAAAGTCCTCTGACTTTGTTGACTTACTCCTTCCCCTTTCACAAAGGACGGGGATTTAGCAAACTTGGTGGGGAGGCAGGAATAAAGGATGCTTTCAAATCACTTTAAATAAATCAAGAATATAACCTGATCGTGTGATTCTATCCTGCCATGAAGTCAGCAGTTTGGCCCTGGGTCCCAGCACAAAATGGACTTTCAATCCAGCTGCAAAGCTACAGAGAGGTTCCTGGGCCCCCAGACCTATAATTCACCTCTCCATCTTCAGTGTGGTAGCTCTGAGTAGGGCAAGCTCCCTAACTAAATTCACACAGCCTTTTTAAAAAACAAAATGCACAATTCATTATTTAAAACTCTTTTTACCTTTCAAAATAGTCTCCTGGAAATCATGAAAATCAAACTGAACAGTTAAAATTTCCTACTAACATAATGAATTTCAAGCTAAAATGATGGGCTCAGGGTAAAATTTTATGGGATGTTAATTTTACCTCAATTAAAACAAAATAAAATGATGGGCTCGGAGGAAGCCCCAAGCCACAGTCCTCAAGTATCTCCATTCATTTTTCAAACCAACCAGAACGTGTCCCAGGCTGCCGCGCTCAGGGCTGGGTCTGCACTCTGGGGAAGCAGGGCACCTAGGGCACAACTCCTGCCCGCAAGCCCTCTGGGGGTTGGGGATATGGGGGTGGGGGGACAGGACAAGCCCCGGTCAAACAACAAGGACACAGGGCTCTCCAGAAAGCAAGGTGATGGGATAGCGGAGCACTGCCGAGGGGCAGAGACTCAGACCCAGCTGGAGGCAGTTCTCAAGCTCAGTGGTCACCACAGGGAGGCTGTGGCTTCCAGAGCCTGAGCAACATATTCCATCACCCAGAAAAGGCCATGGGATGGACCATTCTAGTTCTCTGCATCATCCCGGGGAAGAAGCCCTGAGGAGGCGGCCATGGAATGCGAGGACTAAAGCAGACAATCTAGAGTCCCCCCTCTTGTGAAAATACAATGCTACTGTGTAAAATTCTTAGCAAGAAGGTGAGTAAAGCACTGCGTTTCACACTCAAAGATGTTTGTCCCCATTGGTGCCTAAATGTTTGAACTTGGGCAAGTTACTTAAACCTCTCTGTGCCACTATTTATTACGAAGATTAAAGAAAGTTATTTATACAAAGACTGCGCTCCATGCTTGATCATTAGAGCTTAATTAACAGCAACATAGTGCTTATTAGGGGCCAGGCACACTTCTTCCAGTTTTGCATATGTCAACTCATTTAATCCTTAAAACCATCCCGGGTATGATTCTCATCTCCATTTTACAGATTGGAAAATAAGCACAGAGAAGTTAAATAATTTGCTTAAGTCACATGCCTAGTAAACCACAGCTATAGTAGGATTATTGTTACTACTATCATTACTATTAATACTGATTGCCACTTACTACCACTTATAGAATTCATTTTAAAACCAGAACATTTGCCAAGAATTTTCTTTTGCACTGCTTCTAAATGCTGCAAACTCTACTGAAAGAATCCTCAAGCTAGCCAAAATAAACCTCTCCACTGTTTCTTTAACTCCTTTTCAGAGTAAATAGATAGACAGATAAGGGCTGCTCGTGGACTTTGCCCATCTAGTCCTGAGGCAGAGGGTGGCTCTATAGAGGTCAGGGCAAAGGAGACCTGGGAGGGGCCAGGGCTGCGTGAGAGGGTGGTATGAGGCAGGGGGTGGAGTTAGGGGACAACACTCCTCTCCAGCAGGGTTTGGTGGCTGGTCCCTAGCTGCCCTCAAAGAGAAAAGGTGACAGCGCTCATGCAGTCCTCCAGGGACTGAAGGCAGCAGCGTCCTCCTGTTACAGCCCTAGATCCTGGGGCTGGGCGCCGGGGCCAGATCACTGGGGGTCCAGCGCAAAAGGAGAGGGGCAAAGCACTCCAGCCCGGCCCAGGCACCTTGCTTTCTTCACTCTCTCCACCCACTGCTGGAGTCTCCTCACTTTTGCTGGACTCCTGTGATCGCAGTACTCGCAGTACTCTCTGGGTGATGGTTAACATGAAAACTATTTTGATTGCAGGCGCCTGGGGGTACGTATTGGATTTACTTTAAGGAAAACAATGTTGGGAGGATACAATCTCCAAAGATGTTTTTATTGTAGATTTTTTTTTTTTTAAAGCAAAAGGTACACTACACTCATTCTATCCTTTCAAATAAATAAATAGACAAAACCCCTAACATCACCCAAACAGACAAGTTTAGGAGTAATTACATAGTCTATTTTCAGCTGCTTTGGCATAACGTACATGAAATGGCCTTTAATTGCCACTCTCTTAAGCAAGTAATTCCAATAAGAGAGTTGGCAGAACCATGGCAGGTAATCACATTAGGGTGTAGGTGGAGGAGACGGGGAAAAAAATCAATAAATAGGATGAATATTTTTTAAATTAATTACAACCTAAGTTTTTTATTAAAAGCTGTTATATAATTGATATTATGCCTTCTAAGGTAAAAATGAAGTGATAATCCCTTCCTTCCATTGATAAGTAACTTCTTGTTTTCTGAGGGCTTCAGTAAGATGCTCCATTCTCTTGCCTTCACTGGCAAATCCCTGTATCCTCCAAAAGACAGAAGAGCTGTGGGGGGCCCGTCTAAATGTATAATATACTGAAAAAGGCACTTCCCTTTTTCTTCTGCATTGTGTATGCCCCAGTTGTGGGAGAATTAAAAGCAAAACACCAAATGCAAACATGATCTCAGCTTTCTATATTCTACCTGACCATGAAATCATTTTATTTTCAATGTGCTCACTGACCATCTCTCTATTCACTAAAACTCATTTTGCATATGACAAAATGCAACTCAATGAGAGCTGAACTAGAATTGTTTCTGTTTTAATGAGCATGTGGACAATCTTTCAGAGTGGATGCCTTTTTAGAATACTCCCTTGAACTACCTAAGAAAAAAAGGAGATTCTGACGAACATATTAGCCTAAGAATACGGGGCATTCATGGAAAATTTTAATTAAATATATGGGCAACACTCTTAATAACACAAAATTTGAGTAAGTGGAGCAGGCTTGCACTGAAGATACCAAAACCCTTCAAAAACTAGCTTAGGTGCACTTAACACTTCGAGCAAATAAATGCGTACTACCATCATCACTGTCAATAACCAAAATACGTATCACCTATGACTTATTGTATCACTTCTGTTTCCCAAAACCAACTTAATGTTGTGGGGATTTACTGTTCTTAATAAAGTGAAATTTAAAGAAACAGCTATGGAAAGACAATATAATTAATCAATGGGAAGTGAAATGCTTTTTCACCTTGGCTATCAGCATCACAGAGGTGAAAAGACACAGTGATACCATCATTTTACAAAAACAGATAAAACAGCAGATAGTAGTGTGTACAATGCAAATTATCTGCTATGCAACTGACAAGAACAGGTCCCAAATCAAGCTGAAAGTTAAAAAGCAAATGCACATCACACTTTGAAAGCCAGTATCAGATATATAAAACTTTCTTCCAACCACAAAAATCTATACACTTCTATGGAAAAAGTACAACTCTCTAGTTGCAATTGTCATATAAAAGCTGAAGAGGCCAGCAGTGACATAACCCAACACTTCTGCAAGGCAGAGAGCCTCCTCCACCAGCCTTTCCAGTTTAAGCCTGATTCTGAACCAAACACACCTTCCCAAACTGAAGAGGGATCCCCCGAAAAAATCGCTCAGGGTATTTTCTTTGTAATGACCAAAACACTTGCTTCCCAAAGTTTAAGAACTTTTGTTTCTAAGAAAACTATCATCTATGCTTTTTAAAAGCTGTTTATTTCAAGGCAGTGTAATCTATCAAAAAATTATGGCTAGGAGGGTGCTTTTTTTTTCTCTTCCAACAATAAAAGATGTTTGTGGCCTTCTGTGCAGAAGTCACCAAATTCCTGATGATTTGCCCCATTACTGATAGCCTGTCTCAGAAATAAACTTGTCTTCCTACTCTGACCTTTTCTAGCTAATACCTAACCATCTTTTAAAGCTGCCAAACGCAAGACAAGCTAATGAAATATTAAAAAACAAACAAACAAAAACCATTCCACATAACCCCTGGGTCACTTACTTTGTGAATGTCCCGCCTAACAACTAAAACTCCAGCCCCATCACACTGAAATGACAATCTTATGCTGCATTCAAAACCCGGAACTGCTTTATCCATTCGTACTTCGCACTGACAAAGAGGAAAAGAACTGAGAAAAAAAAAAAAAGCCCCCCAAACCCCTATCACTTCTAAAGTCACAAAACCCCCAAACAGAGTAAACTCATACTCAGATACCAACAGTGCTGCAGCTCCACCAGGGATTAACGGTATAAGTGAGACCCTTCTGATCTTAACTGCGCCCAGAGAAGCAGAAGAATTTCCCCAAATCCAGTCCACACACATTCTGCATTCAACATGTAACAGCCATTCCGCTCACACCCTTACATTTCATGATCGAATTCTGGTTACCAAAGTACATTTCTGCACTGGAGCGGTTGGCCTGAGCTTTCCTGTTCTCTTTGTCTTGTGATCTGCGGGGCAGTTTCTGCCCTTGGGAAGTGAGTGTGAGAGCTGTGGATTCCAGACAATTCCCCACGATCTTTCAGCTCGGGTTTGCACGCTCTCTCGCTCTCTCTAGCCGGCTCCATATTGCTGGGCCGGTCCCTCCAGCCTCGCCCCGCGTTACAAAAAACCTGGATTTCCGGGCTGTTCCAAGACCCCATTAAGTCTGCCTCCAACAACCTGCCCAGGCCCGGTCGGCACCACACGCCGAGTTAGGGTCCCAATGACCGGCCGCCCCGAGGCGCACTTCCCCCACCCCGGAAGAGGAGGGAGGCGAACTTCGGAGGGCGGGGGCTGGGGGCTAACTCCGGGGACCCCCGCCGCCCCGCTCGCCCCGGAGAAGGGCCCGGGCAGCGACCCGGGTGCAGCCGGAGGGCGCGGGGGAAGGCATAGCTCCTTCCTGCTAACGCAAAGGCAGCGGTCAGGGCGCTCTCCTCTGCTGAAAGGCGCCGGAAAACTGCAGCAAGGCGACAGTGGGGACCCACAGAAGCGTGAGGTGACGGAGGGGTGGCGGAAGCCCGAGTTCGCCTGCAACTCCAGGGACGAATGCGCCCGGCGGCGCGCACAACTCGCTCGGAAGAGGACTAGGGAAACGGGAGCCGCGAGGTGGCCGGGGGCACGCAGGACGCTGGCCGCGAGGAGGGCCCGCGGCTGCCCGGCGGGCGGGAGATGCCGGCGGCAGGGAGGACGGCGGCCGGCTCGCTTCCCCCGGCTCGGCTCTGCAGAAGGAGAAGCGGCTGCTGGTGACAGGAAGAGAGCGGCGGTGGCCGCGCGCGCACGCACCGCCTCCCCCTCCGGAGCACACACCCGGACCCGCTGCTGCCGCCTACCTCCCCCGCCGGCCGGCTTCCTTCCTCTGCGGGGCCCAGGCTGCAGCGGCAGCCTCTTGCGCGCACGGCTCCGATGCGCCCCTGACCAGGCTCCGACCCGCCGGTCGTTCCCGACCCAAGCTCGCCGTCTCCCGACCCGCTCCCCGCCGCCCCGGCCGCGGCCGCCGCTTCCTCCAACTCCGCTCCAGATGCTCGCGACTCCTTTCCGTGCGCCGGCAGCTCCAGCGCCCGGCGGCCGGCCCCGCCTCCGGCCCCGCCCCGCGCGCCCCGCCCCCGAGCCCGCGCCAACCGGCGCCCGCGTCTCCGCCCCTCTCCGCTGGCCCCGAGCCCTCCGCCTCTGCTGTTCACTTTGCGGGCCCCCGAGCCCGGCGGCCAGCGGGGTGGAGCTCCAGCCCTGCGAACCTTTCCTGCTGCCGGGCTCGCCTTCCGCCCCCAGCCGCGGGGATGCCCTGGGCTGCCGGGCCGAGCGCTCTGGCTTTGCGCCCTCCGGGCCGGCCAGGCTGCTGCCCGCCTGCGGCCGAGCCGGCTGCCGGGCGTCTTCGAGACCAGAGGCGGCGGGTCAGGGGAAGATCGAGGACAAATTCCGACTTAGAAGCTGCGTCTCTAATCTCAGTGTCTTGAAACAAACCCCAGCCTCTTTCGAGCCCCCAGCGCCCCAGCGGAGTGGCTGGGACGGGGAGGATTCGGATTCCAGGCTCGCCAAAGCCGCGAGGCCCTGCCATTCATGGCCTCGCCAGCGCGGCCGCGGGAGTGGGCGGAAAATCCTCGCCACCCCGCGTAGCGCCTGGGGGTGAAGGAGGGGTGAAAGGGTGAACCGGAGGGACTAGCGCCCGCAGCCTGCCTAGAACTCCAGGAGCCTGGCTGGCACTGCCGCCACCGGGAGCCGGCCCGGCCCGCCAGAAGGGCAGAGTTTTATGAGGAGGGCGCACGCTGGCTGATCCCTCGCAGTCCTGAGATGACAGAGCAAATGTAGGTCGCTCAGGCAGACCGTGGCCCCTTGGTTGCTCATGGGGTCGGTGGAGGAAGCTCATGTGAATTGTACGGTTCCTTAAATTTGTTAATTTTCAAATGCACACTCTTCAGCTAGTCGTCATTATTTTAGTTGCTCAAGAAAAATCTGACGTTGATTCAAACCTTCCTCTGACAGTAGGATGGGATACCAGCACCCTCTGTTCCTCTTTCGCCCGTGAAAACATGTTGAGTCCGCTTTTTAAAAAGCTCTTCCCAGATTCCTCTCTCTGCGGTTTTGAGACCTGCACCCGCCCAGCCTACTTGCCCTAGAGCCCTTTTCCCAATTTCCTTGCAAGAATATTACTTTTTTTTTTTTTTTAACCAAGCACTTAGACTTTTGTCAAACTTAGAATTTGGTGGTTTATTCCTCTGGGCGTTGGAAGTAAAGAATATCCTGAAATTTATTGACTGTCCTAAGGAAATATAATCATTCTTAAAGGTGACTCACATTCTAACGGACAAGTTAGTTCTACTTTAGGGTCTTCAGGCCCTGGCATTTTTGTTATTACAGCATATTTCTTGAAGTGGAGATACAAAAGCAGACAGATACTTGTGTTGTTTAAGAATCCACTTCATCTAAAAGTAAATATGAAGTTTACTAAGCTACATGATTCCCACCCATCCTGTGAAATGAAGGACCTCATATATTGTTTGCCTGAGATTTATAAATGAAATGAGGCGTCTCACCCTGAGATAGAGTTACTTTGATCCAGTCCAATAAGCTGAGATGTAACTGCTGTGACGTTTGCTGTATTTCCTTTAGGCTTGCGTCTGAAGAAACCTCACCAGCTGTCTCCTTTTATACACGATGAATTCCTGGAAAGACATTTATATACTGCTATAATGGGGTTCTATTCCCCCCAAACCTAAAAATAGCATGAAATCCTTAATCAAGCTTCCTTTTCTAGATAGACTTCAACAACTTATTTCCAGTATATGTTGTTTTTTCTTTAATATTTTTCTGTCATATTTGAACACATAGCGTTAAGTCCAAAGAGTGTTCCATGATAGGACAATATGGTTCTCTTTCCATAATTGAATAAGTTTAGTCTTTGTTTCATCTTTATTAAACTGATACCTCCCTGCCATATCACTAATATTCAAATTTTTATTTATTTTTATTTTCTATTAATTTCTATGAAATAATTAAAGCAAAAGTCACCAAAACAGCAGTATTCAAAATTTTAAAAAATAACCTTTTCCTTTAATCAAATCTTATCTGGACTCCAAAAATGTAACTGTTATGAGAAGCCATGTGGTGACACCAAGGGCGCCTCTAGGTCTTTGGACCAGCCATGGCATTCCCTCTTGGGAATTTGTTGGAAATGCAAATTCTCTCCTCAATGAATCAGACATACTGGGGATGGAGCCTATGGATCTGTTTTAATACACCTTCCAAGTGGCATGCTAGGGTTTGAGAACCATTGCTCCAGGCCTAAGGCATCTGGGAACACAAACTGAAACCACTGCAATAAAACGCTCAAATAAACGCACAAACACTACTGTGCGATCAGTAACAGCGGAACTGGTGATGACAGTGGTGCCACCATCAAAGAGCTCAAAATGTCAAAGGAGGTACAGTTTGCCAAAGGGAGAGAGGGTTGTCATGTATAATTGGTGACAGCAAAGGTGGTTTGGAAGGCAGACCTATGGGAGTCAAGGACCCCCAACACCAAAAGGTTTTCAGTGGCCACAGCAAGCTGAGATGTACCCTCCCAAAGAGGACCAGTAGTACATTCTCATTTGCCACCATCACTCCAGCTACTTCAATAATGTGAGTGCTAGAATAAGCTTCCATTAGACTTGAAACCTAAGTCTGTAGTTTAGGGTTCAAAATCAAAATAAAAAAGACAAATGCCTTCGAGCCTTACTTCTCATACACCAGCAGCACTGACACCATCTAGGAGCTTGCTACATATGCAGAATCCCAGACGTGCATGCTGAATCACAATCTGCAGTTTAATAAGGTCCCCAGGTGATTCGTATGCAAGTTAAACTTTGAGATGCTCTTACACAGGTGTCCTCAATTTTGGAATTGCCTGGGGAGCTTATAAAAATCCCAGCGCCTGGATTACACAACAGATGGATTATATCAAAATCTTTGGGGGTTGCAACAGAGGCATCAGTAGCTTTAAAAGTTCCTCACGTGATTCCTGACAGTTTGAAGCCAGGTTCAAGAACCACCATCTTGAAGAATCCAGGTAGGAAAGGTGCCATCAGGAAAGCCAGCTCGGGAGAGACTGGAGCCCAAATGTCTGGTCTTAAAGGGAGCAGCTGTTACTGGAGTTTAGCTGACTGTGGCCACGCAGGAATGTGAGCCCAGATTTGCCAGGCCTTCCAATTCTCAGAGAGAAGCTGGAAATCCAGATTTTTAATGGGCAATTTCCCAATTATTAAATGATGGCAATTCATTCAACATTTTTTGAAACCTGGGTTAGGCCACGTAAGCGTTATGACCACCAGTAGTTTATAGTTTTAGGATGCTGTACATCATAAAATTAAGTGGGCCAAAAAATAAAAAATAAAAGGAAGCACACCCAAGAAGAGAACGGGCTTGTTGGAAGGTCAAACTGTTGATCTCAAGGCTCATGTATTTTGAGTCTTCTGTTCTCTACAACATCAAACATTGCAGGCCTTCAATAGCTGAGAATTGGTAATGGGTGAGATACCAGTGCTAGCAACCCTGGGGCAAAATACTCTGGAATTTTGTCCAATATTTTTATTTTCCCTATCTCCTGCCCTGATAACTGAAATGGGAGAAAAATCAATCTTTGTATTACTTAGCTTAAAATTTTCCCCTCTTTGTGAGCTAACCAGGTTAAACACATATTAAGAGAAGCATGAAAAAAATTATTGGCTGGAATAGTGCTTCCTAGCGGAGGGAGAATTCAGAAGGCCAACAGTTTTAGAATTCTCATTCTGTTATTTCTGAGCTTGTACATGCTGTTAACCATGTGGAGGTATTAGAAGGAGAGGCAACTTCCTGACTGTACCCCCAGAGAACACGTCAGATCATAATCACCTGTACTCAGAGTTCTCTGGTCATAATCTGTGGTCTGGGCATTCTTGTCTCTTTCAGCTCTTCAGTCCTCATACTTTGGGAATAAAACTAAATAAATCAACCAGCAAGCAATGGAAGTAAATGAACCACCTTAGTGATAGTTTCAGTTAATTCTACTCTGTATCTGCTCTCAAAATCCCCTGTAATAAGAAGCTGGATTAAAAAAAAAAAATTACAACACAGAAATCTCAGTTGATAAAATATGAGACACACAAACAAAATTTTGTGTAGTTATTTTCTTGAATGCCAGGGCCACCTTTATTTTTGTATAACTCCAGCAAATAATAGACTTCCTGGTACATAGTGGGCACTCAGTAAAGGAGAATGGTCTGGAGGGTTAAAAGAAACTCAACGTGAAATTCTTATATGTGCAACTGTTAAAGCAATAGAATGCAAGTGTTGTTCAGATAGAACCTCTGAGGGCCTAAGTCAGAGCCAGACTTGAGGACGGAGCAACAGGGTCACAAATGCTGCCAGTCTACGAGTGCTGCTAAAACATCACCAGGCTGGGAGCAACTGGAAAGCTATGTGCAAGGAAAAATGAACCTTGATGCTGGTATCCTACCATATAAAAAAGTTGACTGGAAACGGATCATAGACCTACATTTAAAAGCTGAAACTATAAAACTGCTAAAAGAGAATATAGGTTTAGAAAAGATTTCTTAAATATTAGGACACAAAAACATGAACTATACAAGGAAGAAAACCAGTAAATTGAATTTCATCAAAATCAGAAACGTTTGCTCCTCAAAAGCCACTGTTATGAAAATAAAAAGCCACATCTTGGAGAGAATATTTGCAAAATATATATCCAACAAAGGACTTGTATTTAGAATACGTCAGGAACCCTCACAACACAACAGTTTCTTAAAAAGCAAACAGAACAGTTTTTAAAAATAGACAAAAGATTTGAACACTTTACCCAAGAATATAAACGGGTGGCAAATAAGCTCATGTATAGAAGAAGCTCAGCAACTTTAGTTATTAGGGAAATGCAAATTAAAACCACAGTAAGAAGGGATTCAAATAGATACTTGTATGCAATGTTCATGACAGCATTGTTCACAATAGCCCAAAGCTGGAAACTACACAAGTATTCATGAACAGATAAATGGATGAACAAAATGTGGTACTGACGTGCGATGGAATATTATTTGGCCTTAAAAAGGAATGGAGTTCTGACACATGGAGTTCTACCCTCAGAAACATCCAGAGTACATGGTGGTGGGGAGGCTTGAGGGATGTTTCATCCTGGCTTTGGAAAACCTTACTGAAGTGTCCCAGGCACCCGCTGGAATGTGCTCCTCCCTAGTGAGCAGTGTTTATAAGTCCCACCTCACAAACGTTGCCCCTGGTTCTATTTCACTCTTACTCTCTGACCCCCCTTTGTATAGGCTCCGTGAAGCTCCCTCATTTTGATTAAAAATCTTTTACAAAGCTTATAGTATGCTTAGTTAGCTCTCAGCTTCCTGAGCTAACATCATATTCCAGTCTTTCCAGTTTTAGAGGCTAAAATTTAATCACCTCATTTAGACTTGGGTGATACAAGATTTTCTCCATCACCATTGACAGACTCTCCCTCTCAGACTGGTTTATCATATGTTCATTGTTAATATGGATTTCTCTTTCAGAGGGTCACCTTTTCCCAAAGTTCTGGAGCCACCTTTCTCCAACAAAATCAACCCACTTAGATCCATAAGCCCGTATCAGTTAAGCTAAGGAAGCAATTCTGAAACATTCTACTATTTTTTTTTTAATTTAAAATGGGCTTGCATTTAAAAAATGACAAAAAGTGTAAATATGATGAAAAGCAAGCTGATAAATTATATTTCTTGGTGATTCAATTAATTGGAAATTTCGCCCGTAGTTGATTATATTCTACACCCAAGCTTTGAGCACTGGTACAAATTGTTAGGGTGCTGTTACAGCTGTCTGGGTAAAAGGTTTGGCTTAAATATGTTCATGTTGGCACTGCCAACATAAAAATTAAGGGCAAAGTCACACCGATAGATAATGAGCCCTTTATCAAGGAAACTGTGTTGGACAATCTCACTGCTCAGAAAGAATTTTTCAAAAGAAACCCCAGCCTTTGTTCCCTCCACTGGAGGGGATCCAGAACTGTCAGTGCTTCTGACAGAACTGAGCCCCGAGTATTCAGACAGCCTCACAGAATAAAGGAAACCCATTGCCATCAGCCTCTCCAGACTAGCCCCTACCACGCTGCTTTTTCTCTGGGTCTTGCCAAGCTGTGTATGCAAAGAAAACGCTTTAGATCAGGTAAGGTTATCTTCTGACAGTACCAATTTTCTAAGATTCTTAAAATCTTTTGTTGGGTGACTGTATCACAATGTTAACAAGGATTTCTTTTCTTCAGTTATGAACAAAATGCATTGTGAAGGAATGACTACTCCTCACTTAGGATGTTTTGTAGGGAATGAGTTTCTTTAACCATGAATATGTTTGAAAAATACATCTTAGGTTTTCTGTTGTAAGAAGGGAGCCGTGCTTATGATGGCTTTTGTAGCGGATTTTAATGCTTCAAGAGGACTTGGACATGAATTCTTTTATTTGATGCATCATTCCTGGGTCGTAGGCAGAGCCTGCATCCTGATTTCCATTTTACAGATGAAGAAACAGACTCGGGAAGGCTATGTGATTTGACCCGGGTTTCATAGACTGAGAGCAGTGGAATAAAATCTCTGCTGGGGCTTTCTGACTCTAGGACTGCAGCATGTGCTGTCTCATTGTTCAGTGATACCTCCCTTCTGGTTAATGTGCTCCTTACCCTGAATCTGTGATCGGCCACTTCTAGGCAACTTTCAGTCTAAGGATTGCAATTATCAGCTAATCTATCATCACTACAAATCCAGGAGAAACTTCGAAAGGGCCCAAAAGGATCTAGGCTGATCAACAGAGAACTTCAGACCTCTGAGACCACCTCCTCTCCCTCCTTGGGTAACCCTAAATCACAGAGTTGGCAAGTGCCTGCCTCATCTAGTTTAACTCTCTCTTTTTCAGAGAAGGAAACCGAGTCTCAGAGAAGTTAGATAACTGTCTCTATGATACAGAGTTAGGTGATGCTCCAAGTCACACAGGCAGTTAGTGACAGAATCATGAAAAGAACCTACGTCTCCTTAATCTGGCCGTAGGCCTCACTGGTCTAGCACGTGGCATCACGGTACGATTCTGGTTTAGCTAGTGTCTGGTAAGCACTTGCCAAATATAACAGGCACCGCTGACTTATGGAAGACAAGATTTATGACTCGTATACATGATTACGGGTCTGTCAACAATGGCTTTGTAAAAGATTAATAATCTTGTACGCAATTCAGGCACTGTGCCACGTGAAAAACAGGAGGAACCGTGCAGGCTGATGATGTACTCTAAGGACAAAACTTCTTTAAACCTGAAATGCTATAAAAGACTCTAACACCCAGTTCCATGGCAAAGAGATGGCAATTCCTGCTATTTTCTCAGTCACTGAATTCGAGGGGAAAAAAGAACATGTACCTGTTTCCCAAACCATTTACCTGGCCATGAATGTCAGCACACACATCCCCCCACCAACACCATCTCCTTTCTGCAAGCCATGTTGGACCGCATTAAAAGCATGCCCTGATATTCCCCTTATGCGGGGAACGTTCCCTCACCAATCCCTGTGTGATACTAAAAACCTAGTATTCTACCCATCATGAGGCTCAGTACTTTGACAGAGGTGGCTTTGCCAAGCTTTTCCTTATTCATCCTTTCTTGGAAGGGGGTTCAGAAACTCCTTGGCTTACCAACAGGCTACCTTGCAGAAGCCTACAAGACCATTTGTCTTAGAGTCAAAGTGGTATCCGACAAGGGAGCACGAGAGCCATTAGGTTGAGGCAGGCCAAGTTCCTATGCTTTTGCTCTAGTAAAAGAAGCTTTGGAGAGATTGATGACTGTTCACCAGTAGAAAGTTCAGAAGACAGAAGTTTCTCTACGGGGACAGGTCCTCACCTGGCAGGCGAGTGCCTCTTGCCTTAGTACCATCTCCCTGCAGAAAAAGTTGTTGTGCCATACTCATCAACAGAAAAACAGTGTGCAGAAACACAAAATGAAGTTGAAAAGAGGGAGAAGAATAATAGTTAACCACACTAATTACCTAATCAAGCACTGGTCCAAGTGCTGCACATATATGAATTCATTTAGTCTCCATAGTGCCGTTCCTCCCACTTTACAGATAAGGAAACTGGCACCAAAAGGCTAGGTAGCTGGTAGAGCTGAGCTTTGAACTGAAGCAACTTGGTCCCAGACAGCATCTTCTAAACCAGGGCTTTACAAACTCTACCTTAGAGGCCAACTCCGGCCCATTACCTATTTTCATAAATAACTCCCATTATCTGTGTGGCTTTCACACTCGCTTGGCAGAGTTAGTAGTTGCAACAGGGACCGCGTGGCCCACAGAGCCTAAAATATTTACTGGCCCTTTACAGAAAGAGTTTGCTGACCCTTGCTCTGAATTATACTGGGGAAGGAGAGAGACTGTCCCTCTCACACCTTTTAGAAGTACAAACAGATCTGAAGGCTGTTGTTATATACACTAACAATTTAATATCTGGGAGATAGTTTAGCATCTATCTAATTCTTTCCCATTTGTCTTAAAGGAGAGGAAACTGAGGTCTGGGGACATGAGAAAAATGACCCCTAGATGACACTGATAACAGCAGATGCAGGTCCAGAATACAAATCCCCAACCCACCGTCCTGCTGTGTTTGAGACAACCTCTCAATTTCCAGTTAGTGCCTTAGCAGGAATTAGTTGAAGATGAGTTGAGAGCAAGGCTGGAACAAATCAGAGGGACCATCCAACAGATGGAGAAGGAAGTTAAAGGTAAGTACAGAGAGGCCAACAGGGAGAAAACCCAGTCTGTGCTGATAAAGGTGTACAGAGGCAGGTACTTCACAATTTTGTTGAGAGCCAGCCAGGGCAGGGCCACTCAAGCCTGCCTGGATTCCCAGCCCTTGACTTCTCTCTAAACTAGTGTAGACTGTCTACTGGACACTCAAAAATAGATGATTTTATAAACATTATTAACCATGTATTCATTTAGTCCTAACTGAATTGTAAATGGCTTGAGGGAAATTCCAAAGGTCATGAATACATGAGGTATAGAGTCTGCAAAGAGGGCCCCACCCTGAGGAGTTAGAATGGAAATATCGACCTGATTATTTCCTAGTATTTTTCAAGGCCCATCCATAAGAAAGCTCAGCTGAGATCTTTATTTCTGTTCATTTTCATCACCAGTCATTTGCAAAGCCCTCATTTTATCTTAGAGCTTCAAAAGAATACTGTCAAAACCAGCTTCTTCATGACTTGTCACTTAACATGTTCTCCTTCATTTCCGAGGGAACAAAGTACATATTTTCCCAAAAGCAATTGAAATCACAACCCCTGCTCCTTCTTTTAGGGCTTTGGGGAGTCAGTGTTAATCAAATACTAATGAGAATCAAAAGAGCTAGAAATCGTTATATAACTTTCTATCTACAGAAATGCAAATGACATTTAAAATCAGCATAATTTCACAACTAGTGTGTTGCTTTGTTGATCCGTTCAAAACTTCATAGTCCAAATCATACACAAATGCAAATTTATTGGCGTACATCACTATTAATATGAAATTCTAGAAATCTTGGAAACTTCAGATGCCATAGTAACACCAGGCCAGAGAGAGGAAATATTTTTTAAAATTATCAACCTTCTTGAGACTGTTTTCAGTTAGAGCTGATGGCTCACACATGTTAATTTACTCATTGGGATGTATCGGTAAACTTGCACTATTTGCCTAGCCCCTGCTTCTCCAGGATTTGCAACCAGGTCCCAACGCAATTCCCAAGGGTTATCATAGGAGCATCCATTTCGGCCACGGTTCAGTGGGGCATATGAATCAATGTGGGATGACCATCCCTTTTTCCTCAAGTCTTACTTTCTGGCCATGGTTGATTGGTCCAAAGGAGGACATGTGGCTCAGCTGAGCCAATGAGTTCCTTCCTCAGGATTTTGGATTTTTGTGTTGAAAGAGTTAGTCTGAGCTCTAACACTTAAACCTCAAAAGCTGTCAGTTGCCATGTTTCCTTTTATATTGACAAGAAACGTCATGAGGAGAGAGAAAGAGGAACAAAGCAGATGTGCAGAGAGAGAAACTGAGGAGAGCTACCATGAAGTCCTGAGTTCCTGATTTCAGCTTTTCCTGCAGATTCATCTTTGTATCCATGAGATACCTTTATATCCTTATAATAAAATGTTCTTTCTGCTTAAGCTTATTGGAGTGGGCTTCTGTCACTTGGCAGGCACTAAATGTCTTAAGAAATACACAGCATTAAAAATTTTTAAGAAGATGAAATAGAATTTTGCTAGGAAAATATGTGTATTTACTAGGAAAGCTTATTTATTCATTAGTAAGCTTCTTCGAGTTACACTTGAAAGCAGATTAATCAGGCCAATGACTTGAACTTAGTTAGTGCTCAATAGTTTTTTTGTTGTGGTTTCTGTTGTTTGTTTTAATGAATAATAAATAGCAAGGACTAGTGAGTGACATATTGATGACCTGGAGAAAAGAGAAGTAAAGCATGCAATGAAGGGAAAGCATACTCCACAGGCTAAAATTGAAGCCCCACTCTCACTCTAACCTTGTCTCAACAAATAGCCAATTATCCAGTCTGTTGTGTAAGCCAAACCCAGGTAATCATCCTCTCTCTCTTCTCCTGTACCAAGTCCATCATTTCACCATTCCACCAGTCCCAGTGGTTTAACCAAGTAGAAATCTCTCATCTTTATCCATTTCATTTCCATTGCTGCTACCCTAATCCAAAGTTGCATCATTTAGTTGTCACTTAATTGGTCTCCTTTCTGAAACCTCTTAACTCCTAGCATCCCTAACTCCACAGTTCTGGGCAAAGGATGCTTTTTGAAATGTAAATTTGATGATGACATCCATCTCCCCCCAAACACACATGATACACATATCCTCTTTTAAACATTTTATGGTTTCCTCATTGCTGTAGGGCAATGATTCTCATTCCTGGCTTCACAGTAAAATCACCTGGAAGCTTTACAACAAACAAACATACAAACAAATAAACAAACTTATGCCTGGATCTCACTTCCAGAAATCCGGATTTAATTGTTCTGGAGTGGGATCCTTTTATCAGCATTTCTAAAATGCTCCCCAGGTGAGTCTAATGAAAAGCCAGAGCTGCAAGAACTGGTCAAGGTATATAAGCCAAAATCCTTCACATGGGCCGGCCATGGTCTTGTCTCTGCTTCCTTCTCTGCCCTCATCATCTGCCACTTCCCCATCCTCTGTTTTCCAGCCATGCTGGTCTTTTCTTGGTTCCTCAAAATCCCCACACTCCTTCCTGCCTGGGTCTAGGGCCTCTGAGCAGCTTCTACCTGTGACACATTCTCCTTTTTCTCCAGGTCTGCTCTTTGTATCACCTTCTTAGGGAAGACTTGCTTGACCTCCCCAAGTAGGTCAACTTCCCATTCTGGGCCCATCGAACTCTGAACACTTCCTTGATAGCACTCATCACAGTAGGCTTTACATTTATGTGTAATTCTTTGAATCATGTTTGTGTTCCCCATTAGACTATAAACTCTGTGAGCAAGGGCCATGTTTGCTTTGCTCACCACTGCATCTCCAGTCCCCAGTCTACCTCTGGAAGAGAACTCCCTCCCTCTTTGTTATGAGGACCAAGGGAGGAGAGGGTGATATTTCCTGAGGGCAGCCCTACTGCTACAGAGGTTAAAATTCAGCACCAAGATTTTCGTTACAAAACTAACAAAAACTTCAGAGGGAAAGCCAAGTCTTGAGTGCAATGGGCAGTACAAAACTTTAAGGGGCATGTGGTTGATGGCAGATGGAGGGAGTGGGGTGTAAAAGACTCAGGACAGGTGAAGGGTCTGGAGAAAAGGTCTCTGACCCCACCGGGTCTGGTCTTCCATTTCATCCCCATAAACTTCTGCCTGTGGCTTAAGTGGCATGACCTGAAAGCAAAAAAGGAGAACGTGTGCCCAATAATCCCTGTGGGGCTTGGCAGGACAAGGCAGCAACCATGTGGGGTCACTAGGGCAGACTGTGGGTTTGTTTGAGTTACAAGGAGAGGACCCATCCAACCACAGGACATCTAGTTTGGTGATTAGACTTGGAGCCAGACTCTTTCTTTTCAAACCCCTACAGGGAGCTCTGCTACTTACTTGCTATGTGACCTTAGAACAAGTTACTTATTTCTCTATGTTTCTGTTTTCAGACTGTACCACAGGGAGGATGAGAGTATGTCCCTCACAACGGGTATATAACATTATATAGATATAATCTCTTTAGAGATTCATTACAAAGACAACAGATTCTAGCTAACACAAGCACAAATTCTAGCTAACACAAGACTTCTTCAGCTATTGTTTTTATAATTTTATTCCTACTCTAAAACTCTGCAAGGTTCCCCATTTTTGCTTCTGTGTTGATGGATCTGCAGTAGGTGCCCTGGTAGTTGCATGCTCTGAACCACTGCAACCCACACCTCCAGCCGCTACAGTGCAAACTTTCTGCTATCCAATGAGAAAAGTCTTCTGGTTTCTGAATAAGACCAAAGTGAAGCACATTTACAACGTCTGAATCTTAGATCAATCATAATTGTGCAGATGATTTGCCTTCCAACTATGTGCACTAAAATGTCATTTCTGTCCATGAATGTCTGTGAAGTGTGCTATAATCTCCATACCCTGTAACACCTCTCAAGACAAGTCTCTCACCTTCTGAAGGGAAGATGGAGAGCTTGCATCGGCATCCCTTCCTGGGACAGTGATAGAGGCAACTCTTCACATAGGACATCCTCCTCCGTCTGGCCTTGCATTATCCCTGTAGCTATGTTCCCAGGGACAGGGATTGGGGGGGGCATCCCATTTATTCACATGCCCTGGAATGAAATATTCTGAGCACACAGTAACACCTGACGGCACAGAGAATTGGATACATTACACATCCTTGGCAACACATCCATTTTAACTGGAAAGTCATTTGTGTTACAACCATACAAATTTCATCTCTAAGTTCAGTTTGGCTAGCACTCCTTGGAAGAGGAATGTGATGGTTCATTTCATGTGTCAACTGGACTGGGCCATGGGGTACCCAGACATTTGGTCAAACATTATTTTGGATGTGTCAGTGAGGGTGTTTCTAGATGAGATTAACATGTGTGTAGGTAGACTGAGTAAAGCAGATTGCCCTCCCTAATGTGGGTGAACTTCATCCAATCATTTGAGGACCTGAATAGAATAAAAAGGCTGACCCTCCCACAGATGAGAGGGTATTTCCTCCTTGAGCTGGGACTTCTCCCTTGGGACTCAAACTAAAACATTAGCTTTTCCTGAGTCGAAAGCCTGCTGGCCTTTAGACTGGAACTACACTATCGGTTCTCCCGCTCTTAGGCTTTTGGATTCAGATTGGAACTAAACCATCGGCTTTCCTGGGTCTCCAGCTTGTTGACTGCAGATCTTGGGACTTGTCAGCCTCCATAATCACCAATTCTTTCCCTATGTACATATATATATATATATATATATATATATATATATATATATATATATATATATATTTTTTTTTTTTTTTTTCCTATTGGTTCTCTGGGGAACCCTAATACAAGGAGCTCAGAAGATTTTTCTGCCTTAGTAAGGTCAGAAGGCCAAATATTATTGACATTTCATTGCTAACAAAGATTCAGAAGATTTTAGAGAAACACGAACACTGTGAACATGAGTCAGGCACTGGACGGTCCTGAGGGGGTGGAAAAGGGGGGTTAACATGTACTGAGCGCTCGCTATGAGCCAGTCTCTTTCACAAACATCAATGTAATGAATTAAAGGAATATTGACTGACCCATGAAATTAGTTTAAGAACAAGTCTGAGACACCAGTTCTATCGTTTGCCTTTCCCTATACCTATGGAATTTATTAAATTGAACAAGCCTCGAACATGGCCCTGACAGAGCCTAAGGCAGGAGCCTTTTCCTGCTAAGGGGAGCTGCAGACGCTTCAAAGGAGCAGATGTGATTTCCTGACTTGTGTGAATTAACTGGGTGGTCATTCTAAAAATGCTGTTTTTCCTGACAAAACTGCATCTTTGTGATGCAAAATAAGTGGCTTGACTTTCTACCTCCAAAGACCCCAAACAGCGAGGACAGTGTCTCACACTATCACAGTACGCTGTGTGGTCGCTACCTAGAAGAAATACAGTCGGTCCCTGTGACAGGTTTTAGGCAGTCTCAGGGACATCTCAGTTACCTCACAGCTTTTTGTAAATTGTAGGAAGCCTTCCAGACTCAGCACTTCCCCAGATATAGAAACTACAAGATTTTATTGCAAGACAGGAGGAAAGTGTCAGGAAGTTAGGTTTTCTGACCTGCGTCTGAAGAGAGTCACTTGGAGTCCCGGGGCCTCCCAGTGAAATCTTTCTGGGTCTTCTCTTTATCTGCCTGATGGAATGGATAGAAAGGTCCAGGAGGAAAGGGACTCAGGCTGAGGTCAACAGGTGGGCAGAGTCTCAGTCTCATTCACCTTCATATGTAAAAAAGATCTAAACCTCAGGGACCCTGCAGTTTGATAAAGTCATAACCCCAAACAGTGACTGACAAAAAGTATTATAATGGAAAAGAAGCAATGACTAGAACTTATGGCTAGAGACTCAATCTCTCTCAGTTATGTCACTTAACTTCTCTGGGCTTCAGCTGAAAAAAACTGGGGTGGGGTGAGGAGGGCTGGGAGGGAGGAGGGTGGGACCACGGGATCTCTGAGACTCCTTTACCTTTAAAACCCCCAGCTTTTCTGTTATCTCTATATAGAGTGGTTTTATCAGCATGATAAGCCTTGCAGCTTACCAAAGGTAAAAATTTGGCAGCCATGAAGTCCTTGGTTTGGATTGGGGGGTCTTTAGCTTGTCAGCCTTCTGTTTAGTTTAACAAGTACTTTGGAGCTTTCACTACAACACAGTGCCTGAGCTAGGTTCCAGAAGTACAAAATGAACTCACAGACTTGTGGGGTCTTGAGGAGGATCCAGGTTGCTAGGTTAAGATAATACACTCTAGGTTGTTATTTTTAAAGAAAAGCACAAAAACACACATCTGGCAGTTTAAGAAGGTATCTTTGATATTCCTCCCAACAGGAGGGGCCCAATCTTAGTGACTCGCTTGTAACCAGCTGAGTCTTGTGACAGTGATGTTGTGTGATGTCGGAGGTTAGGTTGGCAAAGGCTTCTGCCTGGTTCTCTTGGGACACTGGCTGTGGGGAAAGCTGTGTACCATCTAGGAAGTCTGAGTACCGCAAGACTGCCATGCTGGTGTAGGTGCTCTGTTAACTAACCATGCTGAGCTCCCAGGGGGATGCTGTAACCACGGACTCAGGAGAGAGCACAGTGCAGCCTTTGATGGTAGGAGCCCCAGCCAACACCTGACTGCAACAGAATGAAAAATCCACAGCAAGACCTGCCTAGGCTGAGCTCTTTCTGAATTCCCAGCCCACAACTGTGACCAAAATAAAACGGTGGTTTTAAGCTACTGGTTTCAGGGCAATGTGTTAATGCAGCAATAGCAACCAGAACATCATCACCAAAACTATTCTTAATTCCTCCAGAATCAGTTAACATTGAAACATTTATATTCCAAGAATTTTTCCAATAAGTATAGAGTGCATGCTCAAGGAGAGAAAGATAAGCGTGGTACAAGTGACTTAAAACCCACATAAAACAATCATGCAATGTTCTACAATGTCTTATTTTTTTAAAGTATAGCCTTGAAAAGTAGTTTGTTTCCTCAAACTAGAAACGTATCCATGGAACATCATATTGTGAACAACAAAAATTCAATTCAAGAAAAATGAAACCAAGATGATACCTTAAATAACAACCACAGTTGTCCCCTTTTATATTATCAGGGCTCTTCAGGACAAATAATTTTTTTGCGTGTGTGAAAAAAAAAAAAAGTCACCTCCTGAGTCTTTATTTACTCTAACTGCAGTGAAACACACTCTGGCCTGGGGGTCAGAGGAAAAATACAGGCAGACGGGAACAGACTCCTATCTCCTCTCCCTTCAGCTAGTTCGTGGGGCAATTGACCATCCCACCAGAAACTCATAGCTATTTTCAATACCGTCAAGATTTGAGGGCTCTGATTAACGTACAGGGCACAATCCATCTCCTAAAAATGACTGCGTCATAACTCAGCGGACCTAGAGCTTATCTGAGGATGCATCCTCCAGTCACTGCAGAAAATACCTCTATTTAACGGGTGACAATCTAAAGGCCTACCTGGGAGAGCAGCTAACAGCCACCCTGGCCTCTTCATTTTGGTTTCTCTACTTGCCAAGTTGTAATTCTAGTCCGGACCTACCTTAACTGTCACTGCGTAGGTTGGGGGAGGTGGCAAACTGACTGAAAAAAAAAAAAAAAAAAAAAAAAAAAGCCTGAGAATTAAAACTACCACATCAGCTTTGCCAATGCGGTAGTTTTCAAAATCAACTCAATTTGTTTTTTCAAAAGAGGTTAATCTTTAAAACTTGCATTTACCCTGGCCACATTTGCCTGTGCTATTACCTGCCTCTTGTCATCTGAATTTTAATACGCACTATATAAGTTGAGTAAGAAAATGGGTATGTGTGTGGGAGAAGGGGCGTCAGAAAATAAACATAAAATTCATTCAAGGTCCTTTTGGGTTTGGAACTAATGAATGAAACAAGTGGGGAGACATCTATCTTCACGATTGCACTAACTGCAGGTGGTATATAAGACCCTATATTAAAAAAACCCAGACGGGGGCTTCCCTGGTGGCGCAGTGGCTGAGAATCTGCCTGCCAATACAGGGGACACGGGTTCGAGCCCTGGTCTGGGAAGATCCCACATGCCGCGGAGCAACTAGGCCCGTGTGCCACAACTACTGAGCCTGCGCGTCTGGAGCCTGTGCTCCACAACAATAGAGGCCACGACAGTGAGAGGCCCGCGCACCGCGATGAAGAGCGGCCCCCGCTTGCCACAACTAGAGAAAGCCCTCACACAGAAACGAAGACCCAACACAGCCAAAAATAAAAAAAAAAAAAACAAAAAAAAAACCCAGACGTATAAGGCGTTATCTAGATAAACAAATTCAGTAGGGTTTCTTTAAATGGCTGTCCCTTTCTTTATTTGGGATATGCTTAAAATTATCAAAGTTTGTCCTGCGCAAAACTTTTCAAGAATACTTCAGAATATTTATCATTTATTTATTCTGTACATATATTACAGAAAAAAAAGGGCAAGTCTTTATCGAATAACACTGGGTCCCAAGCCTGTGACAAGAAGACATTTTAAAATAGAGCTGCTTTTCTTTGCTAACTCGACTGTTCCCCTATGATTTTTCCTTTCCTCCTAGGTTTGTAAGGTCTCATTCTTCTCAGCTTGGCTCCAAGGTTGCATCTTCTCTGAGACTGTCTGATCGCACGTGCACCCTCATCCCTCTGCTCCCGGGCTCCCCCGGGCTGCCTTAATTTTCCGTCCATGCAATTCTCATGTGGAGCTGAAATGACTTGCTTATGTCCTGTCTTCCCCATTAGGGTGGGAGCTCCATGGGGGCAAAGACTGTGGCTTATTCTTTCATATTCGTATCCAATGTATGGCTCTATGTGTAGCAGGTGCTCAGACAATGCTGGAAAGCCGGTCCCTGGATCTGCCTGCCGTCACTTCATTTGCTCTGCATTTCTAATATGTAATATGTCTTTTTCTCTTAATCTTTGTTATTTTCACTGGATCCTTTTGCGTTTTGATTCCAAAGTTCATAAGAGACAGACATCCCATCAGCTGGTGCACGGTCTGCAGAAGTTGTTTGTGTTTGTGTGTGTGTGTGTGTGTGTGTGTGTGTGTGTTTGTGTATGTGTGAGCTGAGTCACCGTCTCCCATTTCTGGCTTCACTCCTCACATCCACAACCCGCTCTTGTGCTCTATTTCCATTCCTTTGTCTCATTTCCCTTTTGGAGCACATCTGAAGGTGAGAAAACTTCATCTTACTATTATATTTGTACTTGCCAAATACTATGCTGAATCCAGCTGCTATTCTTAAATTATTCTGGAGAAAGTGGTATATATCTAGTGCAAAATAAATTTCCTTATAACCTCTAGCTATAAAAATCCTGTTCTATTTTTTTAAAGTATGGCATGGTATAAATAAAACTCTGTTTTGAACATTTTCTGGCATTGAGAAACATAGGGTGAAAATATTCCAAAGTAATTACAAGTCATTCTTTTAATAATAACTAATGGTATGGAGAACAGTCATTAGAAGTAAAAAAAAAAAAAAAAAAAAGCACAGTATAAAGCTAAATAGAATTGGATTCCATTAAAGTGTGTTAAAAATTACTTTTTTCTCTTTCTCTCTCTCTCTCTCTCGTGTGTGTGTATAAAGATTGAAAGGAAATACTAACAAGTTCTAATTCAAAGATATGGGGCTTATATTTTCTTCTTTATACTTCTTTTCTGCATTTCTCAATTTACCACAATGATAATGTACTTTTTTATAACCAGAAAAAAACAAAATCCAGACATGTTATTTAAAGGAAAAAAAAACCTGAAAAAGTTAAAAACACAGAATAAACTGGGACATTTAAAAGACAGTCTATGTTTTGTATTGTAGCCTGGAGAAAGGAGAGAGGCAAAGGGTTTTTTTTTTATCGTAGCATTTTTTTAATGAATAAAATGTCTAACTTCTCGATAGTAGAGAAGTGTTACGAGGTCCTAAACTTCCATCCTGCAGCTCACCCCATTAACCACACTGCCATCCTTCTTTCCTCTCGTTTCCCCTCCCCACTTTTTTTTCAAAGCAGTTTTTCAAAGGCTCCCAGTTATCCTTTCATTTGTTTGGATATATTTTATTTTATATAGCTTGGGTTTTCTCTTTGGGGATGGCTTCCAAAGCCTCAAAGCTTCTGAGCGCCCACTCACGTGAGACAGCGTCTTGATTCTGCAAGTATGTGCCCTTCAACCCCGCCTGGAGACGAATCCCATTGAAGTCCTTGAGAGCAAACATCTATGAAAAGCAAAGCGATCTGGTATTTACTCAACTCTACTGCTGTCGGGTGGGTCGGAGAGCAAGACTCCAGTGTCCAGGATAAAGCCGGGCCTCGCCGGGCCTTGGCAGCTCAAGCCGTCCCATTGTGATTCAAGATTCGGGGTGTAAACACATGCCGTGTTTAACCATCGCCAGTTTGCTTTGAATGTTTGATAGCCGTGACTGGGGCTCAGGAAGAACACAGTAGTGACTTCTTCGCCGGAGCTGAAGTTGAGGCTTTATGTAGTATTTGGGCAACCAGCACCGGCAGCTGCAAGCCCTCAATGGGCGCTTTCTAGTCGCTGAGTGAGCTGGGCGGCGTTGCTGGGAGCCGAGGGGCTGGAGCTGCCGCCGGGGCTGGGCCACCCTGTCTCACTGACAGGTGCTGAGGAAGAGGAGAAGGAGGAGCCCCTCCTCACCGGCTCCCAAGTCTGGGCTCAGTGTCTGCCACTAACTGCCATTTTTATTGCGTTTTTGTTTCGGGAACACAGGACCTTGGCAGGCAGAGATGTACCCTGTGGCTTGGTCTTTCTCTGCTCAGTAGCGGTGATGAAAACAATAACAAAGACCCTGACTTTGCTAAGTGACCAAGACTCACTTAGATAACAAACCACTGCAGCTGCTGGCAGAGAGCCTTCTAGATGCTCGATGCAGAGTGACCTGCTGGGGTGGGAAGGAGGATTGGAAGGGAAAACCTCTGAGTGATATTTCTGTGCAACCAAAGGCGATGCTCCCCTCTTGATGTGGATTGATGACCCTGTTTATTGTTAACTGTCGTTTACTGAGAACTTTTATGTGCTGGGTACTGAATTAAGTACTGCATGTTGTCTTGCTCTCCATAATCCTGCAAGGTCTTGCTGTTTTTCTTTTTTTTTTTTAACAAAGGAGAAAACTGAGTTTCAGAAGGGTTAAGTGATTTGTTCAATATTGTCACACAGCTTATAAACGGTACAGCCGGGAATCCAATCTTGGTATGACTATAAAATAACTTTTACTCTTTCTGGGGGAAACATATAGCTTATGCCTTGTAAATTTTAAATTCAAGGTGCCAGGTGGCTGTGACCTAGGAAAGGCAAGTTGGCCATGGGAAGACAGAGTAAGTCAATAATTTATATACTCTTTTCATCACAGAGAATTTCAGGAAAATTCAGATGAGGTAGAATCATTAGGCAGAATGGCAGAAGGATCCCTTCTCAGTACTGAAAGAATAAGACCCTCCTCTCCTCCCCCCTCCCCACTATGGGCTTGGTAAAGCCTGTAAAGAAAAAATTTAATGTCATTGTCCTTATTTTAAATAATTGCTCCTGAATTTTTTAATAAAAAAATAGATATCAGTTTTTAGAACAATTTAAGATTTGCAGAAGAAATTGAGAAGATAGTACAGAGTTCCCCTATACCCTGCACTCAGTTTTCACTATTATTAACATCTAATAATTAATGCACCTTTGTTATAATCAATGAGCTAATATCGAAACATTATTAACTAAAGTCCATAGTTTATTCAGATTTCCTTGGTTTTTACCTAACGTCCTTTCCCAATGTCAGGATCCCTCCAGGACACCATATCACATTTAGTTGTCATGTCTCCTAAAGCTCCTCTTGGCTGTGAGAGTTTCTCAGGCTTTTGTTGGTTTTGATGACCTTGTCAGTTTTGAGGTATACCAGTAAGAGGTAAGAGAATGCCTCTCTTTGGGGATAGGTCTGATGTTTTTCTCATGAGTAGACTAATTTAATGGGTTTTGGGGTAGAGGACCTCAGATGTAAGGTGCCATTTTCATCACACCATATCAAGGGTATATACTATCAACATGACCTATGACTGTTGATGCTGACCTTGATCACCTGGCTGAGGTAGTGTTTGTCAGATTTCCTCACTGGAAAGCTACCTTTTTTCCCCCCTTCCATAGCGTGTTCCTTCAAAGTCACTATGCACAGCCCACACCTAAGTGGGGTGCTCGCTGACTTTTAAAATAGTCTTATTCGTTTTCCCCCATTGCTCAAAGTGATTTCTTCTTGTTTAGCCTGATTTGTTACCATTTATGTTAATTAATCTCTTCACCTCTGCTCCCACTCTCCAAATTTTAACTATCAAATCATAGACTTTCAGAGCTCAGAGAGTATAAAATGCACTAGCCCTTTTGTGATTGAGTTATCAAATAGCCAGAGGAAGCAGAAATACATACACGTCTTGAAAGAATTTCAGATTTAATATTTCCTGAAAGCAAGGAAGCAGTCATCACGGGATATTCAGAAATTTGTTGGGTGTCCTGACATTTATTTTAGGGACCAGTGTTGTTTTTATTTTGAATAACATAAATATGGCAGTGTTTTCAGGATCAATGTCCTAAGTGCCACAGCCCCCCACCCCCATATTTCACAGAGGAGTTAGTGAGGTGAAGCACGTTTTACCGGGTCTCAGAGGTGGTGTTTCAACTCAAGGAAACAAAGTCTGCTCGCTGCACATAGGAACAGATAGCTACTCTAAACATGGATTTCCCAACAAAACACAAAGGGCAGCTGGTTCTTTGATACTGCTGAGGAGGAGGACAAAGGTGATGAAGGAGGATAGAAGTTTGAGATGGAGGAAGCATCACTTCTTCAATGTTATATACACAAGGATTTGCTTGGATGTCGACAGTATTTATAAAAGAAAAGAAAATATAAACAACCATAAAATAACCTCAGATGTAAGCACAATCATTATCTTCCTAAGCATTTCAAATTTTAATCACCTCTGTCTGGACTAATGAGAACACTCTTTCTTTGTATACTTCTGTCTTGTTTAAATGTTTTACAGTATATTTTTGTAAATTAAAAAACTTTGAAACAGTTAAACATTATGTTAGAAATATAACTAAAAATTGTCTGAAAGTCAACTTACTTTAGTAGAAAGGAAACTGAACAAAGTTAGCAGGATGCCTTTGACCTTGAACTGTCATTTGACTAGTAATCTTAGTAGCAAGCTTTTTAACATGTTTTCAAGGTCCCAGGTTACTTTGGTATATCTTGCCTGTAGGTCACACTTGCCTACATTTGTGTGTGTGTGTGTGAGCAGGGAGATTCAGAAAGCAGAGTTCAATTTTCTCTAGAAGAATCTGCCTCCAAATCTATATAAGGAGCTTGTAGGTAGGATGGATTAAGCAAATTCACCGTAGAAAAGAACAGAAATGACAATCCTCAATGAAAAGACACTGAGGGATATTTTAAAGGAAGCTTTTAACAGACATATTGGTTTGATTTACTTTATACAATATTCAGAAGAGGACATCAAATACACACTCTCTGGTGGTAAAGGTGGTGGGCAAAGGTATCATATTCATAAACCTATGATTGAAGCACATGGCAGTGGCAATGAAAAGGCAATGATGTAGCCCAGTGTTTCCAATCTTTTCAAGAACAAGAATCTCTTTTGAAAGTCAAAATAATTTCATGGGCCCCCATATGAGAGTAGTTGTATTTTACTATCTATTCATTGACAAATAATTATAAATTAGGGATGATATTAATCACATTACCACACTATAGCTTCCATATGCATTTGAAAATCCAATGGCATATATGTGTGAAAACATGTTATCTGTTAACTCTGTAGCTAGTGCTTGCTGCATAAGGTCTTGTAATAACCCCTGGGACCCCTAATCAGGAAAGCATGCACTTCTGCTGCTGCCCCCCGCCCCACCCACTCCCATGCCCATCACTAGGTACCTGACCTAGCTCTTCTCTTCTAGTAGATGAACAGGTCCACCTGGACTTCCAGTTTCTATGGATCCACTTCTTCCTCTCATCTCCAGAGAACTTTGTGAGAAGGAAGTGCAGAAGGGAGCACCACATGGGCTGATGGATTGACCTGGCTGGAATTCTGGTGCTTTTCCAGAGACCAAGTAACTCTTGGACACATTGGTCAATGGCTTCCTTCATTCACAACTCTTTGGAAAGTGTACCAACCCTGAGAGCAGCAAGAGTGGGCAGCAACGAGTGTCTGTGTCTTGGGGTCTTGAATCTGTTCCTGCCCCATAACACAGAGCCAACTCAGATTTAAAAAGGGTGTGACCTCTGGGCTCAGACTCATTTCTGAGGTTATTTGTGGGTCACTCTGTCCCATTCTGGCTTCTTAGATATGATGCATGCTTTTTGTTCTCAGTAAAGGTCCTGTTTCTTGGTGGAGCCACCCTCCACCACCACTGTTTGGTTCCCCTGAAGGCAATTCTGATTTTCTACCTTAGCTGGGCTACCTCAGAAAGTCCTAGAAAAAATGCAATACTTCTTCCCCATCTGCCCACCTGGTTAGCTCACTCGCAGTCTGGAGGGTGGAACCTGGATTTATAGGAAAGACATGGGTTTCCCCCCTTTGTTTCTCCCCAATCCCATACCGGCAACACAAAGCCAAAGTGTAAACCTGTCCCACTCCTGACTGATACCAAAACCCTAACATTAGAGATCCTTTGGTTTAGGCTTTAACCTGTTGTAAAACTGCAAAATGTCCCTAAAAGCACAGGTTACTGGTTAAGCCTTATCAGTATGTCACTAAAGAATAAGCTTATCAGATCCTTTCCTGGTGGCAGATTTCAAAAGTGAGAGGGTGGGAAGAGGAGAACACTGAGGCTTCCTCCTTCTATTTCCACCAACATTCAGGAAAAGCAAAAAGGGAAAACTAAAGGTTAGATGGATTAAGACCAAAATTACAGGTCTTGTCCTATTGTCTCCCTTGCCTCATAGCGCAGTGATCAAAAGTTCTTTTCCAAAGCAAGTATAGGCAGATGACTGAAAGACTGTGAGTCAGTTCACAGTGAAGGTAACCAGAGTACAACAAGGCTCCTGAGAGGTGCTCAAGATGAGGCCAGGATGGGAAAAGAATCAGTGCCACTGAGACCATGTGTTGTGAGCTGGTCAATGGTAAGAAACACATAGCACTCACTATGTTCTTGACACTGTTTTATGTTATTTATATCCAAGAGAGAGGTGCTGTTATTTTGCCCCATTTAACAGGTGAGGGAATAACTTGCCCAACCCACTCAGTAAGTGGCAGGGCCAAGCACTGAATCCAGGCAGTATGGCTCCAATATTGGAAATCTGAAATAACACTATGCTATGGACCAGAGAGGTGGAGCTAAAAGCACACTCTGTTTCTAGTTCAAGCACTGTCTCTAGCTGTGTGACTTTAGGGCGGGTCATTTCAGCTCCCTGGATTCAGTTTCATCAACTGTGAAAGGAAAAGATCAGAGTAGATGACACAAGTTTCTCTTACTGCTCCAACATTCAGTGATTCTGCATAAAACGCATATGGCCATGAGAGACAGCCTGTACAACCAACAGAGTGAAGCTGAGGGTAAATCTTGTGCCCCCAATCCCACCCTCAGGGCTTTATGTGCCCAGAGTTGCTTTTATGCCTTCCTTTCCTTATCCTCACTGATAATTATGCATAATGGTGGTGATAACAGAACTGATATGAAAGGGTGCCTCTGGGATTGATCAAAGGAGAAGGGAAGAGAAAGAGCTTTGGAGCCAGATGGAAGACCTGCCTGATACTTAGCGATGTGAGCATGATGTTTGCCAAGTTAGTTACCTTCTCTGAGCTGCCCCTTCTACATCTGCAGTGTTAAGAGTAGCTACTCAAAAGGTTTTTGTGAAGATTCAGTAAGATATGTAAAGAACCAAGGCCAGTGTCTGGCACATAGTAGGGGATCAGTAAGTTTTAGTTTTAATTACTTTTTCTATCATTCTCCCTTCCTAACAGGTGACACGCAGAAGCCAGAGTTGTGATGGAAATAGGGACACCAGGTGACCTCATATCCTCTTCTGTTGTCCCAAATTTCTGTGCTTATGAGATAGCTCTTGATCTAAGTGAAAGGGAGTCACATTCCTTTTTGTAGATACCTCTTGAGGTATTTGCCTAGCTCATAAAAATTCTCTCTTGTTTGGTAATGGCCCTGATACAAAGATCATTTCAGACATAACTAACAGAAAACACAACTTATAAAGGTTTAAGTAATAAAAGAAATTTACTATGTGTATATGTCTGTTAAGTCCATCTGGTTCAATAGGATGTAAGCTTCAGGTGAGGCTTACTCCAACAGCTGAGTGATAGTACTGAGTACATGGTGGTCAGGGCTCCCCATATAAAAATACCTTCTTAAGGTTTAGGGCCCAAACTATTACAATATCCTGTCTGTTGCATTCTGTTAATTGAAAACAGTCACAGAAAAAAGAGTCTACAGAAAATCATTGAATCACAAAGGAAGAGAACAAAAGAAAAAGAAGGAACAAAGGCATTACAAAACTGCCAGAAAACAATGAACAAAATGGCAATAAGTCCATACCCATCAGTAATTACTTTAAATGTAAAAGGACCAAATTCTTCAATCAAAAGACACAGAGTTGCTGAGTGGATTAAATAAAAAACACGACCCATCTATATGCTGCCTAAAAGAGATGCACTTCACCTGTAAGAATACAGACAGACTGAAAGTAAAGGAATGAAAAAGATACTTCACACAAATGGGAACCAAAAGAAAAGTAGGGTAGCTATACTTGTATCAGACAAAATAGGCTTTAAAACAAAGACTATAATAAGAGACACAGAAGTCATTATAAAAGGGGTCAATCCAACAAGAGTATATAATATTTGTAAATATTTGTGCACCCAACTAGGAGCACCAAAATATATAAAGCAAATATGGAAAGACCTAAAGGGAGAAATACATAACAATACAGTAATACTAGGGGACTTTAATAGCCCACTTTGGTCAATGGATACAGCATCCAGACAGAAATTCTATAAGGAAGCATTGGCCTTAAATAACGTTAGATTGGATGGACTTAACAGACATATACATAACATTCGATCCAAAACAATAGAATATACATTCTTCTCAAGCTCACACAAAACATACTCCAGGATAGATCATATGTTAGGACACAAAACAAATCTTAATAAATTTAATGAGTTTGTTTAATGAGATAAACAACATGCTTCTAAACGACCAATGGGTTAGCAAAGAAATCAAAAGAAAAATCAGAAAATATCTTGAAACAAATGAAAATGGAAATACAACATACCAAAACTTGTGGATTGTAGAAAGAACAGTTCTAAGAGGAAAGTTCATAATGGTAAACACACTAAGAAACAAGAAAGTTCTCAAATAAACAACCTAACTTTACACCTCAGGAAATAGAAAAAGAAAAAACAAACTAAGCCCAAATCACAAAGAAGTAAAACTGTCACTATTTGCAGATGACATCCTATCATATATTGAAAGCCCTAAAGACTCCATCAAAAAACTGTTGGAACTAATAAACAAATTCAATTAAGTTCCAAGATACAAAATCAATATACAAAAATCAGTTGCATTTCTATATATTAATAACGAACTATCAGAAAGAGAAATTAAGAAAACAATCCCATTTACAATTGCATCAAAAAGAATAAAATACCTAGGTATAAATTTAACCAAGGAGGTAAAAGACCTGTACATTGAAACCTTTAAGACATTGATGAAAGAAATCGAAGAAGGCACAAATAAATGAAAAGATCTTCCATGCTCATGGGTTGGAAGAATTAATATTGTTAAAATGTCCATACTACCCTAAGCAATCTACAGAGTCAATACAATCCTTATTCAAATTCACATGGCATTTCCACAGAACTAGAACAAACAATCCTAAAATTTGTATGGAACCAGACAAGACCCTGAATAACCAAAGCAATCTTGAGAAAAAAGAACAAAGCTGGAGGCATCACACTTCCTGATTTCAAACTATGTTTCAAAGCTACAGTATTCAAAACAGTATAGTACTGACATAAAAACAGACACATAGATGAATGGAACAGACTAGAGAGCCCAGAAATAAACCCCCACATATATAGTCTATTAATTTACAATGAAGGAACCAAGAATACATAATTGGGAAAGGACAGTCTCTTCAACAAATGGTGTTGGGAAAACTGGACAGCCACATGCAAAAGAATAAAAGTGGACCACCATGGTCCACATGGTGGAGGACATCCACATGGTGGATGTCAATATGGTGTTGACAGCCATTCAACACCATATTTAAAATGCAACTCAAAATGGATTAAAGATTTGAACATAAGACCTGAAATCATAAAATTCCTAGAAGAAAACATAGGTTCCATGACATTGGTCTTGGCAATGATTTTTGTTTTTTTTTTGATTTGACACTAAAAGCAAAGGCAATAAAAGCAAAAGTAAACAAATATGACTACACCAAACTAAACAGCTTCTGCACAGCAAAGGAAACCATCAACAAAACGAAAACAGAATGGGAAAAAATAGTTGCAAATCATATATCTGATAAGGGGTTAATATCCAAAATACATAAGAAATGCACACAATTCAATAGAGAAAAAACAAAAACAAGCAATCTGATTTAAAAAAAAAAGGGCAGAGAATATAAATAGACATTTCTCCAAAGAAGACATACAGATGGCCAACAGGTACATGAAGAGATGCTCAACATCACTAATCATCAGGGAAACGCAAATCAAAACCACAATGGGATAACACCTCACACCTATTAGAATGGCTATTATACAAAAGACAAGAAGTAACAAGAATTGGTAAGAATGTGGAGCAAAGGGAACACGTGTGCACTGTTGGTGGGAATGTAACTTGGTGTAGCTACTATGGAAAACATTATGGAGGGTCCTCAAAAAATTAAAAATAAAACTACCATTTAATACAGCAATTTCACTTCTGGGAATAAATATATCCAAAGGAAATGAAAATACTAACTCAAAAAGTATATGCATCCCCATGTTCATTGCAGCATTATTTACAATAGCCAAGATGTAGAAACAATTTGTGTCCATTGAAGAATGACTGGATAAAGAAAACAGGATATATGTGTGTGTATGTATGTATATATATATATATATATATATATATATATATATATATATATATATATATATATATATATGTAGTATGTATTTCAGCCATAAAAAAGGAAATCCTATCATTTGTGACAACATGGGTAGACATTGAGGGCATTATGCTAAGTGAAATAAGTCAGACAGAGAGAGACAAATGCCGTATGTTTGACCCACTTATGTGTGGAATCTAAAAACAAGCAAACAAAACCCCAAATCATAGATACAGAGAATAGATTGGTGGTTGCCAGAGATGGCTGACTGGGGCAGGCAGAATGGATAAAGGTGGTCAAAAGATACAAGCTTCCAATTATAAAAGAAATAAATCCTGGGGATGTAATGTATGGTGACTATAGTTAATAGCACTGTATTGCATATTTGAAAGTTGCTATGAGAGCATATCTTAAAAGTTTTCATCATAAGAAAATAGTTTGTAACTGTGTGTATTGATGGATGTTAACTAGACATATTTTGGTGATCATATTAAAATAACATACATATATCAAATCTTTATATTGTACACCCTAAACCAATATAATGTTAAATGCCAATTATATCTCAATTTTTTTAAAAAGGAAAAAAAAGAAATTGTGCTATGTATACACAATGTAAGACTATTCAGCCATAAAAAGGACAACCTGCCATTTTTGACACCATGGATGAAACTCGAGGGCATTATGCTAAGTGAAATTAGTTTGACAGAGAAAGATAAATACTGTATGATCTCACTTATATGTGGATTCGAACAAAAACCAAACTCATAGAAACAGAAAACAGATTGCTGGTTGCCAGAGGCGGGGTTGGGGGTTCAGGGACATTAGTTGAAAGTGGTCAAAATGTACAAACTTCCAGTTATAGGATAAATAAGTTCTGGGGGTGTAACGTATAGCATGGTGAGTATATTTAATAATACTGTATTGTATATTTGAAAGTTGTTAAAAGAGTAGATCTTAAAAGTTTTCATCACAAGGAAAAAACTGTAACTACATAAGGTGATGGATTTTCACTAATGTTACTGTAGTAATCATTTTACAATCTATACATACATCATTATTCTGTATACCTTAAACTTATACAATATTAAATGTCAATTATATCTTAATAAAACTGGACAAAACAATACAAACAAACAAACAACAACAACAAAAAGAGTGACAGCACCAGCCCAGATTCAGTGTGGACCTATGTAAGGTCACAAACTCTGGGAAGTGTGGTTCATTGTGGGCCATCTTTAGAGACTAGCTACTGCAACTGGACAACCAGTCTTCTTCTAGTAATTTCCCCTCTTAATACCCTTGAATTAAATAGAGTCAGATTCTGTTGCTTAAAACCAAAATCTCTTTAATTAATAAGTGCCTGAACACCCCTAGTATAAAAGGGTAGGATAAGCAGAAGAGAAAAATATGGGAGAAGTTAATAGAAGTCAGTCACCAAGAATCAGGTGTATATTTCTCCATGTGTGCATGTGTGTGTATGCACACATGCCTATCTCCAAAAATCTTAAAACCTTTAGCAAAATAAAAGTTTACTACTATTTTTATTTTTTTAAGATACTGTATCATTTTATTTATAAATGTGTCCATATGTATTTCTAAGATATAAAGATTCTTTTTAAAAATCCATGATACCATTATGACACTTAAAAATAATTCTTTAATATCATTTAACATCACATCAGCATTCTGATTTCCCCAACTGTTTAATAAATGACTTTAAATTTTATATTTTTAAAATCTCTGATGGGTAAGAAAAAGGTAGGTGAGAGGTTCCAGATTATATAATGCTCATAAATTAGATAGTCTATCCATCAAAATATTTCTTAAACCTTATTTATGAATCCATGACCAGACTTGGTATGTTGAGGGTTAGGGGAGGGAGTCCCCAGAGGTGGCATGTTCTGTGAACTCAAGGAAGAAATAAAACACAAACACACACATACATGAGACTGCCCTTTATCTATCTGTTGCACTCCTATTCATTCTCCATGATCAGCTTAAACTTTACCTTTTCTCTTACCTTAACTCTATCCATTTCACTAGGCAGAGCTATTTGTTCACTCCTCTGGGTTCTCATAGCTCTTTGTAGCTAGTTTCAACATATCATTCACCTCGGTGGATGGTAACCTTCTGTTAATGTGCAGTAGGCAGAATTCTAAGATGATCCCCCAATGAGCTCCCTGTATAATTCCCTCCCATTGCATGTGAGGAGGACCTGTGAATGTGAGATGTTACTCCCATGATTATGTAACACTATATGGCAAAAGGGATTTTACCGATGTGCCAAATCGGTTGACCTTAAGATAGTAAGATTACCCTTTGTGGGACTGACCTACCTGATCAGGTCAGCTTTGAAAAGAGAAGAGGCTGTTCAAAAGAGACTTAAAATGTGAGAGGGATTTGATACCAGGGAGATAATCCAGTACTTGCTTGGAAATGGAGGGGGCCACAGGGCAAGGAATGCAGGCAGCCTCTAGGATCTGAGGACAGCCCCTGGCTGATAGCCAGCAAGGAACTTCAATCCTACAACCTCAAGGAACTGACTTCTGTCACAAGCACATGAACTTGGAGTAGGATCCCAGCTCCAGATGAGAATGTAGCCTACCTGACACCTTGATTTTAGCCCTGTGAGACCCTGAGCAGAGAACCCACTTGTGCTGTACCCAGACTTCTGACCTATAGAACTGTGAGCTAATAAATGGGTGTTGTTTTAAGCTGCTAAATTTGTAATTTCTTACACAGCCATAGAAACTAATACATTATGCATCTGTCTTCACTGAACAGTGATCTCCTGGAAGGCAGGGTTCATGTCTTAATTATCAACACAGGCCCCTGTGAGCAAAGTGCATGACTTAGAGTAGTGGTCTAATAGGTATTTGTTGAATAAATTTTCACAGTATTGTATAGGCAATTAGAAACAAGGATTCAATGTATTCAATTTATTTCAATAAGTGTTTTTCAAATGCCCACTAGGTGCTCAGCACCATGCCAATGTCAATTTCCTCCAAGGCAGCATCTCTGATTCACTTGGTTTCCTAGTGTGCCTTATAAAACATTGGGTTTTCAAACATTACCGATGCAGAGACAGTTAACTGGGGTTATGGTATTAGAGATAAGAGCTGATGGGGAAATGAATATAAAAGATAAGAAAAGTTCCAAAACTTATTTTGAGGAATAGCTTTATTATGCTGCCCTTATAGAACTTCTGATTAATGCCAGTCATGACTATAACTTTGGGCAATTCATTTAACATTTCTGAGCAGCAGTTTCTTCACTAATAAAGAGGTAGAATACATGAGGTCACTCGTCACCATGAGACATTATGTCTTCTACGAGTTTCATGCGTTCTTTTTGTCACTACTCATTATCTGGATAACGATATGGCTACATTGTGACTTGCAGGCTTCAGAAATGAAAAGGTCACAACAATCCCCACATTAAACATGATGACTGTGTTATTTTCTCTCCACAGGTCAAAAGGAGCACCCCAGAATCCTCAAGAAACAAGAAGAAAACATGCTCATATTTTTAAAAAAATCTCTCGATATTTTAACTAAATTTTTTTTTTTTTTTTTTTTAAAGGGTAAACAGCTTTTTCACTCTGAAAAAGTTCAGGGCATTATAGCATAACTGGAAGAATCCCAGTCGAAAAGGCTTGACATTTGACTATCTGGGCAGCAATAGAGCATGTACTCAAAATGAAAAGAAAATGACATGTTGCTTAAACTATGCATTAAAGTTCCCCCCTACCACCCATTTGGTGGGAGGAGCTTGGGTGATGTAAGAAAGAGTATCTCAAGGGTGGATGAAGACATTAAAAGTGAGCAATACCCAGTGGCTTCCAGTTGGCTGGCCTGTTTTAACCCAGGAAAATAAAAGGCATTTGTAACTAATTTTGGTCCTCTCTGTAAACGGAAAAATATTCAGAAAAAAAGACTTCTCATTCATTTTGCAAATATCTACTGAGCTCCAACTATGTGCTAGGTACTGTTCTAAATGATAAGGATACAGCTGTGAACTTGCCTGTGGACCCTACAATTTTAAGTATATTAAGTTAGGGGTCACTTTGGCCAGGGAATTCAGTGTTATTTTCAGTTACATGAACGCCCACTGTATGCTGAGCTACAGAGCTAGATTCTCAGTAAAACTAATGAACTTTAAGCTTCATGGCTGCGTGCTTTCATGGGCCCCTTCTAAGGTTCTGTGTGTCCTCCTCAGGGATTTGGGACTCATGGATACACAGACCCTGCCCCAGCAAGGGGGTTGCCTCTATATCCTGATCTGTGGGTGAGGTCAGTGGGCTGCCAGTAACCCCTTCATTTCGGTTGGCTCCCAATGACATTCTACATTATGTGGGACCTCCCCAATATCCTGAACCCAACTCTGGCATCAGGAAGATTCTGAATAAGATGCTGCTCGCCTCTCTACCGAGGGCCTGCCAGACTAAGGCTCCACCATGAGCACCATTGCACCTGCAGTCCTCTTACCCCTGCCCAGGACCACTAACCAGACGCCAGAACTGGCTGAGTTGGACCAGCCACTGAGGCAATGGCCAGCTGGAGCCCACTCCAGTGATATCAAAGGCCTGCAGCCTCTGAGGGCTTTTCCTAGGACACAAGGCACCTCCACAGCAAGAAATTGTTTAAGCTGTGTCATGACCAACAAGTTCTGAAGCTTAAGGAAACTTTTCTAAACCATCAATAACAAAAATAAAATATTTCTATCTACTATGCCAGACGAAAGACAAAATTATCTTTCTATTCTCTCTGCACAAAATGGTATTATAAAATTTTTACCGTGTGAAGAAAGATCAAAGAGTATAAAGCCAAAAATATAGGGAAAAGATGTATTATATAGGTGGGTCAAGCAGTTAAGTTGCAACAGTAGCAATAATTGCTAATTAATACTAGTGATAATAATGCTATTTTCCTGGATGCTTTTTAGAATTTGTAATTTGTTATGGTTTCTTTTGTTATTCAAAATAGATCTATACCTTGAACCTAGTTTCATATTCTCTTTCATAAAGAGGGCTCCATATTTGAGAAGTTTCAGGCCTTGTAAATTTCTGGATCTACTCTGACAGAGCTTTTTCCTGAAGAAGCGGGCAGGAGAAAGAACATAAGAAATCACTAAAATCATGAGAAACCAATTCACACAGGTTTTCTTTACTCCATTAAATCCTCACCTTCTCCTATTTGGTCTTGCATCTATTTAAAAAGCCTGGAAGAGTCCAATGCCAAGAAGGAGTATTCAACATATCTAAATACAAAAGACCTTCCTGACCCAACCTCACTGAAAAATCAAGGACCCAACTCCGTCTTCCTAATCTGGAAGAAGACAAACTTGCCTGAATTGGTTTTTGGAATGGGAATTACTTTAGAAGTGCAGAGTCCCAGAAACTGAAAAGAGTATCGTTTTGTTAGTACATTTCTTTTAAAATGAGTTATTAATACAGAGGCAGCCGCTATCAAATGTCTTCCTACAACACATCAACCGCTATTTTCCATCTATTCAGGAGGGAATGGCAAGGCTGAGAGCCAATGAAGGGAAGAGAAATGACTGCCCATTTTGTTGCAACGAAACCAAAGGACTCTTGATTTATCAGTGCATTTGGCACACTCTTTTCAGGGGTGGGAGGGAGGAATGGGGTGGTGGAAATTAAGGGTTGTAAATTTTATAAATCAAGCCCTCTAAAGTAGGCCAATTGGTCAGCTGCAAACTTGGCAGCACCGTGAAGCATGTGTGCTGGGGCAGCTTCAGAACACAATGTTCTGGTTCACTCTGCGAGCAAAGGAAAGTGGAATAAGGGCGCAACCCAGGACAGAGAGAGGGCTCAGCACAGACATGCAAGAGGGCTAAGAGACAAAGGAAATGCTAGGGAATAAAGGCAACATCCTTAGACTGCTGGCCACATAGAAGTGTGTGTGTCGGGGGGGAGGGAGAGGAGAGAGAGAGATTGATTAGAGCCCCCGAGAGAGGTGCTGTGGTCCTGATGTTTACTGAAACTAAATTCTGGAAAATTCAGAGCAGTTGTGTGATTAATGATTGAAAGTAATAACTGAATGTTCTATGTCAGAGTAATGATGAAATTTTGCAAAAGTGCTTGGGAATAATGCTGAGTCTATAAACTTTGAACCATAAAGATGTGTGGCATGAAGAGAAAAAGAATATTAAAAAAAAAAAAAAAAGAATAGCCTGAAACACAGACTTTTTAGCTCCAAATTTAATCAGGACCTGCTTTTTCAAAATCAGATTTACATTTCATATTGTTTCAATAGTTACTTGGCTGCTGCTGAATAACAGAATAATGTGTAATATATAAAAATAATTTAAAATAGTTGGCATATTTGAGTATCCAGCCTTCTCAGATATTTTCAAATGGTTTGTAAGAAAGTAAACTGAATGCTTAAAGTACAAAAAAAAAAAAAAGAATAAAAAGAAAGAAGGAAAGAAATAGTGTTAACAGTTCAGGGAAAATAAGGAGCCAATAGTAGTTTATACTTTAATTCATAAAACATTCTGTGGAATGGTACTGACTGCCCATAATCTTGAGATTTTTATTTTCACTCAAGTGATTTTGAATTGTGCTATGGTGATATTCCATTAGACAGAATCATTTACAATTGATAGCATGCAATGAATAAGTTCACATATGTTTTTCTTCAAATATCCGGTACTATCATAAGCTTGAAAGAAGGAAAGAGATAAAACTAGTGATAATTGCTTAATTCCAAATGTACACTATCATTTAAAATCTTTAAGTTGAAAATAATTTCTTAAGGAATGTCTCTATCTTTGATTTACTGCACAGAAGAAGTCAAGTTTAAATGCAAAAATGGTTTTTACTTAATAGCATCTCTTCCTCCTCCACATAGGAGAAAAAAACCACCTTCTTTATCAGTGTAAAAAACCAGAGACCATAGTGGCCAAGACTCAGCTGGTCTTTGTAAAGGAGTTTATAGCTTTCAGCTGAAATCTCTAAGTGAGAATTCTCATTCTCAGCTGCTGGCTCCCTGAGAGCTCCCTGTGGCCTCTGACCCCATTTCCATGGAGACAGAGGTGGGAAGGGTAAAAATAAGTTAAAGGGGAAACTTTTTTTTTGAAGGCAGTATTTCCAAATGCCCACTCCTCCAATACTAATGAGTGTCCACGTTAAAACTGAGCACACACTGAAATTTACTTTGTTCTTCAGGGTTAAATGGCTGAAAATAAGGTATTTGATTGTAAAGGTATGTTTGCATGAAAAGAAGAAAATACCCACCCTGTTTGGTACTGTTTAATTTAAGCTCAAAATTGGAGCTCAAAATGAAGGTAAAATGGTTACTGCCATTTAACAATGGAAAGAGAACCCTCCCGTTTTCCAGGGTCTGGTTTTTGGCTGAGAGCTGTGACTGTTAAGTGTCAGGATGCTGCAGATTTCTGTAACGGGGGTGGGAGGGTGGGTTGGTGTTTCCCCAAATGTCAGAAAGCTGGGATCTTCATCAGGAGAATTAAAAAATATGACAGTTTTCCTCACATATATCAGTTAATCCATTGTTTGCTGCAAGCTTTTGTTCCTGACCATCTAACTGAGGCTAATAAAAATAGATAGGATGCTACAACTCCTGTTAGCCACCAGCTCTACACCCAGCTTCCAGCAGCCATTCACTGAGTCATGACTGCATTCCTGCTACTGGAGGATGTATTTTCTCACTTAATGACAGCCTCTTAGGAAAAAGCTTTTTATTAGGGAAAAATCCAAGCATACGCAAAATCAGAGAGAGTTGTCTGATGATCCCCATGTGCCCATGAGTCAGTTATGGCAATCGTTAATTCATGGTCACTCTTTTTTATCCATGCTACCATATATTCCCCTCTGTATTTTTTTTTTGAAGCAAATAAGATATTTTCATCCATGAATATTTTAGTATGTATTTATAAAATATAAGGCCCCAAAATAAACACAATACCATTACCACATTGAAAAAACATTAACAATTATTTTCTAATATCAACAAATATCAGTGAGATGTATTTTTGAGTTAATTATTATCGTTTTTGTTATATTATTATTATTCACATATTACAGTTATAGAAACTGAGGGCAAGAGAAGTTAAAAATCTTCACAGAAGTAGGAGAATCTACTTAGAGGCTGAGGTATAGATGAACACAAGCCCATGTTCTCAAGATCACAAGGATTATAGCGAAACAAATAATGATACTAGCATTTTTTGTGTGTATTTTCTCTGTGCCAAACTTTGTTCTGACAACTTGTCTTATTTAATTCTCAGAACAACCCAGTGAGGTAGGTGCCATTATCTGCATTTTACAGATGAGGAAGGAAAGGCACAGAGGGCTCAGACAACAGCAAGTACGTGGTGCATCCAATTAGGGGATACATTCACTCACTCTCTCAGTCGTTTACGCATTGACTTCCTGTCTATATTTATCTATCTATGCATCTGTATATCCATTTATTTGAATAGATAATATATTTTCATGGCTCAAAACTCAAGAGGTTCAAAATGGTACACGCAGAAAAATCTGTATCACCTCTGTCCCCCACCTCTCCCCGCCAACATCCAGTTCCTATCTCCAGAGGCAAGCAATATTTTGGACTTCCTGGGTATCCTTCCCTTGGTATGTCATGCACACACACAAGCAAATGCATATCCATCCCCTCCTATTTTTACATGGAAGGCAGCACACTATACACACTGTTCTATCCTTATGGGTTTTCCCTAGCATATTTTGGAGCTTTATTATTCTCTTTTACACAGGGCCCATACTGCTCCATCCTGCCTATTCACATTGGGAAGCAAACCAGGTCTGAAACTCTAAGTCTCTAAATCTTAACTTCCATGTAAATATTTAATGCTGACTTGGAACTTCCATGTTTTCCCCATTCATATTTTGAGCCTGCCAAAGCACTCTTTAAAATCAATTTATTCTATCATTGCCTTAGGCAATGCACTAAACTTACTTTAAAAGCATGATACATTGGATTGTGTTGCCTGAGATCCTAGCAAAGTTTTATTTAAAAATAATCCAATGTTATAATTAACCAGCCTTTAGATGTTCTCTATTCCTTTCATTTTGTAGGGACGATTGAAAAGTGTTCTCAAAGAGGATATAAGAAGGTTTGCAGTAAAAGACACTATCAACTAATGTAGTGTAATACAAATAAAAAACAAGGATGGAAAAATATTTTTAAATGTTTAAATATTTTTAAATGTTACCCTTAATGACAGGGGTTTGAGATCATAATTGCCAGTATCTATACAGAATTTAAAAAGATCCCAAATTGGTATTGTCCCCAGATACCTAGCAGAAGCAACACAAAGCCTCCTTAAATCCAGGCTTCAAATGAATTCTTACAGGTCAAGTTCCAAGGAACATCAGCCATCATCATTCTCTCCACCTCCACTTCCCAAATCATAGTAAGATGGAGAAACAAGCCACCATGAGGAAGAATCAGCAAAACAACAAACTACAGAAACAGATCCACAAAGGCAGGAGATACTGGAATTATCATATATAAATAAAGTTAAAAGAAAATAGAAGGATTTGAAAGGGAGTGAAAATATACAAAAGAGAGGCCTAGAGATACTGATCAAGGGGTGAGATGATCCAGTGTAATCAGATTGCTAGAAAAGATCGTAGGAAAATTTAACAGAATTTAAGTTACACGAAAATTGTATAAATGAATTGTTGTCTCCACAAAAAGACCAAGTCTTAGATTCAGACATCCCAACAAGTCCTAGGAAAATTAAATAGAAATCTTCATTGAGACACACTGTAGAGAAACTAGAAGTATAACAAAAAAGTAAAGAAAGAATATCAGTTTGAGGGAACGGCAGGTTTACTACAAAAGAACAATTAGGCAGTTGAATTTTCAACAACATGGAAATGGGAAGATATTAGAATACTGTTTTTAAACTGCTGAAGATAAAACAACTCTCATGGTAGAATTGTTTACCCAGTGAAACTTTCATTTAAACATAGGATAAAATAGAGAACCTTTCATTACAAAAACTGAGAGAATTTGCCACCACCAGAGCTTCTCTAAAAGAGGTCCTTCATGACAGATTTCATGAAGAAAAGGATCCCAGAAGACTTAATTTACAAGGAATAATAGTAAGCATCAAAAAAATAGCAATGCATGGTATCTAAACATGAACAATGGAATAAAACAATAAAATCTAGTTTATGGAGTTAAGACATAAGTTTAAAAATTAAAATCCTTGATTAAGAAAACACATGTCAGGAGGAGTTCCATTCAACATTAAAATGTCATATGCTTCTTATATTGTTCAGAGTAGAAATGCTGATTAAATTCAGACTTTAAAAATTAAATATGCATTTTAAAATTATTTCTAGGAAAAACACTAAAAGCATAAAACAAGCAGAGGAAAAAATAGAATGAGGAAAAAGTAAATCTCAAATAATCCAAAGAAGCATAAAAGGAAAAAGGAAAAATGAGAGCAAAGAATGTGAAAATAAGACGGTAGAAAGGAATTAAAATAGACCAGTAATCAATATAGGTGGACTAAACTGAACTACAAGACTATTAGACTGGATTTTGAAAAGGTAATACGTTGTTTTACAAGGTTCACATTCAACCAAAACTTAAGTACAGAAAAAGAGTAAAAGTCAAAGGATGGAAAACTAAATAATACGCAGAGAGCAAAAGAAAGCAAGACTGTTCTAATATTAGACAAAATAGATTTTAAGGCTGGGAGCATTGCTAGAAATAAAGTGAAATCACTACATTTTCATAAAAGTTTCAATTCCCCAGGAAAATACATCAGTTCTAATTCATATATCCCAATAATGTAACTTCAAAATATATAAACTAAATATGGACAGAACTACAAGAGGAAACTGACAAAGCCATGATCACACTAGATCTGTGGTTCTCAAACCTGACGGAGCATCAGAATCACCGTCAGGGCTGGTTAAAACACAGATTGCTGGGCCTGCCCTTATAGTTTCTGATTCAGTAGGTCTGAGATGGGGCCCAAGAATTTGTATTTCTAGCAAGCTAATGCTACTGGTCCAAGGCCCACACTATGAGAACCACTGCTCTAGAGAAGTATGCACCAAGAGACATGTTTATGGACGTTTACGGCAACATTGGTCATTATTGAAAAGTTCTGACACCAACCTGTTAGTCAATGAACAACAGATACTATAAATAGCTCATAGTATAGTCAGACAATTGAACACTGTAGAATGATGACAAAGAAGGAACTATAGCTTATATGCATCAACATAGTTAATTCTCAAAAACGTTTGAGCAAAAGAAGAAAGTCTAAGAAAAATACATAAAGTAGGATTCCATTTACATAAAGTTCAAGGCAAAACAAATTAAGAGATTATATAGGGATACACCTAGTTATGATAAAGCCATAAAGAAAAGCAAGACAATGAATAACCCAATAATAGGGATAGCAGTTCCTCCTATGAGGTGGGGGTGGGGAGATGCAATTCTGAAGAGTAATGTCCTGTTTCTTAAACTGGGAGGTGAATTATGTGATGCTTATTTTTTTTTTTTTTTTTAATCTTTTATTTATTATTTATTTTTGGCTGTGTTGGGTCTTCGTTTCTGTGCGAGGGCTCTCTCCAGCTGCGGCAAGCGGGGGCCACCCTCCACCGCGGTGCGCGGGCCTCTCACCGTCGCGGCCTCTCTTGTTGCGGAGCACAGGCTCCAGACGCGCAGGCTCAGCAGCTGTGGCCCACGGGTCCAGCCGCTCCGCGGCATGTGGGATCCTCCCAGACCAGGGCCTGAACCCGCGTCCCCTGCACTAGCAGGCAGACTCTCAACCACTGCGCCACCAGGGAAGCCCGTGATGCTTATTTTATTCTAAGCTGTACAGATACATAATGCATACTTTTAATATCTAAGGTATATTTTACAATAAAAAGTTAGAAGTTAATGAAACCAGATAGTATATGAGAAGGAGCAAATCACTTCCAACTGAAGTGGTCAAGATTAGATTCTTAGAACTTCCCTGGTGGTGCAGTGGTTAAGAATCCACCTGCCAATGCAGGGGACACGGGTTCGAGCCCTGGTCCGGGAAGATCCCACATGTTGCGGAGCAACTAAGCCCATGCGCCACAACTACTGAGCCTGCGCTCTAGAGCCCGCGAGTCACAACTACTGAAGCCCACATGCCTAGAGCCTGTGTTCCGCAACAAGAGAAGCCACCGCAATGAGAAGCCCCTGCACTGCAACGAAGAGTAGCCCCTGCTCACCTCAACTAGAGAAAGCCTGCGCGTAGCAACAAAGACCCAATGCAGTCAAGAAAAAAAAAAAAAAGATTAGATTTCTAAATGTCCATCAATAGAGGAATGGATAAAGAAGATGTGGTATATATATACGATGGAATACTACTCAGCCACAAAAAAGAATGAAATTTTGCCACTTGCAACAACATGGATGGACCTAGAGACTATCATACCAAGTGAAGTAAGTCAGAGAAAGACAAATATCACATGATGTCACTTATATGTGGAATCTAAAAAAATGATATAAATGAACTTATTTACAAAACAGAAAGAGACCCACAGACATAGAAAACAAACTTATGGCTACCAAAGTGGAAAGACGCAGGGAGGGATAAATTAGGAGTTTGGGATTAACACATACACATATACACATAAGTGTAACATATACACATATACTACATATAAAAGAGGTAACAAACAAGGACCTACTATAGCACAGGGAACTATTTTGTGATAACCTATAAGGGAAAAGAATCTGAAAAAAAAAATATATGTATAACTGAATCACTTTGCTGCACACCTGAAACTAATGCAACATTGTAAATTAACTATACTTCGATTAAACAAAAAGAGTAGATTCCACAAGGAATTAGGATTTGGGCTACCACCGAAAGTTTGGTAGGAAAAGACTTGGAGGGGTGGGGGATATTTTAACCTTGGCCAAATGAGAATGACATAATCAAGTGGTAAGAAGCAGAGCAGCCTGGCCAGAGAGATTGGTTCGCATGGGATACAGTGGGATCAGGTTGGAAAGGGAAGTTAGATGGAATTCTTAACTTAATTAATTATATAAAGTCAGAATTTTGAGGAAATAGGACGCACAGCAGATACATTTTGATAGAAGGATGTCAGGGAAATTCAGGAATGTGGCTGCTAGTGGTCTCTACATGGAGAAAATCAAAACAGAGTCATTTAAAAGAGATTCTTAGGCACAAGTCTAGTTATGCAGTCAGACCCATCTACATGGAAAGTGAAATGCCCTTGACTTGCTAACTTCCATTTTTTATACTTATCAAGGTAATTGAAAACCTATGTATGAAGGTTAAAATCAATAACTCTATAAGGTTTATAATGAACAATAATAGTTACCTTCCCTAACTCTGCCATTCTTGAGTTCCACAACCTAAAGGAACTACTTTCAACTTTCTATGCTCTTCTGGTTTTAACTTCCATTGTTTGAAGTACCATACCTATACTGCTACTTTTTGATTAGACATGATTTTCTCTACTAGATCAGGATCTGACTCTTTTATAACTACCACCTCTAGACTCTAGTACACACATATACTTTACCACCACTATCCTCCCAGCATAAATCTTTCATGATTTTTGGCTAAATCAATGTACAGTGTTTACATTATTAGGCCCATATAAACATTGTTCTCAGCTGAGCCATGTGGTACACGGAACACATTTCTTGCATAACTTTAAAATTTTCCAGTTGTCTTTTTTATATTCGCATAGTTTTCTATTTACCTATTAATTTATCCCTAAACTCTCCATTTAGGTCTCTAAAATTTCCCTCAATATGGTCAAATTCAATGGGTAATTTCTATGTTCCATTTTACCCCCCCTTGCTGACATCCCTCTTGGACTGCTCCAGCTTGTTTCAATCTGACTTACTTGTTATCCCAGGACTTCATTCAGTAACATCCTAGAAATTCTTATCACCTTTCTTCTGCTGGATACCATCTTCCTCTTTCTTCTGTGTGTAAAAGTGGGGCTTCTCAAATGGTAGAACTTTCTGTACATAAGACCCACCTGGTTCCTTTTTTTTTTGGCTGTGTTGGGTCTTCGTTGCTGTGCGCAGGCTTTCTCTAGTTGCGGCGAGCAGGGGCTACTCTTTGTTGCGGTCTGCAGCCTTCTTATTTCAGTGGCTTCTCTTGTTGTGGAGCACGGGCTCTACGGCACGTGTGCTTCAGTAGTTGTGGCACGCAGGCTCAGTAGTTGTGGCGCACGGGCTTAGTTGCTCTGCGGCATGTGGGATCTTCCCAGACCAGTGATCCAACCCATGTACCCTGCATTGGCAGGCAGATTCTTAACCACTGTGCCACCAGAGAAGTCCCTGGTTCTTTGGGGAAAACCCCAAATGCCAGTTATCTTTAAGTCTTATCTCTTGGGCTTATCAGTTTTCTCAGACAGAATCACTCATTTGCCTGATGATAGGAGTGTGTGGATAAGACTGGCAGTCAGGGTCTTGGCTGCCATGGCCATGCCTCGGAAAGGCCTTGGGTAAGGTAGCAGGTTTACTTTTTAGTATGTCGAAATCTCCTTAGTCATTCTGTTTACAGTATAGAGCCTTAATTTGCCTTCAAATGTTACAGAGGTCTAAAAATAGTCCTCTTCTCTCTAGTTGGATGGAGGTTGAAAGTCATCATCAGACCATAAAACTATCAAGATTATAAAGGGTAAACAAATTAATTTTATAGTCAACAAATATTTATTGAGTGCCTAATTTGAGCACAGCATTGTGTTGGAAAATTAGTTAATGCGTACTTCTTTAGCAGATTCCTTGGAACTGGAACCTATTCTTTAAGGGGAAAAAGGGCAAGAAAGTAGTGTTGACATACAAGCTTTCAAAACTTACTAGTCCAAGAGTGTCTAGGCTAAATGCAGAAATAATTTCAAAAAAGATATAGGTATGTTCACAAATATCAGCTCCATCAAGAAAAACTAAAATGAAGTAGACACATTTCTAACCTCTGAGACTCTTGTCAAGGAGAACAACCATATCTTCCCAAAATTTTGGTGGTGGTGGGAGGTATGCTCCTGGAGTGCCATGTGCAGTTCTTGGGATATACTGAGTTTTAGTTTGAAGAAGTATATCTGCTACTGTGTAAGTCTATCAGAAGATATTTTCTATATTATTCAAATGAAGTGTGGAGTAGAATGATCTTAACAGACCAGCAGTTCTCAGAGTTAGTCTCTGTGGGCCTCTGGAGGTCCCAAAGGTAAGTAACATTTTTTATAATAATTCTAAGACATCATTTGCCCTTTCCACTGTGTTGATATTTGTGCCAACAGTATAATTCCTGCTGGTGCTTAAGCACAAACCACGACTGTGGCATCAAACCATGGTAGCAGACACTGATTTCTTCAATATCAGGCACTTGCAGTGAAAAAAGAACGAGTTTCACTTAAGAATGTCTTTGATCGAACATAAAAATGATTAATCTTATTAAATATCAACTATTAAGTACACTTTAAAAAGTATTCCATTAGACAAAATGGGAGAGGCACATAAGACCTTCTACTGCCCACTGAAACAGGATGCTGATCTTGAGGAAGAGTGCACATTTAATTGTATGGGTTGCAAGCTAACTAGCTATTTTTCACAGAACACAAGTTTTTGTTTGAAAGAACGACTGACAAATTATGGTTATTCATACTTGAGTATTTGTCAAATATTTTCTCAAAAATTAATGAAGTGACTCTGTCACTTCAAGGGAAATAACCGGCAGTATTTTTACCAATGATAAAAATCGAAGCTGTCAAGTGAAAATTAGAACTTTGGAAAACTCATATCCACCACTGTGAGCTTGACAAAACCTAATACTTGGAGACATTGCTGATGAGATTGGTGGTGATGCTAATGATCATGAGTGTTCGATATTAGAACAATAAACTTTATTAATGTGTCAAAAATTTTAGAAGCAGCACGTAACTCAGTGAACCAATATTTTTCACCTGACCAATGTATGCATAAAAGAGCCATTCAAAGTGACAGACAAAAGAATTTATTTTTTATACAGCAGGTTCTTATTAGTTATCTATTTTATACGTATTAGTATATATATGTCAATCCCAATCTCCCAGTTCATCCCATCATCACCACCCCCATGCCACTTTCCACCCGTGGTGTCCATACGTTTGTTCTCTACATCTGTGTCTCTATTTCTGCCTTGCAAACCGGTTCATCTGTACCATTTTTCTAGATTCCACATATATGCGTTAATATACGATATTTGTTTTTCTCTTTCTGACTTACTTCACTCTGTATGACAGTCTCTAGATCCATCCACATCTCTACAAATGACCCAATTTCGTTCCTTTTTATGGCTGAGCAATATTCCATTGTATATATGTACCACATCTTCTTTATCCATTCATCTGTTGATGGGCACTTAGGTTGCTTCCATGACCTGGTTATTGTAAATAGCGCTGCGATGAACATTGGGGTGCAAGTGTCTTTTTGAATTACGGTTTTCTCTGGGTATATGCCCAGTAGTGGGATTGCTGGGTCATATGGTAATTCTATTTTTAGTTTTTTAAGGAACCTCCATACTGTTCTCCATAGTGGCTGTATCAATTTACATTCCCACCAACAATGCAAGAGGGTTCTCTTTTCTCCACACCCTCTCCAGCATTTGTTGTTTGTAGATTTTCTGCTGATGCCCATTCTAACTGGTGTGAGGTGATACCTCATTGTAGTTTTGATTTGCATTGCTCTAATAATTAGTGATGTCAGAGAAAAGAATTTTAATATGACAAAGTAACCCTTAAGAAATGACTACATATATGGAGAGTTTGGGGAAGTATTAAAGAAAAATATCCAAAACTACTTGAAAAGGCAATTGAAATACTCCTCTGTTTTCCAACTATATATCTGTGTGGAATTTTCTTTACATACTTCAACCAAAGCACAGTTATCAACAAGATGAAAGTAGATGAGAATCCAGCTGTCTTTTATTAAGCTGGACATTAAAGATATTTGTAACAATGTAACAATGCTACTCTTCTAATTTTTCTGAAAAATATAGTTCATTTTCATAAAATATGCTATTTATATAAACACGTAATGGGTTTATTATTGTTTTTAAACGAACACATAAATATTAAATTTTTTCTCATGCAGTAAATATGGATGGATTATACCCAACATAAACAAAAGCTCTTGGAGGTCCTCAGTGTTTAAGTGTTAAGGGGTCCTGAGACCCAGAAGTATGAGAATTAAACTAACCTTAATTAGTCTTTCTGTTCATGGCTTAATCTTAAATTGAGTTACAGATTTGAGTGGATTGAGGAGACACATTTGGAAGCAATAACCAAGAATATCAATTAAAAAAATTTTGGCAAAGCAATGGTTCCCAATTAGGGGTGATATTGACCACTCTCCCCTCTGGGGACACTTGAGATGTCTGTAGACGTTTTTGGTTGTCACACTGGGTGGATGGAGGTTGTGGGGAAAGGTGCTATTGGCATCTAGTGTGTAGAGGCCAAGGATGCTGCTAAACATCTTAAAATGCACGGGACAGCCTTCCCACAACAAAGAATTATCCAGCACAAAATGTCAGTGGTGCTGAGGTTGAGAAACCCTCCAGTTAACTATAGTAGATAGATATAAAAACTGCCTGTCAAAACAAAACAGTGAAGCTAAATCACTTAAATGTATGCATCTAAAACACCACAGTTTTCAAACAAGATACATACAAATCAGTATAGGATAGCAGGTTTAAGCCATGAAGCTGTTTTCTGATTTACCAGTGAGACCAGTCGTTCATTTTCTAAAGGCAAATAAAGGCCTAATATTTGTGGTCTGGTTTATTATTAAGACTCTAATAAATTTTTAGAAGTTTATTCTTTCTCATGTTCAACATATAAGTCAAGTCTGGTACTGTGCATCTGTATTTGTATTTCTGAATACAAACAAATGTGAGGCCAGGAAGCCCAAATACAAATTAAAAACATACAGAGTGAAGTAAGTCAGAAAGAGAAAAAAAAATATCGTATATTAAGGCATGTATGTGGAATCTAGAAATATGGTACAGATGAACCTATTTTCAGGGCAGGAATTGAGATGCAGACATAGAGAACAGATGTGTGGACGCAGGGTGGGGAGGTGGGGATGAACTGGGAGATTGGGATTGACGGATGTGCACTGCCATGTGTAAAACAGATAGCTAGTGGGAACCTGCTGTGTAGCGCAGAGAGCTCAGCTCGGTGCTCTGTGGTGACCTAGATGGGTGGGAGGGAGGTCCAAGAGGGAAGGGATATGTGTATACATATAGCTGATTCTGTACAGCAGAAACTAACACAACATTGTAAAGCAACTATACCCCAATTTAAAAAAAAAAGCAACCAAAAAACACAGTAAATAACATCTTGTGCTCTGACTCAAGACAGCATCCGAAGTTTCCCTAATCATTCATAAAATACAAGACCTAAAGAATTAGCAAGACCTCACAACAACAAAAACAACAAAAAACCAAGAAAAGTCCTTTCTATTCTGTTTATTCTGTCTAGTACTAAGGGAGCTAGTTAATAACTGTTGGGCTAACTAATGACATCATTTTGGTAGAAAGGAATTATAAACTCCTAGAATCAGTCAATTAGTCATACCTACTGTTGTCAGTTGAATTACGTGCTCTCCCTACCCCCTAACCCTGGGTTGAATTCCTAATACGCTATACCTGTGAATGTGATCTTATTTGGAAATAGGGTCTTCACAGATGCAGTCATTAAGATGAGGTCATGCTGGGTTAGGGTGGGCCCTAATCACGATGACTGGTACCCTTATAAGGAGAGAGATAGATTTGGAGACACTCACAGAGGGAAGAAGTCCCTATGAAGACAGGAGTAGAGCCTGGATTGATGCAGCTACATGCCAAGGAGCAGCAAGGGTTTCTGGGAACCACCAGAAAGTAGGAAGAGGCAAGAAAAGATCCTTCCTTAGAGCTTTCAGAGCTCTACTGCTTCCTTGATTTTGGACTTCTAGAACCATGAGACAAAAAATTTCTACTGTTTTAAACCACCCAGTTTGTAGTGCTTTGTTACGGCAGCCTAAGGAAACTAATACACCTACCTATATCTATACCAAAGTCTCTTCTTCAAACCTCTTGCAGATTATTTTCGGGCATTGACCATTGAAGGTCCAGTGACAAATCACTCACTACCTACAAAACAGACAGCTTCATTTCTGGATGGTTCTAAAAGCTATAGAGTTCTTTATATAATGAGCAAATAGACTTTTCTGCTTGGTTGTTTAAATTATTTTACAATATTTTTATCAACCACCCCATCTAGAATTCTGTCATCTATATCACATATCATGATGTACTTTGGTAAATGGGTCACTCAAAGTGCATCTTATCCAAAGGCAGAAGCTGAGATCCCCAAAGTTTACATCAACTCTTTATCTTCAGAGCAGGTGGTAGCATAAATGTGTGAAGTTGCCCACTGAGTTTGTAAGAAGCTACAGGTCTTGTGAATGAGAATGGGTGGCATCACCTCAAGCCACTCAAATTCACTTATAAAGAAGTTTGCAGGGGGAATTAGGCCAACAGGATAGGTAGGGGTCCAGTTTACACAAAAAGGATAAGTGACTTTTTAACCTTCACAAAATTAGTAGCAGAAATGGGATTAGAATCCAGTTTGTTACACAAAACTTCTAGCGGTTTTCTGACTCCCATGCAGAGTGCCTTCCCCGAGTACACGGCTGGAATACCCATCATTTAATACATTGCGTACCGTCCCTTGTGAGCTGAGATCTTAATAAGGTTTTTAATAAATGCTCACCAATTAGTTTACTCCCGTGCCATTGAGGGTCCTTCTTTCATGCAATTGAAATTCTATTTATAATAAATTCACTCAGTATTCACGTGGGCGATGCATACATTTCAAAATGTTCAGCTGCAATTTGGATCTAATTAGTTGACACTTTGAGTACTGCCAAAGGTTTTTTTATTCAGGAGTGGATTGGCTGTTTCAACAACAAATTCTCGAAAACATCTGTAGAATAAAGCCAACTGACAAAAATATTTATGTTACAGTTTTCAGCTGTGACATAAGGGGACATTCCGTCTTATGTGCTTTGCATTTATTGCAAGAGCTTTGGCCACAAGGATGCTCTGTGGGATGGGCTTTCCTCATTACCATCTTGTCTTGTCCTTCCTTCCTGTTGGTTTAAGTTTACAAGATGCTTCAGATGGAAAATTTGATAGCCTCATGTCTCAACATCTCATTGTCCATACTTAAAAATTAAAAGCAAGGTGAGAGCCACATTGAAAAATCACTTTTAATGCTGAAGAATGGTGACAACAGAGCAGGTGTTGGCTAATTATGATGAGATGTTGAAGATGAAGATGATAAAAACGGTAACAGCTAACAATTACGGAGTGCTTACCAGTCACTGTACCAGACATGGTATCTCATTTGACCCTCTCAACAACTCAGTAAAGTAGATATGTTTTATCCCCATCTTGAAGATGAGAAAACTGAGGCTGAGGGAAGTTAAGCTACCTTCCCAAGGTCTCAGAGCTAATAAGCTGGGGGCTCAGCATTGAAATCCGTTCTGACTTGCAAAGTCACTACATTACTTAGACTCAGCTGTTTCCAGAGACATCGCATGGTTTTGCATAGTAGAAATTCTGACTTCTGCTATGTATAATAAGTATGTATATCCTATAACAGTGTTACTATTCCAGTCAATATCTCACTGATTTAGATAAAAGGCAAACTAACTTTCCCAGGGAAGAACAATGACACCGAGTGAAAGTCTGGTCCTTCAGATTCACAGAGGAAGTGGGTATCCAAACAAATGTGTTCTTCTATGTAGGTGTCTTGCAGCAGAGGATAAGAAAAACCCCGAGACAATTATCTTGGCAACTTAGGCAGCTTGATTTTTAATTCCATACTAGAATGTGGGGCTGATTTTGCCCAAATGATTGTTTCAGTTATTCATTTCGAAATGCTAGTTAAAGGATGCAGACCTATTTCTACAAGTCTGATAACTTGATACCCCATCTGACCCCACCCCATCCCACCCCATCCCAAAGGGATCTGGGCTAGGGAGGCCAGTCTCCAAGGTGTGGTGTTGTGTAAGAGCCCTAGAACCAGACTCTCTGGGTCCAATTACCAGGCTCATTACTCACTAGCTGCATGATCTTGGAGAAGTTTTAAAATTTCTTTATGCTTCAGTTTCATTCTCTTAAAACAGAGATAATACTTGTAAGTCCTCATAGAGTTGCTGGATAGATTAAATTAATTCACATGTGGAAAGCACTTGGAATAGTGCCTGACCTAGAGTAAGGCTCATTAAGTACTAGCTATCACCGTCATCATCATTGTCTTCCAGCTCCTTGCAGGAATTTAAGTGTCTGACTCTGCTATAAACTCTGTTTTTCACCACGGAAAATGAAAGAGTCCAAAGATCTTCGTTTATATTTCAAAACTTCCTAGAGAAATTTTAGTAGGCATTAGGACCTTTATTATTATTTATGTCTGTACTCAGCAACAATTTTCTAAACAAAGTGGTGAGCTAGAGAAGTCTCAAAAAAATCTAATTTTTATGAAATTATCTGAAAAGTAATCAGTAAAGGAGCTTGTTTTTAAAGAAGTTACTTCTGGCTAGAGAAAATGGAATAAAGCCTACAGCACAGTGCCTGGCAAATGGTAGGCATTCACCATCACTACTACTAATGGAACATCTTCATTTCTGTTTTGTGGTTCTTATTAGTACTTTATCCCATAGTGAGCTTTTCCTTTTGTGGATTATAAGTTGCTTTTTTTTTTTTTTTTTACAACTTCTGAACGCTGCAAATGTTGACTTTTTGAAGCAGTATAACCATAATTTCCCCTTCTCTGAAATTTCTGGCTAAAAGCATCTGCCTTGCCCTCTTAAGCTGGAATTAGAAAAATTTAACCTGGGTGTGAAAGAATAAATCAATGAGAGCATGTACACCCTTCACAATAGCATTCTGTTGGGAGCTGCTTATAACCAAGTTCTCCAGTTTCAGGTTCGTCAATAGAACCTGTCTCAAATGTCATTGTGGACAGTGGACTATTAATGTCAGCTCAGAGTAAGTAAGCGCACGGAAGGATTCGAGTTTCAGCCCTTTTCTTGATGAGGATCAGTAACTCTAGGAATAGGACCATGGGGGTAAAATACCTGCTATGAAAACATTACCTTTGCCTGAGCAAACATATTTAGTCTATGGTTTACTGGAAAATGGTGTTTCAATAGGGAGACATTATTGTAACATATCACAAATTATTTCTGATGCAATCTAAAATAAATCTGTTACTAAGTATTGCATATTAATTTCAAGAAAAAAACACCCAGGAAATAAGAAAAAAAAGGACAATTAAAATCACCTGCATAATACTGCCACAAAATCAAACGACTGTGAACGCTATGGTACATGGCTTTGTGGATTATTTTTCTGTGTGTGTAAAAATGTATTTTTGTCATTATTTACATTTGGGGAAATTTTGAAGGCTTTAATTTTTATGTAGTTAATTATTCAACTTCTCCTTCATAGCTTCTCTATTTGTGTCATACTTGATGTCCTTCCCCATGTCAAGATTATAACACTGTTCAGTTTTGTTTTTAGCTATTGCTATCATGATTTACTTTATTTTGTTCACCTTTTTAGTCTATTTGAAATTGGTTTGGTTTAGGAGTGAGCAAGAGACCTAACTTTATGTTTCTCCAAATGGCTGGCCTGTGTTGCTCAGATACAACTTTTAAAATAATCGATCCCCCTTGTTGATTTGTGGTACTTTTAGCGTATGGTAAGTTCACATATAGCCTAAGGTTTGTTTCTGAACTTTCCATTCTGTTTTTTTGATTCATCTATCTATTCCTGCATAGAACCACATCTACTAATTATTATCAACTTAGTATTTTTAGCAAAATTTGGCAATTTATACAAGGTCTATGCTTAAGTGTAATCATAGGCATTCTACAATTACCTTTTAAGAAATACTAATTTGTTTTTGTGATATACACACAGTATATACATTTAAATGTCATAAATGATACAAAAATGCAAATAGTGAAAAACAAGTCTCCTTCCCTTTCCTTCTCTGTCAGCTACTTACCCATCCTGGAGTCAACCACTATCTCTTATACATCTTTCCAGTGTTATTCTATGCATATATAAATATAGAAATAGGATGTTGAAATGGTGCTTTCAGCCATGACTCTGAAATGACAGGTATTAGATTGCCAGATTCCAATTTGAATGTCATACCAAAATATAAATCTTCAGTGGAAACAGAAACCAGTTTTATGACCTTAAACTTTGTACCCACTTTGTGGGTATAAAATGGTGGGTTGCTGATGGAAGGGAAAAGTGAGATGGATTTGTGATTGTGAAGATGATTTCTTTGGAGAGAGCAGTGCAGGGCGTCCTATTGCCCACCCGCCTTAGGTGTAGAGAGAACCTTCCATGGGACTCCTTTTGACACGCGGCCCTGCCAAGTGACAGACAAATGATGGTGTCTCCCTCTCACCTGAGAGCCAGAGACAACAGATGAGTGGAGCCATGGGAGTTTGGGTCACATGGGTTGGTCCGGAAGCTCATAGTGTGTCAACACAAAGGATGTGTGATTTTCATGTACCAGGTATGGGCCACACAGGAGACAGAGAGATGGGGACGGGGAGGGAGAGAATTATGTTAAGTCACACACAATAGTCTATCTAGATGGGAAAGAGATCTCAGTATTTAGAAGCTGGAGATGGACTATAAATATTCCAGGAGGAAGAGTAGGCAATGCCCCTAAGGAGAGTGCATCACATGCATCAAAGGAATGCAGGTGAGATACCTCCAATAGTGGGAGGGTTGCCTCTAAAAAGCCACAACAGTATCCTGAGTAGGATGACAGCCATCCCAATTGACATGGATCGAGGGAATTTCAGGGACACGGTTTCATTTTAAAACTGGGAAGGCCCTGGCAACCTGGGACAAGTTGGTCACCCTACGCCTGAGTAAAACTCGTCTGTTTCAATCACCTGTGAGACATAGAGAGTGTAAAGCCATCCTTAGAATGTAGAGTCTAGTTCTTACTTTCCTGTTCCCCTTACCTCTTGTCATCTCACCCTAGAGTAGTCAGAAATAATTAGTAATAAGTAGCAGCAGAGTTGAGCTAAAGAGAGCAAGCCTCACTTGGGAGAGGGGTGCAGCAATAACTTAACTTTGAGTTCGCAGTTTTGACTATGATATGGGTCTGGGCATTCTAATTTCTTAATTGAGACTGAGAAATCTAAATTGAGATTGGTGATCTAATGCGATACAAAACTTTGTATAATTCACAAGTGATCAGAAAAATCATGGAACTGAATTGTCATCTAGGGGCAGGAGACCTTCCCCACTGAATACATTTTAATGGGTCAATGGGACACAAAATAAAGTCGCTTTGTGATTTCACTCCATGAGTCATGCTGTTTCAATATGCTAGCTTTATATTTGTGTAGTAGGTTACACATCCTGCTCTGCTTTACTTTTTTCACGCAACAACGTACTTTGGAGCTTATCCTATGGATAAAGCTGCCTCATTCTTTGTTCATGTTACGTGGTATTTCCATAGTTGGATGGTCATGTTTTATTTACTACTCAATAGTTCTCTAATGACAGCTATCTAGGTTGTTCCCAGTATTTTCCTATTACAATCAACTGTTAATATCAATTTCACATGTTTGAATATAATCTAGGAGTGGAACTGCTGGGTTGAAAGATAATCATGTAAATTTTTGCTGGTTACTAATGAATTGCCATCCAAAAAGGTGGCACTAATTTACATTTCACTCAAAAATATATGACAGAATGCTTATCCCTCCTCCCCTCCACTCACCAATACGTGTGTCATCAAGCCAATCTGATATGTGGAGAATAGCATATGATAGTTTGAATTTGTATTTCTCTTATTATGAGTGAGACTGAGCATCACTTTATGTATCATCTCTTTAGAACCGGCTTTGCTTATTTTTCTAATGTGTATTTGAATTTTTAGGAATTACTTAAGAATTAAGGTAATTTGGGACTTCCCTGGCGGCGCATTGGTTAAGAATCCGCCTGCCAATGCAGGGGGCATGGGTTCGATCACTGGCCCGGGAAGATCCCACATGCCACGGAGCAACTAAGCCTGTGCGCCACAACTACTGAAATCCGCGCGCCTAGAGCCCATGCTCCACAAAGTGTAGTAGCCCCCGCTCACCACAACAAGAGAAAGCCCGCGCACAGCAACAATGACCCAATGCAGCCTAAAATAAATAAATAAATAAATTTATTAAAAAGAAAAGAATGAGGGAAATTAGCCATTTGTCTTTTATGTGTTTTACAAATATTTTCATGCACTTAATTTTTCTATTCATCTTATTTATGGTATATTTTTACATGCAAAATCTGACTTCTACATATTCTAATTTTTCAATTTTTAACAGTGGTTTCTGGGTTTTGTATCATACTTAGGGAGATACTTCATACTCTGATATTATAGAAACATTATTTCATATTTTATTTTAATATTTTTATGATTTTTTTAACATTTAAATCTTTGATCTCACATATATTTTTAATGTAACAATATGGTGGAAAAATTTTTTCTAAGTTGTCCCAATGTCTTTATTCAAATAGTCTCCATTTTCTCCCACTGAGAAAATGTCATTTTTATTGTAGAATTACTCCCTAAAAAATCACCAGGCCCAAATTAGGTTTCATAGTTGAATTTTACCAAACTGTTATGGAACTAACTCCAATGTTATTTAAACTTAACTGAATAGGAAAAAAAGAAAGCTTCCTACAAATAAATGAATGTTTTTAAAGCATAGCTCTTTGACATGTTTTCCTATTTCTTCTTTGGCAATTGATCTACTTTTTTTCTTTTTTCTGGAGTCAGTTCTGGAAAACCATACATTTCATCCAGATTTTCAATTTCACTTGTCTAGAGTTCAGTTTATCATTGTTTGTATTCCTTTCTAGCTGCAATTATTTACCCATTCTTCCTTCCTTTGAACATGTTTTTGCTTTATTTTGTTCTTGTTAAGATTAACGCATGTATGTGGACTCTACAAAAATGGTATAGATGAACCTATTTGCAAGCCAGGAATAGAGATGCAGACGTAGAGAATGGATGTGTGGACATGGTCGGGGGAGGGGGGTGGGATGAATTTGGAGACTGAGATTGACGTATGTGCACTGCCATGTGTAAAACAGATAGCTAGTGGGAACCTGCTGTATAGCGCAGAGAGCTCAGCTCGGTGCTCTGTGGTGACCTAGATGGGTGGGATGGGGGTGTGGGAGGGAGGTGGGAGGCAGGTCCAAGAGGGAGGGGATATAAGTATATGTAAAGCTGATTCACTTAGTTGTACAGCAGAAGCTAACACAACATTGTAAAGCAACGGTACCCCAACTTAAAAAAAAAAAGATTGGGTTCCTTGTTCTTAGATTAATTTATTGGTTTTATCACATTGTTTTGCTTTATAATTGATTAATTTGTGCTATTATTTTTACTTTTTCCTTGGGTTTCTTTTCTAGTTCATTTTCTAAATTTTTTAATTAGGTACTTCTTTCTTATTAATATAAATACAAAACTTCCTTTCAGCATTGCTTTAGCTATGTTCCATAGATTCTGCTACATAGTTTTTTAAATTTTTAAAAAATTTTATTTATTTATTTTTAATTTGTTTTCATTTTTGGCTGTGTTGGGTCTTCCTTGTTACGTGCAGGCTTTCTCTAGTTGTGGCGAGCGGGGGTTACCCTTCGCTGCGGTGCGCAGGCTTCTCATTGTCGTGGCTTCTCTTGTTGCGGAGCACGGGCCCTAGGAGCGTGGGCTTCAGTAGCTGTGGCTCGCGGGCTCTAGAGCACAGGCTCAGTAGTTCTGGTGCATGGGCTTAGTTGCTCCGCAGCATGTGGGACCTTCTCGGGCCAGGGATCGAACCCGTGTCCCCTTCATTGGCAGGCAGATTCTTAACCACTGTGCCACCAGGGAAGCCCCATAGTTTTTTTTTTTAATTGAGGTATATTTGATTTACAATATTGTATTAGTTTCAGGTATACAACATAGTGATTCACAATTTTTATAGATTATACTCCATTTAAAATTATTATAAAATATTGACTATATTCCCTGTGCTGTGCAATATATCCTTGTAGCTTATTTATTTTATACGTAGTAGTTGTACCTCTTAATCTCCTATCCCTGTCTTGCCCCTTCCCCCTTCCTTCTCCCCAGTGGTAGCCACTAGTTTGTTCTCTATATCAGTGAGTCAATTTCTATTTTCTTACATTCATTCGTGTGTTTTAATTTTTAGATTGATTCCACACATAAGTGATATCATACAGTATTTGTCTTTCTCTGTCTGGCTTATTTCACTAAGCACTATATCCTCAGGTCCATCCGTGTTGTTGCAAATGGCAAATTTTCATTCTTTTTTATGGCTGAGTAGTATTCCATTGTGTGTGTGTGTGTGTGTGTGTGTGTGTACCACATCCTTATCCATTCATCCATTGTTGGACACTTAGGTTGCTTCCATATCTTGGCTATTGTAAATAAAACGCTGCTATGAACATTGGGGTGCATGTACCTTTTTGAATTAGTGTTTCTGTTTTCTTCGGATGTATGCCCAGAGTGTTGCTTTTCCCTTGCTGTTTTTAATATTCTCTCTTTATCTTTAATTTTTGCCATTTTAATTACAATGTGTCTTGTTGGGATTCTCCTTGGGTTGATCCTGTTTGGTACTCTCTGTGCTTCCTGGACCTGGATGTTTGTTTCCTTTGCTGCCCAGGTTAGGGAAGTTTTCAACTATTATGTCTTCAAATAAATATGTTCTCTGCCTCTTTCTCTCTCTCCTTTTGGGACCCTTATAATGCAAATGTTAGTATCCTTGATGTTTTCCCAGAGGTCTCTTAAACTGTCCTCATTTCTTTTCATTCTTTTTTCTGTTCAGCTTCAGTGATTTTCCCTACTCTGTCTTCCAGCTTGCTGACCTGTTTCTCTGTATCATTTAATCTACTATTGGTTCCTTCCAGTGCATTTTTCATTTCAGTTATTGCATTCTTCATCTGTTTGGTTCTTCCTTATATTTTCTAACTCTTTGTTAATAACTTTTTGCTCCGTTCATCCATTCTTCTCCTGAGTTCTTTGACCATCTTTGCAATCATTAACTTGAACTGAACTTTTTCTTGGGGAGATTGCCTATCTCTACTTAGTTCTTCATCTGGGGCTTTATTTTGTTCCTTCATTTGGAACATATTCCTCTGTTGCCTCATTTTACCTAACTTGCTGATTTTATTTTGATGTATCTGGTAGGTTAGTTATGTTTCCCAACCTTGGAAAAGTGGCATTTTGTAGGAGATGCCCTATGCATCCCAGCAGCATACTCACCTACGGTCACCAGAATTATGTGCTCTAGGGGTGCGCCCTATGTGGGCTGCAAGGTCCTTCTGTTGTGGTGGGCTGACTACTGGGGGTTGTCTTGTAGGCGTGGCTGGCCCCTGGCCTAGTTGGTTAGCGTGTTACCTGCCTTGTGTGGAGGCTGTTTGCCACTGGTTGGCAGGGCTGGGTCATGATGCGGCTGGCTGCGGAAAGCCAGCAGGCCCCAGGGCTAGTCCTGGCTCACTGGTGGGCAGAGCTGGGTTCTGGGGTGGGTGTTTGCAGGGCCAGGGCTTCTGTATCTAGTGTCAGCCTGCTGGTAGGTGGAGCTAGATCCTGACATGGCTGGCTGTGGGTTCCTAGGTGTTCCAAAGCTAATGCTGGCCTGCTGGTGAGTGGGGCTGGATCCTAGCTGGCTATTAATGTAACTGAGGGCAACATAGGTTGGCTGTTGTAATTCTTGTTTTTCTAAAACACGTATCACATTGTTCTGAAACTGGCTGACTGGCGTTCTCTCCCACCAACGATTCTGCTATGTAGTTCTATTATCAGCATTTCTTAGTCATTTTCCAGTTTTTGATTTCCTTTTCATTCCAAGGGTTGTTTACAAAAGGATTTTTCAATTTTAGGACACAGGCTTTTTTGTTTTGTTTTATTCCCTAGTTTTTAACATTAAAAGTTAGTTTTACTTTTTGCTGGACACCTGAACCTAACACAACATTGTAAATCAACTACATTTCAATTTAAAAAAATGTTAATTTATTTTGATAAGGTAACTTAAAAAAAAAGGTGGAGAAACTTGTTTATATTTCTCCTAAGCCAAGACACCCCTGGAAAAAGAAAGAAAAGGGTGTGTGTGTGTGTGGGGGGGAACTGGGTAATGTCGGGGGAAAAGGAGGCTGCATCAATTCCTTGTCCAGAATCCCTTCCTTGAACTCCCTTCCCCACCCCCTGAGGAAAATGTGAAGAGGGAAGTGAGGTATAAAGGGGGGACTCGTGGAAGGTGATGCTGCAGCAACTGTGGATTTAGAGGCCAACCAGGTAAGGCTTTTGCATGGCAGGAACCAAGCCTCATAAGAGACAGGCTTAGTACTGTTTAGCTAATTACTGGGCTTTCATGTTATCAAGTGGGGTATTAGCCCTCTATCTAGAGGGCTAGAGCTGAATTGCTCCACGAGAAGAAATTTGTAGAGATGCTGTGAGGAAAGAGAAATAGAAGTAGCAGCTGCAAGAAGAGAAACCCTTCGGGGGAGAACCAAGATATTTACTGATGGTTGTGCTAAGAGTTCTACTCTGTGGTGAACAATTCCTGCTTCCCCTCAAAACCTTTAGTAAAAGATCTATTTTTCATCATTGTAGTATGAGGTAGTATCTTTTGGAGGGACTTATTGAATGGCTGAATGGATTTCAAGTTGCATAAGGGGAAACGCAGAGGTTGTCAGCCACAGGTTACTGTACCTGGGTTATACTTTTAAGGCCTTGATGTAAAATATGCGGACCCCTCGTCAAGTCATGAAAAAAAGGACACTGTTGGAGGGCTACAAGACTCTGAATCTAGTTTTGGTTTTCCCACTTTCTGTGGGATCTGGAGGAAATTACTGACACTACTAGGTCTCAATTCTTCTGGGAAAAAATAGCAACTCACCCTCTTTCTCCTTCCGGAGTATTGCAAGGGTTAAGAGCTCTGGATAGGGTCAAAGCACCTGGGTTTGCCTCGATGCCATCATTTAATTTGACCTTGGACAAGGTACCTAATCCGTTTAAGAATTGGATTCCTCCAGTGTTAAATGATAATAAAATGTTTCCTGCTTCAAAGAGTTGTGGTGACGATTGAGATAATCCAGAATAGTTGTTTATCAGTGTGCCTGATACAGAGTAAGTACCCAACAACTGGTGTCTGAAACAAGCAAACAGGCAAATGAAGGAATAAATGAACAAGACCACAGAGAGTTCTAGTCCAACCCGAGCATGGCTTAGCTTTGTAGTTGTGGGTGGTTCTTTAACTGCTCTTGTCTTCTGCTTCCCCATTAAACTATTATTCAAAGGTGTTCTGATAGGCACCCAAGTCACAACACATCTGGTCCTCAGTTTCTGCATTGGCACAATGATAGGGTCAACTAGATGGTTTTTAAAACCTTCCATCTCTGACTTTCTATGAGATCACTGTAGTTGTTACTGTCAACAACTGTGATCCTGGGCTCAGTCATGTATATTTTTCTCCTAATTTTTCATCCTCCAGGCCATCAAAAAACCCACCGCTAGTCCACTCTTAGATATAGTGCAATATCCACACTGCTCAGATAGTCAAACATAAATGTATGCATACACTTTCAATCACCTGTATTTATTCCAAGTTTCCTTTTGACTTGATACCACTGAAGTCATTAGACAGGTGCCCTAAATGGGCACCCAGATGACCCCTAAAATCCACAACCACTGAAAAAAAAAGGATAACATACACTTGCAAATAAGTCAGGGTAGATTATATTTAAAGTCATTATATGTTCTTTCTTGAATTAGGAAGGAAAGGCATGTACAAACAAAGCTTTGATGCCGGACAGACCTGAATTTGAAGGCTGATTGCCCTCTACCAGCTGTGTGACCTCAGAATAGTTACTTACTCTCTAAACTTTAATTTCTTCATCTGTATAGTGGGACTAGTGATAGCCCAGCATACTGTTGAGAAAATTAAATGAAATAATGATGTAACAGTACTCTATACGTTCCTTCTTTCTCTTTTGTATGGGAAGATGAGATTTACAAGATATGTGTATCCCAGTGGACCATGATCTTGGATCTTGAGTTTTTGATCTAGTACTGCAACTGAACAGCAACACTATCTTTGATGCTACTTAAAAAAGTTTTTTTTTAATTGGAAAAAAAAGTACATCAGTGAATGAGACCTCTAGAGGTTAACTCATTGCAAGGTTATTCAGCATTTAAAAATTCTGAGACCTGCCCTAAATTTCTAACTGTGTAACATCACGTGAAGGGGGAGTGGCTGTGAGGAAGTGGCTATGTGTCTTGGGGAGAGGACTGGGGGGGATGATGAAACTCTGAGGACCTGTCCACCTGCTGGCATGAAGGATATGGTGGGGGAATATCATGTAGAGAGGAAAAAGGAGAAGGTAAGAATAAAAGAAGGCAAAATGCTGATAAACTGGAAAATAAGCCTTGTTTTCTGTTCTTTTTGCTCTATCTAACTGGTGGTAGATTTTCTAACAAACAATAGAATCTCTCAAATGCTAGGAGAAGCTCTTGTCAGGTCTGGTGACATGAACGAGAAAAGCAAAACTGAATAACTGAAAAACTGAATATCCAAATGCTGATTAACCAAGAGTTGGCTCTAAAAAAGAATGAAAACATCTGCTGGCTTCTTTGAAGGAAAAAAAAATCCCTTTGGGTTTTTCCTGTAACAAATCTTGTTCGCAATTTTCTCTTTGGGAGGGATCCAGGAAAAAAATGACCTCTCCCATTCTAGTAATGAATTTCTATTCCCTTTTGAACTTTAAATATGTTAATTTAATCCCCAGATGGTCACCAAAATATATGTATTGTCAAATCACAGATCTTGACACACCGCTTCAGGGCTCACCCCTACACTGTTACTCCAATTTCTCTGGTTCTGGTTCTAAACAGAGAGCTCATCAAGGGGAAAGATGCCCAGCCCAGCCCAGCCCAGGCCTGTACCACCAGTGTTTACAAGAAGTTTGTCTTTTTGTCGTGATGTCCCTTCACTGAGTTGAAGCATTCACGAGCCTCCAACAATTTCAAAGACTGGCTAAGAACTGTCAGCAGAATGGGATCAAAACCACGCTACTCCTCATTTCTGGACTTGAAATCAGCAGCATTCAGAGCACATTATCCTACAATAGAGTAAATACTGCCCAGCTGGAATCTTACTTATTTAATTTATATTTGTAAAATAATTCAAGTATTTGCCTTCATTAAAAAACTGGGGACTTCCCTGGTGGCGCAGTGGTTAAGAAGCCGCCTGCCAATGCAGGGGACACGGGTTCAAGCCCTGGTCGGGGAAGATCCCACTTGCTGCCACAACTATTGAGCCAGTGTTCTAGAGCCCGCGAGCCACAACTACTGAGCCCATGTGCCATGACTACTGAAGCCCGCGTGCCTGGAGCCCTTGCTCCGCAGCAAGAGAAGCCACCACATTGAGAAGCACTCGCACCTGCAATGAAGAGTAACCCCTACTCGCCGCAACTAGAGAAAGACCATGCGCAGCAACGAAGACCCAGTGCAGCCAAAAATAAATAAATAAAATAAAATAAATAAGTTTATGTAAAAAATATACGTGGTACGTTAATCTGAAGATCAAAAAGCATTTTATGAACCTAAGTCTGTGGGTGGTCAGACGGGCTTGTGCTTCTGGTAATACTGAAACTTGTTGCCTCTCAGTGTCTAGTTAGTCAGAAGTAGATTCCTTAGAAGGTGGGGCATCATCATTCTAATCTGGGATTCTTTGGCATTTATTAAGCACAGGGGCCTGTACTAGAGGCTGGGAGTCTAGAAGCTTTAGGAGAACTTGCCCCTGTCCTCTGGGAACTTCCCTTTTCCTCAGCGGTGTCTAGACCTACTCCTGTGGTCACGCTGAATCTCCCAACTTATGCAAGTGGGAAGAAGCTACACATACAGAAAGCATTATGTGAATATTTGAGCATTAATATAAGCATTTGTAAAAGCCATGTACAGACATCTAAAGATTTATCAGAACCACTGGCAAGCTATTAACTCAATGAACTTTTTTTGAAGAACGGCTTTATATGCTCAGAACTGGAAGAGGGTGCTCAGATGATGAGCCACAGACCTCCTTCCAAGGAACCAACAGTCGAGGAGAGCAACTAAGAAACGTACACAGCCCCGTAACATGAGGAAGTGATTAAGGTCCCTGAACTAGGTAATCCCCATCATTTAGGCCACTTCTGTTTTTTCTTTTTCTTTTCTTTTATTTATTTAACATCTTTATTGGAAAATAATTGCTTTACAATGGTGTATTAGTTTCTGCTGTATAACAAAGTGAATCAGCTATACATATACATGTATCCCCATATCCCCTCCCTCTTGCGTCTCCCTCCCTATCCCACCCCTCTAGGTGGTCACAGAGCACCGAGCTGATATCCCTATGCTATGCGGCTGCTTCCCACTAGCTATCTATTTTATATTTGGTAATATATATAAGTCCATGCCACTCTCTCACTTCATCCCAGCTTCCCCTTCCCCTTCCCCGTGTCCTCAAGTCCATTCTCTACGTCTGTCTTTATTCCTGTCCTGCCTCTAGGCTCTTCATAACCATTTTTTTTTTTTTTAGATTCCATATATATGTGTTAGTATACAGTATTTGTTTTTCTCTTTCTGACTTACTTCACTCTGTATGACAGACTCTAGGTCCATCCACCTCACTACAAATAACTCAATTTTGTTTCTTTTTATGGCTGAGTAATATTCCATTGTGTATATGTGCCACATCTTCTTTATCCATTCATCTGTCGATGGACACTTAGGTTGCTCCCATGTCCTGGCTATTGTAAATAGAGCTGCGATGAACACTGTGGTACATGACTCTTTTTGAATTATGGTTTTCTCAGGGTATATGCCCAGGAGTGGGATTGCTGGGTCGTATGGTAGTTCTATTGTTAGTTTTTTAAGGAACCTCCATATTGTTCTTCATAGTGGCTGTATCAATTTACTTTCCCACCAACAGTGCAAGAGGGTTCCCTTTTCTCCACACCCTCTCTAGCATTTATTGTTTGTAGATTTTTTGATGATGGCCATTCTGACTGGTGTGAGGTGATACCTCATTGTAGTTTTGATTTGCATTTCTCTAATGATTAGTGATGTTGAGCATCCTTTCATGTGTTTGTTGGCAATCTGTATATCTTCTTTGGAGATATGTCTATTTAGGTCTTCTGCCCATTTTTGGACTGGGTTGTTTGTTTTTTTGATATTGAGCTGACTGAGCTGCTGGTAAATTTTGGAGGTTAATCCTTTGTCAGTTGCTTCATTTGCAAATATTGTCTCCCATTCTGAGGGTTGTCTTTTTGTCTTGTTTATGGTTTCCTTTGCGGTGCAAAAGCTTTGAAGTTTCATTAGGTCCCATGTGTTTATTTTTGTTTTTATTTCCATTTCTCTAGGAGGTGGGTCAAAAAGAATCTTGCTGTGATTTCTGTCATAGAGTGTTCTGCCTATGTTTTCCTCTAAGAGTTTTATAGTGTCTGGCCTTACACTTAGGTCTTTAATCCATTTTGAGTTTAATTTTGTGTATGGTGTTAGGGAATGTTCTAATTTCATTCTTTTACATGTAGCTGTCCAGTTTTCCCAACACCACTTATTGAAGGGGCTGTCTTTTCTCCACTGTATATTCTTGCCTCCTTTGTCAAAAATAAAGTGACCATATGTGCATGGGTTTAACTCTGGGCTTTCTATCCTGTTCCATTGATCTATATTTCTGTTTTTGTGCCAGTACCATACTCTCTTGATTACTATAACTTTGTAGTATAGTCTGAAGTCAGGGAGCCTGATTCCTCCAGCTCCGTGTTTCTTTCTCAAGATTGCTTTGGCTATTCGGGGTCTTTTGTGTTTCCATACAAATTGTGAATTTTTTTGTTCTGGTTCTGTGAAAAATGCCATTGGTAGTTTGATAGGGATTGCATTGAATCTGTAGATTGCTTTGGATAGTATAGTCATTTTCACAATGTTGATTCTTCCAATCCAAGAACATGGCATGTCTCTCCATTTGTTTGTATCATCTTTAATTTCTTTCATCAGTGTCTTATAGTTTTCTGTGTACAGGTCTTTTGTCTCCCTAGGTAGGTTTATCCTAGGTATTTTTTTCTTTTTGTTGTAATGGTAAATGGGAGTGTTTCCTTAATTTCTCTTTCAGATTTTTCATCATTAGTGTATAGGAATGCGAGAGATTTCTGTGCATTAATTTTGTATCCTGCAACTTTACCAAATTCATTGATTAGCTCAAGTAGTTTTCTGGTAGAGTCTTTAGGATTCTCTACGTATAGTATCATGTCATCTGCAAACACTGATAGCTTTACTTCTTCTTTTCTGATTTGGATTCCTTTTATTTCTTTTTCTTCTCTGATTGCTGTGGCTAGGACTTCCAAAACTATGGTGAATAATAGTGGTGACAGTGGGCAACCTTGTCTTGTTCCTGATCTTAGTGGAAATGGTTTCAGTTTTGCACCACTGAGAACGATGTTGGCTGTTGGTTTGTCATATATGGCCTTTATTATGTTGAGGAAAGTTCCCTCTATGCCTACTTTCTGGAGGGTTTTTATCATAAATGGGTGTTGAATTTTGTCGAAAGCTTTTTCTGCATCTATTGAGCTGATCATATGGTTTTTCTCCTTCAATTTGTTAATATGGTGTATCACATTGATTGATTTGTGTATACGGAAGAATCCTTGCATTCCTGGGATAAACACCACTTGATCATGGTGTATGATCCTTTTAATGTGCTGTTGGATTCTCTTTGCTAGTATTTCGTTGAGGATTTTTGCATCAGTGTTCATCAGTGATATTGGCCTGTAGTTTTCTTTCTTTGTGACATCTTTGTCTGGTTTTGGTATCAAGGTGATGGTGTAGGCCACTTCTTATATCCAATGATGACTTATATTTTGTCCTTCTCACTGGCTCTCTACCTATTTTGTTGTTTTCCTGTTTCACAAGTGTTAGAAGCAGCCTATAACAGGAAGGCATACAAGAAAATAGTGATACACTATTACTAGGGGAAAAAAAAAAGCATGGCCATCGTCATAGATGTCTTCAAATGCTGCTGGTCCACTCTTTCCACAAACTGGCCTTGAGAGTCTTGTGTCCTTAACACTTCATGTTCTTTCCATCTCAGCCACCTATTCCCATTGACAGATATACCCTGGATCTTACCACCTAGAACTCTCCTTAAGCTCAAACTTATCAATCATGAACCAACTTCTAACATTTCTGCTCTCTTCCTCCCATATTCCCTTTTTGCTTACTATTCAATCTCATCCCCTTACTTTCAACACACCAGTTCTTCAATAGTCCTTTCTCTCTCCATTGATTATCCCCACATGTGGCTTTGCTTCCTTCCTAATCCAAACCAGACACACAAACGCATCACTTTCACCACTTTCTGCTGTATGTGTCTGCCCCATCCCCAAAACTGGATCAACAAAATTATCTGCTATCTCCTATTCTTATCTGTCACTCAACTGCTTATTGCTGCCCCTATACATACAGGGTCTCCCAACTCACTGCTCCTTGGTGTCCTCTGTATCCTTTAAAAAAATTTCCCTTCTCCGAGCCCTCTTTCCGTCTCCACTAGGACCAGAATTTCACTACTCTCTTCCAGCTATCTTCCCTTTCTCTTCTGTCTCCTTGTTTCATAGGAAAAATTAAAACCATCATGTACGACAGCCCTAAAACCCAAGGACTCCTTTTTATGAACTATCTACCTCCTCACTACCCCCACCTCCTTACCTTCAGCTGCAGTAGAAGAGGTGTCCCTCCCTGAACAAAGGTGATCCCTCTGCGCTGCTGGAGCAGCTTTCATAGGAGGATAGTTGAGGAGAAATACATTTTCCAAGTGTCAGCTACAATCTATGCTTCTGCAACATCTCTAAGACCACTGCTTAAAGAACTATGTCCCAACATTATTTTCATTATTGGATCTCACAACTATATCTAGGCTCTTCATACTTATTATCATCAAATTAGGAGGCAAGTGATAAGAAAGTCTATGATGAGATACAAATACACTAAGTTCTCGAATACGCTATTCCAGATTCTAGTTTGGATACTTCATTGCTAACCTACCCAAGATTTATACTTTTTATTTAATTTTTTGGTTTGTTTCCTGTTAGTCATTATCAAACCAGGACTTAAGAGAGCAAGGTCCACTTTTACCCACACATGGGAACATCAGGACCAGTTTCAGCTCTGTCAACAGTAAGTTGATAGGAAAGGGAAGGAAAAGCACTCATGGAAGTTAGTAAAAAAGGAACTTCAGAAGATCCTCAACAGGAGAAACCTATCCCTAGGAAGTCCTTCATGCCAAATCAATCGATTTCAACAGTAGTAAACTATATTTATAAATGGGCCTGGTCAGGAGTTGTGCAGTGTAATTACTAAGTCTTCCCTAGAGGAATGGTCTTTGGAGAAACAGCACTCCAAGTCAAATAAGTTTTTAGGTAAAGCCCCAGCCTGACCCTTGCTGAGCCTGGCCTTCAGCACTCTGTAGAGGATTCCCCCAGTCATCAGATACATAGAATCTGTTCAGTTTAAACTTTTATCAAGCTACATCATCCTTCTAAACCATTGAGGCATCCCTGGGAGATGACCTACCTCCCTTGACTAAGATCCTCCTGCAAATCTGCTGATATAGCTCTTCCTCATCCAGAAAGAACTGAAACCTTGAGAAAGAGGACTTTAATACCTAGAATCCATGCCCTGGATTTTTGCTAAATATTTTGTGAGAAACTCTCACAGATAGAAGCAGTGTAGCATGATCCAGGCTAAGGAGACAGGTAATCCTGAGTTTGAATCAAACTTTAGATAAGATACTTCTTTAAATCTTGGTTTTCTCATTTGTAAACTGGGGACAATAACAGTATCTACTTAAAGAGTGGTTCCAAGGGTTAATTATGAAGCCCTTAGCTTTGCAGATAACAGAAAGTGTTATCTACAATTTATAATGATTATTTTTGTCATTATATCTAAGACTCCATCAGCCCCAATTTTAGAAAGAATCTTTGCCATTGGGAAATGTGTTCAAGGGTCACGCCTGAGTCTGAGGGAATAAAAAGAAACTGTAGCTGCTAGTTGAATACATTTGATTTGAAATTCTCAGGCCAAGTCACTTCAGCCAAGACAGAACATGAGCAGCCAGTTCTTTGTGGTAGGAAAATCTGAAGACTCCCTGGACCTGGTTACCCATAGAGGAGCTGGGCTCACAGGAAAGGCTACAGCTGAAAAAATTATAGCTGGAGAGAGCGAAGCTAGACTTGGACGAGTGTAGAACAACCCAATATGAAGCTATAGGAGGGAAAGGATTTGGGATTAAACGAGCTGTGTGTTAAATGAAAGAGGCAGATTATGAATCAAAATATGCCCCTCCACCCAATAAAGTGCCATCAGCCTGAACATCCTCTACAGTTGTATGTGGTAGTGCTACCAACAGACAGATAGCGATGTGCACAGAGCTATGTCTGTACTTATAAACATATCTATAGCTATAATCTATTAGCTAGATCTAGATCTAGAGTCTATATCTCTGTCTATAGCTATATAGAATACAAAGGCTATTCACCAAAGTGTTTACATCAGTTATCTCTGGATGTGCAGGATTACTGATGTTAAGAATTGTTATATATATATATATTTTTTTTCCTTTTTTGCTGTGTTTTCTGATGAGTATATACTGCATTTGTAACAAGACAATCACAGAATATTAATTTAAAAAAAAGATATTGGAGGGCATCAACTTCTCCTCGCCTTTTGTGAAAGGAGATGACGTGGGAGACGTGGACTGAGGGAAAATCCTGCCGACGAGGAGAAGTCAGATTGGGACAGACTGTGGACAGAAGGTTTAAGGAAAATCCCTTGAATCTGCTCATGTTTTCCCTACTTAGCTTTTGTCCATGGAATTTTATCTGTTTTTGTATTAAAGTAAAACCAAAAGTATTTTGGTTTGGCCCCCCTTGTTCACCTCTCGACTCTTCCCATTGTAAAGTCCTCTGTTCACATGTTTCCCTAAAGCCGGAGGATTAGAGATAGTGGCTTTTAGAAGATGTCTCTTAAAAAGAGACTAGATTCAGACACCTAAGAAACTTATTTTAAGTTTTCTAATGTACACGGGTAAGGTCACTATTATCCCAGTAGTGAACTGTAGGCCTTGTGTCTCTTGTATTTCCTGGGTTAATATTTTGGCAGAGATTCGGTTCTTGGAAGCCACAGAAAACCTATTACAGGAAGGAGGAGTAAGAGGTGAAGATATGGACAGAAATGAGATTTTCACGCCTGTGTGGGCTGTGGTGTGGTGCAGGACCCTAGACTCAGAATGAAGAGAGGTTCTAGGCTCTCACTGGAGATGGGACCAACAGGTATGATGAAAAGAGAAGGAAGCCAAGGGTTTCACTGTACTTCTTGTCCTTGGGTCTTTATCTGAGGGCTGTCCTTCAATCGTCCTCTGGCACCAACACAAATCTCCCTACCACAGCTTGGCCTTGCCTTCCACATCGAAACCTTTACCCTCAATGGACACTGACACTTTGTATCTCACTGGCATCTCAAACTCAAGACAACTGAAACTGAGTTATTTATCTTTCGGTATGGATCTGTTTCCTCTCCCATGTTTCTTGTCTTGGGGCAACGGCATTCAGTCATCAGGATCCATCCAGTCATCAGGATCACTGGAATCATGTTTGAGTCTCCTGTCTTTCATTTTCCAATAGTACAACCAACAGTACCATCAACCAATAGTACATTCAAGCTTGTAAATTTCACTACACTTTTCTCTTATCTCTCTATTCTTGCCTCTACTGCCTTGGTTCACATCCTCATCATTTTTTTCTCAGACCACTTCTAGGCCTGACCAATCTGGCTTCAATCTGTTTTAATTCTACTCAAGTCTTTTCAATCACATTCAAACTAAACATCATTGCACACCTAATAAGTACTCAGCAAGTGCTAGATGCTGAGTACACAAAGCTTATAAAAATAGATAATAGCTAATAATCATTACTCCTTACTCTGTAGCAGATGTATCCTTTATGTGTCTAATACAATTTAATCCTCACAATACCTACTACAATAGTAGGTAGTACTGTTATATCCATTCTACAGATAAGCAAGCCTAGGATTACAGAGTTTAGATAAAATTGCTGAAGGACACACAACTAGTAATTGTTGGTGCTGGGGTGGGAGCCCAGTCTGACTCCAGAGACTGAGTTTTTGATCTCTAAGAAGAGAGGTCTCTGGCCTTAAGGGGTCACAGACTAGTGGGAAAGGCAACCAATAATCAAACATATAAGTATTAATTGGTACATGGTCCTGTGGGAACATGAAGCAGAATGTGAGGTCAGAGGAGGCTTCTCAGAAGACATGATGTTTGACCCAAGCCTTCCACGATGAATAGTTCACCAGGGCACAGTAAGTACAATAGCTGACTCTTAATCAGCATTTACTGCATCCTAGGCACTGTTTTAGGTGCTTTGCACATATTGATTAATTTTAATCTTTTTGGGTAAAAGGCATGGTCCCTATTGTACAAATGAGAAAACTTATCGCTTAACCTTCACAATTTGAGTTCAAAGTCACACAATAAATGAATGGCAGAGTTGGGATTCAAAATCAGATTTTTGTTCCGGAGTCAGTGCTGTCAACCATTACACTCTACTGCCTTTCTACCAAGTGTAGTGAAGACATTTCAAGCAGAGAAAATAGCCTAAAGGTATGACATATGGTGTGGGGTGAGTGGGGGCAATGATAGGAGACGAGCCCTGTTTTGGGTTGAATTGTGTTCCCCTAAAAATTCATATATTGAAATCTTAATCCTCAGTACCTAAGAATGTAACTGTATTTGGAGTTAGGGTCATTAAAGAGGTGATTAAATTCAATGAGGTCATTAGGGTGGGCCCTAATCCAATAGGACTGGTATCCTTATAAGAAGAGATTAGGACACAGGGAGAAGATGGCCATCTACAAGCTAAGGAGCAGGCCTGGAACAGATCCCTTCCTTTAGGGCCTCAGAGGAAACCACCTCTGGAGATACCTTGATCTCTTAGACTTCTACCCTCCAGAACTGTGAGACAATAAACTTCTGTTGTTTAAGGCTCTCACTTTGTGGTACTTTGTTATAGGAGTCCTGAAAACTAATACAAGCCCTTAGGAGTAGGTAGGGCCAGATCCTAGAGGCACTAGGAATGGCCTGGTGAGTTTTCAATCATATTATCCAGCTGAGTCATACGATCTGACTAGCGTTTTATAAAGCTCGCTCTGATGGCTCTGTGAAGAGTAAGACTTGAGGCTTGGTGGGGCTCACATGGAGGGGCAGGCAGGGAATCATGACGGTCTCATCCAAGTCAGGAATGAGGTGGAGGAGGTGGATGCCAAAACCACCAGGAGGAGGAGAGCCACTCACTTCCCCTCCCCAATCCCAGCACCAGCCTCTGAAGCCAGCTCAAATCTCCCACCTGTCCCTGAATAGGCCACGTGCCCACTCCCTCTTGTGTCTCTATATCTTTGTACATGACGCTCTGACTCTTTCACGTTTAATGATGCTCCAAGACCCAGCTCCAGGGGAATCTCCTCTAAGAAACTACCTCCAGATCGGTCGACACTCTTTCTTCTTTGCTTCCATGGCCCTGTGTGCACGTCTCTATCATGATCCTCACCTCCTGTTCTGTGATGATTTGTTCCATGCCTGTCACTTCTATTAGATGGTAAACTCCCTGAGAGAAGGTCTAGCCCACTGACTAGTGAATGGAAATACACAAAAGATGTGGAGTGAATGAACAAAACAAAGCCTTTAAAAAGGTACAAAGGACCATAGAAATCTAAGGGAGAAGTGGCTTCTTGCTCCACATGGTTTGTATGAAAGTACATCATAAATCAGGCGTTTGGGAAGATATGGATTCCGGAAATATGACACATGTACCTGTCTGACAGCCTTGCCCTTTCTCCTTCTGGATAGAAAGAAACACTATGAAAAAATAAAATATACCTGATGCTCTAGTGGGCTTTAGGGGAAACCACGTTGGGAACAGTATAGGGGATTCCAAGTGCTTGCTTACTTAAGAAAGGGTGATAAATGGGTTGAATAATCCCAATACTCAGTGGCCTCTAATGGATGTCTTTTTAATTTTTTTCCCTTGGGTAATTTTCTATGTCAGATTTGGTTTTTAAACTCACATTTAGTTAAGTATCTAGAATTTAGAAAATGACTATTGCCTCAGTAGTCTTCAGATCCATCAAAATGTCTTGGTTATAGCTCTCATTTTTAACTTAGAGGCAAAGAATCAAGAGCAGATCATTAGTCAGAATTCAGATGTGATGACACTCATCTCTGTACTGTCTTCTGAGGTATAGACCATGAGTGGCCCCAGTGTCTGGTTTTCAATGTGCCTCTCTCCTGAATGATATTTTTCTCTGAAGTTTAATTTTCTCTGTGGGTTATATGAGCATTCTTATTTTAGGGTTGATGTCATGAAATCTAGAGTTTAAATGGCGGAGGTGATTTTTAACTTTTGGCACACATTCTTGATGGAGCAGCCATCCTCAGAGGTACCTTTGGATATCAGATGATGGGGGTGATGCTTATAGAAGCCCTGTTTAGGAAGATGACGTTACTGACCCCGTATTAATTTCCTAGCGCTGTGGTAACAAACTACTGCAAATGTGGTGGCTTAAAACGGCAGAAAGTTATTCTCACAGTTCTGGAGACTAGAAGTAAAAAAGGAAGGTATAAGCAGGGCCGTGCTCCCCCTGAGGACTCCAGGGGAGATTCTGTTCATTGCCTCTTCTAGCTTCTGGTGGCTTTAGATTTTCCATGGCTTGTGCCTGCATGACTCCAATCTCTGCCTCCATTTTTTTTTTTTTTTTTAATTAATTAATTAATTTATTTATTTTTGGCTGTGTTGGGTCTTCGTTTCTGTGCGAGGGCTTTCTCTAGTTGCGGCAAGCGGGGCCCCTCTTCATCGCGGTGCGCGGGCCTCTCACTATCGTGCCCTCTCTTGTTGCGGAGCACAGGCTCCAGACGCGCAGGCTCAGCAGTTGTGGCTCACGGGCCCAGTTGCTCCGCGGCATGTGGGATCTTCCCAGACCAGGGCTCGAACCCGTGTCCCTTGCATTGGCAGGCAGATTCCCAACCACCGCGCCACCAGGAAAGCCCCTCTGCCTCCATTTTTACCTTGTCTTCTCTTCTTCAAATCTATCCTATCTTCTCTTGTAAGGACATTGTCATTGGATTTAGAGCCCACCTGGATAATTCAGAGTGATCTCATCTTAAGATCCCTAACTTAATTACATCTGCAAAAACCTTTTTCTTTTTTCAAAATAAGATCACATTCACAGGTTCTGGGGGGATAGAACATAAACATATCCTTTTGGGTGCCACTACTGAACTCACCACAGGACCCAGAGTCAGGAAGGCCTGAAGGTAACAAAGGTGCTTTCCCAGTGGTGGTGATGGATTTATACAGGTGTACCTATAAGCTTTTGCCTCCTTCACCCTGAATGTAAAGGGAATACACACCAACTAGCCTAAATTAGAGGTTGAAGTAGGCATTGCAAATTGGTGAACCAAATGTCAGCTCTAATCAAGAGATGTGTTCTGATTGCCATCCATGGTGCTTTAACATTTTTGAATTAGTTGAGTACATGAAAAATTGGAATATTTTTACATAAAAGTCCCAGGTTTCTGGCTTTTCTTGTAAGTCAGAGCTAACAACACTGGGCTCATATCTCCTCTCAGTAACCAGGCTGGAATCGGGATAGGAGCTGCCCCTTTAGATGGGGGTCTGAATTCTCCACGTTGCCACAGTCTTCACCACTCCCTGTTGTTTACCCCAAGGCCACTTTATTCATGGGAATTAGTTGCTTTGTTCCTGAGTTTTTGAGTTGGCAATCCTTGCCCATGGGCATGTTATCAAGGACAGTTAAGCACTCTGGTGGAAATTCAAGCAATGACCCTGATTTGCTCTAACTACGGAGCTAAACTGCAAATTGTTGTCAAAGAGTTTGTGTAGACAAAGATAATGAGCCATTTTAGATTCACCCCGTGTATCCACTGGCAGCCAAGACTCATAATCCAAAGATGTACAGCCTGTTACTATGATATAGAGCCTACATTTTAATAGTCTAACCTCTTTCAGGCCCAGCCTCGTGTAAACATGATTTATAATCTTGAATTTTGCAGGACCAACTTAACTCCAGAAGACTTGCTTGTTGCTTTATGTATGGACCAAAGGTTTTATCTGTTTTATAACACCCTTTATATAATATGATGAATATTTTCCTGCTTCTGGTAAAATTTGTTTGTTGAACTTATATCCACAGAGCTTACCTGAGCTAAATCTCCTAGCATCTCATTACCCAAAACCTTTCTCTGAGGACACACAAGGCGAAAAGTAAAAAGGAAACTCTCTTTTCAGCAGGAGTGGTTTTAACAGATATCTACTGCTTTTGCTTCGACTCCTGAGACCAGATCATAAAGAGTTGGGAATAGCCTTGAAATACAGAGATATAGAGACTTTCAACATGCAAGACTCATCTATTATTTGCAATTAGAATGACAGTTGGCGGTGAATAATTAAGCAAACACTGACCTTGCTAGTGTTCCTACAGAGGTATTTTCTCTGGGATTAACTGTTCTTGCCCAGATTTCCCCATGCCATTCTCAATAATAATAATAATAATAGGCATGATTTCTGTCTGTAGCAGGGAGATATATTTTCATGTGTACTATTCTCATGAACAAAATCAAATTTCCTTTATACATTTTTTGCTTCTTTAAATACATTCCAATATAATAAATTCAGGATTATTTTTTAAAAATCACATACATGCTTTCTAGTGGGTCAGACCTGTGACATCTTTATTCATTAGCAGTGAATACCAAATTGATTTAATTTAGCAGAGACAGTCTAGGTTAAGTGACTTACTAATGGCAAATCAAGCACTCAGGGTATACATAAAGCCATCACTTTAAAAAAATCCCACCAAAGTAGATTCCACAGAAGTAGAGATGTGAATAGCAACAGACTGGATTATAATCTATTAAAAAGCCACCTGCTGGGCTTCCCTGGTGGCGCAGTGCTTGAGAATCTGCCTGCCAATGCAAGGGACACGGGTTCGAGCCCTGGTCTGGGAGGATCCCACATGCCGCGGAGCAACTAGGCCCGTGAGCCACAATTGCTGAGCCTGCGCGTCTGGAGCCTGTGCTCCGCAGCAAGAGAGGCCGCGATAGTGAGAGGCCCACGCACCGCGATGAAGAGTGGCCCCCGCTTGCCGCAACTAGAGAAAGCCCTTGCACAGAAACGAAGACCCAACACAGCCATAAATAAATAAATTAATTAATAAAATAAAATAAAATAAAATAAATTTTAAAAAAGCCACCTGCTTTAGTGCACCAATGAAGAGAATTTCTTTTTAGTACATGATACAAAAAGAGACCTTCACTTTAAGAATGATTAAATAGCATGTCTTAAAAGAAACATCTCACTGTGTACTTCATGAATGACGCAATAAGAAGCTTAGCTGCCCACCTAGGTAATCCAACAGAGCAATTCTACCCATTTCATTGAAAATATTTTGGAAGAAATTCTTCTGTCTAATGGAAGTAAGACAAACTTACTTCCGATCTTTTGTTTGAAATGTGAAGGAACCGAATGGTAGAGGGGGGTCACTGACTCTCAGGACTGCCGCCAGATTTTTCTCTGTGAATGATGCTTATTGAAGGTCATGGTGTGAATTGAGCAACGGGGCAGGCCCGAGAAGGAGAATGCTGATTAGCAAGACATGCAGGCTGTAACTTCCCCATCCTTGACATCTGTCACTGGTTTTTCTGAATAATGAATTCCGTTCCTATAAATTACTTTGCAATAGTTACAGAGTAAGAAGTGTAATTAGTGACGATAAATAGCTATACGTGAGGATACTGCAGCTCAATCCATCTTCATTTTTCAAATTGTTGCTTCTTCATAGAGAAAATAGGCATGGCCATTAACGCTGGCAAGGCAAGCCTGACTAAGCAGAGATTGACAATGAAATGATTTACAAAACGTGTATTCCATTGCACATGGGCCACAAAGCTTGTAGTTACTTTTTCATTCGCTTTTCCTAGTAACAAAATAATCTTGAGCCATTAGCTCTTCTGTTTGAAAATTGTCCTCCCCAAGAACACAAGACTTTAACCTCCAAATAAGTTAGTTGGTTTTCTTTTTTTTTTAATGTTTATTTATTTATTTATTTATTTTCTTATTAGTCATCCATTTGATACACATCACTGTCTACATGTCAACCCCAATCTCCCAAATCATCACACACACCATCACGCACACCCTCTGCTGCTTTCCCCCCTTGGTGTCCATATGTTTGTTCTCTACATCTGTGTAGTTGGTTTTCTAAATGTCTTTGGTAGTAAGTTTTTTTCATTCTTTAAGCTACAATAACTTCAGTACTAAGATCACCATTGATATAATAAGTATTTAAAAATTATCTAATGAATACCTGCTACCGTAGAGAGCTCAGGGAAGAAGAGGACAAACTAATAGGACATGATCTCAGCCCCAGGTAGCTTGGGATCCACTGAAGGCGGTGACACGCACCAAGAGAAGCATTTAAATAGCAATATTGGAGAGACGACAGAGCAGGACTGTCACAAACAATGAATGTCAGGATAAGCTGGGGTAGGTGGGGTGTGAAATGCTAGTATAATGCACAGAAATGGAGAAGGCATCTTAAGGAAGTGGGATACGGGTCCAAGAAATTTAGGTATAAAACAGCTGGATTTGATGAAGAGCATAGTGATAGAGTGTACGGCCTTTGAAAAGCAGTCCCCCTGGGGAAGTAATTGAACATCTCCATCCACCAGTTTCATCATATGTAAAATGGGCATAATAATAGTCACTATCTCACAGGGTTGCTCTGAAGACTGAATGAGACAGCAAACATAGCGTGATTAGCGTGACTGGCTTGGTGTCTGTGCCACCCTGGCAATTATTATGTTCCTAATTATATTCTCCCCAGTTTTAACCATAGTTCCAAAATTGGAACTATTTCCAATTTCCTCAATTTCTAAAATAATTTATGATACATACTGTAGATAAGTGTCATGAAATATAATTAGACATGTTGACTTTGTTTCCTCCACTGTAGCCTAAAATGCCTTTTTGAACCCTTTTATGCTTCTTGTCTCCATGAATTTTTATAAGTTAAACTCCTAGATGGGCCTTCTTATGAATCATTACTAGACAAATAAAGCTTTTTAATTTGGGTGCATACGTGATTTGACAGCTACAGAGTTTGGCCTAGCCCCAGGTTTGCAGATTGATAAATTAACAACCTCTCAGCTTGTCTGCGTGTGCGTGCGTGTGTGCGTGTGTGTGTGTGTGTGTGTCTTTGCTGTTTCTTTTTCCTGAGATTTGAAGACCCATGATATGAGCAATTTTCCAAACTTATGGCATCCTTCTGGCACAAATCACTGTCCCCAGAGGCTAGTAACTGGCTTCGGTTGCTATGTGAAGAATCCTTTAACACCACCACAGACATCTTGCCCAGCTAGGCACTCCCTCTCATGTCTTCTCCCACGACCCTGGTGGGTTCAGCCAGGTGGGTAGTTTGAGCCCTGGAGTGGGGTGGAACTTTGTAGGAACCCAGAAGCAGTGAACGTGGAGTGAAATGGGGTCACCTAGATGAACAGGAGGGTGGTTTTGTGACCTTCCTGGCACCTCCCTATCTCTTTGAACTATTTTAGCCCCTTCTTGCATAGGCATCCTCTCCCTACTGCCCACCCCTCCTTCCCACATACACCGGGAACCTATGGGCTCTCGACAGGATTCTGCCAAGATTACATCACTGGTCTATAGACATACTGACTGGGGTTGCCTCATCAGCTCAAGCCAGGTGCCAGCAAATCTGCCAGATGAGGCCTCCTTTCCTGTTTCCCAAACTTTCCTGCTTCTAAGCCCTAACTGGGACACCTGCAAAAAATGCAGATTCTGATTTCATGGTTCTGAGGTAGAGCCGAAGTGTCTTTTTCATATAGCCCACGTGATCCTCATGATCTGGCAAATCTGGGAAACACTGATGTAGCCTTTATGGGGCACCCATCACATCCTGACATTGGATCCTTGCAGGTAAGAGGGGTGTGTGCATGCTTGTGTCTGTGTGACCTTCCCTGATGTCAAATCACAGTTCTGACCACAGAGTCAGAGGCCTGGAAGTTTTTGAAGAAGCATCTAATGCCCAGTCTAGTTTCCAGGCATGTAAGCTTTGAGATGTAAAGTTCTTTAATCCTCACCTAAAAGTCTATAAAAAAGGAAAATTCCAAGTTCCACTTGCTCTCTTTATTAAGCACCTAAACGATTTTGCATCAGTAGTGAAAACTTTCTAGAAACTGGCTAGGGAGGTGGGGAAAATTAAGTATTTGTTGAGAAAAAGAGAATGAATAGATACGATAGCTGTACTTGGAAAATTTACTAAGCCTGCTCAGGCCTCACTTCTGAAAATTCATAAACCTTTAGATATACAATTCTTTACTTTTAGATTTAAAATTCCACTGTTACTTGAAGAAAAAAGTATTATCCTCATATATGTTCTAAAATTTTCATAGTGAAAAATACAAGGTGTATTATCTAAAAATGACTTTTCTCATAATATTTTTCTGTTTGGTGCATTTAGGGGTATGAAGATCTATAGAATAAAAATGTTCTCTTGAGCCTTATCAATTATATGCCCCTCATCTCTCCTGCATATCTTCAGGAAAAGGAGACATTTTTTCCATCACTTGTACAGAATATCTAAATAGGTAGTGTTCATGCCCAGGAATACATTTTCTCCTTGCTGATAGCAACTTGGCTGAGCCGCTCTGTAAGTTAACTCCCAGTGTTCAGTTTTAAATGACATGAATTGTAGGATGGCAAGATTTTTTAAATTAAAAAATATTTATATTTGAGTAAGGTCAGTAGACAATAGTGGTGTATCAATAATAATTTCCTGATTTTGATCCTTGTACTGTGGTTATGCAAGATTGCTAACATTTATGGAATATGGGTGAAGGGTATATAGAGATTCTTTGTGCTATTTAAAAAAATTCTTGTGTGTCTAAAACTGTTTCAAAAATTAAAAGTTAAAAAATAATGAGTAATTTAAAATTTAGGTATAATATAAAAATTCGTGTATTTACCATGAATGTCAACATTCTGCCTTATTTGCCTCATATTTTTTTTTAAGGCAAAACTTTAAAGAGACAGTCTGCTTTTATATCACTTTGTTCTTCCACTAGCAGTGAGTGGACGTGCTTAGTACTGTTAGACTTTCTAGTTATCTCCACTACGATGTGTCAAGAATGTAGTTTGTTTCAATTCCCATCACCTCAAAGACTAGTGAGGTTGAACATCTTTTAATAGGCTTATTGGTCATCCAGGTTTTTCATTCTTTATATTGTTGTTCTTATACTTTATAGAAGCTTTTGCGTAATCCGGAGATAAGCCCTTGTTTGTAACATGCATGCAAATCTCTTTCCTCACTTTGTAGCTTGCTTTAATTTGGTTATTATATCTTTTGACTGGTATATTTTGCATTTTAACATAGTCACAATTTTCCATCTTCTTTTTTGTTTTGTGCTTTTTGTATCTCAGATAAAAATTTTCCACCTTCCCAAATATCCTGATAGTTTCTGATATCTTGTTCCAAAAGTTTTGCTTTTAACACTTAGGTTTTAATCTTTATGTAATTTACGTTTGTGACTGTTTTGAGACTAGGCTCTATTTTTATCTACTTGTTCCAATTTAATGAATGATTTATCCTTTTCCAACTGATTTTTAATGCTACATTTTATAACAAGTTCTCTAATATGCTTGGATCTATTTTTTATTCTCTGTACCATTCCTTAATTTATCTGTCTATTCCTGCACCAATACAGCCCTTTAACTTTACCATAAGTTTAAAGTAAGTCTTACCAACTTGTAGGTAAAGGCTTCCATTCTTTTTTCTTTGAAATTATTTGGCATTCTCAACTCTTTAATCTTTCACATATATTTTGAGTACGGTTGTCAAATGACAAATATTTTAAGGTAGTTTCTTTTTTATTGGAATATTATTGTATTTATAGATAATTTTGGAGGAAATAACTATGACACTGCACCATCCTATCTATAAAGATGGCATAATTCTCCATTTATTGGGCCCTTCTACATTCTTCAATGTTTTAACTTTCTCCATAACTATGTTATAGATTGTTAGATTTCTGAATACCTTTTTTTTTTTTTTTTGCTTTTGCGAATGAGATTTTTTTCTATTTCGTTATTGATATTGCATAGGAACACTATTGAGTTTTGGGCAGTAATTTTATTTTATACCTAGGAAGCTTACTGAATTTTCTTATTAGAAATCTAGGTTCCCAACTCTTAATCCTCACTGGAAAATAAATAAAATGAACGAAAGAGTTGGAGTTGAAGATCACAGGAGGATTTTTTGGAGACAACTAGGGATGTGCCATGAGTCGTTCCCATCAAATGGAAAGAGATGGGTGGGAGCTACTTTCTCCTTCATCTCCAGCAAGATATTAGGGATTTAAAGAGCCTAAAGAAATGTGTCCTCTACAGCCTATGGTTCTAGGAGAACTAGGGCTCCTGACTTCCTGTGAGAAACGCAAAGGGGATGGCTGAGCAAAGGAAAGGTGACTGTACTAGTGGCTTGGACCATGAGAATTTGTCAGGGCAAATGATGCTGGAATGTTTCTTATGCATGAGGTATAGTTCAATGAAGAACATGCTTGTGTAGGGCCTTTACAAGTCTTGTTCGAGAGAACTGCCTCGATGGGTAAAAGACCACAACAGAAGGAAACTGTCAGATATCCAGGGAGTAGAGGAAGGAGCTAATGATCAGTTGGACCTGCCACTCCAGAGAACTACAGGTGAGAAACCCCTGATAATGGGGGAGGGATTGCTAAAAACCAAAAATATGCCTCTGAGAGACAGCCTTAACCCCAAAACTAGAGGAAACTAAGATCACCTTATGTTATTCAGAGTGACTCTACAGGGGATGAGATGGCGTTAAATTTCATTCAAGGATAGGGAAAGAACTAGAATAAATGTAAAAGGGCAGCGGGAAACAAAAAGAAAGTTGTTTTCTGATTACATCCCATGAGTCCTGCTTGTTTGGTGTAATCGTGACATGATATATGAGAGGCACTATACTGTAGAGGTTAGATGCTGGGCTCTAGAGCCAGATTTTTGAATCCTAGCTTTGTCTTTACTGAATGTTTAACCTTTCTCTGCTTCAGTTTCCTCCTTTGTAAAGTATGACATTGTGTTGTTATGAGCATTAAATAAGTTAATATGTTTAAATTGCCTCAGTGTCTGCCATGTCGTAAGCAGGCAGTAAATGTTAGCAAAGATGATTAAAATAACTGTGTTTATAGTTAATTGTAAAAATACTCAATTACTACATAAAGTTCATGTGTGAGAGACACAATACACTTACTGAAGGTATTTGAAATTTTGGAAACAGTTTAAACAGTGCAACTCAATTATTTTTAGTGTAATGGCTTATCTGTCTGAGAACAGACTTCAAGTTTTTTTTTTTTTTTTTAAGATGAGAACACAGTTGTTTGTTTTTTTTTTTTAAGTGTCAGGGAGTTTTATTTTAAATAATTTTTATTTATTTATGGCTGCGTTGGGTCTTCGTTGCTGCTTGTGGGCTTCAGTAGTGTGACTTGCGGGCTCTAGAGCGCAGGCTCAGTAGTTGTGGCTCTCGGGCTTAGTTGCTCCGCAGCATGTGGGATCTTCCCAGACCAGGGCTCGAATTCGCGTCCCTGGCATTGACAGGCGGATTCCTAACCACTGTGCCACCAGGGAAGCCCGAGAACACACTTTTTTTTTTTTCCTTCTAAAATGAAGGCAGAACATTTTCAGGAAGACGGCAGTGAAAGCGAAGACGGAAGGTTGGCTGTGTGACGCCCCTGCCCCTCCCAATGCTGAAACCAAAGCAAAGGCTTTGACGGCCAAGGGGGCAGCACTGAACGGCACCCACAAGCACAAGAAAAAGAAGAGCCACACGTCACCCACCCATGGCAGTCCAAGATACTGCTGCACCGAAGGCAGCCCAGATATCCTCGGAAGAGCACGCCCAGGAGAAACATGCTTGACCACTACGCTGTCACCAGGTTCTGCCTGACCACCGAATTGGCCACGAAGATAGAGACAACACAACATACCTGTGTTCACTGTAGATGGAAGGCCAACAAGCACCAGCTGAGACAGGCAGGGAGGAAGCTCTATGACTCTGACGTGGCCAAGGTCAACGTCCTGATCAGGCCTGATGGAGAGAAAAAGGCTTATGTTCCACTGGTTCCCAACCGTGATGCTTTGGTGTTGCCCACAAAATTGGGATCACCTAAACTGAGTTCAGCTGACTAATTCTACATATAAATTTTTCACCATAAAAAAAGATAATAAAGGCTGACTGTACCTCTAATTGAGTATCACTAGTATTGAAAATTCCACAAAACCACGCTGGGGGCTTCCCTGGTGGTGCAGTGGTTGAGAATCTGCCTGCCAATGCAGGGGACACGGGTTTGAGCCCTGGTCTGGGAAGATCCCACATGCCGTGGATCAGCTGGGCCTGATCAGCTGAGCCAATTACTGAGGGTGCGTGCCTGGAGCCTATGCACCTGGAGCCTGTGCTCCGCAACAAGAGAGGCTGCGATAGCGAGAGGCCCCCGCTCGCCGCAACTGGAGAAAGCCCTCGCACAGAAACGAAGACCCAACACAGCCATAAATAAATAAATAAAATTAAAAAAAAAAAAACCATGCTGGGTGGGCTCCCCAAAAATTCATGCTAGGTGACTTCAGGTGCTGAAAAGCTTTTTTTGTTTGTTTTTGGGTTTTGCTTGTTTGTTTTTCCTCACCTCTTGTCAATTCCCTATTGATTTCCTTTTGGACTGCTCCCGAACTCTCCATCCCCAAGCGTTCCATCCTATCCTCTATCTTGAGCTCAAGACTACCCACTAACAACTCAGAGAAAATCATTTGGGAAGTGGTGCTCCAACTCCCTTTCTAACACCCTATTCCTTCCCCTATCTGGTTTTGCTTTCCTAAAAAAAAGTTTCTTCCTTCTTTCCAAGGTGACCTTCTCAATCCAAGTTCTCATTTCTGTCCACTATTAGCTGCTCCATTAATTACCCTCTCTCAACTTCATGTTCAAATTTTCCTCCAATTATTTTTTATCTGCATGGTATCAGAATTCCCACACTAAATCAAGAGGAAGAAAAATATTAACAGAAGCTGAAATTCCTCATAACGAACCAAAATATCTCCAATCCAAAAGTGAATAAATAACACTATTTAATCAATCATAGGGTTGGAGGCTGGAGGTGGGAAGAGGTAAAGGGGGTGGACAGACATATCCATGACACAAAATAAACTTCAATAAAAAAATAAATAAATAACTTGGTTTCTTGTGCCCCCAGACAACTGCTGATTTGCTTTCTATCACTTTAGGTGAGCTCACATTTTCTATAATTTTATATAAATGGAATAATACAATAGGTACTTTTTTAATCTGGATTCTTTCACTCAGACTAATTATTTTGAGGTTCATAAATTTTTTTTTATATACATAGCTCATTTCTTTTTATTGCTGAGTAGTATTCCATCCTAAGGACGGAACATAATTTTTTTTATCTGTTCACCTGTTGGGCACTTGGGTTTCTTTTGGAAGTGTTCTATCATAAATAAAGCTGCTAAGGAACACTTTTATACAAGTCATACATGGACATATGCTGTCATTTTCCTTGGGTAAATATGTATGCGAGGAATGGCTCAGTTAGTATGGTAGGAGTATGTTTAACTTTTTTTAAGCAAAGGACAAACTGTTTTCCAAAGTGGTGTACCTCTCTGAACATTTTAAACATTTCCAACATCCATTTTTTTTGGGGGGGGGTACATTATATGAATGGAAAATATGCGGAGTTAAATAGTGTGACTAGTACAAGATAAGGTTTCTAAAGAAAAATCATGTCTAGTCAGCTATGTTTTCGGTCAAGTCCTAGGAATATAATCCTCCGTGTCTGCTCTACTGAACAACACACTTCGAGTATTCAACAACGTGAGCACATGTGCCAAACAGAAATGCATTCACCGACCAAACAGCAGCTGTCCTTGGAAGGGTGGCTGATGAACCGGCAGGGCTGCGGTAGCACTGAAGGCTAAGCAGGGTGGCCTCATTCCAGGAGCCTAACTCTCTCGTTCAGTTTAATGGTTTTGGCAACATGTGCTACTTATGTTGTCCTTATTTTGATGAAGCTTCCAGTTTTCATTACCCCTGTGGGAAATCTATTTTAAACAAGCCGCTGATGGCACTGTGTATATACACACACATGTTCGCACACAGAATTACATATAGAAACTTGGATATCTTCTCTTGCTCCACGAAGACTGAAGGTCACAGTTGTGACTCGATCTGTGTTATGACCGTCTGAGCATCTTTTCACTTCTAAGTTACTAAACTGAGTGGGAAACCTGTGGCGTTGACTTAGCAAGCTTCCCAAGCCAGGGCTAGGATAAGCAGGAGGTCAGTGTGGACTGGTGAGAGAAGCTGGATAAACTCCAGCCTGAAACTGTGGGGAGAGATAAGGGCTCACGCTGTGGCCACTGGAGGTGGCGGTGGGACAGATCATGATTAGGTACAAATGGTGTCAGGGTGGCAGACTGCATGTAGGAGGCGCTCTCCTGGGTACTGCTGATGGTCAGTCCCAAACTTTCTGCTGCATCACCACTCATCCAAACTAAGAAGAAATTCTCCTTAGAGATGGCAGTTTGGCGAGTTACTGGCTTTCTCCATTTAGTTCTGTTGCATTCTTGTCCCCTGCACTGTATAATGAATTAAAGCACAATGCATCAAAACTGTGATGCAAGACACTTCAGGCCATTCAGGCTACACAGAGATTTGTAAGTTATAGCTCAGCACAGGCTTCAGTGATTAACTTTTGTTTTTGGCCAGGCCCTCCCTGTTTTGCTTCCCTCCAGGCTCTGGTTCTTCCTCTAGGCTTGACCTCTGAGGCTTATTCAATTCTCAGCCCAAACCAAGGCAGGTCCACTTTAAGGGATCATGGTCTTTTCCTTACTGACTCTTGGGCTCCCTGCAGTTTCAGGGTGAAAGGGTCTTCTTGCACTGACCTCAACCAGATCCCTTAAACAAAGGGGGAACTGTGCCTTACTCTCCCCTTCTCCATTCTGGGGACCCCAGAGCATCTTACACTCTTCACAGATAACAGCTGCTATGTTTTCCCCAATTCTCTGGTTCTTTTTCATTCAATACTCTAGCCTCTTTGGATAAACCCCCAATTCCCGTTAACCAATACACTTCCCTCCTTTCAGAAAACCACCTCTAGGCTGTGCCGCCTCAGATAGCATCACTGTCGTGAGCTCAGTCGTTATACATAAACTAACCAAGTTCACTGGGAAAAGTACTGCCCTAAATTAGTTTATGGAAAGGACAGGCTTTTAAGTAAAAAAGGCTGAATTCATTTACTAACTGGGTAACTCTGGGCAAGTTACATTGAACCTGTTTCCTAGTCTGTGAAATGAGGATAATAATATTTATTTCTCAGGGTTGTTTATGAAGATTGGGTAGGATGTTGTGGGCAGAATTACTCTAAGCCATGAGTTTCTTTTCATGCATATGGTCAGGGAGGGTCATGAAAGTGTCAGGCTTGGTTTCAATCTCGACTCTGGTACCAGCTGTGACCCTGAACAGCTTGCTTAATTCTTGGAGTTTCAGTTTCCTCATCTGTATAATTAGGCTAATGATACAAAAGCCTTGCAAGGATTGAGACCAGGCATTTTCATATGCACTGAGCCTAGTATTTTTGCATAAAAATGACACAGATCCAAAGGTTAGTATAATTCGAGAACTTAAGATGTCAGGACTTCCTGGAATTCCCATTCTGCCAAAAGCAGAGGATCCAGTACTTTCTGCTTAACCTTGCTGATAATTTTCAGATCCAGACCACAGGAAAAGCAGTAAGGGAACACGTTACTTTCTACCCAATTCTGAACAATTGGAAACAATTGGACAGGAATGTGAACATGACTCTCACCTTCAAATTCATAAGAGCCGTGGAAGAAAATGCCAGTTGTGGTTTGACATGAACTTCAGGGAGCCAGTGGCCCCAAAGCCTGACTCTTCTGTTACTCATGCCTGATTGGCTCCCTTTCCAATTGGAAAGGACTTTCATCCCTTCTCTATGTCCACACTTGGAATCCTGCTCCTGTGTCATTGGAAAAAACTGAGGTCATCCAGCACACGCTTCCTCGGTTTCCCTACCTTCCACCTTCCCTCGTTCATCTGCATCCATCCTCACTGGTCTCCTTTCCTCTCTGCATGGCTGACTACTGAGGCCCACCATCCATCTCAGTCTTTTATATGGGACCTCAGACCTCAGGACAATACTAAATTCCCTTGAATCATAAATTCCTTTCTTTCTACCTACTGCCCTTCTTTTCTTTCCTCAGGCGCAGCTATTTTCTTATTTCTCTCATTATATAATTGTTGTCCTCGACCCTGAAGCTCCTTCAAACTGCTCCCCTCCCTGTCATGACCAAAATTCTTCCATGAATAGTCTACACACACCAACTCGATTCCTTGACCACCTTATCACAGAGCTGCATCTGGCCTCTGCCAGCACCATTTCCCACTTTCTGACCCCTCAAAAGACAAAAGGTTTTGTCTTGGTTTTCAGTTGCCTGGACCCCTCTACAGCTGGTGACACTGCAGACCCACTCTTCTCTCTTGGAACTCCTCCCTCACCCTCCATCACCTCCCTTCCCTTTGGTTTTCTTCCTATTTTTCTCATTATTATTCCACAGTCTTCTTCATGGCCAACTCAACCTCTGCCAGTACTCCCAGGTGGAGTTTGCCCAGACTCTGCCCATTGCCTTGCTGTTGTTCTTAGTTTATTCACATCCCTTGAGCAATCTCATCTACCCAGGACTGGCTACATAATTTGTGAGGCTTAGGGCAAAATGAAAATGCAGGGTCCTTTGCTCAACAATGATTACAAATTTCAAGATGACATGAGCAGAGCATGGGTTTCAAGCATGGGTCCTTGGCAACTGCACGAGTTGCATGTTCATGAAGCCAGCCCTGTGTTCAACTGTAGATCTTCAAGTGCACAGTGTCTCCTAGGTCTGTATTTCCAGCTCAGACCCCTCTTCTGTGCTCTAGGCTTAAACACTATTCTTTATGAACAACACTCCCTCTTGCTCCAGGTAGATTTTGTTTTACTCCTGATGCTTTCACTCACCAGCTGTGTGATGTTGGGCAAGACACTCACTGTCTCTGAGCTTCAGTGTCAGTGTAAACTCTGCAAGGCTATGAGAGAGCTTGTGCAAGTATCAAGCTGGTAAGTCAATCATAGATGTTGATAATATACCCTATCAACAGCTATAAACTGTCCACCTTCATAAAAGGTAAAAAGTCCCGAAGCAGGAAGACTTGGTAGCTGCTACACTATCAGTGCTGGCTCCTTACCAGTGGTTTGGAAATTGTGCACATTAGGACAAATAAGTAGTAACCTTTGCAAAGAGCTTGGGACTAATTTTTGCCCAAAAGTGGTTATTTAAAAAAATACGCAATATTATATTGCAACCAAAGAAAAAGGACTCAGAGTATTCACTCACCAAAGATCTAGTCAGTCTGGTTCTAGGAGCTTGACATCATGTGCTTTGATCTGATGGCCAGGCTCCCATCTCACAGAAGCAAAGAAAGTGAACTCACGCAGCAAAACCAGACCACTGGGCTGCAAACGCCCACAGTGAGATTGCTTGTTTGCTGAGTGATGCGTGTATTTCCTACTTTCTACTGGGCATAACCAAGATATCCTGCTGGAATCTGAAACCCAACGTGTCCCACACAGAACTCAACCATTCCCTTCCTTCTCAAAGCTGCTTCTTTTCCTCAATCCTGTATGTCAGTCACTGACCACCAAGTCACTGAAGCTAAAAACCCGATCAGTTTGTACTGTGCCCTCCCTCCTTCACCCCGGCAAACCCCGGCCCCTCCCCAGACACATCGGAAGCAAGACAGACAGTAAGCACATCTAGAATCATGGAGAGGATGATGGTCAGACGTGACAAGATAAAAATAGAAAACGGCACTGTATGACAGTACGCATCATAAATAAAAAAGATAATTTACCAGATAAGATATTGTTTATAATAATATTGATTTCATATTTATAGCCCCAATCATATTAATACTATGATTGATATTTTTCTTTCTTTTACCATTATTTCTCAGGTAGAATTACCACCCAGACTATTTAAAATGGCCCATAAATCAACAAGAAAAAGCAGACATACGTCGAGGAGTGTGCAAAGAATATGAGCAGGCAGGCCACAGAAATCACACAGATGGGCCACATCCTTCTCAAAAGGATCCCACTCTAGTAATGATTAGGGAAATGCAGATTAAAATGATGAAATAATTTCCACCCATCAGATTGGTTAAGAAAGAAAAAAGGATGATTAGTTTTGACCAGGTGGTGGTAAAGGGTAGTGTCTGAAGGCAAACAGTACTTAAAATGCCTATGACTTTGAATCAGAAATTCTACTAGGTGGCTATCCTAAGAAATTCTTGCACATATGCACAAAGAGACATTCATAAAGGTGTGTGGTAGCAAAAAAGGGGGCGGGATAACCTAAATGTACATCTGTTGGAAATAATTAAGCAAATTATATTGTATCTATACAAGAATACTAAAGAACAGATGAAAAGAATGAAATGTGTTTATAAATTCTAACTTGGAAAATCTCTACACATTGTTAAGTGAAAAAAGGTTGTCATTTCTGTAAAATGAAAACAAAGTAAAACTTAATTGTATCATACTTACAGAAATTGTATAGACAGATTTGGAAGGGTCTGCACCCAACGATTAGGAGTGTAGGGTGGGGAGTGTCATGGGGGAGGGGGATGAAGGGGAGCTTGGCACTTTTTACTCTGTGTAATTCCCTGTTTGAACTTGTATAATGAGAATGAGTGGCCATATTAATTATGTAACTTAAAACTATAATTTTAGTTATTTAAAAAAAAAACCATGGCTGAGTCATTCGTTATCTCATCTCGGACCAAAATACTTGATTTTATACATGTTTGTATAATTCACGTGAGGTTTATAAGCTATGTCTATCAGAGCCCCTCGACATGCTTGGCTTGGGGGTGGGGGACCACACCAACAGATCCCCCAGACCCCGCACCCTGTGGATTTAATTCAATATATATGGGATGGTCCCAGGAATTTGCATTTTTAACAAATTCATGATCAGAGTTGGAGAACTACTAGAGCAGGGAATTAACTGTGTTTGGGTTTCTTTGCCCCTTGAATGGTTTTAAATTCCTGGTTCTCTATAAGGAGCCTAGAAAATCAGACAGATTAACACAGTGTAGGAAAAGGAGACTGTAATTTAGTAGCTAAATTTTAAAAAAATGCTGCCCAACCACCTGTGTTTGGGAATGCAGGTGCTGACCTGTGTCTACCTGAAGTGGTTACTTATATGCAAATTCACACCTGCCAGATGTGTACCAACTCAGAGGAGGCAAAAGAATGTTCCTATTTCCAGGGTTTGGGCTTCTGCTCCTAATTATGGTTGTATTTCTGCTTGGTGTTCTCCAAGGAGATTTCTCTCTGCTAGCCAATACAAATTCAAGAAAAAGAAACAAACAAAACAACCAAAAACCAGCTCTCTGTGTTTTAAGTATTGTAACACTTATACAATATTACAGTTTGCTATTTGCCTGTTCTTTCTCCCTCAAGACTGAGCGACTCAAGGACCGAGCTTATTAGCTCCGTATCTCCAGCAGCCTGCATCATTCCTGCTAATCCATATTAGATGCTATGCTGTTCCTATTATTTTCTACCATGAGGTACTTTCTGTTTCATAATACAATCTAGAAATTATAGTCTGTGAAATGAAAATTTCCCCAATTTTTATCTCTCCTGCTTTTCACCACCTACTTTGTCTTGACTTGGATAAATGCAGTGAAGGTGATTTATTAACACCGTTCTTTAGAAATGTGGGCTCTAAATCTTCCAGATCATATTGATTTCTATTCTTTCAAGATGTTTTACTTCCAATTTATTCACATTATTTATGTACCTATATCTGAATACCACATTTTATTAAAAATATTTGTTCAGGTGTCTGTTCTCCTTCACTGGGCTGTCAGTTCCTTTACTCCAGGTAATGGACCCAGGGCCTGGCACATAGAAAGTGTTCACGAGAATTTTACAGGGTTTAGAAGTTTTTCAAATAATTTTAATTTCTACACTTGTTTCTGATATGGCAACACTTTTTCACTTAAAAAAAAAAAAAGACTAATTTAAAGTAACACAGCATATTTTTGGGAAAAACAACTTAGTTGAATTTTTATATAAAGATGAGATCTCAATCAAAGAAACCCTGAAAGTAGTCAGTGGGGTGGCTACAGTAGAACCCATACTTAAGAAATAAGTACTACATTCATTTAATGACCTTTTCACTCCAGCTGATCCTACGCTTAGAAAGCTAATAAAGTGCACTAAGTAAATTTTAGTTTGCCTAGCCAATCCTGAAATTCTGATTTTAATAACTAAAATTTGGTCTCTTTATGACAACTTAATAAGAGTAACTCATACTTGTGCTCTTATTCTTTTTTGTCATTCTTCACTTTCAAGAGGCTTCTGCCCTTTTCCCTGGCCCTTTAACATTTGAAGACTGAGGGAGCGAGAGAAAATCGATTGGCCAAATATTGACCCACTTCACAATGTTGGTGCCACCTGACTCTTCAGCTGCCTGAAAGCTGATAATCCACCTTTCCCCACCGGCGACGACCACATTGTCCTGAGCTGAAGGCCAGTGATTACGTCTAGGGCAGCGCTTGATTTCATGAAAAAAGCAGTTGAGAATCACCTTTTGGGGCGACTTTTCCAGCTAGGATTGCTAACTCAAATTTCAGTTTTTCTTTGATTCTCAGTTTTGAGGTACCAGACCTGCTAAGCATAATGCAACATATTGTTATCTTTATTTATTAGTCTCTAAGTGAATTAATTATCTTTAGCAGCTACCAAGCTCTCCATGATTTACGGGCCCTCTCAAGCTTTTGCTCTCATCTGCCATCCAGGATTTCATCTATTTTTCATGCCAGGCAACAGTAATTTGCCTGAAATTCCACTTTAATGCTGTGAAGATGACAGCTTCTACCTCTGAAATGCCTTTAGGGCCTTGACACACCAGAAAAACCATATTTCAGTTCTTTATTAGTTGTCACTTACTTCTGCTATCATTTAGTAAAAAATATATAGAAAATATATAGAAAATATTTTTTTTTGGTCACGTGAAGACTACATTTAGGTTGCAGCCCTCAAGGATATTAAAATACATTTCAGGCTATCTGTGTAAAGGGAGAAATCCCACCAGATCTTGGCAAACTCTAGTTGCTAGAACTCATTCTAGCTTCTCTATTGCTACTTTCAATGTTTATCACATACATTGAAAGATTCAACTGAAATTCAGGCCAAGACTTTTTGTGGATTCACACCAAACTTCCCTGTACTGTGAATATCAAAGGGTAAGATACCCTTAGGTTCACTAAACCGTGTGTCCAGAGACAAGAGGGACTCTGTGAAAAATGCTGTCATTTCTTTTAGAGTGCCCACATGAGGGGTATCAAGTGTACAAGGTGAAGCCATCAATCCCACTGGATTTACCTGGGCACTTCAAAGACTGAGCTCAGCCCAGACTTATGCAATCAGACTCTTTGAGAGTCACCCAGGGTGTATGTCCAATGAATTCCCCAGGTGATTCCAGCCCAACTGGATAGGGAAAGCACTAACTCCGGCAGTGGTTCCCCAACATCACTGTGCTAAAGAGTCACAGAGGGAGCTCTCATTAAAATGGAGCTCCAACCCCGCAGATGCAGATTCAGTAGGGCTGGCTTGGGTCCCAGGAATTTGCATTTTTAATGAGCATCTCAGGTGAAACTGCTGCTGGTAGGCCAAAGAAACACGTTTTGAGATACACAGGTGTAGCAGTTAACCAGAATCTAGCGCAGACACAGCGAATTACGAAGTAGCCATCTGATGAGTGCCAGTTATTAGAAGGGAGTTGAGTGCAATATTCAAAATTACTGGAAGAATCATGCAAAAAGCTCTCTTTCTGATAGTGGGATATTAGTTTTAGCTTTCATTACTGGAGATAGAGCAATAGTATGAAAAAATAAGTATAAAAAGGTACAAATAGCCATCTAGCAATTGTCACTTTTATGTATACAGAACCCAAGGAAAATGTGAGAGTTTCTCTTATTTTTCTTCCCCCTTTTCTCCTCCAATCAATGCATGTTTTACTAGAGAAGTCAAATAAACCAAAAGATAAAAGAATTTATAATCTTCCAATATTTTTCCTGTTCCCTGCTCCATGTAACTACTGTTAAGGTTATCTGGCTACACCAGCTCTTCTAAAAGGCAATCAGACCAAGTCAGTTTCCTTCAAGGATTCCCAGATATTCTCAGGATCAAGTCCAGACTCCTGAGCACGGCTGGGAAAGGGCGCATGATCTGATCCCTTCACACTGCTCCACCTACCATCTCTTGCCCTTGTTTAGTTCTAGGTCAAGTTGCCAAAAATTGATTCACTGGAAACAAATTTAACTAGAAAACCAAAATCTTAAAGATACCCAAAATATTAACATTCCCCCCAAATGTGGTTTTTTTTAAAGTATAATTTGTGGCAGTTTATGTTGAATGAGATTTTTAAACAGCTTCTGATGATTTCTGCCATGCTTTAGTTGACTGGTTTTCATTTCATTGTTTTCATTGAATATCATTTCTTAAAATGCTTCTACTTAACATTTATGACTAATCAATCCATTCATTTAACACTATGGCACAGAGTATGGACAGAAGCAACTTTTTATTGCAGGTGGGGAGGAGGTGTCGGAGGAGGCAGCCATAGAAAGATCTAGGGGAAGAGCATTCCAAATTCTTTGATAACAATATTTAAGTTTTTTCTTAAAAAAAGTAATGTTTACAGCATTTTATACGTTTTGTAGCAAGTCATGTAGCTGCCAGCTAGGGAACTGAGTAGCTGGTATTTTTAGCATTCCAGCCTCATTAGGGAACAACCCCACTGAAAGGGGATTCAGATGTGGGTTGCCAAAAAGAACGATAAATACCATTGGTAACACATGGGAGGGTATTGGGGGGATAAAAAGTTTAAACAATTTAAAATCATACATAAACACTGTTTTCCATTAGTTTCCTGTTAGTCTAATCTCACCGAAGTAATTTAACTTTGTTTCCAGGGCCCAGCCAAAGTTTCTGTACTTTAGGTTCTTTGGATTTATGATTTGGGGAATGAGCATTTCTTGTGAATTTCAAATTGCCTCAACTAAAACAAATTAAATGGTGAGAAACATCCGTAAAGGCTGTTGCAACCCTTCATGGAAAATGGTGGGCTATAATATTTGGAGAAAGTTAACTAAGCTTTTGATGAACTGAAAAATTGGCAAATTGGTCACTAGTACACTGGTGATAACTGAGAATGGAATTTTGGCAAATACCCCAAATTACTTTCTCTGTGCCACAGTCATGCTGATATTTTTTGGTAAACAAAAAAAAAAAAAACCATCACCAGCCTCCTTCCTGACCTCCACACATGAATTTCTCTCCACCGAAGTCTACAGACCATGGGTCTCTTCCCCCGACCCCCTCCCAGTTGCCAGTAGCGTCACATCCCCTACCCTCCAGGACAAGTGTGTTCACTTTTCCTCCTTATGGGGTTGCTGAGGATGAACATAGTAATCCCAACCATCTGGACTTGAAACAAGTAAATAACTATTTTTTTTAAACTAAAAAGATATTCAGTAAACAGAAATATCATACATGTCAAGCAGCAGAGGATTCCAGCTTGTGGTGGTCTCAAACAGGCTGTTCACATCTCCCAGACCCCGTCTGCTAGGCCTGTAGTCTTGGTGGTCTGCAGCCTGGCTCCCAGCGCCGGCCCAGAAAGGCCCTCGTAGGCTGGGGCTCTGATGCTGCAGCTGCCACACCTGGAGCTTTATTCCCCAACCCCAGAGCTTCCTGCGCGTTTCATTGGCAAATAGTCTTAGTTTCCACCCACATGATACAAATGCTCCTCCAATGGGTAGCCAGCAAGGAGCTGGCAGGGAAGTCAACTACTGGCTAGAACACAGGCAGGTGACTGGCTGGGATTGGCTGGTGCCAGTGGTACCCTGATGAGCCCCACGGGCCTAGCAGTGTGATTAGAGTGTTGAGGTTCAAGTAAGAGGTATTCTAGTCACTCCAAACTCTGGTCACTCTCTTTAAATATTTGTGATGCAAGAGCATCACAAATAATTAGGATTTGATTTTTTAATATTAATACAAACTATTGCAGAGGGCATAGAGTTTGGTCTTAAAGGGAAAAAGATTCATATATATGAGGGAAATTGGTCATATATACATGCATACATATGAATATATACATGTATATATGTATAATAATAATAAATGTAAAATTGTTTATTGTATGTTTGTGTCTCCATAGACTATAAGCTCCTTAAGTCAATCCTATACTTAGGGCCTAAGAGAGTAGCTGATACACAGTAGATGTTCAATAAATATTCGGTGAATGAATGAACACATTCACCCCACACAACCTCAAATTCATTATAAAATTCAATGTATGTTCAATTGATGTCATAGAGAACCACTTTAAAAATCATAATGATATTGTTTGTGAGATGCTATATGTTATCAGATGAAAGTTATCAAATGCATACACTGCCAATAAATGATAAAAATTCCTATAAAAATAAATTACATATATGTGGGTGTATATTAAAATGTAGGCAGATGTACGGGATAATACTACTAATGTGTTAAACCAAGTCACCTGAAATGCTTCACTTGTACTTCTCTAATGGTCGACTGGCTTAAAATATTAAAAAAATCAAATCTTATTAATTTTACTCATACCTCTATACATAGATCCTAAAATATCACCTGAAGCTCAATAAATATTTGTTGAAAACAACAGTTTTATTTGACTGTTTAGGCACATCAAGCACAGTCTGAGGCTGTAGGAATTTGGCTCTTTGATGGGTAGAAGAAATATTCTTTTCCGTGTGCTTAGCCACCAAGGATCAAGACAGCCAACTTTGCACTTTCTTTCCTGCATTACTTTTCTGTTGCTGTGTAACAAATAATAACAAGTTTAGCAGCTTAAAACAATATACCCATTCATTCACTCATAGTTCTGTAGGTCAGCAGTCCTTCACAGCATGACTGGATCCTCTGCTCAGGGTATCACAAGACTGAAATCAAGGTATTTTCTGGACTGAGTTCTCATCTGGAGACCCAGGAAAAATCCACTTCCAAGCTCATTCTTGTCTTTGGCAGAATTCAGTTTCTTGCAGTTGTAACATTCAGGTCTCCATAGTTCTGCCCACGGTCAGCTGGGGGCTGCTCTCAGCTTCTTGAGGCCGCCCACATTGCCTGCCACACAGGCCCTCCATCTTCAATGGCAAGTTGACTCCTTCTGGCCCACTTCAAATTTCTGGCTTCTTCTCTCTCTGATCTAAAAACCCAGATTTAAAGGGTTTATGGGATAAGGTCAGGCCCACCTGCGTAATTTGCCTCTCTTAAGGTCAACTGATTTAGGAACTTAATTACATCTGCAAAATCCCTTTGGCCAAATTAATGTAATCATGGGGTATATTTTACTATATTCAGATTCTGCTCACACTCGAGAGGAGGAAAGTATACAAGGGCAAAGATCACTGGGGATCATCTTAGAATTTTGTCTGTGCCATTTCCTTATTCCAGGGCTTTGGCTTGAGCTCAGGTACTGTCGCGCGCGCGCGCGTGTGTGTGAGAGGTTGGATTATTCTGACTTCTGAGGTCAGTTGGACTGGTCCATGAAACCAGTATCATCTGCAATAGCATCATTTTAAAATATGAATATACTCTGTTGTCTATGCTCTTGGACAGCTTCCCTTCTTCTTTACCCATTACCCTTTCTTTCCTACTTTAACATACTCACTGGTCAGCAAGGTTTTCACTTTTCCCTTGGATGCTGCCTTCACATAAGAAGGCATGTCACCTGCTTCTTCTGGTGGAAATAGCTGGGTCTCATGATTGGAGGTCCAAGAACATGAGCACAGTTGCTGCCTTGGTAATCATTAGGAAGCTGCAGTGCCTACGGGAGGTTTCTTAATTAGTTTCCATGGAATTAAAGGTAACTAATTACTCAAGACCCACACAAGGGTTTCGACTGCAAATGTTTTCCCTGAGATCTTGTATTCCTATCAGTGTACTTGGGGCAATAACTGCCATTAGAGAAAGTGGTGGAAGATGAGTTATCTGGAGGTGTGGAATGACATTTTATCTAGGAAGAGCCTTCAATCCTGTTAATTTTGGGTGACAGACTATGTGTTGGTGGTGTGGTTTAGAATTTCAAAATAGTGAAACAGAGAGCCTTATTCTAGCCCTGGGATTCTTTACCTGTGGTCCATGGACCTCCACAGTTTACAGGTGGGCTTCAGGGAGGGCCAGGAACTTTTGAAATTGAATATTAATTATGACTTGGTATGTTCATGTTTCTGTAGAGGAACTAATGATATCATTAGATCCACTTGTGGATACAGTTCTCCGAAATGATTAAAAACTACAAGGCTATTCAAAGACCATCTTTTCACAATCAAGGAAATTGATGTCCATGGGGGTGAAATGACTTCCCTGAAATCACAGACTAATTTTTTGTTGTACAGCAGAGATTAGATTCCTGGACTCCTGGTGCCCATTCTAAACCATCAGCACTGTTACTGCACTTTATCCTGAGAGAGACCTTTAAGGCCAAAGGTGTGTGACAGTCATATATTAACTAAACCAATATTACAGTGTTCCTTTGGAAGAGGTTATTTAGATACATGGCATCCGTAAAAAGAAAGTGAGCTAAAAATGGGGAAATGGAATACCGTGTTGGATCATATTGCCTTGTACATATTAAAAATTCAAAAAATAGCTGTTGAATAAATGAGTGGCATGGAATGTCCTATTCATGGAACAAGTATATGTGGAGCCTGCTTTTTGACTAGTACCATGTTATTTACTGCTGGAACTGTAATAAAAATTACTTTTGGGGAAAATCCAAGTTTTTAGATAAGTTGAAGGTAGGAGAAGCAGCTCAGGGAATAATAATAAAAATATATTAATAATGATGATAGTAAGAGTATTGAAGTGATTACAGTGTAACAGGCATGACTGTGCTAAATGATTTACCTAAATTATCTCATTTAATTTAATCCTTGGCAACATTCTATGATTTAGATGTTATCACCACATCTATAGAGGAGAAATCAGAAGCATAAAAAGGTTGATTAACTTGACCAGGTCAAAGTTAGTAAACAGAACAGCAGGATTTCAAACCCAAATGATCCGCAAAAGCTTTTGCTCTAACCTCTAAGCATGAGGTCCATTCCCTATAAATTGGAATAAAACATTGGAATAAGCAAGTTTCTAAAAATTGAATAATAAAAACAATATTAATTATCTCCAAGGCAGCCTTATTGATACCCCCCTTCCAATAAACATATACAAAATTATGTTTAGCAATTATTTCAACATTAGCCGTACATTTTTCTTTTGTTGATAGTTTTCCTTTGAGTCCAGGACCAACTGAATTAACAGGAAAGAAATATTTTTACTATAGCCTGTTAATGTAAAAAACAACCACATGGATAAAACCTAACAAACATCAGGAAAGTCAAAAGTAAGAACTTGAGGTCAAAGGCAGTGGAAGTGAGGTCTTCTTAAAGCTGAACTAAATGTCTGCTCTTAGTCTGGTGTAAGAAATCTAGTTTCCCCACCAGAATGTCATGCGGATTTCTATTTGTTCTCAGTGTTTACACATGACATAGGCAGTTAATCTGTAGATTTATAAAAACAACGAACTTCTTATTGACGAATAACACACATGCCATAAAGAGCACAACCCATGAGGTTTTTAAAAGCTGAATTAGACAACTTTCAGGGCAACTGAATTTGGGTCCTGGGAAAGGTTTTTGACACTCTGATGACAGAGGGAATCTAACACGACCTAATAGTTTGGTGTGGCTTGACACTTGTGTCCCAGGAACAGGAACCAGCAGCAGGGCCAATGCGTTCCAGCCAGTTCATATTCAAAAGTATCACAAGGAAAAGTTGGGTGAGCCAGCTGTTCTAGTGAATTTATACAACACCACCGGGAGACCTGGTGTCCCCCACTGCTGTGGGAGGCTTTAAAATACCAACAACAGCTGCCTGACTCTTCCCCCAAGTGTTGTGAAAATAGCTGTGGAAAATGGCCCTGATTTACTGGGGTGACACGGATGCCAAACCAAGCCTGCTACTGCATAGAGAGGGGAGGTCACTGTCTGGGAAGCGAATGGCCTTGGGTCTTGCCTGGCCTCTGCTTTAACAAAATGTGTTCTCGAGCAAGGACTCTGTCCCCATGTCCTCACTCTCAAAATGAAGGGATTGGGCAGGATCAGTGATTTCAAAGAGGAGTTGGAGGGAATGAGGAAGTTTCCTTTTTACTTCCCTCTGCCCCAAGTTATCAGAACCTCTGAAAGAGGCAAGAGTAATTTAAATGAAACATAGTAAATAGTTAAGTAAGCTTTGGGGACTAATGGCTTCTTCGTGTCTTCATTTTCCTTTAGAAGACTCCTGTGTACATGAAAAAATATTAAATAAAATCTGTACGCTTTTCTTCCATTACTCCGTCTTACGTCAGTTTAATTCTTCTGCTCAAATCTAAGAAGGTAGAAAGAAGTTTCTTTTCCTACACTTTCCTCTCCTTGAGGTCCTGTAAGACTAACCCCTCCAGGTGCTTTCTGGATATCCCCCTGTCCACTGGGTTGAATAGTGTTCCCCCCAAATTCATGTCCACCTAGAACCCCAGAATGTGACCTTATTTGGAAATAAGGCCTTTGCAGATATAATGAGTTAAGACGAGGTCATACTAGATTAGGGTGAACACTAAATACAATGACTGTTGTCTTTATGAGAAGAGAAGAGGACTTACAGAGACACAGCCATGCAGGGAAGAAGCCGGTATGAAGATGGACACAGAGATTGGAGTTAGCGGTTATGAAACAAGGAACACCAAGGATTGCCAGCAACCACCAGAAGCTAGAAGAGGTGAGGAAGGATTCTTCCTCGCAGCCATTCAAGGGAGTATGGCCCTGCCAACACCCTGATTTGGGACTTCTAGCCTCCAGAACACTGAGAAAATACATTTCTGTTATTCTAAGCCACCTCGTTTGTGGTGCTCTGCTGTAACAGCCCCAGGAAACATACAGATTTTGGTACCAGGAGTAATTCCTTCAGAATTTCACATCCATTATTACCATTCCTTGCTTCTTCCATTCTCCTTCTTGAGCTCTTTCATTTCTGTTTTCATTCATGTTTATCTTATTCTGATCTAAACAAATTTAAAATTCTCAATTTTGGCTTGCCTTGATGGCCTTTCAATAAACCATCTCTGTTTCCCATCAGTCAACCACTTCTTTTCTTTGAAACATTAAATGCTTAAATATAGTCCTTCATAACCACCACCTCTCTTACCAGGTTCTAACTCTTGTGGCTGATTGTTCCAGGCCTTTCTTAATTTGGTTTCTCTCAACTTACCAGACTCCTTCACGTGTTTTCCTCCACTCCACTCCAGATGATTCTACCTCGAAGTCTTTGTTCATGTTGTTTCCCTGTCTTTGGTTTCTCAAATGTCTGCAAGCCTCCTGCAGCCCCTTTCTTCCCTTCTCGCTGCCTCTATCAATCTTACTCAGCTTTCAAGACCAAACTCAAGGGCTCTCTCCTCCGTGAAGATTTTTCCATCTTTCTCCGAACACACTTGTTGATTTTCTGAACTCCTTTTATAATCTTAGTCACCACCACACTTACGTATGTTGTTGTTCACTCATGATTTTGTGACTTCTTTTAGCCTCTCTAACTTGATTTCAAGCAGTTTGATACCAAAGACTATGCCTGTGTATCTTTATGCCTTTATATCCCCTTATAGAGGGTAGAATGATGAGCACACATTACGATTTAGAGAAATTCACGTCCGTGAGTTATAGGGCAGTCATGGGATATTCAGCAAATATATCCAGTTATTTCTGGGAGGAGAGAATGTGCTTAATCTACTAAAATTCTCTGAGGGGGTCAAAAGCATGCGGACATAATTTCTTTAACCTTTTGAAAAGCCTTGACAAAGTTCCACACTAGGGGTTATTTAAAAATAAAAATGAGTCATGATGAGATTGTGGGGAATGTTTTGTCATGGCTAGGGAACTGGCTTAGGGATCGGAAACAGCCTGAACCAACAACTCTTCTAGTAACGAATTCCATATGTTTACAACCTCCTGCCCAAAGAAAATGGACCTTCTCTGAATGGGGGGTTGGTATGGGGAGACCCAAAATGGGGCACAGCTAGTTTTATTCAGCATATTTTGGAAGAAAGAGTTTACAATGAAATTTTTTCAGAAGTGGAATGCCAAGTCCAAAGAGGGAAAACTCTAGAAGACCTTGGTAGGATACAGGTCATCAAAGAAGTGACTGATGAGTCTGAATGCTGGCAATGATCTAAGAGAATGCGTTAAAGAAAAAGCAACACAAGCTAGGAGGTGATGAACTCTGATCTATCTCTTACCACCAAGCAAGGAATGAAGACACTAGGTTCTCTGACAGGCTAATAATTTGGCAACTCTTCAAACAGTGCTGTTAAAATATTTGATCAACATTTACTTAGAACGAAGGCCAAGGGCTGCCCATGGGGGAAGAGCTGAGAAGGTGGCAGCTCTCAACCTCTTTTCTGTTCTGAGAAATTCAGTTCTACCCCAAAGTTGCATGGCCACATCAGCAAACCAAACAAGAACTCTGCAGTTGACCAAACCCAACTTCTCTATGATTGTCTACTACTCACTGCTCTAACACGAGTCTTGGACTCTCATCTCCTCACTCCAAGAAACATTGGTCTTCCAAATGTACTCCTATTTGTTAAGAAGGGAATTCTACTCCACAGTTGCCTTGTTGCTGAAAATTAATCTTAGGAGGAAATCAGACTGTACATGCAACCTGAAAGACTTGGATGGTCAGAAAGAGAGGACTGTATTGCAGGAAGTTGACTCCCACCTTAAGAAAAAATTGGTGTCTAGAACTTTCATGGGCTGGTGTGCTAAGAAAAGTACTGGGCGACTGGGTCCAATAGACTCTATGCAAACATTGCCAGGGCCTGGGGAGACATGGATGGGCAGCAATGAGACTGGGTGATACAGCTTTTGCAATTGTATATTTTACAGCTGCATCTTTCAAGTGTGGAAACTTCTGCAACAAGTGATCACAGCAAACGAGAACATTTTTAACCTGCAGCCTTTCATCTTCCTATAAAACAGAATTTAAACAGAAAACAAGTAAGTGTGAAACTAGTCTTATTTTAGGTGTAAGACCATCTGCTGGTAAAGCTGAGATTAGAACAGTTCACAGGAAAATCATGATTTCAAATTAAACAGATAACAGTAATTCTCCTATTGAGCAACCCCAAACTGGGATGGGAAAGGGCTACCTTGAAAGGCGAAAGCAGGACTTTTTCCTTTTCTTTCTTTCTTTTTAAAGACGTCCTGCACATTGATCACAGACCTTTTTAGGCAACTTAATAACAACAAAAAAAAATTATTAGTATAGAGAAAAGAAGTGAAGAAAAAAAGAAGCCAAATCCATAGTGGTGAGCACAGAGGAGGCAGCTGGCTGGGCCCTTGTGATGAGGAAAGTTGAATCAGGGATTCAGGGAAAAGGGGGAACAGAGTAAGAAACAAAGGCTGTGGGGAGGGTAGTAATGACTTGACTTTCAGGGTGGCATCAGAATGGACTTTTTTTCCTATCAAGGGCCATGAACAGATATTTTAGGAAGGGACAAAACATAAGAAAGGATAATTAATTTTCTAGTTGAAGAGGATTACATGAGGAGTCTGTAAACTCCTGAAAGTAAGAGCTATACAGTGACTTCTTTGATACAAGGACAGTTTACATTTACAGAGTAACTCCAGTGTGATGGTCCATGTGGGCACACCCTATTGGACAAGGTTCTGCTTTGGCCTTCATGGAGCTTACCATGGAATCCCTTTGTAAGAGGGGCATTAATAGGCACATGTACACTTGAAGCCTTTGGAGGCCTCCTCTACCCTCCTCATCAGTCACCTCTCTCCCCCCTTCCTTGGTCAGTCTTTAGTTACAGCTCAAGTCACAGTGCAGTATGGTGGGCTGTTGTCCTGGGGCCTTCTTGAAATTATGGATTATATTTTGCTTAATACCTATTCATTGGCTACTTAAATAATTGAATGAAACTATATGCCCCAAGGGGATTTGAGACACCATACAGAAATACCTAAAAGTGATAGTGTAAAACAAAATAAATGCAGAAACAAAGAAGGGGTGAAATTGGGGCAAAGGGAAAACAGGTTAGTAAAAGTCAGAGATATCCAAGAATAATTAGACACATTTAAACTGGATTTTGGAAAGTGGATGAAGGTTTTCTAGGAAGAGAAGCAAGGTTGAAAGAATTCTAGGCTGAGAGTTCTGGTATGTGGCATGTTTGGAGAACCATGATGCTAGGACCTGGGGCAGGAGTGGGTGAAGAAGTGAAGAGGTTGATGGTCTGGAGATGCAGGTGGGAGTTCTGTCATGGAGGGCTCTATGGAACGTGCTGTGGGGTAGGATTTAATTCTGTAGGAAACTGGGAGTCCCAGAGTATCATGATTGGATCTATATTCTAGAACAAGGTACAAATTGTGGACCCTTGTCAGGTCCTTTTAAAATCCCAACTCTCCTCAAAACCCTCACCATTTTCCCTATGAACTGCAGAAGATGACCTTGCCTCTTATTTTCCTATTTCAAAGAGAAAAACAAAAACTATATCACAACTATGCTCACCTCCATCACTCCTAGTCAATGGAAGAGGTAGTTCTTTTCCTGCCTAAGGCTCATTAGTCCATAATATTGGTCAGGCATCTTCTCTTTTGTATCTTTTGCCCCTTCTCTGTCCTGACTCCTTCTCCTTAGCCAATAAAATGTGTCCTTCTTCAGACCCTAGATTCCTCTCTATCTTCCATTTCTATATCTCCCCTTTCTTCCACAGTTAAGTTTCTATAGCCTCCCCACATTCACAGTCTGCATTTCTTCTCTTCTAACTCACTTGTCAACTCATTCAATCTGCATTTGATCCCAAATTGCTCTTGCCAAGGTTACAGTGATCTTCAATTAGCTAAGTCAAAAGAATACCTTCATTCTCATCTTCTTTGACATTGCCATTGCATTTGAACCAGCTGATTGTTCCTCTCTTGAAACTCTTCCCTCATTTCCTCTTCATTTTTCCTTCCATATAGAAAATCTTTATTATATCTTTAGCTTTTTGAGGCTAGAATCCTATGCTTGTCTCTCAAATATTCAGGTTTCCCAGAAATAATTATCTGGACCTCAGAAAAGAGATAGATTACAGGGACATATTTGGGCATCATTAGTACATGGATCTATATAAAGTCACCATAGAGATTATGTATAGAAAGTTAAGAACAAGAATAATGACAAATCCAAGGAATATCAGTATTTATGAAGTAGGGAAAAGAAACCAAGGAAGACAAAGAATGTGCAAACCAGAGAGCACACAGAGAAGAATTGGAAAAGCCAGGGAAGAGTTTTAGGAGGGAAGTGGCCTATGACCTGAAGAAAGGTCAAACAGAATGGTATAGAGAGTCTACTAGATGTAGCAAGAGTTCACTGTGGCCTTTGAGGAGATAATTTCAATAGAGTAACGAAAACAGAGGCCCACATATGTGGGTTACTAGAAGAAATGGAGACATACAATTTATACTCCATTTTCAAGAAACTTGGACTTGAAATAAGAGAGAAGAGAATAATTTGAGAAGGAACCCAGAGGTCCTTTAGGATGGCAGAGATTTGAATACACTTAAAAGCTCCAGGCAATCTTTGAAACTGGTAAGAAGTAACCTTATGACAAATGAAATGAAGTGTCAGTTTATACAAAGGTTATTAATAAATATAGTCTTCACAGCTAGATATTCATTAGAGAATCATTTAAGTGGCTCGAAGTGTTAGCATTTTATAGGATTTGTTGTCAAGAATACGATGTGTTGGCTTATAAGAATATGTTGTGAGAGTCAGGAGGCTTTTTGTGTGTAAATTATCTATGGGAGGTGGCATCCTAAATGTAAAACTACTGGGTAAACATTGATGGAGTAGAAAGCACGTGAATTTGGAATCCAGAGAAGTAGGTTGATCACTAAACAACAATTTAACTTCCTTAGTTCCTTATTCTCTCATTGCAAGTTGAAGGGACTAACCAAGATGATTTAGTCTCCATAGACATTATCAAGGATTCCTTTCTACTCCAAAAATCCTGGTTGTTTTTCAAACTGAATTTCTTCGATTCCAAGGTCTATGGACATAGTCTCCTGGGTCTGCGAGTTTCCAATGAAAAACTCTAAATTTTAAATTTTCATTTTGATGACAAAAAAGAAGCAAAGTTTTGATCATTTGGATGATAAAACCATGTCTGCAGATTTCAGCACCTGCATTTAGTTTTCTATTTGCAATACATCTACACTTGGTGGCCTCCACTTGGTGGTTGCATAACCTATGTCCTATGTCTACCACTAGACTCGTATTGAATTATTTAATCTGAATGACAAAACTTCACTTTTATATCAAACATTTTCAATTAAAAGACATTTTCATAAAGTAAGACTTTAATTTTATAAGTGATTTAATGCACTGATAATATGATGGGACACTATGGAAATGACATATTGCAGCAGAGTAACCTAGAAGTCTGATGGAAGGGAAGAGAAATTTAACCCTAAATGATGTGTTCCAGCCAAGTGAAGGTCCAAAGACATCACAAGGACAAAGGCTTTGAAGAAGTTTGGATGGAAAAATATCTTGCTAAAATGGAATCACCAAATCAGAAACAATACTACAGGTGTGCAGAGCTCAAAAGAATCCTTGTTATTAGAGGTACTACTCTTTTCACACTGAGTGAGAGGATTTCATTCCAGCAAAGCAACTTCACTGTCTCCATTAAATGGCTTTATTTGAATTTTATGTATTTTTGGTTAATACCTAATTTATAATTTTATTTTGGCTTGGTAGTTGTATAAGAGCTATAGATATAAGGAGTTTGAACCTGGATTTATGCTTATAGATATTTAAGTAACACTTCTATTAAATAATATAGCTTCACATGTTTACCTTATAATTTTTTTTCCCTTCAAAAGATATCTATACCTAAACTTTGAAAACCTGGTCTTGATTATATATAGCTCTATATATTTCTGTAAATTCCCTTGAGCAAAGTGTGGGGAAGGAGACAGTATTGGTGGCTAAGAGATCGCGATGACACAGAAAAAAGCTTGATAATTATGGGGACTCCATAGCCAGATTCATGTCCTCAAACACAGCAAAAGGTAGCATTAGAGCTCAAAACCAACTTGCCGAACTGTTTGGAGGAAACCAAATGAATGGGGGCAGATGAGGTGGCTACAGAGCAAGGAGAAAAAGTGACTGCACAGACGCAGTACTGCTTTTACATATGTTCAAGGAATTGGGTATCAAAAGTTAAACACGAGTCAGAAAACCAGAAGTGGTTTGCCAAAGGCCAATTCAAGGCTGGAGCATAAATCAGTGAAGCAGCCAAGAGGACATCTCCTAACATATAAGTAATGGTCAGACCCTGCAGAGAGGACTGTACTCAGTTAGCAACTCATGAGTCAAGTGAGGAGGAAAAGCGAAGCCTGATGAAGATGGTATAAAATGAAAGAATGTGGTAGAAAGAATATGGAAAGGGATTAAAGAGACCCAGATTACTTTGATTGGGGAGGTAAAATGAAAGAATATAAACTTATTTCTATTGGCTAGTCTGCAAAAGGGGATCATATGAAGTTGGTGACCAGCTGTTCTCCACCTCAGGAAATAGAAAAAATAAAAGTAGGACACAATTCAAACTCTAGGGATTTAGATTGGACACATTTAAGAGAAATGACCTTGAAGGGAGCTTGTGGGGAACTCACTGGATTCTTGACAGAAGGGGTTGAATATCGTCTCTAGGAGCGCTTGTAAAACAGTTGATGGAAGCCTGGTTTTGCCAGAATGAACTTACAACCTGTTGGCCGTTTCTGTGTACTGGTGAGAGGGAAAATAGAGAAGTCAGGAGACGAGAAATGACTGAATCTCAACAAGAGTGGAAACCGATAGGACTCCATTTGGGGATGTGGCGGAGGGAGCCTCCAGAGTGACTTGGTGAGAACTTCCCCCTGTAGGAAAGGGATGAGTCAGTGACCCTAAGGTTGCCCGCTGAACAAGGGAGGTCACGTTTGGAGAGTTCTGGGTGGAAGGAGCTGTTTAAATATTAGGCTGTATTTTTTTTTTTTTTAATTAAGGTTCACATACAGCAAATTACCTTCAGTATTTGCTAATACCTTCTACTCTGTGTAAACTCCTCCAGCAGTTTCTTCAGGTTCTTCTCATCAAAGGGTTGGAAGGTTTTTTTTTTCTCCCAAGTTTTTAATTCTTGTTGAAGGTCAAAATGCTTCTGTGTCACTAGGGAGCTCCCCAGAAAGAGCACTTAAAATAAAGGATGGGGTAAATGTACTGAAAATTTGGCCTTTTGCAAGCTAGGTTGAGAAATTCTTGCCAGTGTACATCTATGGTTTTAGCTGTTATTTAACCATTTAATGAGTGATGAGCTCACCGCTAGACCTGGAAAACGCTAACTGGAAAAGTAAATCACACTCTGGTGATGCTTTTAGTTCTTAGGCGACTGCTCTCAAGTTCACATACTGGGCACATCTCTGAGGAGTTGAGAGAGAGATCTGTTTTATGAGGATGGTTACTCTGTGAAGCATACCGGGAAAACATTGGAAAATGTGACTTTCTTATGACGTTTGCTGTCCTTGCCTTTACCATGAGGAAAATCTGAGGATCAACGAATTCCGATAAAGTGAAACCCACGCCACACCAAATGTCAACTTTCTTGAGATAGGAGTAAGCAAGGACCTCTCTCTGGGAGTAGATTTTCTGTTTGCCTGTGTTTTATACTTGGAATTGAACTTGAGACAGGAAAAAGAGGGAGATTAAGGAAAAGCTGTAATAACATTTTATGACCACATCTTCTTGAAGTTGGTATTTTGAGTCACACTGAGGATATTTTCAATCCACTCAGCCGTTGAGAAATTAGAAATAGATTCTGTGTAAACTGGGTCTGCATACTTGGAATCAAAAATGGAACAAATCTGTCTATCAGATTATTGAATGACAGTCAATCAATTAAATATTAGTTTAAGTGCCCACAATCTAAAATGATTTTGGACTTTCTGATGAGGTTTCCAGAGGCTTATCTTTCCCACACATTTGAATGTGTAACCACAGAGACGAATGAGTGATTTGCTAGCGGGTGACTGGAGAGACCTTATCTTGTGCCGTTGCTGCAAAGTATGAAGGTAAAAGATGTAGTGGAAAGAGCTCAGGACTAGGCGTTAGCACACCTGGGCCTCGACTCCTCCTTGGCTGGTTCACGTAACCTCCCTGTACATGATTTTCCCCATATGAAAAAAGAGCGCCTCTAAGAATCTACCTGCCATCACTGCCTAGATGTCCTCCATGGGGCTCAGTCCCAGAAGATCCAGTACTGACCTCATCATCTTGCCTCTGCAACTTACTCTTCTTCCTGCATCCTTGGCCACAGTGATGGAGCCATGGTCCACCTGGCCATTCAAGAACAAAGCCCCGGGAACTAGCCCACCCTCCTGCCTCCCTCCCTTCCTTTCTTCCTTCCATAATGTCTCCCTCTCTCATTCAGGTTGTCACAAAATCTGGCCACTTTTTCCTCCTAAATATCTCTTGACTCTTTCCCCTTCTCTGAAGCTCCCTTCCCAAAGCTCCTGCCTCAGGGCAGGCCTGTATCTTCCCTGTGCTGTGTTCTGCCCTCTGGACCATCTCCTTGTCTCTCATCAACTGGCCTTCTCCCTGCCATCAGAGGGCTGCTTCTAAAGCGGAAATCTGCTTGCACCTTTGGGCTACACTCCAAAATTCTCAGCATAACATTACCTTCATGATCTAGCTCCTGACCAGCCCCATCTCTCAAAGTCTGCTTTCGTTCTGCAGAGAAGGGAAAGACGTGTTCTCACATAAGCTGTGCTTCCTCATGGCTCTCTACCTGGGCACACACTTCTCCCTGCCAGCATTTTCCTTCCCACCTTCCTGTGCCTGAACAACCCCATTCCATCTCTAACATTCAGGGATTATCATCTCTTCTGGACCTTCTCAGCTCTCCACCCATCCTGCCCCTTTGTCCCCACTCTGAGTACCCTCCTCTGAGCTGCTAAGCCACCTTGACTTTCATAGCACTTTTCAAGTGTCTGTTTACCCATCTATCTTCTCCAGTAGACTTGGAGGACAATTCACCTGTGTATCTCCTGTACCTGACCTGGTCCTTGACACACAGTAGATGCTCAAGTGTTACTTCAATGCATGCAAGTAAAAGAAAAAAATGAGGGAAAGGAGAAGAGGGGAAAGAAAGGGAAGGAGAGAGAGAAACAAGAAAAGAAAGGAAGGAAGGAGGGGAGGAAAGAAAATAATGACAGGTGAGCAGTTTGGTGAAATTGAGTAATGAGATTTAAGACTGGGGAGGTAAGAAAGGACTACCTTAAGTGTCATAATGAGAAATTTGGATTTAATCTTCTGGGCAATTGGAAGCTCTTGAAGGTTTTTTTAAATAAAGAGGTTGCACTCTGCTGTTATTTAGAACATTCTTTATATTGATTTATTTACTTATTTTAAAATAAGTGAATAATTACTGTGCCCTAGGCTCTGGGCTCAGAGGTAAATAAGATCTGAATTTTTTTTTTAATTATTATTTATTTATTTATTTATTTATTTATTTATTTTTGGCTGTGTTGGGTCTTCGTTTCTGTGCGCGGGCCTTCCCAAGCTGCGGCAAGCGGGGGCCACTCCTCACCGCAGTGCGCGGGCCCCTCACCGCTGCGGCCCCTCCCATTGCGGAGCACAAGCTCCAGACACGCGGGCTCAGCAGTTGTGGCTCACGGGCCCAGTCGCTCCGTGGCATGTGGGATCCTCCCAGACCAGGGCTCGAACCCGTGTCCCCCGCATTGGCAGGCAGACCCTCAACAACTGCGCCACCAGGGAAGCCCTAAGATCTGAATTTTATTCAAGGTTCGTATAGTCAATAAGAGGAGATAGGGAGACAAATCTGTGCCCTCTCTTGGTGGAGACAGTTATGATGGAAACATCAGTGAAGCAGAGTAGAGGCTCAAAGGAGAGAGTGGCTAGTTTTTCCCGGTGAATGCTGAAGCAGAGTCTTAAACGATAAGCTAGTAGAGACTGGCTGCGTGTTCGCCGAATTGTTTCTCTCTTCTCGAGTGCACAGATGGACTCTATTTCCCAGACTTCCTTGCAGATGAGGGGAGGAATTACTGAATTCTGGGCAATAGTACGTGGGACAAAATAGACATTCCACTTCCAGGCTTGGCCCCTAAAACCTTGCATAGGTTTATAGGAACGCGAGGAGGTAGAGTGAGTTGATAAACTCTGGGGCATTGGCTTGCTTTTCTGGGCCCTACTTAATCACGGAATGGTAGCTGTGATGGGGACCATGGTGCTCACGGAATACAGGCCGCACTTTTATTAGGAGAAGGAGACTGAGGCCTGGGGAGATAAAATGACTTGGCTATGCTTCTCTTGAATATCCATTCCCCGAGCTCTAGGCCCACAAGGAGTTTGCCTCATCAGAAGAATTGCTGGCTTTTTTCTCAGCCTCAGGTGGTCAGTAAGCTCGGAACAGAAGTTAATGATCAATTGCAATGATGAATTAACGACAAGTGCCTTGAACACCAGTCTAACCTTTTAGCTGCTTTTGTACCTTAAATTGTTTCCTCCTCCTTCTCTTCATCCTCCTCCTTCTTCTCTCCCCCATTCCTCTCCCCTACCTCACCCCTCCTTCATCATCCCTTAGTCCTATTTCCTCATATTTTCATATCGTCAACTATATGGTGAGAGGGCAAATTATAAGTCATAATGACATACACACTAAGAAACCTGCCCTGGGACCAGCTGGAATCAGCAGCGTCACTGCAAGCACCAAGGGCTTTGCTGCAGCCCTTTTGGAGGCTGAGCAGAGCCCCTAAAAGCAGGCTTCAAGCCCTCCTTTCCAAGGAAAGTACTCTGCCTGCAGGGGACAGAGAAGGGAGCCTTGGCCTCTTCTGGGTTCCCAGTTGGCTGCCCTTGCTCTGGGCTCCAAGGCAGCCAGTGCTTCTGAAACCTGTGCTTCCAAGTGGCTTCCAAAGTAGTTGTAGCTGAATTTCCCTATAAGGGAAATTTTTAAACAGACCTCATTTAAACAGGTTCAAGACCTGAATGTTGCATCTCTTTCGGACACTGGCAGGTCCTAATTGTATGATTCACGGCCCAGTACTGAAACTTGAGGTCTCTGGCTAGAAACTGCTGCTTGCCAGTGTCCTGATTCAGGAGTGGTGCCTCTTAAAATGGTCCTGACCTTCCGTACCCTTTGGATGGTGTAAACAGGTGCTGTAATCACGCCCCTGATTCCTAAAAATAATTTGAGAATAATTTGGGAAGAGTACGTTTAAATATCCAAAACTATATGAAGGTATCCTTCAGAAGCAGGAAACATTTTTTTTTCCCTCGTTTTCATCACAATATTTGTAGACATACACTGGAGTTTTCTTTGTAACATGAATGTATGAAGGATCTCAGTCAAGTTTAATTAAGTATGGTGAGGGGTGGGTGAGGATGGAAAGCAGACAGTGGCAGGAATTAGGAGTACAGTGGGGTTGTTTTTGGTCGGAGGTAAGTCTGTGAAAAATAAAGAAAAAGGAAACAGAGTTGGGCAGGGAAAACCTCTTGATGGAGATTCAGATCTGACACCTTGAAAAGAAAAGGGAGGAGAAAGCAGAATTGGGCAAGGAGATCACAGGCTGCAACTCAGACCTGATAAAGCTTGGTCAACACAATGGGGGCTTCTAGAGCCAAGGTGGCTGTGAGAGGAGCCCTCCCCTGGGTGGGAACGGTCAGGTCCTAGTCCCCACTGTGCTCAGTCATTGGCTGAGGGCTGCCCGGGAAGACCACGGTCTCAGAGTGAGGCTGGCAGGTCCTGAAGGCACTGGCCCTGTGGGCTGTCACCTAGCAGTGCTCCTTGAAGCTTAGTGGCAAGCTCCTTCCTGAAGGGAGGTCTGAGCAGTGTGCGGGCATGCTGTCCTGGGGGCTGGAGAATCGTGGGTGAGCACATAAAAAGAGAGGGAATGACAATTTATTTTATCAAGAAATAGGGTTCATCCATTTTCTTTTATTAAAAATAACCAGTAGATACGCAGATACATGTGATTACTGGTTACATTAAAATGCACTAAATAAGCAACAGAACCCCATTAGATTTTTAAGAGCCTAGAGAATAGGGTTCGGGATTATTTTACATTTCCCCTGGATCTAGAGCAGGGGTCAGCAAACTATGGCCCCTGGATCAAATCTGACCCACAGTCCGTTTCTGTGAATCAAGTGTTATTGGAGCACAACCAGGACTCTATTGGGCACAGCTACCTTCACATGACAACAGCAGAACTGAGTATGGTCCGCAAGGCCTAACATATTTACTTTCTGGTCCTTTAAGGAAAAAGTTTTCTGACCCCTGGTATTGCACTACCAATACTGCCCTCTGACTTTCGCCTCTGTGAGACTGGCCCTCCCCTCTGCCTGGTGACCTCTGCAGATTGAATTAGGAGCCTCTGAAAACTTCTTCTAGACTGACTGATCTCCGACATTGTCTCAAAGGTGGGAAGAGATAGGGATAAGAGTAGGGCACTTGTGGGGCTTCCCTGGTGGCGCAGTGGTTGAGAGTCTGCCTGCCAATGCAGGGGACACGGGTTCGAGCCCTGGTATGGGGGGATCCCACATGCCACGGAGCAACTGGGCCCGTGAGCCACAATTACTGAGCCTGCGCGTCTGGAGCCCGTGCTCCGCAACAAGAGAGGCCGCGATAGTGAGAGGCCCGCGCACCGCGATGAAGAGTGGCCCCCGCTCGCCACAACTAGAGAAAGCCCTCGCACAGAAATGAAGACCCAACACAGCCATAAATAAAGAAAGAAAGAAAGAAAGAAAGAATCCTGGTCAAAAAAGGTGATGATTAAAAAAAAAAAAAAAAAGAGTAGGGCACTTGGGACTTGATCTGTTACAATAGTTACTGCTTGAGGCTAAGGCTTCAAATCACAAAGCGAATGTTTATTATTGTGACTGAGTAAATGCATTCAACTACTATTATTCTGCAGGGTTTAGTTGATCAGCTTACCTGCCAGGACTCAATTAGGTGGAATTTGGTGGATGGGATGGGGGTGGGGACGCTGAGCAAAGGTCTAGGCTTGGTTTGATGCTTCAGGAGAGGGTCCTGGGAGTCTGGGATGGAGACCCTTTGAGAGTGAAGAAATGAAATAATCATTGCCTGACATCAATCGTTTATGATGTCAACATAATTTACATTCAATAAGTATTTATTGAGTACATGCTATGTGCCAAGCCCTGCTCTAGGTGCTGGAGATGCAGCACTGAATGAAACAGAAAAAATCCCAGTTCTCATGCAGCTTACATTCCACTGAGTAAGACGGACCATAAGCCAAATCAAGAAGGGAAATATGTATACACTGTGTACATAGGTAGTCTGTTGGATGGTGATAACTGCTAGGGAGAAAAAATAAAGCAGGGAAGTGGGATAAGATGTATCTGTGTGTTTGGGGGTTGTGGAAGTATTGACATTTTATATGGTGTGCAGGGAAGGGCTCCTGACCGTATGAGTAAAGAGAAGTTAGAGTTTTTACATGGGTCACCTCATCAATCTCATCAACAAAACACTCAAAAATTAGAGAGAAGGCAGAGAGATGAACATTACATAGTGGCATTCTAAAAGCGTTTCCCAGACAACATTCCTCATCTCGAATTTTTGACAAATATGTTGTGCAGAAAAGAGATGAATAAAATACAGAACTGTGGCTGTAAACAGTAACTTTTTTAACTGGTGGCAACTTCCGAAGTAAAATGCAACGTGATAGTTGAAGAGACTTGTGAATGCCAAACTGATGAATTTCAGGCCTACGGCAGCATCAACTACGGAACCCGCCTATAGGTTAAAACAAATTGAGGGTCTGCCCTTCTTAAAGGATTTCAGGCATGAGTATAGGGTTCCTCGCAGTGTTAAAGTGCCACACAATAAAAGTCCAGGCTATAAATTTTGCTGTGCTTCCTGGCTAAATGGACGCTTTGAGTGGAGACAGACCGGCGGGAGCTGCAGTAGTTATAGCTTTGATTTACCACTGCTCTATCATTCCATCCTACCGAGAGTTCTGAGCAGTGATACCAAGGAACGCTGATTGGCTGCCACGTAGAGACTGAGACAGCACAAGTGATGTCTAACCTTGGACAGTCTGTAGGCAATACTACCAGGACTTAGCGTGGTAAAGTCACGTGGGCATTAGGAGATGAAGGAATGGGACGTTTGCTAATAAATCTGTCGAGAGATTAGCCCTCTCTGACCCTCATTTGTTTCCAGGAAGTCCTGCAGGAGTGTCACTGATAGGAAATCACTTGTGAAAATCTGCTGTTTGTGCTCAAAACACTTGTGAAGGCCAATTTATAACATTTGCTTTGAATATCCCAGATTCAGGGCATCCCTACTGATTTTTTTTTTTTTTTCTGGTGTTAAAAAAGCTCAAATGAAGGTTGGCCAAACAAATAAAGAAAAGAAATTCGATTTTTCAGAAAAAATTAACTGCAGATGCTGGAGATGAATTTAGTCAGATACCGTGTAGTTGGAACAAAGCTGAGATCCCCACAAGAGTTGCATTTAACTCTAACTCCAGGCCTCTCTATTTGAAAGTGATGAATATATAATTGAAATCAATAAGAGATTCTATGGATGTGAGATTTAAAAAATATTATTATTCAGTCTCTTGTTAGTTTTTCATTAGCTTTCATTTGGTAATTTTTTTAAAACATCTTTATTGGAGTATAATTGCTTTACAGTGGTGTGTTAGTTTCTGCTGTATAACAAAGTGAACCAGCTATACGTATACATACATCCCCATATCCCCTCCCTCTTGCGTCTCCCTCCCACCCTCTCTATCCCACCCCTCTAGGTGGTCACAAAGCACTGAGCTGACCTCCCTGTGCTATGCGGCTGCTTCCCACTAGCTATCTATTTTACGTTTGGTAGTGTATATATGTCCATGTCACTCTCTCACTTTGCCCCAGCTTACCCTTCCCCCTCCCCATGTCCTCAAGTCTGTTCTTTACGTCTGCATCTTTATTCCTGTCCTCCCCTAGGTTCTTTGATGTTGGCAAATCTCTCCTAATGCTGTAATTACAGGAGTAAGACTATGTGTTGCTCTACATCTGCCAGGAAAACATAGTGTTTGATTTGTTTCTTTTTTAATTTGCAGTTTGGAAGAGGTTGATTAATCCGCTGGTAGAGTTATCTGCTCCATCTTAAGTTACACCCGTTAGAGGTTGTTAGAAATCCATCTGTGTAGTTAACTAAAATTTCTGGAGATTAAACGACTGCATGGATCTGTAACCATATTAAAGACTATAGTTTCACTCCTTAATTAATGAAGATGTTTCTAAATAGTGCCTGTGGACCACATTTTGAATCTTCTTTTGTGAAAAGAAATTTCATTCACTTGTCCATAGCTTGGGCTGTAGTCATAATAGTCACCTTTTGTCATCTTGGTTTGTGGTACCATACGGAGTTAGAATTTTAGTATTCATTTAAAAAACAATCCCAAATATTTAGTTCCGTTAAATCAAATCTGGAAACTTCTTGGTCCAACTGTGGAGATTTGAAGGGAAGATCTCCAGAGAGGTGTGTGTGCAGATAAACATGTGCTCACTCACCCCACCCTGTCTTCTATTGCTACTGTGCAGTTGGTGCTTTGTATTAACCTTGGAATACTGGCCACTTGAGCCCGTGAAGCCAAGTTAAGGGGCGGCTAGCTCAGAAAGCCTCGAGGGGAATTTGTCCCTGCCGTGTGAAGATTTCAAAGGCATGTGCCTGATGCACTCACTCCTGCATACAATAAAAATCAGAATTTTAGAACTTTAAAATTGTTCCATTTTGATCCACCTCTTACAAAATGTGGAGAAAGAAAACAAAACAGAACTTGATTTGTAGCTTTACCATGATCATGAATTGGAAATGATTAGTATCTGTGGAGAGTACAGTACAATGGAAAAGTAAAATGAAAATAAAACTAGGATGTGGAGACTAAGCTGACGAAGCAACTGGGGGCGGGGGGATGTCAGTGTTCCCGTGAAGAATGGAGAAGCTCCACTGGTGGCTCATCATTCTAATTACTCCTGCGCCTAGTGGGGGAACGTGTTGGAAGCCAGATAAAATTTACCCCCTCTTAAAAGATATTTTCATCTCTCTGCATCTGATAGGGACAATGATATTTTAATAACTTCAAGTGAATTTCTGAATTCTGGGAATGGGAATACAACACATTCCCAACTGTCCAGATAATAGCCAGGACACAGATACTCTGAGCACATGGACCCAAACATTTCTAGGTTAAAAATAGTTGGGCTTCCCTGGTGGTGCAGTGGTTAAGAATCCTCCTGCCAATGCAGGGGACACGGGTTTGAGCCCTGGTCCGGGAAGATCCCACATGCCGTGGAGCAACTCAGCTCGTGCGCCACAACTACTGAGCCTTTGCTCTAGAGCCCGTGCTCCACTAGAGAAGCCACCGCAATGAGAAGCCCGCGCACCGCAATGAAGAGTAGCCTCCACTCGCCACAACTAGAGAAAACTTGCGCACAGCAACAGAGACCCAATACAGCCAAAAATAAATTAAAATAAAATAAATTAATTAAAAAAAAATAGTTGCTGGGTGTTAAGAGAGTAGATCCTAGGAGTTCTCATGGCACAGAAAAAAACCTTTCGTTTTCTTTATTTTTTTGTATCTATAGGATGGATGTTGACTAAACTTATTGGGGTAATCATTTCACAATATATGTAAGTAAAGTCATTATGCTGCACACCTTAAACTACACAGAGCTGTTTGTCAATTACATCTCAACAAAACAGGGATAAAAAGTTGCTGGCCTGGCATCCAGATTTAGCTGGTTCTATTGTACTATAAAACCTCGGTTTAACAAACGTAACAATCCCTCTGATCCTGGTTACTTTGAGTCTTTGTTAGTTTAAAGCTCCTAGGCAAATTTAATGCAACTAGAAATAATGTAGGCTCGTTTTGATAGCAGGTCTTTTGAACATGATACTATGTGGGGGAAAAGGCATTTTACACATAAACATATCTTAACCTGAAATTTGTAAATCTTACCATTTATATAGGTTTATAAAATTGTTAAAGAGAGAGAATCAAATAGAAAAATAAATGCACAATTGTGACAAGTGTACTGTAAGTGAGTTCCTTATGGGTAGACTCTCTTCTTTTTTAAGTAGATGAAGATTTAGATAGTGACAAGTTTTAGCTTTTCCCAGAGAATAGTACTCATCTCATTATGGATGCTTAGAAAAAAGCTCTAAGTATAAAATACCCCTTGGAGCATGATATCACCCAACATGTCATTTTTTTGCAGCCTTCTTCAGTTTTCAAATGTTTTTCACCCAGTATTAAAAGAAATTCCATTTTGGGAATAGACGCATCCCCATCTTCCATCTTGCAAGCATCTGCAGGGTGTAAATATGGCAAACTATTAGGTGTCAACCCAAGATCCCCACAGGGTCCAGGAAAATGATGTTTGGTTGACTGGAGAGAAAGAATGAGTGACACAGAAGAGGACTTCAAAAACTAGCCTCTCGGGTTGCCCAGCTGATCTCAGGATGCTGCTCAATGGGCATTGTTCTCAACCATTTTAAAAAATGTCTTTGCTTGAGTGAACTTGAAAAAATGAGGGGCATGTGAATGAATCCAAATTCATATCTTTGTTAACTGAGGGCCAACTCCAGAAGGACAACCAATGTATTTGCTTCAGTGGTCAACGTGTAGCTTATGAATTTCAGTCCAATTAGGTCAAAGTAGCTCGTGTGTGGCATTCTGCAGGCTCGGGCTGTGACTCATAGGCTCTTCTGCTGTTGTTAACAATATCAGCTTAAAAAACTCTGACAAGTGACATGAAATACATGGAGTGCTTGAGTCCGAACACCTGATGCAACTGTGTGCATCTTTACTGTTCCTTGTAACACCAAATGTAGTATTAAATTTCTGTTCCCCCAACTGGGCCTGTTGAAAAAGAGCTTGAGTAATCCTACTGTCTCTTACCACTCCCCAGACTGACAAAACTTTTCTATAAAAATATTTGGTCTCCTTTCTACGGTCACTTCTGAATTTGATTTACTGGGTGTTTTTGCCTCTAGACTTCATTTTTGGAGTGCAGTTATGGACTTTAACCCTTAAAGAGTTGGGTTGGGAGTCTAAGTCATGTAAAGCAGTTCTCTAAGTCATGGAATTTACATGTATTTTCTCCTATTGCATTTTAGAGAGAAGGTAGAAGGAAGGGAGGTGAAGACACTGAGCCTTCCAGACCAAGGCCACCAGGGCATGAAGGCATGTGCAGGTGCAGACCTGGATGCCCTCCAGTTGAGTAGGACTGAAAGACACCTGCAGGGACGCTGACATGGGCTCTCCAGAAATAGAGAAACACCCAACAGTTAAGAGATTTGAAGTTGAAGTGATACCTGGACCTCCAGAGACACTTTAAAGAAGCTTTTTTGGGGGGAATTTGGGGTGAACTCTTACAATGGGGCAGAGCATCTCCTGATTTGGTGTCCAAATCATAAGAAACTGCAGTTGTGTTTGGTAAAGCTTGCGTTTTAAAGCTGTTTCAATTAGACTTTATGAGACTTGGAGACTAAAAGGCAGAGAAGTTCAGTAGAAAGGGTGTGACACAGACCTGGCTCCCAACGTCGCCCTATCACTTGGTCAGCATCTGACACTGGGCAAGTCACTTAACCTTTAAGGAGCTCATTTTCCTTAGAGATAAAAAATTACCTATGAAGTAATAATAATTTTATCTTCTAGCTCTACAATTTTAATTAAAAAAAATATTTTCCTGACTTCCTTTGCACGTTACTATTCCAATGAGAAGATGCAGAACAAACTTGAGTGGGTGAGAAAGAGATCCTGTCATTAATCCTTACCCCTCCCACCTTTACTACCCCTAATAAAACTCACAGCTTCCTGAGCTCCTGCTAATCCTTCTGTATTTTCTCATCAGGAAAAACTCTGGGTAAATGATGATAGATGAGCACATTTTACTTAGCGGAAAGTAAAAAGGCCATTAGATGATTAAAACGAAATTTAGAGATTTAGATACATTAACTGCTAGCTATTTTTACATAGACAATTCCCTTCATATGCATACTATATGTTTTGACAATTATATGAATAACATATAACTATGTAATCATTTAAAAATTCAAACACTATAGAATGTCTCTCCCTTCAATCTTCCAATCTTATTTCCATACTCCAAAGCCAACCACTGCTAATGATGTGGTATGTGTATCTCTTGAACTGTGTTTAATTAATATACATACATATGTATATAAAAAGGTACATGTAAGTTTTTGGACACATAAACAGATTGTTAGATTTTGCACAAATCTTCAAAGAATCACAGCCACCATCTTTTCGATAACCCTTGTTTTATAGGGAACTAAGCCTATAATGAGGTCAGCTCTGTTCTCCAGGAAGATGACACTGGTGAGATTTAATGAATTTTCATATCTTGCTTTTCTAAAGACTTGTGGAAAGATCACATTTGATTGGGTGGATTAAATAGTATCTGCTGAGATAACAACGGTAAACAATGATTTTTGGACCTAACACTATCAATTACTTCAAACATGTTGTAAAATTCACAACACACATTTTTATTCACCACAACTTACTTTTCTAAAAGTCTCTATGATATCTTGACAGGTTGAGGCTTTGTTTTGGGGTGGCTGTTGTTCTTTAGGAGCCAAGAATATCACAGAATCCAGTCTACTCCATCACCAGACTCCAAATTTGGATTGGTTCATATCTTTACCATAGCAGTCTTCACAAGACAAGCTGTACCAGAGCTGGGATTTGCATCTGCTTTAATCTGCTGTGTCCCAGCACCTAGAACAGTGCCTAGTGCATTGTAAGTGTTCAATAGGCATTTGTTTGTTTAACCATATTTGTTTCACCAAATCCTCTGTTATACTATAAGCTCTTAGGCAGTATGGACTGTAATATATTCATCATTATAGTTCTACAACTAGTATTAGAACATAATAGGTACTCAGAAATAGCTGCTGCATATTATATTAAAAAAGAAAAATAAGTAAATCAATAAAGGAGTAAGTAAACGAATGAACAAAATAGGGATAGGCTATTAACACCAGAAATGTATATCATTGTTGACCAAGTGAACTTGCTTGGGCCTCAGTTAGGAGTCTGAACTGATTTGTTTTTAGGGCCTGGCTCTTACTTTTCCCTCAGCTACCTTGGCATGCTATCTTTTCCTTTGCAAAGAAAATCCTGGGTTCTTCAAACATGATAAGGGATGCATAACTTTTAACGGATTCTCTTAAAGGACCTGTTCTTAAGGAAGCATCACTTCAGTAGTGGTTTATTTCTAAGATTTCCAGTCTGTTCTATATTCAACATACCAAAGGCTCATGTTTCATACCAGGCAAGACATGATCACTTTCATTTCCACATTATTTAGATTTCCTCTGAAATTTAGAGCTGTGTGTTTGTGTATGTGTATGTCTGTGTGCAGATTATCATTTTATTTATATAGTTACTACCATTGAGTTTGCTCCTGGATGAGAATAAGAAAGAATTACTGAAGTAAATTAATAACCTTACCAGGAAAATAGGAATTCCTTGTACCAAGGGGACATATCAGCCTGAAATAATTCTTGTCTCTTATCTGCTCCACAATGTACTCCCAAGAAGTTACTACTTGAGGACTATCCAAAATTTTTACCACCAAGCCAAGACTGATGTAGGAGTATTCCCCTTTGTTATTGCATTTCCATGTACACAGACCCTACCTTTTCATATACTTATCTAACTGCATTTACTGAGAAGTAATTGCTTGTTTCACATATTTTATTCAAAAAAGACATATATAACTGCCACTCAGATATAATCAACATAGGCTAACTGAATTAAGCTAATGAAACTGACATTTCATTTGTCACAAGAAATGGATGGCATCTATTAGGATTTTTCAGATATTGAAAATAGTTAATGTATCTCTAGTATCACCTTTATGGACTTCTGTGGACCTGGAGACTAGCTATTTACAGGATTCCTTTAAGTTTTGAGATCTTGAATAAGGGATCAGAAGGGGTAGGCAAAGAACATGAAAAAGAAACGATGAATATTTATTGAGTGATTGCTGGAGCCATAGTCCTTCAATATATATACATCTCATTCTATGTCTTCTAAGGTTTTGTCCTTTCTGGGTTAATGCTTTGTGATTTCTTTGCTTGTTAAAGTAATCAATGTGAGAGCGCAAAGATACATTTGTCATAAGCTCACATTGTCATATCAAATTACACGCCAGCCATATTTACAATAGGAATTAAGACAAGTAGGTTTAAAGTGACACAGATTAGATGTGGTGAATTTATTTGTCAACTGGCTGGGCCCGATTCAATAGTTTTCTCTTCTGACTTATTGTAATAAAATATATTAGCATACATGTTCTTCATCATGTTCTTATGATACATTCAATGCAACCAGATTAGAAGTATATATGAAATTTGGTTCTGTAGAGTAGAGGTAGAGTTAGCTTAAGGGATGGAAGATAATGCTGCACTGTGTCATTTGTTAGTTGTTGAACTAGTTTAGAAAAATGTGTTGGTGTTTAGTTTTATTTGGTATTTCGTAGAATTCCATGACTACAGTGAATCATAATATTTAAAGAGCCTGATGTTTAACTAATATTGCAAGACTCTATCTTACGGGCATAAAACCAATCATGTTCTAGAATAGTTCATTAATCTTATTGGGAAGTCTTGGAAAATCTCTGAGAACAGTTGCTTTGCCACAGATCTAGGCAGCACATAGATGGTAATTGGTGACACCAATACCACACTAAATGGTATCTATGAACCTCTTTTTAAATAGTGTTGCAATCCTAACTTCTTACTCCTTTTCCCTTCCCTACGTACCAGCTCCCTATTTTTTCTATGTACTTGTTAAATAGTTTTACAGAAGTCTAATTTCTTCTCTCTTCTGGTTCTATCTGTCTTGGGGGTAAAATTAAAATTCAGGCAGATGAGAAGCAAATGGAGATGTAAAGGACCGAGATTATAAGAAAAAAATAAACTACCAGAATAATCAGTCCAGGAAAAATTGAGGTGTCTGCATATCTTGCAAATGCATATTTGGTAGCAGTGACAGAACGTGGGTAGATCCAATTAAGTCTAACTTACTAGGGAGGGAGGATGGGGGTAGGTGGGATGAGACAAGGGGCAGGGTGGGGTGGAATTCAAAGTGGGTGTCCCATTGGTCAACAGACAGAAGTGTGATTTTTCTAAGAGGTCTGTGCATGACTGCATATCCCAGTTGGCTGACACATTCCTTCCAACAGTAACTGACCCTCAGTTTTTAAGTGAGGAGCTCAAGGACTCAACTCAAGAGCTGCACATTCTGGATAAACTCAGAAAGGGACGAATTCAGAAAGGCTGGACTCAATCAAAGGTCCCAAGCAAGAGCATTAGAGTGACATTGGTCTTGATTTCATCTTGGTTTTAGGGTAATCATCACCATATAAAACCTAACAGGCTCAAAAGAACACTCATAATCATAATAATCCTAACATTTGTATAATGCCTAAAACTCTTTTCCAAGTGCTTTTTCATCTGTTATTTAATCTTTCCAGTGCCCCCAGGGCGTGAAGGTTAGGCGGTGTTATCCCCATTTTACGGATGAGGGAGCCAAGGCCCAGAGCAGCTGTCACGCGCTCAAGGCCACAGCTGCCAGCAGTCCAGTGTTCAGACGGATGCAGCATTTTCTCTGATTTCTGTTAGAAAATGCCATCCCGTGCAGAGGCCCTGTCCTTTCGTTGTCTCCCTTTTATAGATGTCAAACAGATTATTCAGAGGGTAGCACTCAAGCTGACCAACTCTCTGGATGGGCCTCTCTCCTTTCACAGGCCTGGGTGGGTGACTGCTGGAGGATTTGTTCTTTACCACCCCTTCATTCCACCCCAAGCATAGACTTCCTGTCTCGATAAGAGGAGCCTGGCTCCAAGAAGTGGGTGTGGAGTTGCTGAGAAGACAGTTCTCTGTTTGTCTTCTGGAGCCACGTGGAAGATTCTCAGTCATGGGTCCTCACGCAGTTGCTGGCACTTGCCAATGAGTTTTCTGTGGCAAATAACCCCAAATGCTTTACAAAGGGAATAGCTTGCAGATGTGGGTATAATAACCTGCAAAGCACGACTTAAATATAATAATTGTCTCTAGCCTGCTCTTAACTGTGGCAACAGTTTCTACTATGTCATCAGGGAAGGAATTTCCAAGTCTTGGAACACACTAAGAGCAACTTCTGGCATCCACTGTTTTTAATGAAGTTAATTGGCTTCTGACCAAAAATAGGGGGTTAAAGTATGTGGGAATAGGAAAGAACTAAAATAAATGAAAGTCGAAGAGTTTCCAAACGCTAAAAAATGTTTTTTGTTGCTATTGTTATTAAGCTTAGAAATAATCGTTTTATCCCTTTGTGCTTAACCCATTGCCTTTTTTTGTTCTGGTTTTCTGGTACCTTTCTCAGTGAAATAACTGCAATTGAAAGGTGAACGTTTGCTCTGCAGACTTTCTTTACCAGCCCGCCACCCTGGCCCTGCCTAGCAGAGCCAAGTAGGAAAAGATCCATTGAACTTTAGGGACAGATGAAGTTGAGCCATTATCCAGTCCAGTCTCCCACCTAACAAGGAGATTTCCTCCACTAATCCTTGGCAGGTGGTCCTCCAGACTCCCTACCTTCCAAGACCTCACATTTGGACAGTTATTACCATTAGAATGCTATCCTGGATTTTATTCCTCATAGTTTTATCCTCTGAAACTAGACGGGACTAGTTTAGTTAGTTTTTCAATACCACAAATAGTTCGTGAGGAAAAAAGAATCATACCTCCCCCCCAGCCAGAACAACTAATAAGTTTTGTCTCGGTTGCCAACTCCAGTAGATTGAATTGTGGCTGCCTGGAGGGCTATGAGCTGGGCAAATGCAGCAGGAAAGAGAATCATGATTGATTAATAATGTCTGCTATGGACAAAGGAAGTGACAGTGGTTGTACAGGTGGTGCATGTTTTCAGACTTTGTCCTTAAGTGTAATGGAATCATTGGGCACCCCTGATTCCTTCAACTGTTTTTCATATATCATGGTTAGAGCCTTCACTCTCCTGGCTGATTTTCTCTGAACAATATTCCTGTTAAAAAATAACTCCCAAAGGTGAACATAATACTCCCAATGTGGTCTCATTAGATCAGAAAACAATGGGACTATGATCTCCATTAAAACACATTACCATCAGTGTAGTCAACAATTGGGTCTCTTTGTGTGACTCATATAGAGCATGTGGCCTACTATCACCTCTAGGTCATTTTCACATAGCAGTCAACAATGCAGTGTAATTTGAGGGGTACCACAAGTCCCCAACCACCCCAAAATATCTCCCTATTAGACTGTCTGGTGCTGTAGTCTCAGTCTATGTGGTCTGACATCCCTCCATTAGAGGTACTTCTTTGGGTTAGACAATCGTGGTTGGGGGAGTGAGTCGAGTCCAGGCTGCTCCTCTTAGGAATCATTTACACATTGGTGAAAATGTAAAAGCAGAATGGCTTTTTCATTGATTCAGTGAATATTCATTGATTGCCTGCCATGTGCTAGGCATTGTCTTAGGCTCTGGGGATAAGGCAATGAACAAAAGAAACAAAACTTCCTGTCCTAATGGAGCTTGCACAATCATGTGGGCAGACAGACATTATAACCAATAAAAATTGTTATAACAATATAATAAAAATAATAAAAATAGATGGTAATGAATGTTTTGGAGAAAAAATAGAGCAGAGGAGAGGAAGGGGAAGTGGCAGGAGAGGAGATGGTTGTGATTAAAACTCAGAAAGGGCCTCACTTAGAAGATGGAAGGAGATGAGGGAGGAAGCCATGTGGAGATCAGGGGTGGGGTGGGGGGGAAGCACAAAGGCAGCGGCACAGCAGGTGTAAAATTGTGGGAGCACGCTTAGCAAGACTGAGGAACAATAGGAAGAGCAGAGCAGTTAGAGAAGTGAATGATGGGAAAAATAGTAAGAAATGAGTAGAGAGAGAATGGGGTCAGATTGCGTAGGCTGTGTAGGTTATTGTAAGGACTCAGGCTTTCATTCTAGGTGAGATGTGAGACCCCAGGAAGGTTTTGAGCAGAGGGGTGACATCCCCTGACTTCCTTTTGAAAGGATCCCTCTAGCTGTTGTGTTGAGAATAGACTCCAGGTGGGCGAGGACAGAAGCAGGACAATTCATTAGAAGGTTCTTAATCTAATCCAGCAGAGAGATTTTCGTGGCTTGGACCAGGATGGTAATTAAGGAGGTGGTAAAAAATGGTCTAAATCTGGATATATTTTGAAAAATAGAGTCTAAAGAATTTGTGGATGTTCAGATACAGGGTATGAGAGAAAGAAAGCAATCAAGGATGACATCGAGGCTTTTAAGTCTGAACATCTGGAAGAGTGGAGTTGCCATCATTGATGTGGGGAAGACAGAAACCAGCAGAAATGTGCGGGAAAATCTGGAGTTTTAGACATCTGAGTGAAATTACCAAGTAGGCAGTAGAAGTTATTAGTCTGGAGTTCAGGAGAGCAATCTAGTCTGGAGACATATAAATTCTTCAGCATATAAATAGCCATTAAAACCCTGAGGCTGGGTGAGATCAAGGGAGTGAGTACAGGTAAGATGGGAAGACAAAGGACTGAATCCTAACTACAAGGTCAGGTTAATGAGGAGATGAGCAAAAGTGTCCGAGAAGAAGTGACCAGTGAATAGAAAGGAAGTCATGACAGGGTGGTGTTCTGGAAGTCCAGAGAAAAGTGTATCCAGGGAGAGGGAACAATCCTTGGTGTCAAATACTCCTGATGGGTTAAGCAAATGGAGGGCTGGAAATAACTACTAGATTTAGGAACTTGGAGGTCGCTGGTGACCTCAATAAGAGCAGTTTTGGTGAAATGGTTGAGACAAAATCCTGATTGGAATAAACTCAGGGAGAATGAAAGGAAAGAAACTGGAAATGGCACGTATAGACAAAACTTTTAAGGAGTTTTTTTCTGTAAAAAGAGCATAGAAATAGAGAGCAAATGGAACTGTAGCTAGAGGGGGAAGTGAGGTCAAAAATTATTATTTTTAAGATGAGAAAATTATAGCGCTTTTTTTCCCCTTGATGGAAATGATCTGGTAGTGAGGGCTTTTCAGTTTAACTATTTATCTTCAGAATCTTGAGTGGAGAGGACCCAGGACAATATTTTTGATGGGAGGAAGAAAGTCTGATTCTTGGAATAGTCTACCAAGTGGGCAGGCTGTGATGGAGAAAGCAGCCTTTGGGAAGCTGGGTTCACAGGATGTCAGCATGAGCCTACTGGTGTGGACAGGATTGTGTATGGCAGGGATTGGGGGTGGATCCCAAAGACAACTCTCCCTACGTCATCATGATGCGAGATCCTCCGTAAGAGCACAGCGATCAGGTGAAAGTCCACCCTAACATGTCTTATAGTGAATTTGCATTACCACTCATTTTTGGTTGTTGTTGCTTTTTCAGCTAGTCCATCAAAATGTATTTGTTAAATATCTCCTAATCTCAGTCTAATTCCCCCCGCTTGTCCAATTCACCATTGTGTCTAAGTTTCCTAAGACACATGACAAAAGGTGGTTTTCTAGTTAAAAAGTTCTCTTTATTCCTGCTAGTGTTTGTTTCTTCCCCAATTCCTCATCTGCTTTTATTTCTTTTCTTTCAAGTGTAAGTCTCAGTGGGACCTAAACAGTTAGCACCTTATCATTCTCCCTGCTATATATATGTCACCTGAGACCCATCTAGTTATACAGAGTTGGGATGTCCCATAAACAGGTGGCTCCCTGTGGGACAAGAGAGCATATTCCTTCCTTCCATCCATCCATCCATCCATCCATCTGTCCATCCATCCAATTAATATTTATCTAGTACCTACTCTGTGCCAAGCATTGTTTCTGGCACTTGGGGATTCAATAGGGAACAAGACAGACATGGGTCCTTTCCTTAGAAGTCTTCTAGTATAAGAAACAGATAATAAGTAAAATTGAAATCCAAATTACTGTGATAAATGCAATGAAGAAAATGCACAAGATATTGTGACATAACATAGCACACAAAGGAAGGGAGGGTATTTTCTTTAGATGGGGTGGTCAGGGAAGGCTTCTGCCTTTATAATCCTTTCACTATCCCTCACCAGAAGTTACACCCTTTTCCTGGGGAGATGGGTGGGAATGAAACTCTGTATGGTGTCCATTGTATTATTTGCCCCTAGATGCTCCAGAGCCTGTCTGTGAGACCCGGACATACAACTGTATTTCTCTAGTCTGAGGCAAGATTATGATACTTTAACAAGAGTCTTAATCTAACAGAAATGGATATTGGCCAGTGGGGTGCATTCCTCTGATGCCTGGGGCAATCTGGCAACTCCTGGGATTCTTCCAGGTCTCCCTGGTCCAGGAGCTCCGCCCTGAGCCTGGGGAATAAAAGAGCACTGGGCTGGGGATCAGGGCACCAGGGTGGTTCAAAATTAGTGGAAAAAGGGGACAGTAGTTGAATATTTAGAAATCACTATTCATTATAAACACTGAGAATCGAATCAGAAGGATTTTAAGTCAGAGAAGACTATGAGTTAGCATAACCTGATGATGACCTGTCAAACTGGACATTAACAAACCCGCCTCCCTACCCACCCCACAAAGTCACGTGAAAGTGAGACCAACTTGCCCGACCAATACCAGCTTTCATAATTCATTATCCATCACATTAAGTGATACTGAGGGGAAAATAATACTGGCATGACAGATAACCACATGTCAATCAAAATAAACACCAGGGTGGAAGATTGTTTGGAAATTCAGATACAGAACAACGGAAGACATTTGTTGCAAACGGAACAAGAGCCGCATGACTCTTTCATGAAGGGAAAGTCTAAGGAAAGAATATTTTTGAGAAAGAGCCTCTTCTAATTAATGTGACACATGCCAGGCAGGGCCTGCATGGGTAGGGAGGTGGAGAAGTACCTGTTATTTTTCAGCACTTTGTATTTTTCAGCATTTTTAGTAAGTACTTCTGAATGAAGTAGGGCAAAGATTGCCGGAGGGTCTCTGTAATTTAAAGAGTTAATTTGGGTTCATTCTGAGAAGTGTTCTTGGCTAACTTTTATCTCAGTCCTCTGCCTTGAGTGCCACCTCCCGCAGCCAGGGCTTTTCCCAGGCCAGCTGGGTTAGGGAACACTGAAGGCAGTGCATTTTTAAAGCTGACAGTTTAGTTCAACTCACCCTAATCTAATCAGGGGCTCACAGTGGGTAAAATTACCCCTTCCTGCGATGTGAGGCTTAAATCTCTCCACTCTATTTCTACTCGGTTCCTTATTTCATGTAACTCGGGTTGTGTTAGTCTTTCTAATGGTCCTAAACCTTAATTGCTCCCATCTGTTCAATATTACATGGTAATTTGGTAGTGAAAGAGTACTAGGCTAGGAGCCAGTTTGGTTCCAGTCTTGGCTTTGTCACTAATTAGCTGTGTGACTCCAACAAGTTCATTCATCTCCGTCTTGGTTTACAGCCTCCTCTCAGCCCAGCTTTCTCTCCCCTGCTTTGACCTCTGCAAACATGTAGGGAAAAGAGGCAGCTCTAGGGAAGTGCTTTGAGACTTCACACCTAAGCCAGCGAAGGTGGAGGAGATGAGGGGGAAAAAAGGAAGACACCCTCACCTTCTGACCCAGATATACAAACCCTCCTGTATCTGGATCCGGCTGCTTCTTTCCTCCTGATACAATGGAGGGTGCCTCTGTCTCCTAGCAAAGCCCAGATCCTGCATCTGGGCTATGAATCCATCCCCCTTCCCCTCTCAAGGGTTCTTCCGTGTTATCTCATCTCCTGCTATCAGCTCTCTTCTCTTGGATCAGTCCCAAAGTCTGCAAATATGCTCCTGTATCTCCCCAGATTCTTCCCTTGTCCCATATGCCCCTCTAGTTGCTGCTCCATTTCTCAGCTTCCCTTCACAGTCTGATTTCTTTGAAAACTTGTCTCGGCAAAGCCTTCAGACACCAGTGTGGCTCCTGCCCCGCCCTTTCATCCCCTTTCTCATTCTCCCCATATGCTTACTTTGCAACCTAATATTATATACGTAGTCGTGATATTAGATGCGCTTCTATTACATATTATGCCGAAAAACGCTCCACTTTTGAGTACAGTAGTGTAATTTGCATATATTTTTTCTTGTATGATTTTTTGTATGTCCCGGAATTAATAATTACTTTAAAAAAATTCTCAATTTTCTATGTCCCATTATTATATTCATCCCTATGGCCCAATGGCATTGGAAACCACCCTCTTAATATTTCCCATACTTTGCAGCCATTCCATTTTTCTCCCCCTGGAGACATTCCTCTGGGAACCCTCCATGCTTTTGCTCTCATCTGAACCTGTTGTTCTCTAGGCCTGCTACTCAGCTGTCATCTGGGGACTTCCCTTGACTGTCACTTGAAGATATAAATGAGGTTCAAGAAGTTTTATCTGGCAGCCTTTGGTGGGACATAGTGGAGTCAGGAGAGATGAAAGTGAAAAGAAAAATTCAGAGGACTTTGGGGTGAGCTCAGGCTTGAGGTAATTACAACTTCAAATGCATGCTTCTGAATGAGTCATAGGTTCTTCTCAGGTTTAGTGATAGTATGTCCAGAAGATTATTATTATTATCATTATTATTATTCCTGTATCAGTCAGGGTTCAATCGTGCAAGCAGGTTGACTGTGAGTGTAATGGGATAAGAGATTTACTTTGTAACTAGATTTTACACAATTGTGGGAAGTGAGGGGGAGTGGAAGACCAGAGGATTCACCCGCTAGTCAAACTAGAAGCCAAGCATGTCCAGCTACTGAAGTGGGATCATGAGGAGGATGGGAACGTCTGGGTCCTCAGCCTCATGCCTAGTGATGGTTCAGGGCCACTGTCGGTCACTAGGGTCAGCAATCTGGAAGAAGGGCTGGGGAGCAGAGGAGAGCCAGGGTAAGCTGGATCTTGCTGGCATCTCTGCATCCATCTGTCACCTCTTCTAACTATCATGGTGTCCAGAGAGCAGTGGCTACTGTTTTTCTTCTGTAGAAGTACCTCTTTTGGCCAACTCTAGCCAGGGATCACTTGGATAAGGGAAACACAGTTCCAACTTAACCAAATGGACAACTGGTTATTATGGACTGAATTGTGTATCCATCTCCCCTGCCACCTCCCAAATTCATATGTTGAAGTCCTAACCCTCAGAACCTCAGAATGTGACTGTATTTGGAGACAGGGTCTTCAAAAAAGAATTAAGTTAAATGAGGTCATTAGGGTGGGTTCAAGCCAATATGACTGGTATTCTCATAAGAAGAGGAGATCAGGACACAAACACAGAAGAAAGACCATGTGAAGACACAGAGAGGAAAAGACAAGCATCTACAACAAAGGAGAGGGGCCTCAGCAGAAATCAAGCTTGCCAACACTTTGCTCTCGGATTTCCAGCCTCAAGAACTGTGAGAAAATAAATTTCTGTCATTTAAGCCACCCAGTCTGTGGTATTGATAATTTGTCATGGTAGCCTTATCAAACTAATACACTGATCCATACAGCACCATGCCTTACATTTGTATGTTGCTTTATACATAGCAAAGCATTTCAACATGGTAAGAATAGCAAGCACTGATAATCACAGCTAACACTTAGAGCTACTATGCGCTAGGCATTGTTCTAAGCATTTTACATGTATTAATCAATTTAATCAACACCTCAACCTTATGAGATAGAGTATTATTTTCATTCCCATTTTACAGATGAGGAAAATAAAGCACGGATAATTAAATTTATTTGCTTGAAGTCATACAGCTTGTAAACATTGAAGCCAGGATTCAAATCCTGGCAGTCTATCCCTGTGACCTCATCTTGCCCTTGACTCTGGCCTTCCTGGCACCTGACCTTTCTTTCCACTTACGTGGCGTCAGTCACCCTGCTCACACACACGTCTCATGCTCCCTCTTCCCCTTTGCGGGCCATGAATCTAACTTCCCTGTGTTCTTGGTGGATTTCTGCTTTTGTTCACAGGGGAAATCTGTCAGGGAAGCCGTGTGCGTTTCCCATGTCACCCACATGGCCACATGCTTCCCCAACCATAGGGCTGCGACCCCAGGTCTGTATTTCCCAGAAAGAAAAGCCTCATTCCCAGAATGGTGGGGTCGTCACATGATACAGGATTGTTCAGATGACAAACGGAGCCAGGTAGTCTACGTTTCTTTCTGGAATAAAAATTTGATTTCAGGTTCACTTCTCCTTACATGGTCAAAACAGTTCTCCCGCCTTAGGTCATGTGATTACCCAGCAGAGTTCAGTCCCCCAAACCGGGAATTCTAGAGATGGTCCACCTCACTCCCAGAAATTACGTATCTCTGAAACCTTTCTCGATTGTATCAAAATGCACTAAAATCTGTTAAAAACAAAAAGGTGGGTCTATCTGAATATGTCAGTAATCTCTATTTGGTTCCAAAATGGCAGATTAAACTACATTTGGAACAAAGAGGTAGCAGGCAGCCATGTGAAATGCCAAGAGAGCCCATTGAAACAGAGGCCTTGCTTCACATTGTCAGTGAGACTGAGTTATAATTACCCACACCACTTCCCAGAACAGTTGGTTATGTTCTACTTGGGGCTTCTGAGTATAATGAAATCCTGTTGTTGCATTGAAAATATGCATTTCCTCTGCATGTGAAAAGAATCACCTAATAATTTTCCCACTCATGTAACCCACCCCTTACAGAGAAAATTCTGGGTACCACCAAGCACTGTGTAGATTGAAATCATATAGTAATAACAACAACAACAACAAACATTTGATGAGCCCTTGTTATGCACCAGTCACTATTCTGAATGCTCTTACACGCAGCTCTTTTATTTCTCATAACACTCATGAGGCGGATGCCATTTTTATCTTCATTTTACTGGTGAGGAAAGTGAGGCCCGGAGAACTTAGAGAGAATCACGGGTCTAGTGAAAAACAGAGCTGGAGTCTGAACCCAGGTCATCTGTCTTCAAAACCCTTGCTTATAACTGCCGGGTGTTCCTACTCTGAAGAAGAAAAGGTGAACAGATGAAAAGATGAACATGAATGACTACTGTTTTCCACTGATAACTTTTTTTTTTTCTGATTCTGAATTCATTTTGTGTGTGGTACTGACCATCACGGGAAGGGGGGAAGGAGGTGTGTGAAGGCCCAGTAGGCTATGATCAAACAAATCTTTTCCATCTTAACTGCTTCCTCTCTCTGATCTCTAGTTTAAGATAGCTGAGTCCTGACCATTGGGTCTGAGCTACAGGCCTGCTTGCCACAGAGCACTGAACCCAGGACTCTGTTGGCCAGAGAAGCAGGTAATGTGATGGCATGCCAAGTCAGCACAGATGCCCTCACTCCCTTAGGGGCTGTGACCCCCACTCTAAACTGCTGGGCTATGTCTGTCCTTTCTTCTACTACCCAACGTCTCAAAGACCAGCTGTATCCATTAGGGCTCTCGGTTACAAACCACAGAAGCTAGTTCTGGTGAATTAAAGCAGCAAAGTTATGGATCAAAAGGATACCAGGGAGCTCACAAAGTGGATGGGAAGGCTAGAGAAAAGAAGAAGAAAATGAGCCAGAGCCCAGGAGCAGAAAAGCACTCAAGACTGCGTTGCAGGGAGAATGTCGTGAGGGGGCCACCCTGGCCAGGCACCGCCAGGATGCTGCGAGCTCTTAAGCGCGTCTCTCTCTCAGATAATCTCTAGCTCTCCTGCATCTTAGGGTCACTCTTTTCAGCAGTGTGATGGTCTGACTGGATGAGAGTAGGCCATTTGTCTGTGGAAGGTGGAGGGTCAAGATGAGTTGTGGAGACAAGAATATAAAAGCTTGACTGACTCTCGATAAATTCACATAAAATTCCCTGACTTCAAGGGGCTGAAAACAACAATTCCACCCCTGGGCATATATCCAGACAAAACTCTAATTCGAAAAGATACATGCACCCCTATGTTCATAGCAGCTCTATTTATGATAGCCAAGACATGGAAGCAACCTAAATGTCCATTGACAGAGGAATGGATAAAGAAGATGTGATACATATGTACAATGGAATATTACTCAGCCATAAAAAAGAATGAAATAATGGCATTTGCAGCAACATGGATGGACCCAGAGATGATCATACTAAGTGAAATAAGTCAGAAAGAGAAAGACAAATACCATATGATATCACTTATATGTGGAATCTAAAATACGACACAAATGAACTTATTTACGAAACAGAAACAGACTCACAGACATAGAGAACAGATTTGTGGTTGCCAAGGGGAGGGGTGGGGGGAGGAGTGGATTGGGTGTTTGGGATTAGCAGATACAAGCTGTTATATGTAGAATGGATAAACAACAAGGTCCTACTGTATAAAAAACATATCCTATGATAAACCATAATGGAAAAGAATATGAAAAAGAATGTATATATATGTATGGCTGAATCACTTTGCTGTACAGCAGAAATTGACACAACGTTGTAAATCAACTATACTTCAATAATAAATGTTTTTAAAAAGCTTTCAGTTTTTCAAAAAAAGGGAGCTGAAAACAAATAACAGGAAGTTTGAGAGTGGGCGAGCAGGCCTAGAGAGGTGCGAAACAGAGGAGGAGCTGAGTAAGTCTTGACTCTTGGTTACTATCCAGAAAGCCTTGCTCCTGTTCTTGGCCTTTGGAAGCTGGTGGGGAAGAGGGGACTGAGAGGGATTGCCTACAACAGAAGTTCGTTCTCTGCTCCACCCTTGGCTTCGTCATCCCTGCTTCTGCCAGAGACAAAACATGAGTCTGGGAAGGATGCTGATCTAATGAGGGTCTGCTCCACTTTATTCTCTTTTTAGTTCTCTTGTGTCTTAATCTCACATGTTATTTTAGCATAAATGACACAAAGAGGAGGGACATTGTCTGACTGGCTTCACACTTATCGATATAACCAGCAAAATGATTTTATAGCTGATCTTGAAACTCTAAGCCTTTTTTAAATCCTGACATTGATGGGACAGAAATCTTTAAATGCTTTAAAAGTTCAAGCCTTTGAAAAGACCTACACAATTTCTATTATTTTTATTTTAAAAAGGCTGTAAATTAAGAACCTGGATGGGAGGTGATGTTTTATAGAAAAGACGAGAAAAAGACAACTTGACTGTTTTCACTTTGTTTTGAATTTTTGTAACTAACAAGCTCAGAGCTGCTATTCTGGCCTTTAGGATACTTCTAGTTTCATAAGGTTAAAAATACCAAATACATTATTTTTTGCTCAAGGAAAAATGCATTAATAGTTTTCAGACTCCAAACACCAAATATGACAACTCTCCTTGGGTCAGCTAAACAATATCAATAAAGTGAGTATTATGTTTAGTCAAATAACAATGAAAACTAGAGCAAATCTAGGACAATAATTTAATACAAAGAACAAAGAGGAAAAACATTGTGCAATGTGAAGGAAGTGTGGTTCAAATGAACAGTTATCCCTTTAATAGATAATTCCGAACTCTATTTATCTGGAATTATTTTATGGCATAACTTTGGTAATGCTTCCTTTTTTGTTCTAGACTTTGCTTTAAGAGTCCTTTGGGGATGAAATAAAAATGGAGTTTATACTAGGGAGTGAAGTCTAGACAACATAAAGGCAGCACTGGCTCCCTGGTGTGTCACCTCTGCAGTCACACAGGGCTCCACACACAGGTCTCTGTGCTTGATTGAATGACTTGCTGTTGCTGTCTTGAAATTGCTAATAATGTTGGAAGAAGGTGCACTGCATTTTCATTTTGCAGTGGGCCCTACAAATTATGTAATTGCTTCTGCAGAAAAGCTGTATCAGTACAGGCTCTGTTGAGATATCATCAATGCCTCACAACAGGCTAAACCAATGGCTGGCATGTTTTCTGTAAAGAACCATGAGGTAAGTATCTTGGGTTTTGCAGTTATACTCAACTCTGCTGTTGTAGCTTCAAAGCAGCTATAGACAATACGCATGCTAGTGAGTTTTGTAAACTTTGTTACAAAAAGAGGTGGACTGAATTTGGCACATGGGCTGTAGTTTGTCAACCTGGGTGCTTGATCTTAGGCTACCAAGAGATTGTCAAAGGGATAGATAGGTGGGGTGGGCAATATTCTATGACCCTTAGTCAGCCATGGAACATTTTCACAATTTTTGCCATAATTGAACTATTCATACTATTGTTTTACTAATAGTTAATATTCTGCAAAAAGCTTAATGTATATTAGAGCATTTTATAATCCTAACAGCCTCGTGAACTATGGATTATTTTCATCCTCATTTTGCAAAAGAAACCAAGTTTCAGAGGATAAGCAATGTGATCAAGTTACTCAGTGAAGACCTGAGATCCAGAGCCTGCAGGGATGGAATGAGCTACATTCCATCATCTGGTGGGCTGGGTAGCAGGCAACTGGCTACTGGTACTGTTTGGAAATACTGACATATGTGAATGCTTTATTTATTTGATTTTTGAAGTAAATAAAATATTTAAATATTTTTTAAAAATACAAGCGATGGCAGATTCAATATCGTCAGCCTTCTAGTAACATCATCCTACCTCAGCAGCATTGCTTTCTTAATGAGGGGAATTATAGCTTAGAACCCTCCCTTGTATGTGCCCTCCAGGTACCCATGGCAGGAGCTTGTGCAAGTGTCACCCGGCCCATGCGGCCAGCAGAGAGCCAGATGGGAAGTGCTGCCAAAGGTGTTAGCAGTAGGAAGGTGATGGGATTTGAAGGATCTTTGTCATTCAATTGCTCTATGGGCCTGAGGCTGGGGTCTCAAACGCTGCTACGGTTCCTTTCCAGTAGGCTGATAGGTGTCCCCCAGGCAGACACCTGAGTGACCCTCAAATACATACACTGAGTTCTCAAAATCTACCTCTTTATAAATTCCCATGTCCCAAACAAACCTGAAATACATGATTTCTTGTTATAGACGTGAGACTGCTGATTCAGAAGAATGATGACGAAAGAGAAGGCTAAAATCAGAGAAAATCCTTCTCCGTTCAGAATTTAGTCATCACCATCGGGAGGGGAACAGGCACACATCACTTTCTCGATTCCCACTGGAGATAACCGTGCATTCCCTGGGGCCAGGGAGAAGGAAGAGCCTCTGCCTCACAGGTGCCTTTTGTGACTTCTTAGAGAACTGCCTTCCTCAGCTCTGGGAGAATAGCTTGTTTGCTCTGCATGGCAGCTTAGCAGGTGCTTTCAGAGCCTGGATACCAGTATGCAAAAGGAAGGTTCTAGATGAGAGGTACGCTGGTGGTATCAAAAGGAAGAGAAAGTTGGACAGCAAGTAGTCTTAAAATTAGGCTAGAAAAAATTCACATTAAAAGACTTTTATGTACTTTTTTCTAGAGCTATCCAACTATCATAAAAAAAGGACACAAACCCCAATTTATTCCCATGAAATCTTGAGCCCAGAAACCATTTATATTATCGTTAGAAAATATGCACTATAAATTCGACACCTAAGATAGACAGTTAGAATCAGCCCCATGGCCAGGGGGTTACCATGGAAATTATAGTCTGTTTTTTTTTTTTTTTAAAGCAGTGTTTTGTTGAGTTGATAGAACAATGATTCCAGATTTTAAAGAAGTATTTATTTTTCCCACTCAAAGAAAAGCAGGGACACTTAAAAGTAGGTCACTCGGAGTTCTGTAGGGAAGCTTGATGACAGAAATAGAAATGGAGATATATTGTGACCACATTTTGAGCAGTTTCAACTCTCTGGACTAAGTGATGTCATGTGTAATCTCAAATGGAGGGACGAGCAAACCAAGCATGCGTCTGTTAGTCCATTATCAGGACTCTTGAGAAACTGTGGTACCCAGGGGCAGGGCAGGTGAGTGGTTCTTCCCCACTCACCCATCTCTTTCATCTCTTCACCGTCACTTTCTGTTTTTTTCTCTACCTTGCTTTTCATTTTCCCTCTCCCTTTAGCCAGCAGAGCATGCCATGGACCTCACAGCATCTCCCAAGAGGCAGGGAAAAGAAGCCTAAATGTGTGAAGATGCTCCTGGTGAACAGTTAGAATGACCTGTTTTCTCTGATTTCGTTACGGAGAAGGCCGACTAGAGAACAGTTTGGTTGTAAGGAGTGGAGATGATAAGGGCAGGGTAGATGGAGGTGTGAGTTTGAATACTGGGGGACACAGCTGCTCCCCTTTAGCCTCACCATCACCAGAACACAGTTCCCCATCATTCACCCAGAGCTGGTCTGCTCATGCCTTTGACAGAAGTACCCTTCTGGTACCTGAAGGTGTGCTGAAACATTCTTTCCCCATCCTCACTGAGGCAGGAGGACAGGGTGCTTTTTGAGGAGGACAGAAAGGATGGGATTAGAAGGCCCAAGAGGCATTCCTTAAGTATCCTACTAGGTAACCTTCTACTCAGATCCGCCTTGGGAACAGCTTGTTACATTGGTCCATGCCCTAAATACACGGTCAGAGACATGAGCGGTGAAAAGGCCAGGAATCCACCTGGGAGGCTGAGGCAGGCAGGGATGGGTAGGTGTTAGACATGCACCCCTGAGGATAGGTGCTCCCAGAGATAATATGCGTGTGAAGATGGGAAGAGAGCTAATTTGGGGTGGTCAGTTCCAAGGTGCCAAAGAAAGCATTCTCCTTGCTCAATGGACACATCCTTGTTTAATCCTAACAAATCTGTTTGTTATCTATTGCTATGTAACGGATTGCCCTCAAAACATCCAACAAATGCTTATTATCTCATAATTTTTGTGAGTCAGGAATCTGTGTGTAGTTTGTGCAGGTCCTCTGGCCCAGCGTCTCCCAGGCTGCAGTCATGGTGCCGCTGGGGCTGCAGAGCCTCAAGGCCTGAATGGGGAAGGTCTGCTCCAAGCTCACTGTAGTGGCTGTCAGCAGACCTCAGGTCCTCTCAGGCTGCTGGCTGAAGACATCAGTTCCTTGCCTGTCATAGGGCAGGGGCTTCCCTCAGAGAGCAAACAAGGGGGAGAGCCATAGATAGGAAGACAGTGTGAACAAGATGGAAGCCACAGATGTTTTGTAACCTGTTCTTGGAAGTGAACTGTATACTATTCCTTAGAAGTGGGTCCAGCCCAAGGCAAGCGTCAGGGATTATATAAAGGTGTGAATACCAGGAGGCAGGGATTACTGGGGCCATTTTAGCTGCCTACCACAGATAACCAACTTGATGACCAATTGTAGTCTTCAGATTTAAGTCCAAATGACTTTTGGTGCCTTCAAAAACCAAATCCATCCTCAAAGGGTAAAGATGTACCACCATTGAAGATATTAAAAGACAAAACCGTCATGGCCTCTTAAAGTGTTAAATATCTGATGAATTGAAGATTTTATGTCCAAGAGGACAACACTCTTTCGGGTATATAAGATCTGATGACTGTGAGCTCCATCAGTTCCATCCATATCACATTTTCGCTTTCACGATTAGGCTTTTTGAATGTTGGTAATTAGCAAAAATAAAAATATTCTGTTTTCCAAAGTGAAAATAGATTCTTTGTGTGAATCTAACTCCCTTTGACTTCTGGAGTCCTTGAAATGGGCACGAAAGAGAGTGATTCCCTATAATCATTTGGTTTGGTCATTTGAGCCCTCAGGCAGGCAGCAGAGATCCGGGTACTTGAGTCCAGTTCCTCTGTGCTGCTGTATCTGAGCCTACTACAGGCTGGCCATGGCATGGAGGCAAGTGGAGCTAGTATCGAGACGCATAGAAGCAGGCTGCAGTGTGCTTTGTCCACCCTGCTCTCTGCAATGATTTGTTGCTTAGAAAATGTAATCCTCCTAGTCCGAAAGTAGGGAAGTTCATATTTAGAAACCTGGAGATACTGTGAACCAGGAAAAAAAATGGCATCTTGATTTGCTGGGTGCACCAGGTCCTGTTGGCTTCTGGCCAAGCTTCAGGTTGCTGGTCAGAGCTATTCAAGGAATGCAGAGTGGAGAGTCCAGCTCTCCTAATGGGAGTCAGAAGCAAGGCTGATTTCCTCAGCTCACACACCCTGAATCCACCCCAGTAACCCACTCACTCTGCCCCAGTCGGGGCTCCAGAGTTTCACCTAAGCCAAATTCCCCATTTCGTCTGACTCGCTCCTAGTTCTAGAGATTACGTCAAAGCTCTGCTCTCAACACAGGTTTTCTACTGATTGGGTCTACTTCTCTCTGTCTCCAAAGATAAGTTATATGTAAGCAAGATTATTAACAGGTGGGGTCAGATCGGAAGGCAGAAAGTTTAACTCACTAGTGACTAGAGTGGGCCTCTGGGGCCACTACCAGGCAGGAGGAAAGGAACACATTGGAGAAAGCTCTGGTTTTCTTGCTGGGGTGCACGGGAAGAAAGAGACAGTCCAGTCCAGTATCTCCCAGGAGCCTGGGAGCCTGGGAGCCTGTGTCGGGAGCTGGATCCTGAGGGTCTCCTCGGATTTCCGCTCACAGTCAAGAGAGATGGTGGGAATTAGCTTCTGGGTGAGAGTGGAGGGACCAAGTATTAGGGTTCAGGAATTTTTCTTTTTTTTTTATAAAAGTATGTTTTCATGAACACAGTATATGTAGAAGTTTTATTTTAGGTAGTGGAGCAGATGTGTGTATGTGCATGTGTGTGTGTGCATATGTGTGCATGGTGGTGTATGGGCACGCGGTGCCCTGTGGGGGACTGGGGGTCGCCTTGCATTTGTTTCTGTGTCTTAAGGTCAATGTAAGAAGTCTGTGCTGAAAATCTCTTACTAGTTTATTTCCTCTCTTGCACTGAAAGCCCACAAAACATGACTTTGGATCTCTTTCCCCCGAAGCTAGAAGATGGTGCAGAACAGAAGGTCAGAATTAGCAAAAGCTGCTCACAATTCCTCGTGTCTCCACTCCTAAGACTCTCAGCTGTGTTTTAAACAAGTCAACGCTTGCTCACCAGCCCGCTTTGCATTCTTGTGCACAGGGTGCCAGAGTCATTTAGTTTGAAGAGCACCGAGGCTCAGGAAAAAGAATTTGCTTAGAATCTATCACGCCTGTGCTGGGAAAAGAAAGGGGAACAGGAATGCTGAAGTCTGAGCTTTCATTCTGACAAGATCTGTAAAAAGAACTTTTACTGTTTCTTTTCTTCTCTTTTACTATGATTACTGCATTTTCAGTTTGCATTGTTATTAAGTCTTAGAGTGCACGATTAATGGATGCATCACTTCAAGAAAGGTAGAAACCAATTTCAATAACAGAATAAAAAAAGATCAGCTATTTGCAGTCCATCTCTGCTTCCCCCTAAATGTGCCACGACTACTAAGAGGAGGTGAGCAGAGACAAATAACCAAACCCTGAAAGGATGGGAGAGAGGGAGGAACATAAAGGGTAGGTCCTGTCATGTGACTACATTTGCATCTTGACAAACATCTCTTTTATCAATTCTTTTGGATAAAGAAACATGTGTTTACAGTGTGTCTACATTTACAAAGGTATTCAGAGATATGAGTTAATTATTGTCAGAGATCTTATTGAATTTTTGCCTCAATGTCTAGCCCATTCAGCATACGTTAGGCTTGCTCTAAATTGACATGTAGCAAACTTGACCTAATGTAAGCCATGGCCACAGGTCACAGTGACATCTGGTTGTCAGCACAGATGTGAGGAGCCTTTGGTTCAGGGGCTGGCTGAGAACATACTCTCTCCCCAGTGAGTGTGACTTGGCTTGGGACCTGAATGTCCTTCCTTGGAACTGGTCACAGAGCTTTGGAAACTGAGAGTCCCATTTGGAACTGACAACTCATGCTCTGGGCAAAAGTAGTACCAACATCAAGTCTTCTAAAGAGTATGAAAGCAAAACTCATTTTTTCCTCCATGAATAGAGAAAATTAAGTCCAAACTGTTAGTGCTTAATTCCAACATCCAATGGAGAACTGAAATTTAGCATTAGCAAATCATCAAATATTTATGGAGTGCCTTCCCAAGTACAGGGCATCATTATAGGTGCTATGGGGAGTAGAAAAATTGGAAGACATGATTTAAGCCCTCAAAAATCATATACTCTTTTGGGAAGGTGAGGTACACTCTATACTGGGGCATCCTAAAATGAGATCAAAGGATGGCTTCAGGGTTTCCATGTTTCCCCTGAAATTATGTGCAAAACTTTTGTGTATGTGTATTTTTTCAGGGGAGAATGTCAAGGGTTTTACATCAGATATTCAAAGGGACTCATTTCCTAAAAAATATCCAACAACTGGGGATCTACTCATTATTTATTTGTAGTAAAAACGAGAACTAACATTTATTATTGTGCTTACTATGTGCTAGGATTTATTTTAGGCACTTTACTTTTGACTCATTAAATTGTCACAATAACCCTAGGGGGTAGCGATTATTATTATTATTTTTTTACAATTATCCATTTTATTTATAGGCATTTACTTATTAAGGAAAGATACTAAAGAGCACTAGACCAACTGTGAAATCACTTAGAAATTTCTATGAGAGCAGAAACCATATGGACTATTTCCATTTCATCCTACCACCACTATACGCCCCACCAGCTCAGGACCTGTGACTTAAAGATTTTTTTTTTTTTTTTTTGCACACAGAGGTTATTCTAAACATAGTGATTGCAGACTGCAACAACAAGGCTGTAACTCTAGATGCTTACTCCATGAATACATCATGGCTTTTTGTTCTCAAGATATATTACCAAGATGAAATGGCCTAAATTGCTTATATATTATAATTAAACCCAACAATCACTTTGCATTGAGATAGCCAAGTAAATTTATATTAAATAGTAAATAGGTTTAAAATGACCTTTGGGATTGGAAGGGCTCAAACTGATAACATTGAAAGTTACAGCCTATCTTAGTTTCCCATAATCTCTTAGGATTATTCAAAAGCAATGCTTAAGTATACATAGTAAGGGAAATAAACAATTATAGAGAAAGAAGAGAAAAAATGAGGGTGGTTAAAAATTACCCTACATTAAAAGAGTTGTAATATCCTGCATTTCATGCATCTGTAATGAAACCACAATTTTGTAGGTGTTTCATTTTTTTAAGATGAGAAGGTTTTTAATATATATTTGGACAAGGAATGATATCTATATCCATATACCTATATATCTATATCTACATATATGCTGTTTTTTAAATGGGTAAAGATAAGCTATATTGACATAGTGAAGAATGTGCCAGTTTTGGCAATACAGAAGGACTGAATAGAAAAAGCATTTAAATTTAAATCAATAAACTACACTTCTGGTTCTAACACAAACTGTGTAATCCTAAACAGATCAACCTAACTCTTTGTAGGTCCTTTTCTTCACTTGTGTTTCCCACTTAGAGAACTTCTTTTAGCATTTGTTGTAGAGCTGGTTTGGTGGTGCTGAATTCTCTTAGCTTTTGCTTGTCTGTAAAGCTTTTGATTTCTCCATCAAATCTGAATGAGATCCTTGCCGGGTAGAGTAATCTTGGTTGTAGGTTCTTCCCTTTCAACACTTTAAGTATATCATGCCACTCCCTTCTGGCTTGTAGAGTTTCTGCTGAGAAATCAGCTGTTAACCTTATGGGAGTTCCCTTGTATGTTATTTTTTCCCTTGCTGTTTTCAATAATTTTTCTTTGTCTTTAATTTTTGCCACTTTGATTACTATGTGTCTCGACATGTTTCTCCTGGGGTTTATCCTGTATGGGACTCACTGCGCTTCCTGGACTTGGGTGGCTATTTCCTTTCCCATGTTAGGGAATTTTTTGACTATAATCTCTTCAAATATTTTCTCGGGTCCTTTCTCTCTCTCTTCTCATTCTGGGACCCCTATAATGTGAATGTTGTTGCGTTTAATGTTGTCCCAGAGGTCTCTTCTGCTGTCTTCATTCCTTTTCATTCTTTTTTCTTTATTCTGTTCCGCAGCAGTGAATTCCACCATTCTGTCTTCCAGGTCACATATCCGTTCTTCTGCCTCAGTTATTCTGCTATTGAGTCCTTCTAGCGTAGTTTTCATTTCAGTTATTGTATTGTTCATCTCTGTTTGTTTGTTCTTTAATTCTTCTAGGTCTTTGTTAAACATTTCTTGCATCTTCTCGATCTTTGCCTCTATTGTTTTTCCGAGGTCCTAGATCATCTTCACTGTCATTATTCTCAATTCTTTTTCTGGAAGGTTGCCTATCTCCACTTCATTAGTTGTTTTTCTGGGGCTTTATCTTGTTGCTTCATCTGGTACATAGCCCTCTGCCTTTTCATCTTGTCTATCTTTCTGTGAATGTGGTTTTTGTTCCACAGGCTGCAGGATTATAGTTCTTCTTGCTTCTGCTGTCTGTCCTCTGGTGGGTGAGGCTATCCAGGGGTAGGGATTATTATTTTTCCATTTGTCAGGTATGAAAACTGAGACTTTGAGAAGTTGCTAAGTCCAAGAGCATGTGATTAATAAGTGGAAGTTGAGGATTTGGACTCGGATCTATTTGACAACAAAGTCTTTGTTCTTAATCTCTGTGACATATAGTAATCAAAATATGTGAGAACTGAAAAGCAATAAAGGAACAAAGTAGAAGAGATGGCAGAGGAAGAGAATCTGAGCACGAGGAGCAATGGCAGGGAGGGTTACGTGCACCAGAGCAATGTCCTCAGGAAGGAGGTGAGCATGGAATAGGGCCTGTAAAAAAGAGAGGGCTTTTGCATTCAGTGCTCAGGATGTGAGATTTTGAATTTAGAAATACTTTCCTGCAGTCCCAGTTAGTGAGAGCTGAAATTCTTTGCCTTAACAGTGTAAGCCTTTAAGGGTACTTCTATATCCAACTCAGCACATAACTTTTTGCACTCCCACAAGGGCAAAGCAAACGGCCACGCTCCGGGGTCATATAACAAGGTGAGGAAGATGAGGCCCTGCTCACAAACTTGTGAGGAGACCCACGGGAAGAGAATTCCAACCAGAGGTGGTGACGTTCAGGAACATAGCAGAGGACTATGGGCAGCAGTCCTCATCTTGGAGCACGGGTGTCCGGGCTGGGCGTGGACGAGCAGTTAGGGCTTTGATGGGGGAGGGGAAGAGGGCTGCAGGGCTGAGATCTGAACATGCCTGCCCTTTGCCCCACTGGCCTAGTTCCAGCCTTTTCTGGACTTTATGACTCCAAGTACTCTCTGTAGGTTCCAGCTCTTATCACTATTGTCAAAGGGCATTAGTTGATCGAATTCCTCTGCTGGTATTGCCTTAGCTTAGTCCCATGAGCCTCCGGAGGGTGAAGCTGGGCCTATAGGCACAGCTCAGCATTACTGGGGTTGGGGTGGGGTGGGCAGGAGGCAGGGACAGCCTTGGTGTTCTTGTTTGAGATATTTATTTATTTTCCCCAATGAGGCCTCTTTTTCAGCAAAATCTCCTTCCTTTTAACCCAAGTTGCCAGAAATGGGCCTTTGCCTCTCAAAGTGACCTCTCCTGAGGAGGGTTTCCATACTTCACGATGGCTGTGCCCAATCCAGAGCCCCCCATGACAGGCTGTGCGTCCTCAGATGTGGTGCTGCCCCCTTCCTGGTCACTGGTGTCCCTGAGTTTTTTCAGAGAGAGGCTCTGTGAGCCTCCCCCATGCTTTACAGTCCTTCTAACTGTGCTAACAAAGACCAGACATTCCAAACTTAACCCTTCACCCCCATTTCTCCAAAGGTTTTTCTCACCAAATAACAGGTAGACAGAGGGAAGTGGCCCATAACTTCAACCTGTGTCAGGAGCCGCCTCGCTCTACTCCCCAGGTACACTTGAGTTAACTTCACTTCAGTGTCCTTCTAGGTGTCCATGTACAATGGTAAATGGTCAGTGTGGTTCATCTGGATTCAGTTATTTCTGATCAAATAAACCTTGGATTTACTAAAAGGGTTACATTGAGTACACCTGTGTGAGTGTCCTTACAGGATTTGTCTTCAACAGGTGACAATGGGCTGGTTCCAGGAGCCATGCGCTACACTGGCACTTTCTTCCACTTGCCCTGAGCCCTTAGGGATGTGGTTTACCTCGCTAGTCCTTGCCTTCCTCACTTAAACTGGATAGGTGTTGGTTAAGGTTCCCTCCAGGACTAATAATCTATGAAATTATAGTTACCATTTTCATCTGTAAATTATAAAAGCATACATTCAGCTTAAGCTACTAACCTTTCCTCTCACTGAGTCCAGTGGTCCTTATAGAGAAACAAGCTGCCCTCTCTCAAAGGATCTCTGTAGTTGACTCTCCCCCTACTCCTCTCTGTGCCTCTCTGTGTCTCTGTGTCTCTCTGTGCCTCTTTGTGTGTATGTGTGTGTCTCTCCGCCCCCCCAACACACACATACACACAAACACACAGATACACACAGACACACCCCATCTGAGGCTCTCATAATGGGATGGGCTATTTAGTCTTCCTTTCAGAAAACCCTGCCATTTGAGTGGGAAAGGTCTGCTGTCTGGGATGTCTGGGTCATGCGTTATTAGGAAGAGAATCTAACTGATCCTTCCCTTGAATAATAACTGCTTCTCTCTAGCACCTTCTTTCTTCTCCTTACAGTATCCTTGCCTATAGCAGTCTTGTGAAAGAACTCAGAGCACAGCAGACTTCAGAGGCATTCGCTGTCCCAGCCAAAGCTGCAGTGACCTGGGTCTGGTAGAAAGTCTACTACTTTTGACTAATCATTACTCTCCAGGCCTAGGTGGCCATGCAGAGGGAGATGGAGAATGCTTTGCTCTCCATATCTATGTTCCCCTGCCAGGGCTGGAGGGGGCATGGTAGACCTCTAGATGAACCAGACTTCCTCCACAGACATTGGAGAGCCTTCTCTGGGTACAATGGGAGGTTTAGAATATTCTAGTTCAGTGTGGATGGACCCAGGATTCTGCATTTCCAACAAGCACCTCGTTTGATTCCTATGGAAACTAACTTTTCTTCTTAGCATTTATCACTGGCTAACCTTATATTAGGTAGTTATCTGATTATTGTCTTCTACCCTGCACACACCCCTCCCCCACTTTAGAACACTCCATGACTACATAAGTTTGTCTTTTGATTTATTGTTATATGCATTCCCAGAATCTGGCATATACAGATGTTCAATAATTACTTGTTAAATGAATTAAACCCTGAAAAACGGTGCTCTCTTGGGATATTGCGAAATACTGAGAAGTGTGCATTTCTTACAGTAAAATTTCCTTCTGCTATGTTGTGATATACTTGTATGTTTGTACCTGGAGGTGGATGGAAGGAAAGGTTGGTGTCAGCCACTGCACTGCCCTAGGATTCACAGCATGGGTTTGAGCCACATCAATGTGATACCTCTCCATTTTAAAGTAGCCCATTTGCACTGTGGGCCTATATGTTTCCAAAAATATTATTTCTGTTAAAACCCTACTTTCATGTTGAATCTATTGAACAGGTCGTTTAGGGTAGAATAACGTGCTATCGGGATCTGACTGTAAATCCACCTCTGGATAAAGCAAGTGGTTGGGCAGACATTGCAATATCATGGCAGTGAAACATAAACGTGCTATGAATATATTCTATTAACTGGTTTGTCAGGCTAGGCAAAGCTCAACTGTTCACATAATGTTTGTATATTTTATTAAAGTCTCAAATAAAAAATCTATTCTTGAGCTTTTTAAGATCCCAACAAAGGAAAATAAAAGAGATGTCTCATCTACAGACCCAGAAGAAATATTAGAGTGGCCTGCCAAGCTCAAAGTAGACAAGAATGTGGCTGCTGGAGCCAAGTTGAGCTATCATAAATTTAAAAATGTGTTCCTTCCACTTGAAAATGGCTTCCTTCTGTCACTTAAAGGAAGAGCCGATTCTTCCAATGCAGACATGCTCCAGCCTTGGAAAAAAGCTATAAAGTAAATTAAAATGCCCACAAGATACTTACTGCTCTTAAAAAAATGCTCACCAGCTTCAAGATCTTTCCAGCATGCCTCACAATGAGGCTAAATAGATGAAATTGTGTAGCTACAACCAAACTTCATCTCCAAGCTTACCTGTAAATAGTAACTCTCAAGCAAAGGGATGAGACAAAGAAACACTGGAGAGGAGAGAAAAACAAACCACATGCTGCTTTGATGAGAAACATTTAAATGCAGAATAATGAGCAAAGAAAGGCACCAGAAAAGAAAATATATTGATTGCTACACTGTGTCAGAACCATCCTGATAATAGTGTTTTTCCCATGTTAGCGATATGGTTGTGTCTACTGAAGTATTCTTTGCATGGAAGTCATATGGTGAAGCCACCTTGTATTTAGGGAACAAGACTGGTCTTGGAAATGAGGCCATACATGTCATCAAATACAACACTTCCCTCATTTATGTGGGGGGAAGACATTTACAACCTGAATCGAGGACTGAGCTGGGGTCTTGAGTTGGCTGTCCACTGAGGATTCTCTTAGGCCTCAATAGGGATGAAGACAAGGCCATTTGGACACCAACTCTTATGTAGCAAAATAAATAAATAAATAAATAAATAAATAAATTTTTTAAAAATGGGATTTCTCTGTGGCAACAGGCCAGAAACTGGGAAGCAAGGAGCCTTGAAAACTTGTGTACACATTTTCTATCAATATTGCCTTGCTCTACAAAATATTCCTGGTTGGGTGAACAGCTTCTCACAACTTTGCTTTTTTTCCTATCATTTTATTATAGAAATAAAGGAGGAGGAAGAAGGGAATGAGCATTTATTATCTACTATGTGTCCTGAAAGTTCCATATGTGCTCGAAAAGGTCCCAAATTCTCCTGCCTTTGGAGCTTCCCTTGAATGATCAACGAATATAGACTGAGACTCCATCCCACATGATCTCATCTTCAAGAATTTCTTCTTTCTTAATAACTCTAAGTCTTGCCAGAAGATGTGCCCACATGCCCTCTATTCTGACCTCTGTCCCCTCTCACCCTGTACTTCTCCTCCAGCCATCTCTCTCTACACTCCTTGCCTTCTGTCATCAACCCTGCTGTCTTCTCTCTACCCAGAGGCACTCCAGGTGTGAACAAAGGCCTTTCTCTTTTCCCAGAAAGCACAACTACCACCTGGCTTTAGTGTGTGATAAAACTTTACAAATGGCTTGAGAATAATATAAGATGATTACCATGCCAAGATGGAAAATTCAGACCATATACCAGATACCCTACTCCTGGAAATCATGAACTAAGACACTTCACAGGGACCAGCTGTTGGCTGCTCCCTCATGATACCCCAGCCTACAACACTGGTCAGGGACCAGTCCAACTCCCTCGACTCTGTACTCACTTACCTTAGGCCAAGTTTTTCTCAACTTGTCTTAATGTCCCAGACCAGCCTTTTGCATCACTATGCATAGAAGCCTTGTTTCTCATTCTCCGGAATGTCTTGGTTATAAAATGGAATCTGGTCTTTTCCTTTGGATAGCTAAATTCCCCCTTGAAATGCTGTTCTCAGGCAAAGAAGCCAACTTCCTCTAAAAGTACATTCTTGAGCAATAGGTATAAACTGCAAGTGGCTTTCAGATGGAATTTTATATGTACTTTTTCTTTTTAGACATTGCTACTCAGATTATTCCATTGTATGAAATACATATAGTTCATATCTTTAACTTATTGATTTGCTTATTGTCTACCCTCCCTTAACAAGAATGTAAGTCACATGTGGTTGTGATTTTGGGGGGGGGTGTGTCATTGTTTTATCTAAATCAGTGTCTGACACCTAATGGGCACTCAGTATATATTTGTCGAGGGAATAAATCTTATTTAGTACTCAGTATAAGCCTACAAGATAGGTATTATTAACCTCATTTTCCAGAAGAGAAAAAGAGGCTAAAAGAGCATAAATGGCCTTTCCAATATCCCGCAGATAAGAAGTTATAGAATGCTTTTGACAAGCTTCAGAGCCAATGCTATTTCTGCTACATTTACTTATTATAATTTTGTTCCCAAATAGTATTTGGCAGCTCTAGCCTGTCTCAGTTTTGTTAAGGGTTTTGTCTGAACTTAACTAGACATTTAAAGGGGACTACTTCTTAGGACAATGACAGTGGTGGTGATAGAGACCCAATGGAAAGGTGAAATGCAACAGAATGGAGTCAGGACCATGTAACCCAAGGGTCTCATCCTTCTTGGTATTCCTCCTTACTAGGCTCAATTCTCATCTTTGCTAAAAAAACAAAACAAACACCCTAGCACCTGGTAAACTTTGCTTGGTTTTTCAGCATGTATTTGGTCTACATTTGAGCATCCATTGTTCTCTATCACAAAATCCAAAGTTAGTAGAAGGAAAGAATCATAAAGATCAGAGCAAAATAAATGAAATAGGGACTAAGAAACAATAGAAAAGATCAATGAAACTAAAAGCTGGATCTTTGAAAAGATAAACAAAATTGATAAATCTTTAGCCAGACTCATCAAGAAAAAAGGGAGAGGGACCAAATCAACAAAACTAGAAATGAAAAAGGAGAAGTTACAACCAACATCACAGAAATACAAAGGACCATAAGAGACTACTACAAGCAACTATACTCCAATAAAATCGACAACCTAGAAGAAATGGACAATTCTTAGAAAGGTACAATCTCCCAAGACTGAACCAGGAAGAAATAGAAAATATAAACAGACCAATTACAAGTACTGAAATTGAATCTGTGACTAAAATACTCCCAACAAACAAAAGTCCAGGACCAGATGGCTTCATGAGCAAATTCTACCAAACAGAGAAGAGTTAACACCTATCCTTCTGAAACTATATCAAAAAACTGCAGCAAAAGGAACACTTCTGAATTCATTCTATGAGGCCACCATCACCCTGATACCAAAACCAGACAAAGATACCACAAAAAAAGAAAACCACAGGCCAATATCACTGATGAACATAGACGAAAAAATCCTCAACAATATACTAGCAAACCAAATCCAACAATACATTAAAAGAATCATACACCATGATCAAGTGGGATTTATCCCAAGGATGCAAGGATTTTTCAATATTTGCAAATCAATCAGTGTGATACACCACATTAAAAAATTGAAGAATAAAAACCATATGATCATCTCAGTAGATGCAGAAAAAGCTTTTGATAAAATTCCACATCCATTTATGATAAAAACTCTCCAGAAAGTGGGCATATAGGGGACCTACTTCAACATAATAAAGGCCACATATGACAAACCCACAGCTAACATCATACTCAACAGTGAAAAGCTGAAAGTATTTCCTCTAAGATCAGGAACAAGACAAGGATGCCCACTCTTGCCACTTTTATTCAACATAGTTTTGGAACTCCTAGCCACAGCAAGCAGAGAAGAAAAAGAAATAAAAGGAAGGCAATTTGGAAAAGAAGTAAAACTGTCACTGTTTGCAGATGACATGATATTATACATAGAAAATCCTAAAGATGTTACCAGAAAACTACAAAAGCTCATCAATGAATTTGGTAAAGTTGCAGGATACAAAATTAATACAGAAATCTCTTGCATTTCTATACAGTAACAACAAAAGATCAGAAAGAGAAATTAAGGAAACAATCCTATTTACCACTGCATCAATAAGATTAAAATACCTAGGAATAAACCTACCTAAAGAGGTAAAAAACTTGTACTCTGAAAATTGTAAGATGCTGATGAAAGAAATTGAAGGTGACACAAACAGATGGAAAGATATAGTGTGTTCTTGGATTGGAAGAATCAGTATTGTTAAAATGACTATACTACCCAAGGCAATCTACAGATTCAATGCAATCCCTATCAAATTACCAATGGCATTTTTTGCAGAACTAGAACAAAAAATTTTAAAATTTGTATGGAAACACAAAAGAGGCTGAATAGCCAAAGCAATCTTGAGAAAGAAAAACGGAGCTGAAGGAATCAGGCTCCCTGACGTCAGACTATACTACAAAGCTACAGTCATCAAAACAGTATGGTACTGGCACAAAAACAGACTTATAGATCCATGGAACAGGATAAAAAGCCCAGAAATAAACCTATGCACCTATAGTCAATTAATCTATGACAAAGAAGGCAAGAGTATCCAATGGAGAAAAGAGAACCACTTCAATAAGTGGTGCCAGGAAAGCTGGACAGGTACATGTAAAAGAATGAAATTAGAACATTCTCTAACATCATACACAAAAATAAACTCAAAGTGGACTAAAGACCTAAATGTAAAACCTTATACTACAAAACTCCTAGAGGAAAACATAAGCAGAACACTCTGTGATATAAATTGCAGCAATATCTTCTTTGATCCGTCTCCTAGAGTAATGGAAATAAAAACAAAAATAGGCATATGGGATTTAATTAAACTTAAAAGCTTTTGCACAGCAAAGGAAACCATAAACAAAACAAAAAGACAAGCTACAAAACGGGAGAAAATATTTGCAAATGCGACCGACAAAGGATTAATCTCCAAAATATACAAACAACAGCTGATACAGCTCAATATCAAACAAACAACCCAATCAAAAAATGGGCAGAAGATTTGAATAGATATTTCTCCAGATAAGACATAAAGGTGGCCAAGAGGCACATGAAAACATGCTCAACATTGCTAATTGTTAGAGGATTGCAAATCAAACCTACAATGAGGTATCAGCTCACTCTGGTGAGAAAGGCCATCATCAGACAGTCTACAAATAATAAATGTTGGAGAAGGTGTGGAGAAAAAGGAACCCTCCTACACTATTGGTGGGAACGTAAATTGGTACAGCCACTATGAAGAACAGTATGAAGTTTCCCTAGGAAACTAAAAATAGGGTTACCATATGATCCTGCAATCCTACTCCTGGGCATATATCTGGAGAAAACTATAGTTCAGAAAGATACATGCACCCCAATGTTCATTGCAGCACTATTTACAATAGCCAAGATATGGAAGCAATCTAAATGTCCATTGACAGACAAATGGATAAAGACGATGTGGTATAATATTTACGATGGAATATTACTCAGCCATAAAAAAGAATGAAATAATACCATTTATAACATCATGGATGGATCGAGAGATTATCATACTAAGTGAAGTAAGCCAAACAGAGAAAGACAAATATCATATGATATCACTTATATGTGACATCTAAAAAAAATGATGCAAATGAACTTATTTACAAAGCAGAAATAGACCACAGACATAGGAAACAAACTTATAGTTACCAAAGGGGAAAAGGGGAAGAGGGATAATTAGGAGGTTAGGATTAACATATACGCACCACTATATAGAAAGTAGATAACCGACAAGGACCCACTGTATAGCACAGGGAACTATACTCAATATTTTGTAATAACCTATAAGGGAAAAGAATCTGAAAAAATATATATACATGTATAACTGAATCACTGTGCTGTACTCTTGAAACTAACACAACATTATAAATCGACTATACTTCAATAATATAAAATTGATTATGGTGATGGACATACGACTTTCTGAAAATACTAAAAGCCACTGAATTGCACACTTTAAAAAATGGGTCACTGGTATGTCATGTCAATGATATCTCAACAAAGCATTTCAAAGAGAGACAGAATGCTGCTAACAGAAAGAGAAGCAGAGACAGTAGATGGACAGAGAGTATTCAGATAGTGCCTGCGTCATTGACCCTAGAATTTTATTCTGCATATTCAATCCTTGGGCTTCCCAAAACTTGATTTGTTGAGTCAACAAAATCCCCAGGCCTCCTTTGCCATCCTTCCCTTTCCTTTTCTCTTGATTAATTTGAGTTGGCTTTCTGTGACTTGCCATAATAGGCCTCCTGTTATAAGGGGAGTGGGGGTTATATTTAGAGGGCAGTGGGGCTGTGCCCTCCGTCAGGGGACTCTGACCTTCATGTCAAATCGAAGATGACCGCTGGTCTCTATACATGATGCATGCTTGATAAATGTTTATTAAACTTAAATAAACATTTCCAAACTTAAATGACGGAGCTTTTCCCATGGGGACTTGAATCCAAAGATCCTCTCCTTTCAGCTCAAGTTGGTTTTCCTTGGTGACATACGCCAAGTGATTTCCAAAACCCTATCTGGGAGATTTTTCTGGCATGCATAATTTCTCCTGAAAGAGAATTTAAACTTTGCCTTAAATTTAACTGAACTGTACTGATGTGCTGGTAGGCCTGTTTTTGAGTGTTTCCACAATCTCTCGGTGGGGGGCAGAGTTTTGAAAATGAAAGAGTTTTTCAAACCCAAGCAAATGTGATAATTGCAGGTCATAGGGGACAGTAGCATGCATGGAGGCTGGCCGCTGGGTCACCACTGACCCAAGACAGGGCAGGCCTTTGCATGCTAGGACTTACACATACCCACGCACATCCGTGTCTCTGTAAATAAAGATAATTTGTGTTGCCTGATATTCCTTAGCTATTTCTGGCCTATGGGGCCATTAAGAAAAAAATGCTAGTGAATTTTCTACTACACTCATTCTAATATGTGACAAATATTTCTGCTTGTGCAGCACAATGGTTACGTTTGAATTCCTTATAGAACACTTGTGTATCAGTGGTTCTCAAACTTGAGTGTGCATTATAATCACCTGGAGGGATTGTTAAAACACAGGACACAGGGCCTTATTTCCAGAATTTCTGATTCAGTGGGTCTAGGGAAGGCCTGAGAATGTGCACTGTGCATTTGTAACAAGTGCCAGGGAATGCAGATGCTGCAGGCCTGAGCACCCCATGTGGAATGCCACTGAGTTATGGTGTACGGTCGAGTGCTTCATTTCTTAAAACTGATATTTGTCTTATGGGTTATTTAATTTGGTTACATAAATTGTAATTTGACCCAGTGACCCGGACGTGAAATTTTCATAGCTCATTTCTAATTCATGAAGCCCCAGTTTTAAAGTAAATGATCATTACTTTAGTTTTTAAATGTTCCATTATAAACATCAGTTCTTGTCCTGTTCTGTGGTTGCCCTTTCCTCATTGGTTCAATCCTAATGTCATCATAATCCTTCTGGGACCATTGGAAATGTAAATTCCCAAGTGAATGGGGTCTGGCAGAGAAAAGAGAGGAGGTGGGTGGAGTGGTTGGTTGGATTCTAAACTATCAACTGCGCAGCTATCTAAAAATAAGTCCTCTAAGTCAACAAGACTGGCTGAGAGATAAAAATGAGATGATTAAGAACATTTTGCAGAATTGCCTCTGAGGTATAGAAGTCTTCATGTGACATTTCCTTTTCTCCCTCCACTGGGAGAAGAGCAATGTGCTGAAATGCCTAAATACCAAACTTTGTGTGACTTCAAATAAAATTATGAGAAAGGGCAAATCAGCACAAGGGACACAAGGAATTTCAGGGCTCAGCTTTAAAATGTTTGTGCTAAGATTATTAAGTCCTCCAAAAAAAACCATGTTCCGTGCATGTGTGGTATGTAGGAACTCATAAGACATTCTTACATGCATGTATTTGTGTCTTTTATTAGACTGGGTCTTGCAAAAACTTTAATGTAATCTGTACAGAGAATTGCACATCGAAGCGTACAGCTTGAATTTTTACAATTTGCACACACCTATGTAATCAGTTTCCAGATAAAGGAAGAATTCATTACCATCTTCCCAGGATCCTCCCCATGTTCCCTCAAGCCACACTCTCCCATCTAGGTAACCACTATCTAGTATTCTGACACCATATAGATTTGCCCTTTATTTCCCCTTTTATGTGACTGGAATCACTCAGGGTATATTTTTTATGTCTGGCTTCTTTCATGTTTCTGAGAACAATCAAGCCCTCACACATGGTAAAACTTTAATTAACATTGTGATTGGAAAAGTAATACACATGGTAAAGTCAAAAAACAAAATTCAAACAATGCCAAAAGATATAGAATAAAAATAAGTAGGTATGTGTGAGGTTTAGTGGTAGGTGATTCATTCTCGTTGGTGTAGAGTATTCCATTGTGGGGATGTACCTCAATATATTTATCCTTTCTACTACTGATGGGCATTTGGATAATTTCCAGTTTGGGACTATTATGAATAGAACCATGGACTTTTTAGTATACTTCTCCTGATAAACATGTGTATTACTTTTGTTGGGTTTTGAGAATGGAATGCTAGGTCATAGATTATGCGTATGTTCAGCTTTAGTAGATACTGGCAAATCCTAATAGTTTCTAAAGGGGTTTTCCTGATGTATATTTGAACCAGAAGTATATAAACATTCCAGTTCCTCCACATCCTCAGAAACACTTGAAAAATTCTCATCTTGCTGTTTAGCCATTCTGTTGTTGTGTAGAATTATCCCATTGTAGGTTTAAATTTACATTTCATGATGACTAATGAAGATGAACAACTTTTCATTTGTTTTTTGGCTGTTTGGGAATCTATCTTCTTTGGTGAAGTATCTAAGTCTTTTGCCCATTTCTTATTGATTAATAGAATTATTTATATATTCAGGGTATAATTCCTTTGTCAGATATGTGTATTGTGAATATCATCTCCTACTATGTGTTTCTTTTTCACTCTTTCTGGTGCTTTTATAATCATTTTTTCTTTTATGATTATCACTTTGGGTGACCTGTTTTAGAAGGCTTCTTGTCTATTTCAAGTTCACAAAGATTTTCTCCCAAGGTTATTGTTTTAACTCTCATGTTAAAATTTGCAATCTATCTGGAATTAATTTTGATCTATGGTATGAAGTAGAAGTCAAAGTTGTTTTTTTTCTGAACAGATGTCTAGCACCATTCATTAAGAAGACCATCTTTCCTCATCTGTGTCTTTTAGAAACCTGAAAGCCTTCTGTTGCATAATCTTCCAATTTTTTTATTCAAGGTGGCTCTTGGATATTTTCTTTTCTTCTTTATTTTCACAAGCACAATTCTTGACTTTGGCCCCTTTACCTGAGGCCTTTGTCACAAACATCCTAACTGGCATCTCTGTTCCCATAACCCGGTCACCCTAATGGCTATTCTCCTCGTGTTATTCTCATTAATTCTAGGTTAATTATCCTAAGCAACATTTGCATCACATTAAATTAATTAAAAGGTGTATTAATTTTCTGTGGCTGCTATAACAAATTGCCACAAACTTAGTGGCTTAAGACAACAGAAATGTACTCTTTCACATTTCTGGAGGCCAGAGGTCTGAAATCAGTATCAGTGGATAAAATCAAGGTGTCACCAGGGCCACACTCCTTGTGGAGGTTCTGGGGGAGAATCTGTTCCTTGTGTCTTCCAGCTCCTGGTGGTTACTGGCCTTCTGTGGCTTGTGGCTGCATCACTGTGATCTTCTAGTGCAGCAGCTTCCCATCTCTCTGTGCTCTGTCTTCACATCACCTCCTTTGTGTGTGCTCAAATCTCCTTCTGACTCTCTCTTAAAAGGAAACACGTGGTTGCATTCAGGTCCTCCCTTCACTCCGCCCACCTCCACATAAACCTCCCATCTCAGTCTTAGTGTGAATCAGGATCACCTGGGGGAAGTTGGGGACACTACAAAGGCCCCTATTCACCAAGACGGGGCCTCTGCATTTTCTATTAGCTTTCCATGAGATTCTGATGCACACTGAAGTTGGAGACCCACTGAGAAGGACCCATTTCTGTATGATACTGTCAGGATATTGACAGTACCTGCTACAGGCGTGTGCCATGAGGCTGGGGAAGAGGTTCTCAAACTTGAGTGAGCATTGGAATCACCTGGGGACTTCGTCAAAATTCAGGTTCCTGGCTTTACTACTTGAAATTCTTATTCTCTGGGTCTGGGGTGAGGGCTCAGAAACTGGCATTTCATTCTGAGGCAGATATGGTCCATGATTTACAGGGAAGTTGTTTTGGAAGGGATTAACACTTTGACACTTGAACTGGGATTTGAGGGCAGAACAATACTTAAATGAGGGAGAGGGAGAGAGAGAAGAAAGGACAGAAGAGAGGAGGGTGGGTACAGGGCCTTCATGGTGTGAGAAAAAGCAGGGGAGAAGGAATCTAACCACCATTTTTTTGGGGGGGTAAAAAGAGTATTCAGTTTGGCTGGTTCCCAGGGTGATAGTGGGAGGCAGGTCAGCGCGGGATCAGGTACGGCAGGCTTCAGTCTCCCCAGTCAGGGCCCCTTGGCGTATGAACTTCTCGGTACAGATCAGAGCCGTGCTGGTGTAGTATCACGTTAGATGTGCATTCTGAAACGCTCTGACACCAGCAGACACCCAAGTCTTCCTATCTGCCTGGTCACGAAAGCCCTGTGTCCTTATCAACCTCAGCCACCCTGAGGGGTTTCAGAACTTTTGTCCTACCTCTGAGCTGGTTCAAATTTCCTTCAGTCCCTCACATGAGTACAACATCACCAGTGCTTCTGAAAACATGCCGAAGCAAGAAAATCATGAGCTCCATTTGGTTGCCTACTCCTCCCCACCACCTTTCTGGGCCGTTCAACGTCTGCTTCGTTTCTCCTACGTAGACTTCCAGGCTGCTCAGCGAGACAGCTTTTTTAGTTGTTCTGATGCAGAGTCTGGTCAAAGCAGACTGTAGCCCAGAAGGCACTCGGCTTAAATTCCAGGCCGAGGAGTGGTAGCTGGAAAGTGGTTATTTATATATTCCTCAGCTTGGAATAGTAAAACATTTTAAAAGGTATGGTGTTTAATCATGTCTGAGCCTGAGGAATGCGGAGCTCCTGTGAGGAATTCTGCTTCATGAGGATAAAAATAAAGAAATTGGGAGCTTCTCCTGTCAAGCTTTCCAAAGTGGTCTTGAATCTCTCACCTCTCTGGACCACTTTGTTTTCTTATAGTCTAATTTGAGTTATGAGATATTGTGCTTAAGACCATGTTCATTGTACCAAGACTTTGAGTATTCAGCCTCTGAATCCTCTCACCATTTCATGTAGGTCTCCCCTGTGTGTTTCTTATGCAAAGAGAATAAATGCCTATTTACTCCTCAAAGTGAATTGCTCAGTCGTATTTTTTGTCAGCTAATTACCATTTCCAAATACTCTGGGTTTCCTTTTCATTTACCACAGTCAGTCTTCAAGAGCTTTTTTGATTCTCATATTAAGGGGATAAAATCCAGCAACAAAAGGTGCTGAAAAGTAAGAAGGGCAAATTCTCTTTCCAGGAGACGAAGCTTATCATTTCTGTCACATTCTTACCCTCTCCTTACCCAGTGTCTGAGAATTTGAGACTTGAACCTGATCTTCTCAAATTGCAATGCAATATATGGCAATTACATCATCTGAGGATCTTTCTAATAGGGAACAACTGTTTTTAAACATGGACAATCCCTACCTTAAAATTTAGTATTTTTTAGTATGCAAACTTTGGAATCAAATTTCAAGGCACTGTAGGTCCAGGTACCATGTCAAACAGGTTTAACCTCAGACATGCAGGATTGCAAAAGTCACTCTGAAAGATTACACACTAAATGACAGGCCTCCCCACTTAAGCTGGGTCTGACATGCAGAGTCAATGGAAGAAAAGATTATCATCGTCATGGTCATAATTCACACTGTGTCTCATTTCTTTTCCCAATGCAAGAAAGTTTCTAATTCTTTGTAAGTGAAACATTGCCTCCATAGAAACTAAGGGAAAGTGGTGTTGTCAATTATTCAGTTAATTTGCTTCTTTTAGAAACAAATAATTTTTACTTTTGGACTGGCTGTAAATGTTACTGAGTCCTCCCCTGATTTCTTCATGCTTTTATGGCATATCATATTCAACTCTATTTTGGGTTCACAATTCTCAGCCAAACTTCCATTGTGGGAAAAAGAGAGACACGATATGGAGGAATCATAAAAGAAGAATGATATTCAAGGCCCAGAAATAATTCTTTTGCTATATTCAGAATTAGTCAAAGTTTCATTAAAATGCATTTTCCAGTTTGGGCCACTGCACTTTATGGTAACATGAAACACAAAAATAATTCAAGTGTTGGACAATTGAATTTATAAGACTATGTCAGAGAAATTTTTAAAAATATACTAAATAGATGTGGAATATTAGAAAGAGCCGAAGGGTATTTAGAGATTTTTGAGTACAACTGCCACCACTTATTCCTACCACCACCACGTTGCATATAAGGAAATAGAGATACATCATGAATTCATCATGTCTGCTTGACTAATTGGGGGTCGAACTGGGACCAGAGCTCAGGTACCCTGACTTCTGATCTAACGCAGTTTCCACAAAGGCAAAAGAGGTGACTTGATGACAAAGGTCTCTGGATGAATTGACCTATATGACTATTCCTATTCCCTTAACTACTGCCTTGGTTTCTTTAGAGTAGGAGACGTGGCTTTCCCTTCTGTCATCCTCCACTATGTGAACCATGTGATTTGAATTCCTGTTGAGTACGTATGAGCAAATTATTCTTGATGATTGTGGAGGATGAAAAGATGAAATATTTTGTTCAACATCAAAAAGTCCTTGACTTATGCTATCTAATGTGGGTATAGAGTCCCTACGCTCTACACTTGAAAAGAGAATAGAAAGTCATCTCTCCTGGCTTAGCTGGACATTCATTTCCTGAAGCAAATGCTCATATACGATTTCTTGAGATTCTCTCTAGATCCAGGAGGTTGCAAGTCTAGTCTTACTTCTGGCCCACCCTTCATTTCTCTCCAGACCCAAGCAAAGCTCTTACATGCACCCCTTTGGTCCTGTTATGGACTGAATTGTGTCTCCTCCAAATTCATATCTGGAAACCTTAACTTCTACTGTGACTGTTTGGAGACAGGGCCTTCAAGAAGGTAATTAAGGTTAAATGAGGTCATAAGGGTAAGGAATTAATTAGATATGACTGGTGTCCTTATAAGAGGAGGAAGAGACACCAGAAATGTCTGTGCATGCAGAGAGAAGAGACCAAATGAGGACACAGAGAGAAGACAGCATCAGAAAGAGAAGCCCCACCAGAAATCAAACCTAGTGATACCCTGATCTTGGACTTAGAGCCTACAGAATTGTGAGAAAATTAATTTCTGTTTAAGCCACCTAATCTGTGGTATTGTGTTAGTATCCCTAGCAAACTAATACAGATTTTGGTACGGTAAAGTGGAGTGCTGCTGTAACAAATACCTAAAAGTGTGGAAGCGGCTTTGGGACTGGGTAATGCGTAGAGGCTGGAAGAGTTTTGAGGTGCTTGCTAGAGGAAGCTGAGAATTGTAGTGCAGAGATTGTTGGCAGAAATATGGACGTTAGCAATTCTGGTGAGGGCTCAGAAAGAAAAGAAGAGAGCTGTACAGAAAGCTTCTATCATCTATCTTAGAGATACACACATATCATCATGAACAGAATGTTGGTAGAAATATGAACATTGAAGGTGATTCTGGTGATGTCTCAGTGGAAGTGAGGTATATGTTATTGGTCACTGGAGGAAAGGCGATGCTTGTTATAAAGTGGCAAAGAACTTGGCTGAAGTGTGTTCTTGTGGAACTTGTGGAAGGTAGGAGTTGCCAGTGATGGAACTGGCTATTTAGCTGAGGAAATTTCTAAGCAAAGTTTTGAAGTTGTGGCCTGGTTCTCTTTACTGCTTATGGTAAAATGGGAGAGGAGAAAGGTAAATTGAAGAGACTGTTAAGCAGAAAGAAACAAGAACTTGAAGATTTGGAACATTCTTAGCCTATTTATATTTCAAAAAATGAGAAAGCATGTGGCTAGACAATCACTCCATAAAGATAAGGGCCATGATCTTCGACACCCCTGCTCAGTCTTGAAGCAGTTACAGAAGACGGACCATCTCCCTTCTGCTTCCTATAAGAATATGGGAGTAAAATCTCTGAGGGGGGAATGAAACAGGAGGGAAGGAGGCAGGGCACAGCCTCTGAAAGAATGACACAGCCCGAGGACATGACATAAACTGATTAGAACCAAATGGGTCCAAGATGGCAGACAAGTCGACTTCCACTAGACCTTGAGCCTCAATATACACTCACTGTAACACATCAGCAAACTAAATGACACACCCACAGGTTCCATGACAGTTCCAAGACCCACCATAAGGATCAAAAAGTGGGCAGTGGCCCAGTTCCTGGAAATCCCCACCCCTTCCTGAAATAGCTGGAATACTCCTCCCACTCATTAGACTATGAAATTACCCACCCCTATAAAAACGGACAACCCCATACCCTGGTGCCTTTCTCATCTTCTGAGATGGCCCACACTCTGTCTGTGGAGTGTGTTTCTCTCTAAATAAATCCACTTCTTACCAAAAAAAAAAAAAAAAAAAGAGATGGCCCATGATCTTAATCAATTATCTTATCAGAAATGTGGAATAGAGATGGGATAATACCAGCAAAGATACTGCCAGTTTGAACAAAAGGAGTCTGAGACAGGGTGAAGTGAAGGAAAGCTTTCAGATTTCCAGGGTTCTACAGGACAGGACAATAGAGCTATCCACCTGTGAACATGCTTTATCCCTCAAGAAAAAGGAAGAAGGACCCCAAAGGCAATTCAGAGATTAGCAGAGCTGCCACTCCTACCACAGGCCTAGAGCTTACACTTGGGGGGCGAGGAGGGGAGGCTGTTTCCTCCTTGGTTTCAAAGGGCGGGGCCACCTTCTCCCTTTCAGCAGAGCCAGGCTACCCCCTCCCAGTGCCACAGGGGTGGGGCATCACAAAGACCTCTGGGGGTGGGGCTGCCATCTAGGGCTGTGGGGTTGCTGCTGCTACACCAGTGGGCCCAGAAGGCAGAGCATGGAACCAAAGAGGATTATTCTCATGCTTTAAGAGCTAATGGATTTTGCCTTGCTTAAGTTTTGGACTTGCTTGGGACCTGTGGCCCCTTTCTTCTTCTGATTTTTCTCTTTTGGATTGAAAATGCTTGTCTTATGCCTGTCCATTGTATTTTGGGAGCACGTAACTAGTCTGTTTTCACAGGGTCACAGCTGGAGAGGATTTTGCCTTAGTATGAGTTATAACTCAAGTTTCACCTATACCTGATTTAGATGACATTTAGTGGCACTTTCAACTTGGAATTGATGTTGAAATGGGTTAAGACTTCTGGAGATGTTGAGATGGGGTGAATGTAGTTTGCATATGAGAAGAACACAGATGTTGGAGAACTAGAGGGACAAGTGTTATAGACTGAACTGTGTCCCCCCCAAATTTGTATGTTGAAGCCCTAACCCCTAGTGTGATTGTATTTGGAGACAGGGCCTATAAGGAGGTATAAAGGTTAAGCGACGTCATAAGGAAGGCTTTAATCAAAGAGAACTTGTGTCCTTATGAGAAGAGGAGGAGACACCAGGGAGCTCTCTCTACACTCACACAGAGGAAAGGCCCTGTGAGGACACAGTGAGAAGGTGGCCCTCTGCAAGGCGGGAAGAGAGGCCTCACCAGACACAAACTGTGATGGCACTTTGATCTTGGACTTTGGGCCTCCAGGACTGTGAAACAATAGATTTCTGTTGTTTAAGCCACCAAGTCTGTGGTATTTTGCTATGGTAGCATGAGCAGACTAACACAGATCCATTCTGACTTTTGCCTCCTTCCTTTGTTCACTGCTACCCTCTATTCTTGACATCAATGACCCTCTCTTCGGGAAGAGATATGGGGATATATGTATATGTATAGCTGATTCACTTTGTTACAAAGCAGAAACTAACACACCATTGTAAAGCAATTATACTCCAATAAAGATGTTAAAAAAAAAAATGACCCTCTCTTCACTCTTTCCAAACCTCTTTCTACATATTCCCTTTGTTGGGGTCAGAACCTGCATTTTGTTTGTCCCCAAACATCAGTGACTAACTGTGTATAATTTATTTTTGCCCTCATGACTCATTCTTTAACTATGTCATATATTGTCAGTGTCAGTATTGTGTACCTCAAATTTTAAAAAATTTACATACAGTAAAATGGGCTTTGTGCATCAAATTTAAAAAATAAAGGGCTCCAAATACACAGAGAGGAATGCAACAAACAAATGAGCAAGAATTCAAGAGTTCACACCAACCACAACTTTGGATATTTACATAGCATTTTCATAAGTGCACAATTCCCACTGTCTCAAATATGCAAGACATAGAAAATGAAAATAATGCTGGAGTTAATCACCAAAAAATTTAAATTAAATTAGGTGTCATTATGTTGAAGCTCAAAGAAAATTAAGTAATACCTAGAATGTTTTAAGTCAGAGGGACTGATCAAAGTTGCTTTTTAAAACGAAGAAATATGAATTACTTATAACTGGAAATTTTGGACCTATATATTTATATAGGAGCAAAGTACTCCACAACAATTTGTTGCCAGAGGTAGGATAATAAATACCCAGCTTTTATGGAGTTTTACGGTTTAGGAGGTGTATTAGTTTGCTAGGGTTGCCATAACAAAGTACCATAGAATGGCTGGCTTAAAACAACAGAAGGTTATTTTTTCACATCTGGGAGCTAGAAGGCTGAGGTCAAGGTGTTGGCAGGGTTAATTTCTTCTGAGGCCTTTCTCCTTGGCTTGTAGATGGTAATCTTCTCCCTGTATCTTTACATGGTTTTCCCTTTGCATGTGTCTGTGTTATAATCTCTTCTTCTTATAAGAACACCAGTCATATTGGATTAAGGCCCACTTATATGACCTCATGTTACTGTAATTACCACTTTAAACACCCAATCTCCAAATACAGTCACATTTTGAGGTGGGGGAGAGGGGACACAATTCAGCCCATAACAGTAGGGATTTCTTCATCAACTTATTTCACCATCAAAATCATTCTCTGAAGTGAGTTAGAAGTTCCTCCATCGACAACAAGCAGAAAAGCTGGGATTCAAACCAGGTCTGGGGACTATAAACCCTGTTGATCACCACACCCCTAAACTTTAATTTGTATTAAAGTATAATAATAATGTATTATATAAGATATATAATAATATGATAAATTATATTATTAATTGGTTAAACATGTCCTATTTTGCTAGAATATGCAAGGGTAAACTGTGGTTCAGCCCAATGATCACAAATTCCAAAGGAATTTTGTTGTAATTTGGGGATACTTGGGTACATGCATTTGGTTTTCCATCTTGTATATACATGATACAGAGAGTGAAATGATGCTTGATAATCTACTCTCTTTTAAGTCACTGGGGTCACATCTAGCTTATTACTTCCTGAAAACATAAAGCAACTAAGTTCCTAATTTGCTCTCAAGGAGGCCCTTAAGCATAGAGGAGAAGAGAACCAAAGCTTTCTCTCTGGATCAGCTCTGGGATGGAGTCAGAGATGTACTTTAGTGAACTGTAATAGCGTAACTTCTAAAGGAGATAATGTGCGCAGTGGAGAACTAGATATATACACACACACATATATACGTATACGTATATATACATACATATATTATATATGTATATACATACACATATATTATTGATACATATGTATGTGTACATACATCATTGTATATATGTGTGTGTGTATATACTATATATACATATACACACATACATATATAGTATATGTATAGATATACTATATATAACTACATATACATATAATATATACAATATATACATATATGAGATAATATATGTGTACATAAACATATGTATTATGTAAATTATATATTATATGTATACACACAAATCATATATAATATTAATATATTACCATTATATACCCATATTATTTATATATTAATACTTATGTAATTATATTTAGATATTATATATATATAATATTAATATAAACATAAGTTGGGGGCTGAGATGGTGCCTGGAGAATACACATATATACCAAACATACACACAAACACATAATTTATGTATAGTATATATGGTATACAATATATAGTATTATATATTATGTATGTGTGTGTGCATCCTCCAGGCGCCATCTAAGCCAACATATGTTTAAACAGTTTTAGTTAATGCTTTACTCTGCCTTCTTAGGCATTTAGCAGAGAGGAACTTATGCTATATGTACACACACACCCTATTCTCAGTATTACAAAAATTTCCTACTTTCTAACAATAGCTACATATAATAAGTATAGTAAAAAATATTTTTACAACACTCCTAACCTAGAGGTGGGCATTATGAATGTTGTGGGAAATTAAAGATGATTCTCCAACAGGTTGAAAATTGCCCACAAAAACTGTCTCAGCACTCGGGATTCGTAAGACATGGGATTTGCATGACACTCAGGATTTATAAGACATTTGTTATCATGTGTAGAAAACATCAGGTTGGACATTGTCATTTCCCTTATTTTTGCAGATGATGTTCACAGGGGAACCCAAGTATGGAAAAACCTGAGCAAACATTTAGTGTAAGACTGAGTACAACATAATGCAGATACCGGCTATAAAGAAGGTATGACCACAAAGTAACTTTCTAAACAAGTGTTTCCATCCTCATCATACCCCCTGCCAAAGGTCAGGCAGCATGACGTGACCAGCAATAACAAACTGTAGCCCTTGGCTTTCGCGCTGGCCCCTATTTCCTTCCTGTGACGTTGAACAGTCTACTGAAGACTACATGTGGGAGAGTTAGCAAAAACCTTTAGTCTGTATTTTCTAGCCCTTGAGTTTTGTACAATTAGACTTCCCTAGAATATATATATTTCTGACTAAAAACAGATCAAAGGAACATACTGCTGTATCATCTTGTTCATGCACACGTTGTATTGGAGCCTTATTTGCCTTTTAACCCCTGCCACCGCCCCCCGCCTCCCCCCCCCCCCGCCCCCCGTCCCCCAGAAAAGACCTACAGAAGAATGCTCTGCCTCAGTCAGCAGAAGGCTTTTTCAAGAGTGGGTGGGCTATCTCCATTAGAATGACCTGATTCCATACAGCTGTCTTTATTGGTAGGGGTGCATTATCACAGTTTGGTATTCATTAGTATAACTGGGTATAGAACACTTTCATGGGAAAACAGAGGTAGAAAGAAAATGTGCTTTCTTCTTAGAGTGGAAATCAGAATCATTAGACTATTCTTGCCGGATTAGATTAAAAGTTACACCCTCATCTTTCGTCCCCAAAGCTCCTTGTAATTCCTCATGGCCCTTGTCTGTCCATGAGTATCTACCACGATGAACATCATAACAGGTAAAGCTAATGGACTGAGCCACACAACTAACTCCATTAGTGGATTAGAACTCACTGAGACAATTCAAAATTAGACAGATGACAATTTCCCATTGGAAATGGGATGTCAGTATGAAAGACGAGAACAAAGAACAAGTAACATTTCTAATTTGGGTCTCATGACATAGATGAGGTTAATGGCAAACAGGACCAGCACTTCTTCTCTGATGAAAATCATGCATCCCCATTATAAAGGCAGAAGAAATGAGCCCAAAAGCACTATCATCCTTCAGTTCACTAATCCTAACCTCAGTTGTTAGACTCTGCTGTATTATTGAAGAGGGTTATTTTCCTTAGCTAAATTAAAATCAATTTTTTGCCATTAGCTGGATCTTAACTACTCCCCACCAGCAGACACCTATGGCTAGTCAGAATGAAGATCCTTTTTTTGATGACTAGAATTGGAAACTCTGTATAGGAGGTAAAATCATGTTCCAGAATCTGCTTATAAGTCAAAATCTTGAGAATCTATTGAAATGATGGTTTCCTTTTACCAAAAACACACACGTGCTTCCATGTTGGGGATCCACGGGTTCCTAGAAGCGATTTCATGGTCCTTCACTGACTAGATGAATAACCCTGATGTCGAACGTGTCCTTGACTCCCCTCCTTCCTCTCCATCCCTGGCAAAACTGTCCCTTCACAGCCATCCTCACCTTCTGCTTGGCTCTTATCACAGCCTCCTCACTGATCCTCTGCCCTGGGTAGGTCTGATCCCTCTCACCCTCTCTGCAGCCAAAGTCAACTAGCAAACACACACACACCTAAGCCCATTGTGCCTCTGCTTCCATCCCTTCCAGGGTTTTCCTCCAGTCACAGAAAAAAGCCCAGATGTCCCCACAGTCTGAGCCTTATCTCTGCTTCTCCATCCTTACCTTTCATCATATCCTGACTGATACCTAATGCCTCAGAAGTTCCAGATTTTGTGCAATTTCCTGCACATATTTTTCAAATCCATGCCATTATTTTTAGCAGTCACATCAGCCTGAAACCCATATACTCTCCTCACTCCCTTTCCTTATTTGGTTAATTTCCTTTGCACCTGAATGGCTCAACTCAGTTGCCTTTTCCACCAGCAACATGTCCTGCCATCCTCAATCCTATTCCTGGCTCATTTAGGTGCTTTGCTCTGGCTGTCCATCATGCCTTGGATATATCCATATTGCTTATCACACTGCATTGTAATTATCTGCTTAGGTTTCTGTCTTTTCCACTAGACTGACTGTAAGTTTCTTGAGGGTAGGGGCTTGTATCTTATTCTTTCTTGTATCCCCAGGTCTTAATAATGGGCTTATAGATAGTAGGCGTTTGATAAGCATTTGATTGTTAAACAGATAAAAAATGAATAAAGAAAAGATGCTTAATAAATAATCACTGACTTTTTGACTCATTGTGCTGCCCTTTTTGGGATAAACAGTAGCTATTCTTGTGCATCTTCAGGATGTAAGAGGGAACATATACAGAAGTGTAAACTAAATGAAATAAGTGAAAGAACTTAGTTGAGTGCTTGGCATTTCGTAGTGCTCAATGCTAATTCTTTTTCCCTTCCTATTAAATTATATAATTAAATATAAATTTATTTAAAATTTTAATAAATTCTTATATAAATCTATATCATTTTATATTTAAAACATATTATAATTTACAAATTTATTTTTATTAAATCACATCTCAAAAGTAGAGCCAAAAACTAAGGGAAAATGTTTTATTGTAGTTAATCAGCAGCTGTTTACTGTATATTATATCCACATGCCAACAACCATGCTAAGTGCTGGAGGTACTTCGAAGGGCAGGATTTGGTGGCTTTGTGCCTTCAGGGAGCTTACAATCACGTGGACCACGCAGGAACCAAGCCTGCATCCATGCTTTCTCGGGAAACCTGGAGCTTCCCAGTAAAAATGTAAGTATACGTTTCTAGATCCAAGTTAACTGTTACTTCATCCTTACTTTTTTTAAATCCAGAAGGAAGTCATTATTTCTGTTAAATGGTAGATGCCAGGGACAGAGATGGCCTATAACTTTAGATCTTATTTAAGGATGACTCCTAAGGCACATTCCACATGCCATCATTCAGAGGTGGATTATTCAATCTCAGCCTGATCTGACACTTTGCCTCTGGGGTACACCCACAAGAAAGGAAAAGGTGAAATTCCTCGACTTCTTGGTACTAGTCTACTCAAAGGTTACGTGGGGAAGAGGCTGCACAGCTGTAGTAACATGGGGATGGAGATTTGGAACTATGAACTGCGAGGAGGATGCGGATGCTGGGAATTTGATTGTGAATTCCAGCTAGCTCTACTTAGATAAGTAGGCACCAACTCCCTCAGGAGATTGTCTGGAGGGCTTTACTAACCTACAGCTGTTGGAATATTAGAGAAATTCTCAAAAGACACAAAATAGACATTGGGAGCCAATTCTGCTCTTTGGGGTCTGCCTTCCTCACTCGTAGGCCCTGGGGACTGGCTTTTAGTGCACTGAGCTTTTACTCAATCACTTTTTGGTGCCTTGGGAAAATATGTCCCACATGAAATTAGATTTGTATCTGTTTTAATGTCATACAGAGTGAAGTAAGTCAGAAAGAGAAAAACAAATACCGTATGCTAACACATATATATGGAACCTACAAAAAAAAAAAAAATGGTTCTGAAGAACCGAGGGGCAGGACAGGAATTAATGTTAATATCATATGTACATATGTATGAATTTAATGACATAGCAACACAAAAGCAAGTTCAAGATGTTTTAGAGATTTGCTTAGCCAGTGGCTCAATTTTGTCCCCACTCTCTCACCCTCAGGCCCAGGGGACATACGGTAATGTTTGGAGACATTTTTGGTTGTCACAACTGGGGCAGCAGTGCCTCTCATGTCTAATAGGTAGAGGCCAGGGATGTTGCTAAACATCCTATAATAATGTACAAGAAAACCTCCCTCAATACAGAGTTATCAGGCCCAAAATATCAATCGTGTGGAGGTTGAGAAACTCTGGGTCAGGCCTTGGATAGTAAAATAAGGAATGGTGTACCCTCCATTCTAGTTATCTTGTTACATATTTCTATTTTCATCATGCTCCCCCAAATATGTTTTAAACACAAAAATTTAAATGAGGTCTCCATCTTCATGGATCTCGTAGAATTCATTTAGTGAGACCATGTAGATACCTAGAAATGTTAAATAACAATACAATGGAACCATAAACAAAAATAAAGCAGAGCATTAATTGCCAAAGAAATGATATGAGCAGTTTTGCTATGAGTTAAGAAATGGAAGACGTCACAGTAAAAATAGGAATTCACACTAAGATAATAGACTGTGGGGCTGGAGTGACACGACTTTGATGGCTTGCCTCCATTAACACAAATACTAATTATGATAATACCCACAGATGTTATTATAACATTCACTGTATAATATTATACAATGATCTCATATTCTCTTTCAGAGATTGATGATTACTATTACTAGTATGTTTTAAAGCACTTCTGCTTAAGGCTGGGCAGTGTGGCTCACTATTTCCATTTTACAGGCGAGGAAATGAGTCAGTCAGGAAAGTTCACTTACTGACAACTGAAATGGCCACGATGTTTTCCCATTAAAAGAGGTCACATTGTGCAAGGTCTGTAGGACATTTACTAAGGCTGAATCCTATGAAACTGCAGATATAGGACACATTTTTTACACACAAAAAGGGCAGTTTCATAGATCCAACTCAAACGATCAGTGAAGCAAACTGTCCTTTCTACTTTATGTAGTGTAAGGTGTTTGGGGCCATTAATATATTTATCTAGAATAGGCATACTTGGTTCTCTCTCCATCGTAGAATAGATTTATTTTGCAATTCCAGGAAGGAAGGCCAGTCTCCCATGCTTGGAAGAATTGTGAGGGTCAATACTTGACTCCCCAGCCTCTCAGGCAGCAGCCCTGAGAATCTTCCCTGCAGGCACAGCCCTTCCCAGTGGTTGAGCAACTCCTGACCCAGATAGGGAGATTATCAGTCGGCTCAGTATCTCCACGGGTGGAGTTCAGAATTAGTCTGGCTTCCCTGAGCCCACAGTCCATGTGTTGGGGATGAGCCCTGGACATCCCACAGCCATCACTCTGTAATCCACCTCCTTGACCCAAGCTGTGTTCCAGTCTATACAGCTCAGCATCTTCTGCCTTGGTTTCCTGAGTTACACTCTATTTTCTTTCTTGAGGTTTAGTTGTGCTGTGAATCTAAGGCAGCTTGGCACCTGATGAGCTTTTCATTCTTTCATCCTTTGATAGACTAGACCTGTCCCAGATATTCCAGCCACTGGCTGGTATCCTACTTCAAAATGGATAGGCCATCTAGACACAAGGCACTGTCACCTCCATCTTTGTCCAATTCCCCAGGTGTCACTAGCTCCGATGATGTCAGAGTTTGACATTCCCCTTTGGACACTGACATCACCTAGATGGCCCCACCCCTTTGTGGCTTTCTCCCAAGACTCAGCATGACTCACAGTATGGGTTCCCTCCCATGGCAGAAATGTGATATCTTTCTAGGTGCCCTTTTGGGTCACTCTCAGATGGGGCAATGACCACCAACAGTTGGCTTTGTGTACCCCTATTCTACTTACACGTTGAGACAGAATGTCATTTTGTGATGGTGATTAAGACATCAGACAGAAGGGGCACAGAAGGGGGCTGGGAGAAAACCAAACACTAGCCGGTAAGAGCAATGTGGGGAGAGGGGATTACAGAACAGATGATGGAAAAGGAAGGGAAGCTAGTCACGGCTCTTGCTGTAACCCTGGGGCAATCTCAGGTGTGGTTAGTCTGGGTGTGTGGTGGGGAGAAACTGTGAACGTTGGCCTGCAACAGCAGCCCTTATCTTTTTGTGTGTGAAATTAAACTGGAGAGAAGTTGTGGAAAATGTCTTAGCTGCCCAATTGTGCTACAAACCATTTCCCCCCCCACAGTCATCTAGGAAGAAACACAAAGGGTAAGGTGATTTTGGAATTGGGATTTGTTGTTCAGTTCAGAAATGCTTTCTACAAAATAACAATTTCCTTTTTCCCCCTTCAGATAACAGGAATGATGGAATCATTTCAAGTTGTTTCTTCTCATTTTTTTTTTTTGCTATAAATATTACAAAGTAATAAATAAACAATAACTTATATAACATTAATAAAGAGAAAAGAAGAACATACTAGGAGCTTTTACAGGGCAACCACTAAGTGTTTCTTCTTCTCCTGATTTTGATTTTGAGAAGGGGCACAAGATCTTGGAAGAACATTGACATAGGTTTCACATGCCTGTTAAAATATGAGTCATATTAAAATTTTTAAGTCTGTTTGAGCAAAAGTTGATTCTAGTTGGGCTATGCCAAACTGGAAGCACTTAGGAGCTCTACCAACAGGAGGTTGGGAAGGCACTTTTCCAGAGAAAAGGCCAAAACAAAGCAAGGAAAATATTGATTGGCTGTAGCTTAAAGCCTAGTTGGCTCTTTGAGATTGGTTGTCCTTAGGTGTGGATTTCCTAACCTTGAGGCATTATAGGCTTAGATTTTGGTTTGCTTAAGTTGGCCACCAAGGCATTAGAGTCCCCCCACCCAGTCTAATGGCCTCCTTGTTTAATTAATTTAACTTGACCCAGGTCCACACTTTGTCATTAACTAGCAGCCCATCACTCCTGGTGACCTCAATTTGCTCATTAAGAGAATGTGTGGTTAGACAGATAATCCTGAGGGCTGATTCTACTGTTCCCATTCAGTGAGCGTGGGATGGCACTGTACCCTGAACTCCTCTAGCATGCATTCATAATACACCCTACTCCATTGTGCAGCTATTAACACACACATGTGATGGGACAGATCTAGATAGAAGGCTGAATTCATGTGTTAGATTTTTTTAAGAATTTTTTTAAAATTTTGAAAATGTTCAAACATATTGAACAAAACAGATATTAACATAGCAAAATTCCAGGTACTTATCACTCCAGATGAACAATTATTAACATTTTGTAATAGTTGTTTCAGATTTTTAAAAATTAAAAATTATCGTAGTTTTTCACCCCTCTTTAGAGGTAACTACTACCTTGAGGTTGGTGAGTATTAATTCTACCCATATTATAATGCACTAACTCCCTGAAGATGTATCCATTAGCAAAATAGAGTGTTGTTTCTTGCATTTAAAAAATTTACATAAATAATGTCAAACTGTTTATATCAGTCTGCATCTTGCTTCTTGCTCTTAAATTGATGATTTTGAGACTCATGCATACGGATACTCCAGAATCCATGATGTAGTTCTAATTCATTCACTTCAACTGTCATATAGAATTTCATAGTATAGATATCCTATAATTTATTTATTCACCTGTTTGATGGCCATGCAGGCTATTTCCGTTTTTAAATTATGACAAATGATGCTGTTATGAACATTTCGTGCATGTCTCCTTGTGCACCTCTGCAAGAACTCCCCTAAAGCATATACTCAGGGGTGAAATTTCTAGGGTAAAGTGAAGGAAAAGCTTCAACTTCACGGTGCATTGCCAAATTTTTCTTCAAAGCAGGTGTACCAAATAATCCTCCCAGCAAGACTTGCCAACTTCTCCCCAAATTCTTGTTAAACCTGGTACTATCAAACTTGGAAATTGCTCCCAATCTGATAGGTAGGACACGTTATCCCATTGTTGTTGTAATGTGCATTTGCATATTCATTTTTTTTTGTCCATTTAGACTTCTTTTCCTGGGAATTATATGCTCCTATTTGTATCAATCAGAATCCCAGCAGAAAACAGATGGCACGTTGAAATTAGAATAATTTAAGGGGATTGTTTACAAAGTTGAGGGCAAGGGTTTTTTTTATGGTTAAGGAACTTCTTTACTAGTTGTAGTTTGCTGTAAAGGTTTTTATTTTTTATTTGTTGAGAGAGAATGACAGTCTGTTCCAAAGGAAGAACTGTGATTTTAAAGGTCTCCTTTTTTTCCCTTTCTACTTTATTCCTGGCAGTGGGATTGTGCAAATGGTTCTGGGGCAGCAGGAATGTTTGCTTTGAATTTTCCCCCCAGGAAAGTGTACCATCAGTTGAGCATCCAAGAAAGATCCCCTACTCCTTCTATCTTCATTTGCAAAATATGCTGCTCATATTTTGATGGGGGCAATTTTGCCATTCTGTCTCATATAGAGTATTTCTATTCCTTTGTTTGAAATTATGTATCTCTTCCTTCTACTTTTCCTCCTTCCTTCTTTTCCTCTTTGAAGTCAGTCAAACTTGGGTTCAAATTCCAGCTCTGTCATTTACGTAACCTCTGCAAGCTACAATCAAGCTACAGTAGCTTCCTTATCTGTCAGGGAGTAACAATACCTACCATGAACATACATATACCTATGCACAGATATATATACAGACATATGATTAACAAACATATGCAAACTGGAAACTGGGAGGAAGTTCATAAAAATCTTTAAGAGGAGATGACGGTGAATCAAATGCTAATGAGTAGGTATCTCCCAGGCAAACAGTGAGAGGGGGTTCTCCAAGCAGGGAGAGCTGTATGAGCAAAGCAGTTAAGAGTGAAGTAACTCATCCTATTTAGAAGCAAGCAACTTGGTACATAAGGTGCAAGCCAGGAGAATGGGTGGAAAAATGTAAGGTAGGAAAAAGGGGGAGGGTAGAGGCCTTTAAATGCTATTCTATGGAAAATGCATTTTGAATAAAGTCCTGTACACATAAAAAGCTATTGAAGGGTTCAAGGCAGAAGAGTAATGTAATCTGATTTGCATTTTGGAAAAAAAAATTATTCTGGCATCATTTGGCAAACTAGAAGGGTTTGCGTAGTGTTTAACAATCTGTGCTCTGTTGGCTGACAAATGGGTTGGATTCCTTGGTCTCCTCACTTATTAGTTTTGTCAACTTGGGCAATTTATTTAACCACACGAAGCCTTAATACCCTTCTCTGTAAAATGGAAATAATTATATGCATATCTCATAGAGTCGTTGGAGGATTAAATGACATAATTCACACAAAGCACTTGTGTAGTGCCTGGCATCTAGTAAGCAAAGTTAGGTGGTGGAAACTCAGGGATCTTCCTGAGTTTGTAAGTCTTTGGAACCATCTTACTCTAGCCCAGAAGAGAGCTTGCTCTTTTGAATTGCCCCAGTCCTCTGTATCAGTCGATTCTACTCTGGATTGGCTGTGGGGCTGAATTAATGCTGGTAAAAGAAGGGAAAGGAAAATACAAACTAAAACAGAAATAAAAGACAACATCAGCTGATAAAGAATGTGTGACCTTTTTGTGTGATGAAACAGAATGTGCATAAAAAAGATTGCAGAATATTAAAATGCAAAGATGCCAAGTAGACATAATGCTAAGTGGATGGACATCAAGAAAATGAATACAGTTAATCTGACCTCTCTCTGGGAAGCACTGCCGAATGAGTCAGTCATGGACATTGTGTAATTCATTTTTATGACTTGCATTCAAGGAAAATGTTCAGCGCAGGCCTAAATATTCCATCTTGAATATCTAAATTCAAAACTAGCGTATGACATTCCTATCCATGCCTGCCTGGGCCTTGCTGCAAAATGGGCATCCTAGAGAAAAGATGCATGTAGAAGAATGGAAATGGTGTCATTGGAAATATTCCACTTCCTGGCATTTCTTCTCCAACTTGGTATTCACTCCATTCCAACAGATGTTAACATTGCTCACAGTTCCTTGGGCAATTTATAGGCATTTCCACTACAAAGCTCAGTTAGCTTGGATGGTATTGGAAGTCTTTTCTGAAGAATACAATTTTAAGATAATAGACAAATTATTTCTGATGGTTCTAGGAGAGAAGAATGGATGCTCCTGAAGAAATTGATGTAAATCTGTATTTCTGCACATCACAGATGGTCGATCTCTTGTCAGGACAGGAACTTCAGGGATGCTCTCAGGCTCCAGCTAATATCTGTGTGTGTCTCCTTGGCAACTGGAACCTCTTTGACCATGGTCCTCAGACAGGATGATTTGCTAATTGGTTTGGGCTGCCATGAGGATGTGTTTCTTTGTGGCTTTGTGGGAGACTATTTTTGGTTTGTATTATTTTATTTTTCAAAATGAAGTTAAATATATCAAGGGAAAGAGAGTCAGAGCATGTGTATATGAGTGTGCTTGCATAGAGGGACAAACCCCTAACAGGGTGCCCCTCACCATGCACAACTTGTACACAACTTGCACAGTTGAGCAAGGTCTGTGACCTTGGACAAGTCCCTTTGCCTCTGTAGCTTCAGATCCTCATGCCAAGAAAGGGGGTTGGGTTAGTAGATCCCTAAATCCCCTTCCAGTTTCAAATACTATGAATATATATTACTTACTACTGCTTACAGATGCTTAAAATCAAACAGAATTCTACATTTATTTTCTAAGAAACGTAGTATTTATCAGCTTCACAAAAAGAAAGTAAGGAATGAGAAAACAAGAACAGCAACTCTACTGAAATATCAGATTTTTTTGTGTTAAGAGTGAATGGGATCATGTATGGAGTATATGTCCTTGTAGGAAAATTATAGAGACAGTGATTCTTACAAGATGGGAAATGGATGAGTGGGGTTGGAGTGAGGGCATACCACGCCTGAACTTTAAATCTGGCCCACTGCCTGTTTTAAGCAGAGGAACCATGGACTAAGTTCTGTGTTTTAGAGAATTTCTTCTAGTTCAACGAAGAGGGTTGATTTGATAGGAAAGACAGACCAGTTTGAAAGGGATCCTGGGAGTCAGGAGAAGAAATGGTAAGGGCTTGGACCTGGGCAGCTGCCACTCTGACTTACAACTGAAATTTTATTGAAACACGGCCAAGTTCATTCATTTAGATTTTCGTCTATAGCAGCAGAGTTGAGTAGTTGCCATAGAGACTGTATCACCCATGAAGCCTAGAATGTTTATTCTCTCGCCCTTTACAGAAAAGTTTGCCAACCCCTGCTACAGGAAATCAAACTGGCTTGTCTTAATTAGTATTCATGGAGCTCTGTTCTTTATGTAAGTGTTCTACTTGCAGAAGAGTTTGGAAAGCTCCCTCCAACTGGAGGACTCAGCAAGGACCATGTCCTGACACTACTTTTCATGGGTGTGGCCAATGGATCTTCAAATCTGACTCACATTGACATTTCAGGGGGGCCCTGGAGTTTTAAATGACTCTACTCAACAAATACCTCTTTTCCGGAATGATATCAGTGGTGGACATTTTAGGTTAGAGAGCTTTTGGAACAGGGGACTTATGTCTTTCTTGAAGTAACTGCCTAGCTACATGCTGCTGTGATGTGAGAGCCGGACTTGGTAAAGGATGTGGACAGGAGGATGGCTGGTGTAAGGCAGAGTGGCTGATGCCCTGGTCCAAGCTCTTATCATTTCTTGCCCTGACTCCTAGGATCCCTTTAACTTTATTTAATTTTATTTCCTTCAATTTTTAATTTTAATTTCCCTTGACTTTAGTTCCTCCGTACCCCTTCCTGTACCCTCTGACTGATCCTAAATTCCATGAGGGCAGGATCTGAGTGCATTTTATGTTTTTATCCACTGCCCAGCCCCCTCTTTTTATTAATTAATTAATTAATTAATTAATTAATCTATCTATCTATCTATTTATAATAAAGATGCTGAAGATGTTGTCTGTTCCATTGATTTCTGTATTGCCAGGGCCAGTGGTGCTACAACAGAGTGTGCCTTCAGCCATATTTGTAGAGTGAATGAATGAATAAATAAATAAATGTTGCTTTGTAATTAAAAATAATGTTTTTTAAAACTAAAAAAGGATTGAAACAAAATTTGTATTCAGCTTAAAGGATACTACTATAAAGATAAGAGAAAAAAGATTCTGAGCAACGTGGGTTCTAGTCCTAGATCGGCTGCTATGTGACACCAAGGAAGCTACTTTCAAGTCCCAGTTTCCTCATACGTTAAAAAAAGAAAAGAAGGGCTTCCCTGGTGGCGCAGTGGTTGAGAATCTGCCTGCCAAAGCAGGGGACACGAGTTCGAGCCCTGGTCTGGGAAGATCCCACATGCCGCGGAGCAACTAGCCCGTGAGCCACAACTACTGAGCCTGCGCGTCTGGAGCCTGTGCTCCGCAACAAGAGAGGCCACAATAGTGAGAGGCCTGTGCTCCGCGATGAAGAGTGGCCCCCGCTTGCTGTAACTAGAGAAAGCCCTCGCACAGAAACGAAGACCCAACACAGCCAAAAATAAATAAATAAAATAAAAATAAAAATAACCCCAGTCATTCTCAACTAATTCTTAAAAAAAAAAAAAAAAAGGAAACTAGTCTCCAGGACCTTTAAATTCCTTTCCTGCTTTAATGTTTATATTTGGTTTTGATGCTCTAAGTCTTCTATGATGCCTGGTGCCAATTACCTACAGTATCAGGACACCTTAAATAGCATAATGAATCAAATAGGAATTTGCCCTATGGAAAGTTTTAATAGAAAATGTGAGCTCTGAGAAAGGGTTTAGAGAAGGGGAAGGTGGTTTCTAATTAGAATTTTATGTTGATCACAGGGAAAAATATTAGAAAAATATACTAGCTTAGGGGAGATGGGTGAGAAAAGGAACAAAAATAAGAGAGTGAGTGTGAAAACAAAGGGATAACACATCAGTTCTTCCCATGAACTATCTTTTTCCACATATGCAGGTGACCCTACACTCCCATGTGTAAATTTGGAGTTCAAGTCATGGTGGGTATGGGTGTATTTGAACACCTATGCTTTACGATTTTGGAAAAGATTTTCTCTCTCTCTCTCTCTGTCTCTCTCTGTCCCTCTGTCTCTCTCTCCCCTCCCACCTTCCTCTACCTCATTTATTTTTTTCCAGGGTGACTCCATACAGCCCACGATATTCTCCTCTCAGCTCCCACATCTCCGGTCCTTTTAATGCATATGCCATTTAGTGAGGGTTCAAAGATTAATAAGGCAAATACATTAAAATGCCCCTAGCTTAGTAGAAAGGGGTTTTCAGCTGGCTGGGAATTTATGATTCTGTGCAACTCTGAGACTCCCAGGAGGAGAGCAAGGGAACCATTTAATCAGCCTCTCCCTGTCTGTGTCTACACTCAAGGCCACAAGGGCACTTCCCCCGTGAGATGGTGGGGAGGAGCCATTTTGCTTCCATGGCGTGTGAAATTTCCGGCAGATTTTATTTTAGAAAAGATCAAGGCTCTGAAGAAGAAAGAGGCTTGACTGGCAGACGGCCCCATAAATTCATATTTCATACTGTCTGTGCACTTGGTATTCAGTGGGAAGACTCTTCACAGTTCTAATTGTCAGTAGCAGTGCCTGTTAGGACAAAGTAACTAGCTCTTCAGAGGATCAATTTTTCGCCATTAAAAGAAACCAGTCAATCAATAGGAATAAAAAAATGATTAACTAATAGACTTTATTTCTTAGAGCAGTTTTGCCTTTACAGAAAAAGTGCAGAGAATATACAGAGTGTGCTCATATCCCCCCCTTTCCTGGCCCCCAGTTTTCCCTATTAACATCTTGCATTAGTGTGTTATATTTGTTAAAATTGATGAATGGTATTAATACATTATGTTAAATAAAGTCTATAATTTACATTAGGGTTCAGTCTTTGTGTTGTACTGTTCTACAGATTTTGACAAATGTATAATGACATATGCCTATCATTACAGAATCATACAGAGTTGTTCCACTGTTGTACAGAATCCCCTGTGCTCCATGTCTTCATCCCCTCTCCCTTCCTCCCTACCCTGGGTCCTGACAACCACTTTTTACTCTCTCTAAGATTAGCCTTTTCCAGAATGTTCTATAGTGGGAGTTGTACAGTATGTAGCCTTTTCAAACTGGTTTCTTTCACTTAACTGTATGCATTTAAGCATCCTCCAGGTCTTTTGTGGCTTGGTAACTCATTTCTTTTAATACCTGAATAATATTCCATTGCATGAATATACCACAGTTCGTTTATCCATTCACCTACTGAAGGATATCTTGACTGTTTTCAAGTTTTGGCAATTGTGAATAAAGCTACTATAAACATTAGTGTGCTGGTTTTTACGTAGACATAAGTTTTCAACTCATTTGGGTAAATATCAAGGAATATAATTGCTGGATCATATGGTAGGAATATACTTAGCTTTGTATGAACCTGTCAATCTGTCTTCCAAAGTGGCTGTGCCATTTTGCATTTCCACCAGCAGTGAGTGAGTTCCTGTTGCTCCACATCCTCACCAGCATCTGGTGTTGTGAGTGTTCTGGATTTGGGCCATTCTCACAGGAGTATAGTGTTATCTCATTGCAGTTTAAGTTTGCAGTTCCCTAGGATACATGATGTTGAGCATCTTTTCATATGCTTTTTTTGCCATTTGTATATATTTTTGGTGAGGTATCTATTCAGATCTTGTGCCCATTTTTTAACTGGGTTGTTTGTTTTCTTATTGTTGACTTTAAGAAACCTTTGTATATCTTGGATCAGTAGATTTTAATGAGCTCCTTCTTCTGTGACAAGACTCATGGGAGCCTCAGAGTTTACTAAGTAAATCCTGCCCTCATTGAGCTCATGATCTAGTTGAGAATCAGCACCAAAATTAACACACATCAAGCAGAGAAGGGCACAAGACAATAGGTAACTGTCACAGTAAATGCATTAATTTTAGTCTGCGAGATACAACATGAAATCTACTTAGATCTTTTTTATAGCCTTTTAAGTATAGTGGAGTGCCACAGGTTTCTCATTTTTGCATATTTCATGGTTTTCTAGATCCCTTTCTTCCATTCCACACATGTACATTGGCAATTAAGAAGTTAGTGTTTGATGTTACTGGTGGAGGAACACCCAGTTTTAGGTCATTTTCTAAATCTGTCCTGTAATAAAAGTTTATTTTAGGCTTCTAGATAGAGAGTCTTATATTTAATATCCTGGGTTAAGTCAGTGAAAGCATATAAGATTTTTGAATTAGTGAATATTTTTGTTTGTTTTGTTTTACTTTGTACTTATTTTTGTTTTCTGTTTGTTTGTTTTTAGAAAGATGACCTTGAAAAAAAAGCAAGCCTAGGAAACATCCACCCTGATGATCTTAAAAGGGAAAAAAATCAGAAATGTCTACCATGCCATTATTAGGAAAGAGAAAATTCAGAGACCTGGAGATTTCTTGGAAAACTTTCTCTCCTGCCCCAAAAAGGCAATAAGGTAAACTTAATGGAAACTAAAAGGCAGCACTCTTAACTAACCTGTTACAATAACAATGAATCGTTGCATTTGCTTAGCACTTCCCAGTTCACAAAGCATTATCTCATTTATCCTCACCCTACATAGCAGTGATTATGAGTTTAGTTTTATAGATGGGAAAACAGTCTAAGGAAGTCCAAGGAAGATATTTTGGACAAGATGAAGAAGAAGGACGGGAGCTCACCCTTTCTTACGGAAACACCAAAATCACAGCTAACTGCTGAATGGCCACTGACAAAAAAAGTGCTCAAACCTACCAGAAAAGATACCCTACATCCAAAGACAAAGAAGAAGTCACAATGAGATGGTAGGAGGGGTGCAATTGCGAAAATCAAATCCCATATATGCCAGGTGGGTCACTCACAAGCTGGAAAAAAATTATACTGCAGAATTTCTCCCACAGGAGTGAAAGTGCTGAGCCCCATGTCAGGCTCCCAAACCTGGGGGTCTGGCAAGGGGAGGAGGAACCTCCAGAGAATCTGACTTTGAAGGCCAGCAGGGTTTGATCATAGGAATTCCACAGGATTAGGGGAAACAGAAACTCCACTATTGGAGGGTGCACACATGGTCTTGTGTGCACCAGCACCCAGGGGAAAAAGTCGTGACCTCATAAGAGACTAGGCCAGACTTACCTGCTAGTATGGGAGGGTCTCCTGTGGATGAGGGGAGTGGCTGTGGCTCACTGCAGGGAGAAGGACACTGACAGCAGCAGTTCTGGCAAGTACTCATTGGCATGAGCCCTCCTGAAAGCAACCATTCTCTCACCAAGACCTGGCCCCACCCAACAGCCTGTAGGCTCCAGTGCTGGGACGCCTCAGGCCAAACAACCAACAGGGGAGGAACACAACACCACTCATCAACAGACAGGCTGCTCAAAGTCTCCTTGAATAAACAGGTGCCCAAGAAACACACCCCCTGACATGGCCCTGCCCACCAGAGGGACAAGACCCAGCTCCACCCACCAGTGGGTAGGAACCAGTCCCTCCAACCAGGAAGCCTGCACAAGCCTCTTGGACAGCCTCATCCACCACGGGGCAGACAGCAGAAGCAAGAAGAACTACAGCCTTGCAACCTGCACAATGGAAACCACGATCACAGAAAGTTAGACAAAATGAGACTGCAGAGGAATATGTCCCAGATGAAAGAACAAGATAAAACCCCAGAAGAAAAACTAACTGAAGTGGAGATAGCAATCTAACTGAAAAAGAATTCAGAGTAATGATAGTAAAGATGATCCAAGATCTTGGAAAAAGAATGGAGGCACAGATTCGAGAATATACAAGAAATGTTTAATAAAGACCTAAAAGAAGTAAAGAACAAACAGGCAGAGATGAACAATACAATAACTGAAATGAAAAATACACTAGAAGGAATCAAGAGCAGAATAACTGAGTGAGGCAGAAGAACGGATAAGTGACCTGGAAGACAGAATGGTGGAATTCACTGCTGTGGAACAGAATAAAGAAAAAAGAATGAAAAAAAATGAGGATAGTCTAAGAGACCTCTGGGACAACATTAAATGCATAAACATTCACAGTATAGGTGGTCCCAGAAGGAGAAGAGAAAGAGAAAGGAGCTGAGAAAACACTTGAAGAGATAATAGCAGAAAACTTCCCTAATATGGGAAAGGAACCAGTCACCCAAGTCCAGGAAGCACAGAGAGTCCCACTCAGGATGAACCCAAGGAAGATCATGCCAAGACACATAGTAATCAAACTGATAAAAATTAAAGATAAGAAAATATATTAAAAGCAACAAAGGAAAAGCAGCAAATAACATACAAGGGAACTCCCATAAGGTTATCAGCCGATTTCTTAGCAGAGACTCTGCAGGCCAGAAGGGAGTGACACAATATATTTAAAGTGATGAAAAGGAAGAAGCTACAACCAAGAATACTCTACCCAGCAAGGCTCTCATTCAGATTCCACGGAGAAATCAAAAGTTTTACAGACAAGCAAAAGCTGAGAAAATTCAGCACCACCAGATCAGCTTTGCAACAAATGTTAAAGGAAATTCTCTAGGCGGAAAAGAAAAAAACCACGACTAGAAACAAGAAAATTTCAAATAGAAAAGGTCACTGGTAAAGGCAAAAATACAGTAAAGGTTGGAAATCATTTGCACACAAATATGATATCAAAACCAGCAATTGTGAGGAGGGCACAAATGCAGGATATTGGAAATGCATTTGAAATTAAAAGACCAGCAACTTAAAACAATCTTGTTCATATATAGACTGCTATATCAAAACCTCATGGTAACTGCAAACAGAAAATCTACAGTAGATACACACACACAAAAGGAAAAAGGAATCCAAACCCAACACTAAAGTTAGTCATCAAATCACAAGAGAAGAGAACAAAACAGGAAGGGAGGAAAAAACACCTACAAAAACAAATCCAAAACAATTAATAAAATGGCAGTAAGAACATACACACTGATAATTACCTTAAACATAACTGAATTAAGTGATCCAACCAAAAGCCATAGACTGGCTGAATGGATACAAATACAAGACTTGTATATATGCTGTCTACAAGAGACCCACTTCAGATCTAGGGACACATACAGACTGAAAGTGAGGGGATGGAAAAAGGCATCCCATGCAAATGGGAATCAAAAGAAAGATGGAGTAGCAATATTCATATTAGACAAAATAGACTTTAAAATAAAGACTGTTACAAGAGACAAGGAAGGACACTACATAATGATCAAGGGATCAATCCAAGAAGAAGTTATAACAATTGTAAATATCTATGCACCCAACATAGGAGCACCTCAATATATAAGGCAAATACTAACGGCCATAAAAGGAGAAATCGACAGTAATACAATAATAGTGGGGGATTTTAACACCCCACTCTCATCAATGGACAGATTATCCAGACAGAAAATCAGTATGGAAACACAGGCCTTAAATGACACATTAGACCATATGGACTTAATTGATATTTATAGAGCATTCCATCCAAAAGCAGCAGAATATACATTCTTCTCAAGTGCACATGGAACATTCTCCAGGATTGATCACATGCTGGGCCACAAAGTGAGCCTTGGTAAATTTAAGAAAATTGAAATCATATCAAGCATCTTTTCCAACCACAGTGCTATGAGATTAGAAATCAATGGCAAGAAAAAAACTCTAAGAAACACAAACACGTGGAGGCTAAACAATATGCTACTAAACAACAAATGGATCACCGAAGAAATCAAAGAGGAAATAAAAAATACCTAGAGACAAATGAAAAAGAAAGCACGATGATCCAAAATCTATGGGATGCAGCAAAAGCAGTTCTAAGAGGGAAGTTTATATCAATACCATCCTTCCTCAGGAAGCAAGAAAAATCTCAATAAGCAACCTAACCTTACACTTAAAGCAACTAGAGCAAGAAAAACGAACAAAACACAAAGTTAGTAGAAGGAAAGAAATCATAAAGATCAGAGCAGAAATAAATAAAATAGAGACAAAGAAAACAATATAAAAGATCAATGAAACTAAAAGATGGTTCTTTGAAAAGATAAACAAAATTGATAAAACTTTAGCCAGACTCATCAAGAAAAAGGGAGAGGGCTCAAATCAATAAAATTAGAAATGAAAAAGGAGAAGTTATAACGGACACCACAGAAATACAAAGCATCATAAGAGACTACTACAAGCAACTATATTCCAATAAAATCGACAACCTAGAAGAAATGGATAAATTCTTAGAAAGGTACAATCTCCCAAGACTGAACCAGGAAGAAACAGAAAATACGAACAGACCAATCACAAGTACTGAAATTGAAACTGTGATTAAAAAACTCCCAACAAACAAAAGTTCAGGACCAGATGGCTTCACAGGCAAATTCTATCGAACATTTAGAGAAGAGCTAACACCTATCCTTTTGAAACTATTCCAAAAAATTCCAGAGGAAGGAATACTCCCAAACTCATTCTATGAGGCCACCATCACCCTGATACCAAAACCAGACAAAGATACCACAAAAAAAGAAAATTACAGGCCACTTTCTCCAGAAAGTGGACATAGAGGAACACACCTCAACATAATATCAGCCATGTGACAAGCCCACAGCTAACATCATACTCAACAGTGAAAAGTTGAAAGCATTTCCTCTAAGATTAGGAACAAGACAAGGATGTCCACCCTTGCTGCTTTTATTCAACAGAGCTTTGGAAGTCCTAGCCATGACAATCAGAGAAGAAAAAGAAATAAAGGGGATCCAAATTGGAAAAGAACAAGTAAAACTGTCACTGTTTGCAGATTACGTGATACTATACATAGAAAACGTTCAAGATGCTACTAAAAAACTACTAGAACTCACCAATGAATTCTGTAAAGTTGCAGGATACAAAATACACAGAAATATGTTGCATTTCTATACACTAACAATAAAAATCAGAAAGAGAAATTAAAGAAACAATCCCAGGGGACTTCCCTGGTGGTCCAGTGGTAAAGAATCTGCTTTCCAGTGCAGGGGACGCAGGTTCAATCCCTGGTCAGGGAACTAAGATCCCACATGCTGCGGGGCAACTAAGCCCACGCACCACAACTACTGAGCTTGCGCCCCTCAATGAGAGAGCCCGTGTGCCACAAACTACAGAGCCCATGTGCTCTGGACCCCATGCGCCACAACTACAGAGCCCACACTCCACAACTAGAGAGATAAAAATACCTGCACACCACAACTAGAGAAGCCTGCATGCCACAACTAGAGAGAAGCCCGCATGCCACAACAAAGAGCCCATGCCACAACGGAAGATCCTGCATGCCTCAACAAAGACCCCTCATGCTGCAATTAAGACCCAATGCAGCTGAAAAAATAAAGAAAAAGAAATTCTAAAAAAGAAACAACCCCACTTACCATCGCATCAAAAAGAATAAAATACCTAGGAATAAACCTACCTAAGGAGGCAAAAGATCTGTTCTCCAAAAACTATAAGACGCTGATGAAAGAAATTGAAGGTGACACAAACAGACGGAAAGATATACCATGTTCTTGGATTGGAAGAATCAATATTGTCAAAATGACTATACTACCCAAGGTAATCTATGGATTCAACACAATCTCTATCAAATTACCAATGGCATTTTTCACAGAAGTAGGACACAGTAACCTTAAAATTTGTATGGAAGCACAAAAGACCCTGAATAGCCAAAGCAATCTTGAGAAAGAAAAACGGAGCTGGAGGAATCAGGCTTCCTGACCTCAGACTATACTACAAAGCTACAGTCATCAAAATAGTATGGTCCTGGCACAAAAACAGAAATATATTGTGTTGGCCAAAAAGTTCGTTCAGTTTTTTCCAGACCATCTTATGGAAAGACCCAAACGAACTTTTTGGCCAACCCAACAGATTAGTGGAATAGGACAGAAAGCCCAGAAATAAACCCACACATCTATGGTCAATTAATCTACGACAAAGGAGGCAAGACTATGCAATGGAGGAAAGACAGTCTCTTCAATAAATGGTGTTGGGAAAACTGGACAGCTACATGTAAAAAAATGATATCAGAACATTATTTAACACCATACACAAAAATAAACTCAAACTGGATTAAAGACCTAAATGTAAGACCAGACACTATAAAACTCTTAGAGGAAAACATGGGCAGAACACTGTGATATAAATCACAGCAATATCTTTTTTGATCCGTCTCCTAGAGTAATGGAAATAAAAACAGAAATAATCCAGTGGGACCTAATTAAACTCAAAAGCTTTTGCACAGCAAAGGAAACTATAAACAAAATGAAAAGACAACTCACAGAATGGGAGAAAATATTTGCAAATGATGCAACCAACAAGGGATTCATCTCCAAAATTTACAAACAGCTCATGTGGCTCAATATCAAAAAAACCAACAACCCAGTCAAAAAATGGTCAGAAGATGTAAATAGTCATTTCTCCAAAGAAGATATACAGATGGCCAAGAGGCACATGAAAAGATGCTCAACATCGCTAATTATAAGAGAAATGCAACTCAAACCTACAATGAGATATCACCTCACTCTGGTCAGAATGGCCATCATCAAAAAATCTACAAACAATAAATGCTGGAGAGGGTGTGGAGAAAAGGGAACCCTCCTACACTGTTGGTGGGAATGTAAATTGGTACAGCCACAATGGAGAACAGTATGGAGGTTCCTTAAGAAACTAAAAATAGAGCTACCATATGATCCAGCAATACCACTCCTGGACATATATCCAGAGAAAATCATGGTTTGAAAAGATACATGCACCCCAGTGTTCATTGCAGTATTGTTTACAATAGCCAAGACATTGAAGCAACCTAAATGTCCATCAACAGATGAATGGACAAAGAAGATGTGGTACATATATACAATGGAATATTACTCAGCCATAAGAAAGAATGAAATAATGCCATTTGCAGCAACATGGATGGACCTGGCGATTATCATACTAAGTGATGTAAGTCAGACAGAGAAAGATAAATGTCATATGATGTCGCTTAAACTTGGAATTAAAAGAAAATGATACAAATGATCTCATTTACAAAACAGAAACAGATGCACAGACTCAGAGAATGAACTTATGGTTACCGGGAGGAAAGGGTTGGGGGGAGGGATAGATTGGGAGTTTGGGATTGACATGTACACACTGCTATATTTAAAACAGATAACCAACAAGGACCTACTGTATAACACAGGGAACTCAGTTCAATACTCTGTAATAACTTAAATTGGAAAAGAATTTGAAAAATATAGATACATGTGTATGTATAACTGAATCACTCTGTTGTATACCTGAATCTAACACAACATTGTTATTCAACTATACTCCAATATAAAATAAAAATAAAAATAAAGAGAAAGTCCAAGGAATTTGTTGAAGAATGTGCCCCTGGTTTCAACTTGTATACTAGGGTATTTGACTCCAAGTCCAATGCTCTAGAGTGAAGTTCTGTCTTTGCCTTATGGTCTGGGTTTGCCACTGAGGAACACTACCCCTAAGTGATGCTGCCTCAGAAAGAGTCTAGGTCACTAAGTTGTGTTTAGACTGTGCTTTATAGTTATCTCTAGTAGACCTACTTATTTGTTTAATTATGTCTGTCATATTTATTCACAGCCAGATTCCCATTATATTGAACTCATGGAGTTTTTATAAAAGACTTTCAAATTTAATATAATCAGTTAACAACATAGGAAATAGTCATTTAATATATTAAATGAAATTAAGTGAAAACAAAACAGAATGATTAGTGTGACTCTAATTTTGCTACATAAACATGTACTTACATATAAGAAATAATATTGGAAAATTATAAACTAAAATGTGAACAAATATTACATCTGGGAGATAGCATTATGGATGATTTTAGATTATCTTTTTTTTTTTTTTTTTACTGTTTTTTATTTTCCAGATTTTCTACAATAACATGCTACTTTTGTAATTAGTGTAAAGACAGACAAATGAATGCCATTAAAATATCACTATAACCTTCTCTGCTATAAATTCTCCAAGCTTCTTTGGGCTGACATTACCTGGGAGCCAAGATCTCCATCATTCTCCTCTATGCGAAAAGCCATTATGGGAATACAATATGGCACACCTATTGACCACAGCAGCAGAGGTGCCTCAGTCAGGACTCCCAGGACCCTGTCCTCCCAGAACCCCTCCAAGCAACATCAAAGCCAAACTGTGTTTTGTAGAGATTTTACCCAGTGCTCAGGAAGCAAAATTGTTGTATGGTGAGCTTAAGTCAGGTATAAAACCTAACCAGAGAAACAAAATTCACTTCCAAAATGCATCAGGCACGACCAGACACACAGCTAGACACCCAGTTAGGGATGAGCAGAACTGGAAGAAAGCAGGAGCAAGAAGCAGGAGCAAGAAACAGGAGCAAAACTGGCAAGAAAATAAGAAAGTTTGGGCAATTGTTATGAACAGGCTGGTAATGCCTGAGATGCCTCCAGCAGAGTTGGTTGGTTGTTTATCTTATCCTTTGTCTGGGATGGGGTAGGATGGAAACATCCCGACTAAGGGAGAAGATCACAGGCTTGCATGTCATGAAACTGTATATTTACCTATACATACTATACATTAATAATATATGTCTATAATGTAATTAAGACAATCTAATTGCGTTTATCTAAAGTCTTTGCTGGGGGAAACTTGAGTCCTGGGTATTGCAATTTGAGGGATAGAGGAACTCATGCCAGTAGAGATTTATTACCTTGTGTTAAATTTTTGGCTATCCAGGATTCCTCTTAATAGGATTTATATGCTCACCGTTTTTACTCTGCCGAGCCCCTCTCTGACACAGTGTGAAGTAATCTTTCCACCAAAATTCACACCCTCTGGCTCATTCTCTCACTCTCTAGAGAAATTACTGATTTGCCATTTCAATTGGTTGTTAATGCTAATGTCATACTGCTTCCCAGGAGTATGTGCATTTCATTAAAAAATTAATAACCAAAATCCTAACCCCAAATAATGACTCTGATGGCATAAATTTTACCTCTCCTGAAAGAAGCACTAAAGGGCTTTTTACCCGGTCTTCCCAAATCATACTACATGAGAAGACTCATTCGAGGCCTCTGGTCCTGAGCAAGACACACACATGTGCTCTGTATCCTTAAAGGCACCACCCAGATCCTAACCATGTTTGGTTCAGCACACTTTTAAGAAACTTGCTCAAACCTGTTCATCTTATCACAGTCTGGGAGCCAATGCTCTTCTAATTGTCTGGAGCTCTATGATCTTTGTCCAATTAATGTTCACACAAGTTTTAAGAACATTTTATTGATGGAAAATATGACTCACGGTGGCTTGCTGCATGCTGTGTTGTTTTGAGGTCCTGCTACCCAAAGATCTTAATTTTCTTAGGAGTACTTGGGTTCTAAATGTCTTTTTTCTGCTATTGGTCCATAAATAGAAAGTGTATTTACTTTTGCCAGAGATATATTTTTTTAAGTCATGATTTTCAATTCTAGAGAAAGAAAGAATTTCATGATAGCCAGAAGACAGGTCCAGAATTGGAGGAGTCTTTGAGTGTCTTTGATGAGAGCCTCTATCCCCACTCTGGCCCCCACTGCCCACAGCAAAAGGAGGGGATCTTTTGACTCTGGTGGGCCAGAGAGAAATCATAACATTTCCCTTGACTTGCCATTCCAGCGACTTTGGACAGATGCCATGAATAGGACAAATAAAAATGAAGGCTGCTGTTTAGACTCCCTTGTCTAAAGCTGGGACTAGATCTACTCAATGAAACTTCTGCCTAAGGAACTCAGAGTTGCTGGTAAAAAGTACATGGGGAAGAAGGGAGATGATTGGGCACAGTCAGGCCTTGGGCATTCAAGCACTGGCTTTGCAAAGTATGGACCAGCTGAATCTCAGTTCCCCTCCTCCTCTAAGCAGTAACTTTCAGCTACAGATCCCTACTATTTCTGCAAAGTTCATACTTCTTCCTTGGAAAGTATGATAGGGGAGAGGAAGAGCTTTTCCTGAGGCTATATTGGTTGAACGTATCCTTTCAGGGTTGAATTCAAATCTCACTTTTCTCAGGAGGTTTTTCCATCCCTTGAGCAGAAAATCTAATTGCAATTGTTTAAAGTGTTTGCTAGAAGAAATCTGAGTTCTGTGTATTCATGTTCTGATGCATAGAAGTCTCATATTATGATTATTTGCATGTGTATATATATTTCCTCTACCAGAGTGTAAGCTTTTGCAGAAAGCAAACAGATTTGGGGGGAAGTAAAATTGGGTGCTTAAAAAGGGGATTTTGTTAAAATCTTCAGAGAGTAACTTTTTTTAAAGAAACTATCTTTTTAGCTTAGTAAAGAGGCTGCCTACAAAGAATCTAGGCTACATTTTTGGGGTTTGGAGGATGCTTCATTCCACAAGTAGAGAAGAAGTGATCCCAGAAGTGTTTCTTCCACCCAAGGCAACAAGGGAGGATTTATTAGGATGTTGCTGACCGGTTTGAAGAGAGAGTTTGTGTATTTTGTGTTATTTTCTTGCTCCATGAGTGCTGGTCCTGGTGTTTGTGTGTGTGTTTGAAGTCAGCACAGGAAGTTTGGGTTATGAGAGCCTCACTGCTAGATGAATTCCAAGGTCCCAGGAGCATAAGCCAAGCCATGGGCCAAGAGCAGCACAGAATGCTGGCCATTGTGTGAAAAAGTGGGGCAGGAGGGAAGGATGTATCCTGGCCCAGTGTCAGGGAAGCCAGTGGTTTGGGGTCTGGGAGGAAGGTGGGTAAGAATATTGTGACAGAACTATCATTTAGGATTTCCTTAGCTGGCTGTATTTGTCTAACCTCCAAGATACCTGGCCATGACCCAATGTGGTAAGAGCACTGCTGTGAGAACTTGGACCACAGTCACTGTGGAAAAAGATGTTGCTTCATTGTGAAACGATTTTTACAATCTGTAATTTGCTATAGGCCAGCAATCCTCCCACTGACAGCCTTGAAAAAAATTGAGAATAAATTTAGAGTTTATGCATAATAAAAACTTTATGTGCCATAAAACTGTTTCTCTGGAACTGCACTATGATCCTTGTCTGAGCCACATCTTCTGGAGCTTGTGTTTGGTGATGTGTTGATTTAATTTTCCAATCTATGCCAAATGAAATAAATACCCTTATTTTTGATCTGGTAACACAGAGTGGATGGCCAAAGGGATTTGTGATCAAAGGTTGTCCTCCCGCAAGGACTAAGAGTTGAATGCTGTACTTTAGTGTATTATAGTTTCAGACTGGTTGATAGTCGGGCATATGTTTAACATGGAGACATGTAGTAAAGTAATTGTTAAAACAGATAATTCTGACTATGCCCAGCTAGTTATGCAATTGGCTTCAGTTGCACATACTTTCATTTGAAGTGGGTCAGCGGAACTCAGAATGTTCCATTTGTAGCATCTTAGTTTGTTAGGATTATATTGACCAAAATTAATTGCGTTTGGCTAACACAGTGAGAACAGCTTAATATTTACTCGGTTTTTAAAGTCTTCTGGAAAAACCATACTGAATCAATTCAAATCAGATAAGATGTGCACAGCGTCTGAAAATGAGCTATTCATATTGCCGAATACCTGGTCCAAGACCCTGCCAATCTCTAATTTTGGAGAGAATTCAAGTTTTTTGTCCTTGAAAGATGGCTGTAGCCTCCTCATGTGTACTCTGTTGGGGCCTCGGGTCCTATGTGCAGGGGTAGCCAATCTCACCAGCATTCCCGCCAGCCATCACCTTACTGAGACACCTGTCATCTGATTTGCAGATGTATTCACAGCTCCTCTGATGCCCCTGTCCTCACATCTATGTAGGTGGACATGTGTCTCTGCTAACACTCAATTTCAGAAGCTTCTTAAATCTTCACACTACTAAGGAATACATATGGTGACAGAAAGCTATCAAATACAAACCAGCCCTCCTCACAAAAAAGAAGGAACTAAATTTCAAGTAGGAATAAGTGTTGTTTTTCTCAAGGGGTTTGGACCAATTTCTTCAGATATTGCATGTTTGAGGAAAAACCCAAATGGGAAATGTAAGAATAATCCTTGTATGTATTTGTAAATTGTTTGTTTTAATTGTGAAGCGAATGATCTCTGCATGCTAAACAAAGTGGGAAATTGAGACAGCAGAGAACTTCAGAAACATGTATGCTGAGAGCAAGCAGTGGATACTGAATCACAGGTCTATGCAGCCTGGATCCCACTTTCTTCTAAAAAATCCCGAACACCAAGGAATTCTAGCTTATGTTTACTTCCTTTCTTTGTGTAAGTTATTTCAATTTTTAAAAATATTCCAATAAGCTAAAGGTCATTACTACAGTAAAAAGCCATTGTCCAGTCTGTTTGAAGTAGATATCTTAACATAGATAAAGATATCATAATGCCTGTTATTCAATTAACACAATTGTATAGAAGAGTCTAATTGCAGGGCTAGAAACAGGAACCCGCTGTTTGAACATTTCTGAACCATCAGTGTTTGCAATTTTAATGGCTACAGCTAACATTTTCCCATTTCCCTTAAGTGGAAAGATCTCTTGCTGTAAATATTTGTCTAACATATAGCTACACACATGCATACACACAGAATCATCATATATGCTTAAAGTTTCCAGTTTATTTTCTCACTGGTACCATTTTATGTTTAAGTCCTTAGAAAATGTCAGCATTACAACCTAGATTCCTTCAGCATTTTGGAACTGATTGACCACTTTGTGGTAAGACAGTCCCCCAGACACTGCATTCCATAAGGAAGATAAAGAATAAATATTATTTCCAAAGAAGTTATTTGGTTTTAAATTAAAATGCTTTTGCCAGCTCTAACTAAACTTTTAAATCAGTACTCTACTATGGGTAAAAGAAATATAAATAGCTCCTTTTGCAATGATACCTGGAAGATTTGAGTGGACTCCTTTATATTAACCACTTCCTTTAAAATCACTATTATCCTAATTTAACTATAACATTCCATGTAGGCAGATTTTAACAAGTTATGCAAATTTTTCAACATACACAAAAGTAGAGAAAATAATATAATAAACCTTCATGTACCCATCACCAATCTTCAGCAATTAGCGACATTTTGGGACAGGGTTTTGATTCAATAGTTTGGCAGAGGATATCTGAACTATAAGGAAGCTGGCTGGCTTACATTATCTACCCATTCTCAGTTTAGGATTCTACAAATTTAATAATGGCATACATAGTGGGGAAGAATTCTTGAGTAAATTGGAGGGGGATATTATCTCCAAAGTCTGAAATAGGAAGATGGCCAACATAGAGGAAAAGATTCCCATATTCAGTATTTCATTCATTTAATCTGCAATTACTAAGTAACTATTACATGCTAGGCATTGCCTGGCATCAGGAACCAAAGATGCTGTCTAGCTTTCCAGTGGCTGACAGACTGGTAGGAGGTAGAAACCAGCTCTGCCTCACAGCTGACCTCCACCTTAAAAGAACAGAATGGGCTGGAATGGAAAAGAGAAATCTGTTTTTGGTTTGATGGGAAACTCAAAAACAGAATCTCAAAAAAGCATACCACAGAAATAAGAAAATTACCATGGAAATGACTACAGTTCAGAGGATAGAATAAGGAACCAGCAAGGGCTTCAGTTCAGTGGATAATATGTGGGTTACAGAATTTCGGCTGAATTGAGTCCAACCATAAACCAACCGATATGGATTGGACTCAAGCACTTAAAATGTTAAGGAAGACTGATAAAGACAAAAATCTTAAGGTTGTTTTGCCATCCAGAAAGTAAGAGCAAAGTAGGGAAGTTTTTACTAACCCTCAGAACATAGATTCTTCTAAGACTCATAAAGAAAAGAAATTGTTTATTTTCTATGTATGCTTTAAATAAGCAAATCTTATTTCTATCTTTGAGTATCTTCAATGGAAATGTCCTCTTACCTGCTGGATGAAATGAGAAACAACTTGCTAGGTTAAGTATAGCCAATGCTTAAAAAAGGACTGGTTTCATGTTGGGTTAAATGGTGGGATAGAGAGAAAAAGAAAAGAATGGGGGGAAAGGAAGAAAAAATGAGAATAGAGGGCTTAGGTTATGATGGATGAATAAATAAAGTCTCACCATTTCCTAGGAAAGCAGCCCTGGAGAGTAGTAAAAAGCATAAACTTGGCAGCCTAAATGCCTGGGTTCAAAATATGCTTCTATCATTAGTTAGCTGTGTGTTAAGCAAGTGACGTAACTTCTCTGTGCCTCAACTTTCTCATTTGTATGGTGGGGATAGTAATAGTTCTGCATATAATGAGCTTGTTAGGAGTATTATTTAAAATATATAGGAAGGTACCTGTCATATAGTCTGAACCACACGAATGCTTGCTATTTATCAATTTGGCCTCTCCTCACAATTCTTCTTATAAACAATAATTTACTCTTCACCTAATAGCCTCAGTGTAGGCTCCCACATGTTTGCTTTTTGGACAAACCTCCAGATAAACAACTTCTATCATATTTTCCTTAGAAAGCCCTGGTTAACTGGTCAGCTGGGCCTCTGGCCTCTGGTTTCTGCAATCCTCTAACTGTTATGTAAAAAGAAATCCCAATGAAAGAAATAAAGTGTGTGTGTGCGTGTGCGCACACGTGCGTGCACAGGAGAAAGAGCAAGAGAGAGAAAGAGAGACAGACTGAGAGACTGATACCCAAACATTCTGAAGTTTGGGAAGCAAAACTAGGGCAGAAATAGAAACCACAAGTATGGGCATATTCAAACCAGAATTATATAGGAACTTAGCAAGAAAGAATATTATGTCCTGTTGTGGTTTATCCACAAGTTGGAGTGCTGGGCCAATCCTGGAGATTCTAAGCCTGTTTTCAACTCATAAATTCCTATGTTTTAGAAGAGCCAAATGACTTTCTAAAATGTTGCAAATGGACCAAACATCCTCAGGTAATGGCTCTACTTTCTGTGCTACAGAAAGGTGGGAGCAGGGCTATTATTTCAGTTTTGTAGGATGCTGAGACAACAGATCTCCGCAGGCTCCTGAAACGGATCTCGGTTCCCCCTAAGGGAAAAGACTTTCCCTGCAGCTATTGAAAGATATTGTTCATCTTTTTGCATATTCACCCTTTTTTCACTCTGAGGAAAGAGTGTCTATTGTCAAATGGGCCTCAAGATTTGTTGACTGAATGAGGCAGTGGGCAAACTTCTGCTCTCTGCTACTAGCAGAACTCTTACTTGCCTGGCTCCCCACGCACCACGTCTACACGGAAAGTTGGGAAGGAGGGCTGTGACAGTACTTCTTGGAAATCTTTTTGGCCATCGCTTTGAAAAGGAACTGGCCTGACATGTCTACAATTTTTCATTCAGTATCGTTTGAGGAAAGGGCACCAAAACCTAATGTATTGCCCCAATTGGTCTGTGGAGAAATTCCACTAAGAGCAATTCCATTACCCCGTCCCAGCAGTCCTCTTTTCAAATGCAACTAGTCTGAACTACCTAACCACTGTGGAACCCTGAAATGTAAAACAAATCCTCAGATTGTTTTCTCTAGGAATCTAGGGAATGAGTCCTTGTAGAAACTGGACATCTGGAGAGGAGACACAGTCAAAGGGAAAAAAAAAATGTAGAGAGAGTCATCAGAACTGGAAGGGTCATCTTGCCTACTAGACAACGCAGTTAGGGAAAGCAGGATTCTGTCACTAACAAGTTTGAAAACCCTCATTCTCTGTAGCTCAGTTTCTTCATATGCAAACCAAAGATGTGTGGTAGAGTTGTTGAGAGGATGACACGACAGATGGAGAGCTTTCGGAAATTTTCCACTGAAGTAGGGGAGGGCACTTAAAGGGTGGGTTATGGGGCGCTTCCTTCAGACATAGCCTCAAGACCTTCTGCAAAAGTAAAATTTCTTAGAAAACAAGTTTTATTGTAAAAATGTATAGCTAGTTTGTATTCTATCCAAAAATATAATTCTTCTTTCCAACTCTCCAAGTCTTTAAGTAAAATGTTTCCCTGACATGACTATGTTTATCCTGTAGCTTTGTAGACCCCTTGGACTCCCTGATATGAGAATCTCTAACATAATGTATATAAGAAACAAAGTTGTTCCTCAACACAGTGTAGGTGCCAGTTTTTATTATATTTTTATTTTTATAAATATTATTCCTTTACAACTCTGCCAAGGGACAGACCTAGTGAGAACCCACATATTTTCATCATGAACCCTGGACGAATTGATTCCATTTTGTAAATGGAAAAATCGGGTCTAAGTCTCAAACCCTTTTCCTCTCTGGTGTTGTGTTTACCTATTTCACTGAGATTAGCTATTCTTGTGTGTGGCTTTCTTATTAAAAATGTAAATTCTGCAGCGGGAACCTAGAGCTGCTCGTTGTTCATTTCTTCCTCCAGTTTCTCCATTCATTCACCCACTTGATCAATCAATTACATATTCAGTCAAAAGTAACCAAGCACTTATTTCAGTAAGGCGTTCGGTATGTGACTGTATTAGAAATACAAAAAATGAGATGGAGTCCCCATAACCTAAGAATGAATTTTCCAAAGTCTTACAGGTGCAAAGTTGCAGTGGGAAACAAGTCATCATAACACAGAAAACTAAAAATTGACCGTTTATAACATGAATTGACCCATTCCAACATTCCTCTTTGTTTAACTCTAAAATCTACCTTCACTCATAATAGCAATGTTTTTGTCTAACAGTTTTTTGATAGCTAGCTGATATTGTAGGCAGCTGAATATACATTGGGAAAAAAAGAAGCAAATTTTCAAATTTAGAAAATATTCAGAATTTTCTAACATCGATGAAATTGAAGTTGGAAGTATAGTCAATCAGAAAGAAAGCTCTTGACAAATGACATTCTAGTAGGGTTTTATTAGTAAATTATTGAAGAAGAGAAAAACTGACAATGATAATGACATGATGGGACTTTCAAAGAGAAACCAGTCCTTCAGAAAATTGACAAATCTTTGAAAGCTTTTGCAAAGAAAAAAAAAGAGAAACCCAAACATGAAGTAAAACTAATTGTATTGTGCTATGATACAACTTTATTAGATAAATTATGCCAAAAATCCCCAATACTTTGTTAATTCTCTGTCCTAAGATTTAGCACATAGCCACAATAATAAAGTTTATTAGATGTAAGGTAAATAAGTTGTCTTAATAATTTTTAGTTTTAAATTTCAAAGCCAAGTTTAAATTGAACTTTTTATCTCCCACCATTTTCTATGTCCACTTTGGCCCTGTTTTAAATGGATTCAGTTGAAGCTTTTTATGGTACTAATTAACCTCAGATAATGAGAACCTTTTATATATACGTACATGTTACATTTTAAATAGAAACTTACTGTTTGCAAATACTTTCACATATTTTGTCTTATTTAATTTTCACAAGAACCCCATGGTTAATTTATTGTTTTCTCCACATTATATAAAGTAATATTTAAGATAGAGTAAGTTGCTAGTTTTCTTAACCTTTTACCTTTTAAATAACAACAAAAATCTCATGTTTCCCAGAAATTCTGATCTACCTTATCCCTTAAGGGGGGCAAGCCTTTAACCTTTGATTAAGAATCATCAATATTTACAAAATAGTCATTTTCTATAGGCACTCTGCAGCCAAGATTTGGTTAAACTTTCCTTTCTATAATTTTTGTTTCAAAAAATAATTTTTGTTCCAAGACATAAAGTTATACTATTGAATATAAGGTTAAAACAATCTGCGATCCCAGATTTCTGGCAAGTCTTAACTGAGCTGTGTACCTGTCCCTTCTCACACCGGGTTGGAAATCATTTAAGCAAGATGACAGAGACATCAAATGGCCAAGTTAGCTCTGAGACTTAAGCCTCTGACTCTATCTCAGTGCTGGTCTCACTACTGGAGCTCCCTTTAAGGTCCATGACATTTAGGAGGCACTGTGGCCTGCACAGAGAGTTAACCCATGGGTCCAGCAAGGCATGGAAAGCTGACAGTACATGAACGTCCATACATTCTGCAGGAATTCAAAGGCCTGAGATACTACAAGGGCCTGGGGAAATGAGGCTAAACGTACTTGGACGAGATGTCCAAAGATGGGCATGATTCAGAAGGAGGCAGTATTTCCAGGCAAGAGAACAGATAAAGCAGAAGAGAATGGTTTAGACCACAGTTGGAAAGGCTGATGAAAGCCAGGGTAAGCGGTGCAGACCTTCATTCAGTAGGCTAGGGGAAGGTGGGAGGACATCTTCAGCCTTTGAGTAGGAGAGTGAAACAATGAAAGTAATCTGATGCTTCTATATAACAGGGAAGGATACTAAGAGAAAAAGGGTGAATACAGACCCGTGAAAAGGTTATTAAAATACATACAGACGGGAGAACCTGAGAGCTAGAAGGGTCTCAGTGTCCTCTAATTGAACATTTTTCCATTGCATTCAATAGGTGATAAAGACCAGAAAAATGGAAGGGCCAAATAGAGATGGTGGAGTGGAAACATCGGGAAGGCAATGAGTGCCAGCCCTCCCACAAAGAAGAAGCAAATGTGTCTTTAAAGTTAACAAGGACCATCCTGTCCTCTCATCCTGCCGTCTTCCCAGTCTTCTTCACTAGCCCTTTGGAATTCCTCTCTAGCTTCCCCTGCCTCCTGCTGGAGTAGAATCTATTCACTGAGGATGGATCTCCCTAGATTTTTTTTTTTTTTTTTTTTTTTTTTAATCATCTTTAAAAAATTTACTTATTTTATTTATTTATTTTTGGCTGCATTGGGTCTTCGTTGCTGCGCTCGGGCTTTCTCTAGTTGCGGTGAGCGGGGGTTACTCTTCGTTGCAGTGTGTGGGCTTCTCATTGCGGTGGCTTCTCTTGTTGCAGAGCACGGGCTCTAGGCTCGCAGGCTTCAGTAGTTGTAGCACACGGGCTCAGTAGCTGCGGCTTGCGGGCTCTAGAGCGCAGGCTCAGTAGTTGTGGCACACGGCCTTAGTTGCTCTGTGGCATGTGGGATCTTCCCAGACCAGGGCTCAAACCCGTGTCCCCTGCATTGGCAGATGGATTCTTAACCACTGAGTCACCAGGGAAGCCTCTCTCCCTAGATTTTTGAAGTAGGTCTTATAAATCTAAATTATACTGTTCATTGACTGAGTATATCCTGGATCTGGGACTATAATTTGCCAAGTGGCAACTGGGTCATTCATAGGGGAACATGGTGTCAGTTGGGCCCAGGCTTTTCATAATCATTACCCACTGGGACTCTGGGCAGGGGTCAACACAGTCTGGTAGTTGACATTTCCAGAAATGGAAAGGACAGGGCATTGGTGTCTGAAACCCCAAAGAAATTCTGGAGTTATTGCTAAGGGCTTACAGAGACTGCTACCTTTGCCCACTTTCTGTCACCTGACTTTGCTCAGCTTTCATTATTCTTTTTGAAACTAGATCCATAAGGAAAAAGGGAAATATGGGCAAATAACACCTGTTTGGCCTTTATCAAGCCTCTGACTCTTACTTCGAAAAGCTGTCATTGCATCGTGTCTAGGCTTCTGCAGATATATGGCTAAAGTCACGTTCTCTATAATCCTTATTCGGTCTTTTGATATTTATTGGATCTTATTGTATGTCAGGGGCTGGGGAGGCCATGACACAAAGATAATTTCCCTGTTCTGAAAGGACTAAAAGATGCATAGGAAAAGTGACATTCAGAAAATAGTGACATTAGAATATTGTGCTGGCTATAATGAACCGTATTTTTAATGTACTGAGTTCATATTTTTTAGGGAAAGCCCCCTAGAGTTGAGGGGAATTTATTTAGTTACTGTTTTTATAACTATTTATAATCTATTTTAGTTATTTGCAACTTTCTTTTGAAAAACGCTTGGGCATTCTAAATTTGAGTCCAGCAATGTTTTTTATAACCTTTTTTTTCCCTCCAAGGTGAACATTTTTCCTTTGCTTTTTTTTTTTTTTTTTTTTTGCTTTTAGAGGTAGCGGTGAAGGGCAGGGGGAGTGGGCAGACGATGCTTCGATTACATCGCCTACTCCATTGAGGGAGTTATGCAACCAAGGGGAAAAACGCATTTTCCACTCCTGAGGCCCTTTGATCACTCTTACATAACTCCCTAACAGCTGGAGTTGTAAACTTGAAAATTGGCAGGAACATCGTTCATATTGCGAAAGGAAATCCAACCCACAGCTTGAAGAGAAATGGCTAGATATTTGAAAAGCGATTCCAGTATTTGTGTTCTTTAACATTCAGTGAGTGCTGGTGATGTTGGCGTGCATTAGGCCAAGTTCCTTGTCCAGAAGGAGTCTTGACTGGGACCGCTATCAGCTGGCTGGCCCAGGAGAATGGGCCACTTTCTTACCCTTCTTTTCATTGTTGAGCTCTGGTCTGTGGCAATTCGTCTGCCCACAGATGACCAAAGGTATGCCCGCTCGAAAGTTTGGGGCAGCCAGGAGTGGACTGATATCAATCCCCCCACTCCTCTTCCAGCAGCCTCCTGGCGCTCACTGGCTTCTCAACAATATCACTCCCTTCAACTACCTGCCGAAAGGATCCCCTGCTACCTTGTTCTCAGATATCCCCCCTTTCTTCCTGGGCTCTCTACCTCTCTTCTACCTACTTCTTCTCCCTCCTCCTTTGTCCCTTCTTCTCCTTCTCCCCTTCCCCCTTCCCTTCCTTTTCCTCCGTCTTCTTTTTTAAGTTTTGAATATGAACTTGCTGTTCCCTAAAGTGGAAATAAATCTGTACAAAACCACATGTCTGTTGCTGCAACTTCTGCATCACAACGAAAAATAGTCAACTCAGTTCAAACCCACTACTTCGGGATTAATAACTTCTTTAAACTGCATTAACGCCTAAATATAGTTAAAACCAAATGCAGAAACTGGTTTCTAGAAGGTTATCACACATCTAACTTGCTGAAATAAAATTAAAGAAAGGCAAAATTGTGTTTTTCACAGTGAAACAAGCTACGGGAATCACTGTTACTGGAAAATCATTCAAATGTCTAGAGTTCTGAGGAAACAAGAAACTCAGGCACCTAAATTCTTCCTGTTATCCTTTCTTCCCCATCAGAGAACTGTGGAAGTGTGGAATTACACCATGAGCAGCAACTGTTGCCTTAAGAGAGACTCCAAACCTGTATCTCCAGGAATGGCAGGTGGCAGGGGTGGAACGTGACACTTGTCACCTTGTTATACTTAGATGCAGTTGCTGCCAGTTCAAGAGCCTCTGCCCTGAGGTCCTCCAGGATGGCTACTCTGAATAGAGAGACAGCCATGGCCCTATTCCCTGGTTCTCAGGGGTCAGCGGGCACTTCATATGGGAAACCCAACGTGGCTCCCTGAAGCAGAAGCCACCTCTGTCTTGACCTAGAGGCCTCCTCACCCTTGCCACTAGCCATTCTGAATTCTGCTGAAACAGAACATAAAAAAAGGGAAAGGGCTAAATCAACAGGAGTGAGGTCTTGTTTCCCATTCTTTTGCTGCACCACGATTCAAACTGCTTCCCTTCTGCTTTTAAGCAATGTCAGGGTTCTTATTACTCTGAAGAAGCTTTCAGCTTTTCCTGCTGTGTCTTTCAATGCCTGCCCATCTTTGTTCTTCCTTCTGCGGTCTTGAGTGTGTATCTGTGCCTGCTGTAACCACTCTTCCTGCTTGCAGGATGGTGCTTTGAGGCCTGGCTTCCATCTACTACAGAACGTGGAAGCTGCAGGTTATAAGAAATGCCTAAGGCAGGAGAGCCATCAGGGAGCACTGGGTCTGCCCAGTACTGTGAATCACTCCCATATCCTTCCAGAATCAGGCCAGGCTTCTGAAGCATCTTGAAAGGATTTTCAGGAAGGAAGGGGTATGATCTCTCAGGAGTACAGCAAGAGGTTTTTTATCTTTAATTTTTGAAGAATTTTGATGTAATAAAAGGATAAGTGGGATACGAGGCTTCTTTCTTTCTCTTTTTTTTAACTTAAACGATGTATATGTTGCTTATCACGGTGGTCATAAACTGCTCATTTCTTTAATGGTTGAAGAATGAACCGCTTTTGGCTATTTTTTTCTTTCCACAGAAATGTTACAGTGCCAAGCACAGGTATATCCATCAGGTATGCCTTGGGGTAGAGAAATAGCTCACAAATAAGGAAATAAACTTTCTGTGAGGTTTAAACTGGCAAGTGCTCAATTACTATAGTAATGATGCTGCTGCTGACGACATAGATGATGGTACTTATCACGTCATGGCATTTGGTGTGGAATTAGGAGCTGATAAATTGGCATCACTGGCCAGCAGTTTGCAGGCAAATGCAAGGCTTCTGCTAGCCACTGTGCTTATGACTCTCGTATGCAATCTAGCTATGACTCTGCCAGATATAAGCTGCTGCATCAGAAAGTTTGCTGGCATTGTTAGAAGTTCATCTGTGACCATGCCACTTTTTTTCTCGGTGGAAGCATTTTTGGTTAAAGGAATAAAGAGCTCATGTGTTTGCAGAGGAAGGGGTGTGTGCCTATTTCTTCTCATCTGCTGGAAAGTTGATGCTTTTAGGAATCTTTGCCAAACTTTTTTTTTTTTTTTTTTTGTCCTCACGTGAAAGAATTCAAGAAAGAACTTGATGTGAAGTGGGATTTTTAATGTTTTCCAGGCCTTATCTTTATTTTCCTTCAAACAACTTCAATGATGATCATGATGATAATAGCTGACATTCATTGAGTTCTTGTGGCCACATTGTATACTGAATTCTCATAAAACGTTATGCTACAGATGCCTATTTTATAGACAAGTAAACTGCCCAATTTATAGACAAGTAAACTGAGTCACTGACAAGTTTAATAATGTGCCCGTGATCATACAGGTAATAAATGGCATATGAAATTTAGACCCAGGCATTCTGACTTTAAACCAAGTTCATATCTTGATGTTATGCTGCTTCCCCTTTTGGAGATAAGAATAACTGTGGTTTAATCAACAAAGATTTATGGAGCTCTTGCTATATGCCAGGTTCTGAATTAGGCACTGAGAATACTGAAACAGCAAAGCAAATATGGTCACAGTCATCATGGAATTTAGAATCTAGCAAAAGAGATCAATATTAAGCTAATAATTAAGTATATAATTGAAAACTATTATACATGAGAGCATATAACAGGGGACCCATTAGCTCTCTGAATAAGTGACATTTAATGTGAGATCTGAAATAGTATGAGATGGCAAGATGAAGGGGGGAGATGGGAAAAGGGTCAGAAGGAGGGAACATTTGTCAAAGAGAAAGGCTGGGGATTTCCATTGTCCAAGTGAATACAGAGTGACCACATGTGATGCATAATTTTGCATTAATACTTCCTTTAAAGTATAGGATGAAATTTGACTTTTTAATATATACAAATGGTCATGACTAGATCATATTCTAATTAGGGAATCAGTTGCTTAGTCATGAGATGGAGAACGGGATGCCTTATGATGATAGAAGCACATAAAGTATGAAATGCCATCGGCATGATTCGGAAGAGAAACTCCAAGGAAACCAGAAGTGATCGTGCCCAGTAGGAAAAGACACACAGAGAGAAGATGGTGAACTGGACAAAGGCAAAAGATGTTCTCACATTAAAAGGGTAACTGATTTTTCCTGTTTTCCCCTGGCTAAGAGCTATAAAGTATGATTATTGTATTCCCAAGTAATCCATAAGAATCCAATATTAAATGAATTATAAAGCCAATTAATTAAACATTGTGGAATATATAGATTAACAGAATGGATAGGAACTCAAATCATACACTCAAATATGCACAGGAATACAGTATATCCTAAGGATGGCACTTCGAATCAGTGGAAAAAAGATGAGACTGAGACAACCAACTATTCATTTGGTTAAAAACAAAGGCAGATTACAAATTCCCTCCTTACATCAAAGTAAACTCCAGATAGAAGAACTTGAATATACTTTATGCTATTAAAAATACTAGAAGAAAACATGGGGGAATATTTTTATAATCTTTGGTTGGGAAAGGCCTTTATTAGCATATTGGGCCTAGTTTATAGACGTTTCCAGATTGGCTGGGCTGTTGAGTTCTGCTGGAAGTTACAGACAACTCTCCAGGAAGATTGCCTTGTACCAACCCCATTCCTGTAGCCCCAAAGAGGAGGGTATGACTTCACTGAGCTCTGTCATAGCTTCACTCTTGCTTCCTTTTGATTAAAACCCCTGCCTACCAATAAAGCATGTAGAAAATTCAGAAACTACAAAGTTAAAATTGGACTCTATAAAAATGTAAAATTTCTATACAACAAAATTTATGATAGGCAAGTGTTTTAGGGTCCTCTAAAGGAAAGTACTGAAGCATAATTCTCCTTTGAATTAGCACTGGTGGCTCTGCCCCTTATGAAAAGGCTCTTAACAATCCCCTGAACTCAGACTGTCCATGAGCTTGGATGGGAAAAAAATTTATCTTATTTTCTCCAACCTCTAGCAGATCTGACTAAAACTTAGCATGTCTTTCAATTATGAATATAGTGAATAACCTATATTAGTATTAGTGTCACCTGTGACTTCATCACTAGTAGAAATCAGATATTTTTATATTATGTTATAGTTGTCACAGATATAATTTACCCTCAGCACTAAATTCCAAATTTATGGTAGTTATTAGACTCATTGCTAGATCTCCTTATTTGATGAGGTTATAAAAACTATGTATATATTTCTGTATCACACATTTGTTTTTAAAAGCTATTCTGACAAGTACAATTTAACAGAATTAGTTTCTTTTGCAATCCTGTGTATTTTATTTTACACATTTAAAATCTAGGGAATTCCCTGGTGGTCCAGTGGTTAGGACTCCACACTCTCACTGCCGAGGGCTTGGGTTCAACCCCTGGTCGGGGAACTAAGATCGCACAAGCAATGCAGCATGGCCAAAAGGAAAAAAAAAAAATCTAATCTGAAAAGGGGTCCCTGGGCTTCCAAACTGTCCCGGGAGTCTGTTATAGAAAAGTTTAAGAACTCTGCCTTAAGGTAATGATTTACACAGAAAGACAGTTGTCACACATATATACATTCTTCATGGCCAGCGTCCCCACGCGAAGCCCCACTCACTAGTTGGGTGTAGAGGGTGTTAATGGCACACATAACACAGTGTGTCTGACCCTCTGGAAGTGAGCCCAGCAGGTGGAGAGAATGCTGGCTGGGCTAGGGCTCCCAGATGACAGTAGCCAGTCTCCTTCCAGCTGGGGAGGTCAGGTCCCACAGCTGATGTTCTTCTGCGGTGTCAGAGCAGTGACTGCTCTGCTGAAGGGGTTTCCCTGTTTTAATTGAGGATGAAAATGACTAACTTTATGGGCCCTTATGGTCATCTCTTACCCCTTAGAGACTGGCACTGAATCATGGGCTGAGAGCGTTAATATATACCAAAAGTCTTAGAAATCAGTGAGAAAAAGAATACCCCATCAGATAAATAAACACAATGTCAACAGGCAATTAAAATGGCTAAATAATATATGGGGAAAACGGACTTGGCCTCAGTAACAATCAAAGAACTGCAAACAAAAGCAAGATTTTTAAAATGTCCATCAATTTGGCAAAGTTTAAAAAATTGACAAAACTCAGTTTGATAAAGACATGGGGAAATAAACAATCATGCCTTGTTAGTGGGAATGTAAACTTTGGGGGAAAGTTCAGTTTAATAATATTTATTTAAAATGTTATTTATGCATACCCTCTGGCTCAATAATCTCCCTTTTAGGAATTTACCCTCAGGAACTAATCATAAATATGTAAACAAATATATGTACTGGAGTGTTTATTACTCCCTTATTTGTAGTAACCAGAAACACTGGAGGCAGCCTAAATGTCTTATATGTTGTAGCAGGGTCATTCATCCAGATATTCTGCTTTGTCTTCCCTGTACGTTACCTCTATTCATGAAAATGGGCAGGCTTCTTTGCCACAGGGGAGGTGTGTGTTGTACAGCAGGAAGCAGAAGTTGCCACCCAAGAAGGTCTTCCTTGGCTTTTGTTTTTTTTTTTGGAAAATGAGTTCATTTTCAAGTGGTTAAGCCAGAGAGAGGGAAAGTGAGACAGAAAGAGAATGGAGGAGGTCCCCAGAGAGGAGACAGGGCTCTGTGGGTCCTGTGTGTTGTTGGGTCATGTGCTCTGCTCCCAAGCTTTGCCCAAGGGTGGAAAGAGAATGCAGGCACAGAAGGGATGCTCGGCCTGAGACATCTGACCCCACCAACCTCGGCAACAAAGACCACCTGGAAGCACCAAGGTCACTGGACTTCACAGAAACATTTAGGCTGAATGGATTTGATCTCTGTAGTATCTGGAATGGGTTAAAGGCCAGAGCAATTTCTCTGAATATAAGGCCCCTTGAGTTGGGGAGTGTGGGGAAGGTGGGGGGCAGGGTAGGAGGAGAAGGGAGCTTCAACGGTGACTGCCTTTGATTTATTCCCCAGCCTGGATGAAAGTGAAGAGTAAGATTTAATGTGATTTAGAGAAGTTTAACCTAACGTAGCATTTCCTGACCACCTGAGTTTTCCAACTTGTATGAAATCTGCTACAATGTCTTTCCTACTAACTAAATCTCCTTTCTGATGAATAAGCGGTGAGAGGGCTCACAAGATGGGAGAAGACTAGGGCTGTCCCATGACACACAGTCTCATGCCAGCTGAGAGAGAATTTTTTTGCATAAAGGCGATATTCAACGAAACTAGAAACAGAGCTGTAAGAAAGAGGTACTGATGTGTTATTACAGAAGCCACATGCCAACTGAAAGAAACCGAGGGGAAACTGCTATATGGTTCTAAAGAACAAGGTCTAGTGCTCAAAAAACAGAGTAAACCACCTTATGAATAAAGGGAACGGGAGGTCTATGGAACCTTTGTCCACTTCTCACTCAGGGGATGGAAAGTGGGTCAGAACCTGTTCCAACCCGCCCCCGGGTGAGGGTCTCGGGCGACCAAGGACTATGCAATTGGACGTCGCCAGAGAGCTGCAGACTGCAAAAGGCTTCTGCGCCTTCCAAACAAACAGGAGCAGAACGTTTGCCTTTGAGAGTCTGAACAAGCATGGATCCAAACACAGAGAGTCATCAAGCATTTAAAATCAGCAGAGGGGGGTGCCCTGTTGACACAGCTGTCAGATGTAGGGTTTGAGAACCTCAAACCAGGTATCTCTTTGGCCCTGGCCCTGGAACTAGCCTTCTGGATGTAGCTGGACTACAAACCTGATTTACCTTTGCCAACTAAGACCAGCACATGCATCAGAGTTTAGAACCAAAAGTCACGAAACAGGAAAACCTAGTCAAAATATGAAGGGTAACTAACACTGTGCTTTTATTTCTTGGTTTGGGTCTAAAGTGAGGAAAACCAGTAACTGCTTTGTTTCTTTACTTCTCTTTCTTTTTCCACAAAACATTTTCAGTACTCTGATAAGGTAGACAGCACATCATTCCATGAGAAACTCCAGTTACCAAAAAAAAACTCTCAAGAGATGAACTTGGTAGAGAAGTGGTGTTTTGTTTTCTTCAGGTAGATACACAAAAGTGAAATTGCTTTATCATATAATAGTTCTATTTTTAATTTCTTGAGGAACCTCCATACTGTTTTCCATAGCGGCTGCACCAATATACATTCTCATCAACAGTGCACAAGGGCTCCCTTTTCTCCACATCCTCACCAACACTTGTTATTTGTTGTCTTTTTGATGATGGCCATTCTGACAGGTATAAGGTGATATTTCATTGTGGTTTTGATTTGCATTTCCCTGATGACTGGTGATGTTGAGCATCGTTTCATGTGTCTGTTGGCCACCTGTATGTCTTCTTTGAAAAAATGTCTATTCAGGTCCTCTGGCCAGTTTTTAATCTGATTGTTTTTATGATATTGAGTTGCATGAATTCTTTATATATTTTGAATATTAACCCCTTATCAAACATATCATTTGCAAGTATCTTCTCCCATTCAGTAGGTTGCCTTTTCATTTTGTTGATGGCTTCCTTCACTGTGCAAAAGCTTTCTAGTTTGATGTAGTTCTATTTGTTTACTTTTGCTTTTATTGCCCTTGCTTGAAGAGACAGATCCAAAAGAATATTACTAAGACTAACGGTGTCAAAGCCAATTTTTAAAAACCACTATAGACTAGCGTCTTCTGTTGTGAGCACATTGAATCCCTTCATTTGCTTTAGGACTCCTAGTCTCTGCTGCTTGTTTTCCCCAAGCTGGACCTAACAGAAAGATGGAAATACAGCATTCAAAAGCAAGTGAGCCAGAGCCACTGTTCTGCCTTTTCATTTCTTGCAATTGAACCGTTAAAAAAATAGTGAGAAGGGCTCTAATTGTGTGGAAATGGCTTGTACAGGATGTGAGGGAGGATTTGAGTGTTTCAGGACATAGACTGAGAGGCCCATCACATGCCTTTTAAAAGAGGCACGCCTGATAATCTGTGGCATGTCAGAGCCTGAACACCAGCGTGTGATATGCCTATCACTTTACTGAAAGGAATCCCACATGCTTATCCTTGTAAGTGCTACAAGAACCCCTGCAGCCAGCTGACCTGGCTGCCAGGCCCCCAGACACCAATTCCTACCAAGGGAGAGGGTGACAGAAGGACAACGGCATGCCCAGGCACAGTCTGCGTGAGATCTGAGGTGGTCATGTAGTTATAAATGGAACCCACAAAATGTGGCCTCCTTCACATTCATTCCTTGTAATGCTTGATGACATTTGCCATAGACCAGAGATCCTCAATAAATTGTTGATGATTGCGATAAAGATTTACATAACAGTGGGCCTCACGTGTGTTGCCTCTTCTATAAAACCAGAGACAATGTAAATAATGTATTGGATAGGGTGTTTGGCTTTAGCAAGTTATAACCTCATAGAAATGGCTTGTAAAATGTGAGGGCTAGGAGGAATATTAGAGACCCTAGATACTCTAACTCCCTCATCTATAGATGATAAAACAGGTTCTAAAAAATATAATGACTTCCCCAGTGTCATAGGTACTTCTTTAATATGAATGTTATATAAACATAAATTTTAAAAATATATTGGGAAGGTTAGTACTTGTTTTTAGAAAGATATATACATATATATTTTTGGGAGGTAGGATCCAAAATCTAAATTGATTTGAGGTCCATCAGCTTAGATTTTCTACTCTAGTTATGGATGTTACAGGAAAAGTGTGTAATCTGGGCCCCATGGACATCTCCTATAGTATAGCCATTAGCACTGTGCCGGGAGCAGATAAGCATCAACAAATATTAATCATCATTCTTATTATTATTCCTAAGAGTGTCTTGTGACTGCTGTTAACACAAGTATGTCCAAACATTTCTGACGTACTATCCCTATTTGTAAAACATTTTTAAGCATGCTTCCCCAAAATATATATTATTTATATTTAAATTATATAATGGACTACTCAGTGTATTATTTATATTATAAAAATGCATGAAATAGAATCAGAAGGGTAAAATAAAAATTAAATATACATATTTGCATACATGAGGTTTATTTTACCAGTCTGTTACTTTTTTGTATGTTTAAATGTTCCCATGATAAAAAAGAAAATGGGAAGAAAAATTTTAAAAGGAAGCATTTTCTGTTTCTAATCCTTATGAACTGTCTTGTGGTATCTCTTTGCTTTTCTAACTTGAAAGTACAGAATTCAATTAATCACCAAAGACATCTTCTTTGACTCCCTTCACTTTGCAAGGGGCAGGCAGCTTCCAGATTAGCCCATGTTCAATGCCTCTGAGAGTGAAGCTTACAAGAAGAGAGGAGAGTCATTCTTATCTGTGTATCCATGCCATGGGGACCTAGCAGGAGATACACTTTGAGCTCTCCCATCATTTCAACCCCTTCCCCTTCCTGACTCATAACCCAACAAAGCACCAAAGCCAACTGAGTTTTCTAATGTCAACCACATATTATTGGGTATAGGTGGATCCTAAATGGTGTTTCAAAAGGGCTATTATGGCATTTACTTTCATCTCATCCTCTGATAGGAAGTGAATTAAAAAAAGAACAACAATCAAAAAAACCCCTCCCACCACCAAGCACACAGATTCAAGAGAATCATCCATAAAGTACCTGGCAGCCAGAACAAAAGAAGTAGCTTGTGGAGGGTACACAGACATGCTTTTGGACTACAATATCACACACTCGCAGCCAGAGTTTGCAGACTATCCAGGAAGAAGGAAATCAACTGATGAACAATTAAATGCGTTTTTTAAAGGGGAAAATGCTTAGAAATAAGGTTTCTGAAGCAAGGAACAAATATCCTCACTCAGATCTGATCAGAGCACAGGGGACCCAGAGCAGAGGCAGGACCTGGCTAGCTCAGAAGATAGTCCCTGAATTACACTGGCTGAGGATGGTTGCCTGCTCTTAGGTTAGGAGGAACTGCCACCTGCCATCAGCATCAGTGTATATCTTTTAGAGGTTGTCATTCCCAGGTATGGACCAAGAACTAACTGATTTTTCCACCAAGTATGGTTTCAGCTATTTTTATCACACCCTCCTGTCATCTTCATAAAATTCTGAGTTAGAGTTCCCCTTGGGTTTAATTTTCTATGGATAGATTTGGCAAATCTACCTGGTTTTTGGAATCAAGATTCTAGTGGCCAGAGTGGGAAACACAATGCAGTATGGCACCACTTCCCATTCATCTGCAAATCCCCAGTGCCTACTAGCACAGCGTCTGGCATACAGTGGGTGTTCAGTGGTGTAGGATGAACTTCTGAGCTGATCCCAACAATTCTTGGCAATTTCTCCTCTGCTCTTCTGAAGCTTTTCCACTCCTGGCATGTGAGTCTCCTTAATAGCCGCTGAAGGTATCTGGCTTATTCTTACTCTTGCTGCTTCATGCTTCAATCTGGAGTAACGCTATAAATTCTTGCTCCTCCAGGGAGCTACACGGATGGTTGCCATGTTTAGTATCCTTTCTTCTTTTGGGTCTCATTAGTGACTATGCTGCACTGCAAAGCCCATAGTTATGTTTCCCTCAGCTGTTCTCTCCTTGCACATTGTAGTACACAGTGCCAGTGGGATACATATTGACCTGGGAGCCAGGAGACCCAGGTTTGAATCTCAATGCTTCCTCCAATTAGCTATTCAACCAGCAGTAAATCATGTTCTCTTCCACATAATTCTTCCCTCCTTTGTTAAATAATGGGATTCTAGATTTAAAGTTTTACAATTGTTTCCCCAACTACATCGTGAGGTTTTTGAGGGTTTTTGATTTTTACAATAGTATTCACGCATTTGACAGGTGCTCCATAACTATCTGTATGATCTTGATTATGACCAACTAAAAATGAACTCCTGGCTCACAATTGAAAGGTTATGTACATTCAGTGCTGCAAGATAGCTTGGATAAAAGGTTTGTAAACATGCATGAGGAGGCAGCAGGGCGCTGCCCAGAGCTGGGATGCCTCGTTCTAGTCCGGGGCCTGTGTTTCCACCTCCTTCAGGTATCAACCTCCAGCCTCGGCTTCTTCATTTGTAAAGCTGGGTGGTTAGAGGTGATAAGTACTCTCACTTTAAGACCCCCAAATGTAATTCCCCCCAAACAGCACAATATCGTCTTGGGCAGCTTCATTGTCTCACCTCTCATCTAGCTTACCCAACTTTCTGTAATCAGGAGCCACGCAGCCATGAAAGACAATGCAGATCGTGGTCTGTGCTTAGAGATACCAGCACTGGTTCAGCCCAGTACCCCTGGGAAGTTACCGAATGACAGGAAATTCAAGGAAGCAACTGAAAGCGGGGGAAGGCCTGGGGGGGAAGAGACAGGAACAAAACACAGCTGCTCCTTTAGTCCTTCAGCAGCGAGACTGAAACATGCTGTTCTGGCAGCTAAGAGGAAGGTGACAGGAAGCCTGAGAACAGGGAACTTAATTACCACTGAAGCTTCCAGTGACACCTCAAACCTCGTGTTTTCTTCTAGCTTTGATTCTGCACCTGACACTTACAGCCCCGGTAGGCATTATGTGCCTTATTTGTGTTGGACCAGAAGAGAATTAGGTAAACTGGATTCTCTGTTCACCCATGAAACCTCCATTTGCTTACGGGTTGAATCTATATAGGATGAAAACACAGAACTTGAATATTACATATAAAATGTTATTAAGAAAACAGAATGTGAAATATAGGCTCTACTTGGTATTTTTTTGTATTTTGTGCAAGGCATAGCTATTTCTTAATGAAGTCCCAATCCTTTGTTAATTCACTGTTCAACACAAACATTCATACGCTCACTCAGCAGAAAATTTTTTCAGCACCATTAGGTGTCAGGCACTGTCCTAAGCACAAGGAAGACCATGATGAAAAAAGTATTAGTGGGCCCTGGCTCTTGCATCCAATGAGGAGACAGAACAGACAATTACAATATACTGTGATGAGAAATATACTAGAGTTATATTAGTCTCCGGCTCAGCCCCTTGTATGTTTCTTTCATGGTACCCAGTCTAGATTGTACTTATTTTATCTATGTAGTGACTTTGCTCTGTCTCTCCAATTAAAATATAAACTCTACATGCACAAGGATCTTGTCTGGTGTTTCCACTCTTGTATACCTCACGCCTAACCCAGTGCCTGGCAATAGTAAATGCTCAACAGTATTTGTCAAATGAATGAATAAATTTGTTTGTTGTGGAATTCAGTTGTTGACTAAGGAAGTCAAAACCCTGGGCCATTTTAATGTATAGCACTAACTAGAAGGTTTTGAAAGCTGGAATCATTATGAACTAAAATCTGAAATTTAAAATTATAGGAGGCAGATATCTAGATGGTATTGTAATTGTACAGGGCATATATCTAGATAATACTGTATGTATACCTCTGGATGACAAGTGTCTACTTTCTTTTTCAAGAAGGGAATATTCAAAATACAAGCTTGGTATAGAGACAGTCTCCCTAAGGGAAGAAAGGGGAAGACCATGACACAGAATTGGAGGTTTTGCTGTAAGCCTGACACCTGTTTCCCTGACCAGCTGCCTGGCTAAACACATTTCAGGGCAGTGGGTTATACATTCTGAGAGAGGAAGGAAGTCTTTACAGTTCTTTGCCTCCCCCGTGGGAAGCCTTAACTGGCGAGGTGGTCATTCACATCTTTCTAGAAGACCCTCTGCCTTTCCTGCCCCACCCACAAGGTTGGGGTTGCTTAGTAGGAGTTTAATGGTGCTCACTCTCTCCTGCCTGGAAGGACACAATGCCAGCGAGGCCCGTGGTCATAGTTCCCTGTCAACAGGTGCAACCCGTCTAGAAAGCTTCACAGCCTGGGGCATGGCAGGGTGAGGACAAGTCAGGGCTGCCGACACAGACTTTAGCAAGTGTATCACTTATTGGCTGTGTGCTCACCACTCCACAGAGCAAGAGAGAACAGAGCTTCTCCCCCACCCCAAGTGCAGTCAGCTCAGGACCAAGGCAGCATCACAGCCCACCAGGCACACAATCTTCTGCTGAGGCCAGAGCCTGAGGGGAAACCCATCTTCTCCCCAAGAGTCTGTCAGAGGACAGGAATCGGGGAACCCACGGTGCGCAGAGTTCATGCTCACAGCTGACTTACTTCCCCCAGAGTCTGACATTCCCACTTGATTCCAGCACAAATGGTGGAGAGCAAGGTGGGGCGAGGGAGAGGGCAGGACAGTCATGGTCCGAACTCGAAGCCAGAGACGCTGTGAGGGTTCATGGGAAGCCTTTGGCTCTGGGGCTGGTGGGGGACTTGTAGCTCTCAGGGTTCCTGCTATCTGAGCTCAGGCCATAAGAGAATCCACACAACTTCTCCTTCCTCATGGTAGAGGGAGGACCTGGGAAGACTGTGTGGTTTCTAAGCCCCTTCACACCTCGAGCATGCTTATTCTCTAGAACAGAAAGACAAAACCTACTTCATTATGGTGCACAAACTAACTTCTGCATTCAAGAAAGGTTTGTTTAGTTTGTTTGGTTTGTTTTTTGTAAAAGATAAAGATTGCCAACAGGTTTGAAATCTGTGACAAGAGACACAAATAAGATGGTGACCTCAAAGACAACTTTAGAATCCAATAATCCAAATATCAAACTGAATGCCTTTAAAATTTCTCCTGCTTTTCTTTACTTACAATTCCTCGCAGTTGAGACTTAAAATATTTGTTGACAAAATACAAATGCTTGTTCGTCTATATTGGGTGATTATAAAATTGTTATAAGACCAGATGTTAATGAAGCTGGAAGAGTACTACCGTACGAGTTCCTGTAACACTGCACTCGAAAACTATGGGTAAGTTATCATGTGTGTTTTGGTATGTAATGACTATTATAAGCATTATTATATTCAAAAAATTTGTAAATGTTCCCTAGCTTTCAGCTCTATTACCACTTCTATGCTGTTATGAATAAGAAATTCTGGAAAAGCTTCTTATTACAAACACCTAGCAATACTGTTGAAGAGTTACCAACAGCCTTTGAAAAACATAGGCAGCCTGAGAGAGAGAGAGAGAGAGAGAGAAGTCTATAGGTACTAAAACCAGAGTGAACTGAACCAGGGTGATAAATGTGTAATAGAGACAAAAGCTACATTGGAAGGATCTGCCAATACTAGGAATTCAGGATCTGTGTTTTAGCCCATGTGGAAGAATGAGAAACAAGACTTTGTCCCACATAAGGTGTGGAGAAGGAACAGAGACTTCCACAAACCCTGTACTTACAAAGGGTTATAGCCACGGTGAAAGGGTGGGCTAAAAACACTCTTCCCTGGGAAAGGGACCTAGTGGCAAGAAAAGCTGTCAGTCTAAGGTACTGGCTTGGGGTGAAAAAAATGTCTCTGGAAAGTAGTAACCATAACCCTGCCCATGCACAGATTAAGGATTTGAATTATATCATTTGCATGGTCCAGGGAAATTCAGTTCAATAAATTAAATTAAAATGCTTCTGGATCAGAGGTGTTCTAGAAGGCTTGGGAAAAGATAACACAAATCCCCTCTGAAGGAATGCACCTCAGCCTATGCCTTTCAGGATTGGTACAGATAAGAAAAGCCAAATATGATCTACTTGTTACATTTTTTTCAAGAAAAAAAATCAAATGATCATACAAAGATGGTGGAGTAGGAGACCCCAGCCTCCATCTCCCCACAAAGAACAACAATTAGACAGCTATCCAGGAACGAAAATAGCTCTGGGAGAGCTCAGCAGTGCACTTAAGAAGCTTCAGAAACACCGTGGAGCTAAACACCTGGGAATGGCCACACAAAAAGGGTAGGAAAAAGTTTCACTTTGCCTCCATAATCTCACCCCGCAGGCCTGCACTGCTCAGGGCCAAGAGGGAATTTCCCGGCCCAAGAGCGTTCCCCTTGTTGAGAAAAGGAGAACAGTGTGAGCCATCAGCTTCCTCAGCCTTTGGGGGCACTGCGTAAAGGACCCATTTCAGAGACCAGAAAAGCTCAGAGTCTAGAGATGGCTAAGAGCAAGGAATGAGGGCCGGGGAGACCCGTATCAGTCACGCAGCCTGAGTGACAGCAGTTCCCAATGGTCTGCTCTGAGGAGGACCCCAGCAACCTTTGCAGATGCCGAACACTCCACTAGCTCTCATCACTGAGGGTTTTGTTGTGGACTTCAACAGACAACTGTGCAGAAGATCTTAGCAGCTTCCACCACCAAGGAGACACGCAGTCAGACACAGCGGACCCTCCTGAGGTTTTTCACCCCACAGGTTTCACACTCATGAATGCCAGATGCCTGAGTCCCCTCCATGTTCTCTTTCCCCACTCCTGCCGGAGCCTGGGACCCACACTGGCAGCCAGCGCCGGACTCTGTGGCTATGCACCTGCAAGATGCCAACTGAGGTCACTGCAGCTGACCTCCATATCACATATGCCCACAGCTGCATGTGGGCCTGGATCTGGCCCTGACTCTGATCTCTGGCCTGAATCGCCATGTATGCCTACAGCCAGCCCCTGCAGCTGTGCACCTGTACACCACTGGCCCTGAATCCTGTTATAGGCCTCTACTTCTGTACACATGGCCATGGTGAGCCCCTGCAGCAGCACAAATGCATGCAGACAGCCAAGGTTCCCAGAGTTGCTTGTGGGCTGGATCCAGTCATGACTCCTGTCACTGGCATGCACTGACATGCAAGCCTGCAGCTAGCCCCTATAGCTGTGCATCTGCATGCCGCCAGCCCAAGTCTTGTTATCAGCTCCCACTGATAAGCACACATCTGTGGCTAGCCCCAGCTGTCACACAAGTACAGGGCAACAGCCAGGGCCCCTGGATGTGCTTATGCCCTTGTAGCCACTGCAGGCCACCTCTCCCTCCCCCTACCACAGCTCTCATCAAGAATTACACAGTCGTGGAAGTCTTGGACCACAACTGCCTGAACCAAAAAGACACCACAACCCCCAGACCTGGAGCCTCCACATGTCCTCACACATGGTGCACTATACCAATAGACCTAGGGTCAGAGCATGCTCCAGTGTGCCTTAACCCACAGCTAAAAGTCTTTTCTTACTAAAGTTAGTCCATAAAGTCTGGAAGAGGTGACTTTTTCTTCATATGTGAAGACACCTATGCAAGGCTACAGAAATCACAAAGAATCAGGGAAACATGACCCTACCAAAGGAACACAGTAAACTTCTAGTAACTGATCCACAGAAATGGAGATTCATGAATTACTGACAAAAAATTCAAAATAATTGTTTTAACAATTCTCAGAGAGAACTACAAGAGAACACAGATAAACAATTTAATAAAATCAGGAAAACAATACAAGAACAAAATGAGAAGTTCAACAAAGAAATAGAAAACATAAAAAAGAACCAAACAGAAAATTTGAAGCTGAAGAATACGACTGAGCAGAATAATTTAATACAGTAAGTCCCCTACATACAAACGAGTTCTGTTCTGACAGCGTGTTTGTAAGTCCAATATTTTCGTAAGTCCAACAAAGTTAGCCCAGGTACCAGACTAACACAATCAGCTATATAGTACGGTACTACAGGTTTATAATACTATTATAATATAATAATAGGTTTATAATACTTTTCACACAAATAGTACATAAAAAACAAACATGAAAAATAAAGAAAACATTTCATTTTTAATCTTATAGTATAGTACCTTGAAAAGTACAGTAGTACAGCACAACAGCTGGCATACAGGGGTTGGCATCCAGCGAACAGGCAAGAAGAGTTACTGACTGGAGGAGGAAGAGGAGGTGGGAGATGGTAGAGCTGAAGTGTTGTCAGCAATAGGAGATGAAGGGCAAGCTTCAATTTCGCTCACACCTGATGTTGATGGAACGCATGTTTACTTTTTTGAAAGTTCGCAACTTGAAGGTTTGTATGTAGGGGACTTACTGTAAAGAGCTTCAAGAGCACACTTGACCAAGCAGAAGAAAGAACCAATGACTCAAAACCAGACCATTTGAAATTATCAAGTCATGGGAGCAAAATGAAAAAAGAATGCAAAGAATGAAAAAAGCCTACAGGACTTACGAAATTCCATTAAAAGAATCAATCTATACTTTTGGGAATTCCAGGATGAAATGAGAAAAAGAAAGGGGCAGAAAGCTTATTTAAAGAAATAATAGCTGATAACTTTCCAAATCTGGGGAGAAATGTGGGTATCAAGTTCATAAAGCTCATAAATTTCCAAACAAATTCAACCCAAAGACATCTTCTCCAAGACACATTATAACGAAACTGTCAGAAATGAAAAATACAGAGAAAATCTTGAAAACAGCAAGAGAAAAGAAGCTTATCACTTATGAAGGAAACTTCATAAGGCTATCAGCAGATTTCTCAGCAGAAACCTTGTAGGCCAGAGAGAGTGGGATGATATATTTAAAGTGCTGAAATAAAAATCTGCCAACCAAGAATACTTTACCTGGCATAGGTGTCCTTCAGAAATGAAGTAGAGATAAAGACTTTCCCAGACAAACAAAAGCTGAGGAAGCTCATGACCACTAAACTTACCTTACAAGGGATGCTGAAAGGAGTTCTTCAAGGTGAGATGAAAGGATGCTAATTAACATGAAAACATGTGAAAATATGAAACACACTGGTAAAGGTAAGTATACAGTCAAATTTGATAATGCACAATAATGTATGTGGTATGTTAATCACTTAACTCTAGTATAAAGGTTAAAGAAAAGAAGTATAAAAGTAACTATAGCTATAATAATTTGTTAACAGATACACAATAAAAGAAGAGGTAAATTGTGACATCAGAAATAAAATGTGTAGGGGGAGTAAAATGGTAGCAATTTTGTATGCAATTGAAGTTAAATTTTTATCAGCATAAAATAGATTGTTATATTTATAAAATGTATTATGTGAGCCTCATGGTAACCACAAAGCAAAAATCTATAGTAGATACACAAAAGATAAAGAGAAGAGAACCAAGACATATCAATATGGAATACCATCAAGTCCCTAAAGAAGATGGCAAGAGAAGAAGAAAGGAAGAAAGGAACTACAAAATAGCCAGAAAACATTAAGATGTCATTAGAACAACCATACCTCTCAATAATTACTTGAAATGTAAATGGATTAAATTCTACAATCAAAGGCATTTGGTGGCTGAATGAATAAACAAAACAAGACCCAGCTATATACTGCCTACAAGAGAGTTACTTCAGCTTTAAGGACACACATAGGCTCAAGGTGAAGGGATGGAAAAAATATTCTATGCACATGAAAAAGCAAAAGAGAGCCGGGGTAGCTATACCTATATCAGACAAAATAGATATTAAGTCAAAACTGTAACAAGAGACAAAATCATTATATAATGATAAATGGTTAATTCATCAAGAGGATGTAACAATCTATAAATATATATGGACCCAACATGGGAGCACCTAAATATAATAAGCAAATACTAACAGATCTGAAGGGAGAAATAGACAAAAATATAATAAAAGTAGGGGACTTCAATACCCCCACTTTCAACAACGGATAGATTATCCAGACAGAAAATCAATATGGAAACACTGGACTTAAACTGTACTTATTTTCTTCCTTTGGCTGCACCATGAGGCTTGTGGGATCTTAGTTCCCCAACCAGGGATTGAACCTGGGCCCCTGGAAAAGTGGAAGCATGGAGTCCTAACCACTGGACTGCCAGGGAATTCCCAAAACTATACTTTAGATCAAATGGACCTAACAGTCATGTGAAAAATATTCCATTCAACAGCAGCAGAATACACATTTTTCTCAAGTGCACATGGAATATTCTCCAGTATAGATCATATGTTAGGCCACAAAACAAGTCTTAAAACATTTAAGAAGACTGAAATCATATCAAGCATCTTTTCCAACTACACTGGTATAAAACTAGAAATATATAACAGGAAGGAAACTAGAAAATTCACAAATATGTGGAAGTCAGTAACACACTCATGAACAGCCAATGCATCAAATAAGAAATAAAAGGAGAAATTACAAAAGCAAACAGAAATGGAAACACAGCATAACAAAATGTACAGGAATCAGCAAAAACAGTTCTAAGAGGGAAGTTTATAGTTTTTCTTCTTACAGTAAGAAAAAGGAAAAATCTCAACTAAATAACCCAATTTTACACTTCAGGGAACTAGAAAAAGAACAAACTAAATTCGAAGTTAGAAGAAGGAAGGAGATAACAAAGATCAGAGCAGAAATAAATGAAATAGAGAACAAGAAAACAATAGAAAAAGCCAATGATACTAAAAGCTAGGGTTTTGAGAAGATAAACAAAATAGACAAAGCTTTAGCTAGACTTATCAAGAAAAAAAGAGAGGACTCAAGTAAATAACATTATAAATGAAAGAGGACACATTACAACTGATATCACAAAAATACAAAGGATCATAAGAGATCCTTATCACAATTACTCACCAACAAACTGGACAACCTAGAAGAAACTAATAAATTCCTAGAAACATACAATGTACTAAGACTGAAACATGAAGAGACAGAAAATCTGAACAGACCAATTAAGAGCAAGGAGATTGAATCAGTAATCAAAAGGCTTTCTACAAAGAAAAGCTCCGGACCAGATGCTTTTACAGGTGAATTTTACCAAATATTTAAAGAAAAATTAATGCCATTCTCACTCAAAGGCTTTCAAAAAATTGAAGAAGAGGGAACACCACCAAACTCATTTTAAGAGGCAGGAATCATTCTGATTCCAAAGCCAGATAAGAACACTACAAGGCCAATATCTCTGATGAATACAGATGCAAAAATACACAGCAAAATACGAATCACCATGTCTAGCATGGGCTGAATTTTGAAAACTATCAAGAATAGGGCTTTAATCTTAACCTACGGAGTATGTTAGTCTGGGTCCTCCTGAATAAAATCAATTCTCTATATGCCCCATGTATCCAACTATCATTTGATGTTTTTCCTTTTGTATTTTATAGAACAATGATCTGAACTGGTTCCTTAGCCTGGCATGACACTATTCAACCCACCACAGATAACTTCTACTTTGTAACCAGTGTCTAAAACTTCCAGCCTTTCAAAAGTCTACCACTAGTAGTTGTGTTTTAGCTATAACAAACCAAACAGTATATAATTTTTTTAATAATCTTGCTCTTGCTTTGCCTTTACTTTTATTTGTTTTATTTGAAGGTCATATTTCATTTGCTCTTCCCATTTTTATATATTTCTATCCCCTTTAAGGAATGGAAAATAAGTCTCCTAATCAAGGATTCTGAATGATACATTAATGAAAATGTAGACTCCTATTCTCATAGTTCCACCATTTAACACTATTTTTGCCTTCCTCTGTAGTGTGGAGTGCTTGCCAGTGGCAACATTTTTCATGGCACCAAGAAGAATGTTGAAATTGGCTAATCTCAAGCACTGAATAAAAAATCAACATTGCTCATTTGGACTAGAATTTTATATATAAGTGTTCTGACCTGGGACAACTTCAAGGAATGATATATTGGTCTCTTCCTCATGCAAGGTATCATTGTTATTAGAAATTCATTTTTACATTTCCCAAGGCCAAGGATTTCCAAAATACTAAATTCTTTTAATCAATTCTCTTCTTGCCACCTGACAGCCTGCTCAAAAATATCAACAAAATCTGTTGAAATGGTCAAGCAACCTCTTAGATAAAATTGCTGACCACAATTCACCTTTATGCTCTGGTCCTCTAGGCATGGCCTTTTTTCCCCCCTGAATTGCTAGAGTCAACTTCTGAGTACTATCAAGAGGATAAGGCAGGAAGCAGAAGCTTTAGAAAAGTAAGTGAATCTGTGTGTGAGAGAGAAAGAGACAATGAGAATCTATGTGACTGAGCATTCACAGAGTCTTTGGAATACTCTGCTCTACACAAATTGTCCTGTTCCACAAATTTTAGTTTCGTTGTACCCACAAATCTCTAGGGATATAAGGTTTTATATCACTTAGGATTGGATTCAAATTAATACGAGAAAGTCCCAAACAATGGTGGTTTATATAAGAAGTTTCTCTCTCTCTCTTTCCCTCTCTTTCTCCCTCTCCCTCACTTCCTCACTCCCTCACTCAAGGAAAATTTGCAGAAAGGCAGCTCAGGGCTGGTATTCAGGAGCATGATATTGCCAGGGACTGGGCTTCTGCTATCTCTACCAGAGCTATGGGATCTTGTTTTTCATGGCTCAAAATTGCTCTTCTTCCATAATATCCTTCTCAGATAGCAGTGTAGAGGATGGGGGAGAGGGGAAAGAGTATGCCCTTTTCTTTTAAGGAGACTTTCTAGGAACATCACTCAACACAAGCTTCCATCTCATTGGCTGGAACTTGGTCACATCATAATTTGAGCCTTAGAAATGTAGTCTTAGCTGGGTAGAAACATAAGTGGTTAGTAGGGATGCGTGATAAAACAAAAAATGGCCAATTAAATTTGATTTTCAGATAAACCTTTCTTTGATATGAGTACAATATTTGAGACATATTACACTAAAATTTTATTTGTTTCTTTTCTGAAAGTCAAGTTTATCTTGGTAATCTGTATTTTTATTTGCTAAATCTGACAACCCTAGGTAGAAATTAGGGTTTCTCTACCAAAAGGAAGAAGCAAATGGGTACTGGAATAGGTAAGCACTGTTCTCTGTCACAGCTACTTGAAAGGACCTAATGTGATTAAATGTTTTCCAGCTATGGAATCAAAAGATGGACACTAAGATAGGGGATTGGAAAATTTCTGAGATCATCTTTGCTATCTTTGAAAATAAACCTAGACTAATAAATCTTTACTAGTAAAGTCAGTGCTTGGGACCATCACATAAAGTTCTTGACCTCTCAAGTCTAGTATTTGTTAGTGAGACTGTGGGTACTTTATGTGATTTTCTGTGCATACAGTAGGAAGATACTGACCATAACAAAAAAATCTTTGAAAATTGCCTTTATAGTTCTGTAGGTGAAAAGACACACTCTTACACTGGGTCAGATTCCTCTCTTTGAGTCTGGCACAAGGTATGACCATGTTCCCTTCTGAATGATCCCTTTTTACTTGTCATAGGTTTTGAATGTTAATTCAGACTTTCTATTTATTTAACTCATTTAGTTTACCTTGGAATATGAGGGGAGCTCCCAGGGACCACCAGTTTTATTTTCGGCACAGGCTGAACTTCCTAAATACGGAAACACTTTTCTGTCAGATCATAAGGTCATCTCTGAATGGAGTAGCTTTCATTCCTGAATGGGCTTTCAGACATCCAGGCTGGGTCTGACTCACAGCAGAAAAGGAACACTTTGCCTTTCTATTTACATTCCATTTGGCGGGAAGCAGCAAGCTACACCTTGAAGATAAAGCCACGATATCCATACTCTCCTGTCTGCACATCCTGGCCCCATACACTGACCATGAAAACTATATCTGATGAAGATGCCCTTAAACACTTTTTCTTGCTCTCTGTCTCACTTTTTTATCCTTACCTATTCTCTCCAGGATATCTGTTCCTCTGACTTCAACAAGAACATTTGTAGCAAGTTTTCAAATTATAGCATTTTTATTGCAAAAAGTAGAATAAAAAAGAATGACTAGAATTTTAGGGACTATTGCTTTTCTTATCCTTTTGGATTCTGAAGCTACTGAATGATTCATAATTCATTTCCAGGCATGAATGCTATTCTCTGGCTACCTCTAAGTCATGATAAGGAAAAAAAGAATATCCTCAGAGAGCAAACCGAGAAGCAACATATTTGTGGCTCAAGTTAGATGAGTGGAAAAGAACAGAATACTCAGTGGATTAAATAGGATCCTGCGAAGCTAGGCTTAGTGGTTGAATGGTCGCCCAGTTTATATTAAAGGACTTATTTCCATTTACAAAATGATTCCCTCTGTATGGTTCAAGGCTTAATATGCTGGGCATCTTCCCAGCCCCAAGCATTTATTTTAAAAAAGCTTTACATATCAAGAAAATTCAGGTTCAGAAAAGATAAATTTAGTGATGAGGTCTACAACTTGAAGTTCTGGCTAATTTCAGGTGTTGAACATCCTCCAGCCATTTTTACTGGAATGGGAGGGTTTCATCAAATGCCACAACTCGGTTCCAGTTGTGTTATCACTTCCAATCAGATGAAAATGCCCTTGAAACTGAGGATGTGCATTCCTAAGAGCGCTTACCTTCAACATATGGTTACACAAGGCCAAACTTCAAGATGAAAGTGAAGGGAATCAGACCACTGTCCAGAAATTTCTAAGTATTGGCAATATATCTGGATGAATGACTCAATTTTTCACTTTTCATCCATCCCTGTGTATAACTATGCAAAATTGAAGTTATCTTGGTGGATGCCCTGACTTGGCAATAATAGACATTATAAGCTTCCTAAGATCATGGCTTGCAGGACTGTGAATGTTAATATTAGTGTACTTGAATCCTGACACAGTCCAATGCCATTACTGGCAGCTATGGAGCTTTCAGTGCAAGGTCCGATTGTTGATCATCTCCAACTCCTGGTTCTCTGTGTCAAGCCTGCCATATGGTTGGCACTTAATATGTGTCTGGTGAATGAAATGAATTGACTAACAATGCAGTGGTAACTTAACCACAATAGCTGTTACACGCAGTAGAAATATTTCCAAAGCTAAGCCAAGAAAGAGTTTTAAAAATGCAGCTTGTAAGAGAGGAGCTAAAACAAATATGAAAACCAAGACATAAAGCCAAGTATCAATAAATCAGTAGCTGGGCTCCATTGACATACCTGGTTAACATCTCACTGAACTTGGGTTTCATTTGGAGGAGTGTACCCCCTATAAACACAAAGACCCATAGAGCATCAAATAAGAACAGTTCAAAGGGCAACATTAATTAAAAAGGAATGGCTTTCTTTATCATTTGCTGCAAAGAATATTTAAAAGGAGCTTACTTTCTAATCCACAGCAATGTTGAAACCTGTCCCTTCTCTTCATTTCTTCATTCATCCCAGCCATTCATACTCTCCTCAATCTCCTTCACTCTAACTCCCAAGACAATACTATTCTTCCTGCCTACCCCACAGGGCCTTTTCCCCTCCTTCCCCTCCTTCACAGTATTTCTCTCAGCCCTTCATTGTGTAGGTAAATTTAACTTCTTTCCAAGTACCAATAATCTAGTCCCTTTAGGGAAAGTATAGAGAAGGGAAATTGGGTTTAAAAAACTACAAAATTGTCTGTGGCAAGCTGGATGAGTATCAAAGTCTGTACATATTTTCAAATTAATCACTTTTGTCCCAGTGCAGTAATTTTTAGTCAGTCACTTAACAGGAATCAGCATTCGATGTGTAAAGAGAATGAGATCCCATAATGTGTGCAGTATTTATAAACACAATTTCTTTTACAGCCATCACAGACATTTTAAGGCATAGTAAAGCTCACTCTGGCAGATGATTTATCTGCTATAGTATGGTAGCAAGGCAGGTAAGTAGGATCATACCATATTTATAGCACAGATTTGGTAGAAGGTATTTTACAGAACCTGGCACCCTTGAACTTAATTTTTAGCCTAATACGTGTCTTGCTTTAGATAGCAGTACTTACTGGTGGAGGGTGGATTAGCCACTTAGCTTTACGACAACTGTGAGTATTCAGGCAAAACGAGATGTCCAAAACTAAGCCAGGTATTTCCCATTTATCCTCTGGTGGCAACATATGTTGTGTGACTATTTCTAGAGAAGGCTCTTGAGGGAATTCTTATATCACTTAGTGGCACTGGTTCAACATGTCCCTTTCTAAGGTCGTGTCTAGCTCTGAAAAAATGTCTTTACAAAATCATCTCAAATATAAGTGCTGAAGATGTGTTGTTTATTAAGTAGACATGAGGTCTAGGTACTGACTGGCTATTGCCCACATTGTGAAAATCGGATTAATTTTGGAAAAACACACTAATGCAATAAAGGTAAACACATGTTAGAATGAAAACCAGAATATTATATATTCTGGCTGGAATTTCAGATATTGTTGATTATGCTTGAAGAATCCTGAGGCTTTAAAAAATGGTAGTAGAGGGACTTCCCTGGTGGGCCAGTGGTTAAGACTCCACGCTTCCACTGCAGGGGGCACAGGTCTGAGCCCTGGTTGGGGAACTAAGATCCCACATGCTGTGCGGCGTGGCCAAAAAGAAAAAAGAAAAGTAAGCATTCAATAAACAGAAACTATTAAAAAAATAGTAGCAGATGTGGAGTTTAGTGGGATTGATATTACTAATATATTTCTCTCCCTGACCATTCCAATCCCTTTTGAATTGTGTTCCCCCATGCTCTTGTCACGGTCATCCTATCTCTGTGGTAAATGGTTTTCATTTAACACATGTTTACTTTCAAGTCACAGGTATATCCTACTGGACACCTGTGGTGTCCCTCTCCAGAATCCTCTTGGTCATATTCTTCATTCTGGCCACTTCTGCAATGGCCAACCTATTCCCTGCAGGCTTTGATCAGATGACCACAGCTTTCAGGGGTCAGAAGCACCCAACAGTTTGTCTCTGCCCCTGTCAGATACTGCTTGCTTCCTCTCCTGGACTTATCTGCTCTGCAAAACTGGAGTTGCTCACTTATACATTCACAACCAGAAGCATGAGAGTGATAATTCCTGAGTCCCCTTTAGCATTGGGGGATGGGAGCATAAATGCTTTCCTGTTTGCCCCATGTGATTAGTTCTGTGACACATTTTGTAAGATTCCTCAGAAGGTCCCAGCAGAATGGACCACCAGTTTCCTGTAGTAGAAGCCACCTCCACAACATATTTTTGCACAGGTTTTCCCTCCTTCAATGTTTTCCTCCCCTGTCATGCACCTCTGTTCTAAAGGATCCCATTCCCAAAGAAATCATGGGCACACGAGTGTCCGTCTCAAGCTCTGGGGAGACACAGGCTCTAATATGCATGTGCCACATTGGTGGGAATCCTCTTCTTATCCTTTGGTAAGGAAAAGTTACATAAAAATCCTTTCCGTGTTCCGTTGTTTGTTTGTTTTGATTACCAAAAACATATGCCTTAGAGAGGGAATCTATATATCGACACTGTCCAATCAGTAGGTACTAGGTACATTTGGATATTGGGCACCTAAAATGTGGCTAGGCCAAACTGAGATGTGGTATAAATGCAAAACACATACCAAATTTTGGAGAGGTAGTATAAAAAAAAGTCATAATTTTTATATAGATTATATGCTGAAATGATAATATTTTACATATATTGGTCTAATCATGTATATTATTAAAATTAATATCGCTTTTTTTACATCTTAAATGTGGCTATTAGATAATTTAATATTTCATGTGTGGCTCACATTATCTTCTTATTGGACACTTCTACTACAGATGAAGCGAGACTGAAGAGACGAGTCAACTGCAATGCACTGACTCTGTTTGAAGCTAATTAAAACAAAAATTATGTCTGAGATAAGTCACACAGAGAAAGACAAATACTGTATGTTATCACTTACATATGGAATCTAAAAAATAAAACAAACAAATGAATATAACAAAACAGAAACAGACTCAGATACAGAGCACAAACTAGTAGCTACCAGTAGGGAGAGGGAAGAGGGGAGGGGAGGACAGGGGTAGGGGATTAAGAGGTACAAACTACTGTGTATAAAATAAATAAGCTACAAGGATATACTGCACAGCACAGGGAATATAGCCAATATTTTATAATAACTTTAAATGGAATATAATCTGTAAAAATGTTAATCACAATACAAAATTAGTACAAAATGAAACTAATAAAATATTGCAAATCAACTATACTTCGATAGAATAATTATGTAAAAATTATGAGACGATGAGAAAAATGTAAAAACTGCCTAGATATTTGACATAAGGAATTATTATTAAATATTTTTTAGGCACGAGAAAAGTCTTAACATTATGGTTTTGTTTCTGTTTTTGTTTTTTAAAGCCCTTATCTTTTAGAGATATATACCAAAATATTTATGAGTGAAATGACATGACGGTATGTGTTTGTTTCAAAGTAACCCATGCATGAGGTAGGGACAAAGCGGGTAGGCATATAAATGAAATAAAACTGGCTTTCAGTTGATAACTGGTAAAATTAGGTAATGGTAGCTGGGAGTTTATTATCCTATTGTCTCTACTTTTGTATGTTTTTGAATTTTCTATGATAAAAAATAATTTATCAAAAGAAGAAAACCTTAATGTCTAGTGATGGCAAGGCGCTGACCTATAGGCTCTGTGTGCAACTGATGATATATATATAATAATTTCTTCTCAGCTTCTTGACAAGAAGGGATGACACTTGATACAGTTTTATTACAGTAGATGTGCACAAAATACTAGGAGTCCTCTTTGCCTGGAGAAGTTAACATGACTACGTCACGTGAAGGGAATTAATGTGTATTCAATTCCAAAATGATCTTGGTATCATTCAAAGAAAGGTAGCTCTTTTTATATTATAAACATAGAATATAAATAATATATTCATAAATATATATATATGGAAAATATATTTATATATTAATCTCTATATTTATTAGTTTATATATAAAATTAACTGTATAAAATATATTTAAATAAATAATATATTTATTTTTTACTTATAAATATATTATTTATTTATAAACCTATAAGTGTAAAAGGAGCTTCCTTTTAAACTATGTCTTGTTTTCTACTCTTCTCTACAAATCATTTGCATTAAAATGCTTCTAAAATGTATATACTCATTTTCTCTCATTGTTATAAAAGTGTTAGAATCTGATGTTCTATCTTATAAGCTTTTCAGTGAGTCAATGGCCACATTGCAATAGTCCTGAGACAGAGCAAGATTTAATTTAACCATTAAGAAATAAGAGATGCTTGGGTTCTATAGGCAAGTACTCCAATAAAACATGTCTGAACTAGTTGTGCTCTGGTAGACTGTTATTTGTGGCCCATTTTTCTAACCTTTCAATTCAGCAGTGGATTTGGGAGTGGGTAAGGGTGATGGGGATGGGTACTTTCCTTTTTAAGCCCTGTCTCAGGATAAAATGACCAGTGAAGATCATTCATGTAGAGCATTTTCCATCTGCTTTCTGATCTCTAATTGATAAAGTGCACTTGATTTCACTGTGCCTCCGGCTGGGAGTCAGGATGCCACCATGCTGTCTACCCTGGGCCTTATTGCATAGACCCCTCAGGCTGCACTGTGCATGTTAAATCTGTCCAGAGTAGTTCCAATTAGATAAAATAAATAACCTATCATTAAAAGCTCTAACTGAGAACACTCCATGTAGTTCTTACCTTGCCTTTCTGAGGGCTTCTCAAAATGAAGAACATTTTCTGGTCCAAGAACCTATTAGACTGAGTATTTCTCAAGGGATTTCAATACTAGCACCTATGTCTATAGAGCTTGGCATGCAAAAGATGCTCAATGAGTGTTTATGAATGAAAGTATGACCCAGACTGCTTGCCTAATGGGTTATTGATCTCACATCTCGTACAGCAGAGAGATACAAGGTCTCTCCTACTACTGTAGTTCTATTGATTTATAAATCAAGTTGCACTCAGATCTCAAAAGAACTAAAATATGTTTCTCATATTAAATTGTTCATGCTCTGGGATCCATAGAATCACCACACTTTAATCCAAGGTTACTTTAGATAATGTCTAGACCAGGGGTGTTCAAGTTGTGTCCTTGGGAACCCCATGATCCCATGCACAGCTAACAGAATTCTGAGGGGACATGGACTCTTCACCACCCTTCACCTCCAGCTTGAACTCAACTCAAGCTTATATTGGGGTTCAGTGGGAGGAGGGGAAAAAGTGATTCTTGGCTTTGCAAAGTTTGAAAATCACTGGTCTTGACCAACTGCTTTATTTTACAGAGAAGAAACTGAAATTCAGAAATATTCAGTCGTAAGTTCAAGCTCACACTGTTAGAGCAAAACCAAGGCTAGAACTCCTGGTCCAGGCCAAACCCCTACATAACCCCTTCCCTGGGCAACTATGTTTTTCCAGGGCAAAAAGGTACACAACTTTTCTTCCTTTGTGGTCACATTGACCCAAATGCATTTTGAATATGTTTATACATTGTTTAAAGTGATCTTACATTTCTATCTTGAATATACTCCTATTTCCCAAAACTGATTGTAGTGTTCTTGAGAATGGGAGCCGAAACCTCGATTTTCTTTGTACCCTATTCAGTAAGTGTTCAGGAAGTTACAATATTTATGGACCAACTGACTGACAGCAAATGTAACCTAAGATATATGGAGATTTGGGAAAACTTTGGGAATTGGTCACATAGGACAAAGGTAAGTGTTCTAATCTATCAGACAACATTTTTTGCTGTGTAACTTGGAGACATGGTTTTGATAAACAGCTGCACAGGTCCACCAGTTTCCTAATTTAGAAAAATCTCCAGCTTTCAGAGTGCTTGGAAAATAGGTCACTAGCGTGCTTTGTACACTTTAGAACAAATGAGGATAAGTGCTCATAATTTCTCACCCATGGCAGAGTAAATAGACACATGAGAACAGAGTCGGTGAATTAATATAGCAATTAATGCTGGCTGTGTCTTAGCTAGGATCAAGTTGACCTCACTGAGTTTTAAACGGACACTTAGATTGTTGTTGTTTTCTGGTTTTTCAAACTTTCACAAAGGAAGGGAGGGTAGAGTGGAGTGTTTTCGTGAGTGCACTTTGGAATCAGTCTATTTTTGAATCTCAGCTTTGTCACTTGCTAGTTGTGTAACTTTGGACAAGGTACTCAACCTGGCTGAGCCTCAGTCTCCTCTTCCGTTAACTGGAGATAATATTTCCTCAATAGAATTTATATGAAGAAGTGAGATATTGCATAGGCAATGTTTTGCACAGCACCTTGCCATGATAAATGCTCACCAGCAATTGTGAATAATACTGTAGCATGAACTGAGAAGTCACAGGAGGAAGGCAGACATTTTAGGCTGCCGTTCTACCTATGGTTATTGATTCTAAGTTTACTTGAGATGGCAAAACGATGATGATTTGCAGCCTTGTTTGTGTCAATTAACTTTTTAATGCTACCGATGTGTGCTTTATATGTCTAGCAACATGTGTGCCGCTTAGATTATAGTATGTAAGGTAGCCGTGAGAATACACCTTTTAGATCTCCCACTGCAGGAGTGTCACTGACTGAAGTCCCAGATGCCGGGCTGTGAAATCCATCCAGGAGTTAGTGCTGAGGCCATACGTCCCACGGGCTGCTCCCAGCCAAGGCCTGAGCACATCGGAGAGACTAAAGCAGGTTCGTACCTGGGTGAAGAAGGGGTCCTTTGATGGGCAACTCTGGCTGGAAGATCCCTCCCATTGGCCTTGCTGAACTTCCTTAGACCTACCCTGGAACCTAAAATTCTCCCACTCAAGCTGCCTTCCTTCCCGCTCTCCTTCACAAGGGTCAGACCTACGTAATGATCTGACAGGTCTCTTAGCCTCTCCTGGTTCTCTTCTGATTTTGTCACGCAGGTGTTTGCTTTAAGAAAATATTTGCACGTCTACTTCTATCCTGATATCTGCTTCTCAGAGGACCCAGGCTAATGCAACTTAACCTCACAGAGAGCAGGGCTGAAGAAAGTAACTTTGGTTTTCCAATACCTGGTGCATCTTGGATTGCTCACTGAATATAATGGTGATGATCAAAGAACTCCAGAGCCATAGGGCACCCACAGAGATGGCATGGTTTATTCAGCCTTGCTGTCTTGGGACAATAAACACTCCCACAATTGGGAACAGACGGCTGTTTCTTGTTTGAAAGTCTTCTACCTTGGCCACACATCTCAGATTTGTCTCATGTTCTTAGATAGATGAAACTTCTGAGGCTGACAACAAAAACCATCAGCTGCTGGATACTGAGCTGAAGTTAGAAAACAGTTCTGATAAAGGCAAGCTCTTTGCTAACTGATTGGCCAGAGTAAATAGTATTTTACCTTAAGAATAATCTTGAGAAAATGCTAAAATCTTTGGGTGGAGGAGTAGGAGACAGGGGAAAGAAATTAACTTGCATTCACTAAATATCTTAAAAGTACAAGCACATTATACATATTAGCTTATTTAAAGAGACCTATAAGGAAGATGCTATTATTTTCCTTCTCTGAGCAAGGAAGTTGAGATTGTGTAACTTGTTCTAAGTCACAGAGAAAAGAAAATGGTGTTCTCTGAGAATAGCCCAGATTGGTGCTTCTGTGTTTATAGAGCTAGCTATTGGTTATTTTCAAGTCTGGACCCAAGAAACTGGATCAGCAATCACTAATACATGCACTGATTTTCTTTCCCAAATACTGAATGTGCTTGCTATGGCATGGTCACCTGAGCCCTGGGGGGTTGAATGTCTGGAAGAAATGGTCTGGAGTCATGCTGGGTTCCCTGAGGGGGGAATTATTTTGTTTGCTATTCACTTTATTCACTTCCACAGGGATTTATGATCAGAAAATCTTTTGAAAATGTTACTCTATGGACTGTCAGATGTCATATATGACCATGCCTGGATAAGAAGAGTTACAATTATTTAGGCAATTAGGTCAACTCATGTTTTTTCCTCACTTTAATATTTGATAAGACAGTGCTTTGGCAGCTGGTGGCAGATACTGAATTATTATAGGAAAGAATATGGTTTGTAGGAACAGCATTTGACTGAGGTCTTGTCTTGCCTTGTATCCAGTGCTCATTGGCTGGGAGAAGTCACTTTACTTCTTGGGTAAGTCACTTTACTTCTTGGGTAAGTCACTTTACTTCGAACCTCAGTCCCTTCATCAGTGAAATGAGATGGTTGGATTCAATGAATCTCTAAAGTCCTTCTTAACTCCAATATTCTATAACTTGATGATCCTGGCCCAGATTGGCTGAGGACTCTTGTTGACAGTCCCCGGAGAGTTGCCAACTTCCCTTGAGCAGAGATCATTTTGGCTGAGCATGCTTCATGCCATCTGTCCTGTTCTGTGCCGGCCTTAGGTGTTCCCCTCCAGCACGGGCTTCAGTCATGTATCTGAATCTGACTGTGCTCTAGGCAGAGCTGGCACTACCAAGACCTGTTTAAACCTATCTAGTCTTATAATCTGAGGTGATGAAAAATTATAGGAGCCATATACTGAACTATAGGAGCCTATTAGAATGTCCGGGTCAGGTTCCTTCTAGGTGGTCCCTGATAAAGGTATTTTGAGCAATCACAATAGCAATATTATTGTGAATCTCAAATTCCCACTCTCATTTTGAGTAATTTTCATAGGGTACCCTTAACCAGAAGCCAAGGATGACAGGTGTGTGTGTGTGTGTGTGTGTGTGTGTGTGTGTGTGTGTGTGTAACTTTTTGGTGCCCAGAGCTAAGTAACTCATTATCTCCAAAACTGCATTTCTCATCATAGTGCCTGGCAGTGCTCTGATGCAAAAGATATGGAAGTTGGAAGGTGCTGCAGTACAATGCTTGTCCCCATTGACCTCCCCTCCTCCTACCTTTTGGCTTAGTGATTTTTAATGGACAGATGTGATGGTTCCAAAATCCATACCGGTTTCTTCTCATCAAGTATCTCACATGTACAAGCCCTCAGGGATAGTCCCTAGATACTCTACTAAATCAAATATAGAGAAATCTAAAATAAGCCCCAATATTCCATGTAGCACTTTACTGAAAATAGGATTTATGCTTGAATGTCTATCTGATTAAAATAATTTAAACTGCAGATCCATTTTAATTTAGATCCTAGAATGGTTTCTCACCTACCCCATACCTGAAATCTATCTTAAGATCAGAAACATGACAAAAATGTCCACTTAATGTTTGTTTTGCTTTTGGTTTTTTCCCCCCCAAATACCCTCTCCACTTTGATTCGACATTGCATTGGTATCTTAGTACAAAAGGCAAAAAAAGAGGAAAAAAAAACTGATTGAACAGGAAAAAGTAAAGCTGTCTTTTTTCTCAGAAAACTATGTAGAAAATCTGATAGAATCTACCAAAAGACTACTAGAAGCAATAACTAAGTTCAGCAAGGTTGAGAATATAAGATCAATATACAAAACATAGATTATATTTCTATATATTAGCAACAAACAATCAGAAATAGAGATTTTCAAAAACACCATTTATAATAGCATCCAAAATATGAAACATTTAGGGATAAATCTAGCAAAAGATGAGAAAGATTTGTACACTAAAAGCTATGAAAAAGACCCAGGAAAAATGAAATGAGACCTAATTAAATAGAGAGACATTCTGTGTTCCTGAACTGAAAGACTCAATATTTTCAAGAAATCAATTCTCCCTAAGTTGAGCTATAGATTCAAAGCAATTTCAATTAAAAAAAAAAGTCTGCTGGGATTTTTTAGGGAAGGTAGGCTAAAAATTGGCAAGCTAATTCTAAAATTCATATGGAGATGCAGAAGACCAAAAATAGCCAAAACAACTTTGATAGAGAACAAAATGGGAGGGCCAGCACTATCTGACTTCAAGACTTATAGTAAAACTATACTAATCAAGACAGTGTGGTATTAGAGTAACGATAGACAAATAGATCAATAGAATTAAATGTAGTGTGCAGTAGTAAACCCACACATATGTGAAAAACTGATGCTCTACAAAGGTACCAAGACAATTCAGTAGAGAAAGAATAGTCTTTTCAACAAAGATGCTGAAACAATTGGATATCCATGTGTGTTTTATATATATATATACATATATATATTTATATATGTATTTATATCTATCTATCTATCTATCTATCTTACACATCTTACATAAAAATTAACTCAAAATGGATCATGGACCTAAATGTAAGACTTCTATAAAATTTCTACCAGAATACATTAGGAGAAAACCTTTGTGACCTTATGTTAAGTAAATAACTCTTAGATACAACATCAACACAGCGATTCATAAAAGAACAAATTGTTAAACTGGACTTCATCAAAGTTAAATACTTCTACTCTCCAAAATACACTGTTAAGGGAATAAAAAGACAAGCCCAGTTTGGGAAGAAGTATTTGCAAATGCTTGTAAAAGATTTAGATTTATCTAGAATATTAAAAAAAAAAAAAGATTAAAACTCAGAAATAGAAAAACAAACAACCCAATTAAACAAAGGACAAAGATTTTAAAATATACTAAGGAAGATACACAGAAGATAAGCACATGAAACAATGATCAGCATCAGTAGTAATGAGGGAAATGCAAATTAAAACCACAATGAGATACAACTGCATATGTGTTAGAATGGTCAAAATTCAAATGACTGACCATATCACATGTTGGTTAGAGTGTGGAAGAACTGGAACTCTATTATCATGCTAGTGAGAATGTTAAATTGTACAATCAATCTGTAATACAGTTTGGCAGTTTCCTAAAAAACTAAAAATACATCTACCATATGATCCAGCTATTTCACTCCTAGGTGTTTACCAAGAGAAATGAAAGCACATGTCCATAAAAAGACTTGTGCATGAATATTTATAGCAACATTATTTGTAGTAACTCCAAACAAGAAACAATCTAAATGTCAATCAACAAATGAATGGATAAAAGACTGTGGTATATCCAAACAATGGAATACTCCTCAGCAACAAAGAATGAACAATTGATATATGTTATAAAATAGATAAATCTCAAAATAATTTTGTGTGATTTAAAGAAGCCACACAGAAATGCTTATATACTAAATGAGTCAACTTACATAAAATTCCAGAAAATGAGAACTAATTCACAGTGACAGAAAGCAGAAATGTGGTTACTTGGGAGTGGAAGCAGGAGGTGAGGAGGAGTGAAAGGGGAAAATCACAAAGGTATCTATGAATATCTATTACCTCCAAGCATTTCCTAGTCATGTGAAAACTTTGGAGGTAATAGATATTCTCATTATCTTCATTGTGGTGATGATTTCCTCTGTGTGTGTCTGTGTGTACATGAGATAGAATTTATCAAATTGTATATTTTAAATGTTTATTTAAAACATTTATTTAATGTTTTATTATAGGTCAATTATATACCTCAATTAAAAAAAACACTATGCTGTCAAAAATTGATTAAAGATCTGAAAATAATAATAAAATAGATGAACCTCTGACAAACTGGTCATAAAAAAAAGAGAAACACACAAACAATATGTTAGAACAAAAAATAATATGTATAATGATGGGAAATATTAGAAATTTAAGTGGTAAATGAATAAAATCAATAATTTTATAATATATTTGAAAGCACATGAAATAGGTAGCTTTGTAGAAAAAATATAAAATTTATTCAAAAGTAATAGAATACTTCGGTAGATCAATAATTGTTAAATACATGGAGTCACTAACTAAAAACATTTTCATCTCCAACTGAAAAGGATCCAGGCCCAGATTGTTTTAAGGACAACTACTTTTGCCAGAACTTTAAGGAATAGATCATCATTGTCTTTAATTACTTTTTACAGAGGACAGAAAAATAGAGAAATCTCATTTTACATGACTTCTATTATCTCAAATAGTAGAACATGAAAAAAATTTATAGATAAATCTCACTTAGGGACAAAGATCAAAATTCCATATGACATAATAGTAAAATGAATTGTTTTAAGAAATGTTTCATCACAACCAATTAGTATATATCTTGGGATAGAAAAAATATTTCAATATTTAAAATTCTAATTCACCACATTAAAATATTAATACAAAAAACTTAATCAGCTCAACTGTTATTCAAAAGTTTTTAATAAAATTCAGCATACATTTACAATAAAATATTAGAAAAAGAAGAGAATATCTTTATACTAAATCATAATCTTATGGTTAATATTCTTTATGGCAAAACTTCAGAAGCATTCTCTTTAAAGTATAAACAGGATAATGATGCTTGTACTATTTACAATAGGCAAGACTGGAAGCATCCTAAAGGTGTATTGACAGATAAATGGATAAAGAAGATGTGAGATACACATACACACACACACACACACACACACACACACACACATATACAGACAATGGAATACTACTCAGCCATAAAAAAGAATGAAATAAATGCCATTTGTAGCAACATGGATGGACCTAGAGATTATCATATTGAAGTAATTCAGAAAGTGAATTCAGTAATTCAGTATCATAGTGAAGTAATTCAGAAAGAGAAAGGCAAATATCATATGATATCATTTACATGTGGAATCTAAAATATGATACAAATGAACTTATTTACAAAACAGGAACAGACTCAAAGAAATAGAAAACAAACTTATGGTTACCAAAGGGGAAAGGGGGTGGGGGATAAATTAGGTGTTTGAGACTAGCAGACACAAACTACTATACATAAAATAGATAAATAACGACATCCTACTTATAGCACAGGGAACTATATTCAATATCCTGTAATAAACCATAATGGAAAAGAATATGAAAAAGCATATATATATATATATATATATATATATATACACACACATCTGAATGACTTTGCTGTACACCAGAAACTAACACAACTTTGTAAATCAACCTACTTCAAGCAATATGTGTACAAAAAAGTGAATCAACAAATTATTATAACTGAAAAGAGACCTTGAAAAGTTTGTAGGATACGATATTAACATATGAAATCAATAGCTTTTTGGTACACCTAAAATAACCAGATAGAAAATGCAATAGAAAGGAAGAACCTAGTCATAATAGCAAAAACAAAAAGTGTACAGCATCAAGAAATAAACATATAAAAAGTTTTTGTAAGATCGTTATAGAGAAAACTATAAAACTTTATTCAAAGATAAAAGAAAAACTTGCATTATTAAAGGGATACACCATATTGAGGTTTGGAAAGACTCAATATCATACAGATGTCACCTCTTCCTAAATTCATTTGTAATTTCAGTTAAAATTTTAATTAAAATCACAAAATAATTTTCAATTAAATTTCAATTAAAATCACAAAATAATTTTTCATGAAATTAACAATTTAACTAATATGGGAGGATAGCCTAGGCAATTCAGAAAATGAACAAGGGAAAAGAGGAATTTGCCCTTCCAGTTACTAAAATTTATTATAAGGCAATAATAATTAAATCAGTGTTACACTGACAGAGATATAGAAAAATAAACCAATGGAACAGAATAAAAAACCAAGAAATATATGGAGCCAAAATTCACATATTCCCAGTCCTTGACCTAACTTCAATTATACCTTTGACAGGAGTGATTCCAAAAGGTTAATTTCATTTAATAAAAAATGCAATCTTCATGCTCAAATGTAACTTGTGTGTGAATGAGAATATTCAATAGCTAGCATCACCTTTATTAGAATTAAGTGCTGGTATCTAATGAGTCACATTCACCTTCCTGGAATTCAATTTCAAATTAAGGGAGTTTATCATACCCAGGCTATTTCTTGAGGGCAGTGGTTCTCAGACTTTAGGGTGCATTAGAATCATCTGGAAGACTTATTAAAACACAGATTGCTGGGCCCCTCCCCCCAGAGTTTGTAATTCAGTAGGTCTGCGGCATGGCGTCTAAGAATTCACATTTCTAACAAGTAAGTTCCCAGCTGGTGCTGATGCTACTGCGAACCACTGCCCTAAGGTGTCATTGGGTGTCCAGTGGAAGTCAACACATAGACGACGTTATTTCTTGGTTTTAAACAAGTGTAAAATGCAATTAACTCGTATCTACTACTAGACCCCCTAGATAGATATTAGTGCATTTATTAGAACTTATTATTAGTCAATACTTCCATGCAAGTGGTACTCCACTCAATAGGCGTTCAGTTTAACTAGTCATGGCCCATACCCTGAGAACCTTTCAACTTCTGGGGCTAGGGATGTTTTATACTAGATTTTGCCCTCACTGTACCCAGTCCAGAAGTCAACAAATAAACATCTATTGAGTACCTACTGTGTTCTATGAACTGTGCTAGATATAAGATGTAAGTGTGAAAATTAATAGGCTTGTGGTCTTATAGGAGATAATGACACATAAAGACATAATTTCAATGTCATATGGTGAACAGTTAGATCATTTGTATGAGAGTATGCTGATGAGGAGCTTTAGCCCAACTCAGCCAAATGACAGTCTTAAATGATGAATAAGTGTTGGTTAAAAAGGGATATGAGAAGTGTAATCTTGACAGAGAAAATAACATAGACATATGGATAGAGGTGTGAAACAACTTACACATAGGGTATGTGTAGGGCACCAAAAGTAATTTGGAACAAGTAGAGATTAAAGTTTCAGGCAGGTTGGTGAAGGATATGAAGAAATTGACCAGGCCTCAAAGGACCGTATGTGCATTTTAGAGAGTTTGAAATCTATTCTATAGGCAATGGGAGTCTTCAAAGGATTTTAAGTAGGAAAGTGGTATAGTCATATTTGAGTTGCTGATAGCTGCCTTAGTTATAGGGTAGAGGATGATTCAGAAGGAAACAGAAGGCAAGCAAGAGATTGGGTTGTTACAATCAAGGAGTGGTAAAATGGATGATGAAGAAGAAGAACTTTGGATATATTTTAAAAGTAAAACTAGCAGTACCCAATAATTGTTTAGACGTCAAGTTTGATGTAGAAGGAAGAGTCTAGGGTGTTTTCAAGGTTTCAGTTTGAGTAACTATAGATAGTGAGAATGGGAATAAAAAAGAATGAGCAAGTTGAGAGAGAACTTGATACACTCCATTTGAGATATTCAGAGATACCATTGAAATACCTATATGGTTGTGTACCTGTTCCTTAAGCAAGTACTGAATGGAAGAACGGATCTCCCTAAATTATTCAATAAAGCAAAAGGCAAGATTCTGGGAGTGAGGGAGTGGGTGGAGGACTTGAGGAGAGGAATCACGGAGGTGAGTCAGAGAGGATGCTGGCCAAAGACAGGTAAAGGGATGAGCAAGGTTGACGACCACGCATTTGTTGTGGCATCAATCAGACCAAATGGTTGATTTACAGAAATGAGTTTTATAAGCATTTAATTACTAAACACGTGAATTCTGAGGAGGGAGGGCAATAGGTTTGTTTGGAATGTGGATGAAGGGTCGTTTGCTCAGTTCCCTTGAGTCACGACAACTTCTGGTAGAAAGTAGGATTTTCCAAAAGCCCTGAAGAAAAGCAGATGACATAAAATCTAAGAACAGGAAAAGAGTGTGTCGCCTGCCTGTGTGAGAAAAGCATGCACAAGGAAGTGGAAATTCAGATAAAAGAAGTGATGAATGTGACCATGTGGGAGGCCGCACAGCCCATTTAAGAGTAAGAACTTTGGAGGCAGAAAGAATGTAAGTTCAAATCCCTCTTCTATCGCTCACTGGAGTTACCTATCCTCTTTACTCCTCAGTTGCTTCTTCTGTGAAACGGAGATAATGACATCTCTTCGTGGGGTCGCTGTGAGGGCTACATGAGGATTACACGTGCAGTGTTCTTAGCCCAGGGACTGTGCCATGATAAAGGGTCAGTGAAGGATACATGGCAGCTTTCTGGGCAGAGGGAAGGTTGGCAGGGAGGGAGGAAAGGTCTGTCCCGGCCGACGCTGCTCAGGGCTTTGCACTGGAGGCTGAAATTCACAGCAGCATTTCCAAGAGGGTAGAGATGATTTTGATGTGCCTAAATTATGTTTTCTTTATTGTTATTTCACCATTTAAAAAATTTATGCTAGGGTTGTGTGATCTTGGTGGTTTCTAGATCTGACAGGCACCCAATGCATTCTTGTTAGGAGGACTGAGGTAGGGGCAAAGGACAAAGGAACCAGGGCAAACATGAGCATTGCAGACTCCCTGAAGGCAGGTCATGGTCTGAAGGAGGGTCAGAGTCACATTGGTGGTAATGTGGGCTTAGTAGAGAAATTGAACATGAAACAATTGAATTGAATCAATATGGTTTCTGAGGGGCAGGAGATGATGTGGGGAGAAAGCTTCAGAATTCTGAAATGCTTAGATTTGAGGAGGAAAGGAAAAAGAGGGCACCTTAATCGGGTTTCTTTCTTAGAAATAAGGGCAAAATGGTGGCATCACCCACAGCAAAAATGGAACTTGGAGGAGCAGTGTGCTTTAGAATAAATGTGACCAGCTTGAACTCCACTCGATTTATCCACTCCCAGATGCCCAGGGTCTGCACGTTATAACTACAAAAACATTTGCAGAATGTAGTAAGTACAGGTGCAGAGTTGCTCTTCAAGGAAGCTTACAGTTTCAGTGAAATCCAAGTAATGTAACTCTATTTACAGCCTATTTCATATCTGGTAAAAAGTTCAATACTTATTATCATAATAGTTATCATTTTCTCAGCCCTATGTATATTCTAGATTCTGGGCTAAGTACTTGACAAATATCATCTATATCCTTAAACTACACTGAAAAGTGGGTATTGTGATGTCCATCTTATAGAGGAGAAGACAGGAGATTAAGAAATTTACCCAAGGCCACATAGATAGTCAGAAGAGAAAGAGCAGGAAATTTCTTTTCTTTCTTTTTTTTTTTTTAGGGGGGGAACATTTGCCCTTTAATTTCCATTTGAAATCAGTTTCTTTAAATATTTTAGTTACAAGTTCTGAATAGTGAAGACATAGTAGATGCTGCAGGCACTCGGTACTGGTTCCCACCCCTTCCCTCCACCCTAACCCCCAGGCCTTGCTTCTTCCCTCAAGATACAAACAGGTACTCTGCACTAAATAAATAGCTCCTGGTGTCAAATGTCAGCAGCCTCAGGCCTGGATGCAGCTGGATACAAAGAGATGAAGCCCAGTAGCTTTCACAACAAGATGTGTGCATTTAACCATGCTCCAAAGAATTCCAATGATTGTGCCCAGACCCAAGGCAGCACCTCAGAGGTGACATCAGCCATTTCCCCATGGTGTACTAGAATCTTGAGGTGGTTTTCACCACAATCCATCCTCCCCCAGACCTGTGTTCTCAGGAGGAAGAGCTAAGGTCCCACTCCCTAAGGGCCATGATACAGGAAGGAACAGATCCGCCTCTTCAGCCTGCAGAACCAAATCTGTCTGACACCAAAGCTTGTGCACTCTGCCACATATGGCTGTCAATGCCTGTGAGTTCACCCACCCTTGACCTTTCGATCTAGACTCTGCATTGTGGTTCCCATAGGACTTGTATTTTATGCCACTGATCCATGATCTTCCTGACTTCTCTGTAATTATTTTTTCCATCTGTTTTGGATCTCTTATTTAAATAAATGAACTTAGCCAATCCAGAAATCTTCCTCTTGAACCCGGGCAGGAAAACACGAACGGAACAAAACAAATGATGGTGCCATTTTTCCTGAGTCCTGGCTTGTGCTGGTCTTTTCTAGAGGCAGAGAAAGGGGCTCCCAGATGTTTGACAGTAAGAAACAAAAAGGCCAACCTGACCAAAAAATCTCTTTGGTAGTTTTCTCTTCCAGAACAACTGATCAAATGTGGCTATAGCTTAACCCTTTTGATTATGATGGTAACTATTCATACAACAGAAAGCTTTTCTAGGAGCGGTAACTCAGTAGTCCATTGTCAACAATTAAAAAACTTAACTGGAAATAGTTTGCAGGATAAGAGGAAGGTTTTAAGAAATGTGAACCGATATCCACAAGGTCTGTTAGGAGAGAGGTGAGAGAAGGACATGTGTAGGAGGAGCTCCGGAGAAGGGCAACCCATAGCAGATCACCTCAGTGTCCAGTTAGCGTGCTGGTCACTGCGTCTGTGTGAAGCATTGGGCTTCCAGAAGGAAGAGAAACAAAGCATGCAGAGCGGGTGTGGTGGCACTGAAGGCCAGCTTCCCCTCAGGCCAGCTCCACGATTTGCTCCTACAATCCCCCACTCCCACTCCAATTAAGAGCTGTTTCTCTTTAATGCATTTAGTTAAGGAGCAGAAAAAGCCAGAGGAAGTAGAAGGATCAAGAAGGAGAATTCGCAGCTCCTGTTAAGCCGCCCTCCATACCTTCTTAGTAGTTCTTTGTACTTATAGGATCACTTCAAACATGTACATTTTAAAATACAAATCCTGAAATATAATGGAAAACCTCAATGCCAAGGAGAAGGGGTAATGATTTTGCAGAGTGTGGATGAGTGAGAATTAAAGTCCCCAGAGCAAGGCCACAGACCTGTGAGGGCTTACGGATACCAGTCAGCACCCCGGGGGGGCCCTCCTGGGCACAAAAGCCTTTCTGTGCACCCTGGTTTCTTGTTTGCAGGAAAAAGGCTTCAGCCTCTTGGGCTTTCCCTGAATAGCAAAGGGCAGATTCAAACAGTTACTAATTAGGGAAGGGAGGAAATGCAGAAAGAAACACTAGTGCAGGATGGGCCAGGGTCCTCATTCCCCCCTCTGGGGATATACACAGCAATCTGATACATATCTCTGAATTCTCTGGCCCCTACCCAGGCGGAGGATGGTAACTTCAGTCTGAGCACAGGCACAGGGACCCCAGACTGGTTGGAACCAGAAGGCTGATGACTGAGATTCCTGGAACACCACCCCATTACCTCACTCACCACCAACCATTCAGAAGAAAGTCACACACCCTGCAGCCCTCCCCCCCAAATTTTTTCTATGAAAGCTCTTCCCTGAAAACCATTGGGGAGTTCAGGCTTTCTGAGCATGATCTGCCCATTTTCCTTGCTTGGCCCTTGTGATACAATTTTCTGTGCTCCAAACTCCAGCATTTAGGTTTGTTTGGCCTCACTGTGCATTGGGCACGTGAACTGGGGTTTGGCAACAATAATAATAAAGAGGCTATCGATATAACACCAAGTGAGTTAAGGGAGACTCTGAGGTTTACTGAGTGTGAGTCTACTCAGAATAATAAAAGAGAAGGCTGTAAAAATCAGGACTGCATACAACGTGGACCTGCAGACCAGAATCTTTTCTGTCTTTCTGGAATTGTGTAGACCAGCTAGATGGTCTACACAGGCACAGAAAGAGGTAAACAGAAGGCCCAGGCTGGACCCACTATCACAGAATCCTGACAAGAAGAACCTATGGACCATCACTGATGAAGAACATTCTTCAGCCTTCAAGTGAACCAGACCTGGAGTGCCCAAACTAAAGAGAAGAAATGACCTTAATTTTTATAAAGATACCCAGGAAGGGTAAAACCACAGACAGTCTAAGGGATTCCTTTCACTGGAAGACAATTAACATTATTAAGAAAGCCTTTTGTATTATTATCTCAAATCCTTCCCGGTATAGATTGAACCCACATAGATTTAGGCAATAGTAATTCAAGAAAAGCAGTTACAACTGTGTCTTTGAGATAATCTTTCTATTACTAAGAAGGAAAAAATTAGCATCAGTGTTTTCTACAGTCATATTTTCACCTGGTTCCCTGCTTATCTTTCTAGTTAAGTGAAGGCTTTAAGTGAGAGAAAGGTCTCATAGCCTCATTAGATTTATTTTGTTTATTTTCTGTCTTGCTTCACAAGCTCTAAGAGGGAAGGCATTATTTTTTTTGTCCTGTTTTGTTTACCACTATTCCCAGAGTCTAGAAATAGTGCCTGACACTTAATAGACATTTAGATATTCAATAAATATTGAAATAATTTCAATATTTGAAATTGAAATTATTCAATTTGATTAGATGGCTTGCAATATCATCTAATCACTCTCCTTGCCTCCTTACACTTACACAATATACCCTTACCTCTGAAGACAATCTTTATAAAACATGAACCTTGATGACAGTACTCTCCTTTCTCAAACTTTTCAAAGGACGTACATGGTTTAGGAGAAAACCTTTATTTTTAATAAGCTATTCAAGGAACTTTGCTGTACACCCGAAACCAACACAATACGGTAAATCAACTACACTTCAATTAAAAAATAAAGGAAAAAATAAAAGCTATTCAAGGGCCTCTGTATTCTGGAAACAGTTTATGTCTCCAAACTCACCTGCCAAGGCCTTTGTGCCTTATGCACCGGGACTGTGGTTGGCCTGGCTGATGCATTCTCTCTGCCTAGGACACCCCCTCTCCAACTTCCTTCTTCTCTTAGCAAACTCTTATTTGTCCTTCAAGATTCAGAACGAATGTCACTCCTTCTGGGAAGTCTTCTTAGACTAACCCTAAATCTGGGTTATTTACTTTGGCACATAAAGCTACATAAATGCTTCTATCAACATGTTTATAATATATTGGATGATGGGCTCGTATGTTTGTGTTTTCTACTACTGTGTTCCTTATAATTACCTCTAGGTTAGGTACTGTGGCTTAGTCATTTTTTTGTATCCCCAGTGCCAGATAGTGTGTTTGCCGCAAAATCAGCACTTGATAAATATTTGGGGATAGGAACACTGAAAACACTGTGGAATTAGTGACATTTAAAAAATGTTTTTAGTCAAATGTTTATTTTGGCTTGTAAATCAATGTTATTTTAAAATTATGTTGATGATCACTGCAAGTTTCATCTATTAAGTACTACATGACACACAGTCTATCTTCACAAGTAATTAGTTTTCTTTTTTTTTATTATGGTAAAATATACATAAGGTGAAATTTACCTTTTTAACCATTTTTAAGTATACAATGCAGTGGCAGTAAGTACATTCACAATTCTGTACAACCATCACCATTACTCATTTCCAGAACTTTCCTATCATCCCAAACAGAAATGCTATACCAATTAAACAATAACTCCCCGTTTCCTCCTGTCCCGAGCCTCTGACAACCTCTACTCTGCTTTCTGTCTCAATGAACTTGACTACTCTAGGTACCTCATATAAGTAGAATTATATAGTATTTGTTCTTTTGTGTCTGGATTATTCACCTAGCAAAATGGTTTTAAGGTTCATGTATGTTGTAACACATATCAGAATTTCATTCCTTTTTAAGGCTGAATTATAATCCATTGCATGGATATACCACATTTGGCTTCTCTAATTCATCTATTGATAGGTATCTGGTTTGTTTCCACCTTTTGGCTATTGTGAATAGTACTGATATGGAGATTGCTATACAAGTATCTGTTTGAGTCCCTGCTTTCAATGCTTTGGGACATATACATAGGAGTGGAATGGATGGATCATAAGGTAATTTTAACCTGTTTAACTTTTTGAGGAACTGCCAAACTGTTTTCCACACTGGCTACAACATTTACCTTCCCATCAGCAATGCACAAGGGTTCCAATTCCTAGGAGTCCTCAACACCACTTGTTATTTTCCATTTTTAATAATGGCCATTCTAAGGGGTGTGAATCAGTGACATGTTGAAGGCGTGAAAATTTAGGTTTTTGCAATGTTAATATGTTCAATTTTGAGAATGAAATTTGAGTGATAAATCGTTATGCTTAAATTGTGTACAATCAGAAATTCACTGTTATTTATAAAACCCTTTCCCCCAGTTTAGGTATAGTTTTGCAAAAAAGTAGAGATTATATATATATATAAAATATGGAAGTAAAAAGTAGGAGGGAAAATGATAATATTCTCATGACCTGTCATTCAGCGATTTCCTGAGTTAATAACCTTCACAGTGTACTCCATAGGCACTTCTGAAAACATATTTAATTGACAAATGTATGAAGCAGGACTGCTCTAGTAATAATATCCCGTGAAACTTGTTCCATATTTTTGCATTAGTTTGAGCATTTTTATGATTTCAAGATTGGGAAAAAAGCTTGCAGAAAACCACACATACGCAAATGCTGTGGATGTGAAAATATGCATAGAAAAGGTTGCTTATTTTTATAAAATTTTTTTACAGCACATTAAGGCAAAACCAATGTTATTGCAATGTTAAAGTTCACAATTTCAGCAATCTATTAAGGCCTCTAGAGGAGCATTAGTTACAGCAGGGAGCTCCAGCACTTTTGAGAGCTGCCAATGGAGGAAGGTTTCTCTCTCACAGACTTAACTGAGGGAAGTGTTTAATAGGAGGAATTTTAGAAAGTGACTACAGTACTCTTTGAAGGCAATCAAATACTCAGAATTGGTTGATTTATAGGAACTTGGCCTTTAGTGTCCTAAAAGGAGTCATCAGCAGATAGCAGTATTATCAGGAGACAAGAAGTAGGAAGGTGATCATGCCTGACACTGTATGCTGGTACCATATAAGTACCATCTGCAGTTGTAAGATTCTGTGAACTTTATCATATAGTTATGCAACAAAATCCTTCTTATTATGACCCTATGAAGTAGGCATTGCTGAGACAGTCACCTCCATTTGGGGGAAGCAGACCCCGAGGCCTAGAGTAGTATCTTCCCCTAGTTCACATAGCTTGTATCACCAGAGAAGATGGGCAACGTGTATTTGTAGAAGATGCGTGAGCTTTGGAGAGAGACACAGTCAGGTTCAAACCCCAGCTCTGGCACTCTACAGTTGTTTCCTTGGAAAATCTCCTTAAGTATTTTAAGTCTCAGTTTCATCTCCTGCAAAATGAGATTAATAATATCTATCTCACAGCACTGTTTTGAGAATACATTTTTAATAAAGGGAGTTATTCTGTTACATTTCTCCCAGCCACGCCCATGTCAGATATCACTAATCAATCACAGCACACTTTCACACAAAGCGTGGGGCAACCTCAGAATCCTTCTCAAGCTAGCAGGGTGGGCAGCTATACCAGCTGAACAGAGTAGGCGGTAGAGGTGGTGCTTCTTTGTCGCCCTGGTCCTCAGAGCTGCACTCACTGCCATTTGTGTTGGCCCTCTAGCTGTCCCGCAGGAATGTTCTTTATCAGCTTACATGAAAATCCAAGACATTTTGTAGCTGGGTCCATTTGCTTAGGACTCCCTCGTCCTCCTTCCTCCCCTCTGTTGATACTAAGCTAATCTATTCCCACCTGCCTGTGACACTATCCTTGAGTCTGCAAGAGGCAAACAGAGGAGGAGAAGTTAAATAGTTAAATGGAGGAGGAGCATGGGAAAGGAAAAAAATACCCAGACCAACTTGGGTCTTTGCTCTTTTTTTCTAATTTTTCTGGTTCTATTGACATTTTTCATTTCAGATTTGTCTGGTAACAGTACAGGTATACCTTGTTTTACTGCGCTTCACAGATATTGTGTGTGTGTGTGTGTGTGTGTGTGTGTGTGTGTTTTAACAAAAATTGAAGGTTTGTGGCAACCCTGTGTTGAGCAAGTCTATTGGTGCCATTTTTCCAACAGTATTTGCTCACTTTATGTCTGTGAGTCACATTTTGGTAATTCTTTCAATACTTTAAGCTTTTCATTATTATTATATTTGTTATGGTGATCTGTGATCAGTGATCTTTGATGTTACAATTGTTTTGGGGCACCACAAACCACACCCGTATAGGCTGGAAAACTTAATAAATGTTGTGGGCGTTCTGACTGCTGCGCTGACTGACTATTTCCTCATCTCTCACCCTCTCTTCAGGCCTGCCTAATCCCTGAGACACAAAGATCTTGAAATTAGGCCAATTAATAACTTTACAATAGCCTCTATGTATTCAAGTGAAAGGAGAGTCACATGTCTCTCATTTAAATCGAAAGATAGAAATGATTAAGCTTAGTGAGGAAGGCATGTCAAAAGCTGAGACAGGCCAAAAGCTAGGTCTCTTCCACCAGACAGTTAGCCAAGTTGTGAATGCAAAGGAAAAAATCTTGAAGGGAATTAAAAGTGCTACTCCAGTGAACACATAAAAAATAAGAAAGTGAAACAGCCTTATTGCTGATATGGAGAAAATTTTAGCTGTCTGGATAGAAGATCAAACCAGCCACAATATTCCCTTAAGCCAAAGCCTAATCCAGAGCAAGGCCCTAACTCTCTTTAATTCTATGAAGGCTGAGAGAGTTGAGGAAGCTGCAGAAGAAAAATTTGAGGCTAGCAGAGGTTGGTTCATGAGGTTGAAGGAAAGAAGCCACCTCCATAACATAAAATACTTCACCTTGCAAGGTGAAGTAGCAAGTGCTGAGGTAGAAGCTGCAGCAAGTTATCCAGAAGCTCTAGCTCAGATAATTCTTAAAGATGCCTACACTAAACAACAGATTTTCAATGTAGATGAAACAGCCTTCTATTGGAAAAAGATGCCATCTAGGGCTTTCATAGCTAGAGAGGAGAAGTCAATGCCTGGCTTCAATGCTTCAAAGAACAGGCTGACTCTTGTTAGGGGCTAATGCGGCTGGTGACTTGAAGTTGGATCCAACACTCATTTACCATTCTGAAAATTCTAGGGCCCTTAAGAATTATGCTCGATCTACTCTGCCTGTGCTCTATAAATGGAAAAACAAAGCCTGGATGACAGCACATCTGTTGACAACATGGTTTCCTGAATATTTTAACGCCACCGGTGAGGCCTAGTGCTCAGAAAAAAGATTCCTTTCAAAACATGACTGCTCATTGACAAAGTACCTGGTCACCCAAGAGCTCTGATGGAGATATACAATGAGAGTAATGTTTTCATGTCTGCGAACACAACATCCATTTTTCAGCCCAAGGATCAAGGAGTAATTTTGACTTTTAAGTCTTATTACTTAAGAAATACATTTTGTAAGGCTGTAGCTGCCATAGATAGTGATTCCTCTGATGGATCTGGGCAAAGTCAATTGAAACTTTCTGGAAAGGATTCACCATTCTAGATGCCATTGAGAACACTCATGATACATGAGAAGAGGTCAAGATATCAAGGTTAACAGGAGTTTGGAAGAAGTGGATTCCGACCCTCATGGATGACTTTGAGGGGTTCACGACTTACAGATATTGAAAACAAACTTATGGTTACCAAAGGGGAAATGTGGGGAGGGGGGAAGCATAAATCAGGAGCTTGGGATAAACATACACACACTACTACATGTAAGATAGATAACGAACAAGGACCTACTGTATAGCACAGGGAACTCTACTCAATATTCTGTGATAACCTATATGAGAAAAGAATCTAAAAAAGAATGAATATATGTATATGTATAACTGAATCACTTTGCTGTACACCTGACACTAACACAACATTGTAAATCAACTATACTCAAATAAAATCCAAATATTTTTTAAAAATTCAGAGGAGGAAGTCACTGCAGAGGGGGAAATAGCAAGAGAACTCGAATTAGAAATGGAGCTTGAAGATATGACTGCACTGCTGTGTCTCATGATAAGACGTTAATGGATGAGGGGTTGCTTCTTATGAGTGAGCAAAGAAAGTGGTTTTTCTTGAGATGGAATCTACTCCTGGTGAAGATGCTGTGAAGATTGTTGAAATGACAACAAAGATTTAGAATATGACACAAACTTAGCTGACAAAGCAGAGGGAGGGTTTGTGAGGATTGACTCCAATAATGAAAGAAGTTCTGCTGTGGGTAAAATGGTATCAAAGAGCATTGCATGCTACAGAGAAATCTTCCATGAAAGGAAGAGTCGATCTCTGAGGCAAATTTCACTATTGTCTGTTTTAAGAAATGGTCACAGCCACCCCAGCTTTCATCACCTACCACCCTGATCAGCCAGCAGCCATCAACACTGGGGCAAGACCCACTACCAGCAAAAAGATTACAACTCAGTGAAGGCTCAGATCATATGGTTAGCATTTTTCAGCAATAAAAAATCTTTTAAATTGAGGTATGTACATTGTTTTTGTTTGTTTTTAACATAAGGCTATTGAGAATCCTTAACAGACTACAGTATAGTGTAAACATATAGTGTATACATAACTTTTTTTGCACTGGGAAACAAAGGAATTTGTGTCTTGTTTTATTGTGATATTTGCTTTATTACGTTGGTCTGAAATCAAATACACAATATCTCTGAGGTATGCCCATATTCACTGAAATAGTCAAGTCCCTCAACCTGAAGGTTAGCTGTTATACAAGTATTTGTAGAAAGAAAAACAGAGGCACTGCTCTGTTCAAGGCCACCCCATGAGACATAAATGAAAGTGGCAGACAGCTTGAGTTTGGCACCCTTGATGAATCTGAGGTTATAAAAATGAATTCTTGCATTTTAACCTATATGTAATTTTTTGAAGTAGTCACCTTTTCTTGTATCCTTTAATCTTATGATCAAAGAATGTACATTTTAAAAAATATTTCAGAGTTGAAGTTTCATTTTCTCTGAGTTACACTGGGAAGAAAACAGGAGTTCTTATTTGCTCTAATGGTAAACAAAGAAAATGTTATCCCTCCAATCTTTCAGGCTCAAACGTGGCTGAAAGGTTTTCACTTACGCTATGAAACAAAACAAAAACAGCTATCCCACTGGGTTTACCAGGTATTTGTTAGCAACCGGCTTAAAATCTTCATTTGGAATTCTTCCTGACTTAGTGTTCAGATGATGAAGAGTTTTCTTATTTAACCCTCACACAGTGTTTGGTCATCTTCTACTCTACAACCCTGGTTTGTGTCTCACACCATCTCCTAGATTCATTTGTCACCAAGGCTTGTCCTGGGCCACATTTCTTCCAGTGATTTCCATATAATACAGATGGAAAATGAATAGAATATCGTCTCAAAGTCTAGACATAATTAATCAGGTCTACTTCCTAATTTCTAAACGTTGGTGTGTGGAACAGTGGAGACAGAGGGTACTATCTTGTAAGCTCTCGATAAATGGCTATAGATGTGTACTACCTGGGCTAGTACTGAGACCAACACACTTCATTTGAGGGTGTCAGTGGACTCAGGGTAATGGAAGACCCTAAGGAGTCCCTCAAAATCCTGAGACCATCCATTGGGCTGGGGAACCCAGCCTAATCAGTCCTTTTTGACTACCATTTGGCTCTTGCTCTGCAAAGAACAAATCACTCCGGGGATAAGTAGGATGTTTTAAAAGCCTCATTTTTGTTTCTTAAATGTCTTCGTGAGTTGAAGGAACATTTAAAAATAAAAACAGACATTTCTCAACAATCACAGTTCAAAATGACATGTACACGTCTCCCTGCGGGCATTTTTAAAACTTAAAAAGCTTGTCATGTTGCCTTTTAAACAGAGAAGCAATTTGAAAATGAAGGAAAGCATTTAGCATTCCAAAATAGTGACCCTGAGTGTTGGCCTCCCTGGAGCACTATCAAATAACCTTGGTCCACAGGACTGAAGAGTCAGAGCCTGTGAACATGACTTATGTTAAAGGACCCACTTCGCAGATGTGCATCAATTCTGGTTATCGTTGGGGTGGACTCTGGGGAAAATTAGGAGAGACAAATTTGTCTTCGGCATTTCCTGCACCGTTGACACAGTGGAAAAGAACATGGGCTTTAGAGTCAGATCTGGATTTTCATTCCAGTTCCACCAGTAACTAGCTGAGAGACCTTGGACACTTATTTTAACCCCCTGAAGGGGTTAAGATGTAGTCGATTTCCACATAGCTAGCAGAATTAGGATACCTACTTTGCAATCTTTGTGTTCAGTAAGATACAGGGCATGGAACGGTATTAGCACGTGAAAGGCACACAGTGGGTGCTCATTCTTTCCCCTGCTCCTCTCCCCCACCTCCCCAGTACTGAGATCTCCACTCATGGCAGCCCTCCTGGGTCTTACTTAGCTGTCTTTTAGGGTGGCATTCCCCATTAAAATTTACCTGCACTGTCCTTTAATTGTGTCCTCAGGTCCCTGCCTCTGCCACGTAGGCTCACCACTGTGATATCCTCACATACAGCTCATGGATCATTGAAATGGGTGCCAATGGGTTAACCTCTTACTCCACCCAACTAAGTGTAAAATTTTATCTAGAACCTTCAGAAAAATTATGTCTGAATCCAAAGGAATGCCTATGATGGGAAGAAATTCGGGCAAAGCAGGGAGTTAGTTTAAGAATATGTGTGTATGGGGTCATTTTTCAGCATTCACCCTTCAGAGTACATACACAAGTGCTTCCCTTCTGCTTCAATACACAGGGCTGAACCTTGGTGCTGGTAACCTAACAGTAGATTGATAAGACTAGTGACCAAGTGTTTGCAATGCATATTCTCGAGGTCTCTCCGACCCAAGACCTCTGCTTACCCTACACTCTTGAAGCTGGAATACTTAGGTCTCACCTAGAGGTTCAGCCGCGCCCAGGACCCAGGAACACTCATGATTTCTAACAAAGCCAGTAGAGGACACTTCCCCTGTCAAGCTCTCAGGGTCTGCACCCTTCTGACCCAGCAACTGGCCCTGTTCTGGCCTATGACAGTTCCAGTGCTGGCCTTTTCCTTTGTTCTTCTGTTACCAAGTTCTGCCTTGCCTCTCACTTTCAGTAACTGAGTCCCTGTTTGGTGGCTCCATGATGACCTCAGATACTCCCTGCTTGATATTCTAGTTCCTCCAAAGTTATCACTGAATTTCCCTTCCTCCTGGGCCAGACTTTCCCACTTCCTGTTCTCTCAGGACCTAAGGTTCTGTCCCTGACTTCTGCCCCTCCAATAAAGAGCGCACACCTGGTTTGGGGATTTGTTGCATCATCAATGTCAGTGAGACCATGAAACTGGCAGATACAAATAAGTGGTACCTTGCTGTAGCAGAAAAATGTACATTGAAGACTGAAAAGCAGCTGATGGTGAAAAGCATTAGCACTGATATCAGACAGACCTGGGGCTGAATTAGGCACAGCCTTACTAGTCCTAGCGATTTAGTTACTTTCCCCCGCTCTAGTTTCCTCATTTCAAAAACTGGACTAACAATATTTATCTCATAGAGTTGTTGCAAGGATAAAAATCACAAAATGAATATAAAATAATTAGCACAATGCCAGATACGGAGTAAATGCTCAAGAAAAAACAGATATTTTTATAAGTGTTAGCATGATAATTATTTAATAATAGGTATGCATGAACACAAAAGAGGAGATTTCTGCCTGTGGACTTCAACTCATCCAAAAATGGAGAAGGCAAAGGTAACACAGGTTATATTCTTAAATAATCATAGTCTCTGAAGTTTGAGAGAAAAATTGGGAACTCAATTGACATGCAGGTTCTAGAGTGACCACATCAACAGACAGCTGCAGAACATGCAAGGGGGTTGCCTCCTAGCCAGGGAAGATATTTCCTTAAAAATGAAGAGGCAGCAAGACTAGAGCTAGGGATAAAGGTTTTGCTTTGGGATGAACCCCAAACACAGAAGTCAAGGAACTTTGAGATATTTAAAAATGACTGTCAAATATTTTAGGTTAGTTTTCAGCTGTATTTTGGAAGACCACATCCTAAGCTTCCAGAATTTAAGTCATTAGGCATTTCTAATCTCAGATATAAAAACTATACCTTTTACCCATGTAGTATTAATCATGTTTTAAATTTTCTATATTTTATGATATTTTGCTATCTTGGGGCCTTGCAGACCTGGGGAAGGACTGCCCCTCTCAGGGTTAGCCGATTCCTAGAGATAGCTAACAATTGCCGGTGGGCGTGCCTTTCATATGCAAACCAACCAATCCTGAATCCATACCTCCACCTGCTTCCTTTTACCAGGCCCTGATGTTGAGGATACTATCCCTCTGCTCTAAATCACTCCAGGGTCAGTTTCCAGACAGCTAGAGACTCCCAGTATCCCAGAGTCTGCTGAAATTACTCAAACTACCCAGTCTTACACCTGCTCAGCTTCTTATCCTGCCTCACCCATTCCTCCCGGCAACAAGCACAATAAAGTTTTGTGCCCATCCTTTTCTCTCACTCCTTTGCCTCCTGACCAACCCTGGTGCTTCCCCATGTAGCCGTGTGTGGTGTGCCGTGCCCCTTCCTCTGGAGAACCGTGAGTAACAAACTCTTATCTTTTCAATGGCATTTGTCTCCTGATCTGTTGGCCTCACCAAACCTGAATAACAACAAAATCCCAGGTACATTTTTAAACAACCTAAAGGGAGAGAAATTTGTATTCAGAAGTCTCCAGTTTCTGGCTGGATCATCTTGGGCACTTGTATCTCAACCATTTAGAGCCTCAGTTTCTTCTTCTAGAAAAACTGAAATAACAGTCTTTACCTCACAGAGACATGGGGAGGATTTGTACACATGAAACCACCCATCACTGTTAATGCTTAGCTAATGTTTGTCCCCGCATTTGTTCACTCACCTGGTCATTCATTGCTATCCACCTGTAACCTATAAACACTCTTCAATTATCACCCTGTTTGTGCTAGGTAATTCTGAGTAAATTCTGATATCTTTCCAAATGTCTATAGCTGCTAAGCACTGTCATAAAATCTCACTCTCTTTTTTAATGTGTGTGATCTCATTGGGTCCACTCGCCTTGGGTCCGTCGCTTGATTTCCGACACAGCTGCTCAAAAGCCATGCAGTTTTGGAAAAGGCCAGTCTCCCTGGTTCTGCTGACATCTATCAACCTTATCAAGCAATTCTGTCTGCAAAAGGAGAGTCAAAAACCTTCTGCCAGGCAGCAAAAGAAATCACATTTTTGGCAGATAATTAGTAAAATAAACATCCGAAAGCTGCAGATAATTTGTATCGCACTCCAGGCTTTGTGGATGTTTTATCGCCTACTCTCTTCTCATTAGAGGATGGGGCCGATAACTGCTAAAGTGGAGAGAAAGTTCCTGAAACCAGAGAGCCAATGTCCCCGCCGGACTGAAATCTCCATGAGGATCAATAGAAAGAAGGAAAATGATCAAAAAAACTGAGTGTGCCAGAGCTTCTGGGTGGGCCCAAGTCTGAGACAGATGGCAAATGAGGCAACCTCAAGGGAGACAGCCAATCCTGCATTTTTACTTGTATCCTGAGGAACCAGACCAAGGAGAAAACGGAGAACTTGCCAAGAAGTTCTGTGCAAAAGGAGCTGGCACCAACCGCAGGGTGGGGTCCATGGGAGATGGGGGCCATGGAGAGCCCAGACCCGCTCACGGGCTCAGAGTCCTGCCCACGGTGAGGCTCCTCTTTTTACAGACGTGGCTGATTCCACTGCATTCGGGTAATGGTCACTTGAAATACTATTTTCAAAGAATTTTCTAAACTCCGAAGAGCTATATGAAGGAGGTTATTATGGGTTACAGAATTACTGTGCTTCCATCTCCTGCTTGAAGAGTAAGCATGAATGTTAAAAGTACACAGGTCAGGCTTCCCTGGTAGTGCAGTGGTTAGGAATCCCGCCTGACAATGCAGGGAACATGGGTTCGAGCCCTGGTCCGGGAAGATCCCACATGCCATGGAGCAACTAGCCCCGTGCGCCACAACTACTGAGCCTGTGCGCCTAGAGCCTGTGCTCTGCAACAAGAGAAGCCACTGCAGTGAGAGGCCTGCGCACCACAACAAAGAGTGACCCCTGCTTGCTGCAACTGGAGAAAGCCCACGTGCAGCAATGAAGACCCAAGGCAGCCAAGAATAATAAATAAATAAATAAATAAATAATTTATTAAAAAAGAAAGCACATAGCTCTGGAAGCAGATTAAGTAGGTTCCAATCCCAGCTTTGCTACTTGCTTTCTGTGTGAACTTGAGCAAATGGTCTGATTTATTGATCTTCAGCCTCTTCCTGCACAATAAATAAAATACAGCTCCTGCCCCACTGGGTTGTTGTTAAGGGTTAGAGGAGGTTTGCATATAAGTCTCTTAGCACAGGGCCTGATGCATAGTAAGTGCTCAATAAATGTTACTGGTTAATATTTGCCCAGACTCCTTACGTTTTTGATGTGAGTAAAATACAGAGCTTTTCCTGAGACCTGAGCCTCTGTTACCCAGACAAGGCTTTCTCTAAGTGTGGGTGTGTCTGTTAACTTTAATGGGAGGGTTAAGGGTTGAGACTAGGAAATTCCCATGATGGTAACAAGTTCCTGCAGAAGTGTTATAGTGTTTAATGTCATTGTTCTGATATTGTACCACATTCCATGCTGTTGTTATAGTTCTTGGGTCGGAGTCTACAATTTACTCCTCTGGAGTGCTGTATGGATCTCTCGTCTTCTCTTGGATAATTATTACCTATTTAACAATTTAGTGATTTTTTTTTTTTTTTTGAGTTAGTATGTACGCAGTAAAGCATTTCTGCACATAAATTCAGTTAAGCTTTTTGATGGCAAGCTTGAGGATGAGAGTGCCTTCTTATTTATTTATTTATTTAACCTTTTCGGTTCTTTGTTACAACAGTCCCTCTATTGTGCATGTCTTGCGTGAAGGCTGCTCTCAGTAAGCCATGCCTCTAGTCACTGTTCAAATCAATAAGACATTCCTTTGTATTAACCTCCAACTATGTCTCTCTAAGCTGTGCAAATATTAAGAAAAATCAGGTGGAATTCTGACCTTAAACAAGTCCTGGAACTTAAATCTTCAATTTCTCCAATAATCAAAAGAAAAAGGTCCTAACAAGTACTTATTACTTTTCAAATTTCTATTCTTTTCCTGCCTTTTCAGGTCTCCAATAATCAACAATTTTATAATTAGTGTAGTACTCACTCTACATACTTTTCCTGATGGTAAGCATACTCACTATTAATTAGTTTGGGCCAGCAGTCTTGTGTGAGCAGCTAAAATACTCCCCCACCCCATCAGATATAATCCATTATTTGTCTGTGAATAAGAGCTCTCAGGATCTGGGGAGCAGAGCAAAATCAGGGGGTCAGGATATATATATTGAGGCAGAGTCCAGCTCCCATACTGGAAGGCTATTTGTGTAAGAAAAGTAGACATCACCAATGCAAAATGAAGAGATGGAAAGAGGACTGGGCTTGCCGGGCAACTGGTTTTCATCTGTAATGAGGACCTCTGTGTTCAGTGGCCAAGTCATATCAAATAGGATGCAGGCATTAATATACTCTGAATACTACAACGCTGTGTATTTTAAGGGACTATCAACACTATATTTACTGTTGATTTTATTACTTTATTGAAAACTGATAGACAAGAGAACTCACAATATGATTTAAAAGTTGTGTCTAAGCTACATGTAAAAGAATGAAATTAGAATACTCCTTAACACCATACACAAAAATAAACTCAAAATGGATTAGAGACCTAAATGTAAGACTGGACACTATAAAACTCTTAGAGGAAAACATAGGAAGAACACTCTTTGACATAAATCACAGCAAGATCTTTTTTGATCCACCTCCTAGAGTAATGGAAATAAAAACAAAAATAAACAAATAGGACCTAATGAAACTTCAAAGCTTTTGCACAGCAAAGGAAACCATAAACAAGACGAAAAGACAACCCTCAGAATGGGAGAAAATATTTGCAAACGAATCAACGGACAAAGGATTAATCTCCAAAATATATAAACAGCTCATGCAGCTCAATATTAAAGAAACAAACACCCCAATCCAAAAATGGGCAGAAGACCTAAATAGACATTTCTCCAAAGAAGACATACAGACGGCCACGAAGCACATGAAAAGATGCTCAACATCACTAATTATTAGAGAAGTGCAAATCAAAACTACAATGAGGTATCACCTCACACCAGTTAGAATGGGCATCATCAGAAAATCTACAAACAACAAATGCTGGAGAGGGTGTGGAGAAAAGGGAACCCTCTTGCACTGTTGGTGGGAATGTAAATTGATACAGCCACTATGGAGAACAATATGGAGGTTCCTTAAAAAACTAAAAATAGAATTACCATATGACCCAGCAATCCCACTACTAGGCATTTACCCAGAGAAAACCATAATTCAAAAACACACATGCACCCGAATGTTCATTGCAGCACTATTTACAATAGCCAGGTCATGGAAGCAACCTAAATGCCCATCAACAGACGAATGGATAAAGAAGATGTGGTACATATATACAATGGAATATTACTCAGCCATAAAAAGGAATGAAATTGAGTCATTTGTTGAGACGTGGATGGATCTAGAGACTGTCATACAGAGTGAAGTAAGTCAGAAAGAGAAAAACAAATATCGTATATTAACGCATGTATATGGAACCTAGAAAAATGGTACAGATGAGCCGGTTTGCAGGGCAGAAGTTGAGACACAGATGTAGAGAACGGACATATGGACATCAAGGGGGGAAAACTGCGGTGAGCTGGGGATGGTGATGTGCTGAGTTGGGCGATTGGGATTGACATGTATACACTGATGTGTACAAAATTGATGCCTAATAAGAACATGCAGTATAAAAAAAACAAACAAACAAAACAACTAATACTAAACTTTCACTGGTTTATTTGTATGGAAATATGTTAATATAAATGTTTCAGACACTACATGAAATTTCTAAAAATCTTATATGTTCTGGTACAATGTTATAAGTCATAATCCTAGTTATTACTTTAAAATGTATATCTCAGAAATAACTAATTTTCTTGTCAACTGCATTATTATGAACTTTCATCAAATCTTTAACTGTGGTCATTTTTAAGTCTTTTGTCATTTACAGACAGTTCTGGATGCACTCTGATGCTTTTGCAAATATGTTCCTATAAAAGGGTTTCATCTTCAAGAAATTCATGGAAAAGACTCTGACAAGTACAGGTTTCTGGTAACTGACTGTACTGCTGAACTGAATGAATAAGCATTTTCAGAACTCTAATGAAAAACTGATGAACTCATAAAAGTGCTAACAAAAGATCAAGATGAAAAAAAAATTAATTACATGGGACTGAGTGAACTGATGATGAGTATAATTTTTGTGACTTTCTGTCTGAATTAAAAAAAAAAATCCCACAAGGACTCAGAGGCAAAGAACATACAAATCAATTTTCACTGCAAAGTAAAGGAGCTGTTACAGTGGAGGATTACTGGACTGAATGTCAATATTATGACATAGTATGAGTGTGTTTCATGTTTGGTAATTGCAATCATTGTTGCTTTTGTTGTAGTCATCCATGTACAATGCTTGGTGTCAGTCTATTTATCTCTTGTAAAAATAAAATACAGTGTGTGTGTGTAAAAAAAATAAAAAATAAATAAAATAAAATAAACAGAGGGCACCTGGTTAAATTTGAAAAAAAAAAAAAGTTGTGTCTAGATACTCTCAGAATGAAGTAAATTTCTATAGTGCTCTGAATTTTTTTGATAAATGAAATATATTTCAAATCTCCCAATTATTTTGAAAATAATAAAATATCACATCTGTAGAAAAGTTGAAAAGCAATTCAATGAACAGTCATTTACTCTTCACCAAGATTCTGCAGTTGTTAACATTTTATCACATATGTGCTCTCTCTCAGTCTCTTTTTATTTATAATTATTTAAAAGATATGAAAGTAAATAGCTTATATCATGATATCTCACTTCTAAATATTTCAGCTTATATCTCCTAAGAATATGACATTTTTCTAGCTAAGAAGTATTATCTCACCCAGAGAAATTAACATTTGTTCTGAAAAATCCAATGTACTGTCCATATTTAAATATCCCCAATTGACCCCATGATATATTTTATAGCAGTTTTAAAAATCCAGAATCCAATCAAGTTATCACGCTGTATTTGGTTGTTATGTTTCTTTAGTCTCTTTTAACTTAGAATATTCTCATCGACTCCTGCCTTTTTTGTTTTTCATGACATTGACTTTTTTTTGAAGAGTCCAGGAGCTGTCTTACAGAATGTCCCACACTCTGTATTTATTTGATTGAATTCTCATAACTACACTACTTTTAAACATTTTTGGCAAAAATACTACATAAGGTGATATTGTGTATGTTTTTCTATTTCAGATGAGGGGCACAACATGTCATGTTGTCCCTTCACTTGCAACTGTGATAACTTTAAGATTGGATTTTGCTGAGCTATCTTAGAGAAAACTCCAGAGAGCACGGCACCAAGCCTCCTAGCCATTTCCCTTAGCATGCTGCCCTTCCACAGCTCCCCACCGAGACATACCCCAGCTGACAATGCTGGGGACTAGGTAAGGCCATCCAGGCATGACCAGTAAGGGTACTGCTGGAGAAACTTCCTTTTGGAGCCACCAGTTTGACTAATGACAGGCTAAGCCAATCCATTCAAGAGAAAGCTTGACTGGCATTTTACCAAGAAAGGCACGTGTTAAGACTTATCCCCATAATACTAGATTCTTCCAGTAAAGATAGCAGGCCATGTACTGGCTGGTTCCCATTTCTGGGCATGACCAGGTAGGCAGTGCTAAACCCACTGAAGCATTATTACCATTGATTTTTGTTCTTTTAAAAATATATACCAATCAACAATTTAAGCACCCAGATGACTGAAAGGCAGAGACCAAAAAAAAAAAAAAAGAAAGAAAACAAAACTACAAAGATGGGAGTCAACATTCTGTGGGTCACTGAGGCAAACATATAACCCCTTTACTGCCAGTGATGTAAACATGTCATTCCAACTTCTATCTGGGAGTTACAGAAGCTTGTCATTTTATGGGTCCTAAAGCTGCATACAACTTTGCCAGAACACTCTTTTCTCTGGAGACAGTTCCCTTAAAGTTGCTCAGGAGGGCAGGCCCAGAGAGTTTATCTCACTATGCATAATACATTGAAATGGAAGCCAAGAAGAAAGATGCAACTGGTTTACTTCCATCTTTCTGGCAAAAGATGTACAAGAAGAACAGAACATTTCACTCCACTGGAGAGAATTCATCAGAATACACTTGGACAAAGTGTGATCTTCAGGTCATGTGAATGAGCACAGTAGAAGACGGGGTTGTGCCCTCCTGGGTTCTTCTTGACAAATGGTGAACGAGCACAGCTGTCTGTCTTCCTCCAACTTAACATTCCTGGTGCTTTCTAAAGGTCTTAATTCTAAGTAGGATGAATCCAAGGAAGACTTAAGGGAGAAGGGGTTGCATTAGCAGTTTCACTGAGAGTAGCAATAATATCTGCACTTTGTAGCTGTATTAGTTTCCTACTGCTGCTGTAACATTTTATCACATATTCAGTTACTTACAACAAGATAAATTTATTCTCTGGAGGTCAGAATTCCAAAATCAGTTTCATTGAGCTAAACCTAAGGTCAGCAGGGCTGGTTCATTCTGGAGCCTGTGAGGGCAGAATCTATTTCCTTGCCTTTTTCCGTCTCTAGTGGCCACTTATATTCCTTGGCTTGGGGCCACTTCCTCCATCTTACCATGCATCCCTCCAGTGTCAGCTTCCTTCATCAACATCATCTCTTCTGTAGTCAAATCTCCCTCTACCTCCCTCTTCTAAAGACATTTGTGATTACATTTAGGGCCCACCCAGATAATCCAAGATAATCCTCCCATCCCAATACCCTTAACTTAATCACATCTGCAAAGCCCCCTTTGCCATGTAAGGTAATATTCACAGGTTCTGGGGATTAGGATGTGGATATCTTTGGGAGCCATTAACCAGCCTACCTCAGTACCTTACTACTATATGTACTTCACATGTGTGTGTCACTGGGTTCTCATAACAACTGTTACTGTAGGTGATTTTGTTATCAACTTCATTTTTAGGTGAGGAAATAGGAACTCAGAGAGTTAAGTGACTTATGTTCAGGAAACTAACGGAACTTAGATTCCAACCCAAGGCTTCTGATTCTTCATTCACTGCTCCCTCCTATTAACTCACAGTGAAAGGCAGAAAAATGCCGTGAGAGGTGGGGATTTCCAATAGGCTGGCATATTGATCCAGGTCAAGTCAGGGAACAGAATCCACACCTTAAACAGAGAGAATTTACTCTAAAAAATTAACCAGACATAGGCAGTCTTTGCTTTTCCTGGTAATACGGCAGTGTAAAAATTGTACAAGCTGCAGCTACAGAAAGTGATCTTAATAATCAATGGAAAAAATTACGATTGTTCTACGAACATTAGAAATTTTTGTCAAAACATTAAAAAGTCTCTATTGTCAGTTGTAAATGTATAAGGAAATGAAAAACATACAAAAACTGATATTTACTTAGTACACTACAATTTAAAGCATTAGAAACATGGGGATTTAAAGTGTTTTATATCTTTGTAAAATTTTTTCAAGAACAATTTGTATAGCACAGGGAACTGTATTCAATATCCTGTGATACATCATAATGGAAAAGAATATGAAAAAGAATATGTATATCTATAACCGAGTCACTTTGCTGTACAGCAGAAATGAATACAACATTGTAAATCAACTATACTTCAATAAAATTAAAAGAAAAAAGAATAGAAAAGGAGAGTTCACTCAGACAAGGATGGAGAAATAGGCAGGGGTCAGATCATGCCAGGTCTTACAGGGCACATGTGGTAGCTTTGAATTGTGTCCACTTAACTAAGCTGAACCATGTTTCCCAAAAATCCCTTCCTTGTATGGTTCTGGGTTATTTAGGCCACAAGAGAGATTTTGTGGGAGATTTGGAAGGCAGAAGGGAAGCACCAGCCATACTTTTCATGCACTGAAGGTTGGTGCAGGGCTTCATGGGCTGTGGTGGATCGTGCATGCTATCTTAGATCTACTAGCTCACCTCACTGGTGTGGGGCAGCACCTGAATCTACTGTTCCTCAGGCTCCTACCAGATCTCTTACTTCAGCTTCTTCATTTCCTGAGCCATGAGTGGACAGCTCCATGGCCAAAGCTGAAATTAGAGGTGGTGAGAGACAGACATGGGTTCCAACTTGTCCTTGTGGATTCTAGTTCATCCTTACAGGTTCCATTGTGTCCTTGCTCCTCTCCACCTCCTGCTGGCTTCCGATCACCAGCCTCGTTGATCTATGATAACTTCAGGCTCAGAACTAGACACAAAGACAATGGCCAACTCCATCATCTCCCACAATTGTGTAAGACCTACTCTTTCTAATAAATCACTTTCTTTAAAAAAAAAAAAAAAGAAGAAGAAGAATTTGAACAGTGCTTGTCTTCTTCCAGTCTTATAATCTACCATACTGATCAAGCATCTTTTCTGTGCCTTGGCAAATTGTCATACTCATTTCTAAGTTTGGATCAGTTCTCAACATTTTACCTTTCATGCTTTCGATGTCATAAATTATCTCCTGGAGTTTCTTTACTGTGAAGTGTCTTGCCAGTGTCCTTTCCTCTGGGACATCTTCATCCTTTAAGCCAAATCCACTTTTCTCATTTATTTTGGTAAGTTTGCCCTCACTAACTTCCTCTGCCTACACAGCCAGTCTCTCAAAGGACAGCAATATCAGTGTTCCCTCCCGATGGTCAGCTCTTTCTCCTATAACTCCATTTCTGCCCAATCTAAATTCCCCTTCTAATGGTATCACTTTTCACTTTTTTGCTGTATTTTCATCTTTATTGGCCAATTCCCACTTTCAGTTACCTTTTTTCATCAAATGTCACGTGGGTCTATCACTGGGCATCGGAGAGACAACACAACCACATGCTTTGCTGTTTGTGTGTGTGAAGGGAGCAACAAGAGACATAGAGTGACCAATCAAATGGATTTGGAAAGAAATAATGTGATTGGTCACCAATCATGGTGCCCGTCTGTTATTTACATAGTGGTTTGTGGACTAAAGAGCTGGCAACAAATTCTGTATGTTATGCAATTACTCCTAGTTAATATATCACGGTAACTAAAATTTGACTGTGTTGTTGGGAAACTGGTGTTATTTAACGAAACTGCGGTAACTGAAACTCATACCTATTGTAACTGTGCAAAGCAAGGACTCCCTGTGCTAGAGAAGCAAAGAGGCAAGAATTGCATAGTGAGACATTGTACAGGCAGTAACTGCAGGAGCAGCTGTTTTACCCACAGATGAGGAATAAAGGGAAATTTTGGTATTTTTAAAGTTTAGAGACTTGGAGGAGGAGCCCACGGAAACCGAAGGGCAGCCTTGAGGTTAATTCAACTGCTGCTGCTCTGAGTAAAGAAATGATGCTACAAGGACACAGACCAGAACAAGTAGCAGCGAAGAAACAGTAGGTTCCTTCTCCCTCCCCTAGCCTCACAGCCTCCCCTACACCCTTATCAGCAGAGCCTAACTGGAGCCAGGAGATAAAGGAGGATGGTCTGTGGTTCACAGAGCTGCAGGCTCACGAAGCAGGGAAGAGGAGGGTGGGTCTGAGGCTGCGACACGAAGCTGCAGAAGCAGCAGAGGCCTGGGTCAAGGTCCTCTTGTGAGTGGCTCCTCCTTGTGCCTGTGAAGATGCAGGGGACCACAGAGAAGCTGTCACTGGAGCAGACTTAGGCGTGGGCTCAGCAGTGGCAGGCGGGGGGCTTTGCTGGCCTCACTACCTGCAGGGGATGGCAACTATGACATTTTAGTCCCATATGCAGTCTTGAGCCCAGGAGTGGCCGGAGAGGCGAGGCGAGGAGAGGAGAAAACAGTGTATATGGTGACTCATTGGAAATAGGATTGTCAGACACAGCTGATAAGGAGAACCAGCACCTGCTAGACCTTCATCATGGTGCGCGGTGCCAAGAATGCTGAAGTGTCACCACTGAACACTCACACAAGGTTGTCGAATGCCCAGGGCCGATCCTGGGGTCTTATGCGGAAATGTCCCCGGCTGGACTTGGTCCCAGTACAGTGTCCCGGTCCTGGTGTCCTTTCCCTGGGTCTTCAAGCTTTTACTCAACGCTAATAACCAATGCTTCCACAGTTTTGCTCTTTTACCTCAGTAAGAATAATACAGATTTGGACAGAACTTAACATCTTTCAAAGTATTAAAGTTCTTGAGTTTACTTATTCCATGCAGCAACCCTATGAGATGTGCAAACAGCAGTATTATTAGCCCCATTTTACAGATGCGGAAAATAAGTCTCTGAGGTTTCAAGTAAATTGGAGCCTGGACTTCTTACTCCTGGTCTCCTGCTCCTTCCTCTCTACTGAGTCACCCTCCAAAGGTTACCCAGATGACTCCCTCTGAAAACATCAGGGATGAGCCCAGAAGGGGTTAATTTCTGCAAGCCAGTTCCTCTGTCTATTCTCATTCTTCTCCAGGCAGTTCATCTGGATGAGCTCTTCCACGCCAGAGATCCTCTGAAGTCTCAGCGAGTCTATTGTAAATCCAGCCAGCTCATTTACATTGGTAACGGACTTTAAGAGATTGCTAGGGTTTGCTCCAACTATAGCATTTTAAAAAAATATGTATGTTGAACAGAGTTCCTTTTTATGGCCTTCCTGAAAGGAAGAACTCTATACTTTAATATTTTTACTTATGCTGGAAGTAAGTATTCACATATTTTGAATGACTGATACTTGGTACATTAACTATGAATCATCTACATTTCTAGAACCTTATTAATTTCCAATAGAATTAAATTAGCCTAGTTCTTAATGAGCTATTATCAGTTGAGAGGATGTTTGTTCTGAAGGGGCGTATTTTCTGTTAGACAAATGTCCACACTCCAAGCAGAAACTACTCATGTGATCTTTAGTCATAACATGATGCTTTACAACCACTGGTCTAGCCCTATTCTGAGCATGGAGGAAAGAGTTTGGGGTCACCAAGTCAAAGTGATAGTCCTCACTTTAAGCCCCAGATTGTCCCGAAAGCACTTGGTCAAATTCCAAACAAGAAGAGAAGACAGTGATGACAATTGCAGAAGGAAGAAAAAAAAAAAAAAAGTAGCAAAATTATCTCTCTGTTCCCATGGGCAAAGAATGCCACAGGCTAACTTTTCCCAACAATTTAAAACCCACAGCTTTGCAGTTTCTGGAGACACTGCCAGGGTATCTTTGGCAGAGTCAGAAATAGAAGCCAGGTGCTGGCCCCTCATTTTAGTGCTGTCTTCTGTGTACTCATACATGACACAGAGTCAGTCCTTTCCATGAGCTCCTCATGATTCTGCAAACATTGTGTCTGGAAGCTGCATGTTAACACGCATGGATTCTGCTGTATTCGATTCCTTTGGATACTGGAAAGCTTTCAGTCTGTCTGATGGAGCCCGCCCAGTGCGTGTTATACAAATCCTGCATGTGCTTTGCATTTATCACCATTCCAGGGGCATTTTTTTCTGTCAATATTTATGCTCCTGCAATCAGAATAATTGTAAAACAGAACTTGTTCTCAAATTGCCAGATCAGGCTTTTGCTGACCTAGACCTGAAGAGAAAGAAAATCTCCATCTCCTGGATACTTGGGTCCTGAATAGACGCTGCTGCTGCACACTCCGTTAGGTCAGGTGTAAAGAGCAGAGGATGAAACTGTCTGCTAAGCAGGGCTTTAAGGAAGAGATTCCTCATATCTGCTGACAGGCAGTGGTAATGCAGAAGGAGGGTGTGGGGACAGAATCTCAATTTCCTGCTTCTCCTCCTGGAATGGTGATCACTGTTGAACATTCTGACAGCATTTTACAGTTGCCATGTGCTTTCCTGCTTGTCACACGAAATGCTGGACGCTGCTATATACTATTCCCATCACGATCACTCTCTGAATGGTAAAGAAGCTGGAGTTTTAGAACAGGCAAGAATCTGAGGCACTTTGATCTGGTTCTGCATCTGAATAATCTCTTGGGTAGAAGTGGCCAGAGTAAAACCTAGGTCCTTGTTTCCTATTCAAGACTCCCCCAGACATGCTTTCTGTAGGGAACTTTCCTTCTCTATGCTGATGACTTTTTTCTTCTTAATTACATACAGGAGTTATTCACTAATTTTGTTATCTGTGCAGAGTTGCAGCCTCACTGCGCTCTGGGGCCCCATAGGGCAAAAATTATACTTAAAATTTCTTTACGTGCCTCTTGCATAGTCCTGGGCATGTGGCAGAGGCTCTAGAAGTTCTAGTTGACAAGTGATGGATTGCTGGCTTCCTTGAAATTTCCATAATTTTCTCTCAGTTCCCTTCACCAAGTTCCCCTACTCTATTTTTATAGTTACTGCATATATTTCTCTATTTTCTTAGCATATGTGCTCTACTAAAATGTTTCTCTGCAATTTTGTACATTCATTGCTTAGCGTTTTGTAAAGTGTGTCTTTGATCTATCTGCTGCTATTCTCCACAACAATACATAAGCTCCATGAAGGAAAAAAATCTTTTTTCTAACACCAAAACACCAGTGTGTGTCACACAGTAGTAATTCAAAAAATTCTTTTGAATGAATGATTGGATAATTTCTAAGTCATCCTAAAGTGTAAACTCATGACCTATAAGAGGAGGTGGGATAGCCTATCCACTGCTATTTTTTTTTCTGGGTATCTGGTGGCCTTCAGTGGGTTACTCAGCTAGAGAAAGGGTGGTCAGGTTCTTAGAGCCCTCTCTCCCTAGAGAATCCAGATATGGATTCAACAACAAACACATACACACACATACACATAAAGGACACTTACATTACCAGGGACAAACCCTAGAGTTTCTTCTGAGGACTAAAACCTATGTGCAATCTACAACGTTCTCTGAATTTCTAAACCATTTAATGTCACTGGTACATAGTATTGACATCAATAAAAATGCATGTATCCATTTAACAGTGTTTTTTTAATGCTCCCTTATAATCTGACAATGGTGATGCTTTCGTGAGCACTCCATTTAAAATGAGTAGATTCTAAGCAGCTGGACAATACTTCAAATTTCTGCAAGGCATCTGTCAACCATTCCAAATGAAGGGCAATTATCAAGTTATTTTTTCCCCACTTTGTTTTTTGTTTGGAATTTTGTTTTGAATTTTTGGGGGGGTTGGGGTTGGGGGAAGGAGCCTGCCAAAATTGAATTTAAGAGAGAGTTGGGTTATTTTCTCTGGCAAAATTTCATTTGGGTAAGGTCGGTGAATAGCACCTGCTCGTCTTAAGGATTTGCATGAACAGTACAGTTATGGATTTATTCCATACCTAATGTCAACACATTGTCTCAAAAAAAAAAATGCCCATAGGGAGGGTCCCTCATCATTTGTCATCTGGGGCCTGTCTGCTCCTCTAGCTACTCTTGAAGGCCATCTGGCTACTTAATAAAACCAGTACATCTCTTGGGTCTGTTCAGTGATGCCTACATGCAAGTTAGCTTTTTCATAGACTTTTCCATGTCAGTCCTGACAAGCGTACCGTGTGCTCCCCAGAAAATGTCCCTCGGCTCTTTTCTACTTTCTTTGCCCGGAGTCCTGGAAAGTGTATATAAGGGTCTTAGCGTGGATGAGCATAAAAATATCGAATGCGTAGTAATTAACAGTGGGAAGAAGGTGTAATATTGTGTTCTTGGTCCTTTTCAAGTACGTTGAAAGCAGAGTCTGTACTTTTGTGTTCGTCTGCTTTCATACGAACAAGGCTTGGCTCGTGGTGGAGGTTGGCTATGGAGCAAGTAACTGGTTCCAAGGATGCTACACAAAGCCTGACTGTATGGGCCTCTTAGAAGTTCCTGCAAAATCCCTTCCTCTAATTGGGACTACAGTCTGTCTTCAAGGCCCAGCTTGAGGCCCATATTTATTCAACAACAGTCATCAAATATTTCTGGATTACCTACCATGTGCCTGATAGTAGGCTAAGTGTCGGGGAGATAGTGAAAAATAAGACAGAAAATTTCTGGCCCTCGGGGAGCTTAAATTCTGGCGGGAAATGTGAAACAGACAAAATGGTAAATCAGCCAATAAATAGATAAGACAAATAAAGCAGGCACTATTGGTGCCCTCCTTTTCTCCTCTTCTCCTCAATTCCCCTTGGCATTCACCTCTACACACAGAAGGCTGTTTCCTGCCAGTACTTGCAACTCTGCCTGAGGGCTTTTTTTTTTTTTTTTTAATGGTCAGGATACTGTGCTTGGCCCATGAATAGAGCAAGCTGGAAAAGCCAGAATGTTAAAACTCCTCAACCAATGGCAGACTGGACTCAATACATAAATACTCCAGCTTCCTTGCCATTCAGGTGGGACAACTCTGAGGTATGTTTTACACTGCTGCCAGCAAAAATTATGAAAGGTTTCGAAACGGGTGAAAGAGATGATTGGATGTTCTTTCAATGGAATGTGAGGTGTGGTCTGGCAACCCTTAGGGCTTTGTCTATTTTCTAAGGGTATGCAACTCGGATTGTCTTTGACTAGATATTCCACCGGTCTGCAGAGACACACGTTAACTTGTAGAGCATTGACGGTAAAGCCAATGTTTTCCACTCCTGACAAAGTCAGTGGATTTTATCCAGCAGAGAATAAGTAAAATTTTCATTTGAACTTGTTGTAACATCTTACTGGTTTCCTTAACAAGTGAGGAGTTGAACAAAATCTTTGATACATGTTAATGTTTGCATGAGAGGTATGATTTTGCCTTTTGAAAAATTTCCCTCAATATTCCCTTCCAGAGCTCCCTGGCAGCACTGAACTCTCCTTGGATTCCTTCTTTTTCCTGTCTCACTTCCTCATTCTTTATCTCTGTTTCCTGGGATTACCTCCTAAAGAAAAAGTTTCTTTAACTCAGGGTCTGCTTCAGGGGGGACCCAAGACAACAAGTCAGTCCTACTCCCTGCATATTCCTAAAGTAGCAAACCCATTACCTCCCTGACCTTTTCTCCTGGAAAACCTACACTTCTCTGCAAACATTTTGTGAGAAAAGGGGAAAGAATGTGCTGGCTACTTTAGAGGCTAAGGTACAGAGACAGAAAAACATGGGAGTCAAGAGGGTATAGCAGTAGGAGGTCAAACCACGGAGGACTTCGCGATGCAATGCCCCCTCCAGGACTCCGGAAATCTTCGGTGAAGCTACTAAACTTAAGAAATGTTTCGATGTGAGTCACTTTCCGACTTTGAAGGGGCAGAGCTTGATGTCTGGTGATGGTACAGGGACAGAACTGAAACCACAGGAATACAGAGGCAGAGAAAATAAGGAAATAATCTTCATTTGGGAGCTTCGAGGCAAGTGCAGTGAAAATCTTTAAGAACAGGGAGTTCCTAAGAAACAAAAGTAGACCCTCTAGTTGGTTTGTGTGCATTAATTTTTCTTCCTCAAGAGACTTTAAGATGCTAGGACAGAGCTATATATATAAATCTTATTCTGACCCTTGTAGAGACTTAACACAATGTGGTGGCCCTAGTCCTTGTTGAATTATAATGGGCAGTTAGAAATCAAGAGTTAGCAGTATTATAAGCCAGATTTATGCAGACAGACTAACAGGGAACCACCATTAACATACAGAGTCTATAATCTAATGCCGGGCAACAATTTGACAAGGTATAACTCAAGATAAAGGAGAGGGAAAAAGTACACTCTTTTTGCCATGCAAACAGGTCACCTTTAAATGATTCATGTGGAGTTTCTTAAGACTCTAGGATTTTCTAAAAACTCTATGTCAGTGTTCCATGGCTGCAGGCAAACAGGGGATGCTGGCAGACAGCAGTGTGATAATTGCATAACAAAGCCAAACTACCTAAAGGATGTTTGTTTTCTTATTTGCTAAGGCAGGCAGCAGTACCAAACCAATTTGTTTATGAAATCAATCACTTATAAGTCAAATAGAAACAGGGCACAATCATGGTTTACTACTTTGGATTTGGAATTACATCTGTCATACACCTGGTTTACTCATTCTGATCCTGCTTATGATATTGATAGACCATTACCAAGCTGGAATTTCTCCCAAGACTGAACATTTCGGAGTCCAGGCTCTTTCTGCCTTGGAATAAAAGGCTGCCTAGAGAGCAACAGAACCTTAGGAGGATCTTGTTCTTAACAATATTTTCAGTAGGATGAAACATCCCCATCGATAGAGAAACATTTTGGTTTACAAATCTGTTTAGTCCTACTGTGGGTTTAAAGGTCCAGTAGTACTATTTGTGGAAAAATAAGCCAGACTTGAGAGTTGAAGAAATGTCCCACAGATTAATGGATAAGTATATAAGGAAGAAATTAGCTGGGTTCTCTTTTTCAGTTGGGTTGTTCTTTACTATGGATCTGTGTTGAGGAATCTCAAGAAACTAGGGAAAATATCTTGGCAAGACTGTACTCTACAATTCATTATAACATATGCTAGTTCTGGTTTCAAGAGCGCTTCCTTTTTCTGGTGGATGCTGTGTCAAAATTAAGTGATTGGTCAGAATATCCAAGCAGGTGAAACATTTCACTAATATGGACCAATCGAAACCTCTAAGACCCAGAGAAGTGTGAATGTCTTAAAGCACCAGCTCCTAGTTCAGAACCCAGCATAAAATGATGCTCAATTAACCTTTGTTGAGTGGTTGACAAGCACACTCTTGAATCTGTTAGCTATGGATCATGGGCATCCTGACCTAGTACACAGTCACTGTAATGCAGTCCCCGGACTAGCAAATGGGGAGGGAATGTTTGGAAAACAGCCAGCTTCATCGCCAAATAAAGAATCACCATTTTCATCAGGAGAAAGACCACTCTGATCTTGCACCAGGCTCTCCTGCAATCTGGCCTTCCTTCTGTCCCTCAAATAGCCATGCTCTTCTCGCCTCTGGATTTTGCATATGCTATTCCTGCTTCCTTGAATTGTATCCTACCTTCACTTCAAGATTCAGCTTCTTCAAGAAACCATCTGTGACCTTCTCAATTAAGAGAAATCTCCCCACTATACAGTACACTGTCATAGCATTGAGCACCTATCCTCTGTAGCACTTAGCACAGTTGTGACCTTGATGTTTGAGCTATTAGTTGATGTCTGCCCTTTTCCACCAGTAGCTCCATCAAGGCTAGAATTGTCTGCTTTTCCTCACCACTGTGTCCCTAGCACCTAGAAGATAGTGCCTAACACTTAGAAGATATTCAAATACTTGTTGAATAAATGGCTTAATCAGGCTCCCCATAAACCTATCTACCCCCATGTTGCCTTTAAGCCCTTGAGAATCTTCCCAGATGTTGTCTTCCAATCTCCACTTCTCTTCTCTGCAACTGTTCCACTTCTGTGGATCCTTCACTTGGGGTTTCTTCAAAACTCTTTGCTCAAATGTTCTCTTGCTTTTTGAGCTCCTTTTGTCTACCACGAGCATAATTTCTCCTCTGCTCAAGGGAATGGTGTTTGCGGCTAGTGGTGACTGGCCAGGTCAAATATCAATCAGACTTTGAATTTAATTCCCCTTCAATTCGGAGCCCTGCAAATACCCGCAATATCTGTCCCCTTGCCCACCCTGCCCTCCAGTCTGAGACCCCAGTGATGGTTCAAGAAGAATCCTCCTCCCAGGGAAGCTAGTTTTAAATCCTTCCACTTTTTGTATGTTGCTCCTGAGGTCACTATTATCCTTTATTTGGTTTATAAGAATCACTACAAAGAAGACCACTCACTGCCTTTTCCCCAGGGACTTGAAGGGCCCTTACCAGGCATTGAAATAAGAAAGCGTCACGTCTATCTAATGACTCAAAAATTATATCTGTGCCATGTGCAGGAAGTAGAAAATCAAAAGTTTGGGTCCATCTAATTCCCCTGATGTGTGCACAGAAGCAGAGGCACTGAGAATTGCCAGTCAGAGCCCAGGCCCCCGGGGGAGAAGGAGGGGCACCTCTGATCCATGGGTGCATCTTCCCTTTGCAACTTTCCCTAAGTTCTACATTTGGACAATCTACCTTTCTAAGGGTCTTCTTTATGATTGCTATTTAATGTCAGTAAGCAGCAAAGGGAAAGTAGGTCTACCAGGTCTTTGCTGCTGCAAGAGTAGGTCTGGCGAACCTTAACTGCTGTGGGAACAGCTATGGGTCCTTATGAGAAACTGAACCCAAAACATCAGTATCCAAACCCTATGCCCTCTGATATTCTCCTTAGGCATCAAGAATGGAATTTCTCCTGCTCCTTCCTTGTTGCCTGACTATCTGGCGGGCTTAGGTTCTTATGCAATGGGTAAGTGGGTAGGGGGAGGCGGAGGAGCATGACTTCTATATTTACACAAAAGGCCACTCTTCACTTACTGGTCCAGAGCTAGAGCTGAATTATATAAACATGACTTTGAGACAGAATGGCAGGTGAAAAAATCACATTCTTACTGATTGGCAACCCTCTCTTCACAAATGGCAGAATAGCTGGCTATAGTTAGAATTATTTTTCTCTTATTTCAATATCCTAGAGTTCATGTTTAACAAGATATGATAAAATATCTAATCACTACTAAGTATTTATTCCATTTTTAGTAGGTAATAAGTTGTATGGCTCTATGAAAAGATAGAGGGAAAACTCTCCATTCAATCTCTGCTCTCATTTGTTTAGTTGTCACTCTTTCCCATGATTTGTTTGACTGCTTTCTGAAGACATCATTTACTTTATCCCTATTCTCCCCATATTTCCTATAAATAGGAAATTATTGCCATATTTCTTATAAACAGGAAGGACTTTATTAGATTCGAGTTAAACATTTAGAGACAGAGTATATTCCCTGTGGCATCATTTACTTCATATTGCACTCCAAATGGACTGCCCCACCATTAACGATGCTAGATTGAGCACCAGTAACAGTCCGATCCTTCCATTGCTAAGTTCTTCCCTTTGAGAAATATAGTGGAATTTTGGGCACCATACCAATGTCTAGTTCCTCATCAACCATCCACCTGATGATTTCAAACTCAAGATCTTTGGGACATGGTGGCAGATGGAGAAAACCCATCCCTACTGATCAGCAGTGAGTAATCTGCCTGAATCAAAAATTTCATTTGTGGTTGTACGATGGTTTTTCTAAATTTATTATTCTTTTCATATATATCAATTGCTATTCTTCTGTAAAGTAGACCTCTCCCTTACCAACTGGAGCTGTTTGGTAAACTCACAATACAATTTCTTTGAGAAAGACAGGATAAATGCTCAATTTTCTCCTTTTAAATTACAAATTGTCAAAGTTGATTTGGTTTAACACTCCCCTCAAATAGTGACCAATATATTTTTTCCATCTTTCTCTTTGAGCATTCTTGCAGACTCATGGATTTTCATAGATTCAATATCAGTTACAAACAGTATTCTTTCTGATGCTCAAATTGTCATATATTTGGCCAGCTGGAGCCTCAACAACTAGATTCTATACCATTTAATAGGATCTTATTAATCTGTGAAAACTTTTTTGCTTATCATTTGTGGCCTCCCTGCCCTAAGATATTTCTTAAAAGATCTTGGCTCCCTTTAGGGGGCAATGATATTAAAAACCAAACTCTTGGCATGAGGGGCATGTATGCTCCCAAGGTGACCTTCTTTCTAGGCAACTTCAGTGCTAGATAATAAATAACATGTTTTTTTAAACTACTAGTTCATGTTGATATTTCTAATTTATTTTTAATTTTATATGGTTGTTACTTAACTTCTTTGATTTTATAACTAAAATTTTCTTTCACACTAGAACATTTTAATTCTAACAACATTAATAAAACTACTGAATGTTTTTTAAAAGTTATTCGTGGGTTTTGTGTACAGAACATATCCCACTAAACATATACCTTCTGACCCATTTTCCTCCACCCCCAGTGGTAATCATTTTTATTAAATATTTGTACTGCCAAAGAATAAAGGATTCACCAGAAAAAGCTGTGTTCCCCAATTTTTTTTTGTAATTATAAGCAAATACATATATATGTTCTTATCATCCCACTTTCTCATACAAATAGTAGCAAATAAATAACTGTTATATTCCTTGTATTTTTAATATACAGTGTCTTAGAGATCTGCATCTTAGTACACAGCAGTCTAATTTGTCATTCTTTTTTTTTTCCCCCCCCAACGGCTGCATGTTACTACATTCTAAGAATGTATAATACTTTACTCAAACAAATACCTTATTGCTGTCACCTGGGTTTGTAATAGCAACCTTTTGCTATTATAAACAGTGTCACAATGAATAATCTTCTCTATATATCATTTTGCACTTGTATGGGGGTATCTGTGGGCAAGATTCTTAGCAGTGAGATTTCTGAAGCAAAGAGTAAAGGCATCTGTAATTTTGATAAATCTCACTATATCTCCTTCCTTCAAGGTTATTCAGGTTACTTCAATTTTACATCTCCATCTGCAGTGTATCACAGTGCCTATTTCCCAACAGTCTCACCAATACAACATGCTTTTTTGGGGGTATTTTCCCTTAAACTTGTAAGCATAAAATGTGATTGCAGTGTTAATTTGCATTTCTCTTATTATAAATGAGTAAGCATCTTTTCATTTGTTTAGGGCCATTCATATCTCTTCTTCTGTGTGTGTGAACTGTTTATGCCCATTTATATTTATTATCACTGAAAAATTTCACCTTGATTTCTAGATGCTCTTTGTGTAATGAGAGAGATTACCCCTTCATCTGTGATATGAATTGCAAATACTTTTCCAAGTTTTGTCTTTGCTTATGGCGTTTGTTTTCATGCTGAATTTTAAAAAAACAAAAAACAAAAAACTTACATGGGTAAATTTACAATTTACAGTCTCTCTCTCTCTCTCTCTTTTTAATTGATTCTGGATTCCTAGTTAGCCACATAAACATACTTGATTCCAATTCCAATTTTTATGTGTTAATAAAATTTGAGGGAAGAAAGTTGTTTCATGTTTAATTTTTGCCTGGACCTTTCTTATCAATATTGCTCCACATTTTATGTGGTAATTTAAAAGAATATCATGTGTTAAACAACCTCTGTAGCTTGGAAGTGTAAAGGAGTCACAAGAGAGTGTTGTGTCCCACAGAAGATGATACGAATAATTCCAGATGCTTGTGTGAGGACCCAGAGGTTGCCTATAGAAGGGATGGCAAAATAGGAAAGAAGGGTGGAGCTAAGAGTCAAAACATGACTCCAAATTTAATCAAACTCTTCTCCCTTGATTTCTGCAGCCTCATTCTCTCTTGGTTCCCCCAGGCTTTTCTTTCTAGTCTTTCTCAGACTAACATACTAGCCCTTCTCCCTGAATAATCTCAGCAATCCAAAAAACCCCAAAATTGTACTTCTAGTCCAGACTTCTTTTCAGAGATCCAGACCTGACTCTACTTGCCTGCAGAATGCCCCATCTGAATGTCCCTGGGTATCTCAAAATTCACATATAAATAAACTGAATTTATTATTTTTCCACTACACTTCTTGCTTCTTACATATCTTCTTACTCGGGTTACTATTATCACCAACCGTTCTAGTCACCCAAGTCCCAGACCTGGGAGACAGCTGAAATCCTTCATCTCACTGTCATTCAGTTCCATAAATTCCTCTCCTTAATCTCAATCTTCCCTCCCCTCTAACACACCCCCTTTCTTAGTCTATTTCCTTTTCATTCTCCATGCAAATCTTGACAAGACATTGCTTTTCTTAAGATACTTGTGTGGCTTTCCTCTGACTGTAGACTAAAGACCAAATTTCTTCAACTAATATATGAATAACAATAAGTTTACATTAGTTGAGAAGTTATTTTGTGCCAGCCACTGTTTTAATCTTCACATGTATTATCATATGTTATTTCATTTAGTTTTCACAACAACGTTATGATATACGTAACATTATTATCCCCATCTTACTTATGGGGGAACTGAGGAACTTGCCCTAGGTGCCATGGTGAGTAAGCAATGGAATAAGAATAAGAATGCAACAACAAGTTTCTACTGTATAGCACAGGGAACTATACCCAATCTCCTGGGATAATCCATAATGGAAAAGGATATTTAAAAAAGAATGTCTGTATGTGTGTAACTGAGTCACTTTGCTGTACAGCAGAGTTTGGCACAGCATTGTAAATCAACTAGACTTCAATACAAAAGAAAAAAAAAGAAAAAAAAGCAGGCTGTTTGCAGAGTTATTCTCCCTCCCTGATGACCCCTTGCTGACTTTTCTGGCTTCATCTTCTGCCATCTTCTTTGTTTCATCAGAAACTCCATCTTTGTGGCCCTGTCTTCAGAATTTATCATATTGTTTCATGCCTCTCTACCTTTGTACATATGGGTCCCTCTGCTTTCTCTCCAAATCTCCTCAGATTCCCAGGAAACTCTTATACATCACTATACCTGAGAAGCATTCCACGATCCTTTCATCATCTTACTAGGTAGGTTCGATTTTGACTTCCAAAGAGCTTTTCAAGATGTCCCTCTCATTTATCCCTACTAGTATGGTACCATTCTGTGTTTCTACTATGGCACTCATCATAGGACCTTGCAACAATTTTGTATGTATGCACCTTTCTTCATAAACTCTAAGTTCTTGGAGGGCAAGAACTATGTCCCAATAAATGTGTTCAATGCATGTTTACTAAATAACTAAATGAACGATAAATGTTGACCATCATCTCACAGCACTAGATATGAGGTTGAATCTCCCCTCTCAACTTCCAAAGCTACAAATAAAAGTTTTAATAGCACTTGGAAAATTGCAATACTCCCTCCAATTGCCAATGTTATCCCAATCTCCACATTTCATTTTTTTCTACAGCATTCATCTTACCTTTGAGGAAATGGTGTATTTTTTTTCTTTCCTTCATTCCAAGTGATGTAAATTTACTTCAAAGACCCCTAGATTTGACCATTAATGAAAAGATAGTGCTAATCCATGTGTAGGGGTAAAAGGAAAAGTCAAACTATTCAAGCCCAAGGGCAATTTCCTCTCACAACAAAGTCACTTTTAAATATCATTACTTGATTTACTTTTTGCAGAAACATCTTTGGACATACTGTTCTATCCGATACCCTGCCAAATAAATCAACCTATTCCCTAACTTTTCCCCTTTCTAAGCATTCCTTCAGCCTGCCATCATCAGAAACCACTACTCTGCACAATGTCCCAGGAGGTAGGGGTGGATGGCATCATCCTTGTCATTTTAGGAGTGGACAGACCCAGCACAGAGACTAAGCAGCTTTGCCCAAGGCCACAGGACAAGTCAGTACCAGATCTGGAAGCTGGAACACTGGCCCTCAGCCCTGGATTCAGACTCGAGGTCATGTTAACCTAGGAATGCTTTTTCCTTAGTGTCATGCTCTACCGAAGATAAGAGGGTGGGGAAACAATACAGCTATTAAAGAAAGGGTCTCTTTCCTTATTGCCAAAGCCAACACAATTAAGAAAGTTCTCTCTAGTTAAGCTACAGAGAAAAGAGATGCGTGTGCTCCACTTTTGGTTTTTTGCTTTTGTTTTTGCTTTCCCCACAGAATTGACACCTCATGGTATTGATCCTCTTAAAAGCCTGTCCCTAAACATAAACTTTCCAGTTTGCCCTTGGGAATGTTTGAATTCGGAACCTTCAAAGGGGGGATTGTTGGGTTCTGCACCTTTACCCTCCGTCAGAGAAATGATCCTTGGCCGCTCCCTAAGCCAATGTTCCGCCTACCAGCCGTTTGCACCTTTTTTCTCAGATTCGAGGAAGGTGCAAGCGGCTCCTCTCTGTAGTTGCTCTGGGGACAGGGGCCCCAGCAGCCTGTTGAGGAGGAAAGTATTCCCAAGAGCCATTTCTTGGCAGGCAGCAAAATTTCCATAAAGCTCTTAAATATAATAAAATGCAATTAAAGTGCCACGTTGAGTTAGCTCCCTTTGAAGTTTCACACTTGCATCATAAACCAAGTCATAAACCAGGATTCAAATTGGAGATTTTAGTCCTTTTTACAGATTAATTCTCATTAATTAACTACTTGACCCCTCCTGGTTCAGAGAAGTAAGTATCTGGTACACCATAATTTGCTCTGATAAAAGGTAGTAAAAGATGAACTCACCACTGAAATGGAACTCTCACACACGGAATGTCACTTTGTGGCCAGAGCAAATTAGAACCTGCGTTTAGAAATCACATTCTCACAGACTCATATAACCTCAGAAATATGAATATATCCTGCATTTTTTGTCTTTTTTTAAATCACTGAGGCTTTCAATTTTTATGCCAAGTGGTCGGTCCTCTGATGAAAAAGGTGGCTCCGTAAAGGCAGGTTTCTTGCTAACCTAAAGTGTACAGATCTCAAAACCATAGGTCCAGCCATGAGACACGCTATGGGACAGGGTTTTTATTGTTTGTTTGTTCGTTTTGTTTTTGCACTAGCAAGGAGAAGTAAGGTTTTAAGGCTTCATTTCACCTTATCATGCAATTTTACAAACCCATTAATAACCACATGGACAAAGAAGGGTTTTCATCAAGACTTGTAAGAATTCATTAACTCATGGGTTATATCACAAAGACTGACGACCTGTGACTCATACTCAATGAAAGCTACTTTCAATGAACTCTCACTGAGTTCTCAGGGCTGAAAATAACTTGCTTTGTGTGCAGGGACATTTATTTGTGTCCTGCACCCCCATGTGTGTTTAGGCTGTCTACAAGTAGTTTATGTGTTCTTTCTCCCTGAGCTGTAGAGACTGAGGTAACTGCAAGGACAGAAGCACCTCAATGGAGTGAAAGGATTAGCAGAGGATTGCTCAGAGGACCAGAAATGAATGACTGGTGTAAATAGGCAGTCTAGGAAAGGCCTTGCGTTGACCTGAACTGATGTTTAAAAAAAGAGGACAGGGGCTTCCCTGGTGGCGCGGTGGTGGAGAATCTGCCTGCCAATGCAGGGGACACGGGTTCGAGACCTGGTCTGGGAAGATCCCACATGCTGTGGAGCGACTAGGCCCGTGAGCCACAACTACTGAGCCTGCACGTCTGGAGCCTGTGCTCCGCAACAAGAGAGGCCGCGATAGTGAGAGGCCCGTGCATCGCGATGAAGAGTGGCCCCCGCTTGCCGCAACTGGAGAAAGCCCTCGCACAGAAACAAAGACCAAACACAGCCAAAAATAAATAAATAAATAAACACTTTCAGTTCAGTGTTTATGGTCTCCAAAAAGCAATGTACCCAAGAAGCTTTACAAAAAAAAAAAAAAGAGGACAGAAGAAAGTATGACTGGTAATGAAAGCCACAGGTTTTTTAATACAGATTTTTCTTAACTTTGAGAAAGTGGTTGGGCTTGAACAGGAAGAAGAGACACAAGAGAATGGATCACAAAATGATGCATCAGCAGTGTTGAAAAGTAAGTACCAGAGTTAACCAAAGAATAATTCGACCCGATCGACATTTTATGGTGCTTTTGTGTCGAACTCCTATTGTGCCAGGTCTCAGCGATGAGAAACCTTGACCACATTCAAGGAGCTACTGGGTTCATTAGATGACCACTGCATCATGAAGGATAATGATCTCTATCTAGTCAGAGAAGACCAGGTGGTCATTGTAGGCAGATCAATGTCAAATTATGTCAAGTAGCTTCACATATGCTATAAGAGGATATTTGGAAGATAGATTAGTTACCCATTTTTTGGGTTGTAAATAGCAGATGACAATTCTAGCAAATTTAATCATAAAAGGAAACATTATTATTATTATTATACAAGACTAACTCATTGGACCCACAGGTAAGCATATAGGCAGACTTTAAAAGGGAGACCTTGGGAATCCCAGAGGCATCCTCTCTCCAACTTTTATCTCATTTATGTTTCTCCCAATCTATCTGCTTGTTTTGTACCTGCAGGCCAGCTTTCTCTCTTTCCCAATGTGGTAGAAAATTCTATTCCTTCCTATAAAACTCAATAGCCAAAAGTTTATAATGTTATATCTCCTTTGTCTAGGAGACCAGCCTGACAGGTTTGAATCTGAATTCTCAAAGGAGAGTTTCTAATTGGTTCAGGTTGAATCAGATACCCACTGTTGCCCAATCGACAGTGCCTGAGGGTTGGTGTTGGGGACGGGGTGAGGTTGGAGTGAGGTCATGATTCAGCTGCGCCCCTTGTAAGAATGTGAATGTGGTGTTGGAGAAGAATTAGTAGCTCCCAGAAAACAGGGCCAGAGTGAGTTAGGTTGGTCAGACAAAACCTAGGCATGTACTGCAAAGAAATAAGATAGATAAGAGGACTTAGGACAGATAGATAAAGTAGGCTAAACAGGAAAAAATGATGCCCATCTATGGAGAAACTATGTAAAGAAAATTCTAGAAAGGGCTTGATAAGATTTTGTGGCAGGTGCATCAAGGCAAACAGTTTCAGAACATCACCATTTGAGTTGGAAGCTTTGTTCTTGCCACATTCATGTTGATGTTATGAACCAAAAACACAAAGCAAGATAATCAATGTTGTAGCAGGATGTCAGAGACAGACTCAATGTTTCCATACGTTTCAGCAGGTAAAACCTGGTTAATTCATCTTATTTAGGGAAGGGGAAGAGGTGGTAAAAAAACAAACGGATGAAGACTCTCCTTTCACCCCTATTTTCACTGATTGCAGAGTCATTTCTCAAAATGTCGCCAGAGCTCAGGCAAAGGAAAGCAATTGTGAAGGCAGATGTGTTTACTGAGAAAATGATTCTGCTTTTTCACTCACCATGTATGCAATCTGGCTGAATCAAGTATTTCACAGGGCTATGTGGCTATGTAAATGGTTTCCCCACAAAGAATGCCACCTTACCCCAGGTAAAAGCCTACAAAGCCAATGTTCTCATAAAGAGTCGTAAAAATTAGTGATGGAAGAAATTTATGAGGTCATCCTCCCCTTCCCTCTGCCATCCAGGAAAGAACATTCCCCAAAATGGTCCCTGGTTAATCTTATCTAGTCATTCTTTGAATAAGAATAAAAAGAACATTTTAAGGCTTTCTCAGATTGTATACAGGAGATGCACAAGGTTGTCTGTTTCTGTAGTCTTAAATTCAACCACTTGCTTGGTTAAATTGAATCTCATTTTTCGTTTTTTTTTTTTTTTTACAGAAATTGAATTCGGCATTGGCTGTGAGCACAATGCACAACTGGAAAATGAGGGTGAGGGGGAAGGGAGTTGCTGCAGTCCTACACAACAGCAAATGACAGAAAACAGTGAGGAAGTGTAGATTATGCAAATGTTCCTCTGAAAATCTTGAGAGATCTTGGAAAGCTTGACAGTGCATGGAGATAGAGGTAGGAGCCTCTAGACACATTTTTGTGTGTGACGGGCCTGCACACCAGGAGATCTCACCCTGCCTTATTGACTGGGAGCCTGACAGGGATCATGTGATGTCAAGGAAAAATGTTCTCAGCTCTTTCTTCCATACATTAAATAGAGAAGAACAGGCTTCCCTTTAACCCTCAGCATTCAAATCCCTCTTTTATTTGCTGAACAAGGACTGAAGCTGGAACAGAGAGGCTCCAGGGAACACAGTGAGGGAAACTTATTCTCCTTTAATATACTCTTGATCCATTTTTTAGCTGTTTCTGACAAGAATGAACATGACTACCATTCTACTAGCTGGTCAGGACTCCAGGACCAAAAAGTCATTCTTGACTTTCCCCTTAGTGATAATTGGCCTCTTGTCTATCTGAACTAACATTTTATTCCTTATCCAACATTCTGACACCCTTTTCCCCATGCCCTCATTCTCTTAACCCAAGAAAAACCCTGATAATATATTTTAAAAACAAGCCACAAAGCATTAGGGAACAAGACATAGTTGAGCAGGAGAAAAGATTAGAGCAGGAAAAACCAAACCAAAACACAGCGTAGGAATCTAAGTCACTTCTTTCCCGTCAGGGGAGTGACACATCCCCACAAGCCAAACAGATTGTACGTGACACTCCAGTGTATACTGACTGCCTGTCCGTACCCACTTTGTTCAGGGAAGGGATGTCCCCCTGTGTGTTCTGGGTTGTTCACCTGGAAGAAAACAAAGCAGGGGACCCTCTGCTCAAAGCCTTTTCTGGGGACCACATTGTGCACAGAAGCTCTTGATTCTTGGCTCCAGCCTGAGATAGTTACTTGCTGGAGTTGTGAGGCAGTAAAGAGTCATAAGGAAACAAGAAGCCTTTAGGGAGCCCCAAATGTGCATTTTACCTTTTCAAAGGAGGTGGCAATGATTTTTCTGAAGCTTTTTTGGGGCCAGTGATTTTGACGGCCTACAGAACATGGCCAAAAGGCTCTCTCTGATGGATGGGTGTCTGAGACAAAGGCAGCAGAACCATTTTTTATTGCTGTGGTAAAGTATATTACTTACATACCACAGGAAAATAAAGCCCATGCTCATACAAAAAGTCTAAAAGAAGAGCACAGTTGGAGGCAAAATGATAGTTTACCTACTTCTCCCACTCAAGAAGCCTCTGAGCTAATGGGTAATTATGGAAGGAAGCCCTTCTCACATTTGCAAGGATGGGTGCTTGCGAGGCAGGAGCAGACAAGAGGAGGCTGTTATGGCAACAGTGTGCATACTCACCTGCAAGGGTCTACAGTTAAAGAATGCTCAGGGGCTTGTAGGAATCCGCACAATCGACCCAGTTCAAGTTTTTGAGGCTCGCAGGCCTGTATTGGAGGCCAGCTCCACCTAGGATACCCACTGATCACCCCTCTGGTCCTGTGATCAGAAGAGGCAGGGAAGAGGCTAGGCTTTGGAAAAGAATGTGAGCCAAGGAAAGGGAGGATGGGCTGGCGTAGAGAGAAAAGAAAGCATTTCTTCTCTCTGCTCGGGGAACACATGTTCCCTGAGGCTCCGGGAAAATGGAGCTTTGTTCACATCTGTATATACTAATGACAGTGAGCTTGGCCCCATCTTAGGCAAAGAGCAAATGGCTCTGAGAGCGCAAGGGAAGAGTAGGCATACCAAGTCAGTGACCACACATGAGGGAGTGGGTGAAGCCAGCTGCATTTTAGACTTGATAAATGTCTTGGAGAACTTTCCAATGTGTTTGGTTCAGCAAACCCCAAAACACATGTCACCAAGGAACTTATTTATTTGCCTTTATTTTAAACCCCTGTGTATTTTTAGGACAATGGAATCCATATGTTCCTGTTTCATTTCGCTTAACTCATTAAAGTGATGTTCTGTGAGTGCCATTTGATGTCCACAGAGTCTTCTGTTACCATTTTATGAGCATTTTGAAGCATTTGCATTCAGAATCCAGGAGCCAGCTAAACCAGATCTGAACAGGACCCAGTTTGGCTTGAAATTTAAAACTCTTGAGGCTCCGTTGGATCTCATTCTTGGCAACATCTCTTCTCTCATCCCAGATCCATAGCCAAGAAGGCTGCTTTAGCAAGCCCAGCCCCAGAAGAAGGGTTAAGGGAAGTGTGTCAGAACACTTAATTGAAACGACAAACCCAAGCAATGTTTCAAACAAATGAAATGCCTGAAGGAAAATTTTTATTTTAAAGATAGTCCCTACTAGCTCTCATAAAATTGCATCTAAAAGAGCCACCATGAGATTGAATCAAGACAGGGAGAGCTTGACAACAAATCATGATTTGTTAGATGTGAAACTCAACGTTTCTTTGCTCATGTAGATTTCAGCAAGCACTTTACATTTTTCATGGAAGTAATCAGAGAAAAATATAAAGTGTTTGATAGGCTCTGTATAAGCAATGAAAAACAGAGAAGAGTGTCATTGACAAGCCAAAGCAATAAATAATATTTTAAAGATGCAGTATGGATTGGGCTGGATAGAGGGAAATAAGGCCCCATCTGTGATTCAGTGCATGCTGTGGAAGGAAGGGGTTCTTTCAGAAAAGTGCCGGAAGGGAAAGAGACAGTGGTCAGCAAATTAAGCATGGTCTCTACCCACAGGGAGCTCACAGTTTAGTGGGGGAGACAGATGTTAAATCAACCATCATAAAAGTAAATATCTGATTTTAAATCATGATTGGTGCATTGAAGCAAAAGAAGAGGGCGATGAAGAGGGAAGCTAATTTAGTGTGAGGGGTGGGTCTGGGCAGGCCTCTCTGAAGAAGGGACATTTGTAAAGGATACATGAAGAATGAGCAAGAATGAGGTAAAAAATGGACCCACTACCAGGCAAAGGAAACAGGCACAAAGGCCCTGAGCTGGAAGTTGGTCAAGAAGGCAGCTGGGAGCTGGAGAGGAAGAGCACAATCAGACACGCTAGCCTCATCCTTCTTTAAAGCTGGTGTATTGCATTCATCTGCGCTGGACTCAGTTTCCCCAAGCTACATTATCCGCCAGGCTATGTTATTCTTATTTTGCTTTGTTGTTCCCTTGAAATTCTGTGCCCTGGCTTTTTAAGGTTGTGTTCATGTATTTTTATTATGTGCCTGTTCCAAACATAGGTCTCAGGTCTTTTTACCCTCTCAGACAGTGGTTCTCAAAGGCTGGTGGTCTCTGGACCAGTAGTATCACATCACCTGGAACTTGTGAGAAAGGAGAGAAAGAGGAGGGGGCGGTACCTGACGCTTGAAAGCTGGCCTCGCACTCACCGTGGGTCATCTTATTCCCCTACTGAACAGAAACAATCTCACAAAACACTAATCCCATGCAAGGTTACTCTGAGACCAGGATAAAATAAGACAAAACAAGGCCACTTCATAATTTTATCTAAATACAGACAAAACCGAGGTCATTGTGCAGCCCACAAGTTACCAAACATCCCCTCTCTTGGCCAAAATGAGTGGCTGCTATTTCTCTACCAATTATAGCTTAGCCTCTTGTGAGTCTCCCCTCCCTAAAGATAAAACTTATTGAGATATCCACTCATAGAATCATCCCTGTTTTCTGACAGCATCCAATCTAGAGCAAACTTCCACCTGCATCCCTCAAATCACACAACTAAAGCCCATATCCCATAATAGGATCTTCCTAACACATCCATGGTTCCCCAAGGTGTGTTTCCCCTCCCTGCAGCAAATAATAAATCCAACTTATCTAACTACAGGTGTGTTCCTGGTGGTCTTTGGCTGAAGGACATTGATACTTGGGTCCCACCCTAGATCTAATGAATCAGAAACTCTGGGGGTGGGCTCTCCACGTGGTTATGATACACGCTCCAGTTTGAGATCCACTGCTCAAAGGCAATGGTTCTCAGTGCTGGCTGCCCATTAGAATACAGATGACTGAATCTCCCAGAGATTCCAATTCAATTGGTCTGGAGGGGGGTCTAGAAATCCAAACATTTTTAAAAGCTCCCCAGACGATTCTGTTGTGCAGCCCAAGTTGAAAGCCACTGCTCTAAAACAGTGATGTTTGTGGGTACACCACTGAAGGATAATGTCTATTTGCAATGCACTCCTATCAGTAACAGTCACTTGCTACAGTTTACAAGAAATTGCTGGGGAAGCCAGTTGTAATTCTGCCCCTAGCTATCCAAGACATGCCACCGTGTCCTGCCAAAGAGGGTGAGAACTTTGTTCTAGGGGATTTTGCCTTGGCTTTTTGGTCACATGTCAACAAACTTGCCAGTCATGTCTTCTGTGCCTGGTTACTTTCCTTCCTTCTATGATTGTACAGACATTGCTCAGCCATGCACACAGGGTTACTGTATGTACTAATATCTCTATCCATATCTATATATCTATCTGAGAGGCATGCTAAGTTTTTTAAGAATAACCACAGTTGGGCTTCCCTGGTGGCGCAGTGGTTGAGAATCTGCCTGCCAATGCAGGGGACACGGGTTCGAGCCCTGGTCTGGGAAGATCCCACATGCCACGGAGCGACTAGGCCCGTGAGCCACAATTGCTGAGCCTGCGCGTCTGGAGCCTGTGCTCCGCAATAAAAGAGGCCACGATAGTGAGAGGCCAGCGCACCGCGATGAAGAGTGGCCCCCACTTGCCGCAACTAGAGAAAGCCCTCGCACAGAAACGAAGACCCAACACAGCCATAAATAAATAAATAAATAAATAAATAAATAAATAAATAAATAAATAAAATTAAATAAAGAATAACCACAGCTAATGCTTATCTTGTACTTAACTTTGTGCCAGTCACTAGGTTAACAATCTTACAACCATCCCAATGAGGTAGATACTATTATCATCTGTGTTTCGCAGACGAGAAAACTGAGGCTTGGAGAAGCTAAGCGGCTACCCCCGTCACAGCTGCTGAACAGAGGGAGCCAGGTTTCAGATGCAAGCTCTCATGTTCCAGAATCCACACTTCTAACCACTCTGGTTTAATTTTCTCCGTCAGATGGCCCCATCTCCCCTGTCTGCTTTCCCTCTTGCATCTCCTTAATTTTCTTTGTCTTTGTTGATTCTCTTCTCAGCGTGATGTTCCCAAGCTTTTGTGGAGTTGGGGTAGAGGTTGGGAGGGAAGGAAAGACTTTTAGCATGCTGAGATGTCTGTCCTCTCAGGAACAACAAACTCTTTCTCTAGATTCCCCTCCCCCAGTACCCTCCCCATAGAAATGTCCCTCTCTGTCCACAGCTGTAGAGCAAAAGGAAAGTGGTCTTGCTTGGTATTCAAATGCTATGGCACCCATTCAAACTGCTGTCCTGGTACAGAAGCCCTTTTCATCACTTAAAAATGTTTTAACTGTTTCATGCCCCACAATCTGTGGGTTATGTTAACATCATGGTATACTTTTGAATGAGATATCCACTTATTTATTCTTCCCCATTTAGATTTCTAGAACATGGTCTTTAGGCTCACCACCACTCATTCTTTCTTAGATACTTTTGATCAGCTTCTGTCCTTATATCTTTCAGGAACAGTTTTCCACCAGAATTACCAAAGGATCTTTCATCATATATGGGGGATTTAGCTTTCCAAGGACTTCATAGCCTGGGATAAATCAAGGCCCCAGACTTAGAGATCATTCTTCCATCTAATAATAAGATTCCTCACAGGGTAGTGGTAAAATTGAGTTAACTATTCAAATGACTCAGAAGAGTGCATGACATTAACCATACTTCCAATTCTAATATTAACTTTTATTTCATATTTAAATATCTATAAAATCTGCATCTGTCTTAGAAATGATGATTGACATTAAAATTATAATTGACTTTTTTGGTGCATCTTCCAATCTTAAATTGATGACATGTTTGTAAATTCTCAATAAATGTTATTCCTCCCCCTCTTTCTCTTCCTCCCACTCCTACTTTATATCCCAAGAATACCAGTTCTCACCTGGCATCTGAGGATGAGAAATACACAGAAGGTCCTTTTCCCAGGTTGCATGGTCAAGCTATTACTTTTCCCCAGAAGTTGGGAGAATAATATTCACCGCTCATTTTATCACTTTTCAGAAAGAAGGTAATTCTCATCCATGGACCTATACAACAGATATTGAGAGTCTACTATGTGCCGTAAACTCTGCTCTATACTAGGGGTACACCGAGCCTTCAAGTGGCAAACAGATCATGAAGGCAACACAAAAAGCAAATAAGAACAGCATGAAAACAACACAAAAAACAAATAAGAACTATGCACCCCCCTCCCGCCGAGGGACTGTTATCAGCATCTTGTCTACCTCAAAGCAGGACTTGGAACTTCCTTTGCAACCTTAAAAAGCAAATCCAACTCTGCAATGATAAAGATTTTTTAGGAAGAATGAGAATGTCAATTTTATACTACATGGCAAAACTCAACAAGAATACGGACTAGACCTCTTTAACTTCTTCAAATCACAACTTCAATTGCCAAACGTTATTTTCCTCACAACCCTTTTTTCCATTACTTTCTCTAAGTTCCCTGCCTCCAACCCAAAGCCCTCTCCAGGACGGATGGCTATCCCCTCCACTTCGTATTTCCATGCCAACACACACGTATGCGCACATACACATACGTACACATCCCTTCCCCTGGATCTTTCCCTTTTCTTGTACATAGACCTTTAGCTTTTCTAAGCTTCTCCAAATTATTTACATCATCACACCCATCAACTCTCTCCCCACCTCTCTACCTCTTAACACTGACCTTCTTCAATGCATCGGAGGTTTCTAAATAATAATTACTTTTCACCTGAGATAAATGTGTGTGTGTGTTAGAGAGAGAGAGAGAGAGAGAGAGAGAGAGAGAGAGAGAGAGAGAGAGAGAGAGAGAGAGGGAGAGAGAGGAGAGGGAACCGTAAAATAAAAGAAAATATAAGTGCCAAAATGATAAGTAGATCCAAGATAACATGAGAACAAAAGCAAATAAGAGCTGCCCCTTGCACTGATCCCAGAAGAAGGATCAAGGTATACCTGTGGTTCTCTACATTTGGGGATGTCTGGTGACAGTTTGGTTGTCACAATCAGAGGAGTGTGGTGTGCAACTAACATCTAGTATGTAGAGACCAGGGATGCTGCTAAACATCCTACAACGCACAGGACAGACTCCACAACAAAGAATTTTCTGGCCCTAGATTTCAATAGAAGTTGAGAAACCCTGAATTATACATTTTAGAAGTAAAAGGTAACTGAAGTTTTGAAGAATAAGTGGAAATTTCCAAGCAAATGAGTGGAGAGTAGATTCCAGCAGAAAAACCTGTATGACAGAACTTTAGGAGATCACTTTGATAAGAGTTTGAGAACTATTTCAAATATTTAGAAAAAGTTCATCTCTATTTAGGATGTGGAAAGTCACAAGAAAATGTTACTCCCACTAAAAAGTCAGATAATTTACAAAATCACTATCATTTTAAGTCCGCCAGAAAGCTGAGAATGCAAAGCAATTTGATAAACTAAAGGCCAAAAGTGGACAAATTCCTCCTAAGAGAGATGAGAACCATGGCTATTTTCACCTTTGGTAGAACAGAGAGAAAGAGAAAAGAGCCATAGTTATGGATAAGAAGAAAAACAGCTGAACTTCTAATGAATTTCTGGAGGCTTAATGTGGGCCGAGTATGAGGGCTTAGAATCCCTAAGATTATTTTTGTTTTTTGAGTACTTTCTTATTTTCTTACACCACAAGTTACTCCAGGCTCATCTTGTATATTTCCAGGCTCAGCCATTTCTTCAATGATTCCTGCATCCTTTTATTGAAGAATGCCATTAGAAACCAAGATCTGAGTGCTGGGTATTTTTATTTGTTTTCACATTGTCATTATATTTTCCTTTAATTCTTTGAATGTATTTGTAATAGCTGTTATATATAGATAGTTGTTTAACATCCTTGCTAATGTCAACATTTAGCTGCTTTTTTTCTGAGTAAGGCTTACACTTTCCTGTTTCTTTTGAAGGTCTCATTTTTTTGTTGTTGAAAGCTGAATATTTTAGGTAAAATACTGTAGCAAATGTGGATTCAGATTTGTGGGGATTTTTTTTTTTAACTCAGCTTAATTCAGTTTGTGGAATTAGTCTCTCCAACAGTGTGCAGTCACTGATGTTTCTACTTAAATTTTTTATTCTTATTTTTATTTTTTCACTTGGTTTGTTAGAATTGTTCCTGAGTCTGCATAGTGTCTCTGTTGCTGATTGGTCAGCCAGTGATGGAGCAGATGCTGTGCTTATGCTGTGCTGATGCATCCTAATGCATCTACCCTCTCCTTGTGGATCTGTCTATGGGTTGAGAAGTGCATTCAAAGTTCAGGCTTTGTGAAGTCTTCCTCAGCTCCTACCCTCTGCCAGGACCTCTCAGGTCTCCCCTGCACATGGCAGTGGTTAGAAATGTATGAAGATAGGATGTATGAAGAGCATATACAACTGTTCTATGATTTTCACTAAAATCTCTTCGTTAAACTTACGGCTGGTCTACCATTCTCACTGAAATTGCAACCTCAGGCAAGCAGAGCTCTTTTGTTGTCTACCAAGTTTATTACTTTCATTGACAACATTGCTAGGTATGGACTTTATCTGCTGCAAATCATGTCAACCAACCAAGGTTGCTGGTTTTTATGGCTAGCCCCACCCTGATCATACTCTAGCACCGAGTAAGCAAGCTGGAGCCAGGGAGTAGATGGGTGCAGCTTCAGGCATGACAGTTGAACAGTCCCACTGTTCTCACTTAAAGTTCTAGCAGTTTTTCCTAAAAAAACACTTTTCAATTTGTCATTTGCCTTTGCTTTGGTCAATTTCCAGAACACTGAAATGGTTGCATTTTTGACACTTTTGTTCAGTTTTATGTTTTTTGTGGGGGAGAATATTAGCCTACATTTTCACTCCACTATAACCAGAAATCTGCCTCCTCTGGTTTCCCCATAAGTGTTTTTTGTTGTTGTTTTTTTTTTTTTTTTTTAAAGAAAACAATTATAGTCTCATCTAGCAGAAGAGCTCTGGAAGATATGGACTCAGTAAATGCACTGCCCTACTAACACTAGACACAGGTGACCTAATTATCTGATATTTTACAGTGTAACAGACTTCTACATGGGAAATGTAGGAAGAGAGATAGTGGCTGTGTGAGAAAGATGTCTTCTATAATTTTTTTTCATAGTCTTAATCTAGTGAGTAATTTCCCTGTTGTATCCCTGATGAATACCTAACAAGAGGAAACTATTCACCTCCCCTGCTTCACCAACAGTCCCTAAACCCCCAATTAATTACTCCTTTTCAGAGCTGTGGAAAAGGGCAGCCTCAGTGGGTCTTATATCTGGGTCAAAGAAAAGCCACAGAATGGATAGCTAGGACCCTGTCCTCTAATGGGGAAATCTAGTGGTTCCAAGAATTTTTGAATTTGATAAACGCTTCTTTGGGGTTTTATTTTAGAAAAGCAGGGTAATTTTTACTTTGTCAAATAAAGATATTTTTAAAAACAAACACACTGGCCTTCAACCATCATTATCATTACATAATAAAGACATCCTATCACCTCCAAAATAGGAAGGTTTTGGTAGCTAATAACGCTTATAATTTTTAATTATTTTTCTATGAGACAGGATTTTTAGCTGTAAATACATTTATAGGAGGGGCATAAAAACATGTCTGTGTGTTATACAACCAGGGACAATGCTTAAATATACTTCTAGATGATTCCATCAGAGCCCATCCTGCCTCTGAAGTTGGCACAGGTATTGCAGTTCACATTGCAGACACTGGACATGGGATGCTACAAGCAGGCAATCAGCCACAGATCCCTTTAATACAGGATTTTACTAGCTACATTTCTGTCTTATTTCAGGTTCCCTAGAAAATAAAGTCTAAGGAAAAGCTTACATTCTAATGCTTTAAGGGTGGGTGCAATCCTGGAAAGCAAGACTAGAGAATAAAAACAGGAAAGGAGTGCATTATTGAACTGGCTAAAACTTCACACAAAAACTCAGTGTTTATTTAAATATGTGGGATGTCTCTAGAGAGGTTATAAGCAAACACTGTATCTTGCAAAATTCCTTGATGGCAGGGAATATGGGTGATATACCTGCTTATTCCTTCTCTGGTGAAAGACATCCCACAAGACACTGGGGTTGTATTATCTGGACCCTCCATGAAACTGCTAGAGCAGCCAGAGTTTTCATGAGTCTGGTAGGTTTGGACCTGAGTCCTGGAGCTGCTGCATCCCTCACCAAGGGGGGCAATGGAGGCCATGCTGGAGCCCAGGGTGCACCACTGGGGAAGGCAGAGAAAACGGAGTACTAGTAGATGAAGCAGGAACAATGTGAGCCATCACTGGGGTTTCTCCAAGCACGAAATAAGCAAGAATCTGAATCCTGCAGTAGACATGTGCTTTCCAACAGCAGTTCTCCAACTCTACCTGGGCATGCTACAATTCAACTCAGGTCTGATGTTAGTGACCTAGAGTTAGCACAAATCCTACAAGCTAAAGGCAAAGTGTCAATTCTAACACTACCAGAATTTAGTAACAGATCTCACAGGTTAAGGACTCAGTCCTATAAGACTGTCCTCACCTCAGACAGCTGAAAGTCCTGGGGTCCACCCATACTTCTACAAGCTGGCTATAAATTGGGTGTTTCCATGATCTGCTGTCAGGTTTGATAATTCTCTAGAAAGGCTCACAGAACTCACTGAAAGTGCTATACTTTACAATTACAGGTTTATTATAAAGGATACAACTCAGGATCAGCCAAATGTTAGAGACACAGACCAAGATCAGGGCAGGGGGGTGGGTGGAGGAGAGTTTTGTCCCCATGGCATAGGGTGTGCCACCCTCCTGGAATGTTAATATATTCACTATCCAGGAAGCTCTTTGAGCCTCACTGTTCAGGGCTTTTAATCTAGCTTTCATTATGTAGGCATGATTGACTGAATCATTGGCCATGTGCTTGAACTCAATCTCCAGCCACACTTCCCTCTCTGGGGATCAGGAGGTAGGGCTGAAATTCCAACCTTCTTATCATGTTGTTAGTTTTTCTGGCAATTAGCCCCCATCCTGAAGAAAGCTAGGGGCTTTGTTAGCATAAACTCAAATGTGGTCCACAGGGGCTTACTATGAATAAAAAAAGACCCTTCTATCACTCAGGAAGGTTTTTTGAAGCTCTATGCCAAAAGAATCTGAACCCCTGGAGTAGGTATGAGTGTACTGGGGACAAAGACTAAATACAGTTTTCTTTATATTACAGCATGGATGAGTTAATCTGGGGAGAGCATACAAACTGGATCCAGTACAGTTGCCAAGTGGCTTTCTGTGGCTCTTGCTTTTTCATTGTTACTGGCTTCCAGATAGAAATTTCAACATGCCTTACTGGTGAGTCCAAGGGCATATGACTGCTTCTAGGCATATAAATACAAGTACTCAAAAGCAAAGAAAGTCCCCCAAACATGGGTTGTGTTCAAATGTGTCAATTGTCCACTGCAGTGTGGGCCATTGAATTTTTATTATAGAGTGACCCCAATACAGCTTTTCGGGAAAAGGTCATTAGACCACGGAATTTTTTTCTGTGAAGCACTTTGCTGGCTCTGTTACAAATGGGAAACATTCTTTTCTTTGTGATTATCTAACTGTATTCATATCTTCAGACAGGTCTACAATGCAGTTGACTTTTCTTAAGATTCAAGGTTCAAATTTAAATCATTTGAAGCAAAAGGTAATGATACTATTAATTTGCTTGGTCTAAGTGTAGATTAACAGACTCTGCAGTCAATGAAAGGAAGCACAGGCTAAGAAGAAAAAAAAAACTGTTAACTCCACATTCATTGGTAATTTAGTATCTAATAGATGTAAATCACTTTCTCCTATGTTAATATGAGAGTATAATTCTCTTATGTTAATAAATCTCACAGCAATTCTGGGAGATAAGAATTTTTATTCCCATTTTGCAGATGAAAAAGCTAAAACCCTGAGATTAAAAAGTTGAGCACATAGATATTTTGTGGAAACAAACAACCCAATTGAAAAATGGGCAGAAGACCTAAATAGACATTTCTCCAAAGAAGACATACAGATGGCCACCAGGCACATGAAAAGATGCTCAACATTGCTAATTATTAGAGAAATGCAAATCAAAACTACAATGAGGTATCACCTCACACCAGTCAGAATGGCCATCATTAAAAAGTCTACAAATAATAAATGCTTGAGAGGGTGCGGAGAAAAGGGAACCCTGCTACACTGTTGCTGGGAATGTAAATTGGTGCAGCCACTATGGAAAACAGTATGGAGGTTCCTCAAAAAAAACAAAAATAGAGTTGCTATATGATCCAGCAATCCTACTTCTGGGCATATATCAGGAGAAAACTATAATTCAAAAAGATACATGCACTCTTATGTCCATAGCAGCACTATTCACAATAGTCAAGACATGGAAACAATCTAAATGTCCACTGACAGATGAATGGACAAAGAAGATGTGGTACATATATAAAATGGAATACTGCTCAGCCATCAAAAAGAATGAAATAATGCCATTTGCAGCAAGATGGATGGACTTAGAGATTGGCATACTAAGTGAAGTAAGTCAGAAAGAGAAAGACAAATACCATATGATATCACTTATAGGTGGAATCTAAAATATGACACAAATGAACCTATCTATGAAACAGAAACAGACTCACAGACATAGAGAACAAACTTGTGCTTGCCAAAGGGGTTGGGGGAGGCATGGATTGGGAGTTTGGTTAGCAGATGCAAACCATTATATATAGAATGGATAAACAACAAGGTCCTACTGTATAGCACAGGGAACTGTATTCAATATCCTGTGATAAACCATAATGGAAAAGAATTTAAAAAAACACTTTGCTATACAGTAGAAATTCACACAACATTGTAAATCAACTATATTTCAATTTAAAAGAATTAAAAAAAAAAAAAAAAAAAGATACTCTGTGGAAGAAAAAGGATTCAAATCCAGAACAGGTAACTTCAACGTTGGGGCTTTTCAAATCTCTCTCAGCTGCTTTGTGAAATGTAAAATAACCTTTAGATACTCTAGGAATCTAGATCAAGTTTTGCAGCTCTGTCTCTTTTATAGTTTCATAGAATCAATTAAGTGCCCTCAAGAGGGAAATAACCCTCTCAAATGCTCTTCCAGGAAGCTAAAGAAGAATTTCTTCTTCCAGTTTAGAACAGAGTGGTCTCAAACACCACTTTCCTTCAGACTCGTACTTGATACACTGTTGTCCTTCTTGTTCTCATCAACATTAATAATGGAAACATTTACTAACCTCAGCCATATTCTAGGCTTTGCGCCAAATAGTTCTCATTGAATCTTTCTTTTCTAGTTCATTTTGGCTCTTGCCCACGTGCTACTTTCTGGCAAATTTGAACTGTTTGGGACATGAATGTTTCATCTTATCAACCAGATGGTATGGTCCCTGAGAGAGGGGCTCTATACCCTGTTGCCACTACAGCATCAACCAATAGCTTGTATTGAATCACTACTTTTTGAATGGAGATTCAGATAATGAATGACAAAAAGCCCTGGCCTCTCATAGGAATCATCTGTTTGTTCCCTTTCCTGTGCAACCTCTCAACTGGAAGATGGAATCACTTGTAATAATGCAAAAAACTAGGGATGGGGGGGTGATAAGTAAAAGAAATGGTGCAAACAGGGCCACCAGTAAACACTTTTGACCTGGAATCGGTAAGCATCTTGGGGTTGCAGTAATAGGAGGGTGGTTTGGCACTGGGAACATTGGTTTTTCAGCATAACTGTCACTCTTTGCAGGGGACAGAGGGAGGATCATTGTGATTAATATGTCCTTTCTATGAAAACAAATAAATGTAAAGAAATTATGGTCAGTGCACCTTAGTCTTCTGGTGGTTGCATCTGTGTAAAACAGGGAACAGGTTTGTGCCCTGCGTGTTGTCAGGGGTGAGTTGCTTTCAGCTCCCTTCTGACCTTCTATGGCACAATGTTGGTTTCACCCACTTTGGTTCTTGACCATGCACACTAATAGCAATCTCTCACTTTTGCAAGGGTCTCATCACCCAAAATGTGCTGTATTGAAAAGTGAAGAGAGAGTTGCTCCCAGGGTAATGTTAATTGGTAGTGTCTTGCTTAGAATTGTCCAGTACTAATGTAGATGTAGGGAGGATAGTATGGAATAGAAGCAATGACTTCCATTCAGCAGGGCTCAGGCTTTTGGACCAAACACACAGGAAGACGCCTGTTATGGGAGAAGACAGTGTCAGCTTCTCCATGGAAACAGATCTCAGGTCCACTTGGCCTGCACATCACCTTTAAAGAGCAAAGATGTCAACAAAGCAAGATCAGTGATTTTTATCAATAAATGTGAGGATTTAATCTGTTTGAGAGGTTAAGACAATTCAAGGAGGAAAGAACAGTCTTCACAACAAATGATTCTGTGACAACTAGCTAGCTGCATGCAAAAGAATAAAGCTGGATCCCTCCTTAGAAAAAACAAAGGAGTAAAAATATAGGAGTGAATCTTCATGGATTACATGGATAATTCACAGCAAAAACTAAATAATCAATCTAAACAGGAAATCTTATTTGTTTGTTTTTAAAAGGTCATTTGACAAAATTTTTCTTTATCTGATTGAATAGTAGTAACCTACATAAATAATGTTTCAAATGACAGCCATATTGAAAAACCAGAAAGATACAGGTAAATGCATGTTATTTGATAATTTATTATATTTGTATATTTAATATACATTTATTAAATATTATTTTATTATTTAATTTATTATACATTATTAAATATTAAATATAGCTTATTAAATTTAATAAATATATCATTAAATATACAGTGTATTTTAAATACACAAATATACATTTATGAATATATTTTACAAATATATAAGTATTTGTATATTTTAATAATGTATTACTGATAATACATTATCTCATGTATTATATCTATATCTATATGGGTACAAACAAATTATTAAATAAAGGGGAAAAACAGACAAATCTCCCATATAGAAGAATTTCCAATAATTTATGAAGATATTCCTATCTCAAAGAGGTGGAATTTAATTTCCTCTATTTTAAGTGTGGATTGTGCATAGTTACTTGCTTCTAAGAAGAACAGTATGAAAAGTTGGAAAAGAGTAACTTTCCAGTAGAGAAACCGCACATACTTCCAAAGTGAGGTGATCAAGGATAATATCATCAGTGACATCTCATGTTTATTCTGTGTACCCATGATGTGATGAGGATAAAACTAATTTATGATCCTCCTCCAAAAAGTGCATAATTTCAGTCTAACCATGAGAAAAACATCAAACAAATTCGAACTGAAGGACACTTTACAAAATACTAAGCAGTACTCTCAAAAATGTCAAAGTCATCAAAAACACAAAAAGGCTGAGAATTTGTCATAGTCTAGAAGAGTCTAAGGCAACATAAGAACTTAATATAATGTGATATCCTGGATGAGACCCTGGAACAGAGAAAGGACACTGGGTAAAAAATGAAGGAAATCTGAATAAAGTATGGACTTTAGTTAATAATTATGTATCAATATTGGTTTACTAGTTGTGACAAATACATTAACAATAGAGGAAATTGGGTGTGAGGTATATGTGAACTCTATGATTCTTGAAACTTTCTGTTAAATCTAAAACTGTTCTAAAATAAAGATACTAAAAATCAAATGAGGAAACTTAACAGAGATATAGAAACTAAAAAATGAAGATTCTAGAGTTGAAAAGTATAATAAATTAAAATGTATAGGGGAGATCAATAGAAGATTTAAGATGGTAGAAGAATGAATCTGTGAACTTCAAGATAGAGCAACAGAAATTATTTAATCTGAAGAAAAGAGAAAAAAGATTGAGGAATAATGAAGAGAGCATCAGAGACCTGTGAGGCATGAAATATACTGACATAAAAGGAATCCCAGCAGAAGAAAAAAAAGTTAGATAAAATATTTCATGAAAAATGCTAATCTACTGACCCAGGTTCAATGAACTCCAGGTAAGATAAACATGAAGAGATTAACACCTAGATATATCATAGTCAAAATGCTGAAAGACAAAGAGAAAATTTTAAATGACAAGAGAAAAACAACACAACATACAGAGAAACAACAGTATGATTAATATCTGTTGTCTCATTACACCAGAAGTCTATGGAATGATATATTCAAAATGGTGAAAGGAAAGAACTGTCAACCATATCCAACAAAACTATCCTCCAAAATGAGGGCCAAAAAAAAGACATTTCTCAAATAAACAAATACTGAGGTAATGTACTGCTAGCAAATTTGCTTTACAAGAAATACCAGAGAAATTTCTTCAAGCTCAAAGAAAATGGTATGAGAGAGTAACTTGAATTCACAGGAAAAAAGTGGAGAGCACTGGGAATGGTAAGTTATGTGGTAAACTGTAAAAGACTACAGATACATTTTTCCAATTTTATAATTTCTTTTAAGAATGTAAAATTGTTTAGAGCAATAATTATGTCACTGTATTTTTGAGTTTACTATATATATGGATGTAATATATATGATAATAAAAATACATAGTGGGAGGTAGAACTGTGCTATACTGGAGCAAGACTGTTATAGTTTACTGTAACACAGGAATTTAAATGGTACTCTAAAAAATATTTAACACAAAAGAGGGCAGAAAAGAAGGAACAGAGGAACAAAAACATATGAAAATATAAAAAAATAGAGCAGAATGTCTGATATAAATCAAAGTGTTTGTGGGTATACTGAAAGACAATTGGAATAAATGTAATTGGAATAAATGAAATTGGAAACCAACTCATACCTTTCAGTAATAGTTCGATCTTTTTATAAACAAAGTTTCCTTTTTCTTGTTGCATAAAGTTTTTTGAAAATGAAATTAAAATGATTTTGATTTCCTAGCACACTTCAAGAATGAAGAATCTTAAAAGAAAAATGCTTTGGGATTTTTTTCATTATTTTTGATTACATGTATAATAAAAAGCTGAAAAAAGAGCCCATTCTCTCACTTCACTTCCCATGTATATGTCTTTTACTTATTCCAAAAACATGTCTGTTTCTATTTTCTAAGGTCCGAGTTTTCAGAACTCCCTGCTTCCATTTTATTGAATCTTAGTTTTTGTTGTGAACACATTTTTACTATTGTATTAGTCAGTGTTCTCCAGAGAAACAGACCAAGAGGGTGTGTGTGTGTATGTATATATATATATATATATATATATATATATACATATAAAATGCATAAAACACATATGCATTATGAGGAGAAATTGGCTCACATCATTATAGAGGCTGACCACGATCTGCCATCTGCAAGCTGGAAACCCAGGAAAGTGGGTAGTGTAATTCTAGTCTCAGTTTGAAGGCCTGAGAACAGGGGAGCTGATGGTATAAATCTCCATCCAAGAGCAGAAGACCAATGTCCCAGCTCAACCAAAAAGACAGTAAGGGATGAACCTTCCCTTTCTACAGTTTTGTTTATTTCAGGCCCCACTGTATTGAGTGACGCCCAGACACACTGGGTAGGGCAATGCACTCTACTCAGTCTACTGTTCAAATGCTAATTTCTTCCAGAAACACCCTCACAGGCACACCCAGAAACAATGCCTAACAAGATAATCTGGGCATCTTGTGACCCAGTCAAGTTGACACATAAAATGAACCATGACCATTGACTTGTATTATACCTGCTTTCATTACAGAAAACATTAATTCCAATAGCCACTTTTCACATCTTTTCTTAGGATCTGTTTCAACTGCTCCTTTCTGCTGGCTTTGCGACCACTGCCCCCATTACCAATTTGGCCATTTTCCATTCAGTATTCTCATTTGTAAAATGATGGGGATATATATATATATATATATATGTATGTATATATATGTCTTAGAATGTTACTTTGAAGTTTGAAAGAGATAAAGTATTTAAAGTACATAGCACATTCTTGGCCCTCAATAAAGATTGACTTCCTTTGCCTTTTCAACAAATGTGCACTGAAAGAATGAATATTGAAGATAGGCCATTTGTAATAAAATCCCTCCAAGGAAATAGTATCACACATGAAAATTAATAGATTTTTAGGTCTATCTGTAAAGTCTAGTTTAAATCATAATATTGCTCTGCGGTTCTCAATCTGGGGTTCATATATTGCCAAGTATATGCAATAGCATATAGGATTTATGGAAACCCAGAATAAATGTGGTTCATATTTTGGAAGTGGCTATTTTTAATGCATATACATCATCTAAGAGATTTTCAAATTTAAATAAATATAGCAAGGAGTAAAATGAAAAATGTTCATAAGTTTTTAAGATAAGTCATACATCTTCAAAAAATTTCACAGAGAGAGGGATTTGGGAAAATGAGGGGATTACCCAGCCTCTGCCCTTTGATGGACACTTGGGTGGACAAATCTAATCATCTCTCATCCAGCTTCAGGGCAGTATGTACACAATGGTACTTCAGAACCAATCTTCTAAGTTCAATATTGTTGCTATGGGACAATATTTCTTTGGACGCTAGTTACACAAAGATCCCATCCCTACCCTACTACCCTTTCACTGGCTATAACACACTTTGACTTGTCTGTCTCAAACAGTGGGGGAGAAAATGAAATTGAGACTCCCAAGCAGGAGGAAATGGGAGTTCATTGTTCCTGGGTGAGGATCTTAGGTAGCAGGAAAATGGACTGAGGTAGAGGTCTTGCAAGATTTGGAGGGAGGTCAAGTCTTCTGCAAGTAAGGGTGGAAAGCAAAGTCTTGGAGAATGGTGAAGAAGGGGAAGATCAGGTTACTTAGCAGGTCCTCGACAAATGGCAGTGATGGCTAAGGTCTTTAGCTGCAGGAAGACATCCAGGGATGATGGATCTGAAGCTTCGAGGATAGTCTGTTGACTCCATGCCATTACTAGCCATGGAGCAATAAGGGGAAAATATACCAGAGGGAAAACCATCTCAAGGAGGATGGAATAGCTGAACTGCTTGATAAGAGAAGGTTCTGGAGACACTGGAAGAGTCACATAGAAGGAAAATGAGTAGCTAGTGGGTATTCATAGTGGTCATTTGTAAAGAAGGGATATCCATATGTTAGGCATTCCAAAGCTGGGGACTCCCTGTATACATCCTAGATGATTACCTGTGACAAAATAGTAGTGTGTGATGTGTATGAATAAACAGTAGAGAGCAAAGGTCATGAACTGGAGACCAGGAAGGCGAATCTGTCTCTCAGCTGCTTCTTGTTTGATCTGTCCAGTGCTCTAAAAACAAGAGGGTGTGCCACATACATGTGGAGATTTCTGGATTTTATTGAAAAAAAAAAAAATCACAAGATCAGGAAAGACATCCATGTCCTGTTGCCTGGCAACAATCAGCTAGAGAATGTACTCTCCAGTTCTCCACAGTCCCCGTCATTCTCTATTGTCTCACACTCAGCTCTTTTCACTCAGGTATGTGAATGGCCCACATTCTGGAGGCTTTTTAATCCCTGCCAAAGACTAAGTATTTCAGGAGGCTCCATAGCATTCATCTATTTATTAGAATATAGTTAGGGAATCCTTCTACTTGGCAATTTAGCCACCTGCCCTAGTTTAGCCATTGTTAAATCAAATGAGGTATTATATATAAAAAACACTTAGAATGATGTCTAACAGAGCAGATGGTAATAACAATAATAATAGTAATAACTATTTCTAGGAAATGAAAATTGATATTGAAAAAACTTTTTTCATTCAGATTTTTCACTGAATCAGTCTGGCCAATTCTCAACACCTAAAACTACTAATTTTTTTCCCCCTCAGAATCTATTTTACTCAAAATGAATCAAATCTGCACTTACCAATGAGTCAATATGAGCTTGGCTGTTCATATTGAATTGCACAAAGTATAGTGTTGGTACAGTATTACTTATTAACTTGTTTATTAATGATCTGCTAATGGGAGGGGAAGCCTGACAACCAATCTGAATGGTAGTAGCTCTCCTCTGGAGAATGAGATTTAAACACAAAGTGAACCATTTTAAATGGAGCAGGACACCCCTAGGATGGACTTCAAAAGGAGAGGTTTCTTTGTTCTGTATTAAAGGAAAAAATTAAAACAAACTGCACAAATATGAAACGTAGTCAGAATTGCTTGGAGCAAGCATGGCCCTCAACGATGTGGTGGTCTCAGAAGATTTCTCCTGGAGCTAAAAGAGATCAGGCAGTTGACCCAATCCTTTTCTTTAGTTGAAGAAGGTGCTGAGCTGAAAACAGGGCATGTCTCTGGGGTAAGGGCACTGACCGCAGTGGCTGGTGGCCAAGTTAGGCTGGGGTCAGGTTTGCTCTCACAGCCCAGGTCTCCCTCCCCTCCCCAGACAGATGCACAGGAAGTCAGATATTTAGATTTGTCAAACATGATGATGGAGGCCCTGGGAGCTCCTCCTACCTCAGCACTAGTCAGGCTTTTATCAGAGCCCTCTCTTCAATGTTGCTCTGCACCCCTGAGCTGTAACTCTGGAAAAGTACAGAGAACGGTGAATGAAAAATGTTGCCTGCCATATCAGTAAACAAAGGATGTTGTAGCCATCAAACCATCACATTACAGCTGCCGGAGGTGAACCCTGAGGGAACTCGGGATGGAGGCAGGATGCCCCCCATCAAGCCATCAGCCACTGCAGGCACCCCCCAACGGTGCCCCTCGATGCCCCTCGAGGGGACTCAGGGTACTGGCCCCAGATAGCAGAGGTGTATATCAAAGGAATGTTTTCAGTGAACCCAGACTCTTGCATCTTGCCGTACAAAGAAAAGCGTTAAATTCATTAACTTGAGATGTCTGGTTTTCTTTAATTAACAGTAATCCTTTGATGTCCTGACTACCTGGGTTTTTGTTACAAAACTCCTACGTTTTGTGGCTCCTCCCTTCCCTCTTCAGAACAATCCCTCAGAGCTATCTGAGAGGATGCATCCTGGGCTTAATCCTCAGTTTTGTCTGCCAAGTAAAACATAATTCTCAACTTTGAGGTTGTGCATTTTTTCAGTCATCAGAACAGTGAAAGTTATTAAAGTATAGAGAAATAGTCCTTGGGAAGACAGGCAGGAGAATTTGGATCATATTTCTGGAGGAGGAAAGGAAAAAAACAGAACAGTCTCTACAAAAGAGGGTGAAGATGTCAGTAAGTAGGCAATGAAGATGAGGGTTAATAAATCAAAGAATCAGGTCTTTAAAACAGCAAAGAAGCTTCATGTTGCACATTCAGATCTTTCGTTTGACTTATGATGAAATGGAGGCTCAGAAAATGTCAGTCACCGATTTGCCTAAAGGTCCTGACAAGAAATGGGGAAAGACCCCAGAACTTCTAACCCCTCACCCTCTGCTTTCTCCTCTATGAGCTACTGCAAACGATTTGCCAGGAAAAAAAAAAAAAAAACCAAATACAGACCCGAGATTAAGAAAATCGTCCAAAGGGCATCAGTATAAGACAAACTTCCATGTTCTTGTCAGTCTCATCATTAAATCATTCTTTTGCTCTGAAGCTTTAGTAAAACATGGACTTTTCCAGACATTTAAAGCCAAAAGCTACCAGTCTATCTTGAACCAGATTTCTCTGGCTAGTCGGACTTTCAGCAAAGATGCCCAAGGTCTCTCTTTAATAGATTTTGCTCAACACCTACAAACAAAACAAAAATGCCATTTTCTACCAAGAGAAGATCGAGTTTATTCTGATGGGATCCTATTTTTCCTTCTTTTTCGGCTAGTAAGAATTCAAGTTTTCTATATGTTTAGCTGTATTCAGCAGTGGCAAGGAAAAAAATAACATGTGATTTGACTTTTGTTAATGCTCCCTGTAACTTGAGTTGACAGTCCCAGGTTACCTTCATTTCCATAGCGTCTTCCACTGCTGCACAAGCCGCCCTTGCTCCCGAGACAGTTCTCTGGCTCACACCTGCGACTTTCAGGTACAGAGGCCGAGGACAAAGGCAGGGTCTTCTGCATCAGGTAATTAGAACATCCTTTCAGCACCCTGGTGTGAGGGCCCCTGGCATAGAGTTACAGACCAGATACGCATCAGGATGGTGCAAAGCTGTCTTCTTTCATTCTCTTTTCATTTCTCTCCCTGTCTCTCCCACAATCTTCCTCAATAGCGAACATGATCTGAATGTTTTCAGCATGCTATTAAGCTCCAAACCAGACGTAAATGACTCTTTCATTTTCTTCCAGGAAACATGGCCAAGATTAAGCCAAGGCCCCAGGTTTGTAACTCTGAGGTCAGAGTTAACATCTCAATAGACGGTGAAGAACTTGTCATTTCAGCTGGACTGGGCCCCCAGAGGTAGAAGGAGAGCACGTGTACAATCCCTATCCCAGGCTTGCAGCAAGCCTGCTCACCTCATCACCAAGCCTAAGGCTTTCAGGTGAGGGGTAGCTGGATTCTTCCCCAAGTTCACGTCCAGATTACTCTAACATGTGGATGAAAAAATGTTGCATGCCATATCAGCAAACAAAGGATGCTGAGGCCGTCAAGCCATCAGCCACTACAGCTGCCCCAGTGGTGAGCGCTGACGGAACTCAGGATGGAAACAAAAGGGCTGTCTACTGCCAAGCATTCGGCCTCTGCAACCACCCACAACGGTGCACCCTGAGGGGACTCAGGATGGGAAAGAACAGGATTCTGGCCCTAGGTAGCTAAGGTGCATATCAAAGGAATGATTTCAATGAGTCTAGACTCTTGCATCTTCCCATACACAGAAAAGCTCTAAATTCATTATCTTGAGACGTCCGGTTTTCTCTAATTAAGAGTAATCTTTTGATGTTCCGACTACCTGTTTTGTTACAAAAACTCCTATATATCCTGGCTCCTCCCTTCCCTCTTTGGAGCAGTCCCTCTGAGCACTCTGAGAGGCTGTGTACTGGGCTTGAAGTCCTCAGAAAGTCCGCCAAATAAAACATGAATTCTCAACTTTTAGGTTGTGCATTTTTTTTCAGTTGACAAACATTCTGCAACTTGTCGGCTTTTTATTGCTTCTTCTTCTTCTTCATTATTATTATTATTATTATTATTATTATTATTAGTCTCTTTGTCAAGCTTGCAGGTGATTTTACCAAGACTACAGGCAATTTACATTTATAAAATTCTGATATTTTCAAGGTTAAAATGAACTTATCATAGAACTGATCATTGGTGGCCAATGATGACTTCTGTCCACTCTAGGCAAACCCTTAAATTTCCTAAAGGGTTACTAAGCAAAAAAGCCTGATGGTTATATGTAATGATTTAACTAAAAATAATAGGTCAAGAGGACCTATTATTTTTAGTTAAATATCAACTACTCTCAACTATTATCAACTACTGTCAACTACTCTCTCCCATGCTCATTCCATTTGATCATTGTCTAGTGTATTTCTTCATTTCTTGGGATAAGAGTCAGGGTACCAGTGAGAGCTTTATTGTTACTATTATTGATCAGTTATGTCAACTGGAGCATTTTTACTTTGTTCATAATTTTAGTAATAGAAGTTTGGAGTTGGAAGAAATTATCATTTCTCTCCAACCACATGCTGAAAGGTAATAAACCAAATTTGATGTCCTAATTTTAGAGGCAGAGAATGCACCACTTCTGAAGAGCTCTACATATAAGAGACATCACCTCATATTTCATTCCTATTATTTGCAAGTTTTTTTCAGAAATGCAATGTTAGTTACAGAGAAGATTATAGATTGTCTGCTATAGATTATATATTGTCTGCTCTCAAAATTGAATATCCTGAAAAGAATATATGTTTTAGTATGGGAGATATAATGGTAATTTCTTATTATAACATATATATGTTTCATATTTTCACATTTTTTTACAGTGGAATGCATCTTAGTGATGTGTGCATTGAATGTAGAATTAATTTTTTCCCTGAAAAGTTATTTAATTGGTGATATGTCCTATATTTGATGACATTTTGCAAATGAAGATGTGTGGTGATTATAAAACCTTACATCATATAATACTGTAGAGCACTTTTAGTTCTGCTCATTTGTACGTATTGCATACATTTTGTATGTATGTGTACCCAATTTCTACAGAAAAATATGTTTGACATCTTGCCTTCCAACATCCACTCAAATAATCAGAATTCTCCAGATAGTCAAAGGGATCATGCCAAAGTAAACTCAGGAAAGATTTCAGAAAAGAACAGACATAGGAGCACAAAGACTCATTTAAGAAATGCATCTGTACATGAGACAAGTTCTCCCCTCATTCCTTGAGCAAGTCACTTAACTGAAGTTGAGCTCTCATCTGTAAAACCAACACAATAAAGCAACTCTTGGAAGATCACAAGGGACCTCTTGTGATTTCTTTAAGCTCAAGCTCAATGGCAAATAGACAATACTCAAAAATTTTGACTGTTAATACTTCTGTTTTTAAATCAAATTTTAGTATTTGGCCCAATGTTGATGGTTCATGTTTCTTCTCAGTTGTCTACTAATACTGTTTCTATTTTCAGACTTCAGAATGTGCTACATTCTGATCTCTAATGCCGGATAGAACGAAAAATGGATTGTTTGAAGAGCAGGAAGGGTAGTAGTTCTTTTATGACTCCCTCAATATTCACAAGAATAATGGTAGGTAGAGGCAGTTCCAAAATCAATTTGAAAAAACTTAAAGAGATGATGTATTGCAAACCCAATATTTCTCTCAGAAATCACACTACAACAGTATTTGATTGATCAGAACTAGACTTGTCAATATTTGGTAGTATTGTGATTCTGGGGACACCAGGAAGGGAGAGATGGAGTCTTTTGTGTGCTGTCAGTTCTTTCCAATTCTGTGTTCTCATGTTTATCTAAGTCATGTTGTCTGCTTTAATTAATCTCAGTCAAGCAGAGATTATTGCCATGTGTATCAAGGCATTCCTTATTAAAAAAAAAATGGGGAGTGTTGTGTGCCTATATGGCTAACATGTTTCTCTAGCTACTTACCACATTTCCTGTTCCATGGCACTACTTAAATCTCTGTCTTTCCCTTGAGTAATCATAATTCCTCATTCAAATAAAAAAAGACAATAGCCCACATGGTATATACATGCTCCCAGTTAAATATTTAGCATTCAAATGAAGATTTAGAGAAAAATGTAAAGACCCTATAATGTACAGGGCATTCATAAATTATGCTTCTGATGAATGCTTGGTCCAGGGTTTTGATATTCCACTGGTTAATAGACTTTCTAAATATCATTCAATATGAGGACGCATAAGCAGTGGTATACATAAAACATTCCAGGTCACCATCCACAGAATATTCCTAAAGCTGGCAATTATCCTGTTAGTAAATCTACGTTGTCCCACGTGTAGCAATTTCCAGAGAAGGCAGTTGAGTTTCCTCTGCATTGTGATCAATATTGTGCTGTGACGGGAACAGCGGAGACTGTGTTAATTCTGTTGATGAGAAGCTGGCTCAGAACAGAGGAATTCACATCAGGGATTTATCAAAATAAAAACTGTGATGCAAAATATTACCTTCCAAGCCCTCTATGTCCCACAATAATTCTTTTTGCGAGTCTATGAATGCACTAGGCTGAAAAATATATATACTTTCTGATTCCTAGGTCCCTTCATGCTAATAGGGGATTTACTGTGCTGAGAATGGCTTCTTTCTTTTTTAAGAATCCCACCAGCTGAAAGCAGAGCAGCAATGATACAGAAAAAAATATTTTGTGTTGCATAGATGTTATGCCCATTGGAACCTGCCTGAAATACCTTTCCTTCAGAAGATCTAGCTATTTCATAACCATTTTAAAGAACTACCAATGACTCTCCTCCTGCCACACCCTATACCCGCTAAGTCTACTGGATTCGATGGCTGTTTCCTTGGTCACTTCCTATGAGAGAGCATGGAAGGGCGCAGAGCATCTCAGGAAAGCACTTCAGGCCCTGCCTTTAAAAGCATCTGATTTTCATTTTTCCTTTGGCATTTTCCACACATATCCTTTTACAAACTTGATTCATTTCTTTCTAGCTCTGAAAAAAAAGATTCTCTGGCTGGAATGAGAAATCAGGAATGTGGGAATTCATACATTGCGTGCATGTGTGGTTAGTGGTGTGTGTGCCATTTGTACACATCACTGACTGGGGAAGTTAAATCATTTTTGGATACAGTTTGTGGCAAGAGTATCTAGTGTGCCAACTCCAGGTCTTTGAAGTAACATTCTGGGACAACCTGTTATTGAAGCATTTCTTGCCAGCTTAAAGTAGAGGAAGTACCCATTGAAAGAGGAATATTTTCCTTTTCTTGCCATTCAAGCCACACAGGGACATTCTTTCAACTAATATATATATGCATATAAAAAAAAGAACTTCTAAATATTTCTTTATTTTCCTTCCATCTGGTGAGGACATAATGACTTACCATATGAATATTTTCTCTTAAATTCTCCTTTAGCCTCACATTGCTTCTAAAATAGGATTTAATAAACAGATGTGTAAATAAGATATGGTTAATGTGGGCAGACAGAGTCGAAAGAGGAGCCCATTTCAGGGGGCCAGTGACTGGCTTAGGGGTAAAAGCTGAGAAGGATAAGCCTGCCCTCTTGCTTGGAGGACTAAGAGTTCAAGTCCCAAGTCCAAGCAGAGTCTTCAGGAACCCTAGCATACCACTTCCTCCCTTGACACTTTATGGATAAAATGAAGAGAATGACCACTGTGGCATTAACCCTTTCCACAGGGTTGTCCTGAAGCTTTAGCTCATTAAACAGGGACGGACACTATGAGAGCACACACCCCACCATAGCAGCCTTGGCCCCCCAGCAGAGTCTTTCCTCGGTTTCCCAAGGTTCATGAACTTGTGGACAACTTTTTAACTCTCCATCCTACTGGGTTTAGAATACTCAGAGAAGCAAAAACCCACGTGATAAGAGAATTCTGAAAGGCCTGTCAACTCCAGCTGTTTACATCAAGGACATTCGATTTTCACCATGGATAGAGTTTTCCAACCAGCAACCCGCTGAAGGAATCATCTGCCTTGTCATAGAGAGAGAAGAGTTTTATTAGCGCCTCAACTCCTGGGTTTGCACAGTGGCTTTCTGGTTCATCTGAGAGAGACAGAGGGGCACAGCTGACTGAACTGATTGAGGCTGAGAATTCTGATGCTGAGTGAGGGTGAGCTACTCCTCAGATCCTCCCCAGGCGCACATATTTCTCTCTCTCTGGCCTCACCTTCCAAGAGACAGAGGAAAAGCTCCTGTCATCCGAGCCTGTAGTAGGCCAAGATGGCCACATGGCAGCCTGGCTGGGCCCCTCCTTCTAGTCTGGGAAGCCGAGTCCAAAGGGTGCTGACCCTGTGCTCTAGGGAAAAGGATAAAGGGGAGGCAGTCAGATCGGGTGTGAGCTAGGTAGTTGTTGGATGAAACAAGAGACCTACATCGTCACTGGCTTCCTCATCAGGTCAAAAAGGTGCTGGAGGAGAAACCTTACCCAGGCACCACCTGGGTAGCTGGCCATTTCTTGGGAGAAACGGAAATGCTTTCTCTGAGTATCACATGTAACAATGCTGTCAAATGACTCCCAAGGGGCACCTGCCCTTCACCTCCTTCCTTTAACATCTATTATCATAGTAAAATCTGTTTTGTGTTTTTTTAACTCACCAACCCTGTAACCCCACCCCAACCAGCTATCCCCTGGGATTCAGAGAGATGAGATATCAGCTGTGAGACAGAGGCACAGCCTGGGGTCCACCTGGACCCTTTGTTTCCTTTGCCACTTCTGTCAGTGTAAGGAGAGCTCACAGCATCTGGATGCAATTTCCGTGACAGGCACCTGCGGATGAGGTGTGGGTCCTTGTTTGCAAACCCCCTTTCCACACCCCTGACAGTGACCAATGGATTCCCCTACCCTGAGTCAGGATCTGGAGGCCTCTACAAAACAAAGTGAACAATTTGCGATAGCCCCAAATAACAGTGATGTTTCTAGGATCCAGGTGCTACTTCTTTCTCCCAACTTGTCCACAATGACAAATTACTGCTAAGATGATAAGGTAGTCCTTATAGAAAAAAAACCCCACCCCTTAGCAGCTTTAGGTCTCCTTGAGTTCCTACTCAGGTACCTAAGATGCATTTTGATTTGGGATTCCTGCTGACAGTGAGAGGGGAACAGGCAGGCAGACATGCCCCTTGTATGCAGGTCTCACAGGTGGGAGAAATGCCAGCCCTCCAGTGAGAAATCCCAGGCGAGGGCAGAGGTGAGCAGAGGAAACAGCCTGAAGTCATGTTAGCTGTTCTCCAGCAAGGTTCATGAACTGAGTCTTGTGAAGGGTGGGGTAAGTACAGGTTCAAGAAGCATCAGTGCCAAGGGGGAGCCTCTCTGTGATGTCAGGAGAGTTGATTCCCCTTAAGGGGGTGGGTTTTAGGAACAGTGGGAAGGAAACTCTACTGACTACTTATGACAGAATGTGCTGGACACTTTGCACTTGTCACTTTATTTAAACCTCCTAACTGCTTTGAGAAGTTGGCATTGTCATTCCCATTTTACGGATAGGAAAAATGGAAGTTCAGAGGGGCTAAGTAAGTTGCCCAACACTAGGCTGATAACATTAGCAGCAGTGATGGGATATGAGCCTTGGACTCAGGTTCCCAAGAATATGAATAGTCCACTAACCCAGTTCTTACACTTTTGCTTTGAAATCCTTCTAAGGACAGAGAGAATTTGAACCCTGGCAGTGGTGGCAGTTGAGGGCGGGGATGGGATTTGCAGCTTCTGGTGCTAATTTTTAAGGTCTCGTGTTTTATCTTAAAAAAAGAATGACAATGTTGCAATTAATCCCCTACTATATTTACTTTAAAAATATAACTTCTCGGGGCTTTCCTGCTGGTGCAGTGGTTGAGAATCTGCCTGCCAATGCAGTGGACACGGGTTCGAGCCCTGGTCTGGGAAGATCCCACATGCCGCGGAGCAGCTGGGCCCGTGTGCCACAACTACTGAGCCTGCGCGTCTGGAGCCTGTGCTCCGCAACAAGAGAGGCCGCGATAGTGAGAGGCCCGCGCACCACGATGAAGAGTAGCCCCCGCTTGCCGCAACTAGACAAAGCCCTCGCACAGAAACGAAGACCCAACACAGCTAAAAATAAATAAATAAATAAATAAATAAATAAATTTAAAAATGTAAAAAAATAATAATAATAATTTCTCTATGAAGGCTTTAAGTACAATTAACCGTCCAGAAGAGAGGGCATGTTTAGACCACGGTTGATTATCTCCTGGGTACAAATGGCTGTTCAGAACGTACATGCTTCGGAGGTGCAGGTGTCCAGTTTGGGAAACACCAGGCTACCCAGTGCTGCTCCCTTACTGGAGGTTGCGGTCACAGATGACCCTGTACTGGGTGTGTTATCAAGGGGATTTGTACATTCAGTAAAAGGCTGGACTCGAGGAGGCTACATAACTGCTAATTTTCCATGGGATTAACATAACGCAATGACGAAGGGTGAGGTTACGGAGTCAGACAGGCCTGGGATTTGAATTTGTACTCCAACAACTTCCAGCTGTGGGATTTAAGGCAAGCTACTTAACTTCTCTAAGCCTCAGTTTCCTAATCTATAAAAAGTTGTACGTGTGCTATAGAGAGGAGAGGAATAGAGAAGGTTCCATAGCTTTTTACCACTTTTAAGTGGAAGATCATTTGAACCTCAGTCTTCAGCCTCCTGTCTCACTGATTTACAAACTGCTGTCACTGAGGTACACATTTGCCGAGTGAAAGGAAACCAGAATACTCCTTCATAGCTGTTTGTTTTTCAAGCCAGTGTATTAGTGTATTTTTGTGGCAAGAGGGAGAAAAAGTGTTAACGTGATTTCTAATGAAGTCAGATATTTAAATGAATGACTAATGTGTTTTGTAGAGAAAAATAAACCAGTAAATGACTTTTAAAAAGTTAATTAGACCTACTTCATAAGGGGTGTCATAAGGATTAAATTAGATCGGGCACAGAAAGCACGTAGCTCACAGATGTGAGCCCATCACAGGTTCATGAACGGTGGTTACTGTCATTATAACCAAGGGGGCTCTGGCACCTATGGAAATGGGTCCCCCAGCAATCTCCTTACACCTCCCCTCCCTAGGTTCCCTGCCCCTCCTGCTCTGTCCCAGGAATAGAAGGTGACTGGAGCTCCTCCTGGCAAAAGATGATGGGTTGATGATGTGCCATTTCCTCTGCAGTCAATACAATGTTTGGGCTCCCCATTTCCTGCCTGTGGTTTCGCACACCCTTGGAGAAAGAGCCATCCCCGCTAATGCATATCTGCATCCCTCCCACCGCTCTTAGGTGTCCGGTGATGGGTATGTGGCTTTGGCTGCAGCAAATGTGTTCACCAGGGGTTTTCTCCTTAGTACCATACAGCAGCACATGTAACACAGAGAAAGAGAAAAGCCAACGAGGAAAGTATACTTTTTTTTTTAAACGAGTTAGACACTGTAACCACATTTCTAGGCTAAACAGTCTTTTGCAATGCGTAGAAATCAGAGTCAGGAAGAGCCTGTCTTCCAGCATTAGCAGAGCCAGAATCCATCAACTGTATACGTTGCTGCTTCCACAACTGTGTCATGTCACCAGCCATGACTACGAGCATGCTTCCTGCCCTGGGCTGCATCAGGGCTGGGCTGCATGAAACACTCCCCCAGTGTTTCTGAGCCTCCTTGTTTTTATCATCACTCTTATTCCTGTTTCAAAAAAAACACAAAAAACCTACTTTTGCTTTCTGTTTGAAAGAACACTTCAATAGGCAAAATCTGTGAACAGATCCCTGCCTGAAACAAATTTACAATATTAAGCTGACAACAAGAGGTGGGCAACTCTGAATAAAACACACTGTCCAAACAAACAATGTTACAATGACCTCTTAGGAGGAGTTGTACACAAGGTAAGCAGACCCTTGGTGGGAAAACAGGTAAGCCGGCGAATTACCATCGCATCTCCTTTAGTTTTTGCTGACCAATTTGATTCCCACAACTACCAATTCTGTGTAGTGAAATGGGTCAAAAAAGACCTTTCCGAGGGAAGTTCATAAAGAGAGTTAATGTAGGAGTAACAGAAATTCTCGTGAGCGGAGTTATCTTGGATAATGGAATATTTCCTCTTGGTGGGAATCAGCTTGTTCTGCCAAGAGAACCTGAGGGAGTGATGGGGAGTTTGGCCTATTATGTAAGCAAGTTTATTTTGGGAGCTTCGGGTATGGTGTGTTGCTGCCTTTAACCACAGCCGATCTGTCTCCATAATGGCCACTTCATTCCTGGGCTGCGTGGAACACGGCCTACATTAGTGCTGGGTGAGCAGCCATTAGTACGTGGTGAGGCTCCAAAATTAGCGACATGTTCCGATGAAGCTGCTGAACTCTGCCCAGAAATGAGCTATTGATTTGGGAATTTAAAGACACCATTAGTTTAGTGAATCAACTGCACGTGGATTCCCATTCACAAATGTACCTGAAGGCCCCTTACTTCACTCAGCTTTCCCTTCTGGGTGAAAGTCTCTATATTTTCTACTTTATTCGGTTACTATAAGTATCGACCAGCCTCCCTTGAATGAATTCATAATGCAAATTTGGTATGCTTCAAACTTAAAAGCCCAAATAGTATGGTTTTGTGTTTGAGAAGTTCATATATCTCCTAAGATTGTCTCAGCCCTGCTGGTGCCTCTCCTTTACATGGCTCTGCTGCCTATATTATTCTGAATATATTCCTTCCAAGGTGCTTGATGTGCTTTCTCAATTTTCCTCTTTCAATTGGCTTGACCACTGTTAAAGTGTAATTTTCAAAAAGGTAAAAATCACGATTCTCAGGCACATGGAAAACAAACACATGACAAGCATTCTATTTAACTTCTCAATTAAAGAGGAGCCAGTAAGATGTTAAAACCAGTCCAAAGAGCACTTGAAATATTACCTCATTGTCAGTTTAACAAAGAAATATTAGGATAGGCTGTCTGGGTTGGATGCAATACTGATTAGCGTCCAAAAGGTCCTTAAACCTGCTTCAAACTGATAGGCCGTTCACTCCAGATAGAAATTAGTTGCATCTCTACTGGGTAAAAACCTCCATATTCTGCCACTGCGGAACTGTAAATTGTAAAAAGTGCAGCCTAGCATTCTACTGAAAGTACCCCCAGTAATCTCCTCTCCAAATACTGAATAAGTTTTCAGACACCAGCTAGAGTCTCTCACCTTGCAAACAAACCAAACCAAACCAAACAAGCTCTCTTACTGGACTCCTCATCTCTGGTCATCACTTCCCTATCTTTCTCATCCCCTTTCAAAGCCAAAGTACTGGAAAAAGGCATCTAGTTTCATTAGCTCCATTTTCTCACCTCCCATTTACTCTCTAATCTGCTCCAGTATGAATTCTGGCCCTATATGTATGTATTTTCCATCTTTTGCTCTGGTTACCAGTGACTACTTGTTTCTAGAGCCAAGGAATATTTTTTTATTTCTTATCTTATCTGACCTTTCAGCAGCTTCTGAACTTCTGACAACATGCTCCTTTATACATTTTCTTACTTTGACTTCTGGATCTAATATTCTCATGGCTTTTCTCTTACTAATGGGATGCTTCTTCTCTGTCTCCTTTGCAGGCTTATGCTCTACTAACCTGCCATTAAATGTTGGAATTTCTTTAGGTTGTGTACTCGGCTCCCTTCTATTCTTCAATGCTTTCTTCTTCTCAGATATCATCTAAGCTAATAACTTCAGTTATCCCCATTTGCAAACAAAGCACCAATTTGTATCTCCAGGCTAGATACCTCAGCTCATATATCCATCTGCCTACGTGAAATACTCTCTTGAATTCCTAGAGACATTTCAAGTTCAATATAAACTGGTCTTATGAAGTCCACTCCCAAACACTCCTGATTAAAGCCAGTCTTCTTACAGAGTTCCAGAATGACAACATTATTATATAAACTATATATATAATGCTGGAGAAGGAGTTCCAATTTCAAAGACAAAATATCCTAACTTTGAGAACTCGTTAATTTTCTTAGAGATTTACCTTTCTAAGGTCTAGATTTCAATGCCAATTTAAGCATACTGGACATCCTTTTGCCTTTCAATATTTCCTTTTCTGCTTGCCATTTTCCTGACTTCTTCTGTCACTGGGTTCCAGTCAAGAACCACACTCAGCACCCACAGCACAGGTAAGAATAACAGTTCTGCCCAGAAACAGTTTACAGTCAGAGATGAATATTCACAAGAGGGTTGAAGGTATACTTGAGACACAACAGCCACAAGCTAACAACAACATTGATTTTCTTGTTTATTCTTTCCCCTCATCTATTTAATTGCTTTCATTTGCTGGTGAAGCTAGAAGACGAGATTATAGCAGAAGGAATGGTAGCGGTGGGGGGCAGTGTGGGTGTGGAGGTGTTGGGTGAACATGGCACAAAGGAAGTATTCTCTACCTTGCTAGGAATTTCCATTACACAAATGGGTATGCACCTTAACATCAGATGATCAAAATTACCATGTAGCAAAAATTTGGTTTCCAACAGAGAAATCGTGAGTCCAGGGAACATTACCACCATCTAGTATTCTGTTTTTCACTTGTTCTCTCTTCTATTGACCCTCTGATTACAAACAGAAGTTACAGTTCTTCTTAAATATAAAGAGTTTAAATTAAAAATAATTAAAAATTAATAACCCAGAATAAATATGTCTCCCAGAATTATTTGATGAAAAACTTATTTATATATTTATTTCTGTTGATGTGGGAAAACATGTTAGAAAGAAGCTCCTACACTTCAGGGTTATTGGCATTGCTACAGTGATTGTCAATATTTCAGAGTTCATTCCTCCAGCTCCTCGTTGGTATTAATGGAACCACAGTGTGGTCATAAAACAAAACAAAACAAAAAAAACAAACCAGAATGTAGGAGTCACAATATCAAATTAAGAATTTGATTTCTCTTCAAGGAAATATATGTTAAACAGGGGCTGATTTCTTGAAAGTGGCCTAACTATCCTTAGGCAGTAGTCTGGGGAGGAGAAAGTCGAGGCATTAGTCACTTGGAATCACTGCTAGAGAGCCGCCCACATGCCCAGAGACTGACGTTACTTCTTACATGAGGGTCCAGGATAACCACGTCTTGCATTTGACAAATGTGGTAAGGACTGGCGAAGTATTCATCAAACCCACATCCTCTTTCTCCTGGGCACATAGCTAGACTATATACTCCAGGTTTCCTTGCAGCTAAGTGTGACCTTGGGAACGAATTCTTGCCTACAGAATGTGGGCAGAATTGACACAGATCTGTTCATTTCAGGACAGGCCCTATCACACCTCCTCTCTTCCCCTCTCTCCCTTTCCCAGTTGGCTGGATGGAAGCAAAGGACTCTGAACTGCGGAACTGAAGGAGCTGCAAGGTGGAAGGCGGCTGGGTCCCTGCCTCACATCTTGAGAGACTATCTGCTAAATACCTTCATTTATCAGCCAGAGGAAAAAACTTCAAATCTCAAAAGCTACTAAGATGTTGGGGATTTAGCAGGTAAGGTTACCTTAACTTACACAATCATCAAAGTAACATATGTAATAGTTTTTCAGTATCTGGGCAGTCCAGCATTATCTGCCATAAAATGACACAAGGTCATTCTTGATGGGGCCAGCCTTCTTGTCTATCTTTAACTTTCCCTCCTCTAACACTTCCTCTTCACTAGGCAAGGATTTGTTGTTCCCTAAACTCAATATGTATTTAAATTCTCTACCTTTGTAAATTCTTTTGCCTCTGCCTGGGGTGCCTTGCCTACCCATTCTGAAAGAAAAAAATCCTTTTCCTCTCTCCAGAAACAATTTAAGTGTCACTTCATCTGTGAAGCCACTCAAATGGCTCTGCCCTCCTTCTTTGCCTCTCCCTTCACCCATCCATTTATTCACCTGGCCATTCAAGCATGTACTGAGCGTGATGATGTGAGAGGCTCCCAGCAGCAGAGACTCCAAGAGGAACAATGCATTCTCCCCAGGAAAGGCAGGGTCCAGCTTGGGAGGAGAGACCTACAAGCTGATAGTTACAATACAACAGATAAAGGCAAAACTACAGAGTAATACTGGGAGCTGCAAGAGCAAGTAGAGGGCTTTGTGCACGTTGCTCCCTCCCCCAGAACACTCTTTCCTGATCTGTGCATGACCACACCCTCCTCTATCTCCAAGTCAGCAGTTCTCTCAGAACCCCAGGCTTATTTTCTTCATACCAATGATAACAGACTGTCTCTCTTTTATTTGTTGGCTTGTTTGTTTTTGTTCATCGCCTGTCTCCCTCATTAGGATGTAAGAACTCCCAGCACAGGATGCAACTTTTCTTTTCATCACTGCCTTTCTAGATCTGGCACAGAGACTAGTGCATCCTAGGTGCTCAATAAATGCTTGCTGAGTGAATGAGTAAATGCATAGAACCTGCCTGCCTGGAGAGGGGCTGTTAGGAAGAGTTGCCTGAAGGAGTTGATGCCTGATCCAAACTCTAAAGGTTAAGTAGGAATTTGCCTGGAAAATGGAAAAGGAGATTCCTGGTAGAGAGTACAAGTATAAATAAGAACATAACACATGGCCTGATGTTTGTGGAAAAATATAAGAAATAGAATGTGGCTAGAGCAAAAATGCTAAGAGTGGTGGAAAAGGCTGAAAAACAAACAGTAGGGAGATTATTTCCTCATCATCATTTTTCCATCAAGCACCTTCTCTGAATTCTGAAAGTCTTTCACACATAACACTTATGACACCATGTTGTTACTGTATTTTTTAAACATGTCTATGGGCTTGAAGGGCAGAAGCTGATTCTTACACACTCTGTGTCCCCAGCTCCCAACTTTATCATTGATGTAAACTGTAAGCAGTTGAAATGGAAAGGGATTAATTATAGTATTTCTGGCTATTCTTCAAAGATAGGCGATACCCAGCTTAAGAATATAATAGAGTCAAGAGGTATGCTGACAAAAACTGCCGCGGTGGAGGAGAAAAAGGCCCTATGATGTCCTTTTCCTCGCACCAGGTCAGAGTGGGACATATGGTGTCCTTTATTCCCACAAAACAAGGAACAAGACAAAGTTGATAAAGTATCAAATCTAGAACAGACTTGAGCTGACTTCCAGCATAACCTTACTCAAACCTTGTGTGTAGAAAAAGTTAAGAGATACTAATGTTGTTAAAGAAAACATACTGAGCCTGAAAATGGCCTATTTTTGCTTTCAAGAAAAGTAGAAACAAATATAAAGCTGAGTCCTTAGGAAGAAAGACAAAATGAAGCTTTACCTGTAACATGCACCTTGAACCTTAGGAAACAAATACCCCAGAATTTTAAAAGATGTTTCTTTCCACTCGTCTGATTATAAAAATTTGTGCTCAGTATAAAACATTAGTATAAAAGAAAAATTTTGTAAAATCCTACTAACTAGCAATAAACAGTTAACTTTTATTGTATATCCTTCCAGATAGTTTTAAACAAACACGCATATAATGAACACACACAAGCTCACATATATTTTACAATGGGGGTCATATTACACATGCTATTTTAAAATCTACTTTTCTACCTTAATATCTCATGATATTATTTTTCATATTAATGACTGAATATAATTATTTGAAAAGTTTGCATAGGATACAGTCTACTGTGTGAATACTTAACATACATATTTATATATTCTTTAATACATAATTTATTTGTAGGTCAGTCCATCAACAAATTTTGATTGTCTCACTCAATGCCAGTGACTGTTCTATACAAAGAAGCAGAGCCTGTGTCTGGCACCTTGGACCACTTGGCCACCCTGACACCTCCAGCAACTGTTCGTACTGACCACACACCAGTGGACAAAGCCGACTCCCGGGCATCAAATTACTCCCATTTAACTAGGAGATGAGGCACAGAAAATAAACACATAGATACATAAAATAAATTCCGGTACTGATGAGTACTATAGAGAAGATAAAAGAATCATATGCTGAAGACTGACTAGGGTTACTTCAATTTCTGGTAATATGGTTGACTATGAAAACAGCCTTTTTTTTTTTTTTTTTATAACCCAACACATAACACAGTTTGGAAAGAATATTTTTATAACCCAACACATAACACAGTTTGGAAAGAAAATTTTTTTTCTTTTGGAACATATAGCCAAGCTAGCAAGAAAGTAAGGAAACTCCCTAGAGACCAAATATAAAAGTAAGCGATTATTTAAAATAACACCTAGCACTGAATCTCCGAGGCCATCTACCGATATGGCGTTTTCATGACTTCGGGGTTAGAGGAGACAGCGGAGCATGAGAACTGAAAAGTCAGCAAATTCAAGGCCTCTGAAGGGCGACCCACTCAGTGAAAGGGTGGGATAAAAAACATCCCACCTGGGCTTCCCTGGTGGCGCAGTGGTTGAGAATCTGCCTGCCAATGCAAGAGACACGGGTTCGAGCCCTGGTCTGGGAAGATCCCACATGCCGCGGAGCAACTAGGCCCGTGAGCCACAACTACTGAGCCCGCGCGTCTGGAGCCTGTGCTCCACAACAAGAGAGGCCGCGATAGTGAGAGGCCCGCGCACCGCGATGAAGAGTGGTCCCCACTTGCCGCAACTGGAGAAAGCCCTCGCACAGAAACGAAGACCCAGCACAGCCAAAAATAAATAAATAAATAAGTAAATAAAAGAATTAACTAAATGTAGATCAAAACATAAATCTCTAAAACTTGGACAAAATCTTAAAAAAAAAAAAAAAAAAAAAAAATTCCACCTACCTTCCGAAGGGGATGAGGAGAGAACTTCTGCCTTGGTTTTCAATCCAGGAGGAAGCAAAAAATGGTCTCTCCTGAGAATTCATCACCATAGCCCTGCCCTTGCGTGGGTTTGAGATTTAAATTTGTACCACCTGCGTGATCTGGAAAACCCTAAATGGAGAAATTAACACAGGATGGTGAGTGCCCTGGGCACCTGGCCAAAGCCAAAGAAAACCCTCTGCTCAGTGTGAACTGAGCTCCTTCTGAATTCCAACAGATTTAAGCTGCTCAAGTAGCTCAAAGATATTGAAAGATGTGTTGGAAGCCAACCACCATGAGAGTGAGATATGTGAAATTCAAGAGACATTTACAGCTTTAAATGCTTACAGAAGAAATGGAAAAGCACTGATAAAGATCTAAGCATCCAATGAAGGCGAGAAGGAATACATGAAATAAACCATAGAAATAAATGGCAAACAAAGATAATACCAGAAAGTTTCTTTTTTTTAAGGACTAATTAAACAGACAAAACTCAGCAAGAATGATCAACAAAAAAGGAAAGAAGGTGGGTGCAAGAAATATTAGAAGTGAAAGGGGTACAACACTGAGGGGTGGAGATTAAAAATATATTAACATCGTACAATGAATTTGTTTATGCCAATACATTTGAAAACTTAGGAAAGGTGGATCACTATCTTAAAAGCCAAAACTTAAAACTGATTGTAGAAAAAATAGAAAGCCTGAACAGTTCTGTAATCATTCTAGAAATTAGATCACTACTTAAAAATCTACCACCAAACAAACAATGCTCATGTGCTTGGAGGCGCCCTCATCTAGGCTCCAAGCCTCTGAGGTGGTCCATTTCAGGTGAAACCCGAATGGTGAGGAGTGAGCCATGCAAAGACCTGGAAAACAACATTTCAAATCTAAGGAACATCAAGTACAAAGTGTCTAAGACAGTGAGAGAGAAAGAGCAAAAAGGCAGAAATAGACTAAAAGGGCTCACTTAAGATACTTGTAAACAGCTAGTACTTACTGAGTTTTTCTCTGGGCCAGGTGCAGAGCTCCGAGCTTTATATACATGATTTGCAGTCCTCAAAAATCCCCATTTTATAAAAGAGGTGATGGAGGCTTAGGGAGGCTAAATCCGGTGGCGCACAGACACAGGCACAATTCCAGGATATGAAACCAGTCTGACATCTGAGTTTTGAACCGTGAGCACTGTGGCTAAGGAGAAAGTGCGCCAAACGAACGCCGCCTGGAGCGGTGACTCCAAGCCGGTCCGCATCAGAAGCATCAGCACCACCTGGGATCCTGTTAGAAATGCAAATTCTCAAATTTGCAACCTCACCCCAGACGTAGGAATTCCGAAACTCTGGGGGTGGGGCTCAGCAATCAGTGTTTTAACAAGCCCTCCAGGTGATTCTGAACCTCTGGTCTAGAGCGACTAGAAAGGTAGGATGCTGTCCTGCAAATGGTGTGGACTTTGGAGTCAGATGAATCTGGTTTCCAGTCCCAGTTCTGCCACTTCCTAGTGATGGGATCTGTACATCACGTACAATTTCTCCTACCTGTAAACTAAAGATAATTATACTACCTACGTTTAGGTTTTTGTGAGGATTAAATAAGGTCATGTAAATATTAATAAATCAGTGCCTGACACACAGAAAGTGCTCAATAAATGTTCTCAAAAATTGTTTGCTGTTAGTATTCTCTCTTCCATGCCAGGAGTCTGTCTTCCCTTAACCTTCCCACAGATGCTCTGCACCCTCCCTGTTCCCTGGAGAAGAGGGGTTGGAAGGATGAAAATATCTGGAGGCCAGAAAAGCAGTTGGAGTTAAGTCCAGGTGAAAGACGACAGAGGCTATACGACAACGACGGCAGTGGCAAAGGAGAGAAGTGGAGGGTCCACGAGCTGCTTCTCTGGAACTGTGGGTAGACCTTGGTGCCTGATCAGATGTGGGCAAGAGCAAAGCAAAGAGTCAAAGATGAGTCTGTGCCTCTAGTTCGGCTGATGGGTCAGGAGTGGTTCTACTGGAAAAATGGATTCAGGAGCAAGAAAATGTTTGGGGTTAGGATGTTGTGTTCATATTTAGGCAAGTGAGTTGGAAGTACCTGAGGTAATGCAGAAGTGCCATTCCAGGGAAAAAGGGTGTGTGTGTGTGTGTGTGTGTGTGTGTGTGTGTGTGTGTGAGAGAGAGAGAGAGAGAGAGAGAAACTAGAACTCTTAATGTCAGTGTTACAACCCGATGCTCTTACTCCTTTGTCATTGAAACTGCTGATTCCTGTGGGTATCAGTGTGACAGAGGAGGGCGTTATTTGCAGCCAGCAGGCCCTGCTGGTAATGCCACGTTCCACTGATACCCAGCAATCGTGGTCAGTGCTAATGACACAAAGAAGTGTCACTCAGGAGACAGAATATGTGGGGAGGGAATGAAGCCATCACTAATGAGTAGGCTAATGGAACTCGATGAGCAGTGAAAACCAATGAGGCAAAAGCTGCCTGTCTCAAAAAAATAAATGAGGTTGGAATGGACGAGTGCCAAACCACAGCTTATCTCAAGGCTGTGCTCCAGACTTTGTCACCCAGTGGGACAAAATTCAATCGCACATCCTCCCCAGCATGGTCATGGGTCAAGGCCATCAGTGCATTCAATCCTATAATGTTAATAACAGCACAGCCCTGCAGGGCCAGGTACAGAGCAAGACACCGAGCATGAAGTGAGGAAAAAGATGGACCTGGTCCCTGCCCTCACAGAGTCATCCACTCCTAGGCCAAAAATAAATTTTAGCTTCTTTAACCCATTATGTATAAATTAGACACTGCATGTCTCCTCCTTCTTCTAATGAAAACTACTACTCTCATAACCCTCCTCCTCATCAACATCACTATTCATACTATTTTATCACTCAATATCACCCACAAACTACCTCTAGATCTCTTTAGCTACATACAACTGACTATCTTGAAAGATCATAATCACTTTCACAACTACGAAAATTTATCTGTTATTCCTATCAGTTGTCCAGACGGCACATGCTGTGCCTGGGACACTTTCTACCACTTTCTCTAATAGTGGAGCACCCATGACATCTGGAGCTCAAACTGTCTTGAGCACAGCTCGTAGGATCTCTACGCCAGCCTTCCTGCTAGGCCTAGGAACGCCCTAGAGTGTGCTTGGATCTAGGAAGGAGGGCGTTGGTGACGGGGATCTCCCACCCTGGCTTCCCACCAAGTGAAAAATAAACCCTGCAGATGTGAACTGAAAACCTTCCGACCAGAGGAGAACCCTTCTTCAGACACAGATCCTAAAGGATTCTGGGTTCACAGAATCAACCTAGCGACTTAAGCCTTAAGTAGTGCCAAATAATGGAGTAATCAGTGGATTCCAAGCCGTATATTCTGTTCCTGACTCAGCCTCCTTGGGTAAGTCGGTGCATTTATCTGGTCTCAGCTTTCTCACCTGAAAAAAGGGCCGCATTCAAAGCAAGCCACGATATTTTAGTATTTAGATTTCTCCATAATTTAGTTACTAAGTTCATTAAATAAAGAGAGCACGAATTGGTGCTTTCCATTTTCAGGAAGGCATTTCTCCACCCAATACTATAACCCACATCAGTGATCCCATTTGCTTGTCTGCATCTGAAGGCTCTAGGCAAGCTGCACAAGGCTAATGCTTCTTTGTTTAACAGAAGCAGCATATGAACGTCCTCTGGCTGCAGAGAAGTGGCCTCTTACATAGAAGCTAAGCCTCTCTCATGTTGCATTTGCTGGCTTCTATCTGTTGGCTACCCCGGGTCCCCAGATTCAGCAGTCTTGTCTGTTGGCATTTGTGCCTCCTGGTTTAAAGGCCACCACTTCTCTTGATGACTGGGCACATGCCCAGACCTCTGTGTCCCTGCCTGGGTTTCTGACTCCATGTTTTAATGAAGCCATCGACTTAATGGTCCCTGGCTCCTGGCGACTCCTCACACCTGCCCCAGATCTGGGAGACTGCATCCATCCTCAGACACTTCGTTATCTCAGGCCCCATACCCTGACCTGTGTCCATGACTCATGATGACCCGCTGTCCAAATAGCATCGCGCTGATACGATTGTACGAAATGTTGCTTCACTGGCTTGATAGAGGTTGTTTACTCAGTTGGACACTGAGGAGAAAAGACTTCGATGATAATTACTAAAGCTGTATTCATTTCTTGCTATTCTCTGCCTTCTAAAAACCCTGCTAGGATAAAGGAAAGGGAAGGGTTTGAACTTGCTCTGCCTTTCTGTTTAAGGACTTGCTCAAAGAACTTGCTCTGGTTTAGACCTCTGCACAAGGTCTAGCAGCTGCTGTCTTTACCATACGAGGCAACTTGAGCTAAACAAAATGAATCGGAACTAAACAGTGTAAGCAAGGGATATTATTTCTGTCATTTTTGGCTGCCAACAAAATGCCAAGAAAATTACAAAGTAATAGCTACCACTGTGAAAGAGAATAAGAAAGAAAATAAACTTTTTGTGCCTCAGGAAAAGCTTTCTGTTCTCTCTACTTTTACAGGGCAGCACAAGAGCTTTCTGTGGGTCTTGGCATCCAACGTCCCATAAACAATCATTTGCACACACTAGGAACCCAAATGTGTGTTGTTCCTGGGGTCTGTATCCTTCACCTTGACAGGAACAGAGAAGGAGTTTTAATCAGATTTATTTTATATACAGCAATTGCCTCTTTTGTCAGCAAGAAAGAAATCCAGTTAAATGGATATTCTTATAAAAAGCAGCCTAAGCATTTTTAAAATTAAATCACACCTTATGAGACTCGGCCTTTCTTCCCCTTCTCCCACTTACCCCTAAATTCACCACACAAACTTGAACTGCCTTCTTGTTGCTCAAAGCACTGGCAGGACCCTACAGAGAGAGAAAAGTTATTGTTCAATTAAGCTCTAACTGTGCATTCAAGCCCTGTTGAAAATTTAAAGAAAGAAAACGCCTCAGGTGGCAGTGCCACATTTAACATGTCTCCATGGCTTTTCCTACTTTGCTTCAGGGTTGAAATCTGTAGGGCCTAGACAGGGCATTGATGGGGGAAGGGGTACCTGGAGTTTCCTGGAGTTGTCTGTCTGGAGCCAGGAAGGGACTACAGACTGGGAAAAAGACCAAACCAGGGGCAAAGGGGAGCAGTAATGTAAGAAATGATTGCAAATGCATTGCATCAGTTCAGTTTAAGACCTGATGATTCACAGATGAGAAAACATACTCTGAGAGTGGTGTGGCTTGCTGGACGCTGTTTACCCCTGCAGAGCCTGTCATGGGCCAGCATTTCAGACAACTACAGAGGGAGTTTGCTTCATTAGGCCCCCAAACGATGAGAAGATTAGACTGTAAGTTCCTCTCGGAAAAATAACACCTTCTGTACTTTATTTGTGGCATTTGTGAAGGCCCTGTAGAAAAGGCTGAATCTCCTAATCTCCAAATCTCCAGCTCTGAGCTTTCTGCATTATGTCATGTCTAGTGGTCAGCAAGGTATTCTATTTTGGAAAGGAGGAGGAAGATGAGAGGTTGAGAATAAAATGTAAGTATCTTTGAGTGGCATTTGCCATGAGAAACTCGGGCAGTTTCTAGGGGAATGATGGTGGTCGTTTGCATTGAGTAGATGAAAAGTGTCTTAACTCTATGCAAAAAATAGAGAAGTTTGAGCAGAAAATCTAGATCCAAGTTCTGGTTCTGCCTTTTCCTAGTAGCAAGATTTTGAACATGTCCCTTAACCTTTTGAAGGTAAATTTTATTCATCCATTGAATAGGGATAATACTTGCTTGTCTTCCCTTCTCATCTAGTATTCGAGAAGGTCAAAAAAGAAATGAAAGGGGTTTGTAAGTACAGTGTAAAGCGTATCAAGCAAACATTACTTGATCAAGATCGTTTAAATAGTCTCAACTCTCAAAAATCAAATAAGGTAATCTAATAATCATGTACTGGTCTATGGGGGGAAAGCACAGCCCTTGAAGTCTAGGGACCAGGGGTACCTGGTAAATGATGCCAGAGAAGCAAGTTTTGAAGAAAGAGCAATAAAACGTGTCTCCATGCCATGTCAGGTATGTTAAGCTCATCTTAGATGTGGTGCCACAAACCAAGTGTAGGAGTTGAGTGGAGTGTTGGGATGGCTTCTATCAGAAGCAAAGTGGTACCCCCTCTGGCCATCTCCATCTAACTCAGATGAGAGATTGAAACCTTGGCTCTCATGCTTCTGGTCTACTTTCTAAACATCAGCTTTTCTTCTCTCATTATCGCTTTCTAGGAAGTCCAATAAGGAAACAAATTGAAGGTGAGATTAGAAAATCACTTGTTTTCAAAGGGAAATGAGATGGCCCGATAGGTTTCACCTATCTAATGATTCTCAGTTCAAATATGAATATACAGATATATTTAAAATTGTATGAAATGTGACCACTTTTTTAATGTTACTGTACAAATGTGTATGGTGGTTCTAAACTCCCACCTGCTGAAGTGTGAGAAGGCCAGTCTAAATATTTCCAGGAATTCATGGGGATGTGCACGTGCCCCCGAATCAGACTTTGCTATCTCTTGCCAATGCTGGCCAGCCAAACCAGTGCTTTGGAGTCTCTGAAGTTAAAACTTGTTCTCAAAACTGTATTCACACTGTGATGGCCACTTTCACAGAGCTGCAAATCCATGGTTCCCATTCATGGTGTCCATGGTGGAGAAACTGGATGATGGTTGTGCCTTAGGGCTGGAGATCTTGCCACTGCTCTCACAAAGTGACAAGGGAGCACTTCAGTTTTAAGCCTAGCATGGTGCTAGGGAGGGGTCCCCAATAAGGATATTTGAGTCCCAATAGCCACAGTTGTACTTAATGCTGCATTTCTTTCAGTGGACACTCACACCTTTCTTCCAGGGGAGCAAACACAACACAAGGGTACCTGGGTCAAGATGACTTATGGGGTCCTTTATCATATTTAACCTGGAACCGTCAGTCTCCTACAATGCTCTGGCTCGCTACTGGTTTGGGTCCACTTTTTACAGATTTTCTTCCTTTGCTGGGGCCACTTCAATAAGCTGACACATTTGGTGACTGAATCCCAATAGGCAAACAGGTTTCAGTTCCAGGATGTTCCTCAGGCCCAATGTCAATCAATGGATGAAAACAGAATTGAGGGAGATGGGACGTTGCCTTCCTCTACTCACCAGAACTAGGTGAGCCCTGGCTCCAGCCTGGCCAATGCCTGTTACTGTTCTCAAACCACCACAGCTTTCGTTTTGTTTCTTGGATGTGGTGAGTTCCTTCTTGCTTCAGGGACTTTGCACTTACTTTTCCTCTTCTGGGTACTCTGTCCCCTGCTCACCACTGATTCCTCAAGCCTCAGCTTAACTGTCACCACCTCAGAGAGCCATTTTCTCAGTTAGTCTGTAGTATATTGCCCTCCATAACACTTTTCACAATCTACGTTTTTGTTGTTTATTTACTTGTTTTTTTGTTTCATGGAAAAACCGTCAGAGCAGCGGCCTGACCTGTCACTGCTGTATCCCTGGGCCTGGCAGGGTGAATGGCAGAAAAATCAACAATAACAGTCAACATTGACGGAACACTTAAGATTTGCCAAGTATTGTGCTAAGTCCTCTTACATGTACGAACTGATCTAATCTTAACTACAAGCCCAGGAAGTAAGTACTAGTACGCTATCCCTTTCTGTAGTAAGGAAAATTGAGGCTGGGCACGTGTAGTGACTTGTCCAAGGCACAGAGCTAATAATTGCTGGTATTGGGAAGAAAACCTGGGCAATCTGACAGCAGAGTTCATGCACTTAACAACTGTGCCATATGGCCTCCTAAATTCCTATACGTTGATAGTCATTTTGCCCTATTCCATGGATACAGCAAAAGAGCCACATCCTCTGCTCACTCACATGTGAAAGCACGGCAACCTTGGCACACGTTCAGAGGGAACGTCTACAGAACACTGACTCTAGTGGAAAATATACATGGGCAATAAACACCTCTGAGGCACCGTATAAAAACCTACTACTTATTATACATATATAACTTCATGAGCCCCAATCCCTTCATTAACACATCCTAGGTTAGAACATGAATGGGAATGCTACTGCATGCGTTCAAATTCTGGCTCTGGCACTTACTAGATGTGCAAACTTGAGCAATTTACTAAACCTCTCTGTGTCTTTCATGGGATTACTGTGAGAATTAAATGGATTAATACATATAAGCCACTTAAAACATTCAATAATTATTAGCTATTTTTGTTAGTATTTTCAAGTCTCCGTGTGACTAATTTTCAAACACTATTGCATTTGACGCCATTGAATCTCACAAAAGCCCTTTGAGGTAGGTACTATAATTATCTAAGCTGGAGCTTAGAAGGGATTTAAGAACCTGGCCACATGTCAAGCACTTAGTAAGAGATGGAAGTACGGTTAGGTCCCATCAGTGGACTACACAGTCCAAGCTTTCAGCTTTACATTATTCTGCCTCTCCTCATTTGTTTCTGAAGATGGTTATGCTAGCATAGACCAAGGTCATAATATGTGGTCCCAGCACCTTTTATCATTTCAAAAGTTACCCCTGTATTCATTTGCCTGTGAAAAACAAAAAAACAAAAAACCCAGCTACTATTTTCCCCTCTCTCTCTAGCACGACATCTTACTTTGGGGTAGAAGGTCCTGGGTCATCAGAGGCATCAAAAGAGTTTTCAGCCCCAGCCTTTAAGACCTGTGTGCACATATTCTCTCTAGAACAACTGGTCCCTGGTGGCAGGGGGACTGTGCTGCAGTAAGCTCTCCTGCCCATCCTCCAGAGCACAGATGACTGCCAGAAGCTTTTCCCCTCCCCATGAGTAAGCCTTCTTAGTTCTCTTGTATGGGTGGCGTCTGTTCTGATATTAAAACGGATTTCTTTTTCTCATTCTGTGTGTGTGTGTTATGCATGGTGCTTCTTCAGTACCCACTGCCACACTGCTACCAGCTCTCTCCGCACTCAATGCCTCTTTCTTGTTCCTCACTTGACAGGGCAGCAGCCTGCCCAGACTTGGGAGGGACTGGGGAGAGATTATTTTTTGCCTGTGATACATTATTTCCTTTCCTCATAAAGCGATTCCTCCAATGTTGTCTCCTGGGGACACGTTGCTGCTCTTGCCTGGAGCTGCCCTGGTTACTTGGTCTGGGCTCACGTACAGCTCTAATTCAATTTATAATGCAGTTACATAACTGTTCCCAGTCTCTAGTTGACCTTGATGTCAAGCAGCGGTCAAGTTGTACCAGCCCGGGGAAGGGAGGAGGAATCTCTGGTCAGACCTTGAGAACATTTTAGCTGGGCTTCTGGAATGGAATGTGGCACATAAAGGCCAAACCAGACCAGTAAATTCTTTGGAAGGGGGAAAAGCAAGGGTTGTTGATTTTTGTAAGATGGACGCTGTGGACTTTCAGGGCAATCCTGTGTCACTCAGTATCATCAGAGCTGTCCTCTTACCAAAGATAAGTGGGCTGCCTTCTTTCCCTGTGAATCGCTGATAGTAAATGAGACTTTTGGCCTCGGGGGAAGTGCTTCTAGGAGTGTCTTCAGCTTGGAAACTTCTCAAAGACAAACTTTCAGCACATTCTTTTCCAGAGAGTCCTGGTTCTACTCAGTTCTAAACAGTGACAAGAATAACCAAGTTTTGATACTTTTGCTTCCGGTCTGAATAGAGGCAGGAAAGGCAGGGGTTTCAACATGAAAGCAAAACTACAAAGTAAAGACTGAGCAAATCAGTCAAAATTTCCAAAATTCAATAGTATGAAAGCTCTCTGAGAGCAGGGACTCTGTTTATTTTGTTCTCTGTTGTATCCTCACACCGCAAAAAAGTACCTGGCACAGAATAGAGACTCAGAGAATATTTGTTGAATGATATCTCACCTGATGCATAACATGATTTATGGATAGTGACAAGTGACCTTTTTCTAGTTTATTCACCCAAGGCTATCATATCAGAGGTTTTCAGAATTCTATTTTACATATTTTAATCATATATATATATATTTATATATGTATGTTTGTTAAAATATAATGTTAAATATTATACAAATTTATACTTATGTTGTAAATATGTATTTACATATATATATATGTGTATATATATATGACCATTAACTGGTTGCTCATCTATGAGCAGCACACTAGTTGATTGTGCCTTGATGTAGAGGTTTTGCCTTAATCATAGTTCATTTACACTGATTTGGCTTTCCCCATCAGCAGGACTAGCTTCATGAGTGTGTGTCTTGTATGGTTGTGCAGGACCACTTACTTAGAAGGGCCCCATACTTAGGTTTCGTGCTTTGTTGTAACCATCTTGAAATTCTTAATTTTTGAACAGAAGGACCCCATTTTCATTTTGCACTGGACCATGCAAATTATGAAGCTAAGCCTGTCAAAAGTACAGAGAGAGCTACTGTACAGAAATACCAGCTACACGTGCTAACAGCCCTTGGTGAGAAAAAGCAGCTGCTTATTACGTAAGCCAACCACTAGGATAATATACATATTGAGAAGGGAATAGTCTACTATTTACAAGTCTTTAAGAGATATTAACTGATCCACTAACCTGACTAGTGGCAGATGCATGATACATGTATGCTTTGAAAAATGGTAATCAGGGAAATAACTCATGAATTCACTGGTGCTTCTTCTCTGCCATGATCTGGCTAACTCTTCTTTAACTATCTTTACCAACCAAAATTCTAACAATTAATCTACCAAATATTCTTAAGTTATCTATACTGTCGACCTTTATCTTTTCTTATAACACAAACCTCTCAGGTCCCCACTATCCCTACTGCTTAGTCTCTGCCACACTTTAGTACTTGATCAAAATCAATATGGGACTTTAATACATGCTGTCTATCTAGTGCTTTGAGAAAAGTGTTTCCACATCAAATTATTTCCAATATCTTGCTTCACAGGAAGCATAGATAAGACAACACACAATGTTAATTTTTCTAATAGTGCATAACCTGGACTAGGCACATATAGCCACTGAGTAAACATCTAATTAATTAAATTGAACTAACTACCAATTAGTAATTTCCTGGGTATCACACATTAACATACACAGAATAACTTTTACATATCTTTTTTTTTTTTGGCTGCGTTGGGTCTGTTGCTGCGAGCGAGGTTTCTCTAGTTGCGGCAATTGGGGGCTACTCTTCGTTACAGTGCGCAGGCTTCTCATTGCGGTGGCTTCTCTTGTTGAGGAACACAGGCTCTAGGCACACGGGCTCAGTAGTTGTGGCGCACGGGCTTAGTTGCTCCACAGCATGTGGGATCTTCCTGGACCAGGGATCGAACCCGTGTCCCCTGCATCGGCAGGCGGATTCTCAACCACTGCACCACCAGGGAAGTCCTACATAACTTTTTAAAGTAAAAGTTAAACTTTCTAAATAGTTGTTTTCGCTTAAATGAGTTTTTTTAAGTTACCATAATATTAAACGGTAGCCTACGCATGCTGGTTGTATAAAAATGAAATTCACAGAACAAGCAAACAAACAAAACACAACAGAAATAGACTCATAGATACAGAGAACAAACTGGTGGATGCCAGGGGGGTGCAGGTGGGGGGACAAAGGAAATTATCTCATAATGTGTAAAATATTGAATCACTATGTTTTATACCTGAAACAAATATAGTATTGTATGTTAATCATGAGTCAATTGAAAAAAATAAGTTCAAATCTCTTTGTATTTCCAAACTAGGGGGCTAAATTTAGAAATTTTAAGAGACATAAGCCTTTGAAATAAATAAAGATGGTCTTTTGGTAGATTTAATTTTCCCAAAAACTTCCCCCAATTTTCCCAATTTTAAATCTCCCAATTTCAAAGCCTACCAACTGCTCAGGCCTTGCTTTGCTGGACCATTTAACACCCACTTGCATCTCATAAAGTTTCCCATGTTTATAATTTCAAAGGATACTTTATGACGGTTTGAATACTTATTTATTTATTAAAACGTCAAGTCACTCAGCGCGCTGGCTGATCAGAGCAGCCTAATTCTCATGCACATCTTGATTTAAAGCAACGAAGCTGTTGCTTGAAGTCAAGCTGGGGCCAGATCCTCACAGCCAGATAATTCTTAATTGCTTTATTTTCTAGATAGGGATTTTCTGAAATATATTTTCTTTGCAGTGGAGAAAAGTTTTAAAACTTTGCTTTCACTTCACACTGAGAATAAGAAATAGGCAGACGGAAAATAACGAGTTTCCTCAATACTGTCTTGGCGGGAGAAATATTTTTTTTTAAGACTCCATCTTTTTCTACATATTCCGGCAACACCAAACTCCTGTTTTTCATTAGTTTGATTCTTGTTAGCTACACTTCAATTCTCTCTGGGTAGAGGAGATCACAGATGGGGTTCCATCCTACCATGATGCCCAGAGAGGAAACATGTTCTCAAACCTGGAGGTTGATACAGAATCTAACATTTAAACTCACACCATCACATACAACCTAACGAAGGGAGCCCTCATTCATGCTGTTCTTTTCTAAAGAGGCCCAAGCCTTTTATTGTTTCTTTGATTAAAAAAAAAAAAAATCCCTAGTCCAAAAAACAAAACAAAACTAAAAGAACACAACGAAATAACGAGTTACAATAATATAAATGGGCTAAGTTAGAGTAAATAATCTCTGAAGATAATCATTTTAAAGTGTTTAAATAGCTATTAATTTAGTCACCAAAATAATTCAAACCCACATACCTGGGCTAAATGAAACAAAAAGATTAGGCCTAAACGGAAATCAAGAGACATCTTAGAAGTGCCTACATCTCCCAGCATTTTTCACAAGGTCTGCTTTTTATAAAACTTGTTGTCTTTGGGAAAATTCAACCCTTCATTTGCTGCAGGAAAATGATTCTCTTTTCTTGTTGTCAACATTTTCAAATTGGAATTCAGGGAGCACAGGTGGTTTCTCTCAGGTCTTTCAGGTTTGCCTGATTTTCAAATCACAATTTCTCCATAAATGTTCACCTACATTCAAAACATAAAACACTTTCAGGAAATCTACAATAATGATTAGCTGATTAGGCACTCTTTGCAAAAAACAAGAGGAACAAACAAACAAACAAAAAAATGGGGAGCTTGAAGGGATTGTTTAAAGAAGGTGATCCACTAGCACAATGGGACCAAATGATTTCCCAGACTCAAAACCTTGAAAAACACATCCTTCTTTTCACGTGAGCCAGGAGGCCTGACTGACAGAGGTTGAGCTGAGGAGGGTGGCACGGAGAGGAAGCAAGTGTACTCAATCAAGTGAGCAGGGGTACAAATCCAGTATGCTTTCCCGACTTTCTGCTGATCAGATGTCGCTAAGCAACCACTTGGAAGGGCTGATGACTCATCCTTTGAGCTAATGTAAGTTTTCAGACACTGGTGTCACCATGGAAAAATACAAATTTGATATTGACTTACACTCTGAGATTCAGAGAAATTAAATGGATTATTAAGTGTGAATTTATGAAATTCTCAAGACACAACTTTAGTTCATTTTAATTAAGAGAGGTTCTACCATGTATTGTACGGGGTGAATGGGAGAAGTCAAGACTGTCAAAAAGTCAAACCATAATACATTGAGCTAATGACTTTAAACAGGGTGAATAGTACTAGCCAATATTCGATCTACTAGTAATGTTTTCAAAACCTTAAAACTATGACTTCAGTTTTAATGGAATATCTGGCCGTGGAGGCTTGGTCAATCAGCTTTGGTCCAACCTGGCCTGCAGTCCCAAGAATGCTCAGACAAGTTAGGGCTTGTCAATAGATGAAAACCAAAGTTAGATTTAAGCAGTAATTGAGAATATTTGTAGATTCAGATGAGTATCTAGTTGTATTCATATCACGTATTCATTATTATAAAAGATTATAACTCAGGAACAGCCAGATGGAGAGATGCACAGGGCAAGGTGTGTTGGAAAAGACATAGAGCTTCCATGCCCTCTCTGAGCACTTTGCTCTCCCAGCACCTCTATGTAATCACCAACCAGGAAGCTCTCCAAACCCCATCTTTCTGGGGTTTTAGGGAGGCTTCATTACATAGGCATAATTGATTCAATCATTGGCCATTGTTTGATTGATTGAACCTCCAACTCCCCTCCCCTCCCTAAAGGTCGACAGGTGGGGTTAAGTTGTAACCCTCTACTCCTGGTTGTTTCCCCTCCAGGAACTAGTCCTCATGCCTAGAGGATCTCCAAAAGTCACTGAGTCAACATGAACTCAGGTGTGGTTGAAAGGGGCTTGTTAGGTATAATAAGATACTCCTCTCACCTTTATGCTCTGAAGTAATTTCAGGAACTGAAGACAAAAGACCAAATAGTATAACAAAAGATGCTCCCATTGCTTATACTTAGGAAATTCCAAGAGTTTTAGGAGTTTCCAGAAATGGGATTAAAATCAAACATATAAATTTCTTTTATTATATATAACCTATTTTAGAGGCTAGATCTACCAATTACTCATGCTAAAGAAAATCTTTTAAGCCAAAGTGATATCAAGCATCTATTAACCATACTTGCAGAAATATCTATATAACTGAATTGGGCTGAGAAGCTAAAAGCATCCCACGGATGTTGGGGAAAGAGGGAGGCAGAACATCTCGGGAGGCAGGGGATCCACTCTGGCTTGTGGAACGGCTAACGAGCTCTGCCTGACCTGGGCAGGGAGTTCCTGCTGAGAAGCAGCAGCTCACCCGATGGTTACCGAAGGTCAGAATAAAGAGAGCACACTCGTATAATGTTGGGACAGTCCTCTCTCTATTGTATGCTATTTTTCATATCCTGGGACTATTTCATAGGTTAATTTTAAAGTTCTTTCCTATTGAGATCTACGTTTGCAAGTACCTACACATCATGAAGTGTCCTATTTTTAAGAAAAATAAAAAAAACTTACAAAGCTCTTATGAGTGCTTTGGTCCCTAAAATAGAATAAGTATATTGTGTTTTATAATCAAAAGAGGGCATCTGCAACTCCCACCTTACACAAGGACAAGTCATTGAACTTATGTTTTTAAAAGGAAGAAAAAGAGCTTGGAAGAAATTCTTTAAAAGGAGTAAAGCCACTTACAAAGAAAACCAAATAATAAAAAAACTGACCAAATTACATGCACTAACTCTGTGCTTAGTAGCCAATTAATCATGGTATTCAGGGGAGCCTGTCTAGCCCTTGGTTTTCTGGGGTCTTAAAAACAGACAAATAGAATTTTGGAGAACAGAGGGCCTGTCAGGTGTTTTTGTTTTTGTTGTTGTTTGAGAAAGGCATTGATGCACTCAGAAGTCCCTAATTGAATTCACAAAGCCAGGCAATATGTTGAAGTGTTTGTTACTATAAAGCTATGTTAAGTATCAGAGCAGATTTTTGAAGCAAAGGTGTTTAAATAAAAAACATATAATTTAAAGAGGATCGTGGTCCAGCGGTTGAAAACCAGGGCTTTTCCTTAATCCACTATTTAGTGCAGCAAAAGTTATGATAATCACCAGACTGACAGGTGATTCTGAATTTCTACTAGCTATCAGTGGCATGTCATAAAGATGCTGGTAGTGGATTGTGGGTAAAATGAGCCTTCAGAGAGATACAGAACGACAGTTAAACCTTCTAAGAGTCCATCTGTGGGACTTCCCTGGTGGCGCAGTTCCCTGCGGGACTTCCCTGGTGGGTTCGATCCCTGCTCAAGGAACTAGATCCCACATGCATGCAGCAACTAAGAGTTCGCATGCCACAACTGAGGAGCCCATGTGCCGCAACTGAGGAGCCCACCTGCCTCAGCTGAGGAGCCCGCCTGCCACAACTAAGACCCGGCGCAACCAAATAAATAAATAAATGTTAAAGATGATCAAACCAAAAAAAAAAAAAAAGAGTCAATCCGCAAAGAAAAATCTCTTATGCATGGGAATTTTTTTTTAACGTCTCCTCCTTGCACTCTACCTCCATTATAAATTTTCCTGAACTGAACTGGCAACTAAATCTGGACAGAGGAAAATCCTACATATAGGCATGAGAGCTAGAAAAGCCTCGCCTCAAATCTAGACTCGGCCACTCAACAACCCCTTTCCTTCCTCTGTAGGAGTGACAATGGCGATGCCTCCAGGCAGTGTTGTTTTTAGAATTAAACGTGATAAAGAATGTAAAACACTTAGTAAAATGTTTAGAACAGATTAAACTGCCTTCACAGATCTGATTCCTCTTCCATTTCACTTTCCATCCTCCAGCCAGGACTTGCTTTTGAAGGACCCCAGGAGAAACTTCCTCTAAATCCTTCCATTCCCATCTCCCCTGCTAAGGAAACCCGCCTTATCAGCGCAGGTTGGGCTGCTTTTGCTGCTTCTCTGCTCGACTTGTATGTGGGGAGAGGAGGAACCTAGAGAGCAGCACGGGAGGAAGGAAGGAGGGGGGAGGCTGAAGCCGACAGAGGTGGAGGGGAACAGAGCCTCTGTCCTGCCCTGGCGGACCTGGGTAGACTGCAGAGCTTGCACTGGGCCTCACTCACCAGTCGGAGGGGTTGCTTTGGCTACCCCTGTGCCTTCACTGCCTGCCTCCTGGAAGACGGTATGAGAGACCATAGACATTCTTCTCTTTCCTGCCATCGTGAAAGTCATACACCAGGGTTCAGGTCCAAGGCCTGCCTCTCAGAGCCAGGGCCAATCTGGCCAGGCAGGGCTGACTTATTCATTAGGTACATTTGGCATGGTCCTCTGGCTCAAAATACTTGCAGGGACCCACAAAAATGTTTTAACTGCTTTTAAAATCAGGAGAAAAAATGAACACATCACAAGCAATGTTTTAACAGATACTATAAATATATTAATCTTTATACCAACACTGTCAAAAAATATAATTTTTTATTTTTGTTTCTTTTGGAGGAAGGGGCTTACATAATATACCTAAGGCTCGTGAAAGTCACAGTGTGGTCCAGCACCCAAGCTCTCACACTCTTCTTGCTGTGGCCGACCTGGCAGAAGGGAGTCTGCACCCCGCATCTTGACAGAGTCTGCCCAGCAGCACCAACCTGTCCCCCACGTGGGAAGGGAGATTAAGAGACATCACCTCGACTTGAACCCAACCTATAGTTTCCGCTCGATTCTTCTTAGACATCCCTATTGGTCATTGAGCGTTTGCCCATTAACAAAGCTGACTTTGTTTAGCTTTTCTTTTTTGTCTTAATTTTCTTTTTAATTTCATCTGACTATCAACTTCTTGTGTCTGTTTTGCATCAAGTTCAAGCTGGTAGGGAGTAGAGACGGATTAGGTCCCCGTAATCTCCAAAAGATTTCCCCAGCTGACCGTGACCAACTTTTTCTACATTTCCCCTTGGAGTTAGTTGGTCCTACTTCATTTCCATTAGGTACTAAAGACTTATTTGGAATCTGAAAACTTTAGTCCAACGAGACTTGTGCAAATACAAGGCCTTAGCTTCAAAAAGGAAACTTTGTTATCAAGGATACTCATAATACTGCTCCTCATTACTACTTATTGGCTCTAGGTCATAGGGATCTGTTGAAGTGATTTTGCACCACAATTCTAAGGCATTCCATCATGATTTATTGAATGTTTACTAAGTTTAAGTCGTTATGCCTGAACCCAGGGGTCATAAGACACAGACCCTGCCCTTCAGAATGCCGCTGTGCAGAATTTGGTGACTGTTATGGTTTGAATTGTATCTCCCCCAAGTTCTGATGTTGACCAGTAACATAAGAATTATGTTACTGGGTAACACCCAGTACCTCTAAATGTGACCTTATTTGGAAATAGGATCACTGCAGATGTAATTAGTTCAGATGAGATCATTAGGGTGGGCCCTAATCCAATGTAACTGGTGTCTTATCAATAGGGGAGATTTGTACACAGAGACAAGCCCATAGGGGAAAATACCACGTGAAGCTGAAGGCAAAGTTCAGGGTGATGCTTCTATAAGCCAATCAATGCCAAAGATCGTCAGCAAATCACAGAAGCCGAGCAGGAGCATGGGAGAGATTCTCTCTCACAGCCCTTAGAAGGAGTCAACCCTGCCAATACCTTGTTCTTGGACTTCTAGCCTCCAGAACAAATTTCTGTTATTTAAGCCACTCAGTGCATGGTACATTGCTATGGCAGCCCTAGGAAACTAATATAGTAATTAACTAAACCTCTCACATAAAACAATAGAAACACATAATTATTACTAAGCAAGCATGAGCTTTTAAAAAGACATTTATCCCACAGAAAGAAATATGGAAAAAGACATAAAGATGCAAAAGCTTAGTAAATGCTTTCATTCTGAAAAATGAAAGTTTCTTTTAAAACTCACCAGGGAGTGCTCCATTTTGGTTTTGCTCATCATCTTTGGAAGAGGGGGAAGTTGGATTTTTCCGTTAACACTTCACGCTGCTTTCCTCTCTGGCCTGGGTGTTGACCACGCGGCTGTCAGCCTTCTTCACACCACTCAGCTGTGGTCAGGGTTGGCCCATGATGCTGGATTTGGTGTGGCCCTTTCAACAGACTCATTTACTGGCAGATATCCTGCTGCCACAGAGAAAATTTCTTGACCAGGTTGCAGCAATTTGCAATGAAAGGATAAACATAAATGGAACTCTCTGTACTTTTTCGTTATAGAAATAGTCAATATTTTGTACTTAAGTGATACATTGTACTCTTCTCTGAACTGCTCTGCAGGAAGCATTGTAAAATATGATATCTAGGTCTCCAAATAGATAGAATGTAATGGTTTTAGATCCACTCTGAAGCTGAAAGGAGACGTTGTAAAGTCTTGTACAGCATCACAAGTGGTGTGGTACAGTCCCCCATCCCAAAACATTAATGATGATAGAACCTAGAGTGTCCACTCTGAAAAGTTTCTGAGAGCAAACCTTCTTCTGTCTTAATAGGATTTTCACAAACATCCTATGCGGATGTTCATCTTATATGGATGCCCAATGTAGGCAGAAAAAAAGTAGAGTAATGAAATAAAGAGGACGCTCAGATTAGGGATGAAATATGCAGAAACCCAGATGTAGAACCAACAACCTGAAAAATTATTTGGGGCCAAAAGCCAATCTGAGACTAACCGAGAGGACAGGTTGAAGCTAGAGAAACTGTGTGTTTCAAGGAAAGAGCCAACCAAGGGCCAGATCCTCAGGATTGATTGACTCAGTCATTCATTCATTCTTTCACTCACCCATTCAACACCACCAAAAACACAAAAGTGGTGAACAGGGTACTTGGGCCTTGTCTTCATGTAGTTCTCACAGGACATGGGAGAAGAAGCCACGCACAATTAAGCCAGTACAGTACAATGTGGGGAAGTAGAGGCCGTTACAGGAACTGGTATCATCTGAGTGATAGAAATGCCCTAGATTTCTCCTAGACCTTCAGGAACCAATTCTCTGTCTTCATCACTCTCATTTCTACCATATTAGAAGCAATGGGATACAAGGTACATGCAACAGAAATTTCCAGATACCTGGCATATGATAAAGTGTTTCCTAAACTAAAACACACTCAACATAATCAAATCTTTCCTTGGTGATTTAGAAAGCCAAGACTAGGAGAGTACTGCTAAACAGTGGGCTCAATGCTTTTGCTACCTGTTTCTCAACAGGACTTAGTGATTCAATGAAAAGAAAAGGGATGTTCTTAGGTTTAAAGTACCCAGGAATAGTTAGAGTTTAATGTGTATTTTCCCTTGTTCTTTTCATTCATGCTCATCCACTCTCAGTTAATTCATTAAGAGGTTTTTTTTTTTTTTCCACATCTTTATTGGCATATAACAATATTGTGTTAGTTTCTGCTGTACAACACAGTGAATCAGCTATATGTATACATATATCCCCATATCCCCTCTCTCTTGAGCCTCCCTCCCACCCTAGCTATCCCACCCCTCTAGGTCATCACAAAGCATCGAGTTAATCTCCCTGTGCTATGCAGCAGCTTCCCACTAGCCATGCATTTCACATTTGGTAGTGTATGTATGTCCATGCCACTCTCTCACTTCGTCCCAGCTTACCCTTCCTCCACTGTGTCTTCAAGTCTGTTCTCTACGTCTGCGTCTTTATTCTTGTCCTGCCCCCAGGTTCATCAGTACTGTTTTTTTAGTTTCCATATATATGTGTTAGCATACAGTATTCATCAAGAGGTCTTAAGGATTATCCCTGTGAAGCATATCCCAGATTGCAAATGCTTCTCCACCTAACTAGCCCTTAGCATTATCTATTATCTTTCTTACTCACTTTTTTCTGCCCTTTTTCAAGAGACTGTAAGTTCCATGACTATCTTTGGTCACTGATGTGTCCCTAATACTTTGCACATCCCTGGGACTCAAGTGCCATTTGTTGACTGACTAAATGTGTTCCTCTTTTACTATTTGCTAAGGCTGTTGAGTCAGTTCCTTTCAGGTTGCAAGGAACATAAGTTGTGCTTAAGTTACTTTACTTATTGAGGGCATCAGGGGAGAATAGGACACAGCCTAGGAGCCGCCCAGAAGATGTCATGGCCCTAGCAGCCCCATGACCTGGACTGTCCCTTAGGAGAAGGTGTCTGTTGCTCGCTCCTCCAGCGCCTAGAGACTTATCCACGCACTTTGTTTCGAGAGATCCTGCCACTCCTGATGATTCCCTTCCTGAGTGAGGACCTGATTAGGACACTGCTGTTGGTGGGGGTGCTGATTCAGAAGGCTTCACAGGCCACTGGCTCACCTCACCTAGGCTTGAGGTTGGTGCTCATCCTCCGTGAAAACAGCGGAGGCCAAGATGACAGGTATTGTATGGGGAGGGAATCCCTCCACCTCACCCTCACAAAGAGGGTTGCTGGTGATACAGCCATTCTCAGCCTTCTCAAAATGAGAAAACATTTGTCAAGTAACTCTCCTAGTCTGCAAAATAATAGTGGATGTTCTAAAATATATAAACATAAAAATGGATGAGGTCAGGGATTGGCTAAGCACAAAATTATGGGGCAAATATATTCAGAGGATTAATCGTAACTGATTAGGATTAATTTCTGACCATTTCCTTAAAATGTGTGATCAAAATGTGTACGTTTGGACAATAGTTTGTTTTTTAAAATAAAATAAATTGTTTGTAAAAATGTTTAAGTATCAACTATAAATTGCCCACATGCAAAAATATGGTTGGCTACAAATTTGAAGAAAATGGGTATAGATTGTTTGTAGATTTAAGCAACACTGCTCAATTTTAAGTGTTTTCAGTTTAAGAGAATGGTGCACTTGTTTTTAAAGACTTATTTCAATATAACCACAATAGAAGGCAGTTTGGCTCAGCATTTCTCAATAAATTTGCATTTGTGAGCAAAATTGTACCCACAAGGATATTCATTGCATAATGGTTTGTAGTAGCAAAAGTCTAGAAATAACCTAATTCCTATAAATAAGGGACAGATAAGGTAAATTACAGCACACCCTTAAAACAGAATACTCTGTATCTACTAAAAAGAAGGTCAACCTACATATGTTGATATTAAAAGCAAATCTCAAAATATATTAAGTGGAAAAGCAAGGTATAGAAATATGGGTGCCATATACTTATTTATGTGGGGGAAAAAAGGTGGCTTCCAAAGAGAGGACTAGCTATCTAGGATGGGAATGAGGCCTACTTTTCAATCTATAAGCTTTTTTACTATTTTATTTTTTTAAGTCCCATTCATAAATTGCTTAAAATATAGAAAAAACAGAACCTCATTTTCATATTAAGCAAAATATATATAGTACTAGTTTTCCATTGAGTTTAGAAAAAACAGAGAAGAAATCTGAATATTCAGTACCTCACATTAAGAAAACTAAGTCTACCAGTACATAAAGAATTTACTCAATCATGCCATTTTCCCTACTTTTTTTTATATAATTTGTAACAGGAAGAGCTTATAAATAGAAAATCCCTAAACACAGTATAAGGATTAAAAGCATTTGCAATATAAGAAAGTACTTAGTACCAAAGTGAATGTTTCCCTGAGGAAGAACCAGTTAGACATGGACTCTCATTACGTCACTGGGCTCTCCTGGGCATTTAGTATGACACACTAATTATATAATTCTATAATTAATATAAAGAATGCTATGCAGTTCTTTTCTACTTCAGTTATTATGAGAGAGTAGAGATAGAATAAAAATTACTTTGATGTTAGGCTTTATGATGCTTGCATAACATTTATCTTTTCTCTCTGCTTTAATATTAATTTGTGTTATCTTTGGTGTTACTTAATGAATTAAGACAAAGAATTAAAGATAAATTTATATTTCTAGTCAGGATAGCATTGTAAATTCATAATTTTAGACACTCCAAATGCACCAGACATATAACAGTAATAGATTTTAAAAAGAGAAAAAATTGTAAAAATAGATATGATTAAAAAAATTAGAAATTTTCATGGACCAGAAGAGGAATATAAATTATAGAGTGAAAAGGTGGACTGAAGTTGAGAGACGTTAGGCTGGGGAACCTTCAGGTTCTAGGTCTGGAAACTGGCAGAGGATACTAAGGATGTTGATGCTTGTGGGATAATGGGAACTAAAATTGCCTGATGTAAGACTGGAGGTTGGCTTACTTCTTGAACTCAGAGGCTGGGTTAACCTCACCGTAAAAGAGGCTAAAATAACACTATTTGCTACCATCTTGGGCTATGACTTCTATAAAGCTATGTGATTGGGATACAGGAAAGAGAAATACAGCTTCAGTGCCAGGAGTTGAGCCAAACTGTTTACTAGCTTGGACTGGGTGTGTAATATTTTCAATATTTTCCATCATGGATGCCCTGAATATCCAATAGAAGGCCTAAATCTGAATTCTGGGTCCTGAGGAAAAGGGCAGACCCAACCACAAAACTAGTAGATAGCACTAGCTGATTTCCAAAAGAGAAGAAGAAGAAAAACGATACTGCTACCCAAGATTAACCTTAAACTAGAAATCACACACATAAGAGGGATGTAAATGCCAACAAAATCAGCAATCAGGAGGGGAGTTTACCTAAAGATAAGAACAATACAACAATCTGAACATTAGTTTAAAAGTAGTGTATTAAGGATGCTCAAAGTGATAAAAAAGGAAGAACACTTTCTCCCTAAAATACTAAACAAAAACAGTTAAACAGAGAATTGGTAAATTAAAAGACAGTTTTAAGGAACTGATCCAGGACACAGTACAGAGAGAAAAGTGATTTGAAAATATAAAAGAGCAGTTGAGAGACATGAAGGATATAATGTATCCAACAGGATCCCCAGGAAAAGAAAATAGGGGAAATGAGAGAGAGGCAATATTCAAAGGAAGAATGGCAAAAAATATTGTCTAGAATTAATAACATACTTGATTTTTCAGATTTAAAGTGCACATACAGTACTGAGCAAAATCAATCAATCAATCAGTCTAGACCTAGAAATTGAATTGATATTTTATATATCAAGTATAAAAATAAAACAAAGTATAAGCTAATAGATATAGAAGATAGATGACAATTAGAAGGAAAGTGGACTTATATCAACAGCAATAGATGTCAAAAAGCAATGGGATAGGAGATTTCTGGGAAGACTGCAGATTAGGACACACCATAAATCTGTCTCCCCACCTAGACAACATTTACACTAGCAGAATCTGTCTATTCAACTATTTTGGAGCTCTGGAGCCTGTTGAAGGCTTGCAACTTCCAGGGGAAGCCTTCCTGCTCTTGGTAGGAACATAAAATGGACAGAAAAAAAGCAGTATGGCAGTTCCTGAAAAACTAAAAATAAAATTACCATATGATCTAGCAATTCCACTTCTGAGTGTATATTCAAGGAATTGAAAGCAAGGCCTAAAGAGATAGCTGTACATGCATGTTCATAGCAGCATTATTTACAATATCTAAAACATGGAAGCAACCCAAGTGTCCACTGATGGATAAATAAAATGTGGTGTATACACACAGTGGAGTATTATTAAGTCTTAAAAAGGAAGACAATTTTTTAAATTAATTTTTTAAAATTAATTTTTATTGGAGTATATTTGCTTTACAATGTTGTGTTAGTTTCTGCTGTACAGCAAAGTGAATCAGCTATACATATACCTATATCCCCTCTTTTTGGATTTCCTTCCCATTTAGGTCACCACAGAGCACTGAGTAGAGTTCCCTGTGCTATACAGTATGTTCTCATTAGTTATCTATTTTATACATAGTACCAATAGTGTATATATGTCAATCGCAATCTCCCAATTCATCCCACCCCCTCCCCTTTCCCCCTTGGTATCCATGTGTTTGTTGTCTATGTCTGTGTCTCTATTTCGGCTTTGCAAATAAGATCAGCTATACCATTTTTCTAGAGTCCACATATATGCGTTAATATTAGATATTTGTTTTTCTCTTTCTGACTTATTTCACTTTCTATGACAGTCTCTAGGTCCACCACGTCTCTGCAAATGACCCAATTTCGTTTAAAAAGGAAGGAAATTTTGAAACATGTTACAAAATGGATCAATCTTTTTGTTTGTTTTTGTTTTTTTTTTTTTAACTTTTTATTTTATATTGGAATATAGTTGATTAAAAATGGGAACTCTGTTCAATATTATGTAACAAAATGGATGAATCTTGAGAACATTATACTGAGTGAAATAAGCCAGTTACAAAAAAGAAAAATACTGTATGATTCCACTTATATGAGGTACTTAGAGGAGTCAAAATCATAGAGACAGAAAGTAGAACAGTGGTTGCCCAGGGCTGGGGGAAGAGGGAGAGAAATGGGAAGTTTTTATTTAATGGGTACAGTGTTTCAGATTTATAACATGAGAAGAGTTCTGGAGATGGATGGTGGTGATGGTTATATAAAAATATTAATGCACTTAATCCTCTAAACTGTACACTTAAAAATGATTAAGAGAGTACATTTTATTAAGTATATTTTACCACAATAAATGTATGAAAAAGAAAAAGCAATGGGATAATATTTTCAAAGTGCTGATAAAAAATAACTGCCAATATAAATTCCATAATCAGCTAATCTATTATTAAAGAGTAAGGTATAAAATCTAAAATATTCATAACTATTGCTAATAAACCACTAGTTGATGTACTTCACAAAGAAAAGCAAACCCAGAGGAACGACATGAGATGAAAAGAACGGGGGTGACTGTGGAAATTGGTAAAATATGTTAATGTGACAGGTTGCATTTTCCAAGAATGGTCACAGCAACATTTTCAGTCCTTCCTATTATAGATCCCTGCCACACCCCCATCAAGAGATTGAGTCTATTTTCCCTGCCCTTGAACCTGAGGTAGGTTTGTGGCTGCCTTATAATGAGTAGGATGCAGTGAGGGAGGCACTGTGTGACTTTCAAGGGTAGGTGATATGGCTTCTACTTGGCCATCTCTTTCTTGGGACACTTGCCCTGGGAACCTACCCATCATACTCTGAGGAAGCCCAAACTAGCCTACACAAAGAGACCACCTGGAAAGGAACACACACAGAGAGACTGAGGCCCCCAGCCAACAGCCAGATTCCAATAAAGACCTTACATGGTGTGAAAAAATGACAAGCCATCCTTAATTTGCCCTGCTCAAATTCACGACCATAATAATGATTTTCTTTTTTTTATGCCACTAAGTTTTGGAGCAATTTGTTACAGAGCTACATGGAAGAATTAGTATATTTAACTGTTGACTGTTGAAAAGATTTTGCTAACGAATAATAATAAAAACACAGAAAATAAAAGGTAGTAAATAGAAGTTGTATAGGAGATAAATTTCTTGCTTGATTTGGGAGAAAGGTAAAGATGTATAATAAATTTAGGCTTTGACAACATTTTACAGTTGTTTGTGTGCTAAAAATTTGAAGATAAACATTAAAAAGAATAGAGATGGAATCTAATTCACCAAAGAGAAAAAGTGGGATGGGTAATAATGAAAATTTTATAAATGTATACAATCAGAGCCAAACAATATAACATAATAATAATAATAAATTGACTGGTTCACATTGCTTTTCAAATTCTCAGAATTCTACTTGATTTAGGCTACATTAAATGAAAACCCAAGGAGTGGTAGGAATAAGCCCCATGTATCTCAGATTTTCAGATAGTGTAAAGTTCAGAAAGTGTTGGTCTTTTCAGTTATTTTCAGTATAAACCTCTATACTTTTGAAAGAATGCCTATGGACAGAGTCAAAGAACAAAAACCAAGTGGTTTTTATTAGGCCACGTATTGTGGTATTTTAGTTAGAATATATGGTCACCATGCAATTGTTAAAATTAGCTTTCTCAAATCTCTCTCCTGGAAGAACGTGGAAGAGAATTATTCTAAATAGTTGATTCTAAACCACACTGAATGAGAGAACTGATTCATTAAGGAAGAAAATGGCAGTAGTTTTCCCTCAGCTATTTTTATTCCCACCTTATTTTTATTTAAACAGCACACACAAAAATAGTAATCATTCATGACAGTATTTGGTTCAATTTGCCAACACATCTTACCACTTTTTGTGTTTACCATTGTTCTCTGCATCTCAGTCCCCACCCCCAACCCATCCCTGCCCTGTGATTCTAAAGGGCGTACTAACAAACACCCTGAAAAATGCTGTAAGATGGGGAAAAGAGGCACAGACATCACAGCTCTGTGCTTTTAAGCTGCGTCCTTTATTCCACTGTTCTCATTTCCATGCCAGTGGGATCCAGTCCATGGAGCCAAAGATGGCAGCCAGAACAAAGGGAAATGGAAGAGGATAGCAGAGAGCAGCTATGATGACTTTATTTGCAGGACAAAAGAACTTCCTCTTTGCCTCTGAAGAGTTTAATAGTACTTATTGAAATTACCACTTATTTATGTCTTAGTTCATAGGTTGCTTTATACTGATAATTTAACTGTATGTGTCTCTTATCTCTTTAATCAGGCTGTGTACCTTTTAAGGGGTAGTATTTCATTAATCTAAGTATCTCCAGCACTTAAAGTAGTGTTGGCACAGAGTGAATACAATAATGTTTGCCAGATAAATACGTGCTACAGATGAGAAATGAATTTTCTCATAATTTTCTCCATAATAAATTTTCTCTATAAAATGAAATTAAGAAGCCTGCCCAAGAAATTTAGTGACAGAAAGAGGACAAAAAACCAAAGACCGTGCTGTCCTCCCACCCCTCAGAGTCAGTGCCATACCCTCTAAATACAGAAAGCTCATCCTCAAAAGCCTCCAGATTCCTTAGGCTCCCATGAGACGATGTCTATGGTCTCTGCTGGTTATAAAATACCATAACAATGATCCAGTGCCTTTAATGTCTACCAACAATTGTAAGTAAAGAAAGCAGTTTAAAGGCACATGCATACTGTAACCATAATCTTAGGTGGACTCCTTTTGTGCTCTATTACTTTTATATATAAAAGAAATATTACACCCCTTCTGCAGATCTCTTCTTCCTTGAAATAGTCCCAAATATTGACCCTAAGAGATGACCTCTTACTTGCCATTATAATGAGTATTCATTTATTTCTTTAATATTACATGTCCTTCCTTTATAGTTTCTGTGTTAATAATCCAATAACTCTGGGTTCACAACCTTCCTGGAGCCCAAGGGTGAAAGGCAATAATTTTCCTCCTTCTCAGCATATTCCTTCCCTATTTTATACACTTTCCACGTATAGTATAAGGATTTGGGGAGAACACTAAAAATCAGTTGGCAATTACTTTATAAGGTATGAATAATATAAAAATTCCCCAGTTATTTTCTCTGGGTAGCTTAGACTTTTTTTTTTTTCCCATTAGAAAGGACCTATGGGTTCATTGATCAGGACATATTTTTCTTCCTTTTAACCTTATCTTTGAAAGGCTTGTGAAGTTCTGCCTTACATTTATTGCCTAATAGACTTGAAAGACAGGAGAAAAGTGGCGGCAAGAACAGCTGAATGGAATTGTTGATTATGATTGACTAAGAGCTGCAGTGTGTGAGAGAGAAACAAAGGGGCCTCTGTGTGGTGGGAAGCATGTGACCAGCTGCCCCAGTTAGGCCAGAGCAGTTCCATTTGTTAGTCTACTTTTCTGGATTTTCTTCAAGATTCTGATTGAACCTGCTCCTTTCCACAGCCCTTCTCACTTTCCCCCAGTCCTCATAAGGGATAGAAAAAGAGGGGCTAATAAAAATAGCTTTATCAATTCTTTTAGTCTCTTGGCTTTTTCCTCCAAATGTTTTCTAAAGCATAGTCTCCAAATATTTTTGATCAAGGATTTAATCAGTAAAAAATATGGCCCCATTTATAAATTATATTCATGAACTATAATACTTATGTTGATACTTTGTGCTAATATATTACATGTCATAAAACACTCAAAAACAAAGTAAAGGAGTGATGCAAAATAAATATAAATAGAATTTTTCTTAATATTTCCCCCCTGTACCCTAACGCATCGTTTGTGCCCTCCCAGGGTGTTTGCACCCTATGTTGGAGGCTCCTGACTAAAGGACAGTTGTGAGTTGACCAAAGGAAAGTATAGTCCAATCTGAGAAGCTGCATCCTCCTTCTGACATCATTTGGGGATGTGACAACTCAGGCAGCTTCCCTATGTTTCTGGACACTTCTGGGAAGACCATGTCAAAAGCACAGGCAAGTGTCCAAGCTCAGGGTTCTGAAGACCTGAAATCTAGTTCCAGCCCCATCATTTGCAACCCCCGTTAACTAGCTCTGTGACTCTGAAAAAAACCATTTAAACTTTCTGAATTTAATGTCACTGGTAAAAATAGTAATTTTCCTGCCCATTTCTCCTAATTGCTGTAAATATCAAATGAGGCAATAGACTGGTAAGTTCCTGCTTATTTCTCCTATTATAAATCTCAAACAAAGCAATGGATTTGCAATTATTTTCTAAATGATAACATGGAATAGGAATATAGGGCAATATTGTTATTTTTTTTTTAAGGCCATGATAGATAGGGTTATTTTCCCCCATTGTTTATTATATCAGCAAAACTAATTCACTATAGACTCACCTCCCTTTTGCCCTCCCCTACCAATATAAATGATCATTGGTGAAAATCCAAGCCTTTTATTTTAGATTTTAGTGAATAATATCCCAACTCATCCTCTCAAGGTTTTAAGAATATAAAAGGTAAGAAGAAGAGAAAAATTCTAGGGGTGAAGGAATGTAAAAGATTATCTCAGCTCATGTTGTTATTTTATGGATGAAGATACTGAAGCTCAGAGGGCTGAGGGATTTTCCCAGAATCACACAGCTGGGAAAGGAGCCACGTTAGGACCTAGGCTTCCTACTTTGCAATCGATCCTGCCTTTCAGGGGTGATTCACAGCATCATGGTTCTCTAGTAAATCATTTATTCCTTACTGGCTGTTTGTTTCTCTCAGTAGCAAATCATGTCCTGATGAAATCCAGTCCATATCTATTCTCTATCTCCAAAGATTCTCTCCCTCTTCATATCTTTAAATCTTACAAGTCAGTCCCACTCACCCCCCAAAACTGTCTCCAATTCTTTCTTACTTTTATTCTACTCCTACTCTGATGGCCTTGTTAGCGACCAGTAATATTTTCTTGTCAGGAAAGAACTGTGGATTTGATGTCCAGAGATGGCCACTTAAATCGTCACAGAGGTCTCTGCCCCTTTCAAAGCCCTGACGGCTGTTGTATAAGTCACTCACGGTAGAATAACCTTCTCACAAAGGGTACAAATAAGAAGGTAAAAATAACCTTCACACAGAAGTCTCACACCAGAAGTGGGTGTGCCTATTTTGGAGAGGAGAATTTAGAAATTAGTGCTAGAGATCACAAGAGCAAAAGCTGGTTAAATGGATGTGTGTCCCTCCTAGAGGCTGTTCCTTCACTAGAGCTGTTTTCTCTGGTCAGGAGGGCCTTCCTCTTTCTTCTTCTCTCCTTTTCTTCCTTCAGCTCCAGCCTCCCCACCTCCCAACCTACCCACCCCAAACAGTCTCTGATCTGATTTGAAATTGTGCTCATGTTGCATTTTCAATGGGTTCCATTTCCCCTATTTAGGTTGTTTCTAGGTATTTCATGGAAAAATATTCTCTATGAGTAAGATATATGAAAAACCTCAGGGCCCATGTTTCTATTAGGATAAAAATAAATTAGTGGATTCATTTAGTAAAACGTCTATGAATGAAGCCTTGACCCAAGTTGTCACTATAAGTTGAAGCAGTCAGAGATCCAAAGTAAAGAGCTAGCAAGATTTTGTGTGTGTGTGATTTCCATTCTTTCTTGGCTTTGTTCTCATAAAATATCCACTTGGTGTGTAATCAGTAGGATCAGAATGCAAATAATCAGACCACTACTACAACTTTTGAGAGCAAAGAATAAGTTATGTATACTCTGTTACTGATTTGTCTTTTGGGAAACACCTGGCCATTTAAGTATTCATATCACCCCTGTTTGTGCATGGAAGAAAGTTCAGCATTTTCTAGTTTATCCCTGCCCCTGCCTGAGTGTATACTATATAGTTATACAGTATGTTTGACACCAAAGTACTTAGCAAGGCCCCTAGCACAGAGCAGGTGTTCCATAAATGATTGCTATGTTTAACTGACTGGTGTTCAAACCCAGGAAAACCACAGTCAAGAAGCTGAAATGTTTGTCTTTCACTAAATGCTAATGTTAAACACAACGTGAGCTCAAACTTGAAAAAAAAAGAAATTAGAAAATGATGAGTTAGAGGAGGGGCAGATAGAACAGCAGACATCAGACTCTGAGAGCTAGCCTGACACATTTCAAAAAGTGAAAGAGATGAAAGCCCAGGGTTTCTTGGAATGTGTCCTAAGACTCTTAAGACAAGAGGTTTGTTAAATAATCACTAATAGTGAACTTTGAGCACAGAAGATGGAGGAGGAAGAGGGCTAGGACAGGAGGTGCCTGTAGGATCCTGGAATTGCCTGCTTATCTCCTCTTCCTTCTCACCCATTCCAGACCCCGTCCATTGGCTTGCAGTGAAGGGGATGTTCAGGCTCAACTCTTGCCAGGTTCATCCCACTCGAGTTCACTGGGAGAGAAGAAGGAATGAATGACTCTTTGCTTCTCTGCCTCTCACTCCTCCACCCCTGCCAAAAATTAAACATATATGATGGAACGAAACAATCTCTCTGACCGCTAAGCTCTGATGTAGCATACAATATGGTCCAAACATGTCTGCTGGCCTTTGTTAGGGAAGTTTTTTGCTCTAAAGCCACACATGTCCTTTAGTATATGTGTGTGTGCATGCATGTGTGTATGTGCCTGTGTGTGTGTGGTGTGTGTGTGTGTTGGTACAGAGGGGATCAGCTTTAACCTTAGGCTAGATTCACCATACTAATAAATATTTTTAACTGCTGAGGGTCACTAGGTTCACATTGGAGTGTTTTTCGTAGTACAAATGGAAATTTGTGAATTTTTTAAGATCATATATTAGAAGGTAAAACAACCAAACAACCAGCCAACAAACCTCACAACAACAACAAAACCTACCCTAAAGTTTTAAACTTACTTTCAAGACTACTTTCATATTATAAAAAATTTTATAATCAATGTTTAAAAATGGACACAAATTTATTTTGCAGGACACGTACCAGATATCTTCTTGATCAAATGCTTTTGTTTTCTGTTATTTCTCCATCTTAAGACCTTTACTCTTTCTTCTAAAGCCCCTCGGAAGCCTGACTGAGCTAGTTTGAAAACTCCATCAACTAGAGCTTACAGATGAGATCTCAAAGGCTTGGGTGGTTTGGAAAACTTTCAGAAATATCTTTCAGAAATGTTCAGTTGCCTCAAGTTCATTTACAGCATTCGGAGATTTGGATGAGAGGAAGGGTAAAGGTCTACAGCTGCTCTGTCCAACACAAAAGCCACAGGTGGCGATGAGCACTTAACGTGCAGAGAGTGCAACTAAGGAAATTTTAAGTATGATTGGAACAACTTGGATACATGTATATACTTTTTAAAAATTAAGTTTATGAAATCTAAGTACACGTCATGGGTTTCAGGTGAAAACTTGGTATCTGAAATGAGATGTGCTCTAAGTGTAAAATACACACCAGATTCTGAACACTTCCTATGAAAAAAGTCATTAATGTATTTTTGTATTGATTAAATGTGAAAATGATAATATGTTGAATATATTGGGTTGAATAAAAGATATTATTAAAGTTGTTTTACCTCTTTCTTTTTACTTGTTTAATGTAACTACTAGAAAATTTAAGATTACACATATGGCTCACATTTTATTTTCATTTGATAGTGCTGGTCCAAAGGGCAGTTTTGACTTAAGTATAACTATTGTAGTTCATCCACCTGCCTTATCATATCTCCGGCAGTAAGCTTTAATATTTATTTGTCAAACATGCTTTTTGTGTTCAAATAGAATTACTTAAATCTTCAAAGGGAAATTGAGGTCAGGAAGGAAGAGAACCAAAAGAGACAAAAGGCTACAGCCAATAAGCTTTCTTCTCCATGAACAAGCATATACAACTGCTTCTTATTACAGTCACAAAAATTTGTAAGTTTCTAATTCTTGAGTGAAATATATATATACACATATATTTGTATGTATATACGTACATATATATATACATATACAAGTATATGTATGTATATATACAGGCATACTTTGGAGATAGTGTGGGTTCAGTTCCAGACCACCCCAATAAAGTGAATATTGCTTTATTCACACAATTTTTTGGTTTCCCAGTGCATATAAAAGTTATGTTTACACTATACTCCAGTCTATTAAGTGTGCAGTAGCATTATGTCTAAAAAAACAATGTACATACCTTAATTTAAAAATACTTTAGGGGACTTCCCTGGTGGCACAATGGTTAAGAATCTGCCTGCCAATGCAGGGGACATGGGTTCGAACCCTGGTCCAGGAAGATCCCACATGCCACATAGCAACTAAGCCAGTGCACCATAACTACTGAGCCTGCACGCCACAACTACTGAGCCTGCACGCCACAACTACTTAAGCCCAAGCACCTAGAGCCCGTGCTCTGCAACAAGAGAAGCCACCGCAATGAGAAGCCCGCTCACCACAATGAAGAGTAGCCCCCGCTCCCCACAACTAGAGAAAGCCCGCATGCAGCAACAAAGACCCAACGCAGCCAAAAAAGAAAATATGTTAATGCTAAAAATTGCTAACCATCATCTGAGTCTTCAGTGAGTCTTAATCTTTTTGCAATAGTAACATCAAAGATCACTGATCACAGATCACCATAACAAATATAATAATAATGAAAAAATTTGAAATATTGCAAGAATTACCAAAATGTGACACAGAGACACGAAGTGAGCAAACGCTGTTGGAAAAATTGTGGCAATAGACTTGTTCAATGCAGGGTTGCCACAAACCTTCAGTTTGTAAAAAAAAAAAAAAGTAATATCTGGACTTCCCTGGTGGCACAGTGGTTAAGAATCCGCCTGCGAACGCAGGGGACATAGGTTCGAGCCCTGGTCCGGAAAGATCCCACATGCCACGTAGCAACTAAGCCCGTGCGCCACAACTACTGAGCCTGTGCTCCAGAGCCCACAAGCCACAACTACTGAGCTCGCGTGCTGCAACTACTGAAGCCCACGCACCTAGAGCCCATGCTCCACACAAGAGAAGCCACCGCAGTGAGAAGCCTGCACACCGCAATGAAGAGTAGCCCCCGCTCACCGCAATTAGAGAAAGCCTGCATGCAGCAACAAAGACCCAAAGCAGCCAAAAAATAAAAATAAAATTTAAAAAATGAAAAAATTAAAAATTAAAAAATAGGAGGTAACTGTTAAAAAAATGTAATATCTTCGAAGCACATAAAGTGAAGTGCAATAAAATGAAGTACGCTTTTATGTATACATATATGGTCACTGATAGAATCACAGAGAAATTTAAAGAAGTGAAAGTTACAACAAGGTGGAAGGTGGAAAGGAAATTTCATTCTGACCAGTTTTCCGTGACACTATATGGACAAAAATTGGGAATAGGAAAGGGGTGCTTTAAGAATAAATTTTCATGGCATTGTCAATGGAACTTTGGACTTACAGGAAACACATGTCTAATGATACAGTAACTACAAAATGTCAAGGGCTGGTGGTGGGAGAGTAGGCGTCAAGGGAAGAAAATTTATGACATTTCCAAATCAGAGGAATTTTCTTTGGACATTTTTACTTTTTTCTCTCCAGAAGGTTTATCCTAGTTCCAGGTTGAGCTGCTTCTGCACCTTAAAAATCCTACCCTTGAAATCTCTAATACTAGTCCTGCAAATCACTACTGGATACAGTATCTATGATTCTGGCACCTTGGATTCTCTCTGCACCACTGCTTCTTAGATGGTAATTGCACCTCCAAACATCTATAGTGCTTAATCCAATCGGTAGTTCCATTATCCACACCATCACAATGTAGAAACCTGAGTTCATCCCAACTTCTTCTTCTTCCTTACCTCCCCAACACCTAATCAACCAATCACCATGTCCAGAATCTCTCAACTTTATCCTCTCTCTCTATACCCACTCATCATCTTTATAGTGGACCCAAAGCCTCATAAATTATCTCCCAGTGTTCAGTATTATCCCCTTACATCCATACTTCAAAACCTTTCAAAAATTATCTATCTAAAATTTAAATCTGACAACATCATTCCCCATTTAAATACATTCGAAGACTACACATCATCTATAGAATTCAGGTTCTTTTGCCTGTCCCACAGGCCCTTGGTGTCTGGCACCTACTCACCAACCTCTACAACTTCATCATTTGTTATTTCTTGACTCATAATTAATGCTTAAATCATATCAACTGTTTATGATTCCCTGCGGACCCTATGCTATTTTATGACTTTCTGCCTTTGCTTATACTTGTCCCTCCATCTGGAACACCTTTCCCACTTATCTTACTGTTGCTTATCCTTCCAGGCCCAATTCAGTTATAATTTGTCACAGGAAGTCTTCCCTGAACCCCAAGCTGAGCTGTGGGTACTCTTCTCTGTATTCTCATGGCACAGGGGGCAGATTTCTAGTTCAGTATTTAATATGTTATATTGAAATCATTAAAATTATCTGCTGAGTGTCTGTCTCTTCTTCCAGACCCTAAGACCTACTAAAGTGGGACCAAAACTTAGTTATCTTTACAGTCCCACTGTTAATGTCAGCTGCCTTTTGGTAACTGATTGTTGGAATGACTTGAACAGGGGGAATTTTCTAAAGGGGTTGAGGTTGGAAAACTCTACACCTGTAAAGTCAGAGCTTGTACACTTGGTGGTCTCACCGTTGACCAAGGGACTGAAATTGCAGGAAAGTAATAACATAGTGGCAGAATGAGAGTGAGAGAAGAAGGTAACCACAAGTTGTTGACATAAAAAAAATCCTAGAGGGAAGGACTTATATAATCAGTGAACACATGGGGCTGCCCTCATTGGTAGCCTGAAATCTGGACACTTCTGCTCCTGTCTTCCAGGATGCATGTGGTCTTGTTAGAATATTGCCCATCTCTGGACCTTTAATTCTACCTTTACAAATTATTTTATCAGATTTCACCTGTATAAAACAATTGTGGATTCAGGGAGTGTAATTTCCCAAAGTACACACAAATCTGATTATGTTTGTGATTAAAACAAGATCTAGTGGATTCAAGAGCCAGCCCTTGGGAAACCAACACATCAACTCTCAGTATGAAGAACAGAGCTGAAAGCAATATCCAAATGACTTACCCAATCACTTTTTCAAGAAAGTTTTCTGAGGACTTTTCCAATTGGCAACCAATACCTAGTGGTCCACAGTGCGATAGTTATCCATTTCCAATCTGGGAAGATCACTGGGACCTGGAAGATTGAATTGGCACTCTTAATTTCTGGCTCAGCACCAAAGCTTTGCCTAGATAAGTGACTAATGGAGAGGCTGGCTTTCTTTTATGTTCAGTTACACGTACTAGGCAGAGTGTGCTTGGAGTGTCGAGGGATGGTGACTAACATTTCATCTCCCACTTTATTGAGATACCACTTTAAATGTTATCTAAGCGATGGAAACTCAACAGATCCCCATAATGAAGAACTCCTGTCCAGAGGGCAGCCAGTGGAAAGGAGAGTTGCCTCTCACTGCCTCTTCTCCCATGTTTGCATTTGGCTTTATTACAGCGGCAAACGAGTCACCCTAAGAAGAGCTGATCTTGTGGCTTGAGATCTTCCAAGCCAGATGTGCAGATGAATGTGCAGATTAACAACGGGAAAGCATATTTGAAAAGCTTTCAAGTGCATTTGAACTTGCGTAGGTTTCACATGCACTCTGTGAGCCCAAAGCTTATGAAAGAGTGTGTTCTTGGACCGTGGTGCCTGGAGGCTGGCACCCGGGCAGGTATTTCCACCCCAAGACACTGAGACAACTGTAGCCCTGGGAAATGAGCACAGCCACCTCTCCCTCATCTTCCCACACTTCTGGGCAGAGAATTGGCCCCAGGAAAGTATAGTGTGAGCTGGGACAGCAGGAAGAGGTAGGCAGAGGAGCAATGACAGCAGAAAGAGCAACGAGGTCAACACTAATAGCAGAGTAGCAGGAGGGAGGTGATGATCTGGGAAGAGCGGCCAGTCTGACAACCCAGCATTATGTTGTCAAAGGCTAAACTGAGTAGTCTTACTCCCTTCTTGACTGTGGGAAAGGGTTATTATGACTGAGCCTGGTTTCCCACATCATTCTCTAGTGATCGTACCTCTCCAAATGTTAAGCAGATGAGAGACGACATTGTATGCAAGACCTGCAGTTGAGCCCAGATGGAAAGGGCATGGTAAAGATAACATGATGTGTTGCCCATGCACCATTACATACATTTAGATATAAAACTTTCCTTATACTATGCCATGCATTATGAAAATTTCCCTCCCAGTTTCTTGTGTCATCAGATAGTTGTTCTTGTACATGACATCCCAAGCATGAATAGCAGAAGTGCACACTCACGTGTCAAATGCCAACTGCATGAAGGGACCAGCTGTTGGTCCTGACCAGCAGCTAACCCAGGTGGGTTCTGTGCAGGAAGTGAACACCTTGTATAAAACACAATGTGGCCCCTTCTGAGCCCCAAATGGACTGGTGCTGTCAAGTCCTCCCAAGGAAAATGTCAGTGGCCAAATTCTCTTCTGTCCAAACACAGAACTCTTACCACGTGGTCAAGACACACGGATATGGACAATGACAAGGATACCAGAGCTCCATTTCCTAACATTTTCTTTCTCCTAACATTTGTAGAGTGAGTCGTCGGGTACCCTGTGGCTGTCCTACACATTGTTCATCTCTGTGATGGCTCCGGTGGTAAGGTCAATGTTACTGCTTGGACCTCATCTCCTGCCAGCTTCCCACTTGGCTCACCCACTCTAGCACCACTGACCTTGATGTTCTCACCTCAGCCCTGGGCCTTTGCAATCGTACTTCACATCCTTGTCCTCCTGGGGCTAACACCCTTGGGTTCAGTTTCTGCTTGAACATCACAACCTTAGAAAGGCTTTCCCTGACCATCTTATCCACCTCCTCCTCCAATTCACTCCCCTCTATCTCTACACATTCCACCACCCTAACCCTGTCTATTTCTCTGCAGGCACTTTTAACTAAAAATTATATGAATCTTTATTTCATCATTTTGATACTGTTGTCTATGTCTGCAACTAAAATGTAGGATCTATAGAGGCATGGGCTTTTACTCTCTTCTTTACTGATTTCTAGTGCCAAGACAGTGCTTGATACATGGTAGGGGGGGCAACAAATACTGGTCTACTGAGTGAATGAGTGAATGATGCGAGGAGAATGTACCGTTAACTGGCTTGCTCTCCACCGCTCCATTAGGCAGAGTGCGGGCTGTGACTCAAATCAGGTCTTTGGATTTTGAATTCCATGCTATTTCCTGAACACAAGGTTACCTCTATTGCAAAACTTACATTTGGTTTCAATGTTTATTCTGGGGAAAATAAACTAATCTAGACAAGAATCCTAAGGCCACTGTCACCACTCATGATTTAGAAACACTCTGATGAATTATTATCAGGCATTTTATTTTTAACCCTCCTAAAACTAAAAGCAGCACTTTCCCTAAGAGATTGCAAAGCTAGACACCCAAGACAATTGTTTCTAGAAAAGTGGAAGCTAACAAGCCTCGATGAATTTGGGCTGTTTTCAATTAGCTCCTAATAATGAGTGATATGAAAGGACTCCCAGAGAGCAGAAGAGTCGCCATCTTGATTTCAAGTAAACAGATTATACTCCAGATTATAATGTGTTGCTCAAATGGTCACCTTACATATGGGTAATAGCAACTTTCCTGAATCCCCAGGTCCTCTGACAGAAAAATCTCTCCCTTTGAGATCTGTGGCACTTGCCTGATACCACATGTAAGATCCACATATGTAAAAGACTACACATATTCTAAAATCCTTATTATGTACTTAAATATGTATTAAGCATTTATATCATTATCAAGTATTTTTCAGAAGTGATATATGCTCTCATATAAAATCTGGAAAATTAAACTCCTAAATGAGAAAATCATTCAGAATCCCACATAATTTTACAGATCATTTAGCCAAGTTCAAAGAAGAAAAATTCTGCTGGAATTGTATTTGATTTTTTTTTTTTATGTTTATAGTTCATGAAACATAAATTAACATAAATAATTGGCATTTTTATAATATTCAGTCTTCAATTCTGTAAGCATGATATATATTTCCATTTGTTTAGTTTTAAAAATATAATCTCAGCATATATAAATGCATTATAGATATAATATGTGTATTATATATACCTACATTATACACACACCAAAATTAATCAAATATATGTAGGACTTATATGAAGAAAAATGCAAAACTTTACTGAGGTTTATAAACAAGACCTGAGTATATATCTGAATAATGTATCTATTATATATGTATAGAAATATATATATTTTTGAATAATGTATGGATCATTGTGTACATAGTTTTACAATGTTTTTTGAAATTGAAAATAATTTTTAATAGCTCCGTTACATTTCATCATGTGATTGTCACATACACTATTTAACTGTTATCCTACCATTGGCTATTTAGGTAGATTCCAAGTTTTTACTCTAAGCAATGTTGAAACGAACATCCTAATGCACAGATCACTGTACACATCACTGATTATTTCCCTTAGGTTTTCAGTAGTGGAATTATGAGATTGAAATATATGAACTTCTCAAAAAATCTTGATACGTAGTACCAAATACTTTTCTAGAAAGGTTGAATTAATTTACATGCCTTTGATATCTCAATTTAGTTTACCATTGCTCTCTTCTAATATTTGCTAATTTGTAGGCAAACATGGTATCTAGCTCTCATTTTAGTTCACATTTCTTTGAGCAATGAAGTTGACATTTAGGAAAACAGTTCAGCAGTATTACTTGTGCTTTGATAAAGTTTCTTTGTTCAGGTTCTGAAATCCGATTCCAGTCGTTTTAGGGAGATAGTAAATGGTGGGTTGAGAACTACTTAATAATAATAAGCTTTGCGGGCGGGGGGGGGGGGCGTTATTTGGAGCACACGCTGATTTCTGCGGTGTAAATACTCCCCTCATAGCTTATTTCAAGCTACCAACACGGCATGACTGAACATGTAGTTGGGAAGAGGTACATGCAGTGGACTCCAGCCAATGGGAATGAGCTGGCACAAGCACATCACTGGAGTGTGGCTTTATGTTTAAATACTGAGTTTGGAGCTGTGGTCAGGCTTGGGTTCCCAGTCTGTGTACTAGCTTTGTGATCTTCAGCATGCACATCATACACAGTTTTTTTGAAGATTTAATAAGATAATTAAAGTATTTAGCACCGTTTCTAGCCCAGAGTAATAAGTAAATAATAGCCGTTATTATTATTTTTTATATAGCACTAGTAATGCTTGTTTTTTCCTTTGTTGAATTGTCTATTCCTATTCTTTGACCATTTATCTTTCAGGTTATTACTGTTTTTCTTATTGATTTACAAATACTTTACATATTGTGGGTATTAACCATTAGGGATATTTCTGGCTTCTTTTTAAATTTTTGCTTCTTAACTGAATATATGCTTTTATACAATTAGAAGTTAAAAATAGCTGTTTAGATATGTTTGTGATTTCTTCTACTGTATTTATGCCTAGAAAACATCACATAATCAGACATGCCATGGATATTAAAAAAAAAATTCTCCTCTAGGTACTTTTTTCATTTCACTTAGTGCATTTAACTGTTTAAATCTCTTAGAATTTATTTTGGTATATGATATGGGTGAGAAACTAATTTTTAAGTATATAACCTGCTAGCTATGTATGTACTGTGAATTATGTACTATGAACATGTCTCTCATTAACTCAGTTTCCTCATTTGTAAATTAAAGATGATAATATTACCAACTTCATACATTTGCTAGAGAACTATTCTGAGTCATAACATGTAAAGCACAGAGAACACTGCCTGATACATTGTGAGTGCTAGATGGGGTTAGCTATCTCCTCTTCCCCATCATTGTCATCGTTACTATTATCATCATCACCATCTTCACTTGTATGTATCCCATCCTTTCCTTATTGATTTTTTTTCTTTTAAAGAAGACACTTGATCAGCAAAGCAAGGCAAATAAGATACCACCACTGCCAACAAATAAATTCTGACACACTTCTACCTGAGAGCCCAGCTTTCACAACTGAAAACACAGCTGTGAGGGGCACTGTGGGATTAAGTTGTTTCCCTTAGGGAAGCTGTTAGAGAGGCAGTCTTGAGACTGCTTTCAGCCTGCAATTCTTTATACACAGAAATAAGGTGCTCCAGGATGCTGTCATTCCCCGAGTCTATACCTGAAGTTGGAGCTTGGACCCGTGTGTTGTGGACACTGTATGGGTGATTCAATCCTAAAAAGAACAAACAGCACTGGAGGGCTACAGCCTGGTCCTTTTCAGAAACCTGGAACTTTGGGAAATTTGTTCCAAATAGAGAGAGGCCATTCATTGCCTTACAGACACCAAAGCACTGATTGTCAGGACCAGGCCAAGCTGTGACTTCAGAGGCCCACGGAAAGACTTCTGCATCTACCCCAAGTTTTCCATCTGCAAACTGGAAACAAAACATGCTTTTCCACCTTCAGTACAAGCATTGGAGGGGCACTCAGTCAGTTTTTGCTATGAATAAATGAATACCTTGTCTGATTATTTGCACTAAGTTGTACATGGCTGATCTAAAATTTTGGCTGAAAGTTGGAAGAACTGACAGGGTTGTCCACTGCACGCTTAAAGAAGTAGGGGGGTGGGGAGTCAATAAAGATTAAGGCAAAGGGAGAGAATGGTTAACAGGGAATAGCAAGAAAGCCTGGCACTGCTTAGGACAGTCGTATCTCATCCCCAAAACAACGTCCTGGTTCTGTACAAGGGAACTTTCCACCACAATGTGACATAAGTTATTATGTCAAAGAGATTGTGTGTGTGTGTACTTCCCACGACACAACTCTGAACAGTACACCAAACTTGGCGCCATAATCTGTTGAATATTGCTTTAATTTATCATTTTATTTCCCTCTTTAGAGCCCTTTAGTCAAATGGGTATCAGTGGGTTGCCCCTCCTTCTAGGGAAGGTTTTCTAGGAGGACTTGCTTTATTACATGGTTAGTGGACATATAAGCAGAAGAGAAGCCGTCACAGGGAGCTGCAGTCCCTGCTGTGGGGAGTTAGGCGGGGTGCTCCTATAGTATGGCTCAATTTTAACTTTTCTGAGAAAGTCTTTATTTCTCCTTCACTTTGGAAGGATAATTTCTCAGGATACAGAATTCTACGTTGGTAGGTTTTTTTTCTCAACACTTTAAGTATTTTACACTACTCTCTTATGCTTACAGCGTTTCTGGGTAGAAGCAGATGTAATTCTTATCTTCACTCTTCTACAGGTAACATGTTTTTTCCCTCTCTGGCTTCTTTCAATATTTTCTTCATCTTTAATTTCCTGCAGTTTGAATATGAGATGCCTAGATTTCCTTTTTTTTTTTTTTTGGCTTGTATCCTATTTGGGTTTCTATGAGCCTCCTGGATATGTGGTTTGGTGTCTGACATGAATTTGGGAAAATTCTCAAAAAATAAGATACAAGCGTGGTTGCTTTTTTTTTTTTCTTTCAGCAAATATTTATTGTATTCCCACTATAAAGAAAGTTTGCATTTGCATTTTTCTCCTTCTCAAGAGAAGGAAAAAATAGGGATTTTATATGCAGGTTTGCAAAGTCTCTACTCTAGCTTCTGACATTTCTATCTTATTACAAAAAACAGGTTATTTTTTGTTTTTAATCACTACCAAATTGGCAAGTAGAAAATAATAACCCTACACTGAACTATAGATGCTGTGATAGCTAGGTTTACACACTATCTTTATACTCCCATACATAGTCTCACTTCAGTAAGGCTTTTAGGGTTTCTTGAGTTATGGAAATTAATGATAATAAATTTTTGAATGCTAATGATTTACTATATTAGGATCTAATTAGGCTTTTCTGATATTTGAAATATAAGCCTAGTTACTGAAATTTTTATACAACTTTAGGGAGAGGATGGAGCTGTTTCCTTCCGTTTTGCTCAAGGTAGCTGAAACTGGGAAGAGAGAATCTGAAGGGGCCTGTTCTGTGCTACCTCCTTTCTCATCTTCTCATCCCCTCCTGTGGTTATCTTTTAAAGCACAGAAATGGGTGGGTTCCAGTTTCTTGATCAGGATATGCCTACTTGTCTCATTACCTTTCACTGTCCACAGGTTCATGTGTGTGTCCAGACCTCTTACTTTCTCTTATCCTGTTGAAGATGTCCTTTTGTTAGAAACTTTCTTAAAATGTGGCATGCTCCTTCTTGTTTCTGCCAGTGCTGGTCTCTTAGGCTGCAGTTCCTTTTTTGTCACTTGACTTCACCTAGTTCTACAAGGTTATAATCCTCCCTCTCGCCATTTTCCTTTCACTAAGAGATAAAATGTTTTAAAATAAATTTATTTACTTAAATTTTATTAACTTTAAAGAAGTAAAACCTTGTTACTTTCAAAAAAAGAAAATATAATCTTTTCTGTCTTTGAGGAAAAGTTTTTACGAGAAGTGCTTCGTATTACACTCGTAGCTGAAAATTACGATCTCATTCAGAACTTTATTTGGGAAGATTCATTCACCCAGGAAGTGGGGGAAGAATTTCTTTCCTTACTTCTTTCCCTCAGTGCACCTGGACTGTTATTCAAGCTAAAACTATGAGGTCAGCTACCGTGTGTGATAACTGGATGTTCATTTTTTTACTTGAATCACCATTTATAATAGTTTTCTGAGGGAAGATGTATACAGGATTCCAAAGTTATTTACAAATGAACTTTTGAGGATTTCTTGTGTTCTAAAAAGCAGGATATTTGTTTTTGCTTTGGGAATAATAAGACTAGAGGGTGTATTTGGCAGTGACCATTATTTGGATTGATTTACCTTTCTTTTTTTTTGTTAGTTTCTGCTTTATAACAAAGTGAATCCATTATACATATACGTATATCCACATATCTCTTCCCTATTGCATCTCCCTCCTTCCCACCCTCCCTATCCCACCCCTCTAGGTGGTCACAAAGCACAGAGCTGATCTACCTGTGATATGCGGCTGCTTCCCACTAGTTATCTATTTTACATTTGGTAGTGTATATATGTCCATGCCACTCTCTCACTTTGTCCCAGCTTACCCTTCCCTCTCCCCATGTCCTCAAGTCCATTCTCTAGTAGGTCTGCATCTTTATTCCCGTCTTGCCCCTAGGTTCTTCATGACCACTTTTTTTTCTTTTTTTAGATTCCATATATATGTGTTAGCATACGGTATTTGTTTTCCTCTTTCTGACTTACTTCACTCTGTATGACAGACTCTAGGTCCATCCACCTCACTACAAATAACTCAATTTCGTTTCTTTTTTATGGCTGAGTAATATTCCATTGTATATATGTGCCACATCTTCTTTATCCATTCATCTGTCGATGGACACTTCAGCTGCTTCCATGTCCTGGCTATTGTAAATAGAGCTGCAATGAACATTGTGGTACATGACTCTTTTTGAATTAAGGTTTTCTCAGGGTATATGCCCAGTAGTAGGAGTGCTGGGTTGTATGGTAGTTCTATTTTTAGTTTTTTAAGGAACCTCCATACTGTTCTCCATAGTGGCTGTATCAATTTACATACCCACCAACAGTGCAAGAGGGTTCCCTTTTCTCCACACCCTCTCCAGCATTTATTGTTTGTAGATTTTTTGATGATGGCCATTCTGACTGGTGTGAGATGGTATCTCATTGTATTTTGGTTTGCATTTCTCTACTGATTAATGATGTTGAGCATTCTTTCATGTGTTTCTTGGCAATCTGTATATCTTCTTTGGAGAAATGTCTATTTAGGTCTTCTGCCCATTTTTGGACTGGGTTGTTTGTTTTTTTGATATTGAGCTGCATGAGCTGCTTATAAATTTTGGAGATTAATCATTTGTCAGTTGCTTCATTTGCAAATATTTTCTCCCATTCTGAGGGTTGTCTTTTCATCTTGTTTATGGTTTCCTTTGCTGTGCAAAAGCTTTTAAGTTTCATTAGGTCCCATTTGTTTATTTTTGTTTTTATTTCCATTTCTCTAGGAGGTGGGTCATAAAGGATCTTGCTGTGATTTATGTCACAGAGTGTTCTGCCTAGGTTTTCCTCTAAGAGTTTGATAGTGCCTGGCCTTACATTTAGGTCTTTAATCCATTTTGAGTTTATTTTTGTGTATGGAGTTAGGGAGTGTTCTAATTTCATTATTTTACATGTAGCTGTCCAGTTTTCCCAGCACCACTTATTGAAGAGGCTGTCTTTTCTCCACTGTATCTTCTTGCCTCCTTTATCAAAGATAAGGTGACCATATGAGCGTGGGTTTATCTCTGGGTTTTCTATCCTGTTCCATTGATATATATTTCTGTTTTTGTGCCAGTACCATACTGTCTTGATTACTGCAGCTTTGTAGTGTAGTCTGAAGTCAGGGAGCTTGATTCCTCCAGCTCCATATTTCTTTCTAAAGATTGCTTTGCCTATTCGGGGTCTTTTGTGTTTCCATACAAATTGTGAAATTTTATGTTCTAGTTCTGTGAAAAATGCCATTGGTAGTTTGATAGGGATTGCATTGAATCTGTAGATTGCTTTGGGTAGCATAGTCATTTTCACAATGTTGATTTTTCCAATCCAAGAACATGGTATATCTCTCCATCTATTTGTATCATCTTTAATTTCTTTCATCAGTGTCTTCTAATTTTCTGCATACAGGTCTTTTGTCTCCTTAGGTAGGTTTATTCCTAGGTATTTTATTCTTTTTGGTGCAGTGGTAAATGGGAGTGTTTTCTTAATTTCACTTTCAGATTTTTCATCATTAATGTATAGGAATGCAAGAGATTTCTGTGCATTAATTTTGTATCCTGCTACTTTACCAAATTCATTGATTAGCGCTAGTAGTTTTCTGGTAGCATCTTTAGGATTCTCTATGTATAGTATCATGTCATCTGCAAACAATGACAGGTTTACTTCTTCTGTTCCAATTTGGATTCGTTATATTTCTTTTTTTTCTCTGATTGCTGTGGCTAAAACTTCCAAACCTATGTTGAATAATAGTGGTGAGAGTGGGCAACCTTGTCTTGTTCCTGATCTTAGTGGAAATGGTTTCAGTTTTTCACCATTGAGGACGATGTTGGCTGTGGGTTTGTCATATATGGCCTCTATTATATTGAGGTAAGTTCCCTGTATGCCTACTTTCTGGAGGGTTTTTATCATAAATTCGTGTTGAATTTTGTCGAAAGATTTCTCTGCATCTATTGAGATGATCATGTGGTTTTTCTCCTTCATTTGTTAATATGGTGTATCACAGTGACTGATTTGTGTATATTGAAGAATCCTTGCATTCCTGGCCTAAATCCCACTTGATCATGCTGTATGATCCTTCTAATGTGCTGTTGGATTCTCTTTGCTAGTAATATTGGCCTGTAGTTTTCTTTCTTTGTGACAGCTTTGTCTGGTTTTGGTATCAGGGTGATGGTGGCCTTGTAGAATGAGTTTGGGAGTGTTCCTCCCTCTGCTATATTTTGGAAGAGTTTGAGAAGGATAGGTGTTAGCTCTTCTCTAAATGTTTGATAGAATTCAGCTGTGAAGCCATCTGGTCCTGGGCTTCTGTTTGTTGGAAGATTTTTAATCACATTCTCAATTTCAGTGCTTGTGATTGGTCTGTTCATACTTTCTATTTCTTCCTGGTTCAGCCTCAGAAGGTTGTGCCTTTCTAGGAATTTGTCCATTTCTTCTAGGTTGTCCTTTTTATTGGAATATAGTTCCTTGTGGTAATCTCTCATGATCCTTTATATTTCTGCAGTGTCAGTTCTTACTTCCCCCTTTTCATTTCTAATTCTATTGATTTAAGTCTTCTCCCTTTTTTTCTTGATCAGGCTGGCTAATGGTTTATCAATTTTGTTTATCTTCTCAAAGAACCAGCTTTTAGTTTTATTGATATTTGCTATTGTTTCCTTCATTTCTTTTTCATTTATTTCTGATCTGATCTTTATGACTTCTTTCCTTTTGCTAACGTTGGGGTTTTTTTGTTCTTCTTTCTCTCATTGCTTTAGGTGTAAGTTTAAGTTGTTTATTTGAGATGTTTCTTGTTTCTTAAAGTAGGATTGTATTGCTGTAAACTCCCCTTTTAGAACTGCTTTTGCTGCATTCCACAGGTTTTGGGTCGTGGTGTTTTGTTTCTAGGTAATTTTTGATTTCCTCTTTGATTTCTTCAATGATCTCTTGGTTATTAAGTAGTGTATTGTTTAGCCTCCATGTGTTTGTATTTTTTACAGATTTTTTTCCTGTAATTGGTATCTAGTCTCATAACACTATGGTCAGAAAAGATAGTTGATATGATTTCAATTTTCTTAAATTTACCAAGGCATGACTTGTGACCCAAGATATGATCTATCCTGGAGAATGTTCCACGAGCACTTGAGAAGAAAGTTTATTCTGAAGATGGCAGAGTAGAAAGATGTGCTCTCACTCCCTCTTGCGAGAACACCAGAATCACAACTACCTGCTGGAAAATCACTGACACGAAGACACTGGAACTCACCAAAAAAGATACCCCACATCCAAAGACAAAGGAGAAGCCACAATGAGACGGTAGGATGGGTGCAATCACAGTAAAATCAAATCCCATAACTGGCAGGTGGTGACTCACAGACTGGAGAACACTTAAACCACAGAAGTCCACACACTGGAGTGAAGGTTCTGAGCCCCACATCAGGCTTTCCATCCTGGGGGTCTGGCAACGGGAGGAGGAAGTCCTAGAGAATCAGACTTTGAAGCCTAGTGGGAATTGATTGCAGGACTTCAACAGGACTGAGGGAAACAGATACTCCACTCTTGGAGGGCACACACAAAGTAGTGTGTGCATCGGGACCCAGGGGAAGGAGCAGTGACCCCAGGGGAGACTGAACCAGACCTACCTGCTAGTGTTGGAGGGTGTCCTGCAGAGCCGGGGTGGGGGGGCGCTGTAGCTCACTGTTGGGACAAGGACACTGGTAGCAGAAGTTCTGGGAAGTACTCCTTGGCGTGAGCCCTCCCAGAGTCTGTCATTAGCCCACCAAAGAGCCTGGGTAGGCTCCAGTGTTGGGTGGCCTCAGGCAAAACAACAAACAGGGAGGGAACCCAACCCCACCCATCAACAGTCAAGTAGATTAAAGTTTTATTGAGCTCTGCCCACCAGAGAAAGAGTCAGCTCTACACGACACCAGTCCCTCCCATCAAGCCTCTTAGATAGCCTCATCCACCAGAGGGCAGACAGCAGAAGCAAGAAGAACTACAATCCTGCAGCCTGTGGAACAAAAACCACAGTCACAGAAAGATAGACAAGATGAAAAGGCAGATGGCTATGTACCAGATGAAGGAAAAAGATAAAACCCCAGAAAAACAACTAAATGAAGTGGCGATAGGCAACCTTCCAGAAAAAGAATTCAGAATACTGATAGTGAAGATGATCCAGGACCTCGGAAAAAGAATGGAGGCAAAGATAGAGAAGATGCTAGAAATGTTGAACAAAGACCTAGAAGAATTAAAGAACAAACAAACAGAGATGAACAAAACAATAACTGAAATGAAAACTACATGAAAAGGAATCAATAGCAGAATAACTGAGACAGAAGAACGGATAAGTGACCTGGAAGACAGAATGGTGGAATTCACTGTTGCAGAACAGAATAAAGAAAAAAGAATGAAAAGAAATGAAGACAGCCTAAGAGACCTCTGGGACAACATTAAACGCTACAACATTCGCATTATAGGGGTCCCAGAAGGAGAAGAGAGAGAGAAAGGACCCGAGAAAATATTTGAAGAGATTACAGTCGAAAACTTCCCTAACATGGGAAAGGAAATAGCCACCCAAGTCCAAGAAGTGCAGTGAGTCCCATACAGGATAAACCCAAGGAGAAACACGCTGAGACACATAGTAATCAAATAGGCAAAAATTAAAGACAAAGAAAAATTATTGAAAGCAGCAAGGGAAAAACGACAAATAACATACAAGGGAAGTCCCATAAGGTTAACAGCTGTTTTCTCAGCAGAAACTCTACAAGCCAGAAGGGAGTGGCATGACATACTTACCGTGATGAAAGGGAAGAACCTACAACCAAGATTACTCTACCTGGCAAGGATCTCATTCAGATTCGATGGAGAAATCAAAAGCTTTACAGACAAGCAAAAGCTAAGAGAATTCAGCACCACCAAACCAGCTCTACAACAAATGCTAAAGGAACTTCTCTAAGTGGGAAACACAGGAGAAGAAAAGGATGTACGAAAACAAACCCAAAACAATTAAGAAAATGGTCACCGGAACATAGATATCCATAATTACCTTAAACGTGAATGGATTAAATGCTCCAACCAAAAGACACAGGCTTCCTGAATGGATACAAAAACAAGACCCATATATATGCTGTCTACAAGAGACCCACTTCAGACCTAGGGACACATACAGACTGAAAGTGAGGGGATGGAAAAAGATATTCCATGCAAATGGAAATTAAAAGAAAGCTGGAGTAGCTATACTCATATCAGATAAAATGGACTTTAAAATAAAGAATGTTATAAGAGACAAGGAAGGACAGTACATAATGATCAAGGGATCAATCGAAGAAGAAGATATAACAATTATAAATATATATGCACCCAACATAGGAGCACATCAATACAAAAGGCAACTCCTAAGAGCTATAAAAGAGGAAATCGACAGTAACACAACAATAGTGGGGCACTTTAACACCTCACTTACACCAATGGACAGATCATCCAAAATGAAAATATATAAGGGAACAGAAGCTTTCAATGACACAATAGACCAGATAGATTTAATTGATATTTATAGGACATTCCATCCAAAAACAGCAGATTACACTTTCTTCTCAAGTGCGCACAGAACATTCTCCAGGATAGATCACATCTTGGGGCACAAATCAAGCCTCAGTAAATTTAAGAAAATTGAAATCATATCAAGCGTCTTTCCTGACCACAACACTATGAGATTAGAAATGAATTACAGGGAAAAAAACGTAAACAACACAAACACATGGAGGCTAAACAATACGTTACTAAATAACCAAGAGATCACCGAAGAAATCAAAGAGGAAATCAAAAAATACCTAGAGACAAATGACAACAAAAACACGACGACCCAAAACCTGTGGGATGCAGCAAAAGCAGTTCTAAGAGGGAAGTTTATAGCTATACAAGCCTACCTAAAGAAACAAGAAAAATCTCAAGTAAACAATCTAACCTTACACCTAAAGGAACTAAAGAAAGAAGAACAAACAAAACCCAAAGTTATCAGAAGGAAAGAAATCATAAAGACTAGAGCAGAAATAAATGAAATAGAAACAAAGAAAACAATAGCAAAGATCAATAAAACTAAAAACTGGTTCTTTGAGAAGATAAAGAAAATTGATAAGCCATTAGCCAGACTCATCAAGAAAAAGAGGGTGAGGACTCAAATCAATAAAATTAGAAATGAAAAAGGAGAAGTTACAACAGACACTGCAGAAATACAAAGCATCCTAAGAGACTACTACAAGCAACTCTATGCCAATAAAATGGACAACCTGGAAGAAATGGACACATTCTTCCAAAGGTATAACCTTCCAAGACTGAACCAGGAAGAAATAGAAAATATGAAGAGACCAATCACAAGTAATGAAATTGAAACTGTGATTAAAAATCTTCCAACAAACAAAAGTCCAGGACCAGATGGCTTCACAGGTGAATTCTATCAAACATTTAGAGAAGAGCTAACACCCATCCTTCTCAAACTCTTCCAAAAAATTGCAGAGGAAGGAACACTCCCAAACTCATTCTACGAGGCCACCATCACCGTGATTTCAAAACCAGACAAAGGTACTACAAAAAAAGACAATTACAGACCAATATCACTGATGAATATAGATGCAAAAATCCTCAACAAAATACTAGCAAACAGAATCCAACAACACACTAAGAGGATCATACACCATGATCAAGTGGGATTTATCCCAGGGATGCAAGGATTCTTCAATATACTCAAATCAATCAATGTGATACACCATATTAACAAACTGAAGAATAAAAAGCATAGGCTCATCTCAATAGATGCAGAAAAAGCTTTTGACAAAACTCAACACCCATTTATGATAAAAACTCTCCACAAAGTGGGCATAGACGGAACCTACCTCAACATAATAAAGGCCATATACGACAAAGCTGCAGCAAACATCATTCTGAATGGTGAAAAACTGAAAGCATTTCCTCTAAGATCAGGAACGAGACAAGGATGTCCACTCTCACCACTATTATTCAACATAGTTTTGGAAGTCCTAGCCATGGCAATCAGAGAAGAAAAAGAAATAAAAGGAATACTAATTGGAAAAGAAGAAGTAAAACTGTCACTGTTTGCAGATGACATGATACTATACATAGAGAATCCTAAAAATGCCACCAGAAAACTACTAGAGATAATCAATGAATTTGGTAAAGTTGCAGGATACCAAATTAATGCGCAGAAATCTCTTGCATTCCTGTACACTAATGATGAAAAATCTGAAAGAGAAATTAAGGAAACACTCCCATTTACCATTGCAACAAAAAGAATACAATACCTAGGAATAAACCTACCTAGAGAGACAAAAGACCTGTATGCAAAAAACTATAAGACACTGATGAAAGAAATTAAAGATGATACTAACAGATGGAGAGATATACCATGTTCTTGGATTGGAAGAATCAATATTGTGAAAATGACTATACTACCCAAAGCAATCTACAGATTTAATGCAATCCCTATAAAATTACCAATGGCATTTTTTACAGAACTAGAACAAATCATCTTAAAATTTGTATGGAAACACAAAAGACCCCGAATAGCCAAAGCAGTCTTGAAGGAAAAAAACGGAGCTGGAGGAATCAGACTCCCTGACTTCAGACTACACTACAAAGCTATAGTAATCAAGACAATATGGTACTGGCACAAAAACAGAAACATAGATTAATGGAACAAGATAGAAAGCCCAGAGATAAACTCATGCACCTATGGTCAACTAATCTATGACAAAGGAGGCAAAGATATACAATGGCGAAAAGACAGTCTCTTCAATAAGTGGTGCTGGGAAAACTGGACAGCTACATGTAAAAGAAAGAAATTAGAACACTCCCTAACACCATACACAAAAATAAACTCAAAATGGATACAAGACCTAAATGTAAGACTGGACACTATAAAACACTTACAGGAAAACATAAGAAGAACAGTCTTTGACATAAATCACAGCATGATCTTTTTTGATTCACCTCCTAGAGTAATGGAAATAAAAACAAAAATAAACAAATGGGACCTAATGAAACTTCAAAGGTTTTGCACACCAAAGGAAACCATAAACAAGACGAAAAGACAACCCTCAGAATGGGAGAAAATATTTGCAAACGAATCAACAGACAAAGGATTAATCTCCAAAATATATAAACAGCTCATGCAGCTCAATATTAAAGAAACAAACAACCCAATCCAAAAATGGGCAGAAGACCTAAATAGACATTTCTCCAAAGAAGACATACAGATGGCCAAGAAGCACATGAAAAGCTGCTCAACATCACTAATTATTACAGCAATGCAAATCAAAACTACAATGAGGTATCACCTCACACCAGTCAGAATGGGCATCATCGGAAAATCTACAAACAACAAATGCTGGAGAGGGTGTGGAGAAAAGGGAACCCTCTTGCACTGTTGGTGGGAATGTAAATTGATACAGCCACTATGGAGACAGTATGGAGGTTCCTTAAAAAACTAAAAGTAGAATTACCATATGATCCAGCAATCCCACTCCTGGGCATATACCCAGGGAAAACCATAATTCAAAAAGACACATGCACCCCAATGTTCATTGCAGCACTATTTACAATAGCCAGGTCATGGAAGCAACCTAAATGCCCATCGCCAGATGAATGGATAAAGAAGTTGTGATACATATATACAATGGAATATTACTCAGCCATAAAAAGGAACGAAATTGAGTCATTTGTTGAGAAGTGGATGGATCTAAAGACTGTCATACAGAGTGAAGTAAGTCAGAAAGAGAAAAACAAATATCGTATATTAACCCATGTGTACAGAACCTAGAAAAATCGTACAGATGAACCGGTTTGCAGGGCAGAAGTTGAGACACACATGTAGAGAACAAACCTGTGGACACCAAGGGGGGAACACACGGTGGGGTGGGGATGGTGGTGTGCTGAATTGGGCGATTGGGATTGCCATGTATACACTGATGTGTATGAAATTGATGACTAATAAGAACCTGCAGTATAAAAAACCAACCAACAAACAAAAAAGCTACTAATACTAATCTTTCTTTGGGTTATTTGTATGGAAATATGTTAATATAAATGTTTCAGACATTACATGAATTTTCTAAAAATGTTATATGTTCTGGTATAATGTTATAAGTCATATTCTAGTTATTACTTTAAAATGTATATCTCAGAAATAACTAAATTTCCTTGTCAATTGCATTATTATGAACTTTCATCAAATCTTTAACCATGGTCATTTTAAAGTCTTTTGTCATTTACAGACAGTTCTGGGTATACTCTGATGCTTTTGCAAAAATGTTCCTACAAAAGTGTTTCTTCTTCAAGGAATTGATGGAAAAGACTCTGACAAGTACAGGTTTCTGGTAACTGACTATACTGCTGAACTGAATGAATAAGCATTTTCAGAACTCTAATGGAAAACTGATGAATTCATCAAAGTGCTAACAAAAGATCAAGATGAAAAAAAAAATTAATTACATGGGACTGAGTGAACTGATGAGGATGATTATAATTTTTGTGACTTTCTGTTTGAATAAAAAAAAAGTCCCACAAGGACTCAGAGGCAAAAAATATACAAATCAATTTTCACTGCAAAGTAATGGAGCTGTTACAGTGGAGGATTACTGTACTGAATGTCAATATTATGACATAGTGTGAGTGTGTTTTCTGTTTGGTAATTGCAATCATTGTTGCTTTTGTTGTGGTCATCCATTTACAATGCTTGGTGTCAGTTTATTTGTCTCTTGTAAAAATAAAATACAGTGTGTGTGTGTGAAAAAAAAAGAAGAAGAAATGAAAGTGTATTCTGTTGTTTTTGGATGGAATGTCCTATAAATATCAATTAAGTCCATCTTGTTTAATGTATCATTTAAAGCTTGTGTTTCCTGATTTATTTTCATTTTGGATGATCTGTCCACTGGTGAAAGTGGGGTGTTAATGTCCCCTACTATGATTGTGTTACTGTCGATTTCCCCTTTTATGGCTGTTAGCATTTGCCTTATGTATTGAGGTGCTCCTATGTTGGGTGCATAAATATTTACAATTGTTATATCTTCTTCTTGGATTGATCCCTTGATCATTATGTAGTGTCCGTCTTTGTCTCTTGTAATAATCTTTGTTTTAAAGTCTATTTTGTCTGATAAGAGAATTTCTACTCCAGCTTTCTTTTGATTTCTATTTGCATGGAATATCTTTTTCCATCCCCTCACTTTCAGTCTGTATGTGTCCCTAGGTCTGAAGTGGGTCTCTTGTAGACAGTGTATATATGGGTCTTATTTTTGTATCCATTCAGCCAGTCTATGTCTTTTCCTTGGAGCATTTAATCCATTTACCTTTAAGGTAATTATCGATATGTATGTTCCTATTACCATTTTCTTAATTGTTTTGGGTTTGTTATTGTAGGTCTTTTCCTTCTCTTGTGTTTCCTGCCTAGAGAAGTTCCTTTAGCATTTGCTGTAGAGCTGGTTTGGTGGTGCTGAATTCTCTTAGCTTTTGCTTGTCTGTAAAGGTTTTAATTTCTCTGTCAAATCTGAATGAGATCCTTGCTGGGTAGAGTAATCTTGGTTGTAGGTTTTTCCCCTTCATCACTTTAAATATGTCCTGCCACTCCCTTCTGCCTTGCAGAGTTTCTGCTGAAAGATCAGCTGTTAACCTTATGGGTATTCCCTTGTATGTTATTTGTTGTTTTTCCCTTGCTGCTTTTAATATTTTTTCTCTGTATTTAATTTTTGATAGTTTGATTAATATGTGTCTTGGCGTGTTTCTCCTTGGATTTATCCTGTATGGGACCCTCTGTGCTTCCTGGACTTGATTAACTATTTCCTTTCCCATATTAGGGAAGTTTTCAACTATAATCACTTCAAATATTTTCTCAGTGCCTTTCTTTTTCACTTCTTCTTCTGGGACCCCTATAATTCGAATATTGGTGCATTTAATGTTGTCCCAGAGGTCTCTAAGACTGTCCTCAATTCTTTTCATTATTTTTCTTTATTCTGTTCTGCAGTAGTTATTTCCACTATTTTATCTTCCAGGTCACTTATCCGTTCTTCTGCCTCAGTTATTCTGCTATTGAGTCCTTCTAGAGAATTTTTAATTTCAGTTATTGTGTTGTTCATCACTGTTTGTTTGCTCTTTAGTTCTTCCAGGTCCTTGTTAAACGTTTCTTGTATTTTCTCCATTCTATTTCCACGAATTTGGATCATCTTTACTATCATTATTCTGAATTCTTTTTCAGGTAGACTGCCTATTTCCTCTTCATTTGTTAGGTCTGGTGGGTTTTTACCTTGCTCCTTCATCTGCTGTGTGTTTCTCTGTCTTCTCATTTTGCTTAACTTACTGTGTTTGGGGTCTCCTTTTTGCAGGCTGCAGGTTCGTAGTTCCTGTTGTTTTTTGTGTCTGCCCCCAGTGGGTAAGGTTGGTTCAGTGGTTTGTGTAGGCTTCCTGGTGGAGGGGACTAGTGCCTGTGTTCTGGTGGATGAGGCTGGATCTTGTCTTTCTGGTGGGCAGGTCCACGTCTGGTGGTGTGTTTTGGGGTGTCTGTGACCTTATTATGATTTTAGGCAGCCTCTCTACTAATGGGTGGGGTTGTCTTCCTGTCTTGCTAGTTGTTTGGCATAGGGTGTCCTGCACTGTAGCTTGCTGGTCGTTGAGTGGAGCTGGGTCTTGGTGTTGAGATGGAGATCTCTGGGAAATTTTTGCTGTTTGATATTACGTGGAGCTGGGAGGTCTCTTGTGGACCAATGTTCTGAACTTGGCTCTCCCACCTCAGAGGCAGAGCTTTGATGCCTGGCTGGAGCACCAAGAGCCTGTCATCCACACAGCTCACAATAAAAGGGAGAAAAAAAAAGAAAGAAGAAGATAAAATAAAATTAAATTAAATTAAAAAGTTATTAAAATAAAAAATAATTATTGAAAAAAAATTTTTAAGTAATTTAAAAAAAAAAGAAAGGAAGAAGAGAGCAACTAAACCAAAAAACAAATCCACCAATGACAACAAGTGCTAAAAACTATTTTTAAAAAAACCCAACAAAATAAACAAAAAAAAAAACGGACAGACAGAACCCTAGGACATATGGTAAAAGCAAAGCTATACAGACAAAATTACACACAGAAGCATACAAATACACACTCACAAAAAGAGAAAAAGGGAAAAAATATATATATATCATTGCTCCCAAAGTCCACCGCCTCAATTTGGGATGATTCGTTGTCTATTCAGGTATTCCACAGTTGCAGGGTACATCACGTTGATTGTAGAGAATTAATCCGCTGCTCCTGAGGCTGCTGGGAGAAATTTCCCTTTCTTTTCTTTGTTCACACATTTTATGGGGTTCAGCTTTGGATTTGGCCCCGCCTCTGCGTGTAGGTCACCTGAGGGCGTCTGTTCCTCGCTCACACAGAACGGGGTTAAAGCAGCAGCTGTTTCGGGGGCTTTGGCTCACTCAGGCCAGGGGAGGGAGGAGTACGGATGCGGGGCGAGCCTGCGGCGGCAGAGGCTGGCGTGACGTTGCAGCAGCCTGAGGCGCACCGTGCGTTCTCCTGGGGAAGTTGTCCCCGGATCACGGGACCCTGGCAGTGGCGGGCGGCACAGGCTACCGGGAGGGGCGGTGTGGAGAGTGACCTGTGCTCGCACACAGGCTTTTTGGTGGCGGCAGCAGCAACCTTAGTGTCTCATGCCCATCTCTGGGGTCCACGCTGATAGCCACGGCTCGCGCTCGTCTCTGCAGCTCGTTTAGGCGGTGCTCTGAATCCCCTCTCCTCGCGCACCAGGAAACAAAGAGGCAAGAAAAAGTCTCTTGCCTCTTCGGCAGCTCCGGACTTTTTCCCGGTCTCCCTCCCGGCTAGCTGTGGCGCACTAGCCCCCTTCAGGCTGTGTTCACGCTGCCAGCCCCAGTCCTCTCCCTGCGATCCGACCGAAGCCCGAGCCTCAGCTCCCAGCCCCCGCCCGCCCCGGCGGGTGAGCAGACAAGCCTCTCGGGCTGGTGAGTGTTGTCCGGCACCGATCCTCTGTGCGGGAATCTCTCCGCTTTGCCCTCCGCACCCCTGTGGCTGCGCTCTCCTCCGTGGCCCCGAAGCTTCCCCCCTCTGCCACCCGCAGTCTCTGCCCGCAAAGGGGCTTCCTAGTGCGTGGAAACCTTTCCTCCTTCACAGCTCCCTCCCACTGGTGCAGGTCCCGTCCCTATTCTTTTGTCTCTGTTTTTTCTTTTTTCTTTTGCCCTACCCAGGTACGTGGGGTGTTTCTTGCCTTTTGGGAGGTCTGAGGTCTTCTACCAGCGTTCAGTAGGTGTTCTGCAGGAGTTGTTCCACATGTAGATGTATTTCTGATGTATTTGTGGGGAGGAAGGTGATCTCCACGTTCTACTCTTCCACCATCTTCGATTTACCACAAGCGTGGCTCTGAAGCAGCTAATAGAATATGTCTCCACTTAAATTTTAATGCTTTTCAAAAAAATTTTTTAGTTATTCTTGAATGTTTTGTTTCACTTTCAGGTGAAATTAGAATAGTCTTATATTTAAAAAAGAACACCCTCTGAATTTTAAATGAAATATTAACTTGTGAAGATTGAAAATATTATATCTTGGAAAAAAGGGTGCATGTCTGTGTTTATGTGTGTGTGTATTTATGTATGTATATATACCAATTGATGTTTTATAATATGTGTATCTATCTCTTAATATAAATATATAAATATACAAAAAGACTTTATATAAAGGATATGTATATATATGACTATGTATATATATATATATATATATATATATATATATATATATATATATATATATATGCAAATTTTTGTGCTTTCCTCATCTCTAGACTGCAAGTTCCTAGAAAATAGAAACCCTATTTCTTTTGTAATACCTTGGCCCTGGCCAAGTGCCTTCCATATTTTGAGCAAATGAATCCAGGTTCACTTTTTACATGGAGGCAACAGGCTAGCACCATGTTAGGCAATGCCTCCCATACTCTTTCCAAGAGGCAGTTGGAAAATAATTACGCCTGAAAGTTAATTTTTTCTTTTCTCCTTTATATCCTGCTTTGAAGGGATGTTGCTGATGAGGTGGGGGTAGCGTATAAGGGAAATGTTGTAGGACATCTTTTGTCTCATGCACACAAAGATAGCAGATTCTACGAATTAAGAATTATGTCTCAACATTTTAAGAAAAGTGTCTTCATCCTTGGTGCATGATAGAATTCTTGTTCACCAGGAAGGGATATAAAGAAATGTAGAGATCAGTCATTTAACTGTGGTCAGATAGTTGCTCACTGCAACAAGGGGGATAATAAACAAAAGATGGAATTCTCCAGTTGATTTGCTTAATGTGAGAGGTTTAAACTCAGTCTCTGGCTATAGAGTTAAGGTGAAGAATAAATTATACAATTGTCCAATGGATTTGATCAATGTAGACTATAAATATGGATTATTCAGTCCAAAGAATCCTTTACAATAGCAGTGATTTTTTATTTATGTAGAAAATTATTTCAACTTGCTAATAAATTTTTCCTGATTATAAATAATCTTAATTCTATTTTTCAGTTCATAATTTTGTAAAATATGTGTACTCTTTAAACCCTCTTGAATGTTTTTCAAGCATATGCTTTTTTAATATTTATGATATTTAAATAATAATATATGTTAGTTATAATTATTGAAGTCACATTATTTCTATATGTGTATTTAAGTTTTTTACTTTAAAACAAATATAAATGTTTTAATTAAAAATCTAATTAGAAAAATAAATTAATATAAAAATGAGGTAGCCATTTATATCTGTATGCAAATGAGTCATATCTTTGTCTATTCATGAATAGGTCAAATATATGTTTATATCAACAAATGTGTTCATTTTAATTTTCTCAGGTACATTAATTACATAAACATTTCTGGGAAGAGGATATAAAAGATATGAATATATGATGGCATTGAATGCTTTTCTTGTTTTAATTTTATTTTTAATTGTATGAAGAGCTCATCACAGTTTACCATCTTAACCATTTCTAAATGTACAGTTCAGTAGTGGTAAGTATATTCACATCGTTGTGCAACCAATTTCCAGAATTTTTTCATCGTGTAAAACTGAAGTACCATACCCATTAAATAACAACATCCCATTTTCCCTTCCCTCCAGCTTCTGGCACTCACCATTCTATGTTCTCTTTCTGTGAATCTGACTACTCTAAGACTTTGTACAAGTGGAATTATACAGTATTTGTCATTTTGTAATTGGCCTATATCACAGCATAATGTCCTCAAGATTCATCCATGTTGGAGCATGTGCCAAAATTTCCTTACTTTTAATGATGAGTCATATTCCACTGTAAATATATACCACATTTCATTTATCCATTTATCTGTCCATAGGCACTTGGAGGGCTTCTACCTCTCGGCTATAGTGAATAGTGCTGCTATGAACACAGGTATACAGGTAACTCTTTGAGATCCGGCTTTCAATTCCTTTGGATATATACCCAGAATTGGAATTGCTGAGTCATATGATAATTCATTTTTAATTTTTTAAGAAACCACCACACTGTTTTCCAAAGCAGCTATACCATTTTACAATTCCACTAGCAATGCACAAGGGTTCCAATATCGCCACATTCTCACCAACACTTTTTACTTTCTGGTTTGTTTGTTTGTTTATTTTATGTAATAGCCATCCTAATGAGTATGAGGTAGTATCTCATGGTGGTTTTGATTTACATTTTCCTAATGATTAGTCATGAACATCTTTTCATGTGCTTATTGGCCATTTGTATATCTTCTTTGCAGAAACGTCTATTCAGGTCCTTTGCTCATTTTCTAATCAGATTGTTTTATTATCGTTGTTGAATTGTAGGAGGTTTTTATATATTCTGGATATTAACACCTTATTAGTTAAATGATTTGCAAATATTTTCCCATTTCCTAGGTTGCCTTTTTGCTCTGTTGACTGTGTCCTTTGATGCATAGAAGTTTTTAATTTTGATGTAGTCCAATTTGTCTTTTTACTTTTGTTGCCTGTGCTTTTTGTGTCATATCCAGGAAATCCTTGCCAAATCCAATGTCATGAAGATTTTCCCCTTTTTTTTTTTTTTAATTCACGTTCTTTTATTTATTTATTTATTTATTTATGACTGTGTTGAGTCTTCGTTTCTGTGCGAGGGCTTTCTCTAGTTGCGGCAAGTGGGGACCACTCTTCATCGCGGTGCGCGGGCCTCTCACCATCGCGGCCTCTCTTGTTGCGGAGCACAGGCTCCAGACGCGCAGGCTTAGTAATTGTGGCTCACGGGCCCAGTTGCTCCATGGCATGTGGGATCTTCCCAGACCAGGGCTCGAACCCGTGTCCCCTGCATTGGCAGGCAGATTCTCAACCACTGCGCCACCAGGGAAGCCCCCCTATGTTTTATTATAAGAGTTTTATAGTTTAGGTTTTACATTTAGGTCTTTGATTAATTTTGAGTTAATTTTTGTATATGGTGTAAGATAAAGGTATCACTTCATTATTTTGCATGTGGATGTCCAGTTTTCCCAACACCATTTGTTGAAGAGACTGTCCTTTCCTCCGCTGAATGGTCCTAACACCCTTGTTAAAGATCACTTGGCCATATATGTGAGGATTTGTTTCTGGGCCCTCTATTCTATTCCATTAGTCTAAATGTCTGTCTTTATGCCTGTACCACAGTATATTGATTACTGTAGCTTTGTAATAAGTTTTGAAGCCAGGAGATCTGAGAGTTCCAACTTTGTTCTTCTTTTTCAAGATTGTTTTGGTAATGCTTTTTCTTTTAGTTTCTTATTTCTCATTCTTCTTTTTATTCCTTTAAATTTGTTTCTCTTATTATGGTACCTTTTCTTTTATAGTTTATATTACTGCATCTTTCACATCTGGAAGAAAAATGGACCAAGACAGCCTAAATGAGTGACCAAAAAGTAGTTGTCTAAAGTAGGCAGGCCTTAATACCATGTGGAATAAATCTCTAACTCCTTTCTAGGAAAGGAACTGTGGGGCTGGAATAGAGCCCTGAAGCAGGAGTTAACAAACCTATGTCCTTGCCCTGTCTGCAGCTCTCATTAAGTATCTAATTTTGAGCAAGCCACTTTACTTCTTTGGACATCAGTTTTCTCAAGAATCAAAAGGAGGGGGAAGGTTTCTAAACTCTAGAATTCTACCATTCTTCAGGAAGACCAGACTTAGGAACTGAATCTTAGCCCAGGCAATTCAAACCCTCAGGAGCTGGCAGTCTGCTTTTGTCCTCTCTCAATTCTTTTCTCTTTTCAATTATATTTCCTTTCTGACTCCCATTACTTTCCTTTCCTTCCCGGAAAACTCTTTTTCCTTCATTTTGTCATCATTGTTTCTAGTTTCTCAATTTTAACTTTAAAATTTTTCATTCTATTTTCAGAAGGGGAAAAAAAGTACCAATGTTCTAATCCTCATGCAATTAAACACCATGCCACACTCTATCCCTTCTTGTGGAAAGTTCAGTTAATTACAGAGACGGCACCCAAAGAGGTTGAGTAGCTGAACATCTACATAAGATGATAAGAGAGAATTGGGCAGATACACACTTCTGTCCTCCACTACTTGTCCCCATTTCTGAAATCTGCCATCGGAGATACGGAGAACAGTGAAAGGTGGGACATTTAAGCCTCCTATTTCTTCCTTCAGAATATTAATGGATCCTTTCTGTCTCTTTTGTTTTTTTCTCAATTCCCTGACGTAGTCCTCCTAACTTGAATGACTCCACTAGGCTTGAGCTGGTCCCTCTCACTTCATCTTCTCTGTCATCCACCTTGTGCATCACTGCCAGGCTAATCATAAAACTGTACTTAAAGCTGTCGTTTGCTCAAAAATCTACAGTGGCATAATGTTATTTTTGGCATTAGTTACAAATTCTTCTGTTTGGCTTTCCAGGCCACTCGTCATCTGATAGTACTTTATTTCCCAGCCCTCCCCTTCAGGATTCTTTAACAGCTCACCTCCTTTCATGTATGCTGCTCTGATTTCCAACCCCTTGCCTTTGCCCATGCTGTTTTTCATCATTTGTAAGAATGTCTCTCTTCACCCCATCTACCCAGCAATTTTTGTCTCCTTCATAAAGCTTCCCTCAATTACTCTAGATAATACAGATTTTCCTCCTAATTTTTTATGTCTATATAATCAGCACCATACAGTTCAGCATTTAATTTTTCTTTATATTTTTGTTTCGTTTCCCCAGCTGGATTGTAAACTCCTTTAGGAATGTGAACTTACGTTTTCAAATTTATAATACCACGTGTAAATGAAAGATGCCATGATTATTTTTAGAACCAAAAATGTTTCTATGTGTTCACTGATCTATGTATTCAAGTCCCTGGAATTAATTCAGCACACAGAACTATCTTACATCTTATGCAGCATGCCACTGCTCTGAAAAATGATTCCTAGTATTGATGGAGCCATTGGGTTTACTCCAGTGAATTCCAAATTGAGTTACTTATCTTCTCTGCACTTGAAAGTCTAGCAGGTTTGTGTATTTCTCTTTTAGGAAATTACTAAACTGAATCCTTCTGATCAATGCATCCAAGAGCAGCTCAGTGTCTTCCAAAATGACGACAATGTACAAAATAAAAGAACACACAATTAAGCCAAACCAAGAAGAAATTTCTTAGCTTGTCAATGAGATGAAACAGCTTTACAGGCAGATTCCCCAAGTGGCAAGCCTCCAAACCCCTTGCAGATATAAATTACAGCATTTGAGAAGTCACACAGCAAGGAAGGATCCTAATTCAGTCATTTCCCAAACTGGTTTCAGTTCTTCCTCATGTACTGTGCAATGCATACTAAATTTTTTTCATATGAAAAAGGAATGCCTTTAATGCTGCCTTTCTAAAGAGGTCACATCTATGGTAACCTCATAACTATGTTGACAGTTCACAACTCTATTAGTTATGTATAGCTTCTACCCTCCTATTTTCCCTAAATCTTGCTCATTTCTCACAGATACTAAAGCCTACCAAGTGAATAATCAAAAGGAGAAAGACCACTGGTTTAGTCACTACTTCATTTTAATCCAGCCATGTGATTAACAGATAATTTATACAAAATATATATTAAAAGGACTCCTAAACGTGTTCACACTTCTGAATAAACATGAGTTAAATACAATGCTAGCGTTTTTAGGAAAAATATAAACTTTCATAGATTTCAGTAAAACAATAAAAGCTAGGGTTAGAAAGAAGAAGTGAGACTGTTTAGCGAAATTTTACTTTGGCCTTGGCTGGCAGAGGCTAAGGGACCAAGACTATTTTGCCACAAATATGCTTTTGCATAAAATTCTGAATGTCTGCATAGAAGCATCGCTTTATCTAAAATCTAGAGAGAGAGCTGTGGTCTCCCAGTCACTGTAGAAAAAGAAGCTCTGTGTTATGTTGCAGATGGTCAATTTCCTCTGGTTACATTCACTCATTACACACTGGGAAGGCAAAGAGAAGTGTGAAGTGATTTGATGGGACGATGCTTTTTATATAGGCATAGTGGATTATTTATTTTTAAAAGGTCAGTTAGGAAAGGGTGTCATGCTTGTAGAGTAATACATATGAAAATTAAAGTCATGAACTCCTGCAGGGGGGCTCGTATTGAAAGTCACCCAAAGTCCTACAGTAAATACTCTGTTAGCTGGCATGGTTAGAGAATGAGGTCCTCTGATTAAAAATATGTTGCAGTTAAGTATCCATTGTAATTGCTTCATCATGCCTAGATTTTAAATATTCAGGAATTAGGGTAATGTAAAGTAGTGAAGAAACACAAAGGCTCTGAATTCAGATAACCTGATTCCAATCCTAGTAATAGTCCTTGACAGAGGTGTGATGTTGATTCAGTTATCTATCCTCTCTAAGCCTTAATTTTCATATCTGGAAAATGGAGACAAACCTGGATTAAAAACCATGATAGGACTTCCACTTCTGGCCAATATGGAGTTTTGGGAACTCACACATAATAATAAAGTAGACACATAATAATTTTTGCCTCACACATAATAATAAAGTAGACACAATATATGAAGCACTGGTTTCCAAGACACTGGATATTAGGCAATGAAGAACATAGACCCTGAGATATGAGAAATGAATGAGGTGAGAACTCTGGCTGCCCAAGCTTACAACCTTGAGAAAGTTTCTTGGTCATGCAGCAGAGAGGGAAAACCAGGTGTAGTCCAGCAGAATCAGAGTTAAAGAGACAGAGCTGGGTACCTAGGGACATCAGGGCAGCTGTAATTCATAAGGCAGAGTTCAGAGAAGAAAGAGTCACAAAGAAAGAGAACTCCAGAGAACTGCACAGAGTCGATCCTTCAGTTCAGCAGAGTATTGATCACCACATACATGTGATGAAAGTAATTGAGACTGGGAAGAGAATCACCAACAGGATTAGAGGGACCAGTACCCAACTGCTCACACAGAGTCAGGAAGTACCTATTCCCAACAGTTAGAGTGGAAAACTTTGTAAGTCACATGGACTTGAGAGAGTACTAGGAATAGCCTTGGCCTCAGTAGTAGAGAATAATTAGCTCTAAACTAAACATGGCTCTGGTACTACATAACAAGTCTTATAGAAAGATCTGAAAATATGAAAACGTTTCCAAATAACTATGTCTCAGAATACAACACAAGAATATTTATAGAAATACAAAAATATCCAACACCTAGAAAGGTAAGATTCACAATCCCTAACATCCAATAAAAAAATGACCAGGTATGGAAAAAGAAGGAAAAAATATGACTCATAATGAGAAGAAAACTCAATCAAAACCAACCCATAACTGACACAGATGTTAGAATTAGCAGACAAGGACAATCAAACAGTTGCTATAACTATATTCCATACATTCAGAAAGTTGCGACATGAAAATATAAAAAAGGCATGGATCAAATTTTTAAAGATGAAAACTAGAATGTCCGAAATGAAAACGTAACTACATGGGATAAGTTTCAGATTAGATATGGCAGAAGAAAAGGTAGTGAACCTGATAATAGAGTAATGGAAACTGTTCAAAATTAAACACACAGAGATAAAATAATTGAAAAAAAGTGATAAGAATACCAGTGAGCTGTGGAACAACTTCAAGTGGCTTAATATATGTGTAACTGGAGTCCCTGAAAGAGAGGGGATGATAGAAAAAATATTTGAAGAAATAATGGTAAAATTTTTTTCCAAATTTGATGAAAACTATAAACCCATAGATCCAAGAAACTACACAAAACCCAGCACACACACACACACACACACACACACACACACACACACACTACATTAAAGCACAGTATAATAAAATTGCTCAAAAACAGTGATAAAGAGAAAATCTTAAAAGCAACCAGAGAAAATAGATATGCTATATACAGAGGAATAAAGACAAGGAACAGCAGATTTATATATATATATATATATATATATATATATATATATATATATATATATATATATATATATATATATATATATATATATATATATATATGAAACAATGAGAAAAGATAGTGGCCAATATCCAGAAGAAAAAATGTCAACCTAAAATTCTATGCCCCAGGAAAATACCTTTCAAACACAAAGGCAAAAAAGACTTTTTCAACCATACAAGACCTGAAAAACTTTATCACTAGCAGAAACACACCACAAGAAGCATGAAGGAACTTCTCCAGGCAAAAGGAAAATGACATCACCTAGAAATCTGGATCTACACATATAAATGAAGAGCACTGGAATGAAAACAACGCAAGTATACAAGATTGTTTTCTTGTGATTTAAATAACTTCAATAGAAAATTGGCTATTTGAACAAAAATGATAATGTAGTATAGGGTTTATAACAGATAAAGGATATTGAAATGCACCAATAGTACCAAGGCTAGGTAGGAGGAATTTGAAGTATACTATTGTAAATTTCTCAAAAATAAACATGAGGTGACATGTCACTTAAAGATAGACTGTGATAAGTTAACAATGTATACTATAAACCCTAAAGCAACACTAAAAGAACGAAACAAAGAGAGCTAATAAGCCAACAAACAAGATAAAATGGAATCATTAAAAAAAATTCAGTTGATCCAAAAAAGGGAGAAAAAGAGGAAAAGGAGGACAAAGAATGAATGGAATAAATATAAAACAAATAACACAATGATGGAATTACACCTAACCACATCAATAACCACATTGAATGGGAATGCTATAAACACCCTAATTATAAGGCAACAATTGTTAGATTGGACGTAAAAGAAAGATCCAAATATTCTATATATTCAGGCTTTTTTAATAGAAATTGGCAAGCTGATTCTAAAATTCATATGAAAATGTAAAGGATCTATAATAGCCAAAACAATTGTGAATAAGAATAACAAAGCTGGAGAATAACACTACCTGATTTTAATATTTATTATAAAACTTCATTAATCAAGACAGGATGGCACTGACAAAGACTGACAATTATATCAATGGAACAGAATAGAATCCAGAAATAAACCCACATATATATGGACCATTAATTTTCAACAAAAGTACAAAGATAATTCAATGGAGAAAGGATATCTTTAAATAAGTGGTGCTGGAAAAATTGCATATCCATATGCAGTGAATAAATTTTGAATCATACCTTGTATCACATACAAAAATTGACTAAAAATGAGTCATAGACTAAATGTAAAACTAAATAACAAAAAATACATCATTTAGAAAAAAACATAGAAAATCTTTGTGACCTTGGTTTGGTCAAAGATTTTTTAACTATAACAGCAAAAATGTGATCATAATATTAAAAATTGATAAATTAGACTTCAGGAAATTTAAAAATTTGAGCTTTTTGATAGAAACTCTTAAGAAAATAAAAATAAAAGAAAGATTGAAAGAAAGTATGTCAAATCATGTACTTGATAAAGGATTTGCATCTAGATTATATAAAGAACTCTAAAAACTCAATAATAAAAAAACAAATAATCCAGTTTTTTAAAAAATTGGCAAAAAATTTAATCAGATACTAACCAAAGAAGATATACAGATGGCAAATAAGCACATGAAAACATATTCAGCATCATTAGTCATAAGAACAATGCAAGTCAAAACCACAATGAGGGGGCTTCCCTGGTGGCGCAGTGGTTGAGAGTCTGCCTGCCAATGCAGGGGACATGGGTTCGAGCCCTGGTCTGGAAGGATCCCACGTGCCGCAGAGCGGCTGGGCCGGTGAGCCACAATTACTGAGCCTGCGCATCTGGAGCCTGTGCTCCGCAACAAGAGAGGCTGCAATAGTGAGAGGCCCGCGCACCGCGATGAAGAGTGGCCCCCGCTCGCCGCAACTGGAGAAAGCCCTCGCACAGAAACGAAGACCCAACACAGCCATAAATAAATAAATAAAAACAAATACTTAAAAAAAAAAAAACACAATGAGATACTACTACATACATATTAGAATGGCTAAAATTAAAATATTTGACCATACCACGTGTTGGTGAGAATTTCAAGAAACTGGGAACTCACATACATGCTGCTGGGAATGTAAAATGGTGCAACCATAGTTCGGCAATTTCTTAAAAAGTTAAACATATATCATTCTGCTCCTCGGCAGTTACAAGATAAATGTAAACATATGTCATACAAAGACATACAGAAATGTTCATAGCTCCAAACTGGAAACAAAGCAAATTTTTATCAACAGGTAATTGATAAACAAATGGTGATATATTGGTAGGAAATAACACTGCATCAAAGCCCTGAAAGAGGAATGTTGGTTGTAGAAAGAGCTGGCCTGGGAATCAGGAGTCCTGAGTTGTAAACCTGATTCTTCCACTAAAAAGCTGTGTGAACTCATTCAAACAACTTCATTTCTCTTGACCTCAGTTTCTTTATCTGCTCAATAAAGCAGAAACATTTACTTTTACTCTGAATGGTTTTTAATTCCCTTATTCACACAGGCACACAAGAAGACTAAAGAAAATGAGGCAGGGGATCTTATTAAAAGGATAATGGAGTCTGATCAATTTCTGTTATTATTTGATTGGCTATTGTAGAGAATCTGTGCCTGTGACGGAATAAGAGAGATCAAATATGGTTGGAAAAGGACTTTCACTCCAAAAGGAATAAGGAGCCAATAGTGCACTCCTGGCCTCTGAAGCACAGAATTCAAGGTGTGAGCCCAGAGTATAACTCTCTAGTTTCTTGGTAGCTCCAAAAGAGTTCTTTAGCCAAAAGTTTTCTGGATGTTTGCTTTTTCCCCTCCTCTACCCTATCACTCCCCAGTGTTTCAAAATTATCTATTTTATAGCATTGAAAAACAAAATTACATAACTAAATAAAAGCTTATCTGCTGTTTAGTCTATTCAATTACAATGACACCTGTATGGAAAGAATCTGTGGAAAAATACAAATCCTCAAAGTCACAGGAAGTCATCTTTATAGTCAAGCTTTCTTAATTCCACAGCTGGGCTGGAATAAAACTCAATCTTGACATGGTGATCGAAGGATAATTGGTCATCTAGAAAGTTACATTCCCACTGAATATTTTGTAGGTTGACCAAAATTTGTAGTGGTGTCAAATTATTTAAGATATGTACAGAAGTGTTTTAAGCAAAGAAAATTTGCTTTCTAGTGCAAGAGTTAAAGTGAGTAATTTTAGCTATGCCTGAGGGAGTGGGCTACATTTGGAATTTTCATTTAAATGAATATATATATATATATACACCCCTATCCATATATAAACACATATATAAGGATCTTATTGCTTATTCTTGTCCTGGTGATGAGAATAAGCACTATTCTGATTTACTCCATGCCTTATCCCTCTGAAATCTTACATGGTGTTATTTGAAATGTCTTCACATTGAAGAAATTCTACATTTTTCTTTTGCTGTCAAAAATAAACTACTTTAACATGGACATAATCCCCTGCAAACATTCATACTTATAATCACATTCATGCACATCCTGGGTCTTTTCTGACAGCTTGCAAATATCCCCATTCTCCTTTGCATGCAGCCTTCACAGTTATAAAACTGAAATTTCTTTGGCCACTTTCTCTCTCTCTTTTTTTTTTTTTTTTTTTAGCCTTTCAGATTGTTTTTATTTTTTTGTTTGTTTTTGTTTTTGTTTTGTTTGTTTTGTGTTTTTTTAGCATATTTATTGGAGTATAATTGCTTTACAATGTTGTGTTAGTTTCTGCTGTATAACAAAGTGAATCAGCTATACATATACATATATCCCCATATCCCCTCCCTCTTGCGGCTCCCTCCCACCCTCCCTATCCTACCCCTCTAGGTGGTCACAAAGCACCGAGCTGATCTCCCTGTGCCATGCGGCTGCTTCCCACTAGCTAGCTATTTTACATTTAGTAGCGTATATATGTCCATACCACTCTCTCACTTCATCCCAGCTTACTCTTCGCCCTCCCCGTATCCTCAAGTCCATTCTCTATGTCTGCGTCTTTATTCCTGTCCTGCCCCTAGGTTCATCAGAACCATTTTTTTTTAGATTCCATATATATGTGTTAGCATACGATATTTGTTTTTCTCTTTCTGACTTAACTTCACTCTGTATGACAGACTCTAGGTCCATCCCCTCGCTACAAATAACTCAATTTCTCTCATGTTTATAGAGCTCAACGTTTCAAATGGTTTTTTTAAATGGCTTAGACACACCTAAGAAAAATATACATTTCTTTTCATTACCTGGCTACAGGTCAAAATTTTTTAACCCCCATTTGCCAAGAAAGCAGTGTTCCCAAGTGTGCTGTGTATCAGCAAATCGAAGATGCTCTTGATAGAGAGTCACTTTTCTACCTCAAAAAGCTCCTATCATCTTACCATTTTCTTCTACCCTTGTTGCACACGGTCATTTGTTACCCACAGATGAGCTATGCACGTATCCCTATTCTGTTGATGAATCTCTGGCTCCTATGTAATATCTAACCGAACCCCATAAACTTAATCTTTATAAGCCTTGGAAGGACATAGTAAGTGAAACTTGTAAGTGAACCGTGTAAGTGAACAAAGCCTTATAAGTGAACAAAGATTTTCTATTTTCAGGGACAGTTTGTTTCTAAAAATAGTTTACATGATGTCTTAGGTTGGGTCCCCCAGGAGCAGACCTTTGTCAAGGATTTGTGTGCAACTGATTTAGTGAAGATATGCAGAGAAAAGTGCAAGGGAATGCAGGCAGCAGAGGAGGGAAGGAGAAGGAGTCCAGCCGTGGGTGATTTCAGGCAAAGTCTTGTGGGGCTTCAAGTTCATCCCATAAAGAGACTTGAGAGTATGGTTTACACCTCAAAGTTTGTCTCCCCTGAGGTCAGGAGCTGTGCCACTGGCTAAGGAAGGGTCTGGGAGATATAAAACCCCAGGCCCTTCCACCTCTTGGAACATCCTGATAATGAGGCTCTAGATGTCTGAGGGGAGTTCCTCAAAGCAAGTCAAGGTGCAGGCCACTAGAAGCGAAGGCACACAGAAGTCAGGAAGGGACACACACCAACACTAGAAGGATCCTAGGGGATATGGTCAGCACCAGCAGCGTTGCGGCACTTAGCAAACATTCACTGAGCACTTGCTCTGTGCTGGGTACTATACTCGATGCTGGGGACAAGTTGGTAGCAAGTGGATCCATTGCCCATTCCAGCTAAGTTTAAAGTGGGATTGAAAAATAATGGATGACTCAAGCCAAAAACCACACAAATGAATGGAACATTACAACCTGTGGAGTACTTTGAAGAAAAGTCATGAGAGCATTTTTTAGAGGCACCTGATTTAGCCTTGGGCTCAACAAATGCTTTTCCAAGGAAACGACTCAATATGTAGCAATTTGGTTTCTTGGCTCTATGAAGAAAACCCACATTGTAGCTACTAGTGTTTTAGTGGTTTTGCTAGGTAAAAACAATTTGCACACTTCTAGATGTCCTAAAGCAACTCCCAAATTCAGGATAAACCCTGTGAAAAGGTTTGAAATAGTGAGTCAGTGGGAAGGAGATAATAGGAGGGTGTTCAGATTGAGTGAGCTAGGAAATATTCTACAGTCTAAACTTTATATAGGCAACACAACATAACAAAAACAGCCTGAATAAGAAGTTACGCTCACATAAACAATCAATGGTCAGGTTTTGACAGCAAGGATGATTTTCTGACCAGGGATAATGAATGATAGGGATTTCCCATGGTGAGACAACATGACTTCCAGGCACCAGGCTAGGTGCTCTATTCATTATTTGGTTACGTCCTAACAAACGACCCATGAGTTAGGTACTATCTTCACCTCTACTTTGCAGAAAGGAACATAGGAGAAGAGGGTAAGAAATTTGCCCAAGGTCACACAGATGCAAAGCGACTGAATTAGACTGAAACAGAAGTTTGACTTCAAAGCTGAGCCATAACCAGTTTGTTAGACCTGCTAGGAAAGCAGTACCCGCTTTTGTGAAAACTCTCACTGGAGAAAGAAGTAGAAACGGTGGCAGGTTAAAACTAGCAGGGTACTAGCTAATCATCCACTTTAGCTAGAAGACTGGCTAGCTAGCTAATATGCCCCTTTTAACAGTGTGGGTCCACAAAGGAGTCAGCTGTGCACAGAGCAGTCACATTTCCTGTTTCCTTGTAGGCGAGCATGCTGTGAAGTCTTCTCTGTGGCCTCAAACACATCATACCTTAGACTATTAGTGCCAACATTTTTATCAAGGAATGCACAGGGTCAGTGCCTGAGAGTAGGCTCCTGATGGCCACGAGATCTTGACAACTAGAGTCACCATCAGCAAAAGAAGGTGTCTTTTACCACAGCACAAGGCATGGCTTATGAGACAACACACGCACTGCCTTTTGAGCATAACAGCTCAAAAATGTGAATTGCACATCATGAGTCTATCACCCATAAATTACACTGGGACGATAGATTGGTTCTGTCCTCTCTCGTGTGGCGACTCTGAGAGATTGGTAGTGACTGACTGGAACACTGCTGCAAAGAAAGCAGGCTCAGGGCTTCCCTGGTGGCGCAGTGGTTGAGAATCTGCCTGCCAATGCGGGGGACACGGGTTCGAGCCCTGGTCTGGGAAGATCCCACATGCCGCGGAGCAACTGGGCCCGTGAGCCATAATTGCTGAGCATGCGCGTCTGGAGCCTGTGCTCCGCAACGGGAGAGGCCGCGATAGTGAGAGGCCCGCGCACCGCGATGAAGAGTGGCTCCCGCTCGCCACAACTAGAGAAAGCCCTCGCACAGAAACGAAGACCCAACACAGCCAAAAATAAATAAATTAATTAATAAAATAAAATAAAATAAAATAAATTTTAAGACATATAAAAATCAATTGAGGGCTTCCCTGGTGGCGCAGTGGTTGAGAATCCGCCTGCCAATGCAGGGGACACGGGTTCGAGCCCTGGTCTGGGAAGATCCCACATGCCGCGGAGCAACTGGGCCCGTGAGCCACAACTACTGAGCCTGCGCGTCTCGAGCCTGTGCTCCGCGACAAGAGAGGCCGTGATAGTGAGAGGCCCGCGCACCGCGATGAAGAGTGGCTCCCGCTCGCCACAACTAGAGAAAGCCCTCGCACAGAAACAAAGACCCAACACAGCCATAAATTAATTAATTAATTAATTAATTTAAAAAAGAATGCAGGCTCAGCAGGAGGAAGCACCAAGACCAATGGGCGAGGTCCTTGGTGGGCACTAGATGGGGGAGAATGTACAACTTTTTGGCCACACTTGGTGAAGACTCACAGAGGACTCTGGACAAAAACACAGATTCCCAGGTCCAGGGCAAAGCCACTAACCCTGCAGGCTAGGTGCCTGGGAAGTGGCATTGTTAACACGTGATTCTTATGATTAGGTAAGTTTGGGAAACATTGAGATAACTTTTTTTTCATCCATATGCACTTTCAGGTTTTGCGGAGTCAAAAAATTTCTCACAGTTAAATTGTATTTGAGTTGAACAGCCCTTTCTGTAGCCATATGTACTTGCACACGTGTGTGTGCATGTACCTGTGTAAATGTGCAGGCATATGTAACAAGGATGGGCTTTTCTACTGTTTAGCCAACCGAGAGACTAGTGATGGAACCTTCCCTTCTGTATCACCTCCCCTCCTCCAGGGGTCCAGAACTCACACCTTATTTTGAGTGTGGCAGGGAGTTAAGAAGTGTCCCGAGTAGTTCACAGAGTCTCAGCTAATTCTCAAGTGAGAGGCAAACATCTTTCAGTTGTATGATCACGGCAGGATGCAGGCGAGAAGCTGCCTAGGGAGTGCCCTTTCATCACCTCCTCTGCGGGCCAGCAGGCACTCCCAGTCCAAAGGCCAGAGGTCTGCAGCTTCCATGGTGGCTCCTGTTTCTGACCCCAGGCAGTTACTGGCATTCTCTTTTTGTTAACAGCTTCCTTTCTCCTTGACTTTCCCCAGTTCCCTGACTGACCTCCTCCAAGGTACCACCTCACACTTCTCTTTCTCTTTTCAGCACAGATATACCTCATTATATCCTATTTTCTTTCCTCTGCGTGCGCACGTGTGTGTGTACGTGTCACAAACTTTTATACTCCACTCTCCTCCAGCCTCTCCTCTGATTTTCCTGGCTTGGAAGAAATAAAAAAGAAAAACAGCAAATATTTACTGTTTATTTTCTTCTCTTCCTGCCATAACAGTCCTAAGTCTTTCTTTAGGCAATATGAATATCTCTGGCTCTATCTGACATTATGATCAGGAAATCCAGGAAAGAAAGAAAAGGCCAAAGTTAAATACTTCTCACTCTTATCTTGTATTTCTTCACTAGAACATAAGCTCCCTGAGGGCAGACACTTTGCCCGTTTTTGTTGTGACAGCTTCAGTCCTTGGTATATACTATGGCATGTGCCAATAAATCTTGTGGAATCAATGCATGAATGACCATATTTCCAGCCTTGACTCCTCTAGTGGCCTTTTTCTATCCATAACTCATCCAGGGTTTCAAGGCACAGCTCAGGTCTCCCTCTTCTAAGAAGCCTCCCCTGTGTATCCCTGTTTTTCTCTAACCCCTTTGGCACTTTTATCTATATATCACACTACCTTCTTGTTTGTTATTTCAACAACTTTTAGCTAATTTATTTACTGAAGGCAAATGATGTTTTCCACAAATTTACAATAAATACTGTAGTGAATTTCATTCAAGTTGTTTCTTAGAAATCCTGAAAGCAGACCGATGGCAACATTCCAGAGTCTAATTCAAGAAAAGTAAGTTGGGTCTAAACAGTGCTCTCTGGGTACACAGCTCTTTGACTTGTCATTCTTCTTTTATTTTTAATATGTGTCATATTTCCTCCTCACTTCCTTCATGAACAAAGGATTGTGTGTTTTCCCCTACAGAGATGAGCGTGGCTCAAGGCACGTAGTAAATTCCTACTGATTACTTGATTGATTTTAAAGACGGGAGGGTTATTTCAGACTCTGAGATTCTTCACATGGATGGCTGTGGAAAATGTGTCCTTCCTAATTCACAGGAAGGCCTCCTTAGTCTTGTGTTGTGGTTATAATGCTCTGTGGACAATAAAAGAAAATGTGTATGACTGTAAACACATGTGTTCTCCCATCCTCCATCAGAATATAAATGAGAATTAAAGTCCATGAAAATGAGTAATTAAACCTTAAGGGGGTGTTTCTATTTGTTATGAAATGTGGCCTATGACTAAAAGAAAATACAATTCTAGGATGCTTGGGCTCTTGAATGTTCTTTTCCTTTTCAAAAACTTTGTCTCAGTTCAGAGCTGCCTTAGCAACTTTTGGCCAGCAACTGAAGGGAAGGGAAAATTTTTGCCACAGCATTTGTCTCCATTTCAGCAATGAAAACAAATGGTCAGAAGGTACTGGCAGCACAACTCAAATTCAAGGAGGTGATTTTTCTTACACATCAATCGTTAACATCAAAAAAAAAAGAAGCAATAATATTGATGGGATTTCATACTAAACTCTAGCAAACTAAAGAATCTTTTAATGAAAAGAAAAGCAAAAGATAAAGAAAGAAAAATGAAAGAGGACATCATTAAAAGTGAAGCCTGTACCAATGAGAGAACAAGGCTTTGATTCTTTGCCCCAAGATCTAGCAGGGCTGGTTGGGAAGGAAATGATGAGGGTTTGTATAATAAGTAGCCCAAGCCCAGTCTCCCTTTACCACAAATCCCTCATCTCAGAATTTTCTATTCTTGAGCTCTAATGCTCTTCCCTGGTAAAGCAAACACATGTATGTTGTTAGTGGTTTCTCTATAATTATAAGAGTTGTTGAGCACTATTCTAATTGAGGATGTTTATACATGTACTTCAACAAAGATTAAAAAAGAATCACAGACATTTAAAGGGCAGTGGCTTTTTTTTTTTTGACATCTTTATTGGAGTATAATTGCTTTACAATGGTGTGTTAGTTTCTGCTGTATAACAAGGTGAATCAGCTATATGTATACATACATCCCCATATCTCCCCCCTCTTGTGTCTCCCCCCACCCTCCCTATCGCACCACTCTAGGTGGTCACCAAGCACCGAGCTGATCTCCCTGTGCTATGCAGCTGCTTCCCACTAGCTAGCTATTTTACATTTTGTAGTGTATATATGTCAATGCCACTCTCTCACTTTGTCCCAGCTTACCCTTCCCCCTCCCTGTGTCCTCAAGTCCGTTCTCTATGTCTGCATCTTTATTCCTGTCCTTCCCCTAGGTTCTTCAGAATTTTTTTTTTTTTTTTTTAGATTCCATATATATGTGTTAGCATATGGTATTTGTTTTCCTCTTTCTGATTGACTTCACTCTGTATGACAGACTCTAGGTCCATCCACCTCACTACAAATAACTCCATTTCGTTTCTTTCTATGGCTGAGTAATATTCCATTGTATATATGTGCCACATCTTCTTTACCCATTCATCTGTTGATGGACACTTAGGTTGCTTCCATGTCCTGGCTATTGTAAATAGAGCTGCAATGAACATTGTGGTACATGACTCTTTTTGAATTATGGTTTTCTCAGGGTATGGGGGCAGTGGCTTTTAAGCATGAGTATTTTCTCAATTTATTGATGGTTTCTTTTGACTTGCTTACAAAAATAATATAGTTCTTGGTTTGATAATAATTTATAGGAAAAAATCATTTCGTAGGTATGTTCTAGCATGAAAAACTTCATGCATGTGGTAAATGGGTCACCTCAACCCAGATGAATTTTACAAGGGTTTTGAGTCTCCTGAGATTTGGACAATTTCTAGGTGCCTGAACTCTGGATGAGTGCATTAGACTAGATAGAAAGCATCTTCCATGACAATATGTGCTCTTCACTTTGGGACTGATCTTTTGATTCTTTTGCCTACAGGGGACTCTAGCCAGATCTTAATTGCATAGTGTTTTCCATATCCTCAACTCCTCAGCCAACTGGCAAAAATAATCCAGGACTGCTAGCAAAGAAAAAAAAAAAATCATTATCTTTTGATTAATCTGGATAAAGTGAAAAATGAGAAACAGGAGCCAATAACAGACCATGAATTTTGCAAACTGTAGTTAAAGGAGTCCCTTTTCAGACTTAGAATCTCACAGAAAATTACAGAAAAAATGCTGTAGAAAGGATTCCTTGTTTTCATTCACAGGGAAAAAAATCACTGTAGTGATTCTTCTGGTAAAAAGGATATATCTGGGGAAAAAAATATTGCCAAACCAACCAAAGCCAAGTTATAATATCCAGTACCTTGGGAAAAATAGATTCTAGTTTCTTCATTGTACCATACCTGGGCAAAAAAAAAAAAAAAAAAAAAATCTAAGATTGACTAGAGAAAAGGAAAACATTTAAAAGTAGATTTCCAAAGTCCTTATCATTAAAATGTTAAAATGGAAATAATTATATTGGCAATGAAAATAAGCACTGAACAGGGACAGGCCACAGGGACAACATCCTCAGAACATCAGTGTAAAATGAGAGAAAACTAAGGAGTCAGTCTAATGGGTGTTGACCCTAAAATATATTTGGTAATTGCATCCTGTTCCTTATCTCTATTTTTGTTTGACAGTCACCTTCACATATTTCTTTTACCAGCTTATCTGGTGTCATATTAGAGAAGTATGGACAATTTGAATAGTGTATTACTATCCAAGCTTACAAGCCTGGCTTCTGTAACAAAGATCCCATAATAACAACGGCTTAAACAGAATAGAAGTGAATTTTTCTTTCGCATAACAGTCTGAATATAATGGTGATGGTGTCAGGGACTCTGACTCCTAATTGTTTGCTCTGCCAACCTCAACCCTCATCTTCCATTTGACTCTATATCAGCTACTTCACCTCCTGCCTTCACCTGAGAAGGGGCCTTTTCCTTAAAGGGCAGGTTTCAGAATCTTTGCATATCTCTTTGATTCACATTCATTTGGCTGGAGCTTTGTCATGTGACCACATCTTGGCTGAAAGGGTGACTGGAAATGTAGTCTTTGAACTGGAAGTTATGTGTCCCTGGTAAAACTGAGTGGGTCTCTTATTTTTCATGCTCAATTTGCTAATGGTCCTTTGGCATTTCACCTGGCTTTCAGGATTCTTATTATTTTAGGGACGAAACTTACTTCCAGACACACTTTATGTGCTTTGGTAAGAGTTCAGGGTGCTTCCCATCTATTTATTTGTCAATCACAAACAGCAAGCACCTTACACTAATGATATTATTTGCTCATGCTTTCCAGTTCCTCCCTGATGGATACCTCTGACATTAGGCTAAAATTTTAGTTTATTTTTGCTTGTGATAATATTTATCGTAGTACTCAAGTTCCACTAAATTTCGACTCTAAAATGCCCTTTAGTGTCTTTAGTTATTGGATTTGTTGTGTGGGTGTCCATGTGTGTGAATAAAAGTTTTGTTTTATTGGCGAGTGGGGGATGGCCTTCGTTGGGCTGAGGGGTGAGCTTGGTAATCTGAAAGAGCAACTAGAAAATCTGGACAAGATTTTTAAAATATTTGGAGACATCTCAGAGAAAACAGCCAGTGGAGGGGCTTCCCTGGTGGCGCAGTGGTTAAGAATCCGCCTGCCAATGCAGGGGACACAGTTTTGAGCCCTGGTCTGGGAAGTTACCACATGCCGTGGAGCAACTAAGCCCGTGAGCCATAACTATTGAGCCTGCGTGCCACAACTACTGAAGCCCGCGTGCGCGTAGAGCACGCGCTCCACAACAAGAGAAGCCAACACAATGAGAAGCCTGCACACTGCAACGAAGAGTAGCACCCCCCTCACCGCAACTAGAGAAAGCCCATGCAGCAACAAAGACCCAACGCAGCCAAAAAGGAATGAATAAAATAAAAAATTTTTTTTAAATTAAAAAAAAAGAAAACAGTCAGTGGAAAATATTGGGGCTATATTCTAAGAGAAGAACAAAGCTGAGAGGTCAGGCATTTGGGTTCACTTTGCTCCTAAGGGCTTCTATGAATTCTGCAAAGAACCTGAGCAGAGTATTCCTCAGATGCACAGGTGTGTTCCCTTTATAATAATTCATCAAGCTATAAAATTAGAATTTGTATAATTTCAATGTGCGATATACTTTAAAAAATTTAAAAGGAAGCATGTTTGAAATAAAACAAAGAAATTATATAGAAAATAATATACAAACACCTACAGGCCCAAGATTAAAAGGATTCTATCATTTAAAAAATTTTATTTTCTATATTTGTAGTAAATGTTTATAGTAAATGTTTTGGATATAGCCAGAGTTCTACACCCACCTGTGTTTCCCCCATCCTTAGAGGAAACACCATACTGAATTTGGTACACCATTCTTAATGCATGGATTTGTACTTTTTCTATACATATAGTAAACATGAAGAATCTAGTCTAATACTTTGGGTTTTAAGTTTCGTATGGAATATCACTATCTTTTGCTATTTGGACTTATCACTCCATATTGTTTTTGAGATTTATCCATGTTGAAATGCATAGATCAAATTTATTCATTTAGACATCTATATATAACTTTAGTGTATGGATAAGCCAATTCATTATTCATTCCCCTACACATTTGCTATTAAAAACATTGCTGCAGCAAACATCACTGTACATGTCCCTTTGTTCTCATGCTTGAGAGCTCCCCTTTAGGGGACATCTAGAAAGGAAAAGACAGGGTCCTAGGGCATACGTATCTTCAACCTGAACACATATTGTCAGATTGCTCTCCAGAAGGGTGTCATAATGAAACTCCCAAGAGCAACGTGGAAGACCTCCTGTTACCCCACATTCTTACCAGTACTTGGTATTATCAGGCTAGTTATTATTTTATGTTTTGGGGGAGTTTAAAATGCTATCTCAATGTTGTTTTACTTTATCTGCTCCTGACTACTGGTGAGGTTGATCACATTTTCCTTATGTTCACTGGCCATTATTTTTTTCTCTTTGTGAATTGCACGCTAAAAATGGACCATTTTTTTCTATTGGGTTCATTGTATTTTTCTTACTGATATTTAGAAGATTTTAAAATGTATTCTGTGGGAAGAAGTGAGAGAGTGGCATTGACATATATACACTACCAAATGTAAAATAGATAGCTAGTGAGAAGCAGCTGCAAAGTACAGGGAGATCAGCTCAGTGCTTTGTGACCACCTAGAGAGGTGGGATAGGGAGGGTGGGAGGGAGACGCAAGTGGGAGGGGATATGGGGATATATGTATACATATAGTTGATTCACTTTGTTGTATAGCAGAAACTAACACAACATTGTAAAGCAATTATACTCCAATAAAGATGTTAAAAATAAAGATATGTAAAAAGCAAATAAAAATAAACATTATATTTGTTTTCCAAAAAAATAAAATAAAATAAAATGTATCCTGAAACTTTATTCTTTGCCTGATAAATGAGTTGCCAATATCTTCTCCCAATATATGACACGTCTTTTTGTCACAATGAAGCTTTTATTATTATTAAAAGTTTTTATTTATTATTAATGACAATGTAGTTCAAATTTGTCATTCTTAAATTTTTGTTTGTGTTTTTTTCTATCTTAATTAAGGAACAACTACTTATTCCAATGACATTACTTTTTATTCTAATAATTTAAAAGTTTTGTTTTTCAAATTTGAGTCTTCAATCCATCTGGAGTTGTTTATGTATAATATGAGGCACGTATGTAACTTAGTATTATATATAGAACATCACAGTAGTAGCAGAAGTTCCATCCTTTCCCCAGCTAACTGAAATGTCATCTCTGTTACAGGTCTATCTCAAATATGTACGTGTGTCTTTTTAGAATGTGCACTGTGTTCATCCCTGAATGAAGGTCTCAGTGTCCATCTGGTATCATTTCTCACCAGCTTTATGGAATTCCTTTAATGTTTCATGTAGTGAAGCTGAAGCTGTGCCACTGACACATTCTTTCGGCTCTTTTTTATACTAAAATGTCTTTATTTGCCTTTTTCTTAAAGGATATTTTCACTGGATATAGAATTCTAGGTTGATAGGTATTTTGTTTTTGTTTTTCCTTTCAGCACTTTTAAATGTTGTTCTTTTATCTTCTCTACATTATTTCTCTTGAGATGGTAGCAGGTTTTTTTTTTTTAAGATTATTTTTCTCTTCATTTTCCCTCTGGCTGCTTTTAAGATATTCTATTAATCTTTGCTTTTCAGCCACTTGCTTACGATGTGCCTAGGTGTGGTTTTCTTTGTGTTTATTCTGCTAGAAATTTTAAAGACTTTTGGAAATGTGAGTTTAAAATTTTCATTGAATTTGGAAAAATTTTCTCTATTATTTCTTATTTTTAAAATAAATTTATTTATTTATTTATTTTTGGCTGCGTTGGGTCTTCATTGCTCTGCGCGGGCTTTCTCTAGTTGCAGTGAGCAGGGGTTACTCTGTTGCGGTGCACGGGCTTCTCATTGCGGTGGCTTCTCTTGTTGCGGAGCACGGGCTCTAGGTGCATGGGCTTCAGCAGTTGTGGCTCATGGGCTCTAGAGCGCAGGCTTAGTAGTTGTGGCACACAGGCTTAGTTGCTCCGCAGCATGTGGGATCTTCCCAGACCAGGGCTCACACCTGTGTGCCCTGCATTGGCAGGTGGATTCTTGACCACTGTGCCACCAGAGAAACGCCCGTTATTATTTCTTCAAATGTTTTTTTTTCCACCCCACTGTCTCCTCTTTTTTTCTGTGTCTCTAATGATACATATATTTTCTTCTTGTCCCATAGGTCACTAAGGTCTTGTTTATTATTTTCACTTTTTTCCCTCTGTATGTCTAAATTTGAATAGTTTCTACTGACCTATTTTCAGATTCACTAATATTTTCTTCTGTAGTTCTCAAGCTACTTTTAAGCCCATCTAACAATTTTTTAACATTTTAGAGATTATTATTTTAGTTTTAGAATTTCTGTGTGGCTCTTTTCTGTAGTTTTTGCTTTTCTGCTGAGCCTGCCTGCGCACCCTCTCATTATGGCCAGCTTTTCCTTTAAGTCCTTGAACATACTTCTAATCATTGTTTTAATGCCTTTGTGTGCTAATTCCAACAACTGCCTCATCTATGGCTGTTTTTATTGACTGTTTTCTATCCAAGTTTAGGTCACATTTTCTGACTTCTTGATATTTCTAACAAATTTTTATCATATGGTCAACTTTATGGTTGCTCCATTGTGAGAGTTTGGCTTATATTGTCTTTCTTAAAGGAGTGTAGAATTTTATGGTGGATCAGCTTGATCCTACTGAAGCTTGATTTTAGACATTTTAGGATGAGTCTAGATAGCCCTTACTGTGGGGCGAGAGCAGCTCTGCTAAAGGCAAAGTATTTTTGAAGCTTCAGTTGAATGCCTGGGTTGTTCATGAGGTCTCTCCACTCTGGCTTGTCAGAACTCCAATGTTTTAATGTGTCACTCTTAGAATCCCTGATCTCTTCACTGTCTCCTAGAAACTGTTCTCTGCAGGCATCCTTGAGTCTTGCTTTGTGCATTCACAGCTTACTGTTCGGCTTAAGAGTCCAGAGGACCCTTATAGAGATTTTGGGGGTTCTTCCTCTGCACAACTCTCTCCTCCTGGCACCCTACTCCCATAAATTCCAGCCCCAAACTCCATATTGCATTCTCCATCCAGGCCTATCATTGCTGTCTAATAGGTTCCTACTTCCTGTTTGAATGGAAAGTGTCCTAGTCTGGAAAGAGTTGGGTGAATGTGGGCCTCACCACATCCCTTCACTAGAGGATCAGAGCCCAGTGCTGCTTTTTATCCAATGTCTGGGAAGAGTGTCTTCATATATTTTGTTTTATATGTATTTACAGAGGGAAGATGATTGTGATCCTCATTACTCCATTACTGCCAGAATCAAAGGTGTCTACTTATGAATTTTTACATCTATTATATCTAAATTCCTGTCCCTTCTTTTATTCTCAGCATTATAATTTGTGCTACCTCACCTTTTTTCTTCAGCAATTTAAGTAGAGTCTGCCCTTCAGACTCAGATGGAGCTACACCATTGGCTCTCCTGGTCTCCAGCTGAAGATCCTGGGACATCTCAGTCTTCATAGCCCCATGAGCCAATTCCTTATAATAAATCTATCTATCTATCTATCTATCTATCTATCTATCTATCTACCTACCTATCTATCTATCGTGGTTTGTCTTTTCATTCTCTTCACCATGTCTTAGAGCAGAAGTGTTTTAATCATAATAAAATTCTGCTTATCAATTTTTATTGTTTTATCAGTCATGGTTTTAGTGTTGTAGTTAAAAGTTCATCTCTAAACAAAAGTTCACAGATTTTTCTTCCATGTTTTCTTCTAGAAGCTTTATAGCTTTGCATTTTACATTTATCTCTATGACCCATCTTGAGTTATCTTTTGAGGAAGGTGTAAGGTCTTACCCAGGTTTTTGCTGTGCATGTCAATATCCAGTTGTTGACATACAGCACCATTTGTTGAGAAGACTATGCTTTCTCCACTGCATTGCCTTTTCTCCTTGGTCAAAGATCCATTGGATATATTTGTGTGGATCTCTTTCTGGGCTCTCTATTTTGGTTCATTAGCCTGTTTGTCTATTCTTTTATCAAGACCACATTACCTTGATTACTGTAGCTTTATAGTAAATCTCGAAATCAGGTGTTGTGGGTCCTCCACCTGCATTCTTTTTCATCAGTGCTTTACTTCCTTTTTTTCCTCTCACCATCCTGCTCTATGCTTCCCCTTACCACATTCCAATTAGCATCGGAATCTTCACCTTGTGTTCTACTTATGGAAGACCAATGCTATGGACTGAATGTTTGTGTCCCCCCGAAAGTCATATATTGAAGCCCTAACCCCATTGCATCTGTATTTGGAGATAAGGCCTCTAAGGAAGTAATTAAGTTTAAATGAGTTCATAAGGGTAGAACCCTGATCCAACAGGATTAGTGTCCTTATGAGAAGAGACACCAGAGCCTTCTCTCTCTCCCTCTCTCTCTCTCTCTCTCTCTCCATGCATGCACCAATAAAAGACCATGTGAGGACATAGCAAGAAGGCAGCCATCTACAAGCCAGGAAGAAAGGTCTTAAAAGAAACAAAACCTGACAGCTTTTTAACCTTGGAGTTTCAGCCTCCAGAACTGTGAGAAAAGATATTTCTGTTGTTTAAGCCACCCAGTCTGCTATTTTGTTATGGTAGCCGGAACAGACTACTACAACCAGAATAAGACAAAGTACAACTTTTATAAATATCAAGTAGTTGGATTCTGTTTCCTTAATCCAATCTGGTAATCCTTGTCTTTTAACTGGTGAGGTTAATTCATTTAAAGTTATTCTATCCCTGACAGTTTTCATTTCTATCACTTTATTTTATGCTTTCTATATTACATATTTTTCTTTTTTTTTCCTCTTTTCAAAACAAGTATTAGACTGATATATTTCCCTTAATTCATTCTTTCCTTCCATTGGTTAGGAAATTATACACTTAATCTTTATGATGTTATGGTTTATGGTTTGATTTTTAAAAATGCATGCCTTCTGAACAAAGTTCAAAGTGGATCAAGAATTTTACCACATTTCCAAATATTACAAGGACTTTAGAAACTTTAACTCTGATGGCCCCCCTTCTCTTACATGTCATTTTCTCAGATTTTTATTTCGACTTTGTTTTTATGAATCTCACATTGTTCATAATTATTTTCGTTTTTATATTGGTAACATGTGTTTAGGTTTACTCTATGTTTGCCCATTATTTTGTCCACTATTGCTTTTGCAAACCTCTCTTCCTTCTGGGTCCAATTTTCTTTTTTCTGAGGTAAATACTTTAATAATTGCTTTAGCAAGGGTATGTGGGTGGTAAAGTCTCTATGTCATTTTGTTTAAAATTGCCTTTATTATGCTTTCACTCTTGATTGATAGTTTGTCTGATTTATAATTCTAGGTTGACAGCTATTTTTTTCAGCAATATGAAGATATTAGCCAATTGTACTCTGGCTCTATTGTTACCATGAGGGGGTCTATTGTCAGTAGTTTTTCCTTTATTTATCTTACTTAAAACTTTTTATTCTGGGACCTAAGTATTCATGCTTTTCATCAATTTTATAAAATTCTCAGCCATCCTCTTGATACTATTTGACTCTTCATTATTCTTTTTCTTTTCCCTCTTGAACTTTTAGTAGACATATATTAGACCTTCTCATTCTCTCTTCATGTCACTGAATCTCACTTTCATATTTTTAATTTATCTTCCTCAATTGAGTTTTACTTAATTTCCTTAGATCTATCTTCTAGTTCAATATTTTTGCTTCAGCTGTTTCTAATATGCTCCATAAGCCATTTGGTTATTGCTTAATTTTAAAAGTTCCATTTGATTTATTTTAGTCTTCTTGATATTTGTTTCTTGTGTATTTCTTACAGTTTTGATTCTTCTCATTACCTTTAATTATTTGAACTCAATAATTTTATATTCTCCATTAGAATATGCTGTAACGTGAAAATATTGATCTTCTAACGCTGCTACCTGTTCCATCTTTAGTTTCTTACCCATCTTGGATTGTTTACTTGTGAAAGTTGAACTTGAGAGGCACTTCATTGGTGGGAGTCATGGAGCATGTATGCTTTGGAGTGGTGGGGTCTTTGTATCTGACAAGTGCCCCAGAATTATCATTGGTACAGGGGCACATTGGCGTTCATTTCTCATTGTGAGGATTCCTAAACCTTGAGGACCTTGAGGGTAGTGTAAACTCAAACCCCACATCTATGCCTGGAGCAGACCCAAAATATAAATTGCCCAGGAACTCAGGCAGAGACAGATAAACTTTCCTGTTGCCTTCCTGTGTCACTGCACACAGCATTTTCAGTCCTGTATTTTACTCAGGAACAGCCCTTTAAAGTTTCTAGTTCTCTCTTCATGAGCTTAAGGATTTATTCTGCTACCCTGAGGATCTTAAAATAAAAGCTCTTAGGGCGCTTGAACCAGCAAAGTCCCAACATCCGATTTCCCCCACACTCACTTCCACCTGGGGTTAACTGCCAAGGGAAGCCTCAGCTGTGCCTCATGGGATTGTGCTCTGTTTTTCAGATTACCTGCCACCTGAGAATTTTTCTTACTTTTCCTGTTATCTCAACTACGCATTTTGAATAATGTTATACTTTGTGTACTTGGGGGAAGGGGTTCAGGTAAATGAATTCACATTATTTAGGGAACAAGAAGCCCTGAATTTGCTTCTTTAAATGTCTCAAATTTTGAAGTTTGATGAAAATTATATGCCAGATCTGAAGTTACTTTATTATTTTGTCCACCTAAATGACACTCAAGGAAAAGTAACATACGTTTAATTACTTATTATTCTGCTGTGTTGTAATGATCACAGAGTCAGGGCTTGATGTTTCCCTAGAGTCTATTTTGTAGGAAGTATTTTCCTATATTCAGTAACCCTGTTAGTAGCTTGAATCACTGCACAAACACTCATGTTTCATTGAAAACTCAAGTTTTCATGCATATAAAGAAACTACATCCCAATTGAGGGCTCAAATTAACATGTGGAATACATTAATTAAGTATATTTTATGTTCACTAACTGTATCATACATTAATTTGAATTTATGCTTTTTACCCTGAGAATGTGAAACAAGATGGGGTTTCACAGCTGTTTAAATCTCCTTTAAAGAAGCAGAATTGTATTAATGAAACAAAAAGGAATATATTGGCAAGAGAAGACTCACCTTGAGTTGATAACACATGGATCAAATGCTTCTCTTTGTTAGTTTATGAGCATCTTTAAGGCAGGCAAAGTGATGTACAAATTATCTTAGAATCTCTGAAGTAGAGCATCAAGCTTGCCACATGATAGGTGGTAAATAGCTGTGGAAAGAAGAGAGGAGAGAGAGTGTGAGGATGGCAGGAAAGGAGGAAAAGATGTAAGGAAGAAAAGAAGAAAGGGAGGAAGGGAGGAAGGGAGGGAGGAAGGAAGCAGCTTTTGCCCATCACTATGATACCTATAAAGAAAGAGGAAACCTAACCCACTTCTAGAACCTGGGTGTCTGGGGCATAAATGCAGATGTCCTTAAGTATTACTTCAAATGTTTCAGTTCAGTGAAATCTTACATATTCCATCAACATGATTAAATATTTTAGCTCCTTGCAGCAAAGATTACATAAGAATCTCTTAAGCTACATGCCTGAACTGGAATTTGTGTTTTCAGTGGTGTATGGCACTTGAAAGTCTCTGTGAAGTTGAGGAGCATGCAGCCCATGTCAGCAAATCTTATCACTCCGATGAGTCAAATATTTCTCAGCTGCACCCACGTTTTGAGAGGACTGTTTCTTCCTTTCTTAATGACCTAAACTTCATTTTTATCCTGACCCATTTCTTATAAACTTCCATGTCTTTTCTTTCAGCAAAAGCTAAATTTCATAGACAGGATAGGATGGTAGAAAGCTCTTGTTTTCTTCCTGCTCTTGCAGAGACCTCATCAACTCTGTAAATGTTTCTCTTCAAGGGGAGGAGGTATTGTGACTGAACTGTACCTTCAATAAAACTCTTTCCAGCTCAGGGGGGAAATTTCCTTGGCTTGGTCAGGGCATTTTAGTCACACCCAGATGAAATAATGGATGTGAAAGCACTTTGAAAGTCAAGTATCTTGTCAAGCTGTATTAACGTGGCGAGTGTTATACTCTGCACGAGGATATGGGATGAGGATGGTCAGCCATGGGTAGACACACAGACAAAAGCTAGTGCAGCACAAAAAGGTAGTATCCATTCTGCTCCAATTGTTCCCTCCCTTAGTCCAGGCTGCCATAGAAAAATATCATAGATTGCATGGCTTATAAACAACAGAAATTTATTTCTCACAGTTCTGGTGGCTGGAAGTCTAAGATCAAGGCTCCAGCAGTTTTGGTGCCTGGTGAGAAATCACTTCCTGGTTCATAGATGGCTATCTTCTTGCTGTGTCCTCACATGGTAGAAGGGGGCAGGGAGCTCTCTAGGATCTCTTTTATAAGGTAACTAATACCATTCGTGAGGGCTCTACCCTCATGACCTAATCACCCAAAAGGCCCCATTTCCGAACACCATCATATTGGGGATTGGATTTCAACATATGAATTTGGGGGGACACAGACAATCTCTAGCCCTCCCAAATGTGCAAATCACTGCCCAAGAGTTTCAATATGGGGGAACTACCAACAGTAGAAAAGAAGAGGAATGTACCGTGTTCTGAGAGGAACCTCAAACAAGGAAAGATTGGGGCCATAGACCTGAGTGGACTTGGTTCTCCATTTGTTATGTTCCCTCTGGAGGAGAGGGTGGGAGGAGTAGGGTCCCCTGGTCATAGGATTCTGGTTGCTGTTGATGTCACTTCCTGCCTTGGCAAATTTGACTGGGAGAATGAGTGTAAAAAAGAACATGCTCTCTATTTCCCTCCTCCCACCATTACTCTTTCTTTCCTCATTTGCCCTACTCATCTTTCCTTTAAATATATTTTAAAAAATAATCTTTAATACAATTTTATTGGCTCCCCATCCAGGTAACAGTGTTTCTTCAAGTGTGATCCATAAACCTCTGGTGATTCCAGGGAATGTAGAGACAATTTGACAGTTTCAGAAGCTACAGCACTGATAATAAAATACTAATAATATCACAGCATAAAACGTTTAAGAGCTTATATAGTTGATAGCATATATTTTGCTTCATATTTGGCTAAAACCACTGATGTATAGAATTTGAATAATTTCTCAGCATAAGTGGAGCATATATGAAGAAGAAATGATCAACATATTTTTATTATGTTAATATTGAAAAGTCATGGTATAGAAAGATAACATTTTAAAATAGTTAGCAAAGAGTTAAATACCAAAAAAAAAAAGAGTTAAATACAATTCATGAGATAGGTGTATGGGATCAGTACTAAAGGACACCATTTATATATGCTGCTGTGAACATTAAAAGAGACTAAAGTACTTGAGCATTAGAACCCTACTGTTTGCAAAGAGAATAGTTGGCAGAATATTTCCTGATCTTGATCTAATATTGAAGTAAATGAGGAAAACTGAATACTATTATGTTCTCGCCAATAAGCATATATCTTTTTGGTTCATGAGCAAATACATAGGCATCTTGTATCAAAACCTTGCTTTTTTCCATTAAAGTATGAGGAAGCCAAAGGGAAATTTGTCATAAGAGTTTTTGAAATGAGGAAAGTGAAAACAATCATTTCTCCATGACACTAATGATGTCAATAAACACCATTTCAATGATTTCAAGGGTTTTTCTCAAGAGGGATATCTCAAAATACAGTCAATATCTTGAATAGCTGAAATTCATTACTTGTGAGCTGAAATAGCATAATTTTTAAGGCTAAGAAAATGATACCAGGATTTCTGATACAGATCAAATTGAGCTAAATGTTTGACTCTCTACTGATACTTTTTTTTTTCAAGATAGGGCTGGTGTTGACTATACTATTATATTATATATTATAACATATAAATATATAATATATACAAATTATATATATAATATATAATATTTATATTATGGTAGACTGTTAGGGTCTTGATGATAACGTGACATTTTAGTTACGGCTTGAAGGAAGTGCAAGAGAAGAGCAAGCCATTTGGATGTCTGGGGAAGAAAACTACACTCAGAGGGAACAGCAAGTGCAAAATTTCTGAAGCAGAAACATGCTTGGTGTCCTCAGGGGATATCAAGGAGGTCACTATAGATGAAGTACAGTGAGGAAGGGAGAGAGTAAGAGTGATGAAATCAGAGGTAGCAAAATATTGGGATAAAGTGAGGACTTTGGATTTTACTCTGAGATGAGAAGTTATTGGAGAATTTTGAGCAGAGGAGTGTTTATCTCCTTTTTAATGAGTTCACTCTGAACTGCTGTGTTGGGAATAGACTGAGGGAGGCAAAAGCAGAAGAAGGGAAATCAATTAGGAGGTTATTTCAGTAACTGAGGCAAGAGAAGACAGTGGCTTATACCAGAGCAGAAGCAGTTGAGGTGGTAGGAAATGGATGGAGTTTGGGCATATTTCCAGTCACTTATTCAATAAATGCTTATTGAACATTTACATACCTGGTACTATCTTGAGTACTGGAAATGCCATGCTGAGCCAAACAAACAAACAAAAACAAAAAAACAAACACAAACCACCAAGGTCTCTATTCTCTTGAGTTATGGTCTATTTGGTGATGGGAGGTTGGGAGTAAAAACAGGCAATATAGATGTAAACAAATAAGCAGGAATACATACTATGAAACAAGTTAACCAGTATAACGCGAAAGAGTGCCTAGGTGGGTGGATGGACTTTGCTACTTTGAATTGTGTGTCCGGAAAAGGCCACTGAGGAAGAAGTGACCTATCCACTTGGACCTGAGTGAGGAGAAGGAGACAATCAAGTGAAGATCTGGTGGATGATCATCCAGGTAAAATGAACTACAAGTTCACAATCAGAGAGCTTGCTCAACCAACAGACATAAATTTGGTAGTGTGGCTGGAGCATAGTGAAAGAACGGGAAAATGATAGGAAGTGAGATTAGGGAGGAAAATTACGTAGAACCTTGAGGGCCATAAAAAGGAATTTGGACTTTATTCTAAGTATTTTAGAAAGCCATTGGAAGCCTTTAAGTAAGAAAACGGTATGATCTACTTTATAGTTTTAGAAGATCCCTCTGGAAACTTTGCAGAGGATGGATTCTGTTGGAGACATACAAATGCAGAGCTCAAGTAAGCAGTCGGAAGCATGAGTCTGAGGCTTAGGAGAGAAGTCAGGTTTGAAGGTACAAGTTGAGGAGTAATCAGTGTATGGATGGCATCGAAAGGGAAGGATATAAGTGAAATGACTTCAAAGTGAGTGTGGGTGGTGAAGAGTCAGGACCCCGAGGACTGCCCGGTCTCTTTCAGAGACCACTTGTTCATCTGCTTCCTGTCACAGCAAGACTCTCTAGTTTTTACCTCCCACCCCCTCCTCAGCCCACTGCGATCGGACATCTCTACCCACTGCTTTACTGCATCTGCCCCTGTGACGCTCACCTTTCCCTCCCTGAAACACACAGCAAATGGGTTTTAGTGAATGAATAACAAGCAGGAGAATCGGGGAGAATGAGAGCATTAGAGCGACAGGACGCCAACAGAGAAAGAGCAATGTCTCCAAAAACTGAGGAGTGACAAATTAAAGTGTTGAGGAGGGTCTCCACCATATTTGAGAGAAAATTCCTACCAGAAGTACTGTGGCTTGGGTCTGACCTCTCAAATCTCAACTGCTTGCCTGTGTTTCTGATCACCATCTGCTCCTGAATTTCCCAAGGCCAAGCTTTACTACCCATCTCTGTGACTCCAAGTTGGGCCTCCCCAGGGCTGTGCCAGCCTGGCATGCCACCTGCTATCTGTTATCAGGCCTCTCAGACTCTACATTATTCTGCCTGCTAGACTGAACCTCTCTCTCACACCTACTAATACATGTCCCTTTCCCACCATCTCTTGTGTGGCTCTAGTCCTAATTCCTGATTTTGCTAGTCTGTGCATCTTGCAACAATTAATGAGGTCCTGATGAGCCATGTCTCTCAATGTGACATTTCCTATAACTATTCCAACTTAGTATCCTTTTACAGTATTCTTTAGGGTGTGGAAGATAGCTTACGAGTGCTGAGTTTTAAGTCCCTAACTTACTATGCCGTAAGAATTTGCAAACCTTAAAAGGTCTCTGGGCTCAGTTTAATACATACGTTGTGATGAAGCTTGACTGCCAGTGAAGCCTGCCCCTTTACAAAGCATGTACTCTCATATGTTTATCAAAATTAATAGAAACAGTGAGGGAAACAGGGACTGAAATGAGGAGCACTTGGTAATAAGGTCTTTTTAATATCTTGTAACGGGAAAGGCTGGACCGAAATTCGGTGGACAGTAAGGGCTTTGCTGCAAATTATAACTCTTCTCCCTGCTGCTTGGTAAAGGAAGACACAAGAGTCCTGAGGGAGTTACTAGAAGTTGAAAAGCAAATGTCACACTAATCTTGAAAAATCAACTTACAATTTAATATATATTTATTGAATTACAGTCTATTATTTATTTGAAGCTTGTTATGGGTTGAATTGTGTCCCCTACAAATTCATATGTTGAAATCCTAACCCTCAGGATCGCAGAATGGGAAAACAGGTTTGCTGCAGTTGTAATTAGTTAAGATGAGGTCATACTGGAGTAGGGTGGGCTCCTAATCCAATATGACTGGTGCCTTAAAGGAGAAATTTGGACACACACACAGGGAGGTTGTCATGTGAAGATGAAGGCGGAGATCTTCAAGCCAAGGAACACCGAAGATTGCCAGCAGATCACCTGAAGCCAGGAGAGAAGAATGGAAAAGATTCTCCTTCAGAGCCCCCAGGAGCCAACCTTGCCAACACCTTGATCTCAGACTTCCAGCCTCCAGAACTGCGAGACAATAAGCTTCTTTTGTTGAAGGCACCCAGTTTGAGGTACTTTGTTACGGCAACCCCAGCAAACTAATACAAAGCTTGAGCAGACATAAATTAGATTTTCTACAATATTTTGGTCACATTTTCCATCTTGCATTAATAAACGTGCAGCACAGTTTGTCCGCACTCCAGAATTTTGCTAGCACAAACACTCATCTCATCACAATCACCACGGGGAGGAAGAAAAAACAAGCCAAGCCGAGGTGTGTGTGCAAACACATGCTCGCTCTTCTGAAGAAACTGAAGGCCCACTTCTTAATTTAGGCGTATTTCCAAAGAGGCTGAAGAAAGGAAATCACATTTAAAACAAACATTTACCCCTGTTGCTAAGTAAATGCCTCACAACATTACTATAGTATCAGCCATGAAAATTAAGCCAGAATTATGCAGCTGGGTCTAATGCTGTCTATTCAGGCGCTAGTGATTGACAAAGAGAAATAGTTGCATTTTGTATGATAATTGATTGGGGATGTGCAGAATGCATTTCAAAACCGTGTCAGGACACTTTTGCATATCAGAAAACAATCTCATTAACACATTTCATGAGACGCTTGTGTAGTCAAGGAATTTTAATAATTCCCGAGGCCTTGGACAAGGAATACAATTCAAACCATTTCAGTAACAGAAAAAAAAAAAAAATCGATAATCTTTATATTGCCATTGGTAATGTCAAACTCATAATTCCACCTTTATTAATATTTCATCGTTTTATCGGAATAATTACTACTTTGTAGTATAAGTAAAATTATGTGCTTATGGAAACATGGACATGAGCAGCATATTTCTTCCATTCAGCTGACACAGTAGAATCTACTGAAATCGGGACTAGGATGACAGAGGGTATGCAAGAAAAATGCTGACATCTTATTTGTTGTTTCCAAATTTATACAAGACGCAAAGGGTAAAAACCAGCCCGAACAACAGGTAACCTCCTCAAGCTTGATCTGGTGGTTTGACTTCATGAAACTTGCACTGAACGCGACATTAGGCTTCGCACAGCTGACCAAGGACTTAGGAAATCACCGCTTCTATTCTGATGCCACATTCTTGATCTGCCCCACTCCCATCCCGCCTAGACACACAGGGCTCAAGACTCCTTCTGAGCAATTCAGACAGGATGGAGCAGCACATGGAATCCGCCTAGCAGACCCTAACCAGCCTGGTTTCCAAAGCCCGTCTGTTAGAACTAAGGTAAGGGTGAGTCATGGGGCCCATGTTCACCACCCAACCTGTTTGGGAGCATTGCTCTGTCATTTTCACAGCTAGACCTGCAGGCAACATGTGCTCTGTTATGATAGGGCAAGGAGTGCTCAGCTTATCAGGGATCTGATTGGCAGAGCAGCCTTAGTACTTTATAATAGTTGTTAGAACTGTTTACAGAACACTGTTTTTTGCACCTCAGGGTAAATCATGTGGCGTGAAGCCATGCCCCATCCCATGGGGAGCTGGGGGCCAGTGGGAAATTTCAGTTTTCCCAGGAAGGGGGAGCCTCTCTCTTTACTCTAAGCACTACAGAGGAGGCACTAAATTTAAATGGAAACAAGAGAGATGTAGATGAGACCTGAAGAGCTTAGGCTCCTACAGGAAGAAGAATGGCTTGTCTTTCTAACAGAATTCAGAGTCTCCTTGGAGGGGTTTTAAACAATGAAAAGGAAGATTTCTCTTTTACCCATTTTGGAATACCTATATTCCATGTACCTTGGAAGATATCGAAGAAATATGTCAGACAAACTGGTGCCTCATGGTTTTAAAGGACTAGGACTCTGTTCTTTTCTGTTGCTATGAAATCCCTTGAAACTATAGGAAAGAAATTAGTTCTTCCAACTCTTAATCAATGAACACCTCACATTCCACCCACGGGTGCTCTTCTTTTAGGTGTCTTTGCTGCTAATCCTCTTTTTTTTTTTTAATAGAGCTTAATTTCCAGCCCCTCCCCCTTCCAATCCTCTATTCTGTTGGTCTTTCTGATGACCAACCCCATCTTTTTTTTTTTTTTAACATCTTTATTGGAGTATAATTGCTTTACAATGGTGTGTTAGTTTCTGCTTTATAACAAAGTGAATCAGTTATACATATACATATGTCCCCATATCTCTTCCCTCTTGCGTCTCCCTCCCTCCCACCCTCCCTATCCCACCCCTCTAGGTGGTCACAAAGCACTGAGCTGATCTCCCTGTGCTATGTGGCTGCTTCCCACTAGCTGTCTATTTTACATTTGGTAGTGTATATATGTCCATGCCACTCTCTCACCCTGTCACATCTTACCCCTTCCCCTCCTCATATCCTCAAGTCCATTCTCTAGTAGGTCTGTGTCTTTATTCCCATCTTGCCACTAGGTTCTTCATGACCTTTTTTTTCCCCCTTAGATTCCATATATATGTGTTAGCATACTGTATTTGTTTTTTTCTTTCTGACTTACTTCACTCTGTATGACAGACTCTAACTCCATCCACCTCACTACAAATACCTCCATTTCATTTCTTTTTATGGCTGAGTAATATTCCATTGTATATATGTGCCACATCTTCTTTATCCATTCATCTGTCGATGGACACTTAGGTTGCTTCCATGTCCTGGCTATTGTAAATAGAGCTGCAATGAACATTGCGGTACATGACTGTTTTTGAATTATGGTTTTCTCAGGGTATATGCCCAGGAGTGGGATTGCTGGGTCGTATGGTAGTTCTATTTTTAGTTTTTTAAGGAACCTCCATACTGTTCTCCATAGTGGCTGTATCAGTTTACATTCCCACCAACAGTGCAAGAGTGTTCCCTTTTCTCCACACCCTCTCCAGCATTTATTGTTTCTAGATTTTTTGATGATGGCCATTCTGACCTGTGTGAGGTGATATCTCATTGTAGTTTTGATTTGCATTTCTCTAATGATTAATGATGTTGAGCATTCTTTCATGTGTCTGTTAGCAATCTGTATATCTTCTTCGGAGAAATGTCTTTTTAGGTCTTCTGCCCATTTTTGGATTGGGTTGTTTGTTTTTTTGTTATTGAGCTGCATGAGCTGCTTGTAAATCTTGGAGATTAATCCTTTGTCAGTTGCTTCTTTTGCAAATATTTTCTCCCATTCTGAGGGTTGTCTTTTGGTCTTGTTTATGGTTTCCTTTGCTGTGCAAAAGCTTTTAAGTTTCATTAGGTCCCATTTGTTTATTTGTGTTTTTATTTCCATTTCTCTAGGAGGTGGGTCAAAAAGGATCTTGCTGTGATTTATGTCATAGAGTGTTCTGCCTCTGTTTTCCTCTAAGAGTTTGATAGTGTCTGGCTTTACACTTAGGTCTTTAATCCATTTTGAGTTTATTTTTGTGTATGGTGTCAGGGAGTGTTCTAATTTCATAATTTTACATGTACCTGTCCAATTTTCCCGGCACCACTTATTGAAGAGGCTGACTTTTCTCCACTGTATATGCTTGCCTCCTTTATCAAAGATAAGGTGACCATATGTGCGTGGGTTTATCTCTGGGCTTTCTATCCTGTTCCATTGATCTATATTTCTGTTTTTGTGCCAGTACCAAACTGTCTTGATTACTGTAGCTTTCTAATATAGTCTGAAGTCAGGGAGCCTGATTCCTCCAGCTCCATTTTTCGTTCTCAAGATTGCTTTGGCTATTCGGGGTCTTTTGTGTTTCCATACAAATTGTGAAATTTTTTGTTCTAGTTCTGTGAAAAATGCCAGTGGTAATTTGATAGGGATTGCATTGAATCTGTAGATTGCTTTGGGTAGTAGAGTCATTTTCACAATGTTGATTCTTCCAATCCAAGAACATGGTATATCTCTCCATCTGTTTGTATCATCTTTAATTTCTTTCATCAGTGTCTTATAATTTTCTGCATACAGGTCTTTTGTCTCCTTAGGTAGGTTTATTCCTAGATATTTTATTCTTTTTGTTGCAGTGGTAAATGGGAGTGTTTTCTTAATTTCACTTTCAGATTTTTCATCATTAGTGTATAGGAATGCAAGAGATTTCTGTGCATTAATTTTGTATCCTGCTACTTTACCAAATTCATTGATTAGCTCTAGTAGTTTTCTGGTAGCATCTTTAGGATTCTCTATGTATAGTATCATGTCATCTGCAAACAGTGACAGCTTTACTTCTTCTTTTCCAATTTGGATTCCTTGTATTTCTTTTTCTTCTCTGATTGCTGTGGCTAACATTTCCAAAACTATGTTGAATAATAGTGGTGAGAGTGGGCAACCTTGTCTTGTTCCTGATCTTAGTGGAAATGGTTTCAGTTTTTCACCATTGAGGACAATGTTGGCTGTGGGTTTGTCATATATGGCCTTTATTATGTTGAGGAAAGTTCCCTCTATGCCTACTTTCTGCAGGGTTTTTATCATAAATGGGTGTTGAATTTTGTCAAAAGCTTTCTCTGCATCTATTGAAATGATCACATGGTTTTTCTCCTTCAATTTGTTAATATGATGTATCACGTTGATTGATTTGCGTATATTGAAGAATCCTTGCATTCCTGGAATAAACCCCACTTGATCATGGTGTATGATCCTTTTAATGTGCTGTTGGATTCTGTTTGCTAGTATTTTGTTGAGGAATTTTGCGTCTATGTTCATCAGTGATATTGGCCTGTAGTTTTCTTTCTTTGTGACATCTTTGTCTGGTTTCGGTATCAGGGTGATGGTGGCCTCGTAGAATGAGTTTGGGAGTGTTCCTCCCTCTGCAATATTTTGGAAGAGTTTGAGAAGGATTGGTGTTAGCTCTTCTCTAAATGTTTGATAGAAATCGCCTGTGAAGCCATCTGGTCCTGGACTTTTGTTTGTTGGAAGATTTTTAATCACAGTTTCAATTTCAGTGCTTGTGATTAGTCTGTTCATATTTTCTATTTCTTCCTGGTTCAGCCTCGGCAGGTTGTGCATTTCTAAGAATCTGTCCATTTCTTCCAGGTTGTCCATTTTATTTTCATAGAGTTGCTTGTAGTAACCTCTCATGAACTTTTGTATTTCTGCAGTGTCAGTGGTTACTTCTCCTTTTTCATTTCTAATTCTATTGATTTGAGTCTTCTCCCTTTTTCTCTTGATAAGTCTGGCTAATGGTTTATGAATTTTGTTTATCTTCTCAAAGAACCAGCTTTTAGTTTTATTGATCTTTGCTATTGTTTCCTTCATTTCTTTTTCATTTATTTCTGATCTGATCTTTATGATTTCTTTCCTTCTGCTAGCTTTGGGGTTTTTTTGTTCTTCTTTCTCTAATTGCTTTAGGTGCAAGGTTAGGTTGTTTATTCGAGATGTTTCCTGTTTCTTGAGGTAGGCTTGTATTGCTATAAACTTCCCTCTTAGAACTGCTTTTGCTGCATCCCATAGGTTTTGGGTCGTCGTGTCTCCATTGTCATTTGTTTCTAGGTATTTTTTGATTTCCCCTTTGATTTCTTCAGTGATCACTTCGTTATTAAGTAGTGTATTGTGTAGCCTCCCTGTGTTTGTATTTTTTACAGATCTTTTCCTGTAATTGATATCTAGTCTCATAGCATTGTGGTCGGAAAAGATACTTGATACGATTTCAATTTTCTTAAATTTACCAAGGCTTGATTTGTGACCCAAGATATGATCTATCCTGGAGAATGTTCCATGAGCACTTGAGAAAAATGTGTATTCTGTTGTTTTTGGGTGGAATGTCCTATAAATATCAATTAAGTCCATCTTGTTTAATGTATCATTTAAAGCTTGTGTTTCCTTATTTATTTTCATTTTGGATGATCTGTCCATTGGTGAAAGTGGTGTGTTAAAGTCCCCTACTATGATCGTGTTGCTGTCGATTTCCCCTTTTATGGCCCCTCTAAGTACTTTTTTAACAGCATTTTATAAATTTTTGTTTTGTGTCTTCACTTTCATTCTTTTCAGTCTATTTTCTATCAATATTTCTGATTTCTTCATTGATTAATTTGTTATTTAGGAATATGTTGTTTAATTTCCACATCGTCATGAATTTCCCACATTCCTTTCTGTGTTTTGATTTCTACTTTCATTCTACTGTGGTTGGGGAGAATACTTTGTATAATTTCAATCCTTTTAAATTTTTTGAGGCTTTATATGAGATTTTTAGAAATATTTTTGATAGATATTGTCAAATAGCCCTCCCAAACCAGTACATATCTTCCCACTATGTGATTGATTAAAATATTCAAAGGATTTGTCAAAAACCAGAGTGAAATAAAATCTTTTGTAATTCCCTTTCTGAATTTATTTAGTTAATCACTAAAATTAGCTGAAATTATGTTACTCTTGTGGAGATCACAGAATGATAATTAAAGTGCCCACTTAACACTATGGTTCGTGCTAATGCTGCATATTTATAATACGTTATCTGTAATCTTCACTATAAAATAGGTATTAATATTCCCATATTGCAAAGGAAGAAACTGAGTGTCAGATCATTTAAGTAACTTGTCCAAAATCACATAGAAAATGAAGAAGTATTGGAATTAAGACTCAAACTTATTTCTACCATCATACTCTTCTTCTAAGGCCAAGGAAAAATGGTCACACAGAGATCATGCTTTTCCCTCATCTTTCCTTGCTTCTGTAATACCCTAAGACCTATCAGGAGTCACGTTCAGACTATTCTGAGCAGCCACAAACTTCCATTTTCCATTTCTACTTTTACCTTTTTCCCATTCCAGAGGCCAACTGCATCTTATAATTGGACAACATGCTTATTGGCTTCTTCCCAAGTGAATTAGGTCTGCACAGTGGATTTTGTATTTTAAAATACTGAATCATTCATACCTTTAGATGGGGCATGAGCTCTCTAGTAATCTACTGTGCTCACAGCCTTATTCTGACTGGTATTGGCCTAAGCAAAAATGTGTGTTATCTGCCTGATCCTTGGGGATCTCATCTCTGAATATGTGAGTATTGATGTAGAACCTTGGCTCTTTTTTTTTTTTTAACTCAATCTATGGTAGGAAATGTATTTTACATTTTGATCCAGTACACACTCATTTCCTACATATGTATGTAAAAGAACACACCCTTACTATTGATACATTCTATTATTTAAAAAACTCTGGTCATGATTCAATAAGTTTATTTCATGAGACAATAATGGGCTATAACCTATAATTTAAAAATAACTTATAGTTTGAGAACCCAGAGAAAAGGCTAAACTAGGCCAGTTGTTCATTGTGTACTAAATAATAATTACTAATCATTAAGAATAAAGACACATCTTTCTTCTCACCCCACCTCCCAAGTTCTAAGGTCAAACCTTCTATAATTATTGTCCTCAACAGCAAAGTCCCCAAATGCTTGACTACTTTGACCCCTAGAAAGCCACAGTAAATGATAAGCAGAGACTAGACAAATTACACTACTCAACTGCACGTAACCTTTTTGAAGTCTCCTTCGACTGGATTTCCAGCACTCCCACATTCGTATTGCAAGACCAAGTTTAGAAGAAGGTAAAATAAGGAAAATGGAAGGCTTGGCAGGAGGGGAGGAACCATACAATGAGTTACTTGGTTGGGGCTTTGGGCCAGCATGCCCTGCCCAGTAAAGGAGTTCATTCTATGGCTTCTAAAAGGTTAAGTATTAAAGCTCTGAAATGGGACTTGGACCAGCCTGAGCTTCCCTGGAAGCTGAAGTAGAGGCAAAGGCGTGGATGGTGACATGAGTGAGGTGGGTCTGAGGTCCAGAGACAAATACTTTGTGAGAGGCAACAGGGCCCAGGTGCCCATCAAGGGTCACTTTCAGGCAATGCCAAGGCAAAAATCAGCCTGTGATTCCCTCTTTGGGAGAGGCCATAATGATCCACTTCCACTATGAGGATGTGGACACCTTTTTCATATATCTGCCCCCCTGCATTCCCCCACCACCCCACCCACCCACTATGATTGCATTATTTAATGGGATTAAGAAGGTTGATCTAACAATGAGGCATCATTCAACACACTCTACTCTGAATAAAAATTTAAAAGAACAATATTTGGAAGGGACACTTTCTGGGCAGCTTTAAACAAACAAAATTACTTAATAACCCTTGTGGAAAAAATTACAGTAGGTTACAAGAGGGGAGGAAGCCATGGTAATTGGAAAAAATGTATGTTCCTTTGGAACGGCTTAACTAATAGAAGACACTTGGTTTTGTTAGTAATAATTGAAACAGATTTCCATGATGAAGTAGGTGAAATGCTCCCATGCTTGGAATTTAATAGAGAATTGTTTTAACATGTTGCCTTTTCCTTTGCTGGTATTCTAGAGTCAAAACACAGAGTTTCTCTATAACCCTAGCAATACTTGTATGGAATTCGGGATTGTTGAGGGTAACTTAGATCTCTTCCCAAAGAGTTAGTTACTGCAAGTATTAGAAGGATCTTGATACACAGTCATATCCATGGCACAGCAATACATCCTCCAGCAAAAATGGTTTCTATCAGTTTCTGCTTAGTTGACTATACACACACATACACACACACACACACACACACACAAACAACCTCAGAGTTTTCCCTGGAACATGCATGAGGTCCTACTTGACCTATTTATATGGCTATAGCAATCTGTTCAATTAGGCTCTCTGGAAGCTTTCCTTGGTTTTCTGAAGTTAAGTCCATCTGTTTTGCTGCAATTTAGTGCTAATATTAGTATGACTTGGAAATATAAGTTCAAAACCCAGTCTAGTTGTCCCACTTATATCCAGGGACACATACCCTTTTTGTGGCTTTTTCATAACCCTCCTATAGGTGATGTGCTTTGCTGAATACAGCTTGAGACTTATCCATCATTGTTCTCAGGCAATTTCTGTGCCTCATTAGTCAGGATAATTGAGAATCAGCTGGATTTGTCAAACAAAGTCCACTGGCTTAGCTTCAAATTTTTCTTGCGTTTGTCCTACACTAGATGACATTAGGAAAACAGTATTGGTAGCAGATCAACTCTTGTACCCAATCTTGTACCTAATGGCTTAGCTGCTTGACATAATAATGTATGTACTCTGCAGTGATGTCTACTGGCATGGGGTGAGACAAAATGCTGTCTGGCTGGGACAGATAGGGTCCCCACTCCTGGAAAATAAACATATTTGCTGGGTTATTCTTGGAAGAGCTGTTTGAAAATTCTTCAAGCAAGGGGTAGAGAGTGGTGATGAATTACAGACATAATGCCAAATGAGTCCCCACCTCCCCAGCTCATAAGTCCCACAGTTGGCTACAGATGAAAGTCCATAGGGATAGAAGCAGAGATTAAAAGTGCTGGCAGCTTGGACCACTCCTTCCTGTGAGCTCATTCTATGCATAAAGTGAAAGAAAACCTTATGAAAATCCCAGACTTTGAGAACCTCAACAACCTGGACATTCAGAGTCAAGGATGACCTGCACCTAGGGCCACAGCTGTACTGCACAGACCTCTCATTCATTCCCCCAACCTTCTCAACCATAGAATAGAACATCCTATAGAGAGCAGTAGCTAGAGATGTGAAGCCAGAACCCATGAGAGACCATGACTACTGACAGGCAGATTCTTCATGTCCTGAGTCAGAGGGTGAGCACCTAAGCCAAGTCCAGCACAGCCATCTAACTAAGCCTCTGTCTGGCTGCACCCCCCTCTCCTGCACTTCCAGGTCTCTAGCCCTTGTTTAGACTCTCCTGTTGAGCCTGCTCAGCTACTCTCTTTCTCTCTCTTATTGCACATTAATACTACTCTTTGAGTGGTTACTGGTGACTTATAACTTCGATCTTTCTTCAGCTTCTAGCACAAACCATGAGTATAGAATTCATGGGTTTTGTAATGAGGCAGATCTGGATTTGATTTCTAGCCTTTTTTTTTTTTTTTTTTTTTTTTTTTGGCCTATTTGCAGTGACACCTTGAGCAGGATGCTTAACTTCCCATCTGTAATCCCTGCAGGATGGCTGGAAGAATTAACTCGCCCTTTCATTCAGCAAATGTTCATTAAACATCCTAAAATAGGAAAAGCAGAAAGCACAGTGACTGGCATATAATAAGTTCATGATCAAGAATAATTATGCTTAGTGTGATGAAAATAATAATAGAGACAGAAGTAATATTAAGCACCAATCTGACCTCGTCCCACATCCTTAGCTACTTCAATCTGAGATCAGTAAATATTGATCCATTGCCCATAGTTTCTATGGCTTTGGTTGGGCCTCTAACTTCTAGTTCATTATCACTATACATAGCATTTCTTTCTTGGCTTGGCTCTTGCAAAGTTCTCAGGTTGTAGTCTTGCCTTTTTATCTGGATAATATAATCATCTACGAGAATTTGAACTCTTCACAAGCTTTGTGTATCAAGTGACGCTCACTAGAAGAGTTCCTGCGCGGAGGAGCCGTTGGATGGCATCCTGAGATATCTCCACCTGCCATATGGTGTGGCAAATGTCATGAGGTAATTGCTTCCTTCATTCCAGGCCAGCTTGCCAGGAACCTGATGCTACCTCTGTAACACATGATACCAGTGGCTTAACTGTTCTAAGGCCTTCAAAAGCAACTATTTTGCATGTTCTAACGCCATGGATTCCCTAAAGTCTTCACCACCCTACAGAGCTGGGCTTTCCGAGTTCCTCCTCCTAAGTACAGCTCTCTAGTTTTATGTTAATTGTGCTTGTTCCTACTACTCATTCCTGGAATTGGTCTAAGTTAATAAGAGTGTTCTGAATACAATTACCAAGTGACTGTTCCCTTAGAAGTTATGGTTCATACGCCCCAGCTAATAATATCATAACTTGAAAGAACTTGTTTGTAACTGTTTATGAATGTTCTGTCTATTTTATTTTCTTTACTTAGAACAAAATACTAATTATGTTTTTTTCTTGTTCTACAGCTGTTTATGTCATTATATAACAACATCTACAACATGGGTGTCTAGAGGGCATTGTCTTTCTTTAGGTGAACATATTGTCTAATTTATTAAACACATGTAATGGATAATTGATCAAATTAGTGACTTTACATAAGAGGCCTTGTACAACAAGGTTTTTATTTAGTTATTTCTCTTGGTCACATCCTTAGGGTTAGGTAAGCAACAACATAATTCATCCTTAACTTCTTGCAACCTGTGTTTACTAATTGCCTTGTTAGCTGTTTTGATATTTTTTCTTAGGGCTGCATTCAAGTCTCTCAATAGAGTGAAAAGGGCACGTGGGAGAGGGCTGGAAGGAAATGGTGAAGCCATGCTTCACATAGGCAAGCTCAGTGTTGCTGAGGTTTCTGATTTTTCAGAATATTAATAGATACTAGAAACCAAAAGAAAAATCAGTGGACCAGACTTAATTGATGGAATGGCAGTGTACAACCCCTGATTTACTATCCTTGGGTTCTTGCTTCCTTGAGTATTCTTCACATAATAAAGGCCAAGGTACTTAACAATGAGATCTATGCTGTCGGAGGCTGAGGACATTACATTATGCTAAGAATAGTAATTATTCTTAGGATTTTAAACATATTTTAGAGTTTTTTGGCTGTCAGTGGTTGATCTGTCAACTTTTCAATTGATTCTGGAGAATATGTGTGTGTGTGTGTGTGTGTGTGTGTGTGTGTGTGTAAAAGAAATGACCCTCCTCAGTTCTACAGCTAGGTATTTTCTTATTAGCATAACGTACATGTATCTGTAGGACTTTGTTTCTACATTCATATAATGTCTCAGAGGGTTTTCTCCCACCGTAAAGTCATGGAGATACAATTCATATTTTTCTCCCAAATCTTCAAGAATTTGGCAAAAGAAGCATCTAACCAGCATTTTGGTTGATAGACCCAGAGGTGTGTTACTAAGTGTTCGATAGGGCTTTCTCCTGTGGTTGGCATATCATGTTCCCTGGACTTCCGTACAGTGTGAAAATGTTAGCAAAATCAAAATTCTCGACTTCTTTAATCATCTGTTTAAGGAACTACTTAAAGCTCATGCCACAACTACTGAAGCCTGCGCGCCTAAAGCCCGTGCTCCGCAACGAGAAGCCACTGCAACGAGAAGCCCGCGCACCGCAACGAAGAGTAGCCCCCACTCACCGCAGCTAGAGAAAGCCCGCGCGCAGCAACGAAGACCCAACGCAGCCAAAAATTCAAAAAAATAAATTAAATAAATTTAAATAAGTAAATAAATAAATAAAGTTTATTTATTTATTTAAATAAATAAATTTAAAGTTTATTATTTATTCCTTATAGTTTCTTGATACGCTCTTAAGTTTTCTGTGTCCACCCTAGAAAGCATCTTAATAGACTCACACAGAGATAAATGCTGATGGAGCAGGGAGAACTGAAGGGGAAAGCAGAAGCGAAGGGAAAAGAAGATTTCATCATTCAAAGAAACTTTATATCTTTGACAAGTACAACTGGAACTTCTGCTGAAGAATAACTAGAGGAGTGCACAATTAAACCCCCAAAAATCTCTAGCACTTTCTAGTAGCCTTTACCCTCACAGCCTGCAGATAGTTTATTTAATATTTCAAACACATGCTTCCCTTTTCAAAAGCCTGGGATAATTCTTAGATAAAGCAGAAGAAATGTGACCTATCCCTAAACAAAGATTTTGCTTATATTGTCCCAGCAGGATATTTTCTTGCTCCATCAGATTTCTAGTTCTTTTTCTTTTGCTGATTTTTAAAATAAATTTTGTAATCTTAAAAAGCAACAAAATTTTTGGGAGAAAATATTTGCAAATGAAGCAACTGACAAAGGATTAATCTCCAGCAGCTCATGCAGCTCAATAACAAAAAAACAAACAACCCAATCCAAAAATGGGCAGAAGACCTAAATAGACATTTCTCCAAAGAAGATATACAGATTGCCAACAGACACATGAAAGAATGCTCAACATCATTAATCATTAGAGAAATGCAAATCAAAACTACAATGAGATATCATCTCACACTGGTCAGAAATCTAGAAACAATAAATGCTGGAGAGGGTGTGGAGAAAAGGGAACACTCTTGCACTGTTGGTGGGAATGTAAATTGATACGGTCACTATGGAGAACAGTATGGAGGTTCCTTAAAAAACTAAAAATAGAACTACCATACGACCCAGCAATCCCACTCCTGGGCATATACCCTGAGAAAACCATAATTCAAAAAGAGTCATGTACCACAATGTTCATTGCAGCTCTATTTACAATAGCCAGGACATGGAAGCAACCTAAATGTCCATCATCGGATGAACGGATAAAGAAGATGTGGCACATATATACAATGGAATATTACTCAGCCATAAAAAGAAATGAAATGGAGGTATTTGTAGTGAGGTGGATGGAGTTAGAGTCTGTCATACAGAGTGAAGTAAGTCAGAAAGAGAAAAACAAATACAGTATGCTAACATCTATATGGAATCTAAGGGAAAAAAAAAAAAAAAAAGGTCATGAAGAACCTAGTGGCAAGATGGGAATAAAGACACAGACCTACTAGAGAATGGACTTGAGGATATGTGGAGGGGGAAGGGTAAGATGTGACAAAGTGAGAGAGTGGCATGGACATATATACACTACCAAATGTAAAATAGATAGCTAGTGGGAAGCAACCGCATAGCACAGGGAGATCAGCTCTGTGCTTTGTGACTACCTAGAGGGGTGGGATAGGGAGGGTGGGAGGGAGGGAGATGCAAGAGGGAAGAGATATGGGAACATATGTATATGTATAACTGATTCACTTTGTTATAAAGCAGAAAGTAACACACCATTGTAAAGCAATTATACTCCAATAAAGATGTAAAAAAAAAAACAACAGAAGACTAAAATTGCAGTAGCATTCATTGGGATCTTTATAGTTGGATCACGATGTAGTGGATACTGTCCTGTACCACTCTGATGCCCCCTTCAGGACCAAGGTACTCATCTCCTCAGTTGCCAGAAATGTTGGCTGCTGATGGCTCGCAGCTGAGTCTCAGCTCCATACAGTATTTGCTTGTGGACAAAGGGACCTGACTCACCCAAGTTAACATACCTTCCCTGGAGGCGGCCAGAATCCAGTGACTGGTTCTGGTGACCTCCTAGCCTCAATTTGGGAAATCCCTGACATATCATCACAGTGCCATAGATCCCAGAGAGACCTGTTAAGGCCTCTATTGCAACCACATTGGAGTTCAATTTCTCTTTCTCACAGTCTTACTTCTCTCATTTCCCCTGCAAACTTCTTGCATACAAGTCTTTATCTCAGAGTCTATTTTCTGGGGAATTGACAAAAGAGAGTTGATACCAAAAGTGGTCCTAGGAAGCAGCCTCTAAACTGGAATTTTTGAACTAGATTATTTGCCAGCCAGCTGCCAATGAGAACCCCATCACTACTGACAGGTTGAGGACTCAGAGCCCCCAGTGTGTGTGGGTAGTACTGGTGCAGTTATTAATGCTATTACCAGTGGCAAACTGGAATGAGATACCAGCTAAAAAGAGTGCACTGGTTGGTGCAAGATCTGAGGAGAGTTTGAGAAGTATGGGGGAAGTAGAAATCATGAAGATTATGAAATTGGATGGCTGCTCTTGTGCTATTGATGTATTAGGATAAAGACAGCAAAATGCTGAGGAAGATTAATCCCCAACATAAGACAAAATGTGAAAGTCAGAGGGTCTTATTGGCAGCATAGAAAGAGACTCATTTCTAATAACTGAGGACAGAAAAATCTGAGAACCAGGCCCAGAACTTAATTATCAGGATAGTAGAGCTCAGAGAAGGTTGAATACTCAACCCCAATCAGTCTGCTTCACCAACATCAATTTCTAAACTTGGGTCTATATCTCAGATTTGAACTCACTGACAGAAAGGGAAGCCATGTTCTGATCAGAAAGGGCCCTGCAGCATCATAGCAAGAGTGTACAGGAATGAGTCTCCCAATTGGAATGGAACAACATCTACTTCCTTGGGTAACAACATACCAAGGAAAGGGGATAACCAGACATTTTGAGAACTCCTTGGGAAATGTTCTGTGTTAATGTTGCTAGCCTAGGACTTAAAGCATCATCATAGCCCCTGTTAGAGCAGTGGCATCTGAGTGCCAGGTAATAAATGGGATCATGTCCTGTGTTTGGCTCAGAGGGTCCAGTTGGTGGACACTTCAGCATGGACGGTCATGCTTAGAAGTTGGCAGAAACCCTACATTGGTTCCTTGGCCTGTGGTGAAATAGCTATTATAGTGGGTAAGTCGAAGTAGAAGTTTTTGAAACTGCCCCTTCCTCTATCCAAGAGAGTGAATCAAAAAGATTTTTGCATCCTGAGTAGATTGTCAGAGGTTAGTGTTACCCTTAAAGACCTAGAGGGTGGTCACCTTCGCTTCTCCATTGAATTTACCAGTCTGGCCCCTACAAAAAGCAGATGGATCCCCACTGATGATACTGGACTTCCACTAACTCAACCAAGCATTAGCCCTAACTGTAGATGCTATGTCAGATGTGGTATTTCTACTCAAACAGATCGACATATCCTTAGGAACATAATTGGGCAGATGACTTCTTTTCCAACCTTATCAAAGGAGGATCAGAAGCAATTCCCATTCATGCAGGAATGACAATATTTAAGATCTTGCCTCAGGGCTCCATCAATTCTCTAACCCTCTGTCATAGTGTGGTATGAAGGGACCAGAACCATCTGGATATTCCACAGAATATCACATTGGTTCACTGTATACATGGCATGTTAATTGGACTTGAAGGCTATTGCAAAATACCTTTGTTCCTGAGGGTGGGAGGTAAACTCTATAAAGATTTGAGTTTCCTCTACATCAGTGAGGTTTTTAAGTGTCCAGAGGTCCAGGGCATGCTTAGACATTCCTCTAAAGTAAGGGACAGATTGTTGCATCTTGCTTCTTCTGTCACTATGAAGGAAACACAGGTTCTAGAGGCAGCATATTTCACAGCTGGGAATACTGCTCCAATCCATTTACTAAGTGACACTAAGGCTGAGAGCATTAAGTGGAAAATAAAGTAGCAAATGCAGTCCATGGGATAATCATCCCTGTACCCTGGACCACAAAATCCAGCAGATGCTACGGTACTAGAGGCACTGGTATCAAAAAGAAATATTCTGTGGAGCTTATAGCCAGCCCTTACAGGGAAATCACAATGTAGACCATTACGGTTCTGGAGCAAGGCCCTGCCATCTGAAGTCTAGAATCACATACACCATTCAAAATACAGCTCCTGCTATGCTACCGGGCCCTGGTAAAGACTGAGCTTCTAACCAGATCACGAAGTGACTATGAAGCCACAGCTGTCCATTATAGATAGGTTTTGTTTACCAAGCCATAGATCATGCAGTCTCAAAAGCAATTGTAAGATGGAAATGGTACATCTAGGATCAGAGATGAGCAAGGCCACAGACACAGGTAAGCTGCACAATCAACTGGTCAAGATTGCCATGTCATCAACCACTATTTAACTGGCTTCTCTCTCTCAGCTCACATCTCTGACCACGTGGGAGTCCTTCAGACCAGCTGAAGGAGGAAGAAAAAGACTGAGATTATTCATAGATGAGTCAGTTCAAATGTGGGCACAGATGAAAATGGACTGTTATTGTACTACAGTCTTACTCAGGAGTGATCCAGGGAAAGGACAGTGAGGAAAAATCCTGCTAGTGGGCAGAGTTTGGGGCAATGCATCTGGTCATCCACTTTGTGTGGAAAGAGAAATGGTTGAGGGAAAGATAGACATGGATACTTGGGCAGTAGTGAAGAGTTTCACTGGTGGTTCAGGGGTCATGAAGGAATAATATTGAAAAATAAAGAAGACAGAGGGCAAAACATGGTGATGGGCACAAAGGGTGAAGACCTTTTTTTTGCCTGTCAACACTCCCCAGAGAGCATCCACCCAGGAGAGTGCTTGCCAGGGTTCTAGGCAGAGAATAAGTCCTCAACAAAGATGTATTAACTGGGAAATAACAGGTAATGGTGGTTGTCCCCAGGAGAATGCAATGGAAAAAAACTAAATGTTTGCATCATATAGAGGAACAAAAACTAAAATATTCTCGGTTGAGATAGGTTTTTAAATATGCATAACTAGAAGCAAAAATGAGATAACAAAGCAACATCAAGTGACATTTAAATCTTACATTGTTCTGATGAAGAGGATGTTTTAACTTGGAGTCAATGAATGGGCCTCAGCATTTCAAGGGAGATTTTTGTGAAGCTGAGTGGATGTTTGTGTGTAGGTATATTAAATGGGAAGTGTTTCACTACCTTAAACACTGGCTAGTTCAAAGAGCAGTGGTTGAAGAGTCAGGGGACCTGCATTCGAGCCTCCTCTTTCTACAAACAAGCTTTGAGACTTGAATCTTTCTAGACCTTGGTTTCTGCATCTATAAATAAGGGGGGCAGCCTAGATCAGAAGCTTTTTTCGTTTTTCCTGCTCTAGCATGTACGTGTCTTTGTGCAACCCAGGATCATATGTGATACCTAGACATGTACAATCAGACTTTGACCATAGGCAGCAGCCCCAATAAACTGACCACTTTAGAAATTCCCATGCCTCAACCACTACAAATAGGAGAAATCTTGGTCAATAACGTATTTAAATTACTGTTCAATTATGAAGTTCTATCTTTTTTATATAGCTTCTAGAAATAGAAATTGCTATGTAAGAGGCAAACACTAGGCTTTTTTTTGGGGGGGGGGGAGTCTCTTTTCTTGAGCTTCTAGAATACTCCAGGACCCACACATTTTTGTTTTTTCAATTGCCAGTCACCTTTTAGTAAGTGTGTCTTCATCTTGGCCCAAAAACGCAAATAGAAATTAAAAAAAGAAATTTATAATGTTCTAATGCCACTTTTATGCACTCTATGCTTTTCCTGTGAAAACATGAAACATTTCCTATGTGACTACAAGTCTACAGAAAAACAAAAAGAGCAAATAAAACTGAATTTGAAAATATTTATTCCACAGGGAGGATGTTAAGTAATTAAGAAGACATGTCTCAAGTGCCTTAAATACATGAATTAGATTAGAATAAAATGCAAAATATGACCCCACCCCATAAAAGGGCATTTTGGCCCATACAAGTATTTTTCTTAAAAAAAATTACTTTTGGATATACTTTAGCAAAATTAAACAGTAATAAAAGATTAGCCACCAGGAAAATGCAAATCAAAATAACAATGTAATACCACTGTGTACCTACTGGGATGGCTATAATAAAAAAGATAGATAATAGGTTTTGATGAGGATGTGGAGAAACTGGAAATCTTATACACTGCTGGTGGGATTTTTAAATGATATAGCCACTTTGCAAAACAGTGACAGTTCCTTAAAGATTAAACATAGATTTACCCAGACTTACCATATGCTCCAACAATCCTACTCCTAGGTATATATCCAAGAAAAATGAAAATATATGTTCCCACAAAAGCTTGTACATGAATGTTCATAGCAACATTATCCATAATAGCCAAAAAAGTGGAAACAACTCAAATTTCTATCAACCAATGAGTGGATAAATAAAATGTGGTATATCCATATAATAGGATATTATTTGGCAATAAAAAATTGTGAAGTATTGATACATGCTACAACATGGATGAACCTTGAAAACATTGTCAAGTGAAAGATACCAGATGCAAAAAGTCACAAAGTGTATGTCACATAGTCACAAATCAAATATCCAAAATAAGCAAATATATAGAGACAGAAAATAGATTAGTGGTTACCTAGGGCTGGGGTTGGGGGGGGGGGAGAAATGGGGAATGACTACTAATGGGTATGAAGTTTTTTTGTGGTGATGAAAATCTTCTAAAATTGATTGTGGTGATGGTTGCACAACTATGTGACCATAATAAACATCATTGAATGGGTGAATTGTATGATATGTGAATTATGTCTCAATGAAACTGTTGTAAAACATGATAGAAGAAAGACAAACACTCAGAATATAAGATATACCACACAGTGCAATGAAGAAGTGAATGCAAGAAATCCTACTATGACAGCTAGGCAGCCAACTGACAGAAGTTGATACATATTAGAGCAAACAAGACTACAGGAAGAATACCTTCAATAAGAAAACAAGTGTCACTACACACTTATACAATTTAGAAGTACAATAGAGTATTGATAAAGTAAAGACATATATCTCTTCTGATAAATAAGAACAAAGAAAGGCAATTAGAAGAAATACACACAAAAAAATCATCACCCAAACACAGCATGACATTTAGCAAATGATGCCCAAGGAAAAGTACTGTCTGAAACACTAAGCTACACCCCCACAGGCTGAGTAATTCAGGCGTGAGGAGATGACCAATGTCACTCACAATACATAGGTAATGTACTTGGGCCAATAGCAAAACAGCTAGAATTATTTTCTTGTGATGAATTTGTACTTTTCCTGAAAGTGAGTTGTCACTTTGATAGCATATTTGTTCACAGAACAGTCTTTCCCTTTTAATCATTTATGGAAAAACATTCAAAAATATGTTTGCATCTTAAAATTTGTTTTTCTTTTATAAAAATAAAAGGGCTTACATAAAGGATATTTTCGGATTTTTACTTGTGAATATTTTTTAGAAACAACTGACTAAATTTTATCTTCTGGAAAATTTAAACTTATTCCCATGTAAGAAACATGTAGCTTAAAAAAATAACCTCAATATCTTAAAGATTTCATAACCTCTTTTTAATTTATAATGAATTTTTAGGAACCAACAGCTCTAGTTTTGCTCTAGCTTTAGAGAACTTTTGGCTGAAGTTTAGCAGCTTTTAAAATTTCAACTCAATTTCTTTTCTTTCTATGCAATTCAAATATAACTATCAGATTATTCTTATTTAAAAAGCGAAATCATTACTTATAGCTTATGTAATTTATAATAATTATAATTTTCTACTTCTCCTGTTTTTTCAAAGTCTTTCTGACATGGCCATATGTTACTTTTAAAATAAGAAAAGTGTTATTTAAAATTTTAAGCTTGTCTAGTTCTAGTTCTACTTCTAGTTCTAGTTCTAGCTCTTCCTGGTTCAATCTTAGGAGATTGTACCTTTCTAAGAATTTGTCCATTTCTTCTAGGTTCTCCATTTTATTGGCATATAGTTGCCTGTAGTAGTCTCTTATTATGGTCCTTTGTATTTCTGTGGTGTTGGTTGTAACTTTTTCATTTCTAATTATGTTGATTTGAACCGTCTCCCTTTTATTCTTGATGAGTTTGGCTAAAGGCTTATCAATTTTGTTTATCTTTTCAAAGAACAAGCTTTTAGTTTCATTGATCTTTTCAATTGTTTCCTTAGTCTTTATTTTATTTATTTCTGCTCTGATCTTTATGATTTCTTTCCTTCTACTAACTGTGGGTTTTGTTCTTTTTTCTCTAGTTGATTTAGGTATAATATTACATTGTTTATTTGAGATTTTCCTTGTTTCCTGAGGTAAGCTTGTATCGCTATAAACTTCCCTCTTAGAACTGCTTTTGCTGTGTCCCATAGGTTTTGGATTGTTGTGTTTTCCTGTTAATTTGTCTCTAGGTATTTTTTGATTTCCTCTTTGATTTCTTCAGTGATCCATTTGTTGTTTAGTAGCATACTGTTTAGCCTCCACATGTTTGTGGTTTTTGCAGTTATTTTCTTGGGTTGATTTCTAATCTCATAGTGTTGTGGTTGGAAAATATGTTTGATATGATTTCAATTTTCTTTTCTTTTTAAAAAAATTTTATTTAATTTTTTTTAAGTCTTTATTGAATTTGTTACAATATTGCTTCTGTTTTATGTTTTGGTTTTTTGGCCGCAAGGCATGTGGGATCTTAGCTCCCCGACAGGGATTGAACCCACACCCCCCGCATTGGAAAGCAAAGTCTTAACCACTGGACCCCAAGGGAAGTCCCGATTTCAATTTTCTTAAATTTACCAAGGCTTGCTTTGTGGCACAGCATGAGATCTATCCTGGAGAATGTTCCATATGCACTTGAAAAGAATGTGTATTCTGCTGCTTTCAGATGGAATGCTCTATAAATAGCAATTAAGTCCATGTGATCTAAAGTGTCATTTAAGGCCTGCATTTCCTTATTGATTTTCTGTCTGGATGATCTGTCCATTGATGTAAGAGGAGTGTTAAAGTCCCCCACTATTATTGTGTTACTGTCAATTTCTCCTTTATGTCTGTTAACATTTGCCTTATGTATTGAGGTGCTCCTATGTTGGGTACATATATATTTACAATTGTTCTATCTTATTCTTGGATTGATCCCTTGATCATTATATAGTGTCCTTCTTTGTCTCTTGTAATAGTCTTTATTTTAAAGTCTATTTTGTCTGATATGAGTATTGCTATTCCAGCTTTCTTTTGATTTCCATGTTCATGGAATACCTTGCTGCATCCCCTTACTTTCAGTCTGTATGTGTCTCTAGATCAGAAGTGGGTCTCCTGTAAACAGCATATATACAGGTCTTGTTTTGGTATCCATTCAGTCAGTCTCTGTATTTTGGTTGGAGCATTTAATCTGTTTACATTTAAGGTAATTATGAATATATATGTTCTTATTGCCATTTTGTTAATTGTTTTAGATTTGTTTTTGTAGGTCTTTTTTTCCCTTTTTTTTTCTTTTGTTCTCTTCTCATGTAATTTGATGACTATCTTTAGTGTTATGTTTAGATTCTTTTTTCTTTTTTTGTGAATATTTATAGAGATATTTGGTTTGCAGTTACCATGACATTTTGATATGGCAGTTTATATAGACAGGTAATTGTTTTAAGTTGATGCTTACTTAATTTCAAATACATTTCAAATACCCTTACTCTCCTCCTCTTATGATTATTGTTTAGATGTCATATTTGTGTGTGGATGATTTCTTGCCTTTAGAAAATATGAACAGACTAATTACAAGTACTGAAATTGAATGTGTGATTTAAAAACACCCAACAAACAAAAGTCCAGGACCAGATGGCTTCATAGGTGAATTCTACCAAACATTTAGAGAAGACTTAACACCTATCTTTCTGAAACTATTACCAAAAATTGCAGAGGAAGGAACACTTCCAAATTCATTCTATGAAACCATCATCACCCTGATACCAAAACCAGACAAATATACCACAAAAAAGGAAAATTACAGGCCAATATCACTGATGAACATAGATGCAAAAGTCCTCAACAAAATATTAGCAAACCAAATCCAACAATACATTAAAAGGATTATACACCATGATCAAGTGGGATTTATCCCAGGGATGCAAGGAATTTTCAAATATCCACAAATCAATCAGTGTGATACACCACATTAACAAACTGAAGAATAAAAACCATATGATCATCTCAACAGATGCAGGAAAATCTTCTGATAAAATTCAACATCCATATATGGGAAGAACTCTCTAGAAAGTGGGCATAGAAGGGATGTACCTCAACATAATAAAGGCCATATATGACAAACCTACAGCTAACATACTCAACGGTGAAAAGCTGAAAGCATTTCCTCTAAGATCAGGAACAAGACAAGGATGCCCACTCTTACCACTTTTATACAACATAGTTTTGGAAGTCCTAGCCACAGCAATCAGAGAAGAAAAAATAAAAGTTAAAGGGATCCAAATTTGAAAAGAAGAAGTGAAACTGTCACTGTTTGCAGATAACATGATACTATACACAGAAAATCCTAAAGATGCTACGAGAAAACTACTGGAGATCATTAATGAATTTGGTAAAGTTTCAGGATACAAAATTAATACACAGAAATCGGTTGCATTTCTACACACTAACAATGAAAGATCAGGAAGAGAAATTAAGGAAATAATCCCACTTACCATCACATCAAAAAGAAGAAAATATCTAGGAATAAATGTACCTAAGGAGGCAAAAGAACTGTACTCTAAAAACTATAAGAAAGAAACTGATGAAAGAAATCAAAGATGATACAAACAGATGGAGAGATACACCATGTTCTTATATTGGAAGAATCAGTATTGACAAAATGACTATACTACCCAAGGCAATCTATAGATTCAATGCAATCCCTATCAAACTACCAATGGCATTTTTCACAGTATTGGAACAAAAAATTTTTTAATTTGTATAGAAACACAAAAGACCCTGAATAGCCAAAGCAATCTTGAGAAAGAAAAACAGAGCTGGAGGAATCAGGCTCCCTGACTTCAGACTATATTACAAAGCTACAGTCATTAAAAGAGTACAGTCCTGACACAAAAACAGAAATAAAGATCAATGGAACAGGATAGAAAGCCCAGAGATAAACCCACACAACTATGGTCAATTAATCTATGACAAAGCAGGCAAGAATATACAATGGAGGAAAAACAGTCTCTTCAATAAGTGGTGCTGGGAAAACTGGACAGCTGCATGTAAAAGAATGAAATTTGAACATTCCCTAACACCATATACAAAAATAAACTCAAAATGGATTAAAGACCTAAATGTAAGACCAGATATCATAAAACTAGAGGAAAACACAGGCAGAACACTCTTTGACATAAATCGCAGCAATATCTTTTGAGTAATGGAAATAAAAACAAAAATAAACAAATGGGACTTAATTAAGCTTAAAAGCTTTTGCACAGCAAAGGAAACCATAAATCAACGTAAAGACAACATACAGAATGGGAGAAAATATTTGCAAATGATGCAACCAACAAGGGATTAATCTCCAAATATATAAACAGCCAATACAGCTCAATATCAAAAAAACGAACAACCCAATCCAAAAATGGGCAGAAGATCTAAATAGACATTTCTCCAAAGAAGACATACAGATGGTCAAAAGGCACATTAAAAAAATGCTCAACATCGCTAATTATTAGAGAAATGCAAATCAAAACTACAATGAGGTATCACCTCACACCAGTCAGAATGGCCATCATCGAAAAAATCTACAAACAATAAATGCTGGAGAGGGTGTGGAGAAAAAGCGACCCTCCTACACTGTTGGTGGGAATGTAAACTGGTACAGCTACTATAGAGAACAGTATAGAGGTTCATTAAAAAACTAAAAATAGAGTTAACATATGATCCTGCAATCCTACTGCTAGGCATATATCTGGAGAAAACTGTAATTTGAAAAGATACATGCATCCCAGTGTTCATTGCAGCACTATTTACAATAGCCAAGATATGGAAACAACCTAAATGTCCATCAACAGATGAATGGTTAAAGAAGATGTGGTATATTTATACAATGGAGTATTAGTCATAAAAAAGAATGAAATAATGCCATTTACAGCAACATGGATGGACCTAGAGATTATCATACTAAGTGAATTAAACTAGACAGAGAAAGGCAAATATCATATGATATTGCTTATATGTGGAACATAAAAAAATTAATACAAATGAATTTATATACCAGACAAAAATAGACCCACAGACATAGAAAACTTACAGTTACCAAAGGGGAAAGGAGGTGGGTGGAAGGGAAAAATTAGGAGTTGTTTGGGATTAACATAAACACATTACTATATATAAAATAGATAACCAACAAGAACCTACTGTATAGCACAGGGAACTATAATCAATATTTTGTAATAACCTATAAGGGAAAAGAATCTGAAAAATATACATATATATGTATAACTGAATCACTTTGCTGTATGCCTGGAACTAACACAACATTGTAAATTGACTACAATTAAAAAAAGAAACAAAAATTAAACTCATCAAAATTATCTTTGAAAATATTAACATGTAATGTTATATTCTTCAATAAATACTATCAGGTTGACTGGCTAATTAAAAAAATAATAATTTTCTGTTCATCATACCATATCTCAAAATATATTAAAGATAGATTAAAAGCATATGTCAAAAAAAAACCTTAAAGTACAGTAAGAAAAAAAAATAACAAACACTGGTTTATTATATACTAGTATATACTGGAAGAGGGAAGTTTTTAAAAGCCTCACATTCAAGGCAAAGCCAAAGAAGGAAAAAAAATAGATTGGCCAACATAAAAATTATGTTTGTACATAAAGGCATACCTCAGAGATACTGCAAGCTCAGTTCCAAACCACTGCAGTAAAGCAGATATCAGGATAAAGTGAGTCACAGGAATTTTTTGGTTTCATAGTGTATATATAATTTATGTTTACAGTATGCTGTAGTCCATTCTGTGCAATAGCATTCTGTTTTTAAATTGTACATACCTTAATTAAAAAATACTTTCGTGCTAAAACAAATGCTAACCATCATCTGACAATGTAGGGTTGCCACAAACCTTCAATTTGTAAAAAAGGCAGTATCTGTGAAGCACGATAAAGCAAAGTCCAATAAAACAAGGTATGCCTGTACATGTGAAATGAGAACGTTAGGATAAATGAAAGACAAAAAGAAAACAAAAAGGGCATATTTATAACATGTAACATACAATGAAGTTATTTTTTTAGTTAAAAAAAGAGATGTCGGGCTTCCCTGGTGGCACAGTGGTTAAGAATCCACCTGGCAATGCAGGGGACACGGGTTTGATCCCTGGTCCAGGAAGATCCTACATGTCACGGAACAACTAAGCCCACGAGCCACAACTACTGAGCCTGCGTGCCACAACTACTGAAGCCCGCTCATCTAGAGCCTGTGCTCCACAGCAAGAGAAGCCACTGCAGAGAGAAGCCCGCGCACTGCAATGAAGAGTAGCCCCCGCTCGCCGTAACTAGAGAAAGCCCACGTGCAGCAACAAAGACCCAATGCAGCCAAAAGAAAAAAAAAAAAAAAAAAAGAGATGCCAATAAAAATTAAAGGGCCAAAAAATAAGAAATTCACAAAAGAAGAATTACAAAGGGACAATAAAATATTTACTCTCACTAGTAATCAAGGAATGCAAAGTAAATCACAAATGAGATACTGTTTTTTCCTGAGCAAAGGAATGAAGTTATTTTATAACAGTAGAAGTTTTATATATAATGTAACAGTATATGATATAATATAAAACTTTGTATATTAGCAGGCCATGAATTTGCTGAAAGAAAAGATTTTTGTATGAAAATAAAATATGAAAAGCTCTTACCTCTTTTTCTAAATTAAAAATTCTTTTTAGAATATGTTCTGGAGATGTAATGTATGGCATGATGATTATAGTTAATAATACCATATTACATACTTGAAAGTTGCTAAGAGAATAAATCTTCAATGTTCCCATCACAAAAAAGAAATGATAATTATGTGATGCGATGGTGGTAATCATTTTGCAATATATAAGTGTATCAAATCAACCTGTGTACACCTTAAACTTACACAGTGTTATATATCAATTATAATCTCAATAAAGCTAGAGAATAAATAAACTTTTTAATGAGGGACTTTCATGTATCATTGAAAAACTATCCATCTTACTGTCACTGAACTTAAAAATCTAACACAGTGGCTGGCAACTAAATAGTTAATATTTATCTGAATGAATTCATAATGATATATCAGTTTAATGAAACAGTCTTCCCAGAGTTCTTTTTTCTGCGTGGCTGAGTCTTCACCCACAGAGCCTCATGAGGCAGCTGATCCTGCAGAAGTGGTGGGTGGAGCTCTTTTGACAGCCTACAGGGCCCCGAGGAAATAAGGCCCCATTGTGTCCATTGTGTCCAGTCCCGGAAGGAGCAGCAATTCCATACGCAGGCAGGTCTCAGCAAGCCCAACCATAGGGGAACCATTCAGGTCAGCTATCTACAGGCTCGTCTGTTGAGCATGTCACCCATGAATAATTAACAAATAATGCTAGAAGATTTTCCATTTTTACCGTCTAACAAAAAATAATGTTGGAAGCTAAATTTAAGCTCCTCTATTATAATTTACTTCTGTCAGTCAGCTTATGTAAAGCCTACAGGTTTCCACTTATTTAGAAATGAGGTTGCATTTGTTTAGGGGCCTGGTCCCCTAAACAGGATTGTCCCAGAGACTGCTACCAAAACATCTAAGAAATTAATATTTAATAAGAGCTAACATTTATTAAGCACATACCAAATTCCAAGTGTTGTTCTAAGTATTCTACATATTTTAATTCATTTAATCCAATGAGAACATTTTACAGTTGAGGAAAATAAGGCTCACATAAAAGATAACTGACTTGCCCAAGGTCACACAACTACAAATGGCAAGGCCAGAATTTAAACTCTGGTGACAGGGTGCCTGAGACTCTGTTCTTAACTACCAAGATATTTGACAAAGAGAAAAGAGAAAAAAGGACTGACTATGGAAGAATAGTTGGCTATTTTTCTAATTATAAATTGTTCTAGCAAATATAGAGTTGGAAATTTATGATGTGACTAAAGAAACAAAATTACTATCTCAAAATTTAAAGGAGAACAAAAAGGTTTCAAAGGCAGGTAGCGCTGGCTGGGATGGTGGGTTAAACGTGGAACTGTGGTTGCCAGCGATTTGCGTCTTTTAACGTGTACCAAGCCAACACATTAAGCCTCATTACCTCAGTCATATTGAATTACATTTTATAGTTTAATAAAATGTGAAGTTAGACCATGAAGTGCAGTCATCAGCTCAAAGTGCTGATGTGTTCTCTGGCAAAGGATCAACTGGACAGACCTGATTCCCAATCTTCCCCACTGATGAAGGTGATCAGATCATGACACTTCGGCCAAAGCGCCAAATGCTTCTTTTTCTGCATCTTTTCTCAAGATGGTTATGTTAGAAGTAAAATAGACAAATTATATTTTTATCTTTTATCATGATTTCTCTTTTCCTTTTGATAAGAAAGCCATGAGTAGAGAGACTGCTGGAAAAGTGTAGCCCAAGATTGTGAAGACTCTAATACGAGACAGAGCCTTGCTTAGGTTGACTCCAGTGTCAATAGAGTAGAGACCATTAAGCGTGCTCTTGGGGTTTTTAGAAAGATCCTGGTACTTCGGTAATTAGACCCTATTAGCTAAGCTTCAGGAAGAACTTGCCTCATGCCCAAGTTGTTTTGTTCGTTTTGTTTTTTAATCTTTATTTTTATACGGGAAGAGGAGGGTGTTACAGTGAGGCTTCAGAGCACGTATGTTGAACTGATGCTGTAAAGGTCCCTCAAAGTAAAATAAAGATAGGATGTCAGAAGAGAGGAGGAGGTAAGAATGGCTTATGCCCTCGAGTCTCTTTCTATTTTCTCTCTAGTCAGTTACTCCATGAATAAACAGAAAGAGTCAGCAGGCTTCTCTTACAGCAGTGGTTCACAGAATGTGGTCCTTGGTCTATCAACATAAGCAACACCTGGAAGTTTGTCAGAACTGCAAATTCTCAGGTCTACTAAATCAGAAACTCTGGGGGTGGGTCTCAGCAATCTGTGGTTCAACAAGCCCTCCAGGTGACTCATGCACACGCAAATTTGAGAGCCAGTAGCTCAGGTTACTCCTAAGCGTTTCCCATCTGTTGAAAATTAATAGTCAACAATTAATATTTTGGAAGCAAATAACTGATGTTAACCCAAATGCACAAAAATAGAAGATTTTGCCATTATGAGTTGTCTCCTGATTCATGGAGCTGTGTCAGATCCTCACCTTAAGTCCAATTTAATGACCTAACTCAGGTATCACATCCAGAGTTGGGAGTGACGGGAAATAAAAGCCAATATTTCCTCATCTAAAAAGACCATTTGAAAAATAAATATTTTTACAGATGATATTTGTACCCTTGTCCAATTATTTGCTTAAAACATACTCTTAGCAATGGACTTTCTGAGATGAAGACCACAATTATTTAAAATTGTAATCTGTTTTGCTAAATCCCCCTTGAGAATATTGTGATAATCTACACCCTCATCTCATGGGTGCAACATCATCGCTTGGTACAATTTTTCCTATTTTTCCCAATTTAATTGGCAAAAAAATACAGCATTTTAAATTTGTTTCCCTCTGATTATCAATGAGATTAATTTATCAGATGGATTTACTTGTCACCCGTATTTCTTCTCTGAATAGCTTTTCTTTATTCTTTTTTTGCTTTCTCACTTAGCTTCTTAGCATACACTGATACTGATAGATTTCCTATTGTATCCCAGGGATAAATACCAGCTAGGCATGATACATATGCACATGAACACACACATTCACTCACCCACATGCACATGCTGGATTCAATTGACTAGTGTTTTTAATATTTTTTATCTACCTTCATAAGATTAATGGGACTAGGTATTTTTTTCTTAAATTTGTCTCATCTGATTTTGATAGAAAGATTATACTACCCTTACAAAATAAGTTGGGCATTTTTCCTTTATTTTTTTATGCTCTTAACAAGTTTTATAGTATATGGATTATCTATTTCTTTACGTTTTGTAAAAGTTGCCTGAAAATTTGTCTGGGTAGGTGGGTGTTTTTTGTGAGAAAACTATTTTTGCTATAATTTCAAACTTTGATAGTTACTGATCTACTGAGATTGTCTACTTATTCTTGAGTCAATTTTGATAATTCATATTTTCTAGAAGAATATTTTATAAATATTGATGCAAAAACTTGAATAAAATCTGATTAACCAATTATAATAGAGAAATTCAAAGGCTACTGAGGTCTCCACAACTTAATAGTCTGATTTTTTAAAAATCTTTTTATTTTGAAATAATTTTAGACTTATAGAATAGTTGCAAAAATAGTACAGAATTCCCATCTTTCTCTAGTGTTAACATCCTATGTAACCATAGTAACATTACAAAAACCAGGAAATTAACATTGCTGTAATACTATTAACTAAACTATAGACTTCATTCAGATTTCACCAGTTTTTTCACTAATCCTGTTCCAGGATCCAATTCAGGATCCTGATCATTGTACTTAACTGTCATGTTTCTTCCAGTTTGTGATAGTTCCTTGGTTTCTCCTTGTCTTGTAAGAACTTGACACTTTTGCAGAGTACTGGTCAGGTATCTTGTAGAATAGCCTTCAGTTTGGCTTTGTCTGTCATTTTCTCAGAATGGATTAAAGTTATGTATTGGGTTGGCCAAAGAGGTCATTCGGGTTTATCATAAGATGTTACGGAAAAAACCGAATGACCTTTTTGGGCAACCCAACATATTGGGAAGAACACCCGAGAGATTTGCCCTTCACTGGGTATCCTATCAGGGTTTAAATGATGTCAGTAAGTCTTACTATTGATGATGTTAACTGTTCTCATTTGGTTAAGGTATTATCTGCCAGGTTTCTCCACTGTATCTTGAGGCAGGTGATACTTTGAGGTTATACAATGTCCTGTTACTCTTAAACTTTTACTCACTAATTTTAGCAATCATTGGTGGATTGTACCTGTAACAACTACTATGGTATTCTATGGTGATTTTCTGTTTTCCTCATTTCTTCTACATTTATTAATTGGACTTCTTTGGTAAGGAAGAGTAGTCCTTTCTTATTCCTTATTCATTCAATTATTTATTTATACCATCACAAACTTATAGATATTGAATTATCCTTTCCTAATTCTGAAATCAACCACTTCTTCAAGTAGCCCTGGTTACTTTTATTGGAAATGGTATTTTGACACTAAGATCTGAGCATGGATATTTTAATCTTATTTTATATTATCTGTCTTTTAGAAAGTGAGTTAAATTCATTTATATTTTGTTATGGAGACTGACATATTTAGAGTAACTTCTATCACCTTTTTAAAAATAAGTTTCTGTTTACTATGCATTTTCTTTCATTCTTTTACATCTGTCCTACCTTCTATTAACTTGATGAAATTTACTTTATTCTCTGTTTTTTCTTCCTCTGACTTGGAAGCTGCAGAGTGTATTATGTATTTAGTTATGACCATTAAATTTTTATTATAAGTATTTATCTAAATATTTTTCTAGCAAAGTCCAGCGTTATTCAGTATTCCTAGCCCCCTCCTATACAAGGCATCTATCCATAGCATCTATACACTGAATCCTCTTCATCTTCAATAACTGCTCTAATTTTACTTCAACATTTAAAAAACTTTTTATTTGAGTATACATATAACATGTGTACAATTGGATTAATTTTCATAAAATGGACAATTAAACACACTGTATAAAATGCATGCAGATCAAGAAACAGAATATTATCAGTACTCACAGAAGTCCTCACTAATCCACTCATCCTGGAATCACAGCCTCCCCCAGCCCCTTCCCTGGGTAACCATTACTTGACTTTTAGCAGCATAGATTTGTTTTACCTTATTTTGTACTTTTATGTAAATGAGTTTTTGTAGCATTTACTCTTTCATTTTTAGCTTCTTTCATTCAATATTATTTTCGTGAGATTATATTTTTGCATATAGTAAATAGTTTAGTCTTACTGCTATATACTATTTTGTTGTGTGAATATAAAACTTATTTATACATTCTCCTGTTAATAGGCATTTGAATAGTTTCCAGTCTTGGGCTACTTCTGCTGCCTTTTCATGAACATGTACAGAAGTCTGAAGCCTGCATGACTTTTTCTCCCATTTTAGGTGATCTGTGACTTCTGTCTCAATCCTTTTAGAACTATTTGCCTTTGAATTTCAAAATGTCATAAGAAATTGTTGACAGCATTCCAATAATTTCACCTAGTGGAGTAATTATTTTTACTCTGCACAGTTTCTTTTAATTCAACTACAGTTTTTTCTTTTGTATTTTTAACTTTTTTTAAAGTACTTCATTCACACTCATTATTCATATGCAGGATATCTGTTTTTGCATTTTATGTCTATTACTTTCTATTTTATTATTTCCAGCTTTCTGCCCTTCCCCTCTGCATGCTTTAGAATTTCCTCCTATTCATCTTTCAGGCTACGGATTTGCCTTTCTGCATTTTTGATTCTTTTCTCTATATCTATATCTCTGTCTCTTTGACTTACACTACCATTAAAAATTTGAAATAACTTATTTGTTTTTATAACAAAGCTGGTACTTTTAAATTTCCAGTCTCTTATTTCATCTATTCTCTTTTTTTCTTAGTTCATGTTTTTCTCTTTTTTCTATATTTCCTTTAAAATGAAAATATTTATTATCTACTTTTTTTCAGTTTCCCAGAATAAATATTTTCTAAAACGATGTTCTTTCTTGGAATGTAGTATTTACTTTCCTTTTTTCTTACAGATTTTTTTCAGAAGTCTCGTTTATCCCTTTGCTTGAGTTAAAGAGACAAGGCTATCTATAACTGTCATTTTTAAATAAACAAACAATAAATAGTATAGATGGAGTCTTGTATTTCCTCTCATTGTACTTGGGTGAATTTCCTGTCTCTCCTTTGAATCTAGGCTGAATGCCTGACTGGACAAACTAATGTCATCTGTTCAGCCATTTAAGTCATTCAGAAGTCTTTTGTTGAGCAGATAGTTGGGATTATGGATGCTTACGATTAAAACAATGTTTAATTATAAGCTTTTCCTACATATGTTTGAAACTAGTTCATCAAGTTCCAGTTCCACTGAGTTGGGAGAATATTCTGTTTTATTCAGTAGGCTCTAGTTACCAGCCATACTGGTTCAAATTCAACATCAAGAAATTCCCACTACTATGTCCTTTTTGTTTGGTGAAAGGGCATACATTTTTTTCTTCATCACCAGTTTCTTCCCTTCACATACTACCATCCACTTTATATGTACAGCAGAAATAGCTCCAAGTGAGGTGAGTTCCATCTCTTCAATGATGCATATTCTAGACACTACTTCTCCAGATTACCACTGCTAATAAACTTCTGAGTCAAAGAAACCCCAGGGAAAACATCCCTTGCTTTCCTCAAGGGATCTATGACTTCTAAACACAGCACACAGATGGTTTCCAACTTCAGTGGTTTCTCCTAACTCTTTCAGTCTTTGTCCTTTCAAACTAAGGGATATTTAGAAGAATGTTCTAGAAAGATCTATTCTTATTTGTCGCAAGTCATACTCCCCCATCTTTCTCTCAGTTGTGTGGTAGCTCACTGAATCATTTTCTGCTATGTTTCAAAGGTCATTTTTTTCTGTTAGAAATGTCAGAAATTTTAGAGTACCAGATTGACACTATTACAAAGATTAAATGCTGGTATAATTTTTATATTTCCCTCTTTGTATTCTTTGAGTCGGTTTTGATGATTAGAAGGGAAGGACTGTTAAAATTGCTTTCACTTCCATCTTCTACTAAACCCGTGTATTTTCAGTATTAGATGTTGTATATCTTTTCTGTTTTTCTTAATGAATCCTGTATGGACCTAAGCCTTATAGGGTATAATATCTTGGGACAATTCACCACTTTCTTTATCTGCTTAATAAGTGTGGCTTTTCATAAATTAGGTTTAATACATATGGAGTTTAACTGTGGTTATGGCAACATACTTCCCAATTTGCTCACTTTTTTCTTTCCCTCTTTGATTTTTAATGAGGCAATTATACTCTTTTTCACATATGCAGAATTCTTCTGCTGGGAATAATATTGCGACTTACTTTGCCAATAAAATTTCTGTTGCAGCAATATGGCAGGAAGTAAAGTGTTTTTTCCATAAGAATTCAGTTTTAGTTCATTTCTTGAAGGTTTCCACTGAATAAATCGAATACACTGTAATCTATATATGAATAAGAAAGCTTCTGAAATCGCAAAAGATGATGAGAGATACTTTAACAGTGCTTTCATACAGTCACTTTGTTTTAAAAATTCCTTTGCATGGTAGAGTGGTATGGGGCTAGGGGAAATGCACATGTAAAGTAAGTTATTAAAAATAGCATTTGTGATCTATAAACCTCTCATTTCCACCCCTTTCACTTTCTTTTAAGATCAGATATGAATTGAGGGCTCTCAGTGCTCAACATCATAAAAAAAAGGAAAGAATACAGAAGCAGTGGGGCTGCTCTACAGTATGTCCTTCTGCAAGGGTATCATCTCTTTGAATTATTAAATCTCTTTTAAGAGTTTGTGAGTATGGTCTGATAAAAGAATCTATGGTGTAGTAAGTCAAGACTGGATTAGGAATCAGGTGATATGGGTCTAGTACTGCCCTTGCCCTAAACCAGTTGTGTGACCTTGGGTGAGTCACTTTACTTCTCCAAGCATCTGCTTTTCAATCTGTAAAATAAGGGGGTAACATTAGAGGTCCCCAAGCTTCCTTCCTGTTCTCAGACTCTGAAACACAAAGAGCCTCAGGTGTGCAATTACAAATGAGGGGTCTGCTGAAGCTCCTGAGCATGAACAAAAGCAGTCAAGCAGGCAGGGAGATAGAAATAGTTTCAGTAGCCCCTAGGATATGCTTAGATATTGTCCAACTAAATATTGTGGGAAAACACTTTGATCACTATGCAAATCACTAGAAACTCATTTAGTCAAATACGAGACTAGGCTTGACAATTTAAAACCAATTGTGACGCCAGTACTGCTGCCTCAGACACATGGCAGATATCACTCATCCTGTCTGAGCATCGGCACTGAGCCCGTTCCTCCCACTCCCCCTCTCAACAGAGCATTCCAGAAACTGCCCCTGTCAGTGAGGGTCTGCATGTAAGATGTCACTGCTCTGCCATCCTAAACCCTAAAGAGTTACTCAATATCCACAGTAAGTTCCATTTTCAGAAACCTGAGGGAACTTGCTGTGCCCTACACTGCTTGCCAATTTATTTACTGAGAAATGCCCTTCCATCTTCCTTGAAGAAACTTCACAACTGAAAATACTTGGAGAAAACTTTGAGAAGAAATTTCTATGAAATATTCTTGGCTTATGGAATTTAGTTTATCTCTACTTTAGTTTTAGTTATAATTGATCTACTGTAAGAACACGATATTAATTCCTTCTTATGCGGACAAAGCTTGAAAAAAGTGAAAAAAGAGCTTTAGAATCTTGCCCTCTGGTAGAAGCACTGCTAGAAACTTTCTACAGAAGTTTCCTGACCTGGAGCATCTCATTACAGTGAGAATATACAGAATGACCTAATTTCAGGACTAACTAGCATACTCCCAGCAAAAGTACACTACTAGATCCTTGGAGAAAGAGTGCATTCTTAATTGCCATTTTCCATTTATATAACAAACAAATATTCAATGTCAAAAACTAAGAGAGGGAGGGAGGGAGGAAGGGAGGGAGAGAGAGAGAAATCTAAAGAGAAAGTTAAAATTGCCTATTATCCCACTATTTTTGAAAAACTGCCATTAAAAGTATTGATATGTAGATATTTTTTAAACAAATCAATAATCAGAACATCTACCTGCTAAAAAGGCCCATTTTTTTTTAGCATTTCTCTGCTCTCAAGCACATTTCATGTGTTGGCTAAAGTTTTTTGAGGTAGAGAAGATTCTTTCTCACCTAATTGAATCCCTCAAACCATAAAACTGAGACACGGCTTTTGACACTCAGGTTTGTGTCCTTTGAATTGTCCATTAGAAACAAAGATATATTTTTATTGGGAATGGGACCCAGAAACTCGAATCAGAACTAAGGAAACGTCCGGATTCATCAGTCTCCAGTTTCCTTTTTAAGCATTGCCATCTGATTCTCTCCCTTCTCCACCCATCGCTTTGTATAGGATGAGCACTGTTTCAGTATTTCTCTGAAGCAGAACTATGCCATTGCCTGGAGCCCAGTGACAGTGACCTGATGTTTAAATCAGCGTTGTTATAACAGTGAGCATGGAAATGGAGGAGAATGAAGAAATAGACTGCACTTTACTACGTTTTCTAGTGCTTTTTAGCCTATTGGCCCACCTGCAGGAAGGATGGAACTTGAGGAATTATGCTTGTTTACGTTAAGCAACTGGTCTAACTCATCAGCGGAGGGACATTTGGAAAGGTTCTCCTTTCCTTTGGAATGTTGGCCAGTCCTGCATCCTTCCCTCCACATGGTATGAAATGTGAACTGCTCACTAACTAGGATTTTTAGTATCCATGTGCTTTCTGAGGAGTGGCAATGTTCTTCTTACCTGTCAGGGATCAAAAACCATGTGACTGATATTCAAAGAGAACCAGAGGGAATCCCTCTTTTAGGAAAACACAACTGTAAGTGAGACAGTTAAAGAAGAAGGAACAGGGTGAATAATGTCCACTAATGGATGACCACATGCAGCCAGGACACATGTCCCATGTGAATGGGCAGAAGACTGCAGCAAGGTGCTCCTTTTCTCGCTTAAAACTCAATGACAAGGATGATGGGAGGACAGTTCTGGCAATGTTTCTACAAGAGCACATGAAACACCAGACCCAAATAAAAGAACTGCCAAACCCTAGAGAAAACCATAACCACAGGGACTCCTAAAGCTTTCAGCAGGGCCAAAAAATAAAAAAGACTAAATCCACCAACTTGATTAAATGAGCTATTCATCTTATGGACTGTGGTTCATAATTGTCATCCTATTACTTGGGAATCAAGGATGGATCCTGGTAGTGACCCAGTTAAAATTGAGGGGATAGAAAATTAAATTGTTGTGTCTGGTTTATCTTTTTTTTAAGTGAACAATGAAACAACTGCAAGGCATATACTGCATACTTCATGTCTTGGATCAACAAGGGAGCTATGCCAAACGTCAGATTAAATATTCCACAGCTGAAGTGTTTGCATAACTTTTTGGTGGCTACCATTTAAAGAAAGAAAAACAGTGATGGGCCTTTAAAAACAATATTCCCTTAACTTGACATGCTCACGGTGTCCTGCCAGCAATTGCTCTCAACTTGGAAGGCGAGGCCACGCATATCTCGTCCCTCGAGGGACAGTGCCAGCTGGCAAGCGAGTCTCTGTGTTTCCATTCGCCCCAGGAGCATGAAGTCCCACTGTGCGCCCTGAAGGCCACAGCTGCACTGCTGTACTGTTTAACCATCTCTGCTTTGGCTAAGAAGCAAGGCATTTCCAGAAGGAATCTCCTGGTTCCTGAAGTGTCCGTCATGTTTCAACAATGCGTTTGCAATGGCCACGTGCGTTTTCAGTCTGGGCCGGCTCTGTGGACCTGCTCAGGAAAGTGGAGGCAGGTCTCCTTTTGAAACAAAATAATAAGTCTGGACAAATCAGCTTTATTGTCATTGGCTCTGGCGTGGCCTGGATTAATTTTAGCTTTAAGTTTCTAAAGGATCGCTCAAGAGGTGACACTCTTCAATCTCAGATTATTTGAGGAAAGAGAGGGAACTGACATATTTTAAGTGCCTACTAAGTGTCAAGGGCTTTGCATGTATGATCTCAATGACTTTTCCTAACCATCTAAGGAAGTAGTTGTTCCTCTATTCATTTTACCAATGAGGAAATGGAGGCACTGAGAGGGTCATTCCCTTGCCCAAGGTCACGTAGTTAAGAGCACAGGCTGTGAAGTCCAATTGCTTTGTTTTATCCCAGACCTGCCACTTACTCTCTGTGACCTGGGGCAAGTCACTTCACCTCTATTCTCCAACTTTCTCCTCTGGAAAATGAGAATACTAATAAGAATCCTCCATCGAGGACTAAATAATGTGTGTAAAGTGATCAATACCTAAGCTGGTCAATACATTCAGCCCTTGTTACATGACAGTGCAGAGATTTCAACTCATTGCAGCTCCCTTCCATGCTGGTGCTAATGCCACCTGCTCACCAGTTTTGCTGACCAATGCCACTCTTCTCCATGGGGAAGGCTTAAGTCAACACTGATATTCAAGACCCAAAGCTGAAGGCAGATTTAACGTCCTTGTTTTAAAATTATTTTCTCTATTGAGGCAAACAAGGTCTGCAGCTCTGGCTCAGACTCAGGCTCCTATAAGAGAAGCTCTTTCTGAAAAGGAACCAGAAAGAGAGGAGAAATGGTGGGAAATATAGAGGCTGGAGGGCTCTATTGTCTCATCGTCCAGGCCAGGGGCTTGGATTCAGAACTAAAAGCTGAAAATTACCATGTGATATGTTTTCTCATGACAGCTGATGTCTAGTGTATTCACTGCAGCCAAAATCAGAGTTAAACTGGTGATGCTAACTGATATCAACCATCACAGGGCCTGTCAGCCTGGCCCTCAAGCCCTGCCTGGGAGCTTCCAGGGTGCCAGGCTCTTTGCTGGGCCTTGGGATGCAAAGATGGGTAAGACATGGTCCCTGTCCTTGCAGAGCTCAGACAAGTGATCAAACGAGTCTAAACAACACAGGGACCTTGCTTTCCAGCAAGGCTGTTTAAAATCTAGATCCTCTGAAATCCATTCAGAAAGAAACACGTACTTCATTAGCTGTCTTATAACCAGAAATTTCTGGAGCTTTGTGAAGAGGCTTAGGTAACTTTCTTTAATAATCCTCAGTGAGAAATCAAAATCCACAAGTAGGAGGGAGGCCCATAATGCAACCAACTCAGTTAATCACTTGGAAGTTTTTCCAGTCTTGCAAGGATTTCTTGGGCACCAGTTGCCCCAATAACTACCCCCAGGGACTTGGAATCAGAAGACCTGAATATAAGTTCCAGTCTTGCCACTTACAAGCTGTATGATTTTAGCCAAAATCACTCAACCTATCTGAGTCATATTTTTTTATCTGTAAAATGGGGAAGATAAATAATATTCAGACTACAGATTTATTATCAGAGAGTAAATAGATTAATGTCTTTGAAAGCCTTCTTATGCAGTAAAGACTTGTAAATACTTGTTCTTGTTACTTCCTTTCATACTTTCTCTTGCATTCATCTTGGAATCATTTGTATCGTATGACTTTTAGATTCTAAGTTTCTTGCTTTATAGTTTGATGTCTGTGAATATTTCAATAAAGAAAGGGTGGGAAAGAATAGCATCAGTGAGCAATTTTTCAATACCACCTCCATGAAGGACAATAGGTAAAAAGAGGGCATCTCTCACTATTTTATTTTTAAACAATTATTTGCGAATTATTTACTTTATGTCAGGTATTGTGCAAAATACTGTGTGTGTGTATGTGTGTGTAAAATCCCACAACATTCTCATTCTCACAACAAACTCCTCAGGATATCATCATTTCCATTTTACAAATAAAGAAACTATGGTTTCAAAAGCCTAAGCAATATCCTCAAGGTCAGAAATCTGGAACCAATTGAACTGGGATGTGAATTTCTGTCTGCCTAACTCCAAAGTATGGGTTCTAAACTATCCTATATCTGAAGTGATGATAATAATAATCTGAAATGGGAAAGGGGTGACTAATAACGATGTCCACTTATTATGTTTATAGGAAACTGAAATGTGATCATTTACGACTATCTTTGTGGGTTGGATAATAATTATAAATATGTACCTGTGGATAGAAATGTATGAGTTATGATCTAAGCAAAAGATGAGTGAAAAATATAAAAGATTATGTAAATATGTGGTGCTTTTATACAAGCCTCTTCTTTAGCAGGACCTCTATTTTCCCTGAACTGATCTTGAGGGTCTTATATCATTATCGACTCTCTTAGCTAGAAATAATCTCATCAACTCTGAATTCCCAGAGCCTGTTAGAAGAATATTTTTTATGACTAACATACCTGCCTCTGGACATTTGCACTTGCTGTTTTCACTGCCTGCAACATTATCCTCCAAGAAACCTGTTCAGCTCATCTGCTCACTTCATGGAAGTGTCTGTTCAAATGTCCCTTAGCAGACTGACCCTCCAGTCACATGACTTGACTAGGTCTTTTCTCATCACATTGTACAAAATAGCCAAGTCCCCCTTACCATGATTTTTCCATTGCCTTACTTTATTTTTCTTCAAAGCACTTCCTACCATTCCTACCACTGAATATATTATTTAATATTTATGTATTTGTTTATTGACTGCTTCCGTGACTCACATAAAAGCTCTGTAAGAACAGGGAATTTTTTGTTTGTTTGTTTATTTATTGCTGCCCCAAATCTAGCACTTGGCACATAGTAGATGCTGAATACATGTCTGTTAAACAAATGAATGAATGAATGAAGAATGAATGAATATGGCCCTTTCTCTTTTGTATCATAGTTGGTTATACACGAGTCTTACCTCACCTAGGAAACTGAACTTTTTGAGGTTTTCAAACCTTTTCAAGGTCTGTACCTGGCTCATTTTTACATCTCTCTAGTTCCTAACACAGTACTCATAATTTGTTTAGTGATTGAAAATTTGCAGAGATTTTATATATGTCTCATTTGTGATCTAAGGACTCTATAATATAGGTTGGTATTTTTATCCCCATCTGTTTTAGTCAGCTTGGCCTGCTATAACAAAATACCACAGACTGGGTGGCTTAAAAAATATACATTTATATCTCACAGTTCTGGAGGCTGGGAAGTCCAAGAATAAGATGGCAGCTGATTTGGTTTCTGCTTAGACCCCTTTTCCTGGCTTTCAGACAGCCACCTTCTCACTGAGTTCTTACATGGTTGGGGAGGGGGGGAGAGAGAGAGAGAGAGAGCGAGAGAGAGAGCTCTAGTCTCTTCTTCTTATAAGGGCACTAATCCCATTCATGAGGGCTCCACCCTTACCACCTCATCTAAACTTACCTACCAGATCCCCACCTCCAAATACCATCATATTGGGGTTAGAGCTTCAACATACGAATTTTGGGGGGACACCAACATTTGGTCTAAAACACCATCTTACAGATGAGAAACCATAAGTCAGAGAAATGTAATGATTTTTCCAAGGTCAGAGATAATGGATAAGTCAGATCTCAAGCCCAGTTCTTTTCTCTACAAGTCTAGGACTCTTTGAAGGGCCACTGCCTCTCCCTGTGTTAGGCTCATAAACAACTACTGAACCAGGAAAGAATAAATGGATACTGAAGCAGTGGTCTCTTAGAGGTACAGAGGAGACAGGAACTGTAAAAGCCTTTCATACAGTCAATGTAAACGTAGATTTCTACTTTCAGGTTTTCTTGAATATTATTTTTTAATCAAACATGGTTTTAAATTTTTATTTTGTGATAGGAAATCTATCCTCACACTGTTACCCCCTCTGCCTGCAGGTTGAAGGAATAGAGGCTCTGTGAGGTAGAATAATTTGAATAGGCCACATAGCAACTAAGTTGAGAGGGACAGGATTTGAACTCAAGCCAGGCTGTCTCTTTTTATACCTGCAAGGGAGCTCAGTTCTTAATATGGCCATTGAGAAAATACTGTGTGTCCTATTTGGCTTGCTTGCTCTGGTGGGCATGGTTTAGAATAGAGCTCTCTTCTCCCATAGAAGTAGAAAAGACATAAGCCTCTGAAAATGTGAAGCTTTGGTTATTAATTCTTCCCTCCTAAGTGTGTGTGCGTGTGTGTGTGTGTGTGTGTGTGTGTGTGTGTGTGTACACACACAAACATATATATTTGGGGGGACATCCTTAAAGGACATGCATTTTTTTCCTGGATTTGATGAGCTCTTTAATCTCCAAATACTTGTGTAATCTGTCACTAAGCCCCAGAATTCCTGGAACCCTTATATAAAGTCAACCCAGATTCCAAACTTAATGAGATTTATCCACTACTAATCTCCATATCTATTTTTAACAGAAATATATTACTTATTTTCAAGACAGAACATGTCTCTATAACATACCATTGCAGCAAATTCTACATCCTTGTAGATCAGAGTATAAGACAGAGTACAGGGTTAGATCTCAACCCAGAGAATGCTTTATCTTTTATGTTTTAGGTTGGACTACAGATAGAAGGAAGAACCGTGGGGTTTAGACATTAAGCAGACTAATTCAAACTCAAAGCTACATTTAAATTTGTTTGCCTGGGAATGCCTGATTATGTAATTCCATTCTCTGTTCTACCCTACCATGGGCCAAAACAAACCAAAACAAAATCCAAAACCTGCCTTGTTTGATGCCAATAATAAATTCACATGATAAGCTGCCTTTCCCCGGTACCCACTATACATAAAAAATTGAATGTACCAAGTGTGACCTAAGCCAAGAACCTTCAGAGGAGCCACTTCAGAAGGTCTCCACCTCTGAAGCCAACAATGCCAATCCTTCTTCGAAACTGTTCATTGGAAGTGGATCCATCTTTCAAGGTTAGCTTGGGAAGAGAAACAGAAATGCTTGGAAGACAAAACAAAGATGCCCATTCTACTTTTTGCACCTACAATATGAAGGATTTTGCCTGATTAAGAGGGTGCTAAGGACCATTAAAGCTCCAATATTCTCCGATGATCTGATTTTCCCCATATAACACGCTGTTCTGCCAATCCCAATCTTATTTTCTTTTTTCACAGAAATCCAAACAACTTGACATGGAGTAGGCAGTTTAATGTGATTTCCCTGTGAGTAAAATAAAATGAATTTTCTGAGGTTGGAAATTGATTCACAGCAAATCAGTGCTGGAACAATCATTTTCTTCTTTGGCCTCTTATTCTGGATTCACAAGCCACACAGCACATGACACAGACAATTAGCTGTTTATCCTACTTCTGGCTGGCTTCAGAGAGCGTCAGCGTTCGTGCTAGAATAATGAAGAGAACACAGGTATGCAGCATTTCCAGCAAATCCAGAGTTCCTGGGAAATAAATGTTTTCAAACTTTAAAATGTACTAAAGCAGCTTCTTATTTAAAGTGTTGACACGGTAAAGGATCCTTTTCTTTAGCAGACAATCACTTTGCCAGCTTTTCTATTTGGCAAGTCTAAATTTTTATAAGTTGTATTTATTTAAAGTGAGCACACCCGTGAGTAAACAGAGAGCATTAACCTCAGGAGAGTGACATAATTCCTGGTGGACGGGCTGGAGCTGGCGTTTGGAGCCTGTGGCAGCAAGGCCATGAGGGTTCCTCACTGTCAGTGCATTTAGAAGCTAAGAATCTTGGACGTGACATTTCTTAAAAGCACATATTTATTGCTCCCATTTGTATATGACTACTTCCAGAGTACTTTCATCATGATACCTAAGCAAGGTAAATAGAAAACATTTTTAAAATGAAGTCTTCTGAAGAGTCATTCTTGAATGTAAGTAAAAATAAAGTGTCAAAATAGCAATTCAAAAAAAGAGGATGGCTGCAAAATGTTAAGATGTAGGCATGTACTCTGAATATTTTCTGAAGTAGACAGAGACCTTTCTCTCTTCTCCATGTTGCACTCCGTATTTCCAAGCCCTCATTTAACTAAGCAGGGAATGGTTGAAATAAGCTGCTTTGAATATGAAACTAATTTGGGGAGGCTACAAAAGAGTCATTTTATAATAGCACCGGATCTGATAAAATTTTAACCTCCAAGTTTTCCTGAGGGACACTGTGAGGAAGATTTTTATTAAAATCCCCAGTTTCCAAGGCTTCAAGAGACACCACTGGCAGTGCAGGGCTGTCATCAGCATCACTTTCCACTTGATATGATGTGCAGGGTGCTTTCTGAGCCTATGCAGAACCTTCATGTTAGAGACTGAATGTTTGTTCCCCCAGAATTCACATGTTAAAAAACCTAACCCCCAATGTGATAGTATTAGGAGGTGGAGCCTTTGGGAGGTGATTTCATGAGGGTAGAGCCCTCATGAATGGGACTAGTGCCTTTATAAAAGAGACCCAGAGAGCTCTGTTGTCCCTTCTACCATGTGAGGACACAGCAAAAAGACAGCCATCTATGAACCGGGAAGCGGGCTCCAACCAGACAACAAATCTGCTGGAGCCTTGAATTTGGACTTCAGCCTCCAGAACTGTGAGAAATAAATGTCTGTCGTTTAAGCCCCCCAGTCTATTACAGCATTTTGTTATAGCAGCCTGCACAAAGACACATAGTAAGCCCTGATACTGCTTGACTGCACTGCTAAGAAGCAAATTTTATAAACTTCCCCTTCCTTCTTATAAACTCCAGCATTTTACCCGCAGCACCTTGTAAGCCCATACAAATCCCTGTCACATGTTGCTTAGCTTCTTTAAAGCTATTTATAGCTCAGGTTATATCCTCCTCCGACTCCTCTTTTTTTCTCCTCATTTCATAAATTGAGTGTCATGTTTCAACTTGTGAGGCTTGTTTTAATTGTTCCCTCCATCATTCCCCATGTTAGGGATAATTTGCAGTGGTTAGAGAAAAAAATTTATGCATCTGCCTAACATTCAGTGAACATCTACATGCAAAACATTGTGGAGCATCCAAAGTTGAATCAGGGTCAGATCCAACTCTCACATAGTTTCAATTTATAGGAAAGATAAAACCTAAAAAAGTATGTTACAAGAAAAGGACGGAAGAAACTGTTAGATATTAGTAGCAAGTTCCAAGGAAAATGACATTTGGTCTCCCCTGGAGATCAGGAAGAGTCTCATGGAAGTCATTTTTGGATTGAGCCTTGAAATATTCTTTTTAATTTTATAGGAAGCAATATATTTTATTTTTCTGACATCACAGCCCCAGCAAGTGGTTTTGTACCGAATTTAATGGAAGTTCCGCAGAACACTTTGTGTGTGGGAGCAGGAAGAAAGGGAAGTAACCACAAAATTTCCAAAAACAAAACCAAAATCCTAGATAACTGTTAGCATCCGTTCCATCCCACATTAATAAAATTCACCTGGAAATTCCGCATAAAAGGAGACCAGAAAACAAGAGTGGAGGCAAAAGAGGGCATATTGGCAAAGACAAAGTCACCCGGGAGGAGAAAGTCACAGAGCATTCCAGGGACAGACTCTCCCTCCCCAGACCAGGAGAATGCTCAGCAGGGATGCTGAGGCTTTACTAGATCTATCTCCCCAAAATAATGCTGAGTACGCAGCACCCAAGGGAAAAGAGGGGAGGGAGGCAGGGCGTGAGCAGGCTGGGGGTGGGCACGAAGGAAAGAAGTACACTTAATGGAGGAGATGGTGAAGGGTGAAGGAGGTAGATGTGTATATCGAGAGAGACAGACAGTGCTGAGGCGCACTTAAACTGAAAAGCAATGTCTTAAGTTTCATTATTTAAAAAAAAATAGATTTCCTTATTATTCCTACCCTACACTGAACTTAGTAACAGTCAGTTTTTTTTAAATTAATTGTGTGTCTGTGTGTGTGTGTTTCATTAATATTTTGCTCTTGCCTGAGAGAGGCCAGTGATCATATTGGGTTGAGGCTCAGCATGGTTACACCTGTACCCGGAAGGATGCCCAGAGTTTCCACAAACCCCGGACCTCCCAAGCCAGGCAAAGCTAGTACATTCTGGGGGCTGGTTTGCCCATCATCCCCTGCGCAAACACCCAGGTCTAGGACCCCAGGGCTGTTTATGGCCTGGGACTTCCCCTCATGGAACCATTTCAGTGTCTGGCTGGGCTTCTCAGGTGGAGTGTAGAGGACAGGTCCAACTCAGGTATGACTTCCTGCAGATCTGGGTCCGAAAAGACTGAAGACAGGCTATTCCCCAGCACAGTGATGGAGTCAGGACCCCTTGGGCCCCCAGGCTTTTAAAGTGCTGAATTCTAAATCGGGTGTTAGAATGGCCAAATGTGCCTTCTCCTGGGACACCCATGTCTCCAGGAAGTTGCTCTGCCTCCATTGGGGCCATGGTAAGAAAATGATACCTGCTGTGGAAGAGACTCATTTTGGAGGGAACTCCTGCGAAAACCCATCTGTCCTTGAGATGCCATCTCAGGCTCCTGGTACCCAAGACCCATCATAGGATTGTGTGACATCAAATCAGACCCCATTGAAACACCATGAGGAAGCATGTTGGTTCCCATGGTAACCAAGGAGGGCATCTGGTTATACTGAGGAGTGGCTGGGTCATTCCCATGGGGTTGAGTGTTGGCATCAGAACCTGAAATTCGAGGATTTTTATGTATTAATGCCCATTCCTGGCAGGTTATTCATTGATGAGAAGTTGAATGAAGGAGCTGGAGGGGAGCTTGTCATCTGAGTCGATTGCCGTCTTGATGGTATGATGGAATAATCAGGTAGAACTGGACATTGCAAACTTGAACATTTAAGACACCACAATGGAGAGCACGCTTGGGGAAGGATAGGCTCTGAAGGCGAGTTGTACTAGAGAGAAGACATCTGGATATTCACAGAAGCAGATCATCCACAGAGCAGCAGCAAACCCTAAGAAGGCTGTTTAATGAAGGCAGCAGCGTCTGGGCCTGCCATCAGGCCTACCATGTACAATGGAATCTGGAGGCACTTGAGGTTTCCTGAGGGTGAGCTCAGCATTGATGACTGGACAGTACATGGTGGGAGGTTGCAGAGGGTTCAGACCAGGAGAATGCACAGGGCTGCTTGCCACAGATTTATTCAAGGGCTTTTGCCCCGGGCCATTTCAAACTGGAGGAGCTGTGTTGAGGCTAATAGGGTTTCTAGAAGGGTTGAGATGTATTGGTGGCTAAGACAGAGCTGGGCGTTAGTCCTTCTGGTGGGTCCGATTGTTTCTCTGAGATTCTGCAAACCACCGTTGCTTCCTGGACCTTGAGACACGGAAAGCATGGCCTAAAGCCCAGGACACACTCCTGCTGAGGGCGCTCACCAGATGGCAGGGGAGCCATCTTCTGCTCCGCAGGCAGCATCTCAGGGCCACCTGAGTGCAAGTCATCATCTCCCCAGGGCACACTGAGCCTCTCATCTTTCGAGGTATCGTCTGAAAGTTGGATCCCTTGTTGACATTTAAATGGACATTTCCTTTCATGACATTAAGGACCATCTCAAACTCAAATTCCCAACCAGGGCTCATTGGTGGGGAATTGTTTTTGGAAAGTTACCCTGGCAGGACTACAGGAAAATGGGAATGTTCTCTGAGAGCCTGGGATCATGCTAGTCATCTCCATGTTGGACCTTATTCCTGTTATGCTTATCCCAGGGAGACCACCTTGAAATTTCTCTGCAAGCTGCTGTTGAAACATCTCTGCAGACAATCTTTGGGGATTTGGGAAGCAATCTCATCAATCAAAAAGACCCCCTGGTCAGGAATGAAGTTTCAATTATTTGGAGTGTTTGACATGTTGTCTGGCCAACTGACTCCAGAAAGATGTGGTCTGGATGCAGGGTTGGTGACATTTGCCCTTCCGTTTCAGAGATTATCATTCCTGCAAATCCAGGAAGGCATATCTGATCCCTGGTATGTTGGAGTCGAGGGCTGTGTCCCTAAGAGCAGAGAGCATGGTGTAGTCATACTATCAGAAGATGGTTCTGCTTGCCCAGGTGCCCAGCCTTCACTAGGGGTCATCTGGTATCTAGGGAGAGGCCCTTAGAGAAATTCGAAGGTCTGTGCAGATAAACCTCTGTAACCTGGAGGGAGCACTAGGGTACAGCCACTTTTCCCTGATACCTCTTATTCTGTTTATTAAAAACTCCTGCTATAATTTCAGCCAAACTATCTGCTCAGGAGTCATATGATCTGGGTGGTTGGGTCTTAGGGGCCCAGACTGGGAGTTCATGGAAGGTGGAATCCCTTAATCTGGACAAAAGGGCACATCTCTGCATCCTGGAAGGACAAGTGGAGCTTCCACAGCTGTCTGGGACCCAGGTTCCCTACCTAAGCTTTGTTACTAAGCCACTCTGGCCTGTATCAACCCTTCTGGTTTCTTTGGAGGTTCATTTAACACTCCAGCATTCTGCATGCCTTGTGCTGCTAGGAATGTCTTTTCATCAGGGGAAAGCATAGGCTAGATTTGAGAGTTTGTAAGGAGTGCTCCAAATGCTGAAGCTGCTCATGATGTAGTCTATCTGGGGTTTATCCCAGGGTGGGGGGATCTCCACTGGACACTAGTGGAGGGAGGTGGGGAAGGAGTACATTGGGATCTGCCAGAACCATTGTCCCTGTAGGAGACAGAGGTAACTGCTTGGTTTGGGGGCATCAGGCCTGGCGCAGTACCATGTCGGAGCAGTGGAGTAGAGCTGGCAGGGCTGCCTGCAGAAGGAATCAGTTTGTTCTCTACCCCAGGCTTATCGCAGGGGACATACGGGAGCAGCAGGTGTGGGTGCTGGTGCCAGAATGCACAGAGTTGGCTGCGGTTTGGTATTCAGAGAAGAATTCCAACCCTGGTTGGCTGGAACTGGGAGAGGTTTCAGGTCATTCCAAAGGCACATATCTGCCTGTTCACAGAGGTTTGCTTCTCTCTGTCTTGCTGCTGGGGATGTAATGGATGTGAAAAGGGGCAACAGTTTCAACTTGACCCTTAGTGCAGAATCTGCAGCTTGAAAACATACACACCATTTGGTCTAATGTCTTCGGAGCAGGTGTGGGCTTTGGATAATAGTCTGGCTGTGGAAAGGTCTGGAAGAGCTGTGGGTCGCGTAATATGATGGGATCATCAGTGGGTTGTGCACTGGGAATCCTGGGACTTTAGTGGTCAGCAGAATTCCATTCATCAGTCCCAGGAGCTCTGACCAAAGCAGTGAGGCGGCGGGGGGGGGGGGGGGAGGGAGGGGATGGTGAATACCTTGCTCCCTTGGCACCATTTGCAGCCCCATTCTTCAGGTCCAGGCTCCCACCAGGCCCAAGGAGTGCTTACACTGTATGGCTCCCACTCTTGGAGTCATAAAGAGGGGGGACTAGGATTGACTGGCCAGCCCCCTTGTTTTCTCTGCCTGGAGAATTTGAAAGGCAGGTGGGGATTCCCAGATGGGGTCATCACTGTAAGGGAAGGCCATCATCTCCTGCTTTGACTTGGACTCTTTTTTTTTTTTTTAACATCCTTATTGGAGTACAATTGCTTCACAATGGTGTGCTAGTTTCTGTTCTATAACAAAGTGAATCAGCTATACATATACATATATCCCCATATCTCGTCCCTCTAGCATCTCCCTCCCACCCTCCCTATCCCACTCCTCTAGGTGGACAAAAGCACCAAGCTGATCTCCCTGTGCTATGCAGCTGCTTCCCACTAGCTATCTATTTTACATTTGGTAGTGTATATATGTCCATGCCACTCTCTCACTTTGTCCCAGCTTACCCTTCCCCCTCCCCGGGTCCTCAAGTCCATTCTCTATGTCTGCGTCTTTATTCTTGTCCTGCCCCTAGGTTCTTCAGAACCATTTTTTTGTTTGTTTTTTTAGATTCCATATATATGTGTTAACATACAGTATTTGTTTTTCTCTTTCTGACTTACTTCACTCTGTATGACAGACTCTAGGTCCATCCACCTCACTACAAGTAACTCAATTTTGTTTCTTCTTATGGCTGAGCAATATTCCATTGTATATATGTGCCACATCTTCTTTATCCATTCATCTGTCGATGGACACTTAGGTTGGTTCCATGTCCTGGCTATTGTAAAAAGAGCTGCAATGAAAAGATACTTAATACGATTTTCAATTTTCTTAAATTTACCAAGGCTTGATTTGTGACCCAAGATATGATCTATCCTGGAGAATGTTCCATGAGCACTTGAGAAGAAAGCGTATTCTGTTGTTTTTGGATGGAATGTCCTCTAAATATCAATTAAGTCCATCTTGTTTAATGTATCATTTAAAGTTTGTGTTTCCTTATTTATTTTCATTTTGGATGGTTTGTCCATTGGTGAAAATGGGGTGTTAAAGTCCCCTATGATTGTGTTACTGTTGATTTCCCCTTTTATGGCTGTTAGCATTTCCCTTATGTATTGAGGTGCTCCTATGTTGGGTGCATAAATATTTACAGATGTTCTATCTTCTTCTTAGATCGATCCCTTGATGATTATGTAGTGTCCTTCTTTGTCTCTTGTAATAGCCTTTATTTTAAAGTCTATGTTGTCTGATATGAGAATTGCTACTCCAGCTTTCTTTTGGTTTCCATTGGCATGGAATATCTTTTTCCATCCCCTCACTTTCAGTCTGTATGTGTCCCTAGGTCTGAAGTAGGTCTCTTGTAGACAGCATATATACGGGTCTTGTTTTTGTATCCATTCAGCCAGTTTATGTCTTTTCCTTGGAGCATTTAATTCATTTACATTTAAGGTAATTATCAATATGTATGTTCCTATTACCATTTTCTTAATTGTTTTGGGTTTGTTATTGTAGGTCTTTTCCTTCTCTTGTGTTTCCTGCCTAGAGAAGTTCCTTTAGCATTTGTTGTAAAGCTGGTTTGGTGGTGCTAAATTCTCTTAGCTTTTGCTTGTCTGTAAAGGTTTTAATTTCTCCATCGAATCTGAATGAGATCCTTGCTGGGTACAGTAATCTTGGTTGTAGGTTTTTCCCTTTCATCACTTTAAATATGTACCGCCACTCCCTTCTGGCTTGTAGAGTTTCTGCTGAAAGATCAGCTGTTCAGCTTATGGGTATTCCCTTGTATGTTTGTTGTTTTTCCCTTGTTGCTTTTAATATTTTTTCTTTGTATTTAATTTTTGATAGTTTGATTAATACGTGTCTTGGCATGTTTCTCCTTGGATTTATCCTGTATGGGACTCTGCACTTCCTGGACTTGATTGACTATTTCCTTTCCCATATTAGGGAAGTTTTCAACTATAATCTCCTCAAATATTTTCTCAGTCCCTTTCTTTTTCTCTTCTTCTTCTGGGACCCCTATAATTTGAATGTTGGTGCATTTAATGTTGTCCCAGAGGTCTCTGAGACTGTCCTCCATTGTTTTCATTCTTTATTCTTTATTATTCTCTGAAGTAGTTATTTCCACTATTTTATCTTCCAGGTCACTTATCCATTCTTCTGCCTCAGTTATTCTGCTATTGATTCCTTCTAGAGAATTTTTAATTTCATTTATTGTGTTGTTCATCATTGTTTGTTGGACTTTGACTCTTTCGTGGTGGAGTTCCTCTCTTTTGGGTTACTGGACTGCACTGGTTGAATGACCGAGCCTGCAGTCATAGACAGGGACAAGCTCTCTGCGTTCTTCTTGGACCACAGCAGAAACAATTGCTGAGTCAGTGACAGTGGCTTGCTGCTTGCTGGGTGCGTTCCTTCATGTTGGCTGCCAGTATACCTTGTTCCTCTTTGTTTTTCTGTGCTCTGGAAGTGGGTCTTGCAGCTTCAGCATTCTCGGAGTGTGCTTCCTGCTGCCAGAGGAGAACCTTGCATGTTGAGGGCACACAGTACAAAAGGGTCACCATGCTGCCATGCTGATCCTGGAGCTCTGGGGTCTAGAAGCCATGTTCTCAAAGGCAACCCCCACCTTTCGGGAGTTCAATTTGCTCTTCAATCTACATTGGGACACAAAAGAACTTTCCAAAGATGATCTCTGCCACCTTAACTGAAGTGACTTTCTAGGTGAAAATTGGGCTGACACCAGCTAGTTCCACATTTAGTCCCTGGAGGCAGGGTGGGGGCAGGGAACAGGGAGTGGGCTTGGGTCCAGGTCCCAGCCAACTGTTCAGCTGGGTGGCAGCCTCCCCTCTTCTGTCTCCCCACTGCAGCACTTAGAGTGTTTTAACCACTGGAAGGACTACGTAAAGAAAGCATATAAGAAATAAGCTTGGAAAGGTAAGTTGGCACAGATTTTAGGAAAGTCTTAAATGCTAGATTATAAATTTGGAGGGTTTCTTTGGTAGGGAGTGGGGAACTACTGAAGATTTCTGAACGCGGGAGTAACATGATCTTGACTTGGCTTTAGAATGATTCACTCTCCCATTACTGTTTAGAGGAAAAAGAGTCAAGATACTTCCAGATGCAAGTAAGAGAATACCAAACCAAGATGGTTTGGATGATAGAGATTTATTACCTCATATAATAAGAAGTCCCATAACTGTAAAGAGAGATTCAGTTGTTTTTCACAGAGCAATGATGATATTTGAAACCAAGAGACTGACTGAGGGTGTCAAGAAAGGACACAGAAACAACAGCAACAAAAATTGACCACTAACAGAAATCTGGAGAATGTCAAGGAGGAAAACTGAGAAGCAGAAAAACAAAAAAATAAATTTCTTATTATCTGATTTTTGCTACTTCTAGTTTAGTATGAAAGCTCACCTCTACCCCCTAAATGATTATTTTTAAATGAAAATAGTTCAATATGAATACTCATTCTCTCAGGAATATTACATTCTCATTTCAGAAAACCAATTTAGCCAAGCATAAGGATAACTGAAAGAGTCCTTTCTCTATAGACAAGACCTCTGATCCATTTCAAAATAATTTTATTTACTGTCACCAAAAGTAATTAGAGCACTCATCTGTAGTCACTGGTCATCTTACGAGAAGTTTCCACATTCATATAGGGAGCACCCCTGAAATCTGTAAAGAAACTCAGCAACCCACAGAGCACTGTTTCCTCACTGGAAACAGGAGTGGGCAGCTGCTACAGCTGTCTGTAACCAGGCAAGGTGCTCATCAAGAATTTCAGAATGCCCAGGTCAGGGGCACCTCTTCACATGTCTTGGCAGAGTGTCCTCCAAGACCTTACTGTGATCACCATGAGATCCTATTTTGCACAGCAGGATAAAGGGATGTAGATTTGAAACTGAAAAGTGAAAACACTATTCTCCATCTTTTACTTTTGACTGAGCATAGTTAACACATCACCTCTATCATTCTTCTGAGCACTCCGGGTGCGAGTGGCAATACCCAGCCAAGGCAGGTGTCACTCAGTGCTCTGTCACATAATTGTTTTTTTTGCCAATAGACCAAAATGACACAGTTATAAGAAATGGGCACTAATGATTCTGCGAGGAAACCAAAGGGGATGTTGAACCTTTGTAGGTGATGAAGTTGATGCCAGACAACCTGCCCTTGCAGATTGATTCTACTGCCCACACCTAAGGACTCAACTCCTTGCCCTTGGGGTGATGTGCTTTTGCCACAGACAATAATGATAAGGTCTAAATTGAAATGAACAGTGCTATGTTCTGTAAAATTATACCAGAGCTTTTAATTTAAAAAGCTCAATTGTATAATTATTAGGTTGATCCCTCAGATACCATGTATTTTTTGAGTGGATCTGAATGAATGAAAAAATAAGTAAACATCTATAGATGTATAGATAGAGGTATAGGCAGTTAATATTTACTGAGCACTTAGTATGTGCCAATATGTTTACATATGTTAAATCATGTAAACCTTATGAGGAAGATACTGTTATCATTATATTTTTTTCATAGATGAGAAACAACAGGAATAGAAAAAGACATTGATAGATGGGTTGCAATGAGTTCCAAAATCAAAGTAACAAATGGAATGTCAACAATGACATTTGCATATCCCCAATTTATACATACTTATCTTGTCTTTTTTTTCCCCCCCTTTCTCCCAGCTTCACCACACAAAACAGTTTTGAACCTGGCTAGGCTGAGCAACCATCTTCAGGACTGTAAGGGAAAGCTGCTGTTAATTAGCAGCTCTTAATTAGCAGCTTTCCAGAAGACAATGTTCCATTCTCCTCTGGAACAATGTGTCCATGGACATTTGCCTCCAAGAGGTAGCTGGTAAAGAGCTCGTGGTGGCTCTTCTAATCCAGTCTTCATATTTTGCAGTTACAACATGCCCTCAATTCAATGCGTTGTTAAGTAATTAGTTCTCAGCATCTTGTGAACTGAGGACCTATTTCCAGAATGATTTAGTGCAGTTTCCTCTGAAGTCCTTGATAACAGAGGAAATAATTAGGCTCAGAAGGGTTTTACTTAAAACCTTGTGTCTCTACTTATCTAAAATTACTGTGCTAATTAAGCCTCTCATAAATTTCCCTGCCATGCTTCACTCTGAGGACTTGGGTCTTCACCTCAGGTTTTCCCTCAGGGTCTGGCATAGTGCTGGGAACATCCTGAGGTGGGAGCCACTCAGACTGTTATCCCTAGAGACATGTAATTCACTTTGGGACACAGGCTCTTCTCTTGTACAGCCATACATTCAAATGTGTTTTTGTTTTTTTCTGTAATCATATTTAAGTCAGTTGGCTTGAGGTTAAAAAAATATTGGTCTAATCAGGGCTACATCAAGTGTGGTCTACAGACCAGCTGATGGTCTGTGGATTGTTACTGGCCATTTCATGGAACAATAAGTATAAAACATGGGAGCAAGCATGTAGAAACTTTTACAGCAATTTGACAGAATAACTTCTTTTATGTCCATTAAATTTAATAATTTTTTAAAAATGGGTCTTATATTTTTATGTCATTTTTTGGTTTCATTTTTATATAATTCATCTTCTAACAGTTGATTTTTTTCCCTTCGTAAGGATCATATTTCCTGCTTTTTTGCATACCAGGTAATTTTTTTTTTAATTGGATTGGGGACTGTGTAAATTTTCACTACTGGGTACTGAATTTTGCTGTATTCCTTTACATAGCTGTGGTCTTTGTTCTGGCATGCAGTTATGTTACCGGGGCTCAGTTTGATCCTCTCAAGTGTGCTTGTGGGCTGCCTCCAAGCAATAAGCTGGGGTGATAGGGCTCACCCTGTTTGTTTCTTTTCTCTGAAGGGATCATACTCCTAATTCAACTTTTGTTCAATAACTGAAAACCATTGTTTCGTATATTATTCTGGTTTCCTAATTGTTTAAGGTAGAAGAGTGAATCAATCCCTTTTACTTCATTATGGCTAGAAACAGATGTACTAGGACTTCATCTTAACATCCTTCATCTTGATATCCAGTAATTCACTGGTGGTAATTTTACTGTATTTTATAAAAGTATCAATCTATAATGGAAGATAAGTTAAACAACAAAATAAATTGAAAAAGAACAACAACAAAAAAACCAAACAACTCAATTAAAAAAATGAACATACAATTTGAAAAGACATTTCACCAAATAAGATTTACAAATGGCCAATAAGCACATGAAAAGATACTCAAAATCACTAATCATTAGAGAAATGCAAATCAAAACCACAATAAGATACCACATTATACCCATTAGAATGGCTATTTTAAACAACAATAAGCTCCAGAAAATAACAGGTCTTGGGGAGGGAGAAATTGAAATGCTTGTCCATCACTAATGGAAATATAAAATGGTGCAGCCTCTGTAGCAAACAATATGGCAGTTCCTCAGAAGATTAAAAATAGAATTACCCTATGATCTAGCAATTTCACTTTAGGATATACACTCAAAGGAACTGAAAGCAGACACAAACAGATATCTGTACACCATATTCACAGCAGTCTTATTCACAATAGCCAAAAGGTGAAAGCAACTCAAGTTTTTATAGGATGAATAGATTTTTAAAATGTGGTGTATCTATATAATAGAATATTGTTCAGCCCTAAAAAGGAAGGAAATCATGACATATTCTACAACATGAACGAACCCTGAAGACACTGTAAGTGAAATAAGCCAGATAGCAAAGGACAAACACTGTATGATTTCACTTACATGAGGTACCTGGAATAGTCAAACTGATAGAGTCAAAAAGGAGAAGAATGGTTGCCAGGGGCTGGGGAGAGATCGGAATGGGGAGTTATTGTTCAATGGGTATAGAGTTTCAGTTTGGGAAAATGAAAAGAGTTTTAGAGATGGGCACTGGTGCTTGCACAACAACATGAATGTACTTAATGCCCCTGAACTGCACGCTTACAAATGGCAAAATGGTAAACTTTATGTTATGTGTATTTTACCACAGAAAAAGAATACTTAAAACAAAAAAGCAACTTCATCTCCCCTCCAGATAGCTTGAGAATCGTTGAATTTCAGAGGCTGAAGGTAGGAAAACGCCTAAGTGAGGGGGAGTTTGATAAACTTTCTACCAGGGTTAAAAGATGACAAACAATACCCTTTCAGGCCACCCAGGCACTTCTGGCCAGGGAACCAGGGAGGTCTGTCAAATCTTACAGAACCTGCCACGATGGCTATTTTTGTATTACCTGTTTTCCTACTCAATTAGCAGTGAAATCTTTAACAATGGTCTGTGTGGTGGGCTTCATGGACAGTGAGGAAAGCAGAATCTGGGGATGCTGTATTGTCTTCTGCAGTACGTATTAGGGAGACACCTCAAGAAACTGGTGAGGGGATGGCTGCTCTGAAGAGGAAAGAAAGCAATTAAGTCCCTGTGGCCTGAAGGGAGGAAGAGAGACAATACCATCCCAGGGCATGCTGTTTATCATGAAAAAAGAGAATGCTATTAAGTAATATGTATAACACGATGCCATTCCCAAATATTAGGAAAATAACTATATATTTCTATGTATTATGCATAGAAGAAAATCCCCTGGAAGAATATAAGCCAAAATAACACTATAGTAATATCTTATGCATGCCCATATGTATGTATATGTTGCCTTATATGTGTATGTATATATAGAGAGATATATATGTATAGTCAATTTATAAATTAAAATATCTCTATGGAAAACAACAACAACAACAACAAACAGATATAATATGGTTACAAACATATAACATGGTTATATCTGTGTGGTCAAATCATAGGTGGTTTTTATTTTCTCTTTGTAAGTATTTTTTAATCATCTGTTGTTTTCACAACGGGTAGGTAAAACTTTTATATCAGGGCAAGAAAGCATTTTTATGTAAAAATTAGGAAAGGATTGTTAGGAGATGTTATGTGGTCCAGGCTTGAGATACCTTTAATTGTTTTTGGAGATTTATGCATAAATTAGTCTATGTTGCATTATCTCTCATTCCATTTTTGTTTTTAACATTAGAGATCAGACCAGCAGCTTACACATTATAAGGTAACAATGCCTACCATTTTACGTGGAAATGCATTTCATTCATTTAGGTCAGATGAGATTAGAGTAATTAAGGTCACTGGACTTTGCCATTTAACAAATCCTTAAATCCAATTCTAATCTCATTCATTAATGCCACAAACAAAAGGGTTAATTGCTAACATACAATGTTTCAGATCCACCCTGGCACAAATGTTATAATATTAGATGGTATTAATGCCTTGCTGTGTAACTTTAGAGAGGGCTGATGTATTCAGTATTCAAAGAGTTACAGATTTATTGGTTCTGAAGAGGTTATCCCTGCGGTAACTCATTATCACTTGTACAATCATGGAATGTTCTGTGACAGGAGAATGTCTAAAATGAAACAAGCTAATTAATCAAGATGGGGCATGCATGTGGTGACTCTGCAGTACGAGCAGATGCTGTCAGCTCCTGAATTGTCACCATGCAGCCTCGTGGCTGAGGCAAGGCCCCAGCCAGAACAGGTTGGCCACTGATATGGGGATCCTGATAGTCTGTTGCCACATCAGACTTATGCCCAATTGCCTCACTTCAGCTCTGACCCAGCTGGAAAGGACAATCCTATTGTCTTATGATTCTCCTGCACCAAACCTTTCACCACTTTAAAAAGGAGAGAAACTGATTTGAATTTTAATCTCTCTCCTTTCTTCTTTTTCCAATTCTGACAAAGGTACTAAGGGGAAGCGAAAATTCCTAAAGGTGTTCTTGAAAGATCAGCCTCCAACCAAATGTGTTATCTCAATGTCTGGAATCCTCAGCAGCCATTAAAAATCATGTTGCTAAAGGTTCTTAAAGGCATGGGGGTGGGACAGGGCCTGGGGTCTTGCCCTAAGGCAGCAGGTTTTGTTTTGTTAGAATTTCCCGGCCAAAGCCCACCTGACAATGAGAGCATCTCTGGAGCTCAAGTTTATGTTGAAAATACTTCAGGTTCTACCTGTCCTCACTCATCTGTGGATTTCTGTGAGACCAGGTATAAGGAAACCTTTCCCTCAAACTAATTATGACTTACAGTAATTTGCTAAATTATACCTTTGTAAGCAGAATTGAAACATTTATTTTGGGGGGGGGACCTTCAAGATGGTGGAGGAGTAAGATGTGGAGATTACCTTCCTCCCCACAAATACATCAGAAATACATCTACATGTGGAACAACTCCTACAGAACACCTACTGAACACTGCCAGAAGACCTCAGACTTCCCAAAAGGCAAGAAACTCCCCACATACTGGGGTAGGGTAAAAGAAAAAAGAAAATACAGAGACAAAAGAATAGGGATGGGACCTGCTCCTCTGGGAGGGAGTTGTGAAAGAGGAAACGTTTCCACACACTAGGAAGCCCCTTCACTGGCAGAGATGGAGGGTGGGCGGTGGGGGAAGCTTCGGAGCCACAGAAGAGAGCGCAGCAACAGGGGTGCGAAGGGCAAAGCGGAGAGATTCCTGCACAGAGGATCGGTGCCAACCAGCACTCACCAGACTAAGAGGCTTGTCTGCTCCCGCGCCGGGACGGGTGGGAGCTGGGAGCTGAGGCTCGGGTTTCGGAGGTCAGATCCCAGGGAGAGGACTGGGGTTGGCTGTGTGAACACAGCCTGAAGGCGGCTAGTGCACCACAGCTGGCCAGGAGGGAGTCCAGGAAAAACTCTGGAACTGCCTAAGAGGCAGGAGACAATTGTTTCGGGGTGCACGAGGAGAGGGGATGCAGAGCACCACCTAAACGAGCTCCAGAGACGGGCGCGAGCAGTGGCTATCAGCACTGACCCCAGAGACAGGCATGAAATGCTAAGGCTGCAGCTGCAGCCACCGAGAAGCCTGTGTGCAAGCACAGGTCACTCTCCACACCTCCCCTCCCGGGAGCCTGTGCAGCCTGCCACTGCCAGGGTCCCATGATCCAGGGACAGCTTCCCCGGGAGAACACACGGCACACCTCAGGCTGGTGCAATGTCACGCCGGCCTCTGCCACTGCAGGCTCTTCCTGCATTCCAGTTATAACTACTGTACACTTCCCTCCTCCTGGCCTGAGTGAGCCAGAGCCCCCTAATAAGCCACTGCTTTAACTTCGTCCTGTCTGGGCAGGAACGGAAGCCAGAGGGCAACGTACATACAGAGGCGGGTCCAAATCCAAAGCTGAACCCCAGGAGCTGTGCGAACAAAGAAGAGACAGGGAAATCTCTCCCAGCAGCCTCAGGAGCAGCGGATTAAATCTCCACAATCAACTTGATGTACCCTGCATCTGTGGAATACCTGAACAGACAATGCATCAACCCAAAATTGAGGCGGTGGACTTTGGGAGCAACTGTAGACTTGGGGCTTGCTGTCTGCGACTGACTTGTTTCTGATTTTTATGTTTATCTTAGTATAGTTTTTAGCACTTGTTATCACTGGTGAATTTCTTTATTGGTTTTGTTGCTCTCTTCTTTTATTTATTACTTTTTAAATTTTTTATTTTAATAACTTCAAAAAAATTATTTTATTTTATTTATTTAATTTTTAATTTTTTTTCTTTCTTTTTTTCCTCCCTTTTCTTCTGAGCCAAGTGGCTGACAGGGTATTGGTGCTCCGGCCTGGTGTCAGGACTGAGTCTCTGAGGTGGGAGAGCTGAGTTCAGGACATTGGACCACCAGAAACCTCCCAGCCCCATGTAATATCAATTGGTGAGAGCTCTCCCAGAGAGCGCCATCTCAACCCTAAGACCCAGCTCCACCCAATGCCCAGCAAGCTCCAGTGCTGGATGCCCCATGCCAAATAACTAGTTAGACAGGAACACAACCCCACCCATTAGCAGAGAGACTGCCTAGAATCATACTAAGTTCACAGACACCCCAAAACACACCACCGATGTAGCCCTGCCCACCAGAAAGACAAAATCAAGCCTCACCCACCAGAACACAGGCACCAGTCCCCTCCACCAGGAAACCTACACAAGCCACTAAACGAACCTTACCCACTGGAAGCAGACACCAAACACAATGGGAACTAAAAACCTGCCGCCTGTGAAAAGGAGACCCCAAACACAGTAAGTTAAGCAAAATGGGAAGACAGAGGAATATGCAGCAGATGAAGGAGCAAGGTAAAAATCCACTAGACCAAAAAAATGAAGGGGAAATAGGCAGTCTACCTGAAAAAGAATTCAGAGTAATGATAGTAAAGATGACCCAAAATCTTGGAAATAGAAAGGAGAAAATACAGGAAATATTTAACAAGGACCTAGAAGAAATAAAGAGCAAGCAAACAATGATGAACAACACAATAAATGAAATTAAAAAGTCTCTAGAAGAAATCAACAGCCAAACAACTGAGGCAGAAGAAAGGATAAGTGACCTGGAAGATAAAACAGTGGAAATAACTACCATAGAGCAGAATAAAGAAAAAAGAATGAAAAGAATGGAGGACAGTCTCAGAGACCTCTGGGACAACATTAAACTCACCAACATTTGAATTATAGGGGTTCAAGAAGAAGAAGACAAAAAGAAAGGGTCTGATAAAATATGTGAAGAGATTAGAGTTGAAAATTTCCCTAACATGGGAAAGGATATAGTCAATTAAGTCCAGGAAGTGCAGAGTCCCATACAGGATAAACCCAAGGAGAAGCATGCCAAGACACATATTAATCAAACTAACAAAAATTAAATACAGAGAAAAAATATTAAAAGCAGCAAGGGAAAAACAACAAATAACACACAAGGGAATCCCCATAAGGTTAACAGCTGATCTTTCAGCAGAAACTCTGCAAGCCAGAAGGGTGTGGCAGGACATATTTAAAGTGATGAAAGGGAAAAACCTACAACCAAGATTACTCTACCCAGCAAGGATCTCATTCAGATTTGAGGGAGAAATTAAAATCTTTACAGACAAGCAAAAGCTAAGAGAATTCAGCACCACCAAACCAGCTTTACAACAAATGCTAAAGGAACTTCTCTAGGCAGGAAACACAAGAGAAGGAAAAGACATACAATAACAAATCCCAAACAATTAAGAAAATGGTAATAGGAACATACATATTGATAATTACCTTAAATGTAAATCGATTAAGAGCTCCAAACAAAAGACATAGACAGGCTGAATGCATACAAAAACAAGACCCGTATATATGCTGTATACAAGAGACCCACTTCAGACCTAGGGACACATACAGACTGAAAGTGAGGGGATGGAAAAAGATATTCCATGCCAATGGAAACCAAAAGAAAGCTGGAGTAGCAATTCTCATATCAAACAAAATAGGCTTTAAAATAAAGACTATTACAAGAGACAAAGAAGGACACTACATAATGATCAAGGGAACAATCCAAGAAGAAGATATAACAATTGTAAATAGCTATGCACCCAACATAGGAGCACCTCAATACATTTGAGGTGAAATGGGGAAATCAACAGTAAGGGGAAATCAACAGTAACACAATCATAGGGGACTTTAACACCCCATTTTCACCAATGGACAAACCATCCAAAATGAAAAAATAAGGAAACAGAAACTTTAAATGATACATTAAACAAGATGGACTTAATTGATATTTAGAGGACATTCCATCCAAAAACAACAGAATACGCTTTCTTCTCAAGTGCTCATGGAACATTCTCCAGGACAGATCATAGCTTGGGTCACAAATCAAGCCTTGGTAAATTTAAGAAAATTGAAATCGTATCAAGTATTTTTTCTCACCACAACGCTATGAGACTAGATATCAATTACAGAAAAAAAATCTGCAAAAAATACAAACACATGGAGGCTAAACAATACACCACTAAATAACCAAGAGATCACTGAAGAAATCAAAGAGGAAATAAAAAAATACCTAGAAATAAATGACAATGAAAACACTATGACACAAAACCTATGGGATGCAGCAAAAGCAGTTCTAAGAGGGAAGTTTAGAGCAATAAAATCCTACCTCAAGAAACAAGAAACATCTCAAATAAACAACCTAAGCTTACACTTAAAGCAATTAGAGAAAGAAGAACAAAACACCCCCAAAGTTAGCGGAAGGAAAGAAATCATAAAGATCAGATTAAAAACAAATGAAAAAGAAATGAAGGAAACAATAGCAAAGATCAATAAAACTAAAAGCTGGTTCTTCGAGAAGATAAACAAAATTGATAAACCATTAGCCAGACTCATCAAGAAAAAAAGGGAGAAGACTCAAATCAATAGAATAAGAAATGACAAAGGAGAAGTAACAACTGACACTGCAGAAATACAAAGGACCATGAGAGATTACTACAAGCAACTATATGCCAATAAAATGGACAACCTGGAAGAAATGGACAAATTCTTAGAAAAGCACAACCTTCCGAGACGGAACCAGGAAGAAACAGAAAATATAAACAGACCAATCACAAGCACTGAAATTGAGACTGTGATTAAAAATCTTTCAACAAACAAAAGCCCAGGATCAGATGGCTTCACAGGCGAATTCTATCAAACATTTAGAGAAGAGCTAACACCTATCCTTCTCAAACTCTTCCAAAATATAGCAGAGGGAGGAACACTCCTTAACTCATTCTACAAGGTTACCATCACCCTGATACCGAAACAAGACAAACATGTCACAAAGAAAGAAAACTACAGGCCAATATCACCGATGAACATAGATGCAAAAATCCTCAACAAAATACTAGCAAACAGAATCTAACAGCACATTAAAAGGATAATACACCATGATCAAGTGGGGTTTATCCCAGGAATGCAAGGATTCTTCAGTATATGCAAATCAATCAATGTGATACACCATATTAACAAATTGAAGAAAAAAACCATATGATATCTCAATAGATGCAGAAAAAGCTTTTGACAAAATTCAACACCCATGTATGATAAAAACCTTCCAGAAAGTAGGCACAGAGAAAACTTATCTCAACATAATAAGGGCCATATATGAGAAACCCACAGCCAACATCGTTCTCAATGGTGTAAAACTGAAACCATTTCCTCTAAGGTCAGGAGCAAGAAAAGGTTGTCCACTCTCACCACTATTATTCAACATAGTTTTGGAAGTTTTAGCCATAGCAATCAGAGAAGAAAAAGAAATAAAAGGAATCCAAATCGGAACAGAAGAAGTAAAGCTGTCACTGTTTACAGATGACACAATACTATACATAGAGAATCTTGAAGATGCTACCAGAAAACTACTAGAGCTAATCAATGAATTTGGTAAAGTAGCAGGATACAAAATTAATGCTCAGAAATCTCTTGCATTCCTAAACACTAATGATGAAAAATCTGAAAGAGAAATTAAGGAAACACCCCCATTTACTATTGCAACAAAAAGAATAAAATACCTAGGAATAAACCTACCTAAGGAGACAAAAGACCTACATGCAGAAGACACTGATGAAAGAAATTAAAGTTGATCCAAACAGATGGAGAGATATACCATGTTCCTGGATTGGAAGAACCAACATTGTGAAAATGCCTATACTACTCAAAGCAATCTACAGATTCAATGCAATCCCAATCAAACTACCAAAGGCAATTTTCACAGAACTAGAACAAAAAATTTCACAATTTGTATGAAAACACAAAAGATTCCGAATAGCCAAAGCAATCTTGAGAAGGAAAAACAGAACCGGAGGAATCAGGCTCCTGGACTTCAGACTATACTACAAAGCTACAGTAATCAAGACAGTATGGTACTGGCACAAAAACAGAAATATAGATCAATGGAACAGGATAGAAAGCCCAGAGATAAACCCACACACATATGGTCACCTTATTTTTGTTAAAGGAGGCAAAAATACACAATGCAGAAAAGACAGCCTCTTCAATAAGTGGTGTTGGGAAAATTGGACAGCTACATGTAAAAGAATGAAATTAGAACACTCCCTAACACTATACACAAAAATAAACTCAAAATGGATTAAAGACCTAAATGTATTGCCAGACACTATAAAATTCTTAGAGGAAAACATAGGCAGAACACTCTCTGACATAAATCACAGCAAGATCCTTTTTCACATGTCTCCTAGAGAAATGGAAATAAAAACAAAAATAAACAAATGGGACCTAATGAAACTTCAAAGCTTTTGCACAGCAAAGGAAACCATAAATGAGACGAAAAGACTACCCTCAGAATGGGAGAAAATATTTGTGAATGAAGCAACTGACAGAGGATCAATCTCCCAAGTATACAAGCGGCCCATGCAGCTCAATATCAAAAAAACAAACAACCCAATCCAAAAATGGGCAGAAGATCTAAACACACATTTCTCCAAAGAAGATATACAGATTGCCAACAAACACATGAAAGGATGCTCAACATCACTAATCATTAGAGAAATGCAAATCAAAACTACAATGAGGTATCACCTCACACAAGTCAGAATGGCCATCATCAAAAAATCTAGAAACAATAAATGCTGGAGAGGGTATGTAGAAAAGGGAACCTTCTTGCACTGTTGGTAGGAATGTAAATTGATACAGCCACTATGGAGAACAGTATGGAGGTTCCTTAAAAAACTAAAAATAGAATTACCATATGATCCAGCAATTGCACTACTGGGCATATACCCTGAGAAAACCATAATTCAAAAAGAGTGATGTAAAAAATAAATAAATAAATAAAATAAAAAAGAGTGATGTACCACAATGTTCATTTCAGCACTATTTACAACAGCCAGGTCATGGAAGCAACCTAGATGTCCATCAACAGATGAATGGATAAAGAAGATGTGGCACAGATATACAATGGAATATTACTCAGCCATGAAAAGAAACAAAAATGAGTTATTTGTTGTGAGGTGGAAGGACCTAGAGTCTGTCATACAGAGTGAAGTAAATCAGAAAGAGAAAAACAAATACCGTATGCTAACACTTATATATGGAATCTAAGAAAAAAAAAAGAAAATATGGTTCTGAAGAACCTAGGGGCAAGACGGGAATAAAGATGCAGACCTACTAGAGAATGGACTTGAGGATACGGGGAGGGGGAAGGGTAAGCTGGTACAAAGTGAGAGAGTGGCATGGACATATACACTCTACCAAGTGTAAAATAGATAGCTAGTGGGAAGCAGCTCCATAGCACAGGGAGATCAGCTCAGTGCTTTGTGTTCACTTAGAGGGGTGGGATAGGGAGGGTGGGAAGGAGATGCAAGAGGGAGGTGATATGGAGATATATATATACATCTAGCTGATTCATTTTGTTATACAGCAGAAACTAACACAACATTGTAAAGCAATTATACTCCAATAAAGATGTTTAAAAAAAATAAGCAAAGACATGGGAATGTGTTCACTTCACGCTATTATTATGAAAGGAGCAGCTTACAAATGTAACCCTATGAATATAGGGTATGATTACAAGCTTTACAATCTTGCAAACTAAAAAGATGTACAAGATGAGAAGGAGTAAAAGACCTAATGTCAACATTAGAAGGGGAGATTAAAGGTTAGTTGGGTTTTTTGTTTTTGTTTTTCTAAGTTTTTTTTTGTCTATATACTTTTCTACATTTTCCAAATTTTCTTGAATAGAAATATATTACTTTCTAAAAAATAAAGACTCCCAATAAATGTTATTTTTAAGGTTATTCTCTAAACCAATGAGAGGGTAGCTTCTATTTCCTAATATCAATTCGATAGCAACAGATACTTTTCTATAAATCTCCTTCATTTTGCCATGTTGAGATGAGGCCTAAACAGAAATAGTTCGACCATGCCACACTTTTCTCAAACTAAAATCTTACCCTCATCTTCTTTATCACAAATTTAGAAAACTTATCCAGAAGGGGGAAAAGACACTGCCTAATCAGCTCTGCTTTTTCTCAAAGGTTCTACAGGAAGATTTAATAAAGAGGCTGCCTTGGTCCAAGGGGTCACTTCCTTTGGGAATGCTTTTCTCTCTCCTTGCCCTGACACCAGGAGGGAAATAAATAACAATTGACATTCATACTCAGAGCCTTAGAAGTACTTTTGCAAGTAATAAAAAGAATGCAAAAAGAAACTCTCCAAAATAGTCTGATGCCCTGGTGAAAAACACACCCCCTTACCTAAGCACATTCTAACTTGGTTTACAAGTGGCAGCGAAGGGAATCCCAGAGGCACTGAATAGGGGAACTCACCAAGTCATAGAGCTGACTTTAGGCCAGGCACTGTTATCATCACTTGACGTACAGTATGTAGTCCTTATGACACACTGGTGAGACTGGAAGGAAGGGGACAGGGCACAACCATTAAAAGAATGACGCTACCATTAAGAAGAACATGATACAGTAAGTCCCCTACATATGAACCTTCAAGTTGCAAACTTTCAAAGATGCAAACATGTGTTCTCATGTCCAATCATATAAGTTAGTTCACGTGTCTGGCATACATTGTCACACGCCTGCATCCTCTACAAGTGGTTTTGCTATTGTGTACTTTACTGTACAATACTGTATAGAGTACGGTAGTATGGTACCTTTATTTCAAGCCCAGGATGTCTGCAAGCAAGCTTAAAAGCAACGGTGATGTAGCTGGTACTACTGTACTTTTCAAGGTACCGTACTGTAACATTTAAATGTTTTCTTTATTTTTTGTGTTTGTTTTTTATGTATTATTTGTGTGAAAAGTACTATAAACCTATTACAGTACAGTACTATATAGCCGATTGTGTTAGTTGGGTACCTAGGCTAACTTTGTTGGACTTACAAACAAATTGGACTTATGAATGTGCTCTCAGAACTCGTTCGTATGTAGGGGGCTTACTGTACAACAAAAACTGATTAGAACCTACTAGGCCCAAGATGGAGGAAGATTCGACTTCCAGTAGACCTTGAGCCTCATTATACGCTCATTGTAATACATCAGCTAAGTGACACATCCACAGGCGCCATGACAGTTCCAACGCTGACCACAAAAGGCCAAAAAGTGGGCGGTGGCCCAATTCCTGGAAATCCCCACCCCTTCTCTAAGACAGAATATTCCTCCCACTCATTAGCCTATGAAATTACCCAGCCCCTAAAAACTAATCACCCCTGCACTCCAGGGCCTCTCGCCTTCTGAGACAGCCCACGCTCTCTCTACAAAGTATATATCTCTCTAAATAAACTTGCTTTCACTTTACTATGGCTCACTCTTGAATTCTTTCCTGCACAAAGGCAAGGACCCTCACTTGGAAGCCTGTACCAGGGACTCACCTGAGACCTGGGACATGACCATACCCTCACGTCCCATCTTTCCTACAACACTGGGAGGAAAGTATCGTTACCCATATCAGGGGTCAGCAAACTATAGTGCATAGGCCAAATCGAGCCTATGGCTTGTTTTTGTAAATGAAATTGTATTGGAACACAGCCATGCCCATTTGTTTTTTGTCTATGACTGTTTTCCTACTATAATTGCAGAGTTGAGTATTTACAACAGAGATCGTTTTTCCTGCAAAGCCTAAAATATTTATTATTTGGTCCTTAACAGAAAATGTTTGCCAACCCCTGATCTACATGATACCTATGAGGAAAATGAGGATCAAGGAAGTTCAATAATATCTCAGTGTTGCTCAGCTAATTACTGCCAGGACCAAGATACAAATACATATCTACCTTACTTTTAGCCCATGTTTTTTTCATTTCTCCAAATCAGAACTCAAAGAGTAAGACCCTAACCTCCAACAAAGTATATCATATGTGTGACACATTACAAGCTGAGAAAGATGAAACATGAAAAGCTATGCTATTATTTTTAAGACACATTATGAGACATAACTGTTGGATTCCTTAAACTAAAGAACATTCTACTGTAAGTTACCTTTTTCCTTCAACTTCTAGTACAACTGTACAGTAAAAATTATGAGACAGACCATTTATAAAAATAAACTCATGGAATTTCACATGCAAAATTGCCATTAGGTTTCACTGTATAACTTTCACATTAAAACATTCAAAAATATTTGATGTGTGATATGGTACCACCTCTCTGAACTTGCTAGCTTCCTCCCATCCTAGAGAGAGAGAGGGGAAAGAAAACATGTGCTTAAAATAAAAGCCTAACCTATTCTTCATTTTTAGCATGACTTTTAAATGTCAGTTTCTCTTTCAAATCCTCTTTTGCTTAACTCCTTAACCACTTGATTAGCTGAGGCAGGGGGTTTCGAAGGGATGTTTTCTAGGCGCCTAATGGAAGAAACTGCTCTGGAAGAAATGCTCTCACTGCCCACACCACCTCACCTATTGGTGACGTGAAGGTATGAGGTGTTAAAGATGGAGACCAGAACAGGGTGGCAGGCTGGCTCAAGCCACACCAGGGGCAGCAAAGGCAGATCTTCCCAAGACCCCATTCTTTCCTAGACAGAGTCCAGCAGTTTTATGGAGGAAAAGTAAGGGAAAACCTAGAGGATTTGTCCTTGGTATGCTCAGTGGCAAGGAGGATCTGGTTCATTGATTCTTCCTGTGAATCCCCAAGGAACACATCTGACTCTGTGGAAAGACAACTGCTTTAATGTTTACAAAAAGGCATGAAGATTCAACCATCTTCTGGAAGGAGTCAGCAGAGGCAGAATGAATATAGAGAGCGTTTTAAAGTGACATCCCTACCATGGAAAGAGAAAGGAGGGAGATTAAAACAATGTGGTGGAAGTTAAGAACGGTGAAATAATTTGAAGCCTGTGAAATCTCAAATAAGAGTTCACAGAGGGGGACTTCCCTGGTGGTGCAGTGGTTAAGAATCCGCCTGCCAATGAAGGGGACATGGGTTTGAGCCATGGTCTGGGAAGATCCCACATGCTGCGGAGCAACTAAGCCCGTGCGCCACAACTACTAAGCCTGCGCTCTAGAGCCCGCGAGCCACAACTACTGAGCCTGCATGCCACAACTACTGAAGCCCACACACCTAGAGCCTGTGCTCCGCAACAAGAGAAGCCACCGCAATGACATGCCTGCGCACAGCAACGAAGACCCAACGCAGCCAAAAATGAATAAATAAATAAATAAAATTGAAAACAAAAAACAAAAAAGAGTTCACAGAGGAAGCTACTAACATAAAAGGCAAGTAAGAGCCTCAGTTGCCACTCTAATAATACATTAAGAAGAGTTAGCAACAGACTGAAAATGGAAAGAAATTTCCCCTTAATGTCACTTATTTTTAAACAGTTTCATTAAGGTATAATTGACATACAATAAACTTTACATATTTAAAGAATACCTTTTGAGAAGTCCTGACATATGTATACATCCTTGAAACCATCACTGCAATCAAGTAATGAATATATCCATCACTGTCAAAAGTTTCTCCATGCCCTTCTATAATTCCCTCCTCCCGATACTACCCCTTCTACCCTCAGGCAACCATTGATCTGTCACATAAATTAGTTTGTGTTTCCTAGAAATTTATACAAATGGAACACAGTTTTTGCCTGCTTTCTTTCTCTCAGCACAATTATTTTGAGATTCATCCATATTATAGCTCATAATGCAGCTTTATGCCTCTTTTTGTCTGAGTAATGTTTCATTGTATGGATATACCAAGGTTTGTTTATCCTTTCACCTATTAATGGACATCTCAGTCATATCCAGTTTGGGGTTATGACCATTCATGCTCAAATCTTTGTAGGACATGTACTTTTATTTCTCTTGGTAAACAACTACGAATCAAGTAGCTGGATCACATGGTGCATGTTTGTTTAAATTTTAAAGAAACCATTTAATTTTTCCAAAGTAGTTGTACCATTTTACATTCCTACTAGTATGGGGATTCCAGTGGCTCCCCACCCTCACCGACATTTGGTATGGTTAGTCTTTTTAATTTTAGTCATCCTAATAGATGTGTAGTGGTATTTCTTTGTATTTTTAAATTACATTTCCTAATGACAAATGATGCTGGATATATTTTCATGTGCTTATTTGCCCTCTGCAAATCTTCTTTGGTCAAGTGTCTGTTCATGTCTTTTGCCCATTGTTTAGCTGGGTTGTTTGTGTTCATTTTAATGAAATCCAACTTATCAAGTTATTCTTTTGTGGATTGCATTTTGGTATCAAAGCTAAGAAATCTTTGGCTAACCCGAAGTCACAAAGGTTTTTACTTATGTTTTCTTTTAGAAGATTTATAGTTAGGTCTATGATCCATTTTCATGATTGTATACAGTGTGAGTTGTGGATTTAATGTTTTTTGTGTTCCATATAAATATCCAATTGTTTAAAAGGCTGTTCTTTTTACACTGAATTGCTGTTACACCTTATCAAAAGTCAGTTGTTCATATATATGTGGGTATACTCCCATCCTCTTTTGTTCTGGCCCACTGATCTATTTGTCAATCTTTATATCAACAGCACAGAGCCTTGATTACTGTAGCTTTATAATGAATCTTGAAATTAGATTGTGTTAGTTCTCCAACTTTGTTCTTTTTGTCAAAGTTGTTTTGGCTATATTATATCCTTTGCATTTGCATGTAATTTTAGAATTAGCTTGCTAACTGCTTAGGTTTTGACTGAGATTGTGTTAAATCTATAAATCAATCTGGAAAGAACTGATAACAATACTAAGTAGTTTACTCATGAATATATCTCTTCATTTACCTAGGTGTTCTTTAATTTCTCCCAGCACAGTATTATAGTTTTCAGTATATAGATCTTTCTCATCTTTCGTCAGATTTGTCCCTAAATATTTAATTTTTTGATGCTATTTGAGATCTTTTTATTTCTACTTCTGGTTGTCCCTTGCTAGTATATAGAAATACAATAGAATGTTTTTATTGATCTTGTATCCTGCAAACTTTCTAAACTTACTTGTTATTTCTTGTGGGGTTTTTTGTGGATTCTGTCAGATTTTCTAAATAGTTGATCATGTTGTCTGTAATAAAGGTTTTACTTATTCCTTTCCAATCTAGATGCTTTTTTTATTCATTCTTTCATTTATTTTTGTTCTTATTGTACTGTCTAGAAGCTCCGATACAATGTTTAATAGAATGGTGAGAGCAGAATCTTTGATATTTTCCTGATCTTATTCCTATAGATCATTTTAAAAGTAGATTTTAAAGTAGAAGGAAGAAAAATGCAAGAAGCAGGACAATATCATTCAAGTAAAAAGTTTTAATAAAGGAGGAAAAAAGGACTAGGGCAAGGGAAAAACTAGCAGGTAGGGGCAGGATTTAGATCAATTCTGTGGAAAGTTCAAGCATTGTTCCAGCATTTGGAGGAATGTGATGTAGGTAAACAGTATTTGTAATGTCCATAGCTGGGCACCAGTGCAGACGAGCTATAGAAAGATGCCCACAACCTGACCCCTCTAGTGATCATGGATGTGTCTTTCCAACACAATCTTGCATCATAATGGTGGAGACTCCATTTTGACACTCACAGTAATAATTTATTTACCAGCCAGTGAGATTAAAAATATGCCTCAAATCCTTAGTTGCAATCTCTAGGTTGCTGGGACCTGACCCAACTTTTGGACATTACTGAGAAATAAAAGCACACGTGGATAAAGTGGCCCAAAACGAAGTAAATATATCCACACCCTAGATCCAGCATGAACTTATTTCTTACCCAGCAGAGCTTGATTATTGATTTTTTTCCCCAGTGTTTTACATGATAGTACCCTATGAAAAACAAGTTAAGTTTAAGTTAAAATAATTCTTCTTGGAACTGAATCATCAATCAAAACACAGGCAAAGTCTCCTGCTCTTTGCAGGGATTTTGCTGTATGCATCTCTTTGTATTATGACATGTGACCTCAAACATCATCAATTCGTGTTCATGCAGGCAAGTAAACCTGGTGCTACAAAAGGAGCACTCAACCAGGAATCAGAAGATTTGGACTCTAAGTTCATAAGACTCAAAAAAAAGTAAAAACAAAAAAACACAGAACAAATACAGAGAGGCACACCTGAGCAGTGGGAAAGGACACTGAAATCCCCGGAGTCAGAGGGGGAAGGGAAGAAGACTGAGAATGACGACAGAAGGGGTCATGAATACTTAGGAGATTCACATAAGTGAGATCTGAGAGGTAGAATGGGTGAGGGACTTGGACTCTGTGGTGGGAGAGACATGGGTTTCAATTCGGGCTCTACCACTTCCCGGTCGTGTTAAATTAGGCTTTTTACCTCTCTTCCCTTTGTTTCTCATTCCTTAAATTGGGATGATAATAATGCCTGCCACATAGGGTTTTTGTGTGGCTTAAGTGGTGCCACACAAATGTGCAAATGCCTTATAAATATGTCTGGGTTATGAAAGTAAACTCTGATAACATTATAGCTGGGGTGACCTCATTCACTGAACAAATACTTATTGAGCACCTACCATGTGCTAACACTGTTCCAGGCACTTAGGGTACATTAGAGAACAAAAGAGGAAAATCTCTGCCTTCATGGTGCTTACAGTCTATCAGGGGTGATGAAGAGGGAGCATAATAAATGAATAAATGCTACAGCATGATAAAAAGTAGTAAGGGGCTTCCCTGGTGGCGCAGTGGTTGAGAATCTGCCTGCTAATGCAGGGAACACGGGTTCGAGCCCTGGTCTGGGAAGATCCCACGTGCTACAGAGCAAATAGGCCCGTGAGCCACAATTACTGAGCCTGCGTGTCTGGAGCCTGTGCTCCGCAACAAGAGAGGCCGCGATAGTGAGAGGCCCGCGCACAGCGATGAAGAGTGGCCCCCACTTGCCACAACTAGTGAAAGCCCTCGCACAGAAACGAAGACCCAACATAGCCATAAATTAAAAATAAATAAATAAATAAAAATTTAAAAAAAAAGTAGTAAGTATTCAGAAGGAAAGAAATGGAGCAAGTAAGGTGCCAAGGGGGATTAAGAGCATCATGGCGGCTCAGTTATCATAATAAATGGGATGGTCAGGGCAGGCTTCATTGAGAAGGTAACATTTAAGAAATGGTGAAGTGAGAAAGGCAGTCAGCTCCATGGGAAGAGCATTCCAGGTAGAGGCAACAGCAGTGCGAGGCACTAAAGCAGCAGCATGCCTGGAGGGTTTAAAGAACAACAAGGAGTTCAGTGGAGGGGAGACTTGTAAGGGAAGAGGTTAGGGCCCAGGTCATTAGAGCTCTATGGACCCTGATGACGATCTGGGCTTCGACTCTAAGTGAAATGGGGAGCCATTGGAGGGTTTGGCATAGAGAAGCAGCTTGATCCAATTTATGTCTGAAAGGCTCCTCTGGCTGAGAATAAACTCTAGAGTTACATGGGTGTCAGTAGGGTGGCTACAGCAGTGATAAGGAGTGGGGAGTGGGGTGGGTAACATTAGCTCAGATCCAGGGTAGTAACAGTGAAGTCATGAATAGTATTTTGAGGGTAACACTTCTGAGGAATTTTGGGAAGAACTGTATGTAGAATGTAAGGGCAAGTGAAGAATCATGATGACATGGAGGTGCTTGGCCTGAGTAATGGGAAGGCTGGACTTGCCATCAATGAGACAGGATACAGACTTTAGGAGTTCAATTTGAGGCAGGATAGGCTTGGGATGTCTTTTAGTCATGTCTATTCATTTCCGTGATGCTCAAATGAACTAAAGTATGTAATCTGGATGAATCTTTAAGCTGTACCTATGTAAGGAGGAAGCAGATAGAGTAGGTTGTTCAGGGAGCACGTGCCTGCAGGGAATCCACCTGAGTCCAGAAAATGTGAGGTCACTGCTTCAATCCCATTGCCTATCACCTGCTTCCTCTCTTCACTGTCACTGTTTATACTTAAAAGTATTTACACAGTTATATGAAGCCCCAAGACTTCCAGATTTTCTTTCTACTTTTTCTGTTACATTTCACTTAAAATGTTCATTCCGACCTTATTTCCAAATGTGAAAGGTGCAAGAGTGCGGTTTGGCTGTCACGTGGCAGACAGTGGGAGTCTCGGACCACTTGACAGCTCACGCCCAAGTCATCACTACAAATACCATAGCATGGTTGCCTTCCACAGGGACTGAAGCAGGCACTGTATAAAAGACCATTTCCTTTCTTTTGCCCCCCTCCTCATGCCTGAAGCACCTACATATGCTCTGCTGGGTCTATCATGGGGCAGGGTCCCACTTCAGCAATCTTGTGGAGAGGCTCGCCCTAAGTAATGGTCCAGGGATGTGTAGCACATGTTCCTATCTGCAAGAAGCACCTTAGATGAGACAACCCCATATCCTATCAGCCACACAGATTATTTGAAAAGAGGACCAATCATCTGGCGTTTCCTGACTACCACTGAGGTCTTGAAATCTGAGCAAGGGAAACAGTAACAATGGCGTTTATGGTGTTTCCCACAGCAGTGCTGATAGCCAGTTACTGCTGAGCCGTGTTCTCCGGAGGGCAGCAGATGTGTACCTTTAGGATTCACAACATCAGGAACCAAGGCAATGCCTTCCTGTCTCTCTGTTCTCTTTTAATGTCCTCCTTCTGTAAACCAGGTCTCTGGAGGGCAGATAGCAGACTCTGGGGAACTACCCAGGGAAGCTATGATGCCATTGCTTTATTTCCCCTTCCCTGTGCACTCATTTAAAGACATCTCGTCCCCTGAAAAGCCAATTTCTGACTCATTTTTTTGCCTATCCACCAAAAAAAAATGTTTTTAACATTGTTCATAAGATATTTGCACTGAAGAAAAGCGATAAAAGTCAGAACAAAGTTTGTCCTGAGATTCAAAAGAAATGGGGAAATATAATTCCCAGCTTAAAAACCAAGCTGTTCTTTTGAAATCCATTTGGGCGGGGGGGACATCAATATTCTGCATCAATGCCTTAGTACTTAAAAGGGATATATTGGGCTCTATAATTTAACTGCCAAATCTGACATTCATATCCATCTGGACATTTTTAAAAGGATCCTTGAGCTAGTCAGAATTGGCAGTTGGCTGTGTTATCACACCTGCATATGGCATAGGAGTTTTTTTTTTAATGGGCAAGAGTTAGAGCATGAAAGTATTGCATGATATGCCTTTGCTGAGAACCCACACTTAAACATGTTTGCACATGTGAATAATTATATTTTAAAGCTCTCTGTTAACAAGCCTTTGTTCTTTATTTCCTACAAACCAAATTAGTTGGGGATCCAGTTTATTTTGAAATTATTTGGAAAATGTTTTGGTGTTCTCAAATTTCCTTTGCACCAAAGTTTTGCAAAGTTAAAAGGCAAGCCACAAACCTCCACAACCAGTGAAAGAAAAATGCATAAAACCTACAACAAATTAAATATGATAAACACCCACATAATAGGAGAGTGTAAGTAAATCTTGGGTCTCTAAGTACATGTCGACCTCCATGTGGGATTTAGCTTCCACTCACTGCAGATGAAGAGAATCTTTAATGCTTATATTGATATATCCAGAAAGCCTGACTTCAGAAAGTCCAATTTAGGCTGCCAGGTTTCTCTTTTTACCTTCCCTGAGAGTGCAAGTCTAACTGCACATACCCCAGCACCATCTGGGAGTGAAGCTGTTGTATGATGGGGGATACTCTTTAAGAAGATTTTCAGAGAAAGATCAAAGGCAATGGGAAAGGGAGTCTTCTTACTTGGGAGAGCCCAAGAAATTATCTTCAACTACCTACGTTGCTTCCTTTACCGGAGCTCAGTTTGGGAAAGGCAATGAGATAACCTACAAAAAGCACTTGGGATAGTCTTAATAAGGATGGACCACTGAGTCTGGCCACTCTACTTCTTGAGAGTAATGGTCACTGTGTGAAAAGTCTATACAGAATGGCCACTCATCCCTATGCAGGAGATTCCATATAAACAGCTTTTGGGGAATGCTTTAATAACTTCCAACCACCAATGTGCAAGAGGACATCCAAAAACACATGGAAGATTAAAAATTGTATTTAAAATGCAGGGTGGGGGCCTACAGGCAACTTTTAACTCACATGTGCAGGGTATCTGTGGCTACTTTTGTTGTGCTGGGAATTTCCTGTTCCTCCGTCTCCCCCCTCACCCACCCCTTTTCTGCTTTCCATCTTCCTATTCATCCCCTGAATGGACCAAACATTTCGGACACCAAAAGCCACTTTCACCCTTTTTGTGTAGAAAACTCTTGAAAAATCAGAGCTGCCTAATGTAAAAGACTATAGTCATCACAAACATCATTTGAAAATAAAATTACTTAACTAAATTTGGTTCTTTTGGGTAGATATAAAGCAGATATATGAATTTATAGGATAAAACTCATGCTTGATTTGAACTCCCGAAATAAGTCCAAAAAAATCATTTTATATTTCTTAGCCAGGAGTGAAAACTTGGATGGGCCAAGTGGCAGTACAGAAGATTTTATAATCACCACAAATATGACTTGAACACTCAAGCCTGGGAGGGAAGCGTCCTGGTGGGAATGGTGGGGATAACATTTAGGAAGAGTCATTCTTACCTAGGATCATAAGTTTGGATTGCATAGTTGTTTTCCTATGACTAATTTTTGTTTCTGGTGACAAAAATCCAATTTTTAAATGGAAAGAAAGGCACTCATATTAACATAACATGGCTCAATTCAGCCACTTTATGAACAATCAATGATTGACATGGACATGAATTTATATCTCACACAAATGGATCAGTCAGAATTCAGATAACAAAACCACTTTAGATGTTTTAAGTGGAAGAGGATTTAAAAGGAATTAAATGCTTACAAAGTGGATCGAAGGGCTCTAGGCTGATTTCTGCGTGAGTGACTTATAGAACAACACTGCAGAACCTGCTCACCAGGGACACTCTTCTCCATCATCATCAGGTACCCAGGAAATCAGGGAGTTTCTGTTCCAACTGCAGGCTCTCGTTCCACTGCACCTCTGCTGAGGTCCAGCTCAGCAAAATGGTTACCTTACCTTTTGACATGCGGGAAACTAGAGATAAACACTGGGGCCCCTGAACTGCTTCTACAGGAAAACCATGACTGTGTACCAACGTATGCCTCCATACGTATGCCTCCCAAATAGTGCTCAGACACATTTACTTGGAGGAAGTCAGGTCATTTGAAGACATAGATCAGTAGAAAATAAAATATTTAGTTTCCCAGTTACTATCATGACATAAGGTGGTGGTTCTCAAACTTTGCTGCTTATAGAACTACCTGGGAAGCTTTGAGAATCCAAATACCCAGGCTACACCTCATAACAAGTCAATTTAAATCTCTGGGGCTTCATGTGTTATTTAATAAAAAGCATCACAGGTGATTGTAATGTGTAGCTAGCAGAGACACAAAGCATGGCTTCTCAAACTTCACTGTACACATGAATAATCTGGGTATTTTGTAAAAATGCAGAATCTGATTCAGTTGGTCTGAGTTGGGGCCCAAGATTTTACATTTCTAATAAGCTCTCAGGTGATGCTAAGGCTGAGGCAGATGAGACTCTGAGTAGTAGAGATGCACTGCAGTGGTTCTCAAATTTTAGTGTGCCTCGGAGTCACCTGGAGGGTTTGCTAAAACACAGATTGCTAAGGTCCACTTCCAGAATTTTTGATTCAGTAGGTCTGGAGTAGGGCCTGAGAATTTGAATCTCTAACATGTTCTTAGGTGATGCTGAAGCTGCCTGTTCTGGAGACCACAGCACCACTGACGCAAAGCATGCTACAAGGGGGTTGGAATGATGTTGAGCCAGCCAATTGCTCTATCTGCAACAGATGGCCACCATGTGGAGTTTCTAATGAATTCGAAGATTTTGTATTCCACTTGGATCTAACAGATAGAGAGGAACTCAGAGGAGCAAGTGAAATGCAATTAGTTATGCCAAATCCAGTTACCTTTATCTATCTTCCTTCCATACATGGAATTACTGGTGAGTTAGCTGGGGAGACCTACCTCACAGGAACATATAGCTGGATGGCAGAAACAAGGAAAAGGAAAGAGAATATTAGTTTTCTATCTCAGTAAACAGACAGGACTGTTTATCTCCACATTTTACTCTTTGGATAAGCAAGGGACAATATCTGAATGTTAGATGGATGTCAGAGGTAATCTATCTGTGGCCCATGTGGTTCTCATGGGAAGAAATTTCAAGTGATACCCAACTTACTGATAGTTCATTAGACACACATCAGATGTTGGGTATTTATCTTCACTGCAGTGCACTCTGTGGGGAAATTTTCCTGAATGCATCAACCAATAGCTTTTAAAAAGAGTTTTATCATAAGCTAGGCAAATAAAATTGGTATAAGGCAATAACAGTCTTCAAACAATATGCTTTATTGTAATTTACTATATCAGATAGAGTTTCACTGGTGGCACAGTGGTTGGGAGTCCGCCTGCCAGTGCAGGGGACGTGACTCAAAATTATGGTTTGGGATAATTACTTACAGTTTATTAGGGTACCTCCTATCTCCCCATTTTCACCACTTCTACTTCACATTCACAGGTTACTGGACTCCCAAAATGGAGGTCCAACATTTCACTCATGGTTACTACATAAGCCAAATGAACCTGAGAATACTATGATGATCTGATGCTCCATGACCTCCATTTATTGAGGAATTGAGATAGCTAAGCACCTGAACAACAGCTTTCATTAATAGAGGATGAAAGAACCCCATGTGAGAAGAAAGTTTGACTAGTTGTCCCTGATTCTTTTCTTGAGTTTCAACTCGAAATGTCCACAAAATCGCCCCCTAACTTGCCCCCAGCGGTTTCAAAGCATTTTCTCTGACACTAGTAGAGGGACTATCAAAACCACGGAAATGCAGAGCTTGGGAATGCAAAGACATATACGACAGTGAGCTGTTTTTACTCATAACACTTCTGACACCAGACAAGAGGGTGTGTGTGTGTGTGTGTTTCCCTCATAGCAACCAATTCTGATTCCAGACACCAACTGGGTGTCCAGCAATTCAATTCAGTGCTGACACTAACTGCCCAGAGTTAGCACAGCCCCACAGGTTAAGGGCTCAGTCCCACAAGACCCTTCCCCCACACTTCAGATGCCTGTCTCAAGTCCCAGGACTTCCATTCTTCTGACTGAATGACTCTGCATTGGGATTTCCCACGACCCCCTCTCCTCAGGTTTGATAATTGCTAGAATGGCTCACAGAACTCAGGAGCACACAACTTACATTGACTGGCTTATTATAAAAGGTATAACTCAGGAACGACAAAATGGAAGAGATTTATAGGCAAGGCGTTGGGTGGGGGCTTCCATGCTCTCTTCAGGTGTGCTACCCTCCAGCACATGAATGTGTTCACCAGTTGGAAGCTCCCTGATTCTTATCATTTAGGGAGGGTTTTAAGGAGGTTCCCTTACATAGACATAACTAATTAAGTTATTGGCCATTGGCGATTAACTCAATCTCCAGCTCCTTTCTCCTCCCTGTAGATTGGGGAGTGAGGCTAAATCTTCCAACCTTCAATTGAAAATTAAAGGTTTGGGCTTTCTGGCAACCAGCTCCCATACTGAAACTAGGGGTCCGCCAAGAGTCACCTCCTTAGGACAAAACACATTCCCATCAGCGTTATCACTTAGAAATTCCAAAAGTTTTAGGAGTTCTGAACCAGGAATTGAGGACAAAGACCAAATACCTTTCTATTATACCACATACAGGGTCAACAGCCCTTGAATGTTTTGTAACCAAGTTGTGGAGGCAGGACATGGACATAATAGTATAATGAACAATAAAGAATACGTATCATCATTGAGTACTACTGACTCACTACAGTGTTACAGGCCTTCAGAGAGGAGAGGATTCAATCACCAAGGACTAGGATAACCTGGACCAACCCAACCTCCAAGGTGAGTGTGGAGGTTATTGTATTTACTCTGTCCCAGGCTGGGCGCAGACACACAAAAAGAAAATCCTTGAAGCTCACTTCTTCTGATCTGAGGGACAGTAGGGAAAAGGAGAGAGTGAAATCAGGAATGAAACCCCATGCCTGGATTTTATCATCCCCATTCTCAGTCTGTGCTCCAACCTTGGGGGGGAGGAGAGAGGTGACAGGAAGACAGGAGGAAAGACACTTTAGAAACATTAGATGAGTGACATTGGGAGGTACTGGCCTGCCTTGCTAGTCAGAGTGAAGAGTAGCCTGTAACCCCCTGGAGGAACCCCAGCCTACAATTTGACACTAACACAAATGTAACACAGAAATGGCTGTGTGGGAGAAGGCAGCAAGGAGGAAAGATGTTGCATGAGCATTTCAGTTCACCACACTTTGCACAGGATGTCAAGGAGCCAAGAAGTCCTTGGGGTGGTTCATGAGGAAATGCAGAGGTTCTGAGAGAACCTGCTGAGTGGCAAAGGCACAGGGAGGGATGGAAGATGTCTCTGTGGGCAGGAAATTCAAGATGGCGGCAAGTGAACAGGACCTTGATTGTTGGAAGAATATTCCAAAGAGCCGGACAGGACCAGTCATACTTCAGCAGGAACTCATCAAATGGGCAGACCATTCTGGCCTCTCACTGCAAAGGCCAGCCAAATCCAAAGATCACACACACATGTTTAGTTAGGAAAATAACTTCAAGAAGTTCAGAGAAAAAAATAATGGGAGCATTCCATGATTCTAAGAGAAAATGTAGTTGGGTATGTAGATAAGGGGTTCACCCCTATAAAAGTAACAACTGAAGCCATGCTAATGAATGAAATCTCTGAGGGGCAGTGTAACATGTGCCAATCATATGGGAGGAAGGAGTGTGGCTCTCAAAGACAGTGGGGTGACCACAGTAAACTTTCACCTCTCCATTTTGTGGTAGAAAGTGAGGATCAAAGGCAGGGACAGAAGTTTGGGATTTATAAAAATGTGATTGAAAGAGATTTCTAACGCTACCCAAAACCTGCTGCCAATTCACTATTCACACATCAGATGCTGGAAGCTGTGTTATCGACACCATGTGGCAAAAAAATTCAGCTAAAAAAAAACTTCTGAATTTTAGCAGTGCTTCATCAGTTAATGATTATTAAACTGAGATAACACAGCAGCTTTGGAGGTGGGTGAATGCACACATAGCAGGCAAGAAAGAAGACAGCTTTATGAAAAAGTGTGTCATCAACGATGAGGCTGAATGTCCAGTGAAGCCTAAATTCTAAGCTAAGGCTTGTAAGGGTTAGATTAGAAGAAATCAGAATTAGAAAAATGGGGGTGGGGAAGGACAGAGGGAAGAAGACATTTTTACTCATATATGAGAAATGCTGCAATAAAAAAGAAAGAGGGTGTGTTTCAAATGGTTGAGAGAAGAGTTTTTGAGTCACCAATCATTTAATATCTATTTGGGGGATGCCTACTAAGTTAGAAAGATCTGGTCTATATTTATAGACCAAGGGGGAAAGAGGAATTACAAGAGGAATAATGACGGATGAAAGAGAAGGAGGGGGATGGGTGATGGAGTAAAGACTTGGAAGAAGAAGGAAGGGTAGGGGTTGGAGGGAACCTCCTCTTCCGAAACAGCAGAAGTGGAGGACAGCACGATGGAATTCCAGACCATGAGCTGTGGACAAGGTGAGGTGCGGTCATTGCTTACAGCATGTTTTCTCAGCCTCAGCACGGTTAACACGTTGGGTAGGTAACTCTTTGTTGTGAGGGGCTACTCTGTGTGTGGTGTTTAGCAGCACCCCTGACCTTGATGCATTGGATGCCAATAGCAAGCCTCCAGGTGTGAGAATCAGAAGGTCTCCAGATACTTCCAAGTGTCTCCTGGGGGAGGCAGGGGCAAAATCACCCTTGGTTGAGAGCCACTGGGTTAGATAGACTGCTGGGAGGCACCAAGGCAAGAAGGCTGCTCCCATATCAGAGGACCTCAAACCTCCAAGAGGTGAGACCTTCTGGGAGAAAGAGGAAGGTGTGTGCAGGACCCTGGTCTAAGCCTGAGGCGGGGCTTATAAACAATGGAGAAGGGGCTAAATCCCACTTTCCCTCCCTCTTCAGTGCTCTCTTAAAGCAGCAAGGTCACATGGCCTGGTTAGAACAATTCACTACCTTTCCCGAAAGGCAGCCATGAATCTCGCAAAATCCTTGTCACTGTTACAGATTCTGCAGTAGCTGAGGTTTATAGCTGACACATCTCTGCCTTTGTAAAATTATGTAACCTATTCCTTAGGTTCAAAAGCCTTGGGGGATGTTTACAGCAAAGTATTGCAGCCGCTGACTTTCAAAACTGCTTGTGAAGGGGTGGAGGAGGTCACACCCTGCTGCACGGTGGGTCCTCACAGCCTCTTCAAAACCCCAAGGCCACCTGCCACGTGCTGTGGGAGAGGAAGCGTGGTCACGAGGCCAAGTGGGTAAGTGTGGCTAGGCTCCGTGTTCTCAAGGAAGTTCTGAGGGATGGAGATGGGTAGATTAAATAAACTAGAGATTTTAGAACCCCTCGCTTCTGAATCAAACTGGAAAGGAGAAGCTTACCATTTGTAGGTGTAAGCTTAGGAATACAAAACACTCTGTGGCAAGGAGGTAGCTCCCTCGAATCTCTCCTGAGCTCCGGTCTACGCTGCCACAAAGTGATCGGTGGCAGTGACAACTAGGCATTCATTTCTTCACGTATCAGGCATCTCCAGTAGCAAAGCTACAATACAAGTAGTTCCCCCACCTGAGTATTACATAAAATAAGACTAGAAACCTTCCCCTGGCCCTGGACAAAGCCATACTTGCTGCTGTTTAGTTAGACACACGGTTACACAATGCTCATCAAGCCAATGGCACAAGATGGGGGACATGTATTGAGAAAGTTGAGAAGAAGAACAAAAGCTTCCCTTTCCTCATGATTCTGGTCAAGGGGAGTTTTCCTGTCAACTCGTATGAAGAAAAAGAGCTCCAAGAAAATGAAATAGAATTCCAGAGAAAAAAAATGGCTCTTGCCTTTCATCAAGCTTAGGAAAAGAATTTATATTTTTGCCACTTAGGAAAAGAATTTATATTTCCAGGATCCTCATTTCATTATCCTTTTCACAACTTGAAAAGAGCAACAGATGGCCATCATCATCTTCTGATGATATGGGGAAGAGTGCTACAGGGGAAATAACACTGGATTCGTTCACTTGTTCACTCAGTTGACCTATACTGATTAAGCCCTGGCACTGTATTCAGCTCTGTGGATAAATAACGAATAAAAACTGGAATGTTCCTGCCCTCCTGGATTGTGAAGGGAAGGTGTAGTGCTAATCATCACTCTGCTTCAAGAAGGTATTGGTCTTTAGGCTTCTTTTATCCACAAAACAAAGGGCAACGACTTCAGTCTTAAAGCCTATTCTATTTTAACATTCACATTTGGTGAGTTGGTCTATAGCAGAGGACCAAAACAATTGGTCTATGCTATGAACTGAATTGTGCCCTCCCCCGCCCCCCAAAAATTCATGTTTAAGTCCTATCCCTCAGTACATCAGAATGTGACAATATTTGGAAATAGGGTTTTACAGAAGTGATTAAGTAAAATGAGGTTATTAGGTTAGACTGTGTACCAATAAGACCGGCATCCTCAGAAGAATTTGGAAACACACAAGTACAGAGAGAAGACCATTTAAAGATACAGGGAGAAGGTGGCCATCTGCAAGCCAAGGAGAGAGGCCTCAGAAGGAACCAAGCCTGTCCACACCTTGATCTCAAATTTCTAGCCTCCAGAACTGTGGGAAAATAAATTTCTATAGTTTAAGCCACCCAGTCTGTAGTATTCTGTTATGGCAGACCTAGCAAATTAATATAGTCTCTATTAAGACTCGCTCAGAAACACTTATTTAAAGATCCACAGGCCTGGTTTTAACCCACCAATGAGAATGTCCAGGTATTAGGGGCCCAACATGTAAAAAACTTGAAAGAGATACATTTGATGTCACAAAACCAGAGATCCACTGGTCTATAGAGTTTAGTGAAGCATCAGTCTGCTCACCCTATGGATATCCTTAACCTTTTTGGAGGAGTCACTTACTTTCACTGAGACATTTACTGAACCTTCACTTTATGTCAGATGCTTCGTGAAACACAGAAACAGGCTAGCTTTCCCGAGACATCCACTGTCATGCACTCCTTGCTACCTAGGGATGTTTTGAAATTTAATTACTAAATGCTTGTTAAAGCTCTCCATGAAGCCTTTTGATGAAACAAACTTTCTAACTACAAAGTGTTGTTTAATATGGAGGTCCAGCCTGGAGAAAGTGCAGTCTCCAGCAAGGCCTAGCTGCTTTTTTATGCAAATTAAGCACCATCTCAATCCCCCTGGCAAATTACTGAGCCAGCAGCAAGCTTAGGTCAGGGGCTCTATGGGTGTCCTTGCTACTTCCTCCCAATTCCTCTCTACTTTTTCACCTCAATTGTTTCAGTGTGCTCCCCGTCAGAAAATCCCGCTAGTATCATTCACATTAATGACCTTCTTGACACCCACGTGTTGTTATTCTGGTGGGGTGATACTGTGTTGACTTAAACGTAAGTGTGACAGAACTAACTGGCTTCATGGATGTTGTACTCACTGTCCTCTTCTTGGAGTAGAGCCCTGAGGGAATGAATGTGAGTAGAGGGCTGGCTGTGTAGAGTTGAAAGGAGGTAGAGAAAGTTCTCTAGAAGCCACAGGAGAAGACCAGGCAGAGAGAGCTGGGTAGTAGGAACTGCTCTGGCAGTTTAGCCAAAGGCCTTCCTTATCACTGAGGTCATTTGCATTTCACATTGATTTCTTACAATAGAGAACGTAAGCACCAGAGATAGGACTGAATCAGAGCTTTCAGAAGCTCTGATGTGCAGAAAAAGGCTTACAGGTGTGCCGAAATGCCTAGATAAGTGATTCTCTTCAGCCCTTGGCGTAGTCTACTTGCCTGGGAGAAGCGGTCCCCAGGCCTGTCCCCTCCAAGAGCTGAAAACCTAAATCAGAGGATTTAAATTCCTTTCAATTTAACCAATATAGAACTATTGATAGAGAAAAACATCAACTTTTTTTCACATGTTCCATGATGGGAAAAAAATCAGGAATGACAGGATTAATGACCTTCCACAGCATCCTCTACTTTCACTGCTTCCTCTCTCCCTCCTCCAGTTTAATCACCACACACATCCAGGTGCAGCCTGCTAAAATGCCCTGCCTTGGTTCAGCTCCCTCCAAAATTGCCCATTGTTCTTAGTCACATTAAGGGATTTATCCTAACAACGCCCTTCATGATCTGCCTCTATGTATATTGTAGGCCACGTATCTCACCGTTTCCCACCTCATTCTCTGCTCTGACCAAGCTGTTTTCAGTTCCACCAAGTCACGTAGACTCTTAATTCCAGGTTTTTACACATGATACTTCCTCTGCCTGGAATACCACTGTCCACTTAGACACACACACACACACACACACACCTGGGCAACTCCTACTTGTTCATGTGGGAAGAAATCATACCTGTTTTGTTCACCATTGGTCCCCAGTGCCTAGTACACTGTTTCACACATAGTAGTACTTATTGGATGGGTGGATGGATGGATGCATGAGTTTCTTTCATACTGCAGAATCAAGAGTTTTCTTGCTTTTAACTTTTTTGTTTTAGTTTGTTTTGTTTGCTTTTAATTCTGTATCTGCACTGGAAATAAGGTAACTGTCTCCTCATTGAATCTCCTCAAAAGGGTTCCACCATCTCTTGACACATTATAGACATAAACTTTCACAAAATCAGGGCTCTGTTAGCAAAGAAGAAGACTGGGAAATAAATATTGGGTAAGCAACTACTCATGTTTTCTGTAGTGTTCAGGAGAGGAAACAAAGAAGAGGGAGGAAGTAATGAAGAAAGGACTGAAATTCAACAATACTGAGTCCCTCTTATGCCCTGGACATAGTGCTAAGACTTAGGGATAGAATGGTTTACTAGACATAAGGTCTCTCCTCAGAGATCTTAGCCTCCGGGTGGGAATCCATACACTGAAGTAATTTCATTCTGAAGAAGGTATTAAGAAGAGAAGCATAGTTGCCATGGGCAAGTTTAGTGAGACCATTTAATCTAATCCAGTGGCAAAGTTAATGCTTCCTTGAGGAAGGGACATCTTAGCTGAGATTTGAAAGATGACTAGGGGTTGAACAAGCAAAGTGTGAAGAAAAAGAGTGTTCTAGGCTGTATGCCAAAGGTCTGGCTTCCAGAGATAGAACGATGGGCTCAAAAAGCTGACAGGATATCAGAGTGATGGGAGCATAGACAGTGAGGGGCGTGTCCTGAAGTGAGTGTAAAGAAACAGACGGTTCATGCCACCCAGAACCTTGTGGACCATGTTACAGATTTGAAACTTTACCCCAAGAGCAAGTGAAAAAAAAAACGCTTTAAGCTGAGGAATGACACGATTGGATTTGTGTTTTATAAGATCACCTTGCACACAGTATGGAGAATGTTCAAGAAGGACAAGTGGGAATGTAGGACTCCACACAGAAGGTCCCTATGAAACATTTGATGAGGGTGCCTAAACCAAAGGGGCAGCAGTGGGAGTGAAGAATGGTAGGTAGATTGAAGACAGACTTAGTAAGCAGAAGCAACAGGGCTTGATGATTTAACTAGTGAGGGCAGGAGGAGTGAAAGAAGTGAAAAGGAAGACTTTGAGGCTTCTTACTAGAAAAACTAGGTGAAACATGCTGCCAGTTCCTAAAACGGGGAAATATAGGGAGCGTGGCAGGCGTAGGAACTGAGTAATGAGTTCAGTACTGCATACTTGGGTTTGAGGTGAAAGAGAAATATCCACATTGAAAAGAGTCACAGTGTTTGCCAGACCGGTGGTCATCAAAGTGTGGCTGCAGAGCCAGCAGTTTCAGTGTCACCTGGGACCCTGTTAGAAATACACTCTTTGATATAAATCACAGCAAGATCCTTTTTGACCCACCTCCTAGAGAAATGGAAATAAAAACAAAAATAAACAAATGGGACCTAATGAAACTTAAAAAATTTTGCACAGCAAAGGAAATCATAAACAAGACGAAAAGACAACCCTCAGAATGGGAGAAAATATTTGCAAACAAAGCAACTGACAGAGGATTAATCTCCAAAATATACAAGCAGCTCATGCAGCTCAATATCAAAAAAACAAACAACCCAATCCAAAAATGGGCAGAAGACCTACATAGACATTTCTCCAAAGAAGATATACAGATGGCCAACAGACACATGAAAGAATGCTCAACATCATTAATCATTAGAGAAATGCAAATCAAAACTACAATGAGATATCATCTCACACCGGTCAGAATGGCCATCATCAAAATATCTACAAACAATAAATGCTGGAGAGGATGTGGAGAAAAGGGAACCCTCCTGCACTGTTGGTGGGAATGTAAATTGATACAGCCACTATGGAGAACAGTATGGAGGTTCCTTACAAAACTAAAAATAGAACTACCATATGACCCAGCAATCCCACTACTGGGCATATACCCTGAGAAAACCATAATTCAAAACGAGTCATGTACCACAATGTTCATTGCAGCTCTATTTACAATAGCCAGGACATGGAAGCAACCTAAGTGTCCATCGACAGATGAATGGATAAAGAAAATGTGGCACATATATACAATGGAATATTACTCAGCCATAAAAAGAAATGAAATTGAGTTATTTGTAGTGAGGTGGATGGATCTAGAGACTGTCATACAGAGTGAAGTAAGTCAGGAAGAGAAAAACTAATACAATATGCTAACACATATATATGGAATCTAAAAAAAAAAAAAATGCTTCTGATGAACATAGGAGCAGGACAGGAATAAAGACACAGACGTAGAGAATGGACTTGAGGACAAGGGGAGGGGGAAGGGTAAGCCGGGATGAAGTGAGAGAGTGGCATGGACATATATACACTACCAAATGTAAAATAGCTAGCTAGTGGGAAGCAGCTCCATAGCACAGGGAGATCAGCTCGGCGCTTTGTAACCACCTAGAGGGGTGGGATAGGGAGGGTGGGAGGGAGACGCAAGAGGGAGGAGATATGGGGATATATATATACGTATAGCTGATTCACTTTGTTATACAGCAGAAACTAACACAACATTGTAAAGCAATTATACCCCAATAAAGATGTTAGATTAAAAAAAAAACAATGCACATTTTCAGCCTTCTCCCCAGATCTATTAAAGCAGAACCTCTGGGGCCCCTGATCTACAGCTCATTGTTTTTCTACTTAAAATTCACTATTTATCAAGAACTGCTTTTTTTTTTTTTAATTAATTAATTTATTTATTTTGGCTGTGTTGGGTCTTCGTTTCTGTGTGAGGGCTTTCTCTAGTTGCGGCAAGCGGGGGCCACTCTTCATCACAGTGCGCGGGCCTTGCATTGTTGCGGCCTCTCTTGTTGCGGGGCACAGGCTCCAGACGCGCAGGCTCAGTAATTGTGGCTCACGGGCCCAGTTGCTCCGCGGCATGTGGGATCTTCCCAGACCAGGGCTCGAACCCGTGTCCCCTGCATTGGCAGGCAGACCCTCAACCACTGCGCCACCAGGGAAGCCCAAGAACTGCTTTTTATGAATATTAGGATGCAGTGATATGTCATGGATATAATAACACTTGGAACCCAGAAATGCGGATCCAAGTCACAAGGCCCACCTTTAACAAGGCTTCCAGGTGATTCTGATGAACTCCCAAATTTGAGACCCACTGGACTATAGTCAATCTATGATGAACAGGAATAAAAAAGTGTTGGAGGAAAGGAAAGAAAGTAGGACAAAGAATATGCAAGATCTGCACTACTCTGGGTGGGAAATTATTCTACTTTCTCCTACTTTGTCGACCAAACTGGAATGATTTATCACCTCTCATTGGTCTGTTTTGTATTTCAAAGATGGCTCTTCCTTTCAACAGGTCTCCCTTCTTTCAATTTTTCTTGAGCCAATTTCAGATGGCTGCTAGAGACATCTTAAAATATAGCCCCAGAACTGTCCTCAGGTTAAAAAGCTTCAGAGGCCACAGGGGCCTACTTAACAAATCCCAAGCTCCTTAGCTGGCAGTAAGGCTGTCTGTACTCTAGACCTGGTGTGACAGCTCACCCATCTGCCTTTACCCCCTACTCACACCGCATGCTCAAGCCCAGCTGAGCTGGCCATCAATCCCAGAACATGCTTGGCACTTGCCCACTCTTATGATGTGCCTGTTGCTCTTTCTCCTCCATCCATATACTCTATCTTCAACTGTTGATATCCTACACTGAGCCCAGAAGTCTTCAGTGATACTCTCAAGCAGTAATACACTGGGGCTGGTCTATACATTCCTCTTCCCAACTCCTCATTTAGTGACTTCATGCCTGTAACTTGAAATCAAAGATGGAGGTAGTATTTACACCACAGAAATGGGCAACCATTACAAATCAGGCTCCCCCACTCCCACCCGCAGATACCCAGTTGTTAAATATTTACTAGTACACCACTGCCAAGAAGGAATGAGCCTGTCCCCCTATAGCGAAGACAGACAAAGTATGGGACAAATTTGGACTGCTGCATGTTTTTGTATATAAAGTATTATCGGCACATATATAAGATATTACTGGCACATAGTCACACCCATTTGTTGATGTGCTATCTACAGCTTCTTCAACACTACAATGACAGAGTAGAGTAGTTGCAACAGAGATCCTACAGCCTGCAAAGCCTAAAATACTACCTGGACCTTTCTAAAAACGTTTGCCAAGCCCTACTCTTTAACACAATATTGTATATTCACTACCTATCACATACTGCTTTCATGAATACTAGGATGCAGTGAGATGTCCTGGAAATAACACTTGGAATTTAGAAGATATGGTTCAAGAGTCTACTTGCTAGCTATGAGTCTTGGTCAATTTACTTAACCGTGCTGAATTTGAATTTTCTCATCTAAAAAAGAATGGCCTACCTGGGAGCAATGTTCTGAAATCAAACGTCTGTGAAAATGCCTTGTATATTATAAAGCACCCATGAAAATACAAGATAATACAATTGCAACTTATGTGCAGATTTTCTTTCCCCACTAGACTCTCCCAGGGCAACTTCCACACCTCCTCCATGTTTGCCTCCATCACAAGTAGCATCTTGCATGCAGGGGGTGTTTGTTACATTGCTGTGGAATGGAGGATGAATGGTGGGGATTCTCTTTTTCAAGCCCTAAGAACTAATTCGTTTCCTAGCAACGACAGCAAGATTAGCCTAAACAAAAACACTGTGAGGTGATCCCACTGCCTTCTTGCGTCCCTGATTGCCCCATTCTCTATTTTACCATTGCTGCTGCAATTCTCCCTATCTGAACCTCCTTCCTTCTGGGAATCACCTGTGCCCGTTAAATGCAGGTGTCAGCTGAACTGTGTGTGCTGATAAAAGTAGGCAAACTGTTTTTTGAACAGCCAACTCCTTGGGATATAAACATGAGACAACTTTTTTTCCCAGAACAACTGCCCACAAGATTGGCTTCATTGAGTCTTTTTCCCCATTGGTGGTGGTTCCTTTAAGGATATCTTTCCCAGGTTTTATAATTTTCATATCATTTTCAGTATTAACCTTGTGTCAGTCTCCTTTGAATCTGTTACTTTGTTCATTAATAATTTTATACAGCAAGAGCAATACCGGTATATAGTAGGTAATCAATAAATATTTGTGGAATGAATGAATGGCTTTCAGTATTTAATATTGAGTCCTCTGCGTTTTAAAACTAAAGTGTCAAACTCAATGCAGGTGCATTCTTCCTCTCTGCTGCACTGGCCAGGCCTGTCTGGGGGAAGGGGGGCAGGTATGCTGTCCCTACACTTCCTCTTGCTCTTCCCAGCTCTTTCCCTTAGGTGTAGGAGCCAGGAGAAGAGATGGGGGAGGCGATTTTCCCTGGGGGACTGCTATAGTAAGGCCGAAGTCTCCTCCTAGGTTGACTGCTGCGGTGTCTCTCACCAGCACCAGCGTGCTCACATGGCAGTCGTCCACTTTCTGCCTGTCTCCTAAGCCAAACCTACGTGTTCCTCAGGGGAAACAACTAGGCTCTCCTCAGTGCATGGTTTCTGATGAGAAGATTCAGTTGTGACTTACCCGTTCTCCTCAACCCCTCCTTCAGCTCTCGCCTTGGTGGTCCACCACCCACAGGCGATCTCTTCCTGCCACTTAGGCTGCTCTCCTTGGTAGGACACCCACTGCTAAACTGTCGTTTGGTGGTCCACTCGATCTGAAAACTATTCACACATTCTTGCTGCGCTAAGCGGCAGGAGTTCAGGCTGCCTGGCCTTTACCTCTTCTCATGGCCCCATAGTCACTCTCCGGTTCTTCCTCTACTTCTGCTGGCTACACAGTTACCTATCAGGGTAATGAAAAGGCAGCACCTCCAGTTTGACTGGTGAGTCTCTGGAGACTTTCCTGAGTTGGTTTCAGGGGAGCCAAAGCCCCACCTTAACAATGCGAAAATAAACGAGAGCTTCTCTCCAAGAACACTATGCTTCCTACAAGGGACCAGGCTCTCTCCACCAGTGCTCTTGCTATAATGATCAGGTGGGAAGAAGGATGGGTGATTGGATGAATGGAGCTGATTCTGGGGCCCCCTTTTATGCTGAGAGGACAGCTCTTCATACTGGCAGCTCTCTTGACTTTGCAAACTGGATTCTTGATAATTTGGGTATCCATTTTTGGCCTTGGCCACAATTCTGGGACCTTTTCAGCTCTTCAAGATGTAAAAGCTAAAGTAATTATTGATGATAGAGGGGAAGGTGGTTGGATTAAGGGTTAGGAGATCCCATGAGAAACAGCCATCCTCACCTTCATAAAAGTGGCCTCTACTGCAACAACACGAAATAAGAAGATTCTGTCTCTAAAGTTCTAAGGTCATGTCAGACTGTGCTTCCAACCTAGTCTACTGTTGGCCGTGAAGGCCTAAACTTACTGTACCAGGGAGCTGCAATCCAGGAAGACTGTGGAAGGGGCAATGAATAGGGAGCAGATAAAATCGAAGCAATGCCAACTAAGGTCGAAGATTACTGTGATGGATTTGGAGGAGCAAAACAATGGATTTCTTGGAAAAAGACTATTTGGAGTCTGAATAATGAATCCTAGTAACCCAGTGTCTTAGTAAAATGAAGTCAAGTAATCATTTGAAACTTTTAATGAGAACTACTGGAAATTCTTTAAATTTGAGAAATTGTCGTTTTTTTTCATTGTCTTTCTTATTTTCCTTCCAATTAAAGACATCTGGAACAATGTTTAATAGCTGTTTTCTGATAGAACATTTCTTTCTCACAAGAAGCCTCAGCCACAGAAATCAGTGAATAATCTGTAAGTGCTCTCAAATGATAAAAGGGACGGAAATGGAAAAGTAATTGTGTGTCTTGCACCTGCCTCCTGATATTCATTAGCAGCTTATGGTACTCTGAAATCCTCTTTGAGGATGTTAAAAACAATCACACGATTTTCTCCCTCATCCTGTGTTTTATGATTCCAGCACTTAAGTGGCCCCAACACAGAGGAAGGTTTTAGATACCTAGCCTGTTTTCAGACACAGAATGGATCTCCACATGCCCTTAATGCTGAATTCTCACCACTTCTCAAAGGCACCTGTTTTTGCTTCGTGGAGCAACTTGAAACTAACAAATAGGTAACACATGAGGCAAAGAGAAGTCTGAAAACTGATTGTACTTTTAAAGTAACTTCACAAGCAGAAATCTTGAATTGGTAGCTTCTGCAGTGCTGTAATTTATTTCGAAGAAACACTTCATTTCCTTACATAGAAATGCCAAACAAATTGAGAGGTTTAGGTGCACAAATAGGAGAATCTTTCTCCTTTCCGTATCTCACTCAACTGATGTTCCTCATATATTGCACTATGGACACCACCTCCGACGGCATCGATGCCTCCTCTTGCTTAGTACTGTTTTGATAGGGCTTCTGCAGGGTGCCTCATCCACTTTACGCCCCACAGTCATCCTGCAAAGTTTTCACAGAACCATTTTCACCAAAGAGGAATCTCACTTCTCCACTTACTGCCTCCATGCCCTTTTTGTTATAGCTGTTTGTGAATAACTGTCTCTAGAAGAGGAAATGGTAATCATCACTACCCTTCATTAAGCATCTACTATGTAGTGCTGTGCTACATTATTGATATGTTTTCACACCAGTCCAGAAAAAAAGTGTATTTTTAGCCCATTTGATAGTGGGGAGCTGAGGCTCAGAGAGATTGTGACCAGCCAAAGATCTCCTATCTCTTTCTGGAAGAGGTTTTGTCTCAACAAAAATGGTAAAGGGCTTCCCTGGTGGCACAGTGGTTGAGAGTCTGCCTGCCAATGCAGGGGACACGGGTTCGAGCCCTGGTCTGGGAAGATCCCACATGCCGTGGGGCAACTGGGCCCGTGAGCCACAACTACTGAGCCTGCGCGTCTGGAGCCTGTGCTCCGCAACGAGAGAGGCCGCGATAGTGAGAGGCCTGCGCACCGCGATGAAGAGTGGCCCCCGCTTGCCACAACTAGAGAAAGCCCTCGCACAGAAACGAAGACCCAACACAGCCAAAACATAAATAAATAAATAAAAATGGTAAAAAGGCCATAACTTGGGCCCACATATCTGAGGGGTGAGACTAGATTATTTATTTCAAGAATTCAAGTAAATCTGATCAATTCATCAGAAGTTAGTTTGAAACCCCAATGTCCCAGGTGCTGAGAAGGATGAAGAGCAAGTACATGACGTCATCCTCCTGCCCTCAGGAATATATCAATACATTTCACCTACTAGCCACGATTAGCCTGGGACAAAGAGAATCAGATACAACAGGTACAAGACAGTATATTCACGAAGTGAAAAGTTGTGCTGCAGATAAAACGTGTTAAAGAGGCCAGAGCAATGGCTTCAATTTCAGGAAGAGGGAACTGAGATAGGTCTGCAAAACTCCTTGTTATTTCAACAAAGGGGGAAGAGGGCAAAAGGATTTTCAGACCAAAAGTCAACTGGTTGCTGCTTAATCCAATGCTGGCCTTCCCCCCCACACTCTCCATTTCTGCTCAAAGGAGTAAACATTACCTTGCTTTCGCGTAGTGCCCGGAGTATGGGGTCCTTTCCTACAGAGCGTGCACTTGAGGAGCTGACTCAGGCTGCTTTAGCCAGCGTCCAAACCCAGAAAGCCAGCTGCGACTGTGGACTCCCTTGGGCCGCTGCTAATTGAGCTCAGCTCTAATTAATTGACCAGATATTTGGTGCTAAGTTGCTATCAGAACTACCTGGCATGAACTTTATTGCCAAGTTTTATTTGCCTTTCTCGGCCAAAACAGAAAATAGGCAGATATCAGGCTACTTAACTATTCACAGCCCCTATACAACCTAGCGTCGGTCATCTATCCATCAGGAAAAGGGAACCACACTTTTTTCTCTGGGAACCACACTTGTCACCATCTCCACCCGCAAGAAGGCTCCTTTGAAACAGCAGTTTTTGTATGATGCTTTCAAATGCTCAGATACAGTACATTTATTAACTATTCTAGCATTTTCTAAACTTAATACATTTCATTAAAGTTCTGCCTTTTTTGGCCTTTATTTCTTTAGGAATTACAGTGTTATTAAAAAATGTTTATCTTACTCCCTAGTATATAGTGGGTACCAAATCACCATTAATCACTCCTCTTCCTCCTGTCTCTTTCTCTTTCTCTCATGATTTGCAGATGAAGAAACAAGCTCATAGAGATGAAGAATCTTACCAAAGTCCCAGTTCTGAATGTATTGGTCCTAGGACTTAGAGCTGTGGGAAGCCTAAGCTCCTGTTCTTTATACTGAACAAAACTGTTTCCAAAGATATAACCAGACATTTAGTTTATCTGTGATCAATGATTCATAGTCTCTCTCTCACTCTCATTCCCTCTCCCTGCTTCGATTGGATTTATTGAGCTATATGTCACACACCGTAAAACTGAGTCATATGAGGTGTACAGTCTTATGGGTTTGGCAGATCTGTACAGTCCTAGAACCAACACCACAATCACAATATAGACCTTGCCATCACCCCAGAGTCGCCCCCTGCCCCTTTTCTAGTTAATCTCCTCCCCCAACCCTGAGGCCTTGCGACTTGAGACTTGGTTTCTCTTACTATGGTTTTGTCTTCTACAGAATGTCATATAAATGGAATCACATGGTATAAACTCTTTTAAAAATCAAGATCCAAAAAACTAAAAATAAAAAATTGAGATCTAATTCATATACCATAAAATTCACCCCTTTTAAGTGTACAATTCAGTGGTGTTTAGTACATTTGCAAAGTTGTGCAACTGTCACAACCATCTAAATCCAAAACATTTTCATCAGTCAAAAAAAAAAACAAACAAACCACACACCCATGCCCGTTGAAGTCACTTCCCATTCCCCTCTCCCCCCAGCCCCTAGAAACTACTAATCCACTTTTTATCACTATGAATTTGCCTATTCTGGACATTTCTTATAAATGGAATTATACAATACATGGCCTTTTGTTTCTGGTTTCTTTCACTGAGCATGTTTTCAAGGTTTACCCATCTCGTAGCATGGATCAGAACTTCATTCCTTTTCACGGCTGAGTAACATTCCATTGTGTGGATATCCATATTTTGTTTATTCATTCATCAATTAATGAACATTTGAGTTTTTTTCTACTTTCTGGCTATTATGAATAATGCTGTTACAAACACTCACGTAAAAGTTTTTGTGTGAACATACGTTTTAATTATTTGGAGTCTATACCTACAAGTGGACTTTCTTGGCTCACATGGTAACTCTATGCTTACCTTCTTGAGCAACTGCCAAACTATCAAAGTGGCCATACCATTCATTTATATTTCAGTTGGGTTGTCTTTTTTATAGCCTTTTATCTGACTTTTTCCACATAGTACAATAATCTGGAAATTCCTTCATGTTGTATTCCTGTTTATTGTTGAGTAGTATTTCATTGGATGGATATACTATAATTTGTTTATCCATTCACTATTTGATGAACATCTGAGTTGTTTCCAGTTTGGGGCAATTTTGAATAAAGCTACTATAAAAATTCTTAGACAAGTTTTTGTTTGGACATATGTTTTCATTTTTCTTGAGTAAACAGAAGTAAAATTATTGTGTCACATAGTAGTATATGTAGATCTTTACAAGAAACAAAATTGGTTTTCAAAGTAGCTGTACCATTTTGCACCCCCATCAGCAATGTACAAATGTACAATATAACTCATACAAAGCTTGATAGCTCCATGTCAGCACTTGGCATTTTTAGTACTTTTAATTTTAGCCATTCTGGTATATATATATAGTAGTATCTCATTGTGGTTTTAAATTCCATATTTAATATGCAATGTCTAATAATATTGACTTTTCATTTTTAACAATTTTGTGGGGGGATTTTTTATTTGTTGTTTTAAATTAAGAGGCTTTTTAAGAAGATCAGTTTTATGTTTACAGAAGAATTGAGTAGAAAGTACAGAGTTTCCATACACCCCACTCACTATCCTAGTTTCCCCTATTATTTAGATTTTTTATTAGTGTGGTATATTTATTACAATTGATGGGACAATATTGATTCATTATTATTAACTAAAGTCCATAGTTTATATTAGGGTTCATTCTTTGTGTTGTACATTCTGTGGGTTTTGAAAATATCCACTGTACAGTATCACACAGAATAGTTTCCCTGCCCTAAAAATCACCATGTTCCACTTATACATCCCTCTCTTCCACCCTCCAAACCCCTGGCAAACACAGATTTTTTTTTTTTTTTTTTTTTTTACTGTCACTATAGTTTTGCTTTATCCAGAATGTCGTACAGTTGGAAATATGTAGTATGTACACTTTTCAGATTGGCTTCCTTTATTTAGCAATATTCATTTAAGTCTCCTCCATGTGTTTTCATGGCTTGATAGCTCATTACTTTTTATTGCTAAGTAGTATTCCATGTATAGATGTACTATAATTTGTTTATCCATTGACCTATTAAAGGACTTCTTGGTTGCTTCCAAAACTTGGCAATTATTAATAAAACTGCTATAAATATTTGTGTGCAGGATTTTTTGTGTACATAAGTTTTCAACTCATTTGAATAAATACCAAGGAGTATAAATGCTGGATTGTATGGTAAGAATATATTAGTTTTGGGAGAAAATGCTATGATATCTTCCAAAATGGCTATACTATTTTACATTTGCATCAGCAAGGATGGGAATTCCTGTTGCCCAACATCTGCACCAGCATTTGGTGTTGCCAGTTTGGGGATTTTAGCCACTCTAACAGATTTATAGTGGTATCCCACTGTTATTTTAATTTACAGTTCCCTAATGATACATGATGTTGAGCATCTTTTTGTATGTTTATTTGCCACTTGTTTATCTTCTTTGGTGAGATGCCTGTTCAGATATTTTTCTCATTTTTAATTGGGTTGTTTGTTTTCTTATCGTTGAGCTTTAAGTTTTCTTTGTATATTTTGGATACTACCCAGATATGTGTTTTGCAAGAATTTTCTCCTGATCTGTGGCTTGTCTTTTTATTCTTTCATTATCAATGTCTTCACACAACAAAATTTTTGAATTTTAATGGAGTCCAATTTTTTCTTTTTCTTTCATAGATTGTGCTTTTGGTGTTGTGACTAAAAAGTCATTACTAAACCCAAGGTCATCTGAATTTTCTACTATGTTATCTTCTAGGAGTTTTAGAGTTTTGTATTTTAAGTTTAGGTCTATGATCAATTTTGAGTTAATTTCTGTGAAGAGTTTAAGGTATGTGTTTAGTCATTTTTTTTGCATGTTGCTGTCCACTTGTTCCAGTACCATTAGTTGAAAAGACCATCCTTTCTCTATGGAATTGCCTTTGCTCCTTTGTCAAAGATCAGTTGACTTTGTATAGGTATTTCTGGGCTCTCTATTGATCTATTTGTCTGTTCTTTTATCAATATGACAATGTCTTGATTACTGTAGCTTTAAAGAAAGCCTTGAAACCAGGTAATGTCAGTCTTCAGACTGTTCTTCTCCTTTAATATTCTGTCGGGTCTTTTGCCTTTCCATACAAACTTTAAAATCAGTTTGATGATATCCACAAAATAACTTGCTGATATTTTGATTGATATTTGAATGAACTTACAGATAACTTGAAAAGAACAGATATCTTGATAATATTGAATCTTCCTATCCATGTATATGGCATATCTCTCCCTTCATTGAGATTGATTCAGAGTTAGGAAGTATTTTTTCTGCTTCAGATCTTCTTTGACTTCTTCATCAGTTTTATAGTTTTTCTTACATAGAACTTGTACATATTTTGTTAGATTTAAACGTAAGTATTTTGTTTTTTCATTGTTGCTAATGTAAATGGTATTGTATTTTTAATTTCAAATTCTCATTGTTTATTGATGGTATATAAGATAGTAATTGACTTTTGTATATTAACCTTGCATCCTGCAACTTTGCTATAATTACTTATTAGTTCCATGAATTTTTTCACTGATTATTTGGGATTTTCTACAGACACAATCATGTCATCTGCAAATAAAGACAATTTTATTTCTTCTTTCCCAAACCATATACATTTTATTCCTTTTGTTGTCTTACTGCCTTACCCAGGACCTCCTGTATGATGTTAAGTAGGAGAGGCAAGAGCAGAATCTTTGCCTTGTCTCTGATCTTAGCAGAAGCATCTAGTTTCTAAGCTTTAAATATGTTCTAGGTTTTTTGTAGATGGCTTTTATCAGGTTGAAGAAGTTCCCCTCTATTCCTAATTTGCTGAGAGGTGTTTGTTTGTTGGTTTACCAAGAATGGGTGTTGGATTTTGTCAAATGCTTTTTCTGCATCTATTGACATGATCATATAATTTTTTTCTTTAGCCTATTAATGTGATAGATTACATTCATTGCTTTTTGGATGTTAAACAGCCTTGCATATCTGGAATAAATTCCACTTGGTCATGGTGCATAATTATTTTTATACATTGTTTTGGTTTGCTAATATTTTATTGAGAATTTTGGCATTTATGTTCATGATATCTGTTTGATATCAGATTAATGCTGGTCTCATAGAATGAGTTAGGAACTATTCTCTTTGCTTCTATTTTCTGGGAGATATTGTAGAGAACTGGCATAATTTCTTCCTTAAAATTTTTGATTCTAGTGAACCCATCTGACCTGGCTACTTTCTGTATTGAAAAGTTATTAATTATTGATTCAACTTCTTTAATAGATATGGGCATACTCAAATTATCTATTTCTTCCTATTTAAGTTTTTGAAGATTGTATCTTTCAAGGAATTGATCCATTTCACCTAGATTATTAAATTTGTGGGCATAGAGTTGTTCATAATATTCTTTTACTATTTTTTAATGTCTATGGAGTCTTTCATCTATGATATTAGGAATATGTGTCTTCTCCCTTTTTTTTTTTTTTTCTTCTTAGTCTGGCTAGAGGCTTATCAATTCTATTGATCTTTTGAAAGAAACAACTTTGGCCTTGTTGATTTTCTCTATTACTTTCCTATTTTCAACTTCATTGATTTCTGCTCTAATTTTTATTATTTCTTTTTTCTGCTTATGTTGAATTCAATTTGCTCTTCTTTTTCTAATTTCCTATGGTGGAAACTTAGATTATTGACTTTAGATCATTTTTCCTTTCTAGTATAGACATGCAATACTATAAGTTTCCCTCTAAGCACTGCTTTCACTGCATCCCACAAATTTTGATAGGTTGTATTTTAATTGTCATTTAGATCAAAATATTTTTAAGTCTCCCTTGATACTTCTTTGACTCATGTGTTATTTAGAAGTGTATTGTTTAATCTCCAAGTGTTTGGGGATTTTCCAGCTAACTTTCTCTTACTGTTTTCTAGTTCAATTCCATTGTGGTCTAAGAGAATATTTTGTATGATTTCTATTCTTTTAAATATGCCAGGGTGTGTTTTGTGGCCCAGAATGTGGTCTATCTTGGTGAATACTCTGTGTGAGCTTGAGAAAGCAGAGTAAAGGAAGACAGATGCATATATATTGCTAGATGTGGTAGTGGCAAGTTTGTGAGAGTTCTCTTATATTTTAAACATTTTTATTGAACTATGATATATATGCAAAGTTCCCAGATATTAAATGTATAGCTTAGTAAACTTTTATAAACTTTTACTCATGTATCCAAATCAAGAAATAGAACATTACCAGGAATCCACTGGCAATCACATTAAGTTCACTCTGTACTATCATGGCTTCTTTAAAATGGTAGTGGAGCATAATACACAGGAGAAAAAAATCCTGCAGGAGGAGGGTTGAGGGGCAAACTACAGCCCCACTGCTGCAGTTGGTCACAGTGGTATAATGCAGTTCATTATCTCCATTCTCTACAACACAGTCTAGATTCTCTTCCCTCTCAGCCAGGATATCTGTCAGGCTAAGTGATTTGACTGATGGAGTAACCTCAAACTTCATACCTGAGGATCCCTGGTTAACGGGCTTGTCAGTCTACTGTTGACATTATTTCCCATTTATATGTATAACTGAGCATGGGTCACCCATGAGATGACCCGGTGGATCTCCTCAGTTCCAATATAGAGTCCCTGTCCCATTATGCAACAGCAAAATTGATCTCTTCTTGGTGATCAGGGTCAATTACCCCTGCCAATATGGTAGCTCCTTTCTTTACCTACGACCCAGCACAAATTACCCAAGTTACAATGTGGGAGAAGGTTAGCCAGTCAGTATCTGTAGTTTTATGTTTAGTGACATCTTGTGATCCATGGTAGAGGCATTGCCTCTCTTGAAAATAAGAGCTCTAGACCTATGCCTCCAATATAGAAGCCACAGGCATGTGTGGATATTTAATTTTAAATTGAATTAAAATTCAATTCTTCAGTCACAGTAGCCATATTTCAAGTATTCTATAGCCACATGTGGTTAGTTGTTAACATATTGGAAAGCACAGAACATTTCCATCATTGCAGAAAATTCTATTAGACAGTGCTGCTCTAGACTCATATATTCTACTAATTGGAGACACAGTACCAATGGCCACTGATATATATTTTATCATCTTATATTTGTATGTACATATACACATATATATCACCCAATCTCACAGAGTGTCATCTCTAATTTGGCACTTCAGTTGTGCTTTCAAGAAGGTAACCCCAATTCTCTCTCAGGCTGTCAATTTCTGGGCAATGTAATATGCAGTAGGAAAAGATCATATAATCATGTACTGTTTGTAATATCTCCTTCACCATAAAATGGCTCTCTTGATCAGAGGCAATGTCAGTAAATCAGATATTCTGTGTGTCTTTGGGTATTGGTGCTGGATTAGGTACAACAGGTAGGAAAGGCAACCTCAGAACTAGAAATTAGGTATTTCTTGGTTTGGACAATTCATGGCCTTTACCAAGGAAGAGGGGGTCTCATATAATCAACTTTTTATCAAGTAGCTGGTTAGTCTTGTTAAGGTGTGGAGCCATATCATGGGCTCAGAATTTCTCTCAGTTGCCAACAGATTGGGCATTCATTAATAACAGTAACTTGATCACTCTTGGTGCAAGGGGGGGTCCATGCTCATGGGCCAGTGTGTAGCCTCCATTTCTTTACCAGGGCTACTTCTTCCACAGGCCCACTGTGCATGCTTTAGGATGATGGAGTGCAAGGGCTGGCTGCAATCCACTGGATGAATCACCCTTCCCACAAGGGTGTTCAGCATTGTGTCTGAAAGGAATGTTCTCTGGTGATTAACTTAATATACAAAGATCCTCACCGTTTTGAGGCCCCATTCCCATAGGTCTGATTACATGCCTCTTCCCCAGGCTTCCTTATCTTCAATCTCACACTCTGTCCCCTCCTGATGAGTGTTAAAATATAAACATTAACTAGATCAGTAGTCATATGCCATGTATCAGAGGCTGTGTTGAATTTTTCTGTTAAAGATACTACATCTAGTGCAGCAGTTGTGATCAGCATTACCACTGAGTTGTTTATAGTACTCTGCTGTCATCTGCTTTTTGTAGGGGAAGGACTGGTGACTTGAATGAGGATATAATGAGTGTCACTAGCCCTGTATCATTTAAGTCTTTGAGAGTGCAATAATCCCTGCCATTCCACTGAAGATGCAATATTGTTCTTTGTTTGTTGTTGTTTTTTTAACTTACAATCTTGGCCAGGAAGGGAAATATTTTCAGGGGAAGACTAAGGTCTTTCCATACGTTGAACAATAAAGGTGAAGGCTAAAAATGTTCATCCTGACTATGAATTTGGGAAATAGGAGAACCACCAGGTGGATATACGGATTCAGTGGGCTTACTATAAGATAGAACTAGGTAAAGATTGGACTTATCATCTCCCAATTGCCTCTGCCTCATTGCAGTTACTGGGTCTAGTGGACTACCTCCAATTACCACTGTGTATGTTCATGAAATAGAAGAGAGAGTTTTATATTATAAACTCATAATGCTATCATGACTGAAGGTTTAGAGGTCCCAATGCTTTGGTCTTTATAATATATCCTTTGATCCATCAGAGATTAGCAGTTACCACATACACATATTTGATTAGGGTGAATTTTTTTTTTTACTTATCTCCCCTACTAAATTATTGGTTCCTTGACACTGTTCTATGTGCTGTTTGATGTTCCTACAAAGCCTAAATACTAATAATTAGTCAATAAATACTTGCTAAAAGAACCAGAACTTTTATAGGTTTTCTATATTTATGACTCTATAAATGACTCACAATAGTTTTACAATAACAGTAAGTGAAAGTTATTTTAAAATACATGTATGGGATCTGACACTCCATAACTGTAAGACATTAGCCCCCAAATTTGGATATCATGTGATTTGCCCATGCGTCATTCAAAACATAGTGCTCCCAATGCAAAGTACTGGCTCAGCCTGTCATCACATGTTGGCTCCAATCTCTTACCAGAGCCCATTTTTCAGCACAGGGCAGGAGACATGGCCATCAACTGCACCCAAATTGTATAGTTTATAACCTCCATGCCCTGACAGGAGCTGACCCATGCTCACTCTCAAGTTGGAGAAATCCTGATGATGTTTCTGGTTTACTGGTTTCAGATAGATGTACTAAGGCAGGTAATTTAACCTCACAAGCCTCAAGGCTCTGAGAGCAAAGGGGTGGATTCATGTCAAAATATGGAAGCTCCTTCTGAACCACTAATTGGAGTATGAAGAAGAGGCATTTCTAGAAGTAGTGACAATACTGAGATGACTAAAAAACAGGTGTCTATCATCTCCAGTAATAAATAAGTAAAAAAAAAAGATAATTGTATCCTTTTCTCTTAACAAAAATCAAATAGCTTGAAAATGAAAAGTCAGCACTTTTGGGATACTGTATTATTCTACCTTCACATATTAAAAAATTCATGTTTTCACAAATGGCTTTTAATGAAGGGATTAAAATACTTTCCTTCCTTTTTTATATTTTTAGGCAACAAAGTCACTGGTTCACTGACAATCCAAGGCAGTTGCCTCTTCATACACTTAGCCATTGCAGTAGTTACAGCTTTTTGACAGCAGAATCAGGGTGAGATAAGTCGACTTTAACATTTTTGTTAAAAATAAAAAGCCCCACAAACCTGGCCCATCATCTCTAACTGGCAAGAATATAAATAGCTGATGCACTTTACTATGTATAAAGCCAAACAAAGGCCAAAAAGATGTTGTCTAAAGGTGATTAGAATGTGTGTGTTTATGGGATCAAGACATGACCACCCTCTGGCTTAGGGTCCATCTGATTTGGTCTGTTTATAAACAGAATTCCAAAGTGAATGAACCCACTTCCTGTTAGTCTCTCTCAATCTCATATTTTTTCCTCTAAAGTATAAATTTGATGTCTTGCACTATTTGGAAGGAGAAAATGCTGTTTGCCATTTATCAAAATCTAAACAGCTGCAATCAAACAACGTTCATCCAATTTTAATAGTAGGTAAATAAATGTGAGCAACGACTATATTACAGAAACGTGGATCTAAGGTTCTAATTCAACGAATTTTACTTCCAATCCAGTTTCACAAGGTTTCAGATTTTCTTAAGCTCTCTTCAGGTTATCCAACTTTGCTAGATTAGTATGGACAGCACATTCTGTAGAAATAGTCTCCTAACTCACTCCCAATCCATAGTGCTAAGCCTGTTTAGATTTGAAGACATTTTTTTCTCTTGAAAATTCAAAACAATTTACTTTGAGAGCAAGAGTGAGTGATTTGAAAATATGCTGGCTTGAAAACCATGGAGCAATAAAAGACATCATTATGCCTTCCAGATCAGGTATAAAATGGACAGGAAAAACATATGTATTTCTCTATAACTCCATCCATGTGACTCATCCACAGTAATTGTGTACCTAAGACTTGCTTCAGTCTTCAGCCAGCCATTTCAATGTACTTGTACTTTGGATCAAATTTTGGGTTATTTCAGAGTTTTATAGAGTCAAAGTTATTAAGGTTATCAGTCCACGGCATTTCTTATGAACCCACTGTATGCCATTTCTAATTTACCTCCTTCAAAAAGGAAAGATGGTGTGCCTTTGGACACTTGCAGGGGGTTTGCAATAAATCAATACATGGTGAGACAGCTTGAATTAAATAATGGTCTTTTAGAACCAAGCCAACATTTAACTCTATTGAAAGGCTAATTTGAAAATTAAAGTTCTGTTTTTCCATTGAAGCATATGTAAATATAAAACATAATTTGGAGAGACCCCTATGCTAACATAAAATGTGCTCTGAATAAATAAATTCTTTTCCCTCAGCTAAGAGTATTTTAATCAAAGGATTTTCTAAAGTTGACTAAGACAGCTATATAGTAACAAGTGGGTCATTATTAACTTCTTATTCATTTCCTAGAACACTCCCCATAGCAGCTGGTCTAAACCTTCTTTAGTTTTCTCAAGGCCAAAGTCTGATGTTATGCCTCTATTCTCAGGAGATAAGAAGGGAGTAAAACTTTATCTTTTAGCTTATTAGTTGTTAGACCATGAGGAATTGTATCAAGATATGATAGAGAGAATGGTCTACCACCTAGAGAGAGTGAACTTCAAGCTAGATGCAGTAACTGCATGAGATTTGGGGAGGGGTTTAGTGCATTCCATGCAAAACATAGGTATGGGAGTACTTTTCTTTACAGTCATGTGAACTAACAGGCTTACCTTTCTGCCTTAAATAACTAGAACACTGGTCCAGCTTTCCAACATTGGACAACAGGCTTCACAGGACTACGATGCCTAGGAGGAAGGAAACAAAGAAAGTGTGCTCTAGGAGTGCCCCACATCACAATTTTAAGAACATTTCCAGACTGCAAAACATGGAGGAAGAACCCAATCAGAGCCAGGCTTTCCTGTGTTGAGGAAACAGAGTTTGGAATTCAGTAGGTGTCTAGAATATGCAAGGCAAAGTACCAGAGAGGAAAGAGGTGCACAGAGGAAAAAAGAGCCTCAGAGACCTACAGAGGGTAAAGTTCAAGTCTGTGCCTGAATACTGACTTGTGCATGCATGTGAGGAAACTAAGGGGAAGTCACCAGAAAGAAGTAGATGAAATAATCCCCACAGCTGACACAAAGCTGGGACCAGTTTATTTTTCCAACACTCAGAGACTAAGGACCTTCTAACACACAGGACATTGAGCAGTGTCCTAACATAGGTATTACCTCAGTAGTGAGGGATAATCAGCCTTAGAGTAAAGTCTGTTCTGGACCCACCCTAACAAAGCTCAAAACCAAGAATCAAACTGATTCCAAGTAACTGAATTTCATCTCAGAACACAGTGCCTAAATATTTAACAAAACATAAAAATTTTAAGATGGAGGGGCAAGATAGCGGAAGAGTAAGACACGGAGATCACCTTCCTTCCCACAGATACAGTAGAAATACATCTACACGTGGAAATGCTCCTACAGAACACCCACTGAATGCTGGCAGAAGACGTCAGACCTCCCAAAAGAGCCGTGTGGACGAAAGGCTCTTGGTGCTCCAGCCAGGCATCAGGGCCGTGCCTCTGAGGTGGGAGAGCCAACTTCAGGACACTGGTCCACAAGAGACCTCCCAGCTCCACGTAACACCAAACGGCGAAAATCTCTCAGAGATCTCCATCTCAACATCAAGACCCAGCTTCACTCAACGACCAGCAAGCTACAGTGCTGGACACCCTACGCCAAACAACTAGCAAGACAGGAACACAGCCCCATCCATTAGCAGAGAGGCTGCCTAAAATCATAATAAGGCCACAGACACCCCAAAACACACCACCAGACGTGGACATGCCCACCAGAAAGACAAGATCCAACCTCATCCACCAGAACACAGGCACTAGTCCCCTCCACCAGGAAGCCTACACAACCCACTGAACCAACCTTAGCCACTGGGGACAGATACCAAAAACAACGGGAACTATGAACCTGCAGCCTGTGAAAAGGAGACCCCAAACACAGTAAGATAAGCAAAATGAGAAGACAAAAAAACACACAGCAGGTGAAGAAGCAGGGTCAAAACACACCAGACCTAACAAATGAAGAGGAAATAGGCAGTCTACCTGAAAAAGAATTCAGAATAATGATAGTAAAGATGATCCAAAATCTTGGAAATAGAATAGACAAAATGCAAGAAACATTCAACAAGGATGTAGAAAAACTAAAGAGGAACCAAGCAACGATGAAAAACACAATAAATGAAATTAAAAATACTCTAGACGGGATCAATAGCAGAATAACTGAGGCAGAAGAACGGATAAGTGACCTGGAAGATAAAATAGTGGAAATAACTACTGCAGAGCAGAATAAAGAAAAAAGAATGAAAAGAACTGAGGACAGTCTCAGAGACCTCTGGGACAACATTAAACGCACCAACATTCGAATTATAGGGGTCCCAGAAGAAGAAGAGAAAAAGAAAGGGACGGAGAAAATATTTGAAGAGATTATAGTTGAAAACTTCCCTAATATGGGAAAGGAAATAGTTAATCAAGTCCTGGAAGCACAGAGAGTCCCATACAGGATAAATCCAAGGAGAAACACGCCAAGACACATATTAATCAAACTGTCAAAAATTAAATATAAGGAAAACATATTAAAGGCAGCAAGGGAAAAACAACAAATAACACACAAGGGAATCCCCATAAGGTTAACAGCTGATCTTTCAGCAGAAACTCTGCAAGCCAGAAGGCAGTGGCAGGATATACTTAAAGTGATGAAGGAGAAAAACCTACAACCAAGGTTACTCTACCCAGCAAGGATCTCATTCAGATTTGATGGAGAAATTAAAACCTTTACAGACAAGCAAAAGCTGAGAGAGTTCAGCACCACCAAACCAGCTTTACAACAAATGGTAAAGGAACTTCTCTAGGCAGGAAACACAAGAGAAGGAAAAGACCTACAATAACAAACCCCAAACAATTAAGAAAATGGTAATAGGAACATACATATTGATAATTACCTTAAATGTAAATCGATTAAGAGCTCCAAACAAAAGACATAGACAGGCTGAATGCATACAAAAACAAGACCCGTATATATGCTGTATACAAGAGACCCACTTCAGACCTAGGGACACATACAGACTGAAAGTGAGGGGATGGAAAAAGATATTCCATGCAAATGGAAATCAAAAGAAAGCTGGAGTAGCAATTCTCATATCAGACAAAATAGACTTTAAAATAAAGACTATTACAAGAGACAACGAAGGACACTATATAATGATCAAGGGATCAATCCAAGAAGAAGATGTAACAATTGTAAATATTTATGCATCCAACATAGGAGCACCTCAGTACATAAGGCAAATACTAACAGCCATAAAAGGGGAGATCGACAGTAACACAATCATAGTAGGGGACTTTAACACCCCACTTTCACCAATGGACAGATCATCCAAAATGAAAATAAATAAGGAAACACAAGCTTTAAATGATACATTAAACAAGATGGACTTAATTGATATTTATAAGACATTCCACCCAAAAACAACAGAATACACATTTTTCTCAAGTGCTCATGGAACATTCTCCAGGATAGATCATATCTTGGGTCACAAATCAAGCCTTGGTAAATTTAAGAAAATTGAAATCGTATCAAGTATCTTTTCCGACCACAACGCTATGAGACTAGATATCAATTACAGGAAAAGATCTGTAAAAAATACAAACACATGGAGGCTACACAATACACTACTTAATAACGAAGTGATCACTGAAGAAATCAAAGGGGAAATCAAAAAATACCTAGAAACAAATGACAATGGAGACACGACGACCCAAACCCATGGGATGCAGCAAAAGCAGTTCTAAGAGGGAAGTTTATAGAAATACAAGCCTATATCAAGAAACAGGAAACATCTCGAATAAACAACCTAACCTTGCACCTAAAGCAATTAGAGAAAGAAGAACAAAAAAACCCCAAAGCTAGCAGAAGGAAAGAAATCATAAAGATCAGATCAGAAATAAATGAAAAAGAAATGAAGGAAACAACAGCAAAAATCAATGAAACTAAAAGCTGGTTCTTTGAGAAGATAAACAAAATTGATAAACCATTAGCCAGACTCATCAAGAGAAAAAGGGAGAAGACTCAAATCAATAGAATTAGAAATAAAAAAGGAGAAGTAACCACTGACACTGCAGAAATACAAACGATCATGAGAGATTACTACAAGCAACGCTATGCCGATAAAATGGACAACCTGGAAGAAATGGACAGATTCTTAGAAATGCACAACCTACCGAGACTGAACCAGGAAGAAATAGAAAATATGAACAGACCAATCACAAGCACTGAAATTGAAACTGTGATTAAAAATCTTCCAACAAACAAAAGCCCAGGACCAGATGGCTTCACAGGCGACTTCTATCAAACATTTAGAGAAGAGCTAACACCTATCCTTCTCAAACTCTTCCAAAATATTGCAGAGGGAGGAACACTCCCCAACTCATTCTACGAGGCCACCATCACCCTGATACCAAAACCAGACAAAGATGTCACAAAGAAAGAAAACTACAGGCCAATATCACTGATGAACATAGATGCAAAAATCCTCAACAAAATACTAGCAAACAGAATCCAGCAGCACATTAAAAGGATTATACACCATGATCAAGTGGGGCTTATTCCAGGAATGCAAGGATTCTTCAATATATGCAAATCAATCAACGTGATACATCATATTAACAAATTGAAGGAGAAAAACCATATGATCATCTCAATAGATGCAGAGAAAGCTTTCGACAAAATTCAACACCCATTTATGGTAAAAGCCCTACAGAAAGTAGGCATAGAGGGAACTTTCCTCAACATAATAAAGGCCATATATGACAAACCCACAGCCAACATTGTCCTCAATGGTGAAAAACTGAAACCATTTCCACTAAGATCAGGAACAAGACAAGGTTGCCCACTCTCACCACTATTATTCAACATAGTTTTGGAAGTGTTAGCCACAGCAATCAGAGAAGAAAAAGAAATAAAAGGAATCCAAATCGGAAAAGAAGAAGAAGTAAAGCTGTCACTGTTTGCAGATGACATGATACTATACATAGAGAATCCTAAAGATGCTACCAGAAAACTACTAGAGCTAATCAATGAATTTGGTAAAGTAGCAGGGTACAAAAGTAATGCACAGAAATCTCTTGCATTCCTATATACTAATGATGAAAAATCTGAAAGTGAAATTAAGAGAGCACTCCCGTTTACCATTGCAACAAAAACAATAAAATATCTAGGAATAAACCTACCTAAGGAGACAAAAGACCTGTATGCAGAAAATTATAGGACACTGATGAAAGAAATTAAAGATGATACAAATAGATGGAGAGATATAGCATGTTCTTGGATTGGAAGAATCAATGTTGTGAAAATGACTCTACTACCCAAAGCAATCTACAGATTCAATGCCATCCCTATCAAACTACCACTGGCATTTTTCACAGAACTAGAACAAAAAATTTCACAATTTGTATGGAGACACAAAAGACCCCGAATAGCCAAAGCAATCTTGAGAACGAAAAATGGAGCTGGAGGAATCAGGCTCCCTGACTTCAGACTATATTACAAAGCTACAGTAATCAAGACAGTTTGGTACTGGCACAAAAACAGAAATATAGATCAATGGAACAGGATAGAAAGCCCAGAGATAAACCCACGCACATATGGTCACCTTATCTTTGATAAAGGAGGCAAGCATATCCAGTGGAGAAAAGACAGCCTCTTCAATAAGTGGTGCTGGGAAAATTGGACAGGTACATGTAAAAGTATGAAATTAGAACACTCCCTGACACCATACACAAAAATAAACTCAAAATGGATTCAAGACCTAAGTGTAAGGCCAGACACTATCAAACTCTTAGAGGAAAACATAGGCAGAACACTCTATGACATAAATTACAGCAAGATCCTTTTTGACCCAGCTCCTAGAGAAATGGAAATAAGAACACAAATAAACAAATGGGACCTAATGAAACTTAAAAGCTTTTGCACAGCAAAGGAAACCATAAACAAGACCAAAAGACAACCCTCAGAATGGGAGAAAATATTTGCAAATGAAGCAACTGACAAAGGATTAACCTCCAAGATTTACAAGCAGCTCATGCAGCTCAATAACAAAAAAACAAACAACCCAATCCAAAAATGGGCAGAAGACCTAAAAAGACATTTCTTCAAAGAAGATATACAGATGGCCAACAGACACATGAAAGAATGCTCAACATCATTAATCATTAGAGAAATGCAAATCAAAACTACAATGAGGTATCATCTCACACCAGTCAGAATGGCCATCATCAAAAAATCTAGAAACAATAAATGCTGGGGAGGGTGTGGAGAAAAGGGAACACTCTTGCACTGTTGGTGGGAATGTAAATTGATACAGCCACTATGGAGAACAGTATGGAGGTTCCTTAAAAAACTAAAAATAGAACTACCATACGACCCAGCAATCCCACTACTGGGCATATACCCTGAGAAAACCATAATTCAAAAAGAGTCATGTACCAAAATGTTCACTGCAGCTCTATTTACAATAGCCAGGATATGGAAGCAACCTAAGTGTCCATCATCGGATGAATGGATAAAGAAGATGTGGCACATATATACAATGGAATATTACTCAGCCATAAAAAGAAATGAAATGGAGGTATTTGTAATGAGATGGATGGAGTTAGAGTCTGCCATACAGAGTGAAGTAAGTCAGAAAGAGAAAAACAAATACAGTATGCTAACACATATATATGGAATGTAAGGGAAAAAAAAAAAAAAAGGCCATGAAGAACCTAGTGGCAAGATGGGAATGAAGACACAGACCTACTAAAGAATGGACTAGAGGATATGGGGAGGGGGTTGGGTGAGATGTGACAGGATGAGAGAGTGTCATGGACATATATACACTACCAAATGTAAAATAGGTAGCTAGTCGGAAGCAACCGCATAGCACAGGGAGATCAGCACGGTGCTTTGTGACCGCCTGGGCGGGTGGGATGGGGAGGGTGGGAGGGAGGGAGATGCGGGAGGGAGGAGATATGGGAACGTGTGTATATCTGTAGCTGATTCACTTTGTTATAAAGCAGAAACTAACACACCATTGTGAAGCAATTATACTTTAATAAAGATGTTTAAAAAAAAACATAAAAATTTTAAAAAGAGAGAAAGATAAAATATAGTACCTCACAATGTAAAATTACAACTATTATAAATATATTTCACATGTCAGTGAAGGCAGAAGAAAGTGTGAGCATGATGAGAAGAGAAATGTTAGAAATAAAAAAGACCCAAATCAAACTTCTAGAGATGGAAGATACCCTATCTGAGATAAAAATTCATTGACTGGTATTAACAAGAGATTAGATTTTCCAGAAGAAATACGACTAAATGTGAAGACAGAACAATAGACCAAAATATAATACAGAGAGGAAAAAAGTTAACAAACATCAATGAGCTGTGGGGTGACATCAAGTGACCTCCCCAGAAGGAGAGGAGAAGGGTGGAGGGGCAGAAAAAGTATTTGAAAATATAATGGTTGCTAATTTTCCAAATGTACTGTAATCTGTACACCACAGATCTAAGAAAAGCAACAAATTCCAAGCAGAAGAAACATTAAGAAAAGCACACCTAGGCATATCATAATCAATTGCTGAAAAACTAATGAAAAGGAAAATATCTTAAAGGCAACCAAAGGAAAATAAGAAACCCTATGGAAGAACAAAAATAAGAATAAAAGCAGACTTCTAATCAGAAACAGTGCAGACCAGAAGACAGTGGAGCAACATCCTTAGAAAGAAGTCTCACAAAGTAAAAGCCTTTTGTCTTGAGCCTTCCTTTCTGTCTTAAGAAAGCATGAGGATGTGATGTCTACAACACAAACTGCCAACCTGACACCATGAGGCAATAGCTTGGGGACCAGAAAAAAAACAAAACAAAACAGAAAATCACTCTGAGGATGGCAGAGTAGAAAGATAGGGCTTGGTCTGATCCATTTTTGAGTTGCCAAATCAATCTTGAAACCCCTTCACTCTGGATTATATATTAACTAATTAAGAAACATATTTATGTTTTAAGCCACAGGTCATCAAGTTCCTATTACGTGCAGCCAAATGAAGACTATGGTCTTGGGGCTTTCTTCTCCACTAGGAAGATAAAGGTCATTTAGCATAAGTTCCCTCACGCAGCCTCCTCTCTGTCTCTGTCATGATGTTCTAGTACATAGCTTTGCCGCTAGTCTTAGAGGGAAAACACCTCTTTTTTTTTTTTTTTTTTAAACGAAGGCAAAGTTGTACATTTGGGCTCTGTGTCTCTCTTTTCTTTCATTTCCTCCAGGAACTTGTGTCTTCTAGTATTTCCAACAACTGTCTTTTCATTGTTTTTATTACTGTTTCCTCTCTGCTTAATTCAGTTGACTCCTCATTGGGTAGAATTAATCGTTTTCTCTTTGGCACCTCAAATTAGTGGTCAGTGCTTGTTGTTCTATATCCCCGCCCCCCATCAACTTGTTCCTCACCCTGTGATATTCTATTTCTTCCCCTTATTCTAATTCCTCATAAAACCTCCCAATATTTACTTGCCATATTTGATTTTTTTTTTTCCTCCATGTTCATTCTCCTTGACTCCTACAATATGCAACTTTTCACCCAAAACTCTTCAACATTGACTTTCATGACATATATTATTCTGAATCTTCCCCATGTCTTTAACTGCTTTCCACTGTTGTCAAGAACATAACATTCTCCTATTCTCTGGCTATGGCTATGACCCAACATTGAGTTCCTGGTATTTTGGCTCTTTCTCCTTTCCTGAAAAAACTGATCCCTCATGGTTTTAATCATTATACAAATGCAGGTAATTTCCAGATCTATATCTCCAGCCCCCTAATCTCTCATAAATTTTCAGTGTCTTATCTCCAATTGCATTCTAGACAATCATTAGTCTAGTCAACATATCTAGAATCTAACTCATCCTTAGCTCCAATCTAGGTCCCCTTCATTATTTTGCTACACCTATTGATGGTACTACTATTGTACCAGTCACCAAACTTGAAATTTTAAATTCACCTTCAACTATTCCTTTTCTATCCTTTATTTAAAAGCACTCACAAATTATAATCAAATCTTTTTGTGGACATTATCACCCTACTTTAGATCTTTTTCATCTTCCAGTTATAAAAATTCAGTAGCTTTAGCTCTCCAACCTTCAAATCCCTCATCCCCCAGTGAATGTACAACTATACTCCACTAGAAGCATATTGTTAAAGCATTCTTGTCAACAGATTACATTTAAAATGGCTCCAAATTCCTGCTGGATTTCTGAATTCAAAAGCAGCTTTTAAGGAGTTAAAACCTGGCACAACAGGAAGCTTTTAGAACCCCATTAGAGTAGAGGCCTAAGATTGTAAAGTATTTCATGCACAACACCTTCAGAGACCCAAGAGATAGCAGCAACTAATTACAGTCTAGTGTAACTAGACTGTTAGCCATGAGTAATAAAGGTGAAACTTGATTTTCTGAAATTTATGTAGTTATTAAAAAAAAAAAGGGTTTCTTGATTTCTGGCAAGTATGTTATCAACAGACTTGATCTTAGTAGTAAACATTCAAGTAACCTTCCTTCCTAGGCAGAACCGTAACTGCTAAATCAAGCTCTATATATTTGAACCAAATTGATGTTTCAAAGCCCATGCTCAGGTACAACTTACCTTTCACCACTTTCAGTTCTGTGTTTTGATCCCCTATTTCTTCCTAATGTACAATAATATGTGTAAAATCTAATTTTTCTTCATTTTTCCCTTCAGTTTCTATGATATGATCTCCACAGACCATATAAGCTGTTAAAAATTAGTAAAGAACACTTTTAATTGTGTACATATAAAAAGATTTGGGCTTAATTAACAAAATACTAACCAAAGTCCTTTAGTCTAGTTGCACCAGGTACACTCTAAAATGATAAGAAGTATGCTAATATGTCTAATATGAACATGTATGCAAAGCATGTCTTTTTCCACTTTGGACTGAGGTCTCAGCCTTTGACTAGACCAGATCAAAGAGACATGCTCCCTATGTTCCACGGTCAAGGATGGAAAGGATTGTTCCAAGATTTTCTAAGTTTGTCATCAAGATAATGTTCATGGGCTCTGATCCTGGGGTTCATCCTGATTTTATTGACTTTGTTCATATTTTCCAAACCATTCTTTTGCATTTTATAAATAGTAACAATTTTATACTAGTAACAATTTAATTTCTAGGGCTGTTTCTAAGCTTAGAAGTTATTAATAGTTTGTAGGGGATGGTAACAGATTTATTTCAAGGATAGGCAATTTAGAATAATAGGAATAATGGATTAGAAGTTTAGAGTCCTGGGTCTTCCTCAGAGCTCTGTAAGTAATCAACACTCTGATGTAGACCAGTGTTTTTTCAGTATGCACAGAATTACTTGTAATAGGTGATAAAATGCAGCTTATGGGACTCCATTTCTAAAGATTTTTTTTTGTTTATAGCTCTAGATTGGGGACCAGAGATTTGCATATTAAGCAAGTTCCCCAGGAATTGAGACAAGTATTCTTCTAACTACACAGTGAGAATCACTGCCTTAGGCAAGTCAAGTCCTCTAGGCTTCAGTTTCCACATCTGTAAAATGACAGAGCTGGATTAGATGACAGGTGGGGATATTGTCAGCTCTTAATATTTTATGACTCAATTAAAGTGTTTCCTATTTCTAGGAATACAATCCTGATCAATTCAACATAGGTGGCATTCAAGTGACTGGACCTCTCTTCTTTCATTAGTGTACTGCCTAAAGGAATATTTTTTTTTCTCTTTCTATACCTACTGTTATCTTTTTTGTATCCATATTACCTCAAAGGTAGCCTTTCATGAATAATCCCAACAGCTGCCCATCACAGAACTTGACAACAGGAAAAGGCAATAGAGACTATCAAATACGGGTACCATCCCCCAACAAAATCCCAAATAGATGGTCATCCAGCCTGGGCTTATTTACTTCCATTACTGGGAACTCATTATCTTGAAACATGGAAATATCTTCCTTCTCTTAAATGAAAATCTTTCTCATTAGAGGTTCTATCCATGTGTCCTGGCTCTGATCTATGGTTCTATATAGAATAAGTAAAAAATATATATATATATTATATATAATAAGAAAAAATGAGAATAATTGTTGCCAACAGAACCATACTACAAGAAATACTAAATGAATGTCTTTGGGGTAAAAGGAAATTATCCCAGATGGAAGCATGGAATTGCAGAAAGAGACAAACAGAACTAGAAAGAGTAAATGCAAAGGTAAGTATGAAATAAAAAATTTTACTTTGTAAAAAAGAGTGTTTAAAGCAAAAATAATAATGATTTGTGGAATTTATAGTATATATAAAATTAAACTATATGAGAACAATAGCAAAAAGAGCAGGTGGTGCTGAAAGCTTCTTACATTATTTGTGAAGTGGTAAAATCTTAATTCAAGATTTTATTAAATTAAGGATACATACTTTAATATATAGCATAAACACTAAAATGAAATACAAAACTGTGTTAAAAGCCAACAAAACATATAAAATAGAATAATAAACACGCTTGAATAATCCAAAAGAAGGCATGAAAGAAGTAACAATGCAGTCAAACAAGATGAGGAAAATAGAAAACAAAACAGTAGCCTTAAATCCAAACATACCCAGTAATTAATTACATTAAATATCAAACAAACAAGCTTAAATACTCTAATTAAGAGATGGAGGTTATAGGAATGGATATATATATTTTTAAATCCGTGATTTGGTATGTGCCATAAAAAGGACACATTCTCATATAAGGATACAGATAGAAGGAAAGTAAAAGGATGGAAAAAGTTATAGCACAAAGGCATGAATACTAAAGAGGGATATTTTACAATGATAACAGGATCTCAGGAAGATGTGACAAGCTTAAATGTATATGCAGCGAATACCATAGTTTAACATATCATGCAAAACTGACAGATCTAAAAGGAAAAATAGACTAATCCACAATCACACTTGGAGATTTTCACATACCTCCCTCAATCAGAGATAAAGCAAGCTATTTAAAATAGCAATATATAATAATTTGAAAATCTATTAACCAACTTGACATAATTAATATTCATATAACACAACAGTTAACAAATGGAGAATACACATACCTTTCAAATACACATAAAATAATAACAGTGTAAACTGTATACGTGTCCTTTAGATAATTCTTGTACATTTCAAATGATTGACTCATTCAGAATGTTTCCTAACCACAATGAAAATTAACTGGAACTGAGTAACAAAAAGTTAACTAGAAAGTCCTCAACATTTGGAGATTAACAACATAATTTTAAAAAGCCCATGAGTCACAGAAGAAATCACAATGAGCATTAGAAAATATTAGGGAGTAAAAATAATGATAAAACATAAGACTATACATTAAAAGGGTGAATTCTACTGTATGTAAATTATATCTCAATAAACCTGACTTAAATTTTTAAAAAATGATGAAAATACAACATATCAAATTTTGTGAGATGATGCTAAAGCAGTACTTAAAGGAAAAACGTACTGGCTTTAAATGCTCATATTAGAAAAGAATAAAGGCTTATTTGCAGAGATATGGATGGACCTAGAGATTGTCTTACAGTAAGTCAGAAAGAGAAAAACAAATATCATATAATATTGCTTATATGTGGAATCTAGAAAAATGATACAGATGAACCTATTGGCAAAGCAGAAATAGAGTCACAGATGTAGAGAAGAAACTTATGGTTACCAAGGGGGGAAGGAGGGGTGGGACGAATCGGGAGATTGGTATTGACACATATACACTACTATGTATAAAATAGATAATGAATGAGAACCTACTCTTTAGCACAGGGAACCCTCCTCAATGATCTGCGGTGACCTAAATGGGAAGGAAATCTAAAAAAGAGTGGATATATGTATACGTATAACTGATTCACTTTGCTGTACAGCAGAAATTAACACAACATTGTAAAGCAATTATACTCCAATAAAATTGGCTTGGCCATCTGCAAGCCAATTAAAAAAAAAGAAAAGAACAAAGTCTTAAAAATAATGATCTAAGTGATCACCTCAACTGTAATAAAAGAAAAAAGTATTATCAAAGAAAGAAGGAAGGAAATTGTGGTGAACCCAGAGGCATGCCACTCAGATCCCCCATCAATATTAATGAAGACAGATTGCCCCAGCTATCAGCAGATGGACTCTGGCTGTCAACTCCTTCAGGATTTGCCTCAGTCGCAGAGAACCTCCTCACCCAAGGGCATGCCCTTCTTGGGCAGCCAGATCCAGTAACTGATTGCAGTGGAAGTATATAACATTCAGACATTTCCGACCAAGGCAGGACACCACTGAAAGCCTAAATACGCCTCAAGATCTCCATAGGGTTGTCTGACATTCTCCAGACGCCATCACAGTTAGATTTCTCCCTCTGACCAATGAGGTTTCACTCTCCTCCCTTCCATGGGAGCTAATCTCTAATAAATACCCTGCATGCAAAAATCCATCACAGAGTTTTCCCTCAGAGACAGACTTTCAACAGAATAATCAAAATGAAAGCAGAAATCAATGACAAAGAAAATAGGCCAAAAAAAAAAAATAGAGAAAAATCAACAAAACTAAAAATTGGTTCTTTGAAAGATCAAAAACATTAATAAACACCTAGCAAGACTCATTAAGAAAAAAAGAGCAAAACAAAATAAACACTCAGCAAAAACTGTTTGATATTGGTACAGTCAAGATACACACTTCCAACACCACAAGAATCACTCTTGTTGCCCTTTTATAGCCACAAACACCTCCCTCTCCCCACCCTCACCCCAATTCCTAATCCCTGGAAATCACTAGTCTCCATTCTATGATTTTATCTTTTAAAGAATATTATATACATAAAATCATATGGTATAATTGGTATTGGGTTTTTTTTTCCTCTCAACATAATTCCCTGGAGATTCTTCCACATTGTATGTATGTCAATAATTCCTTCCTTTTTATTGCTGAGTCATAATCCATGGTATAGGAAGTACTAGTTTGTTTAACCATTTACCTATTGAAGGACATCTGGATTGTTTCTAGTTTTTAGCTATTAGGAATACACCTACTATGAACATTCATGTACAGATTTTTAAAAACACAGATCTTACTCTTTCTGGGATAAATGGTTGAGTACAATTGCTAGGTTATATAGTAGTTGCATGGTACTATGGACGGATTTGTGTCTTTCCAAAATTCATATGTTGAAGCCCTAACCCCCAGTACCTCAGAATGTGACTGTATTTGGAAATAGGGAATTTAAGGAGGTAATTAAGGTAAAATGAGGTCACAAGGATGGGCCTTAATCCATTATGACTGATGTCCTTATAAGAGGAGATTAGTATACAGACAACACACAGATTGAAGAGCGATCATCTGAGGACACATCAAGAAGGTGGCCATCTGCAAGCCAAGGAGACAGGCCTCAAAAGAAGGCCTGCTAACACCTTGATCTTGGATTTCGAATCTCCAAAACTACTAGAAAATAAATTTCTGTTTATTTCTAAGCCACTTAGTCTGTGGTATTTTGTTATGGCAGCCCAAACAAACTAATAAATGTGGCCAGTTTTATAAGAAACTGCCAAACAGTTTTCCAAAGCCACTGTACCATTCCCACCAGCAATGTATGAGTGAGTGATCAGATTCTCTGAACCCCTTCCAGCATTTGGTGTTGTCTTTACTTTTTATTATAGCCATTCTGACAGATGTGGTGATATCTTATTGCTGTTTTAATTTGCATTTCTTAAATAAGTAATTATGCTAAACCTATTTTCATGCACTTATTTTTCACCTGTATATCCTCTTCATAAAATTTCTCTTCATGTGGAAGCCCATTTTTTAATTAGATTTTTTTGTTTGTTTTTCACTGTTAAGCGTTGAGAGTTCTTTACATATTCTAGATACTGGTCCTTTGTCAGAGATGTGATCTGCAAATATTGTTTCCTTGTTTGTCGCTTCTCATTCTCTTAACAGAATCTTCTGCAGAGTAAATTTTTTAAAATTTTGATGAGCTCCAATTTATCCATTTTTCCTTTTATAGATCATGCTTTTGGTGTCAAGTTTATGAACTCCTCATGTAACCCCAGATCCCAAAGACTTTTCTCCCATTTTTTCTACAAGTTTTATAGTTTTATTTTCCTTTTAACCATATGAACCATTTTGAGTTAATTTTTGTACAAAGTATGAGGTTCAGATCAAGATTCATTTATTGAAAAGGCAAGCCTTCCTCTATTGAATTCTATTATCCGATTCTGAATGGAGTATGTGACCCAAAAAGTCTAAGAATAATTGTTTTACATAAAAGAGCCTCCATAAAAATTCCTAGACTTTATTAAGGCAAAGCAAACACACTGTGAGTCTCTGTTTTATGTTCTTGCCTCCAAACAATGTACATGAGCCCTCTTTTATCTTCCTTAGCTGAAGAGGTAAAAGAACAAATGAGCATGCTCTGAGATCCAAAGTTTTATTTGGTGATACTTACAGGTTCGTGACACTTATTCTGCTCTAATTCATTATTATGTTTGTGAGGGATCAATGCTTATTCTGTCTGAATTCCTGTATTAAACCTCTGGCCTATCTAAACCCAAAGAACCAGCCCAGTGATTTAAGACCAGGCTGCCTCTTTGGAATTCAGTCTCTTGTCCACTGAACCATCAGACTCTCTCAAACTGAATTTCAGTCTCCCCTGGCCACTCTGCACTTGGTTCATCCACACCGTTTTGTAAAGTTATGAGTACTTCCATGGTTGGTCTTTCTTTCCCCGGAAATGGTACCATTAAGTCACTTGGCAGATGGAAGGAAAGTGAGCTGAATTTTTGATCACAGACTACGGCCTGGGAGAGTCATTAGTTCTGTAAACCAAATACTTCTTCTCTTTCTGCGCACATGAATTGTGCTACCCTACCCTACTCTTTGAAGTTTAGAAAACCATGTGACTTGCTGTGAACAATAAAATATAAGCTGAAGTAATATGTTCTGTTTCATTGAAGTTTTAAAAACTCACGTGCTTCACCATTGCCTCCCTGTATGGATTAGCAATGTTCAGATGGTAGAGACTCCATCAGCCTGCAGAACTAAGTGAAAAACAACATGAAACAGAGCCCTAGCAACCCAAATGGACATGTAGCATGAATGAGAAATAAACACTGTTGTTTTAAGCCACTACATTTTTTTTTGATTTTTTGAGTTTTGTTTTTTATCACTGCATAATTGCATCCATACTTATGGATATAGTCCCAGTGGCTTTACATGTATTTATTTAGCTGTGAAAATTCATTAAATGAAAATCAAAATTTGAATTAATCTTGATATCCTTGTAAGTCTATATATAGAAATAAATTTGCTAATTGAAAAAAACTTACAGTCACACCATGTTCCTGAATTAGAGTTTTGAAAACGCAGTTTCTACATGTAGATTAGTAACAGCATTCCATGCGCTAAGACACAAGCAGACTAAAATTTATTACTGGCACTGAGTCAATACTTAATATTTTTTGAATAACTACAATCCACAAGAGGGAGATGAAGCAATTAAACAGCAAAATGCTGAGCAGAAATAGCTAAGTAAATATTTCAACTGTTTGACAGTAGCTTAACAACAAATAATTTAACAAAATTTTGTATCCTCTGAGCAAAGTGCTAGATAGATTAAAAACAAAGTAAAAACAAAAAAGAAGTCCTTTGCACTTTAGTTTGTGGGTGAGGCAGATGCTAAAAAGATATGACAGCAGAGATGTGCCCCCCGGTTCTATGGGAGCACAAAGAAGGGGTAACGTTATGGTATCCAAGTTTATACATCATGGCAAAAATCCATTTTCAGCTCATACCCACAATGGAAAATTATGTTCTTGATTAACCAGAGCAAAATTTAATCCAGAATGCATGAAGGCAGAACCCAGGAGAACCCAGCCAGAGAACACAGTGTACTCAGAGTACAGAGCCAGAGAAGTGCAGGGTGGGTGCCCCAGCAGAGACAAGTCACTCCTCACTGGAAAACAGAGACAGGCAGCTCAGGAGCTCACTGAGAGAAGCAAAATCTCCCCAGCAATGGAACTGATGGTGCCTAAACCTGCTTAAAGTAAACTTTGAGAGTTGTATAGGTCCTATGTGAACCTCACACAATTTTCTCCGTTGAGGTCCTCAGGGCACTCAGACTGGGAATATAATTGAGATCACTTATTTTAAGACGCACCAGACTGGGGTTTTTCAGCAATTCTTTAGTGAGGATGGAATGTATATTCATAGCAGTTCTTGCTCTGTGTGTGTGTGTGTATGTATGTATGTGTGTATGTATGTGTGTGTATATATATATGTATATATATATATATATATATATATATATTTGTAAATTGCAAATTATCCTGAATAGTTATGCTTAAATTTATAGTCAGGTCTAGAGTTTTCATTAGATTGTGGGTTTATTTATCATCAACTAATCCTACTTCCATCTTCATAAAATTCTGGATTGAAGAACCATTCTAGGAAATGTAGAGGAGTTTTGGGTTGAACTGCCCTGAATATTACCCAGAGTGGTCAAAATGCGTTACACAGCATCCTATACAAAGTAGTATCTTGACAAGGCTGTTTCCACATAATGCACTTAAGTGAAAATGATGCAATTGGGAGATTAAGTTGAAAAAAACAAGGAGAAAGGATTTGGGGGTAAAAATCTATAAAAATAAAGCTATAATATTCCTCATCCTTGCCATCATATGCAAAATCATGATTTTCTTTCTGTTTTTCAAAACATGAACTTTAAGCAGGTCTATGTGCTCTGACCCAGAAATCCCACCTCTAGAATCTAACCCTATGAAATGATTTAAGACATACATGGAGATTTATAAGCAAAACATCTTAACTGCAGAATGAATAATATTGAGGTGATATTAAAATTTTAAATGATTATAAATATTAACAAGAAATTAAATGAAATTATTTTTTTCTAAATTGGAAAGAAAAGAACGCTATATAAATCTGAGTGGTGACTCTATGTGAAGAAATGCAAAATTATGATCAGCTTGGCTCAAATGCCAAGGAAACTTCTGACCTCTGGCTAGTTCTTAGAATGCACAGTGTTGAAACTATTTTAATCCTGGACCTCAAAGTGCAAGCCTGGGTTCCCTTAGAGTTCACCTCTTACCTTCTTCCTCCTTCTAAAAATGAACACTTCTCAAAGCTGAAAATTTCAGAAGTTGAGTCATTTTCATGTTTTTTTTCTCTTTGCCTGTTTCAAAGAATGGGACACAAAATGCACTTTGTGAAGTCAGACTTTGAACCAGAACTTAATTATCATGCTGGCAATGAATCTTAGTGGGTGATTTCCCTGTCATTAACCAAATCATCAATTAACTATTTTATTAAGTCAAGAGTATGTGCTTAACACTATACTGGGGCTACAAGGATATAGAAACCGTGTATGTAAGAGCTGGGCTTTGGCCTCAGGGTACTTGCTCTCCAGCTGACAAGTTACCACCCATAAAAAATGAACCAGGAGTAAATGGCACAGGATGAAAGGGAAGAAAGAGCTAAGTCAGCATGTAGAGGCTAGATGCCAGTAACACTGGTAGAAACTCAATAAGGACCACAGTGACCATGGGGAACTTGATAGGAGAAGTGAACTTGCACTAGCCCTTGAAGGATAAATAGGGTTTGTGTAAGGAGATGTTAGGGAATTCTAGGAGTTTAGCACAATATGAATGAAAGAATGGTACCAGGGATAACCCGGTTTTAGATTCAAGGGACTTGACATAGAAAGAAGCAATGGAAAATGAAGGTGGGAGAGTGCTTGGGAAGAAAATAGAGTCCCTCTGGAGAAAAAAAAGAAAGAAAGAAAGGAAGGAAGAGATGGTTGGAGGGAAGGAGGGAGAAAAGAAAGAAAAAAAGGTGTATTTTGGTTTTTGTGTGTATGTATGTATGAGATATTTTTCCTGAAACTTGAAAGGTAAAATTGTTTTAAATGTTAACTACAGTCTTGATAAATCTAGACTTAAACGTGTTTTGTGAATAATTTTATACTTGATTCAATATAACGAAAAGTAAAAACAGATAGGATTTCCTCCATCAAAAGAGGGTGATAGCTAGAGCTCAGGTACCCAAGTCATAATTTCTAGATACTTTCTGAATGTTCCTCAGTTATCCCCAAATAATAATGGTGACCAAGCCGGCTACCCACACCCTCCACCAGCCTCAGCATTCAGAATATCCAGCCCAGGTCACATTTAAATAAAAAAAAAAAAAAAGCACTTTCACCTTTGCTTATATAGCACCTTATCCACTGCTCAGCTCCTCCAGGGCATCTCTTTCCTTTGCACCAAGAAGATTTATTCTACATGTATTTACTACTACATATCAGTTACCATATTTTGAAATCACCTGAGGTATGCATGAAGAAGGAGAGGACAGATAAATAGAACAGGCAGATGAATATGGATAGACAGAAAGCCAGGTTGATTGTGAACACATGGAAATTCAATCTCTGCCCTCCAGGAGTTTACAATCCATCAGGAACCAGGTATGCAAATCAGTATGATACACAACAGCTTCAATGCAGAGATACACAGGGCACGTTTACGTGGGGCCAAAGGAGCACCCAAGTCTGCCAGGGGAAGATGGGAAAAAGCTTCACAGAAGTATCTGAGATAAAATTGAAAGAATAGGTAGGAATTCTTGGAACAGGCTCGGGGAAGGCGTTCCAGACAGAATGACCACACACAGAAAGACACAGATGCATTAGAAAGTATAACACATGTGAGAACCTCTAGGGAATCGAATATTGCTGAGAGAATGGTTAAGGGGAGACAGGTGGGAGATGAAGCCTGACAGGTAAGCAGCAGCCATCTCATGTGTGATCAGGATAAGTCATAACGGTAGGATACGCCATAGAGAAAACTAAAAAGTATTCCGTTCCGTCATAAAGGTAAAGCGTGCTTCATTTTTGTTCTTTTTAAAGAGTCTGTTTTATTTATTATTTATATTTATATATTTTTAATTTGGTTTTAATGTGTAGTAAGTAGTGACTATATAACAAGGATATGGAAAACATAGGTAAGGTGTGAATAATAATAGAAATAAGGCCCATTTACCTGCTTTAACCAAAGGAATGTTACTATCCCTCTCTAAAGCCCCTCCCAGGGCCTTGCCCTGCCTTCGTGCTCAGAAATAACCATTAAAGAGCTAAGCCCAGGCTAGGCCACTTCCCTTTCACTCCCTGCCTCCACATGGATATTTAATTGACTCTTTCCTTCCCATCTTAATCCCACTCCCTGGACATGAAAATAAATGTTTTTGCTTTTTTTTTTTAACAGGAAGGGATGTCCCAGATTTTCTATTCTAACACCTTTATTTTACACCAGAAAGCTGAAGCACAGGCAAGTAATATCATCTTGTTAACTAGTGCTAAATTTAGCACTAGCACCTAGAGCTCTAAATGCCAATTCTAGTTTGAGTCAGAAAACCAAGCCTGATTTTGCCTCTATTTGAGTTACTGCCCCATCTTGCACGAAGCAGTCATCCCTTTATGACACCCTCACTTCCTTGAAACTTCTTTAGTTTGAATCATAGGGAGGCTCAGGATAAAGAGCCAGAAGGAGATAATAGTGAGAACAGCATGGTAAATTGCTATCCTTGTATTTTTGTAACTTTAGGAGAGTTATTATAATAAATTACATCTTCTCCATCTCTGCTTTAATATTTTTTTGAGGGCTTGAGGGTGTATAGTTCCCTCATGTGAAATGGACTAATTATTCATCGTCTCAGCCAAGAGGTGTGTCCAATTAAAGTCTGAGTCACTAGGAGCTTCGATTTAAAATTCAAGAATCCTGTTGGCTATAGATCAAAGATACCATTTCAAGGAACACTAAAATGAGGAAAATTAAAACTTATTTTTTGTCCTTGCTAAGGAACCAAAAAATTACTACAAGAATTAAAGCATCATAAACAAGTACCACGGGGCTCTGCTCTCACATGCTGGGCACAAACCTCAGAGATGTTTGCATGTTGTCTGCAGATGTCTACTTACAGACTCATTAGGGAAGATGGCTTTTGAAAGGCTTTGCATCCTAGGTACGAAAATCATTATTTAGCAGGTAACTTCCAAGCTCCAAATCATTAGCTATTCTTCCCTCATCTGGGTGTTATTTTTTTGTCCTTTAGACTAAAATAACAATAAGGCTGGAACAGACATCCAAAGGCCATTTAATTGTTGAGTGTTGGAGTGGGAAGGGACTTCAAAGACTGATAATTAACCCCCTCTGTTTACAAGAAGGAAACTGAGGCCCAGAAAAGTATCAGTATCTGTTGAAGGTCATGGAAAGGTGGGACTCGGAATATAGTTCACTATTCTTTTTACTAAATCAGTCATTTTAGCAGGCAACAATATAGATGGCACTTCTTGCACAAAATGCCTACCCTTGCCCAGAGACACGGCTGGTGGAGTCTGCCCATGAACAGAGCCATAGCCCTTGACTTTTCTCTTTAACTCCATGCTTTTGCTCAGAAAGAGCCAGCAATCTATGTTTCATCCCAGGAAAGCCATCTGGAAGAGTTCCCCGGCAGCCCACAGGGATACATCAAGGCTTCCAAAGTGAGCATGCCTGATCTTTAGTCCTGTCAGACCCTGGGGTGGGGTGGGGGGGGCAGGCCGGGTGGAGATTCTGTCATGAAATACACTAGGGAAAAACTAGCATATTAGCCTATCAGTACTTTACAATAGGCTGCCTGACTTTGTTGAACCTAGGATATCTCCAACTAGTTTGACCACTGTTCCCTCTCTCCTTTATTTTTTCTTTTTAGATACCTATTTTTTTTTAATTTTTGAATTTTATTTTATTTATTTTTTTATACGGCAGGTTCTTACTAGTCATCCAGTTTATACATATTAGTGTATACATGTCAATCCCAATCTCCCAATTCATCCCACCACGACCCCCGCCACTTTCCCCCCCTTGGTGTCTGTACATTTGTTCTCTACCTATTATTAACCCACAGAGTTATATCCTGTGGAATGCACCTCGTGAATCCTGCTCCAGGGAACGTCCTCTGCCCACCCTGTTGCCTTGATTCAGCTTTCCAAAAAAGGCTTGTGTTCTACTTAGGCACACAGGTAAGCAGAACTTCATTGCTGGGGGTGTGTCCATTTCATCACTTTGTACAGATCCACAATATCGGTTACTGTGACCCATGACAAGTTAGTGATGTTTGTGAGGAGATGTGCTGTTAAGTGTCTTCCACAGGCTTTGACAGGATAAAAACATCAGATCCTTATTCCCATCCCTTATAAAAAATTGCCACAAACTCCGTGCCAACGTTTTTTGTTTTTTCAGGCAACAAGTACACATTTTTCACATTGAATCACATATCATAATAAACATAATTCAACTGATCCTTACAAATTACAATATTTATAGGTAAATTGAAATCCCTTTTTCACCATCTAACTCCTTCCTGAAGGCCAGTTCTTTCGTTCAGGTAAGCAAAAGTGAGTCGATTTAAAGAAAATATTTAATAAATAGCAGTGCAAGTAATTTAGATGTTGCAGAAATTGTGTAGTTGGAAAACAAGTGACTGGAGTTAGAAAAACACTATCCTTGCTTCACAAAAGTCGATGGCAAATTTCTTGATTTCCCTCTTGCTATTAGATTCATGTACCACTAGACAGTGGGTTGCTCAAAAAGCCATAGTTACTGGTGATTTTTATCTCTGTATTATATGTGGAAATTCCTGCCTGTGTCTAAATACCTTCCTGATGATAATAGTATCCTGTCAATAACCAATATGTGATTTCAGTCCTCTTTGAATCTGCAAGCTGCCCTTAATCCTTTGAAAATCTTTTTGCTTGTGGGTTTGGAAAAAAAACAAGCAGCAATCATGTCACATTGTATCTCCCCAATGACCTGACAATTGTTTCAAGGATTTCCGATGACACTTGTAATTGGAGTGCAAAGAGCCTCCATGGTGACTGGAAGATGTTACTGCAATTTTTCATTTGACTAAATGATTAGAATTGTTATAAAAATCCTGACATCTGTCATTAGTATCCTGGAAAGAGTTGAAAATTTACCCCAAAGCAAGGATATTTCAACTGGGTCAATTGTGTCAACTGAGCCAGTCACTCTAAGTATCCATCCAGCCCTCCTGTCTCATATTTATAGATGAGACACAAGATGTACTGGTGTTGCAATGGTGTTAAAAATAAAATAACTCCCCATAAGCTTAAACATGATCAAAAGTAACACTCATGTAACACCTGGACCTTTCTATCCACCCCACATGTTCCTCCTACCAACCTGACTGCTGACAGTGGGGCTGGATGGCCTGAAAAATATATTTTTAGCACAAATCATCTTGTTATAAATCAGTCAGCATATCAAGAGAACAAACATTTTATTCCTCCTCTCTTCCCTCTCTCTCTCTCCCCCGCCCTCTCTATCTCTCCCTCTCTCTCTCTTTCTCTCTCTCACTCTCTCACACACCCTTTGCTTTTTCTAGAATGTGAGTCCACATGTGAATTTATCTTATCCTTCAAAGTTCTTGCATTTTTGTATTATCTTAAAACTTCGGGTTATTTCCTTCCAAGAAGCCAGTGAATCCAAACAATCTTTACCCTATTCTTCAGTTTGTTCCTCAAAAAACAGAATTTAAAATTCAGTTTTATGCAATCTTCCCATCCTCTGAAAGTAGCTGCTAACACTTGTTAGTTTTTATTAAAGTCATTTCAACAAAACTCGCTTCAGAAATTGGCTTTCTATAGATAATCAATAATGGTATTTTAAATAGTTCTAGATGAAAGCTAGGCAAAATTGGTTGAGTCTATGAACCTTTCTAATACATTCCCAATGAAACCACGCTGGGTTAAATTTCCTATGCAAGCACAGTAAATCCACTGAAGGAGTGGGTTATAAACTGATATCTGAGAAGCAGGGAATGAGTTATTCCACGATCACTATATCCTCTGCCTTCTGCCCACAGCGAGGCCAAGCAGGGTACAGAGTGATGCACACCAAGCCCAACGTGGCTGCAAAAACTCATGTTGCTTTTTGCTTCTGAGCACACATAGGCTGGGGTTGGCTTACTTTTAATTTTTGTGTGTGCGTGCTTGCAATTGCAGCTCATTCCCAAGACATAATCCAAACAGAAAAACTATAAGGTTTTCAGACTGGCTCCACATGGAGTGTCTACAAAGGCCTGCAGTGCACGTTGGATGACTTTCAAGTTTTTTCAAAGCCATCTGGAGTCTTTTAAAGTTGTCATTGTTTAAAGAACCTGCAGAGAGGGGAGAGAGCATTTGGATTCTCAGGAGAAAAGGAAGAAATAAGATGTAAGGTAGCCAACAGATGTGGTAGAAAATCAGGTACTGTTCCCTCCACGTGCTTTGGCTATTATCTGCCTTCCTCCTGCTGACTCAGCTATCCTCTCCTAAGGTGGTTCTTCCTCCATAAATACCACCTGCCTCAACACAGGGAGAGTGGCAATCTGCTTTGCCTTTTCTCTGAAAGACCTGGGGTCTTCTCATTCTCTATCATTCTATCTTGTCATTGAAATCTACACAATAGCTGTTTCTCCTTCATTTTTCTCCTACTGTCCTGGGCATACATTGCCAAACCTAGTTCTGAATCTGCAACCAGATAATTTTTATTCTTCCAAGTCTCTTTATCAAATTCTGGCACATCAGTATTTTACTAATGGTAACTTCTCTGCTTTTCATTTCTGGTACATTTAGGCTTTTGATCCCTTCCCTATAAGAAGATCTCCCTCTGCTGCCATGCCCTTCCAGTTCCCCTCTCTACAAAACTCTTGATTTGAATCTAACCATTACTCTCCTTTCAGCTCACTCTTCTACATCCTCCTGCCATATTCACTATTTTTCACTCCCTGCATCTGATCTACTTCCATCAGGATGCTGATTTCCGCTTTAACTTAGGTTTTAATTTCCTGTTTTTCTCTTTTTAGCCTTAATTAACTTTCTTCTCTACCCCACTATTACTACTTGAATAAATATCAAAGATCCATGTGAGCAAAATGAAATTTTTATGACACAAGACTTCATTTTAACTGAATTTCCCTTGAAACGCAAAAAATAAAAGCACAAATCAAAGAAAAGTTGACCCAGCTTGACCCAACAATGTTCTTCAGTGAACGCAAATAAAGGTGATTTACTGTCCACACGTCTATTCAAACACATTCCCCATCGGTATCATAGAAACCCCATAATCACTGTTCGGGAGTAAAAGGTACACTCAGTTCACATTCTTCCTATTTAGATAATGTGGTCTTAATCAGCAGAGGCTAAAAATAGAGATCCCTGGTTCCTGGAAAAGACTGACTCCAATTTCTCTTTCCAAGGAATTGGAAATGAGATGTCGAAGGGTCTTTGCCTCCTGGGAACATCCAAAAAAAAAAAAAAATTCAAAACACATTTCCTCTACCAGTATTTTCCAAATGAAAGAAGGTTGATGAGTATATTTAGGCTTTGAAAAAACTTTTCCTATGCAATGTGTAACCTAGAGGAATACACAGTTCCTGTTACAGAATTGAATATATATTTCTGAGCCTTGAACTCTTGCAGACAAAGTCAGTTCTAAGTCTAGGAAATGCAGTCTTTTGAAATGTAAAGTTTTACTGCAAAAGGCTGATTTTCTTATCCTTTTTGTCTTGAGAGTTACTAGAAGTAGTGGACATATACATACAGAAGTTATCCCTTATCCATTGGGATACATTCAAACCCCCAGTGCATGCCTAAAACTACAGATGGTACCCAACCTTATATACACTATGTTTTTTCCTATACATACATAGCTATGATAAAGTTTAATTTATAAATTAGACATATCAAGAGATTAACAATAACTAATAATAAAATAGAACAATTACAACAATACTCTGTAATAAAAATTATGTGAATGTGGTCTCTCTCTCAAAATACCTTGTACAAATGTAATCCATTTTCCATCTCAGCTAACCACTTACCACACACTATGGTGGTAACTTTTGCAGTTTGAGGCTCTACAGCAAAACTAGCTCAAATTTCTTTTTCTTTCTTCACAATTTCACAGAGAGAAGATTTGTTCTTACTGTAGATCTTAGCAACCTCAGCATCTGATTTTTTTTCTTTCCTTATTAAATTGAGAACTTTCACCTTTTCACTTAGAGGAAGCACTTTACAGCTTCTCTTTGACATATCCAAATTGCCAGCATCTCTACTCTTTCACTAGGGCCATTATCAAGTAAAATAAGGGTTACTTGAACACTAGCACTGTGATACCTTGACAGGCGATCTGATAATTGAGTTGGCTACCAAGTGACTAATAGGTGGGATACGCTGGACAAAGGAATGATTCACATCCCGGGTGGGATGGGGGGACAGCACAAGATTTCATCACACTACTCAGAATATCACACAATTTAAAACTTATGAATTGTTTATTTCTGGAATTTTCTGTTTAATATGTTTGAACTTTCATGGAAAGTAAAACCCTGCATAAGGGGGGACTAATGTAGGTATGTATTTATCTACTTATCTATCTATCTATCGATTTATGTATCTGCAGTGGGTTTTTTGGTATTTGGGGGATGGTCAATCTGTCCACTAGATCATAAATTGATGATTTCAAACATGGTCATCGGCATGAGTAGATCAATAGCAAACAACATATAATGTTATGTTCCTTAATCCTGAACTGATTTCAATTATCATGTGTTATTCCTCTCTGTTTGGACTTACAAAGTTAAGAAAATTGAAGTTCTGAATATGCCTGTGTTATGTGGAGAAGGGTAGTGTTAGAAGTCATTTCAGGTAATCTGGCACAGTGATAACTGGAGATGAAGAAAGCTCAGTAAATACTGATTATGCTCATTCCCTCCCATCCCAGGCCTGAATGAATCATCCGGAGTGACCACCCACACAGGCCTGTTTTTACTTAATGATTACTCTATGCTATTGTGACCATATATACTTTGATTACAGTATTTAAGAACACTCAGAGTTCTAACCGAACACAATATTTTTATTCTTCCCTCTTCTATACAATGTCCTTATGGAGAAGAATGCATCTTCACTATTATCAAAGCTGAAAAACAAAAAATACCTATGATCACAAGGTTCAACAAATTTCCCTGAGAATGGGGGGAGGTATTTTATATTTTGTTATACTGATATGTCACTGAGTCATTTTTATACTGAGGGCTAAGTTCCTTCCTGGAAGTAAATTTAGAGCAATGAAAAAATGGATTTAAATCTTCTGGGCTACCTAGGGCTAGATTATTGTTAAATTACAAGACTCTTCTAGGGAACCAATTTGTCTTTTCTATCAATTAACAGCATTTGTTCATAAGCTCAAAATACAAATTGAGTTTTAAATCTATCTAAGAATAAAATTGGGAGAGTAACAAGTGAATTATGTTTACCTGTAAGGGAAAAAAGAGGGATAAAGAGGTTTAAGTTATCTAATATACTATTTAGAAAAGACGAGAGTAAAATAGAACACTGCTGGCACAAAGAATCACATCTTACATCTTCTCTGCTTCTCTGCTAAGTGATAAAAGATCACATGATTTGAAAAGCGAAAAGTGAGATGACGCCTTTGGCTGGGTTTTTCAAGGACAAAAGAGGTAATACTGGGTTGTTAAATGTGCAATCACCTTTTTTATAATACTGTTGTGCAAATGTCAACATCTTCAAATAAATGGCAGGTCACTAAGAAGCTAATAATTAAGTCCCAAGTTTTTGGCTAAAAATCAAAAAGGTAAAACATATCTAACATATAAAAATCATTGCAATTTAACAATAGGGATGAAAATGGCTACTTCTAGAAATACATCAGTTGCAAACTTCTGTCCTTTGCACACACTATTTCCATACCCAAAAGAGTCTTCTCTCACTATTCACTTGAACTCTGATATCCTTCAGATCTCATGCTAAAAAGTTATTTCCTCAGAAAAAAATTCTGATCTCCTTCAGACTAGGTCAGTTTCCCTGGTATATGCTTTTTTTTTTTTTTTTTAAATTAATGAAAATAATTTATTTCACTCTTTTGGCTAGCCAATAATTTTAAAATTTTCTATAACAATCTTGACCAAAGGGGGGCATACTTTTTAAAACCCTTAGATACACGATGCAGTAAAGCAATCGTCAGTAATTCATATGGTATTTAAACTTAGCCCAAGCACTGCAATACATAGAGTTTTGTAGCATAACTGAAAAAAAGAATGACTTTCATCTCAGTTTGGGGATCAGGGTATCAAATCATAAAATTATGAACTCGCTTTCTATTAGATGAGAACTATAATAGAATTATACCTCAATTTTGGGGGGAATTTTTTAAAAGTCCTTATAAAATTATGTTTTCTTCCATGTAAAGTTATTTTTTTGGAGTCACGAATCTGCATAATTTCAGAAATCCTTTTTTGACCTATGCTTATTGTATTTATCATCCAACAAATGTGTTGGTACTTAACATTGCCGATGAATATGGTATTCTGTGATTTAAAATTCTTTAGTTATTATCATAATGTTGTTTACCTTGAATCACAGTGGTCTATACCAAATGTTTACTGTTACTTTATGTTTGCCTTATCTCTTCTCTATGTGCTTTTTATTATGAAATTGAATCAAATTATTTTAGAAACTATTTTAGTCATCTTAAAAAAATTGCAAGTCAAGCATGCCAAAAGTTCCCTCTGGGCATACTTTTGAATATATAAGTGTGAATTACGTCTAATCTTAAAATTTCTATTAAAAATAGGTTGTTACGAAATCGGCCTAGTGCTGAGGTGATTACTGAAACCATTCCCTTGTGAATGGTTTATAATTTTCATGCTGGTTTCTCATTTTTCCACAACCTTTAAATGTCTGATTTTAAAACATTCTTTTTCTCTCCCTCATTTCTAAGTTTTTGTAGAGTCTCAGACTAGTTTGTTTTCCATGTTTTCTGCATGTAGACACTAAACTTTAAAGCTTATTCATTTTACCATTTTTCACATAAAAAGCAAGTCATCAGTGAATATTATGGTCAGAACTCACTTCTGGCAGCGAATGATTATGATTGGATGCAGGAGACACTTTCTCTAAGACAATCTCCTCCTCAAAAGTATGTGGGGTATGAGGCAGTGATGAGAAAGGTAAGTGTTTTTATAGGCACTGTATTAGACAAACCACAAATTATATGATATTAGGAACCATATATACTAGCAGGTGCTTAATATGTGTTTGTTAAATAAGTTAGTTAATTCTCTGCTGCGAGAGACATCATTCAAGATACATCTGATGTACCAACTTTGTTAATTATTCAGTCCCTCTATCTCTTTTCATTTTGTTTGATTTTTGGCTATGTAATCAAAGACTGAGTTAAAAAATCTTTCACTACAGTTGTGCTCCATTGTGTTTGGCAACTTCTCCTTAATCTCTAGCAATATTCCTGTCCTTGTGAAGCTTACATTCCAATAAAGTGGTCTGTCAGTAAAACAAGCAAGCAAATACACAAAAATGCATTTGATAGTGGTAAGTGCTATATTTTCATCATAAATTTTATCTTCAATCAATACAAAAATATAATGCTCTTAGTTTTTTGTAGTAATTTCTACTTAAATTTTATTTTTATGCTAGCATGGCAATTCCTAATTCTGATTTGTTAGCATTTGCGTAATACAACTCTGTCCTTCTTTTTATTTTTAATGTTTTTATTATATTTTATTTTGAGAGTCTGTGTCTTTTAATAGCAGAGTATGTCCATTAACATTTATTATTACAAATGATATTTGAATTTATGTCATAAAGTATACAGGATTTGTTATATTATTGATTTATTTGGGGAGAACTAGAACATTTAAGGAATACATAGATGAAAGTAGCCTGAAAACAAGATTACAAATGAAGAAATAGGATACGAAGGAACCAAGGGAAACGTATTTGATCAAAAGATGAAAGATGGTCAACAGATTCAAAAAGCTACAGAGAAATCTAGTAAAGTGATAATTGACTTTGACAGCTCATCAGCAACAGCAGCCTTCCATTTTCAGCAAGTTGAGAAGAATGCGAGGTAAAATCAAGGTCAAATAATGCACATTGTCTTCTTTAAGAGGTCTTCTCCTCTCTCTCTCTCTCACTTCATAGTTCTACTCTGTTTGTTTCCTTTTTCTTTCCCTCTACCCAAACTTCTCCCTGTACACACACAATTACCAACAGTTGCATTAAGAGGAACCCGCTCATACAACCAACATTCATTCTCAATAAGACATCTATGGCTTTACTGATCATCCAAGCTAATCCTCTAGAACAGCACTCACTACACACACTGCTGTCCTTCAACCAGAAAACATCAATCGCTGAGTTACAGTCCTGTGTAGTTGTGCCACCTACTCTCAGGAGTTGATTTTCCAAACTCAGATGTATTTATTTCAGGTTTTATACACTGCATCCCAGGACTGCAAAATTTTTTTTTAGAGCCATGGACTCCTCTCTGTTCTTTGTTTGCTTCTTTGCTACAGGAACGTAGCTTTTGAAGGAAGCTAGAGGGGTGGGATAGGGAGAGTGGGAGGGAGGGAGATGCAAGAGGGAAGAGATATGGGGACATATGTATATGTACGACTGATTCACTTTGTTATAAAGCAGAAACTAACACACCATTGTAAAGCAATTATACTCCAATAAAGATGTTAAAAAAAAAAGGAAGTCTTCTTAAACATACACTTGGTGTGCTTCTTTGACTAGAACCAAAGATTGAACTAAACTTAAATTCCACTGACTGCAAAATGAAGAAACAGGTCAGTAGTACTTATTTGCTAAGTGGTTCCTCCTTTTAATATTTTTGATCATTTTTGAAGGAACAGCAACATTTACTACTTGGAAATTGCATTCATACCTAATATTTCCTGCCGATTTGTAAACCTGTGGCCAAGCTGAGGTTGTATGGTGAAAGTGACATGGATAAAGATGCAGAGGACTTAAGTTCAGTCCAAACTGTGCCTCTTTCTAACTGAGTAAACTCAGCACATCACTCAGTTGTCTGGATTTTTGTTTCTTAATTCCTCAACTTTAAAGCAGAAATAACCTCTGCAAGGTTATTATTGAATTAACCAAGATCGTGTGATGTCCTTGTTTACTGTAAACAGATAAACAGTATTATATATTATTAGGAGAGGCAGTATAGCATTGTAGAGTGAGAATCAATCAGATCTCTAATCAAATCCCCACTTTACCACTTACCAGCTGTATTAACCTGAGCAAAACATTTAACCTCTCTGAGCCTCTGTTTCTCAAGTCTATAAAATAGAGAAAATACTAGCTAACCTAATATTTGCTGTGAGGATTCATAACCATGTATGTAAAATATTTAATAATAATATCTAGTATACAGAAGATGCTCAATACATATTATATATTATTGATTTAATTATTATTGCACAACTGGGAATATCCAATTTTTTTGAGTGAGAAAAACCATTTCTACAAGAAAATATTTTTTGTCTACAAACTAGCTGAAGAATGAGAGGAATAAAAATAAAGATGAGGTATTTTAGGAACAGAAAGCATCCGCATCCAGTCTAATGTCCTGACTCATTTTCTAGAACATTTCATTTAATTTAGTTTTCCTGAATTTTTCACCAGACTCCTCACAGCTCATTGAAAAGAGCAAGGTTATGTAACCAGGACACAAATTTTATTAACTCCAAGGATCCCAAAGACCCTTTTCTCCTCCAGTTTTTGTTTTGTTATATGCAAATCATGGAAGATGTGGGCTTAAAATTTACACTGAGGTCATTTGTTATTTTGCTTTGGAATTTTTCTTATTATAAACCTAGATATAGTGAAATTCCCAAATGAAGCTATTTTATAGTCTTATTATATTCCAAGAGTCATTCTTCTTTACTGATATGTAGCTTGATATATTCCATCCACCTAGATTGGTTTTAGGAGAGAAAGGCGGAAAGAGTAGATTTTCAAAGTGCTTAGAACAAACTGCACAAATCAACACAGCAGCCATGGAAAATGCACTCTCATTCAGTGTGAATAAAACCCATCCTTAATTTTAATCCATCACATCTGCTTGTATCAAAACATCTCAAGTCAAGATCTTCCTCTACCTCCTTTGAAACACCTTATCTCCAAAATACACAAAAGCGATTGAATCATGTCTCTTTTTAATTCTAAAATTATAATCATATGTTTGATTCTAAATGTTAGTCTGGATCTCTCATTCCAAATTAAATTAACTCTCAGAAGCAAACCTAAATCAGAGATAACCATATGCTCTCATCTCAAACACAGGCGCACAAAGCTATTTCTAGGATGTTATTTAGTTATGTAATCATCAGTCATTTCATTTTTAGGGTTTTCTCTTATATTATACTGACCACAGGAAAATTAGGTTAGTAAGCATGATATCATATATAACTCCTGGACAAATTATATCAGTAACACCTTCAGATCATATATAAAGTACCAGGACAGAAGCCAGAAAAGGGCATTGGAGCACAGCCAAATGCCAGTCTCAGAGGCCACATCTAGCACTAGTGAAGCAGCACTGAACTGAGTTTGTATGTGATAGATGGGCCCCAGAAGACATTGCCATATCATCAGTCATCATCATTGTTATTTGGAGGTGCCTCCTGGCATCACAATGGGAGTTAGGGGAAAGAGGAAACATTACCAAGCTACTATAAAGCTATTAGTGTCTCTTCTCATTAAACTAGCTTACTTTCTTCTTTTTTAATGTTAAACCATGCACTACAAATATCACAGCTGCTTCTGTATAGACATGAGGAAATCCTCTATCAAGTAGAGGGAAGAAACACATAGGAGCCCTTTGTGAAAAGGCAAAGTACACATAGACAGCCTACACTAAGAAGTCAAACCATGCAGCCAGGAGGCCAAGCAGTGCTCAGAAAGAGATGTTTTTATTTGAAGAAAAATACGACAGCACTGGAAGTGATAACCTGGCTAGATTCTAATAAGAAATACCATCCTCAGATAGGCCAAAGATTTATCCAGCTCGGTGTTGTCTTACATAGCAGCCCTAAGCACTTTTTTCTGGAAGGGTCTGACTGCTGTCATTATCGGCAACTTTAACTTTAAAAAAAACAAAAAAACCTAGGTGTGTACCTAGACCTCCTATCCTTTTATAACGTGTAGAGTTATCCTAGAAAAGTTTAATGAGTTCCCATAAGGAATCGTAGCTGGTGGGATGGTTCTTTTACTGCCTGTGTTTCATCCCAATTGAAAGGAACTTATATCCTGGAAAGAAGAGAGTCAATGTTTTAGCTGATAGTTGGCCAGAAAATGGAATATGGAGCATATCATTCACAGGAAGAAAAAGAAAGTATTGGATTGGCCAAAAAGTTCGTTTGGGTTTTTCTGTACGATGTTACGAACTTTTTGGCCAACCCAATAGAAGCCCAGAGTGTCTTTCATTTATCATTTTTAGAGAATATCAGAAACCCACAGATTAAGATTAGAATAATCTTAAATTTTATCATCATCTCTATGTGTTATTCTGACTTTACTCTGACTCTCAATACAAATCTAAAAAGATACAGGGGAACTTCTTGGCCAGTTTTTGGTTGAAAGTCTATAATCAAAGGATAAGGTGAATGCTGAAGTTTCAAATGCTACTTTTGTCTGGAAATCAAGCTTTTGAACTCTGCTTCCAGCTGGGCCAGAGAGATAGAGTTCAGAAGCCCAAGCTCTGTCCAGAGTAGGGATACTTGTAAGAGAACTTCTCTCCATGGAGATGGATCACAAGAACCTATTTCCTCAGGTTTACAGTAAAGACCTAGATATGACTCAATGTCCTATTTAATAGTGAAAAATTGGAAGTTTTTCTTTTGGTACTAGGAATATGACAAGGTATCCTGCTGTCTTCACTTCTATGCAACATTGATCCTACCCAGTGAATCAAGAAATTTTAAGAGAACATAAGAATTTGAAGGAAGAAAAACTGTCACTATTTGCCAATGATAGGATCAAGCATATAGAAAATCCAAAATCATCCTGTGTAAATCTTCAAATAATAGGCTAATTTAGCAAGGTCACTGGATACAAAATTCAGTATACAAAAGTCAACTGTTTTTTTTTTTTGTATACCAGCAACAATTAGAAAACAAAATTTTTTAAAAGAATTAATTTACCCATAGCATCAAAAATGTCAACTGAGAACCAAGGAGTAAATCTTATCAAAGGTGTGTAAGACCTCTAGATAAGAAATTATAAAACTTTATTGGGAAATATTAAGACCTAAATAAACAAGAGACCTATCATGTAAATAATTTGGAAGATTTTGAAAAGATGTCAATTCTCCCCAAATTGACTTATAAATGCATTGCAATCGTAGTAAAAATCCTAGTGCACTTAAGTGTGTGTGTGTGTGTGTGTGCGTGTGTGTGTGTGTGTATGTGCTTGCTTTTTAACTTGACAACTTCTTAAATTTATTTAGAAATGCATATAATATGAAAACACTACGAATAACAGTGATACCCTTTAAGAAAAAAGAACAATGTAGAAGAACATGTTTTATGGGATGTCGAAAAATATTATAAAGCTGTAACGATAATTGGCAGAGTAATAGGCAAATAGATGATGGAACGAAATAGAGAGCTCAGAAAAAGACCCATGAAATAAATGTACGCTAGATTTATGAGCGAACTGGCACCAAGGATCAGTGGGAAAAGATGAACTTCATAATAAAAAGTTCCAGGACAAATATCTGTTTGAAAAGGTATTTAAATGAACACCTACTTCATACCATATACAAAGATCAATTTCAGCTGGATAAAAAAGCTAAATATGAAAGCCAAATTGGGGCTTCCCTGGTGGCGCAGTGGTTGAGAATCTGCCTGCCAATGCAGGGGACACGGGTCCGAGCCCTGGTCTGGGAAGATCCCACATGCTGCAGAGCAACTACGCCCGTGAGCCACAACTACTGAGCCTGCGCGTCTGGAGCCTGTGCTCCGCAACAAAGAGAGGCCGCGATAGTGAGAGGCCCGCGCACCGCGATGAAGAGTGGCCCCTGCTTGCCGCAACTGGAGAAAGCCGTCACACAGAAACGAAGACCCAACGCAGCCATAAATAAATAAATAAATAAAGGAGTTCCTTAAAAATAAATAAATAAATAAATACAAATCCCTGGGCCCTAATCCAGATTTGGGTTCTGTAAATCAGAGATAAGACTAGAGTATGTGGGTCTGTTACAAGAGTGTTAAAAAAAAAAAAAGAAAGAAAGAAAGTCAAATATATAAAACCTTTAGAAGAAACTATATGAAAATTGCCCTTCAACCCTGAGGTTTAAAAAGATTCTCTTTTTATATAACAACTTTATTATGTTATAAATAACATACCATAAAAATCATTCTTTTAAAGTGTACAAGTCAGTGACTTTTAGTATATTCACAGAGTTGTGCAACCACCACCACTAACCAATTTTAGAATATTTTCAACTCCTAACCCCTAAAATCCTCTTCACCCTTTACCCATTACTCTTCTTCCCAGCCCCTGGTAGCCAATAGTCTACTTTCTGTCTCTGTGAATTTGACGATTCTGAACATCTCATTTAAAAGGAATCATACAATATTTGGTCTTTTGTGATTGTCTTCTTTCACTTAGTATAATGTTTTTAAGGTTCATCCACATTGCAGTAAGTAGGTATCAGTAATTAATGCCTTGTTATGAATGAATAATATTCCATTGTTTGGATATACCACATTTTGTTTATTCATTCATCAGGTGATGGAGATTTGGGTTGTTTCCATTTTTTGGCTATAATGAATAATACTTCAATGAACACTCATGTGCAAATTTTTTTTTTTTTTTTAAAGCACTTTTTTCTTTTTTATAGCTACTTTATTTATTTATTTTATTTTATTTTTGGCTGTGTTGGGTCTTCGGTTCATGCGAGGGCTTTCTCTAGTTGAGGCAAGTGGGGGCCACTCTTCATCGCGGTGCGGGGACCGCTCTTCATCGCGGTGCGCGGGCCTTTCACTATCGCGGCCCCTCCCGTCGCGGGGCACAGGCTCCAGACGCGCAGGCTCAGTAGTTGTGGCTCACGGGCCCAGCTGCTCCGTGGCATGTGGGATCTTCCCAGACCAGGGCTCGAACCCGTGTCCCCTGCATTAGCAGGCGGATTCTCAACCACTGCACCACCAGGGAAGCCCTGCAAATTTTTTTGTGGACATATTTTCATTTCTCTTGTGTGTTCATTACCTAGGAGTGGAATTGTTGTGTTATATGATATTACTATGTTTAACATTTGGAAGAACTGCCCAACTGTTTTCCATGGTGGCTACATCATTTTACATCCCCACCAAAAATATATGAGGGTTTCATTTCCTCCACAAATTTGTCAACACTTGATATTGTCTATCTTTTTATTTTAGCCATCTTAGTGATTGTGGAGTGCTTTCCCCTTATGGTTTTGATTTGCATTTTTCTAATAACTAATGATGTTGAATATATTTTCATGTGCTTATTGGCTATTTTTATATCTTCTTTGGACAAATGTCTTATTCAAATTCCTTGTCCATATTTTTAATTGGCTTGTCTTTATTATTGACTTGTAAGAGTCCTTTATGCATTCTGGATATAAGTTTTTAATCAAATATATGATTTTCAAATATTTGCTCCCATTCTGTGGGTTGTCTTCCACTTTCAGATGGCTTCCATTGAAGCATGAAAGTTTTTAATTTGGATGAAGTTTAATTTATACATTTTTTCTTTTGTCATTTGTGCTCTTGGTGTTGTATCTAAGAAACCATTGCCTAACCGAAGGTCATAAAGATGTACTCTAAGGCTTTCTTCTGAGAGTTTTATAGTTTTAGCTCTTTCACTTAGAACTGTGATCTATTTTTAATTCATTTTTGTGTGTGGTGTGAGATAGAGACTCAAATTCATTCTTTTGAATGTGGATATCCAGTTTCCTGGCACCGTTTGTTGAAAAGACTGTTCTTTCCCCAATAATTGGTCTTGATGCCCTTGCTGAAACTCAATTGACCATAAATGTAAGGATCTATTTCTGCACTCAATTCTATTACAGTGATCTATATATCTATTCTTATGACAATACTACACTGTCTCAATTATTATAGCTTTATAGTAAGTGTTGAAATTGAGAAGTGTGATATCTCCAACTGTGTTCTTCTTTTTCAAGATTGTTTGGCAATTTTTGGTTTCTTGTAATTCCATATGAATTTTAGGATAAGTTTGTCAATTACTGCAAAAAATGCAACTTAAATTTTGATAGGGATTACATTGAATGTGTAGATCAGTTTAGAAAGTATTGCCATCTTAACAATATTAAGTCTTTCAATCCATGAACATGGAATATCTTTCCATTTATTTATGTCTTTTTAATTTCTTTTAATAAAGTTTTATAGGTATGCATCTTGTCTTTCTTTTGTTAAATCTATTCTTAAGATCTTTATTTTTATTTTTTGGTAGTATTGCTCATAAAATTGTTTTATTAACTTCATGTGCAGATTTTTCATTGGTAGTGTTAGAAAAAAATTGTTTTAATAGATTGATCATATCCTGCAATCTTGCTGAACTCATTTATTAGTTCTGTTAGTTTTCAGAGTATTCTTTAGGATTTTCTATATATAAGATCCTTTGTGAATAGAGACAATTTTACTTCTTTCTTTCCAATCTAGATGTTTTCACTTCTTTTTCTTGCCTGATTTCCCTGGTTAGAACCTCCAATGTTGAATAGAAATGGCAAGAAGAGACATCCTTGTCTTATTCCTGGTCTTAAGGAGAAAGCATTCAGTCTTTAAACACTAAGTATGATGTTAGCTATGGGTTTTTATAGGTGTCCTGTATCAGGTTGAGGAATTATTCTTTTATCTTTAGTTTGTTGGGGATCTATGGAAAAAATTTTAAAGTAAACAGAAATTTTAGTAGAGTGGAAGATTGATCAATTTGGCCAAGTTAAAATTAAAACTTGTGCTCACTGAAATACATCACAAAAAAAGTGAAAAGAAGAATCATGGAGTTGAAGAACTCTGAAACATATATTAACTAAAACATAGCGATTTTTTTCAGAATATATAAGGAACACCTATAATTCAATCAGAAAAGTGTAGACAACTCAATAGAAAAATGGTCAAATGACTTAAATAGGCACTTCACTAAAGAAGAAGTCCAAATAGCCAGTAACCCAGTGAAAAGGTGCCAAACATTAGGAAAATAAAAATTTAAGTCATGATAAGACACTCCTACTCATCCATTAAATTGGGAAAAAATAAAAGTCTGACAATACTTAACATGGGCAATGATATAAGCATCAGGAACTATTCTACTGGTAGGAGTGTAAATTGTTACAGCAACATTAGAAAACTGTCATTATCTGGTGAAGCTGAATGTATGTAAACACTATGATTTAGCAATTTCATAGTTTCAAATTTTGAAATTTAGCAATTTCACTCATACATATATACTTTAAAGATATGTTTGCTTATGTATACCAGGATTCACATTATAAAATGCCCATAGAGTACACTGAAAACTCTAAAACATTAATGAAAGAAATTGAAGAAGACACAAATAAATGGAAAGATATTCCATGTTCATGGATTGAAAGAGTTAATATTGTTAAAAATTTCCATACTACCCAAAGCAATCTACAGATTCAATGCAATCCCTATCAAAATTCCAATAATACTTTTCACAGAAATACAACAAACAATCTTAAAGTTTGTATGGAACCCCAAAAGACCACACTAGCCAAAGCAATATTGAGAAAGTGAAGCTGGAGGCATCATGCTGCCTGATTTTGAACTATATTACAAAGCTATAGTAATCAAAACAGAAAGGTATTGGCATAAAAACAGACACATAAATCAATGAAACAGAATAGAGAGCTCAAAAATAAACCCACCCATATACGGTCAGTTAATTTGACAAAGAAACTAAGAATATACAATGGGGAAAAAACAGTCTCTTCGATAAATGGTGTTGGAAAAAACTGACAGCCACATGCAAAAGAATGAAACTGGGCTACTATCTTACACCATACACAAAAGTTAACTCAAAATGGAGGAAGGACTTGAACATAAGACCTAAAACCATAAAACTCCTAGAAGAAAACATAGGTGGTAAACTACTTGACATAGGTCTTGGTGATAATTTTTTTAATTTGATACCAAAAGCAACAAAAGCAAAAATAAACAAGTGAAACTATATAAAACTAAAAAGATTCTGCAGAGCAAAGGTAACCATTCACAAAATGAAAAGGCAACCTACAGAATGGCAGAAAAATATTTGTAAATCATATATATGATAAGGGGTTAATATTCAAAATACAAAGAAATCATACAATTTAATAGCAAAAAAAACCCAACCTGATTTAAAAAATGGGCAGAAGATCAGAATAGACAGTTTTCCAAAGAAGACATACAAATGGCCAACAAGTACATGAAAAGATGCTCAACATCACTAATCATCAGGGAAATGCAAATCAAAACTAAAATGAGCTATCACCTCACAACTGTTAGAATGGTTATGATCAAAAAGACAATAAATAACAAGTGTTGGTGAGGATGTGAAGAAAAGGGAACCCTAGTGCACTGTAGGTGAGAATGTAAACTGGTGCAGCCACTATGGAAAACAGTATGGAGTTTCCTTAAGAAATTAAAAATACAGCTACCATATGCTCCAGCACTTCCACTTCGGGGTATTCATTTTATCTGAAGAAAACAAAAACAATAATTTGAAAAGATATATGCCCCCCCATCATGTTCACTGCAGCATTAATTACAAGATCAAAGATATGGAAATAACCTAAGTGTCCATCAATGGATAAATGGATAAAGAAAATGTGGTATACATACAATAGAATATTATTCAGACATTAAAAGAATGAAATCACAACTTGGGACAACATGGATAGACTTTGAGGGCATTATGTTAAGTAAAATGGCAGACAGAGAAAGACAAATACTATACACCTTAAAAGTTCCCATCACAAGAAAAAAAAATTCTAACTGTATAAGGTTGTGGACATTAACTAGACTTAATTGCCGTGATCACTTCAAAATGTATACAAATATTGAATCATTATGTTGTACACCTGAAACTAATTAATGATATATGTCAACTATACCTCAATAAAAATATGCTTATAATAATATTGCTTATAATTACCTACTCTCTGAAAGAACCCCCATGCCCACCATTAGCAGAGTAGATACATAAAACATTTATGTTCTCACAATGCGATACTACATCAAAACAGATTTGAATACACTACAGATGTGTATACAAAATTTACAATGTATGTGCAGGAAAAAGCAAGTCATAAAATAGTAATTACGGTATTATTCTATTCACATATAGTTCAAGAACAGGCAGCACTAATCTAATTTTTAAGGATGTATACACAGGTGGTAAAAAAAAATGCAGAGAAAGAAAAAGGACTACAGAGATCAGGGTCATAGTTACCTTAAGATGCCATAAGGCACCTTATGAGGACATAGTGAAGTCAGAGCAGTAAAGGATGTAAGGGAAATTTTGTGGTTTCAGCAATTGACTTGATGGAGTTATATGGCTATTTGTTTTATAGACAAATGTTAAAAAATGTTTTACAGACAAAAGTACCTATAATCTTACATAATCTTCTGCATATCATATTTTATAATAAAGCTGTTTAAGCCAATAAACAAACACATTGCTTTTCCTTGATTAGCTAATCCTGCCTTTTATCAGAGATAGATGTTTGCAAAAACTAAAGTTTTTTAAAATGATAATCTTACACTGTTTTTGTTGGAAAGCAAATCAAACCTAGCTGTTCTATCTGAAGTGGGGAATGGGAGGCCTGGATCATGGTTCACTCAAATCTCTCCCATGGACATCCCTTCCCTCAACCCAGTAACTCCTTCATGAAATCCTAGATCTCCAGGGCATGAACAGTTTGGAAACCACTATTAAAGACTTGGGGCAGGAAAAAACCTTGGATGTCATCTAATTTAAGCTCCTCATTTTACAGAGGAGGCTTTATGACATGCCCAAAGTCAATCAGCTAGTTAATGGCAGAACTGGCTTAAAACCCAGATTTGATTTTTAGTAGTGTATTTATTTTCATGGCTTAGTTTTTCAATGAAGTTACATTAAGAATCACTCATCTGTAGTTTCTTATATGTCTTTCAGAATTTTTCTTACGGCAACTAGTTCTATTAGCAAAGCATTAGCAATAAACCAAAGCACAGGCTACAATTCTTTGGGGATGTGTGTTTGTGTGTGTGTGTGTGTGTTATATTAATAAATACAAATCTACACTATATATCGTATATGTACTAATAAATGTATGTTATAATGCATATTTATGTATATATATTCTAAAAAAATAAGGCCACTGTATAAAGTTAAAATCAGTTGGGCCACTTTAACTTAAATGAGAAAAGCAAGCAAGGAGAATTATTTGTTACAGGGTAGGTGAAAATCAGCTGTGTTTCTTCTCCACTAAGTCAAGTCAAGATGAAGGGGGTTGAACAGAGCAGGATGAGAGATTTAAAACATTATTACAAGAATTTCTTTGTACTGTGAGAGTTAAATGTGTAAGTAAAATGTATTAATTCTCTTATGGAGAAGATTCTAAAATTCTTTTTTCTGATAGTATATAAAATAGGAGAGCTTTCTATGGGACTTTCATAGTAACTGGAAAGACTAAACGTTTTCTTCAGTGGCATTTTATGCATAACAATACAAGATTCAGGCTGTCATGAGGATATGGCCACAGGGCCAACCAACCGCACCCTATTTCCAGCCTTGTGTGGCAGCCAAGGAAATGCACTGTCCATATCTGCCTTCAAGAAAGAACTTGCCAGTCCGTTGTGATCAGTAACATTGGAGCCAAGGACATGCTCTTCCTGGGCAGTCTCTAGCTAATGTCTCAGCACAGCAGAGGTACCAGGGCACCATTTCCGACAATGTAGGATGGTTCCATGGTACTTTTTGTGCCACAGCCCCCAGTGGACTGGCCAAGACTCCACAGAGCTGCAGTGCAGTCTGAAGTTCCTCCTACCTAACTCTCCTTCTCTCCCCTTCTCCTTTTATAGGTAGCAGACCTACCCCATGATCTAAAGGTTTTCCTTGCTTAATATTTCTCCTTCTTCCTTTTATCTTTCATGAGCATTACCCCCAATACATCTCTGTACTTTGAATTCTATCCCAGGGGACTCAAGTGACATAGAGGGGCAGAGAAGCTTTGATTACTTCAGTCTCTACTCTTTTCTTTCCTAAGGACACTGTCACATGCAGGTACAGAAAAGAAGAAAGCTGTTTTGCTTCATCACAGTATATGAGGCTTAGAAAAAAACAAAAAAAAAATATTTTTAATACCAGTCTAGGAAAAATTATGCCTAGAAAATGGTTCCTTCCCAGAAAGTTTTTAAAAGGGCTCCTTTCCATACCACCCCACCCATACTTTCCCTTTATAAAATTTAGAGAAAAAAAGAAGGAAAGGAGAACAGAGAATTTTGGGAAGAAGAAAAAATAGGGTGGGATGGGGTGGAGTGGCTCCTGTGGAAGGGTGTTGAAGAAGACCTCTGGATTTGCTCTTGCTGGCCTCCTGGCCCTCGCACTCCCATTGTATCCAGTTGTCACTACCAGTACAATTCCATCAGCATATTTTTTCTTCCTGAGATACCCTTTACCTTAGAGAAACAGCAGAGAAGTCCCATTGCTGAGGTAATCAAGACTCATTGATGCTTTTTTTTTTTTTTTTTTCAGACGGATGGGACCACATTCCTCTTCCTCCTCATGCTGCCTTTGACAACGGGTACACCTTAGTTAGACTCACCTTATGCAGAGCTTCCTCCTAACAAGCATGTTTCTGGTTCCCTGTCTGTTTCCTTGCCTCTGCACTATCCCTGGAAATGTACTTGCCCTTCTGGTCCACTGTTTTGGTAGCTTTAATATGTGCCACACCCCCCTGCCTGTGGGATGATGTTGACAGGCAGCCTCTAAGGTTAGAATTTGACAAATGAAGTCATTCACCTCTGTGTGCTTGCCTAGACAATCATCAGGTTAGGATAAGCACTGAGAAATCATCTCAATTGACAAGGTCCAATTCAAACCCCACCAATAATCACCCTAAAAGTGATTATGTTTCACACAGAAGACAGAAAACACTATAAGTGACTATTTGTTTGCCAGTTATTCAAAAGACTATTCATTTGTCAATTATTCCTTCCAGTAACTCAATTCTGGCTCCATTGATCCCACTCTGTCTTGAATATGAATAGTCTATTTTGGGTCCCACTCGCTTGCCTGTCTCAACTTCCTGACTTGTATTGTTCACTTCTTTGCATAGGAAACCCTTGAGCATTAAGGTTTATGATCCTAGGAGCTGCAGATTTGAACACTCATGACCTACTTACCCATGGCTACCCTTAGTTCTACTTGCAGATATCTTGAACTGAGAATTAGCCCCAGTTGTGGCTTTTTCTCTGGTGCCAAAGGAATTGGTAAAAGGGAGCCCGTGCAGAAAAACAATGCAACAGTTATATCTTATTTTGCTTGCAAGAAAATACTTAAAATTTTTCTATTCCTGTGGATCTTTGAAACTCCTCACACTCCTGTCCCCCAGCATACCACACATGCACTCGCACACACACACACCTCGGGCACTCTACTCTCAAAGCTCCCCATACCCACACCTCTATGACTCAGCGTTTTTTCTCTTCTATGTGAAACATAATCACTTTTAGGGTGATTATTCTGGTCTTGTTGTCTTATGCATCATTGTACCTAAGTGCCTATCTTAACAGAAGAATCATAGTAGACATCAAATAATTCAAGGAGAAAGGAAGAGAGGGAGGGACTAAATGAATCTAGGGTCCATTTAAGTTTAAGATATACCTATACAAGTAAACTTGGTCAAGTAATTTGTTTCTAAACCTCAATTTTCTCAAGTGTAAAAGGGGAATATAATGCATTTAGAATATTGCTTTTGTAGTGCATATAACTCTACATGAAATCTAAATTTAGAATTGCTGTTAAGTCAGTAACCAATTTGTGTTCACCCAAAATAAGCTAACCCTTTCACATTTTTTAAAACTAAATATTAAATATCAATTTGTGTTTAAACCAATTTAGTTTTAAAGGTTCACACTGTGAGATTAATGTTCTACAATGAAATTTCATTTAATTCTCACCCTTACCCTCGAGCTACTTTTTTCAGCTGCACATTTTTATCTATATATGTTTTCACGTATGTTCACCATGACAGTCTGAGTTTTCTCATCTACTTATTCAGGTTGACTTAAAATACATCCAGATATTTTGTGGATGAAGCAATTGCATTGACATTATAAAGTAAAATCTTCCATAAAGAAATTGTTTAGACTTGCATATGTGTGACCTATTTGTTGAATTCTCCCACAAGGCTTTATGCCAGGCAGAATCATTTCTTCTCCCTGTAGATTTAATCGAATATATATTGCCAGCACACAGACACACTAAGCCACCATCCAGTAGGTTGACTCACTTGAATTTATAGTTATAATAAAGTCATTTGGAAAAACAAACTCAAGCTGTTAACCAGTGAGAACTAATCCCAGATTCAAAATCCAGTCCATGAATGGGGCTGTGCCACTGTGGCTGTGAACATTCGGTCATGTAAATGTTCCCCTGAAGGCTCTGCATGACAAGGCTGATGAAAAGGAAGGGGGAATATCAGGCCTCCAACATTGCTCACCAAATGTGGTGACTAAATCGAACAACCAATTCTGTACAGGACCCAGAGTCTTTGGCAGCCCTCAGGGCAGCTTCTGCCTTTGGTGGCAAAACAAAGTTTGGGTGGTTTTTTTGCATTGTTTTTGAAAGGGGATGAGTATAATCATTTTTTAGCATTGGCTCCTTTGTGTTACAGTCTGTTAGTACACATTTTCAGATCCACTTCAAAAAGGAAACAAAATAGAAGTGTGGATGCATGTTAATTACCCAAAAACATGGCGCACCAGATGGCCACCAAGGTCTGCTTCTGTCTAGTAGGTAAATAAGGCTTCCCAATCCCTTTGTCCCCTCTGAAAACCAAATTTTGAATTATTTTCCCTCCAATTACTGTTAACACAGGATGGAACCAAGGGGAACAAGAAAGCCACATTTATGAGTGGACCAGGGGGGGTAAAGGCAAACATTTTTTTCACTCTTGCTAAATTCTGCAGAATTCATCGGGTCCAGAATAAGTCAAGAGAAATTCTTACAATGCCAAAAAGCACGGAGTTGGACCTTCAGTCAAAGCTCAAACACCAGAGAAATGAGATTTATTTTTCCAAGCTTGAGTAATGTTTCAGGCCTTGTGTGCCTCTTTGATATAGGTGTGATGATTTTGACTTCAAGGCTCCCCTCACGGGCTGTGTAATAAGCCCTCTTGTATTACTTATGGAAGATTTTAAAATTCACTAAGTCGGTATATACAGTCACGGTCCATTATAAGACAAACAAAACTTGAACTTTTAAAATATCTTTTTGCTGAGCTGGGTATATGCCATAAATTCTGCATGACATTTCATTTCCTACATATCACCTCAGTGTGCTCTATGATAGAAAGCATTACCTTCCATAATATGTCTGTAAACTTGAGGGGCAGGCAATAGATTTGTGATACTGACCTTTGGTCCTCCCTTCTCTGGTAGTCCCTTCCTTTTCCCCTCATCAAGTAGGTAATTAGCTTTGCATTCATTGTTACAAATGAGGGATGTGTCAGGTGGGAGAGTAGAAATAATGTGCAAGTCTTTGGTTTTTATAAAATTTTAAAAACTGAAGATCATAGAAGAACTTAGTGGCTCAGGATACAGACCAAATAATTAGGAGAGTCTGGGAAGAAAGCATAGCTTCCCTAACTTAGGGAAGGAGTCCTATGTTCTAGCACACATGCAACTAGAGGAGACATCAGACGAGATGGGACCGTGCACATAAGAACCACACCCTCCCAGTGAGACTAGTGATGATGGATGGAGATCAGGACCAGGCCAGAACACTGCAACCACTCCTTGCACATGTAAGGATAAATGCCCCTCCTTCCCGAGCTTTGGCATTATGTATGTTTCACATACTTACACATAATCCCAGGAAAAGGAGAGGGAAAAGGGGGGAGAGAGATCTCAAGTTGATGGAGAGTGTTTTTACCCTTCCTGGCAGAATAAAGTCTCAAAATAAAAATCAGGTTGGGTTTGAGGAAAATAAAAAATTTATTTTGTATAACTGAGTTTGCTGATTGGGGACCATACCTGTAACCTTTATAAAGACAATCTTGAAATTTGGGAGAAGGCGATTAAGGAGAGCAGAAAGACATTTAATAAATGAACTTGGGACAGATGAAAATAAACAGATCAACAATTCTACGGAGGGAATTCTAATGTTCAAGAATGTTGGTCATGCCACATATGAGAGTTTCCTGTATGCCATGAGCTTTGCCTGTGTTAACTTATCCAGTCTTCCTAACAACCTTATGAGGATAGCAGCACTGTTATCTCCAATTCACAGATTAGGAGAGTGATGTTCATAGAAGGAAATGACTTGCTTGGGATTCAAAACTGCACTAGAAGGAAGTTAAAGGTGCTGAACACAGGATGTTAACCTTAGTGCTCTGCTGCATCCTGAACAAGCAGAACTGATGCAAAGTGGGAGGGGCTATTTAAAGCATCTTCCTCTTAGTCCCTCAACTGCCTTGGCTCAGAATCCAAGCAGAAGTTGGAGCTAGGACTCTTGCCTTCAGAATGCTATCTAAAACTACAAATTTATTGCGACCCATTTATTTCTTCCAGTTCCCATTCTCTCTATGGTGAGATTAGGGTTAATTACTTCCCAATAAAACTAGCATTTTTAGTGTCTTAAAGTAAAATGCTATACAATTGAAAAACAGGGCATAGAAGTAAACCTATCTCTCACTTTGGAAATTTTCCACTTATCCGAAATGAAGCAGTATATATATATAAAACAATAGTATATGTGTGTGTATATATATACATATATATATATAAATAGTAAAATGAAGACTCAGCTCTTTTTTATAAGGTCAGACAATCATCATTTTTTTCTAAATATAAGGAGGAAATTTTACAAAAAGGAAAATTAGGAAAGGGGATGGCTGTCTATTAAGTTATAAGTCAAGGAAACAAAATAATTTTTGTTGAAAAAAATTAAAGGTTATACATTGGCCAGAACTATGAGGGAACAGAATGAAACTTCCTTTCTTTGTACCTTTTTGCTTTCCTCTCTGACATCAGTGATATTTTTTCATTTTGTATAAATTGACTCAGTTTTAAGTAGCATCTCCCTATAGATGGAGAGTCTCATAAGAAATACAGATTCAACTTCCAGATGACCAACTGGTTGGCCCAGTTTCCAGGACAGAAGCCAAGATTTGATTTAAAATAAAGAACCAGATAGTTTCTCAACAAAGCTTGTTGCCTGATTATCCAAAAAGTCTGCTCAAGCCTCCGGTTTAATTTATCCAAGGCACACTTTGTAGTTTTCCACTCATTATAGCTTGTAACAACATGCCATATGATTTATGTCTTCTTTCAAAGGTAAGCTCACCTTGCCCACATGGGCAGAATTTTCCTCCTGTTTTGCTGGCTGCTGCCCCTAAGGCTGCTTTGCTGTTCGCTCTCCTCTGCTTGATCTTTAACAGTGGACTTCCTCAAAGTTTAACCCTTGGTTCTCTTTTACCCAGCATTCTCTCTCCAGATGATTTCATCAACTCTCATGGCTTTTGTTACTGTCAGAATGTCAAGGACTACAAAAGGTACAGCTCTACACCAGATCTCCCTCTGAGCTCCAGGTCCCGATGTCTACAGAAAGCTAACATTTATTGACTGTTCGCCAAGTGCTCTGCCAAGTGCCGTAGTGCACGTTTTTAATTTAGTTTTTTTTTTTAATGTGATTAGTTTTATTTATTTATTTATTTATTTATTTATTTATGGCTGTGTTGGGCCCTCGTTTCTGTGCGAGGGCTTTCTCTAGTTGTGGCAAGCGGGGGCTACTCTTCATCGCGGTGCACGGGCTTCTCACTATCGCGGCCTCTCTTGTTGTGGAGCACAGGCTCCAGTCGCGCAGGCTCAGTAGTTATGGCTCACGGGCCTAGTTGCTCTGCGGCATGTGGGATCTTCCCAGACCAGGGCTCAAACCCATGTCCCCTGCATTAGCAGGCAGATTCTCAACCACTGCGCCACCAGGGAAGCCCTAGTTTCTTATATATTATCACATTTTATTCTTTTCTTCGTTTCTAAGTATACATACATTAATAAGATATACATTCTTATAAAAACTAAAATGATAAAAAAGATGAGTCATATCAGCCGACCTACTGTTCCCCTTTCTACACCACTTCATCTCCCACCCACCCTCAAGTATCTACCATTAGTTTGATGTGTGTTCTCATTTAATCTTCACAATAACTCAGTGGAGGTACTGTTATAGTTGTCTCCATTTTACAGATGGAGAAATTGATATATAAGATTATTTTAAAACTTGTCCAAGATCTCATAGATCGTAAGTGGCAGAATAGGTATTACAAATTCAGTTTCGTCTCACTTCAGCACCTCCACTCTTCCATTTTTATTTTGTCACCTCTCCTGGGTGTTTCTCAGAGACACACCAAATTCAACTGTCTGACCTTAAACTTATAAGTTACCTGCACTGTACCCACTCACCAAGCCTGGTCCTTCTCTTGGGTCTTAATGTCAGCAAATGACTCAATCAAATACACATTTGTTCTCTGAGAAAACTTAATACCCTCTTCTTCTTTCATAATTCATACCTAATCATTCACCAAACCTTGCTGACGTGATTCTGAAATCTTTCTTGGACCTGTGAGATTCTTTCTATCATCACTGCCACCAGCACCTCTTGACTAAATCTGCTTTCATGCTTGCCACCTTCCAAATCAACCTATGCACAATCGCCAAATGGACCTTTTAAAAATGCTCACATTGGAGTGTCACTCCCCTCCTTAAAATCTTTGGCTTCCCATTGTCCATAGAATACAGTGTAAAATCATTAGTGTGGCTTACAAGGCTCTCTTAGTCCAGTCCCTGCCTACTTCCCTGGCCTCCTGTCAGCCTCTGTCCTCCAGTCACATTGGTCTTCTCTCAGTTCCTCAAACGAGCCAATCCCTTTTCAGCCACAGGGCCTTCAGACACGCTGTTCCCTCTATTTGGAGCTCTTCTGCCCTCTTTCTTAACCTGCATAACTCTGTTCAGTAATCAAGCCTTGCATTGCCCAGGAGAGCCTTTGCTGCCCCCCAGTCTATTTCTAGTTCCACTCTTAGATGCTCTCATAGAACCCTTTACTTTGGATTTATTCCATTTATAATCACATAATTAATTCATTAGTCCAAAGTATGTTTTCCTCACTAGACCACAAGCTCCAGGAAGGCAAGAACAGTGTGTCTCTCCTCTCACTCACCCCTGTGCCTGGAACATAGCAGGCTCCTAATATCTTACGAAATGAAATTCAGTCTGACTCTTAGTAAGTAGCTTACTTAGTTGGCTCTCAAGTTTCCATTCCTGGAAAATAGGGATGGCAGCACTAGCTGAGAGTCACGTTACCTCTTTCCGGCAAGTTGGATTCACCCCCAGCAGCCCTGGCCTCTGGTAAAGGTATTTAGAGTTTAAACAGTTCAAGGAGTTAAAGATGTTCTCTGATGGACGTCCCTTGGGAAGAGAAATGGTGCACTTTAAATACTGGCCTTCTCCCTTTCCTCTTCTCTCCAACCCAAGAGTCATCAGAGGAAGTCTAAACATCACAAAGCAAGATTACAGGAAAATCTTTTGCAAACTCACTTCTCTGTATATTTCCAAACAGTACTGCTTTAATTGATTCAAGTTTGCAGGATTGGATTCTAATTTCAAGACAACTCCCCAAACAATTCACCACAGAACAGAACATTAGAATTATGGTAGGTATAATTAAAATGCCACTGCATTCTAATATTGTCTCTTCCTCCATTGCTCCCACCCACAGTTGGTTTTCTGTACCAACAAAGAAACAGCTGTATGATCAGTGGGCATCCATCTGTGTGCTTCCATCTGTGGCCTCTTTTACACTTGTACCAAGTGGATCTGGAAAAGCAAAATGTGTTCCATTCTTGATTTTACTCTTTTCCATTATTTCACATGTGCAAAAACAAGAGCTGAAAGAGGCTTCAGGGCTCTCCCTAAAATTAGTACTTCCAAGAATTTCAAGGGTAGTTAATAATATTTCTTTGGTCTTCTGATTAATGCCATTGTCAAGAACTCAGAAGCAGTTAAGGAGGAGTGAAGGACAGAAGGACAAATCCTTATCACATTACCTGGGAATGAACTGTAATGTTCCGGTTAATGGCACTGTTATGACAGTGCCTCATTCAACATAGAAAGAAATAGAATCTGAAAAAATGAAAATGATGAGGCACCTAGCACTTCAGAAGTTGTCAAAATTCTGCATTCCCAATACTTCCTTCCTTCCCCACCATCAAACTCCCATCATATATTCATGAAGCAGGTTTATTTCAAGCTTGTTGTCTCAGCAGACTTAAAAGCCCGGGGAACGGGAAATGTCCTGGAAGCTAGACTATCGTTTTTATCAGCTTTCTGGATGTTTGTTCTCTACAGCAGTTTTTTGGGCCACTGTTGCCATAGGCTCTGTACATTCTTTAACATGGTTGTAAGGAATCGACTGGCAATCCCTTACTCATCCTTCAATTCTCAGTTCAAGTGTCACCTCTTCAAAAGGTCTTCCCCAATTTCTCCCGGAAGAGTTAAGGGCTTAAGAGGTCATTCTATTTTTCTCTTATTGTTCGTATCAATTATACGTATGATTACAATGCTATAATTTTTATATACATGTCTAAATCCTTAATTCACTGATTCTAGTGTTTCCTGTTTTTCTTGTCTCCAGACTCTAAAATATGGATAAAAGAATGCATGAATGAATAAAATTTGTTTCTTGATTTTTATTAATTTCTCAATGGCACAGCAAAATGCACCAGACAAGTAAAAACTCTGTGAAGTACAGTAGGACATCCATTGTCCAGAATATTCTCTGTAATCCATGGACAGGAAAAAGTTTCTTTGAAGAAATCAACCATAAACTCAAATTCCCAATTTAGCCCCTCACTTCTATCTTCTCTCCAATCATATTTTTGCCACTTTTAAATATAAAGAATGAGAAACCAGCTCTAATTATGTAACTGTGACAGCTTACTTTATCTTGCCAAAGTTTAATTTCCCAAACTAAGATTTATAGGGTTGGTGTAGGCTAATACACAGCACACGTAACAGCACTGTTTATAGTGTCTGACAGATAGTGAGTGGTGAACAGTACTTAACACTCATTTTTATGAATATTAGGAACTTAACATCACATTTTTGATTTCCCCCTATTCTCCCTGTATCTGTGCTCTTACAAAGCTGTTAGCCATAAAGAAATGATCAAAAGACAGGAAATGAGAGGGAAAATGTGAAATAAAAATGGCCTAAAACCCAGAAAATCCATCTTTGAAGAGTAACGATATATTTTATTTATATCAGATCCACATGCAATCTAGCCAAAGGAATTTTTGCTACCCACATGTCATGTCTTCTTTGGTAACTAATGGTCTGACATATCTTTTGGCTCAAAAACTTAGCACGCTATAGTGCAAGGGATGTGTTTACTGGGGACAGCTGGCACACAAGCAGCTCTGCAGATGACCTTTATTTAACTAGCTGCTTTCAGACATCAGCAAACTGGCTGATATATATATATGGAGAGAAAGAGAGAGATAGGCTAAAGCATTGGTCTCATAACTATAGTATTCTAGTTAAAACTAATAGACAAAAGACTATAATATATCAAAGGGTAACCACATTTATATCTGCAAAAGTTCTATCAGTGACTCCAAAGGGGTTTTTTTTTTCTTTTTTTTGCCTTACCAGAAAAAGAATAAACTGAATATCAATTAAAGACTAAATTTTGGACATAAAAAAATATATATATATATATATATATATTCCTAAGATTCTCATCATGTGTACCAGGATCTCTCATTTGCCACCCAAGTAGGCTCAAGCACTCAATTATCAATCAACAGATACATACTGAGGTCCTGGGAGATGCCAGGTTCTCTGCTGTTTGTTGAGGATTCTTAGTTAAATAAAACACAGTCCCTGTTTTCAAGAAACTTATGTTCTAGTAGATAAGACAGGCTAATAAATTTAAATTGTCCTACTTGGTACAAGTATTATTATAACAATAGGGGCACTTGTGGAGCCCTGAGGGGGGAAAGCATCCTAAAAGAAGTGGCATAAGTTAAATTTTAAAGCATAATCAGGAGATATTAGTCACAGAAAGAGAGGGGTAACCAGAGTGGGGGAACCACATGTGCAAAGGTGTGAAAGCCAACAGTATAACTTGTTCAGTGAGCTGCAAATAGATCACCATGGTGCCAATGGGGTAATCTGGAGGCCATAGACAAGAGTCAAGGCTAGAAAATAGTTTAAGATTTCCAAGGGCCTTGTGTGTAAGGAACTTAATTTTTTCCATGAAAGCTATTGAGAGATTTAAAGAATAAGTCGGAAGGTGACATAACCAGATATGCACTGCAGATCACTCCAGCTGACTTAGAGAGAATGGGCCATATACAGAGATACATCAAACTTTGTCACCCAGAGGAAATGCTCTTACATAGCAACCTAATACACTCAAACAGAGAAATAGAACTAAAGAATAGTTTCATAAAGCAAAATAGAGTTGCACAGCATGTGATGCACTGACATTTTCTATTCTGTTTCATTGTTTAAAATTCTGGTCTCGGCCTATTCAATTGATTTCACAACCCTCTAATGGGATGTGAGCCACGGTTTGAAAAAGCCTTGATAAGAAGAAACAGACTGTAGTCAGGAAGATCAGATAGGAGGTTATTGTGGTAATTCAAGCAATAAGAGATGTGGACCTCAGCTAAGGCAACATAATGAAAAGGATCTGGTAACTTTTGTCTTATTATTAAAGCTCTATTTATTTCAGTTGCTATAACCTAGTTAAGTAAACTTGGCAGCCTTAGTGCACTTATGAGATAATCATCATCTAAGTGCCTGCCATGTTTCACACTGTGCAAAGAGCTTTACACATATATTCACTCTAATTCTGACTGCAACACTGCAGGGTAGATATTATCTCCATTTTACTGATAGGAACACCAAAAGTCCAGGGAAATTAAGTAGATTTGCAAAGTCATGTTGATAGAAACTAGCAGATAGCTGCACAGCCAATCTATTTAGTGCTAGTTAATTCATATTAACTACTGAGCAGTAATGTGTTGAATGAATACATTGTAGTACTTTGATGCTCATTTAGCTTATTTCTAGCTTTTTGCTACAACACTATCATAGACATTTGGGTGTCTATGTACCAGAGTTCCTTGAAAGGAAAATTCCTGCATTATAAGGTAGGGTTATCTTTAGATATATTTTATCCTTATTAAGGATGCATCCATCAATTACACTCTACTGAGTGCTATGAAATGTAGTTGCTGGATTTTTCTGTAGGCCTTTTCTGCATCTGTGGAAATGATCATATGATTTTGTAATGTAGTTCTATTGGTGTGATAGATTTTTAATGTTTTTTCTAATATTAAACAGTCTTGCATTACTAGAATGAACCCCACTTGTTCATACTTTTTTAAAAAAATGTACCAATAGGCTCTGTTTATTATTGAACACACTAATATTTAAATTTATTTGAGATGTTTGTATCAGTATTCATAAGCAAGATTAGTCTATTGTTTCTTTTCTGATGCAATCTTGTGTTAGCTTTGGGGATATAATACCTACTTCATAAAAATAAACTTGAATTTTTTTCTTCTTTTTTACATTCCTGGAATAATTTAAGTAGCGTTATAATCATGTCATCATTAAAGGCGTAGTTGAATTCTCCCATGAAACTATTGGGAGATGGTGCTCTTTCATGGGGGTGTCTTTAGCTAATTTTCCTATTTTTTTAAGGTAATTTGTCCGTGTAGACTATCTCTCCTAGGGTCAATTTTGGTAATTTTCATCAAAAAAAATTATCTACTTAGTTTAGGCTTTCGAAGTATTTCCATAGAGTTCCAAAGTGTTTCCAAAGAGTCTTAAAATTATTTAAAATTTTCCTCTTTTCATGGTTATTTACTTTTTATTTTTTCTAATTGTGTATAATATGCTTTCTCCCCTTCTTTCTTGATCAGATCAGTGGCTTTCTATTTTTTTTTTAAATACAGCTTTTGGTTTTATAGTATTTCTGTTTGCTAACTTGTTAATTTATGCTTTTTATTAATTCCTTTCTTGGCTTATTTTGGTTTATTTTGTGCTTTAATTTTTAACATTTTGAATTGAGTTTTTTAATTCTTTATTTTCCTTTTTTTTTTTTAGTCTTACAGATGTAGGATTTAATGGCATAAGTTTCCACATATTACAATGTTTTGTGAGTTTTTTAGGTCATTAATTCCTGGTTTTATTGCATTATGGTAAGAAAATGCTCCTGTAATATATCTAATATTTGGAATTTATGAATTTTTCTATGGCCTACATTAGGCTCAGTTGTTCTGCATGTTCCTCACACACTAGAAAAATATATACATATATAATTAGATAGCTATATATAATCTATTTAATTACGTAGAAAGATATATGCATATACATATATTTGATGATATTTTTTAGTTTTCTATATCAGGGGCTAGTTAGCAAACTACAGTCTGGCCCAGCCTGCTTTTGTAAATAAAGTTTTCTTGGAAAAGAGCCACACCTATTTATTCATGTATTATCTTTGGCTGCTTTGGCACTACAATGTCAGAGTTGAGTACTTGCAACGGGACACTATGGCCCAAAAATCTAAGATATTTACTAGCTGGCCCTTTCCAGAAAATATTTGCTGGCTTTGTCCTATAGCATCATTAATTTTCAGTCTAATCATGTTTTGCATTTTAAAAGTGTTAAATTTTTAAAATATTATTAAATTTGGACTATTTCCATTCAATCTCCTGTAGAATGAAAGATGTTTCTGTGAGTATATAAATGTAGGTAACTTTAATATTTTCATTGTGAATTTTAGCCTTTAGCTTTATAAAGTATCTTTATCTCTTTTTTATTATTCTTGGTTTAAATTCTACCTTGTCAGACATCAAAATTTTGACCATTGCTTTATTTGTCTGTGCTTGATATATCTTTGACAATTATTTTATTTTCAACCATTCTGAATCTCTGTGCTTTGGGTGTGTCTCATATATAATATAGCGTTAGATGTTATTAGTTTGCCAATCAGAAAAAAAAATTTATGTCTATTAACCCTTTTTTAATTTTTTGATATGATCAATATTTTGGCTTCAACTCTGCCATATTGTTGTTGTTTTTCTTTAATACAGCAGATTCTTATTAGTTATCTATTTTATACATATTAGTGTAAATAGGTCAACCCCAATCTCCCAATTCATCCCACCACCACACACCCCCCTGCCGCTTTCCCCCCTTGGTGTCCATACATTTGTTCTCTACACCTGTGTCTCTATTTCTGCCTTGCAGACCAGTTCATCTGTACCATTTTTCTAGATTCCACATATATGTGTTAATATACAATATTTGTTTTCCTCTTTCTCACTTACTTCACTCTGTATGACAACCTTTAAGTCCATTACGTCTCTACAAATGACCCAGTTTCATTCCTTGTTATGGCTGAGTAATATTCCATTGTATATATATACCACTTCTTCTTTATCCATTCATTTGTCAATGGGCATTTAGGCTGCTTCCAAGATCTGGCTATTGTAAATACTGCTGCAATGAACATTGGGGTGCATGTGTCTTTTTGAATTATGATTTTCTCTGGGTATATAACCAGTAGTGGGATTACTGGGTCATATGGTAATTTTATTTTTCATTTTTTAAAGAACCTCCATACTGTTCTCCATAGTGGCTGTAACAATTTACATTCCCACCAACAGTGCAAGAGGGTTCCCTTTTCTCCACACCCTCTCCAGCATTTGTTGTTTATAGATTTTCTGATGATGCCCATTCTAACTGGTGTGAGGTGATACCTCATTGTAGTTTTGATTTGCATTTCTCTAATAATTAGTGACATTGATCAGCTTTTCATATGCCTCTTGGCCATCTGTATGTCTTCATTGGAGAAATGTCTGTTTAGGTCTTCTGCCCATTTATTGATTGGGTTGTTTGTTTTTTTAATATTGAGCGGCATGAGCTGTTTTTATATTTTGGAGATTAATCGTTTGTCCGTTGATTCATTTGCAAATATTTTCTCCCATTCTGAGGGTTGTATTTTCATCTTGTTAATGGTTTCCTTTGCTGTGCAAAAGCATTTAAGTTTCATTAAGTCCCATTTGTTTATTTTTGTTTTTATTTCCATTTCTTTAGGAGGTGGGTCAAAAAAGATCTTGCTGTGGTTTATGTCAAAGAGTGTTCTTCCTATGTTTTTCCTCTAAGAGTTTTATAGTGTCCAGTCTTACATGTAGGTCTTTATTCCATTTTGAGTTTTCTTGTGTATGATGTTAGGGAGTGTTCTAATTTCATTCTTGTACATGTAGCTGTCTGGTTTTCCCAGCACACTTATTGAAGAGACTGTCTTTTCTCCATTGTATATCCTTGCCTCCTTTGTCATAGATTAGTTGACCATAGGTGCGTGGGTTTATCTCTGGGCTTTCTATCCTGTTCCATTGATCTATATTTCTGTTTTTGTGCCAGTACCATATTGTCTGGATTACTGTAGCTTTGTAGTATAGTCTGAAGTCAGGGAGTCTCATTCCTCCAGCTCCATTTTTTCCCTCAAGACTGCTTTGGCTATTCGGGGTCTTTGGTGTCTCCATACAAATTTTAAGATTTTTTGTTCTAGTTCTGTATAAAATGCCACTGGTAATTTGCTAGGGATTGCATTGAATCTGTAGATTGCTTTGGGTAGTATAGTCATTTTCACAATATTGATTCTTCCAATCCAAGAACATGGTATATCTCTCCATCTGTTGGTATCATCTTTAATTTCTTTCATCAGTGTCTTATAGTTTTCTGCATACAGGCCTTTTGTCTCCCTAGGTAGGTTTATTCCTAGGTATTTTATTCTTTTTGTTGCAGTGGTAAATGGGAGTGTTTCCTTAATTTCTCTTTCAGATTTTTCATCATTAGTGTATAGGAATGCAAGAGATTTCTGTGCATTAATTTTGTATCCTGCAACTTTACCATATTCATTGATTAGTTCTAGTAGTTTTCTGGTGGCATATTTAGGATTCTTTATGTATAGTTTCATGTCATCTGCAAACAGTGACAGTTTTACTTCTTCTTTTCCAATTTGTATTCCTTTCATTTCTTTTTCTTCTCTGATTGCCGTGGCTATAACTTCCAAAACTATGTTGAATAATAGTGGTGAGAGTAGACATCCTTGTCTTTTTCCTGATCTTAGAGGAAATGCTTTCAGTTTTTCACCATTGAGAATGATGTTTGCTGTGGGTCTGTCATATATGGCCTTTAATATGTTAAGTTTCCCTCTATGCCCACTTTGTGGAGAGTTTTTGTCATAAATGGGTGTTGAGTTTTGTCAAAAGCTTTTTCTGCATCTATTGAGGTGATCATATGGTTTTTATTCTTCCATTTGTTAATATGGTGTATCACATTGATTGATTTCATATATTGATGAATCTTTGCTTCCCTGAGATAAACCCCAATTGATCATGGTTTATGACCCTTTTAATGTGTTGTTGGATTCTGTTTGCTAGTATTTTGTTGAGGATTTTTGCATCTATAATCATCAGTGATACTGGTCTGCAATTTTCTTTTTTTGTAGTATCTTTGTTTGGTTTTGGTATCAGGATGATGGTGGCCTCGTAGAATGAGTTTGTGAGTGTTCCTTCCTCTGCAGTTTTTTTGGAAGAGTTTTAGAAGGATGGGTATTAGCTCTTCTCTAAATGTTTGAAAAAATTCACCTGTGACGCCATCTGGTCCTGGACTTTTGTTTGTTGGAATATTTTTAATAACAGTTTCAATTTCATTACTTGTGATTGGTCTCTTCATATTTTCTATTTCTTCCTGGTTCAGTCTTGGAAGGTTATACCTTTCTAAGAATTTGTCCATTTCTTCCAGGTTGTCTATTTTATTGGCATAGAGTTGCTTGTAGTATGCTCTCATGATGTTTTGTATTTCTGTGGTGTCCATTGTAATTTCTCCTTTTTCATTTCTAATTTTATTGTTTTGAGTCCTCTCCTTATTTTTCTTGATGAGTCTGGCTAAAGGTTTATCAATTTTGTTTATCTTCTCAAAGAACCAGCTTTTAGTGTTATTGATCTCGGCTATTGTTTTCTTTGTTTCTATTTCATTTATTTCTGCTCTGATCTTTATGACTGTTTTCCTTCTACTAAATTTGGGTTTTGTTTGTTCTTCTTTCTCTAGTTCCTTTAGGTGTAAGGTTAGATTGTTAATTTGAGATTTTTCTAGTGTCTTGATGTAGGATGTATTGCTATAAACTTCCCTCTTAGAACTGCTTTTGCTGTATCCCATAGGTTTTGGATGTTTTCATTGTCATATGTCTCTAGGTATTTTTTTTTTAATTTTTATTTATTTATTTTTATTTATTTATGGCTGTGTCGGGTCTTCGTTTCTGTGCGAGGGCCCTCTCCAGCTGTGGCAAGTGGGGGCCGCTCTTCACCGCGGTGCGCAGGCCTCTCACTATCGCAGCCTCTCCCGTTGTGGAGCACAGGCTCCAGATGCGCAGGCTCAGCAGCCGTGGCTCACAGGCCCAGTCGCTCCGCGGCATGTGGGATCTTCCCAGACCAGGGCTCGAACCCGTGTCCCCTGCACTGGCAGGCAGATTCTCAACCACTGCGCCACCAGGGAAGCCCTCTAGGTATTTTTTGATTTCCTGTTTGATTTCTTCAGTGATCTCTTGGTTATTTAGTAAAGTATTCTTTAGCCTCCATATGTTTGGTTTTTTTTACGTTTTTTTCCCTGTAATTTATTTCTAATCTCATAGCGTTGTGCTCAGAAAAGATGTTTGATATGATTTCAATTTTCTTAAATTTACCAAGGCTTGATTTGTGACCCAAGATGTGATCTGTCCTGGAAAATGTTCTGTGTGCACCTGAGAAGAAAGTATAATCTGCTGTTTTCGGATGGAATGTCCTATGAATATCATTTAAATCTATCTGGTCTATTGTGTCATTTAAAGCTTCTGTTTCCTTATTAATTTTCTGTCTTGATGATCTGTCCATTCGTATAAGTGAGGTATTAAAGTCCCCCACTATTATTGTGTTACTGTCTATTTCCTCTTTTATAGCTGTTAGCATTTGCCTATGTATTGAGGTGTTCCTATGTTGGGTGCATATATATTTATAATTGTTATATCTTCTTCTTGGATTGATCCCTTGATCATTACATGTGTCCTTCCTTGTTTCTTGTAACATTCTTTATTTTAAAGTCTATTTTATCTGATATGAGTATTGCTACTCCAGCTTTCTTTTGATTTCCATTTGCATGGAATATCTTTTTCCATCCCCTCACTTTCAGTCTGAATGTGTCCCTAGGTCTGAAGTGGGTCTCTTGTGGACAGCATATATATGGGTCTTGTTTTTGTAACCATTCAGTGAGCCACTGTCTTTTGGTTGGAGCATTTAATCCATTCACATTTAAGGTAATTATCAATATGTATGTTCCTATGACCATTTTCTTAATTATTTTGGGTTTGTTTTTGTAGGTCCTTTTCTTCTCTTGTGTTTCCCACTTAGAGAAGATCCTTTAGCGTTTGTTGTAGGGCTTGTTTGATGGTGCTGAATTTTCTTAGCTTTTGCTTGTTTGTAAAGCTTTTGATTTATCCATCGAATCTGAATGAGATCCTTGCCAGGTAATCTTGGTTGTAGGTTCTTCCCTTTCATCACTTTAAATATGTCATGCCACTCCCTTCTGGCTTGTGGAGTTTCTGCTGAGAAATCAGCTGTTAACCTTATGGGAGTTCCCTTGTATATTATTTGTCATTTTCCCCTTGCTGCTTTCAATAATTTTTCTTTGCCTTTAATTTTTGCCAATTTGATTACTATGTGCCTCACCATGTTTCTCCTTGGGCTTATCCTGTATGGGACTCTCTGTGCTTCCTGGACTTCGGTAGATATTTCCTTTCCCATGTTAGGGAAGTTTTCGACTATAATCTCTTCAAATATTTTCTCGGGTACTTTCTCTCTCTCCTCTCCTTCTGGGACCCCTTTAATGCGAATGTTGGTGCATTTAATGTTGTCTCAGAGGTCTCTTAAGTTGTTTTCATTTCTTTTCATTCTTTTTTCTTTATACTGTCCCACAGCAGTGAATTCCACCATTCTGTCTTCCAGGTCACTTATCTGTTCTTCTGCCTCAGTTATTCTGCTATTGATTCCTTCTAGTGTAGTTTTCATTTCAGTTATTGTATTGTTCATCTCTGTTTGTTTGTTCCTTAATTCTTCTAGGTCTTTGTTAAATATTTCTTGCATCTTCTCGATCTTTGACTCCATTCTTTTTCCAAGGTCCTGGATCATCTTCACTATCATTATTCTGAATTCCTTTTCTGAAAGGTTGCCTATCTCCACTTCATTTAGTTGTTTTCTGGGGTTTCATCTTTTTCCTTCATGTGGTACATAGCCCTCTGCCTTTTCATCTTGTCTCTCTATCTGTGAATGTGGTTTTTGTTCCACAGGCTGCAGGATTGTAGTTCTTCTTGCTTCTGCTGTCTGCCCTCTGGTGGATGAGGCTATCTAAGAGGCTTGTGCAAGTTTCCTGATGGGAGGGACTGGTGGTGGGTAGAGCTGGCTGTTGCTATGGTGGGCAGAGCTCAGTCATACTTTAATCCACTTGTCTGCTGATGGGTGGGGCTGGGTTCCCTCCCTGTTGGTTGTTTGGCCTGAGGCGACCCAACACTGGAGCCTACCTGGCTCTTTGGTGGGGCTAATGGCGGACTCTGGGAGGGCTCACGCCAAGGAGTACTTCCCAGAACTTCTGCTGCCAGTGTCCTTGTCCTCATGGTGAGCCACGTCACCACCCACCTCTGCAGAAGACCCTCCAACACTAGCAGGTAGGTCTGGTTCAGTCTCCTATGGGGTCACTGCTCGTTCCCCTGTGTCCTGATGCGCACACTACTTCGTGTGTGTCCTCCAAGAGTGGAGTCTCTGTTTCCCCCAGTCCTGTAAAAGTCCTGCAATCAAATCCCGCTAGACTTCAAAGGCTGATTCTCTGGGAATTCCTCCTCTCATTGCCAGACCCCCAGGTTGGGAAGCGTGACATGGGGCTCAGAACCTTCACTCCAGTGGGTGGACTTCTGTGGTATAAGTGTTCTCCAGTCTGTGAGTCACCCACCCAGCAGTTATGGGATTTGATTTTATTGTGATTGCGCCCCTCCTACCATCTCATTGTGGCTTCTCCTTTGTCTTTGGATGTGGGGTATCTTTTTTGGTGAGTTCCAGTGTCTTCCTGTCAATGATTGTTCAGCGGTTAGCTGTGATTCCAGGGCTCTTGCAAGAGGGAGTGAGAGCACATCCTTCTACTCTGCCATCTTGAACCAATCTCTGCCATATTGTTTTATGTTATATAATATACTTAACAACCTCCACTTTTTGATTATTTCCTATTTGGTCCCCACTATGAGCAATATTACAAGATAATAACCTCTTTTCTTTTCCTTGCATTTCCCCCAGCATCTGGTTTGAAATAATATTAATTACTCCTAATAATAACCATAAAGTAATTAGTAAGCTTTTTATACTTTTCATATATTTTTCTTATTTTCCTTATATTTTGATAGTAATGGTATATCATAATTTTCAGACTATGTAGCAACTGCATACTACACTTTCTCTTATATAACTACCATTTGGTATTAGTTCTACATGTAAATATATTTTTAGTATTTATCACCAGCACTTTTGTCAATTTTCTTTCATTCTTTATTGTTGCCTGAAGTGCATTCTCTAGTACATACCTCAGGAAAAAATATATTTCCTGAATTATTGCATATTCATAGCAGTTTGGGTGCAACTTTTATATCAGAGAGTCATTTTGGCTGCAAGAAAATGATTGGCTCACACTTTCTTTTATTGAGTATCTTTAACATGATTCTCCATTGTTTTCTGGTGTAAAGTATTACTGTCAAGCAGTTTGATGACATCAGAATTTCTTTTCTTGATAAATGTATTGGTCTTTTTTCTTAGTTTTTATTTTCTTTTTCTTTATATTTCAGTAATTTTACTATAATATGACTTGCTACTCTACGCATATTTTAAATGACATAATCCTATGCCAAATTTCAACAGATATATGGTAAGGTCTTTCAGTGTATTGTATTATCTTATTTTTAATTTCAAAAACATTTTCTTGAGTTATAGCTTTTAATGTTTGCTCTTTTCCATTGTTTTGGTTTTCTTATTCAGGGATTCCTAACTATGTACATGCTGGACCTTCTTTGACTATCCTCATCTTTCACTTTTTCTTGAATTCCTTTCTCTTCCTGCACTTCTTTTTCTTTTTGCTTACTATTTATCTTCAGGTGTTAATGGTTTTATTCACTTATTCTCATGTTTGCTCAAGTTTAGTTTTCAATTCTGAAATAATATTTTTTTATTTTCTTTGATTACAAATTCTTTCCTGACTTCTATTATTTCATATTTCATTCATTGTATTCTATTGATGCTGCTCTTTAATATATTAATTTCTAGCTTGTTTTGAAATGCTAGGTTATCATGTTATATTTTGAATTCATTTTGTGGGCATATCTTTCTAGCTTCAGTTTTCTGTAGGGACAATGTTATACTCCTTACTATCTTTTTTTAATAACTGTTTTACATGGAATCAAATTCATTTTTCCTTAACTTATAGGAGGTTTGGATGGACCATTATAACTTTTCTAGCATCACTTATCTAGAACTCTGCCTTATAGTTTTAATGAAGTGTTAAAAGATACAGCCCCTTACTTTCTGACAATCTCTTGACTCTGTTCCCCTCCTCCACTTTTTAAAAAAAATTTTTTAAACATTTTTTTTAAATTAATTAATTAATTTATTTATTTTTGGCTGTGTTGAGTCTTTGTTGCTGTGTGTGGGTTTTCTCTAGTTGTGGCGAATGAGGGCTAATCTTCATTGTGGTGTGCGGGTTTCTCATTGTGGTGGCTTCTCTTGTTGCAGAGCATGGGCTCTAAGCACATGGGCTTCAGTAGTTGTGGCATGTGGGCTCAGTAGTTGTGGCTCATGGGCTCTAGAGTGCAGGCTCAGTAGTTGTGGCTCATGGGCTTAGTTGCTCCACAGCATGTGGAATCTTCCCAGACCAGGGCTCGAACCCATGTCCCCTGCACTGGCAAGCAGATTCTTAACCACTGTGCCACCAGGGAAGTCTCTTCTCCTCCACTTTTATATAAACCTTTTCTTTCTGGTCCTACTATCACTGTTCTGCCTAATTTAGATTATCTTTCTGTCAGTTTCTCAAAGATTTGTGTTTAGTTTTGAAAGTCAGTAGTGCTGCTCTGACCTTTTCAGACCTTACTATATCCCTTGCACTCATCCTCAGATTGGTGTGCATAAAAACTTTTTCCCATTTCAGCCGCTGTTCTAAAATTGGCCTATGGTATTTTCCAGTAAGAACCTGTTTGATTATTTTGAAATACTCCTGTGTTTTGCTCTTTATGCTTGCCTAGTCACACATTACACAATGTCATGTTTTGTCCTTACTTCTTCTCATCTGTGGTTTAAGAATACCTTGTCTCAAAACAGAAATATAGATCAATGGAACAGGAGAGAAAGCCCAGAGGTAAACTCACGCACATATGATCACCTTATTTTTGATAAAGGAGGCAAGAATATACAGTGGAGAAAAGACAGCTCTTCAATAAGTGGTGCTGGGAAAACTGGACAGCTACATGTAAAAGAATGAAATTAGAACACTCCCTAACACCATACACAAAAATAAACTCAAAATGGATTAAAGACCTAAATGTAAGGCCAGACACTATCAAACTCTTAGAGGAAAACATAGGCAGAACACTCTATGACATAAATTACAGCAAGATCCTTTTGGACCCACCTCCTAGAGAAATGGAAATAAAAACAAAAATAAACAACTAGGACCTAATGAAACTTAAAAGCTTTTGCACAGCAAAGGAAACCATAAACAAGACAAAAAGACAACCCTCACAATGGGAGACAATATTTGCAAATGAAGCAACTGACAAAGGATTAATCTCCAAAATTTACAAGCAGATCATGCAGCTCAGTATCAAAAAAATAAACAACCCAATCCAAAAATGGGCAGAAGACCAAATAGACATTTCTCCAAAGAAGATATACAGATTGCCAACAAACAAATGAAAGGATGCTCAACATCACTAATCATTAGAGAAATGCAAATCAAAACTACAGTGAGGGGCTTCCCTGGTGGCGCAGTGGTTGAGAATCTGCTTGCCAATGCAGGGGACACGGGTTTGAGCCCTGGTCTGGGAAGATCCCACATGCTGTGGAGCGACTAGGACCGTGAGCCACAATTGCTGAGCCTGCGCGTCTGGAGCCTGTGCTCCGCAACAAGAGAGGCCGCGATAATGAGAGGCCCACGCACCGCGATGAAGAGTGGCCCCCACTTGCCACAACTAGAGAAAGCCCTCGCACAGAAACGAAGACCCAACACAGCCAAAAATAAATAAATAAATAAATAAATAAAATTTAAAACTACAATGAGGTACCACCTGACACCAGTTAGAATGGCCATCATCAAAAAATCTACAAATAATAAATGCTGGAGAGGGTGTGGAGAAAAGGGAACCTTACTGCACTGTTGGTGGGAATGTAAATTGATACAGCTACTATGGAGAACATTATGGAGGTTTCTTAAAAAACTAACAATAGAACTACCATATGACCCAGCAATCCTACTACTGGGCATATACCTTGAGAAAACCATAATTCAAAAAGAGGCATGTACCACAATGTTCACTGCAGCTCTATTTACAATAGCCAGGACATGGAAGCAACCTAAGTGTTCATCGACAGAAGAATGGATAAAGAAGATGTGGCACATATATACAATGGAATATTACTCAGCCATAAAAAGAAATGAAACTGAGTTATTTGTAGTGAGGTGGATGGACTTAGAGAGTGTCATATAGAGTGAAGTCAGAAAGAGAAAAATAAATACCATATGCTAACACATATATATGGAATCTAAAAAAAAAAACATGGTCCTGAAGAACCTAGGGGCAGGACAGGAATAAAGACGCAGACGTAGAGAATGGACTTGAGGACACAGGGAGGGGGAAGGGTAAGCTGGGATGAAGTGAGAGAGTGGCATGGGCTTATTTATACTAACAAATGTAAAATAGATGGCTTGTGGGAAGCAGCCACATAGCACAGGGAGATCAGCTCGGTGCTTTGTGACCACCTAGAGGGGTGGGATAGGGAGGATGGGAGGGAGACGCAAGAGGGAGGAGATGTGGGGATATATGTATATGTATAGCTAATTCACTTTCTTATAAAGCAGAAACTAACACACCTTTGTAAAGCAATTATACTCCAATAAAGATGTTAAAAAAATAAAATACTACCTCTGGAAAAAAAAAGAAAAAAAAAAAGAATACCTTGTCTCCTAGCTGTATTACATATAGTGTCCCTTGTTTTCCAAAGTGACATTCTAGTTACTTGTCTGCATTTGTAAAGAGATTTGGGGGATTTCTCTGGTGGCCCAGTGGTTAAGATTCTGCCTGCCAATGCAGAGGACACGAGTTTGATCCCTGGTCCAGGAAGATCCCACAAACAATGGAGCAACTAAGCCCACGTGCCACAACTACTGAGCCTGTGCTCTAGAGCCCCCAAGCCACAACTACTGAAGCCCACACAGCCAAGTGCCCATGCACTGCAACTACTGAGCCCATGCGCCACAACTACTGAGCCCGTGCGCCAAGAGCCAGTGCTCCACAACAAGAGAGTCCACCACAGTGAGAAGCTCGCACACCGCAACAAAGGGTGGCTCCTGCTTGCTGCAACTAGAGAAAGCCCATGTGCAACAACGAAGACCCAATGCAGCCAAAAAAAAGAAAAAAGAGATTCAGGAAGATTCAAAATTGATACCACTTCTACCATTTCCCCCAAATCCTTATCTAACTTTATAAAGCTATCTTTTAATGGCTTATTTACAATGCTAAATAATATTTGCAATTGTGAGCGTTTGCACTCCCATCTCCCCAGAAATTATTGCTAAATCTATATAACTTTCTTTTGCCTCTTTTAAAAAAAAGAAACTTCTATCAGGTGACCCTTATAGAACCAGGTTCCAAGGCTACAACTCTTGTTTCTAAATGTATTTTTAAATTATTATTTCCAACTATTTAGTCCTGTGTTTTGGACTGAAATCCTCCTAAGGTGACCATGTCATCACCTCACATACTTACCATTTTGGCTTTTTTATTTTTTCTCTTTGTTTTTGACTCCTACAGATTTTTTCCCAGATACACATTGAAGTTGTTTTAAAATATACATTTTATCTTAAATTGTTTTCTATTTGTAATGAGTGGGGCTCTCAGAAGCTCAGTCTCTCATATTGCTGGAACCAGAGGACCAACTTATCCTTTTTAACATATACAAAGTGTGTACTTAAATAAAATGAAATGCACTAAGTGAGCATTTAGATTGTTTTCAGTTTAGGCTATGACTTACAGTGTTTTAACAACATCCTTGAATACTTCTATGAGTATTTTCATAAAATATATTTTTTCATTCCTAAGTGTTGAACTGTTCTGTGCATACTTCAAATTCTGGCGTAAATTTTCAAATTGCTTTTCAAAGAGGCTATAAGAAAGATCTAAGTTCTTACAGACTCAGACTAGCACTGCTACTGTTTTCTGAGAATTGGAAAGCCCAAGAAGTATATAGTGCTCCCTGTTGCAGAATGAAAGTGAGTCAAAGGTCAACCCATGAACAGCTCCCAGATTTTCCTCAAAAATCAGTTTGAGGGTTGCTCCATTCAAGCACAGACAGACAACCTGTCACTTGAAAAATCCGAAATCTCAAGCCATGGCTACAATAATTTTAACTTGAAAAAATATTATATTAATATTAACTCCTTTCAACTTTAACATTCCAGTATTCTCTGTTTTGTATGCAGGTTTTCTCCATGATTAGAACGCTGTTTTTTGTTTGCAATTTAGAAACTAAGTCATATTTCGTTTAAGATAAAGGCAGTAAAGATAAAGCAACATATAAAGAAAAGATAGAGGACTAAGATAATTAAATCTTAAGGTGAAGAAAACTTACAAATAACTAGCAGGATAAAACGTCTTAGAGAGAAAAATAATATAACGTAGCAAAAACAGTATTTAAGATATAGGGTAAAAACACAATATATTCAAAAACACAAAAACAGAGAGGAGAAAAAGATTACAAGAGAAGTTAATAAAAGCAAGTAAATTAAAAATAAATTTAGAGAAGAAGCAAGAAGAATTACAATCTTGCAGCATGCAGAACAAAAACCACATTCACAGAAAGATAGACAAGATGAAAAGGCAGAGGGCTATGTACCAGATGAAGGAAAAACATAAAACCCCAGAAAAACAACTAAATGAAGTGGAGATAGACAACCTCCCAGAAAAAGAATTCAGAATAATGATAGTGAAGATGATCCAGGACCTCAGAAAAAGAATGGAGGCAAAGATCGAGAAGATGCAAGAAATGTGTAATAAAGATCTAGAAGAATTAAAGAACAAACAAAGAGAGATGAACAATACAATAACTGCAATGAAAAATACACTAGAAGGAATCAATAGCAGAATAACTGAGGCAGAAGAACAGATAAGTGACCTGGAAGACAGAATGGTGGAATTCACTGCTGTGGAACAGAATAAAGAAAAAAGAATGAAAAGAAATGAAGACAGCCTAAGAGACCTCTGGGACAACATTAAATGCAACAATATTCACATTAGAGCGGTCCCAGAAGAAGAGAGAGAGAAAGGACCCGAGAAAATATTTGAAGAGACTATAGTCGAAAACGTCCCTAACATGGGAAAGGAAATAGCCACCCAAGTCTAGGAAGCGCAGAGAGTCCCAGGCAGGTTAAACCCAAGGAGAAACACGCCGAGACACATAGTAATCAAACTGACAAAAATTAAAGACAAAGAAAAATTACTAAAAGCAACAAGGGAAAAACGACAAACAACATACAATGGAACTCCCATAAGGCTAAGAGTGATTTCTCAGCAGAAACTCTATAAGCCAGAAGGAAGTGGCATAACATATTTAAAGTGATGAAAGGGAAGAACCAAGATTACTCTACCCAGCAAGGATCTCATTCAGATTCGATGGAGAAATCAAAAGCTAAACACACAAGCAAAAGCTAAGAGAATTCAGCACCACCAAACCAGCTATACAACAAATGCTAAAGGAACTTCTCTAAGTGGGAAACACAAGAGAAGAAAAGGACCTACAAAAGCAAACCCAAAACAATTAAGAAAATGGTCATAGGAACATACATATCGATAATTACCTTAAACATGAATGGATTAAATGCTCCAACCAAAAGACAGAGGCTCACTGAATGGATACAAAAAGAAGAGCCATATATATGCTGTCTACAAGAGACCCACTTCAGACCTAGGGACACATTCAGACTGAAAGTGAGGGGATTGAAAAAGATATTCCATGCAAATGGAAATCAAAAGAAAGCTGGAGTAGCAATACTCATATCAGATAAAATAGACTTTAAAATAAAGAATGTTACAAGAAACAAGGAAGGACACATGTAATGATCAAGGGATCAATCCAAGAAGAAGATATGACAATTATAAATATATATGCAGCCAACATAGGAGCACCTCAATACATAAGGCAACTGCTAACAGCTCTAAAAGAGGAAATCGACAGCAACACAGTAATAGTGGGAGACTTTAACACCTCACTTACAGCAATGAGCAGATCATCCAAACAGAAAATTAATAAGGAAACAGAAGCTTTAAATGACACAATAGACCAGATAGATTTAATTGATATTTATACGACATTCCATCCGAAAACAGCAGATTACACTTTCTTCTCAAGTGTGCATGGAACATTCTCCAGGATAGATCACATCCTGGGTCACAAATCAAGCCTCAGTAAATTTAAGAAAATTGAAATTATATCAAGTATCTTTTCTGACCACCACGCCATGAGAGTAGAAATCAATTACAGGCAAAAAAATGTAAAAAACACAAACACATGGAGGCTAAACAATATTCTACTAAATAACTAAGAGATCACTGAAGAAATCAAAGAGGAAGTCAAAAAATACCTAGAGACAAATGACAATGAAAACACGATGATCCAAAACCTATGAGATGCAGCAAAAGCAGTTCTAAGAGGGAAGTTTATAGCTATATAAGCCTATCTCAAGAAACAAGAAAAATCTCAAATAAACAACCTAACGTTACACCTAAAGGAACTAGACAAAGAAGAACAAACAAAACCCAAAGTTAGCAGAAGGAAAGAAATCATAAAGATCAGAGCAGAAATAAATGAAATAGAAACAAAGAAAACAATAGCAAAGATCAATAAATCTAAAAGCTGTTCTTTGAGAAGATAAACAAAATTGATAAACCATTAGCCAGACTCATCAAGAAAAGGAGGGAGCGGACTCAAATCAATAAAATTAGAAATGAAAAAGGAGACGTTACAACAGACACTGCAGAAATACAAAGCTTCGTAAGAGACTACTACAAGCAACTCTATGTCAATAAAATGGACAACCTGGAAGAAATGGACAAATTCTTAGAAAGGTATAACCTTCCAAGACTGAACCAGGAAGAAATAGAAAATATGAACAGACCAAAAATACAAGTAATGAAATTGAAGCTGTTATTAAAAATCTTCCAAAAACAAAAGTCTAGGACAGGATGGCTTCACAGGTGAATTCTATTAAAAACATTTAGAGAATAGCTAACACCCATCCTTCTCAAACTCTTCCAAAACATTGCAGAGGAAGGAACACTCCCAAACTCATTCCATGAGGCCACCATCACCCTGAAACCAAAACTACATAAAAAAAGAAAACTACAGGCCAATATCACTGATGAACATAGATGCAAAAATCCTTAACAAAATACTAGCAAACAGAATCCAGCAGCATATGAACAGGATCATACACCATGATCAAGTGGGATTTATCCCAGAGATGCAAGGATTCATCAATATAGGCAAATCAATCAACGTGATACACCATATTAACAAACTGAAGATGAAAAACCATACGATCATCTCAATAGATGCAGAAAAAGCTTTTGACAAAATTCAACACCCATTTATGATAAAAACTCTCCAGAAAGTGGGCATAGAGGGAAACTACTTAAACATAATAAAGGCCATGTATGACAAACGCACAGCAAACATCATTCTCAATGGTGAAAAACTGAAAGCATTTCCTCTAAGATCAGGAACAAGACAAGGATGTCCACTCTCACCACTATTATTCAACATAGTTTTGGAAGTCCTAGTCACAGCAATCAGAGAAGAAAAAGAAAAGGAATACAAATTGGAAAAGAAGAAGTAAAATTGTCACTGTTTGCAGATGACATGATACTATACATAGAGACTCCTAAAGATGCCACCAGAAAAGTACTAGAGCTAATCAATGAATTTGGTAAAGTTGCAGGATACAAGATTAATGCACAGAAATCTCTTGCATTCCTGTACACTAATGATGAAAAACCTGAAAGAGAAATTAAGGAAACACTCCCATTTACCATTGCAACAAAAAGAATAAAATACCTAGGAATAAACCTACCTAGGGAGACAAAAGACCTGTATGCAGAAAACTATAAGACACTGATGAAAGAAATTAAAGATGATACCAACAGATGGAGAGATATACCATGTTCTTGGATTGGAAGAATCAATATTGTGAAAATGACTATACTACCCAAAGCAATCTACAGATTCAATGCAATCCCTAGCAAATTACCAATGGCATTTTATACAGAACTAGAACAAAAAATCTTAAAATTTGTATGGAGACACCAAAGACCCCGAATAGCCAAAGCAGTCTTGAGGGAAAAAAACGGAGCTGGAGGAATGAGACTCCCTGACTTCAGACTATACTACAAAGCTACAGTAATCCAGACAATATGGTACTGGCACAAAAACAGAAACATAGATCAATGGAACAGGATAGAAAGCCCAGAGATAAACCTACACACTTATGGTCAAGTAATCCATGACAAAGGAGGCAAGGATATACAATGGAGAAAAGACAGTCTCTTCAATAAGTGGTGCTGGGAAAACTGGACAGCTACATGTACAAGAATGAAATTAGAACACTCCCTAACACCATACACAAAAATAAACTAAAAATGGATTAGAGACCTTAATGTAAGACCGGGCACTATAAAACTCTTTAGAAGAAAACATAGGAAGGACACTCTTTGACATAAATCACAGCAAGATCTTTTTTGATCCACCTCCTAGAGAAATGGAAATACAAACAAAAATAAACAAATGGGACCTAATGAAACTTAAAAGCTTTTGCACAGCAAAGGAAACCATAAACAAGATGAAAAGACAACCCTCAGAATGGGAGAAAATATTTGCAAACGAATCAACGGACAAAGGATTAATCTCCAAAATATATAAACAGCTCATGCAGCTCAATGTTAAAAAAACAAACAACCCAATCAGTAAATGGGCAGAAGACCTAAACAGACATTTCTCCAAAGAAGACATACAGATGGCCAAGAGGCATATGAAAAGCTGCTCAATGTCACTAATTATTAGAGAAATGCAAATCAAAACTACAATGAGGTATCACCTCACACCAGTTAGAATGGGCACCATCAGAAAATCTACAAACAACAAATGCTGGAGAGGGTGTGGAGAAAAGGGAACCCTCTTGCACTGTTGGTGGGAATGTAAATTGATACAGCCACTATGGAGAACAGTATGGAGGTTCCTTAAGGAACTAAAAATAAAATTACCATATGACCCAGCAATCCCACTACTGGGCATATACGCAGAGAAAACCATAATTCAAAAGAAATATGCACCCCAATGTTCATTGCAGCACTATTTACAATAGCCAGGTCATGGAAGCAACCTAAATGCCCATCAACAGATGAATGGATAAAGAAGATGTGGTACATATATACAATGGAATATTACTCAGCCATAAAAAGGAACGAAATTGGGTCATTTGTAGAGACGTGGATGCATCTAGAGACTGTCATACAGAGTGAAGTAAGTCAGAAAGAGAAAAACAAATACTGTATGCTAACACATATATATGGAATCAAAAAAAAAAAAAAAAAACGTTCTGATGAACCTAGGGGCAGGACAGGAATAAAGACGCCGACATAGAGAATGGACTTGAGGACACGGGGAGGGGGAAGTGTAAGCTGGGACAAAGTGAGAGAGTAGCATTGACATATATACACTACCAAATGTAAAATAGATAGCTAGTGGGAAGCAGCTGCATGGCACAGGGAGATCAGTGCAGTGCTTTGTGACCACCTAGAGGGGTGGGATAGGGAGGGTGGGAGGGAGACGCAAGAGGGAGGAGATATGGGGATATATGTATACATATAGCTGATTCACTTTGTTATACAGCAGAAACTAACACAACATTGTAAAGCAACTATACTCCAATAAAGATGTCAAAAAATAAATAACTAAAAATAAAAATTTATTTTTGAAATAAAAAAACATATGAACAAGGTCAGATTGACACAACACTTATTAACCCTCCTGGCTATATAAACAATGCCCCTAACCTTTGTGAGCTTCTGTGCTAAAATTTGGGGGTTGGCTTTTTAAGCTTAATTTAAAAAGAAAATATAAGCCTATAATTTTGATGAAAATGCAGTTTTATTGTGTCCCTTTGATAGTAAAATAATCTTAAATTTTAGAACTTTCTTTTTATCTTGAATTGAAACCAGCTTTAGAAAAATGGAGAAAGGAAGGGGAGGAGAATCTTTTTCCTTAGTATCAAATCTACAGATGTGGAATCAAAGCCTGTGTCTATAAGACAGTTACATTGTTGAGTATATGTTTCTCTTGTTTCTCCCACATCTTACAGTAAAAAACCTAGGAGAAGACCTTAGGAAGAGACCTAGGTGTTACTCACTGATGGCCAGTTAAGAAGCCTTTATGTAAAAACTCAGAAGAGCTGAACAAGAGGGCTTGAAATATATCTTCTGATGTAGTTTCAGAGGGTAGTGGCAGCTCTACTTAAAAACTAAAGGTATACAATTTGAAACCTTTGCCCCATACATCATTCTCAACAGTTTTTTGCATTAACAATCCAGAACTCTGGTTCATGCAAATCTGATGATTCTAATTGAAACATTCAAAAAATCAATATAAAGAGATATAGTCTATGATATCCACTTTTGTTCGAGGAAAACTATACATAAAATACCCTAGTAGGAGCAAAGTAAATATTCTATATTAATAGGTGATGCAAAAAAGAAAAAAAGAAAATGAGCATTTGGACTTTCCTACATCATCTTATTTCTACAAATATCTCCCAGCTTCAAATTAAGGTTCACATACAAAAACGACTGCCAATTGCTTCACTAAAATGACTTCATTAAATTTTCCCATGCAATTCCTTTAACACAAAATCTATACACTAAATGAAGGATTCTAATTATATAGGATAAAGGGTGTGTCTATAATGTTTCATAGAGAATATAATCAAGTTAAGTAAACAAGGAAAAAAATCATAAAGACCGAAGAAACATCAGAATTTTTTTTTTAAAAAGAGAGGATATGAAAGAAAAAAATAAATAATGAAGCTAACAAAAATCTACAGTGTGGGTCTTCTACTATATGCTTCCCAAAGTGGGTTAAAATACATCCATTCCAATCAAGAATAGCCAATTATGTAAATCTGTACTCTTAACATAGAACGTTAACTGAGGCCGTGAGAAAGAAGGAGCAGATGGAGAGACCCTTGGGAGAGCTGGTGTAAATAAAAACTCCTGAGGCAGAAAGGATCCTTCCACTCAAGGGAAAAATCCAATCTTTTCCCTGAAACAGTTTTCTCTTCGTGCACTTAGAGTGCAATACAAATGTGCAACAAGGAGTTGGGTCCATCAGGATATTCAACCTTCCAAAACAGTGTCCAGCTCCACAGTTAATAATTTAGTATGGTCCATTTCTTGGAGAAAAGAAGAGTCTCCTTTCAGAGGACCATTTTGTACCAATTACACTCATCTCTGAATTCAGGGCTCAAACTCACTTTATAGCTAGTAGGCCAGAGATCTCAGCCACTTTCTCATGGGCCTTACCAACCACAGCAGGTGGTAGTAACACAATGATGCTCTTTTGGACATGATCGTGATGGTGGTAATGTATTTCACTGCTAATATTCATACCATCATCCTCTATGGAGTAGGAGGAAGAAAAGGAGTTGGGTGGTATTTTATCTTACATATCATTTTTTTCATGGACAGCTCTTATCCTGCAGTCCCCATTTTTTTTCCCCATTGCCTTCTCTCTGCCCTTTCCATCTTTATCCTTTACTACCTCTCCAGCACCTCCTCATCTTGCTTCTCATGAACTAAAATAGACAACCTAGTAGGTATTCTCCCCTACATTTCTCCCTGGTCATTGAAACTACTGAAGGGAGGACTTGCCTTATCAGACACAAAAATATTCTAGAAAGGTACTGCTAATAAAAGACTATGGTCTTGGAATAGACAGATAAGTTAGTAGAATAAAAAACAGTGAAGAGAAATAAATCCTAATGTAAACTGGAGTTTAATATGTAACTAAGGTGATATTTCAGTAAGTGGGAAGAGGTAGTTCATTTCATAAATGGAGCTTGAACATAAGTCACCCTTTCAAAGCGTACAATTAAGCAAGCCATTTATTTTTATTTTTATTTTAAACTTTCATGGAAAACTACCAAAGGAAACCTGGAGTGCAGAATGACTGTTTACTCAAGCAGAGGATAGAAACACAGAAGCATCAGAAGCTTATCCTTAAAGTAAAGGCACAGTTGACAGATGAAACACTAAACATCTGTGGTTACTGGTGCCACGTAGAAACATTCTTGGTGAAGAAGGTCAAACAACAGGATAGTCAAAATATATTTCACCTGGAGCTTCTTGTCATTTAACCTAAATGAAACTCTCCTTTTCCTGATTATTCCCCCATTGCAGGAACAAACAATATTAGAAGACCATGGCTAAGAATTTGATTGACACCTCATTCTAGAAAGATTTTCTACCTCCAGGAATCCTCTCTTTTCAATGGCTCTAAACCAGATGTTCCAGAGAGCACCAATCTCATCCCCCTAGAGGTGTGCATTGTGGCAATCCTGGCCACATGAGGTTTAAATACTGAAAATGAAAATCAGCAAATATTAAACTGATGATTTTTACCTTTTCCTTTAATGCATCTTTCACTGCAGTTTTTCATCCTGGAGGTCAAGCTATGAGAAATATTACCCCATAGCAGGAGAGGGTGAAATTTCATTTCTTAGGGAGATTTTAGGCTTAAAAACCAGGTTTTGTGGAAAGAGAAGCTTTGCTAAATTCCTTTGTCTCCTTCTTTAGCGTATCGAGAGCAATCCTGGAGGGCCCAGGTAGTGGCCTTCTGTAGTATAGAGATGATATCCCCAGGACCCTTGTTTAAGGCTTAGCTAGAGTCAAGAGGAAGAAGTGGTTAAAGGAAAATCCTATTCCTTCATCTCCTTCCTGAGGAAGACAAAGGGAAACCTAGGTGGGAGAAAGTAGCAATGGAACACGTGTTTCCTGACTGCCCCTCTAGGCTTTGTTCCCAAGGGTGGGAGGCACGCGAGGTAACGCAGAAGTCAAGCTGCTCCTCTTAGGTTGCCAGACAGCCACCTGAGCTGGACCCCAAAAGGACACGGCATCGAGGTAATATAACAGAGAAGCCCTGGGCTTTACTGCTGAGCTGATCTCAGCCCCCAGGTGGCCCACACACTGAGCTGGGAGAGTGGGCTGCCAGGGACCTTATGGGACACGGCTAGGTGACCTTGCAAAGGCAGAGGAGGGTAGGGCAGGAGGGGGATGTTTCACAGCCCGTGAGAGCTATGGGAAGGCCAAATCAGGAAGAGGAAGGTGGCCCAGGCTCCGAGGGGACATTCTAAGCCAAAAGAAGCCATGCACTTTCCAGCTGCAGATATGAAGCCAGTAAGGAAAGAGTACCCAGGGGGCCAAAGGACAGTGCCAAGGAGCTGGCTGCTACAAGCCACTGCACGGGTGAGCCAGAGGCCAGGGCCATTTCCTCCAAGTGACCCACAAAGCCAGACGCCATTGAAAGGAGAGGAACCTGCGGAGGAAGAGACTTTCCAAAGACTGAGGATTTTTGTTTGAAAGTCTTTGTTCTACCTGAAAAAGAGTAAGTAAATGATTGGGACAAAAGTAAAACTTTAAACTGCTTTAGGCCCTCAGTTAATTTTTGTTTTCCTGCTAAACAGCCAGTGAGGGCACAGGGAAATGCCGGCTAAATCACAAACAAAAGTAGTTAATTTTCACTGCAAAACCACGTGGCAGTGCACGTTCAACCTCTGCCTGGGCAGCTCGGCTCCCTGGTCTGTTTCTGGATTTTCAGAGAAGCAGCTCCAGGGCTCACTAAGAACCACCTTCAGGGGTTTGAAGAAGAACCCAAAGAAGACGATGCTAACTACCATCAGAACGTATATTCTTCTTAACCCACTCCCAGAGAAATTCAGGCACAGAAAAAAACACTTCTAAACAATTTTACTATCAACAAGTAATGAGCTGTGCAGCGTGAAAGAGCACGTGCAGAAACCTCTCCTCCCCACTCCTCTATTAGCTGTTTCCAACCTCTTTCCACGTCTCCTTGGTTAGGCATTGAATCTTGGCTAAAGAAGATATTCTGATTTTTTTTTTTTTTTCCTTTTTCTTCTCAAACCACAGTAACTCACACAGGAGCCAAACCCCTTAACTAAAGAATAATTTATGGCACAGCTGCTAGTGTTTTAAACAAAATCATTTGGGAGATGGGGGCTGGGAGCCAGGAGGTCAGCAGTTGATTTCTGAGTAATGTATGCGGGGGCCTCCTCCCCAGGCTGGCCTGCTGGGTTATCACATTACCCCAAGGCCTGTGCCAAGGCTAGGGACAATGCTGCTTGGACCCTATTCGTCCCCTCCATGGACTCAGCAGAGCCCGCAGAGCGGTGGGGCTCTCCGCTCTAAGGACACTTGCCCTGCGGAAGGGCTCGTGTTTCAGTGGTGGAAGGGTTACTGAAATGTAAGAGGTTCTGTGACCTCAGTGAAGAGAGGCCATGTTGCTTGGATAAGTGATCCTTAAGCACATCATGTGGATCAACTGAAGGCAACCGGGCTCCCCAACAAAAGCTCTAAGTGGCGCTTAGCAAGGCAAGGTCCAAGCGGCACAATACAGAAGGCTGACTCATTAAAGACTTTGTGCACACACGCTTGGCCTGTCCTCTCTGCTTATAGATCCCACACATGACACTGAATGTCCCTACTAGGTTACCTTGACAGCTGGGCAGGCTCTAGGCCGTGGTGTCGAACCCAGGTGTGAATGATTAAGAACTGGCCTGCCACTGCAGACAGCAGGACCAAAACAACACCAGCTGGGAACGGCTTCTGCAGTAGGACTTCCAGATCTATGTGCTGGGTGTCACTGGAGGCAAAGTGGAGCCCGGACTGGCAAAAACCCTGTTTCTCCTTTTCCTGTTACAGAGAAAGTTTCAGCTGCTCTATAGAAAATGAGGCAGTCAGGAGAATGCCCCCCCTCCCCCAGGAGACTGGCAGTGAGTGTCCGGAACATAGTGTCCGGGCGCTGGCTTGAGGGAAAGTGCTTTAGGTGGAGAGAGCTGCCGCTGTGTTGGAGAACCCATGTCCTAGTGATGGCCCTTCCTCCTCCTGCCTTGCCGGGTGTGTGGACCAGAGCAAGCCGTCCAATGTCAGTATGCACGGGGTCAGCGGCTGGTGCTGCCTTGCAAAGAATTGTGCCCACTCCCTCCAGCATCCTGTGTGTCTGTGGGAAGCCTGGGATCTGTGAACTGAGGGAGCCTCTGTGGTCTACACATGGGCCTCCTTGGGGATACACTGCGCTGGCAGAGTGAACAGGCTCGTGAAAACTTCTGTGGTGTGGTAAACTGTGGTCGACTTGGCAAGGCTTCTCTGCATACGAATCAACAACATAAGTGTCACTCCACTCAATTCAAAAAATACTTCCAGCAGAATTTCCCAAATGGTTTATAACAGTACATGCTCAATATTTTGCATTTCAAGAGTCAGCTTTCTCTTGGAAGACTATAAGGTATACCAAAAACCATACAAAATCCCCCATATCATATATGCTTTTTACTATGGCTCTAACTGTACAACATCTAATAACTTTTCTCCCAGATAAAGAAAATTAATTTAATCCACTCATCTTCCATCTACTATCTTTTCAGTTTCAATGGGGAAAGAAAAGCAAAAGTGGAAAACAAATTATTTTTGTTTTAAGAGAATTAATATAGTTAAGAAAGTATGCCCTTCTAGACCGGTCATGATAGGCCCCTGCCTGGCTTCAACAGCGGATACTGTATCAAACGTTATAGCACGTTACAGCATTTTGCTGATGAACATGCCCCACTGAATTTCTAACCATTCATTTGCGAAATTGTACTTTTTAAAACTTGACAAGACTTGTTTGGTTACTGAATTATATCCTCTTCCAAATTTCTTCCTTCTGAAAGGTTTTCTTTCTTTCTTAAAGGGATATTATCCTTGCTTTGCACAGCTTTCTTAATAGTCAGATGTTCTCAATATACTTCACAGCTCCATCTATCCCCACTGGTTAATTTTCACATCTGAATGGTATATGGTAAAGGCCAATTTCGCAATCAGAAGGTGTTGCCTTAAAAACAATTTACTAGAGAAGGAAAGGGAATCTGGTGTCAGAGCAGGTCTGACCGAGGCTCTGCATTTTAGTTGGAGGCTTTTACCCCCTTGGTTTCTCTTAAAAGGGTCAAATGAGATACAAACCAAAGGGCCACCGGTCCATCCTCCTGAGACGTGATTGTTTATGCCCAGCAGACAGAAAGGACTTCATGAAACAATGCTCGTTGCATCCCACTCCTTGTTGGTCTACACAGAAATTTAAATATAGAAACCATCTTCCAGGGCCAGGAAGGAAAATAGGTTTTTTTTTTGTTTTTTTTAAAATATAGAACTATCTGGCCAACATTTAGGGTATATGTCATTTTTATTGTCATATTCCGTATACCCACAAATCCCAAAGTGTGTTCCATATTGAGATTTTGGCTGCTATTAAGACCACAACTTTGGAACAGAAAGGCCTGCCTCCTTTCATAGAAGCAGGAGAGAGAAAGAATAGAGGCCTCAAATGTATCTATTTATACTGATCTTACTAATCATTACTACTGATCTTTAATATTGAGCTTCAATTATTTTTTCACCTACTTCTTATTATGGGAAATTCTTATGCCATAAACAATCACTTAATTCTCTTTGCTTCTACCTAGGATATTAATTGCTTTTTTTTTTTTTTTTTGCTAAAAATCAGTAGTTTCTAAAGTTCATGACCCTTCAGTCACATTACCCTCCTAGGATTCTTAACTTGGGGTTTACTTGGATGGGGAAAAAAAATTTGTAGTGGTATCAGTGACTTTAACAGTATAAATTACAGATTTTTTATATCATGTAAAAACTGTACATACAGAGGAATTATTTATGCTCATTGCTGTGTTCAAATCAGGTAATTTTTATAAAAACTCACTGATAGCTATTGCTTTTAGCTTATTTATAAAAGGGCAAATTTATCACCATATTACAGATCTTTAAAAATTTTGGTAATTGCATGTCACAATAATCCTATGCATTTTACTTTATGCATTTAATTTTTTTCTGAAAAGTAAAACAAATTAGCATTAATCTGAGAGAGAGAGTCCACAGGCATTGCCAGACTGCTGAAGGAGATGGTGGCACACAGACACACGAAAGCTAAGAAATCACATACCAAGTCTACATGATTGGTGGTGCAGCCCTGGTGATATATGAAGAAGGATTCGAAGGAGCTAGGGAAAGAGGGCCTCCTTAGTTATCAATGTTGGCCATACGTGGGGGGAAAATACAGGGATGTGTGCTACGTATATGCTATTCCCAACTCCAACACCGATGGGCAATATTTACATATTTGTTGGGGCGGGGGGGGAATAATGAGCTACATTATGGTTCAATCATCATAAAAAATGCTAATTTCTTTTAAGTCCACTAACTATTGCCAAACATTCTATAAGCAAAATTCATGCAGCTAATTCCATTGTAAGGATACTTTTAAAACCCTACAAAATGCTTCTTTATTTTGAGGCCAATCCAGGAACAACAATGTGAAACAATTTCTCATTTTCCATAGAAATGTTTTTCATTTTTTTAAAAAATCTCATCTAAGGCCTTAAATTGAGACTGCCTTGTTTTTGCATAAACTGCTCCCAATCTTGTCACATATTTTTGTGGCTTTGTGCTGCCAGTGATAGAAGTCTCATAGTCATTTCAAATATAAAACCTCATGAAGTTCGTTTCAAAATCCTTGTAGTGGAGAAGTCACCTATTAAATCACCCCCTCAGCAGATAGGGTGTCGGCCATGTGGTCTGGAATGGAGTACTTAGCAAGGAGTAGCTAAGGAGAAGGCAGGTAATTGAAGTAATTCGTGGCACTTGCACATTTGAAAGCATTTTACTACATTTCCTGACCAAGCAGAAGCCCTCTTGCTGATTAAAAAAAAATAAAAAAGTTGGGCATTTGAAAATGTAATACATAGAAAAATGGAAAGGTACAGTTAGGGAGTGGTCAATACTGGAAGAACTGTCGGGAAGTGGGACCTGGGGTTTCCAGACACTTGGGGCCCAAAGAGAAAGTACTTGTGAAATTTATAGCAGTCACTTTCTCCATCTTATTATATCCTTCACTATCCTTTTTTTTTTTAACATCTTTATTGGAGTATAATTGCTTTACAGTGGTGTTAGTTTCTGCTGTATAACAAAGTGAATCAGCTATACATATACATATATCCCCATATCTCCTCCCTCTTGCATCTCTCTCCCACCCTCCCTATCCCACCCCTCTAGGTGGTCACAAAGCACTGAGCTGACCTCCCTGTGCTATGCGGCTGCTTCCCACTAGCTATCTATTTTACATTTGCTAGTGTATATATGTCCACGCCACTCTCTCACTTCATCCCAGCTTACCCTTCCCCCTCCCTGTGTCCTCAAGTCCATTTTCTATGTCTGCGTCTTTATTCCTGTCCTGCCCCTAGGTTCTTCAGAACCTTTTTTTTTTTTTTTTTAGATTCCATATATATGTGTTAGCATGCGGTATTTGTTTTTCTCTTTCTGACTTACTTCACTCTGTATGACAGACTCTAGGTAAATCCACCTCACTACAAATAACTCGATTTCATTTCTTTCAATGGCTGAGTAATATTCCACTGTCCTTCACTATTCTTTTCTACCTCCTATTCCTTTCCCTTCTCCTGTCTCCATTATTTTCTCCTCTAAATTTGCAAACCCTCTCTCTCTCTTCCATCTTCTCTATTTTTTGTTCTCTCCTCTCCCTCTCTTCCTACAAGAAAATCCCACTTTTGAAAAGGAAGTAGTCAAAAAATCTCTGAGGTTGTAGTGTTTGCATGACATATCATTTCCCATTCTTTTGCTTTCAAACAACCTATGTCTTTATATTTGAAGTGTGTCTCTTGTTAACAGTATATATTTGGGTCATGCATGTGTGAACACAGGTGTGTTTTAATCTATTCTAATAATCTCTTTTAATTGGAATGTTTAGATCACTTACAGCAAATGTAATAATTGATAAAGTTGGGATTAGCTCTACAATTTTGTTATCTGTTTTCTAATTATCTAATCTGTTCTTTGGCCTTTTATTCTTCTCTTCCTTACTTTCTTCAAATTAAGCAAATATTTTTATTATTCATTATATTTCTTCAATTGGCTTTTTAGCTATATCTTTTGTATTATTTTTAATGATTACACTAGAGGTTAGAATACGCACACCTGATTATAATTTACCTTGGATATTTTATGATATCACAAACGTTTTTACCACCCGCTCTGCCTTTTGGTATTGTTGTCATATATATTACTTCTACATGTTATAAAAATCACAAAGCATTGCTATTTTGTTGTATATCTTTTTTTTAACTGACTTTTATGTTCACCCACATATGTATCCTTTCTGATACTTTTCCCTTCTTGTTAATATAGTTTCAAAATACACAAAGCAAAACCTGATAGATTGCCAAGATAAACAGACAAATCCACAAATGAAATTAGATATTTCAATACCCTCCTTCTCAGTAAATAATACAAGTAGACAGAAAATCAGTAAGAATATAAAAGATTCAACACTATCAACCTGATGAATACTTATAGAACACTCCATTCAACATGAGCAAATATACAGTCTTTTCAAGTATACACAACATATTTAACATTATATACATTATTTTGTGCCACAAAACAACTCTAAATAAATTGAAAAGGATTCAAGATGTACATAATATGTACTTTGACCACAAAGGAAGTGAATTAGAGATCAATAACAGAAAGCTACCCAGAATACCCAAATATGTACCAACTAAATAACACATTTCTAAATAACCCATGGGTCAAATGAAAAATTAAAAGGGAAGCTAGAAAGTATTTTGAACAGAAAAGAAGGGAGTATATTAAACACAAATAAAGTAGAGAAAATGACATAATATAGATCAGAGCAGAAATCAATGAAATGGAAGAAAAATACCATATCGATGAACTCAAAAGCTGATTCTTTAAGGAAAATCAATAAGATTGCTAACCCTCTAGACTACTAATCAAGAAAAAAAATAAGAGAAAAGATACAAACTGCCAATATCAGAAATGTGAAACTGACATCATTACAAATTCTGCAGATATTAAAAGAATAATAAGGGACAATTATAAAAAATACTTTATGCCAATAAATTTGACAACTATATGAAATGATCAAATTCCCTGAAAGATGCTAAATATCAAGGCACACTCAAAAAGAAATCAAGAATATCAATAGCTATATATCAGCTAAAGAAACTTCTTAGGAACCTTCCCACAAAGAAAATTCCTGGTTTATATGGATTCATTAGTGAATTCTACCGAACACTTGAGGAATAAATACCATCAATTTTCATCAACTCTTCCAGAAAAGTGAAGAGAAGTAAATAATTCCAAACTCATTCTATGAAGCCAGAATTACCTGATATCAAAACATGATAGATATTACAAGAAAACAAAACTAGAGATCGGTTCAAGATGGCGGAGTAGAAGGACGTGTGCTCACTCCCTCTTGCGAGAGCCCTGGAATCACAACTAACTGCTGAACAATCATCAACAGGAAGACCCTGGAACTCACCAGAAAAGATACCCCACACACAAAGACAAAGGAGAAGCCACAATGAGATGGTAGGAGGGGTGCAATCACAATAAAATCAAATCCCATAACTGCTGGGTGGGTGACTCACAGACTGGAGAACACTTATACCACAGAAGTCCACCCACTGGAGTGAAGGTTCTGAGCCCCACGTCACGCTTCCCAACCTGGGGGTACAGCAATGGGAGGAGGAATTCCTAGAGAATCAGACTTTGAAGGCTAGCGGGATTTGATTCAGGACTTTGACAGGACTGGGGGAAACAGAGACTCCACTCTTGGAGGGCGCACACAAAGTAGTGTGTGCATCGGGACCCAGGGGAAGGAGCAGTGACCCCATAGGAGACAGAACCAGACCTACCTGCTAGTGTTGGAGGGTCTCCTGCACAGGCGGGGGGTGGCTGTGTCTCACTGTGAGGACAAGGACATTGGCAACAGAAGATCTGGGAAGTACTCCTTGGTGTGAGCCCTCCCAGAGTCTGCCATTAGCCTCACCAAAGAGCCTGGGTAGGCTCCAGTGCTGGGTTGCCTCAGGCCAAACAACCAACAGGGAGGGAACCCAGCCCCACCCATCAGCAGACAAGATGATTAAAGTTTGACTGAGCTCTGCCCACCAGAGCAACAGGCAACTCTACCCGCCACCAGTCCCTTCCATCAGGAAACATGTACAAGCCTCTTAGATAGCCTCATCCACCAGAGGGCAGACAGCAGAAACAAGAAGAACTACAATCCTGCAGCCTGTGGAACAAAAACCACAGTCACATAATGACAGACAAGATGAAAAGGCAGAGGGCTATGTACCAGATGAAGGAAAAACATAAAACCCCAGAAAAACAACTAAATGAAGTGGAGATAGGCAACCTTCCAGAAAAATAATTCAGAATAATGATAGTGAAGATGATCCAGGACCTCAGAAAAAGAATGGAGGTAAAGATCAAGAAGATGCAAGAAATGTTTAACAAGGACCTAGAAGAATTAAAGAACAAACAAACAGAGATGAACAAAACAATAACTGAAGTGAAAAATACACTAGAAGGAATCAATAGCAGAATGACTGAGGCAGAAGAACAGATAAGGGACCTGGAAGACAGAATGGTGGAGCTCTCTGCTAAGGAACAGTATAAAGAGAAAAGAATGAAAAGAAATGAAGACAGCCTAAAAGACCTCTGGGACAATATTAAATGCAACAACATTCCCAGAAGGAGAAGAGAGAGAGAAAGGACCAGAGAAAATATTTGAGGAGATTATAGTAAAAAAATTCCTTAGCATGGGAAAGGAATTAGCCACCCAAGTCCAGGAAGTGCAGAGTGTCCCATACAGGATAAATCCAAGGAGAAACATGCCGAGACATATAGTAATCAAATTGGTAAAAATTAAAGACAAAGAAAAATTATTGAAAGCAGCAAGGGTAAAACGACAAATAACATAGAAGGAAACTCCCATAAAGTTAACAGCTGATTTCTCAGCAGAAACTCTACAAGCCAGAAGGGAGTGGCATAACATATTTAAAGTGATGAAAGAGAAGAATGTACAACCAAGATTACTCTACCCTGCAAGGATCTCATTCAGATTCAATGGAGAAATCAAAAGCTTTACAGACAAGCAAAAGCTAAGAGAATTCAGCACCACCAAACCAGCTCTACAACAAATGCTAAAGGAACTTCTCTAAGTGGGAAACACAAGAGAAGTAAAGGACCTACAAAAACAAACCCAAAACAGTTAAGAAAATGGTCATAGGATCATACATATCAATAATTTCCTTAAACATGAATGGATTAAATGCTCCAACCAAAGAAAACAGGCTCACTGAATGGATACTAAAACAAGACCCATATATATGCTGTCTACAAGACACCCACTTCAGACCTAGGGACACATACAGACTGAAAGTGCGGGGATGGGAAAAGATATTCCATGCAAATGGAAATCAAAAGAAAGCTGGAGTAGCAATTCTCATATAAGATAGACTTTAAAATAAAGAATGTTACAAGTGACAAGGAAGGACACTACATAATGATCAAGGGATCAATCCAAGAAGAAGATATAACAATTATAAATATATATTTACCCAACATAGGAGCACCTCAATACATAAGGCAACTGCTAACAGCTATAAAAGCGGAAATCGACAGTAACACAATAATAGTGGGGGACTTTAACACCTCACTTACAGCAATGAGCAGATCATCCAAACAGAAAATTAATAAGTCAACACAAGCTTTAAATGACACAATAGGTCAGATAGATTTAATTGATATCTGTAGGACATTTCATCCAAAAACAGCAGATTACACTTTCTTCTCAAGTGCACATGGAAGATTCTCCAGTATAGATCACATCTTGGGTCACAAATCAAGCCTCGGTAAAGTTAAGAAAATTGAAATTATATCAAGCATCTTTTCTGACCACAATGCTATGAGATTAGAAACCAATTACAGGGAAAAAAACATAAAAAACACACACACATGGAGGCTAAAGAATACGTTACTAAATAACCAAGAGATCAGTGAAGAAATCAAAGAAGAAATCAAAAAATACCTAGAGACAAATGACAATGAAAACACGACAATCCAAAACCTATGGAGACAGCAAAAGCAGTTCTAAGAGGGAAGTTTATAGCAATACAAGCATACCTCAAGAAACAAGAAACATCTCAAATAAACAATCTAACCCTACACCTAAAGGAACTGGAGAAAGAAGAAATAACAAAACCCAAAGTTATTAGAAGGAAAGAAATCATAAAGATCAGAGCAGAAATAAATGAAATAGAAACAAAGTAAACAATAGCAAAGATCAATAAAACTAAAAGCTGGTTCTTTGAGAAGATAAACAAAATTGATAAACCATTAGCCAGACTCATGAAGAAAAAGAGGGAGAAGACTCAAATCAATAAAATTAGAAATGAAAAAGGAGACGTTACAACAGACACCGCAGAAATACAAAGCAACCTAAGAGACTACTACAAGCAACTCTATGCCAATAAAATGGACAACCTGGAAGAAATGGACAAATTCTTAGAAAGGTATAACCTTCCAAGACTGAACTAGGAAGAAATAGAAAATATGAACAGACCAAACACAAGTAATGAAATTGAAACTGTTATTAAAAATATTCCAACAAACAAAAGTCCAGGACCAGATGACTTCACAGGTGAATTCTATCAAACGTTTAGAGAAGCTCTAACACCCATCCTTCTCCAACTCTTCCAAAAAATTGCAGAGGAAGGAACACTCCCAAACTCATTCTATGAGGCCACCACCACCCTGATACCAAAACCAGACAAAGATACTACAAAAAAAGAAAATTACAGACCAATATCACTGATGAATATAGATGCAAAAATCCTCAACAAAATCCCAGCAAACAGAATCCAACAACACATTAAAAGGATGATACACCATGATCAAGTGGGATTTATCCCAGGGATGCAAGGGTTCATCAATATAGGCAAATCAATCAACGTGATACACCATATTAACAAATTGAAGAAGAAAAACCATATGATCATCTCAATAGATACAGAAAAAGCTTTTGAAAAAATTCAACACCCATTTATGATAAAAACTCTCCACAAAGTGGGCATAGAGGGAACCTACCTCAACATAATAAAGGCCATATATGACAAACCCACAGCAAACATCGTTTTCAATGGTGAAAAACTGAAAGCATTTCCTCTAAGATCAGGAACAAGACAAGGATGTCCACTCTCACCACTATCATTCAACAGTTTTGGAAGTCCTAGCCATGGCAATCAGAGAAGAAAAAGAAATAAAAGGAATACAAATTGGAAAAGAAGAAGTAAAACTGTCACTGTTTGCAGATGGCATGATACTGTACATAGAGAATCCTAAACATGCCACCAGAAAACTACTAAAGCTAATCAATGAATTTGGTAAAGTTGCAGGATACAAAATTAATGCACAGAAATCTCTTGCATTCCTATACACTAATGATGAAAAATCTGAAAGAGAAATTAAGGAAACACTCCCATTTACCACTGCAACAAAAAGAATAAAATACCTAGGAATAAACCTACCTAGGGAGAAAAAAGACCTGTATGCAGAAAACTATAAGACACTGATGAAAGAAATCAAAGATGATACCAACAGATGGAGAGATATACCATGTTCTTGGATTGGAAGAATCAATATTTTGAAAATGACTATACTACCCAAAGCAATCTACAGATTCAATGCAATCCCTATCAAATTACCAATGGCATTTTTTACAGAACTAGAACAAAAAATCTTAAAATTTGTATGGAGACACAAAAGACCCCGAATAGCCAAAGCACTCTTGAGGGAAAAAATGGAGCTGGAGGAATCAGGCTCCCTGACTTCAGACTATACTGCAAAGCTACAGTAATCCAGACAATATGGTACTGGCACAAAAACAGAAATATAGATCAATGGAACAAGATAGAAAGCCCAGAGATAAACCCACGCACCTATGGTCAACTAATCTATGACAAAGGAGGCAAGGATATACAATGGAGAAAAGACAGTCTCTTCAATAAGTGGTGCTGGGAAAACTGGACAGCTACATGTAAAAGAATGAAATTAGAACACTCCGTAACACCATACATAAAAATAAACTAAAAATGGATTAGAGACCTAAATGTAAGACTGGGCACTATAAAACTCTTAGAGGAAAACATAGGAAGAACACTCTTTGACATAAATCACAGCAAGATCTTTTTTGATCCACCTCCTAGAGTAATGGAAATAAAAACAAAAATAAACAAATGGGACCTAATGAAACTTAAAAGCTTTTGCACAGCAAAGGAGACTACAAACAAGACGAAAAGACAACCCTCAGAATGGGTGAAAATATTTGTAAATGAATCAACGGACAAAGGATTAATCTCCAAAATATATAATATTTATATATTATAAATATAATATGTGAAATATAAATAATATATGTTTATATTAAAACATATAAACAGCTCATGAAGCTCAATATTAAAAAAAACAAACAACCCAATCAATAAATGGGCAGAAGACCTAAATAGACATTTCTCCAAAGAAGACATACAGATGGCCAAGAAGCACATGAAAAGCTGCTCAACATCACTAATTATTAGAGCAATGCAAATCAAAACTACAATGAGGTATCACCTCACACCAGTTAGAATGGGCATCATCAGAAAATCTACAAACAACAAATGCTGGAGAGGGTGTGGAGAAAAGGGAACCCTCTTGCACTGTTGGTGGGAATATAAACTGATACAGCCACTATGGAGAACAGTATGGAGGTTCCTTAAAAAACTAAAAATAGAATTACCATTGACCCAGCAATCCCACTACTGGGCATATACCCAGAGAAAACCGTAATTCAAAAAGACACATCACCCCAATGTTCATTGCAGCACTATTTACAATAGGAAGGACATGGAAGCAACCTAAATGCCCATCGATAGATGAATGGATAAAGAAGATGTTGTACATATATACAATGAAATATTACCCAGCCATATAAAGGAACGAAACAGGGTCATTTGTAGAGATGTGGATGATCTAGAGACTGTCTACAGAGTAAAGCAAGTCAGAAAGAGAAAAACAAATATCATATAATAACACATATATGTGGAACCTAGAAAAATGGTACAGATGAACTGGTTTGCAGGGCAGAAATTGAGACACACAAGTAGAGAACAAATGTATGGACACCAAGGGGGGAAAGTGGCAGTGGGGAGCTGGTAGTGGTGTGATGAATTGGGAGATTGGGATTGACATATATACACTAATATGTATAAAATGGATAACTAATAAGAACCTGCTGTATAAAAAAATAAATTTAATTTAATTTAAAAATAAAAAAAAAGAAAACAAAACTATAGACCAATATTCCTAATGAGCATAGATGGAAAAGTTCTTAAGAAAAATTTAGCTCACTGAATCTAACCATATATAAAAAGGATAATACATAATGACCAAGAAGGGTTGACTCCAGGAATGCAAAGGTAGTTAACATTCAAAAATCAATCAGTTAAACTTCCATTTATAAAATAAATAAGTCATGAAAAGGTAAGGTACAGCAGCGTGACTGTAGTTAATAATACTGTATTGCATGTTTGAAAGTTGCTAAGACAGTATATCGTAAATGTCCTCATCACAAGGAAAAAAATTTTTTGTGACTATGTATGGTGACAGATGTTAACTAGACTTATTGTGGTGATAATTTTGCAATACATACAAGTATCAAGTCATTGTTTTATACACCTGAAACTAATGTAATATGTCAATTATACCTCAATAAAATTTTTTAATCAAGAAAAGTAGTTTATTGTTATAGAAAATCAGAGTCTGGCTATCTTTGGGAGTGAGGAGATGCCTGAGTGAAAGCACAGAGAAGATTCTGGGAGAGGCTGATATATATCTTGACCCAGATAATGATTATGCAAATATATGAACAAAAGGAAAAAAAATGGTTTCATTAAGACTATCAATAAAAAATATTATTTTTTATTAGTGGTAGTGGGTATTATTCACTGGTGAAAAACAGTAACAAATATCTTCTGGCTGTTTTCAGAGACCATAAATTTAAAAAAAAATTTGCATTTGATTTCATAAAAACTTAAACTTCTATATAGAAAAACATACTCTGAACAATTGAAATGGCAGATGATACACTAGTTTTAAAAATTGCAACATATCTGTAATATATAATGATTTTCCTACAAATAAATACAAAGATGAACATAATAATAGAAAAAATAGACATCAACTATGTCTAGACAATTCAGAAAATTAAAAAATACAGTCACTCAACCTATGAAAATTATGTTTATTAAAAAAAGGAAATCATCATAAAACATAACAAGGTGCCATTTTAGCTTATTAAAATGCTAAAGATTTTTAAAATATTTAAGAGTGATAGTATTTAAGAGTGAGAATATAAAATTCCCTTGAGACTCAGATGTCCAAGGCATCTAGACCAGAACTAGTTTGGTCTTTGAGCTCCCAGGAATAACTGAATTTTTCTACTGCATCATTTATTACTGAAATATTTGAGACAGAACACTGGCTATTTTATAATGAAACTGGCAAAACTAATCAAATTCTCTGCTTGTGCGTTGGTGAGAAAAGCTTGCAATAACTTTCTCATGACACATCCTCAATTTTAGAACTCATTTGGAACTTGATGACATTCAGACTGAAAGAACCAATTTATTTCTTCTCTAACATTACCCCAATATGTGATGAAATGTGGCTAAGAGAAATGGCTTATATAACCCATGGATAAATGAAAACAACTTTGTCATGTGATGACTTGAAAGCTGTCTTAAATTTACAGTAGTATTTCAGAGAATAGTGGTTAGAAAAAGCTCTACACACACTATAACCCTTTATCTTCTTTCTCTAGATAGTAGTTTTCAAAATGTGGTCCCTGAAGCAGCAGCACTGTTAGAAATGTAAATTCCTGGGCCGCCCTCTACTACTCAATATGAAACTCTGGGGTTGGAGCACTGCAGTCAGTTATTTAACAAACCCTCTAGATGATTCCAATGAATATAAAGTTTGAGAATGACTGTTCCAGGTGGTCTTTGATACAGATCCTTAAAGATCTACTTAAGAGAATAGAATAACACAATAGCTAAAATCTATAGGAAATTTTTTCTTCCATGATGTATTTGTGGAAATTTTACAGCATTTTTATCATTTGTTATGTCTGATAGGTAAATATTCCACATTTATCAGAATTCTTATCATGAATAAACAATACAGTGACATTTCAGAAGAAAAACCATACGTCGGGCTTCCCTGGTGGCACAGTGGTTGAGAATCTGCCTGCCAATGCAGGGGACACGGGTTCGAGCCCTGGTCTGGGAAGATCCCACATGCCGCGGAGCAACTGGGCCCATGAGCCACAACTACTGAGCCTGCACGTCTGGAGCCTGTGCTCCGCAACAAGAGAGGCCGCAACAGTGAGAGGCCCGCACACCGCGATGAAGAGTGGCTCCCGATTGCCACAACTAGAGAAAGCCCTCGCACAGAAACGAAGACCCAACACAGCCAAAAATAAATAAATAAATAAATTTATAAAAAAAAAAAAAAAAATACATCAATGTGTTTCTGTTTAACATGGAACATGGGGAAGACAGCAAAATCCTACTAAAAGAACCTTGGTCTTGTTTATCTTCCATTACACATTGTCATGTAATTTTTCTATGTACCCTATGTGTGTTCATTAAGTTGGACTCATGCTAACACCAAAGCCCTAGAATCTTGGCATCCACCAACGCTAATGTAATAAGAATGTTCTGCTATCATTACCATACAGCTCAAAAATTAGAGTTTAATATTACCTCATTTAGCATCTCAGAAATAAGAGGATAGAGGTAAAGAATTTGGGGGTACACATTGCCAAAAATAAAAGAAATCTGCAAATTACCAATTTAGCTCAGTTGAGTCTGCATTCTACAGCAAGGATGTTTTCTAGAAAAGAAAATCACAATATACGCTTTGGTAGAAGGGAGCGAAATTTGACAAGAGCCTCATGCCCATTTCTAACTAGACAGGGAAAATATTTCAGCAGGGATGATTAATAAAGCCATTTTTGTTCCATAGTAATCTCTGGGATCTTCAGAAAATTTTTAATACATCCTCTCTCTAATCTTTAAAGCATAATGTTTCAGTTATCTGTTGCAGTTGTCTATTCTTCTTATAAATCTGCAATTTTTACCAGACATTGTGGGGATAGCTTGTCTCTGTTCTGCATGGCATCAGCTGGCATGGCTTGAAACCTGGGGGCTGGAGTGAGTGAAGTCTCATTTACTCACATGTCTGATGAGTGATCCTAGCTGCTGGTTGAGGATTTTGCTGGGATTGTCAACCAAACACTTACCCATGTCTTCTTTATGTGTACTGGGCTTCTAAGGGTAAGCATTCTGAGAGAGAGCCAGGTGGAAAGCCATATTACCTCTTCCAGCCCAGTCTCTAAAGTCAAGGCTGGCAAGACTTCTGCCATACTCGAATAGTCAGAGCATTCCCCATCCTTCCCAGGATCGAGGGGAAAGAACATAAACCCCACTTCTTGATGAGCAAGTGCCAAGGTCCTGGGAAAGCATGTAGGACCAGAAATAAAGCTACGGCCACTTTTGCAAAATACAATGTAGCCACAGTCCACTGTCCATAACAATTCACATTTCTTCTCTAGACATGAGAGTGAGCAAGCCTGCAGATAATTCCAACCTCTAGCCTTAGCACCAACCCAGCTGATTGTGAGTGGAGGAAAAGAAAGCTATTCCCACTGAGCCCTGCCCAAGTTGCAAACTCATGAGCAAAAAAAAAATATTGTTTTGTTTTAAGCCTTTACCTATGGATTGGAATGTTATGTAGCAATAGATAAGCATAAGACAGATTCTCAACTCTTTTCCTTCATTAAACACAGGTAAGAGACACAATGGCACAGGAGACACTGTTCAACTCAACCGGACTTAAAAAATAAGATAGGCTGGCTCTCAAGCTCTCCCTCATTCTGTTCCTCCAGAAAGCATTTTGGAATATCTGAGGGTTATATCATTATAGTGATAATGCTGAATTCACCTGAATTTATACATAAATAGTATGTTACAAATTTTGGTGCCTTACCTATCATTTATGATACACCTCTGATTACACTCCGATGTGTTACAACAAGATGCAGGTTGAGCCAAAAATAAATAAATCAATTTAAAAAGAAGTTCAAATTCAAGAGAATCTACTTGCAAATTAGTAGAAGTAACCAGACAGTTCATCAAGGTTGTTGTCTACAAAAACTGCATACGAAAGTTAATAGTACTTGTTTACCTCAGATACAATTGGTTTAAAAATAGAATTTTTAGAATAGCCTATTTTTCTAGCCACAAAACTACAAAATACATGAGATTAAATTTAACATAGTAATTACAGGACTTTTATAGAAACATAAAATATTATCGAAAATACATAAGGAGATCTAAATAAATGGAGAATATAACAGGTTTTCTTGACAAGGAGTCTCAGTATTTTAAAATTTTGATTCTCTCCCAAATAACCTACAAAATCAAAGGTAATTCAATCTAAATCCTAAATTTTCTCAGAAATTGACAAGCTGTTTCAGACATTAAATGGATGATGAATAAAGGGCCAAGAATAACCAAAGAAAAACGTTTGAAGAAGATTAAAGAGAAAGAAACTTGCTCTATCATTTATCAAGAGTTGTTGTAAAGGGATAGTAATTAAAATGTGTTGTATTGGCAGAAGGATGCACATATATATCAACGTAACAGAACAGGGAGCCTAGAAACAGCCCTGTGTGTATATGAGAAATTAACATACGAGAGCAGTAGGTTCAAGTCAGTGGTGAAAGATAAAATAATAGATTATTATGAGAAAATTGACTAATCATACTGGAAAAATAGATTTGTGAGCCTACCTTTCACCATACCAAAAATAAATCCTACATGGATTAAAAATGTAAAGATAAATTGAAAAGTGTAAAACAAAATTAAGAAAAGTAAGTTTATCATGTTAGAAGTCAGGATAAAAAGCTTTTACACAAGATTCAAGAAGCACAAAGCTTATGGGGAGAAAAGGGAACCCTGGTGCACTGTTGGTGGGAAGGTAAATTGGTGCAGCCACTATGGAAAATAATATGGTGAGTCCCCCCAAAATTAAAAATAAGAGTACCATATCCAGCAATTCCACTCCTAGGTATTTATCAGAAGAAAATTAAAACACTAATTTGAAAAGATAAATGCACCTCTAGGTTCATTGCAGCATTATTTACAATAGCCAAGATAGGGAAGCAACCTAAGTGCCCATCAAATAGATGAATGGATAAAGAAGATGTGATTTTACATATATATATATATATATATATATATATATATATATATATATATATATACACACACACACACACACACACACACACACACGTGTACGTGCGCACACACACACACATATACATGCAATGGAATATTACTCATAAAAAAAGAATGAAATTTTGCCATTTGTGACAACATGGATGGACCTAGAGGGTATTAAGCTAAGTGAATTAAGTCTGACAGAGAAAGACAAATACTGTATGATTTTACTTATATGTGGAATCAAAAAAACAAAGCAAAGGAACAAACATAACAAAACAGGAACAGAGTTATAGATACAGAGAACAAACAGGTGGTTGCCAGAAGGGAGGGGATGGGGGGAAGAAAGAAATAGGTGAGGGAGATTAAAAGGTACAAACTTTCAGTTGAAAAAAAAAGAAACACAAAGCTAAAAAGGATTGATAACTTTAGCTACTTAAAATAAAAAATCTATATGAAAAAAGGCCATAAAATGGAAAGATAAGCCCCATACTTGTAGAAAATATTTGTAATTCAAGCAACCAATAAAGGATTAGGAAAGAAAATACACACTAAATAAAACCCTAAAAGCAATAAAAAAGGAAATATTTCAATAGAGAATGGATAAAGGATATGAAGAGTCAATTAATATAAGAAGAAATCGTTAAGGCCTATAAATATGCAAAAAGTGGCAAAACCTCACTGATCATTAGGAGTGATGAAAGTTAGAATAAATTGGGGCAACATTTCATAATTAGTAGATTGGCAAAACAGAAACTCTGATCATATGAAGCGTTGGCAACAATATGGGAGCAGAGAAACTTTGACAAACTACTGGTCTTAGGATACACTGGTGCATCTACTTTGGAGAGTAATTTAACAATATCTGTGGAGTTGAAAATGTGTGTACCCTACAAGACAGCAATTCTGCTTTTGAGTTATGTGTCCTGGTTAAGCTCTGAAATGAGGAGGCATTCTCAAAAATGCCAGTGCATCATTGTTGTATTAGCAAAAGTTGGAAACAGCATAACTGTTCAAGAATAAGGAAATGGATAAATTAAACAGGATTTAATAGAATACTAAAAATTAAAAATATAAATTGGAAGGGTACATATCAGCGTTTGGGAAGGAAGGAATGGTATCTCTAACACTTTCTATCTGCTACATTTATTTTACAAATATCTGAGGCAAATATTGCCAAATATCAACATTTGTTAAATTCGGGGGGGAGGATGCTTTGTGTTATGTTATATTATTATCTGTACTTTTCAATATGTTTGAAATAGCTCATAGTTAAAATATTTATTTAACTGAAGGCAATAGTAAAAATGTTAATCCTTATTGTGACCCACAACATAAGTTTGAGATAGTGGCTATGACTTTGGATGGAGTCTTTAATCTTAGAACTAAGAGAAGTTATACTAAGAATAATAATAAAAGAAGGATTTTTTAACCTTGGTTTCACTAGTGCTGTCCTCTAATCAACTAGGCTAACTGTTCACAGGTGACAACATTATAAACAAATAAAAAGCATTGTTTGCTTGAAAAAAAAAAAAAGATGCAGGTTGAAAACCACTGTCCTAGATACTCGTGGGGGTAAAAATTTCTTCAAAAAATTTTAACAAATAACTCCAAAATTAACAAATGAAAGAAAAACCCTGAGTTCAGTTATGTCTGTCTTTCAGAAAGGTTTGCGTAGGGTAGCTTGTTGCTGGCTAGACAGGAGCATGTACAAATGGAATGAGAAATGAAAACAGTATCAATAAGCAATTTGTTCTCTTCACACTGAGAGATGGTAGAGGAACCATCGGTCACTCTCTCCATCATTGGGCGAGTTCTTCTTAAGTACAGTGACCACAATTCTCATTGTGCCCAGTAGAGTCTCAACATTCTACCTGATTTCACATTCTCCCCAAATAAAATTCTGAATAATAATTTATGTGGTCATTTTATTCATAAGTCAAGTATTTACAAAAACAACTTGCAGTTTTGTGGGATGTCTTCTGATGTCTCTGGACAAATATTTGGAACAATTTCTAAAAGAATGGATCTGGATAATGTGCTTTACATCCCAATGGATAGTCCCAATCTGGAATCAAGACGTGGGAATCATGTTTTCCATGGATTCATCATGTTACACTCTGTTAGCTGTCCTCCACTTAACAATCTGACACCCTTGCAGTTATACCACTACATCTGTTGGTTACAACTGAGCAGTAAGTAGAATTTTCACTAAAAGCACTCAACATATTTTTCCAATGGTCTCCATTGGCATTTTAAATTCAGCTTTTAAGTGCTTTGTAAAATTAATTTGCTTGCTCAGGATTTCATACTTCCTTTATCGCAGTATGTAAGGAAACTGCGGGAAGAAAGTCTTTGCCCAAGTTTCTGTTGATGGAGGAGCTTTGCTTTCTATACCACTTCCATACCATACCACTTCCATACCATACCACTTCATTAAAACACTTTAACTGATTGCCTATTATGTCATCCCCATAATCAAAGCATTTTGTTGAGTTTTCTAACAGGTATTGACACATGGGTTTTGATAACTGTTATCAGACTTGAAGCTCTCAGACCAATCATTAAAATTTTTCTTGGTCTAAAAATAAATCCCCAAATAGTTTATGATTACTATAAAATGGAAAATCTGAAACATTAAAACAAGTGGCCTAGTACATGCTGTTCTCAAAATGAAGCCAAGGTCTTGGTTTTCACCTGCGAGGAGCACATCACTGCACAGATGGGAAGGCACTGGGTCCTCAGTGCTCTGGGCTAGGCTATAAATAAAGGGCTTATCATATGACAGACAAAAGCAGAGCCTGATTTCCCTGTCCATCCTCAAACCCAAAAGATCAGAAGGTCAATTCTTATCTCTGAAGTCCAAAACCATCAATTATGAAAAGTCTTTCACTTAGAGATGACTTTTATTTTCACCAGTCACCGTAAACTTGGAAGCACTGAATATCCAAGTTCATAAGATATACAGTAAGTGCCCTACATACAAACTTTCAGGTTGAGAACTTTCAAAGATGGGAACATGTGTTCGCATGTCCAATCACGTAAGTTAGTTCACGTGTCTGGTGTACATTGTCATGTGCATGCATCCTCTACAAGTGGTTGTGCTTTTGTGTACTTTACTGTACAGTACTGTATAGAGTACAGTATCTTTATTTCAAGCCCAGGATGTCCAGAAGCAAGCGTAAAAGCAGCGGAGATATAGCTGGTACTGCTAAGAAGCACCAAGCAATAACGATGGAAGCAAAAGTAAAAATAATTGAAAGAGTGGAGTGAGGTGAAAAGATGCTAGACGTCGCTCGTTCTTATAACATGAATTGTTCAACCATCGGCATTATTCTAAAGAACAAGGACAAGTTCATGGAACACGTGAAGTCTGCTGTGCCAATGATGTCGACAATAATATTGAAGAAGGGTGGAAAAGTGATGGAGATGGGGAAACTTCTCAGTGTGTGAATGAAGGATCAGCATCAGCATCAAGTCCTGCTCGGCTTAATGCTGATTCAAGAGAAAGCTAAAAGCCTTTATGAAGACTTGAAAAAGAAACACAGTGAAGAATCAGAAGGTGTGTGTTTTAGTGCCAGCCATAGCTGGTTTTATGCGTTCAAGGCTGAGCCAAACTTCACAATGTAAAAGTAAGTAGCGAGGCAGTGAGTGCAGATATGGTAGCAACCCGGGGATTTCCTGAAATGCTTCAAGAAATTATTGATGAAAGCATGTATTTACCCTAGCAGGTTTTTAATGTGGATGAGACAGGACTGTACTGGAAGAGGATGCCAGACCAAAGTTACATCAGTAAAGAGAAAAATTTGATGCCAGGCTATAAAGCAGTAAAGGTTAGGCTAATTCTGTTGTCTGGTGGCAATGTTTCCGGCAATATGAAGCTGAAGCCTCTCTTAGTTTATGATTCAGAGAACCCAAGAGCCCTTAAAAACATAGTCAAGGGCTATCTTCTGGTTGTGTGGAAGAGTAACGCCAAAGCCTGGGTTACACAGGCCATTTTCCAGGACTGTTTTTTTTTTTTGTTTTAACTACAAATTTTATTTATTTATTTTAACATCTTTATTGGAGTATAATTGCTTTACAATGGTGTGGTAGTTTCTGCTTTATAACAAAGTGAATCAGCTGTACATATACATATATCACCATATCTCCTCCCACTTGAGTCTCCCTCCCTCCCCCCCATCCCATCCCTCTAGGTGGTCACAAAGCACTGAACTGATCTCCCTGTGCTATGTAGCTACTTCCCCCAAGCTATGTATTTTACATCTGGTAGTGTATATATGTCCATGCCACTCTCTCACTTCGTTCCAGCTTACCCTTCCCCCTCCCCGGGTCCTCAAGTCCATTCTCTATGTCTGCGTCTTTATTCCTGTCCTGTCCCTAGGTTCATCAGAAAGTTTTTTTTTTTTTTTAGATTCCATATATATGTGTTAACATATGGTATTAGTTTTTCTCTTTCTGACTTACTTCACTCTGTGTGACAGACCCTAGGTCCATCCAACTCACTACAAATAACTCAATTTCGTTTCTTTTTATGGCAGAGTAATATTCCACTGTATATATGTGCCACGTCTTCTTTATCCATTCTTCTGTTGATGGACATTTAGGTTGCTTCCATGTCCTGGCTATTGTAAATAGAGCTGCAGTGAACATTGTGGTACATGTCTCTTTTTGAATTATGGTTTTCTCAGGGTATATGCCCAGTAGTGGGATTGCTGGTTCGTATGGTAGTTCTGTTTTTAGTTTTTTAAGGAACCTCCATACTGTTCTCCACAGTGGCTGTATCAATTTACATTCCCACCAACAGTGCAAGAGGGTTCCCTTTTCTCCACACCCTCTCCAGCATTTAGTTTGTAGATTTTTTGATCATGGCCATTCTGAATGGTGTGAGGTGATACCTCGTAGTTTTGATTTGCATTTCTCTAATGATTAGTGATGTTGAGCATCCTTTCATGTGTTTGACGGCAATCTGTATATCTTCTTTGGAGAAATGTCTATTTAGGTCTTTTGCCCATTTTTGGATTGGGTTGTCTGTTTTTTTGATATTGAGCTGCATGAGCTGCTTGTATATTTTGGAGATTAATCCTTTGTCAGTTGCTTCATTTGCAAATATTGTCTCCCATTGTGAGGGTTGTCTTTTTGTCTTGTTTATGGCTTCCTTTGCTGCGCAAAAGCTTTGAAGTTACTCTAGGTCCCATTTGTTTATTTTTGTTTTTATTTCCATTTCTCTAGGAGGTGGGTCAAAAAGGATCTTGCTGTGATTTATGTCATAGAGTGTTCTGCCTATGTTTTCCTCAAAGAATTTGATAGTGTCTGGACTTACATTTAGGTCTTTAATCCACTTTGGGTTTATTTTTGTGTATGGTGTTAGGGAGTGTTCTAATTTCATTCTTTTACATGTAGCTCTCCAGTTTTCCCAATACCAGTTATTGAAGAGGCTGTCTTTTCTCCATTGTATATTCTTGCTTCCTTTATCAAAAATAAGGTGACCATATGTGCATGGGTTTATCTCTGGGCTTTCTATCCTGTTCATTGATTTATATTTCTGTTTTTGTGCCAGTACCATACTGTCTTGATTACTGCAGCTTTGTAGTATAGTCTGAAGTCCAGGAGCCTGATTCCTCCAGCTCTATTATTCTTTCTCAAAATTGCTTTGGCTTTTCAGGTGTTTTGTATTTCATACAAATTGTGAAATTTTTTGTTCTAGTTCTGTGAAAAATGCCATTGGTAGTTTGACCGGGATTGCATTGAATCTGTAGATTGCTTTGGGTAGTATAGTCATTTTCACAACATTGATTCTTCCAATCGAAGAACATGGTATATCTCTCCATCTGTTTGTATCATCTTTAATTTCTTTCATCAGTGTCGTATATTTTTCTGCATACAGGTCTTTTGTCTCCTCAGGTAGATTTATTCCTGGATATTTTATTCTTTTTGTTGCAGTGGTAAATGGGAGTGTTTCCTTAATTTCTCTTTCAGATTTCTCATCATTAGTGTATAGGAATGCAGGAGATTTCTGTGCATTAATTTTGTATCCTGCTACTTTACCAAATTCATTGATTAGCTCTAGGAGTTTTCTGGTAGCATCTTTAGAATTCTCTATGTATAGTATCATGTCATCTGCAAACAGTGACAGCTTTACTTTTCTTTTTTCCGATTTGGATTCCTTTTATTTCTTTTTCTTCTGATTGCTGTGACTAAAACTTCCAAAAATATGTTGAATAATAATGGTGAGAGTGGACAACCTTGTCTTGCTCCTGATCTTAGTGGAAATGGTTTCAGTTTTTCACCATTGAGAACAATGTTGCCTGTGGAATTGTCATATATGGCTTTTATTATGTTGAGGTAAGTTCCCTCTATGCCTACTTTCTCGAGGGTTCTTATCATAAATGGGTGTTGAATTTTGTCGAAAGCTTTTTCTGCATCTATTGAGATGATCGTATGGTTTTTCTCCTTCAATTTGTTAATATAGTGTATCACATTGATTGATTTGTGTATATTGAAGAATCCTTGCATCTCTGGGATAAACCCCACTTGATCATGGTGTATGATCCTTTTAATGTGCTGTTGGATTCTCTTTGCTAGTATTTTGTTGAGGATTTTTGCATCAGTGTTCATCAGTGATATTGGCCTGTAGTTTTCTTTCTTTGTGACGTCTTTGTCTGGTTTTGATATCAGGTTGATGGTGGTCTTGTAGAATGAGTTTGGGAGTATTGCTCCCTCTGCTACATTTTGGAAGAGTTTGAGAAGGATAGGTGTTAGCTCTTCTCTAAATGTTTGATAGAATTACCCTGTGAAGCCATCTGGTTCTGGGCTTTTGTTTGTTGGAAGATTTTTCATCACAGTCTCAATTTCAGGGCTTCTGATTGGTCTGTTTATATTTCCTATTTTGTCCTGATTGAGTGATGGAAGGTTGTACTTTGCTAAGAATTTGTTCATTTCTTCCAGGTTGTCTATTTTATTGGCATATAGTTGCTTGTAGTAATCTCTCATGATCCTTTGTTTTCCTGCAGTGTCAGTAGTTCCTTCTACTTTTTCATTTCTAATTTTATTGATTTGAGTTTTCTCCCTTTTTTTCTTGATGAGTCTGGCTAATGGTTTATCAATTTTGTTTATCTTCTCAAAGAACCAGCTTTTAGTTTTATTAACTTTGCTATTGTTTCCTTCATTTGTTTTTCATTTATTTCTGATCTGATCTTTTTTATTTATTTCCTTCTGCTAACTTTGGGGGGTTTTTTGTTCTGTTTTCTCTCATTGCTTAAGCTGTAAGGTTAGGTTGTTTATTTCAGATGTTTCTTGTTTCTTGAGGTGGGATTCTATTGCTATAAACTTCCCTCTTAGAACTGCTTTTGCTGCATCCCATAGGTTTTGGGTTATCGTGTTTTCATTGTCATTTGTTTCTAGGTATTTTTTGAATTCCTCTTTGATTTCTTCAGTGATCTCTTGGATATTTCGTAGTGAATTGTTTAGCCTCCATATGTTTGTATTCTTTACATATTTTTTCCTGTAATTGATACCTAGTCTCATAGCATTGTGGTCAGAAAAGATACTTGATACGATTTCAATTTTCTTAAATTTACCAAGGCTTGATTTGTGACCCAAGATATGATCTATCTAGCACTTGAGAAGAAAGTGTATTCTGTTGTTTTGGGGTGGAATATCTTATAAATATCAATTAATTCCATCTTGTTTAATGTATCATTTAAAGCTTGTGTTTCCTTATTTATTTTCATTTTGGATGATCTGTCCATTGGTGAAAGTGCGGTGTTAAAGTCCCCACTGTGCGCACTGTGATTGTGTTACTGTCGATTTCCCCTTTTACTGCTGTTAGTATTTGCCTTATTTATTGAGGTGCTCCTATGTTGCTTGCATAAATATTTACAATTGTTATATCTTCTTCTAGGATTTATCCCTTGATCATTATGCAGTGTCCTTCTTTGTCTCTTGTAATGGTCTTTATTTTAAAGTCTATTTTGTCTGATATGAGTATTGCTACTCCAGGTGTCTTTTGATTTCCATTGGCATGGAATATCTTTTTCCATCCTCTCACTTTCAGTCTGTATGTGTCCCTAGGTCTGAAGTGGGTCTCTTGTAGACAGCATATATATGGGTCTTGTTTTTGTATCCATTCAGCCAGTCTACGTATTTTGGTTGGAGCATTTAATCCATTTACATTTAAGGTAGTTATCGATATGTATGTTCCTATTCCCATTTTCTTAATTGTTTTGGGTTTGTTATTGTAGGTGTTTTCCTTCTCTTGTGTTTCCTGCCTAGAGAAGTTCCTTTAGCATTTGTTGTAAAGCTGGTTTGGTGGTGCTGAATTCTCTTAGCTTTTGCTTGTCTGTAAAGGTTTTAATTTCTCCGTCAAATCCGAATGAGATCCTTGCTGGGTAGAGTTATCTTGGTTGTAGATTTTTCCCTTTCATCTCTTTAAATATGTTCTGCCACTCCATTCTGGCTTGCAGAGTTTATGCTGAAAGATCATCTGTTAACCTTATGGGGATTCCCTTGTATGTTATTTGTTGTTTTTCCCTTGCTGCTTTTAATATTTTTTCTTTGTATTTAATTTTTGTTAGTTTGATTAATATGTGTCTTGGTGTTTTTCTCCTTGGATTTATGCTGTATGGGACTCTCTGTGCTTCCTGGACTTGATTGACTATTTCCTTTCCCATATTAGGGAAGTTTCCAACTATAATCTCTTCAAATATTTTCTCAGTCTGTTTCTCTATCTCTTCTTCTGGGACCCCTATAATTTGAATGTTGGTGTGTTTAATGTTGTCCCAGAGGTCTCTGAGACTATCCTCATTCTTTTCATTCTTTTTTCTTTATTCTGCTCTGTGGTAGTTATTTCCACTATTTTATCTTCCAGGTCACTTATCCGTTCTTTTGCCTCAGTTATTCTGCTATTGATTCCTTCTAGAGAATTTTAAATTTCACTTATTGTGTTGTTCATCATTGTTTGTTCACTCTTTAGTTCTTCTAGGTCCTTTTTAAAAGTTTCTTGTATTTTCTCCATTCTATTTCCAAGATTTTGGATCATCTTTACTATCATTATTCTGAATTCTTTTTCAGATAGACTGCCTATTTCCTCTTCATTTGTTTGGTCTGGTGGGTTTTCACCTTGCTCCTTCACCTGCTGTGTGTTTCTCTGTCTCCTCATTTTGCTTAACTTACTGTGTTTGGGATCTCCTTTTCGCAGGCTGCAGGTTCATAGTTCCCATTGTTTTTGCTGTCTGCCCCCAGTGGCTAAGGTTTGTTCAGTGGGTTGTATAGGCTTCCTGGTGGAGGGGACTGGTGCCTGTGTTCTGGTGCATGAGGCTGGATCTTGTCTTTTGGTGGGCAGTACTGCATCCGGTGGTGTGTTTTGGGGTGTCAGTGATCTTATTATGATTTTGCCCAGCCTCTCTGCTAATGGGTGGGGCTGTGTTCCTGTCTTGATAGTTGTTTGGCATAGGGTGTCCAGTACTGTAGGTTGCTGGTTGTTGAGTGGAGCTGGGTCTTAGCATTGAGATGGAGAGCTTTTGTCATTTAATATTACGTGGAGCCGGGAGGTCTCTGGTGGACCAATGTCCTGAACTTGGCTGTCTCACCTCAGAGGCACAGGCCTGACACCTGGTCAGATCACCAAGACCCTGTCAGCCACACGGCTCAGAAGAAAAGGGAGAAAAAAAGAAAGAAAGAAAAAAATAAAATAAAACAATATTAAGTTATTAAAATAAAAATTTAAAAGTAATAAAAAAAAGGAAGAAAGTAGAGAGCAACCAAACTACAAAACAAATCCATCAATGATAACAAGCGCTAAAAACTATACAGAAAAAAAAAGAGAAAAAAAACGGACAGACAGAATCCTAGGACAAATTGTAAAAGCAAAGTTATGGAGACAAAATCACACAAAGAAGCATACACATATACACTCAGAAAAAGAGAAAAAGGAAGAATATATATATATATAATCTCTATATATTAAAAAAAAAAAAAGGAAGAGAGCAACCAAATCAATACTAATCTACCAATGATAATAAACTCTAAATACTAAACTAAGATAAGCATAAAATTAAAAACAAATTAGATGCAGAAGGCAAACCCCTAGTGTACAGTTGCTCCCAAAGTTCACCGCCTCAATTTTGGGATGTTTTGTTGTCTATTCAGGTATTCCACAGATGCAGGGTACATCAAGTTGATTGTGGAGATTTAATCCACTGCTCCTGAGGCTGCTGGGAGAAATTTCACTTTCTCTTCTTTGTTCGCACAGCTCCTGGGATTCAGCTTTGGATTTGGCCCTGCCTCTGCATGTTGGTCACCTGAGGACTTCTGTTCTTCCCTCAGACAGGACGGGAAGTAGCAGCTGATTAGGGGGCTTTGGCTCACTCAGGCCGGGGGGAAGGAGGGGTATGGAGTGCAGGGCGAGCCTGCGGCAGCAGAGGCCAGCATGACATTGCAATAGCCTGAGGCATGCCGTGTGTTATCCCGGGGAAGTTGCCCCTGGATCATGGGACCCTGGCAGTGGCGGGCTGCACAGGCTCCCAGGAGGGGAGGTGTGGATAGTGACCTGTGCTTGCACACAGGCTTCTTAGTGGCTACAGCAGCAGCCTTAGTGTTTCATGCCCGTCTCTGGTGTCCACGCTGATAGCCATGGCTCGTGCTCATCTCTGGAGCTCATTTAGGCGGTGCTCTGAATCCCCTCTCCTTACGCACCCCAAAACAATGGTCTCTTGCCTGTTAGGCAGTTCCAGACTTTTTCCCAGACTCCCTCCCAGCTAGCTGTGGTGCACTAACCCCTTCAGGCTGTGTTCTCCCAGCCAACCCTAGTCCTCTCCCTGGGATCTGACCTCCGAAGTCCGAGCCTCAGCTCCCAGCCCCCACCCGCCCCAGCGGGTGAGCAGACAAGTGTCTTGGGCTGGTGAATGCTGGTCGGCACCGATCCTCTGTGTGGGAATCTCTCCGCTTTGCCCTCCGCACCCCTGTGGCTGTGCTCTCCTCTGTGGCTCCAAAGCTTCCCCTGCAGCCACCCCCCAACCTCCGCCTGTGAAGGGGCTTCCTAGTGTGCGGAAACTTTTCCTCCTTCACAGCTCCCTCCCAGTGGTGCAAGTCCTGTCCCTATTCTTTTGTCTCTGTTTTTTCTTTTGCCCTACCTAGGTACGTGGGGAGTTTCTTGCCTTCTGGGAAGTCTGAGGTCTTCTGCCAGTGTTCAGTAGGTGTTCTGTAGGAGTTGTTCCACATGTAGATGTATTTCTGATGTATTTGTGGGGAGGAAGGTGATCTCCACGTCTTACTCCTCTACCATCTTGAAGGTCTCTCTGCAGGACTGGTTTTTCCACCACTTTATCCCGGAGGTAGAGAAATATTTCTTGCAGAAGGTCGTCCCATTCAACATTCTTTTGCTGCTTGACAGTGCTCCAGGCCATGCCCCATTCATGCACAACTTTCATCCCAATGTCAAAGTAGTGTATCTGCCATCAAATACTACATCGCTCATCCAACCTATGGACCAGGGAGTTATAGCGACTTTCAAGAAATATTATTTATGTCACACTTTTTGTCAAGCAGTAAAGGCAAGTAACAAATCAGGAATAACCTTGTGACAATTTTGGAAGGGCTATAACATCTACAAGTCCATAAAAAACACTGACTTTGCTTGGCATGAGGTTACAGCTGTCACCATGAATGGGGTTTGCAAGAACCTTTGCCCGCAATTTGTTCACCATTTTTGTGGATTTGAGAAGGTGAATGAGGAGTCCAAAGAAGTCTTCAGCAATTTAGTGACCCTCAGCGAGAAGCTGGAGCTAGATCTGCAAGAGGACGACTTCAATGAACTCCTTGCTGTGAAACATGAGGAGCTTACTAATGAAGACCTGATGGAATTGGAGGCCCAGAGAAAGGACGAAAAGAGACAAAAGGAAGAAGAAGTAACTGAACCGAAGAGATTCACAACGCAGTAAATGGCAAGGGGATTTCTTTATTTGAGGAGGCACTGTTAGTTTTTGAGGCACAGGGCCTGAACAAAGAATGGTACATGAAGGTTGCAACAGCCGTTCAGAATGCAATCTAGTGCTACTGTGTCATCTATGACGAGAAAAAAAGAACTCCTACCCAGACATCACTGGATCATTTTTTAAGGAGGGCAGATAGAATTGAATCTAGCAAGGAACCAGAAACTGTGCCATCAACATCAGGCATGAGTGAAATTTCAGCTTGCCCTCCATCTCCTATTGCTGACGATCCTTCAGCTCTACCATCTCCCACCTCCTCTCCCTCCTCCAGTCAATAACTCTTCTTGCCTGTTCACTTGATGCCAGCCCCTGTACGCCAGCTGTTGTACTATACTACTGTACTTTTCAAGGTACTGTACTGTAAGATTAAAAATGCTTTATTTTCTGTTTTTTATGTATTATTTCTGTGAAAAGTATTATAAACCTATTACAGTACAGTACTATATAGCCGATTGTGATAGTTGGGTACCTAGGCTAACTTTGTCGGACTTATGAACAAATTGGACTTACAAACGCACCCTCGGAATGGAACTCGTTCGTATGTAGGGGACTTACTGTATGTGCACTGAATATCCAGGTTCATAAGGTATATATCTCTGATTTGCTCACAAATATACAGAGTAGACTCGTATGTGCATTTGTATATGCATAGATATTTGATAACAATAGCTAACACCACCTCTCAATATTTTGTGAAATAAAAGCAAGCCATCATGTGTATTTATAAAGGAGGCCCTCTCTCTTTTTCACAAAAACAAGGCTTTTAAAATAAAGGTGCAAAATTCTGTGAGGCAGGCCCCTGTTAATCGCCTACTACATTGGTCATTTTAACTGTACTTTCAACTGAGGAAGCTGACCGAGTGTTAGTGGGATATTCTACAGGCTTAATCATCTATTTGCCCAAATCAAAAGGACTGTAGCTCTGGGGACTGTTGACCATAACTGGTCTCTTCCTCATTACCTAGCATTAATGAAGAGATATAAATTCAGAACATCTAATTTGGTCTAAAAGCCAAAAATGAAAGTTTACAAAAGTTAACTGGGGAAAAGGCTTTTGGGGCTGGGCCACAGGCATCCAGGAAGCTGCTATGGCTAGTGTGCCTTGTGTACCCCTGACCCCGTGCTCTGTGCTGGGTGGATTCAAACCCAAACAAACTCTCCCTGCCATGCGGGCTGGCCCACGGATTTAACAACAGGTTGCCGGGGATGCTGAGCCTCTTCCCTGGCACCACGACCCTTCCTGGCTCAGCGTGGGGTGTCAACCAGGCAAAGTACATGAGTGTGAGGAAGTGCATAGTGCTGAGGTTCTTCTATGTGTGTCTCTGCAAGAAATCTTGTTCAAGGAGTTCAAGTTTGGGTAGCTTTAAGATGAAATACAAGAATCATAAACTGGCTTTGTTAAGCTGTCAAAAATAGCTATCACGTAGGTGGGCAGGCAGAAAGTAAATGAGACCATACTGAATGGTCCTTTCATGTCTCTTATCAATGAGATATCAACCGCCTATGTTTAAACATATCTATGTTCTGAGTTTAAACAGTGGCTATTTCTCAAAGGTTTGGAGCTTTGGCAATGAGTCTCCTTTGGGGTCAGAGACTGTATTTAATTCACTATTATATCCCTAGAAGTTAGTAGAGTACCTAGCAAAGGTGTTCTGTAAATATTAAGAGAATAAAGCATTATAGGCTCAGTTTAGTGTATAAACATGCTTTAAGCCCATTCTAACATTCTAGAGCCTGTTCCTTAAATTTATGTATATGATTCACTAAAGTTCTTTTACGTGCTAACTGTTCAACCAATGTTTTTATTATCATCTGCAGGAAAAAAGTACAGTGTGTCAGCACTCCCCTCCCTACTCCTCAATAATCTCTTCTGCTTATCTTGTACTTAGTACAATAATAAAAACATAGAAAAAAGCTTTTCTCCTGGGATAGCAGGATTAAAATATAAGTTACAGCTCTTGCCTAGCAGCTGTGCAGATTTAGGAAAGATGCTGTTAAAGAGGAAATAGCACAAACACAATGCTAGGTAGATCTGCTGTTCCTAGAGAGAAGTCTTTTTAGAAGCATTTTACAACAGTCCTTCCTCTCTCAAATCACAGTGACAAATAAATGTCAGTTCCCAGAAGGATCATGAAGATCTTAGAGTCAAGAAAACAATCCGTGAGGTAACATGCAACACAGCATTTCTTCTGCCTTCAATCTCTGCACCTTCTCATGGTACAAATGCACTCAAGAAATGCTCAAGGACACAGCCATTTCACAGGTTTTCCATTTACACTGCCTTGGAAATTGCATAGTACTGATTTTTGCTCAAGACTCAGGTGCCTTGCTTTGGCCTAAATTCCTCTCGGGCCCATTTATCCACTTCTATTAGGTTTTCAGCACAGCTGGAAGGTAGATCAGGGAATGGCAAAGAAAACACTTTCAGTATATTCAAATCAAGTATATTTTATTTAATTAGATCCCTCTATGCATTCCATAAGAATGTTAGGAATACTCTCTTTCTAGTCTCAAACACACCTCTTAATCCGCTTATTCTCTGAAAGAACTAAGTTCACTACCAAAGAATAACTTGAGTCAATGATTCCCAGGGTTTTAAATTTCACAATACTGTAAAAACTGGAAAAAATAATCAGGGAAGCTACATAAATTATTGATTTATTTTTCTAGGTAAGCACATTAAAAATCTCCCAACTATTATCCCCATTTTATTATTTTTCAAGATGATATTTTAAACCCCAAAAAGTAAGAATAATATAATTTGAACATTCAAACAAGGAAAAAGTTAATTTAGAATTATCAAAACTTACTACATTTTAATTTTACTTAATTTGTTATGTTAGTAAATTTAACTCATGTTGAGACTCACTGGTGTAAACTGAAGTGAGAAGGCCTCCCTCACCAGTAGAGGACAAAAGCACATATCTAGGAAGACACTGGTGTGGGTAAACTATCCTATTTCCCTGAAGATTTTGATGAAAAACATATTAGAATGAGAAACAAACATCAACCGGCCTGGACAATTGAGAATCACTTGTGCCTTGTCTTTTCTGCTATTTTGTTTACCAGCATTTACACTGGTCTTTAAAACAAGCACAAACAGAGTGCCTATCTTACCCTGCATGTACTAATTGGACCCAGGAATACTCTCACGAAAGTATGTACACAAGATACTAATATTGGAAAACTAAACCCCTCCCAGATCTGTTTCCATGCTTAAAATGAGACTCTTATTTAGTAAATAAGCTGTTCAGCTCGTTAGTAGTTGCCCCAATTTCACATACCCTGTTGCATGTTAGAAGAGGACACTGCATTCTTCACAAGATAGTTTCAGTGAAGCACACACTGAGATTGAGTAATCATGCTGATTTGATTTACTTCTGCAACTCCTGCATCAATCACACCAAAAGGGTATAATTAGAAGGTAGATGTTCTTAAATGTTAAAAGCATAATGACTGCAAACCAGGTTGAGGAGCAATGACTATCAAGGTTGAACAGCTTCTATCAAGCAGGTATCAGGGTGAATTCCCAACATGCCAAACCATGAAGCAGACTTTTAGAGAGACCACAACAATTTACTTCCTATACTTCCTGAGAAAAGTACAAAAGGCATAGGTCCCTAAAATGATATCACATTGTCTTCTGAGGTAAGTTACTCCTGGTTATAATAAATTTGTTTTCTCTATTGATACATTTGCTTATTTCAAATAAGCTAATCTGTGTTTGTTTCCAGTTTGTATTAGCCTTGATTTTTGAAAAAAAATAAAAGACTTTTTGTGACATGGTTAGCTAGAGTTTTTCCTTTACTTGAGGTCACTGGTTTTCCCAATTTTTATTCAAGAAGAAAATTTACTGGCTACATTCTGTCAGCCACACTTTACAAATCAATCCCCATGAATCTTCAGGAAAGTCCTGGCTTTACCTATAGAGCCCTCTACTAACCCAGTGCCATGAAGATGTAGGGTAAACTCTGTTTAACCATATCACGAGACTGTACAGTGGCCTAGGCTCACAGGGATCAGTAAAATGGAATACCATCACTCTGACCTTTACTTCCAGCTCCTATCTAAAGCCCACGAGAGGACTTCCAGCCAAGATGGGCAGAAAGTCAGCCCCCTGATGCAAACTTTCTGCTCCTAACATATAGCAACAATAGGAGAAATATACAAAGAAAAACCCCCAAGAAAGATATAGGCAGATTAAAATGCCTCTAAATTCTGCTTATAAAAGGCATTCAGAAATGCTGAAAGAAAAGGTATGGAAAAGTCCCATTGGGCAAATAGCTGCTATGGAAAAATAATAGGAGATAAAGTAGAATTTAAGGCAAAACTGATATTCTACCAAAGAGTTCTAACAAGTATGAATGTATTTGCTACAAGTAACAGAGTCTCAATATAAATTGAATAAAAACTGATAGAATGATAAGGAGGAATTACTCAATCTACAATATCAGAATAGGATATTTTAACAGTCCTCTACAGAAAAAAAAAATTCCAAAACCTTGAACTACATAAAAATAAGAAGACATATACGTATTTATCTTTAGAACAATACACCCAATAAACACAATATGTTTTTCCAGTTCATGTGTAAACTTTATAAAAAATGATCACATACTAGGCCACAAAGCAAGTCTCCAAAATGTCAAATAATTTATATAATAAAGACAACACTTCACAATGCAATTTAAATGAAAATTAATAATTAAAAGATAATTTATAAGTATATTTGAAAACCCAAAATATACTCTTAAATAACTCCTTGGTTAAAGAGGAAACTAAAATGAAAGAGAATGACAATAAACATCCCACTAAAAATTGCAGCTAAAGTAGTATGTAGAAAGAAATTACAGACTTCTTTCTAAGGACAAGGCTTTCATGAGGTAGAATCAGTGAAAAAAAAATTACAAAAATCCACAGATTCTAGGTGATTCTAGTTTTTGTTTTGCTTTAACCATTTTTTAAAATTGAAGTATAGGTAATTTACAATGTTGTGTTAGTTTCAGGTGTGCAGCAAAGTGATTCAGTTATACATATGTATATGTATAATATATCTATATTCTTTTTCAGATTCTTTTCTATTATAGGTCATTACAATATATTGAATATAGTTCCCTGTGCTATACAGTAGGTCCTTGTTGGTTATCTATTTTATATACAGCAGCTTGTATATGTTAATACCAAACTCCTAATTTATCCCCCCCCTCACTATTCCCTTTGGTAACCATAAGTTTGTTTTCTATATCTGTGAGTCTATTTCTGTTTTGTAAATAAGTTCATTTGTATCATTTTTTTTAGATTCCACATATAAGTGATAGCATATGATATTCATCTTTCTCTATCTGACTTACTTCACTTAATATGATATCTCTAGGTCCATCCATGTTGCTGTAAATGGCCTTATTTCATTCTTTTTCATGGCTGAGTAATATTCTTTATCCGTTCATCAGTTGATGAACATTTAGGTTGCCTCCATGTCTTGGCTATGGTAAACAGTGCTGGGCTTCCCTGGGGGCGCAGTGGTTGAGAATCAGCCTGCCAATGTAGGGGACATGGGTTCCAGCCCTGGTCTGGGAGGATCCCACATGCCACGGAGTGACTAGGCCCGTGAGCCACAATTGCTGAGCCTGCAGGTCTGGAGCCTGTGCTCCGCAACAGGAGAGACCACGATAGTGAGAGGCCCGTGCACCGCGATGAAGAGTGGCCCCCACTTGCCGCAACTGGAGAAAGCCCTCGCACAGAAATGAAGACCCAATACAGCCATAAATAAATAAATAAATAAATAAATAAATAAATAAATAAATAAATAAATAGTGCTGCTATGCTGCCCATCAATAAAAGTCTACTAATAATAAATGCTGGAGAGGGTGTGAAGAAAAAGGAACCCTCCCAAACTATTGGTGGGAATGTAAATTGGTGTAGACATATGGAGAACAGTATGGAAGTTCCTTAAAAAAACTAAAAAATAGAGTTACCATATGATCCTGCAATCCCACTCCTGAGCATATATCCATCCAGAGAAAACTCTAATTCAAAATGATACATGCACCCCAATGTTTTAGCAACACTATTGACAAAAGGAGACTGTTAATGACAACTTTTGAACTCCTACACCATGTCCTATCAGACATTATTACATCCACTTTGTGATGTTTCATTAAGCATTTATGTGTTGTACTTTTAGACCATAGCAGGTTTGATGGTTCCAAAGTTTATGCTTAAGGAGTTATTCATGAACACAGAAGTCAGATGGCGTGGGGCTGAATTTCTGCTCTTCTAGTTGAATGACTAATGGCAAGATTTTAGCATCTTAAGCCTCAGATTCTTCATCAAACAAAAATGTACATAGTAATAATATCTACCATGTAAATTCCTTATGATGTTAAATGATTTAAAACAGCTGAAACATATTATTGGGTTGGCCAAAAGATTTGTTCAGGTTTTTCCATAATATATTATGGAAAAACCCGAACAAATCTTTTGGCCAACACAATATAACACTGAACAAGTAGTAGGAGTTCAATAACTGTGAACTAGTATTTTGACATGTACAATACACACTTGGTTTCTTGTTCCATCACTCCTACATGATTATATGCTCCTTGAAGAGAAAAATAATGCTTTGTTCATCTTTGACCAATGAAGAGCACATACTAGTGTCAACTACACAGTTGGTTCTAAGTATATTTGTTGTATTAATGAATGAAGTTTAGCTAAACTTATCCAGGCTACTTTGGTGTTAGATATTAAAATTATCTAGCAAAATAAAGCAATAAATATGAAGATATTGCTAGTGATTTGTAATTATGTTTGCCCTATATTTAATTACCACTCCTCATTGAGTATTGACTTGACACTCGAAATAGTTAAATCAGTTTTGCTCCATCAAGTCTGATATTTTCAAATATTCATTAAGAATCAAAACTGTTCAATAGGAAGATATTATTATTGAGTGAGGGTGGAGTTGGAACCTGGTTTGTTTTTCTAATTTTAGACATATGATGGTGATGGAAAACATCCACTCACAGATGAGACACACAAAGACAAGGGTATAATTGTAAAGGGCACAGAATACATAAAATGTGTAATTAGATAGGAAAAAATACATTTATGTAAAGCAAGGTGAGATCCTTTGTATTCCAGAAGAAAAATTTAAATTCTATAATTTCCAGAATCAACTGTTTCTACAAAATTTGTTAAAATTAAAATGCTAATTTCATCCCAATTACAGCACATTTATTTTCTTTTAATCCATTAATTATATCTAGTAATGTTCTGCAGGGCTTTTTTTTTTTTTTTAGTAACTTACCTTTTATTAAATTTCATAGTAACTTAATGTGAGATATGGTTGGCTGAGTCCAATAAAAGGCCACAATAGATAACTGGGGGTTAATTTACTTTGCTGCTAGTGCAAACACCTCTGGCATACTTCTCACAATGCTATTGTTGGGGCAGAATGAACATCTCTTTTCTTCTTTTACTATGTAGATCGTCAAAGACTAGAATGCATCACTCAGGAATGAAAGTTTCTTCTGGAGATTGTTAAATGGAAAGGAAAGGAAAGGAAAAGGAAAAGGAAAAGGAAAAGGGAAAGGAGAGGGGAGGGGAGGGAAGGAGAAGGGGAGGAAGGCAGGAGGGCAATTTCAGTGTAAAAATCAGGTGTCCTGACCTACTGGGAGTTGGGGTAAGAAACTAAATGGAATGACAATGTCTTTCCAATCCTTGGATTTAATTTTTTTCAAATTGTTGTGGCTTGAATTAAAAGTAAAAATCACGCAAACACTCACACACACACACACACACACACACACACACACACACACACACACAGAAGACCTGAAATGAAAAACTAAATATAGCATTAGTTTCCATGACAGCACATCCCAAGAATGGAGATTCATCACTCACCATGCAATACAAATGTATCCAGGAATCTCATATGCATCAGCTTCAACCCTACCAAGCCTTCTTTCCATCTTCCTGAATCCTGACTTTTTAAATACAATAGTGTCAGTATCAGTTCTCAGTCAGTATGCTTAATTTAGTTCTCAGTGACTGCCTGTTGTGGACCCATTTTCCTCCTTGTAAGTAGTATACGCTTCTTCTTTATTGCTTACTCTTTATGCTACATGAGGTGAAAGTAACTCAATATTTCTTGTTAGAAGTATAGAACCTACCCAGTGTTCTATGGAAACACCTCTTCAACAAGTGAATTAACTAATGAATATTTTGGAAAGGGGGAGGGGCTAGGATACATTTTTAGCTTAAGAGCTACACATGACAACTGGATTTTCAACTCTTCTTAACAATTATGACATCTCTCAGAAAAGCATTTATTTCACTTATAAAATTGCCCCAAGATTTTAATAGTGTGAGCATGTGTGGAAGGGAAAGATTTATATCCACCTCTTCTGAGGAAAATTTTCAAAGACATAAATTCCTCTTTTCTGAAATATCACTACATCCAGATTTATCTATTCAACCCGTCTTTATCAAACCTTTGTGTCTCCCAAATGAAAAACATATATTTACATGCTACATATAAAGAGTCTCAGTCACCTAAGTGATCCAACCTGCCTCAATTATCTGCTTTTTGCCCCCCTAAGATCATTTTTTGGTTCCTTATAAATTATTTTCTCATACAAATTAATGCTGTACTATAAGATACTAAAATAGGTATAATATTATTAAATTAAATCCTTTTATGGAAAAAAGAGAGAGAATAGAACAATTAACATATTATAAAGGCCTGGGAAAAGAAGCTATGGAGATCTGGAGGGTAAGGTGGGACCACTTGGACTCTTCTTGAGCTAAACTCCCTTCATTAATGGAATGGCGAATTTACTCTAAGAATCAAGTTCAAGCCCATACTTTTGGACAAAGGAAAAGGAAAAACAATTTTACACAATTCCAATGTTTGCATGTAGAAATGACTATTTTGATAACTAAATGCCATTTAATAGGGGAAAAAAGGAAGGAAAGACATGAAAATTGGGGAAAGAGCATTCACTGCTTAGAAAACCCTCCTATCAGATTTCCAATCTTCGGTTTCTAAAGAACACTCAGTGAGATTTCTCCACTGAGGGCTTGAACTCTTCTGAACAAATTCCCTTTTTGCTTCTTTTCTGGGGACATCTTTCTAGGCTGATTCATGAAATCCCTTTAAAAATCTCTCATGTAGACTAAAATGTAAGTTTACAAGGTTGCAGAATGTGAGGTCAACACACAAAAATCAACTGTATTTCCATATAGAAGTGGTAAAAAATTGGAAACCAAAATTTATATACATTATCATTTGCAATAAAAACAAATATGAAACACAAGTATAAATCTTAAAAACATGCACAGGGTCTATATTTAAAACCACAAAATATTGAGGAAAGAAATCATCAAAGAAGACCTAAGTAAGTGGAAAGGCATACCACGTTTAAGGACTAGAAATCTTACACAGTAAAACATTAATTGTCTCCAGAATGATCTATAGATTTAATGCAATTCCTACCAAAATCTCAGCAGGATTTTATGTAGATATAGACAAGCTGATTCTAAAATGTGTATGGAAAAGCTAAGAAACAAGAATAATTAAAACCATTTTTAAAAATAAGAACAAAGATGTAGAAATTGCACTATTCAATAGTAAGGCTTATTTTAAAGCAACAATAATCAAGGGAATGTAGTTTTAGTGAAGGAATAGACACATATCAATAGAATAGAATAATAGAGAGTCTAGGATTAGATCCACATAAATATGGCCATTTGATTTTGACAAAAGTATAAAACAATTCAATGGAGAAATAATAGTTTTTTCAACAAACGTTAGAACAACTGGTTATCTGTATGCAAAAATTGGACCTAGACCTAAACTTTATACATTATAGACAGATTAACTCAAAATGCACATAAATCTAAATGTGAAACCATAACACTCATAGACAAAAAATAGGAAAAAATTCTTCCTGACCTGTGATTAGGCAAAGAGTTCTTAAAAGTGACACCCAAAGCACAATCCATAAAAATGGAAATTGATAAATTGGTCTTCATCACAATTAAAAACTGTTACTCTGCCAAAGATACTGTTGAGAGAATGAAGAGACAAGCTACAGACTGGGATAAAATATTTGCAAATTACGTAATTGACAAAGGACTTTTATCCAGAATATAAAGAATTTTCAAAATCCAACATTAAGAAAGCAAACAACCCAATTTAAAAATGGCAAACGACCAAAGAAGACATAAAGATGGCAATTAAGCACACAGAAAAAGATGCAACATCATTGGACATAAGGAGATGCAAATTAAAATTACAAGGTGTCTACACACTACATATTTATTAGAATGGCTAAAATAAAAGGTATTGACAATATCAAGTGCTAGCAAGGATTCAGGACAACTGGAACTCTCATACAGTGCTCATATATATTTGTATACCCACTCTAGGAAAGAGTTTGTCAGTGAAACATACACTTAGTGTATTACATAGCATTCCCACTCCTGGATGTTTACCTAGAAAAATAAAAACTACGTTCACACAAAAACCTGCACATGATTGTTCATAGCAGCCTTATATGTAAAAGCCCAAACTACACAACTCAAATGTCCTTGTATAAGAGAATGGATACAAAATGTAGTACATCCGTACAAGAGAATACTACTCACAATTAAAAGGAATGAACTACTGATACATGCAATAAAATGGATGAATCTCCAACACATTATTCTGAGTGAAGAAATCAGTTTCAAAAGATTATATACTGTTTGATTTTATTTATATAACATTCTAGAAAAAACAAAACTATACTGATGGAAATTAGTGGCTGCCAGAAATCATGGGTGGAGGGAGGTGTGATGACAAAGAAATAGGATTGGGGGCATTCTGGGGTGGTTGATGGAACTATTCTGTATCCTCCTTGTAGTGGTGACATTGCAAATATATACATGTGTTAAAATTCACAACAATGTACACCAAAAAGGTCAATTTTACTGTATGATAAGTTGAAAAATAAAATTGAAAAGCCCTGCATTTGACATTGCAAACTCAGAAAATGTTTCAGCGATGCCTGGATTTAACAACGTGCCTTATTATTCAAAATCTAAGTTTTAATCTGTAACTCAGGAGGGAGCCAGCTCCACTATACATCCTCAGAGAATGGGGGGAGTTCTCCAGCACCACGCCCCTCGCAGTTAGCAGTCACTCTAGCTACAGCTACTGTGCAAGATATTTTCTGGTATGGCTTCATTCTCTTCTTGGGCAGTCCCTGGACCAGCAGTCCCACTGGCTACACCAGTGATAACAGAAGAGAGGACTGCTACTACTGCCATTATCAAGACTGGAAGAAGAGAGAAGATGCCATTGTATAGACCATGATAACATTGCTTAAGGCAAGAGTTAGGGGAGGGTGTCCATGGTTGTAAAGTATTGGATTGGCCAAAAAGTTTGTTCAGGTTTTCCATGCTATTAGGCCAACCTAATGGTGTAAGTTAAGAGAGAAGGAAGAAACAGGACCTTCCCTAGTTCTCACATCTTCATAAAACCTTATATACACACAATCCTAGCTGAGTTCTTCTAGTTTTTGCTTCTTATGTTCTTTTCTTTCCTTTTGTATATATTCTGCATTCTACTGCTATAAAAAAAAAGAGACAAGTGAATAGCTAATATCAGAGATTAATTTTTAAATAATTCCTAGGGATGTATCCTAGGCTTAGTATAGGCTCAGCACCACTTCCCAGAGCTTCCACATATATAGTCCTGCATAATAATTTCTTGGTTGATCCTAGCAGTTTTTGTTTCTGTGTTTTAGTTTGGAAATTCCTAAACTATCTACAGATACAAATCAGATTAAATCATTTCTGGGATAGTGTTATTGCTAAGCGTACTGTATTAAATTCAAATTCATATATCAGAATGCTCGGTTAATCAGAATATTCATTTAACTGAAAGTAAGACCCACTAAAAATAAACACTCTTTTGCAAAATGAGCAAAGTCCACTGGTTCTAAACCATAAAGAATAGGCTATGAAGTCATCATTACCTCGTCAGCACATGATTGAAAAATATTTAATTGGTATTTATGAACCACAAAGAAGTAAGGCTGATAGTTGCAACTCTGAAAGTCCTACACTTGGTTTCATTTCTCAAAGGACATTTTCAAAGCTTCTAGGAAAAAAGACTCAAATAGCTAGTGCTCCCAATGACCTAACTACAATTTATCATCCTCATTTCCTAGAAGGTCCTACATAATGAATATTCTTTATATTTTATCTTCCCAAATATAATTGTCTTGACCCTTTGGACACTGACTCTGACTTTTTTTTTTTTTTAAGTACATTTTTTTTTAATTAATTAATTTATTTATTTATTTATGGCTGTGTTGGGTCTTCACTTCTGTGCGAGGGCTTTCTCTGGTTGTGGCAAGTGGGGGCCACTCTTCATCGCGGTGCGGCCTCTCTTGTTGCGGAGCACAGGCTCCAGACGCACAGGCTCAGTAGTTGTGGCTCACGGGCCCAGTCGCTCCGCGGCATGTGGGATCTTCCCAGACCAGGGCTCGAACCCGTGTCCCCTGCATTGGCAGGCGGATTCTCAACCACTGCGCCACCAGGGAAGCCACTGACTTTTTTTAAAATATGATTTATTTTCCAGCATTTTGTGTGCAGAAAGTAATTATTAAATAATTGTTGAGTGAATTAATTAATGAAGGAATGAATGCAAGAACAAAGCACTGTGGGGAAAAGAAAAAGGAGTAGAACAATTCTATCCAGTTATGCCAATGAAGATGCTAATCACAGGTAGCATGCCACAGCGCTAAGGGTGTGTGCCCTGCACCTTTCTTCTGGGATGAGTAGATGGGTCTGTGGTCACTAAGCCCTCTCACAGACCCATTATCTTGCACTGTACCCCGTTTCTCTGCCTAATTACAGTATTCTTTCCAGAAGGCATGACTAAGTCAAAGATGCTTCGAACCAGATGTGTGTGGCATGTGGAAACATTCTGGCCCGAGCAAACTGCAGTCTTCTCATCTGGGTGACATAAGCACTGGCCTGGGCTGTACCCAGTTTTGACATCAGAAACTTGTCCATTTGTTCTATGCTATTTACCCATTATACTCATTCAATTTTCCCACATACCTTTCCCAATTATCTACCAATTTAATCCATTTAGTCTATCTCTACCACAGTAAATATGTTCCCCTTTAGCATTTACTAGCACTTGGGCTGGACTTTCAAGGGCCTCTAACAGGCCTTGTGATTCATTTATTTTTCCCCTTCCTGTTCAATTTTATACTTCTGACTCATCACTAAAGTGGACGCTGCTGCTACAGACAAATGCACCGGCAAGAACCTAACTACACAATGGACCATTTAGTCCTGAAACTAAATGAAACAGAATAATGGCTGCAAAATTGATCTGGGCCATGGGGCAGAAGTTATGCTTAAACTTCATTCAGCATAGCACCTGCCACACAGCTGATGCAGTGAAAATTGTATCATGATGAGATGCCCTAGGTCTGGGTGCCATTTGCTGTCTTTTCCATTATTGTTGATAATAACAGTGCTTTCAAATGGAACAACATTCCTCCTGCTGCAGATCAAAAGGATTTAGAAAAATATCCTATCATCTTATTTGAGAGACCAATAAAGTAATAATTCAATTTTCTCGGTTTTGCTGGGAACTTGGGCAGCTAATATTAATTATTATCTCTAGCCATTGGGCATCAGTGAAACTAGTACTTGTAAATTAAAATAAAGTGCATTTCTCTATTTTTGTTTTGTAGGAGAATTAGCCCATTCTGACTTTTTTTTTTTTTTTTTTAATTTACTTATGGCTGTGTTGGGTCTTCGTTTCTGTGTGAGGGCCTTCTCTAGTTGTGGCAAGCGGGGGCCACTCTTCATCGCTGTGCGCGGGCCTCTCACCATCGCGGCCTCTCTTGTTGCGGAGCACAGGCTCAGTAGTTTGTGGCTCACGGGCCCAGTTGCTCTGCGGCATGTGGGATCTTCCCAGACCAGGGCTCGAACCCGTGTCCCCTGCATTGGCAGGCAGACTCTCAACCACTGCGCCACCAGGGAAGCCCCATTCTGACTTTTTGAAAGAAAAAAGTTTAGCTCACTTGACACTTGGTTACTTCAAAGCACCCCTAAGTTTCTCCTTCAACACTGACCATTTGGCATAAAGATCTGGAAGGCTAATTTGTCATTAGTTTACCTTTGCATCACCCATAATATCCCACATGCCATCTCTTTATTAGGAAGGCTTCTCTGTCTTCATATGTTTCTTTGCTCTTCATGAAAGCCACTTCTCCTACGTGCCAAGAAAAATACCTCAACATTATGGAAGAAAAGTACACACACAACCTCAAGAACCATGAGGATGAATCAACAATTTCCCCCACTGGAATTAGAAAAACACAAAAATATAACCACCTAGTTGACAGTAGCCGCATTAGCCTTCACAAGCTTGAGATTACTGAAAAATAGATCATGGCAAGGACGGCTGTTAGACCACCTGGTTTGCATTTTCCCCTTCTTCCTTACCTACAGAATCTGATCTTATTCAAGGAGGTGATATGCCCAGCTGAAAGTTTATATTTCCTAGTCTTTCTACAACTGGTCATGAATAGTGAAACGTAAGTGGAAGTAATTGGGTGGGGATTCTGGGAAAGCTCTTTAAAGGGAGCTGATTCCCCAGGGGGTGTGCATACGTAGCCCTCTCCACCTCTACGAACCACTTCTTTCTAACTGGAACACAAACATGGGGGACAGCAGCACTCTAGCAGTCATTTTGGACCATTTGAAAGATGAATATGAGGCACAAAGGATGATCAAGCAGAAAGAAGAGGAACCTGGGTTCCTGATAACTGTGGCCCTGATTTGCCAGCCCCAGACTTCCTACCTCTTATAGAAGAGAGAAAAGAAAACCTGTGTCTTTTTAATGTCACAGATTCCTGGGTTTTCCATTTAGGGGATTCTGCAAAGCCTAATACTAACTAACAAACTGATCAAGTAATCATCTAAGTTGATGGAGTTCCATGTTCTTAACATTGGGTTAGTGCTTCCATTAATATAGCAGACATTCAAGAGGTTATACTTGGCCTCTTACTTAAAACTTAAGGAAATTAGACCGACATCAAGCACAGTGAAGTGTCAACACTTCTGTCAGTAATACACATGAATTCACATAGCACTCTATACTTCTGTTAGGATGCCACTTTCCATATGATTTTTCCTTCTTAATAAGACCGGATTACTCTTGAAAGAGAAACTGAGTCTAACTCATAAACTGAGTAATCAGTAAGAATAATACAACTATGACACAACAATAATGACGGTATATGAGTTCTCCTGGCCTTCTTCTTACCTCTTACAGGTAGAGATAATGCCAGCTTGGTCTACCCTGTGTCTTGCCCACTCCTTGCATGTAAAAAGCTCCTGCTTAACCATGTAAGTGCTTGGACTTATTTAATTAAACAAGGAGGTCATTAGACTGAGGGGGCTCTACTGCCATGGCTGCCTGCATAAGCAAATCAAAATCTAAGCCAGTAAATGTCTCAAGATTAAGAGACTGAAACCTAAGGACAACCAATCGCAAAGAGCCAACTAGGCTTTAAGCTATAGCCAATCAATCATTTCCTTATTTTTCTTCCACCTTTTCTCTATAAAAGTCTTTCCCCAGCTCCTGTCCCCACAGTACTTCTAACCACATTTGGTTTGGCGCTGCTCAATTTGAATCAATTTTTTCTCAAATAAACTCTTAAAATTTTAAATATGTCTTAGTTTATATTTTAGCAGACTTCTGCAACTTAGATTCAGGAAGAAATGGGAGAATAGGGGTTCCTTTAGGCAAGGGACACACAGTGGCAAAGGCTGAAGGAATATTTTCTTCTTAATATTCAATACCTTTTTTTAAAAGTTTAAGATCTACTTCTCTCAGTCATCTGGTAAGTGTATTTTAATCTTTTCAGAAACTGCCAGACTATTTTCCAAAGTGGCTATTCCATTTTATAGAACAAGCAGTGATGAATGAGAACTCCAGTTATTCCACACTCTCAGACACACTTGTTACTGTCAGCTTGTTTATTTTAGCCATTCTGATGATATACAGTGGTATCTCACTGTGGTTTTAATTTACATTTTTCTGATGACTAACCATAGTATCTTTTCATGTCTAATTGGCCATTTGTAGATCTTCCTTTGTGAAATGTCTGTTCAAATTTGTGCTCATTTTTAATTGGTTCGCTTAACTATTAGGGAATTATGAGTTATTTCTATATTCTGGGTGCAAGTGCTTCATTCAAAAGTTCCACACGGTTCTTTTTTATATATCTTCCATTCCTCTCTGCATTATGTTTATGTTTTATTTTAAATTGTGGAATATTTAAAGTTTCTTTTAAAGTCTTTGTCTTCTAATGCCATCACCTCTCTCATTGCTGGGTCTATTTATCATGCCTGAATTTTCTCTTGGTTATTGGTTACATGTTTTTGCTTCTTTCGATCTCTGGCACTTTTTGATTAGATGCTGCATTATGAATGCTATGTTGTTGTTTATCTAAATTGCATTGTCTTCCTTTAAAAAATGTTGCCTTTCAATTTGTTAGGCAGTTAAATTGAAAGGATCAATTTGATCCTTTTAAGGTTTGTTTCTAGGCTTTGTTAGGCCAGGTCTAATTTGGCTATATTTATGAAGTTTGACCTTTCAGGAGTCTCTATTGAATGCCTTAGGTGTCCACTGAGTCTCTTCATTCTGGCTGATTAAAACTAGAATGTCGTTCTTCCCAATATGACCTTGTCTGGCTTACAGCTCCTTGGTCATTCTTTGTCCTCCTAGAGTTTCACCCTGTATATACAGTTTGGTTTTATTTCAAAAACTCAAGAGCCACCCACCCATGAAGAGCCCTAAAGCTCTTTCTCTGAGAAGCTTCCCCTCTTCTGGTACTTTGCCCCACCACTTCTAGCTGCCTCTGTTTCCATGAACCCTGGTATCTGTCACCTCAATTTGGTGAAGCCACAAATACTTTCCTTGAGTTTCCTCTCTCCGGGCCAGTGTCCATTGAACATCTACAGGCAGAAATTTGGGTCGGTCTAGGGCTCTCCTTGTTTGCTTCTCTTCTCTCATGGGACACAATCTTGTCTGTCTATATTCTGATGTCTGAAACCTGTTGCTGTGTATTTCTTCCAAGTTCCTAGTTGTTTACAGTGGAAGGGAAAGAAAGTTCATTGCTAGCTACTCTGCCATGACTGGAAGCACACTTATCCTAGATGAATATTTCTCTGTGTGGATGTGTAATGGAGGGTTATTGAGAAAAGAGATTGGAGTAACTGTGGTGTGTGAGGGCAGTAGATGCAAGAAAACAGAGAATTTGAAGGAGCTGATGAGTATACGCTCCTTTCAAATAAAGGACTTTTATGGACTACACATTTGCCTGTGACATCCCTCTGGAACTGGCCATGTGAATCATGACTTTATAAGCATTATACATATTGGCAATATAAATGTAAGTGTAAAAGTAATGAGATACTGACTACAAATGCTTTAGAAGACCAAAAACGAGAGAAATGAGTGGACTGGAAAAAACAGGGATATTTGTTTAGAGATGGTTAGGCTTGAACTGAACCCTGAAAGAGTGATAGGATTGAGAATAAAAGTGAAAACAGGCTTCTGAAGAAAACTTCTCAAGTCTTCCAGCTGCCTCCAATAAAGAAAAGAATTACATATCCACCCAGTTTATGAGATATCTGTTAAAGTCCTTTGAAACCAATAGTACAAATAGTTATCAATATCATTATTAATCCGTGTATGTGGGATGGAGGTCCGGTAGTATTCCTCCCCAAATACTCAACAGCTGTTATCAGAATAACTCTGCTATGGAATTGAGGAGAATCCAACCTTCAAAGGCAGTGAGTGTCACATGTTTCCAACATAACCTTTACCCAATTATACTTTCCTGACCAGCCCAAGGGTGATGTTCAATGATACCACTTTATACTTAGATCTGCTATATTAATAATAAGACACCAACAGGCTTAGCAGATGTTGCAATGAAGAAGTAAATATGTTCCAGGCAATAAATCTGCAAATAGACATTCAGGATAGCACTAAAAAATGTGCTTCATTCTTTCCAATGTAATCACAACAAGTAATATTTTATGACTAATTATAGATGTATACAAATATTCATGATCTATTGAAAGTAGAATCTCCATGTGGTATGATTTGCAAAGACCCTACACATTTCATGCATTATTATATAATTGAGAGAACATTTCAGCATTGTGAATATTCTTTATTTCACATATCAGATGGTTATGTGACTTGGTGAAAAAAATCACTACCTATTCTGGTCACATCTGGGTTACGAATTGAATATCCTGGCTTGAGAATATCATTTTATACCTGTCTATGCCTGAGTTTCTCCATTTCTAAATTGAATAATTAGCTAAACTGCCAAACAACTTGGTGGAATGAAGAAAGGACAGAAAGTTGTTCTGACAAAGAAAATATTCTATTTACATTAAAAAATTATAATATAATATGGAATTATTGCTGCACAAATTTCCCCCTTGGATGCTAGAACGAAAAATTAAGGCTGAAGACAGAAGCAAATATGGCATTAAATTATTTCAATGCTTAAGGTAAATAGGAGTCATCAATCATTCTCACTTTTATCCTTTCCTCTAACAAAATAAAATCTTATGTCTTACAAGATAGCAATAAAATTATGTAGAGAAACTGTACTTAGTGAGATAATTGAGTCTAATATTAAAGATCAGGATTATAAAAACACAGAGCTAAAGAAAGATATTTATTGCAAAATTTTAAAAAAGATTCATTCTTTGGACCCAGAAAAATTTTGGACAAATGTTTTTCACATTTTTAGTTCACCAAACAACTACTATTTAGCTTTATTTCTTCATAGCGGTTAAGTCAATCCATCTAATGAGACTATTTGCCTAATAGTTATAAGGTAAAGCAGTAATTAATTGGATATCAAAGAAAAGTTAACATGTTACATAATACTGTTAGTTTTTATTTTGAGCAATATCATCGTTTCCGTAGACCTCCTACGCAGTGGTGGCATATAATAGGTGCTCAAGAAATAGTGGATGAATAAATAAATGCACAGTAGTGGGAAATTCTTATAAGATTAGTTATAGAAAAATAAGAAAATCCAAGAAATTTGTAACCCACATTGGCAAAACATATAACTTAGTAAAAAAGTTATTTTCAGGTACTCCAACATAATCACCATTTTAGCCCTATATAGTAATGTTCTTTGTCCCCAGCTACCAAAAACCAAAAGAGGAAAGTAAGGCTTTCCTTTGTACGGTTCAATTTAATTCACAAAATGAGGAAACAATTTATATAATGAGACCAAGGGTTGCAAGATTATTTTTTTTTGTAGTCCTATAGGTAGTTACTGTGTATACCATCCCATATTTCACACACTAGCAATGTTAGGCAGAGTTAGTATGTGAAGTAACCTGCTTCTTCTTCTCCATACATGTTCATTATTCCCAGCCCTGAGCACTACTATTCTAAGGTATAGCCAATCTGCTTGAGTATTCAGTTTCACATCTGTCCTTAAAACAATGCCCTAAAACAATGCCTTAAAACAATCCAGATGAATCTTAAAACGTCTAAATAATCTTTAGCCTATATTGGCAAGGTGTATTCTCAGATCATACTGGAAATGTTTTCTCTGATGCCAAGTGGAACCATGAAGCAGCACTGGGCTCGTCTGTTTATGGGCTGGCATCCATTTAAAGCGAGGTTGGGGCAGATACTCAGCCGCTTAGCTGTGTGCACTATCCTCTTTCATCACCACAAATCAGCCACTTCTCTTTGTGTTGTAGTCTCCATGGCGGCAAGATAGAATCAATAATAATGAGTTCAGCATAAGAGTTATTCACAATAAAGAAAAAAAATCGTCTACCAAGTGCTTTGAGCTCCTGGGAAACTGCGTAAACACAGTTCATCATTTGTATTCTGAAACCTTGTCCTTGTTGGAATCATGTGACTCCCAGCGCCATGTTCTTGTGCATTCTTTCCACATGGGTTGCTTTTTCTGTTTGATGCTTGGACATGCCAGTGCAAGGTTTCACAATTTCCACGCACACCTTTTTTTTTTTGGTTTAAGAGAAAATTTTCCTATGCCCATAATCATGCATTTATTTTCCTTTTTAAAAAAGTGAGGTTCTTGGTTGTCATTTCAATACTAAGTGTTAATTTGAAAGTCAGGAGACAACTTCCAGACACTGTGTGATTTTTAGATGGCATTTAATCACTGGTCTGGGTTCAGTGTCCATTACCATCAAAATGAAGATGGCAGACTATGCAGTCTTGGGGCACGTTTCTCCAAATGTGGCCTATGGGCAAGACCATCTGCAACAGAAAACTTAGAGGGCTCAGTGAGAATGAAGTAGATACCATCCCAGGCCTCACTAAATAGAAATATTTAGTTTGAGACATTTTTAATATGCACCTTTGCCACAGTTATCCGTGATAAAGTTTGAGAGCCACAGCTCCAAGATCAGCAATTGATGACCTCCAGGATTCAGGGACTTCAAAGAAGAGATTCAAGCTTTGTCACTCTTCTTAACTAATAACTCTGAGGGAGACGTCCTTAGTGGGGCCAGCTCTGCCTTATACAACACTTTCCCTCTGAATATATTAGATAGAGCCAGGGCAAGCATCCCTCTGCAGTGCAGTGTGGCACAGTGTAGGGAGGCATCCACGATGGCAAGTAGGGTCCCATCTACCAAACTCTAATCCTGAAGAAGCAAGGCTTGGGTGTCTTCCTAGTCTATCCCTGTAATGGCTTTCCCCAGGTGCAGACTACAAGAAGCATAACAAGAAAGTGTGGTCTCAGATAGACCCAAACCCCACCAACTGGAAGCTAATATACTTAATTATTAGGATACAGTGATTTGTTCTTACATCTTGGGAGTTTATAGAAGCATTTCTGATGGCAACTCAACACAAAGGTTTTCATTAAATCTCTGCTCTAAAGACCATCTGCTTTTTAACTTTTAAGCTTCAGGCAAAAAACTTCCAAAAATGTCTTTTTCTTCTGTCTTGAAAGAAGAATGCACCTTTAAAGACACTTTTCAGTCTATCCAAGATATCAATACATAGTAAGAAGGGTGGAATGTTAGAACATCAATTCCAATTCTATAAACAGGAAAAAGATTGCATGATTTGGTCAAAATCCTCATTCAACATGGCCAGAGAGAGCAGCTTTCACTAAATTTGACAAGGTATCTTTTCATTCCATTACAAACCTATCATTCACATCTGTAAACAGTGGGGCTTTATACCTGTCAAAGAGTTTCTTTGACATTGTTCAAGAACTATATTAGGGATTTGAACCATATTTTATATATACACACATATATATATGTATATCACCTATGTCATATAATTTTATAGAACATTTCATCTCAATTTTTTACAATATTCATTAAAGACAAAAGAATTCTTATAATTTTCCCCAGAAGAAAAATGTTTCCCATCTAATGAAGAACAATTAAGAAAAAGGGCTGCCTGACACATTCAGTCATATATAAAGTTAATGGAAAGTAACTACAGAGGAGCAGTATGAAGGAGTTCCACTGCAGTGATGGAACAGTTCTGTATCTTGGTTGTGGTAGTGGCTACACGAATCTATACGTAGGATAAAGTTTCTTAGAAGTACACACATACAAAATGCGTACTTGTTAAATACTGGTGAAATTTTGAATAAGATTTGTAGTCTACTTAACTGTATTATGCCAATATCAATGTCCTGATTTTGATAATGGACTAGAGTTATGTAAGATGTTACCGTAAGGCGGGTGGCGGGTGGAGGGTAGCTGAGTGAAGAGCACATGAGACCTCTCTGCATTATTTTTTGCAACTTCTTATGCATCTATAACTAGTTTAAAATAAAAAGTTAATGGAAAGGTTGAGAGTTCATCCCATTGTTTATTCCTCTTCAAATATACTGATGGCTGACGCTTTACCCACACACACATTATCTGTGCAAAATACAATTCATTTAATTTGAAAAATTCAATAGGGATCAGGGTCAGCTTCACTAATCACTCATCACCCTTTAAAATTCAAGCTAAATTCTACAGAACATAAGCAACCCAAAAGTGAAATTCAAGCAGGTGTTTTAGCTGACTTCTAAACACAGATTTCTCAGACTTTGAAAAACTGTCGAGAGATTTATTGCCCAGACCTCAGCCATTTGGTCACTTGAGGGAGTTGCCTCTCTTTTAACCCTTCTCTGTACACACTTGCTCTTTCTTCTCTACATCTTCCTATCTCTTCTCACCTCTTTACTTGCTAAAAACAATCTAATTCTTCTTGGAAGTTCCTGGATTTTTCCCCAGAATTTGGATCTTGGACAGCCTTCATTGAGCACCATGGATGGTCTCATGGATTTGAGACGTAATTTCTTGTAAATTTGTCCTCCTATGCTCACGGGAGCTTGAGAAGCACGCGCCTGCTCTGTTCCTGTTCTTCTGAAATAACTGCAGAGAAACCGATTTGAGTTTTAATTGCTTAATCACTACTTAAGGACACTCCAGGAACCCCAGCTTTACACTCAGCCTACTACTGCCAGTGAACCCTGAACAAAACCAGAGTTGGTAACATGGAAGTGTTTGGGGGGCAGGGAGCAGGCAAGGGATGTGAATGTGTGTTAAAAAGAATAAGACATCAGTGGGAAAGAAGAAAGCCTGTATATTAAGAAAAGAAGATCTATTTCTCTTGGCCTCAGTGTCTTCATCTATAAAATGGGAGTTTTGACTGGAAAGCCCAATACTATAATATTCTGTTATTTGGACCACTCTAATAAATTAAGCAAATAATCCAAAAAGCAGAGAAAATCACTTCTCCACATGTAGCTCATTTTGTAGATCAAAAATAAACATTTTCTTGTATTTTATCTTAGAGAATTCAAACACAGGGAGCAAGGAGGGATTTCAGAAATAACTTTCTCCCTGGTTCTGTTCATAATTAAACTGTAGTCATCAGATCATGTGTGATTCTATTCCTGTCCACAGTCTCCAATCTGTTTCCTAGAGCTTGTTCTGAGTGAGAATTGGAATAAAGAGAAATGGTCTGCTGCTCTTGGTCCTTCCTTGTGAACAATCTACACAGGGAATTGAAAAAAACATAAAAACCATACTGCAGGCTCCAGAACTGCCTTGTCCATTGAGCTGGGGAAAAAATGTTTTCCTATCTCAGTCTGCCTTTGCCCTGCAGGATTTATTGCCTGTGGAGGCCTCTGGATCACCCCAGTTAATATAAACAGGAAACACAATTCCAAGCAGAGAAGAAAAGGAAGAGAAAGCCGGAGCAAAGTAAGCACTATAAGTACAATGCACAATGAAAAATTAGCATATTGCTAAATTTCCTTCCCTCAAGATTACACGATTCTGGACTTCCAAGGAGCTTGAGATTGTATATAGTTGATGCAAATCAGGTGCCTCAGAGTCTCAGATGGGAAGTTCATAAGACCAAAGTTAAACATGGTGGAGGTGCCCTGTTGCAGACACTAGAAACAAAATTTCAATCTGCCTGGGTCACATCCTCCCATGATAGGTAGGCCCTGTAAATACTGAAGTGCTGGGGAAATGGAAGTATCATCTGACACCAGCCAAAATGCATTTAGGAAGTGAGAAATGGAACAGAATTTAATGATACGGTAAATTGTGATACTGCTAGAGTTTGTACAGTAATTGTGCAGAAAGTCAAGCTAAGCTTCCACAGAGAACAATTTCCAAAATAATAAAAACTTGTGGTTAAGTACGATATTATATCTCTCTATATGTACTGTTACATTTTATATTTCTATATATAATGCATAACTAAAATTTTAATTTACATACTTTTAGTATTCTCAAACTTCAATTTATCTGCTGTTGTAAATAGATACATCAAAGGGTCGTAAATCATACAGGTATTCTAATAGTTCGCTGGTGGCAAAAGCTACACAGATGTGGCCCTTTCACACTCTGGGCCTTCCTGTGTACATTTATGAATAGTAGCAGTGACACACTATTGTCTTAAAATTGTGGGGTGGGTTTATTTTTCCTTTTTGGGATACAATTTAGGCTGGTCTCTGGAATTGATTTACTGAGTAGAAAATGCTACTTGTGAAAACTCTGATAAGTGGGGACAGGAGGTAGGGATGGCATAGAGATAACAAATAAGAGAGAAGTAATTCCCACTTGAGGCGCCACAGTTTTGTAGTGGACAGAGAAATAAGCAGAATCTAAAGATATGTGCTTAAGGTGCTATGGGGCCTGACATGTTAGGCAAAGCTTAGGAAAAGCTGCCTGGAAAGAGTGATCTGAGTCACAGAGTAGGTTGGGCAGAGGAGCAGCTTATACCAGATCATAAAGTAAACAGCATGGGACACCTTGAGGGAAACAGCCAGTGCATAATATTGCTATGGTTGAGTGATGATGCTACAAAGTGGGTAGTGGTCACATCAACGTGGGCCTTGTGTGCCCTATTAAGAATTATGAATTTGATCCTGAAAGTTACAGGAGACATGGAAGGATTTTAAGCAAGGGAATAATGTGTTCAGATATTCCTTTTAGAAAAATCATTCTGCCAATTATATGATAGCTGAATTTAAGTGCCAGTGAGACCAGTTAGGAACCTGTTGCAGGGAAGTGATGAGACCCTGAACTAAGACAATGCCAAAAGAAATGGAAGAAAGAGCATGAAATTGGCAGATAACGAAGAAGCAGAGTCAACAGAACTTGGAGATGGACTAGATGCAGTGAGGAGAGAGAAAAGAGGGACTTGGGTGTTCCCAGGCTTAATGAGAAGATGGACAGTGGCATCAAACACAAATAATAAATACGAGAAGGATTTAGAGGGTGATGAGTTAGCTTAAGATATGTTTGATTGGGAGGTATCCATGGATCGTGCAAAAATGAATAATTTGTAGCATTCAGCGACTCCAATAAAGAAGTCTTGGGCTTCCCTGGTGGCGCAGTGGTTGAGAATCTGCCTGCCAATGCAGGGGACACGGGTTCGAGCCCTGGTCTGGGAAGATCCCACATGCCGCGGAGCAACTAGGCCCGTGAGCCACAATTGCTGAGCCTGCGCATCTGGAGCCTGTGCTCCGCAACAAGAGAGGCTGCTATAGTGAGAGGCCCGCGCACCACGATGAAGAGTGGCCCCCGCTCGCCGCAACTAGAGAAAGCCCTCACACAGAAACGAAGACCCAACACAGTCATAAATAAATAAATAAATAAATAAAATTAAAAAAAAAAATACAAGGTGCTATAGAAGCACTTTAAAAAAAAGAAGTCTTAATTAGAGATGCAGCCTTGGAATCATCACAATGTCCATGATCAAAGCTATGAGTATAGCTTAGGTCACCAAAGGACAGGGTATAGTGTGAGGAAGCAGAGGAAAGACAATTTAACTCTGGGAAACACATTCATTAGAAGAGTGGATAAATGGGGGAGGTATCCATAAAGGCATCTGAGAAGAAGCAGCAAGACACAGGATCAAAGTGTCATACAACCCAAGGTAGGATAGCATTGAGAAGGAGGGAATAATCAACAGAGAAGATGGAGGCAACACTATGGAAGAGTTCCCATTAAATTCGACAACTTTGGTATATTGGCAAGAGTAATTTCAAAAGATAACAAAGACAGGGAGTTTAGGTTGAAATTATGAAAGCCTTGGAGAAACTTATATACTGAGAGTGAAGATCATTAGAAATGAAATAACTGAAGATCTAAAAGAGAGAAGGGACCTCTTATAGAGTTCACAGAATGAGTGTGCATTGGGGGGAGTTGGGGAGGATAGTTAGCAAAGGGGTTGAGAACACGGTTGAAGAGATAGGTCCTGAACAAAGGAATGAATATCTCTTTCACTGAGTTAGTGATGAAGGAGAGAAGAGTTACAGAAGGTTGAGACATATATCCTTAGGATGGTTTCTATTTTCTCCCATGAAAAGAAAGGCAAGGTTATCAGTTGCCAGTGAGTAGGAAGGAGGTGAGATGAGGAAAAGGAGGCTAGTATGAAGGTTTCATTCATTCAGTGAACATTTACTCAATACCAATGTGCCAGTCAGGACCAGATTCTGAATTCAAGTTGCTCGCAATTGAATGGCAGGAGGAAAATCTAGAACAGTCACCAGAAGCAACCTAAGCAAGAGCTGGCTGGTTACAGACTGAAGGATCACCCCAACCAGACTGGAGACTGTGCAGTGCTAACAGCATCAATGTGAACACTTAAATGGGGTGAGACTTTCTCTAGCAGTGCCAAGAAGTCTAAGTACAGGAGTAAAATGCAGATGCTCACATGGATCCAGAGTTGGAGATTGTGAGGAGAGGGTAGCAGAGAGAAAAAGGGAGAGTGTTGGTAGGAGAATTAGAGAGTGAGGTATTGGTAAGATGGGGAGATATTTAAATAGAGGAGGAAACAGCCTCTAAAATGCTAATACACCTGGATACAACAGAGCAGTCAAAGCACTGAAGGTCTCAGTGAGCTTAAAGGGAAGGTTTGGGGAGGCAAAGAGATAAGACTGATGGATAAATAGGAGGTTTTTTCCAAAGTATGATATAGCAGCTATGAATTCAAAAGATATATTCTTCTGAAACGTGGCCATGGGAGCGAGTTGCTTCAGCTCCTTAGCCTCCAAATTTCTTAACCTCCTAATCATCTCTGCCTCCACTTGAGCAACTCACTCACATACACTTGGAGTAATAACTATATCCCAGGTTTCATCCTACTTTTACTAACCTTATTACTTTTCCTCACTTAATTTTTTTCTTGTTAGGCCTATTTTTATAAGACATCTCTACTCTGCTTAAAATGAGAAGGGGTATAAATACTAGGCATTTTAGTCTGTGATTAATTCAAGCTTTGCACATAGGACATAATTAAATACTCAGCTATTAGATACCTGAGAGAGAACATTTATTACCACAGAACTTTTAAGAACATTATTGATTCTGCAAGTCACATTTGTTGCCAGGTTTACATCTTGTATATATACTCTAATATTGATATTAAGATTTCATAGGCAGAGCTCAGGCTCCTAATTCCCATGAACCTCACTATTAAAGTGACCGAAAAATTATTGTCCAAACCCAGGCACTTTTGAGAGTCATAAAAAGCACTACTAACAATTCTGCCAGTACAATAAGTATATACTGAGACATGGAGATGTGGTATGTATGTGTGTGTGTGTATATATACACACACACACACACACACACACAATGGAATACTACTTAGCCATAGAAAAGAACGAAATTTTGCATTTTACAGCAACATGGATGGACCTGGAGGGCATTATACTAAGTGAAATAAGTCAGACAGAGAAAGATAAATACTGTATGTTATTGCTTATATGTGGAATCTAAAAACTACAATAAACTAGTGAATATAACATAAAAGAAGCTGACTCACAGATATAGAGAACAAATTAGTGGTTACCAGTGGGGGGTCACTATAGGAGTGGGGAGTAGAAGGTCCAAACGATTGGGTGTAAGATAGCTCAAGGATGTATTGTACAACACAAGGCATATAACCAATATTTTGTAATAGCTGTAAATGGAAAGGAACCTTTAAAAATTATATAAGAATAAAAAATTTAAAAATAAAAATAAAATAAAATATGGAGTTAAGTTCAAAATTACCCTGATTCTTTAAGGAAAATCCTTAATTTTGTTATATTACTCTAGTCATTTTCTACAAGAAAACAGCTTTGTATATGAGTTTGTTCAGTTCCAGAGAGATCTGGAGTGGCCACAGGGCTCTGCTGACTTTTGACAAAGGATTATAGAGCTATCAGTCATGATGGGTAGGAACTTTCCAGCCAGTCAGTCAAACTGGTTAGCCCATTATGCTCATGGTGAAAACGTCCAGGAGAATGGAAATGGGGGAGACTGACGGAATTTAGACAGCAGTTCTGTTACCTTCGCTGTACCACTGAAATTTGTTTCATTTGATTACACCTATTCAATGTGAAAACAAGTCCCATGCATTTGAAATGCACAATGAAAAATATCACATGTACCCTGTGGACCAAATATGAATTGAAATCATTTGTGTTGGATCATGGTTCCATGTGAGCTGTCAGAGAATGATAATCATGGCCATTTTGGTAGATAAGTTTTTTAAAAGTTCTTAAAAGGAGATTTATCCTTTTTTTTTTTTTAAACAGTAAACGTTAGTAAATCCATGTCCACATCTCAGATGGCCCTTTGGTCTCAGGCCTGTCTTCTCACTGAAATGTCAGAGAGAAAAATGCAGGGCACAGTTCCAAGCAGATGAGAGTGAGGAAACAGAAGGAAATTTCTGATGGAAATATAGACTGACAATTTCCCATCCTGGAGTAGAACCCCCAAGACCACCCACATGGCAGGGTTTTTCCAACTCTGAAAGAAGGGCCCACCCTGAATGTGAACATTTATGTTAAGTATCTAAAAATAACACATAGGGGCTGAGTTATTTAAGCTTCCTACTCTGATAGATTCTTTTTCCAGATCATTATTAAGCAATGCATCCTTTAGGAGGAGATGGTTCCAGAGACACTGAATGCTTTAGCTGTTTCTGACCGTAATTGTGATCTCCCATCTCCTGGCAAGGCAGGTAACCCTAAGGTGACAGTGGTCCAGGGGGAGAAAACCTCTTACTCCAGCTGCAAGTTTTTAAAACTAAAGGGCATTCAGTCTCAGAGAGGTTCTGAGGGTGAGTCCAGTGCTAGGCCTCCAAGAGTGAAATAAAACCCCAGCTAAAGTCTGGAGCTGAAGCAGAGAGAAGGGCATTGAGAAGAAGTACCACAGCAAAGCAAAGCACACAGGAGCCAGCCTGGAGAGATTCCAAAGAGGCTGGCCCTACTCACAGGTTCTTTTTATCTACTCCCAGCCCTCCTCCTCCTTGGACATCAGTTCACTTTGGCATCCCAACAAAACCTGAGAACCTTTTGGATGAGACATTATACCATACCCTACGCAGTTCAGATTCCATCAGTTTGGTGTTGCTTCCCTTCATAAAGAATGGTCTAATTCTCTGTACACAGCTGAAAGTACAACATATCTTAGGCCAATATTTATATAATAAAAATTAAACTTCCAACAGAATGTATCAATGCTGATAAAAGAAGATGTGCTATCTTTATTTTATTTTATTTATTTTTTGTATTTTCTTGGCCGCACCGTGTGGCATGTGGGATCCTAGTTCCCCGATCTGCGCCCCTGGCATTGGAAGCACAGAGTCTTAACCACTGGACCGCCAGGGAAGTTGCACTATCTTTTTTTTAAAAGTACCGGTTCCTACATATGCAACTTGTGTGCATTAGCTTGTAACCTCCACAGCTATCCTGCGAGGGAAATTCTGCTATTCAGTCCATTACACAGATAAGAAAAACTGAAAACAGATAAGTGAAAAAGTAAGTTAAGCAATTTGCTTAAAGACATATGACTTATGACAAAGCTACAATTTAAACCAGGTACTTTTGACTTCAAAATCTTAAACCTTCTAAATTTATTAATGAAATTTCCAAAGGCGATCAATACAAAAACTTCTAATTGTATAGCACATGTAGGATAGATTAGTGATACAGAGGCTCCCACTGAACATCTTTCCACCTTATTTACACATTTCCAAAAATGGTCTAATCAACATGTGGTTAGTTTTAAGCACCCAAACCTTTTGCCATGACGTTTACCAGCAAGAAATTTTCAACACTTTGTGCTTATGGTTTGTGGGTACGTTAATGCCCTCTATTCTAGTAGTATTCAGAGAAACAAAATAGATTTCAAATGTTTCTACATGGGAAAAGGATGGCATGGTACATTAAAAGAAGGCAAAGTAATACAATGTTTTTTACATGTGGTAGATAATGTGACAAAGCACTGGCTTATTCTCCCATGGTTTTACAAGTCATTTACTGAGCCTGTTCAGAAAATGTGTAAATTACCAGAATTTTTGCAAAGAAAAAGTCTTTTCAGGGCTTCCCTGGTGGCGCAGTGGTTGAGAATCTGCCTGCTAATGCAGGGGACACAGGTTCGAGCCCTGGTCTGGGAAGATCCCACATGCCGCGGAGCAACTGGGCCCGTGAGCCACAACTACTGAGCCTGCGCGTCTGGAGCCTGTGCTCCGCAACAAGAGAGACCGCGATAGTGAGGGGCCCGCGCACCGCGATGAGGAGTGGCCCCCGCTCGCCGCAACTAGAGAAAGCCCTCGCACAGAAACGAAGACCCAACACAGCCAAAAATAAATAAATAAATTTATAAAAAACAAAACAAAACTCTTTTCTTTGTTAGTGTGTAAATAATCTCAGTAGGTATTTACTAAGGATAAAATGAAATGACATTAGGCAATTAATCAGAAAAACTCTCCTAATGTGGATCTTTTTTGCTATAATCAATCAGATGGATAACTTGCCCTGAACTGAATCAATCTGAAATCATTAGTCGATGTGGCCTCAATAATTCTCTCACCTTCTTTCCCACTTAAAGATCCCATTGTTCTCCTCCAGTGCCACCAGACTCTATCCTAGTAGTCCCGTAAAACTCCGTATGAGAACTAAACATGATTTTCAAAATTTTATAGCACAAAAATCTGGCTTTTTAGAGTTATTACATTATAGACTGCAGCTACCCCACTGACAAGATAAGCAGAGTGCTCAACCAAAATCTTGGCTTTCCTTAAGCCCCAAGTGTTGAAACAAACAGAATGTTGAAACAGCACTGCTGTTTCACCACTCTACATTTATATCATCACATTTGGTACGCTCAGCTATCTCACACTAACTGCTATCCCAAACTGGAGATTTCTGCCTGTCTTCTACTTTCACCTTAGTGAGGGGGGAAATTTGATTGGGTCTCACTGGGATATAAAGTAAAAACAGTTTAATCATTTAAGAATCTATAATAAAAGAGAATGGTAAATTCCAGTTTGTTCAAGAAAAAGAAATGTATTTAAGACAGGTTTACAAAGAACATTTCATCCTTCCTGAAAGAGCCGGGCTTAGTTAATGGCTTTGCCAGGAAAGGAAGCAAGGAAGAGAAATCTACGTCCCACAGGTTAAGGCGGCACCCACTGTGGGAAGCTCTCAGCTTCTTCAAAGGTGAGTTTTCCTCCAGGTGAGCGATATGCTTGAGGGCAGGATCTATAGTCTGAAAGAAATGTACTCAAATTCTGGCTTTATCTAGAGCGTAACTTAAGCAAGTTACCTTATTTCTCTAACCAGAGCCCCAAATATGTAAATGAGGATGATAATAGTAATATCTACTGCACTAAGTTGTCCGCAGAATAAAGTGAGGTAACACATGTAGGTGTTTAATATGGTACCAGGCATGCAGTAAGCATTATTTATAAAGCATTATTACTTTCTTATTATTTTCCACACAAAGCCCTAAGGCTAAGAAATGTTTCTAAAGCCTAGTAAATTTGGAATGCTAACAGGCAGAACTAATGGTAAGGCCATCCCAAGGTACTCAGACAAATGTATTTACATTTTATGTAAATACGGGGTTTTATTACTCTCTACCTGTCACCTCTTCTCTAGTTCTGCCAACCTTTTTTTTGTTAATTTTCTTCACTGAAGTAAAATTATACACCCTTCCTCTTACATCTGAATGAATTACGATGTTCTGTGAAACATATTTGCCAAGGTCTTTGCTTAAATGAGAAATTTCAAATCCTACCGTTTAACTTACATATCATCAGTAAAAAACACCTTTTCCAGTTGTTGAAAAGTGAGCAGAGAAGAAATGCATGAATTTGAATAAAAGATTCCACACCTCATTACTGTCATGAATACTACAGAAGTTCTACAGAGCATGTGCTAGAAAACAACATGGGACCGTATCAAACATTTAGGGGATTTTTGATAGTTCAGACTGTAGCACTGGTGGGTCAAGAATCACTTAAATTTACCAAAACAGTCACGTCAAAAACACAGTTTCATTCATCACAGCCATATGCTGTATTGACTCTCCATTAACGGTCTGTGCTTACAAAGTTCAAATACTTGGCCATTTTCCATTTATGATGTGCAAGATGTTGAAGGTTATAAACACTCGAGAGGGAGAAATTATTCTAGGTGGCCTTGGTAAGGGGGAAGAGGACATAATTAGGGAAAACATAATTAAGGGGAAGAAAGGCTTTAATCTGAGCAGAGCAAACAACTTTTCTAACTACACCAAAAGCTAAGATGATATTATCCAAAGAAAAGTGAAGGAAACCAATGACACAAAATGATTTGATGAGGCCAAATGAAGAATTTTAATTCCTCAAACATCATTAATGCAATTTTCAGCAGAAAGCAAGAGCACTGTGAAATAAATAATAGCGTGTTTACTTTACTGTGAATGTGAAAGGAACAGAATAACCAAAAGGGAGCATGTATATTTGAGATCATGTCTTTCATGGCAGGCTTGGAAACCTCAGTTAACATGACAGCCCACGAGGGAACCAGGGCAAGGGCCTGCAAGAATCTCAAATTTTCTCCTGCCCATTCTCTGGCTTGGGATAGTGAACACCTCAGCCAAATGAGACCGGGAAACCAGGAAGATTTTCTTCTAGAACTAATATTTTGGACGCAGAAATCATGAATCATTCCCAAACTGGCAGCAGAAGTGTGAAGAATTTGGAAAGGCACAAGGAGAGCCGAGAAGCCAGCACAGACACCTCAAAGAGAAGGGAACAGAGAAAGCTGAAGGACGGCCAGAGGACAGCCAGAAACCTGTGGGGGAAGGGGAAGCCAGAATTGCTCTGAGAGAAAGGTGCAAGGCAAGGCATGATGAGAAAGAGTTCTTCCAAAGAGGTCAAGAGCAGACAGCCTGCCCTTATTTAAAAGAGAAAATTGTTTACACTATCAAAATGGTAGAACTCTGATATTAGGCTCATCCCTCCCTCCCCATGTCCCCCAACCTCTATCTTCCCCAGGTAAAGCTTGCTTGGTGCTGGAAGAAAAGAAGGTAGAATTAGAGTTGCTGACCTTACTTCTCAATGCCTTTGGATGTGCATGATTAAAACTCAGCAAATGAGGAAAAGGAGGGAGGACTTGGGAGATGGGGGCAGGGAGAATGTGAGGATGAACACTGAATAACAGAAAGAGATGGTCGGGAGCCTGGAGGAACTGTAAAGAGAAGGGGCAGATGAGAGTGAACTTCAAGAGTATAAGGGGAAGGGGTCAGGAGGACCCGCTGAGCTTGAGGATCTTGGGACATTTCCAGACACAAAACATATGGATGAGGAAATAAACAATACCAATTCCTATGGCTAAAATGAAAAAGAGTTCTCCATTTCCTGTGAAAAATTGGCGTCTGCTCAAAACACTGGGGGTGACTGTGTTTGGTTTTCTTTGCAAATGCTCTACTATAAAATGCTAGTACTAAATAATCTTGAAGTTTTAACTTGCAGGCTCAGTTAAGCTGCAGAAGAGCTTCCCCTGTTTTAATTTTCGAATTCTAAATTCTTACAGTTGGGACTATGGAAGTCAACTAGGCCTGCTCTTATCGGCTTCATAGAAACCCTGTCTCTCAATGAGCCAACACCTCCCATAGGAATCAGTTAAGCAATGTGGTCTAAGCTCCATGTATTTCCAATGGGGTGATATCTCAAATGATGGGCCAAGGTCTGGGATTGAGAAATGTGGATTTCATATCCCAGCTCTCTTGGCATGTTAATGAGCAATCACGTGAAATCCTGGAACTCTCTTGACACTAATGATGACCTTTGCATTTATATAGCATTTGCAAGTTTGCCAAAAGCCATTTTCATCAATGTTCTCATCTGATTCTCACTGTAGACACAAGAGGGATTATATTTCCTACTTTTCAGGTTCGAACACTAGTAGGACTCAAAGAATTTATGAGACTTGCCTAAAATCACACAATTAATAAGGTCTTTTAACACCAATTTACTTCTGCAAACGTACAGAAGCACTTACTAAAGTAATTTTATTTCACATCATTAAATTATATAGTACTTAAGAAACTTCCAATAAAATGGATAATTAAGAGTATGCTAATTCAAGCATAGTATGGGTAATTAATCTGATCAAATACATTTTGCTTCTCTCAGTTTGTGTATGTAAGTATTTGAAAATCTGTGAACCTACAGCATCTTATTACTTCACAAAAATTATGTCATTAATAAGCCATTATTTTAGGAAAAAAAAGTTTCTGCAGAAATCAAGGTATCCTGCATATGAGAAAGGAATATATGTTCCATAAATCCAAATCAAAGCCTTGTATTCCTTAATAGAAAAGACCCTTCCTGTTGAGAGATAGGTTGGTGTGGTAGCTAAGCACATAGAATTTGGTATCAGTCTGCCCTAAATTTAAATCTTGGTTCCAACACGGAGTAGATGTCTGATGCTGAGCAAGTTACTTAATCTCCTGTGCCTCTGTTTTCTCATCTGTAAAATGGGAATAACATATTACTGACCCATTGAGATATTGTGAGAATCCAGTGGGTTAATATCTTTAAGGCGTTTAGAACTATGCCTGATATATAGTAAGTCCTGTGTGTATGAGTTATTCCTACTTCTATCTGTCAAGGACTATTATGCTAGGCGCACTGGGGTCTTATCCAATCTACAAAATAACTGTGAGATGGGTATTATTACACTGTCTAGAAGAGGGGGGGAAAGAGCCTCATAGAAGTCCAGGAATTAGCACCATGTCACACAGAGCATTTGGCTTTGAAGCCCCGCGGGGCTTGATCTCAGGAACTCCTTAGGACTGGGGAAAACAGAAACTCTTCTCTTGGAGAGTGCACACAAGGTCTGGTGGGCACCAGGACCCAGGGAAAAAGCAGTGACTTCACAGAAGCCTGGACTAGACCTACCTGCTGGTCTTGCAGGGTCTCGGGGGAGGCAGGGAGCAGCTGTGGTTCACTATGGGGATAAGGACACTGGAGGTAGAGGTATCGGAGAATATTCATGAAGAGACTTTTTTAAAATAAGCTTTCTTCTGTGTGACTAAAACTTGCACTTCTCCACCTATAGCCACTAAAAATGTGGTCATGTTCCACCCTGCCTCAAACTGAAAAAGGTGGTAGGAAATGTATGCATATAAAGTGTTTTTCAAGGTCCTCATATAAAAACTTTCAGGAACATCAATGTGGAATTAGGGTGTTTTGATATTTATCTGGCAAAGGGATTGTGCAACCAGCCATGTTTTTCCCTTCTGATCACCCTATTCCAGGAAAAAGATCCAAAGGAGCTTCTCTGAAATTTTACTTTGACAAAATTTCAAAAGTACCCTCTCTAAAATTGCTACTCAGCAGAAAGAAATCCCTAGTTTCAGTTCACTTGGGAGCTATAAACTCAGAAATCAGGAGAAAAAGCTCTGCTTACACTGATTTGAGTTGGTTGGTGCAATTAAACAATTTCATTGGAATATTTCAGAGCTGCAGTTCTAAGTAGAAGGTGAAAACTAAATAAGATGCCATGGTATTTATCACTTCTCCAAGAATTTTAGACTCTCTGTCAGATTTTATACCCTCTGGGGAACAAATGTCCATTTTGGAGCTCATTCCAATATCTTCTAAGAACAAAGTGTTTCCGGGACTAACTTCAAAGGGAATCACGTAATCAGGGCTTTTAAAGCTTTATACTAAAAACATTTCAAATCAGTAGGTATCTTAAATCAGTTATTCCGACCAATATCATTAGCTAGGCAATGAAAGTGAAAATAATCCAGTTTTTTCAGGTCCGTTATTCTTCCTTTCACAAACTGGAAAAAAATATATTACTAATTGTGATTCTAACTATTGAGATTGGAGCCCTTAGAAGTATTCAATAAGATTTAAATTGTGTGTATTTCACATGGGCCAAAATGGGAGCAGTGCGGGGGAAGGGTTCTCTTGAGCTGATTCCATTCAAGTTACTCACTTTAGCGTTTAATTAATGGCCTGGTGACATGTTTTGAAAACAGCAATGTTTCTAAGTCCCTTAGCAATGTTAAGTCCAGGACTTCCTTCTCACTGCAGCCAAGGTTGAGCTTAACCTCCAGCTCCATGGATAATAAGGAAACAAGCTTTCTGTTATGGTAGCTAAAAAATGTATGTCCACCCCAGTGACTATGTCATGAAACAAAGAAACAAAATATAGGAAAGGTGGGATAGGAAGAGGGCTGAGCCTTGAATAACTAGGCAAGCTTATCTCAGCCACAATAAGCAGCAGATTATTTGAAACCATTCTTGCAAGGCTTCTTACATCCCTCATAAGAGGGAATAACTAGACATAAAAGAAGAGGCCCTGCAGAGGTACATTAACAGTGCCATGAAAAATAGAGAATATATATATATATATATATATATACACACAGTACATTCACTTTTGTGTTCTAAGAACACAAGATTTCTAATGTCATTTTCTCGAAAGCATGCCTAATCCATTTTTAACCTAAAAGAATACACTTCACATCAGAGAAATACAAAGTATGTGTTAAATTACAAATGTCCTTTGGTAACATGAGCTCCTAGCTGGTTGCAGTTTCCTCCTCCTTCCATCTATTATGTTGGTTTGAGTCAATGATGCTACTATTGACTGACAGAAGGAAATACATCACTCAAAATCTTTTCCTCTCAATCATTTTCCCACTTGGAAGGCATGCACATACACTGCCTACTGTATGTCTATTCTTTAAACTAATTGCAGCTCAAATGATCTCTATTTACAAAACTAGTATGTATATTCTCTATAACTCTTTTCCCTCCTCTTTTCTAACTCTTGCCTAATTACTTCAGCAAAATCTCTCATCTTCTCTTGGTTATATATGCAAACAACAAGTTCTTGTTGTTTTGGAGTTTGAGAAGTATAAAAACACAACTACTAGACAACTATATCAAATAAAAAGAAAGCCTTTAGATATTAAATGAAATTAGATATAATAAATATTTATCTCCAAAACCGTTAAAAGTACTCACAAATCTAAAATCATCCCCAAAGTTTCTATCTACTTCCTCATCCTCCTTTCCCTTAAACACAACTATCTAAGAGTAAAATATAACAACTTTGACCTTCTCTTTTTACTAATATTGTAACAGCATTGCTCTTTTTATCTTATTTTATTGCAAATGAGCGTATTTAGCTATTTCATGGCTTAACTAGATTACAGGTTTGTCTGGAAATTTAACTACTCCTTATAAAAATGTTCCTATGGAGAAATATGTTAGTATTCCGGATTCTTCAATTTCAAAATAATTGCCAAACAGAACCCATTCAAAAGATGCAAAATACAGACTTCTGAAGAATCTGACAGACTACACTATGTATTAAGGACTAGCAAAAATAGAAGCCCCCAGGGCTTCCCTGGTGGTGCAGTGGTTGAGAATCTGCCTGCCAATGCAGGGGACACGGGTTTGAGCCCTGGTCTGGGAAGATCCCACATGCCGCAGAGCAACTAGGCCCGTGAGCCACAACTACTGAGCCTGCGCGTCTGGAGCCTGTGCTCCGCAACAAGAGAGGCCGCGATAGTGAGAGGCCCACGCACCATGATGAAGAGTGGCCCCCACTTGCAGCAACTAGAGAAAAGCCCTCGCACAGAAACGAAGACCCAACACAGCCATAAATAAATAAATAAATAAATAAATAAACGTGATTTAAAAAAAAAAAAAAAAAATAGAAGCCCCCAAATGGGCTTGGTCTTCCATTCATTGTCATCAAGAGCTACAGTGAAAGGCAGGGTGGCATAGTGGTAAATAATGTGGGCTTTGGAGCCAGATGGCCGAGGTCCAAACCTTACCTCTGCCACATGCTAGTTGGGAAAACTTAAGCAACTCACTTAGTCTTAGTGCCTAAGCTTCTTCATCCTTAAAGTAGGGATAATTATAATATCTATGTCATAGAGAAGTTACGAGACTTTAATAAGTTAATTCATATAAAGTTCATAGAACAATTTTTGGCAGAAGAGTGAAACTTCAATAAATGTTTGGGACGATTATCGCGATTATTATTATATCAGACACCAGAATCTCCTCCTCTCTTGTATCTTCTTACCAAACCTCACATGGAAACGGACACACATCAGAAGAGATGTGATGACATCCTGCCATCGAAGCGTGCATTGCGTGTGGTAATAGCTAAGTTGTGAGGAGGGGAGGCCTATAGAGCGGATACTGCTATCACCCAGAGCTAATGAGGGCTTGAATTAGCCCAGCTGCAGTGGGAATAAAGATGGGTAAATAGGATCGAAAAATCAAAATGGGAATGTTACTATCTTTCTCACACTCATGCAAATACTACTGGGTATAGCACAGAAGCCAATCAATAAGAAAAAAAAACAAATATTTTTGGGTGACCAACTCTGCCGTGTTCCCAGAACCCTGCCTGCTTTCTAGAACCTTTAGGACTCAGCTTCAAAGGAATTTAGAGTATAGGATCCCTGAGGTCCCATGCAGTTCTTATGTAACACCACTTTTGACATGGCAAATATCAATATTACTGAAATATTTTCCTTAGCAAACATCAAGACGCCAGAGGCAAGATGGGGGTAGGCACTGACAGTCTCTGTAACGTTTTATTTCTTCACAAATGAGAACGATCTGGAGCTAATAGGGTAAAATATTAACATTTATTAAAGATGGAAGATGGAAATACGGGTGTCAATTCATTTCCTGAATTGTCTGTATGTTTCAAATATTTGATAATTAAATTAATAACTTAAAAATGTAAATACAATCCAGAATGGGCAGACTCAACATGCAGTAAAGATGAATAAAAATACACCAATGTTTCTGATAAAATTTCTGTTTTAGTTTCTAGTTATGGACTTTCACTTGAAGGGACTGGATCTAGATAGACAGAAGCAGAAGTAAGGAGGCAGGTCAGGGTTGGGTGGAGTGAGGTGAGGGAGTCCGTTGCCGTCACTGTCCATAGAATGGAATCCTGGTCAGATGGGGGCTAATGAGCTGTTCATTGAATGGTTGTAATGTCTTCCAAAATAAGCCTCTTTATGTCCAGGCTCTAAAATGCTTCAAGATTTGGGTCCAAATAAGGACCCTACATGTAATGCCTTCTGTCTAAAGGTCACCTGGTCTGAGGAATCTTCCTTCACTCCCCAGGCCTAGCTAGCTGCCTCCCCTCCGGGCTCATCATGCTACAACAGCATGACTAACACATGGAAGGTGTTGAGAAGCCTCCAATCATACAACACTGGGGAGCTGTTCAATATACTTTGCTTAAGCATAGGGGTTTAAGAGTAAACCTGCCCTAGATCCTGATTCTTCCCTTTTGCCCTCCAGGATTAGGCTGTTAAAGAACCCCATCGCCTTATCTAATGAACAGAAACATTCAGTGATGATTCACTGTCCTTTTTCCCTAGAATATTTTACTTTCCCCATGCTCTAGTTTAGGGATTATCAAACCTGGGAAGAGTGTCAGAATTCCTTGGGGAAAATTTTTAAATATATAGTTACAAGGCTCCATACCTGACCCACTGGATCAGAATCTCCTCCCTTGTGGCCAGGTATCTGTAGCTGAACTGGAAATCAAACCAAGGTTCCCCTGCTCCTAGATGGGCATTCTTTTACAAATTGTTGCTTTACTGGTCATCCCCAAAGTTTGGAGCCATTACACCTGCCTAAAGTTAGACTTGTTTCTAAATCTCTACCCACAGTCCCAGCAAATATTTGATTAGGAAGAAGATGACTCTGTGTGGCAGGAAAGCATGGAGATAGCAGGCTGAGACCTCTGGTACGGGAAACAGAAAGTGAGGAACATACATTATCCAGAAGGCCTGGCTGGCTCTTGACTCATGTCTAGATCCTGCACAGATGGCTGAACACTGACGAGCAGAGAGGCAATAGTCAGCTGGTTACGAGCCAGGGCTTTAGAGTCAGACTTTTTTGAGTTCAGATTCTAACTCCGCCACTTAGCAGGCATGTGACCTTGGGCAAGTTACTCATCCTCTGTTTCCTCCTCAGATGCAGACAACAATGGCACCTTGGCTCATAAGGTTGTTATGGGGATTAAATAAGTTAAAACCTTTAAAATTTTTAGAAAAATGTCTAGAATATAGGAAGTGCTCACTAAGTATCACCCACTATTATCATCATCATTAACATTATTATTTGTCCTGCTATCTATTCCCTGGACTGGAGTATAAATTGCAGGGAACCATCTTTCTTACAGATACACAAACCAAGTCATTCTGAAATTCCATTCATCCTTTTGCTTCATGGTTTATAATAACTTCTGTACTTTTAATAGGTGAAAATCCATCTATATCAGCAGTGATGAAACTGACTGAACAAATAAAACAAAGAGAGTAAGCCTCTAAAGTCTAAAAGGATTTCATCAAGGTTGTACCAGGATGTTCTTTCAACCATGTTAGGAAAATCACTATTTGCTTGGATTATGAGTTAAGAACACATCCTCCAGCACCAAGACTCTTCCTGTGTAATCCCAGCCAATGTTACCCTGGAAGCAGCAGTACCACTGTTTCCATTCATGGCCAGTCATTTTGTAGGTGGACTAAAAAAGGGTTTATTTAAAAACACATTGCTGAACTTTAAAATATCTTTGGTTCTCAGAGTTGGAAAAATAGAAGTAGAGTGGTGCTGTATGCAGGGGAAAAAAATACAGTTATACTACAGAGTCACAAATGTCACAAAATCTCACTCTCACATGTAATGTTGCTTATGTTAAAATTTTTTTCTCATGTGCTGCTCAACTCCCTGAGGATACAGTGTCTAAAACCATTGCCACTACATCCTTTTACAGAGGAGAGAGGCAGAGAGACACCAGGGAAGGTACACAGCCAGAAAAGATATTGCAAGAGTATTTTAGAGGCATAAAGTACCAGACTGCATCGGCTGGCCCAAACTTTTCAGTATCATGGGTGGGCAAACTGAAGCAGAGGGAGGAACCTGTGTCGCTCAAGGTCACCTAGATGGCTGGGGCAAGTGTGGAACTGAGGTTTCAGTTGCCTGACTCTAGTCGAATCCTGTGCTCCATGGTGCTGGTTTATACAAAAGAAAGAGTGGTGAAATTACATTTTATATCTAGCATTTTAATATATATATATTTTTCAAATTAAAGTAACTAAAGAGCAAGGAATGTTGCTTATAAACTCCCTTTTTGATTTATATTAGCTTTTGTTTTGCAACCCAAGTCCTTAATAAAAAGGAAAAGAAGGAACACCATTTTAGTGAAGTATGTTGTATATATTCTATTCTAAAAGTGAAACACATGCATTTGAGCAAAATTAGACGATATCAGGCTAGAAACAACAACAATATCAAAATAAGCCTTAGACCCACAATCCAAACGCAATCACTCTTAATTGGTTGGTATATTTCCTTCCAGTTTTATTTCTCTGCCATAATTTTTATATATTTGTAGCTAGATTATATACATAATACTGAATTTTCATTTTCACTTAGTATAACATAAGCATTTTTTTCTGTTTTAAAAATGCATGCTCTGAGGAAAAACTGGAAAATAGAAAAATAAAATTTATTTTCACTAAATTTAACAATTAAAATTAATATTAGTTTAAATAATTAAATACAGTTTAAGTCACCTATATCACACCACTGGTATATATGATCTTTCCTATCATTGTTCAGTATAGTTCCCTGTCCCCTCCATTTTCCCTGCAGGAGCACCTACTCTGCTCTGCATAAATTCCAGGGACTGGCTTTGGAGCCTCAGAATACATCATGTAAACAGTGGAGAGAAGAGGAATTAGCAAGAGAGGCTAACCCCATGAGCTCTTCATTGTGTCCTGCTCAAGTCCCACCCAGGCCTAAACTCTCTTCATTTAGAACTGTATCATTCTCGTGTTCAGCTAGAGGAGATTCTGAGAGGATAAGGATGGAACAGAATGATCCAAGGAGGGGCAGACAGTTAAAGGTGAGGCTCTGACCACCAGTGGATAGTAAGTCTCAAACAGAAAGCCTCCAAGGACTCTGGGACCAAGCTGGTGAAATCCCAAGTGGGAGATGGAAGAAAGAATAATGGTGAAAAAAGAGAGAAAAACTAAGAAATAGAAAAGAATAAAAAGAGATTGACAGAGAGAGAGAAACTGCTATTCCCTTCTTTTCTACCAGCTCTTCTGTAACCTAGACTCATAATAACATGACTGCCCAAAGCACACGGTGAAACTGGTGATAAATTTTCTTCCCCTGATGTTCAGCTTAGCTCTCCATGTTATTTTCCTTTTGATTTATGACTTGACCTCTGCCCAGCACCCCTCAAATGGTGGAGAACTGTGATAACTTACTTCTCTTACTCATTCTCTTGCCAGTTGGAACAAAAACTTGAGAGAGCCCATGGTTGAAACAATGGCATATTTATAGATATATTTGAGAGAAGCTTCTGAGGTTTCATATCCCTCAGTTTTTACAACGATGTTTTTACCTTCTTCCATAAAACAGGTTTTTGACTTAAGGAAAGATTACCCACCATGTCAACTGATTGGCCATAGTAGAAGTTATTCAGTTAGGATTTGCACTATTGTCCTTGATATCTTTCCTATGGTGAAGTATGCAATTTGTTTACTTTTCCAATGGGTGTTTGTGGACATAACTATTGAGTTTCGAGTTCTATATTTAAAATATTTCTCTATGCAAGAAAAGATACCAAAAAACAGGGGATTAGTAATTTACAACTATTAAAACAACAGTTCCTCAGTTATGTTTTCTAGTGTGACTTTAATAGATTTATAAGAAATTTTATAATTAGATCATTTATATAAAATAATTGTCCATGTGTTTAGTCTATATATTTCTAACATGATTGCCTTTATTTGTAAATGAGCTACCCAAGATACCATGAGAAGCAAAGGTAAGCTCATTCGGCTCCCTCATTCCACCTGGCAGCTGGCTATTCCACAGCTTCAAAGGGTAACCCCACCATCCTGAACTAGTATGAAAAGTATAAATTGTCCTAAACTGGACAAGTGTCCAGTAACTTTTGCAGAATTCCTAACCTAGGTTTGGGCCAGGTCTCTCACCTTTTCTGAACCCTTACGGGTTCATTCACGGCACAGTCTGACGCTTGAAGAACAAGTAAACCTCTTCCCTCTAGCTTATCTTTAACCATTTCCTATCCCTCATACAAGCACCTATGCCAGTATTATACTGATAGAGCACATACACAGTTAAGTATCGATGTTCTGTCTTTGCAATACAACCGTGTGTGTGTACGCACATGTAAATAGATACATACTTCCAGTCAGGAAATAATTGCAACTGTACTGTCACATATCACTGGAAGGCTTCTTTGAAAATGAACAAAGAGAACAGAATCTAGTTGAGGGATCAATCACGGCCAAATATGTCAGGCTACAGATTCATGACTTGGGTGCTTGTGAAGCACCAGACTGTACTGATGTATTTCCACCTATATAAAATGGGAAAAGAGCATAAAAAATCAGCCAAATGCAATGCTTGGAAGGAAGAGGAGTAGGAATATAGTGTTTTTTGAAAATAAGTAAACCTATGTGGGAAAGAATATACACACATTTTCTTATATACAAGTAAACAAACATTAAAAAATCAAAATGTCCCTTTAGCTTTGCTCGCCTTTTGTTCTACTTTAGATCTGTAGTGTTTTCTTATTTCTAAGGAATTATCCCTTTATTGACTCTAGCCTTCAATTCTTACATTTCCAATAGAAACATTAAACAACCCACCATACCCCCATTTTCCTATGTGGAAATGTCTTAAGTAGCGGATCAGACAGAGCAAAGAGGGTATCTACTAAATGCTCACATCAAATCTTCTTTCCAAAGTTGAATGAAAGAAAGAGAAGGCCCATTGAGCCAGGGCCAGAATGCCACAAAAGCATATTTTATATTAAAGCGAGCTTGGCCAAGAATCTATTCTTTCAGAGTTTCCAGGCAGATGCCAGCACACGGCCTAATCATTGGACTAGCGCATAGCTGGTCCCTGGCCCCAAGACGCCACCAGCGGAACCTGCCAATGTGCCTGAGATTCCATTAAAAACACATTCCCTCAGTTAAGACACTGCCTATTCCTAGACAAACTCTTTACAAATTAATCCTTTTTTAAATTAAATTCCTAATGTTAGGAAGGATAATATACTAATATATTATTTATCCACAAGGCCATTTTGTAAATACCATCCTGGCTCTTTTCTATCCTGACTAGAAAAGCTTCCTGGGGTCTGTATTTGTGTCCACCTCTTAGTAGCTGTGTGAGTGTTCACAAATTACTTTATCTTTCTGAGCACTGTTGACTTCGTCCATAAAATAAAATATTTACCTTCCCAGATTATTGTACAGTTTCATTCATTCATTTCAAAACATTTATTGAGAGTAACTTTGTGTCAGGTACTCTTCCAAGAACTGGAGACACAGCAGTGCACAGAACAGGTAATATCCATGCCCTCTTGTAGCAGACAATGGTGTGTGTGGGTGTGATGCAGGGGCAGGGTTCAAGTAAATAGATAGACAAACAGACAGACAGTTGCCTGGTGGTAAGTGCTATAGATAGTTCCATTTTTATATAAGGTGATTAGCAATAGCCCCCAGCTGGTAATGCAGATATTGGATGGAACAGTCGTTCTGGCAGAGGTCATAGCAGGTGCAAAGGCTCTGATGCAGGAATGTGACGCAGGAACTGTGAAGACACCAGGCTGGCTGGAGCAGAGCCAGCGACGTAATGAGAGGCAGTGGATGAGGTCAGAGAACCAGGAGGGCTGAGGATCGTGTAGGGCTTTCTGTTGTGGATCTTCATCACAAAGGCTGTGTGTGGTGGATGATACACAATGATTCCACTAACTAGAAACTGGCAATGGTCTGTGACATAGGCTGGAAGGTTCTGTCAGTTTTACTAAAAACAAAACAAACAAAATGAGAAAGAATACTAGAGAGATTCAGAGAAGGAGTTTTTCTTAACAGTCAGTGAAACTGTACCAGAGAAAAACAAACCTGACTCCATATTGGATCTACATTTGTGCTCCAGTTGCCTGTGCCTTGTCTTCTCAATCAGTAAAATAATGTTGCCTATAGCCTGAAATATACATAAAAGCCCTTTCTTAAGGCTCTGGCTCCCAGGTTTGACCTTTAAAGGTATAATACGTTTCATTCATATAAAGATAAAAAGTTGCAGAACAGAGAATAACATTTGTCTTGTTGGAGGTTTACAGGAACTTGGTGACCAGCCTGACAAGGCTTATCACATACCCTCCGGGGTCTGGCTGGCACCAAGAAGTTTGTAACAACCAGCTACACTCCCTTCCCTTTTAGTACAAAAGAAGTCTGAATTCTAACTCGGGTAAGATGGTTCTTTGGGACACTAGTCCACCGTCTTCCTGGTCTGCTGGCTTTCTGAATCAAGTCACTACACCATGCTCCACCACCTCATCTCTCCACTTACTGGGCTGTCATGAGGCAAGCAATACAAGCTTGGACTCAGTAACAACATGAGCAAACACTTATATGACATCTTCTTAGCCCTAAAAAAACAGGTGCATCCTGAATTGCTCCTCAAGTAACATTGTCATTACACCCTGGATATTGTGGGTTAGTCAGAAATGAAAAGTCCTAATGGGGTGGTGGTTTCCAAAGCAAGGTGAGAAGGGCTCCTCTCTGGGACAGCTTCTTGCCTGTCAGCGAGGATTTCTAGGTGGTCTACTGCACGCAGTGGGCTGGACCAAAGGACTCGAGTTATTTTCTGCTCTATCTCTATAGACAGGAAAAATAGCAAAATCCCCTGTAACCTAAATGACACATTTTATCAGTTGGGCTTTACAGGTAGTTTCAAGTACAAAGTGACCTGGAACAGAGATTCTCACCCATGATATTTTGGAAGTTCAAAGTTCTCAAATGTTTTCAATACACGTCATATAACTCTCAAACCAAAATAATTTTTAACTCACTTTGAGTTTTTAATGTCAAAAAATATATGCACCATGCAGTTTTTTTAGGAGGTTGTGCATTTGCATATGTGTGAATAGACTATGTGTCAATTCACACCCAGGTGTATGAGCATGTGTGTGCACACACACACACATGCACACACACACACATGCACACACACACACACATGCACACACACACACACACACACACACATACACAGCAGTTGCTGAACATAGTAGTGGGCATTTCATCACCATCTGAGGCAGATTCTATATGAATCTACTAACATCTAAGCTTCAAGAACCTTCCCTTGTGTAGATCCCTTCCAAGCCTTGAGTTGTCCTACTTAGTAATCTGATCAATTGACCATATGTTTTAATAAAATGTGTAAAAGAAGATGTTGTTTCAGTTTTCTACATGAAGAGGTGGTCCAATGTTGTGCAAGCTTTTGGCCTCACAAAGCTGGATGTATCACTGAGTAGCATTAATAAAGTCAGTATATGGCTGGAAGGAGAGGAGCCAGGAAGAGGGAGTGATATATAGCATTTATTGAGTGCTGAATATGTCCTAGGCCCAATGAAAGGTATTTTGTACAAACTAAAGCTTCAGCAGGATTCCTGAGCTTTGATTTCCTGCTGAGACTGCCCTTCACTTCCTGGCTCAGCGTGAAGTCAGTCCAGCTGAATTGTGAGGGCCTACAAAGGCAGTTGGTCCACAGCTACCCCCATAGGGATGAATGTAATGGGAAAGAGAAGGGGGATGTTTATCCCTGCCTCAATTCTTCACTGTCTGTCGCTTCTCTTCTTTCCTTGTTTGATAATATTGCATTTTATTTATAATCACTCTGGTTTTAAAGTGCTGTTTATCATATTTCATCTGACCCTTCAACCACCCTAGAAGTTAGGCAGGTGTTATTAAAGCCATTTTACAGACCCAAAAAACTAAAATTTAGAGACGTTGGATAGTTTGGTGAAGGTCAGAGGCAAATAACAGAATGATCACCAGTGAGCTCCCACTACTCCATCCCTTGAAGAAGTGTAAGAAGCAAATGGTAAACAGGCCAACCTTCCTCAACAAAATAACATTAGTTTCTAAATACAAAACACGCCCCCGGGCCCATCCCAGGCTAAATGCGAGTCACACACAGCCACAGGAACTCAGAAGGAGCAAAACCACTAACACGATAATCTCTCATGACTTTCATTGTGAGAGCATCCACAAACGAGCCCATCCATCTAACCCAAGGCCAACACCAAACACTGAACCCTTGAATCTCTGCCTCTAAAATAAACGCTTTGCCCTCGGCCTCCACCACCGCATCCCCCAAATATTAGTCTTCTCAACTGTCTTCCACTAGCTTCCTCCTCTCCACCCCTCCCCACTGTCACTTTGATATTTCAACAAATTTGCCCTTTTAGGAACGCAGATCTCATTTTATTGCATGTGGAAACCATGAGAGTAGTTCTAACGTCAAAACAGAGCGACTCATCATTATCCAATGTTATTAAAATAGAGAAAGAAGTTGAATGTGAAGATGGCCAAAGAGGTGACCTTGCCAACTCTGCCCAAATTCCCCAGCTACAGGAAATATTTCTCCCTTCCTGACTCAAATGAAAAGTTTTTATAACTCAAAATGAGCCAACAGAATGGAAAAGTAAAGGTAACAGACGTGAAAAATGATATCCAGAGAACATGGCCACATTTCTAGAATAAGCAGGTTACAGTCATTGCTTCCATTTTCTCACCACTTGTATCTTATTACCTCTTTGCAATCAGCTTCCCTCCTTACCATTCTACTGAAATGGCACACTTCAGAGTCTCCAACAGCCCCTTTGTGACAAGTCAGATTCCTTCTTTATTCATTCCTTGTTTTCTGCATTCTCTAGGTGGCCCTTTACTCTGTTAATGAAACCAAGCAGGGCCCTATGGGGCCTTCCCTGTGGGGCACACCCTTCCGCCGTATCCTCTGCTTTAGCTCCTCTATGACGTACCTAGATAACAGTGTCTGATGCACATTCCCTGAGTTGTTTTACAGTTGCCAAAACCCCCGCCAATGGAAGATGTTAACTACTTGATGATCATATGCACATAGCCCTCAGGCCTCCTGGAGCCTGAGGATTGATAATGTTAACCCCTGAGACATTGCCCTGTTACCTCACCATCAACCAGTCAAAGAAGTGTGCATGAGCTGATAACATACCCTGAGACTCCCCTCCCTCACCTGTCCTTTAAAAATGCTTTCTGGGAGTTTGGGCTTTTTGAGTACTAGGTGTCCGGAACTCCTTATAGGGTGCCTTACAATAAACTCTGCACTTTCCTTCACTGCAACGAGGTGTCAGTAGATTGGCTTTACTGTGCATGGGCAAGCGACCCGAGTTTGGTTCAGTAATATTAACTTCCCCTTCTTGAAACTCTCCATGCCTTTGGCCATTGGGGCATACCAGGGTTCAGGTTCTTCCCTGTTTCTCCACTTGCTACTTTTCTCTTTTGTTCTCTGGGTCTACCTACAGAACATCCTGCTAATCTCTGTCCCCAGGTCTGTTTTGCTATTTTTCCCATTCCCATTCCCACGATAAAAAGGATTCAAAACCTATGTGTCACCCTCTCAGTCCATCTGATAGCACTTGTTCCTACTTGCAAATATAAAGTGTTTTCAGAGTTTAGCTTAGAAAAGACTATGGAGGAAGGCAAGGGACACTGCATTTTCCTTGGGTTGAGACATTCATAATCTCAAGCCGAATGAAGTTATCTAAGGAGTCAGAGACCTCTCTGCCAAAGTCTTCCCCAAGCTGGTAGCAAACAGTGAACATTTTTACCTCCATCATTATAGGCCAGCTGCCAAGGATTCAAAGTTCATCGCACACGGGCCACACACTTAATTTGATTTTCCAATAACCAGAATTTTGCTGCTGATCAGTCGCAAGCTAAATTGATATATAATTAAAAGGATCTTTTGCCTGTAAGCACTCCGTGAGAATCAGCACGTTTGTCTAATAAAAGGGCAATGTAATTAAAGAAGTTCTGCATAATGGAATTAGGAACTCACAGAGGGATGCAATTGCCCACAGTGTCTCCTACTTAAACAAGGAATCCTCCAGAGCCTTTACCAGTCACATGCCCAGGGAAAAAAGCAGTGGTCATTGACTAAAAGCTTGATTGATCTGATACAAATAGAGGTAAAATTCCTTGCTGTCCCAATAAAATAGTCATTGAATGTTAATATCACTTTAGGTTTTACAGGGCTCCTTGTAATTCAGTAATTCGACAAGTCACCTAATTGACTGCTGGGCATGTGTAGGCACTGTAGGAAATAGTTCCTCTGGACAAGAAATTGACAATCTAGTAGTATGACTAAATACGCATTTAAATAACTACAATATAAGTGGAAAATAAGTGATGTAAGAACTGTCCAGATAAAATACTACATGTTTAGCTTTTTTAATATCAGGATAGAGAGATTACTTTTAAGTAGTATTTGATCCATATTGCATATTCCAATTCATTCATTCAACAACTACTTATCACTTGCCCACAAAGTGCAAGGGTGTGGGGGGATACAGAGTGACAAGATACAGTGACCCAATCACTATGTAGCTCAGAGTCGCATAAGGAAAGCACACATTTTATATACATATGTGTATATTTATATAATATATATGTATATGCAATTGCAATAACATATATATATAATATATATGTATATGTAATTGCATATATATATAATATATATGTATATATATAATATATATATTATAATATATATATAATATATATATGTATATGTAATTGCAATAACACTGAGACTCACCAAAGTAATGTGCTGGGTCTTATAACTTGGCAATATCCAGGAAGTCTTGCCTCCTCCTCCCCATCCCCCATAAGATATCCTTGTGCTTTCCATTTCCCAGTCAGGAAGCCCTAAAATGTGGTCATGGGGTTGAAAATGTCCACCTATGGTACAAAAGATCCATTTATGAGTAACAGACAATATTGCTGTTCTATCTCCCAAGAACCCCATTTCTGCTGAGAAATAAAATTAGGGCAGTCAAACATATGTTGGCTATTGAGCTGACCATGAATGTAGCCTGACTAAATACTAGGTAATGTTCCTCAATTAAACATGATAATCTTCACAAAAGCCAGATAAGCATATTATGTGTTTATACCAAATCCCTCAGCTTGTTGGTGAAAATGACCTTATGTTAGGCAGCTGAGACAACTCAGCTGGGACACAGACCCAAGACAGCAAGTGAAAAAAGAAGGTGACTCCTTTTACGCCACATAAGCAAAAGTACTCATATCCATCCTTGGCAATTCATTCACTACAGATATAAAAAACTCATTAATAGATAGTTCTAAATATACTATGGCTCTGTGTAAAATGGAGGTTCCTTTATAAAATGCTCATGGTGCATTTTCTTAAAAAACAAAACAAAACAATTCTTATCTTTTTCTGAAAGCTAAATGAACTTTAAGAAGGTACAAGCTTATTTCATTTATTTACTGATTTATTATTTTACTTGCTCGTGTACTCAGCACACATTTAGCATGGTGTACTAGACACTACACTTGGAATTAAAGACAAATAAAGTACAGCCCCTGCCCTCAAAGTGCCCACAGTCCAGTTATCAAAGCGCAGAAGAGGGAGCGATCAACTCTCAAAGCTTAACCAGGGCTTTAACGGAGGTGGGTCTTAAAAGAATAACACAGCCATTATTCACAAAATGTGGCTATGGGTATGCCAGGCCAAGACAACAGCTGATGGGGAAAAGCCCAGAGGCTTAAGAGAGAGCAGTGAAGAAACTTTTATATTTAGAGCTTGGTTTAATTAAATATTAAGTTAATATTTAAATATTAATTTTTATCCCGAGAGAGTCTTAGAAGCATCTAAAATTTTTAAAAAAACACATTGACTATGGACTTTAAGTGTTTCTCTCTAAATAAAACCCTCCTAGAAGTCCCATCTTCAATCTGAGCTTCAGGTTTTATGAAAGTGCTGTTTACTAAAAGCATGTCTTCTCCAGAAGGGAAGATAAAATCTAAGTCCTAAGAACAAATGTGGAGGAAAAGTCAGAGTATATTGAGTGCTTTAACAGTTACATAGTTACTTGAGCAAATGCACCCAGAATTGCCAACAAAACAGATATTTACATGAGGGCAAACAATATGAATCAGTTACTTTAACAGCCCAGTTTCACTGAGAGAGAGAGAGAGAGAGAACACTTTCACAGCCATGAAAGAAAGACTAGTATTTTCCTCACCAGTTTTTCATTCCTACTTCCCAACGTTCCTGACAAGTATCATCTGATGGAATTTATATTATTCCACAGCTGAAGTCTACAGGGGTTAAGAATTTGACACAAATACATTAACTCAGGATAGCAGAGATGATGCTGGATTTCAGGCCCAGAGCTCAATCTACCATTCTACTTCCAAAATAATTCTGGACAACACTTTCAAAAATGAGCTATAAATCAGAAAGGAAATGAACTCTGAGTCACCTCGTAACTGATCCAAAACACCTCAATTCAGAGCCACCACACCCTCCAACTTAGAGTGACCAAGGGCCAAGAAATCTCATAGATCTTTCATCTTTCATGCTCAAACAGTGAATTTCTGCTTGCAACTGCAGAGAATTTCCCCTCCCCTCTCTTCTCATCCCTCAAAATATAGGAAGTGCCCTGTCCTGCTATACTCTCTGGGGAGAGAGTAAACTCTTCTTTTGTGTCCATTACTTTTTTCTATTATTTGCTCATATTAATTTATTTTTCATTTTAATTGTACAGCTTGATAAATTTTGACAAATGTATAATTTGGTATGACCATTACCCCTGTCAAGATATAGAACATTTTCATCACCTAATAACTTTCCCTAATGCCTTTCCCAGTCAATTCCTGTCTATCCCCAATAGAGGCAACAACAGCACTGATTTCTATCTCCATAGAATAGTTTTGCCTGTACTAAAATTTCATAAAAATGTTATGTTATCCAATATGAACTTTTTTGTGTCTGGCTCCTTTCACGCAGCATGTTTTTGAGATTCATACATGTTATTGGGTGTATCGGTACTTTGTTCCTTTTCAGTGCTGAGTAGTATTACATCACATGAACATACCACAATTATTTGTCCATTATCCTATTGATGGACATTTGGGTTATTTTCACTAATAGGCTGTTAATAATAAATCTGCCATATACATAACTTAAGAAATCTTTTTGGGAACAGCTGCTTTCATTCTTCTTGGATAAATACTGAAAAGGATCATAGATCAGGTATATGTTTAACTTTGTAAAAAAACAATTTTTGTTAACCTGCAAAACCTTTTTTCTTTGGAGTTTGCAGTATTTTACCCTCCCACAAGTAATGAACTGCTGTTCCACAACCTCAGCAAAAGTTGTTGTAATCAGTCTTTTTCATTTTAGCCAATTTAGTAGGTATGTAGTGGTATCTCATTGTGGTTTTACTCTGCATTTCTCTAATTGCATTGATCACTTTTTCATATTTATGTAGGCTATTAATAAATTTTCCTTTGTGAAGTGTCTGTTCAAGTCTTTTGCCCAATGTGTCAAATATTGTCATATTTGTCTTGTCATATTTATGTTTTGTGCCTATTTTCTGCCAGCCTATTTATTTTTTATTCATATCTTCTGTTTATGATGTGAGATAGGAGTTTGGTTTCTCTATTTTTTTCCATAGAGGTATCTAATTGTTCTAGCACCATTTGTTGAGACCTTTCCTTTCTTCACTGAATCGCTTTGGAACATTTGTCAAAAATCAATTGTATACCTCTGAGTCTATTTCTGGACTCTGTTTTGTACCATTCGTCCATTTGTCTAACCCTACTTCAGCCCACACTGTCTTATTTACTGTAGCTTTATGGTCCATTTTGAAATCCGGTAATATAAGTTCTTCAACTTTGTTCTTTGTTCTATTCTAGATACTCTACTTTCCCCATAAACATTAGAATTAGCTTGTCAATTTCAAAAACAACAACAAAAACCTGCTGGGATTTTTATTGGGATTGCATTGAATCTACACGCCAATTTGAGGAAAGTTGACATTTTTAACAATATGGATGTTTTTATCCTATATTTTTGCTTTCTGTATTAAAGGTTATTTACCTCATTGTGATTATTGGAAATACCAATCAGCCAAAGAAGAAAAGGAAGGAAAGATCATGCAGGGACTAAAATAAATAGTCTGTTAAAGGGATCAGCTTTATCATGGTCTGTGAAAAAATATTCTACCCATATCCTTTTTTAAAAGCTTTGCAGTATAAAGCATTCTCAGCCCTCTTCTGTTTAGTCCCTTGATTCTACTTACCAGTTGTTCCGAACATTTTACAGCTTGGTTTCCACTGATTTCTTTAACTGTGCTCAGAAAATATGGCCACAGAATGTTCTCATGCCATTGGGGTATTAAGGAGAAAGTATAATAATGTTCTTACAAAAATAAAAACTGTGTCCTATAGTCCTGGCCAGACAGAAAGCATTTTTAAAAGAGAAATGAACAAACATCTTCTCTATTGTTTCTTCTTGATTAAACGGATGTGAAATAGGTAATATTCTTGGGATGGGTAATCTAAGTAACTGACGATGTATAATTGGCAGATTTCTCACAGTGGCTTGATTGGTCTGATGTCATCCATGCATAAGTGAGCAGGCGATACTTAAATTGGGAAAAAAAAAAAAAACCGCTAATGCAGGGAAGCATTTAATACAGCAACATTGATGCACTGCAATGATAAGAAGAGGCAGGCCTCTAAAATTTCCAGAGTTCTGCGGCAGACATTTGTTGGCAGTGCAGATATTAGAGAGCTGCATCTCCTTAAATTCTGTACTATATGGATACTAATCAAAACATAAATCATCATAGCTTTATTAAGACAGATTATGAGGATTCTGAACTGAAAATTTGAACTTTCAGCAATTAAAAAGTGATAAAAAAATTCTCTTCAGTAAGTCTAATAATCATGATATGAGAAGCTTATTCATTTGATCTAAAGCAGATACAAACTGGAAGAAGCTTGAGGACTGCTCAGAACCAGGAGATGAAAGAGGAAAGACAATCAAGGCTAGGATCGATACCTCCCTTAGCCCCTTCTAGATAAATTTTCAACTGTACCTTGTTGCGGAGAGTTGGTATGAAATACCAATTATCATCACAGGTGATGGCAACGTCATCCTTCTAATTGACTGGGCCAAAAACCATGGAATCATCACTGACTCTTTCATCTTATATCCAATCCACCAGGAAATCCTGTTTGCTCTACCTTCAAATATATGAAGAATCTGAACAATTCTTACTACCACCACTGTTCCTATCCTACCCAAGCTACCGCCATTTCTCAACTACGTTACTGCAATAGCCTCCTAAGTGATCTTTCTGTTTCCAATCCTCACTTTCCTATAGTCTAGTTTCAACTCAATAGCCAGAGCAATCATTTTACAACGAAGATACACCTTGTCAGTAATTTGCTCAGAACTCTGACATGGCTCCTCATTTCATTGAAAAACAAACCAACATCAACGACCACAAAACACTAAAGGTCTTCATGTGGTCTACGCATACTGGTGCAGAACCATCAGCAACAATCAGTCAATAATGCCACCATATGGTCCAGTAACCAGGTCCATATTTATGCACAAGGCAGAATAGACCACTTCCAACATCTAATGATATGACTTTATGGATCCAGAAAGTCTCCCTCACTTAAAAACCCTCCTCTTGCTGATGAAAATTAGAAATTCAAGCAAGGGGATCTTTATGTCTGACCTTATGACTTTGATCTGTGTTGAATAACAAATATATATTCAAGGGCAAAAATGTATGCTCTTAGAAATTATATATATTTAAGAGTATATGCATTTCTCATACTCTTCTGGGCAGTAAATTTTGATAGAAAAATAACATGGGTGCTGCAATAGGAGAGAAGGAAATGGAATCAAATCTTACAGAATAAGGAGGCAGAAGTTACAGACCACAAACTTTAACTGCATCATAATTTTACCAAGGGTCAAAACTGAAAGTAATTTACTAAAAATGTAATTTCCTTTTAAAAATTCACTATCAAAAATAATAGTACATGCTTGTTGCAACAATTCAAGTAATATAAAAATACATATAGAAAAGTCTCTACTGCTGTCTCTAATGCTATACCCAACACCATCAAGATACGTTATTTTAACAGTTTAGTGTATATTTATATTTGAACTGTACTTCTAATGCTGAGCTTAAATTTTTACAATCAGTTCCATTATAGTTTCCTTGGATTAAGCTTATTTTTCAAAAAATTATCTTAGGTTTCTCTAGAATATTTGAAGGTAATTATTTTATTAAAAAGAAAGAAAAGATGATCCAAATGTAAAAGAACTTTTATTACATCTCTCACTAAGTCTGGCAAACTAGCTCATTAAGCAATTTTTTGCTTAAGTTTGAGATCTTTGTCAAAGGTCATGCATTCTTTCAGAAGAAGGAAATGAGATGCTATTTTCCCAGTGGAAAATTTACAGAATTACTTTCCTTGTTTTTTACATTGAAAATACATTTGGGTAAATTAATAATTTCTGTGATTGAATCCCTATTCAGTGACAGTCTGTGTTCAGTGAGCACTCTCCATTAATTATCTTAAGTCCTCATAACAAGCAGAGAGGTTTATTCTGGTTTTACAGATCACACAGTTAAGGACTAGAAATTACTGAAGGATTTTCTAAAATCCAGAAACAGAATATGTTCAAACTAGGGTTTCTCTGATTTATAGAGAGGTGTCTACCTAATATTACATTCAATTCTAATTTTTTTTCAGTCTGGTCTTCAAACTTTCAAAAAATATGTTCTAGACTAAAATCTTTCATATTTTTTGCTAAAATAAATGGGAAATACATTTTTCTTTTGATAAAATATAGTAATAACCAAAGTAACAAAGTATTATAATCAACTCAGGGTAGTATAACTTTGTATATCCAAGCCCTAGTAAACCATATCTTTGGTTTCTTGGAACCATTTTAGAATACAGGAAAAGAAACAGAAATCAAGGGAGAACGTGCGTAGAACCTGTTCTAAAACAAAGTCAGAAGGCAAAGTGCTAGACTGAGATGGGGTGGGAACTAAGCAGACAGATGTAGCTGAACCATATATAGATATGGAAAAAAAAATCATCTCTCATTTATCCACGACAAGATGACAACTCTTATCTCATGTGTGAATTCTATCTGATTGACAGTAGCAGCCTGGAGTGAGGGCTGAAAGGGATTCTAAGGCTCTCCTTGGGCTCAGCCAGAAAGTATTAGGAAGATTTTGACATGTCTAATTTGGGCATAAAATAGGGAATGGCAACATATATTCTATGTATCTGCTATCTCTAGGATAGGGGACAAAGAAGAGATGGGGACTCATAGTAACTAAGTACTTGCTTTGCATCAGGTGCTTCACACACATTCTGTAAATTTTCCTGGATCCAATGAGGTTAACATTATAATCTACATTTAGAGATGAGGAAAATCATTCTCTGAGTGAAATTTGAAGAAAAAGGGAAAAAAAAAATCACTTTGTAATAGAGGGAAGGAAAGGCAATGTGCAAATGACCAGTCCTACATAAAAAGTTTATGGGTCAGCGGGCTTCCTTGGTGGCGCAGTGGTTGAGAATCTGCCTGCCAATGCAGGGGACACGGGTTCGAGCCCTGGTCTGGGAAGATCCCACATGCCGCGGAGCAACTAGGCCCGTGAGCCACAACTACTGAGCCTGCGCGTCTGGAGCCTGTGCTCCGCAACAAGAGAGGCCGCGACAGGGAGAGGCCCACGCACCGCGATGAAGAGTGGCCCCCGCTTGCCACAACTAGAGAAAGCTCTCGCACAGAAACGAAGACCCAACACAGCCAAAAATAAAAAATATAAAAATAAATAAAAGATTACTATTAAAAAAAAAAAAAGTAAATCATTCCAAACAAAGAGATTAGGGAACAGGAGAATTAAAAAAAAAAGTATTTTCAATTTGGGGCTTCCCTGGTGGCGCAGTGGTTAGGAGTCTGCCTGCCAATGCAGGGGACACGGGTTCGAGCCCTGGTCTGGGAAGATCCCACATGCCGCGGAGCAACTAAGCCCATGAGCCACAACTACTGAGCCTGGGCATCTGGAGCCTGTGCTCTGCAACAAGAGAGGCCGCAACAGTGAGAGGCCCGCATACCGCGATGAAGAGTGGCCCCCACTCGCCGCAACTGGAGAAAGCCCTCGCACAGAAACGAAGACCCAACAGAGCCAAAAGTAGATAACTAAATAAATTTATTTAAAAAAAAAAAAGTTTATGGGCCAGCTATTGTCATCAGGAAGAACCTATGTACACTAATGTCTTCCCATTCCATTCCTTCTAGTGTTTCCAATGCTTCTTATATTTAAGTATCACAAATATTCAGCAGTCTAAATTGTCTCATTCTTCAAGATGTGCCATTATGCTAATTATAACCTCTTCATAAATGATGAATAATTTTTCCATTTGGAAATTATTTTAGAGTCTGAAAGAAACTTTATTTGAACTCTGATTACTACTCCTAGACGATAAAGAGATTATTTTAGAATGATCAAAAAGAAAACATGCTAGTCCAAGAGTACAGAAATTAACAGCAGTCTCAGCTACAGAGATACTTAGCTACTTACAACTTGGTCTGCACCTTGGATTAGTCACTGTCTTCCTCTGGGCCTTAGTTTTCCCATAGGGGGTTGGACCCCTCCCTCTAAGCTTAATGTTGACTCCCACATGCTGTGGTTTCTATAAGTTCAAATGCAACTCTTACTAGAAAGAGTCAGAGAGCCTTTACCATGAATAATAAATAATGTTGGCTGGGAATAAAAAATCTTTTCTTTCTTTCTTTTTTCAAGTCACGTAAGATATTTTTAAAATATATTGGGCATCTACTAGCCCACAGGCCCAGGGACTGGGTACTAACCAGTGGCTGTAAGTAGAGCACTGTGTAGATGTGAGAGGAATTTAAAGTTGTATCAAGCATAAATTTGCTCTGAACTTTTCAATAATAAAGGTAAGTAACTAAAATATATAACAGAAAGTTAAAAAGAATTATCAGAGTTACACGGATAAGTTTCTATGGAAGGTAAAAGGGGGGCATATTACCTCCTGTGGGACCATGGACATGGTAAAAGAAGTCTCATGGATAGAGTCTTGTGAGCAGGCCTTCAAAGATAAGGAAGACTTGGCCACATACGGAAGAGTGTGAAGAGGAAGGTGATCCAGCAGATGGTCCACCATGAGCAAAGGCAAGGTGGTGGGCAAGTGCAAAACATAAACAGAAAAGTAAAACTTTCATCATGGCTGGGCTGAAAGGCCCCTACAAGAGAGTAGTGGTAACTAACAGTGGAAAATAGTAGGGAATCTGCAGTGCCAAGCAAAGGAGTTAAAGACTTTATTTTCTAAATTAAATCTTTTTGAGCAGGAGAATAAAAATGTTTGCCATCTCTCAGATTAATCTGATGAATAGAAGCGGAATGTAAGGTGAATTGGACTGAGAAGATCCTGGGGATGAGGTCAATTAAGAACTACTTCAGTGCCCAACCAAGAACCAAAAGTGCCTGGATTAGCATCATTACAGGAAGAGGAGAGGGAGAGGGTGAGACACATGCAAAAACTAGTAATAATCATAATAGCTCATATCTATTGGGTATTTACTGTGTATCCTGCACTGTTCTGAGAATAAGTAAATAACTCATTTAATCCTCACAACAGGGCTATGAGGTAAGTTCTATTCTTTCACTTTTATAGATGCAGAAACTGAAGCACAGAAAGGTTCAAATTTGCCTATGGTCACTCATTAAGGGATTCAGCCTCTGGTTCCAGAACCCTGTTTCATAACCAATCTGGTACACTGCTTCCCTGAAGAATAAGAATGAAATAACGTGGTCATTGATTGATGATGGGAGGCAAGGAAGAAGGAAAACTCAGAGCTGATGGAGAGATTCCAAGCCTGGTTGCCAGGAAGATGGAGAAGCAACTGTCAAAAGATGGAGGAAGAAAGAGGCAGGGCAGTTTTGGAAGAAAGAGTATGAGTTTAGGGCTTGTTACTTTCAAATGGAAGCCATGAATTAAGGTATTGTATGTAATAACAAACAAACAGAGGCAAGGAATTTGAGGGAGAGTTGAGGTCAGTGACACTGACTCATAGAGGTGAAAGTCGATGCCATGACATTCCCCAAGTGGAGAGTGTGATAGGTCAGGTCCTGGTGGAACATTTAAATGGAAAAGAAGAGGAATTGAACAAGAGAATGGGTTAAAAACCAACATTGCCCATAGACAAAGGGAAAAAGCCTGGAGACCACATGCTATGAAATCTAAAGAAAAAGTGGCTCCAGGAAAGAAAAAAGGAAGATGTCAATGTAATTAGGGAGAACAGATCAATGTGTGAAGCCAGCTAGGAAGGCCCTTTCCAGTGAGTTTGATATTTCATAGTGATCCCAAAAAGGCAACCTCATTTCTACAGGGACTTAACCTACGATCAAGGACACAGAGAAAGTCTGATTCGTCATTGAATGTAACTCATTCTAAAAAGCGGAAATGCACAAATCATTACCTAGATTCTGATTCTTTCAGGGAGCCACTGCTTGTATATATAAAAAAGAGGTAGATAAATAAAATATGTAATAAGTAAAATAAACATTCCCAACTTACCTATAGCATTTGCTCAACTCTTCAAAAATACGTACATTACTGAATGATCAACTCCACCATCAAATGGTAATCCCATGACCTCACTAACTGAAACAGGCTGTGGACCTCTCAGCCCTGCCTGCCATTGCGTGCACTCTTGGCTCCCCAGATGAAATATGTGTGAAATTCATTTTTGAATTTAGTAAGGGAAAAGAGTTCCCAACCCCAGCCCCATTGTGTGACAGCTAATTTTGCCATGGGAAGGTGTGTGGCTTTATGCCAGGTGAGCCAAGGGTGTGGATTCAATAACTGTCTCCTCCCAATTTTCCCTGACCAGTCAAGCTGACTCAGCCCTAGTCCTCTCAGCTTTCGGCCGCAAGACCTGACTCAAGCTGAACCAGTGATTAGGAATGATGTATCCTCAGAGAAGGACGCAGGACTGGAGTCTATTTTAAAGGAATGTAGAACAATATTTACAACTCCAATTTTCCCTAATTCTCAGCGGTAATCCTAACAGTTGTGAGAACAGGCAGTGACACCCCGTAACTACCTATCCGCAGTCTGTATTTATGCAGCTACCACACCATTTTCTTTTTTGCTTATTTTATTGCTTTTTGTTTGGGTGTCAATAACAATGCTTAGAAAAACAATGACATAAGTGACATAAAATGCTGGAAGGAAGGAGAAATGTCAGTGATTAAAAGTCAAAGAGATTCATATTTAGAAGCCGAAACAACTGCCAGTTACATAATTCCAAAGAATGTGCCCTTGCTTTGGAGGCAGCCCACTTCACGATCAGTGCTTCTATTCCCCTGCAGCCCTCTTGTGTTGGTCTTCTAGCTGGCAGAATTCAGTGCAGGGAAGAGCATAGTTACCATTTGACAAAACATATTTAATTTCCAGTGGGGAAAATTAACGGTCTTTACAGCACTGCTCTTGATGTAAATATGTTGTATATTTAATACCAAACCATGTACTAATTTGCTTTAAATTGGCCTAATAATAATTATTGCTTAAAGTTACGGCAGTGAAACAGCTTCTGCTTTTTGAAAAGCTAATTTTGACAGCAGGTGCTTTTCATGCCACTGTAATTTTTCCTATAAAGATCATTATCACTTAATTGTAAATGGCAGCTGCTTTGAGGGTATTTCATGATGATGGTTTGATTGATTGATGGATCTCCAATTTCACTATGATACCTACTCTAGTCTGTTGGATTTCCGAAAGGCATCATCAAAATTCTTAATACCAGCTCACATTGGTTCACTCTGTCACAAACTGTCAGCCATGAGGTAATGTGTTTTCTTTGTAAAACACAAAGACAGTTATCTTTTCCTGGTCAAGAAATTTAAAAATTAAATAAAACACTTGTGTGTGGCTTAAAATAATATGTTTCTTTAGCTTCTAACTCAACTAGATATGCTTTGAAGAAAACTAATTTAGATAAAGTGTTTTGTTTGAAGGACATTATTATATTTAAAGAGGAACAGGAGTTCTCTAGATTTTAAGGAAACACATATGATGAAGGCAATGCATCTAAGACTTTTCATGTTTTAAAAAGTAATACCTATCTTCTTAGAAACCCAATTTTGTTATTTTCTCCAAACTGTATGATAAACATAAAAGTGAGCCAATGTGGTTACTTATCCTTGAAACTCATGCAAACCTTAGGCCAAGATTCTGTAAATATGTGTCAATCTACATTTGTTTTCCATCAGAGAGAGGGATGTTGAATACGTCAATCGCAGGGACACTCTGTCTTCTTTTGGAGCCTAACCCAACAGAGGAAGAACATATACAGTTGCCTCTATCCCAGTCCTACTTCTTTTCTAACTTCTTAAAGACATACAGCTGCATGATCTTTGGCAAGTCCCTCAGCATCTCCATGCCATGACTATCTCATCAGTAAAATGGTGCTGACAATATGATCTGGTTTCGTGCAAACCAAATGATAGAACCTACGTTAAATTCTTAGGAGAGTTACTGTCACATATGAAGCATTAAAATATTATAGGATATTTTACGTTCATTATTAAAGAGCTGCACATTTTTATTGAGCTCCTTCTCAGGGTCAGGCACTCTACTGAGTGACCGAATGAAATACAATCTCCCTCCTCTAAGGCTGACGTCAGCAGCCTGCAGCCTGCAGCAGCATGTTTTTGCTTGGCCTCCAATCCAAGAATCAATTTTATATTTTCAAAGGGTTAAAAAGAAAAACAAATAATAATATGCAACAAAGACTTGTAAGACCCTTGAATTCTAAAATATTTGTTACCTGGCCCTTTAGAGGATAAATTTGCCAAGTGCTGCTCTGGAAGGGCTCTCAGTCTAATGAGGGTGAATATTATTCTAGTGAATACTATGGTAAGAGTCCCACAAGGAACAGAAAGGTTCTGGTGAGGAAACACCAGGCTATTAATCTTGCCAGGGACAGTGGAGAGAACAACACAGAAGGCTTTACAGAGAGATTATATATGAACCAGGACGTATGGACTTGCAGAGTAGGTAAGATCTCATCAGCCTGAGAATGGAAAGGATTATGCACAAAAACATGATCAAAACATTAGGATGGTATATTCAGGAATTGTAGCTAATTGAGTGTGGTTAATTATAGGGTGTCTATATGTGTAGAAGGTGGGGTGGGGAAAGGAAGAATTAACAGCCAAAAATGATTGCGGAAAGAGTTACAATGTGAAGGGCCTTAGATGCTCTACTAAAGGTTAGAACTTTGATTTGAAGCTAAAAAGTTATCACCAAAGGTTTTTAAGCAGGAGAATGACAAAAATTAGACCAGAGATTCAGAACAATAATTCATGCAATAGTTTACAAAATTAACTGTAAAGAAACTCTGGCTTTGGGCCCAGATGGAATAACAGGAACCAGATTTAACCTTCTGCCTGAAACAACTGAAAAAACTAGACAAGATATATGAAACAAGGTTTTCAGACATTGGCAACAAGTAGTGCCAGACACTGACTCTTGAGAAGGGGGAAAAATTAACTGAGCCCTATGATTTCCCAGATTCCTGTGTGGAGAGAGGTTTTTGGCTTCAGCATCAGAGGGGGAAAATATAGTCCATAATGAGTAGAAAAAACAATCAACAGAAACAAAGTCAGAAATGACAAAGATTAAAGAATTGGCACACAAGTACATTAAAAGTTATAACTATACTCCAAATGTACAAATGTCAAAGTAATGTTTGAGCATGTTAAGTAGAGATTTAAAAGATATTTTTTAAACATCAAAATTGAACTCTAGAGACAAAACAAGTCTAAGATGAAAAATAAACTGGATAGGATTAACAGAAGATTAGATACTATGGAAAAAAAGTATCAATGAACCTGAAACATAGTAATAGAAACTATCCAAAATAACAGAGAGAAAAAAAGCATCCCCATGCCCAAACTTAAGTGAGTATTAGTGAGCCATGGAGAACTCCAAGCTTCCTAATATGCGTGCATTGAGTCCCTGAAGGAAAGATAAAAGAGGTTGTACAGAAAAAAATATTTGAAGAAATAATGGACCAAATTCCCCAAAATGGATATAAACTATAAACCCACAGATTCAAGGAGATAAATGAACCCCAAGCATAAAAAACATGCATGTAATAACACCAAGGTTCACCATAGTCTGGTTGGTTAAAAACCAGTGATATATTTGCAGATGACATGATACTATACATAGAGAATCCTAAAGATGCCACCAGAAAACTACTAGAGCTAATCAATGAATTTGGTAAAGTTGCAGGATACAAAATTAATGCACAGAAATCTCTTGCATTTCTATACACTAATGACGAAAAATCTGAAAGTGAAATTAAGAAAACACTCCCGTTTACCATTGCAACAAAAAGAATAAAATATCTAGGAATAAACCTACCTAAGGAGACAAAAGACCTGTGTGCAGAAAATTATAAGACACTGATGAAAGAAATTAAAGATGATACAAATAGATGGAGAGATATACCATGTTCCTGGATTGGAAGAATCAACATTGTGAAAATGACTCTACTACCCAAAGCAATCTAGAGATTCAGTGCAATCCCTATCAAACTACCACTGGCATTTTTCACAGAACTAGAACAAAAAAATTCACAATTTGTATGGAAACACAAAAGACCCCGAATAGACAAAGCAATCTTGAGAACGAAAAATGGCGCTGAGGGAATCAGGCTCCCTGACTTCAGACTATATTACAAAGCTACAGTAATCAAGACAGTTTGGTACTGGCACAAAAACAGAAATATAGATCAATGGAACAGGATAGAAAGCCCAGAGATAAACCCACACACATATGGTCACCTTATCTTTGATAAAGGAGGCAAGCATATACAGTGGAGAAAAGACAGCCTCTTCAATAAGTGGTGCTGGGAAAATTGGACAGATACATGTAAAAGTATGAAATTAGAACACTCCCTGACACCATGCACAAAAATAAACTCAAAATGGATTAAAGACCTAAGTGTAAAGGCAGACACTATCAAACTCTTAGAGGAAAACATAGGCAGAACACTCTATGAGATACATCACAGCAAGATTCTTTTTGACCCAGCTCCCAAAGAAATGGAAATAAGAACACAAATAAACAAATGGGACCTAATGAAACTTAAAAGCTTTTGCACAGCAAAGGAAACCATAAACAAGACCAAAAGACAACCATCAGAATGGGAGAAAATATTTGCAAATGAAGCAACTGACAAAGGATTAATCTCCAAGATTTACAAGCAGCTCATGCAGCTCAATAACAAAAAACGAACAACCCAATCCAAAAATGGGCAGAAGACCTAAATAGACATTTCTCCAAATAAGATATACAGATTGCCAACAGACACATGAAAGAATGCTCAACATCATTAATCATTAGAGAAATGCAAATCAAAACTACAATGAGATATCATCTCACACCAGTCAGAATGGCCATCATCAAAAAATCTAGAAACAATAAATGCTGGAGAGGGTGTGGAGGAAAGGGAACACTCTTGCACTGTTGGTGGGAATGTAAATTGATGCAGCCACTATGGAGAACAGTATGGAGGTTCCTTAAAAAACTACAAATAGAACTACCATACGACCCAGCAATCCCACTACTGGGCATATACCCTGAGAAAACCATAGTTCAAAAAGAGTCATGTACCAAAATGTTCATTGCAACTCTATGTACAATAGCCAGGACATGGAAGCAACCTAAATGTCCATCGACAGATGAATGGATAAAGAAGATGTGGCACATATATACAATGGAATATTACTCAGCCATAAAAAGAAATGAAATGGAGGTAATTGTAATGAGGTGGATGGAGTTAGAGTCTGTCATACAGAGTGAAGTAAGTCAGAAAGAGAAAAACAAATACAGTATGCTAACACATATATACGGAATCTAAGGAAAAAAAAAAAAAAAAAAAGGCCACGAAGAACCTAGTGGCAAGACGGGAATAAAGACACAGACCTACTAGAGAATGGACTTGAGGATATGGGGAGGGGGTGGGGTGAGATGTGACAGGGTGAGAGAGTGTCATGGACATATATACACTACCAAATGTAAAATAGATAGCTAGTGGGAAGCAGCCGCATAGCACAGGGAGATCAGCTCGGTGCTTTGTGACCACCTAGAGGGGTGGGATGGAGAGGGTGGGAGGGAGGGAGATGCAAGAGGGAAGAGATATGGGAACATATTGTGTATGTATAACTGATTCACTTTGTTATAAAGCAGAAGCTAACACACCATTGTAAGGCAATTATGCTTCAATAAAGATGTTTAAAAAAAATAAAAATAAAAAAATAAAAAAATAAAAAAATAAAAAAAACAGTGATAAATAGAAAATCATAAATGAAGTTGGGGTTGAGGGGAGACATTACATACAGAGAAATAAACATAACAACAACAGCAGGGTTTTACTGGAGGTAATGTAAGGCAGAAGTCACTGAGAAACATCTTTAAAACACTAAAAGAAAAGACAAACTGTCAACTTAGAATTTTATACCCAATTAAAATTTCTTTTCAAAACCAGATTAAATACAGATTTATTCATAACATAGAAAAGCTGAAGGATTCATAGACCTGTACTACAAAAAAAAAAAAAAATTAAAAGAAGGTCCTTTGGGCAGAAGAAAAGTAATACCAGATGGAAATCTGGATCTACCAAAAGAATGAAGAGCACTGGAAATACATTTTTTTCAATTTTTAAAACGTATTTAGGGACTTCCCTGGTGGCGTAGTGGTTAAGAATCCACCTGCCAAAGCAGGGGACAAGGGTTTGAGCCCTGGTCTGGGAAGATCCCACATGCCACGGAGCAACTAAGCCCATGCGCCACAACTACTGAGCCTGCATCTAGAGCCCATGAGCCACAACTACTGAGCCTGCATGCTGCAACTACTGAAGCCCGTGAGCCTAGAGCCCATGCTCCGCAACAAGAGAAGCCTCCACAGGGAGAAGCCCACACACCGCAATGAAGAGTAGTCCCAGCTAGCCACAACCAGAGAAAGCCTGAGCACACCAACAGAGACCCAACGCAGCCAAAAATTAAATAAATAAATAAATAAATTCATTTTAAAAAAACATGTTTAAAAGAAAATGGACTAAGGCAAAAGCAATGACAATGTATCGCAGGGTTTATAACATACACAGAAATAAAATGTATGAAAACAATAGCAAATTAGAAATAGAGAATTCTTTGACCTGAATAAAGACAGCTATGCAAAACCTACAGCTAATATTGTATTTTTTTTAACATCTTTATTGGAGTATAATTGCTTTACAACGGTGTGCTAACATTGTATTTAACAATCAAAGACTGGCATCAAGAACAAGGCAAAGATGTTCTTTCTCACCCCTTGTATTCAACACTGTACTGGAACTTCTAGCAAGGGCAATAAAGCAAGATAAAGATACAAAAGGCCCACTACTGGTCATATACCCAGAGAAAACCATAATTCAAAAAGACACATGCACCCCAATGTTCATTGCAGCACTATTTACAATAGCCAGGTCATGGAAGCAACCTAAATGTCCATCAACAGATGAATGGATAAAGAAGATTTGTTACATATATACAACGGAATATTACTCAGCCATAAAAAGGAAGGAAATTGGGTCATTTGTTGAGACGTGGATGAATCTAGAGACTGTCATACAGAGTGAAGTAAGTCAGAAAGAGAAAAACAAATATCGTATATTAACGCATATATGTGGAACCTAGAAAAATGGTACAGATGAAACGGTTTGCAGGGCAGAAATAGAGACACAGATGCAGAGAACAAACATATGGACACCAAGGTGGGGAAGTGGCAGGGGGGTGGTGGGATGAATTGGGAGATTGGGATTGACATGTATACACTGATGTGTATAAAATGGATGACTAATAAGAACCTGCTGTATAAAAAAGTAAATAAAATAAAATTCAAAATAAAATCTGTGTGTGGGGGAGAAAGAAACAAAAGGAATCCTAATTAGAAAGGAAGAAATAATTATGCTAAGTGAAAGAAGTTAGAAAAAGAGAGGACATTCCACTTATATCAAACTCTAGGAAATGTAAACATCTATAATAACAGAAAGCAGATCAATGACTGGAAATATATTTATGTCGAGAGGGGAGGGAGGGGTAGATTACAGGGGAACACATGGAATGTTTTGAGGATGAATGTATGTTCATTATCTTTAAGCAGTGATAGTTTCAAAAGTCCTCAAATTGTATATTTTAAATATGTGCATTTATTGTCTGTCAATAATATCTCAGTAAATCTGAAAAAAAAATAATGACGTTCATAATAATGAGATACAGAGGCAAGGATTTATCTAGGAGATAATGACAGTAGACAAGTGGAGAAATGACTAAGATAAGAACTAGAGAGGTGACTTTGGGAGGGAAGAGAATAAATGAATATGAGGTATCCTTCTGAGGTTGAATGGACAATTGAGTAACTTGGCATATGGTGTAACTATTAACAGCATTAAGGAGGACAGAAGGAGCATCTGGTTTAAAGACAAAGGTAATGATTTGAGTCCTAAACATGTCCTATGGGGGATCGAATTACAAACTGAAGAAACAGTTGCATATATAGTACTTGGTTTCAGGAAAGAGGTCTTGGTTAGAGATATAGATTTGGGAATCATAAGCATATACAGTAGAAAATTGAGGCCATGGGAGTGGGTGAGAATGCCCAAGGAGAGTCCTTAGGTTAAGAAAGAAGTGACAAAGTGGATCCTTGGGGAATACCAATATTAAGGGAGGAACAACAGGCTTTGTTCTCTGAGAGTTTCAGTCGTCTTTGTATTATCTTATACTCTAGTGTGAATTTACTAATCAGGTCAGATGAAAATAAACCAGCATCTTCAGCAACGAGAGATGCATTTCTCTCCAGGAACTAAGATGTTTGCTTACGATTTCAACTCAGTCTTAGGTCAAATCAAAAACTGTTTCTTCAGGTTTTCAAGTGCCATACAAAATACATCCTTAACTCTTCTCAGGGTACACATCGTACCTATATTTTTCTATGCTAGGTAAGAGACAGTAGAGACCTGGGATATGCAGGAATGAAAGAAAGACGAGAGTCTTAGAAGACAATCTTCCTTATCCTGGCAAGTATATTTCTAATTCCCATCTCAGGTACTGAAATAAGATTTCAACAAATATGAAAAAAAATATTATGCTTCATTCTCCTTAAGATAAAGAAAAAGAAATTTCCACTCTAAATTCCTCTGTGATTACCAGGAAAAAAATAAAAGGGGTTGAATTGAAAGGTGCTCTTTATTGACCAAGCAGATAGAGATTATCTCCCTTCACATAAAATACAAGCTTTGGACTACCACCACTTCCTTCCCCTTCCCATCCCAACCTCAGCTGTTGTACGTGCTTAGGGAAGACAACGCTGTTCACATAACCACCACCTCTAATGACAAAAATTCATATTTTGATGTCCAAGAAAAACTTTCAAAGAGCCAAAGCCTCTTTATTCTTTGCTCAGTTCAATTAATACAAACCACTCAGCCCTGTATACATCAAAAATGAAATGTCCATTGCAGCACTAGTTACAACTGCCAAGATATGGAAGCAACCTAAGTGTCCACCAACAGATGAATGGATAAAGATGTAGTACACACACACACACACACACACACACACACACACACAAAGGAATACTACTCAGTCATAAAATAGAACAAAATTTTGCCATTTGCCACAATGTAGATGGACTTGGAGGGCATTATGCTAAGTGAAATAAGTCAGAGAAAGACAAATACTGTATGCTATCACTTATATGTGGAATCTAAAAAATACAACTAGTGAATATAACAAAAAAAGAGGTGGACTTACAGATATAGGGAACAACCTCGTGGTTACCAATGGTGGGGGTGGGAGCAAATAAGCGTGAGGGAGTAGAAGGTATAAACTACTGGGCATAAGAGAGGCTTCAAGGATGTATTGTATGACATGTGGAATATAGCCAATATTTTGTAATAACTGTAAATGGAGTATAACCTTTAAAAATTGTAAAAACAAATTTTTTTTAAAGAGTAAATTTGGACACAGAGCCACACGCACAAGAAGAATGAGATGTGAAGATGAAGGCAGAGATCAGGGAACACCAAGAATTGCCAGCAAACCACCAGAAGCTAGGAGAGAGCCCTGGAACAGATCCTTTCTCACAGCCCTCGGAGGAAACCAACACTGCTGACACCTTGATCTCAGACTCCCAGTCTCCAGGACTGTGAGACAATAAATTTCTGTTATTTTAGCCAACAAACAAACAAAAACAATTGGAACACAAAATAAGGAGCTACAGCAGAAGCATCCTTTCTTGAATATCCTTACAAGCTAGGGAGCATTTAGGCAGTAATTTTACTTTGAAAGAGAAAAAAGATTGTAAGCAGAGAAGGCTACCTCTTGCTCTCTGACATTTAACTTGGTCCTCTTTTTTTTTTCTACCTTCCATATGCAGGCCAAATTCAAACTCATTAAACTCTCAATTCATCAGACTCCTGTGTAGATTTAAATATGGAGTCAGGTATTGGATAACACTTGAAGTTTTGTTTTTGTGTTTGTATTCTTGATTCACACCCTGGACTGCAAATTACCCTTTCTATCAGGTCAACTCAGAAATCTAAGTGTTTCTGGAGTGGATACAAGCAGAGTTGACAAGAAGAAAGCTTCAGATAAATAAAATAGAAAAAAAAAAAATCCAAATTTCACTGCATGGATATATAGATACGACTCCCACTAGGACTTCCTTCCATCGGAAGATAAGCTAGTGGTTCTCAAGGAACTCTTCCTGTGTTTGCTATGGCCGGTCTTACAGCAACTGTTGACTGTCACAGTTTTCAGGTCACAGACAGAAGACATGGCATGGTAAAATCATCATTCTCAGAAAAGGATATGTTACTTGCTAACACAAGCAGATACCAATAGCATTTACTTTGTTTTTAATCATCTGAGATACACTGTATCCGAGAAAAACAACTTAACTGATTATCTTGGTAACAAAGGTAGATGAAAAGAGCAGAACAAGGGCAATTAAAGCCCCGGTCCAACCCTGAGCGCAGAAGGAATAAGTGAGTTAACTTCAAGTCTCTTAAAGATTTGTTGTCAAGCTCTTAACTTAATATGTTCACCAGTCCTTTCATTCAAGCAGGCTTTTTTGAGTTTTGAACGTTTTAATAGCTTTTCTTTCATTGTCTCTAGCATCAAGTTTTCTTTCTTATGTGTCCTCTTTCCTTACTTCTAGCCTTTTATCTACTTCAAAAGAACTAAAAGTACTTGGAGGTCCTACACAATAATCCTCAAAGAGATTCTGCACACAGTTTAGTTAAAAATACAATATGAAGGGGGAGAAATGTAATTGTTGAATAACTACTATTTTATATATGTTTATAAAATATTATTTGTATATTTACATATATATATATATTTCAATATGTAATCCAAAAGAATGGAAATACTCTAAAGACACAGCCCCTTGAGGAAATAAATGATAATAACCCATAAAGAGTAAATAGAACATTCCTGGTGTACTCCAAAGTGGCCAGAAGAATTTAATTACAAACTTCATAGTTACATTATGAAGATTTACACCAAGGCTAGAAACAAGAGCATCTTAATCATGTTTCTCTCAGATTACCAATGGTCTCCTGTCTCATAGAAACATTTTTCACCATTTCTAAATAGCATTTACATAAACTTTTTCAAATGCCCTGTAAAGCTCACAAGTCACACGATGAGGAATGGTAAAGATGTCATATTTAAATCTTTCCTGAGAAAAGGTAATAAGAGCAGCCACATCCAGAATGGTCAGCAGTCATCACAATACCATTCAAAGTGTACATCCAGCAAAACACACTCTACCTGGTTCCATGGGCAAGGCAGGTAACTTTTAACGTAATAACATATAGGATTCTCCATAAGGCCTCATTTGCCCCAGAATAACTAACCTCCTACCAACTTAGAGTTCTGCTTACCTCTGATCAAGCCTAAGATTTGACTCATTAGAAACAAGAATAGATTAAACAACAAAGACAATGATATTGTTTCCAGAAGGCTTCTTCTGCAGTACAGATACTACTTAGGAGCAGAGACGGGTCTTATCCTATAATCCAAGATCAAGATTCAGAGGCTGCTTTTGGCCGCAAGTAACAAAAAACCACAGATACAACTGCCTTAATCAATTGGAAAATTTATGGTCTCACATATAAAGAAGTACAAACATAGGGGAGATCTAGACACATATTGTCATATAATAAGAAACATATTTGGTCTTTGTCCCTAGTTCCTGACACAGAGCCCCTAAAACTCTGAGAATTTCCTGATTGATAGGAGTATCTGTTGTTGTTCATAAGAAGCCCCTTTCTATCACACTTGAGCTAATGAGGTGACTGATGGTGGGGCCCCTGGATAAGCTCATGATGGGGCTGGTCACCAGAAAGGCCAAGTGGCTAGAGGGTTGGAAGTTTCAGCCCTAGCCACCAACCTCCAGAACAGGATGTGGGGCTGGACACCAAGCTCTACAAGAACTCTTGAATGATGAGATTTGATGAACTTCTGAGTGGTGAATACAGCAAGGGGCTGGAAGGGTGGTATGCCCAGAAGGGGAAGGAAGCTCTGTGAACCTCTCCTCCCATACCTTGACCTATGTAACTCTTCTACTTATCTGTTCCTGAATTGTACCCTTTATAACCAACCCATAAAAGTAAGTAAATCACTTTCCAGAGTTCTGTTAGCCATTTTAGCAGATTATTGAACCTGAGGAGAGGGTTGTGGGAACCCCAGTTTATAGCCATTTGGTCAAAGGCTTGCCCTTGCCACCTAAAGTAGAGGCAGTCCTGTGGTACTGAGCCTTTAACCTGCGGGGGGCGTCTGTGCTAAACCCCAGTAGTTTGTGTCAGAATTGAGCTGAATTGTAAGACACCCAGTTGGCATCTGGGGCTTTGGAGAATTCTTTGGTTTCAGGAAAGACCCACCACACGTTTGGTATCAGAGGTGTTGTGAGTAGAAACAGATCATGATACACACCAAGCTAGATTCTACGTCAGGGCTTGGCAACTACAGCCCAAAGGCCAAATCTGGTCTATGGCATTTTTTTGTTGTTGCTGTTAAATAAAGCTGTATTGGAATATAGCTTTGGGCATTCACGTATGTACTGTCAATAGCTGTTTTTGTTCTGCAACAGTAGAGGTGAGTACTTGTGGCAAAGATCATATGGCCATAAATCCTAAAATATTTATCATCTGGCCCTTTACATAAAAAAGGGTTTCTGACCCTGCTCTACCTTTGTCTTCCTACAACTCTCTAGGCTCTGCTCTCTTCCATGTATTGACTCCATGCTCAGACCCTGACTCTTTGACTTGGGGGTCAAAAGGTAGATATTCCAGGTATCATATCCAAGTCTGACAATATTCTCAGGCAGAAAGAAAGCCATAGTTTTCTTATATCTTTATTATGAACAAGGAAGCTTTTCCTGGAAGGCCACAGAATACTATCATTCATGTGGTATTGCCCTAAAACATATCACAAGCCAATATCTGAATCAATCACTGGCAAGCAGATTAGAACTGCCACCATTGGATTAGACCAATCAGAATCCACTCTCTGGGACTGGGGATGGGTCAGCGTATGACTATGAAGAAGAGGGTGAATGTCTAAACTAAATCAGGACTCATTTAGGACAGAGGATGGTAAGGAGAATGACTGTTGGCTACTACCAAGAGGATGAGTAATAGGCAAAGTAAAGGAACTGAGCTTGATCTGGATATCCACAGGGGAAAATACTAACAAGAAAGATATAGGAGCACATGAAGAAGATTCCAGAGAGGAACTAGTGAGGGAACACATGCCACCCGTTTTGAGTTTTCTACAACTAGCCCTGCCAATATCCAAAGCAATAAATGCCTTATTGTTCAATGGCTCTACTGTTAAAAAAAAAAAAGTAAGTTATATATTTTGTTGAAGAAGGAAAGAAGAAAAATAACAAGAATGCAGTTCTTCTGAGGAAAACTCTCTGGAGTAAGTCTGACAATTTGTGCTTAATAACTATGTGACATATTTAATGCAGTCATCAATGCAGATCCAAATGACTTCTGAAGACTATTGTTAGAAAAGGATTCATAAGGTATGCTTCCCAACCACAACTAATCAATAAATAATTGTTACATACATTAAAACATGAAATTATAATAGCACAAACAATTAAGATATGTAGCTCATGCTTTCACTTCCATAGGAATACTTTTCATCATTGTAGTATGGGAAAATAGTTTTTAAACATTTCCTATGTATAGCTCCTCTCTGATACATGAGAGTACATGGCAAGTGGTTTAAGTCTGCGGTCCCCAACCTTTTTGGCGCCAGGGACCGGTTTCATGGAAGCCAATTTTTCCACAGACCAGGAGTGGGGTGGGGGGTTGGTTTCAGGATGAGTCAAACGCATTACATTTATTGTGCATTTATTTCTATTATTATTACATTGTAATAGATAATGAAATTATTATACAACTCACCATAATGCTGACAGGAGGCAGAGCTCAGGCGGTAATGCGAGCGATGGAGAGCAGCTATAAATACAGATGAAGCTTCACTCGCTCGCCCACCACTTACCTCCTGCTATGCGGCCCGGTTCCTAACAGGCCACGGACCGGTACCAGTCCCTGGCCCAGGGATTGGGGACTCCTGGTTTAAGTAAAGGCAAGTAGGGACAGACTGCAGTATATTCTTTCAGCTGAACAATTTTATGGGTTCTGACTTTCAATAACATGTACATTTCATAGGACCCATTGAGCACTCAAACATACATTGTTCTATCTTATAAATGGTTTCACTAAATTACAAGTTTCATTACAAAATGTATCCCCTCACCGCCCCCTGCCCAGGATAGCTATTTTATTTCCTCCTGATAAACCTTGCCAATAATAGGTGCTCAGCATAAAGCACTCTACTTTTTCAGCAATCCAGTTTTTAAAATATTTGCATTCAAAAATTTCACTTGTAAACTTGAAATTGAAAGTCGAGTCAACTTTTTCCCCTTAAAAGAAATGTGAAAAATAGTAGTTAGGTATCTAGAGTCGTCCATGAAAGGTTATTTAACAAATAATGCAGCTAATACCGTTTACCTTTACAATGAAAAGCAGTAGAAAACCACACTAATAGAAGGCTGCAATGATTGCTTTAGAAGATCATGATTTCAAATCATAAAGAGTGCCCTTGAAAAGTAAAAGTATTCAGTAGTCATCATGGCAGGGAGTACCTCCACAATTAAAAGCATTACAAGTAGAAAACATTGACCCCAGCCCAAAATGCCACCCCATTTCACAGTCACTAGCATCCAAAAACTTCTTTATCTGGTTTTTTGTGTGTCAGCACATGCTAAAAAATTACACCAACATGCCAGTAGTCTTCTAAAAAACAGTGATACAGTGATACCAGTTTAAATAAACAATATTTTCATTTTGTTTGACTCATTTGCCACCAAAACAAAAACAAACTTTACATGCCAGTTGCATTGGAGAAAGGGAAAGATGGCATGGTGGGGAATGGAGCAAGATTCAGAACATCATACAATTTACCAATCAATGAGGACAACATTTTTCAAAGTATTGGTATACCACTTAAAATATTCAAGTATAAATACTCGAGTTTACACTGGTCTTATTTCTAAAATCTTTTGTTAAAAGGAATTTCTCTAAAACTTAGGATCCAGCCCCATAACCATCCGAATAATGTTTCTCTTCTCTTTGCATAGATACCTATTACAGTTACAGAAATGGTTTCAATACTCCATCCTGCGCCTCTGTTTAGCAACTCAAACCTAATTCTTAGAGTAAAATTCAAGTCATCATGCTTGCTGGCTCCCTACAGCTTGTTTTATAACTAGCATAATTAGTCAAAGGTAGCTGAGTGGGGAAATCATATCATTTGTTTCCCAGGAACATAACCTGGGATGCCTCACCAATGTTTTCCATTAATGGAGAGAGCAGAGGTTGTGCAAACGATAAGCAATGTTTCTTCTGCAGGCTTATCTTTACCAAGTTATTCTTTCAACTGTATAAAAATATTTAGTATTTATTAAATGCCAAACATGCTGCATATACACTACATGTGATGAGAATCTGGCAATTCCAAAGTTATTTGGAAAATAATTAAAATGAGGATAAAGTAATATCTACAATGTAATTATTATATTAAGTGAGATAAATCTTAAAAGAGGAAGGTGACTAACACAAGTGGTCAGTAAAAATTACATGTATGTATACATGTGTGCAGTAGGTTGGTGATAAACGTTTAACAACTAGCTGGGGAGAGGGCCGCCTGATTTGTAACATGTGCTCATTTCTATGGTGTACATACTCTCTCATCACAGCTGATTTCAAGCTACCAACATGATTTCACTAACCAGGGAACTTGGAAGAGATGGGCACAACCAGAGCACCGTTGTGTTTATGTGGACATTAGGAAAAGAGAAAACAAAAACTAGAGTGAGTGAAAGAAAAAATGTCAGGGCTTCAAGTTTCCTAAGAAGTGTGGTATGAGAGAGATAACCTCTCACATAAATGTAGGATAAGTCCTATGAGTGAAAAATAAAGGGATTAACGAGAGACTGTAACAGGGAGACCTGGTTAAAGAAAATTTTTGAAGTGGTGACTTTTAGGCTGATTACTAAAGAATTAGTAGGTATTGCCAGGCAAAGTTGGGGGATGGTGCTCCAGGAAATGGAATTCAAGGTCAATGAGATGGGGAAAGCCTGTTTCAAGAACTAGGAAGGGGGGACTTCCCTGGTGGCGCAGTGGTTAAGAACCCGCCTGCCAATGCAGGAGACACGGGTTTGAGCCCTGGTCCTGGAGGATCCCACATGCCGCGGAGCAACTAAGCCCGTGCACCACAACTACTGAGCCTGCGCTCCGAGAAGCCCATGCACCGCAACGAAGAGTAGCACCCGCTCTCCGCAACTAGAGAAAGCCCACACGCAGCAATGAAGACCCAACACAGCCAATAAATAAATCAATAAATAATTAAAAAAAAAAAAAAGAACTAGGAAGGGATTTTCCTGTGATATTCACTGTGGGAATCCGGTCGAGATCCCAGAGCCACATGAGTGAATGCTGACAGCCAGAGCCTTTTTGGCTGTTTATGGGCCCTGGATCTGGCCTTGACTCCTGTCACTGGCCTGCCCTGCTGGGCTTAACTGCAGCTAGCTCCTCCAGCTGTGCACCTGCACCTGGCTGGCCTAACTCTCCTCACCAGCCTTCAGTGCTGTGCAAACAACAGTGGTGAGACCTACAGCCACAGAAGTGCACACTGACAACTAGGGCTCCTGCAGCCCCAAGTCCACCTGGAGTTGGCCCCAGCCCTTGCTGCTGGCCCTGGCCCTTGCCACCATATGTATATCTGCAACGGGCCCCTGCCACTACTCAGGCACCTGCTTTCCCTCTAAGATCAGGAACAGGAGAAGGGAGTCCAATCTCAACACTCCTTTTCAATATAGTACTGGAAGTCCTAGCCAGAGCAATCAGAAACAGAAATCAGAAAAGGCTTCCAAATTGGAAAGGAAGAAATAAAATTGTGTCTGTTTGCTGATGATCTTGCATATAGAAAATTATAAAGATCTACAAAGTGTTAGAAATAATAAACAAATTCAGTGAAGTTTCAGGATACAAAATTAACATACAAAAATCAGTTGTGTTTCTATACACTAACAATGAACTATCTGAAAAAGAAATTTAAAAACCAGTACTATTTACAATAGCATCAAAAACAATAAAATAATTAGGAATAAATTTAACCAAGAAAATGAATGATATATATAACAAATCTATAAGACATTGATGAAAGAAACTAAAGAAGACACAAATAAATGGAAAGATATTCAGTGTTAATGGACAGGAGTTAGTATTGTTAAAATTGTCACACTACCCAAAGCCATCAATGCAGCCTCTATTAAAATTCCATTGGGCTTCCCTGGTGGCACAGTGGTTGAGAATCTGGCTGCCAATGCAGGGGACACAGGTTCGAGCCCTGGTCTGGGAAGATCCCACATGCCGCGGAGCAAATGGGCCCGTGAGCCACAGCTACTGAGCCTGCACGTCTGGAGCCTGTGCTCCACAACAAGAGGCCGCGACAGTGAGAGGCCCGCGCACCGCGATGAAGAGTGGCCCCTGCTTGCCGCAACTAGAGAAAGCCCTCGCACAGAAACGAAGACCCAACACACCCAAAAATAAATTAATTAATTAATTAATCAAAAAAAAAATTCCATTGACATTTTTTGCAGAAATACAAAAAACAATCCTAAAATTTGTATGGACCACAAAAGACCCCAAATAGTCAAAGCAATCTTGAAAAAGAAGAACAAAACTGGAGGCATCACATTTCCTGGTCTCAAACTATATTATGAAGATATAGTACAGCACTGGCATAAAAACAGACACATAGATCAATGGAACAGAATTGAGAGCCCAGAAATAAGCCCATGCATATATGATCAACTAATATTTGACAAGGGAGCCAAGAATACTCAATGGGGAAAAGATAGTCTCTTCAATAAATGGTGCTGAGAAAATGGATATTCAACATGCAAAAGAATGAAATTGAACCACTATCTTACACCATTCACAAAAATAATCTCAAAATGGATTATGGACCTACACATAAGACCTGAAACCATAAAGCTCCTAGAAGAAAACATACAGGTAAAGCTCCTAGACATTGGTATTGACAATGATTTTTTTGGTTATGATACCAAAAGCACAAGCAGCAAAACCAAAAATCAACAAATGGGATGAAGAAAACCAGAAAGCTATGCTCAGCAAATGAAACAATCAACAAAATGAAAAAGCAACTTAGGGAACGGGAGTAAATATCTGAAAACCATATAGCTGATAAGGTGTTAATATCCAAAATATATAAAGAACTCATATAACTCGATAGGAAAAAAAAATAATCTGATTTAAAAATGGACAAAGGACATTTTTCCAAAGAAGACATACAGATGGTCAAGTACATGGAAAGGTACTCAACATCACTAATGATCAGGGAAATGCACAAAACCACAATGATGTATCATCTCACAGCTGTAAGAATGGCCATCCTCAAAAATACAAGACAAACGACTATTGTCATTATTTGCCATTAAATAAAATTATCTTTTAAATATTCACAAATACTGGTGAGAATGTGGAGAAAAGGGAAACCTAATACACTGTTGGTGGGAATGTAAATTTGTACAGCCACTATGGAAAACAGTATGTAGGTTCCTCAGTTAAAAATAGGACTATCATAAAACAGCAAACCCACTTCTGGGTATATAACCAATGGAAATTAAACCATTATCTCAAAAAGATATCTGCTCTCCAGTGTTCATTGCAGCATTATTCACAACAACCAAGGCAAACAACTTAAGTATCCATAGACAGAAGAATGGATAAAGAAAATGTGAGAGATATATATCTCACTTTTATGTTTGTATATATACAATACATATTATTCAGCCATAAAAAAAGGAAATCCTACCATTTGTATCAACATGAATGGACCTTGAAGGCATTACGCTAAGTAAAATAAGTCAAACAGAGGAACACAAATACTGCACGATCTCATTTAAATGTGGAATCTTAAAACATCAAACTCATAGAAACAGAAAGTAGATTGAGAGTTACCAGGGACTGGGGGCGGGGGGGGGGGGAATATATGGGGAGATGTTAGTCATAGGGTACAGACTTTCAGTTATAAGATGAATAAATCCCAGGGATTTATTTAATGTCTAGCATGGTGACTATAGTTAACAATACTGTATTGTATACTTCAAAGCTGCTGTGAGGGAAGATCTTAAGTGTTCTAACTCTGACAACCACCAAAAAAAATATAATAATTACGTGATGTGAAGGATGTGTTAACTAACCTTATTGTGGGAAACATTTCACAATATATATAATTACCAAATCATCACATTGTACACCTTAAATGTACACGTTATATGTCAATTATATCTCAAGTAAGCTGGGGGGAAACTTTAACAACAAAAACAAAAAAAAGAAAAAGAACTTATACTGAACAAAGAAGAAGCACAACATGAGGCCAGAGAAGTGGGCAGGGGTCAGATCCCACAGTTCCCTGTGCACCAGTCATGTTGAAGAGTTGGTGTTTTATTCTAAGTTTAACAAAAAGTCATTGCAAGTTTCAAATAATGGAGTAAAATGCAATTTAAAGTGTAAAATGTCAATCTGGATGCAGTATGGAAAAAGGATTGTAAGAGGACAAAAGTATGAAAGTTGAAGAGCTATTAGGAAGATGAAGAAAAATTAGGAAGCTCAACGCAGGAAGCTGTGAAAGTACTTGCAGGAGAAATGTGACTTTGAGTTGATACAGGATAGGGAAGGCAAAGATGGAGAGTTAGAGATTCGAAACACACTGGGAGAAGGAGTCATCAAGATGTGTGGGTAGTGAAACAGACGCAGAAGTCAAAGATGACTTCCAGTTTCTAGCTCATACTACTGGGTTGATAGAAGCACCATACACTGAGAGGAGAAAAACTGAGGAAGAGCACGTTTGGGAAAAAGACTGTTTGAGATGTCAATGGTATATCAAAGTGAATTGTAGAATATCCTTTCGAATATGTGGTTCTGATCTTTATGTGAGTTTGAGATTGAAATTTTGGCTTTGTCTGTATATAGCTGGAATTTAAACCCACAGATGAAGATGCGTAGAAGAAGAGTGTAGAGTAAGACCAGGAAAGAGCCCAGGACAATTACTGGCTGGTAAGGGAAAGAGACATCTTCAAAGGAACCTGAGAAAGAGCCATCAGAGGAGAAGGAAAAATTCAAAAGAACATGGTGTCATGAAAACCAAGAGAGAAAATTTTTCAAAGAGAGGGAATAGTTAACCACTAAGAGGTCATTTAAGATGAGTAAAATATAAGTCCATTGGATTTAGCAATTTGAGAAGTCATTGGTAACGTTAATGAAAATTATTTCTGGGGAGGGACTGAGGTAAAATCCAGGCATCAGTGGCTCAGGCAGAAAATGATTCTACCACATGATTCCTCTGATTTTGAATGTAAATTCATGCCACTACGATGGCCTGGATTGCTTAAGGATTTACTCAGTTACATGATTCAAAGGCCCGTGTGTGATACCCATTATAAAGACATAGGAATTCACCTTCTTGGACCAAGCTGAAAAATTCACAAATTCTGCAGAGAAGAAGCAACTAAAAATTTCCACAGAGTGCAGAAGTAAATAATGAATGATTTTTGAAAACATGTCCTGTAGCCTTCTCAGGGCTCCTTTCACAATGGGCGATATGTGCATGTAAGAATTCGATGGAGGAAAGAAGTCAGCTAAAAAATAAGATGGCATTGACTTCCCTGTCCAGTTTAGCAGTGCTAGAAAACACTGGATCTAAATTAGTGTAAGAAAGATACAGGGTTTCTTGTTTGCTGGTTTCGGGGTGGTGATGATGGGTTTTGATGTTTTGTTATTATTCTCATTATTTGCTATTAAATAAAATGATGTTTGAAACTAAGTCCATCTATAACTGTGGCATAGAAAAATGTACCGTTTTCATTTCAAAGCATTAAGTGTCAAATTTCTAGGCAAACATTTTAAAAGAGATATGTGCTATATTCCCAAATTCTTCACACTGAAAAGAGAAAAGTTAAATAAATTGTGATTCTTTCCTCAGAGTAAATGATTTGAATTCTACCATGACTAAGAACCACGATTGGTCAACTTCAGGCATTCCTGCTCTGGTTTCTTTAAAAGACCATTTGGCAGACTGAATTATTTCTTCTTGAGTTTAAATATTTGCTTAAAATAGATATTTCATAAGTCTGTTTCCTTTACAGCTGAATGTACAACTGTAAATTAAAAATCTTTAAGCAACTAGGAAGATAAAAGATTCTCTTACTCGATTTAAATAAATCTTTTTCAAATAAAAATGTGTATTAGCAGCCCAAATTATACATTTTTTCACATTGTGCAGTACATGTAGAACCTACTTATACTACCATTATCAGGGAAATTTAGAGTTGAAATTTAGAAGTTGAGAAAAAACTTAGAGTCCCTCTTAGTCAACTAACAATCACAGAAGATGAACATATCTGCATAACATTTTTTAATGAAATCTGTACAATGTTGAATTTCATATTTCTAACCAGACACATATAACAAATATCAGAAATGACCTTTTGTCATTTTGGAAAAAAACCCAGAATTTGAATGTTGCATTGTGGAAATTTCTCTTCTGGGAATACAAGAGTTCTAAGGTATAGTCCCATCTTTAATGTACATATTAACCAGATGTGAAAAGAGAATAGATAAGTGAGTGGGGGCAAAGGGGAAGATCAGTCAAGCAATCTTTGCTACAATCCAGGCATGAGGGGAGTAGGGTTAAGTTCTGGGGTACTGGTGGTGGGAAATAACAAATGAGAAGCGGGGAAGGATGTAGAGTGAAAGAGCCAATGGGATAGTCCCAGGTGACTGCTACATATGTTAGGGATGGGAGGGAAAGGAAGACATAAAGGCAGACTGAAGTTTTCAGCTGCAGTGAGAGTAGGGGTGCACTGAAAGAAATATGGAAACCTAGAGTGGGACTTAAGAAAAAGTAGAGCTTTCTCTTAAGCAGAGCTCAGTTTTAGATGTACTGACTGAAATGAAGTAAGGGTAGGACCACCACATTATCAGGAAGAGAGAGATATGGGACTGGAGCTCAGGAGAGAAGTCGGGCCCAGAGAAGCAGATTTGTAAGTCATCTGTGTAAACGTGATGGTCGCATCAGAAATAGACGAGCAGTGTGAGGGCAGGAATGAAGAGGAAGGAGAGCAAAGCTGTCCTCCCGATGCCCCTGAGGAAACCCTAATTTAATGGGCAGCAAACGGAAGTCAGTTGGACATATGTACCCCTTGTCAAAGGAGTATAGTTTCACTTAGTCTTTCCAATACAGATTAAAATATTTAAATCTCATAACTCTATATTAAAAAGCAGCTACAAGCAGATTCTACCAGTAGAACTTTAAAAATAAAGGAGAAAAAATGAAAATAAATGAGACAAATTTTATTTAATTGCAAAATAAAATTTGAAAGTAATATCAGTAAATTAAAAAGTAAATTTTATAAAAACTTAAAGTTTTGAAATAAGTGGGGAAAACAGGGATCTTTTTTAAAGAGTTCTCACTGTCTTTTGATTTCTATTATCCAGAATACAATTTGTTGAATCTGAATATGAGACTCTCTATGCTGACCATTTTCTCTTTCTAGAAATATTAGTTTTCCCATTTAAGAAAACATTTAAGAGATTCTAAAATTAATTCCGTATTTTAAAAGGCTTACTAAGTAGTATGGCCTGGGTGTGTGTGTGTGCATGTGTGTGTGTGTGCTGTGTGTGTGTGTGTGTGTGTGTGTGTGTGAAGTACTTTAACCCCTTGAGACTGTTCGGTCAGCCACAGGAAGGACTGAGAATCATTCATGGGGTAATTTCCCATGTAGCTCACAGTGGGAGAAGCAGTAAGGGTAAAAGCCACAGCCCTCCTCCCACTGCTTTCCCTAACCTAACCTAAACTAGGTTTACTTTATCCTCAAGACTTTATCTATAATTAAAAGAACTAAAATTGAATAAATATATCGTTTTCCTTTTGCAAAGTGAAGACAGAAAATTCACCAGTTGTTAGCATTTCTTCTTCTGATTTCAAAAATCAAAAAATGTGATGCAGCAAAACAAAGGTAGAATGTTTACTAAAATGAGGTAGAAAAGAAGTAGAATGAGTAAACTTAAATACAGCTGGCAACCTTGGATTACTTCTTCAAGGAGGTAGGATATATGCTCACAATGCCAGATAGAGTTGATAGGCTATTTCTCTCCCACCATCTATCTAAATGCAAAATGTTCAAGTGCCCCATCCAAACAGATGTGCCAGGGCCTTCTGGAGCAGGCAAGTCCAACGAGCTGGGAGAAAGGAAACTCAAACTGTCTGGAAGGAAGAAGTGCAGATTTAAAAAAAGGAAAAAGAATTCTTTCTAGGTGGTTGAAACTTTCAGCATTTGCTGGCTGAGCCATGGCACACTCAACCCCACTCTAGCGCTGTCCAGTTCTGGCTGCCTGCCACTGCTGGGAGTTATAGATATGTAACCTCAGGAGGTATCCTGTCATCTTCCCCTTGTTGGTCATTCATCCCAGCTAACTCACATTCACATGGTATTAATATATGGGGAAACAGAGCTGATGGTGTATATTTCAGAGCACCCAAAATACACTGTGGGCGTCATTTATCTTAACACAGAGCAAAAGCTGTATCAATGTAACAACTCACATGGTGAGCTTATCAGTGTGCAAATGTCATCCCTCAAAGTAGCCCTCTCTGGGACCCCATTTAAAATTTCAGTCCTGATTGCTCTACTCTAGCTGTGCTCTCCCCTTCTCCCCTTCTTTCTCTCTCTCCCTCTATCTATCTACCTGTCTACACAACACACATATGTATGTATTTACTAGCTTCTGTGTGGGTGTCACCTCAACTAGAATGTAAGTTCTTTCTGTGAGTACAGGTATTTCTGTCCATGTTGTTTACTGCTATACCCCCAAAACCTACAACCGTGCCTGTCATATAGAGGCACTAGTAGATATTTGTTAAGTGAATGTATTATTTTAGATAACTAGATGTGTATATTTAGTTGATGGTCATAAATGGATATTCTATGAGCTGAAAGAAACCACGGTCTTCTTTCTTCTTACCAACTAACTGCTTGTTAGTTTGAAGATACATGCTTTCTTGCTAAATAAAAAATTGTCAAACACTTATACAATTACGTCAAGATTCAAAATGTATAATAAAACTGTAGGTATTTGGGGGAGGGTTTTGGACAAAGTGATTATAGAAATAAGCTCAGGAGGCATCTGATTCTAAGTTCCCTGCAGAAGAATAAAAGGCATAATTTACGTCTTCCAAGTATACCCAATATAGACATAAAGCCTCTCAATCAGTGCTTTACAAATTGCTAACTTTAATAAACACAGCCAGTGACAGACTTTGCTCAGTAAGAAAGAAGCAGAGAGTCATCCACCTTTAGATGTAGACCTCCTCTGAGACAGTGGTGATGACAGTGCTAGGAACTACAAAAATCACACCCATAATTGGCAGCTACTAGCAATTTCCCCCCCTTCCCAACAATCTATTTCTATGAAGTTGCTCCTATTGGTAATAATTAAATGAAGCAATCTGTGAAAGGGACTTACAGCCATATCTCACACCTAGTAATTGCTCTAAAACTGTTAGATGTTACTTAGATTATCATTTTAAAGATGAGGAAATTCAGTTAAACAGCCATCCCCCAAATCACAGAGATGGTAAGTGGTAGAACTGGGATCTGAATCTAGAAATAAATTCTATCCTCAGAACTGAGCCATTAGTCTGGACAATTCTGTCTCCCCCTGGCTCTGTGCCTCCATCCCTAATCTCATTCCTTTATGTTCCAAAACCCTGCACCTGTATATAACTTAAAAGTCTAAGTCTGAATAATATAATCAGTAAATACTGTTGATCAAAATTACTTACTCAAAGAAAATTCAAATACTTCTGAATTCACTGATTTTGTAAGGTGAGCATTAATTTGCAAATGCTCATATACTGACACTTTTCATACTCATTGTCACTGGTCACAGACCTGACTGGACCGTTGAATGAAACTGTCACCAATTCAACTGGAAGTGAGAAAAATCCATCTCTTCCATATCAGACAACCAGCTATGTTTTAATTGCATATGGTAAAGCGAGTAGTCTCAACCTAATACCATGAACACAACTCTGAAAAACTTTAAACCCAATTTCCATCACAGAAGTTCTTTCTTCTTATTGGATTTTATACAAATTACATTTTGTCTTCTACTGGGAAAAAAAATGGGTTTCTAAATGAAATAATGTCATGTGCAAACAAAATACATGTTGTAAAATCACGTGAGAATGATAATATTTATAAAAAGCTACCTATTTCGATTAGACAAGGGACAATTAGACAAGTCCATCCTCCAAGTAAGTCGTAACATGAGTAAACCATGCTGGCACTGCAGCATTTTAAGATGCAGGCTGTCTGGTCCACTGTCTGCCTAATCTGCTTTGCGAACAGCAGGAATTTGAGTTAAGCAGTATTTCTGTCCTTTTCTATTTCCCTTACGGAATCTTCAAATAATAGCACAAAGATATAATAAATAATTCATTTATTTATACATTTCCTACCAAGTATTTTTCTCCCTAATCTACTTTAATGAACAGCTCTTCTAGAGAAAAGAAAGCTGACCATCTGGCAGACACAACCCAAATACTTACTTTAGTCCGAGTAATTGAATATGAGGATGTGATGAGGAGAAGGAGATTTTGCTGAACAGAGCTGATCCTAGTCAGCAATTCCTAGCTAATCAGTAGCTAATCCCACTTCGGCTGCATGAAACCTGAAGCTAGGAAAAACTCTAAGCTTCTTTCAAGCACCCAAGAGTCACCTTCTAGAAATAACAACTTCAGCTAAGAGGCAATCTATGCTCTTTCGTACCTTCCACCCCTTCTGGCTATGTAAGTTTAGTCCAAGTTTGGCTTCCCACCCTGTGATCCCAGCCCTCTTTCCAATGCCCCTGTACTTACCTTGTATTTACCTTCAAGCAGCCTATCTCCCACATTCCTACAAACAACACTACTTTCTACCAGGCATCAATGATTTTTAAGTCTTATTTCTACAACAAGAGCATACATTCTTTGAGAACATTGGCTGCATTTAATTCTTGTAAATGTTTTTAGAGCAAATGCGTGCTTGATTGACTTAACTATACAGTTGACCCTTGAACAACGTGGGAGTTAGGGATGCTGACCCTTTGCACATTTGAAAATCTACATATAACTTACAGTCAGCCCTCCGAATACGCAATTCTTCCGTATCCATGGTTCCAACCAACCGTGGATCATGTAGTACTGTAGTATTTACTACTGAAAAAACTCTGTGTATAAGTGGACCCACGCAGTTCAAACCCACATTGCTCAAAGGTCAACTGGAATTGTTTATATGGGGTACTTACTCTGAGCTAGCACCATGCTGCAGAAATCAACTACCTGTTAAGCCATTTCTCTAGTCTGGTTTGAAAAAGTGTTTTAAATTTAATCTAGAATTGAGAAGTTACTAGAATCTTCTCTCTCTCTTTTTTTTAATAGGAAGAACTGATGCAGAACTAAAAAAACAACGTTATTTCCTTCTTGTTCTTCATGATGAGGACCAAGTCCTGTTATCTATTTCCAGGCTTAAATCCTTGCTATTGAAAGTGTGTTCCATGGACTGGTCCATGGCACTGACATCACCTTGGACCTTCTAAAAACTGCAGCAAAAGAAGCTCCACCCCAGACCCAGTGAACCAAAATGTGCAGTTTAACAAGATCCACAGGTGAAATATATGCACATTAAATCTTAAGCACTGATTTAGTTTATAACTTTTTCTTTATAACACTATATTTTGTCTTTTGTTTCATTTGATTGAATTTCTAAAAACTACTATGTACCTGATGTAACAAGTTAAACAATATAAAATTGTATGTGTAAAAAGTTAATAAACACTTCCATTCTAGCCACCTGTGATAATCAATGTTAAATGTTGACTGTGTATCCTACATCTTAGTCTACGTTCATATATACTCACACAAAAAATACACGTGCACATAAGAGATAAGTTGTTTCTTGTTTGTTTTTTTTTTTAATTTTTGGCTGCATCGCACAGCACGCAGGATCTTAGTTCCCTGACAAGCGATCGAACCCGTGCCCCCTGCATTGGAAGAGCGGAGTCTTAACCACTGGACCGCCAGGGAAGTCCCAAGAGATAAGTTCTGAGTGATGGAACAATCTTATTTCCAATTAGCTCCAGAACGTAGACATTGACACAAAGAGGCTGTTAACCCAAATCAACATCAGCTGCCTACATCTGCCTAAGCCATTTCTCAGATTCCCTAGGTGCTAATGGGCATGTTCACAGTAATCTATGCACAATTGTCAACCTCCAAGCAGTAAAACAAAGATGAATAAAGTGAACAAACAGAAAAATCCTCAGGTTATGAAGGCCTAAGCCTTTGTATATGATATATTTCATATGATGACATGCACATCATGTCGACAGAAAAAAATGTTTATGTTATCAAGTCAGCACAGTGTGGTATTTTCTTTCTCCATTTACAGTTGGGCAGCAGTGACAGTGATGAAAATTATATGGCTTGATTCAGAGGACAAAAGACATTGGTAAGCACAATTTGCCCCTAAAGTCAAATGGCAATGTTACAAAGTCAGAAAATGGCTCTGTTATATATTCACAAGTTTTTTCTATGAAAACAGCACAGATTATGTAGGCATTTATCAGGTAGACTATATAAGTAAAAAGGAATAACTATTGCCAGATATTGTGTATGAAATAAAGTTATAGATTATCCTAGGACAACCGGTAGCTGAAATCATCAAAATAAGATAAAGCTGAAGAAAAATGAAGAATAATGTTAACAGTAATGAAAGGCAGGGTATGAATCAAATTATGAACTCACCAACTCTACTGATAGATTACTTCCTTAGTGTGGGACAAGTCTAACTCTAGAGCCAGTAACATACAGTTGTTACATTAGACACCCAAATTAGCTCATATAGTGTTTGTCCATGGTCTGAAAACTGGTTGTACCTTTTTTTTCTACAGATGGAAGTTTGATGGGTCCATCTAGGGCCCCACCAAGGGGTGGGTCAATGAAGGGTCCAAAGCCCTTCCTGATGGAGCAGCTCTCTCTGATGACACAACCCCTGGCATAGAGCATAGAGTCTATCATCAGCGGGGGAGTCCGTCTTTTTAAGTTACCCCTGAGATCTCATTCCATAGCTTAGCTCTCCAAATATCCAAATCCTAATACTACAGGGTATTCACCTTTGACCCAAGCCTTCTGGTCTGGTCTGCAAAAAAAAGTGGAACAAAAAAATCCTTAAGTTAATGAACAATGACTAGGTAAGCTCAAATGGTAATATAATACAAGACCATTAACCAAGTCCCAGTGCCCTGCAGTTAGTGGATACTCATCAGGGTCCAACCAGCCTGGATATCAAGAATCAAGAATCAAGAATCAGCTTTACTTCTCTTGTGAAACCTTCCTTGTGTATAATAGAACTCTATTACAGGAGAAGATGCAGTAAAACATAAGGAGGTTTGAAACGTATTTCAAAAAGGGTAGTATTTTAAAAAATTATTCCCCATGAGTTACGTTGCCAAGAACATCCAAAGGCCTGACTTAAAACAGGAAACACACACACACACACACACACACACACACAGCTAGAAATCAGTACTACTGAACAAGAGCCAGCAATGTACCAGGCAACATGCTGAATGTTTTACCTCACGGAATCACTACAACAACTCAGTATGTTAAAAATTATCACCATGTTACAGATAAGGAAATAGAGACTTAGAGAGATTAAATAGCTTCCAAGGGTCACACAACTATAGTAGCCACAGAGATGTCTTTCGATTGCTGGTTTTTCTGCTGCCAGAGCCCATGGTCTTTTACACTTATCGATGGATAAATACATTAACATATGGGGGGAATAAAGCACTAGATTTGGAGTTACAATATGTAAGTCTAAAAGCTGGCTCTGCCACCTGCTGCAGGCAAGTTACTTAATATCACTGAGTGGCAGGATCCTCATTTTAACATAGGCTGTTTTAAGAATTAAATAGGTTTACAAAGAAAATAGAGTGCCTGGTGTGTAGTAAAACTTTACAAATAATAAGTCCCACAAAGCGATCTTCATCCTTGGCTATTTAGAAGCACTGTAGCTACTTATCCTTGACATATATTTTAAAGCTCTTGCTGCATGTTAGACAATGAACAAACAAGGGCCATCAAGGTCTAAATGATCTTGTTGAAAGAAAGATGACATCATCCATACTTATATTGAAAAACAGAGTTGGAGAAAATGCCTGTGGTGTTTTACCTTTCTCATTAATGTATGGCTTGAAACATAAATTGACAAAGCTTATTACCCTCCTAATATCAATCCAATTAATTCAAACAGAATTTGAAATTAACATATAGATTTCAATTCAGGGGCATTGTTATTTTTTAACTGGTGGTATATATCTAGGCTAATATTTATGAAACAGTACAAATCTTATTTAGCAAAAAGACTGCTTCTAAGCTGGGCGACGTGCAGGGCTCACTAAATCTCATCAACACAAAAGCCAAAAAAGGTTAATCCTGATTTAGCCGCCTAGACATTAAAAGCTGATCATCTGTTTCTGTCCTTTTGTTCTACCCCACCTGCACAAATCCTCAAGGCTTTATCTAACTCTGCTCCAATGTGCTGGGTGTCAGGAGGGCCCCAAGCTGGTGACATAAAGGGAATTTACTGAGAATGTTCCACCACCATCTCCACCCTGCACACACGTGCCACTGCCAAAGGACTCACACATGGAGTCCAGAAACTCAGAAGAGAAAATCACGTCTGTCCCAGCTTTGTATCATGTAGGGTCTTGCAAGAGTTTATATATTCTCTTTATTTTTGTTTAAAAACAAGAGTGAGAAAGAGAAAACAATCAGATTTTTGCAGTATCAGGGGTTATAGGTTGGGGCTGGTACATCTGCAAACTGAGAATGTCCAGGAGCTGTGGTGCTCTAGGTGCCAACCCAAAAAGGTCCGAGAGTAGACAAGATGAGAAAAACTAAGAGTCAAGAGAATTCTGCAACTCAGTAGGTCTTTTGCTATCATCACACAAACAATCAAGAAAATAATAAGCAAGAAATAAACAGGAAATCATTGGGTCCAACACATGCTTTTTGCCGATTTAAAAAAAAAAAAGTCCAAAAATGGGAAGGGAGGAACTCAAGTCTGTTTGATTAAATAAAAAACAAAAACAAAAATCAAAGTAGGCCTTCCTTTGACCCAATCTCCTCCTCTAATTATTATCTCCTTGCTCTCTGCCTCATATTGGCTTTGTTCAAATCTTGCTTCTGGCTGCAGGTTCATGACCAAGTTATTTAAATGACCTGTACCTTATTTCCTCATTTGTAAAAAGAGGATACTAAGGCTCCATACCTCGTTGAACTGTTGTAAGGACTGACTGAATACCTGGAAAGAGTTCTAAACTTAGGAGGGATGCTACGAGACCATGGCAAGTCTGGGATTGCACGCATCTGCAAGACAGGAGTGACCGCTACACTTTGAGGATGTCCCTGAGTGATGTGGAGTCACTGAGAAGCAGAGTTCTACAGCGGGCACTTCACGTAAGGAGACAAGGTAGCATGTAGTCTTCTGAGGAGCATTTATAGACTTTAACTCAAGGTTTGGGACATAAAAATCTGAGAAGATGGAGCAGGTGGTGGTAGAAAATAAGGAGAAACAAAAGGGCCTTTGTGATGTGTCCACTCCCTGGGGAAGAAACTTAAGGTTGGGAGAATTGACAGAAGTTGTTGGGAGGGAAGGAGGAAGATGAAGGCCAGAAGGTAGCCCTCACCCAGTGTAAGTGACCAGGAACTCGGAGAGAAGATAAGGATCACCACTGTGTTAGGTCAGGGCTTCTGAGAAGCAGAAACCAAGACATGATTAGATGGGTAGGGATTTATTGGAGGAAATGCCTGGGAAGGGAACAGGGAAGGGAGCCAGAGAAGGGCAGGGAGAACCTGGAGACTGTGATGCGGGTCTGAGTTCTGTGAAGGAGAGAGGGAAGGAAGGAGGTTGGGCAGGAAGAGTCCCAAACTGCAGTGCAGTTCCACCAAAGTCTTGGCCAGCCCAGTGGGATGTCCCCAAGCCAAAGTCGTCCATCAGAGACAAGGAAGGACCCGCTTTAGTCCCCCGCTGTGCCCTGTCATTGGCTAAGAGAAACCTGTGGGAAGTGAGGCTCCCGTGGGAAATGCTGGTGGATCCAGGGAAGTAGCTGGGGCCATAGGCCAAGTATGCTCCTGAAGGAGAAGATCTAAGCGTGCCCTTCATGGCCACCACACACTACTTGTGCTGCACACGTTTTTTTCTGTAAGCAGACTTAGGAGCAGTTCCTCCACGGCTCCTGGTTGGCCTCTCTTACTGAAGGTGGTTAGTGGGTCTTAGGACCACCACTGCTTCTTAGCCTTTCCCTACTCCACTGTCCATTCCAAATTCCCTCACACTCTGCTATCACCTCAGCAGCTCTTGGTGGCTTATCTGGTAGTAGGACCCACACTTTCATTCCTTCTGGGAAATCACACCTTTCTGCACCTGAGGTTGCTACACATATTCATTCTCAGCTCCATAGGGGTAGGGAGTGCCGGCAGATGCCAAAGTGGATCAGAAAGTTTCCACACACATTCCTCCACACCCCACTGTGCAAACGCAGCCCTATTGCCCCTGCCAGTCGGGATGAGTTACCCCTGACAGGATGGTAACTTTTCTTTTTGCCTGCTGGGCTCTGGATGTGAGTTGTCCAAAGTGCTTTGGCAGTAGGGGTAACTTGGACTTCAGTAGGACCTAACTGTGTCCTCTTCAACCCTGTGAGCACAGAATTTCAGGGAGAGGAAAATCTCGAATAGGTCACTGGGAGTGAAGGTAAATGGAGCCACTCCTGATTCCACCCCTTATTTCCCAGACTTGTAGATTTTTCCTGTTGGGAACACTGTGTCATAGAGATGTCTCTGATGTAATGCATATACTGCATCTCGAAGGATGGCACTCCATCCTTTCATAAAGTTGCCTCTAAGCTAGTGTTTCAGGCTTGCCTTCAGATGGCCATTCCAGGGCTTTCCGAGGTCAGTTCCTTCTGGATGGTGGGCAGTGCAGTATGTGTGGTAAGATCGGTGGATCCTTGGTCATGTCCCATTCCCACTCCTCCTGTGCTGCAAAGTCGGATCCCTGGTTGGATGCATGTCTGTGGATCAGACATTCTGTGAGTCCCTGGATAGTGGTAGTGGCTGCGATTCTGCAGACACAAAAGGCAAGCACATACCCAGAGGAGGTATCTATCTGTGTGAGGATGAACCACTCGACCTTCCGGGACAGGCCCAGTGTAGCCACTTTACCACCAAGTGGGCAGTTGGACTCCTCAAGGAATACGCTATATCAGGGGCTCAGATCTGGCTCTCTTGCAGACAGGTAGGGCATTGCGAGGCAGCGGGGAATACATCTGAGTGGCGCACCGTTCATGGCCACCACTCTATCTACACTGCCCAAGGGACTGGGCAACCTTGAGCAAATCACATGGCCTCTCTGCACCTTAGTTTCCTTTTATGAACAGTAAGGGAGGTTGGACTAAATGTTCCCTGAAATTTCTTCCACGACCAACACTATGAAATACTATGTTATGAAGATAAGATATTAATGAACTGGGATGGGGATGTCCCTCTAATCCCTAAATCCATGCACAGTAAGCCCTTCCTTGAATTGCTTGAATTACTATTTTCTTTTTTTTTTTTTTTAACATCTTTATTGGAGTATAATTGCTTTACAATGGTATGTTAGTTTCTGCTTTATAACAAAGTGAATCAGTTATACATATACATATGTTCCCATATCTCTTCCTTCTTGCATCTCCCTCCCTCCCACCCTCCCTATCCCACCCCTCTAGGTGGTCACAGAGCACCGAGCTGATCTCCCTGTGCTATGCGGTTGCTTCCCACTAGCTATGTATTTTACATTTGGTAGTGTATATATGTCCATGCACTCTCTCACTTTGTCACAGCTTACCCTTCCCCTCCCCATATCCTCAAGTCCATTCTCTAGTAGGTCTGTGTCTTTATTCCTGTCTTGCCACTAGGTTCTTCATGACCTTTTTTTTTTCTCTTAGATTCCATATATATGTGTTAGCATGTGGCATTTGTTTTTCTCTTTCTGACTTACTTCACTCTGTATGACAGACTCTAGGTCCATCCACCTCACTACAAATAACTCAATTTCGTTTCTTTTTATGGCTGAGTAATATTCCATTGTATATATGTGCCACATCTTCTTTATCCATTCAACTGTTGATGGACACTTAGCATTTTTCGCAGAACTAGAACAAAAAATTTCACAATTTGTATGGAAACACAAAAGGCCCTGAATAGCCAAAACAATCTTGAGAAAGAAAAACAGAGCTGGAGGAATCAGGCTCCCGGACTTCAGGCTATACTACAAAGCTACAGTAATCAAGACAATATGGTACTGGCACAAAAACAGAAATATACATCAACGGAACAGGATAGAAAGCCCAGAGATAAACCCACGCACATATGGTCACCTTATCTTTGATAAAGGAGGCAAGAATATACAGTGGAGAAAAGACAGCCTCTTCAATAAGTGGTGCTGGGAAAACTGGACAGGTACATGTAAAAGTATGAAATTAGAACACTCCCTAACACCATACACAAAAATAAACTCAAAATGGATTAAAGACCTGAATGTAAGGCCAAACACTATCAAACTCTTTGAGGAAAACATAGGCAGAACACTCTATGACATAAATCACAGCAAGGTCCTTTTTGACCCACCTCCTAGAGAAATGGAAATAAAAACACAAATAAACAAATGGGACCTAATGAAACTTAAAAGCTTTTGCACAGCAAAGGAAACCATAAACAAGACGAAAAGACAACCCTCAGAATGGGAGAAAATATTTGCAAATGAAGCAACTGACAAAGGATTAATCGCGAAAATTTACAAGCAGCTCATGCAGCTCAATATCAAAAAAACAAACAACCCAATCCAAAAATGGGCGGAAGACCTAAATAGACATTTCTCCAAAGAAGATATACAGATTGCCAACAAACACATGAAAGAATGCTCAACATCATTAATCATTAGAGAAATGCAGATCAAAACTACAATGAGATATCATCTCAAACCAGTCAGAATGGCCATCATCAAAAAATCTACAAACAATAAATGCTGGAGAGGGTGTGGAGAAAAGGGAACCCTCTTGCACTGTTGGTGGGAATGTAAATTGATACAGCCACTATGGAGAACAGGATGGACGTTCCTTAAAAAACTAAAAATAGAACTACCATACAACCCAGCAATCCCACTACTGGGCATATACCCTGAGAAAACCATAATTCTAAAAGAGACATGTACCAAAATGTTCATTGCAGCTCTATATACAATAGCCAGGACATGGAAGCGACCTAAGTGTCCATCAACAGTTGAATTACTATTTTCTGTAGAGAAATATATTGGCAGAAATTCACAACAATCTGGATTGTAAAATATTTGAGGTTTTGTTACTTTCAAGAACACTAGGCTAATGCTTAGTAAAGACCTTACTTTAATGAAAAGAAAACACTACGTGGTTTTTATTTTCATTTCACTAATTTGCACGTGAGTGGATTGTTAAAAACAAAAAGAAAGCAAAAATAAAAACCCTGTCTCCTCCTCGTTCCTCAAATTCACTACTCAATCAGGTCTGTAATCACCACCAGCAGGGCCCTTCATTTAAACCAATTAGGATTAGGGTATCACCAGGGTGACAGCTGTAACCACAGCAGCAAAAATCCAGATGTTTCATTATCAAGACTGAGGTTTCATGGCTTCAGCCAGTTATCTGTTTTCCTGCCTATTTTGTCCCTGCTTCTTCTCTTCCTGAGAAGTTCCTAGTTACTCTCATCCAGGCTGACCTTATACAAGTTACTTAACTTCTCTGTGAGCTTACTCAGTTTTTTCACCCATAAAATGGAGATCATTCCATCTACCTCACAATGCAGTTGTGAAGATTCAATGAGATAATGTACTTAAAGTGGTTAGCCAAGATCTGGAGTGTGGTTGCATACATGATCATTTTCATTATTATGACTTGATAATGTACTTGCCCCAGTCTGCTCTCACCCTGCACTCCCCTTGCCAGTTGATAACCTCTGCACTATTTGGTAGGGTTTGGGTCTCCCCTCATCTTTCTCAGTTCTCAGAAGGAAGTTAATTTAAATTTCCACTGTTCCCCTGTCCCAGATACTGTCGTTTCACATGTATCTCAGCCTTAATAATTTTACAACACCCAGGACCCTGTGTCACCTTGAAACTTCCAATATGAGGGAGTTTAAAAGGAGTCTGATTTCAAATATTTTAAATAGTTTCCCCTTCCTACACTCAGAAACACAGTCATCTTTTTGTTCATAATAACTGGCACAATCTGGGAAGGAAGATTTCATGTACTCAACAAAGACAAGCTAGAGCTCAGACTTGGTCCAAAGTACCAAGGTCTGATTTGAGAGCAATATGCAACATGTGCTCAAAGCAAATAATTTGATGAAATGTGTTGTCCCCCAAACAAAGTTGCCACAAAATAAGTCCATAATTTTCCCTCTCCCAATTTAAAATCACTCATTTTTCAATGGAAAGAGGCCACAAGTTTTGGATGATTCTGTTTACTAATGTCTAGCTGCAGGTGATGGTTTTCAAACTTTCCCCCCATTTTCTTTTATTTGTGAGGCTCTCAGGTTTAATCATCCCAAAGTACAGACAAGGGAGCAGGCTCAGAGAAGACATGCCATTTGTCAGGGATCACAGAGATGATGGAATAGCTCTAGATCCTTTCTTACTTAGACTATATTGGAGTCAGCAAACTCTTACTGAAAAGAGAAAGATAGTAAATTTTTCAGGCTTTGTGGGCCACATTTGGCTTATGTTGCATATTCTTCTTTGTTATATCTTTACAACCCTTTAAGAACGTAAAAATCTTAGTTCACATGCTATATTAAAACAGGTGGTGGACTGATTTGGCCTACAGGCCATAGTTTGTCAACCTCTGTACTAGAACAATTTTATTGACGTATTATTTGCTTTTTATTTTACACCGTCCCATAAACCAGATAAAATTTTAAATGCCTTCAGGTTTTATGCCAGTTTTTGTTTTTGTTTGGGTGAGACAGTGGTGTGCATTTGTTTGTTCAACAGCAATTGAAGGACTTTTGATTCTTTTTTCATAGTTAATTCTCTTCCCAAAGGTTTTAAAATTAAATTTAGAATTTATAGGTCTCTAAACTAAGTGATTTTTCTGCCAAAAAAGAGCTAAATAATTTGACTATATTTCTATGAAGAGTAAAAAAATGTCAGTCTAAACCTTTTGATTTAAAAATAACTTATGTAGTCTAAACTTGCAAGGATTTTGCATGGTGTCTTTTATTTCTAAAAATTCCTGGATATAAAAGGAGGAGAAAATGGGACTTCTGAGCTTCTTGGGCTAAACTTTACTACTTGTCAGCACTTTGAACTTAACCAGAGCATTTCAGAGTCTCTGAAAAATCCATCAACCCATATGAATAGCACACAAAGAAGTCAAAATGAATATGAGGAATTAAGTTCTTTCATCAACATTCACTTGTCTGACTATTTAGTCCTCATAACTTTTTTAGGGGTTAAAGATCATTTGCCATGTTGACTCAGAAAAAGCAACCAGGAAATCAATACCATGTTAATAAATATAAGGGTCACCCTGGGTGAAAATAAGTCATTCTTCAAATGTTATTGGCCTTAATCTGTTATGGGAATTGCTCTTCTTATGACCTAGAGTTATAGGAAATGTGGAGTTTCAGTAAGCCAGATGCTAAGGTGACCCTCTTCATAATCTATTCCATATGCTAATTGTTTCCCAAGCCCACTCATCTCTACAACCAGGTGGATCAAAATCTTTTTGGCATAATGTTGACAAAAAACATATCCCACATGTTATGCATTACAAGATTGGCATCTACACAATAGAGACAGGGTCCATCCTTCTCCAACTTTCCCCAACCTTCCTTCAGGGAATTAGGGACTGGCTACAGCCAGAAGCTGGATACTGCATGTGCTCTATCAATTCCTGTGGGAGCATTTCTAAACCAAGCCCCAGTCGGTCTCTGCCTGCTCTATATAACCACATGTTTCTTCTTCATGGGCCTCAATGTCACCTTCCATCCTCTTTTGCATCTACCTACATTTCCTTAGTATTTTCCTCGTTTCCCTTTAAATAAAATAATTACACTATGGGGCTTTTTCTGTGATGTTTTAAACTTGAATCTATCGTATAATTCCATCCAATGACAATAACTAGATCCTATTTAAAAGAAATATATAACCCATCCATAATTCATATTTCAAAGAAAATGTATAATCCATATAGCATTTATCATCTTATCATTTTCCTCACTGGTGAATCCTTCTTCAGTTGCTAGTTTTGGTCTCAGTAATAATAGTCTCCTCCTCAGCAATTTCACTGTCCAGGCAAAATCAAAAACGAATACCATAGAAATCAGTGGTTCTCAAACTTTTATGTGCAAGAGAATCAGAAGAACTAGTTAAAAATACAGATCACCAAGTCCCACCCACAGAGATTCTGATTCAGTATGTCTGAGGTGGAGCCTGGAAATCTGAATTTTAGCAAGCTTCCCAAGTGACTCTGATATAAATGGTTCATTGGACAGGTACATAGCTTAACAGGTTAGGACTCTTTGGGAAATGTTCTGAAAATCATTGGGTAAAAGTTGGTCTGAGTTTGCTTAATGATGCCACAAGAGAAAAGTAATATATTAATAATTTATAAAATTACAGGTCTTATAGGTCAGTATATCCATCAGGGTTCTCCAGAGAAACAGACCGTTCATATTTCATATATATATATGTGTGTGTGTGTGTGTGTGTGTGTGTGTGTGTGTGTGTGTATATACTCTTGCCTATTTATATATATAAAGAGATTTAATTTAAGGAATTGCCTCATGAGGTTGTGGAAGCTTGATGTTTCCAAAATCTGTTGGGGGATTCTAGCAGGATGGAGACTCAAGAAAGAGTTGCAGTTCAAGTCTAAAATAGTCTGCTATAGAACCAGGAAGAGCCGATGTTACAGATGAAGTCTAAAGGCAGTCCACTAGAGAACTCGCTCTTGCTCAGGAAAGGTCATCCTTTTGTTCTATTCAACCCTTCAGCTGATTTGATGAGGCCCATCCACATCAGGGAGGGCAATCTGGTTTACTCAAAGTCCACCAAACTAAATGCAAATCTCATCCATAAACATTCTCAGAGAAACATCCAGAATAATGTTTGGCCAAATATCTGGGCACTGAGGTCCAGCCAAGTTAATACAAAATTAAACATCACAGGGAATCCAGTACCAGGGGTTGAGATTTGGGAGTCATGGGTTATAATGCTATAGCCCTCTGATTATAAGATTCATCCACTTTCCAGCTTTAGCGCCATCTCTAGGATATAACTTCTAACATAAAAGTCCCGCCTTTAATAGGCAAACATGCCTATTGACTATAATGGTTTGGGGGCTGACCATACTCCTCCTCCTTCCCTCACCTGCTCTCTCTCACCAGGAGAGTGAGAGCAAAGATTTCTAAATAATTCTTTTGTCTAAGAATACTGTCAGTGACTTTGGGAACTTCTTCATTTAGGAATCAAAGGCCTCAACTTCTTTAGTATCAGGCTCTAACCAATTGCATAACCTGATTATAAAAAAAAAAAAGATAGGCTTTGGAAACGAGAGTGAGGTTTTCTCATTACTTTAAATGTGTAGGTTGTAAGCTGAGGATTCAGGAGGCAGTTTTACTTTCTCTGATATTTCACCATTTATTCATTCAATCACTTAACCTTTGTTAAGCTACTACCCTGTTCTAGGGTTTTGATGTGCTGGGCATGTTAATGTAAGTAAGACAGTCTCTAACCTCAAGTAGGTCAAAATACAATGAGAAACAAACATACAGACAGCAAAAATAATCATAACCATTTACTAAGGGTCTACTATATGATAGGAACCATCCTGTATATATTTTTTTAGACCTCACAAACTTGCTGAAGTGTAGTTAATCCCACTTTGAGAAAACTGAGTCTGAGTGGTTAAATAACTTGTCTAATCTCATAGCCAGTTTCTAAGAGACTGAGCTATAAATCCATTACTGCATATTTCTGACTCCATAATCCACAATCTCACTCTGCTATAGAATTATCACACAACAGAAGCCCAATAATTGTCAATAATTGTCATGCCATAGTCACCATGGCATGAAGAAAGAAACACAAGAATGACTGATTTGGAGAACATGACACTCAAACTGGCCCAAGTGAGCAAAATTTTGCCACACTGAAATGATAAGAAAGGGTAGTCTAAATAAACGCATCACCACACATACACAAAAATAGCATGGTAAAATTAAAGTGCCTATATTTAAATATCAAGGGGTAGCCTATTACAGCAGAATGTAGGGATGTAAAGAATAAAAATTCAGAGATGAGGCTCGGGATGTATAAAGTCTTAAATACTAACTTTTCCTTACACGTATGGGGTGTTTTAAATTCAGAGTTTGCCATCACCGTGTGGATGGCTATCCTGTCATAACATCATAACACAAACAGCAGGAATTCAACTGTAGTTAGTATTCAACTGAGCTATTAACCTTTTTTTCCATTCAATCAGTATTTACAAGGGAATAGAAAGCTCTTAATTTTAAAAAATGTAATAACATTAAAATCAACCTTTTCGTTAGTAACATGGTACTTCTAATTTTAAAAACATCAGGCTATCATAAAATGTTTAAAATAATACCTGTTTCAATGTAGGAAAATCTATCAAAAACAAGAGAAATTTACATTCACAAATTAAAGTGGTTTTTTTTTCTTTTAGGGTTCTAATAATGAAAGCAGTTTTATTGTGTAGGTATTTTTTTATTGTAAGCTAAAAATAAGTTGGTTGAACAAAGGCAAATCCTTTCTTATTAGCCCTTCAGTCCTCACGCTCAGAGGACTCCTCATCTCCTCTGTCATCTTTGCCCTAAACAATATTGCTGACAATTCCAGCACAAACACCAACAAGAAGTAGAAAGGCCAAAGGCCAGCTATTCAAACAAAGCCCTTCAACTTATTCTGTAGAGCTTTGATTTACTTTTGGGGTGCTAATTACAAATTCCAAACATATTCCAAATAACGGTTCACATCATTCAATTTGTGTTCTGTAATTAATTGACATCATATTTGATTTCAGTTTAATAACTGGCATTATAGAAACTCAGGCTTTAAGAGAAATGCCTGTATAACACATTATAAAATATTTCTAAAGCAAGGTTTAAAATAACTATGTCTATTCAATTCAAAAGCTTACTTGCTTCTCTTTAATCTTTAAGTCTTTAAGGTGAGAAACCATTAGTTCTTTTCCATCATTTACTTAATTGAGATTCAAAACACCCAGACTTCTGGAGGTTAGAGTTCTACAGAACTCATTTATAGGTACACCCTTTGTCTCAACTTCCTTCATAACTATGATTTTAAAATTCTACCAGATGATTGTTATATGTTTCCTTAATTATCAGAGGAAGCATAGGTCATTGATATTTCCTTTCAAAAGATATTTTCATAAATTAAAACTCTAATTTCTCAAGTCAATGCCAATAAAACTGGGTCCCAAGGACCTCCAAGGGAATATTGAGGAATTTTCTTTTGCTTTTAAAACGAACCTATATGGCCTAAACAGAAACACTGTTTTTTAAAGGTGATATCTAGCAAAACAAATGTCCTTGGTGTTTTGAGGGGCAATAAAGTGGGAAATGCATACTCTGTACAGATATTCCAAATTTTCCTGGTATTTACATGTACATTCTAATAATGAAACTTCTGCAAGGATAGAAGGAGGAGGATATCCAAATGCCAACACAAACAACTCTTATCAAAGCCTACACAGTTTTAGGAAGCATTGCCTACAAAAGAAGTTACTCCACACCAGAGCATTAACAGTCTAAAAACTCTTACAAGAAAATTATATTACAAGTCAAAAACCAGAATGACAAGCTCCAAGATATGGTCCACGTTCTTCATTTGCCCAGGAATTTTGCTGTATCAAACACTGATACACATAATTTAGCCATTACCTAGGGTGGAGAGGTGCATTTATTTTGTTTAGCATGGCATCAGACATCATCAGGTATTAGTGAGTAAACTGTATGCATGTGCCGCCACACATATATACATGGATCTACAGGTTTGGAAACCAGCTGTGACATAAAACAAGTATATAGAGCTCTATCTGGATATGCAAATTGAATCAATAAAATTATTCACTCAACAGGAATTTTTTTTTCATAGAATGTTACAGGAGCTTGCCACTCTGTGAGGTTCTTTCCTGAAAGAATTTAGTTCTGTCCAAATCTTGGTTCTGTGTGTTTCCTCTTCTCTCCAGCATAGAGCAAGCTTACCACAGAATCATCACAAAATTTTGTGGGCCTCTCAAATTTTTGTGTGCGTGTGATTTTGTTCATGTGTACATTTTCTTTCTTCCAAAATGCTAAGAGATTCAGTTTGCTCTCTTGAAAGCCTGCATAAATTCTTGGATTAAGTCAGTCAGATCAAATTGCCAGTTCCAAGTGTTGGCTAGAGCACCAGAACAAACACATTTGTGCTTGTGGAAAGTGTCCTGGGCGTTACTGGTCAGACCCACTTTGGGTGTTGGCTTGGTTCCTCACATAGCACCTTGAGAAAGGTCCATACTTCTTAGGGGAAAAAAAATCCTCTTCAAAACCATCTATTCTTGAAAAAGTTAGGAGTTTTACTTATATTCTGAAAATGACTGATTGGTTTACCTGTACTAAGGGTACTAAGGGTACAAAGCATAAAGCTAAAGCATTTGTCCATCCAAATCTTCCTTGAGCATCTGTGCTAAGTGATGAGGATAAACAGATGAAATGGATATCTTTTCTCTCCTCTAACTGCTAAAATCTACTGGAAGAGACAGATACATAAACAGATAATTAGACTAAGTGCTATAAGGATATGTGAATACAGTAATGCGAAACCCAAAGGAGGGGAGGATTTGTGTGTGTGTGTGTGTGTGTGCGTGCACGTGTGTGTGTGCGTGGTTGTTTTTCCCCATCACTGTCATCTCTTTCATGAAGCCTCATGAGTCGGCAGCCAAACAAAGAAGTTCTGAATATGCATCTGGAAGCATCACACAGGGCTGAGGGCTTCATTGTACTGGGATTGAATAAGGTGCCGATTATATAAGTATCATTACCTGCCTGTGTTGAGCTCTGACTATTTCTAGCACATTGCTAAGAACGAAGGCTTCTCAGTGGCAGTGTCAAGGAAACTGTTGGAGGTTGCCAGTCATTTTAGAGAAATGCCACAGAACACTGCGTGCCAGATGGCTACTGATGAAAGTGATGAAGGTTCATGCTTGGAAATGAAGTCCAACTCCATATTTGGTCCTTCTTTCCTTCTTCCTTTTTTGAATGCATAAAAGAGCACAAACTCAGTCTTATTCTACTCTTGCCACACAAAATCCCCATTATCCTTTCTTCTTTTAATAAGGTCCTGGAGAGATGGAGTCAAGTTAAATCCGCTTTATTCCCAAAGCCTCAGAGGCCCCAGAATCCTGTCTCTCCCTCAGCCAGGCCTTTTCTCTTTTACCTCTTCTTATTCATGACTGCCAGAAACGACCGTCAATGGAACCCACTCAGGGTTAGCCTGCCAGGGACTAAAGTTTCTGTGAGGTAGGATTTTCCCATCTCAGCACCTCATGGAAGGGGAAAAAAAGAAATGCCCCACTGGAAATGTTTTCTAATGGTTCTGCTTTGGGGAAGAAGTTCACCTTGTCTCTACTGAGGACATTCCCCACAACCAGAGCCCTGGCCACTTTGTCTTTCTCTGACCAGTGCATAACATTAGGAATAACTGTTTCTTCCTAACTTCTAATGTCTCACATGGAAGGGGCTCCACCAGGATAACAATCCTAGTCTATGTCCCCAACTTTTTTCATTCTACCCCAGGAAAGTGAAGTGGTAAAGGGAAAAATAAACTGAGGCTGCTTCTCCCCAAATCTTCCAAGTTGGGGGCCAAGTCACCACTGTTCCTCCATGCTGGGGCTTAGGTGGGTGAGTCTGCTTGGTGGGGGCTCAGTATCAGTAGGCTGTCTTGCCTAGAGTCATACAACCACTGTCCAAACGAAAGTTTTATCATAGTAAAGGTGACATTTTGGTTCTTTATCTGTTTTTAGGTCCTCTCAGAGACCTTCTGCAGGTGAGAAACAGTGATATGAATTCTAAGAAGACAGACTTCACTCCGAGTAGGTTTTCAATGGACAAAAGCATTAGGTTGCCTTCTGTTCCTCGGCTTGGAGGTAGAGGAGGGCTCACTAGGAGAAAGGGAAATGGCAACAGATTTCTCAGTCCATCTTGAGGGCTATAAGAAAGCCCTGAGATAGGGCAGAACAAGTTAGGAAAACTACTTTTTGATGGCTTTAACTTGATTCTTGTCCTTTAGGGTAGGTAAAAAAAAAACATTCTGACATTCACATATTCTGGGCACATAACTGCCTTAGGTCTCTCCCTTCCTCCTACCTACCATGTTCTCATAGCTACATCTACAAAAATCCCTCCTAAAACTTTCTAAGAAGTGTTCTCTAGTCTCTCTCTTCTAATTTTCCACTGTGCTTGCTCTAATCACATTTGAATGAATGAAGGGTAATGGTTTTTTAAAAATGGAATATCCCTTGCTTGCCCATCTGTATAAGAGAGATGGAACCTTCCCTGATCTTCTTTAGGGTTACTTTTCCTCTGCCACATTGAAATGTCTTGGGGACAACAGAAGCTCAAAAGCTCTTCATCCAATAGCTTAATAAAAAGTGTGAAGATCAAAGCAGCTTAGAGATCAGCAACTTGATTTTCATCACACTGGACTTCGCTTTGCATTGCCTTGGACTTTGGGGTCAGCATAAGGTCTGTAACATTTAGGCTTGAAGTCTTTTCATTTGGGCCAGAGAGCCGGACTGCCCAGCCTGAGACCAGGTCTCCACCAACACGGGATGGTGAGGCAGAAGGCAGTGTTCCAGGCAATTTGGAAGAACAGAGACTGAGCTTGGCTAGAAAAGACCTGAGAAAAGCAATTTTGATGCCTGGATAATCGCCCCCGTTGCTTGCAAAGCATGCCAGTGGAAACCTGTCCCAGGGGTTCCAAGCTTAGAAAGTAAAGTGATTGAAGCTCAATCCAGAATGGGGGTTAGTGAGGCAATTAAGCAGGGGAGCAAGTGGGGCCTTTGCCTGGAGCAACTTCTGTTCCATCAATTGAGAGAATTTACTTGCCCTCAAAGGAAGGTTATTTCAGCACCTGGCACCAGAATTCTCAACATATGAGCTAAGCAGTCTCCTTTGATCTGCACTTACTAGTTCCTGGATTATCAGGCAGTAACCAAGGGAATAAACATGTTCTCCAGCTGCACTTGGCCTCTGGGCTGTGATCAGCTCTGAAGGTTGCAGCTCCCACATGGTTAGCCTACTTTGTATATAGGTTTACTCATCAGGGTTCTTTTCCAAACACCCAGTTGAACAGAATTCAGTCACCTCTAAGGTCAGCTTACATCTATACCTATGCTGTAGGTTACTTTTAGCTTATCACCTTTTCATTTCCTAGCCCTACAATGATGACTCCAGTGATAACGATGCCATCCACAGAGATTCAGGTACTACTTTTTTTTTTTTTTTTTTTTTTGAGAGAGAGGAACTTGTATTCACTCAATCCTGCATTCAAATCTCAGTTCTGTGACTCAGAAAAGGAAACACTGACTTCTCAATTTCCTTACCTTAAAAAAAAATAGCAAGATATAATCTCGTAGATTTGTTATGAGGACCAAATGAAACATTTTATGTCAAGGACCAAAACAGTGACTGGCACACAGTAATTATAAAATAACTGATCACTCCCTTCCTTAATCCTCTTCCCCAAGCAGGCCCTGGAGAGCTGTTCTAGACCAGCAGTTCCATTCCCGTGGTGTGCTCATGAGAGCCGATTGTTAAATTTTTAGGAGTTTTGTGAGACAGTTGATATCATGCCAAGAGCTTGAAATTGGCCATGATGGGAGTATTCACATCAGAGAGATAAGCAGACACTTTAATCAGGCCTTCTACCCACCGACCCAGAGATCTGATTTATCATCACACCACCAGTGGTTCTCCAGGTGCCGGTCCTGCAACACCAGCAAGGAGGTCACCTGGAACCTCTTAAAAATGCAAATTAACCAATCACATCCCAGCCCTGATGAATCACAAATTCTGGGGGCAGGGTTCAGAAATCCATATTTAATTCTCTTAGTGAGAGTTGTGCCTGGCATGTTCAGTGACTAGCAGGGAAATAAATCAGTGTGGCTGGAGGAAGTGAGCCAGAGGGAGAGTAACAAGAGGCTATGGGGGGTGGTGGGAAGCAAGTTGCAGGGAGCATTACAGACCACCATAAGCATTTTGACGTGTGTTGCAAGGGATAAGGAAACCACTGGAGGGGTTTGAGCAGAAGAACATAATGTCCTTAAATCTCATTTAGAAGGATTCCTCTGACTGCTGTGTTAGGAATAAATGGTGGCAAAAAGGGTGGTAAGAGAAGACAGTGGATTGAACCAGGGGGACAGAGACACATGAGGTAAGAAGTGGTTGGCTTCCAGATATATTTTGGAGATAGAGCCAAGAGCATTTGTTGTTGATGGTTTAGATGTAGAGAGTGAGAGAGAGGAGTCAAGGATGACTCAAAAGTTCTTTAGCCTGATCAACTGGAAAGATGGATTTTCACTAAGATACAGAAAAGTTGGGCTGATGGAAGATAGAAGGCTGAGTTTAGGAAGTCTATTAGACATCAAGAGTAAGTGTCAAGGAGATCATTAGCAATAAATCTGGAGTTTGGAGGAGAGGTTGGGCTGAGGATTTAACTTTGGAAGTCATCACCTTCCAGGTGCTATTTGATGAGTTGGGATAATATAGTGAACGCACTTAGAGAAAAGTAGGACCTGGCCGTGGAAGGTGTAGAGGTCTGGAAGAGGCAAAGGACACAGGGAAGGGGCCATCAATGAATATTAGTGCTACACAAGTTATGGAAGCACTCAGAGAGTTGAAATAATACATTGCAAGTAACTATAGAACTTTAGCTGGTGTAACATCGTCTTCATCCATGGCCTCCTAACTTAAGACACTGGACTCTGAAGGCAGTGTGAGCTACATGTGAAGGGTGACCCTACTAAGCCAGTCTGCTCTTTCTTCACCCCCTACCATTGGTGGGGCTGGCTTCTCCCTAGGGAGGAGAAGAGTCGTTACCACAAGCTAATCACAGCTGGCAATAGGCTCAGCAAGGCCAGTCTGGAACTACATCTGTGTTTGTGAATGTTTTTGCTTTATCAAAAGGAACATGTAATTATCTTAAAAATATAATTTTCCATCTTTAACATAAGCTGGAACAGTCAAACCTCCTTAAGCCCAGAGCGCTTTTACAAGGACAGTTTATTCAATTACCTTTTTAAGCTTTTAAAAGTCTCTGACTCATTTGAGCAAGTGGGGGAAAAAGACAAAACATCAGTATCTTGCTGGAAAAATATTGTGGTTATTGGCACTGAAACAAAAATAACGCTATGATAAGGGCATTGTGTTCCCCAAATCAAGTGTACACCTCATCTTTTTCTTAAGAAATCTTCCTGCACTGGGGACTTCAGGAACCGTGAATGTTTACAACCTACATAATGTACCCTTGGACAAGTTCATCTCTCTGAACATTAGTTCCCTTCTGGATAAAATGGAGATAGTAGTACCTATACAATAATATATGCGTGGGAAGCAACCAACACAATGCCTGATGCTCAGTAACTCCCTTTCCATTGGCCTTAAAACAAACATGACACATGTAGCTGGAACAATCATTCCATATTGAAAGAACTGCTGCTGCTGTCTGTCTATCCCATGCCTACCTCAGAGTCCCTCTCCAATCTCTACAACAATACAAGATGTACTTGGGATCGTTTTGCCAAAGATGGGCACTCTGACTTTGTTGTTTATTTGTACAGAATATCAGGACACAGCCTCATCAAAACAACTGTGAACAAAATGTGAAATGGCTTTTTTAAAAATTACAGTGATGTGCAAAACAGATATCACTGATCTACTTCGACCATGGCCTTCGCCTTAACTGAAGCCCATCTTCAAGAGAGAGGTTAGGGATGTCTATTTCCCACATTATTTGAGTTTTTCTGAACTAAAAATTTAGTGCTTATTTTTATACCCTAGTCAAAACATATGGGTCAAAAGGCATCTTGTTATGGACACATGCTAATATCATTACACATGTATCCAAACCTATGAGATGTATAACACCAAGAGTGAACCCTAATGTAAACCGTGGATTTGGGTGATAAACGATGTGCCGGTGTTCATCAACTGTAACAAATGTACCACTCTGGTGGGGGAGGTTGATGATGGGCGAGACTATGCATGTGTGGGGCATATGGGGGACCTCTGTAGTTTCCTATTAATTTTGTTGAGAACCCAAAACTGCTTGAAAAAATAAAACCTATTTTAAAAATTTTAAAGCAAAACTAAATTATATTTAATAAACAAAATTTTAAAAAGTCATCCTGAAGTAGCACATACCCACCTTTGTGGTCAATAGGGAGGCTCAGTGATATCCAGGGAAATAGTTCTCAAATACTGAGTCGAGTTTATGTAAACAGCCTTGCTCAAGGTAGAAAGCCATGGGATGGCCTCCTCAGGGCTGAGGGTCCGAGTAAGAGCTGGCTGAGCCTCCCGACCACAGGTAGGACTTGGTATGTGAATCACTTTAAATGCAGTTTTGCAAAGTAGTTATTTCTCCCATATATTAGACTTCCCCAAGGGAAACCTTTCATCTTACTTCATTCTGGATCCTTCTAGAAACTTTGTTAAAAATGAAAAAATATCATAGCAAGCAACAAGAAATAGGGCAATTACAGTCACTATCTTCTGGGAAAATGTATCCAAGGCAACCTGGATTCTACCAGCACTGAAGAAAATTCAGACAAGTTGTTTCTCAACCCCTCTCTTTCTTGAACCTCTCCTGACTTAATTTCTGTGACTAGTGTTCGCTTGGAGTCCCTCCCACTTTTCTGACAGGCAAGTGAGTCCCCAGTGAGGTCCTCTGTCTCCACCTACCTCTGAAATGTGGAGACACCTCCACTTTTCCCATGCTTCACATTCTTACTCTCATGTTCCCCCTCCCAGACACAGTCACCTGGGTTTCTCTCGGGGTTGCTGGGGTTTCAGGAAATGGTGCTGGACCCAAGAAAGGGGAAGACCTGTTGTGGAAATTTGTATTGATAGTAAAGGGTAGCAGGCTTGAATGGGGGAGCCTTGCCTGAACTATAAGTGCAGAGAAAATTAAGAGCTAATTCTTTTTTGTTGCACTGATTTCAGTTACTATTTATACGCTGAGGAATTCTCCAAATCTATATCTCTAGCATAATACCTCTCACAAGCTTCATAGCCTTATATCTCTACCTGGATATCTCACAGGGAACTCAAACTAAAAATGTCTAAAATCACAATATTCATCTTCTACCTTCAAACCTATTTCTCATTCCGTTTTCTAGGCTTTTTGTGGGACCACCATCTATCTAGTTATCCAAGACAGAAACCTATTTCCAATCTCTCTCACTCCCATTCCCCAAATCCAATCAGAAATCTTATAAATTCACATTCCAAATGTTTTGTGGATCCATCACACATCTTCACTGTTAAGTCAAAGCATCAAGGAGTTCTAGAAGCTGCCCTGATCTGGCCCCAGGCTAGCCCTAGTGATTAAATCCAGAATACATAGGTGTCTTGTAAGGACCTCTCAAGAGACTCATCACCCTTCTAGCCACATACATTTTCTCCTTCCAGTAATTAGTTTTTACTCCTATAGTAAAGTCCTGGGCATTTTTAATTTTCTTTGGTATTTTATATTCTTCTAATCCTCCCAGTTTCTCTTTTGGCATGTAATCAAGTCTTAAGAATTCCAGAATTCAGGTCTTTGCTAGGCCAATAACATCATCATCTGTTAGCTGCAGCCTCATGACTATCATAAGTTGCAATGTAGAGGTTCCCAATGCCAAGAGCAGACACAGCCTTGGGCTCTCTGAGCCCTGGGAGGACACCATCACAGACGACATATGCATAAAACTAGGGCAAATGCTGGAAAAAGTTATTAGGCATTTTCTAATTCTACAAAGACTCTAGGAGTCCAGTTCCTACTTGAGAGATAAAAAGATAAACAATTTGGAGATAAGCAGAGGTTGGGAGAAAGGAAGGACACAGCACAGGGACATCTTCATCCCAATCAACAGAAAGAAAATCAGGAAAGGACTGTCAATTGTCATGAAGTTAAGACATCATTTCATGGTATTGTCCCTCTGGCTAGGCAGTAGGGACAGATAGACAGAGCTGCAAATAAGACCATGACTGTTGTTTCAGCAAGTCTACAGTACAGAGGGAGATGAAAACAAGGAAACAAGCACTTACAAAGCAGTGTTATTAGAACTGTAATGAGTGTGATGGGGATAGTCTCTTACTAGCTACATGAAGAAATTTACTTTGTCATGTTTTGTGTCTTAGAAATATCATTGTTTGGTGGAGAGAATAGATTACAGTGGGAGAAAACTACAGGAAAGGTTATTTATTAAGAAGCTCATTGTAATAATTTAGATGAGAAATTATGGTGGTTTATACAAGAAGACTAGCAATGGGATGTAAATAAGTGATTGTGTGAAAAAAATATTTAGGAGTTAGAATCAATATGACTTGATGATTACGTGTGAAGGTAGAGGATACAGAAATGAAGAACGACTCCAGGTGTCTGACACTGGCAATTTGTTGGGTGGGAACAGCATTCACTATTATCAGAAACTAGAGAGAAGAAGCACGTTTGGGGAATGGGAACAGAGAAAAAGCATAAGCTGCGTTCCTGATACGTTAAATTCCACATTTTTGCAGTGTATTCAAGAGTAAGTATGGAAGTTAGAAAAGTGATCTGGACAGGAGGTAAAACTTAGAGTCAAGAGCATATAATAGTGAATGGAAGTAGATGGTATCTGCCACGGAGAGCGTGGGAGCTAAGACTCTGAGACTCTTGAACAGGACACAGGAACTGGTCCTTGTAGAGGAGACTAGAAGATGTCTACAGAGGGAAGGAGGAGCACTGCTGTGGCCTGGCAAGCAGGATCTTCTCAGAAGGAGGGAGTTTACAACAATGCACTGCTAAGTGACGATGTTCAAAACACATTACGTGAAAAGAGCACGATGAAGAACAGTATGTGTGGCATGAACTCCTTGTATTTCTTTCATACTGAATCTGAATTGAATATTTCTGGAAGGACATATAAGAGACTGTCAAAAAAGGTCCTTAAGAAAGTAAGGCTGGAGAGTCATAGAAAAGAAAAGGGGACTGTAAATTACCACTTAGTGTACCTCCAGTGTCGATGGAATATTTTACCTTGAGTGTGTATTATATTTTATATATTTTCAGTTAATTTAAAAAGATGAGAGTGATCAACAGTATCAATGGTGCAGAGAAATAAAGTAAAATCAAAATGAAAAATATTCATTAGCTTTGCAACAAGGAGGTCATTAGTGTGTTGATGGAAGGCTTTTCAGGGGAGTGATGGGGCTGCATTTGTGGATGGTTGTTTTGAAATGGGAGAAAAATAGGAGAAAATCTGTGTAGATTACTCATTCTGGAAGACTGGTTATAAAGAGAAAGGAAAAGATAGGGCAGTTACAGGAGGGGGCATAGAGTTCAGGAAGGGGATTTGTTTAATATGTTGAGTTTAGAATACTTTGACATCTTGATAGGACTCACCTCATTATTAAGGGGAGTGGGGACTTGAGATAGTCATCTCAGAGGGCTAGGAAGGGATGGGACTTGGAGAAAAGGTTTAGGAATTAACCTTGGACAGGAAGAGAGATACCCCCTCTCACTGCTACAAAAAGAAAAAGTGAGAAGGAAAGAGTAGAGGCAATGCAGATAAGTCTGTAGGGTTGCTAGCAGTAACACTCACCAGTATCTTAGGCTTTTGAAATTTCCCTCAGTGCAATAAAAATATAACCAAATTCCATACTGCAGGCCTATAGCAGAGTAATTTAGAGTTTGAATATTGATATCTATGATAAGAACATATTATCTCTTTAATATCTTCACCGTGCAAAGCAAGCATGTGCTAATAAAAGATCTTACGTACAATTAGTGGTTTTGAAGGATTATCATTTATATCTGAATAAGTTGTATGAATTATAAGTTGTCTAATCATTCTTTATTTACACCCAAGAAGTCATGCAATGAACACGGGAACCTTAATTTATTTTATGAGTAATGCTGTGAGTTTCTTGAGGGCAGAGTTTGTCTTCTTTCTCTTTATGTCCTTGTATCCAGCCAGGGCCCAGCACAGAGTCACTGCTCAATTACTGTTTAATGAATAAATAAATGTAATTCTGGGAAAAAAGTTGCTGCTTTATTCTGACTGGTATCACCAACAAAAAATTTTAATGGATATATGTACCTATATAAAAGTGCCATATAGATTTTATTCTTTACATCCTAAAAAGGTGCTTTTTTTTTTTTTTTAGCAATTGCAAGGGTGCTCTCAGGAACGGAGAGGAGAGAAAGTGTTACAAAAGCTCTTAACAGTGCAGGCTCGCCTGTGTATATTTATTCCATACTGCTCACTCCAGCTTTGGTCATGACTTCAAAATGATAGCACGAGTTAATGCATTTTCACACCTCAAAGAAAGGTTACACTCTTCATGCCAGCCTGCTGTGCACAATTAGAAGAGAGAAACCACAGGGAGTAACCAGCTGCTGACAAGCGTCCTCCAGAACATCCGAGGATTTTCACCAACACATCCACTCACCCAAACTGCCCAGCACAAATTCAATCAGACCTTTCATTTAGAAATTACGATTCCAATGGCAGACTCTTCTGAAGGACCAGCTTGTTCCAAGGGACGGCAGGGAGTGGAGCTTTGCATTATTTTTTTCTCCTCCTTGGCTACAATTAGAATTCATTACCATCTGAGGGCTATTTACCAGGCTGTATAAAAGGAGTTAAATGTTGAGCTAACAGATTGGAAATATGTCCTCGTAACACGATTTGCTCTCACCACTGGCACTCCTAATGGCAGCCTAGAAAAAGGGCCAAGAATGTAAAACACATTACATCTGCTTAGCCACGTCCCTAGGTGAGTCGGCTCCAACAGGGTTAAGGCAGACTGACCAGAAAGCCATTCGCAATCTGCACTCTGATTTTACTCAATAGGAAGCCCTTTCAGAAGTACTAAATTTATTTTTTAAAGTAGATTGAAAGGCTGGCCTTCTACACAGAGCACGCCCCGTACAAACTGCAGAGACGCTCATCACACACTAAGATGAGCGATGTCTAACTGAGGCCTCCCTTCTGAAATACCTTGCTTCTTTCTGCTCTCATTCTCACTGCATAAGCTAGAACTTTGACAAGCTAACCTCCAGCAAGTTTCTTTCTTCTGCCAGGCTCAAAAGATTTGAGAGGCAAAAAAAAAAAAAAAAAAAGAGAGAGAGAGAGAAGGAAGAGAGTGGGATAATGATGCAAAATTAAAGGAAAGAAGAACAAGATGGGGGTCTCCATGCGGGTGTATGTGACATCTTTTTTCTGAGCAGTTTAAGGCAAAATCACACAAACTCAACCGAAGACTCCAGAGTATATTCATGGCATAAGCATTCATCACCTTACAAAAGCAAAGAAGCAACCATCGGATAATCTGGCCCAACCTTTAGGCCTCAACTTCTTCAGCTGCTAAATGGGAATAATGCATATATCTCAGGGAAGTCGTGAGGATTAAAGAGATTACATAGCAATGTGCTTAGCACAGACTGAGTACGGTGAAAGCACTCAATCCGTTAGGACCATAATTATGATTAAACAGAGTAAGAATCTTACCTTTGGATGACAAGATAAACTGCCAAATTATCCCTCTTTCCTTGTTTCTTTCTGAGGTTGTATCTTGTTCTTTTGTTTGGAACATATTCCTGTTTCCTCATTTTGCTTGACCCTCTGTGTTGGTTTCTATATATTAGATGAAACAATCCGCTCTCCCAGTCTTGAAGGAGAGCTTGTATAGGAAGTGAAACTTATTGTTCAGTCCTGCCCTAGCTGTCGGTTGTCTCTCAAACCTTTGTGAGTGTCCAAGCAGCCTATTTCATTTTTAATCTCTCCCAGTGGTTGACGGTGTGCCAAGACCTGTCGCTGTCCCAAGGCAGGGAGGGGGATCTCAGTCAGCACCTAGATTCAGGCTGATTGGAAGCCAGACCCTCAGGAAGCAGGGTTTAAAATATGCAAATATATACCATCCTGTGGGAATGCATGCGTAAGTCCCTCTGGCCGGATGATCTGGAGGTGTCCCCAGGGTGAAAGTCACAAAACTCAGGGCTCCAGACAAGTGTATGAGCTCCTTTCTGGGTGAAACCAGTGAGCTGGAGCCAGGCAGAGGGAGGGCACAAAGATGGCATCCCCCTGCCTCCGCTTCCGAGAGCCCCTCCGTGGGCCCCTAGGAGTGTGCCAGCCCAGAAGCCTGCCTTCCAGCCGAAGCTCCAGAACAAGCAATAGGCCTCTTTCTTGGAAAGACTGTGGGCGTCTCAGTCTGCCATCTGTGCAGTGCCCTGGGGGTGGTACGTTACCATGCCGGGGAACCCAGGAACGTTAAGTCCCCTGCCTCCAGAGTCAGATCATCAAGGGGCATCCCCTGGGCAGCAGCTGCAGAAACCAGGCGCGAATGCTCCCCCGTGGGAACCGCAGCTCTGTGAAGCGCGGCAGTGGGAGAATGTGAAGATGGTGCCCACCAACTGTCTTAAAAAAAAAAAAAAAAAGTCTAGAATTTTTTTAAAAAATGGAGCCTACCGCCTTAGCGAGCATGAAAATGGCGTCCACCCGAGGCTTTACGATCAGCAGGTGAAGAAGCTCTTTGACAGAAAGTCCCGGTGATTTTCAATCAGCTGCTTCTGCACATGCCCTTGGCCGGTGAGTTTGAGCACCAGCCCTTCCCCAGTTCATTACAACACTTTGGGTCCCGAGGACACAAGCCCTGTTGGTTTTCAAAGCCAGGTGTTTTGGGGGCTTTCTCCCAGGTGAGGTCTAAAAAGCTGGGGCACCTGATGTGGGGTCCGAGCCTTTAACTCCTTAGGGAGGAGTTCCAGGTTGTGAGTTCCTTCCCAATGTGGGGTGCCATGCCAGGTGTGGGGTTTATGGAAAGATTGTGTCTCAGCCTCTCCTTCCTTTTTCTTCCCGGTGGATGTGAAGGGGTTGCTCAGCTAGTTTTCAGATCTTTTTCAGAGGAAATGGTTCCATATGTAGCTGTAGATCCGATGTGTCCACGGGAGAAGGTGACTTCAGGATCCTCCTATGTCACCATCTGGAACCACCTTCTGCCAGATTATATTTCCCCATGAAGTACAAGGCCACTCACTACATCAACCTGCATTTTAGGAAAAATAAAAGTCCTTGGGCGTTGATTCACAGCAGTTACCAAAGGGATCTTGTTGTTATTAAACATGGCAAATGACTGAATTACCCTCAAATGCACAGAGTGGAAGCAAAGCTATAAAATGAGTGTGGGCATCCTCCACCCCCTTTACAGGCTTCACCCCCAGACCACAGGGGGAAGGTCTGTGCCCTGGGTGAGGCCATAGCAGAAGCCATCCTGTGAGTGCCTCACCTCTATCGCCTCAGCACTAGCCAACCCAGTGGCTTCCACCTGCATGCACCTACGGCTCTTTGCTGGGTGGTTTTCTTTGGCCCACTGAGCTGGAAGGGGGAGCGGGCAGAGTACCAGGGAGTTAATATCCCCTGGAGCCAAGCTCTACCGATAACTGGTGGAAGCTGGCGGAACACTAGCTCCTCGGGTGGGATAACCTGAGACATTTCTACACTGTCTCCGGAACTCCCCAGCAGATTGAGTCCCGGTTGCACACAGCAGTAACCTGTTCAATGAGGTCGGTTTCCTTCCCTTCTCTCACTTCTCCACTTTCCTACCAGTGTTTCCTGGACCACCTCCCATTTCCTTTTCTTCAAGGTCTCCTTCTAGAAACATCCAACCTAACACACCCAAAAGAGTCCTTCGTTTAGGCTCCCATCACAGTTCCCATCCCCACCCCCATTCTATCACGGGCATTATAGCAATTGCCATTTCTGTTTGTGGATTTCTAATTTAGGGACATCCAATGCAGCTCCCAAAACAGCTTTTACCCTGTGGGAAACTACACCAGCCAACGTTTCTTGAGAGCTCAGCTTGTACCAACCATCATAAGAATCAATGCTCGTTTACTGTCTCTAACCATCACAATAAAGACGGTATTATTATCCCCGCTTAATAGATGTGCAAATCCAAGTTCAGGGAAGTTAAGTCACTTGCCAAAGTCTAACAGCATGTGAGATGGAGAGCTGGGTTGGAACGCATGTCGGTTTGGCATCAATGACCATGAAGTTTAATTCCTTTTTCTCCCTGTAAGACCTGCTGAGGGGCAGTTCTGGAGTCTGTATATTTATAGGGCATGATTGGGTGACTAACATATTTGGACTTAACTGGTACAGTTTAACACTTTTTCCTTCTTCTTTCCCATTAGCAACTTACAGTCTAGTCTGCTTTACCGTAATCCTCAATCATTTTTCAACATGTAATTTAACAGCATGAGTGGTATTGGTCCCCTCGCATCATTCTCCACTTTCTCCATTTGATAATAGAACCCCTTAGTTTTAACTGAACACTTGGCTACCATCTAGAGACTTCCTCCCCCAGTCTGTCTTGCAGCTATGATGCCAAAAGATGTAGCCAAAAGGATGTGAGTGAAAGTGCTGAGGACAATTTCCAGGACCTACCAGGTGGTGCTGTACTGCCACATCTTCCTTCTCCCTCCATTTGGGAGTGAATGCAGATGTGAGGGTAACGGAGGGTCGACACCGACCCGGAGCACCAGGGCACCACCCCTACAAGGTGGCAGGACAAGCTAGAAGGAGCCTAGGTCCCTCTGATCACCGACCAGCACATACTGTCATGGGAGAGACAAACTCTTACTAGTTTGAGCCACTGTTATTTGTTCGCTGTGAAGCAGCCAAACCCAAATCCTAACTAGTACAAAGAGAGAAAAGAGAAGGAAAAACTGAGAAGAAATTCAGCGGGAAAATGGTGTAGGACTGTGGGGATAGGCGTTGAGGGAGGGAAGACCAGGAAGGAGAGCAAGGCTCAGAGGGGGCTGAGCTATATTTTATTTGTTTGCTTGTTTTCCCATTTTCCAAAACATAAAGGAGGAAGAGAAAATCAAAGCCAGAGAAGAAAGGAAAAGCAACGACATTCTCTTTCATCCTGCCTCTCGGAGACTGCGGGTGGCAGGAAAACATAGGGGAAGAGGAGTCCGCAGCTGCTAGCAGGGCCCATCTGAAGTTCAAACTCAAGCCTCTGCTGAGGAACAGAAGATGTCATCCACTCCGAAGCACAGGGGGTTCTCAGGATTAATTGGGTGTCCACGGGGGCCTTTGCACGGGCAGAGACCTCAAGCCACCCTGGGTCTCCCACCCTGTAACAGAGCAAACCTTCTCACGTGAATGGGTAGGGGGTACAGGTCAGTCACCAGGTTTTTACTTAACTCACAAGTATGCTAATCATGCAATGCAAATGTGTGCAAATTTCCAGTCATCTTCTAAGAGGACACATGCTTTGAATCATTTATTTCCTGAGTCCACCCAATAGGACACTGTCAGTTATTGACACAAAAGCAAACCCAGCTACTCTGAATTAAGGGACACTTTAGAAATCACATGCTAATTATTCTCCCATGAAAGCCTTGTCGCAGCCGGCAGTTTTGTGAGTGAACCTCACTGCCTGCCTTTCAGGACTCGGCCAAGCCCCCATCCCACATGGGCCCCACACACAGCGTTGCTCAGAGTGGCTGCCAGGCCTCAGCAGCTCAACCACACTTCGCCAGGGCAGTGGTTGTGATGTGGCACTTTATAAGCAACACGCAGATCAACTGCAGAAGCAAACTTGCCATGGTCACTAAACAACAATAAGTGAGAAAAAATGCAACAACAGCAGACAATTTGAATCAGGCTATATCAAAAGTCAAAAGCCAGCAACCCTGGACGAATATGAATTCGAATGTGCAATCCAGGTTTCCCATCTCTTTAACTGTCACGAGTCAGTCTTGCCTTTAACACCCAGTAAGTAGCCTGAGAACCCATTCTGCAGAACTACAAGAAGCCCAGTTTGGGGGAAATTTTCCTTCCTCAACTATTTCTGAACCTTTCTGGAGATACCTGCACATCACACAAGTTCGTCCTTGTTGACACCCGCCACCTCAATCTGCCTCCTGGTTCTCAGCGACTCAACGTATCACTTGCATGGATCATTACTCACCAGCTCACAACTAGCTGTCCGGGCTGTTGTCTTTTTCTCTGAACAGCTACTCCCTGAGGTGAGTGTTAATGCCCTCAGGAATGGCTGAGACCAGGATATAATATCCAGCAATAGACAGGCTAGGGGATACTCAAGGGAATAACCATGCAGAAAGAAAACTTTAAACAGGCTAGTGGACATCACGCACACAAGGATCCACAGACCAGGGCACTGCTTACGTGGTGGCCAGCTTGCGCCTCAGTGCTCCCAAGCCTGCCGAGATGTTATGGGAGAAGGGAAGGAGATTATACTTTACTCTGACTAGACTTCAAGTAGTTCAGCACCACTGGCATCTCCACTGGAACGTATCTTCCTCTTTGTCCTTGGTCATTGGTTGACCTAGAGAGGTCAACATCCCTCAGAGATGCAATTCTGGCTCAAGAAAGGTGGCTTCCATATCATCAGGCAGGGCCTCTTGATTCCTCAGTGTCCTGAACCTGATTTGGGCTTTATCTTGCATGAACCAAATTACGGACGTGAGGAATCTACTTAAGCCTCTAACTAAACAGGAACTGCCAACAGCTTAGAAAGAGCAGCTATCACTCCTGCCCCTCACTTTATTCTGATTGAGGTTTCAGAAATATTGGGGTTCCATAAGGGTTGGATTAAACCATTGGAGAGCACTGAGAACATTCTCGTGCCCCCAGCCAGTGTGAAATACAAATTGAAACCTACACCATAATATAAGTATAATGAAATCCCACCACATTCTCATTTTTCTCATGATGATGATTCTGGTACTTTTTCAAAACATCTTATTAAATTCAAATACTTCCTCGAGATGCTCTCATTTTCTTTGGAATATTTCCCTGCTGGTGCCCCAAGGCCATTCAGCCTCCTGGGAAGCGCAGCACCGGGTCCAGTGTCAGAACCCCCAATTACACGTGTAGACCTTAGTCTCAGAGCCCCGCCAATGTCACAAGAGCCCCTGCCGAGAAATCCACCAACCTTCTATAGTAAAAAAAAAAAAAAACTGTGTTTCCTCTCCATTGTCTTTCTACTGGAGTGTTCCTGAGAACAATGGGCTTTTGTACTCAGCAGATAAGGTTGAGCTGTCCCCTAGATTATTTAGAATCAAAGGTATCCCCTCCCTTTCTTTTTGTCCTCTCTTTCCACTGGGGCTTAAACCTGAAGGTCAAGGGAAACCTCCTATGACTCATTTATTCACCAGTGTTTGTTGAGCACCTGTATAGGGCTGAATAGTGTCCCTCAAAAATTCATGTCTACACAGAACCTCAGAATGTATTTGGAAAGAGGGTCTTTGTGGGTGTAATTAGTGAGGATGCAGTCATATTGGAGTATGAGAGACCCTAAATGCAATGACTGATGCCCTTATAAGAAGGGGAGAGGACCCAGAGAGATCCAGCTGGGGAAGAAGGCCACGTGATGATGGAGGTAGGCTTTGGAGTGATGCAGCTACGAGCCAAGGAACTAACTCCAAGGACTGCCAGCAACCACCAGAGGCCAGAAGACAGGCAGGGAACAAGTTGTGCCTTACTTAGAGCCTCCAGAAGGAACCAACACTGCTAACACCTTGATTTCCAACTTCTGGCCTCCTGAACTGGGGGAGAGTAAGTTTCTGCTATTTGAAACCACTCAGGTTGTGGTAACTTATAGCAGCCACAGGAAACATACAGCTCCTAATAGTTTCTCGTCACAGAACCAAGCACTAAGAGTACAGCAATGAGCAAGACAAGTAAGATCCCTGTTGTCACGTGGCGAAAAATCTAGTGGAGAAGACAAATAGGAAGTAACCAGATAAATAAATAGGGTTCTTCCAGAATGGATCGATTTCATGAAAAAACAAACCAGAGTTATGTGATAGAGCAGGACCAGGGTGGAAGGCAGGGCAATATTGCCTTTTAGAGCGGGCTATCTCTGGGACATCCACCCAGGGCGGACTCACTCTCCGGTCCAGCCAGGACACTCCAGGGAGTGGCTCCCTTCCACTTCTGCATGCTCCTCTCATCCCGACCACAGAGATCTGGCCTCTCCTCTCCTCTCTTCTGAACCCAATGCCTCGGAGTTCCATCAGCAGTTCTGCTTCTGACATAGCCTTCTGATTTCATTCCACAGAAATTCTTCTTCCTTCACGTGCTCCCGAGCTTGAACATGTACATAACCGACAAGAATTGTTTTTGTTCCCCACATCCAGCCTGTACATAATGGATGTCAGTATATTTCCTCACCATACTAAGAGAGCAGATCCAATTTGACTTAATTACTGCTGGAGCTCTGTAAACAGCCACGAGTTAACTGCCGAGCCCTGTGGTTTATGAAGAGAACACCACAAATGACAGGAAGCTGCAGGGAGAAAAATAGTCTGAGCTGACTTTGGCGTGTTCATTTCCGAGTACAGATACTTCCATTCATCAGTGGGGACATTTATGAAATCTGGGCTGTCAAGATGATATTCTAGAAAGGAGCAACAGAGACCCAAAGTGTGGTAATTATGAGGCCATCTGTGAGCAGAAGCCCTGTGACTAGAATGCAAGCTGCTCCACGGGAACCAGAATCGGTCAGACACGGAGAACCTACCCACCTGAGGGTAATTTCAGTGCTACCCGCCCCCCCCCCCATCCCCACCAAAGCGACCCTGGCATTCGGGAATCAGCGAAGACCCAAAAGGAAACTCATTTAACCAGAACTTGACTTCTTAAGATTTCCACCCCACAAGAAGCTGCACCACCATCTGACAGACTGAGAAGTACACAATGGGCACAGAGGGGAAGAGCCGGAGAAAGGAAAGCAGACGCCTCCATTCTCCCCAGTGACGCATGGGAGCCCTGGGCTGAGGCCTCACGGCTCACAGAGAGGAGCAGACGAAGGCGGTACCCAGAGAGGGCCGTGCTCAAGTGTGCAAGTGGGGATCCTATTAAAATGCAGGTTCTGGTTCCGTGGGTCTGGAACAAGGGCCTAGAATTCTGCAACCGGAACAAGCTCCCGGCAATTCCAACAGGCTGTCTAGAACCTAGGGAAGCAGCTGCAGCGTGAGGATGGACTGGGGAGGGGGTCCTCTTAGGAGGCTGTTGTGAGGCCCCAGGAGTCCAGGGAACAAGCAATGCTGCTCTGCTTCTCATCCAAATTTAGGCAAAGACAAACTCTGTTACCTGATAGATGTAGTTTATCATCAACAAAAATCATTTATTAATTTAATTGCATACAGTAATTCCATGTGTTGAATTAAGACAATTTCAATAAGTAGTTTTTAAAAGACGATAAATCAGCATCTTTCAAATCCACCTGCATGTTACAGTCATCTGGGGAGCCAATCATCTGGTTAAAAATAGCAGTACCCAGGGACTTCCCTGGTGGTGCAGTGGTTGAGAATCTGCCTGCCAATGCAGGGGACACGGGTTCGAGCCCTGGTCTGGGAAGATCCCACATGCCGCGGAGCAGCTGGGCCCGTGAGTCACAACTACTGAGCCTGCGCGTCTGGAGCCCGTGCTCCGCAACGAGAGAGGCCGCGATAGTGAAGAGGCCCGCGCACCGCGATGAAGAGTGGCCCCTGCTTGCCGCAACTGGAGAAAGCCCTCGCACAGAAACGAAGACCCAACACAGCCAAAAATAAAATATATAAATAAATAAATAAATAAAAGATTACTATTTAAAAAAAAATTTTTTTAAATACCAGTACCCAGGCCCCAATCCAAGGCAACTGAATCAGGATCTCTTGCCCTAGTGTGTATACAGGCAGATGGGGGGAGGGAAGGGAAGAGGTAAAGAGCCCCGAAGGGAGAAAAGAGAAGAATCCAAGACAAGAGGGACTGGAGAGAAAGATTAAATCCACACGTTTCTGCCTTCTATTCCCACTTCTTTCAATTTCGCTTCTCTCTCCCCAGCAGTCTGCTAATCAAAGGATGTTCCACGGGTCAGCAGTATCAGCATCACCTGGGAGCTTATTAGAAACAGACTCCTAAGCCCCTCCCCAAACCTACTGAATCAGAATCTGCATTTTAAGAAGGTCCCCAGGTAATTAGTGGGCACGGTAAGTCTGAAAGCACGGCTCTACATAGACTTGAGCCCAAGCTTCCTGCGCAGGCGTATGCTAGGTACAAAGGCAATCAGTCAGCTGCTCGGGCATTGCAAATGGGGATCAGCTGCCGCTGGTACCCCGCCAGGCGACTGTAGGAGAGGGTGCCTGCGAACGTGTAATTGATTTACAACATCATCTGGCTGTAACCCAGCAAAAGCCAAGTTGTCTCTTTCTCTGTATTGATATAATTACTGACATCAGGGGAAGCAGGTTCTTTCTTCAGATCAGGTAACCTTGTTATTTATCAGCCTGTGCTAGCTTCCCTTCTGATTAGCAATTTATTCTGGGTGGTTATTGACTGGCCCCACTTGGGTCTCCTTATTCATTCTGTTCCCACCAGCAACAATGATTTAGCTCTCAGCGTGATGGCAACATAGATCCAGTTATATATATTTGCATTCTCTGTACATTTTCCTATTTTCTTGCCTGCTTTAATAGACAGAATATTACTTAAGGACCACGATTGCTTTTTTAACTCCTCACAATACCTAGCAAAGCAGCACTTAGTGAAAAATGTAATGGATGCTGCTGGGTGGTGCCAGGAACCATTCTTAACACTGTTGTTCTCAATTCTCCATCTCATGAGCCAGAAAAGAAACTGTTTTAAAGGCACCTTGGAACACCTGCACTTCGACAGAACTCACCGCCTGCCTCTGTTCACCGACTCTGTGGTGTCAGTCATAAAAAGCAGATGCTGTCACCAGCTTAGAGGCTGCTTCCCAAGAGTTCATTTCAAAGTCATTTATTGGAACTTCGAGTGTATTATTCCCAAACAATTCCTTCAGTTCCCACTGTTGCCAGGCTGGACTTCAAGAGTGGGAAGCCTTACTCTTACAATACTACTAATCAACAGCAACAATGTTAAATTAAGTCCAAATGGGTTTTTATTCAACTTGATGTTTGGTGCTTAAGGAATAGTTTGCATCAGAAGACAATTAGGAGGTAGGAACAGATAATATTACAGATTCTGACTTCTGTATATTTCTAAGAGCTTTAAAGATGGACAGCATTGGGCTTCCCTGGTGGCGCAGTGGTTGAGAATCTGCCTGCTAATGCAGGGGACACGGGTTCGAGCCCTGGTCTGGGAAGATCCCACATGCCACGGAGCAGCTGGGCCCGTGAGCCACAACTACTGAGCCTGCGCATCTGGAGCCTGTGCCCCGCAACGGGAGGGGCCGCGATAGTGAAAGGCCCGCGCACCGCGATGAAGAGCGGTCCCCGCACCGCGATGAAGAGTGGCCCCCACTTGCCGCAACTAGAGAAAGCCCTCGCACGAACCGAAGACCCAGCACAGCCAAAAATAAATAAATAAATAAAAATAAAAGTAGCTATAAAATTTAAAAAAAAAAAAAAAAAAGATGGACAGCATTAATTCTTCATAATAGTTTATTAAAACCTCTGATTTTCCTTTTTATTACAAAACATGTAGGTGTGCCTTCATTTTTACATTTATTTTCCACATGTATCACCATTCTGTGGCTCACAGGTGAACTCAGAAGAGGGAGAAAAAAGAAAGGAAAAAACAAAAGAGAGAAAGAAACATGAAAGTGATCACAAGTTTAGCGAGCCTGGCATACTAGAAGGAATTTAAAAGGCTCTGTATACGAAAGACTGCGTAAAATAGATATAATTGAATAATTGAATCACTGCATTTTAGAACTGGAAGGGGCCACAGTCAGAATTACCACATTTTCCCTTAGGGCAGTGTTTTATAAAATGGGGGATTTGGGGGTGATTTTCCCCATGGGGGGACATCGGGCAATGTCTGGAGACATTTTTGGTTTTCATACCTGGTGGAGAAGTACTACTGGCATCTAGTGGGTAAGGACCAGGGATGGTATTTAACATCCTGCAATGCACAAGGCAGCCCCTCACAACAGAAACTCAAAATGCGGCCCCAAATGGTGATAGTACTGAGATTGAGAAACTGCCTGGGAGGAAAGGAGCAACAGGTAAGATGGCCGCGGGCTGGTTGACTAGAGAGAAGCATTTCAGGTTGTTCTACAGCAAGGTAATGAGGTGGAGAACTGGAATGGCTGATCTGACAACCCAAGGCTTAATGCAATTGAGAAGATGATACTGTCCATCAAATACTAAGAGTAAGACAAAGCAGAAAAAGAGCCAGTTGTTGGGAGAGTTATGAGTAGGGAAAAGCAAAGTGCAAAGAACGGATCAAGGAGGACAGTTCCAGATTAAGCACCCCTGATATTGTGGAAGTGGACAGGATAGCTTAAAAGAGTTGCCTTGGGCAAGTCAAAAAAGTCCCTCCTGTGGAGTCTGAGACCTGGGCTGAGCCTCAGGATTGGTAGAAGTAGAGACTGGGCCGGCTTCTGTACAACAGTTCACTACTATGAACATGAGACGTCTGTAAGGAAGATCCCTGAAACTTGGAGGGCATCAGTATATAAAATGGCCTCTGACCTCCAGGAACTAACAATCTCATTAAGATAAAATTTACATATACATGCTGATGGCTCCCCAGTTTTTCTCTCTAGCCAGACCTCCTCCCCTGGACTCCTAAATCATGTATCAAATGCCAATTCACCTTCTCGCCTTAAATATCCAATAGACATCTCAAATTAGCATGTCTAAAAATAAACTGTTAATAATCCCCCAAACCTGTACCTCTTACAGTTTTCCCCATCTCAGTTGCTCAAATAAAAACATTGGCATCATTCTTTATTCCCACTTTCTCATACCAAATATACAATTAGTCAGCAAATTCTCTCAATGCTACCTTCAAAATATATCCAGATTGAAAATATTTTAAGTGAAAGAAGCCATAACAAAGGACTACATATTGTTTGATTCCATTTATATGAAATGTGCAGAATGGGCAAATCTATAGAGATAGAACATGATTGGGGTTGCTTCGGGCTGAGGGAAGATTGAGGAATGATGGCTAAGGGGTGCAGGATTTCTTTTGGGAATGATGAAAATGTTCTAAAATTGGTTGTGGTGACAGTTGCACAAATCTGTGACTATACTAAAAGCCACTGAGTTGTACACTTTAAATGGGTGAATTGCATGGTATATCTCAATAAACTGGTTATTAAGAAGTGTACATATACACACATATATAATTATATCTCTCTAGAATCCGTCCTCTTCTCACCATCTGCATCATGACCTCACTGGCCCAAGTCCCCATCGCCCCTCACCTGATTACTGCAGCATCTTCCTGACCTGACTAGCCATTGGCTTCTCTTCCTGCTCTACCTGGACCCTTCTGCATAAGCACCATAGTGACCCTTTGAAAGCTTAAGTCAGATCTTATCATTCTTCTTCTCAAACCCTTCTGGTAGCTCCCATCTCACTAGAGAGAAAGCCAAAGCAGGCCCCATATGAATTGGCCCCCCTGGCACCCAGCCTCCTCTTCCCTGACTCCCTCTCACTCACTGCTGTAACCACTAGCTTCCTCCCTGCTTCTCAAACACACCAGGCCTGCTCCCTCGGGGACTTTGAACTTGCTGTTTCCTATGCCTCTTCTCTCAGATCCAAGTGCCTTGTTCCCTCACCTCTAGCAATCTTTGCTCAGATATCACCTTTGCTGTAAGGGCTTTTTGATCATCCTATTTAAACCACAAATCCCCATCCCCTGCTCCAACACTCTGTAACCCTGTGTCCCGTTTTATTTTTCTCTGTAACACTTTTCACTATCTAACAGAGTGTGTATTTCACTTATTTCTTTTTACAGTCTGAGTTCCCCAAAATGGAAGCTTCGTGAGAGCAATAATTTTTGTCTGTGTGTTCACTGCTTTACTCTTAGCACCTAGAATACAACCTAACATAGTAGATGCTTAATATAGTTTTGTTGAATGAATGAATGAAACAAAGAATAGTGCAAGACAGAATATAGCTAAGTGTTAAACTATATCAAATTGAAAATATATGCTATAGAAGTTTTATGATGAAATCATTTCATGTCTCTGTTTTAAAACCTTGATGCCTTTTACGCTCTTTTAGGTATGTTCTATTATTTTCAAAAGCAATGATTAGTAAACACAGAAGAGGACTATATGGTCTTTAGAGAAGCACAACTGTAAAAAAAAAAAATTCAGTAAGAATAATATACCTTTAATAATTTACAATGTTAGGAGGGGCCATAAAGGAGGACAGGTTCCTTCCAAACTGGACATCATTCGCTGGTTAACCTGTCTTCTGTGGATTTTGGCTTCACCCCAACAATGAAAAGGCAGTCCTTTTATAGGTACTTAAAAAAAACAACAACCGAGAGATTATAAGAAAGAGGAGAGCTGAGGTGCCACGCATGGTTGGAAAAGAAAAGTGACCATTAAGAGCCAATAAGTCTCTTCGATTAGACTCTAACCACAGGTTTCTGGCACCTCCTAGGGTTACTGGAAATCCTAGAGCTTCTCATCTTTCCCCCAAAGGGCTTTTGAATCAGATAAGTGATTGCAGATGAATTACAGAAAATATCCTAATAAACCTAGGAGAAAATCATGATTTGATTAAAGAATCAATAATGATTAGTGAATAACCATCTATTTGTACTCATTCGTAAGCATTTCTCTCAGCCGTACTCTAATATAATATCTTATTTAAATAGACTTTAAAATAGAATGTACTTAGCACATTGAGTGTAAAACCATGCTGAGTTCTGTTGACTGTGCGTTGGGTTGATCCTAGAGTTGGGGGCATGCAGACCCCTAGTACAGGAGCCACTATTTACACCTGGCGGCCTCATGTTACAACTGCATTCAAAGTACCCAGAGGAAAGGGGCAGTGACCTGTGGAAACCCACAGCCACAAAGGAGTAACAATATCATATTTCTGAAGAAGGGATTTGTGGAATCAAGGAAAACTTCATGGAAAAAGTAGAATTTCAGATAATAGAGTGTTGGAAAGGTGAAGAAGAGTGAGAGTAAGATTTTGGTTGATAAAGGGGATTCTAGGTAGATGAAAGCAAAGACAAGCCCTCTATGATAACAGCAGAGAAGCCCCTCCACTCATGCCTCCCAAGGAATTTAAACTGTGTGTCCCAGGACTTCCGTGGTGGTGCAGTGGTTAAGAATCCACCTGCCAATGCAGGGGTCACGGGTTCAAGCCCTGGTCTGGGAAGATCCCACATGCTGTGCCGTGCATCACAACTACTGAGCCTGCACTCTAGAGACCGCGAGCCACAACTACTGAGCCCACGCACCACAACTACTGAAGCCCACGCACCTAGAGCCTGTGCTCCGCAACAAGAGAAGCCACCGCAATGAGAAGCCTGTGCACTACAATGAAGAGTAGCCCCTGCTCGCTGCAACTAGAGGAAGCCCACACGCAGCAATGAAGACCCAACACAGCCAAAAATAAAATAAATAAAACTAAATAAATAATAAAATAAATAAATTTTTTAAAAAACTGTGTCCCAAGGGAAGTCCCCAGAGGCATAGTGCTAGATGCCGTCTGGAGGTCATGGTATTCCAGAGTGCTGGAGTTGGGGAGCAGATTATGGCCAAGAGCCCTGAAATTTTCTCATGTGCAACTTCGTACATAAACAGGTCTGCTTCAAATATTTTCAGAGCCTAGGGCAAGAGTATAAATGGAGGCCCTCATGCCATATATCTGAATTATCACTCACAGAAGGAAACTATTAAATATGTTCTAGTCTCCTACTTAACAGATACTCCTTTTCAACAACCTGGATGGCCAGATTCCAAAGCAGAATACTCATAATTTGTACCAGAACATGACATCAGAGGATGGCATCTAGGGGAGAACCAACCCCAGCCTCTGACTTGAGGACTGCCCCCTTGTCTTCCCAAACCCAGCTCTATCCTGCACCTCTATCCACACATATGTGGACACCCAGGTTACATATCCAGACTCCATCCACAGCAGTCATTTGACCATCCTTCAGACCTAGAAGTTTCCACATCAGTGGCCCAGGATGCCTTCTGGAGACAGACCTGGAGAAGAGGGATATGGAGGGCCATTTGAGCAGAAAAGTCCAGGGTCCTGGATACCAGGGGCATGATCTTAAAGGAGTAGTGCAGGTTCTGGGGAGTAGGGGGTTGGATATGGGGAAAACCTGCTTGGGAAAATGCCAGAGAGGATCTAAAGCATGTGGTCCCATTGTCTGTGTGATGCAGAAATAACTGCCTCAGAAATTTCTCACGTCTCCAAATGTTCCCAAGGAAACAGGTGGGAAAATCAAAATTTATACTTCTCCCAAACAAACAGCACTAGACTTTTTACTGCTTCAGAAGATTTTCATTACACTGACGTCTCAAAAAATCATTCAGGAGAGAGGGGACAGATCTTTATTACAGAAGAATTCCAACAACTATAAGTAGATATCCTCCCTCCAGAAACTGGAGCTTCAACCCCTCCCGCCTTGAGCATGGGCTGGACTTAGTGATTTGCATCCGAAGATAGAGTTTAGAGTATAGAAAAGGAAAAATAAAAACTTTAGTGGAACAACCTGGCTACCTTAGCCAAATGATCAGGGTTAACCTCATCAGTGAAAGGTCATGTTGATAACGTGTACCCCCAAGAACATGCATGTTGATGAGGCATGCCCTCTGTGGTTTTCTTTCCAAAATCCCATAACCCCAGGCTAACCAATGAGAAAAACATCAGACGTGTCCAAAATGAGAGACACTGGTAAAATAACTGGCCAGATCTCTTCAAAAGACTGTCAAGGTCCTAAAAACCAAAGAGAGACTGAGAAGCTCCACAGACCAGTGATTAAGGAGACATGAAAACTGAATGCAGTGTGGTGCCCTGGATTGGATCCTGGCACAGAACAAGGACATTAACGTGGAAACTTGTGAAATACAAATAAAATCTGGAGTTTACTTAATAGCACTATAACAATGTTGGTTTGTTAATTTTGCCAAATGTACTATGGTAATGTAAGATGTTAACATTAGGAAAAACTGGGTGAGGAGTGTATGGAAACTCTCTGTGTTATCTTGGCAACTTCTCTGTAAACCTAACATTATTCCCAAATAAAAAGTTACTCAAAAAAAAATGTTCATCCACAGCAACAAAGAATCACAGAATATCCAACGTTCTGTCTCATTGTGGCCCACATTCATTTGATGGGGCAATGGGATGGCATTTCCCAGGTCTGGAATGTTGATGTGGAGCCCTTTCTCATGAGATCTCAAAGATGCCAATTCTCACGGTCAAAGTCAGTCTGATCCCAGAGGGGCATGTAAGTGACAGCTCCTTGGAACATCAAGATGTGTCTGTAAGCATTCCAAAGAAAATAAATAAGGTTTGGAAGAAGAAGAAAAAGGGAAGTTACTTGTGGCATGTTTACAATTTGGAACAGCATAAAATAGGAAATGAATGACATATATAAAACTCTGGTAATAAACTTAAGGAGGAATCCTAAAACAGACCACAGAGACAATAACGCTCTGGGATAGAACTTCAAGCTGTTAAAACCTCCCTCTAGCAAGCACACAATAGGCGGTCCACAGATTTAACTCAAACGGAAATGAATTGTAAACATATGCCATCACTTGCACCTACTGGTTATGGAGGGGACATTGGGAATTTGCATTAAACTTGATAGATCAACTACCTTTAAGAAAAGCATTTGGTTTTCCATGGGCAAACAGCACAGGACTTAGATCTTGCCAGGTCCCATTCACTCAAACGTCCAGAAGAAAACGTGTTGTTTCATATACATAAATGTGTAGGATTTTATAGTGAAAAAAACAGAACTTCAAGTATTTTCCATATTTTCTCATCAAAAATAATAATTTCTTTCCTAATTAATTTAGTTATCCTTCAATCAGCCCCACCAGGTTTTAGGGGAGCAAAATCATGTAACTGTACCATAACTGTTCCAATTAAAAAGAGAATGTCAGGAAATTCATCAGTACCTCTTTCAAAAGACACATTTTGCTCTCTCATTGGGATTCTTATTGTTGAGAAGTTGTTTTCAAAGTGATTAATTAATTATACAAAACTCTAGGCCTTACAAAATTTAGTAGCAACATCATTTACATTATTTACATTAGAAACATCATTTGCATTTATATAGATTTAGTTACTTTTGAATAGATGTTTCAACATCCATCTATGACTTAATTGTTAAGCCTTCCTTTGTCAGATCACCACAGGAAGAGGAAGAGATTTATGTGTATTGAGCACAGACTGTGTGCTATGAATTACATGTGTTATTTCATTCATTCCTCCCCCATCTCTGTGAAGCAGGTATTATACTTCTTTTACACACAAGGTAATCAGGTGTGTGAGGGCTTAAGTCCTAGGTAAGGCCACACTCCTGGAAGTGCTAGAAAATGGAGGTGAAGTTAGCATTGTTTCCTATCAAAGTGAAAGATGTTGCCATACTCCCACACTGACCCCAGAAATACTTTGGAAGACAGAAGAGATAGAGTTGGGATCAAGATCTGCTGTAGGCAAATTCTGAAGTAAAGCAAGTTTCTCTTTGTCTGGCCATGCTCTGATTGCTTGTTTTCCCTTCTTCCTTTCCTCTGCTCATCCAAACTTTCCTGTCTTGGAAATCATCCTTGCAGGTTTACAATCACTTCCGTTGCTAAGAACAGAAACTCCAGCTCAAAAAGGCTTGAATAGTAGAGGAACAATTTTAGATCAATTACTAGAAAATCCAGAAACAGGGCAGGTTTCAAACTGTCTCTATCTTAGGCTCTCACAATGGGGCTGGGACATATTTGGTCTCTCACTTCCTTTTTCCACACCTCCACATTCATAGAGTGGCCTTCCCCATTATAGCTCCCAAGGAGAACTGCTTTCTCATTTGCATCCAAAGAGAGACATGTTAGAAACTGAGGTAAGAGAGTGGCATGGCAACACAGAGTAATACAGGAAGCCCCGAATTCCGCCTTGGCTTTAATAAGCACTGCCCCTCATCCTCCTCACCACTGCCCCCCATCCCTCACCTCCAGCTTTGTGGTTTCCTGTGGGATGTGTATACATAGGACAAAGGGAACTGGGAAATAAAACCCCACCTTACCACTTGCCAGGTACACATAACCCACAAAGCAGAGTTCCCTGGTAAATTTGACAAGAGTCCTTGATGAAGGCTTAAGACTTCAGAACAGTCTTTCTTTTCCAGTCACCAAGTTCAATGTAAGGAGAACTCCCCAATACTTGAATGTTTCTTTGTGAAGAGGAGAGAGAGATCCTACCTAGCTGAGAGCATGGTGACAGAAGAGGAAGAGAAAACAAATCCAGGGCCAATTTCTTGTTCTAAACATTATTCAGATGGAGGAAGCAGCACACAGCCATGCCCATGTGTGGGACTTCTCCCACTAGAAAATGTGGCTCCATCAGTGTGTCCTGAAATCTGACCAAGTCATTTCAGTATTACTTCCTCTTAGAAAGGGAAATACATTATTATTAGGGGTTGCCTCCAAGGCTCAGAAGATATTTCTTCCTATAAGGAACTTTCTAGCTTCTTAGGTGGGATGAGTGACGTTTTTCATGATACAGCTAGGACAGGAAAAGTAATCCAAGGACTAGCTGGGTACATTGCTTTGCATCACCATCCTGGGAAAATGTGCCCTTAAGCAGCAGTCAACTTTACTTGACTTTTCCAAAGTGAAGTGACAAACTCCATATGGATTTGTGGTACAGAAATTTGTTGAAAAATGTCTGCAAGATAAGACATTGGTCTTATCTTGGTCTTCACACCCAAGTTTTTCAACACTTAGAGACTATCACCTATTGGGTAACTCTAAGCAAATCACTTTCCTTCCCTCTGCTTTAGTTTCCTCATTTGCACATTGGGAGAAGGCGGGGGTTGGCTAAACCCTCAGATTTCTTCCAGAAGTCTCAAATATTGAAAAAACAAAAAGGTATTTATATATAAATGTGGATTCTAGTGTTGTTTGCTCAGAAGTAACACTTATTTGTACACTATCTTGTTTTACAATAGATGTAAGGCTGTTATCATTTTTTAAGCTCAACAGAGAAGACACTGTGCCTTAAAAATGTATACAGCGCCTCGTGTTCAGAAGATCCCGGGTAAACTTTCAGTAACTGTACTAATGAGGGTGAAGTCACTCGCACTCAAGGGTCCAGTAAAGAAATAAGATCTCGGTCACCAACTCAGGTATGTAAACTATTCCTATACTGGTGTGAAATAATAGGCCCAAACAATAAAAGTAGGTTACAAAAATTAATGTATTTGAGTCTACAGAAATATTCTAATAACGTTATGCCCAGCTTAGCTTTCAGCTTGCCATGTAGGCAAAAATGTTCCTTCTTACTCATTTTCTCTTTCCTCAAAGAGGATATTATTCTACTACTCCTCAGCAAAAGCTAAGCATTGAATATGTCATTGATTCTAGTGCTTTTTTCTCCATTATTAGTATTTTTAAAAATAAGCCATGTGGTGTAAGTGAAACAAGCATGAGATCAAAAGAACCAAGTTCAGGGTTCGATTCTTCTTCTGCATAGGTGTGTGACCTAAGCAAGTGACTTCTCTAATATAAAATAAAGAGGATGATTACATTTACCTTACAGGATTACCGTGAAAATCATTTTTACTTATTTATACCTTATGCTCTTTCAGAAAAGAGTTAAGACAGCCCCCATGAATATATTGATATAAGAATATAAGCTGGCCCCCAAAATGGGACTAAGACAAGAAAAAACAAGACTTGGGATATAAAATGGAATTGGGAATAAAATTTAAATTGTTCATTACGCAAAGACCTAAATATTTGCTACAGATAAGCCGTAAATCAGACAGCTGTGGCAGTGAGTGACATCATAGACAGAAGAGGGCCGAGGAAGGTCTCAAGTGCTACGTGATTGTAACTTGCTTTTGTGGGAAAAGCCCAGGCTTTGATATCATGACAGTCTCAGTGTGACCACTGGCTCTGTGTGCTTCTTTTACAGCCTTTTAGGACCTCAAATTTTCTCATCTATACAATGAGGAGAATAAATCATCCTTTGCAGGGTTGTGGAGCTACGAAGTGCCTTGTGTGTGGTGGCCGCCAGCGTATGTCAGCTCCCTGCACCTTCTCCCCCCACCCCACTTCAACCTCTCCTTTCCACTTACTCCAGGTAGTAAACAGTCCTGTGAGAAATTTTTGGTAGTTCACTAACCCTCTGTTTATCATCATTTTATTTATAATAATTATTAACAGCAATACAATACCAATATCTGCCTCAGAGGGTTGCATACATCCATATTTGATAGAAAGCTGTTTCCTCTCAAGGTGTCGACAACAATAACAAAACAGCAAAGTACCTTTAAGAACTTGCCCTGCAACACACAGAGCCATTAATGTCGCATGCAATATAGCAGATGATTTCTTGACAGAAGGTTAATTAGTTCTCTCCCATAGGATGGCATCACCATAATTAAACCAATAACAACAAGGAAAAAATACACCCCTGGGCAACTGAAGACATTCTGACAGTAATGAGAAATGGCAACGGGCATTGAGTACCAAGGCTATTTTCTAGTTGCTGTTGTTTAATCATCATTGGCACAAAAAGCCAGTCGTCCCATGCGAGATAACGTCTGTTCCTGAGAGAGCTCTGTTTAAAAAAGAAGGCAAGTATTTCAGCTTTATATTAGCTTTATACAATCTCTTGGTAAATGTAAGCAGGAAGCTTCAAATGGGGGTAAAACCCTGTACCTGTGGTTACGTGGTGCCATATATCATTTCCCCTGGTAATGACATGATTTATAGCATCTGCTCTGTGACCTAATTATAGCCAAATTCATGCATATTCTTGATGGGGAGGGAAGGAGTGGAGGCTACCTGCATAGGCAGGTTTCCCTAAAGGAGGGTCCTAAATAAGACCCCTTCAGAGACTGCTGTTCTGAGGGCTCACTGACACCCGCTGGCAGGGCTAGAGGGCGCATTTTCCTCTCCTCCATTCAGGCATGCTGGACGTCCACAGTTTCCCTGTGACACCCTTCTCAAAACCTGGAGAGAGTCCAGGGAAGTGGTATTCAGCAGCTTGGATGCACTGGGATGCCCTTCACAAAGGTTTGAGGGGTTCCAAATTCAAAAGAAGAAAAGCAGTACCTTGTGGTCACACATATCCCTACACCCCACTGCCTAAAGGTTGGGTATGTTGGGGATAATGCAGCCTCCCACCCCTGTACATTCAAGACTTCAGTAGGCTGAGAGGTGACCATCAGTGTCCAGTCTGACCTTGATTCAAACAAACACCTTCAAGGCTCAGCTGAGCACCTGGGGGGCTCATGACTCAAAGAAACCAGGAAAAATAGAACCAAACAAAGATGACTGCTAAGAATGCATAAAAACTGCTCCAAAAGCCTTCAGTCTGAATCCCAGAGCACTGTCTGTCTTCTAAGCCTTGTCTCTTGGCATGATATTGGAAGATCACGGGCATTAACAGTTCCTACGACCTTTACTGTGATCCGCCAAGAGAAACTCCAGTACAGAATATGCAGGATCAAATGAACAGTAGTACTTCTCTATCTAAAATTTGGTTCCATGGGAATTTGGATACCCTGGTTTTCTATCCAGAAACACTTCTGCATTCTCTCTGTCCATTTTCTGGGCTCAGCCTTGTTTTCAGGGTAGCCCATAAACCAATGTTTGCCGAGCAAATAAAGGAGTCTGCTCCAAGGAAGCAGGTATGCAGGTGTTTATTATTTCCTCAAAGATCTAGGACATTAGCAGACATAATCAATGTGCACTGGAATCAGGTATCCTCGGAATATATTTTCAGTGTCACTGAGAAGTCATAAGTTGATACTACTTACTCCCAGATGGTTCCTAACACATGACAGTCAAAAAAGTTCGCCTGCTTGGAAATAATTTATAAGAATCTTTATTGAGATGTGATTCAAGGCAAGGTATCACAATATATCTAAAAAGCTGCAGAGTTCTGCAGAAATTGAAACAACTTTAGCTAAGTTTTGATAATTTATGAGAAATTTCGGTCCATATATCAAGACACATGAATTATTAAATTAAAACCCGATGAGGGACCAGAGACCTTCAAGACGGCAGGGGGGTAAGACATGGAGATCACCCTCCTCCCCACAAATACATCAGAAATACATCTACATGTGGAACAACTCCCACAGAACACCTACTGAATGCTGACAAAGACTTCAGACTTCCCAAAAGGCAAAAACTCCCCATGTACCAGGGTAGGGCAAAAGAAAAAAAAAAAAAAAACAGAAACAAAAGAATAGGGATGGGACCTGCACCTCTGGGAGGGAGCCATGAAGGAGGAAAAGTTTCCACACACTAGGAAGCCCCTTCACTGGTGCAGACCTGTGGGGTGGGCAGGGGGGAAGAATCGGAGCCACAGAGGAGAGCGCAGCAACAGGGGTGCAGAGGGCAAAGCGGAGAGATTCCCGTGCAAAGGATCGGTGCCGACCAGCACTCACCAGCCTGAGAGGCTTTGTCTGCTCACTGGCTGGGGCAAGTGGGGGCTGGGAGCTGAGGCTCGGGCTTCGGAGGTCAGATCCCAGGGAGAGGACTGGGGTTGGCTGCTTGAACACAGCCTGAAGGGGGCTAGTGCACCACAGCTGGCTGGGAGGGAGCCTGGGAAAAAGTCTAGACCTGCCTAAGAGGCAAGAGACCATTGTCTCGGGGTGCTCAAGGAGAGGGGATGCAGAGCACTGCCTAAACGAGCTCCAGAGACGGGCGCAAGCCGCGGCTATCAGCGCAGACACCAGAGATGGGCATGAAACGCTAAGGCTGCTGCTGCAGCCACCAAGAAGCCTGTGTGCGAGCACAGGTCACTATCCACACCTCCCCTCCCGGGAGCCTGTGCAGCCCGCCACTGCCAGGGTCCCGTGATCCAGGGACAACCTCCCTGGGAGAACACACAGAGTGCCTCAGGCTGTTGCAATGTCACACTGGCCTCTGCTGCCGCAGGCTCGCCCCGCATTCCGTACCCCTCCCTCCCCCCGGGCTTGAGTGAGCCAGAGCCCCCTAATCAGCTGCTCCTTTAACCCCGTCCTGTCTGAGCGAAGAACAGATGCCCTCAGGCGACCTACACGCAGAGGTGGGGCCAAATCCAAAGCTGAACCCCGGGAGCTGTGCAAACAAAGAAGAGAAAGGGAAATCTCTCCCAGCAGCCTCAGGAGCAGCGGATTAAATCTCCACAATCAACTTGATGTATCTGTGAAATACCTGAATAGACAATGAATCATCCCAAAATTGAGGCAGTGGACTTTGGGAGCAACTGTAGACTTGGGGTTTGCTCTTTGCAACTGACTGGTTTCTGGTTTTATGTTTATCTTAGTTTAGGAGTTAGAGTTTATTATCATTGGTAGATTTCTTTATTGATGTGGTTGCTCTCTTCCTTTCTTTTTTTATATATAGATATATTTTTTTTCCTTTTTCTCTTTTTGTGAGTGTGTATGTGTATGCTTCTTTGTGTGATTTTGTCTATATAGCTTTGCTTTTACCATTTGTCCTAGGGTTCTGTCTGTCCTTTTTTTTTTTTTTTTATAAGTATAGTTTTTAGCGTTTGTTATCATTGGTGGATTCGTTTTTTGGTGTGGTTGCTCTCTTCTTTCTTTCTTCTTTCTTTTTCTTTTATTAGTTTAAAATTTTTTTATTTTTTATTTTCATAACTTTATTTCTTTTTATTTTTTTCATTCTTTCTTTCTTTCTTTCTCCCTTTTATTCTGAGCCCTGTGCTCCACCTGGGTGTCAGGTCTGTGCCTCTGAAGTGGGAGAGCCGAGTTCAGGACATTGGTCCACCAGAGACCTCCTGGCTCCATGTAATATCAAACAGTGAAAGCTCTCCCAGAGATCTCATCTCAATACTAAGACCCAGCTCCACTCAACAACCAGCAAGCTACAGTGCTGGACACCCTATGCCAAACAACTAGCAATACAGGAACACAAACCCACCCATTAGCAGAAAGGCTGCCTAAAATAATAATAAGGTCACAGACACCCCAAAACACACCACAAGACGCAGTCCTGCCCACCAGAAAGACAACATCCAACCTCATCCACCAGAACACAGGCACTAGTCCCCTCCACCAGGAAGCCTACACAACCCACTGAACCAACCTTAGCCACTGGGGACAGACATCAAAAACAACAGGAACTACGAACCTGCAGCCTGTGAAAAGGAGACTCCAAACACAGTAAGTTAAGCAAAATGAGAAGACAGAGAAACACACAGCAGATGAAGGAGCAAGGCAAAAACCCACCAGACCAAACAAATGAACAGGAAATAGGCAGTCTACCTGAAAAAGAATTCAGAATAATGATAGTAAAGATGATCCAAAATCTTGGAAATAGAATGGAGAAAATACAAGAAACGTTTAACAAGGACCTAGAAGAACTAAAGAGCAAACAAACAACAATGAACAACACAATAAATGAAATTAAGAATTCTCTAGAAGGAGTCAATAGCAGAATAACTGAGGCAGAAGAATGGATAAGTGACCTGGAAGATAAAATAGTGGAAATAACTACCACAGAGCAGAATAAAGAAAAAAGAATGAAAAGAATTGAGGACAGTCTTAGAGACCTCTGGGACAACATTAAATGCACCAACATTCGAATTGTAGGGGTCCCAGAAGAAGAAGAGAAAAAGAAAGGGACTGAGAAAATATTTGAAGAGATTATAGTTGAAAACTTCCCTAATATGGAAAAGGAAAGAGTCAATCAGGTCCAGGAAGCACAGAGAGTCCCATGCAGGATAAATCCAAGGAGAAACATGGCAAGACACATAATAATCAAACTATCAAAAATTAAACACAAAGAAAAAATATTAAAAGCAACAAGGGAAAACAACAAATAACGTAAAAGGGAATCCCCATAAGGTTAACAGCTGATCTTTCAGCAGAAACTCTGCAAGCCAGAAGGGAGTGGCAGGACATATTGAAAGTGATGAAAGGAAAAAACCTACAACCAAGATTATTCTACCCAGCAAGGCCTCATTCAGATTCAAAGAAGAAATTAAAACCTTTACAGACAAGCAAAAGCTAAGAGAATTCAGTACCACCAAACCAGCTTTACAACAAATGCTAAAGGAATTTCTCTAGGCAGGAAACACAAGGGAAGGAAAAGACCTACAATAACAAACCCAAAACAATTAAGAAAATGGTAACAGGAACATACATATCGATAATTACCTTAAATGTAAATGGATTAAATGCTCCAACCAAAAGACATAGATTGGATGAATGGATACAAAAACAAGACGCATATATGTGCTATCTACAAGAGACCCACTTCAGACCTAGGGACACATACAGACTGAAAGTGAGGGGATGGAAAAAGATATTCCATGCAAATGGAAATCAAAAGAAAGCTGGAGTAGCAATTCTCATATCAGACAAAATACACTTTAAAATAAAGACTATTACAAGAGACAAAGAAGGACACTACATAATGATCAAGGGATGAATCCAAGAAGAAGATATAACAATTATAAATATTTATGCAAATAACATAGGAGCACCTCAATACATAATGCAAATGGTAAGAGCCATAAAAGGGGAAATCAACAGTAACACAATCTTAGTAGGGGACTTTAACACCCCACTTTCCCCAATGGGCAGATCATCCAAAATGAAAATAAATAAGGAAACACAAGCTTTAAATGATACATAAAATAAGATGGACTTAATTGATATTTATAGGACATTCCATCCAAAAACAACAGAACACACTTTCTTCTCAAGTGCTCATGGAACATTACCCAGGATAGATCATATCTGGGTCGCAAATCAAGCCTTGGTAATTTAAGAAAATTGAAATTGTATCAAGTATCTTTTCCTACCACAATGCTATGAGACTAGATATCAGTTACAGGAAAAACTCTGTAAAAAATACAAATACATGGAGGCTAAATAATACACTACTAAATAACCAAGAGATCACTGAAGAAATCAAAGAGGAAATCAAAAAATACCTAGACACTAATGACAATGAAAACACTATGACCCAAAACCTATGGGATGCAGCAAAAGCAGTTCTTTTTTTTTTATAATTTTTAATTGACATATAAATCACATAACATTATGTTAGTTTCAGGTGTACAACATAATGGTTATATATTTGTACATATTGGGACATGATCATGATAATAAGTCTAGTAGTATATCCATCACCACATATAGTTACAATTTTTTTCTTATGATGAGAACTTTTAAGATGTATTTTCTTATCAACATTCAAATATATAATCCAGTATTAACTGTAGTCACTGTAGTCACCATGCTGTACATTACATCCTCATGATACTCATTTTAGAACTGGAAGTTTGTAACTTTTGACTACCTTTACTCATTTTGCACACACCAACCCACCTCTGGCAACCACCAAACTGTTCTCTGCATCTCTGAACTCATTTTTCGTATTTAAGATTCCACATATAAATGAGATCGTATGGTATTTTTCTTTGTCTGATTTACTTCACTTAGCCTAACGTCCTCTAGGTCCATTCATGGTGCTGCAAATGGCAAGATTTTCTACTTTTTTGTGGCTGGATATATGTACATATCACATTTTCTTTATCCATTCATCCATCAGTGAAGACTTGTGTTGTTTGGCTATTGTAAATAATTCTGCAACGAACATTGGGTCAAAAAAATGTTTTCAAGGTAGTGTTTTCATTTTCTTCAGATAAATAAGTGAAAGTGCTAAATCATACAGCAGTTCTATTTTTAATTTTTGAGGAACCTCAATACTCTTTTCCATAGGGGTTGCACCAACTTACCTTCCCCCTAACTGCACACAATCTTTCATTGCTCTCCACATTCTCACCAACTCTTGTTATTTCTTATCTTTTTTTTTTTTTTAAGATTTTTTGATGTGGACCATTTTTTAAAGTCTTTGGAATTTGTTACAATATTGCTTCTGTTTTCTGTTTTGGCTTTTTGGCCATGAGGCATGTGGGATCTTAGCTCCCTGACTAGGGATTGAATAGCAATACAATCCTACCTCAAGAAGGAAGAAAAATCTCAAATAAAAAACCTAAACGTACACCTAAAGCAATTAGAGAAAGAAGAACAAAAAACCCCAAAGTTAGCAGAAGGAAAGAAATCATAAAGATCAGATCAGAAATAAATGAAAAAGAAATGAAGGAAACAATAGCAAAGATCAATAAAACTAAAAGCTGGTTGTTTGAGAAGATAAACAAAATTAATAAATCATTAGCCAGACTCAACAAGAAAAAAAGGGAGAAGACTCAAATCCATATAATTAGAAATGAAAAAGGAGAAGTAACCACTGACACTGCAGAAATACAAAGGATCATGAGAGATTACTGCAAGCAACTCTATGCCAATAAAATGGACAACCTGGAAGAAATGGACAACTTCCTGAGACTGAACCAGGAAGAAATAGAAAATATAAACAGACCAATCACAAGCACTAAAATTGAGACTGTGATGAAAAATCTTCCAACAAACAAAAGCCCAGGACCAGATGGCTTCACAGGTGAATTCTATCAAACATTTAGAGAAGAGCTAACACCTATACTTATCAAACTCTTCCAAAATATAGCAGAGGGAGGAACACTCCCAAACTCATTCTATGAGGCCACCATCACCCTGATACCAAAACCAGGCAAAGATGTCACAAAGAAAGAAAACTACAGGCCAATATCACTGATGAACATAGATGCAAAAATCCTCAACAAAATACTAGCAAAGAGAATCCAGCAGCACATTAAAAGGATCATACACCATGATCAAGCGGGGTTTATCCCAGGAATGCAAGGATTCTTCCATATACGCAAATCAATCAATGTGATAAACCATATTAACAAATGGAAGGAGAAAAACCACATGATCATCTCCATAGATGCAGAAAAAGCTTTTGACAAAATTCAACACCCATTCATGATAAAAACCCGCCAGAAAGTAAGCATAGAGGGAACTTACCTCAAGATAATAAAGGCCATATATGACAAACCCACAGCCAACATCATTCTCAATGGTCAAAAACTGAAACCATTTCCTCTAAGATCAGGAGCAAGACAAAGTTGTCCACTCCCACCACTATTATTCCACATAGTTTTGGAAGTTTTAGCCACAGCAATCAGAGAAGAAAAAGAAATAAAAGGAATCCAAATCGGAAAAGAAGAAGAAGTAAAGCTGTCACTGTTTGCAGATGACATGACACTATACATAGAGAATCCTAAAGACTCTACCAGAAAACCACTAGAGCTAATCAACGAATTTGGTAAAGTAGCAGGATACAAAATTAATGCACAGAAATCTCTTGTATTCCTATACACTAATGATGAAAAATCTGAAAGAGAAATTAAGGACACACTCTCATTTACCACTGCAACAAAAAGAATAAAATACCTAGGAATAAACCTATGTAGGGAGACAAACGACCTGTATGCAGAAAACTATAAGACACTGATGAAAGAAATCAAAGATGATACCAACAGATGGAGAGATATACCATGTTCTTGGATTGGAAGAATCAACATTGTGAAAATGACTATACTACCCAAAGCAATCTACAGATTCAATGCAATCCCTATCAAATCACCAATGGCATTTTTCACAGAACTAGAACAAAAAATCTTAAAATTTGTATGGAGACACAAAAGACCCCAAATAGCCAAAGCAATCTTGAGAAAGAAAAACGGAGCTGGAGGAATCAGGCTCCCGGACTTCAGACTATACTACAAAGCTACAGTAATCAAGACAGTATGGTACTGGCACAAAATCAGAAATATAGATCAATGGAACAGGATAGAAAGCCCAGAGATAAACCCATGCACATATGGTCACTTTATTTTTGACAAAGGAGGCAAGAATATACAATGGAGAAAAGACAGCCCCTTCAATAAGTGGTGTTGGGAAAACTGGACAGCTACATGTAAAAGAATGAAATTAGAACACTCGCAAACACCATACACAAAAATAAACTCAAAAAGGATTAAAGACCTAAATGTAAGGCCAGACACTATAAAACTCTTAGAGGAAAACATAGGCAGAACACTCTATGACATAAATCACAGCAAGATCCTTTTTGACCCACCTCCTAGAGAAATTGAAATAAAAACAAAATAAACAAATGGAACCTAATGAAACTTAAAAGCTTTTGCACAGCAAAGGAAACCATAAACAAGACAAAAAGACAACCCTCAGAATGGGAGAAAATATTTGCAAATGAAGCAACTGACAAAAGATTAATCTCCAAAATTTACAAGCAGCTCATACAGCTCAATATCAAAAAAAAAAAAAAAACCCAATCCAAAAATGGGCAGAAGACCTCAATAGACATTTCTCCAAAGAAGATATACAGATTGCCAACAAACACATGAAAGGATGCTCAACATCACTAATCATTAGAGAAATGCAAATCAAAACTACAATGAGGTATCACCTCACACCAATCAGAATGGCCATCATAAAAAAATCTACAAACAACAAATACTGGAGAGGGTGTGGAGAAAAGGGAACCCTCTTGCACTGTTGGTAGGAATGTAAATTGATACAGCCACTATGGAGAACAGCATGGAGGTTCCTTAAAAAACTAAAAATAGAACTACCATATGACCCAGCAATCCCACTACTGGGCATATACCCTGAGAAAGCCATAATTCAAAAACAGTCATGTACCACAATGTTCATTGCAGCTCTATTTACAATAGCCAGGACATGGAAGCAACCTAAGTGTCCATCAACAGATGAATGGATAAAGAAGATGATGTGGCACATATATACAATGGAATATTACTCAGCCATAAAAAGAAACGAAATTGAGTTATTTGTAGTGAGGTGGATAGACCTAGAGACTGTCATACAGAGTGAAGTAAGTCAGAAAGAGAAAAACAAATACAGTATGCTAACACATATATATGGAATCTAAAAAGAAAAAAAAATGGTTCTGAAGCACCTAGGGGCAGGACAGGAATAAAAATGCAGACGTAGAGAATGGACGTGAGGACCCAGGGAGGGGGAAGGGTAAGCTGGGACAAAGTGAGAGAGTGACATGGACATATATACACTAGCAAATGTAAAATAGATAGCTAGTGGGAAGCAGCCACATAGCACAGGGAGATCAGCTCGGTGTTTTGTGACCACCTAGAGGGGTGGGTTATGGAGGTTGGGAGGGAGACGCAAGAGGGAGGAGATTTGAGGATATATGTATATGTATAGCTGATTCATTTTGTTATAAAGCAGAAACTAATACACCATTATAAAGCAATTATACTCCAATAGAGATGTTGAAAAATAAATAAGTAAATACCCTATAAGTTATGCGATAGAAATTAAGATATAGCCAGTGAGCACCAGGAGCTTATAACCTAGGTGAAAAAGTGAATGATGTAAAAGAATAGCTTTAAGATGAAGGAGGATGTGAAAAATGTCATTGGATACCAACGAAAAATAGATGCTAATCTTGTCCAGGCATAGAAAAACAGGAAATCAAACCAAACCCGGAGATTATTATTCCATCTCCAAATAATGTGAAACTCCTTCTACATACACAAAAACATAAATTTTTTTTTTTTTAATGTCTTGGTTCATCTTCAGAAATAATGGTTTTAAGTTGTTTAATTTATTTTTTTTTTATTTTTTATTTTTTTTATTTTTTATTTTTGGCTGTGTTGGGTCTTTGCCTCCGTGCAAGGGCTTTCTCTAGTTGCGGCGAGCGGGGTCCACTCTTCATCGCGGTGCACAGGCCTCTCACTATCGCGGCCTCTCTTGTTGCGGAGCACAGGCTCCAGACGCGCAGGCTCAGCAGTTGTGGCTCACGGGCCTAGTTGCTCCACGGCATGTGGGATCTTCCCAGACCAGGGCCCGAACCCATGTCTCCCGCATTGGCAGGCAGACTCCCAACCACTGCGCCACCAAGGAAGCCCAAAAACATAAATTTCTTATCCTTCATTGATGAGGTCCTAATCGATACGTATGTCAGATCAATTATTCATTTTGTGGCCTAATGTTATTACCTTCTCCAGTAGCCACAGCTCTAAATTCACCAAGATGATGAGGCCAGTTAAACAGATTACGAATGAGATGTTCTGGTGGCATCATAAACCCAGAAGGCAAACCAAGTCCTCAAGATGGAAAGCGTTTGATGTATTAGAATTTAATCTTGCTATCTTAAACAGATGGTGCTCCTGGGAGAAATGCCAAACACTCAAAATGGAAAGTTCATTGATTGAATCTAACCTCAAAGTTTAAAAATACATAACATCAAGACAAGATCCCTAGTTTGGGCCTAAACCAAAGAGCATTTAAAACTCAGTTTAGGGGCTTCCCTGGTGGCACAGTGGTTGATAGTCTGCCTGCCAATGCAGGGGACACGGGTTCGAGCCCTGGTCTGGGAAGATCCCACATGCCGCGGAGCAACTGGGCCCGTGAGCCATAATTACTGAGCCTGCGCGTCTGGAGCCTGTGCTCCGCAACAAGAGAGGCCGCGATAGTGAGAGGCCTGTGCACCGTGATGAAGAGTGGCCCCCACTTGCCACAACTAGAGAAAGCCCTCGCACAGAAACGAAGACCCAACACAGCCATAAATAAATAAATTAAAAAAAACAACTCAGTTTAGTACTCAGTAAATATTTATTGGTGATTGACTGAAAGAATACAATTGCCATTCATATCGTATGATATTGTATCATTCAGCTTTTCCACAGCCAATTATTATTTACTCCCCCAGAATAGCGGGGCACATATGAACTAAGACATTAACATGGAAGGGTATGGATCCCAGTGCTCTTGACACAGGTGTATTTCACGTGCTGCTAAAAGCTGAATAATTGGAATGAATGTGTTTCAGTACACATGCTGAGCCCTCCCAACTTAAAACATCCATTTGTACTGACTTAAGCAAAATACTATCAAGGAAGTGTTAAATAATAAGTCTCCTTTCCTTTACTCTTCTACCTTCAGCATTCTCTCTTTTTACCTTGACAAAGGAATTCATTCATAACTAGGAATTTGATCAAGTGGTGTGGATGATTATAGACCTTGCACAGATCCCTTTTCACTAAGTTGGGATATAAAAATTAGATCACTTATCTTTAAATGTTCTAATTAAATGACTTCTAGCTCCCTTACGTCTTCCCTTCCTGTGATAAGTCCAAGACCCCAAGAATGCTGGTTCAGCAGGGAATCAGCAGGCACTGACTGTTCCGGCTGTTTCCCAGAATGACCAGCTGCTCAACCCAGAAGTGCGGGGTTGGGGGGAGGGTTCTGAGATGCCTCTTCAGAAGGCCTCTTTGAAGGCATCCCACATGACTGAGCGCGAAGCTGCGGTCTGCTCTGTAACACACCCCCTTGTATTTCCTCTCCCTCCCTCCCTGCCTCGCATCTTTCCCCTCCACCCCACCCCCCACCTTTTGCTTCCCTGGAATGATACTCTCTCCATAAAGCACAGAAAAGCACATAAGCTTTTCCCTCAAGCTATTTTCTAGTAAATCTGGGATAAGACTCTACCTCTGCTGATTAAACTGAAACATCTCAGGTTCCCAGCAAACGGAGAAAATCTGTGTCCATATATGTTACATGCAGCTCTATTTACTCTACATCATTGTAGCCTGGGCTCCTAATGCTGCTATAGTTAGAAGCAGTGTACTTTTAGTACACACACATACACACACACACACATACACTCTCTCTCTCTCTCTCTCTCTATCTATCTCCAAGAAAATATCACACCTCCACCCCAGGGCCAAGGTAGCTAGGACAGAAGGGGCCTCAATCCTTAACTATACTGTGTCCAGGAACCCATTCCCCTCCATCCCCAACCCCATGACGTTGGTGCCTCCTTTAAGAGAAAATATCTCCCTCTTCTCGTCTTGAGAGCCACCTTATTTCCCGCTTTAAAAGAATGGATTTTTTTTTTCAGAGAAAATTTCAGCTTACTATAAGAGGTTATGAGAACATCATGATCATTCAGAAGGCTGTTTCAGTGAGACCCCTTGTGTGGCTCTCTATTCCCCTGTGGGTCGCAAAAGGACATCACAAGGCTGACCATGACAAGAAGAATCCATTCTCCCCTCATTATTGTTTAGCTAGGACAAGGCCTACAGGCACACGTTTATTCAGCTACCTTCACTGTATAGTTTGAAGGGCAAATAAAGGACTTTCTCACCAAAACCAGCTAGTCCCTTCTTCCCTTCCTGACATGTTGTTAATTCCTGGCATTGAATTTCTTTCTTAATAACCCTCTGGATACATGTGAATCTCACCTGGATAAAACCATTAAGGGGCAAGGCAGAGAGGAGAATGGTTTGATATTAGCTAGTCAATATACTTGCATAGATTGACTGGCAGAAGGTCTGGTCCTAATGCAATTGGATTTCATTAAACAACTTGTAGCCAATGTACAGAGAGCCCTTACTCCATGCCAGGCATTGTGTCAGGTGCTAAGGGAAAAGAGAAGCAAAACTCCCTATCTCCATCCCGAAGAGACACACTGGAAAATGGTTGGGACTTGTTTTGTTTCCTTTGTTATCATCAATTTTATTATAAAACGTCATGTTTTACAATAAATAAATATTGAAAAAAATCCACATCTTTGTCCATCACTACGAGTGCATTTTGGAGAGTCAGATAGACATATAAATGCTTTTTTACACAAAATCATTATTCACAGAATATTTTTCAATAAATATGATGTCACACATATCATATCCCTGCATAAACCTAAATGTTAACATTTCAACAATTGTATATAACAGTAATTTTTATTCTTCTTTCTGTTCCAATATACCTTATAAAGGTGATAACCTCCTACCAGTGACAATGACGTGTTAGAACAGTGGTCAAGGAGACCCCTCATTCCTATCCCCTATTCTGATCCTCATCAATATGTAAATAACATTTCATGGTGATGAGGAACCAGAGTTTACTTAAACATTACTCTACTGATCATCATTTGAGTGACTGTTCTCTTTCGTATATATTAATTGGTACATTTCACTGTTGTGGACATTTTTTAATAAATCATTCTTTCTTTCCTTTGCGGGTATATTCTTCAAAGTAAGTGTGTAACTTTTATTATACCATGCCAGGTCACTGCTCAGAAAGGCTAGAACAACAGAGAGCCAATAACAAACAATTAATGTGCATGTGTGCCCTTAGCCCACTAGGCTGGATCAGTTACAGTTATTTCTTCTAACTCAAGTTGTTGTCATTTTCATTTTCTCAGTTATTTTCAAAGCTATGTATTTTATTCTACGTGATGTTTCACTTACTCTATTTTCTTCTATGTAAACCGTCTGTTCAAATTCTTTGACACTTAGAGGTGAATTTTTTATGTGAAACAGGAGGAGTTTCTAGAGAATTGGGGCAAAGTCAGGCTTATGGGCTTTGACTGCCAGGGGTAGAGTCCTAACCATGGGGCCCAGATCCTGAGAGGAAGGAGATGGCATCAGGGGAATTCTATGCCAGGCCAGCCCTACCTTCTACACAGAAAGCCACAGACCTCCACCCAAGAAAGGGAAGTTCCCCCAGTGTTTGTGCCAGTTCCCAAACCATAGATATAGCCAATCATTCTACAGGAGCTGAGATTTTCAAAGGCCTTTCCAACATGCCTCACAGCTCTCGAATTAATCTGACCACCCCCAATTTAAAAAGAAAGGAGCTGAGTCACAGAGGGTTTGGCTGACTGACATGGAGGGCCAGGAGGACCAGGCCCCATTAGTGGGAGAGCTGGAGGCAAGAGGCAAAGCTCCTGAATTCTTGTCCTGGGCTAGGGGAAAGAGGCCACTCTGCCTCTTTATTGTGTCCATCAAGGAACAGACAGCCAATTGTGATTATCCCAATGCCCACAAAAGAGCAATTTGCTGCTTTGCCAATAGTGGGACCTGAATAAACTGGCTTTGTGCTGAGAGTCTGCTGAGCGCAGCTCTCTGCCCCAAGCCAAGAACAGCCCCAGCTTGCTGCCCAGCTGTATCATCTGCAGGCCAAATCCCTGGGGTGATGGGAAGTCCTCTTGTGCAGATACAGTTCGTTTGGGTGTGAAAGAGGGAATCATTCCTTCCACTTTCTGGAAGAAGAAAATGAAAAATGCATAATGCATAAAAGTCAAATTTTTTCTAAAAAGGTAAATTAATCCTAATTTCTGAGTTAGACATTCAGATTCATTGACTCTCCAGAGGTTTAAAGACAGTATCAAAACACTGGGTCAATTTAATTGATTCCTCCCCGACCCCCCGCCACCGCACCAAGTTGCTTAACCAGCTTTTTGCCCAACATCCATGTAGGTTGTAGAACCACATTGCTGGTACCCAATGGACCAGATGTTTGGCAATGAATAAACATTTTCTGAAAAAGTCTGGGACTCCAAATACCAGTTTTTCAATGTTCTGACTTTTATATTTTGTATCACTTGGAAGTGACAGAAGAAGCAGACTTGTCTACGTCTAAATTAGCCCTTTCAGACTTCCCTGGTGGCGCAGTGGTTAAGAACCTGCCTGCCAATGTAGGGGACACGGGTTCAAGCCCTGATCCAGGAAGATCCCAAATGCCGTGGAGCAACTAAGCCCGTGCACCACAACTACTGAGCCTGCACTCTAGAGCCTGCGAGCCACAACTCCTGAGTCCACGTGCCACAACTACTGAAGCCCGGGCACCCTAGAGCCTGTGCTCTGCAACAAGAGAAGCCACCGCAACGAGAAGCCCGCGCACCGTAACTAGAGAAAGACCGCATGCAGCAACGAAGACCAACGCAGCCAAAAAATAATAAATAAATAAATAAATAAATAAGCTCTTTCCACCTCATTGCAAGGCAATTCAGATGCTCCTTAAAGAGCTAGTCTCTTCTCCCATATAAAACCACATGAGATTCTGTTGTCAGGGTTTTATTTCACTTTCTGGCTATTACTGAGTAGGTATATCTATTTATTTTATTTTTTTTATTGTGGTAAAAGTCACATAAAATAAAACATACTATTTTAACCATGTTTAACTGTACAGTTCAGTGGCACTAAGTACATTCACATTGTTGTGCAGCTCTCACCATAGTCCATCTCCTGAATTTTTCACCTTCCTAAAATGAAACTCTGTCCCCTTTAAACATTAACTCCCCATTCCCACTCCCCATCCCCCCACCCCCTGGCCCCTGGCATCTACCAATGTACTTTCTGACTCTATGAATTTGACTAGTCTAGGTACCTCATATAAGCTGAATAGATATATTTATTTTTTAAGGGATGATGGATCATGAAAAAGAAAACCAAGGTTCATGCACCCCCTTGGAAATTCACTACCAAGTGTATATAGTGGGAGTCTCAAGAATGGAGACATCTCTTTAAAAAGCCTTTCCTTCAAAGTGTTGTAATCATTCTAAGCAAATAAATAAAGCAGCACTCACTCCTGGATTCATTTGCAGCCAGAGACAGAGAGCTATCAATACAAAGGCTGCCAGTGCTCCTTGGGTCCTAGGCCAGCACTTCCTGTCTCCTATTTGCTGCCCTGTTCCTCACAGGCAGACAGACTGCATTTGTTGCGGGCAAATCCCCAGACTTTACCTTGACAGTAATGCATTCCATGAGTTTCACTCTCCAGTTGTAGGGGAAATGCCTCTGTTTTGATTAGGCTCCCAACAAACCAGCTCTTGCGTGCAAACTCTGCCCAGAAGGGCAGGTACATGGGGGCAGCTTGCTTACTGTGAAACCAGGGGCTGCTCACATATGGCTTGGTCCTCTATTCCCTTTTGCTTCCACAGTCCCTAGCATAGGAGGCCATAATTCAACCAGTAGTAACTTAGGACCTCGTGTACGAGGCTGTTTTAGGCTCAAGGGGATACAGGAATGAACGAAAAAGACAAGGTCCTTGCCTCAGAGCAGTTTACTTTCTAGAAAGGGAAACAGAGAATAAACAATAATTTGTTTGAATATTAATAATTAATAGATGTGACCATTGCAAGCACTGTTAGCATCTTGGTGAAAATGAAATTGGGTGACATGACAGTGACTGGTGTTACTCTGGGTTTCAAGGGAGTCCTCTCTAGGGAGATGACAACTGATCTCCTTGTGGCTAAGTGACAAAGGCAGAAGGAATAAAACATGTAAAGATCTTGGAGATAGAATGGGCAGAAACATTTGCGGCCTCAGAAAAAGATCCATGAACTCCAAGCTCATCTCAGCCTGTTAGCCTAACCAGAATAGGTGTCGAGGAGACCAATTTACCACTGAGATACACAGCAGAGAGCCAACTGTGGCCCTGGATGTCATCTCATCCAACCCCTTACTTTAAAGCTAGAGAACAAAGGCTCAAAAAGACAAAGAGTGATTTGCCGTAAGTCACATGGCTTCAGGTGTTGCAAGCTCAGGGTCAGGGTTGGGGGTCTGAGGAGGTGGTGATATTCTAAGGTAGAATAGCCTTTCTAGAACCTCTAAATCATAGCAGACTACTCCACAACAGGGAAAGAAGACCCTGAATTCTCATCGGACCTGCTTAAAAATCGATCAGGATAGGCCAGGTGATGTCACCATAACAAAGAACTCCAAAATCTTAGTGACTTAAAAGCAACACAAGTTGTTATTATGGGGCAGCAGAAAGGGTCTCTTTATCATAGTCAAGTCAACATCCTGAGCATTCCCCAAAGGGAAGGGAGAGTTCTGGAGGGTGTTACACAGGCAAAGAGATATTCCAACTCAGAGGCGATGACTGTCACTCTGCTCACAACTCATTTGCCAGGTCTACTCAAATGGTCCCTCCCAACCAACAGGCGGCTAGGATATGCAGCCTACACATGTACCCAGGAGAGAGAAGAGCTAGATATATTTGGCAAATTGTACTTATGACTCTACACCTTGTTCTTCTAAACTCTACAGGCTGCACCAGCAAATAGAAAAATCCTCCACAGGACCAAACAACAGGCCTTTCACTTTCCATCCTAGAAAAGCTGAGGCACTACCAGGAATAAAGTAACCAGAGAATGTGATGAAGAGAGAAATACCCAACAAGCAATCACTGATTCTTACCGTCAACAGTAGGAGAGAGGGGAAAGGATGGTTGGCTGAGGAGGAAGAATGGCCTGCAGAAAGCTGACAGTTGGGCTTCCCTGGCAGCGCAGTGGTTAAAGAATCCACCTGCCAATGCAGGGGACACGGATTCGATCCGTGGTCCAGGAAGATCCCACATGCCGCGGAGCAACTAAGCCCGTGTGCCACAACTACTGAGCCTGTGCTCTAGAGCCCACGAGCCATAACTACTGAAGCCCGCATGCCACATCTACTGAAGCCCGTGCACCTAGAGCACGTGCTCCACAAGAGAAGCCACCACAATGAGAAGCCCGCGCACCGCATGAAGAGCAGCCCCTGCTCGCTGCAACTAGACAAAGACCACGTGCAGCAACGAAGACCCAATGCAGCCAAAAATAAATAAAATAAATAAATTTATTATTAAAAAAAAAAAGAAAGAAAGAAAGAAAGAAAGACGATGGTCAGTTCCCTGGGCAATCTGGGCTTTGGACCCTGGATCTAAGAGGTCCTATCCTATCAGGAATAGGAACCCTAAAGTATATCTTAATACCTAGTTAGTAGGAAGTCTTAATGTTATTTCAGAAGACAGCTTCAATGGTGAACTGGCTCCAGAAAGAGTCTTGGCTCTGACACAGAATCTGCTCATTTCAAACCTTGTAGAGCTGTTCTCTAAGGCCGTCTAAACAGGTGAACTCAGTCCTACATATCCCCTAGGACAGTTAATACCAAAATAAGACCCACCCACATGCTCAGACCAACTAGATCTTGCCTTCGAACTAAGTGTATACAGATTTACTGCCTGCCTGGACCTCAGGCATCTGCAGCCCACCTAAAGTTTTCATCTGCTGCCTCTCCGGGCCTTAGTGAGCTCGTGCATCCTGGTGACTCTTGTACTATTGCTGCACCTGGCGTAAGACACAGAAAATCACCACCAACATATACACATGCCCACATGCTCTCAAGTGAGAGCTCACCCTATCTAATCGAAACACAGTGTGAACACTGAGGAACAGAATTATCTTCTGTTCTCTTTTGCCCCAGCATAAACCATGGCAGGGGTTTAGTGCTCTGTTCCCAAAGGCCACAGTGAGAGATGAGTTTGAAAATTCAGTCAAAGGATTCAGCACTTCAAAGAAACCACACAATAGAGCTCTAGTCACATGAACCCCAAGAATGCGTTTGTTATTTTTAAATCTTCAAAATCTGCCTGCTTTTTCCACATACATCACTCTTTTAGAATCCTCTTTACCAAAGCCCCCCTGCCAAAAGGAGAAGCATTCCAAAATCACATAGACTTAATGGCTACAGAATTCTTCACCACTTTTCCATGGAAATTGTGCAAAAAGCTGCCTTTACAGCAGGATGTCAAAATGGTCTCAGCCTGCTGACCTCTCTGTATGAAACACTGGAATCCTTCTTAAGGAAATTCCATCCAATGACCTTTTTCAGCACATAATTAGAGTGTGAGGTTTCCTTAAGCCCTGTGCTAAGATGTTTCTGATATAAATCCACTGGCGATCTGAAATCTCCTGTGATGACTGGAGATTGCCGTGCCACTTCTCAGAGTTCAAAAGCCAAGCAGACAAATACCACTGGGCTTTGGGGACACACAGCACCGATGTGTTTGCCAAACTAAAATGCTTTCTCATTAGAACTACATGAAATCTGCAATTACTGGTCTGCTGAGGCTTTTGAGAGAATTCCTATACATATCCTTCACCTCACAATGAATCTGCAGGAGTTCACAGACCCCCCCCACCCCTCAGCCCCATCTGGCTCAACTTTGTCAAGACTTGTTTTAATCATATTAAAATGTCACATCTGGGGGATAAACTTTTTCATGGGGCCGCACATATGGCCTTTACGAGGGACTTTTAATGCTGATTCATGAGCTGTCTCCTGTTTGAGTTGAGGTTCTGGTTCGGTTCCTAGCCAATGGTTATCTCTCCCACCACCCCTCTCCTTTTCCCTCCCTCCACCTTGCCTCTTCATTATCACCTTCACCACTGGTACTTGGTCGGCACTTTCACCAGTTCCACAGCTGGGGAGGAAATTCTCCCTCATCATCTACTGTGCAGCTCACCTCCTCCACTGAGTCATCCAAGAGCATTGGTTTCACCAGCTGAGAAGTAATTTTTCAGGGGTGGTACGCCCTCCCTCCTGCAGGCAGCCCACCAACACTCTCTCTTTATAAGGTCAACTGCCCCCAAAATATCCCTATTCAGTGTCCCCTTCCCAGGTCAGGCTGAGAAATGTGAAAGTGGGCAGCAGTGGGTTACTGGTAACGACTATGAGGACATTATCACCATTGTGGTCGCGGCTAACATTTTTGAGGGCTTACTCTATGTCAGGCACTAACCTATTCCTCTTCCTATATCATCTCATTCAGTCCTAAAAACAAATGCATGAGAGGGCAACTCATCGGCTCATTTGAGTCTCAAGGAAAGTAAATAACTCTCCCAAGGCCTTGTGTCCACTTAGTGATAGAACCAGGATAAATCTTGGACACTCTGACTCTGGAACTCATTCTCTTATCAGGAGTCTTTCTAAGTGATACATAGAAAAACACAAAAGGTTCCCCAGAAAAGGATGCTCTCATCACCTGTGACCTGCCAGTTTTCTGCTCTCTCCTTCTTTCCTGCTGAGGAACAAAAGAACCCATCCACCCTGCAGAACTGTAGAGATCTTGGTGAGGGAGAAGGCAGCCCAGCCTCGTGCCCAGCACAGGCCTCACTTCCATTCACAGCCTGGTCATCTGCCAGGCTATGTGAAAAGGAGGCAGACACAGCCCCAGCTTTCACAGTCTTGGGCTCCTCTGGGACCTGCAGGGTCTCCATTTACATCTATGTAATGGATGTACCTGAAGGAAAAACCAGCCAACGGTTCCTGTTAGACCAGGATGAAAACCAAAGTTTCCTCTCCGAGGCCAGCTCCACCTCAATTCACAGATGGCCACTAAATGGATCCAAGACCAAGTCCTCGCTCCAGTACTGGCAGAGTGAAGATGTGTGATCTGGTGTTAGTAATCCGACCTCTCTGAGACAGTTCCATTGCAACGGGGCTGCTGTAGGCCTGCAATGAGCCTAAGGGTGTGAAGCATGGAGCCCACTTCACAGGCCCAGCGCATGTTGCTTCTCTCTCTGGAGATCGGTGGTCTGCCCTCCTGTCCGGGCTTTAGTGAGTTACACTTAAGGATCTCCAAATCCCACAAGCTCCTCCACTCCTGACTGATCCTGATTCTGTGACCTCTGACTCTCTCTCAGTTTTGTTTATAACCTCACCCCTGCCTGACCTCTACTTTACCTCTCTCATTCCTGGCACCGTGTCCTCATTCCCTGATTGCCTCCTGCCCTTGGCTCAGCCTTGCCAGCCCCCCACGTGGGTATGGGGCTCCTCTGGAGACAAGGGTGAGGACCACCGAGTATTTGAGGAGCACACACATGGAAGGTCCAAGGCAAAATGACTAAGTAGGTGATCTGTTTCAACACACCCACCAAATGTGCCTGGTCTGTTCCGCTCCTGGTTTATCTCCTGGACAAATCCTGGTGCTGGTTCCTTCACTCTCAGACTCAGATTTTGAGTACTATTTTATGGCCCACATAATTGAGCACAAATTCTTGCTGAGGTACTCCAAACTCACTGCCATCCTTTCCTTCGGCCACTTTTTGGCTTTATTCTCATTAGACCTCTCCACAGGACCTGCTCCCGCCAAGCAGAAGCATTGCCAGCCCCTGTACAGCCACTGACCTTCAGCAAGTTCCTTCATCTCTCAGGACGTCAGGTTCAACTACAAATTTCAGAGGCTCTCTAAATCCCTTTCCCTAAAATACTCAGCTTTCAGACATGAGAAAATGAAGGCTCGTTTGACAGCAGCAGGGCCAGGCAGCCACAACATTTTTTTTAACCTTGGCGGGAGTTATTTTTGAGTCCACAGTACCTTAAAAAAAACTGCCACTTCATTTCGTATAGCATCACCTTGACCTGTGCTTCAGGATGACTATCTCTGGTCCCTGGAGTAGCCCCTGCAGTGTGGAATAACAAGTGTCCTCACATCCCTCCAGACCATGCCAAAGGCTCATCAGGGTCCGGAATGACGCAGTGATAAAAACTTATGAAAGCTAAAGTTGCTACAAGTGAGAGAACATTTATGAATGAGATTTTTCTCACTGTACTAACATCAGGAAGTGAATCATTCAACCTCCCACTCACCAGAAATTCCTCTCTTTAGATCTGCAGGATTCACCATCCAACAGCTTTTACATCCAGTTGGGGAACAGGAAAGCGGGTCCCCCTATGGTGGGTGTTAAAATAAACAGGCTCTGGCAGCGTGAAGAACCTCCTGTTTCTTAAGAAGGATCTGAGACAGAGGAGGAAGTGCATGGACATGACATGCAGGTTTTTATACACTGCCCTAGTGTATAAGTCAAACTCAATTTACAAATGATGACACAAATGCTAATACCCATTTCCATATAAAGCCGCAAACCCATTTTTTGTTTTTTAAGAGTTTATGCTGCTAATCACTACAGGCAAGAGGACAGGAACTGAGAAAAATAAAACATCATGAGGGGCTTCCCTGGTGGTGCAGTGGTTAAGAATGCACCTGCCAATGCAGGGGACACAAGTTCAAGCCCTGATCCGGGAAGAGCCCACAGGCTGCGGAGCAACTAAACCCGTGGGCCACAACTACTGAAGCCCACGTGCCTAGAGCCCGTGCTCCACGAGAGAGGCCACTGCAACGAGAAGCCCGCGCACCGCAACGAAGAGTAGCCCCCACTCGCCGCAACTAGAGGAAGCCCGCGCGCAGCAATGAAGACCCAATGCAGCCAAAAATAAATAAATAAATTAAATTTTTTAAAAAAATCATGAAAGTTACAGATGCTTTAGAAACCTCCCAAGTCCTATTTGTAAGAGTTACATGTGTTCTTTGCTCAAAGGCAAATAGGTCCTGGCCCCCACCTACCCACTTCCAGGAATTGCTTTCCTTCATGTTTTACTCTTCATTCCTGGCAGTGGCCCTCAAAGGACACATGAACCCACTAAAACAGTATCCACATCCTTGCATTTATGTTTGTATGTGCACTCCTTTAGGAAGGAAGCTCGTACATTTCATTAAACACCAAAGGATTTTGAAACTCAACGAAGGTCAAGGACACAATTTGAATAAGAGGTCCTCAACCATCTTTCAGGGCAAAGAAGTAGATCAAATGGAGCCCACATGGATGTCTCTAGAGTCTATGGACTATTTACACCAGGAAGAACTTGAAACAGATGTCTGCAATTTGTATCCTCGATGCTCAATCAGGACCCTAACTGTATTATATTCAAATTGTCTGGTTACAACTCAAAAAAAGTATTTATTGGACAGCTACTGTGCCATGATTGTTCTAAGCATTAGTGACACAATTGGCTTGCACCACTACAACTGTGTGGGCAGTTAAACTACTGAAGTTCTCCTGTACTGCCCCAGCCAATGTCCCCTCCATCTGGAAACCCTGGAGTTCTCCCAAATCCCTCAGCTAAAGGGTGAACACCTGGAAATGCAGAGGGCCTCCAGGGCCCTACTCAGCACTGCAGTCAGTGCCCTTATAGATTGGTTGGTCCCAGGGTCATGGCATCTATTAACATTTTGAATACCACCCCTGGATATAATCGTGAGCAAAAATTGGACTGGTCCTTACCCTCTTTTGTTTACGGTCTGTATTAATCAGAGTAGTTAATAGAAGCTGCTGTGAGAAACAACCCCCAAATCTCAGTTACTTAACACAACAAAGTCTAGTTCTCATAGTCGCATACAGGCTGGCAGTATACCTGTCAGGACCCAGGCTTTGACATGGATTATGTCACTTCCATGATATTCCATTGGCCAAAACCCAATCACATAGCCAATCTAACTGCAAGGAAAGCTAGGCCCTTTGCCACCTGTTAGAAGGGAAATTTAGTTACCATCTTGTTTCTCTTGAGGGCATTCTGCAAATAAATAGGAAAGAGGATTAAATTCTTTGAGATCCTTGAAAAGGAGTATTCTATAAATTCAAACCTATGATTATATAAACCTACAATATCAGTAAGTGAACTAAATAGACTATTTGATGCAAACTTGTTTTTCTAGATGAAAGATTTGTCTCCCAAGAAGGGATTATCTACAAATAATACCCACTGAGAATTGAAGTTGGAGGTTGGGTTTTGTTTTTTGGGTTGCTTGTTTTGTTTTAACTGATTTATGCCCACATGAGCCTGAACATGGAAGTTTTAACCTGAGATCCGATACCTAAATATTTAGAAAGGTTTTATAGCAAACTGAGGATTAAACATCAATACATCATTCAGGAGAAAGCAGACGTCACTATTTTAACCCAGGGCTGAGTTAGTGTAATCTCCTCTCTTTCTCCTTACGGCATATCGAGCACCTGGACCACTTAGCACGTGTTCCAACAGCCTCCAGAATCTGGAAATATCCAAAAGCAATGCTGCTGCAGAAAGGAAATTAGGAGAGCTGATGCCATCCATCAGGAAATTGAGTATTTAGGATAATGTGCTTTTCCAGCTTAAAGAACTCTGTGAACTACATCTTTCTCACTCTGTTAATGACAGGAAATGAATCATTCCCTGCTTCAGTAAGCCAGTGAAGTTCCATTTTCCAATGTTAGGGAGTTAGCCTGCAGCAGGATTCCTCTCTCCAGAGGGCAGCACTGGAAAGGCCCCCTAACACTCAGAATTTCATAATAGGCCTGGACAAGACAGGAGAGGTTGGTACAACTCAGCACATGAGGAACACATATCCACTGGGCTGGGAATTCAAAAATGTAGTGTCCCTTCCCTGTCATTCTCCACAGAATGGTAAACCATCAGAGATTTGTGCATGTGTGGTTTTTGTTTGCCCCCTGTCCCTCTCCGCCTTGCACAGACAGAATGAGCTTAAATATACCAAAATCAATAAAGATGCCTAGTAAAATGATAGCTTGCCAGCCTAAAATCCAGCAAACAATATTACAATATTAAAAGTGGATTCTAATGAGTCAACACATTTTGTAATCTATCTTTTTCCCTGAGGCACCCCAAAGCACCCCTTTCACCAGGGAAGCCTGAGCAGGTCTTAAATGTTTGGGAAGAAAAATGTTAGGGAGGAATTAAAAGAAGGGAAAGATCATTGGTTAGCACCTAAATATGCCGAAGTCTCTTCTAAGTGTTCCATGGGGTTCATCTCATGTAATCTGAACAAATCAGGCCCAGGGTTGGTCCAGCCCTACACATTCATGATTTCTTTCCTCCCAGTGCCTTTTGCTTCTCAGAAGCAGCCCTCACTTGGTGTCACTGATTTTAAGCAGGGATACTTAGTTACAGGCAAAAATGTAAACCCACAAAACAGGAAAGGGCATGGTCATCCCTGTATACAGAAAGAACCTTGGAGGGCTGACCTGGGAAAACAGTACTTCCTCATCCACAGAGAAAGCCTGTCCCCAAGCCAGTGCTCAGCACACATTTCAGATGGAACACTGCATCCTAAATGGGTAGTGTGGAGAGAAAAAACAAGGAGGATAAGATGAAGGGCAGGTCTTCTAGGTGAGGAGAAACTGCACAAAAGCACACAATCATCCAGAACCAATGCAAAGGAACAGCAAACTGATTCTTCAATAGTACTGACTAGGAAAGAACAGTGGGCCAATTACATATAAACAGAGGGAAGGAGGGAGGGAGAGAGATGAGAGAGGAGAGAAAGGGAACAGAGAGAAAGTGGAAGGGTAAGAAAGACCCCTAGGGCAGCTTATGCTATATTTGGAGTGACAGGATCCTTACTCTTCTCTCCAAAGAATAAGCACTTTGATAGCTAAGCTTGAAGTTGAAAGTGGATTTTATTCTTTTCCTTTATGCTAACTACCTGCCCCCACCCTCACCTGCATACACACACACAGAACAGAAAGTTTGGTCATTTTCAGCCTGAGGGTTTGAAATGCTCAGACTCCCTGGAACCACAGGTTCAAATTCTAGCAGAATACTTAGAGCCCTCCTCCTTCAATGGTTGATGATTTGGAGGGGGTTATTCACTTTCTTCTTCAAGGTCCAAGTCAACAAATTTCCAGTGTGTACCAAGATTCTCTACTATTTATCAGGGTTGGTAGGACAAAGATGGGTGTGTTATCACAAGGGTAAAAGAGGAAAAGATCTAAAGTGCACAATGGGGGAAACATTTTAGCAAATTAATAACTCAGATCTCTTATTACCCATCTTTGTGAGGAATAATCATCTGTTAACTTAGGTGAGTATGAGATGAACATCTTGATTCCAAGCACCAGGAGAAGAATATGTTGATTAGAAATGAGTCCCAACTTAGAGACACCAGAAGCAGGAAAATCAAACATATTCATATTTGCTCCTGACGATTCATGATTTTAATCGAAGTGTTATATCTTTGGTAAAACAAATGATTAACTGTGACCGTAAGATGGAAACGGGTCATTGTTAGTGGTTCCAGAGCCCATTAGTGCTGCAGACCATTGGCTCTGGAACAAGACAGCCTGGGTTCTCTTCCTGCTTGATCACTGATTAAATGGTGTGATCTTGTGATCTCTCTGTGCTTCAGCATTCTTGTTTGTAAATTGGGGAAACAACAGTACCAAGATCATTGAGTTGTTGAAATAATTCAAAGAAATGACTTAATACATGTACAGCAATGAGGAACAAGGCCTGGCACAAAGTGTAAACTTGAAACTTATAACTTTCATGATGTCGAACATACCTGTAATGGGATAGAGCAGTGGTTTTTGAGGAACAGAGAGGACAAAGGGGCACCATCATCTACCATGTTGTTTAAGAGTGAGGGTCACTACCCAAAGTAAGAGTCAGGACAAGGGGTATGTGTTGCCTAGGGAAATGGTATGAAGGTTTAAAAAAAAAAAGTTAACTGAAACATAGGCATTGGTTAGTTTAGTATTTAACCACGAATGTTCACCATATGTAGACATATAGCTGAAAGATGTTATTTCATTTTCAACAAAACTTATCTTGCAGGCCCTTCTAGCTACATGAGAGCTGCAAATATAAAGAAAACCATGATCCTCACAGTTTAGGGGCACACAGCCTAAAAAGAAAAGCTGTATTACAATGTAATGTTACAGCACTGTGTCAAGGCATGTACAAAGTGCTAAAGGGGCACAGAAGACGAAATTATTGACTCTCTCTGGGGAACTCAGGAGGAATATGTGTGCTGAGTTTTGAAGATATAAGTTAGTTCTTTACGGGGTAGAAAGTCCTCTAGGGACAAATTGGTTCAAGACTATGAAGAGCCTTATATGATATTCTGAAGAGAATGGATTTTATCCCATAGTAAACTCAGCAAGGGATTACTCAGTGAAGTGGTGTGACGTGTGTCTGTGTTTCAGAAAGCTACCTCCAGTGGCAGTGTGGAGGATGGGTCTGAGGCAGGAGAGAGACAGAGGAAGAACAGGCAGACTACTGAAACAGCCGAAGCATGCAAGGATGAAAGCCTGAACCAGGACAGAGTCATTAAGGATGGAGAGCTGCAGACAGCTGGACAGGAGAAGTAGAAATAGCAGGACGTGTTATCCTGAGATGTTAGGAGTCAAAAGTCAAAATAATCCCAGGGACTCCATCTTGCACTATTGGCTGGATGGTGGTGTCCGATTAGAAAGACTGTAGAATAGAAACAAATGTCCTTATTTTGGCTTTGGTGGGCATGGGGCAGATACAAAGGTATTGGGACATACTGAGTTTGAGAAGCCTCTAGGTGATTAGATGAAGGTGTCCACAGGTAGTTGAGATCAAGTCCTGGAGTTCAGGCAAAAGACGAAACACAGACCTACACATCAATGACATTTAGACTATCTTTAAAGACAGAGTCAAGGAGAGCATGTAAATTGAGGGGAAGGTCAAGGACGGAGTCCATGGGCAAACAAAGGGAAAGGCAGCTGACAGAGCAGTCAGAGAGATAGGAATGTGGTTGGAGCAGCTGGTCGTGGAAGAACTCAGGTTTTAACTTTGGGACCTCCGGTGAAATTTCGACTCCCCAAGATTCTCTTTCTCACCATATACATCGATTAGGAGGGTGTTTACCTCTGATCTCACGATGAACAGTTTAGCAAATATCTGTGAAGAATACAGAGCCTGGGAGCTGGCATTAGAAGAAACATCACGGATGTATGATGGGGATACCACTTTCTGTCTCGCTATCCTTTTGAGAGCGTGGACTCTGGCACAAGACTACACATGTTCTTTGTACGACCTGTCACTGCTGAAGGATTAGCCTTTTCACCTCTACTGTTTCTCGAGAGGCGCCACCCCACTTCTGGCTCTGTGCCAGATCACGCTGGCTCCACATAGTATTCTCAGCATTCCGCATTGCTAAGTGTGAGGCTGCAGTTGCTCCACGAGCTTTTACAATCTCCTAAAAGAATCTTACTTCAAATGCACCCTCATGGTCTGAGTATTTGCAAAAGATGCAGGACAGCTATATATTTACCTGTTTTAGAGATGTGTAATCACTGGAGTCAAATGAACATGGATTATCATTTTATCTCTGCCCCTTGCTAGCCACGAGACATCACGCACTTTACTTAAGCTTTATGGTTGCCAGTTTCCTCATCTGAAAAATAGGGATGATCTTTTAATTGGATGCTATTGGGTACCAACCCTATATCCATTCTTCTTTCTTAACAAGACCCCAATTTTGCCAGGTGTCCACCTCTTCTCTTGCAGGCATGAGCTTTGGGGCAGCTAATCCCACCCTTAACTCCAGGAGTGGACTTGATTGATCTAAGAATAATTATATTCGCTTTTCCAAGGACTGATTCAGAAACAGGCAAAATTCTGAACACTAAAGCGTAATAGAAAATCTGCAGCAGACATTTGGGAAAATTGTTCTCACTTTTAAGAGACAGCCAAGTGAAGAGATGATCTCACTCTGGACTTTGCTGTGTTTGGCTGTGATGTCTGAAACTACTGCCACCATCTTGCTTCTAGCTTGAGAGTGAGGCCAGTGTAGGGATGGCAGATGAGAGAGAAAGAATAAGCTTGCACTTGACATTTTCGATCACTGAATCAACCAACTCTGCAGACGGCTCTAATTCTGGACTTCCTGTCGTGAGAGAGAATGAATTTTCTCATCGTTTAAGCTGGCTTGCTTTGGGATTTCAAATACTGTAATGGATAAAGTAGTGGTATCCACTTCCTAGGACTACAGTGAAAATTAAATGAAACCTGTGAAGTGCTTGGAATGTAGGAAGTACTCAAGTAGCTATTGCTACTACTGTACTGCTCCATTACTTCCATTTCAACACACCTTCCACATCAGTTACTGTTTGCAGGAAAGTTTCACCTTGTATGGTTCACCTTGGGAAAATGTCACTTGGATTCTACATATTACTTTGTTCTATAGTCTTGCAGTTGTTGAACCATTATATCCATAAACTGAGTGCTCTCCATATCATGAGCAATTGGGCTGAGTGCATTTCCTGAGTTATCTCATTGAATCCTTAGAATAATCCTGGGTCAAGGGCTCACTTTTAATATCCCATTTTGCAGATGATAAAACTATGTCTAGAGAAATGGACCTGAATCTAGGCTTATACCTCCAAGCCTAATATTATACTGCTTTGCTCTTGAATGCTGAAAAGACCTATTTCATAGGCACCTGTGAAGGAACAGATGTCTCCTGCAGCTCAGCCACGTCTAAAAACTTTTGCAAACGGGTACTTCTGTCTGTGATACTCCAGGTGGGGCCAGCCGAGGTACAGAGAATTGAAGCTACTCAGATCTAACCAAAGGGTCAAGAAAGCATTCTGCAAAAGGGTGAGCAGAAATGCAAATGCTGAGATGTATGTGACTGAGCTGAGCAGATTAAACTGAATGGTGAGCTCACTGGAAAGGAGCGTAAGCTCTGACAACACTCAGATCTTCTCTGAAGATCAGAGAAGGCCAGGGAGTAAGTTCCCTGTGTCAGGCAAAAGACATACTTATTCTAATTTAGCCTAAATAGAGTTATCAATAATGAGCAGACATGTGGTCATTTCTAATCTAAAATATATGTTATATATGCAGCATGTGTGTAGTCATACAAAGACAACTGGAAAGAAACATAGCAATGTTTTGCAGAGATTTCTCTGGAAGGTGAAATTATGGATAATTTTATTTACCTCCTTTGGGTTTTTTCCATATTTTCCAAATTCCCTAACCAAAATTATTATATATGTATTAATTATATAATTAGAAAAATAATCTCATAAATATTTATGTGTGTATGTGTGCACACTCACACATATACACTTTATATTAACCATACTCAACCATACTTCTACTGGGTCAGCCCACAGAGCCAGGACGGGAGATGGCACCCTGGGAGCAGCAGAGGAGACAATGTGCTCTCAGACAACAGCTCCCCAGGGGCTCTTCACTCGGTCTGTGAGAGAGCTAGGAGGTGAGCGTGACCAACGAACTACTGCTCAGTGGGAGAAAAAGGAAGGATTCTCTGAAAATTCAATAGCACTGGAAAGGGACAAAATAACATTCAAGACACATATTGTTCTTGATATTAGAAAATACCTAACCAATGAATTCAGTCCTTTTCTTATGTTTAGGAACAGGGAAGTAAGGCAGGCGTGGAGGAAGGAAGGCAGGCAGGGAGGGAAGGAGAAAAAAAGAAGACCACCACCACCAACAAAAAAGGCTTCTCTTCCTTAAAATCAGTGTCAGAGTGAAAAAAGAAATTACCTTAACAGCCAGCTCCAGAATTCTCTTTAGGAAACTGTTTCATAATGAAAACATCTTAATAAGGTAGAGCATAATGCTGTGAGAACAGGAATTAGCAGGAGAAAAGGCTATAACAGCTATGACATGAACAATGTGGACTTTTAAGAAAAAGTGCATCCAATGTTGAACTGAGAATATATGTTTTTCTGAGAAGTGAAGATACAAATTCCCCTCTGAATCCCGCAGAGCCCTTGGTAAAACTTACTAAACATACACACAGGGGCCCAGAGAAATAGGGGTAGTTTTATGGAAATCAGAAGGACTAAATTCTACATTGGGGTTGACATGGGAGTAGAACCCAAGCAGCCAAGGATGAGACCCTCCATGGACTGAATTTATTTAGCTTAAGTAGGAGCCCAAGTCCAGAAGTAACATCCATGGTAATCATTAGGCCCCGAGTCTTACTGTGTTCTTGCACAGGTGAACTAGTTTAATCATCACAACCACCCTGCGAAGTGGGAACCATTCTTATCTCTATGTTCGGATGAGGAAGGTGAGGCACAGACGTTATGTCCTCCACAGCCCATGCTCCTAATCAAGACGCTGAACTGCCCCTCCCAAAAAAGGATACATTGTCCCCAAGAACTCACAAGATGCTGTTGGACTTTCCTCACATTTTTGGATGGTGGTGAGTTTCTTGTTTATTCATATCTGAAGTGGCAGGAGGGGCCCAACAGACGTTTGGGTTAAAGGGATATAACGTAATAATGCTTTGTAATCAGACACCCCAGTTTTGCTTTCGAATTTCTATCTCTGTGACCTTGGAAAAGTTATTTATCTTCTCTGACCTTCGATTTTCTCTTCAATAAAGTAATGGGCTACTAAGAAGACCCACCTCATAAGATCACCTAAGTAATAAATCAACTAATGAACCTGCAGCATGGAGCACAGGGCCCAGCACATAAGTGCCCAATAAATGGAGCCTTTTATTTGTTCTCTGCAGTTAAAATATATACTGATGCTGAGAATACGAGCTAACAGCTGGCAACCAGCAAACCTGCTAAGGCTCTATCAGGTGCACCTTCTGTAAATGGAAAACATCTGGTTCACTTCATATAGGCCACTAGGGTTTCAGTCAAATAAAATAAATATAGGCCTGAAGAAAGTTTAGGGAAAATATGCATTTAAAAGGTCACTTTAATGCATGATTGTGTGTACTAAATATTAAAATGGGAAATAAAATGTTCCTGCCACTGTCTGAATATACTGTGATTAGTTGTAATCTGCAATTGACACAATACTGTTTTTCCAAGGATTAAAGTTTCTCATTCCAAGTTCAACACATATGTTGAAGCTTTGCTTTCTTTCTCCCACCAGGATTTTTATAGAGGAGCCTGAATTAAGATTAAATAAACATATAACAAACCCATATCACATTTTTAGTTGAAAAAAAAAAAAATGAAGGCTTGAATCAGTCAACCCACCTCTCTCCTTCCAGCTGGGCCATAAATGTCAGTTGTTCTACTTAAACAGAAACAGAGGGCCTGTCTCATGTCTCTATGGGAGCCAAGTAAGATGAGAAAAGAGACGATTGTTTCAAAAACTGCAATGCTGGGTGTACTTGGAGCTCTCAAAAAGCAATAATTGCTGAACATCAAATTTTGTGCTATCAAAGGGCTCCTGTTCAAGAGTTAAACCTCATCCCATCCCACAACAGGGCTTTGATGACATGTGATGTGAATAGAAAAGTTTCTATACAATTTCTTTCTTAAAATGTTCTAGGGAAAATACCAAGGCTGGTAAAAGAGAATCACTTAGCGAAAGGGGAATGATGTACTGTTCCAGCTTTCAAAAATCATTGAAATGCATCCCGCATAGTGAGCTGAGTTGTGGAGTCACATGCATTCATGCTGACATGCACCTGAAACACTAAGGATAACAAGTGTAAAACTGAATCCATAAATTTATATCCAGAAAATAATTTTCCTTTAAAAAATTGCATATTTAATACATCTTAAATGAAGAAGAGCTTTTGTTTAAAAAAAGAAGAAAGAAAGAAGAGAAATTCCATGATTTTCAGAATTCCAAATGGCTTAGATTGAATTTTTTAACCTCTGGAAACAAAATCAGAGCGCTCATATGAGACATAAGAAGGTCTCACTTATGCTTTCCCAACTTGTCCAGAGCAGATACAAGCTAACCTTTAACAGCAGTGCCCTAGCAACTTCTTTGTCAGCTTACTTCAGCCTGTGCCTTAGAATTGGACAATCTCAGGTGCCATTTCAAGGGAAGAGTTTTCCCACAATTGAAGGAAAATAAAGCTGCTAATGATGTCTGATAAACTCCTCACCCCAACACCCCCATCCCCCCTACTCCTATTAAGAAGCCCATGCTCTGTCTGTGACCGTCCCTTTGTCATGCATCACACTGAGAAGGTCACACTCAGGACAGGAGACACAGTTCTCAGAATATTCCGTAATCCCCTGCTGGGCGAGGCAAAATCCTTGGAACAAGAAATCTAAAGGAACAAAAATCACGTTGAAAGTGTTTTGAAACAGTGAATTTTGTGTATGTCAAACAGAGGATCATTTGATTTCATTTTGTTTTATAAAATGCTTGTGGGCAGAATGGTCTGATGTGCCACTTCTGTGGGTGTTCCCCGCAAGTTCACCCAGTATGAAATTCTACCCCAGGAACTCTTCCCCTTCAAAAAGAACACATTGTCCATCTCTACCTCCTTTTGCATGTGCAGAGGTTAATAATTCAGCAGCAGATGTTCCTTCACCAGAGGGAGAGGGTATCCTGAGGGTATGAAAAGATTCACTTGTCCAAAGATCACTTCCCATCAAGCTTTTCAATTAGAATCAATTGTTTGAAGACAGGGATGGGATGTCAAATGGGTATATCTGGGTGGACGGCTGGGGCCAGGGTGAAAGGGACCCAGCAGCAAAGATGTAGAGCAGAAACCTGCTTGGGCTTCACAATGGGGCTGTCCAAGACCCTCAGGGGTGGGATGAACAGGCACGCTCAGGAACTGGGATGATTAGAGAACCTAGAGACTCATATTTCTTACTTCTGAATTATTTTTCTCCAGAAAGCCCAACCAAGACCAGGACACAAGAGTGGACCGGAGCATGTACCTGCAACTGTCCTCATGTTACAATGAAAACATAATAGATTTAGGGAATCACAGCCCCCTCACAGAATACACCAGAATAACCTTAGAATCACAGATGTGCAACAGCATATTCAAAGACTGTTAGGATATTTAAGGATCCAGTTCAGGAGTTCTTAACATTTGGGAAGCCATGGACCACTTTAGGGAATATGACCAAAGTAATGAGCCTTCCCCAGAAAAATGCCCATCTGCACAAAGATAACACACTGCAAACTATTTTGGAGGGTTCACAAGATCTCTAAGGCCCTCTGGATCATGAGCAAAAAACATCTAACCCAGCCACTTCTCACTTTTCCTACCCCATTATAAAATGAGAAAGCAGAGGGCCCAATGGGTAAAATAATATCTCTAGTTTTGAAGCGCCGAAGTTGCAGCCGAGCCAAAGCTAGTTCCATTTCCCTCGACTCTTAAAGCAACATTATTTCCACTGCTTTATAAATCATTTTAAGAATTTGTTATCCTTTTTGTTTATTTATATCTCAGTTCCAAGATACATAAAAATCAGTGTCTTCTGCTGCCACTCTACTCTAAAGGGGCCACAGGAAATGTAAAAGGTCTAGACAATTAAACAAGAGCATCCTTGTTTTATATGCAGATTGATTTTTTTTTAATTTTTTTGATTCTGGGAAAAGAATGTTCTGATTAGAGCTACCTGGATACTCTTAAAGTGAGTGTCCCATTTATCCCTGTCCGGCCCCTCCTGGGTGTGACCTTCCATACTCAAACCATCCACCACATGCCCTACTGGCTGGACATCTTTTTGAAGTAGTTTCATCTTATTCTCATCAGTGTTCAGCTGAGAACTCTGTCCCCTTTTCCCTCTCTCTATTCAGAACATGGGCTGTCGTTCTTTCCAAATCAATGGCAAATGTTCCAAGTTGTCATGGGGCCAAACTCCCCGCTTGCCCCTGACTAATAAATCTTCTTGAAATCTAGGCCCAAAGTGTAAGCTATTTTATTGTGAAGGGTCTCTTTACACAATGAAGCAGGGATTTGGGTGGGCTCTCATAGAACTTCAGAGCTTGTAATAATATATCTTATCACTTGGCTAGGGGTGCTAATTGAAAATTACTGTGGACCAATATTTTTTGGATCCCTTTCTTCCTTCACTCTGCAAGAGCAAGGACTAGTCCTTAGAGAGGCAAAGATTCTAGGAAAAAGTAGAACACCGGTTGCATAAAAAATTTTTTAACCAAGTATGTAGAATGCTAATCTTTCCAAGATTGGTCATTATCTGGGGGTGATATAGTCATTGCTTAATGGGAGAGGCAACGTGGAACAAAAATGCAGGTCCTTGGGGCACTGGCTGGGCCCGTCCCAAGGAGGGGAGGCCCTGATGCCAGGTCAGATCATTCCAGGCCATCAAAGGTGACCATCCTAAGCCTTTGCTGTGACTTCCAAGCTATGTGCTTATTTCATCTGCCCTCTCCCCCAAAGGCTTTTCACAGCCCAGAGGGTACACACAGCAGAGCCACATTTGGGGGGCTCCTTAAGAACCATGTGTTAAACCCCAAAGTCTGATTTGGCTTCCAAGGGTCATTTGAATGCAGGAAGCTGCAGGAAATGCACCTATCCTTACTACCCCAGAGCAGCTTGAAGCCCAGAACACTTTGGCTTCATCCCATTTCTCACATAGAAGAGCCGGCAGACATCTTGGTGCTGAACCATCACTGGGCCTGGGGCAGAGCTGCCCCATGGCAGGGCCTCACGAGCAGAGAGAGGGGAGAAGAGCTGGCCTGGTTTCCCTGCATGCACTCCCAATGGTGTATACTGGAATGGCTCCTCGAGGTGCTGGCCCTGACTTAGCTTTACAGAACTCCCTCTAAGCTGGCTGCAACCTCACCAGGGAGAATCTCAAGATCTCATCCTCAACTCGCCAATAGCTCAACCTTCTCTAAGACTAAGCCCACCTCTCTCGGCTTCTCCAGCCTGCCTGGGTGACTGTATCCATCAATCCCACTAGATTCAAAGTCCTGGATCATCTATGCCCCTTCTCTTCCAGTGTGTTGATAGTATAAATTGTATGACCTACTCCCCTCAGGATCTTTCCTTTCCATTTTTAAGAGTCCATTTTTGGCAATTCCGCTTCTGGATATATACCCAAAAGAACTGAAAGCAGGGACAAGAACACCCATGTTCATAGCAGCATTATTCACAAGAGCCAAAAGGTAGAGGCAATCCCAGTTTGTCAACAGATGAATGGATAAACAAAATGTGATATATACCTACAATGGAGTATTATTTAGTTATAAAAATGAATGAAATCCTGATACATGCTACAATATGGATGACCCCTGAAGACATTATGCTAAGTGAAATAAGCCAGTCAGAAAAGGACAAATATTGTATGCTTCCACTGATGTGAGTTACCTAGAGTATAAAAATTCATAGAGATAAAAAGTAGAATGGTGGTTGTCAGGGGCTGGGAGGATGGGGAAGGGGGAGTTATTGTACAATATAATGGGTATGAAGCTTCAGCTTGGAAAGATGAAAAAGTTCTGGAGATGGATGGTGGTGATGGTTGCAGAACACTGTAAATGTACTTAATATCTTTGAATTATACACTTAAAAATGATTAAAAGGATAAACTTTATGTTATGTATATTTCACTGCAATTATTTTTTTTAAATATTAAGAGTCTGTATTTAGAAGCAAAATAAAACTAACAAAAAATAAATCAGGGCTTCCCTGGTGGCGCAGTGGTTGAGAATCTGCCTGCCAATGCAGGGGACACGGGTTCGAGCCCTGGTCTGGGAAGATCCCACATGCCGCGGAGCAACTAGGCCCGTGAGCCACAACTGCTGAGCCTGCGCGTCTGGAGCCTGTGCTCCGCAACAAGAAAGGCCGCGATAGTGAGAGGCCCGCGCACCGCGATGAAGAGTGGCCCCCGCTTGCCGCAACTAGAGGAAGCCCTCGCACAGAAACGAAGACCCAACACAGCCAAAAAATAAATGAATAAATGAATAAATAAATTAATTAATTAAATTAAAAAAAAGAGAGAGAGAGACTTCACGTGTTTCAATGCATCCTCTTAAAAAAAAATTAAAAATAAATAAATAAATAAATCAAAGTGTCACCTCTTTGGAGCATATGTGCTGAATGCTATGCTACTGAAATTGAAGAGAGAAGTCACTTCCTGGGCTTCCCTTCACGTTTTCACTCCTCTGTTGTGCCTCAGCAGCTGCCCTCAAGTTGCCAGTGGCTCTTGGAGGCCTGGGAGGCATGACATGGCTCTGGGAGAGACAGCATCCCTGCAGGCCCCAGAAGATGCCATCTTCCGCATGTGTTTCTGCTGAGATGATAAGTATTCACAGCGTGACATTCTGAGAGAGAATTACATAAATGCAATTTTCCTCAGTACTATTTCTGGACCGTGTATGAGTCATTCTCTGCCTTCTGAAGTGCTTGCATTGCTAATGAAGGCTTTCGATGCACAATACAGCAAGAATCCTTCAAAATTCTATTGAGATGGAGAACAAAAAATTTGCTGTTTCATTCTTATGTTCATCCTGAAGGGTTAGAGACAATTAGATGGAAGAATCAAACACTTATTCACTAGGTGCTTTATCTACAAAGCCAACCACCTGGGAAGTACTAGCTCAATGTATCTAAAACCCCCCAGTAATATTTAATGCTTCCAAGAGCTTGTTGTGCCAGTAATGAGAAACAGAGTGACACATTCCTTAGAGGTAGGTCCAGCTTACATTTTTGTGTAGAATTGAAAACTTGCATTGAGTATGACTAATGACATTTATAATGACCACCTTCATAACTGTTGTAAGTTTGAAGGACCTCAAGGTTGAAGGTCTCCTAAAACATCAATTCAAGACACCTTAGATCGACTAGGGCCCTAGGCCAAAAGCTTCTCATAGATGGACTGTTCACAGGACAGTCCATTACCAAAGGACTTGTGCAAATTAATACCTGCCTTCCTTTCTCTCTACCTCCCTGGCGGAATGAAATAAGCATGCATATGAGGTTACTTTGAAAAGTATAACTCATTACCCAAACATGAAGAATTCTATCAGCCCCCTTTGTAAAAATGAGGAAACAGAGACACACCAAGACATCAAAGAGTGTGACACAAGGCAGCTTTTAGTGACTTAAAGACCTTCGCTTTTCCTCCTCAACTCCTCTCACAATGTAAATCCCCAAAACTCAAGGGGCATGCACTTACTGACAGGGACTTAGACCCCTCAGTCTATTCAATGAAGGGACACAAGACCAAGGCAACCAGCCAAACAGAACTTCTCCCTCCTCCCCCTTCTACAAACTACCCATGTGGCAGGAGAGCTCCTTATTTGGAAGGGAGCAATGATCCCATTTTGAAGGGGACTTTGACGTCTAGTGAACTCCCCTGACAATGGGCTGCTTCCACCTCGTGTCCAGGTGGAGTTACTGTTTTCTTATTCTTCCCTCTGGACAGTATTGTCACCAAACAGAACATCCTTTCAGAAGTCCTTTCTGCCACTGACACCTAAGCTAGCCATCCCTCTCCCTCCCCCATTTCTGTTGACTTCTTAGACTCTCAGAGAGAGCAAGTACTAGAGATGCAGTCCAGTCCCAGAGAAGTTTAGTGACTTGCCGAAGGTCACACAGCTAGTTAGTGACATACCTAGTTAGTAGCATAGTGTTTTTCTTCTCATCACTCTCTCCTTTATCTCTAGCTCAGTGCCTGGCATACAGTTACCATTCAACCTATATCTGATACAATAAGTGAATGCTTTTCATATCTTCTATGGAACCAATCATTCTCTTTCTTGATGGGAGGTGGGATAGGGAACAGAAATGCAAACCACCTTTATTATTAATCCTATGGCCAGCAGATAAGACGACCAGGCACCTGGAGCTGAAGGATCTGAGGGTGTACTCAATCTTCTGAGTATTGAAAGTCACCTTTCCTGTCACCTGCACATCTAGATGTGGTCATGCTTTTTTGTAGCTTGTGAATGAGCCCCATGTCTTGCCCTTGGTCTTGCGTGGGAAATTATGAAATTGTGTGTGTGTGTGCGTGTGTTGGGGAGAGATAGGGCAGAGGCCAAAACATAACGACTGCCTCTCACAGGTAGGGAGAGCAGGTGGTAAGAAAGACCAGGGGTGCAGGCCTGGGGCTGCAGTTCCTGGGCCACCAGGTCCCTCTGCGGCAGTCCATGCTGCCGGAAGCATCCTGCCGCATTTGCAGGTGAAAATGAAATTGAAGAAGAGCAAATTCTTACTTACTGCTATGAAATCCCAAACCCCATCAATACTCCCTCCTTCCGGGCTGGGAAAATTGTGTTGCCCTCCAGCACAGTGTTTCCCAGCCCTGACGGAGGGCTCCACCTATGAGTGGAGCACAGAAAAGCTGCTTCCCTTGTGTTGAGAAGGACCCTTACAACCATTAACAGTAAGGATAGCTCAGGGCAGGAATCTCTTTGGGGCCGCTGACTGCTCCCTGGCCCTCGGGCAGCTCTGCTCCACCCTGGGCTCTGCTGAACTTGACAGGCTGAGGGATAAGGACCTGGTTGCTTGCTGAAGTTTTGTATGTGGCTGGCAAAGCTTTTGAGCATTTTAGAGGCCATGTGCCATTTGAATGAAGAATGACACTGTGATTTTCAATCTAATTTACTATAAACTGTACTCCAAAATCCTTTCCAAACCTTAGTGCATTAAAAAGGATAAAATTATTGCCTTCTGTCTTCCTTTGCCAAGGAAAATCAGGGAGGGGCCAGTGCTGGTGCAGTCCTATTCTCTGCCAAAGGGATGACAAAGTGTTGCAAGCTCATCTCCCAGCTCTTTTATAAGAACAGAATCAATGCAGACAAAGGGAAAAGGGGACCCTTTGTGACCCACTGTCACTTTTCTTATCCCTATATATTGGCCTTTTATTTGAGGTCAGGGGGTCTGAAATCCTCTGAGAAGAGGTAGTAAAATTAAAAGTATGGTAAAGTTTGTTCAGACCTAAAGAAAACAAAAATTACGAGTTGTGGTTAAATTCTTACAAGGAATGTTATCCAAAGAGCTTATTATATTTTCAAGATGGAGTCAAGCCCGACACAGAGATGTTCAAAAGTATTTCTTTCGTTTAAAGCTTCACAAAAGCAATATATCACAGTAAAAATGAAAAGACATCTGAGGAAAGGTTTTCTTCTACTCAGAGAAATGGACAAGACAAAGCTTTTAAGTGGGCTCCACTGGGCACTCAGCCTGGCTGAAATAGCACCAGCAGAGCCTCCAATGGCCCCATCAGCATGTTGACATTCAGTGACTTTTCACACTTCAAAATCTAAGTGACAAGCTTATCTCATTGAAACTACTACCATCCTCAAAACCAAAAGATTCTCAGCACAAGTGGCTAAGAAGGAAGAAAATGTTTCAAAACCACAATGAACATGAGAAAAATGGAAATCAAAATAAAAAGGATGTTTGAACTTGAATTCACGTTGCTTTGAGGGCTTTTCTATCATTCATTCATTCCTACATCAGGCTGCTAGGGGATTAAGGGCAGTGCCAGAGAGCGGATGAGAAAACCAAGGCTGAGTTACCGCAGGCCAGGTCTAGGGCTTCTGACCAAATGCCAGACCTTAAGGCTGGAAGGAGCACCAAAGCTGCCTCCTTTTCCAAATTCCAAGTAGCATCTGGAGATGCTCTAAGACAAGATTCAACAGCTACAGCCCTGGGCCAAATCCAGCCTACTGCCTGTTTTAGTATGGCCTATAAGCTAAGAATGGTTTTTACATATTTAAATCAAAAGAAGAATATTTTACCACACGTAAAAATTACATGAAAATCAAAATGTTTCGGTGTCCATAAATAAAGTTTTACTGGAACATGGCCCCACTTGTTCCTTTACATGTTGTCTGTGGCTGAGTTTTAAAACTACAACAGCAGAGTTGAGTAGTTGCAACAGAGACCTTATGGCCCACAGAGTCTAAGATATTTACTATCTGGCCCCTTACAGAAAAGTTGCCCATCTCTCTCTAAGATCACAGAGGGAAAGAGTAAAGAACAGGGAACATTCTGTGTGCTTCTGCATTTGGACCAGGAGGAAAGAGGGTTGTTTTCCCCATTAAAGATTCCTTCACCATGGAGGAGAACCTGGAGGCCAAGTTGCTCTTGGATGCTGAGGCCTGAGATAAGCAACTCTGTCATGGGATTCTGACCCCTCTGGTTGTGCAGCCATTAAAGTAAACAATCTATGCATGTTCAGCTCCTGCACTCAAGTTGCTTGGGCCCCCCTGTTATCTTATGGTAAATAATAGACTGTAATCACACAAATGTGTAATTACATCAGCTAGACACTGAGGAGGGAAAAAGAGGCAAATGGGCCCCCAGTTTGTGGCACTGGGCTGTGTGACCTGTCAGACATTCCAGACTCATACCCGGGGGCAGAACTCTGGACTTGCCTTGTTGATAAAAGGATGTTCTCAAGATGAAAATTCCTTGGATTGAAGGTTTTAATGCTGTCCTGTTCTTACAGTGCTCAGATTGAGTGTCAAGCAATTCTGGATCTTGGGGTAGTTGGCATTTATCCATTGAGCGCCCCACAGAGCTTCACACCCAAGCATGCAGTGCTTCCCAGAGCTCGGGGAATGTTGCCCTACTTGGGGGAGAGAAAGGGAAGACAGTGCAGGACTGTGTGCCAACAACAAGTCTGATTCATCCCTTTGTTAAAATGAACCTAAGAAGCTGCTGCATCTGTGTGTGCTGTGGACTCAGCACGGTTGGCACTGTTTACAGCCCCACTTGTGGTGGCTGCTTCATGTGCACAGATTTGGCGAGGGGAGAGATTTCCATGTTAAAGTCATTCTTCGGAGCACTTGGCGGTTGGTTCTCCAGTTACACAGCTCTTTGCCTACCATGCTCCTGGACTTGACAGACCAGCCTGGAATAATTTGGGGATGGGGCAGCATACAGATTAGCCAGTGCCTCGAGTCTGAGGATGAACAGGCATCTTGAGATGGAGGGAAAAGGCCAAAGAAGGACTCTGACACAGAGGGCACATGCTGACATAGTTCTAACTTATAGCATGAATTTTTCCAACAAAAAGCATCCTAAAAATCCAATCTGCACCTTGGAGATCTGCTTGAATTCCAAATCCTAAAGAAGAAGAGTTCTGGAACTCTTTAGGAAGAAAGGAAGAGACGGAGGGAAGGAGGGAGGGAGGGAGGGAGGGAGGGAAGGGTGTGACGGGTTTTGATATGGCAAATTGGCTAGGGGAAACTATAAGGACAGAGGGGAGGGCAGCAGCCATTTTGCAGCAAACACGTACCTTCTCCCAGTGATTCAATCGAACACTAATCTAGGCACCGCTATAAAGGGATTTTGCAGATCAAATTAAAGTCCTTAGTCAATCGGCTTAAAATAAAATTATGTCGGTAGGCCTAACTTAACCAGTGGATGCCCCTTAAAGAAGGCGTGGGCATTCCCTGTGCCGCACACCAATAACATCTTGGTGTTCGGCTGCTCTCCCCTCACAGGCACTTCCATTCCTGCCTGCCCGCAACAGCCTCAGCCTATGCCTGTGGGGTTCAGATTGCTCTTGATCTTCCCTCCTAGATCTGTCTGCCCATGGATTCCAGCTTCTACAATCATGTAAGCCAATTCCTTGTAATATCTACTGGTTCTGCTTCTCTGGTCGAACCTGACTCATACAGAGGACAAGTTAGCTAGCCTTGCAAATCAGGACACGACACAGGCCCATGATGTTATAAAGTCCACCAGCAAAGTTGTTCTCGATTGTCTTCCACCCCCACCTAAGGGATGTGACAGTTTTATATCTAAACCATGGCTCAGTTGGGCCACGATTTGAGATAAGGGGGTTAGTAGGGGACTACAGCAGATGCTCCAGAGTGTGTCATTCACAAAGCCTCCAGAAAGTTCTGCTACCTTCCTCCCATACGTAGGCTGAGAATCTCTGCAGCCAAGAGCCTCTGTGAGGCGGGCAAGGGAACTTCGGTTTCTTTTCTTCCACTGATAATATGTTCACCCAAAGGTATATCCGGGTGGGAGAGTGCTAGAACCTGGCAATGATGGAACGGTCACACCACCAGATCTAGATTCAACACAAGCTTTTCTCTGTTCTCCCCACTTCCAGCACCAGAGCAGGAATGATTCGGCCCAACCAGCACATTTTTTGTTAGTTTGCATACTCCTTTTCTACTCAGTAAATCATCAAGTAAGAAAACTTTTTTCCTGTATTTAGCCACCACTCCCACCTGGCCTTAGGGCAGAGTCAGAAGAGAGTACAGGTTTGCATGGCGGGGAAGGGGGCTTTGTGGCCTTCAACACTGGCCCATCCTGGGATGCTCAGGTTCCCTAGGGAAGGATGCAGAGGGCCCCTCAGTGGTGGAAGAGGATAAAGGAAGGGGAGGGTGGGCAGGGATGGGAAAGAGCCCGATTTCTTTCAGCTTCCCCATCCAATTTCCAGACTCTTCACCCAGGGAGGCCTCAGAATCCAGGTGGGAGTCCCTGAGGCTAGAAACTCCTGTGTTTGATTTTATGTTTATGTCAGGCACAGTCAGATCAACAGGCCCTTGGAAACACAACTAAGGAGGTTTCTGCTTGTTTACCTCACAAATGACCAAGAAGAAGTTGACACACAAGTAGTATGTTTTTAATGATGCACTAATTTAAAATCTTATGTATGCGAAGACATGGTACACACGGTTCCTATCAAAATCAATTTAGCCTGTGGTTTTGCATCAGAGCCAGCAGAGGCCCTCAGCTGAAGTGGGCATCATTGAGAAGAGCATCTGTTCCTCTCTCAGTATCCCTGCTCGTGTGGACCTCGATGGGCTGCACTTGCTGCCCAACTCAGTAATATTGCAGAAGCAATATTTCCATGTTTTCTTTATGAAGATGCTTTCTTTTCTAAAGAAAAAGAAGATGATAGTTCTTGCTGAAGATAAAGATCTTATAAAGGTTCTTTATCTTCAGCAAGAACTATTTCTGTTGGAATTAGACTATAGGATAATATCAATTCGGGAACAAACTTTTGGCTAAGACTGAAGATTCTCACTTGGCTGGATCAAGTTTTTGGAAAGTGAAAAAAATTTTAAAAAGAAAAAAGAAAGAAAACAATTCAGACAAGGCATTCCTTTGTATTTAGTTGATTCAAAATCAACTTTATATCAAATGAGGGAAAAATAAAACTGATCATGTGAATACTATTTCTAAAAGGAGAGAGAACCTTTTTACCAATTAAAAATACATTGGTAAACATATATATTTAAACACACACGCGCGCACACACACACACACACACACACACACACACACACACACACATATCCTATGTTTCAGACCTACCAAAAGCAAAAGAATACATTCACACAACTAGCCTTTTGCCTCTTTCAAAACTAAAACAATTCAAATTATTAAAGAATCCTGTTAGCCTCAATGAGGTTTGTGAACTTTCCTGTAAAACAGGCTTTATGTCTGTGATTAATATATTTCTGAACCAAAAATTGAGACACAATGTCTGACACAGAATTTGCAGGGGGAGAGAGGTTAGTTCCAGGAAATCCTAGACACGTGGTTGCTGTAATGACGCTACATGTAGAATAGCACCAATTTTTAAAGTTCTTCAGTTATAAGAATTATATTCTATATATTCCTTACATCCCTCCTCCCCAAAGGGCCTAGAAGATTACTGGTCATGCAGCCAGGCTCAATATGCTTGGATTCTACTTTATGGTTTATAAAATATTTTTACCTTTTTTATTTCATTTAATCATCAAAAATACCTTGACATGAAACAAAGAAGCAACTATGACTATACCCATTTTATTGAAAGTACTATTATAAGGACCTACTATATAGCACAGGGAACTCTTCTCAATACTCTGTAATGACCTATACGGGAAAAGAATCTAAAAAGAGTGGATATTTGTATATGTGTAACTGATACACTTTGCTGTACAGCAGAAACTAATGCAACATTGTAAATCAACTATAATAAAAAAATGTTTTAAAAAGGAAAGTACTATTAAATTCCCCATTCTGCTTTTATAGACAAAGGGGCAAAATGCCAAAGGTCATATAAACAGTAAATGGCAGAGCTGAGACTCATAAACACTCATTGATTAATGAACTGATTGATTCAAGGAATTGCTCTTTATTACCTGTGTAATTGGCAAAGACAAGAATAGAACTGAAGGCTTAGCTGATGTGGTTAGCTGTGCATTCCCGCGTAGCTCTGCAATGAGCACAAGAAGCTGGAATATATCAAAATTAAGTTTCTGCAGCATAAAGACAGTTGGTAAAAATGAAAAGAAAAGCTGCATACTGTGAGAAAATATGCACAAAATGCATATCTGATAATGGACTGGTACCCAGAATACATAAAGAGCTCTCAAACCTTAATAATAAGAAAACAAACAACCTTAATTAAAAATGGGCAAAAGATTTGAAGAAACACTTTGTCAAAGAAATATGGATGGCAAATAGGCACATACAAAAACTCTCAAAACCATTAGTCATTAGGGAAATGTACATTAAAATGACACTGAGATACCACAATACACCTATTAGAATGTAAACAAACAAACAAAAAACTGGCATTACCTAGGGATGGTGAGGATGCAGAGCACCTGGAACTCTCATACACTGCCGGGGGCATGAAAAGTGGTATACCCACTTTGGAAAACTCTTCAGCAATTTCTTAGAAAGTTAAACATACATTTCCCACACAACCCAGCAATACCCATTCCTAGGTATCCATCCAAGGAAATTAAAATTTATGTTCACATAAAAAACTATAAAAAATGTTTATAGCATCTTTAGTCATAATTGTCAAAAACTGGAAACAACCCAAGTAGGAGATAGATAAATTGCAGTACATCTATACATTGGAATACTACTCAGCAGTAAAAAGGAACTACTGATACATGCAACAACATGGATGAATCTCAAAAATAGTATTTTAGGGGCTTCCCTGGTGGCGCAGTGGTTGAGAATCCACCTGCCAATGCAGGGGACACGGGTTCAAGCCCTGGTCTGGGAAGATCCCACATGCCGCGGAGCAACTAAGCCCGTGAGCCACAATTATTGAGCCTGCGCGTCTGGAGCCTGTGCTCCGCAACAAGAGAGGCCGCGATAGTGAGAGGCCCGTGCACCGCGATGAAGAGTGGCCCCCGCTTGCCACAACTAGAGAAAGCACAGAAGACCCAATACAGCCAAAAATAAATTAATTAATTAATTTTTAAAAAGATCGTATTTTAAGTGAAAGAAGTGAGATACAAAAGGATAAATACTGTATGATTCCACTTTTATGACATTGTTGAGAAAAAAAAGATCTGTAGGAGTGAAATCCGATCAGTGGTTTCCAGGGAGTATGGTGGAGGGACAGAATTAATTATAAGGGGGCATGATGGAACTTTTTCTGGGGGTTGTGGAAATATTCTATAACTTTAGTTTGGTGCAATATGGCACCAAACTAAATATGGCAATACAAGGACATGAGTATACATGCCTAATTCGACCACAGGAAGTAGGCCCTGTGTGAATTTTTCTTGGATTGTACTGACCAAGGTATCATGTTGCTTAGATTGTTTCCCTACCTCTCAACATCATACCTGGTGGTGGGCCTGCCCAGAGGAAGAAGTAGAACCACAGCAACTGCAGTAGAGGCTGCTCCTTGCCGACCCAGTGGCCACTCTCCCTTCTTCCTTAGTAACAGGCACCTACACAGTTAGACTCTGCAATGCGCTCAGCGGACAAGCTACATTTCCAAACATCCCTTTTAGATACAGGTGGCCAATGAGATTTAAGTAGAAGTTACTGGGGAAAGCTGCAGAGAAAGGTCTCCAAAAGAAGTTGATTCAAATGGGATGCAATTGACTTTACTCACCTCCTTTCCTTCTTCCTGATGTCTACCAGGCAGAAGTGATGGATAGAGCTCCAGCAGCCATCTCTTGACAGTGAGGTGACCTTGAACATAGAAGGCATGCACTAAGGACAGAGTAGCAAGAAAGATAGAAGGAGCCTGGGTTCCTAAGGACCATGGAGCTGCTGTACTAGTTCTGAGCTGCTTGCTTCTGTTTCACATGAAAGGAAACACAAAAGGGCTTTATTTTGTTAAAACCATTGTTATTTTGAGTCTCTATTAGTAGAAGTCAAAAGCAATTCCTAACTGATTTCAGGATCTAATTAACTTTATTAAATGATACTGAAAACTAGAAAGTTAAAAATGAAAAGTTGTGAATATCTGGATTTCTCCTCTGCTTTAGTTTTCTTGAGAACAAATGTGCTGATCTCATAGAAGATTCCTATTATTTTAATCTGCTAATCTCTGCTTTTTTTCTTTTTCAGTTAAACTGAAAATGAATAGAAATGTACAAGTTAGTTATAAGTCACATCACTCTATGTCCTCAAAACTGCATGAAAAGAGTACCCAGCCCTGTTACCTGTTCCAAATCAGGAAAAAGATACCTTAGCAGCCAAATTACTAATTCCCCCCATCTTCTTATATTAGTACCCAGTGTACTCAAAGAGCATCAAAACACTTCCTTACTAAAGTATGTAATTTTGCCTTTTTTAGGGGCTGGCTAACTTATTTGGATTCTAAAGAATTCAGACAAGTTTCTCCTGATCACTAAAAACACAATTAAATCTACAAAACAGGTATAAAGATGCAAATTCTAAAATCTTAAAAAAAAAAAAAAGTAAACCCTCAGATGAGGGGAATGAATAGGGACAATTGCGGAGTGAAGTGCTTAAAAGCAGATTTATAAAAGAATACCTAGAATAAATGATAAAAATGAGAATAAGAATAAAAGAACCTCCTGAGGCTATAAAATATAAGAGGACCAGCAGCCGATGGGACTGACTGCTTGTGGGCCTGAACCTTCTCAGCCTCACTTCTGTTTACAAGAGCCCCATTCACACCACCTTACAAATCCTCCATTCACACCACCTCACAGGCTGTCCTGGGGGAGCAGTTTGGGGAAAGCAAGGAATATAAACAGAAGGCATAATAAACAAGATCACAAGTCCTGCCAGGTACAGGACATAAGGCAAAACAGTTCGTCTACACTGGGCTCCTAATCTAATTTTACCCTCGTTTGCGTTTCCTTCACCCCCATGTTTCCTAAAAGGGAGGTTTAAACCAGTTCAGGGGAAATCAAAACTGAGACGTTCTTGTTGGGTGCACTTCCTGTTGAAAGGAAGCCACTGTACACACACAGGGTGACACTCCACGGAGCACTGTCCAGGGAACCACCCTCAGGACACTTCCCAAACAATTGTAACCATAAATGTGTCTGTTCAGCTTATGCCACTGGGTAACAAAATTGAGAGGAACGGGGAGTCACTTCAACTACACTTCAATTTCTGCTGGGGAACATTATTATAGACATCTGACTCTGCCAAATCTGCTAGCAATCACACAGGGGTCCACTCAAACCACCATCTTTTCTTCACTCTACCACATCACACGTTCCAATACTGAAGTTAAACATGCCATTTTGGCTAATTCTACCATGATGGAGCAAGAGACTGAAAGTGAAATTGAAAGTTTAGTCAACAATTTACATGAAATCAAGTTATGGGGGAGGGAGGTTGAGAAGACACATACAGACACATACAGACACATACAAACAGACACACACACATACACACACACACACACGGGTTGAATAACCAATGATTGATTGACTATATTCATTTGTTTCCCTTTGTGAATTCAGTGAAATGAGTTTATGGGAATAAACAAAGTATGAATCATGCACTTTAATTCCACAAATGTTAATTAATGTTTAAATGTGTAACTTTATTCTAATTTGAGTCAGCTTACACTTACACATATAATCAAATATTAAATTAACTTAATTATCAAAAAAAGATAATTAGAACAAACTGTTAAGAGACCACGGAGATAGAGGCACTCTCATATTGCAGATGGGAGTATGAAATGTTACAATCCCTACAAAGGGGAATTTGGAATTCTAGATGAATTTACCATTTAGACCTGAAAAAATCCACTTCTAGGAATATACCTTGAAAATACACCTGCATCCATGAGAAATAGCATATGCATAAGTGTATTAACTATCTATTGCTGCATCACAAATACACTTACCAATCGTCTCAGTTTGTCTAGGACTGTGGATTTTACTGAAACTCATAACTTTCAGTGCTCAAACTAGAACAGTCCCAGGCAAACACAGACTGTTGGTCATTCTAATAACAAATTGTCCTAAAATTTAGAAAATATATTCAGTAAGCTTGACAGAGGTCTTGGCAATGATTTTTTTTTTCTGACACCAAAAGCAAAAACAAACAAGTGGAAGTACATCAAACTAAAAAGCTTCTGCACAGCAAAGGAAATCAACAAAATGAAAAGACAATATACTGAATAGGAGAAAATATCTGCAAATTATATATCTGATAAGGGATTAAAATTCAAAATATATATGGAATTCATACAACGCAACAGCAAAAAAAAAACAAGCAATCCAATTTTTAAAATAGGCAGAAGATCCAAATAGGTATTCTTCTGAAGAAGACATACAGATTACCAACAGGTACATGAAAAGATGCTCAACATCACTAATCATCAGGGAAATGCAAATCAAAACCACAATGAGATATCTATCACTGCACACCTGTTAAAATGGCTATTATCAAAAGGACAAGAAATAACAAGTAGAAAAAAGGGAGGATGTAGAAAAAAGGGAACCCTTGTGTACTGTTCGTGGGAATATAAATTGGTGCAGCCACTATGGAGAACAGTATGGAGATTCCTCAAAAAATTAACCTAGCGATCCCACTTCTGGGTATTTATCCTAAGAAACCAAAAACACTAACTTGAAAAGATATATGCACCCCCATGTTCACTGCAGCATTATTTAAAATAGCCAAGATACAAGAAACAACCTAAGTGTCCACCAGTGGATGAATGGGTAAAGAAAATGTGATACACACACACACACACACACACACACACACACACACACAGAGGAATATTATTCAGCCATAAAAGAGAGAATAAATTTTTGCTATTTGCAACAATATGGATGGACCTCAAGGGCATTATGTTATTTCTATGTGAAATAAGTCAGACAGAGAAAGACAAATACTATATGATCTCACACATAGAATCTAAAAAACAAACAAAAACCAAGCTCAGGTGGTTTGTGACCACCTAGAGGGGTGGGATAGGGAGGGTGGGAGGGAGGGAGACGCAAGAGGGAAGAGATATGGGAACACATGTACATGTATAACTGATTCACTTTGTTATAAAGCAGAAACTAACACACCATTGTAAAGCAATTATACTCCAATAAAGATGTTAAAAAAAAAAAAAAAGAAACAAGCTCATAGATACAGAAAACAATTCGGTGGTTGCCAGAGGTGGAAGATTGGGGGGAGGGGAGAAATGGGTGAAGGGGCTAAAATATACAAACTTCCAGTTATAAAAATACGTGATGGGGATGTAATGTTCAGCATGGTAACTATAGTCAATAATACTGTATTGCATATTTGAAAGTTGCCAAGAGAATAGCTCTCATTACAAGAACAAAAATCACCACTATGTGTGGTGATGGATATTAACTAGACTTATTGAGGTTATTATTTGGCAATGTATACAAATACCAAATCATTATGTTGTACACCTGAAACTAATATAATGTTATATGTGAATTATATTTCAGTTCTAAAAAAAAGTTTAAAAAAACAGAACTTAAAATGCTAAAACTAGAACAGTCCCAGGCAAACCGAGACTGTCTGTCATGCTAGTAACAAAATGCACTAAAATTTAGCAGCTTAAAACAATACAGGTTTATTTATCTCACAACTTCTGTGAGTCAGGAATCCAGGCAAGGCTCAGCTGAACTTGTGTTCACAGCCTCTGACAGGGCTGCGTTCAAGCGTCAAAGAGGGCTAGGGCCTCATCTGAAGGCTCAACCATGGGAGGATCTGTGTCCAAGCTTACTTACGTGATTGTTGGCAGCACTCAGTTCCGTTGGGCTGTTGGAATGCAGGCTTCGGTTATTTGGTGGCTGCGGACGGGGAGGTCACCCTTAGTTCCTTACCATGTGGGCCTCTCCAACATAGCAACTTGCTTCATTAAAGCCAAAAGAGAGAATTTTCTAGCAAGGCAGAAGTCACATTTCTGGTAACCTAGTCACAGAAGTGATGGCCGTTCAATATTGCTGTCTTCTTTGGTTAGAGGTAAGTTATGCAAGGGGAGTGGCTTACACAATGCCAGGAGATAGGACTCACCTGGGGCCAGCAAAGACTGTCTGACCCTTGGCCTCGGCACAGCGGAACACATCTGTGTTCTATTTCAAATCCTCTCAACTCCTACGTGTTACTGAGCTACCAGTGCAACAAAGCCCCAGGCCTTGATTAGCTTTACACAGGTGCAACCTGACAGTGCTTTGCTTCGAGCCTGTGCTGATATCTGATACAGATCATTGTATTCTGAGGGGTAACATAGATGGACAGAAGTACAGTGTTCCTTAAATTTTATTTAAAAGAAGAAAAAAAAAAAAAAAACTTAAGAGCTACAGAGCAGAAAGCTGAAGTTGGATGCTACACTGGAAAAATTATGGCCCTCCACCTGGGTTCCCAGGTAAGTTTGTTCATAGACTCAGAGCCCATTGATTGAAGGGGAGACTGGGTCTCCTCGAAGAAGAGCCCTGCAAGTCCATTACAAGCATAAACAATAAACATTCCCTCAATCTTTCCCCAAAGTGACCTATGGACACCTACCAGAACAACTGTGTACTGGAGAAAGGGAAATGCAGAGTTGTTTTGACCTTACACTGCTACCAAGAAATCATAAATGCCATTTGCTACTATTTCTCTGGTTAGAGGAGAAAGTACAGAGGACAGGTAATAAATGAAATTCTCACCCTGCTCCACGTCATAGTGAAACCACTAGTTATTTCTCCAGTAATTGAATTTATAATTGGCATAGGTAAACTTAGAAAATGGAAACCCTTCACATTAGTTCCCTGAATTTTGAAGTTAGAGCCTTTATAGTAAGAACTGTCATGTAGAAGGCCAGTGTGATTTTTATAGTTCTAACAGCTTTGGGTGATAGGTATATGCAAAGCAAAATTAGATACCACCCAGATTCTTCTCGGGCATCATTTCAGGGGTGTTTAAAAGTCCTGAAGCCAGAATGTGCCCTATGGGTGTAATGTGAGGCACACTGGGCACCCTAAGTATGCCCTCCACCCACCAGTCTACTTTTGTAAAAGGTAATTACCCCTGAGGGGAGTAATACATTAACAGGAAGTCAGCTATACCTTCTCTATCACCCATCAGAGGATCTTCTTAGCCCCAACTAGACACTCACACGATAATCATAGGCCACAACTGATCTACTCAGAACAATGTAGGGCAGGACCACAGGTCACCAGCAGGGCAGCACCAGGGGTCTGCATCAGGGAAAGTCTGTATATCAACCTGAACAGCCATTCAGCACTAGCTTCTGCTCAGATACAAGGGATGAGAGCCACACTGGGCAGCTGTGAGAGCTAACCTGGCTTAATATCCTCACTCCCCAAAGGAGCCAGTATCTCCTATAGCAACTTCCTAGACAGGCTTTCCTGCCCCGCAGGGGACACCCCGTTATAAAAGTCACCACACCCAGGGAGGCCTAAAGAATGGTGTCCTTAGCAGGAATGTATGGTCCTTGATAGCTCCCCCCAGCCCGAATACAAATGACCAGACAGGGGTTATTTTATTGCCAGCAATGTTGCTTGGAAATACAGTTTGCATTTTACCCTTAAGAGGTTGCCAGAATAACAGAGCTGTACAGTTACCCAAAGGTCAAGTCCTCATGCACAAGAGAAAGGCTTATTTGCCCTCCACTCAGCCACCCTGGGTAAAGAGCAGAGCCTACACATTCTGCTCTTCTTTAGGAGGGGGCTACTAGAGCTGCAGGAGTGTTCCGGCGTCTTTGGGGAGCTGCATGGAAAGACATGGGTGGAAGGAGGGGAATTCCTGAACCAGCTTTATCTCCTCCCTTTGTTTTTCTGAAACAAGCACTACTTGAAGTATGAGGCCGACGTGTTTGTTTGTTTGTTTGTTTGTTTCAAATATAGGGAGGCTAGGGTGGCGACAACCCAGACAAATCTTAGGGCTTCATCTGACAACAGAGACTGAGGTGCTTGGGACTATTAAAGCAAAATGTTAACTTAATAGATGTCCTACAAACAGAAATTCGGGAGATGGATGATGGTGAGAGTTGCACAACAATGTGAATGTACTTAGTGCCACTGAACTGTACAGTTAAATATGGTTAAAATTTTTAAAAAATAAAAATAAAAAAAGCAGAACGTAAATGCCGCCCAGTCTCCTCCACTGCACCCTTCAGATCAGGGCAGGACAGTCTTACCCAGGGTCCAGAAAGTCCCCTATTAGCTACCTATTAGGCTCGCCCTGGGGGGGTACTCAGGAGCAGCTCTCCTGAGCCCCTGAAAGCTATACTGCCTCCCAGGTAAGCCTGCAGGCCTTCAACACAGGTCCTGGGTTGGCAGGGGCCCCTCACCTAAAACCGTTCCTCTCTCAGGCCCCTGAGCCCTTAGGCCCCTTCAACTCTCTGCTCCCTTCCATAGGGCACCCTCTTTTCCTCTCCTAGATTTTGTCATTTGGCTCCATTCCACGTCCCCTGGGATGGAGCTGGAGAGAGTTTAGGGTCCACACGGATGAAGGGAAGAATGAAGGTCAAGCGTTCATTTCCACAGTGATCAAACTGTTCTCCTAGTGAGAGTGGATGCCTCAGTAACAATCTTCTGTTCTATTTTGCTGAAAGGATCTCTGATTCTTTTCTCCCCCTCTGAGTTATGTTAAGAAAAGGTCTTCTTCTCTCCTCTTAGTTTGATGGGTGCCATCCCCCAGGAGATGAGAGGCAAGGAACTCATTCTGCATATCAATACTTCCAATTTTACAGAAGCCTGCCTTGTTTATTCCAAGACACTGAATGTCCGTGGAAAATGGTTTGCCCTGAAAGACTTCACCTCTTCCCAGGAATGGGCAGCAGGCGAACTCTTCAGGGCCTGCCCTGTCCTCCTTATGGCCAAGCTCTCCCCTTGCAGCTTGCGGACTGGCACCAGCCCAGTGGAGAAAACTCGGTTCTTTTCTCCCTCAGCAAGTCCAATATGCTCCTTTAATGAGTCTAGTGGTGCTACGGTCAACCGTCCAGAGAGCCGAGAACAGGCTTGGTGGGGGCAGGGAGGGTGGGTGAGGACAGATGAGCCGGCATCTGTGAGTCAAGGTGAGCTATGCAATGATTCCTTAATGAATTTGTTTAAGGGGGGGGAGATGGAATATGGGGCAGTCTGAGAGGACAGAGGGGGGCAACTAGGGAAAGAGAGCAGATGTTGTAAAAGATACTCTTTCATGTTTCCTGTGCACTAGAAATCTGCAGATGTATGTTGGCAGGGCTACAGTCGGAGAACAGAGGGAGGCTGGAGTTTACACATCTGGAAATCATTTGGCAGGGGGCAGAGTTCAAACACTTTCTGCTTCAGCCGCTCGCAGACCTTCCTTGCTGCGCAGGCTGTGGCTGAGTGAGGGGCTGCCATTCAGACTCCCTCCGGCCTCACTCCAGGGGAAGCCCTACCTAAGCCGGTGGGTTTGCCTCTGTATCGGTTCAGCCACAGAGAAAAGTTGAAAGGCTGACAAAGAGAGAGAACGGGATTGGGGAAGGACAGGAGCGAAGCAGAGAATTCACCACAACTGAGAGAAGGCTGGCTGGAAATCAAGAAACAAAATGTACTTGGACCAAATCCAGTGCATGAGTTAACTTGAGAGCAAAGAACACCATTCAGTGGAGGAAAAAAAAAAGGCCTCCTCTGCTGCATAGTAACACCCAGGGATCATGCTCACACCACGGTTACTTTTCTCAGAAATCCCTGTACATTTTGCCTTCATTGATTTCAGGAATGCGGAGGGCCCTCTTGATCCTGAGGGAATTACTCCCTTTGGAAGGATTTATGGGGTTCTGCAAAGAGAGAGAGCAAGGTCTCTGAGGGCCCGGTCATCACCCCACTGACCCGCAGCCTCTGCTGCCACTGTGAGATGGGGTCCCTCCCAGAAGGGGGCAAGGTCAGCTCGGGTGTTCAGCTTCCCTCTGAGGGGAAGCACATCTCGGGTGAACTGGTGTCCCGGCTCAAAGTTCCTGCCATGCTCAACCGTGTAGACATATTGGCTGCAGCTGCCGGCAGGCTAGGCTTCGGTCTCCATGCGGCCTGTGCAGGAGGTGAACTCACAGGGAGCGTGTCGAGTTAAAGGCACTGGGGCTCACCCAGGCGGGTTAACACGGCCCAGGACTGCAGAAGGATCAGAGCCCGCCTGGGGAGAGAACAGAGCACATGGAAAGATGAGCCCCAAAGTACAGCCAAATGGGATCAATGTCAAGTGTGAGATGAAACATGCTCAGATGGATCTCCTCATAACCCCCATCCCCAAACCCTGTTTAACTTCCTGTCCCCTCTACCTTAATGGATGTCTCTGCCATCCTGTGGTTGCCCAAGGAGAAATATTCATTTCTCCCCCTCAGCTTATGTCCAATTTGGCCACAGGTCCCGTTGATCTTATGCCTTCACACCTATTGAATGTCTGTCACCCTCAGCATCTCTAGCCTGAATCGCTGCAGCAGCCTCTGAATCAGTCTCCCTGCTGCCAATCTTGTCCCTTGAGTCCATTCTCTGAGTTATCTTTCTGAAAAGTAAATCTGAGTGTGTCATTGCTCTAAATGGTTCAATGGTTCTCCACAGCTTTCAGGATAAGCTCAGCCTCCTAAGCATGACACACAAAATCTTCACGACCTGGCTTTTGTCCATTTTCCGCACCTCATCTTTGGTGGTGCGCTGGTAAACGTTTAACAAGCAGGCTTCCAGACACGCCGTGTGTCTTCTTATACGACACACTCCCCCTGAACAATGAACTTCTTCCAGCTTCCTGGCCACGCCCCAATCTCTCCCTCCCCCGGGCCTCTGCACATCTTTCTCTCTCTGCCCAGAAAGACCTTCCTTCTGCCTCCCCCCAACCAAGTCATCCTTCCAGACCTAGCTCCACCAGGTGGTCAGCCCTTAGCAAGCAGAGTGGCCACCAAATGCTGCCTTGTAATTGGGTGATGGCGGGGCTGCTGCTGTAGCCGGGCACCTTTGAGAACAGGCACCATTTTTATCTTTGTATCCACACTGCCCGCCGTACTGCCTAGCACATGTGTAGGTCTTCAGTAATCATTGACTTAAAGAACAAACTGTGCTGGTTTTTAATTTACTACTTACATTCTACCCTCTTATAAAAAGATTCAAGGTTGCGAATGAGTGCTATAAGCCTTTCCACAGACACAGAGCTCTGGGAAGTACTGAAGTCAGAGTAGCCAGAGAAGACTTCTTGGAGTAGATCTGCCAAAATTAGCAAATTAAAATACAGGATGCCCAGTAAAATTTGAATTTTAGAGAAGCAATGATTTTTTTATTATAAGTATGTCCCATGCAATATTTGAGAAATACTTATAGTAAACGAGTATTCGTTTATCTGAAAAGCATATTGAACTGGGCATCCTGTATTTTATCTGGCAAGCCTATCTTTGAGGAGGCTGCATTTGAGCAAAAGCCTGATGGATGAGTCAGATTCAGAGCGGGCAAGAGAAAGGGGACTGGTTTTTCTCACTGGAGACTGGTGGGAGGGGCAATAAGCAAAGTGCACGGAGAATGGGACCTGCAAGGAATTTTCAGATTGGTCTTGTTAGAGCCCGAGGTTTGTGCTCACCAAGGATGAGAGGCCGAAAAGGAGGAGAACTGTGAAATTGAAATTGAAATGGAAGTGATCAGAGAGAAGAGTGCGGCCATTATTCAGACATTTGTTCAGTTTACAAGTCCTGAACTGGCCCAGAGGCGATTGGAAGAAAGGACAAGAAGAAAGGGCAGATTTCTAAATGTGTTGGAGGATGGGAAGGTGATCTAAGAAAACCACAAAGATTTAAGACTCAAGAGGAGAGGCCAGAGTAGAAGGGGCAGGCAGAGGAGGATGAGCTTCATTTAGACCAAATGACATTGATATGAAAGTAGGACCCCCCAAGAAGAAATGTACAGCCAAGTAGGAGATGGGGTGCTAGGGCCTGGGCATGACAGTGATCATGGAGTGTCACTACATACGTGACAGGAATGGTTTGCAAGGGCTCTCAGTCACTTACATGGTCTACATACATGACAGAGGAATGGGACTATCCTCACACATATCCGAGGCAGTGTGACAGATCACTAACATGCTCGTGTGTTCAATGGCTCATCCTCATTCCAGGGATTCTCAAGAGTCCACCAGGCCACTGGGGAGATGTCTCACTCTTCCGTTTCTTGAAGGAACGATTGATGCAGTTCACTATAAGACATTCATAAGATGGAAAAGGGCATTTTCCCAGTAAGTTACCTGAATGTATTGTAAAGTCCAGATTTAATATACTTCAAATATGTGCCTAATTGGAGCAAATTTGCTTATCTACGTCAAATTGGCAGAGGTACAGTCTGTGGATAGGAAAATACTTTGAAAATTATACTGCACTATACAAATTTAAGAATATTATTTATACAAACTGCATATCTAAGAGATAACTGAAAATAATCACCCAGATATCCAAAATTATGTTTGTGTATTGCCAGATGTCTGGCTATTTCAAGAAAATCGAATTCAGCCTTATGCCCCTTCACTCCCTGTGCTCCTCTTGTCTTTTCCCTTTTTCATAGCATTTATCACTGTCTATCATACCCTATAAGGAATACCTTATTTTGTGTCTTCCCTGACTACCCACAAGACTGTATGAGCCTTGAGGGCAAGAATTTAGATCTGTTTTGTTCATGGCTATACCTCGTGCTCCAAGCAAAGCTTATTTCTGATTGAGTGAATTAACTTTAGTTTTCAAAGGGATGACTGAGCTTGCATAAATATATCTTGGTAGCTAGGAAGTATCCTGAAAGACAAATATGAAGAAATCTACAAATCACAATATCCACTGTCCTATAACTGACCATCAAACGGTCATGCAGGCCCATTAGGAGACACTGACCATGTAAACTTGATTGTCCTAAAAATAAGACATGTGTAGGCCAATGCCTGAGTTATTCCTGGTAGAGGACACTATAGGCATCTCAGGTGACCCGTGAGAGTTAATTTCGCTCCCTGAGTATGGACCTTGCTAAGCTCAACTGTTTGATAGCTCTTCTCATGTCCCTAGAGGCCTCAGGTCCTCACCCCACCCCTGCTGAGGATTGACTTAACAGAGGCACCAGGCAGACTGTGCTTTTCCCATCTTCCTAGGATATTGTGTTTGTCTCAAGCATGAGAGCCACATTTGAATTCCAATTCCAGAGCTCAGCATGTCTATTTGAGCCTATGATTCTTTTTGCACAGTTCATTCCCCTGTTGTCTGTAGCAATCCTAATGGTCTTAGAGTGATGACTGGACACCGCCTTGCACATGGTGTTCCGCAGAGCAAATGCAAGAAAAAGGATCCCTGCTCAGCTTCCCAGCATGAACTGGCATCCCTGATGTAGACAAACACAAAAAAAATACACTGCAGCTAAGGCTCAGATGAGCCTTGAAAGGCATCCAGCTGCACTCTTAAACCCAGCCGGTATGTGTTCTGGTTAAATAATGGAACAGACTGGCAAGTCTCAGAGAACCCAGTGCTGAAGTCCAGAAGGCTGTCATGTCTGTGTGTGCTTGGCCTCCCTGGGAGGCAGGAGGACAAGGGGGAGAAAGACTCAGTAGCAAGATGCTAAGGGAGATGGAGCTGTCCCAACTAAGAAAGACCCTACTAAATAGCTGAATCCTTCTTGGAGTCTAGTTTCAAGGAGATGGGTAGAAATTAGCAGTGAGAGGTGGGCCACAAGGCCCATAGAGGGCAAACTGGAGAAACTGAAAAAGTCACGGATGGCAGTACCTGAATCCCAACAGGTCATTGTGAGGAAACCTCATGTACCACTCAACACTCCCTCTGTCTCCTCTCATTGTGTCAATCACCTGGCCCCACACAAAGAGCAGAGAGGAGGCTCCCCTGCTGTCTCTTTCTACCTTGGGGGACTGTCTCCTGCAAGCCCTCCTCTTCCTCTGTAAAGCCACCCAGCTCCACAGAGCCTATCAACCCTTTCTCTTTTCCACTCCTGTCCTCAGTCGATTCATCACAGTGTTCCTCTGGCCTCCTAATTACTGCCAGACATGAAGCTGATGGGTCGGCCTTTATAGACACTATTACTGCCAGATCCTCTTCCCTTCACTGTCTGCAAGCCTGTCTCTATTTAAGCCCTAATCCTTTTTGCCATTTTTGACCTAGTTCCCATTATTTTATATTTTTCCATATTAAGTTAAATAAGCCACTTGTCAGCCTGCATATATCTTATCGGATCCAGCTCTTCTTTTGTGACTTAAATGAATGCCTAATGGAAAAAAAACTGCACCGGCCAGTCCCAGGGATTTATTCACTTTCTTAACCTCCAGCGTAAAGGACTAGATGGAAAGTCCCTTTAAAAATGCTGGTTACCACCTACAGGGGTGGGATAGGGAGGGTGGGAGGGAGACACAAGAGGGAGGAGATATGGGGATACATGTATATGTATAGCTGATTCACTTTGCTATAAAGCAGAGACTAACACACCATTGTAAAGCAATTATACTCCAATAAAGATGTTAAATAGATAAATAAATAAATAAAAATGCTGGTGATATTCCTTAACTAGGCAAAGAGGGGCTGTAACTCATTACCATCCTACTTTCTGCAATCTTCAGATGGACGAATATGTTTAAATATATCAAAAATATATAACAAGTGTGGACAAAGCACTCAAAACTGGGAAATCTACCCATTCCTGGATGAAAAACTGACAGCAGTTGATGAATGTGTTTCACAGATAAGGAGAAAGAAGAAGAAACTGACCCAGAGAAAAAAAGGAGAGTGTGAGGAATCAAGAGTTCAACAACAGACACTCAACCGAGGCATAATTAATCCTCCCTCCTCATCTTAAGCCCCAGATAACTGTATGTGTAACCGAACAAAAGCCAAAGAGGCACCACTTTAGAAAATATTATTTCTTGAAACATGCCTGACATGACCAGGGGTCTGAACAAAGACACCGCTCATGATAAAGAACCCACAGACTGGCACCTCACCCTCTTCCTGACAAATTTCAGAAGGAATTACATGCACTGTGTTTGTACCACAAACTCTTCGCACCAAACCAAACTTTTCAAGGCTCTCTTTATTGCTTGAATGTGCTCTATCTTGCTTGTCCATCACTTAGGGAAACATAAAGACTACTCAGTGGTGTTTTCATGTGCTATTCTTAGTCTGTTTTTCTCCTTCAAAATCAAGTAGTTTCATAGCTAACCAGCTGAAACTGTGGAGCACGTGGAACTCTCAGGGATTATACCCAGAAACAGTAATGTCCAGGTGGTTTTATAATCTTGGCAAGGAGTGGTGACTGCCTTGCCCTGGCTGGTGGCAACCTGCATTGCACAATACAGAGACGATGACAGGGACATGTGAAAAATAAGAAATATAATTTATTGGTTTTGGCCCTCCTAGAAGAGGAGCTGATGCTTATTTTTTCAATTCTCATTGAATTGTAGAATCAATCTTTTCTATTTTGAAAGAGTAGTTTTCATTACTGATAAAACATCAACAGTAAAAAATAAAGAAATAACATTAACTCTGACAAATCACGTGCTCAACAAGGTCCTCCCTGCCCATTCAGTTTAAAGTAGACTCCGTCACTCTCCTATCACATCCTCCTGTTTTATTTTTCTAAAAACATTACCATGAAATGTTAACTTATCTGTGTAGTGTGTATCTTCTCCCCTCAATTTGTCTCCCCACATCCCCACCTTGAAGGCAAAGTTTCAGAAGAGTCATAATTTCTGTCTTGAACATTATTGAATCTCTAAGGACTAGATGAGTACCTGACACAGAGCAGGTGCTCTATAAAAATCTGTGAAATGAATGAATAAATGAACAAACTCAGGCTTTGTGAGTCATGGTGAACAGTTTGGTGCAAACAGCAGGCATTTTATAACCAGGCAGACCTATGTTTGATTCTCAGTCTCAGTCCTTATTTAATTTGAGCCCTTGGGAAAAATACTCAAAGTCTTAGAATATTGCTTTCTTTAGTCATAAAAATGGGGTGATTAGTTACTACCTCATAGGATTGGTTTGAGAATTAAATGAGAAAACATGCATAAAGCACTAGCATAATTTCTGGTACACAAAACTCAAGATATGTTAGCTCTTTGCCTATTCCTGAGCTATTTTCACTCACCGACTAGTTACCTTTACCTATGATACAACTGGGGAGCTATGGAATTTACTGCTCAGAGAGCCTCAATGTTAAACAAAACTTTCAAATTCGGTAAAACAAACAAACACACAAAAGAAAGAAAGAAAGAAAGAAAGAAAGTGCTACCATCTGGGATGGGTCTTTGTTTCAATTAGTTTTCTGAAATTCAGAAGGAATACAGAGTTCAGCAAATTATTCCCTGCCCTAAATTGGAACATGGAGTCAAAGACAAGGACAGTTGAACAAGTCAACAAAAAACTTAATTTTGCTACAAATCAACATGATTTGGGTCTCTAATCTTAATGCCACATTAGGGGAAAATACTCACTACTCACATGTCACATAGCACATTGGAATTATAAAAGGAGGCATTAAACATAATCCCCAATGGAGGATCCAAAATTCAAATAAATCGATGATTACGGTTTCCTAGAGCAAGTTCACTGAGTTTCCAAGAGCCTCCCAACATCAAGGGAGTACATAAATTATACAAGGCTATAAAGTCTGACACAGTAAAAGTGGTTCGTTCTGAAAAAGGAAATGAATTCTTTAACCTTGACTATCAAAACACCACCACTGATTTTTCTATACTTTCCTTCGGAGTTTACAATTGAGAAGCCACTTCATTTTGTTTCTCTTTTATTTATATTTTGGGGGTTTAAGCACTTGGATACAAGTTTCCTAAATCTCAGGAAGGGTCACCAGAAAGGAAAACAATCCCAGTTTGTGGCACCCTCCGAATTGTGAGCAGCCCTACTTAGGATCATGGTTCACTCTACTTGAAATACTACCTGGAAAGTAGTAGACACAAAATTACAGGTCATCTGCTATTACAAAGAGATTTGTATGAGCCTGTTGTTTTGTAGTTTTTATTTTGTTTTCTTTTTTGTTTTTAAACAAACATGCAGCATATGTTTTCCCAAGAGAAGAGCCAGCCAGCACCAGACAAGAGTACAAGTGAAGCTCAGGGACTCAGAACATGGACTTTGGAGCATACTACTGGGTTTGAATCCCTGTTCCACATCTTACTAGCTGTGAGACCTCAGGCAAGTTACTTTACCTTTCTGTGCTTCAGTGTTCTTGTCTGTAAAATGGAATGATAATGATAATAACAGTATCTACATTGTAGGGTTGTAATGAGGAACCAATGAGAATTTGTAAGGAACTCAGTAAAGCTTGTTAAAACCTTTATGTAAGTCAATCATAACTCAAAGGAGATTTTCAGTGTTTTTGTTCTGTGAATGTGTGTCCTCAGTGGGAAGGGTAGGGATAACCACCCCACCCTTAGTGGGGTGATGAACAGGGACTCTCTTCACCTTTTCCCCCCTTGTCCCAGAAGGTGGAAGAGGTAAACATGAGTTGCCACACTTTTATTAAGTGAAAAACTGACAGAAGTGAAATGAATAAAAAAGCCAATCCCATTCACCTTAAAAATCAAAGGAGGATGCAGAAATTGAACCCTAGTTCTTGGGTTTCCAGGCCTCCCTGTCACTTTCCACAGGCATCATTATAAATCGTGATCTCTTCCCAGGGCACAGATCCTGAAGATAAGTATTGGCAAAGTACGAATGTCAAAATCTCTACCTTCTGAGGGCCACCATGGAGTCAAAAGAAGTAAAATAAGACAACATCATTCTAATACTCCTGAGAATATAATGCTTCAGCATGAAAAGAACCCTTCAAATTCTTCAGAGTGCCAATCTGACTGTGCCCTGTTCCTTATCGCTCGCTGCCTTGCTATGTCTTACCTTTGCCCACTAAGTACTGGGTGGTCTCTTTGAAATCTAAAAATAATTTTCAGTACACTCCATGAGAGCAGCCCATCCGCTAAGAGAAAATTTAAATGAAACTTCTGAATAGCTTTCTTTACCATGAGATGGGGATGGTTTTAAAACTAAAGTTTCTGAGGGGGAAGAGGAAGTGTAATTTGTGAACCCAAACTGGGTACCCACCAGAGAGGGCTGTTCATGGATTTTGGGCCAGTCCAGATGAGCTATGGATCTCCAGAACCCAGGGCAGACTCTCCTAACCAGAGGATAATTCTAGAAAGTGAGAACAGAGACAACATCACCCCACTCATCACTACTGTAATAATGAAGAACCATAATGACAATGGCAGGAGAAAGCAGAGAAAATAAAATGTTACAAGACAGAGAGGCAGTTAGGAAAACTGCATACCGATCATTTTTCTTCAGGACACACCATTGAGAAAAATTAAGTCTTTAACCTCTGATGGCTTCCTGTGGTGAAGCCATAGAAATCTAATTGAGAGACTCAGGTCCACAGAAATCTGCTGTCTGCTCCGGCTGCAGAATCATATTATGATAAGCCTTTGACTTGATTACTGTAAGAAACAACGAATTGTTGCTAAGACATCATTATGTAGACTGCACACCCAAACGATGCTTTTCTAGTCTTTGTTCACTGGTCTCTCCCCCCATTATCTCCAGCAAACAGATGAAGGAGAAACCTCAGGGGACACTGTATTCTGTTTGATTCTGGGGGGTTTCCAAATGCATTTTGTATTTCCATTGTAGAAAAGACACAATTGAGTGGTGTAGAAAAGACAGAAGGGCAATTACTTCTGGGATAGCATTGTAATATTACTGATATTACAATACACTTTCTATTTGTGGAGTTAGTAAAGATGCTGGAACCACAAAGGCTTCTCACAATTATGTGCTTGCTGCTCATTATATCTGCCCGTTGCACATTCTGAGACAGTAGAAGTATATCTTTCCGTTTGCCCACAAAATTTAACTCCAATAGTATCTGCACAGAATAAACCCTAGCCAAGGGGTGGGGGTCTCAGCACACTTTTATACTTTTTCTTTCTCTGGCTACTAGCAGGTGTAAACAACTTGACAAGGCCTGTGGGCTTTCTGAGGAACAAGAGGTGCCTGAAATTTTGTCTCAAGTCTTCCTCCCTGCTCTCCATTAGAGTAACTTCATTCACTGTTGCTGTAAACCTCCACCTCTTCTTCATCCAGGAATCCCCATGTGAAAAATGAGCTGCTCTGGCCTTCCCTAACTCTCCCAGAACACACAGCACAGCCCTCGCCCTCCTGACCAAACAGAGCTTTTCTCAGAAGCATCACTTCCTGTTACAGTGATCTCTCTACAAGTCTGTCTCCCCAACTTGGCATTTGCAACCCTAGAGCCAAGCTTAGTTCCCAGCTCTTGGGAAATGTTCTCTGAATAAATGAATGGATGAAAAAATTAATCAACTAAAGATTGCAACTAAACAGTTAGGAAGCCTAGGAACATAGGATGTTCACACCTCCTAGGAGTACAATTCTCTCATTAAGTATGAAGTTGAGGTTGCAACTGCAAATAGAGTACCCCCAAAGTAGCACGATAATTTTTGATCGACCAAAAGTATCCAGTATTGGTTGTATTAGCTTAATCTTCTATGACATGAAACCAATAAAGGGCAATACAGGTTAATTTACCATAAAGAGTAACAGTATGAGTAGATGTTATTTTCAGTGATGTTCTTGTTCTGCAAATGGGCAGTGGGTTCCTAGGCATTCATTATCCTATTAAAAATATTGAACCACACAGGTCTTGAACCCAAGATTGTGATCAATGATCAATTAAATTCTACACAACTAGGGGTTTAAAAAAATTAAAAAGAGCAAATCTTCCTGTAATGTATAATCCTCAATCTTTTATTATAATTATCTGTTTTTGTATAGCTCTTCAACTTAACTAGTACTCAGTGTTCTTACTTAATGATTTAGATTTTTTGTCTAAAGCTTAAAAAAATCCTTTGTTAATACTGAAAATGGTAGATAGACAGTGCTCAGTATCCGTAAGTGAGCTGAACAGTGATATGAGCCTTTGATTTTAAGCAGATGTTCTGTTTAGGGGACATTATGGACTCATGACCTATTTGAATCTACACAATAAACTATGTTAATATAAAAAGAAAGAAAACAAAGACAATAGGTTTTGCTATACTCAGGCACAAAGCTTAAAAGAAAGACTTGTGAAAAACCAATTCAGTCCTTATTTTCTCTCATTCATGAGCAGTGTCCTTTGCTGTCATAAAAACTAATCCTGGTTAAAGTTCAATTCAGAGGACAGAACTGAATTAATTAATGTTCCAACAACAATAACAACAATAAAAAGAATACTAACTGAGTGATGACTTTCCACTTGTATAAGGCTTTGCTGTTTCCATGACATTAGAACCCATATTTGTTACCAACGCTAGGATTCACCCAGCACGCAGCCAGCGGAGCAGAGAGCCCAGTCTGAGCTGAATAAATAATCATTTGTGACGGTGACTGCGTTGATGAGACTATCCACAGCATTCTGCATCAATCGTTCAGGAGTTAGTATGAAATCTGATCATAAACACTTCATTTTATGGCTTGCTTAGTACTCACCTAGAGAGAGCAACACGATTAACAGGAATGAGATTAGAATTTAAGCAGAGGGAGCATTTTACTATGTAAGGCTATAACGGTGCCTAAAACGAGTCAATTAGCTGCAGGTTGAGAGCTCACCCTAAACACAAGAGGATTTCCGATCATGAAGAAAATGCCATTTTGCTTTATGTTATTGGAAGGATCTCTGAGTTACCATTTAAACCTGGGCTATAAGAGACTATCACTCCTGAGGCCTTCATAACAATTGTTCTAAATGTGGATCTCATGGATGGCAACCTATCTGCAAGGACCTTAGAGGGAAGTGCAATGTCACAGAATGTGGGTTAAGGAAAGGGTTTTGCTGAGGAAAGCGGAGGTTTGCACAGCTAGGCTCAGCAACAGTAGAGGAGGTGAGGTCACCCACTGTATCCATGGAGAGGGGGGCCAGGGCACCCTTCTGGACAAGCAGTGTGGCTTATGCCCCAGTAGAGGAACCCGAGCCCCTTTCTCTATGCCTTTGTTCAGGACACACAGGAGAAGGTGGCTTTGTTATAGGAAGGGCAGCTAGACTCCTGCTGCTAAGTGGGCTGGCTTTAGATGCCAGCTGTTTATTAGAATTGTCCAGGAAAGCCAGGCACCCAGCACCCAGAGATCTTGAGGCCCGTGAGGGATTGCAGGCCATCCTGCTAGGGAGAAAAGCCACCCTTCATGTGAGAAGCTGAGCTTGGACACAACTCCTCTCCCTGTCAGGGGGAAACCCCCAGGGCCAGCTGAATCACTGTCAAGGCAACATAGAGAGGGCATCTAAGGTCATCCGCAGATATCTATTCCTTACATCACAATATGACCCATGAAAGTTTGCAAAAGACTGTGAAATGAAATCATGCTAATCTAAATTCTTTGCTTCCCTGTGTCTTGATGTGGCTTTATTAGAATGATCCTGTTCTAACTAATGTGCAACAAAGTATTCTGTGAAAAGAGGGCATCCCTTGCCAGGTTTCTTTCTTTTCTTAGAACTAACTGTACATATTTCTCTACCAAGCAATTATAAATCCTTTGCCTCCTTTTATTTTGTAATTTATTACACTAGGACCAACGCTAGGGAAAAAAAAAACAAACTGTGGTGTAGATCACATTTGTCATCAGAGCTCCCCACTTGCACACTGCTGTCTCCCTCCCCAGGTACAAGGTCCTTGCATTGCCCACTTGGGCCTCAGCCTCAGGGCACTAACCTCCCAACCTGACCTGCTTTCACCAACAAGACTGACTGCCTGCTTCGTGCCTGATTCCGTAACAATAAACGCTGATTTCATATACAGGTAAATTAACTCTATTAAATTGTTTCACTTTCTAGTGTGCAGTGAACTGAGTGGCGATGAATATTCTAAGCACTCAGGGAGGATAGGCTTCTTAGTTCCTTACTTTGTGTCTGTGTCTTTGCACTTGGATTCAGCTTGGCTTGCTGCCACAGAGGAGGCCGGACTGTAACAGCCGATGAGCCCTCACATAACACACTTGAAGTCCTTTGGTTAGGTTCACACCAGCCTCTTGTCCCGGTCTGGATCTTCCAGCTCCTCCAATTTACTTCTTACCATCATTCATTGTATGTGTCACTGTTGCAGACCACTTCACTCCTTTTATGGAATGAGGTTGTGTATAAATCAACTAGTGATAAATGTGCCCTCGGGCATTGCGCCCTAACAGTTAGTTTCTGGTGTATGTGAATCTCAGAAATGAAGCCACAGTCTCAAGTTCTTGTGGATTAGCTATTAAATACTTGGTTGACTATGAATGATGTCAAAACAGTGTACTGAACTTGGAACCCAAAAATCTCAGTTTGATTCCTGACCCTGAATTTGCTTATTTACCCTAAATTTCCCTTTCTCCTTTGTTGTTTCTCCATACTGAGGAGGGGTGGGGCATAATAAAAAAAGAAAAGCAAAAGGCATATTCCACAGGAAATCACCAGAGACTACATTCTTGGCAACCCTTTACTGTCAGGGACAAATTTTTTTTTTAAAAAAAGGAAATATCATAGAAAATAATTTATTAACTGATTAACTAGCATGACAAGATATGATTCGTAAGGCTCATTAACAAACCAACTGCTAGCCAACACTCCAAACCTTCTTTATGAGACCTTTTAATGTTCCTTAAGCTAAGTTTCCGAAGGTCTAAGACAGATTGCTTGACCTTGAGCCCATATAAACAAAGTTCTCCCAAGTATCCCCCAAGCCCTCCGGTGAGGGCCGGATGGCTGGATATGCGATGGCACAGGAAGTTCAGCATGTACTGCACGATGCACGCTGAGGAATGTCTGCAGCCTTGGAGAATCAAGCAGGTACCTGTCTGTGTTTCTTGTGATCTCAGGACCTGGGAATCAGACCAAGTCACACCATGTTTCAACTGCAGCAAATCATCAGCAAAACAGGCAAATGGCAACAGTGCAATTGCAACAACAAGGAGGTGGCACTTTTACCAAAGATGTTATCCTGAAAACACAACTAATAGGCTAGAATGTAAACAGCACACCTTTCTCAGAAACAAAGAAGTCTTACAGCTGTCAGTGGATCCAAGTCTCCTGATTCACTTCTCTACAGTGGGCATTTGAGGTCCCTTCATAATATATACGAGTGAACAACTGAACAAAGAAACAATGAAATAAATGGCACTCCTGTCAATGTTTCAGAACCACCAGAGGACACACCAAAACTTCAACATAAACCCCAGGTCTTCTGCTTCCGTCAAAATGTTTCTTAGTTGCTCTTACTTCTATATTAATCAGCCTCCAGCTGGTTCAAGATTTGTCATCATAGTGTGAGATTCTTTCCTTTTTTTATGTAAAATTAGGAATTCAATTCCTTTGTGGTGCATCTTTTTAAAATCTATAATGATTTTTTCTTCTCAACTATTATGTCATTCAATTTTGAGAGCCATAGGACAAAGCGTATATTTTCTCATTTTTTAAAAACATCAAAATATCTGAATATTTTAAGTATGACTGAGTGATGAATTGTCCTAAATAAATTTCTTAGATCCTTCATGTATTATGGGATTTGACATCAAAATCGAATATTCCACAAGTACAAAAGCATTATATGTGTCAGAAGTAGCCCAGCTGCTCCAGAATAAGCTGGAGTGGATGACCAAAGCCCACCTGTCCCATTACACTCCCTCCACACACACCATCACCACCCTCACACACAATATTTCCCTACACACAACCTCCCAGATGGACACAGAGGCACCTCTGCAAAAGATAGGCTAAACACTACTACCCTAAATATAGTTCAACCATAAAGTCTAGTAATAGATATATAGTTCTTTCAGATACTTCAAAACAATAAAAAGCATTTTTTAAATATTTCTATAGGCTTAAGATTCTAACAGCACGTTGAGTAACTACTATATATCACCCTGTCCTTGGAGTTATATATTCTCATTAACATATTTTTCCCGAAGCAGGAACCAGTTGATTTCTATATGATGAACTGAACTTCCAGCTGGGTCAATGCCTCCGTAGTACGAATTATCTGGGAGATATCACAGCTACAATTTTCATGATCAACTTGCACTGTTTTCCCCAGCTACGGCAAAAATCCAGCAGTTTTTCCAGGCCTCCTGCTTTGTGGATGGTAGAAAATGTTATAGTTACGCTGAGACAGAAGTTGATGAAAATTTATATAAAAGAAGCAAAAAAAAAATGTGTGTGCATGTGTGTGTGTATTATGATATATACATCACTCATCTGGTTGTACAGGAAGCAGGCACTAGAACAGAGCAGGTCTCTTTCTTTCAAAGAGACCCATGTCATTTTCCCAGGTTTTATCCAAATACAAATTGCAAGACAACCTAGACCTTTTTCCCTTTCACATCCTTGCACTGTGCTCCCATGAATAATTTCTGGGCTTACCTCCTGAGTCTGCCACACAGTGGCTTTGTGACAGTTGACAGGTTACTTAACTTCTTAGAGCCTCTCCTTGAAAATGGAGATATTAACATCATCTCTCTGAGAGTTGCTATGGTGATGAAATAAAGGAGCAACAATGTAAACTTCTGGGCGCTTCTACTCACTTACATTAGATCATTTGCCACTCCTGCCTTTCTTCAAGAGTAAGATTATCTGCACCATTATATCAATACCCCACCTTCAGGGTACAAACTTGCAAAATATCAGCTTTTCATCTCTCTGTCCATCAGTAAATGGATACCCTATGCACACACAGAATGCACAAACATGAAAATGTTCACTTTTAATGACAACGGTACCAGCATCAAGGGAGTCGCATAACAGACAACATGTTTTAAAGTAAGGAATTATTTTTCGAGTATTAACTTACCAACTTTCCACACACCAAGTTCCCAAAGCAGTCAAGAACATTTGAGACCCTGCAGGCTTCATGTTTCCCCTAATGGGGCACTAATTGTTTTCAAATAAATGCCCTTAGTGTGCAAGCTCTCTGTGTAGAATGAAAATGGATTAAGGAATGGTAAGCATAACCCATCATTCTGGTGTCTACAATGTCACACTTCAGAAGATTCCCAGAAATATCTGGTTGGGATTAAATATACTTAATATCCAATAAAAATATTTAATACTTGAACTATAAGAGTATCAATTGTAAAACACCTCCCTCAAAAACAAACACAATTCTATCACTGCTTCCTATAACATTTACTCTTCCTAAAATGATTTTATCTTTAATACACACGTGCACACACACACACACACACACACACAACTCCTTTGATACAAAGTATTTTCTATGTGAAAGGCTCTTTAATTTTGTGTTTTCCTTCTTTATTTGCAACCTTTTTAGGACTTTAAAATGAGGTGTTTTAACAGCGCCACCTTGTGGTGATGAGCCATTTCAAATTCATCACTTCTCTTCCCCCACCTTTTCTTGCTTCTGTTTTGTGAGCTGTTTTTTCATTTGTAGTCATTAATCATTCCTCAGCTTTAATGTTACTGAGGATGATAAAGATTTCATCAAAACAAAGTAGGTCATTAAAGAAACTAACAAAAAAGCAATGGTGTGAGCAGAACAGTAGAACCCATACACTTAAGAATATGCCTCTCTTCAGGGGAAAGAAGTGTAACTAAAAATCAACCAGAGATTTATTAAGAAGAATTTCCAAGTGGGTTTTAAAGGAAAAGCTAATCTGATTTAAAGCACTTGGGCTGGAGTTTTCCTTTCATCTCCACCACATTTTCTGCCCTGTTGCCAGTCTGAGAGCCAGGCAGTTCAGAACAGTAAGCAAATGTTTCCCAGAAACAAACAACGGAATATCAAAGCCATTGATATTCTTCTCACAGCAGCCGGAACCATAGCCAGGTGCTCAAGGAATTGGTTCTTTATGAAGAAATAATCAAATATTCCTTCCTTTCTTCCTTCCTCCTCATTTCTGCTTCCTCTCACATTAACTACCAGCATCCCTTTCCCAAGGGGCCAGAGTGCTACTTGGGAAACTAATAATAATGTACATTTTTTCCTAAATCGCTTCAGCTCCAAGGATTTAGACATTCATTAGGAGCTTATGCCCAGTAGCAGGTCTGACCAGTTGATCATCAAAACAGGTAATGCATGTACTCTTTTGAGGATTAGATCATTAAATCCATTGGAAACATCATCCAGCCTTTAAAAGTCCTTGACTCTTTCAACTTTGAAAAAGACCATTACGTGGATTTGCATGGTGAAAAATGAGAGGGAAGGAGTGAAGACTTGAGAATGGTGGCTGGAGAACATCTACTCATGAGTCTAACAGCAAGAGCACCCAGGCTACTAAAAGACCTTCCCTGTGCAGAGAGGCCCAAAGGGAAGGTGACCTCCTGATTTAAAGGTCAAACTCATATACGCACACATATGTGCACAAAGGCACACACATGAACACACACACACACGTGCACACATATTAATACACACGTACTGAAACAGTCATCCAGTTCATTGGCATAAGCCTAGGGTTGAACCCAAGCTTTTTGCACTGACCTTCTATGGAAAGACATTTGTCTTAGAGGGCCTCAGACCTGGGACTCAAAAGTCAAGTTGTCAAGTTTTGTGGAAGATGAAATTGAGAGAAGACAATCTTTGCCTATAGAAGATTTTGATTAACAGGAACAAAGGCTTAGCACTGGCAGATGATAAATGGGGTGAGGCGTGAAATGGTGGGGGGAATAATATACCTGACTGTGAGCAGGAAAGGATGACTGGAGCAGCCAAAGGAAGCTCTGAGCGGGCCACAGAAATCACCAAAGCCCAGTGTATCATCCTGTGAGTACAGAGTCCTGGAGGCCTGCCAAAATCAGACATGCATCCTCGCTGACCTTTCCAGGTCTGACTGACTCCCAACCAGACTGAAGACTGTGACCAAGGAGTGAATTCCTTTTCCTTCCTGATGACCCTGCATTACTTTCCAGTAATTCTCCTGTGGTACAATTGTTTCTGTATCTGTACAGGAAGGGAATTTGTGATTCCTTCTGGAAACGGGAGTGCTGTGGGTGCCAGGCTCACTCTCTTGGCTGCTGGCTCAGAGTCCGATTATACACAGGCCTGGAAGGCAGCCCAATCATGTGTGGGCTGTGATGCAGCAGCCTGGCTCACCAGCAGGCTTGGTGGTGGCTTTAACTCTCTAGGACGCAGTAGCCTTTTGGTGACCATCAGGCAGAACTTGCCATGACTCCAATGGTGAAAAACAGGGGACAAATCAGGCCTACCACTGGTGTTTGTAAATAAAGCTTCACTGGAACCCAGCCATGCTCATTTATGGAACTATCCTCTATGGCTGCTTTCACATAACAATGGCAGAGTTGAGCAGCTGTGACAGCAACCATTGGCCTGCAAAGCCTAAATTATTTACTATCTGGCCCTTTACAGAAAAAAAATTGCCAACCTCTGATTTAAAAGAAGGATCATCAAGAGAAGGCAGTGTGGTACAACAGAAGGACCATGAGAAGGGTCTCCCGAGGCTTGGGTTCTAGCCCTGGTTCTGTTACTAACCATCTGGGTCTCCAGCTCTGAGTGACCATGAATGTTTCTTCTAGCTACAAAAGATTTTAAAAATTCTGTGATTTAAGTATTTAGTAATGCACAGGTTTCAAATGCCAATTTTACTGCCCAATACTTTCCATTTTCAAAAAATGTCATTTTTCTATTTGTAATCCAAGGATTATGATATTTAAAATCATTAGATTGGATTCCATACATTGTGCTTTAAAAAGAAACATACAAATATACATACATGCACACACGCACACACACACACACACACACACACACACACAATCAGAGCAAGCCATCCAGCCCACTGGTATATGTATAGGGTTTCACACCCAAGACCCTTGCACTGACCTTCTATGGGAAAGACATGTGTCTTCTAGGGCCTCACCACTTGCTCAGTGAAAGCTGCTGTGTCTAGGGCCTCGCCATCTGTAAAGCTATGATCAAAACATCACTATTCAGTTTCACCTAAGACACAGCTGTAGAATTATGGAGAAGTGTTTTTACAAAACTGAGCAATTGTCTGAGTCTGTCTCCTGACTGAGGGAATAAAAATGCCTAATTCACAAAACATTTCATATTCTGTAGTACATTTATATAGTGGATATTATCCTATTTACTTGTATTCTGTACCATCTTTGTCTAGTGGTTACTTTTGAGACTTGCAAACAGTTTCCAAACATCTCTCAATCCGAGAAAAATATAGCATAGTGAAGCTGGTTTTAAATGAGGGCTTCTGTCTTAGTCTAGGTTCTCCCCAAAAGCAGAGCCTGAGACAAGACCATTTATTTTGGGAAGTGATTCTAAGGAACAGGAGTAGAGGACTGGGCAGATTTAAAGAGGGAAGGAGGGGAAGCTGATCCAAGGACACTTCATTGAACTAGTAACTAGGATGGGCAATTGCAGCTCCATACCCCTGAGATGCTTTGAATTGCCTTGTAGAATGAGACCCTGATGTCTTCCTGAATAATATGGGTTGGGGGGGAATATTTATCCCCCAACTCCCATCATTGCCCCAAGGGGTTTTAGTTCACTCCCACTTCCAGTGTGTACGTGGGGCAGAACGGCTAACCTGGTCTCTGCAAGCAATAGCCTCAGGGAAGCCCCCGGTCAGAAAGCAAGAGTTATGTGGTGCAACTGAGGCAAGGACCTGATGGGTCACAACTGCACAGAGTTGTCATAGCAATGGCTGGAGTCAAAAGGTAGGCAAAGAGGATATAAGGAAGGGCACAAGAAGTGTCCCAGACAGTGTGTAATGCTTAAGTTTTACTACCCCATTCTCCCAACACGCCATCAATTAGGTTATTAGCATGATGACAGCACTCCTTCACCCAACATCAGATGAGCATCTGCCTCATGCTAGAACCCTGGAAGAAAGAGATGAAGACTCTGTCCTTGTGTTCAAGGAGAACTCCACTTTTAAAAAGGACACAATTCTGTAAATAAACCATGTTAATGCATTCCGATCAACACTATCAGTTAATATGTGAACACAGACAGATTATCCTACTCTGTTGGATGGATAGCAACGAATGGAGGTCAATGTAAAGGAAGTCTTCAGAAAGAGGGTGATGCCTGAGAGGTCTCAAAGGACCAATAGCAGTTTTCCAGGAAGTAAAGCAGGATAGAAGAATAAATCACATATGAAAGTCATGGAAGCTGGACAAATCAGAATGTGTGCAGGAAAATACAAGGATTTCAGAAAGGTTAAAATAGAAATAATGTGTGGGGAAATGGTCAACCACAAAGAGGGAGCAGAGTCTAAACCATGAAACACTGGATCCCATCCTAAGTACCTTGAACACCTTATATTGACAATAAAGGAACATGGAAAGACTGTTAAAAAAAAATAAAGGGCTTCCCTGGTGGCGCAGTGGTTAAGAATCCACCTGCCAATGCAGGGTACACAGGTTCGAGCCCTGGTGCAGGAAGATCCCACATGCCACGGAGCAACTAAGCCTGTGCACCACAACTACTGAGCCTGCACTCTAGAGCCTGTGCGCCACAACTACTGAGCCTGCGCCCTAGAGTCTGCAAGCCACAAATACTGAGCCTGCGTGCCACAAATACTGAAGCCCGCGTGCCTAGAGCCCGTGCTCTGCAACAAGAGAAGCCACCACAATGAGAAGCCTGCACACTGCAACAAAGAGTAGCCCCCGCTAGCAATGAGAAAGCCCGCGCACAGCAACAAAGACCAAACGCAGCCAAAACTAAATAAATAAATAAATTTTAAAAATAAATAAATAAAATAAAGAAGGGAGTTATTCAATTTACTTTGAAGAACGATAACTCCGATAACATCATGGAAGGGAATTTATATCATCTCAAAGGAATTTCAGAGGTAAATTAAAGTTTGTATATCTAATGATCCCAAGATTAAAATAATTCAAGTCTGTCAAACATTTCAATTCATAGAATACACAATAACCTATTTTTCTGTAAATATACAGAACATTATAACTAAATTTAATACAAGACTAAATGAAAACCATGGCAAGGTTTCATGAGAGACTTTTGTGAGAGCGCAGGTCTGTTATTTATTATTTAGTGTTCACAGCACTTTACAATGTAGGTTTAGAAATAACTGAAACCACTGGTCACTTCCCTAGCCCTTTACCTCTGTGAAGCAATGTGATAATTCAGGAAGACTACTGCCAGGACTCAGTCCAGAAGTGTAGATTTTTCCCACCACATTGAGAAGAAAATCAGTCATTTAGGTTTTTTATTGAGATAATGAACAATGGGCATCCAATAAACAAAGTTGCTGTTCTCAACTTAAATTTGCCAAACCAGTAATTCTAAGGCTCCTTACATGAATTTGTGTGCCAAATACAAGAGGCAGGGTCACGTCAATGGAGGAAGAAGGCAAAGATGTGACACTAAACATGAAAGGACAGACACAGTGACAAAAGAAAGACTTAAAGGAGCAACAAACTTGCTGTGCCTCAGTTTCCACATTATCTAGAATGAGAGAGTACCCAATTTCTCCCTTTGCTAGACCATTCACAATAATTGATGTTGATTCTGGGTGGCTAGACATATGACCCATTTCTAGAGAGGCAATCCACAGCCCCTCAGCTTGTGTTCAAGCCCCTCCCGGTCATGGAGACAAGGCTGCCATCTATTTTGGAGTCATGGTCCACTCTGGCAGTCTGGTGAGACCTGGAGACCCCTTTCCTATTTCTATTTTCTAAATAATAATGAATTTAAATGTATAAAATAAAATTATATTGAAATATAATTACCAAACTATTACAGAACAAATTTTGTGATATACTAATGCATGTGCTCCTTTATCAGTACACTACACATCAAGATCTAATGGTGACTCTGATAACTAGCATAATTTCAATGACATGATGAGCATGAATGATATTTTGAAATATCTGCAACACTGTGAGATGATATGAAAATATCAGTAATTTCTATTGGTGACAAGTGCATGTGCTGATAATACTGCTATGGTTTATTGCCTACTAATAATTGAAACATATGCTAAAGTTCAATTAGAGGTCAGTGAAACTAAAGATTTAATTTACGAATCCCTGGTTAAGCCTGCTAGTCACACTTCTGAAGGTGTGGCCTCCAAGTTTCAATCCATTTCCTGGGAAAAAGCAACTCCAATTTCAAGGAATTCCTCAGATCTCCATAAAATGGAAGTGGTAATTTTCAAATCAATTGATTAAAAACATAAATAATAACTAAAAGCTACCATGAATTTAGAGTTACTTAGAAATATTTGAATTTCATAAATCACAATCCCATCCACATGGATTAGACCTAGAACAGTGCCCATATAGCCATACGTGTTAAGACCTTGTGTTTATTCAGGCCACAGACAATGCACTAAGCATATAAGAATTTGAACAGCTGTTTTTAACAGAAATGGTATCTGTTTAAAAACGGAATATAGGAAGAGGACTTTCATGACGGCAGAGGAGTAAGACGTGGAGATCACCTTCCTCCCCACAAATATGTCAGAAATACATCTACATGTGGAACAACTCCTACAGAACACCTCCTGAACGCTGGCAAAAGACCTCACACTTCCCAAAAGGCAAGAAATTCCCTACATACCAGGGCAGGGCAAAAGAAAAAAGAAAAAACAGAGACAAAAGAATAGGGATGGGACCTGCACCTCTGGGAGGGAGCCATAAAGGAGGAAAAGTTTCCACACACTAGGAAGCCCCTTTACTGGCAGAGACAGGGGGTGGGCGGGGGGGAAGCTTTGGAGCCATGGAAGAAATTACAGCAACAGGGGTGCAGAGGGCAAAAAGGAGAGATTCCCACGCAGAAGATCGGTGCCGACCAGCACTCACCAGCCCGAGACGCTTGTCTGCTCACCCGCCGAGGCGGGCGGGGGCTGGGAGCTGAGGCTCGGGCTATGGAGGTCAGATGCCAAGGAGAGGACTGGGGTTGGCTATGTGAACACAGCTTGAAGGGGGCTAGAGCACCACAGCTGGCCGGGAGGGAGTCCGGGAAAAAGTCTGGAACTGCTTAAGAGTCAAGAGACCATTGTTTCAGGGTGCGCAAGGAGAGGGGATTCAGAGCACCGCCTCAACGAGCTCCAGAGATGGACATGAGCCATGGCTATCAGCACAGACACCAGAGATGGGCATGAAATGCTAAGGCTGCTGCTACAGCCACCAACAATCTTGTGTGCAAGCACAGGTCACTATCCACACCTCCCCCCCCAGAAGCCTGTGCAGCCCACCACTGCGAGGGTCCCGTGATCCAGGGACAACCTCCCCAGGAGAACACACGGCGCACCTCAGGCTGGTGCAACATCACGCCGACCTCTGCCGCCTCAGGCTCGCCCCGCATTCTGTACCCTCCCCCCCCCGGCCTGAGTGAGCCAGAGCCCCCGAATCAGCCGCTCCTTTAACGCCCTCCTGTCTGGGCAAAGAACAGACGCCAGAGGGGGACCGATATGCAGAGGCGGGGCCAAACCCAAAGCTGAACCCCAGGAGCTATGTGAACAAAGAGAAAGGGAAATTTTTCCATGAGCCTCAGGAGCAGCAGATTAAATCTCCACAAACAACGTGATGGACCTTGAATCTGTGGAATACCTGAATAGACAACGAATCATCCCAAAACTGAGGTGGTGGACTTTGGGAGCAACTGTAGAGCTGGGGTTTGCTTTCTGCATCTAATTTGTTTCCAGTTTTATGTTTATCTTAGATTAGTATTTAGAGCTTATTACCATTGGTACATTTGTTTATTGATTTGGTTGCTCTCTTCCTTTTTATTTATATATATATATATATTTTTTTTTCCGTTTTCCTTTTTGTGAGTGTGTATGTGTATGCTTCTTTGTGTGAATTTGTCTGTAAAGGTTTGCTTTTACCATTTGTCCTAGGGTACTGTCTATCCATTTTTTTTTAAGGATAGTTTTTATTGCTTGTTATGATAGGTGGATATGTTTATTGGTTTGGTTGCTCTTTTTTTTTAATTACTTTTTAATTTTTTAATTTTAATAATTTTTTTATTTTAATAACTTTATTTTATTATTTTTTTTCTTTCTTTCATTTATTTTCTTTCCTCCCTTTTCTTCTGAGCCATGTGGGTGACAGGGTCTTGGTGCTCCAGCCATGTGTCAGGCCTGAGCCTCTGAGGTGGGAGAGCCAAGTTCAGGACATTAGTCCACCAGAGACCTCCCAGCCCCTTCTAATATCAATAGGTGAGAGCTCTCCCAGAGATCTCCATCTCAACGCGAAGACCCAGCTCCACTTGATGCCCAGCAAGCTACAGTGCTGGACACCCTATGCCAAACAACTAGCAAGACAGGAACACAACCCCACCCACTAGCAGAGAGGCTGCCTAAAATCATAATAAGGCTACAGACACCCCAAAACACACCACCGGACATGGTCCTGCCCATCAGAAAGACAAAATCCAGCCTCATTCATCAGAACACAGGCACCAGTCACCTCCACAAGGAAGCCTACACAACCCACTAAACCAACCTTACCCACTGGGGGCAGACACCAAAAACAATGGGAACTACGAACCTGCAGCCTGTGAAAAGGAGACCCCAACACAGTAAGTTAAGCAAAATGAGAAGACAGAGAAAAACACAGCAGATGAAGGAGCAAGGTAAAAACCCACCAGACCAAACAAATGAAGAGGAAATAGGCAGTCTACCTGAAAAACAATTCAGAGTAATGATAGTAAAGATGATCCAAAATCTTGTAGATAGAATGGAGAAAATACAAGAAATGTTTAACAAGGACCTAGAAGAACTAAAGAGTGAACAAACAATGATGAACAACACAATAAACGAAATTAAAAATTCTCCACAAGGACTCAATAGCAGAATAACTGAGGCAGAAGAACAGATAAGTGATCTGGAAGATAAAATAGTGGAAATAACTACCACAGAGCAGAATAAAGAAAAAAGAATGAAAAGAATTGAAGACAGTCACAGAGACCTCTGGGACAACACTAAACACACCAACATTCGGATTATAGAGGCCCCAGAAGAAGAAGAGAAAAAGAAAGGGACTGAGAAAATATTTGAAGAGATTATAGTTGAAAACTTCCCTAATATGAAAAAGGAAATAGTCAATCAAGTTGAGGAAGCACAGAGAGTCTCATACAGGATAAATCTAGAGAAACACACCAAGACACATATTAATCAAACTAACAAAAATTAAATACAAAGAAAAATATTAAAAGCAGCAAGGGAAAAGCAACAAATAACATACAAGGGAATCCCAATAAGGCTAACAGCTGATCTTTCAGCTGAAACTCTGCAAGCCAGAAGGGACTGGCAGGACATATTTAAAGTGATGAAAGGGAAAAACCTACAACCAAGATTACTCTACCCAGCAAGAATCTCATTCAGATTCGACAGAGAAATTAAAGCTGTTACAGACAAGAAAAGCTAAGAGAATTCAGCACCACCAAACCAGCTTTACAACAAATGCTGAAGGAACTTCTCTAGGCAGTAAACACAAGAGAAGGAAAAGACCTACAAAAACAAACCCAAAACAAGAAAATGGGAATAGGAACATACATATTGATAACTACCTTAAATGTAAATGGATTAAATGCTCCAACCAAAACACATAGACTGGCTGAATGGATACCAAAAACAGACCCATATATATGCTGTCTACAAAAGACCCACTTCAGACCTAGGGACACATACAGACTGAAAGTGAGGGGATGGAAAAAAATATTCCATGCAAATGGAAATCAAAACAAACCTGGAGTAGCCAATTCTCATATCAGACAAAATAGACTTTAAAATAAAGACTATTACAAGAGACAACGAAGGACACTACATAATGATCAAGGGATCAATCCAAGAAGAAGACATAACAATTGCAAATATTTATGCACCCAACATAGGAGCACCTCAATACATAAGGCAAAGGCTAACAGCCATAAAAGGGGAAACCGACAGTAACACAGTAGTAGTAGGGGACTTTAACACCCCACTTTCACCAATGGACTGATCATCCAAAATGAAAATAAATAAGGAGACACGGGCTTTAAATGACACATTAAATAAGATGGACTTATTGATATTTACATGACATTCCATCCAAAAACAACAGAATACACTTTCTTCTCAAGTTCTCATGGAACATTCTCCAGGATAGACCATACCTTGGGTCACAAATCAATCCTTGGTAAATTTAAGAAAACTGAAATCAAATCAAGTATCATTTCCAACCACAAGGCTATAAGACTAGTTATCAATTACAGGAAAAAAACTGTAAAAACTACAAACACATGGAGGCTAAACAATACATTACTAAATAACCAAGATATCACTGGAGAAATCAAAGACGAAATCAAAAAATAACTAGAAACAAATGACAATGTAAACACGACAACTCAAAACCTCTGGGATGCAGCAAAACCAGTTCTAAGAGGAAAGTTTATAGCAATACAATCTTACCTCAAGAAACAAGAAAAATCTCAAATAAACAACCTAACCTTACACGTAAAGCAATTAGAGAAAGAAGAACAAAAAAACCCCAAAGTTAGTAAAAGGAAAGAAATCATAAAGATCAGATCAGAAGTAAATGAAAAAGAAAGGAATGAAACAATAGCAAAGATCAATAAAACTAAAAGCTGGTTCTTTGAGATGATAAACAAAATTGATAAACCATTAGCCAGACTCATCAAGAAAAAAAGGGAGAAGACTCAAATCAACAAAATTAGAAATGAAAAAGGGGAAGTGACAACTGACACTGCAGAAATACAAAGGATCATGAGAGATTACTACAAGTAACTGTATGCCAATAAAATGGACAACCTAGAAGAAAGGGACAAATTCTTAGAAAAGCACAACCTTCCAAGACTGAACCAGGAAGAAAGAGAAAATATAAACAGACCAATCACAAGCACTAAAATTGAGACTGTGATTTAAAATATTCCACAAACAAAAGCCCAGGGCCAGATGTCTTCACAGTCGAATTTGATCAAACATTTGAGAAGAGCTAACACCTATCCTTCTCAAACTCTTCCAAAATATAGCAGAGGGAGGAATACTCCCAAACTCATTCTACCAGGCCACCATCACCCTCATACTGAAACCAGACAAAGATGTCACAAAGAAAGAAAACTACAGGCCAATATCACTGATGAACACAGATGCAAAAATCCTCAACAAAATACTAGCAAAGAGAATCCAACAGCACATTAAAAGGATCATACACCATGATCAAGTAGGGTTTATCCCAGAAATGCAAAGATTCTTCAATATACGCAAATCAATCAATGTGAAACACCATATTAACAAACTGAAGAATAAAAAGCATATGATCATCTCAATAGATGCAGAAAAAGCTTTTGACAAAATTCAACACGCATTAATGATAAAAACTCTCCAGAAAGTAGGCATAGAGGGATCTTACTTCAACATAATAAAGGCCATAGATGACAAACTCACAGGCAACATCGTTCTCAATGGTGAAAAACTGAAACCATTTCCACTAAGATCAGGAACAAGACAAGGTTGCCCACTCTCACCACTATTACTCAACATAGTTTTGGAAGTTTTAGCCACAGCAATCAGAGAAGAAAAAGAAATAAAAGGAATCCAAATTGGAAAAGAAGAAGTAAAGCTGTCACTGTTTGTAGATGACATGATACTATACACAGAGAATCCTAGAGATGCTACAAGAATACTACTAGAGCTAACCAAGGAATCTGGTAAAGTAGCAGGATAAAAAATTAATGCACAGAAATCTCTTGCAATCCTATACACTAATGATAAAAATCTGAAAGAGAAATTAAGGAAACAATCCCATTTACCATTGCAACAAAAAGAATAAAATACCTAGGAATAAACCTACGTAGGGAGACAAAAAACATGTATGTAGAAAACTGTGACACTGATGAAGGAAATTAAAGATGATACAAACAGATGGAGAGATATATACCATGTTCTTGGATTGGAAGAATCAACATTGTGAAAATGACTCTACTACCCAAAGCAATCTACAGATTCAGTGCAATCCCTATCAAGATACCAATGGCATTTTCTACAGAACTAGAATAAAAAATTTCAAAATTTGTATGGAAACACAAAAGACCCCAAATAGCCAAAACAATCTTGAGAAAGAATGAAGCTGGAGGAATCAGGCTCCAGGACTTCAGACTGTACTACAAAGCTACACTAATCAAGACACTATGGTACCGGCACAAAAACAGAAATATAGATCAATGGAAAGCCCAGAGATAAATCCACGCACATATGGTCACCTTATCTTTGATAAAGAAGGGAAGAATATACAACGGAGAAAGACAGCCTCTTTAATAAGTGGTGCTGGGAAAACTGGACAGCTACATGTAAAAGAATGAAATTAGAACACTCCCTAACACCATACACAAAAATAAACTCAAAATGGATTAAAGACCTAAATGTAAGGCCAGACACTATCAAACTCTTAGAGGAAAACATAGGCAGAACACTCTATGACATATATCACAGCAAGATCCTTTTTGACCCACCTCCTACAGAAATGGAAATAAAAACAAAAATTTTAAAATGGGACCTAATGAAACTTAAAAGCTTTTGCACAGCAAAGGAAACAATAAACAAGATGAAAAGATAACCCTCAGAATGGGAAAAAATATTTGCAAATGAAGCAATGGACAAAGGATTAATCTCCAAAATATACAAGTAGCTCATGCAGCTCAATATCAAAAAACAAACAACCCAATCCAAAAAATGGGTAGAAGACCAAAATAGACATTTCTCCAAAGAAGATATACAGACTGCCAACAAACACATGAAAGGATGCTCAACATCACAAATCATTAGAGAAATGCAAATCAAAACTACAATGAGGTATCACCTCACACCAGTCAGAATGGCCATCATCAAAAAATCCACAAACAATAAATGCTGGAGAGGGTATGGAGAAAAGGGAACCCTCTTGCACTGTTGGTGGGAATGTAAATTGATACAGCCACTATGGAGAACAGTATGGAGGTTCCTTAAAAAACCAAAAATAGAACTACCATATGACCCAGCAATCCCACTACTGGGCATATACCCTGAGAAACAATTCAAAATGAGTCATGTACCACAATGTTCACTGCAACACTATTTCCAATAGCCAAGAAGCAACATAAGTGTACATCGACAGATAAATGGATAAAGAAGATGTGGCACATATATACAATGGAATATTGTTCAGCCATAAAAAGAAACAAAATTGAGTTATTTGTAGTGAGGTGGATGGACCTAGAGATTGTCATACAGAGTGAAGTCAGAAAGAGAAAAACAAATACTGTATGCTAACACATACATATGGAATCTAAAAAAAAAAATGGTTCTGAAGAACCTCGAGGCAGGACAGGAATAAAGATGCAGACATAGAAAATGGACTTGAGGACATGGGGAGGGGGAAGGAGGGTAAGCTGGGACAAAGTGAGAGAGTGGCATGGACATGTATACACTACCAAATGTAAAATAGATAGCTAGTGGGAAGCAGCCACATAGCACAAGGAGATCAGCTCGGTGCTTTGTGGCCACCTACAAGAGTGGGATAGGGAGGGTGGGAGGGAGACACAACACGGAGGGGATATGGGGATATATGTATATGTATAGCTGACTCACTTTGTTATACAGCAGAAACTAACACACCATTGTAAAGCAATTTTACTCCAATAACGATGTTAAAAAAAATAAAAATAAAAACGGAATATAATCCCAAGTGCAAGCCATAGACCTTGGTTTCTTTGTGTGACCTTGACCTTGAACAAATGAACTTAATTTTCTTATCTGTAAAATGGGTATTAAAATTATGTTGATTTCAGGACTTCCCTGGTGGTCCAGTGGCTAAGACTCTGCACTCCCAATGCAGGGGGCCTGGTTTCAATCCCTGGTCATGGATATAGATCCCACATGCCACAACTAAATATCCCACATGCTGCAACTAAAGATTCCGTGTGCCGCAACTAAGACCTGGAGCAGCCAAATAAATAAATATATTTTTAAATTATATTGCTCATAAAATTACTGTGAAAACTGAAATGAGCTAGAGTTTTTCTTTATTTTCATTTTTGAATTTTATTTTATTTTTTTACACAGCAGATTCTTATTAATTATCCATCTTATACATATTACTGTATATGTGTCAATCTCAATCTCCCAATTCATCACACCACCACCACCACCACCCCCTCCACTTTTGCCCTTGGTGTCCATAGGTTTGTTCTCTACATTTGTGTCTCTATTTCTTCCTTGCAAACTGAGTCATCTGTACCATTATTCTAGGTTCCACATATATGTGTTAATATACGATATTTGTTTTTATCGTTCTGCCTTACTTCACTCTGTATGACAGTCTCTAGATAAATCCATGTCTCTACAAATGACCCAATTTCGTTCCTTTTTATGGCTGAGTAATACTCAATTGTATATATGTACCACATCTTCTTTATCCATTCATCTGTCGATGGGCATTTTGGTTGATTCCATGACCTGGCTATTGTAAATAGTGCTGCAATGAACATTGGGGTGCATGTGTCTTTTTGAATTATGGTTTTCTCTGGGTATATGCCAGTAGTGGGATAGTGGGGTCATATGGTAATTCTATTTTTAGTTTTTTAATGAACCTCCATACTGTTGTATCAATAGTAGCTATATCAGTTTACATTCCCACCAACAGTGCAAGAGTGTTCCCTTTTCTCCACACCCTCTCCAGCATTTGTTGTTTGTAGATTTTTTGAAAATGACCATTCTAACTGGTGTGAGGTGATACCTCATTGTAGTTTTGATATGCATTTCTCTAATAGTTAGTGATGTTGAGCAGCTTTTCATGTGCTTCTTGGCCTTCTGTATATCTTCTTTGGAGAAATGTCTATTTAGGTCTCCTGCCCATTTTTTGATTACGTTGTTTGCTCTTTTAATATTGAGCTGCATGAGCTGTTTATATATTCTGGAAATTAATCCTTTGTCCATTGATTCGTTTGCAAATATCTTCTCCCATTCTGCGGGTTATCTTTTCATCTTGTTTATGGTTTCCTTTGCTGTGCAAAAGCTTTTAAGTTTCATTAGGTCCCATTTGTTTATTTTTGGTTTTATTTCCATTACTCTAGGAGGTGTATCAAAAAAGATCTTGCTGTGATTTATGTCAAAGAGTGTTCTTTCTATGTTTTCCTGTAAGAGTTTTATAGTGTCCAGTCTTACATTTCTATCACTAATCCATTTTGAGTTTATTTTTGTGTATGGTGGTAGGGAGTGTTCTAATTTCATTCTTTTACGTGTAGCTGTCCAGTTTTCCCAGCACCACATATTGAAGAGACTGTCTTTTCTCCATTGTATATCCCTGCCTCCTTTGTCATAGATTAGTTGACCATAGGTGCGTGGGTTTATCTCTGGGCTTTCTATCCTGTTCCATTGATTTATATTTCTGGTTTTGTGCCAGTACCATATTATCTTGATTACTGTAGCTTTGTAATATAGTCTCAAGTCAGGGAGTCTGATTCCTCCAGCTCCGTTTCTTTCCCTCAAGACTGCTTTGGCTATTCGGGGTCTTTGGTGTCTCCAAACAAATTTTAAGATTTTTAGTTCTAGTTCTGTAAAAAATGCCACTGGTGATTTGATAGGAATTGCATTGAATCTGTAGATTGCTTTGGGTATTATAGTCATTTTCACAATGTGGATTCTTCCAATCCAAGAACATGGTATATCTCTCCATCTGTTGGTATCATCTTTAATTTCTTTCATCAGTGTCTTGTAGTTTTCTGCATACAGGTCTTTTGTCTCCCTAGGTACGTTTATTCCTAGGTATTTTATTCCTTTTGTTGCAATGGTAAATGGGAGTGTTTCCTTAATTTCTCTTTCAGATTTTTCATCATTAGCATATAGTAATGCAAGAGATTTCTGTGCATTAATTTTGTATCCTGCTACTTTGCCAAATTCATTGATTAGCTCTAGTAGCTTTCTGGTGGCACCTTTAGGATTCTCTATGTATAGTATCATGTCATCTGCAAACAGTGACAGCTTTACTTCTTCTGTTCCGATTTGGATTCCTTTTATTTCTTTTTCTTCTCTGATTGCTGTGGCTAGGACTTCCAAAACTATGTTGAATCATAGTGGCGAGAGTGGACATCCTTGTCTTGTTCCTGATCTTAGAGGAAATGCTTTCAGTTTTTCACCACTGAGGATGATGTTTGCTGTGGGTTTGTCGTATATGGCCTTTATTAGGTTGAGGTAGGTTCCCTTTATGCCCACTTTCTGGAGAGTTTTTATCATAAATGGGTGTTGAATTTTGTCAAAAGCTTTTTCTGCATCTATTGAGATGATCATATGCTTTTTATTCTTCAATTTGTTAATATGGTGTATCACATTGATTGATTTGCGTATATTGAAGAATCCTTGCATCCCTGGGATAAATCCCACTTGATCATGGTGTATGATGCTTTTAACATGTTGTTGGATTCTGTTTGCTAGTATTTTGTTGAGGATTTTTGCATCTATATTCATCAGTGATATCAGTCTGTAATTTTCTTTTTTGTAGTATCTTTGTCTGGTTTTGATATCAGGGTGATGGTAGCCTCATAGAATGAGTTTGGGAGTGTTCCTTTCTCTGCAAATTTTTGGAAGAGTTTGAGAAGGATGGGTGTTTGCTCTTCTCTAAATGTTTGATAACATTCACCTGTGAAGCTATCTGGTCCTAGACTTTTGTTTGTTGGAAAATTTTTAATCACAGTTTCAATTTCATTATTTCTGATTGGTCTGCTCATATTTTCTATTTCTTCCTGGTTCAGTCTTGAAAGGTTATACCTTTCTAAGAATTTGTGCATTTCTTCCAGGTTGACCATTTTATTGGCATAGAGTTGCTTGTAGTAGTCTCATAGGATGTTGTGTATTTCTGCAGTGTCTGTTGTAACGTCTCCTTTTTCATTTCTAATTTTATTGATTTGAGTCCTCTCCCTCTTTTTCTTGATGAGTCTGGCTAATGGTTTATCAATTTTGTTTATCTTCTCAAGGAACCAGCTTTTAGTTTCATTGGCCTTTGCTATTGTTTTCTTTATTTCTATTTCATTTATTTCTGCTCTGACCTTTATGATTCCTTTCCTTCTACTAACTTTAGGTTTTGTTTGTTCTACTTTCTCTAGTTCCTTTAGGTGTAAGGTTAGATTGTTTACTTGAGATTTTTCTTGTTTCTTGAGGTAGGACTGTATTGCTATAAACTTCCCTCTTAGAACTGCTTTTGCTGCATCCCATAGATTTTGGACAGTCGTGTTTTCGTTGTCATTTGTCTCTAGGTATTTTTTGATTTCCCTTTGATTTCTTCAGTGATCTCGTGGTTATTTAGTAACGTATTGTTTAGCTTCCATGTGTTTGTGTTTTTTACGTTTTTTTCCCTGTAACTGATTTATAATCTCATAATGTTGTGGTCAGAAAAGATGCTTGATATGATTTCAATTTTCTTAAACTTACTGAGGCTTGATTTGTGACCCAAGATATGACCTATCCTGGAAAATGTTCCATGTGCACTTGAGAAGAAAGTGTAATCTGCTGTTTTCAGATGGAATGTCCTATAAATATCAATTAAATCTATCTTGTCTATGGTGTCATTTAAAGCTTGTGTTTCCTTATTAATTTTCTGTTTGGATGATCTGTCCATTGGTGTAAGTGAGGTGTTAAAAATCCCCCACTATTATTGTGTTACTGTTGATTTCCTCTTTTATAGCTGTTAGCAGTTGCCTTATATATTGAGGTGCTCCTATGTTGGGTGCATATATATTTATAATTGTTATATCTTCTTCTTGGATTGATCCCTTGATCATTATGTAGTGTCCTTCCTTGTCTCTTGTAACATTCTTTATTTTAAAGTCTATTTTATCTCTATGAGCATTGCTACTCCAGCTTTCTTTTGATTTCCATTTGCATGGAATATTTTTTTTCCAACCCCTCACTTTCAGTCTGTATGTGTCCCTAGGTGTGAAGTGGGTCTCTTGTAGACAGCATATATACGGGTCTTGTTTTTGTATCCATTCAGCAAGCCTGTGTCTTTTGGTTGGAGCATTTAATCCATTCACATTTAAGGTAATTATTGATATGTATATTCCTATTACCATTTTCTTAATTGTTACAGGTTTGTTTTTGTAGGTCCTTTTCTTCTCTTGTGTTTCCCACTTAGAGAAGTTCCTTTAGCATTTGTTGTAGAGCTGGTTTGGTGGTGCTGAATTCTCTTAGCTTTTGCTTGTCTATAAAGCTTTTGATTTCTCTGTTGAAACTGAATGAGATCCTTGCTGGGTAGAGTAATCTTGGTTGTAGGTTCTTCCCTTTCATCACTTTAAATATATCATGCCACTCCCTTTTGGCTTGTAGAGTTTCTGCTGAGAAATCAGCTGTTAACCTTATGGGAGTTCCCTTGTATGTTATTTGTTGTTTTTCCCTTGTTGCTTTCAGTAATTTTTCTTCATCTTTAATTTTTGTCAGTTTGATTACTATGTGTCTCGGCGTGTTTCTCCTTGGGTTTATCCTGTATGGGACTCTCTGCGCTTCCTGGACTTGGGTGGCTATTTCCTTTCCCATGTTAGGGAAGTTTTCGACTATAATCTCTTCAAATATTTTCTTGGGTCCTTTCTCTCTCTCTTCTCCTTCTGGGACCCCTATAATGTGAATGTTGTTGTGTTTAATGTTGTCCCAGAGGTATCTTAGGCTGTCTTCATTTCTTTTCATTCTTTTTTCTTTATTTTGTTCCATGACAGTGAATTCCACCATTCTGTCTTCCAGGTCACTTATCCGTTCTTTTGCCTCAGTTATTCTGCTATTGATTCCTTCTAGTGTAGTTTTCATTTCAATTATTGTATTGTTCATCTCTGTTTGTTTGTTCTTTAATTCTTCTAGGTCTTTGTTAAACATTTCTTGCATCTTCTTGATCTTTGCCTCCATTCTTTTTCCCAGGTCCTGGATCATCTTCACTATCATTATTCTGAATTCCTTTTCTGAAAGGTTGCCTATCTCCACTTCATTTAGTTGTTTTTCTGGGGTTTTATCTTGTTCCTTCATCTGATACATAGCCCTCTGCCTTTTCATCTTGTCTATCTTCCTGTGAATGTGGTTTTTGTTCCACAGGCTGCAGGATTGTAGTTCTTGTTTCTGCTGTCTGCCCTCTGGTGAATGAGGCTATCTAAGAGGCTTGTGCAAGTTTCCTAATGGGAGGGACTGGTGGTGGGTAGAGCTGGGTTTTGCTCTGGTGGGCAGAGCTCAGTAAAACTTTAATCATCTTGTCTGCTGATGGGTGGGGCTGGGTTCCCTCCCTGTTGGTTGTTTGGCCTGAGGCGACCCAACACTGGAGCCTACCTGGCTCTTTGGCGGGGCTAATGGCAGACTCTGGAAGGGCTCACACCAAGGAGTACTTTCCAGAACTTCTGCTGCCAGTGTCTTGTCCTCATGGTGAGCCACAGCTACCCCCCACCTTTGCAGGACACCCTCCAACACTAGCAGGTAGGTCTGGTTCAGTCTCCTATGGGGTCACTGCTCCTTCCTCTGGGTCCCAATGCACACACTACTTTGTGTGTGCCCTCCAAGAGTGGAGTCTCTGTTTCCCCCAGTCCTGTCGAAGTCCTGCAATCAAATCCCGCTAGACTTCAAAGTCTGATTCTCTAGGATTTCCTCCTCCCGTTGTCGGACCCCCAGGTTGGGAAGCCTGACGAGGGGCTCAGAACCTTCACTCCAGTGGGTGGACTTCTGTGGTATAAGTGTTCTCCAGTTTGTGAGTCACCCACCCAGCAGTTATGGGATTTGATTTTATTGTGATTGTGCCCCTCCTACCGTCTCACTGTGGCTTCTCCTTTGTCTTAGGATGTGGGGTATCTTTTTTGGTGAGTTCCAGTGTCTTCCTGTCGATGATTGTTCAGCAGTTAGTTGTGATTCTGGTGCTCTTACAGGAGGGAGTGAGCACACATCCTTCTACTCCGCCATCTTGAACCAATCTCTCTGGTTCTTGTACTCTGGGATATAGTAGTATTTGTTCCCAAACTGGTCTGTGCCCATTTGCTCCTTCACTTCCTTTGACAGCACTCTCCACAAGATGTGGAACAAATTCTGAGACCAACCTATGCCTTCCCACCAGCTCCAGCCGAGCTAGTGTTTTACTAAACAATGGGTTATAAACCATTTAGCAGGATATAAAATGAGACATGAGACAACCAGCATTCTTTAAATGAAACAGAATAAAATGGAAAGTAACAAAGTGTATCACAAATAGTAAATATAAGTGTTGTTTCGTGAAACTTTTTTTCTGAATATATATATGTATAACTTAGTCCTGCTATACAACACTATTGTTTTTAACTATGAGTCAAATTTTTTTTAAATACTGAAATAAAACATGTGAAGTATATAGCAGAAGGCATGGCCCATAGCAAGCTCTTGTTAGTGACAACAGGAAATCACTGGTACCCCAAGTTCTAGAGTCACAAATTGGGAACCACTCCTGTAAAGACCTGGCTTGCTAGGAATGTAGTGGGCCATCATTTTCAATATATCCTCCAGAGGCACCAGAACAAGGCTTACCATAGAGAAAGGAGAAAATAAAAATATGCCTCTAGAAAATAGGATAGAGTTTTATTTAGCTCGCCTCAAGAGACAGCTTGAATACTACCTATGTTAATTGCTGGTCATTTGACTTCATACCAGTTATTTAATTTCTCTGGCCCTCAGCTCCCTAAAATAAAGATAATAATATTAGCTACCACATAGGTTTGTCATAAGAATTAAATTAGTTGAATTTTAAAAGTGCTCACTATGCCTGGCACATAGTAAGTGCTCAAAAATCATCAACTGTCGCTATAGTTGCTATTATTATTATTACTATACTGAGAATAGACCAAGCTACAAATAGTGACCATTTTTCTACTTCCTCCCTTAGTTTCAAATGATGTTTATCTTTTATTGTTATTCCTGCAGCAAAACAAAAGACTTTTTTTAAAACCAAATAAGAGACTGTGAACAACTTTTTCTTTAGGAAGTCCTTTATATATTACCACCTACATTCGTCTTTTCTCTGAGCTCTAAGTTATTTTTAATAATAATAAAGGGTTATTTATTTTTTGTCTTGGGTGCCTGGCAGAGGTTGTATGTACATAAATGCTCACATCCTATCTGTGTACTGAAATTTCATTAGGAGATCCAAAGGTGCTAAGCCCAGCTTTCTGGATATGCTATTTCTTGCTTCCACGTGGAAAATACCATATGGAATTGATGTGACCCATGCAAAGGGGAGTTGAACTTTCTAATATTCACAGACATATTGGCCCCTGGATTAAATTTGAGATTTAATACACCAAAACCCAATCCCCTGACAGAGCCTGGTAACCACCAGACTGGAAATAGACTTTCTGGATGACCACTGAGTTTCTAAATCACATTAGCCTTTTGTCAAGTCATACAGTAGGTAAATAGTGGAATAATTTAGGTTCTCAACATCAGGGAAAAAGCACACACTCCAGCAAGGAATTAACCTCTCCAAGGCTGCATTTCTTCTTTGCCTTCCTCTTGCCCTACAAGTGTCTCTTAAAATCATAAGGCATCTACCTACCATGCTTTGACTCATGGTCCTGTTCTATTGGGGCCTGCCAGCCCAATCGGGTTTGGATGCCACCCATCTGACATCCCACCTGAATCTCTATGCTCTGTGTCTCTTTTAAGTCTCCAGAGACAAACATTTCTGGCCCAAAGTAAATAAACTGCCTAGGGGACCAGGTAGAATCTCATGAGAATAAATAACAGCAACCGAAGGCAGAGCCAAAAGAAATGGACCATAACGAGGGAATTTTCCCCAACATTTTAACATGAAAATTTTCTAAAATGAAAGTTGATAGGCTAGTATAGCCTGTATCTACATACCCACCACCAAGACAGAACAGCTGTTCATATTTTGGCATTATGTATGTATGTATGTATGTATCCATTTGATCCTGCCTATGTGTGTGTATGCTGAACCATGTGAAAGTAAGTTGCTGGTATCAGGACACTGCACCCCTAAATATTTCAGCATGTGTCTTCTCAGAATGAAGACATTCTCCTTTGTAACCTTAGTAGAATAACCACACCTAAGCAAATTAAGAGGAACTAATATCATCTAATATTAGCCCACATTCCAATCACCCTCCTATCCTAAGAATTAAAACATGGTGTTTGATTACTATAGCTCTTCAGGCCCTTTAAAATAGAGCAGTCCCCCTACCTCTTACTTCAATGGCACTGACTTCTGCACGTGTCTGGGCCAGCTGTCTACAGAATGTGCACTGGTAAGTTGTAATCGTGAACGGAAGGAGCAGGAGAGAAGAAAGGGGCACAGCTCAGGGTAGCAGGGAGAATAAGTTGGACTTTGCATCTCACTCAGAGTAGAGGACAATGGCTCCCCAGCCCGACACACCCCTGCCCTCACTCCACTTCTCCACCTCACAGACCTCACTGCAGCCACGCTGGCTTCCTTGCTGCTCCCCAACAAGCTAACAACACACCCAGCTCAACACGTTGGCTCTCTTTCCTTTCCTTGGAAGGCTCTTCTCCCCCATAGCCAAATGGGTGCCCCTACCCCACCCCCCTCCCCCACCACCTCCAGGTCTTCACTCATCCTATTTAAAATTGCAAACCACGCTCCCCACCTTATTGTGTCCTCACAGCATATTTCACCATCTAGCTTTTTATGCATTTTGTTTCTTTTGCTGACTGCTTCTCTCACCACCTGGAATATACGCTCCTCCAGAACAGGGTTTTCGTGTGATGGTGCTCATGGCTGCATCCCCAGCTCCTATATTAGTGCCAGGCCCTGTTCAATCAACAAATATTTATCAAGACCCTCTGCTATGCTCCAGACACTGGCAGAGCAGCAGGACATCAGATGTGCCCCTCAGAGTTGACACATGCCCTAGGCCAGCAGTGAGGCTACTGCTCAGCATTAAGAATGGCTCTCAGAAGCCAGGTGAGACCCTGGACCTGCCCAGAGCCATTCCCAAGCCTTGGCATTTGCTTGGAGCTAGAGCTGACCGTACAGCTCACTCCTGCTGTCCCACTGTCCCCCTCATGAATCCCACAGTTGCCTGTGCAGGTCTCTGACAATTCACCTGGGCCTGACAACTCCTCAGTGTGTCCACTACAACGTTGCCCTCCCCTTCCCTCAGGACCACATCATCCCTCCAGTCACCCCCTCCCACCTGTCCTCCTCAAGGCCAATGCACTGACCTTTCTAAGAAGCAACTGTGGCCAAGCCACTACTGCAGCTCAAAATATGTCACTGGCATCCCTCCCCACATAGGAAAGACATCAGCACCTAGTCTCACGTACGCATAAGACCCTCTTGACCAGACAACCACCTTCCCCACCCCCTCTCCTGCCACTCCTCACCTCATATTTGACAACACTGAATTATTTTTAGAAGTTTCTGGAATAATCCAGGCTCCTCACGCCTTGCACTTACTTAACCTTCTCTCCAGCATGCATCTTGGCTCCTACCCCATCACCTCCAGTTTGTGGTCCTGGGAAACTTCTACTCTTCCTGCCAGTTTCAACTCAAATGCTATCTCTCTGGGCACCTTTTCTGACTAGTAGGTGAACATGGCCTCTCCTTTCTGTTATTCTTACACAGGGAATTTTGTCTAAAATGAAACTCACTTTAACAGTGCCACCTCACCATTATTTGTTTCTCTGTCTACCAGCTAGACATCAGCATGGTCCTGGGAGGCATGCCCTATGAAGGGGCAAGGGTCTTTCATCTTCCTATCCAAAGAGTCTTTGACAAAATACTAGGTGTTTAATAAATTTGGACGACTTGGTCTAAGGAGCTATTTTGCCCTGGGCAGAGCTGTTTGTTGAGGGCCTTAAGGATCAGAATTAGTGACCCTCATCTTCCCCCATTCTGATTTTATGGCTCAGGCCTTGAGTTAATGGTAAACGTCCTCATTGTTTCGGTTTGCTGAAACATTATGTAAACCCAACATCAGGCGGCTGTTTGACTGGCGACAAACAATTCTACATTCCAGAGCATGCTGACCCCGTGGCCAGTTTGTTTTGTTTGCTTTTCACTAACAAAGAGCCTCTCATTTAAACTTCTGAAAGTTAAACCACATTCTATGTTCCATCTTGTGCTCCCTCATACAAATGTCTGTGTGTGTGTGTGTGTGTGTGTGTGTGTGTGTGTGTGTGTGTAAGACAGGGACAGAAATAGAGGGATACAGAGACAGAGAGAGATGAAGCAGCCATGGAATTAGCTGGCTGCTATGCTTCAAACTAACGCTAATGCCCTGACCCAAAAGAGGACTGCATAATGCACAAGGGACTGGACACAAGGTCCAAAGGGTCATGGTGAGGTGCCACTAGCCTTAGCAGACCACCTGCTTCCAAAGTATTTTTTTTTAATTTGAGTATAATTGTTTTACAGTGTTGTGCTAGTATCTGTTACACAACAAAGTGAATCAACTATATATATATACATATGTCCCCTCCCTCTTGGACCTCCCTCCCACCAGCCCCATCCCACCCATCTAGGTCATCACAGAGCACTGAGCTGAGCTCCCTGTGCTATACAGCAGGTTCCCACTAGCTATCTGTTTTACACATAGTAGTGTATATATGTCAATCCTAATCTCCCAGTTCGTCCCACCCTCCGCTCCCCCATGTCCACAAGTCCATTCTCTACTTCTGTGTCTCTATTCCTGCCCTGCAAATAGGTTCATCTGTACCATTTTTCTAGATTCCACATATATGCGTTAACATGGACAACATCCTTGCCAATTCTCCACTCCATTTTATTTCCCTCTTAGAGACAGTATCTTTTCTACCCAACTGAGTCCAGACAATTATATGGGTCTAATGTTCTGGTCATGGTCAACACTCAGTAAACAGCAGCACTAAGAGTTCTCCAAGGAGTTTAGGCTAATTTTCTACAACTAAGAATCTTCTATTCTGTGAATAAGCTTCTGTTGTTTCTACCCATGATATGTTGACATGGCTGCAATATCACTTAGTGTTATTACTGAAAATTTTTCAACCGTTATCTTTTCCCATTGAAGACCTTCATCCATGGTTCTGTGCAGGGTGGCAGTGCAGAAGGACACTTGGACTGCTAGAAGGCTCATGCTAAGAGTCTACAGTCTTCAGGCTGAAGGTGAAGAAGCATTTCTTGCAGGGTCTAGAATCCTTCCCGTGACTGTTGACATTGTTTTAGTCTGTCTGGTTTGAACCAAAGCCAGCTGAATCTCCTCCAAGTTCCAGTCTTGGTCAGATCTCAGCAGACAGCCTGTCTGGTTGTTCAAAAAAAATATCTGCCTGAATAGCCACCCCAACATGGAGTCACAGCAGATCACTGATGCCTTGTGAGCCCAGCAAGTGTCCCTATTCATGGTGGAGGGGAGGGGCAACAACATTAAATCCTGCAATCTCCACATCTTAGGTTACTGAAGCCTGAATAAGAAGCCCTATGAGCAGACAGTGAGGCTTCAGGGCCCGCTTCCATCTTGCACAATCAGCCTCTCCCTGCCAGGCGTCTATGTCGTCTTCATTTTTTCCCCTCTTTACTCATGGGCATCTCCTCTCAGGGCCTCAGAGCACTTTTGATTGTCCGCCACTATTTAGTAAGCATATAAAGGGCATGACCATGATCAGTTCCCTGAAAAGATAGGCGAGAACTAGAAAAGAGGTCTCCACTCACAAGAAGCTTATAATCCGGAGATGGAGATAAAAATGAAAACATTAAAAATGGATATGGGAGTTCCCTCCCTGTTGGTTGTTTGGCCTGAGATGACCCAGCTGGAGCCTGCAGGCCCTTTGGTGGGGTTAATGGTGGACTCCAGGAGTCACACCAAGGAGTACTAACCAGAACTTCTGCTGCAGGTGTCCTTGTCCCTGCGGTGAGCCACAGCCACCCACTGCCTCTGCAGGAGACCCTCCAACACTAGCAGCCATGTGGCTGACAGGGTCTTGGTGCTCTGGCCGGGTGTCAGGCCTGAGTCTTGGAGGTGGGAGAGCCGAGTTCAGGACATTGGACCACCAGAGACCTCCCGGACCCACGTAATATCAATCAGCAAGAGCTTTCCCAGAGATCTCCAACTCAACGCTAAGACCTAGCTCCACTCAATGACCAGAAAGCTCCAGGGCTGGACACCCCATGCTAAACAAGTAGCAAGACAGGAACACAACCCCATCCATTAGCAGAGAGGCAGCCTAAAATCATAATAAGTTCACAGACACCCCAAAACACATCACTGGACACGGTCCTGCCCACCAGAAAGATAATATCCAACCTCATCCACCAGAACACAGGCACCAGTCCCTCCACCAGGAAGCCTGCACAACCCACTGAACCAACCTTACCCACTGGAGGCAGACACCAAAAACAACTGGAACTATGAACCTGCAGCCTGCGAAAAGGAGACTCCAAACATAGTAAGTTAAGCAAAATGAGAAGACAGAGAAACACACAACAGATGAAGTAGCAAGGTGAAAACCCACCAGACCAAACAAATGAAGAGGAAATAGGCAGTTTACCTGAAAAAGAATTCAGTGTAATGATAGTAAAGATGATACAAAATCTTGGAATTAGAATGGAGAAAATACAAGAAACGTTTAACAAGGACCTAGAAGAACTAAAGAGCAAACAAATGATGATGAACAACACAATAAATGAAATAAAAAATTCTCTAGAAGGAATCAATAGCAGAATAACTGAGGCAGAAGAACGGATAAGTGACCTGGAAGATAAAATAGTGGAAATAACTACTGTAGAGCAGAATAAAGAAAAAAGAATGAAAAGAAGAGAGGACAGTCTCAGAGACCTCTGGGACAATATTAAACACACCAACATTCGAATTATAGGGGTCCCAGAAGAAGAAGAGAAAAAGAAAGGGACTGAGAAAATATTTGAAGAGATTATAGTTGAAAACTTCCCTAATATGGGAAAGGAAATAGTCAATCAAGTCCAGGAAGCACAGAGAGTTCCATCCAGGATAAATCCAAGGAGAAACATGCCAAGACACATATTAACAAAACTATCAAAAATTAAATACAAAGAAAACATATTAAAGGCAGCAAGGGAAAAGCAGCAAATAACATACAAGGGAATCCCCATAAGGTTAAAAGCTGATATTTCAGCAGAAACTCTACAGACCAGAAGGGAGTGGTAAGATATATTTAAAAGTGATGAAAAGGAAAAACGTACAACCAAGATTACTGTACCCAGCAAGGATCTCATTCAGATTCGATGGAGAAAAAAAAAGCTTTACAGACAAGCAAAAGCTACCAGAATTCAGCACCGCCATACCAGCTTTACAACAAATGCTAAAGGAACTTCTCTAGGCAGGAAACACAAGAGTAGGAAAAGACCTACAAAAACAAACCCAAAACATTTAAGAAAATGGTAATAGGAACATACATATCGATAATTACCGTAAATGTAAATGGATTAAATGCCCCGACCAAAAGACACAGACTGCTGAATGCATACAAAAACAAGACCCGTATATAAGCTGTCTACAAGAGACCCACTTCAGACCTAGGGACACATACAGACTGAAAGTAAGGGGATGGAAAAAGATATTCCATGCCAATGGAAATCAAAAGAAAGCTGGAGCAGCAGTACTCATATCAGATAAAATACTTTAAAATAAAGACTATTACAAGAGACAACAAAGGACACTACATAATGATCAAGGGATCAATCCAAGAAGAAGATATAACAATTGTAATTATCTATGCACCCAACATAGGAGCACCTCAATACATAAGGCAAATGCTAACAGCCATATAAGGGGAAATCGACAGTATCACAATAATAGTAGGTGACTTTAATATCTCACTTACACCAATGGACAGATCATCCAAACAGAAAATAAATAAGGAAACAAAAACATTAAATGACACATTAGACCAGATGGGCTTAACTGATATTTATAGGACATTCCATCCAAAAATAACAGAATACACTTTCTTCTCAAGTGCACATGGAAAATTCTCCAGGATAGATCACATCTTGGGTCACAAAGCAAACCTCAGTAAATTTAAGAAAACTGAAATCGTATTCAGCATTTTTTCTAACCACAATGCTATGAGACTAGATATCAACTACAGGAAAAACAACTGTAAAAAATACAAACACATGGAGATTAAACAGCATGCTACTAAACAACCAGGAGATCATTGAAGAAATCAAAGAGGAAATCAAAAAATGCCTAGAAACAAATGACAATGAAAATACGACGACCCAAAACTTATGCGATGCAGCGAAAGAAGTTCTGAGACGGAAGTTTATAGCAACACTATCCCACCTCAAGAAACAAGAAAAATCTCAAATAAACAGCCTAAACTTACACCTGAAGCAATTAGAGAAAGAAGAACAAAAAAAACCCAAAGTTAGCAGAAGGAAAGAAATCATAAAGATCAGATCAGAAATAAATGAAAAAGAAAGGAAGGAAACAATAGCAAAGATCATTAAAACTTAAAGCTGGCTCTTTGAAAAGATAAACAAAACTGACAAACTATTAACCAGACTCATCAAGAAAAAAACAGAGAAGACTCAAATCCACAGAATTAGAAATGAAAAAGGAGAAGTAACAACTGACACTGCAGTAACACAAAGAATCATGAGAGACTACTACAAGCACCTGTATGCCAAAAAAATGGACAACCTGGAAGAAATGGACAAATTCTTAGAAAAGCACAACCTTCCGAGACGGAACCAGGAAGAAACAGAAAATATAAACAGACAATCACAAGCCCTGAAACCGAAACTGTGATTAAAAATCTTCCAACAAACAAAAGCCCAGGGCCAGATGGTTTCACAAGCGAATTCTATCACACATTTAGAGAAGAGTTAACACCTATCCTTCTGAATCTCTTCCAAAATATAGCAGGAGGAACACTCCCAAACTCATTCTACAAGGCCACCATCACCCTGATACTGAAACCAGACAAAGATGTCATAAAAAAAGAAAAATACAGGCCTATATCACTGATGAACATAGATGCAAAAATCCTCAACAAAATACTAGCAAAGAGAATCCGACAGCACATTAAAAGGATCATACACCATGATCAAGTGGGGTTTATCCCAGGAATGCAAGGATTCTTCAATATATGCAAATCAATCAATGTGATACACCATATTAACAAACTGAAGGATAAAAACCATATGATGATCTCAACAGATGCAGAAAAAGCTTTTGACAAAATTCAACACACATTAATGATAAGAACTCTCCAGAAAGTAGGCATAGAGGGAACTTACCTCAACATAATAAAAGCCATATATGACAAACCCACAGCCAACATCATTCTCAAAGGTGAAAAACTGAAAGCATTTCCTCTAAGATCAGGAACAAGATAAGGTTGCCTACTCTCAGAGCTATTATTCAATATAGTTTTGGAAGTTTTAGCCACAGCAATCACAGAAGAAAAAGAAATAAAAGGAATCCAAATTGGAAAAGAAGAAGTAAAACTGTCACTGTTTGCAGATGACATGATACTATACATAGAGAATCCTAAAGACGCTACCAGAAAACTACTAGAGCTAATCAATGAATTTGGTAAAGTAGCAGGATACAAAAGTAATGCACAGAAATCTCTTGCATTCCTATACACTAAAGACGAAAAATCTGGAAGAGAAATTAAGGAAACAATTGCATTTACCATTACAACAAAAAGAATAAAACGCCTAGGAATAAACCTTCCAAAGGAGACAAATGACCTGTATGCAGAAAACTATAAGACACTGATGAAAGAAATTAAGGAAAATACAAACAGATGGAGAGACATACCATGTTCTTGGATTGGAAGAATCAACACTGTGAAAATGACTATACTACCCAAAGCAATCTACAGATTCAATGTAATCTCTATCAAGCTATCAATGGCATTTTTCACAGAACTAGAACAAAAAATTTAAAAATTTGTATGGAGACACAAAAGACCCCGAATAGCCAAAGCAGTCTTGAGGGAAAAAAACGGAGCTGGAGAAATCAGACTCCCTGACTTCAGACTACACTGCAAAGCTACAGTAATCAAGACACTATGGTACTGGCACAAAAACAGAAATACAGATCAATGGAACAGGATAGAAAGTCCAGAGATAAACCCATGCACCTATGGTCAACTAATCTATGACAAAGGAGGCAAGGATATACAATGGAGAAAAGACAGTCTCTTCAATATGTGGTGCTGGGAAAACTGGACAGCTACATGTAAAAGAATGAAATTAGAACACTCCCTAACACCATACACAAATAAATTCAAAATGGATTAGAGACCTACATGTAAGACTGGACACTATAAAACTCCTAGAGGAAAACATAGGAAGAACACTCTTTGACATAAACCACAGCAAGATCTTTTTTGATCCACCTCCTAGAGTAATGGAAATAAAAACAGAAATAAACAAATGGGACCTAATGAAACTTAAAAGCTTTTGCACAGCAAAGGAAACCATAAACAAGATGAAAAGACAACCCTCAGAATGGGAGAAGATATTTGCAAATGAATCAATGGACAAAGGATTAATCTCCAAAATATATAAACAGTTCATGCAGCTCAATATTAAAAAAGCAAACAACCCAATCAAAAAAGGGGCAGAAAACCTAAATAGACATTTCTCTAAAGAAGACATACAGATGGGCAAGAAGCATATGAAAGGCTGCTCAACATCACTAATTATTAGAGCAATGCAAATCAAAACTACAATGAGGTATCACCTCACACCAGTTAGAATGGGCATCATCAGAAAATCTACAAACAACAAATGCTGGAGAGGGTGTGGAGAAAAGGGATCCCTCTTGCACTGTTGGTGGGAATGTAAATTGATACAGCCACTATGAAGAACAGTATGGAGGTTCCTTAAAAAACTAAAAATAGAACTACCATATGACCCAGCAATCCCACTACTGGGCATATACCCAGAGAAAACCATAATTCAAAATGACACATGCACCCCAATGTTCATTGCAGCACTATTTAAATAGCCAGGACATGGAAGCAACCTATATGCCCATCGACAGACGAATGGATAAAGAAGACGTGGTACATACATACAATGGAATATTACTTAGCCATAAAAAGGAACGAAATTCGCTCATTTGTAGAGACGTGGATGGATCTAGAGATTGTCATACAGAGTGAAGTAAGTCCGAAAGAGAAAAACAAATATCATATATTAACACATATATGTGGAACCTAGAAAAATGGTACAGATGAACCAGTTTGCAGGGCAGAAATAGAGACACAGATGTAGATAACAAACGTATGGACACCAAGGGGGAAAGTGGCGGGTGCGGGTGGTGGTGGTGTGATGAATTGGGAGATTGGGATTGACATGTATACGCTGCTGTGTATAAAATGGATGACTAATAAGAACCTGCTGTATAAAAAATTAAATAAAATTAAATTTAAAAGAAAAGAATATACAATGGAGAAAAGACGCCTCTGTAATAAGTCGTGCTGGGAAAACTGGACAGCTACATGTAAAAGAATGAAATCAGAACAATTCCTAAGACCATACACAAAAATAAACTCAAAATGGATTAAAGACCTAAATGTAAGGCCAGACACTATAAAACTCTTAGAGGAAAACATAGGCAGAACACTCTATAACATAAATCACATCAAGATCCCTTTTGACCCACCTCCTAGAGAAACGGAAATAAAAACAAAAATAAATAAATGGGACCTAATGAAACTTAAAAGCTTTCGCACAGCAAAGGAAACCATAAACAAGATGAAAAGACAACACGCAGAATGGGAGAAAATATTTGCAAATGAAGCAACTGACAAAGGATTAATCTCCAAAATATACAAGCAGCTCATGCAGCTCAATATCAAAAAAACAAACAACCCAATCCAAAAATGGGTGGAAGACCTAAATAGACATTTCTCCAAAGAAGACATACAGATGGCCAAAAGGCACATGAAAAGATGCTCAACATCACTAATCATTAGAAAAATGCAAATCGAAACCACAATGAGGTATCACCTCACACAGGTCAGAATGGCCATCATCAAAAAATCTACAAACAATAAATGCTGGAGAGGATGTGGAGAAAAGGGAACCCTCTCGCACTGTTGGTGGGAATGTAAATTGATACAGCCACTATGGAGAACAGTATGGAGGTTCCTTAAAAAACTAACAATAGAACTACCATATGACCCAGGAATCCCACTACTGGGCATACACCCTAAGAAAACCATAATTCAAAAAGTCATGTTACCACAATGTTCACTGCAGCACTATTAACAATAGCCAGAACATGGAAGCAACCTAAGTGTCCATCGACAGACGAATGGATAAAGAAGATGTGGCACATATATACAATGGGATATTACTCTGCCATAAAAAGGAACAAAATTGAGTTATTTGTAATGAAGTCGACGGACCTAGAGTGTGTCATACAGAGTGAAGTAAGTCAGAAAGAGAAAAACAAATACCATATGCTAACGTTCATATATGGAATCTAAGAAAACGGCACTGATGAACCTAGGAACAGGGCAGGAATAAAGATGCAGACATAGACAATGGACGTGAGGACACAGGTGGGGAAGGGGAAGCTGGGACAAAGTGAGAGAGTAGTATTGACATATATACGCTACCAAATGTAAAGTAGATAGCTAGTGGGAAGCAGCCGCATAGCACAGGGAGATCAGCTTGGTGCTCTGTGACCACCTAGAGGGGTGGGATAGGGAGGGTGGGAGGGAGACGCAAGAGGGAGGAGATATGGGGATATATGTATACATATCGCTGACTCACTTTGTTGTACAGCAGAAACTAACACAACATTGTAAAGCAATTATACTCCAATAAAGATATTTTTTAAATTATTATACTGTATACATATATTTGGAGCCTTTTGATCATTAAGTTTTTCTACAAATGGCTGAGATCATCTTCAGATTGTCATTTAAGACCTGTCCATGAAGGGGGCAGAGGTGGAGTGGGATATGATTCAGTACTTTAAATAATCTACTTTTAAGACATTTTAAAACACTATGGAATTGAACTATAGTGACTTCAAATATTTTTCATTTAATTACAGTCTAACTTTTAAATTTACTGAAAAAATTCTCATCAAATTTACCATTTCAAATTTATGTTTAAATGTGCAAAAATATACACATTTTATTAACACAGGCTTTTCTCTTCTCTTTCTCTCCTTATTGCTATCTATTATCTATCTATATACGTGTGTGTGTGTGTGTGTGTGTGTGTGTGTCTGTGTGTATGTTTCTCGTTCTACCAGGAAAACGTAGAGAAAATTTTAATGCTGATCTCCAAACACTAATATAACTGAGATATCTGGTAATTAATATTACAAACAATTTAGTAAAGAGACAGATAAGTGTGGTAGAAAGAGCTTAGGCCCTGGAGAAAGGAAGCATCAATTTAACCTGCTCCTTTCTCATTATATGGACTTGGAAAAGAATAATAATCCTTATCTCATAAGGTTTTTTATGGGGGAAAAGGATTAATGTACATAAAGTATCTAGCACAGTATTAAATATGCTGTTTTAAGCGGCCTTGTATACCTTTGGGAATTAGGTATAAATCATTAAACTCCATGATAACTTAACTCTCTCTTTTTAGAAGTTAATAAGCATTTATTAATTAACTGTATTATCTTCAATAACGAAATCATGCTTTCAAGCCTTATCTGGAAATGTGTGATAACCAGGACCCCTGCACGTGGACAGTTTAATCAAAGTCAGGTTAAGGTTCACTTAGCAATAGGAGGAGTTGTGTGTTACATGGAGGTTTAATTAGAAGGTATACATTCTGACAAAGGGAACGGAGAGGAGATTCTGCATGAGGAGCACATGAGTGAGAAAGGAAGAACAGAAAAAAGCTGGAGACAAGAGAAATCAAATCCATCAACTGAAATAGAAACTCTGGAGTCCCTGTGGAGTGACAGCGTGATCTAGTGGAACGCTCACAGGCTTGGCAGTCAGCTGGTTCCAAATTCCTGGTCAGCCACTGGTAGTTGGGTGACCCTGGGCAAGGCATGTGACCTTTCCGAACCTCCACCTCACAGTGGCAAAATCGGTAAGATATTCCCTACCTGGCATGGAAGATTAGAGGTGATCTGCACAGAACGCATGACACAATGCCTGTCCACAGAGACGTCTAAGAAACAGCTCATTATTACCGCCTAGTTATCACCTGCTATTGCCATCGCCTAATGCCGGGGCGAGGCAGAGCCATAACGTAACAAACTAAAACTAGTCAACTATCCAGCTAAAATAAGAGCAGATACTGATGAGCCAGAAAACAAACAGCAGACAACAAACAAAAAGTCTTTTCGTAGCACTAGCAAGGTCAACCAAGAAAAAAAAAAAAAATAGAAGGAATAATAATAGTATGAAAAACAAATGTTTTGATGTGCCTACAAGGAATGAGGTTTTAGAAGACCTGGTAGCTAAATATCAAGAAACCAGAGTTCACCAGCTACACCATATCACCTTCAGTAAATGCAGCCATGTTCCAGTGCAGAGTTGCCCAGGTAGAACCAGAAAGAAAGAAAGCTTGGCTAGCAAACTAGAATTGCAGACATCGGATCAAGAAATTCAGTATGTACCTGATGGAATAGCACCGGATGATACCCTTTCTGTGGAGAAGATTAACATGCTGATTTGGGAAGTGGGATTCTGGCCCTTGGAAGGGGGAGGAGGAGTCAGAGAGGTTTTCTTTCTCCCAGAGTTCCCCGACGATGGCTTACAGTACAACAGTGATCAACAGTAGAAGGACAGTGCTTAGAGGCTGACCACTCCAAAACGACAAGGGAAATAGGTAAAATCACAACAACGGGGACCCACGACATTCCTTAAGAATTTCCCTGCAAAATTTCAGTTCCTGCAGGGGCCAAAGAGTGGGATCATTTTAGGAAAGACACATCCTGCTCGTGGGTCCTGGATGCCAGAGCCTGAACAGCAGCAGCGGCATCCCAGAACACACAGGAAAACAAAGGAGCAAAAACCATAAGCTCCAGAATCCTTTAAAGTAGTAACACCATATCCTAAATCCTATAAAATAAGAATAAATATATTGTATGCACTGATTATACAAGGCCTCTCTGTGTTCTCTAAACAGCTCTACCGTGTAGCCTAAAAATGTATATTTTAGTTACAAGGAGCTTTAAACATGTAACTGACAATAACTGTCTTCTTGGAATTCAGAAGAGTCTTCGAGGTAATGCTACAAATGGCCTAGCTCTCCTAACAAAACTAAACAAGTACAAACTCCAACCCAAGAAGTCTGTGCTGCTGCCTTCTTATTCTCATCACATTTGTTAAATTAATTAAACAAGGAGGCCATTAGACCAAGGTGACTCAAATGCTCTAATACAGCTCTAATGCTTGGCACCTACATAAGCAAACCAAAATCTAAGCCTGTAAATGCCTCAGGGTTAAGAAATCGAAACCTAAGTAGAACCAATCACAAACAGCCAACTAGGCTTTCCCAAATGAGGCAACGGCTTAAGCTACAGCCAATCATATAAGTTCCTTGCTTTGCTTCTAAGTCTTCTCTATGAAAGTCCTGCCTCTAGCCCCTAACTACCTCTGGTTTGTCTCTGCCTGATTAGCGTCCATATTTGCTCAGGTAAACGCTTAAACATTTTAATATGCCTCAGTTTATCTTTCAGCACATTGAAACTCAGTCCTAACTACCATCCTGGCTTATTATCATGTTCTCTGACATTTAAAAGAGATCACCTGGTCCACCTCACCCCCACTCTCACCCCGCCACAGTTTAAAATAAGGGAAGTAAGACTCAGGGAGGTTGAGGGATGGTCACAATCATAATGATGCCAGTGTTTATCCCTCCATGAATGCTAACCAAATCATTTTAATGATACCTATTATATCCACGTAGGTTGCCAGTCCTCAGCACGTATGAGTGACTAGTGTAACTCAGTTATGACTGATAGAAAAACTAAAATGAAAATTAAGGTGAGGTATCTTGTTCAGTCACATGAGAAATCTATTATTTTGAAGGTTGCCACAAATGCACTGCAATTTGGATGTTCATATCAGACCAAAGACAATTTGGAGTGTTCTTAGCCATGTGAAGCTTATAGTGACGGTCAGTCCTCCAAGCAAGTCACGCCTCGCAGAAATGCATTTTTAATCATAATTTTATAGGGCTGTATTTTTAAAAGCAACTTTAAAGATATTTCATTGAAACGAATATGTCACTAAAACGACTAGAATTCTGAAATCCAATTACAGCTTCCTTCACTTCCTCTCCTTCCCCACTCCCTCCAAGCCACCATCAGTCCACACTCGATTCTGACCCCACTTGCCTGACATAAGCCTGCAAGAACCATCACTGCAACACCCTGCTGGTCTCCTGAGAAAAGCATTCTGGTCTCTCCCTTTGTCTCTCTGCCACAAATCTGCAAGTCCCTCCCTAAGTCTTGGTGGTCCTTTTGTTTGCCTTGAATAGACCTACTTTCACATCCACTATAATACCAGCAGCAAACTGATTCCATATTGCAGCCTAAATCCTACCCAAATCCACAAGAAGGATTGGGCCATCCAAGCACCCATTACAGATACCAATTTATTAGGAACGTGCACTAAGCCAACACAGGAATGTCGGCAACTTGTTGCCAGTGAACTCAGCTGTCCACATGAAACTTTTCACATAACTGGCCAGACATAAGCCCACTCCTGGCTCCCACCAACATATATATTAAAGCATCCTGCAAGGCACTGCCTCTTCTCTACAGTGCACTTTAGCAAGTTAGATGGTTTGCCCACAGAGTCACAGATCTTGAGCTCAGCTGATAGAACAGCCGAGGCCAGCACCAAGGGACCAATGACATGCTGAAACTACAGGATGCAGATTGTAGTATTTATCAGTTAACAAGTGGTTCACATTATTATCTCAATTTTAAGACTTCCATGAAGTTGGCTGGTTCAGAAAAAAAAAAAAGAAACTCAAAAAAAAAGAGAGAGAGAGAACTAAAGAAAAATGAGATCTGTTTTGCTATCATGTAAGTCAGGAAAAGAAACTTTTAAATACATTTTGAACTACACTTTACTACTATTCATGTATTCAATACATGAACAGTACACTTCCCCTATACTTAGTAAATAGGAGTACTTATCACTACAGAAAATATGTGATGTGCGAGACAATTTCAACTAAGTGTAAATGTTATGCTACATCTGGGTCTGTAATAAACCCCAATTTCTAAATATAAACATAGGCATGCAATTTTTTAAAGAGAAAACCAGCTTCTCTTTGCCATAAAAAAATGACTACTAGATAAATATTTAAGGAATACCACTTCAAGACTGCCAAACTATTGCCCTGCCCCGAGAATTACCCCACCGCCCCATAACATGCTGGTCTGGCCCTGACCTCAGGCCCATTTTATGAGCCCACCCACACAAAACATGAATCCCAGCTCTTCTCCTGCAATCCCTCCTCTCCCCCGCAAAGTTATCCCCCTTGTTATTTCTGTCTGTGGCTTCTATTTCAAAAGCAGAGAGGTTCCTTTTCTTTCCAATCTTGCTTCTTACTCAGTTCCCACATATAATTTTGGTTTTATCAATCCCTTCCTCCCCCACCTCTTCAGTCTCCTCTTCTTTACTTCAGTCCTTCCTCTTGGGTCACACCAAAGGGAGCGCGAGTCTCCATTACCCTAACACACCCATTCTTCTCCTCCCTGCTCCCCTGACTAACCATCCCGTCCTCTTCTGCACGTCATCTCCAATCTTTCAAAGGAGCATTCTACTTGAAAGAGTAAGTGACCTCTATTTCCTCACCAGTTCCACATGCCTTAACCAAGTGCAAACACACTAACAGCAGAACTGCAACAAGGAGGCTGGGGGCAGCTGCGGCAACCTGGAGGGGGCAATCCCCCCCCACCTCTCACACTCCCTCCACTACACCGCCAACACAGGGCCTCCAGCCAACATCCAACCCAAGAGGAATGAGGGCTATGGGTGGTTTGAAATTTGGGATTTTTATATGAAATCTAACAATTTCTCAATATTAGCTATTAATCTGATTTTTTTAAACACTGAGGATGAAATGAATTACCTTCTTATGGTTGGATTCAGCCTACGGCCCTGAAATTTGCAAACTATGCTTTAAATCTAAAAACAGTTTTAAAAGCCATCAGTGACCACTTAGCTGCCATAACCAATAGCCTTTCTCACCTCATTTTTCTCACCCTTCCGTGTGTGTTGGTGGGGGGGGGGGGCGTTTTATCACCAACTCCTGTGTTAAACTGCCATAGCCAAGATTCTGTGACTCCATTCTTTCCTTACTGTTCTGTCGTAACCTCTTTCCTTAGCTTATCTTGCTTGATCATTTTTTTTCTCTTTCAAAAACCCCTAATTGCAAAATCATCTAATAATCTGGGATTCAACTATTCCCACTACAGAGCTCACTCTCCCCGAAAAACTCCAGCTTCTCCCCCAAGCTCCAGTCTCAAACTTCTGTGTATAGGGTACAAGAACCCTCAAAATACCCCCTAATTCTCTTCCTTAGCATTGTTGCCACCAAATCCACTTATTCTATCCCTTTCCTTTTAGCCAACCAGCCTCAAAACTCCACCAACTGCTCCCTCACTCCTGACACCCAATCAGTCATCACTTCTCCTCTGTGCCCTTTGCAAAATCTGTCATGAATGTCTCCACCTTTTCTTTCTTCCTCCTTGACTCTCATTAGAGAGTCACCACCTCCCAGGCCCAGGTCCTTCATCTCTTCACCTCCACCCTGCTGCAAGATTCATCTTCCTGAAGGACTCACGTCCTGGCACTCCTGTGCTCAGAACAATTAAACTGGTCCCTGTTGCTTACCCAGAATGGAACTCATCACCCTACCTGATATTTTCAGACTGCTCCTCCTCCATTTCTTTCAAACCCTGTGCATTTCAACCAAGCTTACTCACCTGTTCTGCAAACACACCTCACCTCCTTTACTTAAGCCACTCTCCTGCATGAAATATCCTCTCTTCCTTCTACCAAAATCCTAAGTGGCAAGCACAGTCCTTTTTATAAATGTTCGGACTGCCTCCTGACTAATGTAATCCTCTTTTCTGAAACTCCATAACTCTGGATCTATTCCTCTGGTGGACTTAACACAGTGAAGCCTCCATTAAGAGCTCATGATTCGTGTGTTATCTCTGTAAGATGATGGGTTCCTTGGAGTGGCAGGTTTGGTGTCTCATTTGTCTTGGACCACTCACAATGCTAGCAGTGACTTCCATCTCCGTGTCTGAGGACCAGATGACTGGGCCAGTTTCCTGACTGCCTGTAACAGTAATAATAATCACAGTATAGGTTTTCACAGGCTGGGGTGGAGCCTAGCAGTATGAGAGAGTTGAGGACCGCCTGTCTTTCTGGCTGAGGCAATTTTGGGATTAGAATGATATATAGTGGCATAGTGGGCCAGTTACAGGTTCAATCTCATATTTCTTACTTTAGCTTGACATTGGTTCCTGTGAAGTGAATGAACTTTAACTGCTATTTCCAATTCTCCTTCCAGTTTGAGATTAGAGCTGGTGTTTAGTCACCAAGATAGCAAGCTCCTCTGTGGCAAACCAGATCTCCTCAAAGATCCCCCCTCCAGGGCTTCCCTGGTGGCGCAGTGGTTGAGAGTCTGCCTGCCAATGCAGGGGACACGGGTTTGAGCCCTGGTCTGAGAAGATCCCACGTGCCGCGGAGCGGGGGGCACGTGAGCCACAATTACTGAGCCTGCGCGTCTGGAGCCTGTGCTCCGCGACGAGAGGCCGCGATAGTGGGAGGCCCGCGCACCGCGATGAGGGGTGGCCCCCGCTTGCCACAGCTAGAGAAAGCCCTCGCACAGAAACGAAGACCCAACACAGCCAAAAATAAAAAAATAACTTAATTAATTAAAAAAAAAAGGATGCCATTATTTGGCATCTATATTAAAAAAACAAACAAACAAAAAAGATCCCCCCTCCATCCTGTCCCCTGGTTCTCTATCCACTGTACTACCTTGGACTTGTCCTTCTCCAGGATTCAGCCCACAGCGCCTGATCCGCAAAGTTGCCTTGGACTACAGGGTTTTCATTTCATTCTCCTAAAAAATAAATGTAACATTTTTTATTGAAACGTCCCACATGGCTAAAAGAATTCAAACAGAACAAAAGTGTACTAAATGAAAAGTCTCCCTCCCACACCATAGTTCCCCAGTTGAGGAGTCTCTCAGTCTCCTAAGGACAACCGCTAAACCATTTCTTTGGGTACCCTTCCAGAAGTTTTCCCTCACCTGCAAATATATATAACATATAATCACTTTTGCATAGGAACAAAAGAACACAACGCACCCTAGTGTGCTACTTGGTTTTTGTTCTTCACAATATTCAGCAATTGCAAATATTCAGTAACTTGTAAATCTAAGTTAATACACAGAAAGCCCTTGGAACAGTACCTGGCCCCCAGTCAATGCTCAATGACCCTTCACATGGAACCTAGCAGAGGACATTCCAAGATTCTAAAGTTCATACCAATTAGACCCTAGGAGCACACAAAAAACCACTGCAGTTCTGCTGCACGAGAGCTCAGAGGTGCTTCTTCCCGCCCACATTCCAGAGACAGGCTCCTGCAGACTTGGCTGTCACCTCTCACACTGCCACCACAGCTCATGCTCCTCTCAACCGAGACACACCTCCCTTCCTCGGATCCCACCAAGTCTAAGCAATCCATGCAAGAATAAAGGCCTCACAATGGGTTTTGCTGCAACCCCTTTCAGAAAACTGAGAAAAAGCCGCTTCTTGCCCTTTAATTTGATTACATGGCAACGAAAGATAAATTCACCCGTATACTATGCGCTGTGTGAAATCAGCACCCCCGGTTTTGCCCAGGCTGGCTCGGCCCCGCACCCCGTCACGGTAACGTGGAGCGTCTCCGGCCTTCGGCTCCTGTCCCAAACCTCTCCCACCAAGTCCTCTGATTAGAGCAGAGCTCCCAGGAGGAGTAAATTAAGAAGTTAACCAGGACTAGGGCACAGAGGCGGGTTGGAGCGCCCTTGGGAGACCACCAGAGAAGTCTGTGCTCCCCTCAAAAGCAGTTTTCAGTTTAAAGCTCTGAAAAACTTCTCCCCACCCTCCCATCCCTGCCGTTTTCGCCATTTTCAGTCCTCCCCTCCCCACCGCGGAGGCCTGCAGGACTTCCCGTTGTTTGGTTCACACACCCGAGGCGCCCCTCACTTCCGCTGCTGCTTACAGCCAGCCTACCCAGCATGCACCGCGGCAGACCGCGCACCCCCGGGGGCGGGGGGAGGGGCGGGGGGAAGGGCAGGGCCAGAGCGTTTGGCTCTTGAGGTTTTGGGGGTGTCTGTAGAATTGGGGAGAGCTTGCGTTTAGGGAGAAGCTGGTGACCACTGCTCCTGAACAACGAGTTGAGAGTCCTTTTAAATTCCATCCCCCCTAGAGACTTTTCTTTCCAAGTACACGCGGGTTTATGGGCTGGAGGACACAATGTGCACGCACAAACGGGGTCCCCCAGCAACTGAAAGTGGGGAGAAATGCCATCACGGTGGCACCCTGATTCCCATTAGGGGAAGAAACATGAGATGCTTGACCCTTTCATGTTACTCGCTGAGAGGCTTATGTAGGGTGAGAGACTGGGTCAAAACAGGCCAGCCGTAGACAACTGTTTTGCCACTGACTTTGCAGACATTTCCCAAAGCCCTGTAGCACCCGATACCCGTACCGGCATAACTGCACACACACAGGGAGAGTGAGCCTTCGTTCATAACAGCTGCAGCTTCTTAACGGAATGGCCTTTCCACTGAACCTGTCATGGAGACTAGCCCAAAGCCCCTGCCAACAAGAATATTAAAAATTCAGGAAGAAGTTGAGTAAACAGGGCACTGTTACTTAAAGTGGCACTTGGTCAGGCCACCCCGCCCAACAGAGATCCAGGGGCTACTGAATGACCTCAACTGTTCTTGACCAGAACAAATGAGGAGAAACTTCTGTGAGCAAAAATAATAACCAGGCCAACCTCCTAGAGCCCTGGGTGTGAACAAGAGGCTAGGGTCAGAAGGGTACCCGAAGCAGTGTGTCAAGGCTCAGAACAACCTCGAGAGGAACATCCAAGGATGCCCTGGGATTGTGTCACGGATGGAATGTGGGCTGCAGGCTGAACATTGTGCTGAAGGCAAAGCGACGGAGTCCCTGTGCACGGGTGTGAGAGAAGAGTGGGGCGTACGTTTAGGGGAGGGACCAGACACTCTCCAGGGGAGGACGGATGGCAGCTCTGAGCAGCTGTCTGCAAAGTTCAGGACTGCAGAGCCGTTCCAGTGGCTTTAGGGAATTAAGATGTTTGGGGCAGGAGTTCCAGACAAAACTCTGAATTTAGTCTCGCTTCCAGTTGCTTCCAGCCAAAAACCTGGGCGTCATTCTTGGCATCTCTCTCTCTCTCTCTCTCTGGCCCCCACCCCATGTCCAGTCTATCAGGGAATCCTACTGGCCCTGTTTTCAAAATATATCTCAATTCTGCCCAGTTCTCACTACCTCTGCTGCTATCTATCACCCTGGTCCAAGCTATACCATCTCTCACCTCAATTACTGAAGTAACTTCTCCAGGGTTCTTATTTCCACCTTTGCTCCCCTGCAATCCACACAGCAGCCAGAGGGATACAATTAAAATGTGAGTCAGATGGTGTCCCTTCTCTGCTGGAAACCCTCCAATGGCTCCCCATCTTACTCAAAGGAAAAGCCAAATCCTTCCACTGTCTTACAAGGTCCTGCACAGCCTGGCCCCATGGTCCCTTGGTCCTCATCTCCTCCTGCTCTCAGCCTCACTCCCTCACTCCAGCCGTACTGGCCTCCTCATCCTCCTTGAACTGACCATGTCCACTCCTGCCTCAGGGACTTCCTCCACTGTACTTCCCTCGGCCTGGGAAGCTCCTTCCCAGGATATATTCATGACTCACCCCTCAGCTCATTCAGTCTTTTCTCAAATAGGAAATTCTCAGAAAGCTCTACCCCATCCAAAATTACAAGTGCATCCCCTTTAAACTGCTCTATTATTTTCATATCATTTATCACTTTCTAATGTGATATATAAGCACTATATATAGAATGCATTTATTACACATTTATTATACATTATCCTTCCTCACACTAAAATGCAAAGTTCCATGAGAGCAAGGAGTTTTATGTAGTTTGTCATTTGGTGGATTTTTTGAGGCTACTAGAATGTCTGGCTTACAGATGGCTCTCAATACAAATAGTTTAAATGAATAAGTAAAGTAATTTAGGGTTGAAGCCACCGAATGGCCCCTTCTCCAGACTAGTAGCTCCTCTATGGCAGGAAAGGTACCATCCATCCATTCATACATGTGATACATATTTATTGAGGACCTAACCTATACAAAGCACTTTGCTAGGGTCTAAAATATAATGGTGAAAAAAACATATACGGTCCTACCTTCAAGGAGCTTACAACTTAGTGACTGGAGACAGATATTCAACAAATAACCCTGCAAATAAGGAGATAATTACAATTGACATAACTGTACTATTAAAATAGTCCAGGAAAGACATTCTGTTTTGAGTTAGGTTGGTAGCAGAGGAAATGGAAAGAGCCGAACTGATTCGAGATTACTTAGAAGATGGAAAATACAGGCGTTGTCAATGGATTAGATGGGGTTGGGGAGAATTTTATGACAAAGGTGAGTCCTGAATTTCTGGTTTAAGAAACTGGGTGGATTAAACTGCCCTTTGCATGGGTTAGTGTAGGAGGCTTGATAATGGACCCTCAAAATATATCCATGTCCTCAACTCTGGAACCTGTGAATGCTACCTTATCTGGAAAAGGAGTATTTACAGATATGATTAATTTAAGGGTGTTGAGAACGAGAGATTATTCTGGATTAACTGGATGGGCCCTAAATGCAATCTTCCTTATAAGAGGGAAGCAAAGGGAGATTTAAACACACATGTACAAGAAGGCAATGTCAAGATGGAACAAAAAGAGATTTAAAGATGCTGCCCTTGAAAATTGGAGTGATGTGGCCACAAGCCAAGTCTGATAATTAATTTTCTGTGTCACCTTGACTGGGCCATGGGACGTCCAGACATTTGGTCGAACATCATTCTGGGTGTGTTTGTCAGGGTGTTTCCTGATGAGATTTTGTTTGACTCAGTAGACTGAGTAAAGCAGGTTGTCCTCCCTAATGTGGGTGGTCCTCATCCAATAAATTGGAGACCTGAATAGAACAAAAAGTCTGAGAAAGAGGAAACTTCTCCTGCCTAACTGCGTGAATCAAGACAGTCCTCTTCTCCTGCCCTCAGACCGGAATTTACAGCATGGACCCTCCTGAGTCTCTAGCTTGACGACTGCAGATCTTCTCACCCTCCATAGTTACATGAGCCAGTTCCTTATAATAAAACTATACATACACACACACACAAACACACACACACACACACACACACACACACTACTGGTTCTGTTTTTCTGGGAAACCCTCACTAATACACCAAGAAATTTTGGCAACCACCAGAAACTGGAAGAATCAAGGAACAGATTTATCCCTGAAGCCCCCAGAGAAAGTGTAGTCCTGCTGACACCCTGATTCAGCCCAGAGGAACTAATTTTAGATTTCTGGCCTCCAGACTGGGAGTATAAGTGTGTGCTATTTTAAGACAATCCATTTGTAGTAATTCATTACAGAAGTCACAGGAAACTAACACAATGGGAGGCAGTGTAAGAGGATCATCTAAGGGTAGGGGGACATCAAGATTCAGTTTGGAATATGGGATCTGAGATGCCTGTCACACACCTAATGGAGAAGCAGGCCAAAAAGGGATTTGGATACGCAGGTAGGAGACTGATGGAATGGTCTGAGCAAGCATTATCAGCCCCACGGTCCCAGAGCCTGGAAAGCATGAGAAGTAGAGTGAAAAGGAAAGATGGCCAAGCACCATGTCCTGAGGAACTCTCAAGATTGAGAGGACAGGTAGAAAGGTAGCCTGAAAAAGAAACAGGAGAACATGGAGTCTTTGAGGCCAAGAGATATGAATGTTTTTGAATGACAAGAGTGATCAATTCTGGAGCAGAACCCAGTCTGGAGTAGATTTAAGATTGAATGGTTGATGGGAAAGCAGAGAGAGCCTGTGTGGGCAATTTATTCTTGAATTTTGTTTGACTTGGAACGTACATAAAGAGAGCGGATAGTTGCTATGGACAATGGATCCAGGGAGGATTTTTCATTCTTATTTTCAGATAAAAGAGTTTCAGGCATTGTGTATGACTTGGAAATGACCCAATAGAATGGAAACAAATAGAAATTCAAGTGAGGGTGAGGTTACCTGCTGAAGCCTGAGAAGGGGAGCATACAGAGATCAGGTCTCAATCCTGGCTGTAGTTTAGGTGTCCCTGAAGACATTTTAAAAATTCCGATTCCCAGCCTGCACTCAAGACCAAAGACATCAGATTTTCTGAGTTGGGACCCAGACATCAGTCATTGTTAAAGCTTCCCAGGTGATTCCTATGCGTGGTCCGTGGGATTCAGAGCACATCTGGAAGGAGTGGCATTGGGTCCAAGGAGGATCAGGTGCAGGTGCAAGTAAGTTTGGAGGTTTGGTGGGTGTAAATTAGAGACTTCCCAACTTCACCTTTATATTTCCAAAATTCAAGACAAGGTCAAGTGCTAAGCATGTGCTGAGTGTATAACGGAATAAGGAGAAGACTGAGAGCTGAAGAAAAAATGACATTGTTCATACTGAGAGTGGAAAGGGGAAGATGCCTCAACTGGAAAAATGTGGGAAGAGTGTGGAAAGGGCTGTGAGTTTATAGCTATACCTTCCATCCATTCATTCAACTGGCATTTGTCAGACAGACACCAAACCAGGCTGTGGGGATAAAACATAAGCAAGACATTGTCCCCAACCTCACAGCTTTCACAGTTCAATGGAGGAGAGGGACATACAAGGAAACAGAACATTCAAGAGCTGTAATAGAATCAAGTACAAGGGATAGTGGGGACTTAGACCTTTGCATGGACAGAAGTCACCTCCTCCCATCACAGTACTTGGCACACGCTCTTGAGACATATTCATTGTACTCCAAGCACCTTATCATTCCGAGGAAACAGAGGAGGAAATGACAGCTCAGCTCTTATTCTGCAGGTATGACTAAAGCAGCCCTAAAACTGTAATGACATGTCAGCTGGTCAGTGCCACACGGGGTCTCTAAGCAGGAGAAAGTCTCAGCTGTCAGGCAGGGTGGTGGCAATGCTGAGGTCAAGATGGTATGTTCTACATCAGGGGTCCCCGACCCCCGGGGACGAGGACCACTAGCGGTCCTCAGCCTGTTAGGAATGGGGCCGCACAGCAGGAGGTGAGCGGTGGACGAGCGAGGGAAGCTTCATCTGCTGGTCCGCATCGCTCGCATTACCTCCGGAACCATCCCTCCCACCCCCACCATTCCCCCGCCCCCGTCCATGGAAAAATTGTCTCCCACGAAACTGGTCCCTGGTCCCAAAAATGTTGGGGACCGCTGTTCTACATGGTAATCTTCCAGGTGACATTCAGAAAGTGGTCACTAGGTGGCAGGGTTAACATTTGCAAAATAGCTGCCAATAGCAGTCACTACTAGCTGGATACTCGCTGGAAACATTTTTTGTTTCCATCCCAAAGGGAAAGTGGAGCCAAGTCCTAGGGGCATAGGATGCTTGGGTAGAGTTTCTCGGATTTCACCCAGAGCTCCCTCCATATGCAATCCCTCGCTTCTAAAGCTGGACCCCTCTCTGCTTTAGGGACACCGGCCTCAGTACATACCCTGTCCTAAAGAGCAGTTTCAGAGTGGGGCTTGCGGTGGGGAGGGGGAGGAGAACAGGCTGCAAAGTTTTCTTCAAAACACTGGGGGAAACAAGCGCCTCTGATGTTTTTCTTCCCTTCTTCAGATTTCCCTGTCCCCGTCTTTCTCCTGTTTTATCTGGTGCCAGGCTCCCTAGGTTCAAGCCCTACCTCAGCCACAGAGCCAAATGACCTTGAGCAATTTACTTAGCTTCCTTGTGTTTCTTTACCCAGAAATGACAGAGTGTAGTCATAAAGATTAAATGAGTTAAAATCTCTAACTTACTTAGAACAGTACCTGGCAATAAACAGTAAGCACTATGTACTAAATATTATTATTATTTTCTCGATGAAAAAAAAGGAACTTTTTTCTAAATTCCTTATGAAGATGGTAAATAGTTGGCACTCTAAGTTGTAATTTAAAAACGTAAACAACTTCCAATCCCAATTTTTCAGATGAAAGTATAAAGAAAAAAGTGACAACACAACAAAAGGTACATCTATTCTGGAATGGTGAACCATGGTCGGGCTCTTTTCCTGGTAGAATTCTGGACTGGAAATGGGCCACCTCCTGCCAGGGAAGCATCTAACCCTCCAGGTATCCAGCTTCCCACTCCCTTCCTTACAGAAAAACAAAGCCAGAGACCCCAGTGTCAGCAGGTGCTTTACAACCTGTCCTAGGTCTTGACCGTGGTGGTGGTTCTCTCATTCCCCATATGAGCACAAAATTCTGGCATCACAGCCAGCCTCTCCAGACACTCCAAAACTGCATTGCCCCACCAAGCCTATACATTTTTTTTTTTTCTGAAAAAAAAAAAACAAACACAGCTTGGGATAGCTCAATTTCAACCTTGGTTATGACCTTATCAATTCATATAAAGCAAATTTTTTTGTCATTTGTTTAGTTTCTAATTGGCTTTTGAATAGTGACTGTGCGTGTGTTTAAAAGCTACAAGTCAGCCTCATTTTTCACAGCAGATAGACATGTAGTTAAATTTTGAAAAATCTGGTCATAAAAACTGCACGAGATTTGGTTACAGGAATTCTACGATACAGTGTAGTCACAAATAAACTGAGTTCTTTGATAAAATAAATGCTTGTATTTTATCAATCCTGCAATTTTAAATTTTTATGCTTGATTTGTTTAAAGCAAATTCAACTCTATTTAGAAAGTAGTAAGTTTTAGAATTTCTTCCTTCTTCTTTTTTTTTGTTTGTTTATTAATAACAGACTACAACAGGAACAGACTGTGTTCCAAAGAGGAAGACTATGCTAGAATTGAAGCTACAATCTTATAATTTTCCCATAATTAGCCACTGCTGATTGACTCTCCATGTAGAGACTTTTTCTCTTAACTTGATGTTAATTTATGGAGAGTCTTATCACAATATATGTTTATTCACAATACAAAATGGATTTTTCTCTCTCTTGTTGAAAATCCCAAGATGCCCCAGTGCTTGGCTTCCTGTTGTCTTCCCCCAAAGACTCCACATATTTGCATCTCATATGAAAAAAAAAAAAAGGCCAAAACTAGATTGGTACCATCTCAGAGGTGAACTGCCTACTATGTTGGTCAATGTCAGGGCTGTGGGCTATGACACACGCCAGGTGTTTAGGGCTTCCCACTCCATGACTTACCTTCAACCAGGCACATCCCATCGACCAGGCTCAACTGACCACTGGGTCCCAGTCCCAGAAGTGAAGGTAGCTCAGAGCTAAGATCTCCAACCATCCTGGCTGCTGACCTGATAGGCACCTGGGCAACCCCACAAGGACTTGGAATAACTGGCACCCACAAAACAAAGTTCTAAGAGGAAAGAACAAATGCATGCTGCCTGGGCCCTCCAGAGACCAAGAAACACGATGATCCTACAGAAAACAAGTTTTGACAAGTAAGGGACAAAGGGGGGTGGGTAGGATGATGAACAGCCATTGCTAAAGGTGAGGTCCAAAAATAAAATATGAAAATCAGAAGGAAGAAGTGTTAGAGAGAGACACAATTGAAGCAAGAACCAAATGCTAACAAAACAGTGAGACCTGACAAGAAAAAGATTTTCAGAAAGGAAATGCAATAGAAGTGAAATGGGAGATAGGCAAGGAAAGAAACGCAGCCTATAACAAAGCCAAGGAAAAGAAAGAAGAGGCCTTTTCCTGAGCACAGAGGCCAGGGAGATTATAAGGTATGGACCAGCTCTCCAGCTATCTCCATCTGAACAGATATATTCCTACCACTGGGGTTGGTTTGGTTTGGTTTTTAAGTCAGAAACAATAGTAACTTGGTAAACACTTATAGACACAATTTTTTCATGATTATTAAATTAAAAACTCTCAAATGTCAATTGTCCCAGACTAGCAGATCTTCCCTCCAAACCCCAAAACCTTCAATATGTTCCAACTATGCAGGAGCTAAAAGAGAAGTATTAGGAGTAGGTTTTATTACTGCCATTTACGGGCATTGGGACTTCAGGAGTTTACCTGGGGCAAATAGCACCTCTGTCAGGGGGAGGTAGAGGGAGAAGAGTTTGGTTCCAGCTGTGCAAAATTCAGTGGCTTATTGGAGGGACCGTCTCTGCTTTAAAACAGACAGAAGCTGGTGTCTGAAATTCAAGCCATCTCTAGAAATGTGTTTAGAAAACGTGTTCTGATGTTGCCACATTATAAAGGCCCTCTGTGCAGAATCTTAACCTTTTTCTTCTAATTCCTCAGCTTTTCCCCAAACCCCTTCGTCCTCCACCCAGGGATGGTTCAAGAACTCCTGTGACTTGAGAGACCCTCCGTCACAGGAGGAAGCAGCAGCACTAAGCACAGATTGGGTATGCAAACCCGGTGAGCCACCTTAATTATCTTCTTCGTATGTACAAATATTTCCTTTCATCCCTACTTAACAATCAGCAGTCTTGATGGGCTCTAATTACAACGATAAATTGGGCCTCGGACAGCCACCTCCTGCTCCATCATTAAAGGGGACTATTTACCGGGGCCTTTGCAGTCAGTCCATCTCCTTAGTACTGGAAAGACACCACGGCTCACAGTAGTCACTGGTTCTGAGCAGGGAAGCACTCAGTGGCCCCAGCAGCAGCTCATAGCCATGGATTCTGCACAATTAAGAAAACACATCTGCATGAAATGAGGAGTGGACCAGGGGCCTGGGGACCAAGTCAGCATGTCCTTGGCATTTACTAAGTCCAGATGTCTTTATCTTCTGGGCAGGAAGTCAGAGTCTGTCCAGATGGCATCTTGATTGCTTTCAGCTCAGCTGATTAAATTTCTAAGGCTGACATCTCTTCCAAATACCCTCTCCATTCTATGAAAATGTGGTTGTCAAATAGTGCCAGGAAGAGTCATCTGAAGATGACAGACTGAGAGGGCCCAACTGAGAACCTGAGTGCCTGGGACATAGAGCCAGGCAAATTTCCTGCCACATGTCTGGGACTCTGGGATTCTTTCTGCTACAAGCAAGGGAATTTCTGGAGAGGCATTGCTGAGGGGCAAGATCGTGACTGGATCAGAGATCCAATTAGGAGTCCTGGCTCCTCCACTTTCTGACCTGTGACCTTGTGCATATTCCTAAGCCACTCTGGCCTCAGTTTACTCACCTATAAATCTGGGATAACAAAAGGAACCACTTCAACAAGCTGTTCTGAAGATTTATGAGATCATGCACATCAAGTGCTTATAAGAGAACCAGGCACATGGTAAGGGTTCCCTGCATACATTTTATTAGTACATTTGGCCCTCTGTATCCACAGGTTCTGCATCGATGGATTCAACCAACCATGGATAGAAAATATTTGGGGAAAAAAATTCTAGAAAGTTCCAAAAAGCAAAGCTTGAATTTGTCACAAACTAGCAGTTATTTACACAGTATTTACATTGTGTTAGGTATTATAAGTAATTTAGAGATGATTTAAAGTATAGGGGAGGATGTGTGTAGATTCTTTGCAAACACTATGCCATTTTATATGAGACTTGAGCATCTGTGGATGTTGGTATCCATTGGGGTCCTGGAATCAATACCCCACAGATACTTGGGATGACTGAAGTCTTGTTAATTTTTGTTCCTGGCTTTACTTTGCCTTCTGAAGAGGTGCTCCTTAAAAACACAAACCTGCATGAGGGCAAGGGACCAGCCTGGTCACTTGCACATGCTTTATACCAGAAATAATAAATAATTCTTTATAGTCCTTTGTGGGTTACCTTTCTTTCACAAGCACTCTTGAGAGGTAAGCAAGGCAGACGGTATTTCTCTTCTACTGAAGTTGAGACTCTAAGAGGGGAATGACTTGTCCAAGGTCACTTCGGTAGCTGTGTCTGAGGATGGAAACCCATAAAGGCTGTTGAACTCCTATCTGCTACAGATCCTACTCATACGAGGAGGTCAGTGCTACAAATGGAGCAGAGGAATGAACACGCTCCCCTCTGACCACCACCATCCCACCCCCAACAAACACTTCTGGTCATGCCAATGGGACACGCGGAGCATCACCAGAATGAAGAAAGGAGGCCATAGTGATATTTACAGAAATTGCTGCCTACCTCTGCTACTTTAGAAACTCCTTTCCTCCTATGCTTCACTCTAAAGGGCTGTGGGAACTTAATCTAATAATACTATGCTCACAGGAAGAAGCCTGACAAGAGACAGGATGTGGAAAATGTTCCAGAAGGCCTAAAAGTCAATGGCTTAATAATAATGTAAATAATCTCAACTCTTAGGATGTTAGACTCACATTATTCGTTTACATTCTTAAAGGAAAAAAGATGGCAGGGTTGGATTAGGTTATTTTAAAGCTTATTTTTAGCTTTAAAATGTTTGATTTAATGGACCACTATTAGGAAGGACCCCTTTATTTCAGAGTGGAGAGTTTATCTGAGAATCCCAATTCCCAGTCCTGTGCCCCCATATCTCACTGCCTGTTAATATCATTAACTTAAAGCTTGAGAGAAAAGCCCTAAGGATGCTTTTAAAATTTCTGCCTTTATAAAATACACCAGGTGAAAGAGAAGTTAGTAGATGGCACTTACCGTATGGTTAATTAGAAGTTAAAGCTGGACAAATATTCTATTTTTTTTTAGTATAAATTTATTTATTTATTTATTTATTTATTTATTTTTGGCTGTGTTGGATCTTTGTTGCTGCACGCGGGCTTTCTCTAGTTGCGGCGAGCGGGGGCTCCTCTTCGTTGTGTTGCGTGGGCTTCTCATTGTGGTGGCTTCTCTTGTTGCCGGAGTATGGGCTGTAGGCACATGGGCTTCAGTAGTTGTGGCACTCAGACTCAGCAGTTGTGGCTCGCAGGCTCTAGAGCGCAGGCTCAGTAGTTGTAGTGCATGGGCTTAGCTGCTCCGTGGCATGTGGGATCTTCCCAGACCAGGGCTCAAACCAGTGTCTCCGGCATTGGCAGGCGGATTCTTAACCACTGTGCCACCAGGTAAGCCCCAAATATTCTATTATGTTACTCATATTTCCAGAACCATATATGTGTGACTGGATGACCACAGAATAGTGAAACCTAGTTTGGGGGAAATGTCCCAAATCAGAGAGTTTTTAAATTGTTATAACATGGGCCCCAGGGAGTGGATATTTCTAGTATCAATCATCTTGGGAAGAGGGTAAATCCTGGGGCAGGAAATGCAAGGAAGAACCCCCCATTTCCCTGGGTACAAAGCCAAGAAGGCTTGGACTCTGGGATGTGAAAAGGGCCGTAGTATTTTTTGTGATGGAGAGGAGCTGGTGATGCCATGGGAAGACACGGTGTCTGCTTTGATGGTGGTGGTGGCATCAGTGCCATCAATTACAGGGCAGAGGAAGAGTCGGTTCTGGAGCAGCAGGATCAAGGCTGGCATCTTGAAGCCGTCAACACAACTGAGTTTGAACTCAAGCAGGACATGAGAAGAACCATGTCCCCTCTCCAGGTGGAAGAGGCCCGTTAGCATCGCTTGCCCTGTCTAGCCCGGGGACCTCACAAGAGCCCTCAACTGCAAGGCAGCAGTTAAACAGCATGGCAAGCAGGCTTGAGGGCTCTGTTTACGTGTGCCCACAAGGTAGCACACCCTCAGAGAGAAGTGGGGACAACTTCCGGCCTTTATGGCTCTGAACCTTGTGTCATAATAATTTGGTAAAATAAATAAACAAATATGGAGAAATACAACGATAAAGAGGAAAACTGGGGGCTTCCCTGGTGGCGCATTGGTTGAGAATTTGCCTGCCAATGCAGGGGACACAGGTTCGAGCCCTGGTCTGGGAGGATCCCACATGCCGCGGAGCAACTAGGCCCGTGAGCCACAATTACTGAGCCTGCGCGTCTGGAGCCTGTGCTCCGCAACAAGAGAGGCCGCGATAGTGAGAGGCCTGCGCACCGCGATGAAGACTGGCCCCCGCTTGCCGCAACTAGAGAAAGCCCTCGCACAGAAACGAAGACCCAACACAGCCAAAAGTAAATATTAAAAATAAATTTTAAAAAAAGCACAATACAACGGATACAGTCAGCCCTTTGTATCCATGTGTTTCGTATAAAATAAAAAAAAAGTAAAACTGACCGTAAAATGCATTTGAATATTCAAGTTAAAGTAGCATTTTAGATGCAAGTAGATTTAACCGTCTGGAGACAGTGGGGAAAGCAGGCGTGACCCAAAAAGCAGAACAAAAACTAAATGTACAAGAAGGAAAAAAAAAATATGGACAGTTTAATACCAACCAGTGCCCATAAGCTAGAACAGATATTAAACATCTAGTTCTTTGCTAAAGGTGGATCACGAAAGCATATTTTGGTTTGCACACCCTTGGAAGAAAACAAACTAGCCATTGGGTCATTGCTAAGAAAAGGCATAAAGAGCCAGACAAGGTATCCAAGGACCTCACATCGCTCCCCAGACTATAATCGCCTTGAAACACAGAAAAGTGAGTTCACAGGTCTCCCAGACATGAAATTGGGGGTTCTGTGGAGTCGCCCATGGGTGACAGCTGACCCTAGGGATGAACTGCATGGAAACCTGGTGCAAAACAAAACAGAATACAACAACAACAAAGAATGGTTTGGGGTTTGTATGTAAATATGTAATATAAGGGTCCTTGAACTTTACGAAAACTTCTGGGGTCCACAGATCTGTTGTTTCCCCACTGACATGGGTACCAGTCTGTAGAAATAAATGAGTTACCGGTGCCTTTTCTCATCTTCTCCTTTCCCTCTCTTTATCTCTGCAAGACCTAGTCCTTGTAACAGGTAACAGCAGTCCATCCCTAAATGGCACTGGGAATGAATTAAGATTGCAGCAGTCATGATATGATGCCCATAGCTCCAGCCAAACCTCTCTCTCTATTTTTTATATTTGTGGAAGGGGTAAGACCACCTCCGTTAGTAAAGAAAGAGCGATTGTCAACAAAGAACCAGTGTAACTCTATTTTATTGGCTCAAGCCAATGACTGTTAGATAAGTAAAATGGAAATCATTGCTTTGAAATAGAATAATGGGATTTTTAGATGAAGAAGTGCCTTATAAATAGTTCAACTCCATCATTTTGCAGATGAGGAAATTTCGCAGCCACACACAACTAGTCAATGGCAAAGCTAGGAACAGAATTCAACTCAGTGCCTTTCTTGGGAGATTTGGAAAATATTCAGATAAAGAGACTGTTAGGGACTATAATGCATGAACTTGTGACACAGCTGAAGGAACTAGAGATTTTTAACCTAGAAAGGGGATAGTTCAGGTACATAATAACCATTTTCAAATACCTTAAGGACTCGCAAGTAGTAAAGGGTCTTGAACTTGTCCTGCTGGACTGAGGAAACAAGGACAATTGTGGGGAAGTTAGAGAAAGACTTTAGCAGTTCAGCATAATATAAAACCTTTTAAACGGTCAAAATTTGCCAAAATAATTCATTGGGAGATAGTAAGCTTTCTGTCACCTGAGGCAGTTCAGGAAAGACTGGAAGATAATGTAGTGTGTATGTTTTGTCCACGGAAATGAGTGGGGTAAGAGGTGTGGAGGAGAAAATTCAGGAATGAAAATCATTTGGATGGGGTGACTTTTAAGAGTATGTGATTCTTTACAACCTGGGATCAAATAAGGGTTTCATTCTTGCCTCCAAACTCGACAACTTATCTTCCCATCTGTTTGCAATAGTTTAAATTTTAATCTATTTCATATTTCAGGGTATTATGCCCTGAATATTTGATTTGAATGCTGTGGCAGAAGGTCACTCACATTCATTTATTTTCTTTTACTCTTATACACTTGCAGTGAGTCTTTTGAATTCATTATGCAAACATATGCAAATCATATGCAGATAGTGTGCCCTCAGAAAATGACATAATCTTATGGCCTTAACTGAGCCATCAAACCTTTCTTTAAGAGGGAAAGTAATACGCCTTTTGAATGTCTCTGGGGCAGGAGACAATTTCCTGAGAGTGATATTTACATGACGTTGGAATTGGTTACTCAGAGGAGTCTTTGCCTCACATTCTTCACATTTATGTAGGACTTTGAGGTTAAGAAAGTATTGTCACGTAAATGATCCCATTGGATCCTCATAATTACCCTGTGATGTTGGCAAGACAGGAATTGGAATTCTTGTTTTATTATTCAGATGGGAAATAGACTCAGAAAAGTCAAATGACTTGCCCAGGTTTGCTCTGTTGGTAAATGATGGGTCTGAGGCTTCAAAGTAGATCTCTTTTTAGTCCGAGAACTCTTCCATGACACTGTGATGCACGTCTTCTTCAAAGCAAGGTGGTTGTCATCAGTCTGGGTTTGCTTGGACGGCGTTTTGCCAAAAGCATCTCTGAAGGTGTTTTGTTGATGAGGATGGCATTTTAAGGGTGACCAGAAAAGTCTAATTATTTGTAGTAGCCCTAGCACAGTGCCAACTACATAGTTTCTCTAACCACCCCCTGCTTTTTCGCATCTGCTCTGAAATCTCCAGATGAAGAACTTTCTTCACACCGTACACTCTTCAGCTTTTTCAGGAGGCAAAATTCTTTCTTAAACTATCAGGAGTAGTAGCACAGTCTCTGCAGTGAGACTGTCTGGATCTGAAGCCCCAATCTACTACCTTCTACCTGTGTGGTCTTGGAGAGGTCATTTATTCCTCTAAGCACCAGTTTCTACATCTATAAAATGGGGGAAATAATAGCACCTCTTTGATAGAGTATATGATAAGGAGATATCTATAAAACAAAAGAAAACCTACTTAGACACATAATATGTGCTCAATAAATGGTAGCTACTGTAATTATCATATTAGTGGTTGTAACACAGTAGTGGTAGTAGTATTATTATCTCAAGGTATTGTGAACTCTGATGCTAAGAATTGGCTCTTGGAAATGAAATGGGAGGACAGTAATACTAAATATCTCCTATATGTCAAAGGACTGGAGGACAGACGATGTCTGAGGTAGCCAAATTCAGCCCAGTGAGGAATACACGAACTTTAACTTTCTTTAGTCACTACCATATCTTGCATCATAATGAGGGTAGTTGCAATCCTGTTTCGAAGGTATTTCTAAGAAAAAATAGAGCCAAGGCTGGCACCCTTAACTCTTCTCTCTCTTAGTCAGACTGCTCTGTATATGGCAGTGGCCTCTACTTCCCTGGGTCACCTTGGGTGGGAACAAGAGGGGATTCCACTCCAGCCGCTTTAGCAGGCCTGAATCACGGGGTCAAGGGATGGATTCGTCCTCCTCCTGTACCAAGACCGGAAGTGGGTACTGTGAAGGTGGCCAAGGCAGCAGCTCCACTCCCTTTCTGGGATGACCCTGCTCCCTCTTGCCCTAGTTCCCAGCTCCAGCAGGTGCCCCTGCAGGGCACCTTCCCTCTGCCCCCCACAGAGTGCTCTGCCCTTCCAGTGTGCCCCAGCACCTCTCCTGGTCACTCACCTAGGCCAGCTAACAAGGTGGCCTCCTCCGTGAGGACAGACTCCTGCTCCCACAGCCTCTCCGATGGAAAGGGACCAGAAGCTGTTGCTGGCCAAACCGTTGAAGCTCGCCTAGGGTCACTAGGAACCATCACCCTGAGAGTCCATGTGACCAGCGCAAAGGAACTGCACCACTGACTCACGTCGGCCAGGAAATGCACTGGGCCATTCTGAGGCTGGGTGCTCAGCTATTTTTGGCAAGAATGGGTACTATGCAGAAGTGACTTCCCCTTTTTTGCAGCAAAAAGCCGCCAAATGCTGAGCAGTCAACAGCATTTCTTGTTCTCAGGTTACCCTTCTGAGCACGCTCTGGCTGCCAGATTATCCCGGCCATCATAGCTTGATTCGATTTCCCAGCTCCAGGCATTAGCTAACCCTGCCAAGCTGGGTTGCCTCGGTCCTGTGATGGCTCCCCGTGTCGGCTGCTTCCTGTTGGCGGTGCTGATGTCTGCCAGCTGTGAAGTCATCACCTCCTCAAATCCAATGTGCACTGAGGTGAGTCCAAACTATTTGTCTTTGTCCAGATTAAACCACCTGGTAATGCTGAGATTCAGCATGCAGTCCTATCTGAGCCTTAAAAGGGCAACGAGGTGTGTAGGAGTTTTTCTTTAGAGTGAAAAAGGAACCAAAGGGCTCAGCCGGGGAGATGAGCTTACTGATTCATAGTAGGAAGAAGTGAGAGTTGTTTTCCTCTGCAAACAATTTCCCCCAAATAATCCCAGTTGGGACATAAGACGTCAACAGGGTCCCAGTGCAAAGAGCAGACCTCCAAACCTGCTCCCTAGCATGGAGGAGCGTCTGTCCAACCTCCCAGCACATGGCCACTTCCCCAAAGAGTCCTTCAGTTCCCTGGCATTCAGGACAGAGACTAGTAAAGACCACCTGTGCCAGGCTTTAGAGCATATAAAGATCACTCTGAATGAGTCTGGCTTTCTCCTCGAGTTGGACAGCCCTCCATCTGTTTCACTAACCCACAGGAGAAGCATCTGAGCATAGAGCCAAGTTGCACCTTCTGTTTTGGACCATAACAGTATTTATCAACCTGTGGGAAGTTCTTGGGGAGGGTGGTGAGAGAGAGAAAGGAGAAGGGCTCATTCTCTTGCCATCCTCCTCCCATTACCTCTGATCCCAGCAGGTATCCAGCACCATGTGGCCTGTCGGACAAGTGCTGTAAACAGGAAGGACCATCAGTCTTGGTGGCTGAGTGGGCTGCTTTCCTAGGTTGGGGCTGAATGGTGAGAAAGAGGCAGGAGTAGCAGGATGGAGAAAGGCAGGGCTTAGGAGCCAGGGTGAGGAGAATAAGGGAGAGCGGAGCAAGGACCCACCAGACAAGAGCAAGAATCAAAGCTAGGACTGGAACAAGGCCTAGAAGCAGAAAGCAACAGAACCTTGTTAGTCTGGTACTGGGATGGAATCAGGATGCACGCTCAGACCAAAAGGAGGTACGATGCCCAGGGGAAATTTCTCAGTCTGCTATAACAAAGTACCACAGACCAGGTGACTTCAACAACAGAAACTTACTTTTGTACAATTCTGGAGTCTGGAAGTCCAAGATCAAGGTGTTGGCAAGGTTGGCTTCTTCTGAGGCCTCTCTCCTTGGCTAGTTGATGGCCTTCTTCTCCCTATGTCTTCACATCATTTCCCCTTTGTATGCATCTGTGTCCAAATTTATTGTTCTTATAAAGACACCAGTCGTATTGGATTAGGGCCTACCCTAATGACCTCACTTTAACTTAGTTACCTCTTTGAAGACTCTATGTCCAAATAAAGTCTCATTCTGAGGTACCGATGTTAAGACTTCAGCATATGTATTTGGGGGAGACACAATTCAGCCCACAACAGAAGGGGGCAAGTAAAAGGCTTTTATCAGCTCCAGAACGCTGTATCCTCATCATTCAGGTTGAAAAATCAACTGCACAGAGGCCTGTAGGTAACATGTAAGAGGGTAGGAGCGGAGACACCATCTCCTCAGTAATCAGGTAGGGTATGCCATCCACCTTCTAGCAACATCCTCAGATGGGATAATATTACCATTAAATTCCAGCTCATTGGGAATCAGTCCATGTTAAACATCTTACTCTTAAGTCTACCAGTTCACTTTTTAAATCCCCACATTGCAGCAAAGTCTGTGCAGCCTTTCTGAAGCCCACAAGGGCCCTCACTGCTGGGAGGTTTTGGAAATCCCTGAAAATATTGGACCAGTCTAGATTCCTATTGAAGACACCAGGCCCTAGAGTCACCAGTTGCTTTTTGCAAATGGTACCTGCTTTAGCAGAGGGAAGGAGAAAGAGGCAGGAAGAGCTAGTCCTTTTGCTGCCTATTCAGAGGACTTCCACGCCATTCAGGTGGCAGGAGTGACACTGAGCATCCCAGGACCTCCAGGCCTGCCCTATGCTACAGTGAGAGATTTCCTTTTTGGAGAAGTCAGGTGAGACTGAAACCTTCCAATATCACATCCTCCCTGCAGCCCTGCCTCTGAAAGGACTCTGATTTTAAATGCCTTGGGACCTATTCAATTAATAGTGGGTCTATATTTTCCTTTACCTCTTCTATCATGTTTGAGTTCATGATAGCAGGATTCTAAGGCTATTTATAGAGCCCTCACTTCTACGTCAATACTGGGGAGGGAACTGGGAGATACGACTTGTTCCTGAAGGTAGGGACCGTCTAGGCTTCAGAAAAGTGGGATAAAGTAGAAGTGGTAGGAGAGGATGCTTTTGATTTAACGGTTTGGCCCTTTTTCAGGTGAAATTCACTCCAGCTTGCCCACTCCTTCCTCTTGTTTTCCTTTCCTCATTCATTCTTCCTCTTCAGTTTCAGCAAAATTAACACATACTGTATGTATGTTTATGTGACCACCATGAATTTATCAGGCCCTATCCTGAAAACAAGGGTTTGGTTTGGTTTTGAGTTCAGTAAATTTTTTATTGAAGTAAAATATACATACAGAAAAGCTCACCAATCCTAAGTGTAGAGCTCAGTGAGTTCTCACCAAGTGAACACATCCATGTGAGCAGCACACAGATCAAGAAACAGAACTTTCTCAGCACCTCAGAAGCCCTCTCACGTCTCCTCTCGGTCACTAGCCCCCAAGACCATCCAGTACTCTCATTTATGTCACCAAAAATTGACTGCCTCTTTTTGAATTTTGTGTACATGAGACCATACAGTGTGTACTCTTCTGGGTCTGGCTGCTTCTGCTCAATATCAAACACGTGATATTTATATATGATGTTGTGTGCAGCCATCATGTGCTCCATTAATCACTGAATGGTATTCTGTTTTATTAGTGAAACTATTTATTTATACATTCTACTGTTAGTGGACATTTGCGTTGTTTTCAATTTTTTGCCTATTATGAATGTTGCTGCTTTGGATGTTCTTACCTAGGTCTTTAGTAAACAAATATTTATTAGGTGTATAATAGAGAGTAGATGTATTTGGTCATAGGGTACACATATGTTTAACTTCAGTAAATATTGCCAAACAGTTTTTCAATGGGTTGGTACACATTTATTCTCACCAGCAATGGATGTGAGTTCTGATTGCCCTACAGCCTCACTAACATTTGCTATTGTTTGTTTAAGAACATTAGCTCTTCTGATGGATAGGGGTATTTCACTGGGATTTTTTATTTTCCTGATAAATAATTAAATTGAGTATATTTATGTACCCTTGTGTGTGTTTGTGTGCGTGTGTGAGTGTGTAAGTGCCTATTTCAAGTCTTTGGCCCATTTTCTCTTATGTTGTCTGTATTTTGGTTTTTGGTTTTTGTTTTTGTAGTGGTTCTTCATGTATTCTGGATACAGGTTCTTTATCACATTACAAATATCTTCTCCCACTCTGTGGCTTGCCTTTTCACTCTCTTGACATTTTTGGATGAACAGAAACCCTTAATTTTAATATTGCTTGATTTATCATTGTTCCTTTATTTATTTTCAGTGCATATCTGTTCTGTTTAAGAAATTTTTGCCGGGACTTCCCTGGTGGTGCAGTGGTTGGGGGTCCGCCTGCCAATGCAGGGGACGCAGGCTCAATCCCTGGTCCGGGAGGGGCCCACATGCCGCGAAACAGCTGGGCCCTTGTGCCACAGCTACTGAACCTGCACTCTAGAGCCCGCGAGCCACAACTACTGAGCCCACGCGTGGCAACTGCTGGGGCCCGCCCACCTGGAGCTCGTGCTCCGCAACGGGAGAGGCCACAGCAGTGAGAGGCCCACACACAGCAGCGGAGACCCAGTGCAGCCTAAATAAATAGATAGATGATAGATAGATAGATAGATGATAGATAGATAAATAACTTAAAAAATTTTTTTGCCAACACAAGGCCATGAAGATATTATCCTATGTTTTCTTCTGGAAGTTTTATAATTTGGTATTTATGTCTAAGTTTCACATGTAAATTTACAGTCCACTTGGAATTGCTTTTTGCATATGATGTGACGTAGGAGTCAGGATGAATTTTTTAATAAAACTTTTTGTTTGAAAAAAATGTCAAACCTTGACAAATTCTAAAATATTCTAAAAATATTATAATGAACACTCGTAAATACTCCACACAGAACCTTCCATGATTAAATGCTCTGTGTGTGTATTCATGTAGGTGTGTGTATCATAAGTAACAAAATTAGATCTATGACCAGGTTTTTGGAGGCTGACCAATATGCAAAGAGTAGCTGGAATTCAGTGTTCTGTGATTTGGACTCAGGTAACATTTTACATGTGCTCTTGAATAATTGCTTGGGAGTGTAGGCATGCCTCCTCATTTCAAATGGGCTCATCTTGACTCTTCTGTCCCCTTAAAACCACAGTAGGAGACAGTCTTTTGGGTCTAGGTATGGGGAGAGTGTTTACGTAGAGCTATGTTTTAAAAGAACTCCAAGTTCATGGATACAAGGGCTTCCCAATAGCTCTAGACGATGACAATGATGTTTTGATGATCCAGGGAAATGCTAACTTTTCTTGTGAGAGTGACATACATTACCTCATTAATCCTCAGAGTTGGTCTGTCAACAGGGGTTATTACCCTCGATCTACAGCTGGGCAAAAAAGGAAGCTCAGAGAACACAGCTTGGTAGTTGAGAGCTGGGATTTGAACCTGGGCAGTCTGTCTCAAGAAACAGGAAAAGAACCACTTATAATTGGAGTGCCCTTTGCCTGGAGGAGTTAGACTGACAGCAAAGTTTTAGGGCTGTGACCTCTTGGGAGTGTTTTGTTTCATTTTCAGAGAGTAATTATGACTCTGTGATTTGGCTCAGTCAAATTGCTATCTCTGGATAGAGGAGTGATCACCAAGGGAGGGCTGGGGTTCAGTGTCCCAGACTCCTCGTGCCTGGAGGAGCTGGCTGCTGTGGGTACCAAGTGCAGAGGAGACATCCCAACAAGTGGGATCAGCGCTTGCGTGAAACTCAGAGAATTTGAAATCAGAAAATGATCTCAGCACTTGTGAGGAGAGAAAATATTGTGGAATGGCAGGGGGTTAGAGATGCAGCAGAAAGAAGCAAAAGAAGATCCTGATTGAAAAAACGCATATGAATACCTGGAGGGAAAAGGGATTGCAGACACAAATGTAGCACTTGGGAGTCCTGCTCTGTGTAAAGGCACAGCTCTGTGGCGGAGCTGGAGATGAAGTGACCGGCACAGGTCCCAGTGCAAATGCCCATGATATGGAATAGGGATGGGCATGGGGCAGTTGTCCTGAATACCAGCTGGCTTTGTCTCAGCCCTGCTGGCTGCATAAGTTCACATCCAGAAGGGTCCTGTCTGCGATGGAATGGCCAAAGCAGAAGAATGAGAAAGTGACTTTGGAAACTGACCCTAGACTGAGGTCTAGCGATGAAGTCTGGGTCTGTAAGAAGTGGTCATGTGGGGCTCAGAGAAACCACAGGAGCTGCAAAAGCGGTGGTGGGTATCTGCCTAGAAAAGCAACTGAACCCGTGATCCTCACAGCTGGCCCAGCCCTGGGCAAAATGGCAGTGGCTACACAGTCAGGACCCAGCAATCCTCTTTTACACCCTGTCCTTTCCTGCTCCGTTGTATTATCATTCTGCTGCCCGTGAATCCTGTGCTATGCTATCAGAACTCACCCCTAGAAAGTTTTGCTGTGAAAACTGACAGTGAATAAGATACAGTCTCATTGATGTAGTTCTATGAAAAATGTATAACCTGAATCAAATCATGAGGAAACATTCAAACCCCAAAGGAGTAACATTCTGCAAACTATGAGCCTGGATTCTTAAAAAAATTAATCAATGCCAGGAGAGACCAGGAAAGGCTGAAGAATCATTTCAGATTACAGGAGACAAAAGAGACATGGAAATGAGATGCAGTGATTGTACGGGAGTGTGGCTGTGAAAGCCGTGGCAGAAGAGCCCAGAACAGTCTCTGAAATGTGTTTGGTTTTCAAATTTTCTCATGAGCTGCAGTTCTTGTCATTCGCGTCTTTCTTTAGGAATCAAGGGCAGAGAGCTCATTGCAGTTTATGTAACTAGAGATTATTGAGTGTTACGACCCAGGCTCGTGGTGGTGGACTTCTCAGTACTCCTGGGAAGTGTTATGCACTGGTTCTTGGGTTTTCACTGGGTTGAAACTGAGCTATTCCTTTCCATTTGCTAGGCGCTCCCTCAGGCCACTGGCTCAGGGGAGCTAGTGCTCCATTCCAACTTTGGGAATCACATTAATGCAGTGAAGTGCTTAGTAAAGCATACAATTTAGTTGTCACGGGCACGTTATATTCTGGAAAAGGAGGGAATTGCCAACGTCGAGCCTTTTGCTAAAGGACCAGAATAGAGTGAGATGAACTGAGAAAAGGCCCCCTTTCTCCACGTATATATGACATCAGCTATGCCAGTGGAGACCAGAAAAGAAAAATGTCTCCTCAAAGCTAATCCAGACCTTAGCAGCTGCACATACATCTTCTCTCTAGGTCTTCCATGTTCAGGGGGACCAAAGAGGGGTCTAGCAGCATGTGTTTCCCCCACCAGTCAATCAAATATGTTTTAAATGCAAAGTGTGCATTTCAAGGGCATTATGTAGATTTGTGGCAGTGCCTGAAGGGCTTTGGGTCTATGAAACAATTATGGATTACAAGAAAATATAAATATGGCAATTTCCTCAGTGACTTTCTTAATATTGCCACAATATAGAAGAAAACCAGTGATTTCCTGTAAATGAGCATGCTCACTGTACCTACAAAAAAGTGCCCAACTAAGCAGAAGTTGGAGTGAATAAAGGAAAAGCAGTTAAATTGGCAATACCTCTAAAATGTCACACTTCAGAGCAAAGGCGGATGTGTGCCATCTTCTGTTTCTAACTAAGCAGACCTGTTTACAACTCAGGATGAGGACAACTGCTGATTTAGACTTTCATGGGGCAGGTCTTTCCCAGTCCAGGGCAGTCTCAATGGGGCGTCTAGTGAGACCAACTGCATGGCCCAGAGAAAGCAGGGCCTGAAAGGTTGGATGAAATCACATGGAGCCTGAGATGAGCTGAGAGATGGCCTATGGTTCTGGGATGTCTTTCTTCTTTGTATTCCCAAGTGTACTTTTCTTGGAGATCATTTCTTTCTTTCCCTGGAGCCTCCCCACGCAAAATAAACCCCAACAGACCTTCACACCTGCCCCACTACCCTTTATCCTAAGGCATCATCCAGATAAATTATGAGCCCACAATTCTATAGGCTTCTAACTAACCCCTTCCCATTTTTACCTAGTTAGTCCAAGATCTATAACTTGAGTTTGCACTTCTAGCAAGCAGTAAACAACAGACGTCAGAACACTTGACTCTCCTGGGGACCCAGAATGAGGAAGTCCTCTGAATTTGTGTGCAGGGCTGTGCCCAAATGTTAAGTCTGGTATCAGCAGCCTGCAGTTCCAGAGATTTAAAACTCAGTCATTCTTCAAGATTACAAGACCTATGACCTAAGATCTGTGCCATGCTGTTAGTTCTTTTTAAAAAAGATTGTATTAAGAAAATTTCTAAATATGTACAAAAGCACTTAGTTACAGGGAACCTTGCGTGCATCACTCCACATTCAACAACCATCAACGTTTTGCCTACTAATTTCCGCTATCCACTCCTTCCTTTCTTGCCAAAGTATTTTAAAGCAAATCCCAAGCATCATGTCATTTTGCCTCTAAATCCTTCAAAGTGCAACTCAAAATAAGAACATTTCTCCTACATAACGGCAAGGTCATTATCATTAACAAAATTCACAGTTTCTTAGTATTCTCTAATATCCTGTCCTCATTCAAAGTTCCCTGATAAAATGTCTTTTCCCAAATGCTTTATTTGAATCAGCATCTAAAGGGCTACTCTATGTCATATGATCCAGAAATCCCACTCCTGGGCATATATACAGACAAAACTATAATTTGAAAAGACACCTGCACTCCAATATTCATTGCAGCACTATTTACAATAGCCAAGACATGGAAGCAACATAAATGTCCATCAGCAGATGAATGGATAAAGAAGATGTAGTACATATATATACAATGGAATACTACTCAGCCATAAAAAAGAATGAAATAATTCCATTTGCAGCAACATGGATGGACCCTAGAGATTATCATACTAAGTAGATCATAAAGAGGAAGACGAATACCATTGATTTCACTTATACGTGGAATCTAGAATACAACACAAATGAACTTATTTACAAAACAGAAACAGACTCACAGACATAGAGAATAGACTTGTGGTTGCCAAGGGAGTGGCGGTGAGGGAGGACTAGAGTGGGAGTTTGAGATTAGCAGATGCAAACTATTATATATAAAACAGATAAACAACAAGGTCCTACTGTATAGCACAGGGAACTATATTCAATACCCTGTGATAAACCATAATGGAAAAGAATATGAAAAAGAATATATATATAAAATATATATACACACATACATATATGTATAACTGAATCACTTTGATGTACACCAGAAACTAACATAACATCGTAAGTCAACTATATTTCAATAAAACATTTAGAAAAGAAGGGCTCTTCTATTATTTGTTGGTTATGTCTCTGAAGTAGCTTTTGTATCTGTCTCTTTTTATAAGAGCAGCCTCGTCTCTCATCTCACCCCCTTGCTCTCCACGTCCACCAAGCATCATTCACATTTTGATAAAACGAAGTCAGTCATGCTATGGAATGGTCCACCTTCTGCCTTTGGCTGACTGCTACCTTGTGGTGCTGTTTACCTGAAATCCCCCAAATCACTTACAGACTGAAAGTTAGGCCTAAAGTCTTGACTGGATTTAAGGTTAAACTTTTTTTGGCAATACATCATAGGTGGTGCTGTGTACTTCGTACTGCATCACATCACAAAGTATGTAATATCTGATCGTATTCTTTTGTCGAAGCTAATCTAGAGTTGATTTGTTTGTTTCAAAGTGAAAGAAAACATTTCCATGCGTCCAAAATCAAAACTATAAAACAAATTGTGTTCAGAGAAGGCTTGTTTTCATCCCCGCTCCTCCATCTGGTTCCTTCCTTTCCCTTAAATATAACCAGTTTGCGGTTTTTCCCCATGGTTTCTTCTTGTAAATGTAAGAAAATACACACATACCTTCCTTACACAAAAGGTAGCATACCGTATACCATATACCATATACAATATATACTAATAGATGTTCTGCACCTTGCTTTTTTCACCTTACAATAAACCTGCATATCACTCAATTATCAGTTTATGGAGATCGTGCTTATCCTTTTTTCAGCTACACAGGGTTCCATTCAGTGAATATACCATATTTTGTTCAAGTGGTCCTATATGGATGGAAAATCTGATTATTGCCAATCTTTTGCTATTGTAAAAAATACTAAAATGAATAATGTTATGCATAAGTCATTTTGTGTTTTTCCAAGTATTATATTTGGTGAAGATTCCTAGAAGTAAGACCGCTGCTCAAAGGATAAAACATGTAATTTTGCTAGACAGTCAACCATACACCATATACTGTCTGATACTAATTTATATTGTTTCTCTCATCAGAAAGAAGCCAACAAGACATATAACTGTGAAAATTTAGGTCTCAGAGAAATTCCTGACACTCTACCAAATACAACAGAATTTTTGGAATTCGGCTTTAACTTCTTGCCTACAATTCAAAATATAACCTTCAGCAGGCTCATAAATCTTATCTTTTTGGATTTGACCAGGTATGTATCTGAGTTCTTTGCGTGTGCTTGATGTTTTACTTAGGTCAAAACACAACTTGCATTCAAATTGTTTCCACGACCTTCTTTTGGGGCACAGGGACAACATGCTTATTCTGCATGTTTACCCTTTCCCATGAAATATTTTTATACAGGTAAAATATAATTTAAATAAGCACCAATCAATGGAGAGGAAAGTGGCTTGTTCTCAAACTAGATTGTGTCAGCAGTGGTTTATGAAGTTCTAAGGAATATCAATAACAAAACTGAAAATAAATCTTCTACTAAATCAGATGCCACATCATACTATATTTTAGCACAATTGACTATTAATGGGTGTGACATTTTAAGAAAAAAATTATAGGAGAAATACATGCCATCTACTAATTTTTTCCTGAAACTTGGTAAGAAAAGAGTTCCATTATTTGGTTTTAGAGGCAGAATTAGGATTCTAAATGCTGAACCAGTGCTTGTGAACCAGCAGGCAGAAGTATCGTAAGAAAATAAGGAAGAGAGTGAAAGAGAAATGCAGCTGGGGTGTGTGTGTGTGTGTGTGTGTGTGTGTGTGTGTGTGTGTAATGGGGGAAGGGCTCCGTATGTGGATGAGGTCTGCACCCCTTGCAACAGCTCTGCTTCTTCTACTTTGGTCCTTCAACTTAAGCTTCTACACAGCAGGAGAGTATTCACATACATAGAACTGTACGTTCACATCTGCATAACCACCACTGGGAGGTACATACTGCCATCCCACTCATGTTAGATGGGAAAACAGAGGTTCAAGGAGATTTTATGAGCTTGCTTAAGGTCACACGGGAAGGAAACTGGGACTCTGCTCTCCTGACTCCCAGTCCAGAGTCCCCCAAATAACCCTAGGCTACCTCCCAGCCAAGACTCCGTGAGATACAATTGAGAGAAAGCCTTGCCCTTTCAGATCTTTCTGTTACCTACCTAGTTTTGCCACAAAGAAATTTACTTTCCCTCTCCTTTATCATTTCTCATTTTCAGATGAGATGAGTTTGACCACATATTTAAGAAGTGTTGGGCCAGGATAGCTTTTGTAGCTGAAAGACTTTTAGTTTCCTCTACTGCTATTTTGAAAAAGTGATAAAAACAGGACCTCATACTTTCTAAAATCCTCCTCCTCTGCTGCCCTCCCCACCTGTAATCTGGCTACAAATGAGGCACTGTTTTTATTACTTAACACAGTCGTGGTTTCCTTAGCTTTACCAACTTGCTTTCTATCCCCTTTTCTCATCCTTCTGTCTTGCTTTTCAGACCTTCCTCTCTGGAATCATTTTCCTTTCTCCTAAAGCACCTCCTTAGACATTTCTTTAGTGAGTGTCTGTTAGCAGTCAACTCCCTCAGTTTTTGTTTTTCTGAAGATATCTTTATTTCACTCTGATTCTTGAAAGATAGCATTTTCTGGCGTATGATTCTAGGTGGACAGTTGTTTTTTTCTCGGCCCTTTGACGCTATCATTCCAGTCTCCCACTGTTGCTGTTGGGAGGTCATCTATCTGTCTAGTCGTTGTTCGCGTGTTGGCAATCTGTCTTTTCTTCTCTGGACATTTCCAATAGCTTCCCTTTGTCCTTGGAATTCTGTAATATTACAATGATGCACTGTGTAGATCGTCAGGCTCCTTGAATCTGAGATTGGCGTCTTTCATCAATTCTAAAATATTCTAGCCACTATCAATTTGAACTCCGGTTTGCCCCCATTCACTCCTGTATCTCCTTTGGATTTCTGATGAGACTTATATTGCATCCTCTTATCTGTCCTTTATATATCTTAATCTCTCTTTCTTGTTTTCCAACTCCTTGTTTTTTGGACTACATTCTCGGTAATTTCCTCATATTTACTCCTAGTCCATTAATATCCTCTTCAGCTGTGTTTAATCTCCTGTATAAACTATCCATTGGCTTATAATTTCAATTATTAACTTCTCTCATTTCAATAAGTTTCACTGATTTTTCATTTTACCAATATATGAGATCAGTTTTAATATTTTTTCTTTCATCATACTTTTGGTTCTTGGTGTTACCTTTAAACAGATCAAACATATGTTTGACAAAAGCATATTTATTATATGTTCTGATAATATTCAATACATATAAGCTATATATTCTTTATATATCATATATATACATATATATGATATATATACATACACATTATCAGATATATCTGATAACTCTGGCATCTGCTACCTTTTTTTTTTTTTTTATAAATTTATGTATTTATTTATTTTTGGCTGCGTTGGGTCTTTGTTGCTGCACACAGGCTTTCTCTAGCTGCAGCGAGTGAGGGCTACTCTTTGTTGCGATGTGCAGGCTTCTCATTGTGGTGGCTTCTCTTGTTGCGGAGCATGGGCCTAGGCTGAAGCACGGGCTTCAGTAGTTGTAGCACGCGGGCTCAGTAGTTGTGGCTCGCGGGCTTAGTTGCTCCGCGGCATGTGGGATCTTCCCGGACCAGGGCTCGAACCCGCGTCCCCTGCATTAGCAGGCGGGTTCTTAACCACTGTGTCACCAGGGAAGCCCATGCTACCTTTTTTAATCTGATTCTGTAGAACTTTTTATTTTGGCTGACTTAAGCTAATGTGTTTTCCTTATGTGTTTAGTGAATTTTATTTTAAGCTCATTTATCATGTGGAACTTTGTGTAAATCTTTGTTTAAAATGTTTTCCTGGAACTAGATAATACCAATGAATTATTAATATTTTCATGTGTGACAATGGCATCATGGCTATAGAAAATAAACCTATTTTTTTGGAGATGCATACTGAAATATGTATGGACACCTAGGATTTGACATAAAATAATTTAGGAGAGAGAAGTAGGTATAGATGAAGCAAAGAAGCATATATGGCAAAATTGTGAGAATTGTTGCATTTGTGTGAAAGATATATGGAAGTTCATCGTACTATTCTCTTTACCTTTACGTAAATTTGAAAGTTCTTCTTATAAAAATTTAAGTAAGTACATGACTCCAGAAAAGGTTTCTCTTTACTTCTGCTAGTTACCTGAAGTCACTACCATCCTGGAACTGCTTTAAGCTAAATTTTCCACTTGGGTTTCTTTGGGGAAGTCCACAGAGGTAGCATAAATTCAGGCTACAGTTCTCATAGGTGGAAGCTTCTGGTTAAAGGATCTCAGAGGAGACTTTTCTTGTTGTTCTTGTTGTTGTTGTTCTACCCAGAGCCAAGGCCAAGGCAAAAGCATATCCTAAAGGTCTCCCTCTGTGAGTTTTCTTTTTTAAGGTCACCCATTGAAAGGATCCTTTGAGGGTGTTGGTAGTTGGCAGGTTTTGATAAGACCTCCTATCCTGTCCCCAAGTTTGTCTCCTGACACGGGTCCCTGTGGCTTATTAACACTAGGGATTGGCAAATATTGGCAGATATGACAAAACTAGCTCCAGAATGCCCTTGGTTCTACAGATTCAAGCTTCCCTTTGACAATGCATTTCTACGTAATTCTCTTACTGACCTTCAGGGGAGCTCTGTGTGTGTGTGTGTGTGTGTGTGTGTATAATCCAGTATTTTTAGGTGTAATAACAGGATGTGTTTCTCTGAACCTCTAGTGTTCCATATTCCTATGGGGCATTTTCATATATACCATTTGAATCACAACCATTCTACAAAGTAATCATTGTTACTATAATTTAGAGAAGAAAAAACTGAGGTTGAAAAAAGTTGTGACTTGCCCAGGATGGCACAGATTCATATTTTACATAGCATATGTTATATATTATGCAGTATATAAGACATATTTTATATCACTTATAATAGTAAATAATAGTTTGATTTTGACTACAATCAAACCACTAAACTGTTCCAAACACAAACCTCTGAGAGTTCAATCTAAAATATCTGGAAAAAAATTCTAAATCAGAGTGTTCAGATCTGAGGCTAGTCATTAACTCAACAGGCCATCTGTGGGTACTGAAGAAAGTTTATTATGTTTTACTTTGAATAATAATGTACACTGTTTTTACTATACACAAAAGATGGCTTTGTTACTACAGGTCACTGTGACAGAATTATTTTCTTTTCCCTAATTAATTCTTATTAAATACTGTTATCTTTTTAAGGTGCCAGATTAACTGGGTACGTGAAGATACTTTTCAAAACCATCATCAACTGAACACCATTGTGTTAACTGGAAATCCCCTGATATTCATGGCAGAAACATCACTTACCGGGCCCAAGTTGCTGAAGCATCTTTTCTTAACCCAAACAGGAATATCCAATCTTGAGTTTATCCCAGTGCACAACCTGGAAAACTTGGAAAGTTTGCATCTTGGAAGCAACCATATTTCCTCTATTAATCTCCCAGAAAACTTCCCAACACAGAATCTGAAAGTCCTGGATTTTCAGAATAATGCTATACACTACATCTCTAGTAAAGACATAAACGGTCTGGAACAGGCCACGAACCTAAGTCTTAACTTCAATGGCAATGACATTAAAGGCATTGAGCCTGGGGCTTTCAATTCAAAAATCTTTCAAAGTTTGAAATTTGGAGGGTCTCTCAACTTATCTGTTATATTGAAAGGTCTACAGAACTCTACTATTCAGTCTCTTTGGCTGGGAACATTTGAGGACACTGATGACCAAGACCTCACTTCAGCCACATTTGAGGGACTTTGTGACATGGCTGTTGAGAGCATCAACCTACAAAAGCACCATTTCGATGGCTTCTCACCTTCTACATTTCGGTGCTTCACTCGACTCCAGGAGTTGGATCTGACGGCAGCTCACTTGAAAGGATTACCCTCTGGGATTGAGGGCATGAACTCTCTCAAGAAATTAGTTCTCAATGCAAATAGTTTTGACCAATTGTGTCAAATCAATGCTGCCAGTTTCCCATCCCTTACAGACCTCTATGTCAAAGGTAACATGAAGAAACTTGACCTCGGTGCCAGGTGTTTGGAAAAACTAGAAAATCTTCAGAAACTTGATTTAAGTCACAGTGACATTGAGGCTTCTGACTGTTGCAATCTGCAACTCAAAAACCTGCCCCACTTGCAATACTTAAACCTGAGCTACAATGAGCCCCTTGGTTTCGAGGATCAGGCATTCAAAGAATGTCCTCGGCTAGAACTCCTGGATTTGGCATTTACCCACCTGCTTGTTAAGGCTGCACAAAGTCCCTTCCAAAACCTCCATCTCCTGCGGGTTCTGAATCTCTCTCACTGCCTCCTTGATACCAGCAATCGCCACCTTCTAGAAGGCCTGCTGGATCTCCGGCATCTGAATGTACAAGGGAATCACTTTCAAGATGGGAGCATCTCAAAGACCAACCTACTTCAGACAGTGAGCAGCTTGGAGATTCTGATTTTATCCTCTTGTGATCTCCTCTCCATAGACCAGCAAGCATTCCACGGCCTTGGGAAAATGAGCCACTTAGACTTAAGCCACAACAGCCTGACAGGCAATAGCATGGACGCGTTTAGCCCTCTTAAGGGGCTCTACCTCAATCTGGCCGCCAATAACATTCGCATCATCCCACCCCATCTCCTCCCCGCCTTGTCTCAGCAGAGCACCATTAATTTAAGTCACAATCCCCTGGACTGCACTTGCTCAAATATCCATTTCATAACATGGTACAAAGAAAACCTGCATAAACTCGAGGGCTTGGAGGAGACCGTGTGTGCAAATCCCCCATCTTTAAGGGGAGTTAAGCTGTCTGATGTCAAACTGTCTTGTGGGCTGACGGGTATAGGAATTTTCTTTCTTGTAGTATTTGTATTCTTGGTCATCATTCTGCTCATTTTTTCAGTTAAATTTCTTCTTAGGTGGAAATACCAGCACATTTAGTGCTGAAGATTTCTAGAGATCGAAAATAAATATGTTTAGCAAAATTGCCCTCAGTAAAGGAACTGTTGTTTGTTAGTGACCAGACTTTTCAGATGGGTTCCTGGAGCCGGGTAGGGATTCACTGTGCTTTTCTGAGTCCCAGAACTAATAAGCCTCCTGGGAAGGTAAACTGACTAGGGCCAGAGGGCCAGATGCAGCTGTGAGAGACACAGAGCCTTTTCCTCACATGGACGGTGGCTAGAAGTTGAGGAGGACCCATGGCAGGGAAAGGCCAGGAGAGTAACCTACTAGGAGGCCATCACTTCCATTCATGAGCATCCTTTGAAGCACCGCCCACCTTGACCCTAAAAGGAGGTCATCAACTCCCACAGCTTGGCAGTGCCAAGGACCCCAGCTCCCCAGCTCTCTCTCCCACAGCTCAGGCATTGTGCTTGGGTCTGAGTTCTCAGTAATGTAGCCATTTGGGAAACAAGTTGGAGATAAAGTCTCAAAGCTTATTTTAAATGACAAAGAGAAAACAAAGAATTTAAAAGAAGAGGCTAAAAAATGAATCTTGCCATCAAATTGACTTCATTAACCTCCTTAATCCTTACTTCTCCAAGGATTCTACAATGCCTCTGCAGTGCAAATAGCTCCAAGAAAAAAAAAAAAAAAAAAAAAAAGACACCCCTGCCAGGATGGCCCTCCCCCAGGGTTTAGGAGTTTTGCACATTGGCCACCCTCACTTCCGAACCAAGGAGACTTTTGCTACCTACCTGGTGTTCTCGCTCTTATTATGTTACAGATCCTAACTTACAGGTGGGCTGTGGTCCAAATGCTCTTCTCATTTGAATGTCTGGTCCCTAGAAGCTTCTTTCTCACAGGAACCGTGACATAAATGGTGGTTTGGTTCCCAGGCCAGCTCTCAAAAGCCTATTCACCAGGGATAGCAACTGAGATAGCACATTTACAAAAACTAGTGGAAGAAGGAAAGCATCCCGGCACACTCACCACTGGGAATGCAATAAGCTGCCTTAGTGAGCAGTAGTTTCTGTTGAGGCGGGGGGGTATTGCAAAGATTACACCAGCAACAGAGAGGGGGCAAAATCATTAAATGCAGGTAGACAACAGGGAAGCTGGCAGTGTAATGACTTAGGCCTTCTTCTCAAGGTCCAAAGGGTGACACCCATGCAGGGCTTGATCTTCTGAAATCTGCATTGGCAGACAAGAGAGTTGAGCTCTTGTACTCAGGTGTTGCATTTATAAGGCCTGGATTAAGCTGAATAACCCATTTTAGGCTAGAGATAGTAGCTTATAGTTATATAAAATTCTGATTGGATACCAAAGTAAAAATTGATTAACATCCAATGAGAATTGATTAGCCCTTAGGTTGAGGGCATATTAGTGGAACAGAGTAGAAACTTGGGGACCAACTCTTTACCTCTGTACCCCCCGGAAAAGCAGGAAAGACAAAGGAATAGTGAAGGAAAGCCATAAACTTTCACTGCAAATGCTCTGTCAGTCTTAGGGGATTTTTTCGTGTAATACTACACAGGAGCCTAAGTTTTCCCAGATGTTCTTGGTTAAGGACACAAGACGGGGGCTAGGGTAAGGGGAGTGAGGCACTTGATTTGGGTGCAGAATTTAAGGGGGAACCAAAAAACTCAGTAATCAGGCAAAAAAGTTACTTTTAAAACTTTAAATTAATGCAAAAAAAATCCATGATAAATATCAAAAGTTTTTAAACATAGCCAGGATCCACAACGGCACCATGCGGAACCATATTAGAGCCTGAGGCAAAAGGAAAATCACTAGTAGCCGTCCTGCCTTTGTTTAAAATTTTGGTATTTTTGTTCATTGTGGACATTTTACATTAGTTTTGATATCTTAATGTTGCATTAAAATACTATTGTTCTTTGTTACTGAGTTTTTGGTGCCCCCTTAAATTTGGTGCCCACGGTGGGTGCCTCACTCACCTCACCCTGTCCCTGCCTTGAGGACCGGGAAGAAGTGGGGCTTTCCTAGCTAACCCAGGCCGCAGTTTACTGAAGGCCTATTAGCAGGCACATGACCTCAGTTTTACTCCAAAATGTCCCATCTCCTTCCCCTTTAGTTTCTGGAAACAGGAAGAAGTATTCAAGATTTTACACCTTGTTCCCTCATCCTCATCTAACTCCCAACTCCTGGGCTCAAAGGCATCCTTCCTTCAAAGCCAAGAGAGGTGGCAGAGATGAATGGGTACCAAAGCCCTCTGAGCGCTAGGCGGCCTGGGCCTGGTGAGAGAGGGCAAGCAGAGCACACTCTACTAATGAAATGAAACATCACACAATTAACTGCTTTAATTATCTTGAATACCAGCATTTGGGAAAACAGGTGGCTGGGAAGGGAGTTTTCTTCGGTTTTCCTGAGGGAGCGTTAGTAAGGCAGTCATTTAAGGATGTGGGTTAGAGGGAGAAAGAAAGTGCCTGGAAATATGAGGACATCGTGACACACCCCTTCAGCCACCTTTGTTCCTTCCCTAGGCCTAGGATGGTAGGGCATCACTCTGAGAAGGCCAGTGCGAGCCACTGCTGGGTTGTTATTGGCCCTGAGTCTAGCAGTGACCAAGGCCTTTTCCCCTTGAGTTTTGGGCTCAGAAGGGACCTAACGCAGAAGTGGGCGCAGCTGCCTTGGCCTGTGCTGAGCAGGTACTCTTCTAGGAAGCTTCCTAACTGCTGCTACAGGAAAGGCCCCTCATTCTAGGGACCCTTCTGAAGGCAGGCAGCCAACCCTCCCAAGTCAGAGAGCACACTTCCCTCTGACTCGATGCCACCCATGTGGCCCACTCTCATGGTGCAGAAAGCACTCACCTTTGGGAACTCAGGCAGGAATGTAGCAGGACACACAGTTATTTCGTTTTGTAGATTTTGTTCATTTGCTTGTAGCAAATTCGATGATCAGCTCTGGAAACTTGGGGAGATATTCCTGGTGGTGACCTGAAGATGCCAAAACCATGCTCACTGGTCCCGCCTTCCCTTTTCTTTTTCTCTTTCCTTTTTCTTTCTTTGCTGTTTCTTCCCTTCCTTCATTCCTTAACTCTTTCTCTCCCTCTTTACTTCCCTCCTTTCTTCCTTCCTTCAATCCTATCAGAGAGTATGGAAGTCCACACTCTTAAGGGAATCCAGTCTGGGACTTCCCTGGTGGCGCATTGGTTAAGAATCTGCCTGCCAATGCAGGGGACATGGGTTCGAGCCCTGGTCTGGGAAGATCCCACATGCCACGGGGCAACTAAGCCTGCGAGCCACAACTACTGAAGCCCGTGCACTTAGAGCCCGTGCTCCCCAAGAGAAGCCACCACAATGAGAAGCCCGCGCACCGCAATGAAGAGTAGCCCCTGCTCGCTGCAACTAGAGAAAGTCCACATGCAGCATAAGTAAATAAATAAATTTATTTATTTATTAAAAAAAAAAATCCAGTCTTATAGCACCAACCCACTGAGTTCCCTGTGCATTCTAACAAACTTAAGCTCCTTTCTGCCTTAAGGAGTTAAGCTGCAGATAAGAAATACTAATTGCTGACCTACCACTCCCTAGCCACACTGTCCTCCATAATATTTAATGTGTAACTTGGAAAAACAAAAACTTCCTGTAGAGCATCTCTGATGCAGATTGCATTGCACTTAAGACTGTAGGGACCCCAGCCCTAGCAATATGTAATTGCCCATCTTGCTTTCACGTGTCAGGCCCCTTCCATGCGATGCCATGTGCTACTACATAACTGAGCACTGGTCTATCTAGGGCTTTGTGACAGCTCTTGTTTTAAGCAACAGTCAATTCACCCTACGAAGTCAGAAAGGGAGTTTTTGATGGCTGCTGTCACTTTTATTGCTTTATCCTGGTTACTAGGATAGACTCTGCAGACATGGTGTGTTCATTGGTTTTATGTATCGCATGTTGTGGCTGCTATGACAAGCTACTCCTATAAAAACGTGTTATTATTGCATATTGTAGCTCAGTGAGCTGACCCTGCATTTCAAAGTGTACTGAAGCAAATAGCGTTGAAGTCCATAAAAGCCGACTTGGCCTTCATCACAGGGGACTCTCCACGTGAGCTGCAACTCCCACAGTCTGGGAGCACGTTTTACATTTCCCCTGTGCCAGCAGCCATCACTGTTAACTGAACGCAGCACAGACCCAAACACAGCCGTTAGCTATGTATCTATGTAAAATTTCAGGGCAGGAAACTGTCATTTTATTTCTACCCATCTAATTCCCCAGTAAGTGCCGCTTACAATTTTGAAGTTTACAAAAGCGTGAAATAAATGACTATAATGTTTTCATATATTAGTATAGGAGGCAAGAGGGGTGGCTGACGTTGCTTTCTATCTGCCCTGAATGTTAAAGAGAAAATTAACTTGAATTACAGCAAGAGAGGATGCAGTTAGTTCTACGCAAGTCACGACGGGGTGGTCCTGGGTGTTGAGTTCGAATCAGTTGCCCGATACATCAAGAGCGAAGATGCCTGGTGTGGCAGGAGTTAGTCTGAAGGCTGCAGAGGAGTCAGCAGTCCAGTGTTTCTCCCGGAGCTCCCGGATACTGCTTTATCAGCAGAATCATCTGGGGAATTCTTTACCAAACAGATTCCTGTGCCCCACCTCTGGATACTGGGATTCTGTTAGACTAGGGTTGGCCTTGGACTCCCAGCCAAATGATCTCATGTAAAATCCTTCCCTTCTCTTAACTTTATCAAACAGTAACAGAAACCTGTGTTAGGCTCCATGAGTCAAACGAGCTGAAAAACTACGTCGTATCTTGTAAGAGGAAATTTCCGAACAAAATGGGGAAAAAAGTGTTAAGGAGCCTTCCAGCCAAGGGTGAGACATCTGGGCAAGCAGCTCATTAGTCTCTCCTGCCACCACTGCCAGGCCACAAGCCTCTGCTCCGCAACTACCCTGCTCTCCCACCTACCCCCATTCCATCCCAGCTGTTGACAATTTGAAATCACTTATGGAATACTGTGGGTCTTGAAAAAGGAAAGGACTAATCTATTATGCTTAAATTTGGTTTTTAAAAGCCATTATTGCTCATGAAAGATTAAACAGCGAACTGCATTGAACATTCAACTCTCACCACCCCTCCCCCCATCTTTAGATAATATTCTCTAAACATTTGGCTGTTCGAGACATGCTACTAGATACTGCAAAGGTAAGTAGAGGACAGGGGTCACCTGAGCATTCATCCGTCTTCCCCTTCTCCACTTATGTCGGTTCATGGGCTTTCTAAACAGCTTGGGAGACCTTTTTCTCTTTCTCCTGTCTTTGGAAACAACCTAAATATCCAACAAGAGATAAATGATTAAAGACATTCTACGTTCTTGGGTGGGATAACAACATAAACATGCTGATACTACTAGGAATTAAAGAAAAACAAGTTAAAATGAGATAAAGTTTTATATCAGTCTGGCAAAAAGAGGAAGCTGGATAACAGTGTAGGTGGGATGTGGGGTTATAGGAACTGCAGTGCACTGCTTATGGGTGTAGACTGGTGCAGCTATTCTAGGACCGTGAGGCAAAAATTCATCAAATTAAATATGTGACCCACCAATCCCGAGCTGGGTGTGTATCACAAAATTTCACAATTCCACAACAATATGCAGTACAGTGTTATTGGTGGAGGGGGAAGTTCAAAGCAATTTGAGAGCTCATCACTAGGAAAATGGGCAGGTAAAACGTATAAGACGCACACCATGGGGTATCATACAGTAGCCAGAAGCGATGGATTAGATACAGCTGCAGCAATGTAGTTGAATCTTAAGCATATAGTGTTGGAGGAGGTCACAGAGAGGACATGATCGCCAGTTGAACCAAAAGCTGGACCCGGGCAATTGGAGTCCTCATCTCCTCCCCTGGCCCTGTAAAGCATGTGTGGTGTTCCCACAGTGGGAGCCATTTTCAAGGATGCGGCCTTGAGAGAGCAAGGTGTTGCTGAGACCATCTGCACGGTATACACAACTGAACCCCGGTAAGGTTTCTATATCAACTTTTAAGATCCTGGCAGGTGGGTGCGGAGATCTCCTCGTCTTGTGGCAGCCCAAGATAAGCCTCATATGTAAGTTCCCTTGCTTATTAAACCTGCCACCTACCACTCTGGAGTGACTGCCTCTTTCTTCGATCTCTCCTTGTCCTCTATGTATGAGAGTCATTTTGTGAACCAACATATAGAGCTTGATGGAAAAAAAAAAAACCAAATGACATATTAACATGATTTTTATCAGTTAAAAATACATGTATACAGAACAATGATACCTATGTTTTTTAAGAACACAAAACCAAACCATTAACAAAGTTGCCTGTGGGGTAGGAGAGGCGGCTGGATGGGAGTGTTGGGATAAGTTACATGAACCTTGGAGCCAAGGTTGATGAGCCAAGAACTGAAGAGTAGGATGACCTCAAACATCTGCATCTGAGCTTCTCTACTTGTGCACGTGGGCATGGGAGAAAATAATGCGGCACGTCCTTAACATGAAATGCCACGCGGCCATTATAAATAATATTGCAGAAGTATATTTATAGACACTGAAATATATTTTTGATTTCATACTAAGCAAAAGAGGTTACCAAACATCATGCCCACTATTATTTCTTTTTTTTGGTAACATAAAAATCCATATACATTGAAGAATGAAAGTGGCTGGGGAATTGCAGTGATTCAAACTTTTTCTTTTGCTTTTCTGTATTTTTAATTTGCCTTCAATTGATCATGTATTGTGCAATAAAGAAAAAAATCAGAATTTTTCTTTTTAAAGATTTTTTTGTTTTCACAAAGGCACAAGAATAAAGAGGTAGTGAGAATTTACAGGTAGTACTGAGAAAGGAGCAGCCTTTTCCTAAGGCTTTGTGATTTCAAATGCAAATGCTCAAGCCCAAGCTTCCTGGGTTGCTCTTTCCTTTTCCTTGAGGACAGAGGGGGCCATAGTTGTTCTAAGGATCTCCACTTGAAAGCGGCAATAGGCTGAGGAGCTAGGACTCGCATTACTGGGTAGCACTGAACTGATGGGCGTGGGAGGCCGTCCACAGGAACTACCCTCTGTCCCGACAAAGGACTGCCTCCAGCCGAGGAAAGTCACTTTAGCCCAGTACTGTTTCACAGAGCATATGTAGGCCAAAGGGACAGAACTTTCAGGCAAAAGATTTTTATTTAGACAGGTTAGGGCTGGAGGATATAGAGACGCCAGCTGACATACGAAGGCTCGGTAGCTGCAACATGCTTGCTTTAGGCCTTGTGAATAGCTTCATCCTTCACCTCCAGGTTCTGACAGCCCTCTCGGGGCAATGCTTCAGTGAAGCAGCAGATGACTTTGTTAGAGTCGGTCAGCTTTACAATATTAAGAGACTTTCTGTAAAGCTGCGTGGAGCAATTCCTAGTAACCATATGCAACAGATCTTCCTTTTCCCCACATCTGAACAGACTTGATGTTCAGTCCGTCTCGGTAGCAGATTCTCTTTTATTGCCTGCATCCAAGTATTGGGCTTGACAGTCCCACCGGCAGCCTGTGATAAGAGACGGTGACCTTGTCTTTTGGATTCCCAGGAATCCAGGCGATGCTGCTGCATGTTTTTTTATGACAAATCATGCTAATGCTTCCAGGACAGGGTCTGAGGTGTCTGAACTGCCACACACCTCAGGCCCTGAACCTGGGCCAAGTGACTGACGTTTAGTATACAGAAAGTAATAAAACCAAGGTTCAACAAAGCTGTGGGGCTTCGCTGGTGGCGCAGTGGCTGAGAATCTGCCTGTCAATGCAGGGGACACGGGTTCGAGCCCTGGTGTGGGAAGATCCCACATGCCGTGGAGCAACTAGGCCCGTGAGCCACAGCTACTGAGCCTGCGCGTCTGGAGCCTGTGCTCCGCAACAAGAGAGGCCATGATAGTGAGAGGCCCGCGCGCCGTGATGAAGAGTGGCCCCCACTTGCCGCAATTAGAGAAAGCCCTCGCACAGAAACAAAGACCCAACACAGCCATAAATAAATAAATAAATAAATAAATAAAAATGTGCATTCCCTTAAAAAAAAAAAAAAACAAAGCTGTGGTCATTTCCAGCTTTCCTAGATATATGAGACGCATACAATACGAACTGGGGTAGGAGGTAGGAAGAAAGAGGGATAACACAGAATGATGACTTTGTGGAAAGTGTTAAAAACATACAGGTAGGAAGGAAATTAAACTGAGTGAACTGCCCTACCACTGAATTCCTTAATGTCTGGCCTATATTGAAGTAAGCAAATTTCCGCAGTTAACAGAGCTACACTTTTTCATGTAACATTTGTGTTGTGAACCAAAAATCTAGACGGGAAATTGCCTACTGATTAATTAGTAATTAATTAGGACTAATAAAGGAGCCCCATTACAGAGAATGATTAGCTTGCTTGGCTCATGGTTTCCCGCCAATCATCAGGTTTGTAATTTTGCACCATATGATTTTTTTGCACATAAACTTAGAAAATGAGATGGCTTAGATCATTCACAGAGGGCCCTGGGTCTTGAATTCAATTGCATGATACCTGGTAATGTTTAGAAAGGTCAAGAGCTTTAGAACCAGAAAAATCCACGCTCTAATCCAAGCTTTCTTTACAGGGTATATGTTAAATAAGTCACATAGCCTGTCTGGGCCTATTTGCTCATCAGTAAAATGGGGATGCCACCACCATCTGGTCTGAGGCTTGTGTTGGGGCTCAAATAAGACGGCAGATAAAAAGCATCTTGCCCAGTACTAAGGGTACACATATAGTAGGCAGACAATAAACGTTAGGTTGCTTCCTTCCTTCCTGATGGTCTTAATGCTTTTTAATTATGAGGGAGGAGACAGGATGGGAGGAAGAGAAAGATGAGAGAACACAACGGTAATTGATGGAGCAAGGTTTGGGGAGAATTGAAGTAGGTGGAGTCATGGAGAAAGGACACTTCTTCCTGAGACACTAGGGAAGATGGTGAGCATGATGTGAAAGTTGGTAAGTTCTGCAGGAAAGGAAGACGGTTGGTAGAAAACAGAGGAAGGAGTTAAAGGAAGACTTAATCTCAAAGAATGGAACATGTTCGTGTGGGTTAAAAAAAATTAGCAAACCATTCCACTCACCAAAAGGAATCTGCAGAAAACCATCCTTTCCATAAGAGAGAGTTACATTCAGTAATGTTTTAGAGATGCTATGTATGTGTGTATATGGGAAAAAACTTAATAGTCATGATCTTTTCATGCTAAATTTTTATTTCAATGTTATGCAACTGCATAAGTATAAATATTTGTTCAATATACAACAATTATGACATCCATAGGGAATTTCTTAGAGAAAATAAGACTGCAAACACTTTATTGCACAGATCCTAACAAACTTTTAAGCTGGTAAATCTACAGCTGGGAATACTACCGAGGAGCACATCTTACAATCACAGGAGACCGACCAAATAGAACACAGGAGAATTCCTACCAGCTGACTGGAGAGGTTTACAACAACAAACAGGTATTACATGAATGCAACCTTAGGTACTCTGTAGCCATCCAAAATGCAAAAACATATTTGGCAAAAATGATAATACACTATACAAAATATACATGAAAAAATATCATTTGTAAACAAGCAGCTAGTTGTGCTTTAAAGGAAAGTGGACAGTTAAAAAGCAAAGGCTGTAAACCATAAACTACCTCCCCGATAGGCCTGTCTAGATGTCTGGGTGCAGAAGGATCGGGTTATGACAACCACCAAATGCACGTATGAATTATAAATGTTGAGACCATTTTTGAAACCCATTCAAGATCTTTCAACATATTTGTTTCTTCTACAATTCACAACATAGTGATGGGGAATGGCTAAAACCTCATGGGAAAAAAATTCGGAGCAAGGAGGAGACTTTTTTCTTTTTTCTTTTGCCGTTGCCAACTCATTTTACAACGAAGGACAACCGAGCAGTTTAAGTTACGCCTTTGTTTTTGGAGCGGAGTTTACAGCCTCACTGAATGATTTATAATCCACAGGGCTGTAAGATGAAGCTGTGCTTAGGTGAACAATTTTATAGCCTGAAGATACTAAGACATCCCCGAGGGGGGTTGGGTGCTGGATTAGTATTTCTTGGTGATTTTTTTTTTTTTTTTTTCTCTTAGTAAACAAAAAATCCTGCTACGGATCCCAAGCATCTTATAAATACTTATCTGTGTGTATTTTCTCTTAGTGCCTTAGTACTTATGTCAGCAAGTGCTGTCTTACAATATAAAACAATCCACCAGGAAGTAAAACTGCAACAAAAAACAAACAGAAAGACCCCCTCAGCACTAAAATGATTGGACAAATTCTACATATTCCATGGTATACAAAATTTAAATAAGGCTTAGCAAAAGTAAAAAGGACAGTCACATTCAAGCACCAAATAGCTCCAACAAGTCTTTTTGTTACAAAAATGCTGCTCTTTATTAATACAGTGTTTTTTTTTTTTGCATACAAATAAAGAGATCATGTTATGAAATGTATGGAGCTACTTGATGCATCAGAAATGAATGTGAAACCCAGGAACTTGCTAAAAACAGCAAGCTTCATCTACAACATAAGGCCCCAGCTATGTATTAAAATGTATCTGATGTCCTGATTATTCCTTAAAATATATGCTATGATGCCAAAATCCACAACCCCACCCCGTCCCCCGACTTTTCCTCAAAAAAGCAAACTTAAAACCTCTTCCAATGCCTGATGCTTATTACTCAACCTAAGTACTAGCAGATTTGTGTGCGGCCAGCAACTTTCCTTTATGTTCAACAGCAGGGCTGGTGCAGAACTACTATAAAATGTGTGCTTCTTAGACTAGTGACTCATAGCATAAAGGCCTGAGTTTAAGAGCATGAAAAGGAGAAGCGAGAGAACAGAAAGGGAAAGCAAAAGAACAGAAATAAAGTCGACATGTGTCTATAGCCCCCGCTCTACCTATGGTGAGGAGTCGACATACACACCCGCACACAAGGACAACTGGCCTTTCAGACAGCTGGGCCCAGCATCAAAATGGCTATTAGGATGACCGTGAAATGAAAATGGCTAGCTCCATCTGTTGTGGCCATTTCTGATGGAGGAGGATTCCAAATGCAGTGATTCGAGCAGTTCTTTAGATCTGGAAGTATAGGTAGCCAGATACAGTACTATCAAAATCACTGGTTAAAAATACACATGAAAGCTTACAATCTATAGTGTATTTTGGGCTTTCTTTCACCTTCAACTCGACTTAGGATGTTTTAACGTAGAAAAATGTAGCCTTGAAATATTCTTTTCAACCACAGACCAAAACACGTGGGTGGATGTGTATATACACGAATATGGGTGTATCTATACTTTTACATATACCCAGGTTTAACCATTTTGCTTCATTACTGCATTATGATCAATGGTAGAGCAAAAATCTTATTAAAAAAAAAAAGTTGTAGTAAATGACGCCATCAGCAGCAAAGTATCGACTCTATATCCCAAACCAAACACATTGCTAGGTATTTACAGAGAAAATCTCTTTCCTCAACAACCCTCAACCTCAACCAAAAAGATTTTTTGTTTTTTTATTTTTATTTTTTTGTACAAACACTATCTGGTAACAGTTTACCGGTTCCAATTGGGAAGGCATTTGGAAGAAGGTCCCTTCTTTTCCTGTCTCTTCTCTCCCCCTTCTTCGGTGAGGCTCCAGGCTCTGCCTGGGGGGGTTCCCACAGTGCTGGTTTCCAAGGTAGTCAAGATGCAGTTACACACGCAGGCTGGGTCCCCCAGTCCCGCCGGGGGCCTGCCCCATCACAAGGCCTTTTTGTGTGGGCTGCCACGCAAAGTCTCTTTCCCCCGCCTCTGTCGCACCCCGGACTCCTTCTCAGAAGGAAGGGCGATGGGGCGCTCCGTGCTGGGAGCGGGCAACGGCTTGGTCACCTCTCGGACCACATTCTGCTTCCTAGTCTGAGCTGGCTGGGCGGGGGCTGGCTCTTTCCCTTTGGTTTCTCCCGCGGTGGCTGTTCCTGAGAGGGCCCTGTCCCGGTGGCTGGCGCCCTCCCCCACGCCTGGGTTGGGGTGATAGGACTCCAGAGTGATGGCTGAGCTGCGGAAGGATGGCAAGGAGTCGCTCTTTGTCATTTGGGTTCTGCCATCCCCCCCAGGCAGGGGCTTCCGGTGGTCCCTGCTGCTGGAGGCTGGGGGCTCAGCCGTGGCCCTGCCGGCCTTGGCAGAGAAGATGTCGCTGCAGGTTGTAGAAGTCTCTGGAGCTACTGACCTGGCCTCGGGAAAGCCAGAGGAGTAGCTCAGAGACTTCTCGGGGAGGGCAGCGCAGCGGAAAGAGCTCTGCGCCGTGGCCGAGGGCGACCGTTTCATGCCGCTGGGCTTGTCCGCCTCCGTCAGTGGCTTCTGGGAACCGGGCCCTTTCCCCTTGGCCTCCGGCCAGCCCTTCCCGGCGGCTGCTGCCGGCCTCTCCGTGCCCTTGGGCCCAGCCTCACCTTGCGCCGGGGAAAGGCTGGCCCCCGGCCTCCCGCTGTCCACAGGGGAGTAAAGTGCTTCGGTGCATTTCTTGCCTTCAGACTTCCCGGCGTCAGCGCTGGCAGCCAGCGGACTCAGGCTCCTGTCTGTCTCTTTGCACAGAGGGGGATAATCTTTCACAGTGGATGGTTTGGGGGCCTTTGGAGATGGGTTTTGCCTTTCCCCAACAGTGGGAAGTTTCTGGTCCACCGACTCACTGACCCCCGGGGGTCCTTGCCGCGGTGGATGTGCGGGCTTCTCCAGCGCCTCTGGGGGATGCCCACTGCTGGTGGGTCTCAGCTTGGTGTCTAGAGGACCCCATTCCGTGTGTAGGGGGACCGAGGGCCCACTTGCTCCCTGGCCAGTCACATCGCGGGCTGTGTTCTGGGGACCTGGGAGGGCAGGGAACTCCTCTGACACACCCTTACTGCTGCCCTTCCCCTCTTTGCCGGGGGGCTGAGCACCAGGCTGTTTGCCCACTGCAGCCTCAACGCTCAGCTTCTGGGAGGAGAGGGGCCGGTCTGGGTGCTTGGACTTTGGAGGGTCTGTGTCGGGGCCAGACCTGGGCTTGCGGCTGCTGCTTTCACAGAGCACAGCAGCGGGCTTGGGAGGGTCCTGGAGGCCCAGGCTTGAGTCTGTAGCGCAGGGCTTGCTCCCAGGCAGAGAGCCAGCAGGGTAGCTTTGTTGAATGTAATGCTGCTGAGCGGTCAGGCCAGGGAGCTCTTTGGTGGTGGGCAGGGGCTGAGAGCTACCGGTGAGATGCTTCTGCAGGGGCTGTTCTTTCCTTTCTGGTTCCTTGGGACCATCTTTCTGCGCAGATCGGACACTGGAGAGCTTTTCACTCTTCCCACTCTCTGTCCCGCGTGGCTCCGGAGACCACCTGGCAGGAGCGGATGCCGGCTTAGATTCCGGGCCACTCCTTCCCTTGCCCAGCTCCCTCTCACAAGGAGCCGCTGCAGAGTGCAAAGAGGGCTCTTCTCTGGCCAGTGGCCTCACCTCATCTCGGCCGTCTTTGGGGTTTGCTCTCCCACAAGGCCCGCATGCTTTCTCCAAGGCCTGGGTCTGGGAGGAGACATCTGGGCGGGTCCTCCCCACAGCGGGGAGGGTTTTGGAGTTGTCACTGGTTTTAGCAGCTTCTAGTGGATACAGCTCCTTGGAGGGGTCTCTGCGGATGTCGGCCCTCAAAGCCAACCGCTCACTTCTGGCTGTGGAAGGGACCCTTTCGGACGACTCCCTCCCGCTCGGCTTCTCCCTCAAGGGGGCACCTTCAGGTGGGAGCGGGCTGTGCAATCTAGACGGCTCAGCACCTTGGAGGCTCTGCCCCAGGAGGGGAAGGAGCCTAACGTCGGGGCTGTGGTCTTGCTGTTGGCTGGGGCTGCCCTCTCCCCGCTGGGGGTGGCTTTCCACGATGGTCGCCGGGGTCCCGGCTGCGTGGGAAATCTTCCTGTCCAGCTTCAGCTCTGGGTCAGGCAGGGGTGCCGCCGGTGAGCCCTGCAGACCCCGGCTGGGTGGTGGGAACCGAGGCTCGAGCAGGTAGGATTTGTTCACCTTGAAGCTGGCAGGGGAGGACTCCCTCTGACCCGCAGTTTCACCCTTCCTCCCCACGCTGCCGGCGGGAGCCTGTGGCACCGGGGGCCCTACGTCACTGCCTGGGCTGGGGCTCTGGGCAGGCTCTGGTGAAGGCAGCTCCGTCTTGGAGGCCTGCGGTCCAGACAGAAGAGCAATGTCCAAAGTGCCCTCAATGGGCTTCAGGCATGACACAGACCTCCCTTCCAGCTTATACTCGGAGGGGCTCTTCCGGACAGGCGACTCTGGAGCAGCCAAGCCCGGCTTCTCCGCTCCGCTGTCCACCCGGCCAGAAAGGGCCTTGAGAGGGACAAAGGAGACGGTGCTGAGCTGAGCCACGTGGCCGCTGATGAATGGCGCGCGGCTCTCGGAGGCCGGCTGGGCCTCCTGCTGCCCTCCGGCCGGTCGGCCCGCGTTCCCCGGCAGGCCCTCCTGGGCACCGGGTGTCATCTTGGGCTTGAGCACAGGGCAGAGGCCATCATCTTTGTCTTCAAGGGACATCTTCTTTCGGAGGTAATCGATGTCGGCCAGCTTGCTGTCTAACTTCTCACACCGGGGACCCTCCTTGGCCTGCGGGACCTTCTCTGTGTAGTCGGCCTTCCCGGAGGTGGCCCTGTGGGTGGCGTGACAGAGGCCGTCTTGGAGGGTGCTGTGAGCCGAGGCGCGTTTGAGGTCACCGGTGCCCTGGCTGTGGTCCCCGGGAGCTGCCGCCCCCTCCGAGGTGACGGCCTCGCTGGCCCGCACACTGGCGTGCTTGTGGAGAGCATCTTTCAGCAGGCTGCCCAGGGCCTGGGCCTCCTGCACGGCTGCTTTGTTTTCAAAATGATTTGACCTTTCCGAAGCCTTTGGATAGATTTTCTTCTCTCTCTCTTCTAGCCTAAAAGCAGAGAGGTTTTCCACATCATTGCCAAGCCCATGGGGTTTCTGGCGGGATTCCTGTTTCTCCGGGAGCCCGTCGGGTTTCTTCACCACCACCTTGGCCTTCAGCTTCTCTCGGTCCAGCTCGTCCACAGACTCCTGTCGGCCCAGCTTCCGGGACACAGGGCGTTTCAGGCGGCCTTGCTCCACGGGCCTGGCCCGGCTGAGGGCAGGCGCGTCGCACACGTTCTCCTCCAGGCTCTGCAAGGTCACCTCCCGCTGGGACTGCTCCCGCTGCACCTCCTCCTGGGTGACCTCCAGGCTGTGCTTGCGGGAGCACAGGTGCTTCTTGTCACTGCCGTAGGAGGGAGAGAGCTTCTCCTCCGACTGCACGCGCTTGAGCAGCGGGGACCGCGGGGGCTCTGCGCTCTTGGGCCTCACGATGTGTCTGACGATGGTCGGGGGGGAGTGCATTTTGCTGGGAAAGGCTTGAGAGATCTTGGAGTTACCAAGTGAATGTCCCAGCAGAGGGGACGGTGACCGCTGAGGGGAGGGGGGCTGTGGAGTTGGAGAGGGCGTCCGGGCCAGCGGGGAGAGAGGGATGCTGCCCGCTGACTTACGTCTTCCTGACCGGTATCGCTGCCCGCTGAGTTTGGGGGCCAGACCGTGGAGAGTGCTGGGCCGGATGTGTCCTGACCCCGCTGGGGAGTTGGGGGCACTAGAGCTTGGGGAGCTGCTCTGTGAGGAGTTAGTACCTGTGGGTGGAAAACAGGATGCTGTGAGCAACGGCCACTTTCCCTTTTCTTTCCACGCTTCCAGACCTAGCTGTTTTAGATAAGGTCAGGTAAAGGTCAGCAAATTGTCTCAGCATCTACGTCTAGTGAATAAATGCTTTTCAGATAAACCTCCCCACACCAAGGGTTAACCCCGTACTTCCTGTCTTTTTTAATGGACCGAACAGCTGTATCTTCTGACCTTCCTATAAATCCTGTTCTCTGTCAATTACATCCTCAACCTTCTTTCCTTAAGCAGGAATAAGCCTCTCTTCCAGGATCTCAGATGGTGACCCCTCAACTCTTGAGAGGCAAGGAGACTCACTCACCGGATGGGAAGTCGGGGGTGGAGCGGTAGCTGGGAGTAGGAGATCGGGGAGACAAGCTGTGAGTGGGGGACCCCGGGAGGCTCTCCCCTGATGACAGGGATCTGTTCAAGCAGGAGAAACTTCGGCTGGTGTGGAGTAAAGGAGAAGGCTGCTTGGCTAGTTTTTTGAAAAGGGATCTTCTCCTAGAGTGAAAACAGGAGAAAACTGATCAGATTCTACATTCAGAACCACTCCTCCTACCCCATAGCACCGGTGCATTCAGTACACGCCTCTGTGCCAGAGACGGTGATAGGATGATGGCAGAGCCTTTTCAAGAGAAGGATCCCACTTTTATATTCAGAACTTTTTTATGACTTAGAAAGGAAGAGCTTTTGATAATACACAATGGAAGCTCTCTTCTCTTAATTTCAAGCACTTTAAGAAGAGTCGTGAAAATAGGAAAAATATATAATAAATATACATTCATTTATTTATATGTCAGGTTTTTGAGGACACTGTTTTTTGCCTGAAAGCTTCTGAGTACATAGCCCCAAACACACCAACACAATTTAATTAATTAAGAGATAATACAAAGTAAATCCCTGGAAGAAAAATCATCATCTTGGATGTAGAATTCTCTGATGGTGACACACTGGGTAGAGGCTTTATCTCTGAGGGGCTGTTTGCTGTGCTTATTCCATTGTGAGCTCTTGAATATTCCTAATGACTGTGCAGGCTGTACATTGACATAGAAAAACCGAGCAAGGTGAAATGAAGCTTATCACATCAGCAGGGCAGGAGACACCACGCTGCAGCACAAGCAAATGTGTAGTTAGTGTCCAACGAGCACATCGGAAAGCTAAAAGCACAGCTTCAGGTGGCTTCTAAGTGCAGGTGGTTGTACAGAGTCCCTTCACCCCCAGGTAGTTGACACTCTGCTACCCCTTGAAGCAAGTGTGTTCTATATGACCTAAACCACAATTAAAATATAAAGCTCACATGAAAAAAAAAAGGAGGATCTCAGAATGTGTATGTGTGTGTGTGTGTGTGTGTGTGTGTGTGTAATTTTAATCACAGTAATACATGTACTTGGGTTAAAAAGTCAAATAGTTTGTAATGAAAAATAGCAACTCCCTGCTCTGCCTTTTTCCCAATCCCCTAGAGAAACCATTTTCTAGTCTTTTAGCTGTTTCTTCTCCTATTTGTCTGCATATTGTTATGAAATGTGCTTACGCTGTTTTTTTAGTTTTTCGATTTTAGAAATTATCCGTTGGTTTCCTACCACAAAAAATGAGAATTAAGCTCTTATACAACCGTTTCCACCTTCTAACCGAAAACACTTCCCTGTTTCTGTTCCTCCTAGTATAGCTAAACCAAAAATTTTTGGTTAGAAAAAAAAGGCTGGTGTTTTCTTTATTTTACATGATAAATACTGTTCACAGCTTGGCCATAATTCTATTTTCCTTCCTTGTATAACTTTGTCTTTCCTAGAGTCAATAATCATTCCTTTTTCATTTGCTTATTTTTCTTCTCTATCATCAAAAATCCTCATAATGTGATCCAACACACCAAATCCAAGTGGGTATAAAGTAGGGCTGCTGTGGCATCGTGCAGGGAGCACATCTAGACAACTGCCTGGCAAGAAATATCCTCACCAGAAACGCACACACACACACCTTGCCAGTGCCTGCACGGGGCACAAAATGGTACTCACGGTACCTCTCACAGTGCAAACGTGTAGCCAAGTTAGGCTTTCAGTCAGTAAAACAAAGCCTTTTTATTTCTAGGCTTATTTGGATGCTTTAAAGATCTAGTTATCTTCAAATATCTGGCATTAAAAAATAGCAACTGTTTGTTTCTAGATAATGTAAAGGACATTATTAAATATAGATATAATGCTAAAAACTGCCTGAAGTTTCAGTTCCTCAAATCCAACTCAACTGAAATGAAGTCTAGAGGCTTAAGAAAAGGCAAAGGGCTTTTCATGGTTCTCACACATGAGAAGAAGCAATATAAATTCTTCTACAGTGTAACTACGTAAGTCTTTTCACTATGAAAAATAATGCTGTTACGAAGGAATATAAACTCTAATGTATAAATACATTTGAGCCACGGGGCAACATTTCTCACAGAGAAATAGATCCTTCTCATATGCAAGCATTTAAATTAAGTAAGGAGTAAATTTCCCTCAGTGTGGGAATGCACCAAACCCATGAAGGGGACGCTCTAACTCACCTTTCTAGACTTTCCTTCTTCTTACATTTCTTGCTCCGCCTCACCATCCGGCTCTTATAGCTGTTTCTCCTGGCTGGTCCCGTTTTGATTGATGTGTTTTCAAATGGGGTGGTCGTGATCGACACCTTATTTCCACTCTATAAAAAATGATGTGGTATTAAAGCGAAATGCTGTGATGAAACAAGACCAGAACAGAGATAGGAGAGCCAAAGACAAAGAAAGATCCATAAGGACGGACATACAAAAGGCTTCCATGTGTCAATGACCCTTCAAGCAGTGAAGTCCTGACAAACTCGGTGGAAAAAAACTGTGAGGTTTCCTTAAGAGGGTGGGATCTGGAACTCCACAGAGCTGAGTTCAAATCTGAGCCTGTGAGCTGAGCACTTGCTTTCCATCTAACAGGAGAGTCACAGCTATCTCATAGGGCTCGTCTGAAGATCAAGGCGATAGAGTCTGTAAAGACTTTAGCACTGAGGGTGACACATGGAAAGGACTATATAAATAACAGTTATCCTCATCCATACATATTAAGTATAAAGATGCCCAGGGGCTCTCTAGAAATCATAAAAAAACATCATAAAGCAGCAAAACTGAATGAGACTTCTATTTTAAATTATTTTTAAAGGTTCCTTTTCTACCACCAGAAAACCTGTCAGCATGCAGAGCTGGGAAGTTTATGCCAGCAGGTATGAAACAGCCTCTGTTTTGCCAGGTGAGGTCATTCCTGGTGCGTTTCTGTGCCCTTCCACTTGAACCTGGGACAGGGGCCGGCTGGGCAGGCCCTGGGGATGGATTTGAGACCAAGGTCAGAGGGCAGGCTGAGGTGTACCCTGGGCAAGCGGGCAGGACCCACCCCCTTCGCTCCCGTATCAATGACCTCTTCTTGAATTTCTTAATAACCAGGAGACAAACATGTCCTTTCGGAGTCACAGATGGCCCAGATTACCTTAAAAAGACAAGAAGCATATGGAGAAGGGCCTTTTAAAAGGCCTATGCCTGGAAGATGCCTAGCAACTCAGCTCTAAGTGGTATTAAGAGATGGGGAGTTGAGTATGATGGGGGCTGGGGACTGAAAAAACAGAGATTGTTTTAATATCAACATCCACCTCGCCTCCCAACTTGGGAAATAATACGTGCCATTATAAGAAGAAAAGAGTAAAGCATATATATATAAAAAAAAATCATTGAGGGGCCTACCGCCCAGCTAACGTCAGTAACATTTCTGTATATTTCCTGCTGGTCTCTTATCAGGCATGTATAAAGTATGTATATATACAGACACACTTGATAAATAATTTAAATCTTAATTAAATATCTCATATTTAGTTTTATGTTTTTTGTTCACATTTCCTAACTTTGAAAAACTTGCCCTTCGTCATTGAATATTCCTTAAGAACGTGATTTTTACTGGCTATTTAAAAATATTCCATGAGATGGGTGAATCACAATTTGACTATTTCCCTACAGCTATTGTTTTCTATTTTGCAATTCTTGTAAGGGTTGAAATAAATACCTTTACCTCTAAATCGCTGTCCGAGCCTCTGACATTTCCCTTAGATTACCTAATTAGACCCAATACACGTAGCAAAGGGTCTAGGTGGACTTCTTAGCGACTGTTGGTGCCTGGTGATACACTAATTTCCAGAAGGGTTATGTCACCTCATGCTCTTGCCAGCAGCGCACAAGCAGCAGCCTTAGAACGGGCTTGTCAGAACTGAGTATTAACATTAAACAGATTACCAATTTTACAGGAAAAAGTTATATCAAGTTTTAATCTTTGTTCTTTGGCTATTAACAAAGCTGGACTTTGACTCATTTATTTTCGATCATTTCTATTTCTTTAGAGAACGATTTGTTCATGTCTTACATCCAACTTTGTATCAGAAAGTCTTAGTATTATTGATTGTAGAGTTCTTTATAGATTTAAGAACATATAATACCATACTTAATGTCAAATTGTAAACAAATATTTTAGGGAAATTAGATTTGAACTTGAACAAGAGAAAAAATTTTTCTTCATTCTCAAAGAATAAATTACGTGTTTTATATGCAAATGCCAAAACTTTAAAAATGAACCTTAACCTGATAGTAGAGACTGACATTCAATTTATTCTTTAAACTGAAAATTCAACTTTTAAGTATGAAAGGCCTACCATTGAAGGTTGTTTGGTATGGGATTTTCTCTTTACAAATTGAGTGAGGCCAGGCTAACTGAGTGAGGCCAGGCTAAAGTTTTAGTTTTTCCTGCATGTCTTAGGGGAAGGAAAGGGGCAACAAACATTATGGGAGTTCATCTTCATTGAAGTTCCTTCCGTCCTTTTCTACATCATATACAGAGTGGACACAGAGCCACAATGATCACTGGGGCTGCTAGAGCCCATGAGCCATCTAAGCTTGAATCCACTTCCACCCCTTCTAACACAATTCAGCACTGACTTTTATATCTTTGCCTGTAAGAGGCTCACAATGCCACTGAGCATTTTAAAAGCACATTGTGAATATTAAAGCACTTTTCACGTATATTCTCTTACTTTATTTTCACAACCAAGTCATGAGGGTTTTTTGGGTTTTTTTTTTAAACCCTATGAGGTAGGAAGGGATTATTATTCTTCGACTAGAGGTAAGGAAAACAGATTCAGAGATACTGAGATTCTTTTTTCCCGAGGTCACAGAGCCCAGTGGGAGAGCCCAAACCTGGCTCTCCCGCCCCTCACCGCACACTGCCCACTCCTCAAGGGCAGGGCACGCCCTCATCCCTTCCACCTCTTGCTCCCAGCAGAGTGCACAGCTTGTACTTAATGAGTGGTGGTGAGGGAACGAGGCACTGGATCCGTATAAGGAATGATCAATGTATCAGATTGTCAAGAAAAAATTTTAAAAATATAAAAATATCATCAACATTATATGAAAAAAATATAATATAAATGCTGAACATTCCTCACCAGAAAAGTTATGACCAGGGTTTGCTGAATCAGAGCACGTCATTAAGTTCTGTACAAAAGTCCCTTTCCACTACAAAACCAAACCCAGTTTTCTGTTTTTGTTTCTACATATGGCTGTTCCAGACGACAGTTCACTTGACTTATGAAAATACACAAAGAGATAACTCCCCTAAGGGGAAATACAGACACAAAAAATGCAGAGTGCAAACATCTGGTTGGAAAGGTTAATGATTACAAAAATGGTAAGTAAATGACTGAAAAATATTATAATTTTATGGAGAATAGGTGAGAATTGTGAAGCCTGCCATCTGGTGGATCCATCGGCTATAGCAAGTGCTGCCAGAACTCGGCACACTGTGTTTTACTGGGTCCACTGACCTCAACAAGTTCTTTTGAAGAAGAAGCAGTCTCTTATTAGGGAAATTCTGCGGCACTGTTTTAAAAAATAACAACAACGAAATGGGGCCAGAAGACTGTTAAATGTTCTATTAGTTAAGTTTTACTTTAAACTACTTGTGTGATTAGCGCACGGTGGGAGGGAAATTATTTTAAGCTGGCTGAACTGAATACAAAAGCAGAAGTCAGGTTATCCAGTCTCTTCTCTCAGTCTGACTCCACATTAGTTTATCAGCTGGCCTTGGGTACTTCACTGAGCTAGCCTGTTTTTACATTTCTTTCTCTGCAAGACGCACATGGGGAACAGCACTCTTCCTGCATACGTGCGTCCTTGCCCTGACTCAACCCTCCATGACCCAGCCCCAGCCATCTTGCACACTTCATCCCAGATGCTATGAACTCAGGCTCCAGCCACACTGGTTTACTCACGCACCTCAAGCACTCTGAGCTTCCTGTCCTTGTGGTTTTAAGCATCTTCTTTATTTTGCCTAGAAGGGCCTGCGCTCCCTTCCCATACGCTAAATGTCCACCCATCCTTCACAGCCCTGCACAGAAAACCCCCAACTCTTCACCCCTGCCCACCCTGGCGGAAAGCTCTCTCTCCTTTAGAACTTGGGCCATATTTACAGTTTGTTCCTTTTGTCTGACACTCTGATTATAGCCTAGTATTGCCACTGTTTCCCCTGTGAACGCTGGACTGTAAGTTACTGGCAATCAGAAGGCTTCACGTACAGAGCACAGTGGTGTGCTGGTTGCAAGCACAGGCTCTGGAGCTGCATTGCCGAGATGCAAATCCTCGTCTGCTCTTTCCTAGCAGATAACCTTGGCTGCTTTGCTAACTTCTCCCTGCTTTAATTTCTTTATCTGTAAAATGGGGACATTTATATTTATAGCACCTATACACAAGGTATGAGGATTACCTGAGTTTATTCATGTAAAGGCTCTCGATTACCTATTATTCATATGTGTCATTTGTTGTGTGACTCTTCGGTACCTCACACACTTTTGCACATTTTGGGGGCCCAGCTAATATGTGAAGATGGTAATAATGATGCTATTTGATGGTCCTCATTTTAGTTTCCAGAGGTTCTCCAGAGTTCAGGGAAAGGAAATTTTGAGGCAGGGGCTGGTGATATTTTAGGGCTTCTCTTACGATTGGGGATTTAAACTAACGCTGTCCTAAAGAAGCAACCTGGTTGAACAGAGAGTTTTCTGGATTAGGGAGGCTACACTGGGCAGGTAATTATGTGAGCAGGGGATATGACTGGGTCCATGTGGCCTCCACCCCTCACTACAGTGGCTGGAGAGAGATTTCAGTGCTTTGACAAAGTTCTTTTTTAACAAGCTACTTGCAAGCTGGATGGAGGTGATGAACTCCTTGTGGCAGGAGAGGTTTAAGGCGACGCCGAAGGAGCACATTTACAGGGATTCACAGAGCTCTGGGGAACTGAACCGGATGACCATGACTTTCTATTTCCTTGTGCGTGTAAGTCAGTGCTTCCATAGCAGGCTCATTTTGAAGTTGTGAGGGTAAGTGAGACCAAAGCTGCAGCCATGAAACACGCGATACGCTGATTAGGTTCACACTCCGAAAGATAAATAAGTATTGCACATGTATCTCTAAATATACATACAGCCCTATGGAATGGCTCTTCCACCTTTTTCTAAGGATGCCATGAGATTTTGTGAAGTAGTTTGCAAGTATAAAACATCGTGTAAAAAGCATCTGAGAATACCAAAATACAGCTGCTACCCCGATGGTCTGCCAGTGACGAAGCCATCAGGGAGCCCAATAGTATAGTATGCATTTGTGAGAAAGTTGACTAGAGTTAGGGGAACCACCTGTAGGTATGGAGGATAGCAAAGCCCGGCCTCAACTCCAGTGGGGCCTGAGGCCAAGACCAAAGCTTCATTAATGCTGTGAACTGATCAACAGCAATAACTTTCCTACAATCTGCCACTTCACAATGGATCTTTGAGTATGCATGCTATTACTCTTCCTGGAACCTAGGCCACACACTGAATCATTTGAAGAATACACTTGTGTTGGCTGGGGGATGAGAGAAGGAAGAAGAAAAGTCATTTAACTGCACTTACTTTTCAAAGGCTTTGTACACCCACCTACCTGCACTACCTTCCAAATCCTAATTTTCTTTCAAGTTCCAGTTCAGTGTCACTTCTCTGTGATGACTCTCCTCGTTCACAGAATCTTCTCTCCAAAAGTACGGGATTCCTCCCCCTGCTATGGCCCTGGCTAATCAAGTTGAACTTTATCTGCTTGCATACCTCTTCTATATCTCCCATAGTCCTCGAGGGCAAGGACCATACCTGAATTCCTATGTTGCCAACATCTACCATGGTACCTGCCTCAGAGCGAGTGCTCTAGAAACAATCTTGAATGTACCTTGTTTAAATGACACATATGTGTTTATATTGTGCCTCTCAATAGGCTGCAGGTGATCTGAGGTCATGGCTCACGCCTCTCTGATAGCCCCTTATAGCCCAGCCCCTCCCAGTGCTCACACAGCCAGAGGCCATCCGTAAACATCTGTTGACTTGTAAGATAATCCTACAATTAAAGACTGTATGTTTGATCACAGATAGTCTTCTTTCCTTGAAAAAACTTAAAATCAAACTCAAATTTATCTTTGTTTTAACCAGATCCATATCTGGAGCTATAACTTTATATTCTGTAGTCAGCAGGTGGCAGAGCAAATAACCCAAAAGAAATGAGAGGATCAGTATAGACTGTCTCTCTCTATCATACTCATGCTTCTTGTGATCTTCGTACTCCATTGGCTTGAATCAGCTTACATTCCAAGTAGAAACTGATCTACATTCAAATTCATTTGTACGTATGAATGGGAAAAGGCCTAATGGTCGCTAGAATCCCTTCTTCCATTACCACCTATTTCTATCATTTATAGTGTATATTATATATTCACAGTTCTACCTTTCAAAAGGAAACCCAGCTCTCAGACTCAACCTTCAGATCTGACCTCACAGTTTAATACTACTTTGTCTTCTGCTATATAGAATAAAATTTACTGAAGAAAATCACCTTTAGGATGGACGATTTCCAAACAGATTTTACTATGTGTAGTATATAAACAAAGAGAACTCTATTTGTAATTTAGGATAAGAAGCAAAATTAAATTAAGAAGTGACTGTGCAGATATACGAACGTGTATTTCATGATATAAAACCAAAAAATTCATGTTATTTTTGCCTTTACATTAAACAGACTACCGAGTATTCTCTCAGCGACGAGACTGAGTGTGTATGGATGTGCCATATAGAAGAACTCTAGACCTTGAGTAAAGAACTCTTGGTATTAGTTCTCTCTGGCTACCTCCTTCATCTGGATGGTCGTGACATCAAAAAGATAGTACCTTTAGCAGGAGCTCTATAACTTCTGTGTGGACGAGTCCATGCACTGGCTCTCCATTGACGTGTGTGATCAGATCCCCAGCCTTCAGTCCTGCCTGGCAAGCTGGACTTCCTTCTTCTACGTTCTAAAGTCCAAGAGGAGAGTATATATTAGTTAGCAAACAAATGACAACCCTGACACCTACTGTTTCTTGTGGCTCAGTGTTCTGAGTTGATCAGCACATGATCCTGAGCTCCTAAGAGGAAACCAGTAAGACGTGGTTTGCTATTCTTTTTCTGTCATCACCCCAAAATAGGGTAATTCCTATGGTTCCTTAAACAATTTCAGGTGATCTGAGAAAGTACTTTAAAAAAAAAAGGAAGGCCAGGGAAAAAAACTAAGAAAAGAAGGATAAAAACAGGACTATCTTTGACTATTTCTACCAGCTTGGTATGCAGAGTGGATAATCAGATATGAAGACTAACAGAATTACGAGAAAGAATTAACTTTTGCTAAATTCAATCCCACCACATAGATAAAGGCAAGAGTATGAAACAGGTCCCAATTGCCAGCTTAACAGAAAAAATCATTTGCTGTTAACTACGCCTCAGCTGACATATTTATTTTCCAGTTTGGCTGGGAGCAAAAACTAACCAGAAAGAGAGACTGTCGGTCTTACCCAAACGATATGATGCACTGTGTAAATGTCGCTGTCTCCCACATACACACGGATGGCTCGGATGGTGAAACCATAGTTCTTCCCTGAACTGTGGATCACGACGGGCTGGTGTGCACTGGCAGAAGCACCTGAGGAATCTCGGCTGGGAGAGGAATCCCTCGAGGAAGAAGGGTCCGAGGACAGAGAATGCGGAGACATTGGGCTTCCCAGTGGAGAAACAGCAAACATATCTGCAACAAAGAAGCCAGTCATCACAGCTCATTCTGGTCCCACAACCTGCTCGCAGGTAGCCCTCACTAGGTAGCCCTGCTGGGATTGGGAGCACAGTCACAAAACAAATCCATTCCTTTCTAATAAAGAAGAAATAATATAAAAATATTTATACTGGTAACTAGCATGGATTTCAGAGCAGAAGCCTGTCAAGGAAATTTCAGAAGTGTCTCTTTTTAAACTAACTTTTAAACTCACATTCTGAAGTTACAACTCCTTAGTTCTCTACACAAATTAAAAAACACACAGAACTTCACTGCTATCTGACTGTGATCTTTTAATACACTCTCTTTTAATTAAAGAAACAGGAACTTCCCCGGTGGCGCAGTGGTTAAGAATCTGCCTGCCAATGCAGGGGACAAGGGTTTGATCCCTGGTTCGGGAAGATCCCACATGCCGCGGAGCAACTAAGCCCGTGAGCCACAACTACTGAGCCCGCATGCTGCAACTACTGAAGCCCACACGCCTAGAAGCCCGTGCTCCGCAACGAGAAAAGCCACCACGATGAGAAGCCCATGCACCACAATTAAGAGTAGCCCCTACTCGCTGCAACTATAGAAAGCTCGCATGCAGCAGCGAAGACCCAACGCAGCCCCCAAAATAAATAAATAAATAAGTAAATAAACAAATCATAGGTGCACAAATTTCAGGTATACCCTCACACAGAGAAGGCTGTATGGACTATAGTAAAAGACACTCAGGCTCCAAATCTTGCCCTAAATAACTTTAACGTGGTTCTTTTCGAAAAAACCTGGCCCGGAAAGCAATTCATCAATTTACCTCTGCTTTTTTATAATATTACTGAACTAGTACTGATTAAACAATTTTGATCAAGAAAACACTGTAATGTTAACTTCTCTATAAAAGAATCATTCCTTATTACTATGATTAGAACTGATTCTCTTCATATATTACCTGTAATTCTAGCAAGGTTTCTGAGAGGATAATGCAGGTGGATAGAGAAATTTTAAGAAAAACTCACTTCATATTCTTCAACACCAATACTATTCTGTTTTCCTTGTTTTATGAACAAACACACTTTTAATTTATAGTTCTTATCACTGTTTCACCTATGTGAATCTAAACAGATCCTAACTGGTCATGTGAAATTGTGTGTGTGTGTGTGTGTGTGTGTGTGTGCGCGTGAGTGTGAAAAAGAATAACCTACAAAAAGATGCTGAGGTTTAAATGTGAGCTCAGTCAGGGCCAGGCTACAAAGGGCCAGCGCAACTGAAGGCTCCCGGGGTGCGGTGAGTAACAGCGTGGCCCCAGCAAACTGAAAGTATCCAGACTATCTTTTGCTCTAATTCTTATGTCTGTCCAAAGGAAAACAATTAGCTAAATGTATCACTATCCAAGCTCCTTCACTTTCTGACTTCATGCGGCATCCTGACCCTTTCTTCCTGGCTACCTCTGTCTCATCCAAAGGCCAGGCGAACAGATGCACACTGGTGGGCAGGGAACTTCAACACATGCAGAGGCAGGAAGAAGATAGAGTGGATACACAGATCCAAACTGCTAAAAGAGCCAGGCCACCGACCCTTTACCTCAGTACATTTTACCTTGTCTCCTCAAATTGAATAACTGACCTACATTCACCAAGATGAGGGCTTTCTCATCAGCTCTCAAAGCGGACTGGACCACATCCCACTTACCTTCCTGACTGCAGCTGCACTGGGGCCATTGCCTGCTGGTGATGAATAGTCACTCAAACTAGGGAGATAGGTGTTTGTTTTATGGTGCTACACAGACATTTCCCAGAAAACAGAATATGCTACAGTGAGCATTACCCGCCAGGGAGCTTTTGTTTTTACCCAATTTCTTTCTGCACAAATTTGAAATTTCAACAATGTAAACAATCCCTTTTATACATGGTCTGTATTCTTCCAACTGCAAGCCATCTGCAATATAATTCGACTGCCACTTCCACTCTCTTACTGTTATTTGAGTGATAAGTCATAACCACCAGGGTATATATTTTCATCTCAGCCAGTGAAATTACTGTAGACTTTGTGATTAGTAGAGGCAAAACTAGGTTGTGGAAACATACTGCAATTGAACAAAACCATAATTAAGCCCAGTTTTTTTAATATAGGGTAGAAAATATTACCAGTAGGAGGAAGCATAACCCAACAGACAGGGCTGGTAAACCTTGTAATTTCAGTGCTGTCTGTGACTCTGCATCCCCAGAAACGAAAAACTTATGTTCTCTGTGTCGATTTCCTCGTTAATTAGATGAGAAGAACTATACTTAGCTTTCCAACACAGGTGCTGTAAACAGCTCCGTAAAGGATACAAATGATGCATAGTTTAGGGAAGGAAAATTATTCAGAAGAGGGAAATTTATCACTTAACTTGGGGGGAGTGGGAGACAAGGAAAGAAAACAAATAAAAGAAATAAGCCTTTGTGGGAAGGGAGCCTGCCTCATCTCCTGCCGTAGAAAGAAGCGAGAAGGAATAAACCACATATGCCCCTGGGGGCTCTGGAGGTCTTGCAGGGAGACACTCTGGAGGGCTGCGCCAGGACACCCCCCGCTACTGTTTCAAGCCATCTTGTATGTCAATCAGCATTGCAACCTGGGGGCGGGGGGTGAACATGCACAAATCACACAATTTCATGCAAGTAGATGTCTCTCTACCTCCTGGGATCATGAGGGACAGAGCACTGGCAGAAAGGGACTTGGTGACTTTCCCCGAGATTTTCTTTTTCTCTGTGCTTTCTAATCGCTGCCGAGCCACGTGAGAAGCGGGTTCACTGGAGGGCTTTGAGGAATTATCTGTACTGTCCACACACTCGCTTCGTCCATTTATCTGATCCAAGTGCTCTGAAAAACTGCCAACTGTACAAAGAAGAAGGGATAAACATGTTCAGGAAAATCTGGGATAGGAGAGGTGGGGAGAGGGGGAGAGAGAGAGAGAGAGAGAGAGAAGGAAGGACAAACGCTGGGGAACAGATGCCCATGTGGTTCATGAGTCCATGTGGTGTCCGGCAAACATGAAAATCATGTGACCGGTTTGAGAAAAGTGACATGGAGGAGGAAGAATGAAAGAGGTGTCCATTCAGATTTCGTTCTACTTGTACACAAGTCCACTAACTCTCAGTTGACTCCATTTAACTAGGAGAATAATTACTTTTTAGAATCTGTCTTTTACAACCCTAGTAGAGACAACTCTTCCCCCCGACCCCGCCATGAAAGGCCACGAACCAAACATCAGCTTATGGACCACACAACGCCCACCGTATAGTATGATCATCCTGTGACACAAATGATCATCATTAGCAATGCTGTTAATATTGGTTTTTGCTATGTGGACATCATTTAGTCACTTCATGGACATTTATGCCCATGTCATCTCCTACCATCTTTCTAGGACACACCTCACACTTAGGCTCAGGTTTGTAACTTATGGAAAAGTGCCTAAAGGGTCGCCTTTGACTTCCCACACCTGCTTTCACTCTGACCTCCTTGTAAATTTCACAGGCCAAGACAAAGGGTATGCTTCACTATGGTACCCAATGGTTCCCTACATCTTCTTGCCTTTAGTCTAGAAAGTGCCAAATGCTGATCTGCCCTGAAGTTACTGGAAGTGAAAAGATCCGTCCCCCTCTAAGCCAGCCATCACACCTTCTTTATTTTTAATTTTATTAATCCTCAGTATACACTGGAGAGTTTTGTTTTTTTTTAAAGTTAAAAAATTAGGACTTCCCTCAGCAGAGGAACATAAGAGAACATGTAACCACGTAGAAGGATGCAGAAATGGAAAATCACTGATACCAGTCTGGTAGTTGCACACGCCCAGAGTAAAGAAAGTTCTTTACTCTTGTCAGAAGTGACATGTTGAAAAAAGTCAAGTGACCATCCCTTTTGGTTTCTCCTATTCTTTCTTTCACAGGCTATCAGTTTTCTGGGTTCTTTTTCTTTCTTTTTTTAATCACTGATAATACATCTTTGTCCAGAAAAAAACAATGCTTATCTCCTTTTTCCTTCTAAATGCTATATTATAAGCCCCCTGTGCTTTAAAAATCATCAACACTATCACCACATTAAGATATACAATCCACACAGAGAATTTAATACCATTATAAATGATCCTTTGAAAGACCAACCAGCACATTTTAAAGTGCTGACCATGACATTCTTTGCCTAGAGAAGAGGCTTAATCAGACTTAACATTTCTGTTACAGTGCTATATACACATCACTCAATTGCACGGCAGGTTTGGTCCTAGTTCACAGAGGTGGCACAGACCCACAGGTGGGGTCCAAGCTAAGGGAAGCCTGGGACTTGGGACAGTGGGCTTGGGCATAGCACAGCTCATGGCCACCTACTGTGCTGTAGGTACAGGGTAAGATTCACAAACTTCCATGTGACACCCATCTGACCTACTAAGGAAGACGATCTTAAGGCAGATATCAACAACCTTTCTACTTCTATATGCCAGACTCAGTCCCACATAACAGCATATCTATTCTATTCACTCTAAATGAAGAAATCAGCTGCTGAGGGACTTGACAAAAACTGCTTCACAAATCAAAAAAATCTTATCTCAGAAACATTTAGTTTACCTTGGGGTAAGTTACACACTCCCTTCTCCTTTCTAATTTGGCTTGGATGGGATCACTGACAAGCATGAACTGAAAAGCTGAATCTCTTCACAATGAATAATTTGTTGGATGCATTCAAGCACTACACCTAAAACTTCAAGACTTACTTTTCACTGATTCAAATACATCGTAGTCATGAAAAAAGAAACAGGTATAAAGCTGCACTTCCCTAAATGCCAGAGTGTGAATATTCAATGTTCTCTTTTATCATCCCTCCCTCTTGCCTCCGCCATTTCATCCCGCCATCTCATTTCATAGCACTGTATATAAACGTGTGTTTCTTTTCTGCCAGTGGTAGATAATGTCACCTTAATGTTCTGTAAATGTCAAGGATTCTTTCTTTTTGATGGTGGAGCAATATAAAAATCAACAAATTTAATTTTACTACAGTCACGGTTTTCAGATTCCCTAATTATCCTTGGCTGTGAGCAAATCAGCTCATCTCTCTATTCTGTACGGCCCCCAAGGTCTTTGATTATTTTTAGTGTGTGTATGGGGGAGACAGAGAGAAAGGTGGTTTGAATCTATTAATCATAATGCATAGCAGGATATAGACAGATTTTTTTTTAAATTGTGAAAGTAATCAATCAAATGCTTAGACACCATTCCCCTCCTTTTACCTCCTACCTTTCTGATAGTGAGTAGGCAGAAGAGACCAAGAGATCATAAACAATTCATCATATTAAGAATAAATGTGAAGTAGAGGTAACTCTATTCAGAGTAAATAATAACTAAGAAACAGATGAGAACTTAGTAACCAGAAATATAAAACACTTGACATATCTACATTTGATCTGACTACCAAGATGAACTAAAAATGGTCAGGCATCTTAGACTACCAGCTTGTTTCTACAATACTTCTTCATTGCTGTTCTCTTGGCTCTCTAGATTTAGGACAAGTGGAATTACCCTACATGGAAACAGAACTGAGGTGAAGAGAGAGAAGGAAAAAACCCAATAGCATTCTTCCCCATGATCAACTGTAAGCTCATGTGAAGCTCCACAGAACCAGACTTTTTAGTGAGGCGGAAATAAACCCAGCCTGTAAAATTTGTAATTTTGAAATGATTCAAAACAGGATGAAAACATTACACCACGAATATTCAGTTAGTTAAAAAAATGTTCATGAAAATTCTTGGAATCACTCATGGTTATCAATATAGCATACTGGATATGGCTTAATGAAAACATTTATCATAGCAACCTTAATCCATATCCATGTTTTTATTTTTTAAGCATAAATACATATTGCTCTGTAGAAGGACATGCTGTGCATAAAATTTGTATACACTGAATAATATTTGAAATGCACTTCAAGGACTTGCTCTGAGGGAAGCACGAGGCCGATCATCTAATGAGGACACCTCCGTGATTAAAGGCCCCAAGTATCCATGATACAGTAAGCATTTTAAAAACCTGTGGAGATACTGCTCCTGGTGTCAGGAAGGTTTACTTCACACAAAAGTGACACCATAAAGCGCCCCCTAGGAAAGGCCCAAGCCCCACTGTTTCTCACACACCCACAGATGTCTTAGGGTTATCTGCGTCAGTTATCCAGAGGCTGGGAAGGCAGCTTGTGTGCAGCGGAGACTGTGTCGGTATTTCTGACTCCCCTCTCCCCGCTCCATCCGTGAACCTCAAAGAATAAGCATCTTTTTTTTTTCCCCTTAAAGAAACTTTATATCCAAGTTACTTTTGAAGTAAAACACTTCAAAAGTATAGATCGAGGTATGAGGTATTTTTTTTTTTAACCATCAAAGATACAAGATATTTGCCCACCTAATTTCTTGCTTGTCTTCTTTCTTATATGTCCCTGAGATTCTCATCAGCTTCTGTTTCTAGCCAGCTGTGCAAACAGAATAAGCATCTTGCTGCACTGACTGAGGGTCTCACGTGCAGACTGCTTGGTTATTGGGTATAAGTGGTCCCATAACAAAACCCAACTCCTCCAAAGAAACACCCACCCGTCTCAACAGTAGAAGGAAAACTGGCTTACACGGTACCTTATGGGTGGTGATTTAAGACACTGTTGAGGGTAATTTTGACCATTTGACTATTTAACAGGGTCGCTTACTAGTAACTTTGAGTTAGATGCAAGTCCACGAGGCATGCCTTTGTATCCACAACAGAGAACATGCTCCCTTACTGTGTTCTGACAGCCATCAAAGGACGCCACTGAAACCCAGCAGAGGATGTGAAGGCTACAGGTGAAGCAAGAAGGATCTGGCGTACAGCCATGCACTAAAGAGGGGTCTGAGACATCCGATCTCAGTTCTGAGGAGCCCGTCGCCCAAGCTCAAGGAGTGGGGCTGTGGAGAGAGTCTAGTGACACAAAATGCCCATCGTCGCTGCCTGGCTGGGCCAGGCCTGGGGCTCCGAGCGCCAGCGGTCACTTCTCAACGTGGTGGGCGATGCCTGGATGGCAGGGGCCACGCCCAGGGCCTTACCTGACAAGGTGGAGCTGCTGATGGTGCTGGCCGGAGTGCTGACCTCGGGCTCCTCCTGAGCACTGTCTGCAGCGGGGAGGGCTGCCTTTCCCGGCTCCTCATGCAGCTCTCTGGGGTGGGGGGCAGCCTCATCTTGTTCTGCCTCTGCCGAAATAGCCAGCTTGGGAAGCAGGCCAGAACCGAGTTTGTGTCTGTTGCTTTCAGTATCCGAAGAGTTGGACGTGGATAACTGTTGCCTTAATTAAAAACAAAAACAAAGTCACGCATCTATACATGCTATGAAACTGTGTTCAAGGTGAATTTTGGAAGAAACCAGGTAAAAATGGAACTGAGGTAGCCTAACCAAGACACGTCGAGGGCAGTGATTCTTACAGTGTGGTGCCCAGACCAACGGAATCAGCATCCCACGGAACTTGTTAGAAATGCACATTCTAAGCCCCTATCCCGGATCTCCTGAGTCAGCAATCTGCTTGTACAGGCCCTCCAGAAGATTCGGATGCACACTCATGTTTAAGAGCCACTGTCCTAGTAGCTGCTTTTCATGATATTTGTTTACAAGAATTTCACATACATTTCAGAATACTCTGAACTCCAGCTTAATGTTTCCGTGGATGGCAAAGTTGTGCTTTTGGTTTTGTCCCCAGGGTCTTCCTTCTCTTCTCCTGGATTCTGAGTACCTCGATCTATACTGCTGAAAACCTGCAAGGCAAATAGTCAGTGCTTATTAATACCTTCTTGAAAGGGATTATCAGAATAAAAAAACAAACAAATCCTGGCAGAACAACCTGAGACTATGACCGAAGTTTGAATTGGGACTGTATTCAAAAGGTACTTTCCAGTGCTGTTTACTTGAGTCCTGAGGTGAGTGGTCAATGTACAATTTTTTCCTTTTGGAGTGGGAAGCTATGAATTCATCACCCTCTCACCGTATCTCACTATGGACTTTGTATCTGCAAACAAAATCCATAGATGCATTGCGGTTTCTAGGCCTGGGATCGATGCACATGTTAGATTACTTTTTAACCATGAAGTCAATCAGAAAAAGAAAATCACAGAGAAAAAGATTTAATGGCCCCCAGTCAGGGGCGGGAAGGAGAAAAATGAATTGGAATTGAGGGCGAAGAGAAGAATAAATTACCTGTTTCAAGACATGTTGGGGGGAGATGCAGTGCATATTTGGTTAGGAGTCAGAGGTACTTGTTTGGCTTATAAATCTCATATACAGACAGGCAGTTTCATATGTTGGTACCAGGATTACTGAAGGGGAACATAGCTTAGGCAAACTCAGATCTCTGCTGTACCACAGGGAAGATGGAAGCTAAAATAGGGAGCTGAGAGCCCAGCCCAGGAAGCGCTCACTACTGCCCAACCCAGCCACTTGCTGCTCTCATGGGAATGGACCTTAGACCTCCTATAATCTCCTGGGATTTGGAGGAAGGTGGCTAAAGAACAGGAGACAGTGGGCAGGGAACAGTTTAGGGGCTGGCTTTGATGGGCCACAGAACAAGTACTGGGAAAGCCCACACTCTGTGTTATCAAAGCTTCTGTCCCGTCTCTGGGCCAGACCTGCGCCTCCCCTCCAGGGAAATCCCGACCTCTCCATGTCCTTCCTATGAATGGGGAGGGCAGAGCCAGCCAATTTGCAGATGCACCCTGGGCAGTCACTCAGAAAAAGATACGGAACACTTTAAAATCACTCAATGCTACAGAAAAGCTACACACTAATCATGCAAAATGCCATGGCAACAGAAAATACATCGCTACTGGAAATAGCAAAAGGAAGGCAGGATGCCCTCTAGGTTCATTTCTATCTTCCTAGGGCCCTGCCCCCATCTCAGGACTATCAGGTGTGTCTTTGTTTTGTTTGTCTTTTAAATCTTACCACTACCAGTGAAAAAGCATCTTTCTCCAATGTCGATTTTATCTTCTACCGTTTCCAAAATTCTAGCTTGGCTTCCTACTGCCCCTTTAATATAACAACTTACACTTTCTATCATCGGTTAAGACACTTTCTCATTCCGCAATCAACTGTCCCCAAGTGTCTGGGCTTATGTCAAGGACCTAGCTTTCTCCTTTGTGTTGTATTCCGTGGGATACTAGAAGAGGGCTCTGCACACAATGAGCTCAACATCCTTCACTATAAGATGAAAGAAATGGAAGGACGCCTCCAGGGCCCGGCAGCACTGAGCTAGACCAGGGTCAGCATGTAAATGGTATCAGGTACTCCAATAATGACTATGAATGCAAGTCTCTGCCTCCAAGAAAAAAGATACTCATCTTTGGATCATGAAACAGAGAAATATACCCCTGCAGGGCGGTAGGGACTCTGGATTATCAAGATGGTGGGGTCATTACCCACCCCCCCAAAAAAATCTCAAGCCCCAAAACACTGCATGGGGTTGTTACAATTCTGTGCAGCTGTTTAAGGCACCAACTATCTGACCAGTAGGAGATTCTCCCAGAGACCTTCTACGTTTATGCCATATTTTACTTACTTTAGAAAACCTATGTGAACATGAGGAAAACTGCCTTATTTCCACATTAAAGTCTTCGTCATTTGTGTCATCTTCTTCCTCAGTCTCCATATGATGGTACTTCTCTGACCGCGCTGCAGGGAAATGTTTGGAAACAGTTCCAATTATTCAGAATTTCAGCTTTTAATTTAGATATTTTAATTATGAGTTTTTATATCAAAGCAGCATTATGTTTCAGAACCCATGCGCTCAAGACTGGAAGGTACTATCAAAAGTAGAGCTGATTTTCTACAAAGTAAAGGCCAAATAATGTTTTATGTCAGATAATGCACGTACTATCAAAATAACTTGTGTCATCTTCAGATTCCAGTTGGGGAATGAATTCTGCCTTCTGTCTCAGCAAACTGTTCCAGTCTAAGGAACGGAAGAATCGATGCTGTTTGACTTCATACGCACCACCTTGGGGTAGGGAGTGGAGGGGAAGGACAGAGGGAAACGTGTTAAATGATCCTCCCAGCAAAGGTAAGAATCAGTTTCAAAGAACAACCAAAAAAAAAGAAAAACACAAAAAAAGTTCTATCAACAGAGAACTAAAGAAGTCAGAGAAATCTTTTTCATTCTACAACCAAAACCTCCAAAAATTCTTCCATAATTTATCAGCAGGAGATCTGATTTTGCTAACAGCAGTTGTTACAGCACAGTTTTTCTTTGTTAACTCTTCCATGACTTCCTCCATTTTTCAAAGGTTAATGACGCGGCCACTGAAAATCCCATTGTGCTGAACCTGGGGATGCGGACACACGCTGGCACAAAGCAGACTTGCTCATTACAAACCCCCCAAAAACCTAAGAAGGTGCAAAATGTGTTCACAGCAATATTTCCTCTGGAGGTAAGGTTTTAATAAAGATGAATTTTCCCTAAATTGTATATAATGGTTAACATTTGATTTTATTGGATTGCTCATTAACATTGGTAGGAATTATATTCTGTGGATTACAGATTCTTAAGTAAGAATATTACTCAGCCATAATAAGAAATGAAATTGAGTTATGTGTAGTGAGGTGGATGGACCTAGAGACTGGCATACAGAGTGAAGTAAGTCAGAAAGAGAAAAACAAATACCATATGCTAACACATATATATGGAATCAAAAAAAAACAAAAAAAAACAAAATGGTTCTGAAGAACCTAGGGGCAGGACAAGAATAAAGACACAGATGTAGAGAATGGACCTGAGGACACGGGGAGGGGGAAGGGTAAGCTGGGACGAAGTGAGAGAGTTGCATGGACATATATACACTACCAAATGTAAAATAGATAGCTAGTGGGAAGCAGCCGCATAGCACAGGGAGATCAGCTCGGTGCTTTGTGACCACGTAGAGGGGTGGGATAGGGAGGGTGGGAGGAAGACACAAGAGGGAGGAGATATCGGGATATATGTATATGTATAGCTGATTCACTTTGTTATAAAGCAGAAACTAACATACCATTGTAAAGCAATTATACTCCAATAAAGATGTTAAAAGTAAATAAATAAAAATAAATTTTAAAAAGGAGAAAAAAAAAAGAAACTGGCAAACCTGTTTGATAGATTTATAATGCATGTGATGAACATCAATCACAATCCCTAAGTTTTAGGCTTCTTTTTGCCAAGTTAGCATTACAGCACAATTCAGTGAAACAATATTTTTAATTCAGTTCATGATTTTAAAGAGAGATTTTGGAAGGGCAGGCCCCATCAAAATATTACACTATCCCTCATGTAAAGAGAAGAAGGTACACATTTTATTAAATCCCAGCATGAAAATCAGACCCCCGCCCTGCCACCAACATGCACACTATTGATGGGGGAGATAAGGAAGAATCAATCTTCAAACAATTCCAGGAAGAGAGATTTCTCGCAAGACTAGTGCCAGGGTCTAATCAGCCTCCCTACCAGGAGATGCCCCTCGATGTGTGTTGCAAATGCCTCTTTAATACAGTTGTCACTCATGCTTCTCACCCTGTCCTCAGTGGGGTACAAAAGGAATAGGATGAGAAATGCAAGCTGAATGAAAAATGGGCTTGGATCTTGGGGCTGGGGAACTGTCTGTAAGCTTCAAAGACGTGGCTCTGTCCCCAGTGGGTCCCTTGAGCACAAGGGGCAGGCTGGCTAGAGCTCTAAACCCAGCCAGGGGAAACCAGTGTTCTGAAGACAATGGAACAGAGAGAAAAAAACAAAGTGGAAAAATCACCCCCCAAAAAGGGAGAATGGGCTCTTTACAAAGCATTTGATTAGAATCTTCATATAGAATTCCAGCCAGGCTTTTTCCATGTTTATAGCACAATACTCAAGTCTGATGTTGATCCCAACAGCAAAAGCATTAGCAGCTGTGATTTGAGGGCCAACTTTGACTAGTATTACACTAGATGCTAGAGGAAGTTGCTTCTTTTAATTAAACCATTGAAAGTAACCCCACGAAGTAGGTATTGTCAACCCCATTTGTGGATGGGGAAAGTAAATGAGCAGTAAAGCATACTGGACCATGATTACTAGGTGAGTAAGGGTTAGAGGGGCTGAGCCGAGGTCTGTCTAAAAACACCCAGGTCCATCCTCAGTGCCACAGCGCCACAGGCCATATAAGGGGGAGGCATGTTTCAGTTTGGATTCTACCCTGCCATCTTTCTCGCATCAGTTTACAAACGGATTCTCGACTGCAGATCCTGGGGAACACAGCCAAACAGCCAATTCCCAGCACCTCTGCCCAGTCCAACCCCAGTCTTCCATGTATCCTGGTTCTCTTCTATCCCAATCAACATCCTCAAACACAGCTGCCAGGGACATTTTCTTCCAGTGGTCTTTTCTTGGAGAAGTTAAAAGGGCTTAAGTATTTATCTATCCAACTCCCTCACTGTGCCAGTGACACTGAGGTCCAAAGAGTCAAGCCCTACTTAGTGGCCCACCATGCACTATCCAGCGATGACTATGACTTCAGCTGCCACAGCAAAGGACAGCTCTGACACGCCCAGGTCTTTCAACTTTACCCAGAAAAGCATAGTTCTCTAGACTCAAAGGCTCGAAAGACACTTCCAGACAATATCCGGAGTGTTAGCTCCCCGACCTGCTAACCTTTGGGACCCACCCACGTCGGTGAGAGCGTTCGCTTCCTCTCTGTGACGAGTGCCAAATGGGTTCTACCCAAGGAGCCCCAGCCCACTGCCGACCCAGTGCACAGTTCTCACCCTTTGGCCTTTGTGCCCCACTGAGAAGCAGTTGCTTCTCACTGGGTCATGTTTCTCATGCACTTTTGGAGAGATGGGGAACAAAAGAATCAAATGGACACATTGGGGAAAAATTAACTCTGGGCTAAACCGTTGGTATAATATAGATGATGGCTTTACGAGCCAAATACAAATCATCAGACACAGGAACTCATGCAAATGTCAGCTCTCACTGTAAGAATTCACCAGGAAGGGAAGGGAGAGTGACTATTTCTTGAGCTCCTGTTATGCACTAGGTTAATGTACCAGATACCTTCATAAACATGCCTGCACTCAATCCTCACAATAATCCCTCGAGGTGTGTAACATGCCCATTTCCATAGATTAGGAAACTGAGACTCCGGGCAATGAAGAAATGACTCACGACCTCCCAGCTGGCTCATGGGTGGGAGTCAGTCACATCTGAGCAGCTCTCAAGTCCAGTGAGCCTGGCTGCCACTCAATACTCTGCAAGTTCAACAGTCGAGTTCAAGTACGACAAGGTCCCAAACTGCAAGTTATGCTTTGGCACTAATGTTCTCCTTTGAGCTTTCCTCTCCCTTCATAGAAGCTTCTTAAACATCCATTATGTTCTTCACACTCCTTTTTCTCAGTCTCTCTAGTCTCTCGGGCAAATGCGCACTTGCACATTTTCACGGTACATTATTTTGTCCGCTAAATATGCATTAAATCCAAAATGCTGTCACTGGAAGCAGCATGGCAAGCCTGCGAGATTCTCAGCCTCATTCTCCGGGCCCTACTGGGACCTGTCACGTTGGACCTGCCTGTTTGACAAGCTCTCCTCGACAATGCTAAGAGCTTGGGCAGGGTCTTTTGAATGTCTCTTTTGAGCTTCTGCTAGAAGATTTGTTTCTCAATCTGTCAAACCCTGAAAAGACCGAAAGCAGCGGTCAAGGAGAAAATGTGCGGAGATAACTTGCAGCGTATGATATATAAACATGGATGTACTGACCACCATCATAGCCCTGTCTTGTTAAGTGAAGCTGAATCCAGTGTCCACATCTTCTTTTTTTTTTTTTTAATTAATTAATTTATTTATTTATTTTTGGCTGTGTTGGGTCTTCGTTTCTGTGCGAGGGCTTTCTCCAGTTGCGGGGAGCGGGGGCCACTCTTCATCGCGGTGCGCGGGCCTCTCACTATCGCGGCCTCTCTTGTTGCGGAGCACAGGCTCCAGATGCGCAGGCTCAGTAGTTGTGGCTCACGGGCCTAGTCGCTCCGCGGCATGTGGGAGCCTCCCAGACCAGGGCTCGAACCCGTGTCCTCTGCATTGGCAGGCAGATTCTCAACCCCTGCGCCACCAGGGAAGCCCCACATATTCTTAAAGAGGACAGAAATGGGCAGAATACTAAGGAGGAAAACTCTCCAAAGTGACACGCAAACACTGAAGGGAACTCTTTAGGGGGTGTGCTGATTCCAATATATTTTTAGCCCTACCTTAGGACAACACTCCCCTGGGACAGCTGATTAGGATATACAAATAGATACTTGTATTGTTGTAGGACAATCTTAAAATGCCACTGTTTCTCATATTTGGCTCAAGTGAGTAAAATCACCCCTCAAAACTCTGCCCCACACAGAGCCTTGACACCCATTCTGGGACAGCTACTCTTATCGTTTGAACTATAAAGCAAATCTAACTGCAGGTCACAGATGGTGGGAAATAACCAGTTTGCTAGTCACTTCAGACAAAAGGAAAACCAAATAGGGCGACAAGAAATATAAAGGATTCTGTTCAAAGAGTTCAGTCAGCCCAAAAGTAGGGGCACCACCACAATTTCTAAATCTCACATGTCCAAAGGGGAAAGCAAGAGATTATATACGCAGAAAAATAAAAATGATAATACCGCAGCAGTGTCACATCTGGTCCTAAGAGCCAGAGTCGATGATCGTTTATCCTCACAAAAGTCCTGGGATATAGTGCTACTGTCAGCTCCATTTTATAGATGAGGAAGTGAGGCACACAAGGGAAAACAACCTGCTCATGGTCACACAGCTGAGATTTAAACTCAGGCAATCTGACTCCAGAGTTTATCCCTTTAAGTCCCATTATATTGCCTTTCCTAGTTAAAGGCCCACTCATCCACTGAAAAAGGCAAAAAACACATGGTATTCCAGTATGAAACTCAAAGCAGTTTTGCCAACTGAGTCCTGATTTTAAAACTTCTTGGGAATTCCCTAGCGGTCCAGTGGTTAGGATATGAGCTTTCACTGTTGTGGACCCGGGTCCAATCCCTCATTGGGGAACTAAAGAGACCACAAGCTGCACAGCACGGCCAAAAAAAAAAAACCCCAAAACTACTTGGATTCTCTAATGCAGGGTCTTCAAGAGTTTTCTGTCAAGAGCCACAAAGTAAATGTTTTAGGCCTTGTGGGCCATGCAGTTGTTCATGACTATTCGACTCTGCCAGAGTAGCATGAAGGCAGCCATAGACAATATGTGACTGAACAGCATCGCTGTGTTTCAATAAAACTTTATTTACAAAATAAAGGTTGGGCCCAGGGGTTTTAATGCATCATCATAACCTCTAGGTAGCACAGCATTCCATACTTAAGCAAGAACTGAGCTTTCCAACTGGGGAAGCTGTGAGCAAAAGTGGAGAACAATATAAGATATATATTTGGAGCTGTTGCAAATGATTTTGGCCTTGGAAAAACTGGGTGAGAGAATGATCTCGTCAGTATTTTCTGATCTTTCTAGCAAAATGAGGTAGAATGAAACAGCTCAGAGTAAACAACCCATCAAGTCAACAGTTTTCACGGATGAAAATTTGTATCGACACGGTGTGCGTGTGTGGTGTGTGCTGTATGTGTGTGTGCATGCGTGTATGTTATATGTGTTTATTATTTAGTCTCATCTAGATAAATTCATATACTGGGGTTGGCTAGGACTCTGTATTGGGATCTCTAAGTCTGTCTATTCAGAATATAAGGAAGAAAAGGAAAAAGAGCTGGCAAAAACAAAAAACTGGTAGCAGGTCAGGAAAAATAATCAGCAGGAAATAAATCTACTATCTCCTTAATCTTGAAAGTCAGTTTTTTTTAATCCTCTTTCTTGGGCCATGGTGCTGATCAACCCCAGGCACTCATTTCCAATAATTAGTTCAAGTACTGATAACCTGTTTCAAAGCCTGCAGATAGTAACTGCTGGGTCAGATCCTTCTAGGAATATATATATATTTTACAACCCCAAACAAACAAACAAACAAAAAAACCTCCACATCCCTAATCCTCTGTTTCAAATATGTTAAGATTCATGCTTTTCAGGACAGAAGAGTTACATGTGCCCTTGAGGTTTTCTTCCAGAGAAATTTTATTTACTGAAACAAATTAAGAATAATTTCTGCTTTGCAAAACAGAAGAAAAACAATAACCAAAAAAGACAAACAACAGCCACCAACCCTCCTAGCATACATACTACTCTGAATCAGGAAAAAAAAATCCAAAATATTATTGTTATAACATATTGTAGTCATATTCTACATCAACCAACAGATGTTTCCTATGAAGAAAAAAAGCAAAACAAAAACACAAACCTCTGAGTGCTCCACATTGACATTATTTCCTGCGTATTAGCAAAATTAAAACGTATGTGCTCTAACCTGTTCCCAGTCTCTCCAGGGGATTCTGCCTGAGAAGCAAGGTAATCAGATCCTGGGCATCAGGTGGTGGCGCCTCATCCTTTTCAGGCCAGTTGATCTCATCTAAAAGGAAGAAAAGTAGTTTACGACTTCACTGCTGAAAGGCTAGTCCACATCCCAACAGCATGGACATCACCCGGGAGTCTGTTAGAAATGCAGAATTTCAGGCCCCACCCCAGACCTGCTGACTCAGAATCTGCATTTTTAACAAGACCTTCAGTTGATTCCTAGGCCCAGTCAAGTCTGAGAAGCACTGTTGCACAAGATATGAATAGCACAGCTGTCAACAAGGCAGGGAGAGAACACTTCAACGAGCAGTACCTCTCATCTGCGTTTTTGATTCACTTTTCTTTGGTAGAACTGGGTCACTACTAATTGGTCCTCTAGTTATTAAGAGGGCTCAATATAGCAGAAACTCTAAACTTCTGTGTTTTAGGCGATCGCCCATCCAGGGATCGTGGGGAGTCAGGGTTTCTCTTCTACCATCATCCTCAACTGAGAATCTGGCTACAGCCCCAGAGTTCTTCAGATCCAAGAAGCAAAAAATAATTTTGTAAAAATAACCATTTCCAGAGACAAAGGAAAGGTCAAAATGCTAAGACAGGAGAAGAAAGAAGAAAGAAGAAAGAAGAAAGAAGAAAGAAGAAAGAAGAAAGGAGGAGGAGGAGGAAGAAGGAGAAGGAGAAGGAGAAGGAGAAGGAGAAGGGGAAGAAGGAGAAGAAGGAGAAGAAGGAGAAGAAGGAGGAGGAGAAGGAGGAGAAGAAGGAGAAGAAGAAGAAGAAGAAGAAGAGAAGGAGAAGGAGAAGGAGAAGGAGAAGGAGAAGGAGGAGAAGAAGGAGGAGGAGGAGGAGGAGGAGGAGGAGGAGGGGGAGGGGGAGGGGGAGGAGGAGGGGGAGGAGGAGGAGGAGGAGGAGGAGGAGGAGGAGGAGGAGGAGAAGGAGAAGGAGAAGGAGAAGGGGAAGAAGGAGAAGAAGGAGGAGAAGGAGGAGGAGAAGGAGGAGAAGAAGGAGGAGAAGAGGAGGAGGGGGAGGAGGGGGAGGAGGGGGAGGAGGAGGAGGAGGAGGAGGAGGAGGAGGAGGAGGAAGAGGAAGAGGAAGAGGAAGAAGAAGAAGAAGAAGAAGAAGAAGAAGAAGAAGAAGAAGAAGAAGAAGAAGAAGAAGAAGAAGAAAAACCCCAAGGAGTTGTAGTAATGGAAGTACTTAAAATCTGTCATAAATATTAGAATATGTTCTACATTCTAAAGGAGTTTGCCTGAAGATAGGTGTGCATGCTTGTGTGCATGGGAATGCAATAAAAACATGAGTTATTTCTGCATGTGCCTGCCTCTAGCTTCCTCTGCTGCAGTTTAAATCTGATTTGGAAAATAAAACATGAATATGCATCTGAGCCATAAGGCATCAACAGAACAAAGCCAGCATTTGCTGCTTGTGTTAATTAAACAGTTGATTCCTTTTGCCATTCATCCTTGGTATATCAGAAAACAGCCTAGTTATAAATCCATAAAGAGCTCAGATATTGTATAAAAGGGTTATACACTGCAGGCAACTCACGAATCTACTTTGTTAAAGTTTACAAATATGCCTGGCTTGCAAAGTCAATGATGGAAAATAATGCTGTGATTAAGAGGCTCCTCATACCAAAAGGAATTGTCCGCCTATTTCCACTGTTGGACACTCTAAGCACAGTCCAGAATGGACCAGAGGTAGGTGATGAAGATGTGAGTGATGACTGACAAACTTTGAGGAAGAGAGGCCTTTTTGATCTCTGCTCCAGGGAAATTTATAAAAACAGCAGGTAGGGTAGTAATAATGCCTATTTAATTATCATTTAGTTTTGCCACAAGCCACATAACAATAGTTAGGGTCAGCTTGCAGGTTAAGATCTAAAGGTTATTGAATTTAAATGAAAGATGAACAGCTGTTAAGAAATAACATTACACCGTAACAACTACCAATGAAATCATTAACAATCTGTGGATTAAATTTGCTTCCTCCCCATTCTCATTATTTATTATTTGGTAGACATTTGTTTTAGGGTTTATTACATTTTTGTTAATTTCTTCACCGTGCCAATAGCCATTTTTCCCATTTGTGTAAATGTTACCCACGTTAACCTTTTCTTCCCTGGTGCAACTTTCCTACTGTGGAAAGGAAGACTGGACAGCAGTGAAATCATTTGCAAATCCCACACCAATTTCTTCTGCAGAAAAAGTACACCATAAAAATTGGTCACATTGCTAGTACATTTCCAAATTCCGTGTTAACAAAACTTCCTCAGATCAATTCCCAACACAAATTGCTCTCTTGAGATTGTGAAAGTCAGTTATGTGCTATGATGAGTGAGTTCTTTTAATTTGTTGGCTAAGCCCTCTGATAAAGGTTAACATTTTAGTAAAAACATTGATACTCCCCAGAATTACATTAAATAGCTGCTTCCCAACAGTGGCTTAGAGATAACTGCTGACAATATTTACCACTGATGACTTGTCCAAATAGCTCTTCTGGAGTGTCCCCAAAGAATGGCACGCATCCAACCAGAAATTCATAGAGGATAATCCCCATGGCCCACCAGTCTACCGGCTTCCCATAGCCCTGCCTCAGAATCACTTCTGGTGCAATGTATTCAGGTGTGCCACAGACCTAAAAGATGATTGCAATATTAGAATAATTAGAATAGTAGACATGAATTAAAATGAGCAAGATGGCTAAATATCAATTATTTTGCCTAGAGTGCACCTGCTCAACCACATGGAACCACATGGACAAAGAACTTAAGAACAGTGATTCTAAGTTGGTATCTATCGTACCAAAAGCAATGAATTACTTAAAATACCAAAAAAAGCAAAGTTTAAAATGCTGCTCTAATGTGAAACTGTGTGTAATGTCTAATTTCAAATTTGAGTAGTTTTACTTACTTTACAAAAACATTTGTAATCCTTGGATTTAAAATAATACTGCATTTTTTCGTCTGTCACTATCAGAGAGAGTTTTAGTATTTATATGACTGAAATATATTCACATCCTGGTTACTTCATAAAAGCCTGACAGTTGAGATGTGTTCACCTTAAGTAACTGTACAATGAACAGATTGTGGGCACATGGTAATGAGGCATGCTTAAAGGGAAATGGGCCATGGCTCGGAGTTTGGCACCTGTGATTGTACAACGCATCATGAGTTTCATGAAGGCTCTACTGAGACTCCCGAATTCCTTACAAAACCAGTTTTTCCATTTGTCTCTCTCACACTCTCACTTGTGTGCAATTAGATCGTTCATCTTACTAATAGACCATAATGTCGAGGGAGGAATGTGGAGGGACCGACATTTCAAAGAGGCCCAGAGAGAAAAATGGAAGCAATTTGCGCTTTATTAAACGTTAAGGCTTATACAGACATCTAAAGCCCCAGCACTAATGTCAAGATGGCCTAGGCGAGCTGATTCTGAATTCCACTGTCAACCTTGCACTTTGTATTTCTCTCTGGAACCAAACAGCACGCAAGCTTACCTGTTTGTCCAGGAACTCTCGAGCATCCTTCTCAATATGACCCTCATAAAGATTGGTAGTCATGCTCATTAGTCCCACCTTGGATAATCCAAAATCTGTCAGCTTTATGTGCCCCATGGAGGTGACCAACAAACTGTGAAGCAGAAGGACATATATTACAACACTCACTTTGAAGCTCATTTCTTGTTTTTACTTTTCTCCCTCCCACTGTGAATTGATAAGACTATGGAATATATAGGTATCAATCTTATCACAAAACCCAGCCTGCAAAGAGGTGAAGTCACACAAAGATGTTAAATATGTGTATCTGGCGGCCGAGAGTAATCCACAAGGGAGGGCCAGAGACCGGGCTCAGCCCATCTTCCTTGGAGCAGTCACATACAACATCATTTACAACTTGAAGCTCTCAGAAAAATTCAAGTATGGGACTCTGACACCTTTCCATTTCCAGAATAAGAAAAGAGCTGAGATAGGGCTACTGATAATCCCACGTCACACATCAGCAACTAACATAAGCAACCAATCTGTGATTCAAATGAGACAAAAGATTAAGAACTTGGAAGAAAAATGTAGCATTGTTCCAGATTTCAACTTCTGGCTCGAACTTAAGTGTCTACTCACTAAGCACAAGACCTACATGTCTTATACATGCAAAGAATTCACATTTGAAAGCTTTATGAATTTACAGTTAAATTTTTTTCATTTTAAGTGGCAAAGAAAATTTTAATTATTTTAAAATTAAAGGAGTGGAGGAGTTAAAAAAAATAAAGCTATTGGAAGGATACATGCCAAAATTCTAATAGTTGTCTTCGTTTGGGAATGTTGTGAATGAAGTTTTTTCTTTTTGTACTTCCCAAATTTTCTGTAATGAGCATAAGTTAATTTTATAAAATTTCGGCACACTTAAAATCTTTACATATTAATAAGAAATACTTCTAGAGATGTCTCAGATTAGTGGAGAAAGCATGGAACATTTAATAAATGGTGTCAAGATGAATACCTAGTCATTTGGGGAGAAATAGTCTATCTCAAATCAGACACCAAAATGAACTCCACATAGACTAAAAATTAAATAAAAAATTAAATTGTGAATAAAATAGAATAGAATATAAAGGATATCATCTTGGGGGAGAAAAAATTATCTAAGTATGATTCTAAATGCAGAAACTATCCAGAAAACAACTCATAGCATTCTATGTACCTATTATTTACATAATTAAAAAAACTAAAAAAAAATTAACTAACCCTGGCTTAATACTCTTTGTTTGTTTGTTTGTTTCTTATAAGCTGCTATTGTAAACACCATAGCCTTTAAAAAGATTATACAAAAATCAGCATGTATACTGCTAAAAATAACTCATTTGGGAACATTATGGGAGAATTTTAAAATGTACAAAGCAGCATTAAAAGAAAACATTTTTATAGACATAAAAATTTTTGTATTGTGTGATAAAAAGATGTATTTCATCAGTGTACATACTTGTCTGGTTTCAAATCCCTATGTACAATTCCATAATTATGTAGATATTCCAAGGCCAGGACTGTCTCAGCAAAGTACATCCTGGCCATATCAACAGGGAGAGGACCCATGTTCTTCATTAAGGTAGCACAGTCACCTCCTATAAAACACAAGAAAAAGACTTAGCAGGTATAGTATCAGCTAGGATTAAAGACCGCCAGTTTAGACTGCAGAATTTCAAAGTAGAATGGTATCTATCCATAGACATAGTCGATCGTGTTCATAAGTGGAGACTGTGTTAGGTAATCATGTTTCTATTTATGATGTGGTGTGGAGAAAATACAGACTTTTATTTAAGAAGCGCTGCTCATGAGAGAGCAGATGTGGCCTGAAGTGAAACTGAATGTTGAAGAACTGATGATGTGTTTTAGGAACAGTGTGACGATTTAAAATAAACCATTTTAAAACATGGATTGTGGAATCAGGCTGCCTGAGTTCAAATTCCGGCTCTGACTCTTACAGGTGGCGACATCTTAGGCAAGCTGGTCTTGGTTCTTTCAGCTGTAATATCAGGATATGAATAGTGTCATCCCTTTTATTGTGAGGATTAAATGAGGTAATCTGTGTAAAGAATTCAGGATGCTGTCATCACATATTAAACGTGATAAACGTTAGTTATTGTTGTTAAAATAACCATAACAAAAGTTAATAAAGCAAAGTACTGGTGTGGTGAAAAGAACAATGGGTGGAAATCAGGCAAGTTATGTTTTTGTCTTGTACCTACCACTAAATATCTAGTGAAACCCCTTCTTGGGTTTCAGTTCATTCATCTGCAAAATGAAAACGATATTTAACGGTTCTTCAAGTTATAAGTTTTGGGATTCTGTTCAAACAATCACAAGGGCTTAAATTAGATGCTTTGAAAATTGTTTTGGAGACTGAGATTGACATATATACACTAATATGTGTAAAAGAGATAACTAATAAGAACTTGCTATATAAAAAAATAAATAAAATAAAATTTTTTAAAAAAAGAAAATTGTTTTGGCCCTTGCTTATCTATTCATTTTATTAGCTTTATTTATGTCAATAAGTCATGGCTATGGAAACACTCAACAATTTCATGTAAAATTGACGGAAATAAGATTACTTGGAGCATTTAAAAGGTAGACCACAAACTTCCAAAAGAAAAAAAGTTAGTTTTTTAAAATTAAACTATAGTTGATTTATAATATTGTGTTAGTTTCAGGTGTACAGTTTCAGACTCTTTCCCATTATAGGTTATTACAAGATACTGAATATAGTTCCATGTGCTGTACACTAAATCCTTGTTGTTTATCTATTTTATACATAGTGGTGTCTATCTGTTAATCCCATAGTTCTAATTTATCCTCCCCCCTTTCCCCTTTGATAACCATAAGTTTGGTTTCTATGTCTGTGAATCTATTTCTCTTTTGTAAATAAGTTGATTTATATTATTTTTTTAGATTAGAAGTTAAGATTTTCTTGAATGTATCTTTCTCCTAACTCACCTTTAATTTCACACCATACACCAAAAAGGATATATTTTTCATACTTTCCTTAAGAAGATCCGTTGTAATGAATGTTTTCATGATATGTGATAAAAATAAGTAGGAAAAAGCCCATCACCTATATTCTAACTTTAATGACCAATTGAGAGGAGGTACTTAGGATGAAAAGCTATTAAAAAGGGAAAACAACCTTTTTCCAAATAGCACTAATTTTCCCTTTGTTATAGTAGAGCTGGCACTTTGCAAGCAATTATGAGAAGATAATGACTGGGAATACAGCCATCTAATTGCCTGGCCTTGGATCCTACGTGGATACAACCATCGTATGGCACAAGTACAGAAAGCGTCAGCCGCACAAATGAGCCAGTGGTTTCTGGGTACAGGTGTCATGTTCTCTGTGTCAGAGTGACTCACCTTCGACATATTCCATGACCATGCACAAGTGGCGCCTGGTCTCAAAGGAGCAATACATGCTGACAACAAAAGGGTTTTCTGCAAAAGTCAGGATATCCCGTTCCACAAAGGCCTGCTGGATCTGGTTTCGGAGGATGAGGTTCTGTTTATTAATCTTCTTCATGGCGAACCTCTGCCGCGACTCCTTATGCCGAACAAAATAGACTGCCCTGAAAAGGAGCACAAGAGTTGGTGTTCAAAGGAAGAGGGGATGTTTCTGGGTACAGTACACCACTTTTTTTTTTTTATGTTCACGTGATAGCCGGGATCCAGCCCACATAAGCTATGCTGGCAACTACAAACATTCCATTCCAGGCCAAAGTCCTTTGGCTAATTGATTTTTTAAAAAATTCTTTCAATAAAAGTTACAGGTCACACATAAGGCAAATTCATTTCATTGCTTCATTTCACGGAAGAAAATGGACAGTCTCCAGAGTGAGCTACTTTCCAGTAGCCAGCTGTTGTTTTCAGTTTTTCTATAACAGAACAAAATCTGATATATAAGTTAAAACAGGAAAACAATGAACAAAAGTACATAACATATTCTGAGCTAGATCCTTTCTAGCATTAGATATCTATTAGGCATTTTTTCCCAACTGACTAAAGCAATAATTTTCTATATGATACTCATGGGATCTACAAAACGGGACCATAGACTATAGCTTCTTAAAGTAGCTGGCCTCCAACTTGAGAGTAATTTACTCCCCATGAACTTTCTAGATAAATAAGAAGTATGTAATAGGTCATATGCGGCTGCCGTCCCTGCTACAAAGAGTAGCATATTTCTTCACTACAGACCTCGGCATGAGTTACACCTATGCCTGTTTCAACAGGAAATGCATTTCCCAACCTAAAAGGGGGTCCAGAGTACACTGCATTTCTGGTCCATGTGACCCACAGCTGAGGTGTCTGGCAACTGTACTGTAAAATGAGCAGGCCGCATGGAATTTCTGCCAAAAGCCTCACCCAAATACTCTACAGAACCAATTCTGTCTGGGTAAAGACAATGGACTCCCTGAAGCTTCAAATGATGTAGAGAAAGGAAGTAATTCGGAGGAGGATCCTTCAAACCCCACCTGGAAATGATGAGCAAGAAGGAAAATGTCTTGGACGGGCTCCTTTTCTCATAAGTTACTCCTCACTTATCTCATTATTAAGGGACAACAGGTTTGAACTCTCAGGTTAGACAATTCTCAAATCATTAATAATTTACCTAAAGAGCCATCATCATTAGAAGTGTGTAACAGGTTATACGAGGCTGTCCTGAAACAAACGCAATGATCAACTAAGTAATAATTTACCCGAAAAGCTATCAGTCATAGTAAAGTACATCCAGTAGTCTGTTTCCTAAACAAGGGGTTATCTGAGATGCATTTTTCACTAGTGATTTTCATTGTCTCCAAAAAATGAACTCGAAGGGGACTAGGACACCCTATATTCCTCCTGGACCAATATGTCAGAGTGATCCACTTACATAAATCTTAAGTATATTCAATCTCAGTTTAACCAATATTCACATTTTCCTCTTAAGCGTTCAACTAGGAATTCATCTTTCTTTGAAGTGTGTACGTCTTTGTCTTCTCACTGTATCCATCTTTTCCCTTCACTCACAAAATCACACATTTGTGGGGTCTCTGGTTAAACATTCTGTTTTTTTAAATCTTTACTCCTTTTTCTCTCTCCTCTTTTCTCTGGCCTTCTAGTTCTTCCTTCCCTGTATAGTAAAAAGCTGTCTTAGCCACACTCCACATAACCAGCTCGAGGAATAACCTGGTACTCTTAGTCCCACTGTACAACAAACTGACAAGGGAGCTGGCTGGCTGGATGCCCACTGCTTTCCGCAGAGGCTGGGCATGCTCTTCAAGGTTCCCAGACACTTGGGCTCCCACCAGCTGGGTTAATTTCTACACCTGTTCTTCTGGCTAGGCTTGATGTCATGACTGACTAATTTAAACAAATATTTAAACTGATGAAACACGAGTGTGAAAAGAGAAAGCACTGTTGTTTATAAGAAAACTGAGTGGAATGCTTGGGAAAGCACTGATAAATGTGAGTTACTAAATAAAATTCCTATTGATTTAGTATGAGTGAGAAGATTCCAAACGTTGAGAAAATAAGAAAAATCTAGGCAGACTGCTTCCAGTTCTTGCTTCACCTGTAAAAAAGCTAAAAGTGGGAAACAAACAACATAGTACAGTCAGCCCTACATAGCCACGGCTTCTGCACCCTCAGATTCGATCAACTGAGGATTGAAAAATATTAAAAAAAAAAAAAAAAAAAAATCCAGAAAACTGCATGAAGCTAAACTTGAATTTGCCACACTGGCAACTACTGATATTTACACAGCATTTACATTGTATTAGATATTATAAGTAATCTAGAGATGATTTAAAATATATGAGAGGATGCCATTTTATACAAGGGACATGAGTATCTGTGGATTTCGGTATCTGAGGGGGGTTCCTGGAACCAATACCCCTCGGATACCACGGAATGACTGTATAAGTATTGTTTATACTGGCTGTCTTATAAAGGGCTTACATCGAAAGGCTAGTCAATTTACATACATTTAAGTTAAATTAAAATGTTTAAAGTACATATCATTTTTTGGTGATTTCCTACTTCAACTTTTTCATTTACCAACTACTCATTCTTTCTGAATCAGATTAAAGGCTACAACAATTTTTTTCTTTTTCCAATTACTGATTGGATAAAATCAAGATCCAAAGACACTTGAGCTTCTCCTAATCAGAAGCTGATAGCAGGACAGAGAGATTCAAAGGGAGCACAGAAAAGAACTTGGCCTCCCCTTACATATATGAGACAAGCATTGGCAGATATTGTCATGAAGAGGGATTCTTGAGATACAGAATCTGTTTTTTAAAATGAACTTTAGAATCGAAAATGTTAAAAGGAAAAAGCCAGAATCTTTATATAAGCACTTGCCTATTCTTGAGAGTCAACTGGAATACAGCCCACTTTCTATCACTTCTTTCAATATTTAATATTGAGTAAGTTTAGGGCTGAGGACCTCCAGACATATGATATTGTGAACTTCACTCTTAGACTATCAGTAGGCTGCCATTTTGATTTTCAACCAAGCTGCACCATTTCTTACATAAATAACTGCTCCTCAATATGTTTGAGAACAACAGGAAGTGAAGGAAAAAGAATAGGGTTGTACATGATTTTATGAAAGAACAAAAGAGAAAGATACCTCAGACCCAATTTGACCAGTACCTACACTAGGTACTGTGTAAAAAGGCCTTCAATCTTTATTCTTAGATTTTCAATTCATAAAATTTGATTTGACTCTGTTTTCCCTTGCTATTGTACTTAAAATAATCAGGTAATCCTTAGGGAAATTTACCTAAACCAGTTGAAATTAATCCTATAGGTAGCTTGGGATACCATTTCCTCAGGAGAAACATATCTCGATCAAGTTGCAAAAGTCAACTAGACTTAATTAGAATTCCCTGTAGCTGCATTTTTGTTTGTTTCGTTTATGTTATGTTTTTACATTTCTGTACTGCTTTGGATATATTATTTCTAATGCTGAGATGTGTTTATTTAGTAATACGTGTTGTCTCTCACATACTCCTGTCCTCCCTTCTTATAAATTGCTGTTCTAAATCTACTCAAGTCAGCAGAGAGTGAGGCAGAGGGAGAGAGAGAGAGGGGGAGGGAGAGGCTGAAAAAGAGAGAGAGACAAACAGAGCGGGACAGACAGACATCTAACACTGCTAAGCAGAGCTGCAAACTGCCCAAGGTTATAAAACTAGACTGAACTGATTTGGCCCCCATCTCTCTGTTTTCTGGCCTCAAGGGTTGTTTTCTTTGAAAAGGCTTCTGTGTCTCTTTTCCTACACTGGCCCGCCCTGTGAAATAGGAAGACCCAAGGGTGGGAGGTGATGCGTGGGGGGAGGCAGCCAGCGGAGCCAAGCATCACTCCACTCATGCAGAACTGAGGCGGGGGAAGGGAGAAATGGAATCGCAAGCAGGCAGGATCTAGAGCAGAATGAATCAGTCCTGTTGGGAGTGTTAACGTCTCATGCATATAAAATTATGCATGAATCTGAGAGCCTGATACATGAACCCCTGTGAGCAGATCCGCATGTGGGAAGGAGAGTGCAAGTGTTAGGGGGAAGCTGAGGGGAAAGGCTATCAAGAGGGGGCATCCGTCAACTTGCACACCTCGTCTGTCTCTCAGGTAAATGACCCTGTCCTTTGAGGGTTAAAAAAAGCAGAAAGGGCAGCAAGGCTAGAAAGCAATGTGAAGTGGGGAAGAAGCGTTGTGCCTCTCAAATTTAGCTTTCTTACTTTAAAAAATTTTAGGTCAATCTTATTCTTCTACTTCGAAAACATTCGAAATTGTTATTTAAAAGTCTAGGTGGAAGTGCTCAATGGAAGAAGGATTTCTATACCCCAATTAAGATGGCTAAAAGTTATAAATGATATTCAGAGGGAGAAAAGAGCTCTGCTTGCAGTCAGAGTATGTGTGACCAGGCTTGGGAGCCTCTTTCTCCACATCTAAGTGGAAGTGACATCAACACCTCACAAGGGCTTGTGAGAAGAGAACAAATAAAGAGAATAAAGAGACTAGTCCAGTGCCTGGCACACAGTAGGTGTTCGCTTTCTACAAAGTGCTAAGTTGGCATGAAGGGAGGTGCAACTTCCCGTCAGGATCTGAAACCTGTTAAACAGAGAAGGAAATTGGGTGCTTCTCAAATTGGCAAATTGGCTTTTTATATCATGAATTGCCACTAAGTAGGATGTTGAGAAAAGCATGACGTGTTATAGCTCTCTCGAATGAAAGGGTTAGTTTCCAGCATAATCAGTATTTGAAAAGTCACAGAACGGGTACCACTCTAAGTCACTGATGTGAGCGAGGGATTCGGTCACAGGGATGCCCAAGAAAGCCTCGAACGGCTCCAATTCATGGACCTACGTGATCCATCTGTTCAGCCAATTCACAGAAGCCCACTATCAGCATCCTCATCAGGTGGGCCAATGGGCGTAGCTCCATTCAAATTTTAAGTTAAAAATAATTAAATCGTAGAGGAAATCTGTCAGAAATGTAATGAGAGATTAACTTGGAGAAGAGCAAAAGAGAAAAAAAAAAGTTTTGGCTGATCGGCAGAGGCTCCCACAGGCAGCTTGTAAGCCCATTAATGACTTGGCCTGCATCCTGGGTGTTTACTGATTCACAGCTTGTTTAACTTCTTGTATATTCCCAACCATTCCCCAAAGTGTGATATACCTCATCTACTATACAGTGGTTTAATTGCACTACAAATGAGTTTACTCAACCAATTAGAACTCCAAATACTGCTAAGATATATGCCCAAATTTTATAAAAGTGGTGCTTCATAGACAATCCTATGCCAGAATTCCACCGGCAATAAAATTCAGCAGTGCTCAAACCCACAGACCCCTTAAATCAAAGTTCAGTCTTTTCCCTAATCAAACAAGAAATCCTCAGATGATTTCCAGAACTAAAAAGGACTAAAAGCCAATAATATATAAACAAAACCCACAAACAACTGCATGCTAAAACAATCTTCTTAGGTAGAAGAGTTTCAGTGAGGTCCTCAAAAGAAATAAAATATTGTAAAAATAAAACATCAGAAAGCATTTATAAGCCACATCAGGAAATATGCCATTTGACATAATCCTGAAAACAAATCAGTGAAGCACAGAAAGCACTCACAAATATTTAAGTTCTTCACTAAGTTAATGGTGTGGAAAATATTAGAGGTGAAAAAAACACCATAAGGAGAAACATCCCTTGTGGCGTAACAAAAATCGATTCTATCTCATCTGCTGTGTGTGTTATAAATGGCAATAAATGTCTACGGGATTGTTTATTGCTCTCTACCTACAGATGGAATTGGGATTAATACTTAATTAAACTAGAGTTCTGGGCTGTCTAAAATGGATCAGGACATAGTTTGTGTATTAATTACTCTTCCAAACTATTAGTAACTCAGAGGGATCTTGTCAGTATTGACCTTATGCCCTGAGAGGGAAACCGTGTATCTATAAAAATGAATCAAGGAAGGGGAACCACTATTGTGGTCGGACTATAGCATAGAGTTCAATTGAAAAAAAAAAATCCTGGTGTTATATAAAGACTAAAAGAAGTGTATTGCTTTAAATTTTCAATCAGCCTTCTTATTAAAGTACTACTCTCCCAAGGTTGACTGCTGGTCAGACAGGAAGTACTGGCTAATTCTCAAGTAGAAATGCTATAAATGAATTTATATATATTCAGATATATATATCCAGATGTGTATGTGTATCTACATAAAAACAGGCATATACAAAAATTTTCCCTTACTTTAGAAATTTTTACTTTATAAAGTCTTCCTCTCCCACGCTCTAAAACAACCCCCAGGTCACTTGAAATGTTTTCTGATTGGGTATCCAATGAAAAATGATTTGGGCTTCACCTGATACCCATCAATGAAGGAGCAGTGACCTGAAAACTCAAGTCCCCAACAACATCTATTTGGCATAAGATCAATGTGAAGAATATATTTCTCAGGTGTGTTAAAATACAATAAGAGAGTTTTTCTGAATTACTCACCCATAGGCTCCATTGCTAATCAATTTAATCGTCTCAAAATCACTTTCCCGAGGTTTCCTTCGAAGTTTCAGGGAAGCATTAGAGCTCTTGGAGACAAAATATGGATGTTAAAAAATAGCTCAGAATTTAAGAAAATGATTTTAGCAGCAAAATAACTAATATTTGAATTGCATGCTCTATTGTTTAATATGTTAAAGTGCAGTATTCTAGCCAAAGGAACCCGGGGGACAGCTTTAAAGCTCAATTTTCCACAGCAGTGCTGATAAACTACTCCTCATGACTGGCTCAGTTTCATTTAAGTGAACATCATTTCCAGGAGATAGAGGCACCACGTTTTTGAAAATTCCTGATTTTTAATTTACCTCCGTAAACTATTCAGGTGAGCCTCACCCTAGTCTTTTAAAGTTTTAAGATTTAAGTCCAAAATGCCAAACCTTAATTCTAGTTTCAGTCAATCAGAAAAGAATGGGCTGGAGTGGCTCTATACGGGTTGGTGGATCATGTGGCTTCTCTGCCACTGACCGGAGCGTGTCTATTTCATTCCTGTGGCAACCTTTCCCGTTTGGAAAAGGTAGCTGGCAACAAATGAGACAGCCAGGCAGAGCATGCCTGTCTTTCTTTACTTCCATCCACCGTAAGTCTTACTTACCGTGGTTTAGACACCAATTTTCAAAACGATAGCTCTTTAAAAAGTTTAGTTCAAAGGACACGAATAAACAAAATTTTTTCTTTTTTTTTTTTTACAAAATTTTCTCACGCCCCATGTATCTTAGCACTGAGAGGGGGTTAACAGTCATTTTGCTCCCTCTGCAGAGACCAGAATCCCCTTCCCATAATTTTGGAAGAAACCCCATGACTCTGAGGTATGTGCCATCCTCCCCCACTCAGTGCTGGCACCTGCCCACTCGGCTGCCCCACCACCTTTGGAAGATTTAGACCGAGCTTCCCACTGTCCTCAGTGCCTGCATTCTCTCACCATCCTGAGTGACTTCAGTATCTACACAGATAACTCAGCCAACAACCTGGCCTCTGGGCTACCTGACCTCCTCAATTCAACCAGCTCCTTTCTCTGTTTCTCCTTGGCCTCTGGCCATAGGACCTGGGTCTTCTCATCACCTGCCAACACCCCACCTCAGAAAACATAATCCAAGACTGGGCCCCCTTACTTCTTCAGCCACCCCACTCTGACTGCTCTCCACAGCTCCAGCTACAAGGCCCTGAACCAGTCCTCTTGTCTCATTAACTCTTCCTCACCCGAGTGACCTCACCTATGCCTATGGATGACCCCTAAGTCACCTAGACCATCCACCAAAAACTCTCCCTCTGAGGGCCGGAAGATCCCACACCTTATGTACAATTGACTGCTTGATGGCTCTCCTTGGATGTCTCAAAGGAACCTCAGCTTCAGCTCATTCAAAATTATGGCAGTTATGATGAAACTAACAAAAACAGCTATCCTTTATTTAGCATATGTGAAGCTGTCCTAACCATTTTACACAGACTACCTTACTTAATCTTTTATATCTATTTTACAGTTGAGGAAACTGAGGCACAGAGAGATTTTTTCCCCCAAGCTAGTAAGAAGTGAAGCCAGCTCTGAAATCTGGAAACCTGACTCCAGAGCTTGGGTTTTTAAGCCCCCAGGCTACACAGCTGCCCCTCTTTCCTGACCACCCCCAGTGCTGGGGGTGGTCCATCCTGGTTCCTCTTCTGCTATTCACAATTAGGAAGAATGGCACCAGCATCCAGGACCTCTCATCTGTGTCACTGCTGCAGACTTTCAAATGGCCTCCCCAGGGTCACTCCAGCTGGCTTTCCTCACCCCATCTACTTCCTACACTGCAATCAGTGTGATTTTTTTTTCACGTCGTTACTCTGTTTGGGTCATCTCCCTATCTACTCCTCCTCATCCTCCAGACACATACATTTCCTCCACAGTTCAACAGCTTCCCACTGTTCTTTGAAAGAAACAATTTGACAAAGATGAACAGCAAGCACGTCTGTGTCCAGTTTTTACCCGAGCTCTCTAGGCTGCACGGTCTCCCTCACTCTTAAGCCTTCAGATATACTCTCTCCCTTGTGTCACATGATGGTCCCTTGGCCTGGAATGTTCCCTCTGCCCCTTCTCATCCTAGTAACTTCTCACATCTCGAGTGTCCTTTCCTTAGGGGATCTTTCTGGACTGGTAAATCTCTTTATATTATGAAGGTAAATCTCTTTAATGTTATGTTCCAGGAGCACATGGCCCTTTTTCTTAATAGATCTTATTCACGTTTCTCATTTTGATTTTTTTGCGCATGATTTGTCTTTATTAATTTGTTTCTCTTTGAAGAGAGGGGCTAAAACTGTATGCCTGGTGCCTTGCATATAGAAGCACAATAAATATGTGTTGAACAAATAAAGTAATTAACACAGCCAAAATCTCCAGATGCTAATAAACAGAAAAACCAACATCACATTTCATCGAGAAAGATACTTACATTCACTGATTCGTCTGTTTCTGGTGTTTCTGCTGTCCCACTATCATAGTTTCCCAGCTGAGCCATTTCTAAATTAAAAAAAAAAAAAAAAAAAAGCTAAGTTTAAGAGAAATAGGACAATTGTTACTAGAGTACTATGCTGAAACAAAAGAAGCACAATTTCTCCAATATTAAAAAAAGAAGAATTTACTCTATACTCCAATGTACACATGAGAAAATCTTAAATCCAAAATGGCAAGAACCAACAACTGATATTGATATTTTGAAATCGTTCATTTCATGCCCTTTTTCCTAGAACTCCGTTTCTTATGAACACATAGACACAGCTACTTAGAGCTGGGCCTCTGCTCATGTTAGCAGGATTCACTGGCTGACACAATCACCACAGCTTGGAAAAGGTTTGGGGGCTCAGTGATTATGCTTGTAATCAGATACTCAAGAGAGGTAAGTTTCCCAGGCTCTGACAGGCATCAGAGATGCACTGACTACAGCTCAGAGATGAGTCTCAAGTTGTCATGAGCATACCTTGCCCCATTCCTTCACGTCCACTGAGAGCTAGCCCTCCTAGTACATAAGAATCCGCAACTTGTCAGAGAGGAAGCAACAGTAGTTGTTAAGAGGAGTTTGGAGTTGAAAAGACTCGAGTTGCCACCACTAAGAGCACTTACTAGTGGCTTTTTAACCTTGGGTTCTTCCTCTGTAAGATGGGAACAATATTGTTTATCTCTTGGAGTTTTTTATGAGTATCACATGTGATAATGCATGTAAAGCTCTTAGCATGTTGACTAACAAAAATTAAGTGCTCGCTGAATGTTGATTGTTATTTATTACCATTAATTATATCATGTAAAGTAGTCAGTCCTAGGCTGGATGCCACATGCTTGACACCAGGTAAATTCTACCCTAGTGGTCTAGTTAAGAGACAAAGCATTTCATTGCTCAACCTACATTGGAATGCATCCGTAAGTCTATATAAGTAAATGAGAAAACCTAATTATTTTACTGTTCATTTTGATTTTTATCAAACAATGCACACTTAAGAAAAAACAAAACATGTTTTATTAAAAAAAAGAACATGAAAAAATTTTCTCCAAAACTTTAAAAGGGGGTTATCGCTAAGTGGCAGGATCACAGGTAATTTGAATTTTCTAATTTTTGAAAATCGAACGTGTATAATAAAAAGTTATAGTTTTTAGTTACATATTTTTGTGTGCATCTAATATTATTTCTTAGGCTCTCAGAATTTTATGTATTCATGTTCTTATAAATATAATCATCCTTTTTTGGGAGAGATTACACATAAAACACATGAAGCAAAGCAACAATGGAGTGCTGTCTTTAGAGAAAAATTAACTCCAGAAACTAAAACAACTGGAGATTGACACTATCCCAGTTTACTTACAGAAGAAGTTCAGGAATTAAAAATGAGCTCAGTACAAACCGTGTGCTTTCTTGGTGTCATTCAAATGACCTCAACGTCCTATGTGACTAGCACTTTAGATTTATAGACTAGGAGGTAGACTATAATGTATTCAGTTGGAGGGGCTCAAAGGGGCAATTTTACTAATATTTATTTATTAAGCATTATTACATCTTAGGTGCAGAGGTGAACTCATATAATCCTAAAAACAACCCTATGAATAGGGACCATTATCCAGTTTTTATGAAGAACACTGAGGCACAAAGTAGCTCATCACAGTGTGATCAAGGTCACACAGTCTGCACTGACACTCTGGGTAGTCCCATTCTAGACTCTCACTCTTAACCTTTCAAAGGTCAGGCTTTAGGTCTGCTGGTGTCCATGATGACAAGAAGGGAAACAAATGTAGATCAGAGTTTGTAATAATCACATTTTAAGTGATTAGAGCAAACAGATTAAAAATTACCCTCAGATCTGAATCAAGAAAATTAAGTGTTCAAAGTTAAAAACAACTCCCAGTGATAGATTTGTATAATTAAACATGAAACTTGTCAAAAATCACTATTAAAATGTTTTAAAGACAATAAAGGCATATAAATGGGCCTCAGATTATTCACCTACCAAAGGTTCAGCCTACAGTGATATTTACTACCAGGTAAGAAAACTGTGAAGAGCTCACTCAGTCTACAATTCAAAGGCTGACACAACTAACTCTGCCGGCGTGAAGAGTCACCGTAATATACTTTGACAGTCTCCCCCACTCCAATTACTTTCATAAAAAAAACAAATTAAAAGATGGTTCTGTTTTAAATAGAGTTTCTGCTAAATAACTATTATCTGGGAAATACATATTATTTGTAAGCAGTGGGTAGTAATGGAATGGAACCGAGAGTCAGCTTTTGAAGCAGGAAGCTAAGGCATCATTTTGTAATGCCTGAAGAGATTTTTAAAACTCATCTAAATACCATTAAACATCTGCCCTTTTTATTTCAGTGATTTAAACCATTTCTGAAGACTCATGATTCAAAAAGGTAAAGATGGTAATTTAAAAGCTATGGGGAAAAAAATCTCTCCCCAGGGAACTTTTCAGAAAAGCAGCCACCAGACTCTGATAAGTGATGAATCTGCTGTGGTATTGCTTTCAGTACAGTATAAATTTATCTGGCATTATCTCCCAGTAAGGCATGCATCATTTCACTGGAAGCAAAGATTCGATGGCCATAAGAGCAAATAAAGCAGGGGAAATAGGAGAGCAGGCAGAGAACAGCAGGTTCCCTGGCTGTAGATGGGAAAATATCTGCCAACAGTTAGCCTCACCACAAACAATTTAGCATATAACACTTTGCAAATTCAACTTAATGAACCAGGAAGACAGTTTTGAATAAAGGAGTCTATGATTGTTTTTGAGTCTTTTCAGGCAGTATATAACCTAAGTGTTTTAAATGACAATCCCAAACAATAATGAACAGGAAAAGGTGGTGGAAGGAGTGGTTTCCCAATATCACATTTGAAAAAAAATCATTAACAGGGTGCTTCCTCTTCTCTGCATTTAATAGCATTAGACCTATTTTTTTTTTTATTTGAATCAACCAGAAAGCCTTGTATAAGTTCTGAAAAGCATTTCCCCCTGACTGGCTCTCCAGTATATTACTATTTTTCATACCTTTTTGAGACAAGTAAGTAAAAACAGATTTACAAACACTGAACCTGATTTAAAGTTAATCATCAGTTATCAGTTACCTGACTCCCAAATTACATTTAAATGTCACTTTTAAATTAAATGTAATTAATTGATTTACCAACATTTTCAAAACGTGCACCCTTGAGAAGAATCCAAAGGAGCTCTGCAAGAGGAAAAATACCCCCAGAGAAGATGGAAATCTAAACCCTTCTTGGATGCTCTGGCATTGTTAGGCTGATAAGACTCTAGGATTTCGAGGTCTCTTCCCTACTCTAGTTAAACACAAAATTCAACACATAGTTCTTTCCTTTAAATCACAATTGGTCCCCAAATTTGGCCTTTTCAATAGATAGAGCCAAAACATGAGGAAAAAATAAAGATTTGCCACTAAGTTTTTCCATGAGGTCACGGTGCCTAAGCAAGTAAAAGTTTAGCCCAACCACGGTACTCACCTTCCAGAGGATCCTTATTGAGACCCAGCTGGCTAATGATGTACCTGGGAATGTCAGTTTTAATACCCTGTCCTTCTTTTGCATGGCCTTCTGCTGCTTCCAATAGGTAGTAAAACTCTTCAGGATCAAATTCCTAGCAGAAGACAAACAGAGGTGGATACTTCTTCGAGCCAAAATTGTCTGCGGTTTTATTACATAAACCCCATTCACAGTAAAATTGCTGGATATACATGGTAATAAGTTATTTATACAGAAAGAAGGCAGATGGATTACTTCATTTAAAAAGCATACAATTTTCAGTTCATATTCAAAGCCTAATCATATTCTAAGACAATACCTTTAAATACTTGGTAACCCAAAGATAATTTCCATTTCCAACTTCCTTGTAAAGTGACTTTGAAGGTACTAGGCTCCACTTAAGATATCTATCTTATTGAAAATGAACAGGTCGGAATTTTTGATTGTGCCTTTTTAGTAAAGTTTTAAAAATCTGTGAATCTCATCCAGAAGATTCAGTTTCTCTCTCTATACAAATAGCCACAAAAGAAGTAATGTTAGGATGCATTTTTCTCAAAGGTTTTGTAGGGAACTCCCTTGGTACAGAGGTGTCCAAAAATATTAGAAAGAAAAATCCCCAAATTTTATCACCGAGCTCTAAAATTAAGTTATTAATATTCACATAATGTGAACATTAAGAAAGAAAAATACGAAATTAGTACTTCCAGTTACCTCTGTCCTCAGTAAAAATTTGGGAACACGTTTTTCCTAAGCATGTTACTTTATTTTGCTGTCTGTTGCTTCTAGTATGCAATAAAAATCTTAGGATCACATCACTCTAGACGGATGCCGCGGATTTATGTGTTGTAAACAATTATAGATTTAAAGCACAGTTACTGTTTTCAGTTATATTTCCTAGATCCTCCCATTCCCAGAATTTTTCTCATTTTGATTAGTGCCCCATATACTGAAATCTCAGTATTTCACCTGAGAATTACTCAAGTATTTCTAAAGGCCATATGAAAAAGCATGCTACAAAGGGAGTAAAGCCAAACCAATGTCCACGCTCAGTACCCTTTATATAAACCTACAACCAGAGACAAGGCAAGCCTGGGACTACAGGCCTAAGACGACTGGTTGGGGGAAACATTCCCTAAAACTCTCAAACTCCAGTTTCATTTGAGCTTTAAACATCATGGAAAGCAGCAACATCTTCAAATCTACTTCTAAGCTCACTTGTTTCTATCTTTGATAGGCTACATGTACTTTTACTGTTTCTCTTCTGATTAAGAGTGATTACCGTAAAAAAAAAAGTCATTTCCCCTTTTAAGGCAACATCTCTCTTAGCATGTCTTCTGCCGTCCAGAGAAGCAAGTTTTGATGCTAAATGGTGTTTTCCCCCAAATTGAACAACTGCAGGGAAGTACAAGCCTGTGGTGCATCATTCAAAAGGTACAACAGGAAGAGCAGGAAAAACTCAGTCTTTTGCCTGCATCTGCCAGTCACACAGTTCTCCCCCCCAGAGGCATCCTGAGTATTTTTCTTTCCCTTTATCCTTCCGGAGACACTTAGTGCTGAATGATGCTTTTGATTCTGTGATTCCAAGGGTCCCGGCCATTGATGGAAAGCCTTCCTCCACCATACACCTGCCTTTCTCCTCCAGACTCACCTTCCACCACATCTCACTCTGCACAGGTATATGTTTACAGGGCTGTGAACATTTCACTGTTATAGAAAACTATGAATCTTAATTAAAATAAGAGCAAAACCAAAGCAATATCACCATGTCTGTACATATGTGTACGTAAAATTCTGAAAAGCTGTATTGTACTCAGTGTTATAAGTAACTATTAGCGAAACTTAAAAGTGAGTTTTGACACTACATTAAGCCCCATAAAACTATTCTTATGTTCGAAGCTTCGTCTTTGTTCAGTGTTGACTGAAATCTCAATCAAAATTACGTAAAATAAAGCAAAGATTTTAAAACAGGAAAATGGTCACTGACTAAAGAAAGTATAATTGATAAAACAAACTAATCTTGGAAAGTCTCATTCCTTTAGGTCTGGATAAGGCCATACTGTATTCTCCAAATGGACTGCTGACTAGCACTTATTTCGAACATGCCACATTTTAAAAGTAACAATTATAACCACAGGTCACCGTATATCGTATCTCTGATTTCCCTCTCTGCATCTTGGCACCTCCAAAAAAGTGGGGTACAGCGAGTGTTCTAAATGAGCTACAACACAGAAATTATGCTGAGATAAAGTCAAGCACATTACTCCATGATCATTTTGTAGGTTTGACCAGACTGTGATACAACTATCTCTTAACACAACACAAGTCCTAGAACTTTTACTGAAAACCAGACAAGGAAAAGCACACACGGCTGTTGTCATCAACCTTCACGTGTTGCTGTTTCTCTTGACTCTTTCTATTTAGCTCTGTCTTTGGAGCCAAATGCAATTGGAGCTTTCTGGTGGACCCTGCTTTCCCACAGTTAACAATAAATAACAAAATCACCTCGAGGGGCAACTCACCAGGCACTCTAATAACCGAGCAGGACGGGCAATAACAATTAGGATCTTTCGAACTAGCTGTTTAATAAACGCCAATTCTCCACTTTCTGAACGATCATGAGCCTACGAGGAAGCAGTGAAAAGAATGATGAGACAGAGTTGCTCCCCTAAATGGGAAAGAAAATCAGCAAAGCATGCTAATCAGATAACTGCAAATATCCAAAAATTAAGTGACTTAGAAAATACTTTTAAAAGATTGATAAGCAGACATTATCTCTACATAAATGGACACTATTAAACGTCTATATCTATCTACAAACAGGTCTATCAGCTAAATTTTAATTGCAAAACTTTGATGTATTCTCTGTGTTAAAAATCAAATATTAGGGCTCTCAATGTGAACCATGAGTGAAGTAGACATTAAAAGTTTATGACACATTGAGTACATGGTGCAAGTAGAGTGGGCAGCTGATGAGGAACCTTGATTTTCCAGACGTAACTTCTTAAATGCATGAAATGGCTAACATAGTGAAGGACTGATTTTGTTAACCTGGGCATTTAACACATTCATGAAATATGTTTTATATATACAACACTATTAGCATGTAAGTTAGTTATTTCATAATATGTAAGAAGTTGTACACTGCTTATTTCAAATGTTAAGTGAATACTGTTTATACTTGGATACATACATATGAATTTGATTTCACATAATGAATAAATAATACCTAGATACTCAACTCAGTAAAATTTAACTGACTCAAAATCTTCTAAAATTTTATTTTACGTGTTGCCTAACATGTGAAATCTAAGCACGAAAGATATCCTGAGGACAGAACTTAGTTTATTAACAGTCATTTTAATTTTCAATATTTTTTGAAGAAATGAGGTAAATCTGTATCAAGACAGATATAAAACCAAAGGTTTAAAAGTTTAAATATAAACTTCTACACATGCTCACTTTCAGGCTTTCTTAATTTTTATGATTTGCTTTCCTTCAAGGATTAAAAAAAAGTATCAAGGTGATGTTGGTGCAATAGAATATAATTTCATAGATATGGTAAGAAACATTTAAAGTCATTCTTGAAGGTGCTTTATTCTGCCAAGAACTAGCCTGCCCATAAAAAGTGTCAGACCAAATCTATGAAAAATGATTATACTTAGAAGTAGTATGTTTACTAAATTTAAGTCATTAAATCAAAGGCAACTTTCCAAAATGTAGGTAGAGAAACCACATACAGGAAAAGCCAAAAAGCTAACATTTAAAAGAAAAAACACAGAGAAGATGACCATTGGTGAATAACTGTACAATAGAATGTGTTTAAAGATAACCAACTGTTAACTATAACTATAGGTTCTAGTAACCAGTAAGGATGTCAGAACACATACGAGGAGACATACATAATACTTGAACTGTCTTTTAAGTTTTCTTTTCATTTTTTGTTTTGTAACAAAAACGGATTTAGGAAGATACAGTGAATGCCAAGAAATAAGGTTATATGTCTTTTTTATAGTTTATCCTTAATCAAAACTAAACAGAAAACCTTAAAGATGCAGCAAAAAAACCCACCTAACTTCTGGATTGATAATCCTCTTACTATAATAATTACTGCTTTATAAATTAAGGCATATAAAGAAAATCTAAAAAGCCTAAACATGTTTTGGTGGTCTCTTCAAGGAGAAACAAGGACTTCATATCTTAAAAAATTAAAAATAGCTCAGATTACACAAATTCCATTTCAGAAATTGTAAAAATAATCAGTTCATTCCAACTTCTTACTTCTGAGAATTATCAGCTGCAACCAAGGCCAAAACATACAATGAGTTATACTAACACAAATACTATTTTGTCTACTATCAATAGGGGAGATGGGAACTTTGTTAAAACAACACCAAACAAAACCACACACTCAGCATGAGAAGAGAAATAGTTTAGTGGCTGCCGGCAGCAAGCTCCAGCATTCCTGGATTCCCTGTGTTTGTACTTTAAGTGTTGGCCAGTATAAAAAATACTGAGACTAAGATTTGAGAGTAGGTTATAGCTTCCTGTGCATTTTATTTTCTTTGGCTAAATACACCTAAGTGAAGAAAAGAATGGAGACATAAAAGCTTTCCTCTGGAATTGACCTAGACCTCAGGACTTTAAAAAGGCATCAGTTAAATCAAGCTACTCAACCTCAGGGGGACTTGGCCTGAGTGTGCAAAGGATTGACAATGGGAACAGTGGCGGGGAGGCAGGTTAGACAGGCACACAATGTCATGGCTGGGAACTGACAATAATTGCATCGACGGGAAGGCAAAGCCAGGCCTCACAATGTGATTCTATCCAAAGGAGCAAGTTCCCCTGCGACCTGTTAGCTCCAAACTCTGGAAGGACATTGTGAATGTGATTCTGAAGACAGTTTTAATTTTCACAAAAGGACTGAAGGAAAATGTCTATCTGTGAAAATAAACAAGAAAACATCCTTATTCAAACCTGACAATGCTCTTTATGTTACACACGTATACATGCTTCTCTGCCCAAGAGAGAAATTTCTCTAAAAGTCAACAATGTTAATCTATTACATGGTGCATTCAGATGATTTTTGAAACCCTAAGTTTTTTTAGTTGCCATGAAACAACCTGCCAAGTCTATCATACAGAAACAAAATTAAGTGGGGGATTTCAATGTAAATAGCTTCAGCTTTGGGTTCTACCCTTTTCAGGGAATGCCTGTGAAGGAATGAACCACAGAACTTAACCAGTAATTATGGTAATTGCCTGGGACTGAACTATGGAATTAAGGAAGAAGTATCTCACAGAGGTAAATTAATTTTCATCATAATTTATAGTAGAATTGGTCCATGACAAATTGGAAATTGACAACAAAACCTGAAGACAATGTGTTCATCCAAAGACAGCCTGAGAAACATTCCCTTAGTGAGCTGCAAGAGGCTGAAATGTGAGAAATGGGAACGGAGCATAGAAAACTGTTGGCAGGTTTAGAATGGGAAAGGGAGGAAGAATGGGGGCTGCTAGTGAGAGAGGGATCACCTCATCTTGCCACAACTAAATTCAGGGTGCGCAAGGACAGATGGATTTCTAGAAAATTAGGATGCCAATATTTTCCTTCAGTTCCATGCAATTATTTACACAGTCATGCTTAGAGAAAACCACCTACGATTTTATTTACATGGGCATAATGTACGCCGATGGGATACAGAAATACAATATATCCAAATATATTGGCTAAATAGGTTTTACTTGTAGGCTGTGGCTGATCAATTTCAGTCAGGACAGCAATATTATGCATTAATTGCATTCCACTATACACACTCCCTTCCTGTCCTGGGTGTTATCAGGAGCTAGGACTGAAAGTGTTAGGCCTGGAAGGGGCCTGTGTTTATCTGTCATTTCAGAAATTGGATATTTTGTTAGAAGAAAAACTGACACTAATGAAAATATAAGTTGCCGTTTACTACCCAACACCACCTGCAGGTTAATTAACAGGATACATGGCCTGGAAGAAGCCAGCAATTTTCCATTTAGCTTTTCCAGATATTAGAACTAGATAGCATCATCAAATAATGTACATACACTCAGGCAATTTCTAACTTTATGGTTAAGGAGGGAAAAAAAAAAAATCACTGCTTCAAAATCCTTCACAATCCACTTATCCTAGAGCCATAGATTGTTGGGACCCAAGGTTCCTGTAAAGGTTATTAACATTAACTTTCTATTACTCTAAATGTTGACCAGAATCAATTCACAGCAAGTAGCGATCAATTTTTTTTTTTTCTTCTTCCTCTTCGCTTCCCTGGAATATGAACTCTTGTCTCATGGCTAAAACTTGCTGAGCAAATGCTCTCATAAAATTTTTCTTGTTTCAGGGGAAAAGCAAAACAAATCAGAAAACGTTATAAGGTGTAGGGTCTATACCTCCTGTAGCAACTTATCTAATTTGTGCTGTAATTCAACGAAGTATCGTGAGGTGATGAGACCCTGGTGGGATTTATCCAAGCAATCACGAGCCAGCTCAATAATCTGATGATGAGTGAAACTAAGCACTCCATCTGCGAGGGGGAGGACGTGGTCCGGAGAGTAGTTGGTGATTATTTCCTTTAGGCGCTCTTCCATCTGAGCTGTAGCCTATTTAGAGATGACAGGCACACACGGATGTAATACAAGGAAACATATATGTAAACAACTCAATAGTCACATTTATCTAGCATTTACAGAGACCTCCACAAGTTATTAAATAGAATTCTAGAAATTAAATTTAAAAGAAGCCTCCCTTCTGTAAGATACTATAATGGTACATATATATCATTATACTTTTGTCAAAACCCTCAGAATATACCACACAACAGAGAATCCCAATGTAAACGATGGACTTTGGGTGATTACGATGTGTCAGTATAGGTTCATCGATTATAACAAATAGACCACTCTTGGGCTGGGGGTGGGGGATGTTGATGGGAGGGGGTTGTGCATGGGTAGGGTCAGGAGCATTTGGGAACTCTGTACTTTCTGTTCAATTTTGCCATGAACCTAAAAAATAAAGTCTATTTGGAAAAAAAAAAGAAAGAAGAAGCAGCAGCAGCAGCCTCATCATGTGGGAAAAAGATCTGAGGTATATAGGAGAAACTGAATCTCCCAGGGTGATAATTACTTTTTTCCTCTGCCCTATCAAATGTAAAGTGCTACATGTAAGCTTCTCCAAATAACTCAGTATCTGTGAATCGCTGCGTTCTCATTTCAGATCTTGGGCTCTTTCAGATAGATTGCCAAAAGTATCAAATATTGTAGCTCTGTTTTTACCTATTCAAAAATCAGGATCGTTGCTGGAGTTCCACAGGGTGGGCCAAGAGTTTGTTCCTTTGGCTGTGTTTTAATGTACGAGGAACAAGCATCCTCTACCATCTTTACTCACACCTCAAAAAGCTACATCATGGGCAAATGGCCAAGGGGATCCCCTTGGTAACATAAATCTAAAATTTCCTTCCCCACTTTTATTTCATTCTCTGGGATCCCCGACTGCCTAATCAATGTTCCTTGCCTGCATTAATTGTATATGCTGGGAGACTCCTTCTGCCTCCTGTTCCCTTCTAAAATCCTAACCGGTATTAACTAGTATAGTCAGGATCTATTTCCCTGGTGAACAAGTGACATGTGATAAATGGCTAAAATGGCTGTAATCAATGACATCAATGTTGGGTTCATTACAAATAATAAGTACTCTACCCCTGATTTATGAAGCCAAAGATTTCCTTTTGCTCTATTGCCTAGGGTTACAAAGGTGATGGGGGAGGGACAGGAACAGGATGGAGACATTACTTCTCCCACACGTGTAGGAACACGCTGGTGGAAAAGCTGTGGAGACGAGGTGACGGGAGCTCCTTACAGCCAGGGCATCCGGCAACAACCCTTGGCCAAGGCCTCTCTGGCTCAGTCCAAATTGCTGGTCTAACAGGGAACACTGCAACTGGACCTTTCCTTCTAAGTTGAGAGGGTTAGACGTATGATTGCTAAAGAGATTGGAAGCCACAGAAAAGAAAAATCAGGCGAGAAAAGTAAAAGACTTTCAGGACACATACCAATTTACAGGCTTCTGAGGAAGAAAAACAATTTCTGCTTGACCATACAGCAGCAGGCCTAGAACACAGGCAGAAGGAGAACCAGGGTCCAGAGGCCTTTCAAAGCTGACGCTCTCTGGAGTACCTCACCAGACTCACCCAGTGGGTAGGACAACCAGCGGGATTCACGTTACAGCCAGTTCAGCCCACGGACTGTGTGGCTAGCTCTCGGCAGCTTTTAAAAATGTTTAGTGATTTTGTCTTTCTAAAGAAGGCTATGGTGCTATTTTATAAAGAGAGTCATGAATGGACTGGACCATTACTCCCCACGACAAACACCTTACAGACACTAAACCTAGGTTGCCCGTTTGTTTAGATGGTAGGCATCTTCAATTCAACTCATTACCTTTGGGAATCTTTCCTTGTAGACATGGTTCATCATAATTATTTCATGGTCACAGCAGGCGGGAGAGCGTCCAGGGCTGCAAGCAAAGCAAATTACCCTTTTAAACTTGCCACAGCATGAAATGAAAATAAGCTTTTCATTTATAAACAATTGGTTGCATCAAAAGTACTATGCAGTCTTTGTAAGAAAAGTATATTCGGTAATAAACTACAAAATCAGTCATTAGCACACACGCACGCATACATACTCACAAACGCACAGAAACCCTGAATAGTGTTCATAAAGAAAGCTCCAGAAGTGGAATGCTGCAAATTAATTATAGCTACAATATAAAGGTTCAGAAAACGTTCTTAAATTGCGATTATATTTTGTATGTAGCATGCGTTTGTGTGGTTCTAGAAACCAATTAATGAACTGCAACATAAAAGAAGACAGGGTAGCTACAAACAGCAACATCTAGGGCACGCTGAACTGTATAATTGCACACTTTCATCATACACCTGCGCTCTGCCACGTACCACTGAAGAGGTTTAAGAGTTTTCCACGGCACAGGTGTCACCACTGAAATCCATTTTCTGGCCTGGCAAATATTTATTTGGGATGCTGAGGAAGGCATTGCATACAGTACGAAACACAGGCATACAACTCTGTGTTTTCTCTATTTCAACAGTAGGTGCCTGCTCCTTCCTAGTGGTATACAGTCAGGCAATTTCAGTGTGAGTTTATATATTCCTCAGAGGACATAGTTGCTTGCAGTAGATATCCTAGGAACTCCTTTCATAAAACCAAAAATGGCACCCATGTGGTAAAATACGATGAATGAATATGTATTGAATGAATACAGCTCTAAATGAATTCGTAAAATTGGTCTTTTATTCCATATCTCAAAATAATCTAACACAATTATGCCATGTAGCTGCATTTACTATATGACACTAAATAAGAAGGGTACAAAGGGAAAACCCTTCTGAGAAAACTTTGATGCTCAACTGAACACCTGACAAACTATGTTTTATAATAAACCTTAATATGTCAAGGCGGACCAGTTCTACAGCATGAAGATCTCATACTGTGGAGGACCTGAAGAAGGACTACCCTGCTTCCCTTGCAGAGAAGGGCCTGTTGTCCAGCTGCTGGGATTGCAGAAGGCTTCAGCTGCCAGTTCCTTCAGGGATGGCCTCAGCTACAGAGCCCCCTCCCCCAAGGCCATGTCCTTCCCAGGGTACCACATCCCAGGACTGAGGCAGGGATACAAAGGAAGGGCCATTTGGCCCAGAGGGACGGCTCTGATGGGTCGTGCCATCCCTAGAGCTCCCTGTGGGGTTGGCTGCAGCTGTCAAGTCTGCACTGCAGCTAGATTTCTCCCTCTGCCCAACCCTGCTTCCTCCCCACCTCCCACAGATGTACTTCCCAAGCACTCCCTAATAAACATCCTGGTCTCTGTGTTAGAGTCTGCTTCCTGAAGAGCCAAACTGTGATACACGTAATTTTTTGAGACAAGGCCAAAACAAAACTGGCTCTGCTCAATGTCAAATGGACTACATATGGTACCCACAAAATACAAGGGATACAAACTCCTAACAATTTGCTCATAATCCTGGAGAAAGTAAGACTTGTGATGGGAAGAAAGAATGAAAGATCTGGGTGGCTTTTCGTAAAGTGGAATCTGAATTCCACATGTGAACCTGAACGTGCTGTCCTTCCTTTTCAGCCAAGCCTCTTCCTCGTAAAATATTAATTGATGTAGCACCATAATTAGATGGTCTTGAAATTTCCAATGGCTCGAAGTTTCTCTAGGTGGTCCCTGCAGTCCATCATGGTTACTGCTACCAGAGCAATTAGCAAATTGTAAGAATTTAAAAGAAAAATACTAAGATGCCTTTCAATGGTAATTCACAATATCACGTGTAGATGGAAAACTATATATAGTAGTTCATAAATTAATTAACACATATATGAATTACAGGACCAAAAGTCTTCCCTTGAAATGGTTGAAAAGAGATTATCCAGCTCATTGAAATTTTTCAATCAGGGCTACAAACCTCAGACTTCGGGAACGGGGGCGCATGGGTGTATTCCTGCCTCTGCTCTCTGCGGCGATGCTTTCGGTGGTACAGAAATGTTTCGATAAGAAGTGCAATTCATCTGGTGTTGGTTGATATGGTAACTGATGCAACTTCTCCTGGGAGGAGCAGGATGACTGAAACAAACCAAAGTGAGGTTTTACGACTATCTCAAAAAGAAATTCTTTAAATGAATATGAGATCGCAGCGTTAAATTTTGTTATATCACCATTTTATACTATATCCTTTCCATGTTATAATTACAATAGCTAGTGCCTCAATGTATACCTTGATGTTGTCTCTGGGAGGTCAAAATGGCTTCCATATTTCATCTCATTTGTCTATAAGATAATTTCCCAAAACAAAGCTTACTCTCTGGAGAAAACCCAGGCTCCGAAAATGGATAGGACCCAGTCAAAGCCACAGCAAGAAAGTGACAATTGGAGTAAGAATTTAGGTTCATTAAATGACAGATGAGTTCACATGGTACCCTTGCTTCTACCACTCGCCACAAACACTGTGACTTTTAGGTAAGTAACATAAAATGAATTCTGTGATGTATGGTCATAAATAGGTAATGGGATCTCTCTTTACAAATCATGCTATCCTTTGATGCAATTTCCATCAGTATGTGTCCTGGGTAAAAAGGGGAGGGGATAAAGAAGATACTTGTCTTACTAATGCCATTGTTTTAAAAATTGGAATTTTCTCTTTCTGTCTTCTTTGGCTTAGGCTTCTTTATGTTAAAAAAAACAAAAACCTTCAATGGTGGTGAGTTTTTTATCCCTTGAATATAGATTTGCTCTTTGAAAATTGTCACTCACCACTTGGAGCAAAGTAAGGTAGAAAAGGTGAATGGCTAAATAACGCTGTTTTTAATCAATCTGAGAAATATAACTATAAAGCAAAGTGATTGCTTTTTTTGTTTGTTTTTATTGAGAGGTGAACTCTTTTAGCATTCTAACAAAAGAGATGAGAAATGTCTGAGTAATGGAAACACAGTTAGAATAAGCATATTTTGAAAGATATCCCTCATTTGAATATTCCATTCTAGTAGGGTTTTTTTATTTTAAAAAAACAAACAAACCTGCCACACTAAGAGCACACTTCATAAACACTGCAGCACCACAATGCAGTAACTAGAAATTAATGACTAAAGCTTAAAAGTATCCTTATACCTTGAAATTATAAAACACCTTCTAAGTACATACTGAGATAAACAGGACTTTTTACAGTGTAATGAGATTACTTTATAAACTATAAAAATGAGAACACTACTAGAAAGACTTATGAGGTAAACCAAAGCTCTATTCACAAAGTACAGGTATAGTCTTAAATACTGTCACTACAAAGAAAGAAATAAAACACACATAAACTAAGTCAACTCAAGAGATCAGTAAAAGAATCAGAAAATCAATGCCAGCAGAAGAGAAGCAGCAGCGATAAAAGCAAAGATGATGAAATGAGCAAATAGAAAAACAGAATTAAGGATTTGTACATATTTCTCAAAGGTAAAGCAATGTCCACAATTCTGAATCCAAGAATTCAAAACCCCAAAACCCAGAAGTTTGTTCATAAGTATACAGTAATCCCTTTTGGTGGCAAAGCATTAATTGAACTGATGGAAAGCTATTTAAAATATGTATTTAATCCACTTAGTACGAATGTTGATTCAGGTTGCTGTAGAAATATTAATGTAGTTGATTCTGAGCTGCTGACCCAGTTGCTGCTGGGCTGTGATGTACAGTACAGGGAGGATCATGTTACCTTTCTAAAATGTGAAAGTTAATTCCAAAAACACACCAGGCTCAAGAGTTTCACATAAGGTACTACGGACCCTTGCTTGCATGGCAAGGACACAAGCTACTTCAGGAGGGTGGTTCCCTCTGTGGAGTGAGGGAAGAGAAAGGGAACGGGTGCGAGGGACTTTAGCTGTATTTTAATGTTTAATTTATTTTAAAAGTTTATTTAACAAAAAGCTGTAGCAAATATAACAAAATATTAATACGTGCTAACTCTAAGACGAAAATATTGTGGTTATACCATATAACTGAACTCCATAGGGAATGTGCTCTGGGCTTACTGATGGGGACATGTTAAAATGAATGAGGAGGTGGGATAAGTAAGTATTAGAGAAGTGAGAGGCAAGGGGCTTCTCTGGGGAGAGAGCTTCTCTCCTTTCAGTTGGAACAAACAAGGTGTAAATGGGAAAAGGGTGACACTGAACCCAAGCGACGCCGAGATGAGTTTATGGAACTGGGAACAACTGTAGGCTCTCCAAATGGCCCGGGGGTTCAAAAGGTACCAAACAGGGCCCCAAAAGTGAGTCAATAACGGACAACAGAGAAGTCCAGGGGTCAGTTTCAGCAGAGGTCAGGAACTCAGAGGAGAACTTGTGAGTCCAACAGAGGCTGCAGGTGTCATCCTCAGGACCTCATATACTTACTGAAAAGATACTTCCGCTGGTCAACGCATCCTTGGAACAGCACTTTTACTAGAGTTTCAAGAATGAGTTTGGGAATTTCCCAATAAACTGAGTCCCATGACTTTATATTTCTAGTATGTTCTCTAAGTGTGGTGCCAGTGAGTCTCATCACCCAACTAGTTTGCATATGACTTCTGACTACATCAAAAATCAAATCCACTTTCAAAGAGTGAAGATGTACAGAAAAAAACTGTGCTTCTAGTTCTCAAGGCAATTAGAAGAGCTCCCCCAAAATGTTCTGAGTAATGGTATCATTCAAATAAACATTTAGTCTCTCAAGATAACCATTTTGCAAGGGACAGTATCCATATGCATGTGTAATTTTCCACTTGTTATTTATTAAAAGTAATATTATTTTATAGTCATACCTCATATTTATAGGTATTTATTTTCGTATTTCCATTCTTTCCCTCAGCAGAAAATAATTCATCTGGTAAGAAATACATGGGAGATGTCCTCCTACTGCTTCAATTCCATATTACTTATATTCAAATTAAAAATTATGTTCTGAATATTATCTTGGAAAAGCTCCGCAAATTAATTTTAACTACAAAATTTGAAGTTAAGAGAAGCTGCAATCGTAAATATTCTGTGGAAGGACTGATTAACTTCACATAGCCAAATCTTTCCAATTTCAGAATAGAGCATTTTAACACTTGCGAATTTTGCAGTTTCCATAATATCCAAGGGATCAAGACATGGCGTTTACTTTTCAGTGTTAGCAATTCTGGAATTCAGCTAACAACAATTATCTGTAAAACTTAAGCTGCATTTTCAAAGTGTTTGTAACTTATTTGTACATATTCTGTGTTTTCATCTTAAGAAACAACTAAAATGCATTTCTAATTAGCTAAATCACAACCAGTTAACCCAGAAAATGAGACTCTAAGAGTGATTCAGGTTAGATTTAGAAAAGAAGAAAATGCAACTCCTAAGCAGTTTTGCACAATGTTCGCCCTAATATTTGAAGGGCAAGAACATAAAGAAACTGGGGGAAATGAGAAGCAGCATTTTAGATTTTCAATTAGCATTTTTATCAATAACCAATAAGGAGAAAAAATAGCCAAACTTCTGGGCAACAGAACCTACACTCCACAAATTTAACAGTTCCTTTGGTCTTTTGGTAAAAAGGTTAATTTTGAAAGTTAAAATTTGATTTTGAAGGGAAAAATAGGACTAAGAGATCAACAATTATATGATACTACCTTCTTCAATAAAATAAAAAAGCTGCCCTACCTCTGGGCAGGAGCTGTTAGAAACACAGAATACATGTGTGGGACTAAAAATTGTCTCAGGAAGCTTTCTCTTTAGGCATATATGCAAGTCAGGGACAGCAGTGATTCCATTATGACAGATGGCCAGGTCAGATTTATTATCAGGTTTGTTTTAAGAAATACCTTGCAAATTCCTTAAAAAAAAGCCAAGCGCCTAGAACCCTTACTTGTATTCTTATTGCTATGACAAGGGGGTTAGTAGACAGCCCTTCAGTTCATTCTCTGTGCCTCAGAGTTTTGATCCATAAAATGATGACAATAATGACAACCACATTATGAGGTATGTTTCTACAATTAAACAAGCCAATGCATTGTAAGTAGTGAGACTAGTACCTAACACATAATAAGTATTTATAAAAATATAATTTCCAAAGTAATTTGTACCAAATGGGGTCCAATTCTATGTAGCTCACCTTTGCTTTTTAGATTCACTTTTTAAAATAACGTATGATTTACTAGAGATGGAAAGAAGAAAGATCCTGTGTTCTCCCCTATTTTTCTTGCAAAAGAGAAATTTCTGTATCCAAACTATAATAAAACTTGACTGAAGGGCAAAGCAAGGTGATACAGTAAAAATAAAAAGGATTTAGAGTCAAGGAACATGATACACGTTTGGGGCATGGGGAGGATTCAATGAGAGTACGTACGAGTAAGCCACAGACCAAAGAGACAAGTACTCTGTTTACTGGTGGTTGGGTTCTAATTGGAGACACTTAGGAGTCTAGGGAAGAACACCACTTAAAATTTGAAAATTATTTTTTTGCTTTTTGGTCAATCAATTTCAGCATTCATTTTCACACTGTGGGCGGCCCATGCTTTCAACATCTAAAATATGAGCAAAGTGAGTCACTTTGCTGTACAGCAGAAATTAACACAACATTGTAAATCAACTATACTTCAATTTTTAAAAAGTAAAAAAAATAAATAAATAAAGCTCCGTGGAGACAAATATCCCACAACATCACTAATTTAAACTGAGAAAGCATGTATCTGACCCACTGAATCACTTCTAGTAATTGCTAGGGCTCCTGTTGAAATGTTGTAGTTTGCAGCAAGAGTATCCTTCTTCCTCTATCCTATTTTCATGGTTTCATCTTGTCTCTTTATTGATCTTAATCTACTACTAAGTTCTTTTAATCTCTCCTTAAAAGAAAGTTCTTATCCAGAAGGCACAGATTTAAGGCTTGCCATTTTTTTTCCTTTGAATGAGAAAAACTGAAAAAACAAAACGAAACTCTGCATCTAAGCCACACAAGAAAAAAATGACCCAGGCGATCAAAGTTTAATGGCATTTTCAGTACTAATATCACTGGCGTGGAACCAAAGCAATGAAACCAGATTGTGTTTCCTCCTCCCACCCAAAACACCAAATGGTACGAAAAGGAAAGCTCCCAGTCTCCTCCCAACTGGTGATCCGGGGACTCACTCAACTTGTGCATCATAGTTTAAAAGCCTGCAGCAAAAAGTATGTCCTTTTAATGTTTGTCAGCTCATCATTTGATGTGTTGTCTACTCTGAAGGGCAGACATGCAGAATTTATCCTCTCCTTCCTATCAGGAAGCACCCAGAGAAAGCACTGCCTGTGTAAGAGCTCTGGGGTGTGAGAGAGGAAAAGTCGGGCACTTACAGAGACCGTGGAGCTGGGCGTGTTTGTCCCATAGCCAGAGGAGGGGAGAGAAGCCAAGGACCAGCGGCGTCCATCAGTCCTGGTGAGAAAGTGAGATTAGCTTAGGCCAACACTGGAGTACGGTTACATGGGAACCCCAGGGAAACCAAGTATTTTTAGTTGAACAAATGACACAAACACAGTCAGTGAGGATGTGGAAATGTTCAGCAAGGGCCAGAGTAAACAAACATTATACAGTAGGTTGACTTTTATTTAAAGTGAATCAATACACCCAAACAAGTAGAAAGTGAATGGGGTGGTCCATATTATTGATCTCTCACTAATACACTTTGACAAAAGGAATACCAGGGATAATTACATCAGTCAGACTCAGCAGATTCAGATGACTAAAAACAGAAAGGGAACAGGAAAAACACTCTTATCTGGAAACTGATAACCGGGGCCATGATCTTTGGAAGGGCCTGAATTCCAGCATGGTACAAGAGCCTGTGGGGACTTCCACTGCATCCTCAGGACTTCTGCTTATTATTTTCAGGGGAGCAGTCCTACTCATCACACCGAGGGGAGAAGGGATCAGGGGGCTCAAGACCGGCTCAAACCTTAAGTGGCAAATAATTTTAGCACTAAGAAAGTGACTGACCGTGTGCACAGAATCTCATAAGAGTTATTATACCTTCTGACACGACCTGGCTTTATAAAGTGTTCCAGCAAAAGCCTCTTGCAGGGTTTATGAGTACGCAGCCCAGCTCTAGCCAGTGACAGGGAGTGAAGAATGAAAATTCGCCACTAGTGATAGAACCTAATGCAAAGAGTAGGGATACCTGCCCTAATCATAGAGGCAAAGCTGTCAGGAGTCTTAACAGAGTATGGTTTTTATCTCCAAGTCGTAACAGGATGGATAGCTTCTGGGTTGAACTCTGGCTATGAATTATAGTCATTACAAGGGTCTCAGATGAGTTGCTGAAGTAGTAAAGACAACACTGTTGCTAAGGCAAGGGGACACCAGAAAGTCAATTTTCTGAAATCTCTGGCATTCCAGAACCATTAATTTACTAGCAATTTTGAGGGGACTATGTCTTCAAAATCACATAACAGTATGAAAACAAATATACACACATTTGCCACGAGGAGTACAGGAAACACATACTTTTCTCAAGAGCTATACTGCTTTCTTAGATGCAGGATCATATGTAGACTTTTTGTAACACATGATTTGATTAATTTACCAAATGAGAGACAAGAGTAGACCAAATTTACCACAGACACATTCACAGTAAGTTGAAGTCAGGGAATTCATCAGCATTCGACTTGACTTTGAGAAATGTCACAATCAGATGTTTATATAAAAAACTGACATTTTAGCCTAAATTATAGTCAAGGGAGAATACAATCATAGGCCACCAGGGATGTTGCCTCCAATAAGTGCAAATGGTCCACAAAGACAAAATGGAGAAATTCAGGTGGACAAATCACAGAAGTAGTACAATGTTAAGATTTTAGTAAAATTTACCTGTCGTTTCTGTGACCACGATTGGAGTACAATTGAATCAAGTATGTTTTTTTTTTAAAAAAAGAAGCAAAATAAGATGTTTGTAAATATACCAGATAAAAGGAATGAAAAGAAGTAAATCACATGTTTTCTAGAAATAATTTTATACTATTGAAAATGTTAAAAGAAAATAATTCTAAAAACATGCTTATAAAGACATCTGACCATCAATTAAATGGACACAGGTTGGTTCTAGTTTATTTGCCTAATTATTAAAGACTTAACCCATTCCTGGACTTTCTATTTTAAACACCTCCAATTTTTAAATGGACTTGTTCAGTCCGTTTAATAGCAATTATCAGAAACTAATCTCTGGAAAGAGTGAGGGACACAATTTCCCCCACCATGATCTTGCTTTGTGATTCCTTAACTCTCCTTTCCCTCAGGTATCAATGAACATATTTCAGATGAATGAACAACTCCAAGAGGAGACATGTTCTTATTAGTTCTGAAGCATAAATTACATTTGCTTACTCTGGAAAACACACAACTAGAAAGATGTTTAAACAAGAATATGCTCAGTACTCTGTTCAGCCACGGACCAGAAATAAGTTATGTTTCATAAAGTTCCCTAAGTTGTCCGTGTCTATTTACTCAAACGGAGCACAAAGGACCATTGCATTTTCATTACCATGACAACCGCACGTCAGAAATTCCTATATATGCTATATACAGTGCTTAAGAGAGAGCATGCCCTTTTCTGAAGAAAGCTATCACACAAGTATAATTTGGATCCTACTAACAATGTTCTCTTTTCTTTGCAGCAGCTACCAGTAAAATGTTACCTGAAAACAAGAGTATATTCTTGCCAAAGCAACAAGGCTTTTTTGAAAAGAGTGCTTTCTTTGTGGGTGGAAACCTTAATGTTACACTAAATGAAAAAGTAAGAAGGGAAAAACATCTGATGGGAACACAGGATACAAAGAGATTGGCAAACAAAAAACAAAAACAAAACCCCCCAAAACCCAAAAAACCCACATCATTTCAACACTAACCACAAAAAGTTAGATTAATATGGTATACAACAAAGGAAGAAAGAAAAGTCCCTATTACAACTGTAATAAAAAGAGGAAGAAGATTTCTTTGTTTGTTTGTTACAGTCATCTGGTGTGAAACATTTTATGGTCTAGCTGATATTGGAACAAGATGAACTATGCCAGTATAATGCAACCAGAGTAACTCTGCCCACCAGTGCTCAACAAGTGCCTCATGACCTGACCTCTCAGCAGGCAGGTCTGTTCCAGTAATTTGCTTACGGAAATATATTCTGAGATTTAACCTGATAAATAACAGCTAGACAGCTAGGAGACATCCACAACATTTATTCAGGGCTCTCTCTATATTTCTTTTTTTTTATTTAAAAAAATTTTTTAAAATTTATTTATTTATTTTTGGCTGCATTGGGTCTTTGTTGCTGTGCACAGGCTTCTCACTGAGGTGGCGTCTCTTGTTGCAGAGCACGGGCTCTAGGCGCATGGGCTTCAGTAATTGTGGCACGTGGGCTCAGTAGTTGTGGCTCGCGGGCTCTAGAGTGCAGGCTCAGTAGTTGTGGCGCACGCACTTAGCTGCTATGCAGCGTGTGGGATCTTCCCGGAGCAGGGCTTGAACCCGTGTCCCCTGCATTGGCAGGCAGATTCTTAACCACTGCTCCATCAGGGAAGTGCCTCTCTCTACATTTCTAATGAAAGTGAAAGCAACTTATGTTACCTAAACCTCTACAACTTCTGGGGAAGGCAGAACAATGTCATTACCTCCATCTTACCACCACCAAGGAATAAAACGTTAAGTAACTCCACAATCAGATGGATTGTAAACCAGCATCATCACAGTGATTAGCAAATTACACAATATGTTTCCTTGCTCCAGACAAAATCTACTACACTATGATGCTCATTTTCATCCTTTTATTTTAACTCAATACTAAAAAACTAACTTGATAATTTTGCTCTCAAACACCTATTAGATAATATGGAAAGCAAGTGTGTGTCATCCTATTTCCCAGTCTGAAATTCAACTTTACAGGGGATGTCTACTGGGGGGTAAATTATCACGTTATAAGTAAGATCAGAAAAGATTAATAAGTCTGACCTTTATCGTGTCACCCAAGAATAATTTTTAAAATAGGACAATCTCTCCCCTCTGTTGGACTGAATATACAAAATGATAAAATGTGGGACTCCCCAAATGGCATTACTTCCTAAAGGCTCAGAAATGCATGCCAAATGGTAGGGAATGGAGACCCATGGAATTTCCATGTTTCTTGAATGAAAAATCAACTTTAAAATGGAAGAGAAAGATGCCTGATGTCAAATAAAAATAGGCCAATTTGAGTTTGCATAGCAAACACAGGGTTCTATTTACTTGAATAAAAGTTCAAAAAGATGATCACTCATGTCCTAATCTAAATTAATGCTTTTTGAAGAGTGTGGAGGGAGTTCCATCTGGAAATTCCTGCAAAATGAACCAGAGGTCTCCTGTGATAATCTTCTGTTACGGTTTATGGTTTATTTGTTGAAAATTAACATGCCTAGGGGTTTGTGTATTTTTTTTTTTATAGCATAGAAACCAGATTCATCTGTCCTCCAGTCAGCCACTTAATTATTAGATTATCTTCATTTTTATAAATCTGGCAGGATTAAAAGACTGATTTCAGTCACGTTTAAATGCGGGCTATAATGAGATTTGCATTTTCTTTCTACTTGTAATTAAAGGCATTCCCTTTTTAAGAGCAATGTATTTTAAAGACTATTTTCTTTTAATCAGTTTTTATAAGATTTCCCTTTTCACTTAGAATGGTACCACCACAGTGAATTAATATTCATTGGGCAAACAAACACAGGCTTTGTGGGACCAGTTAATTGTCACATTTTCTTTATGGTGCTTAAAATGAGAACTGAAAGTATCAAAAGTTGGAATTGGGGAAAATCGGGGTATTGGTCTCAGGAAGTCCCTTGGAGATCACATCTTAATTACTCTGTGTCCTCCCTATGGTGGAGGCCTGGTACACATAGGCATTTACCATATGGTGGGGAATGTGTGATTTTACAAGAGAATCTTAATTATCAGGAATTCCGAAAATGCTGCAAGCAGATCCTTTTCTCTGGATTTAGTTATATAAAATGCATTGAATGCTGACAAATGACAGTGAAGACGCTACAGGTTTTGCTCGTTAGTAACACGTGTTAAATCTATTTTTTTAACCTACCTATGTGTCTTAATTAAACGCTACTTTTATTCATTTCAAGGTATGATTAGGTCTCTGAAGAAAATTTAACAAATATCTAGGACAGGGACTTCCCTGGTGGCGCAGTGGTTAAGAATCCACCTGCCAGTGCAGGAGACATGGGTTCGATTCCTGGCCAGGAAGATCCCACATGCCACGGAGCAACTAAGCCCGTGTGCCACAACTACTGAGCCTGAGCTCTAGAGCCCGTGAGCCACCACTACTGAGCCCACATGCCACAACTACTGAAGCCTGCGCGCCTAGAGCCCGTGCTCCCCAACAAGAGAAGCCACCGCAATGAGAAGCCTGCGCACCGCAGTGAAGAGTAGCCCCCGCTCGCCACAACTAGAGAAAAGCCCACGCGCAGCAACGAAGACCCAACGCAGCCGAAAAAATATATGTATATACACAGACACATATATATATAAACAAATATCTATGACATTCAGACCATAAAATGAATTCATTCTGAATATGCAGAAACCTAGCTAAAGGGGCAATTTTGTTTTCCGTGTGTTTTTCCTGGGTGGAAGAAGGCAGGGTATATACATGTTGAGAGGGATGATGGAACCCAGGAAGGTGAAGATTTGAATGTGACAGGGTGAAGTACACTAATTCCACACACAGAACACAGAAGAGGTGGCTGTGTAGACTCCTCTGACTGGGAGAAATCACAGTAGAAGATCCAGAACTGAAAAGGTTTGATAATAGATCATATGCCCACTGCCCTCTGAGCAACAATACTTTCTCATGATTCACTGACCCAGATATGAGTCATATAACTTTGATATTTGGTGTCCAATTCTAACTAAGATAGGAAGAGAAAACATAAAACATCCTCATGGCTTTATCTCAGGGAGATCACTAAATTGCTGGCTTGGTGCCCTCAAGGAAAGGAGTCTTAGAGTTTATACCTTGTGATGCCAAGTAACGTCATTTTTATTAAAAAAAAAAAAAAAAGGTATTTCAACAACAACAAAAACAATTGCACCAAGACTTATAGGTGAATCAAGTCCTTATAATATAAGCTCAGATAATTCAGTAAAAATCTGTTGATCATCAAAAGCATGTATGAGACACTGCACTGGGGATGGGAGAAAAGGTGGAAATGGTTTTCTCCCGCCCTCAGTGAGAGCCCACCATCTAGGAAGGACCAAGAGAGGTACATATAGCTCTAAAGGGTAGTGGAGGGAGTGGGGTGGGGGGGATGGGATTCTCCACGTAACACTTCATTATTCTACTCACAAGAAGTCCTTACCTCCGTGCAAATGAAAAATGGGCAGAGGCACTGGGGGAGAAGTTTCTTGGACTATCTTGAGGGCTATTTCCTGTAGAGAGAAAGAAGAAAAAAACTTGACATCATGACTTTGTTTTTGTATCTTTATCTACATCCAAAACCTTCTTCTCTTTAGTAGTAAGTTTCCGTACACCTTCGTAAAATGTCCATCTCCTCAAAAAATGTTTTACTTTTACCTGGAGCAGAAACAGGGGGTCGGCTTGGGTTCCAGCGCAGCTTTCCAAGTGTGTAATATATGAATAAACAAACCTACATCACCAACCAGCAGTTTTCCATATATTTAACAATCTAAATATTTCAGTCCTACAGAATAGTGAATATACAAATGTCCTGGTTCCTACTCTTCCAGATGTTAACATTTCCAACAGCAGGATGGATGGAGAAGTATATGCTTCAATTGGGAGGGCGAGGCTTTCCATTTTAAGGAGGCAGTCTTGATATTTTTATTTACAGAAACCGAAATAAAATTCTGAGTTCTCAAAAATGAATCCTCATATTTCAAAGTACATATTTTAAAGGGAGAAATGTCAGAACAAGTCATAAAATACTGGGGAGAACCCAACAGTTCAGACCTATTCCTCAAATGATCCAGCTCTATCTCAGCATGGCCTAGTGGCCCAGCAGGACTAACCCTTATCAGTATTTTCTTCAATAGTCTCTCTGCTCCTAAGCAGCTGGGTGGTGACTGGCCAGGCAGCCTTTAAAAGCCACAGTCACACAGAGGCTGGCAGAGGGTGTCCCCCCCAAGTCCTCCGGAGGCAGGTGGAGCACAGGTTGCTTACTGTAAAGTGGCAGCTCCTGGGGGACTCGCTACTTTCCCCATCAGAACCTGTAACCTGCTACTGATCACTGAGAAAGCTTGGCAGGCAGCAGGTGAGGGGAGGTCCAGGGCACTCCAGACCACCCTACCTCCCTCTGCATGTTTAATTAGGTTGGCAGAATTTCCTGAGGACCGGATGGGACTGTAAGCTGGTGTAAATAAGGAGGTTAGGAAAGGCGGCAAACTAATCCTGTATGTTCTTGAAACGCAGAAAATAAATCAAGAAGACATGTTTAATCCTTAACAACAAGCCAGTTGCCACATTACTGATTTCTTACCGGAAGTGACAATTGTAATTAGGGGTAAGGAATACAAGACGGCACCTTCCAGTCAGTACCTAGCTCTAAAGGTAAACGATTTATTACCTGTGTGCAAAAAGAATAGATTAACGCATTAAAGTGGATAATTTCAGTGTTACCTTGAGGACTTCTGGACTGGCTACAACCTCTACTGAAATTTTTCAATTAAAGTCGCAGATTTTATAGTGATAGCATCAACAGATGCCATTAAGTTTATGACAGACAGCACAATTAAAGCCATTTAACTGGGAAGCGCTGAAAAGCCCATTTCTTTAAGGACAGAGAATCAGGAAGCATTTTCCCCCTGCAGCAATGAAATTTATCATGCCTTTGCATCTGTTGTTCCTTGGGCCCCCGGAGAAATGGATTCTGCATTTGCCATCCAGTAATCCAGGACTCTTTTTGTCCATTTATCTACACAGCTAAATTAAGTTCTTTGAACTTTTCCCAACAGCCTTCATTCCCCCTGCCCCCCTCCCCAATTTAGTTTGTGCATCACTCTTCATATTCCTTAAAAGGTCTTGATTTCAAGATGGCTAGAAATCTTGTTTCTAAAGGGAAACAAATCAAATGCCAGAAATCTCCATGTCGATTTTGTTTTTATTTGGGAAAAAAACGTTCGCTTTGCTCACACCCCACATAGAGCAAACTACCAGTAAATTATGAGGAGAAACAAAACAACTGATTGAAGCCAAGGCATTTTGAGAACAATCCCTGCTACCCTATTCACTGAGAATAAATAATAAGGCCAGTGAAACTTGGCACCAAATTCTTAGCCCTGTGTTCTTTGTAAAGAGAACACTATATCTGGAGATTTTATGAGATCAACCAGAACTACAGAGAACTTGTTAAATGTTTTTAAGACTCTGAAGGAGGGAGAGACAAGGAATTATCTTAAAAACCTTTTCACTTTTAGAGATTTTAAGGAGTGGTCCCCCAGGAAGCTGTGTAACATCTTATAATACATGGCGGACCATCACTTTGAGGATGAATCGGCAGAGATAGAGATAGAGAGGTAGGTTAATTTAACTCTGCTTTTTAAACAAACAAACTAACAAAAAACCCAGGGCTACCATGAACCATTTCTCATCTTCGGGTTTTGCCTTCCTATTCTATGCTGCCTTTCCAGGCACTTCCATTAACAATGTTCCTCAACTCCAAGCTATAGAGCCATTCCTATTATCTTACTAACCACAGATCTTTCTTCTTGTTTCATGTCCCACTGAAGAGCTAGTTGAAATGCAAATACACACCCCCCACATTATCACAAAGGCCCTTAAGTGCAATGGGATATTGGAGAAAATGAAGGTGGCCTGAACTAGACTGATAATTCCTTAAGGACAAGAGACTATAGCTTAATGTGAGGTCAGTTCAGCAAGCTGGAGATAAAGAGAAGGAATGGAAGGACTTCAGGAAGGGGACAGAATCAACCCAAACACAGCGGGGCAATGCAGTGGAGACAGGCTCTCTACAAGCAGGGAATTCAGACTGGTAAGGCCAATGAGTTGTGAACTACATGTATTGGTACTACCTAGTGGAAGGCCTTAAGAGATGTTTGGATGCAAGAGAGATGCTAGAGATTTTAAGCTGGCATGAGTATGCCGAGTGGACAGATGTGTTGCCGAGGAGACAAAGCTAGATTAGGGCATGGAAATCCAATAGAAAGGATATTCTGGTGAGCAAACCAAGGGTAATTGGTGATGGATTAGAAATAAGTCATGAAAAAGATTACAGACTAAAAGTGACTGAGGCTTCCAATGTGAGTAGACTGTCCCATTAACAGGGAACTTTCAGAGAGAATTGGGGCGGTAGTAATAGTAGAAGAAAAGGGTAGATGAGTATTCTAGACATTTTTGTCATTTGTTACAGAAAATTCCTCTATTTTCCTTAGGGAGAAATTAGAAGATTAGCAGATTAAATAGGCAGAAGTCAATCTTTGAGGTCTTTGTTCTCATTTGAAATAAAAATTGATTTCTATGTTGTCTCTTAAGTCTTAGGGGTACTATTTTGTTATACAAAACAACACTAATTTAGAACAGATTGAATTATAAAGCACACCTTATATAGTCTTAACTTAGAGATGAGGACCGGACTGTTGTGGACACGCACAGCACTTCCCCAGGACAAGAAAGTAAGATGGATTGAAACCAGAGTCCTATACTTGACCTTCACTGCTCACAGCGCTGCTCTCTGAATTCATCCACCCATCTGCAAAGCAATACCTGAGAGACGCTCAAACGAAAACTGGTGCCAGTTAATTCTCTGCCCATATGTGCAGCACTTGCTTATTACTCAAATCCAGCTGTTCCCAGGGATTTGCTGGCTCTCGGATGTTTGAGTGCCATGACACGTTATAGACTACTGTTTCTGACCTGGTAAAGGAAACCTTAGTAGTGGTCAGGCGTTGAATAGGTAATTAACTCCAGGATCCCCAGGGGCAACTAGCGTTGCTAATACACAGGCAGTACATCAAAACAGTACTTTACCTAAGGGAGCTACACAGGGTGCCTCATTTTAGAGGCAGTTATTGTTAAGAAAGTGATTTCCAGATTAATTAAATTGTTTGATTGCTTTGTAATTAGGTTGGAGAAGTCCTGTGTCTTTACCACAGAGAAACAAGCTGCAAATCTTTTTAGAAGGCATATGCTATACCCACTATAGATTATTAATGTGCTTTTAATAGCTGTCTGTTCACAAAATGATAGTTTCTGGTTGCCTTGATTTTCTATCAGGACTTGAGGGATCCAAGAATTAATGATAATTGCCATTTGAAACTCTTGGTAGATCAAAAGAGCAAGCCCCCACTTGAATCCTTGTTATCATTACTTGGTGATCGGCTTAAATGAGTTGTGACTTCTTTACACCATAACAACCAGCGCTGTGTTTCTTAGTCGTTCTGTAGGAGATTCTCAGCGACGAATTGACACTACTGAAAAACCTTAAGTCCAAACTTCACAGGACCAAACCTAGGACCCCCTCACAAGATGTTATGGCAGCAGATAAAGTGGGCAATGGAACAGTTATGCAGGGACCTCAAGCTGAGTGGACTTTGAAAAATAACAGTTCAATTTCAAGTGAGAACTTTAAGTCTATGCTACCAGATCCAGCGGACGCCAGAGGAGAGTTAGAAATCCTCCTTTCACTTAGCTGTCTCAGAAACTGGCTCCTCTCCAGATATAACTGCAGAATATTAATTAAACCTGGGCAGCTGTTTAGACTCTAAGTGGACGGAGAGAAACCTTGATTGGCCTTCGGTGGCATTCTCTCAGGGTAAGCTGTGAAGTGTTCACAGCAGGCCAATAAATAGACTTTTATGCCTGGGTTTTCAAGTAAAGAGAGAATTATGCACAATAAATCAAGCCTTTCTTAAAATCTGGCCTCTCTGAACCTCTTTTGGTTTTCCCATCCCTGCCACATTGATCCTTCTTACCCAGCACCACTATTCACTGTCATCTGATTAATTCATTCAACAAATATTTATCAATAAATAAATGGTGTGATTTGATTTGCATTTTAGAAAGAGCCTTCTAGCTGTTCTGTGGCTAACGGGCTCTAAGCAGGCACAAATGGAAGCAGGGAGATCAGTAAGGAGGCTACCAGCATAGACAAGGTAAGAGATGATGGTGGTTTGGACAGGATGGGAGTAGATCTCAGGTATGTTCTGGTTGTAGAGCCAACAGGATTTACTGAAAAACTGGACTGAATGGAAGTATGGGGGAAAGAACAAAGTATTGCCATTTGCAACAACATGGATGGACCTGGAGGGTATTATGCTGAGTGAAGTAAGTCAGACAAATACTATATGATACCACTTATATGTGGATTCTAAAAAGTAATACAAATGAATCTATATACGAAACGAAACAGACTCACAGATATACAAGACAAACTTATGGTTACCCAAGGGGAGAGGGAGGGGAGGAGGGACAAATTTGGTGTATGAGATTAACAAACTACTATATATAAAATAGATAAGTAACAAAGGATTTACTGTATAACACAGAGGATTATACCCAGTATCTTGTAATAGCCTATAATGTAATATAATCTGTAAAAACAAACAAGCAAACAAACAAAAAAACCAAAGCACTATGCCATATGCCTGAAACACAATCTTGTAAATCAACTATACTTAATTTAAAAAATGCGAAAAGCCCCTGAAAATCTGGGTGAGATTTACGCTCTTTTATTTACAGAGGCACCACCTCAAATAATTTTAAATATATTAAAATGTTCCATATATATGCAATCACATGTAACAATGTTACACTTCTTAGATGTAGCATTTATATTACTCAAACATTGAAAAGTTCTATTATAGTTTTTTATTGTACTTGAGAGCAAATAACATTTTTCCAGCTCACATTATTCAGTACCTAACAGATTTAATAGCCCTATCTGTTTGATATAGCCAAACTAGAAAACAGTGCTAGTTAAAGGTTTGCAGAGAAGGAAAATTCTATAGGCTAACTAGTGAAGTTTGAGGAATGATAATTTCAATCATTCTGTATCATGTCACCATAGGTAAAACGGAATGAAGTGTAATGACAGGTATACTGTATTTCATTTCTCTCTTCTTCTCACTAACTTATAATTCTAAATGCTGGTGAGGGATAAATTTTGGTTATACACGTAGACACATAAAAAGCGTATTTTGAATTCTCAGTGCCTAAGCTAGTCCCTGTTACACAGTAAACTAGAAATGTATTTTTTTCTAATTCATCAATTATGTATTAAGTTCTTTTTATATACAGAGCTTTGAGTTACCTGCTAGAATAGATTAAATAGGTAAACAAGACCCAAAGAGCTAAAAATCTACTGACAGAAGATCTGTACATCACCAACTCTAGACTCATCTTGTGAAACCAATTCTGGATTCTTATTCATGTGAAAAAGAAATTTTCTTAGATCAAAGCCCTTAAATGTGTCAAAATTATTCACTAAAAACAAACTCTCAATGATGATACCACACAGAATGTACTATGTCACCACAGACACTTAAAAAATGGACAAGCCCTGCTTTCTAAGGAATGACTGATGAGCTTATAGGGTGGAAAACATGTAGGGAGTAAGTGAGATATCCAATAACAGGTCAATTTCTATGTCATAAGACTCTCACAGATGCCTATTGCCTCCATTTCATGAAGCCATTCCTCTGAAATTTGTGTAGTGTATTTGAAATTCTGTGTCATTGACACGAATCTCTTGGAGATGTGTTATAATGAGTTCTTGGGAATGTTTTAGCTTTTCATTGACCCCTCCTTATTACTCTGAATTGATGTCATATCTCAAGGTGATCCCAAGTAAAGACTGGTGAATGTCAAGAGTGATGAAGAAAGTTGATTTTTAGTTGTATGTTTTCCTCCCATCTACAGTAACTCATCTTCCCAGCAATAGAGAAGAGATTACTTGTAGCCTTTGTTTAAATTTACTGAGAAGCGTCTGTAAGGTCAAGGTAGGGGAGGTAAGAACACAGCTACTGTAACAGATATTCCTAAGTTTCATGCAGTTTTATGAAATGTGATGCATTCTATTAATCTTAGATAATTAATTAGTCTCTGAATGTGGATAAAAGACTGAGTTAAAGAATGTAATCTAAGGTGTGCATATTTTTTTTTCTATCTTACATGAAGGGATTTCAATTCTTTAACATAATTAGATACAAAGAATTTCCATTTTTACCTAGAAGAGGGATGGACAATATCAGGAAATTGGTTCCTCTCGGACTGTTTGCTTCAGTTGCTGAGTAATTTCTAGTCAAAGAGGCAGTATTTAAATGAAATGCTGCACAGCCATATAACTTGCTAAAAGTAATCTGAATGTATTCTCTATTATAAATCTCCTCCTTTCAGCTCCCCTTATAAATATAAATACTAAATTTAAGGTGGTCCTACTTAACAAAATGGTAAATGTTCCTTTGGCTTTTGATACAAAGGCATTCATTCCATCTGAAAGAAGCAAAATAACTGTTACGTATTTTTTTAACAGTTAATTATGTTCGGTTTCTAACTCCAGAAATATCTTGAGAGTTAAAAGAATTGAAGACATTCAGTTCTATTGTTTCATAATAAAATAATATGTAATGTGCCAAGTATCTAATAAATCAGAATGCTGACTTTCAGTTCCCATAAACCATTCTATACATGATCTTAGAAATTCCCTGGCCCCAAGACTCTCCTCCAATATTTTTCTCCCACTCTCCTCTTCCATACCTTTAGATAAATAAACAGTTCTCAATATGAGGTGCACAGGTGGATTACTTGGAAAGCTTTAAAAATGCTGATGTCCAGGCCCTAGTCTACCCCTTTTAAATGAAGTGACTCTAGTCAGCTGCCAGGGCTGAGAACTACGGCCTTAGAATTTCCTTGTACTCCGTAAATCATACCCAAGACTTCATTAGCCATTTAGAGTTCTCAACCAGGAAGTCTTGGATTTTTTTACACTCCCCCCCCCTTTCCTTCTATAACTCAACTTTCCCCGCCTTCTTGTCTCAGCTATACTAATTTAATGTCCCTATTATACATTTACCTCACTCTGACCTCCAAGTAGTCTCAAAACAGGACTCAGACTGGAAATTCCTTCTCTATCAGCCCAAAGAGTATCCCACCATGTCAACACTCCAGAAATCCCACCTGCCTACAGGTGTCCTCTTAGGTTAATCAAGTAAGTTATTACACTTCTTCTACCCGAGTTCTATTGCTATTCTCCTCTAAACTCAATTATTTCCACAATTTCTCCTTTCCTCTAAAACAGGAACATCCCCCAAGCTAAGCTGTGTATCATTCCTATGTTCCTGGGTTAAGATTAAAAGTCTCTGTATAAGGAAATCATAGGGAAGAAAACACTCATAAACCATAACCCTGTTTATACTTTTATTATCAACTTTAATCATTTGATTGCTCAAAGCTGAAACACCAGCTATCGTTATAATCAGTGTCTAACAGTATACGAACGAGATATTTGCCTTAAAACTGTACATCTCATTCTTTCATCTTTTTAATAAGCAGAATGCCTAATATTTGGCCCAGGTAATATCAGAACATGTAAAATTATTAGAAACGTTAAAATCAAGACATGGGGGGCTCAATTCAACCAGTGACTATCAGAAGCAAAACTAAAATCATTCTAATTATCCTAATCATTCCTCCTTGCAGAAAGCATGATTTGCCCTTATCCATGATAGGGATGTGTCCATTCAGGGCCTTATTCTATTTACGGTCTATACAGGTATCCATATTTTTAGCATACAATCCTAAGTAACTGATGGGTGGGGTGAGGGGAGCTTGTTTCAAACCACATGCAACCCTGAGATTCTGTATACACAAATATCAACCTTCAGGGAATCACTACCCTAAGGAGCCACAGATATTAATTATAACGTGTTGAACCCTTCAGGTATGTTGGGGTGTATTGAGGCAGGGAAACAAGTTGTAATTACTCTCTTAAAAAGCACAACAGGGCCCTCAAGGTCCTCTGAATGAAAAATTAGGTACATAGCAGGTACATAATTTGGCATATTAAATCATTTAATAAATACTTGTTTATCTTACTAAATATAAGACCTGATACTATAAAACTACTAGAAGGAAACGGAAAAAAAACTTCCCTGGTGGTGCAGTGGTTAAGAATCCACCTGCCAATGCAGGGGACATGCGTTCAAGCCCTGGTTGGGGAATTTCCCACATGCCACGGAGCAACTAAGCTCATGCGTCACAACTACTGTAGCCTGCGTGCCTAGAGCCCGTGCTCTGTAACAAGAGAAGCTACTGCAATGAGAAGCCCAGGCACCGCAACGAAGAGAAGCTCACACACCCCAACGAAGAGTAGCCTCCGCTTGCCGCAACTAGAGAAAGTCCGCGCTCAGCAATGAAGACCCAATGCAGCCAAAAATAAATAAATAGACTACTAGACATGGCGCTGGCTAGCATGTTGGAGAGGCCGTTACCCGTGAACCGGCGCGGGTTTTTCGGACTCGGGGGTCGTGTGGATCTGCTGGACCTGGGTCCAGGGAGTCCCAGCGATGGGCTGAGCCTGGTCGCGCCCAGCTGGGGTGTCCCAGAGGAGCCGAGAATCGAAATACTTCATGGAACCACCACCCTGGCCTTCAAGTTTCGCCATGGAGTCATTGTTGCAGCAGACTCCCGGGCCACAGCAGGTGCCTACATTGCCTCCCAGACAGTAAAGAAGGTGATAGAGATCAACCCCTACCTGCTGGGTACTATGGCTGGGGGTGCAGCGGATTGCAGCTTTTGGGAGCGGCTGTTGGCTCGGCAGTGTCGAATCTATGAGCTTCGAAACAAGGAACGCATCTCGGTAGCAGCTGCCTCCAAGCTGCTTGCCAACATGGTGTATCAGTATAAAGGCATGGGGCTGTCCATGGGCACCATGATCTGTGGCTGGGATAAGAGAGGCCCTGGCCTGTACTACGTGGACAGTGAAGGAAACCGGATCTCGGGGGCCACCTTCTCTGTAGGTTCTGGCTCTGTGTATGCTTATGGGGTCATGGATAGGGGTTACTCCTATGACCTGGAGGTGGAAGAGGCCTATGATCTGGCCCGTCGAGCCATCTACCAAGCCACCTACAGAGATGCCTACTCAGGAGGTTCCGTCAACCTCTACCATGTCCGGGAGGATGGCTGGATCCGAGTCTCCAGTGACAATGTAGCTGATCTACATGACAAGTATAGTGGATCTGCCCCCTGAAGGAGGGCAGATGTGGCTGCTTGCCTTGCTTGGGGTGACTGTTGTTGGTAATATGGGTACAGCTCCCCATCCTGTAGTGGAGGGGTCCCTGATTGTATCGATTATTTTTTTTTTAATCTCTGGTGCATTGACCTCCATGTGTTACCCGTTGTTAATGAGTTACTGCAGAGGTAATTCTTTGTTTTACTTTCTTGGATGTTAACATTACACTACTCGATCTCAAAAAAATAAATAAATAAATAAATAAACAAATAAATAAATAAATAAAATAAATTTATATATAAAAAAAACTTAAAAAAAAATTCCTTGACATTGGTTTTGGAAACAATTTTTTGGATATGACAGCAAAAGGGCAAACAACAAAAGCAAAAATAGACAAATGGGACTACATCAAACTAAAAAGCTTCTATGCAGCAAAAGAAACAATCAGGGTTTCCCTGGTGGTGCAGTGGTTAAGAATCAGCCTGCCAATGCAGGGGACATGGGTTCGATCCCTGGTCCGGGAAGATCCCACATGTCGTGGAGCAACTAAGCCCGTGCGCCACAACTACTCGCCTGCGCTCTAGAGCCCGTGAGCCACAACTACTGAGCGCATGTGCCGCAACTACTGAAGCCTGTGCCCCTAGAGCCTGTGTTCTGCAACAAGAGAAGTCACTGCAATGAGAAGCCCACACACCGCAAAGAAGAGTAGCCCCCGCTCGCCACAACTAGAGAAAGTCCCCGCACAGCAACGAAGACCCAACGCAGCCAAAAATAAATAAAACAAATTAAAAAAAAAAAAAAGAAACAATCAGTGAAATGAAAATGCAACCTACTGAACGAGAGAAAATATATGCAAACCATGTCTCTGACAAGGGACTGATATCCAAAAAAATAATACAATTCAATAGCAAAAAACCAAACAATCTGATTAAAAATGGGCAAATAACTTGAATAGACATTTTCTCAAAGAAGATATACAAATGGCCAACGGGTACATTAAAAGGTGCTCACCATGACTAGGCATCAGGGAAATGCAAATCAAAACCACAATGAGATTTCACGTCACAACTGTCAGAATGGCTATTATCAAAAAAACAAGAGATAACAAACAGTGAAGATATGGAGAAAAGAAAACCCTGGTTCACTGTTGTTGGGAATGTAAACTGGTGCAGACACTATAGAGTCTCCTCAAAAAATTAACAATGGAACTACCATATGGTCCAGCAATTCCACTTCTGCGCGTTTATCTGAAGAAAATGGCATCACTATCTCAAAAAGACATCTGTACTCCCACGTTCACTGCAGCATTATTTACAACAGCCAAGACATGGTAATCACCTAAATGTCCCTTGACGGATGAAAGGATACACACACACACACACACACACACACACACAGTGGAATGTTATTTGTTCATTAAAAAAAGGAGATCTTGCCTATTGTGACAACATGGATGGACCTTAATGGCATTATGCTAAGTGAAATAAGACAGAGAAAGACAAATATTGTATGTTCTCACTTATATGTGGAGTCTAAAAAACTCAAACTCAGAAATAGACAGTAGAAATCTGGTTGCCAGTTACTTGGGGTGGGAGAAATGGGGAGATTGTTAAAGGGTACAAATTTCTAGTTATAAGATGAATAAGTTCTGAGGATTTAACGTATAGCATGGGGACTATAATTAACAGTATTGTATTATATATTAAAAGTTGTTAAGAGAGTCAATGTTTAACGTCAACACCATACACACAAAAATCGTAATTATGTGAGGGGATGTAGAAGTTAACTAACCTTATTGTGGTAATGATTTCATAACACATACATGTATCAAATCAACACGTCATATGCCTTAAACTTGCATATGTTATATGTCATCAATATCTCAGTAAAGCTTGGGGGAGAGTCGATATATGCTGGGTACCTTGCTAGACCTATTAAGTCAAAGGTAATTGATATGGGGGGGCTTCCTTCAAGTGATGTTGGCAGTGATGCTGGATGAAATGGAATACTGTCATTCTGGAGACTGTTTAAGCTAGAGCTCTGTATCCTGAGAACACTCAAAGGGTCAAAAATAAACAATCACTTTGGGTGTCAGGTCAGTGTGAATGTAACGCAGACCAGTGCTTAGCAGTTGGACAGGAAAGCCCTGCCATATTTCCCTCCTTTTTGGCTACCATGTGGTAGACCCTTGGTAGCCTTTGGAGGAAGTTAGACGAATCACACCATCTCTGACAATGCTCTCACCCACCAGGCAGGAAAGAAAGACCCAACAGAACACAATGGGATACTGCACTCAAGGTGATATGTATACATAAAGTGAGGAAGCCACAAATTCAGAAGACAGAAGAATGGATGGCTGCAGAGAGGCAACCTTTCATCTGAACCCGGAAGGAAAGTGGTAACTGAAAGGAAAGGAGCCTTTTGAAGCAGAGGAAACTGAACAAACAAAGGGACAGAGTCTCAAAAGTGAACAGCACATTTTTACATGTCTTAATTTTATTACAAAAGCAATTATATACATTGTAAAAAAAAATTCAAATACTTCAAGGAGGTATAAAATAAAGACTGAAAATCTCGCCTAGCCTCTGACTCTCATTCACTCACTGATTCTTTCAAACACTTAATATGAACTCATTATGGGCCAGGCACCGCAACAAGCTATGGGCCACATGCTGCCTCCTCACCCCCAGTTCTACTCTTCAGATGTATGGATTTATCTAGAAATACATGTAGATATATAAGTATATATTAGGTATATTTAAAAATTCCCCAAATAATACCATGCCATATATATATATACATTTATACATATACACACACTTATATATACAGTTGAGCCTTGAACAACACAGATTTGAAGTGTGCGGGTCCACATATATGCAGATTTTTTCAATAGTAAATCCTACAGTACCACATGTGTTCAGCAGGTGACTGAATGTGCGGATATGGACTGCAAATGCAGAGGAATTGTGAATCAGAGGAACCTCAGGTACAGAGGGACGACTCTAAGTTATACTGAGATTTTCAACTGCGCAGAGGGCGGGTACCTGTAACCCCTGTCAACTATTTATATCCTGTCAACTATATATATATTCTATAATTGCTGTTTTTTGTTAATAATCTAGCTACAACTTTCTATATCAGTTCATCTAAATAAATCTCTGTCATCTTTAGAATCAAATAAAATTCCAATATATCTTGTACCATAATTTACTCAGTCTTCTATTAATGGATATTTAGACTGATTTCAGTGCTTTGATTATCCAATGAATATCTTCTGAATATTTAAGTGATTATATCCAAGAGCTAAATTCCTGGAAGCAGAACTACTGGCCCCAAAAGTGATTTCAGAAATCTCTTGCATTCCTATACACTAATGATGAAAAATCTGAAAGAGAAATTAAGGAAACACTCCTATTTACCACTGCCACAAAAAGAATAAAATACCTAGGAATAAACCTACCTAAGGAGACAAAAGACCTGTATGCAGAAAACTATAAGACACTGATGAAGGAAGGAAATTGAAGATGATACAAACAGATGGAGAGATATATCAAGTTCTTGGATTGGAAGAATCAACACTGTGAAAATGACTATACTACCCAAAGCAGTCTACAGATTCAATGCAATCCCTATCAAACTACCAACAGCATTTTCACAGAACTAGAACAAAAAATTTCACAATTTGTATGGAAACACAAAAGACCCCGAATAGCCAAAGCAATCTTGAGAAAGAAAAACGGAGCTGGAGGAATCAGGCTCCCAGACTTCAGACTATACTACAAAGCTACAGTAATCAAGGCAGTACGGTACTGGCACAAAAACAGAAATATAGATCAATGGAACAGGATAGAAAGCCCAGAGATAAGCCCAGGCAAATATGGTCACCTTACTTTTGATAAAGGAGGCAAGAATATACAATGGAGAAAAAACAGCCTCTTCAATAAGTGGTGCTGGGAAAACTGGACAGCTACATGTAAAAGAATGAAATTAGAACACTCCCTAACACCATACACAAAAATTAACTCAAAATGGATTAAAGATCTAAATGTAAGGCCAGACACTATAAAACTCTTAGAGGAAAATATAGGCAGAACACTCTATGACATAAATCACAGCAAGATCCTTTTTGACCCACCTCCTACAGAAATGAAAATAAAAACAAAAATAAACAAATGGGACCTAATGAAACTTAAAAGCTTTTGCACAGCAAAGGAAACCATAAACAAGACGAAAAGACAACCCTCAGAATGGGAGAAAATATTTGCAAATGAAGCAACTGACAAAGGATTAATCTCCAAAATTTACAAGCAGCTCATGCAGCTCAATATCAAAAAAACAAACAACCCAATCCAAAATGGGCAGAAGAACTAAATAGACATTTCTCCAAAGAAGATAGACAGCCAACAAACACATGAAAGAATGCTCAACATCACTAATCATTAGAGAAATGCAAATCAAAACTACAATGAGGTATCACCTCACACCAGTCAGAATGGCCATCATCAAAAAATCTACAAACAATAAATGCTGGAGAGGGTGTGGAGAAAAGGGAATCCTCTTGCACTGTTGGTGGGAATGTAAACTGATACAGCCACTATGGAGAACAGTATGGAGGTTCCTTACAAAACTAAAAATAGAACTAGCATATGACCCAGCAATCCCACTACTGGGCATATACCCTGAGAAAACCATAATTCAAAAAGGGTCATGTGGGCTTCCCTGGTGGCGCAGTGGTTGAGAATCTGCCTGCCAATGCAGGGGACACGGGTTCGAGCCCTGGTCTGGGAGGATCCCACATGCCGCGGAGCAACTGGGCCCGTGAGCCACAATTACTGAGCCTGCGCGTCTGGAGCCTGTGCTCTGCAACAAGAGAGGCCGCGACAGTGAGAGGCCCGCGCACCGCGATGAAGAGTGGCCCCCACTTGCCACAACTAGAGAAAGCCCTCGCACAGAAACGAAGACCCAACACATTCAAAAATAAATACATAAATAAAAATTAAAAAAAAAAAAGGGTCATGTACCACAATGTTCATTGCAGCTCTATTTACAATAGCCAGGACATGGAAGCAACCTAAGTGTCCATCGACAGATGAATGGATAAAGAAGATGTGGCACATACACACAATGGAATATTACTCAGCCATAAACAGAAACGAAATTGAGTTATTTGTAGTGAGGTGGATGGACCTAGAGTCTGTCATACAGAGTGAAGTTAAGTCAGAAAGAGAAAAACAAATACCATATGCTAACACACATATATGGAATCTAAAAATAAATAAATAAATAAAAATAAATAAAAATGGTTATGAAGAACCTAGGGGCAGGACAGGAATAAAGATGCAGATGTAGAGAATGGACTTGAGGACATGGGGAGAGGGAAGGGTAAGCTGGGACGAAGTGAGAGAGTGGCATGGACTAATATACACTACCAAATGTAAAATAGACAGCTAGTAGGAAGCAGCCGCATAGCACAGGGAGATCAGCTTGGTGCTTTATGACCACCTAGAGGGGTGGGATAGGGAGGGTGGAAGGGAGACGCAAGAGGGAGGACATATGGGGATATATGTATATGTATAGCTGATTCACTTTGTTGTAAAGCAGAAACTAACATACCATTGTAAAGCAATTAGACTCCAATAAAGATGTTTAAAAAAAAAAAAGGGCGTTCACTTTTCACTTTGGTGCGTATAACTAAATTGCTCTCCAAAGACACTGCCCTAATTTGCACTGTCACTAGTGGCATCTGGAACACCATCTCCCCTCAGTCTTGCCAACACAGAATTTTTTCATATTTTGGTGGTATCGTTTTGATATGCGTTTCTTTAGGATGAGTGAAACTGAGCCTCTTTTAAAATGTTAACTAACCATTTGTTCTTTTTTGTACTAACCACCTGCTTCATACTTTACTCCTCTGAGTTATGTTAGTCTTTCTTTGAAATTAATTTGTTTTTTGTTTTTTTGTACAATGAGGCAATTCTGTCAATACACTGAAGATGTTTCTCCCATTTGTGCTTATCTTTTAATGTTGCTTATGGTAACTCATCTGCAGAGAAAATTTTATGTAATCAAATTTATCAACCATTTTCCTTTATGGCTTACAAGGTTTTGTACCTTGTTTGGAAAGACCTTCCCTACTCCCAAATTATTTTCTAAATGCAACCATATTTTCTTCTAGTAGTTTTATGGGGTTTTTTTTTAATTAAAATTTTTTTCTGTATCTACATGGGATTTATATGATTTAAGGAGTAAGATATAGCAGTCCAGTTTACTTCTTTTCCAAATGGCTAATCAACTGATTCAAGACCATTTATTGGCTTTAATAATCTACATTTTCCCCAATGATTTAAGTAAGGCATATTTAAGGAATGCCAAGTAACATGATGCCATAGAGGGGGAGCTGTAGGAAGTTAGGACAGAGCAGTAAATGATGGGGAGCCTAGAGAATGGATGAGAATCAAACTAGAGAAATCTGAAGACCAGTTGGAAATATCCTTTAGGGCAGTATTCCAGGTGATTTTTGACCTGGATGGGACCGTGGAATCCCTATTTGTATCAAGTATTCCAGGTGATTCTTAGGCACACTAGAGTTTCAGGATGGCTTTAGAACAGTCATTCTTAACGTTGGTTTCAGATACAAACAGCCTAGGGAACTTTAAAAAATCCAATGACCAAGTCACACTTCAGTCCAATTAAATCAGAATGGGGATTGGGGTGAGGGAAGTATCAGTCATTTTTAAAGCTTCCCAGGTGATTCCAATGTGCACTCAAGTTGGAGAAACACGGCTTTAGATTCTGCTAAAGAAAGTGAATTTTATAGATTAAGTTGTTCTCTAACCTAACTATGTATCAAAATCCCCTGGGGAGCTTTTAAAAAGATATACACTGATGCCAGGCCAGACAGATGAAGTTTCTGATTTAATTGGTCTGGGACCTGGGTATTTTTTTAAGCTCCACAGGTGATTGTAATGCGCAGCAAGGCTTTAGGACCTGTAGTACAATCATTCTCAAACTGCAGAGTGCATCAGAAAGAATCACCTTGAGGATTTACTGGGCACCACCCCCATAGTTACTTAATTAGTGAGTATGGGTTGGAGCCTGATAGTTTGTATTTTTTTTTTTTTTTTTTTTAGCCACAACGCTACTTTTTTTTTTTTTTTTTGGCTGTGTTGGGTCTTCGTTTCTGTGCGAGGGCTTCCTCTAGTTGCGGCGAGCGGGGGCCACTCTTCATCGCGGTGCGCGGGCCTCTCACTGTCGCGGCCTCTCCCGTTGCGGAGCACAGGCTCCAGACGCGCAGGCTCAGTAGTTGTGGCTCACGGGCCTAGTTGCTCCGCGGCACGTGGGATCCTCCCAGACCAGGGCTCGAACCCGTGTCCCCTGCATCGGCAGGCAGATTCTCAACCACTGCGCCGCCAGGGAAGCCCCGATAGTTTGTATTTTTAACTAGTCTCCTGGTGCTGCTCGTCAATGGATCACACTTTGGGAACCACTACACTCATGCATGTCATGACAAACCATGGGATGTTTTTCTTTAGTTAAAAGACATAATTAAGTTCCTGTCTTAAAAAATAATAGCTTCAATGTTGAAGAAAGATTTGAGAGGCAGTGAGAGTATGCAGGAAGATGGAACCCGGTTCTCATTCCACTGCAAAAGCCCTGAGCAACTGGCTGGGGAAAGGAGCCAGGTGTAAAGCACATTTCAGGGGAGACTTAGCAGGGAGGGTTTAACGAAAGATGATGCTGAAGTTGCTAGCTTGGGTGACCATGTGGATGATGTTGCCAGTAGCTGAGAATAAACAGCATTGGTGACAAGATACTTGGTATTGAATAACAGTTGGATTTAAGGTGCTGGTGGGACACATTCAGATGGAGAAAGTGCCAGTAAGTACAAACAGGCATCTGCGTTCAGGAGAAAGGCCCAAGATAAAACTGCAGGAAAAATCAGCACATGCATGAATCAGAGGACCTTGGGCAAGAAGTGACTGTCACAAGTAAAAGGGTGACAAAGGATTTAACCCAAGGGATCCCAAGAGTTAAAATGGATGAGAAAACAAAAAGGAATCATAGGAAGCAAGGGAAGAGATAGTCAAGACGTAGAAAACTGTTCCTGACGTCAAATCCTGCAAGGGTACTCACACTGAGTAATATTATTTTACAAAGAAGTCATTGCATTCGACCCCTGGAAGACCATGGTTTTCGTAGAGCAGTAGGACAGGAGTGGTGTTGTGCCTGGGTCCATCATCGGTGAATCCTGGCCAATGTTGGACCTGAACGAGTTTCCCAAGGGAACTAGAGTAGGAATATTTGGCTTTGTTTAACTGAGACATTAAATGAAGATAACAACATCTACACTTGGTTATTAATTTAATCAAGTTATAATTTTTAAAAGACATTTCAAATGTTATAATAGCTCATAATTTCATAGAATGATTTAAAACCTAACATTAAAAATGTGCTATCAGGTGGAAAATCAAGGAGGTAATACCTAAGTGAGGGGTTGGCTTTCACATTTTCTGACAGGAAGCTACAGCAAACCAAAATGTTTCCTCTATAGTCTAGAATATCTAATTGTCGAACCTTAGTACAGAACAATTTTACTCAGGATATTTTTAATTAACAACATCTCTTTTACTAGAAAATATAGGAAAAAGTTCTGCTAAATAGCTTTGTAATGTTTTCCAACAGCAATTAACTCAGATAAAAAAAGAAAGAAAGAAAGAAAAAAGACATTTTTATTCAGCAATGTATGTCATAAAAAAACAATCTTCACCCAGATCCTACACTACCCTTCAGCAGACGTATGCTTTTCTAAGTGATGTTAGGGTAGAATATAGTAGCATATGCCCATCACCCCCATGGGGATGACTAAGGATAAATTAGACTGAGGGGATAACTTTAGTAGTACTACTAATATTGGAAAACGCTAAACATAAAACTGTTTAACTGCTTTAAACTGGAGGCAGATGGTGAGGGTGGAAGCAATATGCACATAGGATCTTGCTGGTGAAACGTTTAAAATCCGTAGAAAAGGAACTGCTCACTTTTAAAATAACCTTAAAAAGCCTGAGTCTAAAGCTAACACACACTCATGGTTGAGGACTTGAAAATACCTAAAATTATAGAAATGAAATTGGTAATTCTACAAATGTAATGTGGGGTTTTTCTTTGGTCTGTTTTTTATAGTGTGTACTCGTATACACAAACATACTTTTAAATAGGATCATGCACCATATTGTTTTTGTATCCTGCTCTTTATAATTAGATTATAATTATAATATTAATATTAATATATTATATTAATATTATTATATTATATTAATAATATAATTAATTGTGATTATAATTTCCCTATCCATTAAATATTTTTAAAAATGTGATGATTTTTTAATGGCTACACATTATTTATTATACAGGTGGCCTATCATTTAAAGCATCACTCTTCTTACTATTCAATGTTTAGGCTGTTGCTATTTTTGTGCTATACAATGCTGCAATTAACATCCTGAAATATGTATTTCTGAATACTTTTCTGATTTTTTCCTTAACTTATATTTCATGAAGAGCAAATAATAGTTCAAGGGATATGAACTATTTTTAGGGTTCTTGACATAAAATATCACTCTGCTTTCTAAAAAGACTGTAAATTTACATCAATGTACTGAGAATACCCATCTCACTGTACCATTACCAGAAAATGATTATTACCATGTATGCTTTTAATATTTGCAAATCAGGTGAAACCTGGTATTTCATTATTTTGATTTGCATTTATTTGATTAGTGAGAGACTGAACTTTTCATTTGTTTACTTGTCATTTCCATTTCTTCCTTTGTGAGCTGTCTGTTCATGTACTTTGCCTATTTGTTTAGTGGGATATTAGAATTTTTTCTTACATTATTTAAAAGAGCTCTTTATGACTTAATAATACTAAACTTCTGCCCATTATATTTGTTGCAGATATTTTCGGTTATTTGTTAGTGTTTTCATTTTGTTTATGATATTTAACTTACAGAATTTTAAACTCTTAATATACTCATATTATCAATCTTTTCCTTAGCAATTTCTTCCACTTTTCTATGCTCAGAAATTATTTTCCCATCCTAAACATACAAATATTCAACTGCATATTAATTTTACTTTTTAGGGCTTACTTTTTTGCAGGTAAGTTAAAATACATACAGAAACCATTTTAGTATATAGTATGAAGAAAGCTCACCTCACATATTTTCATACAGAGAGCCAATTTTTTCAATATCATTTGCTGATTAAACTTTTTCTTTCTCAGTGGTGTGTGATGTTTCCCTCATCATATTGTCTTCAAACTCTGTCAACTTTTATTTCATGTGTAAATGGCTGCTTGCATTTGTATCATTTTATGATATGTGTTAATCTCAGGTAGTCAGGTCTGACTCACTGAATTCACTTGGCCAACTCTATCGACCCAGTCTTCCAAATGTGCTCTAGAGTCATCATGCCATGTTACCACAGTGAGCACTTGTCATCTTTATGGTCACCCAGTATCTTCTGAACAGCCTCTCTACAGGAGAGAAATTTCCCATATCATGAGACCTGCCTCCCCAAGCTTGGTACTCCCACCCACTTTTCCAGCTTTCCTTGTATCTAGAGCAGGGGTCCCCAGCCCCCGGTCTGTGGCCTGTTAGGAATCAGGTCGCACAGCAGGAGGTGAGCTTCATCTGCCGCTCTCCATCACTCGTATTACTGCCTGAACCACATACGCCCCCGCCCCTGCCCCCGCCCTGGGTCTGTGGAAGAACTGTCTTCCACAAAACCGGTCCCTGGTGCCACAAAGGTTGTGGACCGCTAATCTAGAGCACAGGTGAGGCTTTGCCAATTAAGTCTAACTCAACTTTAGCTTGAAAGAAGGCAGTATGAGGAAGGAGGTGCCAGAGGAATCAATTTTGGTGGCAAAGGTGGTGGTGGAGGCATCCCTCTTGGATGGCAACAGTGTCAGAGTTTCTGGAATCCAGATATCAGGGGGAGCAGTAGCCATGACTTGCACTGGCACAATGCCAAACTGTGGTTGGGCACCGTGGCCTTCAGGCTATGTGGCCTTCAGTGCTCACTCTCTGGCCCTTCTGACAGTTCTGTGAGCTACGTAATACACCTTAATAAATTCCTCTGCTTAAACTAGATAGAGTGAGTGTGGTGCTTGTAATGAAGGAAACGGAGTTACACACCACACACACACACACACACACACACACACACACACACACACGCAAGGATTCTGATGGGAACTACCTAAGTACTGTAATATAATTTGGGGAAATGATAATATTTAGGCTTTTTTAACCTTTTCTCCAACGAATATGGCGTGTCTTTTCATTATGCAAAAACAGTTTAGATTTCAAATAAAGTTTTGTTGTTTCTTTATAGCAATCTCTTTCAAGTCTCTTTCTAATTACTTCAGAGGCATGATATTTTATGACTTTTTTTGCAGGGGAAAGGGAGTGTGGGAAAAGAAAGTAGAATGCTATCATGAATTGATGCCTTTCTTTCAGTATCGTTTATAACTGGTTAAAATTGATAATATACAGTAAGATTAATTTCTATATATTCATCTTATATACAACCTACTTGATGAATGCTTTTGTTAATTTTAATGCACACCTTATTCTGTTGGATATTCTAGGTTATTTATATCATCTAAATTAAAAAAATTTTTACCACCTTTGAGTTACAGATTTTGTTTCAGTTTTAAGTGTTGCTTGACTGCAAAGAACCTCTAGAATAAAGTTAAATATTAATGGGGAGAGATTTTCATAGAATTCCTCTAGTATTTTACTTTAGTAAAGTAAGATATTGACCATTAGTCTAAACTAGATATGTCTCTTACTACATTATGGAATTCTTTGTTCATTCTCAGTCTCTAAAGAGTTTTTAGCAGAAATGGATGTTTAATTTTATAGTGTTCTTTCAACATCTGTTCCGATGAACATTTGACCCATTGTTATGATGTATTAGTAGTGTTCATACTATTAAACCAATCAGCATTCTTGGGATAAACCTCAGGAGTTTATTGTAAATAATTCTTACAGTATTCTATTAAATTTTAACATTTATATTTCAAAAGCGAAGTTGGGGGGCTTCCCTGGTGGCGCAGTGGTTGAGAATCTGCCTGCCAATGCAGGGGACACGGGTTCGAGCCCTGGTCTGGGAAGATCCCACATGCCGCGGAGCAACTAGGCCCGTGAGCCACAATTACTGAGCCTGCGTGTCTGGAGCCTGTGCTCCGCAACAAGAGAGGCCGCGATAATGAGAGGCCTGCGCATCGCGATGAAGAGTGGCCCCCACTTGCCACAACTAGAGAAAGCCCTGGCACAGAAACGAAGACCCAACACAGCCATAATTAATTAATTAATTAATTAATTAATTAATTAAAAAAGGTGAAGTGGGTTGGTGCTTTTCTTATTTTGTGCTTTATGAGCATTTTCTTTTTATTTTCTTCTGTGAGGTACAAGCAAATCACTGTTTTTCATGCTAGTATGTTATTACCTTTAAGTCTTTAAAACACACACCTGAATGCATATTTTACTAATTAATAAATTCAAAAGGAATGCAGTATAACTCTTGTTTCCTGCCTCACTCCCCAAAATCAGTCAAGGAACTTAGTGTATGTGTACTTCTGCCACATCTCCATCTCTCATCTTAGTTGATATGAGTTCCAGATTTACATTGCTAATGGTGAGTCATTATTTATACTACTACATTTTTAAAAAACCTTTTCAAGCTTTCATTTTTCTATTAATGCTCACCACTGTACTTTTATACCTAATTTTTCCAATTCTTTAATTCTTCATTTTAATTTAACTCTCAGTCATCTTCTATTTATCTTTAAGTGAGTTTCTCAGGAAAGATATGGAAAGTACATTTTACGTGACCTCGAACATATGAACATACACATATATATGTATAATATCTTAGCAAATAGAGCTCTTTGACTACAACATCATTATACAGCACTTTGTGGAAGGAAAGTCTGAGGCCAGTATGAATTTTATACCTTTGTAAGCAGTTAGTTTTTTGGGTTTTTTTTTCCTGTTCAGATATTTTTCCTTCATTACTCAAAAATTTAAAAGTCATGGGACTACATTTAGGGCAGAGTTTTATTTGTTTCTTTTCTTTTCTTTTCTTTTCTTTCTTTCTTTCTTTCTTCTTCCTTCCTTCCTTCCTTCTTTCCTTTCTTTCTTTCTTTTTTGTTACTCAATTTTTCTTCCAACTTGGGAAAGTCTTCATTAATAGTATCTTTCATTATTGTTTTTTTTCCATTTATCTGGTCCCGCACCAAAAGGATATACTGCTATAAATTAATTAATGAATTCCCAATTTATCTGGTATGGATGTTTAATACCAGAAAGTATAGTTTCTTAAATCTAACACAGAAATTTGAGGCTGTTGCGGGGAGGTGGGCAGCTGATGTCTCTGGTCAGCTCAAAAAGCAGCTTTCCTGTTTCCGGAAGTGACTGCCAGATATTTTGGTGTAGGAACTAAGTCCCCTCTGTTGGGGTAAGTAGTGTAGGAGGGTGAAATCCACCTTTGTCTTCTGCCTATTGAGTTGTCATACTGTTTCTGAGATCTAGCCATGAGTTGACTGTTTTTGAATCATGAGATTTAGTGTTGTACACAGGGGTAGTTCTTCCTAAAGACGTAACCGATCATTGGTGTATTCTTAATCTCCAGTATTACTGCAGTTTTACAAATTGGGGATGGTGGGATATTACAAATATTTCAATGAAAAGCATGATTAACTACCAAACACTCAAGGGTTGACCCGTAAGTTAACCATTCACTCTGAGGTATGTTAATGTCAGTGACTAAAATTAGGTTTTGCAACTTCTATCTTGCTAGTTCAGATACCAACTTCTATCTTGGCATTTCAGGAAACAAAATGGTAAGTAGGAGCAGGTTAGATAGAACATATTCATGACAGAAATGGTTAAGGCCTCACATCACCAGAAGAAATAAATATCCTTCATTTATGTCAACAATAAGAGCAGGATGGATGAAATAGAACAACCGACAAAGCAGACTGCTACTGGTTATGTGAAATTTGTTGCAGAGGAGGTATCTACATCTCTTGTGTTAAAAGTCTGCCTGGGTCTCCAGAGGAGGGAGAAGAATTTGCATTTGGCCTTTCTCTTTTGAAAATCAAAACTGTCAAATGAAATGACTAGTGATAAACTTAAAACCCACATTTCCCGAATTCCACTGAAATAATGGCACAAAAGAAATAAATGTGAACTAAGTCAAGGTATTTTTTTTTCTTTCAATTTCAAGGATGCTAGAATGTGTCCATTCCCCAGCCAAATTACTGATCCCACAAGGAAGCAGGCTTTTTTTTTTTTTTTTTTTTTTTACCAATTAAGGAACTTGCTTCATTTCCTGCATTTGGCCTATTTAAAATGATTTGCATCTCTTAACATTGAAGTGGGGCATGTTCTTTGCCTGAGGATCTCACATATACACACACACACTCTCTCTCTCTCTCTCTTTCTCTCTCTCTCACTCACTCCCTCTTTCAAAACCTTCAAAACTAAATTCATTCCTTTAATGACTGGTTGGTCACTCCGGTAACTATTGTAGAGTTCTGGAACATTTCCACATGTGCAAAAGGAGGCTTTCAGGCCTAAAAGTTCCAGTTTATAGATATACCTACCACTAACTGAGATGTAATGTTACACCAAAGAATCAAAGGGGATAGCCTTCAAAGTGTGCCTGGGAGGCCCAGGCAACAGGACAACCAATTTTCCCATCGAAAGTCCAAATGGAACATCCATCCTCATATGATGATAAAATGAAAAAAGTGACCATATCTAGAACATGCTTGTGGGTCATTCAGGCATGTCCCCCTCCCTCCATTTAGGTCTGTAGAGTCCAACCTGCTGTCCCACCCAACTCTTTTCCTTAATATTTTAGATGCTGACAGACCATTTTCCTTCAGACCCTAAAGCATGATCCCAATGAAGAACACAAGGCCAATGTGAATTAATACTGAAAACACAGGGTGAAAACAACTCCTTTAAAACAAACCAAAAAAAAAAAAAAAAAAAAAATCTGGGAATATGGAGTTATAGCCTTAGAAAACATACTTCAAAAGATTATTAGAAAAAATACATGTAATTCAACCTCCTCCTTTAACAGAAAAGGAAATTAAAGCCAAATAAAGAGACTTGACTGACAGCAGATCACCATAAAGCTTTAAGAATATTAACCTGAAATATCACTTCTTTTTATCTAAGGAAAAAAGATGAACATAGTGCATGTAATCAAATGCTGGGTTTTAGTTCACACCTGATACCTTAAGTGATGGACCACTTTGGAATGTTTATGCTTTAGGGGAAATCCTTTGGTGCCCCTATATCAGAGATTCTCCACCAGTGACGGGGAATGTCAGCATGAGATTCAGCAGCAGTATAATTAATGGATGCACAGTTCTCATAAAAATGGGTAGGGATTTCCTCTCTCAGCACACTTGTTTACTAGGTAAGTGCCATTTCCTGCTGACCATCCTTGATCTGATTTAGTCACATTGAGGGTTGTTAATACACTATTATCCTGCTCATCTCCTGACTACCAGTTACTCTTTTCATGTATCAGAGCAATAGTTCATTCCTAAAATAATCTGGGATTTTTCCTCTATCCTCAAAACACACCATGAATGATAACTGTAACAACAAAATGCCTGTAAACCTATGTGTTTCTTTTTGTAAAAAGTGAGCTCCCCCCTCCACTTTGGGGGAGGTGGGGGCAAGTTCTTTGACAGAGTAGAAGAGAAGAAACAGAAATGAAGAAAAACATTGATCTAGGCACTGTGTCTCGCCCAGGAGAAAAGAGTGAATCAAAGCTCGCTCTGGAAGGCAGCTATGCTCACCACGACTTGGGATTAACATATACACACTACTATATATAAAACAGATAATCAACAAGGACCTACTGTATAGCACAGGGAACTCTATACTCTGTAATAACCTATATAGGAAAAGAATCTGAAAAAGAATAGATAGTATATGTATAACTAAATCACTTTGCTGCACACCTGAAACTAACACAACACTGTAAATCAAATAAACTCCGATACAAAAAAAATAAAACATAAGATGTGAAGTTAAATAAAAGAAATAAAATAAAATAAAAAAATAAAAAATAAATAAATAATACTGAAACTGGCGGGGGGCGGCGGGGGGAGCTCACTCTGAGGATGTCCCAGGTCTTCCCTGATCCCTCCAGAAGGCATTTTTGGGGCCAGATTCCAGAGCCTCTTCTTGGAGGGGTGCAAGAGGCAGTGACTGGGAAGCAGCGTTCCAGACCTGGCTCTGACACCAACAAGCCATGCGATCCTCAACACTTGGCTGCACGGGGTCTCAGTGTCCTTAAAACCGTTTTCAAACCTGAATGTGTATGTGTGCGCGTGTACATGCTAAATCTTTAACTCAAGCAAAAGACTACTTTCTATCCTCAAATGTGACAAAGTTTGAGCGTCTCTGGCTGAAGCAAAGGTGGAGTGGGGGACTGCAAAGCCCATTTCCACATCACCCTTCCCGCTCCCTAACCCTGAGGCAGCTCCTCTATAACTGCTGTGGTTCTGACCCACTGGAGTTGGCTCCTTTAAAAAAATGCTGTTCATTTCCCAAGTCAGCTCTAAACCAGAGGAAGTACACAGCAGAGGGACCTCCAAAGGCTGGTGTGCCAAAATGAAAATATCACAGACTACTACAAATGTGTCCCAGCAGAGACTGCTACAAGGAGGCCACGTTCCATTGCCAGCACCCCACTTGCAGACTGCGACAAGCCTGTGCTCTACTTTGTTTTGTATTTACACACTGTATTATCTTATCATTTTAACTACATTATGAATTCAAACTGGTCATAATAATACTTTGACAGTTTCTTCAAACCTCACACTGTGTGGCACTTTATCATATTGCAAATACTATCACATTCAGGCAATACGAGACTACAAGGGGAAAGTTCTATTATTTCCCTTTTATAGATAAGGAAGTTGAAATCTAAAGAGTGACTTGCCTGAATTAACGCTGCTGATACACAGAGCGCTGAGGTCCGGTGTCTATTACATACACCATTTAGTACGCTTATCAATTGTTCGAGATCTCAAAATTAAAAGGGTTTGGGGAGCATGATTACTGAGTTACATAGTAGCTGGAGGTTTCTACACTAGAGTCTAGTCCTCAATGCCTGGGAAAGCAGGAACACAGTGTGAAGTGGTAACAACTCCACAGCTTTGTGTAATAGTTCCTTCTCTATTTACCTCACTAACTTCACCAGGTCACCATGATGTTAGTGGGTGCAAAGTTCCTGGAAGTTTATAGAGCTAGCCATTGTTTCACCTAGAGAGAACACACTTGAGATGTACTTGGAAACGCGTAAAGTTGTTCTGGTGCCTACATAACACATTCTTGATCCTTATTAAATGTCATCTGCAGCAAGCATTAAAGAGCATTTCCTGTGGACCCAATCTTTGACTCTTAATGACTCAAAAATCTCAGTCAGACAACAATGGATGGCCCAACGACACAAATACAAGACAATAGAAGGCCAGCACTTTAAAGAATACCTTCCCAGATTAGGCTGAGAAACTAATCAAAGTTGATCACAAAGATTTATGTACAATGCTATTCACCACAATATTACTTATAAGAACAAAAAACTGGAAAGAGCCAAAATACTCATTACGGGGAGGTAACTATGGCACATTCATGAAATGGAATATATCTACTCATTAAAACCAAGTATTTGAAACAACAATGAAAAGTATTTAATGGTATGTAAAAATCTCAAAATAATACCAGAAGAAAATGATCTAGATACAAACTTATATCTGATCCCATACTTACATATATATATATATATATATATATATATATATATATACAAAGCTATGTGTACATATGTAATTTTATGTTTGTATGTACAAATTTACAGATACATAAATGTTATAAACATTATAATAGATGTAGATGTGTAAAATCTACATATTTAGACAAATACCCAATTGTTAAGTAGTTAATTCTGAGTGGTGAATAAGAATATAAATGATGTTTATATTCTTCTTTATACTTTCCTGTATTTTCCAAACTTTCTATAACAAACATGTAGAGCTTTTGTGAACAGGAAAAAAAGGTTTTTAAAGACATTTTTTAAAAACCTAAAATTTCTTTTTTAAAATAAAAATGATCTCTTCTTCCTAAAACTATATGACTTTTCTTGTATGTATGTATGCTCTCCTAAATTTTCTCCACCTCTCTCTTCCCTAGTCTACAGAAACCAAATCTGCTATCAATTCTAATGTAGGAGTGTGGATGGGCTCCTCTTCCCACAGCTGAACCCTCTAAATTGGTGATAGTTAACAGATTGTATGTACACCTTAACATCCCATGACAAACTCTGCAATTACCCACTGTTACTCCTAACATCAAAGCTTAGAACTTGAAAAGCCTGCAATTTGCATGGCTTTGTGGAGAAGTGCTCACACATTACCACAGTAAATACAACAATCTGCATTAAAGCATCATTAAAGCTGAAATTGTAATTATGCCAGGGTAAGTTCAAAGATAGAGATGGCATTGCTAGACGTGATATTTAAGAAAATGCTCTTTAGTGTAGGTACTTGAATTTAAAACACAGACTTTTAATCCTCCCTTACAGGTTGCCCAAGAGGGAGCATCTAGCCTTCTACCAAGGGTGCGGGGCTCTTAATGAAGACAGCTGGCTGATCCCCAGGCTAACAGGACCCTTACCTCAAGTTCTTTTATCTCTATGGAACAGTTAGGTTTCCTGTGATACAAATCCACACACTCTCACCAGCCTAATGGGCTGAAGAAGACAGTCTGTATTTACATATAGCTGAGAATTTTTCACTCTAGTTCAGAGACAACTTGGGAGTAAGCTAGTGAAGAGGGTGCCAGAGCATCAAAGTGCCAGAAAAACCGAAGTCACTGTGACAGTCACCAAAGCAGACTGTCCAGTCTGAGCCCATCAGGTAGTGAAAACCTCAAGGGTGAGGAGAGAAGTGATTCAGCAAGGATTTTAAATGTACCTTTTTACTTTCTAGGTCATCATTTACTTATCATATATCTTAGAATAAAAGCAACCCTAAACGTAAGGCAATCCCTTATTTCTCAACTAGCATATAAAAAAGGTTTTTTGGGGGGCCAATTTGAATATATAAACTTCCCAGAGATTTAGAAGATATAATAATACATGTCATTTATATATTTTAAATCAATGAAATACATAATTATCATACTTAAGAGATTTAAATCTGAAAATGTCTAATCTCAAAGACAAAGTTGATAAACCAATTATTTTAATATTCGTTTGTAATATTTTATAGAATTTGAAATTAAAAATATTCTATATCTCACTAACTTTAGAGAAAACTGGCTATTTGAGACCTGAGTTTCTTAAGTATTCTTATCCATCTAAAATTTTTAAGAATCTCTTTTCTCAGAGACAAAATAACTTCAAGAATTCCCAATGTCTTTTCTCTATCAGAAAGAGAACATTTCAGATTTCCTTAATTTCAGTGAAACACTGCCTTGTTTGATTGCTCTGTGGACTTGGGAGGGGGTAAAGCACCTTAGCAACCAAACTAATAAAGAGTATAAAAGGCAACAGCTCCCTCTCAGCTTTTAGCAATGGTTGAAACAGATTATATTATGGACAAGGCAAATGAAAGATTTGCTAAAATGACTTTCAAAATAAAGTTATTAAGATAATGCACTATAATGCGTGGGGCTTCGTAAGTACTCAGACAGATATTTCAGAGGACTTTCTCTTTGCGGGGAAAACAAACCTTGCCTTCGATCAGAAGTTCGGTGCATTTTTAGTCAACAGAGTAAAAATGACCTCTGTGCATTTCTTTATAAACAGTTATTTACTCTTTCAACAAATATTTGTTATGTGCCCCATAGAGATTACTGACTTGATGCTAAAATTCACCAGTCCCTCTCTGGGAGCCCTGTCTTCTTTTGGCATCTGTGACACTACCTTCTCCTCTTTCCCTCCTGCCTCTCAGCTTGCTGCCTCTCAGTTTCTTGTCGGCTACTTGTCTTCTCAGAATGTCTAAATGTTGGCCTTGTAGACTCAGTTCAAAGTTCTGTCTTCAGAACCTCCAAAACTCTTTCCCTCAATGATTTTATCCCCTCCCCATGTTTTAAATACTGTCTATAAATGCATGGTCCAGACTGTTATCACCAGCACAGACTCCTGAGTTTCAGGCCCATGGAACAACTGTTTATTTACATCACTTACAAGTCTCTTGGGCATCTTAAATCCGATCAGCAGCAAAGTGAACTCTTAAGCGTTATCTCAGATCTGTTCTTGTCTCCTGTATCTTGGGAAGCACCCCTTCCACTGACCCATGTTCTCAGCAAGGTCTCTGGAAGCCACCCTTGATCAACTCTCTCTCACCCCACAAATCCATCCGTAAATATTGTCAATTCTAACTTGAAAAATATGTAATGAAGATCCAATTGGTACTTAAGGAACCAAACCAAGCCAAAGAAAATCCACAGTTGATGCATAAACACAAAAAAAGTTGCCAAATTTTGATTTAAAAAAATAAATAGAAAGGAATAGCGCTTCCCAAAGGATGGAGGAGCAAAATCTTCCTAAGTGGCTGCCCAGGGGACCCATGTTCACAAACAAAAACAAAAACAATACCACTTTTGTTAACACAGGGGTGCATTAAGATTAAATTTAGCAGTAAGCTTCCAAAAGCTTCAATTTATAATAAAGGAGAAACCAAAAAGCTAAATCAAAGACCATTCAGGTTAAATTCTACATTTAGATTTAGGGGACTATCTAGAGATTAGGGGAAAGATGCCAGTCTTTATCTATCTATGTATCCATCTATCTATTTATTTATTTATTTATATTTAGAGATTAGGGGAAAGATGCCAGTCATTAAATTATCATTAGGAATATACTACATGTAAACATTACACTCTTCTCAAAGAACCAAAATGATAAATGCAGGTCACAGGACAGATGGAGCTGCATGAAGGAATTAACAAATACTAATGATGTTGGTATATACCCCTGATTAGTGACTCAACACAAAGCCATACCCAAAACTAAGAAAACACAATGACTGACGTCAGTTCATCTGATTTTATCATCCTTTTCCTTAAGCAGGAAGGGCAAGATGTGTCATTACTCAGGCCAACAATTGGCAATTACACAAAGGCTAAGGATTAAAAAAAAACCAAAAAAAACAAAAAACTGTGGGTACAACGTGAAATAAGAAAGATGTATTCTCCGTAATTCAGAGAAACTGATTTATCAAATACTTGAAATCACAGAACAGATGCATTGCGAAATCATACACCGTGGACACACATACTAGATTAAGAACTCTGGTCTTGAGCTCATTTAAGGTTTTAATAAAAGCAGATGATTCCAAGGTAATGTTCCACCCAAGGGTGACTATGTTCAGCCATATGATTTGCCAATTTTACCTACATAAAACGAAACTCTATGAGGAGGACATCAAGGTGCTCTCACCTGAACACAATGTTTTACAAGTTTAAGTTGATTTTGTTGAGATCTGCTTATAAGTAGAAAAAAATAACGAATGACTATATCAGAGATTGCTCTTGAGTAAAACAAGAAAGTTTCTATCACTTTAAAGAAAGAGTGGTTATATGGGACATCTGCAAACTTAATTTGCATTAAGGCTAGCCATCAATTTGCTATGACTCTAGAAGCACACAACCTTGCTTTGTCGTATTCCTCAAATATAAAGAAGCAAAGCAACCATCTGTCTTGTACCATGTCTGTGTAGCCAAAGGAGGTCACTGCCCTGCTGATTGAACATTTTTATTAAAGATCTACAAATCATATTTAAACAGTCTGGCAAACAATATTTCAAGCACAGAAAACCTACTGAAAGCTTGAATGAAAGTCACAAAACAAAATGATGAAACAAAGGCACCTTTACGCTCAGGGCTATGTCCCTAGTCTCACCTTATCTAAGAAGAAATCTTTCACTTATACCTAAAGATCATTCATCTCTATTGACTAGGTTGTTCCCACCAGCAAACTAAAATTCATGGTAACGGCTTTCCTTCTGTGTGCTGCATGCAAACCTGATGGGGCCACAAATATCTGAGCAGAAATATGTAAGTGTACCGTCTCCCCCTAGTCATCTAGGGGGTTGAGAGAAACTGTCTTAATGCCTTTTTTTTTTTTTTTTTTTTTTTTTAATACTGCTATCTTCCTCCCTTTGTAGGCTAGCCTATAAGGTTTAGGAAGAATTCAAAAAAGACCCTGTTCCTCAAAAATTCACTCACTGCCTGGGAAAACCATCACCCTAAATGGCAGACTAAGAACACGAGGAGGTAAAGAAACACTTCACTGATATTAAGCTTGTCAAAATTAAGAGTCAGGGGAAACAGTGAGGTCAGAGCAGCGATTCTTAGAGGAAGACCAGCCTTGTTTTTTAAAAAAAAAAAAAAAGAAACTGTACAACAACTAGATAAGACAAAAACAAAAATGGAAGAAATCCATTTTATATATATAAAAAAAATGGAAGAAAGAAAAAGACAAACTTGATGACAACAAAATTAAAAATAAAAACTTGCATTCATCAAAAAACAGCATTAAAAAAATAGCAAATCATGGGGCTTCCCTGGTGGCGCAGTGGTTGAGAATCTGCCTGCCAATGCAGGGGACACAGGTTCGAGCCCTGGTCTGGGAAGATCCCACATGCCGCGTAGCAACTAGGCCCATGAGCCACAGTTACTGAGCCTGTGCGTCTGGAGCCTGTGCTCCGCAACAAGAGAGGCCGCGATAGTGAGAGGCCGGTGCACCACAATGAAGAGTGGCCCCCGCTTGCCGCAACTGGAGAAAGCCCTCGCACAGAAACGAAGACCCAACACAGTCATAAATAAATAAATAAATAAATCAATAATTTTTTTAAAAATTAGCAAATCAGAAAAGAGTATCAGTGAGATGACAAAAGATAACTAAAACATGCACAAATTATTCAGCTCACACCTGCTAGAATAGCTATTATCAAAAATGACGAGAGATAACAGGCCTTGGTGAAGATGTGGAGAAAAGGGAATCCTTATACACTATTGGTGGTAATGTAAATTGGAGTAGCCACTGTGGAAAATACTATGGAGGTTCCTTAAAAAATTAAAAAGAGAACTACCATATGATCCAGCAATCCCACTTCAGGGTACATATTGGAAGCAAATGCAATCAGTATCTTAAAAAGATACCTGCACTCCCATGTTCACTGCAGCATTATTTACAGTAGCCAAGACATGGAAACAACCTAAGTGTCCTTCAACAGATGAATGGATAAAGAAGATGTGGTGTGTATGTACAACAGAAATACTCTCCAGCTATAAAAAAGAAAGAAATCCTGCCATTTGCAACAACACAATGAATCTTGAGGGCATTATGCTGAATGAAATAAGTCAAAGAAAAATACTGTATGATCTCAGTAATATGTAAAATCTAAAAACAAAACAAAAACAAAAAAACAAACTCATAGATAGAACAACAAAGTGGAAGAAATTAAAAACCACAAGACTGGTGGTTGCCAGAGTTGGGGGGTGGGTGAAATGGGTGAAGGTGATCAAAAGGCACAGACTTCCAGTTATGAGATAAATAAGTTCTGGGGATGTAATGTACAGCATGGTGACTAGAGTTAGCAAAACCGTATTGTATATTTAAAAGCTGCTGAAAGAGTAAATCTTAGAAGTTCTCCTCCTAATACACATATACGGAATCCAAAAAAAAAAAAAAAAAAGGTTCTGATGAACCTAGGGGCAGGACGGGAATAAAGACACAGACATAGAGAATGGACTTGAGGACACAGAGAGGGGGAAGGGTAAGCTAGGGTGAAGTGAGAGAGTAGCATTGACATATATACACTACCAAATGTAAAACAGATAGCTAGTGGGAAGCAGCCGCATAGCACAGGGAGATCAGCTCAGTGCTTTGTGACCACCTAGAGGGGTGGGATAGGGAGGGTGGGAGGGAGATGCAAGAGGGAGGGGATATGGGGATATATGTATACGTATAGCTGATTCACTTTGTTATACAGCAGAAACGAACACAAAACTGTAAAGCAATTATACTCTAATAAAGATGTTAAAAAAAAAAAAGTTCTCCTTATAAGGAAAAAAAAAGTGTAACTATGTGAGGCGATGGACATTAACTAGACTTACTGTGGCAGTCTTTAAAAAAAAGATATATAATCATTGTGTTGTACATCTTAAATACAGTGTTACATGTCAATTATATCCCAATAGAACTGGAAAAGGTACTATGATATTATGCTTGGCCTCTGTCAACAGAACCTGAAAAACTTTAACATTAGTGTTGGCAAGTGTGGAGTAAAGAAAAAGTTACAGCATATGCATTTCAGTCACATGTACAGATGTACAGACACATACACACACACACAATACGTACAGGAAAAAAGGCAAGAGATACAATAAAATGTCAGCAGGGTTATCCTTGGATAGTGGGTTTAAAGGGGATTTATGGGCTTCCCTGGTGGTACAGTGGTTAAGAATCTGCCTGCCAATACAGGGAACATGGGTTCGAGCCCTGGCCAGGGAAGATCCCACATGCCGCGGAGCAGCTAAGCTCGTGCTCCACAACTACTGAGCCTGAGTTCTAGAGCCCGTAAGCCACAACTACTGAGCCCACGTGTCACAGCTACTGAAGCCCGCACGCCTAGAGCCTGTGCTCTGCAACAAGAGAAGCCACGACAATGAGAAGCCCGCGCACCACAACGAAGAGTAGCCCCCGCTCACCGCAACTAGAGAAAGCCCGCGCACAGCAACAAAGACCCAACACAGCCAAAAATAAATAAATAAATAAATTAATTTTTTTTAAAAAGGGGATTTATATTTCCATATAATTTCTCATGTTTTCTACAAACTCTCAGCTTACTGTTACAATCAGAATATCACATTTTATTTTTTAACTGTATCAGCCTTGAAGATCAGAGTCATGGGAACAGAGGCTGCAAAATATCTTGTGAGATTTTATCATACCTTAAAAATGGCTCAGGGTCATGTGGATATTGGTAAGTGGATTAAGGATTTGGTTGGCACAAAGCGCCAACATTTCAGGTTTTACTAAATCTCTTACCACCCAGCTACATATCTTCCAAGCTTATTGTTCACATTCTTGGGGCAGTGTGTTATAATAAAGTTCCTCACCAACATCAGGGATGCTCTCACGTATGTCTCTGGCACCCTGGAATGTTGACTAATCCTGTTCTATCCCAGACTCTCTTCGTTGAATTTATTATTCCACCTTGTGTATTTTTTCTCTATCTCCACTTCACTGCTGGACTACTGACTTTCAATTCTTTGTATCAGTGTGCCTGTCTACAAAACCACTGCCTTTTACCCCCATCCTATTCAGTGTCACATCTGAATAAGTACAACTGATACAGCAGAAATGCAAGGAGAGCAAGTTGTGAAGTGGTGAGACCAATGCATGGCTCCAAAAGAGATGCCAACACAAGTTCAAAAGAGGAAGGGCCTCACAGTTTTCTGAAACAATAAAAACGTTATTGAAAAAGTGTACACGATGTCTCATAGTTTCTATTTGGTAACCACCTTAATTTATACTCTCGGTTGTGTTTGTTAAGCCAAGGCCCCAAGGGTAGAGGTGGGGAGAAGGGAAAATAATGAAGAAATGCACATAGAAATGTTCTCAGGGTGTTTTGAAGAGTGGGATTCGGGATGTTTCATTGCCTAACCCCATGTGTTACCCCAATACTTTCCTGAGTTTTGCAAGTTTCCACTTGGAGTTGTATTGTTCATACAGTCACTCCAGTTCTCTGTTATTTTCACCTGGATGGGCCTCCTTTAGCTCAGTTATATCTTTGAAGAGAGACTTGGTGAGTAGAGCAGCAAATACAGTGGTAACTAATCCTTCAGAAATGAGGTCCCTATATGTGACAGATAGATAGATAGATAGACAGACAGATAGACAGGTAGCTCGATAGATAGATACATAGATAGTAATTTATACAAGTTTTACCAAGTAGATACAAACCTAATAGGTTATGTGTACTTAGTGGTTTAAGAATACTTCCTGTCTTTAATAACTCCTAGAGTTGTCCAATAGGAAAGTGAGGCTTTTTTCCACCTTTCCATCCAGAAACCCTTGTATAAATGAATCTAAGTAGCCAGATGCAAATTCCCAGTAAAACAATTTCTGAAGACACCAAAGGTTAGGTATTTTGACCAATGGGACAACATTTGATTCTAGGACTCTAGAAGTTTGGAGTCAGTGGGTCTCAGTTATTTGACTACATCTAGTCTGTGGCTCATCCTCTGTAAGTATCACTCTTAGAGCGCAGACTTTAACCATTTGAATCAAAATACAATATTGAAGTGATATTGTGCTAGGCAGAATTCTAAAAATGGTCTCCTCAAGATTCCTGTCTCCTAGTTATCCTAACCCTCATCTAGGTACTACTATGAAGGGATTTTGCAGACGTAATTAAAGTTCCACAGCACCTGACTTTAATATACAGAGACTGAGTAACCCTGACCCAATCAGATAAGCCCTTTAAAATAAAAAATTTTCTTTGACTGACAGCAGGATAAGTTAGAGATATGAAGCATGAGAATCACTGGATGTGCCAGTGCAGGCTTGAAGATGGAGGAGGGCAGCTTCTTGCTCACAGCCAGGATAAAATGTGGATCTCAGTCCTACAGCCACAGGGATCTGAATCTGTCCACAATCTGCATAAGCTCGGAAGTAGATTCTTTGCCAGTCTCTAGATAAGAGTCCAGCCCATTGTGAAAATAAAGAAAGCCTCATTTTAAATGGAATGGGGAAGCCCTGAAAGGGGAGCTCTCACACACTACCACTCACACCCCAGCAGGGGGAAGGAAGACTTTCTCCCGGTCCAGCAACAGCTCAGCCACTGAGAACCAACCACCACCCTGGACTCTCCTCCCAACTTCCTCTTTTCTTCTGTAAAAACAAAAGCCTCTCTTCTCTGTTTTTTGGACTTACCTACGGTTTGCTGTAATTCTCTGCTATTCCCAAATAAACTAATTTTGCTGGTAAAATAACTAGCTCTTTTTCTTTTTTTTTTTTTTTAAGGTCAATAACTGACACTGACTCTGGCCTTATGATACCATGAGCAGAAAAAGCAGGTGAGGGTTCCTACAGAAATAGGAGCTTATCCTTTCTACCTTTCTTTGATTTTGGCCTTGAGATACCTTGAGAGCTCCCCTGAAGGCAAACAAGTCAAGCCTACCTAGACTTGTATAGAACTGTAAGATCAATAAATGGATATTGTTTTAAGCCACTAAATTTTTGGTAATTTACTGCATAGTAAGCAGGTATTATTTTGTTTCCTTTACCAGTTTTATTTTTAGAGCCTTATTTTATTATAAAACCACTACACACTAATTTCCCTACTTTCCTATTCTACAAAGATAAACACTGCTTTCTCTTTCCAAAAACTCCTTATGAATATGCATGAATATACAAGTATTTATGCATGTCTATATGCACTCAAACACACACACACACACACACACATATAAAATTACACAGCGTATTTTTTCGCTGAACAGCCTATCTTGGGCAGCTTTCTAACATCAGAACATAAAAGCCTACCTCATTCTTTGTAACAAACATGCAGTCTTGGATTATATACCTGAATTATTTTCTACTAAACCAGCCGCTTAATGAAGGGCATGTTAAATAATAAAGTGGTAACAACTTAATTTTCCATTTGCTAGTTACAAGCAATGCTAGATTTATTATTTTCTGTTATTCTGTGAGATATCAGTAAGATAAATTCCTAGAGATGGATTTGCTGGGTGAAAGGGTAAATGCAGTTGAAATTTTAACTGATACTGCAAACTAACCAAAAGGGTTGTACCAATTCACATCAACACTTATGTGATGTGAGAGGGACTGTTTCTCCACAATCTTGCTATCATTGGATTCTATCAATTTTACAAAATTTTTGACAATATGCTAGATGAACAATAGTGTCTCATTATTCTGGTTCATATTTCTCTTATGATTGCAATGAATCATCATTTCAAACATTTTTGTTGGCCAATTTAATTTTTTTCTATGACACGCCTTTTACATCCTTTCCCCATTTTGCTCCTGGTGCATTCACCATTTTCATATCAAGTTACACAAGCTCTTTGTATATTAAGGCAATCAGATATTTGTCAGTTATGGGCATAGAAATATTTTTCACACTTTGTTTTCTTTTGATTTTGTTTATTACACAGAATTTTTCATTTTAGGAGAGAGATACTAGTCTTTTCCTTTGGGGCTTCTGGATTAAATTTCATGCTTAGAACTAGGAGCTTGTGATTTTTACCTTTCTTTTTTTTTTTTTTTAATGGGACTGACCTGTTCATGGTTCGTTTAGGAATGCCTGGCTGTCAACAAACACTATTTTGTCTGTGGAGATAAGCTCCAGAACATGATGCCAGTATCTCTTCTTCCTCAGGGTACCACTGACACATCTACACAAATAAATTAATGTTCTCGTTTCTACCGATTCATTCAATGGGTATAAATTCATGTGTCAGTGATGCATGGTCTGACTCACATAATCCCTATCTAAGAAAAACAGAAAGTGTATCTACTGGGTGACTAACCACTGAGAGATGGACCTTATTCTTTCTCTTGTTTTTCATGGGGACATCAAGGAACTGTCCCCCTGGCCTCTGTGTACCATACGCAGTAGAGAATGTAGCAATAGTAAGAGGTAAGAGACGCAGTGAGTGAGAAAGCGTTTCGCATTATCAAGATGTGAGGGCAGGTCCTTTATTTAATTTACATTTTATTCTTCTTTTATATAGAAATAGGAACCTACCAGACTGTGATAAATGCCATTTCTCACAAAAAGTCGACAGACTTTTCTACAGCTTCTGAGTGAATAACAACCTGTTATGTTCCTCCATAACATAAGGGGAAATGCTCTCAGAACCTGAAAGACAGGCTTCTCTCTGCCCATTCCTCCGATTAAATACAAAATTATGTTTTGAAGGAAAAAGAATTCTCCAAAGAGAAAAAAAATAATAATTAAAAGGATCATTAAAGTCTTAACAACACTTTCTTTAATCTCAATATTAGAACTGAAGGAAATAATGGCAATAAAAGACTAATCAACAGGCACATCAAGTATGATGCAATTACTACAGAACACTACAAAGAGGAGTAGGATTAAATCTGTTTAATCACAACTGAATTATATGTAAGAAATAAAATTTATCTTATACTTAGCACCTTGTATATACTGCTGGGCACTCTGACAGAGGAATGAAAAGATAAGACAAAGATATAATTCCAGCCGCTGAGTAAAGTATTTGGCCTTGCTTGACCCTCTGGTCAGCTTTCACTATTATGACAATGATATAATAAAAATCTCCAAAGTATAAAGGTAAGAATATAAATAGTTGTGTATTCACCATTCAGCTTTGGAAATATAATATTGCCAACTGCTTACCCCTCTCCACAATTATACCCCCTGACACCTTCTCAGACGTAACTACTAACACAAAATGGGTCTTTAAAATGACCATATTTTCCTTTAGACTCTTACTATAAACGTACATACACAGATACATATTTATATGTGTATGTGTGTGTATCCCTAAACAAAACATTGCACGTAGCATCACATTAACCTTGTATGTATGGTTTAAGTAAGATTCTTTTGCAACTTGCTTTTGTTGCCCAACACTCTCTTTGAGTGCTAGTTCATTCGTTTTCTAGGCGCACGGTGTTCCGTAGATAACTATGCCACAATTAATTTATCTACTTTCCAACTGATAGACATTTGGGCCACATTGCTTCAAAGGTTTAGCTATTACAAATGATGCCACTACGAGCAGTCTAGAGCACACCTTCTTGCATATACGTGTAGGAGTTTCTCTAAAATTTTCCCTCAGAGTAGCATTTAAGGACTTTAGTGGTTTTACTACATACAGTATCATAATTTTATGAATTTGTCCTTTGCCTTTTTAACTTTACCATCTTTTATTTATTACTATGAGGAAAATAAAATTTATTCCAAAGGGGCAACTACGTCTCTCTCTCTCTGTCCCATCTTGTCCCCAAACATGTTTAGATAACTTCCACTCTCAGCTGGAGAGCCCCCCTAAGCAAAAGGACTGCTTTCTGGGGGCCAGTCATAGCCTAGTTTATAAGTCAACACCACCTGAAAGCCTATCGTGTGACAGTTTCCACAAGAGTATAACAGAGGTAGGGCTTAAACACTCATCCTTTCACCCCATCATCTTCCATATCTCGAACACATCTTCCTACAGATCCTGCTCAAAATCTGTGAAAGGAGCTCAAAGTCAAAATTCATTCTACTTTCTGACTTTCATCTCTCTTTTCACCTTTACATTCTTGTACAATCAAGCATGTACTTCCCACACTCTAGCCACACACTAGAAATTCCCCCATCTCTCACCGCTGCCAAAGTCTTGCTCATCTTTCAACATCATGAGCAAGTGGCTCCTTCAATATCTCCCAAACGTTCCTGATTGGAATTAACCCTTCTCTCCGTTGCACCATCTTAGATAGAATTCCAACAAACAAGCAAAAAACACACAAAGCAGTCTTCATTGCATAGTTTTTGTAATGTGGTTCTACCATCCTTCTAAGTAGTTCTTGAGGCCAAGAGTCTCATCTCTGGAATCTTCATTGTCCCAACAATGGTTCTGGATGAAAAGATAAGTTATATCGACACCACTGGCAGGTAAAACTTTAGATAAACTCTTGCCCACGTTACAAGAGGAGACATGTTCTAGACCGCTCAGAGCAGCATTGTTTGTGCTAGCTAATATATACAATAGATAAGTTCAACTTTAGGGAGAAAAGTGCTGAATAGTTTTGACGCACTTTAGGACATGAGACCCCAAAATATGGCGCACTGGCACACTGGCTATTTTAAGGTGAAGGGATTTGAGAAACAGCATGTGCAGGAAGGGCCTTCTGACCTGCCCCGTAAGCAGGTCATAAAACCTTCTTGTGAGAGGCACCCTCCCTACACTTGGAGGAAAGGAGGCTTCTTATCTCTGAAGACAAGGGACACAGAAGAATCTGAACAAACAGTCCTTGCTAACTTTCCCCCAGTTTACTACAACTAGCTCACCTTTGTCCTATACGTCTTTGCACAACTCCCCTCTCTTCACCAAACTACTGTAAAAACAATCCGATTTAACCGTTCCTTTGGGTTTTCATTTCCTCATGAATGCTCCCATGTTCCGTAAAACGTATGTTAAATAAATGTGTATGCTTTTCCTTTGTTAATCTGTCTCTGGTTACTGGGTCCCCAGTGGAGAAGTTAGAAGGGGAGAGGGAAAAGATATTTTTCCTCCCTTACAGTTCTTGACACTAATCCTCTTCATGTCAACTGTCATGGCCATGTTTCCCAAAGGAAATCCTAACATGGGAGCGTGACTTGCATCATCCACAAATTCAGATGTGGAGAAAAAAAAAAACTGGAATAGGACCCCATATAAAAAGGATTTCTCCCTTTCAGATCCGAGCGCTCAAAGAGAGGATAAGGTTTGGGCTGACTGATGAGAAAGAACAACTTAGTGACAAAGCTACAGGGAAACCAAGATAACAAGGTGGGGAGACGCATCTAAATTTCAAAATGCCTGTATTTTAAAAACTAGCAAGAGGAAGTAAAACAGAACTCGAGAAAAGGTATTTCATTACCTGCATGAGCAGAGAGAGGTGAGTGAGGCCGTGGCAGTGCTGGGGGCTGCCCATTACCAATCAAGCTCTTCCGGTTGCTGGTTCGGCAACTGTCCAAAGGAAAGGAAAACCACTTTTAAAAGCAATAATAATAATAACGTTCAAGTATGTTCAAAGTAGACATAGCTTAGGTTGAACAATCTATCCGCGCATGCTACTTCTAAAATTTTTGCAAGTCAATATGTACTCACTAATATTTGAAGGGCGGCTGTTTCCTGAATATTAGAAAATATAATGTATTCGTATCATATATAACACCATCAATATTCCTCACCACCAAGTTGTCATCAAATGCCTTCTTTTGGCTCTTGACTGCAAATATGTGATATGCCATACACACAAGTGATAAATTAAGGATTCAAATCAGCAAACCACAGGTAGCATCTTTGTTGACATGAAATTTCTAATACAAAATTACATGCAATGAAGAACAATGACATTAATCTTACAATGATGCACTAATTAAAAATCTAATTATTTAGACAAATTTCATAGCTGTGCCTTTTGTCAATAGAACAGCCAATGCCTAAGATAAATGTATTTCACTACTCATTCATTTTTCATCTTCATACTGCATTCAAACTCCTTATTAAGGTAAATATTTTGGAATCATAAAAACAGATTCCAGTTTGTATTAAAATAACAATGAAGGCCTTTTCTCACAGGCACACTACCTACTGTTTTTTATTCTGGTACCCAGTGAGTAGAAATAAATTGCTACATATGGGCACAGGGTAACTATTTTTTCCTATTTCTGCTACTGGAAAGTTAAAAAATAGCTAATATGATTGCAAAGTAACTTTCACAAGCCTCAAAGAATAACGTAAATGCAAAACTGGTTGATGATGAAGTGGATGTTATCTTACTTTCATTTGCTTTTCTTCAGTACTGACTGGTACTTCACAATCAGTATAGTGGTTAGAAAAGGATAATACAAACCAGCAGGTTACCTCATTGAATTCACCTATAATAAGGTTCAGGGCACTATGATTCCATCCTCCTACACTTGGTGCCCTTATCCACCATTAAAGATTTATTGTAATGTCTTCTTAATTCAGAATATACCTGTTACAGCATTCTTGAAACAGGAATTTTCACCTAACTTCTAAATAACATATAGTGGACATAATTGAGAATTTGTATAAAATATTTGAAAGGAACATTTCTAAATATGATTCAAACAACACATTTCAAAGCCAAACCAAATTTATTTCTCCAATATTGACTTGGGAACCAATTCTCTCTCTTAGATGTTTGCTGCTTATTATCATTTGTCAACATTCCCATATTTATAATTTCTTAAGGTCAGGCTGCATCATTTTATTTTCCTTACTGGAGCAATCAACACCCCCTAGCATTATCTGTGAGTTTAATTAAGATCATGTTTACCCAGCCTTAAAGAAGTTGTTGAATAAGAATAGACCCTTGATAATTATGAAGATGGAATGTGGTATTATCAACTCATCTATCAAGAACCATTATTTGGCCTATTAAATTCATAACCGTTAAGTCAGATCGTGTGATTGTTTTTTTAAAAAAATATTGTACAATGTATTTAGTGTTAATTCAAATTAATGTCTCCTTTAATTTTAATATAGGAATATTAAATATATCAACTTGTTGATGTTAATAAGAGAAATTATAAATGACAGATTTATATCCTGGAACTCTCAGCAAAGTTATTTGCTAATTTGAACAAGTTAATTGTAATACAGGTTAGCTTACACAAAAATGGCTATTTGTATTATTTTTTACATTTAGTATTTGATCTAAATCATTTATGAAAATTTCCTATTGACATTCATTTATTAATTTTTATATATGTAAATCAAATAAATAAGAAATATATATCAATAGAAACAGTAACCTAATGAATATCTTACATAAGAATTTCAGTGAAATATGCTGGCAAAGCTAAAATTTAGAAAATATTTCTTAAAAACATTTTAATTGAATTTTCCTAAGAAACAAATAGAATGACTAATACATTACCACAACAAGTCAAATAAGTAGCCAATAATTTGTATTTAAAACAAAGAAAAACACAAACAAAAAATTCTCACAATTGTATCAGTTATTTAAAGTCTACCAGAAAAAAAAGGGTGGAAAAGTACTGATGTGATTAAAAAAATGTGATTAAAAAAAAAAAAAAACTCAAAAAGAAACGTGGGAATAAAACTTGATGGAATCTGCTTGGCCAATATAAAAATATAACAATGTAAAACATAAAAACAAGAACAAAGTTTATATTACATTCATCCCATGTTTGCCCACCATCTAAAAAGATTTGTAAACTTTACAAACTGATGATTATGAATGTAATTAATGATGAAAGAAAACATAGGATTCTTTATCTAATAATATAAAAGTAGGTTAGAAGAAGTTAAAAACAAGTTGCCTCAGAATGTGAACAGTTCACCATAATTAAAGTACTGGTATTATGTTACACAAATCCTTAAATAATCGGAGGGATATCTTATTGACAAATGTGATGAACAATCAAAACTGAAAGTGTCTTCTCTAACTTCTATATAGCTCTTTAGCCTGAAGCTAGTGAGAGTAGTAAAATTTTTGAATCTCTCAAAGTCAAACAGGAAGCTTTTAAACATGAAATGTTCCTCAGCATGGCAAAACCAGACTTTACAAAATACAGACCAAGACAGAGATTTACATATGTACACAAATCTCTACACTCCGAAGTAGGGTCTTGGCCTCTCAAAGGAACTTATTTGTTGCTAACATTCTTAAGGGTAAAGGGGCATATTTTTTTTTTACTGTATTTAACCTTAAAATACCTAGATCTTGATATATATATTAATACTTTAAAAATACTGGGACCCTATTGAGATATTCTGTATATAACTTTACAAAGTTGGAGGGAAGGGGTGGCCATCCAATCTGACTATCACCTACTTCTGGTATCCCTGACAGTCACTTAATCTTATTGTTCTAGGTACCTGATTCCCAATAAATGAATTAAAATCTGCATTTAACCCCACAACAAGAGAACTCCTAATGGGCAGGACCTGTGAGTATTTACTACCTAGACTGCCACAGCACCTGGCACTGCCGGCGTTAATAATGACACTGGTGTAAAATGCTGAGCTGACCTCTGTTGTCATTATTTACTCATCCAGGTATCACACTCTCTTCTGCTGATGAAAGGAGAAGCTCATGAATAGCAGGTGTGAGGAGGCTCCTGCGGTGCTGGCGACCACACCATACTCATTTAACCCATAAAGTGATAAAATAGCAGAAACATCACCACCTGAGCAAACTCAAGGTCCCTTTTCTTTCACCAGCATAACGAAGTTGAATCACCCTTGCTTTTTCTCAAGCCATGTCACCCAAGGGAAAAAACAAGTGCCATCCTACCAGGTAAAATAGGAGCATCATTTCTACTCTAGCAAGAATCTCTTGTTGAAAACTTATCCTCTTCTAACCATGTGAGCTTGTAAAGAGTTATCTCTAGTTCAGCCTTAGGAACCTTAAAGGTATTTGATTGCAAAAGTGAAACTAAAGAACAGTTATGAATTCAAGTTCCAGCTATCCATCCCCAAAATGCAATCTTTCTGCTTCACTCTTTAAGAAGAAATGGAAGCCATCCACCCTGCCCGTGCTTGCTTCTGAAAGCTGAAGCCAGGAACAACCATTGCCCACAAAGCACCTGCTCCTCTTCAGGCCACCCAGCTGAAAAAACACATGGGGACACAGCCTATGATGACATGCTCAGTCTGTTCTCTCAGTTGGCAAGGTGACACAATGGCACAGATTCTTTACTTGGAAAATCTGAATTTAGCCCAAGAAGATAGCCATATATAACGTGAGACAGAGGCAAAGGTAAACGATGGATTAGAACAGGGGCTGATGGTGCTAAGTGAGCTTTCCTTGTTACCTCATTCCTTTGGTTCCTGCCTAGAAAGATCCACCTACCAACAGAAAACACACACACAAACACACACACACACACACACACACACACACACAGAGTACAATAAGTACTGCTGACTGTGGACCTGGGATCTGAGAAGAATGGGAGGGTGAAAGGCAATGACAGTACTTCTGAGTCAGTAGGACTGTCTGGCCCCTGCGGGCCGGGAGGCGAGGCAGGTGGGGACAGAACCCTCTGTGAGAAGAACGTCACAGTTGGAATGGGCACTCGGTTGGAGACGCTTTAGCACAACAGGAAACCACCACTGGGAAGTGTTTTATTTGCTGGCGTGGTGTTTTGGCTCAGACAGGTGACCTGGGATCACACAGGGTGCCGCTCTGCTCCCTGAGTTCACTGTTCCCGCTCACCAAAGCAGTTTCACAAGCAGCTTCCCCATCTCCTAATGATTGCCAAGAGCACCTTTCATTTGTCAGGAGCATAAAGAGACAGATCACGCATGTCATCGTGTAAGTCAGGCCTGATCAGAGTGAGGGACAAAGGAACGCGGGCCACTAGCTGAGGGAGGGGAGGGGAAGGCGGTGTATGGATTTTTGGTCCAAAGCGCCCATATTCTATTTCTGCCTAGATCGTCCTTATGCTCAGAGCTCCGTATGAAGGGCGTGGCGGGACCTGTAAAAGTCTCACAGCTGGATCTGTCACATCTCTCCTGGCAGAACCTGTTAATTATCCTCTACCAGGTCTGTAAAAGCTGTGAGGCCCACCAGGCTGTGGCTTTCTGCAACTGTTCTGAGTAGCTGAAATGCAGCTTAATTTTAAATTACAATCATTTGGGGACATGAATACTGATCATGTCTGATCGTGGTAGGACAAGCTGAGAAAGAGAAACCCAAACAGGCAGTAATTTCTAACAGTCACAGCCGACTTGAAAGGTCAACACTCAGTACGACATATGACTGACCGCAATTGAGGGGCAGTGAATTGCCTAAGAAGAGCTCCAGGAATTCTGAAAAGCTAGCCTATAATTTATTAATTCATCTTGATGAAAAATTTGATAAATCTGCACAGGAGGCCAATTATAGACCATAGCTTTACTGAATGTGAACATCTGCTAACTATTTCCTGATACCTTAATAGAATCTGAACACTGAATATTCCTTGAACAAAGAGGAAGGCAGAAGTGGAAGAAACTGGGCATGAACAGGAGGCAGAAATTGTCTAGCTAATGTGGTATTGCTGAAAACATGTTATAAAAGAGGCAGGCTTCTGTTTCCTTATCTTTACAATGAAGGGGTTAGACCAGATTAGAGGAGTTATTAACTATTTTTGTTTGGTTTATGAAATTTTAAAAATATAGAAAATATAGAAAAATAATCAAACAATTCCCACCACGTGAAATGAACAATGGTATCATTTTCTGATGTTTATTCTCAATCTTTAGTGTATATATGCCCTTTCAGTGGCTGGGAAGGCTTTGTGCATTGAACCTCCCGGGGATTATCTGGTTCTATAAGGGTGTACACCTTTCACTGTCTTTCTAGTGACTAGGCTACTTTAAACGCTGTAGGGGTTGCAGTTAAGTTGGAGAAAACTAGTAGTAATACAAGTGATTTTTGTCCATAATAATGTAAATGAATTTTGTCTTGTGCAAATACAGTTAATATCCACCCACAGAGAGATGACCCCAAACATTTAATATCATTCTCCTACGAGATAGTAACTGGTTTTGTATCTATTAGCAAATTTTATTTCATCATTTCTGATTATATGTATATAATATATACATTTATATATATTTTAATATATTTATATATTTTATGTATATATATGGTTTTCAAAATCTCTTACTGTTGTCCTCATTAATAAGTTAAATAAAATCTCTGACACATATTTATTTTATATTAGTATGGCAGTCATGTTTTTGACTTTTTGGATAAATTGCACTTCAGCACACACTATATATTATAGATATTCTGTAACTTACTTTTTTTTTCACTCAACATTATACTTTTGAGATTTAACCATGGCAACATAAATATGGGTTTAATTCATGCCTTTTTTAGATTATTCATTTGAAGCAAATTTTAGGATTATTAAATGCACTAAAATTATGTATATCATGGACATTTCTTTTTTCTTTGTGCAACATTAAACATCTAGGCCTCTGTGTATTTGCAAACCTGATTGTAAAAGCCTTGAAAAGTATCTTCGAGACTGAATTTGAAAGAAAAATTATATCATGCAACATAAAGCAAGTCTTCCTTACAATTTTCTTTGGACACTTCTCCCCCAAATCCTTAATTCCTTCAGATGCTGCCTTGCCCTTCTCTCCATGTCTGTCTTCATACTATTGTCTTCTCCAGAAATAACTTTTTTGTCTTTCACATGTAAATCAATCTACCCTTCCTCTGGGCCGCTTGTCTACAGCTCTACCCCTTTTCCTGTAGAGCACAACGAGGCCACAGCTGGTAGCTGGCCGGATAAGCTTTAGTGCCCCTTAGAAGGCAACAGGAAGCAAAGCATTAATATTCCTGTCCGTGACATACTCTGTTATTTAGGTGAAGTTATGACACTGCCGATGTCTTCCCTATGGCCCATGAAATCAGGGCTCCCCCCAAGGTTCCACTGATTCATTCAACAAATTACTTTTCGAGCTCCTAATACATGCTAGGTACTACTCTAAACACACAAATATCCCTGCTGTCCTCTAGAGACCTGTATTCTAGAGAAGGAAGCAGATAATAAACATAATAAACTAGTAAGATATTATGGGAGATGGTGATGACCTCTGTAGTACGAGGGATGGCGATGGAGAACAATGACGCAGAGGGTAGGACACGGAGCACGGATGTGGGAAATCACGATCTTAAACAGATGGTTAGGGAAAGCCACATGGGGCGGGGGCGGGGCGGTGGGCGGTGTCTGAGTAAGATGGGAGGATGAGGGAGTGAACATTCAGGAAGAGCAAAGGCCCTGGTCAGGAGTGCTCCAGGACCAGCAGGCAGGCCAGCGTGCGGGAGGGGAGCCGGCCAGAGGCGAACAGCCAAGAGGACAGTGGACAGAGCCCGGGGGCCACCTCTGGGGCAGGTGCAGGCCACGGCACGGAGACTGGTTTTACTCTGGGTGAAAAGGGAAGCTGTTGGAAGGTTTTAAACACCATCCGAGTTTTGGTTTAAGAGAATCATTCTGGCTGCTAGATTGCAATAACCAAAGGAGGAGGGAGAAAGGCCAGTTAGGGAGCTAAGCGGACGGGCACGCCTAGTACACCCCATCTCCTGTGACTCAACTTCAAAACACAGCATTTTATTTGAAAAACTCATGCCAAAATCGCCCCCAAGATTCAATGCAGGTATGAGAGCAGTCCATGCTCTTTTGCACAGCCTGTGACACACTGGAGAAAGAGCAGGTAGCTAGAACTGTGGTGACTACCAAGCAGAGAGCTTCAGCCCTCTGCACGTGGGCATCAAGGCAACGACCTAGTTTATCGTCATCCGGCGCATATTATTGTGAATGCTTCGTATTGATACTATCGGCTTGATACTTGAACTTAACTTTTCCGTTAGTAGAAAAACTCCTTTTAAAAGGCATTAAGTATAATGGAAACGAATGACTGCTCATACTGCTTTCACCTAGGAGCAAAACAATTAGGTTAGTTACATGCCTAGAGGAAGGTATAGGTCTCCAAGCTTTCAAAAATTCTGACGAAAATATATATATTACCGTATACAGTACTTCCTGTAAATATATCTAATCCATTAAGATAAGCCCTTGGTGAGGTCTAGCCCAATTTTCTGTCTTTGTACGGGAAGAGAGAGATGGCTGAACATACAGATATTGGCAAGATGCTATTCAATGTAAAAAACATTTATGGGCAAGTACGATGGGCAATAAGAAAATGAAGAAAACACTCTCAAAGTGTTTAAAGTATAAAAGAGGAGCTAAGAATGATTCACAGATAACTGTATTCTAAGGCAGAATCTGGAAGAGTTGTACGAACAAAAATGTGTTGCTATCTAAAGTATGAGATAAAATCCCAATCAGCTTTGAGACGTATTTGCATAACTAATAAGCACTGGGATTTTATAGTATATGCTAAGTATGACAAGTTGCCCCTCCATTTCATAGGTCTTCCCTAAACAACCCCTTAATCTTGGTGATCTGCCTGACACAGAGACTTTTTTTTAAACCTATTTCGTCTCAGTTATTCCACTTGTGGCTATTTCAAAGTGAGATACATGAACACAGCTATCTCTATGTGGCTCACATGGCGAGCCCTGATGTCGTACGTGAGCATGTGACTGATGGGGGGCTGACCCTGGCAAGCAGAGCATCCACTCTGTGGTCACGCGCTCATTCAGTAAACATAACCAGGGATTCCACCTGGGGCTTACCATCTAGGATAGGGCATAAGATCCTTGAGGCCGAAGATTATATTTTCTATCACAGTGAATCTCTTCGGATACCCAGAAAAATACAGAAAATACAAATGACTTGAATAGAGATTCAGTAAATACTTTTGAATAACTAACTAAATATGGTTCCTACCATTAAGGAGTTTCTAATCTAACTTGGAGGACAAACATAGTCTAATCTACAAGACTAAACTGATCTAAGACGATATCATAGTCTAATTCTACTAGCTTGATCAAGGCCGTGTATAACTGAGAAAACACCAAGAGCTGACAGGTTTATATGATGTGAAACATCTTACTGAGAATACCTACATACACGTCATTCTGAATAAAATTACAATGGGAAATCAGAGGAATTAAAAGAGGGGCATATCACAATGGTCAAAGTCAAGCAGGAGCTGCTAATAATATGGGATTTATAGCAGCAGAGTTAAGTCCAACTGCTGAAAATGTCAGAAGTAAAAAGTAATTAAAGTGAGAAGGCTCTCAATACCTGTTAATTTTTTTTAGTGCAATTTATCTGCAACATGCATTATGGGACATACCTAGCCTGCACATCCCCCAAGAATCCTAAGACATCAGGGCAGGTCATCTGTTTGAATGAAGACACTTAAGGGCTGGAACACTCAATGATGAGATGAATTCTGGACTTCTGACTAGTCACGCAGAGCATAATAGCTCAAACCTCACAACCAAAGACACGTAATAAAGATTGTTTGTACTTGAGATGAGGGTGTGGAGAAAGTGCTGCAAAGGTAAGGTCATTAACTCTGATCCAAGAGTTGAAGGGCATGTACTGTAACTTGGCAAACTGCTTCAAAGGCTGATTTGGCCAAACACTGCATGGAGTCATTCAAAAATATGGTCTAATCTGTCCTGCAAGGCTAAGAGCTGTTATTACCTGGCTGGGCTGACCTCTGGCTGCGCTATCAAAGTGGCAATGAGTCAGCTGAGGGAGGGACCAAGGTGGTGGCCCCAATTTTATAACTGGCTAAAGGGTTTTAAAAACAAACACCTATGAGACTGACACACAAGCCTTTGGTTGTTCTCAGGGCAGCTGTAGACAGTGACCAAAGATAAGTCTACAGACATGTTTGAGAGTTAAGGAAAAATAAACAAAATACAAACTAATGTTCTTCTAAACCTCTACTTTACAAGTGTGTTTGTGTTTTGGGGGTTGGGGGATGTGTGTGACATTTTTTTTTAAAACTTCCATGTTTCATACTCAATATGGAGAAAAGTCACAACTTGATACATTTTTTTTTTTTTTTGAGTAGTAGAAAACCAAGTTCAAAGTCCAACTACAAAAATTACCTTTAATGAATTTAATTTAATAGCATTGGATTTTTCCCAGTTGGCCAGTGCTATGCAAAGAAATCTTTCCAAAAAAACTAAGTGGTGGCGGCATCAAACCAGAGCAAACGTAACAGCTTACATCTAATGTTCCACTCCGCCTTTCTAGAAATACTATAATAAAACTGTACGATTAACTTCTTTCCCCTGTACCTAGTACCTCCTGCTTTATTGCTTTAAAGAAATGGTCATCAACTTTATAAAGCTGGATTGGAAGATTTTCTTACATTCAAATCTTATTTGAACAAATATATATAACAGCTGAACTGATATAATATTGTTTTACCCACTCTGGGCTTCTCCATACAGAAATTAAATCTCAGTTTAACTTGCTACACCTAGAAACATTTAATTTGGTGGATATGTTTTACTGTAGTAGGGTAATTTATCTATAAAGCTAAACACGACCCATACGAATCAAAAGCTCCGCTCCCTCTTTCTGGTTCACAGGATTCTGGGGCCGCTCCAATCTGACCCACAAAAAGGGAGGGGGAGCTGACTTCCGTAACCACCGGATCTCCTTTTATGACACTCAACAGAAATTTATGTCAAGCCCGGGATGAACAGCATGACTATTTAACGCCCTCCCAACTCGAAAGCATTTTGCATTCACAGCAATTTGGCATAATGCTTTGCCCACAAATGAACTGTCTCTGATTCCCGGGCCTGCACAGTCAGAAGACAAACAGACACACATGGAAAGCCCACATCCGAGCTCCACTTCGTGCTTTTCTGTGAGGAAAAGTCACGTGGCAAAAAGCCATCCTCTTTCTGGTATGTTTTGTTGCTAGCTGCGCCCAATTCAGAATCTTACAAAATGACATTCTGCTAAATACAGGAATGTCAAAGCTGTGATAATGGGCACAAGTAGAAGAAAATGTTTCCTAAATGGAGAAATAACAGGAAAACTGCCAAATGGACATTAAAATGAGTTGTGTGTTCCTCCCATACTTAAGCACTTAGTCCCCTACTATTTGTGTCCAACGTGAAAGGGAAGCAGACCTCTAAGGAGGGAAGAATAGCCCACCTAGGTGAAAAGCACAGAAGAAACAAGACTTTGAAGGACTGTTTTCCCTTAATTAACTGACAGATGTCTTTTCTCTTCCTCATTTGCATCCACTAATGTTTTCTTAGTCAGTCTCTCATTTTGCAATGATGAAATTGGCCACAAGGAACCAATTCTGTTTCTGAAGACAGGAGGGCTGGGGTGATAGCAGAAGATGCTGGTCTTTAAATTGCTCAGTATTCAGTCTGGGTAATGAATGCTCCTTGCTCTTGCCATTTGTGGGCTGGGCCACAGAATTTTAGCTCGGGAAGATGAAGTAATGACTGCCAAGGCAGCACCACCAGCTAGTGGCAAATAGGGCTTAGGAAGGGAGGTCATGTGGGCTCCCACAACCAGGGCACATTCGAAGTTAGAAATATCTGCATTAGACAGAGAAATACATTTAACTACATCTTATATGAATGTATTATACATTCCACAAGGGAAAAGGTAGTTCTGTTTTAGATTTCACTGACTGGCTATTTCTTAGGAGAGTACAGTTACAAAATACAAGGACTTGCCATTGGCACACCTGGCTTCAAATTCCAATCCCCTTAAGCCTCAATTTACTGATCTGTAGAATAGGAATAAGAATATGAACTACCTTGGAGGGCGAAGTACAGGTGAAATGAGATAATGCATGCGAAGAAATTATCACAACGCTTGGCACAGTAAGTGCTTCATAAATATTAGCTGTCAGAAGACAACATTTTGGTCTTTCTTTCTTGCATACATTCTTTCATGCATATATGTCTTCCTATTTAGAATGTTACACTAAGGCTTTCCCTCAAGGATCCTGGAACAAGAAGCACAAGATTGCCCATATAATTAACTTCTAAAATCAATACAATGAATTATGCAAGAGCTAAAGGGGCTGGTTCTAAGGCAGCAGACTTGACAGTAAATGTAAATATTAACACAGTTATAGAAGGAGTATAACAATAAGTAGGGCAATTGGTTGGCTTCAGAAACAGAGAAAAACAAATGCTGCAGAACCACAAGTTCAAGTGTTCATCCAAGGGCTTCAAATTGGCATCCTCAAGGTGAAGGACATGCAAGGGACTGCACCCAACACAGACATCAAAGTTTCAGATCAACTGTCAAAACCATGTGCATCTGTCCACCTTTGCCCAATGCTGTGGATCATTTAAGCCATCTAGTAAGTCTTGCTCTGCTACCATATTCCCTAAGCCACCTTCTGACTACTTCATGGAGAGGTCTGCCCAAATGTGAATAACAAGAACAACAATAATGACAACTGCTAACTTTGACTGTTTTTTAATACACGCCAAGCAAGGGTTTAATTTGCATGAGAATCCCAAGGTAAGACTTATTTTTATCCACATCTTATAGATGTGAAAACTGAAGACCTGAGAAATTCAGAAACCTAAGATCACACAGCTAGTAAGTTGTAGAACTGGAATCCAAACCCAGGCAGCATGCCTTCAGAGCTTGTGCTTTTAACCATTTTGTTAAAATGTCTATAAGGCAGAGAATAAGAACTTTGAAGAGTCTAAGCCCCATACTGATTATTTTTCCTCCCTGTAAATTAATGTCTCAGCATTCTGGCCCTGTACGTAAATCAGTGAGCTTGCTAACTACAGACCCATGCCTAAGAGAAAGGGCTGCTCTTCGGATACCAACCAAACTGGATTTCTGAGTCTGTAAGCCTGGCAGTCACATACAGGAGGTAGGTCAAGTTAACAAGCTTCACACTCAGATTGTGAGGTTTTTCTAGAAGCAGCAAGCCTGACCCAGGCAGACAGACACCACAGTGTCACCAAGTGGGGCATGCTTTTTATCCTGTGATATACTTGTACACACAGTTATCAGGCTTACAGACAGACAGGTAAGATGTCACGATTTGGACATTCCTTCCTCCACAGTGTATTCTTGAGGATCCAAAGGCAGATGACCCAGCACTTGGATCATACATTTCAAGCAGGCACTTCCTCCTTATCCAGCTGCCCAAACCAGCTGGTCTAGTCAGACACAAGTAGGAAAGAGACTTGTGTTTAAGCATGTGTGATTCAGATTCTTTTAGTCCACTGTTTCTTAATAAGATTTTAAAATAAATCCAAATCTCTGGATCATATCCTCCTTAACATGGCTTTTTTTTTTTTTTTTTTTTTTTGCTTTTTGATATCTATATATCTGACTTAGAGAACACAGAAATCAGATATGTGGTGTGAAGCCTCTTTGTATGTTCTACTGGTTTTATAGAAAAGGAGGACACTGTAATATGCATTAGGAAGTGAATCTGGCCAGCAGAAAATCTAAAACATATATATTGACCGTATTGAGACAAGCTTTTTTTTTAAAGAATTATTTACAAATGATATATCTCAAATGATATACAAATGATATATCTCAAAATACAACAAACTCGACATTATAAAATCTATGTATTTACAACTTCTATAAACTTGTGACCCCAAGATTCTTCTCTTGTACTTATTCTTTCAGGATGTCAATCTTTTAGTCTGGTATCTCCCCCCATTTTTTTTTTTTTAAATTGAAGTATAGTTGATTTACAATGCTGTGTTAGTTTCAGGTGTACAGCAAAGTGATTCATATATATATATATATATATATATATATATATATATATTTTCTTTTTCAGATTCTTTTCCCTTATAGGTTATTAAGATATTGACTATAGTTCCCTGTGCTATACAATAGGTCCTCGTTGTTTATCTATTTTATATATAGTACTGTGTATCTGTTAATCCCAAACTCCTAATTGCATCTTCCCGCATTCTTGCCTCCCAAAGACCTCCCAGACTCTAAGAGAGCATGTATGAGAATGTGTCCGTGGAAAGAGGTTTCACTGAATTGTGTGAATTACATTAAGACTATGGCAGGAGTTCAGACAAGGCAGAGTGCCAGGAAAGCGTCAGTTCCTAAGGAAAAGTTTAATGTTGGCTTCACTCACCTTCAAATCACCAGCCTGCCTCTTATGGGCATGGCCACCTATTTCTCACAGGGCCTGCCCTGTGTTCAAAGAGGTGACCTCATTCGTCCTAGCCTGGAATCTGGCCCTTAATGAGTAAGTACCCTGAGCCCCAGAACAACACAGGCACTCCGCCTCTTCACCATATTCACCAGGCATCCTACGTCAACTCATACTGCATTCCCTGCAGCTACTCAGAGAGCTCCTCTTCGTTGTGTTCCTGGATTCCTGTTTACTAAAGTTATGGAATTCCTGACCTTCACACGAAAACATTTCTAAGTAGAAATTCAAAGGTATAGAGAGATGGCACCCTACTGTGTAAAATTTCTATATCCAAAAGGATCCAGAGTAACTTGCCCCATGAAATTAAATTGCATATCATGACTAGAATTAAGACACTTAATTTACTGAAAACAAACCAACTGACACTATGAAAGAAACGAATGTGAACTCTTCCACTGGCAACTTTTGCTTTTCTTTTTTCTAAACAGACCCTAAATCCTATTGAAAGAGCAAAATACATATGAAAACAACAATGCAGCTAAACCATCATGAAAATAAAATCTGTCAATAGCTACCAAGTGAGTCATTCTTTTGGCTTTGTGGTCACATCATATTTTCATTCACAGTATAATCATAAAATTGTAGGGTTTGCTTATATAACAAAGAGTGTTTTCTGCCTGGGTCTTCAGATATTAGCTACACTGACTATTTAGTACAGGAGGCCCCAAAGTTTCTGAACTCACAAAGTTATATGGTAAAAAGCAAAAACACTTTGTGCTATTAGCCAATCTGCCTCAAGGACAGTACATCAAAACTGTGATGCTATGTTCTTCAAATCACAAAAACTGTTTTTCATTTTACTTAAAAAAAAAAACCACACAAACACTTTAGTTATGCATTTTGCATCTGAAAGCATCAATATTCTAAAATAATGTATAAGATGGCCGATGAGTGGTAAGCAATAGGTCGTATCATCTTTCTACAAACTGGGGACTAGCACCTGGTGATCAACAATTTCTCAAGACAAAGTCACCTCCTTCCCCTCCTCCAACAATACCATCATGAACTTGGTTTTCTTGTTTTATCTCAACTTGTTTTCCTGATGTGCAGCTTGATTACCCCACCAAAACCCCCCAGCAGTTTTTAAAGAGTGTCTCTGCCCCAGGCAGAGGGAAGACAGTTACCAGGACCCCAAAGAAGATGTGCTTATGAGTTTGCAATCAGGAAATCTGGGGAGGGAGACATTTCCCTAAGTTTTTAAATAGCTCCATTGTTTAGTTAGACGACACTGCAAATTTGAGAGGGAAAAAAAAAAAGGCCTACCCAAGGTTTAACAGGAACTAGGCAGTCATGCTTAAAAAAATAAAAAAGAGTGAAGACCAAAATGAAATAAACATATAATCCCCTAAATTAGAAATGCAACTGTCAAAGCTTTCAATATCCGGGTAGGCAAATTGTTCCTATCTTAGGCAGGTGAAGACATTTTTCTCAAGTAAGTACTATAGAGAATAAAGATTATTAATGTGGGAATATTTTTATCCTTGAGAAATAGGAAATAGGAAATAACTGGGTAGGGGAGGTCCCAGGAAGATTATGTAATGTGTCCATAATACATTGTTAAACTAAAACATATAATTCCATTTATTAAAAAATTTTAATTATTTTATTACAGTAAATACCAGCAGAACCAATAATTAATATTTGTGTTCTAGTTGTTAAAAAAAAATACTGGCAATGAGTCTGGCCCCAAAGTTAGGAAGAATTAATGGTATATTACTTATAAATAACTCTATCTCCCAAATCCTCCTGGCCCTCATCGTCACAGCCTTGCTTCAGAGATTAGTCATTTTTCAACTGTCAAAACTTCCTTTCAGAAACGGAACTTTGATTCGTTTTTCACCTCTTCCTGTAACATGATTTTTACCTCAACAAGATTAACCTCTAACTCAACTATGTGAAAGAGTTAATCAATTTGTAAAGAGATGAAGAGAACTACTTCCCTACTCTTTTAAAAATGTTTTTTAAAAATTGATAAGACTCAGGAATAGAAATAGGGTTGGCCGCTTTTCTTAGGATAGTTCATTTTTGGGTCATTCTGTCCTCCAAATGCTTTTTAGGTACTCAATGAAATATGTATTTTAAAAGATCTATCCCACAATAAGGACCTACTTCTGCCTGGGTCACACTAGCCTGACATCGAACAACAAAAAAGTCCAGAACTGAGGGAAGAAAAGGTGGCCCAAAGAGGGCCAAGGACTGAGGCTGACAGAAAACTGTCTTTTTGCCTGAGAACCGCAGAGCTTGAACCTGCAACAAAGGCTCTCCGCTCGCCCACCCACTTCTGTCTTCTCTTAAGATCACTAACCACCACCTAGAATTAACTGCCTCCTCTCTGTGAAGTTTTTTTGTTTCTAATCAAGCCAATGGACCGCCACCCCTCTCCCACCCCATACACACATCCCTTTTTTTTACCTTTTTCTGAGACGGCAGCGAACAAAGGATGATGTAGAACAAATAAATGATCAGTGTTGCTCTCTTAAAAACCCTGAATGAAGTAGTTAAATAAGCTACGCTACAATCACAAGATGGGATATTTTTCCCAAAATGCTTACTTACAATGGTGAAAAGCGTAGAGTCCAAAGCTTGATATCAAACATGCTTGAAAATACATAGAATGCAAAGAAACTGGACTGGAAGGAAATGTACATAAACAATAACAATGATTACTTCTCAGTGGCAGGAATATGGGAAAATGTGTGTATGCTTGTGCTTTAGTTTACAAAAAAATTAACTATGAATCCTGCAACCTCTTAATCTGGAATAATGTGTGTGTGTTATAAAGAAAAACAGAAGCCTTCTAAAAATACTGCTGGGGGGCTTCCCTCGTGGCACAGTGGTTAAGAATCCGCCTGCCAATGCAGCGGACACTGGTTCGAGCCCTGGTCCGGGAAGATCCCACATGCTGCAGAGCAACTAAGCCCGTGCACCACAACTACTGAGCCCGCGCTCTAGAGCCCGTGAGCCACAACTACTGAGCCTGTGTGCTGCAACTAATGAAGCCCATGCATCTAGAGCCCGTGCTCCACAACAAGAGAAGCCACCACAATGAGAAGCCTGAGCACTGCAACAAAGAGTAGCCCCTGCTGGCCGCAACTAGAGAAAGCCCACGCGCAGCAATGAAGACTCAATGGCAGCCAAAAAAAATAATAATAAATAAAATAAATAAATAAATAAATAAATAAATAAATAAAATAAAAATAAAAATACTGCTGGGAATTTCCTGATGGTCCAGTGGTTAGGACACCACAATTCCACTGCAGGGGTCCCGGCCCAGGTTCGATCCCTGGTCAGGGAACTAAGATCCCACAAGCTGCGCAGCGTGGTAAGTAAGTAAAATAAAATAAAGTAAAATGAAATAAAGTAAAATAAAATAAAATATAAAAACACTGCTCACCACGATTCCCAGGAGGAATGGAGAGAGGTAGAGAGTGATGACAAAGTACCGCGTGACAGGATAGTTTACTGAGATATTAATTTGCGATATTCTTTCTACTAGAGGAGAATGAAAGGTATGTTTCCTTCCCTCATTCCAAAAAGTCTTTGTGTTCAGAGTCTGGGCTCCTGGGCCTTAGAAGGTCTTTAATAGGCTTTGGTTTCAGGAATGGAAGCAGAAATTAGGAAGAGCCAGAAGGTAAGTCTCACCCGGACCCTTCCCCCTAAGAACACAAGAGCCTGTGAGTGACGCTCCTACAGGAAATGGGCAGCGAGGAGCTGCCTGAACCTAGAAGACAGGGGTGAGTTTCCCTGAGACCAGGTGGGGAATGGGAGAAGGCACAGGTGTCTGGTGGTGTGAATGGCTAGGACCTGTGTCCACTCCTTTCTAAGGCAGGGCTCCAAGAGGTACATGGTGACAGAGTTAAGAACAGGAGCCATGCTTGCTTTGCCAGTGCCAGTTGGCGATGTTCTTGCCCACTACAGTACAGGCATCCCAAGTACCCACATCCCAGCTCGGTACAGGCCTCCTCATTTCACGTGGGCTTCGACTAGAAGTACCGCAGATGAGTAGGAAGCCACTGCTGGTTTCCACGTCACTTGACCATATCAGAAAGGCCACATCAAGCAATGTGGTGGCATTGACTGTGGTGATGGTTTCATCGGTGTATACTTAGCTCCAAACTCACCAAGTTGTATACATCAAATATGTACAGCTTTTTGTATGTCAACTCTACCTCAATAAAGTGATTAAAAACAAAACAAAACAGTTATAGTAGAAAAAACAACGCACCAGATCCCCTTTGGCTGGGAAGTACCAGCCAGTCCTAAGTCACAGCAACCCAAAGTATCAGCTAACTGTCTCTCTCAGGAAACCATCAATAAATGCCATTTTATTATTTTAGCAAAAGCTCAGCCCTCTTCAGAACCTGATTTAAAACACGAAAACAGAAACAAAGCATGGAATGTTGACCATACAGTTTGCTAATGACAGGAATTGTTCACACCCCTTTAATTACAATCCAGTGGCTGCTGGTTGTATAGTCACAGTGGTGCTAATCAAAGCCGGGCCAGGCCCAATTCTAATAGTTATTAATGATGTGGGGAAGACACAGCTAGACTTTGGCAGCCTTGGTCAGCTCGACAAATAGCAAAGCCAAAAGGAGTAAGGTCTCCTTAACTTAAAATGCCAATAAAAGCCCTACGTATAACCTTAGAGTTGCAGAGGTTTGCAAGTGAATGCAGGTCATCTCAATGGTTCCCTCTAAACTAGCAGTCCTTCAGAGGAACCTTTCTTTTGTTTATAAATTCAACCCCTGGAGTTAGAGGAATACACTCATAAATGAAGATTATCCTTTTAGAATATCCACACAGAGCACACAATTTCTGTAGTGGTACACATAATCAGCTACTCTAAAACAACAAAGAACTCTATAGACATCATCTTTTCCCAGCATTTATCGTTAAATATATTCACTCCTCTTAGAGCTTTAATTACTGAATTTATATTCCGGTGGTGGTTACCGTATTGCATTGGAATATTAAGTGTCCCACATTCAATTTGCAGAAAATCTGCAAAGTTGAAGCTGCAATGCAAAACTAACTAGAATCATACTGTCACATGTTAAAGAAAGCATAAAGCTCCCAGTATTGGGGTTAGTAATATGGAACGAATCATCTGTTATTACATAGCCTGAGATTTTAGGAAGGTCACCTAGTTCTCACTACAGAACTTGTGGCCACAGAACCGATGAGGGAAAAATTGTAAATTAGGAATCCAGCACCACAGGGAGAACAGAGGGACCTGTGGTTTTGCCATCACTGTTTTGTAACCCTCAAGCTCCACCCAAATGCCCACAAGTATCACTGGGCATGGACCCCATCCATTTCCCTCCTGAGCCTTCTCCAAAGGTTGCAGAAATGCCATACTTCTGCAGTGACAGGGAGCATTTCAGTCAGGTTGGGAGTTCAGGGCCCAGAAAGGATATGTTGCTTTTCAACATCTTACATAAAGCAGCTTAGCAGAAAACATCTGAATAAGCTCTAAGGAACAATTCTAAATTCTCAGGTGTGGCTTCTGATGACACCACAACAAAAGATACAAACCTTTTAGGTAAGTGGTTTTAAATGAAGAGATTACACGAAGCCAGATAAGGCACTGTATACTTAAGTCACTGGCCAACTGAGGCTTATGCTCTAATCTCTGGTTGGAAATGCGGTCTGGTGTGAAGAGTAAACTACCGTGAAGGGCCTCTTCAATTGAGAACCAAATAAACAGGGTACACCTATAATGAATGGCAATATAGTGTAAAAACCTATTCTTAGACTTCATTGTTTATATGCATCTCCAGATGAATATATATGTAGATGAGGTTTCACAATGTCATATTATTTGACAATAAACTGATACTTTCCTTTGAAACAAACTTATTTTACTTATCACAGAAAATGGCTGCAAAAGCAAAGATAAAGGTGACAACTGTAAGGAGAAAACGAAAACAGGCAGACTGTCTTCCCACAGTAGAGTCAAAGTTAATCAGTTCATCATATAGTAAAATCTAGATCATTCTAACATGACAAAATTCACAGGGCACCATGCATCTTTGCTGCGGCATTACAACTTGGCTTAACCAACGTTCATTTATTTTAGAATTGGTTGCTTCACTTATGACTTTGACCAGAAGCTTCTGTTTCTTGGTGGAAAAGCACAGAATATTTTCTAGAATATAACACCATGTCTATGTTGCAATGTATCACAGCAAACTAGCTCAGTCTGATCCTGAGTTTTTTCTCTATGTGTTCTCCCCAAAAAGGAGAGGTATCTGCAACAATCTGAAAAAAGCACAAAGAAATTAAGACCCAAATAAAGTAATGCTCACAACTCCAACAGTTAGCAGAGAACAAAGTTCTACTTTGTTATTTTAATGTTAATAGCTGCCACTTTTTAAAAAGTGCTATCAAGTCAGCATGAGTTTCTTTTTTTAAGGGTGAGTTCACAGTAAAAACTAATTAACTGCCAAGAATGAGATAGGTTTCAAAAATACAATTCTACTTATCAAATGCTGGTTTCCGTTTACTTCCTCTATACATTAACTTTAAGACTGTTCATTCCTAATCTGAGAATCTGTAAATATGGTTAGACCAGGGCAAAGAATATTTAGGTATTATTTTAAGACATACAATGATTATCTTAAATAATGCTGAATTGAAATTTATCTTGTTTAAGTTGTAAATATGGCCTATCACTTATAATACGTTGAGGTCTGTGCAATACTAGACATGAAAAAACAGCAATAAATCTGAGCTACTATATGGTGTTTGTCGTTGCTACACATATGTGTGTTTCTGTATCTGTGCTTAATAAAATATATAATACACATTGCTTTCTTTTTCTGCAGTTTAGAATTGTATTATTCTCAATAAATTCTTTCACCATCTGCATGAAGTTCTATGGTAAATACCCATTTCACATACTGACATATATGAGTGTGGAGTGAGTAAACCCTCTGGATGGGAATGACAAGACTAAAGCTGAAAGCAACAAAGTCAGGTAAGAAGTAATCCTAATTTTGGTGTTGGTGTGGAATGTTCTACACTACCCCACAGTTAAAATGATGTTTAAACTGGGTTACTCTAAAATGACTCCATGTAGCTCTTCTACTAGGGATTGTAAGCTCCCTGGAGCAAGCGTCTTATTCTTTTTGTGACCCTAGTATACTATACCTGGCAGAAGGGCACACTTGATTTTAAACCTTGTTGGATAAATGAATAATCTCTAAGAATAAGCTAATAAAAATGAGAAAAGGAAAGTTTTGCTGAAAATGGAAGAGTGAGGAGTTTGATCACAGCAAACCCTGGCGTAACAAACCTTCCTTTCTTAAATTAGTAAAAGTTACCATTTTACAGTTTCTCCTCAAAAGCCAAGCATCTTCATTAGAAAGCAGAGATCGTGGGTCAGGACGTACTGAGAGCTATACAAAGTCAGGTTCTATCCCTGGCCTCCAGGGCTGAATCCAAAACAAACTGCATGTACAACAGAATAATTGACAGATTTAGGTAACTGTAAATATTATAAAAGAACCTATAGGCTAAGGGGTTAAAGTGCCAATGGAGCAAGAGTTTCTGGAAGGGGGACAGATCGCTTTTGACAAATAAGCACACTTTCAATGAAAGTGACAGAAGTAGGTCACAATGAGTAAGTGAATTTTCCACTGACTCATTTCCACTGTATCATGCGGCAGCAAAGGATACCAGTGATCTAATTCTCCAACTGGAAGAGCTGTACAAATCAGTACTCTAACAAAAGAAGTTGGAATTAATACTGCCTCGGCAGGGAGAACCGCCATCCTGACCTAGGAACAGGTTAGCAGGCAGGAAGGTCAATAGGCCTGACAAATAATATGCACTTAATAAAAATCCTCATGTATTCAGAAAAATCTAACAACTTAGATTGTAAGCACAGGAAGAGTAAGGTGATTCCTGTGCTTTCTCCAGCTAAAGATCGATTCAATCAGGTTTAATGGGATTCCACCAATTAACATATTCAGCAAATCTTCACTAAGTCTGCATGCAGTTTTTCAGTTTTTAACTTTGAATGCAAAAAACCTCTATTTTAGGTTTGATAGGAACCCACACTGGCCAATTATTTTTAAATACAAATTCATTTATTTTAGTGCAAATGGAGCATACCATTGTAAATGTCAAACAGTCACCATCCATTATGATAATAGGGCCCAGCCAATCTTACCAACTTATTCAAAGTTCACTGCATGAATGATCAGAGCTCTCAGTCCCCAGACAGACCTTAAAATATGTCCTTATTAAAAAATTCAAAAGCAATAAATCAGGTTAAAGAGGTGACAAGAGATGACCCTCATCTGCTATCTCTTCCAGGAAATGCCCAGTGCTTTCTGCTGGACCAGCCAGAAAGCTGACAGCTTCTCTGCCAGTGCAGAGGACACCAGGATGGGATATACAAGTACCATGGAGACTGATGGTCTCCATCTACCAGGAACTTACACTGAATTGAAATAATGTGTATATTTTACTCTAGTGGGAGATCACCCACAGACAAAAGTAAATGCTTTCCTTCACACAGGAAAAAACACTATCCCCATCTGGTAAGAATCCACCCGATGAACATCAGTTTTATTTTTTCCAGTACAGTTAATGAGTTAGGTAGCCTCATCCATACTTTGAACAAAAGTAGTCAAATATTATCAGCCAGTTCTGAAGCACCAGTTGAAGCTATAGGAAAAATAATTTTCACTGTAAAAGCTGACTGGCTTGGGATCAACACTCACGACCTCGGTCTCTTTAGCACAATGCTCTACTGAACCAAGATACAAAATTAAAATATAGCTATTGAGACACCCAAGGCTCTACAAAATGAGACACTGTAAGTGAGTGACACAAACACCAAAGACAGGAAAAGGCTGAGGCAGAGAACATTTACACATTAGGTGCTCCAAATATATAAAGATCATATGGTTTTAATGTTGCAAACTAAAGCCACTTGAAACTACAAAACAGAATGGAGGGGTTTAAAACCACAATCTCATTACCATACACAAAACAGGTCTTATTCCAAATACCATGCCTGGGACTCTGACGACACTACTCTGGAATGCAGATTTACAGTAATGAAAACGTATCTTTTCTGAAGTAAAATGTCAATCAGATGATGTGCTTCTGCCCCCAGGGCTATGATTACCCCATCAAGAAGCAAACGGATGAACACATCATTTCATAACGGCTACCCAATAACCATCAGGTGGTCATCTCAGGGCTTTCAATCACTACTAGCCTGGGTCAAGCTGAAGTTCAAAAGGAAAAAACCTAAACCATCAAATATTGCCTCTGAGACTATAAAACAAAAGAGATATGGAATAGAGGTATCATGTCATGAAACTACTAAATTACTTGGGCTTTAATATTGTATGGCCCTGGAAAATTATGTGTTAAATGAAGACCTATAAGTATGTGAATGAATGATATTTATCCACACATATACAAAACATTTAGATAAAAATATACAGTTGACCCTTGAACAACATGGGTTTGAACTGCACAGGTCCACTCACATGTGGATTTTTTTCAATAGTAAATACAAGGGTACCACACGATCCCAGTTGGTTGAATCCAGAGATGCAGAACCTTGGATCCAGATGGTTGACTGTAAGTTACAGGTGGATTTTCAACTCCTTGGAGTGACGGCGCCCCTACCCCCCACCCCTGCATTGTTCAAGGGTCAGCTGTATACTTAATTTGGAATTTGGGTTTACAATTCTCTAACTGTTCCTAAACATACACAGCATTTCACAATGAATTGTGAAATCATAGTAAATTCCACTTTAAACATGTCTGCATTAAAAAATTTTAAATGTAGTACAAAAAATTTCAAAATGTATAAAAACAATGTATGTCTTATTTTCGGATTAATTAGCAACTTTGTACAGACCTGTACACAGCACAAACTTTAAGGCCATTTCAACAATGTGGTTAACAGCAGATTTTAAACTTAACAAGAACAAACATACTTTTCTTACTCCTACCCTTTTCCCCATACGAGGAAACATGCTTTCCTTCTAAAACTTCCACCATTCTGTCCACCTCATTCTTCCTCTATGTGGACCTAGAAATCATACTGCCAACAGAGCACCTTTAAATGGAAAATGCTTTTTGTTTCAGTCAAGAAAAATAGAACAAAAAGGCAAAGCAAAACCAAACAATCAAAAAACACTATCATTATGCCACAGAATTTTGCAACTTCAATTTTCTACTCAACTCCTATTGTCTCTTTCCATCCTTATTTCTTTTGTCTTAGAGATAGAATACACAGGATGGTGAGGTTCCCCAAAATACTTTTTTTCTTCCAGTTTTATTGAGATATAACTGACACACAGCACTGTGTAAGCTTAATGTATACAGCATAAAGATTTGACTTACACATATCATGAAGTGATTATCATAATAAGCTAAGTGAACATGTGAACATCCATTATCTCACATAGGCACAAAATTAAAGAAATAAAAAAATTTTTTTTCTTGTGAAGAGAACTCTTAGGCTTTACTCTCTTAACATCTTTCATATATAACATACAGCAGTGTTCATTACATGTATCATGCTGTACATTATGTCCTTAGTACTTATTTACCTTATAACAGGAAGTATGTACAGTACACTTTGACTACCTTCATCCAATTCACCCTCCCCCTACTCCCCACCTCTGGTAACCACAAATCTCGTCTCTTTCCCTGAGTCTGTCTGTTTGTTTTTGAAGTATAATTGACCTATGTTAGTTCCTGTTACACAACATAGTGATTAGATATTTCTATACATTTCAAACTGATCACCATGATAAGTCTACTTACGATGTGTCAACATACAAAGATCTTACATAGTTTTTGATATTTCCCACACTGGGTATTTTATACCCGTGACTCATTTATTTTGCAACTGGAAGTTTGTACCTCTTAATCTCCCTCACCTATTTCTTTCCTCATCCCAGTCCCCTCCCCTCTGGCAACCACTTGTTTGTTCTCTGCTATCTATAACTCTGTTTCTTTTTTGTTCATTTCTTTTGTTTTTTAGATTCAACACATAAGTGAAATCATACAGTATTTGTCTTTCTTAGCATAGGAAACTATCAATAAAACAAAAAGGCCACCTACTGAATGGGAGAAGATATTTGTAAATGATATATCCAATAAGGGGTTTATACCCAAAATACAGAAAGAACTCAACATCAAAAAAACAAACAGCTTGATTGAAAAATGGACAGAGGATCTGAATAGATATTTTTCCAAGGAAGACATACAGATGGTCAACAGGCAAATGAAAAGATGCTCACCGTCACTAACCATGAGGGAAATGCAAATCAAAACCACAATGAGATACCCCCTTACACCTGTCAGAATGGCCATCATCAAAAAGACAACAAATAAGAGTTGGTGAGGATGTGGAGAAAAGGGAACCCTCGTGCACTGTTGGTAGGACGTAAATTGGTGCAACCACTATGGAAAACAGCATGGTGATTCTTCAAAAATTTTTTTTTTTTTTTTTTAAAGAGAAACTTCGGAACACTAGTACTTTCTGTTGGGCTGATTTATTTATTTATGGCTGCATTGGGTCTTCGTTTCTGTGCGAGGGCCCTCTCTAGTTGCGGCAAGCGGGGGCCCCTCTTCATCGCGGTGCGCGGGCCTCTCACCATCGCGGCCTCTCTTGTTGCGGAGCACAGGCTCCAGACGCGCAGGCTCAGCAACCGTGGCTCACGGGCCTAGTTGCTCCGCGGCATGTGGGATCCTCCCAGACCAGGGCTCGAACCTGTGTCCCCTGCATTGGCAGGCAGACTCCCAACCACTGCGCCACCAGGGAAGCCCCTCTTCAAAAATTTTTAAAAGAACTATCATATGATCCAGCAATTCCACTCCTGGCTATTTATCCAAAGAAAACAAAAACACTAATTCGAAAAAATATAGCATTTCTTTGTTCATTGCAGCATTATTTACAATAGTCAAGATATGGACTGTATACAGCACAGGGAACTATACCTTTAAGTTTGCAGAAAAGAATCTGAAAAAGAATATATATATATATATATATATATATATATATATATATATATAAAACTGAACCACTGTGCTGCACACCTGAAACTAACATAACATTGTAAATCAACTATACTTCGATGAAAATAAAAAATATGGAAGCAACCCAACCTCAGTGCCCATCAATAGATGATAAAGAAGATGTGATTATACACACCATAAAAAAGAATGAAATCTTGCCATTTGTGACAACATAGATGGTCCCCAATATACTTTTTTTAAAAAATAAATTTATTTATTTATTTTTTTATTTATTTATGGCTGCGTTGGGTCTTCGTTGCTGCATGTGGGCTTTCTCTGGTTACGGCGGGTGGGGGCTACTCTTTGTTGCAGTGCGCGGGCTTCTCATTACAGTGGCTTCTCTTTGGTGCGGAGCACGGGCTCTAGGCACGCGGGCTGCAGTAGTTGTGGCACGTGGGCTCAGTAGCTGTGGCTCGTGGTCTTAGTTGCTCTGCGGCATATGGGATCTTCCTGGACCAGGGCTTGTACCCATGTCCCCTGCATTGGCAGGTGGATTCTTAACCACTGTGCCACCAGAGAAGTCCCCTATACTTTTGACTATAAGGAAAATTCCAGAATTACCATGAAACTTCAGTAGTTATGGCTTCTCCTATGACCAAAGAAACTTAGATCCCAAACACTATTCCAAAGTAAAAGAAAACACACGTCTATGGAAAAGATAAATACATGGTTCTGTGGCTTGTCCTGCATAGAAACCACTACCTAAACCATCTACAAATCATCTCCATTTTGCTTGGGAAAAGACAGGGCCCAAAAGATTAGATTCAGTCCCTGGGTCTAGGCAGCTGTAAATAGTTGAGACTCCCGGAAGAGAAATACGCAACACTAAGTAACTTTGGCTCTTGTCATTAATCTTTCTGTGGATGACTCTCAATCCCCAACCTGCAACTCCTTCCTAGTTCCAGACTCTTGTATCCAACAGTCAGCTGCATATCTCTACGTGGGTGTCTACAGAAGCTCCAATTCAGTGAGTCCCCAACTAAAATGATCATCATTACCCAACCTGCCCTGCTTCCTGTGTCTCCAATTTCAGGGATTGGTACCATTACCCTACAGCCTAAAGCAGAAATAAGGGCACAAACCCTTTGGCCTTCCTCACTCTAGTCACTCAACTGATCATCTGGTCCTGTGGGTTTCATCTCCCTTCACCCTCACAGCCCCCAACCTGGTCATGGTATCATCACCATCTCTGACCTGGAAGCTTGCTGAAGCATGCTCTAACTGAACTCCCAGCCACCTCCTTGTCCAATTCCAACTCATCCTCCACTGCCAGAAATCTTCCCAATGGGCAAAGGTGATCTTATCACTGCTCTGTGTAAAACCCTTCAGTGGTTCCTCCTGCTCGCAGAGTAAATTCCAAGCTTCTAATTATCACGCTCATCAAATTTTTCAACTCTCACAGCAAGGTCTCTTTGTACAGGTATGTGTCTCTTTGCCTGGAATATTCTCTTCCATCTTTCACTAACTAACCAACCTGCTTAACTTTCCTGAAAGCCCACTCTCTGTTACATGTCCCTGAGATGCTCTCAAAACTCTTTGTATTCCCACCACCACAACATGGCTAAGGGTGGGTAAGCACAGACATATAATCACACACAGGGTTGTAAATCCTTCTTAATCCTTTGTGTCTTCCTCTCCCTCTACCCACCCCACTGCATTCCCCATGAAACTGCAAGCTTTCAAGAGGGCTGGAACCACCTGCCTCCTTCACCATTGCCTCCCCGGCACAATGCCTGACATAAAGAAGGTGCTCAGCTAATATTTACTGAATTCGTGAACAAAGAGTTGCAGAGGATGGAGGGCAGACTGCACCCAGCTCCACAGTCCAAGCCTCATCTCCCAAGTGAGATCTCCCCTGCTTCCAGCACATCTTAAACTCAGACGTCACCACGACAACAGATCTGACACTAAGGGGTGGCTTCCATGAAGTAAGGATGTTTCATACCTGAACTGCTTAAAACAAACTGGGAGTCAAACAACTCCTTCATCCAACTCTCTATTCATTGACAATCCATAAACCTTCTTTGGCCCAAAAACTCTCATGCAGAAAAGGCTTATCATTCTTAGGGAGTGTAGAGCTTCTACTTTCCATGCTGATAGGTCAAGTTTTTATTTGGAATGATCTAAAGAAAAATAGAAAGAGGTTCCCTCATCTTTCATGCAGGTCTACGGGTAGAGGCAACTATGCATTCAGGCACCATATCTAAGACCCCATTACTAAATAGGGTTTCCTTCTGGAGTTATACCATTAGCCTATACAGACCCCGTGACGTACACAACACATCGGCATTCATCTGTGGGTGTGTACAGGGATATGCATACAGCTGCAGTTAACTTTGCTTCCATCGCACAGTTGGGACTCTGATGAGAATAAAGCATACATGTATGAGCTACTGGTCAAGAAAGATATATTTTACTTTGTTTTTGTTAATAACTATATATTTCAGTTGAGTTCTGTACTACAAATAAATGTGAACAGTAGTCAAACCATCTATCTTAGTACAACATTAAAGTAAAAAACTGCTATATTCTATACTAATTATCTGAATTATATCATTAAATATGTAGATAAATATCCTTACACTTCTTCGGGCAATAACTCTGATAATTTACAATAATTACATAAACATGCCTTCCTGATGAAGATAACTTTTAATAATCTGATGTACCAACATTAAAATAGGATATATTATAGTTATTCTACTTTTCATATTTAACACGATCTATTTGCATTTTCACAAATAAAGGTAACTGGCTAATTTAAACCCAATTTCTTTTCACAGGGAGTTCATTTGCATTTGCATTCAGAATTAAAATATAAGGTGAAGTCCGAAGATACGGAGGGAAGGAGTCCTTAGCATCCACATCTGTGTCAACTCCGTGAGTCACTGAAAAATGATGGATTGTTTTTCTCATCTCTTTTGAACATAATTCTGTGGTCTCAAGTATTACACGAGGGAAAAATGTGTCTAAGGGGCTATGATTTACAATTATTCTGTTTCATGCTGATTAGCATAAACGACCACGATAGAAAATTGCATGCAAACCCTAGAAGTCAATAAAAGATACTGATCCACAGCAACACCTGAAGGAGGAAAAATAGCTTCCTGCCTATGCTTCAAACTTCCTATCTAATTTGGTAGAGGATCTTTTAACCTGAAAATGAGTCCACGTTTACAAAGCATTTTTATGGTCACATGAATTACCTTTCACACAAGTAAATGGACAAATCAAATCACAACACTTTGCTCTACTCCTAGGTCTATTAGACTAAGAGTTCAAACCCAGATTAATGCAGAGGCATTTATAATGCAACTGCAAAGCCAAAAAGAATCTCCCTTTCCATCTGCAACCAATATTGTGAAATGATGCTGAATTAGGCAAGTGGTGTGACATGTAAAAGCATTTATAGTTCTCTTCCCCCCCAAAAAAATAATTTTCTCTCCAAAATGCAAAGTTGAAGGGGGTAGGTAAGTAATGAGAAGAAATGGCTTCCATTTTCTGAAAGAATCAGGATGAGTTTTGCTTGCCACTCCTCTTATGTAGAACATACTTAGACCTTCATGATGAAAACGCTTAGAAAGTCTAGGAAAGAAAACAACTTCAAGACAAGTAAATGAGAAGTGTTTTATCACTACTATTCCTTAACTTCTTTTTATTTCAAAGATCTTACTTTCCAGCTGGGCAATACAATTCCAGCCTGGTAAGTAGGTAGGCGTAGCACACGATTTCTGTGTGTTCATGCCCTACTTAATTAGGGGAAGACGTGTGGTTATGACAAAGAGATGGCGATGCTCTGATGGCAAGATGCTGGAAGATACAGGTTCCTCTAATGTAAGTAAAGGGCACAGCTTAATACACATGGAACAGGGATACAGTCGCATTCCCACAAGCCCTGGCTTTTGGGTCCCTCCAAAGGGAAACGACCAGGGTGACAACTGTTTCTACTACTCCCGTGTTATTGTTTCCTGAGCTTCCTAGCTACATGCTAAATAAAAGCAACATATGAAACACAGGGAACTTCTCACTGCTTACTTATCACGTAATTACTAGGTGAATCAAAGGTTACTTTTCTGGCATAACATCCCCTTAATTATGCCAGTGCCCCAAATCAGTGTTCTGATAAACTCAAGAGACCATCTGGGTCAGCCTTTCTCTGTACTACTAGAGTCTAAGCTGCCAGGGATGGCAGTGAGCTTCTGGATCTAGCTATTCCTGACCTCCACAGAATACATGGACATCTAAGAGGCCTATGAATAGAATTTAATGGGTCTACAAACTTGGACTGTTTTGTGGTTTTTCACTAACCACAAACTGAAATGTATCATTTCCTTCATGTACATTCACAGCATTAGCATTCCTTTTGATTTTGTTGCCAATAGAAATCACATATGTTTTCATATCATGGTACAGTTACTGCAGATACATTAAAAAATCATTTATACTCATTACCACTTCAAAATTATGGTATTTAGTAGACTCACCTCTAGATCTTGATATCTGATGTGCTAGTAAAGAATCACAAAAATCCCCAATATTTAATGTTTTAATGATGAGTTCAATATAACTGGTTTCCCTTTATAATTCTATACATTTTATTTTATGCACTTAAAAACATTATTCAGAAAAGTGGTTCAAAGGCTTCACCATACTGCCAACGGAATCCAGGATTTTAAAAACAGGTAAGCAGTAGAGGGCCCAGGAAATCTTGCTAACATCACACAGCTCATTGGTGGCAGAAATGTGACTAGAAACAAGATCCCGTGACTTCATTGCTCATAGAGTCCTTTACAGCTGCGGCTTGAAATGACCCAAGTGTGGTCACGTGCCACCATGTAATTGTTGGCTTCTCAAAGATCCTCCTACAAATGTCTAACTAGATCAAGGCCCAGAGACTGTAGTTTGCTGGGAAAGATGAGGGATATTTGCTGAAATCCAGATCTATCATATAGAAGTTTTTCTAAGTCTTTTATCTCACTCTTTTTCCAGAGACTGAAGTCACAGCTCTGAGTATGGATTGAAGCTGAGCTGTAAGAAAATATATACGCAATGGAATATGGAACACAGAACACTCATAAATCCTTTAGAATATCTGTTGAACCCTCGTATTCATGAGAATCCCTGATCTCCACACAGGACATTTCTAATTGAACGATGCCCTTGCTCTATTCAGCCTAGTCCCCACAAACTTTGTATGCCATCTATGAGGTGGCATTTAGGTGACTCCAGGGGTTCATCAATAGCATACTTTGTACCAAAGGGTAGATATGGCTATTTATCAGTGGTCATTTATGAGCCCGCCAAATACTAGCTGAGGGAGGGGAAATTATCAAACTCAAAAAAAGCTAAAAAAAAAAAAAAAAAGCTAGTGCTGCCCAAGGTCACAGCATGGAGACTCAATCTTATTTCACATACAAATCAGATCAATTGAAGATGGAAATGCATAATACATTAGACAAACAGTTTCAAGCCTCGATAAAAGTAGACCTTGGAATGTGCATTAACGGCAGTTTGCAATAAGTAATGTTTCACGTTTGAACATTAAATGTGTTGAGGAGAGAAAACAAATAAAAAAATATCCAATTGCTTTCCTGAAATATTGATGACAGCACAGTAAAAGTTCAGAGCAGTAATAAAACTCCAGGAGTTATTTGCTCCTATAACAGTGTCTTTTACCCTATACCTCGCCCCTGCTGCCTGCCTCCCTCTAATTCCCAAGTTCCACAGAAGGAATTTTGATTCTTTTAGAAGCTTTTCATCTAAAGCATATGCAATGTTCATTCCAGACCTGAACCTGGCAATGATATACCCTCCTGTCATTTTTTTTTTTTTTTTTTTTTGCTAGAGAAAATATGGAACGCCAGACCGCCAATCTAGCAATAATGTACCATGTGATATGAGAGTCACAAACTTGGAAGGAACCTCAAGTAGACATAAAAGCTACTTGGCACTATGTATCAAAATTCATAAACATGTTCACGTCACTTTGGCCTAGAAATCTCTCTTCTGGGAATTTATCCTGAGGAAATAGCTCCAAAAGACAGAAAAAGCTGTATGCTCGGATATGCTCACTGTGGAGCGCTTTCATTCAATAAACCTTTATTAAGTGCCTATTATGTGCCAGGCACTAGGCTGGCACAAAGTCTGTGCTTCAAGGCGTTCACAATCAGCTGGGAATTCAGAGAAGTATACACAGAATTATGACATGTTGGGATAAATGCTAACGGGCCTGTACAGAAGCACTAGAAACATTAAAATGTGCTGGAATAGGAAGGCAAAGAGTCAAGGAGGACTTTATAAAATTTTAGATAATGCTTTTAAAATTTATTCCCAATGTTATTTTTAAAGACACAGGGAATGTTAAAATGTTTTAAAAATCCCTTTACTATTCTGTAAAAAATTCCTCAATACATTTTTAAAAATAAAAAATAACAAGAAAGCCTAACAGCCCTTAAGAGCTTTTAGAGGCCCTCAATCTTTCTCTCAACCACATGTGGGAGGTGGGGTGTAGCCATCGATTGCTAAGTCCTCACTGGGCACATGCCACCAGTCTGTTCCCCGTCTTAGTCTTCTATTACACACCAGGGTGTCCTTCATCAAAACTGCGGAAGAACCCTGAGTTCATTTGGCTTAAAACACAAAACAAAATAAACCCCCAATTTTATCACCCCTGTGAGAACTTTCTCTTTCAAACAGCCCAGGGTCGCTGCAGAAAACTCCTGCTGTAGGAATCCAGAAGGTCCTTTGCTAAAGACAGCATTTATAATGTGTTATGATTTTTAGTGTATTTTGAAATGAAAACAATTCCACAGTTTGAGGGGCTGTGTTGGGAAGCTTTTGAAGAAGTGTAGGTTGGACACACCTACTAATTCATTGGGCGAAATAATTCAAACTAAATTGGACATGCTGCAATCCAAAGAGCAATGACTTTATTTACACTTGGATTAGAGAAAACTCTATTCCTGTAACGTGCGCGACACCCAATGCAAGTCCAGGCATGCTAGATCCACATCAGGGTGTGGGAGCCATGCAGATGCCTCTCTCAGCATGTTCTGGCCTGAGTCATGGCTCAAGGTTTGGCCATACTCCAGAAGTGGGCAGGGGCTTTAGAAGAATCACTAGAGAAGGCCACCCCAGAACCGCCTTTCTTTAAAGAGTGCCACAGGAAAAGATTGCAGTTGAAATAATCCATGGAAAGAAGGTGAAATGAACATTTATTGAGTGCCTATAGTTGCGAGGCATTGCCCTAGGTCCTGGTCTGGTAAAGATTTTCTGTAGAGGGTCAGATAGTACAGTACATGTTTTTGGCTTTGCAGGCCAGAGTCTCATGTTACAACTACTGGATTATACTGTTGTAGCACCAGCAGCCATAGACAATATCTAACTGAACTGGTGTGGCTGAGTTCTAATAAAGCTTTATGTATAAAAACGAGTGATAGGCTGGATTTGGCCTATAGAATGTATCTTGTCTATCCCTGATCTAAATGTTTTACAATTTATCTTATTTAAGGCACAAAAAAAGATTTGTTGGCTATTCTTCCTACTTAAAGATGAGGAAACCAAGTATTAGAGGTAAGTTTACCTGCCGAAATCACATGTCTAGCTTGTCACAGAGTCAGAATTCCAACCAAGGTCTCCCTGCCCCAAAGTCTGAACTCTTTCTACTATATGAACAGGGTCTGTTAGGATAAATACAGATAAGGAAGAACAGCCAATGTGAAGGAAAGAGAAAAAAAAGTCAAGTCTAAATCCTTTCTTTCATTTAACATTAACCAATCTATGCCCGACTATGACAGCAAAAATGCTGGTAGACAGAGTTACAGGTAAAACATTCCTCCCAAGAGAAGCTTCTGGAATATTCAGTACTGAACTCCTTCATAACCATAAGGGAAAAGGAAGCAAATTCTGTATTATAATGTGTCAGATTATGGCAAAGCTATAAGGTGGTCACACTCCTAGAATTCCAAACCGTCCTGAGAGGATTTTGTAAAATAACCTCACAGATATTCACATATTCAGTAATTCATTCATTCCATGCCCAGACAGCACACTTTATAAGTGCTTAAAAAAAGGACATGGTACTTGGAACTTCAGGAACTTTGAGTTGGAGGCAACACACAGCACTAAATAGTTAATCACCTGTTGATATCAATTGCCACTGAGTATGAAAAGAAACTATAGGGGTGATGCACACAGCTCAGTGCCTGAAAATCAAGAGGAAACAGGCGATAAATATGAGTGTGCTTCTTCTCCTGGCTGAAACTTATTCAAGGTTCTCCCTCCTCTTATTCCCCTTGAGAAATGAAAGATTCTGTTTTTAACACCGTTGTCCTAATTTGGAACCTGGAGACCAGGTTCCAAGTTGCTTACTAGCTTGAAACTTTGGTACCTAAGCATCAACTTCCTCATCTGACAATGAGGGGGGTTGACTAGATGTTTCTGAAGCCTCTTCTAAGTTAAGGCTTCTATGAATCAGTTTTTTAAAATATGATTCTGTAATGTCCAATTTAAAGTACCCTGGATGAAACTTAGATGTCCAGATATTTTAATCCATGACATAGGTTTTTTTACATCCTTTGAGTAAGAAAACGTTTCAATTCTAAAACCACCTCCCTTAAAAAGCAGAAAGTGTCACTTAGAGAGTTGCACAATTTATTTCTGAAAATTAAATGATGATTTTCCCCAAAGGACAGAGGGGAAAGGAAGATGTGGAGCAGATGGGTTCATTGTTCCCCTATGGAGAAAAAATATTTCTACACCTTGCAAAAATATATTAATTGGCCTGCCATCTGGCAAGCTTGCTCACACACATAAGGGATAAAGTTTAGATCTTGAGGTTTAACATTTAAGCCTGTGGGGAGATGTTAATTGGAATCTGAGTTAGCAGGAATATTTTTAAAGGGAACATTTCAAAAGAGATCTGAATATAGGTGGAAAAAAACAGAACCTAAAATGTGAGACCATCCAAGGTGACATCACAGGTACCCATGGCCTCACTCCCACTCTGCACCCCAGTGAGCCGGTGTGGACACTCCCACAATTAGGTGAGGCTGTGCATTAGCAGGGCAGCTTTCACAGCATGATTTTGAATGCTTCCCCACAACTTTACAAATAACCCCCCACCCACCCATATCTTCTTGTACATTACAAATATTTTTCAAAATTTCCGGAAATCTTATCATTGTAAAGGTGGGTGTTTAAAAGAACCTCTTTAAGGGAAAAAGAAAGCTCATCAAACAGGAGGTTCAATAAAATATGAGTTTTGTGGTTGTACATGCACACGTGTGCACACATACGCCCAGAAAAAAACACATGGAAGGATAACCCCATATTTTTCATGGTGGTTATATTTGAGCACTAGAATTTGGGGTCGTTTTTTTTATGGCTGTTCATATTTTCTCCATTCTTTGTCTTAGGCATAAGTTTAAATTTTCTTCTCAAAGCTATATATATTCCACTGAAATTAAAATATAATGAAAAGACATGATAACTTATTTTACAAAGCAAATGAAGTATCTTGAATTTATCTTTTGTAAAATGCATGTGCTGGTCTGTCTTCACTTTCACTGAAAAACTCCATGCTTCCTTCTGGATCTCTATATTTTCCAACAACCATAATCAATGTCTTAAATCACACAGCTTCCGCATCTTCCACCTCATGGCTCTGTTTCCTTCCCCAATAAACAACCCCAAATTATTTATAACTATTTCCTGCTAGTAGAATTTGTTTATCTGGTTTCTTAAAACTTCTTCACCTATGTAGCATCAAAGGGACTATTATACACTAAGACTGGACCACACAATTTACGTAGTTAAAGCTTCTCTTTCGAGTATCTCATTCCGATGCCTTTTCCTGGTACCTACTTGACATTACCAACCATGTCATCAAACTATGTGTTAACCATCTTCCTCATCAAAATGATTTTTTAAAAGGATGACACAATGTAACACCGTATCCTGGCTGGCATCCTGGAATAGAAAAAGGACACTGGGGCACAACTAGGCAAAACATAATAAAATATGGAGCTAATCTTTAAAAGGCAGGGGGTGGACAAGGGAGAGCAAAAGAAAACATCTTATTCTAACCCTTTATTAGCATGATCAAACAATCAAAAAGGACCTAAAACTTTCTAAGGTTTCTAAGTTTCTAAAACTTTCTATATCCTAATTGTGGTGATAATTTGTCAAAATTCACAGAACTGCACACCTATAAAGGATAGTTTTACTGTATGTAAACTGTATCTCCACAAACCGTGTCAAAAACAAAACAAAACAAAGCACGTCTAGCTGCCTGGACTTTTTCTAGAGTGAGTAAATTAAAGTAGTAAACCCTGTGTCAGTACGAATCTGGATTAGTGGCCGTGAAAAACACCTTCTTCAATATTTAAAAAATAGCACCTGAAGGAAAGACTTTTTTTTTTTACTCCATCCTTAGTAAGGAGCAGCCATTTCTCAAAAGCAGCTCACATACTGCACCACTGAGAGCTAAGACATGGCCAGTGAAGGATTTTTGTGATTTAGAGAATTCTGGATGCAATGTTTATGCCTTTTCCATGTTGTAGATTGTTCATACTTTATTCTCATACAGTTGTTTTAAGCATAGCAAAGCAGTCTTAGTTCTCTAAATACAATGATCTTCACAGAGTCTTAAATACTTAAATATGTATTTAAGTCTCATCAAACATCTCTCTAAAAATGTAGTTAGCATTAGCATATTTGTAGTTAGTATTAGCATATTCAAGAGAAATTACTGTAGTTTTAAAACGTGAAGAAGAAGTCTGTAAGCAATTCATCTCTAAAATCCCAACAGCTCTTTCCTGGCATTCACACTGTACCGCCATGTAAGATGCAAGAACTTTTGTCCCTTCTATGAAATGAACTATATATGCTCTACTACAAGATCGGCAAGGATTTTGAGATGAGTGCATAATAAATACACTCATGTGAATGCACAGGATTTCATAATACGTAGAGAGAAATCTCAGCAAAATAAGCATGGGTGCAGTGTAGTGTTATTCATTCAAAAGGCCTGTAAGATAGCAGCTATTCAGAGCTACACCATAAGTGAAACCTCAATTTCTAAAGCACAAGCCCACTCAAATACCATTATAAACTGTGATACTTTACAATGGGGAAATTACAGGAGAATACATATACAATTTCCACTAATGGGAAAGAGAATCAGCAGGTGGCATTTTAAAACAAAGTAAAACCTACTTCTGTTTTTCACTCTCTTCCCTCAGACAGCAGGTGGCATTTCTATAGCAAAGATCAAGATAATCAGGGTTCAATATTCCACAAATACCTTTGAATTGCCAGGAGGCTGCTGTATGATAAAAATTAAGTGACTAAAATCTTACTTTACAAATATTATTTTCAATAATTAGAATATTGTTGGAGCTGTATTTCCTTTGGAGGTAGGATAGTGCAGTTACATCTTTATCTGGATTTACCATGTACTACTGGTAATTTGGGGACAATTAATTAACTTCTCTAAGCCTCAATTTTTTCATCTGTATAACAGGTATTACATATACCATTAAATGAGACAACATACACCAAACTACCTCAACAGATATTCTTCCTCTCCCTCCTCCTATGCTGATGTTGGTGGATCTCCTACTGGTTATTACACGTTACCGTAATTATCTGTCAACATCACTTTCTAACCCCATTAGACTGAGCTACTTGAACAAAAGGACCATGGCATATATATCTTTGTTTCCCAGGTGATAATCATAGTCCTGGTCACATAAAAGGTACTCAATAAATATGTGGTACATAAATGAATAAATAAGGCAATGCGATAAATCCACAGGCTTTGCCCACAGAAGTCAGACAGAGTCAAACTAGGTTATTAGGTTATCAGGTTCCAGAAGGTGATTCAGCCTCATCCATGAGCCACAAAGCAGGAAAAAGGATCACACAAAGATACATAACTCATAAATAAGCCCCTCCAAGTATTTTTAAATGTAATCAACTTCCCATGTTTCAGAGGTTAATCCCTCTTGGCTTCTGGTTTCTCTATTTTTTGGCCCAGTTTATAAACATTTGACTTCTCTTTAGTGCTTTTAAGGCAGCCAAAGACAAGGAATTGAAAGAGAAGCTGCATGGCCTTCAGGACTGGGGGCTGCCCCCTCTCAATCCAATCCCTAATACATCTTATGACTAGAAGGCAAAAACAAAACAAAGCAAAGCAAACCAAAATCATTCCAGTCTAGCATGTCTTAACATAGAGTTTAAGATATATATACACACCTGGAACTTCCCAACAAAATCCATAAATGTTGGGCCATGAATCCCCTCCAAACATGTTAGTTTCTTATTAAATAGATTTGAAATCAAACCTGTTAAGTGGCTGAAGGAGCAGCTACAAGCCACTGCTTGTGGGACACACCTAAAAGAATGGAAGGTTTGAAAAGCGAAGCTTGTTTCCTCGGCTCCAGGCTGGGCATTTCACTTACATGGGAACTAGAAAACTGGCTTAAAATGAGAACTATAATCTTTCTGGAACAATAGGTCATGACGAGCTTCCTTAATGCCAAAATAAGTGTTCAGAAGTGACTTCTGCTAACTGAAAGAAAGTGTAAAGGGCATATATATTTACTCTGGCTTGAATACAACATTTCTGAATATGTCTATCAGTGCCAAGAGTCAGAATGCTTTTCTTTATGGATTTCAAACCTGGGACCCATTAAATGGAATGTTTGTATTCCTCCTGAGGAATGCCATCAGAAAGTTGCATCATATTAATATCTAACCAGTTCAAGTATTTGTACCTTTTGATCCCAAGATCACCCTAGGTCTTACATGAAAAGGTAGAATAATTTTAAGGTTAAGTCTCAGAAGTTAAAATAAACCACAATTTCTCTTGTTTAAAGAGTTTTTTGTTTTTTTTTTAAAGAAGCCATCAAATGATAAGTAATCAAGAACAATTTCAGAGAAAACTGAAGTCTGCCTGCCAAGAGGGCATCTTGGCAGTAGCGATGCTGGTAAAAATGACATCAAAATCACTAAGATCCAAGAACTGCACTGAAGGAAGCAGAGCTCTGATCTCGAGCCTGGATTCCTATGTTAAGGAGGCTTACAGAAACCACTATTGATTTTTCACGTTAAAAATCCTAGCTTTCCATGGCTAACTTATCTAAAATTGACAGGAGTCATCTACTGAGAAAGAATGGTACATACAAAGTTCACAGGTCATACAGTAAAAATGAGGTAACTTTTATTCCTTACTAATTCTGTGGTCCAAACATCTAACCCCAGACATCAAATCCTAAAACATACAGGAAATTATAATTCATAAACATACTGGCTCATTTTGCAGAATCCTCATCAACTATGACCTAAAGCACCCCTGAACTATCCCATACTCTACCTGTCCCACCATGGCCATTTGAATCAAAAATTAAAAATTCCTTTGCTTGGGGACCTATCGTTTATGGAAAATGCAAATTCACAGCCATCCATTCAACCTGCCAAGTCAGGTGAGTGTGCCTATCAGCTGTCTTGCCACCTGTCTGCCCTTTGGAGCAGTTAAGCAAGGGTAGGCTAATTTTACAGTGAACTATTTTTTGGATTAGCAAATAATTTGTGTTTATATACGTGGGTCTAGAATGGAGAATACCAAGAGGATAAAATTAACCTTTACCTAGAAAAATAAACTATCTGACGTGGCTTCTATATCTCCAATGCTCAGTGTCTGACGTAGGTAATCTACTGGGAAAAGTCTTCAATTTTTGTATCAGAAATCTTGACATTAGCCAAGTGAAACTAATATTTGTACAGGAGTTATATCTCAAGTTCCAAGATCAACAAGCCACTCCAGATCAGACTTAAGAAATAACATTACATAATAGTCACTTAATGGCCATTGTTTTACAGAAACAAAGGTTTCATTTACCGTATTTCCTAGAGTGCTTTATTCAGCTAGCAGCTTTTCCCATGACAAACATACTTTTTCCCCTTAACCCCTTCATCTACCTGTAAAAGTAAAACATTTAATAACTATAATTTCTAATTAAAAGATACCCATGATATAGCACTTTAAAAGATAGGAATATTAAAGGGACATCGGTGATTTTTACGCAAGCCACAGGTTCAGTGATATTCTTCAGATCTAGTGGTTAAGAAATCTGGCAGTGGCTAGATGATGTAATAGTGACTCTCAAGAGAGATGTCGTAAGGTCCAAGTCAGGGTCCTGAGACATCAACATGCAGTGTAATGTTTAAAATTAGACAGAATAAAGCATGGCAAGAACAGCTTCAGCAAACACTCACAGGGCAAAATGGGCCTGGTGGATCCATCAGTTTTCCTCCCTTTCTGATTCTACCACCCTAGGAGACTTCACCAAGTTTCACCCGTTCCTCATTCCCTCCACCCAGGTGATTCACTCAGAACCTAAAACATTATCTCCAAAAGCTATCTCCTATATGAATTTCCATGTCAGGTTAGAAAGTTTCCAAAGACATGGAGCTCCATATAGATAGATAGATAGATAGATAGATAGATAGATAGATAGATAGATATAGATAGATATATATATGGATTTTGCCTGCAATTAGTTTCCCAAGAAACCCCAAACTGTAACAAAATCAGAATCACTGATAAATGTAAATTCCGAAGTCAGCAGATTGTAGAAAGTCCCCAGGTTCTATAATAAAGCAAGTGATGGAGGAGCTTAAGATAAGATAAACCTTAATGACTGTCTATTCTTCTTACCAATCTACTTTACCTTCAAATGTTGATCAAAGCCTAAATCCTCTGCTTGGGCCTTTTTTCTTTAAAACAAAACAACATGATGTTTCAGTTTGATATTGCTATAATTACCTCTCTAACAAACATATCCAATAACCATTAGTGTAGCTAAAACTCCCACTGGTCTTCTCATGCTATTAATAAGATTTAAGGTCAATATTTTCAGAATTTAAAGCCAAGTTCACAAGGGAACTTTCCTAACTACCAAGATAGAGGAAAGAAAATAAAGTATCAGAACAAGTATTAATAACCATGTGAACTTCTTATTTAGAGATATTCCTCTAGTTACAAAATGTGCCACGGGTCACTAAAACCAAGTGTGCTGCTCGACATCCAAGGCTTCTACCAGTGGAGGTTGACTTTGCTTTTAATAAATGGTTTTACACACACCCTGTGCCTACTTTCATCCAGGTAGCCCCAGGACCATTTTATTATCTTGGATCTCCTATTAACTTTCAAAGGGATTACTCAGTTACCATGATGTCACTCCCAAATGACTAGGTTACACGTAGTGAAGACAGCTCAGATTAAAAATAGCTTTGTGCGTGCTTACTCACACTGAGAGATGGGTGTGCTGGAGAGTGAGGCAGGGGCTCAGAGCCTCTAGTCCTGAGCTCCCTGAGAAACCAGCCTATTTCCATCTCAACCTATACAAGGAGGACGCTCCCAGAGTCTTCCGAATAAGGCCCTACCCCAAGCTTTCTCCTCCATGAGCTGTCTCCACACAGGAGAGATTTCTCAACCCCAGCGTCTGTCAGTTTTTAGCCCAGAAGGCAGATGGTCTCTATCTTGAGGCTTACGATTCCCCTGTTTTAAAAGTATCACTTGGGCTTCTGATAACAGGATATATGCGTAAAGAGAAGCAACAGAGCCATAAAAGCATATAACATTCACCCCCCTCACTGTGAACTTACTGACACACATATACCCCTTCCAGTGTCGACCAGGTAGAGCAACAAACAGCCCATGCGTCCCCAGGGAGCATATGCTCCATATTCTAAAGCTTTGTTTTTAATGGACTTGTTTTGAAATCTACTTTTTAAGGTCTCACACATTTTTCTCTCTCATTCCTTTCCTCCTCCCTCTTTCTGCTTCTCTCTCCCCTCACAAAAGACCTACAAATTCAAGGGGCAAAACAAATGACCTGTCATCTCCTGTTGTAAACCTCCCACTAGAAGCTTAAAGCAATATTTCTGAGATGCGCATATTCCGGCTCACATCCTGTGCATCTGGCCAGCCTGAAGACCCGGAGAACACGCTGCTCTGGTGTGCACCAGCCAGGCTCTGCACACAAGTCGCTCAGAGAGCTGCTGGGAGCTCCTAACGTGGGGTCTCAGCGTTCTCCTCTCCCCCAGGGGTCTCCCTTATTAGGCTGGGGGAGGGGTGCAGGAGTGAGGGCCTTAGGCACCAGTGCCGACGTCAGAGCTAACTAGAGACAAGATGAGAGGATGACAAGATGAGAGGATGGAAGGGCGAGCCCCGCAGTGATGGGCAGGCCTGTCCCACCTGCGGAAAATGCAGTCCAGAGCCTGAAGAAAGGAGAAGGATGAAAGGAAGCAGTTATGAAACAGGCCTGGGCAAAGCAAGGAGTGGGAGGAAACGGGTGCAAAGACTCGGGGAGGGGCAGAGCCTGCAGGTCAGGCGTAGAGAGGACGAGAGCGCGGATGTGAGTGCCAGGTTTCCGCCGCTGGTGGAATAGGCTGGAGGGGCGGGGTGGACCGCGTACCCTCCCTCCATCTGTACTTGGCTCAGGTTCAGGCTCAGGCAGAGTCAACGAGGGGGCAGGTAGGGGCTAGAGACACTCGAAGCAGCTCCAGCTGTAAACATGTCAGAAAGGAGATACTCAGGAGACCGGGGAAAGAACTTGAGCTTCCAGAGGGGAGGGGAAAGGAAGCTGTCATTGCCTATTTGGGTGATGAAGCAGACAGTAAAGTGAGCAACACTGAGTAAGGGGATATGATTCAGGGCAGAGGGCCGACAGGCCAGCTGCGAATGTGCAGAGGCTGGTGCACAAGGATGTGTCGCTGCTGTGCTTAGCGACCCACACAGGGTGGTTGCCACCCATGGTCTCCAATGCCTCACTTCACTCCTGCTGTCCTGGCTCCTCACGCCGCCCCGACCCCATCCCTCTGCTGCCGGGGTTCACGCTGAAGTCACCAGGACTCCCCAGTCGTCAGACACAATGCACACCACGGTTCATCTCTGTGGAGCGACGGTTGATCATTCTGTCGGGATCTCTGTGAGAACACCCTGCTGGCTTCCTTCCCTCTTACGGGACTCTCCTCCACGTCTCCCTTCCGGTTCCTATCTGCATCTCTGCCCACTCCTAAAATGGGGCATCTTTAGCTCTCCCACAGATTAATCTAACATATTTCTCATGGTCCTAATGAGGACTCCCAAGCCTATTATCTCTGGTCCAGCCTCCTCGAGTGCCCTGGACCTACCATCCAACTGCCTGCCTTGAGGCTCCTTCTTTCTTGCTGCAGAGCCTTGGCTGTTCCCAGATGCCTGCTCCCAAAGTCTTCCCGCCGACGGCTCTTTCTCATCCTTTAGATCTTCTCTTGAATATTACCTCTTCAAAGACCTTCCCCGACCACGTGATCTAAAGCAGCCCCCGCACTGTCACTCTCTCTTCTCAGCTCCTGCTTACAGCCTTCAGAACACAGTGACCACCACTTGACTTATTTAGATGTTGGTTTATTTGTGAGGCCCAAGCATTCTGTCGGGTTTACCTCTATATCCCTGGCCCAGCACAGGACACTGGTGCTGTGGGTACCGGCTGAATGAAGGAATGGATGTTCCACGGTACTCAGCACACAGCAGGTGCTCAATAAATGTGGATGAAGGAGCCTCTGGGGACACAAGCGGCGAGTACAAGTACTTGCATCTTATATGTACAGGTGATTCTCCATTTCCCTGGTTCCCCAAGTAAAAACCTCCAGGGCCATTGTGGTATCTTTCTTCAGCCCTCAGAGCCAATAGCTCATCACCTTCTCCCAATTTTATATCCTTAATATTTCTCAAGGCGTAATCTCACCACATTCTTTGCTCAGGCCTGCAAAACCTTTTAGAAAGGCTACCGCAATAACTTATTCATTGGTTTCGAGGTCCCACCCTCTCTTCTCAGACCTAAACTCCCCAAGTGCTGCTAGACGTGTCTCTCTCCCACTGGATAAAGGCCAAGCTCCCACAAATATCAAGTGTCTCAACGCTCCTCCTCAGTCATTACCCACTACTCATCCCCTTGTTGTAATGACAGTAACCGTATTAATAGTTAGGGTTTATTAAGGCTTTTCGATGTGAGTCATTGCATTAAGCATTTTATACATATGAACATATTTTAATCTTTATACCAATCCTACGAGACAAGTAATTTACTTGTCCCTACTTTATAGACAGAGCAACTGAAGTCCAAAGAAGCTAACTTACTCAGTATACAATATCACAGAGTTAAGGTTCGAACTCAGGTAAACTGGCTTCAGATCAACCCTCTTAACCATTGTGCTCTATTATACAGCCTCTTTAAACTTTATGCTCCAGCAGCACTGAGTTATGCTTCTGGTTTTTTATGCTCCAGCAATGCTGAGCTATGTATAATCCCTTGAACTCTGTTGTTGCCAAGGCCTCCATGTCTTCGTACACACCATTTCTTTCGCTTCCTGGGAAGGCCTTCTTGTCTTCCTGTCTGATAAATACCAACGTACCCTTCAAAACTTCCCCAAGGTTTTCTATCTGGTGCACCTCCCGGCTCCTTTGTACCTGGTATATACTTCTTGATTGCCCCGGTTTGCAATGATTCATCTGCATGTCTTCACTGAAGGCATGCCTATGGCTTTCAGCTTTGGGTCACAGTGCCCAGGCAAACAATAGATGCTCAATAAACATGGATTTAACTGGGCTTTCTGTAAAAGGGGTAAGTACGGGTTAACCAATACCTAACATGCCAGGGCAGGAGAGAAGCATATTCCATGCTTTTTAAAGACATATATTCATGCTCAAAACAAAAGAAAAACTCACCAAACACTACAGATGTTTCTGAAGAGAAGATGCAGTGTGCATAAAAATTGAATGCATTCTGACAACTACAGCAGTTAAAGATCCCTTCATGTACCTGCAGTTCATTGCAACTGCTGAGTAATGTGAATTTAGCAAAAAACAAAGCAAAACCAAAATAACCTTTTATCCCAAGGTTCTCAGAAAAATACATTTGGAACCTCTCTCAAAGTGATGAACTGAGTCACAAACTACCCAATGGCCTGGGTAGGACTGTATTGACTTAGATGTCACTGAGGTTTGGACATTATCACTTAAGCCCAAAGAAAACATGACAGATTTCTGACCACTGAGGTTAAAAATCAAGCATCTTCTAGAGTCTCTAGACTTCAACAAAACTAAAAGCGCACTTCAAAACTAAACAGCAACATTTATAAATCAATGGTAGTCCTTTCTTTTACAGTGAGACATAGAGGAGATATAAGTCAAAGAGAAGTTTGATCCCTTCTGCCTCGAAATTTTTAATCCAACGGGAAAGGAAAAGATGTTACAAACAAATAGTAACATAAAGCAGGCAAACTAATTCCCATCCTACCTTGCAAGGGGATCCTGAAGTGAATGGAGAATCTGCAGGTCTATGAAACTCACAGCCTCTAAAACATGCAATTCTTACTTCAGTTTAAAACGACACATTTTCGTTTAAATACCCTGTTTATTCAGCCTAGATTTCTGTCCCTCAAAGCAGCAGGTGAACGGCTGTATTGAGACTACCCTGAGGAAATGAAGGAGGAGGAGAGGTAAGCAAAGCCCATCATAAGAAAGGAACCATTACCAACGGAAATGTGAGCGTTACAGCAAAACAGCAGACAAAGTCAGTGTACATCCAGACCACGCAGTGCCTGCCGCAGTCCAGGCGAAAAGGAATGAAGGGAACAACATTGTCATCATTGGGATGCGGCACAAGTAAGCCAGGCTTTCGGTGCATCAGGACCTGTTTAAGAGTCTAGGCCTGAGAGTCAGTCTGTAGGTGCCTTTCCCCAAGAACTCAGGGAGTTATGGGCCCATGCAGGGCTTTGAGTTGGAAGGGAAACCTTAAAAGTGTTCCCATGAGAGGGCAAACCAACAAACCAGAGCCATGCTAAACTGGCAAGGTAGATGCAATGCAGCAAAAACCCAAAGTCCTCTGTGTTGACAATTTCTACCATGATATGGATTTAAGGGAAGAGTCTGAAACCATTCAGCCTCTCTTTTGTCTAAGTGGTACCAAACATCCTATCCCCAGGAGCTCCAAGATGCTCATTCACAGGCTCAAAGCTGGACTGTACTCTTTGATAGACGCAAGAAGCTGATATAAAGAAAAGGTTATGATGAAGTCCTCTGGGTTACAATGTAATCAGAACAAGCAGCTGGGATAAAATATGCAAAATGAATGATCTGTCGAACAAAGTCAGCAAATGTGCAGAGAAGCAGCCAGGCTTGGGCAGGAGAGCTGTTCCAAGGGCTCAGGCACGTCCAGCTGAGGATGAGCGCGAGGCACCCTCCCCTGGACAGTGGGTACACCCTCAGTGAGGCTGGCAAAAGGATCGGGCTACTTGGGAAAGGAGAGGTCCTTTTAAAAGGGCAGATTTAGGGAAACTGATCAGTGCTGTAAGAAACAGGGTTAATGTGGCACTTAGAGGAGGAAAAGGATGTAGAGCAGTTAAGGGAGGTCACAGAAGGGGAAGAGTCATACTATAAGCATACACTTCATGTCCTTACGAAAGGACACAGAGCCAGAACTGTTCACTGTATAATAAGAGAAAGCAACGGCCACGTACACTGACCCGGAGAGAGGGACACCTGCTCTTCACCTTCCTGAATCTACCTAATAAATAGAAAGCAGTTCCAGCCCTGTGAGACCTGTAAGTAGATGTATCTAGAGATGATATTCAGGATATATATTTCCAAACTCCATGAATCCAGGAAATCCCCAATAACAAACAGGCTGTGACAACCTCTACTCTGAGAAGGGAGGGAAGAAATTCCACCTCCCTCTCTGTATCACTCAACTGAAGATACGGGCCCATGACCTGGGGAATGGACACAGCCCTCCCACAGCCTCGTTTGGTTGGGAAGAATCCAAGTTCCTTCAGAACCTAGGCTCTCTGCCAGTGTGAGCTGTCTAAAATGGAGTGTTCTGGGCTGGATAGATATTGCCCTAAGGCCATGGTCAGACCAGCCTGAGAATTCTTTATGCATTTGACTCAATAATACTATCAAACAGGTAGGTGCGGGAAAGAAAGATTCCAGATGCTTTTCAGTTTCAGGCACACAGGTGTGATGCCAGAGCAGGCTTATCTCCCCAAGCAGTGGTTCCAGGTGAGAGTAGCAGCTGCATCACCGCCAGGGCTACCATCCCTTGGACATATTTAAGGGCTCCTGACAAACAAGTTATAGGATTTACTGCCATGAGGAGTAGGGGCCTGGTTCAGGAACAGTAAGTATCTCTTCAACTGATTCGTTGTTTGGGGGGTTTGGTGCACGGATGACACAGCCTGTTAAAAAATGACCAATACCAAGAGTGTCTCTGAACATTATAGCAGAAAAGCACGGCCACCTTATTTAAAAGGCACAATTTTAGAATCATACGGTTTAGTGGCACCAATATTGTTCAAGTTGCATTAAAAGGTAAGTATAACTTAAAAATCGATGCAATCATGCTCTCTCTCTCTCTCTCTCTCTGAGACACATACACACAAACACACACACACGTTTGTGTATGTATAAACAGCATATGTCAGGGTATTCCAGGACGCTTCTGAAAATTAAGAAATACCATGAGAAATGTCAAAAGCAAAAACTACTAAGTTTTCCAAAGTATTATGTATTTGCACTTATGCTACAAAAAGTTACTGGTATAACCAAACACAATGAACCATCTTCCTGTGTTCTTTAAACACTGGAGCATAGAGATGAATCTCCCAATCTGATAGCCAAGCATCCTGTTTATTTGACTACACCCTTACCCTCGTGCATGTTCACGTGTATGTTCAAGGCAAGTTTTGAAGAAAAACAAAGAATCTATATTTACACAACTCAAAGGGTGTGCCCCTCTAAAACCAAAATCATGCCACCTGTCTGTGCTGGACACAAATGTGGAGAGAGGAGAAACACCTGCTTTAAAATCATTTTCTCTCACCCAAGTGTCAGCAACTAACTCTCAACTGTCTTTCACTTGTGGCATGAGCTTCACCTTGATTTTAAGTCTTTCTTCTTTTCACCTATTCTAACAAATATATGTTACAAAATGAAATGGCCGGTCTATTTTTAGAAATAAATGTCAGCAAATCAATTTAAAAAAATGCAAAGTTATGCAGACTTTTCTCTTTAAGCAGACAATATGAAACAGACAAACTTGAGTTCTCTTTGAATCGTACGTTTGCATCGTATAAAGGTTAAATATTTCATAGAGGGAAGCATCTGAAAGGCTCTACACAGAGTAGCAGAAACTCCAACGCCTGAGTGAATGAAACGGATAAATGACCAGATCAAAGAGAAGGAGAAAGTATCTCCTCCCCCTTCCCTTCTCTCCCCACCACTCACAACTCGAGGTCTGATTCTCCACATTTCTGAAGAACTCCGAAAAGCACATTCATCAGGATGACCCAGGAAAACCGCAGAGGAGGGAACACCTGAACCAGGGCCCCCCAGCAGAGTATAAACTTTTCAAACTGTCACCCAATCAACAAAACCCCAGTTGCTAAGGGGGCCCAGGCAGCTGCTCAGCCTAAGCCAAAGCATTCATTCCCTCTCCAGGCTAAAAGGACCCCCAAGTTTTTTACCTTTGTGTTCGCCGAAGCCTGTTCCCACTCCTCAAGTGAGGCAAAGTAAAGTTTGAGAGCACAGTCCAAAAATTGGGGTCAGACATATCCATTTCTTTCTCGCTTCAATTCACTGTGGGTTCAAGGCCATAAGACCAAAACGGAGAGAGGAGGGGGGAAAAAAAAAAGACAAAAAAGATCCCAATTATCTACTCACTGCCTCCAGAGGAAACGTGCTACGAACTGTGATCTCGAGAACAACTTGGAGCGTGAGTGAGAAGTACCCGTCCTAGCCTTTAATCAACACACAGCTATTTCTCCAAGGTTCAGGAAACTTGTTTCCTCCTGGGTTTGCCCTCTCCTGGTCAGCCCTGGCCAGCTATAAACAGTAATTACAAGAGTTGGGCCGTGCGTTCGGCTCAAAATGTTGTCTGTGTGTGATTCAGTCCAAGGTACTTTGTCATCTGTTTGGCAGATACCATTTGCAGCTCCTGCGGGGGGGTGGGGATGGGCAGGGGAGAGGACTAGTTTAAGTCTTTGGTTCCGGGAGGCTGGTGCTTATCAGCAAAACCATTCAACATCCGAACATGCCCAGTGCTGAGTTTCCTCCCGGTATCTACATACAAGGAAAGGAATGTAAATGGAAAAAGCTCCTCTTCTTCGCCCCTCCTCGAAAAAGGGAAACTTAAAAGCACTTATAGAACGCTGGCCTGTTGGCGGACTCCAGCCGGACACCTTTGTGCAGCCTCAGCGGGAAGGGGCCAGGCGGCGGGACCGGTCCCCACCGCAGACACTCCCCATAGGAGCGGGGCCTCATGGGAAAGGGAGCAGGCGGGACCTGTGTGTGAGCCCAGGAGGACCGGGACACCGTAGCATCTCCCGCCGCCGCGCCCCCAGCGCGGAGCCCCTGGTGGATCGGTCGCCCCAAAGAAATAAACCCAGCGCGCTCCGGAGACCGGTGGTGGAGAGTGCAGAGCGCACACCTGGAGGCTGAGGCGTGATTCACTGAAAACTGGATCACCAGGAAAACACTCCAAGAAAGTCAGTAATGGCTCTGCCGAGGGACGCTGTTTGTCGTGGAGGAAAAGCACGCCGAGGGAATGCCACACTCACCCAAAACCTCAGTAAACTGAATTTACGAGTTTACAAACATTTGATGAATTGCTACAGCGCACACCTGTCTGGCTTCACCCTATCTAGGGACTGGTCAACCACTACCTGTGAAGATACGACCTGGCACTTAGTTAACCAATGCTAGAATCATTTTCCTGCCATGAGTGTTAAGACTTTGAAAGGAAGGAATGAAGGGGAGGTTGAACCAATGTTACTCTTATTCATTTCGAAGAAAGCCACAGGATTCCAATAACTCCCCAAACCCACCAATGCTTATGATTAAGTACATAAAGAAAACACTAGAATTTAAATTAGCTACTTTAATCTGGTGTAATATGGCAAGAGATAATAAATTTAAAAAAAATCTTTAAGCAAAAATAACGTTTAAAAAATGGTTTAGTTCAACCAGTAAATACTGGGAACAAACTTGCTTATAGAAATATAAGGGTGAGGAAAAAGGGGATGGGGGGGTCAGCTGACAAGGGATGGGGCTAAACAGAGAACAGGAGTCTACTTTGAGATGCTCTTTAATTCTGGGGACCCCCAGAAATATTTTCACCCCAAGCACTCTAAGCATTTCTGATGGGCCTCCTCAGATCCTTGAAATCTACAAAGGTAGACAAAGAAGACAATATTTTCTCAATTTTACATGGCAAAATACACTTCACCAGATACTTAGGGACTTGGTCCAATATTTTTTGCCCCATACTAAGCCATGTCTTCTCTTAAAAAAATGCTTTTAAATATTCAAAAAAGTATTTTTTTAAAGGCTGACTCAAAGATAGTACCATACCCCAGAGCAGAGCTTCCCAACCTCAGCACTGTTGACGTTTTAGGCTGGATAATTTTTTGTTTGGGGGACTGTCTTGTGCATTGGAGGATGTTTAGAAGCCTCCCTGATCACTCCCCACTAGATGCCAGTTGTGATCATCAATAATGTCTACAGACATTGCCAAATGTTCCTTGGGGGTGCAAAATTGCTCCTGGTTGAGAACCACCACTCTAGATAAAGGCTTTCTCTGAGATAGGTAGTACAGAGCATTGCTTAAGAGCAAAAATCTTGGGTTTGAATTCTGCAGCCAACACTTACTGTGACCTTAAGCAAGTCACTTATTGTCTGCCCATTTTCCCTATTTTTATGGGGTCCATGATAGGACCAACCTCTAAGAGGTTCACACACATAAATGAGATGACATACATAAAGCCCTTCATGCAGTGTCTAGAGCACAATGCACATAAATGTTGGCAATATGCAGAAGCTAAAAGAATACCATGCAGAGAGATGCAAGACTGGAGCAGAGGGCATCCTACATCATACTCCCTACTTTCATGGTACTCTGAAGATGCCTCTACAGGGGTGCTGGTCACACTGTATTACAATTGACTGTTCACTGCTGCCTTTCCTGTTAGTCTATGAGCTTCCTCAAGGCTAAAGTCATGTTTTATTGATCTCTGTACTTCTACAATCTGACAGTTCCTGATTTATTTAAGCGTTCAAGACATGCTTTTTGAATGGAGACACTTCAGATGCTCAGGTATCTAGTCTTTCTTTTAGGATGCCCTGAAATTTATCAGTTTTAGCAGGTCAATTGAGTTTCTCAAAGAATCCTGAATTTTTAAGAATCCCATGAGGATATTTTTAAATTCTAAAGACTTTCTCTTATTGATTCATATTTATCTATATTCTGTAACTAGAAACAGAAGTGTTAGGCTAACATTCTTCAGGTCTTAACATGGCTTTAAGAAATGTCACAACCAAATCCAGGGGAAACTCTCTTTGAATCCTACCCCCTACCCCATCCCCAAAGATAAGCCCAGGGAAAAAATTTTTGTGCTCACTTTTTAGGTATCCAGATAATTACATATCAGAGGCTGCTCAGAGCAGAACAATGAAGCTGGTGAAAGGGGACTTGAAAGTGTGCTATATAAATTGTGGGTTGAAGGAACTCTGGTGAATGTGGAAAAGAAAAGATTTAGGGAACAAGCAACAGCTGTCCCTGAATACTGAAATAACTACCATGTGGAAGGACCTTCAAATGCAAAGATGAAAAAGGCTGAAACAACAAGGAAGGACTTCCTGTGTGGGTGTTTGAGGTAAACTGTAGTGATACAGTGGGTGAGAGTCAAGTTCTGGATGATTTAACTCTGGGGCAACTCTGCACCGCCAACTCTCATATCCTCCATGGTCCTTCCAGAAAAGCCTACATATGTGGGCAACACCCATAAAAATGATAGCAATAAAATGGATAAATCAATAAAACATTAATTGCTTCTCTTGACTGAATAATACATATTTTGGTCTGTGGGCAGCAGATGTCATAACTCTCTCCACCCTGTACATTTTGGGGAATCCACCGTGCAGATTCTCAAAGTGCTGGGGAAAGACCTGAGTATTTTAAACTACTTCAATGTTTACTTTAAACATTTAATGTTTACTTTAATGTTTTTTGCACTTCAAAGGCTTTGAGAATTGGGGTTGTATCCAAAATGAAAAATAAAATTTGGTAAAGTGCATGAAGAGCCGGAAATGAATTAGTTAATATAGTGAAAGTGGCTGATATATTCCCACACTCCTTTAAGAGTAGGAGTAGGTGTGACACTGAAGTGTAATTGTCTTCTAACCTGTTTGACTTGATTTGGGAACTTATGATTCAGAAGGTAATGCAGTCAGCAAATACAAGAATTAAAATTGTCAGAACTGCTGACATTTTTCTACAGACAAAATAATTATATGAGCAGAAACTATATTTTAGTTGCAAATGCAGTAAAACTCTGGCTACGGAACTAAGAAGGAATTGAGATTATTGGAAATTCTTAAGACTACAGCTGATCTAGGTCACTATACAAATATCCAGTCAGATTTTCTACTTATTGCACAACAACTAAGCCTATACAGCAGTGGACAAGTTTTATGATCTAGAATGCTCATTCATTTAATCAGGCTGATATTATCAGTCATTGTTTTCATGAGAAAGGTGAATGAGATTGAAAAATAAGCTTGTCAAGCTCCTGAAATGCTAGCTCAAGATGAGGTAAGTATTTAATGAAGGGTCAAATTCTTCACTATTCACCCCTCTCCTACATATACAAAATTCCAGGTTCTTTTCACTGACTTGAATTCTCCTGTCTACGTCCCATCCACTGCCCCATGCTTATTCAGTAGGGTTTCCTTCACCCTACACAGAACAGCATTAAGGATAATATCCCTGGAGCCTCACCTTGAACTTAGACACTATAGGAGATTAAGTCTTCTAGTGTAAGCGTGAGGCATGGGAAGCTGTCAGCTCCCTGCACTGACACTCTTGCCACGAGGCCGTGTCCAGTGAAAAGATACGAGGGCAAGTGGAGTTAATATGGAGTTTCAAAATGTATTCTGATCATGGCCTGGTCTGGGGATTCTGCTATAAATTTACTTTGATCTCTGTCCACTCTTGTCATCAGAGTACCCAGAAGTGACTACATCCCCAAGGCTGTCCATACCTACAAGTGTACTTTGGTCATCTTCTAAATGCTGTCTTGAGAGTTTGAGTATAGTAGTGTGAAGAGCACATGGTCCATCCTGAATGAGCAATGCTTGTAATCACTGTATACCTTAAGAAATAAAGCTTAAAAGCTGGGCTAGAAATGTAAAGAAAGTTGCATCAATGGGAACGGGTTGTAAGAAAGCTCTTCTAGAATTACTAAGCAAAGTTTTTTGCTTACATTGCTAAAATATGAAGGAAGATAAAAAAAGATCAATGAAAATTAACTTGTAGGGCTAGATCTGAATGCTGAAAAGCTAAGAGATGGATAATAAGTAGGGTTACAGCGTGCTGGGAATATTAAAAAAACATTTTTAAACAATATCATAAGGCAAGAGAGATTCAGATTTCTAAAGGGAATAGATAAAACAAAGGAAACCAAATAAAACTGATTTCTCTTTCCTGATAGGTTAAGTAGAGAAGTACATAATCCACAAGGGCAGGTTGAAGGACAAGGTCCGAGAGGAGAAAGGACAGACTAAATACGAGCCAGAATGGGAAGAGAATGTGATATTTTCCTCAGGTGTTCCCTGGATCCCAGGAGAATCAGAGGCTCAGAAAATGTAGCAAATAACCAGTAACTTCACAAAATCAAAGAGGAGAGAACAGATAGACATGGGAAATGAAGCACTTTTCTCCCAAATTAGTGACTCCTTGATTTGTACAAAAGATAAGTAGATTAGAACATATGATGGTGCCATTTGCAGCGAAATGGATGTACCTAGAGATTGTCATACTGAGTGAAGTCAGACAAAGACAAATATATGATTATCGCTGTATGTGGAATCTAAAAAAATGGTACAAATGAACCTATTTACAAAACAGAAATAGAGTCACAGATGTAGAAAATAAACTTATGGTTACCAAGGGGGAAAAGGGAGGGAGGAATAAACTGAGAGATTGGGACTGACATATACACACTGCTATATATAAAACACATAACTGTATAGCACAGGGAACTCCACTCAGTACTCTGTAATGACCTATATGGGAATAGAATCTAAAAAAGAGTGGATATATGTATATGTATAACTGATTCCCTTTGCTGTACAGCAGAAACTAACACAACATTGTTAATCAACTATACTCCAATAAAAATTAATTTAAAAAAAAAAGAATATGCATGGTGGCAGCCCAGCTCACAGGACCAGGGAGGGTTTCAAAATCACTGATTGTAAGCATATTACCCTACCACTCTATCTACCCAATCATTGACTCCCAAGCAGGGTCCTGGGAGAAGCCCCATAGCCTAATCTCTGCTGGGAGAGGAGTTAGGCTGCTAGAAAATGTGTCATACTTACAGGGCTGGAGGGGGTCATCCTGCAGGAAGGAGACTACTGGGAAAGAAACAGAGAAAAGTGTGTCTCTCTGTTTGAAATCAGCTGTCTGCAAGAGCCATCAATAAACCAAGCAGAGCACTGGCCTCTAACAGAGCTAAGCAATCCAATTATGGAGCAGAGAGCAATGCTTCGAGACCAACGCCAACATCTGACAAATAGGAAGGCTAACTTCTAGACTGCTTTAAGACCAAACTTCCTTGCCACTTACTGTAGACGAGCCTCCTTACCCCTACTGGGTTAGGTATCCCTCTATTGAGCTCTGCTCCTGAGAGCTCCTGCATGAAAAGTGTTCCCCCACCATATCAGAATCTATATGTTTGCAGATCACTCCCCCTTAGAGTAAGAGCTCCGAGAGGGCAGGGGCTGTATCTCCATCTTTTAATCCTCAATACACCATTAGGATGAATGTTAAGACAAAGGGTGAAGGGAGGAAGGATTTGCTCAGGGTTAGAAAGATACTTGAAAGCAAGTATTTTTAAGACGGATCCCTGACCTGTTTTAAAAAGCCTTTTCTGTCTATTCCTCTTGGAATTTCATGAGCCCATACAATTATTCATATACACTGCACCTGTTAGACAGGTCTACTGCCTCAGATTTCAAAGTCTCAGAAAAGAGAACCACGCACATGTAGCTGTGTATCTGTAGACACATGTAAATATATGTCTAACTAGTTTGTATGAAATCCAAAATGCTTTTTGAGTAACAGTGGACCTCAGACACTAATCATTACATTAGACTCTCAATCTGGAGTTAACTTCAAGGACATGGTGTTTCTTGATCCAGAAGCTTGGTCTAAGGTACATCATTTCTCATCCAGCTCCTGAGCATGAATTACAGTGCAATTATAAGAAGTGTCAATTAAGTGGGTCAGTGTGGTTATATTTAGCCCTTTAGTAGCTGACACTAAGACCTTTCTGTAATATAAGATTAAGGTTAATTTATCAGTTCTTCTTTTCTTGAATATTTTTCCAGGTCAGGCATCTAAAGTTATTGAAAATTATCCCATTAAAATAAGAGGTAAAAATTTCCATTGAAGTACCACATAGGGAACATATACAGACAGAGGTAGAAACCATGCGCTTCTGTAGAAATCAGAATTTTATTCCATTCTTAAAGTTGACTCAAATTATTCCACAAATCAGAGGATAATGTGTCAGTGAAGACACAAAGTTTTTTAGCCAAGGATTTCTCAAGCAAGCTTCAATCATTGGATTTATTAATTTATATCATTTTTATAACAACAACAAATTTTTTCTGAATGTTAACCTTTCATTGTGTTTCAATTTAGGTGTGTTTAAACTTTTGTTTTTTACATCTTTATTGGAGTATAATTGCTTTATTATGTTGTGTTAGTTTCTGCTGTACAACAAAGTGAACCAGCTATATGTATACATATATCCCCATATCCCTTCCCTCTTGAGCCTCCCTCCTCCCATCCCACCCCTCTAGGTTTTCACAAAGCACCGAGCTGATCTCCCTGTGCTATGCGGCAGCTTCCCACTAGCTATCTATTTTACATTTAGTAGTGTATATATGTCCATGCCACTCTATCACTTCGTCCCAGCTTCCCCTTCCCCCCAGTGTCCTCAAGTCCATTCTCAGTACCCTTTTTTTAGATTCCTTATATATGCATTAGCATACATTATTTGAACAAAATTTTTAAAGAAATATTAACTCATAGGAGAATAAATATGATGTTAAGCATAAAAAGTGATAATATTTTCACTTTTCATAAATCATAGAAATGCAATTAAAACATCAATCAGATATTTTTTACCTGTTTAACTGGCAAAGACTAAAAAAAAGGTAATACTCAATGCTAGTGGGAACACAAGGAGATAAATATGCTTTACCAACTTTCTGGAAAGTAATCTGGAGAATGAAAACACACACACTACACATATGCACATGCATATAGATGTATGTGTACATATACACAGATATTTACATATAAATGTATATGTGTGCATATATACATATAAATAACATACACACACATATATATTTGAACTAAGTCCGCATTCTAGAAATTACACAAATCTAATTGAGTAAATGCACAAAAATCTATGCATATGAAAATTAATCTTAGAATTCCTTATAATAGTATAACATTGGGAAAACCCCAAAGGTACAAGACAAGGGCAACTGTTAATAAATATTGAACAGCCATAAAATGAAATATTATAAAACCAATAAAGACCATTGTGGTAGAAAGAGTAATGCATTCCAAACATACGAGGTTCTAATTCCTTGAACCTGTAAATATGTTACCTTAATAGGAATTTTGCGGATGTGATTAAATTAATGATATCGCAACAAGGAGATTATCCTATATTATCCAGGTGGGCCCTAAATGTAATCACAAATGTCTTATAAGAGGGAGGCAGAAGGAGATTTGATTATAGAAGAATGTAATATGACACTGAAGCAAGATGCTATGCTGATGGTTTTGAAGATGGAGGAAAGATCCAGAGTCAAAGAATACAAGGAATGCAGCTCTAGTAACTGGAAAAGGCAAGGAAACAGATTCTACCTAGTGTTTCTAGAGGGACCTCAGCCCTGCTGACACCATGATTTCAGCCTAGTGAAACTGACTTTAGACCCTACAGAATTATTAGAGAGTAAATATATGTTGTTCTAAGCCACTTCGTTTGTTGGTATTTGTTACAGTAGCCACAGGAAACTAAAACAATGCTTTTTAAAAATATGTAATAAGTGGTAAATGCTCCTGAAATATTTTTTTTAAAAAGGAAAAAATGGAGTTCTATGATCTAAATTATTTACAATGTTGTAAATATGAATGTACATGAATAAAAGAGATGGAAGTAAACAAAGCATTTTTAGTGGATATTTATGAGTATGGGATTATGGTGATTTTATTCCTCTTTATACTTTTTAATAATAAATCTATATTATTTTTAATTAGGAAAAATCCCTTAGTTTCCATTTGACAGTCTTATCAGGACCTGAAAGTTCAAGTGCCTGAGAACTTACAAATAATTAGAAGCGTTTACAAACTTAAGACACACACCTTAACCCCAAAATTTGATAAAATTTGATTGCTGTTTTTTGACAAACAAAATTAATGCATTATGTAAAAGCTCTACAAGCCTTAGAAATATATACTAAAATTGCTTTAAAAAAGAAATCTTCTCTACTCTCGGGAATTTTATAAATAAAAATGAAAAATATCTCTTTTCCAGACATAAATCCTTACCTGTCTATGGCAACTGGGCAAATGGGTATTTGCAAAGCTGACTGGGCTATAAATCCATACTGAGCTTTGTTTTGGGTTGAATATATATGTTATTACTTGCAGATTGGTCAGGCTGTGCATTTTATGCGAGCAGTTTTGAATTCCAGACCTGCTTCCCTCCACTGAGCCGCAGATGAAAGCTGTCTTCTTTCATTGCTCAGAAAAATCATATACTCTTTAAAGCAAGCTCAGTTTTAATATTAGCCAAATATGGGTGCAGTAAAAAGTGATGTTCTTAATTTCCAAGAATTATATTAGCTATAATTTGGGATCACCTCCCCCCAACACATAGAAACATTACTTTATATGAGGCTAGATAATTCAGATTTTACTGTCTTTACTTAGCTAGACTCTGAGGACTGAAAGGCTGCGACCAAGTTTCTGGTACCAACCATGGAAATATTCTTTGAACCAATGTATTGTCATACATGTCATAGAAGACAACCATATTAATCTTCAAAGGGATCAACAAACTTTCAAAAATAAGTTATTCCAGTTAATAAGAGCTACAACAATAGCCAATCATGTCATCCATTATAGTGATAGATGGGAGATGGATGAACATCTATCAACATGAAACAAGAATTATCTCTACCAGTGGCTCTTAGGACACAGAATTCTAAAGAATGCTAATATATCAAGGTTAAAGAAGAACAAGGGCAGATGACATATACATGGCAGAAATAGAAAACTGAAGAGAAAAGAGAAAATCCCGCTCAAAAGTGGCAGAAAAATACACTAGTTTGGAAAATTAGAAAATGGGAGAAAAGTAAATTGGGAAAGCTTTTACTGTATATAAAGTGATAAAAGAACAACGGTTGTTCCGGTTTTCTCCCTACTGGCTTCACCCTGGTCGTGGCCTCCATTACCTCCTGCCTGGGTTAATTCCATTCTCTCCCTGCTCCCCACTCCAAATTATTCTTCCAGAGCTGCCCAGCTCCATCGTATGCATATAATCATTTCACTCTCCTGTGAAAGAAGATTCAGTAGCTCCCCACTGCTGCAGCAACATTTCTTCAAGGATGGTTTCTGTCCTACTATCCTTGAATTACCTGGAATGCTTGTTAGAAATGCAGATTTGGGGAGGCTTCTCCAAACTCCCTGGTTTAGGATTTCAGAACGTGAAGCCCAGGAATGTGCATTCTACCAAAGTGCCCAGGGGATTCTTATCTACATTAAGGTTTTAGAGGTTTTTCATAGGAAAATCAAAATCTCTTTAAATGGAATACTTGATAGTGCAGTCCCTTGTTATCTCTCCTGCCTCATCCTTTGACATGTGCCCCTCCGTGTTTACGCTCCAGTAAGAGTAAAATATGTACTTGTCAGAAATATTGAATCACTTGAAGCTCCCCAGACACAGTAGCTCTGCCATACCTCATTGCCTTTGTACATCCTGTTCCCTGTTTCTAGAATTTCTACCTCCTCTGCCTGGAAAACTTCTGCTCATCTTTCACGTGTGAACTGAAAGGTCACCCCTCAAGCACAGTCTGCCTAACTTTCTCTCGCATGCCTGAGTGTTTTTTCTCCTGGATCGCCAAAGAATTTTATGCATATACATTCCTCTTTTATAGCATTCATTCTACTGCGCACGATGATGTGTTTATAGGTCCAACTCTCCACTAGGCTTTAAGCTCTCCAAGTACAAGGTCAGTTTTTATTCATCTGTGTATGCCTCAGAGTACACAGTATATACTCAGCAGAATGTGTGGATGCACATACATTATTTTCTAAAGTTAGTTTAAAAAAAAAAAAAACTAAACCGATTATTTTTCTTTCTCCCTAATAGAAAGCTTGTGGACTTCTACCCACAAGCCCTGGGGGGATGCTTCCAAAACCATGTTGGCTTTTGTCAACTGGTTGGATGATTTTTCTTTTTTTTTTTTTTTTTTAACATCTTTATTGGAGTATAATTGCTTTACAATGGTGTGTTAGTTTCTGCTTTATAACAAAGTGAATCAGTTATACATATACATATGTTCCCGGATGATTTTTCTTTTAAAGCACTGCCATTATTGACAGCCTTCATGATGATTAATAAAAAGAACAATAGAATTTAAGTCTATGATTTTTAGGCAGATTTTAATGATTCACTAAGAAATGAATCAAAAAACACTATCAGCTTTTTACTTTTCCTTCACAACAAGTATGCCTTAAGTAAAGTGTTACTTTGTCTTCCTTGAAAAAAGTGACTAAAAACTGGAACTCAGGCAGGGTGACCTTTATCTGAGGCTGGAAACTCAGTCCTACTGGGGACATGATCAGCACAAACAACTCACTGCTGTGATCAGAGGAGAACCGAAAGCACCACAGCAGTAGCGTTCAAGGTGTGCAACCTGCTGATGACCACCTCGCAGCCCGGGGGCCCCGGCTCAGCTATGTCAGCTTCCACAGCAAAACCTTCCGTCCTGTTTAAGAGGAGCTGCAAAGGTGAACAGACACAGCCGATCCGAGCAACACTGGACAATCAGCCTCCTCTGTCCATCTCCTGTCCTGGCACCTCAATTCCTCTGGCAAACGTCCATTCCTACATCTCAGTCCTGCTCTTATTCCACAGTCAACCAATCTCATCTGAGAGTTTAGCTAAGAATTAGTGTTTCCGTTGATAATATTGAAGATGCGACTATTTAGCTGGGTTTATATTATCCTTTTTTTTAAACTGAAGTATAGTTGATTTATAATGTTTCAGGTGTACAATAAAGTGATTCAGTTCTACATACATACATATATATATACACACACACACACATATATATATATACTTTTTCAGATTCTTTTCCTTTATAGGTTATCACAAGATATTGAGTATAGTTCCCTGTGTGATGCAGTAGGTCCTTGCTGTTTATCTAGTTTATATATAGTAGTGTGTATCTGTTAACCCCAGATTCTTAATTTATCCCCCCCCCCCCGCTTCCCCTTTGGTAACCATAAGTTGGTTTTCTGTGTCTGTGAGTCTATTTCTGTTTTTAATTTGTATCATTCTTTTAGATTTCACATAAAATTGATACCATATATTTGTCTTTCTCTGACTTACTTCACTTAGCATGATAATCTCTAGGTCCATCCATGTTGCTGCAAATAGCATTATTTCATTCTTTTTTATGTCTGAGTAATATTACATTATGTGTATATACATACATATATATGTCACATCTTCTTTATCCATTCATCTGCTGATGGACATTTAAGTTGCTTCCATGTCTTGGCTATTGTAAATAGTGCCTCTGTGAACACTGGAGTGCATATATCTTTTCGAATTAGAGTTTTCATCTTTTCTGGATATATGCCCAGGAGTGGGATTGCTGGATCATATGGAAACTCTATTTTTAGTTTTTTAAGGAAACTCCATACTGTTTTCCATAATGGCTGCACCAATTTACATTCCCATCAACAGTGTAGGAGGGCTCCCTTTTCTCCACATAGCTGGGTTTACATTTTCAAGAGGATTGAAAGTTTTAGAGAAAGGTACAAGGAGTAGGTGTGGGGCAGAGTCCACCCCTGACTGCAGGAGTCTGAGTTCAGTGGATGAGGGTGCCAATAAGAATCTGGAGACAAGCATCCCAACGAGAGGTGGCCATCATGTCATCTCCCCACTGCTTTTCATTAGAGAAAACCAGAAGTGAAGACGCAAAACCTTGCCCTGATATAGATTCTACCGTCTCTTAGTTTCCACACAAGCATCAAGGGTAGAAGACTTATTTAATAATTATGCAGCCACCAAAAGTGATCATTATAGATTATATAAAAGCATGGTTATTTGTAACTTGAAAAAGACAAGAGAAAAAGTTTAACTACAGTATGATTATAATCATATGAAATCACGTATGCATACAGAAAAGGATTTGTAGGCATCATAGAAAACTGAACACAGTTCCTCCTAAGCGATTTATTTCAGTCTTTTATTTCTGCTATTGTTGTTTTAATACATATGAAAGAACACTGTAAATTTTAACAGTTATTTCCTGGTCTTTAGCAACTTGCTCCACGATTATATCAATTTGCCTTGCTGCCAACTCATCTTCCCCGAAACAACTCTAACTACCTTCAAAATAACACCGCCTGATGCAAAACACACAGAAAAAGCAGGAAGGCTTGGGCTGTCTCTGGTGGAGGCTCAGGGAGGGATAACTTTCAGTTGTTCACAAACACTAAACTATAAATTGCCAGGGGCTGAAACTGAACATCTGAACATCCTGAGTGGCATCTGATACTACCAAAGTCCTTTCTCTCCCCCTTCAAAATAATCTTTTCCTTCTATTTATCCTTTATTAGAGTCTAGTACCACAGCTTTAAAAACATAACTGCAGAATTCATGGCTCTCATAGATCCGTCTACTGACTCTGTCCCAGAAATGGGATCAGATATAGCCCGCTCTCCGTAACCACTGTTTCCCCATCCATGGATACAGAGGGCCCACCATCCTACACCATTTAATAAAAGGGACATGAGTGTCCACAGATTGTGGCGCCCATGGTGGGTCCTGGAACTAATCCCCTGCGGGTACCGAGGGACGACTCTATGTAATTCAGTGAGTCGCCAGGTATCCATAGAGTACATAAAACATGAGGTATTTTTTGTCACTTTCAGCTTTTCTGGGGGGCAAAGCCTGCTGCATATAATTTTCATAAATGGAAAGCTCTGGCCCAGTCCCACAAATCACAAAGGCCTTTTTAGTATGTGTTTAAAAAATATTGATATAAGTCAAGGAATGGAAGTTCTGGGTGGATCTAATACCCACCTGTCAACAGGTGATCAATGGGTTGAGCCTACCGGCTAACATAAGTAGGCAAACAAGGACAATTTTGGAAAGGAAGGAGGAAAGAAGTCTTTGTGATGTCTCATAAGTAAGTGCCACGCCATAAATTATTGAAGTTTTCAATGTGCTACTTCCAAGGGAAGCAAATGAAAGAACAAGTGGGAAACAATGAACAGATGAAGAGACCAGAGTATGTAAACCAGACAGCCAGGTTTTATAAATGCATACTAAGTACCACAAAAATGTGTCACGCCTGCAGTCTGTAACATCCCTTCTCCTATGCCATTGGTTACCTCAGAGGAGATTAGGGCATAACTGCTTCTTTGAGTGATATAGGAATTTAAGGTCCTACCATTTCAGCGTCATCATGTCTTGAGAAGCTTTCACTGCAACAATTCTGAACCTTGTTTATTTTTACTTTTCATCCAAAGACTCGGCATTTCCAGAGGGAATAACTAACATCTATGCTATTTTCCTACAAATAGCCCAGTAAATAAAACAATAACAACATCTCCTTCGCCAGTGAAATCATATCTAATCTACCTGTCAGATTCCTGGGAACTCTAGAATAGATTCATATCTCAAAGTTCCCAAGAAGAGTTAAGTAACTTTAAAAAAAAAAATCTCATAGAGAAATGTGACCACATAAACGTATCATCACCTGAGAGATGAAGGAATATAGAATAGTTGTGGTCACATGGCTCTTTAAATTTGGGTGGGAAAACTGACTTCATAAATAGAATATACTTCCAATTAAAATTTATTATTGATTTCAAAACAAAACTCATAGTATTTCCAAGGCCATATAAAAATTTATTTTTCTTTCTTTGGTTAAAGTGAATAAGCAAAGCATGAGTAACAGAAATTCACTGACGACCCATAAATCTCACCTTATGAAATTATTTTAACTTCTTGTCACAATGAACCTTCCACAGAGCTGTCAGCAACTGGCAGACTCAGTCTGAATTTCACTTCTTATGCTTCTCCCTACGAAACGTGTGTGGACTTGCCAGGTAGCAGAGAAATGCCCTAAGGTAGAGATCTAGAGAAAAGCGACGAAAGCAAAATTCTCAGCTTGTGTGTGTGTGTGAGAGCCTGTGTGTGTGTGTGTGTGTGTGTGTGTGTGTGTGTGTGTGTGTGTGTGTGTGAGAGAGAGAGAGAGAGAGAGAGAGAGAGAGAGTCAGCCTGACTTTTCTGGCACTGACAACAGATAAAAAAAAAAAAAAATTAATGAAAATGAGACATGGAGTACAAATATCATTGAAAACATATTTAAGATAAACAGTATAAAAATTCTTTTATGTTTTAAGTAAAAATATTGATCATATTTCACTTATTCTAGAAAAACATTTCCTTCTTTCTTGGTTGAAAATGCTTTTACTTAGTGTGAATGTGTTTAATTGCAGACTCTTGGGAACTCTGTTAAAAAGTTTCTCTGAAACTGTATTCCTTTCCTGAAAGGAGCTGGTTTCAACATGTCAGTGGGGGAAAACAAATAACACTTCACCATATAAAATAGCATTTTCACAGGGCTATGCTTGTGTGCCAATATGAGTTTTAACCAAACCCACACACCTGCATTGCTGTTGTGTATCTATTTCCAAATATTAAAGACTCTGCCCAGTTTGCTTGAATGACTCTGGGCTGACACATACTTCAGTGACGCAGTGAGAACCTCAACTGATCAATGACGGGGCAAAATCACTCTGAAGACAAACAGCTTTCCCCAGATATTCTATACTGTTGCTATTTTTAAAGACTTGATGAGCTTATCTGGCTTCCTAAAGGGAAAATAAGTAGCCTTAACCAGATAATGTATAAATAGGGGTGGGGGAGAGAGACATGGTTAAAAGGTGCTTCTGAGAGTCCAAGAAGAGAATTCAGGGCCATTTAAAAAACATCAAGGTCCTAAGAACTCTTACCTTTGGAAGTCACAACTGACATACTACCAAATGTATTGAAATACACCCAAGTCACATATTAAATCTTTTTTTCTCCCCTGTGAGATATGTTTTAAGTATTTCACATTTTTGCTTTATAGCTAAACAGTCATCACACATACTTGAGAATTCTCATGAAGTGTGAAGATCTAAAATAGAAATTGTTTTCAAAGATTACAATTTTATGAATGTTAAATTTAACAATTAATAAAGTGGATATGTTATGTTGACAGACAAATATTCCTCTAATAAAGCTGTAAGCAGAACCTGACTTCAGACATGGAGTCAGGCTAAAATGTGGAAAAAATGTATGTTTTCATGGATAAAATATGGCATAAATTTTGATTCTGCAGTTTTCTTTTTGTGTTTTTTGAACAAAAACACCTTTCCCCTTTGCATCAAACTTGGCATAATTCTACGAATGTCTCTTCGTGCTCGGGAAACTGGGTATGTACAGAGAAGTGATCTCCCATAGGGGTGAGAACACGAATTCTGGAGCCACTGCCTGGGTTTGTAATTACAGCATTGATCCTTATTAGTTCTGTGATCTTGGATAAGTGCCTTAGTTTTCTATTCTATAAAATGAGAATAAGAGTACTTACCTCCCAGGACCGTTGCTAGGATTATGTTAGTATTTATCGAGTGTTGAGAACAGTGCCTGATATTCTAGAAATATTAGTCATGTTATTGTTATTTCAGACCTAATGCATGAAATGGTTCTAGAGGAATCACTCACTTTCCCCAACAAAGCTGCTCATCTACTGGGAGCTATGTTGAAGGAAGTAGATGGACCCCAATTTTCAGGCAGATATATCCAGATGCCAAGTCCTGGACCAGTGTCCTTATCTTCCTTTTCCTTCCCAGAGATTGTTCTCCACACTAGGAGCAGGAATGATCCCAATGCTAAGGATAGGTCCTTCCAGGTTAAGGGTCAAGGAATAGGCACAGGATCAGAGAAATTAAACACCTTCTCTCCCCAGAATAAATACTAGAGTCACCTCCCTCTAGGGGCTGAGATAGTCAATTACAACTCCCCCAGCCAATTGTAACTTTTTTTTTTTTTTTAACATCTTTATTGGAGTATAATTGCTTTACAATGGTGTGTTAGTTTCTGTTTTATAACAAAGTCAATCAGCTATCTGTTGTAAAGAAAATAGAGACCATGGTGAACTTAAGTGAAAAGTCCATTCTAAGCCAGTGGAGAGCAGGGCACAAAATAATAAACCAATTAAGTTTTTTCATAAAGAAATATTGAACATTTGCACAGTGTCATAATTATTAACCGTAGCATCACAAAAAGAGCAACTTTAATTAAATGTAACCCCATTGTAGGTATTTAATACCTACTTCATTGTCCTCTAAGTACAGTCAGTGTAATCCACATGATAAATAGCTTTTTCTTTCCCTAAGTTTTTTCTAATGGATTGGGCTCATTAGTTTACATAATCATCCCTAAAACTAGGACAGTGCTCCCACTGTCGCTGTGTAGTAAAATATTAATCCTACCAAACCAAATATTTGACATGATCTGTTAGGCTTGGAGTGTTTTCCTTAAACCATTAACTTCTCAGGGGTATGAGGAGACAGGGAAAAAAAGAAAAATACCACATCTTTCACTACAGTTGTGTTACATAAGGAATATATAACAAAGAGAACTGGATTTTGTTGAAAAGTATTGAAATTATTTTTTAGCAGTTTATGTCCTAAACCATTGCAGCCACTCAGACATCCAGCTCTTCTGAAAGGTTCTGATTTTAAAAACACAATGCACATGGTTCATCAGTACACACTATGTGCTGTATACTGATGAAAGAAGGTTACAGCAAATAAAAGGTAAAACTGTGACTACTTTTTCATTTATAAATTCACTTAAGGAGGCTAAAAAATGTCAACCTACCAGATAAAGAAGATCTGCCTGAAACAAAGTTCTCCTGTTTTTTTCACATAAACTTTATACACACACATACACACACTTGACTTTAAAAAACTTTTTATAAAATACACCCAATTAAAGTGTATTTCATTTTTATTTTTGTTTGTTTCCTCCCATCCCTAAAGAGTGTATTTTTTTCTCTCATGCTGTTAAATACACCAACATCAAGAAATATTTTTTTAGCACATAAAGTACCATGAAGAATCTAGTAAATCTACATAATTTCATACTCACTTAAGATAATTGAGAGGTGTGTAAGAATACATACATGTGCATGCATATTTGCATGAAGCAAAATATTGTGTTGGAGAAGGAAGAATATGAGTTTTAGAAATTTTTATTTGATGTGGTGTCAATTCATCTAAGGAGCGATACTCTCTCAGTATTTGGACCCACAGGGCTAGAAATAAGCCGTGGAAAAGAAAAACTGATATGCACATTTACAGATTCTCTTTCTATACTAAAGATCAATTATTTCTCTGTTTAAAAACCAATGAGCCAGACAAACCTAAACATACTCTTACCATACAATCCCCAGCAATTGCACTCCTTGGAATTTATTCAAAGGAGTTGAAAACTTGTGTGTCCACAAAAACCTGCACATAGATGTTTACAGCAGTTTTATTCATAATTATCACAACTTGAAAGTGATCAACATGTCCTTTAGTAGGTGAATGGATAAACTGTGGTATATCCAGCAATGGGATATCATTCAATGCTAAAAAGAAATGAACTATCAAGTCATGAAGAGACACAGAGCAATCTTAAATGCATATTACTCCGTGAAAGAGCCAATCTGAAAAGGCTACATACTGTATGATTCCAACTAAATGACATTCTGGAAAAGACAAAACTATGGAGACAGTAGTGATTGCCAAGGGTTGGAGGCTGGAGGGAGGGGTGAAGAGAGGCAGAACACAGGATTTTTAGGGCGGTGAAAATACTCTGTATGATACCATAATGATGGATACACGTCATTACACATTTGTTCAAATCCATAGAATGTACAACACCAAGAATCAACCGTGATGTAAACTATTATGGACTGAGGTGATAATGATGTGTCAATGTGGGTTCATCGATTGTAAAAAATGCACCACTTTGATGAGGAAGTCAGTAACCGGGGAAGCTGTGCATGTGTGGAGGAGGGTGTATAGGCTGTATGGGAAATCTCTGTACTTTTTCCTCAATTTTGCTGTGAACCTAAAACTGTTCTGCTTTAAAAAAATAAAGTCAATTCAAATTTTTTGAAAAAATTTGGCCTATATTTTAGGCCAAAGGATATCTATGACGATGGATAAATTATGCTTTTTAAAAAGACACAAAAAACCCCCCTATAATCCCTACAGTCCACAGAAATAAAGCCCAGCTTGGTCCAGTCTCCCGCTCCTGTCTCAGCACTTAACACGTTTTCCCTTCCGTTCAGTTCCCCACACTGTGCTCACCAGGACCCGTGCTCCCTGTGCTGTAGCCACAACACAGGCTCTCAGCCCGCCCTATCTGCCCCTGCTGTGCCCTCTGCCCAGGAGGGGCTCTCCTGCGAGCTCCTCTTCTCTTCCTGATTGACATCTTTTCATCCTTCTACAGCCAAAGAGCATCTCCTCTGGGAGCTTCCCGCTGAAACCGAATCAGACAGAATTAATCCTCTCTCCCCTTGTCTGTTAGCTGTTTTCAGTTAACTGGATTGTTTCTACTCCCCTCCCCATACACCACACCCTTATTCCATCTACCCAAACCTTATCCTTCCTCCAAGCCTGGCCTCCTATCTCACCTGCCCTGAAGGTCTTTTTCAGTTACACAGACATGCCCAGGCAGGCTCCAGGTTGAAGGAAAAGAAATAGGTTCAGTCGCAAAATCACTCCAGGGCTACTTACTGCTCACGTTAAGGCTGGCACTAAAGAGAAAGCTGATTTGGTAACAGGGAAGGGAAAGGCCTCAAAACCGATAGTTCTCAGGGATCTTGCCTTGACCAAGAGCTTGATCTTTCCAGGAGGAGAATCTAGTGTCCCTCAAGCTGTTGGAATCATAAAGGCCTTTGTCCTTTGTCAAGCGTTTCCTCTGGCACCTGTATTCTACCTCCCACCCACCTGTCCCCACCCCGGACCCCTTCATTCCATGGCCTCTGCCTGGATCACCACTGGCCTGCCAGCATCACTCTACACAGGGGTCAACTCTGCTGCTGAAGCTGTTTTGTTTTCTCCTGTGAAACCGCTCACCTGGTTTTCCTCCTAATCTCCGGCCACATCTCCTCCAGCTCCTCCTCGACCTCTCTACCTGCGGTTTCTCAGGAGCTGTCCTGGAGCCTCTTTTCACTAGCTGTCTTCATCACCTCCCCTTATATAGCACCTACTGGCTTACAAGTCCCAAATCTGCTTCCCCAGACCTAACGTTTCTTTGGAATTCGGACTCCACGTGGGTATTGCATAGATATCTCAAATTGAACATAAACACAACGAAACTCTTGTTTTCTGCCACAAGCTGCTCCTCCCCAAGCCTTCCCCACCTTGGTAACCAGAACCACCGTCTACTCTGTTACTCCAGGCAACAATCAAGAATCTGTCCTTGATTTTGCTTTTCCTTCAAACGCCCTCTTCCAACTCACCTGCCAGCAAGTCCTTTGCATCCTCTTCCAGAACATGGCCTGACTGCAACCACTTCTCTCCAACCTCACCACTCACACTCTGGGCCACCCACCGTTATCTCCCCCCCACACCCCCCAGTGCCCCTCCCTACCACACCCTCCCCTTTGGCTCTTCCTTAGATTGCTCTTGCCCTGGGGGTCTCTCAACTTGGAATGCTTTCCCTTTGGATTCTCATGGCTGGTGCCTTCTGGTCATTCTGGTCCAGCTGGAACGTTATGCCTTCAGAGAAAAAGAAGCCACCAGACCGCCCTATTTAATTTCTCTGCAAATCACTTGTTACTCTCCGGTGTTTTTTTTTTTTTGGCTTTTATGCTTACAGTAGGCGTTCTTTTCCCCTGTCCCCATACCTCGCTAGGATATAAGCTTCCTGAGAGCAGAAACTTCTCCATCCTGTTCCCTGCTGTGTCCTCAGAACCTAGAACACAGCCTTGTCAGGGGTTGATGCTCAAAATGAATGACTGCTGTACGAATGAAGGTCAAGTCCAATGCCTATGTCTCCCGTGTGACCCCTCAACACTTTTGGCCAAAAGACTTTGGGATGCGTAGTTCAAGATTTCTCTGTTCTCTCCCCATTTACGCTTAATGATAATCTACACTCCATGCTCCATAATCTGATGCCATGAGTTAATCTTTGTACTTCTCCAGGATTTCTATCTTTAATAAGACTTCGCAGAAGGTATACCACTGGAATAGACCATCTGTCAATAAGTTGCAACATTACATTGAAAAATTACTCTAAGCCAGCTTCCCCCTCATCAGCTTGATAGCTGTTATTTGCTAATCATCTTCTCTGTACTTAATCACCCCCACCACTGAAAGATAAGCATTGACTTCTTTATTATATAGATGAAGAAACTGGGGCTCAGAGATACTGTATAACTAGAATCAAGTCCCTTAAAGCAAGTGAAAAAGTCGCATGAGCCTCGAAAATGGTAGGTTAAAACATCTCAGAGGGAGGTCTAGATATATTAAATGAAATAACTATCTATTCACCTTTATATCAGCGTCCCAAACTCCAGCTTCTGTCAAAATCATGAAAAAGATCAGATCCAGAGTCACACATTCAGATTTCTGGAACAAAGCTAAGTGGCAGCCATCTGTGATCACGGGGAAGCAGCACTACCACAACAAGTGACATTAACATTAGTGTCTCCAGAACTAAACCTATACATTGGCTTAACTTAGGGTCTCACCCACAAACGCTGCCATTTGTGACAGCACTAGTGACATTTCACATCCTCCTAATGAAGAAGCAGCATAGAGGTTTCGAGAGCACAGGAAAGGCTCACTGAAGGCTAGAACTTTAAACTGTGTCTCCACTGCTCCTATGAAACGAAGTTGGCTACACAGCCACAGCAATGCTCGCCACCGAACTCCCTAAATAAAAATGCTAAATTAAAGCTATAACTTTTTGATGAATGGGGGAGCATTCCTCGATACATATTTTAGTGTACTGCAAATTGATAGTAAAACTAAATCTAGCTAGGCAATGAACCCTGTGTAGTTGGGGAAATTAATCACCAGCCAAAGGGCACCACAGCACAACAGTGGTTGCAGGCTGGCAACCCCCTTCGAGCAAATTGAAGATAGGCACTTTAATGAGGGAGAAAATATGAGCTAACAGAACTGTAGTCAAATCAGTTCCTACAGGGGGGAGAGCACATTAACTGATGTGCTGATACCGGCCGCCAAAAGATCAGCTAGAGAGAACAAAAGGCTGTCAAAGCAAGATGCCATCACGAAGCCAAGACAGCCCGGGGTGTGGGCTTAAGCTGCAATACGACATTCTCAAGGGGAACATGAGTTTTGTTCTTCATGTCAGCTCTTTAAGTGATTTTTATTGATGTCATTTTTTTAGGACCTGCTAGTTCTCCCTGACTACCAACAGGAGATTCCAATAGATTGTCATGATGTCTTCAGATATACACACTTGGATAAATAAAAAAAATTTCCTGTCATCCTTAAATACTCTTTTTCGGACATAATTTTCCTACCTATGCAGGTAATGGTGTCCAGACACATTCATATCACTCGACTGCATCTCTGAGTAACCCTCACACCACGAGAGATGCTTTACCAAACCCTGATTAGAATCAACTTCAGCCCCCTTAAGACAAATGGAGATTCTTAAGGCGACAGTGCACACATACACATGCACACATACACAGTGACGTCCTGGTACAGGATGGGATAAAGATGATGCTGCTAAAGGAAAAAGAACATTTCACCTGCAGAAAAGTGAGATGTACTAGATGATCATACAAGGAGAAACTAGGTCCTGGCCTTGCCATTTTCTAGTTTGAGACACTCTGAATGGTAACTTAAACCCTGTAAATCCTGATTTCCTCACCTATAAAATGGGAGTAACACTGCTGAATAACCCCACCTGTTCTACCTATTCCCACAAAGTGGCGGCCTCAAATTATGTGAGGCTGCCTCAAACATTACAAAGAAATAAATGATGGGATAAAGTTCAAACAAATAAACAGTAAGAATGACCTCACTGGGCTTTTATGAGGAACCAAGTAGAGTTTGTATGTGAGAAGTGTCCTTAAATTGGAGAGCTCTGTACAATTACTGAGCCAAATTGATCTTGGCAGAGACACGGAGTTTTTAATGCTTCTCCAGAAGCAATATCACTGCACAGCCCTCAGAACCAAAGTGGGTCAGAGAGTCTCTTGAAAAATGAAATCCCAAAATTAGCTGGGGCAAAAATGAGGCTGGTCCTAGACTCCCTTATCTTTCAAAAACCCCAATCAATTTATAGGGTGACAGAATGCATGCTCTCCAAATACAAGTCAGGAATTTTTTTTTTTTTTTTAAGAAGCATCTAAAGCTTCTGGCCAATTTCTATCAAAATGAACCCAATGCTACTATGCCAATTTCACAACACAATTTCCATCGGCAAACCTATGGCATAGGTGCTGTTGCCACCCCTATCCTATCCTTATTCCTATCATTACCACAGTAAGTACTGCTGACTGATTACATAGTTTTTAGCCACTAAGCCCCCAGTTGAGCCTCAGAATCCTTCTTAACACGGAGTTCTGAGTGCCTCTTACACAAGAGTAGTTGAAAAGAAGCATTCATTATTAGCCACCTCTAGAATAGAGAAATGAGCAAATGACATAGTCAAATGGCTTTCCAAAATGAAAATTTCTACGTTGGGCTGATAACTTCCAACAAATAAAAGTATCAATATTAAATAATTTCCTTCATCAAGTCAATATATTCAGCTATTCTAGGTAACATTTTGCAAGTCCCTCACACTAGAAGGCTTAAAAATAAGCAATCCTCCTCAAAGTTGCACGTTCTATTATGTAGAAAAGGCAGCAGGTTACAAAATTTTCCCTTTAAAGTTTCTCTGCCCCGATGATCTCTTCCTTACTCAACTGCACAGAGCTTGGGGTCTCAGTCCAGGGCTATTTTTTCTTTAGGATAGTCCTTGTTCTTTCTTGAGAAAAGAACAGTAGCCTGGCCAACAGCTGCCCCTGCAGTCTAACTCCACAGGTGAGAGGGAGAGACACTTCTGTCACTGTTAGAGCTCCTCAGGTCCTCACTGGCACCATAAAAGAAGGAACTTTTCCACGGGTTTCTGGGGGCATCTCTCCGGGATCTAGAGGCTGGGGATCCAAACTGGAACGTCAGGCTGTTCAGATGTTTCTCCATTTGGAGCATTAGGCTCACTGTCGGTTAGCTGGACTCAAGAAATCTCGGTTTCAGGTTGCAGCTGGAACATGTCTCCTCAAGGTCAGTCCTTGTTTTCCTAACTGCGAACTGCTCGCTGTTTTTCCTTCGTTGAGACCCAAACCACAGGGACACGAAGCAAGGCAGATTCTGCAGAGCGTCTACCTCCCACCAGCGGCCCGACAGAGGCCTTGGTGACTCAGCCGATGTATCCCACACCGCCATGCCCATCACACACCGAGTCCTGGAAACAAATTCCAGCTCCAGGATGCTGTTCCTCCAGCAGCACGCAGGATGTTTCCACTCGGCCGTTACGTCCTCATTTTCAGACTCGACGTAACTACACACACCTAAAAGTGAAATTGTTAACTCCCCAACTGATTTTTCTCCTAATTCCCTATTTCTCTCTGAGCTACCACAATTCCTTCGGTCCACATCCCAGCTGGTCCTGTTGACTCTTCTTCCATAACGCCCGTCACATTCTTCCTTCCCTTTCTCAATGCCGTCTTTCTAGATCTGTTTTTTTTTTTTTTAATTTATTTATTAGTTTATTTAATTTATTTTTTGGCTGCGTTGAGGCTTCGTTGCTGCGAGTGGGTTTTCTCTAGCTACGGTGAGCGAGGGCTACTCTTCGTTGCGGTGCGCGGGCTTCTCTTGTTGCGCAGCATGGGCTCTAGGCGTGCGGGCTTCAGTAGTTGTGGCTCGCGGGCTCTAGAGCGCAGGCTCAATAGTTGTGGTGCACAGGCTTAGTTACTCCACGGCATGTGGGATCTTCCTGCACCAGGGCTCAAACCGTGTCCCCTGCATTGGCAGGTGGATTCTTAACCCCTGCACCACCAGGGAAGTCCCTCTAGATCTGTTCTTGATTTTTTCTTTTTCTGTGCTTTGCTTCCTCTCCTATATTCATACTATGCTTCTCCAGTGCAGAAATCTTACTAAAGTCCCACTTTCCCGGTTAAAAACCTCAGACATGCCCCACATTGAGAAAAATAAAACCTAAATCTCATAGACTGGCATGTGAGACACTCTACAGTCTGTGCCCAACCTTTCTTTTCCATGAAATTCCTTCTATCCACACTCTAGGTAACTCAAGCTCAAAGACAAGCTGGCTTATTCCCCTTTCCTGATCACATCTCCACCATCCCTTTCACTCCTATTCCTGGCTCATCCCTGATGACCTTCTCTCCTTTCACTTACTTTGCTCCTGATCGACTTTCTTGGTCCAGTTCAAACCCTGCTCCTGAATTCCTAAATCCTCTGGCTGTACCACTTATGTGACCTTCGTAACATAACCCTTTACATTTACAGGTGTCCAGGCTGAACTAAGTTGTTACTCAAAACCAAAATAAGTTCCGAGAAAATCAGAACACCTCTTCTTGATCTCCCATGGCATTAGCAAAGCAAACCAACCAGAGTTGGTTCCATTTGCTGACTGACTGATATGCTGCAACTTACAAATAATTTTAAGATGACTTCCTAAGGACTGATTTTAGAATACAGAATAAACTAGAAATGGGTGCACTTTAGGTCTTGCCTTCCTTTAATAAACCTTATTCTCATTACCACAACTCACCCAAGGGCTACCCAACCTCAGACGAAACTCTTAAGAAACTACCATTTTTGAAGGGAAGAGGAGAACAGGTAAGTTCATTTTATGTAAAATAAACGGAAAAACTATTTGATTTTAATACTGTGTTACACTGATCACAGTAACTGCAAAGTATATCCTCTCTCATGTTCATTCATAACCACACTGACAAACGTGTACGTATCATATAATAACATAGTGTCTCAGAATAAGCAAGCAATATAAAAATGTGTGTGCTTTTACAGGAACCTACACAATGGATTCTATAGTGAAAAATAAGATCCACTTGGAAGCTCCAAAGAAGCAGAGAATAGAAGTGAAAATGCCTTTGGAGACAGGACAACCACAGAGTTCAAGTGCTGAGTTCAAATCCTCTGCAGTCACTGCCATTTTACAGGAACGCACAAAATTAAGCAAACACCGACAAAACAATAAAATACATTTTCTGTCAAAGTCTTTCCGTTCTGTTTTCACAAAAGAATGTAACATCAAATGGAATCTCACCTATTTCAATAGCTGTCATAAGTTATAATCTTTTTTCCTTCTGGAAAGAGACAATGCCCATTGTAAGCTGGGCGTATAACCTGATGGATCATGAAGGTGGAGGACGGTGACTCATACCCGTGAAGCTATAATGAGGGATCTGTGAGTCCCAACACTGCCAAGAGCCTGAATAAACAAAGCCACACACAGAGGCACTAGTATTTTTTTTTTCCCAAATGTCTGTAGCTGTTGTCGTGATCAATAAATTAGAAAATATTAAATGTCCTGAAATTCACCGTCGCTTTCTGCTTTCTATCTTTTCTTAATCAAGAGATACGTTCAATCAAGGGATTGTATGGGATGTTCTACAAAAAGCCTGACATTAAAAAGGATCCCCAGAGCAATAAAGGTGAGACCATCTATACCAGATCCCTGATGCTGTCATCCAATGCCACACAGATCTGGGGCTTTTCAAGCTCTCTGGCTGCTGCTGGGCTCTGTGCCAAGTCTATAAAAGCCAGCTCCTTTTATAACTCCCACCATGATAGAAGACTATAGATGCAAATGAGTTGAGGATGGTGGTCAGTGGCTACTAAAAGAATAAATAGGGTGTTCATGTATCCATACTCTATTTATCTCACACTGAGCTAAACAGAAAGCCCATACAATCGAGGTTCCTAGGTAGCGCTCTAAGGTAACAGGTAAAGGATGGATAAACCAAAACACGTGATAATCATCACACACAAAATATCCGGATCTACACCGCAGGGGTGCTAACCATTCAGATCCCCCTGCCGGATGCCACGGTCTAGGGACTCCCCGCCTGGTTCCTGAGCGAGCCCGCAGGATCCTCTTTATTAAACACGTGGCTTCGTTCTCCTACTGTCTCTGCTCGGGGAGTAGCGTGGGATTATCATCGCCCTATTATTGCTATCACACTTCAGTCAAGCTGTTTCTTTGTTTGCTTCCCATACACAGCTGAGAGCTCCCTGAGGGGAGGGATGGAATCCCACTTATTGTCATCTTCTCCCGACCACACCTGGCTCTCAGAAGCAAAATGACTGTTGAACGAATGAAGGCACATAAAGCCCCATCATCGGGGTCAGTGGCAGGAGCAGCAGTGCAGGCCAAGACCCCTAGAGCACAGATCCGTAGCAGGGCGTCCGAGAGGAGAATTTTAACCGATGCCAGGGAGAAAAAGCGAGCCAAAGCAAGCACTCTGCAGTGGGCTGGAACTGCAGATCTTTCTGCGGCTTTTATCTGGAGCCTTGTGCAGGCTTACCCAGATCCCATTGCCTGTAACGTGTCAGGAAGCCACCACATACATGAAAACTGAAGAGGGAAAGATCCATGAGATGGGACTAAAATGCACCGTCAACCAGACAGCAAGGGATTCTCTCCTCCATGCAAATACAAACACATGGACACACATGCTCAAAGGCATCCACAGTCTGGAAGGCTAAAACAGCACTTGAAAGAGGGAATAAGTCCCCTGGGCTGTGGGAAATAGGCTGGTCATCGTCCAACTCTTTAAGAATCTTTACCCTTTAAGGATGCCCTTGGGGTTGCACCTCTCTCACATCCATCCCCGATCTCTCTGGCCACGGTGGTCTGTCTCTTTTATGAACTATCTTCACGAGCAGTCTGTGTTGTTTGCTGGTTATTAAGTGAGGCAGGTGCCAGAGTGAAAGGAGCCCTGGACTGAGAATCAGAAAAGCTGGTTCGAGTTCCATGACTCCCGCAGGCCCTGGTCCTTCTTCAATGAAACGGAGATAGAGGGCTCCAATACATGGCTCTCACAGGGTCATTTGAGGGTGAGAGAATATACAGTTTACCATTATATTTGGTTTCTATGGCTGCAGTAACATTACCACAGACTTGGTAGTTTTAAACAATGGAAATGTATTCTCTCATAGTTTGGAGGACAGAAGTCCAAACTCAGTATCAATAGGCCCAAATCAAGGTATCAGCAGGCCATGCTCCCTTGGGAGGCACCAGGGGAGAGTCTGTCCCTTGCCTCTTCCAGCTTCTCGGGGAGTCAAATCTCCCTCTGCCTCTCTCTTAGGATACTTGGGTTTGGATTTATGACCCACAGGGCAATCCAGCATAATCTCTTCATCTCAACATCCTTAAATGAATCACAACTGCAAAGGCTCTTTTTCCAAATAAGATAATATTTACTGGCTCCAGGGATTAGGATCTGATATCTTTGGGGCCACCATTCAGGTCACTACACCCATCAACTATATTGAGTGTTAAAGTACAATTCTTGCCCCATATTCTTTTCTGAATTCTCATCATCATAGCTAGGACAGAAGTTCTTTGAGGATAAGAACAACACATACTTTGCAAGTCCCATGAAGGTTTTTAAGGTATTATTTGTTCATACAGAAAATAAAGCCCTTATTCTATTTAATTTTTAGTTCCCAGCATTAGATCCCATGTAAAAATTCTAACATAGTGTCAAGTGTCTCATTTTTTATTTCTAAAATAGCCAGACCTTCTGTTCAGAGAAGCTGGGGAAAAAGGAATTGCATTGTAGATGCTTCCACTGTTACTGCCAAGTGCCTTGCATTGAGTGTCATTTGTGATGCACTGTTAGTGAAAATCGTTCTGAACTATCACCAGAATCCAAAGGCGGGAGAGCTACTAGAAGTAAAATTGCCATAAACGCCAGACGAATGAGTGTGAACTCCACACAGCCTGATCCGTCTCAGTGTCAAGAGGAGAAAAGCAGCAGCTTCCAATCTGGAAGAGCTTGATGCAGGCTCAAGATGGGGGTAAATCCATTCACTCATTTTTTTTCAACAAATATTTGTTGAGGACGCACTATGTACCAACACTAGGGACCCAGTGGTGAGGAAAATAGGCAAATCGTTGTCAATTTAAAAGTTTTGTTCTAGTTGGGTAAAATAAACAACAAACAAACAAACAAATGTTATATATTGAGTGGGGATACACACCAAAGGAAACATCATGAAGCAGGGTTGGGGGAACAGGCTGGGGCTCTCCACGAGGGGTGGGGAAGGCCTCTCTGTTGCACTAACATTTAGTTCAGACATTAAGTGAAGGAGAGAGCAGGTGACTGGGGACCAGGAGGGACAGTGTTCCTCTAGCTGTTCCGATCAGCTAGAATAGCTTGTTGTACCAGAAAATGCACTGCTCAAAGAGCAAGAGGATAATGTCAAAAGGACCCAGGAGTCAGCTTGAAAGGCTTCCCTCTGATCGATTTGGGGACAACCTGACCAACAAAAAGAGGAATGGTGGTCACGTATCATTGCACACCAAATATATGTTATCTATTTTATTCTTCAAAAAAATGAATGAATTAAAAATAACATTCCTAAGAATAGGGGGAAAGAAAGGAGGAAAATTTCTTCTGTAACAGAAAAACACCAGCTAATAACAGAATTAGAAAACTGCCATTTGACAAACGGCAATATAATAACTGAGTCAAGCAAGGTCATTGATGAATGTAAAAACCATTGGGTAAAATTTTGTTGAGAAAAGGATATTCATGTGAACTCAAAATGCTCCTCCAGAGATTACTTAATAAAGCAAAAGACATAAAACCACAAGGGAAAGGTCTGGCAGGCACCAGATTTGGGACTTCGCAATATGATGCTATGGGTAAGACATCTTCACCTGATCTTTTCAAGTATGTTTAACCTGAATCTAATGATGAAGAAACCATCAGACAACCTGAGATTGTGGGACAGTCAACAAAATAGTTGTCCTGTATTCTTGAAAAATGTCAATATTATGAAAAGATAAAAAAAAAAAACTCAAAGTGTTCTAAATTAAAGGAGATTAAAGAGATAGGACAACTAAATGGAATATATAATCTTTAACTGGATTCTGGATTTAAAAAATACAACTCTAAAGAACTTTTAAGGGGATAATTGGAGAAATTTGATATGGACTGCATATCAGATAATGTTGTAATCATTTTCAACTTGGGAGTATAATAATGATATAATGTTTTGATTTGCATTTCTCTAATGATTAGTGATGGCGCTTTGTAACCACCTAGAGGGATGGGATAGGAAGGGTGGGAGGGAGATGCAAGAAGGAGGAGATATGGGGATATATGTATATGTATAGCTGATTCACTTTGTTATACAGCAGACACTAACACACCATTGTAAGGCAATTATACTCTAATAAAGATGTTAAAAAAAATAATGATATAATGATGTTATGGTTACTAAGGAGAATGTAATTGTTCTCAGGAGATAAATATTGGAGTATTTAGGGGTGAAATGTCTGAATGTCTGCAAATTACTCTCAAATGGTTCAGCAAAAACAAACAAACCAGCAAACAAAACCCCATTTCTTTTAATATATATATGGGCTAAAAGGGAAGGAGGCAGGAAGATAAAGCAAATGTGGCAAGTGTTAACTGATGAATCAAGGTGAACATGGGTGTTGACTGTACCATTCTTCCAACTTTTTTCATAGGTTTGGAATTTTTTTAAAAGGTGAAAGGGTAGGGGAGAAAACTGTAGGAACACGAGACAAAAAGGCCGTGACACAAACACGCTTGGAGGGGTCACGAAAAAGCAGAGTCCAACGCAGCCAGCAGGAAATGAGTGAGAGGCAGCAGGAAGCGGGTCATGGAAGATGGGAGGGCAGCCACTGGAAGGCTCTGAGCAGAGAAGTGACTGACACGACAAAGACCAATCTGACAGCCTGATGGAGAATGAGCCTAGGAGGACAAAAGCTGAACTGAAGCTGGCGTGGTGGGGGGGGGGGGACAAGATAGGAGGCTGCTACAGAAATCCAGGGATATGACTTTTTGACTCAGAACTTAAGATTGAGCCAAGTTCATATTTTACATAAAGAGGAAAAGAAAAACAATTCCAATACCATTTTAGGAAAATAAATGTTCTCTCGCTTTGGAGTATCCCCATATTGTTTTACTAACTGGACCCAGTGATAGTTCACATTGAATAGTAGCAGTTCATATCGTCATGGAAAAAGTAGTAGAATAGCATAAGAATCCATGAAACTGATCTCATCTCCTTTTCACCTGGGATCACGAGTACAGCTGTCCCATTTTCATAATATCTCATCATTGTCATGTTCATTAGCATATGCAACATCCTCGACACAAAGGTCAGGTTTTGCAGTTCATCTTGAATGCTGGGTTTCTAAGAACAATATGAAGATAATAATAACAAAGCAGAATGCTCAGGTTGGAACTTTTCACAAACGTTATCTAATTAATTCTTATAACACCTCCAAGAGGTATTATTATCCCCATTTACTGCTGGAGAAACCTGAGAAATTTTTTTTAAATTCTGCATTTGTATCACTCCTCTTACTGAGAGGCCTCTGAGCTTCACATCGTCATCACCATCTTTCGCTTTCAAAGAATATCACAACTCAATTCTCTTATCAATAGGGTGGGTGTTAATGGTTGTAGCCACATTTTAAGTGTAGGAAATAAGTTTTGAGAAATGGTGTGAAATGTCTTTTTCCTAGTCTCAAAGCAATGCAGTAACAAAATGGAACATAACAGCAGCACTCCCCATACACACACACACACAGCAAAGAACTTTTTTCATTTGCCCCAATATGATCTAGTAATTGAAAGATAACTGCTATAATTTCAATGTATTCTAAAACCAAAATTCAAAATTTGGTTAAGTAAAGAAGTCACAATATTTGGTCCAGGAAAACTATGTAATAACGAATACTCCTGAGTGATGAAGGCCAAATGAGTCTCTAATGGTGGGTGGTACAAAGGAAGTTTCCAGGCTCCTTGTACTTGGGGTGGGGCTGAAGAGGCACATCTCCTAATAGGGCTCAAAGGGTCTGAGACCATCACAGCAATGGTGAGACACTGTCTCCCCAGGGCAGAAGCAGGCCAGCCCTGGCTGAGGGAACTGGGCAGAGACTGCTCAGGATAGAGCAGCGGTAGATATCAGTGCCTTGGGGGCCCATGGCCTGATTTCCAAATGAGATCAATTTAACCTTCATTGCATCACTTAAGCTCTGTCTAAAATAAAACTTTTTAAAAAAGAGAAATATAGGGCGCCACACTTCAAAACATGCTCCCCAGCCCCATAACCACACTCTCAACAGAGGACTGAAAAATTTACTTGTACGGTGAAGCAAGCAGATGAACTCCAGTCAGAGTCACAAAATCACCTTCCCTGTAAATAGCATTCTCTACTTGGAATGCAAATTTAAAATGACTGCAAACTGGAATGCGTTCAAGTAAAGTGTAGACAGTGCAACCTTATGCTGTAGAATAAAAGTGAGGGCTCTTCCCCCAGAAGCCTGAGTTTGAACCAGATCAAGCCTCTTTCTAGACATTGGCAAGTGGGTACAGTTTATTGTTCAAACATGGAGGGCTTGAAAGTGAGAGGGGACACTTTTGATAATCACACTGGGCTAGGAGGCATCAGCTGAACTGAACCTGGGCAAACAGAGATGTGTGGTCACTACAGATACGTCTGTTTCTCTGGGCCTCAGTTTTCACATCTGTCAAATGTGAAATCGTCTTCCTGGACTCAACGGGCCCGGTGTGAGGACTACAGGAGTTAATGTATGGGAAGCACTAAGAACAGCACCGGGCAGGCAGCAGAAACCAAGGCCCCTGAAAGGCTCTCAGGGCCTGGCCATGGAGGCACCTACTCCTGCAGAAGCGAAGGCTTTGAAAGGACTAACGTGTTCCAGGGACCCAGGGGGGCGTGAAAGCTCTGTTTGCCAACTGACCTCACAAAACCTCATACCCTAGGCTCGATAACTTTATAACAGGTAAGTCTGTATTATCAGTTCAGAAAATAATAAATTCTAGAAAAAAGAAAATCAAAGGAAAGCACCTAAACGTCTTCTGCAATAAGTTTATTATATTCACCCTTCCCCATTACTGCACATCAGTCTACTCCCTGCCCCCTCACCTATCCCCGACTTGGAGTACCACAGATGCATCATCTCATTCTCCCTTCTTCGTATTCTTCCAAGAAACAGAAGCCTCCAGCTGGTGGCACCTGCAGAAACCATGGTAGCCAAGAGGAGCGCTAACTGGCCTGTCCACGCCTCCCCTGCCACCCCTCCAGTGACACCTGACGCCCCAGTTTTCCCACCTGTGCCCAGCCCACGCCCACAGGACCAGCAAAGTGTTCACACCTGTGCTCATCTCTGCTTTGCAGAGCCATTCCGTGGAGTGCCTACACTAAACAGACCCGGTCCTACACAACAATTCAAAAATAAAACTCACGGATGCACGAGGCAGTTCATTAAACCATCACATTCACAAAAGCACCGGAACTGGTGTCTGCAGACTATGAAAAAATTGCCATCTGGTACCAGCTTCTTCAGATTTTTTTCAATACTCTTCACAAAGTGAAGTAGAGAAAACAGAGAATAAAAAAGACAAATGGTCCTGCTCATCCTACAAAGTCAATGAAACTAAAAGGGTTTAGTAGTCAGTTGACTTTCCCGCACTTACAGGAGTCCCATGAAAAGGAGACGCAAATAAATTCATTTGTATCCTTTTTTAGATTTCACAAATAAGTTATATATGATGTCTTTCTCTGTCTGGCTTACTTCACTTAGCATGATAATCTCTAGGTCCATCCATGTTGCTGCAAATAGCATTATTTCATTCATTTTTATGGCTGAGTAATATTCCATTGTATGTATGTACCACATCTTCTTTATCCATTCATCTGTAGTGGACACTTAGGTTGCTTCCATGTCCTGGCTATTGTAAATAGTGCTGCTATCACACTGGGGTGCATGTATCTTTTCGAATTATGTTTTTCTCCAGATATATGTCTGGGAGTGGGATTGCTGGATCATATGGTAGCTCTATTTTTAGTTTTTTAAGGAACCTCCGTACTGTTCTTCATAGTGGCTGCAGCAATTTACGTTCCCACCAACAGTGCAGGAGGGTTCCCTTTCCTCCACAGACATAGAAAACAAACTTATGGTTATCAAAGGGGAGCAGTGGAGAGGGATAAATTAGGAATTTGGGGTTAAAATATACATACTACTATATATAAAATAGATAATCAACAAGGACCTACTGTATAGCACAGGGAACCATACTCAATATCTTGCAAATCTATAACAGAAGAGGAAGTAAAAAAAGAATATATATATATATATATATATATATATATATATATATATAAAAAACTGAATCATTTAACTGTACACCTGAAACTAACACAACATTGTAAACCAACTATATTTCAATAAAAATTAAAAAAAGGAGGACATTAAAAAAAGGAGGCACAAAATCACGGCATATTGCCATGTATTTGGTAAATGCTTATGATGTCTGCCCCTCACCATGGCAACAAGTGGAGTGAGGGGGATTCAGGCAGCTGTGGACACCCAGTAACCTTTCTAGCAGCAGCAGGACAAATGGACAAGCTCTTGGCAAAAATTGGACTAGGTGACCATCATCCCCAATGCCCTCCTCTGCTAAAGTATCCTCTACCTGTCCTTCCTACCGACTTTAGGACCACCACAGGTCCCATTCTTGCTAATAGAAATTTATCCCACTAAATGCCTATAAGCTATTATTCTTGGGCAAGGTAGGTGAAGACAGTGAAGGTCCATGAAGTTCATGACTTGCCCAAGGTCTCAAAGCTTGTATGTGCTGGGGGCAGTGATCAAGATTCAGGCACCATACTGCTAGTATTTTGGGGTCCCATACTCAACTCCTCCAGGGCCGGTCAGGTAACAGGAATGAAAGGAGCCAGCCAGGTGGGGTCTGCAGTAAACTGGGGAACAGGAGCCCCACAGAAAAAGGGCAGCAGTGGCCCAGCTCTAGGCAAGACTAGAATCACACCATGAGAGAATACAGACTCACGGAAGGGCTTCTGTTTTTACAAAGCAGCCCCCGAAGTCCCCAATTAAAACTCTCTTGCTGCTTCAAAGCACCTTCAGCGACAATAGTTAATTGATTTTATGAAGTATGTGCTATATACCAAGTGCTGTTAGAGGTGTCAGGGAGATGGAAGTAGCAAAATAGACAGGCCTCCACTCCGTGGGGCTTACATTTAACTCTCTTTCATTAAAGAGACTTAGCCTCTTCAGCATGTCATCTGCCGTGACTTCGAGGTCATTTTCTCTGCCCCTCACCAGCGCCAGGTACAGTTGCTAATATACTCTGAGGTTTACCTTTCTATAATAATGCCTTTCTACCCTCTCCTTGAACTTTTATTTATAATTAATACCTGGTCAGTTTTTACATTTTGAAGGTTATAAATGAATACTTATGGCAGCATCAAAATGCATGCCCTACCTCTCAAGGTGTCAGCACCAGTCCCAAAGCATACATCCTGTGTAAGAGTGTGCCATGTTGTGAGCACAGGTAAAAACATCAGACCAGGCTGGAGTCCCAGGGAATCACATTCATTCCATCCATACACACTTAGGAAGCCTATACTCTGTGTGTCAGGTACTATTTTAGGCTTTGTAGATACATCTGTGGAAAAAAAAAATAGAAATCCTTGTCCTCGTGAAGTTTATGGCACAATGGCAATAGTCTTCTCTGAAACTAGTACTGAATCCTACCACCTGTGTGGCGTGTGTGATTTCAGTCCCAGCTGAAACAGGGAGATGGGGATTTGGGAGGGGAAAGGAGAAGGAATGGAAGAGCCACTCCACTGCTACCTCTGGCCTAGCTGTGTGTCCACCATCTCGAGACTCCAGAAACCAAATGGGGAGGTGAACAAAAGGATGGATTAAGTAAAATAGAAGGAGTGCAGGAAGTGCAGCAGATGCTCTAATGGTTGCCATCCACTCAGCAGTTGGGGCATGTGATGAAAATGCAAAAGAACATCGCTCTATCTACAGCAATGTGGTCCCTGAGGGACAGTAGCCTGCCTCCAGCTACTTACTAGTCCCTACTGAGGGCGAGGCCTGCCAGGTTCCAAGAAAGAGCCTGAGAACGTAAAATGAGGGAGCTTCCTTTGGAATCCTGCTACCTAATAATCACAGCCCAGATTATGAGCTGGCCTGGGTCACACTCACATTACTCATGAAGCACTGATGTCATCATTATATGAAACAGACACTAAATTGAAGTACATTTATTAAGTACTGGGGATTGTGGAAATTCTGAGTGGCTGTGGTTGCCTCAGAAGGGAGAAAGGGAAGGCATATATAAATTCCACTCAAGGTTTTTAAGATGTTTTCTATCACCTTGGTATGGATAAATGGATATTCGGGCCATTTTTTTTTTTTTTTTTTTTAAGCTTGTGGACAAACTGTGTTTTGCCTTTCTCTCTCCAGCCCTGCTGCAAGACAACAAGAATGTCAGAATTTCAGGATGAAAGGGCATTTGGGAATAATGTGGTTGAATTCTCTGTTCTACAACTTTCCAGGTAAGTGGGAGCTTGGCCTTCCTGGGAGATTTCCAGTGGTGTGAAACTGATAAGTCTGGTGATCCGGCCCATTCTACACTCTGAAAGCTTTCTTAGAAAATTCTTCCCCTCATAAGGAGCCAAAAGGTGCCTTGCTGTAGCCTCCCTGCAGCAGTGTAAGGTTACACTCCTGAGACACACTCAACTAAATTTACATTTCATTCAGCAGCTGAGCTGCCCCAGAAGCTACAGATCTCTCATTTCAGGGCAACTCTCAGGAAGCCCATGGAGACGGAGGGTAGGAGGGTCACTCCCATCCCAGCACAGCCTGCCTCCAGGGCTTCACCATGAAAGGAACAGAATATTCCACTGCCGCATTTAGAAACTGTGTGTCAGCACCTCAAAAGGGCACAGACACTGTCAATGCTCACCACCATCACTCTCCCCGGACCTTCAACCCCCGCTCATAAAAAAGGAACAAGAAGAAATCTGATCCATCACAATCAATGGAAGAAAAAAAAGTCTATGCAGGGATGCAATAAATGCTTTTCTGTGGTAACAGCATGAACCTATTTGGAATCTCTACCATGCACATTAGACCATCATCTGGGGGCACACTATTGGAGACACCCAACTCCAGGCGGCCAGCCAGCTATCTCTACCTAGAGATGTCTCAGTGTGGTCAAGACCAAACTCATCATTACTGTAATTTTCCTCCCTCTCCAATTCTGCTCTCTTGGGTTCTGCTCAGTTAATGCTAGAAATCTCAGTGTCAATCATTCATTCAAAACTATCCACTGAACACCTACTGTGTGCACCTTTCTTTCAACCTCTGTAACAAAGATTGTTATCTATTTACCAAACTCATTTCCTCTGTTTCCTGGCCACAAGGAAGCTGTATTTTCCAGCCTTCCTTGTCCTTAGGTGTAGTAGAATACTAAATTCTAGGCAGTGGAATGGGAGTGAAGGTAATGCATGCCACTCTCAGGTCTGGCAATGCACCATCTCCCGTGCTCTTTCCCTTTTCCACCAGCTGCAGTGATGGCCAGGGCAACCTTAAAGGCCATGTGTTGAAGACCCCGCCCCCCTACCCCGGATCCCTAAATGACTGTGTGGAGTGGATCCTCTCCACACTCTTGTTCTGTGAGTGAGAAATACAATTCCATTGTACCTGAGCCAACTGTACGGTGGCTGATTTATAAGCAGCACTGTAATCAATACATCTTCTGTTTCCGATTCACTCATTCATTCATTCTTTAATAAACATTTTGCAAACACTTAACTACATTCCAGGCATTGAGAAAGGCACTGGGGAAATTAAAATGACTAAAGGAGGTCACAAAGTCTACCTAAACTGGATAATTTAAACCCCATATAAATGATCCCATGGCAATGTGTCTGTCTTAAGTTAGTCACAGTGGAAAGATCTGAGACTTCATTTTGAATCCTAGGCTAGTTAAGCCACTTAAATATCTAAATGTGTTAGCATCTTCATCTATAAACAGAAGCAATAGTCCGTCCTGCCTAGTGTCAGGTGGATTAAATTGAAAGAGATAGAAAGCTTTCTGTCAACTATCAAGTTCTCTGCAATTTTTAATTTAATTCACTGCAAATGTCCTAATCCAGGACCTGTTATTCATGAAATATCGTACCAGCATCCTCATTGGAGTTTCTACCTAAAATCCTATCTATTCCTAAAGAATAGATTGGTAAAGGTAAATTTTCCCAGTCTGAGCTTGGATCAGTCATTTCCTTTTTTCAAAAAAATCTTCCAATACTCTGGAATGCTTACAAAATGAAAGTCAAACTGTTTAGCTCAGTATTCAAGGCCCTACATAGCATGGTCCCAAATTAATAGTCCTTATCAAACTCTGTACAAGTCCATGCTTTTCTTCTACCTCACCCACCCTATCTTCTAGCCATACACACCATTTCTACAATGTGCCACACTCTCTCACCTCCTTGCCTTTGTTTTATTCTTTGTCTGGTTTTGTTCTTTACAACCATCTCTCCCCATTGAAACCCCCCATTTTTCATGGTTCAGCTCCAATATCACCAGTTCTAAAAACATCTCTTCCCAAAAACAGTTTTCAGAACCTCTGCACTACCACATCATTTACTCTGAGTCTCTCTTCTCCACTACTGATAACACCTTTATTTCGAATAGCCTATTGTCTTTGGGAAGGAAAAAGAAGAGGAAATGTGAGCATTTAATAAAGTCATGTTACACTGAAGAAAAAAGTTCAGAAGACAGTCCAATTACTTGTGGTTGGATTACCAAAAATAGACACGTTACAAGAGTGATGGAATTCTCTGGATTGTCAGAAAACTCTTCCTATGCTTTAGGATCTATTATATTCAGGGGGTGCTTTATAAAAGCTATTAGTGGAACCTTCATGTTGAAAGTCACTTTTAAAATAATAAATATAATTCCATCGGCAGAAGAGTAGAACCAAAGTTCAAAGTCGTTCATTTCCCTAGTCAATTCTTCAGATTTTGGTTCAGTCTTATTTTAGAAAAATGAGCGAAACAAATTTGTTAAGTTGTCCCACTGATATGTAAGCATAAAGCTTGTAAGTCAGTACTTTTAAGGAACTGGTCATGCATGGCGAGTTTTTCATTCATTTGCATATATGAAATAAAAAGTATTCATTAATGAAAAAGTCATTTAAATCACTCTTTCCATCAACTGAGAGTTTGCTTCTACTTTCTCCTTTAGGATTAAAAAAGGGTGAGGGGAAGCTGGATACTCTGTATTTTTTCTGATTAGATACAGGGAGACCAACTCTACCCACAGACACTAAATTCACGAAAATCCTAATAGAGCGTATGTACTATACATACAATAGTAACAGCATTTTCTCTTATGTACTCTTGTAACAAACTAGGCTAAGATGCAAATATAGTTCCTTGACGATATTTCTCTAGGGAACAGAGAAGAATGAATTTATATCAGCTTATGAGTGAGAGGGTGGGGTATGTAACTGGGAATTCTAAAAAAGATTTTAAAATACTAATGCTTTTAGACAATTCAAGTACTTTGTCCTGTAAATAACAGGATATAAAATAATTTGTGGCAACAGATATGATACTCCAACGTGAATTAGAAAATGTTTCTTAGAAATTGTCCTAAACGGTATCATTATAAAAGATGGATCAAAATTCATGAAATTCAGTGCAGACCATTTCCTAAAGAAAGCCACACGTAATACACACACAGGAATCAAACAAAGGACTAATCACTGGACACTAAGTGAAACATTAGTAAGATAGACTCGATGGGACAAGCATAGTACATTTTCTCAGTGTTCCTGTAAGTCATCAAGTAAGCAGCTCAACAAGTTTCCTTACTTTATGTTAACACTAAGAAAACAGTTAAGAAAAAACTGTTTATTGCGTATTGTGGTCCAAAGCGCTACAAATACTCGTGGTGGGATCTGGGGGAAGGGAAGGGAAGACAAGGCAGCCCCGGGCAGGCACTGGAGCGCGCTTACCTCCAGAAGTGAAAAGCGAAGAGAGGACTACAGGGACTGCCTGGGCTGGATGGGGTTGGACTCAGGCTCCTTGGGGTGAGACTGAAAGTTAAAAGAATGTCATTCCAAGTGGGAGAAAGGATGGCAGTAAAAATAGCACAGCTCATTGAAGGGACTGTGTTCCCTTTAGGCGAGAATGTTCACGGCATGCCTATCAGTACCGCTAGGTAATCATCTAATCACGTGCCCCTTTTTAGCTCTAAAACAGAGAACAGGCACAATGCTTCCTGCTGAAATTTACATGCTCAAAACTACCGCTGCCATTTTTATTTGTGCCTTTTCTTTGTCACAGAGCAACTTGGCAGATATGTTCGACATGTGATTTTTTGCAAAGTCAAGCCAGTGCTGTTTTTTATATTGAGTATATTCTATTTCTGATTAAGAACCAATGGTGAATCTGTAGCAGAACTATAGGGAAGTAGTTATCAGAACAGAAATGAAAATTCAGGTTAAATACTGTAGTTTTTAAAAAGCAAAGCAACAAACATTTCCATATTTTTAAGTGCTTTGCAGTGAAAAATATCCAACAACATTTTGTCTAATTCTCATGGTAAAAAGTGTTCTTATGCTTATATTCATAATAAGTAACTTCAAAATTTCTCACATATGGTTATAAAGTGTTTTACTCTCCAAAGAGGTTTTTTCAAGTTCATCTATCAACGGACCATTATAATTCCTACTCCCAACAACCCATCCAAACCACCAAGCATATTCACCAGCCAACTCTCAAATATTCCGCATGGGGTGGTGAGCTTACAGTCCCTTTATCTTTTTTCCCTTTGGCCTCCTGGCTCTTCTCTTTTAGGGAGGAAAGGAAACAAATTTGTCAGATATCTTACTTGCAACAACTTTGCCAACAGATCTATCAAAATATGAAGTTAATACTAGTCAATTTCTAATTATTTTCACATGGCAAAATCAAAATAAGAATTAGCCAAGTGTTCTAGTACCAACTCTGAGACTGAAGTGAGCCCTGGAAACTCCTGCTATATTGCAATGAGTTTCTTAACATTCTTCTGCCTCTCCTTTGGTCCATGACTCTACATCGTAACCACATTTTCTTACCTTAGGCAAAGAGGTCTTGGAACTGAGCTGCATATTGGCTAATTCAAGCTGGTTGTGCCCTTCACTGAACAGAGAAGTGGCAACAGTGGCTAGAATCAGATTTTGGCTTCCCAAATTCTTAATGCCATCCTTGTTTCCCATTATATGGATAATTGAGACTTGGCTGTATTTGTTTTAAACCAAAATGTAAATCATTGCTCACAATGCTCCAATTTGTTTAATAAAATGTTTTAATAGAGTAACGTTTTATATCTGTTTTATATCTTCTAAAACCATTCTCTGGTTTGGTACCAGTACTCGGTAAACTAAGGAATTGGTTTCCTTATACATTCAGAGCACGTTCAAAAAGCTGCTGCACTTAAGCATACTGTACTCTAACTTAGCAGCTCATTGGAAAGCCCTCCTGAATGCCCACTGATACAGCCATCATTTGGTCTAAGTACAGTCTTATCTGTTCCTTCTGGTCCTAAAATAGGCACGCAAAGGCACTGAAGCCACTCCATGCCTCCAAGCTGAGATACATTATCACGTGTGCTATGAAGTATCTGTGAACCTAATTCTATACTAAAATTGAAAAAAGGAAGAAAAAAAAAAAGACCCAGTTTCTCAGAAATCAGAAATCCATGCATAGGCTATCTACATGTCAGAAATTTCTGAATAAATTAATAATCCATTAGTTTCTGAAATACTTATATATTTGCTGTCTCACATCCAGGATTCCACCTTCTGAAATAGGAATCAGAAACTGCCTCATGTTATTGATAAATCAGATGGAAAATTCTGAATTGCCTCTACAGAGTATAAAATATGCTACTGTAAGAGTCTGTGCTGCAGTACCTATGGAATAAACTCTCCTGAAGAAAAACAGAAATATCTCATGAGAGAACATCCAAAAGCTATTCTGCAGAGTTAGTCTGTTAAAAGGTCCCCAAGTAAATAAAATTATATACACTAAATGTGCTCTTAATAAAATCAATGATAAGACTTTCCATTATAACCATTCTCTGCAGTGTCAAGAAACTGAATTTACTCAAAGACTGCAGAATTAGCTTTCTCCATGAATGAATGTAAAATCAGCTATGTCTACCTAAGAGTAGTTTTACATTTCAAGGTAAACAAAACGTTCAAAGTGAATTTCATGCTCACACAACAATGACATTGAAGAGTGATACTCTAATTCTACTGTCTCAAGCTCCTCAGGTAAAGGATAAGTTATTTCAGATGCACAGTAACATGTACCAGGGTAGAGCCTAGACTGAGGGGGTGTGGCCTGGGATGAAAACAAAATGCACGGAACCCCCTGTGTTGAGCTGACCTTTATGTCCTGCATCATCATAAAATCTGTGGCATACCTCAGTCTTTCAAATTATAGATGGAACAATGAATACAACTGAGTTTGTATTTTACAGAGTAACTTTGAAGCATCTCCTGTTAATGTGGACGAGATACCAAAAACGAAAGAAAGAAAAGGTGTAATGTGAAATGGTATATACCAAGGCCAAAGAAGACAACAAGGAAGCAGCACAATCAGAAATAGAGGTCAAAGTGAAGCTGGGGGTTAAAGCTAAGTTCCTGGGCCTGGCACACAGAGCCATGGGCATCTGAGCTGTGCATTTCCAGAATGCTAGAGAGATGAGGGTTAAGTAGAAAAATTCACGCATGCCACTAAAATATTCCACATAGGTGAGGAAGGCTGAATGCCAGCGTGGAGATGGGGACAAAACAGTAGGCAATGGGTAAATACTCTTTGCATCTCTATTATATTAAAAGCCACATCTAGCAAGAAGGTTGTAGGAGCCCTCTAACTTTTGTAAGTGAGCACTTGTCAGTAAAAAATCAGTGTATAATTTTAGAACAAGAACTGATTGAGAAAGTGCTCACATCACTTCAGAAATGTCATGTTTTTATTCACTTATTAACCAAGGAAACAGCTTCCCTTGTATGACGCATCTACAGGGTTCAAGAGGAAGAGTTGCTCCTCAGAACTGGGTACAGGTCTCCCCTGCAGTCGCCTCCTGGAAGGAGTCCAGTATGAGATGGTTTGGGTTGCACAGATTTCAATGAAAATGTAATTTTCTATCTGTACTGCAAGTTAGAAGACATATTTATATTTTTCTAGCAGATTTCTATTGTACTGTTTATTATTTTAAGTGTGCCAGCACAGACTAACTCATAGCTGCTGCATCTTTGACAAACAGATTTAAAATAAAAATTTGCTGACACTTCCTTCATCACAGATGTTTAACTTCGTCACAAATTAGATGTGGGCATTTTACGTGGCTGCATCGAATCAAAAGGCAGTCAGGTGCGTTAATGGGTTAAAAAAAACAACAACAACAAAAAACCAGCTAAGCAAACACAGAGCTCAACTAGGTAAACACACTGCATGCGGTGGCTGGAGACTCTGCAGAGAGGATGCAAAACGTACTACAGTTCATTACTATTCTGTTGCACAGATAAAACATGGATCACATCTAATGAGTGTCACAAATAACCCTTCTTTTGCACTCTTATCCATTGTAATGTCTTCTGTTATTCAAGACAGACAGAGGCCCTTCTTTAGAACAAGGCAGCATGGGGATAAACAAACAGTAAGAGAGAAGAAAAAAAAAAGACAGACACACCACAGGCCTGCTGATACATTCTTTCACAATGAGCTGTTAAGATGTTTCCAGCACTGAGGTTTAGTAACTTTAAATATGCAGCAGCTCTCTTCCTCTGACTGCAACGCAAAATGCTGGGTCTGGGCTTCCACATCAGCTGAAATCAAATGCCATACATTTAAGACATGTTCCTTCCAGCTCACACTGCAGTGCTCTGAGGCTGTCAGTACAAACAAATGCTAAATAGCTATTGGTCGCAGCAAAGCGAGTGCCATGCAGAAAGCATTAAAATATTAAAGAGAGACAATACTTACTCCAAGGTCAGCCCCGGAATCTGTAGCCTTTCCCGCTGGGCTTTCATGGTTGTTCTATGTTACCACACTCTATTGTAACCATGACACATATTCTCTGCTAGCGTCCCGGTGATGACAGAGAGCCGAAACGAACCTCTAGAAAGGGCTGGACTAACAGTCTCTCGAGGGGGAGGGGAATCCTGCAAGTTTGGGTCCTTCCACCTCCGGTCGTAATCAAGGGATGTCAGCCGCCTTCCTCAGGTTAACGGCAGTGCACACCGCACTGATTTCGTTAAGGGAATGAGGCTTTCGGCTCTGCATATCAAGTAATTGGTTTCTGGTTGTTTTTTTTTTTTTTTTTTTTTTTTTAAGAAAGTCGCCCCTCTCACAGACCCAGTTTTCACCTCAGTGAAATGAAAAGTCCTTTTCACCATGCAGAATGGAAAAAATAATAACAAAGCAACAGTATCATACTTGTAAAAGAGTTTATCTCCGCAAACCTCAACTATTCCCCGCCTCCCGGGGCTGCTCCTGAATAGAATGTGGCCGCCCTGAGGAAGTTCTGCTTATTCTTTCCTTGGTGGAGTTAACAAAATCAGTCATGTTCCACAAGAAAGACACGGGGATCGGTGCCCAATGAAAATAAATAGATTTTTTTTCTATATATGGCAATCATCAGAAAGAGGAATAAACTAACTGCTTTAATTTGGGGGAAGTTGAACTCTGCTGTGAGGCAAAGACTTGTGTGAACAGGCAAAACCCTACGGTGGGAAAATACCAACTGGATACACAAGAGATTGGAGCTTGTATTTTTATTTTGGAAAGCTGATTTTTAAGAACCTCACAGTGATACATACATACGTTAACGAGCAATCAAATACAAATAAGGAAAGGGAGAACATATATTCTGGAAGACTGAAAGTTTCATCCTGTATTTATTCAACGAACACAATTTTTCACAGTATTCATAACTTGGGACTCAGTGTACTTCCACTGTCGTGTACGAAGAACGTATCTGACTCACTTCCTCTAATGCATTTTAAAATGTTTTAAAATTTGGCAACCACTGGTTTGTTGAGAAGAAATACTAGAACAAATTAGGATTTTATTTTAGCAAGATTTCTCATTTTCAAGCACTGCAAGCCTACCCACACATAGCCAAGCTGTGGTGAAACAACTGTGTTCAAGTGGTTACATTTTAAAGGCCATGAAGTCAAACTCCATCTTTTCACAGATGACGAAGCTGAGGGCGCACAGTTGGTGGCAGTGCCGGAATTAGATTCGGGTGTGTTTACTCCTGTCCCGGGGGCTGTCATATGCAGGGATGCCGTGTGCAGTTGTTCAGGTTGTGCCCTGCACAAGGGTGGTGGGCAGGGAGGGAAGTCAGGGCTGAAATCCAGCCTGCTTCCCACTTTGCCAAGCCTGCACCAATGCTCTGTGCTGCTTCCACCCTATTATTTCTCATTTTCACAAAGTCACCCTCAGCTCTGCACCATCTAGAGGGTCACCTGTTTCTAAACCTACAAAGGTGCCTGTGGGCCAGAGGAGGTTCACGTGATCTTCCCATACCCTTTCTCTATATCCTAACCTGCCAATTTGCTCTGGGGCATCTGTTAATGTTACTTCTCCTTCTGTGTGAGCTCACAAAACTAACCAACCCTCCTCCCTGTTAGAGGCAACAAATCCACCGGGAACACAGTCATTGGTTAGTGACCATAGGGAGGCAGACAGAATGTAAACAAATATCTGTAATTAGCATAAAAGCATAACAACAAGAAATAATAAAGACACAATGGCATACAAAAGAGGAGGGATCATCTTTGCTCCCCATTCTACCCTTCCCCCCCAAATAAGCTTCTTTGCTAAAATACCCAGAATCTCACCATTCTTTCACCCAAATCACAGATGATCCAAGATATACCACGTCCTGACTAGATTACTGTAATTTCCTTCTAACTGGACTCTCTACTTCTTCCCTGCTACCCTCCTACCCTTTGTTGGCCACACAAACTCCAAAATGATCATTTCCACAATATATCACTCCTCCGCTCAAAATCTTCCACTAGCTTCCCTCTTATTCCAAATAAAAGCCAAAAATCTAGCAAACTTGGCCAAAAAAATGGGACAACTGAGCATCAATAGGATTGACAATAGCAATATATTAAAATGTATCCAAAGTTTGAAATCATGAGTTCAAGAAGATGAGATAGGGAGGAAAAAAGGAAGGAAGGAAGCCAGCCAGCCAGCCAGGGTCACCTTTGGAGGATGCTGGAAAACTACCCAATTAATTTTGAAAACTGGTAAAGGAAAAAAAGCAAGCACTTATCCTGCTTTCCCTATAAATTCCACCTCATAGATGGGAAATGATTCTCTTCATAGACATATTCCAAGTGGTAAATAAAGAAGGGGTGACAAAATGAGATTATCACCATCTTTCAAACCCTAAGCAATCAACAGATCTCAGTCATAACCAACAATGACTGCTGACATCACAAAGAGACAGCTGGGTATTACGTGCTGCTTGATGCAACACCTATGAAGTAGTTTCACCAAAAAGAGCCACATCACCCCGGACACAACCAAGCCTCTACTTCAAAATATCATTTTATAGGAAATATAGTGACAAAGGAACATGTTAATACCACAGAAACACGATCAGCAAAAGCTAGACTGTGAAAGCCAGAACAAATGATCTGATTTCTTAAACATTTTCAAAGCAGGAGGGAAAAAAAAAAAAAAAAGATGGAAAGAGAACCTCAACATTAAAAAAGACTTAAGAGATATATTGACTAATTACAACATAAAAACTATTTTTGGAGTCCTGATATCAAACACATAATCAAACATTTAGAAAATAATCAGTATAATAGACACATACACACAAACACACAAATACATACACACACACTGGGTATTTGTTAATAGTAATCAATTATTTTTAAGAATAACATTGGGATCAGGATCATTTTTAATTCCTTACCTTCCAGAGATGCACCCCAAAATATTCACAGATAAAATAATATGTCTAGGCTTTGCTTCAAATCAATCTGGAGAGGGATTATAAGATATATTGGGTTGGTCAAAAAGTTCGGGTTTTTCCCGAACTCTTTGGCCAACCCAATAATATATATAAAAGAAAACTATCCCTGAGTTACTATTTAGTAAGCCTGGGTGACAGGTAGATAGGGGGTTCATTATACTCTTCTGTCTAGTACATGTTTGAAATTTTCTGTAATAAAAAATTGAAGAAGAGTTCTTACCAGGCCTGAAAAGCTCCACGTGACATGTACAGGCCCACCTCCCTGGCCTTCCCCTACAACTCCCGCTCTCACTCCTGGCTGTTCTTCACATACACCAAGCACACTCCTACCCCAGGGCTTTTGCATTTACTGCTTCCTCTGCCTGAAACTCTTTTCCCCTGAGGCATCCAAACGTCCTCCCTATGTGAAATTGCAAGCCTTCCCCACACCTAGTGTTTCCTTATCATCCTAATGTCTTTCTCTCCTCAGCACTTATCATCACTGGACATATTTTATATTCATTTTTTGATTATCTGTCTTTCCCTATGAGAGGAGGCTCCTAGAAGGTAACTGGGTCGTTTGTATCTCCAGTGCCAAGAATAGCTCACACAGGTATCCAATACCTATCTGCTGAAACATGAATAAATGTCCCTCCCTATACTGCTGCAACCACCAACCAAAGAGACTTACCCTCCTTTTTCTTATAATTATAGATCTCCACAGCGTTAGATAACTTAAGTGCCAGAGCCATGACCTCAGAGAGTGGCCTCCAAGAAACTGGAAGATCAGGACATGTTCAGATACCACATGAAGACCCAGAAGGGCCCCCACTGGCTGGAAGGCACACACCAAGGAGCAGCTGCTCACATGTGCGTGCAGAGAAAACCAAGGTCACACTAGACTAGGGGGCTGCGTTTTGACGGGAGATGAGTATTTGGGGAAGACACTGGTTTAAACTACTTTGGCATCACTAAGAAGACATGCACACTGTCTGGAGCTAAGCAGCCTTCTCTTCTTACGTACAGGAAAGGAAACCACGCAGCCACATTAATGGCGGCAATACATATGGGTTTTGAACAAATCCAGTGGCATGGCTTAAGGCAGGGTTCTTCTATGTATTACCTAGAGTAGTAGTTCTCACCTAGGGCTGGCAGTGTTTGGAGACATTTTTGGTTGTCACACCTGGGCAGAGGCCAGGGACGTTGCTGAGCACCCTGCAATGCACGAGACAGCCCCACAACGAAGAATTACCCAACCCCAAATCAACAGTGCTGCTCTATGGACTTCCCTGGTGGCGCAGTGGTTAAGAATCTGCCTGCCAATGCAGGGGACACGGGTTCGAGCCCTGGTCTGGGAAGATCCCACATGCCACGGAGCAACTAAGCCCGTGTGCCACAGCTACTGAGCCTGTGCTCTAGAGCCCGCGAGCCACATCTACTGAGCCCGTGCGCCTAGAGCCCGTGCTCCGCAACAAGAGAAGCCACCTCAATGAGAAGCCACAGCAATGAAGAGTAGCCCCTGTTCGCCACAACTAGAGAAAGCCCACGTGCAGCAACGAAGACCCAACGCAGCCAAAAATAAATAAATAAAATAAATAAACTTTAAAAAAAACGAATGAAAAATTGCAAAACCTGTATTTAAAAAAAAACAAACAAACAGTGCTGCTCTAGGAATCCTGCTGTAAAGGCAAGCGTCAATTTCTGCAGGACCCTCGGCATCATTAACCAGTTTCAAACATTTTGGTTCTCATTTCACTGCATTCAGCTTAGGGGGAAAAAAAAAGAGCAGTCTTATTGTTTCACTTCTCAGTGGATATTTCGTCTCTCAGCAATATTACTAACCTAAGCGTAGGCAATGCTCTGTCCTGTTTTCAGGGGGAAGGGCTTTTTACAACCAGAGCCCCAGAAGTATCTGTAATCACAGAAACCTAATTACGAGGGTCTCTATGCCACATCCAAGCAGTAACCTAGATACGGAAATCTGCAAAGCAAGACATCCCAAACTACAGCCAAATGAGCTCCACCGTGATTCCGAGGCCATGGATAAAGGGGTGTCTCACACGTCTGGCCGGGTACATTGACCTGAGGTACATAGGCAGACAGGATTTACACATAGGGTTTGACTTCTTAGATGAAATTCAAGGGGCAGATCTCCCCAATCCAATATTTTCTGATATTTTGTCTCTCTAGGTTCAAGGAAGATACAAAACCTTAAGGCAAGAGTGAAAATGAGTATCACCCTGCCTGAATGTTCAATTATTTATATATTCTTAAAAGGTGAGCATGGTTGAGGAAAACGTTCAAAAAAGTTGTGTATGTGTGTGTGTGTGTCTGCTCTCTTCTTTTACAACTCACATAACCAATAATAGTTAGACCATATTATTAACATTTTCACTCTCTCAATAGCTGATATAATTCATAATCACGTTACTGTATACCTGAAACATTGCAAATCAACTATACTGCAAAAAAAATTTTTTTTTAATAAAAACAAAATTTTATTTAGCAGTCCCTGTTCTAGGTATGAGAGATACAGCAGTGAATGAGATGGAAAGAGCCATCTGTGGAGTCCATTTGAGTTGGGGAAACTAAATAAAGACATAACTAAGATCACTTCTGATAAGGACGGGTATTGTGTAGGGGCCACCACAGGTAATATGACCATCAGTGACTCAGGGAGTAGACAGTGCTTTTAGATCGGGACCAGGAGGACTCAGTGATGTGCAAGCTTCATTTGCAGAATGAAAAGGAACCAGCTCATGAAGAGTCGGGAAGAAAGTACCACAGACAGAGGGAACAGCAACTGCAAAGTCTCTGAAGCTGGGACAGGCTGGCTCATTTAATGGCCTTAAAGAAAGTCATGTGTCTGATTGTAGTAACGCAACAAACATTTGTTAAGCATTTATATAAGGCATGGCACTGTGTGGGATGTAAGGATGAATCATATAAAAGTTTGATCCTTAAGGATTTTATCATTTAGCAAAACAGGAAGAAGGATAGAACAAAAGTTAAAGGAGGAATCAGTTTTATGTTTTATATGCCATGGAGATAAAGAACCAGGTTTCGATCTTAGCGATATCTTTAATAACGGGTATTGGTTGTTCAAGCAGGCCTTTTTGAGAAGCCAGTTAATGACCTCTAAGGATTGTCCATCACTTCATAAAGCAGGTAACATGAGGCTGTCCATGTGTGTTCATTCATTGAAGGACATATCTCAACTGCTTCCTATGGGCAAGACATTAGAGAAGCAAGATGACTAAGATAGGACCCCTCCTACTGGGGCATGATGAGGAAAGATCAGGGCAGAAGCATCTTCTACTCTTTCTCTCCTCCCTGTCTCCTGCTCTCTCCTGTTCCTCTTCCTTCCCCAAACAAAATGAGATCCTTTCTCGACAGAGAAGGCTTATCACCATCATCTACATAGTTTGCTAAAGATAGCTTAAGACATATAAGGTACCAAATTAACCACTGGTACACCTTTTCTCAAGAAAGTACTGGGGGATACGCTAAACAATGAAGTAAACCATTTAAGAGAAATGCATAAGATCAAGCAAAGGACAGTGCATGAAGAGAAGTGAAGGGAATGACCAGGATGAGCGTAGTGATGGTAAAAGGAAATCCCAAGAAAATAGCCATGCAGCAGACCTACAGAGCACACAGACCAGTCTGCAACAGAAAGATGGAGGTGTCCATCGATGGATGAACAGATAAACCAAATATGATATACACATGAAATGGAATGTTATTCAGCCTGAAAAGGGAAGGACATTTTGACATATGCTATAACATGGGTGAACCTTGAAGATATGTTAAGTGACATAAGCCAGCCTCAAAAGGATAAATATTATATAATTCCACATATATGAGGTACCTAGAAGAGTCAGATTACTAGAGACAGAAAGTAGAATGGTGGTTGCCAGGGCTTGGGGGAGGGGAGAATGGGGAGTTAGTGTTTAATGGGTATGGAATTTCAGTCTGGAAAGATGAAAAGGTTCTGTGGAGGTAAGGTGGTGATAGTTGCAGAGCAATGCGAAGGCACTTAATGCCACAGAACAGTACACTTAAAAACATGGTAAATTTTGTTATGTGTATTTTACAATTAAAAAGAAAAAGAAAAGAAAAAAAATGTATACCTATCCTATCCTATCTACTTATAGGAAGTTCAAAATCAGGCCAAACCAATCTATACTTTTAGAAGTCAAGATAGCGGTTATGGAGGTAGTGACAGGAAGTATGAAGGGGGCTCCTGAGGGACAAATAATGTTCTGTTTCTTGACCTAAGTGCTGGTTATATCGATATATACACAGTTTGTAAAAATTCCTCAAACTTGTGAATCTGGGGATTCCTCTAAGTCTCAAGCTGCATCTCTCATAAAAGCAAAGAATCTATTTTAGAGGTTTTACAGCTTTCTCACACACTTCTCAAATATACTCCCTCTTTTTAAAAACTTATTTATACTCTACATCATTCCATGCAGGATTTGGGGCAACATATAAGAATACATACATACACTACTCACTATTTGTTAAATTAATAAATGAAGCAAAGTAAAAAAGCAAAAGTACACACACATACACAAAGGTACAAGTACATTAGGTCAGAACCAAAGAAAATAGAAAACTAGAAAATGGAATAAAGGGACAAATCCACAGGAAAATACAAACCCAAATATTCAGAAAATACACAATGCTAAAGTAAAGGGGCAAATTTTATGCGGGTATCTGGGACCAAAATAACTAATTATTCACTCAACATTATACAGTTAGTAAGTTGGATTTTTCTGACCTCAACTACTTTGTTCTTTTTATTAAAGTACGCTACACTTTTCCAGATCATAAAGTATAAGCATTGACATTTACTTGACAAAATGATTCCAGGAGCATTTTTCTAGGTAAGATATTCAACATACCTAATTCACCAAAAATTGATTTTCAGTAGCATTTTGGAAAACATATTGCATAAAATCAGATATATTCTGGAAACGTAACCCAAAAGGTAAGCTAGTAAACTCTATTTTTGGACAGGTAAACTGTCAAAAATGGCCAACAAACAAAAATTAAATTAAATGACACAGGACCTGGGAAAAAGCTTCACAAACTACAAAGCACTTTCTAGAGGTGATAACCGATAAAAGACCTCTTCTGTCTCCACACTCAGCAACACCATAGTTATCTCCTGTTTGGACAGATTATCAGGGGCAAAGACTATATAGCACCATCCTTACTATTTTCTATTTTTGTTAACTGCTGACCCATTAACAGCTACACCATCATCTTTCAAGAGCTCAACCCACATTAGCAGAGTTCCTCATTAGAGAAAGGCCCTCTTCAATAGGTTATCCTAATGATGTCTAATTTTTTAATATATTTAAAAATTTTTTCACACTGTGAATTACACAATTTAGGCATTTTCCACAGTTGAAGCTATGTGAAAATTTTTATAAATAATAGATGCAACATCTATAGAGACCTAAAACGGTAACGTGAAGATTGACAAATGAAAGAAAAACCTTATCTTTTAAATAAGAGGGGGAGAATGGTAAATTCAAACCAGTTAAAAGAAAGAAGGAAAAATTCAGAAGATCATCAGTGAATTTTAAACATAAAGGGCCATATGCAGTAGTTAAGCTCTTTTAGGGAAATGTCATCATCAACATGTATGGACACCCCAGGTTTTGAAACCTGGGGAAGACAATGTGTAACGAAGAGGCACAAATGTTTGCATCATCGTTGAAGATCTTTAGCCTTCTTTTAAAAATGCTAATCTTTCTGAAATTTCTGGCCCCAACATATCTTGCATAATTCCAAGTCAAGCATATCATTTAGTTATTATGAAATGCTATGACGATCTGACAACCCGTAACAGATGACCCACATGTGTGTGTCGCCCTGCTGTTTGAAGTCATAGTGACAAAAACACCAAAATTACATGACTAGGTGCAATGCACTCGACGGAGACCAGCAGAGCAATGAAAAAACAAATGCCATTTCTTTATATTCCATGTTTGATAGCTGCCATTCCTTCAGCGAACATTTACTGAATAACTATTATGTGCACCTTCCTGGAAATAATAACGAAAATCAGTATTTCCTAGTTTTAATATAAAATGTTTACTTGGCTTAAAAATAGGATTTTATGGAAAAGGTTTTATTGGCTACATTCTGGGGGAGGAAGCGGGGGAAGGAAGGACAAGTTGGCCCAAACTTGTCTGCCTTATCAACAGAATTTATATTGATTTTAACCCTGATATTCCAAGTTTTCCTAAACAATACAAGAGGTGAAATTAAAGTCTGGAAAGACTAATGTTGCCTTTGTGGTCATAATATCTGCTCGGACTTCAAGCATCTTGTTTGAGCAAAAGAGAAAATGAGGGCTTACGCCTGTCTATTTCAATTAGCCAAGCAACACAAAGAGAATTACATGTTGTTAGTGTTGTATTTTCCATCTTCATCAATGTGTATTTTTAAAAGTTTTTTAAAAAGAGTGTATACTATCTCATCTCCCTCACAGTCAACTTTTTTGTTTTAGCTTGTAAGAGCTGTCCCCCAAGTACAAATAAGCTGGGCCTAGGTGGCATCATGAATCCAAAGAAGAAAACCAAAAAGAGAATGCAGTCTGAAATACAAATAACACTTTTTTGTAATCTGAAAATCCTTCTCCAATTCCCATTTCTTCTGTTGAAAATTACAGTCTTTCGATGCAAATATAGGACCTTTTCAGGACACCAGGAATTGCTGAAATAAGCATCTTATAAAATCAAAGATCAATGAATTTTGCAACAATATCAAGTGATTGCTGAGGTATATACATGGAGATGGGTCACCTGAAAACACAAAATGCTTTCTATATGCTGAAAAACACATTTTAAACTATTTTCTCCTGAGCAGAACTTGAATTTTTAAATTTGTAATATTTTGGTTGATCACTATTACCCTTTAAAGAATTTCTAATTATAATTTTTATGTTTTCCTTTTAGTCAAATTTCATTTAGGAGAACATTCCCAAAATTTTTGAAAAATCTTGTTAATTTCTAGTATTATACTATAAAGATATCTAACTTGTAGCATTTGTGTCAATTTCATATACTTGAACCTATAGGCATTCTTACCCCATTTTACAAATGAGGAAAGGAAGCAGAGAAGTAGTAATTAACCTGTCCAAGGTCACCCAGCTAGGAAGAGAAGAGAACCTGTAATAGTTCGCTTTGGATAATTTATTGAGATCGTTTTCTGTAGCCTAATGAAGGATCAATTTGATGAATGTTCCTTAAGTATTGCAAAGTGCATTGGGAAAGTAGAGTGTACATTTATAGCATATAACATTCAACAGGGATCCATTTAAATCCTAATTAACTTTACTTTTATTTTCTTGACCTAATATTGACAACATTATGTTAAAACATCTGCTACCTCCCCAAAAGCAAGTGCCTCTTAGACCAGTGTACTGCACATTTTTGGTTTTTAGGATTACTGAAGGACATCATCTGTTTCTGAACTAAATGGCACACTTGTGGTGGTTGACACGGCATCTTATCTCCTAGTACACACTCTGACACATCATAGTTACTCAAATTTGTTGTCTGAACTCAGACCTTTCCTGTTGCCAAAATAAGTAATTATCTTCATTCCCAACCCTCATTATTTCCATATTCAACCATTTTACCACAATATTTATTCTCTGTCCCCAATATTCTTCCCCTGAATAGAGATTATTATTTATAAACATTTTATACATTTTGAATTTTTTTACTTTTTTGGGTTTTTTTTGTAACACCTAAAGTTTAACACTTAGTTAGCACTGTAAGATTAAATATATATGAAGGATCTATGACTTCAACTGCTTTAAGAACCCTATGATAAAACGACTCAAATTTATCTTACAAAAAAATGCCTTTCTTCTACTTTACTAAATTAAAATATTTACCTCAACTTAAACGTCACTTGCTCAAAGGGGTCTCCCCTGACCTCCCGACCTAAATTAGACCTATAATTATCTTCACCTAGAATATTCTGCTCTTTTCCTTCAGAGCACTTATCACAAACAGGGTAAATTTTAATTAATATATATTAATATAAACCCCCTAAGGGCAGGGGTCATGCCTTTTCTGTTCACCATTTTATACTAAATGTTTACTTAGCACAGTGCTCACACAGAGAAGGCACTTAATAAGTACTTGACAAAGAATAGTTAACAAAGATAACTAAAAGTATAGTCACAGGGGTGAAGGCATCAAATTCAACTTCTAGAGATTATTTCTAGAAGGCTTAGTCACCATTCTTGACTAGAGAAATCAGAATCACTCTGGGCTATCTTGAGAAGTCCAGCGTGCCATGTTTTATTCAAGTCCATGCAAGCCAGTGATACAGATGGCATCATCTGTGAACAGCAATAATAGCCATGTAGCTTGCAAAGTGCACTAGAGAGCTACCTGGAGAGAGAGAGGCTGAGGTGGCTGGCCCTGGACCAGCCGCAGAGATGGGGAGAGACAACAAAAAGGCTTTGAGTATCAGAGGGTGAGAAAGGAGAAGTGTAAAGCCACAAATTTTGATAATTCTGTCATGCCAAACAGCAGAGAACCGCTCAAGAGGAATCTCCGATGACATGACACAGTTTTCATGTGAGTATCAGCAATGCCTTATCCCCTCCCAGATAACCTAAAACTTGGAATCAGATTACACATCTCTCTTATCATGCCCACATTCTAACAGAACTCAGTCTTTGGTTCCAAGACAAATAATCCAAATCAGAAAATGACATGGGTGTTCATCTTCACCTTTCCTTTTCTACCTGCTCAGCCAACTTGGGAGCTCAGTCTTTGAGCAGGTTTAAGCCCTATAAGCCACCAGTCCTCTTCATCACCCCACCCCCTTCTTTACAAATGTGGGATTCAGAATGGATGGGACCTGTGACACCTGCCTTGTGGATGAGAGGGACAGTCACTTCATATGAGAAGCCTGTCATCTAGATACTCTTATTTTCCTTCATATTTTGCATGGGAGAGGAATTCTTTTTTTAAAAGTCCCCAGATAGCACAAGATAATTAAATAAATGTTAATGTATCTTTACCAAGTTCAGTCCCAAGCTTCCTCCTCACATCGTAGGCTGCTGCCTCGAAAAGAATCAAATTCTTGAGAACCAACATTAAGACACAAAATGTCTTATGATCTCAAATGATCTCAAATCCAAATTAAAATTCAACTTTCCTTTCCTGTGGGGCCTGAGCCTGGTTGGTACAAGCTTTAAGGGTTATTCTGTCTCCTGCCAGAGAAAATGCTTTGAAGGATGGAGAAGCATTACAGCAGGGAAGAGACTGTCCTATGGAAATTTCACTATAATAATTCTTCTAGAAAGAAAAGACTGCAGTGAAAATGGCATTGAGAATAACGTGAGCGGGAGGTTAGCTTCCAATATCTAGATGGCAAAGTGGAAAACTTAAAATACTTGAAATCCCTAAGTAATCAGAGAACAATGTTAACCCATTCCCTCATGATTTCCATAAAAGTAGAGACTGAAATTTGATGTGCTTTATGAGAAAATGCAGAAGAGAGAAATGTTCATACATTTTTTTCCTCGTGTGGAGATGGACACAGTATAGGAATTAAAAAAAAAAAGCTGTGTTCCTTTATTTTAACGTTCCTTTGACAGGTCAGGATCAGGCTGAAACTCACGTCTGGTCCAAACCCTACAGGGACCATAAAAGTCATCCAGAAAAAAAAATATATCCGTTTTCCAGGGTCCTACTTCTTCTAAGGCAGAAACAACAATAAAGAATTCAGAGGTGAAAAGAATTAGCACATCATAAAAAATAGGAAAGAAAAATAAAATACTCTCACATTGACTGTCCCTAAGAGAATTTACTCACATACTTAAATTTATGCAGCAAGTTACCAGGAGCCTCATAAATACTGGACCCATAATCAAGCTGTAATCATTCATTTTATTTACATTTCATTAGGGGGCACTAAGGTAATGATTTTCGAAAGATTTCACTACAGCCAATGCAAAAGGAAGTAGACATCTTAAAGGGAGAGGGTATTAAAAGGGAATGGCATTTGTCCCAATGGCACAGAACTGTTAAAAACAACCTGTTTAAAAAGTTACTGTGCGCTTTTAAAAAGTTACTGCTTCCCCACTTATGATTGCATTCTAAATTATTTTTACTCCACGCATTGCATGTGAGATAAGACCCAAATCTATCTGATTAAAGAATTTAGACTGAACTTTGAGTATTACATGGGAAACAAACAAACTTCCATGAATTAGGGGCTGCGATGGTAATTTCCAATACACCTAGAACATTCACCGTATATATTATGACTTGTCATTTACCGCTGGCAAAATCCATGACAACCTTTCAGGCACTTCTGTAGCAATCTGAATAGCTGCAGCAAAGGCCAGAGCAGCAATACACTGAATAAAACATCCAAGGCCTGCATTATTCCTTTGAAGGCTGTCAGCCATACATTTTGAATAACCTGAAATGAAGATCAAAAGGGAACAGAATTCATTTATTTATTTATTTTACCTGAGGCAGTGAATGAAAAGAAAGTAAAATTTAGGATTTTAAAAAAAAAGTTTAAATGTAGGCAAACATCAGTACTTTGTTCCTAAGATCCATAAAGTTCAATAATTTCCTCAAAGTCACAAAGCATGACACTGAGCTGTATAACTGAAGGCAAAGCAACAAAAAGAGTTAAAGAAAAAATAAAACCAGATATTCCTCCCTCTCTCTTCTCTTCTCAGTCACCTTCCATCTGACCTTCACCGACACAGTTCCCCCTGTATTCCGGTCATGGGCACCACCTCGGTTCTCTTCAATAATTTCAGCCTGAGAGTGGTTCCTTCTGTCTGTGGGGATTCCCTGGGAATCATTCACGTTTCTCTCTCTTTCCTCAAGCACGTTTTAAAGACAGGAAGAACGTGATAGACCTCAAGATGGGAAGGAGAGAGAAAGAGAGGCTGTGCTGTTTTGAAACGATTCTAGCTAACATGCAGATATTAGTTTGATATAAGCTTTCTAAGCCATTTTTAAAATATATATCCAAAAGTATATGGTTACAGAAAAGTGAAGAGTAGAAATGATTGTTGAATAGTTTCACACATAAGCTACGGCACAAGTTTAACGGCCCCATTTAAAAACCTGACATCACTTGCCAAATGATTCGGTACACAAGATAATTCAACTAACAAGATTCTGTATATAGAGTCTAACATAATTACCCAATTGATAAACTAAATATGATCCCAATGTTCAACGCTGGAAGCTACTCCCATGACAACAGAAGCAGATATTACTGTTGTCCCCATCTACCTGCCAGCAGGCACAAAGACAGCTGAGGGCAGCATCTCCTCCTGCCCTCCCTGGGTGGCCCGGGCCTCGGGGACTTCCATCACACAAGGAAGCCACACCAGCTGCACAGTGCCAGGACCTCTGATGGTCTCCATGGGGCTCAGGGATTAGGACCCGAGGGGTTCTGCACTACTCAGACAATTTGCCTGAGAGTACGTGTTCAGTCGGACTCTGTGGGGCAGCCTGGGAACTCACCCATCATTTCTGGCATAGCTTCCCTGGGGAAATGAGTTCAGAGGTCTCAAACAAGCATCTGAACATGAACTGTTCGAAAAGAGCTCATTTGAAAACCTGTGCCTGTTTAAGAAAAAGCAGCTAAATATGAGGCTCTCCCTCAATTGGAGATTCTGCCTCTAAGGATTTTTGTTTGGCCCTTTAAGTCAGTGAGACCTTGGGCCAGTGATTTTGTTTCTGTGAGTCTAAGTTTCACTCGTTTGTAAAATGGAGGTCATAACACTACCTCACCACCAGGAAGTAGTCATGTTCATGTATCTCTTTCCTCAGAGAAAAGTTTTAAAAGCCCAGGATATGACAGGCAGAATTCTAAGAAGACCCCAATAACTTACACTCATGTATACTCCCCCCCACTCCGTCCACTGTGGCCAGACCTGTCAAGATGATGGAACACCACACCAATGACTTGATTACTCATCAGCTGGCGCTGAGTTAATCAAAAGGAAATTATCCCGTGTGGGCCTGACCTGATCAGGCAAATACTTCAAGAAGGTGAAGCATCAGAGAATGGCTTCACTGGATCAAAGAAGGTGGAAGATACTGTGAACTCAGCAACTCAGCAATTGTAAGGAGCTGAATTCTGCTGACCATGTGAGCTGGGAAGAGAACAGAGCTGAGCCCTGCCCAGACTTCTGATGTCCAGAACTAGGAGATGATAAATGGGTGTTGTTTTAAGCCATTAAGCCTATGGTAATTAGTTACACAGCAATAGAAAACTGGTACAGAACACAGCTATAAATTCATGTGTCTATAACTACTGGGAAAAGAGGCATCAGAAGAAACATAGTATATACATACTACAAAGAAAAAGGTATAGGGAGGGGAGAGATTTGAGATGTATTGGGCCAGACACTCTCATAGGTGCTTTACAAATGTTGTCTCTTGTAAAGAAACAGTTTTATTTAGAAAGAAGTTCCAGTGTCTTCTATTACTCTAAAATAAAGTTTCAAATTAAAGCCAAATTACCACCAACTTAAAAGATTATCATGACAGAAATCTTTTAACTAGTAAAAGGATATAATCCAAAGATGGCTTTGAAGATTTTTATTTTAAAATCTCTCAGAGCAACCAATGGGTAGGTGATTGTAACCTTTAAAACAACTATACAAAATAAGGTTACTGCTTATCATATAGGTCATTCAGAACCAATATTCTCTATTAATGGGAAAACTAACCCATTATTTTAGAAATAGATGCAACATAACATACATGGCAATGCAAAAAGCAATGAACTGCACCAAAACCATTCAGAATAAAATATAAATTGCAAACTTGTTTTTTTAAATAGCGAAATCAGAAAATACCTCATAATGCTTTAAAAATAGGAATCATACTCATTCACAGAGCAGAAAGTGAGAAGAGGGTTACCTGTACCTTAAAAAAAACTCAACATTTATGTAAGATATGTAATGTTAATGTCACCAGAACCCTTGAGGTTCCTTGAAAACTGAAACTGACTTATCAGAGAAGACCAGTGAATGCAAAGCATATCTTTGCTACTTCAGAATCATTTTGAAATTTCTACCATTCTTTATGCTCTAACTTTGATTCTTTAAAAAAAGAAGAAAATCATATGCGTTCAGCATAGCCTCCAAATATTTCAGAATGCTACTATAGGGAAAAGACAGCACTGTTCTTCTGTAAGCACACAACTCTCCTTATTGTCACTGATAGCCTGGCATTCCAGGAGAAAGAATGGAAATATTCAAATAAATACTAAAAAGTCTTAAGTACTATTAGCAGTAATTTTGGCTTAAAGACAGAATTTGACCAAGTGATTCCACCATGCAACGCTATTAAACAAATCTGCCTCTTGGAATTTGTTACTGTCTTAATTTTATGTAAATATATTTCAGCTGCTGTGCTACAGCTTCCATGAGATAATGACATCAAGATCTACTTGGGCACGTGAAACTTCCCTGAAGTCACTGCTCACTTTTTAAAAGCAGTAACAACTTTAGAACACAGGGAAGAATCTTTACATACTCTTTAATCTCAGAGTCTGACCTCTGTATTTCAACCAAAATGTGAACAGGCAGGTTTTACCAGAAATGCTAACTACAGTTTCCATTCATAAGTGCTTGCTCTGGGTGAGCACTTGACATGCGTTATCACATTTAATTCTATGAGGTGATACTACTCATCAACCTCATTTCACTGGTAATGAAATTAAGACCTAGAAAGGTTATTTAACTTGTCTAAGGTTAAGTGGGGTGGTAAGTGGTAGAACTGGGATGGCCAGTCTTCAAAGCCAAAATAAGCAAGCAATCCTCAGGTGAACTATCTTTCATGACAGAATTACCCTTAATGAAACATTTGAGGTATGACATCTATCATGGCTACTTTACCATGACAGGGAGAAATCAATGGAAAATTTTTGTATGTATGTAAGCCAATAATCCAACAATTCTGGATCTACAAGGGAACAGCATACGTGCGCCCTCCCACTTACATACAGAGACACACTTTCATGCTGGTATCAATAACAGAGTGTTACCTTGAACTGCATGTAAGCTACTTAGCTATTTAATTATACCTAAATAAATGTGTAATGTGCAAATTAGACAATAGTTATATTAATTTCTAAACATAAAGTAAAATGACATAATTAATCCAAGACCCAAAAGAAAATCATTAAGAAAGTTAACTGAGAACATAAAGTTATCTCCAACAGCTTTTGTCATACAAGCTAAATTACAAGGGTAATTATGAAATACGTGCACACACAAACTTGTATACGTGACAGTCTGGAATATAGAAAACAATTACTCTATTCTTACCAATGTAATTTAGAATCAATTGTGAAAGCTAATTTTTTTTTTTATTAAAGTACAGTTGATTTACAATGTTGTGTTAGTTTCCAGTGTATAGCAAAGTGATTCAGAAATATACATATACATATATATATATATTCTTTTTCAGATTCTTTTCCATTATAGGTTATTATAAGATACTCCTGGAAATCCCCACCCCTTCTCCAAAATAGTTGGAATAATCCTGCCACTTGTTAGCCTATGGAATTACCCAGCCCATACAAACTAACCACTCTATATTTCAGGGCCTCTCGCCTTCCGAGACAGCCTGCCCTCTGTCTGTGGAGTGTGTGTCTCCCTAAAAAAACCTGCTTTCCCACTTAGTTCTGCGGGTAGGGCCCCTCGCCTGCTGCTCGTATCCCTCGCAAGTGTCCTATATTAATAAATCTACTTCTTGCCTAAAAAAAATAAAAGATATTGAGTATGCTGTGCTATACAGTAGGTCCTTGTTGTTTACCTATTTTATATATAGTAGTGTGTATAAATTAATCCCAAACTCCTAATTTATCCCTCCCCCACCCTCCACTGTCCCCTTTGGTAACCATAAGAGTGTTTCCTATGTCTGTGAGTCTATTTCTGTTTTGTAAATAAGTTCATTTGTATATTTTTAGATTCCACATATATGTGATATCATATGATATTTGTCTTTCTCTGTCTGACTTACTTCACTGAAAGCTAATTTGTATCATTTTATATACACTTCCAGTATAATTGTCAGTATACAAATCCAGATTTTTTTGCTGCAAATTAAAATAGCATATTAATCAACTATTTTACATATAGATCTAGAAAATATGTTTGTAATGGAGACAACAAAAGGTTATATCTCATATACAAGAAAATGTACAAATTGATAAGTATACACTCCCAGAGACATAATGGCAAATATATGAATAAATATTTCTCAGAAAAGAACATCTAAACAGGAAAATAAAACATAAAATGTTTTGTTAGTGAAATACAAATTAAAGTAACAATGAAATATCACTTTACACATAAAGTGGCAAAATATAAACAGTATTAAAATACCTATTCCTTGTAGGGATATGGAAAAATATGGTTCTTTTCAAATCATTAGCTAGTGGAAATACATGCATATATTATTTCTTCTCTCTGGTTCAGTTTGGATATTTTCTATTAACCTGTCTTCTAATTTACGAATACTGTCTTCTGCTGTGTCTAATCTGCTGTAAAACCTATTCAAAAAGTTCTTAATTTCAGACACTGTATTTTTCAGTCATAAAATTTTCTATTTGCCTTTTTTTCCACAAATTTCAATTCCTTGGTGAAACTTTCCAATTTTTTCTTTTTTTTTTTTAACATATTAGTCATGTTATTTTTAAGTCCCTATATTCTATTCAATCTTTGGGGCAAAATTCCAACTATAAACTATGTTCTCTTTCTTTTCTCGTGTATTTTGGTCATATGGGCTTGTCTCTTAGGATACTTACAACTTTTGATTATCAGGTGTTGTGTAAAAAAAAATTGAAGAATCTAAGTCAGTGTTTCCCCCACCCCACCCACAGCATTTTAATAACACAGATATACTGTATATCTCTTTATGTGTTGTGACCTTTAAAAAACACAAACCACTGTAATAGTCAATATTTTTTCACCACTTAAGAACCAAGGTTTACCCTCTTGGGAGAGATATTACCCACCTTGAGAACACATGCTCTAAATAATGTCATCTTCTACCAAAAAGGGTTACTCTTCCTCTTCTAGACAGAGAATGAATCACATTTAATCTAATCATAGCCTGAGCTGATTCAAGGTTATTGCACTTTTTGAATGATTTAGCCTACTTCTGACTGGCCTCTGTTCCTACACTGCAGGCCCTCTAGGGCATTCAACTGATGGTTTGGTGGGTTTTGACCCAATTCCTCTCTAAACTCATGACTAGAGCATAGAAATTAGCATCCTCACTGTAGAACCAATCAAGAAAGAGTTCTGATTAAAAGGGATCAGTCCACTAAATTCAGGCAATATACTCATTTCTTGAAGATATTTCTCTTTCTGGATGGCAAGCAATTCTTCATTAAATATGAACAGAACACTATGTGACAAAATTACTATGTAATGTAAGAAAAATGTTCACTTTTATGTCCCTTTTAACTGTAGTATTTCTTACACTAGAGAGTGTATTTTACACTAACAGTCTTTCACTTCACAAGGCACTAGAAGCATTCCAGGAGCAAACCATCTACCATGATTGTTATGTAATGCTTACTTGAGAATAGGGTTCAATGTGATATGACAGTTAAAAAAGAGATAAAGATACTGAAGAATAAAAATTGTTATTTGTACATGATATAATTTTATGTCAAGAAAAGCCAAACAGAATCAATTGAAAACCTATCAGAGTTAATAAAAGAGTTAAGTAGCCTGGATAGATCCCATATAAATATATAAAATCTAACCCTTTTGCTACCAGTAATGAAAACAAAATGTGATTTAAAAAATTCTATTTATATATAAAAAAAGTTAAAAATACTTCAAGGTATCTTAATGAGAAAACTGTGATCTGTAATAAAAAGGAAAAAAAAAACACTTTACAAAGAGAAGCTATTATCAGTATGGTTAAGCTGAGTATAATAAACATTTCTAGAATGAAAAAAAGATACCATAAGATGACACTTCCCTCTAAATGAAATGTATATTTTTAATATTCCATTTAGGGAAATGTGGCATGGTGAGGGAACCTCAAATACAATTCTAACATTTACCTAGAACAAAATGAATAGGTGAAAAAAAAAAGAGATGAGCCTATCACATAAAAAACCTGAAGAAGAATAAACATGAAAATATATGTCTACAGTTGCTAAAAAGAGTGTGGTACTGGTTAAAGAAAACACAGAGCACAGAAAGAAACAAGATATTACGGGACATATATTAAATATGATGAGGTATAACGAATCAGCAGGGAGAGAATTATTTAGTAATGGGAGAAGGGAGTAACTGGATAGTAAAATAGGAAGAAAATGTTATCCTACTATGTACAGAATAGATTACAAATCCATTTAGACAAGAAACGTTTTGTGCCTGTTTGTGCAATACACTTAGGTATTGGAGATTCAAAAGTGAAAAGACAGTCTAGTAGTATAATAAATGAGGTAGCACATGTGAAAGTGCACTGAGGTCCCCCTGATCCCTTCTAGTGGGAAATATTTTGCTATGCTAATTTGAGTAAGCACTGGTGAAACTAACAAGGTGCTACGTGTGTCCTATTACTGCATGTCCCAATGCCTTCACACCCAAACACACAGTGCCTGACACACAGTAGATGCTCAAGTGTTTACAGAATAACAAATTACAGTAAGTATTTTAAAATAATATGAGTACTCTTCTGTGTGTGTTTCTCTTAGAAAAGCCTGAGCTCTCATCCTTCCACTTCCAATGAGGGAAAGTCTACTGTGATTTGTCACTGGTAGAATGATTAGAGGGAAAGAAAGCAAGGGAGGAGATTTCATTAAAGAAAGACATTTTTCATGTTTTTCACTTTATGCCAAGCACTGTACTCAGAAGGAGAGAGAAGGTCAAAGCAAAAGGGACAGAGTAAGTAAGAAATGGAAGAAAGTATTTCTGAGTAGCAAAGAAGATATTGCTAAAGATTGCGAGCATAAGACCAAAGACCCAAACACTTCAGTTTTGTGACTTTTTAAAAGGAAAGACAGGCAGCATAAGAGCTCAGAGATGAAGATTACCTAAGAAAAAGACATTTCTGGGAAAAGAAAAAACACTTTTTCATTTGCTTATATTATGAAGTCATTTTATTTGTTTAACACACCTACATCATGTTTCATAGACACAAGGAACTCTTCCAGGTGTTTTCACAAATATTATTTCATTTCATATTTCTCTATACTGATGAAAGACACTGAAGACACTAACAAATGGAAAGACACACTGTGCTCACAGATTGGAAGAATTAATATTGTTAAAATGACCATTCCACCCAAGGCAATCTATAGATTCACTGTAATCCCTATCAAAATGCCAATGGAATTTTTCACAGAACTAGAAAAAATAATTTTAAATTTTCTTTATGGAAACATGAAAGACCCTGAATAGCCAAAAACAATCTGAAGAAAGAACAAAGCTAGAGGTATCATGCTCCCTGATTTCAATCTATACTACAAAGCTACAGTAATCAAAACACTATGGTACTGGCACCAAAAAAAGACACATAGATCAACAGAACATAAAGAAGAGATAGCCCAGGATGAACCTACTTATGCGGTCAATTAATCTACAACAAAGGAGGCAAGAATATACAATGGAGAAAAGACAGCCTCTTTAATAAACAGTGTTGGGAAAACTGGACAGCTGCATGCAAAAGAATCAAACTGGACTACTTTCTCACACCATATACAAAAATAAACTCAAAATGGATTAAATAATTAAATGCAAGACCTGAAACCATAAAACTGCTAAAAGAAAACATAGGCAGTATGCTTTTTGACATGGGTCTTAGCAATATATTTTTGAACATGTCTCCTCAGGCAAGGGAAACAAAAGCAAAAATAAACAAATGGGACTACTCAAACTAAAAAGCTTTTGCACAGCAAAGGAAACCATCAGCAAAACAAAAAGGCTGCCTACTGAATGGGAGACAACATTTGCAAACAATATATGAATAAGGGGTTAATATCCAAAAATATATAAAGAATTCATAAAACTCACCATCAAAAAAGTCCCAAACAATCAGATTAAAAACTGGGCAGAAGGGCTTCCCTGGTGGCGCAGTGGTTGAGAATCTGCCTGCCAATGCAGGGGACATGGGTTCGAGCCCTAGTCTGGGAAGATCCCACATGCCGCAGAGCAACTAGGCCCGTGAGCCACAATTACTGAGCCTGCGCGTCTGGAGCCTGTGCTCCGCAACAAGAGAGGCCGCGATAGTGAGAGGCCCGCGCACCGTGATGAAGAGTGGCCCCCACTTGCCGCAATTAGAGAAAGCCCTCGCACAGAAACGAAGACCCAACACAGCCATAAATAAAATAAATAAATACATACATACATAAAAAATAAATAAAAAACAAAAAAACTGGGCAGAAAACTTTAATCAACATTTTGCAAATAAGACATACAGATGGCTAACAGGCACTTAAAAATATGCTCGCTATCACTAATCATCAGGGGAATGCAAAGCAAACTACAATGAGATATCACCTCACACCTGTCAGAATGGCTATTATCAAAAAGACAACATGGGACTTCCCTGGTGATCCAGTGGTTACAACTTTGCCTTCCAATGCAGGGGGTGCAGGTTCCATCCCTGGTCAGGGAGTTAAGATCCCACATGCCTTGCAGCAAAAAAAACCAAAACATAAAACAGAAGCAACATTGTAACAAAATTCAATAAAACTTTAAAAATGGTCCACATCAAAAAAATCTTAAAAAAAAAATGACAACAAATAATGTGTTGGCAAGGAAGTGGAGAAAAGGGAACCCTCATGCATGGTTGGTGGGAACGTAAATTGGCACAGCTGCTATGGAAAACAGTATGACGATTCCTTGAAAAAATTAAAAACAGAACTACCACGTGATCCAGCAAATCCACTCCTGGGTATTTATCCAGAGAAAATGAAAACACTAATTTGAAAAAATATATGCACCCATATGTTCATTGCAGCATTATTTACAATAGCCAAGATATGAAAGTAACCTAAGTTTCCAACAGTAGATGAATGGATAAAGATGTGGTATATATACACAATGGAATAATATTTAGCAATAAAAAATAATGAAATCTTGCCATTGGCGAAAACATGGATGGACCTAGAGAGTATTATGCTAAGTAAAATAAGTCAGAGAAAGAGAAATACTCTATGAGTTCACTTATATGTGGAATCTAAAAACCAGATGAACAGACATAACAACAGAAAGAGAGTCATAGATACAGAGAATAAACAGGTGGTTGCTGCAGTGGCGGTGAGGAGAAATAGGTGAGGGAGATTAAAAGGTACAAACTTCTAGTTACAAAATAAATGAATCACAGGTATGAAAGGTACAGTGTGGGGAATACAGTTAATAATAATATCATATCTTTATAGGGTGACAGATGTTGACTAGACTTATTGTGGTGATCATTTTGAAATGTATTGAAATGTATAGAAATACTGACTCACTATGTTGAACACCAGGAACTAACATACTGTTGTAGGTCAATTATACTTCAGAGACAAGCAAACAAAGTCATAGAAAAAATATTAGATATGTGGTTACCAGAGGTGGGGGGTGGGAGAGGGGGAATTGGAGGAAAGTAGCCAAAAGGTACAAACTTCCAGTTATAAAATAACGAATGTTCACTAAACGTATCGTGGTAATCATTTCCTGATGTATATCATGCAAATCATTATGCTGTACACCTTAAATTTATACAGTGGTGTTTGTGAATTATTTCTTAATGAAATTGGAAGGGAAAAATAAAACATCTCTCATAAAGAAAAAAAAAGACTTCTAGAGGGACAAAATAATAGAAAGGTTCACAAAAATGTAAGCTCATTAAGATGAATTTAATTAAAGGACATGACAATGTAATGATATAAAAATAAATTTCATTTATGCAGCATAAAAAAAATCACTAAATATTATTTAATTTAATCTTTATAGTAACCCATGATTTGGATGCCATTATGACCAGGTCCACTTGACCAAGACCATGGACCTATTAATTGGTAAAGACAGGATTTGAATTCAGGCTGTTATAAATAAATTCCCAGTGATAAAATTTATCCCAAGTGCACGACCCCCAAATGAACACTTTCTCCTTTTAAGATGAGACTAACAGAAAAACAAGAAATAAAGGGAATAGTCAAAGGAGAGATGAAGACCAGAGTTTTAATCCTCTTTTTATCAATTACCAGCTATGAGACCCTGGGCAAGTTAAATAAACTTTCTGGGCCTTGGTTTTCACATCAGTTAAATGGAGATAATACAATTTAGCCTCAGAATTAAGGACTGAGAAAAAAATGTCTATGGGGAAGCACCTGGGAACTAAGGGACACAAAGCTGGAACAAGGGCAGCAAATGTAGCTACGGCTGCATTAGAATTGAGCATCATACTAAGTACTGAGCGGGCAAGGCATGCTGCGGGGTCCCCCAGGACAGAGAGGAAAGAAAGGACAGAACTGGAAAGATGACTCAGAGAATTTAAAGGAGTTGAGGGATAACTAGGTTGGAAAAGGGTAAAAGGGCAGATTCAGAGGGCAGCAAGGAGGTTACAAGGTTACAATATAATTGACTCCACAGGCACCTTGGAAGATGGTACTTCCCCTCGTAAAAGAAATAGTAATAAGAGTACACCAACTTCAGGACTTCCCTGGTGGCGAAGTGGTTAAGAATCTGCCTGCCAATGCAGGGGACACAGGTTTGAGCCCTGGCCTGGGAAGATCCCACATGCCTCGGAGCAGCTAAGCCCGTGCGCCACAACTACTGAGCCTGCGCTCTAGAGCCCACGAGCCACAACTACTGAGCCCACGTGCCACAACTACTGAGCCTGCGCTCTAGAGCCCGTGAGCCACAACTACTGAAGCCCGCGCGTCTAGAGCCCGTGCTCCGCAACAAGAGAAGCCACCGCAATGAGAAGCCCGCACACCGCAACGAAGAGCAGCCCCCGCTTGCCACAACTAGAGAAAGCCCACACGCAGCCAACAATAAATAAATAAATAAATTTATTAAAAAAAAAAAAAAAGAGTACACCAAAAACACTGCAGAGTATCAAAATCTAAGGACTAAGTTGAAAAATGGGGAAGCCTCTTCTCAGACCTTTACCTGTGTACTCTGTATGTAAATTGAATAACAAATTAGATAGTTTGAACACTTTTATTCTCATACTAGTATTCTATTATATGTCAGCAAACATTCACTGGTGCCTAGCATATGCCACACTCCATGCAGAGCATTTTTGATGCACCATCTCATTAAATCCTCGTAACAGTCCTATTTCCATCATTCCCATTTTAACAGAGGCAAAGTCACATAGCTGTGGGGGGGCAGAACTACACTGGAAGATACACTTACTTCCTGAAAAAAGGCATTTGATCTTAACTAAATATTATAGTTACTGTTTTCAAATACAGAGTCTTGGGGGAAAATCTTTAGAGAAAACCGGGAATCACCAAGTCAAGCGTGCCATGTTTCCACTCACTACAGAAGTCCACCACATGTTAACTCATTAACTCCTGGTCTGCAGACATTTTTCCCTACCCTGCCCTTGGGACCCCTCCTGGGCTGCCGGGTTAGTTTACCTGCAGTAGGTGAGACAGATCAAAGCAAGGCTGGATTTTGAATAAGAGATGACCAAAGCCAAATACAAAACAACAACAGCAACAGCAGGAGCAACAAAACCCCACAAAGCTTAGGTCCAAATAATTATTTCGGTAAAGTCATTATGAAGACAAGGATTAATTAAACCCAGGCTCACTCATTTTAAGATAAATATTAAATTAGACTAGTTATAAATCAAGTTATATCCATTAACGCACTAAAAGTACTTTGCACCAACTCTGGCCCTTCATATATTCTATGCCAGTGTTCCTCAAAGCGGAATCGAAAAATGATTCTTAGGGAAATATGAATATTTAATACATTAAACATTTTTTATTGACATTTCATTGATGCTATGTAATGACTATCCTTTAATTTCAGACTGCTCGATGGTTTCAGTGCCATATTTCCATCTGTGTTAATGATCAAGTTGGCCAAGTAGTACTATTTCAACTGCCCTGAGCTAATGAGAAAAGATCAGAGGCCCAAGTACACAAGTAAAGTGAGGGCTAAATGGTATCATGGAGCAACATGGAACCATCACTAAAGGCTTTTTTATCAGAAAAGTCATAGACCTGAGCTTCACACTGCATACGCTTAACATGCTAACTCAAAACACAAGCAAATGAAGGAAGCAGGTACCAGAGCAGTATGTAATCTTGATATTGTCATTTTAAGTGTTACTCTGCAGTGTTGTAATATTTGTTTTAATTTGTTTTAGTTGTAGTGATAAAACTGTTAAATGCAAGTTTGTACCTGACTTTTCCTTTCATACATAATTATCATTAAAATAAATATATGTAAGTCAACATTGTGGGTGTGAAAATTTTTCTCTTTTAAAAGAAGTTTACACATCATTCAATTTAGAGGAACACTTCTAAATGCATGGTCACAAACTACATTGGTTTGGGAAGCACTGAATCAGTCAGCATTCTCCATAAGCTGCCACTGTGCTATCTGTACTCCTTATAGAACAAGCGTGAGGCCAAGTGCCTTACCACAGGGAGCTCAAATTTTAGGTAGAGAGAAAAGGTCCCTTTGAGAAAAACAAACTAAGCCATCTTTTTTTTGGTCATGCTGCGCAGCATGAGGGATCTTAGTTCCTCGACCAGGGATCGGACCTGTGCCCCCTTCAGTGGAAGCTCAGAGTCCTAACCACTGGATCACCAGGGAATTCCCAAAATAAGCCTTCTTAATGAGGCTCTTGAGAATCAGATGAAAGCTATTAGAAAACACACACACGCACACACGTTTACATATAACTCCAGGGAATTCATAGATTCCAGAAAGCTGTTCACAGCTCCTAGGATGAGAACACCTAAATAATCAGAGAATAAGAATAATTTACAAAAGGCAAATTATTCTATTTAATTAGTATGTGGAAATGAGACGATGACATGCAACCAGGAAAGAAATAAGTGGGGACCAAAAAAATTGAAAATAACTTGCTAGATCAGTAAAAGAATTAGGAACAACTATTATTAATAGTTTTGGCTGGGGAAATTTTGCTCAAATACAAGTATATACAATTCCAAATCTCATGATCTCACTTTCAAGGAGTCAAAATACAAAAATCTCATCATCACTGAAATATTTTTATTCATCAGAAATTTAACTACATAAGAGGGGCATGTAAGTACAATATAGGCATAAGGAGTTACCAGAAATATAAGTACTTGGTTTACTCCAACTAAAGAGATATAGACAGAATCTACAGATGGTTAAATGTAGTAATAAATGATAATAAACTTGAGCTATGCAAAGGATTGGTCATATTAAGCTCTGAAAGGCCAAAGAAACCTCTGGCTTCCCAATGTATTTGATTCATTTTTATATGAGAATTAAAGGATGAAACTATCAGATTAGAAATAATTATGAAGAGATATGTTTACTGGTTGCAAAAGAACCACTAAGTAATACTTTGAAAACCCCAACACAATGTTTTGTTGAAATTTATTTTAACCAAGTGCAGACTTTGAATAAATAAAAGGATTTAATTACTAAATTTCATGGTTTGTCATAGAGAAAATATCAAATTTCACTCTATCAAAGATTAACAGAAAAATCATAATAAAAACTGTGCAAATTACTTACATAGCTTAAGTAGATATCAAAGATTGCAGACATGCTCTGAGGAACAGAACTAATTGTCAACCCATGACCCATGCATAGCTAATTATCAACCCCAAAACGGAGAAAACCTTCATTGCCTATTCAGTTTGTACTGCAGCTTTCAGATCAAGGTTTCATCATTTCTGGTCATAAATAAGAACCAGCCATGCAGGGGATTTAATTCAAAGTGCAAGCACAATTTCAACACAAGTTTATTTCATCTCTTTTTTTCTCCAAATTTTCCTTTTTATTTTCATGAGAAAACAAACTACATTATTTCTTGAAATGCACAACCTGCAGTGTGGCCCAGAGTTCTCGGTCACCTCCAGTTCTGAAATCACACTATCCAGCTACGAGAATAAAGTCTTCTATGGAGAATGCATCTTATGAAATTACTATTTGAGTGAGCAAACTAGAGGTTAAAACAAGACATTCATTTCTAGGCTTGAACGCCTCTTTCCAGTCCCAAGAATTCCCAGCGAAAAGGCCAATCTCTTATAAAACTGAAGAGGTTTTGTCATCTTTCCCAGTAAATGTGACAGAGCTTTTCCTGATGAAGACTTCTTACTTACTTATCTCCAGAAACCTCTCAGGTAATTGAAGTGTGACAAACAGACCCATCTATAAAAAGCCCTCATTGATTAAGATTTTATCTACAGCAATTCAGAAGGGATAGTTAATGGAAGGCAGTCAGGGTGTTCTATTTCTCACCAGCTAGGTTATTATTTGAAGATAGTCTCCGTACCATCACCACCCCTGAAAAAAAAAAAAAAAAAAAAAAGAATGCTGGATACTAACCTCATTTTATAGTGTCTCCATAATTTTCTGAAGATAACAATGGACTCAGGGCTCCTTCCAAGATGTCTTTTAAACACCTGTGATACCATCTAACAGGAGCACCATGTGTCAGTACTCCCATACTGGCTGGAATTTCAGTGCGAAGTCACTAGAGTCCCGCATTTGAGAAACTGGATGCTGTCCCTTTTTTACAGTATCTTAATATACACATGCCTTCCTGACAGCAACACTGCCTTCAATATAATCTGAATATTTCTGGTGATGGAGGCCAGGGAAAATATGGATAAATAAAACACAAATAATTTTCAAACTTTCTAGATTGCTTCAGATTAACAGCTAGAAGTTAATAAATGAAATCCAGTGTAATGTCATGCCCAATCCTGTTTTATCTACAAGTGACAACTATCACTTCATCAGGAATGTGGTAAGAAAACTGTTTGAGTCAGAGTTAGCAGGGCTCCTTTCACGAACTTCACCATTCCCCCATCCTCGCTAGCTAGCTAAAGAAATAATACTTATCCAAAAACAATGCAGAAATTCCTCTCCCACCTCAAGAATCAGGATCCTGATAAACACCAAGAAAACTGATGAAATCGACAGTTTGGGGGCAAAAATACAGTAATGGGAACTGAGGATAGGAGTGAACCTTTAAAAAGCCTTGGTAAATATTTGAAACCCCTTAAAAATAAAATAAGGAAAAGCATACTCCATGAGAAAATACATTTTATACACTTTTAAGTAAGTATAAATGGATGGCATTAATTGCCTTCTAAGTTCCTCAAGCAGTAGATACCTTTTAGGATCTCACACCATTGTGACGTTAAATGAGACACTTAAAAAATGACGTCCGCTTGTCATAGATAAAATAAATGCTAAGAAGCTATATTTCCCTTAAATCTGGACCTCCATGAAAATGTTCACCTCTAGGGGCTAGCTGTGAATCTGGAAATGCAGAGAAACAAAAGTAGTTCAAGATGGATAGAGAGAGCTTTGGGATAACTTTTCTTTATCCTACACAGCTGTGTGGAGTGGGTCCCCAGCTCAACACCAAGTACATAACCTCAGTCCTGCCTCAGCAGTTTTATAAACCTTAGCTTCTCCTTCCTTCAGGTCCACAAGTGCAGTCCTAAAGCAGCCTTACTCATCCTCCTCTCCTCCCAATTCCCTACATTACATCACAGACTCAGACGCTAAACAGATAGTGAATCCCCATATAAAGGCACTTTTCTACTTTCCTGCTTCACACACCCCTGAAAACATGTTAAAGAGTCAAATATATAATCAGGACTTTCTAAATCCAAATTTCCTAATTATTCTTCATTGCTATATGTCAAATCTATGTCAATCTGTGACACATTGCTATGTGTCAAATCCACATCCTTTAATTCTGTTCTTTTCACTCACAGTCAAATACATACACCACTGGCCTAAGAACAATGAATGTCTGATGGAAGCTAAGTATTAGTCCTTTTTGGAAAGACAAATAATTTCCCTCTGGTGTCAGCTGCATTAAGTTCATGAGCACTACACATCTTATCACCGATATCAGCATGTTCCTTGCTCTGTTTTCTAGTCAACTTTCTGAAACAATGGTAAAAAGCAATGAAGTACTCAAAACAGTGTTTTGCTACCAAGATGGTGTTGCTGCTAAAACTACATGTTAGTGGGCAGAAACTGGTAACGACTACCACCACCTATGGTATCAGGAAAGAGAGTTGTGAATAAATAAGGGAGCAGTTAAAGGGGGCACAGTTTCAGAGTCTTCAGCTCACATAAAAGATGCTTTGGGGAGAAGATGACAGGGGCACAGCAGACTAGTTCTTCTTTAGGTCTTAGAAGGAAATTCTGTTTTCTTCATTATCTTTGGACCAGCCTTTCCTTTCTGATACACTTTAAAGAGCAGTGATGGGGGGTTCCTGTGGAGAGGGTCTCTGCATCACTTAGGATACTGCATAGCTACAGCTGCACCTAAATATGTGGCTTGAGAAAAACAGTGTATTGCTTGCTCACGTAAAAAAAGGTTCAGAAGCAGGAAATCCACAGCTGATGTGATGACTACCAAATCATCAGATTAAACTACTTCTACCTTTCAGTTTCATCATCCTTAATAGGTAATCTACCCTCACATTCTACCTCATGGACCAATATGGCTGTTGGAACTCTGACCAACACAAACCCATTCCACACAGAAAGAAGGAAGTACAAGAAAAGAAAAAGGATCCTCACCAGCCATCTATCTCCCAAGTAACGTCTGCTTAGATCTCACTGGCCAAAGCATAATAGCATAGGAGGGAAGGTGTGAGGGAAGGTGGCTCGTAAGTATATTCTTTTAACTGAGCGCTTTACCACTCTGACAAAAATTACTTTTATCAGTAAAGCAGAAGGGGGATCATGGATACTGGGTATACAACTGGACGTCTCTGCTGGTGCCCTAGCTGGTGTTAGTTCTGGACATGAGCCCAGTTCCCAGGAGAATCCTTGAGGCACATGAAGGTCCAGCCTTGTTTACCAAAGGGACACCACCGCCAAGTGGGGCGACAGCCTTCCAGCAGGGAAGAGCACCCTTGCTCAGAGTGCCCCTCTGCATCGCCCCCCAAGCACCCTGACGTGGGAGGGAGAAAGCTGCCATGACCTCTAGTCATGGGCAGCTCCACTTCCCCAGCTCATCTCAACAACACTCTAGGCTGTGCTCTGAAGGTGCATCTGTAAGGTTGAGACACCAGACCGCATTCTCAACGAAACAACGTTATAAACAGTGCGGGAGGTTTCCAGGCTTCACCACAAAGGCCTATTTCACAGGTAATGTAGTAGAAACAGTATTCATTGGCCATCAATCAAAGTGGAATTGACTGGATTTCGACAGATTAGTCTTTGCTCTAATGAGGTGTGCAGAAGAGCCTGAATAGAAGGAAAAAGAAAACAGTAGCAAGGAGCAACTCCTATTTCTTCCTGGCTTTGTTCTCTGGCAAGTGCTCCTTTCAACTGCTCTCTCCCTCACAAGTAACTTGTCTTATCCCTGTGTTTTTCCGCAGTCCTTTCTCTCTAGCAGCAGGGCTATGGAACCCATTCAGAGGAATTAGTGAGCAAACGAGGAGACAGTGCACAGACCACAACAAGCTTAAGCCGACAGGTAGAATCTACCTTCCGGATGTGAGCAGTGAGGATGAGAATGGAGGGGCGCTATGCATTAAACTGTGTCCCCCAAAAGATGATGAAGGCCTAACCACCAGCCCCTCTGAATGTGACCTGATTTGGAAATAGAATCTTTGCCGACGATCAAGTTAAGATGAGGTCATTAGGGAGGGTTCTAATTCAATGTGACTGTATCCTTATAGAATGGGGACACAGGAAGTCATGAGCACAGGGGAAAATGCCATGTGAGGGTTCAGGCAGAGATGGGAGCCATGCATGTACAAGCCAAGGAGCGCTAAAGCATCAGAAGCCACTAGAAGCTAGGACAAAGGCCTGGGACGGATTCTCCCTCACAGCTCTCATGAGAAACCAACCCTGTCCACGCCTTGATCTGGGACTCCCAGCTTCCGCAACTAAAAGTTTCTGTTGTTTAAGCCACCCAGTTTGTGGCACTTTGTTAGGGCAGCCCTAGCAGACTCATTACGTGGCGTGGCTGAAGCATCTTCACCCATCTTGCTGGCCCAGGCACAATGCTTCCTTTCTCTCAAGCATCCACCTCCTGTGTGGGCCTCAGGTGGCTTCTCAAGGCCCTTAGCTTTCAGCCACCATCATTTACATACTTGGGGCTCCAGCCCTGCGGGTTCCAGGAATACTCACTGATGGCTGGGGTAAGAGTGGGTATTCCCCACCTAATAGGGCCTCCCCACTCCCAACAAGGATCATTCACCACTATGCAAGATAATGTGAAGTCAGGCGCTGCTAAACAGAGCACCTGTGTTTCAAAGTCTGTGCCCATGACAGAACTGCGTGGAGACGCAACTGCCTCTGGCTTAATGTAGAAACAACTGTTTGAGCCAAAGCAGAGTGAGGGTAAAGGATCAAGCAGCAAGAGGCATTGCAGTCACTCACTTCTGAGGATTCAACCATCTCGGTGTACTCTGCTTGTCAAGATCTCTCAAACACGTTTCTCTGCTTCCGTAACACGTGTCCTTTCTTTCCCTCTCCTGGCCTTTTCATCACAGGATCTGTCCGGAAGACGCTGGGAATGGCAGGGGCTGAAAAAGCTGTGAAGAAAGCTAAATCTTTCAATGATACAAGTGACCTGGGGGAAATCTCCCTTCTATGCATAGCCACTCTCTATCTTTTACTGTTTTTAATATAAAATCTATGAAGGGAATAACAGAATGAACATCTGTATCACCTGAATATCACCTAATCAACTTGATAAATCAAACACCATTGAAACCCCCAGCACCCCTTCCTGATCTGTTCCCCTCCCTCTTCCCAGAGGTAACCACCAACATGAATTTGTTTCTTATTCTCATGCAAGCCTTTATACTTTTACTACAAAATCAACCCTCCTAAAATCAGAGTGCTCCTTGGTCACAGACCCACTGGTTACTTTTTTTTAAACTCTGTCTCTTTTCTTTCTTTCCCTCATCTAGAAAAAGACTAATTATCAGATAAATGTACTCAAACCATGGGGACCACAATTGCCAATAGCTTAATCTGATTCCTGCCAACAAATATCTATTTTATTTACTGCATTACCTCCCCTCTCCCCTCAATAAAGCTGTGAGGTAGGGAATCCAAGCCAGACCAAGAGGAAATACACTTTGAATAGTTATCTATTTCTGGCACTCCTCAATTCAAATTGGTAAACGGAAGCCTGTTTCACCTACACTCAAAATTCTCTAACAAACCAAAACAAACAAATTAGAATTTAGGAGAAGAGTAATTGCACTCCTTTGTACAGAGAACTGGAAAAACATGAAAACATTTATCAGTAATGAATCCATCACTCTTACCTGTTTTCATAAAAGACAAACGCAAACAATAAAATAAAATTGCACTAGACTCAAATACATTAAGTGGAGGACCCAACATCTACCACCATATTTGGAGCATGGCATATTCTTATTGGAAGTTGCAACAATTTAATGTAGGAATACAATAATTGCTCAGTCAACTAACTAATCGGTTAGTCCATGAGAGTATTAAACAGTAAGGGAGGTACATGATTTTAAAACACACATAAAAATATCTATGAAACAACTGTTACATGCCAGGCATGGTTCTAGGCATGGAGGATATAGCAGGGAACAAAACTCCCTGGCCCTAGGGAACCTCCACCCCAGCAGGACAGCATGTGCAAAGTTACACTAATGACATATTCTGAGGAACTCTGGGAAACCCTCCCTGATCAATAAATCACTCTACAAATCACAACTTGGATAAGAATGGCCACAGTGCTGGTTTCTGGGGAAATCTCATAAAACCCCAAGTGTTAAAGCCAAGCAAAGAAAATCTGTTCTATTCCCTAAATGAATATAGCATCTCTTTGTTGACTAGTGGAACCTATGAAAATGTGTTGTCCAGAGTGATTTCCCACACATAAAAAGTAAGAGCTTTTCTGAACCTAAACAAATATCGCCAACAGCTGTAGAAAAAACGTTAATATTTGGAATTTTATAAAACGAATTACTGAGAGTAAGGAAGTGGGTCAGGAACCTAAACAATGATACATGACCATTAGAAACAGCCCAGTGCTTAGCTCTCCTGGCTGTTTCTGTTGGAAGACACAGCAAATTTTGTGGGCAAGCAGGGCACTCAGCTCACATATGGTTGGTCTGCTCCAGAAAGTACTTTCCAGCTGGAAAGAAAATGGACTCCAAGAATCAATGCATCAAAGAATGAGGATTTAGAAGAAAGCCTAAAATACACTAAAATGCTGATGGGGACTCTCTCTACAAGGTGAGATTATGGATGAAAACTTTTCTTCTTCATACTTCTCTACTTTTCTACAATGGAAATAATCAGGAAAAATGATCAATGCTTTATGATCTAAGAATTTTCACAGTAAAATAAAATGTTACCCCATTTCTTAAATCCTACAAGACTACAACACTGAAAACACTCGAAGGAAAAATTATTTAATGCATCAAAAGACACAAGTGAAAGCTAAATGCTCTGCTTTTTTAAAGTGTCTTTTCTCTAAGTGATAAGATATAGTGAAATTTTGAATGCCTTTTTTCCTGTGTTTACTAGTTCTTCCACAATGATTCCCTGCGTGATTGATAGAAGTATTGCTTAAATTATTATTTTCTACAAAGGCCAATTAGCCCTAACTTAATAAGATACTATAAATTCTACATTATTACTCAAAAAATAGACCACAATAATAGACCACATATCAGTTCATTCTCCAACAACAAGTCTCGGAAATGCCTCCTAGACTGAATTATTTCCCTCTTTGAAAGGATCCATATAAGTTCAGAGAGGTCAGAATGTACAAACTCTTCTGAAATTAGCTATTTCAGCGGAACACAGGTCCCTGGTTCTCCACTGCTGCTACTCTGTGAGCAGATCAGCACCAAGTCTGACGAGTAAATGAAAGGACATGGTAACAGGGAGAAAATGGAGAGTGAGGTGGTTTGGTTTTTAAATCTCTTTCATATGACTTACACTGCAGGATTAAAGTATTTCCTGATGATAGAAGCACAACTGAACTCAGGGCCAGCTACCTCTTTTACGACAGGTTTTTATGGCTCATCTTAAGATGAGCTTTTCCTTCCTTCTGCTCTGAACCCCATTTCCCAATAATCAAATGGTAGGTTATGAAGCCAGAGAACAATTTGTTACGTCTATGAATCCCTCTGCCTGCAAGGCCAAGTTTCATCAGCACCCCCCTCCCCCTGCTGCAAGCAACTTGAAATATATGACTGTGTTCTTAGGTTAAGGTCAGTGCTCTGGGTTACAAACACGGGCAGAATGATTTCTATATGGGCAACAAAAAAAGCAAGAGCTTGGGCATCCTCAATAGAGTCATTTACACTCTACAGAGAAGACGGATGAGTGGGAGTCGCCCCCAGGTGTGAGGCAATGGAAGCTTTGGGGCTCTCAGGAGGATGCAGTTCTAGGACCACAACCAAAAGAAGCCAAGAATGAGGGGATAACTTGAAATATGTGAGCCACAACCTTTGAAAGTACCTACAACCCTCAAGCACCTACTTCCCTCACTGGCCAGCTTCATTTCTTTTCGAGGCAGTCCTCCCAGTGGCTGGCTAGAGATTTTTTTCAGCCTTCATTTTGAAGGCTCCTGCTGCCAACACCTGTCTCGGTTGTCACTGGCTGACCCCTAAAGACGGAGAGTGCGATTCCCCAATATTAATGGACCGCAAGAGGACAATTCTTTCTGCCAGGCTCACAATGGGTAGGAAAGCCTTCAACTACCTGGTATTTCTTTTAATCAGTTATACTGCTTTGGGGCTCATTTTACAAAGCCATCTGGCTTTGCAGACATCAATGCAAGGACTATGAAAAACCCTCACTTTTTACTGCGGCCCCAGAAAGGGGAGAAATCCACTTCAAAGTGTGTTAAGCTCCCAGGGTTCTGGTGTAGAAATTTCTCGCTCCGATTCTTCATTGTTCAGACATCCAAAGAACCTAGCCATCTAGGACATAAAAGAATTCTTCTGAAAGCACCATGTAAAATAAAGTGTTTGTTCAGTCACAGTGTCCCTACAAATGTGATCTTATGCTCCATGGCGGGGTGTCTAAGAAGATGAAAATGAAGGGGTCTCAACAGAGCTCGTGGAAACCTGGTCAGATAAATGGGAGGTTGGGAGACATGAGCCGTCCTAAATTGGAGAACGCTGAGGTGCCCTCCTTCCTATGAATATTCTACTCATTCTCACAAAATGTTCCACACCTCAGTTTGGCATTAAGGAGAAATGCTTTGACTTTTTTTCTCACTACTGAATACAACTGCAATTATATTTAAAATACCTTTACTTTCTATTGCTTTGACAGGTTCACTTTTGAAGTTTTCTATTCATACATTTCAATAGTCCTATCCCTTTTTAAGAGACAGTGAGCTGGCTTTTAACAAATCCAATACTAGGAGAAGGGACCAATGGTATTTTTTTCTTTCTTTTTTTCTTTTTTTTTTTTTTTACCAAGAGTTATTTCATTCATCAGAATTTAAATGCCAGCAGAAACTACAAAACTCTAGGAGACTGACACATCAACATTTAGATGTATAAAAACACTATGGGGATTAATAACTAGCACCCAAATTTAATGTACCATTTAAAAAAGGCATCCTCTGACATAACTAACCTGGAAGTTAAATGCAGCTGGAGGTTCATGTCACCAGCTCACAATAGGTTTCTCAAAAGAGGCAGTTATTTCTCTTTTGAGGAATGAGGGTCATTGACTACTGACCCAGTGGCTTCATGCAAATAAATGGAGAAGTCTCAACACATTTCTTAATGGCCAGAAGACCTGACAGCAGAAAGGACAAGTGCTTAGGTCACAATTACAGTTGATTTATCATTTCTGCAATGAGCCCAGGGGCAGGGTGGGTCTTCATTCCAAAGGAACCTTATCTTCTCTGGTGATAATACACCTGACTTCCAACAGACCTGTTCAAAGCGAAGCAATATGGAAGAAGTCTCATCCTTGCATTTGATCTGCTGCAGCAATATTTTGTTCTACCTCTTACATGTCGGAGGTTTAACATATTCTAACAGTGAATTAAGGCAAAATAAAGATAGGAAACTGGTGATATTGTATTTTGAGACAATTTAAGATAGTATCAATCACACGAAGGTAGTGTTTAACAAGGGTAACATTTTAACAAGAACAAGAGAATCGTATTAAATTAGAACAGTATTAAGGGAAGTTACATTTTACTGTGGCCATTTGTAACATTTACAAATCTTAAATTGATAATTAATGTGTGCAAAATATTTACCTTGATTCAGTTTTAATTTTTAGTTGTAAGACTTTTTTCATCTTTTAAAAGTACAATGTCACATAAGGTTATTTTACTTCAGTTTGATCTAGATTAAGAACACCTATGAATTAAGGTGGGTTCTGGCCCTAAGGAATATTGCTTTGAACATAATACCTGAAATATTTTTGGAGGTACATTATTGTTCTTTGGCCAACACAGTAATACCATCACTTGCTTAGTATCTTCATGTAAGGTGGAGAGGCTGAACATAACTTTAGTTGATTCACTTAAATCCACACATATGATTATTTTTACCCAATGCTTCAGTTGTGGGGCATTTCCTTCCTCATTCCTTAAGTCCCGTGAACACATTTTAATTATTCTAGCGCTTATATCTTCCCAGTTTATCACTTCAAGCCCTTGAAATCACAGTGGCTTTTTGGCTATGATGGCACACTTGCGGCAACTAGAGTTCTTCTAGCTTCAAAAACAAAAAACTCTGTTTATTGCCTGTGGACTCTACTACAGCCACTCCAACCCCTGGTCACAAATGGTTATGTTTGTTTTACGAAAAAGGAGAAGTTCTCCATTCTAATTTAAACAATTTTATCTTCCAGAGTCTAAGCTTGGGCAGCCCTGGAGCAAATTAAAGGCTTAAATATTTGGCATATTATAAAAGAAACATCCCTTTATTATGAATATTATGACATCCTTATTCATTGTTTACTTACTGTGATTTTAAGTTCCTGTGATAGCCTACATATACTTAAAAACAACTTTATAATTAACAATACAGAATTTACACACATGCAGAATTATATTTAAAATATACCTTTTTTTTAAAATTAAAGTATAGTTGATTTATAATATTGTGTTAGTTTCAGGTGTACAGCAAAGTGATTCAGTTTATATATATATATATATATATATGCATTTATATGTATACATATATATAAATTCTTTTTCAGATTCTTTTCCATTATAGGTTATTGCAAGATATATTCAATAAGCTTAATGGTAATGATAAGCTTGTTCAAAGGCTCATAATTAGCATTTCCTCTGTCACTTAAATTTCCACTATTGGCCAGCAGAAGTTCCTTCAGTTCTGTTCATCTCTTTAAAGCTCCACACACTATTGAAAGCATCCCTTTTCTTTAGCAAAAACAAAACAAAACCAACCAAAACCCAAAAAAAACTGTTTTGAAACCAAAAAAAACTGTTTTGAAACCAATAAAACTTATCCCAACTATAGCAGCCAGTTATGTTCCCTGTGCTGTACAGTAAATCTATGTTAATTTATATATTGTAGTATATATCTGTTAATCCCACACTCCTACTTTATCCCTCCCCCCTTTCCCCTTTCCCCTTTGGGAACCATAATTTTTTTTTCTATGTCTGTGAGTCTATTTCTGTTTTGTAAGTAAGTTCATTTGTGTTATTGTTTAGATTCCACATGTAAGTGATATCATACAATATTTGATAAACATAAATATAAAAAGACACTTATCATCTTTGTCTATTTTGATGATGATTAAAACTTAAGTGCAGGAAACACAATTTGAGTTGGTCAAAATACAGCTTATTAGGAAACATGAGAAATGTGATACGCCTTTTATGTAGTACAGTTTATATCATGTGTCAACCTTTGATAAAACATGATTGACTCATTTTTAAAAACATAATTATATTTTTCAAGTATATCACTCAATAATAATCACAATATATTATTTCACCATTTCCTTTTTGGCTATAGAACAAATTAATGGCTTTTTTTCTAATTAACCAAGTAAACATGGGCAGAACCTACATGGGGATGTCCCTTTACTTACATAAGCAAAATACAGACCTCATGTGTAAATGCATATGTGTTCATTGTATTGAGACAATATTACCATTATTTTTAATCACAAACAGTTTTAGAGTTTAGCTCCAATATTTCAAATGCCTTTAGAGAAATGTAAAGGTATTTATTACCTTAATACTATAACTAAAGTTTCCAAAAAAGCTATTAAGAATGTCAGGGAAAACAATTAAGTTAATATCACATTAATATAAACTTAATGTTAAGAACTGTCAAAAACATAAAGTATTAGACAACTTTACCCCAAATTTCAAATGTGACAATTTCTTAAGTCAACATTGTTTAAATTTTAGAAAAACCAAATCATAAAAGATTGCAAAACACATAGTTTATTATGCACTTCAGTTATAGTTCTTTGTTCACATTATCATATTTACACACTCCTCAACCAATCCAGGTATGGGTATACTTTATAGTTCGTTACATAAGCAGAAATACAAATTATTTATAAGCTCACTTTAGCTTTATTACAATCTAATTTTTAGACAGATTAAAATATGTCATGCCTGCATCCCCGTTTTCACATCTTAGGGTAATTGTACAATTATCACAAAGTAAAGTCACATTTAAAGAACTAAAATTCACAGAAAAACCTTTAGGTTATCAATAAATATTTTGCAATTAGTAACATCAAGTAAAGAGATCCCCAAACTGAGAAATAATTTTTTGGCTTTATTTACATGTATTATTATATATTATCTTCAAAACATTTAAGATAAAACTCCGCATCTTTAACTTTTAAAATTTAACTTAACCAGATCAATATGAAACAAAAAATAAATGGCTAAAAACACCTATGAAAAGTGTGAAAAGCAGACCAGTGAGGGAGAACTTACCAGACATTACAACTCACTAGAAAGCCACTGCATTCAAAACAAAATGGTGTTGGCACAGAAATAGAGATCAGAACAGAGAGGCCAGAAATAGATACAAATGTATATGGCATCTTTATATGTGACAAGGGTAACATTTCAATCCCATGAAAAATAAAGTTTCTCATAGTAACTAGGACTTAAGTAACTGGTTATCTAGGGGGAGAAAAAAGGAAGAAAGAATCCTACCTCTTATCATGTACAAAACTTAAAACTGGAGTAAGATTTGAATGCTTTTAAAAATGGGGAAGAATATTTACAAGAATACTTGTATGACCATGGGATGGACAATACCGTCCTAAGCAAAACAGATAATAGAAGCAATAAAGAAAAAGACAGACATAAATAATAACATAACATAATAATAACTAAGGATTTTCTTTTGGTAAAAGACATCATACACAGAGACAAGAACTATAAAGTTATATTTGCACACATGTAACGATAAAACACAATAAATACCTCCCAGAAATTGTGACGGGAAAACACTACCAAGTAGAAAAATGGGCAGTGAAAATAAATAGGAAATGAAGAAAAGGGAAATTCAAATGAACAATAAACATGTGAAAATATATTTAACATCAGTGGCAGTCAGTGAAGAAAATGTAAATTAATAATCAGAGATAATAAGATTGGCAAGAATTAAAAGGAACAGTGGCATCCAATGCTGGTGAGAGTGCAGGAAATGGGCATTCTTATGTGCAAACGTGATTTGCTATTCCTTTGGGGAAAAGAATCTAGAAATATATATTAAAATTAAAAATACACATACCGTTTGACCAAGCAATTCCACTTCTGGGAATCTATCCTATAGGGAAAAAAAAAGGACCAGTATGTAAGGACATAGGTACAAAGATGTTTACTGCAGCATTGTTTGTTGTGGGGCAGAGGAAGAGGGGGGACTAGGAATAACATGACTGCCCATTAATGAGGAAATGGTTAAATGAAATGTGGAATATCTATAATATAGAAGATTATGTATTATTAAAAAGAATGGGATAAATCTGTAGATAGTGACTTGGAAGGCTGATAAGGTGAGAAAAGCAAATTGAAGAGCGATACTTCCATTATGAGAACGGCAACAACCACCAGAAAACAATGGACGTGCAGACACTCACATGCACATGGAGTAAGGAATGGAAGCACACAGACCAGGCTAACAATGGCCACCCAGGATTGGGACTGGGAACAGGGCATGGAAGGGATGGGGATTATTTACTTCCTCCTAGTGTCTCTCTGTGCTGTTTCACTAGTTACTATGAACCCTATATTAATTTTACAACTTTCAGAATACATTTAAGAAAAAAATATTAGCTTTCATTAGTGGTAGTAGAGCAGAAGTACTTCCAGACATTCATCTGTAGTAAAATAGTAGCCATTAAATAAATAGTCCCTTCTTTGCTTATGCCAGTCACTGCAGTGTTCATTTTTGATGGCTTGCCCAATATCCATTCCGTCTCTCTCCCATAGGTGTATCAGCCATGTGGTTTGGGTGGGGTTGACTCCACCCCATTCCCAGAAATTCCTGAATGGTCTAAGCCAGTTCTGTCCACCAGAAATACAATTTGGAGCCACACAATTTTAAATTTTCTAGTAGTCACAGTAACCATGAAAACTGCTGGCCGCCATCTATGAGCTACGAAGGAAGCCTGCCCTGGGATGAGGGAGAGACTGGGTCCTTGTGTCAACACTGAACCTCTGGATCAACCCTTGCAAGAAGCCTGGACTTTTTAGTTACATGAGCTGGTAAATTTCCTTTATTTTTTTCAGCCACTTTGAGTTAGGTTTTCTATTACTTGCAATCAAATGTATTTCAGTTGATAAACTCATCTATGGACTAAACAAATACTTCCTTCTTAAGCGAAATAACTCAAATGTTCAACATTTCTTCATTTGCAGTCAAGGCATGCTTTTGTTAAACTAGCCTTACTTGATAACACATTTAGGCAGCTTCTGAAAACATGCCCAAAGAAGATTTCCCAAGACGAATTCCTGATCATGCAGGGTAACTTTGCATGGTCACAACTCAGAGTATTTCTCCTTAAGACAATACAGACATGAGGCGTCAGAGCAATCAATTAGCTCCACTCTCATTCCACCCTCTTTGCTGACCCTCCCTTTCTAGACCAGTGTGTCCCACCTTTGGCACTATTAACATATTGGGTAGATAAGTCTTTGTTGGGGGGGGTGTATGGTTTCCTGTACACTGTAGGATGGCTAGCAGCATCCCTGGCCTCTCTCTACCCACTAAATGATAGGAGAAATCCCACCCCCCCCAAGTAGTTGTGACTATCAAAAATGTCTCTAGACACTGTCAAATGTCTCCTTAGGGGACAAAATCACCTCTGGTTGAGAACCACTGTTCTAGACCAATAATTAGTTCTAATGTAGAACTGACCTTCATTGTTTTACCACATGATGGCCTCCCCCTGCGCCCACCCCCAAGTGTCCCCTGCATCACAATCTTTCCAGGCATTATGGCCTTCTCCTCGACTAGACGTGAATACGTGAACCTTGTCTGGCCATGCTCTTCCTCCTCTAATCCCCGCTTACGCTGAGCCTGAGCTCTCCACTGCAGGTCTTCTTTCCGGAAGAAATGTAGCTAGTCCCCTCTGACTTCAGCTTGACATCATTACCTGACCTGCTCCCTGAATCACCTACCCAACCATTTCTTTGAGCTTCTCTGAGGGGATATTTGCTCATTTGTGGTCACTCATTCCTCAATTCAGCCTTCCCCGGTTGGGTCAGCCACCTCCTGCATCAGTATATCGTGGGGGACAATTCCATCCCAGTCTCTCCACATTGTATCAACTCACACATTATTCTCCCTAATTCATCCCTAAGACTAAAGATAGGTTATAACCACTGGAAAATTCTTCATAGCTTCTCAAATTGATTGACAGATTTAATGCAATTCCAATAAAAGTCTCAACAGGCTTTTTTGGATGGAAATTGACAAACTGATTCCAAAATTAAAGAACCTAGAATAGTCCAAGCAATTTTGAAAAAAAAAGAACAAAGTTGGAAGATTAACACTATCTGATATCTGAACTTATTATAAAGCTACAATAACCAAATCAGTGGGGTACTGATATAAGTCAAACAGGCCATGAACCAGAATAGAAAGTCTGTAGATAGACACCCATACATGGACAACCAATTTTCAACAAAACTACAAAGAAATTCAGCAAAGAAAGAACAGTCTGTTCAACAAACGGTGCTGGAACAATTAGATACCTGTATGCAAGAACATCAACTTCGATCCATATTTTACCCATATACAAAATTAACTCAAAATAGATCATAGATGTAAAAATCAAAAATTTTAAATCTAAAATTATAAATCTTATGGAAAGAAAAAGGAGAAAACTTTTGTGACCCTGAGTCAGGCAAAGATGGCTTAGATGCAACACCAAAACCATGAGCACTCACAGAACAAACTGATTATTTATACTTCATCAAAACTAAAAACTTTTGCTCTTTAATAGATGCTGTAAAGAGATTGAAAACACAAGCCACAAGCTGGGAGAAAACTTACCAGTCATGTATAACAGCTTTATTTATAATGGCCCCAAACTATAAGCAACCAAAATGTTCATCACTAAGTGGATGGATAATCAAATTATGGTGTATCCATCAATAGGATATTACTTAGAAATAAAAGTAAGGAACTATTAACATACACTACAATAGAGCTGAATCTCAAAATAATTATGTCAAGTGAAATAAATCAGACAAAAAAGGGTACGAACGGTATTGTTCCATTTATTTAAAATTTTAGGAAATGCAAACTAAACTCTAGGGATGGAAAAATATTAGTAACTGTCTGATTGGGCATGTGAGGGCTGGGAGGAGGTATCAATTACAAATCGGTAAGAGGAAACTTCTGGAGGAGATGGATATTTCAATACCTTGACTATGGAGTCTGTTTCACAGGTGTGAATATATATATATGTCAATTTATGAAATTGTGTATTTTAAGTGCAATTTATGGTATGCCAGTTATAGGTCAATCAAGCTTTTTTTTTTTTTTTTTTTAAAGGGGAGAGGGGAGCACTGTTAGATGTTGGGGAAAACATTAACTGTTAGACCATGTAGGGTTTTGCTGCTGTTGGGACACCCTAAATTGGTTCATGCTACATGGGATTTCATGAGAGGAAGTGGTTTTGTTGTTTTAATTTCTTTTGTGGTTTAATACAAATAGAATTCACAATTCCTGGGTACTTAACATAACACAGCCTAGGTGACGTTAAACAGTAGATAAAAGGTCCATGGGTGGGAAGAGATTACACAGAGCCTTGAGAAGTACCAATCTGAACTATGTTTGCTTTAATTCTCCTTTTAAGTATCTCCCCATATAACCACCACCATCACCACCCCCAGCTGTGGTCTTAAGGATGTGTCCAACCAACATCTTCCAGCAAAAAAGAAAATTAGAATAGAGCCAAGTGGCCTGAATTCTCAAAGATAATAATTAAGTAACATGCTTTTTAACAGATGTTTGATGACACTATTTTTCCCCATGATTCTACCAGAATCAACTGCATTTACATACAAATTGGTAATACCTTAGAATCCCAGCTAAAAAAAGCCACCGTTGTTCCCCTAAGACATGAAACCATGTACTGATCTATTAATTTCATTTCAGTGTATGATGCCAAGTGCATTTAAAAAATATATTCCACGGCTTCCAAGGGCTTCCTTAATCCACAAGGACTGGTTTTAGAGTTTAATTTATCATAGACATAAAAAACCTTCTGCTTATTCTCCCAGATAATTGATTCTTGATTTGTTAAGATACTAAACACTATGCTTGACATCCTGAAATACCAACCCCCTGGTGAACTCACTCATACGCCCCATGCAGAGCAAATCCTCTCAGCCGAGAGGCCAAGGGAAGCCCGGGAAAGCAGACCACTCCCTCCCTTGGACCCACTGCCAGCCCAGGGGGACGTCCCCCATTGCCCCTGCAGTAAACATCATTTGTTCCACAGCAGTGACACGGGGAGGTCAGAGGGTGCCAACTTCTCCAAGAAAAGGCCCTCCTCAGTTTTTGAAAAATACAAATAAATCTGAAAGACAACCTCTGCCTCAAAGCCGACCTTCCTAAGTAAAAGCACATACCTCCACCACAAATAACAGTAGAATCAGCATTGGAAAATCGGGGTTTAGTAAGAGCTCAGCAACCAGGGCTAATGTCACCACGAGGTTAATCTCACTGATCTCTAGGACACGAAAAAAGTTAGAAATCATTTTTCCTGCACAATGAAAAGCACAACGCCTAGGCGAAATCAGTATTTTCTAATAGGGAAGAACAATTTCACTTAAGCATCTACAAAATAGGCAAATATTTCTTGAAAGATTACTTTATAGTTCTAGAAAAGAGGCATTTAAAAATCCTTTCCCTCAATATATTATGCCTATTTAAATTTATTATCATTAGAATTTTCATTCTTTAAAAAAACATTTAAATTTACCCTTCCATGCTAAGCACCCATTTCCACATGCCAATAAAATTCATAGAATATACTCAATAAAACTTTTTCCTCTCATGCAATTGTATTTACGGAACTATCTGCATACAATTTCCTTATGCTATGAGTCAAAAGATATCCGGGTGATGTCTGAGGTGAAGCAGAGCCCAGAAGGCCACTGGGAAGAGAGGTGTACGGGTGCTGGCATGTTCTATGGGCACGTCTTATGTTCCAACACAGAAGCATGGAAAAGTCCTAATCCTCATCCTCACCCCAGAAGAGGTGACTTTATACAACAACATGTTCAAAGACAAGGCATGTGTTTTCAGATGAAAGAAATGACCTGCCAGAATTCTTAGAAGTTGAGGCCTCTACAGCAGAAAAACAGAGAAGGAAACCCTAGGATATTTTTCCCCCAGTCACTTACGTTTGACAGTCAGCTGCCACAAAGAGTCAAAGAGCAGGGATTCTAATTCTCAGGAGTCAGAATGGCAGAGGAAACGGTAGAGATTCTAAGGAGGAACACCAAGACATAAGCAAAATCTGCTAGCCACCATCCACCTCTCGACGATTCCCCTCAGAGAGCCCGACTTACTACACAACGGGGTCAGGAGAACAATACAGAATTCAGCTGCCCTGCTCACATGTCTCACTGGACGATGGACACATTTGGGGACTGCGAGGTACCACAGTGGGGACTGCCATACCCACCAGTGAAGCCATCACTAGTCTCATTGCTCATCTGAGTAAACTCAGTATCCTGGTAGTGCTCGTATGTGACAAGGTTTTCCCTCTGGTTGCAGTTTTAAGTGTACTCTTAAGAAGAGTTTGAGGCCATGCTTTCCAAAATGTTCAAAGAAACCATGACGAGCAGGGTGAAGTCAAGTGTACTCTGTGAGGTCCACCCTTTACATGACCCATACTGTGGATGTCGATGCTGTAATTCATGTCTTTATAGAACAAAATGCTCCCACACCCTTGCTCATTATCTCTTTCTCACTCAAATGTATTGCCCTGAAGAAGGAAAGTTTGCTTTCCAGTCCCTGGTGGGTGGGACCCCTAAATTGTGGCCACAGTTCACGGTGAAGAAACAGTCTGAGCACAAGCAAATCTCAAGTCCTCCGAGTTGCTGGTTCTTCACTTACCAAACAAAGGTATTTAAAATCAGTTTTCTGTTAAGGTTTCTCCCAGCTCTGAAATCCCATGATTAAACTTTTCTAAGTGGACATCTATAATATCCCACTTCATTTTCCTCAACACCTGTCTGTCTCAAAACACAGTTTCGAGAAGTAACCTATATACTATGCTGAGAAGGATGGGCAGGTTTCTAGTGATGGATTATTCTAGAAGAGGGGCCACTGAGCACAGGGAGTTCCCTCTCAGCTTCATGATACAGAATATGTGTGGGGTCTGTCTCCCTCACACACCTAGAAACCTCCTGATACCAGTGTTGACTGTGGAGGGACACAGGAAAGATCTACCCAAGGATATGGGGTCAGCCGCCCTATGTAACACCTCTCCCCTGATGGAAGGGCTGGTAAACAAAGTTGTCCCCCCACCCCAGAAAATGCTACTCAAATAATCTGGCTTTAAGGGAACTTCCTCAGCCTACTGGCAGTCTTTTGCCTACCGGACAAAAATAAGTCGGAGGGGGGCCTTAATTCCCATTGTGTTTTATTTAATAAAACACTTACATAGAGCTTACTGCATGCCAGGCACTGTTATAAACATTTTACAGATATTAACTAATTTAATCCTCAAAACATTCCAGGATAGAATAGCATACATACTTTTATGGATGAGGAAACAAAGACACATAGAGGTTAAGTAACCTTCTGAAGGTCACAGGCCGCTTAAACAGCAGAGGTAGGATTGAACCCAGGCAGTGTGGCTGTGAAATGCCCACTGAATAACAGACCTGAGAAGGTGGCTTTTAGTGAGAAAGCGCAGGCACCCACCTGCTGCAGTGGGCCACCCTCCACAAGGCTTGCTGAAAAGATGCTCACTGAAAAAGTCTCCAAATTCCTGTCTGACTCAAGCTTACTAAAAAGCCATTCTAAGAAATATGAAATAGAGAATTTATCCTCATGCCTTTGGACATCCAGAAACCCACTTTGCCATTACACACACCCTGAAGCTCTCCTAAGAACAGCAGTTCTCATCTAGGGGTGGCATTTGAGATTCACCCTGAGAATGGGCTGAAAGTCCACAAGCCTCCGTGCTCCCCCTGCCTCTGCCCCCAACGCACATACGCGCAGATTCTGATTTGCACTCCCAAGTGTGTCTGGAAATGCACACACACACGTATTTTGATAAACCTCCCTAGGTGACCCAACTCTCCCTCCCACGGGGCAAAACTAAGGTCTTCCTAATAATTTTCAAAGGTGAGAAGATCAATCCTACATTGTTTCTATCTCCCAGGTCTCCTCCCCCAGCTCCCTCACAGAAGATGAATGCAGGCGTGATACAAGATGCTGCAAATTCGTACCAAATACCAAACTGGCTATTCGATGAATATATAAATGCAACTGACATTCTTTCACAGTCTGAAATCCTCTATTTACTCTCAGGATATATTACACCATTCTGTTTTTATATAAACATGCCACTTTAAATGCTAATTCAGATGCAACACAATTTTTTCTTCATTTTGTTTCTGGGTTTCTAGCATTCAAAATGACACTGGACTTCCATTTGGCTTCGACGATAGGCATTTTGAATTCTTGTTGTTTCAATATTTGTGGGGGTAGGAGGGAAGGAAGTACTAAGAAGAAAACTAAATTTATTTTAAAACTTATCCAAATACGGTTTACATGCCCTTTATTTTGCTTGAATTAAGCCCTTTCTCTCTCTTTCAGAAAATGTTACCTTCACCTTACTGAAAATCTCGTAAATCTAATTTGACTCCGTTGTAAAACCAAGGTGATTCCCTCTCCTTGCATTCTAGAAATAACCTCATTTTACTCAAACTGCTTTTCTAAACAGCCCATCAAGGCAGCATGTTCTGGCTGAAATACAACTGGCCTGAACATACGTCTTCTTTTTGAAAAATACACACACCTACAGATGCCAATGACATCCACCTGAGCCTCTCCAATTACATAGAAGGTCACTTCCTATCTTGTCTCAAAATGAGGAATTTCAACCTAAGAAATATCCTAATCCAGTGCACCCAGTTGAATCTAATTACAGTGAGACAAACTGTCTTCTGAGTCCAGCAGGCCCCGCTCCACCCAGAAGCTTCCAGTAACCCTCAGGGTCCTCTGCCTCTGTCATCCTAAGCACTGTGACAACACTCTCTCCCTCTGTGGCTCACTCCAGTCTTCCATCCCACCCAAACACCCTTTCCTGCTCCTGCCCAAGAGAGACAAAATGGGAAAGACGTGAGACAAGTTTATCACCTTTTTCATATACTTGTTAACTTATCCATGTGGCAAAATGGTTCTTGACAGCAGCTCTCCTTGTCTGTCGCCAGACCACCAGAAACATCCCATTAATGACTCGTGTTCTGCTGTGCTAAACGCAGCTCAGGGACACCGTGCCCAAAGGTGTGTACATTTCAATGAGACCCCGAGGAGAAAATACCTTTAAGATCCAACTGAATGAATTTCAGTTCTTTCAGATCCAACTGAATGGATGTCTGGCACTGTGGTTAAAAGTGTGTTTAAGATGCCTGTTTTCTTTGTGGAGAGGAAGATGGACCTCCTAGCAGACCTGAAACCACTGTATGCCAGCAGCACCTCACCCTACTTAGTCCGTGGCCAGCCCTACTAGACCCCAACCATTTCAGAATAATGATAAAAGGAAAAGGGGAATGGAGAAGGGACAAAACTCTATGGAGAGAAATAGTTGCTAAACACTAGTATTGTTGCTAGGTTGAGAAATTGAAATTAAGCCGAGAAGACTCCTAAATTACTTTTAATACTTTCAATACTCCCAGAAATTCCTCCGCATGCAGAAACATACTTCTCCAGGCCTTCTGTGCACAGGAGGAGCTGCCTTCTGCTTTGGGTTTCTGCTGCTAGATGTGTGTGGCCAAACAACGTAAAGCCAAGAAACTAACTGACCAAGTGCCAGTCACTGTTCTACTAAAATAAAGAGATAACTGCAGATAGTCCTAGGATCCCTGAACTACAGGGCTCCAAGAAACAATGCACTCATGCTCACAATTAAAAGACGTAGAAGAAAGGCTATTTTAATTTTGGGTAGCAAGGAGAATTTACTTGCTAAGAAGAGATACTGCAGTTTCTTTCTCTGTGCGGGGACGGTGGTGGTGGGGGGCTTAAAGATCATTAAAAATCAACATTGGAGGAGGCAAGGGAGCTGGCCCCAGCCAATTTCCTGCCCCTCTCTCCAGGGAATTCTGAGAAGGAAAGAAGCTCCCTCTGTCCTAGAGAGCTGCTTATTTGAGCAATTAACAAAACATGAGGGGGTCCTTTAAAATTAAAGGGGACCTTGGTTTTGCTCCGAACCATCCATCAGCTCACACCTTGGGCTTTTGCCCTTTTTCCACTTTCCCTGTCTGAAAACAAACACCACCCAGAGGGCTTTGCCACTTAGAAACGTCATTTTAGGACCCAAGTTCAAAAGCCTAGTTAAGGGACCCACAACACTAGGAACTTTTTAATAAATATGGACAGTTTAGATTCGCTGTTAGTAGAAATTTTACAACATAAATGTCTTATATCTGGAATTTGCTTTTAGCTTTTGCTCAGCATTGTTTGTTTTTTATAATTATACTTGTTGATGCATCTTCTTTAGTTCAATCATCCTACCCACCGTACAGTATTTCATTGTATGACTATATCATGATTTATTCAAAGGATATACAGATTTTGACAGGCAGCTGTGAGGAAAGCGAGCAGAGAGTATGGCAACTTTTGTTCCAAGGAGAAAGACAAGAACATGCTAGAAGAATCTGGGAAAATGGCTACTCTTTGTAAGGAGAAGACAGCTAGCTAAAATCCACCCATACAGGGAGCTAGAGTAGAAATGGGATTTGGGACCTTGAAGCTGGTAAAGGGCTGGAAGAGCCTCTGGAAAACTGATCGGGGGTCACTTGGTTTTTTAGTAACATCAGGTCTAGAAAGAAGTTCCCTTGACCTCTCTTGTCTGCTGACCTTTGCACCATTCAAAAAAGAAAAGTCATATCACTGTCTTCGCAACATTTTAAAACACATGTGAAACACAGACTTCAAGTTAGTCCTTGAGAAAATGATCGTAAATTACAAATTAGTGGGGATCTGGATTACTTTTTTTCTAGAAAGAATATAGGTTGCTTTTTTATGCTTTTCAATTAGTAATAAAAAGAAAAGTCTATTTTCTGTGTTCTTTTATTTGTAAAAGCTTTAACTTTTATATAATATATACATGCTTTATATAACACATATGTTTTTATCACGTGATTCCAGACATTGTCTATAAGCTTACTTAAAACAATACTAAAATTTTTTTAAAAATCTGATAAATTTATGTGTCTGAATGATGAAAATGCATTTTTAAAATATTATCCTTCAAGGCGTATATATTAAAAGTGGCAGATATAACAAAATCAGGCGCCTTCTTCCAAGAGCACAGCTTTTCTGAAGGTACACCCCCTCTGACAAGTTCAGTCGCATTGCCGGGTACCATAGACAATGAGGAATACATCACATTGCACAGTTGCTTGTTGTTGACATGGAAAGACAACTCAGCAGAAGAGCAGGATCAAATCCTCAATCTTTCTGGGAGAAGGTAGTAAAAGACTTGAAAGCATTTATGCGGTAAATAAACGGAGGAAGTGTTAACAGGTTTAATGATCAGGTACCATGATGCTGGCTAGCACCAATACCTAATACAACCACACGTGTGGGGCTTTCCTGGTGGCGCAGTGGTTGAGAGCCTGCCTGCCAATGCAGGGGACACGGGTTCGAGCCCTGGTCTGGGAAGATCCCACATGCCGCGGAGCAACTAGGCCCGTGAGCCACAATTACTGAGCCTGCGCATCTGGAGCCTGTGCTCCGTAACAAGAGAGGCTGCGATAGTGAGAGGCCCGCGCACCGCGATGAAGAGTGGACCCCCGCTCGCCGCAACTAGAGAAAGCCCTCGCACAGAAACGAAGACCCAACACAGCCATAAATAAAAAATAAATTAATTAATTAATTAAAAAAAAAACACACATGTGCTCTTCTTCATTAGATTTGTATTAAAATCACTTGAGCATTTATTTTATAAGCATTTTCTTTTTCTCAAAGTCATAAAAGAACCTTGCATGAGGAGAGTAATGACTGGCATTCTGTGTGGTGGTCACTGAAAACTCAGAGTGGCATTACATCCCAGAACATCTATGTCATAAGTCATTAATTCTTTTGGGAATACTTGTATTTAATAGAAAATTTTAAAATAGCATGTTTATTTCTTGTTTGCTTTATTTGCAATTATTAATTTTTCCAAAATTCACTTAAAAAGGTAGATTTATGTTGACATATATATATGATGTTTTATTCCCATCATCTGATTGATAGATCAACTGATTTTTATTAGGAGGGGATTTTAATTGGCTTAAATGTAATTCTATCTTACTAAGTATTCAAAGCATGTACTCCAAACAAACTGATGCCATCATCACTTTTTTTTATTTTATTAAAGAGTCCATGCTCTCAAACAGAGAAATTTAAATATTTTCCTTATCATGTATTTCCCCCATCAACTCACGGCTATCAGCTAACATGAACAGAATTGAGACTTACACAAGTGCAAAAAGAGATATAGCCCTTCAGTAGGTATAAGGAATCTACTTTGCTAACTAACATTATTGTAATAATAATTTATAGGAAACATACTAACTTAAACAGGAAAAAAAAAAAAGCACCATTTATTATAAAGGCTAAAAGGAAGCTCTGACTAAACTTCTAAAGTTTTTAAATAAAGTATACAAGACAAGCCTAAGATGCTTTAAGCATTAAACAAAGTTATGAAGGAAGAGAGATTTTTGTCTACAAAGATATTTTATGTAGATATTTCTGTTTTTCTTGTTTCTGATTTCTCATCATGTTGGGAAATATCAAAAAGTTCAACCTTTTACAAGTCTAGGCAAAAGAGTCCTAATCATAATGCAGAAGAATGGAAGTTTTTGATTCTAAGGACATTTCCTATGCTAAACTATTAGGCCGTTAACCCGTAGTGTCCAGAGATGTAAGCTGGGAGCTAGTGAAAATTTATTTAGGCACATTCTCCAAGAATAATGATCCAGTGTTCTCCTGGCAACTAAAAAAGTACAGACCAAAATGGAGAGTAATAAAATGTTCATGGTTCACGAAGTTTTGGTTCCTAGACGCAAAGACTGAAATTTCCCAAAATTGAGTCAAAAGAATGAATTCTTACAACAGTCACCACATATGTTTCTAATCCTCCAAGTTGAGATTTGCATGAACTTATCTTAAATATTATACTTATTTTTTTTAAAAGGACATTGCCGCATCCACTAAATTCAGCATAAATCAGATACCAAATCCAAATATTTCTAGACCAGCCCTTACACAGTACTAGTTGATAGTAAATCTACCTTAGTAGAATATTAAAGGCAATTAACTTCATTCTGCAACTTGCTGATGCAGAAAACTATGATTTATGCAAATATATTATTAGCCTTAAAAATAAAAGGTGGAAACATACTATAAAGAAATCAAGTCAATGTTCACAAATTTGCTATTTTAATATAAGAGCATTACATGAATCAGTTCAGTAAGGTCTAGATCTAATAGAAAGTTTAGCTGATGCAAAGTCTTCATCAATTCAAAGGCAAAAGTGTACCATTTACTCTGCGTAAAATTCATAGTATAAAGATCATAGAATTCCAGATCATGTAGATAAGCACTAATTCTTTAGTCAGATCATTTTAAACTATCTGCAGACCAAATAATGTTTTTGCTTGATTACATAATAGAATTTTTAAATTTAAGATTCTCCCAGGAATAATCTGCTGGATAAAAATAAATAAGTAAATAAATAAATAAATAAAGTAAAATTAAAAAAAAAAAAAGATTCTCCCACAAATAAATATGCATTTTGGCTTACAATGCCCATAAGGAACCCTGGAAACTTTCTTCAACTTATCTTGAAATCATTAATATTTGACATTTATAAATAAATGCAAAGCTTTGTGTTTTCTTAATTCAGTTGATTATCATTAATCTTCTGATTGCCATTGAAAATCTAACAAGTCATAAAATAATGACATTACAAACTGTATCCCAGAATACAAATGAATCAATAAAGAAATTATTCTACTTACAGACTTCCTCTTCTGGGGAGACTCAGCTCCTTCTGCAAAAGAAAAAACGAAACATGTATATGAGATGCTACATTAACCTTAGACTACCATAGGACACCAAACAGGTAACATAAAATGTATCACCCTTATTACGCTTGATTTGGCATTTTCTATGCTGAAAAGATTTTAGTGTAATTATTTTATGCTGGATCCCTTCTTACATTGTTCCATTTATACACTGTATTTAACGTACAAACCCTGTTTACCTAAATTCCACAGCAGAAAAGACATCAATCCTCCCAAAGCAATGACAGTCAAATACTCAGTTGAGCTACGTGACCCTATAATTGAGGGTAAGGGAAATCTGAGCAACCAAAGAACTTACCCAAAAAGGAAACAGAAGGAGGAGAAATTTTGCAGAATTATAATTAAGTGAAAGGTGAAATGAAAAGGGTAGTGAAATCAGACTATTTGCCTCCAACAGAAATAAACTCATGCAAAACATTATGTCTACCAAAGATTATAATTTAAAAAAGAAATATAGCAAAAGTTTTCCTTCTGGTATTATTTCTTAAAACAAATGTGACTTATGATTTAGGATATTTAAAAGTAGGTTAACGAACTTCTAAAAAGGTAACCAGACAGCAACAACAATTAATATAGTGCTTTATAGTTTCAAAGGATGCTCTCACACTTATCTCAAATTAAGATCATTATCTACCTTTCTAGAGATAGTCTATGGGAAAATAAAACAAAATAACCCAGCAAACAAACAAACAAAAAGGGATACAGAAATACCTCCACCCACTAATGGAGCTTTCAGAAGCCTGGGCACTCCAGAATGATTACTTGATGACAATAATTAAAGAACAGGAAGTAATGAGTCACCTGGCTATTTTAACTCAAAATTTGAAAGGCTTGACTAAATTTGGGCTTTCCTTCCCATAATTACCATTTATTGTTTTGCCTGCCAGGAGCTCAAGCATCATTTTTTGAAAGGTGCTTCCCCTTCAGCTTCAAACTCACCTTTCCTGCTCCCTATTTTTATTGGATCCTTAAATGTTTGTCATGGCCTGTGGCCTCACATCTTACTTCTAAACCATGCAATTTACTCCATCACAGCTTACAAAAAATGGACTTAAGAGCAGCAGCCCAGAGGAGGATCCTGCCTTAAATAGAACTTATTCAAAGTTATTACTTTACTCACTTATTAACTGGAAAATATATTTTGATACAGAGTTATAATAATCAGATCACTGTTTAATTGCAAGAAAAAAAACAATTTTAGGGACAGAGTATTTTCTTCCTTCTCCCAATAGCTAACCATTTTCTTTTCACAGACTGCAGGGTTCAGTGGTGAAATGCTTTTGTTTTGTTTTGTTTCAAGTTTTTCTTTAATCCTTCATTAGCCCCAAGAAATTATAGCGTTTGCCGAAGTTGGCTCCCTGATTCTGAAACATAAATATACCTTTATTTACTAAAGCCTCTAATGAGAAGAGTAAAGTCTCCGACCAAGACAGTTTTCCTTGGGAACTGAAATGTAAATAGAACACCAATGAGTAATTGTCTCTACGTGTGTCTTGGGTTATGACAAGCACTGAGAAATCTGTTTGTATTCAGGTTAAAAAAAAAAAAAAAAAAAAAAAAAAGGAGAACTGTCTAGAAGTAATCATTCACCAGAGGGTTTCTTTTAAAAAGAAATTACTGATCTGAAAAGGAATACATATATATAACTGAATCACTGTGCTGTACACCTAAAACTAACACACCATTATAAATCAAATAAACTTCAATAAAAAAAAGAAATTACTGAGACCCACTGCATAGCAAAAGGCCTAGAGCTTAATTAAATAAGTAAATACTGCTGTTTAGTAAGTTCATCTGACAGCAGCGTTAAAAAGAAAAGGAGGCGCACCTGAGGTGCTATCATTAAAAACAGAAAAAAATAAGTCAGATGTTGTTTCAGTTCTGTACGCAAACAGATCACTCAGAAGATATAAGAGGAGAAGGGCCAAATAAATGGTCCCCAAATAGTTCAATCAATCATATTCCACCAAATGACCCGACTGTAAGCTGGCTGCTTTGCTATGAGAAAAAAACTGCTGAAACGGCAAGATAAGGGATGAAAACCGACTCTGTTTTTAATCAGAAAGCCTTTCCAACAGGTCTAGAATTATGGGTTCTAAACAAGAAGAAAGGTCACAGTGGGTAACCCCGCACTGCTGCTCCCCGGGACGGCGGCCGAGGTTCCAGGATGAGGAGCAGGGGACATTTAATAGGCCACTGTCAACTGACCTGCAGGGTCTGTGCTAACCAGGCTGAGGAGCTAATCCACCTGACGGCTTGAATGTCAGGCTTGGAACTGGAAACTCAATTTGCTAGCAAATTGGAATCAGATGCGATGGTAATAAAGTGAGAGAAATGAATGTGCTGCTGCCAAGACCTTGTGAACAGTGGCTGCAAAAGCCTGCAAATACCAAGAGGGCAAAGCGATTGCAGACAGAGCCAGGAGGGGCTGCCGTCCTGCTGCGTGGGGACCACCCACTGATCAAACTGCGCGGCTGGACGCAAATGAGCAATATCAAGGCACTTACTGCCCCAATCCTAGTGGTACTGTGCGTGTGTGTCCTTATTCTCTTAATGTCAGGATAAGGTCACTAAACCATGCTTACATAATTAGATAAGACATGTGGTATTGGTTCCGGTCATAAACCAAAGCTTGTGCTTAGTGTATTTGGAACATGTGTAAAAAATTAGCATCAGATTAAGAATAGAGACGGGAAGGGGGCAGAGAGAGAAAAAAGGGCAAGAAGCGTCCATCTGAACTAAAAAATATGTGATTATTAATCATCACAGGTTAAAGAAATGCATGAGTGTATTTAAGAATATTAAATTTTTTAAATTATTTTCATTGATATTGATTTTTCAGTGACATCTAATATTTTTTAGAATTGCTGTGTATCATTACTTGCTTGATAATATGATGTCCTTTGCCCCCCTTTCTAAAAATGTTGACTAGCAAATATGTACATTTGAAAATAAAGACAAAGTTAATCTAAGAACGCTGTTTACCTCCTTGCGATCTCTTGATAAGACTGAGAACACACAGATTCCTCAAATACTGAAAGAGAATTTCCGTGAGTCTGGGAAGAAAAGAAAGCATACCAAATGATCCTGCCCCTTTCCTCGGCCAGCCTTGGCCTCAAAAGGAGAAGATAACTTGTCTCGTTCATAAAGGCAATTGAGAAATAGCTGCAATGTTTAATATGTACAAGCAATTTCCACAATGGCAATTTAAAAAATATATACTATTTAATAAGTATTTAATAGTTATACATACACAAATAAAACAACATGGCAACACATGCCACATGTATTTAAGAAATCTTTGAACTATTCTTTTTAACTGATGGGCCACTTTATGATTTAAAAGAGAAAGGAGATTTTATATCATATTACAAATATTATATTACAAATAAAATATCCCCTCCTTCAAGAGGTGGGGCTTAATTCTCTTCCTCTGGAGAGTGGGCTGGACTTAGCGACTCCCTTCCAAAGACAGAGGAGGGAAAAGGAAAAGTAGCAACTTTTCAGTGGAGAAACCTGACAGACACCATCTGAACCAACCAACATTAATGATACCAACAATAATCATAGATACCACGTGCCCCTGATATGATGTCACGAGAAGAGACTTCACCTCTGTGGCATTCTCCCTAAAAATCCTTAACTCCAGTCTCACCCTGGAAGAAGTACCGGGGAAAACCAAACTGAGGATCATCCTACAGAGCATCTTTAAAACTGTCAGGTTGTGAAAAACAAGGAACAACTGAGAAACTGTCACAGGTCAGAGAAGACTCAGGAGAACGATGACGAAATGCAGTGTAGGATCCTAGACTGGATTCTGAACCATAAAAAGGACAGTAGTGGAAAACCTGGTGATATCCAAATAAAGCGTTTAGTTAATAGTAATGTACTAATGTCAATTTCATAATTTTGACAAATGTATTAAGGTTACATAAGATGTTAACATTAGGGGAAACTGGTGGAAGGGTATGCAGAGATTCAACTGTCTTCAACTTTTCTATAAATCTAAAATGATTTCAATTTTTTTTTTAAAGTCCTCTAAAAAGAAAGAGAGAGCTAAGGAGAAAGAAAGACGCACGTGTGTGTGTGTGTGTAGGCTAGGGCATGGAATGTATGAATAAATATCGAAATATTCTAAGCTTATTTTAAGGCCATATTTAACCCAGTATTTTCGAAGTTTATAGAAATAATCTAAGTGAGAGAAGCTTGTGACTAGGACCACCAGTGAAGATGGTGAGAAGCAGTCAGGTTTGAGATATGTTTTTACAGAATATACAAAAGAACTGGATGTGGAAGATGGAAGAGAAAGCCAGAAAGAGTAAACGTTCTTGGCCTGTGCAAGGGGAGTTTGAGGGAAGAACGGTTCTATCTGGATACATCACATCCAAGATGTCTGTAAGAAATCCAAAGAAAAATTTCCAAACAGGTGGTTGGACACACGAACCTGGGTTCAGGAGAGAGGTCGGGGCTGAAAATAGACTTTGAAGTCATTATCGTATAAGATGGTATGTAAAACCGTGTGCTGGAAGAGACAGGAGAAGAGAGAACAGACAGAAAAAGAAGTGGCCCATATACCTATATGTATATATACAGGACCACTTAAAATCTACAAGTGGGGAGAATCCTGCTACACACTACACCCTGTTAAATGATGTGCTGAACTATGCAGACCCTGGGTTCTTCAAACAACACAAACTGAATGAGGCTAGCAAGTAAAAATACTACTGGGTACACACCAGCTCTCACACAGGTGACGGGATTGTTGCACAGACAATGTCAGAAAATGGGCGGCAACTAGGAAATTAATCCCCAGAGAACATGACCACATCTGGGGAACAGCCCGTTAGGACACCTCTGCTGCTCAAGGCTCAACTGGAGCTCAGCCTCCAGGAAGGACCTCTCCACTGTCCCAGCACCTTCCCCTCAGCACTCTGGCAGGTCCCCACTCCCCATGAGTGTCCCATTACTGCTGGGTGTCAGCCAGTGTGATCACGCCTGAGTTTCTGCCCTAGCTGCCCAGGGAGCAGGAACAAGGAGCGCTGGCTCCCTTCGTGAGCACAGTGGGAGATGGGGCCAGGCCACCATGCCTCCCATACTCTGGGAGGTCCTCCAAAGAAAGGGGAGAGGATTTGGAATTCAGTAACTAGCCCTTCCTCCCCCACCTCCAAAAAACAAAATGAAAACAACATCCTGCAAACAAATAGAACAGTGATGGCCAGCACGTACCATCCCCTCACTATTTTCCAGAAAACGATTTGATTTAACATTCCTGTATTTCCCCGTGATCATTGTCCCTTAATAAGTCCTTGGTGTCCTCACCCTACCATCAAGGGTGACCACAACTACTCTGCACTGACGGACCAACCATTCATTTAGGGAGAGAGTTCAAAGAGCCGAGATGCGGGAAGCAGTGTATCAGGCACTGTTAGGGACACGTAAGGAGGAAATAAAAGAAGACAGATTTAAAAGCTACTTGGGGAAACACACACAGCAAAAGAGATATCACCAGGTGCAGGATTATGCAGTATCATTTGAATGAATAGGGCTTCCCTGGTGGCGCAGTGGTTGAGAATCCGCCTGCCAATGCAGGGGACACGGGTTCGAGCCCTGGTCTGGGAAGACCCCACATGCCGCGGAGCAACTGGGCCCATGAGCCACAATTACTGAGCCTGCGCGTCTGAAGCCTGTGCTCCGCAACAAGAGAGGCCGCGATAGTGAGAGGCCCGCACACCGCGATGAAGAGTGGCCCCCGCTTGCCGCAACTAGAGAAAGCCCTCGCACAGAAACGGAGACCCAACACAGCCATAAATAAATAAATAAATAAATAAATAAATAAATAAATAAATAAAGTTTCTAATTTGAATGAATAAATGTTAACAGGGGAGAGAAAATAAAAGGGGATGAGATAATTCAGCTCAAGCAGTGGTTCTGAATGCAGTCCGGCTACACATCTGTGTCACCCAGGGAGCTTTTACAAATACCGATGTCTGAACACCACCTTGGAGATGGAGAGAGAGTTGTGTGTATACGTTGTTTCATGGAGGCTGGTACTTTTAAGTACCCTTAAGGCCTATTAGTTTGCCTTTGGATTTTTTTCTTTATGTAATACTACTTTTCTAGCTGTCATCAGTGTAGTGAAGTTTTAGGGTTTTCTGTTATTTCCTTTCCAAGTGGGAAGCACTGTAGAGCAAGGAAGGGTACCCCAAGTGGAACTCTCCCTACCTGAGGGGGTGTAAATATAGCTGGGGGTATAGGCTCAGCAAAGGATTGGCTCTTTTAAAGGGATGGTTTGGGCCCCATTTTTCTGGCCTCCATTTCTGAGTTACTTGTGAAGGTAGAAGCAGAGGACAGAAAAGTTCACACCACAGAACCAGATCTTACAGAACCAGGCTTGTTCAAACCTCTTGAAAAATCCAGTGAATTACCCATAAAGTACATAGCTCTCTGCATAAAAATCTGTAGAATAAAGCTGGAGAAGCAGTAGGTAGACCTCTAGAGAGATGCTTGGACATTCAAACTGTTCATCCTGTAAAACACCACTCAGTGGGAATGTGAGATGGGTGGAGAATCTTAAAGAACCTCTCCTTTCTTGCAGGTTTTATTTCATTCTGTTTCTGTGTCTATAACCACAGTGCACTTTAACATATTTACCTGTGGTAGTAAAGTTCGACAAAATAAACTGTGAAAGGTGCACACACAAAATCCTTGCTGCGTTTTCATGTAAATTTTACTCCATCACAACCGCATACTCATTTTCTCCGAAAAAACAGAAGTAGTTACTGCCTTCCTTTCTTTCTGGGTTGGCTTTTTCTGCCGTGAATTCAAATCAACGGCCATCGTCCCCAAGACTAGGCATTCGCCTCACAGGCCCTTTCCATACACAGAGTTTCTCAGTCACAATATGGATGTCTGGCTCTTTGAGTTTTATAAAATCCTATCCTAAACGGAGTCTATGAATTTCTTAACAAACTCACCTGGCTGTTTGGCAGGACACGCCAGCCTTCCCACGGAAAGCCCAGAGATGAGCAATTGCCCAGGATCGCAAAGCCAGGAGACGGTGGAAGCAAAATGTGAACCTATGACACCCGGCCCCAACTTTCCCCCTACACTCCAGTGCGAAAGTGCTGGAGAGCAGGCCAGAGGGGTGGTATGAACGACAGGGAGGGGAGTCTGAATGAGGACATGAGCACAGAGGGTTGGCTTTAATTTAGAAAAAAAAAAAAAGAGGGCAGCTTTCCCTCTAAAGAGGGAGAAAAGTATAAGTAAAAACAGGTACCTTTTAAAGAAGAACAAAGGAAAACTGAAGCAATTTACTTGGAGTTCTGTAATTTCAGAAACAGAGAAGACAAAATCTTCTGCCAAAGGTGAAAACAAGGGGCACACATGGGGATTAAAGCAAGAAAAATGGGGTTCTTTTATCCAATTGCACACTTTTTAGTAAAGGCTGCTGAGGCAAGTGCTATGCCAGGCACTGGGGATAAAGGACTTGGCTTGCTTTAGAATATAGTGTGGAAAGGCCTGGAATAGGGGTTTTTTCAATAGTACCAAGGGAGGGGGTGATCAATTTTCTTTAAGGAGAGTCAGGATTGTTTCTCGCCCAGTGATATTCCCCATTATTCATGACAACAAAATCTGGTGGAACTGACGCTATTCTCAACCTCCAGGCTTAGCTCAGGTTAAGTTAAGCTAATGACAAAGTTCATTGTCTGAGCCAAAGTAATTGGTTCAAAGATGGCATCTGATTCAATCTGGGAAAACAAGATGCAAAACAGTGTTTGCTCCAGCCTCCTGGGAAAGAATGCCTTCCTTTTTCCAAGAGAGTTAACAGGAAAGGAGGATCATTAACCCCAAGAAGCTAATGACAGCCACAGAGTAGAAGGTGACAGAAAAGAAAGACAGGTAGAAACTGGGTCTTGGGTGATGTCTTTGAAACAATGGATCTAGTCTTGCTTATACCTGGATTTCTCAGTTACGTGAGTCAATCCAGTCCCTTTATTGTTTAAACCAGTTTAACCTGTGGTTTCTGTTCCTTACGATTCAAATATTCCCAAGTGATGCAATACTCAAGCCTGGTCTTTCTTCCACGGCCTCTGGGAGTTGGCTAGGCAGCCTCAGGAGTGGGTGAGGAAAGGGGCATTCCAGAAGAGGGAACGGATGCTGCAAAGTACAGCGGAGTGAAACAGTACACAGCTCTTAGTAAACTTGGAATGGCCGGAACTGAGGGTAGAAAGAAAAAACCAACAGGACATGAGAACAGAGGCAGGGACAAGGCAAATCATAGAAGGGTTTGGAAGAGTCTGTCTTTATCCTATAGGCAATGGGGAGCTCATGGAACATTTTAAGTAGGAGAATAAGATGGTCAAACTTACACATCAAAAAGGATCACTCTGGTATCAGGGTGTCAAATGGCTTATGGAAGACACACGGGAAATTAACTCAGAGGCTTATTCAATTGTCCAGGAAGCATAGCCCAGTGCCAGGACTAAGAAAGAGGAAGTGGGGAAAGAGAGGAGGGGCAAATTCAAGAGAGAAGTGTGTGTATAGGATCTACGGGAGTTGGAAAAGAAAGGCTTAACTCCTGGGAAGGTTTAGAACATTGGGAGCTAAGGGCAGGACTCCATCCAGAGATTAGGGAAGAGGGCCATCCAAAAGTTAAATAATGGAAATCTGAATGTGGGTAGGGGATGGCAAAACCATTTAATTTAGACCAGGGAGTCCCAGACGGGAGGGAATGTGGGATAGATTTGCAAAGTAAGATAAGAGCAAAGGTGGGCATCGCAGGTCTTTCTTGCATGAAAGTTAAATATCATTCATCACAAACCCCTCCTCCACTTTAAAATTTTTACACAATCGATGGGAATTGTTATTCTTTACTAAGCCCATCTGCATTCATCCATCTAGTAACAGCCCCTAATGTTTACTGCATGGTGATGTACATTATCTTAATTTTCACTATTATTTCCGTTTGACAGAACTGAGGCACAGACCAGTTAAGTAGCAACACAAGGTCACAGAACTGGTAAATGGCTTAGCTTGCCTTTGAATCTGCAGCAGTCTGAGTCCAGAGCAGTTCAATTATTTTTCATCACCAAGTAAGATTTGGTGTATCTGTACCACAGACTCCCCTCATGTAGGCTATCAGGTTGCATTCACAGCTGATAACACACCAGCAATTACTCTTAGAAAGGAATGTTACAACACAGCTTTGCAGCTCTTTCTAAGCAAATTTCATGCTTAAATTATTTTTATAGACTCTGGTTTTATTTGAAGCAAAGCCTTACAAACACATTACTTTTAACACAGACCTTTTTAAGTAGAAAAAGCGTAACAAGTCAAATTATCAGTTAATCCCAAGTCAATGAGCAAATGAAACAAGCTTCCTTTCCAGCCAATTACTAGGGGTTTTGATGCTTCCTACACCCTTGACATCAAAAAATCAAGCTTGGGAATCTCACATTTATATGTGTATATATATATATATATATATATATATACATACACACATATATACTGCCTTCCAATTCAGTATTATATAAGGGAAATCTGCCTCCTAAGTCTCCACGTTTTCTGCAGGGTTTGCTGAGTAGTAACTAGTATTTAATGTTAATAACATCTCCAGTTTATTGAGTGCTTACTCTATACTAAGTGAGGTGCATTTATTTCCTCAAGATTAGGAGCTTCCAGCCCACAGTCATACGGTATTTTATGTCTTCATTTTCTTCTTAAAGAACAAAATACTGTCTCTTTCAAGCAAAAGTGTGTCACTTTTGATCAAATGAACCACAGTCCTTTGCAACAAAGGAAGCAAAACAAGAAAATGTATATTAGATCAGCCAAACTTTATGCTAAACAAAAATACTTATTTAAGCCCATTGTATACTTCATAGTGATGAAATGAATAGGATCTAGAGTCAGATATACCTATATTCTAATGTAAGTCAACGCTGGAAAATGTCCTTGAAAAATCTCTTTAACTTCTCTAAGACTTAGTCTTCTAAGTTATAAAATGAGGATATTACAGTTGATGCTATAAGGTGTTGAGAAGACTACTGAGAACACACGTCCTGCACGTAGCACAGCTCCTGAACACACCAGCACCCTAGATGTCAGCCATTACTATTGAAGTGTGATACTCGCATCAGATGTGCCACCTGGGGCACAAGTGAAGCGCTCTAATCAAGAGAGAAATGGGTAAAATCAAAGAGCAAGTGCTCAGGACGCCCACCTTGTCCTCTCTGAATGCAGAACCTGGGCACAGTTCTGTCAAACAATTGGAAGATTCCAAGCAAATCAGGCTTCGGTGAAATCACACACCCTGTTACTAATCAGCAGAAAAAATTCCTTTAGCAGAAGGAGATCAAACACAAATGCTGGATATTTAAAATTTTAATTGCCCTTAAGACTGCACATTTAGAGGTCCTTCAGGACTATAAAATTAAGGCCACCATGGACAAGTTTTGTGATTCTCCTTTTTCCCTTAGAAGAGACTTACGAAGGCTCTTGATAAATACGCGTATCAGCCCTGCCACTTAACTATGTTTCTTGTTACTTGGGAAAGCCTGTGACCTACGGTGAGCTTAGATTAAAAAGGCAACACCGCACAGCTGTGCCCTGCAAGGCTTCACAATTTTTTCAGGTCTTCCATCCATTACCAGCAAATTACAGTAAATTCAAAATATTGATCTGCACACTCCTATATGGGAAGAAAGTTACTATGGACTTTTATTGCTTATTGTTGGGTACAATTCCCTGGAATCAATAAAAGCTACAATGTTCATAAGCTTCTAAAAGGATAGTTAATATAGTGGATATGAGACACCTCTTAGGATCACTATAAATCTGTAGGATTCTTCAACAGAACAGTGGCAAACATCTTCACTGTTCAAAAGCCTTATTTGATTTTAGAATCTTCTCATTACCCAGGAAAATGCCCTGGGAAAGAAATGAGTATCAATGACTGGCAAAACTAGAAAAGACCCTGCTTAACAGATTTTCTGTTTTACCTGTTGGTTCCCCTGCATTTCCACACCAACGTTACTATCCAATCCAGAGTCAGTCATTAAGAGTTGTGATTGTTTGTTTTTTTTTTAAGAGTGTCGTAGCACAGATTTAAGATGAGTTTTCTTGACCGAGGTTTCCAGGGTCCATCAAAGGAGACTGCTGGCCCATAAACAATATTTCAACCACCCCTAATTTAAAGAATCAATATCCTTATATGAACCAATTTTTAAAAATCAGATAATAATTCAAAGGTTCTATTAAAATTACAGACAACCTTAATACAAAAAGAAAAAGGCTTTTTATAGAACCAGGAAACAGAATTGGATGAGACTATTTGACCAGTGATAGTGAATTCATTCAGCTGATTAATCATTTTTATTTACTAAAGACACTCTATAGTTTATCTAGCAGTCACCATTCTGAAAGCCCATTTTAGTGTAGAAATTTACAGGCAAATCAGCTCAAGGGAGTTCTTGAAGGGCTATATGAAGCTGATACCCACAAGTCTGCTTTCTTCTGAAACCACTCTTCTCCATCTAAATGCAAAAGACGATGTGCATATAAATGTGCATATAAAATGTATGAGGGTGATGGAAGATTAATGACACACATATTCAAATAATCAATAATGTGTCTTAAGCCTTTAATGGTACTGAAATTTATTGTAAAGAGGTCACAGAATAAAATAAACAATTGCCTTACAAAGGATATATTTTACTTAGTAAGTAATAGGTCCTATTTGTTAAAGGGTACGATATTGGACTTTTTTGGAAGTTATTTTCTACAATGTGCTATTTCAAATAGCATCAGCTGAAAGTACACTGGAATTGGGAACCCTGAGATTGAAGAACGCAGAGTAAGGTAGGATCCCCTATTTCTTGCTTCACACCTTCCTCCCATCCCCCATGAAAACTGGTGCTGCTGGGCTGCTCCTGTGATGCAAGAAATCTAGTGGGTGCCAGGCCCTGTGCTACTCATTTTCTCCTACAGAGTTTCATTTAAGCCTTACCCCTACCCTGCAATTATAGGAAGTGTGACCGCCATTTTTTTCTGATGGGGAAATTGAACCTTGTAAAAATTACATTGTGATTTGCCCAAGGTCAGTGGTCTCACGTTAAGGATAGTTTAGCAAAGACAAAGTAGCCTTGATGACCCTTTCCCATACTGCACCAGCCCTTTACACTCAACCAAAAAACATTTTTATGTGACAAATAATAAGTCCTTATTTATTTAAGCTGCTGTTAGTTGTGTTTGCACTTATTTGCAGCTAAATACCTTCCTGATACTCTCCAAAAATAGTAGTGAACTTTGCAAGCTCCAAAGTCAGCTTTGGAGCAGTGTATCCAAAGGTACACCTGGCATTAAGACAACCCTGACACCATCAACTCTCAGCATTAGGAGGGCTGGTGCTTGTTACCCAGACAAAAAGACCAAATGTTCCTTAAATTAGGATTAGATTGTATGAGAAACAAAATCCTTGGAAACACTGATTACAGATCTGTCAATGTGGTTCCTTTTTCCAAAATCAATTGGGAGGGCCGTGCAGTGTGTGTTAATGACTTTGAAGTTAACCAAAGAGACTCCAAACTTAATGGTATCACATTTGTGACAGTTAATTAGCAGAAAATATTAAAGTACAGTGGAGTTTTTGCCTTTTTTTTTTTTTTTTAAGCATCAAAAGCAATAAAAGGCTTTGGGGTTTTAATTGCTTCTTCCCTAAGACTGAATTCTATTCTCATTGCAAAGATAGAATCCTCTCTCTCAAAGTCAAAATGATCCCTTGTGTGATGTTTCTGGATCAGAAGGACTACAACAAGAGTGGACATTTAAACTGAAGACCCAGGAAAGTTTTCATAAGGTGGCCTCTTATTTTTACTAACTGAAAAATTAAGTATTTTCCGAGCAGGAAGCTCTCCCCCTTATCATATGTGAACGCTGCCATTTTAATTCAGGGGTGAGCTTAGGTGATTTCCACTATGGTTTCTATTATAGTAATTAGGTTCTTCCTTTTAAAAATAAAAAGCATACTAGACCTTATTGTACTGACATGATTGCTGTATTATAGAGAAGCTATGTGTTACTGGATTACGCTATCACCTTGGAAACCTGAAATTCATAGTCAAGTCTGGATGCACTGTCTATAGAAGTAAAAAAAAAAAAAAAAACAACAGTCTAAACTGACTATACTATAACATAGTATGAACAAAGGGGTAAAATCAACTCTCAAACACTGAAGAATACAAAATTACAGGCAGCCTAAACTATCTTTCAAAGTCACACAATTTAGACAAGCTGATGAATTGGCACTAATGCTTTTAAATGGTCCTATCACTTTAAATGCTAGTAAAAAAAGAAAAGAGAAAGTAAACTAAATTACACTGAATAGAATTATGTATCAATTAGGAAAAAAGTAGCTAAGTAAAATAGACTGTTAAAGAACTACATGTCTCTTTTTTTAATTGAGATATAATTGACACAGCACTGTATGACTTTAAGGTGTACAACATACTGATTTGATACATTTGTATTGCAATATAATTGCCATTGTAGTGTCAGCTAACACCTCTATCAGGTCACATAATTATCATTTCTTCTAGTGATGGGAAAAAATTAAGATCTAGTCTCTTAGCAAGCTTAATGTTTATAATACAGTTTGTGGTCTATAATCACTGTATTGTATATTAGCTCTCCAGGACTTATTTATGTGTTAGTTGCAAGTATGTCTCCTTCAACAACATCTCTCCCATTCCCCCAGCCCCAGCCCCTGGTAACCACCATTACTCTCATTTTTCTAGTTCAGTTATTTTAGATTCCACATACAAGAGATTATATGTGTCTTTTAAAGATAGACTCTAAATATAAAAACCCTAAGTGCTAAATGCTATACGCTAATTGAATTAAGTTGCTAACCCACATGTCCTTAGGCTCATCAGGAGGAAAGTGCTGAGATGGCAGAGCCGAAAGAAGGCAGCCAGGCAGGGAGGCTCAGGAACCTGGCTTAGGACGATGGCCTTGGGCAAATGACTTACTCTCTCTGTGGCTTCCTTCCCTCACTGGAGACGATCAATCATAAGAGCTCATAGTGTCATTGTGAGGATTAAATGAAAGAATACACATAAAGTACCTAGAAAAGTGACTGGCACACATCGAGCATGCTAATATTAGGTTATTATTCTATCTTAAATATTCATTCACAAATCTGACATTGCAACCCTAAGGTTTTGCAATTCGAAAGTGTAAAGTGTTCATCTACACAATAGGTAGTTATGCTGATATATCGTCTGTGCACCAAAGCACAGATGAAAACTAGTAATACATTTAAATATTCTACTTGAATGAAAGCTTAGAGAATCTATCCTTGAATTTTTTATTGATACTCTCAGGCGCTTTCCAAATGAATTCTGCTGCGTTAAAACTAAGCCAAAATAGATTACCTGGGCCATTGTAACTGCCCTCTGTCAAGCACAAAGTCCATCTCAATGAAAACCAAACTTCTTAAAAAGCCAGATTCCATTTTTACCCCCACACATGCTAAACAAGTTGGCATATGTTCCAAGCATTCCATAGTGTATCTTTTAAGCAGACCCTTTTTATCTCATGTAGCCTTCATTCAATTACAAGAGAAAAAGTATTTCTCACTAGGACAGGAATAATGCTAGATTTGTCATCTACTCTGTTTTCATTCTATATTTCTCTCAGTCTACCTTTCATCAATAAATAACAGTGTTGCTTTAACTAAAAAGTGTGGAAAATTCTGATTGAATTTTCTACTTCAGAGTACACAAAATCATTCCATCTAACATGCTGTGTTAGAAAATCTATGCCCTATTCTGACCTCCTGTTGCAGCCTATTTCAAGTATTGGTGATGCACCGTATCACACTGCATGGCTGGTGAAGGACAGTAAACATATTGACTGAGAAACGTTTTGAAAAAAACCTCTATTCCACCTAGATCCTGGCTACTGTCAAAAATCACAAACACGTTTGCACTCTGTCTGTGCAAGAGCATGACGGAGTTCTCAGAGAAATTCCCACAATAAGTGACACCAGCTACTTGCCTAATTCTCCATCCAAGCAGGGCCGTACAAGGCGGGGGCTGGGGGAGAGGGAGCAAGAGTCAGCCCAAATAATATACTCAGAGGCGTAGGGTAGAAGATGTTATTGACTGTGCCCTCCCTTTCACCTATTTGCAAGGTTAAAACAAAATTTAGTGGAAGAGATTACCACCGCAGTGCGAAGGCACAACTCAGCCAGCAGGCAAGGAACATGTGGAAGGAAAGGTAATATACTGATTGACCTTTCCTTCCAATTGCAGTCTAGGCAGCTTGCTGTCTTTTTTCACTGGGGGGGGATGTGACAGCTGACCCAGCCTATTTCCCTGGACTAGCAAACTGGGACAGTCCTTGGACAAGCGAGGCTGAGACCAGTACACACCTACAACGGCAGAGCACAACATTAGCTCTGTCCTAAGTAGCAGGCCCTAAGTATAATGCTGTAATCTTCTGGATTAGAGCTCTTCCTCCCTCCAAAAATGCTAGTTTCCTCACCAGAAGACAGTGGGGAAGACGTTTCCCAGGTGTAGAGAGGGGCAGCCAGTATGAATTATTCATATTTCTTGAAATAAAGAGCAACAGGTCCAACATTTCCCAAAGAACTTTGCTAATGGGTATTGACAAGAAAAACTTAAAAGTTCCTTTGTAAAAGTTCTGTATTCAAATAAGTTTGAGAAACACCTAATACAGCTCAGAGAATTTACTTACTGCAAGATTTCCCCAAGATTTTCTAAATTATTGGCATTTTATTTAACAAGATCAAGGGCCATGGTCTGCAGTGTTCCCCAAATTAATGGAACCATGGAACACTTTGGGGAAAACATCACTGAGGCACATACACAGAACAAGCTTTGAGAAATGTAAGTTTAACTGAGCCTTCACTTTAGTACAATGATAGGATGACCATCAGAAAAGCAGAGACCAAATCACTGCCATGGGATACACCAGTGACTGCATTTAGTAACTGAATTTCACAGTCTGGTATTGCACTCTGATGAAAGAGGTAGGTGCCTTACACTGTAATTCAATCAAGTGTCCCCTAGTACACCTTGAAAGACTGCACAACAATTCCAAGAGAAGACTGAAAACAACAGCTACATAAACAAATCCCTCGTGCACAACAGTGATCAAATCGCTAAAGAAATAAACCCAAGGCATAAAAACACATGACTACCATGCCATAGGTCTACAGTTCATGTGAAAGATACACCCAGGAAATAAGGACTATTATCACAGCCATGTGTTTCTAACAGTGACAGAATAATACAACTAAGTCCCTATTTATGAATGGTTAGGCTTACCTTTGTTCCCTTTTCCCCATTGGCAAATTCCCTGATCTCCTTGGACAAATCTCCTATTTCTGAGACTTCCACTTCCATTCAGGAAGTAGACAATCACAAGAGACCATTACTCTCAATTACATGTGTGAAGATGTGAAGAAAAGCTAGAAATGAAAAGTATGTTATCACTTTGTTTGGTTCCTCTCTTACCCATCTATGGCAGATTCCTCCTCCTCCTGACATTCCACCATGATAGTCATGGGCCTTTTCCTTCAAGAGTTTATCACTCTGGAATTCCCTTTTTAGGTTTACTTATGCCCTTAGCTTTTTAAATTATTTTTTAAAGTATGATTTTGTAGCTTACACAACTTGTTTTGACTGTGAAGATAACAACAATGGTCTCTTGTCATTGTCCACATTCTAAGTGGAAGAGGAAGCCTGAGAAATAGGAGATGTTGCTTTTTCATGTGTTTATAATTTTGAGTAGGTGCCAAACATTTTGAATGACAGAACACTAGAAATTGAGGTAAATAATATTTAGCTCCAGGAAAAGGTGTGTCTCTTCTATGCCACACCACTTGAGTCAGGGTGATGAATCATTCTGCTCACTACCTGAACTGTGCAGGTACTGTTGAGATCCATGGTCAAGAAAAGAAACCAGCAATACAAACAGATGTGGAGATAGCCAAGATCTTGATGTTACCAGACAAAGACTCAAAAATAACTATGCAAAAGGATACAGTGGCAAAGGTGTGTGACAACATGAATGAAGACATGGCAAATTTCACTAGAGAGATAGAAACTATTATAATAATAAAGAACAATAGGAAAACCTGAACTGAAAGATACCAGAGTGAAATGGACTTACCAGCTGACTGAGCAAAGCAAAAGAAGGGATAAATAAAGTTTAAGTCGAAATGACAGAAATTATCCAAAACGAATCACCAAGAGAATAAAGCATAAAGCAAAATCAAAAAAGAGTGTCTAAGATCTGTGGGACAATATCCAACTGCCTAACATAGGTACAAACGGAGCCCCAGAAGGAGAGGAGAGAAAATGAAGTAGAAGATATATTTGAATAGATAATGGCCAAAGGCTTTCCAAAAAAATTGATGAAAGGCATCAATCCACATATCCGAGAGGCTCAGTGAATTCCAAGCAGAATAAATACAAAGAAAATCATACTTGGGCACATCTTAGTCAAATCTCTTTTTCAGGCAAGAAGCAGATAAATATGTGTGAGATAGTGGGAAGGGAGAACTTATCAAAAAAAAATTAACTTGAAAAAATGTTAAAACAAGCAATGGTGTTATCAAGATAATCAAGCCAGTTACAATAAGATACCATGGTCTCCAAGCATTGGCCAGCAAGTGTGTTTGAGGTGCTCAGGTTGCTCTTCTCAGTACGGTCAGCAAAGAAACTACTTCTAAAACCCTACCAGAATCCATAGAACCACCCCCCCCAGGCAAAATAAGGGTTGCCTAGCTAAATGTTTAAATTACTTTTATAGAGTTGCTGGTTATGTTTTGATTTGTTTTTCTTTTTGCCTAGGGGTAGAGGGGTATAAGGATACAGAAGTCCTTGAAGGCAAAGAATCAATCTCAGTAATGCTTCATAAAGCTAGAGCTAAATTGGATAACCGGTACTTAACCCAACTGATGATCTTTTCACCTCTAAATTAAAAAGATTTCCTACACCCTTCCTCAAATAAATTGCTAATCTCATCTTGGCCAATTTCCTGTTACACAAGTCTTTGGTAAGCACTACTCTGATGACTCTGAGAAAAGTCAACAAATGTAATTCACCAGTTTTTTAAAGCCCTTGAAAAAAAGAATCCACCTAAGAACAAGACAGGTTGGGCTGTAACAATTCACCTATGCCTACTTAACCTTTGCCAGCTGAAACAAAAAAAGAGAGAGAGAGAAAGAAAACTGCTACAAAAATCTGTGTTAGGAAAGTTAGAAACGGGCCAAATTAAATAGTTCTTTCCCCTCAATATTTTCAGTCACAACATTTAAATGGCCTTAAAATAGAAATTCCAGCAACTAAAATATTAAAAGCCAATGATTATGGTTTTTACACTTGTTCTTTACCTCTATTTTGAAGCCCAATCCCAACCTTTTCTTAAAAACAAATATTTACTGGATAATGAATTAGGATGTTGGCAAGTAGTATCAGGAAAGAAATGCAACTTTGAAAACAAAAATAGAAATTTAAAACATTCTGAAAACTGCTACAAGGGTAACACAGGGGTCTGCTGGGGTGCTGGTAATGCTCTGTGTTTTAAATCTTGGTGTTACTTGGGTATAGTCAGTGTGTGAAAGTTCATTGATATCTGCATTTTTTGGATATGTGTTACTCTTACAGAAAAAAAAATCACTCAGATCTTTGGAATAATATCAAACTTAAAATATCTGTACTTTTCTGTATATATGTTACACCTCAATAACAAGATTTTTTTTTTTTAAAGATTAGGGAGTGATTCTTCAAAAGGCAGCAGGCTATACTCACCTTCAAGCTTAAGCACTAAATTCCGTCAATGCCTGGCCACAAAATGGCCAAATCGTTCAGGATGAGTTACCGGAACTGAATTCCAAAGGCATGTTTTAGCCCTGTAATTTTGACTGCTTCAATACTGTGTTTACATTATACATTATACGCAGAATCATGGAAAATAAATAAGTGGAATCCACTTTCTGTAGAATTACTTGTATGTATCTGAGTAGAGAGATGTTAGGCTGAAAAAATTGGGGTGCCCTTTGCCCACTTTTCAACTGAATTGTTAGGGCTCTAGAATTCTGTTAAAGCCAACAGAGAAATACATCCTTGTAAACTGGGAGGGACACACAAAGGAACAGTAAGGAGAATGAATGCTTTTCGGATAGTTCTGCAGCATTACGTAGGACCCTAGTGCTGTGGAGTCAGGTGGCAGGAGAGTGGGATATAGGTCAGAGGAGGTCTCTGGCACAGGAGGCAGATGAACATCACCACGGCTACTGTGGTTGCCTTCCTTTTGAACCCTGAGAAATGCCGCTCAGTACAGGGCGTCGCCCGGGAAAGGGCGGAGCGCCTCCTAGATGGTGGTGCAAAGGGCACGGTGTGGTGGCTAAGCGCAGGGACTAACTGGGCTTCCCCGTGTACTAGCCCTGGACCTCCTGCAAGTGATTTAACTTCTCTGCGCTGTCTGCCAAAGGCAGTGAACTGTGCACAGGTGTGCCAGGTGGACAGATCATGTTGTAAGTGTAGCCCCAAAATGCAACCTCAGACTCAGCCTGAACCTGAAGGGAACTGATCGTTTGGAATATGGGAAAACATTACCCTTCGAGTGTGATGTACAATGTCATAGCTTTGTCCTGTAAGCTGACAAGTGCAGTCCATGGGAGTTTAGATTGAACATCAAAGACATGGAGTTAAACAATGACCAGAGGAGAGGTGAAAATTCATTTACCTGTCCATTCAAGGCCTTCCTGATGATCCACACCATGTAGGTGTTTATCTATTTATGTCTAAGGCCTGCAGCTCAATCTGTTTTATCCTTTGATAACGTGAGTTTGCCTTGAACTCATTGAGAGACTTTCTGCTTTCCTTCACGAGTGGTCTGTGCCCTCCACTACTGGTAACGGAAGCAACTAACTGTGGTAAAAATCGAGAAAAGGTAGAGGGGGTTTTTTCCTACACCTTAGAAACACCCAAAACCTGTAGCAATTTTTAGAATCTCTGACTCTTCTATTGTTTTCACTTTTAAAGGCTTATGTTTTTCATGATGTTGCTTTCCAGCAATCCTAACTTCATGCCCAGTAAAAGTGACAGAAGTTTTGGTTTTTCAGGTTTACCCACTGTGTTTTGTTCCTGAACCTGGGTGCTGGTCGCACAGGATTGTCCAGTTTGTGGAAATTCATCAAGCTGCACGCTTGTGAATGTATGTTGTGTTTCAATAAAAAGTTTTATACACATGCGTACACACGCAAGTACACGCAATTTTTTTAAAAAATTGGCAGCCTCCACAAAAAGGAAGTAGTTGCAACTGCCAGGCATGGTCCAAGGGCACCACGGGTGGAAAGGGTCTGGTCCTCCTTCACCACTTCAGCTATGTCCATCACAGGCAGCCAAGCAGGATAGTTAAGAACAGGGATCCCAAGAGCCAGACCGACTGGGTTCGAATCCCGGCTCCCATTTTACTGTAGCCGTGCGATCCCGTGCAAGCTTCAGTGGCCTCACCTGCCAAACGGCCATCAACAGTACCGCCCTCCTGAGGACGCTGTGAGGAGTAAAGTTGTTAGTCCTGTGTGTACAGAACCTAGAACCAGGCGGACATGCGTCAGGGCTGCGTAAGGGTCAGCGGCTCCATGATTTGTAGGAGCACTGCTTCCATTCCCAGAGACTTCTTTAAGTCTCCCTTATACCATGTTTCTTGGCCTATCTACCTACTTTCATGTGGGGAGATTCAAGTGTACAGGAGAGGGTAGGGTTAATCATACTCCTCAGACAGAGAATATTATTCCCACCCGTCAGTTTATTTACTTGCATACCTAACTTTCGACACCCCTTCCCTGTCTCCAGCCCACCTTTCTAACGTGCCTGATGGATATTCAGCTATTTGTACGCGCTCCCGGAAAATGCAAGTTGTATGATGTGCATGTATTTTTAATCGACATTACCAGCATGGTCGTAAAGAACTGAATTTGTTTAAGCTCTGTTCCACACAGTAATATGTTTTAGGCTCCATCCACATTGCTGCTTGCCCCTTCAAGGCTGCTGCTTCTAACTGCTGGATGTTATGTGACGTACCCTGTTTTTCCAATCACTCTCTCAACTGCCTACACCCACAACATCCCCAAACTTTCTGGGGTAACAACAATGCTGCAAGAAGCATCTGTGTCCTCCAACAGCGGCCAGTTCTTTTGGATCGGGATTGGTGGGTCGTAGGGCAGACTGTGTCTAGTTTAACTAAGAACTGTCATTTTACTACCCAAAACAGCCCGATCACTCTACGGAATGTGTGCACCAGACCATTTCATTATAAGAACAATCTTAATGAGGTTATCCCCCCGCAGTATGGATGAGGAAACAAGAGACTCTGCCTCGGCCACACAACTAATACACAGAACTTGAGAACAGTCTGCGTGATGGCAAAGCCCGCCTGCATCCCGCCAGGGACAGCCATACAGGAGCATCCCTTCCATGTCACCTATTCCCTCCATTCCGGTCTGGCCCATCACATTACCTTGTGCATTCTCCTAATGTTCACGCCCATACTCAAGGTTTAAAAAGCCCTTTCTGGGACTTCCCTGGTGGCCCAGCGGGTGGCACTCTGAGCTCCCGATACAGGGGGCCCGGGTTCAATCCCTGGTCGGAGAACTAGATCCCGCATGCATGCCGCAACTAAGAGTTTGCATGCTGCAACTAAGTCCGCATGCCACAACTAAGACCAGGAGTGGCCAAAATGAATAAATAATAAATAAATTTCTCTTTTGAAAGCCTTTTCCTTCTTTCAGGGCCCTGATGAAAACCCACCGGCTCCAGGAAGCCTTTTCTGACTGTGGCTCACAGATGTCTTTTGGTTCAAAATCAATGCCCCTCTGATATTGTTTACCAAACAATTGATTACTGTCTCTGCATTATTTCTTTGCCAATGACATTACATTCTTGAAGGTAAGAACTAAATCCTACAAGTTATATTCCTCCATGCCTACCACACAGCTGAGTATATGACAGACATTCAAAAATAAGTATAACTGTACAGACTTTTAACAATGCAGACATTCTACCTCAAGGATCATCTAGTCCTAAACCCTTATCTTACAAGACGGAAAAAAAAAATCCTCTAAAAGTTAGATAATGATTACCTGATAACCATAGTAAGAGTAATCATAATTTAAAGGATAGCTACAATTTTTCTGGCACTCATTAAGTGCCTATCTATGAGGTAAAAACTTTTCATACATTCTCTCATTTACTCCTCAAAACAATCTCATGAGGTGGATATTATTTTGTTCTCAGATGAAGAAACTGAGGCTTTCTCAGGGTGATTAAGTAACTGCCCCAAAGTCATAGCTATTAAGTTGCAGATATGAGATTCACACCTACTTTAGCTGGGACCAAAGGCAATTCATAGATGGCTGATGTACAAACAAACAAACAAAAACTATAAGCTGCCTCAAAAATTTCTGTCATCAATGTATCACCCCTAAAAGCCTTTGCAAAAAAAGTTTACGTAGTACAACATTTTATATGACTAAAATATTCCCAGAATAATTATGGCAACCAATCTTCCCAGCCCCTTCCCCATCTTTCTACCTCCTTAAATATAGTAACAAGTATTACATCCTCCAAAAGAGAAGAAATTATTCTTTAACACTTCAAATTCCTGGGACTAGGAGGGTGTTAATTACCATCCAGAAATTCAAAGCATAATAAGGCTCAAAAATGTAGATATTTTAAAGCCTATCCCCTTAGTACTTGAAAAATCAACCTATTTTTTTTGCTCTTATAGAGAGAAACACAATTCCACGATTTCCATGGCTTCTATTCTACATCATCTTTTCAACTATGAACTCTGGTCAATGCAGCCTCTTGCCCCCTCTGAACAGTGGGTTTCTAAGGTCTCAGAGACATTTACTCTTCAGAGAGATAAAAATGAAAAAAGGATCAATCCTAAAAGGTTTATAGTAGTGAGAAAAGAAGACCATCTGCTCTGAGATAGCTCTGGGCTTATTTTCCCAGCAGGGGAGCCCAGGTTTTATAAACCTTATTCTCATTAGAAAAAGGTAGAGAAATCGCTGAGAATTAGTATAAAGGATTTTCAAGCCCTAAGGCATATTGAAACAATGTATCTTAGAATTATATGCAGGGTTTTGGTTAGCTGGAATATCTGTCCATTTGGGGAGTTTGGTTTGTTTTTTAAGAGGATAGAATGTTACAGCACTTTCTGGTTTTGAAATGTATTAGATGCTATGCCCACCGCTACTTACTGTCACATGCTCAAAATTTCAATACAGTCTCTATGAACCTATTTATTCTGGATCAGCAAAGCTTCCAATGAAAAATGACAGTTCATCTAGAATAAATCTTCATTATTCTTTTATGCTGAAATGCCAGGAGGTTTGAAAACTAATCCTCTGTACACTCTTGTGTTATCTTCTGTCCACCTCCTGTCTCCCCAGATCGTGTCCCCGACGCTCCCATATCAAATTGATTTTTATTTAACAGAAGCCTTTACCAGCTCCACAAATAACTGCTCTGTGGTCTTTGAACTATTATTCCTATTGCCCGTTTTCTTCATTCTTTGTTCATTTAATGTGTTACAGCATTCATACTGGGGGTAGACAGGTGAGCATATTCTCCAAACAAAAGACATTTTAGAAATTCCCAGTGGACAAGTTTAGCCAATCAGAGGTACCTTACTTACCTTTGATTTCTCCCTAACTCTTTAACTCTTATTCAAATAAAACAGGTTTAAAAGCTTGTTTTCCTATACTCAAAGCACTTTCGAAGGCTTTCGAAGACTAAGATTAAAAAAATGCAGGCTAAAAAAAAAAAAAAGCCAACTCCTTGAGCAGAAAATGAGCACCTTATTTCTGGTCCATATTTTCCCCCATAGCTTTAAAGTAAGTAATTCTGTTTTAAAAATTAACATCCGTTGAAGACACTGATAGAAGACCACCCAAAAATAATGTCTTGCAAGTCATGAGAAAGGATGCCGTTTGTAGAGGGATTTTAGGATTGAGAAATGCTATTCAAAAATCTCAGACTAAACGGTGAAGTATCTAGTTATAAATAGCCTTGATGGAAAGAAACATAATTCCATAATTTGATTAAGGGAACATTTAATAAACTCTCATTTAATAGAAGAGAAAACCTTGAGCAATGGGGTCTCAGTGATAAGTGGCTGCCCACCGCCATAGAGCTGGTTTATGACAAAGCCCAATGTACAACCCAGTCAAGGATATTCTTCCCGCCCCGCTGTATTGCTAATGAGAAACTAAGTATCTCTACTTGATCACACTTCTTCCCAGATTACAATGCCGACTCAACAAAATCAGTGTCCTCAAAAGATTTGGCAGCTGGTTTACTGTAAATTGTTACTGACCCAGGGTTTTTTTTACTACAACTCAGATTATTGAGTTGAAGAAAATACAGTGCAGATTCTAAGCACCAATGTACTTACAACAAAAGGTCACTGGCTACACTGGTGCATATTTCCATTTTCTATTTGTTGTCCAAGTAACCTATCCACACAAGAAATGTGGTTTCCCCCATCAGTTCCTAATATTAGGGGAAAAATTTAGGCCTTTCTCAAATTCCTAGTCCTGTAGTATTTGGGGGAGGAAAGGATTTGACCTTTAAAGCCTATTTGTTAACACTGGCTGAACCTATTCACACAGCACATTAAGGCACCAGACATTTTCTTTATAGCAGTCTAATGAGTTCCTCTTAGAGTGTGTCTAGAAAAATAAGCCATGATTCTCACTCAAGACAAAATGGAACAACAGAAAGACTCAACAGAAGAAACACAGGTAATTTACAGTGTAATATACAACTGTTTGCACGGGTGAGGCACAGCATTTCTGAAAATGCCAAGCAGAATGAAATTAACACAGGAAAAAAGAAAGAGGAGGAACAAAAGCACACGCTAAGTTGAGTCCTTAAAACACCACTGACCAAGAGGTACATGCTGGGTGTAATAGTGGATTAACCACTTCATAAGCGGTTAAGCACATTAACAGTGTGCTTAACCACAGGATGTTTTAGTGCCTCATTAATGAAAACTCTTAGGCGGGGTCTGAGAAGGACCTGGTGTACTCTGAGCTGTGCTCTACTTTAGCAAGATTCACATGATGAATCCATTCACCTTATTCAGAGCTAGTTTATTTTTTTCCCTCACATACTAACAGAACTTTCATAACTTCATCACAAGGATCCTGAGCCAAAGTGAGTTGTCTGGAGCTTGGGTGTGGGGGGCACCCCAGGTACTTAATAAATGTAACAAAAGGCTATGACATTTGGAGTCCACTTTCAAATACTGCCACACAGGCAGTGTGATATTATGTATTGGTTAAAATTATATCCTATACCCAGTCAGTAGGCCTGATCAGGATTGACTCTCCCTCCCCCAGGGTGGTCAACTAGCATTACATCAGAGGTATCTGTATCTCAGTCACACCTGAGATTTTGCTAATCGGCATACTGAAATGGAATGGGTTTTCATTGCCGAAATCAAACTCAGTGTTCTCAGGATGTTAGAAACAGGCATTCATTGTTGAAACTAGCGGTATTTCAGGTAAGTGAATCGGCAAAGTCAATTTAGAGATATTCTCTACCCTTGCATGAGCAGCGCATAAGAATCTATGAAGGTCTGTAACTTGGACCCTTAGGACTGGCACCCGAGGTCCAACTATTCAATGGCCTTATGTCCAGCAGCTGGGGCACAGAAGCCCCATTGCACGATGCCCACCATAAAAATGAGAGAATCCTGCCTCCGGAAAGTTGTCAGGTCATCAACCTTAAGTGGAACCTTCCAACGAGATTTGGCTGGAGCACTTAAAAGGCGTGAGAGCAGGGACTTCACTGAGTTTATAGGACAGGCTGCAGGAATGCTTTGTGCCTGTTTGCCAGGAAATGTCTGTTTAATAAAAGTCTGTGTGCAGCAGAGCTGGCCTGCGACTTACTTGAGCTGTGTGGGAACAGCAAATCCTTGCTCAAAACCTCAGCCACTTTTCTGTAGACCATAAGAGTTGGGCATGACCAAAATGACTTAAGACTATTCTCAACAAATATGTCACACGTGGAACTGCTGTGCTGGAGCCCACCCACACCAGCTTGGTAAATTTCCAGGAATTTTACAAGCCAGTTGTTAGATACAGTCATTAATTGATTAAAAATATCTAAACTTCCAATGCAACACATTATATTGAAAACAAAGGTAAGAGATACTCAGAATTGGTTCACTTCCTAATTTTCTGCTATATTTTAACTAGGATTTGTGTCAATTGGATCTGTATATGTTAGAGCTCCACTGGGCATCTCTTCTCAGCTCTGAAGTCGCTTTTGTCAAACTGCTGTCTGAAATTGGCTGCGGTGGGAGTATTTACACCACAGAAACCAGCAGGTGCTACTTATCAGGGTTTTGCTTGTTTTCAGGTCTGGTGATTCAACGCCAGAACTCCCTTGGTGTGAATGGCCTTCGATGAATAGAGAAGACTTTGCCTCCTCTAAAGCCTTCAAATACACCAGCATAAATAAAAACCCACAACACCCTTTTCCTCACAAGGACCACACCGCCATGCACCATGCGACAGGACACACTCACTTTTGAAGCAGCTGGGTCCACTAGTCTCTGGCGATGTCGGGCTGAGTTGAAATGGCTCTTCGGAGGCTGCCCTTCCTGACAGGGAATGGAAGATGGGGATGAACGAGGTGGGAGAGGAGAAGGTGGGGCGTGGGATGATGGGAAAATGGTCGGAAAAGGGAGAGGGACAGCATTTAACGGCACTGTACTTGTCTGTTTCAGCTAAAATCCAACAATAAAAAGACATGACACGATTTTCCCCCACAAAACCACATGCCACGTGCAAGCCATTTTATTAAAAATAGCCTTGTATATGCATGTGTGTGATAAAGTCATGAACACAGCCCAGTATCACATTTCCCATCAAATCTGTACTTTCCTGTTACCTGATATTGCCCCTAATTATATTTCAAGAATACTAAGGAAAACTGGAGCACGATTTCCCTGAACATGAAGTCAATCTTCCTAGAATAGCAGAAGGCAGTAAGGGGCATTCTTAGACTTGCCGCCCATTTGGATATCACCAAAAAGACACGGAAATCACCGTCTTCCCCAAAACCATGAAAACTCTCTTGCCTCAGAAGCTCCTCTCTTCTTCATATTGGCAGAATTCCTGGTGTCTGAAAGCCACCAAAAATTCTGCCCCTGAATGCAGTTAAGTTTTATTGGATCGAACAGAGATTGAGCATTAAGTTTATAACCTAACCTGTGTAGAAGGGTGGTCGTTTCCTTAGACAAACCCTTGTATATATATTGGACAAATGGATCACGCAGAAAGACTTAACACCTCCCATCACTCATTCCATGTCAAACACACACAAACACACTCACACACACACAAACCCAAGCAACTGTATTTTAAAGGAAAAGTCTGGAATAGGGACCCCCATGAATGGTATAGAATTTCACTTCTCCATCTTTCAAAGTTGGATAACAGTAAACAAGAATCTAAGAAGCAAGCACAATACACTGTGAGCACTGACTTCAGGGGTGGGGAGATGAAAGCAACAGAGAGACGGTCTCAGAAAACTCCTGGGCGTAAAGCCCCTGGTCCAAGTGAGCATCTACCTAGGGAGTGAAATATCTGTCAGATGAGTATTAGCATCTGCTCACAGAGGAGAGTGAAAAGACCTCTACTTCGGTAAAAATGCAATGTCTGTATTATAATACTTGAGAATTCTTTTCTTTTTTTCTTCTAAGAATAACAGCTCTGTTACTTTTAAGACATGGATCAATCACACCCACTTGAATTGCCAACAATCACTGCTTCGGTATCCAAAGTATAAGGCTTACCTTTCAAAAAGGAAATGTCATAAGTAGCAGATTGCATGTCAGGATTATGTTTTTCCTACTAACTGCCCTGCCAACACACATTCTTTCCCTACCCTCTTCTGAAAAAAATGCAAGGCGATAGTTTTAAATCTCGGTTGACCTAGAAAACGTACCAAAGCTTTGACAGCAGAAATTGTTCTCATTAATTCACTGAATATTTGGCAAAACAAAACAAACAAAATTGAGTATGATTTCCCATTCAATAGAATCAATAGATTTTACATGAGAAATAGTTTTTTTAAATCGGGTTATTTATTTAGCTTGATTTGAAGCCTCCTTTAAATTTAATGGTTTTTCAGAAAGTGGTTTAATGCTTTTTCTCCTAAAAAAAAGTTATCAGATGTAAATAAATACTTATCCTCATTAATATATCTGGAGAACTATCTGCCCTTATCAACCTCCCTATGGAATGATTTCAACCAATTTAAGAGTTCCAGTGCACAGTGCCAGGCTCCCACTCATCAGGAAAAAAATTAATCTTGGCGTTAAATACACAATTACAGTCAATGTGCAAATTAACTAAATCCTGAGCCTGTGGTTTATTGCTTTTCTTCTGACTTCAAGGTGAAAAATGTTATATATTTTTTAATTAGCTAATTGCACCATGAACTCAGCAGGGGGCAGATGTAGATATTAAACTGAGACTCTCAATCTTAAACTCCCATTTTGTGAAAGGCTGGTTTAAAGAGAGCAAGCACATCCTTCAAGGGGAATGGAGGGGGCAGGTGGGTTTTTAAAACCTGGTCTCCACTTTGTCTCATTTATTATGAAGTACAATGACTCTGTAACAATAGTCTGCTTGTGATGAACAAATAGGCCTATGAGATAATCAATATATTTACACAGATTCCAGTAATACATCTTAATAGAAACCAAAGAACAGCCTGGAGGATTAATGTCATTTTAATGAATTGCTTATGGAATAGAAATAAAGGGATTCTGAACAGCTCAGAGCAAGTTTTTCTCCATATGGCCCATGTCTTAAACTCATCTTAATTTTCAAAAATAGTCACACTGTATGTATTCTGTTGTTGACAAAAAAAATTGGTGGTGGTCGGTGGCTTGTGTGTTCTAGAGTTACTGAGGCTTTGTAGAAAGGTGGACATAGCTATGTCCTAGATAGGAACCCTTGAGAAGAATTTAATTCATTAGACACTGGACATGTCACCTTCTTCACTTTAGGGAGACCTTCATTTAAAAGCTTTCCTTTCTTATTACAGGCCAGATTCCCACATACAGCCAGGGAAGGTATCTGACCATAGCCAGCTCTATGAGTTCAATTGTGAAATATTTTACATTCTTTAAAAAGCAAACAGGGCCCTCAAAAATGCTATGGTAGGAAAGCAACATCCTTATATAAAAAATTTGTATGTATAGCTTTCCATGTTCAAGAAAAACATTAAATTATATCTCTCAGGCCAACATTAAAGACAAAATTTGTGCCTTCATTTTCTTCCAAAATTCTTAGTCCCAAGAATCCATTTCTCCTCCTAAATGACAGCCTTCAGCCTCTGGTATCTGTCATTCCAGTCTGAGACATCAGTCTCCAGGTACCATTTACCTCCTGGCTAATGCCATCAACATCAGCAAAATAACAGATCGGACCTGGGTGGGCCCCACGGGGCTCTCAACTGGATGGCTTATTTACATATGTAAATAGGGGCTCTTTACTACCAGGGGAGGGGGCAGAAGGAGGAGGGTTGAATTCCTCACCATTAGTTTCGTGGAAACAGAAGCACATTATGTTGCTTAGGTTAACTTACCAAAATCATTTGCTGTGATCATCACCACTAATAAAAGTAACAGCCCTCAGTTATGTAAATAAACTATTGAAAGATGACAAAAGAAGTGTTGACATGTACATAACCTGGAAACTTAATGAGGCATATTTCATCTCCATGCTAAATGCTTTCATCAAGACTTCTCCTGTTAAGTAAGTCATTTTGGAAATTATAAACTTCCCTTAACACTGCAGATCATACTTTTTAAAGAAATTATTGTTCCTTAAACATTACACATCTGATAGCGTAGTACTTTAGCCTAATTTGCATCACATAAACATATTTACAAGAATGTTCTGTGGAAACATTCTTGTAAATAATGTGTGTGTGAAATAATGGGTGTCCAATGAATTTAGTGGCTGACATCAGATTATTTAAATGCCTAACTCTTTAAATCAGGTATAAGTTACTCTATGTCAAAATTAGAGCCACAAGGAAAATTTTAAACTAAGTGTATCTATAATTTTGGCATTAGTTTCATTATTTTTTTAAGAAATATATCATTAGACATTTCCAGCTACATATTTTAATATAAGAAAAAAAAATAGAAAAATCACATAATTGTTTCAAGGGCTCCTAGAGGACTTCTTAAAAATCCATTCAAAGGAGTTTTAATTCTGAAAAAAATCACATGCATTCTTGGATAAGAATAAGCATTTTTACCCAACTCTGAGACATCCTTTTGTCTGAATAAATATATTTCACCCCCAATCGAAGCTCTTACTTAACACTATACTTAAGTACGTACAACAAAGCTACTGCAAACTGGCCCTGGTAAAGGCACCCCTGCACATCAATAAAGCAATTTAGGATCATGCAAAGGCAAAATACCCCATGAAAATAAATCAATTGGAAGAATTCACAAGCTGGGGAGATCTAGCAATTACCAGGTGTATCAAAATAGGGATCAGATCCTCAAATGAACATGGAAGAAATGTGCTAGGATACATTTTCGACGATGATATTATAGGCTTCTAAAACTATGGAACAAATCCCACAGTAATTTATGAAAACCTTCATAATTCATAACCTTGTAAAGATGAAAGTACATCATGTTTTTCTTGTCTCTTTTCAAACCCAGGTTTTTCAACTTGGCTCAAGAGGAGAGTCACCAAAATAGGATAGGGGAAGGGATACTCCCACCTATGAAAGCAAACCCAGTGACTTTCTAACTTCTCACTGTGATGCTCATTGAGAAATATATTTTGCATCATGAAACAATGCCTCCCAATACTACCAGCAATGACTCTATTTTCTGATCTAGTTTAGTTCCTTTTTAAACAAACGCTGGTCTCTACTACTAAATTGATGATTTGACCTGCAGTTAAAAAACAGACCAAGGAAGTGTTCTTCAAGGGTCATGAGGGGACTTCCCTGGAGGTCCAGTAGTTAAGACTCTGTGCTTCCACTGTAGGGGGTGTGGGTTCTACTAAGATCCTGAAAGCTGAGGGGCGTGGCCCCTCAAACAAAAGACACTTTCATGAGATAGGACTCACCTAGTAACTCCTTACAAATGCTTTAGGCTGTGTCCTAAACTTCGGTCATTTATTTTTTCCCCATATCCATGTACTATGTGTACTATTACATCCACTGCATATACTATTCATTTCTCAATTGCTTTCTTTAAAAAGATGACTCTGGTTTTTAAAAACTTCTATACTTCAATTTTTAATGATGGTTTAAGAAATAACATCTTGAAATCATGACTTGGTTGTGCTAGTTACATTTTTTCTACTATATATTAAGAAAAATACATTAAACATTATATAAAAACATCTGTGTACTGACTAGAATCATCTGTGTGCAACCTGTAGTGTCCACGGCACCTCGGGTGGCAGCCGATAGGCGTGAACAGCCCAGGCTCTGCAGTGTTTGTGGTGGGAAGAGGGGTGGTCACCATTTACGACTCTGCCGTAACATCTCCCCCCTCAACGCCAACTGCCTACTCTGAGATGACAAACAGGGACTGTAAACTCACACGTCCCTGACCCAATTCCGGACGTTTGTCCCCCAGGTCTGCCCTCCTCGGTGTTCCTCATCTCTAGCAAAGGGCACCACCACTCACCCAATGACCTAGGAGTCGCTGACCGTCTTGTCCTTAAATTCAGTTCCCATGGGCCAAATATCAACCCCACGACCCCTATCCAACCCATCAGCAAGTCCTCCTGGTGTTAACTTCAGAATGTATTTCAAAATTCAACCTTTCTTACTTTTACCATTATCAGTCTCATCCAAACCATTTACCTGTATTTGGTTCCTAGGGCTGCTGGGACAAAATACCACAAATGGGGTGGCTGAGAAAACAGAAGTGGACTGTCTCCCAGTTCTGGAGGCTAGAAATCTAAAGTCAAAGTGTCAGCAAGGCTGGTTTCTCCTGAGGGCTGTGAGGGAAGGCTCTGCTCCAGGCCTCTCTCCTTGGCCTCTAGACGGCCACCCTCTTCCCACGTCTCTTAACATCATCTTTCTTCTCTGCGTGTCTGTCTCTGTGTCCAAATGCCTCCTTAATTATAAGGACATCAGTTATATTGGATTAGGGACCACCTGAAAAACTTCCTTGTAACTTGATCATCCTACTGTTAAGACCCAATGTCCAAATAAGGACACATTCTCAAGTAGAGGGGTTAGGACTTCAACATATTTGAGGGGAGACACGATTCAACCGATAACACCATCCCAGCCATCCAGACACCAGCAATAAGCTCCCATCCCCATTCGCTACTTTTGTCCTCCATAGAGGCTGTCTTTCCAACAGCAGACAAAGCCACCCTAATAAAATATATATGATATCACTATTCTCCAAACTCTCCATACCTTTTCCTTCCACTCACACCAAGTCCTTCCAGGTCATGTAAAGCAGGGGTCCCCAACCCCCGGGCTGCGGACCGATACTGGCCCGAGGCCTGTTAGGAACCCGGCCGCACAGCAGGAGGTGAGGGAGCAAAGCTTCACCTGCCGCTCCCCACCGCTCCCCATCGCTTGCATTACCGCCTGAACCCTAACCCCCACCCCGACCATGGAAAAACTGTCTTCCATGAAAGTGGTCCCTGGTGCCAAAAAGTTGGGGACCACTGCTGTAAAGCCTCAGGCAACCTAGCCCTGCTCCCCGCAACCCCTCACTCACCCGGGCCACACTGGTCTTTGTGCTGTTCTTAGTGCCCTTCAAGCACCTTCCCAGCACAGGGTCCCCGAGAGTCCCTTCACTGGAAAACACTTTTTTTTTTTTTTTTTTTTTGGTATTTTTGCAAAGTATGCCTATTCACTCCACTCAGGAAACCTCACCTGTCCCCTCTTCAAAGAGGACTCCCCCCCCAATCACTCCGTTTCCCCCTTGTCCTCCTTTACTTCCTAACAGTTATTACTGCCTGAAGGTACATTGTATGTGTTTATCTTTTTTTCTATAAGCTCTACGAAGCCAGGAGCTTTGTCTCAATGGTTCTGGCACTTGGTAGATGCTGGATAAATAATTATGAAACCAATAAATGAAGCATGTGTATTTATATGATGCACCAGCTCATCCATACCCCGTGTTTCGGTCAGGGTTCCTGCAGGAAACAGAGGGCACCCTCAGACCAGGTAGTTTGAGAAAATTCTGATAAGGGAATCACTTAGGAGTAGGGCTCCTTCACCTTCTTTAGGCCAGAAGAGGCAAAAGGGAGGGAGCTGCTTCTAGAACCTGAAACAGAGAGCTGGGTACAGAGGGTCACCTTCAGAAGAGCATTCAGCCAGCCTGGACTGATGCTGGGGAAGGGAGACAGAGAAAAATGACTTCCATCACTTTCTTTATTTCTCCCTCCTTTCCTCCAATTGCCTGCTCCCCCACTGGTCCAAACCCGATGGCAGAAGGGGGATGCAGGTCCCCAGAGGAGGGGAGTAGAGGGAGAGAGAAAGGAGGAGGGAGGGTGGGGAGGCAGGAAGAGAAAGGATGAGGAGTGGGGAAAGGGAGAGGAGGAGAGAGTGGGGAGAAGGGAGGGGACAGAGTTAGGGGAGGGGGAGAGTAGGGAGAAGAGGAGAGTAGGGGGAGGGGGAAAGTGGAGGGGAGCGGGAGAGAGAAAGGTGCAAAGTGATTTGGACATCAAAGAAAAGATAAGAGGTACCCACTCCATCACTGAGCACACGCTAACAGCAGCAACCACAGTGGCTGCGTCCCTTCTAGTTCCTCTTCCAAGTCCCAGTTTCTTCCACAGCATGTGCTGTTCCACCTTCACAATGGCCCTTGCTGTACTGAATCCGGGGTGTGCATTAGCACCGAGCCCTGTGGACACACCTCTGGGAAGCCACACGGTACTTCTCTTATCTGGCTCTCGCTTCCCAGAAATGCTGAAAGGGTGAACTAGATATTATCTGTGAAGCACCACGTATTTAATGACGGGGATTTTTCTTTCGTCAGGGTTTCACATTAATGTAATTTTGGTAGGTCTGCAGTCTCAAGTCAAAAGAAAACCCTGGGATTGGATTCCTAATGAAATTCTTGCTTTGAATTTCAATTTACTTCCCAACCCAGGCACATTTCAATTTGCCTTTTGAAGTTATTCAACATTAGGAAAGTAAAAAAGCTAGTCTGCATCTAATCCGCTAAGATTCCACGGAGAAGGGAGCTCTAGCAGTCAGTCTCTGAGGGGCGTCGGGAAAAGATCACCTGGGGGCCAGTCTCCTCCCCACCAGTCACTCAGCCTCCCTGGACCTCAGCAACCACATCTGTAATGAGGCACGATGCATTTGAGGGTTTGAAATTCCAAGACCCTCTCTGAAAGTTAGCTGCATGTTGTAAAGATCAAAAATATCCAGGATACCCTGTTTTTGTTTTTTTTTTAACATCTTTATTGGAGTATAATTGCTTTACAATGGTGTGTTAGTTTCTGTTTTATAACAAAGTGAATCAGCTCCACATATACATATATCCCCATATCTCCTCCCTCTTGCGTCTCCCTCCCATCCTCCCTATCCCACCCCTCCAGGTGGTCACAAAGCACCGAGCTGATCTCCCTGTGCTATGCAGCTGCTTCCCACTAGCTATCTATTTTACATTTGGTAGTGTATATATGTCCACGCCACTCTCTCACTTCATCCCAGCTTACCCTTCCCCCTCCCCACGTCCTCAAGTCCGTTCTCTACGTCTGTGTCTTTATTCCTGTCCTGCTCCTAGGTTCTTCAGAACCCTTTTTTTTTTTTTTTTTAGATTCCATATATATGTGTTAGCATATGGTATTTGTTTTTCTCTTCCTGACTTACTTCACTCTGTATAACAGTCTCTAGGTCCATCCACATCACTACAAATAACTCAATTTCGTTTCTTTTTATGGCTGAGGAATATTCCTTTGTGTATATGTGCCACATCTTCTTTACAGGATACCCTGATTTAAAAACATTCAATTACTGGAATCATGTCATAGCTCAAATTTCTTGCAGGCTTCGTAACGTGTGCGTTTTGGGAATCACAGTATTGACTTGCTATTTAGAAAATGTTTACGTTTACTGCCGTTCATAGAGAAATGTTTGGGTCTTCGACTGTATTATACCCGTCAGTCAATGATCCTTTGTTAGAGCATTTCAGAACATTACATATTGATTCAAATTAATGAATTTTGTGTCGATGACGGTTAACATATTTTACCATAGACAATAAGTTTATGGATGTAATTACTGACTTGAGCTCCAAAAACACAGCACAATTATACTGCAGCACATATGTCAACCCACTTAAGTCACTTCAATTTAGAAAAAAATTTAATGATATCACATGCCACACTTTTTTTAATGAGAAAAATTACAAGATACCTAAATTAAGAGGACCAATTTTCCATAGGGAAATCTGGGAGAAAAATTTAAAGGTAAACCAATTTTCTGAAGGCAAAATAAAATTTTCAACATAGCTCTGAGTTGTACCCAAAGCAAATTATTGCTGGCAAGTAATATGGCTCTGATAATTAGACTTGATTGGGGTTTAAATTAAGCAGAGGGATGAACTAGACTCCTCAAAGCCATTCTGATTTGTTTCATCTGTTCTAGCAGCCATGGGGAGAATGGGCAGGGACCCAGGAAGGGGAAAGCAGCCTGGCTTTGCAGATGAGGGTAGTATACTGTTTAACTGATCTCTCTCCCTCATCTTGTAGCTGCTTATCAGAGATTCCTCCGTGAAAGAGATGAAGTGCCTACACACGTAGCCAATCATAATTACAACACTGAATACCTGATATAACACTGCTAAACCACAACACAATGACAACCATGTGTTTTTTATTTTTAACCACAAGGCAGATCACTTGTGGGGTGTGGGGGGTATATGGGTGAAAGGTCATCTTGTCACTCCTTCTCATTAATAAGGCCCTGGATGCTTAGAAGACATAAACTTCTTAAACAGGTACAAAAAAAGAAAGCTCCTCATGTTCAGGTCACGTTGCTATAATTCCATTTGCCACTCTTGAAACAAAGCCCACGTTTATCTGGAGAATGTAAAACATCGAATTTTGACTTCTCCACTAGTGTTTCCACTTGCTAGGCTTTGCCCTGTGTGGTGCACAGCATGTGTGGAAGGCACTTGATCATAGTGGAAAAGGTCCCCAAGACCCGCAGATGTTTGCATCTGTAAAATGGGCAAAACAGCTGCCTCCACTGGATTGGAGTCCTTAGACTATGCAACAATTTTCCAAGGGGTATCTTTATCTTACCGTCTATTTTTTTTTATCAAATTCAAAGATAATTAGAAAGCAGTGATACTAAAGAGTGAATTAAATGCAGCCACTGGTTTTGGGGAAGCCGGGTGAAAGCCTGTCACTGAGTGCAATATCACGTGAAATGAATGATTTAAGTACAAGTGGAAAAATATCTAATGGGGACAGCATGGTCCTTGGGCATCTCACACTCTTCAAAGTGAATGACAGCCGTGGTGGCAGGAAGAAGGCCGTGCTACGTAAGGGCTCTTTCTCCTGGAAGCCAGGACATGAGTAAGACCGTAAGTCACATGTTTATGGCTCTCTTAGAATTGTACTTTTAATACAGCAGTAAGGTTTTGGGTTTAGCAGGTATTTGCTTGTCCTTTACCAAATATCTCAGCATACTTGAGGTCACTGAATTTAAAAAGCCAAACTGATAAATCAGTGCTACCCTCAATACGTAGTTCAATATATCTTATTATTGATGGATTCTGACCAGTGAGAGATCCTTTGGGGTAGTGATTAAAAGCACAGACAGTGTGGCCACTCTTCCTGGATTTGAATTCCAGCTTCACTTCTTACCACCTCTGTGATATCAGCTACATTTCAAATCTCTTTATACCTTTATTTTCTCATTTGTAAAATGGGGACAGTAAAAGTGCCCATTTCATAAAGCTGTAAGGAGGATTTAAGTAGTTAATACATGTAATATACAATAGAGTTGGGTCACAGGAAGTGCTACGTATAACTGTTAACTATTTAAAAATGTATATTCACAAAAATATTTATTCTCCTCTAAGGACCTTGCAATTTGACTTAGACAGTAAAATATGCTACCCTAGTTTTTTTTGTTGTTGCACGAGAAGCAAGGTTCACACTTAGAGAAGTGTTACTCCTTACTGGAAATCGCGGAATACCCCTGATTCCTCTAGGAGTGCTTTAGGGTTAAGTATTTTTTCAAGATTAAGTATTGTATTAAGGAGTTAAAGACCAAAGTCTTACAATGTTTCTTTAAATATCTGTTTCAGCTGCATAAGATTAGCACGTTTTTCTTGGCAAGGAACACCTTTTCCTTTTTCTGCTGGAGTATTTTTTTTTGTCAGCAGCCTTTCTTGTTTTTCTTCCCAAACGCTTCCTCTGCTTCTGTCTTTCTGTCTCTGCCCTCATTCTATTCCCCGTGCTTCAGCACTTCCCTCCCACCACTTCCCATCCTCTCACTTTAAAAAAACAACTTTGTTCATTGATTGTTTAGCATGTTTCCTTCCTATTTTGCATTCCCCCAGGGGGCTGGGACAATCAGAGTGGCAGTGCACTGACAGCATGGGAAAGTCACTGTGTCACCATGGGTGGATGGCGCTTTTATAACGCAGTCAGGATACACGACAGAAGGGGTAACAAAACGCAGGGCCAGGTCTGTTCTGAGGCCGGCTATGAGGCCATCTGCTTCTAGTCTGTTAGTCACTGCTCAGTTACTCTCACAGAGGTTAGCCCAGGATTTGCCTTGTAATGGGGTAACTGGAAGTACCTATTGTATGCTTCTGCTACGTGTGATTTCTTTCTGTGCGACAGGGGATCTGAGTCATCAGTGATCCCACAAAGCCTGGAACTCCCGGGTCTAGGCTCCATTGCTGTGTTCATTCACAAATGTAGAAAATGCTCAAAATTCTCACACAATCAATTATATAGAGTTTATAACTAGAAGTGAAGTGGGTCAATGTTAGAGGTGCAAGAAATAAGCAGTTCCTGAGAGCCACCTGGATACCATTAATAACTAACCTTTATTAAGTGTTTCCCCATTCCAGTCATATGCTGGATTTGGGGAAGGATTTCTGCACCTGCATGTTCACTGCAGCATTATTTACAACAGCTAAGACATGGAAACAACCTCAGTGTCCACTGATGGATAAATGGATAAAGAAGATATGGTATATATCTGCAATGGAATACTATTCAGCTGTTAAAAAAAAAAAGAAAGAAACCTTACCATCTGCAATAGCATGGATGGACTTGGAAGGCATTATGCTCACCGAAATAAGTCAGACAGAGAAAGACTAATACTGTATAACCTCACTCATATGTGGAATCTAAAAAATTGAACTCAAAGAAACAGAACAGATTGGTGGTTGCCAGGGGCAGAGCGTGAGTGGTGGGCAAAATGGGTGCAGGTGGTCAGACATACAAACTCTTCCAGTTGTAAGTCAGTCCTGGGGATGTGATGCACAGCATGGTGACTACAGTTAATAACACTATATTGTATATTTGAAAGTGGCTAAGAGATTACATCTTTTTTTTTTTTTTTTAAAGAGATTACATCTTAAAAGTTCTCATCACAGGAAAAAAATCTGTAACTATGTCAGGTGATGAATGTTAACTGAACTTTTCGTGGTACTCATTTCACAACATATACATATATCTATATCAAACCAGTATGTTGTACAACTTAAACTAATGCAATGTATATGCTAATTAAACAGAGAATAAATGTACAGAAAACATGGTTAAAAAAAAAAAAAGGATGAACAAGATCTGTATAGTGAAAATTGTAAAATACTTCAATGGGCACAAATGCATACCAGAATTATAGGAGACATCTACTGTACATAGATGGGAAGATTCAAATACTTCCCAAATTAATCTGAAGAGCCATTAGAATTCTAATCGAAATTCTAAGTATATTTGTTTTGGCGCACTTAGACAAATGATTTCTAAAATTCATTGAGAAGTCTAAATAGCCAAAAATATACAAAATCAACTCTGAATAAAAGAAAAACAAGAAGAGGGGACTTGCCCTACAGAAGTCAAGATTTATTATAAAACTGCAGTAATTAAATCATGTGGTATTCACAAGAGAATAAAGAGACTGGGGCAATTAGAGAACCCAAAAACAGATCCTTACACAGATGGGAAGGTAGCAAAAAATAGAGATAGAATAACAAACAGGAAGAAAAGATACACTAATTCAGTACAGTGAAAAATCACTTTCCACCTGGAAAAATAAACTTAATCCATACCACACATCACACTAAGAAAAAAAAATAAGAAGAATAATGAGAAACTAAATGTCAAAACACAACTTTAAAAATTTTAGAAGAAAAAATGAAATCTGAGATATTTTTATGACCTACGAATAGGAACATATTTTCTAAACAGGTATGAAAAGCAAAACTCTTGTAAAAAGATTGATAAACTGGACTGTATCAAAACTTAAGCCTTCTGAATGATGTCATAAATTTTAAAGGAAGGGACAGACTGAAATAAGATATTCCTAATACATAAAATATATAAATTAATAAAAAAAAGGAAATAAAATAAAAACGATGGGCAAAAGATGTGACCCAACAAATTAGGGAAGATGAAACCAAATGGCCACTAGCCATAAAAAGATACACAACCTCTTTAGTACAATGCAAAATAAAAGAGCAAAATAATCACTTTACACCCATCAGAATAGCAAAAATTTAAAAAGTCTTAAAATACCAGGTCCTGGAGAGTATGAGGGAAAACAGCAGTCTGCTGTAGAAGTGTTCAAGTGTAGAAGTTCAAGTGTAGAAGTTCAAGTGTAGAAGTGTAGAAGTTCAAGCACTTTAGCAAAATGTTAGCAATATCTAATACACTGAAAATGTATTTCAATGTATTACATTGAAAATGTATTGTTGTATACAATATAACCCAGGAATTCTGCTTCTTGGCACTTACCCTAAAATCCTTACACACAGGCAGCAAGACATCCATACATGAATTTCCACTGAAGCATTCTTATAATAGAAAAACAAAAAAAACCAAAAAAACCTCAAAACAGCTAACATAGCTAACATGTCTATTATTAAGGGAAAAGATAAAAGAAATTGTGGCATATCCGTAAGATGAAATACTAGCCAGGATTTGAAATGAACGAATTAAATCTATTTGAATAAACATAAATATATTAAAAAAACAATTCTGAGTTGGGGGGGGAAGCTGCAAAATATTTATGAGAGAATAAAAACACAGACTGGAAATATTCATACTAAAATTATGATGGGGGTTGCTTCTGGGAGGGAGTGTGGGATAAGGAAACAAAGGCCTGGAGATAAGTTTTCAGTCATACTTCTTTTATGTTTTAAGTGTTTTTTGTTTTTTTTTTTTTGCTTATTAAAATGTTCAATTGCTTTCATTAAAAACACTATTGGAAGGAAAATGACAAAATGTAAACATTTCTTAATTCTAGATGTCAGCTACAGAGGTGTTTGTTATGTCAATCTCTATATTTTTGGTATTTTATGAACTTTTCAAATTTTTTAAAAGACCACATTTAACAGCTGGCCATGTAACCACAACTCTTGTCTAGGTCAGTACTTCAAACAAGGACATTCCAATTTCATAAAAAGCACAATCAAAAGATCTTCCTCCAATAATATGGGCATAAGGGCTCTCCTTGTGCAAACGCACAGTACTAGATTCAAAATTAGATAAAAAGTAAATCAGATTTAACACCAGGAAGGCAATCAGTCAATATGTGTCTTCCTGATAAAGACAACACACAGGAACTTCTAATCTCTTTCTCCGGACAGCACTGACATTGACAGGCACATGTGAGGGCAATTAATAACTCTTCAAAACTGAGGTCAGCATCTCACTCTTCCTTTTGTTCAAGTGGAAATAGTAAAGTAAAATAGCATAAATCTTCCAGAAACTACTGTACAAAAGGATTCATCCATTTCCATCCCAGGGAGGGACCAAATAGCTCTTTGATCTCCCTCATTTCCCACTTTGACCATCAAGGTCTAAGGTTCCACATGTGATCAGGCCACAGTCCCCCTCTGCCCGTGTAGCAGACACCACGGGTGGCCTGCATCTCCTTCCTGAGGGCCCACCCCATTCTCCCTCCAACATCAGCCTCAGCTGCAGTGGGGACGCAGAGGAAGCTCAGACCAACCTGTTACTAATGGTGTCGCATCTTAAACACACCCATTAGGCATTTTTCTACTTCTGCCCCAGGCGTTCTCCAAGACCGTGGGAGCCTGCCAAGCCCAGAGTGAGGAGTGGTTAATTCCTCTGGGACAACCTTCAACCTAAGGGACTGGAGCCAGTGGTGGAGATGCCCCAGCTTCCTGTAGGAGTCCTTCCAATGGGTGACTCTGGGGTGGTGCTCTTTCCATGCATGCCTCAGGAGATTCCAGTGGAGTGACACCCCACTGCCCACTGCAGGGATCTCATATAGACTTTCCTTTCACATCCCACCTTTGCCCTCGTTCCTGCTTCCTGAGATCACCTCTCAAACGACTCGCCTTCCAACCCATACTTCCAGCTCTGCTTTCAGGAAAACCCAAATTAAGAGAACAAATACCACCTAGTCCAGCTCTGAATGCAACTTTTCTAATTCATGGGTCCCATTATTTTTAAAATATTTACGTGCCAAACAGCTCATGTACTGCAATCACAAAATTAAACAGGACAAAGTCCCTGTCATTAAGGAACTCAATCTCATAAGGGAGAATTCACACAAACACACTTGGAATAAATGTGACATGAGCCAACGTCTATGTAAGAGGTAACCATGTTGTGAAGTAGGGGTGCCCACTTCTGCCTGTGGAGGTGCTCCCAGGACACCATCTGTTCCCACTTCGGACTCTGTAGGCAGCATCTAAAATGACTTCCAACCATTCTCAGCTCCTGGTATTCATCCCCTTTGCCATCTCCTCCCCCTTCAGTGTGGGGCTCAGTGATTCAATTCGCAAGACTAGAATGCGACCAAAGTGGTGAGGTGTCACTTCCAAGATTAGGTCTCGGAAGACTGCGACTTCTGTCTTGCTCTCACTTGCTCCCTCTGATGGAAGTGAGTTGCCATGTTGTGAGCTGCCTTACAGTGAGGCCAACGTAACAAGGAACAGAAGAGGGTCTCCGGACAACACCCAGTGAGGAACAGAGGCCCTGGTTCCAATAACATGCAAGGAGCTAAATCTTACCAACAACCACATGAGTGACCTTGGAAGCAGTTGCTCCCCCAATCCAGCCTTGAGATGATGGCAGCTCCAGCCAATACCCTGGTAGCCTGATTTCAGCCTTGTCAGAGATCAAGAGCCAGATCACCCTGCCAAGCTGCTCCTGGACTCCTGACCCACAAAAACTGATACAATAAATGTTTGTTGTTTGAAACAGCTACATTTGGAACTATTTGCTCTGCAGCCATGACCTACCAATGCATACACTAACCATGATTAAAAATCACCACCAGTATGGATATAGTCTTGACAGACCATATCTGATGTCTAATTCTTGTTCTTTTATATAGTCATTCAATAAGCAAATACTATGTGCTGGGCAGTGTGGACACAAAAGTTAACTTAAAAAAGACACTGTCAATGCCTTCTTGGAAAAGGCAAGCTTGCAAAATTTGTAGCAAACTTCTTTATGCAACTTCACTAACCTAAACTATGACTTTTTATAAATGTTTAATTTCTGCTGACTGTATAATTTACTAAATCTATAATTAAATGTCTTTGCTATGTTAATGCACTTCGTGTTCAATGCAAGATACCTAAAGGTATGTTCTATCTGCTCAAAACATGTTATATATTTATAAAAGAGTTCTGATTTTCTTCTGCACAAAAATCCTTAACAGGAATTATGCCTTTTCCTTCCATTCATTCAAAAAAAAACTACTCCCATAGGCAGAAAACCCACTAAGCAGTGAGCGGGAAACCTTTATATCCAAACATTCTGTTATATTTTCCAAATCAACTACTCGGAAGGCTACATTCTCCTCTTACTCTCTGATGAGACTCAGTAACCACTGTGCAAAGCCAGGAGAAACGCTTAAACATTACTGAACAATATTACTTATGTGAGACTTCCATCTTTTGTGACAGAACTTTTCCTTTTCACGTGATACTAACTAGAAAAAAACAAATTGATAAAAAAACAAAAGCGTTCTCTCGCTCATTCATAAAATATTTCTTTAGTCCTATTTGTTTTAAAAAAATACCATCGGCTTTCCCACAGCATCATAAACAGCTCTGGGAATAAGCAGAAAAAGATAAGAGGAAATGATTTTTCAGTGAAGGATTTAAACATACACAGACACACTTGGATCTATCAAACATACACAACTAAAATAATTAAAAATTCCAGGTAGGTCTTTTAGTGTGTTAACTAAATTATCACACTGGTTGCGCAGCCTTTTTCAACATGCTCTATTCTCTTCCCATTTGTACAATCCTCTTTAGCCAGCCATGGCCTGAGCAAAGGTTAACTTTCATCAGAAGCAATTCCTTGACTCTCCAGCAGTGGCATAGAGCCATGAACCAAAGAATTTAAAAACCAGAAAAGAGTGGGGGGGAAAAAGTCACAAAAGACCTTGAGATTTATTAAGCACCCTCTCTTAGACTAGCTTTGGGCTTCAAGAGGGGCTGCCCCCACTATGACATTCTTAAGAAGAGTATGTCATCCAAGTTCGTTTTCCAGTTTCAAATGAGGTCATACTGTAATCTTCATCTCATCATGTTTTCCACACACCCCTTTCTTTACTGATCAAAAGGAATACAAATGGGAAGTCTATTTAGGCAGGGAAAATAGTTTACATTTTGTTAGGGTATCCTTTGAAAAGGATAGTTAACCTGTATCTCTGAAACCTGTAAACGTGCTGCACATAATTGAGCGTTGCAGATTTGCACTGCGATATTTTCCATACAAAAGATTTTCCTGTGTTTCTAATTTTGGGGAAAAAAGGTAGCACAAATTCATGAATTTCAGCTATGCAAAATGTGTTTCAGTCCAACCCCTCCCCCCAAATCACTTTGAAGTAAAAAAGGACCAGACCATGGTATAGGGGAAAAGTATAAATTATGAAGCAAAGAAACACAGGTTTGTATCCACATAAACAAGCCCTATGATGTCACCGCATTCTGTTGAACATCTGAGCCTCAATTTCCTCTTCTATAAGATAGGGTTAATAATGCCTTGACAGGTCATTTCGAGAATCACAGCTAATACACATCAAATGTCTAGCACAGCATCTAATACTTAGTAGGCATCCACTATACTGTGAAAGATTATTATTATGTATTTTCAAAATATTTTACCACATTGATGCTATTACTGGAACTGCTAATGGAAATTATTATTGGTTAAAAATAAGAGAAGTTTAGCTAGTGTCAGATAACCTCACCTGGCTACACAATAAGGGGATAAGAATAGGTGGTCCTCCAGAACCTCTACAGCCCTAAAATAAATAATGCAATGAAATGAAGTACCACTTAGCAAGTTTGAAAACAGTCAAAAGGAAGGGTGTAGATAGAAACTATTCTTAAAAAGAATTATTCCACAATTAATTAATGCCCACCTTCAGAAGGAAATCTACACCAAAGTAATGTTGATACAAATAGACACTCAACAGAGAGAGAGAGAGCAGACACACTATAATAATCCAGTGACATGCAGAGCTAATAAAAACAAAAAGCGTTTTAGAGATGTAGCACAGGTTTTTAAAACATTAAGAAAATGGTGACTCTAAAGAGTCATTTCCCAAGGAATGAAAGAGACAGCAAGCTGGAACAGTATCTCACACAAATTAAACTGTCCTTTAAGAGCAACGGCCAGCACAAAAAGAATGCATCTGAGGCTACTTGCAGCCTCCTTATGGCTCTGGCCACCGGTGTTAAATTTTGCATAACAAAAATTTGTAACTAACGGGTTGGCTCAAATTTCCTGGCAGCCTAATCAATTAGAGTGCTGCCCCTGCCCCCTCTCCTATTAAACCCTAGTTAGCGAGATGCTTTACTGGAGTCTTTTTCTCTTCTCCAAGCCTTTCTGCCAAGTCTTTACATAGATACATATAAATAGATAGATAAATAAGTAGGTAAGATTATGGTTCTTACACACAAAAAAGCAGGGCCAAGATGGAATACTGTGCTAAAATTCCATTTGTTTCTAGAATGATTTTACATCATTCTAAATTATAAAAGACTGAGGTTACCATCTACGGGGAAATGTTTAGCATGCTCCGAGTATAAATACTGCCTAAGCAGCCTCTACTGGCAAGAGAAGATCCTTCTCACTTGGATGCAATTTTGTGATGTGTTTTCAAAAAAAAAAAAAAAAGGCTTAAATTGGGTTCTTTGTAATTTTTTTTTTTTTTTTTGAGGGCCTAGATTTGATAGAAATCACAAACAAAAGATTCTAAGGTTTGTTCTGGCCTATGGATAGGCTCTGTTTAGGGTTTTTAAATAAAAATGGAATCTGAATGCCTTTCAGCAAGGGATAAGCTCTGCAGTTTGATCACAGGCCCCCATCACTCCCTATTTTTCCCCTAGTGTCCTTTACACATGTATCTTATGTGTCTAGTCCCTGAGGGCATTTTAGTTTGCCTTCACTCTCCTAAAATATAAAGTTAAATGGTTAAGAAATCATATATATTCAAAGTCTGGAAAAAGAGGGATGGCAACAATACTTGGGACAGACTTTCACTATTAAGTTAAATCAGAAGCCTCACTCAAAGGGTATTAATAAGCTTTCTGAAATGGCATCATTTCTGTTAGGCAAGAACTAGTTATTTAAAAAGTTATTATTCAGTCCGTCAACAGAAGAATGGATTAAGAAGATGTGGTATATACATACAATGGAATATTCCTCAGCCATATAAAAGAATGAAATAATGCCATTTGCAGCAACATGGATGGACCTAGAGATTATCATACTAAGTGAAGTAAGTCAGATAATGACAAATATCATGATATCACTTACATGTGGAGTCTACAAAGATGATACAAATGAACTTACTTACAAAATAGAAATAGACCCACAGACATAGAAAACAAACATGGTTACCAAAGGGGAAGGCGGGGGGGATAAATTAGGAGTTTGGGATTAACATATACACACTACTATATATATAATAGGTAACCAACAAGGACCCACTGTAGAGCACAGAGAACTATATTCAATATTTTGTAATAACCTATAAGGGAAAAGAATCTGAAAAAGAATATATCACCTTGCTGTGTACCTAAAACTAACACGACATTGTAAATCAACTATACTTCAAAAAAAAGTTATTATTTAAAAGTCCAAAAAGGACACAAAAGAACTCAACCATCTGCTATGCATAGGATGCCAGAGTGAACAGACCAGACATGAAAACACCTTGATCCTGATATTTACTATTTTGGTAACGTTGGTTCAGTCACTTTACTTCTTTGAAACTCAGTGTTCTTAGCCAGAAGATGAAGAAATCAAGCTAGACTAAATCTAAGGTTTCGCTCTTGGACTTGAAATTCTATGATCCTCAAATTCTAAGCACCTCAGGCATTAGGTGTTGAAGAAAAAGGAATTTTTTTTTTTTTAAACAGAAAAGCTCTAAAACTGGACCTTGCTGAAGTGTTAAAGGCAGTGAAAGGCAAATCAGGCAAATTCTTTACTTGGAACCCTGCAATGAGTGCAGGGACAGCAATCTAGAATTTATCATTTTTATTCTGGCTGATGTAACCACTATAAATAATTGCCTCATGCCTGTGAGGTAATATGCTTTCTGCCAAGGACCCAATTAACATCGGAACAGACCTTGAAAGATTCTCCTTTATTTCACACGTAGTTTTTAACAAATTATATTGATATTTCTTTTTTTAAATTTTCCATTCTGATTGTAAAAATAACAGATAAAATAGATTCACAAAAGAATGACTCAAAAACGCAAAGAATTAAAATCATGTGTAACCTCGCCCCTGGAGATAACAAACTTGATTGATCATTTACCACGTCTGACCATGTATTTGGGATCTAAGGGGGACAGGACAATTTTCTTAATCTCAAGAAGTTTACAGACACTGGGGACGGAGAGAGACAAGGAGAACGGGGTATTAGGATGAGGTCCGACAAGAGCTTAGGTAGGTGATGGCGACCTGCAGGGGCACACGTACCTCGGGCTTGGGGGTTTACAAAGGAGAGTTACTGCTCTGGACAAAAAAAAAAAAAAGTCCAAATAAACTAGAAAAAGGGAGAGGTGGATTGAATGAAAAAATGGGAAGAGTAAAGGGAGATGGGGCAGGGAGGAGAACAGGTAAGGGAAGCGGGGGAGGGAAGCAGGGTGGAGGAGGAGAGCGTGGCAGCCAAGGGAAGGGCAGGGAGAGATAGTCTGCTCCAGGCAGAGTGCAGAGGTGCTTCCCTGCTGAAAATCTGATAAGAGATTTGGGTTTCTGCTGCTTCCTCAGCCTCCCACTGGGGTAGGAAGCAGAATGGAGTAAATTGGGCAAAGTTAGACAGAACCCTCAAGATCTCCATCAACTCTGCTTTATGGTCAACCTCTAGGCCACAGAGGCCCAGTTTGGCTACATCACAATTCCAAGCTGCCCAAAAGGACCAAAACGGAACCCAGAACAAGGACACTCCTATTTATCCCAATTACTTTCACTGAGTCACAGAGGTTTCCTATTTTGCAGTGGCTACCCACCCTCACCAAAATCTCACCACATCAACTCGTGATGTGAAGAGAACATGAAGCTGGGGTGGGCAGCATGAACTTCAACGGCCTCTGCTCTAGGTGTCTGATGCAGCTTTCTGGTATGAGCACGCCAGTCACCCCAGCTGCCTGCACCATGTGTATAAATGCTGCAGCCACAGACATACGTGTGGCTTGGCAAGAGCATCTGTGGAATTGGATGTTCCATCGTAAGCACAAATCTGAGAATATCTCATAAAGTCTATGCACTAAAGAGAAGAGGAAAACTGGGAAGAAAAGATGGAAAAGAAATGGAGAATAAAAAATAATCATTAGCCAGGATTTCCTGTTCCACACATCCTAATCCTCCCATAACTGCATCTAATAGCCGACAGATGTGAACAATTATTTAGAGCAGAAATGATAAAAGGCAATAAAGATATAAAGCTTTATGCTGACTTGCCACATCAGCTATCTATCACTGTCAAATCATTTAGTATGAAAATTATAATAACTTAGGCTAACTGATCATTGGTGAAGTCATGCCTAATAATTCTTTACTTGTTAAACAAATACCTGCCTGCTTTTAAGAGGTTATCACAGTAAGAATACAAACATACTAATCCTTCAAAGATGAAAATATTTCATTTTTATTGTAAATGTCACTGACATAAATTTTCATTTCTTATGTATCATCTTCCTTGTGCATCTTCGAATCTCTTCATAAACAAATTATATATTAAATCACATTTACATTGTAAAATGTCAAAAGTAAGACATCTTTGTAGAAGGAAAAAAAGCAAGATATTTCAGGGGAGAAACACACTAAATTTACTTTGTCATCAAAATAAAAATTTCTAAATACTGACAAGGAAAAATTGCTAACTTGAGCAAATGATAACTAAATAAAACCCACCAAATAATGAGGATGCTTTTCGTTCCAAGTAACAAACTACTCAATTCAAAGCAGCTTAAATAATATAAAAGAGTTACCCACTGGTGTGACTGAAAAGTCCAGTGAGAGGTTTTGTTTCAGACAATGTTTAATTCAGCAGCCTGAATCGAACGGTTAAGGACGTGGTTTCTTTGCATATTTTGGTCCTACTTTTCATGGTGCAGCCAATTTCCTAAAGCACACTTTCTTCATACACCCCAACTAGTTTTAAGCTACCCCTGTGGCTATGTATTTCCTAATTAATGCCCAGCAAGAAAGAGCATCTTTGCCTCACCATTCCCAATAAAGGGACAGAAGTTCACTCTGCTGGACTCAGTTTAGGTCTCATGCCATATCTGCAATCACTATGGTCCATGAGACGGAATACGCTGATTGGCCCAATCTACATCACATTCTCCCAACATAGGGACCTGAGTCACCTTTTCCAAAACCCCATGCAAATCAGGGGCTGCTAAGAAGGAGCAAGGGAGGAATGGATGTCAGGGAGGTATTCAGCATGAGGGTACCACATCTTCTAACTCAATAAGACCTCAATTTGGTTAAGTCATGCAAAACTATAGGATCCAACTCAAAATTATTTTCCCTAATAATATTAATAACTGTTCCTAGACACCCCTTTATCTCCATGAGCTCACTGGATGTCTTTCACCCTATGTTCCAAACAACTAAAATTACCTAACAACTAAAATTTAAAATCTTCCATCGTTTTTGTCTTATTCACTTCTCCCTGTTTACAAACAGGTTCTCCATACGTCAACTAGTTTATGAAATCCTTCCAGGATTCAAAAGGATGTTCCAGGGATTTTAAACTAGAATATACCTTTCTGATACAATTATATATATAATTTACAACTTACAATTATGGATTAGCTCTATTTTCTTTAGGAAGCAATTCATTAATCCCTAGCAACAAACCAGCAACACTTCCATAGACCAGGACAGCCTACCTCTTAGAACACTGTACATTATTTCACCCAGCCTGCCATAAATAAAATGCCCAGAACTGCTATCTAAGCCTACAGTTGCAAAAATACTATACAATATAGCGTTAGTCCCTCACAGCCACTGCAGAAGTATGGATGAATGGAACTCATTACTATTTCTATCCAGGTAAACACCTTAACATGGACACCCTACCACATGCATCTCTCGCCTACCATGTTATCCTGGATACAACGTCTACTGAAGTTATCAGAGTAGATGAAAACTATACTTGGGCTGTCTTGCCCACCTCAGAGAAGCAAAAAAAAAAAAAAAAAAAAAAATCATAAGACGAATAAGAGTGTGTTCAAACCGCCTAGATTCAATCTAGGCATCTTAGATTTGAAGCCAAGTTCTGCCACTTGCTAACTTTGAGACCCAGAAACATTAGTTAACTGCCCAGTTTTCCCCTCTGAGAATTGAGGATAACAGTACCTTTCTCAAGGGGGGTGATGCAGAAATGAAATGAACTGATACATGTAAAGCACTTAGAATGGTACCTGGTACTTAGAAACTGGTAATGTGTATGACAATTACCATACCTCTTCTAAGAGCGCCCTTGAAGTCCCAGCACAGAGTAGGACCCAACAAATACTGTGGACTGAATAAATCTCTTTTTTATTTATTAATTTGGTCCTTACAGTGTTCCTAAAGATGAACGACCATAGTGGATCAAGGTTATTTTCTAGACTCTCCTTTTTTCTCATGCCCCATACTCTCACTGGGTGATTTCATCCATGGCTTCAGTGAACACCCATATGATAATGCCACATAGATCTCTATCTCCAGGCCATTTTTGTCCTTATCTCTCCAAGCTCTTACATAATCTTCTTGTCTACTAGACATCTCCCCTTGAGTTTCCTGAAACTTAACATGAGCAGAACAGAAATCATTGGCCAACCACCATCACTGATGTCATGCCTCTGATAACCCCATTGCTGGGTGTCTTGTTATGTGCTCCCATGGCATCCTACAGACTCACCCTCTTCGTCCAGCCAGCCAGCCAGCCAGTCAGCACCTACTATGTGACGGGTTAACCATCATAACACTTATCCTTCTGCATTTAATTGTCTAGTTATTAGTCTGCCTTCTCTACTTCTGGGTCATAAACTCCCAGAAGATAACAGGAATTAGATCTTTTTTATCCCTGTAGCCCCAGCTTTGCACAAATTAAAAACACATGGTAAATATCTGTTGGGTAAGTGACTGAATGTTCCCATGACACTGGTGCAATTATGAAGAGTTAAAACACTTCCTAAAGATTGTAAATTAACTGCAGGAAGAGAAAAAGGTGCTAGAAGAATGTAGCCAATCACTGTTTACAGTGAAGAAATATAAAATTCAAAGATACTTTCTCAAATGAAATCAATATTCTTATACTATGTCCAAAGCAAGGCTGTTTTTAATTTAAAAAAAGGAAAGGAGATTAAGTGTGTGTCTGAAGGTTTAAAAGGTCATAGTCCCTAACTGAGAAAACCTGACACACACACACACACACACACTGACCGGGAGCAGCTGTTAAAGATGAATGCCAGACTTCACACCAGTTTTCAGTTTAGAACAACTTAAGGAAAGCATCTGACAATGACGGGAAGGACTATTATAATGAAAGACACTCTACTGGTGCAGGGGCAGGAAATGATGCAGCCACTGTTCACCACCAGCACTGCCCACCCCAGCATATCCACTGAAACGAATCTGAGGGCCTGGGGGAGAAAAGGCTGAAAACTGAGATAACTCATCAAAGAAGGAAAGAGTTTCCAATCACAATAATGTGTGCAACTCTTTTCTGCACTAAGCATGGACACTGATATATACCCAGGCTCAATTTTGTGTCAAAATTCCCATGAACATTTGTTATTTTCCCAGAACAACTGACCCTCCTTGGAAGAAATTACAGAACCTTCGAGAGCGCTAAGAGAACTAATAAAGTCCATTTTCCTATGGCTCCCAGAAGGTGACAGAAAGCTAAATTCCAACTATCACCAAAATTCCTCTATGAGGACACAGGCTTAACTAGGGACGGCGCATAAGCCTGTGTTCCTTCTCTCAGACACAGTGCTGGATGGTCAGCCTCTCAGGCTTTGAAGGCTTTATCAGAAAAAGCTGGTGCCAGCACCCAGAGGCACTAGGCAGGAAGTTGGGTGGGAGGGCTCTGGATCTGGCTGGGAGAATCATTCTCTCCTGTGTCATCGGTAAAGTGACCACCACTTAGGAAAAAAGGGATTCTTGAAGTTATTAACTGTTCCAGGAAGGCTAAGATGTAGAGCAGATCAAATGACAGAGTAACTACCTTGCTGACACATAATATTCTTTTAAAGTACTTGACAAATGAAAAGTAGTGGATGACTGCTTTGAAAATACAGGTGAATGGACAGCACAGAAAAGAGTCTCCCATTTCAGGACCACCAGTGTGACAACTATCAAACAAAGAAAAAATGCTTTGACATCAGTGCTGTATCTCATGGAAGCCTTATAAGCAGCAGATACTAAAGAGTCAGGTTTTTCTGGGGAAAACACCATAAGGAGGTTTTGAGTTCTTACCCATTTATACAGAGTAGAGTTGAATAAAAACAGCTGTAGATAAGGCAATGACATAGGTATATACATAAATGCATATACACAGACACACACAAGAACTCATTTTAAGTGTTGCATTTCAAATTATTTTGATTGGGTCAAGTTGTCTAGGCTAGTGTGGCACTAAAGATACAAAGTTTCATTCATGAAATTTTAAATAATGGTGATAAGATTTATCTCGGGATACAAGCAGAACCTAAATGTATAGCACATGAATAATAGAATGTGCATGAATTTTGAATGCTTATTTTTCAGAAGAAAACAAAGCATTGCATGTGTGAATTCTTAGAGACTCTAAGTGTAGCCTGTATTTGCATTTCAATAGCTTGCAAGGAAAGCTCTGTGAAATTGGTCAGATGTATAGACTCTCATCTCTCCTCCACCCCAAATCAGTCAATTAGCTTCTGGAGAAAGGAACATACAGAAGCTAATACCAAGCAGCTCAAGACTTATTCCAGCTGATACAGATCAAAACAGATTCAAAGCAAGTATGTTGAGGACACAGGTTTTCTATGGAACAAATTCTGGGTATGAAGCATACAACGCCAGGAGCTAATGCTGTTGTGGTCAGAGAACACACACACGGAAATGAAACAGACACGGCAGTGCACAGCAAGAGGAAAAAACAGGTAAATATCAGAAGACTGAGACCCAACACATCAGAACGGTTTCCAGCAGGCAAAAAGTTAAGTTTAGCAAATTTCGTCCATTTAAAACAAAGGCATTTTGGATGCCAGTTCTGCTACACTGATTAATATAAACATGCTATAAACGAACCCCCCTGTCATTCCACATTCCACCCCAATCCATGCACTCTAATGCTGTCTCTTCTAATTAGCATTTTTCAGTCCTCCCATCAAAAGCCTTTACTGACTCCACATTAGCTACTCCTTGCCCTTTATAAATCTCCTTATTTCAAAGCAGTTATTTTTTTAATGCCCACAAGAGCAAAAGTATAATACACAGGTATTACATATGTGAATGATGTTATCAATATATGTCTTTCGAATTGCAGCACTTTGGTTCCTTTATTTTCTGAAAAACTACTTTTACTAAGTACTGACTCGCCTAGCCATGGTTCCTGCTATGGGCTGATTGTCTGTGTCCTTCGACCCACACTCCACACGAATTCATATGTTGAATGCTGAAGCCCTAATATGATTGTATTTGGAGGTGGATATTTGGGAAATAATTAGGGTGAGACTAGGTCATGATGGTGGGGCCCTCATGATGGGATTAATGACTTTATAAAAAGAGGAAGGGACGTGGGATCTCTCCACCAGGATGAGGGCCCTCATCAGATATGGAATCCATGACAGCCTGACCTTGGACTCCCAGCTTCCAGAGCTGTGAGAAACACATGTCTACTGTTTAAGCCTCCCCGTCTGTTGCTTTGTTAAAGCAGCCTCAACTGACTAAGATATATGCCTACCTTTGCTGTAGTCCTCATAAAAATCCTGTGTTAGTATGTGCATGTGATACAAAAGGAAACTAAGCCTCAGAAAAATTTTAACCTGCCCCAGAGTCACACAGTTAGGATGTGGCAAAGCCACATGGAGCAAGGCAAACAGAGGAGAAGGAAGGCTCAATTGTCTACAAACACAGTAACCACTATCTGCTTGACACTGTTCAAAGTAATTGACACGCATACATCTTATTTCTATAATATTCCTGGGAGGTAAGTGATATTCTCATTTTACTGATGACAAACGTAAAATGCAGAAGAGAGCCCAGGAGAGGAAAGCCAGCAGGTGGTGGATCAACATTCAAACAGAACTAAAAGCTTCAATGCCTCTGCTCTTAACCACACAACACAAGCTTGCCCTCTGTAAGAGTTATCACTGTCACCGCAGTGCTCGGTAACAACCCACCGCACAACTAGTGACTAACAACAATAACCATGTGCAGGTCTGCAGGTAGACTATGGGTCTGCTGGGCTTGGCTTCTGGCTGCAGGATTATATAGGTCAGCTCCACCAGAATTTATTCTGGGACCCAGGCTAAATACGCAGGGACTACCCAGGGCATGCTCCTCTCACGGTAGATCACCAAAGGGCAGGATGGCAAGGCCAACCACACAAGCATATTTCAACAGCCTCTGCTTGTGACACATTCACCAACAGCTCAGTAAGACACATAGTGGAGCCCAAAGTCAAGTGGGGGAAAGTATCCCTGCCATCCATGAGGCCACTCCCTGGGCAAGGGAGTAAATGTATCCTTCTATTCCAGAGAAGTGAAAAATTAAGAGCATAATTGAATCTATCACACTATCTAAATTCAATTTGTATTTATCATAATGCCTTTTAGTTTGGATTGCTAAACAGTTAATGGAAAATGAATCTATGAGCCTAACAATTTATATTTGGAATAAAGTTTTAATGGAAAAGTGTAAATAGTCAAATCAATGTATTATTCCATCTTCACCTTCATGACAATGCTAAAATTGAGACAAGAGGCAATTAGAAAATATAAAACTATCAGTATCTCATAATGAAAACTATCACTATGATGAAGATCTTATAAAATATTTCTAGACCTAGCTGTTATCTCACTAAGTTTGAGCACTAAGCTAAAAAAAAAAAAAATCCATTAAAGAATACTTAACGTTTTCTACAATCATTTCTAGCTCATTGTAATACATTCTATTCTACCTCTAACTCCCCACCACTTTCCTGAGAGTTTCCATGTCCTCAACATACTAAATTACTAGGCAGGAACTCACAAAATTCTGCAGCTAATAAAGTTAAGTTTGGATCTTCATTTGTTGCCAAAATGAAAAAAAAAAAAAAGTTCAGTAATCAACGTGATTTAATGCCTTTGTGTATACATACACAAATTGAAACCACTGTATCAGAAAATTGATAAAATTGTACATATGCCATGTGTCTTTCTTGGTCGAACCCCCTATCTTCAATTACGGATATTCCACTCAAATGGAACAAAAATCTTGCCTGGATTTGATGTAATCTCACTCAGGTTTTAAATTCACTCACTGTTTCAAGCAATATGGCACCAACCTCATCAGCTTCATTTAAGAATGAATTCCTTTTTCCATTACAGCCTCCAGTTTGAGATATTTCATTTTGCCTTTTCAAAACGGTATTGGAATAAGACTTGTAGGCAAGTTGTCAAAGTTGGAAGCAATTTGCAAAAATACACACACACAGCCCTTCAAAATTGGATACATTAGTTTCAAGGTCTGACACTAAACCATAAAACTACTTTGCTATCTATGTAATTTTAACCAGTTCTGCAAAATAAGTGTTAAAATACACATTATTTTTATGCTATTTTTTAACATCTTTATGGGAGTATAATTGCTTTTACGATGTTGTGTTAGTTTCTGCTGTATAACAAAGTGAATCAGCTATATGTATACATATATCCCCATATCCCCTCCCTCTTGCATCTCCCTCCCACCCTCTCTATCCCACCCCTCTAGGTGGTCACAAAGCACCGAGCTGATCTCCCTGTGCTATGCGGCTGCTTCCCACTAGCTATCTATTTTACATTTGGTAGTGTATATATGTCAATGCTACTCTCTCACTTCGTCCCAGCTTACCCTTTCCCCCTCCCTGTGTCCTCAAGTCCATTCTCTACATCTACATCTTTATTCCTGTCCTGCCCCTAGGTTCTTCAGAACCATTTTTTAGATTCCATATATATGTGTTAGCATATGGTATTTGTTTTTCTCTTTCTGACTTACTTCACTCTGTATGACAGACTCAAGGTCCATCGGTAATTCTTGAAAACTATTCAAATGGAAATCTATTACTTTGAGAGAAATTGTGTTCTCTCTTTATTCACAGTCTAGTTCAATTAATTATTTAAAGGGGATGAATTCAGAATCTATATCCAGACTTGACCTCTCTTTGGAAGTTTCAGCCCATACATCCAGCTGCTTACTGAGCATCTCTATCTAAAAGCTTCCAGAGGTGCTGCAAACTCAAGATGCACAGAACCAACTAATCACCTCACCATCCACGTTATTTTTATTTCTTGCTTTCATTTGTTTCTTGTTATGCCTGAAACCTGACAGTCACCTCCAGCTCCTTCCATTTCTTTTCTCAACCATCCCAACAGGTCATCAAGTCCTATTAATGGTACCTTCAGTTGCCTTTTCTCTACTTCCACTGCCAACATCTCAGTCCAGCAGCAGATCTCTTACCTCCCCATTTCTAACCTCCTAGCTGTTCTTGGCTTCTTCCCAGGCACTACTCATTAATGGCTGACAGTCGGTAAAATATTTCTGTGCCCTAAGTGAAACCTTTTAGTGGCTTGCTACTGTTTAGTCTAAAGTCCAAACCCTTCAATATGGCGGTATTCTTGGGACTCTGCTCATCAATTCCTGCTTCTCACATGCACTGTTTGCAGCACCTTGAAAAGGACACACCCTGTGTGGCCACCACACCTTTGCACACGCAGCTGTGCCCCCTGCCTGGAACACCCTTCTCGCCTAGTCAGTACCTGTTCATCCAGCATCATCTGGCAGAAATAGCCCCATCTCCACAAAGCCTTCCCAGCTTCCTACAGCACAGCGGGGCACCAGCCACCTCCAGTGCCCATGCATTGTGACTGACAGGGGTTACGGTACTTGCTGTTGCAGAAACTGTCGTCTCCCCGACCATACTATAAACCCCTCACAGGTCAGTACCATACTCCACTCATGTCTGGACTGCTAGAGCCTGGGATAAAAGTGCAAGAGTGTAGATTTAAGACACAACACTCAGTCCTCTGACACAAACCTGTTCAATATATACTGCTGGTGCTCTTATTTACTATTATTATTATTATACATTAATTGAAAGAAAGGCAGAGAATGGAATTTTTTTTCTTGACTGCCTGAATCAAAACACAATCTAAGTAAAATTGCAAGTGTTTTGAGAACTCAAGCATGTACCTTACTGAAGAGTATCTATGATAAGGGTTCCAAATCACAGGCGTTTGTTGTCTTTAACATTAGAACGTTTCAAGGCGCAAAGCAACTGTCTTACCATGCCCTGGAGGTAGTTTCGTAAGGCAAACCATGTGTGCCAGCGATTTAAAAAATGTAAAATGGCACCTGGACACTGCCAGTGCCCTGGGTCCTTTTGGAGTAAAGGTCTAGGGCTCCCTCCAGCCACACCACTGTAAGAACAGTTCCCCAAGGTGGGTTAGTTAATGGTTTGAGCTCTCACATTACTACCTTTGCCATTATTTGGGAAGTCAAGAAACAAATGCAATGGGTATACATCCCCTTCATGCACCTCTCCATAAAAATAAAACCCAGTCTCACTGGAAGAAAGAAGGCAAAGCTGTTTAACACACCTGTTAAAGGTTGTCAAACCTTACATTTGGGGATACCGAAGTGGTATGTGTCATGACTTAGGTGTTCCTTGGACACGTGATCCCCCTAGGAGCAGTGGGTCTCAAGCCTGGCTACACACCACCAAGAGACTGATGTGGATTGCTTCGAGGCCCTAGGCTTTAGAGAGCTCTCCAGGTGATTCAAAAGGGCAGCCTCACTGAACTGCTGGCCTAAGGTTTGGAGTGAGGCATCCCATGGAACTGATTTACCTTCCTCAATGCCAAAAGAATGCACAAGATAAAAAACAGCTTTAAGAGCCTTTTATTGGTGGTACTGAGTCGTATAAAGTTTTTTTTTCCTTAGACGATGAAACAAAAAAATTAAAAATTGGCCACCAAAACCACTTTTTCAACTGATTATAAAAGTAATACAGGCTTGCTATAGAAGAGTTCAAGGAAAAAATTCTTATGGTGCCACCATCAAGATATAATAAATTAAAAAAAAAAAGATATAATAAATTAACATTTTATGGTGCCACCATCAAGATATACTAAATTAACATTTTAGTGCAGTTTCTTGCTATTAGTTTAGATGATGATAATGAAGAAAAAGAAAATAGGTCCTTAATAAATGTTAGATATGATGGATATTTTTTAGCCTTTTCATACCTCATTTTAATTCATTCTCAATAATTCTGCAAATAAGTGTATTTTACCAGTGAGGAATTAACCAGCCTGGCCAAGCCCATACAGCTTAGTGGCAAAGATGGTCTTAAATACTCCAAAACCCACAGGGCTATCCTACATGCGCGCGCATGCACACACACACACACACACACACACACACACATTTTTATAGAATTGTACATACATTATGTATACAGATTAGTAACCTGTTCTTTTCCTTGCCATTACTGTCAAGCTTTTGCCCATATCATCAAATATTTGTCAAAAGCATGATTTTAATGGCAATAGTGTCTTCTAACACATGTGTTTCACAAATTGGATGCCAATCTCCATGCTTTTGGTTGCTTCCAAGACAAATGTATGATTTCTAGGACACTTTAAAAATCTATCATGAGACTTCCCCGGCGGTCCGGTGGTTAAGACTCCACATTTCCACTCCAGGGAGCGAGGGTTTGATCTCTGGTCAGGGAACTAAGATCCCACATGCCGCACCATGCAGCCAAAAAATTTTTTTTAATTTAAAAAATAGATGATTTTATAAAAAATAATAATAAAAATCTATTGTTACTCTTATTTAAAATGTAAGTTTCAAATAAATTCCAACACCCTATTTGATTTCATTAGACTCTGGTGCCAACAATAAAATTATTGATCCCTGCTTGCATATTGATCTTTGTAAGTTCATGTAATTCTTGATTTTTATATTTTATCTAGTTTATTGATTATTTGGTCTTTTAGTCTTTTCTTCTTGTCTTCTGACATTATTCATTATTCACTGTGTTTCAAATGCAATGTTATTAAATTTTTCGGCCTTACCTACTTTGAGAAATCTTTTCAGGCAACTTAAGACTTTCAAAAGCTATGATAAATTAAACCACACAATTCTTAAAAAGAAGGAACTAAGAGCTAAACCGTGAAGAAGTGGTGGCTCATTTTATCTACAAACTATTGCAACTGAGTATGAAACCCTGTCCTGATCGGCTAAGACAAAAATGAAGACCATGCCAGCTCTCATTATCTGATTAAAAGAAGCAAACTTGTTCACCTAGAGAGGAAGAAACTTTTTGAGTACTGAACTCGAAGCAAATTTATCACGTGGGCGTAATACAGAATAAGAGACAATGCACAACATAATGGATAAGGCTTCAAGGGGAGTTTTACAAAAAGTGCAAAGGTGTTCACTCAGAGCCATTTCTTTTAGAACCCTCAATAAAAGCCAAGGACATAATGTGAAGTTGTAATTCGGATGGACAGTCTACGTGTGATAGGACCTGCTGGAGGGCAGAGCTCAGGGAATCCTGGAGATGAATGGTAAGAGATCTCTTGGGCTATTGCTCTCACCCGTCACTTCTAAGCCAGGGTCTGCAGAGCAGAGCGATTCAAAATTGAGATTGTTTGCAGGACCTGAAGTGCAGGCATGCTGCATGACTGATTCAAAGGAGACCCACGTGCTTCAGTGGAAGGGGAAGGACTAATATTTTCCCAGGAGGATTAAGAGCCTGGTTGGAAAGACATCATTACACAAAAGTCGGAAACGGTTGGAGGCCATGACTTTTCAAAAAAAGCAGCTCTGAATCTGTTCAAATGCTTGAACTCAGTTCAGGCCCCAGAGATCTGTGCCTATGAAAGTTGAACACTGTCTTTGGCTGGCAACTGCTAAGAGCAAGGGGCAATAAAATACATGCGTGCTATAAGCATGCTGCATGTATTTCCACTGCCCAAACAGATCTACTCTCCACCCTATACTGGGCCTTGGCGTTCGGATGCATGGACCACGCACGGCTGGGGGCTCCTGTACCCCTCCGGTTTCTGTTGGGTTTCGCTAATAGGGAGCACCGGAAAGAGTGCAGAAGGAAGGAGAAAAATAAGGCTGCGATGTCCCCGTCCACCTCCCTGCAGAATCACTTCGGTCTGTGTCCCTCACCTACGGTACCTGTCACCTGCCTTCTCCATCTCCAGGTTCTGTAACTGCTCCCTCCCTCGCTCCTTCAGGCCTAGTGAAGGTAATGGCTCCCTGTGGCTTCCAGCACCTTAAACTTTCCCTATACCCTGCCCACACCTTTTAAAGCATCCCTTTTATAAACTCCCCTCAAATTATCCAATTCATGCTCACCATCTTTTTACTGCCTAAGGCCCACCTGATACCCACATTCAATTATTTAAAATCACACTATGCAAGGCTCTGTGCCGATCCAGAGGGCAGTTAACTAAGGTTAACTGAATAAGTACTACATGCCAGAGGCTGTGCTAAAGGTTTACAACTGCCTTCAATCTTTAAGCATGTATTATCTCCATTTCACAGCTGTGGACACAGAGATCAGAGTGGTTAAGAAACTTGTCTAAAGTTACAGAGCTACTCATTGTCACGGGACACTAAGCCTCAAGGTGTTTGTAGTTTCATTATAAGACACTCAAATCAAATAATTTTAAAATAATGTATCACGCAATAGGATTAGGTGTGCAAGTAAGTAAAATAGACAATGACTATTATAACATTCAGAATGGAACATAGTAATTATGGAAAATTTCAGGAAAGAATTATAGTTTACTTTGGTCCCGAATGAGCAGGGAGAATTGGAGAAAATAAGGAAAGGATATTGTAGGTAAAGGGGATACATCAAGTCTGGAGAGGGGGTGATGGAACGGGGTTTTGGAAGGCAAAGAGTTGGAAATGAGACCAGAAAAGTAGACTGAACTAAATCAGACAGAGTCAGGTGCATTTTTACTCTATCCTCGAGTAGATGACGCAAAGTCATGTGGGGATTTTAAACCAGGGATTGATGTGGGGATCTACAGCGACAAGCAGGATGGAATGGAGAAGGACCTGGACACAGGGGTACCAGACAATACAGAAATTTAGGTGTGAAAGAGGCTGCCTAGACTCTATAAGTATTTTTAATGTAGAATTGACAGGGGCTGGTGACTGCAGGCATGAGACGGAGAAGTCAAAGGTGGGAAAAGGGATGACCTGGAGAACAGGTATTGCCTTGACAGAAATACAGAGATGACAATTTTCTGGTTTATTAACAGCTGTACCAGAGAATGAGAAGGTGCAAAAGAAGAGCTAGTATTCAAACCTGTTTATTTGATGTTGTTTTTAAAAAAAGTTTGTTATGAAAACAATCCTTAGAGTACAAAATAGAAATTTGAGTGAACATAAGATTTTAAGGGCACCCCATCCTTACCCCTTTGTGGATCAGGAAACTAAAACTACAGTATTCTATCTCTATTTCAGAGGCAGAAATTCAACTCCTTCAATGGATAAGAAACACCACTTGGATGTGACCACAACGGGTCTCACTGATTAGGTACTCATCGCTACCAAAAGTTCATGTGCCATTTTGATTCTTTCTGTCCCAAAGTCATCTCTGTGCCTTTCTGGAACCTCTGGAGATCAAAAGTACCTTATCCCAAAGTGTAATTATCCTAAGTGTTTCTATTATAATCCTCTAACTAGACTTCTTTCCTGTAACCACCCAGAGTCTTCAAATGATAGGAACCAGGATAACACTCCCACGTAATGATCCTGCTATTAAGTTCAGGTGAGTGCAAACACATCCATAAGCACATTAAAGTTAACACAGAAGAAACACTGAGACATTGTGACTGGAATAACCTACATCCAAGCACTGCTGACACCCAGTCAGAATGTAAGAGTCCAGAAGAGTCTTCTCTGTTTTCTAAAACTGAATTCCAGACCAAGGCCAGGGGAAAATCAGAGCCTAGGCCAAGGTAAGAATGTTAGGTTTTCGTTGTTGTTTCAAATAAGGTTGGGGGATGAGATCAGGTATAGGGGAAAGAGAAGCAAACAAAACAGAAACCTAAACACAAATCTAGAAATCTAAATTATAAATATTTAGTTGGTAACCTCGTCATATCTGAAAAAAAATTTTTTTTTAACATTCCAGCTGCACATGACAGTGGACTAAAATGGTAATATTTAATTGGAGAGGGGAGAAATCAACAGAAGATGCTACCAAGCAAAGGAAAGCACAAGAGAATGGCAGGAAAGGATCACAGGAGGCCTCTCTGAGATACCCCTCCCTCTTTTAGTGCCTTCTTCCTGCTTTAATGATGCCCGTTGTTCATTTTTCTCCAGCCTTGGGATCTATCACATTAGGGATAGGGACACTTACATTAAAACAAATAAAAGGGACACACATAACGGAAATCACTGAAACAATTAATTTCCCTGATAGTTAAAAAATATGACCCCTGTTTAAGGGATATTAGGCCCGAAAGGAGCCAGTTATCCTTTGAAGAATTAGACCTGTCTAGAAATTCAAATTGCCCCAAGTCCAAAGTCTGCCCAAGCCCATCCATCCGTCAGAATTTCCCACGTTTGGAGATGCAATCTGAAAAGTTTTCCAGATTCTAACAGGGGAAGCCACTGGGACCTCTTTCTCTCATTCTCATTTCAAAGGCAGTGATTGAAGTGCTATCAGTAGTACTGGAAATATTAATACATTCCACAGAAAAGATGGAAACGTGCAGTCACTTAAGATGACCAACTAAGTTGTGTTGCCATTTTATGAGGTAGTCATGCCTTGAGAAATTATATGCTCTGACTAAAAATCATTTTTCAAAGTCCAAATTTTAAAAACACCACTAGTAGGCCTGTGTTTTAAGAGCTAGAGGTACTGAAATTCTAAAAGTAAGTTCTAAACACACACTGCATTATTCTATACTAAACACATTCTGAATTATTGCAAAATTAAATTTTAGAGAATTATAATATTCGTATGCTCCATATTTTTGACACAAGGCTTTAAGTTATTTAAAAAATGGATCTGTTCCAATTCTAAGCATCTAACACTAAGCATCTATTCAGTGTAACAGGCCAATAGAGTCTTATTATTAGATAATATATTCTGTCATAATGACCCCTGTAAATAATGCTAACTGTCTTTATTGGTGATTCTTCTAAGTTAAAAATAAATTCAAACAACAAATATGGAATAAAAACATAACTATTTCATCTGACTAGTAATGATATGGAATGTTATAAAGAATAGAAATCATCTTTGCTTTCAACAACATAATACTTATTGAGGACCTTCTATATTCTAGTGTATTTATTACATGGCCTTTAACTTAAAAAAATTCAGTTATGCCTATCTCCCATGTAGTACACTCAAAAGTCATGTTACAGCATTTTACAGAAGAATAAACAGACACCAAGAGGGTATGTGACTTGCTCAAGATTACCTAGCAACACAGTCAGAATCAGTCATACAAATGTGTAAGTTTCAGCCTAGGTTCACTACAGGTATACCTCATTTACATGTTGAAATGTTTCATATACAGTAGTATGTATTTGTAGATTAACTTAATTTCTAAATTCACCAGGTGGCGTTGCTCTTAAGAACTCTACAGCAACATCATTTGTAATACAAATGTATACTTACATCTTGTATTTTGTAAGTAGTTTCCTAATATTGGAATTTCTTAAAACAGCTACTCTGTATGTGCAATGTCTTTTTTAATAAATATTGGATATAATGGGAGTAAAAGAATAATAGGCTTTGTTTAAGCCAAAATAAAGTTGTAACTATGAGGTGGCAGAACTTTTACACACTGTTATGTTACTATTTCTCACAATGTGGAGAGTTTTATTTCATTTACAATAGAAAGCAGACATTCTTTATCTATTATATAGTAGAATATGGCAGGTGTAGTAAAAGTACGTTAAGTACAACGAAGATCTAACGGTCTAAGTACTATATTAACTAGCAACGTTTCCTTTGTTTTGTTGCAAATCTTAGAAAATAGCTTCATTATTTTAAACAGCCACAATAATGATTTCTTTATTTCTAAAATTAGAAGTTCTATGAAATCTATACCCCTCAAAAGCACCATATATCTCAATCATATCCTCTGAAGTTGTGATGATATATATTACAGAAATAAACCACAAAAAAGAGTTTCTTATCAAAAACACATTTTAAATTATCTAAAATGAATTAAAGGAAAGAGAAAACTCTCAGCAGAATTGCCATCAACATAGTAATAATCTGAACCATTAGGAGTTTAATAGAGTTTATCATCTTTTTAACAAAGAGCCTTTCCATATTTAACCAGCGACCCCAAAGAGGACGTGAATCCACACAAACAGCTGTGCATTACCAGAACTTCATAGATGTGATGAAAACAAAGAAAAGGAAATCCACAGCAGTGACTAACCACACTGTACATTCAAAACAATGACCACACTGAAAATCATTAGAGTCAGTCTGTTTACTTAGGTTTGGAACAATAGATGACATTTAACCCCAACTTTTTTAATCCCTCTTTTGTTTACCTACAAATAATCCTTTAGTTTATCTATAATATTATTATAATATTAGAGTAACATGAATAATATTAGTATTAGTAACTGACATTTAAAACAAAAAGCAGACAGCTAGCCCAGCTGTGAGTCAAAGACCATCAAGGAATCTCTGAAACATTTCTACATGTGCTGTATATTCGGTCTTCCCAAGCACTTTTTTTTTTTAATCTCAAAAATAATGAATGAGAGTTTAACGATGGCTAATGATTAGATCCTTTCGCAGAGAAAACTACCACTTACACACAGGAAAAAAGAGTTATCAAGGAGTTAAACATACTAATTTTGAACATACTCATATTTTGGCTTCCTGAAACTTACAAACGGCCAAGCAGATGTTTCTTTCAAGTTTTCTGATCTGCCAAGTTTTGACTTGGAATACATTTGTATACTAAAGTCAGAGTCATTAAATTAGAGAAATTTGGGCACAAAAAGCAAGGCAGTAAGACACATATCTTTCCTCATCTCAACATAAACAAATTACAGGGAACTTTGATTGAGCTGCCAGCAGAAACTTTCATCTCACTGACAGGAGGAAACATCCCAGCAGCTGCACACATCTGCCAGGCGATCAGACAGACGCTGCTGCCTGCCGTACGGGCTGATCCCGACACAAAACTGAGTCCCGTGTTCCCAGAACTGAACGGAGTTGCTGCCCTCGACAGACTTCCCAGACTTCTGACAGAATGCCCAACCGGCTCCTCAGATGTCACTGCCAGCCACGATTTAACTATTCTTGAACAGCCAGCAGAAAAAAAACAAACAACCAACAAAGTCTCAAGCTAAAAGTCGTATCTATTGTCTCTGACAAAAGAGCCTTTCTCGTTGAACCCTGTGATGGGTCACTTAGCTCTGTAACTAGAGACTTAGCGTATTCACGTTGCTAAGAACTGTGCACATATCTGTGCCCAGTAAAGGAATGAAAAGGGAACTTTGAAATCCTCCACGGCTGGCCACTGGCAACCCTACATTTCAAGAATGGAAGGATCTCCTACCTGGAGCCCTCTTCGTCTTAGAATGCTGGACTCATCCATCTCCCCCTCCGCTTTCTCTGAGCCTCTCACAACAGTCTAGCCATGCTGTACTACCTCTACTTCAGCACGCTAATTCAGAGCCCAGCAGCTGCTAAACACTTACATCACGCTCTAGCTGATTGGAGCCCGGGGTCAGCTGGTCCCGCTTAGTTATTCACTCCAGCAACTTCGGGGATCACGGATGCTTGCAGTTCGGTGGGAGAGCGCAGCAAGTGGGCTCAGACGCCTAATGCATCCATCCAGGCGGAGGAGCCTCTTGCTAGTAGATAGGAAATTGCGGGAGCCCTGTTTTTTTCTTCTCCTTCAAAATACTGGCCCTGGCATTCCAGGTGACCAGAAGATGGCTTTTGGCAGTGGCCTCGGGTCAAGCCCCTTCGGAAGCAACTATAAGGTCAAGGTGGCTAAGTAAATCAGCGGTGACAGACACCTCTGTAAAAGGCAGCTGCTGACTGGGATGGTGAGAAACTAGGGCACAGCTGGCCAGCCAAGCAGTACCACCATGCCTGGCGCTCATCTTTTCTGATGGCATCAAAGAAAAGGAAATGTTGCAGAACACACACGCTGCCGGAAAACCTGAAAACAGAGGACTCAGGGCGGCTGTTCTCCAGCCACAGCGGGTGGAACACCTTACCCATCCCAGCGTGAAAGCCAGTTCATTTACATAAATACCTTGCCGGTCGATTCCTAGCCCAAAGATACAGTTTAGATTTTTAATTTCCCTTGTGATAACAACTTCGTTCGTTCTGTTGATACTGGACCAAAATGTAAAAAGGGAGAAGAAATTCTAAGAGCCATCATTAGTTGGAATAGTAACCTATTTCTAGTCCAGAAGCAACTAAAAAAAAAAAAAAAAAAAGATTCCCATCATGTGCAATTTCACAGTCTGTTTCAGCTTGTTTACTCCACTCATCCTCATCTTATTTCAATTCAAAGCAACCAAGAGATGAATATTAAGTTTTCATTACTGGCCTAGCACAGGAGTAACAATATACGATGCTACCAATTTATAATAAATTATTCCCCCTTGATTTCTCTTCTAAAGATATTTAAATTGAGAGCATAGTATGGTCCTGAGAAGCAGACACTAGGGCTACCTGTAGTTTGTCTCAGAATTACCTCTTCCTTCACTTTATCCCTTACACAGTCCTTTTTTCTTGAAAGAAAGGTAGTTAGGAAGGCAGGCATAATTTTTTTTTTTTAAATCGGTAATTTCTGTTTTTTACCTAATCCAGATAACTAGCGATTTCTAAACATGGGGGGTGGGGAAGGAAGAGAAAAATGGTTCCTTACCCAGGCACCTGCTATTACACTAGCTTTCCGTCTCTTTCTGGCTGTCAACACACTATTAGGCTTGCCATCAATTGATTAGATTATGTCATTAAAAATAGCTCAGGGATTTATGAATCTAACCACGGAGGAAAATTGATTGCATTTTATGTTCCCAAACCATCTTTGCCTACATCTCCAGACATACAAAGGGAAACCCTGTCAAGAAATGTCACCCTTCCCTCGCAGACGCAACCTCGGAGAAGGGTATCAGGGTATTTTTTTCCACTTAGGCGTGCTCATTTGATACCACTTAAAGGAAGAAAACCCCAGAGAGTTTTTTTGTTCTTGTTCTCAGGTGGAGGAGTAATGCCACCTCTAAAAGCAAAGAAAAAGCACAAACCTGGTTGTTGCTCAAACCAAAATGTACCCCCAAATTCTAGCACAAAAGATTTTTAAGATTTTTAAAAACTACATATTTTTGTTTAAATTCAAGGACAAAAAAAGGAAAAAAAAAAGAAAATCTAGGGGTGGAAGGGAAGAATCAGTGTGCTATCTGTGGGAGAATCTGCAAAGCTGGTGGAAACAGATCCCATCCTTGACAGGCCCACCTGTACTTTAACCTTTTCCTGCAAAAGGAAGGCCGGTCTCTTCAATGAAAACAAAAGGAATGACAGTTGTTGCCCTTTCTCCCTCAATTCACCCTCCTGAGAGACGAGGTTAAACAGCTCCCTGAATGTGAAGTGCCAGTCTTCAACAAAGTGCCTTGGCAGGGGGTCAGAATATATTTACCAACTTAGATGTCACTGTTATCTGCCCACAGAGGCATAAGAAAGTCCTAACTGAATTTAGGAAAAACAAATCACGACCCAAGAAGCTGAACTTTTAAAAAGCAAAAGCCGAGCATGGTGTCCTTAGACGTGCTTGTGATCTGAGGGCTGTGATCTTCATTGCGCTGGCGCTTCTAGAGAAAGTGGGGTCTGATGGAGGACATCAAGTTCCCACTAGAGAAAAGGAAGGGAAAAGACTTTTCCCCTTCAAATAAAGATCATAGGATGCCAGGAGGAAAAAAAAGTAGAGCCCAGAAGTATCTTTTCTGTGGCCAATCAAGTAAACTGGTTGGAAGTGCTATCAGAAGACATTTCGAGGATAGAGTGACAAAAAGTCAGGTGATGTGTGTCCCAGATAAGTGGGTTCTGTGCATCTTAGGCACGTGGCACCTAGACCTGTTTGGTGGCTGGGAGTGATAAAAAGGAACTTGGCTAAGGGTGAAAAGTATGTTTCTTAACAGAGGAATATTCTGAGATAAAAATCTAGGTTAGTATTCAACCATTAACTAAGTCTAAGATGAGGATTATGACCATTGCACCATCAAATCTAGTATGAAAAAATATCGATTACCTATCAAAATGTATCACTTTGAGAAGTGATACACATACATTTTAAAGAAATAAAACCAGCCAGAGGAAAAAACATTTGGGACAAAAATGAAAGGCTGCTGAAAAATAACATCAAGCAATAACGGCTTAGCAGAGGGAACAGTAAAACGAAAATTGCTACATTTACCCTTTGCTATATATTTTCTCATCAAGATAAGCCATATGTTAAAATGCAATAAAAACTTCAAATGATGACACTATTCACAGGTAATAATTAGGAGTTAGTCTAATTTCCATTAATAAACTCAGTTTTCCTGCAATTTTACACCTTCATGGAATATTTTCACAATACTGTGAGTCAGTTCACAAAGTACCAACCTCAACATGTATAGCTTTTACATGTGTATTCAAATAAAATCTGGTAGGCTTTGTCATTAATGGTAATCTAAATCCAGGAGCTTCACAGTACTTGATTTAAAAAAAAAATTATTTGTGTGGATACATCTCATGCACACTCTACCGTAGGCATAATTTACTTCAAAGAATACTCAGCATCTGTGGACACTCTAATAAGGGTCAAATTCAAATTTTATTAATTGTAAAAATTAATTAATAAATGGCTCACAGAAACAAAAACAAGACCAAATCCAGAGTGAGAAAAATCAGGGGAGGCGTGGGAAGCGTTTGGTTAAGTAGTTTCACAAAGGGAAAGGATAAGGTTTTGTGATCACTGACGTCCACGTAATGTCATTTGGTGGCAGGATACAGGTTTGTCACCTGATTTACACAGTCACATATTTCTCACAAATTTAAGAACCAGTTACCGCTCCACTCTAGATCCACATTGGTTACACTACAGCAAATGCACCTACTCTTTGATCTTACCTACTCTTCAGCAACTGAATGTGCACTGGGAAACGGCGGTGAGGAACACCGCAAGGAATTTTTTAAGCACCCCAGATGGGGGACGTTTCCAAACATAACCTTACCTACTACACTCCACTGGCTAAATACACTCCCTGCCAGCAGCTCTCAGCCTGTGGCTCCTGGACCACTTATCCAAAAGCCACAGAGGTGACGTGTGAGGGGTGTGAGAGGGTAAGTTCCTGGTGGAGGCAGGGGCTTCCCTGTCCAGATCTGCCAGGGGGAGGAGAGTCATAAGAGCACAGCTGTGACCCTATCCCTCATCTCCCCAGAGTCCTCAGTGTGCTCGGAATGTGATTTCCAGTACCATCGCCCCAATCTGTGGTGGGATTTCCCCTTAATGTCGCTTTGTGTATCTGTGGCAGCGATTACTATGTAGCAAGACAGACAAGTACCCACAAAATGCATTAACTACCATATCCTGTCTGTTACTTTTAGACAACAGACCAAGGATTTGTACATCTCTGTTCATTCATGAGGGAAACCAATATGGCCAAGTGGATAAATCCCTTCATTCAGTCATTGATTATGTCTTCCACTCACAGATAAATGCCAGTGGCCAATGAGTATGTTGTATTTTTAAAAAGGTAATATAAAGGTCATAAAAAGTTACAAATGAAACAGGTCATTCATGAAAATGTATATAAAGCATCCGTTATCATGAATATTATTATTCCTGTGTCAATTTAAGTGGTAAAGAGAACCCTGAATGCCAGTGACCAATGTAACTGTGAGATCTGCTCAAAATACATATAAATATTTCAGTGCTTATATTTAAAATCCTTCTTAATTTTAGCACTTTATTTTCCTCCATGTTTTATTTCTAAATAACGATAGCTAACATATATTGAGCACACAGTATATGCCAATCACGGCTCTAAGTACTTTATACAAGTCATCTCATCGAATTCTTACAACAGCTCCATGAATTAGCCATACTATCATCCGCATTATACAGATAAGGAAGCTGACATCAGAGAGGTTAAGTATCCTCCTAAGATTCCACAGCTAAGGAAAGGCAGAACTGGGATAAGAACCCTGACAGGCTGACTCTTGAGTTGGGGTTCCTAACCGTCCTATTGCCTCTTAGTGCTTAAACAAAGAAGGAAAATGTGCTTTCAGGGTGAAAGGAACACATGAAAGGTGTCAGATTCTTTAGCTTCAAAAGGCAAATTAGCACATTCTAAGCTGTCAATGGTCAGAACACACCAGAAAAGAGCATTTGGCATCTCAGATTCCATGGCCATGTGTCTCTAAAAGACAAAAGGAGGAGGGTCTCAGCCGCCTTGGGGCCGGAAGGGAGAAAGGTGCCCCTGGGCAGGAGTGCGTGGAGGAAGAGGGTGGCCAGAGAAGAGCTCTGGGGCACAGCTCTACTTCTTAAATGCATCTGGGCCTCCAGAGGCTTCCCTCTTGGAACAACTCTTCTTCACCCTTCTGGGTCCAAAATTATACAGTTCTGAATATACCATGTACTTACTTACAATCAAGCGAATTCCACAGAACTAAGGCCCCCCCTTGCAGTTGTTGGCCAGCGTACTACACATCCCCATTAATTTGTGGGCTTTTGGCAGCTCTTCAATCTCTAGTCTGACACTCTTCCGTTTTCTGGAATTTACCACTGAAGGCACTCCGTAAATCACTCTTTCCTTCCAGGTGAAATGACTCAGGGCAAAGCTGTCCTGGGCAGTGCTGAGAAGCTGAAAGGGAGGGCAAGTCCCAAGCCTGACTTTTCCTTCCGTGTTCCGGAAGTCCTGACCCCCCAGAATCCTCAGAAGAAAGTACCCTGCCCTGAGAGCCAGCGCAGTGCCCAGGGCAGGCCCTACCAGCCAGACACTCAGGCAGCTGGGGGAAAGTCCCTTCACTTCCTTGAGCTTCAGTTTCTCGTTTGTGAAATTAAGATATTACTATGGGCTTAGCAGTGGGAAGCTGGGAAGAGCAGGAGGCCACCTGCTGGGAAACTGCAAAACTGGTCCCAGTGTCCTCAAGGTAGGAGCAGAGCCCGTGCCCCTCACTCTGGACACCGGGTCCCTCCCCTACTGACTCCACAATCATGACTGCAAACTCCCCTTCCTCCTCCAGGCTATTAGCATCTCATCGAGCATCTGCTTCACATGCCGCTCAGCTACCTGCCTGGTTCCAAGCCTCCTTCGCCGGGCCGGGAACACGGGAGAGGCTGGGGGCGAAGCTCAACCTCCCCGGCGGTCCCTTCCTCATCACTGTGCTCCCAAGTGAGAGAGCAGCGCTCTGACACCAGGGACGTGCTGAAGCACGGGGGCTGAAAAGCACGCTGCAGACTTCAGTGTTAACGCTGAGAGCAGGTTAAACGTCTGGCTACAGTTGACACTTATCTTCATCCCCGCCTAACACCGTGATATTACAGCATTAGTCTAATCTTCAGAAACATTATTTATTAAAGTAACAAACAAGTGAACCAGAGAGGGATCACCAGTGTCATCAGTGCCCAAAAGTATAAAGACACCCAGAAATAGGCTCCATTCCATTTAAAGTCCCAGGAGATACTATGCTCAGGAACAAACACTGAAACTACAAATTACCTTGTCCTATATTTTAAAATGGTCATTTAAAATTGTACAATAAAGTTCAATCTTGAAGGTCAACAAAGGTAAAAAAAAAAAAAAATGCAGTTCATATTGCATGTGTCTTTTTCTCCCCAAAGAAAAAATTTTAAACCTGTCAAGGAGACTAAAACAAAGGGCTTGATGCCTTCTAGGGAGAGGAGGAATTTTCCCACTCAAAAGAAAAGAGGGGATCTAACGTCTTCCCACTGATAATACACCAAAGTCTGAATTTATCTAAAGAGTAGCATTTTCTAAAACACGTTTCATTTAGCAAAAATTGCAGGTGGTGTCAGTAGCAAGCATATGCCTCTGAAATATGCTGCATCCCAGGCTTCCTGCATGTAGCTGCATTTCCCATCCTGCCTGTAATCCTGAAGACTGTTACAACGTATGCAATTGGGGATTTGCACAATGTAACATGCATGATCTCGCTTAAGCCTTTTCACAAGAAAGCTATATTGTCTTGACATCTGCATCACCTTTTAAAATCTAATTATTTCTGGCATATTAGCCATCAAATCACCACTGACAATATGACAGGAATCATGGTATTGAAAAAATTACATCCTAGGAGGAAATAATAAAATATAAATCACATACGTAATTTTCTTTTGAACATTTTAACAATGACACCCTCATATACATATGAAATATAGCAGACTATCCTCATAAATGCCCCAACATCAATCACAGAAGGAAAATATTCTCTACTTTGTGAACACACAGATCCAACAAAATATAGCATTTCTAATAAAACTGGGTAATACAACTTCATTTTTTTCATCGAGGGCATTTATGAAGATCTGACAATGGAAAATAGCTCCAATATTTTTTTTTCAATTATGTCCCTTCATCTCCAAATGACACAGCCAACACTGGGACCGTAAACTAACATTTAGCAAAATCCTGTATTTCATATTAATATAGATGGAGATGGGAGTAGATGAGTGAACTGACATTGGCCGTACCGCCAGCATAGGGTGCCTGCCCATTGTATGAGCTTCAGACATGAGTATGTCAATCTATCTATATGCCTGATAATACTCCTGGCATCAACTAAGTACTGATATTTTATGAGCTTCTGAAACAGAGAGATATTCCTAAAATTATTCCTAAAGTGATGAGATCTACCTAGAGATAAAAGATGAAGATTATTTTCAAATTTTGAACTCTATTGTCTATATTCTGAGTTTAACTACAGAATCAGAGATTATAAAAGCACTTTCAGGCTACGCATGTATTAAACTTTTCTTTTTTAATCCTACAGTGACAAGCAACTAAGTTCTAGGTTAAATGTACTGTTACCTATCTAAACTTCTCAAAAAAAGTAAACACAAGGGAAGAAAAGATAAGAAAAATCTTCTAAGAAGAAAAATCAAGCTAGTCACCTTGGAATTTAAAAGCTGATTGACCAAAGACAGCATGCTAAATAAAATTAGCATGGGATTTTTACACGAAGTAACCAAGCATTCTTTCTATGTCTCTGTATTTGCATCGACATGAATTATGATATAGATCTGAAGAGACTTGAGCAAGCTGTTTTAAACCTGACGATCATGTCTAGAACCTTATTATACCTTGAGGTTCCAGGTTAGATTAATTCTGAAGTTTTGCTGGGAACCTCATTCTGATCTTGTTTGGATTACGTACAGAGAGCCAAGCACTTCTGGTGACTCTTCTGCAAATACTGAGGAGCCAAATAGGTCTGACAGGTACATATAAAAATGATTTTAAAAATAAGTGGCTTTCTTTCAGGCAAGCAGGTGGCAGTCAGATGTCCCCCCTGAATCCTGTCATTCTACTGCTCCTCACATTTGGTTTGCCTTTCTTTCCATCATCCTGCACTAACACGTCATCCGATTTAGAAGTGAGTAGAAACGGGGCTGTGCCTGCAATTCATTTTCAGTTGACGGACAGTTAAGTACTCCTTGGAACTCTATCATCTAATATGGTAAGCAATGTGAGCTCCACTTCTCTACGAAGATATTAACTGTCTTCCCTGAAATGTACTCCAGATTCTACCTCATTAATCCTCATCAGCTTCTTTCGAAGGAGAAAAGGAAGAGACTGGTCCAATTTACCAACAAGGAAAGTGAGGCGATGAGGTGAAAAGAAGAGCCCAAGGTCAAGGAAACAGTAAAAAGGCAGAGCAAACAAAGGAATTCAGGCTTCTCAGGCTGGGTCCCAGTGCCCAAATAGTAGCCACGTTCCAAAAATACCTCCCCTCCCTCCTTCACTTTTGTGGTTCTTCCCACCACTGCTTCAACAGCAATTCACGGGCAAGGGCTGCCCTGCAAAACTTTCAAACAGACAAATAAGAAAACCAAACCTGTGCGTTCCCACACATGCACACGCACAGGGGAGAAACAGAAGCATTAACTGAAGGTCAGACCAAGGAGACAGACTTACGAAGTCATATTAAGCACTACCTGATGACACAGTGCCTCTTTCTCTCTCTAGTTCAGTAAGAGGATGCTGCAAACACAGCACTTAAATTACAAGTACACGCACCACAGATAAATCGGGTTTTTTGTTTTTGTTTTGTAGTGGCAGAGTTTCTCTCTACACTACGAGAACACACAGTCATGCATCATTACTCAAAATACCATGACTCTTGGGGTCACATTATACATTTAGTCCATGACTCTCATCTAAGACCTTGACGAGCAGCCTCTCCCAGTTGTTCCTTTCTCCATCTCTTAGCCCAAGAAAAATACTCACTTGCCTAGCTTTCTTAATAATATTTTAAATTATAAATGTAATAGATGTCTATTGTGGAACATCTGGAATAGACACCACCATGTCACCTCTAATTTACTGAACAATGATTTAGGACCCTGATTTTTTTTTTAAAACACCAAAATATACATGCACTTTCATATATACAAGACATGGAAGTTTCTAAAAAGGGGTCTTGAAAATAATTCTTAAAGTAAAACTAATCAGTGGCTTTCACAGACTGAAATCAGTATACAACAGTCTTCCCAAGGTAGCTGATTTAATTTCTCTCTAGTCTATATGAAAATACAGCAGGGGCTCTGGCGCATTCTCCTTAAAAAATCAAGGAAATCTATCTCAAGTTTTACAGACTGATATAAGGTCACTATGTGCTATTTGAAATCCCCAGCTCATTCATTTATATTCATTAATCTTAATGATACCATTAAGGCACAATGTGTTTCACAGAAACTAATTGTATTTTGCCAGAATCAAACATTAACAATTATGCCTCCCATTATCACCTAATAAAATAATATAAAATTTTAAAAGTCTTAGGCACATCACTGAATATTTAGCATGGTAACTGATTTGCATTTTTAATGCTACAATAAATTTACCAGATTATCATCAGTTAGATAAATTAATATTCTTTAAGTAAGGCAGGCAATAGGGAATTCTTCCCCTAGAAATCAACAACACTCTACACTTCCTTACTTGAACTTTATTGAATACAGGCTTAGTCCTCCTTTTTCCCCTTATCTAAAGCTGGCTTTTGTGACACAAGCTAATACCACACAAGAAAACATATTCTTCTTTAATTTTATATACTTATCATCGCTTTAAGAAAAGATAGGAGACGAGGAAATCTAGGCTCTTCAAGTAAAGGAGAAATATCTACCTGGGCAGTAAAAATGCCCTGAGTCAGAAGTGCATGAATCATCTTGTTTAAATCACTGTATTACTATATATATATATATATTATGCCCTTGATTCAGAAACCAATCACTAAACAGCTGCTATGGGTTAGGCATTAAGATGGATATTGAGAATAGAAAGAGGAAAAAGACTCAGTTCCATCGGAACATAGTCATGGGATTCTAATACACATGAAAAAAACAGACAAAATACAAGGGGATGAGTGGAGTCACATGGACAAACATACACTCAAGGTGCTGGTGCTGCAAAAGTACCAAGGAAGGATGGACTCAGAAGGGTGGGTGGAGAATAAGGGAGGTTTGGGGAGAGGAAGTAAATGGTGGTTCCCAAATTTATCTGCACATTAGAATCACTGGAAGACCTTTTATAATTTCCAAAACCTAAAGCCACGCCCAGACCAATTAAATCACAATCTTGCGGGTGGGAGGAGGCATCAGTAGTTTCTGAATCTCCCGAGGTGCTTCCACTGTGCAGACAAGCTTGGGAACCACTGGTCTAAAGGGAGTGGGACTACTAAGTGGGGGAGATAGGGAAGATGACAGGAGCTCAGCGGTAAGAAGGTCTCCACTACTTACCAGTAAGCTCCTATCATCTTCCCTGTGATTATTCAACTTGAGAAAAGGGCAAGAGGAGACAGGTGATGGGAAAGAGCAAGGAAAAGGAAGGATTGATTCCTGTAGCCATAAAAGAACACCACTTTAATGTCTTTTCACCAAAGACTAGTATTTCCACGGAAAGACAAGGCACTTTTTGTACAAACTTCCTCTAAAATTGAAGTTCAGTCAACTGGATAAGTCCTGTCTTGGTCTTACTAAACACATTACTATGACTCAATTATTAAAAGCAAACAGGAGCCTTCATCTTTTCCTTCTTGAGGTTTCCCCAATGCCACCAGAACTCTGGTGATGATTTTATACCTCACCTGACAACCTTGGATGCCTATCACCACTCTCCTGCGAGACAGATAGGAAAGGACATTTGTGAGGAAACTGTTAATTGTGTTCTTTAACTGTCCTCTAAAGAAAACGAAACACAATAGGACATGTGTATCCTGACTGTTTTATCTATAGAAAATATTAATAGATTAACTCTGATTCCATTTTGTCAAACAATACACAGAGATTCCTTACTTTAAGCCATCAGGAAGATATAGACTTCTTTAGGGAAAAATGTGTAATGCAATTCTAATACTTTGCTGGAAAGCAGGAATTTTTAAAAAATCCTTACTTGCCTTCTGAAGTGCATGATTTAGAAATACATTACCAGTTTCACTACTCAGTTTTCAGAGGGGACACTTGTATTTAAGGAGTGAAAATGCTGCTTCCTTTGCATGCTTCCGAAGAAGTATCTTTAACTATCTTTGAGTATAAAAACCATAACACATTCTTAGCATGGAGTTGCTGTTTTGGCACGTGTTTAATTACATGTACATTAAGTTTCTAACAATGCATTCCAGGAACATGCAGTCTATTCCTTCAAGAAGTTACACCTAACATGTTGCACTAAAATGTTTTTTTTAAAGTTACTGGAAGAATTTCTCCAGCTCAAGTATTCAGCATTTTCTGAACATAATTCAAACATACAAATCTGATACCAAAACATCTATCATACATTATTCTCTAAAGCTCAAAGTGCTATCATGATTAGCAGCATTCTCTTACTTGTAGCAGTAATCTGCAGCCCAAATGTTGTGGAAAAAATCTCCATGTGACGTGATAAAGGATTTTAATTTCAACCAGACATTAGCTTTTTGTAAGTTCTTCCCAAAAATTTTCTTACAATGAGAGAGTTAGTTTTACATAGTCCAACTGTTTTTTTTTTTTTTTCCAGTTGACTTCATGAACCACCCTGCACACAGGGCATACCTTTTGCTCACATGCATTATGAATGCATCTTTTAAAAAATCCTCCACGTGTTTACTTCTATCAGCTACAAATGAGATTTGCTGAGGCGCCACCTACTGGACAAAACACCATTAGCAACAGTGCACTTCACCTTGATTCTTTCTTCCAGCTTTTAAAACTCTGGATTTTCTCTGAGTTAATGCAGATGAAGATAGGTGAAAATATGTTTCAGAGGAGGGTGATCTAACAAAAAACAGAGTATGACCCGTCAAGGGTGCTCTAGGTGACGATGTTTTGAATGCTCCTGATGGGAGCGCTGGCCTCTTTTTACCTATCTACAGCTGCTCGTCACACTTAACGAGGCACAAGGGAAGCAACTAAAGGTCATGAGAGATCCACGAGAGGGCGATGCTTGCTTCAGACCAGGATGAAAGTGATCACCTCCCTTCCAAGCTGATGAACCTCCCAGAGCTCACCCAAGTAACGATTCTAGCTTTTTATAAATGCCATCATGTCAGTGAGGTACGCACCCATCATACACAGATATTTTCATTTCACAGTTTGTTACTAGGTCAGGTAACAACATAAAACTCTGAAAACTATCCAGAGACCCTCCTTCCCCGAAGTTCCAGAAGGAGACAGTTATAAGATGGGGAAAGGCGCCAGGCAAATACCACTGTCTGTTCATGTAAAGCTGCCCCTGGAGACCCACCTCTCCTTCCTCTAAACCCAATATGGGCCTGGGCTCAGGCAGAGCCTGGGGCGTGTTCAACATCTCTCTCCTAAATTGCCATAAGCTAGACAAAGAGGACGAGGACCTTTTCAGAGTCTACTGGTCACAATGCCCTTCCAAGGACAACAATGGAAGAATACACTGTGCAATTCTGACTTTGTCTCCCCTTCTATCAGGTTTGCACCTAGCATGCCTTCCTTCACTAGCAAATACTGCTGACTACAGAATCCTTTTCTGTTTCAAGCTGTCAGACATGAAAATCCTAGGTTCGGAATTAGAACCGCCCATTTCTTCTCAATGGGTGAACTATATACCTAATGCCATTCATTGAGCACCTTTATAAAGCTGACAGGTCCCTATCTCCTGCTTTGCCCATTTGGATAATTTGTAAGTGGAAATACACAGCAATGTTGCCAGGCTCAGAAACATTTTGTTCAGAAGCAGTAGGCTAGAGGAAACTCCTTCTTACATCTGTCTTTCCTTTAGGGAGGAGATACGGCCTGAGAAGAACTAGAATGGCAACTGAGCCACTGAAATCTACTCCAGGTCCTCCCACTTAACTCTTGATTGCCCTTGAGAAAGTCATTTAATCAACTGCTTCATCTGATTTGTCTCAGTTTCCCTAAGGGAAGAGAAAATACACTTGCCCATTTTTACCTTCCAATATTTTATTTTGAAATTTTTCAAGCCTACAGAAAAGTTAAAAGAATACAACATTCCTTAGAGTCTTCACCTCGATTCACCAATTGTGAACATTTCCCCTAATGTTTTTTTTTTTTGCTATCAATATTTGTGGGAATACAATGCAGACTGTTTTTTTCAACTTAATAGGAAAATCTTGAGATGAAAATCTCCACAAGCAGGTGATCAGTGATCATTAACTATATACTGAGCAAGACTTCCCAAGTATAATTTTTATCAGGAATTAGACTTCTTTAAAAAATTAGAACTGCAAAAGAGTTCTCACTAATGTTTCCCAGGAAATGCTTCAATAAGGACGGCCAGTCAGAGGTGAACCCCAGAATCATTCCACTGCAGAGCTGGAAGTCATCCATTCCAAACCTTTCCTTTTAGAGACAGGAAAACTGAGACCCAGTGAGGCTGCTTCTTACCACTATAAATAATACACTCACAAGAGTGGTGGGAACGTGAGAAGGAAGACAAGAGAGCCAGGAAGGTGGGACGCAGGGAGCATGAGGAGGAAGCCAGGCGTGGTCAAGGGCAGCAGCTCCCCAAACCCACTGACATTCACCCACGGCAGCACTGTCCTCCCAGGGCGATGTAGGACAGCCTTCTCTCCCGGCACCACAGCCTTACATCCCCCTCCTTCAAAGGTCTGACCCTGCGTCACGCACTCCAAGCATTTCTATTTTTCCTCTTTGCTATTATGCTGTTAATGTCTCTTCTAACTCATTATTAAACACAGGTTCTATGGGAGCAAAGATTCAACCACGGCCAGTGAAGCTTTACCACGGGCAGCTTCGCAAGACAACCCCTTCTCTCAGCCAACCTAGGCAGGGGCCTCTGGAGGACACACAATGCAAGTTTTACGTTTACTGAGCCAGGTTTCTGGGTTTTATGTCCGAGATGGGATTTCCTCTGTTACTCTGGTCTTCTGCTCAAGAAATACAAATGCCTTTGCTTCTTAAAATTATCTATGGCCACTTTCAGAATCCCTGAATCAATAAGATTAATTCGGCAGCAGAATATGAATTTTCAGGAATACATCTATCAATTATTTCTTGGCATCCTTCTTGGTCCAGCATGGCTCTGTGGTCAGCTCGGCACCCACTGGCTGTGCCGCAATGATGCTTATCGACAGCACGCTAATGCAAAAGATCACACCATTGTCCAGCGGGCCGTCTCCAGCCTTTCATTCTGTTATTTGCTCTTCTCTGCCTCCAGACTCAAACACAGACCTAGGCTGTGGATAGGTTTATGGTCAGCCATCAATGGCTTCATTTGTAAAATTAGAGCACTCCTGAAGCCTTCCATAAAATACTTCTAGGAGCTTTGATAAATTATAGCTCATGTAGACAATTACAGTATCAATCCCTGAAGTCACCAGGTTTTCTGTCAGTCCCTGTTGCATTCACACCTATCTTTTTAATATCTTTTCTCCTTTCTTAGAAAAAGTGTCCAAAAACCTGACAGGCACCATTATTTAAGGAGTGTGCAATGCCTTCATCTTCTGAAAGAAAAAGGTCTTTCTATTCCTTATAACATATCCATTTGGCTTCTTTACAAGCTACTGCAGTGGGACCAAACACGTAACTAAATCAAGATGCTGACCAGATTATACTTTCCTAACACGACTGACTAGTAAGACACTAGCATTCTCACAGCAGATGTCATATAGGTCAGAGCCACAGGGCTTTTCAACTTGTTCGAGAGTTGACCTAAGGACTGCTCGGGTAATTTATATGATGATGTCTCCCAGCCTCTCGTGCACTTGAGTGTGACCACAGACTGAGTTCCAGACAATGGACGATGGGGTAGATGTGTGCCACTCTTTAAGATCTGTCCATGAACACTTCCCATGCAATTCCTGCCCATATACTATTACTATGTGGGTGTTAACACCCAGGGTGACCTTGGAAAGGATATAAAGATGTCAGAACGTCTGTCAGCCTGAGTCCCTGAATGACTGCATGGAACAGAGCACATCTCTGCCAAAATGGCCTGCAGGTGAGGAAGAAAAACTATTGTTTATAGAAACAAACAATAACAATAGTGAATAAACTTCTAAGCCATTTCTTCTATACAACGCAATGCACTCTATGTCACTCTGATTAAACACTGGGAGAAAACTTACCTCACCAACAAACTACAAATCATCCTAAAATAAATGTGTGCAAGCATTCTCACAGCAGATGTCATACAGGTCAGAGCTGCAGGGCTTTTCAACTTGTTTGAGAGTTGACCTAGGGACTGCTCGGGTAATTTATATGATGATGTAGCCATGTGATGAAATACTGTAACACAATTAAAATGGACTCAGTAAAGCTGTATGTGCTAATATGAGAGATCTTCATATTAAATCAAACAGCAAGGTTCCAACAGTGTATGAAGTGTTTCAATTGTTTTATTTATGGAGATATACATATAATTTTTTTTCTGCAACAAGTAACAAGAAACAATTACCAATGAGTGACCTTTGGGGAAAGGGACAAGGAGGAGAAGTGAATCGTTTTTTTATTTTATACCTTTTCTAATATTGTATATGTATTACTTTTTATAAAAATGTCAACAGGGGTAGCAACACAGTGGGTTATTTTTTTTCTTTTTCATACATTTTTGTACAATATTAACAAAAGGTTACCGCTAAAACGTCAATCAGAGCACTGAAGGAAGGATTATATCAATGGAATTGAATGAGCTTTTTTCCCTCCTCCAAGGCAGACGATCCCCCAAATGAGGACACTGTGAGGTAGTTGCTGATCGACTGCCCATCGTAACCATACGGTACTGAATTTGTATTGTTGTCATGGATGACTGTGAGGCTTTCCTATCTGTGTATTTGGAACTCAGGGGTCCCTATTTGTTTCTTAGAAAAGTGACATACGGCAAGAGCATTTCCAATTAGTGATCACCGAGGGAATGCCTCGAGAGCCAGCCCCTTATAAATTCTCTCCCAGATGCATTAATACACCTTTCCCTCTGAGTCCAATGCTATTTGGTTAAATGCCACATTCTGTGGGGGAGAAAAAGCACTTCAGTTTCAAACTCTGGAGAAAGGCACCAGGAAAGAAAAATGCAGGGTGAAAGCAGCATCGGCTGGCACACAAGCGGTCTCTGGTGGGTCTGGAGTTAGGAATGCTCTCTCCTAACCCTGGGGGAAATCCTGGGTCTCATTTAAAAAATATCCTCAGAAGAAGAGGATGTCATCAACCTGCTCATTTTCCCAATAAAGTACAAAACTGCAACTTTATGGCTCTGGGCTCATCTCTTTTGCCTGGGTTCAATTTCCACGGCAGCGGAGAAAAGGCTCACCCGGGACACAGGCTCCACATCCAATATAATGCAGGCTCTCGCTGAGCTGTTTTGAGATTTCGTTTATAACAGCTGAATGCAATTCCACCGGAACACAGACGTTAAGGCAGAGAGAATGCGTGTTTAAATATTCTGAGATACAAGGGTTATGCTAGAGGCTCAGGTACCACGACCAAACGGAGGGCAGAGAGGATGCTGTTAGTCTAAGCGAGGATTCCGGAGCACCTTGCATGTGCTGGCCCTGACCTAGAACCACAGAGGACACAGAGACACAGGCCCCTGAGAATCTGAAATTCACAGCGGGGACAGGCGGGTTAAAAAAATGACAACCAGCCCAACATTCCAACATAATACATTTTTTTTTTTTTTTTTTTTTTAAGATTTTTAGAAATTTCATGTAATGTCTGAAACATTTATATTAACATGTTTCCATACAAATAACCCAATGAAAGTTTAGTATTAGTTGTTTTGTTTGTTTTTTTATACTGCAGGTTCTTATTAGGCATCAGTTTTATACACATCAGTGTATACATGTCAATCCCAATCGCCCAATTCAGCACACCACCATCCCCACCCCACCGCAGTTTTCCCCCCTTGGTGTCCATATGTCCATTCTCTACATCTGTGTCTCAACTTCTGCCCTGCAAACTGGCTCATCTGTACCATTTTTCTAGGTTCCGCATACATGCATTAATATACGATATTTGTTTTTCTCTTTCTGACTTACTTCACTCTGTATGACAGTCTCTAGATCCATCCACGTCTCAACAAATGACTCAATTTCGTTCCTTTTTATGGCTGAGTAATATTCCATTGTATATATGTACCACATCTTCTTTATCCATTTGTCTGTTGATGGGCATTTAGGTTGCTTCCATGACCTGGCTATTGTAAATAGTGCTGCAATGAACATTCGGGTGCATGTGTCTTTTTGAATTACGGTTTTCTCTGGGTATATGCCCAGTAGTGGGATTGCTGGGTCATATGGTAATTCTATTTTTAGTTTTTTAAGGAACCTCCATATTGTTCTCCATAGTGGCTGTATCAATTTACATTCCCACCAACAGTGCAAGAGGGTTCCCTTTTCACCACACCCTCTCCAGCATTTGTTGTTTGTAGATTTTCCGATGATGCCCATTCTAACAGGAGTGAGGTGATACCTCATTGTAGTTTTGATTTGCATTTCTCTAATAATTAGTGATGTTGAGCATCTTTTCATGTGCTTCGTGGCCGTCTGTATGTCTTCTTTGGAGAAATGTCTATTTAGGTCTTCTGCCCATTTTTGGATTGGGGTGTTTGTTTCTTTGATATTGAGCTGAATGAGCTGTTTATATATTTTGGAGATTAATCCTTTGTCCGTTGATTCATTTGCAAATATTTTCTCCCATTCTGAGGGTTGTCTTTTCGTCTTGTTTATGGTTTCCTTTGCTGTGCAAAAGCTTTGAAGTTTCATTAGGTCCCATTTGTTTATTTTTGTTTTTATTTCCATTACTCTAGGAGGTGGATCAAAAAAGATCTTGCTGTGATTTATGTCAAAGAGTGTTCTTCCTATGTTTTCCTCTAAGAGTTTTATAGTGTCCAGTCTTATATTTAGGTCTCTAATCCATTTTGAGTTTATTTTTGTGTATGGTGTTAGGGAGTATTCTAATTTCATTCTTTTACATGTAGCTGTCCAGTTTTCCCAGCACCACTTATTGAAGAGACTGTCTTTTCTCCATTGTATATCTTTGCCTCCTTTGTCATAGATTAGTTGACCATAGGTGCGTGGGTTTATCTCTGGGCTTTCTATCTTGTTCCATTGATCTATGTTTCTGTTTTTGTGCCAGTACCATATTGTCTTGATTACTGTAGCTTTGTAGTATAGTCTGAAGTCAGGGAGTCTGATTCCTCCAGCTCCATTTTTTTGCCTCAAGACTGCTTTGCCTATTCGGGGTCTTTTGTGTCTCCATACAAATTTTAAGATGATTTGTTCTAGCTCCGTAAAAAATGCCATTGGTAATTTGATAGGGATTGCATTGAATCTGTAGATTGCTTTGGGTAGTATACTCATTTTCACAATGTTGATTCTTCCAATCCAAGAACATGGTATATCTCTCCATCTGTTGGTATCATCTTTAATTTCTTTCATCAGTGTCTTATAGTTTTCTGCATACAGGTCTTTTGTCTCCCTAGGTAGGTTTATTCCTAGGTATTTTATTCTTTTTGTTGCAATGGTAAATGGGAGTGTTTCCATAATTTCTCTTTCAGATTTTTCATCATTAGTGTATAGGAATGCAAGAGATTTCTGTGCATTAATTTTGTATCCTGCAACTTTACCATATTCATTAATTAGCTCTAGCAGTTTTCTGGTGGCAGTTTTAGGATTCTCTATGTATAGTATCATGTCATCCGCAAACAGTGACAGTTTTACTTCTTCTTTTCCAATTTGTATTCCTTTTATTTCTTTTTCTTCTCTGATTGCCGTGGCTAGGACTTCCAAAACTATGTTGAATAATAGTGGTGAGAGTGGACATCCTTGTCTCGTTCCTGATCTTAGAGGAAATGCTTTCAGTTTTTCACCATTGAGAATGATGTTTGCTGTGGGTTTGTCATATATGGCCTTTATTATGTTGAGGTAGGTTCCCTCTATGCCCACTTTCTGGAGAGTTTTTATCAGAAATGGGTGTTGAATTTTGTCAAAAGCTTTTTCTGCATCTATTGAGATGATCATATGGTTTTTATTCTTCAATTTGTTAATATGGTGTATCACATTGATTGATTTGCGTATATTGAAGAATCCTTGCATCCCTGGGATAAATCCCACTTGATCGTGGTGTATGATCCTTTTAATGTATTGTTGGATTCTGTTTGCTAGTATTTTGTTGAGGATTTTTGCATCTATATTCATCAGTGATATTGGTCTGTAATTTTCTTTTTTTGTAGTGTCTTTGTCTGGTTTTGGTATCAGGGTGATGGTGGCCTCATAGAATGAGTTTGGGAGTGTTCCTTCCTCTGCAATTTTTTGGAAGAGTTTGAGAAGGATGGGTGTTAGCTCTTCTCTAAATGTTTGATAGAATTCACCTGTGAAGCCATCTGGTCCTGGACTTTTGTTTGTTGGAAGATTTTTAATCACAGTTTCAATTTCATTACTTGTGATTGGTCTGTTCATATTTTCTATTTCTTCCTGGTTCAGTCTTGGAAGGTTATACCTTTCTAAGAATTTGTCCATTTCTTCCAGGTTGTCCATTTTATTGGCATAAAGTTGCTTGTAGTAGTCTCTTAGGATGCTTTGTATTTCTGCAGTGTCTGTTGTAACTTCTCCTTTTTCATTTCTGATTTTATTGATTTGAGTCCTCTCCCTCTTTTTCTTGATGAGTCTGGCTAATGGCTTATCAATTTTGTTTATCTTCTCAAAGAACCAACTTTTAGTTTTATTGATCTTTGCTATTGTTTTCTTTGTTTCTATTTCATTTATTTCTGCTCTGATCTTTATGATTTCTTTCCTTCTGCTAACTTTGGGTTTTGTTTGTTCTTCTTTCTCTAGTTTCTTTAAGTGTAAGGTTAGATTGTTTACTTGAGCTTTTTCTTGTTTCTTTAGGTAGGCTTGTATAGCTATAAACTTCCCTCTTAGAACTGCTTTTGCTGCATCCCATAGGTTTTGGGTCGTCGTGTTTTCATTGTCATTTGTCTCTAGGTATTTTTTGATTTCCTCTTTGATTTCTTCAGTGATCTCTTGGTTATTTAGTAACGTATTGTTTAGCCTCCATGTGTTTGTCCTTTTTACGTTTTTTTCCCTGTAATTCATTTCTAATCTCATAGCGTTGTGGTCAGAAAAGATGCTTGATATGATTTCAATTTTCTTAAATTTACTGAGGCTTGATTTGTGACCCAAGATGTGATCTATCTTGGAGAATGTTCCGTGCACACTTGAGAAGAACGTGTAATCTGCTGTTTTTGGATGGAATGTCCGATATATATCAATTAAATCTATCTGGTCTATTGTGTCATTTAAAGCTTCTGTTTCCTTATTTATTTTCATTTTGGATGATCTGTCCATTGGTGTAAGTGAGGTGTTAAAGTCCCCCACTATTATTGTGTTACTGTCGATTTCCTCTTTTATAGCTGTTAGCAGTTGCCTTATGTATTGAGGTGCTCCTATGTTGGGTGCATATATATTTATAATTGTTATATCTTCTTCTTGGATTGATCCCTGGATCATTATGTAGTGTCCTTCCTTGTCTCTTGTAACATTCTTTAATTTAAAGTCTATTTTATCTGATATGAGTATAGCTACTCCAGCTTTCTTTTGATTTCCATTTGCATGGAATATCTTTTTCCATCCCCTCACTTTCAGTCTGTATGTGTCCCTAGGTCTAAAGTGGGTCTCTTGTAGACAGCATATATATGGGTCTTGTTTTTGTATCCATTCAGCCAGTCTATGTCTTTTGGTTGGGGCATTTAATCCATTCACGTTTAAGGTAATTATCGATATGTATGTTCCTATGACCATTTTCTTAATTGTTTTGTGTTTGTTTTTGTAGGTCCTTTTCTTCTCTTGTGTTTCCCACTTAGAGAAGTTCCTTTAGCATTTGTTGTAGAGCTGGTTTGGTGGTGCTGAATTCTCTTAGCTTTTGCTTGTCTGTAAAGCTTTTGATTTCTCCATCAAATCTAAATGAGATCCTTGCCGGGTAGAGTAATCTTGGTTGTAGGTTCTTCCCTTTCATCACTTTAAGTATATCATGCCACTCCCTTCTGGCTTGCAGAGTTTCTGCTGAGAAATCAGCTGTTAACCTTATGGGAGTTCCCTTGTATGTTATTTGTCGTTTTTCCCTTGCTGCTTTCAATAATTTTTCTTTGTCTTTAATTTTTGCCACTTTGATTACTATGTGTCTCGGCGTGTTTCTCCTTGGGTTTATCCTGTATGGGACTCTCTGCGCTTCCTGGACTTGGGTGGCTATTTCCTTTCCCATGTTAGGGAAGTTTTCGACTATAATCTCTTCAAATATTTTCTCTGGTCCTTTCTCTCTCTCTTCTCCTTCTGGGACCCCTATAATGCGAATGTTGTTGCATTTAATGTTATCCCAGAGGTCTCTTAGGCTGTCTTCATTTCTTTTCATTCTTTTTTCTTTAGTCTGTTCCGCAGCAGTGAATTCCATCATTCTGTCTTCCAGGTCACTTATCCGTTCTTCTGCCTCAGTTATTCTGCTATTGATTCCTTCTAGTGTAGTTTTCATTTCAGTTATTGTATTGGTCATCTCTGTTTGTTTGTTCTTTAATTCTTCTAGGTCTTTGTTAATCATTTCTTGCATCTTCTCAATCTTTGCCTCCATTCTTATTCCAAGGTCCTGGATCATCTTCACTATCATTATTCTGAATTCTTTTTCTGGAAGGTTGCCTATCTCCACTTCATTTAGTTGTTTTTCTGGGGTTTTTTCTTGTTCCTTCATCTGGTACATAGCCCTCTGCCTTTTCATCTTCTCTATCTTTCTGTAACTGTGGTTTTTGGTCCACAGGCTGCAGGATTATAGTTTTTCTTGCTTCTGTTGTCTGCCCTCTGGTGGTTGAGGCTATCTAAGAGGCTTGATGGGAGGCTCTGGTGGTGGGTAGAGCTGACTGTTGCTGTGGTGGTCAGAGCTCAGTAAAACCTTAATCCACTTGACTGTTGATGGGTGGGGCTGGGTTCCCTCCCTGTTGCTGTGGCGGTCAGAGCTCAGTAAAACCTTAATCCACTTGACTGTTGATGGGTGGGGCTGGGTTCCCTCCCTGTTGGCTGTTTTGCCTGAGGCAACCCAACACTGGAGCCTACCCGTGCTCTTTGGTGGGGTTAATGGCAGACTCTGGGAGGGCTCACGCCAAGGAGAACTTCCCAGAACCTCTGCTGCCAGTGTCCTTATCCCCACGGTGAAACAGAGCCACCACTCGCCTCTGCAGGAGACCCCCCAACACCAGCAGGTAGGTCTGGTTCAGTCTCCCCCAGGCTCACTGCTCCTTCCCCTGGGTCCTGATGCACACATTACTTTGTGTGTGCCCTCCAAGAGTGGGGTCTCTGTTTCCCCCAGACCCGTCAAAGTCCTGCAATCCAATTCCCACTAGGCTTCAAAGTCTGATTCTCTAGGAATTCCTCCTCCCGTTGCCTGACCCCCAGGTTGGGAAGCCTGACGTGGGGCTCAGAACCTTTACTCCAGTGGGTGGACTTCTGTGGTATAAGTGTTCGCCAGTCTGTGAGTCACCCACCCAGCAGTTACGGGGTTTGATTTTACTCTGCTTGCGCCCCTCCTACCGTCTCACTGTGGCTTCTCCTCTGTCCTTGGACGTGGGGTATCCTCCTTGGTGAAGTCCAGGGTCTTCCTGTCAATGATGGTCCAGCAGTCAGTTGTGATTCTGGTGCTCTCGCAAGAGGGAGTGACAGCACGTCCTTCTACTCCGCCATCTTGGTTAATCTCCTCCATAATACATATTTTTAACAAGAGCTGAGCACTCTCCTGAATTTGATTTCAACTCTGCATGATCTTCATCTTTAAGGTATTCTGAACCAGGAAAACATGACTTATTTGATTTGGGGCTGTATATTCGATGTTATGTCAAACTGAGTTGCTTAAACACAAATTGAGCTTCGCAAGCCAGAGGGCCTGCCGAGAACTAGGAGAACAGGGCCCAGCATCTAGCATTTTAGTTCCTGCGTCATGCTTGCAGCACTACCCACCAGCCCTCCTGAGTGTTCCTTCGAAAAATTACTAACAGAAAACCTCCGGCAACATTTTGAAGCAGTGCTCCTCACGACAAAATTACCGACAAAATATGACTGAGTAATTCGATTCCTGTCTCTGGCTTCGTGAGGTGGAGACCATTGATGAGCCCAGGATAAGCATGTATTGGATGTTCCCACTTCATGACTGTCTGCAGAGCTGAAAAAGCACTTGACACAGGAGAAAGGGCAAGGGGAGGCAGGGATCGTAAAGACGAGGGTGACACTCTAAACATCATCCTTGGGGCTCCAGTCAACTGTTCTTTCCTAGTCTAGCCTCAAGGCAGAGGGAGGTAGACACTGCCATCTAGAGGCATGTAAGGATATCGGCTCTGACAGCAGTGCAGTCAACACGAAAGGGCAGTGGAAGTCTTGAGGAAGCAGCTGCCTGAGGGACACACTCGTTCAGGGACAGGTCCCCTGCTTGTGTGAGGAGAGGGCGTGCAAGGAGGAAATGCCCAACCAGACAGAGCCGCTTCAGCTCCACAATTCCCACGAGAGTTAAGAATGGAAATTCCTCTGTGAGGGGAAAAGTGGGCACGAGGAAATGAGGAGAATTGGAAGGGATCACCTGAATAAAAGATGGGCCAGAGGTGGCACCCAGGACAGAGGGCTAGCACCTTCTGAGACACAGAAACCTCTAGAGTTCCACTGCCAGAGTTAAGAACCACAGACAAGGAAAATGAGCAGAAAGAAAGCCAGAGGGAGAACTTAAAATCCGACAGGTAATCAGCCCAAGACTGGCATCTTGGAAAGAAACAAGAGATGTGAGCAATGAAAAGTACACATGTGCTGTCATAAGATACTGAGATGCACATAAAGAAAAAGAAAATCTACGTTTAGAGAAACGATGTTAAGATTGCTTGTATATTATGCATGACTTCTGTCCCAACCTTTTAAGAACATTTTCTAAATTTCCTATGGGAATTTACCATCCTATGACAGAAAAATAAACCTTACTTTTTAAAATTAAAGAACACAGAAGTTATCAAATCCCGAATTTCCCAACTGATTGACTGGATCTAAGATTCCTGGGATAGAAAGCTAAATAAAGTGCTACCTGATCAAAGCTGTGGTTTCATTTGCCCTGGTATCAGATTCCCAATCTTTCCCTCTTAATGAAGAGCTTTCTGCACTGACAGACTCAGATGATGGTCATTATTCAGATGAGAGTTTGTCACATCCTTTAGCCTTGTGGGACAGGTTGTAAGCTTCAAACTTTAGTGAGAACTGTTGCCACCAGCAACATCAGCTGCATCTAATTTCATATCAAATTGAGATTTGTTTAAAATGCCAGACGAGTGGGGACCAGTCAATCCTGTTCAAGCCTCTCCCTGCTGCAACAGGACGAGGAATCCAAGGGTTGTCAGGCCGCATGGATGAAAGGAATTGTTCCTGTGCGCTGTCAGTGCCCATCCCCTTTCGAGCACACCCTTCTCATCAGCACAAAAGGCAGAGGATGCCCTGAATAACTCAGAATAAAGGCAGTATGGGAAAAGAGCTCATGCCAGCAAAGTGGTGGGGTCGTTAACTTTTCACATCTTTTGTGGGCTCTTGTGACACTGCCACCAAAAAAAGTTTCTACAGCAGAGGACATCTCTAGAGCTAGCGTGGCAGTTGGTGGCATTTATGATTTCACAGCTGCAAGTTATAAGGACGCTTGGTCACTCTCTTCGGGAAATCAAAGAAGCAGCCTCTGAGATTGGCAATGGAGTCTAATCTCCACATGGAGAGGGGGTGCCAGATCGCATACTCCGGCCTCCTGTCTCTGAAAACATCCCCACAGAACTTGCAGACCCGCTATCAGCAAGCTGCAGTTTCTCAGGCTGGTGGCGGCAACAATCCATGGGTCCAGCTCCAGGGAGCAGCCAGGTCCGGGGTTATGTGTTGCACAACTCCGCGAAAACAATCCACATTAAAGCCGGGGTGAGTGGTGCCCTGACACCGTGCAGTGCACAGGCCAGGAGGCTGAACACGGAACCCCGACAAAATATGAAACGGTTCTCCCCCCACCACTGACAACCCAAAACAACTATGATTTTATAAAAGTAGCAGATGTTTAATGTTTTCACAACAGGGGGACTTCCCTGGTGGTGCAGTGGTTAAGAATCCACCTGCCAATGCAGGGGACACGGGTTTGAGCCCTGGTCCGGGAAGATCCCACATGCTGCGGAGCAACTAAGCCCGTGAGCCACAACTACTGAAGCCCGCGTGCCTAGAGCCCGTGCTCCGCAACGGGAGAGGCCACCGCAATGAGAAGCCTGTGCACCGCAACGAAGAGTAGCCCCCGCTCGCCGCAACTAGAGAAAGCCCGTGTGCTGCAACGAAGACCCAACGCAGCCAAAAATTAAAAATAAATAAATAAATAAAAATAATGTTTTCACATGGGATGATTTTTTTCCCCCTCACTGGTTTTCAAAGAAATGAGGAAGTTATTTCCAGAGATAATAAAAACATTAAAGCAAGGGGCAATTTTAAATGTAACTGAAAATAAATTTAACTGCAAGAGTTATGAGCTTCCCCTACCAGCCCACTAGATTTTAGAAATAGCATAAAACTACAGGAGTTAGATTATATGATATAAATACAGGAAGACAAATCAAAGGAATAGGACAGAGTCAAGGAATAGACCCATAATACACTCAGGAATTTCATATATCCTAAAAGTGGTATTAGAGATTGAAGGAAAGAGAAGTTGTTTGGTAACAGTGTTGGAATAACTGGCTAGCCACTTGGAAAAAAGAATGATAAGCTGAACTGCTCTTTTACTCCTTAATAAAAATAAGTTCCAAGTAGATTAGAGATTTAAATATTAAAAACTAATGTATAAAGATATAAGAAAATATGAAATATTAGTGTTCAAATCTGAGAAGAAAAAATACTTTTCTAAGCATGACATGAAATCCAGAAGCCAATAAAAATTAATAAAATAGACAAGCCTCTGGCAAAATTAATCAAGAAAAAAAAAAAAGAACGAGGGGGAGAAAACACAACTAAATAACATTAAGAACAGGAAAGGAGTCAAAACTGGAGATGCCACACAGAATGAACATAATTTTCAAACTTAGTTTAGTTAAACAAATTCACACAAAATTACAAAATACCAAACTGACTCAAGAAGAAATAATCTGAATATTCTTGTAAATATTAAAAAATTAGGTCAAAAATGTCCCCACAAAGAAATTATCAGGTGCAGATGACTTTACAGGCCACATTCAGAAGAGCCAAGAAAGAGATCCATCCATTCTTACACAGACTCTTCCAGAAATTAGAAAAGGAAGGAACTTTTCCTGTGGTAGTAAAATTATTGTTTAGCAGATACTCCTTCCCTCGCACTCCCCACCTCACTGATGCTGGATTTAACTATCCAGCTTTCGCCAATGGGCAGAAGTGATACTGGGTCAGTTCCAAGCCTGATCCTTAAGAAGCAGTCAGTGTTTCAGCTCCCCCTTATAGGACTTTCCAACCTCCACCATGGGACAACCACACCCCAGGTAAATGCTGCTCTTCACCCTGGGCCCCAGAGTAAGACACAAAGAGTACATGACTCAGACCTGCAGACTGGATGGAAGCCAAGCCAACTCACAGATCCGTGGCCCAAAGCAGCCACCCCAAGCCAACCCACAGACCCACAGGAAGAAATAAATATTACTGATGACTGCAACTGAGGAATTGTGCTTTATCATGCAGCATTATTGTAGTACTGTAGGAGTGACTGATACATTCCTATTCATTTTGTTGAGCTACTATAACCTAACAAATGCAATACAAGAAAGGAAAACTACAAGCTAATACCATTTATAAGCACAGATGGCAAAACCCTAACAAAAATACTAGTAAGCTGGATGCAGAATAATATGAAATGTTCAAAATATTCTCTTTACGTTTAAGAACAACATAATATAAGGCATCACCACTTTATTCAACATAATGCTAGAAGTTATGGTAAATGAAGTACGATTTTAAAAAAAGAAAGAAAAGCTATAAAGATTGGAAAAGGAAGAAGGCTATAATTATTTGCAAATCATCACTGTCTACATTGTCTACAAAAAACTCCCATTCCCCCAAATCTAAAGATGAGTAAGAGTCAGTAAGAATTAGCAAGGTTGATGAATTTAAAAATTAATATACAAGAGCCAATTCAATTTCCATACATTAGCAAATAGGTATATATGTTTATTTTTAAAAGATGTTATTTTAAATTCCTAAGAATAAATCTAACAAACGATATATAAATTCTTTCAATAGAAAACAATAAAACCTTATTTCAAAATATTAAGGAAGTCCTAAGTAAATGGAGCAATATACTATATGCTATAGAATAGTAAAACTCAACATCATAAAAATGTCAATTTCCGAAATTGGGCTCTAGATTTAACATAATTCTAATCAAAATCTTAATAAGCTTGCAGAACTTCACAAGTGATTTTATACAAAAGATAAACATGCCCAAAATAGCCAATACTCAAAGAACAATGAAATAAGGGAGCTTTCTTGACCAGTTATTAATAAGACTTGTTACAGTAATTAAGAAAATGTGATACTGGCACAGGAATAGACAAATTGACCAATTACAGGATAGAGAGTCCAGAAAGAGAGAAACACACAAAGAATGCCTAATACTTAGCAGTTACCTGTGATATGCATTATGTTCTTTACCTTAATGACAATGGTGTCAGCATTAACCATTCCCGTTTTACTAATGAAGATACCAGGGCTCAACAAGGTTAAGTGACCACTGTCCAAAACTACTGAGCCAAGAAATGTCAGTCCTAGAATTCAGTCCTAAGTTTCCCAAGCCCAAACATGCCAGTCACTTTCATCACCTGTTATGTTTCGAAAAACAGTTAGCAAATAAAGCAAGGCAAAGGGCCTGTGTGCTAAGGATGATGGGAGCCCCACAAATGCGGAACAAAAATCTTAGCAGAAAAATAGGCAGCACACAACACCTGCCAGCAGAATTACGCAGTGATTGCGGTAAAAGGGGTTAAGAAGAAATGCTCTGCCCTTCTGAGCACATCACTCTGGAGTCAGACCATGAGTCCACTTAATTGAGAAAGGTATATTGCAAGTCCTAGAGAATTAAGGTCATGGCACTAAAAGAGCTGGGCTGATTTCTGTGTGTCACAGTTGGGAAAAAAAAAACCCTAAACATACTCAAATTAAAAGATGGGCACTCACCCTCAATAGAAAAAAATATACTCAAAACTCTAAAAGAAACTATAGAGAACAAAACTCTGTCTTCAAACAATATGGCCCCCAAATCATCAGGCAGAGGCATATTTAACACTCTACATACATAAGAAGTGGTGAGGATTTAAAATCAACAAATAGAAACACTATTTTTAAAGAACTGTAACAGAGGGTAAATTAGGAACACCATGTCCCATAAAGTTTGTTTGCAAAGAGCCATAATTCTTTGGTTGGGCTCTCAAATACTTATTTAGTTACTCCTATTGAAACTCCTATTAAAATGTTTTATGTTCTCAGTTCACTTAAAAGCTTGATTTTTCTAGGAGTTTGTTTATGCCTAACTTCCATGAATACAGACAGAATCATGCTTTAAATAAAAATGAAATACAAGAAAAATGGCATTTTAAAGAATGAAAATCAAATTAAAATCTAAATTGCAAATCATCTAACATGTATAAGAAAGCTAAATTAGAACTCCAAGAAATGCCGAAAGGGAATATATTTTTAAGGGTCATAAACAAAGCTATAATATTAATTGCAATAAGAAGCCTTATTTAAATGAAAAGCCCAAAACTAAGGATTTCATAAGCAATGTTTCTAATTTATATGCTTAACATGTTAACATTTGTTTCTGTCTTTTACATAGCTAACCAATTAAAGCATATTTCTAAAGAATGAATTTTATTTGCTGACAATTATTTGTTATCCTAGCTGTAATTCTGTAGCTTTTCAAACAACAAATAAATGAATATCTTACATCTGGAGGAGAAAACACAAAAAATGATGGTATAATGTTTGAATACATGCAATTACTGGTATGTTACATTCTAATTAACATAATTAGCTTTGAAACAGTTCTCACAATAACTGTTAACATTTGTGTCAATTTAGTGGCAGTTAATGACATGTGTAGCAAAGAACTGCTATTCCTTCCATTTATAAGTAAAATATAAAAAACCTTTCCAAAAAAGAAAAGGCAACCTCACTGAATATTCAAAACTCTTTTTAATCAATAAAACTCTACTCTGGCAGGCTTAGAGGAGAGACCTTATAGTTTATTCCAAGGATCTACAAACTGGAATATGGGCACCCCAGGGGGTACACAATATAACCAAATGGGGTTTAGGAAAAAATTAGAATACCAGTTTCCATTTTCTAGGTCTCCGCCTTTTTTGTTGGTTTTAGTACGTACATAAGTTAGTATTCAGGCTGACAGTCAGCTGATATGCACCAGTTCTGGTGGCTAAAATACTTCCTTACAGGTTGTCAAATAGCCATTGCCTCAAGCACTCTGAGTACATTCCACCTCTCCCATCACCTACCCCAGGACACCCTGGACCTCTTTATGAGGCAGCTAAATGGTTAACACCTGGCAAAACCCTAAAGTAAATGTTCTCTTTAATGGTTTCCTAGTGGAGATGCACAGGTCTGTTAAAATATTTTTGAATACCCTCCTCTAACTACATGTAAATCATTTTAAAATATATTCACACATTAGGGGATGCATACTCAAAATGTTTTACTGGTGTGAGCCAGCAAAAATATTAGAGATCCAATAGGTATCCTCTAACTTTGTTACACCTGGACAAACAATAGCTAAATTTGGCAATGACAAATAAATGATGGCAAGATTTACTTAGTAACATTTTCAGTAAAATTGATGTTAGTATCCTAAAGGTCCAACTATACAGGCACTGTGATACATGGTACACAAAATGCCAATCCGAAAGGAAGCAAATTATATTTGATACAATAAGAAGACTCATGAAGCCTTTGTGTAATCCGATGAGAGGAATGAAAGGAAAGGAGTTGGGGTTTCTTTTTTTCTGGTTGCTTTTTTATTGTTTAGTGACTTCATCCCTAAAAGTGTACTTCATGTTGAAAACACCACATTATCCTTTCCCCATAACTTTTAATTTCAGACAAGCTTCATGCCTTACAAATTACCCTGCAGAAAACATAGTAGACCTGCAATTATCTGAAAACAATCAGAGAAACTTACCTTTATGAGGCCAGCATCATCAATTCCTTAAACCATAAACTTCAGATATGCGTTTAATGAAACTCAAATTCCCTGGTTTAATAAACACAGCAGCTTTCTGCTCTTGGACAAGATGATAACAGTTAACGTTACTGTGTTCTTCCTATGTGTTCCATGTGCCTTAACATGTATCATCTCACTTGATTCCAGCAACAACCACATAAGATAGGTACCACTAATATTCCCATTTTTCAGAGGCACAGAAAGGTTGCATTCCTTGGCCAAGGTCACATATCTACTAAGTGGTAAAGCCCAGATGCCAATCCAGGCAGCCTGGCTCTGGAGCCCACATTCTTAAACAAAACTCTAAACTGCCTATAGTAATTAAATTCTAAGTCAAGTGCTTGTAAAAAATGATCACAATTTAGATAAAGGCCACTGAAGTGCACTGTCTATCCAGGCAAGGGGAAAGGGCTGACCCAAGGTCTGTTCCATCCATAAAATTCTCCAGTTTCAGGATTCATTTTCAGAAGCAAGGCTCTCAAAGGTCAATTAAAATGTAGAGAGGTCCTATGGACGCGACCTAATATAAACCCATGATATTTCACCTAGTGTCATTTCTAAAAGCCCATCCAATGAAATATTTAGGCTCACATCTTCACCAGCTACAGACCATTTCCCTGGGCTCTTTAGGCAACCAGACCATTTGGAGATGAGGAGGGGAGCGGGAGAAGGCAAGCAGAGAAACCCTTACGGTTTTATGTGATAAATGCTTTGGTTCAGACATGCACAATTCAAAGGCATGAGGATGGGGAGAGACATCAGGGAAGGCTTCCTGGAAGAGGAAGTGCACATGCTAAAATACAGACAGGTACTGGCCAGGAAGAAAGAAGGAAGGTGCATAGAGAGGTGTTTTCTTTCCAGAACAAGGTAGGACATTAGACTAGGAATCTAATGTCCTTTGGGGAATGGTAGGTGGTTCACTACTGCCCAAGTTATTTTGCCGAACTTCAGAAGCACTTGAAGATGAGAAACCCCTCAACTCTCCATCAAGTGAATCTGTCAAGGGGACGGATGTTCCAGCAAATGGGGAAAACACAGACATTTCTTAACAACATTTTGATCAGAGCTATGTAAAAAGGGGGACAAAATGTTATGACTGGTTCTTATTATTTATCAGGCTAAAACTTATCACTGCTTGTGTCTAGGAACCAAAAAAGAAAAAAAAAAAAAAAAAGAGCAAATGACTTACACTTATACAAACAAGCAAGGAAAGAAACATACTTAACTGAGCACCTATATAAGCTAAGCAGGGGCGGGGGCATCTATAATGAAAGAAAAACAAATAGGTCTCATGCAGTGAAGAGATTTCACAGGAGTTCTAGAAGAAGCATCCATTCTTGCAAAAAAAATGATAAATGTATACCCCTGTTTTCTTGAGGATATATACATCTATGGCATACTGAAGCCCAGTTATTACTTAGTGAATGCAGAATTCTACAGTGCAAACAGTAATGTAGTATCTAGGATTCTTAGATGGTTAGGATATACACCATCAGGAGAACAATTCAAGTTTTAGTGGTGGATCATCTTGGATAGGAAGGTAGAGAGACAAAGAAAAACAAGTAAAAGAAAGAAGAAACAGAAATTAGGGCTCTAAGGAAGCCAACTTGAAGAAGAAATAGGGCTTAGAATGACTATCAGTCCTACTATGAGGTGAGGATTACCAAAACTTAAGTGAGAGCTTTATGCCTTTTCATACATTTGTAAAAATGCTCTCTGCTACTCAGCACCCGTTCTTTAAGTGTTTTCTTTAAATGAAGGTGGATGTGCCATGAACAATAAAACAAAGTATTTAGTATATCACAGATAGCTACGGTGGACCTGCCACATGGTTCTACTCTTAAAAAAGAGAAAATAGCAGTGTCAAATCACAAAGAAAAGATCTCATAATCCCTTGAGCCATTATTAACATCTAGTCAATGAATCTAACAAATATAAAGACTTATTTCCTTATGGCTAAAATACCTGAAGGTTAGAGGCTTTCTACCTGAGAGACTTCCTAAGTAAAAAGGCATCATTTGATGGGGTCTTTGAAGGCTCCCCATCTGCCTCATGCAGACATTCTTCTCACTAAAAGATAGATGGTGGCAATCCTGGTGATCTTCTAGGGTTCAAATTAAGTCAGAAATCATTCTATCACTTATACCCATGAGCTTCCAGGTCTTCATGTGGTCCTTTGCCTCCCTGACTATTCTAGAAACATCATGTGAAGAAGAAACATCACTGTCCAAGTCACATTGTTCACTTTATCTACCACGCCCCACCCCATTCCACGATGGACATAATTCCACTATGCGTTGAAGTTTGCCCAACCAAAACCTTCCAGAACCTGCAGCCCATATCATTCCTCTAAGTCTAGGAATACACTGCAAACTATGCAGCCCGTAATCATCTTCTACTTCGCTCTCTAATTTCTCAGAAGCCTTATTTCAACTATCTTGGAAGTTCCTTAAAAAGCAAGAGCATGTGTGACATCTTTTCCATATAGGTTTTAACACCAGCTGTATAATAGGGACTCCATTAATAATCAATTAACTGCTTAATGAGCATAATGAAGAATACACTGATTCAGAATCCAGTACCACAGATTGATACTGTGGGTACCAATGAACAAAGAATAAGTATAATTACCAATACTGCTCATTCTTAACTAAACACCCAAGTATTCTAGAAAAATAAGGTAAGAAAGACACTGAAGTATGTTAGCTTTCCCAGAGCCACAATAACCAGGAATTTCCTGGTTAAATAATTGGTGGTTAAATAATAATTTTTCATTTCTCCCAAGAAAGGAAATGTTACATCCCAATACCTTCCCTCCCACAAACCACTGTCTAATTACTACGGGTTTCTTGGTTTCGGAACTGCAGAATTCTTTTGACACATTAAGATAGCAAATAGGCAAGTGCTGTAAGTTTACCACGGGGGCAAAAGGACACCAGAAAGGACAAGCTGTGTCACACCAGGAGTCCACCCTAGCGGCACACCCAGGGACAATTCCATGATGACAGCTGTGACTGCTTCATCACCTTTATCTCCGCCATGTCCCCAGACACACAACCCGATCAAATCCTTGACAGCCCAACCGTTCAACTAGCCTGGGCTCCAGAAACTATCAAAACTTGGAATTAAGACCGCCTCGAGAGACTTCCCTGCTGGCCTAGAGCTTAGAATTCTGGGCTTTCACTGCCGTGGCCCGAGTTCAATCCCTGGTCGGGGAACTGAGATCCTGCAAGCCGCTCAGTGTGGCCAAAAAAAAGGACCTCCACAACATTTCTTAATAAACCACCATTACCTAAGTACAAAACAGTACATACCAGGCACTGCCCTTGGTGCTAAAGATACAGGGAGGATAAGACAGCTGAAGTGCCAGCACTCTCCACTCTCTGGATCATTTCGTAACGCTTGGTAAACAGGTTGGCCAGGTCCGAAATATTAATAGGTATACCAGTGGGTAGGTGGGTAGTAAGTGAAACCTAATTTCTCTCTCTCTCCCTCTTTCACACACACTCACACACACACACACACACACACACACACACACACACACACACACAGTATTGCTATTATAAATCTGTTTTGCTCCCCTCTATGATGGTAAGCAATTAAAAGTGAGCCTGCATTTCCACTCTGTAAACCCACAGAATATTTATGGATGCCATTCATCTCACTGACTCTCAAATGCCTTTGGTAACAAGAAGCCCACACTTGCCCAGTCTGTCCAGGCACACCCACACAGACAGCCGCAGGCACCCCGTCCTTCCCAGGAAGGACAACACATACATATGGTAATGAACATTTTTTTAACCTCTGCAAAATGTAAAGAAGAGAAAACTGGGACTGAAAGTTTTAAGCAACTACTTCTGGGTGGAATTCCATCTTAGAAAAAAACTCTCCCCACCTCCCCAAATAAGTAGTAGTTCTTCACTCATTCATAGTTGGAATCACAATGCACTTCACCTGTTTTCTGCTAATTCTTCTCATGGCACCCAAGCACATGTAGAGTAAGGATGCACATTTAGAGTTCCTTTTCCCAGAAGCAGTGGTTGGATTATAGCAAGGATTTTACAGAACATTTTTAAGCTGAGTTTTGATTAACAGACTCCCACTAAACCAGCTGCTACCCTGTGGATGGGCCTGACCTATAATAATCTGCTCAGGGGTCCCTACTGCTATTTCAGCCCTGAGTTATGAAAATTCATCCCTTTACTATCAGTAGAACCTAGCTCAGAGGGTAATAACTAGATGTATTATTCCTGGAATACAAGCACTCCTGAGACTTTGATTATAATGTCCACAGCTGAAGGCACTATTTCACTATTGAGATTACTACTTTCCAGATGAAAAAAGTTCTGATCTGTGGAATAATGCCTTCAGCTACATACACTGTAATCATACTCAGCAGTTCTCACATCCCAAGAGCAATACAGGTTACCAATAGTTGGTATGGTAAGCTGATTTAGGGAATGGAAGGAAGAAGTTATAGGAGAAAGCATAGATAACCCTAATTTCATATTTGCTTTATCTGGGGGCTTTGCTGTAAGAGTTTGACATGTCTAAAACCCATATCAACTTCACTAAAAATAAAAACTACATTAAAAACAAGAGTAATTGTTTTTCACCTAACAAACCAGCAAACTTGGTTTTTGGGTCGGTGGGGGTGGCAGTTTGGAATACTGATTGCTGGCCAGAGTGTAGTGAGATGTGATTTCTCAGTATATGGAAGCACACATTTGTACAGTATTCCTAGAAACAATTTAGCAAGAGTATGGAAAACCTATATAATGCTCATATCCTTTGTCACAGTAATCCCCTCCGAGAATCTACCCTGAAGAACCAGTCAGAGGTGAACACAGACTTATTAAAAGCCTGCTCATTACCATTATTTTCAATAGGAAAAACTTGGAAATAATCTAAAAGGGGAAATAGTGTAATAAATTGTGAGAAATCCATTCATTGGAGTATTATGCAGCCTTTAAATTGAGCCATGATGGCTAAGGAGAAAAGCTAATTCACAGTTGTATCCTACAGCTTTTGTTATGCAATTTATCCAAGGACATTCAAATTGTTCCTACATCAATATGTAACACTCACTCACTCAGAGTTAACTAATTGGACTTCGGCACAGGTTTTTGTTTTTGAGCTATAAGGCTAATGAAGTATTGATATAATATTAAATGACTGCAAATAAAGTCTGCACCCTAAATAAATGCTGACATTATGTCGGTACATTCTGCATGAATTAAAAAGGGAAAATGCACTTTTGCATACATTTAGTGAATTTTCCCTTACTCTTCATCATGCACTTTTGCAAATGGAAAAGATGAATATTCATCAAGGCTCTTTGAATATATTACAGTTTAAATAGTTTGGTTTTAATATTTATAGTACATCATGAAACATAATTTTTCCATTACAAGAAATGGATACAATGTCAAAAGAGGGCCACTGATGAAACATAAAATTATACCACTTAACCTAATATTAAAAATTGAAAAACAATATCTGAAAGCACTTCCCCCCTTCAAAATAGTTAACTGCTCTAGAAAAATAACTTTCAGTTCGTTGGGTTGGTGAATTCAGAGTGAAAGTGAGAAAGAAACTACCAGGTGGTCCACCATCATGTAAAAAGCTAAGGACAAAAGGTTAAACTTCTACTCAAATCAAAGATCTGATTTCCTCCCTTCTGAGAATACCACTCCAGCTAAGCCTAGCTGACAACCCCCAAGAAACAATTTTTCTACCAATCCCAGGAACACCGACGTCAGCACTTCTTGTGCAAAGTAGTGCACAAGAGTTTGCTCATTTATTCCTCACAATAAACTTATGAGGTGGCTACAACCATTAGCCCCACTTCACAGATGAACAAACTGAGGCTCACACAGCTAATAAGTTGTAGAAACTGGAGGTGATCTCTTAAACACTCTGCTTTTTCCCCCTCATTCTCATTGTCCAACTGAATAATTACAGTTTAATTCCTGAACATAGTTTCCAAAGTTAACTGCTCTTTGGCTTGAAGAACATCTTGATTAGGCTAAATAATAAAAATCTAAAAGGTGAAATACAGATTAAAAACAAAAAAATAAACAAGAGTCTGTTCTAGGGCACTTAAAAGGTACGGAAAGGAAATATATTCACTTACACATTCAACAAGCCTTTACTGAGCACCTACTATGTGCCAAGCACTGTTCTACCTCCCAGGGAAATAGCTGGAAAAACAGAAAAAAATATCTCTGCTCTCAAGAATTTTTCATCAGAATAATAGGAGATATATAACAAGCAAATTATGCGGTGTATTGGAAGGAGACAAAGCTATTGAGAAAAGTGGGTGAAATGGGGTGTGTGGCATGCAGTGTGGGAAAGACTTTCAAACAGGATGGTGAAGGAAGCCCTCAATAAGAAAGAATGTGGCAGGGATGTCCACAAAAATCAAAACAGATGAGGCTCATGATTCAAATCAAACAGAAAACTGGAGAAAAATACTGGAAACCAATTTTCACTGCGCTTCTGCCATCCATCTATTACTCCAAAGTACAAAAGAAGTGAATATTTCTTATAATGGCCATATATACCATTTCTAAACTTTAATCATCAAGGCTTACAACCTTATTTTCCTATGGAAAAATAAGTTACCCCTGGTCCTGTTTTGCCTCCTGAAATTTCCATCTTTCTCGCCAGAAAGCAGCATCTATATAAATCCCCTGCTTTTGACGACTATGACTTCTTTGATAAACTACCCATGTGTGTGGGGAGGGACAGAAAGATGGAGGAAGCAAATGGGGAAATGAGTTTTCCCCTCTTCAGATTAATGTACACAAAGTATACATCTGACACTTCATCAGCACCCCCCGCTGGTGTCCCAGCAGGCGGACACTGGCTGAGCATGTATTCTGCCAGCTACCAGGCTACTTAGGATGAATTGGCAATGTGTCATTTATCAGAAATGCCCAGTGTGTCTGGGAGACAGAATACAACTCCATTTACCATTGCCAAGGAAAACTAGATACTTCCTCCTAGGAATTAATCTCCTCCTTGAGAAGGTAGTTAGCATTACTTTGAAGCTTGCCTATGGCATTTAAATCACAATAGGTCATGCATTTACTGAAATTCATACCTCCCCAACCACGGGCCTTCATTTATATCTTCCTAACATATGACTACCACTCAGGTGGACGGTCTATACTTTTCTGACATGTTCTGTTGCTGTGCTGAACGTAAAACTGTGCTATGAAGTGTAATCTTGTCCTTTGGACATAAACCACCTTGATTCTAATTTTACCCATTTTTCCACACTTGAACACATACTTCCCTCTTCAAATAATCAACAAAATACTTAAACCAGTGTGGCTGCAAGACTGCTTACAAGCAGGTTAAGGAAATTTCCTTGAAGGTGGACACTGATAATTTCTTCAGAATTCTGTCACTGTATTTTTTGAGCAGCTGATACAGAACTAAACGGGATTCAGCCCACTACATGGGCTTGGAGGCTAATCACGATTGTAAGATGCACACTGGAGAGCAAAACCATAAGGGCTTTAGGTGGATGGTCTTATTAGATGGTCCATTACAGCATACAGAATCACATCATCACTCTCGCCTTGCAAGTAAAGCAATCTGTCACTTTTCACTAATGATTATCCGTTCCGTCAACATTATTTACTGAATGCCTCCTACATATAAGGTGTTGTGTTAGGAACAGCGAGGAGTAGAACGTCAGATCAGACAGGAATTCTGCCCTCAAGGAGCTTGTAGTCTAGCATGGGGATATTAGGCATAAACACAAAGAACTAAAACAAAGGTGGACCTTGATAAATGCTAAGAAGAGTCAGGAGGAAGGTCAACTTACAGCTCTAAGATGGGGGCAACAAGGATTAGGATAGTGGCCGGGGAGAAGATTAGAGTGAAGCATGTTCTACCATACAATGCAGCTCCAGAAACATCACACTTATTTAGAAGACAAGAAAAAGTGGGGGGCGGGGGTGCAGGAAGAAAAAGAAAAAGTTCTAATCGGTGTACATTAACACCCTTCAGCACCATTCTCTGTCAAATCTGTTAGTTGTAATCGGCAGGGATAATTTAGATGTAATCCAATCCAAGAAACATAGATTAACTTGAATGGTTCTGCAAAGGGTACCAAAAGCAGGCAAAGTCATGAAAGTGTACTGAGTGACATATTGAAATAAGTGATGTGGCAGAGAAACCTGAGCAGATTGCTGCCGAACAATGAGGAAATCAAGACTGTGCTGTGCCTGGCAGCTCTCCTACAGCTGCAGCTGCTCATGTTACGACAGAAGGCTGGGGACAGAAGACATGGTCAAACAGCCCGCAAACAAGTTTTCTTTAGACTGCAATTAGGAAGTAAGGAAACCTCTGAAGTAAAGATATGATGAGGGTTACACTTTAAACCTTCACTGTCTAGTAGTAAATGGTTAGTCACAGTCTGGCTTCTGTGCCCAAGCTTACCCATAATATGTTAATAACAGAAGTATTAATATTGCTAACATTTGAGACTTGTTAGGTGCCAGGTACTATTTTAAGTTTGCTCTCTACGGTATTTTAGCATTTTCTCTAGTTTTTCTCCTAAACGCTATAAAAACTCACACGGTAAATAAGCTGGTAAGTTAAGTGACTCTTTGATGTCACTGGACCGATTTTAGGGGGTACTCTCATGTTTTCTATTAGTAGTTCTCCTTGTTTTTGTATCATATTCCCAAAAATCTTAGGTCACCTGACATGTGTTTTATCAATGAATCAATCAGTTTCTATGTCTGAGTACATAACTACCAGTATTAGGTACCTTACTTTGTAACAATGTTGTTTTAATTAGAATGATTTACCTGGCAATAAACATACAGGATTACTATTTACGTGTTAAGAATAACATTGCAGTGGCCCCCAAAGCACTTCTGTTTAAAAAAAAAAATCACTGATTGTGAGGAATTTTCCTCTTTCCTTAAAAAGTAAATGCTTACAGTAAAATAAGCTTTTAATAAAATTTCCCAAGGAGAAAAAGTAACTTTGAACCTGGGGATGGGATGGAGGAAAATGCTAAAATGCATCACTTTAACTGTACCTTTAAAAATAAGTCCCAAAATTTTCATGGGAAGGAGAAGATAAATTTTAGTTTAAAGATCATAGTTAATTTTGAAGTCATAAAATATCCTCAAAGAAACTTTTTTAGGGATAATTACTCAGTATATTCAGAATCTTTATAATTCTGAAACTAGAAACAGGGAATTCCAAAGTTGAATTCCAGAGACTGGAATAGGTCTTTTGATCTTGCAGTTTGCAGATGAGCTGATAAAATCTGAGAAACTAAGCAACTGCTCAAGTTTATACAGCTACTTAATGACAAAAGCAGGATTAGAGGTTAGACCTAAATCAAATCTCTCTATAATATTGAATGATTCCCAAATATCCCACATAATTTACTACCAATGCATAAAATTATAAGGCACCATAATGCACTGACATATATTATTTGTATCATCATCAGTAAAAGACATTTAAAAATCTATTCCATTACCATACAACCCTACCACCGATGCAAAAGTAACCTGTATAGGGGCTTCCCTGGTGGCGCAGTGGTTAAGAATCCGCCTGCCAATGCAGGGGACACGGGTTCGAGCCCTGGTCCGGGAAGATCCCACGTGCCACGGAGCAACTAAGCCCGAGCGCCACAGCTACTGAGCCTGTGCTCTAGAGCCTGCGAGCCACGACTACTGAGCCCGCGTTCCACAACTACTGAAGGCTGCCTAGAGCCTGTGCTCTGCAACAAGAGAAGCCACTGCAAGGAGAAGCCCGCACACTGCAACAAAGAGTAGCCCCGGCTCGCCGCAACTAGAGAAAGCCTGCATACAGCAACGAAGACCCAACACAGCCAAAAATAAATTAAATAAATAAATTTATTAAAAAAAAAAAAAAAAAGTAACCTGTATAGACTTCTAGGCTCTGCCAAAGGTTAAAGCTGAAAAGTAATGGGCCCACTGGAAAACAAAATTCTAGTAAGCATCATGGTTAAAAATAAAAGTCTACATTACTTTTTTTAAAAATAGGAATGCAGGAGTCCATGCTGCTAACAAATGCACAAATATTTATGCCATGTGCCAACTTGTAGATGTGGAGAGAGTGCTGGAGATGGAATAATGACCATTTTCAATGATTCTAGAAAAGAAGGACCCAGGCAAGAATCACCAATGAATATGAAATCTAAAGGAAATTTTTGATGAGGAGAAACATGTTTGCATGGCCTCAAAGCATCTCCCCCACCCCCAAAGGCTTATCGATTGTAAGAGAAAAGTTCTAACTACAGTGGAGAAACCGGCCAACCCCTTGACTGGGTGAAAAAAATTCGCATCGTAATGAAGGGCAGATGGACATCATGCACCTGCCCATGGCATGACCTGAAAGGACACGACATCACCAATGTCACATTCTGGCCTGGAATGCAACACCCGCAGCCCACCATGAGAAAACATCAGACATACCAGACACTGTAATATGAGAAATAGTCCATTAAAAAATAAGGTGGCAGTGTTGCATAGTCTTCAAAAATGACGATGTCATAAAAGGCAAAGAAACGCTGTGGAGCGGTTCCAGAGTAGAGGATAATTAAATGGCATCCGTGACCCTAGACTGGATCCTCTACTGGAGGAGGAAAAATACTATAAGGGACATTACTGGGCCAAATGATAAAAATAAAATACAGATGGCAGAGTAGATAAAAGACTTCTTTCATGCATAAATTTAATGAAGTTGATAACTGTGATAACAAAAGGCCATGATATAGATAACCTACTCTCAAAGAGTTCAAAAAAATTATATGTGTGTATACATACATATATATGTATGTATACACACACACACACACAGAAAGCAAACAGTACAGCAAATAGGGCAGGAGGTTAATACTTGAACCCAGGCAAACGATCAACTGGAGTTGTACGTATTTGTCTTATTCTTGCAAATTCCTTTAAGGTTGAAATTATTTTCAAATAAGAAGTTAAAAAAAAAAAAGCTTAGAAACATTTTCATTCCTTTTGAGGGAAAAGTTGAGACAGCATTAAGTTTACAGAAATATTCCAACTTAGGTTGGGGGGACTTGGAGAAAATTACCAAGCTGAAAGCAAGGAATTTCACGTTGCCAAATCTGTGCTTAACGTTAATGGTAGCTTTAACTTCATACCTAGAACAATAAACTCACAACAGTCCCTAGGCTGGTGGTGAGATGGAGCAAACCCAACCCACCGCAGACAGAGTCCGAGGACACTCACCGGGCTGGCCGTGAGCAAGGGCGCCGACTGGCCCAGGACCTGGCTGCGCATGCGCACGAGGTTGGACGTCTCTGCAGAGGTTGCCCAGGCCTGCCCCGCCACCGGGTTTGGAAGGAGGTACCTCCCTGTTGGAGTTAAAGAGAAGACAGTATGAGTAGCAGGCAGAATGGCAGTGCTTCCCTAGAAATGGCATCCTTCTTCTATACCACTTCTGCCATACATTGCAATTACATTGATTTATAGCAACCGGAAGCAAATTGTTTTAATTAAGTTGGGAGATCTAGTTGCAAGTTCTGACCCCGATTTTCCACATAAACTCAGGTAAACCTCTTCACCTCCAGCATCTGTAGCTTCTTGTTACTGTGCTGAGGATATATATAAGTATACAAAGCATTCTTACCATCGTAGAAATAAACATGTGCATTTACAAATGTACTTTTAAAATATCTAATACAGAAAGTGATCTAGCAATCAACTAGAAAAGTGTCTACAAAGATCATGACCAATAAAAGGAAGAGCTGTAAGTCTTTCAAGTTGAAATGGGGCTGGTGCCCCTTTCTCCCAGTTTCTCTCTGTGAAGAACTGGTGTATATCCAACCATGTCCACAGGACAGGTGATGTTACCCATTTGCATAAATCGGGACATTAATGTTAGTGTAGGTTCACTGAGCAATTTCCATCAACCTTGAACTCTCATATATATGTGTGTATCTTTAAAAGTCAAACAGCTGAACCAACGCACACTGTATTACTTCTTTAGTACATGGATTAGACTAGTTATCCACACACAAGATATAAGCCTTTAAGTTAGGAGGGACATGAATATTCACACAGTAATGAAGCTCAGTAAAAGCAGAGACCATGTTTGATTTTTATCTGTAGCACAATGACTGGTCATAGTAGGTGCTCATTAAATATTTGTTGACCGATGAAAGAACAAGTGGGTACGTCTCTCCCAAAAAACACGTGAAGACAATGAAAAGACGGCCGGCAACCCGTAGAATCTCATCTACGGGCTGCACGTGTGGGGACTCCAGCTTTGCAGCTCCCGGAATCGTGAGGGACTGCAGCACGTGTGGCTGGTGGCCCTGCAGCAGAAGTAACATTCGTGCCCTGGATTCTCCCCAGCAGATCTGTTCCTTGTAAAAGAACCCCCCTCTCTTTCCTCAGGCATGCACTTAACAAGCACCCACTGGTTAATAACTACTGAAATACATTAACTAGTGTGAAAATTCATATTTTATGGCAAGACAAGAAAAACGTAAACATAAAAAATTTTCTCTGCCCTTTGGCCTCCTCTCTCCCCTCTACGGTGCACTGTGTATCTGCGTTACGCATCCACCAAACCTCTCCATCAGCAGGCATACCTGCTCAACCATAAACAGCAACATTCTCCTAGCACCAACAAGACAACTCCTTAAAAGATAACATTCCTTCTTAATCTTGTAAGGGGCTGCAATGACGCATGACCCACTACTCACCTTGTCCTTGCTGATCTGGATAATGCAATCTATATCATTTAATGTACAGACCTCTGTCTCTAAAAACCTACTTAACTGTGCTTTGACCTCTAATGGGTAGAACAGTTCTCAGAGCTTTCTGAGAGGCTGTTCCCAGGTTATAGTCCTTAATTTGGCTTGAATAAAGTTTTCCATTTCTTTCTTAGATCAACTGATTAATTTTTTCATCGACACTAGTTTGCTATTAGTGCACAGGCTAACTGGCAGTACAGGAGCTAGGGTCAGCTCCCATCAACTGTCCATGTTAAGAGGTCTAATGCTGGGACTTCCCTGGTGGCACAGTGGTTAAGACTCCATGCTCCCAATGCAGGGGGCCCAGGTTCCATCCCTGGTCAGGCAACTAGATCTCACATGCAACTAAGAGTTTGCATGCCACAACTGAGGAGCCTGAGTGCCGCAACTAAGGAGCCCACAAGCTGCAACTAAGACCTGGCACAACCAAATAAATAAATAAATATTTTTAAAATAAGAGGTCTAATGCTCTAAGTGCTTTCAAAAATTTGTATTTTAATTGCAAAGGAAAAATATGTCTTATTTTGCCAAAATTGTTCTTTTACTCTCGTATTATATAGTGAAAGCACAGACTCTAGAGAAAACTAGATCTACTTTTGAGATCTTGACTTGTAGCTCAGTGATACGGGGAGGGAAGTGAGTCAACCTCTCTTGGCCTTGGTGTTTCCATCTCTAAAATGGAGAGCATAGGATTGACTATGTCAAGTTGTTGAGGGGATTAGTGGGTTTTTTAAGTGAAGCACTCAGTACATGTCAGCTATTTAGCCATAACAGCAGTAAAAATGACAAGTATCTTTTTTGCTTGGGTTTGGTTTCTCTTCACTCTCAAGTAGTAAATGTAAATATATATATATATATTTAAAGATCACCTATAATCATACCAGGGAAAACCACTATCAACATTTCAGTAATTTTTCTGCCAGACTTTCTTTCTGTAACCTGTATTTTCTTGCAAAAATGGGATCATACTTATTTTTATCACCTGCCCGCCACAACCCCACATAATAGATTGTGATATCTTCCTAGCAAATAAATACAGCAAATACCAATTAATTGAAGCGTAAATGCTATCACTGAAAATTCAAATATAATTACCCTCTGTGGTTCCAGTCACCACCTTGAACCACTCATATATATTTTTATGTGCAGGATGTATTACATTTAAAGTCTAGAATTTAAAAAATTCTTTTCTTTGCCTTATCTTGAAACATTAACTAAAAAGCTGGACTAACAGGGGTAAATCAGCCACCTTTAGACCCCAAAGCAGGACATTACTAAAGAAGGACAGGAAGACCACAGACTGCATTTAGGAATGCCAACATCAGTAGTACATGAATAAATGATTTCTTTAACATAGAAATAACTCCCACTATTTGAAAAACATTACTTGTTAAAAATATACCAACCTCCAGTCATCAGAATCAATAGGGTTTCCCCCACCTCCACCACCCCGATCCCTCCTGTGTCTTTCCCTATATTTTATATTTTATATATTTTTTGGTTCATGTTTCAGAAAAGGCCTGATAGAAGGTATAGAAGCTACGTGATGTCAAGATTTATATAATGGAATGAATCTACTCTGGCCTCACCACTGCTCTGCCCCAGATGCTTCGTTTTAAAGAAAACTTGGGGTAGAAACAAAAACACTAGAATCTAATATAATCATGGAAAAATTTGAAGGGCTAACATGTTAATTCATTAAAGAATTCTGTAAGTCACTTTTTTTATTCTTTTAGTAGAAAATAATTATTAGACTATAACCCTATAATCCCCCTGAGACGAAAAAATAGGTATTTATTTCTGTATCCCTAGGACCTGGCATAATGCCTGGAACTTAGTAAGTGCTCAAAAAATGTTTGTTGACTGACATGCAGTTAAAGTACACTATTTGATTAATACCTGATCAAGTCTAAACAGGAACAATAAAACTGAACAAATGATTTTCTTAAATTTCATTTGTAGTATACTATAATAGCTAAAATACATTGAGGACTTACTATACGTCAGGCACTGCAACATCTTAACCACGCTTTTGGGTGCTAAGTAATATTACCTCCACGTTAAAGCCCAGAGAGGTTACATGATTAGACAAGGGCACACAGCTAATAAGTGGGCAAAACCAGGATTCTTACTCTGAAACCCAGATCCCACCACAGGAAAATATTCATCACATATGCTTAGGTGAAAAAACAAGTTGCAAGACAGGATAATTCTATATTTTAAAGTAAATAATATGTATTTTACATACTATTTGAAAAATAATTTTTCAAATAAAAATTATTTTCAGAAAATTGTCTGAAATGATAGGAAATGGTAGCAGATAGGATTAAATGAGATAATGCACTTAAGGCACTCAACCTGGGACATGGAAAGCAGTCAATACACTATGACTCTTCACGTTATCCTGAGAACTTTACAGTTCCATCGATGCATCCCGACCACCACCACCACCACAGCAATGATATAAAACATGGTAATGGGTTCTTAGACCAGATCACAAAAGAAAGAAAGAAAAAAATAATGACTAGGATTAAAATAAAGACTAGTATTTCTTTGTGGAAAGGAAATAGCAAATTCAAAATTGTCGTTATCTCTAGCAGGGAAAATGGGGGATACGTCCAGGGAGGAGTATTGCTGTAATATTTTATTGTTTAAAAAGTTATCTACAGGAAATAATGGGATCTATTAGTTGAACTTAAAAGTTTAAAGTATTACGTTTTCACTTGTAGTTTTTTGTTTTTTTTTTTTTAATTTATTTTTGGCTGCGTTGGGTCTTTTTTGCTTTCTCTAGTTGCGGCGAGTGGGGGCTACTCTTCGTTGTGGTGGCTTCTCTTGTTGCAGAGCACGGGCTCTAGGCGTGCGGGCTTCAGTAGTTGTGGCTCGCGGTCTTCAGTAGTTGTGGCTCACGGGCTCTAGAGCGCAGGCTCAGTAGTTGTGGCACACGGGCTTAGTTGCTCCGCGGCATGTGGGATCTTCCCGGACCAGGGCTTGAACCCATGTCCCCTGCATTGGCAGGTGGATTCTTAACCACTGCACCACCAGGGAAGTCCCTTCACTTGTAGTTTTAATAAATTCAGTATTAATTTTTTTTAATATATCTGAAGGATGTGGCAAATATTAAGCTTTGATAAAGCTGGCTGGCAGGTATTTGAGGTTGGGACTAAATTATTCTGTATTAATTTCTGTATGGGATATTATATAATATTGCTTTTAATGATTCCTATCAAAAAAATGTGCTTCATAATCGAACATGGCAAACTAGCCAGGAGCACATTCCCTCCACTCCTCAAAATGGTAGCTCCTCAGGCCGCATCAGGGAGGGGTCTGGGCTGGGGAAGCACGGAACCAGGGAACAGGTTCCACAGAGAATGGGAGCAAAAGGGAACCATGAGAACCCTCATCCTGGTCCCAACATAAAAGTCACAACAGCTGTGACTGGTAGATGCCCCCTTTCTGAAGCCAGTGGGAGGGCAGAACAAAAGCAGGGACGGCCCTGAATAAACCCTCAGTGCAGGCGACCCCTGTGTATGCTAGCATCGTTGCTCGATGAGCCAGGGCATGCTTCAAGTAGGAAGCCAGACTCTGGACAGACCCAGAACAAGCACTGGGGGAGGGGACTCAAGGAACCAGAGCCACATCCCTTCTCTTCTCTCCATATGCGCCAAACCACACTTTGAACCTTTCAGTTTTGTTAGATCTCACAGAGCACTTTCAAGCAAGCCGAGACCATGGCCAATGGGACAAGTATGCTGTCTTCTCTAAAATCACTCAGTCTAACTCGGCCACATATGTTTTTGTTTTTTTTTTTTTTTAATTTATTTATTTATTTTTGGCTGTGTTGGGTCCTCGTTTCTGTGTGAGGGCTTTCTCTAGTTGTGGCAAGCGGGGGCCACTCTTCATTGCGGTGCGCAGGCCTCTCACTATCGCGGCCTCTCTTTTTGCGGAGCACAGGCTCCAGACGCGCAGGCTCAGTAGTTGTGGCTCACGGGCCTAGTTGCTCCGCAGCATGTGGGATCTTCCCAGACCAGGGCTCGAACCCGTGTCCCCTGCATTAGCAGGCAGATTCTCAACCACTGCGCCACCAGGGAAGCCCTGTTTTTGGTTTTTTTTAAACATCTTTACTGGAGTATAATTGCTTTACAATGTTCTGTTAGTTTCTGCTGTATAACAAAGTGAATCAGCATATATCCCCATATCCCCTCCCTCTTGCGCCTCTCTCCCACCCTCCCTATCCCACCCCTCTAGGTGGTCACAAAGCACCAAGCTGATCTCCCTGTGCTATGCGGCTGCTTCCCACTAGCTATCTATTTTACATTTGGTAGTGTATATATGTCAGTGCTACTCTCTCAAGGCCACATACGTTTTATCTGTTGCTATCTCATATGTAAGTCTAATCTCGGTAACAAGACCATAGGTGTGCCTGGTCGAAGATAAACAAAGTCAGACACTACTTAAAGCGGTAAGGACAGATTTTAATCAGTAATAACCACTGCAATAGGGAGAAAGAGTCCAGCATGGACTCTACTCATCTTCGATTGGTACAGAAGTAACTGGGTGTTTTAACAGGAGAATGAGGGAGTAGGGCAGGCAGCAAGCAAGGGCTGGGTCGAGCCAGGGAAGTGAAAAACAGGAAGGGTTAGTCAGTGTAACTGCGATCAAGCCAGCTCTGTGGGCTAGCTGGCAAGGACCGAAGTTTGGATTCTACCTTTCTACAGAGACTGGGAGACAGAGGCCCTATCTGTTGGCATGAACAAATAGTAAAACTTTTTGGTAGCCTGGAGTTTTCTGAGGCAGGCACTTTAAGGGGATCAGGGTTATCCTAAGGATGTGGCCTTGAGCTGTTAGATACTGTTAGTGTTTGTTCGAGTCTTTGTAGGCCAAGGTTGGGGGGCCTAATTGAGAGAGAGGGCTCCGAGAAGCCTGGTGAGGGTTTGGTCAAGGAGAGACTTGGTCAGCCTTCCATTTTTTTGTTACTTCAATAGACCCTAACTCATGTTCATTAACAGATCAGTTTTTGAACTAAGTCTGAACTAACTTTTGAACTTAGCCCATATACTTATCTTATATGTCTTCAAACCTTCATACAAGACATAAAGCTCCTTGCCAATAATGGTAAAAATAATTGCTCTAGTTAGGGGTGACACAGAGTCATATTGCTGAGTGCCTATTCTGACCCCCCAAACTGATTCCATCACTTATTCATGAACGTCTCCAAGCCTCGTGTTCCTCAGCTGTAAAATAGGGGTAAATTTATGGAGAGGTTCTAAGATTAAAAAAGAAAATACATCATACAATGGGCATTCAATATATATAAACTTAAAAAAATAAACACAAATAGATATGCAACACATGAGGGATGACAAGGTGAGCAAGAAATAAAATTCTGTTAATTATTTGGAACAAACAATAAAATTAGGAAGCGTTTATATACATATGTAATGAAATGTTTATCATCCTGTCATGAGTTAGATTTTAGATGTCGTTATACTTGCACAAGTCTCATCTGTAGGAATCATATGAATGTTACAAATTAGAGGGTCTGTTAGCACAACCTATGGGATGTTTTATTCCTGCCTGGACCCCCATTAGTGTTAATAGGGAAAAGAGGACAACAGATGGATTTAAGGCAGTCATTAGAAGGCATTAGCATTGTGCCATAGTTGGTAGTGATTACATCAAACTTTACACAAATTCACTTTCTGATGACTACCAAGAGCCTCTAAAAAGTGTGTTGCTGCTATATTCATGCATCATTTGCTGCCTACAATTTAAGAAAATTAGCATCTGTCAACTGCATTACTCAGCTGCACAGGGTGGAAATTAATGGACAATACTATTCCCTCTTCGTTGTAGGAGAGGTGAGCTTGCCTAGCGCTCTGGCTGCTCTATTTTAATACCACATCGAGATTTCTGTCACAACTGGAAATTTGATCAGCTCTGTGTTCTTTGGAAACACATTGCTAAAATTCCAATATGCTTATTAAAACATTTATTAGATACTGTCTACTGACATAACTAGAAATTTAAAGGCAATAAATAGAGGTCCATATTAAAGCTGAAATCTGTTGGCCAGAGTGAAACAAGAATTTGTCAAGCTTCAACCACAGAGCTATGGGTTATTGGAATGGGCTTTTTATACTGGTTATTGTTTCTCTTTTGGTCACAGGGCCTCTACTTAACAGAATAAGTAGAAATATCTCCAGCCATTTATATATGACAATAAGTAGATTACTAAGACTCAGCTTGTGCCTTGGTCTACTTAGGGTACATATGGTCTTTTTCCTGGAATGGGTTTTCCTTTGTTTTCATCCTGAATTTCAAAATAACAAGAAGCAAGACCTCCATAAAGAGGTCTTCAAATGTGAGATACATGCTTTCAAAGCACCCGGAAGCTTAAAGTATCCCTCTGAAGTACGAAAATATCAGGTCAGAAATAATTTCAGCAGAAATTAAATATAGCCTCTGGAGACCTACTTTGTCATTGGAGAATAATGATTCCTGCCTAGATTTAAAAGCTTCCAGTAAAAAAGTTCCATATCACCTGAAATGCAATACAGATTGAGCAGTCAGTCCATGGTCTTACATTTTGGGTTACCTCTCCTGACTACAAACAGGACATCAAAGACAAAAGAAGACCCAGGAACTACATAACAAAGCAGTCTTGAGAAATGGTTTCTGGTGCTCAGTTATACATAAGAACTCTGGAAAAGCTTGTTTATCCCTCTAAGGTCGCCACCAGGAAGAAAGGGTAGCTGAGGTGGTCCACGTGTTGCTCTCAAGGGTTTTGGTGAGGGAGGGGGACCCACAGAAGGGAGGGAAATAGATTGGTGCGTGCCAGCATTACAGAGGCAAGGAGCTAGGGACAAAACAAACAACGGGGAGCTGGCACCGTGCTGGTGCCATGAGCAAGCAGATGGGGCCACATGCTCACATCTCTCATCTGTTAGCTTTGCCTTTGGGCTACCAGGCTGCTGCTGACCTCAGCGTCTACGGAAGCTCTCACAGCAGCCCTCAGAAAGTTCACATCCACCACTAAAGTGGGAGGAGGGCCATTCCCACCACTTTACCTTCCCCACTGCCTACTAAAACCCCCCTTGCTTAATTCCACTTTTGGGTATATACACAAAAAAAGTGAAAGCAGGGATTCGAACAGATAGTTGTATACCCATGATCACAGCAGCATTATTCACAATAGTCCAAAGGTGAAAACAACCCTAATGTCCACTGATGGATGAATACATAAACAAAATGTGGCGTATACAAACCAATGGAATAGGATTCAGTCTTTGAAAGGAAGGAAATTGACACACGGATGAACCTTGAAGTACTAAGTGAAATAAGCCAGACACAAAAGAACACGTGTCATATGACTCCACTTATATGAGGTTCCTGGAATAGTCAAATTCATTGAGATAGAAAGTTTAACAGTGGTTACTGGAGGGCTGGGGAGAGGGGGGAATGAGGCATTGTTGTTTAATGGGTACAGAGTTTCAGTTTGAGATGATGAAAAAGTTCTGGAGGTGGATAATGGTGATGGTTACACAACAATACGAATGTACTTAATGCCACTGAATTGTATACTTAAAATACAATAAAGTACAAATGGTTAAAATAGTAAATTTTGTTATGTATATTTTCACACACACACACACACACACACACACACACACATACCCTCCCTTGCTTAGCCAAAACCACCATACCTTCTATAGGAAAACATGAGGGAGTCCTTTTTGTTGTCCAAAGGAGGTATCCACAGTGAACTACATCAGCACCTGCTCTCACAAATTATACTCAAATTATACTTAAGCCCTCCAAATCATTCACAAGTCAGAGGAGCTGAGTTTTTCAAGACCCCTCCAAACTTTCAAAATGGAGAAAGCTTAAAGACCATGATAAGTCACTGGCAGAATCCAGGCAGAATCCATGAATCAGCAGCCATCAACCTACAGTGTGCGCCATCATCATGAAGATTTCCCTCTTTCATGCCCCACTGCTCAACTCTAAACATCAGTTCCCGCATCATAGTGACTGTCGTGCTCACAGGCAATTACAGCCTCCCTTTATTCATCTTCAGCTGTGCTACTACAACACAGAGACACGGTTCCTTTCATCTTCCCTCTCACATGGGTGACTGACTTCCAATTTCTTGTCCCCACTGCGAAAGAATAACTATACCTAGACAGCATCGACAATGCTGCTAAATCGTTCTTCTTAATGGCATAAATGAAGATAATTTGAGAAACCAACAGGTTTTGTGACCAGGGAGAGCTGAAGTTCACTGACTTCTATACTGAGCTGCTATTCTAGCCTTAAAAGAAAAAGTGGTGTGTGTTGACTCACACAAGAAAAGTCCAAAGCGTAGGCTTGACCCCATGTCCTTGAAGACATCACTGCCTACTAGCCAGGGATCTCCAACTGACAAGGAAACTGAAAGATGAATGGAGAGAGGACACATGCCTTTAGGGAGGTTGGCTGTCAGAGCACAGTGACACCAATGGGGTATATATCAAGGTCTGAATCAAATTAATCGCCCAATGCAGCAGTCTCTAAACTGTTTTGCTGCTAGACTCAACTCCACCAGAGATACCCAATTTCACTTCTTAGAATATTATCAGCAGCATTCTAGATTTAACATAGAACGGCAAGGCAATATTACTAACCACAAGGGCCTGAGGACAAAGTTAGGAGGGTGCTTGAAAGGGTGGGACAAAGTTAGGGGGATGCTTCAGAAGGAAGCTTGTAGCAAGCAGAGCAAATAGCAGATGCTAACAGTTTAGGGCAAGCCCAGACTGACTGGGTCCATGACAATTATTTCACAAAGTCTCTAAAGCCCAATTCCATACCGTGAGAGAGCTAGGGGCTGCGGAAAAATACCAGAACTAACGTGTCTACCATGCAGGAATCAAAGCCGCTGGACAGACCGCAAGGCTATGGAGCAGCATCTCAAGCTGCCGCTGCCACTGTCAACTGTAGCTTTAAATCAAAAGTAACATTCAGAGTGAAATGTGCCAAGATGATTCAACGGTATAGTGGTCTCTTCACCCTCAATTACAGAGAGCCACCCTGTTACCCTTGCCATCGAATGACAAAAGGGCAAAAATGCCAACACGCAGTCTATTTTTAAATGGAAACAATTCAAATCCACACTTACAGAGAAATATATTTGGCCTCTCTTTTCTTTTCCCTTAACTTGTTCTTAAAGCAGAAGTATTTCTTCTCACCTACCAAGATTACCAAATTCTAATAAGGGAAGATACTAGGATCATATGAGTTAATACACGAAACAGAGCTTAGTAAGCGTCAGTGTTCCTATTACTTTTAGTACGTGCACTGCCGCCTTTCGGTATACCAACACCCAGCAACTTCTCCCATTCTGCTATGAGACCCAGCCCTCGCCAGCAAGTCCCTCTTGCACCTAGACCACCAAGGTAGTCTCCCTTCAAGGGGTGATTGTATGGATTTAAAATTCTTATCAAAAAATACAGAATGGTTTGGCTCTAGGCTCTAGCTGTACAGACCAAAGGCTAATGTGACAACCTAAAATTGATTTTTAAGGAAGTATTAAGTAGAGCTACTCTAATGAGAACATGGTAACAAGAATCTGACACCAAGCAGCATCGCCTAGAATGTGTGAGTGAGGGCACCCGGGAGCTGGGTGAGGACGGTGTCTAAGCGACGCCAGGCACAGGTCAGAGCGAAGATCTGCAATCTCGCCTCCCTCCATCCTTGTATTGAAACATAATTCAGCAGAAAGAATTGCTAGACATGTCTAAAACCCCTGGGAAATGACAGATATTGATGAATGCTGTTGGGAAGATATATGGAAGGAAACGGCAAATAAATAGAACCATTTTTTCTCAGAGTCATTTGGCGGATATGTGGAGCAGCTGTTAAACTACCTGTCAGCTCCCCTGCTCTCTTCCTCTTTCTCCTTCCTCACCCCCATCTACATTCTCTACACCTTTCTAAACCCTCCCGGAGGACCCGTATCTTGCTCTCTTCAAAATAATCATCAAGCGAGTAGGAGTCATCTCCTCCTCCCCTGTCATAATCTGGCTGCTCAACCCAGTTAGCCCAACCCTTTCCAAAATGTCATTCTGTCCTAACATGTTGGCTGTCCCCTGTGGATCCTGGAAAGACAGCTGACCCTTGAACAACACAGGCTTGAACTGCGCAGGTCCACTTATTTGTGGAGTTTTTTCAATGGTCAATACTCCAGTACTACACGATCCGGAAGGGTTGAATCCGCAGACATGGAACCACGGATGTGGAGGAACCATGGATAGCGAGGGCTGGCTTTAAGTTGTTTGCGGATTTTTGACTTCACAGAGGGTTGGCCTCCCCAACCACCTTGTTGTTCAAGGGTCAACCGTACGTTCAATTTTTAAACTCATGAAATGAAACTGTTGAATTCAAATCCATTACCATTTGGCCCCAGTCACGAGACTCAAATCTAAAATTCAAAGCCTGACTACTACCATGTAGTGGCTCTGTGACCTTGTTAACCTCTTAAGCCTCAGTTTCCCATAAATGTTCTGTAAAAACAGACATGATTGACCAACCTCCTGGGGCGACGGTGAGGACAATCTAGAATGTACACAGAGAGCCTGTCATACCATCTGGCAAATAGAAGGCCCACAATAAACAATGACTTATTATCCCCTCTACTTTCCCTTGCTAAACAACTCTTCCTGGCAAGAGCACTCCTTCTCGATATCGTTCTCAGGCTGGATCAAATACTCTCCAGCTCAGGGCCCTTCGGGGTAAGAGGCTCTCATTCCATTCACCAAGTGGACTCAAGAGCACAGAGTGGGAAACCAGTCAGACAGGGATTTGCAACCTGGTTTCACCATCTATTAGCTGCGAAACCCTTGATAAATTACTTTCCCTCTCTGAGCTTCCATGTCTAGACCTCTAGTGATGATGATCATAGGTCACACACACCAAGTGCCCAGCACAGTGTTGAACACACAGTGTGTGTTCCGTGGTGGCTCAGGTCCCTTCCAGGATGCTTTACCCATTTTGGCATCATTGGCCTTGAATCTACAACCAGGGGCGTTACTAGCCTTACCTTCCCCCCCATTAATCACCTGCTTCTATGGGGCTGCCTGTGTATAGGGTGCCATCTATTTCTGTACATAATATGCTTTTCTACATTGCAAACTCAGTGTCAGCTGGGACCGTACCTCATCTGTCTTTGTAGCCCCATGTCACAGCCCGCACACAGAAGCTACTGACAGTTTACAGGATCACATACTTACGCCTGTGCATATTAACTCTCCACTCTGTCTCTCATTTATATTTCTCCCAGGGTTCGGATTTTTTCATTTTTGTTTAGTTCCCCATTGCCTAGAATGTTCAAATGTGGTTCAGTTGTTTGTTTTGTAACCATAGCAATAGTGAAAAAAGGCTCAGCGGCCTTAAACTTGATACAAGAACCTCATATCACTTCTCCTGGTTTTGATTTTCTCTTCTAAAACCCATCTCCAAAAGAGTCTGACACTGCCACAAAACACTGTGCATATCCAAGGCCAACTGTTTAACCTGAGTACATGTGAGGACAATTTGTATTTAGTATCTTACTTTTTGAAGAAATTATGAATCCTACTCAGTAACATTCTTTTGCCCACTAAGACGCTTTGATTGACACACCCAAATGTCATTGGCATCCTGAGATGCTAAACATTTCTGACAACTGTCCTACATCTAAACAGTTAGGACAGAGACCAAGGAAGAACTGGGGATCAGGAGCTTTCCAAGAGAAACGAAAAGAACAAAGGCAGCCACAGGGGCATAAAATAAACTCCATATGACAGTCGAAGCAGAAATTTCCAGACAAGTCCAAATTTCCTAACAAGTTATCTGGTTTTATTACAAGGAAATGTCTATGTACAATCTAATTCACTTAACGGTGTATTTCCATATATATCTCTTTGGAATAGTTTCTAGTTTCATGTTAGCTTTTGTTCCAAACAGATTCCAATTCTTCTTCCGTAATGTCTATGTGTGCCCCCTAAAGAACATATTATTTTTGTCTTAAGAAATCTTTGTTGATACTGATTAATGAATAAACAGGAAATCTAGAACAAACCTATACAATTTTTTCCCCAAAATACTGCATAGTAGATCTCTCCTCCAGCACCTCCAAATGGCAATCTATTAAAATGCCCTATTTCTGGGGTGGGAGATCTCAATCAAGGACTGTATAACCCTTACTAGGAAAGATAATGTCCACTCTACCTGCTTTAAAAGCAATAGGATCTAGGAGCCACTGTTATCCAAACTATAACCCTATGCCTTGAATTAAGTTCTAACACATCACTAAGTGCCTTGCAAAACATAACATTGTCCTTGTTTTTAAGCAGAGAAAATTTTAAGCCAAGATTAGCATCATGATTGCCTCAAGCACTGCTTGGAAATTAATGACCAGTGTAGGGTTCGAATTCAACCTTTCCATTTCTGGTCTCTTATGTAGCCCCTGACTTCTTCTGAAAGTTCAGATGACATTAAGTAGCCTTGAACTCCAGGATCAGTGCCTCATGTCTTAAAGTAACAGTATCACTAGGCTACTTAACATTCCCTTTTAGGGAATTCAGCCATGCTTATGAGGAAATCAATGTGCTCTGGCACTCAGGTAGGGGGCAGGTAGCTATTGGGTTGTTCCAATCATCCTCTAAATAGTCATCTCTCAAGATCGCGAGCGTGATCATTTTCTTCTAGCCATTTATTAAATGCATTTAATCTCCTACTATTTGAATCCACCGAGAGCACTGTAACCGTTGAAAGAATGGCAGTGGGCATATACACACAGACTTAACACACACCAAAGAGTATCATACGTCAGATCTGCTTATGGTTGTCCACAAAGCTGGTCCTGTCTCCAAGGTGACTGCAGGTAAAGGGGTGGAGGGCGGGGAGCATGAGAAAGGATAGTGTACTAATGTCTGTGTGTAAGAGCCCTAGCCCCTTGCCCCTCGTGCCATGCATGTACTTACGAGACAACATGTCTGATAAAGCCCCAGTTCAGAACCCTTCCTGTAGTTACTGATAGAGTTGCCAGATTTCACAGAACTACAGGATGCCTAAATAAACCGGAATGCAAATAAACTGGATTATGTATACCACAAACATCACATTGTACATGTCAATGCTAAAAATATTATTACCAGTCTCTCTGAAATTAACATTTAACTTAGTGTCACGTATTTTATCTGGCGACCCAATTCACTGAGTACTTAGGATTGGCAATGCAGGAGGCTTTGCTTTGAGGGTTCAAGGAAAATGTCTTCAAGGAATTTATAAAGTAGTAAAAGGGATGATAGGTCCACAAATAGTAGTAAGTTAAAAGTGACCCATCCTGGAAGAAGAGGACAATGTAAGATGGTAGCAGGAAGGAGAGAGTGAAAGTATAGCTGTGGAAGTGATGTGAAGGGGTTTGAGATGGAATGTGAATGTAGCAAAGAATCATGAGCTTCATCTCCTTGTTTTGTACACCGAACATGGGGGTCTCACTGCTCTGGGTTTGTGCATGTATCACCTACTATCATTTTTATATTATTTATACATACCAGTGCAGCCAAAAGCTAGTGAAATGGAGTAAAAACAAAACAACAACAAAAATGCTTTGCACTGAGACTCCTAGCAAACAAAGCAAAGACAGAAACACAGTGGGATAGCCAGCTCTCATTACTTAATAAAAGAAAGAATTCAAATTTGTCAGACCACACAACCTCTTTTTCCTCATTTTGAGCTCAGAGAAATTTGTTTGGGAGGTTTGAATAAAAGGGCAATGACATACATAATTCTCACTGTCGTCTGGAGTAATTTAGGGCAAAAATGCGGGCGCCTCCTACATTATGGAACACTAAATAAAAACTGAGGGTGCAATGCTGTGTGTGCACGCATACATGTGAACACATGATCAAAGTCCATGTATACACTTCACATGCATACATGCCTCTCCTTTGCAGGGACTTGGAAACTGGGAACTAAGGTACCTTAGGCAAAATTCTTACTCAAGTCTAACTTGGTGCAGTGTTAATAATTTACACAGTGGTCATGACTCCACCTGTATTCTTATTCAGAAAAAGGGAAACAGATATTTAAATGGTACCCTTCTCTCTTTTCAAAGGTTTTACCCACCAGGGATCAAGTCAACAAGGAGTTAAAAAGCAAGGAAGGGACTTACTTTCAGCTCTCCCTTCAGGCCCTGTTGGGATGCAGGGGCCTGAGACAGTACTGTCAAAAAACAGAGAAATGATCTGGCTAGGCAGACGCAAGAAAATAAATTTAGCCCTGACAATATGCATTGATTAAGTACTTGAATGACAATGGAACATGACAATGACAAATGCAGGCTACCACCACCAGAGTCATTAATACAGCAGAAACACTAATTTTTACCAATCTTTAAACATCCCGGTTGGTGGCATTTGCATTTCTTTGCCTACTCTTTTTTCCTGCCGAGATGACAAAAAGTCAGCTTCATTTTCGGTTTCCATCCAGGAAGTTAAAAAAAAAAAAAGTCTACATTCCTGATCTTTGATTAGCCCCTGAAAATGAGTTTTAAACAAGAGATGGATGGCCTGGTGTGCTCAGTTTCAGAGGACAGGATGTCACTGCCAGGCTCCTCCAGGGGAGAAGGTGGGCTTCCTTGCTCAACAGTGGAGAAAGGATGTAAGTATAAAGGGAGAAAATGAAGGAAAACCAGTCTCTGCAAAGACTCCCCCATCCCTCACCTTGGTAGCTAAATAAGTATTCACTATGCAAGGTCAAAGCGACCTTGAGAGTATCTGGTCCAACGCACTCATTTTACAAATGAGGAAACTGAGAACCAGAAATGAAGGCATAGCTACTTAGCGGTTGACGTGGAACAAGAATCTGGGCCTCAGATCCCCACTTCAGGCCCTTCTCATTACACCTCGAAAAAGCGGTACAGGAGTTGTCGAGACGCTATCCCCACCCAGACAAGTCACTTGCTTTCCCATCTTTAAACCCCATTCAGTGTAACTCAGGTATTCCATTCTCCTTCGGCTCTGCATCCCCCCCAATCACTGTTTTCCGGAGGACGTATGTGTGGTCCAATGTACTGATTCCAGTACATGTGCAGTTAGCACCCACATGCACCTCTGTGCAGCTGCACTGCAGTTGGATTGTATATAAGAAAATGTCACCACGAGAGCCGGCTACCTATGCCCAACTTCCTACGTGGGTTCCAGTGTGGCAGGAAACGGCAGCACCCACCATCTTCCTTGCCTTCCCCGACCTTACCTCCCCTTCCCCAATAACTCAAAGAGCGCTATAGGTGGGATTTAATAGTTGATACTAATTTCCAATTATTTAAATTCATGTTTCATATTCTTAACTGTAATACAATCAATTCAACTTTTGTGGCGTTCTCATTTATGCTGAAGAGTCACGGGGATCTAAGACCACGGCATCTCTTAAAGACGATACATATACAAAACTGAGAAGACAAGCTTGGAATCAGCATGCTTTTCAGAACCTACAAGTACACAACGCATGAAGGAGAGGAAAACCACCTCCTGCCATACCCAGGCCTCGGTCTATCCTATCAGCATTAAACAGATTTTCAGGCAAGTCCTAGGAAAAAACTGGGGAGAAAAGAAGGAAAATGATTATGCTCCTTAAAAAAAATTTAACCCCTTGATAAAATGCTTTAAAAAAAACCTGAAATCAGTTTTCTATTCTAAATAAAATTTTAAGAACAAACAAATTTTTGAGATATGGATTCAATAAACTCATTTTCTTCAATCAGGAATAACAGAAGTCCATTATTTATAGAATCACCCTAGAACACAAGAAATAAGGGGGAGAGACAGAGAGAAAGAGAAACAGAGAAAACACTGGGAGAGAGAAAAACTGTTTTGGGGATCCTAATATTCCATACATCTTTGGTTTGTTTCTATTAAGTTTCTTCTTTAGCCTAATCGGTATAGAGAACTTCCTTATACATTTGGACACATACAACCTTTAAAATAATGCCAGCAAAAACTTTAAATGACCACTAGACACTCTCTTCTTTGGGGTACTTGGGAGAATTTCAGTCACGGGGTTTGATCACATCCAACATACCCAGCCTAAGGTCAAGAAGGCCAACTTATTTTGCAGGTGATAATGGTTTAGCTGTATCTCAGTATGCAACTGATGTTCCTACCCTAGCAATCTTGAAATTCTGTATCACAATGATTTAAGGTCCAAGTTACCTTTTGCCTCACAGAAGGCGCTTCAAGAAACTTAAATCAGGTCTTCCAGCAACAACATCTTCTTAATTAACACTCAGGACTAATTTTAAGTCCTTCAAACTCTATCTGGTACAGAACTGAAAAACAGATTTCTGAAGAGCCGGACTCATGGATGTAGTACGGCTCCCAGCATTCTCTGGAGCTCATGCACACATCAAAGCAAACAGCCCAGTCTCTCATCTGACTCTCGGTATAAGAGCAGCACATTCGAGTCCTCATGTCTTCATTTAGACTCTTTCCTTGATTCTCCTCTCACGCCTGACATCACCTCCTGGGATGCTTTCATTGGTGCCAAATGTCTGAAGGAGAGATCTGAGCTTCAAATAGGACTCTGCAGCCCGGTTCTGAACAAGGTGGCCACTTGGCAATTCCCAAGCAGCAGGTGACCAGGGGCCTGGGAACCACCAAGTGATGCTCCCCCGTCAGTGGGAGCAATGACTCATGGGTAAGCCATCTGCATGGGCAATGAGCTACAGCAGAGGGCCCCCAGACAGACAGCCACTGGGAGGCAGCATCTGCCAAAGGAGCTGGCTAGCAGCTGCATGTCCCATTAAGGCGGAGTCTCAGGAGATCTTCCTACCCTGACAAGGAGATACTACAAACACAAAATACATCTACATTGCCATCTTCTAATTAGAACACCTAGATAGCAAACAAAATATCCAGACTTAAGCTGACATAGGAACAGTGAAGACAGCAAGTGGTTTTAAAGGCTACTTAAAATCATGCACCCTCACCAGAAAGAAGATGCTAATGGATTTGCCTCTTGATCGCTTGGTGACTCAGAAAAAATAGGCAGAGACACTCTCCAGACTCATAAACCACTGTGAAGGAAGTACACAATGTTACAAGTTCTAAAACAGAACACTAAAGCCACGTAAAAGAATTCCTGCCCCAAGTTATATGCCCTCAGCGTAGAAAATTTGTAAGTATTGAGAAATAGTAAAACAAATAGAAGCCAGATGTTTTTAAGCCAGTAAAACCCTAAGTGTGAATTATCTAGGTTCTTTTTCCTGTTGGCCAAAAGCCAAGAATCCAAATTGAGAGCATCATTGTCTTTACAACAACTGTAAAGGCCTTTACCCTTTAAAAGTTTTAAAACTTGCCAGATTTCAAAATATGAACATATCCGTCATCCTTCATGGGCTGGTTTAGTCGAACAGCCCACCCACTCCTCGGTCCACAGTCCCACCACACTTCCCAGCTCCCATGGGCTTTGGCTCTGCCCCTGGAGAATCCCACGCTGGGCACCAAAACCCCCTGACTCTTACACAGCTCAGCTCCACCCTCCCCATGGCTCTCCTGAGTGACCCTGGACCAGGTCCCTCTGCTATATTCTGTGGAACTGACGTTCCCAGTTCACAAATTTCCCTGGTGTCTTAACATTTCCCTCAAACATGTACACTGACTCCACTTTCAGTTCATGATCACAGACCTTGAATGGGTTGTCAGTGCTTCCAAGAAACCCTACTACATTTATAGTCTGCCTTCCTATTCTCTAAGAACATTTCAGACTTCCTTCTCTAGTCAATTCCCATATAACCCTCCCGAAGCCCACCCAGATATCTCATAATGCACTGAGAAGTGAAGCCACTAAGTCAATTCAACTACCTGCTTTTTTATGAAAAGAAAATTTATTAAAATCACTGATCTGGAAAGGGAATATTTTAAAATTAAACTTATTTTGAAGTAACTGTGTGTTCGCATGCAGTTGTAAGAAATAATGCCGAGAGCTCCAGGTATCCTTTACTCAGTGTCCCTCAATGGTAACATCTTACAAAACTATGGTGTACAATCACAACCCCGATAATGACATTGCTACAGTCAAGATACTGAACATTTCCACCACTGCAGAATCCCTCACATTGCCCGCTCATAGCCACACCTACTTCCTTCCCATGTCCTCCTCCTTAAGTCCTGACAACCACTGATCAGTTCTCTCCTTCTATAATTTTGTCATTTCAAGAATATGATATAGAAATGGAATTACACAGCATGTAACCTCTTGGGTTTTTTTGGTTTTGTTTTTGTTTTTTAACTCAGCCTAATTCTTTGGAGATTCACCCAGGTTGTCACGTGCATCACCTGCCTATCAGTAAACAAAGGATGGTGCAGCCATCAAGCCAGCAGTCACTGCAGCTGCCTCCCAACTGTGTACCCTGAGGGAATTCAGGGTGGAGAAAAGCAGGATTCTGGCCCTAGATAGTGAAGGTGCACATCAAAGGAATGATTTCACTGAGTCCAGACTCTTGCGTCTTCCCATACACAGAAAAGCGCTAAATTCGTTAACTTGAGATGTGTGTTTTTCTTTAACCAACAGTAATCTTTGGATGTCCCTACTACCTGTGTTTGTTGTTGTTGTTTCCGAAAACTGTTAAATATCCCGGCTTCTTCCTTACCTCTTCGCAGCAGTTCCTCAGAGCTACCTGACAGGCTGCCTCCCAGGTTTAAGTCCTCAGCAAGTCCATCGAATTAAACATAGTTCTCAACTTTTAGGTTGTGCTTTTTTCTTTTTTTTTTCAGTAGACAATTGGTAGTTTGCTCCTTTTTATTGCCGAGTAGTATTTCATGGTATAGATGTACCTACACTACCTGCTTTTGCATCCATTTTCTCCTCCTTCCTCCTGTTATAATAAAGGAAGTACCTCTCTCCCTACCAAGGCCGACCGTTTGACATGTGCTCCGGATACCCTGCCAGGTGCTTCCACAGCACTTGACTTCTCTGGTTATCATCTCTTTCTTCTGAACTATCCTCAACACCTTACAAACATGCTTGCCTGGTTCCCACATTACGATGGTCCCCTCTGACCCCTCATGCCCTTCCAGCTCACATTCGTTTTCTCTAGTCTCTTATAACTGGACAACTTCTCAAAAGAGCTATCTACACTCTCATCAACACATCAGCTACCTTGAGGTCCTTCATTACTGTTTGCTCCTAAGCCAGTTCACTCTAGCTGCCATCCACACTTCAGCACCCTCCTCCTCAAGGTTTGCAGTGACTTACACTGCTGAATCCAATGACAACTTCTTGTTCTCATCTTATTCTCTTAGATGAAGCCAATCCTTTCCTTCTCAAACTATGACTCTTGCTTCTGTTACTGCACAGTCCTCCCTGGACATTCTGATTTAACATGCCCCACAGGCATTTCAGACCTAACATACTGAAAACTAATCACACCCAATTTCTTTATTAAAACCTATTTCTCAGTCTTCCCTGACTTTGTAAATGCCATGTTTCCCTTGCCTCTTGTGTAGCTGGACTCAGAGGCCACAGTCCAGCAGGGACCATACTTCCTAGCACTCCCCCAACAGTAGCACCAGCCTTGAATTTGGCTCTGACCATGTGAGAGGATCTTGCCAAACAAATGCAAATGGAAATAAAGTGTGTCTCTTCCAGGATGGGACTTTTAGGAAGTCAGAAAAGTTTTTCTTCTCTTTCCACTTCTACCAGCTGGAAGCAGAGTGTGGAGGCCATAAAGAAGAGCCAGAGGAGAAGGTGGAAGGAATGCGGGTCCCTAACTCACCAGGAGGGAGAGAGCTGCCTGATAACCCACAACACTTACATGAGCTAGAAATACGTGACAACTGTGTTAAGCCCCAGACATTTTTTGGTTTGCTTGCTCTAGCACGTGGTATTATCCTAATACACACCATTTTTACATAGGCATTCTTTTGATGGTATTACAAACATGAAGAAATCCAGAGCATATACGAGAGTATTCAGGTGCAATATTTACTGAATACCAAGGCTACCTATAACATAGTTACGTTTCATGTAAATTTGCTTTAATCTAAATTCTGTCAGACTTGCCCACTAAGCTAAGGAGGCCTTTAGGATGAGAAACCCATTAAACTCTACACAGCACTTAAACAGAATAGCCTTCAAGTTAATTTTAAAGAAAAGAATGTTTTCTGGCATTGTGTGGTTTGTTTTTCCTTTCCCTCTTGAAGTAAAATTCATTCTGAAATGTGTTTTTTTGAATTTTCAGATGTTATCCCCAACAAGTAGGAAAAATCTCTCAAGTTTTTCCCCCAGATAGAATACAACGATGCTAACAGTTTTAGAAGTTCTAATTTATACTGTCTACAAAGTTGATTTCCTATTATTGTGTGCAAGTGACACACATACAAAGATTCCTCTTTGTTTTACATTCCAAACAACCCAAATATGTTTTGAAAAACACAATTCTCTGCATAAGAAAAAGAAGTCTTCCTTCATTTTCTGCGTGTTAGGGCTACAACAGACAAACATCACAGCTGTGGAATGCAGGAGTAGGATTCAGGGCAATCTTTTTTTTTTTTTTTTTTTTTTAAACATCTTCATTGGAGTATAATTGCTTTACAATGGTGTGTTAGTTTCTGCTTTATAACAAAGTGAATCAGCTATACATATACATATATCCCCATATCTCCTAGGGCAATCATTTGCATATCAAGAAGCCAGGAGTCAAGATCCTGAGGTTCTGCCCTTCATTCTGCAGCTTCCTTGCTGTGAACTGTCAGGCACATTACCACTTAGTCATGCCCAGATTTAAGAATCCGTATGATTTGAATAATGCTTCTATTCCTCATCAGGGGGCTCCAAAGCTCAGTCAATGTTTACACGATGCTTCTGGGTGCCTATTTAGCAAACTGCGGGCCATGAAGATATAAAACGTCATCAGCTTCAAAAAAGAAAAAAAAATAATCCAGGCAGGGATGGGCATGGTGAACACTAGGTCTGTTGTTTAAATGCCAGCCCTGTGTAAAAGGTACCGGTTGTTTTTTCCTCTGATCTAATACTCTTAGTCATCCAAAATTTTAGTTGAGGAAGAAAATGTCAAAAGTTCCATCAAGGGTTTCTGCATGGTAGAATTATGGGCTTATGGCTTTTTCCTTTATGGTGCTCTGTATTTTCTAAACTGTCCACATTGAACACATATTACTTTCTTAATTGAAAAATAGGTAAATGTAAATATTTTCACTCTATAAGATTGTGTTTAAAGAGAGACGAAAGCTAACTATGTCAGACTGAACTATTGGTGCCAATTCTTCGCTTCCCCCCAGGAGTGTTATAGATCTGCATCTTTGCCAAGGTATCATGGTGGGTGGAGCATGCCTCTGCCCGCTGATGCTGGGTTTGGCCATGTGACTTGCTTTGGCCAATGGAAAGTTAGCAGACATGCTGCCAGCAGAGGCTTGAAACCTGCCTGTGCAGGTGGACGTGCACACGCTTGCTCCTGTCTCTTACCAGGGGAACATAATACCTTGGGTAGCTTCTGGCTCAAGGAAGAGGAGAGACACGTGGAGCAGATCTAGACCCAGACTGCATCCTAGAACCAATCACAGCAGAGCCCAGGCTAAATAACCCAAAACCCAGGTGACCTGCAGCCACAGGAGAAAAAAGGGAATATGTATTGTTGTCTGATAGTGAAACTTTGTGGTTATGTAGCATTACTGTTGTCAACTGGTACACCACCTAATACCACAAAAAACCTCAGGGGCAACAGTAACTCATGGATTGAATTGCAGGGTATAAAAAGGGCCATGTAGCAACCTTTACTTGCCCAATTATAAAGGGGACCAAGTCAACCATAATCCCAGTTTGAGAAAACTCTTCAGTAGACAGGAATTGTTTTCCTTCCTCTCATTAAATATATAATTATTTAATTACAATTATATTAAGTCCTATGAAAAGATGAGTCCATTCAACAATGAGATTTCACATTAAAAATATATTGTGAGTTTTTCAATGTTAAAATGTATTTTTTCACAACATGATTTAATGTTTATAATTGTTTTCCACTTTATGTGTATACCATATTATGTTTCACCAGTATTCTTTTGCCAGATATCTAGATTTTAGATAATATGCGATTTTAATTATTATAAGTGGTGCCGCTCTAAACATAACTAAACTTAATTCTCTACACATATTCATGACTATTTCCTTGTGATGAAATCTGAGGAACAGAAAGGCTGGATTAAGGAATATGTAAATTTTAAAGTTTTTAATATGTCTTAATTGTCTAGTTTTAATTTACTTTTGTAATTAATGGACCAGGATCCATACAGATTGAGTCAGCCCCAGATATTAACTGAGCACCAATTTTCCAATTAATTGAAAAAAAAATTACTCCAACTAATCCTGCTGGAATATATTGAAAACCTATTGGGTACCAGCTGTGCTAGGCACAGTGTAGTGGCCACAAGTACAGACTGTGGAGCCACAACACCTGGGTTCAAATCTTGGCTCTGCTGTTTCTGAGCATCGTGATCTGTGCAACCCGTCTGTGCCTCAGTGTTCTCATCTGTAAAATGGGTATAAGAGTGCCTCCCTCATAAGTGCACAGAGATGTTGTAAGGATTAAATAAGTCAATAAATGTAATTCCCTAAAAGCTGTGCCTGCCACATAGTAAAGTCTTCATGTCAGCTGTCATTAGGGATGAATAGATGAAAAGGTCACAGACCTTCCTCTCAAAGACCTAAGAGTTTAGTGAAACTTATACAGGCTAATTGGGTGGCAAAATTTTCAAACTATAAATTAAGCCTTCACATAGTCTTTGTTTCAAAGAAAACAGTAGAAAACTGCTAAAGGAGAACAAACCTTGGAATAAAACAAAGTTAAACAATAGGAAGGTGGCTGGTCTTTAAGTTACAGAAACTATCAGGCACAAACTTAGGAAGTCAAAACCAGTTTGACATAAGTTTAGCAACAAGGTCTATTCCAAGGGAAGATCATATGTGATTATTTACAGTTGCCTAAAACTAGTGGAAACCATGTTTCTTAATGATAAGAAATGATGCTTTCTTCTCTCTGCTCTAATACCTGATACTAGCACAGTGCCTGACACAAAGCAGAAAATCAATTGATAAGGGTTTCAAATTGAGGTTCACAAGACCAAGTTACCCATAAACTGCAAAAATCCTAAATTCAATTTGTTATGCACACAATACTAATAGCCACCATTATTGGGCTAACTGCTTTGTATGTGTTACTTCATTAAATCCTCAGCTAAGCTATGTAGAAGACCAACTAAGAATGTTTTCTTCATATTCCAAAATCACTTTCAAGCTACTGTTGTTTAAAACAGGCTGATGCTCAAGAGATTTTTTTAAAAGCTCTCCTAAGGACTATTAAACATTTTTGAAAATTATCTGACCAAAAATTAATTACCTAAAATAATTTTATACGAAGCTAAATTGCAAAAGGCTAGCTAGAATTGCTAGAGCTGTTGAGATTTTGAAATGAGAATCAAGTTCAGCTTTTTTTTTTTTTTAAAGCTAAAGGCCAAATTTCATGTTTCAGGTCATATATCTGCATCAAGAGCTATACCTTTGCATTATTTTAAAGTTTTAAGTAAACTGATTTAGCAAAAATTGGAGCAACCATTACTCCTCCCCTCCTATTGGTCAAAAATAGTTTAACCAAAGTAAGTAAATTCCCTAAGTGAAATTAGTAAGTAAGGGGTGAGCCTTTTAACCGTTAAGGTTTAATCTCCCCTGCTAAAAAATTAAGTGTTAGACTAAATCTTTAGGATCTCCTACTTAAAAAAGCAAATATTCTGCATTTATAGAAATGAAAGCAAAGAAAAATGTCCTAACAAGCATTAAAAGAACATCAGTAAAACTCAAGTGTGAACATTTGCCCTAATTTTAATGAAGTGCAGCAATTTTTTAATGAATTTTTTCCCCTTGGCCTGAAGTCAGCTTCACCCTATACCTCAGCAGTGTGCCACAGTGGGTCACATGTTCTAGACTCTGCTGATCATGGTACAGAAGCATTTCTGCTCCCAGAAATTTTATCTCCAAAAAGTCAAAATCCATAATTCTCCAAAAAAATGAAGAACTCAACTTGTTTTCCAGGTCATTTATTAACTGGCAGACAAGACTGCCATATGTAGAGAAAACTTTACTGTTAAAAAACAATAAAGTTTCTTTAAAATATTTGTATTTAGAGGAAAAATGAATCTAAAATGAAAAATAGAAATCTAACCTTTAGTGATTTAAAATTAAGTTCAACAACATGAAAATTTATATGGGAAATTATTTTTTTAAAAAACATGCTTTAAGTTATTTTAATTTGGCTATCTTTCAAGCCAATAAAAGTTATTTGTAGATGCTCTGGATTTTAATTTTTTAAGTAATTAAATTTTAACAACACAATTTAAAAATGGGTGACAGGAAAAAAATGGGTGAAAAATTTAAATAAGCACTTCACAAAAGGAGAAATATGAATGTCCAATGAGCACATGAAAAGATGTTTGACATCATTTAGTCATCAAGAAAATACAAATTAAAACCAGAAAGTGATACGACTACTAAAAAAACTGGCAATACCACAGATGGGCGAGGATGCAGAGCAATTAGTTCACTCACCTGCTGCTGGTGGGAAAGTAAAATGGTACCATTTTGGAAACAGTTTGGCGGTTTCTTGTGAGGTTCAACACACACTACTGATACACCGAACAACATAGATGCATCTTAAAAACATACTGAGCAAAAGAAGCCAGACACAAAAAAGCATGCAATGTATGATTCCATTAGTATAAAATTCTTAAGAGAAATCTATAGTGACGAAAAGCAGCTCTGGGGTTGCCTGGGCCCAAAGAAGGGGCAAGGGAACATGTCATATCTTGACTTTGGTGGTAATTACACTGGTGTGTAAATTCGCTAAAACCCATCCACAGGTACACTTAGAATGGATACATTTTATTTTATGTAAATTATACTTCAGTAAAGTTTACTAATATAATTCTCAATTTAATGGCTCTCTGAACTGGATTAGGTTGTACCAAATGGTCTGTGGAGGGGCAGGCACATTCTAAGGGGCTGATTTTCACACCGGGAACTCCACTGTCATTGGGGACACGCTACAGTTGTCCCCACCTATCCACAGGGATTGGTTTCAGGACTCTCACAGATGTTCAAGTCCCTTATATAAAATGACACCGTATTTGTTTATTAACTATGCATATACTCCCGGATACTTTAAGTCATCTTTAGATTACTCATAATACCTAATACAACGTAAATGCTGTGTAGATAGATGCCAGCAGATGGCAAATTCAAGTTTTGCGTTAGGGAACTTTCTGGAATTTTTTTTTTTTTTTAATATTTTCCATCTGTAGTTGGTTGAATCTATGGATGTGGAACCCGTGGATACAGAGGGCCAACTGTACTGTATAAATGTAACCCCCTCTCTTAAACAAGTCACCCATGCGACTCACCAGTCAGCGCACCCCCCAGGCTTCCCCGCCGCAGCTGTCTTCCATCCTCACTCAGCTGTCTTTTAAACTTCAGCGACTTTCCAGGGCCAGAAGCCACATCTGGGTTGCTGCATTTCCGAAATGGCATAGGCGGAGGAGATAGTATGTGGTCAAGCTGCGGAGAGAAGGACAGCGGCATCACTTCCTGGGGACGTTCTCAACCAGAATGAAAGACACCGCACCCCTCCCCACCAGGCATACTTTCTTCCCTCTTTTCCTTCTCTAAACCCCTCTCTCCTAACACTGTTTTGAATTTGGCTGATTTAGAGACTTCAGGGTTCCACTGTTGAGTCTTCCATCTGAAAGAGTATCTGGCTTGCTGCAAAACCTCCATTGCAGTGTTTTTCAAGCGAATTAGTGGGTCATGGCATATTAGTGGGTCATGAAATCAAGTTTAGTAGATGGTGACCAGCAGAACAGAAATTATCAGAATCCAATGAAGGAAGGAAAAGAATCATTTCATGAAATGGTTAAGTTATACATGTATGGATGTGTATCCAGAGTCATTATGTAAAATATATCTTTCTGTGGGCCATGATCCTCCTAAAAAAATAAAGAATATCGCTCTATAGATTCTACAGAGAATCCATAGATCACTTTAGTTGTTCACAAAAGAAAATTCACAAGCTTTTGGTGCTCACAAATATACGTAGGGAAGGGAACTTTCTAAGCATCACAGCCTTTAATAGAAATCAATACGTCCTGATATCACTTCATAGCTTTTTAAAAGAAATCCTGTCACAAGAGTCATAGAAACCAAAGTCACTTCAAAAGACAGCTTTCTACAAAAGAATCCCTTGTGTCACAACATTTATTTCAAGATCTGTCCTGCTTTCAGAAGAAAACCTCTCACACCTGAATAGGGCCCTATGTTTTATAATGTTCTCCTTCAAGTAAGTATATATGCATGTATATGCGTCTAGATAGTTATTAAAGACAAAAATATTAATGTGCACATGCATATACCCAGATAGTTATTAAGGACAAAAATGAAGTACAAAAAATATTCATGGATGTTCCAACTGCCACAGAAAAGAGCCAACTTCATAGAAATTTGAAAACAAACAAGAGTTGGGTAACACTGCTCAAAGCCAGGCATTTTTAGGGATGCTTCACTGAGATTTGTTTTGTTTTCCTGGGTAGGAAGAAGGTGATCTGCTTATACCTGTCAGAATTTTTTCAGATTAAGACTCTCATGGGTGTATTTACAGGAAAAAGAAATTCAGGGATGAAGTCATCTATGTGTCTGTCTATGCCATGCCGCATATTTAAAACCATGGCACAAAAAGAAATTTGACCTTGCCTATGAGTAACTCCTCTCAAGCCGGTTGAAATGAAATAGACTACACTCACTCAGCTGTTACATGATGTCAACTCTCCCCCAAGCTCAGCTGTATTCATTAGTAACAGAACAGCTGGATTTCAAGCACTTGTCAATCAGTACCATCTGAAATTCATTGCCAGTCAGTATTTTACTGTATTTCATTGCCACTTAGTAGTTTAGTGAGAGGTCCTCAAGAAACTAGCAGTGCATCCACTCCAGGATCTGCCCTGATCAGCAGGGAAAAGGAATTGCAGATTGTACTTTTGGAAGTATTTGTTAGGGCTGTTGTTCATTACATCAGTGTCCTACTTAGAACGGCCTCCAAGAGCGAATTTCTGTCTAGTGTTAGACACTTTGCCCTTAAACCTTACAGACAATGAAATGTAGCAAGGGCACCTTGGACAGTAACACATCAGCTACTAGAAAATGCAGAACTCAGTCAGGGGTCCAAATGCAGTCAGTCCATTATACAATGCAGAGGTTAATTTTGCCTCCTTCTTAGCTCTATTTTATGCCCTTACCCCAGTTTTTTTTTTCTTTTTTCTGCCAATATTTGGGGGAAATCTTAAGGAAATTTGAAACAACAGAAAAGTTTTAAGATTAGTACAATAAAAACCATATTCCCTTGACCAGTGGTGAATTGTTAACTTCCACCCATGGCTTTTGCTCCTCTTCCTCTCTCTCTCTCCCCCTTTCTCTTTGCCCTACCACCCCTATAGTGAGAGTTAGTTGCAGACATTGTGGATTTTTACCCCTCAATACTTCGGCCTGCCTCTTCAAATAACAAGGACACTGTCTTAAACTCTCCTGCCCTGTATTAAATGTATTCTTCTAAGATGTCTCAAATCTTTTGTTATCAAGGGAAGTATAAATACTAGGCAAAAAATAAAATATCATGTAGACTTAATATTAAAAATTTGCTTTTACAGTGAAAGAAAAACATGCAGCCACAAGGTGGCAATGTGTCATAGACATTCAACAAAATGCTCCATAATCGCTACTACTCGCATAAATGCACCAAGAACCCCTCAGAATAACCAAGTGAGTTAGGGTTCATTTCAGTTAGTCATTTTCTCTTAATTACTAGTGGCAGCTGCATTAAATGCAAATATTTATTGTTTAAGGTTCATCAACTTCTGCTACTTATTTTTCACCTGAAGTTAAATTTTTCAGCTTGTGGAATTATAATTAATTTCTCTGGGGAAGTTTGTTATATTGCCAATTAACAGAGGGTGAAAAAAATAAGCAGAGGAAAGAACATAATTCCTAAGGAGGAATTACATGATTTCCTTACATATTTCCAACAAAGCCATAAAAGACATGAAACAAGTGTAGAAGAAAGAGAAGGAAATCAAGGAGAAAGTGTAGGCAAATAAAAAAGAAAATCCATTTCGTCACATATAGAGTCATAAGCTATTAGTCCATAAGCCAGAGTTTTTTAATCAGAATCACAACCCCTAGAGAGGAGTACTATTTTAAATCTGGCAAAATCGAGGCAGTGAACTGTGAGGGCTGCAAATGTTCCCAACACAATATAAGCAGAAAAACCCATAAGCATTGTGCCATGTTCCAGGATCCCATTTTCTTCCTCACATCAAAATCACACTCCCAACAGCGCTCTCTCTAAATATATCATTTTTCCAAATTTGCTGTGCTGTCAGTCGCTCTACTTTTCTTTCTACGATTAGTCAGAGCTTCTCAAAATGGTCCACTACTGCCTTGCAATTTATTTTTTATTTTTTGTCCTGATTCAAACACTCATGATCCCTTTAAAAACATTTCATCAGACCCTGGAGCTTAAGGCAGACAGTCAACGTACCACTTTGGACACTGCCCTCTGAATGATTTCAGTTTAATGTTTTCCAACCTTTCCAAACTTCCAAAGTCTCCACACTACAAGGAATTCAACTAAAGACAGAGGTTGTCTTTACACCTTTCACTCACGTTCAAGGGCATCTAAGCCTGCATTTGTCATACTTGCTCTGAACACTTCTAATTTCCCTCACCAAGCAGTCAGTGGACTCCTGGAGAGCCAGACCCTACTCCCTTGTCACATACTCACCTAGCACGCCGCTAGACACAAAGTATCCTGGACTGAAACACGTTCTCTGTACTTTATTCGCTGATGGCAAGCATTGATTCGTGGTAGACTAGCTTTCCTCAAAACTACCTACCTTCAGTTTTCTTAACCGCTTTTAGCTCCAATAGCCACAAAACAGTTTGAAAAGGTGCATTTGCATATTACTGAATTTGGAAGTCAGACAGACAGGGACCAAACTTACCTCTTACAGGTAAGCAACCTCTCTTGCTAGCAGTTTGTTTTTTTTAATTGAAGTATAGTTGATTTACAATGTTTCAGGTATAACAAAGTGATTCAGTTAAATAAACACAGATGCACACACACATACATATACACACACACGTATATGTATATATACACACACTCTTTATCAGATTCTGTCCCATTATGCTATTACAAGATATTGAATATAGTTCCCTGTGCTATACAGTATGTCCTTGTTGTTCACCTATTTTATATATGGTAGTATGTATTTGTTAATCCCAAATTCCTAATTTATCCCTCCTACCTCCTTTCCCCTTTGGTATCCGTAAGTCTGTTTTCTATGTCAGTGACTCTGTTTCTGTTTTGTAAGTAACTTCATTTGTATCATTTTTTAGATTCCATATATAAGTGATATCATATGATATTTGCCTTTATCTGACTTACTGACTTACTTCACTTCGTATGATAATCTCTAGGTCCAACCATGTTGCAGCAAGTGGCATTATTTCATTCTTTTTTATGGCTGAGTAATACTATTCCATTGTATATATACCACATAATCTTTATCTATTCATCCGTCGATGGACAGTTAGGTTACTTCCATGTCTTGGCAATTGTTAATAGTGCTGCTGTGGACATTGGGGTGCGTGTATCTTTTCAAATTAGAGTTTTTGTCTTTTCCGTATATATGCCCAGGAGTGGGATTGCTGGATCATGATAACTCTATTTCTGTTTTTTTAAGGAACCTCCATACTGTTCTCCATAGTGGCTGCACTGACTTACATTCCCACCAACAGTGTAGGAGGGTTCCCTTTCCTCCACACCCCCTACATACAGCATTTATTATTTACAGACATTTTGATGATGGCCATTCTGACTGGTGTGAGGTGATACCTCACTGTAGTTTTGATTTGCATTTCAGTAATAATTTTGCTAGCAGTTTATCACAGGAAACATGTAAGTGTCCTAGAGAACAAACGGCGTACACAACTACTGTAAGTCTGATCCAGACTTGGGGGAAAGTTTCCAAAATTACCAGTCCTACAGAAATGCTAATCACCAGAAATCTATATCTATCTTCTATATTGATCATCTCCAACCATTGTTTGCTGTTTTACAGCTATCAGGATGAGTAAAACAGAAGAGTCCACCACAATTACACTGTGGCTTCTGCCATCAGTGAATATGAATTAAAGCCAAATCATTTACAAGATTGGGTCTTATATTGTTTAGTGTCTCTGCCATCACCACCACAACCACTACCACTGTCTCCAAACATGGACCATGTGTTTCTTCTATGGCTATATCCCACAGTTTCATCCATCTCTTTCTAAAAAGGCTTATTATAACTTTTGATGAACACTGAACTTGCAGCCTTCTCAACTGACAGTTTTCTCCAGCCTCACCTCCAGACACTTTCCTGCCCAAGCACACAAGTTCTCTCATTTACATGTTCACATAACCATTGTTATTTGGAAACTAAAGAGATTTTTCCAACTTCAGTAAATGGCAACTCCTTTTGTCTAGCTTCTCAAGTCACAAACCTTACACTTATTCTAAACTTCTCTTTCTCATTCTATAGCTGATCAGCAAATCCCCTAACTCAACCTCTAAAATATATCCAGAACCCAATCACTTAACCACTTTTACTGCTACCACTCCGGTCTCTGCCTTCCGGATCTCTCTTGAAATAGCCTCCCAATAGATCTCTTTGCTTCCATCCTACTCTCAGCACAGCAGCCAGTGACCTTCTAAAACATAAGCCAGATGCTCCAGATCCTCTGCTTGGAGTCCTCCCATGACTTCCCCTTCACCCAGAACAAAATCCGAAGTCTTGACAATGCCCTACAAGGTCCTACCACCTCTACCCCCTTCTCTCTGAACCCAGCTCCTACTACTCCGCTCACTCCACTTCCGTCTGTGGCCGGACCTCAAAAGCCCCAGGCATCTCCCCACCCAGGACCTTTACACTGATTACTTCCTCTACCTGGGATACACTCCAGATATTAGCTACCACGTTTCCCCCCATCCTAAAGGTCTCTATTAAAAGGTTACTCTTTCAGGGGGGGCTTTCTCTAATGGCCCTACATAAAAGTGTTACTGAACACAAGTTTGTGTGCAGTGTACAGTGAAGTACACTGTACACAGTGTACAGTGAAGTCAAATAAACTGAAACATTGGCGTTTGGAGCAGAGAAAGGTTTATTGCTCGGCCAAGCAAGGAAAATGGGTGGCTCATGCTCAAAAAACCCAAACTCCCTGAAGGGTTTCAGCAAAGCATTTTTAAAGGCAAGGTGAGGGACGGGTATCCCAGGGTTTGTCATTAGCCCATGCACAATTCTCTGATTGGTTGATGGTAATCAATCCTTAGGTGCCAGAAGATCTGGGGGCTATGAGCTCATGATCATCAAGCAGTTCATTTCTTCCATTTGGTGGTGGTTTTAGCATCTGAAAAACTCAGGAAATATACATCAGATACTATCATCTAGGTACTTCAGAGAGGAGCTAAAGCAGAGGATATGGGGGAGAATTCTGTCCTGGGAAGGTCCCGTAGGGTCCTGCTTGGTTACAAAGGGTAGGCCCATCACTTTTTTCCCTTTTCAATTTTTCTCCTTAGCATCTATCACTACAAACATGTTAGACCTTTTATATTTGTTTATTGTCCTTCTTCTCCCACTAGAATGTAAGTTACATGAAATTACATACTACTCTGTTTTGTCCACCATTTGTCCACTGCTCTACTTAAAAGCCACCTTATAAATATTTGTTGAGAGAACAAACTGCAAATCTCTGGTATTTAGATTAAACAAAAAAACATATGCAATAAAGGATTTTGATTACTGGAAAAAAACAGGATCAACTTATAATATTAAATGTTACTCAAGGTAAAAATGCTAAAGGGAGTCTAGCATTTTGACAAAGTTGAACACTTCATATATGAAAAAGACCCTTAGGTTAGAGCAAATGGCATCTTTTCAAAGAATCTTTTCTATATACAAACTAATATGCTAATTTTCGAACACTGCTACCTCTGAAGGTGATTCCTAAATAATGAATTATTCGACCTTTTAAATCTATCTTAACTAGCATAATCACTGAGTCTATCAGCTCCTCCTTTCAGTAATTCCTTATTCATTCCCAAAATGTGGCACCTGCATTTTAAAGACCCATCCAGAATGCATGTGCCCTAAGGCCAAAGTTCATTAGTTCACAGGGATCACCGCATACATAATAGGGTCTGACAGTAAAGTCTTTTTTATGCTAAAAAAGAGAGAGAAAGAGATTGACTAGTAACAAAGGGTTATGAAGACACTGTTCACTTATTCTGTTTCTTGATTTAAAATATTCTAAGAAACCGAAGATATGAAAATAAATGAATAATTGTAACACTGCATAGACTATGCTTGTAATCTTAATTAATTGCTCTATTGCCTCCATCCAGAAAGGAATCAAATTGGCAACCTGAAATGAGTTTATTGCAAAATTGGATTTTATTTACATTTAAACCAAGTCCTATAAACAACATTTTGAAATTTGATAGGGTTCTATAGTTAAGACAGTCATTATTGTTTTCATACTAATTCCTCAGTGGCCAGGAATGCCAACACTTCCTATCCTAATTAGGACATTTAACTTTCTATGCCTGTTCCCTCATCTGCAAAATGTCAGTGAGAATACTATCTATCTCTTGAGGTGGCTGTGAAGTTTAAAAGAATTCATATATGCGCTTAAAACAATACATAGAATGCAGTATGTGTGCAATAAATATTAGCTGTGGTGGCTATTAACGTCCCCATGTAGAAGTTACTTCATTCAGAAACATCTCTGTGTGTGTACTACATCATAAATGGTTTGCAAGGAAATTAAACTGATTATAGTTTTACTGAGTTGTCTTTTCTTTATGGCTCAAATGAGAACTTGGTTTGAATGAACTGCTTTAAAATTATTTCAGGCCAAAACAAGAAATAACTAAAAAATAAAAATAAATAAATAAAATTATTTCAGGCTGTAATTCTTGTGCTGTGCTCTCGAGCACTAATTCCTGGGTCTTGATCATGCGGTTATCAGCAGGCATGAAGTGAGGCGCCTCCTCCAAATTTGAATTCTCAGGCACAGAATCCCATTGTCACGCTACTTAACTCCTCTCTGAAGTACGGACCTCAGAGGTGGTGAGGACGCAGAGGGAGGATGGATGAAAAGGGCTTGACACAGGGCTTGGCACATACAAGCACTAAGTAATGATGCTGATGGTAACTCTCATCACAGCTCAAGTCTCCCCTTGCCTTAGCCTGTTGACTCGTAAAGCATATGGCTCTTTATTTGCCTGGCCCTTCCCAGTGGTACCTCTCCAGCATTCTTATCTCTACGGTGACTCAAAGAATAGAGAGAAGAGAAAATATTTAACATTCTCACCACTGCCTGAAGAAATATACAACCTCCCTTCCCCCAGCATCCTAAAATCTTACTACAGATCGAGTCAGACACTGAGAGAGCTACAATCTTGGACCACATCTTACTGGGGCCCATTTAACTGAATTTGCTGACATTCATATTGGACTATGCCACCCAGAATGCATGTTTCCATTTAATGATATTGTAAGAAGCAGCCCTCTGTAAGCCCTGCCACTCTGTTCTATAAACATAAGGGCCTATACTGAACAGTATCCTCCTTGTCAAGACTCATCTCTATACAAATATTAAGCAGCTGGGAACCAGGTATTCCTCTGGGCACAACAGTGGACAGAACAGACAAAAATCCTTGTCCACTAGGAGCTTCATTCCAGCTGGAGAGACAGAACCCTGGAGAAAATGCTGTCAGTTCTCTGCACTAGAAACAGCTCTGCTTCTGCTGGGTTATGGTCTTATTTTATCCTGGGAAGCCCATGAACCATATAACTAATCATGTTCCTCTAATTCAGCCACTTGAAATCACAGGACAAAGCTTGAAGTCCATCACCAGCAAGTGTGGCCTGTCCAGTCTCCATCAAGACTTCATGGATCTGGCTGTAACCTGCAGTAACCTCACTGGATTTCACCTTACCCTCTGCTGGACTGAATGTTTGTGTCCCCACTGCAAATTTATATGTTGACCCTTAACCCCCCAAAATGATGTTATTTGGAGGTAAGACCTCTGGGAGGTGATTAGGTCATGAGGGCAGAGCCGTCATGAATGGGAAATCCCACAGAGCTCCCTTGCCCCTTCCACCACGTGAGAACATAGCTAGGAAAAAATCTGGTTAGGAACCAGGAAACAGGGTCTCACCAGACACTGTATCTGCCAACGGCTTGATCTTGGACTTCCCAGCCTCCAGAACTATGAGAGATAAACTGTGCTTATAAGGCACCCAGTCTACGGTATTTTGTTATAGTGGTCTCAAGTAGTGGTAATCTTGTTGCCTGGGGGACGTTTGGCAATATCTGGAACCATTTTTGGTTTGTCCAACATAAAGGGGGCAGGGCGTGTGCTGGGATCTACTGGCTAGAGACCAAGGGTGCTACTAAACATTCTGCAAAGCCCAGGACAGCCCCCAGCAACAAAGAATTATCCAGCATACAACATCCATAATGTCACTGTTAAGAAACTCTGCTCTATACTTGCTTTTCTTTTGTCTATCTGCACCTATTTTTAAGTTATTCATCTTGCTGAGTTATGTGTTACTGTAGGTCATCTTAAAACCTTTTGAGAACAAGAAGTGGGGGGCAAACGGAGAGCACAGACAGAATCTAAGCAAGAATTGTTCATGTCAACAAGATTTGTTAAGCAAACCATTTCCTGAGCCACATTAATTTACCCAACCTATTTAGCTGTTTATTGCATTTCACTGTCTCAATGAACATCTATGTTTTAAAAACTACATCAACAGAACATATTTAAACTGAAAGATGTACTAGATACCAATATCATTTTCCATCTTCAGTTTTGTAATTAATTCTTTGAATCACAAACTTCAATTAGCAATACAAAAAGTGTTCCAGAAACATCCTAACATACATTAGATCAAACTACAATGGCATTCACCTAAACAGAGCTGCACCACTAGTTTCATCTCTTAAGAGAATTGATTTTCTTTCTTCCTTCCTGAGAGAAATATGTAAATTAGCACTTTGATACCACAATCTCACTTTTGTCTGTCAACTCAGCTTCAAGAAAGTTAATTCCTTTGCTTATGAACATCCCCCCGCCAACACACACACCGCCAGCTCTATCATCATAGTCCCAACGACAAAGCGCCACACAGCAGGCGTTTAATTGTGATGTGTACATTAAGCATTAAATTCAATTGTCTGCAGATGAAAAAAACAGAGCTAATATTATATTACAGTATTTCGAAACATAGCACTTCTTAATTTACAAACAATGACACTGGGGAAGCACAGGGAATATACTGATTTGACTTTGCATACATATCACCTATTTTCCTGTCACTTTAATATTCTAGATGTGTCTCTGACCTTTAGTTAGGGATCTGATCTATGCCTGAAGTTGTTTACTTATCTGAAGACATTAAATTCCCCCGGCACCATCATGTCCCCATCAGCAACATAACTAAAGTTTCTGACCGCGGTTAACAAAGCAGGCAGAGAATATACTCCTGCACTTAAAGGCAGAGGGGAAAATCTCCACGATGCCCCAAAACTTGACATTCTGTGCCAGCTTCCCCCTCTGGTGGGGAGAGTAGACCCCCAGGCAGGTAGTGGTAGCATTCCCATTTTACCAACAGGCAAACACATTGGGAAAGATTAACCCCTCCAAAGTTATCAGCTCCACAGGAGGTACAAAAGGAATCAAGCTCAAGATTCCTAACTCCAAAGCCCATGGTCCTTCCGCTGTTCCAAACCGTGAGAGGGGCTCACAGCAGCAAAGCACATGAAGCCCCAGAAAGTTGATTTTAATTCCCTCTTTCATCCCCGGTCCTAGAAGGCTACCCAGAGAAGACTGGGTCTTACACTCTGGTGTCAACCAATCTGAATGATCTAGTTCAATCCTAATTGGCAGTCTACAGAAGCGGTTTCTAGGACTTCTTAGCTGAAATCCTCAGGTCAGAATTACAGAATCACAAAATAGAATCACCTGTAGTCTAATTTCCTGCTTTTCAGAAGACAGAGGCCCAGCCAAGTCAACCACCCCGGTTTGCAAAGATAACCGCCTAGGTTTCTGGTGCGTGACTCCTGACCAGAACCCGGATTTCCAGACCTACAATCTATGACCTTGCTTCCCTTTCCTACTCCTGCAGTCCTGCTGGTATCCACCACTCTATTATAATTGACTTGTATGATTTTCTATGGGTTTTGTTCATACATGCTTTATCAACCAAGAGTTGTTTTAACAACTAGACATTGTGCTAAGGGCTGAAGATAAAAAACAGAATGCACACAGAGCAGAGTTGTGGTCCAGCACCTCATTAATTTCCGGTCCTTACTGTATTGGCTAAGCCATGAGGTGTTACTTAATGCCTGAAACGCAGAAAGGAGTTAACTGTCATTTACTCACATAGATTATGGTCTTCTCGGGGACCCTGAAGCCAGTGCCTGAAGGAACACAGAGCGGTGTGTAAACACTTGGTAATTTTCCTTCTAGCTTGGGCTTTTCAAGCTTTTCTTTCATGGGGTACAGAAAAAAAATTATTTTCTAAACAAGTTGGTCTAAGAAGGACGTATGAGGAGAATCCTCTCTTTGTTGAGAAGCTGCTGTGCTAAGCAGCGTAGAGGGGAAATACCTGAGTCCACAGGGTCTGAGGCTGAGGGAGAACTATTTTGTGTTACGGCAGGAGGAAGGATTTGCTGTTGCTCCAGAGACGGAAAGAGAAGGAACATGAAAAATGTGAAATAAGCACCGAAAGACAAGTGTTTTTTTCAACTAAATGAAAACCAACCAAGGAGAATAATTGGCAGCTAAACCTTCTCTGAGAGGAGGTGTAGGAGGAAGAGCAAAGTTTCTCCCACCATCGGTGCCACACAGCCTGACCCTAAACATCCGTCCTTCTTCAGGCACCAACCGCCCCACCATGGCGGGTGGTCTAAGAGCAGTGCGGGAATCACATCCCATTTCCTGAGGGGACCAGAAAACAGGAGAGAGGGGGAGGCAGGGCTGTGAGGCAAGCCTACAGCTGGGACAGCACTCGGCCACTTACAGGGGGCGAATGCTAACTTCATCTATAAAATAAGAAAAATTACTTCCTCCTCACGGGATTCTTGAGGATTAAGTTAGCTGATCAGTATCAAGTTCCTAGGAAGAGAAAACGCTCAAATGTTTCTTCTCTTCCCCCTTCCATTTCCTCTCTTCGTCTGCTTCATTTTGCCAGAACCATAAAAGAAAAATAATCAAGCACTAGAACTTCTGATCAGTAACATCTATTGACCCTAAAAATAAACTTTCCACCACAAGTGTCTGGGAAAAACTTCAAAATATGCTCTTCTTGTAAAATAATGTGCAAGCTCTTTAACTGGACAAACGTATAAATTAATATTCATTTCATGATTTTACATTAAGAGGAAGAAAGGTTTGTTTGAAGAAGTCTGCCATGGGTAGCGGTAGCAAACCGAACCCTGACCCAAGAGACAAAATAAACTCTCTTCAGAAAAACATTCCTAAGAAGCATGAGTCACACGCTCTCAGCAGCTCAGGGGCCTCACCTGGTTAAAATGGAAACATTTTAGAAGGACAGGAAAAACAGTCACTGAGAAATTGGCAAATAGTAAGAGAACTCAAAGGAGGGCTCTGGGGATGGGGGGTGGTGCAGGCCCATGCAAACTATTTTTATCAGCTTCATTTCTTCTTCAAGAGGGAAAACATAACCAGAGAGTGTGCAGAGAATGGAGAAGAAAGAGAAAGAAAGGACTGAGGGAGAAAGGAGAGGGAGATGGGAAGAGGAGAAAGTGATCCAACAAGACCTGTTCACAGATGCTAACGCCCTGTCAGCTCCCATGCTCCGTGTCACCTCACGCTTCCATCCTGGATGTGTCCCGCTCCCACCACAGAGCCTAACAATCTTCTCTCTTAGCAAAAATAACCCATAATAAATAAATAATTATATAACATTAAATGTATTAAATACTTATAAATGAATATAGTCCACAATTCTAAATAAAGAAACCCCAAGACCTTCAGTCAGTAGCTCCCTGGCTCAGCACCAAATCGCACTTACTCCTGGATCTCTATCTGACCAGGGTCCGCCCAGCTGTCTACCCTGTATCCCTGGGCTGAGTCTCTGCTGCTCAGTTACTACTCTCCCTGGCCTGGGCCCCCAGAACTGAAGGTCTGGGGGCTGCCTTGTGCCCAGGGTCTGGCACTGACTGACTCTGGCCTCTGAAACGCAGCCTGCTGGGGACCAGATCCCAACACAGTGCCTGACCTCAATGCCTCCTGCCTGTCGGCCCAGTGAACGGCCGCACGTCTGCCCCACCTCTGCTGGGAGCCACAGCCAGGCTTTAGGGCTTGCTTTAGAACTTTAGGTCATGGTGCTAACAGCCCAGCTCTCCTTTGTCTGGTCACACCGTCCCAGGGCTGAATCCCAAGTCGTCATCCACCACGTGGACTCCCAGCCCCCAAGAGTAGGCCAGGTCTAACCTACCAGGCCCCCAGGGGAACATGAACTAGAGAAACATAGGAAGGAGAAAATGACTCAGCAAGACATGTAAGAGGAGGAAGGGAGAGGGTGGGAAATGTAATGAGGAAGACAGAAGAAAAAGGAGAAAGAAGGAGCAATGAACAGCTTGATAGACTCTCAGAAAGGAATCTGTCTTAACTTCATAGTCTACTATTCACTTGGGTCATGAGTGCATGAGTAACTTGATCACTTTGATCTTCTGATTACTGATTATACTGTCCTTGAAAAGTCTGATTGGCTGACCAATCATTACTGGGAACTCACATATTTTTATCTATTCTCTACAAAAGGGTCTGGCTCCAAACAGGAGCCCTCTGTTCAGACCCCCCAACCCCACACTTGCTGGGAAGAAAACTCTTCTCCAGGTTCCAGGAGTGAAGTACAAATCAAGACGTTCCCAACAACCACCCGAAATCAGGCAAGGACAAGATCTTGCCTTTGGATACAGGTTCATAGCTCTGCTAAAAGAAGTATTCAACAGAAGCCACAGTGCAGTAAAAACAGACAGAAGATAATTCACAGTCAAGGATCCCTTGAGTTCTCAAATCAGCCCCCGAGGATTGGGTAGAGTTGCATAAATAAGACCAACACAGCAACAAGAAGAGTTGAAGAGGACTGAGAGTTCTATCATCTTTTTTTAATCATGTCTCTAAACAAGAATTCTAAAACTACTATTAAAAATATACTTACTTTAGGGCTTCCCTGCTGGTGCAGTGTTTAAGAATCCACCTGCCAATGCAGGGGACACGGGTTCGAGCCCTGGTCCAGGAAGATACCACATGCTGCGGAGCAACTAAGCCCATGAGCCACAACTACTGAGCCTGCGCTCTAGAGCCCGCGAGCCACGACTACTGAGCCCGCGTGCCACAACTACTGAAGCCGTTCGCCTAGGGCCCGTGCTCCGCAACAAGAGAAGCCACCGCAATGAGAAGCCCACGCACCGCAACAAAGAGTGGCCCCCGCTCGCCGCAACTAGAGAAAGCCCGTGTGCAGCAACGAAGACCCAACGCAGCCAAAAATAAGTAAACAAAATTTAAAAAAATGAATAAAATCTATCTTTAAAGAAAATATATACTTACTTTACCCGATAAGAAGAAACAATTCTGTTTCCCTGCCACTAAAGAACAAAAACAAAATCAACCCAATAAACAAGAACACCAGTGAAACCCCTGACAAGGTAGAGAGCCAATCAGTCCCTACCCTCGGAAAGCATGAACACACTGACATCTGACCATTTCTGAAACAGACTTGGGCAGGTGGACCCAGAGAGCAATTCAGCAGTCAGCATCTGACCCAGCTCTGGCTCCCACGCCCCAGGTCTTTATTTTTCCACTCTTGCCTGAGACTTGCCTGTGGATCTAAAGGCTGGAATCAAGAGACGTGCTAAATTAGGGAAAGTTTCAAGTTTGAGCTTGAAATCAGCCAAGAACAGACCACTCCACTCTGCGCATATAGTCTTCCTTTCAATAAATCTAGGGTTCTCGTACATAAAACTTAAAGGTAGATAGATTACTTTTCTTCTCCCTTATATGGGGATTTTAAACAATGAATTTCTCTGCCATTTAAATGTTTATTCAAAGATTAACAAACACCAGTTCACAAAATGTGAAAGCATAGCGCTCTTCTACAAGGCCATGCCCATTAGACTGGTCTGGCTGGTGAAGTACACCATCCCCATGCATTTGTATCATCACGGCTACCAGAAGCCAGACTGCCTCCCCATCAGGGCTATGGGTTTTCTTTGTCCTCCAGTTCCTGTAATGGTTATGGTCATCCCCTACTGCTGAGAGGCCCCATTGCCACCAAGCCCAAACCCACCACAGACACTAAATGTTCATTCCTGACGTTCACCACTCCTTGATGTTGCAGGGATCAGCCAACGGCAGCCCACACGACAAATAAAAATTTACTGGACCACAGCCATACCCATTCGTTTACATACCATCCACGCTCTGCCCACATCAGCAGGGCTGATCAGTTGTCCCAGAGACCATATGGCTCATGAAGCCCAAAATACTTACTATCTGGCCCCCTTGACTGAACAAGTTTGCCAGTGCCTGATTTCTCCAATAAATTCACTGAGCATCTACTATGAGCCAAGTGCTGTCTGGGCACCGTGGAGAGAGCAGCGAGCAAAGCCAAGCCCCTTTCCTCAGGTAGAATTAAGGGCTGTGAAGCAGCAGGATATACCACTCTATTATATGGGTGGTTAGAGATCACCTCTCTGGCAGGCAGCCATCTGAGCAGAGACCTGGAGGGAAGGGTGCAGGGGGAAGAAGCTTCCAAGCCAAGGGAAGGGCAAGTGTGAGGGTGCAGAAGTGACAGTGAGTTCAGCATGTGAGAAACAGCAAGTAAGGCGGCTGGGCAACACCCACTTTCCCTGGTCTCAATCCACCAGCCCCTCTCTTCCTTGCTAGGCACAGCCCTCACCGCACACCAGGCACCATCCTAAGTGCTTTAGGCAGGTTATCTCACTTAATCTTTAAAAGCACCCTCTGACATGGTATTATCATCATCCCCATTTTACAGATAAGGAAACTGAGGTTTAGGGAGTTTAAGTGACTTGCCCCAGGTATCAAAGCTGGTGACCGATAAAGACTGAGCCCCATGGCTAGTTACCAGACCCATCCTCTTCCTCTATGCCATCTTTGTGCAGGCAGCACCAGCCCCATCACCCAGCTACAGACCAACAGCTTTATGTTACTGTTGTACCTGGTGCAAGGTGTGGGCCACCTGGACTGGTGGAAGAGGCTTCCCTGAGCCTGCTTCCTTTCCCACTCTCTGTTTTTGGACCAGATGCTCCGTGAACTCCTCTCCTTCCTCCTTCCTCCTTCCCTAACGTTACATAAGCCTCCTAAGACTACTTCCAAAACAAACTCGCCAGGCTACGGAAGCCTCACTGATGCAAGGAAATGACTTGCAAAAGAAGAAAGGAGGAAGGGAACTAATATTTACAGAAGGCCTTCTGTGGGCCAGGCTCCGATATAAACACTGTGGACTTTATTTCTGGGAGATGATGCTTAGTGAGAAGATCGAAGTAGGAAAACACAACATCTTCCATTTAGATTTCTGCATTCCACAGTGCAGGAGCTGCTACAGGAGGCTCCAGCGCAGACATGCTGTGACTTTTGTACTTTTGTACTGTATGTACTACTGTACTGTGTGCCTCAAGATCACTCATCGTCCAGTGTCCTGAGACAAGATGTGCAGCAACTTCCTATTCTTTCCTACCTCAGCCCATGTTCTCCGATGCCCTCACTCTGCCTCCCCTCTCTCCTTTAAGAGCTTACATCAGCCTTTATGCTTTGCTCACAAGTGTTACAATGGTGTCCTGGGCACAACTGATTGGTTCTAAAGCAACCATCTACCCATACACACACTTACCTCTTCCTAGAGGTGCAGGAGCCCACAGGCAGTTAGGACCCTGGGTGATTTACCACCACGATTTCCCAAGCCTTCCCAAGACAGGTATGTGGACCAACGCCCCAGTGTAGCCTTCAGTTTAGAATACTACTGAGAAACCTAAGAGTCATTCACAGCACAGTTCCAAAGCAACATGGACGAAGAGAGCGAGGAACACACCTCAATAAATGCTACCCATAAGAAATGGAATGGAAAAGTGTTCGGAATGGTGAAAAATAACCTTCCCTGCTCAGTGGAAAAAAACGAGAAACACGCTTTGCCAATTCCTCTATTTTAGCATAATACACAGGAAAACACAATCTTCTTCTCGGTTAGTATGTCTGCTGCCCGCCCCCCATGAATCCTAATCGCTTATCTGGGCTTCCCACAACTTAGCAAAAGGCCTGACAGAGTCAACACTTGGCATATGCATCACATGAATAAATGTCTACTTTGGACTTGGGGGCGTTATTACATGACAAATACCCCGAGGAGTTAAGAGATGCACCACTGAGAAGGAATGAAAAGAAGACTGAAATAAGGTTACAATGCCTCCGTACGTGTAAAAGGAGAGGAGTCACTATGCAAAAAAATTCCCTGAAGCTGGGTTAGGAATGGGCCCAGTTATTCCTTTCACCTGACTACTATTCCTTTCTGATTGAGGCAAACCAGTTTTACCCATCTCCTCTTTTTTCTCCCCAGAATTCCTGCCATGGTTGGGGCGGGGGAGAAAGGGCAAGGAAAATAAATAAGAATGACCTCTCCTGCAACAACTAGAGAAAGACGTGGCTAAACAGGTGGGTGTCCTCTGTCTGGGGAGGGAGTCAGTAACAGCAGGATTATCTGCAAGTGTCAAATTATTTTACTTTTTATGTTCCACAAATAATTACTAAAAAATGGGGAACTATGCACCATTTCTCTATTTCCCAAATGAACACGAATAAAGGAAAAAGCTGGAAAGTCAACTCTGAGAAATATTTTTGAAAACAGAGAAATGACTTTACACAAATCACACAAACATAATTAAGTAAGGGCATTTTTCTTACTTAACAAGTCACGCTTCATCACCGTAGCTCATTAAACCAAGAAAAAAGAAAATCTACAGGAAAATGACAATGAAGGTATCAATAACTCAAGACTTTAATAACTGCTCTAAAAGAGGGAAACAATCTACCTAAAATCTTTAAAGAATTCTTACATTTCAGAATCTTATACAGTCACAATATCTCATAACAAAATTTTATTCATCAACAATGGACATAATCAAGTTGAAGTAAAAGGTCAGAGAAGTTAGGTGAAATCTATCTGTAAGCAGCCTAAGAATATGGTATGCTCACAGTGTCACAGGCCTGGCAGTAGCTATAAGTTCACCACAATCGAAAAAACTAAGAAGGCAGACCTGTCACAGCATCTTCAAACTGAAGGAGAATGTCGTGACCATCTACTCTGGCCTCCCCAAAATACCTTTAGCATCTAGAACTGCCCCCTGCACCCGCCCGGCCATGGACACACACACACTCTTTACCCTCTCCCTGTTTTATTCTCCTCCACAGCACCTATCGACACTTCCTTGTTTGCTTACTGTTGCCCATTAGAACATAAGCTTCAGGAAGGCAGAGATTAGGATCTGTTTCTTTCCCTGGTGAAAGCCCAGAGGCTAGAAGAGTGCCTGGCATGTAGGTACAGTGGCTATTAGTGTTGCATGGACCATCTTGAACTCTCCACCTTCCTGGCACACAACAATATTGCACTTCCTGCCCCTTGGGGTTGGATAGAGCCACGTGACAAGATATGACCAGCGAGAGTAAGGAAAAGCGGTATGTGTCACGTGCAAGCTTAAGCGCTTAACTGGGGGTGTGAGACCCTCCAGAGCACTCATCTAACTGTGCTTCAGCGACCACCTGCTCCAGACGAGGCTGCTCTGTCAGCCTGTCCCGGACAATACAAGTCGAGCCCCAGCAAACCCCCGATGGTTATAAAGCACGAGCAAGAAATAAACCTTTGTGCTATAAGCCACCAAGGCTTACCTGATAGGGTAGGTGCTCAATAAAAATGTGTGGGTGAATGTATCAGCTTCCCTCACAGAGCTCACACAGCATAATGAGCTCTGAGAGGACCTGTGTACTCACAATGCAGCCCATTCTAAGTTGGAACAAGTCACAGCTGCTTCCTGGTACTAAGTCCAAAACTGTTCCTAAAGAAAAGGATGTTGTGATGCTCATTTTATATGTCAATTTGGAGAACCCTAAATTAGGAGAACCCTAATTCAAATGCATATGGCAGGACAGGGTAAATGGCAGGAAAGGGTTGTTATCTACTCACTCCTTGCTTTCCATATCTGCATCAAGCTTTCCTGAAGGGTCCTTTGACTGAACAAGGTCAAGAGAGAGTGACTCAGAAGCTATGTTGTGAGAAGTGATCAGTATTGGTAAGAGAAAGGTTTGTCTTATAGATGTTTCACTCAGAAGCCTCTGAAGAAATTAAGCCTCCTCCTAGCAAAGCAGACCTCCAGGATGAAATAGCCCCTCCAGGATGGATCTTAGACTTGAGAGGAGGCTAGAAGTAGAAGCAGGTCTAAGGCATCAAAGTATAGGGATGAACACTAGGCCAAGAAGGGACTCTCAGCTGCTCAGATGTGGTAGCTTTATTATATGCCCAGGAAGGAATTCTTTGGTACTCCTCCCTCTAAGAGGTAGACCTTGATAACACTCCCTGCTTCAGTGTAGGCTATACTTAATGACTTGCTTCTAAGAATCATAACAGGGCAGAAATGATGGTGTGTAACTTCTAAAACTTGGCCATAAAAGGCATTGTGAGTTTCTCCTTCTTCTCTCCTTCTCCTCCCATCTCCCCCACTGGTCCATCAATCCGTTCCTCCCTTCCCATGTATCAAATACTTCGTCTGGGAGAAGCCAGCTGCCATGTCAAGAGGACATTCAAGCATTCCTATGGAGAAGCCCGTGTGGTAAGGAACTGAGGCTTCCTGACTACAGCCAGCACCAATGGGCCAGCAGGTTGAGGGAAACATCTTGGAAGTGGGTCTTCCTTTATTTTTATTTACTTATTCTTTTGGCAGCGTTGGGTCTTAGTTGCAGCACATGGGGTCTTCAGTTGAGGCGTGTGGGATCTTTCATGTGGCACGGGCTCTTTGTTGTGGCACACAGGCTTCTCTCTAGTTGTGGCATGTGGGTTTTCTCTCTCTAGTTGTGGTGCACGGGCTCCAGAGCGTGTGGGCTTCGTAGTTTGTGGTATGTGGGCTCTCTCATTGAGGTGTGCAGGGTCAGTAGTTGTGGCACACAGGCTGTTGCCCCACGGCATGTGGGATCTTAGTTCCCCAACCAGGGATCGAACCCGTGTCGCCTGCATTGGAAGGTGGATTCTTTACAACTGGACCACCAGGGAAGTCCCAGAAGTGGGTCTTCCTGCCACAGTCAAGCCTTCAGATGACTGTAGCCCTGGCTGCAATGAATGTGCCCAAGTCGGAATCACCCAGCTAAGCTGCTCCTGAATTACTAACTCAAAAAACTTTGGGGGTAATAACTCATCGGGTTTGGTTTTGTGCTGTTTTGTTTTTTAGGCAGCTAAGTTTGGGGGTTAAAAAAAAAATTAAGTACAATTGATTTACAATGCTGTGTTTCTGGTGTAAGGCAAAGTGATTCAGTTGTACATATATATACTTTTTCAGATGCTTTTCTATTAGAGATTATTACGAGATATTGAATATAGTTCCCTGTGCTATGCAGTAGGATCTTGTTGTTTATCTATTTTATATATAGTAGTGTGTATCTATTAGTCCCAAGCTTCTAATTTATCCCTCCTCCTTTTTCCCATTGGGAGGAAAACAAACCATAAGTTTGTTTTCTATGTTGTGAGTCTGTTTCTGTTTTGTAAATAATTTCCTTTGTATCATTTTTTTTTAGATTCCACATACAAGTGATATCATATGATATTTGTCTTTGACTAACTTCACTTAGTATGATAATCTCTAGGTCCATCCATGTTGCCACAAATGGCATTATTTCATTCTTTTTTATGGCTGAGTAATATTCCAACCACAACTTCTTTATCCATTCATCTGTCAATGGACACTTAGGTTGCTTCCATATCTTGGCTATCATAAATAGTGCTGCTGTGAACATTGGTGTGCATGTATCTTTTTGAATTAGAGTTTTCTCCAGATATATGCCTAGGAGTGGGACTGCAGGATCATATGGCAACTTCTATTTTTAGTTTTTTGAGGAACCTCCATACTGTTTTTCCATGGTGGCTGAACAAATTTACATTCCCTTTTGTAAGGGAAGGTTCCTTTTTCTCCACACCTTCTCCAGCATTTGTTATTTGTTGGCTTTTTAATGATGGCCATTCTGACCAGTGTGAGGTGGTATCTCACTGTAGTTTTGATTTGCATTTCTCTAATAATTAGCAATATTGAGCATCTTTTCATGTGCCTGTTGGCCATCTGTATGTCTTCTTTGGAGAAATGTCTATTTAGGTCTTCTGCCCATTTTTTGATTGGGTTATTTTTTTTGATATGGAGCTGTATGAGCTGTTTGTATATTTTGGCAAATATTTTCTCCCATTCTGTAGGTTGTCTTTTTGTTTTGTTTATGGTTTCCTTTGCTGTGCCTAAGATTCTAAGTTTGATTAGGTCCCATTGGTTTATTTTTGCTTTTATTTCTTTTGCCTTGGGAGACTGACCTAAGAAAACATTGCTACGATTTATGTCAATGTTTTGCCTATATTCTCTTCTAGGAGTTGTATGGTGTCATGTCTTATATTTAAGTCTTTAAGCCACTTTGAGTTTATTTTTGTGTATGGTGTGAGAGAGTGTTCTAACTTCATTGATTAACATGCACTGTCCAGCTTTCCAAACACCACTTGCTGAAGAAACTGTCTTTTCTCCTTTATATATTCTTGCCTCCTTTGTTGAAAATTAATTTATCGTAGGTGTGTGCGTTTATTTCTGGGCTCTCTATTCTGTTCCATCGATCTATATGTCTGTTTTTGTGCCAGTACTGCACCGTTTTCATTACTGTAGCTTCATACTATTGTCTGAAGTCTGGGAGGGTTATGCCTCTAGCTTTGTTCTTTTTCTTCAGGACTGCTTTGACAATTCTGAGTCTTTTGTGGTTCCACATAAATTTTAGGATTATTTGTTCTAGTTCTGTGAAAAATATCACAGGTAATTTGATAGGGACTGCATTAAATCTGTAGATTGATTTGGATAGTATGGCAATTTTAACAATATTAATTCTTCCAATCCAAGAGCATAGGAAATCTTTCCATTTCTTTGAATCATCTTCCATTTCTTTTATCAATGTTATACAGTTCTCAGCATATAAGTCTTTCACCTCCTTGGTCAGATTTATTCCTAAGTATTTTTTTTTTTAAGCAATTTTTAAAGGATTTTTTTTCTAAGCAATTTTTAAAGGATTTTTTTTCACTTTCTCTTTCTGATATTTCATTGTTAGTGTAAAGAAATGCAACAGATTTCTGTATGTTAATCTTGTATTCTGCTGCCTTGCTGAATTCGTTTATCAGTTCTAATTGTTTTTGTATGGAGTCTTTAGGGTTTTCCATATACAGTACCATGCCATCTGCATATAATGATAATTTTACCTCTTTCCTTCCAATTTGGATACCTTTTATTTCTTTCTCTTATATGATTGCTGTGGCTAGGCCTTTCAATACTATGTTGAATAGGCTGTACAGTAGAAATTAACATAATATTGTAAATCAACTATAGGTCAATTAAAAAAATACTATATTGAATAGAAGTGGTGAGAGTGGGCATCCTTGTCTTGTTCCAGATTTTAACAGGAAGGCTTTCAGCTTTTCACCATTGAGTATTATGTTGGCTGTGGGTTTGACATAAGTAGCTTTTATTATGCTGATATATGTTCCCTCTATACCCACTTTGGTAAGAGTTCTTTTTTTTTTATCATTAATAGACGTTGAATTTATTCAAATGCCTTTTCTGAATCTATTGAGATGGTCGTGTGGTTTTGTTTTTTCTTTTGTTGATGTGGTGTATCACATTGATTGATTTGCATATGATGAACCATCCTTGTGACCCTGGGATAAATCCAGCTTGATCATGGTGTATGAGCCTTCTTATGCTTTGTTGGATTCAGTTTGCAGGGGATGATTTCTTACACAGCAAAAGATAAGTAATATATCAAGCGTCCTCTGGCTTGGATGTGTGCCTGTGTATGTATTTTGTATCAATGACATGTTCACAGTGACTTTATGGAATGGACTACACATTGAGCCTGATAGCCCAGATATAACTGCGGGGATGAAAACATGTTCAACCAAGGATAATACTCCCTGGGGTCCCTAAGCCTAGGTTTCTTCTTTGCCATATTTAAGCATAGAATAGTGCTTTCCTTCATTGCTATCAAGATCTTTTGAAAATATATATATCACACCATCTATCATCATGATGGGCCTTTCACTTCAGTATGACTCAGAAAACTATTGAAGAACACAGAGAAAAAAAAAGGAATGGACCACTGCTGATATTACCTTAATGTAAGACTATGAAACAACTACTCATATCTTTCTTTTTTCATATTCTAACTTTTTCCAAAAAAGACTTAAAGAAATTGGTAGAATAACTCCAGGAGGAATCCCTTCCTTTGACACTAACCCATTGCCATTTTCAGTAGCTAAATAGTTGTTATTGCCTTCCTACCTCTCCTGAGAAACTGCATTTGATTCTCCAAGTCATTTACTATCTTATTAACCAGTAATTCAGTGAGTGATGCAGAGTAATAATATGGCTCAAATCATGGGCGTGTCAGCAGGCTGGGAAGTACACACAGACCAAGGCACACACACACTAAAGAACAGAAAGAAACAAAACACATGGTTACCAAAGTATTCTTCATCTCCTGGCATTTTGCATTTTCTGCCTCTGTCCTACTTGCAGGTGTCAGTGATAGCAGGGACATGCTCATTAAACAGTCTAAGGTTTAACTTCTGAAAAAAAAAAGTTAACTGAGTCACTAACCCTCTCTGGATGAAGACAGGAAAGAAAGGGACAATGGTATGAGGGTAAGGAAGGTTAAAACAGGATGGTGCTAAGGTTTGCAGTGCAATCAGTCAGCTTCAACAGAAAGCAAGCAGTGGAAATGGGAAAATTAACTTCTCCAGATCCTCCAAATCCCAGAGCTATTTCCTCTAGGATTAAGTGTTCCACATCACCATATCAGGTAGAACAGTGGAAACCTTATACCAGAAGCATTGAAAAAATAAAAGTTATTATAGATTCATTTTACTTGGATAAAAAGAAAGGCAGTGCATCAACTTGAAAGAAATGATTTCCAATTACATCCCCCAAAAATTGATTGAATGTTTACTCTCTGTTAAGGCACTATAACAGGAATGGTAGGATAAAGTGGTAAGTCAGCATAGCCCCTGCAATCAGGAATCTCTTAATCGAATAAGTGACTCGTGACCTTTGAAGTTCTCAGATTCTATAAAAATAATAGCTCTTTTCCCCAAATAAACACAGAGGCAGAATAAATACAACATTTTGCTCAAATCCTCAAAGTCTATGGATCCTATAGTAAGTACTTCTTCATCTACTGGGAGGAAAAACAATTTAATAAATGTATTACATAACATATAACATTAGATATTAACCTAGCCTCTCTTCCAAGCAGCTGACAACACCACCTTCATTCTTATCAAACACCAGATATTGTAGAGGACAACACACATACATTCATGTAAAAGTAACATTTACTAATATGTCTGGCATCACTTTTTACAGGTAATAGTAATTAAACCGAAATGAAATTTGTGTAAAACCTAAATTTATAACATCTGCATTTTTGAACTGCATCCTTACACTGGGTGTAGTTATTTTGTATGATTAATTCTGAATATAAAACATTTTCTGTAGCTCCAAGATAGCAAGCTGAGCACTTCAATTGTTTCAATGGTTTAAATAATTTTTTGCTGTATTATTGGTACAAAAAAATTCACTTGAATATTTCAGTTTTTAGAAAAGCTCAGTTCCTCTACATCAGTTGTATTTACACTGTCAAAAAAAAAAAAAAATGAATGACAGACAAGTGATTTAGGCACCAGAGATCTTTTTTTTAAATTTTTCTCATCATTTCTACAGTGTCTTCCAAGAAACATGTTCTCAGATACAAAGCATAAGATGTTCTTTAGGATAGAGCAGGAAATGCTAACAGGTTGCGCAGATGGAGGGAAAGAGGAGTAACTAGAACTGAGAGAAACAAAGAACAACTAGAAAACAGGAAAGAAACATAAATTGTTTTCAAGCTTCAGTAACCCTCAACCACATATGGCTATTTAAATTCAGTTTAAATGAAAAATTCAGTTCCTCAGTTGCATTGGCCTCATTTCAAGAGCTTAAAAGCCACATGCAGCTAACGGCTACCATATTGGACACTGCAGAGTATAGAACATTTCCATCATCTCAGAAAGGTCTACTGGACATCACCATTCTGGAAAGTGAAACCTCAGAAAACACTAAGAACCTAATTAGTCTTGAACATAAAGTACATAGATTCAGAGATGAACTATTTTCAGCTAAGTTCTTCTATTTTTATAGGAACAAGGAAGTAGAAAACAGTTAAGAATTTTGAAAGCAATGGAAAAATGGTCCCACATTACATAGTAAGCACAAAGTACTCTGGACTCCATCTGAGATTCAAGTGGCTCTGGGGCTACCAGCCAGTGGAAGATCTGTGGATTATTCCTCTTTACCAGCCAACAACAACATTTACTGAGTTCCTCATATCTATATATGCTCTGCAGAGAAACACAGTGCTAAAATAACAAGACATGTTTTAACCTTCAGGAATTTAGTGGAGAGGGACAGAAAAAAAAATTATATATATATAAAACTTATTTATTTCTACATATATTTTAGAAATGAGCAGATATAACCTAACTCAACAGTAACAGATGTGAAAGCTGTTAAAGGAAGAGAAATTGATAGGATGCCATCTCACCGGATGCTCTTGAACCAGGAATCAAGCAAACTCCCAAGAAAGGTGATGTAATTAAACTATCATGACACATTAACTGAAACACCTTGTTCTATATGCAAATGTCTGACAGATACACCCCAGTGGCTCTGCAGATAACAGCTGTTCTGATCTTTGGATATTGCTAAGCTGCACCCAATGCTGCTTTATCATTAAGCATGTCATGATGAAACTGAAGTGTTATTATGCACCTGTGCATCTCTTTGGGCGCTCCAAAACGCCTCTAAACAACCATTTCTCACCTGGGGCACATCCATGATGTTTTTCCATAAATGAAAACATAACCACTCCAATAATTTTCAGAGGTGGACTAATGTCTGTTTTAAGGAGTATGTGTAACAGGTCACACGGCTCAAGACACACTTGATTAACATTCCAAAACCTATTTAGATTAGAATTTGATGTGTTTCTACTGCCAATATCTTGAAAATCTTGAAAGTCAATATTCCATTCTAGTCCCAGCTTTCATTTTCTAAAATGTGTTCAAAAGTACTTTTTTTCCTTTTTGAGAATGTATATGGGTACATAAAGTAAAACGCCAAGTTGTTAACCCATGTCTTCTTTCATGAGAATTTAATTAAGCTGGGGAGAAACACAGTAGATAAGCATAAGATGTACGTACATGCACCTGATAACCAGCTTCCAAAACCTACATTTTACTTAGAGACTTTGACTGATATTTGTAATTTAGGCTATCCTGATCGTAACTGATTAATGCGAGAAAAATGTTCTACCTTAACTACTGCTCAGAATCCCTTTAAATTACCACTGATTGGCAATCCGTCATCAGCAAATATGCTTATGTCAAATGCCCTTATAATGAGCCATCACATTTTCAAATATTTTCCTCCATTACCTAGCCAGGAGATTAACACAATGCGTACCACCTACAAAGAGGAGAGGAAATGAAATATTGGCTCTTGGTTTAAATGAGCAAACCCCATCCTGAACAGTAGGGGGGAAAGGAATGTATAAATTGAGAAAAGAATTACCTATTCATCTTCATCAATAGTTGACACCATCATCATGTGGCCTCTAGAAAAAAATGATGTTTTAATTTGCTGGGAAGAGTACATCTCTTCAGGGAGGAGATTTGGGGATCTGACCATGAATAATAATGAAGTGAGCAGAGGCAGAGTTTTCTTCCTGTGTAAAATCTAGCTCTAGTCTTTCAATCCAAATGAGATTCTAAAAGTTACAGGTGGAGGGCAAGGGATTCGATTTATTTATTCAAGTCCACGCAGGCGTTCTTCATCCGTACCAACCAGATCTATATTTCTTCTCGCTCAAATTAACATTAAGACAAAAAAAATAAAATAAAATATTCCCATTTGTATTGGGCAGCTTGTAGCAACAACCCAAGGTTCAAAGAACCACCGCTGTTCACAGGGCTGCTCACGGCCCTGCCTAGAATGGTCCCCTGGCAGGGAATCCAGGCACCACTGACAATCCTCTTGTCATTACACCACCCCTTCGGTAAATGCAAAACATCCTCTTGGCAACAGCAGTTTGCAATAAATCACTCAGGCTCATGCCAAAGCTGGAAACTCAGCATTTATTAATTTTAAGTAAGTTCTGATACCCATTATCAGTTATGGACAATGATAACATTTCTCTAAGCCCATTATTTGTTCTCTGCACTTCAGAAAGCTGAGAAGAAGCAACAATACGGCTGACCTTTTGGGGCTTCCTTATCATGACTGCTTCCCACAGGAAAAAAAAGAATTTAACAGGGTCCCAAAGCATTATGCAAGTCAGGTAGAGAGAATGAGAATCCGAGTAAAGCAGAACAAGAGACCCTCAATATGCAGCATTGAAGCAATGTATAAATCAATAGAGAATGATTAGAATACTGCTCTATGAAGGGTCTGCATAGTTAATGTACATTTCATTATGAAAAAGAACGCTGTCTTCAGACCAAATGCTTGGGCATGCAGTAGACAGGCAAAGTGTGTACCATACGGTTTAAATACATAGAATTCCGAGGGATAGAGCTAATCAACACCATCATTTCTTTAATTTCACTTAAACAAAGCCCCTTCAAATATTTCATTTGTAATTTAAATGTCCCCATTAACACACACAAACCCCAAAAGACCTGATTTCTAATGTACTCTATCATTTACCAGACACTCCCCCTTCAAAGCCCAGCATCAATAAAAACCACACTCTTCTTACTCAGATTACAGCCCAAAATCCATAGCTATATATCCCTAATTGCATGATCATTGTATTCACTTAAGTAAAACATACATTTACCTCATCCTTCCTATTAAATGGGTCAATTAAGTGCTGCTCCAGTATTTTCCCTTTTCGAAAAAGCAAATCTAACAGCTAAATATGTTTTTGCTTCAATTAACTTCGCTGAAAATGTAGTATTGTGTTTACAAAGCAGAGCAAAAACTATCAAAAAGCAAACGGTACTCAAAGAGAGCCAGGAACCACAGACTACTCGGCAGGCCCCCCTTGCTCCTCCCCTCTTAGCTTACACCACCAATACCTCCACTGGACCCAAATACTGGGGACTGACCTCTGGGTGATAATTAGTACCTACTGGTGTAAAAATAGTCATCATCACTATTGTTAAAGAGCACTTTGTCAACCCCTTCCAAAAGAAAATGAGGTCCCTTCATCCTGTTTTCTACATTTTACTTAAAGGGAAAGTGAAAATTGGTCCCAGTAAAATTCATTTGATGGAGGTGTTCTCTGTTGCCTATTTCCATAGACTTCTACCAATGACCTCTTTGAGCTAAACTTGTTCACTATATAACAGAAATCAAATCTCTTAGTCACAACTTTTCCATCATTCAAAGAAATCTCATATTCAAAAATTTAAACTTAGTTATCTGAAATGCACTGGAAACCTACCATGCAAAAAACTAGAGTGAAGATATTAAAATATTCAAGATCATACACATTTATATGTAATTTAGGGGGCATAAAGCCAGTATTGTTTAAAAGCTTTGTTCACTCCAGGAAAATTCAGGGTGTGCTATTCCAAAGAACCAAGGTCCTTCAGAAGCCACCTATAGAACTATCTCAACTTGGATGTATCTTTCCTTCCTGAATTCGAATGCATTTTTTTCATGGAAATTTATACTCTGTTAAAAATTTCAGCACACACCAACAGAAGAATTTTGATTTTAGCTTACTCTATACATGAAACTCAGAAAGGTTCCAGATTTTTCCTAGTGCTAATTAACATGGTCAAAGTAGTCTAAAGCGAATAATACTTTAGTTACATGGTCTTTTATTTTAAATGTTTCCTATACTTCACTGTAGTTTCTACATGTTAGTTATCTCACTTAATCTTCATGAAACAAACCAACCAGGTAGGTGGTATTATCCCCCATTTTATAGGTGAAAAACCTGAGTCATTTGGTCAAAGAAAACCAACAATGGTGTCCAACTTGGGCCCAACCCAGACTCCCACATAAAAACACAAGTGCAGCACCCAAAATTCTGCCATTCTGTATCTAATGAAGACAGGCATGTTAGCAGCAAAGAGAATAAAAAAGGAAAGATGACATCTTTCTCCCTTTCCAGTCCCCCCATGAAATAAAAACCCACATAAAAAATGTTTCCAGCACAACTAACCACCTTCTCAGCAGAGATACATTACTTAGGTAATTGACAGGGACATAATGTGTGTGGGTCTTTAACTGTCCTACTGAGAGGTCATCAGCTGCCTCAGCACCCTACTTCCTCAATGGAAATGTTTCCATAGTGTATGGCACTTGGAAATGATACCTTTTACTGCCTTCTCCCTCTCCCCCCTGCCCTGAGTGGAAGGTGTCTGGAGACAAGAGACCACAAAGAACTCAGAGAGGGGGACGTCCTGTCTATTAGAAGATAACCTAAAGAAACCTGTGCAGGTGTTTTCCACTCTGCAGGTCATGATCCCTCAGCAGAATCCATTTAACAAGTCAAGGTCAGCATTTTAAAGAAATCAAAATCGAATGGAATAGAAAATATCAGAGTATTGCTACAGACAATAGGGTAAACTGTTCTATGTTAACTCTGCTTCAGCAACATATTCCATAATCAGTTAGCTGTGTATTTACGGCATGTGTACTGGGTTAAGATATAAAATGTATTTCTTACTGCAGGTTAGAAAGGTTACTGGACTCCTCTCACCTACACCCCTCATGTGGAACTACCAAATTCTGCTGAGATTACTTCCTAAGTATATCCTGACCTCCACACCCCACCCAAGTCCCTACTTCCTGCACACCACTTCCTAGGTTAAGTCAATATCTCTCACCAGAACCATTAGAATAGCTTCCAAAGCCATCTCTGTTATACTGTCATGTCCCCTTAAATCAACCTCCACCCCTTTTGCCAGAATGACCTGTTCCAAATGAAGACCTGACCCTGCCAATCTCCTCCTTAAAGCCCTTCAGCGCCTACAGAATCAAACCAAGGCTCCCTAGAGCCACCCAAGCAGCGATCGTGTCCTGTATAACATAGCCATCTCTCACCCGATGCCTCTGCTTACGCTCTCCCTCTGAGATCCGCTCAGAGTCTTCCTGGAACCTTGGAATATGGGTAGGGAATCTGCTCTGGGCTCCCAGCATAACCTGAATGTACATCTGTCTGATTCTTACCTCATAAAAATTAGATTTCCTATGTGCCTATCTCTTCCACTAGGCAAGAAGGTTTTTTATCTACTTCCTTCAGATCTTTACTCAAACGTTACCTTCTTAGTGAGACCTTCCCTGCTTTTCCTGACCACATTAAATAAAATTCTAACTTATGATTGCCTTCCCATCCCTATCCTAGCTCCCTTCTCTGGCTTCTTTTCTCTTTATCACTTACCACTAACCTGTGTGCACATGTGTGTGTTAGGTATGTGTATACATGTTACATATATGCATACACATACAATATTAGTACATGTATACATATTTTTAACTTAATAGCTTGTTTAATGTCTGTTTCCCCAATTAGGAATGCCAACTTCAATTTTATCTGTTTTATTGCTGCTACATTCCAGTGCCTGACACATAATATGTTCTCAATAAATTCTTATTTAAGGAATAAATGAGCAAATACCATCAAGATCAGATATCACAACGAGGTCAATTTTGAGTCTCCAGCATATATCATGGTGCCTACTGCAGAGTCAGTACATAATAAATGCTTGCATTTTAAAAAGTGAAAATCGAAAGTCACGTATGATGCTTTCTCTTTTTTTGCTTCATACTCTTCTCCTTTTAATAGACACAAAGACACAAAAAAACATAAGGCTAGACAGGCCAGTTAGCAGACCAAAAGGGAAGAAGAAATTTTGGAATATCATCATACCTGGATAATGGGCAAGCTATCTAAGAAATGTTTAGGGATCTTGCAAGTCAACACTATAAAAAGAGGCATTCCCTAATTTGGCATGAAGATATAAGAGCTTTTAAGATCCATATTTTCAGCATTCTTATTTGTTGGTATTAAAACCATTAAAGCTCTGAAGGCATTTGAAGCAAATGAATCATCAGGCATCTTATTCTTTTGGGGGAAGGAGGATCTTACTTGGTAATAAGTCACAGGCACATCCAATATTTATAATCATTTTGAAAATCAGATTAAGAATGTAAGGAGAATGATAAAATATGCATATGTTCTTGGAGCTTAAAACTAAATCTCACACGTACTATAACAATTTCTGTTAAAGCACAAATTTGTGAACAATACTTGAAACTAAAAAAGAAATATGAAGCCATTTTTAAAACATTCCTTCAGAACAAATAAAAGATTAATACACTTTTCTTACTAGGACATCTGTATCACTTCATCCTTAAGACATAAATTAAACACAACTGGCAGAAATTTAAAATGAAAAAAAGTGAAATCATAACAACCAGAAAAATAGTGGCATTTCTTAAAACTGACATAATATTTCATTAAGAGCAAGGCAGACGTAGGTAGAAAATAAGGAATGAACCACTTTTGAGTGTTTTCAAAAAGAAAAAAAAAAAAGGGACATTTAAAGAGAAAAAAAAAAGGATGGTTACAGCCTATAGAAGGACCATTTAAGATAATACTGCTTGAAAGGGTTCGACATTTCAACCCTTTATAATATATAAATATACTCTCCAGTTACTCAGGGCAAGAATGACCCAAAACCCAATCTCTAACTCATCACTGGCAGTCAAAATTCCACCTGGTTGAGGAGTTTATGGTATTTGAGTTTAAAACTTGCTCTGACTGTGAAATCTTGGTTAACCAGGGAGACAGATCAATACACAAAACCCTGCCACACATTTTAAGTGTATTTTAAAATCAACAACTTACAACCAAAATCTCAAGAATAATGATATAACTCTTGTTAAAGGAAAGAAAAGGGAATGAACAAGAACTTTTTCCTCTGCCAAGAGGAAAATTAATACCTTGCTTAGTAAGGTGGGCCAATGGGCAATCATCATATTTGCTTGGAAATGAGAGTAATCCCACTAAAAGTGACAATTTCACATTTTATATCCTTGAGTCAAACTTTCAAAATATCTCCCTTGTTTCCCTTCAGCTCACGATCCCCAGGAACATCCTGGCCACGTATTGGCAAAGGGAGAGGTGGGGGTTGTTCTAGAGACTGCTGAGGGGAAAATGTGCCTGGTGTCAATTTCACCATCACCCAATGTTCTGCCTGAAGTATTTTGTTTAAAACACGAGACAAACTATGAGAAGTCAGTTTCATAAACCATCATGTTTTAATAAAAATGTGATTTAGTTTTAAGTAATTTGGTCTCTCCTCGTAAATGACCTAGTTAAGTGAGAAAAATATTATGTAATAATATGATTAAAAAGGAAAAAAGAATCAATTTTAGATCATTCCTGGGAAAAGCACTCAAGTACCATCTCTGAAGATTCCCATTTTCATAGACAGCCACAAAGAAAGCTCAAATTTTTCACAAGGGAATAAACAATTTCTCTTGATGTATCAAATTATTCATACCTCTATGAGATACCAAAAATGAAAAATAATTAGTAATTTTCTTATCGCTAAGGTTCTCTGTGATTTTCAAGAGTTCTAGAAGGAAGTCCTCTGAAAGGACAGTCAGCAATGCCATAGTTAAAGCTCTTTTTAGCAATGCTAGTCCACAGCACTGCCATTTGTATAGCAGGGAAACAAACTTGGTTCTGGGCTATTTCTCAGGCCACTTAATAAACTAGTCTTAATAGGAGAGCTAAAGTCAAGAATTCTAAAATAGATTTCATTGTGTTTAAAAAGGATCATTTCAATAACCAAAAGAAAGAACCATCTTTCAGGAACTGGAAATGGTCAGCCAATATTCTGGACAAAGGCTTCTATAAACACATCTTAAAAGAAAAGATTTCTTATTAAAAACAGTGTCCATTTAAGCTCCTGGTGCTGCCTCTCCCAACTTCTCACCAAAATGTCACTGAAGATTTAGAAAGGAGTGAATATTCATAGTACCCCCAAAAACCAAGCTTGCTGAAAACACAAACGACTGCCAGAATCTGGCAAGTCCCCACTATAATGATACGACAGAAATACCCCAATGCTTCTGCTCACAGCACACCCTCATTTCACTTCATTAATAGATTTTCTTTCAAAGGTGGGAAGTTGTTTTATAACTTTTCTACCACTTCCCTGACTCAAGCACATATCTTTCAATGAAAGATGGAGCTATAATACGCTGCCTCATTCTCCCCTTCAGACAGTGATGTGGGAAGTAAGGAGGGCATTGCTTCCCACATGCCTCTCCCTTGCTACTGCAACTATGACTGCCTCCCTCCTTCAGTGGTTACCTCTCCCCACCCAGAGAGAGGCTGCAAGTCCCAGACAACTATTGAGAAACTAAGGACAATGAGTATACTGAACATCAAAATTTATGAGCTGGAGCCAGGATTTCTCACAGCCAAATCACAGCCTTCACTCACCATTCATCTGACATAGACTCACTGAGCTCCCTCTATGTGCCCAGCACTGTTCTACGTGCTTTGGACACACTCGTGGAAAAAGAAAGGACAAAGGTCCCTGCCCTCCTAGAATTTACCTTCTCATGAGGAGGCAGATAATAAACAGATACAATAAGTTATATAATTTGGTAGATAATTAAAAGCACTATGTAAACCAAAAAATTAGAACATGTTCAACAGAGTTGGGAGTGGATGTGAGGGGCTCCAGTTTTAAATAGAGTGACCAGTGTGAGCCTCAAAGAGATGATGACATTTGGTAAAGACTCAAAGGGGTTGAGGGAATTCACCTCCTGGATATCTAGGGGAAGAATTTCTAGACAGAGGCTTGAAACAGCCATAGCAGAGGCCCTGAGGCAACAGCAGATCTGGCACATCCAAACAACAGCAAGGAAGCCACATGGTTGGAGAGCAGCAAGGGAGGGGAAAAGTAGGAGTTGGGAAAGTCTGAGAAATAACGGGCCAAGTCACATTGTAAGGACTTTGGCTTTTATCCTAAGTACAATGTGGAGTGAGGGCAGACTTTTGAGCAGAAAAGTGGGTTGATCTGCCTAGCATTTTGAAAGGATCATTCTGGCCGCTCTTTTGGGCAGAGACCATAGGGGGGCAGTGATGGAAACAGGGAGACCATTTAGGAGACTACAGAAGTATTTACAATGAGAGAAAGCGGTAGTAGCAAGAGAGAAGGTGAGAAGTGACCAGATCCTGGCTATGTTTGAAGGTAAAGTCAAGAGAATTGTTCTGGATATGGCATGAGAGATAATCAAAAGTTAAGAATAATTTCAACATAGCCTGGGCAACTGGAAAGATGAAGACGTCATTTACTGAGATGGGGAAGATTTGTCGAACAGGATTGGGAAGCAGATGAAAAAGCTCAGATTGAGACATGTTAAGTTTGAGATGCCTATACATCATTCAAGTAGAGCTACATATCAAGTAGGCAGTTGGATATGCTCATCTGGAGTTTGGGAGAAAGATTAGGGCTACAGATATAAAGTTGGAGGCCATAAGTATACGGATGGTAGCCATCGTACCAGGTAAGATCACGAAGGATAGAGTAAAAAGAGATAAGAGAGAGAGACTAAGAATACACTCTGGGCCAGGGGAAAAAAGAGGAACCAGCAAAGGAGAGTGAGAAGGAACAACCAGTGACACAGAAAGATAACCAAGAGTCTGAGGTGCCCTGGAGGCCAAGTGAGAACCATATGTTTCAATTTTCTCACCAATGAAGGAATCAAGTTCATCAGCCTTAAGTGAAGATGGAAGGAGAGTTGTTTAAAGTTTGAAGAGAGATGAGGTCAGAAAATAACAGCTTAAAAAAAAAGGCATTGTCATTATTAAACAAGAAAAAATTTTTTAATTAAATTATTCAACTCAAGCTTTTAAAAAAAATCAAATAAACCTAAGGGAACCAAAAGAATCATTAAAAAGATAAAAGCAGAAATTAAGGGATTAGAATATAAACAGTAGAACAGCTGGTTCTTTGAAAAGATTCATAAAATATACAAAACTCTTGCAAAGCTCATCTAGGAAGAGAAAAAATACAATTACACGACCTTGGAAATAAGAAAATGGATATAGCCAAAGAGATAAAGGAGATTCAATACAAGTAGAAGGGAATATACACAATTTTATGCTGAAAATTGGAAACACTAGGTGAAAAAGGTGATCCCTAAGGAAATATAAATTATCAAAATTAACTCAAGAAGTACACTCCAAACAATTCAATAACCATACAGAAATAAACAATGTTGACCATGATTTTACAGGGGAGCAATATCAAACCTTTAAGAGACAGAATTGTTATACTATTTAAAACGTTACATGATACAGAAAAAGAATGAAGTTTCACATTTCATTTTCTAAATCCCAGCATAACCTTGACATCAAAACTTCAAAAAATTGTATAAGAAAATATAAATCCATCTAATTTATAAATATGTCAAAAATTCTAAAATAATTACAAGTCACATACAGCTATAATGTGGTCATATTGTTAGATGCCAAAACTGCATTTGAAAAAAATCCAAAAAAAATTCCTGATAAAAAATTTTAGTAAACTCATAATATCACTAACCAACATTTGAGATCCTATTTCATGATGAATTACCAAAGGCCTTTCCATTAACCTCAGAAACACATGATAAGGGCTCAGTAAACGTTAGCTGCTACAGTAGTAGCAGAAGTAGTAGATTAAAACAAGAGTATCTGTTCCTACCACTGATATTTAACATCTCTATACAAGGTAACTCTTCCCAGCCCTCAATGGAGGTAACGGTCCAATGAAGATGGCCAAGGCTTTAAAACACTTGAGCATAAAAGCATGTGACCAACAGGGCTTAATTTCCAAAATATACAAAGAGCTCATACAACTCAATAACAAAAATAAATAAATAAACAACCCAATCAGAAAATGGGCAGAAGACCTAAACAGACATTTCTCCAAAGAAGACATACAGATGGCCAACAGGCACATGAAAAGATGCTCAATATCACTAATTATTAGAGAAATGCAAATCAAAACTACAATGAGGTACCACCTGACACTGGTCAGAATGGCCATCATTAAAAAGCCAACAAATAACAAATGCTGGAGAAGGTGTAGAGAAAAAGGAACCCTTCTACACTGTTGGTGGGAATGTAAATTGGTGCAGCCACTATGGAAAATAGTACAGAGGTTCCTCTAAAAACTAAAAATAGAGTTGCCATATGATCCTGCAGTCCCACTCCTGGTTATGTATCTAGACAAAACTCTAATTCGAAAAATACATGCACCCCAATGTTCACAGCAGCACTATTTACAATAGGCAAGACATGGAAACAACCTAAATGTCCACTGACAGATCAATGGATAAAGAAGATATGGTATTCAATACATATATACAATGGAATACTACTCAGCCATAAAAAAGAATGAAAAATGCCATTTGCAGCAACATGGATGAAACTAGAGATTATCATACTAATTGAAGTAAGTCAGAAACAGAAAGACAAATACCATATGATATCACTTACATGTGGAATCTAAAATATGACACAAATGAACTTATCTACGAAACAGACTCACACACAGAGAGCAGACTTGTGGTTGCCAAGTGGGAGGGTTGGGGGAGAGATGGATTGGGAGTCTCGGATTAGCAGATGCAAACCAGTATATATAGAATGGATAAACAACAAGGTCCTACTGTATAGCACAGGGAGCTATATTCAATATCCTGTGATAAACCATGATGGAAAAGAATGTGAAAAAGAATGTATATATACATATAACTGAATCACTCTGCTGTACAGTAGGAATTAATGCAACATTGTAAATCAACTATACTTCAATAAAATAAATTTTTAAAAACCACTTGAGCATAAATCAGGCAGGCAGGCCAGCCACAAACCTTTCTGAAATATAACACAAAACACAAATACTTTAAGAAAAAAAAAAAAGTGTTTTAATTGCATTTTTTTCTTAACAACGTAGTAGATATTGGTGTTTGCCCAAATTTCAATGAATTAAGAAAACAAATCTGTGAAACACTGAACAGTGAAGCAAGAATATTTTATTTCATCTCACTTTATAAATAATTCAGGATAATGCATAACCCACTAAACATTTGGTCATAATGTTTACTCAGCTGACAGTTTACAAATAGGACATTCTCAGCTTAAGGAGGAAAAGAAAACTTTAAAAACTCTTGTTTCTCTTTTCCAGCTTTAATTCACTGTGATTTCCGGTTGGAAAGAAGGCTCATTAGGAATCAAATTAGTTTATATTTCCTCCAGAAAGGATTAGTTACATACTCACTTGCAACTCTTGAGGTTTGAGAAAGCTTTTTAAATCATCAAGCAAAAGGAAGTAAGCAAGGTGGTGCCTTCTTGGTAGTAGTTGGCCGGACTGCAAAGCAACTTCATGCCATCCACTGTAGCTGGATACTTAGCTTCCTAAAAGACGATAATTTCCAAACACATGCACTTGACTTCTGTTATCTCACTTCAACCCTTTTGTACTTGAAAGATCTACTGCTTCTCCTCCAGAGAATTCAGGAAATTTGATGTTTCTTGGAAAATGCCAGGATATAACTGCACTTGTTAAAGACCACAAGAAGAGGGACTTCAAAGCCAGACAGTTAAACGCGTGAATATACAAAGGTATAACTAAGAATAACGCAAGGTTACTCTTGCAAAATGCAAAGCTTTTATTGAAGGACTCAACTGGAAGCCAAGTAAGAGGCGAAGAAGAGAAATTGAATAGTGAATAGTGTAGAAAGTAACCAAGAGGGAACAAGACCTCAAATGTAGGATACGCACGAGAAGGAAGATGAAAGGAGGAAAACGAAGCATTGTAGTAACAGGACACAATCCTGGTAAACTTGGGGAGATTGGGAATTAGTGAAAACCTCAAACACTGTATTTCTTGAAGCAATTAAACTGTATCACTTTCAAACACACACAACCCTGTAATAGATATCTTCAAGGTTGACCAGCAAGCCCGTAGCCCCCTTCTCTGGTAACAGCCACCTGGGAGACATGGCAGCTATGTTTCTACCATGTGACCTTGCCAGAGCCTGTGGCCCTGAGGCAGGTGCCTGCACACACCGAGACCATCAGGCTCACTATGGCCAGCCTCTGCCTGACACTTGAACCGGATCCAGACCCTCATGGGGCCCTCAGGTTCAGTAGATACCAAAAGAACCTTCACTAAGTAAAGCCCCTATAAACTAACAAAATACCAGCAGGAAGAAGAGGCCAGATGTCTGATTTCATGAGCAAGATGTTATATTTTAATAATCTGTACTTAAAGGCAAGCTTTAAGGGTGCTTTTTAAAAAATACCTTCCAATATGGCCCCTTTCATTTTGCTTACGCTTTATTTCCTTAGCAAAGCTAACAAAATACTGGTTTCAAATTACATGTATATGTGTGTCTCACACCATATAAACCCCATAGATACTGAAGAGTCTTTGAAAAAAAGGACATTTTTTAAAGCACACAGGATGTAAGCTGCTGTGCAATGGCCAAGAGCAACAAAACATTGTCACAGCTGAAATGAAGTCCCTCACGTCCCAGGGAGAGCTCAGGGTGGAGGAAGGCTGACATCTGTGCAGAGGTGGTGGGAACCAGGCCCCGACTCAGCCCTCACATGGCCTCCTCCTTTTCTTCAGTCAGTTAATTGGGCTTTGCCTAACTGGAAATGACTAAGACAGCTAATACCTGAGGACTATCCCAGTGACAACAGGTACAGATAACCTAGAGAGATTTAATACATATGAACATAAAGGCAGTTAGATGCAGCCTTCACCACATAAAACTGAGGCCAAGGGGGGAAAAAAAAAACACCTAAGACTGAAATGCTAGGAAGAATTTTCCGGACATGGAGATCTATTAAATGCCTAGCAACCTCCCCAGGGAAACTGTAGCGAAGTCACTCAGAGTGGAGCGAGAAATTCATTTCTGAAAGCCTCTTCTCCAACTTGGGACATTTAACTCTATGCCTTTGTAATCTCCAGAGACGGCTTGGCTGAGGCCGTGCTGGGTGTAACCATATGTCAGAACTAATACATTGGATATGGCACTTACTCACGATTTGCAAGGAAATAGTCAAAACTAAAAGTGCCAAAGGAATATTTTCTTTACAGATAGGAGCATAAGCTATGACTTTGTATTATTAAAAATATTTTGTCCTTTGCCTAGATCATTATTTAAAAAGAAAATGTTTAAAAGACATTGGGGGGAGGAGGAGAAGAGCAGGAATGTTGGCCATCTTGCTGTCTTAATAGCAGCATTTTTACTAGAAGTACATCCTTCCTTTCCATCCTCCCTCACCTGACAAAACAGTCTTGGTCCACTCCTAGGTCCTCATTCTCTAGGACTCAACTTAAAACGAAGACCTAGCTCTGCTAAAAAAAAACCCTCCTCTTAACAACCAAAGCACCATGGAAACCTTTGCTTTGCTCTAGCTTAGTGCTCTTCACCTTAGGTTAGATGGCCAGTCTCCCTCTACAGACCTGAGCTCCTTGAGGGAGAACTCTTGTCCTCCCCAGCTGTGAGACACACTGGAGGCATGTGACTACTGAGCGAACGCTGACTTACCAGGGATTGAGTCAAAACAGAAGAAAAGATATAATCGATAAAGGCAACATTAGTTCTGGCCATGGGACTCCACTAGAGTGATTAAATGTGATCAAGGTGATGGGCCAGAAAAACAGAACAGGGAAGTCATGAGTCCTACTTGCCCAGGTCAAGTTCCTTGGAGAAGTGGTCTGCAAATGTTTTGGTCTTCCAAGCTCATCCAGAGAAATTTGAAAAACTATATAAGTCCTAACAATTTAAAGTTGACATCTAAGCTTGTTCAACCTAGGTTTAAATAGTGGCACAGAATCTAATTTCTAGCATTTTGTAAATATTGACATTTTTAAATGAAACTGCTTTTATTCAAGCTTTTCAATGTGTCCATTGTTATCTAAATACCATAGGGATTTGATACCAAAGATCTATATTAAAAATACATGAACAACCTTTTCTTTTGCTTTCTTCTATTTTTATAGTTTTTTTTCCCTTGAACTTGTACTTCCATTCCATTTCTCCCACATTACATTTTGTCCTAATGTAATACTTCTTTGCTTTAAGGTTTTTTATTGATCACACTATCATACTTCTCTGCAACAAAAAGTTATAAAAATTAAAATTTTTTATTTCCTGTGACCAAATGGTTCTAATTTTTTAAAACTTCATCTGGATTCACTTATTATTACAACTATTAACTGATGCAATTTAACAAAACAAATGTCTAATTGTAATAGTTAAAAATTAAAGCAAGCATAAGTCACTTTTTATTGGAAATGCATTTGTTAATGAGATGAATGATGATGGTTTATTTTTTTCAAAGTAGTTCATTTGTCCATGAATAAATATTCTTTATTGCCAGAATAAAAACTATTTCAACAGCAATTCTATTCCTTTTCTTTGTATTAGAAATACAAAGTAAAAAACCTTGTTCATGTAAATAATTTTAGAGAATGAAACTTTATTATACCAGTGGTACTTATTTCTTTGATCTCCTTCTGAGATTTATGCCCCCCAAATCATGGATAATTCAACATAATTTTATATGATAATTGGTATTCCTTGACAAACCGTTTTGGGTCATCTTCAATTTTGTTTCCAAAAAAAAAATTAGAAGCCACTAGATTTGCAAAAGGATTAATTTCCAAGTCATTAGATTCATTTCCCTTTCTCAACAACACACCAATACTGACTGTCTCTTTGTCTGGCACCCCAAAGTAGAGGAGGTTATTTCCTGTGACAATACACCATGATTAGATTTGGGAGAGGTAAAGTCAGGCAACCCATTCGTACAGGTATGTTCCTGTACTATCCACTTTAGGAAAGAGTACATAGGGAAGGTAAAGGTCTGAATAGTTTCCTCACAACTTTGTAGGGGCCTGGTACCTCCTGTAGAGTCTTTATGCACCCCCAGAGGTGACACACCCAAATTTGTTGACCTCAAGGGCCAGAGTACCAGAGGCATGTCCCTCGGTAGAGAAAACAGATCCAAATACCAGCAGAAGGTGAGAATGCAGAACAGAGACGCCAACTCTCTAGTAAAGCAGAAGACAAAACAAGCCCAGCAGAGACACAGGTAGGACACCCCCCCACAAAGTACAGCAAGCAAACCCCAGTGCTTCTCCACTGGCCACACTTGAGCAGGGGCTCCCACTCAATGTGTGGCAAAGCAAGAATATGCCACCTGAAGACTTAAATTTAAAGAAGGGAGGAGTGGGGGGGAAAGAGCAGCATAAACATAAACACAGGGAGAAACAGCAAAAACCTTAGGGCATTATATTTAGATTCTGGATTTAAGAAAACACAGAGGGAAAGGGAGACATCACCTTCAGTGGAGAAATAGGATTTGCCGGCAAAAGACAATGCCCTGAGTGCCAAGGACAAGCAAGGACCAAGACGACACAGAGGAGAAGAGACACGAGATAGTGACTCTAATCGCTGTGCCACAGGATTAACCCAGGCCTGGGCTAGGCTCTAACACATCAAGAAAGAGGTCTTCAGTGTTCTCCTCTTAAGTGAGAGGTCTGTTCTTCTCAGTTATTGGATTTTGTTTTGTTTTGTTCTGTTTTTGAAGTATACTTGATTTACTATATTGTGTTAGTTTCAGGTGTACAGCATAGTGATTCAGTATTTTTGGAGATTATATTCCATTAGAGGTTATTACAAGATATTGGGTATAATTCCCTGTGCTATACAGTATATCCTTGTTGCTTATTTATTTTATATAGAGTAGTGTGTATGTGTTTATCCCATACCCCTTATTTGTCCCTCCCCACCTCCCTTTCCCCTTTTCAATAACCACAAGTTTGTTTTATCTATGAGTCTATTTCTACTCTATAAATAAGTTCACTTGTATTATTGTTTTAGACTCCACATATAAGTGATATCATATAGTAATTTGTCCTTCTCTGACTTAACTTCACTAAGCATAATATCCTCTAGGTCCACCCACATTGCTGAAAATGTCAGAATTTCATTCTTTTTTATGGCTGAGTAATATTCCACTGTATATATATATACACCACCATCTTTTTTATCCATTCATCTGTTGATGGGTACTTGGGTTGTTTCCATGTCCTGGCTATTGTAAATAGTACTGTTATGAACACTGGGGTGCATGTATCTTTTCAAATTGTAGTTTTCTCCAGATATATGCCGAGGAGTGGAATGGCTGGATCATATGGTAACTATTTTTAGTTTTTTAAAGACCCTCCATACTAATCAAAAGAAAGCTGGAGTAGCTATACTCATTTCAGATAAAATAGACTTTAAAATAAAGAATGTTACAAGAGACAAGGAAGGACACTACATAATGATCAGGGGATCAATCCAAGAAGAAGATATAACAATTATAAATATATATGCACCCAACATAGGAGCACCTCAATACATAAGGCAACTGCTAACAGCTATAAAAGAGGAAATTGACAGTAACACAATGATAGTGGGGGACTTTAACACCTCACTTACACCAATGGACAGATCATCGAAAATGAAAATAAATAAGGAAACAGAAGCTTTAAATGACACAATAGACCAGATAGATTTAATTGATATTTATAGGACATTCCATCCAAAAACAGCAGATTACACTTTCTTCTCAAGTGCGCACAGAACATTCTCCAGGATAGATCACATCTTGGGTCACAAATCAAGCCTCAGTAAATTTAAGAAAATTGAAATCATATCAAACATCTTTTCTGACCACAACGCTATGAAATTAGAAATGAATTACAGGGAAAAAAACGTAAACAACACAAACAAATGGAGGCTAAACAATACGTTACTAAATAACCAAGAGATCACTGAAGAAATCAAAGAGGAAATCAAAAAATACCTAGAGACAAATGACAATGAAAACACTACGATCCAAAATCTATGGGATGCAGCAAAAGCGTTCTAAGAGGGAAGTTTATAGCTATACAAGCCTACCTAAAGAAACAAGAAAAATCTCAAGTAAACAATCTAACCTTACACCTAAAGGAACTAGAGAAAGAAGAACAAACAAAACCCAAAGTTAGCAGAAGGAAAGAAATCATAAAGATCAGAGCAGAAATAAATGAAATAGAAACAAAGAAAACAATAGCAAAGATCAATAAAACTAAAAGCTGGTCCTTTGAGAAGATAAACAAAATTGATAAACCATTAGCCAGACTCATCTAGAAAAAGAGAGAGAGGACTCAAATCAACAAAATTAGAAATGAAAAAGAAGTTACAACAGACACCACAGAAATACAAAGCATCCTAAGAGACTACTACAAGCAACTCTATGCCAATAAAATGGACAACCTGGAAGAAATGGACAAATTCTTAGAAAGGTATAGCCTTCCAAGACTGAACCAGGAAGAAACAGAAAATATGAACAGACCAATCACAAGTAATGAAATTGAAACTGTGATTAAAAATCTTCCAACAAACAAAAGTCCAGAACCAGATGGCTTCACAGGTGAATTCTATCAAACATTTAGAGAAGAGCTAACACCTATCGTCCTCAAACTCTTCCAAAAAATTGCAGAGGAAGGAACGCTCCCAAATTCATTCTATGAGGCCACCACCACCCTGATACCAAAACCAGACAAAGACACTACAAAAAAAGAAAATTACAGACCAATATCACTGATGAATATAGATGCAAAAATCCTCAACAAAATGCTAGCAAACAGAATCCAACAACACATTAAAAGGATCATACACCATGATCAAGTGGGATTTATCCCAGGGATGCAAGGATTCTTCAATATACGCAAATCAATCAATGGGATACACCATATTAACAAACTGAAGAATAAAAACCATAGGATCATCTCAATAGATGCAGAAAAAGCTTTTGACAAAATTCAACACCCATTTATGACAAAAACTCTCCAGAAACTGGGCATAGAGGGAACCTACCTCAACATAATAAAGGCCATATATGACAAACCTACAGCAAACATCATTCTCAGTGGTGAAAAACTGAAAGCATTTCCTCTAAGATCAGGAACAAGACAAGGATGTCCACTCTCACCACTATTATTCAACATAGTTTTGGAAGTCCTAGCCACGTCAATCATAAAAGAAAAAGAAATAAAAGGAATACAAATTGGAAAAGAAGAAGTAAAACTGTCACTGTTTGCAGATGACATGATACTATACATAGAGAATCCTAAAAATGCCACCAGAAAACTACTAGAGCCAATCAATGAATTTGGTAAAGTTGCAGGATACAAAATTAATGCACAGAAATCTCTTGCATTCCTACACACTAAGGATGAAAAATCTGAAAGAGAAATTATGGAAACACTCCCATTTACCACTGCAACAAAAAGAATAAAATACCTAGGAATAAACCTACCTAGGGAAACAAAAGACCTGTATGCAGAAAACTATAAGACACTGATGAAAGAAATTAAAGATGATACCAACAGGTGGAGAGATATACCATGTTCTTGGATTGGAAGAATCGATATTGTGAAAATGACAATACTACCCAAAGCAATCTACAGATTCAATGCAATCCCTATCAAATTACCAATGGCATTTTTTACAGAACTAGAACAAATCATCTCAAAATTTGTATGGAGACACAAAAGACCCTGAATACCCAAAGCAGTCTTGAGAGGAAAAAAAACGGAGCTGGAGGAATCAGACTCCCTGACTTCAGACTATACTACAAAGCTACAGTAATCAAGACAATATGGTACTGGCACAAAAACAGAAACATAGATCAATGGAACAAGATAGAAAGCCCAGAGATAAACCTACGCACCTATGGTCAACTAATCTGTGACAAAGGAGGCAAGGATATACTATGGAGAAAAGACAGTCTCTTCAATAAGTGGTGCTGGGAAAACTGGACAGCTACATGTAAAAGAATGAAATTAGAACACTCCTTAACACCATACACAAAAGTAAACTCAAAGTGGATTAGAGACCTACATGTAAGACCGGACACTATAAAACTCTTAGAGGAAAACATAGGAAGAACACTCTTTGACATAAATCACAGCAAGATCTTTTTTGATCCACCTCCTAGAGTCATGGAAATAAAAACAAAAATAAACAAATGGGACCTAATGAAACTTCAAAGCTTTTGCACAGCAAAGGAAACCATAAACAAGACAAAAAGACAGCCCTCAGAATGGGAGAAAATATTTGCAAACGAATCAACAGACAAAGGATTAATCTCCAAAATATATAAACAGCTCATGCAGCTCAATATCAAAGAAACAAACAACCCAATCCAAAAATGGGCAGAAGACCTAAATAGACCTTTCTCCAAAGAAGACATACAGATGGCCAAGAAGCACATGAAAAGCTGCTCAACATCACTAATTATTAGAGAAATGCAAATCAAAACTACAATGAGGTATCACCTCACACCAGTTAGAATAGGCATCATCAGAAAATCTACAAACAACAAATGCTGGAGAGGGTGTGGAGAAAAGGGAACCCTCTTGCACTGTTGGTGGGAATGTAAATTGATACAGCCACTATGGAGAACAGTATGGAGGTTCCTTAAAAAACTAAAAATAGAATTACCATATGATCCAGCAATCCCACTACTGGGCATATACCCAGAGAAAACCATAATTCAAAAAGACACATGCACCCCAATGTTCATTGCAGCACTATTTACAATAGCCAGGTCATGGAAGCAACCTAAATGCCCATCGACAGATGAATGGATAAAGAAGATGTGGTACATATATACAATGGAATATTACTCAACCATAAAAAGGAACGAAATTGGGTCATTTGTTGAGACGTGGATGGATCTAGAGACTGTCATACAGAGCGAAGTAAGTCAGAAAGAGAAAAACAAATATCGTATATTAATGCATGTACGTGGAACCTAGAAAAATGGTACAGATGAACCGGTTTGCAGGGCAGAAGTTGAGACAGAGATGTAGAGAACAAACGTATGGACACCAAGGGGGGAAAACTGTGGTGGGGTGGGGATGGTGGTGTGATGAATTGGGCGATTGGGATTGACATGTATACACTGTTGTGTATAAAATTGATGACTGATAAGAACCTGCAGTATAAAAAACAAACAAACAAAAAAACAACTAATACTAAACTTTCTTTGGGTTATTTGTATGGAAATACGTTAATATAAATCTTTCAGACATTACATGAAATTTCTAAAAATCTTATATGTTCTGGTATAATGTTATAAGTCATAATTTTAGTTATTACTTTAAAATGTATATCTCAGAAATAACTAAATTTCCTTGTCAATTGCATTATTATGAACTTTCATCAAATCTTTAACGGTGGTCATTTTTAAGTCTTTTGTCATTTACAGGCAGTTCTGGGTGTACTTTGATGCTTTTGCAAAAATGTTCCTATAAAAGGGTTTCATCTTCAAGGAATTCATGGAAAAGACTCTGACGAGAACAGGTTTCTGGTAACAGACTATACTGCTGAACTGAATGAATAAGCATTTTCAGAACTCTAATGGAAAACTGATGAATTCATAAAAGTGCTAACAAAAGATCAAGATGAAAAAAAAAATTAATTACATGGGACTGAGTGAACTGATGAGGATGATTATAATTTTTGTTACTTTCTGTTTGAATTAAAAAAAAAATCCCACAAGGACTCAGAGGCAAAAAATATACAAATTAATTTTCACTGCAAAGTAAAGGAGCTGTTACAGTGGAGGATTACTGGACTGAATGTCAATATCATGACATAGTATGAGTGTGTTTCATGTTTGGTAATTGCAATCATTGTTGCTTTTGTTGTGGTCATCCATTTACAATGTTTGGTGTCAGTTTATTTATCTCTTGTAAAAATAAAATACAGTGTGTGTGAAAAAAAAAAAAGAACCTCCATACTGTTTTCTATAGTGGCTTCACCTATTTGCTTTCTCACCAACAGTGTACGAGGGTTCCCTTCTCTCCACATCCTCTCCAGCATTTATTATTTGTAGACTTTTTGATGATGGCCATACTGACTGGTGTGAGGCGATAAGTTCCTGGATTTCTAAAGTCAGAGAACTCCATTCTTGTGTTCTATAAGGAAAAAACATTAAAACCTGGCCGACAGTCCCAATCATTTTGTCCACGTGGTGCACAGTCAGAAACTGGCTGGTCATGGAATCTCCTAGGCCACTGGGGACAAACCAGCCTGCAACAAGCCCTGGGCCCAATTTTTGAATCCACTGTTGATGCAAGCCTCCACCCTTGCAGATGATCTGAGTAGTTGAGAAAGACTGGAGACCACAATGAAGGTCAACTTGGACTGGTTAGTTGTGTAGTCAGAGAGAGGTCATCTACCAGAAGGATTAAGAACATGGACTGTGAGGCTAGACTGCCTGAGTGTGAATCCTGGCTCCTCTATTTACCAGCTTGCTGAGTAATCTTAGGGCTCTGTGCCTCAATTTTCCTATCTGTAAAATGGGAGTATCAAAAGTATCTACCCCATGGGATTATCATGAGGATCAATGAATATATATATATTTTTATAATATATGGCATTTATAAGAGTAACAGGCACATAGAAATAAGTTTTAGCTATCATGATTACCATCATCTCCAAGAGAGAACTAGGCCACATCAAAAAGTGACTTAAATCATTAAACTGTAACCCGAAACTTATACAGTGTTGTATGTCAATTATATCTCAATAAAACTGGGGAAAAAAATTAAAAGATCTGCAAAAAAGAAAAAAATAACAAGAGGCCATGTAGTCCAGGCCCCATTTCGAAGTATTCAAATCTAAAATGAGATGACCAACCTCAGATTAAAACCTCAGTTCTAATTTTCCACTGGCCTCACCAGCGTCTGTGGGGAGAGGTAAATATTCACAACTGATCCACTAATAAAAGCATCACAACATTCCCTCGAAAGAGTCATTTCTCCCATAATTGTGAAAAAGTTGCAATAAGAAACACAAAACTAAAACATAAAAAATTCTATTGAAGATCTTGATCCAAGTGAATAAGAAATGCAAAAGAAATTAAAGAGGATAAGCAATTAACGCCAAACTTAATAGCCTAAAATATTATTTGATCATTGCATTCTGTATCATGTCTAGCTTGGTACTCGGCATTTCCCAAGGCAGGAGGATGAAGTAATTATGGAGAGAATGATCAGCATACACTGGTTATTTTCAATTCCAAACTAACTTTTACCCACTGTGAGTGGCTTCTCCTACTCATATTCCATGGCCCTATCAGTCCCTGCCCCTCCTTCTCCACCAGACCAACACCAGCAACACATTAATACGTAATCAAGAAAGGAAAAGGGCTGTTTGAAGCAGGAGAGCTGAGTGGCTTCTAGGTAGGCTGTGTCCCAAGAGCAGGAAGGAGTCTTATCTTTTGTGATGATACAAGGAGGAGGCTCAGGCGATGCAAACAAGAAAAAAAACCTCGAGCCAGACCAGGAGAAAGAACAAACGAGAAGCAAGGAGCTCCCTCTATTGTAGACTGGTTCAGAGAAGTAAAAAAGGTAGAAGAGGGACAATGTGTGGAAAGATCCAGATGGAGAAAAAGTACAGCAGGGGCAAATACTTTTGGATGAATCCCACCAATTCTGGGATTTCCAAATTCTGTTTCCAGTCAGAAGTTATTTTTTATACTGGGCTCCTTGGTTCAAAATTTAGCATCACAGTAATGCAAAACAATTTTCCTAAAAGTACTGTACAGGCCTCACTAAACGAAAACAAAATAGAAGCAAATTCAACCTATTTTCTGATGGGTTTTACTTCTCTATAGATACATTATGTAGAAAATACTCAAAGACATAGCTAGTCTATGTTTCTAAAACATAACTGTAACAACTTCTCATTATTTTTTCAGCAAAAACCATCCTGACAATATTATCAAGATGTTAGTTCTTCTGAGTTCAATCTATAGATTCAGTTCAATCCCAATCAAAATCCCAACAAGTTATTTTGTGTAATTGATAAATTGATTCTATATTTTATATGGAGAAGCAAAAGACCTAGAATAGCCAACACAATTGAAAGAGAAGAACAAAGTCAGATGACTGACATTAACCCGACTTCAAGACTTACTACAAATTAGTGTGGTATTGACAATAAAATAGACAAATAGATCAATGGAACAGAACAGAGAACCCAGAAATAGACCCACATAAATAAAGTCAATTTATCTTCAACAATGGCACAAAGGCAATATCATGGAACAAAGATAGTCTTTTCAACAAATGGCACTAGAACAACTAGATATCAACATGCAAGAAAATGAATCTGACCCAGATCTTGAACACTTTACAAAAATTAACTCACATTGGACCACAGAACTAAATGTAAAACACAAAAATCTAAAACTACAACACTGGAGAAAACCTAGATGAGCCTGGGTATGGTGATCACTTTTTAGAAACAGTACAGAAAGTACAGTCCATAAAAGAAATAATTGATAAGCTGGATTTCATTAAAATTAAAAACTTGTCTGCAAAAGACAATGTCAAGAGAATGAGAAGATAAGCAACAGACTGGGAGTAAATATTTGCAAAATATAACAAATATTGTTCTGATGAAGAAATGTTATCCAAAACATACAAAGAATTCTTAAGACTCAACAATAACAAAATAACCCAATTAAAAAAAGTTGGGGCCAAAGATGTGAACCCGGCAAGATATACAAGTGGTAAATCAGCATATGCAAAGATGCTCCACCTCATATGTCATCAGGGAAATGCAACTTAAAACAAGAATAAGATGCCACTACACACCTATTAGAATGGCCAAAATGCAAAACACTGACAATACCAAATGTTGACAAAGGATATGGAGCAACAGGAACTCTCATTCACCGGGAGTAGGAATGCAAAAATGGTACAGCCACTGCACAAGACAGTTCAGAAATTTCTTAGAAAACTAAGCACACTCTTACCATATGATCCACCAATCATGCTACTTGGTATTATAAATATAACAAAGGAGTTGAAAATTTACATCCACACAAAGACCCATACACAGGTGTTTATAGCAGGCTTATTTGTAATTGCCAAACTTGGAAGCACTAAGCTGTCCTTCAGTAGGTGAATGGATAAATAAACTATGGTACATCCAGATAATGGAATATTTTTCAGTGCTAAAAGGAAATGCACTATTAAGTCATGAAAATGCATGGAGGAACCTGAAATGCCTATTACCAAGTAAAAGAAGTCAATCTGAAGATATTACGTACTGTATGATTCCAACTATCTGATACTTGAGAAAAGGCAAAACTATGGAGACAGTAAAAAGATCCGTGGTCACCACAGGGTAGGGGAGAGGAATGAATAGGCAGAGGACAGAGGATTTTTAGGGCAATGAATATGCTCTGTATGATACTATAATGATGAGTACATGTCATTACGGGCATACCTTGAAGATATTGCCAGTTTGGTTTCAGACCACTGCAATAAAGCAAATATTGCAATAAAATGAGCCACGTGAATTTTTTGGTTTCCCAGTACATATAAAAGTTATGTCTACTCTATACTGTAGTCTATGAAGTGTGCAATAGAATTATGTCTAAAAAACAATGTACATACCTTAATTTACAAAATACTTTATTGCTAAAAATGCTAACCATCATCTGAGCCTTTAGTGAGATGTAATCTTTTTGCTGGCGGAGGGTCTTGCCCCAGTGTTGATGGCTGCTGGCTGATCAGGGTGGTAGGTGATGAAAGCTGGAGTGACTGTGACCATTTCTTAAAATGGACAGCAGTGAAGTTTGCCGCATCAATGGACTCTTCCTTTTAAGAAGGATTTCTCTGACCCAAAGAGGTAAATCCATGGAGACAGAAAGCAGAGCAGTGGTGACCAGGCACTGGGGTGACAGGAATGAGGAATGACTGCTTATGCGGAGGTGGGATTATCTCTTGCGTTGATGAAAATGTTCTAAAATTGGTTCTGGTGTTGGTTGCACAAGTCTGTGAATATACTAAAAACCATTGAATTGTGTACTTTAAATGGGAGAATTGTGTGATATATTATCTCAATAAAGCGGTTTATAAAAAAAAAAAAAAGAAGGATTTCTCTGCAGCATGCAATGCTGTTTGATAGCATTCTGCCCACATTAGAGGTTCTTTTGAAATTGCAGTCAATCCTGTCAAACCTTTCCACTGCTTTATCAGCTAAGTTTATGTAATATTCTAAAGAAATTGCCTTTTTTAGTGACAAAGTATGTTTTAGTACTACAAATCTTCAATTTGTAAAAAACGCAGTACCTGCGAAGCACAAGAAAACAAGGTATGCCTGTATACATTTGTCTAAACCCATAGACTATATAGCGCTCAGAGTGAACCCTAAGGTAAACTATGGATTTTGAGTGATTATGATGTATCAGTGCAGGTTCATCAGTTGTGACAAAGGCACCACTCTGGTGGGAGATGTTGACAGAGGGGAGGCTGTGCATGTGTAGGGGCAGGGGGCATATGGGAAACCTCTGTATCTTCCTCTCAATTTTTCTGTGAACCTAAAACTATCCTTAAAAAAAATAGTCTTTAAAAAGAAACCATCCTAAATTTGGTTTATTCCCAAATTTTCAAAGGGTATTCCTTGGAACTCTTTTTCTTTGAGATCTTAATAGAGGGAAACTGAGTCAAAGTTAAATCCATTTGGAAGACTTAAGTCAACCAAAGGAAAAACTAAACAGGCTTAAAACATTTCACATGTTCATCCGCAAAGTAAATCTCCTAGCAGGATCCACTATTTCACCAATTCATTCGATAAAAGAAACCTTTTCTCCTACAGGGGTATCTCTCAGGACTCCGTTCCCATAAACACACTTTGGAAAATCCTCGATTACAAATAAAGGTCTAAAATGGGGATCTAGCAATGAGTTAACTTCTGAAGCAAAGCTGCCAGGTTCAAACTATGCTCTATTCTTTATGAAAGATATATGGCATTCTATTACACTTCTAGGAGGGGTCTAAGTTGGTGCAGCAACTTTGGAAAACTGTTTGGCATTAACTCTAAGGGTTGAACTTACACTTACCAAATGACTGACTCCTAGAATACACAAGGGAAATGTATTTGTGATGCGTGTGTGTGCACGCACACGCACGCGTGCGTGCGTGCGTGTGTATGAGGCAGAGGGAGATATGATGACACAAGAGGCGATGTGAAGAGTAAGCAGATATTGGAGTGATGTACTTTGAAGGTTGAAGAAGTGGCCCAAAGCCAAAGAATACAGACGGCCACTGGGGCTGGAAAAGACAGGGAGATGGAGTCTCCCTCAGAGCCCGCAAAAGGAAGGAGCCCTACCAACACCTTGACATGAGCCCAGAGAAAATGATTTCATGTTCTCACCAGCAGATCTGTGGAAGAACTAAGGCGTGTCATTTTAAGGCACTAGCTTTGTGATACTTTGTCTCAAAAATAACAGGAAACTAATGCAATGGGATACCATACAGAAATGAGAAAGAATAAACTATGTTACATACAACAATAAACACCATTCTCACAGAAACAGCATTTGGTAAGTGAAGCAAGACACAATGGCACATACTGCATGATAGCATTTACATAAAGTTCAAAAACTAACTAACTAACTAATGCACAGGGTTAGAGGTCAGGACAGCAGTGATTGATGGGAAGTGGCACTGACTTGAAGGGAGCTGAGGGGGCATCTGAAGTAAGAGTCTCAATAGGTGCTGGTTACACAGGCCTATGTACTCTAAGAAAATTCAAAGTGTGCACATATAATATGTATACTCTTGTCTCCAAATATTATCCATAAACAAAAGGGTTGTTTTTTTTTAATCATTAGACCCAAATGACTCACAAAATAAGTGCCTCTTGGGGAAGCACTGTCTGGGAGCAACCCCGGAGCTTGGCTGTTCTCACACAGTGAGGGAAAGGAACCAAGATAAAGAGGCCACCGACCAGACCCAAACAGTCAATACGGAAACAGGAAGAATGAGGTCTCTGGCAAACAAAAATAAACCAGTGCTTCTAGCAGAAGGAAAACGATATGCTTCTGCAAATAGAAAGACTCCATATCTAGAATTCTTTTTTTCCAAAAACTCAATCTATTACTTTATATTAACCAAAATAAAGTAAGAATTTAGTAGAGAAGTTCCAGTGGACCCATGGGCTCAGGAAGATGCACAAGGGACTGTAGATTCATGTCTAGGGAAGAAAAATAAAGGGGAACGAAAATGATCAGTGAGAACAGCCCTGCCCACCTAACAAGGTCAAGACGCTGCTACAGGGTCCTTCTCTTTTGTTCTTAGCCAGTGAAAGAAGAATAAAAGTATGACTACATTGACCTTGACATGGTATATATTATAAAACATAACAACACCCTATACCACAGTAGAGTTTAAAACAAACATATAGTATTCCCGTCTGAAAAAAAAACAACCGCCATTGCTTCCTATAGCAAATCAGATGAGAATGAATCTGAATGGAAAGCCACATCGTTTCTATAATTAAAATTAACAGATCCAGAGGGAGGTAGAAGAAACTAAACTAGAAGTACTATAAGCAGGGCGAAAGCAGAGATGAATCACACCAACTCCACGAGGCCTGACTTCAGAAAAGGAGAGAGGCTGCAGAAACCAGCACTCTTCCCTTCTGTTACATCAAGCTACACGGTGGGCAACTAGCAAAAGCCAGCTCGAAAAAGTAAGTCACTAGATTGAAATAGTCCACAGTCCACATGCTTGTATGGCACCAACTTTGGTGGCACACTTCATTTTTTAAAGCTTAAAATTGCTCTACTGCAACACCCAGAAGAGTGGAAGGAGGCTCAAAGAGGTCAGGAATCACTAAGCTAGTAAGTCACCAAGCGGGGATTTTCAAACACTCTGGTGATTCTTCTTTTCCACATTCAGCCTCTGGTGCAGGAGTGCCAGCATTCATATATTGATATGAGACTGGTTTTAATATCGCACTCAAACATCAAATTCAGATGTAAAATGAACATTGCATACCTGGATCTCACTGAATTCATTTGAACTTCATTGAGTTTTCATTGAATTCATATAACTGAATATAAGTTCAATAATTAAACCTAAAAGAGAAATAGATAAATCGCCAAAATGTCATTCTTTTTGGCCTTAAAAATGCATTTTGAAGCTTCAATATCCCTGAAGGTAACATAGTCAAGCCCAAAACATACATTCTCTGAAACTTATAAGGTGGCACAGTGAAAGATTTTTAAGCTTCAGAAAACTGAGACTTTTTTTTTTTTTAATCTAAGAAAAATCAAGATGTCAAAAACAGCTAAATCTGGGTAGTATCTGTGACATTCTTGGTGCTTTTCTGGAAGTGTGGAATGTTTCATAATTTTAACAGAAAAAGGAAAAAAAGAATCTTACAGAAAATTTCTATCAAAACAGCCACCTGCAAAAAAATGTTTTGGGTGCCTTTGGAGAAAAGTAACAGATATAAAAGAAGGGGAACCCTAAGTTTGAAAGTCCAAGTCCTAATTAAGAAAATGATATGCTTTCCATCTGCACAACCTATAATTATCTCTCAGTGTACATTCTTATTAATATCTACCCATTTTCTCATTATTTTTAAATGTCAGCATTTTTTAACGTTGTGTTTCCCTCCTGAGCATTTATATTTTTTGAAATACTACCACCACACCAGGAAATAAATTCGCCTATGGTCAAAGGAAATGCATGGAAACTGAAACTCAGCTTTTGGGGATGCCATTGTTGTTTTAAATGATTAATTGCTAATAAATGGGGTTGCAAGACAGCCCATCTAAAACCTTAATGATGGCAAAATGTGCAGCTCACTATCACCAGGGGAAAATGAATATTTTCCACTCATCAACAGAAGGCCAAGTTTACACAAAGCAGAAAGCCAAGAGCAAGCAGGATCCTGATAAGAAATTTGGAACACTCTACAACGGCTATCACTTGCCAGCCACTACTTTTTTTCCTTTATAGAAAAGGAACTAAAGCTCAGAGTTCAAGTGGCTTGCTAGAGTCAGTTAGTTAAATGGGTTCCAATACCAGATTCTTTGTGTAATTATGCAATTCTGCCTTTACCAACAAAATTCAACATGCCTGAGAGCTTACTGAGATTGTGAGAGGCCTATTCACACTCTCATTTCATCCTTAAGCCATCTGGTGCTAGAGATATTAACCCCCATACCACTTCACCAATCAGGAAACTGAAGGTCAAACAGAGCTGTTTGACCCAAGCTGGTCAGACTTTGGTGGTTAAGTCAAGACACCAATCTTGTCTTCCATCTTCCACACTTTTTTGACAAATAATAAAAGCAAGCATGATGCAGAGACCACACAGTGTAATAAAACTAAGACAGGCTTTGCAGAACTGGGTTTGAATCCCACTTAGTAGCTGTATGACCAGAAAAGTCATTCCATTTCTTTGCATTTCAGTCTTCTCATCTGTAAAATGGGTCTATCAGCACCATCCTCTCTTCCCTGGGAGACCTAGAATCAATGTGTAAAGGATCTGGTACTTACAGGCACTCAAGTGGTAGCTGTTGGCTACTGTCAATAACCCAGGTTCTGTCCTTATAGTAACTCTTCCATAAAGCACACTACAAAAAGGAATCAACCTTAGGAAATCAACACAAAAGAGTTCCACTGATTAAAAGAGTTTGAAAGGCACTACTCTTTATCACACTGTATGCCCTTGGTCTCCATAACTCCAGGATCTAACAGTTTTTCCACTGATAGGGACTGAATTATGTCTCCCACAAATTCATGTGTTGAAGTCCTAACCCCCAGTACCGCAGGATGTGACCATATTGGGAGACAGGGTCTTTAAAGAGGGAATTAAAGGTTAAATCCAATATGACTGGTGTCCTTAAAAGAAGAGGAGATTAAGACACAGGCACAGACGAAAGACCACGTGAAGACAAAGGAAGAAGACGGCCATCGACAAGCCAAGGCGAGAGGCCTCAGAAGAGACCAAACCTGCTAACACCTTGATCTTGGACTTTCAGCCACCAGAAGTGTGATAAAATAAATGTCTGCTGTTTAAGCCACCCACTCCCTGATACTTCGTGAAGGCAGCCCTAGCAGACCAATACACCCATCCACAGCCATCCTCTCCCCATTTGCAGCTCAGCTCAGGAGGAGGAATACCCAGCTGTGCCTCCACCATCACCACATAAGGTGCCAGGAGATTCGCTGGGCTCACAAATGAGTGGCAAGATGGAACCTGTTATGTACTAGCCATTCCAACATTTACAGCCCACGAAAGGACAAACTTTTTCTAGCACTTTCAACATTAGTGGCTACTTCCAGCTCTCCATGAGGAGGGACTGGTATTCAGGAACAGAAGAGCCCTGGTCTCTTACTGGTAGCTTCTTAAGAGAGATGGGGTCTCTTCAGGTTTCCCTGGAGGGAAACAAGTTAAGGCACGAAAAATGGAGCCTTACTGTCTGAATGACCAGGAGCACCACGATGCTTTCAGAGCTATGGTTGGTGTAATTACAAGGAAAATTCACAGTGGCATTGAAAGGCTAACACTGCATTTGTCGTTTCTCGACTTTTATCAGATTATGATGAAATTGTATTGTTATTACTACGATTATTAGACATTCAAATGAGGCCTTAGAGCAAAGTTTCTTGTGGCCAAAACATTCATTAGACAAGGAGTAATTCAGCTGTGGCTCTTCATAAACCTAAGTCAAACTGCTGGATCATCCCCAGAGAACTAAATCCCCTTTTCACATAATGGCAATTATTCAAAATGCCTGGTTTGAAGAATGAAATGGACTACCCGAAGATGAAAAATGTTTATGAATCATTAGTTTGAGGGTTTTATCTGATCATTTTAAAGAACAAAAAAATTACTATTTCTTTCTTCCATCATTACTCGGATAGAACACACATTTCCCTAGAAAATTCTACACTTTTGCAGAGTATCATTCAGTGAAAGAAGTTATGAACAACGTTCATTACGACAAGTCATAAACATTCCTTAAAAGAACACATAGCATAACATGTCTTATTAAGCTCAAATGCCGCCCCCCTTTTACAACGAATTTAAGTTAAATTTCGAGTTACAAATTGCACTGCCATTTCACACGGCATTATGAATAAGAGGTAGGTTTGGGGCTTGGCTCTGTCCTCCAACTCACCTTGTGATTTTGAGTTCTCTCTGCCCTGGGCACGGATTACAGTCACCATCACAGACAGAGATTAGATCATGAAGGTCTCTGTGTTCCCCTAACATCCTCTGTACTGGTGAAGATGGAAAGAACTCCGGGGAACAGTAGAGCAGTATTTCTCGGAGAAGTCCCCTAAAAGACTCCACCAGAGTGGAGTCTCGTTGAAAATGCAGATTCCTGGGCTACACCTAGATTTATTAATCTTAGGGCCTCACCCAGGAATTTTCACATTCATCATGCTCCCCAGTTGATTCTTCTACGGAGTACAGTTTAACCCAAGGCAGCATAGAGTATCTGCCAAGGCCAAGGGGCTGTGGAATTGGACACAGCCGTTTATAGCACGTGTGACCATGGGTAAGTTACTTCACCTTACTCAGCCTTGATCTCCCCCTTCCTGTATTCTAGAGACAACAACAGTACCTACCTCGTAGAGGGGTTGGAGGATGACACAAAATAATCTATAGAAAGCTTTCCACACACTGCCCAACCCACTGCAAATATTCAAAAACGTTAGCAATTATTATTATGATATGCAAAAGGACTTTGAATTTATTAATTTTGATTGAGTGACCAATTAACCCTTCATTACAGCAAAGTGAATATTCTAAGGGAACCACGGAAACGTGTCTTCTGATTAAAACTCTGAGAGCTTTGAGCACTCAGAGTTTAAATAATATTTAATGGTAAATGCCAGGCATATGGCTGTAAGAACACATTCTGAAAATGCAGTTCTGTAGTCAGCTAGGTTTTCATTTCACAGCATCACAAATGGGGGTGTCACAGCAGACACGGGGGAACCTGAAACTGTTTCTGTGAAACATTATTTGTCTTTGCTGCCCAATATCACACCACAGCATTCGACTGTATAATTATGTATTTGGCTCAGTTTTTTTTTTTATCATTTATATCTTTTGTTTCTATCTTTAAAAAAAAAATCCCTATATACTAGTAAAGCAGAGATTAGAAACCCACCTGGGACTTCTGTAGAACTGAAGCAGCACATATATTTAATTACCGAGAGGCTTCTGGCATTATCATTCTAAACATGCTCATGCTATTCCCCATTAAGAACCGAAAAAAGGAAGCTACAGGGAAATGCAGACAGCCCACAGTAAGTTTAATCTTCAGATGATCTCAAATGAATTTGTGCAAACAGAATTACAAATTACTGCACGTAAAGAAAAAGCAGGAAATCTGCCCCTCCGATATCCACTCTCCAGAGTTGGCTTCAAGAGCATTTCTGAAATGGGTCCTCATCCAAAAACTAGGTCCCCAGAAGAACCATGGTGATGGTGGCAGGGCAGTTTCTATGCCTTGGTGGGCACCAAACAGTCAGGGCTTGATCCTATACCAGAAAGCTCCAGAACCCTCATGCTGGGCTGAGTGACCCCTCCTCCAGGGCACCCAGCATACTGAAATACATGAAATTTCCATTTCCCTGGAAGATGGGAGATTCTTACATATAGGAAGAGAAGACAAGACACAAAAGAAGAAAACAGAGGAGTAGTAGGTATACACAATCCAGGCCTGTAGTCCAAAACTGGGGCATAATACTATAGACGGGAGTGATGGTTATTAATGGCTACCTATTGGTGAAAAGTTCTTTCTTTACTGCCATGACTAAGTGCTTTGCATACACTACTTAACAGTCTTTGTAACAACCCTTGAGGTAGTTGTTAAGAGCCCTGTTTCACAGATGAGGAAACAGAGGCTATACACTTGGCACTTAGTAAGCACACAGTACACTGTCAAATGAGTTGGGCCAACAAGGTAGACTTTTAGAAGGATGACTTTGGCACTCTAAACAGACATGGCATAATAAAACGAGATAGAAATGGTTATACGAAAAAAAATCAGGTATTCAAGAGTCTGTGTCTTAATCATAAACTCTGGAACACACTAGCCCAGGAACAAAACAATAATGTTGATGAAAATTAGTCCATTTGAGCCTTCTGGCCTCTTCCACCATAATTCATCACTAAAAACACAACAACCAACCTCATCCACCCACCGAATTCCTGCACTTTATATAAAATATGGACAAGCTGATGGTGTTTGCATGTGTTCATGCTTCAGGTTCCTATAAAAGTCTGTGATTAAAAATATTACAGTCTTTGTGTTTCAAGAAAGCTCGTATTTTCTGATTGCCTAAGGAGTTCAAACTAGAGCATAGATAAACACAATTTTTCCCTGATTTGATCTTTTCTACACAAAATGATGGCTATTTCTGAACTTTGGACATTTCTAAGTGTAACAAAACCACTCCCTTGGATGCATGAAACAGGGAATGATTGCAAATAGGCATGAAGGATCTTTGAGAAATGATCTAAAATTAGATTATGGTGATGGCTGCACAACTCTCTATATTTATTAAAAACCACTGAATTGTACACTAAAAATGGGTGAATTTTATGGTATATGAATTATACCCCAATATAGCTGGTAAAACAACTTCTCTCCCTTGCTACATGCCTGTAGAATTCACCCTGAGAGAGCAGAATCACTGACTGGAAAAAAAAAAGTTCTGATTCCCTACCCCACTTCCCCACTCCCACCAGGGATCCAACTTATTTAAACCTTCACATTACTCAAAATGTAAAGGGATTTTTTATGAGAATGATCGTACTTCTTTCAGAGACTATATAATACCTTCAAGATGAGAATGATAATACTTCCTTTAGGTACTATGTAATACCTTCAAGATTATCCTGACTTCTTTTTAATAACTTTTTTTTTTAAGGTGTCATTTTTAAGGTTGCTTATGCCATAAATGTTGTGCAAAATGAGCTTAAAATTAAGAACATTTGTCATGTCAGTCTTCGTTCTGAAGATGTTTGCTGGAAATCGAGCCTTCCTCAAGACACCAAAGGAATCCTTGATGGCTAGGAACTTACCCACCTTTCCTTCACCTATGAGAAGACACTCATGAAGGGTGAGAGAAATGAGGTGATGAGCATTACGCCAGCCACCCTGGGGAAACCACAAGGCTGTGCATCTAATCCATAGTGCTTTCTGGCAGATCTACCCTCTACATGTATCCAGATTCTGGTCACATGTCACATGTCTTGGTTGAAGCCATAGCTCTCTCCCTTCTCGACTCTTGAAACAGCCTCTTCACCGATCTCCCTGCTTCCATCCATCTTCCCTGTTGTCTACTCTCAACACACCAGCCAGCGAGATCCTCCAAAACTTCAAGTTGTGTCCTGGGTCACTCCTCTCTGATCAAAACCCTCCATTTGCTTCCCATCTATTCAGTATAAAAGTCCAAATCCCGACAGCAGCCTCAAAGCTATGCCTCATTCAGTTCCTGATACCTCTGATTTCCTTTCCTAATGTTCTGTCCCTCACTCCACTCGATCCACACTAACCTCTTTCTTCACACACACAGTCCTACCTCAGGGCCTTTGCACTTGCAGTTCCTCTGCCTGGGGGACTCTTGCCACAGATGCCCTACAAGTTGGACTGTTCACTTCATTCTGCCCTCCCACAACCGTCACCCTACATGAAAAGCCTTCCCTGACCAACTTATCTAAAATACAACCTCCCCACCACACACACCCTCCTACCCTGCTTTACCTTAGCACTTAACACCATCTGACCATATGTAATTATTTGTGTGTTGCCCATCTCTACATTCCCGATACCTGAAGGTCAGTCCATGAGAGGAAAGACTATCTTCAGAGGCTTGTAGACCCATAGAAGGTTCTTCATAAATTCTTGGTGGTAGTGAGTGAATTTTTTTTTTTTTAAGTTAACTCTATGTCAGAAAGGTGAGAGTCCACTTGGGATTAAGATGCTCTGCTTTGTACAAGGGTAGTTACATATTCCCAGCAGCCAGATGCTCCCATCTCCTTATGGAAGAAGAGAGGAAAGGGCCAAGAAGAAAATCAACATTAGGGACTTTTTCAATCATGAAAATTTCTAATTCTGCTCCTGGAGGTGGCACTCACTACGGACCCACCAATAATCTGGGCAAAAACCGCCATCCTTCAAAAAAAACTTCCACGTAAGAAATATATTTCAGTGATAGAAGAAACAGATAAAATTAAATTGCATATAAAAGTGAATGAAAACAAAAATAAGTCAATACAACAGTCTGGTATATTCTAAACTGTATGTAAATTTAATTTTTTAATTGTTTTCAACTTGAAAAGTCAATTTTTTGGTACAGCAGAGTCCTCTGAGAGCTGAAAACTATTATTTTAGGGCATTTTTCACTTTTTTTTTTTCCAACAACCACCCTATGAGGTAGGTATGATCACCATTTCCATTTGGTAAAAGAGCAAACAGAAAGTCTAGGAAAGGTTAAGTGACTTGCTCAAGGCTGTGAAATTCTAGCATCAGGACTTGTCCTTAGTCCTTCCATTTCAAATCCACTATTTTCCCCATTATTTATATGTTGTTTTTACTGAAAACCAAGTTCTAAAAAAGGAAAAACGGTCTTTGAAGTGAAGCCCTAACTGAAGAAATATCTAAATTCAAATAGCAGTGGCCTTAAGCCCTTGAGAAACTCAGTGGTGCCAGATCATAAAATCAAGGTCTAATGTACCACAAGAAACTGGAGAGGCAAAGACACAGTGACTTGTCTATCATAAGATACAGGTGCAGGAAAATCATTAAATGAAACCGAAAATTAGATCTAAGAGGTACATACCACCGTAAGGAGATACATAGTGAGGTACCTTGCTAATTATAAAATGGAACAGAGGCAAAACAACACAAAAGAAAACACAGCCAGTACCACAAGATATCAGGCATAAATGCCATCATCTCTCAAAATAAGTTTAAGATAAATTTAGAGAAAAGCAAATTGTATAATTAATCTCAAAGGTCATGCAAATTATTGCATACATATCAAACCTAGGCAGAAATAGCCAAGTTTTAGTCACTGAAATTCAAACTTAAATTAACCACCATTTGTTGAAATACGTTTAAAATATGCACTAGTAGTGATTTCAATAGAATAATCATTAGTAGTGATAATCAATAATTCTTTTAATAATTATTATATTAATGATTATATCTATGATTAATAATAAATGTACATTATAGTATAAGTAGTAATGTAAATAGCATTTACAATGCAACACCAAAAATTAAAGATATATTTGCTAATCAGTCTTAAATCATTCCCAAGTTCTACTTGTGAATATGTAAAGACCTAAAAGGCCATAAATTAACCAATCTGCTTTGGAAAATAAAAATATTTGAACTTGTTATCCAGAAATTCTATGCAGTGTGTGTGTGTGTGTGTATGTATGTGTGTATATGTACGTGTGTGTATGTGTGTGTGTATGTATGTGTATATGTGTATATGTATGTATGTGTGTATGTATGTGTGTATATGTATGTATGTGTGTATGCATGTGTGTATGTGTGTGTATGTATATGTATGTATGTGTGTATGTATGTGTGTATGTATATGTATGTATGTGTGTATGTATGTGTGTATGTGTATGTGTTTGTATGTGTATGTGTGTATGTATATGTATGTATGTGTGTATGTGTGTGTATGTATGTGTGTATATATGTATGTGTGTGTATGCGTGTGTATATGTATGTGTGTATATGTGTGTATGTATGTGTATGTAGGTATGTGTGTATGTGTGTATATGTATGTATGTGTGTCTGTGTGTATGTATGTGTATGTGTGTATGTGTGTATATGTATGTGTGTATGCATATGTATGTGTGTATGTGTGTATATGTATGTATGTGTATGTATGTGTGTGTATGCATGTGTGTATGTGTGTGTATGTGTACCTGTGTGTATGTATGTGTGTATGTGTATGTGTACGTGTATATATGTGTGTGTATGCATGTATGTATGTGTGTGTATATGTATGTGTGTGTATATGTGTGTATATATGTGTATGTGTGTGTATGTATGTGTGTATATATGTATGTGTGTATGTGTATGTGTGTGTATGTGTATGTGTGTGTATGTGTGTATGTGTGTGTATGTGTGTATGTATGTATCTGTGTGTATGTATGTATGTGTGTGTGTAAATGTGTATCTGTAATTTTTTTCCCCCACAGCCTCATTTCCATACAGGGAAAGCACTTGCTCACAGTTTTGCTTCACATCACAACAGATGAATATTCAAAGGCAAAAAGCCAATGAAGAAGACTGACTTTCATGCAGGAGAGTCTTTAATCCAGGACAAATCAACTAGAAAGCACACTTCTCAATGTCCTAAATCGCTAAATGGTCTACATAAGAATTGCACTAAGAAGTTTAAGAAGACAAGAAATATCTTAACTGTTGACAAGCTTTCCAATAAGCAATTTTTTTCAGCTTCTGTGTGACTTTTTGGCTTATAAAATTCCGATAGGCTATCCAATTTTAGCAAATTCTAGCAAGATTAACACAAGACATTTATGCACATCATATCACAATCTAAGGCTTAGAGGATTTTACCAAGATTACAGACAACTTGAACACTAAAGGAGAAACAGAACAAAAATTTGTACGGGGTTAGGATGGAGACAGAAACTATTAGAATTTCCCATTATAAAACAGCAACAGACAAATTTCTATTAAATATCTTGGTGTTAAGAAACACAAAGGTAATATAATTCTGCTTTTCAAAGTACAATTTATATTCTCTCTCTCCCAGTAGAGCAAACACAGAAAAATCAGTTTCCATTTGAGTCCCAACACCCTAATGCTACATAGAAAGAAGGGAGGGAAATAGCTATAAGGCCAACAAGTTCAAAAAGAAACCAGGCTACAGGTAAGACCAAAAATAACTGCAACAGCATCTATTCAGCATCTATCATATTCCAGTTTCACAATCACAGCTGCACCACTAATTGATTTCTTCATACAAAAATATGTGTTGAACTCCTACCATGAAACAAGCACTGTTGATGGAGTGGTGACCAAGACAAAGTGCCTTCAGAACTTCTGCTCAAAAAGAGATGGATGACCATCAGCAAAAACAGCTGTATCTCAGAGGACATGGGTTCTCTGAAGACAATACAGTAGGATAATACACTCAGGAATGCTGGGGCCTGGGGGTGGGGGTGGGGGGATGTCCTGCTTCAGCTAGAGCCGTCAGGACATTTCCATGAGGAAGTCAATATTTGACTGAGAATTAAAGGAGGAGAAGACGTAGCCACAACATCTATGGCAGACAGCATTTAAGGAAGAAATAACAGCAAATTCAGAGACTGAGGTGAGAGCTTGGTATTAATGAGGGAAGAATAATGGCCAATGTGGCTGAAGAGACCTTGCTGGGTTGGGGGAGGGGGGGCAGAGTGAGAGAAGGGGGCTGGATCACACAGGGCTGCCTGGAGGTGGCAAAAAGAAGTTAGGTTTTATCCTGACTGCACTGAGAGCCATCGTAGCAGATTTTAAGCAGAGAAGTGATGTGACTGAAGCTTGAAACAAGCATATGTTTTAAACAAGATGCAAGCTAATGAATGAATGGAAGATGGACTACGGGAAGGAAGAAGCCAAAGCAGAAACATCAGTAATGTGCAAGAATTCAAGTGAGACAGGTGGTCTCACTTGGTCAAGGTCATGGTCAAGGGTTGTGACAGTGGAGGTGGTGACAAGGCTGCAGCTTAAAGGTAGGGACCACAGAATGTGCAGAGCTTGGGTTGCAGATTTTAAAAGCACAGGGGAATGAAGAAACCATTCACAATTTGGGGGGGCTGAAGGTACACGGTGATGCTACTTTTGAGATGAGAAACCAAGAACTCTGTCTTGTGCTTATTAGTTTACCTATTAGATATCCAAGTGGAGATGCCAGGCAGATGGTTGGACCATGAATCTGGAGCTCATGGGACAGGAAACACCACCTCACAGGTATGTTCATAGTCAAGGGACTAACTAGATCACTTCAAGCAAATGTCTATATGGAGAAGACAGCCAGGGACAAAGTCCTGAACTATTTCAACTCTTGCTGATGGAGCAAAGGAGGAGGTCCCTGTAAAATGGGGAAGAAAAACCAGGAGTATGTGGGGCTCCAGGAGCAGAAAGAAGACAGGTGGGTGGGTAGGGATGGACAATGCAGTGGAGAATAGAAGGTCTGAGGAGAGAGAAGGGCAGGTGATGTGACACCATTATCTCAGGAAATGGGAACAGCAGAGGGAGGAGTAGCAGAGCTGAGATTAGCCAGTGAGCTTGGTTGTGTGGTTGTCTCCAGAACACTCAGCTGCAGGTACTGAGGGGGAAGATGCTTGGATTTTGCAAAGTCAGAGCTTTGTGTTAAGGCCAGTTCACTGGGGAAGGGAAAGAGATGGGCAAGGGATTGGTTGAGAGTCCAGATTACATACTCTGAGTTAGGAGGGAAGCCAGGCCATAAGAGGGCTGATAGACTGCAAAACAGAGGCAGAGCCAGTGTACTGGAGGCTGCCAAGCAAAAGTGAGGGTGTACGTATGTTGAAGGATAGGAAGTGGTGGTGGTCAGATAATGGAATATTGGAAGTTCAGATTTTGGAGGTGGCGCATTATTGGAGTTGACCTGGCCTAGGATAGCAGTTCTTAAACACTTTTGTCTCAGGATCCTTTTGTATTCTTGAAAGCTACTGAGTGTCATATCTATTATATATTATTATGGTTATATCTGTTAATAGTTACCATATTAGAAATTAAAGCAGACATTTAAAAATACTAATTCATGGGACTTCCCTGGCAGTCCAGTAGTGAGGACTCGGTGCTTCCACTGCCGGGGATCTGGCTTCAATCCCTGGTTCCGAGAACTAAGATCCCGCAAGCCGCGAGACACAGCCAAAAAATAAAGTAAAATAAAATAAAAATACTAATTCATTTTAAAATAAATCCAATACATGTAAACATAAATAATATTCTTATGAGCAAATAATTGTTTTTTCAAAAAACAATGGAAGAGTACCATTCTTTTACCTATTTGCAGATCTCTTTGATAAAAGAAGAAAGCTGTATTGCCATATCTGATTCTTCATTCAATCTACTGCAGTATATTGTCTTGGTCGAAGTATATAAAGAAAATTTGGCCTTGTACAGATATATGCAGTTGAAAAAGGGAGGAGTATTATAATAGCCTTTCAGATAATTGTAGATATCATTCCTCAATATTACACTAAACCTCAACAAGTGCTAGTTTCTTAAAGGTTAGTTGCAATAGGAATATGAAACCATATCTCTGAACAGTTCAGACTCTGTAATACTATATCCTTTGGTTTTTCTTGCACGTCGAATGGATGGATCTTTTATCCATGCAGAATTTTGTTAAATCAGGTTTCAGTCATTTGGAAAATACTGTTTCTTTACATTATACAGATTTTCCAAAAATTTACACATCAGAAAAGTCTTCAAGTTTCCGGGAAGTTTTCAAGCTCAGGGTAGTAGATGTAAGTTTTCCAAAATTCTAATTTTCACTTGAAGGCTTAAATTTATCACTGGTAACAAATACAATCAATTGATTTTCCTGAAGTGGCAAGTTGACTTCTTTCAAGAAAATGTCTGCCAACTAACCAAGTCTGATAACCACAATTCTTCTGCTAGTCATGTTTTCAAGCCAAAATGGTGTTCCATAGAGGAAAAAAATGGCTAGTTCAGCTCCCGATTCAAACAATCACACAGGTACTTTTCCTTGAGACAACCACCATATTTCACTCTGCAGAGATGCTTTGTGCATACTTCCCATTTCAGCACACAGAATAATAAAGTGTTCTCAAGGGTTGAGATATAATAAAATCAATACTATTTTACTGTTCCATCAGTAACATTCTTAAGTGCAACTGGCATGATTTACTGCAAAGTGAGAGTGAAGAAAACAGTAATAGCTCGTACCATTTGGTGCTAAGGTGCTAGAAGTTTCACTCACCACTGCTTTTGCCCATCAGTGCAAACATCAACACAGTAAAAATAATGTCTTAGTATTATTATGAAAACAACTGTGGCCTTGCAGACCTTTGAAAGGGTCCAGTGGATCCCAAGATGTCCACAGATCACACTTCAAGAACTATTAGCCCAAGGCATGTCCACGAACGTGTGTGCATGGCTGAACTCAGAGGGAGAAGAGTTTGTTGGATTGAGGAAGCCTAAGACCTGAGAGGCCCAAATGTTGACATGACCATCATGTGGGTGCTATTGTTACTGAGAAAGACAGGAGTATTAAGGGAAAGGGAAAAAAAAATAAATGAGGAGATGACACTAATGAATGACTGGTTGAGACTAGGAAGACTCTAAAACCTGTAAGGGGTACTAAAGCCTGATGATGTGCTTCAAAGAATTGCAGATTTTCTAAGGAGAAAGAAGGAACAATAGCTTGGAAGTGGCAATAACAGCAGTGAGAATACCTTCCCCACTTCCAAGCTCTGACAAATGTGAGGTAAGGGAGAGGGACTCCTAGCTGATAGAAACCAGTGAGGGGTGGGCTTCTGGCACACCTTCACTGGCTTCTCTTACCTACGGCATGGTACTCAGATCCACACCTTACAGTCACCTGGGGAGCTCTTTAAAAACAACCAAGCTTGGGGCTCCACACCAAGAAATTCAAATTCAAAGAAGTCTGGGGTGGGCCCTGGGCAACTTATTCTTTCAATAGATCTCCCTGATGATTCTGATGCTTAGTCCATGCTGAAAACCACTGGCAGGTGGTAGAAATGCCATTTGAAACTTATTTCCTCCTCTAAAAAGCCTCCACTCCAGCCAACTTAAAGAGTGTGAGCTTTCCCCCAAGTATGCACACATACCATCTACCTTACCTAAAATATTCTGTCCCTACCTATGTAAGCCTTATCCATGCCTTCAAGGTTGGAGCAAATCCTTGTTTAAAGCCTTTTTGTAATCATCACAACCTTGGTGAAGGCCTCCTGACCTCCACTGTACTTGCCAGCTTCTCTTTCCACAGTTACACACCCTTGTGTTATTGTGCTATCTCTAAATGTACTATGGCCCTACCTGGATTGAAAGCTCCTGGTGAGTCGGGGCTGTATCTTAGGGGATTTTATAGCATCTAGCACTGTGTTTTCAACAGTGGGCATTTAAAATATGTGATCTAAAAATCACATTTTGCTCATATTGTTAGTGACATTTCTTTCATATTCTTGTGATGGAGTGAAAATAAAACACACATTTGGTAGTTCAGATATTTCATTCCCAAATCAGGGTCTTCCTCAAAGGGCTTCACTTATTAAAAGAATATGAAAATGAATAATAAAGTATTTTATAGCTTTCATTTTCCCTGTAAAACACATTCACACATTTTAAAATATTTTAATTTTGGATTGTTTTAAAATGTATTACAATTATAAAGTTATATTACAGGCATCAACATTTGTAAAATTTTCATACTTCATATGATTGCAATACTGATCTTTAAAGATTGTTGAGAGGGCTTCCCTGGTGGCACAGTGGTTAAGAATCTGCCTGCCAATGCAAGGGACACGGGTTCGAGCCCTGGCCCAGGAAGATCCTACATGCCACGGAGCAACTAGGCCCGTGAGCCACAACTACTGAGCCTGAGCTCTAGAGACCGCAAGCCACACTACTGAGCCCATGTGCCACAACTACTGAAGCCTGCGCGCCTAGAGCCCGTGCTCCGCAACAAGAGAAGCCACGACAATGAGAAGCCCGCGCACCTCAACGAAGAGTAGCCCCTGCTCACCGCAACTAGAGAAAGCCCACGCACAGCAACAAAGAACCAACACAGCCAAAAATAAATAAATAAATTAATTAATTAATTTTATAAAAAATAAAAAAAAAAGACTGTTGAGAGCGAGGCAAAGCACAGGATATGAAACGTTAGTAAGGAAGTCCCAAGGGAGGCTAGCTGCTAACTCCACAACAGAGGACCTTCAAACTTTCAGTCCCAAGAACACGTTCAACAGAGCAAGAGACCCACTAGTCCCTAGAAAAAATATCCTGTGAAATCTTGTAACCTTTGCACTATTGTGGCTAGTTCATTTGGGAGCTTCTTAATTCAGTGAAAAACAATACAAACTTTACAGTCAAAAAAATACATTTCTGCATTCACACGAGCTAAAGATTTTCATTATTCAGTTTTCATACAAGACTCTCTAACCCCATCCCTTTCCCTTTTCTTCTTACCTGCCTGACAGCTACCACTGGCCTATTTCAAAGCGCATTGGGAAACTTACTGCAGAATAGTTGGGGAATCAAAAAATAAGGAATGAAATGCAAACGAGTTGACTAATTATCAGAATCTCTAGCAAAATGGTTTAATGAGTCCACTCCGTAGAAGCAGTCAGTAAAAGACCCACTTGAGTGTTCTGGTGGTGGACAGCTATTGCCTCTAATATATTTTAAAAAACACCTACCAGGGATGGAAGATGAACATGAGCTGTTCTGCAAGCTGGGTCTGGCCTATGTGATTCAGGAGAGCCCTAAAGTAAGGCTAAGCAAGACCCATCCAAAGAGAAGTGGGCTTGAACAAAGAATGAATATAAGCATAAGCACAAAAGTGTTTATACAGGGAAAAAGAGGATGTGGAAAAGTAATGAGAGAAAGAAGTGTGCCTGAATCTCTGATCCAATCAGAGTTAAGTTAGAACTAAGGTTGAATTTTCTTTCAACTCCTTGCAAAGTTTTTCTTATGTGGAATTGAGTTTTCAACAATGAGAGAGGGAAAATCACCTTTTATATAGCTTACCTGAGGGAGTAGTCTAACATTCAGTATCTTTCAAGGCTACACAGAAGAAAGAAGAAGACTCTTGTTAGGGATATCCTATGTATGTCCTTGGACTCCTACAATTATTTACACACACACACACAGACACACACACACACACACAAATTCCTCCCTTGATGTAAGTCAAAATAAAATTAGGGGGGCTTCCCTGGTGGCGCGGTGGTTGAGAATCTGCCTGCCAATGCAGGGCACACGGGTTCGAGCCCTGGTCTGGGAAGATCCCACATGCCGCGGAGCAACTGGGCCCGTGAGCCACAACTACTGAGCCTGCGTGTCTGCAGCCTGTGCTCCGCAACGAGAGGCCACGACAGTGAGAGGCCCGCTCACCGCGATGAAGAGTGGCCCCCACTCGCCACAACTAGAGAAAGCCCTCGCACAGAAACGAAGACTCAACAGAGCCATAGATAAATAAATAAATAAATAAATAAATAAACCCAAAGTAAAAAAAAAAAAAAAAAATTAGGTACCACTAATTGTACATTAGTAATGAAGCCTCAATCTTGGACATGAACAATCATTACCATAAACAACTAAGAGATGGCTGTTATCAAGATCATTTTCTATGTAGCCTTTTGTTATTGTAACCCACCTACTGTGAAAAATGTTTTACTCAATTTGATCTTCGCACATTAAAAATGGACTTAATATTATATGAGATATTTCTTTGGCTTTGGCAAGAAGCCTAGGAGAATTAAGACATTTGGAAAAAGCAGTAATTTAGAATTAAACCATCATAACCAATAGTACAAAAAGGTAATAATTTCTCAAAAAAGAATTCTCCAGCAAAGGGATCCGAAATTCCCTACTTTTGTGCCAAGAAAATTTCTTACATATTCAAAATTTCTTAGTATATACAATTTGTGGGAAAGGAAATCAATCCAATTTTAATGCTTGACAACAATAACAACTGCAGTTCCACCATTTACCAGGTTTTGGAAACTTAGTAATTTAGGTTAGCAACTTGCCTAAGTTACTGTCACTCTAAATGAGTTATTTGGAGAATAAATAAAATCCAACGAGGCAATATTATATAAGTCACTTAGTAAAGTACACTCAATAACAGTCACACAATAAGTATGTTGAAATGAAAATGCCCGATTCTTATTTACCAACCTAAATTGAAAGCAGCTATCAATATTCTACTTCAAGATGCCCTACAGGCTTCATAATGCTGGAGAGAGTAGCCATCCTACAATAAGGTATCATCAGCAGGATGGACACATTCACACTTCCAGAACTACAGGAATAAGGTTATTAAAGTAGAGACAACAACTTCACCAGAAGTTCCATGGTTCCGGCGCTCTTAAAATACACCTCTTCAAATTGTCAACAGTACTAGATAAAAAGTTCTTTGTTTTCTTCTCTCAGAACTGACACAAGTACACAAAGAAGGCTCATAAAGGGTCAACTGCTTGAATGAAGTGATCATAATCGAGGTAAGAAAAGGGAATAACCAGTTATCTTTCAGAACATTCTAGTATTTCAAGAAAAGGGAGTTTGAAATTTTTCTGACAATTGACAGCTAATGACCCATGAAGTTTTAGCTCAAGGCTAGGAAACAATAGCTAGAAAAAAACTACAGCAAATATTTTCAACCCTAGACAATGAAAACAAACACACAATTCCTCAATAAAGGTTATGTGGTTACCAAAATACAAAAAACATAAAAACTAATCTCCTTCGCAGATTTCAGTCCTATACATTTTTATGAAATAGCAGCCCTAAATATATTACACTGACAAAACATTCCAAAGTTTTTCAAATGCTCCTTTATTCATTACTTAACCCTCAGATTAGCAATCCTGTGAGGCAGACAAGGAGGGTATCATGGTTCTCATTTTAAAAATGAAGAAATTGAGACATTAAAAGTTAAATGATTTGTCCAAGGTCACAAGCCCAGTAAGTGGGGGAACAGGAACAGAGTTTCCCTAAATCAGAGCTATTCCATCACCCCAGGCAGATTAATTATTCCTTAGGATGATTAATATGACTGCAAGGACTAAAAAGTTTCACATCACGCGCCTGCAACACGCTTAAAGCTTTCCAACAGAGGAGGCCAATACCAGGTGCACCCAAGTCACGTGAAAAAACTAAAACCCAAATGATTTATGTTACAACTCAGTAGGATGTACAGAATATAATTTGAGATTCTATTACCTTCTTGTAATACTTATGCTTTCCAGGCAGACAGTACTCTACAATGTACTATACTACCAGGTACTGTCCATTTTAATGATTGTTAGATTAAAAAGTAAACTATTTAATCAGAAACACAGAGCTCAGGTTACCTAGTCACTGGAGGTGTTACCCATCAACTTCAAGGACAAACAAACACCCAAAGGTAACCAGCACACATTGGACAAGGCTTAGAATTCCCAACAATTTGGAAGCCATTAGATTTTAAGATCAAGGTAGGTCAAATAAATAATAAGGTACTGGGCTAAACCTTCTCAGGGAAGATGGGACAGTGGTAGATTTAGGAAGGAAAGCAAAGAGAAAGAGAAGCCTCTGAGAAGGGAAGTCAACTAAAAAGGAGAAGAGTCAGTATCCAGGAAGTGGAAGAGTAGACAGTCTAAAAGCACAGAGTCATCACTGGGGGTTCAGTAGACGTGAGTCTTCCAAGGAGACCCATCTCCCCCTCTCCTTGGGATTGAGGAAACCCTGATTATGGTACAGTACAGATCAAATCTGACCCTTGTCTCTCTTCTAAGAGCTCACAAGATGTTTCAGGGGAGACCTAAGATAAAATGATAAAACAGCATGGGATCAGAGAGCCTGAAGAAAAGAATACTAAGTAGCAATGAATGGTCTCTATGAACATGAAGAATTTTTATAAAGATCAAAGTAACCAACTGTTTTCATTTTCGCTAAAGCTTAAATTGCAAAAAGAGAAACTGTTTAAGCAGAGCAGTTACTCTTAAAACACTGTTACTAGGAGACCCTCAGATCCTCCTTTAACATTTTTTTTTTCCCAAGGATAGAATAAAATGCCTGAAATAAAGTGCCTGAAATGCCTGGAAGAAGTCTTTTGTGGTTCTGTTCTGATGAGGAGAGTATCATTTTAGGGGCATAAATTTACACGTAAGCCTTTTAAACCAAATTTTTACCAAACGCTCCTCTTCAGTTCAGTATATCCCTGGTCCCCACACACTAGAAGGGCTGCCTGGCCTTAGTGGCCAGTCTTGGTCCAAGGAAGGTCCTTCCCCATCTCTCCCCACCTCTCCCCTAGCCTAGCTAAGAGTTCAGAATGTCACCCTAGTTCTCAGTCCCTGAAATCACAGAACACTGAATAGGAATCATTTTCCCATAAGTTAATCTTGTATAATACAACAATCATGCTTTCCTCTTTGTCTCATTGCAGAAGTACTAGAAAAGATACCACTCTACTCAATACCCATCTAAGAGACTCTGTGGAAAGACTCGTTCTTTCCTTGCCCAAGGAAATAGAGTAAGGTGTTAAGAGCCAGCCCCTTTTTGTCTTACCCTCACCAGAGCACAGTGTCCCGGTCACCCCTGTAGGTTCGACCTCTGCAGAATTCAGCTTTACAAAAGGGCAATCGTGGGAATCAGCCTGCCTAGTAAGGCTTGGCACATCCAAACTTGGTCTGAAACCATGAACAGGACTGGTTCCAGATAGTGCTTCAGGAGGTATGATTGCCAGAACATTCCTAAGGTTACTTCATACCTATTTGAGTGGGCATGTCAAAGCTGCAGGCACCCTTACCAACGTGCCCAGGGACACCGGTGTTGTAGGACGGTCTTGGCATGGATGTGCTCTGAGGCAGAAGCACCTGAGCCTAGTGGGAACTGTGCTAAAAAAAAAAAAAAAAAAAAAAAAAAAAAATCTGAAGGTACCATGACCTTATATGGACAGTGAATCATACTGTATGATGTCCAAACCAAGCCAAAGGTTTACCCGACAGTGGAAAAGTTTGACAATTCTCATGGGTATAAGATTTGGACATAAGACCCGTTCAGTTACTTATGCAGCATCATCACAAATGAATGTTTTGTGCCACATGCATGCCCCTGGAGAACTGCAGTAGGATCTTCAAATATGACAGAAAATACCAACTGAATTTAGGATCAATGCCTTTTTTAAAATCAACTTTGTCCTTTAAAAAAAAAAAAAAAAAAAAAGCTGCTGGAAAACAAAAAAGTTATGAAACCAAACAATTTTAGGTAGGCAATTGAAGTTAGGATTTCCACCCATTCATTAAATAAAAAAAAATTTTTTTTAAAGGAAAAACATTCTTCGCACACTGACTTTCAGTCTTCCAAATGACAACTAATTCAAAACCCCTTGAAATAAAAGCGAAAGTTTACCTAAATAAGGCTTAAATATGATGGCTATACTTTTACATTGTAAATTTTGTATAAATACTTTCCATGTATAAGGTACCAAATTAGGTATCTGACAAACCAAAAATGTACATGCTGTAATCCCTGCCCAGAGCTCACACACTCTTACAGGGGGGAAGGGGGAGAGGGTGATAGAGGGGAAGGGGGATGGTTTGAAAAAGAGTGAGGAAAAACTGGAACCTAGAAAGACAATTTTTTTTTTCAAGAGCATAAAATGTAAGGGTTAGAGTGCGAAGAAGCACAGGGAAAGAGTTGATTATGGGCTAATGAGGAAGCAATCCAACTTGAAGCATACAATTGGAATTCTGATACTGTGAAATGTGCTGCTTTTAGGTTCCATTCGGGCAGTGGAGCTAATGGAGGGAAAGCTCGTCCTAGTAGGGGACAGCTGAGAAAGACAAACAGGAGCCCTTCCTTTAAATCTTATTAAAATAACTTTACTCCCATGACAGATTTTTATCTAATTTTTAAGTCTCCAAATTAGGAAATTCAAATCTTCAGTTTGCTTACTCAGAAAAAGACATTTCTATAAAACTGTCATACACTTTTGAAAGTGTATACAGCTATAATAAAAACATAATAATAACAATAATAATAGTAGCAATAACTACTAATGGCTATCATTTGTTGAATGCAGATTATTGTGCCAGATCCTGTTTAAATACTTAAAGATATTAACTCAGTTAATCCTATAACCACCCTCTGAGGTTAAGGAATCTTATGATTCCCATTTTACTGGTAAAGAAACTAAGGCATAGGGAGGTTACTACTACCCTCAAGTCACAAAACTATTGTCAGGGCCTAAAGACTTTAACCTAGGTGGTCTGACTCTAGTGCCCACATTTTTAACCCCCATGCTCTGATGGAATCAAATGTCACTCTTTCCTCCAAAGCAAACTCCAATAGGAAATACATCCTCTTTCTGTAGTAATGGACACAGTGAGAAGACCTCTCTCCTACACATGGTTCCTAAAACAAAGGACAAAATTATGGTGAATCTACTTATTTCTATGAAACACATAATTAACTCAACCACTACCATTCTGGAGGAACTTTTTCTTCCATACCTACTCTCTTATTTTATCAATGATTTCTTTCAGAAAAAAAAAATTCTCTAGCGAGTAAGAAAAGCAAAATGGCTAACTATGTTTGCCTCTATTGAAACAGCTATGCAAATATTTTACTTCCTGATTTCTAATTCCTAGGAAATATTTTGCTTCCTAATTTCCCAATACCTAAAACAAGTATTTCCTAATTCCTAATAATGTTCCTAATTTCTATTTCTCTGATCCTTTAGAACTTACCAGATTACCTTTGTAGAACTCATTTGACTATGTGTGTAGCTCTTATTTTGCTAAGTGCACAAGCCCAAGCCTTTGCCCATCTGTTCCTGTTCTTACACTCTAAGAACCACTAGAATCCTAGAGGCCAACAGCAGGCCCTCCATCTCCCACAAGAGCACAGAGATGCTGACTTAGCACCAGCAAATGCTGGTTCCCTGCAGCATTTCCAATCTGTCAAGGTGACCCCTCTTCATAACCCTTCTTCTTGCCTACTATAGGCCCTCAAAAATGACTAGTCCTTACTCTTTCCAGGAAAGGTGTGATGAAAATGAAAACCTCTCTGCTTGTAACTGACAAAGCAATTGTTACACTGTCTAGGCCTGACTAATTAGACATGTGACTGGCAACTAGCCCTTCAGGCAATTTTTCATCCCTGACTTTTAGCCAAGTATATGTATAAGACAGGCACATGCACCTACACCCATGTTCATAGATAAACATATGAATATATATGAATGAATATATTTATGTAGATATGTATATTTATGTATATATGTATATTTATGTACATATGTATATTTATGTGCATATATATATACACATATATACACACACACATATATATATACACGCACACATATAAAACAAATCCCTTCCACAGCAATTTATGCACCTGGTTTCCAAACACGTTTAACTGAACCTACTGTTGCTTCAAATGAAGTTTCTACTTAATTGTTAACTGTGTGTGAATTATTAACTAGTGCTCTTGCAGAACAGAACATAAAAAAGAAAAGAGAAAAAGAGCTCCTAGTATAGCTAGAAGATTCAAGAAATGACTACACGTTCCCTCAATGGTTATACGATAGACTTCTTCCCTTTCCTTGGGGTTCGCAGTCAGCTTTCAAGTGCTGGTAGGCAGGCTGGCCTGAACGGCCATGCAGGAAGAGAGCCATTCTTATCTGTGCTCTCTTTGGAAGAAAAGATGCTGAAACAGTCTCTGCAGAGCAAGCACTGACTCAGCTTTCGTCCTAAGTGTAGAAAAGAACACACTGATCTCCCTTAAATATCCACTCACCCTACTGTGCCTTTTAAAATAAGCTGCCATATTAGTACTTAAAGCAATGAAGCCTTTCTCCAAAATCTAAGAGATTAGGGTGAAAAACACAGAAGGTTTGTATGCTGATACTGTAATTCCTAAGTATACTACCTATCTTCCCAGCACAAACCCCTGCGCTCCACTCTCTCATCATGAACAGCATGCTTGGATTCCAGGTCCATGTGAATACCAGTTTCTACATCATATATCAGCCCACCTCACATTGCCAAGGGGAACACTGATGTTTAACCTTGACCCACTTGTTATCTCAAAGCTAAAAAAGGGAGCTGGATGATGTGCCCAGGGGTCTAACTTACCTGGAGCAAACCAAATCCCACTCTTAGGTCATCTTCTGGGGACACAAAACATTTACTGACCCCAAGGCATGCCTTGGAACGTGGTTGTTAGGTATGCACAGCTGACCAGGGAAATCTACTCCAGAGGTGCTGGGGTGCCAGCTAAGCTTTGGGACATTCTTCTTTCATTATTTTAGGTGGCCCATCAGCCCTGATCCTAGCTGGAAAACTTGAAGGCTGGTCAACTAAGAGAACAGGATAGTACATGTAAGAACAGCAGTTTGAAGACAGATGTCTACTCCATCAGGTCAGGCACTAGCTCTGGGTTACTTTGGAAAACACTACTACATGCACCTTTTAAATACAGGTGGTCAACAGCCAGCAGAAAGCATCTGATGGTCCAAAGTATCAGAATAACTGCAGTAAAGGGGCATCCCGATGTTAGTTCTTAATGGTACTCTTGCTTCAATCTACATGATGCCAAAGGGTTAACGTCCAAAACTAGAGCTGGGGGTGAATTAAGGTATTTAATCTTTTAAATGGCAGCCAAAATAATGCTGACAGGCCCTGGAGAAAAATGAGCTTGTGTTGTAGGGCAGTGAGATAGCTGCTCATCAATCAGAAGGAAGTGAATACCCATTTCTAAAACTCAGGGTCTTATTTTCTAACCGAGGTGAGTCCTGGGGGCTGGGTCTCCTCTACTGGGTTCTTCTTTCCTCCAAAGGCCCCACCATTCCTTCCCCATCTTTCATTCCATCCACAGCTCCCTATTACCACCAGCCAAGGGAACAGCCAAAGAACAATGTAGAATACAACGAACAACCTCTTCAAAGGTCAGCCTTTGTGGAAGAAAAAACCAGATGCTTTTCTAGCTTACTTATACAATTATTTGTCCCCCACTCCCTTCACCTCTTCAGATAAGTAGGTTATTACCAATGGCACTCTCCCTCTCACGCAGTAGGAACAATACATAACATTTCTTCCCTCCTTACTCTGTGTCAGGCACTATACTAAATGCTTTTATGTATTATCTAATTTAACAATTCCAAAAGATAGGCCCCACTATTGTCCTCTTTTCCCAGTTATAATGTCAAACAGTAGGTCTAGAATTCAAACCAGGCATGACTCTAGAGCCCTAATGAAACTGAATCCACCTTTACTTTTAGCTTATCTCTTGACAATTCACTGCTCTCAGCATCAGTACTGATATAGCATCTTTCATGTGTGAAAACTTCTAGTGTCTAGATGATTCCTCAAGTGGCCCTTTCGGTACTCACAAGCTTATGAAGGCAGTTCAGGAACTATAACTTAGATTAACGACAATGCTAATGAGATTAACCTCAATGCCCCCATATTTCAGGCACCAAGCATGTACGGCCAGGTGTGCCTGACACATCCTCATCCATTTCTGGGGTGTGAGTCCATCCATGACTGTTCTTGGCTCTGATTTAAGGGGCAGCCTTGTAACTTCGGTCCACATAGACATTTCACCACAGGAAGTGGCAGCAGACCTATCCAACCCAGATGTTTTCATATAGGTCAGGAAGCAAGTATGTTTATGATCTGAAATAAAGCGTGGACACCTGTTTACACATTAAAGCAGTTAAAATACACACAAACAGACATACACACTAGACTGTCCAGCGTCCCATCCTCCTGCCTACTCCTGAGTTACCCGTCACCTTAACTGATGCTCCAGCTGTCTTCACCCATCCCCCCAAATGATCCTATACTGAGGAGTTAATGATGGTAAAGCTATTTGGGGGTATGGGGGCTGGAGGAGAATGTCAGTGAGAGAAGAGGTGTGCAAGAAAGCAGTGACAACTGAAGGCAAGTTTGCCGTTGTGGCTTCATGAAGAGGCGGTGTGGGAGAAAACAGAAAGTGACATACGTACAGGTGGGTTGGGGTTCAGCAGCTGCACTGTCACCACCACAGGCCATTCCTGAAACACCCAGACCTTCCCTGCAATTTCCCCTTGTCAGCCAAGCTGTGCCCTTTAGCATGAGAAGCACAAATATAAAGCAATTAGGGCTAAGGAGGCATGTTCAGAATTAAGTTTGTGGTTGAACAGAGAAGGGCAGAGCCAAAGTTAAATCCAGAGGATCTCTGCCACCTGTTTTCACGCATCTGTGTGGTGAGTCAGCCAGGAAGTCTGTTCCAAATGCAGATTGCTGAGATCTATCCCTCCTGGATGCTGAGTCAGTCCTTCTGGAGTGGGGCCCTGGAATCTGTCTTCTCGATGGGCCCCAGGTGATGTGATGCAGGTGCTTCTGGCCACAATGGACCAAATGCTGATTCAGCCGTCCCTGCCCAACAGCTGGGGAAGAACTTCTGGATGAAGAGCTGGAGGCCTGGGCTCAGGTCCTGCCTCTTGCTGCTCGGAAGTGTCAGGACCTGGACCAAGTCATCTGATTGTCTCTGGTTGTCCTTTTTCTGTTAAATGAGGAGACTGGAAACGATCTCTCAGGGTCCCTTCTAGCTCTGAAATACTGTGACTGTGAAAAGTGCTTATGATAGTAAGCCTGGTAGCCCAATACATTTTTGCTTCATGAACTCTCAAAGTTAGCACCTTTGGTATGCACATGGATGTGCCCGGGCGTGAGGGGTGACGTCAGACTGGATTTGGGAGCATCCCGTTGTTAAAACCTCGTGGAACCGGACACATCCTCTGCCACGGTCCCCCTTGTGGCCAAAGGCACATGGCCCGTGACAGGGAGGTCAGAGGTGCAGGTGACACAGAAGGGTCTCAACAACCGACACAGATGCCAGGAAGGCCCGTCCTTGCCCTTGGGCTGCTCAGACTGAGCATCTTGCTCCCATGTGCACATGTGCTCCAAGTCACGGGGACTCCTGCTCTAGAGAAGCCTCCTCCAATAACCGCCCAGGGAAGAGACCATCAATGCAGTCTTGATTCTTTTCTACTTCAGATTTGCCTTTTGAGAGGATTGAGGGGAAGAGTGGCACCCCAAGGAACGGAGGGAGATCTCCTTTCCGCTTCAGCACGAGCGTAACTGCACCAAGAGCTTCCCCCCTGCCCAGAAGTATAGCACTTGTTCACTCTTCTCTGTAAAATCACAGCTTGTTTGTTCAGTAAATAAAGCATCTGAACTAACAGGGGATTTAAAGAAGGTGGAGGGAAAAGGCCTTGCCCTAAAATAAGATCTGTGGGCACCGCCGACGCTGAGCAGTAAAGCTGAGCTGACACTCTCATTCCCTCTCTAATTACTAAGGGAGGGGGTGCCAGCAGCAGACGCAGAGGGGACTATCAATGAGGTTAGGAGGGACCCTGAAGGGCGATGAATGACAGCACAGATACAGGCTTAGCAACTGCTGCCTGGCTCTTCCCTTATTCCCTTCTAAGACAAGCAAATAAATTAGATTACCAACCAGTGAATTCTATAAAGAAAAAAAAGTCCATAGAACTCTGCCTCAATTTAATGTCTCTTTCCAGAATGAAAGGAGCCAGGAACTAGTAAGTTGAAAGGGACCCAGGTTCACAAAGCATATTCCCAGCCTTTCCCCGGCTCAACCTTCAATCTGCGTGCAGCATTTCAGATGGAGGCCACAGGCCTGATCCAAACAATGAAACTGGGCTCTCTGATATGGATGTAAGATTCTCCTTCCTTCCTCAAGGTGTGCAAGATCAGCCTTTACCCATAGGGGAAGGGGGGACCTAATTTACACTCAAGGAGTTTGTGAATTTATGCATAAAAGAACAATAATATTTGAGTAATAGCAACTGTAACAGGAAGAAAAAAGTCTACACTGAGCTTAGTGATTCAGAATATGGGCTTTGCAGGATGACAATTCCACCATCAGCCCAAGGGCATTGGCCAAGATGAGAGCCACGTGAGAGTCCTGCACAGAGCACAGCAGAGAGCGTACAGGCTCGAAAGTACAGAGTTTATGCCTCCCCGACACTAGAAAAAGCCCGCAACCCCACCGAGAAGCCCACGCTTCCATCTCATTAGAACTGCTGTAAGGGTGTAGCTCTGTGTGCTTTTCACACAGCATGTTTGCTCTAGGATTGCCAAGTTTATCAAGTTTAAACCGTGGGCAAGGAAGACGGCTAAGAGGTTATGGCAAATGGGAAGAAAACACCTCACCAGGCTTCCTCTTCCGTGAGGTCTACACACAGGGTTTCTAACTGGCCTCTCTCCTGTTAGGAAACCAGAGATGGCAAACATCACACACGGAAGCCGCTCGGGGGCCCACATCTGCCACCAGCGCGGGTGCCACCCTGGTGCTCCTGAAGCAGCTTTCTGAACATAAAGTGCCCTTGAGTTCTGCCAGAAATGGAGGAGTTGGCCGTATCCAATCATCACTACATCTGGTCAATTCTACCTCCTAAATACGATTTGGATCGGCCCCCTCCTCGCTGACCGCCACTACAGCTTTAATCCCCGCCCTCATCTCTCCCTCCCCCGAACTATCACCATGTTCCATCTACCTCGAGCCTCACGTCATTGTCCTCTGCCTCCACTGCCGAGAGGAATCCTTCTCAAATCTAATCTGAGAAAGCACTCACCAGCTCTCTGTTTTTCAAATGCCCCCAATCCTCACAAAAGAAGGTTCTCAAACTCTGACAGACGCCACAGTCACGTAAACCTGACCCCACCTCCAGACAGTTCTATCTGACGGCGGGGCAGAGGCGTCGGGCCCAGAACCCGCATTTTCAACACGTTCATCAGGTGATGGAGCGCTGGCGGTGTTTACCTTCGGAGGGTCTTTCATTATCCCAGAATAAGACACTAAGAGAGAGGTTAGAGAGTGGGAAGGAGAAATGCCCAAGGAGGAAAATAAGCCCAGGGATCAGCACAGACTTTCACAGCGCAGTTTCTGGTGATTGCACACTTCCGACTTGGGGATCCTTTACAAGGCTATAACTTTCAAATCGCGCCGCGAGCTAACTGCTTTTATGCTGATCTCTCTCCATAAATACCATTGCTGGAGAGGACGCATGCACTGGTTGGCATCGTAAAGGGCAAAATCCTGGAAAACACCGCTTTTTCAACTTTTAACTTCCATTCTGGGTCCAGGCCCCAGAACTTTCCTCACTTGCGATAACGGATGCAAGAGGTGCTCAATAAATGTCCACCGAGGAGCGTGGCCAATGCAGCCTACAAAGTATACGAAGCCCGAAAAGCTGCTCCTCCACTAAATGACCTTCCGAAAGGAGATATTCTATGAACAAACTCTTCAGCCCAATTCCCAATACTGGATGATGAATCAATATGTAATTTTCTTGACAGAACCATTATTTTGCAACTTGTTTATATTTTTTTAAAGTATGAAAGAGACTGCTTGAGGTCTCTGGCAAGTTAAACTCCCATAACAATTACCTTTAGAATTTACTTCATCAGCCAGGCAATTCTAACATACTGACATCTGAAGGATGAAAATCAATTTAAAGGAAAACACCTTTAATGTGATAACCATGAGCCTCCTAAACAGTGGCCACTTGGGTAATGGCAGCCTGGTGCCAATTAAGAAAAACCTTCTCAGCAAGTGCTCTGCTGATTGGTTTATGAGCCCATCTTTTCAAATCAAATATTGATTGTGTCATGTAGCTCCTTTTTATAAGACCTTCCCTTCCAGCTTTATGATAAATTAATATTCCCAGGTCTGAAAGCTATTCTGAGTCTTTCACTAGCCTTGTACAGATTATTAAAAATTTTCAATAGCCTTGTGAGGGGAGCTTTGGGGGAACTTCAACCTTCAGGGAAGCTTAAGGCCTATGAGAGCAGTGTGGGCAAATACGCTGGTGAAATGTTTGAAATTGCCCCATGGCCTAGCTGGTCACAATTAGTGGTCACAAGCAATGTGCGACTTACTAGGCTTCCCTTCCAGGTGGACTCAGCTTTTGGGGTTAGAAACCCCCATCTTCACAACTGACATCCGCTGGCTTCAGCTCTGCCTCTGTGGTCACACCACCCACCCTTGCATCCAGACACCTGCCTAGATTTGTGGACAGAAGTCACTTCTCCCAGGTCTCCAGGGGAACAACTCACCCCTTTAACTGCCCCTCACATGCCATGATTTTATAGCCCCTTGCATTTTGGTCACTCTCTGCCCCCCAAAAAAGCATTCTTGAGTGTAGCCAGAATCGATGAATACTTCATATGCCATGTGACCCCAGAAAAATAGAGGGGAAATCCCTCCCTTGTGATGGACACTTTATTTCCAGCAACACACTATAAGATCACCTTAGGAGTTTTGTTTTGTTTTTTTAAAAAAAGACGTCAAACTACTGACTCATATACTGCTTCCATTCAACTGAAATTGAAATGTTCAAGGATTTCCACTTGTGATGCTGTAAAGTGGTAACTTCTTTATTCATCACACATATGAAGCTGGTTTTCCGAACATCAGAACAAGACGTAGTATTTATTCCCTATGAAATTTCATCCTGTTAGATTCAGCTCTTTGTTCCAGTGCACTCACTGTATCCCTTCCCGCTTAACTTCAAAAGCAGATTTGATAAGCATCCCCTGATGTTCTTGGACAAATCATTAAGGAGCCCAGGCTCTCCCCCCTTGAGATGCCTCAAGGCATCACTCGCATTACCCAACGGTCTTTGAGATCAGATGTTCCATCAGTTATGACTTGTACATGAGACTTTGGGCTGGTGGGGGAGTTTAGCAAAGGTCTTTCTAAAATTCAGAATAACCATCTTTGTGCCACTGTAACCAAAGAATCCCAACAAAAAGGATGAGTTTCATCTGTTATGAATGGCCCACAGTTAACCACACTGGTTCTCAGTGGCAATCTCTTTCCTATGGCTACTTTAGTGAGCATTCACCGTGCCTGATGGCTCTCCAATTTCTGGACACTTTTCTTATATTTGAGGGTTCAGCCAGTGAGGGAGACAATTCCTTTACCTCAGCATAGGCTGGCTGTATTAATTCTCTGGCCTCGCCTGGTGTCTGCCATTCCCTGAGACTGGCTCTCTGGTGTTCCCATCAAGATATCCAATATCCTTCTAATAAGACCCATTTCTATCAAGTTAATCAGAGTTGGATTCTGTTGTTCACACCCAAGGACTGATAACAGCCTCACAATCAGTTAATCAGTCTAGAATTCTGCCCAGAGTCCATATCAACATGGACCCACCTCTTATCCCTTTTAAAAAGTAGACAACGCTATCTCCACTTCTGGCTCCATTCACACTCCCCAAGAGTTCTGAAAGATGGATTAGCTATAAGTTCAGCAATTCCATCTACACATTTTCTCAGTACACTGGGACACAATTCATCCGAAACAGAGAATCTGAGCTCATTTAAACCAAAAGGTGCTTTGTCCAATCTTTTCACTCATCTTAGGTTTCTAATCCCTCTTACCAATATTTGTCCTTACCCTTTCCGATCAGCTTATCATTTTCTTTAATAAGGAAGCAAAATAGAAACTTAGTATTTTCTTCTTCTCTGTCAGCTAACCAGAATTCCAAGAAATAGTCTCATTATCTCTGAGTTTTTTTCTTTGAATAGCTAAGTGGGCTTTGCCCACAAGGTCCACAAACTCTCTCACAGCAAAGCAAGCAGGGGGTTGGGCTCTGGATGTAGTATTCAAAAGGAAGCCAGTTACTCTCCCAAGACCTATTACCTTTCCCCTCCCCTCAAAAAATTAGTCATTACACCTTGTCCCAGAACAAGTCAATAAAACATTTTATTCCCAAGTCACACTTCCCAAGTTTAGACTCTAAAAGTTCCCACATAATATATTCATTCTTATTTTTAAGGGAACATCAGATGCTATGAATCGATGACTAGGCACATTTTTGTGACGCTTTGACTTTCACATTATGTATCTAAAGTTCTTCTCTGGGGAAACAAAGCTGAAATAAATAGATTTCCCATAACATGACTTTCCAGATTTTGTGTAATCTAGAAAGCCTTATACTACATAATGCTGATTTTTACCTAAACATAAAAATGCAAGGTACAATTTCATGTAGATGACCAGTTTGCTATGTTAATGAAAGATGAAGGCTCAAAAGCCATGAAAGAAGCTAAACCTTTCAACTTCTATTTCAATTAAGTTGAAACTGGTCTGTCTACAGAGTAGTTTAAAAATCTAGACTATTAAGAGTGCCAATAGATAAAAATATAACAGTTTATAATATGTCTCAGAAAGGTACAGTGATTTCATAAGATGCTAAGTAAAAATGACGTTTCCTCAAAATTAAGATATAATAACTACTTTTAGAAAAATATAACACCAAAAAAAGAAATGAGGTTAGTGGCCTAGGAATCTATAAAAACAAATAACAAAACACTGACTATGACATCATCAAACTTTAGAGTATCTATCTAAAGGATACATGAACAAAGTCAATAAATAGCTGAGAAAATGTAGGCAGATAATATTTTAAATGTATACAACTATAGAAATAATTCATTTCTACAATGGGGTATACAAGAAACTCTACAAATCAACAAAAGAAAGATAACTTCAGCAGAAAAACAAGGATGTGAGCAAGCAATTTGCTGAGAAGAAAACCACACATTAAAAAATACGTAGTTGATGGCATGCTCAAACACACTGGTAATCAGAGAAAAGCTATGAGAACAAGGAGTTACTACTTTACACCATCCAGATTGGCAAATATCAGCAAGGTGGAAGATACCAAGTGCAGGCAGGTATATGGGGAAAGGGAAAACCTCACGGAACTGTACATGATGTGACCACTAGACAGAGGGCTCAGGCATTGCTGAAGTAAAACAATGCATCTGAGTATCCCATGACCCAACAGTTCTGCTCCTGCGTGTATGTCCACTGAAGCGCTCTCACAAATCCAGAAGGCAACATCAACAGGAATGCTCACTGGAGTGTTGTTTGTGTCATCCCTGGCCTGGAGTCTGGGAGAGGCTGCACTCTGATCAAAGTGGCCCCTGACAGGGCTCGCCTTGCTAACGGAATGCACCTCTCCCAAGGTGAGATGAGCAAGAAAGTTACTAGGTGTGAAGGTATGTATGTAGCCCATGAAGTGAGACCTGGGAAAAGACCGCCATGCCATTGTGGGGTTACAAGGGCTGGACGGTCAGGAGGCAACCTAAGTGCCAATCAATGACAAAGTGGAGAAGTAAATGTGGGAGATGTAGCCCAGGAGACAGCTGGACACACGGACTCCGTGTCTGCATAGCAACACGGAACTGACCTGAAAAACACCGCGTGGAGCACAAAAAAGCAGAAATACTTTAGGATGCTACTTGCATTTAAGATATTAGGTATCCTTTCTCTTTCTTCCATCATCCTTGGGAGTATACAATAGTTTAAAATGCAAGTAATATAAAGAGAAGCAACATAAAATATGGTATAATAAAACAAACTATAAATGCATTCAAATAATACTTATTTTGCAATAGCTCAAATAAAAAGATGCACTTTAATTGACTGATTATAAGGGATGGAAAAATTGAGAATTGACTATGGGATAAAAGGAGGAGGAAGAAAAAAAAGGAAGGACATGAAACTTTCAACTGTAACTTTCAACTTTTAAACTTTCTTTTGTAAAAAAGAAGATAGTATTTCCAGGCGTCAATGGTTAGGGGCAATTTTTCTTTGGGATGGGGAAAAGGAGCTACGGAAGGCTAGGTAGGTATGCATACCTGGGTAAGCCGAGCTAAAGCCCAGGTATAAATGTGTAATTCAGTTACATTTTGTTACCTGTAACCAACATTGACATAACATGCTTTGTATTCATAGCAACACCAGATATCATAAAATACACTGTATATTTAAATTAAACAAAATTAAGGCACTTGCAAGGATCTGAAAGAATTAGAATATTCATGCACATCTTTGGTGAGTTTCTAGCTCAGCTAAAAATGGGAAAAATTAAAGTTGGTTTGCCAATGTAATATATTTGATATTACAAGATGCTTTTAAAAATTAAACAGCATTTTTTCCCAAAGTTTTAATGATATTAAGTACCTTGTAGAGTTGGTCATGCTGAACACAATCTAAGCTAATGAAACACACTCTTGACACAGCTGGTGAATCAGTTAGATTTTCAGAATTAAATGAGGAAAAAAATTAAGTTGGACGTTGTGTAAGATCCACCGCACCTCACTTGAAGGAGCTCAATTTAACCTCTCATAATTCTTGCTCAGTCATGGATGTTACAGGGGTTTGTAGTGGTGCGTGGCTAAAACTTAAAAGGAATTATTCCAAAAATCATGACTTCTACATCAAACAAAAGAACATTTTACAGCTGTGGCAGCTGCTGTGGACTGGTGACCATTCACAGATGGTTCTTCTTAGTCATCCTCTAACACAGAACTTGAAATTTCCCAGAAACACTTGCAGCTAAGGGTAAGCATGGGACCCACTTCCAACCAACATGACATTCACAGAAGTTGCTAGGTCAGTCATAGGGAAAATTTCTACCAAGGGACAGATCTAGCTGGCAGGGCCTCTTTTGCTCTTAGCCCTTCCCTCTACCCTCACCCCCACTGAATAGAGAAACAATGCCTAAAGTGAGGCAGGGAATAAAAGCCATACCCTCAAGATGGCAGAATGCAAAGACTGGGTCTCCATTCTTGATAACATCCTTGAACAGCCCTAGACCATCTATTTCCAGATTGCTTGTTAAGTTAAATAAACAAAATCCATATCAGGAAGCCACTATTAGTTGAGTTTCAGCTAAATGCATTCCTAACTGATACAGCAGCAATGAAAAAAACACAGAAACTATGCAGCAATGCAGTACATGAGTAAGGTTTTTAGTTTGTTCAAAAATATTCAAATAACATCTTTATCTCACCCTTTCAATTACAAAAGAGCAAAAAATTCATGCTTACCTCTCTAACCGACCTCCCAACCACAGCCCTTTATCTCCTTTGGAATGGATTCTGTGCTTGTCCTTATAAAGATGTCAGTGCAAAATAGTTGTGACACACTGCCCGCAATCCTCAGTGAAAAGAAAATTGCTTAATATTTTTCTATATACCTTCAATTAAAAGTCATTTTTCTGAGAATCTCTCCAGCCAAAACTTCCTTGTAAATTAGTATACTTTATACAAAATACAACTCATGTTCATTAGGTAACATAATTAAGTAGCTTCCAGAATCCTGATTTATAACAAATCTGGAAGAACTGATCAACCCAGAAGAAAAGTAAATCAAAGATGAGGGGTTGGGCTTCCCTGGTGGCGCAGTGGTTAAGAATCTGCCTGCCAATGCAGGGGACACGGGTTCGAGCCCTGGTCTGGGAAGATCCCACATGCCGCGGAGCAACTAGGCCCGTGAGCCACAACTACTGAGCCTGTGCGTCTGGAGCCTGTGCTCCGCAACGGGAGAGGCCGCGACAGTGAGAGGCCCGCGCACCGCGATGAAGAGTGGCCCCCGCTCGCTGCAACTGGAGAAAGCCCTCACACAGAAAGGAAGACCCAACACAGCCAAAAATAAAATATAATAAATAAATAAATAAATTTAAAAAAAAAAAAAAAAAGATGAGGGGTTGGTAAATTATTTCAAATGAGTATGACTTTTTTGAAAGTTAAAATATTTTAGTTATATGTTTCTTAATACTGAGACCCACACGCAACCAAGCAGACACACCGGAGCAGAAGCTACAGAGCTATGACTAATTCAAAGTAACAGTAACTCCAAGAGGCATTTACATTTGACCTTGGAGCATTTGTTCTTATACTTCCTTCTGAATAAGATCAGGACACACAGTACTGTCAACTCCTGTAACAGCCTCACAAAAATTATAACCACCTAGTGCAGAAGGTTAAATGCCACACCTTCACTGGGAATCACCCCAATTCTGCAGTAACCTGGCTTAAATCACCAAATCCTAGCAAGGCATTACAAAGCCCTGCACGTCCCAGCAGTAACCTGGCTTCTAAGACTCATCTCCTGTCACCTTCCCCTACTCACTGGGCAGATGTTCAACTTCATGCTTAGGAGATAAGCTTTGTCCTCCGGCTCTGCCTTTGCCCCCTTTTATGCTGGCAAACGTCTATTCATTCAAGATGCAACACAAATGTCACCCTCTTTCAAATGCTGAGGCCAAGCGACCCAGGCCAAAAGTATAATTCCTTCCTCCACGCTCCCCACTGAACTAGCTCACTCATTCCAGAAACAATTCTCCTAGGTGCTGGCAGAGCTCTCCGGGCCCTCAACAATCTGCTTTTCTCCAGTCCGGGTGCTGCGGAGAATCACTTCAAACACCCTCTGCAGCCAGTACGGTCAAGTCCCCACTCCCCTCGCCTGTCTGTCTTCTAGGCCCAGTGCACTGCCAGCCCTGGCTCTGTCCTGCTTTCCTGGTCTTTGCTCCCACCCCCAGCCTCACTGCTGCTGAGTGCAGGGGAGAAAATCTCCAAAGGGTGGCAACACTCCATAATCCTTTGTTTGGATCTTCAACAACTCCTTCCCACAGCCATCATTCCCAACTCCGATCTCACCCCCAACAGCCCCAGATGGCTTTAGCCCTGCAAGTCTCACAAAGAAACAAAGAGTTATCTGAAAATGGAGACTTATCACTATACCAATCCATCTCTGCTCATTTTAACTAAAAAGGAACTGGTACCCCCTCCTCTCCCCCCCCAGCAGCACCTTTTCTATAGAAACGTAGCACATTTCTAGATTGTCAGGATGCAGGCAGTATCTCAGCCTCAGAGCACCCTGAGCTAGAGATTATTTGAGAAGACCACACTTGTATCTCTTTACAGCTAGCCTCTCTGAGACCTAAGCCTGGGATGTAATAGATGCTGGAAGAGAGGGAAATTCTCTCATGCTGGTTCTACAGTTTTCCTTGAATTGAACTCTTACACAGGCACTAGACTGAGATTTAAGGAAAGGAACTTGTAACCATGGATGGCTCGTTCTCGCTATAGCCACTAAGCTCTTATTCTTAGAGCTTTGGACACTTCCCGACTTTTTTTTTATCCTTCAGCAAGAACAGGGTAGCTTTCAGATTTCTCGCCCACTGGATTCCTCCTCTCCCTGCAACAACAGCTCTGCTAACTTCCACTCTGCCTGGTCTCCGAGCAACCAGCAGCTAGAGACCAAATTCAGCTAAGGCCATGTTTCCTCCTACCCCCTAGCTTCTCTCTTCTACTACCTCCGATCATTAAGCAAATCATATCTTACAAGCATGGACAGTTTTCTTGAGACATTAAGTCTGATGTCCTGAAGATTCTCTGAAACAAAATTATACTAAACCAGTAACAGTGAACATTTCTGCACTTCCTATGTGCCAGGCACTCTTCTAACCACTTTACATGAATTCACATGTAGACCTCACAACCACCAGTGAGTACTATTACTGTCCCATTTTACAGAGGAGACTGGTCCTCTTGGGGGACCTCGCTAGGACAGGTAGTAAAGCTGCATAGCTCCCCTTAAGATTACCCCTCACCCTCAGCATCTCCCACAACTGGCTCTAGTCCTTTCTTAAATAGGTCCAAATTAAGCAGAAAAGCCAACTTTCAAACCCTTTCTAAAAAGGTGGGAGCAAAGCTTGGAGACCGGATTTCAAACATCTCACGCATTTCCTACAAGCAAAAGAACTAAGATGTCAAAGCAAGTAATTAAGTAGAGGTGATGCTAATACTCAAAAGGGCTGTAAAGGAGACTTTGTGAGGATAAAAACTATATATAAAATTGACTTAAAAATCAGAGTTAACTACTTAAGCTTCCTGACCATGGGTATTGATATCTAATTACAGAATACAAAAAAAAAAAAGATAAAAACTATAACTCTAGTTCTTCCTTTGCATCTCAAATTGTGATTGTTACAAAATCAAATTGTTCCAAATTAGCCCAACTTTGATTGCACTCTGAGTGGTCTGGTATTTGGTGCAAAGCCATGGGCCAACTCACTAATCCCATAGAATTACTTCCTCCTTGTTGGAATTCAAGTGGAAGATTTTCCTTAATATAGAGCGAATAGGAAGTGATTCAGTAAATTAGTCAATCTAAAGTTCAACGCATGAGGAAAAAATTAAGTCATCAACTGTTAAAGCAAACTCTAAAATGCAATCCTTTTAAAAGCCAGTCTCACCGTTGATAGTGAAGCTGGTCCTTAACGTTTTTTTCTTTCCTTTTTTTTTTTTAAGATTTTTTTTGATGAGGACCATTTTTAAAGCCTTTGTTGAATTTGTTACAATATTGCTTCTGTTTTATGTTTTGGTTTTTTGGCCACAAGGCATATGGGATCTTAGCTCCCCAACCAGGGATCAAACCCACACCCCCTGCATTGGAGGGTGAAGTCTTAACCACTGGACCGCCAGGGAAGTCCCCCTTAACATTTTCAAATTGCGATGAATAGGTGAAAATGAATTGTTATTTGACAATGTGAATACCAAATTCAACCACCATTTACTGGAGAACAAAAACTCAATCATTTCTTGGAGATGCCATTAGCAGCAGCAGACCCATTCCACAGGCCAATAGTATCAAGCAAACAGGTAGTGTTTCCAAGATTTCTGTCTGTGGGCAGTAAAATGAGGAACAGGACAAAACTCATATATAATGATGAGTGGCGGAGTGGGAACACAGCAGCAACAAGGACTAAGAATAACTAGGTGACAATCTGAGATAAACCATGAATTGGGGGCTGCTAACTGTGGGGGGGGGGCGTGGTCATTGGATAATGCTGCCAGCAGCATTTGGGGGTCTAGTCCAGGCCACAGATGATAAAAGAAATGAAGGTACAAGGGCCAACAAAAACATGGTAAGATTATTATATATCCTAAAATGGGACTGGATTTCATGAAAAAGAGAAAAAAGGAAAACAAAATAAAACAAGAAATGTCCCCCCTATCCCAAGGAACAAGACATTGGTAGTAATTTTACAGTAGTACATTTAGAACAATCCACTATTTCTACAAGGACTAATTATCTAGGTATGAATGATAAGCCATTTGAAAGGAGAGCATCTAATGAGTTAAACTCCTCTACCTTTACTTGTACCATTCCTTTGTGTAAATCTTAACCATGAGTAGGGGAACTATATATGTAACTTGTTGTCCAAATCAGTTCTTTTTTGTGAGTACAAGGGATGCTATTAATTATTATACACAATAGGCATAAATATCCCAGGAGCCACACCATTTCATAACCCACCCCCCCTTCTCATCTGGCTTCCTACTCATCCTGCAGCTCTCAGTGTAGACTCTGCCTTTTTCCCTGGGTTGCTGCCCTCCACCCCAAAAGACGCTGGTGAATTGCCCAGCTAAGTGCCTGCTTGCACCCCAGCATCTATTCTTACCCCAGCATTTGCTGCACTGCACTATAAATAACTGTTTACTCATCTGACCCCTCTGCTAGCTATGCCCAAAACTTATTCCTAAATTTCATTTGCATGCTGTGATTTTAAAATGGCCTCGCATTTCTCAATCCTATTAAGTTATGGGGAAATAAAATTTAAAATTATAAAGTTACAGCCACAAGAGTTGTAGGGGCTTTAGTAACAATCTGCGAGCTTGTAAACTTTATGGAAAAACAGCAGTCCTTGAAAAGAAGAGACACTAAAGTGGTTTCATGTTTATCTCTATTAGAGAAGACACTCCAGCCAATTTCTCCACTAAATTAGCTTTCTTTGCCATAATGGAGTCGATGTGATAACAACTGTCCCAAAGGCTGTACATTCTAAGTCACATAAAAAGCAAATGTGCAGGAATGAATATTCCATTTTATTTTTGGCATGCCACACAATCCATTTGGTGTGATTTGTGCAATTTCTCCCAGACTACAAAGTTCCATACAAGGGAAGCATACAGCAGAATACAGATTACCAGATACGACATGGGGAACAAGAAGGATACATACTTTTTCTAGCTGCTTAGGGGTCTGTAGAGGTAAATATCACTACCCTCAGAGACATTTCCAAGTCATCCAGAATAAAAATATGAGTCAGATTTTGAAGGCTCAACCCAAAGCACATTTGTAAACATGGTCTTGGCAAACTTAAGCCTAGTACAAAGATTCTTGAGGGCAGGGGATGCTGAATGACTGAATCAATCACATAGGGCAAGTGCAACCCTGGCTACAAATTAGAATAATTGAAATGTTTCTGTTTTTATCAAAGTACTAATGGTCTACAAAGAACTAATGGTCTAGGGACCTGACACTAGATCAATTAAATTAGAACTTCAAGGGATAAAACCCAAGCATTGTTTTTTTTTTTAAGAGTCCCCATAAGCCTCTTGTAGCCAATGAGAACTATTCTTCCACTTCCAATAAGTTTTCCCAGAGCCAGAGATAGTAGCAAGCAACATCTACTATTTCCTATGTGCTAGGCACTATTCTAGGAATGTGTATGTACTAACTCATTCGAAACTCATAATAACCATCCCACTACATTTTACCAACAAGGAAACTGAGGCTCCAACAGGTTAAATAACTTGCCCAATTCTCCCCATCTAATAAGTGAAGAAAATAGAACTCAGACCTGTCGTCTACCACCCAAGTCAGCTCTCTTAAGGACTCTATAGTTCAAATATTACCACTAAAGAACACTCCCAGAGGTCCCAAGTAGATGCCTCCATATCTAACAGGACCTGGGGAGTGGGAGTTTAGGTGGATTGCAGAGTGAGACATGAGAAGGATTTTGCTTAAAGATGCTATTAACACCAAACAAGCCAATGATAGTGAGAATTATACAATGTAAAATACTTCTCTGCTTTCTAAAAAATAATATTCTTATAGCAGATCTACTTTCTTATCTATATCATTTAAAGCCAAATAGAGACTTGGGGGCAGTTATGCAGAAATGTTGGTAATACCCTCGGCCACTGGATCCTAGTCAATGTTACCTACTGAAGGACATAGTACAAGCAGTGGTCCCCACTCTCCTGTACCCTCGGTCTCTCTCCTGGATCATTCCTATCAGCATATAAACATATTCCAAAATCTAAAATGAAACAGAAAACCTTGCTTGTCCCCATGCCCCATTAGCCATCACCTCATTTCTCTGTTCCCCTTGACACAAAACTCTTCAAAAGAATTCACCAAATGCTTATTTATTCCATCAAATAATGGAATTATTTATTCCATCAAATGCTTCTCCCATTCTGCTTTTATCGGTTTTGAAAATTCTCAGCCACAATCTCTTCAAATACTGCTGTGTTCTATTTTCCCATTTCTTTTTTTGGACTCCAGTGACATGTATGTTAAACCTTTCTACCATATCTCATGTAGCTCTTCAGCTCTCTTCTCTGCTTCAGTCTGAAGATTTTCACATGATTTACCTTCCAGTTAACTTCTTAAAAATTCTGCATAGGGCTGGCCCTACCTTTGCTTTTTAGAGCAGTTTTAGGTTCACAGGAAAATTGAGAGGAAGGTACAGGGACTTCCCATGTACCCCTGCCCCTGCATTATCAACATCCACAACTGGAATGGTACATTTGTTACAATCAATGAACCTACATTGATGCATCATAATCACCCAAAGTCCATAGTTTACACTATGGTTAGGTCTTGGTGTTATACCTTCTATGGGTTTAGACAAATGTATATTTAATGACATGTACCCATCGTATCATACAGAGTGTTTTCACTGCCCTAAAAATCCTGTGCTTTGCCTATTCATCCCTCTCTCCACTGATCTTTTCACTGTCTCCAAAGTTTTGTCTTTTCCAGAATGTCATATAGTTGGAATCATACAGTGTGTAACATTTTAAGACTGGCTTCTTTCAGTTAGTAATATGCATTTAAGGCTCTTCCATGTCATTTCATGGATTGATAGCTCATTTCTTTTTAGCACTGAATAATATTCCACAGTCTGAATGTACTACAGCTTATTTAACCATCATGCACTAAAGCACATTTTGGTTGCTTCCAAGTTTGGGAAATTACGAATAAGGCTGCTATAAACATCTATATACAGGTTTTTGTGTGGATGTAAGTTTTCAGCTCCTTTCTATAAATACCAAGGGGTGTAGCTGCTTGATCGTATAAGAATAAAACATAAGAATATGTTTTAAAAGTTAGTTAACCAATGGAGTTTAATCTCCCATTAAACCCATCCATTAAGTTCTGGTTACACCATTCCCACTTGTTTTTCTAATTTCTAGTTCTGACAAGACTCTCAATCTCATCTTTTAATTCCTTGGACATACTGACAGTTATTTTAAAGTTTGTATTCATTTTCTCAATTTCCCACGCATCAGTTTCTATTTTCTTTCTTGGTTTTTGGACAAGTCTTATCTTTTCCTTCTTCTCTCCCCTATGTACACTGACTGCCTTTATGACCTCATCCAGCCCCCTGTGTTTAAGTGCTTCCTATATGGTGATTACTCCAAATTAGTATTTTTAGCCCTGATCTCTCCCCGTAAGTTCAAATTCTTATCTCCTACTGCCTGCTGGATATCTATACTTGACTGTCTCATAAGCGTATCATCAAAGTTAATACGTCCAAAACCAAACTCTTAATTTTTATCACCTCGTCTAGCAATCCTCCACCTCTTGGTAAATGGCAATTCTATTTTCACTCCCTGGACCAGAAACTTTGGAGGTATCATTATCTCCTTTCTTCCTTACACCCCACATACAAGTCCATCAGCCAATCTTTGGATCTACCTGCAAAACGTACCAGGGATACAACCACCTCTCACCACCTTTGCTTCTGCCACCAGCCTGGCCTGAGCACCAGCCCCTCTTACCTGCATTACTGCCTTAACTTCCCAGCTGGACGCTTCCTGCTCTCACCTTGGTTTCCCACAGTCTATCAACACAGTAGCCAGCGTGATCTTGGCTTGAAGACTTAAGAGGTATCATCCACTCCTTTGTTCAAAACCTTCGATTGGTCTTTCTTCTAAATTAGTATAAAAAGCAGAGCTCTCCAAATCGTGCTTAAGGCCCTCTGTGGTCTTCCCCGTTAATTCTCTGAGCACCTCTACTTCCTGTCACTTGCTCACTCCTCTCCGGCCACAGTGGCTTCCGTACTGCGCCTTGAACGGGTCAGAAGGCAGACATCCTCTCCTTCAGGACTTGGTGCTTTCTGTTCCCTCCATCTTCAACATCCTAGCCCCTGACAGCCATGGGACCATTCCCTCTCTTCCCTTAGGTCTTTATTCAAATAAATAAGTCACCTTCTCAAGGAGACTTCACACAACTGACCAATAGAAAAAAACAAATAACAACCCCTCCCATCACTTCTTATTCCCCTTACCCTAATTTTATTTTTCTCCATAGATGTTTTCACCATTTGGCATTAACTGTGTGTTTTATTAATTTTAACTGTCTCCCTTTTCTAGATTTCAAGCTCTGTGAAAGCGGGAATTTCATCTGTTTTGTTCACTGCTGTGAAATCAGGGCCTGACATGTGGTAGGTACTCAAATCGCCAGTGAAAAGAGGAATGAATAATGAAAAACCAAGTTAACGGATCACTTTGTACCTGCCTGACTTACATGAACAGATGAAGACCATTCCTAAAAAGGTGTATCTTTCTAAGGGTTTATGACTTACTAAGTTCAGTACTAAAAAATGCACAACACCCGAAGCAGCATACAACAGAAGTACACAATACTGAGTTCAGCAACGAAATATCCAAATTATCAAAGAATCTGTAACTGCATAAATATCTTGAAGAGACCAAATATTTCCTTCTAAAAAGCACATTCTACAGCTAACGATCTACGGTCTCCTAGAGGATTTTTTTCCAGTTTCTTCTTTTCATTATCTTTAAACAGATGGAAGCAATAAAAGGCACCCAGCATGCTCAGCGTGCTAACTACGTGACTATAGCTCTTTTAAAATGCCACTGTCCCTTTAATTTTAAAATAAACTGTTTACACGCCCAAAGTTCAGAATATTAAGTGTTCTTGAACACACTAAGAAGTGCCTAAAGAACTAAAAATCCTTGACTGTATTACAATATTTAATTAGGAAAAGAAAAGAATTCTGTAATTAAGGTACTTTACATGATGGAAATGTGAAATGAAGAGCTTAAAATGAAATGATTTGACAGACTCCAAAGAAGTCTTCCTGCTCACAGCTTTTGATTGCCTGTGTTTTGTCTCTCTGAAATTGAAGACTGTAGCTTAATTAATCAACCATTACATCTCGGTCAACAAAAGTTTCAAAGATAGAAAAACAAAATGGAAGGGCAATAATAGTCCAAAGAGTGTTTTTTAATAACCCCAATTATTAAATTATAAGAGCTCACTCAACACGCTAGATTGTAAGTTCTATGAGGGTCGAGATTTTTTTCTCTGTTCTTCACGGCTATATCCCAGGAGCCTAGAATAGGTCTTGATACATGTCAGACACTCATTAAAAAAATTTGAAGGGTTAAGTAGTACCCTGAATACTGGACACAGTATAGGGCAAAGCTACTTGTTTTGATTACTGCCACCAGTGACAAAACATCACCTATGATGCATGGCTCCCTTTTGGTTTGGTTAGCATCTGGAAAGTGTATTTTACAGGGGAAAAAAGCAAGCTTATAACAGATTATTATTACATCCTGCTGCTTCTTTCAAAATAAAAACTTAGGTGGACCTAAAATTGACTATAGCTCTTGGAACTCCATCTTGTATTTGAGAGTACACCATTCAGTTAAAAATATTAAGAAATTCTTTGTGTAGCCTATGTTATTTCTCAATTTATTAGGGGCCAATACAGGTGTCTACTTCAGCTTTTTTTGAATTTTCTTTTTCCATCCACCCTCTAGCTGGAGTGAATATTAATTCCATATCCAAGGTGATGGGGCAAATGCATGAAAAATCCAGGCTCTAACCAGGCATATTTGAAGATCCTTAGATTGGGTATGGTGACATACACTATAGTTGTCTGCCAAATATCCTTTTCTCCTTCTTTCTCACTAGCAGAGTCCAGATTTGTTTCCAAACAGCAATATGCCCACCCAAAGAAAAAAAAACAAAAACCTACGTTCTCTGGACTCCTTTGCGACTAGAAATGGCCACACAACAGTTCTGGCCAGTGACATGAATTAAAAAAGGGGTTAGGTGGGATACTAGTCAGGCAGACAGCAGGAGCATGTGTTTTACCTATTCCCTTCATCCTACTGGAATGTAGATGCAATACTAGAAGCACAGCAGCCATCTTAAGACCATAAGGGGACACGCACACACCAAGGACAGCTGACAATAAGGAGAGAAAGGTCTAGATCCCTGAAGGAACACAGGAGCCACCACACCAGCTATGCACCGCCTACCTTATTTTTTTCCTTCAGTGAGAACAGAACCTCTCACTAGGTCAAAGCCACAGTTTTCAGGTTGTATTTCGTGATACAGATTTGAATCCTAACTGATACAGATATTAGTGGGGACTAGAAAACCAGAGGAAACGATAGCTTTTGGTAACTGCTTTCCCTAAACTTAACTTGGCACATTTATAAAAATGAAAACAAACTACATGCTAATATCCGATTTTTCACATTTTAAGCAAGGCAACAGCATTGAGAGACTAATTGTTGTCTGTTGCTAAGAGAAATTAACTTTAAGAAGGCACATTCTTTTATTAAATAAAATTAACTTAAATTCATACGGAGGTTGGGAAATTCAAGCACCACTAATGAACGTCTGAATTACAGAATTTAATTTTATCCCTTTTATCATGGTAATTAAGATAATTATTTGTATATAAATAATGTTTCCAAAATATTTGCTACCATCAAAAAACAGCTGAACCTCAAAGATTAAAATCCCTCCCAAAGCATACCAAAAACAATTGACTTGCAACATAAAGACAGTGTTTCCTACACCATGGTCAGCAAGTCAGACCAGCCTTACTGAATTTATCACAAATTGAGTTACTGCAGACAACACAATGCAGTTTTACTAAACACTCAACAGATGTTCTTTAAATAAGCCCTGGTCATTGTCAGGCTGGAGATGATGTGAGGCTTGACCTCTACAATCCCACAGCCTCTGGTTTTGGAGAAAAGAGAGGCTACTGCTCACATACAGCACATTCCACAGTGACTCCCAAACCCTGGGCGGTGCACAGCGGTGAACTGCATCCCCGTCCTCACCAGCACTCTGCCATGTGCCAAGAAGTCCTTCCACCGCCTTCCCACCCAGCAAACGCCTACTGACCCTCGAAGACCCAGAACCAACGCCTCATTCTCTCTGTAATGGTTACACCCTCAGCACCTTACATTCACACCTTTACTACAGCATGCTCTACACAGCACTGTAACAGTCTCTTTGTATATCTGGTACTTCTTATTTGACTATAAACTGCTCACCAAGACTATGCTTTCTTCATCTTTGTATCCCTAGAGTCCACAAAATTCATGTAAAAATAATCAAAGTTTGCTGAATGACTGAATGAATGATTCAATGAATACATGATGGCATTTACTATGGCCAGTATCATCGGAAAATGCATCAAAATTTAAGTTATGACTTTAGATGGACTCTTCAGAGGAGAACAAAGGGTTGTTTTGTTCACCATTTGGCCTAGAAATCTTCTAAACCTGGATATCAAAGGCCACCTTACATTTGAAAGCACTTGAGTATCTGTTCGTACAGACACTGTCTGACGAAGCTACAGCATCCAGATGAGGTAGAGACTGTGTGGCAATGGGGCGTATCAGAGATAACACTGGAAATCGGACGACTCGAGCTCAAGTCCCAGCCTGGCTACTTCCAGCTACCAGACGGTAATTGCTTTCCCTCCTACCTTGCAGGCTGCTGTGAGGATAACATTTTTTATTTGCTGCTGCTCCCCTGCCCTGAGCCAGAGCACACTGTCTGGCACCTAAGGGGCATGCACATGTCACTGAAGCAATGACCCGGAGAAGACACAGTGTCTGGCCTCAAAGACCAGGCCTTTGCCCACCATGCCCTGCAGGCTCACAATGCTTCTTTACAAAATCCCACTTCACTTTTCCTGCAAGTTCAAAATATCGGTTACTGGTCCTCAGTGTTTTCCTGAAAGACTATATGCCAGTTGTTGCCTTGACAATTCTGCTTGCCTAGGTTTAATTTGATATTGATTTAAAACGAAAGAGGGGGAAAAAAACCATAACCGTTGTACAATTAACGGTTAAGCTTACATAAAACTTGGTTGGAAACTGGTTGGTCTCTGCGACACTTTGTTTTCTCTAGAATGAAACTGCATTCCTTTTCAGGCTGAACAGGCCAAACTAAATGTTCAGCTGGAGAATCAAGGGCATGTTCACAATTATGCCTGAAAACCAACTACTTAATCTGTGTATTTTTATGATGCAAATTTTAAAAGTGGAATAATGTAGCCTGTGTTCATCTATTCCTAGGCTCTCTTTACACAGTGTACTCGTTCCATTTAAGGCTTCTCTTCAGAGGTGGTCAGCTGGTTCTGAAGCAGCAGTAGCTTGCACTGGAAAAGGCAAACTGATAATACAAAGCTTACTAGTATCCATAAAATAAATGTTTACACACAGACACGAAATTTGTACACAGTCATTCTTTGGTCGGTTCAACACACACATATTTCCCCATATAGGAACACGAGAGAGGATTTTAAGAAAGTATGTGTCACTTTTTACCTTCCTCCTTTATTTTCAGTTGTGCCATCTCCTGCGTGGGTGGGTTCCATTTTTAATTGTTTCCATGGTTTATCACACTGGACTACAGCTAAATACTCCCACATACCCATCAGTAACCAAAGCACACTTTCAGTCATCTTCATGGTTAACAAGGAAGATGACAGACAGCAAAGTAGGAAGAGAGAGCATATAGAAATAAGCAGAACTCAAACTGAATGGAAATTAAACTTCCCTTGCTGATGGTACTCACACACGCATCTTTCATTCAGGATGATACATTTACAAAAGCAAAATTCTATTAACTGGAAACGTATATGGGGAATTATATTACAGATACCGATTTCACTCTGTTATAAAATGCTGAAGAAAACTATTACTATGGAATTGGGGGGATGGAATATCAGCACATTAATACAGAATATGCAATTTCTTCTCCACGCAATATTAGGGTAGCATTATTTCATGAGGATACAATTGGAATTTTAAAGGGTCTCTGGGTGTTGTCCAATTGTCATGAGACTGCAGATTGCTCATCTATTAGAAACTCTGAAGATATTCTCCTTGGTGATAAGACAGTGTCCTCTGTTAAAACAATGATAATTTTTATCTGTGCTTGTCACCCAGTAAACTAGATAGGCTATTGATTTAGACTGGACACCCAAATACCCAAACAACAATGAACGGTGAATAAATTCAGTCATTAATAGAAGACAAAGACAGATCTGTTTTATGTAGCTGGTCAGCAGTCAGTCTATAAAGCAGAAATAATTTATAAAACCTCTGGAATGAACATTTTTCTTGTAAGTTTCTTACCTCTACGGAATCTTCCCAGAAATATGGTGAACAACATTTACTCTACAATTGCAAAAATAAATAAATATATGAAAGAAAGAGATATTGGATACTACTGGGCAAAGTAAGATACATGGACTCTCGAAACTCAATTTTGCTTGGGAAAAATGAAACTGATATACCCACTATTTGAACTTAACCTGCATTATATACCCAAGAATTATGTCTCACAGGTATAAAAAGGCATTTTGCCTTTCCAAGGCACTAGAGAAGGAAAACATTTCATTTAGCAATTTATAAAACATATGTGAGCCCAACACTTCAGAGTACTTTAAAACTAGGGGGTATTCTTTTTTCATAAAGTCAAGTCACATAAGCAAAAAGATACGCTTGCAATGCAAAAAGCATTCTTTTAGCTAATAAAGCAAGCTATCTTAGATTTGTCTCTCCATTACATGGAAAACCCAGTGAACCTAATCAGCTGAGGTTATCAGAGTTTTCTTTAATCAATCAAGAGTCCCATCCGCACTGTCTTCTCATCAATATTCCTCACCGCTTCCTCTTCCCCAATTACAAAAGACCAGATAACTCTGTGACTGATGGGAGATACGCACAAGCTTATTTTCCACTGTTAAACAGAGTTAACATACCCAGGGAAGCTATTTCAATTACTGAATAAATGGAAAAGGGTTAAATTGGAATTTAATGGAACAGGATTTAACAATGTTCCCAACCTCATCAAGCAGGCAAACAGGCAATTTCTGAGGAAAATATGCTAGAGAAGATAAATCTCATGAAAGGTAATGTAGAGACAGCATTCACATTTCAAGGTTATTTCAAATCAACAACAACAAAAAACTGAGCAGTATTTGATATGCCGTGGCCCATTAAGCCAAACCAGAAAGTTCTCTGCCCTCACAGAGCCCCGCTGCAGAGTTCCCACCTCCGTGCGTTTGTCCCACATGTGACCGCCTCCACCAAGCCTGCCTTTCCTGCCTCTTCTGCTATGTCACATGTGCCACTTTCCTCATTACCAGGTTCTTGGGTCACCTCCTTCAAGATGCCATTCCCAACTTTCATACACCACTCTTGAGCCTGTAAAGCCATCACATTTCTAAGGGCTTTAATTTTCAACAAATATTCTCCAGGTTCAAAAAAAGAACTGACGGCTAATGGTTTGTGGTTCTTTTCTAAAAACACACAGTAAAAGTTTTGAATCATGCCACTCATTTGCACTCAGAACAGGTACTACCACGCTTCATCTGGGTTGGCCTGTTTGTTAATGAGCCCATTTTCACCTTGCGAACGATAACACACAGGCACTTTACACTGCATTTTGACATATGAGTAAGTGTAGCATCATCTCAAAGTGAGGCATCATGTTTCCCAAACTGGGGTGTAAACTCCTTGAGAGAGAAACCTCTCAGGGTGCGTTCTTTACATTCTCTCAGAGCTCCTAGGTTTGAGCATTTGCTGCAGAGCAGGCTGGACCCACCTAGACTTCTGTCCTGAAGAAGAAGCTTGGGACAAAATGCTGCCCCACACCATTGAGATTACTAGTCTTCGGTCAATTCGCCCTTAGAACTGAAATCTCTTAACATCCAGATTACTGTTCTTTCCATTAAAGTCCAGTTTCTAAAGTGGGCCCTTTGCCTTCTCTTATTACTCACTGGGAGCCAAATACTTGGGTTGTGGCCCCAGCTCTGCTGCCACACTTCTACTTCTCTCGCTCAGCTACAAAATGCTGAAGCCCATTCCTCCATGAAAGTGCCACGATTCTCAATTTAAAACAGTTCTGTAAAGTGTAGCAATCTTCTAACAAAAGCAGTAATACCCTGACACTCAAGTCAGTCTCGAAGCATTTAACACCAAAATTCTAGGCTCCAACCCCTGCGCCACATGTCTGAGCTGATTCAACGGGCTAAGAGCAGTGTCTGCTTCCCAGCGCTGCTGTCTGTGGTGAAAGTCCAACCAAGCAATGAACGCAAGGCATTCAGCCCAATGCCTGGCATTCCGTAAAACACTCAGTAATTATCAGCTGTTACTAATATTGAAACAAATACAATTGGAACTAGTTCTACAGATTTCATCAAAACTCATAATTTCAATGTAAGTAAGTTGACAGAACTGAGTCTGTTTAGAAACGTCTTAAAAAAAAAAAAAAGGGAATAATGATGTATTCACTTGAATGCTACACAACATATAATCAAGAGAAAGCACATCCCAGTAATGCAGAATTTCTGTATTTAATTTTGTGTGATTCTCTTAGCTGAATCTTGTTTCTGCTAAAAAATAAACTGAACATAATTCTAAATAAAGCCATCTATCAATAAAGTGAAATTTTCTTTACTTGTTCTATTAAAAAGGTATACCGATACCTTTTTAATATATCCAGAAAAGACAAAAACTCTAATTAGAAAAGATACATGTACCCCAATGTTCATAGCAACACTAGTCACAATAGCCAGGACAGGGAAGCAACCTAAGTGTCCACTGACAGATGAATGGATAAAGAAGATGTGGCATACACACACACACACACACACACACACACATACACACACACAATGGAATACCACTCAGGCATAAAAAAAAATGAAATAATGCCATTTGCAGCAACATGGACGGACCTAGAGATTATTATACTGACTGAAGTAAATCAGACAGAGAAAGACAAATATCATGATATCACTTATATGTGGAATCTAAAAAATGATACAAACGAACTTATCTGCAAAACAGAAGCAGATTCACAGACATAGAAAGCAACCAAAGGGAAAGGGGAAAGGAGGGATAAATTAGGAGTTTGGGATTAACAGATACACACTACTATATATAAAACAGATAAGAAACAAGGACCTACTGTATAGCACAGGGAACTATATTCAATACCCTGTAATAACCTATGATGGAAAAGAATCTGAAGAATTTATATATATATATGTATGTGTAACTGAATCACTCTGCTGTACACCTGAAACTAACATAACACAACATAGCAAATCAACTACACTTCAATGAAAAGAAAAAAACAGGTATATTGACAGTGATTATTGTTCCCTCTAAACCTCCTTTCCACCTTTGTTAATTTCCCAAAAAAAGGCTTCAACAACAGTTAAATGTCCCATTTTTTCCTATCTACCCTGTTCATCTGAACTTTTCCCTCACCACTTCATCTCTTCTCCGAATCAGTAATTGCGAGGCCCCAACTGCTGCAGCACTGTCATTATCCTCAAGCTCCCTTCCAGCCTCTTCTCTGACCACTCATCACCATCTCTGGGTCCCCAGTTCTTTCATGAAGCTCCTGGAGAGCTTTATCTACTCCACAGCAACCACAGTCCTTCAGAACCTAACCACCTCTGCTTGCCTTATGAAAAGATCAAGAGTGTAGGACGCTTGGTGGACACCACTCTCCTTCTGGATGCTTAGTGGAGATTATCCTGTACTTCTTTCTATCTGTGAGACACAAAGCTTCAACATCAGTACTTTATCAAACAGTATCTCCCAGCGAGGTTTCCCTGACTGACCCACCTGAAGCCCCCTATTCCCCTTTGTCACAGCACAGTTTCCCTCACAACAGCTAGCACAGCATTACTAGTTGATGTCTGCCTCCTTCACCAGTCTGCAAGCCCATGAGGACGGGACTTTATTTATTCATTCATCAATGGATGCCAGATGTCTAGTACAGTGTCTCATAAAACAAAGTATTTAATGAAATTTGGGATACTTATGTGGTTCAGCACTGTGTCAGGCGCTATGGGGAAAAAAGGTAATAGAGATGGTCTTCCATTATGGAACTGACAACAGCAACAAATTTATTCGAGAAACTTACAATTTTACAGGACTTACCATTTATTTGGGAAACAAGACACACCAACTAAAGAAAAATATACACAAGGCATGGTACAGATTACAAGCACCCAACAGTAAAGAAGTCAGTGTTGAAAGAGATCAATGAATGACCACAGTCATCAGAGAAAGTTACGTGGATGAAGTAGGACTCATGTTGGTCCTTTAGCAGATGGAGTAAATTAGGGCTGGAGAAGAGTCCAGATGGCACTCCTCAATGAGAGGACGCTGGCAGAGCATATGCCAAGGAAGGAGATGTGTATAAGCCCGACCCACATGGAAATGAAACATTTAAGACTCACACTGAAGAGCGAGCTAGCTGTGCAGCCTGGAAACAGATTAGGAAGAGCCAGATTAGGAAGAAGCAAGAAGAAGCCTGAAGAAGAAGCCTTTGCAGAGGAGGCAAGAAAACCTTCCCAAGTCCAGTGGGGAACATCAGGCTGGCACTGGGAGAGGAATGGCCTGGTGGTTACAATCAGCCAGCTAACAAAAGACTGGAAGCAAGGAGACCAACAAAGATGTGGTGGTCTTTCCTAGGGTAACGACAGTGAGAACAGAGAAGTAACAAATACCCAAGATTGTTGAAGTTCCTACAACTGCTACCTCTATGTTAGAAAAGGAGAAGAAAAGCAAAAAGGGAGAAATGATGTGGTTTCAGTGGGAATAAGAATTAACATGCATTCTTTGCCTCAGATGAATGTACACTACATGCCTGGGAGATGAGAACAATATAGTTACTATCAGTGACAAAGGCTAAGTCCTTATGCCCCCTGGTTACACATAAGATGAGCTAAGTGAGGTTGATCCCAAGAATGAACCGTTGAAAATCTATCAGGGACCCAGCACAGCTATGAACCTATGAACCACCGAAGACCACTATATGACCTGCTCCCTGAAGATGTGCAAAACGACGACGCCACGTGGCCGGCATTTCATGGCACCAGCATCCACATTAACAAGGCAAAGCTCAAAGTCACACTAATTCAAATGTTCAAGGCTGGTACTTAGAGAAGTGAGCAATGGAGTACTTGCCTCAAATAAAACAGATAATTTGTTTTCCTTAAGTAAAAACAAAGAAGTGAAAGGTAATGTTATTTTATGCCCAAATCCCCAAAGCCACATATGTTTCTAAGACTCTTAAGACCTACTATGACCAAAGAACTGTTAAAAAAAAAAAATAGGAAAACTATATTATTATCTCTCAGCTTGCATTCAAGATTGAATTCTATTTCTTAGGCAACATGGGTATTTGGGTAGATAAATGGATATTGGTAGATAGTTATATTGCTCTTTATACCTCATTCTGAAATAAAGGCAAAATTATAATTGTAACTGCTGTGCTGATAAATTAGTTACATTATTTTAGTGGAGAGCAATGATTTTTAAACAGGCTGGAGCAATATGAATAGTCCAAGCTGAAGGATTATTTTTTTCAAGCTTGAGAAGTATTTAAATGTGTTTGTTATATGGTACTGTATCTTTGTCTGTAGTTAAGGAAATAAACACAAAGAAAACCAGAGCAATAGGAACAGCTAAGAAAGTCACACTATCATGATCATTTCATCATTCACCCGTACAAGTGTTTATGGAATCCTGACTACATTTCCGGCACATCGAGGGCAATACTGTACAACGAACACCTCCTTCACGAAGTTCACGTCCTAGCATTTGCTTTGACTTCAATGTTCCAAATGGTCTTCTGGGTTGGAGAAGATTCCAATCTGAAGAACCAGTTACACTGTGCGCCGGCATCTGAGCCTTGAAACAAATAATGTAACCTCTCCAACCCCTCATTTCCTAATCTGAAAGATAGGAATTTGATAGGGCACCAGATACAACAATGTAACTGTGGTAGGCAACCACTAGAATAGCCCCAACAATTGCCGCCTCCTCAAACTCATGCCCTTGTGTAATCCCTCCCCTTAAACGTGGGCTGAACCTAGTGACTTGCTTCTAATGCATAGAACATGGCAAAAGTTACAGGTATCACTTCCAGTATTAGGTGATATTGTCACTTTGTTTTGCTCACCCTATGAAGAAGTCCTATGTAGCAAGGAGTTCTCTGGCCAATAGCCAGCACAGAACTGAGGCCCTCAGTCCAACAGCCGCCAGGAAATGAATCCTGCCAAGCCCATGGGTGAGCTAGGAAGTGGCTCCTCTCCTAGCTGAGGACTCAGATGAGACTGCAGGCCTGGCGGACACTTTGATTGTAGTTTATGACAAACCTTGAGGCCAAGGCACCTAGCTAAGCCACACCCAGATCCCTGATCACCAGAAGCTGGGAGAGAATAAATATTTGTGGTTTTAAACTGCTAATTTTGGAAGAATTTGTTACACAGCAATAGATAATATAAATGCAATTTATAAAATAAAGTACATTATATAAGGTTTTTAAAAATTACATCTGGGATAATAGTAAACAGGATTTTTTAAAGTCCTCTTAAGACCTTCCTTGTCTTGAATAAAAGTAATCTACTTCTTATCCATTATCATCTAATACACGTGAAATCTAATTAATTCATCAATGGTACTATCCCAAATTAGAGGTGAATCAACTATCAAAAGAAGAATTTTGACAAATTTTATGAAGATACCAGTGCTACTTGGGGACACACAGGGCCAAAACATAAACGGAGAGTAAGAATGAACATTACTATCAGACAAAAGTCTTTAGAGGGGGAAAAAAATCAGCATCAAAGAATATACTGAATGATAAAGGAGCAGCCTGCTAGGAAATAACCCCGCATCTGTGGTTGTCTGACACTGCCTCACAACATACACGGCAGAAATTCAGACTTCATTTTTTTACCCCTAAATCTTCGCTGAATAACAGCTATATACACTGTATGAGACATACGTTAAAAAAGAAAAGGATTACTACCTTAACCAAATCTGCTAACAGAATTTATATCCAAGGCTACTTGCATAAGAAATATGATTTAAGCATTTCAAAGACAGGATTAAATGACATTAACATAATACAGATATATTGTTTCAGTGGTCACGGGCATGTAGTTTGTTTCAATGGCATGGATAGTAGACATCGTGTGTGAGACAGTGAATCACTGGCCCCAATCCTTCACCCTCCACTTAGCCATACCCTTTGCCACCTGACCCCGCACCTCCTCCCACTAGAGGCAAAGTGTACTTCCCCATCCATTTACTTCAAACTCTGCCTCAAGACTTGCTTTGACCAATAGGATATGAACAGAAGTGACAGCATGGTGGTTCTGAGCCTAGGCTTTCCTGCACTTCATGTATTTGGGTTCACCCAGTGAAGCACTGCAGCCAGCTTGTACCAGCTCAGGAAAAGCAGCTGTTATATTTTCAGCAATTTACAGGCCAGTAAACACAACATACCCATTAGTAAAAATTAAATTACATAAATTTAAAAATACATATTTTAAAAGGTACTCAAAATTCACAGCTGCCTAATTATTTTACTACATTTTACTATCACATGTGCTTTTGAGGTGGTCTATTGCATCCGTATGATGAAAAATACCGTATAATCATGTTACTGTGCAGTTCTTCCCAGTGATGTCACATTGGTGGCTTGAAATCAGCCATTATAAGAGTATATGCACCACAGAAATGGGCAAATGCTACAAATCAGGGCTCGTCTTTTCCAGAGAGCTGGGTTAGGCTTTTATCACCATGAAAAATGCTTCCTGGTAGTGTCTACCCTTTCAGCCTGTTCCAGAAGGAACACATATGCAGCAGACCTGAGCCCAACCGGACCACAGCTGGAAGCAGAGCCACTGGCCAAGCCCAGCCCAGGTCAGCCAATCCACAGTCAACCAGGAGAACCCTGAGTCTGCGAACAAACGCTGATTGAATAAGCTGATTTAGGAGAGGAAGAGGCCCTACTCATCTACACAACCCCAGGGAAAAGCATAGAACCTAGCCAAACCCTTGTGCTCAGACACTGATTACTGCAACTGTTCTCACTTCTCAGTTGATGCTTTATCCATTCACCTGCCAGACAATCCTAAACATGTCCCAGAAACAAAACTCAATAGCACAAATTCAGTCAGCATTTCATAGGAGCATATATGCTCAAGTACTCTATATAAATGGTACGACATCCAAGTGGATCAATTCAGTGTTTGGGCCAGGTCTTCCAGGAAACATGGCATCACAAAAGCGGGAACGCCCTGTGCTCCCAACAATGGGGAGAACACACACATGTGGAAACCACCACATTCTTGATATACTTTTTCTAAATCCAAATTATACATACCTATTAATTACACTTATGAAGATACGTCCAAACTACCCAGCTAAAACAGGCCATTTTCAGTAGAAAAGTAAAATGTAAAAGTATCCTGAAACTTAATCTTTTTTTTTAACATCTTTATTGGAGTATAGTTACTTTACAGTGGTGTGTTAGCTTCTGCTTTATTTGAACAGTCCCAATTCATACTGGATGGTCATGACGACAAACCATCAGGTCTTACTTTAAGATTTTTGCTTTAAGAATTAATTCTGCAAGGATGACTACCCTGCAAATAATGTAAAAACCAACTTCATTTTAGCCAGGCTGGTAAATCAAGCGTACTAAAGCCATTCCACTAGATGACAATTCAAATATTGAAAGGAAAATAAAATATTTGACAAGGCTTTCATTTAGAAATATCTCAGGGTACAGTTCAATCAACCATCAATCTCTTCTTCTGAGATTGTTAGCCTGCAATCAAGTATTAAAATTCATAATGCCATTTTCCTCAGAGAGTTGGATAAAAAACTCAGTAGGAATGCCACAGAAAGGATAGAATCATTTAAGAAAAAAATAAGTTAAATCATCAATCCATTACTGTCTTTCTCTGCTACCATTTAAATATACACCCAAGGCATTTCCAGTATAAAAACCAAAATATAAACTGTGGAAGAGACAGTCACCCTGTTTTATTTTCCTGCTTCTGCTGGACTTCACTCTTAAGCATCCTGTACATTCTTTTTTCACCAAGTATTTTTTCTGCTCAGCTTGAATCTCTGCCATGCCAAGTTAAACTTTCCCAAATCTTCTTGTTCTAATCATAGCACGGCAAACTCTGGTAAAAATAACTAAGTAAAGCTTCCTTAAAACAACTAGGATCTATAAGAAAAAGCAGCTTCAGAATTAAGATTTTTTAAAAATATTATGGCCAAAGTCACCATGTTACCACAAAGTCTGAAACGTCATGTAAATACTAAGTGCAATTCACACACACACACACACACACACACACACACACACACGGGCTACATTAACTACTCAAACTTAAGAATTTCCCTCAAACTGTATATGCACGGTATGTAAGTGACTTATTAGATATAAAGTACAGGTTATTAGAATTAGGTCTCATTCCTGTCTTGACCCCTATATTTCTAAAGTTCAACTCAAAAACTCAGTATTTTCCCCTTTATATTTAAGGCAGCAGAGATCAAGGCATGAAAACTGAATGGTCCAGTCAGTTCAAGAAGCAATGATGGTCCATCAGTGGCAAAAGACACAGGAGTTCACCCTGTGTGAGTATATAATGGGCTTTACTTCTTGTACCACATTGCGGGAGCCCAAAACCCATCACCCCCAGGCCATAGGAATTTTGTTTGGTTATGCAGACACTAAGTCTTCAATCAAACTACAAACCACCTAAACCAGAGTTAGATTAGACTTAGGACATTGTAACTTCTCAATGTTTCCCCTTAATGAAACACTGCAAATAATTCTAGGTAATGTTTTTAAGAACTGGTTGATCTATGCAAAACATTAGATAACTTCCCACCTTCAGGATACAGTAAACACGTAGCTTTTGCTCCTATTTATTTTTTTACTCAATATCTAAGTCATTTGGTGAAAAAAAAAGTCTATTAGATATTTTGAAGCTAATTATTTAGCTGTTAGACTCAAGGGTAACAGGGCAGCCACTTGGAAGTGGGAGGAGAGAGTGTAGAGGTCTGAAAAACTAGTTTTGAAGAGGGATCTTCCAACTCACCCTTTCTTTAAAGATTTAAAAATTTGTTATGGAGATACGAAATACTTAAATCATGTCCCAGTCAGTGATTCTGGTGCCAAAGTTTTGAGAACTCAAGTTTTTCAGTAGAGAATGAGGAAACAGGTTATGAGCAACAGCTTACTTGGCCAGGGATTCAGTATATGAAGGCCATTTAGAAGTTTGTTTATGAAGCACTGACACTGATAATCCCAAGTCTTAGTACTACAACAGCAGTGACGTGCCTTGGAAAAAACAATCGATGTTCTATTACATTTGGAGGCAGAGGGCAAATCTCCAAGTTTGAAATTAACAGGAATGACTTAGACAAATAGCAAAGTAGGACTACCTTATTTAAAGGCTATTTTAAAAGTCATTTAAATGTTCAATCACACTGATAACGATAAGCTTTCAGAAGTTACAGGCTTTAAGCCTAGGCATTGCACAGAGACATGAGTCAATCTCGAGTCTGACATTGGCTTCTGTCAGCTAGGGTAGCTGCTTGGGGCTAGAGCATTCTTGAGTTATTTGGCCTGTTCTTTGGTTGTGATAAATGGTTTCATAAAGTCCTCATGGCACATCTGACATCATCCACTAAAGTTTAGGAATAAGTGAAACCTGTCTTGGAATTAAATGGAAAATAAAGGTACATGATTTTCTAATACTTGATGTTAAAACAGATTAATAAAGAAATTAATAATATCTCTATGAACATGGATAATGAACGTTGTATTCGTCCCAAAAATAATACTAGCTTTCTGGAAAAATTGTATTAGATTTATACTTTATCACCATGTTTTTGTTATTCCTACATAAGCTAAAGTGACAAGTTAAGCAGCAAGAGAATGTTACTTTTTTAAAAGTAGCAATTGAAGAGAATTTTTAGCACTTAGAGAAGCTCAAGTTTTCAGCAAGAAGTAAAGGATTAAAATAAGAGTCTATAATTGAGATTTAAAATATATGTTGCTGTCACAGTTCAATTTCTGATGTCTGCCTATAACTAGTGGCATACCTTATAAATCTGGGGCTCTAAAAACAGTCAAGATGATTTATCACAAAACATTTTCTGTAAGTATACCCTTTATCAATGATTAATAACTAAAAAGTTCTCTCATCCAGATATCTGATTGAATAGCAAAAGGGCGGGTTTATAGCGTTTACCCACTGCATGTTGTCGAGGGCATGAATATGAAGCAATGGTGGGCGGGGGAGTGAAATGTACAAGGCACATTGTCTCAGTCGTTAGCAAATGCCTTATAATTTCTCACGCTATCAGTCTCAATTCCAGGACATTTTAACCTGTTACCGTAAAATCAGAGCATTAGCATTATATGGAACAAAAGATACAACTATCTTACATCTTATGTGAATAAAGAAAATATTTCTCTGCAAAATGTTTTAAAACTAAAAGGTGGGGAAAAAATTCAAATCTGGGAAGAATGTGCTACTAGGAGAAGGAGGAAAGGGGAGGAAAGATGGAATGCACTGCAATTTGAAGGACAAAATAAGAAGGTTAACATAGGAAAAGTTAAAATTCAAAGTAAAATGGCAAACACTGCCAGAGAATTCCAAGCAGTTCAAAATGGTTTATTATTATAAAAGCACATAACTTTAGACCCAATTTACCTTTTTTTTTTTTTTTTAAATAATAAAGGGGCAGCTAAGCAAATATTCTAAGAGTGCTCTGAAGACATTTAACTACTTGGGAGAAAAAAACTTTGTCCAAGTCTCTCTTTACACATAGACAGTAAGTTAGTTAAGGCATAAAATCACCTTCCTTAACTGTGTTCCACTGGCTGGGAATTATGTACATACGCAGTTGAAAATCATAAAGTTGAGATAAATATTCTTTAACTCCAGACCACCCAACACCACTACCAGCTCCCAGAAGCCCCAGCTCAGTTGTTACATTATAAAAATAGCATTGACCTGGACATGGTCTTTGCCCGTCATTTTGAGAAACTAACTGGAATAATTTTTTCCCTTCCACTTCATAGTCTGAAAGACTTAAATTTAGGATGTCACGTTTTAGGCAATGGGTCTATGAAGTCAGTGCACCTATAAAAGCAATAGATAATGAGTAACAGAAACTTAGGTCTTAATCCAGATTTTTCTGACTCAGAAAAGTGGTTTAAAGTACAGCTCTTCATCTCTCTGGGCCTTAGTTTCCTCATCAGTAACATGAAAGACCTGGGTTTACAGTGGTTCTACGCTTTCCTGGTCACAGGGCCTCCTGTGATATTTGTAGTAAAATCCCCAGGATATCCCCCTGCAAAAAAATGGACACATGCTCACCACTTGATTTGTGACTATGGGGAGGTAGACCACCACCCTCTCCCTGAAGCCCACCCATCAACCCCACCTCTAATCACTCACTATACTGCAGGACTTCTCAGGCCCCACCTAGCTCTCACACTCTGACCCTGTTATCAGGGTATACAACCCCTTGATAAATTACCTTCCAAAATGAAAATATTGGGCCATGCCCACCTAATGATAAAAGGTTAGAGCCTGGCTATGACACGGTCATGTACATTTCAGAGAGCTAAGAAAAGTCCTTATGTGAAAGCTTCTTCAATTTCAATTAAAAAGAAGAACAACTACTTCAAATGTAGCTCTCCAAAACAAAGAACCCTAACTCATTAGAACTGTGTCTTTGTGGTCATCTCTTCTAGATCCCTATTTGAGAAATTACATAGTGTCAGTTTGGATCCCAGCTTCTGTAGGCTTGACCATCCCCACCTGTAGCCCTTGGAAGCCAACCCTACCAGATGGAATGCCCCCATTCTGGAATAGTAATAATTCCAAAGCCATGCATACCTCTCTCAGGGAGACTCAATCCATGAACTGAGCTGAGCCTATGAGCTCTCTCTCTCAAAAATGTGAATTAAGAAACAAAGCAACTAGAGTAAGATGGTAGGAAACTATGAACAAAGATTACCCAGAACACAGATTTTGATTGACACAATAAATGTGTAATAACCATTTTCATGCTTTCCTCTGCCTAAATGAAAACTGGCAGAAGTGCCAATAATCTCCTTAATCCCTGGAGAAATGAAGGTCTGATCAGTAGATCCTTATTACATAAAGAATTTAAGAGCTATTAATATTGTTCACACATATATCTAATGGAATCTTAATATTTCCTTTTTTAAAATATTTCCTTTTAAATCTGAAAAAAAAAGGAAAAACTAAGTCACACTGAAGTTTTCCCCAACATTAACTACCAAAATCAAAGGATATAGTTCAAAAAAAAAAAAGGCTTCTAAATGAACACTTATTTATATAAAGGACTCTATAATACAGAGCACAGTAACTCATATTGCAAATACTATTACAACTCTTCATCAAAATTCATTTTCTACTTCTGAAAGCTATTTGGATTACTTGAATATGATAAAAAAAAAAAAAAAAAAAAATCAAGCCATGCTCTTCTTTCCCTCCCAACAAATCCTTTAGAAACAACAGCAACAATTTAGGAATATAAATGGATTTTCCATTTGCAAATATACTTAATGATGACTTAAACAGAAGGAATATAGCTTAATTTTTTGGAAGGAGATTGAACCCGGAGGAATATGTTGTTTGCGGAGGGAAAAAAAAAAAAGGAAAAACTCATCTGGACCAGCAAAATAAAAAGAACGTCAAAAGAAAAAGCCTGGTATTAAAAAAGCAGCTGAAGCCAAAGAGAAATTTAAAAATACAGCACTCTGATGCCTAGTCTAACAGTGATGGAATAGGGGGTGCCCATCCTCTTCACGACATTAAATACTGAAGAACACCTCACATTAAAAGCCTACATATACCCATTTGAAATCATTTCAGTTTTACATTCTCACTTCTTTTAATTCCTTTTGCTACCTTGGACTTTACATGCAACTATAACTAATGTTGAAAATCAAACTCTGATTTTAGAAGATACGTGTGGCTATCATAATATGAGACACCATCCCACTCAGGGTACATCAATAGTTTCAAAAGATATTACCTCAATAATAAGGGAATTTCCACACAGATTTCCTTAAGTCGGCACTCTTGGGAAGTCCCTTCCAAATGGTCCCTTCTTCTGAAAAAATATGCTTCCCCTGACACTTCACAGGAAGCAGAAAGTTAAAGTGGATTTTGCTGAAGTCTACCCTGCAAGTACTTTTTGTATTTAATTCTATAATGTCAGACAAATGACCCAACCAAAACCCATTTCTCTCCTAAAATATACATCTGAGCATAAGCCTATGTCAACTTATTAATATATATATTAACAGTCATTCAGGGACTTCCCTGGCAGTCCATCGGTTAAGACTCCGCACTTCCATTGCAAGGGGCACGGGTTCGATCCCTGGTTGGGAACTAAGATGCCACATGCCACGCCGCACAGCCAAAAAAATTACAAAAATAAAATTAAAATTAAAAAAAAAAAAGCCTCAGAGCAATGATCAGCTGCCCGTTAACTCAAAAAAAAAAAAAAAATTCAGTCCATTGAAAGAAAAATTAAATAATACGCGTTCAGAAATTCATATGTCCAAAAGCTACAGGTTCAATTTTAGATTAGAACATGAGCAATAACATAAGAACTACAGCAAATCATAACCCATGGTATTAAACAGAAAAAACAACACTAGACAGCATAAGAGACAGCGCAATACAGTTCAGAACCAGTATTTGACAAAGTGCTCGGCTACTGATTTTGAGTACTCTCAGAACTGAGTATTCTCAGCATGTATAATTATGGGTAATAACACCGTAATTATACCTAGTGATTCTTGATGGGGATAAGATTAAGAGTCATTTTAAAAAGAAAAATTTCAAACCTAGACAAAAGGAGAGTATAACGAACGATCCAGCTCCTACTATCAAGTCATGGTCATTCTTGTTTCCTCTGTCCCTGCCCACTTCCCCACCCTCCTAGGCATCATTTCATTGCATCCATAAAAACTTCTGTCTGTATCTTTAAAAGATAACTCATTTTAAACATAACCATGAAATCACACCTAAAAAACTGAACAGTTAATTCCTTACTACCAAATATCTAGTCATTGCTCAATTTCCCCAGTTGTCTCAAAATGTTTTTGGTTTGTTTGAACTGAGGTGCGAATAGCATTCATACATTGCGATTGATTGATACCTTTTTAAAGTATTTTTTAATCTTTAGGTTCCTACTCCATGTTCTTACCCATTTCAATTTATTTGTTGGCAAAACCATATGGTTTGTCCTATATATTGTTTTCCATGGTTCAGATTTTGCTGATTGCAACCCTATTTAACAGGTCTCTCTTTTCCCAGTATTTCTTGTAAACTGGCAGATCCAGAGACCTGAACAAAATCAGTCTGGGTTTTTTTTGTTTTCGTTTTTTTGCTAGAATACATCCTAGGTGGTGTTGCCTACTTCCATGTTAAGTTGCTGCTAACGATCATTACCTGAATCCATTACAGCTGACCCTCGAACAACACAGGGGTTCAAGTGCCAACCACCATGCAGTTGAAAATCTGCGGATAACTTTGCAGTTGGCCCTCCATATCCGCAGTTCCACATCCACAGATCCAATCAACCATGGATTTTTACAGTACCATAGTATTTATTGAAAAATATCCACATATAAGTAGACCCGCACAGTTCAACCCTGGCTGTTCAAGGGTTAACTGTATTTTATTAGTGTTTCCAAAATGGTAACATTCTAAATCAATTCTTCTTCATATATTAGCAAAAAAAAAAAAAAAAAAAAAGAAAACACTTCTGTAAAGAGAAAGATCAATTATTTGGTTATCCTGAGGAACAATTCCAACTGGAGAAGCAGGATAAATGATTTTTTTTTCTCTTTTGATTTTTAAGGATTTTAGTTGTCCTTTATGGTGGTAAGGACTTTAAAGATGAGATTTACTCTCTTAACAAAGCTTTAAGTGCACAATACATAATTATTAACTATAGGCACAATTTTTTTAATTTTAATTTTAATTTTTAATTATGTAAAACCACTGCCCTAAGATAGAGACCGTTTAGTCAGAAGAAGCACTACAGATTTCTGAGGCGAATCCCAGACAGGAATTCTTCCTAGGGGTAACAGATTCTCCCCTCACTTACGGCAGACATGATGATAAATTTCATAGGCATGTTTATTACAACACTCTACAATACAGGCTGATGGAATTCCACGGATGCTAACTCAGTAGAAACAAGTCTACTGAGTTAGACTTGTTAACTTGATACCTGTTAAGCATCATGTATATGCTAATGACTACAAATTTATATCTCTAGCCTGAAGATCTCCTCTGAGCTCCAGACTCAGGTACCCAACAAGCTATAAAACTTTGATACTCGGTTGTCCAATAAGCACCTCAGGCATGAGATGTTTTCATATCTCATAACTTAGACATCTTGAAGTATGGATGTAGACTGCATACCAGTCCACATCCCTGTACTAAAATTGAAATAAAGTTTCAATAAAATTGAAACTTTTAAGCTACAATTTTATTTTTTAATTATGCAAAATATTTACTTTTCCTTTTCAGTTTTCTCTTCCATTTTTTAACATAAGCTGCCACTCAACAGCAACTAGACTGACCACCCTCTCCGGGAAATACTCTCCCCTCTTGGTTTCTATGACATCATGCTCTCCAGGTTTTCCTTGTCTCTCTGGTTTTTCCTTCTCACTCTCCGATTGTTCCTTCTCCGAAACCTCTACTTAGTGGAGCTCCTCAGGGCTCAAACTAGGATCCCTTCTCTTCTTTCTACACCTTCTCCCCAGCAAATTATCTGTTCTTATGCCATTAAGTATCATCTATATGCTAATGACTACAAATTTATATCTCTAGCCTGAAGCTCTCCTCTGAGCTCCAGATTCAGGTACCCAACTATCTATAAAACTTTGATATCCGGTTGTCTAATAAGCACCTCAAGCACATACAAAGCAGAACCCTAAACCACTACTGTTCCCGCACACGTGCCCCTCCTGTCCTCTCCCATCTCAGTAAATGGCAGCTGATTACTCGAACGGAAAACCCAAGCATCATCCTTGATTTCTGCCTCTGCCTCATACTTCTTAGCCAATCCTGTTGTAAGTTTTGTCTTTTCCTACTTCCTGTCCCCTCTTCTCCATCTCCTGTGCCACCGCCTTCCTCCCCTCAGGAAACTCTATGTCCTCCTCTCAGTCCCCCAAGCTTCAGGCCTCTCTCCACACGAGGCATCACCCAACATCCAGAGTGGTCCTTTTCAAGACTAATTTGAACATACCACCCTGAAGTGTAAAATGGACCAATGCCTTTCTTTCATACTTTAATTCTATAGTCCCTCTCAAGGCCTACAAGGTCCTGCATGATCAGCCCTGCCTTCCTCTCCAATCCTCTTTTGTTAAATTCTCCTGCTCTCTTGCCCCCACGCTGAACCACAGTGGCTTCCTCTCAATCCTCAAAGGTGCCAAACTCTTCCCTCTGCCTCGCAACCTCAGCACAGGTGGTTCCTTTGGCCTGCGAGCTCTTCACTGCACTCTTCTTCCATTTTTACATGGCTGGCTCCTCCTCACCCTTTTAGCTCTCTGCTTAAATGTCACCTCTTCTAAGAAGCCCTCCCTGACAATCCCTACGCCCAGCACTTCAACTTACATATAATTATGTATCACCCAGCATATTAACTTCTCACGGAGGGAGGGTCTGCATCTTGCTCCCTGCACTGGCTCACAGAATGCACTATATATACATTGTGCGCTACTTATTGGGCATTGGCAGATTTCATCCCAGCCTCCCCAAGTATTCCTTGTCTATTTCTGACTCACTTGGTAACCGAGTCCTTCTACTTCTTCTCTACTCAAGAACTTCAGAACATCTAGCCCATCTCTTAGTTTTATCTCACTGGACTATGCAGTAGATTCACAGACCTTAAAATGAAGGCTACAGTGACTATTCCACCTAGAAAAGAGTCCTTTGGTACACAGATCCCCAAGCAATCCAAAAAGATAGAATTCAGAGGGCCATGAACTTGGATGAGAAAACAATTCCATGTTTTGTTCAAGCTCTTAAATTTAGCATTTCTACTCATTATGAAGGTTGGCTACAAACTACTGTACTAGTTGCAACACCTGTGACTTTGTCACCAATGGAAATCTTCAGATGTTTTCATATCTCATAAATTAGACATCTTGAAATATCATTTATCCTCATTACTACTTTGAAATCACAATTATTAAACCTACTACTAGATCTTGTCAGTCAATGCTTTAATAAAGGAGCAAATATTTTTCTGTATTATACATTTTAATATTTTGATAACTATATTTCAATAAAATTGGTTTCCTTTGTAACCCTTGTGTTTTATTTTATGTATTTAAAGTTTTGCCTGGGTCCACATACTAGTGATATAATGAAGGGGTAAGAGGTAAAAGAAATCCATCCTAGTGGGGACAAGCATTCACTTATCAACTTGCCCAGAATTGCCAGCACATGGTGACAATGAAAAGGAGACTGGCTTTTTGTCAGTTTTAGTATTGTTTTTAAGTTCTCTCCAGGCCATGCATCCCCATTTTGCCCGCACCCAGAGTGTATCACTCCCATCACCCTTTCCTTGCAACACCGCTGCCTGGACCACCACAGACCTCCCCAGTCTTCCAACAGGGCTCATGACACACAGATGGTTAAAGAATTCCTGAGCTGGAACTTCCATATACTGTAAGAATAAGGAACCCTTGAAGATTCATAAAAGTGACTAGGTAGCTAATTTTAAAATCCTTGATACAGAAATGAAAATCAGCAAAAATTTCATCAAGAAAACAGAAAACATGTCAACTGATACAGAAGAAAGTTTTAAAATAAGAGAAATTGAAACTTTCAAGCTACAATAAAATGGATAATTTCACCCATTCATATACCACTAAAATTGATAGGAAGCAATCAGTACTCTAAGAACATACAGAACTCTTACAAATCAGAAAGAAAAAGACCCAATAAAAAATGTTAAAGGACACAAATTAGCAAGTTAGAGGAAAAAAACAAAACTGTCCACAAACATATGACAATTTTCTACTTCACTAGTAATCAAAGAACTGCAAATTGATACAGGATAATATTTCATCTATGCTAGATGATAATATTATCTAGATGATAATATTTGCATCTATCAGATTAACAAGTTTTAACAATAAATAGTACCACTTAGTACAAACAAAAGGATAAGAGAAATACTCATATACATTACATTGTTTTTCTAAAGGACAACATGGCATACACATTCAACATCTTAAAAACTTATCGACTCTCTGTCCCAGCAATTCAACTTCCAGGAATTTATCCTAAGAGGAAGATCACACAACTGTGTAAAGATTCATGTGAAAGTGTGTGATCAAAGCATGATTTACAACTACAATTTTTTTTAAACAAATAAGAATAGTACACATATCCAAAAAGAAATTAAATTATGGTAAATCCATGTAATGTGCAATCATTTAAAACAAAAGTCTAGTTTTTCTGATATGGAAAAATACTTAAGATATATTAAGTGGAAAATCTAGATTATGAATTTATATGAATTTATATGAATTTTATGAATTTTTATGAATTTATATATATCTCTTATGAGCCACATCTTGGTTTTATTTTTAAGTACATACATGTACATAAAAGCCTGAAGGCTATCAATATTTCCAGAGTAGTGCCACCTATAGGTCATATACAAATGACTTTTTATAATTTAATTTTCTGATATTTTTAACAAAATAACGTATTACTTTTGTGATTAAAAAGTATTTACCTTTTAAAAATGAAATTACCATGTTTAAAATATTCTGGGTCATAGAGTAAGATGAAAAGTAAGCATCCTCTTAAACAAGATGACTTCTAAAGACAATCTTGGTACGTCTCCCAAACCTACTTTCAGGTATCTCCAAGTCAAGGTGGCATGCCCTTCTCTTTAGTATATAGCCTGGCCACATATGCCATACTAAATACTCAACACAGGAAAGCTATACCCCAGGTACTATTAGTAATTACCATCTCAATGTCAGTACCACCAAATACTTATCAAAAGCTGGGTGAAGGGAAACAAGGTTGAGGGATCATGATTTGAAGGATACGGAACCCACTTTTCTTCTCTACTCTACATCTAGAGCACGCCAGAATCAGCCGAGAAGCAGTTCTGGCCTCATAATTTGCTCCAAACACCACCTCTGAGTATTAAGCCTACCACTCCCCATCCCTTATAGACTTGTTTCTACTGAGTTAGCATCTGTGGAATTCCATCAGCCTATGTTGTAGAGTGTCGTAATAAACATGCCTATGAAATTCATCATCGTTGTCTACCATAAGTGAGGGGAGAATCTGTTACTCATGGGAAGAATTCCTGTCTGGGATTCGCCTCAGAAATCTGTAGTGCTTCTTCTGACTAAACGGTCTCTATCTTATGGCAGTCAGGTGGGGATATGGTCATACATGCCCCTGAGAACCTGACGAAAGTTGTGACTCCTCTCTCCATATGCACACACTACACTTTGCAAACAATTTCAGGGAGTGCAGAGACATCGCCCCCGTCTCCAGGTTAAGAATCCACATCTTACGGACCAAGCTTCCTTCTCACAAGTTCTTTTCTCACATGGACTGCTAGAAAGTCTCATTTCCAATTTAACTCCCACCTTCAGCAAATACACAGCTCATCTTGGAATACATATGCAATAGTTGCATACCAGTCCACATCCCTGTACTAACCAACCTTTAACTTATTGTTTTGCTGAAGTTCATATACCCTAGCAAACTGATTTCTGGGGAACAAAGGTAGCAAGAGGAGTATCAACAGCAAAACATCACGCTAATTCCAAAACCTAGTCTGAGTCATCGGTGGGATCAAACTTGTATTTCTAGTTCTCTCCTTTTCCAGGCATATAACAGCATTGCCCTTCCTGGTTGCAGACCACGTAACAAGTTCCAGCAAATGAGTTGCAAGCAGAAGTAACACGTGTTATTTCCAGACCAGCACACTTAACTGCTGATGGAAAACCCTCAGAGCTCTTTTCCTCTGGCACCACTCCCAGCAAGGTTAGAAACAGAGGCTGCTCAGGGAGTCTGAGTCCTCAGGTGACCACAATGCCCTTGTGGACATGTGATGGGCCTGATGCTGCTCTAAGCTAGAGAGATCTGGTGGTGTTTTTATCTGCTTAAGTGGACTGATGGGATTGATGTGTAAAAACAAGAAGCCATACACCTCTCTCTCTCGGGAACCTAGACCCTAAGATTTTCAAAGGAAACACAGGATGGCAGGGGTCACATCCTGGAGGCAGGCCCAGGTTTTCAGCAGGGCTGGTCACATTTGGAGCATTGATGTCACCAGGTTCCTGCTGACAGGGAGCACTGAAGAGGACTACCCTAGGACAGGAAGCAGAGGGGTCCACGTTGGGTTTCAGCAGAGTGGGCCGGGCTGGCTTGATTGGGTAACTAGGCAGAGGCTTGTTCCATCACTCAGGCCATCCCCTAGACCCATGCCAGGGCACTCACACCCAGGATGCGAGAGCTACAGCAAAGGGGCAACACCTTTCCTGAGAAGATTTCAGTGAATGTGTTTCCACAGTCACTGAGGGCCTCTTAGGGTTATTTTGTCCCTGGTTGTGTCCCAAAAAGCACTTAAAGTGGTTCACCAAGTGTGTGCATTTTTCTACAAGGGAAGAAATAAGAGTTCAATGGAAAAAGATAAGAATTCTTTTATTTTAAAAAGATGAGTTTAATTTTTTAAAAATCAAATCAAGGCAGAAAAGACACATGATTTGCAGCTCTGAGCTCTATAAATAGCTAGGCCACAAATTAGAATTATCATGTTCGTAGGCAGCATGAGAAAAAAACAGAATCAGTTACATGAAAAACAAGGTCCCTAAGAACAAACAAACTGGTGACTCTAGAGCAGCCCAACTCTCAGGACCGAGGCCAGGGAGGAACTTGGCCCCTGTGGCTTCATAATGAGGTGACTGTGTAACACGATCCTTAAGGGAAATGAAGGTTTCAAGGGATTTTTCTCAGGAGCTGCCTCAGCGTAAGCTGACAGCCTCCAACCAAGAGCCATTCAGAAGAACCAATTCCGAGGGTCTAACGCTAGGCTTTCAGGAACTCAGCTGTCTGGTGAGCTGAACTGATCCAGCAACAAATTTTAGAATATCTAGAAGAATTAGATGATATGCATGTATTAAAAAATTAATTGAAGAACAAAGGCAGAAACTGTGGTTAGAAAAAAAAACAAACCAATAAACACTTTTCAACACTTTTGAATTCTCTGAAACTATAAAGATCCTAATTACTAAAATAATAACCTTTTCAGCTTCAGAATCCAATAGGATGCCAGAGTGATCTTTGGAAATATCTGAGACCGATATGCAACTGGTTATACAATAAATTGGACCAGATGAAGGGCAAATAAGGCAAAATATTTTAATTAAAAGAATACTGGATTGGGCTTCCCTGGTGGCGCAGTGGTTGAGAATCTGCCTGCTAATGCAGGGGACACGGGTTCGAGCCCGGGTCTGGGAAGATCCCGCATGCCGCGGAGCAACTAGGCCCGTGAGCCACAACTACTGAGCCTGCGCGTCTGGAGCCTGTGCTCCGCAACAAGAGAGGCCCGCGCACCGCGATGAAGAGTGGCCCCCACTTGCCGCAACTAGAGAAAGCCCTTGCACAAAAATGAAGACCCAACACAGCCATAAATTAATTAATTAATTAATTAATTAATTAATTACTTTAAAAAAAAAGAATACTGGATTCACAGCATATCCTTCAGGCAATTCTCCATAACTATTATGTTCCCGATCTAGCATTAGATAACTGAATGGCAATGGGTTCTTGCTTGTACTCCCCACAAACTACCTGGCAGAGAACGGACACTTCAGCTGCCTCCAGTGCAAATCTAAATATGTTACACGTTAACCAAGCTGGAGATGGTAGCTCGAAGGAACCTATCTCTGAACAGAAGGCATTCTCACATTTCTCTGCAGAGAAGTCAGCTGAGGAAATAGCAACAGGCATGGCCAGATTTCCCTCAAAAAATAACTTTGGGGCCTTTTTCCACACAAGGACAAATGGGTAAGCCAGGATCCAGAACCAGGCTTCTCAAACTGAGGCACCTGTACCCCAAAGAGTACGTGATAGGTGAGGTGTACACGTAAGCCACAGCATGGACACGGGACTTCTGTCTAATGCATCCCTTTTACAGTGGTAAGTAGTCACTTTAAAGAACTTAACATGTTATATATATGGCAGAATGCAAAATGTACAGGATTCTTAAAGTAAAAATAGAAGACTTAAAAAGTCTGCTGCTATGAGGTACGTTGCCAAACACCCAGGAACTAGCACTTACTACTAATTCAGGAAGTCTGAAGAGACACAAAGAGAATTAAGTCAATAGAAAGAAACAAATTCCAACTCATTTATACTAAGATATATATTTAGTTATTTATAAAAAATGTTTTTTATATAGAACATATATAACATTTATGTACATATATTTAATACAATTGGTTTTTCCACTTACCAACAATACCTGAATTGTGTAAGATACTCTTCTACGTCTCAAGGGCAGAATAAATGTTAGCCGGGAAAATATTTTATACCGAGTATGATAAAGTACCTACCTCAGCCATTAACACACACACCCCACTTCACCAAGGTAAGTTAGGCAATACAACTTTTTAACAAACTCCCTGGAAAAACTGTCTGTAAAATAGTGCTCGGTTGCAGACAATGTGCACAGGGATGCTAGGCAGATATGAGCCAGATGCAGGGGAGGGTAATAGCTAATAACCTCTGGCTACCAAACACACACCACGTAAGACAGACATTCCCATCCCTGCCTCACAGTTAGGGATTTCAGCCCAGGTCTGCTGCTCCCAAGCCCCTGCTCAGCTATCACGTTGCCCCCTAATAATATTACCATTATTGTATTCACAATATTAATGGCATCATTAGGATTGGTATTTAAAAATACTCCTCAGATCTCTACCACCCCAGCAGAGCTACTTTACAGAAGAATAAATTAAAAACACTAAGGAAATAAATCTACATTCCTTCTAACAGCCTTCTTCAGAAGGCAATCAACAGCGGCAGAACTACCGACAGCAGCGTAGCTGTGCCTCAAACCTGCCCGCAGCTTACTATGAGTCCAGGAAGCCCAAGTGTTTTAAGCCCAGCTTAAACACATGGCAACTGTCACACTTTCCAGTGGTAAAGTAAGAAAACTCTAAACCATGAGAGAACAGGGCAGTAAATCTCCCCAAGGCAGAGGGCGGCAACCGACTGTCACATTTGGCTCTGTCTACGTGGGTTCTGTGTGAGGAATGCAGGATAAAAATCAAAAATCAAACTAAGAAACATATCCAATCAAAGCATGACACCTTTCTAGAAGGCATTTAACTGTTTCAGAAGTCACATCCACCCCCAGAGTCGGATTTTAAAGACTAAGGGTATGGATGTTTATTTTGAAGATGCTCTCCAGGTGTGTTCCACCTCTGCAAAAATAGTGTATCCACTGGAGATTCAAAACCAGCCAGTTGCTCCCAAGGCCAAGCTTTGGGGGACAGTCCCAAGGCAGAACTGCTTTCCTACTTCTTTCCTGATTTGCATAATACCACTGGCCTGGTAGACTCCCAGCCCTATGATGATGGGAATAGAGACCACAGGTTCTTAAATATGCAGTTCCTCATGTAAAACAACCAGAAGTTATGTGTGCCCTCTGGATAGAAATTATAATTATTGCCTTGGGAGAAGGAATTCTGTTGATCTTCCAAGTCAAATCCACAATTTTGCAAGATAACGACAAAGCTATTAAAATATAAGTGGTTACTAGGCTACCAAGAAAGTTGATGTAAATTATTGGTTAGCAAATACAAAGAAAAAACAAAATCAGATCGTACTAAAAATAAATATTATACTGAAAAAAAATCACTTCATTTTACACTTAAGATTACCAACAGTTTTTTAAAATTACATTACTCATTGCTGGTAAGTTGCAGTAAAATAGTTATGCTCAAAGTTTGTAGGATGGATTAATACATCCCTTTTAGAAAATCAGTTTGGCAATACCCGTCAGAGCCCTAAGAATGCTGAGGGCATCACAACTAAAGACAAGTCTGTCAATATAATTCTAAGAGGACCAATACGGTGGGTCCAGACACAAAGCTCTCCAGAGACTAGGTTCAATTTAGGGATAGGTTTTGGAGGTTACAAAGGGACATATATACCATCAATCCTTCCAGCAGCCTTCTACACACCACTCCCCTATTTCAGTCAGGGTTCATTTGGTTATCAGAATTGAAACTCACAAGGAATTTAATAAAAGTGAATAGAGGTAACTCCCCAAGTCCAACTGCAATAAAAACAACGGGGCATCAAGACAAAGTCAACCCCCAAACTGTACAACATTAAGAATCAAGACATCAGCTCTAAAATTCTCTTGTACTCTGGAGCCATTGGTCTCTGTATTTGTCCCACTTCTGCTTCCTTCTCCTCTGTTGCTGAGTCCAGCTTCTCTGTTCATACACCTGCTTACAACCCTTCCAAGGCTTCCCCCGAATGTTCTCATGACCTTTATTTATTTATTTATTTTATTGAAGTACAGGTGATTTACAATGTTGTGTTAGTTACTGCTGTACAGCAGAATGACTCAGTTATACATATATATACCCCCATGACCTTTAAACTCAGCTCCCTAACAACTCTCTGTATCTCAAGTCCAGATAATCTGAAGAGCCAATCCGATTGTTCTTCCGGGGGTCAGGTGCCCAGCTTGGGCCAATCAGCAGTGGCGCGAGATCACAGTGAAGAAAGCAACACCTGGCAGATGGATGGGGACAGTTATCTAGAAAAGACAGAGGCCAGGAAGAAACGATAGGCATGTTTGCTATGGTTTCTCAGAGTTTCTGAGAGTTACTGAATAGTAGTGAGTTTAAGATTACCCTTTGACCTAGGAGAATTTTTTTCCAGGAATCTATGTTAGTTTCCTACGGCTGATGTAACAAAGTACCACAAAATAGCAGCTCAAACAATAGACATTTATCATCTCACAGGTCTGGAGGCTAGAAGTCTGAGGTTAAGGTGTCAGCAGAGCCAGGCTCCCTCTGAAGAAGGCACCAGGGAAGGATCTGTTCCAGGCCCCTCTCCTAGCTTCTAGTAGTAATTCCTTCCCTTGTGGCAGCATAACTCCTACCTTCACATGCCATACTCTGTGTGTGCATGTCTGCATCCAAATTTCCCCTTTTAATAAGGATGCCAGTCATACTGGATTAGGGGCCCACCCTACCTCAGTATGACCTCATCTTAACTAGTTACATCAGCAGTGACTATTTCCAAATAAGGTCACATTCTGAGGCATGGGGGTTGAGGGGGTAGGACTTCAACGTATGAATTTGTTTTTTAACATCTTTATTGGAGTATAATTGCTTTACAATGGTGTGTTAGTTTCTGCTGTATAACAAAGTGAATCAGCTATACATATACATATTTCCCCATACCCCCTCCCTCTCAAGTCTCCCTCCCACCCTCCCTATCCCACCCATCTAGGTGGTCACAAAGCACCAAGCTGATCTCCCTGTGCTATGCAGCTGCTTCCCACTAGCTATCTATTTTACATTTGGTAGGGTATATATGTCCTATATGCCACTCTCTCACTTCATCTCAGCTTACCCTTCCCCCTCCCTGTGTCCTGAAGTCCATTCTCTACGTCTGCGTCTTTATTCCTGTCCTGACCCTAGGTTCTTCAGAACCATTTTTTTAAAACTTTTTTTAGATTCCATGTATATGTGTTAGCATACGGTATTTGTTTTTCTCTTTCTGACTTACTTCACTCTGTATGACAGTCTCTAGGTCCATCCACCTCACTACAAATAACTCAATTTCATTTCTTTTTATGGCTGAGTAATATTCCATTGCATATATATGTGCCACATCTTCTTTATCCATTCATCTAACGATGGACACTTAGGTTGCTTCCTTGTCCTGGCTATTGTTAATAGTGCTGCAGTGAACATTGTGGTACATGACTCGTTTTGAAATATGGTTTTCTCAGGGTATATGCCCAGTAGTGGGATTGCTGGGTCATCTGGTAGTTCTACTTTTAGTTTTTTAAGGAACCTCCATACTGTTCTCCATAGTGGCTGTATCAATTTACATTCCCACCAACAGTGCAAGAGGATTCCCTTTTCTCCCCACCCACTCCAGCATTTATTGTTTGTAGACTTCTTGATGATGGCCATTCTGACCAGTGTGAGGTGATACATCATTGTAGTTTTGATTTGCATTTCTCTAACAACATATGAATTTTAAGCAGATATAATTCAACCCATAACACCTAGGATTCTGTTTATGGGATTTTTCTCCCAGGCAACTAATTCAAAGAAGAGAATTTTATGTATGGAAATGTTCAGTACTAGTTGTTTGTAATGAAAAAAATCAGAACTGAGTTCCTAATAGATAGGATACACTCAAGCATCTCTCAAGGCAGTAGAGCACAGCTTGTGAGGACGTGGGGTCATGAGTCAGACTGCCAAGGTTCAGCTCAAATCCAGACTCTGGCAGTTATTAACTGAGCAACCCTGGGAGAGTTACTTAAATTCTCTTTGCTTCAGTTTCCCCATCTATAAAATGGAGATGGTGGTTATACCTCACAGAAGAATTAATACAACAAAACCTCAACAGTATTAGAAGGATCCAAAATATTAAATCATGCAAAATACAAAAGCTTGCTATTGCAAAGTTATGCATAAGGCAGGCTTTTGTCATTAGTCTGACTCCATAAATGTCCAGTAGTCACCAATAGCTTTATAGTCAACGTTATATTATTTTAGAGCACATTACTGAGGGGTTTGTTACACATGTAAATCTCTTACAGCACTGCCTACCGCACAAAAGGCATTAAATAAATCCTCATATATACACTCTCCTAACTCTGGTCTCCCACGGCTCACTGTGACATGTGGTCCTATTGTGGCTTCTCTCCTTCATGTGTACATGTGTGTCTCATCTCCTCAACAAGATCACATACTGAAATACCGGATTCAGATTTAGAGGTGAATGTGTACATGAAACATAGGAACTTAAGATTCCAGAATGTTTTACATTTAAGGCCCCACTTCACTGCTTCTTTTCATATAGTAACTCCTTATCCCCCATTTAGAAACTACCCATTAAGCTCACCTTTCTAGAGCATAGCTAAAGGACCAGAAGTAAACCGAAAACAAGTTTATTCACTGCAATTTACAGATTTTGTTCCTTAAAAAGGTCCTTAGGTCTTTACTGACAGCTTATTTATTCTTTATTTGACCCACAATTCTAACTAATTTGAGCACGTGGTTTCCAGGACTATGGCAGAGTAGAAGCAACAAATTAAAAGGGAAAAAATGGGAACTACTATAGAAAAACTATAGAAATAAGACGGAATACAAAGTACAGCAGTCTGAGGTCATTTAATAAAAGGACAAATAGCCTTACATACCTTCCTGTTTGCTCCTGAATACAGCACCTCTATGACCCAGCATGGTTGCTATGTGTGTAAGGCTAGATCTGAGTCAGTATGAAATAGTTTAATTATCCTTAGAAATCTGTAAGGCAGCAGAGATTCAGAGAGACTACTCTCTGGAATGACTTTTTCCTTTTTTTTTTTTTTTTAAGTTTTGATGCTCTCTCCTAGAGTAAACTCTGAACTACATGAGAAAACTGAGATATTAGAATAATCTTAAACAGTTCCAGTCATCCAAGTTTAACTATACATACACTGTGATTAGGTTTGTCAGATAGAGTCTTAAAGAACCTTTAGAGAAATGACATATAATTAACAAATAGTTTCAATTTCAGTATGTGCTCTAAAGTACTTATTAATTTGCTTTATCAACTAAATTAAACTTCCTTAAAACCTAGTTTATTCTGTTTATAACAAAGTCCTTTTCATGGTAGAACAGGGATAAACTTCAGTCCAGATACCACCCAAACCAACTCTCAAAATAAAATCTAAATTATTACTATTACCCACAACACTTGTAGAGTCGTTTTACTTTCCTTAAGTACACTCATGCAAACGGCATGCAGGTTTAGCATAATAACGCTGGACCAAAAAAAAGCATCATTTCGGAGGCTCTATCAACTCTTTACAGTTGTGGTTTAATATCACTGCAACCTGATGGCCAAAGTTTGCAATCTCCTTGAACTGAAGTTCTCAGCCCTGGTTGCACCTTAGAATCACCTAGGAACTTAAGTAATAGCGAGGCTCCATCCCAGAGAGTCACACTTAATTGGTCTGGGGTGGGAGCCAGGGATTGTTTCTCCCCCCAAACTCAAGTGACAACCAGGATGAGAACCACTGCCCTAAAATGGTCCTTTCTCATCAATAAAGAACAAACCTTATGAGCTAAAAATGGTGTTCAACCCTGCACTCCATTCTGAAAAAGCACCTCATTCCATCTTTATTTACAAGTCAATAGTTTTAACTCAAATATTTCAAACTTTCAAAACAAAACTTCCTACCCAAATGTGCATATTAACAACTCACAGGCACTCTTTACCACTGATTAAGGTTAGTAAGCACTAGCTTTTTTAATAAGTTGTTTTAATGTTAGTCCACACGTTTTCGGTCATTCCTGCACCAGCATCCAAGGGCAAGTGAGCAGACAATCAGTGGTCTGACAATATCTCAGAGTGTTCCACTAAATATTGAGTTACAACAAAGAAAACCAACTAGAGACAGGGAAACAGCAGCTGCTATATATGCTGTAAAACACTCTGAAGCTTTACTTGAAATTCTTTCACTGAGACAAATGGAGACATATATGGGCCCAGGTGGAAATGGTTCATAATGTTTAATATGAAATGCTCTAAAGTAATTTGCTAAAACTTGAACAGAGTAAGACAGCTGGGATTGTAAAGAAAAAGACTTCCAAAGGGAAAGGCCGGTCCACAAGCGGATCAGAGCTTGGCCAGGCTCATCATACGGCTGAGCTCGTGGGTATGAGATGCAGGACCTCCCTGGAAATGTGTTTCTTCCAAATCTCCTCACCTTTTCTAGCTTTCACTAAAGCCATCAGCATCAAAACCAGAATTTATACTGGGCCTTCTAAAGGAGTCTGAGGACAGGAAGAACATGTTTTTAATTGCCAAGTATGTTTTTCTTTACCTAAAGAGATTTCAGTAAGAAAGAACCACAGCCCTCCCTTGCCTCCCCTCCCCAGGGCTGGTCATCCATGCAGTCACACAGCCCCACGAGGCTTAATATCCAAAGTCAGTCCCCAGCTTGCAGTCCACTCTCTCAACTGTTAAAAAACATAGAGATGACTTAAACTGACAGCATCAATTAACAGTAGAGCAAGTTTTCCCTAAGAAACAATAGCATTCAGTAAAAAATGCCATTGGTAATTTGATAGGGATTGCATTGAATCTGTAGATTGCCTTGGGTAGTATAGTCATTTTGACAATATTGAGTCTTCCAATCCAAGAACATGGTATATCTTTCCATCTGTTTGTGTCTTCGATTTCTTTCATCAGCATCTTATAGTTTTCAGAGTACAGGTCTTTTGCCTCCTTAGAATAAAATACCTAGGGATAGACCTACTTTTTTGATGCAATGGTAAATGGGATTGTTTCTTTAATTTCTGTTTCTGATCTTCTGTTGTTAGTGCATAGAAATGCAAGAGATTTCTGTGTATTAATTCTGTATCCTGCAACTTTATCGAATTCATTGATGGAGACACAAAAGGCACCGAATAGCCAAAGCAATCTTGAGAACGAAAAACAGAGCTGGAGGAATCAGGCTCCCTCACTTCAGACTATAATACAAAACTACAGTAATCAAAACAGTACTGGTACAAAAACAGACACAGAGATCAACAGAACAGAATAGAAAGCCCAGAAATAAACCCACACTCCTATGGTAAATTAATCTACAACAAAGGAGGCAAGACTATACAATGGAGAAAAGACAGTCTCTTCAACAAATGGTGCTGGGAAAACTGGACAGCTACATGTAAAAAAATGAAATTAGAAAACTCCTTAACACCATACACAAAAATAAAGTCAAAATGCATTAAAGACCTAAATGTAAGACCAGATACTATAAAACTCTTAGAGGAAAACATAAGCAGAACACTCTTTGACATAAATCACAGCAATATCTTTTCCAATCCAACTCCTAGAGTAATGGAAATCAAAACAAAACTAAACAAATGGGACCTAATTAAACTCAAAAGCTTTTGCACAGCAAAGGAAACCATAAACAAAACGAAAAGACAATCCACAGAATGGGAGAAAATATTTGCAAATGATGCAACTGACAAGGAATTAACCTCCAAAATTTACAAACAGCTTATGCAGCTCAATATCAACAAAACAAACAACCCAATCAAAAATGGGCAGAAGACCTAAAGAGACATTTCTCCAAAGAAGACATACAGATGGCCAAGAGGCACATGAAAAGATGCTCAACATCACTAATTATTAGAGAAATACAAATCAAAATTACAATGAGATATCACCTCACAGCAGTCAGAATGGCCATCATCAAAAACTCTGCAAACGATAAACGTTGGAGAGGGTGTGGAGAAAAGGAAACCTTTCTACACTGTTAGTGGGAATGTAAATTGATACAACCACTACGGAAAACAGTATGGAGGTTCCTTAAAAAACTAAAAATAGAGCTACCATATGATCCAGCAATCCCACTCCTGGGCATATATCCAGAGAAAAATATGGTTCGAAAGGATACATGCACCCCAATGTTCATTGCAGCGCTGTTTACAATAGCCAAGACATGGAAGCAAACTAAATGTCCATTGACAGATGAATGGATAAAGAAGATGTGGTATATATATATATATATATATATATATATATATATGATGGAATATTACTCAGCCATTAAAAAGAATGAAAGATGCCATTTGCAGCAACATGGATGGACCTGGAGATTATCATACTAGGTGAAGTAAGTCAGACAGAGAAAGACAAATATCATATGATATCACTTATATGGGGAATCTTTTAAAAAATGATACAAATGAGCTTATTTACAAAACAGAAACAGACTCACAGACTTACAGAATGAATTTATGGTTACCAAAGGGGAAAGGTGGGGGAGAGGGATAAATTGGGAGTTTGGGATCGACGTGTACACACTACTATCTTTAAAATAGATAACCGACAAGGACCTACTGTATAGCACAGGGAACTCTGATCAATATTCTGTAACAACCTAAATGGGAAAACAATTTGAAAAAGAATAGATATATGTATATATATAACTGAATCACTTTGCTGTACGCCTGAAACTAACACAACACTGTAAATCAACTGTAATCCAATATAAAATAAAAATTAAAAAAAAGAAAATAGCATTGTTTGGATCCTTAATATAATCATGCTTCTAGCATTATCCCTCAATGTAAGATGCAATTCTAGGTAACTCTGGAATATTTATTGTGGGGATGTTGTTGAGGACATTGTACACTCATCGTTCACCATTCCCCGTGTTGTGGGAAAATTTCTCAGACCTCAAGACCAAGAAAAGCTCTCTTTCGCCTGAGTAACCAGTTTGTTTTTGCCTTCCTAACACTGAATCACGTAACAATCATGTTTCTTTTTTGGTCTAGACTGCTATAATTCTATCAAATTCAGACTCAAGTTTTGGCCCTTTTCCAGCAACTACATAGGATCTGCTCTCATACATTCTTGTACACTACCCTCTTTTTTTCCCCTCTACCTTTAATTTTCCCTTTGCTCCAATTTTCTGATTAATTTTATCCTCTAAGCACAAGAAAAAAATTTCCTCTAAGATCTACAGGAAGAAATTCAACCTGACCATGTTAGATGAAGTAATTATACATAATCAACATGTGATTTTGGCTAAATAGACAGGCTATAATTTTCCTTATACCTTTGATCTACAGACAAGAACCCTCTTTGTCCCTTGTTTCATAGTTCTGCGATCTAAAAAAAAAAGGAAGCACTGATAGCATTGTGCCCAAGAGGAGTTAAAGGGTATTTAATAAATCTGCACACATTTTTAGCAAATCTGAAAGAACACGATGTGAAACTGTAGTGACAAGCAAGACCCCAAAATCACGTAGCTTAACTGAGAAAGACCAGTGAGTGTTTTGTAAAAGAATTTTACTATAGAGAATTGTTTTTTCTTTACCTAGTACTATTAAAATATTAATGATGATGAATGTTAAATGGTTAGAAGAAAAATGGCAATGATTAATACAGGCCGCAGCTGCCCAAACTGTATACACTGCGCTTAATTATTTGCAGCCACGGATCTAAAAAGTTCCCTCATAAACACACCACTCTATCCACACTGCTCTAAGGTTGCCGATGTCTTGTACCCTGGTAGACTCACTTCTCAGTCCAGCCCTCCTTGTTCTTTCAACAGCATTCAACATGGTTAATCACATTCTCCTCAAAACATCATCTTTACTCGGCTTCCAGGACACCACTGGTCTTCCTCTCGCATCTCCCCTTTGGCCATTCCTCCTAGTCTCCTTGTTTATTGCCACTCACCTCCCTGACCTCTAAGCTCCAAGTACCCTAGGATTTGGTTCTCTTCTATCTATGCCAACTCCCCCAGTTATCCCACTGGTCCCACAGCTTTATCTACCACCAGTGACTCCCCAGATCTCTCTCTCTAGCCTGGATGTCTTTCCTCACCCCCAGATTCATTTATACTACCTTCTTCACATCTCCACTTGGATGTCCAATAGAAATCTCAACCCCCGCCACTTCAAAGGATTTAATACCTTCTTTGCATTGCATCTTAAGCACTGACATACAACTCCCTAATAAGATCAAGGTAAGACAAAAGCATCTGTCTTCTTAGAAACAAGAACCACCATTTGGAGTCTTCAAATCACTATTGAACTTTAACTGTCATAAATTTGGCAGTGCATTTGAGAAACAGTCTAGAGATGTTTTAGCAGACAAATTACAGAACCCTCTAAACAGACATGACTGTCCTGAATTGCTTTTTGGCACTGAATTCTACGTGTTATTTATATGCACATTAACAATGGAGCAGGAGAGTATTGCACCTTCTCCAAGAGGCACAGAGAACCATCAATAGTATGTAGAATTGATGATTCATTTAAGACCCTGGCTCTTGTAGCCACCAGATATCAGCCTACATATCTCCTTGTGTTTGAGGACCTATGTGGTCATCTACTGGGTAATGGGATTTCTTTCAATAACTTCATGAATTAAAATGGATTCACTCAAAGAATGTGTGTGTGGAACCTTCACCTGCCCCTTAAGAGTTCAGAAATCTCGGGAACCTGTACTAGCACAAGACATGAACCACAGCAAGAGGCTGAAGTCTGCGACAAACCCCAGCCAGCATGGACACAACAGACCTCAGCCTGGACACTCACGGCCACCAAGGCACACACAAATCCAGGAGGTGACAGATTTGCCTTGAATCTCAGGCTGTATGCTCTATCAGGCCAGGGGCTCTGTGTAGTTGAGACTGTTGGCTGTCCTCCTACTATCTTCCCCACTCAGTAAATGGCACCGCACTCTCCCAGTTCACTTTTAAGTCACCTTTGACTCCTCCAGTCCTCGTACCCCACTTCTACGGTGAACAATTCCTGTCGAGTCTATGGCCAATGCACATCCTGAACACGGTTGCTTCTCACCACCTCCGCCACCATGAGTCTGTCCAAGCACCATCATCTCTGACCCGATTACTTCAATCACCTCTTAGTTGGTTCTCTGGGTTTCCACCCCAGCTCCCCTACAGTCTATTATCCATACAGAAGCCAGGGATCCTGTTAAAAGTTAGATCCTCTCACCCTTCTACTCAAACTCCTCCAGTGACTACCCAACTGACTTGCAAATTAAAAAATTTAAAAAAAAAGGCTTACAAGGTGACATGACGTGACCTCATCCTTCATCCTCAGCCTTTGCCTCTGATCTCAACTTCTACCAATCTCCCCGTCACTCACTCTGCTCCAAACACCCTGATCTTCATCCCATTCCTTGAATTGTCCACTTATGTCCTGCCTCAGGACCTTTGCACGTCCTGTTCCCTCTGTATGGATCATTCTTTTCCCCACATATACACAGGGCTGAACCCATTTTATTCAAATTTTTACATAAGTCACCTTCTCAGTGAGGTCTACCCTGACCACCCGTCAAAAACTGCGGCATCCCTTGCCCCTACAGCTCAATACTCCACATTCCCTTTCATTCTATTTTCTCCTTAGGACATACTGCCACCTAACATAGGGGTCTGCAAACTACGGGCTGCAGGCCAAATCTAGCCCACCACCTGATTCTGTAAGTAACATTTTGTTGAAACGGAGCCATACCCACTCATGTACATACTGTCTATGGCTGCTTTCACACTCCAAGGGCAGAGTTGAGTAGGTGGGACAGAAGCTCCCTGGCCCACAAAGCCTAAAACGTTTACTATCTGGCCCCTTACAGAAAAAGGTTGCCCACACCCCACTCTAACACATTGCTTAACGTATTGTCTGTTCCTCTCTAAATAATGAGATCAGGCACTTTTACTTGTTTTGTTCATTACTGTATTCCCAGAGCCACTAACAGGCCCTGGTGCATAGTAGGTGCTCAATAAATGTGTGTTAAGTAGAGGGAGTAATGAATAATGCAGTCATATGGTTGAGCTGGAAAATATAAAAGATACACTGATGACTTTTCCATAAACTATTTTTAAATGTACAGAAGAATACCTAAAAGTACAGTGTAATAAATTATAAACTCATGTAACCACCACCCAAGGAGGGAAATATGGCTAACGCCTTTTTCAGTGAAAACATTGTGTTTCCCTAAAATCCATAGTTAACGAAAATGCAAAGTAGAATTATACCTGACATGAAAATGTTCATGGCACAGAAGAGCCCTGGTTCACTCCACACCCCCTGGTTCACTCCACACCCCCTGGTTCTTAGACACTTCTCAAGTTCTTTCTCACTCCTTCTCAGACAATAGCACACTTCAGACAAAGGAAGAACAGGTAAAATTCTGGACCCTCACTATAAAACCACCCTGTTATGGCTCATGTTAAGTTGCCTCACAGTAGGGCTTAGGGCATTTTAATACAACCATCCCCTCTTATCTGGGATCCCCAAATCCAATTCTACTCTCAAATGAGCATGTACCACTGAGGCTCCCACATATTTATGTGATCCTCCAACTTCATTTTCCTTAAGCATTTGTGATCCCTCAGAGCAAAAAATTAAGACAGTCACCCTCAACTTCTCTTCCTCTATATTTCTCTTCCATTTATTAACAAGACACTGTTGCTGGTGCCCAGAGAATTCAGGGAAAAAAAATAAAAACAATCTATTTAGAAACAATTCCGGCTTAACCACTGTGTCAATTCCTATCCACATCTCCCTTCCTCTGAATCAGGGGGGACATTTGCATTAAAACAGTATCTCTCTTACTTAGAATGCACCTGCTCAGGCTGATGAAGCCCCAACTGGAGTCATAATCCTCCACTTTTGAGATCAATACCATTCTAACAAAATGAATTAACACTTCTGGTGAGATATAAGGAAAAAAAAAAAATCGGGACCTATAAAACCAGAATTGTCCTCATGTGAAGTGGGAGAAAAGGATGGACAGAGAGGCAGGGAAAAAATTAAATATTAGCAAATATTCTATTATAAAACTCATAAAAATGTTCAGTCACAATTATAAATAATTAACATTCCATAAATGAGACTACTGCCCACAGAGCTCAATTCTTCTCTACTACCAGAAATGCTACATATTGTTTTGTTTTACAAAAGGCCACGTTTTATTTTTTCTAAAGTCCATCAAGGTTGACTGCTGTAACAATATCACAGATGATCTGCCCATTCTAATTTCACACAGTAGCTTCTTTATTTATAATAAACAGTAAGTCCCACATAACTTTATACAAAATTCAAAATTGTACTGAGCGCTTAAAACATAGTTACAGGCATAATTCCATATGGTTTTAAGGTGGAAAAGGGCAGTCCTGTAGTTCCATGTACCTTCCCACTCACAGATACACATACACACCATACAGTACCATCACTTGCTAATAAAGGTGCTGGAGAAAAAGACAAGCTATCCCTTTTATCCTGTATCAAGGTTTCATCTTACATAGTCAAGCATAATGAAATATGATTTTCCCTAGAGAATATTTTGGAAACGATGCACTATCATTACTGGGTAACAGTCATTTTTAAATATTGCCCCTTTCCTCACTTTATCAAAAGGAAAAGTGACCTCAATCTCAATTTAAAGACCTATATTTAAAATATCATAATTCTGGTATAATGTATTAGGCTAACATTATACTTTCTTTTTAAGGGCACAAGAATATACACAGTGCCGCTAAGGATTTACAAATCTGTTGTTTCCAACACAAAAGGTGACCTTGCTAAAAACGTTTATTGTAAAAAAAAATTAAATCCACTACTTTTCTTTCCAGATACACAAGAAAGCAAAGCATCATCATGGTAATAAAATAAATAGATATGCTGAAAACGTATCTGGTAAAATATATGCAAGGTTAATGAAATTTAAAATAGTCCGCAGAATGGAGTCTTTTAAGAATATGCATGAAAATATCTTAGTCACACTGAACCAGTGTGGGGAAAATTAGTTTATTTCCCTCAGCAAACCCACTTTGGCATACACACGGGCCTCCTATACAGATTCACAAGCACACATCTGTATCTGTGTGTATGAGGAGAATGACGTATCTATTAGGAGAAAGGGGCATAAGCAGCTCAACAAAATTTTACAGGATCTTGCGGGCATTGATATTGCAACATGAATTTTTATGAGTTTTCAGGGAGAAAAAAATATTCTTACGAAAGGTTGATAAGACCTGACAGCTCCGAGTGAGTGAAATACATACACCCTCAGGCTCTCGCCCGCCAAGTTGCTGCTTTGCAGGTGTCGCGGCCATAACTCGGCATCCAGCGAGCCCTCACTGTGTTCAGGGATCCGAAGTTCAGGACAGAAACCCCACAACCCAAGTGTAAACCATCTTCTCTAGCTACTCCAGTAGAAGTAATTCTCGCATAATGGCCATACTTCTATTTGAGGATCAAAACCCTAACAAATGACGACCAAAATCTATTAGACGAGGATTAGTCTCTTCTCTGCCAGTTTTCACCATCCACATCATACTCCACACGGGTTACAGGCCTGACCTGGGGTGACAGGCTGGCACGTAGAATGTTGCCATGAAAAGAATACCGTATTCATAAATGGTACTTCGGTTGGACAACCTCCTTTTGCTGGCTTAACGACCACAGACAGACACTGGCACCCTAGAAAGGGAGAGAGGTAGGCTTCCTTCTGCATTTCCTCTCCCCTCACATCCCCAAATATCCATTAGTTCAGCAAAATTAAGTCAGAAAAAAAAATTAAAAACTTTCTCTTTTTGTAAAAATGTGTACTAGCAATCCTCAGACTACTAAAGGAAATGAAAAGCACGATACTCATAACAGGAACGACATTTTTTAATAGCTGCCTTGTTATCTGAGGATCCACTCAAAGATGATCAGGGTAAACATCCAAAGTTGCATCCAGTTAATGTGAGGACTTTTAAACTAGCATGTTTGTTGTTCCTCAATATAGAAAAAAGTGTTTAGTTATGTAATGAGACATTAACTTTGTCCAAAAGTTAGGTTGTGGTGAGGATATAAATTTGCAAGGAGTTATGCCTTCAAACACACACACACACACACACACACACACACACACACACACACAACCTTCAAGTCTTCTGCAGGTTACAAAATACTCATCAACAATGCAGTAAGTACAGCCAAGTATGCAAAATCCTTTGCTACTCTGAGGACACAGGTCCGTGTCCTTTCCATAAAGCCCTCAGGTCAACACTGAAGGTCAGGAAAAATCTGAGTGTAAAAACTTAGACAGTTGAAAGGCAAAGAAGATGAGCTCCAATCCTATCCCTGTCACTAACTAGAAGACCGGGTACCAATGACTTGAGTTCTCTGACACGCCTGTTTCCTCACCTGTAAAATGGGGATTCTCCCGTCTACCTAGTGGGCCTGCAGTGAGGACTGAAAGGATGTGTGGAGAGTAACCAGTACGGCTCCTGTTCATAGAGGCGCTGGGTAAATGGCACCCACAGTAAACATGGACTTTCTCCACAAGCCAGCGGGAGCCAGGCCAATGCTTCTACACCCCTGGCCACTCAAAGAACCACCTGGCAGCCTTTACTAGACAGGCAGGCAGAGTCACGATCTCCCAGTTGGAACCTGGCGTGTCAAAGCTCCAAAGGGACTTTGAATACGGTCAAAGCTGAAACCAAAAACACTGCTGTACCACCCTATTCAACCCTAGCTGCTGGAAGGACAGGCTAAATATTGCGTTTACTGTGCTCCTAGTTTTCCCAGGCATTGTCTGTCCCCCTTTATTAGTTTGCTTTGGCGATTTATTTTCTTAATCATCATTGGTCCTTCCACATTTGTGCTTCTACAATAAGCTCTCCTCAAGGTGGTACTTTGCGGGGAGAGGGCTTATTATGGGAAGAGTAAACAGCTTCAGCAAGAGAAACAAAGAATCAGGCCATGGGAGCCGGTTATCTATCATGTGTTACATTCTATCCCAAAACTTAGTGGCTTAAAACAATCACTGTTTCATCTTCCTTCACAAATTTGTGAGCCAGGAATTCAGACCAGGTTCAGTAATTCTGCTCCACATATTTTTTACTATGTTTTTTATTTTAAAGCAACTGTTACAAAAAATTGGTCAATCTGTTCATGAACAACTTTAAAAAAATCAGCTCCTCTCTGCTTCTACTGACCCACTGTGGGAAAAGCACTGGTTTTTACACCAAATCCGTGAGCAAGTTATTTAAGTTCTGTGAGCTTCACTTTCCTTAACTGAGAAATGGAGATATTCCCACCTTCCCTGTAAGATCACAAGTAGGATTAAAAAATATAATGTATGTAAGCACAAGTAAAGTGCCTAGCACATAGTAGGCCTTCAAAAAGGCCTATGCAGAAATGCTTTGTGTTAACACTTTCAAAAGCTAGGGAGCCACAGTCAATTCTAATAAGCAGCGTCAGAAAACCCAAATATATTATTGAGATACCACTTCTGCTTGTACTTGAAGGTAACTTAAGTGCCTCATACTCAACTTTAGTGTTTTCTTTTACATTTTAGAAAGAAATTCAGTCCATTAAATCATTAATGACACATCCAATGGTCTCCTTTCAATCCAGATGTGAATGCACAGGTGTCTGTTTTCAAGGTTCAGCCACTTTGGTTGCAACCATTTTTTCCCTGGCTTTATATGTTTTTATAGCATGTTATTACACAGAAAATTGAGCTTTGCAATTCAGCAACCAATTGTGGCACAGAGCCGCCAGCAAGGCTGTCAGGGAAATTAATTCGTAAAAGGAAAGAAAGGAGCAGGACCTACCAACTATTTACACGGGGAAGTCTTGGACTTCTTTCTAGAATTCGCTTTCCCAAACACTTTTAAATGTTTGCCCTTTCGGAGGATGGAGCACCCACGCCCACTCACACAGAGGCCCCTGCCAGCTGCTCATCCTGGGAGCTTGAGAAAGCAAAACCCTGGCTTCCCCGGGGCTTCACGGAACTTGTCAGTCCAGAACAGAGGCCCCTCGCCTCCCAGGAGGCCGGCCTTGGGCTTCACCCACTCCTTGACCCGCACTCTCACGAGTTACAGGAAGAGGACCAGGAGCCCTGAGCTATCCACTCGGACGTCCAGCCAGGCTGAACTGGTCTCATTCCAGGTAGTTCTGCCTAACTGGTGACACGTGGCCAGCCAGCAGTGCCAGCCTTCTGGAAACTGATTCGTACTTATAACCTGAACATATACTACTAAAAATGTTTTTAAAACTTAAAATCTTCTTTGAACCCCACTCTGAATTGCTCCCTTAGACAAGGGGACAAGGAACAAAGGTGAAAAATGGATGTTCTGCACCCGCCCACAATCCTTGAGGTGAAGTGAAGGGACTCTACCCCGGAGTTCTACCCCGGAGTTCTCGGATCAGTCTTTCGGGGCCAGCGCTTGTTTCAGTCAGAGCTTCCCTTAAGCTGCAGAGCAAAGTTTCCTCCGTGCATTTATTTACTCAAAGATTTACTGAACACGGGGAGGCAGCCGCTGTGGCTACGAAGATGAGTAAGACGGCTCTCTGCTCTCGTGGAGCTTGCAGTGTGGCGAGGGGAGAAGACGTCCAAACGCGATGAGGACAGTGCAGGCCCCTGGCTGACACCCAGGGCCAGAAGCCACTCGCGCTGGGCGGGCAAAGGGGAGGGATGAAGGGAGCTCTCGGTGCCTTCTTCGGATCTGTCCAGATCACCACACTTTTTTAGTAGGGACACCACACCTCCAGCCCAGGACACACAGTGTTCTCTATTTCTTAGGTGTAGACTGAGAAGAACCTGTTCTTCAAACTGCTTCCATTTTCTGCCAGGCAAGTATCCCCGAGGCAATGACTTACCGCCATTCCAGTTTCTACTTAAAATGTCAGAGAAGAGAAAAAGCAAAGAGCAAGACACAGATTTAAAAGCTTAAAAAAAAAAGATTTCTCTGCCATGTGTGTTCCCCTCAGAGCGTCACAAAGGACACCGTGTCTTTAGCTGCAGATATGCACATCCCCAGTAGAAGCACCACCACCACCTCCCACCAGGACGGATCCCCGGTGCTCTCCCTATCTGTGGACCATGAGGTTCCCCTCTCCCCAAACCACTGTCCCAGCAGCCCCTTCACGCTGGGAGGTGCGCAAGGTACCATGTCTTTTCGGCACCTCAAAGAACAGGAGGAACGCACTCTCCAAAGAATGGGAAAGTTGGGGTCCCTTGAATAGTCTTCCATTCTGCAACATGGAAAACCTCCAATGAGATGTTTCAAAGCTTAATTTAAGATTGGGATCTCACTGCCCTCCTCAAGAGGGAAAGAAATCTAGAGACCCCAAATGCCTTTCAATAAGGGTAAACCAACCCCCTGACTTCACAGGCCAGACGACTCAAGGCTTCCCGGAATAGCTGCTACCCTCTCGATCATTTCATGCATTAACCAGTTCTGCAAGCTCTGGGTGAAGAGTGAATATTTAGTTTTCAGAGTTAAGATTAATAGCATAGTTGTAAGTGTAAATTTCAAAAAAAAAAAAATCCAGAGTACAAACTGTGGTTAGAATAAAAATAACTGGGACAGAGAATCTTTGAACAAGTCATGGAACTAGCCGGGCACACACATGGGGCTCACAGACGGCTTTCTTCGTTATTTTTCCCAAGGGAAGAGTGAAGGTAAGATGTGCTGGGCCAGGGAAGAGGGGGTAGGGTTAAAAGTCGGTTCACTTGGGAGCTTAATGTTCATTCCAAGAGCAGAACTGCCCTAACTGCCCACCTTGGCTTGGTCACTGTAAGTAACACCATCTCCTCTGAGTTTTCCCCGCTCCCGCTATAAACTCATTCTCTCCAGACCCCCAGCTGCCTTGCTTTGTAGTTTTGTACCGCTTTTGCCAGCAGTCCCATATCACGCATGCCCCCCACCAGGAGCCCATGACTGGTAATCACTAACTCTTAGGTGAAGGAACTCTCCCCATGCCTGCAGATCCTGAAGGAGACAGACACAGTCCCAAGGGTTTTTCAGAAAGTCGGTTTTACCCTCAGTTAGGCTCACGTGCCTCCCCACCTGCAAGCACTGGGAACCAGCTACCCTGACAGGTTTGAGGCCCGGAGAGAATACCTTTTATAAAAATCACAGGCGCTGCCTCGTAAGACCAGTTGGTCTGCGGATGCTGAGGATATCAAGCAAGTCCACGTGGCTCAGAGGTCTCGGAAAGCTGCCGGGGCAGGGGCTGCCACGGCCACAGGGCAAGTCCTCCTCTGTGCAGGCAGCTCTGCTCTGATGGAGCCATGGTTCCTGCCAAAGACCCAGAGGGTGAGAGCTTCTCCTCTGATTTTTTCAAGCACACTTGAGGAGAAGGGGAAGACTGAAAGAGTGTTTGAAATTCCAGCTGGGCCAAAAAAATCATTGCTCAAAACTTGACAGGTTTCATCTAACGAGGAACCAAAAGATACCCCAAAGCAAGAAAAGCAAGTGCTATCTTCAAGAGATAGCACCAATAACGGCTTACCCGGTAAATTCTCACCAATCATGCTTTCTCCCTCAACTCTGCCCACACAACAAACAAGTTTGTTAAAACAGTTATTTAAAAAAGTATTAGGTGAAAACATTGCTTAGTTATGTAGGGAAATATTAAGCTTAAGAAAAGTACTCTTGATTAGAAAGTTATGAAGCCATAAATAAGCTGGTATTAGAGAAAAATACTACAATCCTAGTCATATATTTTTACTAGTAATTTTAAATTACGCAGAGAGTAAACCATAAACAAATGGAAAAAAGTCCACTGCCAATTACTCTTCCTTCTAAATATTACTACTTTTAAAGAGAAAAGAAGACTTTCCTACGACTACAACGTATCTAATGAACATACCTGATGGGGCAAAACATTTAATCTAGTACAAGCGCTTTTGCTTTCCAATGCTTACATCTTCAAGGAACTAGGAAAACCCGCTCCCAGATAAATCCCATCAGGTTGAGGATTCTGTAGTGGGTTCCCCCCTCACTCCCACCTTCAGCCTGAATCACATTTTCACTTGTTGAAATGTGCACTGTGCATATCCAGGTCAACTCACTCTGTGTGCATTGGGTCTCCTAACCCGACTGTCTGTTGCTTTAGGCGCTGACCAGATTTCTTAGTGCGTTTACATCTCCCGTCCCTCCTACCACCAACTCCTACAGATCTGCATGAGCAGCAAGGCTCAATAAATACCTCTTGATTCGACCAAGAAAAACGTGCACTTTCACACCAGCTCTACCCCACAGCAGGAAGGGTTCATGGCAGCCTGTGTACCAGGGAGGAGTCTTGCACCTCACTTCCAACAAGGGCATCTTCACCAGCACCTACTGTTGCAACAGCATGCTGACATAACACCCTTACTTTCTAGGACCTACGTCCACCCATCCAGTCCTCTAACATGTCCTCCTTCTCTGCCCTTCACAAGTGCAGGCCAAGAGGCAAGGGGAAGAAAGAGAGACACTGCAAGAAAAAAAAAGAGAGAGACCCAAGAAGAAGTGGACTTGGCTCAGCTCCCTTGCCACCCTGGACTTTAATAATACCAGATATATAGCTCCGCTGCAAGTTCAGATTTAAAGGAGCCCCCACACACACAAAACCCACTGTATTCAAAACCTAGTTTTCTAGAATATCCTAGGTGAGCAGCAGTTTTAACCACACCAAACTGAAAGCTACCCCCCTCCAAAAGTCAAATGAGTGTGATTGCCCAAGACTTTTTGATAATGCTGTAAAAGTCATCCATCCATATTGCAAGTTTAGAAACAAAATTTTGAACAACCATGAAACTTAACTTTAAAAAAAACTCTACCTTAATGGCAATTTCGTTACATAATCTGCCACTTTTCATTCAAGCCCACAGAGAAAGCAGCAGCAGTAATTAAATTTACATCCTTAGATGTCCTTAAGTGTCAAAATAAATTTCTAAAAACTGCAGGTAATGGGATCTGAACAATTTCACAACAGTGCCCACCTGATTACAGGTTTCTGAGGAGTACAAAGTACCCGTGATGCTTCTCAGCAGGGCTTCCACTAGCATCATGAAATCACTTGGCAAACCTATATTTATCATTTTTCAAAAATCTGTGTTTTACTTTCCTTTTAATTACCAGAAATGATCTCTAAAGGGACATTTAGAGAGGCTCCGATGAAATCATCCTTGTTGCTGGAACATAGCTATAAACTATTTGGATGGGGCCTTCACCATCTCTTTAAAAAGAAATGGCACTAATTCCACAACTCAGCCTTAACCCTCCCATGAGGGGAGGGGAGAGAGATAGGGGACAGAGAACAAAGAAAAACAGCAGCTCACAGCACAGTGAAGAAAAACCATCCTCCAGTTGCAGTGATGCGGCCACCCTTCCTCAACTCTGGATTCAGGTTCAGGAAAAAAGGCCTTTAAAATACACATTTAAGTGTAAAGCCCCAATGGAACAAGGATATGTGGCAATTATTTACAGCCTCATCTACAGGATCTATCATTCCTCTCATCAGAGTTAAACTAAAAGAACAAGCATGGGAGAATTTAATGTCTGCTAGTGAGAAAGAGACAGACTATGCAAATTAAAACATCATTTGTGGGCTTCCCTGGTGGCGCAGTGGTTGAGAATCTGCCTGCCAATGCAGGGGACACGGGTTCGAGCCCTGGTCTGGGAGGATCCCACATGCCGTGGAGCAACTGGGCCCGTGAGCCACAACTACTGAGCCTGCGCGTCTGGACCCTGTGCTCCGCAACAAGAGAGGCCGCAACAGTGAGAGGCCCGCGCACCGTGATGAAGAGTGGCCCCTGCTTGCCACTACTAGAGAAAGCCCTCACACAGAAACGAAGACCCAACACAGCCAAAAATAAAAATAAATAAATTAATAAAAAAAAAAAAATCATTTGTTCTGCACAGACATGTTATTATACAAAGAAACATTGTTTTGCAGAATTAACCCCTAGTTACTTGTCTTAATAGTACTTGGTTTATTTAAAAGGCACTCTGATGGGTTTTCAAAGGTAACCACCTTCTACCACTTTTTAAAATTGAGATATAATTAATATAATTATATTAGTCTCAGTTGTACATGATTAATATTTGTACATATTAGAAAATGATCACCACAGTTAAGTCTAGTTAACTAGTTATCCGTCATCATAGTCACTAATTTTTTTCTTGTGATGAAAACTTGAGACCTACTCTTAGCAACTTTCAAGTATGCAATAGAGTATTATTAACTATAGTCACCAGGCTGTATATTACATCCCCAGAACTTATTTTATAACTGGAAGTTTGTACCTTTTGACCTCCTTCACCCATTTTGCCCACAGCCCCGCACCCCTGCTGCCACTGGCAACCACCAATCTATTCTGTCTAGAAGTTTGGTTTTTTTTTTTAAGATTACACATATAAGTGAGATCATAAAGTATTTGTCCTTCTCTGACTTATTTAACCTAGCATAATGCCCTAGGGATCCATCCATGTTGTCACAAATGGCAGTATTTCATTTCTTATGGCTGATTAACATTCCATTATGTATCTACAGAACACACACACTCCACATCTTTATCCATTCATCCATCGATGGACACTTGTTTCCGTATCTTGGCTATTGTAAAATGCTGCAATGAACATGGGTGTGCGTATATGAGTTAGTGTTTTCGTTTTCTTTGGATAAATACCCAGAAGTGGAATTGCTGGATCATATAGTAGTTCTATTTTTTGAAGACCCTCCATACTGTTTTCCATAGTGGCTGCACCAATTTACATTCCCACCAACATTGCACAAGCGTTCATTTTTCTCCACACCTTTGCCCATACTTGTTGTGTTTCTGATAATAGCCATTCTAACAGGTGTAATGATATCTCCTACCTTCTACCTTAAATTCTGAGTCTTTGCAGGTTTCCTCCATTAGAACTGAACTGAAAAGTGGCAGGAGACAATGTTTTGGGTTAAAATAATTTGCCCCAATATGTGAAGGCATCTTGGGCACCCATGTAGGTGCCCTAAAGACAAAGAAAGGTCATTGCCACACCTCCAGAGGATACCCAGAGCCACCATGTGGATGGAGTGGAGGCTCCCCCAGCTCACCTGTTCACTAACTCAGAACACCTGGGAGGGCAGGGCCCTGCTCATTCAGGTGTTCAGATGTTGAGAACAGCCAAGGTTTACTGGTGCCACAGTCATCCACCTCAAGAAGATGTTATACTGCCCCTCAGTACCCCAAAAAGAACTTCATGTTAGAGACAGAAAGCTAGAGGTGACACTGCTCCAGCTGGCAGGAACAGATACAGATCAGAAGGCCTGGGCTCAGGTACCTGCTCTGGCCAAGGTATACTTTATCTCTCTAGATAAAACAGGACGCTAAGCAGCCTTTGACCTTTCAAATCCAAAATTCTACTTCCATCACCACTTCTCACATTATTATTCCATTTCTCGGACTTTACATTCCATTCTAGGGGTCAATCAGTCTTTTGTAGGATGATCTGGAAACCAAATCACCATTTAAAACGTCTCTATGGGATTTCACACTCTGCAAACAACTGACTTTCAAGCGAACTTATAATACAATCCCAAAAGCTTAGGCTAACAGCTTAGGCTGGAGCTGCCAGCCCCCAGTTTAAAAAAAAAAAAAAAATCACCACACTGGTAAAAAGTAATTTCTCCTGATAGATTCTCATTTAACTTTGCAAACAAACTTTAGTCCACTACAAGGGCTGGGTGACTAAGATCCAGAACAGTACAGGAGGGCCCTGGCTGCCTAGGGTAGCAGAGATCATACACATCTTTTCAATGAAAGAATGATTTTTAAAAATCAAAACGTTTCTGGTCTAGAACATGGGAATGACAGACTTGTGACAGGACATGTGGCCCAGAGTAATTCCAGGCAGCAAGCAAATTCCAAACCCAAGTTGCTCTTTGGAGGCTATTGTGAATAAGCAAATCCTGCTACTGATCTAAGGATCTGCAGATGCTCTCAGGGAAAAAGATCCCACTCTGCAGTCAGTCTCTGAGAGCTGGCACCAAAAAACCATCTTTTATCATTTCACCTACAACAGTAATTTCTGGTGCACACAACAGTGTGCTTACTGCAGCAAGAAAAATGCAAAAGTGACCTTGTTATCCAGAGTTCAACTCCTTTGCAGGTTTGGGAGGTAAGAGCACACTCAACGTGTATTCATGATGACTGACAGAAACATACCAAATAATTTTAAAAGATGAACAAAAGCAGAACATATATGTAAACTCTATTTCTTCTGTACGTTAAAGCATGTGCCTATTCACAAATTCAAATTCATCAAAAGACAAATGTGAACGACAGTTCTGTAACAAATTATATACTGATGACAACTTTAAATTTTTAAATCAACGTTTCTATAGTAAGAGGAAACAAAAAACTGGAGCTGGAAAGAACCGCCTTTCATCACACAGGAAGACCGTGGAGGCTAATTCCTTGCCCAGCAAGGAGCCAAGGCACAGTTCAACTCCCAACTCCTACATCACCACTTATCCAGCCCTGACAAAGTTGCCAGAATTCCTGACATTTCCATTGACAGCAGTTTATCCTGAGCACTAATGAATACAGCCCAGGATCACTGTTAAAATTTTAAGGATAGTTGTCAATATTTCATCAGCAATTAAAATAATTCCTTTAAACATGTGGCCAAAAATGGCTTAGAGCTACAAGTGTGATGGTAGTGAACAACTTAACAGAATATGGTTTCCCAACGCTAACAGAAAAATAAGAATTGGTTTATAGTCAAAACTTCATTTGTAGAAACCCACTCAGACCATTAAACCTATGATCCTGGGTTTTAGGCCACTAGTTAAATCTTCCCCCTGACGTTAAAAGTTCTGCAGATGCTTAGCTCAAACTCTTAATGCCAAATGGACAGGACATATAGTGGATAATAATAAGTATTGCCCCAAATTGCCATTGAGGCATATTTGTGTCAAGACACCATTCTGAGTGTTTTACATGCATTTACTCAACTTTTACAAAAGTCTTTTTAAGCTTAATTGGTAATTCAATTGGCCCATACTACCATACTGTGGCTAAGTGACCCTCCCAACATTATACAATCTAGTGGGGTGGAGGAGAGAGAAACTACTAACTATACTACAAAAAGAAGTGTGTACAAAATGAGAATGAGAGAACAGTTGAAATAGTATCAGGAAATCCTGTGCAAACTGCTAAGTACTGTACAAATTTTAACAATATATAAAAGATCTGGCATAACCCAGGAACAAAGATAATGCAGCACAACCCTCAGAAAAAAAGTACTTTGCTAACTTCAACTTTAAAGTTAAAGAAATAAAGACTATCTATTTGTTAATAGCACATGCAATTTTATACTTCTTATGCACTTTTCCATCTTCAATAGTTTTTGAAGGTGATTGATACCCAAAGTGAGAGCTCTAAAGCATTACAATATGTCCAATAATTTAAAAAAAAAAAAAAAAGCTAGCTTGTTCAGCACAAAATAAGGCAGGAAAACCACACCTCGAAATTATAAGAAAAAAAGGTAAACAACAAAGTGAGAACAAAAGAGCTTTCAAGTTAATTTTCAGTGAATCATAAAACTGAGTAACCAAAAGAAAGTCTCTCCCCTAAACATTCTGTTTAACAAAGGTTTTACTACACTCTTCCAACCAAAGTGATCTGTGATGTTCTTTTTAAAATTCTGATGACCAAGCTATATATAAAAAGGGGATAAAAGAAACAGGAATGATTTAGAACACAGAATGACAGGCAACCTAACACACAGAAAGTGATGACTCAGAAATAATTTTTAAAAAATTTAAAACAGTATGATTGTAGCAGGTTACACAACTGTCACATTGCTACTCTATCAGTCTAACTCTTCCCAACAGGTCTTATTCTATAATTTTAAAACCGTTGCCCTCAGCTTTTTCCAGGTAGAAATGTTTTAATTTCAAAAGCAGAAGTCTTGAAAAGTCAAAGTGATACTGACATTATAATAAAGAAAACCAAGAGACTTCACAGTGAGAATGCCCATGTTATCTCGTCCTCCTAAGAGACGCTGCATCAGGGCTAGGACCCACCATCACCACGGATTAAAGCAAGTCCTGAAAGGTCTCAGAGGCACATTTTGGACCATCCTCCTCTTCCCAAACAACAGTGAACTGCGGTAGCTTATTAGGGAAACAGTGTCTATAGAACAAAAAAACAAGAAATCCCAAAGAAATAAAGTGGTACATGAAGTAAAATTTACAAAGGTAAGATTTCAACAACACATAAATAAAGTACCAAAACGTAGGGGAAAGAGAAGATAGTCTTTCCTTACTTGACAAGCAGTTTTTCTCTCGTTCTCCTTCGCTCTCTCGTGCTCACACATGCTTGCTCAGTGTTTAAACTAAGGCTACACTGGCTTAACCTGGCGATTCAACTTACTAGTCTCATAAGAACCACAAGAACAGGAAGGTCAGCATTTTCTTGGGTCTTTCTGATTTGTACGCTACTCATTTGAGATGAGTCTGAAGTTCTCCTTAAGTAAAACTTTCTGATGGTCCTTTCTCTCCAAACAAACATTTGGGACTGCCCTTTTCTCTGGAGCAACTCTCCCCATCTCTTCTTGACTGCATCTAAGTGAGTAGCCTCAGAGCTGCCCTGGGCTGATGATGATTTCAATTAAGCCTCAGGTGCTTTCAATTAAGCACTCCAGCTAAAACTAAGGGAGTGACAAAGCAAATTCTGTGAGTTTGAGTGTATAGGAGCTAGACACATTCCTATGGAATCAATTTATTCATAAAGAACCTCTCTGTGAAAATAATCACTTAACCTTTGTACACAAAATGGATTTCATCACAACTGCATTCTATATCAATACCTTAATGCAGTTTACCTAGCAATGATTGCCCTAAGAAGCAATTTTAAATTTGTAATTTCTGAGAATATAAGTCTCAAGGACAGTGTACAGGGACATAACATTTTAACCACCAATTTTAACCCAATTTTACTTTATTTCCCTACCACTGGTGAGGCGCTGGGACCCTTCCTGTACTGCAGAAGGTACATCCATCTCTGCAGAAAGAAATGCCACTTATGACACACATTAACACCAGAACCCCAAGATATGATGATATTATTTTTAAAACAAACTTGGAAAGGCACAAAATCATCAACCAGGAGGGAACTACATACCTAACTTCTCAGCTTATTCAAAAAGTAGCTGACCAAGTTCTAAGGCAGAGGCCAAAAGACACACACCTGATGTGAGTTTGTGAATGTATATTCAGCTACCCACACTAAACTGGGTGCACCTGTGAGCTTGTTGGCCACTGAAAACACCTCAAAAACACAAAGTCAAGAAAGTTAAAATTAAATTTTCATTTTCCACACCATAGCCTATGAAATTAGTTAAGAAAAGAAAGCCAAAAAAAAAAAAAAAAAAAGAAAGCCAATTTGTCAGTATTTCCATCCTCCCCTCCACCTCCACCTGCCCCCAATATCAATACAAAGCATTTGGACTGAAAGGTTCAGTGGAAGTAAGCACCATAATCAAAAATATATGGACTGTGTCTAAGAGAAGAATTGATGGGCTAGCAAAAGAGTACAGGCCTAGGGTACAAATTTATAAGCTGTCACACAGACACATCTGCCTAGTTATGAATTCAAATCATTAAATAAGCAGTGAATGCTTTTCATTAAGAGAAGTTGGAGAAGCAACCAGAAATTTCACACAAGTTCTATACATTTAAATGTGACTTGAATGTTTGTGTACTGCTGACCACGGTCCTGAACTGACATTTCACATTTAGGGGTTTTCTCTCCTAAGCCTGGAAACACACATGACTACTGTCCAACCCTTTCCAGGAATTCTGAACCAGGTGAGAGAGAAGGACAAAGACAGGGAAAGAAACAAGTGCACACAAGCTGCTGGAGAAAGAGACTTCTGCTTAATCATATTTGATCTTATGCTCTACCCCAAAATAATAGGACCAGATAAGAAACCGGACTAAATATCAGAGACATAAAAGGACACAATCATCCTTGAACTAAATGATGCAAAGCTGTGTAAATGTCAACCTAAACAGGTACATAGGGCAGAGCACCAGGCTGGTGGAAGGGAAAACGACCTGCAGTCACTGCACCAGCATTTATCTGAGTTATATCAAAAACACTCCTAGGTTTTTATAATTTTGCCTTAAAAAATTGAAATGTTTACATTGCCCCAAAGGGACAAAACAGACTTTTTGTTGGACAATTCACATACATGAGTTCTTGCATTTTTAATAGTTCTATCACATGTCTAACAGATTTCCCCTCTGTGAAGTTGGGGTGGCCCCTGGACCACCTGCCTCCCCACCCGATGCTTACAGGAACCAAAGTTGGCTTCCAGAAAATCATCTGATTTCCTTGTTACTCCCTTCTCAGCCCCCAAATCATCATGAAGTACCTGGTCATGTCACCAGCCTCACCACAGGGCTGACATTCTGCCTTCTTACTAAATTCCTGGGCACAGCTAGTAATTTGCATGTTCACAGAGTCTTTTAGGATATCATTTAATACATGATCGCTAAGAGCAGTTTCCATAAGCAAAAGAGAGATCGTGTCTTACAAGAGTTAATGAACCATAAGGCTTTGCTATTAGTACATCATAAGAAATGCTGTGTCCATGAATTTAAAAGTGATCGCTATGTTACATATCTACCTACTCATGAATGAAAGGGCCTCCCAGAACCACCAGCAAACCATGCCCGTAGCATAATCCATCAGGGAAGGGACGTCTAGGCTTCCGATTATTCCTGGCTATGGAGCTGATATTCTGCATCAACCAGCTTTTCCATACTCAGTCATAGTAGCAAACATCATCATGGAATGCATACTACATGCCAGGAATCATGCTGAGTCCTCAATATAAAACACCTCATTAATTCTCATAACGACCCTCTGCAATAAATACGGGCATGTCCATTTTACAGATAAGGAAACAGTCTCAGTATTAATAACCTTTCCAAAGGCACACAGCCTATAAGTGGCTGAACTGGGGTCATTGGTCTGTACCCTTAGGCAATACAGACCCTGACCCCAGAGTAGGGAAGCCTACCCCAGTAGGCTGCTGGTCTGAAGGGATGGAGGAGGGAAGCACAAGTCCTTTCCAGGCAACACTACAGAATGTGTGACCGTGCTTTAACGTGGCCTGGGGTGTCTTCCATCTAAAAAGGACAATTATCTCTTAGATATACACGTGCATGCGTACCTGTATGCGTACACACACACACACACACACACACACACACACACACACACACACACACACATATCCACCACGCTCAGTTTTCTCTAACTCCGGGTTATGGACCCTTCTCATCGTGAGAACTTTTCTACCAGGATTCTTCTCGCAGTTTACCATCTTCACAGCCTGCACTCTAATGTGCTTCCACACCCTTCCTTGCAGGGGCAAAATGAAAAACAGCTGGACTCATACACTGTATCCACTAAGTCTGCGGGAACAGAGAGTCAGCCTTTGTCACTGGCTCCGAAACACTGGTGAAATATAAACATTTGACATTTCCTAGAATACCTCAGACCCGGGGTGGAAAGGGTAAAAGCCTCAGCCCTTCCCTGACTCTGACCCTACCTTCTCTAGGAACATCCAAGCAAATAAGCCAGACTCTCATAATGCGTGTTAGCTCACAAACACCACACTTCCCGCCGCCAAAGGATCTCACACCGCCTCCAGGCAATTTCTCCTCGTTTCACCTCAGGTCAACGTCCCCTGCAACTGACTGTGGACATGAGCATTCGCAAGGCCCTCTTCTCTGTCTCCATTCATCATTAAAGGTTTTCCTTCAAGAAAATACTAGGCTTAAGGCAACACAGCAGTGAAAAGCAGCATTAATAGCCACACGAAGGTGTTCTCTCGATCCTGTTCCATTTCGTGGATGCCTGAGCCGCCAGGAATGAGCCCCCCCGTTCCGCCGACACACCGCTTATTAAGATGGCTTCTTCTCAGGTCATCAGCTCCCCGATAACCTGGAACATTTCAACGAGCTACACCTGCACTTCCCAACAGGTGGGCTCCAGGCTGCCTGGCTTCCCGAAACGCCAATCTAATGGAGTCAGTTCCTTGCTTCAAACCTTCGGTGGCTCCCGGTGCCTTAGAATAAAGTCCAAAAGGTGTGCATGACCCAGCCGCTGATTCTCTCTCCAGTGTCCCCTGAGGCCATGCCCTCCTCGGCTCCACACACGTGACCCAGAGTCCTCAGCCCCCAGACCCACACGCTCTCTCTGCTACCTGCATTACTCTTGTCCCTCCCCTTTCCCAATAACTCCTCAGTGAGGCAGTTCCCACCTCCCAGGGGAGATGAGGTGCACACTCCTTCACAGCCTGTTCCCCATCTACCACGTTGGAAGCCAATTAATGAAAACTCATGTGGCTAGGGACTATCTCCCCCACTACACTAGAAGCTTTGTGAGGTGAAAACTATCTCTGTCTTGGCCACCCTCATGTTTTCAGTGCCCAAGGTGATGCTTCCCGAGAGTTAATATACATTGGCTGACTGACGTTCTAAACCTGTGGCTCTTATTGAAACAGGGAGTCAAAAGCAGACTCAATAATAAACATGCCAAGATTTACACACTACTCTTCTTTTCAAATTATGTAGCTGCTATGATTCATAAAACACCAATTCAGTGAAAAGTTTTACTGAATTCATGGTTGCTCTTTGCTACTTATTCTCTTCACCAGTGAAGACTAGACATTCATCTACACATCTATACATGACATTAAGAGCAGTCTTCAAACTCACATCATTAATAGAACAGTTAAAAGACATCCCCACAAAGAACTACAAACCTGCAGCATGTGGAATGAAAACCACATTCACAGAAACATAGACAACATAAAAAGGGAGAGGGCTATGCACCAGATGAAGCAACAAGATAAAACCCCAGAAAAACAACTAAATGAAGTGGAGTGGGCAACCTTCCAGAAAAAGAATTCAGAATAATGATAGTGAAGATGATCCAGGACCTCGGAAAAAGAATGGAGGCAAAGATCGAGAAGATGCAAGAAATGTTTAACACAGACCTAAAAGAATTAAAGAACAAACAAACAGAGATGAACAATACAATAACTGAAATGAAAACTACACTAGAAGGAATCAATAGTAGAATAACTGAGGCAGAAGAACGGATAAGTGACCTGGAAGACAGAATGGTGGAATTCACTGCTGCAGAACAAAATAAAGAAAAAGAAAAAAGAATGAAAAGAAATGAAGACAGCCTAAGAGACCTCTGGGATAACATTAAACACAACAACATTCGCATTATAGGGGTCCAGAAGGAGAAGAGAGAGAGAAAGGACCAGAGAAAATATTTGAAGATGTTATAGTTGAAAACTTCCCTAACATGGGAAAGGAAATAGCCACCCAAGTCCAGGAAGCGCAGAGAGTCCCATACAGGATAAACCCAAGGAGAAACACATCAAGACACACAGTAATCAAATTGGCAAAAATTAAAGACAAAGAAAAATTACTGAAAGCAGCAAGGGAAAAATGACAAATAACATACAAGGGAACTCCCATAAGGTTAACAGCTAATTTCTCAGCAGAAACTCTACAAGCCAGAAGGGAGTGGCATGACATACTTAAACTGATGAAAGGGAAGACCCTACAACCAAGATTACTCTACCCGGCAAGGATCTCATTCAGATTCCATGGAGAAATCAAAAGCTGTACAGACAAGCAAAAGCTAAGAGAATTGAGCACCACCAAACCAGCTCTACAACAAATGCTAAAGGAACTTCTCTAAGTGCGAAACACAAGAGAAGAAAAGGACCTACAATAACAAACCCAAAACAATTAATAAAATGGTCATAGGAACATACATATCGATAATTACCTTAAACTTGAACATACATATCGATAATTACCTTAAATTAAATGCTCCAACCAAAAGACACAGGCTTGCTGAATGGATACAAAAACAAGACCCGTATATATGCTGTCTGCAAGAGACCCACTTCAGACCTAGGGACACATACAGACTGAAAGTGAGGGGATGGAAAAAGATATTCCATGAAAATGGAAATCAAAAGAAAGCTGGAGTAGCAATACTCATATCAGATAAAATAGACTTTAAAATAAAGAATGTTACAAGAGACAAGGAAGGACACTACATAATGATCAAGGGATCCATCCAAGAATAAGATATAACAATTATAAATATATATGCACCCAACATAGGAGCACCTCAATACATAAGGCAACTGCTAACAGCTATAAAAGAGGAAATCGACAGTAACACAATAATAGTGGGGGACTTCAACATCTTACTTACACCAATGGACAGATCATCCAAACAGAAAATTAATAAGGAAACACAAGCTTTAAATGACACAAGAGACCAGATAAGATTTAATTGATATTTATAGGACATTCCATCCAAAAACAGCAGATTACACTTTCTTCTCAAGTGCGCACGGAACATTCTCCAGGATAGATCACATCTTGGGTCACAAATCAAGTCTCAGAAAATTTAAGAAAACTGAAATAATATCAAGCATCTTTTCTGACCACAACACTATGAGATTAGAAATGAATTATAGGGAAAAAAATGTAAAAAACACAAACACATGGAGGCTAAACAATACACTACTAAATAACCAAGAGATCACTGAAGAAATCAACAAGGAAATCAAAAAAACCTAGAGACAAATGACAATGAAAACACAATCTGAAACCTATGGGATGCAGCAAAAGCAGTTCTAAGAGGGAAGTTTATAGCTATACAAGCCTACCTCAAGAAATAAGAAAAATCTCAAATAAACAATCTAACCTTACACCTAAAGGAACTAGAGGAAGAAGAACAAACAAAACCCAAAGTTAGTAGAAGGAAAGAAATCATAAAGATCAGAGCAGAAATAAATGAAATAGAAACAAACAAAACAATAGCAAAGATCAATAAAACTAAAAGCTGGTCCTTTGAGAAGATAAACAAAATTGATAAACCATTAGCCAGACTCATCAAGAAAATGAGAGAGAGGACTCAAATCAATCAAATTAGAAATGAAAAAGGAGAAGTTACAACAGACACCACAGAAATACAAAGCATCCTAAGAGACTACTACAAGCAACTCTATGCCAATAAAATGGACAACCTGGAAGAAATGCACAAATTCTTAGAAAGGTATAACCTTCCAAGACTGAACCAGGAAGAAACAGAAGATATGAACAGACCAATCACAAGTAATGAAAAAGAAACTGTGATTAAAAATCTTCCAACAGGGGCTTCCCTGGTGGTGCAGTGGTTGAGAGTCTGCCTGCTAATGCAGAGGACACGGGTTCGAGCCCTGGTCTGGGAGGATCCCACATGCCGCGGAGCAACTAGGCCCGTGAGCCACAACTACTGAGCCTGCACGTCTGGAGCCTGTGCTCCGCAACAAGAGAGGCCACGATAGTGAGAGGCCCGCGCACCGCAATGAAGAGTGGCCCCCGCTTGCCGCAGCTAGAGGAAGCCCTCGCACAGAAACGAAGACCCAACACAGCCAAAATAAAATAAAAATAAAATAAATAATAATTAAAGGTGCTAATAATTTAAAAAAAAAAAACCTTAAAAAAAAAAAATCTTCCAACAAACAAAAGCCCAGGACCACATGGCTTCACAGGTGAATTCTATCAAACATTTAGAGAAGAGCTAACACCCATCCTTCTCAAACTCTTCCAAAACATTGCAGAGGAAGGAACACTCCCAAACTCATTCTATGAGGCCACCATCACCCTGATACCAAAACCAGACAAAGATACTACAAAAAAAGAAAATTACAGACCAATATCACTGATGAATATAGATGCAAAAATCCTCAACAAAATACTAGCAAACAGAATCCAACAACACGTTAAAAGGATCATACACCATGATCAAGTGGGATTTATCCCAAGGATGCAAAGATTCTTCAATATACACAAATCAATCAATGTGATACACTATATTAATAAATTGAAGAATAAAAACCATATGATCATCTCAATAGATGGAGAAAAAGCTTTTGACAAAATTCAACACCCATTTATGATAAAAACTCTCCAGAAAGTGGGCATAGAGGGAACCTACCTCAACATAATAAAGGCCATATATGACAAACCCACAGCAAACATCATTCTCAATGGTGAAAAACTGAAAGCATTTCGTCTAAGACCAGGAACAAGACAAGGATGTCCACTCTCACCACTATTATTCAACATAGTTTTGGAAGTCCTAGCCACAGCAATCAGAGAAGAAAAAGATATAAAATGAATACAAATTGGAAAAGAAGAAGTAAAACTGTCACTGTTTTCAGATGACATGATACTATACATAGAGAATCCTAAAAATGTCACCAGAAAACTACTAGAGCTAATCAATGAATTTGGTAAAGTTGCAGGATACAAAATTAATGCACAGAAATCTCTTGCATTCCTATATACTAATGATGAAAAATCTGAAAGAGAAATTAAGGAAACACTCCCATTTACCATTGCAACAAAAAGACTAAAATACCCAGGAATAAACCTACCTAGGGAGACAAAAGACCTGTATGCAGAAAACTATAAGACACTGATGAAAGAAATTAAAGATGATACCAACAGATGGAGAGATATACCATGTTCTTGGATTAGAAGAATCATTATTGTGAAAATGACTATACTACCCAAAGCAATCTACAGATTCAATGCAATCCCTATCAAATTACCAATGGCATTTTTTACAGAACTAGAACAAAAAATCTTAAAATTTGTATGGAGACACAAAAGACCCCGAATAGCCAAAGCAGTCTTGAGGGTAAAAAGTGGAGCTGGAGGAATCAGGCTCCCTGACTTCAGACTATACTACAAAGCTACAGTAATCAAGACACTATGGTACTGGCACAAAAACAGAAATATAGATCAATGGAACAAGATAGAAAGCCCAGAGATAAACCCACACACCTATGGTCAATTAATCTATGAAAAAGGAGGCAAAGGTATACAATGGAAAAAAGACAGCCTCTTCAATAACTGGTGCTGGGAAAACTGGACAGCTACATGTAAAAGAATGAAATTAGAACACTCCCTAACACCATACACAAAAATAGACTCAAAATGGATTAGAGACCTAAATGTAAGACTGGACACTATAAAACTCCTAGAGGAAAACATAGGAAGAACACTCTTTGACATAAATCACAGCAAGATCTTTTTTGATCCACCTCCTAGAGTCATGGAAATAAAAACAAAAATAAACAAATGGGACCTAATGCAACTTCAAAGCTTTTGCACAGCTAAGGAAACTACAAACAAGATGAAAAGACAACCCTCAGAATGGGAGAAAATATTTGCAAACGAATCAACAGACAAAGGATTAATCTCCAAAATATATAAACAGCTCATGCAGCTCAATATCAAAGAAACAAACAACCCAATCCAAAAATGGGCAGACCTACACAGACATTTCTCCAAAGAAGACATACAGATGGCCAAGAAGCACATGAAAAGCTGCTCAACATCACTAATTATTGAGAAATGCAAATTAAAACCACAATGAGATATCACCTCACACCAGTTAGAATGGGCATCATCAGAAAATCTACAAACAACAAATGCTGGAGAGGGTGTGGAGAAAGGGAACCCTCCTGCACTGTTGGTGGGAATGTAAATTGATACAGCCACTATGGAGAACAGTATGGAGGTTCCTTAAAAAACTAAAAATAGAATTACCATATGATGCAGCAATCCCACTACTGGGCATATACCCAGAGAAAACCGTAATTCAAAAAGACACATGCACCCCAATGTTCATTGCAGCATTATTTACAATAGCCAGGTCATGGAAGCAACCTAAATGCCCATCGACAGATGAATGGATAAAGAAGATGTGGTACATATATACAATGGAATATTACTCAGCCATAAAAAGGAATGAAATTGGGTCGTTTGTTGAGACGTGGATGGATCTAGAGACTGTCATACAGAGTGAAGTAAGTCAGAAAGAGAAAAACAAATATCGTATATTAACGCATGTATGTGGAATCTAGAAAAATGGTACAGGTAAACGGGTTTGCAGGGCAGAAATTGAGACACAGATGTAGAGAACAAACATATGGACACCGAGGGGGGAAAACCACGGTGGGGTGGGGATGGTGGTGTGCTGAATTGGGCGATTGGGATTGACATGTATACACTGATGTGGATAAAATGGATGACTAATAAGAACCTGCTGTATAAAAAAATAAATAAAATTCAAAAATTTAAAAAAAAAAAAAAGACATCCCCTAATTGTGCCTATTGTTAATAAGGGAAATTGTTTCCCACCTCATGCCAGTAAAGTAAATCCTTTAGGGTAGCAAAGTATAAATTAGACGCTTTATATTGAGTTGAAAGTCCTTTTAGCTACTAAGCCTTTTTTCTGCCATTCTAAGAATCCTTGAAAGTTTCAAGTTCTAACACACACAGTGAAAAGCAGAGTAAATATGCAAGTCCTGCACAGGCATTGTGAGTGGATCCTCACTGATTTGACTTTCTTCAAAATTTACGTGGAAAAACTGCTCTTAATATTTTCACTGTGATCCAGGAGGCTTTTTTGATAAGAGATCTAGAGGTTTAAGCATAATTCACAACAGACAAAACAATACACACATGGTCACCCTTCAGTCAAATGTGCAACCGTTTTCAAAGATGTATTTTTCCTCTTTCATTCAACATGTATGTACTGAGCCCCTACTAATATATTAGAAGCACTGTGCTAAACACACAAAGACAAAATTCCTGCCCTTATGAGTTCATCGACACACAGCCAACGGCACTGAGTACTTTATGAGAGTTATCAGAAGGTGCTTTGAGAAGGGACAGGGCAGAGCGCCCAAGAACAAATCTCAGAAATGTTAGAGGGACACTCCTCCAACCCAGATCATCATGACTATCCGAAACACAGTCCATTACCCTCAACTTGCAGAGACCCCCAAATCCACAGGCTTGAGGAATCAGGGGTTAAGTGAGATGCACTTTATTTAAACAAAAAACCATGCACTGTCTCTCTCGTGTGTTTGATTATTAAGTACATAAAAACTACAGTCATTGCCATGGTAAACTATTGTTTTTAAGACACCAAAAGCTTAAAGGGCTGATTTAAGTCTATGAGACTTTGTAAGTTTACACAAATATTGACAGTAAGATAAAATATGAAATAGGTCAAACACTGTTGACATTAATAGTATATGCAAGCAGCTTCAACAAGGGTGCCCAAAAAATTAGCACTGCAATAATACACTAGGAAATTGAATTTTGCTGCTTTTTAAAAATTGATGCAATAATTTACTGAAAAAAAAATTGGAAGACAATGAGTCTCCCAAGCCAGACCTAACAATTTTTAAATCTAAATGAACCTCCTTCCATTTTATGGGTTTCCCTTAAGCCTTTTAAGGCTTTCTACTAGGTGCCTTGCTACCGTATAACTAACACTACCCTAACAGTGCCTTGCCATAATGCAACCTGATCCAGATAAAAACTGTTTCCCAGCTAATACTAAAAAAGTGGTAATAAACAGTATAGACAAGGCCTCAGGTTCTCTGAAAGTAGGGAGATTCATTATGCATAAATAAAATAAGCCAGCCCAAACTTGTACCTCCTTTCACAACAATTTTAATCACAAATGAACTTGAAAAATTAATATTTTCTTAGCACTCAATGCTAAATGTTAGATACTATACTAGGATTAAACTAGGTGGCATGTATAAAATGCCTAATGACCCTATTGCTATTATTCCCATTTAAGAGGGGAAAAATCAGGCCTTACATCAGCTGAGTGGTCCACATCTCACATCTAGTTAAGGTGGCAGAGGCGGGAATCAAACCTAGGTCTTTCCACCAAACTGAGAGTGTGTAACCCAGTGTCCCTCACTGAACCTGCTAGAATGGTATTTATAGTGGTGCCCGTTTTCTGAGGAGAGGAGGGAGAGCGTTCATTAACTTCTCAAAGGGACCCAAAACACCCTCTCAAAGGTTAAGAACCCCTGTACCATACTGGCACCAGTGTAAGAGCCAGAAAATGTGCACTGGACTTCAACCCCTCTCACCAAGACTATAACTTCTCTACTCCACAGTTTTAGCTTCTCTTTAAAATTCTCAGAGCAAGTCAAGATTTCCACTCCTGGACAATTTCCAGCATCCACTGCCACACCTTAAGTTACACAATAAATTGCAATACTGTATCACTTTACATCCAATTCTGAGATTTCACAAATACTGACCAATGTTATTTAGTCATTCCACTTTCCAAAATGTGTTTCAATCAACCATTCCTCACTGCAGTGCCTGTGAAATAAGCTATCGTTATATCCACTTCCAAGAAAATAAAACACTGTCACCCTGAGGCCAGGCAATAAATCAGCTACAGGATTGGGATTAAAAGTGAGAAGTTCCTGACTTCCCCCACCTGGGATCTGCAAGACCATGTTATGTATCATGAAGTACCCTCCTAGCTACGCAGAAAACATAGGGCAACTAACTCTACCACCTTCTCTACCGTTGGCCACACTATATTAGAATCTAGTGGTAAATCATTAAGTTGGGTCATACCCCCTACTGCCCAGTGACCAGTGTGCTCATCTCGGAAAGTATGCCAGCACATGCCTGGCATCTTTCAAAGGGAGATGCAACCACTGAGAACACTGGTTTAGTCTGGGGGTTTGGTCAGGTAACTCTGTGGTGGGTGTGATGCTCAGCTTAACTCCTGGCACCCCGTCCCTAGGAGCAACCTGCACTTTGGATCCATCCTAAACTCCTGATCAGAAAAGGGGAGTGTTCGTGTTAAAATAAACTTTACCTTGAAGTTCACTGGTCATACCCCTCATTTTACAGATTATTAAACTGACCTCAGAGGAATCAGCTCATCCAAGATCTCACAATTCAGAAGCAGAGACAGTTCTGGAAAGCAAATCTCCAGGCACCTGTCCAGGATCCTCGCGTTCCACCGGGCACTGGGGAATGGGTTCTGTTTACTGCCAGAGGCTTGGCCCACCACTAGGGTTTGCTCCTTCTCTGCCAGGCTAGGACTTGACTCGCCTCACTTTGTGCCAGATCCAGTCTGTGCCTCCAGGCTGGGGTCCCAGGGGGCTACTGTCAGAGCACTGGCCTCAGCTTGCATCTTCTGACGGACAGAGACAATTACTTACTAAAACTAACCCCATCAGAGAGGAAGAAAATACCACTCTGGCACTGAGGAATTAATTTCACAAGGAGGCTCTGTTAGGGTGATGTTTTATTTATGGCCTTACCTGATCAAGATGACTTCCCCCCAAGAAACGTCCAAAGCAAACAGTCAAAGACACCAAGAATCTTATGCTTCCTTAACTGTCCTCCAAAGGCAGAAAAAAGCCAGAGAAAACAGGCGAGAGGACACCAAGTCATAGTTTCAATGTGTTAGGACGCGACCCACAAGTTTCGCACGAATAGTCTTCCAAGAAACCAGGATGGACGCAGTACCCCGAAGAAGGGGGCACGTTCCCCATTCAGTCTGGCGACCAGCACGCATCTGGACACCCCGGAACAAGTCCAAATGGGAGATGCAGAAGCGCAGGTCTGCGCCGCCGGCCGAGGGCCGGAGGACCGACACCGCGGGACCAGCCAAAACCACCCGCGGGGGATCCCGGGGCCAATGCAACCGAAACTCCGCCGCGCAACTTCGCGGGTACCGCTGCCAGCCGTCCCCCATCTCCAACACACCCACTCTCCTCTCACACCCGTCCCTTCACCACACTCCCCCCTCTGCCCAAGCGCTACGGTGGGAAGCAACGCCCACTTCGGAGAACGAGGTCTCAGTTGTGGGGACAAGCCAGGCGTCCAGTCACGTCCATTCACAGACCCAGAGGAGCAAATCCTGACCGACGGAGTTTGCTGCTTTGACACTGGAGAAGCACACTATCAGGCAGCACATGTACACGTACGCACACGCACGCACACGCACACACACAGGTAACAGCCATGGGGAAACCGGTGACCCACAGGGAAGCTCCTGTCATTACTCAGGGCTCGGGGCACAGCATCTGGGGTCCCTCCCCCTCTCCAGGCCCCAGCGCGCGCTGCCCACCACTCGCGTGCAGGATGGAGAGCTGGGGTCGCCTGGCAGCCTAGACCAGAGGGGCGGGTGGGTGGGGGGAGACGGGCCCACCTCCTCATCCTGCTCTTCCTGGGACGCGCTGCTGCCCCGGGGCGCGGGGGGCGCGGCTCCTCTGGGCAGCGGCGGCGGCGGCGGCGGCGGCGCGGGGACTCCACGGTCGGGCACCAAGCGCGCGGGAGCCCACGCGGCGGGCGGCCGAGCGCCGCCCGGCGGCGGCGGCGGCGGCTGCTCGCGAGAGAAGCTGGGCTCCCCTTCCTCCGACAGAGTTTCTGAGCCCGATGAGGACTCGGCCGAAGTAGCTCCCGGCGAGGACGCGGCAGCAGCCGCAGGGGCGGGAGTCCGGCCACCGTGGCCGCTGCAGCCGCGGAGCACTGGCTCCAGCACCTCCGAAACTTTCTCCATTTCCCTCTCGGGCCCAAAGTGCGGTCCGAGGGCCGGCGAGGGCGCGGCACGCACTCAGCGCCTCCGGGGAAAGCCTCGAACTGCTGGGCTCCTGCTCGCTCTCGCTGCCGCTCCCGGGCTGCAGAGAGCCCCGCCGGCAACTACATGGCCGCGGCCGGGCCGCCGGAGCCTGCAGCCAAGTTAGCAGCCGCCGGGGCCCGGAGGCCGACTGGGGCTCCCGCGCGCGGGGACATGCCAGCGCGGGTCCGTGCTCTGCGCTCCACAACCCTCCCGCGCAGCGCCCGAGCCGCCGGGACTGCGGCTTCTCCAGCAAAACCTACCCCTCCGGGACCGAGCGGGGCCGGCGAAAGAGACGGGCAGCCGGGGGAACCAATGGCAGAGCAGGCACGCCGGTGGGCGGAGGCTACGGCGCCCCAGGCGCACCTGCGTCAGGTAGGGGAGGCGGGGCTGAGGCGCCGGCTGCAGGGTCGGGGTCCGGGGGACCGGAACTAGACACCTGGACTGGGAGGGTGGGAATGGAGCCCGGAATCGGAGCTTAAGCCTGGTACTCTGAATTTAGCCAAGGAGTGGCTGGCGGTCCTGGGAACGCCAGGGGGAGATGGCCGAGAGGGCAGTGAGACCTTGGACAAGAACTGGACTTCTTTTCCAAAAAGTGGAATCCAGGAAACTGACCAGAAGGAGAAGTAGCTGGGCTTTACGGGTAAAAGGAAACACACACACACAGTCACACACTTGCACGCACCCACCAGCGTGCTGGAGGAGAAAGGGGAAAACTTCATGGTATAGTGAGTGCATCCAAACCGAGCTGATCTCCGATCCCGGATTCTCCACTTCAGCTCCCTGGGCTTCAGTGTTCTCAACTGGAAATGGAGACAGTCATATCTGTCTTGTCTCCCTATGAGCAGAATTAGAACAAATATATTTAAAGCTTCAGCAGACTGCCTGGCTTAGACACATGGAGAGTTTTCAAAAGACTATTTTCTGTCTTCATTTCTGTTTGTAAATTAAAAAGTTAAGTCAAAGACGTGTACCATTTGAAAGGGAGGAAAGTGACAAATTATGCCCCTGTATTTAATTAAGACCAAGAATATGCCCAGCACTGTGCCAGATACTAGACAAAACTGAATTAGAGAGGGCTGCTGGCCCACCATTTCCTGTCTTTCCACATCAGCTAAGCAGAGGATGAAAAGAGATCACATTTCCACTTTACTTTCTCCTAGCCATGGCTTGTAAACCAACAAGATGCAGGACTGGTTGCTTCATTTTCCTTACCTCTAAGAACTAGGAGAAAGAACTTTCACCAAGGGCACCACCTTGGTCACCGAGGGCACCAACAGAATCAACTTAAGGCCGTCTCTGGGTGGCCTTCACAGTGATGGGGTGACTTGAATATCTCAGAAACCAGCAGTCAGCTCAGCGGTGGGAAATAAATGATTCCTCACTTGCCTTCAGCTCCAGTCCTACTGTGAGCTCTGGCACTGCGACCTGGGATCGAAATTCAACCAGATTCAATTCCACAGACGTTGACTGAGATGTGTGCCTGGTGCTTGCAGGGGATACAAAGATGAATAAGTCAGGTCTCCTGCCCTGGAGGAGCCTATGGTCTAGAAAGAGATTGATGCTGCATAATATAGTTCCATTATTAATTTTCAAAAGCTATGGTAGTGCTACACTAACAATGTGCCATAGGAGAAGAGGAAAGAGTCATAGGAAAACAATTAGGTCCTCAAGCTCAGGAGTCCTCAAGAATCTTAGATTTCTCCTTGTCAGAACAGCCTTGCCAAATGTTCTTAAGAAGTGGAGGACTCGAGTTGAAAGCCCCTTCAGCTAATGAGCCCTTTTATGCTATCACCATATCTACATATAAGTGATACATCATACAAAGTGCTTCATCATATTGGACAGAAAGCTTTGTCCTGATCAGTTTCCCTCCCCAAGATAAGGGGGAAGGAAATATAATGTGACCCCATTGCCATAGACAGCCATACTGTAAAACAGCTCTGGCTGTCAGGCTTCCATTGTGACGCTTCAGAATTATCTGAGGGGCTGTGAAGACCTGCTGAGGCAAAAGAACAGTTCTAGTAAACTGACTCGTTATGAGAGCAAGGCTATAGAGAGAGCACAGTGGGACAGTCTGAATCCGATCTTGGGCTGCACAATTGCTTTTCTAGTCAGGAGTATTGGTCTTTATCTGAGCCCCTATGTGGTTGATTCACCACAGCTGAAGTAAAATGATGACTTAAGCAAGCCATTCACATGAAAGAGGAGGAGCGGTACTTTTCAGTACATCAGAAAAGAAGCAAGACATGATCTGAATTGCTAACAGGAAGAATGATAATAGCTATTATTGCTTCCTCCCTAAGCATCTATGGGTATTTTCATTTAATCCTGGCAACAGCCTTATGAGATAGAGTCTATTAGCCCCACTTTATAGATTAAGAAACTGAGGATCTGCAAGGTCAAATAACTTGCCAAAGGTCACACAGCAAGTGAGTGGTAGAACTGTGATTTGAACACAGCAATCTGGTCCGAGGCACTTTCTTAAACATTCCAATATATTGCCACTCAGAACAGACAACTTTTTCAAGTACATATATATTAGACTACAAATATCCATAGGGCAGGGACTTTGTTGTCTTGATTTAATATGTAAAAGGATATAAAAGGATACTTGCAGAACTGATATTTTTCCCCACAAACATTTATAAGGCACTTAGTGTATGCCAGGCATGGTTTTAAACACTTGACAAATATTAATTTTCTTAACCCCATATCAACCCTATAAGGTAGCCACCATTATTATTCTCATATTACATATGCGAAATGTGTGAAATGGCACGGAGAAGTCAGGTAATTTTCCTAAAGTCACACAGCTAGCAAGTGATAGTTGAGCAATTTGGCCCCAGCATTCATGCTCTTAACCCCTACAGATCAAAGTCAAGTAATAGATCAGTATTTCCTGAACTTTTTAAACCTCAACCTCAAATAAGAGATATATTTTATATTGCAACTCATGACACATGTACATACATACAAATATAAATAAAATTCCATGAAACAGTACTTACCCTTCCTATAAGACTGGAATTTTTTATTATAGTTTATTGAAAATAAAAATACTAGTTGTGATCAGCTAAATGAATTTCACGCTCCACTTTGACACATGCAGTTGAAAGCAATGTACTTAATCATCTCCTTAGCTGACCCATGAGGAAAATATGACGATGGTTCAGGCTGAGAGTTTCCAGACCAGAACTGTGCAAACTCAACGGATGACTGTATAAATAGAAGATGATCAGAAGGTCAGGATAGTTCCCCAAAGGTATCCCAATTAGACCTATGGGCAAATGCTGGGGTATGGCCAAACCACTAGACCAGTTTTGATTGAAACCCTACAGTTCACGTTTCTTATCTTATTAATTAAATTATAAATACCATCCTCAGTGGCCAGAAAAGCACCCCTGCGAGGAAACTTCTCATAAGTATCCCATGTTGGAGACTTTGGGACCAGAGATAGGCATAAAAGCATGGCTTTTTTCCTGCTGTGTCACTGTAGGCAAGAGCCAGAAAAATAAAAACAACTTAGTCATTACTCCTGGGAAGCCAATACTGTAGCTTCACATGACAGAACCAGATTAGCCTATAGACTGGGAAGGATAAGGTCAGCCTATTCCAGGGTAATCAGGGTCCACACATTCTACTAGACGTGCTCTCAAGTGTTTGGTTCAGGGACAAGCACCCCAGGCACTGCATGTTCATTTTGTCTTGTGATTGGACACTGGCATCAGTTCTCTGTGCTCTCCCAAGTGATGGGAGACCTTGCCTCTGGGAGTCTCTGTTGTCTCTGCCAGTCTCTGCTGTGTGGGTGAGGCCAAGTGTGAATGTCAGTGTCAAGCCCTGTCTCTATGAGATGGAGGATTTTTGAGGACAAGTCATCACACACTTAGTCTATTCCCAGTGTCATGACCTTTCTCCCAAGTTAGCACTTGATAAACTTGAAGTCAATTGTCCTTCTTTCTTACATACGTAAAATTAGAACATTATAAATTCAGAATGAAGATTTTTGTAAAATTACAAGTGAATATGTTCATATTCAATACCCCCCAAAATCCTAAATATCATATGCTCTTTGGATTATAAAGATATTATTCACCTTTGGTAGGTTTTAAAATTTTCATTATTAATAATAGGTTTGCCTGATGCCCCGTGACCAATAAAGTTCAATTTTGTGACAAAGTAAACATCAATAAAAATGTGGCCATTGAGGTGGCCTTGACTGGGATTTTTGATTTATACCAGAGGGTGTAGCATGATATAGACCATGACAGTTTCTGACTATCCAGCTGGAAGGAAAAGCTCTCGTAGCATCTCAACCTCCTGTTTGTGTTTGAGGGTCTAGGAAAGGAAAGGTTACAGTACAAGGTTTCAGAAGGAAGTAGAAGAATTTCTTCAGTGATAGTTGAAAAGGACAGGAGGAAGAATAATATCCTGATTTGCTTCTGTTGGAGTCTCTAACCTACATGTTGAGAAGGATGGGAAACTAAGTTATATTAACAAGTTAAAATAAGCCTGTAATGGACCAAACAAGAGGATGCTGCTGATCTGATCTCTCAGGTGAATATTTCTCCACGTGCCGTACGTGGAGCCCTTGCTTCATATCACCAAGATACAGGCAGGGGAACAAGGTGTTTGTTCCCTGCCCCCAGCCAAAAGTTTGGGGATCTGCATTTTTAAGGAATACCCCAGTCGTGTATCAAGTGTATGAAAGCTTGAGGATTGCTGAAGATGATCCTAATTTGAAGATCAGAGAGCTGTTTTGTGGGGCAAATGTGCATGCGTGGCTCTGTAGAAAGTGACTAGAAAGAGCTTGATGGATTGCAGTCTGTGTCTCTCTGGACCTCTTTGTTCTTAGAGAACAACTACCTTGGGGAGACCAAGGCAGCTTAGCAGATGGACAGGAATATGCATGTTCTGAAAACAGCTGGAAAAACTGAGCTAATACACAAAAAGAACTCAGGATAACGTTCCCTGGAGGATTCTGTTTAAACAACATTCAAAATGGTGACCCATTTCCCACAGAAGACTCCAATCTTTTGCCTTTGCCTTTCCAAGATGGATAAGATGGATATTCACATCTGGGATTTTTTTGTTATGCTTTCAGCATGAAATGTTCTTTTATTATCATTCTTCATTTTTCAAAAAGATTTATTCAGGTCTCTTCCCCTGTTTAGGAAATAGAAGACATGTAAACACATTTACTCATTTTTATTCATTATAGCGGTTTACTTTCAGAATCAATCGGTTCCACTTTGCATTTTCAATTCATAAGAGTAACCTCCTTGACTCTGTCTACACTGCATGGCAAGTAGTTCCTTCTACCGCTCACTCCAACTAATTAGAAAATAAAATGATGCTGAATAGTAACCTAGCAAGTAGCAACTCTTTCCACAATCATAAGCCAGCTTGCAGCCCTAGAGGTAATGTTTAAGGATTTTTGTACTTGAGGAGATAGTCTTCCAGTCCCTTTCCCCTCAGAGTTTGTTCTGCCACTAAGCTGACCTAGGAACTTGTTAGAAATGCAGAGTCTCAGTCTCCACCCCAGACCCACTCTATCAGAATTTTAACAAGATTTCCGGGGACTTCATATCCACATTACAGTTAGAAAAGCACTGCTTTAGTTTGGTTCTCACACGTGGCTGTATATTAGAATCACCTGTGGAACTTTAAAAATTTTTGACCCTTTGGTCCTACCCTCAAGATTTTCTGATTTAACTCGTTTGGGTTGGGGTCTGAACACCAGGATTTAACAAGTTCCCTAAGTGGGAAGTGGTTGATCTTTGGGCCAAGGTGGGGAAATACAAGATAAGCCTGGACCAATTCATGGTGCCACAAACTAAGGAATTGCTCAAAAAAAGATAGGACCTTGTTGGCAGAACACAGGTTCCAGGCTAAAGCAACAAAATAAATCATGATAATGTTGGTTTTAAACCATAGAATAAAATCAATAATTGTGAATCCAAACTCATATAAATATTGAAATAAGAAAGTAAATGGAGGAGCAGAGATAACTCTTCTTCACAATAGAATTCTAGTTAACAGATGTAGAAAGAAAGAGGGAAATAAGAATCACCATTAGGCACACACCACAAAAATAAATGTAGCAGACAAGATCCAAAAATGTGTGCTCACATTAGCCAGCAAAAGTTTGAGGAAAAGGATTTTCGTAGACTCGAAGTACTTCCACCACGATACTTACCAACATGAAACCAACCAGTATAAAGTGAAAGATAGTCACTTTACATTACAGAAACCCAACAGACACCAACCTAACCATATAAATAACACTGGTAATAAGACATATCAACATCCTGAACCCCATGCTATGAAGTACATCATTATTTTTATGACATTCTTTTTTAAAAATTTTATTGGAGTGTAGTTGATTTACAATGTTGTGTTTTGTGACGTTCTTGACCCCCCAAAAAATGCATAACCTAACACCAATCACAAGAAAACATGACAAATCCAAATTGAGGGATATTGTTCAGAATTACTGATCAGGACTCTTCAAACGTATCAAAATGTTGAAAGATAAGGAAAGTGTGATGAACCGTTACAGAAACTAAGAAGTGACAACTAAATAAAATGTGGGATCTTGGGTAGGATCCTGGAACCACAAAAAGGACATTAGTGGGGGGAAAATGGTGAAATTTGAATCAAGTCTGCAGTTTGGTTAATAATATTGGACCAATGTTAATACCTACACTTGACAATTATACTATGGTTATATAAGATCTTATCATTAGAGGAAGCAGAGTAAGGGATAGTAAGGAAATCTTTGTACTACTGTTGCAACTTTTCTGTAAATTTAAAATTAGTTCAAAATAAAATGTTAAAAAGCAAAAGTCCCTAGGTGAATATAATGGTAGCCGAAGTTGAGAAAAATAATTGGGCCACCCTCAGTGGCCCAATTCCTCCCTGCCTCCTCTCTCCTTACTCAAGGAAAATAATTTTTTCCTGTCTTGCCCTCATCAAGTGGACTAGCTTGGGGTGGTTGGGACAGGGGACAATGCTAAGTAACAACATCGATGCTACAACCAGAGAAATGTCCACAGTGCGTGCCATGGGACCACATACTTGGAGCATAAACATAGTGGTAGACACATATGGTACTTGGCTGCCCTGATTCCATTCTGCCTCCTTTTGATACGAGCATCCCAATTTATTTTTAAGGAATTGCCTATTTCCTTTTGATGGTCTTGTCATTCCAGGAGTGGGCTATCCTTGGATTTTGAATCTTGAGAAGAGTAATACAAGGACAGCAATCTCTGGACAAAGCTATCAATTAGCTCCCGTTAACTAGACCTAGAGTTGCTGTGGTTCCAGTACTTTTCCAAGTCTTAATCTCTGGCTTTTACTTTGATTCTCTGAGTTACCAATAACACTTCCTTTTTATTGAATTAGCTAAAATCAGCGATTCCTTGACACCAAGAAACTCTAAGAAATACAGGTGTGCTGACCTAAATCCACTGGGCACCCAATCCAGGTGGGAAGCAGACATCTGAATGCCATCCAAAAGCTATTAGTGATACTAAACTTAAAGATGTATTCCTGACCTCAGTAAGGGTCAAATTTAAGGAAATTGTTAATGTTTCAGGCAGAAGAAGGGGGTCTCCCTTACTGGAGGGTCAAATACTTGAGAAAAAAGAATACACTTACAGAAAAAAAGACATTTCAAGTTATGGCAGAAACAGATCTCAGCACAGACTATGTTGGAATTGTCTGTCTTCCTACTAGGTTACGAGAGGCCTGAGGGCAAAAGCAAACCAAACATTTATCTAGCACCTTATTTGTGCTAACACCTAGCACAATGTCTGACATAGAGTAGCTCATGATAAATAATTATTGAATGAATGGATAAAACAATTGCCACCACATGACTTTAAACCAGCTTTATTAAAACTCTATGTTAATCTAAAGTTTGCTCAGTCCAAGACTTGTGTAGGTTGATAGAAGAACCCAAAAAAAGTCTAGGAGGAAAAAAATCTGTTTATGTAATAATGTGGCCTCATTCCTGAAGAGACCTTCATTTTAATAAAAATAATAATTGCATAAAAATCTTTAGCTCAAACTACCACTATTACTGTCCTGCTCACCGAAGTTCCTTACCAACTATGTGGCTTCCTAAAACAGCCAAACTAATAAGAACTGCCTGCATGTGATGTGAATAAAGTAGAAGGAACACTTGAGGAACATTTAAGACTACTTGCTGGTCCAGGCTGCTGGCAAGGCAGGAAAGGCTACAAGAACCTCCCTGCTGGCAACACAAGGACACCACTCAGGACCCTACACAGGGTGGGAAGAGTCTGTACCCTTATTTACAGAAAGCCTCATTCTTACAGAAACTCCATTCTTATATAAGAATGTTAGGACCCTTTATTACACTTAACCATGTTGCATAATTAATGCAAGGGAATCGTGGTGGCAGGGAGGAAGATGACATGAGATAATGGGACGTTTCAACATCGTACAACTCAGGGTTCTTCGCTGCCAAACGCAGAATCAATTCTATGTGGTTAAAGTAGGAAGTGATTTATTAAAAGATATTAGAATCCTCACAGAGTCTTTGGAAGAACTATAGAAACAGGCTGTGGAGTGAGCTTCCAGAAACAATCCCCAGAACCCCAATGTAGAACTGGCTGGGGAGGGAATTGCTGCTCCTGGTGATTCCAGAACTACACCGCCACTCCCACCATCTGTGCTTGCAAAATAGATACCCTGCACCCCACCTGCTTCCTCACATAAATCACTCCTGTATCCATATCTCTGTGTGTGCATCTGATTAGCAGAACCTAAGTCACATGCTCCCTGGAGGCAAAGGAAACTGAGAAACGTTGGGGCTTTGCATTCTATCCTGGGAAGATAGGATTCACACCATGGGGAACCAACATAATGTAGAAGGAGTGTCAAAAGATTTGGCTAACAGGGTAAACTAGAATGATTTAGACTTTGAAAGGCTCCAGCCCTTGATTAATTATGCTAATTTGCCCCCTGGCCTAATGTTCTCAGCCATCAGGTTGAAGTGGGCCTGAGTATCAGCTTCAGGATGCTTGCTCCCAACATCAGTCATTTCCCTGCTAAATATCTCATAAGGGGAAAGAACTGTCACATACTGAACACATTCTATGTGCCAGACACTGTGCCAAATGCTTTATATGCATTATGTATTTAATCTCCTCCATAACCCAATTCAATGGTACTGTCTCCATTTATAGATAAAAATTTGGTGTTGAGAAATTAAATAGTTTTTCTCAAAGTCACTCAGTAAGGTGGGGCTAGGATTTAATCCAAAGTCTCTCTCTTGAGTTATGACAGATGGTCCTCAACTTATGATGGTTCGACTTACAATTTTTCAGCTTCACGATGGTGCAAAAGCGATACGCTTTCAGTAGAAACCATATGTCAAATTTTGAATTTTGATCTTTTCCCAGGCTATACTCTCTGGTGATCCTGGACACCTCCCTCCCAATCAGCCATGCAATCACAAGGGAAAACAACCGAGGCACTCACAGCCATTCTGTACCCATATAAACTTTCTGTTTTTCACTTTCTGTACAATATTCAAGAAATTACATGAGATGTTCAATACTTTATTATAAGATAGGGTTAGTGTTAGATGATTTGGCCCAACTGTAGGCTAATGTAAGTGTTCTGAGCATGTTTAAAGAAGGCTAGGCTAAGCTCTGATGTTTGTAGTTTAGGTGTATTAAATGCATTTCCAACTTAGGATATTTTCAACTTATGATGGGTTTATCAGGACATAACCCCATCGTAGGTAAAGGAAGATCTATACATTGGATTCTTACGTAGACCATTCATGAACCCACTGAAGAAGGTACTGGTTTCAGGAGACCTTGTAAATGTGGCTGTGCATCTTTCTCGGGGGTCATCTATAGCTTTTATCAGATTTCCAAAGGGGCATATGATCCTCAAACAGTAATGAACTACTATACTACCCAAACATTTGGTCCATTTGTTTATGATCATAAAGCTGTTGTTGGGAAGGGGGGGTACACTCCACCTAATTTTTTTTTGATCTTAGCACTTATTGACTATGATATCATTTTGTAGTATGAGATTCAAATTTAAAATCTGAGTCAAGAGCCCTATCTTTTGGGGGGGAGGGGAATACATGTCTGTGTAGGAATGAGGAAGGGTTAAAACTGACAAGAAAGGTTCTCTCTGCAATAGGAGAAAGGGCTGAGCAAAACAGAAACATATTTTTCATTTAACTACTGAAGTCCTAGCTGTACATCAGAAAGCCTAGCGTCTATTTGTGACTTTGTCACCAACTCCATTTATCAGGGCTTCCATCACCTGTATGATGGGGGTAATATAAAACCTGCCATCATTTCCTCCATCGCAATGTTATGAGATTGTTTTGAAAGTACTTTCATTTCCCCAACAGAAAGGCATTATAGATCTATATATATATATACCTGTTATGATTTCTTTGGGGGAAAGAAAAGCACCTTGGAGAAGACTTGGCTTACAACTTCTAGGACTGAACGATTTCCGAGCCTCACAGGCATACGTCGCGGGAAGTTCTTTGTGAAGAATGACTTGTTTATTTCTTAGTTTTTCGTTTCTAGTAGGTTGCCTCTTCTCCTCTTTCCATTTGTTGTGTTTAAAACAAAAGCCCAATATAAATAATCCTCTCAAATTGTGTTAGCTAGATGGAATGTTGCTTTAGATGGTTCATTATTTATGTCTTGCTGTCCACATGCATATTATTTTCACAGAACACAAAAGCTTTACTCTAGAAACAAGATAACAATTGTTTTAAATCAGAAAGATGCAAAGGAGCCCAGGAGAGTTAGCCCGGCCCACTTGTAGACGTAGCAGTAAACCCATAAATATAGGAGCCTGTCTAAATGTAGCATTTTATGAACAGGGTCAACCATCTGAGTGTGAAATGTCCCCTCCTTTGCCATCTAGTCCCCAAGCAATCAGTTTTTTAAATGGCATTTTAGAAAGGTAATGAATATCTACTAACACCAGATGTAAACTTAATTTCAAAGCTGTGGAATAGGCCATAAATAAAAACATTGAGTGATTTCCATAGCTCAGCCTGTTCATGCCCATGGAAATATGGATGATCAACAAGGAAAGTCAAGAGGTCTTCTCAAATAGGGTAAAATGGCAGATAGTATGAAGCACAATTGGTGTTTCTTGTTGTTCCTGCTGTTATTGTTGTACTGTTTTTTTCCTTGAGTGGTTTTCATAAAGAAAAAAACATAAATAGATTAACAATTATGGTGGTATCTAATATAAGGATTCAGCATATGATGTTCATGAAGCAGGTGGCAGAGAAGAGAGACAAAGGAGAAATTTTTTTTTTTTTTTAAAGGAACTTCTTTTTTTTTTTTTAATTTTTATTTATTCATTTATTTATTTATTCATTCATTTATGGCTGTGTTGGGTCTTCGCTTCTGTGCGAGGGCTTTCTCTAGTTGCGGCAAGTGGGGGCCACTCTTCATCGCGGTGCGCGGGCCTCTCACTGTCGCGGCCTCTCTTGTTGCGGAGCACAGGCTCCAGACGCGCAGGCTCAGCAATTGTGGCTCACGGGCCTAGTTGCTCCGCGGCATGTGGGATCTTCCCAGACCAGGGCTCGAACCCGTGTCCCCTGCATTGGCAGGCAGATTCTCAACCACTGCGCCACTAGGGAAGCCCAGGAGAAATTTTTAAAACAGTGTCCCCTTGATGTTTTCTTCCAACTATTGTAGTTCATAATTTCAAACCACAGTATTACATATTATATCACTTGGATGAAGATTAATTGTACTTACTCAATTAGATGCCTAATGCAGGAGCAGGCGGTAAGGAATTCTTCAGATCACCACTGGCAAAGGAAGCCTGAGCCACGTTGTTTTGCGTTCATAGGAAGCAGACAATGCTCCAGCTCTCAGAATTCCCTCCATAGCCAGTCAGTCATCAAGTCTTGTTGATTTTTCCTTCGTGTAACTTTCCCATTCACTGCTTCTTTTCCATGTTAATCTCTGCTCCCCTGCCTCTGGTCCCCATCACCAAGATTATGGCAATAGCCCTCTAAACGATTTCCTAGCTTAAAGTCCATCCCTTCCAATTTATCTTGTATCGCCATACCAGATTAATCTTCCAGAAATACTGCTTTGATCATGCTACTCTCTAACAAATCAGTAAGATAAAGGCCAACATTCTTAGCCTGGCATGCAAGGCTCCATATCTTTCCAGGTTCACCTGCCAAGTCTCACTCCACAGATCTTACACTCATGCCAAACTGGATTATTCATCGTTTGTGACTCAGACGCTAGGTCAATCTTCTCCGCCATAAGCTTCAATGCACCTAGGAGCCTATTTAGCCCTTCTTGCCACCCATTCAAGTTTTACAACTACTCAAATTCTATGTATTTGCCGAAACTCAACTAAAATCCAGACCCCTTGGTGGCAATTGTAAAACATGTCCTCCAATTCTTTGATACTTCTCCCACTGAGAGGTGGGGTCTAGGTCCCCTTCTTTAAATGTAGGTTGACCTTTAGGGATTTTCTTTTAACCAATGGAATGCAGCAGAGGGGATGCTGCATAATTTCCAAGGCTCTGCCAGAAATGGTCATGTACCTTCCACCTGCTTGTCTGGGAATGCTTGCTCTGGGGGCAACCAGGAACCAAGTAAAAAGTTCACATACTCTGAGACTACCACAATGGAGAGACCACATCTAGATACTCCGGTCTACAGCCCAGCTGAGCTCTAGCATAACTGCCCATCAAGGAAGGAGACATCTTGGATATCCAGCCCATAGAGCCTTCAGATGACCGCCTCAGTCAACGCCCTAGGAAAGAATTGTTCCGCCAAGGCCTGCCCGAATTCCCGACCCCCAAATCAGGAGCAAAATAAACGATTATTTTAAGTCACTAATTTTTGGGGGTAATTTGTTAAGCAACAGTAGTAATTAGAACATTCCCACAAATTCTCCCCCTGACCTCCGTAGAATCAACTCTCTTTTAAATTCCAAAGCAATTATTCTCTATTCTCATCATTCCAGCAGTATTAATTGAAACATCTACTAAGTCATATAGACCCTGTGTTGGATGCTGGGGAAGCAGCAGATTTTGAGGCAGACACGAATTCCTGCTCATAGATATTTATAGTCTGATGGAGAAAGATGAAAAAACAGGCAATTATAATACATTGTGTCTACAATAAATATTTGAGCATCTATTTTGTGCAGGGCAGTGTGACACAAAGGGATGAATTTGAAAATGCTGAGTTTTATAGGCTGTGGGACATTGATGCAGAATTATCCTGGAGATAACTGAGTATGTAAATCTGAGGTTCTGTAAAGAGTAGTGGGCTGGAGAGTTAGATCTGGGAGTCACCAGCACTTGATGATAGTGAAAGCCATGAGCAGGGATGAGATTCCCCAGAAACTGGGGTGGGAAGGGCAGGGAGCCTAAGCAAGAACCCTAAGGCAAAGGAAGAGTGTCCTTCAAAGGAAAAGAAGGATCAGAGAAAAGGCAAGGGAACTGAAGTCTGTAAGTCCCCCAAATCAAGGTCAGTGGGTGTTTCAAGGATCAGGGAGGAATCAACTGTGCCTAATGATGTGGGGTCCAGATAAATCAGGCCCAAAAAGCATAATGTTGATATAGACAATCAGAATATCTCTGACATCCATTTAATTGTGGTCTAGGGCAATTATTTGAAAACTAATGTCTCTCTAAAGCTTCCAGTTCTTTGCAGATAGTGACTGCTTATGTTGCAAATTTCACAGAGTTACAAGACTCAGATGTGTAAAATGAAAACTATTTTTTGTTAACTGAAAGGAACTATCTGGTTCCCATTCCTGCTGTTGGCAGATTTAATCTTGCCATCGTTCATGTAATGTAGTTCTTTCTATTTTAAAACACATTCCTTTTTTTTTTTTTTAGTACATGCTCAAATCCAATATAATCTGGGGTGCCATCCCAGGGGTGCTGATGTATGGTCCTGGCAGGGAATCTGTTTCCCATTAGCGTCCACTGCATGTGCTGAATTCTGCTTGGGTGGAGCTCATTCCTGCAGATCTTGATCATCAACCTGTGTCTTCATTGTATCCACTGCTAACATCTGAGGCCCCATCGTGGCCTGCAGTTGTTGATCTTCACAACCTGAATCATCTCTGTTCTCTCTCAGGTCTGTTAGTCACTCCCTCCTTGCTACTTACCTTATCCTCCACTATGGTGGCCAGAATCCTGGGAACCCTAGACACCTCCCTCAGTCATTCCTCCTCTACCACCCAAGAACCACAGGGGACATGGAGCTTCCCAAGAGTTCATGGTAGAAATTCTCTAATTTTATACTAAAAAGAAAAAACACTGTTATATATTTCTTATTATGTCTTGTTATATATTTCTTATTATACCAAAAAGAAAAAAATACTGTTGTATATTTCTTACTCAATACCAATTCAGATCAAAGAATTTCATACATGAAGCCAAGTTTTCAAAATCTCTCCCCAAACCTATTTTCTCTTAAGAGCCTTAAGATCTCTTGAAAATCAAAAATGTTTTAGGCTTTCAGACTACTGTCTCTGCTCTGTACTTTAATAACCTTCCTGAAAGTGAACATTGCTTTATTCTAGACTGTATCATTCACCATTTCTTGACCAATAAATGCCATTGATACAATAGGGAGAAAACAGGACAACTAAGATTTTTCCAGGAAAAAGAATTACATCAGATAATATTTGTAAAGTATTATCTAATTCTATTGGTTATGTACATAGCAAATAATTAAGTTATATAATTAAGTTATATAATTTAAAATATTTGCTGATGGTTATTTGTTATGAGAAAGGCAACTGAATTGGCCTAACATTTGCTATCTTTTTGTAAATTTGTGTTTCCAAGGTCAATCTTTAGAGGACCCTATCCCATTACTAGGACTTAAACTATAAACATTTAAACTATAAATAGTATCAACTATCATAGTGTTGTTGGTGGTTATGGCTTTTACCCAGAAATGATGTCCCATAGGCATTATTAAATGAGAAATAAAGATTAGTGTGTTTTCCCCTGTAATTATCATTCTTTACATGAAAGTAAAATTCTTTATTAAATCAGACAAGCACAAATACTTATTAATATTACTACATAATTGCTGTTTAAATGGGACACATAATTAGGATGTAATTTAAAGAAATATAAGATTAAATAAATATAAAACTACATCCTCCTTTCTCATAATCTTTGTTGTTAATCATTGCTTAATTTAACCCTGGGTTTATTCTGAGTTTAAATTGAATTAACACACACTTTACCTTCCCAAAAATCAAACCTCAAATTTCTGGACCACTTTCCCCAACTGACACACCTTGACTATTTCTGATTAAGGAATATTCCTGCAACTGCTGATTTTTCCAGGGTACTGTTAAAGCAATTTCCACAAATTCTAACTCTCTTCTTTTTAGAGCATATCCTTGTTCTTTTTCTCTTCTTTTTCCAGAAATCTTAGCAGAAATTGAGAGAGAAATAGAGAGAGACATGTAGTATATTGGCAATTACAGCATAAATGCCCTAAAAAACCTCTTCTCTAGACTAAGAGAAAGTTCTCCATATTACCACCTTGCCAACCCTCTCTACTGAGGAAACATCTTTCATCTAGTAATCAATCCTGAATCATGCCTTCATATGTAAAACTGCTTTCAAAATGGGCTATGTTTTCAAAGCCAAGCTTATCAAAATTACCTTTTCTAGTTAGAGCCTTGGATTTTTAAAAAAGAGATATAAAATAATGTCACCCTAGTTGGGCTAACTTTCCTCTAGCAGAAAAGCAAGGCAATAATTTTAAGGGTGAATACATGTCCTTGACAGTGTTTTTGTTTTGGTTTTTCACAGGGAAAAGAAGAGAGAGGAGGTAAGAGCCAATCAAATCTTAGGTAGCGAACTGCAAATATGGCAAAGTTGGGCAAATAAAGTTATTGAAAATAAAAGAATGGTGGGAGAAAATAATAAGAAAACAAAATGCTACTAAAGAAAACAAGGGAAGAAAAAAGCTAAATCAGACTGCTTCAAAGAGAGATCGAAGAGTTTAAAGTCAGTGAGGGAAAAGGAGGAAGCATATAGATGATTTCAAAACCAGAACTAAGGAAATGTTGGTCTTACGGTTGGAAAAAATATTTTTGTTGTAATATTTATGGTGAGTGAAGCAATTTACAAGCAGTGCCTACTACCTCCCCTGTGAATTATTAATACGTATTTGTTGACTAACAAAAGCTAGGGAAGGGGCCTCTTGGAGGACACCAGAGTGTGTGGATGAGGAAGTGGTTGACAATGTTCTGTGCACGGAAGATTCAGCTGGCTTACAAAAAGGGGGAACGTCTGCGGCTAACACCTGATCTATGAGGTACTTAAATATTTTAGGGATGTGTTTATTGCCGTGATCTCCCTCCCATGGCTGATAGTGGGTGGGTACGTGGCACACCACACTCTAAAAGGCCTCTTTACTGACTTTAGAGGATCACACTGAAAAATCCGTCTCCTCATATGAACCATTCCTTCACTCTTTTTCTTTCTAGCTTCAGTGCTAAAAGCACAAAATGAAGTTACAGAAAATTGTATATCATTTATAAAGTAAATACGTCTTCTAGTTACTTTCAACATTTTCTGTCTTTACAATTTGTGGAGATTAGAGGTGACATTTGTTTATCTAGAAAGCACACTTACTTCCTCTATTTCAGACAATCTTTGGCTGGAAAGTACCAGTGATGACTCCTTGTCCTCAGACAATCAGGCATAACCTAAATTTTACTTAATTATAATTAATTTACTTAAAATTAAGAACGGTGTGTTTATTTGAGAACCACATTTTCAACAATGTTCTTTTCTACTTCTGGTGAGTCTTCTAACACTTTTTCTAATAAATTACTGAATTAAAAATGCCAGATATGTTCAACAAAAAGACCATGAAATGTTATCTGCCTCATACGACCATTTTCCTATTTCCTATAAGACAAAAATGTTCTGGGCTATTTGCTTTAAAATAATCCTCTGGGGAATAGGAATTTGGAGGTCATAAGCAAAACAAGATTGGCATCTGTTGATAGTTGTTGAAGCTGGATAATAGGATGAGAACGTTCATTATTCTATTCTGTTTTTGTAATTAAATAAAATGTATATACAAAGATGTTCACAGTAACAATATTTATAACACCACAAAAGTAGAAATAACTGGATTATTTAATAATAGAGAATGGCTAAAAAATGATAAATGATGATACATTTTTAAAAAGTTAAATTATCATAAAACTCAATTATCATATGGCCACTAAGAAAAATCATGTTTTCAATGAATATTTAATGATATGGAATAATGCTCACAATCTGCCAAGTGAAAAATCTGGGTGGAAGTCAATATGTACAGTATGATATCCATTTTAAAATATAAATGTTTGGGATGAAATTCCCCAGGCTGGCCCAATTCTAATTTTCACCCTAAGAAGATAATAAGAAATGCATAAAAAAGAGTTATGTACACAGGTGCTCATTATAGAGTTTATTATAGTTTTTAAAATAGTAGATAATTTAGAAATTGGTTAATTTAATGTGATATGCCTATTTAGTGGAAAACTATACAATCATTAAAAGACATATTTTTGAAGATATTTAATGAAATTGGAAAATGATGTCAAGTTAAATAGCACAATACCAAACTCTATATAGATAGTGTTGTTCATATTTATTGAAAAAGGAATCAAATCAGTTTATAGCTTGATAATAAGAAATTTTAAAATTTCATGTATAGGGCCAACCATTGAAGCAGAAGGTAATTTTCTGGGTTAGAGTTATCCTTAGGTTAGGACAAAGTCACAGATAAAAACTTAACAGCACTTCTACAGATTGCTAGTTCTTTTCTAAAACTGACGAGGCCAATCAAATTAGGCTCTCTGATCCAGGCTTTAAAGCAAAATCTCTCTTGGGCAATATGGTAGATGAAGAATTCCCCATATGTGTTCCTTGGTCCCTAGGCTGAAGCTTCTAGGCTTGTGATATTTTGATGACTGACTAAACATCCACTTCTTTCCTAAGCCCCACAATGGCTTCTCCCAGGTGAGATACCTTCCCAAACTTCATCTCCAGGATTGATAAGAGAGACCTACAGACTTGGCCCTGGGGCTTAACACCCACGACCTGTCCTCCACTGGAGATGGGTGCTACTCTCAGGTGGGCATTTTCTTTTCCTGGCTTTGTGTAGTTAGGAAATGGACCTAAGTGAATCAGTAAATAAAGGGTCACTTCATCTTAAATCCCTACCTGCCTTCATATTTGTCCAGCATGAGACTTCTGACATTCTTTTTAGAGGGCTTCCCACGCTGATTCATTTGGAACAGGAGAATCTAAAGCAAGATTTTGGCCTGATTGCTTACCTTTTACCAACGTTGCTCAGCATCCATGCTCGTTCAATAACCTTCCATTCTTGTTCGTAGCGAGGTACGATGACAGGAAACCATACCTGCAAATGATCCAAGTAATGTGATACTTCTGGAGGACAAATCATTCCTAAAACCACCCCTACACACACACACACACACACACACACACACACAACATACACACACACATCAAATAATCCCTAATATAAAAATAGCTCTTAAAAATCAACCCACAAAAAAGAAACTCCTTAACCTCCAATAGAAAATTAGGTAAAAGGCATAAAGAGATAATTACACTAAAGAAGAACCCAAAAGACCAAAACATGTGAAAAAGAATATTTAGTCTCTCTGATAATTAAAGAAAGATCAATTAAACCACAGTTAAATATATTGCTTGCCTATCAGTTTGGTGTTTTTTATTATATGACAATATTCAATAGCAGCAAGAGAATAGCTTCATGGGTACCATCATGTCTTCAGGTGTGGGTGTAGAGAAGTGTAACCTTTCTTGAAAGCAATTCAGCAGTATGTATTAAGAAATATCAAGAGGTTTGTTTTCTTTCACCTAGTAGTTTAATTTCTAGGAATCTGATACAAGTATCAGCAATGTTAACAAAGATTTAAATATAAGCTTTTTCATTACAGTAGTATTTATAATGGTAAGGAATCAGATACACCCTACCTGTCCAATAATAAGAGACTAGTTAAATTGGGGCATGTTTATACTGTGAAATATTATGAAGCCGTAAAAGCAATCATATTTATAGGCTAGCCACTACTAATCCTTTAGCTATCTGCTCACTTCTAGAAAGTCTTACCAGATAGGTGCTACTCTCATATTTTCTATTCCATGTTATGCTACTACCTCATTCCATTATAGTTGCTTTTTAATTGCATGTCTTCTCATTCGACTACAAACTCCAAGAGGGCAAGGGCCATGTCTATTTTTTAATTAGATATATCCCAAGTACCTGGAAAAAGACCTGACACATTGTAAGCACTTAAAAAATAGTTGCTAAGTAAATATTAAATAATTTGAGGAAATTGTCATGATAAAATTTTCCGTAAAGAAAACAAGATACAAAAATATGTATAAAATCTGATCCAAACTCAGAAGATAAAGAGGAGATATTATGTGTGTATATAGTCATATATATATGTATATATACTGAAGAAGAAACAAAACTGCTTGTATTTGAGTGGTATCTGGATGATAGGAATGTAAGTTATTGTTATTCTCCTTTTCAAACTTTTATACATACATTTTCTGCAATAGGCATATATGTATTACTTTTGTAAACAAAGAAAAAAAGTTTACGAATTCCCAATGCAAAACCGAGTGGAAAATCTCCAGAACTAAATTTCAGTACATTTCTAACTTCTCCATCATTTGGAGTTTTTTTCCTACCCTTAAAGTCTTTTTCTTTTTGTAAGAAAAGAAAAAAAATTCTACTATTAACATCATTTTAAAAAACAAATGGCATGTGAAAATTGTACTTTTTTCTAGTCTCATGGGACATTGTGTGTGTGTGTGTGTGTGTGTGTGTGTGTGTGTGTGTGTGTTTGCCACTAGGATTTTCTAGGTCTGAAACTAAACTCAGTTATCACTGATAATGACTGCTCATGCCACCTACTCAGACTGGGTGTGTTTGGAAACTCGCCCTGCGAATCCGGTGAGCTAACAGTCTCCCATCATGCCTTCTGGCTCACTGTGCATTCCAATGTGCAGAGGTAGTTGTCCTAGTTGCTCTGGTTACCAATTTTTAAAATGCAACAACACAACAAAAATTGTAGGAAGAATGAAACCTTTGAAGCTGGAATCATTAAGTATTCATGCTATTACTTGAAAATTAAACAAAGACAACTTTTCCCCCTAAAATGTGTAGGTATAGATTACTTGAAGTTTAGTTTCCTACTTTTTATAGATACTATTGACTACAATTTATGATAATATTAACTGTGATTTATTTATTCCAGTATTTATACACAACACCGAACACTTTTTCAAGTGCCACAAATGACAAAGGGGACATTTTGAAGGTCAAAAAGTACTTCAAGGACAAAGAAAACGATGGTACAGGATGAGAGAGAAGAGTCTCATGGTGAATAGAGAAAGGGCATTTAGGTAAAAGAGCACTGCCCTGACCCATTAAAGGTTGAGTCTTCCCTGAAGGAGGTCACTAACTCAAAAATCCTCATCACATTCACTCTGAGAGGCGCTCTGCCTTGCCCCTCACCTGGGGAACTGCAGCCTCGTCCTCCTCCAGACTTCACCTGCCCTCTATTTCCCAGCCTCCTAAACTCTGCAGGCCTGCAGGTAACCTCAGAGATGAATCAGCACAATGCAACTGAGGGCCTGCATAATCTGTCCACACGAGCCCAGCATGTTCTAGGAAGTACAGGAAAGAATGCTTGGTCCCTCCCAAGAGCTCAGCAGTGTTGGGACAGCTGGAGCCATGGAGCATTTGGTCTGTAGAATAAAGCAACCCCCTGTGATCATATCTGGCTCCACTCCATAGGCCCCAAGTGCCTACTTCTAAATTGGATGCTGCAGTTTTGAATTATAATGGTCTCTACAATCAAGATACATAATGTTATCAGTTAGGAAAAGAGACTGTGTGAGTGGGTGGGTGCGGAGTACTTCAGGCTCTTCACTCAGAGTAGCGATCCTAACAATTTATTGTGTTTTCTATGTCACTCTCTTTAAGATTTATGAAGTATATTGTTAACACCTTTTGGAAGACATTATCAAAACTCTGAAAATGAAAATAAAAATTTATAAATTTGTCCCAGCAAATATTCTTCTAAAAAATTACTCTAAGGAAACAATCAGTAAACAAATCCTTATGCCCAAGGTTATTTATCAAAGTGTTGCTGTAATACCAAACTATGAGAAACAATCTATGAAGCGCGATTAAATAAATGATGGTATATACACACAATAAAATATTATTGACCCATTAGATACTAAAAAGCAGTCATCTTTATTATTAACTTAGAAAGAGGTCTAGACTTCATCAAATGAAAAATTTAGGCTAAAAATAGTATGCATGGTATGATCCCATTAAACTTAAACATATACATAGAAAAGAGTCTAGAAGGTTCTCAACCAAATTATTAGCAATATTTATCTCTGGAAATATTGTGGGTAAATATCACTCTCTTCTTTATATATTTCTATGCTGACTGAACAAAGCATTAAATAAAGCAAGTGAAAAAGAATCCAACCTTGCCTTCTGGGGCACAGAAAGTTTATTATTAGAATGATCATTTGAATAGCCTAATACCCCATTTTTCTGTGTAACATGCTGTTTGTGTCTGCACTGGGAAGCATTATGATCCTGGCTTGAGTTTGAACCAAGCAGTAGGCATACAGATATGACATATTTTATTCTCCAACTTACTAGCTCTGGAGTGTCAGGAAATCATACTGACTACAAGTTGAATAAAATCAGTCCAAATAGCATTAGCATCTTATCTCCATGCTGTCAGAATATGCCCATAATCTTCCAACTGCAATCTGGCAACCTCATGGATGAATAGTTCTATTCATCAGAAGATTCTTATTCAGGGATTAAAAATACATGGCATGGTTACCACCACCACCTCCTCTCACAACCTTGACAGACATCATTAATCACACTTCGTCCTGTGAACCCAGATGTGGCCTCAAAATCTTTTCCAACACAGCTGTGCTCCAGGCAGCCCCTATCAATCATTTATTTCAACTCAAGTTGAAACCTATTAGCCATATCTGCTCTGATTACTCTGGCTGCAACATTATTATTCCTTTGACTGGTTCCCAGACTACAGAGTTGAGAAGCATGACCACTTTCCTTCTCTAATGATCTCTCTTCCCTTAAAATGTCTAGAACTTATAAAGGTGTTACTGACATAAGGTTAATTCTCCAAGCAGCCTGTTTTAAAAAGCCTTCTACCTCCAGCCCTGAACCACATAAAAGAACTATCTCTTTTCAAGAATTACAGGACAAAAATTTGAACCCTATTTTCCCTATGACGGCTCCATTTATATTCCATATAGAATAATAGAATAATTAAGAACAGTCACAAATATTAACAGAAAGTAGAACCTTAAAAGGAATATGACAAACTAGAATGGCCAAGCTTGACTTATATGGAACCAGAGCAATAAAGGAATAATTTTTGTATTCCACATCCACAAAAAAATACTTCTTCCAAAAGTTTGTCTGAGGAAAGTATTGTGAAATCCCAAACGGGGAACCTCGAAGCGTAGGACAGGCAGGATCCAGCTTCATAGAAATGATCACTTGATAACCTGGATCAATACGGCAGGTTCATCACATATTTCTAACTCCCAGCCTCAAATCCCAATAAACAAACTAAAATACACACCCATGCACACACACACACACACACAGACTCAATATCAGCCCTAGAAAAGTAGAATTGTGTCTTACCAAAAATCCAGAAATTTTGAAGAAACCCTGAAAAAACAAAGACGATGTGATCACACTGATAGAGGAAACCACTACCAAAGTCATGTAGAAAAAATACAACTAAGGGAGTGGGAATGGTTTAATAGGAACTCCAGAATGGGAGAATACTAAAACTAGCAGAATAAAAAACAAAAAACAAAAAAACAACGAAATAATATAAGAAAATTTCCCAAAGGTGAACAGTGACACAAGTTTTCAGATTTAAAGGTCCCACAGAATGCTACGCAGATTGAAATAGACACATCTTGATGAAATTTCAGAATACTAAAGATAAAGAGAAAGTTTCCATAGAGAGAGAGAGAGAAAGAAAAGATTACTTAGAATAAAAATCAATATGGCATCAGACTTCTCAGCAGAAACACTGGTTGCTAACTGACACTAGGAAACCTCCTCAAATTTTTAAGGGAAAGGTATTTTGAACAGAGTATTTTGTTCCTAGAAAAACTAACACTCAAGTTAAAGAGCAACAAAAAAAGACAACTTTTAAGAGTGAGGAACTTGTTGCATTAAAGAATTTATAAGGGGATTACAGTTCTAAAATGAGAAAGCAGTTGGGAAATTGTATTTTAGTTTGAGAGGAAGCAGGATTTTGATAGCTTTTAAAATAGTTCTCAAGAATATTCAGCAAATTTGCTAAAGATGTACATTAAAAAAAGAAAAAGAATGGAGCAAAGATAGTCTTCTCAACAAATGGTGCTAGAACAACTGGACATCCACATGCAAGAAAATGAATCTAAAAAAAAAGAAAAAGAAAATGAGTCTAGACACAGACCTTATACCCTTCACAAAAATTAACTCAAGTTAACTCTTAATGGAGTTAACTTAACACCATTAAGAATGGATCACAGACCTAAATGTAAAATTTAAAACTATAAAACTAGAACATAGGAGAAAACCTAGATGACCTTGGGTATGGTGATGACGTTTTAGATATGACATCGAAGACATAATCCATGAAAGAAAATTGATAGGCTAGACTTCATTAAAATTAAATTTTTCTGCTCTGCAAAACACAGTATCAAGAAAATTAGAAGACAAGCCACAGACTGGGGGAAAAAGACACATCTAATAAAGGACTATTATCCAAAACATACACATAACTCTTAACACTCAACAATAAGAAAACAAACAACCAGATAAAAAACTGGGCCAAAAACCTGAACAGACACCTCACTAGAGAAGATGTGCAGATGACAAATAAGCATTTGAAAAGGTGCTCCATCTCATATGTCATCAGGAAAGTACACATTAAAACGAGATACCACTAGGCACCTATTAGAAGGGCCCAAATCTGGAGCACTGACAACACCAAATGCTGGTGGGGATGTGGAGTCACGGGAACTCTCATTCATTGCTGGTGGGAGTGCACCTTGGAAGACAGTTTGGAAGTTTCTTAGAGAACTAAACATACTCCTACCAGATGATCCAGTTATCATGCTCCTTGATATTTATCCAAAGGAGCTGAAAACTTATGTCCAGATAAAGACCTACACATGGATGTTTAGAATAGCTTTATTCATAGTTGCCAAAACCTGGAAACAACCAACATGTCCTTCCGCATCCAAGTGAATGGATAAATAAACTTTGGTACACCCAGGCAATGGAATATTATTCAGTGCTAAAAAGAAATGAGCTATCAACCCATGAAGAGACATGGAAGAAACTTAAATACATACGACTAAGTGAAAGAAGCCTATCTGAAAAGGCTACATATATTATGGTTCCAACTATATGACATTCTGGAAAAGGCAAAACTATGGAGACTGTAAAAAGATCAGAGGGGATGAATAAGCAGAGCACAGAGGATTTTTAGGGAATTGAAAATGCTGTATATGATAACATAAAAGTGATACATGTCAGTATACATTTGTCCAAACCTATAGAATGTACAACACCAAGAGTAATGTCAGCTGTGGACTTTGGGTAATAATGATGTACCAACATAGGTTCATAAGTTGTCAAAAATACCACTCTGGGGGAGGTGGTGTTGATAATGGGGGAGGCTATGCATGAGTGGGGATAGGGGGTACATGGGAACTCTCTGAACCTTCCTTTTAATCTTGCTGTGAACCTAAAACTGCTCTTAAAAAATTAAGTCTTAAAAAAAAGATTATTGCAAATGAAAGGAAGAAACGGGGAGAGGGGAGAAAGAAAGAAAGAGGAAGGAAGGGAGGGAGGGAGGGAGGGAAACAACTTCCTTCAGAAACTTAGTTAAGGAGCAGTGAAAAGTCATTACCCTCCGACAACCATTCAGTGACTTACGTGAAATGAGCCTGTCTGAAGTCCAGTTTCCTATATTTGGAATTTTGAGTTTTATATTCTCAGGAGATATGGCAAGTGCTCTGTCCATGTCCCCTGTTCCATGGCAAGGGCAAAGGGCACACAAAAAGATCTACTTCCCTACAGATTCCTCATCGTCACCAAAAGAATAGCTGGTTTCCTATGAAGCTGTATGAGACCCTCTTTCACCTATGGAATTAGGTGACAGGAAAAGGCATTTTTTGTCCTACACAGCAGTAGAGCTTTGGCTTCCTCAAATAACCACATAGATAAAATGGTTGTTTGTATGCTGTCTCCCTTACCATGGTGTATATAAAGTGTCATTCATTTACAGTATTTTCCTGATCCCACAATATGTAAACAGGAAGATGGTCCAAGGGAATCATGTGGTAACCTTCTTGTAAAATAATAACAGCTAGCTTTGTGTCCAAAGTGCTTTCACATAATTCTCATTCAACCCTCACAAACAGCCCTGTGAGTTGGGAAGGACAGATATAATTATTATCTATTATTTTACCAAAGGATAGTTTTCATCCCAGAGCATTTAATAAACGTCAAAGAACATTCAGCAAGTCAGTCAGGCTGGCTTCATAAGCACCTCCTGCGTGTCAGTAATTACTGTTCTGAACACAGTCCAAAAGCTGGGAAGTCCCTCAACAGGGGGACGAGCAGGGAGAGACAGGTGACAAACACACGTCTTAGTCCTTTCGGGCTTCTATAACAAAATACCACAGACTGGGTGGCTTATAGACAACAGAAATGTATTTCTCACGGTTCTGGAGGCGGGAAGTCTGAGATCAGGGTGCCAGCATGGACGGGTGAGGGAACCTGTTCCAGGCTGCTGACTTCTCTCTGTGTCCTCACGTGGCGGAAGGGGTGAGGGATCTCTCTGGAACCTCTTTTGTAAAGGCACTAATACTACTCACCTCCCAAAGTCACCACTTCTTAATACCATCAGCTTTGGGGTTAAGATTTTAATATATAAATTTGGGATGGGGGCACACATTCAGACCATAGCAGCACATATAGATAATTTCAGGCACTGGTAATTGCCACGAGGAGAATGAATAAGTCGCAGATGATGACCTGAGCTGTGGGAGGTGGGGGGGTCTCTGCTTTGGCTCTGGTGGAGTTGGGGAAGTTCTCTGAATTGAGTCCCGGATGTTGAGAAGGAGGCAGGTGTGTGAAGATCTGAGAGAACAGCATCTCTAGCAGAGGAATAAATATCTTAACCTGGCACGTTAGACAGGTAGAATCAGGACCAATGGAGCTGGGATACAGTGAGCAAAGAGGAGGTCAGGAAGAACTGAGGTCTGAGAGTTAGGTAGGGGTGTAAACTTTGTGAACGATGTAAGGAGTTTGGGTTTTATTCTAACTGTAATGGGCAGTTATTTTTAAAAACATTGTTATTAAGCTATATTTTACGTATCTTAGAATTCACCTATTTCAGGTGTGCAATTCAATGATTTTTTAAATAACTAAGGGGTGCAACCATCACCATAAATCAGTTTTAGGACACTTTTATCCTCCCAATAAGATCCCTGATGCCCACTTACAGTTACTCCCTGTTCCCACCTATCCCCCTGCAACTGCTAATCTAACTTCTGCCTTTTAGAATTTGCCTTTCGTAGCATTCCACATAAATGAAATCATAGCGTATATGGTCTCTTGTGTCTGGCTTCTTTCACTTGGCATAGTGTTTTTAAGTTTCCATAGCATGTGTCAATACTTTGTGCCTTTTTATTGCTGAACATGTTCCACTGTATGGATATACCAGGATTTGTTTATCCATTTACCTGTTGAGAAACATGCAGGTTGTTCCAGTTTACAGCTGCTATGAATGATGTTGCTATGAACAGTGGCATGCAAGTCTTTGCGTGGACAGATGTTTTCATTCCTCTTGGGTAGCTACCTAGAAGTGGAATTGCTGGTTTGTACGGTGGTTTTATGTTTAACATTTTGAGAAACTGCCAAACTGTTTTCCAAAGTGGCTGCACTACTTTACATTCCCACCAGCAACGTATGAGGTTCCCATTTCTCAGCATACACACCAACATTTGTTGCTGTATGTCTTATTTATGACAGTCCTTTCTAAGTGAGTATGAAATGGTATCTCATTGTGGCCTTAATTTGCATTTCCTTAATGACTAATGAAGCTGAGAATTTTTTCTGTCCTTATTACCAGTGGACAAGTTGTAAGCAAGGGAGAGATATATTTTATGCTTTAAAGCTCAATCTTGTTGCTAAATGGCGGCTCGACTATAGACAGGAGACTAGTTAGGAGACAGCTGCAGTAATCCAGAGGGAGGTGATGGTGTCTTGGACTCAGGTTATAATAGTAGAAGTGGAGAGGAATCGGAATACATTATGTATTACGGAATACATTATGGAGGCAGAGCCAACAGAGTTGGCTGATGAATTGGATGTGGGGTGTGAGTGTGTGGGAAAGAGAAGTATTTAGCTGAACCACTGTGTAGGTAGTGGTACCATTTATAGCCTTGAGAAAGGTTTATAGGGAGTAAATATGGTGATTATACTGGGGGTTGGTAATCAGTACTTATTTTAGTCACATTACATTTTTGGTTTTTATTACACATCCAAGAGGAAATGTTGAGGATGTAGTTGAATATGAGGGTCTGGAGCTCAGAGGAGAGGTATGGGCTGGGGACATAAATTTGAGAGTCATCAGCATATGGCTAGTATTTAAAGCCTCAGGACCTATGGAGAAAATGTAAAGAAAAGGAGAATAGGGTGGAAAATGAAACCCCAGGGGGCATTTCAGAAGAGTTGCTTATAGAGATCAGAGGGTAAGCCCGACAATTTGAAAGTTGGGATTGGGGTGAAGGCAGGCTAAGGGAAGCATCTAGAAATATGTTCAGTGGATTAGTGAGTCTATACCTGTCCTCTCCTGTAGTCACTAGGCACCTGTGGCTGGTTGAGCACTTGAAATACGGCTCATCGAATTGAGATGTGGGTAAATATAAAATGCACAGTGGATTTCAAAGATTTAATACAAGGAAGAATGTAAATTCTCCTTCATAATTTTTTGTTTTTATTTTTACTTTTTGGCCGTGCTGCACGGCACGTGGGATCTTTGTTCCCCGACCAGGGATGGGAACCTGCGCCTCCTGCAGTGGAAGGGCAGGGTCTTCACCATGGGACCGCCAGGGAAGTCCTCTTTCATAATTTTTACATTGATGACATGTTGAAGTAATACTTGGATATACTGGGTTAAATAAAACTATCATTAAAATTAATTTCACCTGTTTGTGTTTTTTTTTTAATGTGGCTTCTAGAAAATTTTAAATTGCATATGTGGCTCACATTCCATTCCTCTTTCTATTGGGCTGGTCTATAATGTTCTGCCCACAGTCTCATCCTGGTTTTCCTGAAATGTCATTGCGGCATATTTGTGTACCTTTGAATTTGTATGAGAATTCCATAGGTATTTGCTACAAGTCTTTCTAAAGACATAGACCATGTCCACAACTTAAAAGTGCCAGTGTCTTGGGTATTTTGGATACGTGTTTACATTGTACAGGTAGACCTATATTTTAGTAAGGACAATGCCACATGGGTCATTTGATCCTTGCTGAACTGAGAAAGTGTTAAAATTCAGGTATCACATCCTTGATAATTGTAAGACTTAAGATGTTCTTGCTGACTATGAAAAAAGTTCAATTAAATAAATCCTTTCTTCCATGTGGTGAAATGCAACTTGATTAAATGAAGAGAAACTTAATTATTTAATAAGGTCACAATATGAGTTAGAAATTACTTGATTTTTTTCTTTACCATCTCTGAGATTCTTAACATACCACAAAAATCAGTTCTATTAAATTCTGTTCCCATTGGTATTATGATAAGAGTTTGCCTTTAGAAATAGAAAAAGTTCCCTTTGATTTGAGATCATAGAGATAAACTGTGTGGATGCAATGTGGTAAAACTCCCCCACTTTTTTCCCTGCCCCCAGTGAGTAAGGTCATTTGAACAAGGTAATACCCCCAAAGGAGTAGAGCTACATAGTTTTTTATGTCTTATAAGACAGATAACTGGGCAGATTTTACATAGACCTCTGTGAGAACTTTTGTGATCTCAATATAGACTTTTCCCTAACGCTTATGATTAAAATATCCAATCCAGAGGTATAGTAATAGCTTATTCCTCTAGGTCATTGAAGGGTTGGTTGGCTTGTTCCACAGAGATGAATTTTCTTAGTGGCTAAGCATTGTACATGTTACTTCTTATAACACTAAATTTTCCTTTCTAAGTACACTACCCATTGCTGGCGTGGCTGCACTGGCAGAAAGTGCTAAACACTTTCATCCTCACTGAATACCTCAGAGAAGCTACTTGTTGTACAAAGACAGTTGAAATTGTCTAGAGACTAGGGAGTCTGATCCTGCTTTGCCATTAGCTTCTCACATGATTTAGGGAATGAAATCCAACCTCTCTGGGCTTCAGCATCCTCACCTGCAGAAAAAAGACATCACCCTAGATCAGTAGTTCTGAAATAAACTTCAGCATGCATCAGAGGGCTGGTTAAAACACAAATTGCCCAGCCCTACCCCAGAGTTTCGGATTGAATAGGGTCTGAGCTGGGCCCTAAGAATCTGCATTTCTGATCATTTCCAAAGGGATGTTGATACTGCTGTTTTGAGGACCACTCTAAGAACCGCTGATCATCTCTGCTGTGTCCCTGTGTCCCTTGTAGCTCAGCCTTCTATGATTTTGTACATGTTAAGTGGAAGTTTGTTTGTTGGTTGTCTCACTTAATGCAGAAATTCCCTAAAGATCTCAGACAGTCTGATAACTCTAAAATAGGATTTCATAAGGCAAACCACTCGTCAGAAATTTAGACATCTCTAATTTTGATAAATGGAAACTAGATTATTAGCATTCTAAGATTGTGTATAAAAATACACTTTGCAGTTTGGAGAAAAGATAATTCAGTATTAATTTCTTGTCTCAATGTACCAATTACTGCTTCTCCACCAAAGCATTACATTTCAGCTGAAATATAAATCTGGGAAAACATGCAGCACAGACTGCCTAATCACTCCCTACACAACATCCTCTGGTGTGAGAGCTTTTCTCCTTGGGCCATTTCCATTAGACAATCGTGTTTTATTTTTCATTTCTATTACAGTAAAGCTGAGAATCAAAAAGATTATTTAAAATAGTGTGTCATAAAACTATCCTTATTAATTCAAATCTTTGCAATGGGAATTGACCAGTGTTTTAGTACTGAATCAAACATCATTCCTTTCCTATGTCTGATGCAGAATCTAGTTTTTGGTGCAATAACTACAATACTTTGAAATGTCTTAAATCATGAGAACTTCAGGAAAGTAAATGCTAACTGTGACTCTGCTAGAGACTTGCCAGCTATAGTTGAAGTCATTTGCTCTCATTTTATTTCTGCTTCTTTATTTGTGAAACAAGAATGGCGGTTTCCCTTGTACACAGTGTTTACTGAGGACATATTTCATTTTAAGCAATATATTCCCCCAAGTTACTGACTGAGAAATGCTGGATTCCCTATCAAAGCAGGTTGTCCCCTTTCCCATGAGTGCAGCTTCTGAAGGTACAAACTCCACGGAGGGAAGGGAAGAAGGTGTCTCCAGCCCAATCAGCCAGATGGATGTGAGTGATGCAGCCCACTAACCTCACATCCAAATCTCAAGCAATAATGATCATCAGCATCAGAAAAGGTCAAGAAACACCTCATTGAAAGGACTGAAAATATAGTATTCAATGCAGGCCAGGGCCCAGTGTTAGTAGGAATGAAAGCTGATACATCACTTCTGGAAAGCAGTTTGTCAGGAATCATCACGATCTGTAGAAATCTACTTCCTTTAACTCAGTAATCCTCTTGCTAGGAATCCATTCCCAAGAAATGTCAGAGATACTGACAAAGATTTATATGCACAGAGAGTTACTGCAGTGCCATTTGTTATACAGAGAAACAGAAAACATTCTAAGTTACCAGTAATAGAGGGATGGTGAAATAAATAATGGTTTATCAGAATTTCTTCCAAATTAGTTTAGAGGAATATTCAACGATATAGGAAAATGCTCTTGCTATGTTACATTGTGGGGACAGGGGAGGGGGGCGAAGCTAGATGAAAACCTATAAAACTGTATGATCATGGGTTGGAATAGGCTGTGTAGACTTAGTTAAGTTGGGAACCATGGGTCCCAGAACTCTGAATTCAGTTCCCTACATGGGTTAGAGCTGGCCCAAAGAGAAACTTGTGTGAGATTTAGAAGGCCAAAGTGACAAAGCCAACATTGCTTTCTGAAGGCATCTGTGGCCAGATATAGTGAAGGACAGATCGAGAGGTGACTAAGAGGCTTCCAGCTCTTCTCTGCTGTGTGTCCAGCATTTCTTGCTTCTGGCCTTGCTGATCACCCAACAGCAGTTTCGGGCCCAGCACCAGATGCATCTGCAGGTCCATAGAGGACACAGCTACACAGAGGCGACAGCTTTCAATAGCTTTCTTCAGACATGTTCCCTTAGTGATCTCACTTTATGACTGAATGTGTGCATTTGTTTCCTCTTGCTCCTGTAATGAACTCCAAACTTAGTGGCTTAAGACGACACAGATTTACTCTTTCACAATTCTGGAGGCCAGATGTCCAAAATCCGTTTCAGTAAGCTAAAGGCAATGTGTCAGCAGGGCTGGTTCCTTCTGGAAGCTCTAGCAGAGAATCTGTTTCCTTGCCTTTTTTAGCTTCTGGAGGCCACCTGCATTCCTTGGCTCAGGACCCTTTCCTCCCATGGCTCCAGCTGTCATCACATTTCCTACTGCTACGGTCAAATATCCTACTTCCTTTTTATAAGGACACATTATACTGGGCCCACCTGCATAGTCAGGATAATGTGCTTGGCCTCTTAGTTTTCTGGTTAATGACTCCTCTGCTCCACCAACATCCCCATCATGCGCCTTTACTTTCCTCCTTGCAACTGTGGAAGGTCCAATTCATATAATAAATCCCATAGCATGGTGACTCTGCTCCCCTGCTTGAACCCTAACAGATAGAAATCCCAATGATGTATAAAATGTATGTTTATGTATGTATAAAAAAGACTAAAAGGAAATATAGCAGTATGTTAACAGTGTAACCTCTGGGTGGTAGGAATATAACTGCGGAGAGAAAGAGGTTAAGGAGAGATGGAGGAGATGGGAGAAGCGCTGCGGAACGAGATCCAGAGCATCTGAGAAGACACTGGCTTAGCAAGGAGGACAGACAATGTAACAGAAGGAAATGGGCATGAAAACAGGTGCATTTGTAGGTTTCTTGTGGCTCCTATTTTATCTGTGAAGTGGAAAGTGAGTTCACGTGTTAAGATGTGGGGGAAGAGGCTGGGTCTGAAGTTTGAGAACATTTGGGATGGTCCTTACACAGAATGAGAGAGTGAGCCGGCTGGAGGGGCACCGTGGTATTTGTAGTGTTGAGAGCTTGGTTGAGTACCATCAGTCAGCCTGCGTCTGTGATTTTCTCTAGTCACACTCAGTAGCCGGGGTACAGGGAAGAGAAGGCAGACAGTAGGGCCATACAGAGTTGGGGTTTTCCAGGCAGGTGAGAAGGAAAGACAATGGGTCAGGGAGTTTAAGCTCTCTAGTGCAATTTCTCTCTGTTCCCATGTGCTTTAGAGGAGGAAAGAGAAGCACAGGGTGTTAGATTGACTTATCTGAAACCCTGGCCTACTAGAAGGTGGAGCTGAAACTAACACTGCCCCCCCTTCCTCCTTCCCCCACCCCCCATGAACAGCACAGGGTTGTTCAAAGTGTTGTCTCCTCACCAAGTCAGAATCACCCGGGATGGGAGATGGAGCCTGCTGGTCAAAATGCAGATTCCCAGGCCCAGCCCGCCTGAGTCAGAAACACAGGACAAGTGGCCCAGGAATTTAACAAGCACCCCCAGGGATTCTGAAGCACAGCAGGGTTTAAGAACTGTTGGGACAGGGAAGAGTCCCTGTCTTGCAGAATTATGGCGGGGAGAGCAAGGGAGGGAGGAAACAGTCACATTTCAATGTTGAGAGGCAAGATACATATCTTGTGAACATCTGGAGCAGGCAGTTTGGGCATAACGGAGGTCGATGGATACCAGATGCCAGGTGGGTCTGCAGGGGTGGGTGCGGTTATGTTACAAATGCAGGAAAACCCAAGACACTTCACCCTGTTACCACACTGTTTTCTTTTTTCTCCTGCTGAAGGCTCAATGGTATCCATAGTCCAAGCAGTATCTCTGCTTCTAAGTAAGACTTAGAGAAATTTAATATTCTCTCAACTCTCCTACTGACTAAATCTCAGATGCAAATGGAACTACCACAGACTCAGCAGGCTTTATCTGCAGACCTGCAGCTAGGATAGGCAGGGCTCCCTGACTCCGAGAATGCCAGAAAGGAAATATTGTGTGCCCCAGCTGGCAGGGGCGCTGTAAGCGTTTCACAAGATGTCAACGTCCAAAACCCATGCCAATGGATAGAAAGAATAGATGTACTTCCGTGGGTAGTAAGCCTCCTGGGATTTGCATTGTCAGTTCTAAACTAGAAATAGGTTTCATGCAGCAGAGATTTAAAGGGAAAAGCTGTCTTGTTTCTACTTCAAATTTATCTAAAATATGTAATCAGACACATTCATCTTAAACTTATTTTACCTATAAAACACCCCAGGTCCAGGAAAAACTTTCGTTAGTTTGAATCTGTTTTGATCAACACCTGGTTTTAACAATACTAGCATACGCAGTCTTGAGATATTGAACATGTAATAAATGTATCTCCTCTTGCCTGCCCATGACCTGCTAGCATCAGGGACCTGTCATCTCTTAGAAAGATGAGTGCTTTAAGAAATAGGAGGAGAAAAATCATAAAATGATTACTTAAATTTCCTGTTTATTGTTACTAAAATTTGGAATCTCAGTGGCTCCAAGCCCTGTTTTTGTGGTGCTCTGGATATCCTAAGTTACCTTCCCAGGTATCACAAAAATATTAACTTAATATAGCACACATGTCATTTTAAGGGTTAATAAAATTGAACAATAATAGGATGCTACCATGCCAAACTAGTTCATATATATATATATATATATATATATATATATATATATATATATAAATAAATACAAAGTATCTTGAAGAAAATTTCCTCAGTAAATTAGAGTGATCAACTTTTAAAACATACTGCTATATATCAAATTTATAAATGCTTTTCCCTTGATATGTCAAACCCATTTCGACAGATACACATGTCCATACACAAAATGATGAAGATATAAGATGTCTATCTGAAGCATTTTTTTATAATAGCAACAGACTGGAAACAGTCTAAGTGTCCACAGTGAGGAAGTGGTTTAACAAACTCTGATACATCCACACCATGGAATACTATGCAGCTGTAAACAGGAAAGAAGGAAGCCAATCTCTGTATTGATATGGAAAGTTAGGAGGATATACTATTAGGTTTAAAAAAATCAAATCAAAATAAAGCAAAGCAAAACAAATGATCAAGGTAAAGATCATAGTATAAAGTAGGCTGCTGCTTTTTGTGGAAAAAAGGGGTAATAGGTATTTGTATTTGCTGGTATCTGCACAAAGACTCTGGAAAGAAACACAAGAAACAAGTAGATGAGAGGGAGGGAGACTGCTTGGTGTTTACCTTGCTAAGGTCTTTCGAATTTTGAACGATATGAATGTATTACTTGTTCAAAACAAATAATAAAATTTTAAAAGACAGAGAATGATGTAAAAATATTTGAAATGTCGTATTGATGTTAAAGGAAGGGAACATATCTGTTTATTTGGTTTGTTATAGTTTCTTTCCTTCCATTGAGCACTTACGATTGGTCGAGACAGATTCAGTACCCACTGGCTGATGCCAAGGCTGAGTAGGATTTTCCCCCTCCCTCATCCCTTCCTTGGCCAGTCACCAAATCTAGTCCAAGTAATTACCTGTCTAGTCCATCATTTCTTTCTATCCTCCACTCTCGTTGCCTAAGTTCAGGCCACCAGCTTCCCTTCCCTAGTTTATTGCCTCAGCCTTCCCTGGGTCTTCCGGTCTCCAGTCTCATCCCTCCAATTCATCCTCCAGGTGTAGCCAGAGTGTTCTATTTAAAATAAAATCTGATCTTGTCCCATTCCTGTTCAAAGGCTTTGGTTATCTCCCCTTCGTCTACTGCCTTCAAGATAAACTCTAACTCGTTATTCAGCACAGAAGGTTCTCCATGATCACACCCCTACTGACCTTTCCAGCCTCATTCCTTCCTGGTCCTACACTCCCCTCCCCACTGCCATATGGAAAGCATAGACGCAGCTTTCCCAACCCACCACCTCTTGTCTCCAGACCTTTCTGAGTGCTATTTCCTCTGCAAGAAACACTCCTTCTCCCCTTCTTGGTTTTCTCTGGCATACTGTCATTTGTTCGTAAACCCTAGCTTTGGTAGGATCTTTGTGGGAAATCTCCCCTGACCACATCAATATATCTCACATTTTAAGTGTTAATGAAATTGAATGATAACAGGATGCTACCTTGATAAACATAGTACAGGATTTACCAGATTATATTTTCATATAGAACTACAGAATCTTGGAGAAAGTTCCCAGGTTATTTTGGAGTGATCAGCTTTAAAAATTGTGTTATTTAGCCAAGTTGTAAATGCTTTTAGCCTTTCTGGGTTAAGCCACCTTTCTCTATGATCCTATAGCACATTCCCCGTCCCTGCCCCTGCCCCACACACCTGCACTCCTCACATATCACAGCACTAGTCACACCATTTTATAATTATCTGAGTCCCTCACCAGACTATAAGCTCCTTGGGGACAGGGTCACTGCTCTTTAACTGCTGCATCTCCAGTGCCAAACAGTGTGACCTACATGATGTTAAGCAAGAAGTGATTAAAGGGCAACACCTCTGAGCTACTCCCTACCTACTTCTACCAGGGAGGGTGTCAAATAGTGCTGCACAGCAATTGTCATGGACTCCCTAATTCTGAGCTATGACAAAGGTCTTTACAGACCTCCAAACAGGAAATGACTCTTTTGCTTCAAAGAGTTTTAAACGTCCCACCCAAAGCCATAAGGCTGAGAAACAGAATTCCACAGAGAGAACACTTGGAGAGCTTTCATAAACAAGACCTAGAGTAGTCCTTCCCAATGTTAAGAAACAAAGTCTAATCCCTCTCCGGAGCTAGTAATAAGAGACCTGCGACAAGGAAGTCATCTCCAAACCCATCACAGGAGGACGTCACACAGATACACAACTACACTGGAAGAAAACAACCCAGTCTGGACCAGAACTTTTCTCTTTGTTATAATAGTTAAAGAAGGATTACCAATTTCTCTGGTGAAGAGAAATTAGAGGCTTATATCAGACTCACCGTTGGAGCCTTTATTATTTGTATACTACAAGATGAATGAATAAATATACAGATTTCATTTATAGATTCAGTTATTCTTAACAAAGCTTTGTCTTAAACAACCTCTAGTTATCAATTTTATAAACACCTAGACCCAGGGGCTCCCGCCAGATTAGAATCAAAATTCTAGTCTTCAGAATGGGCAAAACTGGGTAAGTAGCTCCCCCATTTCCCTATCCCCTGTGCATTCTTCCTGCCCCACATCCCTTTCAGATTAGATCTTATTAGGATTTATTTTTATCTCAGTGCATGACATGCATACATAATTGATGCTTAAGGTTTGTTGAATGAATAAGAGAATGAATGAATGAATGAAATATACATGCCACCTACCAACATTTCATTTTCTACAGCTTAACATTTTATACCTTGTACCACCTTCTCCATTACAAGCATAAAACTAATAAATGGATTTCATGTAATTCTGCTATGTTATATTAACAGCTAGTTGTAGCTCTCATGCCAAAGACTATATTTTCTTCCACCATTAATCTTTCTCTAGCTCGTGAGCTGGAAAAGTCATAATGATGGGAGTTGTCATAATGAACCCAAACAGTAATTGTAATAAGAAAATGGAGGAAGAAAATTGAAAAAGAAAATGTCTCTCCCACAGCACCACAGATAAATGACCCTATTCTCTCCCGATTCCAAATCCACACGGTTATATTTGTTCTTGTCAAGATCATTAGGTACCAAAAGACCATTTGACATTAGTGGGAATGATATTTTTAACAGGAGTAATATATTGATGAAAAAAAAGAGCATACTTCTTATTTCTGCAGGTTCTTGTCTAATTTGCAAAACTTTAAAAGTTAAAATGCATTTAAGATACTTAATATAAAGTTTGTATGAATGAGACATTAAAGTGAGTAACCTGCCTTAGCCAAGCTTCTTAAATCGAGATAAGTAATTACTTCTAATAAAGCTATCAAGGACTTGAATGAGAACAGGTTTAATGCTAACTTAGTTAAATATTAACTTGGGGATTTAAAAGATTCTTTCCATAGCTCTTTTCTTCTCTTTTAAAAAAAAAAAATAGATGTTTTCAAAGTCATTTTGATAAGTTACATCCTCCTGTCATTCCAAAGCATTTAGCATACAATGAGAATTACTAGAGAATATAGAGAAATTTATAAGACTGCTAAATCATTCTGACACCTTCTGGGTCCTGATGGATTTAGTAATGAGTCCCACAATGAGATCCCAGACAAATTAAGTAATGAAGCGCTTGATCCAGAGAAAAAAGTGTGGCCTTATTCCAAAGTGCCAAGAACTTGCTTTGGAAAGATGGCTCTAACCACTCTGGCCATTTAGCAGTGACGCCCTAAGAAGGCATTACTTACGTTAAACTGATATTAATTTCATACTGCCTCCTTCCACAACTTCCTTGTTCTTGCCCTGATGCTTACCTCCCTCCAGGTAAGTTAATGACAGAGAACGATGATCTTGTCCCAACATTTATGCTTTAATTTTGGAGAGGGGAACGCACATTCTAAAAATAGAGAAATTATTTCTTCTCCAATCTCTTTATTTTTCTCTAGCTTCCTGAAAGTGACTACTTTACATTCAGCCCAACTCTTAGACAAAAACAAGAAATCGGAGAAGTACTGGGTTAAGTCCAGATTCTCAATCCTGGCTGCACATTGGAATCACCAGGGAGCTCTTGAAATAGTCCCATGCTCAGACACCATCCCAGGCCAATGATGTCAGAAGATCTGGGGATGTGGAGGCTGGATCCAGAGATCTGCTTCTAAAGTTCTCCGAGAGATTCCAGTGTGTCACCAGTGTTGAGAATCTTTAGGAGAGCTGAATCAAGTTGATGGGGTGTGCTTTGAATGACCAAAAACTCAGTTCGTTCAGCACTCCGCCCACATGTAGCATTGGGCCTGCAGATGCTCTAGCAACCTACGGCGTACAAGAACCTGAAGGATGATTTATATCTAGGAAAATATCCATGAAAAGACTTTTACTTGGTTTAATTTAAAAGACTTCAAATTCATGCACCATGCTAGTGTAGGGACTCTCGGCCACCTACCATAACAGGAAGAATCAGATAAAAAAGTAAAGCGTTGCTATGAACCCAAGGTTCCCAACACCAACTTTTTCATCAAGTTAGTTTCTCTCTGCAGAGAGATCTGCCAAGACCTCACAGACCTCTAAAGGGTCAATGCAAAGGACATAAAAACCTACTAGGAAAATTAAGCCAATCTCTTCTTTAAGAGGAAATAAGGGAAGAAAAGTTCTATCCAACTTGAAGGAGATGATGCTGCACTGCTATATCACCCAAGGCTGTAGCCCGCACCCAGGGTAACTTTCTGACACCTTAATATTTCAGGCTTAGAGGACTGGTGATGTGGCAGATGACCAGGAGCAAGATAGCACTTTCAGGGAGCTGGAACTGATTTCATGGAGGGATTCCTAGATGGCTTTTTCAAGGACTCTCCCTCACACTGAAGTGAGACCATTAAACTCATAAGCCCAGTGCCCAGTGGGCCAGATGCATGATCATCGTGGCGGGTAAAGCTACACTGTATGGTTGGGTTGTATCTGCTCCTACAGCAATGCCTGTAGAAGTGTCTCCATTATTAAGGCCAGTTTGACTCTTTTGGATTCCTACTTCAAGAATGTTTGCTGTGTAGACCTGTCCTAAGCCCAATTCACAGGAATGAGCAAGATTTTCTCCACATTTATTTATCTTTCTTTTTAACTGTAAACTATAAGGTTTTTGAGGATAGGGCCTTTGCTTTGAAGTCCTCTGCAAGCATTAAAGAACAAAATTGTTTTGGGGTCTCTGTTTCTCTATTAATTTAACAATATCTGGTATAGGTTCTAAATTTTATAGTTTTGCTATTAACCAACACATTTGGCCAGGATTTTATTTTATTTATTTATTTATTTTTTAATTTAATTTTTTTAACATCTTTATTGGAGTATAATTGCTTTACAATGTTGTGTTAGTTGCTGCTGTATAACAAAGTGAATCAGCTACACATATACATATATCCTCATATCTCCTCCCTCTTGCGTCTCCCTCCCATCCTCCCTATCCTACCCCTCTAGGTGGACACAAAGCACCGAGCCGATCTCCCTGTGCTATGCGGCTGCTTCCCACTAGCTATCTATTTTACATTTGGTAGTGTATATATGTCCATGGCCAGGATTTTATTTCTAATGAAGATACCCAGAGTTCGCAGGTTAATCTATACAGACTTTCTGAAAGACAACTTTTGCGATGTTGATTAAAAGAAAAAAACAAACCTCTTAAAATATGCATACCCATTCACTCAGAATTTCTGCTTCTATAAAAAGTGTCCAAAGGAAATAAATATATATATAAATAAGCATATGTGCCAAGATTAACTATAAAGAAGTTCACTGCAGTGTTGTTTATAATAGGAAGTGTTTGGAAATAACCTAAATGAAGATAGATTGGTTAAAAATATTATGGCACATCTGTAATGACCCTTGGGTCCACAGGTTTCCTTGGTGGTACCTTAGGGGCCACAGGTAGGTAGGGAAGGAAGAAAGTCAGTGGGAGCCTAAGTGAGTGGGGCCCTGGGTCTCCCATTCCTGCTTCAACCTCAAAAGCTTGAATTTTATGTTTCATGTAGGGTGGCTCCTTTTGCAAAATTAGTTCTGCTGCCAAAAATAGCTGGAAACTGTGTGAACATGATTGAAATAGATGTCTACAATACCTTGTAAAGTGGAATAAAGCAGACTGTAAAACTACCTCAGTTTTACCTCATTTTTGTTTCTATGCATGTATATGTATATAGACATAAAAGATACACACACACCAGGGATTTATACAGCAACGATCATGTTATTCTTTTGGGTAATAGGAAAAATGTTATTTTTAAGTTTAAAAATATGTTTTCTACATGATTCTCAACATTTCAAGTTTTTCAAGCATTATGATCCCTAAATCAAGTCAATAGTTAACTATCAACTCTTCATCTTAAGACTATAACTTTAAAAAGAATCTTGAAACTAATTGTTGTCTATTGCTTTCAGAGGTAGAGAAACTGAGGAATGAAATGATACTGTGAATTACTGCAAAATTGAAAAACCGCCACAGATCCCACAGATAGTTTCCTTTTCAAGTTATGTTTCAAGTGTTACCACAGAACCGTTCAGTTTTTCAAAGTTGGATAAATTAGTCGGTAGGCAGAGGAAAACCATATGTTCCCACAGTAAAAACATAAAATTCTAACATGTTTTGTACTCATTGAAATTATAAGAGCAAAGAGATGTTAATGAAAAGTTAATATAACCAGAGGCAGATGGCAAGGTAAGAGGAAACCAGTGGGCAGGATGATGTGTGGCCATTATGAACAGCTGAGGATGGCAGAGAGCAGCGGGGCAGTAGCTTCAACTGGGCATCACAGGCACTGGAGGCATGTAATTCAACTCTAAATGATGGCAGTGGTGATGACGATGATGATGGCGATAGTGATGGTAACACTAACATTTACTGAGAGAGTACAATGTGCCAGGCACTGTACTAAGTACTTTACATGTATTAGCTCTTGATTCTCACCACACCCTTATGGGGTAGGAACTATTAATAGTACCAGTTTCCTAAAGTAGAGACTGAGGAACAGAAAGACTACACAATGAGCATTGATGCCAGGATTTGAAATGCTTCTTTCATTTTTTTTTTTTAACATCTTTATGGGAGTATAATTGCTTTACAATGTTGTGTTAGTTGCTGCTGTATAACAAAGTGAATCAGCTACATATATACATATATCCTCATATCTCCTCCCTCTAGCATCTCCCTCCCATCCTCCCTATCCCACCCCTCTAGGTGGTCACAAAGCACCGAGCTGATCTCCCTGTGCTATGCGGCTGCTTCCCACTAGCTATCTGTTTTACATTTGGTAGTATATATATGTCCGTGCCACTCTCTCACTTCGTCTCAGCTTACCCTTCCCCCTCCCCATGTCCTCAAGTCCATTCTCTACGTCTGCATCTTTATTTCTGTCCTGCCCCTAGGTTCTTCAGAACCACTTTTTTTTTTTTTTTTAGATTCCATATATATGTGTTAGCATACGGTATTTGTTTTTCTCTTCCTGACTTACTTCACTCCACATGACAGACTCTAGGTCCATCCACCTCACTACAAATAACTCAACTTCATTTCTTTTTTATGGCTGAGTAATATTCCATTGTATATATGTGCCACATCTTCTTTATCCATTCATCTGTCGATGGACACTTAGGTTGCTTCCATTTCCTGACTATTGTAAATAGGAAATGCTTCTTTCATTTTATTACCAGCACTCTAAATCTAAAAATACAAATGAGATTATTGTCATTGCTTTTATTTTGGAACACATGGAGGCATAATGACAAAAGACCTCTGATGCCAACAGACTTAGGTTCAAGTTCTGGATCTGATTTTCCTCTCTGAGGCTCAGTAACCTCATCTCTAATGGGGGCTAATACTACTCATCCTGTAAAGGTGCTATGAATAAGATTTCATGTGTAAAACCTTGGCTCAGAGTGTGCTGCAAGTGGGTATAGAATAAATGGAAGCTAATAAGGTTATTAAGGCAAGAAAATGAAGCAAGTGAAGGGACTTAACTGGATAATATTTTAAGTTATTTTACTACTTTAAAAAGTAAATGAATAAATGAACCCAGGAAAAAGTATGCTTTTACGGTGACTATATAATTGATTATATAAACCAGGAGATTTTAGAGAAGAAAGGGGTTCTATTAATAATTATTCTGAGATAACAGGTATAAGCAGACTCTGTCCTGGGCAAACCAGGATGTGCAGTCACCTACTGGTAAGCAGTCGTTCTGAGCCCACAGCTGTGGGACATTTCCTGGGCCTTCACCTGGCCCACCAGCCCCTACTTCAGGATGGTCATGAGCCCAGGGAGGGAGGAGTACCAAAGAGGAAACTTTCTAGCCTGTACATTAGCAAATGCAGGAGACTGAGTTTATATTGCCTTCTGCTTAGATGAACTCTGTTCTTAAGAATTATCTTAATTATTAATTATTGAAAAAACCAGTTCTTATCTGGAATGCATATTCCAGTATGACATCTTGTCATACGATCACCCACCCCTCTGTGGTCTTTGAAAAGAAAGACTATACAAGCTCATAGGTAGAAATTTAAAATCAAACCTCACATACACATCCTCCTTCAGGAGGCTCTGTTGCCCCAACAGCTGTGATTTCACTGCATGTGCAATGTGCTTTCTGAACTTACGTAGCTCTTGCAATGACACGGCACTTGGCTTGCAAATAGCACTTCACATTCACAGGAGCTTGCAGGCATTCCTTAGTCCAATCCCTTCATTTCAGGCTGAGAGATCTCAAGTGACTTAACTTAGCCAAAGCCACACACCTAGCTAACTTCAGAAGAAGAACCAGAACCCGAACCCAGGATGGGGCTCAGAACACACTATTTTTTTCATTGCTTTACACTTGCATCCCTGAAAAATAACCCTACCAGCTCAAAGAGCAATATAGTAATTCCAAAAATAACACATGATTTCAGACATTTCAAGGTTATTAGTAGGAATTGAATATTTCTCCCATTGTAGTCTGTAGCATTCTTATAATTAGACATATTTTTCAGTTTTTACTGGGAGAAAATTAAAATTAGATTTATGTTTAAATTCTCTGCATTGGCCAGGTAATAAGGAGGCTAAATAAAACATGTGCAGCAAAGGCCAGATGATAAACATAGCCTCTAAGTTGGGACATTTATTTCTAACATTGACATAGATGGGAATATTTTTTAAAAAATCAGATATCCCAAGCCAGAGTAAGGAAGCCAGGAAAGAAAAACTGATAGTCATTAATCTGGTGGCGTGGGGATGCCAGTCTATGTATAAAAATGAAAAGTAACCTAAGTTGGTTATTTGTTTGCTTTCTATTGTTTAAAATTTTCATTTTCCCAACCTTTGTATTCAGTATGGTGGTTTAAGATAAGACAGGAGACTGGGGTGAAAGAGAACTGGATGAATGTTGCTTGCTGGGACACTGGGTAATGTCAACGAACACAGTTTTTTAAGGAAAAAAAAAAGTACTCTGCCTCGAATACATATTCCTTTCTAAATAGAGGAATCAGAGAAGAGAGATGGCTTAATTGGGAATGAAGAAAAAAGAACACCAACAAATGGATTTATTTGCAAGATACTGGATTCCTAGACATACTTGGCCTCGCCCTACTGAACTTTTTCTCTTCTGACAAAACAAATTCCAAATTCTCTTGACTCTTCTTAAATTGGATTCAAAATACTCAATGAGCCAGGGAAATCAGGCAATAAAAAGAAATAAAAGGCATCCAGATTGGAAAGGAAGAAGCAGATCTATTTCTATTTGCAGATGACACGATCTTATATACAGAAAATCCTAAGAAATCCACCAAAAACACTATTAGAACTAATAAACAAGTTCAGCAAGGTTTCAGTGTTAAACATTGATATTCAAAAATCAATTGTATTTCTATATATTAGCAGTGAACAATCCAAAAATGAAATTAAAGTCACAATTACAGTTATATAGCATCAAAATGAATAAAATACTTAGAAATAAACTTAACAATAGAAGTACAACATTTGTACACTAAAAAGTATAAAACAATGTTGAAAGAGTTAAAGAAGACCTAAAAAAATGGAAAGGTATCCCATTTCATGAAACTAAAGACTTAATATTATTAAGAGGGCAATACTACCTAAACTGATCTACAAATTGAGTGCAATCCTTGTCAAAAATCTCAGCTGTCTTTTTTGCAGAAATTGACATGCTGATGATAAAATTCATGTGTAAATGCAAGACCCTAGAAAAACCAAATCGATCTTGAAAAACAAGGACAAAGTAGGAAGACTCATGCTTCCCAATTTCAAAACTTACTAGAGCTGCAGTAATTAAGATAGTGTGGTACTGGCATAAGGACAGACATATAGATAAATGGAATAGATGTAAAAGTTCAATTATGTAAAAGTCCAATTAATTTTTTGTAATGTGCCAGACAATTCAATGGGGGAAAAGAGTCTTTTCAACAAATGGTGCTGGGACAACTGGACATTCACGTGGAAGAATGAAGATGGATCCCTATTTCACACCATATACAAAAATTAATGGAAAATCAGAGACTAGATGACCCAAAATCTATGGGATGCAGCAAAAGCAGTTCTAAGAAGGAAGTTTATAGCAATAAAATCTCACCTCAAGAAACAAGAAAAAACTCAAATAAACAACCTAACCTTACAACTAAAGCAACTAGAGAAAGAAGAACAAACAAAACCCAAAGTTACTAGAAGGAAGGAAATCATAAGGGTCAAAACAGACATGAATGAAATAGTAACAAAGAAAACAATAGCAAAGATCAATGAAACTAAAAGCAGGTTCTTTGAGAAGATAAACAAAATTGATAAACCTTTAGCCAGACTCATGGAGAAAAAAAGGGAGAGGACTCAAATCAATAAAATTAGAAATGAAAAAGGAGAAGTTACAACTGACACTGCAGAAATACAAAGGATCATAAGAGAATACTACATGCAACTATATGCCAATAAAATGGACAACAACCTCGAAGAAATGGACAAATTCTTAGAAATGCACAACCTTCTGAGACTGAACCAGGAAGAAATAGAAAATATGAACAGACCAATCACAAGTAATGAAATTGAAACTGTGATTAAAAATCTTCCAACAAACAAAAGCCCAAGACCAGATGGTTTCACAGGTAAATTCTATCAAACATTTAGAGAAGAGCTAACACCTATCCTTCTCAAACTCTTCCAAAAAATCACAGAGGAAGGAACACTCCCAAACTCATGCTATGAGGCCACCATCACCCTGATACCAAAACCAGACAAAGATATCACAAAAAGAAAATTACAGGCCAATATCACTGATGAACGTAGGTGCAAAAATCCTCAACAAAATACTATCAAACAGAATCCAGCAACACATTAAAAGGATCATACACCATGATCAAGTAGGATTTATCCCAGGAATGCAAGAATTCTTCAATATACGCAAATCAATCAATGTGATACACCATATTAACAAATTGAAGAAGAAAAACCATATGATCAGCTCAATAGATGGAGAAAAAGCTTTCGACAAATTCAACACCCATTTATGATAAAAACCCTCCAGAAAGTAGGCATAGAGGGAACTTACCTCAACATAATAAAGGCCATATATGACAAACTCACAGCCAAGATTGTTCTCAGTGGTGCAAAACTGAAACCATTTCCACTAAGATCAGGAACAAGACAAGGTTGCCCACTCTCACCACTATTATTCAACATAGTTTTGGGAAGTTTTAGCCACAGCAATCAGAGAAGAAAAAGAAATAAAAGAAATCCAAATCAGAAAAGAAGAAGTAAAGCTGTCACTGTTTGCAGATGACATGATACTATACAAAGAAAATCCTAAAGATGCTACCAGAAAACTACTAGAGCTCATCAATGAATTGGGTAAAGTTGCAGGATACAAAATTAATGCACAAAAATCTCTTGCACTCCTATACACTAACAATGAAAGATCAGAAAGACAAATTAAGGAAACAATCCCATTTACTATCGCCACAAAAAAGAATAAAATACCTAGGAATGAATCTACCTAGGGAGGCAAAAGACCTGTATGCAGAAAACGATAAGATATTGATGAAAGAAATCAAAGATGACACAAAGAGATGGAGAGATATACCATGTTCTTGGATCGGAAGAATCAATATTGTGAAAATGACTATATGACCCAAAGCAATCTACAGATTCAATGCAATCCATATAAAATTACGAATGGCATTTTTCACAGAATTAGAACAAAAAATTTTACAATTTGTATGGAAACACAAAAGACCTTGAATAGCAAAAACAATCTTGAGAAAGAAAAATGAAGCTGGAGGAATCAGGAGTCCTGATTTCCGACTATATTACAAAGCTACAGTAATCAAAACAGTATGGTACTGGCACAAAAACAGATATATAGATCTATGGAACAGGATAGAAGGCCCAGAGATAAACCCATGCACCTATGGTAACCCAATCAATGACAAAGGAGGCAAGGGTGAACAATGGAGAAAAGACAGTCTCTTCAATAAAAGGAGCTGGGAAAACTGGACAGCTACATGTAAAAGAATGAAATTAGAACACTCCCTAACACCATACACAAAAATAAACTCAAAATTGATTAAAGACCTAAATGTAAGGCTGGACACTATAAAACTCTTAGAGGAAAACATAGGCAGAACACTCTTTGACAGAAATCATAGCAAGATCTTTTTTGATACACCTCCTAGAGTAATGAAAATAAAAACAAAAGTAAACAAACGGGATCTAATTAAACCTAAATGCTTTTGCACAGCAAAAGGAAACCATAAACAAAACAAAAAGACAATCTTTAGAATGGGAGAATATATTTGCAAGCGAAGCACCCGACAAGGGATTAATCTCCAAAATATACAAACAGCTCATATAGCTCAATATCAAAAAAACAAATAACCCAATCAAAAAAAAGGCAGTAGGGGAATTCTCTGGTGGCACAGTGGATAAGAATCCGCCTGCCAATGCAGGGGACAAGGGTTCGAGCCCTGGACCAGGAAGATCTCACATGCCGCAGAGCAACTAAGCCCATGAGTCACAACTATTGAGCCAGCACTATAGAGCCTGCGAGCCACAACTACTGAGCCCGTGTGCCACAACTACTGAAGCCTGCCTGCCTAGAGACCGTGCTCTGCAACAAGAGAAGCCACCTCAATGAGAAGCCCACATACTGCAATGAAGAGTAGTCCCCACTCACTGCAACTAGAGAAAGCATGCGTGCAGCAGCAAAGACCCAATGCAGCCAAAAATAAATAAAATTAAATTTAAAAATGGGCAGAAGATCTAAATAGACATTTCTCCAAAGAAGACATATAGATGGCCAAAAATCACATGAAAAGATGCTCATCATCACTAATTATTAGCGAAATGCAAATCAAAACTACAATGAGGTATCACCTCATACTGGTCGGAACGGCCATCATCAAAAAATCTACAAACAATAAATGCTGGAGAGGGTGTGGAGAAAAGGGAACCCTCCTACACTGTTGGTGGGAATATAAATTGATACAGCCACTATAGAGAACAGTATGGAGGTTCCTTAAAAAACTAAAAATAAAACTACCATGTGACCCAACAATTCCACTACTGGGCATACACCCTGAGAAAACCATAATTCAAAAAGAGTCATGTACCACAATGTTCATTGCAGCTCTATTTACAATAGCCCGGACGTGGAAGCAACCTAAGTGTCCATTAACAGATGAATGGAAGATGTGGCACATATACACAATGGAATATTACTCAGCCATAAAAAGAAACGAAATTGAGTTATTTGTAGTGATGTGGATGGACCCAGAGTCTGTCATACAGAGTGAAGTAAGTCAGAAAGAGAAGAACAAATACCGTATGCTAACACATATATACAGAATCTAAAAAAAAAATAGTTCTGAAGAACCTTGGGTCAGGACAGGAATAAAGATGCAGATGTAGATAATGGACTTGAGGACACAGGGAGGGGGAAGGGTAAGCTACGAAGAAGTGAGAGAGTGGCATTGATATATATATATACTACCAAATGTAAAATAGATAGCTATTGGGAAGCAGCCACATAGCACAGGTACATCAGCTCAGTGCTTTGTGACCACCTAGAGGGGTGGGATAGGGAGGGTGGGAGGGAGACACAAGAGGGAGGGGACATGGGGATATATGTAAACGTATAGTTGATTCACTTTGTTATTCAGCAGAAACTAACACAACAGTGTAAAGCAATCATACTCCAATTAAGATGTTAACAAAAAAAAACTAAAGATAGAGCTAATATATGACTCACCAATCCCACTCTGAGGCATATATCTTGAGAAAACCATAATTCAAAAGCATGCATGCACCCCAGTGTTCTTTGCAGCACTATTTACAATAGCCAGGACAAGGAAGCAACCCAAATGTCCATCGACAGAGGAACAGATAAAGAAGATGTGGTACATAAATACAATGTAATATTACTCAACCATAACAGGGAATGAAATAGTGCCATTTGTAGAGATGTGGATGGACCTAGAGACTGTCATACAGGGTGAAGTAAGTCAGAATGAGAAAAACAAATATCATATAATATTGCTTCTATGTGGAATCTAGAAAAATGGTACAGATGAACTTACTGGCTATGCAGAAATAGAGTCACAGATGTAGAGAACAGTCTTATGGTTACTAAGCGGGGAAGGGGGGCAAGAATTGGGAGATTGGGATTGATATATATATATACTACTATGTATAAAATTAATAACTAATGAGAACCTACTGTTTAGCACAGGGAACTCTACTCAATGATCTGTTGTGATCTACATTGGAAGGAAATCTAAAAAAGGGTGGATATATGTATACATATCTGATTCATTTTGCTGTACAGCAGAAACTAACAACAGAATAAAGCAACTATACTCAATAAAAATTTTAAAAATGAAGAAAAACAAAAGAAAAAGAAAATCAGAGACTAAATGTAAGAGCTAAAACTATAGAATAATTAGAAGAAAGTATAGGGACAAGTCTTTGTGACCTTGGATTAAGTAATGGTTTCTTAGATATGACACCAAAAGCACAAGCAACAAAAGAAAAAATAGGTAAATGAGACTTCATCAGAATTTAAAACTTTTATGCATTCTTCACCAAGAAAGCAAAAGACAACACACAGAATCAGAGAAAATATTTGCAAATCATCTATCTGATAGTGGACTTGTATCCAGGAAACAAAAAGAGTTCTTATAACTCAAAAATACAAAGACAACCCAATTTAAAAATGGGCAAAGGACTTGAGCAGACATATTTTCAAAGAAGACATACAAATGGCCAATAAGCATATGAAAAGATGCTCAACCATTAATAAAAACATTAGCCATGGGGAAACCTTCAAGATGGTAGAGGAGTAAGATGTGGAGATCACCTTCCTCCCCACAAACACATCAGAAATACATCTACATGTGGAACAACTCCTACAGAGCACCTACTGAATGCTGGCAGAAGACCTCACACTTCCCAAAAGGCAAGAAACTCCCCACGTACCTGGGTAGGGCAAAAGAAAATAAGAAAAAACAAAGACAAAAGAATAGGGACAGGACCTGCACCACTGAGAGGGAGCTGTGAAGGAGGAAATGTTTCCACACTAGGAAGCCCCTTCACTGGCAGAGACGGCAGGTGGCGGGGGTGGGGGAAGCTTCGGAGCCACGAAGGAGAGCGCAGCAACAGGGGTGCAGAGGGCAAAGTGGAGAGATTCCTGCACAGATGATTAGTGCCAACCAGCACTCACCAGCCTGAGAGGCTTGTCTGCTCACCCACTGGGGCGGGCGGGGCTGGGAGCTGAGGCTCGGGCTTCGGTCGGATCGCAGGGAGAGGACTGGGGTTGGCGGCGTGAACACAGCCTGAAGGGGGCTAGTGTGCCTCAGCTAGCAGGGAGGGAGTCCAGGAAGAAGTCTAGACCTGCCTAAGAGGCAAGAGAACATTGTTTCAGGGCGCGCGAGGAGAGGGGATTCAGAGCACCACCTAAACGAGCTCCAGAGATGGGCGCGAGCCACGGCTATCAGCGAGGACACCAGAGATGGGAATGAGATGCTAAGGCTGCTGCTGCAGCCACCGAGAAGCCTGTGTGCAGCACAGGTCACTATCCACACTTCCTGTCCCAGGAGACTGTGCAGCTCACCACTGCCAGGGTCCCGTGATCCAGGGACAACTTCCCCGGGAGAACACATGGCACACCTCACGCTGTTGCAATGTCATGCTGGCCTCTGCCGCCGCAGGCTCGCCCCTCATTCTGTACCCTTCCCTCCCCCTGGCCTGAGTGAGCCAGAGCCCCCGAAGCAGCTGCTCCTTTAACCCCGTCGTGTCAGAGAGAAGAACAGATGCCCTCAGGCGACCTACACGCAGAGGCAGGTCCAAATCCAAAGCTGAAACCCAGGAGCTGTGCAAACAAAGAAGAGAAAGGGAAATCTCTCCCAGCAGCCTCAGGAGTAGCAGATTAAATCTCCACAATCAACTTGATGTACCCTGCATCTCTGGTATACATGAAAAGACAACGAATCATCCCAAAATTGAGGTGGTGGACTTTGGGAGCAACTGTGGACTTGGGGTTTGCTTTCTGCACCTAATTGGTTTCTGATTTTATGTTTATCTTAGTTTAGTATTTAGAGTTTATTATCATTGGTAGATTTGTTTATTGATTTGGTTACTCTGTTCCTTTTTTAAATATATATATATATTTTTTTTCCTTTTTCTTTTTTTGTGAGTGTGTATCTGTATGCTTCTTTGTGTGATTTTGTCTGTATAGGTTTGCTTTTACCATCTGTCCTAGGGTTCTGTCTGGTTTTTTTGTTTACATTTTTTTAGCATAGTTTTTACTGCTTGTTATCATTGGCGGATTTGTTTATTGGTTTGGCTGCTCTTTCTTTCTTTTCTTTTTTTTAATGATTTTTAAATTTTTTAAATTTTTAATAATTTTTTATATTTTTTATTTTAATAACCTTATTTTATTTTATTTTATTCTTTCTTTCTTTCTTTTTTTCTTCCTTTTATTCTGAGCCATGTGGCTGACAGGGTCTTGGTGCTCTAGCCGGTGTCAGGCCTGTGCCTCTGAGGTGAGAGAGCTGAGTTCAGGACATTGGTCCACCAGAGACCTCCCAGCTCCACTTAATATCAAACGGTGAAAGCCCTCCCAGAGATCTCCATCTCAACGCTAAGACCCAGCTCCACTCAACGACCAGCAAGCTACAGTGCTGGACACCCTATGCCAAACAACTAGCAAGACAGGAACACAACACCACTCATTAGCAGAGAGGCTGCCTAAAATCATAGTAAAGTCACACACCCCAAAACACACCACCAGAAACAGCCCTGCCCACCAGAAAGACAAGATCTAGCCTCATCCACCAGAAAACAGGCACTAGTCCCCTCCACCAGGAAGCCTACACAACCCACTGAACCAACCTTAGCCACTGGGGGCAGACAGCAAAAACAACAGGAACTACGAACCTGCAGCCTGCAAAAAGGAGACCCCAAACACAGTAAGTTAAGCAAAATGAGAAGACAGAGAAACACACAGCAGATGAAGGAGCAAGGTAAAAACCCTTCAGACCTAACAAATGAAGAGTAAATAGGCAGTCTACCTGAAAAAGAATTCAGAGTAATGGCAGTAAAGATGATCCAAGATCTTGGAAATAGATTGGAGAAAATACAAGAAACATTTAACAAGGACGTAGAAGAACTAAAGAGCAAACAAACAATGATGAACAGCACAATAAATGAAATTAATACTTCTGTAGAAGGAATCGATAGCAGAATAACTGAGGCAGAAAAACGGATAAGCGACCTGGAGGATAAAATAGTAGAAATAACTGCCACACAGCAGAATAAAGAAAAAAGAATGAAAAGAATTGAGGACAGCCTCAGAGACCTCTGGGACAACACTAAACACACCAATATTCGAATTATAGGGGTCCCAGAAGAAGAAGAGAAAAAGAAAGGGACTGAGAAAATATTTGAAGAGATTATAGTTTAAAACTTCCCTAGCATGGGAAACTAAATAGTCAATCAAGTCCAGGAAGCACAGAGAGTCCCATACAGGATAAATCCAAGGAGAAACACGCCAAGACACATATTAATCAAACTATCAAAAGTTAAATACAAAGAAAAAATATTAAAAGCAGCAAGGGAGAAACAACAAATAACAGACAAGGGAATCCCCATAAGTTAATCCCCATAGGTTAACAGCTGATCCTTCAGCAGAAACTATGCAAGCTAGAAGGGAGTGACAAGACATATTTAAAGTGATGAAAGGGGAAAACCTACAACCAAGATTACTCTACCCAACAAGGATCTCATTCAGATTCGACCGAGAAATTAAAAGCTTTACAGACAAGCAAAAGCTAGGAGAATTCAGCACCACCAAACCAGCTTTACAACAAATGCTAAAGGAACTTCTCTAGGCAGGAAACACAAGAGAAGGAAAAGACCTACAATAACAAACCCAAAACAATTAAGAAAATGGTAATAGGAACATACATGTCGATAATTACCTTAAATGTAAATGGATTAAATGCTCCCACCAAAAGACATAGACTGGCTGAATGGATGCAAAAACAAGACACGTATATATGCTGTCTACAAGAGACCCACTTCAGACCTAGGGACACATACAGACTGAAAGTGAGGGGATGGAAAAAGATATTCTATGAAAATGGAAATCAAAAGAACGCTGGACTAGCAATTCTCATATCAGACAAGATAGACTTTAAAATGAAGACTATTACAAGAGACAAAGAAGGACACTACATAATGATCAAGGGATCAATCCAAGAATATATAACAATTGTGAATATTTATGCACCCAACATAGGAGAACCTCAATACATAAGGCAAATGTTAACAGCCATAAAAGGGGAAATCGACAGTAACACAGTCATAGTAGGGGACTTTAACACCCCACTTTCACCAATGGACAGATCATCTAAAATGAAAATAAATAAGGACACACAAGCTTTAAGTAATAAATTAAACAAGATGGACTTAATTGATATTTATAGGACATTCTATCCAAAAACAACAGTATACACTTTCTTCTCATGTGCTCCTGCAACATTCTCCAGGATAAATCATATCGTGGGTCACAAATCAAGCCTTGGTAAATTTAAGAAAATTGAAATCATATCAACTATCTTTTCCAACCACAATGATATGAGACTAGATATCAATTACAGGAAAAAAATCTGTAAAAAAACCAAATACATGGAGGGTAAACAATACACTACTTAATAACCAAGAGATCACTGAAGAAATCAAAGAGGAAATTTAAAAATACCTAGAAACAAATGACAGCGAAAACACGATGACCCAAAACCTATGGGATGCAGCAAAAGCAGTTCTAAGAGGGAAGTTTATAGCAATACAATCCTATCTTAAGAAACAAGAAACATCTCAAATAAACAACCTAACCGTACACCTAAAGCAATTAGAGAAAGAAGAACAAAAAACCCCCAAAGTTAGCAGAAGGAAAGAACTCATAGAGATCAGATCAGAAATAAATGAAAAAAAATGAAGGAAACGATAGCAAATATCAATAAAACTAAAAGCTGGTTCTTTGAGAAGATAAACAAAATTGATACACCATTAGCCAGACTTATCAAAAAAAAGGGAAAAGACTCAAATCTATAGAATTAGAAATGAAAGTGGAGAAGTAACAACTGACACTGCAGAAATACAAAGGATCATGAGAGGCTACTACAAGCAACTGTATGTCAATAAAGTGGACAACCTCGAAGAAATGGACAAATTCTTAGAAATGCACAACCTTCCGAGACTGAACCAAGAAGAAATAGAAAATATAAACAGACCAATCACACGCACTAAAATTGAGACTGTGATTAAAAATCTTCCAACAAACAAAAGCCCAGGACCAGATGGCTTCACAGGTGAATTCTATCAAATATTTAGAGAAGAGCTGACACCTATACTTCTCAAACTCTTTCAAAATATAGCAGAGGGAGGAACATTCCCAAACTCATTCTACGAGGCCACCATCACCCTGATAGTGAAACCAGACAAAGATGTCACAAAGAAAGAAAACTACAGGCCAATATCACTGATAAACATAGACGTAAAAATCCTCAACAAAATACTATCAAACAGAATCCAACAGCATATTAAAAGGATCATACACCATGATCAAGTGGGGTTTATCCCAGGAATGCAAGGATTCTTCAATACACACAAATCAATCAATGTGATACACCATATTAACAAATTGAAGGAGAAAAACCATATGATCATCTCAACAGATGCATAAAAAGCTTTCGACAAAATTAAACACCCATTCATGATAAAAACCCTCCAGAAAGTAGGCATAGAGGGAACGTTCCTCAACAAAATAAAGCCCATATATGACAAACCCAAAGCCAACATCGTTCTGAATGGTGAAAAACTGAAACCATTTCCACTAAGATCAGGAACAGGACAAGGTTGTCCACTCTCACCATTATTATTCAACATAGTTTCCAAAGTTTTAGCCACAGCAATCAGAGAAGAAAAAGAAATAAAATGAATCCAAATTGGAAAAGAAGAAGTAAAGCTGTCACTGTTTGCACATGGCATAATACTATACATAGAGAATCCTAAAGATGCTACCAGAAAACTACTAGAGCTAATCAATGAATTTGGTAAAGTAGCAGGATACAAAATTAATGCACAGAAATCTCTTGCATTCCTATATACTAACAATGCAAAATCAGAAAGAGAAATTAAGGAAACACTCCCATTTACTACTGCAACAAAAAGAATAAAATACCTTGGTATAAACCTACCTAAGGAGACAAAAGACCTGTGTGCAGAACACTATAAGACACTGATGAAAGAAATTAAAGATGATACAAACAGTTGGAGAGATATACCATTGTGCTTGATTGGAAGAATCAACATTGTGAAAATGACTCTACTACCCAAAGCAATCTACAGATTCAGTGCAATCCCTAACAAACTACCAATGGCATTTTTCACAGAACTAGAACAAAAAATCTCACAATTTGTATGGAAACACAAAAGACCCCGAATAGCCAAAGCAATCTTGAGAAAGAAAAACGAAGCTGGAGGAATCAGGCTCCCAGACTTCAGACTATACTACAAAGCTACAGGAATCAAGACAGTATGGTACTGGCACAAAAACAGAAATATAGATCAATGGAACAGGATAGAAAGCCCAGAGATAAACCCATGTACATAGGGTCACCTTATTTTTGATAAAGGAGGCAAAAATATACAATGGAGAAAAGACAGCCTCTTCAATAAGTGGTGCTGGGGAAACTGGACAGCTACATGCAAAAGAATGAAATTAGAACACTCCCCAACACCATACACAAAAATAAACTCAAAATGGATTAAAGACCTAAATGTAAGGCCAGACACTATAAAACCCTCAGAGGAAAACACAGGCAGAACACTCTATGACATAAATCACAGCAAGATCCTTTTAGACCCACATCTTAGAGAAATGGAAATAAAAACAAAAATAAAGAAATCGGACCTAATGAAACTTAAAAGCTTTTGCACATCAAAGGAAACCGTAAACAAGATGAAAAGACAACCCTGAGAATGGGAGAAAATATTTGCAAATGAAGCAACTGACAAAGGATTAATCTCCAAAATTTACAAGCAGCTCATGCAGCTCAATATCAAAAAAACAAAAAATACAATCCAAAAATGGGCAGAAGACCTAAATAGACATGTCTCCAAAGAAGATATACAGATTGCCAACAAACATATTACAGGGTGCTCGACATCACTAATCATTAGAGAAATGCAAATCAAAACCACAATGAGGTATCACTTAACACTGGTCAGAATGGCCATCATCAAAAAATCTACAAACAGTAAATGCTGGAGAGGGTGTGGAGAAAAGGGAATCCTCTTGCACTGTTGGTGGGAATGTAAATTGATACAGCCATTATGGAGAACAGTATGGAGGTTCCTTAAAAAACTAAAAATAGAACTACCATATGACCCAGCAATCCCAATACTGGGCATATACCATGAGAAAACCATAATTCAAAAAGAGTCATGTACCACAATGTTCACTGCCGCTCTATTTACAATAACCAGGACATGGAAGCAACCTAAGTGTCCATTGACAGATGAATGGATAAAGAAGATGTGGCACATATATACAATGGAATATTACTCAGCCATAAAAAGAAACGAAATTGAGTTATTTGTAGTGAGGTGGATGGACCTGGAGTCTGTCTTACAGAGTGAAGTAAGTCAGAAAGTGAAAAACAAATACCATATGCTAACACGTATTTATGGAATCTAAAAAAGAAAAAAAAATGGTTCTGAAACACCTAGGTTCAGGACAGGAGTAAAGATGCAGATGTAGAGGATGGACTTGAGGACACGGGGAGGGGGAAGGGTAAGCTGGGACGAAGTGAGAAAGTGGCATGGACTTATATATACTACCAAATGTAAAATAGATAGCTAGTGGGAAGCACCTGCATAGCACAGGGAGATCAGCTCGGTGCTTTGTGACCACCTAGAAGGGTGGGATAGGGAGGGTGGGAGGGAGATGCAAGAGGTGAGAGATATGGGGATATATGTATATGTATAGCTGTTTCACTTTGTTATAAACAGAAACTAACACACCATTGTAAAGCAATTATACTCTGATAAAGATGTTAAAAAAAAAAAGCAAACATTAGCCACTAGAAAAACACAAATTCAACTCACAAAGGGGGGGGGAGTGGCGAGTTATTGTTTAATAGGTAGTTTCTGTTTGGGATGATAAAAAACTTCCAGAAGTGGATGGTGATGAAGGTTGCCCAACATGCATGTGTACTTAATGTCACCAAATTGTATACTTAAAGTGGTTAAAATGGTAAGTTTTGTTATGTATATTTTACAATGAAAAAATTAAAAACCATAATGAGGTGCTACTTCGTACCCACTGGATAGCTATAATCAAAATGACAATAAGTGTTGATGAGGATGTGGAGAAGTCAGAACGCTCATATACTGTTGGTAGGAGTGTAAAATGGTGCAGCCACTTTGAAAAACAGGTAGTAATTTTTCAAACAGCTAAACATAGTGTTACCATATGATCCAAAAGTACCACTCCAGGGTATATACCCAATAGAGTTTAAAACCCATTTCCACACAAAACCTGTAGATGAACATTCAATGGCTATTATTCCGAAAAGTGGAAACAATTCAGGTGTTCATCAGCTGATGAATGGATAAACAAAATGTGGTAAACTCAGGTAATGGAATATTATTCAGCCATGAAAAGTAATGCAGTACTGATAGATGCTACAACATGGACAAACCTTGAAAACATTATGCTAAGTAAAATAAGCCAGACACAGAGGGCCACATATTCTATGATTCCGTTTGTATGGAATGTCCAGATTAGGCAAATCCATAGAGACAAAAAGTAGATTAATTGTTTGCCAGGGGCTGGAGGAGGGAGGAATAAAAAACAACAGCTAATGGGTACACAGTCTCTTATTGGGTATGAAAATGTTCTGAAATTAGATACTGGTGATGGTAGTAGCATACTTTGTGAATGTGTAAATTATATTTCAGTAAAGCTGTTTTTTTTTTTAAATGATCAAGTGGAGTGCTGAGTAGGCATGTCACTTCAGAGAGTTTCACACCCTATAATTATAACACTGCTAAGTGCACTGAAAACAAATATTTTAGGGTTGGAAAAACCACACATCTGACATACCCCTTTCTCTGCCTGAGGCCATTGTTCATCATTTCCAGGTGATTCACATCCCTTTGCTATGATCTCTTGCTCTACATAAGAAGGATCAGCTGAAAGAATGGAAACCTACAAGTGTCTGTGGGTTCCCTTGTGAAATATCGAGAAAAACAGTGATGATCATGCATGTGACTCACTGCTTCACTTGTTCCTGGCTTTGGTCAGGGCAGAGAGCCACATTCTTGGGGAAATGAAGCCAAGCAAGACATAGTTATAGGTAAGCACATGTTGGTCAGAGAGTAGCAGTACACACTCGTACTTGAGACAGAGCTTGTGCTCTCAGCAGCCCCAGAGCCAACTACAGAGAACCCCATGAAATGGATCCTCGCAAAAGAAATGTAAACAGTTCTAGAGAGACTTTAAGCATAAGCAACATGGTGCTTGGGAAAAGCCTCCACCACACACCAATATGTAACTGTGGTCTGCTATGTGTCCAAAAGACTAAAACCTTAGCTTATTACACTAAACAAAATTTGGTGCAAAATGAAGTAAAAAGAGTAAATGAAGACTCTCTGCCACTTTGGTAGAAACTGTGATATCTTTAAGCATTAAATACCATTTTAGGCATCTTTTCTTAGTAATATCTTGAAATAAATAGAATCTAAAAGTGGTTTTAGGTTATTGGAGAGAGATAATATAACGTACTGGTCGAGTTCAAGAGTTTAAACAACTCTAGCACCTCTTCTTCCTAGCTATAACTTTGGGGAAATTACTTAAACGCTCTGAGCCTCTGTTTCCTTGTTTGTAACATAAGGATAACAATAGCATGGACATCACAGGGTTGTTGAGAAAACTAAAGAAGGTACAGTGCAGGTAAAGTGCTTCAAATGGAGCCTGACATACGATAAGCCCTTAACTGATAAATCAACTCTTTTGAGCAACAATTCTCTTTCACCGGAGTAGGGAACATAAAGGTCTGGGAAGTGCCTCCTCCTAATATTACTTGTGTACCAGGAACTCCAGTCTCCCTCCCATCCTGGCCTCCATCTCCTAGGGGGTACATTGTGCTCAACGGGAGCTTCCTTCTGTTCTTCCTACAAATCGCCTTCTCCTTCAAATCTCACCATTTCTCTCAATGGCAACCTTATTTGAAATCCTGAAGATACCTTTGACTCTCTCTCCATTCCCTATACCCCCCCAAAATATTTTAATTCTTGTCAACTCTTCCCTTCAATCTGTCTTGGCTCTCTGACTTTCACTGTATGTGTTGATGTTGTCATCCCTGTAATTTATGCCCATTCTTGTCCCTGATGGATCGCCTTACCTGCAGGTCTTTTAAGGCAAAATACTCTGTTACATATTGGATCAAAGCTACATATCAATTCTGACTAAAGACCCAATCATTTTGCCTGTTCAGTTTCATCTACCACCATTTCCCAATATGAAATGTCTGCTTTATTTTATTTTTTAAATTGTATTATGCAAGTAAAAAGTTTAACCCTTTATTTTCATCAAATTAATCTCATCATCTGTCACAAATACCAAACATTTTTTCTGATCCTAGTTGTTTTTTTACATAAATTTTACCTTTAAAATTATCATACAGTAAAATTTACTTTTTTCTTCTGATGTGCAGATGTGTACTACATGTTAATACATGTGTGGATTCATGTAACCACAACCATAATCAAGATACAGAACAATCAAAAATAAAGTATGGAAAAAAAAAATAAAATAAAAAATAAAGTATGGGGCTTCCCTGGTGGCGCAGTGGCTGAGAATCCGCCTGCCAATGCAGGGCACACGGGTTCGAGCCCTGGTCTGGGAGGATCCCACGTGCCGCGGAGCGACTAGGCCCGTGAGCCACGACTACTGAGCCTGCGTGTCTGGAGCCTGTGCTCCGCAACAAGAGAGGCCGTGACGGTGAGAGGCCCGCGCGCCGTGATGGGGGGTGGCCCCGGCTTGCCACAACTAGAGAAAGCCCTCGCACAGAAGCGAAGACACAACACAGCCATAAATAAATAAATAAATTAATTAAAAAAAAAAAAAAGTATGGATGAAAAAGACAGGTCAAACTGGGGAGTCACAAGACTGAGACTCAAGAGTTATGGTTCCATTGCTGTTGATAAAAAAAAAGATATAGAACAGTTCCATTATCCTCCAAAACCCCATTTATAGTGCTATCCCTTGAGAGTCACCCCCTTCTTTCCACCATAACCCCTGACAGCCTGACATACATTTTGTTTATGCTAATCTCACTACCTAGCATGTCTCCACCCCTCTGCTCTTCCAAGTCTATAGAACTCATCTGTCGAGATATCACACAAGGGCTTCCCTGGCTTCCCTGGTGGTGCAGTGGTTAAGAATCCACCTGCCAATGCAGGGGACACGGGTTCGATCCCTAGCCCGGGAAGATCCCACATGCCACGGAGCAAACAAACCTGTGCGCCACAACTACTGAGCCTGCACTCTAGAGCCCACATGCCACAACTACTGAAGCCTGTGTGCCTAGAGCCTGTGCTCCACAAGAGAAGCCACGGCAATAAGAAGCCCGCACGCCACAATGAAGAGTAGCCCCCCGCTTGCTGCAACTAGAGAAAGCCCACGCACAGCAACGAAGACAAAACACAGCCAAAAATAAAAAGAAATTAATTAATTAATTAAAAAAAAAAGATATCACACAAACTCCATGTCTCTGTGAATCTCTGATTATAAACCATGTGCTGGTCTATCCAGATATTCACCCATTTATTTATTCATTCTTGATTCAAGAAGCATTTATGAAACACTATATGACAGACACAGTGTGAGGCACAGGGAGTACAAAGAAGGATCAGAGCAGCCTCCTGCCCTGAGGAAGCCCGCAGAGGGAGGTAATAGTGAGTACCGATCACTGTACTACGTGCAGCAGGAAAGACACCTGCACAATATACAGTGACAGTCCAGGAAAGGGGATGTCACTTCTGTCAGAGGGGACAACATTTATACCATGTCTTCTGAGGAAATGAACATCCCACGAACGTCTTCACGTGCTGCAGGGACAGATTCAGATTATGAGGCCTGAGGAAAATGCCATTTGGGGCTTTTGATTAAAAAAGAATGCAATGTTACAAATATGAAGATAGGTAAAATTACAAATTTTCTAAATCTGATAAATATCATGAGCATCAGGAATTCCACAAAACCAACACATTATTGTTATTGTTTTGGGGGGTTTTTTTGTTTTGTTTTAGTGAATTAACTCCCCGAAACACTTGTATGATATTTTCCCTCAGCACTTTGGCCTCCTCCTCTGATTGATTTTATATTATCCTTTTCAACAGAGAGACTGGGAAGACAATTCAGTCTTTCCTCTGTCATGGGTGTGAGAAATCCGATTTTTGTAACTGATGATTTTAGAAATTCCTTTTGGTTTTACAACTTTGTTGTCAGCCATGCCTCATCTGTAACTTGCTCTGCAGCATCTTTCTGGGGCAGAGGAAAGCCTGAGAGGCTCCCCGTCCTCTGATGGCACCCCTGGGATGGAGGTGGGAGTGTGAGGTGGCTGTGGAGCCTGAGGCATAGTGGCCCCCAAGCAAGGGCACAAGCAGCTTCTAGTTCAGATCTTCCCGTGGGGGTCAGAGACAGGCAGATGCTCAATGAGGCGGTCAGGGGCAGGTTATCACTGAGGTCTGGGCAGGTGGGGAGGCAGCATGGGCAGCCCACTGGCCCTGCCTGTAGTCCCAGGACTACCACCCCAAGGTGTGACAGTGCTCCTTGGCTCAGGTCCCTAGCTGGGCTGTTGCTTCCTCCCTGAGTCCCAAGAATATGCCAAGCCTTGGAAGGTGCACATGCAAATGATGGGCCCTAAAGCATAAGGTTTATAGCATCATCATAAATCAGCTTCTGTGCAAAGCAAGAGTGTTTAAAACAGCAGGTCATATTCAGAGAACTGCCCATTGTCTAGTATTGCTGGGGGACTGCTGGGAAGTTTGAACTTGATTTTTCTTCAGGCAAAGGGAAGCCAAAGAAGCTTTCAAAGCATGTAAAAGAAGGGCTCAACTTTGTCCTGTAGGAAAGGCAATGAGGTGAAAGCTGCAGGATGGATTAGGGGAAGAAGTCTTGAGAAGGTGATTGCAGTGGTCCAGGAAAGGAATGACGACGGCTGGAATGAAAGCAGGAGGAGCAGAGTTGGAAATGTAATGACAATAATGAAATTAGGAACCTCAGTAGAAACTATTGAGCATGGTGCCAAGTTCTTGTAAGTGTCTTAACTTATTTAATCTTCAGAGATCCTCAGAAAACAGATGAAGAAACTGAGACTTTCAGAGGTTAAGTAACTTGTATAAGATCAATAGGTAACAGGGATTAGGACTCAATGCATCTGTTTCCAGCACCATGGAAAATGATGCCAGATTAGATTTGGGGGTAGAGGGAGACAAAAAGAAATGTTGGAAAGGGAAGAATTTAAGGTGAATAAGATACTGTAAACTGAATCAGGAAATACTTTTCCCTCCTCTTGATTCTTATAGCAAAAAATTTATATTATTGTCTAGGTGTTTCACAGGTGAGTGTGCTATTTCTATAACCAGACCATAAACTACCTGAGTACAGCATTACTTATGCTATGAATCATATACTCAATCAACAATGAGTGGGTGTCCACTTAGAGCCAGAGCCTGGGCTAGTCACCAGGGTTACAAAGATGAAGATGACAAAATGCCTTCCCTGAATTTCAAGAGTTATAGCCCAGTGTGAGTGACAAAGGATTTTGATGTGATATTACAGGACAACCCTAGAGTTATAAACACTGTAATCTTAAGAGCACAGGGGTGAGAGCTCATCTAGACCCACCTGAGCAGGTCATGAAAGTATTCAATGGCAATAATACTTAAGCTAGGGATTGGCATATATAGAAGAGTTCATTAGATAAATATATTGTATTGAATAGAAGGGCCTTCCAGCCTGATGAAACTAAATGCATAGCTAGAGATGCTAGGTGTATTTGTTAAGAGACAAGAGTGACTTAGATGGAACAGAGACCTAGAGGTGACTGGTTGGATACTGACAGTAAGTAATTCTGAAAATTACAATTAACGACCAGTCTGTACGTACTTGACTGCCTGGAATAACTGATGCATGGGATGATTTAACCAGGGTGTTGAGAGCAGGTGAAGCAAGATGTGGCTGCTCACGGTAGACTGCCGTTCCTTATATCCACACCCTTTTCAATGTGACTTCGCTACTTTTCCCATCAAGAGGTGGGTCTATTTCCTCATTCCTTGAATTTGGGCTTGGCCATGTAACTAGCTTGGACAAATGGGTCACTAACAACTGTGACGTAAGCAAAAGCTTGAAAAGTGCTTACACGTTGGGGTTTACCATCTCTTGCTGTTCTCTGGGAATTCTTCTACCACTGTGTGAACAAGCCCAGGCTCGCCTCCTGGAGGAGAAGAGGCCTAATGGATAGAGGCTCTATCCCAGCCATTCCTAAATCATCTAGACCTCTGAGTGACACCAACCTAAATGATCCAGCCCCAGCTAAGCTGGCCTAGATAAGAAATGCCCATTAAACCCACAGAATAGCAAGAAAGTATAAATATTTATTGCTTTAAGCCACTAGATTCTGGAGTGGTATGTTACATAGCAAAAGTAACAGACACACTGCCCTACTGACTCTCTTCATTTTGACCACAAACAGGATTATGAATATCAAAAGCAGTTATTCACTTGGGTTCTTTCCTTAGACTTTGGGAGGGTAAACCAGTGAGTCCTTACGATTAGAAAAAAAAAAAAAAAATCTTCCAAACCTGGATGCCATTACTATTTGATTCTAGGATTCCAATGCCATTATAATCTGTGAGTTAGTACAAGGACTTTGCTGGACTACTTACCAGCTCTCTCGTCTCTCTAACCACATCTTTTCTGGAGATGCTAAGTTGGGTTTAGGCTCAGGGGTGATAACAGCAAAGCGGACTCATGTTCTATGAGGAGGATGGAGTCTTTCTCCCCTTTGAGCTTTATTGGAAAATTGTGGAGAGATATTATGGGGTTGATTCTTCCACCTCAAGGGGAAAAACTCTGGGTTATTGTCTTTTCATAAGCTTATATTGTACCGGCTGTTCTACAAAAGAAACAGTCTCTTACTTATGATCCCGATGGAGTAAAGCTTAAGATTTTCTGCTTTGTTTTCTACATAGTTAAGTTCGTTGGTTACTTTCATTAGTTAATCTGAAATATCTTGGAAGAGTGTTGAAAGGGGTTTCACAACAACAAATAATTCTCCTAGAGGGAAATGTCAGGAACTCAGCTACAGATGAAATAAATGTGAAACATGCCATGTCTATCTGCTCCACTCCCCATTCCATCCTCTGAGAAATGAGTAAAGATAAAGATGAAAGATAGTAATTTTTGATACTTGAAACTTTTCTATAGTAAAACTGACTTGAGGCTAAAAATCAAAAGATATTTCTTAAGTGCATTTGCTTAAACACAGAAGTTGAAGACAGTGAGAGCTACAGAAGAAGGAACTAAATCTGTATACCTATCTCAGGGTTCTGAGACTTCAGGGCAGACCACCAGGAGTCCAATTTGCATGAGAGCAAGAGACACCAAGATTAAGACTCTTAGGCAATGAGAGGAAGCAGAGGTAATATTTCAGTATTCACTCTCTCAGAAAGTAGCTCTCCAATTTACACACTGGAGGGGCCATTCATATCTCCAAACTCAACTCGAACATCACCTCTTCTAGAAGCATTCCTGACTACTGTACCCTAAAAGAGAGTTCATAGTTAATTTGTGTTTCTATCTTTGCACTTACCAGCCTGCTTTATAATGTACTTTCTCACATATCTGCTTCTTCCACTAAACTGAGAATGGCTTCAGATAGCAAGGGATGGAGGGGCTGTGTCTCATTCATCTAGCAAAGGAGTTACCATACAAGAAATAGAAAATAAGTAATTGTTGAATTAATAAATTAGACACCAGTTAATGGAGAGTGAATAAGATAGAGGGTAGAGCTACTCAAATATTCTTTGGTACAGACACTAAGGAACTTATTCCAGGTTCCTCAATAAATGTAACAGAGAGAAGGCATGCAGTAATCTAGGTCCTTGCTATTCAAAGTGTGGTCCACAAACCAGCAGCAACAGCATGATCTGAGAGCTTGTTGCAATGCAAAATCCTAGGTCCCACTGTAGACCTACTGAATCAGAATCTTGATTTTAACGAGATCCTTAGGTGATTCACATGCACATTAATGGCTGAGAATCACTGATCTAAGACAGTGGCTTTCATAGTTGCCTGTATATTGGAATCACCAGGAAAGTTTTATGAAATATTGATCTCTTGGTCCTACATCCATAGATTCTACTTTGAATGGTCTGTGACTTCTTTCTAGCCAAGACTGAGTTGCAGAGACCTAATTTATCCTTCCTGCCTTAAATGACAGAACAAAAATAGACAGCATATATGACACAATGATTTTCAGACTGCATTAGTTATCTATTGCTGAGTAACAAGTTACCCCCAAATTCAGCAGCTTAAAACAACACGCATGTATTACCTCACAGTTTTTGTGGTTCAGGAAACCAGGCATGGTTTAACTATTATGAAATTGCCACAAATTATCAATATCAAGAATGACCCAGGGTCTCTCCCAAAGCTGCAGTTGAAGTGTTGGCCAGTGCCATGGTCTCATCTGAATGATTGACTGAAAAAGAATCCACTTCTAAGCTCACTCATGTAGTCATTGGCAGGACTCATTTCCTCGTGGGCAGTTGGACTGAGGGCCTCCATTACTCTCTGGCTGTTGGCCAGAGACTGCTCTCAGTTCCTTGTGCTTCATCAAGCAAGCAAGAGAGAGAGAGTGTTCTAGCAGGATGGAGGTTAGAGTATTCTGTAACCTTCTGTAATCATAGAAATGACATCCTACCACACATGCCATATATTTGTTAGTTACTGGATCTAGCACCCCCTCAAAGCATGAATACCAGAAGGTGGGGATCATTGGGGGCCACCTTAGAAGCTGCCTACCACACAGATATTGAACAACAGATATCAAGGCATTATGATTTCTAACAAAAGGGTAACAAACAAAGCCAGTTGAACAACTGTACCAGCTTATTGTCAGAAGGCAGTTCTGGGCTGCAGTGCATGAAAGGTGATGTCAACAGAGTTCTCTATGAAGTGGTCCCTATGAAGTGAAGATACAGAGAGGCCAAGGCTGTAAGAATTTATGAGTCAGAGTACTATTTGCAGAGAGAAAGCTCAGGAAATCTACTGAGGGGTCCCCTTGAGTCTCTGGCTGTGCTAATATGTGCATGTCTGAAAAGAAACTACCTGAATACAGGGAAATGACCATGAGAAAGGAGTAAATAGAACAATTTCCAGAGTTCACACACAGGGCAAGAATGGAAGTGATCATAATCCACAAGACATAGAGTAGAATCCTCAGATATTCTTTAGCCTATACTAAAGGCTGCACTGGACTTGTCCTAACAAAATTTAAAAGGAAGTCTCTAAAGTTTCGACTAATTCCAGGTAAATTAATTGAGTGCCAGAGCAAAATCCACCACTATTTGAAAAAATACCACAAAATCCAACAATCAATAATGTAAAAGTCACAAAGTCTAACATCCAATAAGAAATTAGCAGGCATGCAAAGAAGTAGGAAATAGGCCTAAAACCAGGAGAGAACTCAGTCAGTAGAAACAGATCCAGAAGACAGAGAGAATGGAACTAGCAGATAAGAATCTAAAAAAAAAATGTTAGAACAGCTATTGTAAATATGCTCCGAACGTTTAAGAAGGTAAAGAAAAATAAGACCATGATGTGGAGAAAAATGGAAGATATAAAAAAGACCCAAAAGAAAGCCAAAAACAAAACAAAACAAAACAAAACAATCCAACATGTGAAATGAAAAATACACTATTTGGGATTAAGAGAAGACTAGACACTGAAAATTTCAATGTTTTTGAAGACACAATAATAAAAATATCCAAAATGAAGCAGAAAAACACTGAAAAAATGTGAAGAGAGCAGCCATGATCTGTGGGACACCATCAGGCTAATATACGTGCAGTTAAAATTAGGATCTATGAAGGAAGATTTTAAAAGGGTTGGAGGGGCTTCCTTGGTGGCTCAGTGGTTAAGAGTCCGCCTGCCAATGCAGGGGACATGGGTTCGAGCCCTGGTCTGGGAAGATTCCACGTGCCACAGAGCAGCTAAGCCCGTGTGCCACAACTACTGAGCCTGTGCTCTAGAGCCTGAGAGCCACAACTACTGAGCCCGTGTGCCACAACTACTGAAGCCCACGTGCCTAGTGCTCCGCAACAAGAGAAGCCACTACAATGAGAAGCCCACGCACTGCAAAGAAGAGTAGCCCCTGCTCGCCAAAACTAGAGAGCCCCCAGAGCGCAGCAACAAAGACCCAACGCAGCCAAAAATAAATTAATTAATTAATTTTAAAAAATAAATAAATAAAAAGGGTTGGAGGTAATTTTGCATGAAAAAGAAAAAGATAAAGAGTGACTAGCTGTTTTCAAATAAATTAAGAGTAATTACCAATAGATAACTAACGGTATTGCTCATTCCTACTATACAAGATAGAAACAAAAAGAAATGAGTTTAAATTTCAACAGTGAAATTTGGTCACTGAAAGTAGAATTTATTGACCAGAAGGGTGATTAAGCACAGAGAAAACTCTAGGTTCGCAAAACATTTCAAGTGAAGCTATGCTCTCCTGACAGCAAAACATCTGGTGATACTGAAAATTTCATCCAGCTGACCTTTTAAAGTCATGTGGATAAAACATCTGTAAGATAACTGGATTTTTTAATGGATTAATTGAACCAAGAAAATGTTTTGTGGCTTTGGGGAAATTTCACATAAATAATGAAAAGCAAAGGAGTCATATTCTGTTTGACCTTTTGAGGGGAATAATTTATATTACATAATTAGAATAACAATCTCCATCTGGCAGTGGACCCATTCCTATGGGCTCATACATACAGCAGACAGAGCTCCACCTAATTAGTCAAGTGTTTTCAGTGAGATTACAGTAAGATTTACTTAAATTACTCAATGTCCTGACTCCCCAGTGATTCACTGCTCTCTGCCACATATAAACCAAAAGCTTATAAAAACCCTAAACAAACTGATAATTCTTTTTCAGAACAGAGAATGAAGGTATTGAGAATTCTCATCATGTTCCAAACTTATCTTCTTGGATTCAGGCAAGAAAGGTCTTTATTGACTAACGTTTTAGAGCAAGTAAAAACTAAGATGAAGTGAAGTTGGAGGACTGTCATGCATCTATAAGCTCTTTTTCCAGAAAGCTACTCACCAAATGATCAAGGCAGTGGTTCTCCAAGTGTGTTTTCAGCATCAGCATCACCTGGGAACTTGTCAGAAATGCAAATTCTTGGGTCCCACCCAAGACCTACTAAATCAGAAACTTTGTAGGTGGAGCCCAGCAATCTGTGTTTAATAAGCCCTCCAGGTGATTCTGATACACACTGAGGTCTGACAACCTGTGGGTTAAAAGAATGATTATTCCCAGCTGAGCTGAAGCTGGGTTTCAGCGTCTGGCTGCTTGTGTAATCCTTGATCCTTACGGGTCTCTCTCCATGAACTGGGACGCACAGGAGTTTCAGGTTTTCTAGATGAAGGAAAAAGGACATGGAAGATGGGAGTACAGCAAGAAGTCTGGACATTAAACATTATAGTGTATATTAAGTCTACTTAATTTTAAAATTAAGTCTACTCATTTAAAATCTACTCATTTTAAAAAATAGAACTTTTACACATAATAGAATCCATAATTATTTGTTGATTATCTAATTCAGCTTAGTCCTTCTGCCTAATGAACTGGTTTTGATCCCCAAAGGAGTGGGGAGGGCCAGAAACTGAAAGACTGATGCTCATTGAAACAAATAAAAAAACAAAAGCAAAACCCATAATGGGACTCAGAGCATAAGCGACTTGCTTCGGGGCCCAGGAAGAAAAGAAGAGGTCAGCCCTGGACCACTTTGGAGCCTGGGCCCTTTGGGGGCTTGGAGCAGCTCCAAGGAAAAGCCAGCTGTTCCTAGTTTTAGAATGTTCTCTTACAAGACAGCAGCAGTAGAAACAATGGTAAGAACACCAGAGAAACCTAGAGGGGGGCTGAAGTACTACAGCTGCTGTGATCGGAATATGAATATGACCATATCTCTTCATCCACAGGTTGGTAAGGCCTGGCACAGTCAAATTACAAATATAATATAAAACAACACTAAACTCAGCTGGGAGAAGTGAAAAAGCATGTTACCCAAGTTCCCTTCTGGGTGTTACAGAGATGGTAATTTGAAGCTCTGGCAAGCATGGTCTAGGTGCTTTCAGATTCAAAGCACTACAGTGATCGTCAGGCTCAATAGCTAGCTATCTGCTGATGTCAATAGTTTGGGAATTATGAACCCCTCAAAAAATCAATCCCTATAAAGTTTTTTATATGGAGTAAGCTGCAGTAGCTTCTATATATATGATCAGTAGAACAGAGAACATTGAAACCATGAGGCTTCAGGTCTATCTTGAACCAGGGGTCAACACACATTTATTGCTTTTATAATGTGTGTCATTCATTCATTCTAGAAATATTTGTTGAGTGCCTCTTATGTGTCAGGAATGGTGCTGGACTCTGTGAGCCATTGGAATCAGACAGACTGTGGTCAGGTGCTCTAGAGCTGCTCTCTTCAATACAGTAGCCACTAGTCACATGTGACTACTGCAATTCAATTCCTTTGTCGCCTTTGCCACATTTCAAGTATCAATACTTAACAGCCACGTGTGGCTAGTGGCTGCCATCTTGGAGAGCACAGATACAAGACAGAAGGTAACAGAGAGGAGTTTCCCATTGTCTGTCTTCCTAACTCCTAGTGCTGGGCTTTTCCTTGCCCACTTCCATCTCCTCCATGGTCTCAAAGCCCTCCTCCTTTTTTCCAGGTTGATGTTGTCATGAGCATCCTGGACCAGGGCATTAGCAGAAGGTGTCTATGGGAAATATTTTGACTAAGTCTCAGAAAAATCTTGAGGCAGATGCAGGCCTCCATCAGCTAAGCGGACCATGGGCAGTATGCCACATTCTCTTTCCAATTCCATCGTTATGGCATAAACCCTGGGTATGGTATAAAGCCCTCAGACTTCCCCATTTGATTCTCAAAAACTCTGTTTTGAAAGTTAAGGAAAAAAAGAACTCTGAAACATTAACAGTTTCCTGCTTTTCTCTTACTCCCGTTTTTTTTCCCAAGGCAGTGTAGATGCCTCTGCCTGAGAGGGGGAAAGTCACTTGCAAGGACAAGAGGAAAACAAAAGCACAAAGATTAATATTTCAAGATACCTTGCAACATCAAAATAGTAGAAAACATGATTCTTGCCTCCAAGCTGCCTATATAACCGAGGAAACATGAAAAATGGGGAAATTCATGAAAAGTTAATAACTGTAAAGAGTAAAGGAACAATATTAAACAGAAAGGAAAGAGATGTCACCCAGATCTACATGATTCATAGCTCAGGGCTGGTACAGACCCTAAGTGTGGCTTTTCACCAAAAGGTGAGGTCTGAGCTGCACAGATTTAGATGAAGAGAGGGGAGAAGAGGCAGAATTTCAGGTGGGGCCACACTATAAACAGATGTGTGAATATGCAGTGCAAGTGTTGTTTAAGGTACAGGGAAGGTAGGAGTTTGTCATGCAGGGCGAGGGGAACTAAGACTCCAAGAGTAGGCTGAGGAAATACCATGGAAGACCTTGACTGTCAGGCTGAAGGATTTGGTCCTTATCCCATAATGGGATGGGGATGTCATTGACGATTTGAATAGGGAAGTGATGTAGTTAAAGCAGCATTGTGTTGATGAATCCGACATTGAACCCTAGCAATGATATTTGGATCTACTGAAGCCGAGGCAGGCTGGAGCGCAGAGGGTGGTCAGGAGGCCACTGCAGAGGTGTAGGCATGAAATGCCACGGGCCTGGAACAAGGTGGGTAGCAGTGGAATGACAAGGGTGCAAGGAGTGAGCAGCATGTTGAAGGAAAATCAACAGGGCTTTGATTTTTGCAGCTGAGGGAGAGAAAGAAGTCAAATATACTATTAACTTGGGCAAATTACTTAGCATCTATAAAATAGCGATAATGGCTATGTTTTACAGGTTTGCCACGTGAATTAATAAAAAGACCTTTGTAAAATGTAAGAAGTCTCCGGCATACAAATGCAATTGAGATCCACTGTTTGGAACTCAGATGGCCCAGAGCTGTCCTCCCCATTCCAGCAGTCAGGGCCCCAGGCAAGCTGATCCTGCTTCAAGGGCAAGACCAAGGTGCCCTCTTTTCTTATGGCCCTGGAGTCATTGAGCCTGCCTGCAGACCCACATTCTGAACACCTCCTGCCCACACAGGGTTTACATCCTCTTAGTCCAACACTCAGTGATGGTCTCAGGCCAGAACTTACTGGAATATGATAGAAGTTGCCAGAAAATACTGGGTCCCTCTGCTCTATTTCCAAGCACGTGCCAAGTTCCAGGTCTCTCAAAGATTTCTGAGGCCCCTCCCCTAACAAATAAAAGATGCAGCTCAAAACCTGATGTGCTTTTGCCTTTTATTGTCTCAGACATTTAGTCTCCTTCTATAAACCACCTCACCACCTGCTTTCCCTTGGTTTCTAATCATTCCTAAGAAAATGGTGCTTATATTTCCACATAGTCCAGAAAACCTTGTTCAGCACACAATATTGCTGCATATGCCTTAGAATTATGATGAAAACTAGAAAAGGGTGCTGTTGTAATGTTAGCTATCATTTTTAAAAAGTAAAAAAAAAAAGAAAATAAGAAAAAAATGAGTAGGAAATTATTTTCTTCTATTTATGTTGAATACTAGTACTTGAGGAAAACTGGTTAAACTACTGAACAATAAAGGGGCAGATAGATATTTTTGTAAGAAGTTTTTAACATCTTTATTGGAGTATAATTGCTTTACAGTGGTGTGTTACTTTCTACTGTATAACAAAGTGAATCAGCTATACATATACATATATCCCCATATCTCTTCCCTCTTGCATCTCCCTCCCACCCTCCCTATCCCACCCCTCTAGGTGGTCACAAAGCACTGAGCTGATCTCCCTGTGCTATGTGGCTGCTTCTCACTAGTTATCTATTTTACGTTTGGTAGTGTATATATGTCCATGCCACTCTCTCACTTCATCCCAGCTTACCCTTCCCCCTCCCCGTGTCCTCAAGTCCATTCTCTGTCTGCGTCTTTATTCCTGTCCTGTAAGAATTTTAAAGGAAATCTTCTGAGCACTTTCAAGTGGTCTAGAAATTGAAGGCCCTGAGTCTTTATTATGTTTAATGTAAAATCTCTGACCATCCTTTTTACTTCAAACAGGTATATATCAGCAATCTGTAAGGATATAGATATATGGGTGTGTGTGTGCATGCATGCACACAGGCGTACACACACACACACACACACACACATGAGTGTATATACCCATAAAAGGAACACGGGAAGAGAAAGAGAGGATAATAGGTCAGAAGAAAGATTTTCCTGCGGTACCTCTAAATAAGGGCAAAGGGGGAAAGAAGTTAAAAAAAGAGCATGTGTGTATAGAAAAAGGAATGAATTGATCTGTGAAAAAGCAAGAGCGGAAGGGAAAAAGAGAAGAAGATAAAGACATAAGTCCGGCACCAGGAGGTGTTTGGTGGTGGTCTAGTGAATGAGACCCAGATACAGAGGCAGTGCAGCTATACAGTGCCAAGAGGAAAATCAGTGTCTGACTAATCATATGAACGTTCAAGGTCTGAGGTGGTAACTTGGAGAGTGTCTCCTTTCTGGAAACTAAATAGAAGTAGCACAGATCAAAAGTTGGATTATAAATAATTGGTACTCTCTTCCAAAGGACACTGTGCCTCTTCCTGCTCTGGTTAGACAGGAAGTGCCACCAAGGCACTAACTAGAGCACCACTGCCAGATTTCCTTATTGCCCTGGCCCCCTCAAAATATTCCAATCTGCTGTCCTGTAATTTCAGAACACTGTTCTAAGTGATGGTTTGCTAAACTTACCCATACACATCTGAATGGGAATATTAATGAGTTAATCTGCAGTAGCACTTATGATTTTCTAGATGATTCTAGATTTTCTAGATGATTCTAGATGGTTTTCTAGAAATATCTATTTAAGCTCCAAAGATGTTGGAGTTGACAAGTTGACAGGTCTGTAGGAAAGACAAGTTTGGATAGGGGAGTTTCTATTGGCACAACTTGTTAGGTCACAACATGTAGAACTTTGATTCAGCCCGAACAGGGGAGGCAGGGCTTCCTTCCATAGGTCATTGCCAAGGGGCAGGGCCAAAAAACAGAGAGAGGTCCCGTGAGCTGGGGCTATTTTGCCCTTTTTCAATTAATTCTCAGAGGATCCAATCAAGACTGCTGGCAGCTCTTGGACGAAGGGGGGCAACTATCCCAGTGAGTCTGGAACTGAGCGGATCCAGGGACATGGAACTCTCAGTATTAAAGTCAGAATTCTAGGCAAACTCACTCTGTTGGTCACTCTAATATTCTTTCTCACCTAGGTCAGGCCTTGACTTGAGTGAGGAATACCAGAAAAGAATAGCACTTCATCTGCACCCCAGCTAGCTCTTTAGTAGAGACGTGGTAGAGCTCAATATATGTCCTATCAAGTCTTTACTATTTCCCAATGTCTTCCCCACCTCCATCCCCACTCCCCAGACATTTGCTGTTCTGTAGTAACAGCAAAGGCCAGGTCTGTTGTTTGGCAGCGTCAGTGCAAGTTAAAAGGGCAAGTCGGAAATTATAGAAGGTCACAAAGCATCCCATGCAATAGTCTGAGTTTATAAAGCCCAAGGCTGGCCCTGGAAAATATTACAGTGTTCCTATTTTAGGTGTCTCAAGTCCATTACTATCTTCTCTCAAGCAGGACTGGAGTGCTTCATGCCCTTTCTTCCTCGTAGTAAAACCTGTGCCCAGGGAACTATCTAATACCAGCAATTTACTCATTAGTGTGAATGAAGTAGTATCTCCCCCAGGCTGAATTAAATTGTTAAGTCTTATCCTTAATTATATTCTTTCATTCCTTCTCCTAAGAAATGTTCACTGAGAGCCTTCCATGACTAAGTTGGAATGCCGTAAGTGAAAGCAACGCAGAGTCTGCTCCCAGGGAACTTAGAAATTTAGGTTCCATTAATTGCAGGCACCAGCTTGCCAGCAAGAAAGGAGCAGTTCAGGGCAGGGATGGATTTCCTAACTGCCCCTGAAACGGGAGCTCTCAGGCTGGCACTCAGAGAGGTTGTTGTGTCAGGGTGAGAGGGTTACCAACTACTGGATATTAAAGCTTAAAATCTCAGAGTCTTGTCTTACTTCTCTCTGTATTATATTTGTTCTGAATTGAAAGATGATGTGAAGAGCAATATCTTGAAGAGGGAGATTGGAGAAGGGGTCCCACAAAAGTCTAGACAAGGAAGAAAATTTTAAAAAGGAGAAAATTTTAAATAGAGAAACATAAAATCTTGATTGCGGTCCAAAAAGTCATTTGATTTCAGGATTATCATAAAATCCCCCCCAAAGAAACCATTTTACATGCAATGATAGAACCACCTCAATGTCTGAGACAGAGAATGGGTGAGTAAATATGGTATATCTTACTGTGGAACTTAATGCAGCTATTTTAAAGTATAATTATAAAAAAATAATACAGTAGCTTGGGAAAATGTTAATATGTTAGCCTTCAAAGTCAGGATATGAGAAATTGTCTAGGCTATGCTGAAAACTATATAAAATTTGTATAAGCCTATGAGCAAGGACTAGAGAGGAACTTGGACAATTAAAAATTGCTGATGTGGGCCTAGTAAGATTCTAGGTCACTTATTTCATTTTTAGCAGTCTTTCCATGATATTATCTGTACAACAAATATTATAATGAATCAATTGGGCAGGTAAGGATGGGGGAAAACAAAGGCTTGTTTGCAAAGCATCTGGTGATTTGACTGACTGCCAACTCAGAATAAGCCAAATGACAGTATTATGAGACTACTTTTTCAAAAAACGGATGAAATCAGACTTCATTAATGGAAATATAATGCAGATCCAACAGAAAATATAAGCTTCAGCATTCTGTGCACTAATATGACCACATCTGGAATATTCTGTTTAGCTCTGGCGACTCATTTTAGGGGAGACGCTGATAAATTACAGTACAGTAAAAGAAGACAACCAGAAGATCTGGAAAGACCCAAAAAGAATAGTAAGTGACAAATGGCTTTAGAAACTTTGGGATTCTAACTTGGAAAAGAAAAAACTCAGAGCGGCTGCATCTGTTGGATTGTTATTGTGAAAATTGTATCAGGTTTTTGTAAGTTTAGAGGGCAGAATTAGAATCAAAAGATAGAACCTTTAGGGAAGCAGTTTCCTGGCTAAAAATAAAGAGGAACTTTCTAATAAGAACTAGCCAACATTGCAATGAGCTATTTCAAAAGTGACCTTCCCAGTGTGGAAAGTGTTTAAGTAAAGACAAGGTGCTGACATTTGTTGGGAGGTTGTTCTGGATGGTACCTAAAGACCCTCTGAATCCTTATATGGTATGTTTTTGTCAAATTTGAGAATGAGAGAAATTCGATTATGTTTCTACAATTCTTTAGGTATAGACATGAGACAGGTCAAGTTTTTCCTTCCATATCCTCATTCAATTTAGAGACATAAAATGTAATTAGACTGAAGCCAGATGAGAAGAAACAGATTTTTGTCAGTTCCCACTGGATTGTGTGGGTATCTCTTCTGATTTTATTTTAAAATTCCATTGCTCAATATCCATTTGATTACATCTCAGCCTAATTACTTTTGGCCACATTGTAATTACATTCTTGACCTTTAGTCTAATCACTGAGGAAAGAGTTAAAAGAAATAACCTTTATGAACCATCCTCTATGTGCCAGGCACCATATTATGTAAATTACATACATAATTTAACCTAGTCCTCCAACCACATGAGGGAAGAATTATCATCCCCATTTTACAGTTAAGCAAACGCACCTAAGTTCCCACAGCAAGTGCCAGAGCTGGACTTCAAACCCCGAGTCCAGTTTATTCCAAAACTCTGTTGCCTATGCTACTGCTTCAGCTTTCCCCAAGTCAAACCACCGTGGGGCTGAAATTCATCCAGAAGCAACTACAGCCCTACCTCTGGGTAAGTCTCTGCCTATGTGTTTTTTTTAAATTTGTTTATTTATATATATATTTGGCCACTCCATGCGGCATGTGGGATCTTAGTTCCCCTACCAGAGGTTGAACTCATGCCCCCTGAAGTGGAAGCTTGGAGTCCTAGCCACTGGACAGCCAGGGAATTCCCTGCCTATGTGTTTTATTTGTTTTGTTTTTGGAAACTGAGCTCATTCCCACAAAAGGACCTAAAGCTGTTTGTTCTTTGAATGAGAATGTTCAAGCCAGTAACTTGCTTCTGGGGTTACTGGCTTCAGAGCTGTAGTAAAATAATAACAATAATAATAATAATAATATCCCTAAAGAAGTCCATGTGGCATGTAAAAGGGACTTTTCAGATGTGATTAAAAGTTTTGAGATGGATTATCCTGGATTGCCCTAGTAGACCCAATATAATCACGAAGGTCCTTATAAGAAGAAGGAAAGAGGGTCAGAGAAGGACAAGTGATGATGGAAGCAGAGGAGGGAGGGAGGGAGGGAGGGAGATAGGGGGAGGTGAGGAGAGGGAGAGAGAGAGAGATTTGAAGATGCTATACTACTGGCCTTGAAGGGACCATGAGCCAAGGAATGCTGGTGGCCTCTAGAAGCTGGAAAAGGCAAAGTTACAGATTCCCCAGAAGAACTCAGCCCTGCTGATACCTTGATTTTTAGGACTGCTTTACTTCCAGAAATAAGATAATAAATTTGAGTTGTTTTAAGCCACTGGATTTGTGGTAATTTGTTACAGCAGCACAGGACACCACGGCCTTAAATATTCTATGTGCATAAAGAGAAATTACCATATTGAAGAACATCTTGACAGCTGTGGAGGGGCTGGGAACCTCTGTCTCTTTTCAGTTCTGTCTGCTGATGAGAGAACTAGGTTGGCTGTGAATGTCCCTGGCAGGCCTAAGACCCAGGTGGGAGAAAAGGGAAAGGGGGGAAGGAAGGGAGAGAGGGAGAAGGCCAGGAGGAAGGTGGGATCAACAGAAAAGGATGGATAAAAGAGTGAGGGTAGAGGGGAAAGAAAGAACAACGTACAGGTGGTAACGAGCAGTACCTCATCACTAACTTCTGTCCCACTAAGAATGATGTATTTCTAAGTAGTCTATTCCTGAGTGAACTTACAAAGTCAAAGTTAATATTTCTGTAATACAGGTACTGTATTAATACAAAGAGCATCAACTTGCTTCAAATTGTTGGAAGGGTTTTAATTTGTTTCTAAACTGCTTGGATTCACTCCAGCATTACGCTGTCCACACACACACAACCAAGGAGGAGAGGCCGTCAGAAAGCCATGTTACAGGCAGGGATCACCGCGAGCTCTGAGTAGAGAAGGCATGCATTACCCCTAGTTTCGAGCCCACGCGGGCGAAGTGAACTGCAGTCCAGCCCTGCTCCGTATCAAGAAGCAGCACTCAAGCTGTCAGCCCGGTAGCAAGTCCCTGATTCTAACCCTTCTCAGCTTTTCAAAAGACAGCCACAAAGTGCAGCCCCTGAAGCACCCCCTCCACTCCCTCCTCTGCCAGGGTGATGATTTGCATACTCGCAGGGCTGTAGGCAATCCTAATTCTACTGAAGCAGATAGATTTGTCCTTAGGTGCTCTGTAATATTAGGAACTTTTGTCTTCCTATAAGGTTTGCCTCACTTATCTCAACCAAGCCATAACCCGATTTGAGCTGATATAACCAGAATCTGTACAAAATGCTGCACTTGATTCTACATGATCGCTGACTGTAAAACTAGCTAAGGAACTTCTGGGATTCCAAGGAACTTTGGAAGCTTACTAGCTGTGGGGTCCCGGTAGATTTATGTTTAAGTAAATACTGCTTCAAGAGTATTTAGTATACTGCATTGACAAAAGTCAGCTCAGACATTATTTCGCTGTGTGACTTTGAGTAAATTACTTCATCTCTTTGTACCCTTGTTTCCTCATCTAGGGTTCAGCTTGTGCTGGGATTCTCTGAGTCTAAGGAAATGTAAAGTGCTTTATTCCTATTTGCATTTCAGTGACACTCTCCCTGGACCCTGTATTAGATGGTACATTTTTCTAAGTTGTTTGGTATGAAACGCTCTCTTCAATGCCAGGAAATATATCTTCTCTCAATATGAAATTCAGCTGTTTCTCTGCTCTCCTTCATCTATTCTCCATTTAAAATGCTCTCATCATCTCTGTAAATCCAAAAGTCATCAATTGTGATCTTTTGCTTGGTCACTTTGAATGCAGGAAAAAAAAGATTCAGAGCAGAGTAACTGGAGAGCCAGCCCCCAACAATCAATAATAATAAAAATATATAACCACGCCTTTACTGAGCTCCTCCCATAAATATTAGTTCTTTCTCTCAATGAATACTTATTGAGGGCCTCCTATGTGACAGGCACTTGGGATGCAGTAATGAACAACACAGAAAAAGTTCTTGCCTTTCAGGAAGTTACATTCTAGTGGGGGAAAACACACACTAAGCAATAAGCACAAATCAGAAAAATAATGCTGGGTGAAGGGATAGAGAGGGATGAGGTAGGCGGAGGTGGGCGGGTATTGCACTGTGCTGGGCAGGTGCTGTGAGTAATGGCAGGAATCATAAAATATCATCCACGTGATGAAAGCTTTACGATTGGGATAAAGAGATCGAACACCACAGGTTGACATTTAGGGGACCAAACAAGATAGTTTACGTGTTTTGAGGTAAATTCAAAAAGCCTTTGGGAAACGCTGAGGAATTAAAGAAATTGGGAGGGAAAAGAAAGACAGAGACTAGAACTTCCCCCAAAAGGTCCCTTGGATCCACTGATGGATCAGAAACAGGGGGTGTGCTGAATTAGTGGAGCTACTCCCCTGCTGGTTCCCAGGTGCAGGAGCCCCGCCATGGACTCAGGAGCCCACGTCCTTTTCTCAACTGGACCCACACCTCAGAGTCGCATTCCTAAAAGAAAAGCCTGATTTCTGCTTTCTCTTCCCTAGCACACCTGACCTCATCTCTCCCAAACGACCACAAGGGAGGATTGATGAGGTAATGTCTCCAAATGGGTGAGTTAGTGCTCCGCTGACTCTCTCAGTAAAATGCAAATTATAACCAGGTGAAGTCACACAGTCTAAAATGGAAATCCTGAAGTTCAGATATTCTAAACATAACACCGAATAATCTCTCCCTAATCAGACAGTTGAGAGTACATATGATGTGGCAGGTTTTCCTGTCTTTCCTTACCATTTAGAACCCTCTAACCTTTGGCAGTAGTATGTGGGTTTTGGGATGCAATGTGGAAAAAGTACAACTGACTTTTTGTGAGCTGTGGAACGGCGTTCCAAAGTAAATCAGGACACACATATATCAGGCATGTTCATTTCCTTGGCTCTGTGTTTGGCCAGATGATGTCAATACTTAGTTTGCCGTAACTCTAGTTCCAGCTGGCAAGCTGTGTCTGCACAAGTTATAGGACTGAAAGATGCAGCGTGACCCAGAAGATGAAGTACAGGACGGTGAGATAGAGAAGATTTCACTTTCAACAAAAACTCCACAAATCAGCTTATCCTAAAACTTCAATTCATCATCTAAGTGTAAGCCTCTTGTAGAGCTGTGAAGCGTCTGATTAGTAGATGCTTTCAAAATACATCTCAGATATGAAATTCTATGGCAATACTGAAGGACAGTCAAATTACATCCTTTAACTCTCCCTTCTGAAGGTGTTGCCTTATGAATTGAAGGTCTTAACGGGGTTGTTGAAAGTGGTAGGCTTAAACATGAAAAACTGACCAAAAATACGTGTGTTTTTCTTTTCTGATAATATATCTTTATTTTTTAAAACTTAGGATATGTAAAAATACATATAAAAGTAAATTTGTACCATCCATAATCCCACTGCTCTGAGATAATCATAGAAATAATTTGGAAAATAACTTCCTGTATTTTTGAAGGCACATATGTTTTTAGTAAACTTAGGATCATATTTTCTATGTTTTGTAACTGGCTTTTTAAAACAATTTTGAATCAGAATAGAAATTATATGTGATGTGACTGGTTCCTTGAAAGGCAGCTCAAAGTTCGACCTTCTCAAATACGTTTTCTAGTGTTCACTTAACGAATGCCTAGGAGGAACAATAAAAGCCCCAGGCTAACCATAGAACAGACATCACACAGGGAGTGGCTATAATATAGGACTTTCTTCTGTATAACATAGGACTGTACCATGAAGAGAACGTATTGTTGGAGTGACGGACATCAGTCACTGTGATGGTTCAGTGAGGTTTTTCCATAGCATCTGCTTCTTTCATATACTTACTAGACTTTCTAACTGGGTTGTGTAGGAATTCAGTTGACCCTAAAAAAACATAGGTTTCCCACTGCAGCTAACAATAACCTACACACAGGCATTTCTTTCTTAATCAAAGTAGTTCACAGATATTTACTAACCTCTATTTCAACCTAATTTATTATCTCAACATGCTGTGGAACTTGTGAGGTGAGGTGGGTGAAAGCTATTTTAACTCGAATTTCACAAGTTATCAAAGTGTGGGAAAAATATACAGAATTTGTCTAGAGCCATTAAATAAGCTGATTAGTAGTCTCTTAATAGGAACTCAGCTCCCCAATTACTGCACTGATTCCTCTGTGCTCCTAGCTAACACTAAAGACTTACTAATTCTTTAATGAAAGTGTCCTTGTTCGAAATAATATGTATTTTTCTCTACTTTTTTCTTTCCCTGACTTTAATTTCTATGAATACTTAAAATGATATATTTGTTTTTAAGAGTTCATCAGCTTCTGCTACATACACTGCAGGCATAATGTTCTTTTAATGTTGGCCTATACATGACTGGAGGGGGGAACATGGATAGAGGGGGAAATGAGCTTTATTTTTAAAGGCCTATTTCCTGTTTCCTCATGTAACCTTTTCTTTTTCTCTGTCATATCCTTTTAGGTGGACTAGTTACTCTGCCATGCCTCTGTAAATGACTCCTATCCCAGCCAGAAACCGTGCGGGAACTTGTTGCTCCCACCCCTGGGTCACGCATAGGGATCTGCACAGTTTCCCCACTGAACACTATGGTCAGAGTGGTGTGCTGGTAAACTGGCTCTTTGGGAAGAAAAGCCTTGAATTGTAGCATTTGCCAATTCCCATGGTGTAAATATTAGCACCAAAGGTAATTTCGATCTACCAACATTATGTCACTAAGCATGGAGTTGGGATGAGACACATGCAGACCACTCAGACATAAGCCAGGGTTGGTGCACCGTTGCACGGAGCCCTGTGGAACGTGTTTGCCTTTCTCCAGGGTGGCACTGGGGGAGCAAACCCTTGTACCAACACACAGTGAGTATCCCTAGATGCCCCCCCAGCAATCTTTTGCTTAATGTACATAAATCCAGGGATTGTTTTGGACCCACAATGAGTTCTCAGAAGCCCTAAGAATAACCCCTTCCACAGGGTGTTCCTGGTGAGGCCTGAACCCAAAGTGTGGTCTGAGGACCCAAAGTGTTGGCCACACCTGAGAGCCTGTCAGAAATGCAGAATATCAGGTCCTCCCCAAGCCTACTGAATTTGAATCTGCATTTTAACAAGATTCCCAGTTGAAGAAGCCTTCATTTAGTAAATTTCATCCAATCTCAAAGCTATGATACGACCCAAGAACAACACTGTATATCCCATATGTAATTCTCCAAGGTAAGCATTAAACAGAATCTGACACCAGAGACTGCAGATGAAATGAGCCCCCTGAAATGAAAATAAGTATACTAGTAAACTTATTAGGACAGGTGGATTTTAGGATCCCAAAATTGCTAAGGGGAGAAAGCCTTTATTAGAGTTTGGAGATCTTTCTCCTACCAAGAGCCACAGACTCATAGGAAATACATAATCAACAGAGAGCCACTGAATTTATCTGACTTGCCTATCTGCTTTTATGTTAGAGTTAGATGTAAAATATTCTTTTACTTTATTTTAATGAGGAAAAGGGAATTAAAAGTGCCTTCCATGTTGCTTATGTAAATTTAGTTAATTACATCTGACTGCTGCATAACATTCCATGCATATAACATACTGCAGTGCTTGAGTTCTCTGGTAAAGGACATGTAGAATGTTTCCTACTCTTTGCCACTACAAATAATGCTTCCATGGACATCTGCACACCTGTCCCTTTTTGGATCAATGTGAGAGTTATTCTGGGTGTGCATCCAGGAATGGGATCACTGGAATTGCAGGACACGCACACACATAATTTCACTGAATACTTTCAGATGGCTCTCCAGGATGGCTGCACCAATTTACACTCCCACCCGCAGTGCTTCGGGGTTTCCTCTTCTCCACTTCCTTTTTATTTTCTGACTTTTGAGTTTTTCCAGTTTGATGGATATAGAACGTTATAACATACTTCTTTTCATTTGTATTTTTTCTGATATGAGATTAACCATCTTTTCATATATTACTGGCCACTAACATTCTACCTCTGGGTGATTGCCTACTCATCTCTTTTCAATGGGACTCTGCTCCTTTTCATGTCCATTTGCAGGAGTCTGTTCACTCAGTTACTTACATTTTTATTGAACATCTACTGTATCAGGCTTTGTTCTAGGGGCTAAGACAGTAAAGTGAACAGAGTAGACAAAAAGTCCTGACATCATTGAGCTTAGAATATATTGGGGGAAAAGACAATGAACAAATAAGCGTACAACCTTGGATTTTGATAGGTGTTATGAAGAAAAATAAAGTAAGTTAAGGGGATTAAAAAGTAAGGAGGGAGTAGTGTTGTGGATAGAAATTCAGGGAAGTCCTCTCTGAGATGGTAATGTTTGACTAAAGAACTGAATGTGGGATTTCTTTTTTTTTTTATTTTTAACATCTTTATTGGAGTATAATTGCTTTACAATGGTGTGTTAGTTTCTGCTGTATAACAAAGTGAAACAGCTATACATATACATGTATCCCCACATCTCCTCCCTCTTGTGTCTCTCTCCCACCCTGCTTATCCCACCCCTCTAGGTGGTCACAGAGCACCGAGCTGATCTCCCTGTGCTATGCAGCTGCTTCCCACTAGCTATCTATTTTACATTCAGTAGTATGTATAAGTCCATGCTACTCTCTCACTTCGTCCCAGCTTACCCTTCCCCAACCCGTGTCCGCAAGTCCATTCTCTATATCTGCGTCTTTATTCCTGTCCTGCCCCTAGGTTCTTCAGAACCTTTTCTTTTTTTTAGATTCCATATATATGTGTTAGCATACAGTATTTGTTTTTCTCTTTCTGACTTACTTCACTCTGTATGACAGACTCTAGGTCCATCCACCTCACTACAAATAACTCAATTTCGTTTCTTTTTATGGCTGAGTAATATTCCATTGTATATATATGTGCCACATCTTCTTTATCCATTCATCTGTTGATGGACACTTAGGTTGCTTCCACGTCCTGGCTATTGTAAATAGAGCTGCAGTGAACATTGGGGTACATGACTTTTTGAATTATGGTTTTCTCAGGGTATATGCCCAGTAGTGGGATTGCTGGGTCATATGGTGGTTCTATTTTTAGTTTTTTAAGGAACTGCCATACTGTTCTCCATAATGGCTGTATCAATTTACATTCCCACCAACAGTGCAAGAGGGTTCCCTTTTCTCCACACCCTCTCCAGAATTTATTGTTTGTAGATATTTTGATGATGGCCATTCTGACTGGTGTGAGGTGATACCTCATTATAGTTTTGATTTGCATTTCTCTAATGATTAATGATGTTGAGCATTCTTTCATATGTTTGTTGGCTATCTGTATATCTTCTTTGGAGAAATGTCTATTTAGGTCTTCTGCCCATTGTTGGATTGGGTTGTTTGTTTTTTTGATGTTGAGCTGCATGAGCTGCTTGTAAATTTTGGAGATTAATCCTTTGTCAATTGCTTCATTTGCAAATATTTTCTCCCATTCTGAGGGTTGTCTTTTCGCCTTGTTTATGGTTGCCTTTGCTGTGCAAAAGCTTTTAAGTTTCATTAGGTCCCATTTGTTTATTTTTGGTTTTATTTCCATTTCTCTAGGAGGTGGGTCTAAAAGGATCTTGCTGTGATTTATGTCATAGAGTGTTCTGCCTATGTTTTCCTCTAAGAGTTTTACAGTGTCTGGCCTTACATTTAGGTCTTCAACCCATTCTGAGTTTATTTTTATGTATGGTGTTAGGGAGTGTTCTAGTTTCATTCTTTTTTTTTTTTTTTAACATCTTTATTGGAGTATAATTGCTTTACAATGGTGTGCCAGTTTCTGCTTTATAACAAGGTAAATCAGCTACACATACATATATGTTCCCATATCTCTTCCCTCTTGCATCTCCTTTAATTTCATTCTTTTACATGTAGCTGTCCAGTTTTCCCAGCACCACTTATTGAAGAGGCTGTCTTTTCTCCACTGTATATTCTTGCCTCCTTAATCAAAAATAAGGTGACTGTATGTACATGGGTTTATCTCTGGGCTTTCTATCCTGTTCCATTGATCTATATTTCTGTTTTTCTGCCAGTACCATACTGTCTTGATTACTGTAGCTTTGTGGTATATAGTCTGAAGTCCGGGAGCCTGATTCCTCCAGCTCCGTTTTTCTCAAGATTCCTTTGGCTATTCAGGGTCTTTTGTGTTTCCATACAAATTGTGGAATTTTTTGTTCTAGTTCTGTGAAAAATGCCATTGGTAGTTTGATGGGGATTGCACTGAATCTGTAGATTGCTTTGGGTAGTATAGTCATTTTCACAATGTTGATTCTTCCAATCCAAGAACATGGTATATCTCTCCAACTGTTTGTATCACCTTTCATTTCTTTCATCAGTGTCTTATAGTTTTCTGCATAAAGGTTTTTTGTCTCCTTAGGTAGGTTTATTCCTAGGTATTTTATTCTTTTTGTAAAGAATAAATGGTAAATGAGAGTGTTTCCTTAATTTCTCTTTCAGATTTTTCATCATTAGTGTATAGGAATGCAAGAGATTTCTGTGCATTCATTTTGTATTGAATGAGGGATTTCTTGTGTATGATGTATTCTATGTCCATTGGGATCCTTTGTCCATTTTAGATGCTGTGAATATCTTTTCCCAGAAGGTTACTCATCTGTTAACTTTATCCATGGTTCCCTTTGTTATTCAGAAATCTTTAATACTGATGTAGTCAAACTCATCATTTTTTCCTTTATGGATTGTGCTTTGTTGAGTCTTGTTTACGAAATTGTTACTCAAAGTCACAAGGATATTCTCCTCCATTTTCTGCCAGTAACTTTATAATCTTACCTTTACACTTAGGTTTTTACTTCACTTGATATGGAAGATCAAATTTACTTTCTCAGACAGAAAGCCATTTGTCCCAGGATGATTTATTAACTAACCCCTTACTTCTACATTGATTTGGGATGTCACTTCATTTTATACCAAGTTTTAAGATACTCATGAGTCTTTTAATGAGCTTTCTTTTTTGTTTCACTGGGGCATCTACCTGTTTCTGATGAGCACCACACTTTTGTCTTGTCTTATTGAACTATGGCTTTGTAATATATATCTTCATATCAGCTGGGAATCTGCTCTTGATAATAGATAACTGTAAATTTCTGAAAAAAGAAAATTTTAACTTCTCTAAAGGAAAGCCTATGATTCATTCATTTTTGTGTTCTTGGTAGAACATAGCATACGGTCTTATAGGCAGGTGTTGCTTAATTATGATTTTAAAATTATATAGAGGTAACCTTGTTCTTCAGATGTTGCTATTCACTTGGGCTTTGAACATCATAAACAGTTACCTATTGTCCTGTCGATTTGTAGTGCTAAATTTACTTTATCTGGATTGGGAAACTGATTTTCTGCTTTTATCTTAGCATAAAAGCACATTTTGAAAAACAGGCTTATTTTATCATGTAAGTCAGAAGATTTTACATGGGTGAGTGACAATGGTATAGGAACTTAAAATGAGTCTATCCATTTATGATTTAAGTTTTTCATTACCTCGAATTTTGTGAAAAATTAAGATTCATACATTCTATCATATTTTAAAAGTAACATGAAACTGGCATGTATTTCATTATTCTTAGCATTTTTTCTGAATCAATTCCAGCTCTAGTGAGGAAAAGATAAAATTCAGTTTCTTTTATCAGTATTAAATTAAGTACTTTGAGAATAGGACTCCTGTTTCAGTTAATGTTGGACTGGGTAATGTAGAACAACCCTCTTTTTTAGAAACATTGAGACCATAGGGGAGCTAATAAGACAGTGAAGAATTGTGAAGCAAAGATGCAGAAGAAGGAAACACCAGAAAGTTATGCCTAGCATTTAAATCTGATTTTCCCCTAGGAGCATCTGGCAATTAAAAGAGTCATACAGGAGACTGAGAAGTTAAACACAGAGGTTTGTCAGTCTTACCAAGGGAATAAAAATGAGAGTCAAGGACCCACCAGGGAGGAGAAGCCCTCCTGTGCTTTTGGTTAGGACCCCTAAGTGTTACACCTTAGAAATAAAGGTGAACTAGAATAGTCTGGCCCTCACTTAGACTGAAGCCTAGCTTTTTTTTTTTTAATTTTTTAATTTAATTAAATTTTTTTTTTATACAGCAGGTTCTTATTAGTCATCAATTTATACACATCAGTGTATACATGTCAATCTCAATCTCCCAATTCATCACACCACTACCACCACCCCTCAGCGGCTTTCCCCCCTTGGTGTCCATACGTTTGTTCTCTATATCTGTGTCTCAATTTCTGCCCTGCAAACCAGTTCATCTGTACCATTTTTTAAGGTTCCACATATATGCGTTACTATATGATATTTGTTTTTCTCTTTCTGACTTACTTCACTCTGTATGACACTCTCTAGATCCATCCACGTCTCAACAAATGACCCAATTTTGTTCCTTTTGATGGCTGAGTAATATTCCATTGTATATATATACCACATCTTCTTTATCCATTCGTCTGTTGATGGGCATTTAGGTTACTTCCATGACCTGGCTATTGTAAATAATGCTGCAATGAACATTGGGGTGCATGTGTCTTTTTGAATTATGGTTTCCTCTGGGTATATGTCCAGTAGTGGGATTGCTGGATCATATGGTAATTCTATTTTTAGTTTTTTAAGGAACCTCCATACTGTTCTCCATAGCAGCTGTATCAATTTACTTTCCCACAACCAGTGCAAGAGGGTTCCCTTTTCTCCACACCCTCTCCAGCATTTGTTGTTTGTAGATTTTCTGATGATGCCCATTCTAACTGGTGTGAGGTGATAACCTCATTGTAGCTTTGATTTGCATTTCTCTAATAATTATTGATGTTGAGCAGCTTTTCATGTGCTTCTTGGCCATCTGTATGTCTTCTTTGGAGAAATGTCTATTTAGGTCTTCTGCCCATTGTTGGATTGGGTTGTTTGTTTTTTTAATACTGAGCTGCATGAGCTGTTTATATATTTTGGAGATTAATCCTTTGTCCGTTGATTCATTTGCAGATATTTTCTCCCATTCTGAGGGTTGTCTTTTCGTCTTGTTTATGGTTTCCCTTGCTGTTCAAAAGCTTTTAAGTTTCATTAGGTCCCATTTGTTTATTTTTGTTTTTATTTCCATTACTCTAGGAGGTGGATCAAAAAAGATCTTGCTGTGATTTTTGTCAAAGAGTGTTCTTCCTATGTTTTCCTCTAAGAGTTTTAGAGTGTCCAGTCTTACATTTAGGTCTCTAATCCATTTTGAGTTTATTTTTGTGTATGGTGTTAAGGAGTGTTCTAATTTCATTCTTTTACATATAGCTGTCCAGTTTTCCCAGCACCACTTATTGAAGAGACTGTCTTTTCTCCATTGTATATCCTTGCCTCCTTTGTCATAGATTAGTTGACCATAGGTGCGTGGGTTTATCTCTGGGCTTTCTATCTTGTTCCATTGATCTATGTCTCTGTTTTGGTGCCAGTACCATATTGTCTTGGTTACTGTAGCTTTGTAGTATAGTCTGAAGTCAGGGAGCCTGATTCCTCCAGCTCCGTTTCTTTCCCTCAAGACTGCTTTGGCTATTCGGGGTCTTTTGTATCTCCATACAAATTTTAAGATTTTTTGTTTTAGTTCCATAAAAAATGCCATTGGTAATTAGATAGGGATTGCATTGAATCTGTAGATTGCTTTGGGTAGTATAGTCATTTTCACAATATTGATTCTTCCAGTGCAAGAACATGGTATATCTCCCCATCTGTTGTTATCATCTTTAATTTCTTTCATCAGTGTCCTATAATTTTCTGCATACAGGTCTTTTGTCTCCTTAGGTAGGTTTATTCCTAGGTATTTTATTCTTTTTGTTGCAGTGGTAAATGGGAGTGTTTCCTTAATTTCTCTTTCAGATTTTTCATCATTAGTGTATAGGAATGCAAGAGATTTCTGTGCACTAATTTTGTATCCTGCAACTTTACCAAATTCATTGATTAGCTCTAGTGGTTTTCTGGTGGTATCTTTAGGATTCTCTATGTATAGTATCATGTCATCTGAAAACAGTGACAGTTTTACTTCTTCTTTTCCAATTTGTATTCCTTTTATTTCTTTTTCTTCTCTGATTGCCATGGCTAGGAGTTCCAAAACTAGATTGAATAGTAGTGGTGAGAGTGGACATCCTTGTCTTGTTCCTGATCTTAGAGGAAGTGCTTTCAGTTTTTCACCATTGAGAATGATGTTTGCTGTGGGTTTGTCATATATGGCCTTTATTATGTTGAGGTAGGTTCCCTCTATGCCCACTTTCTGGAGAGTTTTTATCATAAACGGGTGTTGAATTTTGTCAAAAGCTTTTTCTGCATCTATTGAGATGATCATATGGTTTTTCTCCTTCAATTTGTTAATATGGTGTATCACATTGATTGATTTGCCTATATTGATGAATCCTTGCATCCCTGGGATAAATCCCACTTGATCATGGTATATGATCCTTTTAATGTGTTGTTGGATTCTGTTTGCTAGTATTTTGTTGAGGATTTTTGCATCAATATTCATCAGTGATATTGGTCTGTAATTTTCTTTTTTTGTAGTATCTTTGTCTGGTTTCGGTATCAGGGTGGTGGTGGCCTCTTAGAATGAGTTTGGGAGTGTTCCTTCCTCTGCAACTTTTTGGAAGAGTTTGAGAAGGTTGGGTGTTAGCTCTTCTCTAAATGTTTGATAGAATTCACCTGTGAAGCCATCTGGTCCTGGACTTTTGTTTGTTGGAAGATTTTAAATCACAGTTTCAATTTCATTACTTGTGATTGGTCTGTTCATATTTTCTATTTCTTCCTGGTTCAGTCTTGGAAGGTATACCGTTCTAAGAATTTGTCTGTTTCTTCCAGCTTGCCCATTTTATTGGCATAGAGTTGCTTGTAGCAGTCTCTTAGAATGTTTTGTATTTCTGCATTGTCTGTTGTAACTTCTCCTTTTTAATTTCTAATTTTATTGATTTGAGTCCTCTCCATCTTTTTCTTGATTATTCTGGCTAATGGTTTATCAATTTTGTTTATCTTCTCAAAGAACCAACTTTAATTTTATTGATCTTTGCTATCATTTCCTTCATTTCTTTTTCATTTATTTCTGATCTGATCTTTATGATTTCTTTCCTTCTGCTAACGTTTGGTTTTGTTTGTTCTTCTTTCCCTAGTTCCCTTAGGTGTAAGGTTAGATTGTTTATTTGAGATTTATCTTGTTTCTTGAGGTAGGCTTGTATAGCTATAATCTTCCCTCTTAGAACTGCTTTTGCTGCATCCCATAGGTTTTGGATCATCTTGTTTTCATTGTCATTTGTCTCTAGGTATTTTTTGATTTCCTCTTTGATTTCTTCAGTGATCTCTTGGTTATCTAGTAACGTATTGTTTAGCCTCCATGTGTTTGTGTTTTTTACGTCTTTTTCCCTGTAATTCATTTCTAATCTCATAGCGTTGTGGTCAGAAAAGATGCTTGATATGATTTCAATTTTCTTAAATTTACTGAGGCTTGATTTGTGACCGAAGATGTGATCTATCCTGGAGAATGTTCCGTGCACACTTGAGAAGAAAGTGTAATCTGCTGTTTTTGGATGGAATGTCCTATAAATATCAATTAAATCTATGTGGTCTATTGTGTCATTTAAAGCTTCTGTTTCCTTATTTATTTTCATTTTGGATGATCTGTCCATTGGTGTAAGTGAGGTGTTAAAGTCCCCCATTATTATGTGTTACTGTCAATTTCCTCTTCTATAGCTGTTAGGAGTTGCCTTATATATTGAGGTGCTCCTATGTTGGGTGCATATGTATTTATAATTGTTATATCTTCTTCTTGGATTGATCCCTTGATCATTATGTAGTGTCCTTCCTTGTCTCTTGTAACATTCCTTATTTTAAAGTCTATTTTATCTGATATGAGTATTGCTACTTCAGCTTTCTTTTGATTTCCATTTGCATGGAATATCTTTTTCCATCCCCTCACTTTCACTCTGTATGTGTCCCTAGGTCTGAAGTGGGTCTCTTGTAGATAGCATATATATGGGTCTTGTTTTTGTATCCATTCAGCCAGTCTTTGTCTTTTGGTGGGAGCATTTAATTCATTTACATTTAAGATAATTATCGACATGTTTGTTCCTATTACCATTTTCTTAATTGTTTTGCATTTGTTATTGTAGGTCTTTTCCTTCTCTTGTGTTTCCTGCCTAGAGAAGTTCCTTTAGCATTTGTTGTAAAGCTGCTTTGGTGGTGCTGAATTCTCTTAGCTTTTGCTTGTCTGTAAAGCTTTTGATTTCTCCATCGAATATTAATGAGATACTTGCCACGTAGAGTAATCTTGGGAGTAATCTTGGTTGTAGGTTCTTCCCTTTCATCACTTTAAGTATATCATGCGATTCCCTTCTGGCTTGCAGGGTTTCTGCTGAGAAATCAGCTGTTAACCTTATGGGAGTACCCTTGTATGTTATTTGTCATTTTTCCCTTGCTGCTTTCAATAATTTTTATTTGTCTTTAATTTTTGCCAATTTGATTACTATGTGTCTCAGCGTGTTTCTCCTTGGGTTTATCCTGTATGGGACTCTCTGCACTTCCTGGACTTGGGTGGCTATTTCCTTTCCTATGTTTGGGAATTTTTCGACTATTATCTCTTCAAATATTTTCTCAGGTCCTTTCTCTCTCTCTTCTCCTTCTGGGACCCCTATAATGCGAATGTTGTTGTGTTTAATGTTGTCCCAGAGGTCTCTTAGGCTGTCTTCATTTCTTTTCATTCTTTTTTCTTTATTCTGTTCTGCAGCAGTGAATTCCACCATTCTGCCTTCCAGGTCACTTATCCGTTCTTCTGCCTCAGTTATTCTGCTCTTGATTCCTTCTAGTGTAGTTCTCATTTCCGTTTTGTATTGTTCATCTCTGTTTGTTTGTTCTTTAATTCTTCTAGGTCTTTGTTAAACATTTCTTGCATCTTCTCGATCTTTGCCTCCATTCTTTTTCCAAGATCCTGGATCATCTTCACTATCATTATTCTGAATTCTTTTTCTGGAAGGTTGACTATCTCCACTTCATTTAGTTGTTTTTCTGGGGTTTTATCTTGTTCCTTCATCTTGTACATAGCCTTCTGCCTTTTCATCTTGTCTATATTTCTGTGACTGTGGTTTTCATTCCACAGGCTGTAGGAATGTGGTTCTTCTTGCTTCTGCTGTCTGCCCTCTCAGCCTAGCTTTAAATAACCCCAATCCCTATATTAGTGTTAAGGTGATATGGGATAGCCATGTCCCTTGTTGTCTACCCAAAACAAATATAAATCCTCTTATGCTTCAAATTATTTCCACATTTTTAAAAAGGAAATGACCAGTAAGTGATAAAAATGGACAGACATGACAATGTAATTTAAAATCAAGATAAACAACAAACATTATAAGTAGGTCCATTTGGAATCTGGACACTGTATTCTAAAAGAAGAAAATGTAAATTCTAGAACTAAAAAAAAATGTAATAATTGAAATGAAGAACTCACTGCATATTTAATTTTATATTATATACACCTAAAGAAAGAATTCATGAACTGGAAGGAAAAGTACCCAAAATGAAACACAAAAACAAAAAAAAAAAAGGAAAAAAACTAGGAAAGAGTGTAAGAGCCATAGGGGTTTAGTGAAAAAGGTCTAACTTGCCTGTAATGGAAGTATCAAAAGGATAAGAGAGAGATAAAGGCATAGTAATATTTAGAGAGATAAGGGCTGAGAATTTTCCCCCAAAATAATGGAATAATGGAAATCATTAAGCCTTATTTTCAAGAAGCTCTACAAATGTCAAGCAGAATAATTCAATGTAAAATCACAACAAGATACATCATGATGAAACTGGTGAAAGCAAGCAAACATACATAAAACAAAAATAAAAATCTTGAAAGCAGCCAAAGATTCATATGATCTTCAAAGAAGCAACAATTAGATTGACATCACACATCTTTCCAGAAACAATGAAAGTTAAGACATGATAGACTGAAATCCTCAAAGAAAATACCTGAAACTAAAATTCTATATGTAGGGGGGGAAAAAAAACCCTTCAAGAATAAAAGTGAAATACAGATAATTTTATATGAAAAGGTAAATTGGGGGTGGGGGAATCTGTTTCTGGCAGACACATTACAGGAAATACTAGAGGATACACAATGAAAGTGATCCCAGTTAGAAGCTCAAAGATACAGGAAGGAATGACAAGCAACCAAACAATAAATGTGTGGCAAAATATAAATGAATACTGACTATATAAAACAGTGTTAATAATTTCTTACATGACTTACTAGATATAGAAGTAAAATACGTGACAACAATAGCATATATGTAAGAATGGAGGGATTTAAAGTATTCAGTGAGTTACCTCACACCTGTTAGAATGGCTATTATTTAAAAAGGGGCTTCCCTGGTGGCGCAGTGGTTGAGAATCCGCCTGCCAATGCAGGGGACACGGGTTCGAGCCCTGGTCTGGGAAGATCCCACATGCCGCGGAGCAACTAAGCCCGTGAGCCACAACTACTGAGCTTGCGCGTCTGGAGCCTGTGCTCCGCAACAAGAGAGGCCGCAACAGTGATAGGCCTGTGCACCGCGATGAAGAGTGGCCCCCGCTCTCCGCAACTGGAGAAAGCCCTCGCACAGAAACAAAGACCCAACACAGCCAAAAATAAATAAATAAATAAATTTTAAAAAAAAGCCAAGAAATAACAAGTGTTGGGGAGGATGTGGAGAAAAGGGAACCCTTGTGCACGGTTGGTGGGAATGAAAATTGGTGCAACCACTGTGGAAAACAGTATGGAGTTTAGTTAATAAATTAAAAACAGAGCTACCAAATAATCCAACAATCTCACTTCTGGGTATTTATCCAAAGAAAATAAAAACACTAACTTGAAAAGATATGTGAAGCCCCACATTCACTGCAGCATTATTTACACTAGCCAAGATATGGAAACAATCTAAGTATCAGTCAATGGATGAATGGATAAAGAAATTGTGATATGTAGATATGTATGTAGATATAGGTATAAAATGGAATATTATTCAGCCATAGAAAGGACTGAATTCTTGCCATTTGTGACAACATGGATAAACTTCGAGGGCATTATACTAAGTGAAATAAGTCAGACAGAGGAAGACAAATATCATATGATCTCTCTTATTTGTGAAATGTAAAAGAAAAACAAAAGAAGCTCATAGAAATAGAGAAGAGATTGGTGGTTGCCAGAGGTGGAGGGTGAGGGGTAGGAGAAATGGGTCAAGGGGGTCAAAGGGTGAAAAAAAATTAAAAATAAGATCTTTGCATGGGCCGAGATAAAAATGTTCGTTTCTAAACCATGATAAGTCAGCATACATGTTTTCATCTCCGGGTAAGCACTGGAGCAAACAAACAAAAACAGTAAAGCAATGTATAACTGTATATAGTGTATAATCTATGGTAGACTGTACTTTCCAAAGATGGCCACAGCAATATCTTCCACGTGCTTTTTACAATGTGACCTTGTCTCTCCCCTGATAAGTTACAGACTCTATTTCTCCACTCCCTTGAATCTGGGTGGCCCCTGTGACTCCTCTGACTGGTAGAATATGACAGAAGTGATGCCGTGTCAAATTCAGGAAAGCTGTGACCTGGATTGACAGCATCCGCTTCTGCCTCATAGAAGCCTGTCTTCATGTGACAAGTGTGATTATCCTGCACAACTACGCAGTGAGAAGCACAAGCCCAAGTAAAGAGACTCTACAAGATGAGATGTCATGTGTGGAGAGAGAGAAAAAAAGAGAAAGAGAGGCCAAGGGGCACCATGGTATCAGATATAAGAGTAAAGACGCCACCTTAGAAGTTGATCCTACAGCTATGCCATGTGAATCAGAAATGAGTTGCCCAGCTAAGTCCTTCCCGAGTCTCTGACTTAAAAAATCATGACAAAACTGAAATTATTATTACAAGCTATTAAGTTTTGGGGTGGTTTGTTATGCAACCATAGATAACCAGAACAGCTACCAAGCTAGGAAGTAGGGTAAGGAATTAAATAATAACTACTCCAATCAACCTGAAGAGTGGCAAGAAAGATGGAAATAGAAAGAATATAGTAAGAGGGTAGATTTAAATCTCAATATACCAGCAGTTACATTAAATGAACCAAATGTCTGAGTTAAAAGAGAAAAAAAAAAATCACCAGCCAAGACTTACAAAAAACAAAAATATGATGCTTATAAGAGATAACATCAAAAATATAAGGATATATAAATATTGAAAGCAAAACAATGGAAAAATATATAGCATCCAAACACTAACCAAAAAACAAAAAAATACTGTGACTACTTCAATATCAGAGAAAGTAAAACTTAAGGCAAAAAGCATTATTAGAGATAAAGAGGAACATTTTTATAATGATATAATGTTCATCAGAAAGAAAAATTATTTTAAATTTGTATGCATATAATAATATACTGTTTAAATATATAAAGCAAAAATTTAAAGCACTTCAAGGAGCAATGGATGAATCCACAATCCAATTAGTTTGAGAATAAATTAGCTAACTCATTTATTCATTTAATCCTCTTTTGGATCCTCATTCAACAAATAAGAACTGTGCTAGATGGTTGTTGTGGGTGTTATACACTCTGTATTGAAGAAATTATTCTAAGTGATGATTCACCACTCTGTTCAAGCCAAAGAAATTAAGGTAAGGCCCAAATTTCTTCTGAAATCTTAAGGTTTCTCACGCATCCTCTGCCTAGACTTTATTAACTGATAGATTTTTGAAGGGGTTGGGGAAAGACTAGCCGTCTAGAATCTCAAGGAGATAATTTTCCGCATCATCTTATTTACAGACTTATGGGACTATCTCAGTACTTCCCCAGGGACCTCTCCTTTTCTTTTAATGCTGTCAGATGAACTTACTAAACAGCAGTATTTACCTATTTAATTAAGATCTAGGCCTTTTGCTATATAGTGGGTCTCACTAATTTCTTTCTTTTTTTTAATTGAAGTATAGTTGATTTACAATGTTGTGCTAGTTTCAGGTGTACAGCAAAGTGATTCAGTTATACCCTAATATGTACTTAGCAGGGGTGAGGTACTATGTCACAATGAACTAACCAACAGATCAGAAAGTGGATTATCATCCAAGACACATCTACCCATTCTGTAGAGCAGATGGGATGATCTTACTCCTCTGTGGCTTAGTTTTCTCCATTACCCCATGGTGATAATAATTTACTTCCCAATAACGATCATTACAGAGCTTATACACATATTCAATTAACAGCCAAACTATCCCATTTTCCTCTATTTGCTTGTTGATAACCACTATATGACAGTTCTGTTGCATTTGAATCATCTGTTTAATCACACTTGCTCATAATGCTTTAGCTCTGTTTACACCATTCTGTTCCTTAGGAATCACAGATTATCTTATTATTGACTGTGGTCCATCAGGAATATGGTCCCTTGTCTCATCTTGATTAGAGAGCACTGTTTCTTACCTTAACCAAAAAGATAAACATTCAGAAGCCTTCAATTTTATAGTCCTACTTGGTAACATTTTTGCTTATGTAGGTATGCATATCACTTGTACTGCATGAACATTATGGCTCATTTTGAGCATTGTTTTAAATGTTCCTGTATTGAGATGAATATAGGCTCCTGGCAGCTAGACAGAGTACTGGCAGTCTATCACCCTCCAGCTCATGCAGGTCTCCATTAAACAGAGTCTGGACAAATCTGTGCAGTCGCTCCTGCCAAGTCTTCCTACCATGACTGTTACCATCACTCCATGGTACTGATTCTCAGCCAACAATACATTTATTTAAGTCTGCTAAATTAAAATGGAGGAACAGGTTTTTTGCTTATCTGCCAGATAAGCACTAAGGGTTACCCATGGAAGCAGTCAGAGGAAATCTTTCTACAAAATACCTGTCAATGGGATATAGATCCTGTTTAGGTAGAATAGCTTCTCTAACAGGGATGATGAACTCTAGCCTCCAAAATCTCTGGTGCCTAAGCTCTCTAGAACATCTTTTACAAAGCTAATATACTTTCCCCTCAGTTTCTAACCCCAATCTATAGGTAAATGTATCCGTTTTGCTCAGTTTGGTTATCTTTACTCAAAAGCCACCTAATCACCGTAGAGAAGCAAAGTGTCTATTTCACTCTAGTAAGTAGGATGTGTCTCCCCTGCTGAGAGTTAATACTGTTCACTAGGCTAGGTCTTGTCTTTGATCTGCTGACACAATTGATCTTGAATTTCTATTGGTTCTGATGCATCTTGTTTTGCGATTTCTCTCACTAGGCTTTGTTTAATTCTCTCTTGCTTGTCGTTTTATGTCTGAACTTTGAACTCCTGAGGGGCTTGATTTCTATTCCCCATCCCCATTCCCTTTTCTCTTTTTTCTTATTTTTTAAGCTGATTTAACAAGATCTTCATGTAGTGTTTTAGAAATAATGTGTGTGTTGGGGGCAGGGTTGAGGGGCTGGCGGGAGAGTGGCATTGGGATCTTAGCAGTGGTGTATTCACAACTAGATTGCATTTTAAAATGTCTATCATGTCCTCAGGGAATCTTTAGAGGCCTTCTTTTTGGGCAGTTGTATATTTTCCACAACTTAAGAGCAAGCTAACGAAACAGTCATTTAATGTTGTGGTTTAGTTCTGCTGCCTTTATTGTAGCTTCCTGTGATTCAAAGACACCTGCGGTCCATGCCTGGTGCTACCAAAATTTTAGTTATATAGAGTAAAATAATACCTTAACTTTGTATAATACTTTAAAATTGAAAATCTGCATTGACACTCAAATGATTTTCGGTGCATCCTTGCATATTGGCAGAACAGGAATAGACATGGAAACACTGATAAGCCAGAGGGGTCAACAGGAATCCCTCCAGGAGGCTAAGCCCACCTCCTTTTCACTCCTCCTCAACAGAAATGGATGATAATCTGTGCCCTTTGCCTAAAAAGAATCTAAGGCCAACTGAAACACAGAAGCCAAAATGAAAAAATGCTTGCCCGGAGCATTGTATGCTGTCTTCAGTTTACAAATTACACTTCCCTAATGGGGAGCAGAGAGGTGAGCTACCTCCTTTGCTTCAGTAAACAAATTATGAGGAGGAGGCTTTAGTTACATGCACATTTCCAGGGCCTTGATAGATAATTAGCCAAGTGACTATCATTAAGGTTAATGGACTTCCCTCTGTTAAATTCCTTTCCGTGGTATGCCATTGGAAATAGATTCTTTGGGTCAGTGAAGCTATTTTAGGGTCTCTACTATTATCCAAAAAAGTACAATCCCAGAGCCCACCTCCGGTTTGGCTTAACTGATGAATTAACAACAGCTTCTAAATTACTCAGGGATAGAATCCACTTCCTGGACCAGACTGTGGAAACCAAGCACTAAGGAGAGTTCAACACAAGCTAAGTAGATAGCCTGAAAGGAGCTACCACGTGGTGGTGCAAATAAGAGCACAGCTTCTGGGAATAGCAGGTAGGAAAATGGAGCCAGCTATGGGGGGAAACAACTCATGAAGGTGCCATGAAAAATCACCTGTCTACTAAAATTACAGCAAAACAGCATGCTGGGGAACTTAAGAAGGATTTTTATGCAGATGGGGATTTACTCTTTTTTATTTTTTTTTGCACCTGCTGTCAGTAAGCATTAGACCATAAACATCAGCAAACATTGATTAAGCATATTGCCTTGAAGAAACTTCAGGCGAAAGAAGAAAGTAGTTCAGCAACTCCAAAGCCCAGAAGACAAATTACTCTTGGTATAGCAATTAGAATGGGGAAAATTACTGCACCTTTTTGAAAAAGCACTCTGAGCTTGGTTCTGTAGACAATCTAGTAAAAGCCAATATGAATTCAGAGAAAGCACTAGTACTCCTAGTATGGACTCTAATTTTTTGAAAAGTATTTCAGCTTTATAAAATTCCACATCACCAAAACTATAAAGGTCAGGCTATTTCTAAGCTGTACCTCAGACTGGATGTTTTAAAGTAGTTTGCTTCAAGAAATATGTGGTATATTAAGTGAAGTAACAAAGACATTAGGGACCCAGGATCCCCGTACTTCCTGGAGTTATGTCCATCCTGAGCTGAGTTTTCTGTCAATTTCCATCTAGCAAGTCAATAACATGAATGTTTCACAAGCAACTTTAAAATGCATTAGTCATTTTGGGATTCATTTCTTCAGCGTTCTCGCTACTTCTTTTGATCATGCAGTTGCAGTTGGGCTGTGAGCACAAAATAGTAACATTCTCAATTGAGAGGACCTATGTATGCAGTGAACACAATTCTAGTTTACTTCTAGGTTAAACACACCCACCCGAATACGTGTGTGAATAAAAGTAAGGCTGTATAAGTTTGTGTTTGTGTGTGTTTGTTTGTGTGTATGTGTTGTGCACATAGCCAAAACTGGACACATTTATTCTTAAGTCTATACTGCTTCTGTCCTTGAAGTGGAAGGAAAATAAAATTCATGTTTATTGTGCATTTATTATGTGTCAGGCTTTGTGCTGGTCCTAATCAGAGCAGCCTAGTGCTTAGGCATGTGGTCTCTGAAGTCAGGCTGCCTTTGTTGAAATCCTGACTCTGCTATTACTGGCCATGAAACATCAGAGAGGTATTTAACCTCTCTAAGCTTCTGTTTTCTCACTTGAGAAACATGAATATTAACAGAATATATGTCATAGGATTATTGGGGCGAGTCAATGAGGTAAATTATGTAAAGTGCTTAGCACAGGGTCTGGCACATGATAATGCTCAATAAATGAGATACTATAATATCTCATTTAGTATGACAATAATCCTATGAAGTACATACCATTAGTCCCATTTTATAGATGTGACAGGTGAATCTAAGGAAAATAAATTGACATATCCACAATTTCAAAACTAGTAATGATCTCATCTATGAAAAAAATTAAATGAACGAACAACTATATTCATTAGGGGAACGCTAGCTGCTACAACAAATAAACGTCAAGATTTTGAAAGCTCAAACACAACAGAAATTTCTTCCATGTAACTTTTGACAGTGGTTGTTCCTAGTTGGCAAATGATCCTCCTCCTCGCCATGATTCAGACATGCACATTTCTTCCATCTGGGAGGTCTGCCATCCCCCGAGGCCTTGAAGTCATTTACATCCAGCAAGCACAAGGGGAGAGAGAGAGCATGGAAAAGGTATAATGACTTCTGAAAAGCCTTGGCTCATCAGACGTCATTTCTGCTATTCTATTGGTAAGAAGTAGTCACATGGCCACATCTAGATGTGGAAGGTGCTGGGAAACATAGCCCCTAGCCAGGCAGCTGATTCCCAGAGACAACTCTATTCTTTGAAAGGGGGAATACAATGTCAACATCATACAGCTTTCATTCCATGCTGTCAGTGGATCAAATGATAGCATCTTTAAATATGATAGACGTTATTTGTTTTATTTTCCTCTTAGTTCGTGAAATTTCTCCAAATTGAAATTTCATTCCTCTTCTGCCTATCATTTTCCTTACTTCTTGCCAAAGGAATTTCAGATCAATGTATTTCAGGGCTTGAACAATTATCTTCATGGGTCAAGGTAATTTTGCTATGCTAAGTCTGATGGAGAAAAGAGCAGGAAGAATCTGGCCAATTCAACTTATAGCCCGAAGCTTGTGGGTTCGTTATGTGTGTGCTCTTCTGGGCTTCAAATATTGATAAGGGCCATCAAATGAGTCCATCTTAAAAAAAAAGTCAAAGCCTTGTGCTGATTGTGAGCTAGAGGGATTTGGCACTGAATAGCTAATAAAACCCACAGAAAAACATACTAAATGCCTGGAAGTGAAGTTCAGCTAAATGAATAATTAAACATGACCACACATGTAATCGATGACCCCTGTTTCAGTTAACTATTGTTGTGTAAGAAACCACTTCCAAACAGTGGCTTTAAACAAGAATCATTTATTACCTTCATGATTCAGCGGGTTGACTGAGCTCATCTGGGAAATTGTGCTCTACATGATGTTGGCTGGGGCTGCGGTCATCTGTGGACCTGATTGAACTGGAACATCCAAGGTGGCTGTCTCCTATGACTGGTGCCTGGGTGGAGACCACGGGAAGGTGGGTACAGCTGGGACACTAGGACAGTGGGGGGCTCCCTGTCTCCCCATGTAATCTCCAAGCCTCTCCCTCTCCATGCAGCCTCTCCAGGAAGTGTCTCCATGTCATTTCTCCAGGAGAGTATCCACACTTCTAATACGGCAGCTCAGGATGCCCAAAAGCACAGAAATGGAAACTGCAAAGTCTTACCAAGACTTAGTCCCAGAACTAGCAAAAGGTCATTTCTGCTGAATGCTATTGGTTAAAGTGAGGCACAGGTGCAGCCCAGGTTCAACAATCTGGAAACATGAAACGATATATACTAGGAGGTGTGATGCACTGGGCACCATCTAGGAAGCTATTACCACAACCTGAGCTCAACAATGAGAATAAGAACCATGTTATCGTGCTTACTACCATGTTATAGTCAAGGTCTAGAGCGGACAAGAAACTTGATATACTTGGCCTCTAATCTTTTCCTTTCAGTTTACTCTTTCCTAAGAGCTGGTTTTACAGGGGAGCACTGTGACTCCATAGCATTCTTGATTTCAGAGTGAGAAAAGGCAGACGGTGGTAGTCTGAGCGGAGATGATACAACTTAATTCCACTTATTTAGAGATGGTTCCTTCACTGTTCTACTTTTTTTTTTTTAATCTTTTTTTTTTTTAACATCTTTATTGGAGTATAATTGCTTTACAATGATGTGTTAGTTTCTGCTTTATAACAAAGTGAATCAGTTATACATATACATATATCCCCATATCTCTTCCCTCTTGCATCTCCCTCCCTTCCACCCTCCCTATCCCACCCTTCTAGCTGGTCACAAAGCACCGAGCTGATCTCCCTGTGCTATGTGCACTGTTCTACTTTTAGATAGCTGAAGAGATGGGATTAACAAAGTTGAAGAAAGTAGAACTAGAAACATGAGGAGGGCAGACAGTCAAATAATCCCATAACAAATGGGATGGCAACTGTGACAAGGGCCATGGAGTGGCGTTAGAGGCTGGGAGAATAGTTAGGGAGGCCCTGTGTAATCTAGACAAGAAACAATGAATTCTGGATCTGCTGTAAACCACAGAGGGCTTTCAGAAAAGGAGATGCATTTAAGAAACATTTATAATGTATAATCCATAGGATTTGATGACCAGTGGCTTTAAAAAGGGAGGGAGAGTAACTCTGAGTTTAAGGACTTGAGCAGCCGGATGAATGAGTTCCATCAGATACCAAAAAAGGAGCGAGAATAGGAGGTGTAATTTGGTGTAAATAATGGAGATTTCATTTGGGACACTTTTGGACAGAACTGGAGGCGGCTGTAAATGATCTAATGAAGTACAGTGGGCAAGTGGATAATTGGCTCTGTGGTGGCTCTTTGCTTGTTTTTCCTTTACTTTACCTCTCTTTGTTCCCTTTTCTTCCTTATTTATTTCTGTTGCCCATGTCCCTCACTTTGTGTAGGTGGGAAATTCTCCACTGAATGAGTCCCAGTGAGGGACAGCCCATATCCCAACCTAAAATCTTAAAAGGCCAGATTTGTGTTTTCCCAGACCCCTTACAACTAGGATATGTATCCATGATCTAGGTTTGACTGATCAAATGCACCCACCTAAGACTTTGAATTAGGAACGAGTGACTCAAAGAAACGACGACAGTGGAGAATTCATTCTGGAGATGGTGACAACACCATTTTCCAAAGAACACTGAGAGTGCAAACTGCAGCGTCCACTGCCTCGGCGGCAGGGACCTCCCTGGACTAACGTGGCTTAGCTTTGGCCTCCCTTTCTCCCAGTCCATTTCCTGAGTCTTGTTCTTCAGTTTTCCAACAATTCTGAGAGCTACACAGTCTCTCTTTGATAATTCACGTTTCTGCTCCAGTCAGCCTCTGTGGCTCACAGCTGAGATCCCTGGCCGGCCCAGACTTGGAAACCTGGAGGAGGGACTGGGGTTCATCAGAGAAAACACAGACGTGGAAGCCACAGGGGTGAATGGAATTGTGCAGGGAGAGGGTGTGAGGGTTAAAAAAGAAGTGGGCTGCGGACAGGAGCCTGAGGAGAAGCCGGCGTAAAGGCTGAGCGGAGCAGAATGACAACACTGGGCCCTGAGGGCAGTCACTTAAAGGGTTTTCTTCCTCTGCCGCGTTATCACAGTGAAATCATCCAGGGTATAGTGGATTCAGGTGTCAGGGGTGTTGAGGACCCAGAGTCCCACCAACATAAAAGATCTGTTGGTACCTCAGGTCAGAGAAACCGTGAAGGCCATCAAGGGGAAGAGACAGAATTGGAAGCAGGAGGCCAACCTCAACAGTCAGACAAGCGGCATCTGGAGAAGGGGAAAGGCAAAAGGATGAGGCACAGCTGAAAGGTGTAGGCATGGGGACCTCCGAGTCCAGAGTTGGGGAGAACAGCGCTGGCAGGGAGGGGACACCAAGATGTGTGCTGCACCCAGGATTAGCTACCCTGTCCTTTCACACTTTATACCACCAGGAGGTGCCTGGTCAGGGCCTTATAGGTACGTACTTAGAGCCAGAGAAAAAACAAGAGTCCGCACGGGCAAGGATTTATAACTGAAGCAGGAGAGGAGGGCTAGGCCTCCTTGGAAGTTCCTACTCCAGGCAACACAAACGACTGAGTGGTTGCAATAATAAAAAGATTTTATCCAAATTTTATCCAAATATTTCTGGGTGTGAGTTCATCGCTGGTGTCAATAGCCAACATCAGTAGTTGGCACTGCGTGGGTTAGCCCTGTAAAACACACTGTCTTGGGCTGCAACTGTAGTATATCTAAGTCTTTTCAACTTGGCTGGAGCATCTCATAGCATTTAATACCTCTTTTGTCCTTCCCCAGAGTAGCTGGCAAAGCACTAACATGTGTAAGTATTCAGTAGGTACCTGACCCGGGTGGCTTATACCTCTAGAACAAGTTTTTATGCCAAAACTTCGGATCAATTCTTACCATAGATCATGGCATATTTTTCTTACCATAGCTTTTTCGTTTTTGCTTTAGTACTTGTCAGAAAAAAACTAGGACATTGAAATTTGAGGACTTACTGAAGTTTGGAGTCTTCAGTTATCTGATGTCTATGAAGCCTGACCTGTCTTCCTCTCGTCAATAGGATCATATGAAAGCTTCAGTGACAAGCTTCTACTTTGCTAACGATTTTAAGATCCTGCTACCCATTGTAATTGCTTACATAGCATTTTAATTACCTGCCTTAAATGACTTTTCTTTTTTCCTAAAAGCAGTGTGTGTTTTAGTTTAAAATATGGGCCACTGGTGTTTCCCTTTACAAGATGGCTATGTTTAGTACGAGGGGAAATAAGTATATATTTGCAGAGGTTTTACTCAGTCATTTCTGTATCTCAGGTTGATTTCTGGCATATAAATGCTTCAATACTTTTGTGGGTTTAGTGTTGTTATGTAAAGATTTATTACATTTTTCCTGATTTTTAAATACTGTTAATTCATTCATGAGCTTTCCACAGTTCCAGTTTATTTCTGGTACCTGCAACAAGTCAATCTGCTGTGTTGATGATTAGACACAGTTTTAGAAAGGAGAACTGACTTAGTACATGATGTGCCAGGAAAAAAATAAAAAGAGAGACACTTACTATGGATACAGATTTGTCTTCCCTGCATTCATTGCTTCTGCCAAAAATACCATCCATGGCCTTATCTACTGTCATGGTATTAGTAAATCACTTCACAGCAAGTGAAGTGCAGCAATGGGCCCATACTCATGGAATTCACTGGTCTTAACATGGTCCCCACCATCCTGAAGCAGCTGGCTTGATAGAACAATGGAACAGACTTTTGTAGACTCAATTACAGCACCAGTTAGATGGCAGTATCTTGGGTTGGGACAAGGTTCTCTAGGAGGCTGTCTATGCTCTACATCAGTCTCTAATATGTGGTGCTTTTCCTCCTCTATGGACAGGATTTATGGGTCCAGGAATCAAGGGATAGAAATGGGAATGACACTCCAATTATCACTAGTGACTGACTAGCAAATTTTTTGCTTCCTGTGCCTGCAGCCTTATGCTCTGATGGCCTAGAGTTCTTAGTTCCAAAATGAGGAATGCTTCCACTGGGAGACACAATAGTGATTCCACTGAACTAGAAGTTAAGACTGCCACCCAGTCACTCTGGACTCCTTATGTCTCTAAATCAACAGGTAAAAAAGGGAGTCACTGTGTTGGCTGGGGTGATTGATGCTGACTACCAAGGAGAAACTGGACTGCTGTGTCACAGTGGAAGTAAGGAAGACTGTCTAGAATGTAGGAGATCCCTTGGGACATCTCTTAGTACTGTCATGTCCTGTGATTAAAGTCGATGGAAAACTACATCAACCCAGTCCAAAAAGGACGACTAATGACTGAGATCCTTCAGGAATGAAGGTTTGGGTCACCCCACCAGACTAAGAACCATGACCAGATGAGATGCTTGCTGAGAGCAAAAGAAATACAGAATGGGTATTGGAAGACAATAGTTATAAACACCAGCTACACCCACATCACCAATTACAGAAACAAGGACTGTAATTGCCATGGGTATTTCTTCCTTATTTTGTTGTGACTATGTTTCTGTGTGTAGGTGTGTATAGCAAATATCTTTGTTTTTGTCCCTCTCTTATCCCCTTATCATGTAACATAAACTGTATTGACTTTATATCATAGTATTTAAGTATTGTTAACTTCACATCATAGTATTTCAGTTAAAGGATATCAAGGAGAAGAGTAAAGATTACCAAGGACTTTGTATCCTTCTCTGGGGAGAGGGTTAGTGTATTTTCAATTGTATATAGGATAGCTGTATCATGCTAGGCATAAGTGTGACCTTATTATTATCTGTATTTGGAGAGTAAGCATAATTTAAGACGAATATGGGTGCCAAGTTGCCAAGGGGTGGATTTGTGATGGTTAAGTTTGTATCAACTTGGCTTGACCACGGTGCCCAGATACTTGGTCAAACATTATTCTGGATGATTCTGTAAGGGTGATTTTGGATGAGATTAACATCTAAATTGGTGGACTTTGAATAAAGGAAATTGCCAACCATAATGTGGGTAGATCTCCTCAAATCAGTTAAAGGCCTGAATAGAATAAAAGATTCCTGCGCAAGAGGGAATTCTGCAGCAGACAGCCTTTGGATTTGAACTGCAACATGGGCTCTTCCCTAGGTCTCCAGCCTGCTGGCCCACCCTGCAGATTCTGGACTTGCCAACCTCCATAATTTTGTGAGCCATTTCCTTAAAATAAAAGGAATCTTCACTCTTTCTCTGTATATATTCTCTTTCTCATTCTCTTTCTCTCTCTCTCTCTCTCCATCCCTTCCTCCCTCCCTCCTTCCCTCTGAACTGGTTCTGTTTCTCTGCAGAAACCTAATACACAAGATGATTAGATTACTTGTTGATGGTTGTCATGAGTATATTGGTTATGATGGTGTATGAAAGGCTAGGCAGACTTCTGGTTCTAAAAATATGGCAGACTGGCTAACCAACCCCTACCCCTGATACACATACATAGAAATGCTACACATAATATAACAGAAAAATGCCAAACTGAAAAAAATTACCCAGAATTCAGCAAAGAAAATAAAATTATAGAAAATTAGGACCCGAGATTAATAGATGCAAGAAGTTCACTTATGTCTAATAGAAGTTCCAGAATGAAAGTGTAGCGCAGACATTGACATTTTTTTTTTCTGTAGAGAAACAAACAATAAATCATTTAGGCTTTGTGGGCCCTATAATCCCTGTCCCAACTACCCTACTTTGAAGCTGTAATGCAAAAGCAGCCATAGACAAATTTATAAACAAATGGGCATGGCTGTGTTCTAATAAAACTTTACAAAACCAGGCAATGACAAGATTTTGCCCATGGGTCATAAATTACTGACCCCTGGTCAGAGATAATGGATGAAAGCCAATATTTGATAAAAAAATAGAAATTTTTCCTGAATTTTTAAATGCTTGATCTTTAGGGTGAGGAAGCATACTGTGTCTAAAGCAAAATAAATATAGATAGAGCACACTGTGTCAGATAGTAATGAAGCTCCAGAATGCAAGGATCAAGAAAAAGATTTTATACGCAACCAGAGAAAACAGAGTATCTATAAAGGACTAGCTGATATCACATTTCTCATCAGCAACAAATAGAATCCAAAACAAAAGGATCAAATCTTCACAGAACTGAAGGAAAATAGCAAGCAATCTGTAATTTTACACCCTGAAAAACTATCATTCAAGAATGAGGCCAAAATAAAGACATTTTGAAACAAATACTGAAAAAGTTTACAACTCACATACGCTCACTGAAAGGACTAGTGAAAGATACACTTCAGAAAGAAGGAAATTGAACCTAAAAGGAAGGAATCGTGTGCAATGCTGAGCAGAGACCCATTTTCTGTGGGTAATTTAAATATGCTTTAAAGATAATAACTGATGTTCAAGATCTTAAAAATAAGAGAGAACCACAATACTAGGCAACAATAATTTAGATTTTTTTTTTTAATAATTTAGATTTTTAAGTCAGGTGGTGCAAGTTAAGGAAAAACAAACAAACAAAAAATAGAAATAGAATGTTTAACTTCCAAAAAGAGTAAAAGGATTAAAAGTTAATTTTTCAAAAGATTAAATCCAATAGAAGTTGAAAAGGAAAAGAAAAAAGAATGATACATGGGAAAATACAAAATAATAGGCAGAAATCAATTCAAATACACCAGAAATTGCATCAAGTGGGTTAAACTTCCCTGTTTAAAAGATGGAAGTTCCCAGGTTATTTTTTTTGATATAACAACTGAATCAAATTATGAGCTATTTAAAAGAGTCACACCTAGAACTTAACACAAAAGGTTTAAAAAGATGGAAATAATATACTAAGAAAATATTAATAAAAAAGATTTGTGGCAATATTGTTGTCAAACTTCAAGACAGTGATATTAGGGATAAAACAGGTCATTCTCTGATAAAAGGAAAAAATTAAAGTTAAAAAAAATTTTTTTGAACTAATATGCATCTAACAATGTAGTCTTAATATATACAAAGCAAACTTAGGCAGAATTACCAGGAGATGGTACTATGAATGGAATGTTTGTGTTCCCCTCCTCCCCCAAATTCATATGTTGAACCTTAGCCCTCAATGGTAATTAGGTCTAGATGTGATCATGAGAGTGAAGTCTTCATGATGAGATTAGTTCCCTTATAGGAAGAGACCAGAGAGTGAACCCTCTCTCTCTCTGTCTTTCTTTCTCTACCATGTGACAATACAGCAAGAAGGCAGCCATTTGCAAACAGGGAAAGGGCCCTCACCAGACCCTGAATCTTATGGCATCTCAATCTTGGACTTCCAGCCTCCAGATCTGTGAGAAATAAGTATGTGTTGCTTAAGCCATCCCACCTATGGTATTTTGTAATAGCAGCCTGAACTAAGACAGATGGGAAGAGATAATTATTTCAGAAATATTTTACCAGTTGTTAGTGTCTTTGTGGGATCACTGTTTGCCAAGAGTTTAATTTTCTTCAGTTCAAGAAGGGTGCTAAGAAACTGCTTAACTAATAATGTACAAGCAAGGAAAATAATGTACTAATATTCTGTGATTTGTGCAGGTGTATTTGCTTTCATACAATCACCATCTGCATTACCCTATATTTGGCTTGTATTTATATGCAAAGGGAAACCAGATAACAAAATGGAAAAGGCAAAGATTCATGAGTGAGGAATTAAAGGAGAAAATGCCATAAGGAGTCAGGGATGAGAAATATCTCAGGTAGCAAGGTTAGCCTTGAACACGTAGAGGGACAGCTTCTCCACTGAGATGTGGAGAAAGATGTATGTGGATACAGAGATGTGCATTTATGGAATGGGTTGGGGCAATTAGTTGAGGAGTTCCCCCCTGCCAACCTGTATTTGCTTGCAAGTTATCCAGAGGGTGTAAACTCTAGAAAGGCAGATATTTGCCTATCTTGTCGCCATTATATCCTCAATACCTAAAACAGGCTACAGGTACATGTAAATGGACAAATGTATTTGTTAATGTATTAATGAGTTGTTGAATGATGTGCTGTGACGGAGGGTGGGAGAAGTTAGAACAGAGAGCTTGGGGAAGTAAGCAAGTTAGCCCTCAGAGGGTAATGGGGCTTTGCAAATGAGTCCAGGACTGAATGCATCTCTCACATTAAACTTTGGTGGCAGGGTTTGGGGGAGGGAGTAAACTGTGTCCAATAGGAATCACAATCTTTGAAATAAGAAGTGCTAGAAGGCACTTTCAGACATATCATCTTAGAACCAGAGGGGAAGCAGTAGCTCTTTACCTGAGGGTAGAACCACCTTAACTACCAGTTAATGTAATTATCTTATAAAGCCAATGAAACATGAAGTAGCAGCTCAGTGGAGCCTGAAGAGGTCTGGAGAGGTGTATTAAGCCAGTCATTGGGACCTGGGATTTCAGGCTTAGATAGTATCTTCATTCCATGTACAGGTCTGGATTAATACTCAACAATTTGCCTTTTGAAATATTCTGTATTGAATCATTAAGACCTGTCCTTACTCCTCTCTATTCTGAAGATTATAGAGTATCTGTGGACTACAGTAGTTGTACTTAAGTTGATGGCTTCCTTTTAAGATCATCACCTAAAACCCCCTTCTGAAATTTGAAAATGCCCAAGTCTTAGCTGTAGCCCTAACCAATCATTTCCTAGGTGGCCTACTGCTGCGATGGTTTTCCCAGATGTCTGCTGGTACCTATCTTCAATGAGCAATTTCAGACAGTGACATTCTTGTAACTTATCAGAAAGAAGGACGCCATTTTGGACTGAGGCTTAGGATCTGAAACATCTTCATTTTCATTTTTTCTCAGACCCTGAGAAATCCAGTTCAGTGTTGCTACCCAATGGTCATATTTTAATTATTTTCCTTTAATGCTCAATTTTTTTTTACAAAATTTAGATATTTCCCAGATAGAGTACCCTAACTCTATGTCAGAATAAGCTATTATGGAATTTGATAAATCTAAGAGAAGTTGCAATTTTTGACTCACCTACAAGATAATAATTGGTTTCTTGTTAAGAAATCTTGAGTAAACAGTATTAGGCCATCCCTATTAGAAACAGATGTTTTTATTTTTCAGAATATCACTTAGTTTTTGATTAGCAGCTGAACACTTTTCAGAGGCAGTATCAGCGTTAGCACCAGGATAAATTTGGGCAACTGGTATTATATTAGTCAAAATACATAGATAGTAAAATAGTAGAGACCCAAATCAAAATAGCTCAAGGAAACAAAAAAGGATGTTTCCCTTACGTTAAAATGTCCTCAAATTATATCATCACAACGGCTTCATCCTCAGACAAGCTCTCTCCAAATGGTGGGAAAGATGCCCCCATTAGTTCCAGGTTTACACCATCTTTTGGCTTCCAATACTAGTAGAGAGAAAGAGAACCCTCTCTCCCCCAGCATCTACATCAATCTATGAAAATACTCTAGCCCCCTTGGTTCATATGCTCTCCCAGACAGTTCACTAAGCCCAGGGATATTGAGTAATCTGACTGGCCAGCCCAAGTCCTGCCACTCCCTCCCTACCCTCATCCCCACAATGGGAAAGGCAGGGCTACATGATTGACAGCCCATTTCCAAAGGCTGAAGATGCTGAGCAGACCAAAAAAAAAGTAATAAATCTTCATCTCATTCTTTCCAGGGACATCTCAGTGCAAGGGATCTATACTCAGACACACCTGCACCATTCACTAGCTCGAGCATGTTACCTAACCCCTGTGGATCTCATTTTTTCTCATTTGTATGCGAGTTGCAGAGCTGGAGGCCATCTATGTAAAAAAGCACTATTCAGCTACTTCTATTCCTCCCTTATGTCTGTCTCTGTTCTTGGCTGATAACTGTGTCCTCAGGTGGATCCCCTCAAATGCCAGTCCTCAGCCTGTAGAAAGGAAGACAGTGCTCATCTGCTCCTGGAGCTGTCCTCCCCCCAAGTCCAGCTCCTGGAGCTGGCCCTGGCTGCCTGCAAGTCTCCCTTAATGTGTCCTCATAACCTTTCCTGGTCCTCATTAAATTAGGTAGAGTTCCCTGCCCCATTCTTGGTCCCTTTGTCCATTCCAGCTGCTATAACAAAATACCACAGACTGGGTAGCTTACCAAGAGCAGCAATTTATTTCTCACAGTTCTGGAAGCTGAAAGTCCCAAGATCAGGGTGCCAGCATGGTTGGGTTCCGATGAAGGCCCTCCTCTGGGTTCTCATTGTATTCTCACATCATAGAAGGGACAAGGGAGCTCTCTTGGGCCTCTTTTATAAGGGCATTACTTTTATTGATAAGGGTTTTGCCCTCCTGACCTAATCACCTCCCAAAGTCCCCACCTCCTAATACTATCACATTCGGGGGTTAGGATTTCAACATATGCATTTTGGAGGGCCACAAAGATTCAGACCATAGCACTTGGTTATTGGCTCAGTAATCTATGCTGTGCTAATTCCTCCTTTCCCCCCACTGATGTGTGAACTCCCTCTTACGAGGAAGCAGACAGATGCTGGGAAAGAGTTAGGAGTACAAAAAGTTTTACTGGGGAATCTGCCTGTGAAAGAAAAAGGAAGGAAACAGGACTGGGTAAAGAGAACTCTCAGACTGTGCTGCAGACAGGACAAGCTCTCTGCCATCCCAACAGGAAGCGACTCTCTGATAGGAGACTACAACATCAGGCAGAAATACCTAGGCCATGGATCCATCGTATTCCTCAGTCATTGCCTGGGGGCCACCCAGAAAAAAGTACGCCCTCAACTACCATCCACTTGCTCAGGCATTGGTTGGGGGATGCCCCAAGAAGATTATGATCTGGGCTCAAAAGCTGAGGCCAACCCCGAAGAAACACCTGGTGCCTGCAACTAATTACATTCTTCAAGCTGGGCAGTGAGACCTTCCTTGAAGGGGGATCTATGTGGTGTCTTGCCACGTCTGTCATATCCTCCAAGATCCTGTTTAAGAGGAAGTTGTAAAGGAATCATTGTCTGACCTCAAAGGAGGCATCCTGATTATGGCAGGTAGATGGAGAAGACTTAGAGCAGGGGAACCTTCCCAACCACGTCACCTAGAGGTCGCCTACTCAGCCCTCAGAGCCAGCCCTACCTACACCCTGATTTCCTCCAGGACCTCTCGAACCAGGGATCCTTCCAACTTCATCAAATGTATCCTATCCCTTCTGTGCCCCTTCCAGGTATTGTATTTTCCCAGATCATGTCCATCCAACATTTGTAAGATTGGAGTCAAGCTGGTGGCCTAAGAGAAGCCAATAGTGAGGAGTACTTACTATGTGGTAAAATTAACCAATACTTACTGAATACTTACCATATAGTTCAATTATGCCCATTTTACAGGTTAAGAAACTGAGGCTCAGTAAGTATAATTAACCAAGGATACTCAACTAGTAAATGAGGCTGTGGGTATTTGCTCTTGTGTCCTCCAAAGTCTATATTCCTTCTATTGGCCATTCAGGAGAGTATGTAAAACATTTTCCAGAAAATTTCTTACCCAACATGGTTTTTAAATATTTTGTATGTTATTAGACAAATTTCTGGCTATTCAGGGTGCATGGCTATCTAGAATGACCCATTCCAAAATGGTACTAGAAAGTTGAGATTTTACTCTCCCACAAATTCCATGCAAGAGGTCAGAATGAAAACTATTCAAAAGTGAACTCTCTTTTATAAATATAGCTAACATTTGCTGGTTAACTCTTTTTTTTTTTTTAAATTCACGTTCTTTTATTTATTTATTTATTTATTTATTTATGACTGTGTTGAGTCTTCGTTTCTGTGCGAGGGCTTTCTCTAGTTGCGGCAAGTGGGGACCACTCTTCATCGCGGTGCGCGGGCCTCTCACCATCGCGGCCTCTCTTGTTGCGGAGCACAGGCTCCAGACGCGCAGGCTCAGTAATTGTGGCTCACGGGCCCAGTTGCTCCATGGCATGTGGGATCTTCCCAGACCAGGGCTCGAACCCGTTTCCCCTGCATTGGCAGGCAGATTCTCAACCACTGCGCCACCAGGGAAGCCCTGGTTAACTCTTGATAGCTAATCCCCTTCGAACTGCGAGGCTCTTTCTCAGTCTCTCCTCCCCCTGCCCAGGGGCATTCCAGTTTCAGTTGACCTTGGCTCTGACATTGAACAGTGCTCATTTGTGAAAACCCTGTTGACCTGAGCATCTGATCCTCTATTTGTTATTCAGACCATATCCTCTCTGCCTTTATGTGAAGAGTTAATATACATATGAGGACAGCAAGGTCCCAACCTTACTCGTTAAAATGAGCAGGCCAGAATTACTACAGGAACCAGTATCAAAAGCACCTCATGCACAAAAACGGTCCCTAGTTACTTTCACTTGTTTATGTCTAAGAGAGTCTGACAGCCTTTTTCATGGGAAAGTGCTCTTCAAGACCTGTGGCTTCCACCAGCTCCAGGAGAAGGGCAGACAGAGAAGCAAAGTGCTTGGCTAATAAGGACAGAGACATCTGCATTAGATGTTTGAAGAAGACAAAGGGATTTGGGAACATATTTGTTTAACCACATTACTTATTTCTTTATTATTATTCCCACTTAAAGTCTGGCGTACTCATGTGCATTCAACACTGGAATCCACAGTTTGAGATGTTTAACTCCTTACTCCAAAACAAACATGCGTGACTGAGGAGAGGAGGATGTGATCTGAAACTCAACACCCGACCTGCACGATGCAGAGATTATTGGTAAAAGAGAAAGGCATGGGGTTTTCATGCATGTGTTTTTTTTCTGCCCTAGAACCACATTGGTCCTCATCTTAAAATGCATACTGAAGAGTTAATGAATATACTTTAAGCCAAGAGACCTAAAATTAAGTTACCCAACCAAAGTAGGATGCAAAGATCTGAGGCTTTCTGGTCAGGGGAACCTGGGGACATGTGTGTTATATTCTTTGGTTTTTTGATATAAGCTGCTGCTTTGGGAAAGGCGAGTTGTGGAAGCTGGTGTTTCACAGCTCTGAGCAGCCAGCGTGATGCCGAGCTGACCTCTGCCATCATCAGCGTGTTTAGGCTTCCCTGTCATCAACACTCCGGCTCAGTTAGGATGGTGCTGGGTTGGTGTCAGCAAGATTGCTTCCGCATGTAATACCCATCTCTGCATGAAAGTCAGTTCGCTCTTGGAAAAGTGTTACTCGTTACTTTATTTTTTAAAACTTCCTTACAAAAATTCTGAAGACCTCACAAAACAAATGTATAGCATAATGAATGATTAAGGCAAACACCTTTGTAACTATGATTCAGGTCAATAAATGGAACTTTGCTCCACCATGTGCCCCAGTCATTAAGCTCTTCCCTTCCTCCTAAAGTAATAACCATTCTGATTTTTATAGCTGCCTTTCTTGTGTTCCTGTATAGTTTTTCACTCAAGTGATAAAGATGTACTTTGTCTCCTTAAACCTACAAAAAAAAAAAAAAAAGCAATTCTTCTCTTTTCCTTACAATTTATCTGTTGAAGAACTCAGGAAGTTGGATGGGTAGAGTCTGCCATAGTCTGGATTTTGCTGGTGGCTGATCATACAGTTCCACATGTTCTTCTGCCCTAGGGATTTCCTACAAGCTAGAAGCTGGAGTCATTACACCGCTTGACTTTTACAAGTCTGGTGACCAAAATTTCCTCCTTTCCCCCATCCCCGCCACCCCCCAAAGGAAGGGGCCTTTCCTCCAAGGTGCAGACACAGCCTCTTTGGACACATTGCCCTTTCACACTTCTATATTTTCTGCCCAGCTTGTTCCACTATCTGAAGTACCCTCCCTGCTTCTCTACCTGGAAATCGACAACTCAGTTTTCAGGGCCCAATTCAAAAGTCAGTTGCCACTCACAGCTCTGTGACATCTTCACACATCCCCTCGGCAGAATATGTCACAGCGTCCCCACCGCGTTCTCACTCTCTTCAATCACAGCACTTGCCCACCATGTCACAACTGCCTGAACTCATCACTTTTCCACCCCACACTGTCCCCACCACTACCCCCTCCTTGACAGCAGTGACTGTCTTATCTGAGCAGAAGCAGATATTCAGTGTGGGCCACACCCTTCCACCCCACCTCTAGGGAACACCTGGATCCCTATCAAGCCCTCACGCACCAGTGGTCCACAGAGGACCACTCTCCAAGGCCCCTCCTTCCTTTCCCGCTCCTCCAAGGTGCCTCTGCTCTTTAGCAATTCTTTTATTTCAAAATGCACAGCATGCTCTCCTGCCCTCAACTGCCTCTTCTTTTCTCAAGAAGGATCTGTACCCTCACCTGATCTGAAGTTGCCTTGAAACCTAGAATTCAAAAAGAAGGGTCATAGAATATCAGCCCGTCCCCTGCCTGCTCTGTAGCTCGGCACAACAGCATCTACAATGTAATGAGGCCTTGCTTCAGTCATACCATTAATCAGTACAGCAATGGAAAGACAAGCCCCAAATTACACCAGCCCTCAAGAGGGGAATGGGCAAGAAAAGAAGGAGGTATTTTCTCATACCATTCCATTAAACTCTCCCTCACCTTTCAAATCTGGCTTCAAAATCACTTCCTAAGAACTTTCCCTGATTAACTTGACCTAATTCTCTTAATTCCTGTACTCAGTGAGCCTTCATTAATTATGTACCTAGAGATTTTCCACTATTCATATGCTCTCACTATATATTAGTCTATGCATATGCTTTTCATATGCAGTTTCTCATATACAGAGAGGAAATTCTGGTCTTGCAGTTCTTTTGAATCTCTCCCACCACATCAGTTCACATTTCTGCACAGAGGACAGACCCAATAAATGTCACTGACCGACAAACGTATGTTACTATTCATGCACCAGGACCCTGGGAAATTTCTGGTACAAGAACTGAAAGAGCTAGGGAAGAAAAGGTGATAACATTTCTAGCCCCGCTGAAGAACATTTTATCCAAAATGTCTTTTTCTTTTCCTGAATGATTCTTTTTTTTTTTTTCCTCACTGGTCTGCTGAAATTTGCTAGTGCCAATCTTTTGAGCTCTTGAAATAAAGACTTGTTGAGCAGATTTTTGACTTTTGAAAAAAGGGTTTCAGAACCCAATTTAAAGCCCTAAATATATTAAAGCATATTACTTCAAGTATTGCTATAGCTATTTGTGTTCGTTGTCAATAAACAGCATTGAGTCAGTGTTATTTTCATCAACCTGTAGAATTTTCACGAATTCTCCTCCCAGTTCCCTATGATATCGTTAACGGTTTCTCTGAGGCAATGAGCCCTGGTAATAACGTTGTGAGTCAAATCTGAATTATTTAAATTTTTTATTACTTTTTACTTTACAAAGAGTATTTTTCAGGTCCTGCAGCGCCATGATAGTTTAGAGTAAATGTTGATACTTTTCTGAAGACAAAGGGCATTTGTCCAAATCTGGACTGGAGAAACTTGGTATTTCTTCTCAGAGAAAGTAAGCCCCCAGAAGACTCAAGTTATCTATTCATTTACCCAACGGTTTATGCAAAAACTAAGGAGCATGCATGTGTGTGTGTGTACGTGTGAGAGAGAGAAAATGTTCAATTCTACAGTGCAGGCTGGGGCCCCTACTGCCAAGCTGAGGGAAGGACACCATGTATTCTAGAGCAATGACAGGAAGTTTCTTTGGATCTTTGCTCATGTTTTTCCAGTCAATAAATTAAGGAAGGACCTAGATAATGTACAGAAAAGTGTAAGGTAAGATTAGCAGTGTGTGTGCACACATGTGCCATCATGCACATTTTGGTGTTCAAATCATTAGTAAATGCATACGTTAGACTTCACCTATTAATTTTAATAAGAATTATAGCCTTGATTATGCTAACCAAGGTGAAACACGTTTCGTTTACTTATGGTAATTTACATATTTAAATTGGAAGGTATTACTTAAAAGAAATGAGCGGTTAATTTTGATAAAATGAATGAAAGAACTGAGTTCACGCTATTTGCAATGGGATCTCCCAGACTGGGTTCCCCTAGCAAAGGGCTGGCTGAGCACCCAGGCTCAGTCATTCATCCCTGACAGGCTTTCTAAGCTCCCTTCCTTCCTCCCAGCCTCCATCTTCTTCCAAAACTAGTTAATACTTCTGCCTTTCTTATTTCTAGCTGCTCCGACAGCCTCCCCCCAAGGTTATTTTATTCCCTAAACCTCTCTCTATTCTCCCTCTTTCCATTCTCCCTGAAATAATCGATCTGACCCTTATAGTTCCAGGTTATTAGTTGTCCCTAAAGGAGAGGAAATAATGGGTTCAGAAAATCCTAAGAAGTTAGAAACGTAACTTATTGAACCAGAAACATTTACAATTTCTTTCTAGACCTGCATTGTCCAATATGGTAGCCACTAGCCACACATGGCTATTTAAATATAAATTTAAATGAATTAAAGCTAAATGAAACGAAAATTCCAGTTCCTTAGTCTCACTCACCACATTTCGAGTACTCAATAGCCACAGCTAAGGTATTAAATGACACAGAATATTTGCATCACTACAGAAAGTTCTATGGGACAGAGCACTATCCTAGATTTCCTTCTCTGAAGGACAGCCCTAATGTTTTTATTCTATCATTTTTTCCTTTCAGCAAATGTCCTTCGCTCTTGTTGAGGTGGTCATTCCATTCACCTTCAGACGTAGCCAGACCGCCCAATGGTGTGCTGAATCAGATCAGCCATCCTATTTCTGAATCAGGTGGATCGTTTACCCCTCAGTGCAAGGCATATTATAAGTGCTCCATATGAAAGAATCATAGAGGGACTCATACCTAGAGAGACCCAAGGAAACCAGCAAGACGTATGGAGCTTAGTTTTCTGCCAGAACATTAAGTATAGAGTAGGGGAGGGACAGTAAAGCACATTTAAGGTTCAAAAACAGAGTACTCTCTCTTTTGTTAGGAGAGGAAATTTAGAATTCCAGTGCTATCTCACTTTATGCAACACTTAATGGTGTGTAAACAAATAGGTAAAGAATGCAGAAGCTCACAATTGAAAGAACGCTGTGTAAATTGCCATCCATTTAAAGGAGCAGGCTTTCACAAAGCCATGGGGCACATCTGCAACCAGGGCCTCAGGGAGTCTGCTCCCAAGGCCCCAAGCCGCTAGGCCAATTTTCCTGGGGCTTCTCCTTTCAAGGCTCTCCTAGGACCCATTTCCTGGACTTCTTGTCGTTTCCTGTCTAGATCTACTCTCTTATTTTGCTAGAGAACATCTTCTAGTTGTTTTTTGAGACACTGTTTGGAATGAATGTAAGTATCTGAAAATGTCATTATTCTTTTTTTTTTTTTTTTTGGCTGCATTGGGTCTTCGTTGCTGCGCGCGGGCTTTCTCTAGTTGCGGTGAGCGGGGGCTACTCTTCATTGTGGTGCGCGGTGGCTCTCTTGTAGCGGAGCACGGGCTCATTGCGGTGGCTTCTCTTGTAGCGGAGCACGGGCTCTAGGCGCGTAGGCTTCAGTAGTTGTGGCACACAGGCTCAGTAGATGTGGCTCGCAGGCTCTAGAGCGCAGGCTCAGTAGTTGTGGCGCACGGGCTTAGTTGCTCTGCGGCATGTGGGATCTTCCCAGACCAGGGCTCAAACCTGTGTCCCCTGCATTGGTAGGCGGATTCTTAACCACTGTGCCACCAGGGAAGTCCCAAATGTCATTATTCTACCCTCACATTTGATGGATAATTTGGCCGGGTTAAGAAGTCACTTTTACTCAGATTTTGAAGGCCTTGTTCCATTGCCTTCAAGCTTTCTGTGGTGCCAACGAGAAGCCTGATATCATTTTGATTCCTGATCTATAGTGTTTGACCTGAGATAAAGTTAACTTGCATATCAGGACCCACAAAATGGAGGACTCCCCAGTGGTCTGGCTCAAGTCACAAATCTAAACCTAAGTCATCCTGCACTTACAGGAAACATCTGACAAGGAAACCAAATGCCAATCACAGCCCTCCACCTCAGCTTCAGCTAGCTCATCTTACACTAGAAAATAGGACCTGCTAGCCTTACAAGGAAATCCCTGACCTCCTAGCCAGTCATGCCCTGCTTCCCCATTGCCTCTTCTCTATAAAGTTGCCCTAATTCCCTTGGGAAGCGTCCTCCACTGCTTGTGAGGCACTGTAACCCACCCCCCACCACAGCCCATGGATTGTTTTCTCTTGAATAAAGGATCTCCTTGACTAGATTGTTTTAGCCTTGTCATTTGACGCTTGCTTTTTTTTACCTGTTTAATGTGCATTCATGTGGATTTTTAAAAATTATTATTATTGTTTGGGCAGGAAATTTGATGGACTCTATGTCTGGAGATGTTAATCCTTCACTCCTGGTAATTACTGCATGCTTTCAATAATAATTTTCTCTCAGTTTTATCTGTTTTATCTTTCTAAAATTCTTCTTACCTACGTGTAAAATCTCTTTAATTGAAATGTGTAACTATTTGAAATGTACTGCCTTTTTTGCCTCTATTCAGAGTAATTTTCTTTTACAACTCATTTTATAGGATAAAACTTGTCAAAGACTCTGTCTCTGTTTATCATTAAATGCTGTTTTCTGAACAAACTGCAAAGGACTCATTTACAAAATAATATAATACCACTGTAGGTCACACTTAGGTGGATTTATAGTTCTTCAAAGATTCAAAATTTTCTGAATTCCATTTGGTGACAAACAATGAGGGGAGAAAACACTTGTGGCCAGGCTGAAATAACTTTCTGAATTCAGCATCAGCTCTGTCACCAAAATTTTTATGGTTCAGTTACTCTATGCATATAAAAAATATTTGTAAATCTTAACAACTACAACTTCTATTTTTTTTTTAATTAATTAATTAATTTATTTATTTATTTTTAGCTGTGTTGGGTCTTCGTTTCTGTGCGAGGGCTTTCTCCAGTTGCGGCAAGCGGGTGCCATTCTTCATCGCGGTGCGCGGGCCTCTCACTATCGCGGCCTCTCTTGTTGCGGAGCACGTGCTCCAGACGCGCAGGCTCAGTAGTTGTGGCTCACGGGCCTAGTCGCTCCGTGGCATGTGGGATCTTCCCAGACCAGGGCTCGAACCCGTGTCCCCTGCATTGGCAGGCAGATTCTCAACCACTGCGCCACCAGGGAAGCCCCTACAACTTCTATTTTTATGGGAAGGATACTACAGCTTGTTTGAGCACACAAGTATGAATTATGCATGCACACAACCAGTTCCAAATACATTTCTGCTCCATCGTTTTCTAATTTAGTAAAAACATTATTAATGTTATGATTCTGTGCCTTCCCAAAGTTTGTGTTCATATTATGACTACAAAAACAAATCATTTTATCTTCAGTGTTAAACTTTTGAACTGTATTCATAGTGATGTTCACTATAATGTCAAATATTTTAAATTCAACACAATGAACTTTCATAAGCTTTACTCTGACTCTATTAATTTGATTTAAAAAATGACTCATTATTGGTATTAACTGATTTCTGTCTGAAGCATCGGTTGTCACAGATATTAGTTATTCATTTGCAAATTATTTCTTTGTTAACAGAGACAACATATTGACAGTTATCACTTCATTTTTTTGTACATGTGCGAGAGAATTTAGGATTAAAAATGAGACAAATGAATTTAGAACAAGAGTCATCTTCATGCTCAACATCACTAACCATTAGAGAAATGCAAATCAAAACTACAATGAGGTATCATCTCTCACCGGTGAGAATGGCCATCATCAAAAAATCTACAAACAGTAAATGCTGGAGAGGGTGTGGAGAAAAGGGAACCCTCTTTCACTGTTGGTGGGAAGGTAAATTGATACAGCCACTATGGAGAACAGTATGGAGGTTCCTTAAAAAACTAAAAATAGAACTACCATATGACCCAGCAATCCCACTAGTGGGCATATACCCTGAGAAAACCATATTTCAAAATGAGTCATGTACCATAATGTTCATTGCAGCTCTATTTACAATAGCCAGAACATGGAAGCAACCTAAGTGTCCATAGACAGATGAATGGATAAAGAAGATGTGGCACATATATACAATGGAATATTACTCAGCCATAAAAAGAAACGAAATTGAGTTATTTGTAGTGAGGTGGATGGACCTAGAGTCTGTCATACAGAGTGAAGTAAGTCAGGAAGAGAAAAACAAATACCATATGCTAACACATATATATGGAATCTAAAAAAAAAAAAAAAAAAGTGGTTCTGAAGAACCTAGGGTTAGGACAGGAATAAAGACACAGACATAGAGGATGGACTTCAGGACACAGGGAGGGGGAAGGGTAAGGTGGGACGAAGTGAGAGAGTGGCATGGACATATATACACTACCAAATGTAAAATAGATAGCTAGTGGGAAGCAGCCACATAGCACAGGTAGATCAGCTCGGTGCTTTGTGACCACCTAGAGGGGTGGGATAGGGAGGATGGGAGGGAGATGCAAGAGGGAGGAGATATGAGGATATATGTATATGTGTAGCTGATTCACTTTGTTATACAGCAGCAACTAACACAACATTGTAAAGCAATTATACTCCAATAAAGATGTTAAAAAAAATAAATAAAATAAAAAGGTAAAAAAAAAGTCATCTTCAAAACAATGTTATTTCAAAGGGTGATGTATAAACACACTTGGTGCAGCTGTATGTGTTAAATTGTCTTTAAACATGGTATTCTTAGAATAAGTACCAACTTTTCAAGTAAATGTTGATAGTTCTTCAGCAAATTTCTGTCTCCTGTTTTCAGTGGTCAGAGCTGTCACTACTGACTCAATGGTAAATGTATAATGGAAGTGTTTTTGTTCAGATTTCATATTTACCATTGACTTTCTTCAGAAATGAAAATTCAGTTCTTAATTTTTCATTAAACATGTGTTTTAAAAAGTTCACTACTGAGACAAGATAGGGGGATAAGGAATGCTAAAATCTTACCTCTCCATAAAAGCAATGAAAAACTGACAAAAATAATAAGAACCAAGAACGTTTTGTGCTTTGGAAACTTGCAGCACTTATTGCAGCAACCAAAAGTTTGCAGCAATCCATGCAGCACTTATTCAAGAAAAATGACTGAATCTCAGTAAGAACAGTGAGCTTTGTGGCATTTTACTTTAATCCCATTCCCCATCCCCCCGCGCAACTGTAGCCTTGAAATTAGCAGCCTGCATTCCTGGTACTGGTAGAGGAGAGAGAAGAACAGATAACCTTTGCAAATTGTTCTTAGTTGTTCTGTCTGGTGGCTTTCTGGAGGAGCTTCTCAAAAGGCTGTCTTTCATACAGATTGCCAACAGGCACATGAAAGGATGCTCAACATGGCTAATTATTAAAGAAATGCAAATCAAAACTACAATGAGGTACCATCTCATACTGGTCAGAATGGCCATCATTAAAAAGTTCACAAATAACAAATGCTGCAGAGGGTGTGGAGAAAAGGGATCCCTACACTACTGGTGGGAATGTAAATTGGTGCAGCCACTCTGGAAAACAGTACAGAGGTTCCTCAAAATCTAAAACCAGAGTTGCCATATGATCCAGCAATCCCACTGCTGGGCATATATCTGAAGAAAATTGTAATTCAAAAAGATACATGCACCCCAGTGTTCATTGTAGCACTATTTACAGTAGCCAAGACATGGAACCAACCTAAATGTCCATCGACAGATGAATGGATAAAGAAGATGTGGTACATATATACAATGGAATAAAACTCAGCCATAAAAAAGAATGAAACAATGCCATTTGCAGCAACATGGATGCAACTAGAGATTATCATACTAAGTGAAGTAAGTCAGAAATAGAAAGACAAATACCATATGATATCACTTATATGTGGAATCTAAAATATGACACAAATGAACTTATCTACAAAACAAAAAACAGACTCACAGACATAGAGAACAGACTTGTGGTTGCCAAGGGGGAGGGTAGGGGGAGAGATGGATTGGGAGTTTGGGATTAGCAGATGCAAACTACTATATATAGAATGGATAAACAACAAGGTCCTACTGTATAGCACAGGGATCTATATTCAATATCCTGTGATAAACCATAATGGAAAAGAATATGAAAAAGAGGGTGTATGTATATGTATGTATATGTATAACTGAATCACTTTTCTGTTCAGTAGAAATTAACACAACATTGTATATCAACTATACTTCAACAAAATAGAATTTTAAAAAAGGCTTGTCTTGGAGACGTTCAAGATGGCAGAGGAGTAAGACGTGGAGATCACCTTCCTCCCCACAAATACATCAGAAATACATCTACACGTGGAACAACTCCTACAGAACACTTACTGAACGCTGGCAGAAGACCTCAAACCTCCCAAAAGGCAAGAAACTCCCCACATACCTGGGTAGGGCAAAAGAAAAAAGAAAAAACAGAGACAAAGAATAGGGACGGGACCTGCACCAGTGGGAGGGAGCTGTGAAGGAGGAAAGGTTTCCACACACTAGGAAGCCCCTTCGTGGGCGGAGACTGCGGGTGGCGGAGGGGGGAAGCTTCAGAGCCATGGAGGAGAGCGCAGCAACAGGGGTGCGGAGGGCAAAGCGGAGAGATTCCCGCACGGAGGATTGGTGCCGACCAGCACTCACCAGCCCGAGAGGCTTGTCTGCTCACCCGCCAGGGCGGGCAGGGGCTGGGAGCTGAGGCTCGGGCTTCGGACGGATTGCAGGGGTTGGCGGCGTGAACACAGACTGCAGGGGTTAGCGCACCACAGCTAGCCGGGAGGGAGTCCGGGAAAAGGTCTGCAGCTGCCGAAGAGACAAGAGACTTTTTCTTGCCTCTTTGTTTTGCGGTGCGCGAGGAGAGGGGCTTCAGAGAGCTGCTTAAAGGAGCTCCAGAGACGGGCGCGAGCCGCGGCCAGCAGAGTGGACCCCAGAGATGGGCATGAGACACTAAGGCTGCTGCTGCCACCAAGAAGCCTGTGTGCAAGCACAGGTCACTCTCCACACCGCTCCTCCCGGGAGCCTGTGTAGCCCGCCACTGCCAGGGTCCCGCAATCCAGGGACAACTTCCTCGGGAGAACACATGGCGTGCCTCAGGCTGGTGCAAGGTCACGCCAGCCTCTGCCTCTGCAGGCTCGCCCCAAACTCCATACCCCTCCCTCCCCCCCGCCTGAGTGAGCCAGAGCCCCCGAATCAGCTGCTCCTTTAACCCCGTCCTGTGTGAGCGAAGGAACAGACGCCCTCAGGCGACCTAAACGCAGAGGCGGGGCCAAATCCAAAGCTGAACCCCGAGAGCTGTGCGAACAAAGAAGAGGAAGGGAAATCTCTTCCAGCAGCCTCAGGAACAGCAGATTAAATCTCCACAATCAACCTGATGTACCCTGCATCTGTGGAATACGTGAATAGACAACGAATCATCCCAAAACTGAGGCAGTGGACTTTGGGAGCAACTGTAGACTTGGGGTTTGCTGTATGCAACTGACTGGTTTCTGGTTTTATGTTTATCTTAGCTTAGTATTTAGAGTTTAACCATTTGTTTGCTCTGTTGTTGTTTTTTTATATATAGATTTTATTTTGTTTTTCCTTTTTCTCTTTTTGTGAGTGTGTATGTGTATGCTTCTTTGTGTGATTTTTGTCTGTATAGGTTTGCTTTTACCATTTGTCCTAGGGTTCTGTCTGTCCTTTTTCTTTTTTTTTTAATATAGTTTTTAGCGCTTGTTATCATTGGTGGATTTGTGTTTTGGTTTGGTTGCTCTCTTCTTTCTTTTTTCTTTTTATAATTACTTTTTATCTTTAATAATTAAAAAATATTTTTTATTTTAATAACTTTATTTCTTTTTACTTTCTTTCTTTCTTTTTTTCTCCCTTTTATTCTGAGCCATGTGGCTGACAGGGTCTAGGTGATCCAGCTGGGTGTCAGGCCTGTGCCTCTGAGGTGGGAGAGCTGAGTTCAGGACATTGGTCCACCAGATATGTCCCAGCTCCACATAATATCAAACAGCAAAACCTCTCCCAGAGATCTCCATCTCAACGCTAACACCCAGCTCCACTCAACGACCAGCAAGCTACAGTGCTGGACACCCTATGCCAAACAACTAGCAAGACAGAAACACAACCCCACCCATTAGCAGAGAGGCTGCCTAAAATCATAATAAGGTCACAGACACCCCAAAACACACAACGGGACACGGTCCTGCTCACCAGAAAGACAAGATCCAGCCTCATCCACCAGAACACAAGCACCAGTCCCCTCCACCAGGAAGCCTACACAACCCACGGAAAAAACCTTAGCCACTGGTGGCAGACACCAAAAACAACAGGAACTAGGAAACTACAGCCTGCAAAAGGGAGACCCCAAACACAGTAAGCTAAGCGAAATGAGAAGACAGAGAAATACGCAGATGCTCCAGATGAAGGAGCAAGGTAAAAACCTACCAGACCAAACAAATGAAGAGGAAATAGGCAGTCTACCTGAAAAAGAATTCAGAGTAAGGATAGTAAAGATGATCTAAAATATTGGAAATAGAATGGAGAAAATACAAAAAAGGTTTAATAAGGACCTAGAAAAACTAAACAGCAAACAAACAATGATGAACAACAAAATAAATGAAATTAAAAATTCTCTAGAAGGGATCAATAGCAGAATAACTGATGCAGAAGAATGGATAAGTGACCTGGAAGATAAAATAGTGGAAATAACTACTGCAGAACAGAATAAAGAAAAATAATGAAAAGAATTGAGGACAGTCTTAGAGAGCTCTGGGACAACATTAAATGCACTAACATTCAAATTATAGGGGTCCCAGAAGAAGAAGAGAAAAAGAAAGGGACTGAGAAAATATTTGAAGATATTAAAGTTGAAAACTTCCCTAATATGGGAAAAGAAATAGTCAATCAAGTCCAGGAAGCACAGAAAGTCCCATACAGGATAAATCCAAGGAGAAACATGCCAAGACACATATTAATCAAACTATCAAAAATTAAATACAAAGGAAAAATATTAAAAGCAGCAAGGAAAAAACAACAAATAACATACAAGGGAATCCCCATAAGGTTAACAGCTGATCTTTCAGCAGAAACTCTGCAAGCAAGAAGGGAGTGGCAAGACATATTTAAAGTGATGAACGGGAAAAACCTACAACCAAGATTACTCTACCCAGCAAGGATCTCATTCAGATTCGACCGAGAAATTAAAAGCTTTACAGACAAGCAAAAGCTAAGAGAATTCAGCACCACCAAACCAGCTTTACAACAAATGCTAAAGGAACTTCTCTAGGCAGGAAACACAAGAGAAGGAAAAGACCTACAATAACAAACGCAAAACAATTAAGAAAATGGGAATAGGAACATACATGTCGATAATTACCTTAAATGTAAATGAATTAAATGCTCCCACCAAAAGACATAGACTGGCTGAATGGATACAGAAACAAGACACATATATATGCTGTCTAAAAGAGACCCACTTCACACCTAGGGACACATACAGACTGAAAGTAAGGGGATGGAAAAAGATATTCTATGCAAATGGAAATCAAAACAAAGCTGGAGTAGCAATTCTCATATCACACAAAAGAGACTTTAAAATAAAGACTATTACAAGCGACAAAGAAGGACACTACATAATGATCAAGGGATCAATCCAAGAAGATATAACAATTGTAAATATTTATGCACCCTACATAGGAGAACCTCAACACATAAGGCAAATGCTAACAGCCAAAAAGGGGGAAATCGACAGTAACACAATCATAGTAGGGGACTTTAACACCCCATTTTCACCAATGGACCGGTCATCAAAAATGAAAATAAATAAGGAAACTCAAGCTTTAAATGACACATTAAACAAGATGGACTCAATTGATATTTATAGGACATTCCATCCAAAAACAACAGAATACACTTTCTTCTCAAGTGCTCATGGAACATTCTCCAGTATACATCATATCTTGGGTCACAAATCCAGCCTTGGTAAATTTAAGAAAATTGAAACCATTTCAAGTATCTTTTCTGACCACAATGCTATGAGACTAGATATCAATTACCGGAAAGAAATCTGTAAAAAATACAAACACATGAGGCTAAACAATACACTACTAAATAACCAAGAGGTCACTGAAGAAATCAAAGAGGAAATCAAAAAATACCTAGAAACAAATGACATGAGAAAACACGATGACCCAAAACCCATGGGATACAGGAAAAGCAGCTCTAAGAGGGAAGTTTATAGCAACACAATCCTACTTCAAGAAACAAGAAACATCTCAAATAAACAACCTAACCTTACACCTAAAGCAATTAGAGAAAGAAGAACAAAAAACCCCCCCGAAGTTGGCAGAAGGAAAGGAAGCATAAAGATCAGATCAGAAATAAATGAAAAAGAAATGAAGGAAACAGTAGCAAAGATCAATAAAACTAAAAGCTGGTTCTTTGAGAAGATAAACAAAATTGATAAACCATTAGCCAGACTCATCAAAAAAAAAAAGGGAGAAGACTCAAATCAATAGAATTAGAAATGAAAAAGGAGAAGTAACAACTGACACTGCAGAAATAAAAAGGATCGTGAGAGATTACTACAAGCAACTGTATGCCAATAAAATGGACAACCCAGAAGAAATGGACAAATTCTTAGAAAAGCACAAGTTTCCAAGACTGAACCAGGAAGAAAGAGAAAATATAAACAGATCAATCACAGACACTGAAATTGAGACTGTGATTAAAAATCTTCCAACAAACAAAGCCCAGGACCAGATGGCTTCACAGGCGAATTCTATCAAACATTTAGAAAAGAGCTAACACCTATCTTTCTCAAACTCTTCCAAAATATAGCAGAGGGAGGAACACTCCCAAACTCGGTCTATGAGGCCACCGTCACCCTGATACCAAAACCAGACAAAGATGTCACAAAGAACGAAAACTACAGGCCAATATCACTGATGAACATAGATGCAAAAATCCTCAACAAAATACTAGCAAACAGAATCCAACAGCACATTAAAAGGATCATACACCATGATCAAGTGGGGTTTATCCCAGGAATGCAAGGATTCTTCAATACACAAATCAATCAATGTGATAAACCATATTAACAAATTGAAGGAGAAAAACCATATGATCATCTCAACAGATGCAGAAAAAGCTTTCAACAAAATTCAACACCCATTTATGATAAAAACCCTCCAGAAAGTAGGCATAGAGGGAACTTACCTCAACATAATAAAGGCCATATATGACAAACCCACAGCCAACATCGTTCTCAATGGTGAAAAACTGAAACCATTTCCACTAAGATCAGGAACAAGACAAGGTTGTCCATGCTCACCACTATTATTCAACATAGTTTTGGAAGTTTTATCTACAGCAATCAGAGAAGAAAAAGAAATAAAAGGATCCAAATAATTAAAGAAGGAGTAAAGCTGTCACTGTTTGCAGATGACATGATAGTATACATAGAGAATCCTAAAGAGGCTTCCAGAAAACTACTAGAGCTAATCAATGAATTTGGTAAAGTAGCAGGATATAAAACTAATGCACAGCAATCTCTTGCATTCCTATACACTAATGATGAAAAATCTGAAAGAGAAATTAAGGAAACACTCTTATTTACTATTGCAACAAAAAGAATAAAATACCTAGGAATAAACCTACTTAAGGAGACAAAAAATCTGTATGCAGAAAAGTATAAGACACTGATGAAAGAAAATAAAGATGATACAAACAGATGGAGAGACATACCCTGTTCTTGGATTGGAAGACTCAACATTGTGAAAATGACTATACTACCCAAAGCAATCTACAGATTCAATGCAATTTGTATGTAACTACCAATGGCATTTTTCACAGAACTAGAACAAAAAATTTCACATTTTATATGGAAACTCAAAAGACCCCGAATAGCCAAAGCAATCTTGAGAAAGAAAAACGGAGCTGGAGGAATCAGGCTCCTGGACTTCAGACTATACTACAAAGCTACAGGAATCAAGACAGTATGGTACTGGCACAGAAACAGAAATATAGATCTATGGAACAGGATAGAAAGCCCAGAGATAAACCCACGCACATATGGTCACCTTATCTTTGATAAAGGAGGCAAGACTATACAGTGGAGAAAAGACAGCCTCTTCAATAAGTGGTGCTCTGAAAACTGGACAGCATGTAAAAGAATGAAATTAGAACACTCCCTAACACCATACACAAAAATAAACTCAAAACAGATAAAGACCTAAATGTAAGGCCAGCCACTATAAAACTCTTAGAGGAAAACATAGGCAGAACACTCTATGACATAAATCACAGCAAGATCTTTTTTGACCCACCTCCTAGAGAAATGGAAATAAAAACATAAATAAACACATGGGACCTAATGAAACTTAAAAGCTTTTGCACAGCAAAGGAAACCATAAACAAGACGACAAGACAACCCTCAGAATGGGAGAAAATATTTGCAAATGAAACAACTGACAAAGGATTAATCTCCAAAATTTACAAGCAGCTCATGCAGCTCAATATCAAAAAAACAAACAACCCAATCCATAAATGGGCAGAAGACCTCAATAGACATTTCTCCAAATCACATATACAGATTGCTAACAAACACTTGAAAGGATGCTCAATGTCACTAATCATTAGAGAAATACAAATCAAAACTACAATGAGGTATCACCTCACACCGGTCAGAATGGCCATCATCAAAAAGTCTACAAACAATAAATGCTGGAGAGGGTGTGGAGAAAAGGGCATCCTCTTGCACTGTTGGAGGGAATGTAAATTGATACAGCCACTTTGGAGAACAGTATGGAGGTTCCTTAAAAAACTAAAAATAGAACTATCATATGACCCAGCAATCCCACTACTGGGCATATACCCTGAGAAAACCATATTTCAAAATGAGTCATGTACCACAATGTTCACTGCAGCTCTATTTACAATAGCCAGGACATGGAAGCAACCTAAGTGTCCATCAACCGATGAATGGATAAAGAAGATGTAGCACATATATACGATGGAATATTACTCAGCCATAAAAAGAAACAAAATTGAGTTATTTGTAGTGAGGTGGTTGGACATACAGTCTGTCATACAGAGTGCAGTAAGTCAGAAAGAGAAAAATAAATACCATATGCTAACACATACATATGGAATCTAAGAAAAAAAAAAAAGATCTGAAGAACATAGGGGCAGGACAGGAATAAAGATGCAGACATAGAGAATGGACTTGAGGACACGGGGAGGGGGTAGGGTAAGCTGGGACGAAGTGAGAGAGTGGCATGGACTTATATATACTACCAAATGTAAAAAAGATAGCTAGTGGGAAGCAGCCGTATAGCACAGGGAGATCAGCTCGATGCTTTGTGACCACCTGGAGGGGTGGGTTAGGGAGGGTGGGATGGAGACGCAAGAGGGAAGAGATATGGGGATATATGTATATGTATAGCTGATTCACTTTGTTATAAAGCAGAAACTAACAGACCGTTGTAAAGCAATTATACTCCAAAAAGATGTTAAAAAAAAAATTTCCAAATATGAAAGAAAAAAAAAAAGGCTTGTCTTTATCTCACCTGACTAGCACTCTCAACTAAAGAGTGCTAAACCTGATAATGGGACACAGAATTTTTGTTGAAAACATTTATAGGCAAATGTTTTAGTCCCTGCTACCCAGTGCAATGAACAACAGTTGGAGCAAACAGCAGATGAACCAAAAATCTTGGGAGGAAAATCTCAGAGTGGGAAACTTAGAAAGACACACGTGCCCAGGTTCAAGGTCATGTTTAGTTGTGTTCATCCTCAGGAAAGACCTGAAAAAGCCCTACACTCTCACCTCTGGATGACTTTGAGGCTCTGAAGAAGCAGGAAGTGAAGGTTAATGTAGGGTGGTCAGCCCCCTGGCTGAGTGCTGAAGGCATGTCAATACACACAGAAGCCCCTCTGCAAAGACTGGGAGTTTGTTTGGTTCTAGGCATTGAAGGAAATCCCTATCCAATCATTAGCTGATCACTAAGCTAGGGCTATTCAGGGACCTTGAACAGCCAAAATAATTATGACAAGAAAAACAAAGCTGGAAGACACACACTTCCTGATTTCAAAACTTATTACAAAGGTAGAGTAATCAAAATAGTGTGGTACTGGCATAATGATAGACATATAGAACAATGGAATAGAACTGAGAGTCCAGCAATAAACTCATATAACTGTGGTCAACTGCTTTTCAAAACAGATGCCAAGACCATTCATTGGGGAAAGAATAGTCTTTTCAACAAATGGTGCTGTGACAACTGGATATCCACATGCAAAAGAATGAAGATGCATCCTTATCTCACACCATATATAAAAATGAAGGCAAAATGGATAAAAGGTCTAAATGTAAAACTAAAAGTGCTTAGAAGGAAATACAGGTTTAAGTCTTCACAACCTTAGGTTAGGCAATGGTTTCTTAAATAAGACTCCAAAGTCACAAGCAACAAAAGAAAAAATAGATAAAACTAGACTTCATCAAAATTGAAAGCATTTGTACATCAAAGGACACTACCAAGAGAGTGCAAAGACAGTCCACACAATGGGAGAAAATATTTGTAAATCATGTATCTGTTATTGGGCTAATATTCAGACACATAATGAACACTTACAACTCAATAATAAAAAGACAAACCACACGACTGAAAAATGTGCAAGGGATCTGAACACACATTTCTCCAAAGAAGATTTGTAAATGGCCAATATGCATAAGAGAAGATGCTCAACATCATCGGTCACTAGGTAAACACAAATCAAAGCCAAAATGAGATACCAACTCACACCTACTAGGATGGCTGTAATCAAATAACAGATAATAACAAGTGTTTATTAGGATGTAGAGAAGTTGGAACTCTCATACTTTCCTGATGGGAGTGTAAAATGGTGTAGCTATTTTGGAAAACAGTTTGGCAGTTTCTCAAAAAATTACCATATTATCCAACAGTTCCACTCTCAGGTATATATCCAAGAAAATGGAAAACTTATGTCCACATAAATACTTGTACACAGATGTTCTTAGCTACATTATTCATAGTAGCCAAAAACTGGAAACACTACAAATGTTCATTAAATGAATGCAAAACAAAATGTGGTATATTTATCTACACAATAGAATATAATTCAAAAATAAAAAGGAATGAAGTACTGATATATGCTACAACATGGATGAACCTGGAAAACACTGTGCTAAGTAAAAGAAGCCAGACACAAAGGGCTTCATATTCTGTGACTCCATTTATTTAAAATATCAATAATAGGCAAATCCCTGGGGACGGAAAGTAGACTGATGGTTGCAGAGAATAGAAAGAGAGGGAAGTTGGGAGTGACTGCTAACAGGTACAGGGTTTCTTGGAGACATGATGGAAAAGTTCTGGAATTAGATAGTGGTTATAGTTGCACAGCATTGTGAACATACCTAAAACCTCTGAATTGGACACTTCATACTGGTTGAAATGGTGAATTTTATGTTATGTGGATTTAATCTCATTCATAATAATAAAGCTCATGCTGACGACAGGCTTTCTTTTTGTAAAATAAAAAGTGCTGCCAAGCAACAAAATAAATCAATGTTGGTTTGCACCATATGATAAATGAGAGAACTGTTGCAACAAAAGCATTCCAACAGTCTTCTCTGTATGCACTATGGCAGGATTGTTCAGCTTTTGTTTTCTGGACATATTCCATGGTACGACCTATAATTTCCCCAATTTCCCACTGACCCTCATGCCAAGTGGCCTGGAGACCTTGCTTCTTGCCCCTAGAGGTCCTGGCATATCTGGCTGAATGACCAGTGTCCAGCTGGAGCGACAGTGTCAATCACTTCCCCCACCACTGTAGGCTTGCACGAGCAAGCTGGCCTTCACTGCTTGCGTCTGCAAGCACTTGTTTTCATCACTGAGTGTCCTGCTTGCTGTCCTTGAAAGGGAAACGTTAGCTGACACTGTATTTTAAAAAGGTTAGGAAAAGAAGTTACTGCTGGTCATCTTTAATTTAACTACGTGTTAAAGTGAGAACTCTGTACGTGTGCCTCACACACTCCTAGATGCAACCTTGGTGGAAGACAGAAGTGCACAGTGGAGGTCCATCCTGGTTATTGTAATGTCATTATTAATAATAAGGCTTTGTTTAAAAACAAAACCCCAAAATCTGAGGCAAATGCTAAATAGGAAAGGATGCCAGGAAAAGAGGTTAATCTGGACTTCCCAGTCAAATCAGGACATGTGTCGTGCTAATTCGAATGCAAGCCATTGAAGGATAACTGTCAAATGCTGGCACAGAAATTAAGTCTACAGAGGAGAGGGGTGGAGATCACGTCTGGTCCCTTAAAGGCTTGTGTTTTGTGCTGTAATAATATCATGTAATAATAATAATAGGTAAATAGAGGGGAGAAAGGACGATCTGGGAAGAGTCTGAAAAGGGGCAGAAAAGCAAAAGGTTCATTTAGAAAGGAACAGAGAAGTTTCCCATGAGGTTCATCTGTTATTGAGTATTGACAGAAGTCATGTTTTAATTTGATTACCTATATTTTCCAGCTGTCTGTATACAAACTATGCCTAGGTACTGTTCACATTATCTAACTTCTGGCTCAATGCCTCGTTTTCAAAATAATAAGGAGAAGAACAGGAAAAAGTATTAAACAGCTTGCAAAAGCAAGGGCATTTTCTCTATCTCCTAGTAAATATGTAAAGTCCTCAAAATAGTACATGAATGAATAACCATCATTGGTATGGATAACCCTTAAAATTCCTGTTAAAACATTGAGATTTATTTTTAAAAGACTTCCTTCCATTAGGTTTATTAAAGACTTAGCACCCACCAAGATGAAGCATAATAATGAAGGAGACTCTAACTGAGGGTATGTCATGTACTTTCCACCCTGCCCAAGCTGACAGTTGCTTCTGGCTTTCTAAGCTCCTGTGCAGAGCCACAAAATCCTTCCCAGAAAGCACTAAGTGCCCAGAGCCTTTCTCCTCTTTCCTCCCCACAGATTTCTCCAGAGCCTTTGCTGCCACAGAGACCACAAGTGGCTGGATGTTTACCAGTACATTTGATCCTGTTTTCAGCCTACAGTCTGAAAGTTCTTACTGCTGTAATTTGGCATTTCCAAAGTTTTGCCAGAAATGTGTGCAAATAACTACTTTTGCAATTTAGGTAGATATAATTCCGTTTCCAGAGTAAAACTAGTCACACAAGAGTTTCCAAGGAAGCTGCTGCATAGCACAGGCAGATCAGCTCAATGCTTTGTGACGACCTAGAGGGGTGGGATAGGGAGGGTGGGAGGGAGGCTCAAGAGGGAGGGGATATGGGGATATATGTATACGTATAGCTGATACACTTTGCTGTACAGCAGAAACTAACCCAACATTGTAAAGCAGTCATACTCCAATAAAGATGGGGAAAAAAAAGAAGAGTTTCCAACAGATACTCCTTAATGGATCTTCTGTCCTCTAAATTATCTCCCATCCTTCTCACCCTATTAGGTGTAGCTTTCTGAAAATGGCACTTTCCTGTAGGAATCAAAGTGTTTCAGTTATCATCACACTTACAGGAAAAAGTTAATTGGGTACAAAGGTGTTGTTTGTTTGTATTTCAATTTGTTGTTTGTATTCCCTGAAGCGGGGAACTATTATGGATCCAAAACATATTTTCATCTACTATTCAGTTGGATTTTCATGGAGATTATAAATCTTTGGACAATAAATTTAGAATATGGGATGAGCATCATAATTAGAAAGTCTGAGCTGAAATCTGTATTTTAAAATTTATGAGGCATCAAAATGAGGTTTTTCAAGGATTATAAAAGTGGAGGAACTATATGCTTTATCTACATAATCTTGAAACACCAACTTACTTAAGCCATTTCTGAGGGAGAAAAAGTCTATTAAATCAACTGCTGACTGCCTTAGATCAGAACATGAAGTAGAGGTTCTTGTCCCAACAGAGTGATGACTTACAGTTTTATTGTCAGAAAAATTCAGATGTGTCAGTGATGAAACCAAAAATGAAAAAACAAATATTCATTTTAAAAGTTAGAAGTGAGCTATATAAAATAGTTTAGACTTAGTAAAACTTCATGTTTAGCCCTAGACACTTGTGACCTGGTGTCAGACTTCCACTCCATGGAGAGGCAGGCGGCTGGCTAGAGAGTGGCAGGAAGCCAGTCAGGTCAGAGAGCAACTACTTTTTTACTGTTTTAAGAAAAATTCAATTTAAAAATTAGATTTATGAGAAAGGGTCATGAAAAGTTGAACAGTTTCTCCCAGGAGAAGACAGAATGGCTGTCACAAGAACAGGACTTTTTATTCTCAAGGATGGTAACCTGAAATTAAGCGCAAGGTCATGGCCAAAGCTGGCTGTGGGCTGAGTAACTGAGCTGCCTTGAGTCAGGGTCAAGCTGAGCGGGGAAGCACTTGGGACGGTGCCAGGGGTTAGAGCCCTTTCCTCAGAAAACCAAGAGAAGGCAGATTGAAATGTGGCATTTCCTGGAAGAGAGAGGAGACATTTTTCTTAAGGGTTAAATCCAAAGGAAATGTTATCCTTTATTATCTCAGGTATACTGGATATCGATATTTTCTGCAAATGTACTTCTCCTGGTTTCTTATTCTGTGAGCTCTTAAGAGCAGAGTGCAGGAGTCCAAGGCCTGGTGCTTGCAGGGCTGGCTTGGGTTAAGAATGCCTAGTGACCAGTGTACCACCAAAGTGTCAGGGAGAAGAGATGCTGCTGCCCTCTTCTTTACGAGTCACCAGTGAAGGGAAGTTTCATTTGATGCCACCAACTTTGAAGGAGCTGCTCAGTCCTCTGTGGTTTCCTTAAAGCTAAACGGAGTCAAACTCCTTTTGGTATGGAGACACAGGCATAAAAAAAATATCCCATCTGCTTACATACAGATGGCCAACAGGCACATGAAAAGGTACTCAACATCACTAATTACTAGAGAAATGAAATCAAAACCACAATGAGGTATCACTTCACACTGCTCACAATGGCCATCATCAAAACGTCTATAAATAATAAATGCTGGAGACGGTGTGGAGAAAAGGAAACCCTCCTACGCTGTTGATGGGAATGCAAATTGGTGCAGCCACTGTGGAGAATGGTGGAGGTATGGTATGGAGGTTCTTCAAAAAACTAAAAATAGAGCTACCTTGATCCTGCAATCCCACTCCTGGGCATATATCCAGAAAAGACGAAAACTCTAATTCGAAAGGATACATGCACCCCAATGTTCAGAGCAGCTCTATTTACAATAGGCAAACGTGGAAGCAACCAAAATGTCCGTCGACAAATGAATGGCTAAAGAAGATTAAAGAAGATGTGGTATATATATATATATATATACATATATATATACACACACACACACACACACACACACACACACACACACATATACATACACACAATGGAATACTACTTGGCCATAAAAAAGAATGAAATTATGCCATTTGCAGCAAAATGGATGTACCTAGAGATTATCATACTAAGTGAAGTAAGTCAGATAGAGAAAGACAAATATTATGATATCACTTATATGTGGAATCTAAAAAATAGTTCAAATGAACTTATTTACAAAACAGAAACAGACTCACAGACCTAAAAAGCAAACTTATATTTACCAAAGGGGAGGGTGTAAGGGATAAATTGGGAATATGGGGTTAACAGATGCACACTACTATATATAAAATAGATAAGCAACAAGGATTTACTGTATAGCACAGAGAACTATATTCAGTATATTGTAATAAACTATAATGGAAAAGGATTTTTAAAAGAATACAGACATATACATATATATGTATAACCAAATCACTTTGCTGTACACCTGAAATTAACACACTATTGTAAATCAACTATACTTCAATAAAAATTTTTTTTTAAATCCCATCTTCCTCTAATTTGTCAAAGCTAGATTTGGTTTTGCCTTAGAAATGAGGACAATAAGCCTCAGTTAAACCTTTGAAGTGCTCTGTGTTCAACACTTTGTGTCCGATTTCTAATCAAGGCCCCTAGACTTAATGCCACCCCATTCTTGGGTTTGCAGCTGTCATTATGGATGAATTGGAGCCAGAAACATACACCTGCCTCAAGTCCCTGTATTCGTACTGAACACCTTTTCTAACAGAAACAGGCCAGGAGGATACTCATTCCCCCCTGTGCTATCCTGCTCCACATTGATACACAGAACAGCCCACCTTGAGAAAGGCATCGCCGTTTGAAAAGGTGAGATGACATAGGCATAAACTCAAATTAGTGCCATATGTTGAAAAGCCTTTGTTACTTATGCCTGAACCAGATGCTTCTATCCCGTACGTTATATTTGCAATCAATCATTTTTAGCTCTTTTTCTTGATGCAATGTCAATTTAATAAAAGGATGGTGCTTACTTTTTTCTTCATGACTGTGAAAGCTCTCATGGCCAAATAACCTCACTATTTCATCTCAGAAAGGTTCCCCTTGGAATTAATTACTTTGAAATCAAAGTATCCACAGCTCCTTTTAAAAACATCATTGGCACTTCTTCCCAACAGATTATCCACCATAATTGAATCAGATTTTCACCATGATGTCACAGAGAAGAATTAGAGCCATAAAAATACATGGTGAACCATTACAATGTAACCCAATTATTCCATGGCAGTTTTCAAATGATATTCTTATTATTACTTTACATTGTAAAATGGATTTTTAAATGTCCTGTTGTGGAATTAAGCCTGAAATTTAAACATGGACATATGGGATCCATGAAATTCTGCCTGGAGTGCAACATACATCATCAACATTGTGTAAATGTATTACTACTCGTTTTTTAAAAATATTAACTGAAGTATATATTGCTCTTTTGAAAGTTTAGAGAAAGTTGACTTTCAAATAAGGTGACTCTCAGATAATAAAACCCATTCCCCAAGCTCCCCAAGAACATCCCTCCCATTATTTTGTTTTCTGCCTCTTAGTTTTTCCTTTCTCCATGCACTACCCCAGCATCTGCCTCTTTCACTATTTCCTAATGAAAACCTATATCAATTTTCTTGATCTTGAGCTGATTCAGATCGAAGACACAGTCAGCTCAGGCTTTTTTCCTTGTAGACCCACTGAGCATTTCATCCTCATCTGTTACTGAAAAATTGGATATGGGGCTACAGGGTATGGGGGTATAGGGCTGGATTCAGGTACAATTAGATTCAGGGCTAAAATAATTCATTGCATTGGATAACTATTTTTCGCCATCCCGTGGTTGAGCCTCCTGCTATACTGGCTTAATGCTCAGACTCCGTGATGAACCCCTGACAGCTTGAGCTCTCTCTGTGTTGTAATTAAATGCATATAGTAGCTAAAACCTCTCAGGTGGGCAAAAGAGCAAGAGTTTTCAGAAAGTTCTCTTACAAGTCTGAGGTTCACTCTGCCTGGACCAGGTTAAGCCATATGCATCTCTTGAATCAATCATTGTAGTCACGGGAATATGATATAGTAATTGGCTTAAACCATGATCATATGTTGACCCTGAGTCTTGGGGGGAAAGCCCCCCAAGACTACATAGATCCAGCAGACAGGGTGGATTCCTCACCCCCAAAGTCAGAGACTATAACGAGAAAAAGAATTGAGTTGGGGAGGTAAATGACTAATATGGTCAAGAATGATCTTTCTACCCAGCCTCTATAGCCTGAGCACCTAGCACAGTGCCTGGCACAGTGTAGACTGTTCACTGAAAGAATAAATGTGTGGTACATATGCGTTACTGTACCCTCCATGTTTCCTTCCCTTGTTCCAGCCCAACAACTTTTCCAGTGCAGAAAGGCATCTGGTGAATTCTTAGCTGACATCCACTGAGTATTCCTTTAACCACATGTCTTTCCTTTTTTTTATACAGTTGAGCTCTGCCCAGGAAGGTGAGAGTCATTTGAGTTACTCTGGAGCAATCCAATTGTTTCTGAAGAAATGAAGTGCAATTGAGTTGCTTGTTGATATCTTCAGGGGCAACTGAATAGTGTCTGATAGAGTTGGGAGCCATTCAATTGCATCAGAAAACTTCTCACTGTTCAACTGGGCTTAAAAATTATTATGCCCATACATAACTCTACCTCCATGACATGTAATAATTGTTCTCTGCATGAAAGACAGCCTAGGGGAAGACTTTTTAAACAATTTTTGACCCATAATATTAATCTATTTTTTAGTCATCAAAAATAAATCTGAATGTTCTTCTAATGGCTATAAAGAAAGCTAGAGAGAATTTTTCTAAACAAATAGCTATTTAAATAGGTGGAACTGTGGCAGTAGTGGCCAAAAGCAGAAATCTAGCAGAAGATGCAAATTGCAATCCTAAAGTTAGAGAAAGAGGCCTTCTAGAAGAGAAAAGAGGACCTTACAGAAGGCTTGCTCCAAGAGGTTTTTTCCTGTGGACCTAATTAGGGGTAAGGAATGTGCTGTTCAAGACCTCTCCTCAAAAAAATTTCAGTTCAGAGAATTCTACTTTGATTTATTATGAGGCTGAGAGTGAATGTAATATAACAAATTAGGTAAATTCACATAAGTGAATTTTCAATCCTTTGGGCTCACCTACTCTGACTTTGAAGGCTTCATGAGATTCATCCTGACTTTTGTTCCATTATTTGCAACAAATAACTGAATATAGGGAATGGAACACGGCGGGCAAGAGGGTCACGTTACTCTATTTAGTTACCATAGCAGCCTGTCCTTTGATTAACTATCAAATAGGCAGTTTGTCTTTGGCAGTCAAGGTCGGCTTCCCCAGCCATGTCTCTCAGAACTCTCCACCCCTTGGTGGAGACAATTTTTATCTCTCAACTGCCCAGTAGCCCGTGCCCTCCCTCCCATTTACCAAATTGTGTTCTTCAATAGCTCACACAGGATTCACTTTGTTATAAAGCAGAAGCTAACACACCATTGTAAGGCAATTATACTTCAATAAAGATGCTTAAAAAAAAAAAATAGCTCACACACATTTAGCGATACGTGACAATGACTTAAAATGCTGCACCACTGTGGATATTTGAGTTTTGATACGTATCCGAGCCTTAAAGTCATTACATATCAGCAGTGGAATTGCAGACCCCGTCATGGAGGAGACAAGACTCCAAGGGATACTGAACTTCTTGACCTGAGCGTGGGTCATGTGGATGTGGTCAGTTGTACACTAAGGATGTACTTTTCTGTGTGCATATTATACTTCAATTCAGCATTAAAGAAAAATATCCAGGAGAGAGATAAGGAAGTCTGTATTAAAGTCAGAGTGGAGAGAAGTAGTCTCATTTCAGAGATTTCAGCAATCAAATCAACAGGGCTTGACAATTAATTGAATGTGAGCAAGGGAGCCAGGAGTCATAGTGGTTGGGATGCCAGGTTGATAACATTAGCACTAACCAAGATGGGGTTTATGGAAGAAGAATATAGGAGAAGAATAGGTTTTAGGGGAAGATAACAGGTTTTATTTTTGGATATGTTGAGCTTGAGCCATTGAGGCAATAGACAGCTTTGAAATAAAGTTCAGTATCTTGGGAGTGAAGAGGAGCCCAGAAATAGATGTAGAGCATTGATGTGTCAGTGGTAAATGAAGCGATTGTCAGTTGAAAGTTAGCCAGGAGAATGTATTTGAATGTATTCTTTCAGAAGAAAAGTAGATTGAGCTTGGACCCTTGGGGAGCATCAATATATTACACATTCTCTCTCTCAGTAGATTGATAGGTAGGTAGAGATACAGATGTATATATATATAATATGTATGTATGTCTAGACAGAGAAAGAGAGAGGAAATGAAGCCACACAGAAGACCAGAAGGGGTGATCAGTAGAACCAGATAGAACAATTTCATGGAAATCAACCATTTTGGCAATATCTCAAGATGCTTTGATTGGATACCATGTAGTAAAAATTTTCTCTCCTTCTTATGTGGAGAATGAAGGAAATGGATTAAAGCCATCGTAGAATCAAAATTTTTAACAATCAATATAGCACGGGTACCCACCAATCAGAATGGACCTTCAACCAATCAGGAGGAATGCTGGCACATAAACCACCTGTGATGTCACACTGGTGCATGTGGCTGAGTGTGCACCTCCCAAGACCCTCATTGATTGCTACTGAGGTGTAGCATAAGGTAGAGGTTAAGAGAGTGGGCTTCAGATCCAGTCTGCCTGAGGTTTATTTCTGGTTCAGCCATATTCTAGCTGTGCGATCTTAGAATAGTCAGCTAGACACAAACTTCTCTGTCTCTATTTCCTTATCTATAGAATGAGGATAATTACAGAGCTGTGAAAAATGAGTTTTAAAAAGTTTTTAGAACAATGCCTGCCATGTGGAGAGCACTAAAAAATGTTAGTTGTTAATATTATTTCTGGAAAATGACCTAGGCCTTGGGGGAAATCAGCCTCCCTCAACACACAGAGTTGAGTCTTGCTCTTTCAGATGTGTTGAATCCATATGCACAGGCAATGATGCATTCATGCAACCATGATCTCCTCTTGGACGAACTCCTAAATTCAATTAGCATCTTTAGTTCAGCTAAACAAAATGTGGGAAAAAATCCCAACTGCTTCAGATACTTTAGTTAGATGAAATCAGTAAGGGAGAAAAAAATCTTTGAAATGAAACCAAAAACTCACATTAGACACATTTCATGGTTGGAACTACAAGAACTTCAAAGGCATTTGCTTTTTTGGAGCAAGGTTTGGGGGTTTTGACTAAAATGCTATTTGAGAAGTGGAATTCAGAAGGGAAGAGACACTTTGTGGTACAACTGTTTCATCTCTGTATCCTGAGATGGACTTTTGCCAGAGTACTTGCTTAAGTTCTGTTTACAGTGGCCATTATTTTGTGGGAAAATAAAAAGAGCTCTTAAGTCACAAATCAAAGAAAAAATCAGAGAAGATATGTTTGAATGAACAAGGAAGAGATCATAAAATGTTTTCTGTGGCTTTCAGAAAAATCTGCTTGTCTGTACTATCTTCTACAATTTGTAAAAACCTACAGAATTGAAAGCTCTGAGAAACCACAGTGGTGGGCCAGCTTAGGAGTAGTTTCTTGGGGATTGTAGGGTAATTGATTAAAAATGAAAATTTCCAGGCTTCCTCCCAGAAGAGTGGGGACAGACCAAGAGAAGGAGAAGAGCATAGTGGGTTCACCATCGTTAAAGGTGGTGGCTCAAATGTCACCTGTGCAGCCTGGCTCACACTTAACACTCAATATTAAATGTTGTTCTTCAGTCTCTTGCTTTCATTTTCATTTTATTTACAGCACTTCTGTTAGGTAGATTGCTTGCTTTCTTGCTTATGTCTATTTCTCCTCTAGACTATAACTCCATGAGGGCAGGGACTATTCTGTTCCTCGTTGTATCTCCAGTTCCCAGAACACTGAGAATACAGAAGGATGCTCAGGCATTTGTGTCGAATGAATGAGTAAATGAATGAGTGAATGCAGTTGCTGTAGTGACTATTTTGAATAAGCTGTTGTGTAAATTCTGTGCCATGTGTATATATTGGTCTAATTGGCATCTGATCAATTTGATAGGGATTTTGACCAAATTAAACAGTACAAACAATCAAAAAATGATCAACCCAGGAATTTCATTCGGAGCCTTAGTTTAGACCTGTTCTAACTGTAACTTTAATTTAGACAGAGAGGTTGAAAATTGTCTTCCTGGTACACCTCTTTCATAATTTTCTTTTCTACTTGGTTGATTTCACAGTCATAATAATAACTAATAATAATAATAATAATAACTAATAATAGAAAATAAATAATATATTATATTGCAGAAAAATTAGGTTGTTGAGGCAAAATGGTCAATCTAGGTAAGTCAAATCAAATCAGGGGCTTAGTGATTACGGAGCAATTGACCTGCAAGTGGCCAGTATACTGACCATTGAATCACCTGATTTAGAGCTTGGACAGAACTCATAACTCTAGACCACACTCTCTGCATGCTTATTTTAAATAACTGAGAAGAACTTTCTAGAGTTTAATAGGTGCTGAATCTTACTATTTGAAAAGCATATAGGTATCATTCATTAGTTTGGGAAATAAGTCTTAGAAAAAGATAGATAAAAAGGAAGAAAGAAGGGAGGGAGACAGGCAGGTAGTAAACACACACACACACACACACACACACACACACCTCTAAAACAAATTCAAACAAAACTCAATTCCCTAAAATCCGAAGCACTTAAAATGAAAATGAAATGGTGTCTCTAAAGCGTATTACCAGAAGCAACATACAAATGAGGGGCCAGCATAGTATCCTGGATGTTCTTATGAGGAAAAAATATAAACTATCTAGCAGCTGGCTCCACTGTTGGAAAAGTTCTCTCGAAAATATATTTTACCAAATGCACTGAATTAGGTAAGTGAGAAAAGGTCTCTTAATATGAAGAAAATGTGAACCATTTTGTTTGCTTGATGTCAACTCTTTGTGGTTCTAAGTGTAAAAACAGAGCATTCTAAAACCACATAGACGAAGCCCTCTGCAAAATCCATGAGGGAGCTTTTGTTCATATCATAATAATGATGACTATTATGGTTCTTCACTGGCAGAAAAAAATTCTGTTGAGGAAAAAGATATTTTCTTCTAGGGGTTAAGTTGCATAAAATCAAAATAGTTCAGTATAAAGTGATGAAGAACTGTGTGGGGGAGAGGATGAACAAAGGTAGTTTTACAGCATAAATGGAATTCGTTTCCATGTTTTGTAGGTATTTGATGACTAAAGGAATTAATGATCATTTTCATAATGTATGCCAGCCTCCATACTAAATATTTTACTTAAGTTTTTTTGTTTTAGCCTCATAATCATCCCATGTAGTACATATCATCACTCCTGTTTCTCAGATGGGGATATAAAACTCAAGGTCAAACAGCTATTGAGAAGTAGAGCCGTCTGGTGGTGAAACCCACACTCCCATGTGTCAGCCAGCAGCTTGAGAAGACTTCATCAAGAGAGTCTGATTCCGGCCTGCCATGAAGATTGGGCTATCCTTCATTTGCTGCAACATGGATGGACCTAGAGATTATCATACTAAGTGAAGTAAGCCAGACAAAGACAAATATTATATCATGTCACTTATATGTGGAATCTAAAAAAAAAAAGATACAAATGAACTTATTTACAAAACAGAAATAGGCCCACAGACATAGAAAACATATGGTTACCAAAGGGGAAAATGGAGGAGGGATAAATTAAGAGTTTGGGTTTAACATTTATATACCACTATATATAAAATAGATAACCAACAAGGACCTACTATATAGCACAGGGAACTATACTCAATATCTTATAATAACCTATAAGGGAAGAGAATGTAAGAAAAGAATATATATTTTTTTATATACCTATATATATAACTGAATCACTTTGCTGTACACCTGAAACTAACACAACATTGTAAATCAACTATATTTCAATAAAAATTTTTTTAAATTAAAAATTAAATAAATGGAGACAACTAATCTAAATAAAAGGCACTCCTTACTGTTCCACTAAAAAAAAAACAAAAAACTGGGGTATCCTGAACTTTGGGATAAGCCAGTTCCCCCCAGAACCTTAATTATCTCGCTCCCTGGAGAGAACAAGGAGGTTAACAGGGTAGAAGACAGCCCTGGTCAACTAGGCAGGATCAGAACACAACCTGAGGACAGATGATACTTGGGCACCATGTGAGGGGTCGTGTTTTGTTCCCACAGCATCTGTAGGCAGATTTTCATACTTCTGACACTATTATGGATTCAAACCTACCAAGAAAGGTTAACAGTCAATTCTGACATTTAAAGATTTAATTGGAAACTAAAGGGGAGAGGGAAATTGGCGTGGTCATGCTGGGATTACAGAATGAATTACATCTAGGTTTACTTGGTGAGATTTACCGGAGGAAAACAATTTGGAAACCAGAGTTTTAGGTAAGGTGGCAAGGCAAATGGGAAGCTGTCCCAGAGACAGAGTAAGGACTTGGAAGAACAAAACAAGAGGAAAGTGGGGAGAAGGGGAAGAAGAGGAGACCTAGAGGAGGGGGCATAATTCAAACTACCAATGAGAGAAGTGGACCAGAGCGACCAGCCTCAGGAGAGGGTCCGTGTGAGGGGCGATGAATTAGATTGAGGGGCATTTGGAGAACTGTGGACTCCATCCTCCTTTTCATCTCTTTACATGAAAATGAAAGATAATTTGTGTGGCAGAAAATAAACAAAAACAAACCCTCTGGGTCTCTGAGTGCACTTGGATTCGTGCAGCCCTGCCACAGCTGCTTAGAAATAATTTCTGAGTCCTCAGCCTTGTCACCAGCAATGAGAACCCCTAGCTTCGTAATGCATGCAGCAGGAGAACGAATGAAAATCAAATGGGAAAAGGCAGGAGAATTCCATGCTGCTTGTCAAGAGACGGGGGAAGCAAAAACATAACCTTGTAATAAAGGGATCGAACGATTGTTAAAACATCCCAGGTACAAGATAAATCATCATCTCAATGACGTGATTGCTTGATTCCCTGGCAGATAATACGCCAGGTGAACTTCTCCCTTTCCGAATAAAGCAATCTTGCCCTAAGACAAGAACAACTTCCCTGCATATTGCAGAGGAAGTGAGAAGTGGCACTTTGGATAAGGGATTGAAAGCACCTGTCAGACGTGTTCTCAGAGCCTGCTGTCCATCCCAGGCTCTGGACACCTGCCGAGAGAATTCTTACTGTTCCGACTAATCCAGCCCCACAAACTGGCGATGGGAATATGCACCTGCCTGGAACTCACCAATGGACAGGTTGTTCTTAAGGAAACAAAGAAACAGTTCGGGTTGCATTGCAGCTCATCTGCATGTCTGTACTGAGTGTGTCTGGCGGAGTTGTCTCATTTTTGACTGTTTCCACACAGAAACCCAGCCACATGTCGCTCCAGCCTGGGTCGGGGCTGTGGAAATGCAGTGTCTTGGCACTTAAGTGGGGTTTAACTGATGGTGAAATTGAATGTGAATTTCAAGCAGGCCATTTCCTTTGAGTACTTCAGGGAAGTGCTGTCATGAAGAGAGGTTTTTAAAACCAAAGAGGAGAGCTGGTCATTAAGCCTCGTGAGTGGCTGAATGTCATTGAAGGTGTTTACAGACTTTGGCCATAATTATATTATTATTTATACATTTCCATAATGAGAACTTAGTTCCAAGGGAGCTCAAATTGTTTTCTACATGCAAGTTTCTTAATCTTTGGAGTATTCCTAAACTGCAGATAGAGGATTAGTTTTATTAGCTCCATTTAGAGAGAGAGAAAAGGAAGGCTTAGGAAGGTTAAGTTTCTAGCTTCTGGTCACTGAGCGCATCACGATGTAAGTTGTGGATGGAACTCACGTTCCTGCCTTCCAGCCCAGGGCTGTTTTCCATTCCACTGGCACAAATGAGAGATGTACGAAAAGGCCTCCTTGTGGCAATAAGACAGGGTTCAGAATATAAGAACAGAGCCGAGAGTAGGGGCGGAGGATGTGAAGCCACAGCTCTGAACAGCACGGCTCCCAGGTTCTTGCTGCTGCACACCCTGCCCCTGGGGGCCCTGAGAACAGGAAGGAGGCAGGTGCGAGGGTGGGGACTCAAAGGCCTTCTCTGCAGCCTAGGAATGAGCGTCACAGTGGAAATTCCAGAAATCTCTACCCCTGTCTTCTTCCTGGGTTAACAGGGAGAGGATGGCGGCCGGGGCAGATGGTGCCATGTGAAGCGTGCTGCTCGGAGATGCGAGACCAAGCCCTGGGCTCTTAGGCAAATCCTTAGCCTCCTCCCCGGGGGCAGCCACAAGCTTGGAACAGCCCACCAGTGGCAGCAGCTCCTGGGAGCCTGTCAGAGATACAGACTCCCAGGCCCCACCTCAGACCAATGGGATCAGTTTCTGCTGTTCACAAGATCTCTAGGTGATTCATACGTTCATTAGCATTTGAGACTCCTTCTTACAGCGGTTAAGTGCAGAGGCTGGATTTATAGCATCTGAATTAGCATCCTTGATTCTCCACTTAAACCATCCATGTGACCCCAGGCATGTTCCTTAACCTGCCTTCACTCATCTGTGAAATTAGGGACAATAAGGCTGTCTGCATCAGAGGTTATTATGAGGATTAAATGAGAGAATCCATTGTATGTAGGTCTACAAGAGAAAATTCACACCATATATTATGAACAATGCCCACTACACAGCAAGTGCTCAATACACATTGCCTTCAGGGTGCCTCTTCTAATTCATTCTAATGTGACTGTACTTGGTAAAATATTTGGAGGGTAACACATTGATTTGCTCTGGGGCCTCCATTCTTTTAGGAATGTTTTATTTTATAACCCATATACTGTGTTGGATCTTTCCTCCAACCAACTCCCTGCTAACCTCCCCACTCCCAGATTTTCGTTTGGGGAGGGGGCAGTTTCCATGTCAGGGATGCCTGTGGAGGCACAAGACCCTCCAAGAGCTTGAGTCAGTCCCTGCCCCACAACTGAGCTACAGCCTCACCCACACCAGCTTCCACCAGGATCCTGAACGCTGTTCAGAACAATGAGTATAAATAGAACAACGGGAGACAGAGCCACCCGCAAAGCCTTGTATTGTCAGGAAGGTCTGGAGGCTGAACTGGCTTGTGATGAGGCAAGGACATAATGAGATGAAACAGGCTGCCTACTGTTCCCTTGACCTTTATTTAGCACACAGAGGTTTTGTATAAAAACACGCACGCTATCAGAATGAATTCTGCCAGCCAGGTAAAGGCCAACCCAGGTTGGTCTATTCACGAAAGATTGCCCTTTCTTTAACTACTAGAAAGAGGTTTATAGGAAGAGGCCCACTTCCATCGGTAAACCCAGAATTACGTTATACAGGCCTTAATGAAGCAGTGGAACCAGGGCCAGTTCCTCACTTGGCCCCCAGCATCCTCAGCCAGGAGAAAAGGGGGTGGCACATAGGGGAGCCTCCCTGACCTCCCTCTTGCGAGCCAGAGGGAACCACATCTCACATTTTTAAAGTTAATTTTCCAATGAGAACATGTCTTCAGGACCCCATGATTAGAATTTCTGAACAAAATATCTAAATTTTTCCCCCTTCTTTCTCTCTTTCCTTCCTTCAGACCATAAGAACGAGAGCAGAGATCTCAGGGTTAAGGGCTAAAATCAGCTGTCATGAATGAAAAGAGGAACAGACTTCATTAAGCAGTTAACCATCTGCTAACCAGAGCACCACCTGGAAATCTGAGACTTCAGAGCTGACAGATATTATATGTTTTTTTTTTTTTTTTTTTTTTTTTTTTTTTTTAAATATTTACTTATGTATTTATTTATTCTAGCTGCGCCAGGTCTTAGTTTTTTTTTAGAAATTCACGTTCTTTTATTTATTTATTTATTTATTTATGACTGTGTTGGGTCTTAGTTTCTGTGTGAGGGCTTTCTCTAGTTGTGGCAAGTGGGGACCACTCTTCATCGCGTTGCGCGGGCCTCTCACCATCGCGGCCTCTCTTGTTGCGGAGCACAGGCTCCAGACGCGCAGGCTCAGTAATTGTGGCTCACGGGCCCAGTTGCTCCGTGGCATGTGGGATCTTCCCAGACCAGGGCTCGAACCCGTGTCCCCTGCATTGGCAGGCGGATTCTCAACCACTGCGCCACCAGGGAAGCCCCTTATATGTTTTTTAAACAGGTAAGATCCAGAAGTGGTAGTGATGTCTCCCCAGACAACCTGCTCAATTAAGAGGTGTTGCTACACAGGGCTGCTGATGCAAATTCAGATCTTTCTTTTCTCCCACTCTTTCCTCTGCCTCTCAGCAGTCTGTTTATTTACCCTCTTTATTAACCCCATAAATACACTATGAATATAAACAAGGAGTGGGTGGGATCAAGCCCTGTCATGGCAGGTCCACTGGGGTTTTTAATTCAGACCCCTTCATCCCTGGTCTCTTCCTGGAATGTGGACAACCTCTTAGCTTCCAGGTGTGGACTCTGCCAATGTTACTTGTCATTAGCGGGCACACATATTTACAGCAGGGATAGGATGTAACAGGAAGAAATAGGCTTCCTGCTGTTCTCCTGACATTGATTCAGTTGGAGTGGGGTGCATGTTTATATCAATGTAAAACAGCTGTCACATAAACAAGCCTGCCATAAAGAAGAAAAACAAGAACGAAGTGACTAAACAGGGAGGGAAATACCCGAGATTGAAATATTTACTGGGTGAACAACACACACATATGCAAGCGGATAATTTGTTACTTTAGTTATTAAACATTTAATTTGGTAAAGTTCTAGTCATAAAAGATGAATCCTATAAATGGTTGGGCTTCGGCTTTCTCAAGTAAAACTGGAGCTGGCAAAACTGCTGTGTTGACAGCCTTGCAGGTAGAAATATGCAAAAAGCTGCTGCTTTGGGGGTCTCGGGAGGATTTCTGCAAGATGAATCCCTGTTCATGGCATATCATGGGTGTGCTGACATCTCCATTTTTCATTTATGAAAAATCTGGGTGCCACTTAAACCTTGGCAAGGCCTCAAGAAGCCAAACAGAAAGCATCTAACAGCATTTTCTACTTACTGCTCTGTCTTCCAGGAAATCCCAGCAAACCCTGTAGATTCTGGATGCAGATAGAGATGGCGTGGATCAGCGCTGGCTTCCATAAGGTCTCTCCTCTTTGGGGAAGAAGGAGGCTGGGCAGTCAAGGCTGGACATCAAACCAACCATTAAACCCAAGCCACTCTTCCCACTCCTCAATGTCTTCTATCGGTCCTCAGCCTCCGGCACGCATCAGTATCGCTGGCAGGGCTTGTTAAAACACTAATTGCTTAGACCCCTCCTACCCCCAGAGTTTACCATTCAGGGAGGGGGAGGGAGGGGGGAGAAATCTGCATTTCTAAGGAGTTCCAGTTGTAGTTCTAGCAAGTGTTAACAAGTGATGCAAATGCTGCTGGTCAAGAGATTGCACTTTGAGAATTCTATGTTAGGAAAACTAGGGGGGCTGGGGCATTCCCTGAAAGTCCTGCTCTGTCTTCAATATTTAAGCCTAAACTGCCTTTGGTATCCTGGGGAAAAGTGAGAGTGATTGCCTCTGAGACAATGCCCTCAGGACCAGACCTGACAGGAATGAATACGGCTATTCCTTGAAGAGAAAGGCAGAGACATCTTGGACTTCGCACGCGTACTGTGGGACTTTATTTGGTATCACATCAACCTGGAACGTCTAAGTCGCATGGATCCAGGTCCTCCTCCCATGGCCTGCATGGACCTGCAGGGAAGCCGTACCAGAGACGATGTACAATTCCTTCCCCACACCTCTTACCTGAATGGGAAGATTAATTAGGGATCCTCTCTCCTTCCTCATAATCAGTGTTGCTCAGATGATTTAGAGCAAAAGATCAAGGGAGACTGTCAAATATAGTGGAATGAGTACAGAATACTCCTGTTCTTCTTGAACATTTCCCCAAACACCTCGGTGGCAGGTTGCTGAAACCATGGAACACTCCGTGAAACAATTTCTCATCGCTGATTCACGTCACCACCCAATTTCACAAGCCACCCGAATTTATCTGAAACTTCATATTTTGATAGGAACCTTCACTTTCTTGGTTATCTTTATTTTTTTGCTCATGATTTCTTTACTTGTTTGCTCATTTGCACGTTAACATACTTTTCATAATGAAAAAGAAGTTGTAACACATCACCAGAATTCCTGTGTTCTCCACAAGCATAGAACTTCAAAGACTGTTTGAGATGTGGGTATTTGCTTGAGAGCTCAGGGACTCACTCCCACACGTTAGCCTTGGAGCATGTGTTTCATCAAAATTATAAATTACAACACACCATGAAGCTTTGAGGTTGAAAGAACAAAATTAAATCTTTGCATGCCAAGGGTTGACTGGCCTAGGCTGGCTAGAATTCTGGGTACCAAGCCAGACCCCCTACACTAACTAGCTACGCACTCTTGTCCAGGTCATTTAATCTTTCTGGGCCCCATCTTCCTTATCTGTGCTTTGGCAGTTCCCCTGACTGGTCGGAAGATCACTGTTTTGCAAGGCAGTGCATTCCATTGTTGGGCAGCTCATTCCAAAGTCAAAAGGTTCTTCTGTAATTTATGCCCAGGTCTGACACCCTTTATCATCTACTCACTTTCCCTACTAGTGTCCTCTGGAAAAACACAGATAAGCCTCCTCCCTCATCACATGCTTGAAAACAGCTGTCATGTCCCCTTTAAATTTTCCCTTTTGGTAGTACAGCTGAAGTTCCCTCAGCTGTTTCTCACAGCAGATAACCCCAAAACATACTATAGCTATTGGCAAATAGGAGCATTCAATAAATGTAAGTTAAATAAATGAATACGTGAATAAATGGATAAATGCAGGGGTGGACACAGATGTTAACCTTCCCATACTCTCAAGTTGGTGAACAATCCTCTTTAAGTAAGGTGCCTAGACCTGGCCTCAGTACAGCTGACTTTTCATAATCACCAAGATAACATTTGCAGTTTTAACTAGTCACAATGACTCTAAAGGCCTACACCTGTACGAATGTCATTGGGTTATGGCAAAAAAGAAATCTGAACTGATGCCACCAGGTTGGTGTGACAGTTAAGTCATTTAAATTATTTAGCTAGTGAGGGTACTTAGCTGATGCTCCAACACCCAAATCTCAATTTGACTTTTATTATGCATGTATTTTATAGTGCAAATGATACTCTATCATGGTAACAGAAATCCTGGGAATTTGCAAGGATCTGTGGTCAGATTCCTCTTGAATTATAAAAGTGAAAGATTTTCCAAATGGACTAACAAAGAATCCAGTGGGCTGGTGATTTTCCATTATCTGGTCTCTCTGATAATTGTGGAAGCTGAGCTTTCATCAGTCTTCTTTCTTTAGCTGGTCACACCATCAGATCACACAGGGATTTTTCATAGGAACTGCTCTGCAGTAAGCTCTCCCTCATGCTTTGTCTATGCTTACCACAGATAAAAAGGGGACACTCATCTATCTAAGAGAGATTGGCAGGCTACTCCACTGGCCTCAGAGGGAGATGGGACCTAGGTAGACACTGCTCCTCAGCTTTGTGTGTCAAGAAACTCATCATATCACAGCAGTCATTGCTGTTCAGGCTCTTGGGCCTGAGTCACACAAATCTAACTCCTGAAAGACTGATATATAAACTAAAGTTCCCTTTTAAAATTTCTAATGGGGGCTACAGTTTTACAGTGACTACAATACTTGTGTCTAATATGAAAGGGATTGCTTGTAAAAACCTAGGGAAGCCCAAATAGTAATTAAAAGTTTGCTCAATTGAGCACAGAATCCAAACCAAGAGAACTTAATGCCCTTGTGTTATATAAAATATACCCTCCTAGTGGAAAGTACTCACATCGGCTAAATACTGTCTTTCTTCTTTGGTTTGGGTAAATATTGGCAAATCCACACTATCTAATTTCTCTTTATCTAGACTCTAAGCAGACCACTCACCTCCTATAAACCTATTCTTTCTCTAAATAGGAGAAAAATACAATGGCTTAGGGTATAACCTTCTTAAGGTATATTCCAGGCATGAAGACATTGTAGCTATCATGATTGTAGTAGAAGGATTTCCAGTTCTCTATCAGCTACACGTTTAGAAACTATCTCTTAACATGGATGACCTTTCATCTATTTTAGTTTTCCAATTATTAAAATTTTTGAATAGGTAATGCATGTACATGGTAAAAGACATTTTTTTTTCAAAGGATATCAAAAAATATATATAGTGAAACGTTCTCTCCCACTCCTGATCCCCAATCTGTTATCAGTCTCTTGTGCATCCATCCAAAGATAATATATACATATTATTTTCTTTTGCATTACATAAATGGTAGTATACTATGCACATTGTTTTTTCCTTGTTTATAGAATTATTTTTTAACAGCTGCATAGAATTCCACTATATTGATGTATCATATTTATTTAACTAGTCCCAATAACAATACACATTTAGATTGCTTCCAGTCTGCCATTACAAATAACACTGCAATAAAGAGAGTTGTTTAATTAACATTTCACACCTGTACAAGTATATCTTTGGATGTATTTATAGATGTGGAATTACATTTTTACTGCAATAGATATTGCCTAATATGTCTCCATGGCACTGATCCAATTTATATTCCTACCAGCAATTTATGAGGGTGCCTCTTCCCACACACTCACCACAGAGCGAGTTCATTAGTTATCTATTGCTGTGTAACAAATTACCACAACACTTAATAGCCAAAAACAACATGTATTATCTCACAGTTTCTGTGAGACAGAAATTTAAGAGGAGCATAGCTGGGCAGTTCTGCCTCACTGTCTCTGTTGGTTGACCAATGCAGCAGTCATCCAAAGGCTTACCTGCGGTGGGTGATCCACTTCCAAAATGTTGCACTCACAGGGCTAGTGGCAGAAGGTCTCAGCTCCTTGCTGACTGTTGGCAGGATGGCTCAGTTTCTCTCACCACATGGATTTCTCCTTGGGGCTCCTGGAGTGTCTTCATGACATAGCGATTGGCTTTCCCCGGAGCAAGTGATCCGACAGAGAGGAAGTAGGAAACAGCAGTGCCTGTGGTGACCATTCATGACCTAGTCTCAAAAGTCACAAACCATCATGTTTACTATGTTTTAGTCATTAAAAGTTTGCCGCTAAGTCCAGCCCACACTCAGAGGAAAATCGTTTCCTCTCTTAAAGAGGAAGAGTGTCAGAGAATTTGTGGATATATGTTTAAATCACCACAGTGAGTTATCAAGCTTTTTTTTTTTTTACCAATCTGGTAAGTGAAAATGGTATCTACTGCGGATTTTTAATGAATGCATCACAATTTATTTATGCATTCTATTTTTGATGATATCTACACCTTTTAAAATTGAAGTATTGTTGATTTACAATATTGTATTAGTTTCAGGTGTACAACAAAGTGATTCAGATAGATAGACAGAGGTTTCAATGTGCATTTTCTTATTATGAGTGAGACTGAGTATTTGTAAAAGCTTCATTGAAGTATAATTGACATACACAGAACTACACATATTAAATATATACAACTTGATGAGTTTGGACAAATTGTAAACACTCATGACACTATCACCACAATCAAGATAACAGACATATCCAACACATTCCAAGATAAACAAGACTGACAAAACTTTAGCTAGAATAACTAAGAAAAAAGAGAAAAAAATCAAACTAATAAAACTAGAAATCAAAGAGAAGACATTACAACTAATACCAGAGAAATAAAAAGGATCATAGGAGACTACTATGAACTATTACATGCCAACACATTGGATAACCTAGAAGAAAGAAAGAAATTCCTAGATACATACTTACTGAAACTGAATCATGAAGAAATAGAAAATCTCAACAGACCGATAACAAGTAAGGCTACTGATCAGTAATCAAAACCTCCCAGAAGAGAAAAGCCCATGATCAGATGGTTTCACCAGTGAATTCTGAGTATATTTTTAAAGAATCACTCATATATTCTTTCTGTACACCTTCTATCTGTGATCTTTGTTGATTTTTGTATTGGGGTTTTGGTGTTGTCTAAGGATAGGCATTGTAAATATTTTTCCTGTTTTTTGATTTCCTGTGTGCTGGGAATTTTTTTTTTTTTTTGTCATGCCAACATTTTTTATGGAATTAAATTTTTCAAATGTTTTTTATCTGGAACATCTTAGAAAGACCTGCCCTCTGAGATTTTTTTAAATCCCCCATGTTTTCTTCTGTGTTTTTAATGGTTTATTTCTTTTACATTCAAATCTTTGATTTATCTAAAATGTATTTTGTTATAAGGTGTGATGTAGGAAACCAAACTTTATTTCCCTTCCCCCACAGGCTGACTACCTAGTTTCACTAATATCATTTATTGAATAATTGTTATTTTCTCCTTGCATCAATTAGTGTCCAGTCAGGAAATCTGAAAGCACTCTAAATGTTTCAAACAGAGGGGAATTCAATGCAATGAATTAGTGACAAAGACATTGGACTAAAGGAACAAAGGCAGAAAGTGATATTATTCAGTGATCATGAAGCCCCTAGTACCCCCAGCTGGAAACCACCAGCTGGTGCTCAACACTGAACTGCTGGCAGCAGGGTCATTGCTTTTTTTTTTGGAATCTCACTGTGGACACTGAGCAAAAACCCAGAAACTTAAACTTTCATGATGGTGCTGAAACCACTGCCATTCTCACTCATGCTGGTGGAGCCCGAATTGCCAGCCATTAATACCACTACTGCTGCAGGAAGAGGCCCTGGGAGCATAAAAATGGCTCCTTCTTACTTCTCACTCCTCAATCCCAACCAATACCTCCCATTCACAGAACCTGACCAAAGGAAGCTGATGAGGAAATCTAGAAAAATAGCACACTGGCTTTCAGCCAGCACCCTTGTAACACATGAGAGCATGGAAGGTTAAGAATGGAACTCAGTGCTAACCAGAAAATCAGCCCACCCACTGATTTGAAAAGCCATGTTTATCACACAATAAATTTCTCCACATGTGAGGGTTTATTTCTAGATGCTCTAGTTTTCTCCATTAGTCTATTTACTGTTTAGTGTTAACACTGTTTTGAATATTATGTGTTCATATCTAGTAAAGACAATTTCCTCTCATGTTTCCTTTTAAAATTTTTCTAGCTTTCCTGGGTTATTTATTTTTCCATATAAATTTAGCTTGCCTAGGTCCAAAAAACTTCAGTTTGCATTTTATTGAAAGTGTATTATAATTTTAGCATATCTTAGGGAGAATTAATTTCTTGATGATGATACAATTGGGAATGCAAATTCCCAATTTGCATTCAGTACACTGTTCATTTGTTTAAGTCTCCTTTTGTGATCCTCACTAGTATTTAAAATGTTCTTTCTATAGATCTTGAACATTTCTTGTTAAGTTTACTCATAAGTATTTCATACATTTTGTATTTATTCTGGGGGTCTCTTATTCTGATTGATTACAGTTCACATATATGAAAGCTATTGATTTCCATATATGATCCATGTTCAGTTATCCTACTGAATTCCCTGACTGTAACAGTACTTCAACTTACTCTCTCTTCGATTTTTGAGGCAGTTATATTATCTGCTAATAATTAGAATTTTATGTCCTCTGTTTCCATTTTTAAACCATTCTTTTTTTTCTCTTCTAATTGTGCTGAAGAACACCACCAGACCATGATAAATAATAGCAGTGATAGAGTGTCCGTTCCTTGTTTCTGATTTTAACAGGAATGCTCTTATTCTTTCCCTGTTTTGTACAACTCTGGGTTTGGCACAATAGAATAATATCTGATTCCCATTCTATTAAAACTTTTCAAAACATAGAGAATAGGCATTGAATTTTCACAAAAGTCTTTATAACACTCATAAAAATGATAATATAATTTTTCTATTTATATCCATTAATGGGAACTACATTAATAAATATACAAATACTGAAACATCCTTGCATTTATGGAATAAATTCCTTTGGTCATGTAATATTAATCTTTTAATATGCTGTCTGTTTGCACATATTTATTTAGGATTTCTGCATTGATTGTCATGAGTGAAATTGGTCTGCAGGCTCGTGTGGTTGTATGCATACATGTGTACTCTTTGTCCTCATCCATTTTAAATCAATTTTTACCAGCTTCACTCTCAGATAATGACCTTGCCACCAGTATCCTCAGGGTTCCTTACAATAGCCTCCTGTATGCTGATTACAATAAAAGTGATCTTTTAAACATAAATATTGGACTTGATGTTTATTCCTGATAATTTCATCTCATGGGTTTATTTGATTGCAGCAATCTATCAACATCTTTTTGGTTACTTATTTCCCTTCATATATTCTATTCTGTGATTTAAAGAAACAGTTGGCAGATGGGTCGAAATCCAGTAGTTAGACTGGCCTATAACTTCTCACTTACCTTGTGAGGAAATATATTTAGAAGGAATCAGAATCAGGTAATGACTCTCCATGCAGTAAAGGAAGGAAACTCAAGAAACACCTCCTAGTGGCAGGTTAGATGAAGATCCACCCACCAAGGCTTCCTGCAGCCAGTAAGAAGCAGGCTATGGGGGCTGGGATCTCAGAGAATTTCTAAGGCCTTTGCTTTGGTTTCCAGAGGTGTGTTTTTCATTAAGTAGGAAGGCAGCATGCTGCAAACTGGGACTGAGGGCAGCAAGTGTGAGGTCATTTATGATTGCTCACTCCAGGCCTGAGTTATCAGGAGCCAGCCTGTCAGAGCCATTTGTCATATTTGCTCAAGATTCCTCCCCTGTATCATGGCAGAAGAAAACACGCTTCCAAGGGATGTTTCATTGATTGAGAAACAACTGAGAATTCATTTTGGAAACTATTGCAGAAAACAATAAATGTGACTTTATATTTCTGATAAACACTACACTCATTTTTTTAGGCTCTGGCTACAATGCCAAGGTTGTTTAAAAAAAAACAAAAAACTAACTAGTTATTTTGTCAAACTGCAACAAAGCCTGAATACACAATTAGAATTATTATATCTTCCCAGTGAATTGATACTTTTATCATTACCCCTTTACTGCTGGTAATGTTCCTTGTTCTCAAGTCTGCCTTGTCTGATGTTAATATAGTCACTCCAGCTCTCCGGCTCTCTTTTGATTATTGTTTGCATGATATCTCTTTTTCTATACTTTTCATTTATCTATGTCTTTATATTTAAAGTGGGCTTCTCCATGTGTTTAGATAATTTACACTTTACCTAATTACTGGTATGGTTGGATTTAGAGCTATCATTTTATTATTTGTTTTCTGTCTATCTTACCTGTTTTGTTCCTCCATTTCTTCTTTCCTGCCTTCTTTTGGATTATTTGAATATTTTTACTATTCCATTTTAATTTACCTATTGACTTTTTGGATATCTTGATTTTTAAATGTTTTATAGTTTTACACATTTTATTTACAACCATGATCCATTCTGAGTTAAGTTTTATATTAAGACGTGAGACTTGGGTCTTCCTTCTTTACTCCCTTCCTTCCTTCCTCCTTCCCTCCCTCCCTCTTTCTTTTTTCTTTCTTTCTTTCTTTTTCTCTCTTTCTTTCCTTCCTTCCCTCCCTCCCTCTTTCTTCCTTTTCTTTCTTTCTTCCTTCCTTTCTTTCTTTCTTTCTCTTTCTCTTTCTCTCTCTTTCCTTCTTTCTTCCCTCCTTTCTTTCTTTCTTTCCCTTTCTTTCCTTTCTTTCTTTCTTCCTTCCTTCCTTCCTCCCTCCCACCCTTCCTCCCTCCCTCCCTCTCTCTCTCTCTCTCTCTCTCTCTCTTTCTTTCTTTCTTTTTTTCTTTCTTTCTTTCTTTCTTTCTTTCTTTCTTTCTTTCTTTCTTTCTTTCTTTCTTTCTTTCTTTCTTTTCTTTCTTCTTTCTGCCTATGAATGTTCAAGTTCCAGGGCCATTTGTTGGAAAGGCTATACGGTTCTCTGTTCTGTTCCACTGATCTATGGGTCTATCCTTCCACCAATACCACACAATCTTGATTACTATAATTGTATAAATATTGAAATCATGCAAACTGATTCCTCCCACTTTATTCTTTCCCAAAATTGTTTTAGCTATTCTAGTCCCTTTTCCTTTCCATATAAATTGTAGAATAATCTTATCTATATCTATAAAATATTTTTCTGGGATTTTGATAGGAATTGCGTGACACTTGTCAATCATTTTAAGGATAAATGACAACTTCATTATGTTGATTCTTTCAACCCACAAATATGGTATATCTCTCCATGAATTTAGAGTCACAGTGTTATGTATATGTTCAGCTTTGGTAGAAACTTCCCATCTTCAATGGTGATTGTACCAATTTACACTCCCACCAGCAATGTATGAGAATCTCAGTTCCTCCGTAGCCTTATCAACACTTTTTCATTTTGGTCATTGTGGTGGGTGTGTAGTAGTGTTGCATTATGGTTTTGCATTTCCTTGATGATTAATTACACATTATTTTTAATGCATACTGTTACATTTTATGGTTATTTCATAACTTTCTTTTCCAGTTTTAATGAGATATAATTTAAGCCTAACATTTTATAATTTTAAGGTGTACAATGTAATGATTTGATATACGTATATACTGAGAGATGACGACCACAATAAGTTCAGTTAACATCAATCACCTCACCTTTTTTTCTTGTGATGAGAACTTTTAAGATCTACTCTCTTAGCAACTTTCAAATAGACAATACAGTAATATTAACTGCAGTCATCATGCTGTACATTACATCCCCAGAACTTATTTATCTTATTACTGGAAGTTTGTACCTATTGATCACCTTCTAATTCCCCCAGCCCTCATTCCACAAATCTGATCTCTCTTTCTATAAATTTGGTTTTTTTAGATTCTACGTATAAGTGAGATCATGTAGTATTTGTCTTTCTCTGACTTATTTCACTTAGCATAACACCCTCAAGGTCCATCCATGTTGTTGCAAATGGCAGGATGTCCTTCTTTGTTATGGATGAATAGTGTTCCATTGTATACATAAATACTACATTTTCTTTATCCATTCATCTTTTGATAGACACTTAGGTTGCTTCCATGTCTTGGCCATTGTGAATGATGCTGCAATGAACATGGCTGTGCAGATATCTCTTTGAGATAGTGATTTCATTTTCTTTGGATGTATACCCAGAAGTGGAATTGCTGGATTATATGGTATTTCTATTTTTAATTTTTTGAGGAACCTCTATACTGTTTTCCATAGGGGCCACACCAATTTACATTCCCACCAACAATGCAAAAGTGTTCCCTTTTCTCTACCTCCTTGTTATTTCTTGTTTGTTTGTTTTTGTTGGGGGGGGTGTTAAATTTGCCTTATGTATTGAGGTGCTCCTGTGTTGGGTGCATATGTATTTATAATTGTTATATATTTTTGGATCGATCACTTGGGCATTTTGCAGTGTCCTTCTTTGTCTCTTATAACAGTCTGCTTTAAAGTCTATTTCATCTGATAAGTATTGCTGTTCCAGCTTTATTTTGATTTCCATTTGCATGGAGTAATTATTCTCAACCCCTCACTTTCAGTCTCTGTGTCTTTAGATCTGAAGTGAGTCTCTTATAGGCAGCATATATATATAGGTCTTATTTTTGTATCTCTTCAGCCACTCTGTCTTCTGATTGGAGCATTCAGTCCATTTACGTTTAAGGTAATTTTTTTTTTGAATTTTATTTAATTTATATTTTTATACAGCAGGTTATTATTAGTTATCCATTTTATACATATTAGTGTATATATGTCAATCCCAATTGATAATAGCCATTCTAATAGGTGTGAGATAATACCTCATTGTGGGTTTGCTGAGTGATGTTTGTCCAAGGATTTTTGTTGTACTTAGGTGGGAGAAAAGGGAAAAGTATGTCTATTTCATCTTCTTGAAAGTGGAAGTCCTTGTTTTGGTATTTTTAGTTTGTTTTGGGCTTTGCACAATGATCTGTATGTTTTTGTCATTGGGCAGAGAAAGCATTAATGAAACTTTCTGGTGATAATTTATATTAGCTGGCAATAGTTTGGGAAACATTAGAATCAATGGACCATAAGCCTTTTCCACATTTACTGTATTCTTATCAGAGAATGAAATTGCATTCACACATTCCTCAATTGCTTATTAAATGTTTACTATGTACCAGACCCTGTGCTTCGCTCTGGGTGTAGAATAACGAACAAGGTATTGTCCCTGCCCTCAAGAAGTTTATGATCTAGTAGGAGAAACAGAGAAGTGATATTTTAATACATTGTACAGTAGTAACTACTGTAATAAGAATATGTCCAGATGAAGGCTGAGGAGCCATAGAATAACTTTATGCATGAAAAAAGAACAGAAACGAACTCTTTCTAACTTAAAAAATAAAGAAATTTAGTGAAAGGATATTGGATGCCAATAGAATCAATGGAATAGCTGAAGAAACAGGCTTATAAAGAGACAGAAATCAGGGCAGTTTTGAAGGGTCAGGAAATAGGAACCCAGGCAGGGTCTCTGAGCCAAAACAGTCCAGTCAGAACCCTGCTCCTGGCATGGAGGAATCCCAATTTCTTTCATCTTGGCACTATTTATTCGAGATTCGAAGTCCTGGAAAAAAGCATCTGATTGATCAGCTTAGGTCACAGATCATCTACCTGATTGTACCAAGGCCATGAGAGAAAGGAGCTAACATGCTTTAGGTTCTGTTATAATGGACAGACATTTGGGTTTACCATCTAGCCAAGGATACACAGAAGAAAAAAGGGTTAATTCTCCAGAAGGCAATCAAGATACTAAAGGAAGGGTGAACACAGCCCAAAAATGACCAACATCCATGGCAACAGCTAAGTGAAGACTGAGGAATGGGGAAGACACAGCTAGTCTCAGAGTGAGAAAAGAGTATGTTTAGGAAGAGAGTCAGGCATGTGCAAAGTCTGGGACAAGAGGAGGTGTGGTGAATTTAGATGACTAAAGTAGTTCACGATGGCTGGGGCACAGAGTTGGGTGGGGATAAAGAGGCCAAGAATTGGAGGAGATGGTGTTAGACAGGAAAACAGGAATAAAGTGACACTGTGTCTTGAAGACAAGTGAAAAGCTTGGAGTTTATTCCTGAGGATGAGGGAGATGTTAAAATGTTTTATGTAGAGTTATGACATTTTTATTTTTGAGAAGTGGCTTTGGCCATCACAATAATTCAGGGAGAGATCAAAGTAGCCTGAACCAGGATGATACTAAATAGATAGAGAGACGTGATTAATTAGACTTAGGAGAGGAAGAGGTGAGGGAGTGAGAGGAGACAGGATGATTCCCAGGTTTCTGGCTTTAGTTGCTGCATGGATAAGAATGCCACATACAGGGGCTTCCCTGGTGGCACAGTGGTTAAGAATCCACCTGCCAATGCAGGGGACACGGGTTCGAGCCCTGGTCTGGGAAGATCCCGCATGCCTCGGAGCAACTAAGCCCATGCACCACAACTACTGAGTCTGTACTCTAGAGCCCGCGAGCCACAACTACTGAAGCCTGTGCGCCTAGAGCCTGTGCTCCTCAACAAGAGAAGCCACCACAGTGAGAAGCCCGCGCACCACAATGAAGAGTAGACCCGCTAGCCACAACTAGAGAAAGCCCACGCGCAGCAACGAAGACAAAACACAGCCAAAAATATAAATAAATAAAAAGAATGTCACATACAGAGGAAGGGAATTAAGGTGGGGGAAATGAGTTTGATGTTGGACATCCTGAGTTTGAAGTAGATTGTTGAATATATGGTTTTGAAAGTTAAGAAAGATAAATAGCCAAAAGATTTAGGTTAGGTATCCATCAGCATATAGAGGCCAAAGTGATAGGTGAAACATCCCAGGAATAGTATACAGGGCAAGAAGAGAGTAGACCCTAGGATGGAACCCTCACAGCATCGACACTTAAGGATTGAGATGAAGAACAGCAGTAGCCAAGAGAATCACGAGGATGACCATGAGGTAAGAAAGAAAAACAGATGAGTGGTGTCTGAGGAAATGGCCAGTGCTGTCAAACACTGAGTAACATAAGGAGGGAGTATTGTCCACTTGATTTGTCAACAAGAGGTGGCTGGTGTGTAAGAAGAGTCCAGAGGATTGATGGGAATAGCGGCCAGATTGCAGTGGGCCAACTGTCAAGGAGGTGTGAGGACACAGACACAGCACTGCCCGTGGGCACTCCATCCCACGGCATGAGAACCACCTGCAGAGCCCTTCCATTTACCGATGCCTGGGGCCACCTCTCCAAGGGTAAATTTACATGATGTGTTAGTTTTCTCTTCCTGCTGGGACAAATGGCCATAAACTTAGTGGCTTAATACAACACAAATGTATCTCACAGTTCTGTAGGTCAGAAGTCCTCTGGGGTCTCATTGGACTAAACCCAACGTGTCAGCAGAGCTCTGTTCCTTCTGGAGACTCCAGGGAAAATCTGTTTTCTTACCTTTTGCAGCTTCTAAAGGCCCCCTTCATCCATCTTTGAAGCCAGCAATGTTGTTTCTCTCTGCTTCTTCCACAGTTACTCTCTTCTTCTGCCTCCCTTTTGCCACCTTTAAAGACCCCCATGATTATATTCTGGGGCCCGCCTGGAGAATTCAGGACAACTCCACACCTCAAGATCTTAACTTAATCACAAGGAAGGTAACAGGTCCTAGGGATTAGGACATGGACATATCTGGGAGGCCGTTATTATGATTACACATATGGGCAAAATTTTAAACCCCAGGTGATTCTTCTGAGCAGCCAGGATTAAGCAACCCTAGAGGGAGAAAGAGGATGATAATGGAATTGATAAAAGAATTTTTTGTCTTTGTTTTGCTTTTAAAAATGAGGTGTGCAGTAGTAGAAATAAAGAAGACAATCATTTCAATTCCTAGCTGTTTTTTTCCACTGGAGTCTTAATAGTGAAATCATGTTAAAGAAGAACAATTTTCACCTGATACTTTTTAAAGTCTGCCCAGAGCTGACTCTTTCCTTCTTCTTCCCTTACTCAAAACATGACATATTTTATGAAGCTTCCAAACCCATAGTTATAATTAAAAAGACGAGCAAAAGATACGCAGTTGCGTGCTCAAGGTGAGCCTGCAGATACCCAAACCTAGATTTATGGAAAATGAGCTTTTCAGAGACAGAAACTGAAGAGGCTAATCTGAAATGAAACTCAATTTTCTCCAAGACAGCGGCCTGAGGTTACTTGAGACCAGTCTTTTGTCAGCACTGGGGACTCAGAAATGAAAGCGTGCAGAGATGATCAAATGCCAAGATTGCCATATTGCGCAGGGAAGGCGAGCATGTGTTTTGGTTGGAAGGGGGAAGAGTGTTCAATTAATCCTGAAATGTTTGCAAAAACAAATGATGGGCAAAAAAGGAAGCTCAACTTGAAAGGGGTGTGATTCTTTATGAAAGAGCCATCTCTACCAGTCTGGCAGCCGCAAAATAAACATGTCAGCCAACCAGGCCAGAGCAGATAATTGGGAATGAGCAGCAACTCATGGACAGTTTTCATTAAAATCAAGGCAGGTGGCAGACGGGCGGGCCTCAGGGGCTGGCCTCGGCGGCCCAGCACTGTGGGCTTGGGGGAGATTGGGCCATGCCTCTCCTGGTCTTCCAGGGGCCCAGGGACCAGCCGATCCCCCTCCACACTGGGGCCAGGATGGGAAGGCACACCTCCAGACCGTGTAAGCGTCTGCGCTCACCTCAGCTCCTGGCCAGAAGCAGAGGAGCACAGGGCCAGGGTAATTAAGGCCCCGGAGGGATCCCACAGGCCTGTCAAAGTGAGGGGACTCCTTCCTGCTCTTCAGACCCTTCCCTGTACTGGGCGCTCCCAAGACTGCAAAGGATTTGAGGGTTGCCTTGCCCTTGACCCCTTATATACAGCAGACAAAGAGTCACCAAAAAATATATATATATTCTATTTAAGCAATTGTCTCATTGTTATACAAAAACATGAATATTTGCATAATTCAATGAAGGCAGAGTGCTGATCTACACAGAACAAAGGCTAGAGTTTACAAGGGCACCTTCGCCACTGTCCTCGTGGTCGAGTCTGGGTCATGAAATAACCGAGCCTTTGTGGCCTGACTTGTGCCTACTTGTCAGGAAAGCACCAATTTGACAGCAGTGATGCATCCAATTCCCTGAGGAGGGCCCCTTCATAACTGCTCTGCATCGACCCAATAGAATATTTGATTTGTGCGGCTGTGAAAAGCACTGTCGACTGCCAGATTGAAGTGAACATGTTGGAACGGACATAGTCAAATATAAGGTGAGCCAAAATATTCTGAGGCTTCCGGACTCCTGCGCCGCCTCCTCGCTGCCTGCTTCCTCCTGAGGATTCGATGCCCTAACAGGAGTGGGTCTATGTTCAGCCTTCGCACCCCACACCCCTTCCAGCCCTCACTCTTCTCCCAGCCACTGCTCCCGTAAAACCACTACTCACCATTCAGCAGAGCCGCCTTCCTTTTCTGCTTTGGGCTCTGTTGGCCTGCCCACCCTGCTCCTCCTGGGGCAGAGCTGGATCACAGAAGACAGTGTCAGGACCCATCTGACTGGAGGAACCAGACCTTCTCACCACGTGCTGTTGGCTGACTGCATCTGTCTGCCCAGAGCTGCCTCTGTTCTTGGCGCTCCGGGGGACCCTCTCCTCAAAGGCAGGAGTTGCTCCAGGGGAGGGGCTGTCTGGAAGTGGTTGTGTCCTCCTGAGAGATGTAGTCTACTTTGTTACTGGACTATATGCTTCCAGACTTTCTCCTGTGCATTTATACATACCTGCAAAGAGGCTGGTGTGCAGATCAGCTGCCCATTTGCTCTTCCCCTGCTCTGCCTCTGTACCTGTGGGAAGCTTTGCCAGTGAAGGCTCTGGTGGAAGGCTGGAGGATAGGAAGCAGGAAGAAGCCTTCATCTGCTTCCTGTGGCATCTCCTCCATAGTCTCAGAACCCACGTGGCAGGTCTCCCAGGTTCAGCTCTGGAGTATGACCCTGATTCTGAAGGCCTATCAGTACCGTCTTCTCTCCTTGTCCCTCTAGCAGAGGGATGGTGGCAGCTTCCTGCTGCTGCTAATCACTAGATGATCTCAAGGTCTTCTATTTGCTCCTCTGTTCTTCCGTCTCCTGATACCAATTCTCTGTACTAGGTTCACTCATAAAATCATCTTAACCATTTCTAAGTGTACAGTTCAATAGCATCAAGCATATTCACTTTACTGTAGATTCATTCTAAGTTCTAGAGAAGTTTCTCATTCTCCTGGTTGATATAGCTCTTGGAATAGTTTTAAAAAACAGATTCTCAAAATAGAATTCTGGTTCGGGTTGCTGGCCTATTAGAGCATGGATATACTGATGATCTCCTTGCAAATGGAAGTCATATCTGGCATGCAGTGGCAACATCTTCACTTAAATTATCACCTAAAGATTGCCTGGGATCATGTGCCAGTTAAGACAAGGCTTTGGGAAATCAAATGACTCCTGCACTCAACTGGTGTAAGCTGTTAGGTGGTTGGCTGCTTCTAAAGGTTCTAAGAGCTTTCAGAAAGGAAACTATAAGCTCAGGCACAGAACCACTGAGCTGCTTTGATGTCTTTAAAAAATCTCTTATTTCTAGTAGCCACTGGTTAGACATGTCTGAAGATTTGGTCCCAAATCAAAGAGTACATGTTACAGAATAACACTGTAAGCTGAGTACAAAACCTAGCCATGTCTCATATATTAACGTCAGGGCATTAGTTGCAAAGGCGTGGGATCCTGAGCCTTGAGAGGGGGACATTTGAATGGTCTGACAACACTTAGAACCTTGGAGGCAGTCCGTCTTCCCTTATCTCTGGAAACTAGCCTCCCCTTGCTTAAAGTCAGTGTAATGTAATGTAATGATCCTACCTTAGGCAACTTTTGCAATGGGATACAATTCTCAAGACCCATTCCTATTAGTTCTTACTGCCTCTGGACCAATAAATAGAATCCGATCCCACTGTAGGGGGAGAATTGCAAGGTGTGTTCTGGGAAAAGACATCCTATACACCAAAGGAAGTATATGCTTTTGCTAATTCTTATGAGCAGGAACCTGGAAAACAGCTGCACAAGCAGATTCTAAGGCTAAAAGCCTAAGAATAGAAAATAAAATTAGACGAGGCTGAATTTGTCAATAAGGATCCACTTACTCAAGATTCCAGACAATGTTCTAGCTCATGCAGCTAGAAATAGCTTCAACAGTTTCCTTGATTGGTTGACTTAGCCTTGGATTCAACTGCTTACATTCAATTACATCAAGATGCCCAAACTTCCCTGCTATAATGAACTTTGCATATTTCTGTCAGTACCATTGTCCATGGACTTAGAGAATGTCTCATTTATCGTGATGGTATTTCACACAACATTCTGAGCAAGGCATACATTTTATAGTGAAGGGGGTACAGCAGTGGCTTCACACCCATGGAATTCACTAGCCTTGACACATACCTCAATTGCCCTGAAGTAGCTGGCCTGATAAAATGGCTTGTTACAGACCCCATCACAGTACCAGATGGGAGATCACACCCTGTGAGGCTGGGTACTGTCTTATAGGATGCAATACATGTTTTAAACTCAAACAAATGGTCAGTGCTCTTTCTTCTGCAGTCAGAACACATGGGTCTGGGGACCAAGAGATGAGGACTGGCCCCATTCACTATGATACCCATTCTCAAAGATTTGCTTACCGTCCCTGCAATCTTGGAGGTGTTCCCAAGGGATGATTGCTTCCACAGGGAAGAGGAAGGGGAGACTGCCAGCTAGCTAGTGGGATTTCCACATGTTATTGGATCAACAGAGAAGGGGGTTGATTTTAATTATCAAGGGGAAATTGGGTTGCTACTACACAGTGGAGGCAAAGAAGCCATTGTTGGAGCCCAGGGATAATCTTAGGTGTCTCTTATTACTTCCAAATAAAAAAATCAATAGAAGAATAGAGCGAACCAAGAAAGGCATAGCCACTAAAGACTCAGAGCCTCCAGGAATTGATTTTAGTCACCCCAGGGGGTCAAGAAACCCAACCAAGTGGAATGCTGGCTAACAGCAAAGTGACAGGGAATGGGTGGAGGAAGGAGGAAGAGATAAACATCAAATGTGTCTCATGACCAGTGACAGAAATGATAGCTTTAGCAGCTGTGAATATTTTGTATATGTCGATCGTTCAATTTTTTTTCCCTTTTTTCTGTTCTCTTTTCTTATTTTTTATACTAAGTGTCAGAGGTGTTTAAGTTTACAACTACATCAGTAGACCACCAGACTATGAGACGCCACATCCAGACCTTTGGGAAGGATCATGTCAACCGGAAGTTATGCACTTGAAGTGAATAATGGCAATGAAGGGACTTTGGGTCTCCCCTTGTTGAGAGGGTGAGAGCATTTTTGGCTTATATGACACATGCTTCATGTCAGGCAGATGAGAATGGACACCAGGTTGCAAAAGGGATACAGTGTGTAGGTCAACAGCCTGTTTCCTTTCATAGCCACTCCCTGTCCTCTTCTGCTCTATTCTGTACTTCAGGGAACTACATTTCTCAGGCTCTCTTTCCCCCTGGCTGCTGAGTAGATATGACCAATAGGTTATGATAAGGCAAGGTTGGACGGTAGGAGGAGGAGAGAAGGCGAAGCTATTTCTCTGCCTCACCCTGCTCCTTGTGGCATCTCTGTAATGGCTGCAACTCCTCCATGGCTTCAGCTCCCACAAGACAGACCCACCATGTACTTAAGTGACTCTGGTGATACTGTCTCCTTGGCCTGCCTCTCCAATGTAGGGGTGCTTTTCACCTTTGTAATCAATTCCCTGCATTAAATTCTCTTCCTTTTAAATATTTATAGGACTTTTTATTTTTCTGGTTGGACCATAATTGATAGAGTTTGTTTTGTTATATGATAAAAATAAGCTATATAAGATCCACAGACAGGGCTTCCCTGGTGGCGCAGTGGTTGAGAATCTGCCTGCTAATGCAGGGGACACGGGTTCGAGCCCTGGTCTGGGAGGATCCCACATGCCGCGGAGGGGCTGGGCCCGTGAGCCACAACTACTGAGCCTGCGCGTCTGGAGCCTGTGCTCCGCAACAGAAGAGGCCGCGATAGTGAGAGGCCCGCGCACCGCGATGAAGAGTGGCCTCCGCTTGCCGCAACTGGAGAAAGCCCTCGCACAGAAATGAAGACCCAACACAGCCAAAAATAAATAAATAAAAATAAATTTTAAAAAATGTAAATGTGCTTTAAAAAAAAAAAAAAAAGATCCACAGACATAGAAAAAAAACTTATGGTTACCAAAGGAGAAGGGGGGGAGGGATAAATTTGGAGTTTGAGATTAACATATAGACACTACTACATATAAAATTGACAACCAACAAGACCTACTGTATAGCACAGGGAGCTATACTCAATATTTTGTAATAACATATAAGGGAAAAGAATATAAAAAAGAATATATATATATAAATACACACACACAACTGAATCACTTTGCTGTACACCTGAAACTAACACAACATTGTAAATCAACTATGCTCCAATAAAAAAATGAACTATATATTGTTCAACAACTTGTTCTTGAACCCTACAATGTATCAGGGACACCCTCTATTTCAGACAAACAGATCTCTCTCTTTTTTTTTTTTTGAGATATAGTTCACATACCATAAAATTAACCCTTTTAAAGTTTACAACTCAGTGGTTTTTAGTAAATTGTTCACAAAGTTGTGTAACCATCACCACTATCTAATTCTAGAATATTTTCATCACTGCCCTAAGAAACTCTATCTGTATTCATTAGCAGTCACCTCCCATTGCTTCCCTCTCCCCAGTCCCTGGAAACTATCAATATATTTTTGTCTCTATGGATTTGCCTCTTCAGGACATTTCATATGAATAGAATCATACAATCCATGGCCCTTTGCGTCCAGCTTTTTTCACTTAGCATAATGTTTTCGGAGTTCATCCACACTGTAGCATGAATCAGTGCATCATTTCTGTATATGCCTGAATAACATTCCATTGTATGCATATACCACCTTTTGCTTATCCATTCATTAGCTGATGGACATTTGGGTAGTTTCCACTTGTTGGCTATCATGAACAATGCTGCCACGAACATTTGTATACAAGTTTTTCTGTGGACATATAGGTTTTTATTACTCTTGGTTATATCCTGCTAGGTCATAGGCAACTCTTTGTTTAACTTTTTGAGGAACTGCCAAGTATTTTCCAAAGCAGCTGTACCATTTTATACTTCTAATTCATTCTATTTAAAAGCTACACAAAATTCCACAATAAAGCAACATAGATTTTCTATAATTAATTTAGCACTTCCTCTATTGAAATACATTTAGGTGTTCTCCATTTTTTCATAATCACAATCATCATTCATGAACACCTAATTTTGTGCACCTCCATAGATATAGGCATTCTTGCACTTGAAATTGCTATGTCCATCTAATTTTTGCTTTTAAATATTTTGCTATTTAAATTCTTGCCTTTTAAATGGCTTTTTAATTTTTTATTATTTCAAGTTTTGCTTTGAAATGTGCCAGACTGCCCCCAAAAGGTTGTTACCAAGCCATACTCATCCAACAGTGTATGAGAGAGACAATTTTCCCACCTCCCTGCTAACACTGCATATGGTTTTGTTTTTGTCAGCCTGACAGAGGAAAACTTTGTTTTCTTGTTTTAATTGCATTGCTCTGATCACTAGTGGGAGTGAGCATTTTTTCAAGCACTCATATATTTATTACCCAAACATAAATAGCTAGACTGGGTGATTTCTAAAAGCCTTCACAGCTATAAAATCTGATTTGTATGATTTATGCTCTGGCAAGAAGCGATGGTTATGGCGATGCTGGCTGCAGCTGGGACTGGCTTTATGGAGCACGTGACTGTTTAATTGTGTTTCGCAGGTGCTGCAACAGGCCCTCATGCTCACCGATATCCTCCCAAGGGATGCCACTGATAGAGCCACATCTCTTTCTATTTAGCCCAGAAAAAGATGCCAGTGCCTCTAGGAAAGGTACCAGTTAGCACAACCAAGGGGATCAGAGCAAGTTTGGATTGAAATTAGGAAACTGAGAGGGCAGAAGTTCATAGAAAAAAGACCCTGGAAGACTGAAGGACAGAATTGACCTAGTTCTTTCTCCTTTTAGCCTAAAGCCAACTATTTACCCGAGGGGAGATTGCGATGCAATGAAATGGGCCTTGAATCTAGAGTCAGAAGATTAAGGGTCTAGTCCTGACTCAGACACCCATGTGGGAGCCTGGGGCATTTCCATGACTCATTTTTCTAGCCTATTAAATGGTAATATTCTCTATTACACCAAATTATTATAAAGTTCAAATAAGAGAACAAGTGAAAATCCAATGAAAAAAAGAAGTGTTCTACCTAAAAGCCAGCCCTATGGGTTCTTCTCTCCGACATCCAGTAGTCGAGGAAGCGGCATAAATGGCCAGGAGTCCAGATGGAAGCGCCTGGCAACTTGACTCCTCCCCCTGGTTGGTATTCCAAAGCAACTCTTAGAAGCACGCAGGTCAGAAGAGCCACCCTCCACCCATGCTTCCCCATTCCAGCATTCAGCATACCTAGGCTCTGGCACCTGTGCTAGCCTCTCTTCATCTCCTAAAAAGATGAAGACCATCGATTAGGGACCTACATGGGCTTTGTTTCTGTTTCACTATTTGTCGGGTTATCTTATTCCACTGTTTTTCTCGTTGTTCCCATTATTTCACAAACTCTTCCACATTTCCTTGTAAATCAAATGAAGTGGTGGCTAAACTTGGAAGCAGCTGGTGCGCTGACCTAGCTGTGTGCCAGAGATACTCAGCCATCCACGCAGAGTTCACGTTCTCCGATCCATAACTTTAAATTGTGATCAGAAGCATCAGGGGATCACATTTCCTGGACCCTTGACATCTAGATGTGACCATGTGACTAGTTTTCACCCATGGACTGTGAATTGGAATCATAGATCTCATGTACTAATCAGAGTCTTTTAAAAGTGGGAACACCCACTTCACATTCTCCTTTATCTTCTGCCAGTTGGATGCAAATGATGACACGGCTTAGAGAATGGCTGAGCCATACAACGAAAGAAGCCTTGGTTTCTGGATAACCATGTTGAGGAAAGCTGACTTGCTTTTATTATTATATAAGTGGGAAATCAAATTCAATTATTTAATGTTGAAGTCTACTTGCTTCAGCAGCTACCATTATTTTAACATCCTGCCTGAAAACATTTCACCAACATGACCATTATAATAAACCAGGTAACAGCAAACCTCATGACACTCCCAATAGATATCTTCCTTAGAGCCTAGAAGTTTCTTCAAACAGAAAGCTCATTAAATTATCCTCATGTCATAGGACAGCTCGATTCTATTATACCTTGCAATTCTTGGCTTGTGCTTTGAAAATCTCTGAAGCATGAGAAACAGATGCTTTACAACAAAAAATTACAACAAACATGTTTATTGTGTCACTGAAAATTATCAGGAAGTATGAAAGATTCAAAGAAATACTGTAAGAACAGAATCAGTCTTGTCCAGGAGCTTATAATTTAAATGGGAAGGCAAGACGCTCATACAAATAACTCGACTTCAGGATTGTGTGTCTGGTTGGTACCAGGAGTAGGTGCTCTAAGGCTTTTCAAGAGGGTGAGATCATTTTTATTGGGGGGGGGGGCAATAAGGTAAAGCTTCTTGGAGGATGGGATTTGAGCTGTGGCTTACAAGTTGAGTGGAATTAAGCTGTGCAGTGGCCAATAAAAATTAAACTGGCAAGTCAAGTTACTGTTAGATGCTAGACATCTAGAAGGTCTTGTATGCCAGGCTGAAGAAGCTGGACATCATTATAAAGGCAACAAGGAGCTGATCATTTTAGGTCCCCCTTTATTCCCAGGATTTTAGAGCTAATTATATGACTTTCCCATAGCAAAAGCCATGACAGCTATCTATTCTTTTCAGAGATATACTCCAAGCCTCCTTTATTTTCCTATGGCCTATTTTCATGGTCCCTAAATTTTAGTTATTGCCACCTTCACATTTTTGTTCCATCCCTATGTATCACTTGTATATTTGTTATTTAATGTTTTTCTAAGTCTACTTCTAACTGAATACTAAGCAAAAAATATCTATGAAATTACAGGGTAGACATACATGCCAGGTAAAATTTTTTTCTAATACATAGTCAAATAAATGCTTGCCTATTAAAATTTTTAGTGTTCTTCTGTTTATTGCTTACATGTGCTTAGTTCCCATTAGTGGTCTACAGATCACACTTGGAAAAACATGGTCTCACTGAACCATCACACATCTCTCCTGGGTTCCAACTCACTTACCTTTCCACATTCACTCCCCTACCTTGTTTTCTCCATTTTGGATTTAGTAACTGATGGGTAAGCAATGTTGCCATAGATAATCTTAGTGGTTCAACAAAACGAAAGTTTATTTCCTGCTCATGACACAGGTGGGACAGGCTCCTCTACCTTGTAGCTAAATCATTTGGAACACGTGGCCTCCAGGGTCACCATGGGAGGGAAAAGAGAGAGGAGCTAAAGATAACGGTTTTACTGAAGGGCCAGGCCTGGAAATAGCCTATGTCACTTCTGTACACATCCCATTGGCCATGTGGTCCCAACCCAACTGCAAGGGAGACCTAGAAATACAGCTGATCCCACAGATTACTGGCAGGCTCTAGGGTCTCTGCCATGGTAAACTAGATATACTGACCTAGAAAGCCCCTGAATCATTGCTCCAAAACTGCCTCCAGGACAGAGCTGGATGTCTCAGAATTAAAAGATCAGATGCATCTGGTGCAGGTATTTTTATCAAAATGGTCACTAAGGAATTCAAACAGCCAAGCCTAGCATTCATTCTCTGCATCTATCTCTCACCATTAAAAAGAGCAAACAGGGAGGAGCTTCAAGATGGCAGAAGAGTAAGACGCGGAGATCACAAATACATCAGAAATACATCTACATGTGGAACAACTCCTACAGAACACCTACTGAACGCTGGTAGAAGACCTCAGACTTCCCAAAAGGCAAGAAACTCCCCACATACCTGGGTAGGGTAAAAGAAAAAAGAAAAAACAGAGACAAAAGAATAGGGACAGGACCTGCACCAGTGGGAGGGAGCTGTGAAGGAGGAAAGGTTTCCACACACTAGGAAGCCCCTTCGCGGGCGGAGACTGCGGGTGGCAGAGGGGGGAAGCTTCGGAGCCACGGAGGAGAGCGCAGCCACAGGGGTGCGGAGGGCAAAGCGGAGAGATTCCCGCACAGAGGCTCGGCGCCGAGCAGCACTCACCAGCCCGAGAGGCTTGTCTGCTCAGCCGCCGGGACGGGCGGGGGCTGGGAGCTGAGGCTTGGGCTTCGGTTGGATCGCAGGGAGAGGACTGGGGTTGGCGGCGTGAACACAGCCTGAAGGGGTTAGCGCACCACAGCTGGCTGGGAGGGAGACAGGAAAAAGTCTGCAGCTGCCGAAGACGCAAGAGACTTTTTCTTGCCTCTTTGTTTCGCGGCGCACAAGGAGAGGGGATTCAGAGTGCCGCCTAAACGAGCTCCAGAGATGGGCGCGAGCCGCGGTGATCAGCGCGGGCCCCACAGATGGGCATGAGACGCTAAGTCTCCTGCTGCCGCCACCAAGAAGCCTGTGTGCGAGCACAGGTCACTCTCCACACTGCTCCCCCTGGGAGCCTGTGCAGCCCGCCACCGCCAGGGTCCCGTGATCCAGGGACAACTTCCCCGGGAGAACGCACGGCACGCCTCGGGCTGCTGCAACGTCACGCCGGCCTCTGTCTCTGCCGCCGCAGGCTCGCCCCGCATCCGTACCCCCTCCCTCCCTGCAGCCTGAGTGAGCCAGAGCCCCCGAATCAGCTGCTCCTTTAACCCCGTCCTGTCTGAGTGAAGAACAGACGCCCTCAGGCGACCTACACGCACAGGCGGGTCCAAATCCAAAGCTGAACCTTGGGAGCTGTACGAACAAAGAAGAGAAAGGGAAATTTCTCCCAGCAGCCTCAGAAGCAGCGGATTAAAGCTCCAGAATCAACTTGATGTACCTGCATCTGTGGAATACCTGAATAGACAACGAATCATCCCAAATTGAGGCGGTGGACATTGAGAGTAACGATATACATATTTTTTTCCCTTTTCCTCTTTTTGTGAGTGTGTATGTGTATGCTTCTGCATGTGATTTTGTCTGTATAGTTTTGCTTTTACCATTTATCCTAGGGTCCTGTCTGTCCGTTTTTGTTTTTGTTTTTTTTCTTTTTAAAAACATTTGTTAATAATTTTTTTATTTTAATAACTTTATTTTATTTTATTTTATCTTCTTCTTTCTTTCTTTCTTTTCTCCCTTTTATTCTGAGCTGTGGGGGTGACAGGCTCTTGGTGCTCCAGCCAGGCATCAGGGCTGTGCCTCTGAGGTGGGAGAGCTAACTTCAGAACACTGGTCCACAAGAGACCTCCCAGCTCCACATAATATCAAATGGCGAAAATATCCCAGAGATCTCCATCTCAACGCCAAGACCCAGCTTCACTCAACGACCAGCAAGCTACAGTGCTGGACACCCTATGCCAAACAACTAGCAAGACAGGATCACAACCCGATCCATTAGCACAGAGGCTGCCTAAAATCATAATAAGGCCACAGACACCCCAAAACACACCACCAGACGTGGACGTGCCCACCAGAAAGACAAGATCCAGCCTCATCCACCAGAACACAGGCACTACTCCCCTCCACCAGGAAGCCTACACAACCCACTGAACCAACCTTAGCCACTGGGGACAGACACCAAAAACAACAGGAACTACGAACCTGCAGCCTGTGAAAAGGAGACCCCAAACACAGTAAGATACGCAAAATGAGAAGACAAAAAAACACACAGCAGGTGAAGGAGCAAGGTAAAAACCCACCAGACCTAACAAATGAGGAGGAAAGAGGCAGTCTACCTGTAAAAGAATTCAGAATAATGACAGTAAAGATGATCCAAAATCTTAGAAATAGAAATGGACAAAATATAAGAAACGTTTAACAAGGACCTAGAAAAACTAAAGAGCAAACAAACAGTGATGAACAACACAATAAATGAAATTAAAAATTCTCTAGAAGGGATCAATAGCAGAATAACTGAGGCAGAAAAACGGATAAGTGACCTGGAAGATAAAATAGTGGCAATAACTACTGCAGAGCAGAGTAAAGAAAAAAGAATGAAAGGAATTGAAGACAGTCTCAGAGATCTCTGGGACAACATTAAATGCACCAACATTTGAATTATAGGGGTCCCAGAAGAAGAAGAGAAAAAGAAAGGGACTGAGAAAATATTTGAAGAGATTATAGTTGGAAACTTCCCTAATATGGGAAAGTAAATAGTTAATCAAGTCCAGGAAACATAGAGAGTCCCATACAAGCTAAATCCAAGGAGAAACATGCCAAGACACATATTAAACTATCAAAAAATAAATACAAAGTAAAACTATTAAAAGCAGCAAGGGAAAAACAACAAATAACACACAAGGGAATCCCCATAAGGTTAACAGCTGATCTTTCAGCAGAAACTCTGCAAGCCAGAGGGAGTGGCAGGACATACTTAAAGTGCTGAAGGAGAAAAACCTACAACCAAGATCACTCTCCCCAGCAAGGATCTCATTCAGATTTGACGGAGAAATTAAAAGCTTTACAGACAAGCAAAAGCTAAGAGAATTCAGCACCACCAAACCAGCTTTACAACAAATGCTAAAGGAACTTCTCTAGGTAGGAAACACAAGAGAAGGAAAAGACCTACAATAACAAACCCAAAACAATTAAGAAAATGGGAATAGGAACATACATATCGATAATTACCTTAAAGGTAAATGGATTAAATGCTCCAACCAAAAGACATAGACTGGCTGAATGGATACAAAAACAAGACCCATATATATGCTGTCTACAAGAGACCCACTTCAGAACTAGGGACACATACAGACTGAAAGTGAGGGGATGGAAAAAGATATTCCATGCAAATGGAAATCAAAAGAAAGCTGGAGTAGCAATTCTCATATCAGACAAAATAGACTTTAAAACAAAGACTATTACAAGAGACAAAGAAGGACACTACATAACGATCAAGGGATCAATCCAAGAAGAAGATATAACAATTGTAAATATTTATGCACCCAACATAGGAGCACCTCAATACATAAGGCAAATACTAACAGCCATTAAAGGGGAAATCGACAGTAACACAATCAGAGTAGGAGACTTTAACACCCCACTTTCAAAATGGACAGATAATCCAAAATGAAAATAAATAAGGAAACACAAGCTTTAAATGATACATTAAACAAGATGGACTAATTGATATTTATAGGTCATTCCATTCAAAAACAACAAAATACACATTCTTCTCAAGTGCTCATGGAACATTCCCAGGATAGATCATATCATGGGTCACAAATCAAGCCTTGGTAAATATAAGAAAATTGAAATCATATCAAGTATCTTTTCTGACAACAATGCTATGAGACTAAATATAAATTACAGGAAAAAATCTGTAAAAAATACAAACACATGGAGGCTACACAATACACTACTTAATAACCAAGAGATCACTGAAGAAAACAAGGAGGAAATCAAAAAATACCTAGAAACAAATGACAATGAAAACACGATGACTCAAAACCTATGAGATGCAGCAAAAGCAGTTCTAGGAGAGAAGTTTATAGCAATACAATCCTACCTTAAGAAACATCTCAGATAAACAACCTAACCTTACACCTAAAGCAATCAGAGAAAGAAGAACAAAAAAAACCCCAAGTTAGCAGAAGGAAAGAAATCATAAAGATCAGATCAGAAATAAATGAAAAAGAAATGATAGCAAAGATCAATAAAACTAAAAGCTGGTTCTTTGAGAAGATAAACAAAATTGATAAACCATTAGCTAGACTCATCAAAAAAAAAAAAAAAAAAACAGGGGAAACGACTCAAATCAATAGAATTAGAAATGAAAATGGAGAAATAACAAATGACACTGCAGAAATACAAAGGATCATGAGCAATTACTACAAGCAACTCTATGCCAATAAAATGGACAACCTGAAAGAAGTGGACAAATTCTTAGAAATGCACAACCTTCTGAGACTGAACCAGGGAGAAATAGAAAATATGAACAGACCAATCACAAGCACTGAAATTGAAACTGTGATTAAAAATCTTCCAACAAACAAAAGCCCATTATCAAATGGCTTCACAGGTGAATTCTATCAAACATTTAGAGAAGAGCTAACACCTATCCTTCTCAAACTCTTCCAAAATATAGCAGAGGGAGGAACACTCCCGAACTCATTCTACATGAGTAGCAGGCCAGCATCACCTTGATACCAAAAGCAGACAAAGATGTCACAAAGAAAGAAAACTACAGGCCAATATCACTGAACATAGATGCAAAAATCCTCAACAAAATACTAGCAAACACAATCCAACAGCACATTAAAAGGATCATACACCATGATCAAGTGGGGTTAATCCCAGGAATACAAGGATTCTTCAGTACACACAAATCAATCAATGTGATACACCATATTAACAAACTGAAGGAGAAAAACCATATGATCATCTCAATAGATGCAGAAAAAGCTTTTGACAAAATTCAACACCATTTATGATAAAAACCCTCCAGAAAGTAGGCATAGAGGGAACTTTCCTCAACATAATAAAGGCCATATATGACAAACCCACAGCCAACATCGTCCTCAATGGTGAAAAACTGTAACCATTTCCACTAAGATCAGGAACAAGACAAGGTTGCCCACACTCACCACTATTATTCAACATAGTTTTGGAAGTTTTAGCCACAGCAATCAGAGAAGAAAAAGAAATAAAATGAATCCAAATGGGCAAAGAAGAAGTAAAGCTGTCACTGTTTGCAGATGACATGATACTATACATAAAGAATCCTAAAGATGCTACCAGAAAACTACTAGAGCTAATCAATGAATTTGGTAAAGTAGCAGATTACAAAATTAATGCACAGAAATCTCTTGCATTCCTATACACTAATGATGAAAAATCTGAAAGAGGAATTAAGGAAACACTCCCATTTACCACTGCAACAAAAAGAATAAAATATCTAGGAATAAACCTACCTAAGGAGACAAAAGACCTGTATGCAGAAAATTATAAGACACTGATGAAAGAAATTAATGATGATACAAAAAGATGGAGAGATATACCATGTTCTTGTATTGGAAGAATCAACATTGTGAAAATGACTCTACTACCCAAAGCAATCTACAGATTCACTGCAAACCCTATCAAACTACCACTGGCATTTTCCCCAGAAGTAGAACAAAAAATTCACAATTTGTATGGAAACACAAAAGACCCCAAATAGCCAAAGCAATCTTGAGAAAGAAAAACGGAGCTGGAGGAATCAGGCTCCCAGACTTCAGACTATACTACAAAGCTACAGGAATCAAGACAGTATGGTACTGGCACAAAAACAGAAATATAGATCAATTGAACAGGATAGAAAGCCCAGAGATAAACCCACACACATAGGGTCACCTTATCTTTGATAAAGGAGGCAAGAATATACAGTGGAGAAAAAACAGCCTCTTCAATAAGTGGTGCTCTGAAAACTGGACAGCTACATGTAAAAGAATGAAATTAGAACACTCCCTAACACCATACACAAAAATAAACTCAAAATGGGTTAAAGACCTAAATATAAGGCCAGACACCATCAAACTCTTAGAGGAAAACATAGGCAGAACACTCTATGACATAAATCACAGCAAGATCCTTTTAGACCCACCTCCTGGAGAAATGGAAATAAAAACACAAATAAACAAATGGGACCTAATGAAACTTAAAAGCTTTTGCACAGCAAAGAAAACCATAAACAAGACAAAAAGACAACCCTGAGAATGGGAGAAAATATTTGCAAATGAAGCAACTGACAAAGCATTAATCTCCAAAATTTACAAGCAGCTCATGCAGCTCAATATCAAAGAAACAAACAACCCAACCCAAAAATGGGTAGAAGACCTAAATAGACATTTCTCCAAAGAAGATATACAGATCGCCAAGAAACACATGAAAGAATGCTCAACATCATTAATCATTAGAGAAATGCAAATCAAAACTACAATGAGATATCATCTCACACTGGTCACAATGGCCATCATCAAAAAATCTACAAACAATAAATGCTGGAGAGGGTGTGGAGAATAGGGAACCCTCTTGCACTATTGGTGGGAATGTAAATTGATACAGCCACTATGGAGAACAGTATGGAGGTTCCTTAAAAAACTAACAACAGAACTACCATATGACCCAGCAATCCCACTACTGGGCATATATCCTGAGAAAACCATAATTCAAAAAGAGTCATGTACCAAAATGGTCATTGCAGCTCTATTTACAATAGCCAGGACATGGAAGCAACGTAAGTGTCCATCGACAGATGAATGGATAAAGAAGATGTGGCACATATATACAATGGAATATTACTCAGCCACAAAAAGGAACGAAAGTGAGTTATTTGTAGTGAGGTGGATGGACCTAGAGTCTGTCATACAGAGTGAAGTAAGTCAGAAAGAGAAAAACAAATACCGTATGCTAGCACATATATATGGAATCTAAAAGAAATATGGTCATGAAGAACCTAGGGGCAAGATGGGAATAAAGACACAGACCTACTAGAGAATGGACTTGAGGATACGGGTTGGGGAAGGGTAAGCTGGGACAAAGTGAGAGAGTGGCATGGACATATATACACTACCAAACGTAAAGTAGATAGCTAGTGGGAAGTAGCCACATAGCACAGGGAGATCAGCTCGGTGCTTTGTACCACCTAGCAGGGTGGGAGGGAGGGAGACGCAAGAGGGAAGAGATATGGGGACATATGTATATGTATAACTGATTCACTTTGTTATAAAGCAGAAACTAACACACCATTGTAAAGCAATTATACTCCAATAAAGATGTTAAAAAAAAAAAAAAAAGAGCAAACAGAGGTCCACAGTGTTTCTCCACTTTCACTGTACTTACCTTTCTCCTGTTCAATCTCTAGATTGGAGTTTGAAAATAGAGGCTGTATTAGTTTCCTTTTGCTGCTGTAACAAATTACCACAAATTTGGTGGCTTAGACAACATAAATTTCTCATCTTACAGTTCTGTAGTTGAGACATCTGAAATGGGTCTTATTGGGCTAAAATCAAGGGTCACCAGGACTGATTTCCTTTCTGGAGGCTCTAGGGGAGGATCTGTTTTCTCGACCTTTCCACCTTCCAGAGGCCACCCACACTCTTTGCCTAGTGGCCCTGTTCCATCTTCAAAGCAGCAACACTGCACTGATTCATTCTCATATCTTATCACTCTGACACTGACTCTTCAGCCTCCTCTGTCCACTTTTAAGGACAACTGTGATCACGTTGAGACCACCAGGATAATCCAAGCTAATCTCCCCATCTCACAGTCAGCTGATTAGCAACTTAATTCCATCTGCAACCTTAATTCTCCTTTGCCAGGTAACATAATACATTCACAGGTCCTGGGAATTAGGACGTAGACATCTTTGTGGGGGGATTATTCTGCTTACCACAGAGACCCACAGGCCATGGGTTTTATCAGCCTAGTGTTTTCTTTTTCTTTCCTCTTTTAAAAAAATATTTTAAAAAATTCTTTTAGAAATTTAAGTTAAATGTTTTTAAATTGGGAGATTCTGTATATTTTTAAAATATCCACATCTAGAAACCTCAGAGACCTAGAAACAAGGACCTGGATTTCCTCATCAAAACAAAGGCTGGTGCCCAGAATGACTACCTCCTTTAAATGGTGCATGGGGCCCCCAGGCTGCAGTGGTCTCCACCTCTTCCTATTGCCACATGCTCCTGGCCCACTTCAGCTTATGTGACCTGCCTTGCCCCTTCGAATTTGCAAACTCTGTACCAGGTATCTAACATCTAGGTCGCAGACGACCATTTTACTCTCCGTTCTGGACTTTAGGGACCTTCGTCGTCTGTTGGCAGCACGTCCTCCCGTTCAGAATTCTTCCATCTACACAGAGGTGTCCTGGCAGCCCTCCCTTCTGACTCTAGAAAGTAAATAAGGCCCTCGTCTTGGGAGCGGTGTGGTATGTCTGGATGATCGCAGGCATTCACAAGCCCCTCTCGGGCCTCTACGTCATACATCTCCTCGAGAATCAGGGACCTAAGTGCGTGCTGGAGCAAGGGACAAAGTTTTAATTTGCTGTCGCTCCATCAACACCCACCCCCTCTTCCTTTTTCTCTTCAGTCCTTGGTACAAGCTCTCCTCTAGTGAATTTCTTTACTCTGACAACAGGCCCGCTGCTGGCTCCCAGCCAAGTGGCACACTGGCTTTCACTGTCCTCGAGGGCCTAAGTGAAGGTTATCTCACTCTGTTTCACTTGCAGATGCTCACAGATGCGGCGCTGGCGTTAATAACACCGCCGGCCCGGCCGGTCCATCTTCATCAGTGGCCACGCATCACGCGCAGATGATAAGCTACCTGGACTGCCGGGGAGAGAAACCCTTCATTACCCAGGTCGGGCTGCGGGGCCTCCACACCAAATACCTGGAAATCACGTTAGCCCGGCAAAATCTCTCCCAGTCACACTAACAGTGGTTGGAAGAAAGAGACCTTAAAGATCTCAATTGTGTTGAAACTCTTACAAAGGTCATGGCAGCGAGAGACAAGGGCGACAGCCCTGTCACTGAGTCAAGAGCTTTCCCCGCCACTGCTGCGTAATACCTGTAATTTTATTCGCTTAAGATTTTCCTTAGATCAACTCAATATTGATTTGCTTTTCTTTAGCCCTAACCTAAGCAATAATAACCATAAAACTGAGCTTAGATGTGCCAGTTATACTTTCTTAAAATACACATTAAAATGGGCATGTTTGTTTAATTAATTAAAATTAGGAGATGATTAATATTAAAATAAGAAATGTTGATTCACGTATTCTCTAAAGTTATCTTACATGCTCTTCATTGGATGCAAACCATACCACGTTTTGGAAAACATGGATCTAATCTATCCTCCCAGCTCAGAACAGAATTTCACCTGAACTAAATGATCAGATTACCCCGTTCCATTCTCTGGGTAGAGTTCCCAAAATTCTGAGGGTACCAATGTGCATAGGTACCAGCAACATTGCGAAGTCCTTTCTGACATCTCACCTAAATATTTCCATCTATAGTTGATAGTGGCAGAACTAGGAATTCGAGACCACTCAGCAAATGGCTCTAGAAGCAGTCCATCTCTAATGCAGCAGTTCCCAGACGGCATGGCAGAAACCAGCTTGGAGCTAAAGGCTCCAAGTTTAGAGACGGACGTGGCCCACATTTTAAAGGTGGACAATTAAGAAAAGAGGCAAGTTAAGAAGGAGAAAAGAAGTGTGAGTAGGTTGAGGCAGACTGAACAACTATATCCTAGAGCAGAGGTTGGCAAACATTTTTCTGAAAGCGCCAGAAGGTAAATGTTTCAGGCTTTGCAGGACAGATGGTCTCTGCCATAACTACTAACCTCTGTCAATGTAGTGTGAAGGCGGCCATGGACAGTACGTAAACAAATGGGCATGGCTGTGCTCCAGTAAAACTTTATTTACAAAAACAGGCGGGGGCCATAGTTTGCTGACTCTTGTTTTAGTGGGCTGACTGATGAGATTCACTCAATGCAGATGGCCACCTCTCCTGGTGTATTAGTCAAGTTTCTCCAGAGTAACAGAACTAATAGTACATATATTTTTAATATTTATATTATCATAAATTTTATATATATAATTCATATATGTATGCAAACATATATGATTTAAGTGTATAAAAATGTATAATTTATACATGTAGAAAAACAAATAAAATTTATATATGTATAAATCATATACATATATAAATTACACATGTATAAATTAGAGAGAGATCATTATTATAAGGAATTAACCCACATGATTATGGGAACAACAAGTCCCAAGATCTGCAGGGTGTGTCAGCAAGCCAGAGACATAGGAGAACTGACAATTTAGTTCCATCAGAGTCTGAAGGCCTAAGAACCAGGAGGGCCAATGATGTGGTTCCAGCCTGAAGGCTGGAAGACTTGAGACCCAGGAAGAGCCAGTGTTTCAGTTGGAGTCCAAAGAATGGGGAAAAAGCCAATATCCCAGCCCAAAGGCAATTAAGCAAGAAGAATTCTTTCTTACTCAGGGGAGGGCAGCCTTTTTGTTTTATTCAGGCCTTCAGCTGACTGGATGAGGCCCACCCATCCATTGGGGCGTGCAATCTGCTTTACTCTGCCTGCAGATTTAAATGTTACTCTCTTCCAAAAACACCCTCACAGTCACACCCAGAATAACATTTGACCAAATATCTGGGTACCCATGGCTCAATCAAGTTGACACATAAAATTAACCATCACCCCTGGCAAGGTTCTGTCCTTGGCCCTAGGGCTGGAAGTTGTCAGACAAAGATGAAGTCCCAGATTTGCAAAGAAGGCAGAGCTGAGTGACAAGTTGGTTGTGAGAGATTTGTTAAATTTCTGAAAGATTCTAAGGATGGACACAACTTATGAAATAAAAGGCTGTCAGAGCTGGACAAAAACCTTCAAGATCACGAAGCCCAAATCTTTCATTTTTCAGAAGCCCAAATCTTTCATTTTTCAGATAAGAAAGCTAAGCTTTAAAGAGGTCTAAAACAAAATGACAAAAGGGTTGAATAAGAAATTATACACCACAAGTTTTTAAATTAATTTCAGAAGTGGAGAACAGGAGAGATTTGACTAAACTGCATGTGGTTCACATGCAAAAATAAATCTAGGAGTTTACTTACAACAGCTCAGTGAGGGTTAATAGTATGGTGCAAGTCCCAACAATGGTTTTGCAGCCTCAACATGGTTCAGTGGAAGAAGGGTACTCCAATTAAGGGAAATAATATTTCCGTATCACTTTGCCCCAGCAAACTGCTTCTGAAGTACTGCTTTCCATTGCAGACCACACACTTTAGCAGTGGCAGAATTATTACTAGGGAGGGTAATGACCCGCACTCTTTGAGCATCCTCTGTGGCCAGGCCAGGCAGAGACAGGGCATTTCTGGTACTTCCATAATAGTAACCTGTTAAGGTGGGTGCTGCGGGTGGTGATGAAGGCTCAGACTATTTTAATATAGAAACACAACAGTTTTGTTTTTCTTCCCTTTCTTTACTGCCCTAGGAAGGTTTGAAGTTTAAGCCCCACTTCACCCTACTCTTTCAGAGAAGGTGAGCTAGTTTTCCATTGATTTGAACTCTTGTACCCAGGAGTCGGGGAGCTGATCAAAGAGAAGTTGTCCAAGAAGACAAAGGGGTCTCTGCCCAGGAATCGTTGGGGGATGGAGCACCAGGAAGGGCACCACTTGAGCATTGAGATTGGGAGCCTCCACTCAAGGGCGCAGCACCCATCACTGTCCTCAGAGACTACGCTGGCCAGTCCCTGAGAGAGATTCCTTGGGAACTTCACTTCACTGGAGACCACCCAGCACGTGGTCAAGATCTTTCCTGGTTTTCTTCTGATTCACACTGGACATCATACGAGTGGGGTAGGGCTCCCACATGCCTGTACCAATGGGGAATAATCTGAACCAGTGGAGAACGTCTGAGCTTGTACAATAATAACTCCCCCATGATAGCGCTTTCTCCCCATTTTCAGATGACGATGCTGAGTTTCCAAAGTTAATGTACCAGCAGAACTGAACCCTTGTTTAACTCAAAGCCTATGCTTTGTCCAGTATATTATACTCTCTTGATAAATGGAGTAAGTCTAAACAAGAGTGTCTAAGACACTAAAAATGCAGAGCCTAGAGCCGACTTCAGACTGAAGGCAGACAGGAAGGAAATGGGTGTCTCCCTTTGAATATTTAAAGTGTTATTACCTGAAAAATAAATGAAACTGTTCTGTGTTATTCCATGAGTAGACCTTGAATCAACTAGACGTCACAAGGAGATAAAGTTCAGCTGATAGCACTAGAGGGATACAATATGGAATGCACTTCTTCCCTGGGTAGTGAGATATCTGTCCCTGGATGTGTACAAGCAGGTGCTGAGTGAACAGGTCATGGATGTGGAATACTGAGTAGGAGACTGGGTCTTGTTCTCTGCACTCTTTCCTTACACTAAGATTCTACGCTGCTAAGAATGCAGGAATTTGGCAGAAGCTCTGAACCGTGACCTTGTTCCTGGCTCATGGTCCATGGTTCTGCTCACCCAAAGCAGCCAAAGTTCCTTATCACCAACGTATCCCTGGGAGATGCCCCCTGCCCTGCCTGCCTGCTTTCACTCTCTGAATTAGTGCATCAGCCCTGTCTCCCACTGCCCCGAGAGCTCCTCAGCGGAATGTCTCAACCCAAGCTTCCCCTTGAACCTTCTGCTGCCTGACTCACACGCTTCAGGGGAGCCCTTGAATACTGGAGCCCGAGGGAACGCAGGTGTCATGGGGCAGGAAGTCAAGGCACTTGTCCAACAGTAACTTTCTGGCCCCAGGAGGCCCCTGCACAATGTGGGAACAAGCACCCTGCGGAATCGAGAGAAATGGCTGCTAGTTTAGCTGTGGGGAGACCCAGCTGTTGCGACCTAGGAAGGCGCTTTACAACTCTGGTACTCAGGGCCCAGATGTGCAGGGGGTAGGGCTGGGCCTCCATGGTCCATTGCAGTGTGACATGCAGATTCCGGGATTCTGGGGGCGTCCCTAGGCCCACAGTACCTAATGCATGTCAGCCTTCCTGAGGGCTGGTTATAATTCCTACACAGGAAACACATATCAATATTTTCACTTTAGTACTTTATTTTTAAAAGCAAATTAGAAAGGAAAGAAGATTCAGGAATGGACCAGGCTAAGGCAGAGATAGATAGGCATCATTCCATCTGTGTTAGAGCCATAACCCCCCAGTATCTGTCCTCCAAGAACTGAAAACTGCTCCCCACCAGTGAAGGACCACAGCAGTATGGGGTGAGCCCCTGATGATGCTGAGATGGGGAGAGGAAGAAACCACCAGGGTTCATGGTAGTTTCAACCCCAGGGGAGAGGAGACCCAGGGACCTGGTTGTGGGGGTGGAAAAGTCACTTGGAACTCTGGGGAGACATATGGAACCTGACACTGGATAGTGTGGGGTTTACAATTCCTTCCTGGAAAAGGACCACCAACATCCCAGGTGCTCTGCTTCAAAAGGCCCCATTTAATGACCATAAATGAGACTGCTCCAAACAGCCCATCTGTCACCCAGCTTTTACAAATACTTCATTCTGTTCACATTCTATTCCCAAGGAAAGTGGTGACACAGAGGTGTTTGCCCACCACAGATCTGTCCATTTGAATGATGAACGAATTCCTCATGTCAGGTACAGAGAGACGGCTGGGACCATGGAAACCCCAGGGGGACCCGCCCTCAGAGAAGCCGCCTAGTTAGCTCTGGTGCAGAGTCACAGCTTCCTTCCTCTCCCTCCTTCAGCAAGTCATCTCCAAACGTGGGTGATGGGGCAGCCCTTCTCCACGGGGAGTTCTCCCCACTGACAGAATATCAGGGAAAGAAACTATAAAGAAGTGAGAAAGAAAGGCTGCTCCTTACCTACCCTCCAGAGTGCAGGGCCTTCAACTCCTGGCTTTCCACTGCCCCTCTCTGTCCCCTTTCCCACTTTGGTTTCCAAATTTTAACTCCCCTCTGCTTTCCCCAGACCTCTTCCTGCCTCATCCAAGGAAAAGCAAGGACAGTATATGGCAGTCACCCCAGGGTCTCACTGATTCCTGATCTAAAGCCCTGCTTACCTCTGCCGTGTCATGAGCATTGAAACATTCAGGTGAACATAAATATCTGTATTATTGGGTTGGCCAAAAAGTTCCGTAAGATGTTACAGTAAAACCCAAACGAACTTTTTGGCCAACCCAGTATTATAAGGAGCCGGTTTTCTCTTAGACTCACACTCAGGGCATACTGCATAATTTCAGGGTTTCTCACTTAGCACATGCTTTTCAATAATTATGAGGAAGAAAGGTTTTCTTTCATTTTTGGTTTCCTCTATAATTTTTTCTACCCACTGGGCTATTACTGAAGTAGTAGCATTGTATTCATACTTCTGTTCCCTGAATTTTTCTCATTTAACAATGTATGCTGGAATTGTTCCCTGTTAGAGCTATAGAAGTAGATCGACAGTCCTAGTTCAGTCTTGTTAATGGCTGTACAGTGTTCCACTTTATACTATAATTCATTCCATCAGTTCCATATTCCTGGGCATTTAGGTTGTTTCCAGACTTTTTTTATTCGACACAATGCTACTGTGAATATACGTATATCTTTCAGCACACGTTCAAGTATATCCACAAGGATATATTCCTGGAAGTGGAATTGCTGGGTCAAAGGTATGCTCATTTAACATTTTTATAGATAAATACAGCTAGATAGAGTACACCATAAATATAAATCTTACCAATAGCTTGCAGAACTAAACTTCGGGCATTAACAGGTGAAAGTATCAATCCTTTGGGAATAGCTGCATATACACTTTTCACATCTTTCTACTTACCCCACACATTTTAGTTTCAAGGTGTTTGTGTTTTAGATGGCCTCTAGTTAAATAGAATTTTCTGTAATAATTGAAATACTGAGGTAGGAAAGGTTGCAGACTAATAAAAGGACAATAGAGCAGTGAGAGATCAATCTTACCTAGCTATTCCCAGTGGGTTGGCCAAAATGTTCATTCAAGTTTTTCCATAAGATGTTACAGAAAAACCCAAACGAACTTTTTGGCCAACCCAATATTTTCTTCCCCCCTCAATCTGTGCCTGGCTTGTTAGAGACATTCAAAAAACAGTTGATGAATGAATGAATGAGTGCATGCATGAATGAATGATATAACTATGAAGACTTGCTCAAGGATCCAAGATCAGTGGTTTAAGTTTGGCCATTTTCATCTCCTTTTAGCTGCACCCTGGTGAATCAGTGCCCTTTAGATCTATTAGACTCAGTTTTGCCACTTTATGTATAGATCTATAGGCTTTGGGCTTTCATTTCAAAAATTGATTATATGCGGACAGTCTCAGTAGCCAAGAATGATAGGTTAATATCCACATACTGGTATATTTTGGAGTCGGATCAAGATCACTCAGCTCCTAATGCCTCATGATCTAGCAGAAAGGAGTTTGGAAATTGGAAAGGCTCTGAAAATGAGTTCTGGTTTGATCTCCTCCCCAACACTGAACACACAGAACAAGTAAACTGTGGCTGCAGCAGCTACCCAGTCTTTCCTGTCTTGGATTGAAGGAAATAGAGCCCACACCTAAAATTTGTTAGATATAAACATAATTAAGAGCCATGTGACTTTAAGGTCATGGAATTTCTCCAAGTTTCAGTTTCCTCATCTGTAAAATGGGGATAAAAATAGTCATGTTCATGGTAAAGTCAATTCAGGCAACTGTAAAGCAAACAAAGCTAGTATCTTTTTTTCCCTATATCTGATCTAATCCTCCTCACAACCTCCACTGTCAACTGGGTAGTAAGTGAAAATAAATAAATAAGTAAATAAATAAATCCATCGAATCCAGTGACAATCAGCCCAGTCCAACACTTAAAGGAGTTTCTTTCATTAATTCAGTCTCTTCCAGATTAATACCCAACTCACAGCATTTCACTCCCTCCTGTACCTCCTCCCCATGGTGAGAGCTGGCCTTTGGTGAACTTCCTGGGTAATTAAGATCCATCTGGGCACGTCCTTGTACCATCTACTGACTCCTCTGGTCTCCCTTTTCTACCTGGATGCAGGATGGCCTGCTGCCATCCAACAATGCTATCTGTCCCTATTTGTCTCTCATGTTTTGGTCTATTCTCTTGGCTAAATCAGGGGCTAGTGGAACTTCTTGGCTGACGTGAACTCAGTTGGGCCCTTGCTGGACCCCTGAAATCTGACTGTGACTCCCATTCAATCCTCAGACTAAGCTGCCAGCCTCATAGTCCTCAGCTGCAGTTTCACTTCATTCCAACCACTGTGAATCCATCTCCTCACTCCCATCTGCTCCTACAATCTCTTCAGTCTGACTCTAAGCAGACTCTGAATCTCTCTTAAGATTACATTTCTCTCACTTAAAAAAAAAATCTAATGGTAAATAGTCAAGGGTTTGTAGCTCCATGAAGTCATTAAGGATCCAGGCTTCCTTTGCTGGGCATGCTTCGTCTATGTTCAAGATCACCTCATGCTACAGAATGGCAGCTGAAGCTCCAGCTATTTTGTCCAGCTTCCAAGCAATAGCAAAAAGGATGGGGAGTGTCTCTCTGATGGGTCAGCTTCCTTTAAGGAGCCATGCCAGATGTTCTACTCAAATTTTTGTTTACATTTCATTGTCCATAATTTAGTTCTATGGCCATATCTAGCTACAATGTAGTCTTTCAACTGGATGAATTTCTGCCCCCAAAGTAGGCTTCTGTTACTTTGGAAGACAAAGGAGTAAAAAGCTGGGAGATAGCCAGCCATCACCGCTGACCTATAGGAACTTGTGCATTTATTCCATCCCATTCAGGCTCTAGAGTTCTCACTCAGTCTTTCTCTCTGCTTCGCAGCCTGGCAGCCCCAAGTTGTGGTTCATTCGGCAAGATGGTTTTCGCCATGAGTCCCAAGATATCTTCTGCTCCCAACTTGTACCTCCACCTAACAGTGCCCCCTCTCCCACAAACACACACATTCACATATCCCCCTGGACTCCAGCCAGAGCAAGCAAGGTCAGGACCCGCATGCTGCCGCCACATCTTCCCCATATTTTAGCCCCTTCTTCTTCCCACAACCCCAGGAACAGGATTTCCGCTTCCTTTCCCTTTCTATACTTGACCTTCCCATATACCCACAACGCACATCCCACAGCCCTGCTTCCCTTTCCCAGATACGACAGGGGAGGGAACGGCCGCCAGGCACTGTGCGGGAGAAAAATTAAAATGCACCGGATTAATATTTTGAAAATATTATCCCTATCACGCCTATATTCTTTTTTATTTATCAAGCACATGGTAAGTATATAGGCCTTTTGATGAATAATAGCAGTGTCATGGGAATCAAAATGAGATAAAATATGGAAATCTCTTGCCATGATGCATGACATACTATATATGCTTAATAAATGTTAGCCATTATTGTTATTATTATTATTTAAATAATAGGACACAGGGGCTTCCCTGGTGGCGCAGTGGTTGAGAATCTGCCTGCTAATGCAGGGGACACGGGTTCGAGCCCTGGTCTGGGAAGATCCCACATGCCACGGAGCAGCTGGGCCCGTGAGCCACAACTACTGAGCCTGCGCATCTGGAGCCTGTGCCCCGCAACGGGAGGGGCCGCGATAGTGAAAGGCCCGCGCACCGCGATGAAGAGCGGTCCCCGCACCGCGATGAAGAGTGGCCCCCGCTTGCCGCAACTAGAGAAAGCCCTCGCACGAACTGAAGACCCAACACAGCCAAAAATAAATAAATAAATAAAGTAGCTATAAAATTAAAAAATAATAATAATAATAATAATAGGACACAGTCTGCCTCAGTCTTCTCTCTCCCAGACAGACAAGCTGCATGCATGGCTCTGCATCACAGAGACATCATTATGCTCAATCACGGCCTTTTCTGTTTTGCTTGGTTTCAAACCCTATTTTCTGGAAACAGGAGGAATTTTTTCCTAAGGAAAGGAGGTAGTACTTAGAGACCTAGCTCCTGATTAACTTTGTTACTGGATGCCCTGTAACTGTAAGCAAGTCACTTTCTTTAGGGAAGGGGGCTAATTGGAAGAAGGAAGATTGATGAAGGTTAGCATGGATGGCGATGTGGAATTATGGCTGGAGGCTGGGTCAGCTGAAGTCAGGCCATTCCAAATTGCACCTCGTTGTGGACTCTAAATTATTTCTTATCTCCCACACTTTGTGTGTTTGTGTAACAACAGCTTGAGAGAGCGTATGAGTTAAATAAGGCAAGATGAGAATTGATCTATCGACAGTCAATCAGGGGGTTGGCTCAGGCAGACTGGGAGGGAGTTGCCAGTGGCTCTGGACTGGAATTGCATTTAAACAGATTTGAAAAAAGTGTTAGGAGGAAAACAGGGATGTACATTCAGCTTACTCAAGTGTATTTGGGCCTCGGAGTCCACCAGGTGCATCGGATTTCCTAGGGTTGAGCAGGAAATCCCCAGAGATTGGCAGCTGTAAATAAGGAGGTCGTTTTAATGTAGGGAAAATATGAATGAGCAAATTTGTAAAGAGTTATGGTTCAGTTACGTTCAAGTACAGCACATAGACATCCAACAAAAATGTCAACAAATGCTTTAAATAGCCTCAGAAAATGACATCGCCAGGGCCCAGCCCTGACAGGGCAGGGATTTCTCAGACCCAGGGAATTTCTAGGTTGTAGCGGATGAGCAGGGCAGTTGAGGCAGGAGGTGATGGGCAGGGTTTGGGAGGACAGGAGAGTGGCATTAGGGGTTCAGCATAGGAATGGGGTTCTCTGAAGAGTCTTGAGGCAAGTTGGTCCCCATTTCACCTAGTCTCCCACACAAACAAGCTGAATTAGGTGTAGTCAGCCAAATGTGGAAGTACTTATGTTGATTTTACATTTCAGGGGAGGGCAGTGTTCCTGGCGGGAAAGGACTCATAGTAATATCTGAAATTCATCTACTATTGGAGGAGGAGGGCATGAATGTAGGTGGAACTGAAACCAACCCTCAGGATGGGTCAGGGAATGGATTGGGGAAATGTCAGATGAAGGCCTGGGTTTCCTAGTTGACACTAATGTTTATTTATTAATAGCTGACATAGAATGACCCCTTTCACACATCATCTCATTTAAATCACACAGCAAACATAGGAAACAGGTAATATTATTATCTCTACTTTATAGATGATGAAATTGGGGCACACAGAGGTCAAGAAATTTATCTAAAATTACAGATTTTGCAAATGGTAAAGTTAAGATTTGAATCCAAGGAGTCTGACTCCAGAGACCCCTGTTATCACAGGAATATGTCATAAAACAATATTTGCTCTACCAAAAATCCCAACAGTAAAATTTATAAATCAGGGAACTGATCCTTTTAACATTAGCTATAAAGTACTAGATTAGCATAAATTTCCGTAAGGTAATTTTGAGTTAATTACTTTACAGAATTTTTACTTCCACTCAGAGCTGTCCTTCAGTAAGTGAGTAAGTTTATTTTTTTCTGCATTTTAAAATAATTGTCTCTGATTTGTGTCTTTAGCTCAGATCTACCTTTTCATTTAAAGAGCCAGTGTCCAGGAAATAAGTTCAGACCAAACAAAGGGTGATGAGTTACCCTAAACTTGCATTTTGAGCTCCAACTGTGTTTTGAGATTTCCCTCTGACAGCTTGGCCTGGAGATCCCTATAGGACCTATAGAGCCTGGTTCCTTCCCAGTAACTGAGAACTAAAAGACTGAATAGAATCCGAGGGAATTTCAGACTCATATTTTCATTCATTGACTCTGAGAACTACCTTCTAGTAGCTGTCACTTTCTCCAAGATACTTTAGCTTTATTGTCAGAAATACAAATCGCCTAAGCTGTTTTGTGTTCATATTTTACAACTCATTTTGAGAATTAATATTTTATAAGAAAATTATTTTGATTCAAAATGTGACTTTTAAAAGGTTTATGGTATTCTTAAGTGTAACTTTTATTATGCCTTGGGGCCAGTAGCTTTTCTAGAGGAACATAGTATAGTTATTGATGTATTGTACCCCTTGTGAATTTCCCTTCATGTTCTGAGACTGAAACAGGAGAAACTATTTTCTGTACATAATTTACTACCTTCTTTCCACCTCTACCCCTCCTTTTCCCTGGCTGCCTCTTTTTTTTCCTTTCAGTGCAAAATAAACAAAATAACCACCATTACCAGTAAAAGAAAAAAAAGAAGTTAACAGGTCATGTTTTAGCCAAGCCTAAGTTAAATTAAAAGAACTGGAAGATACTCATCAAGACCTAGGAAGATAGATGTGAAAAACTATACTCTCAGTTCTACCCCAGTCTAATGTCCTTCCCTCTTGATCATTATTTCCCTTCTCTCTTCCCTGGTCTATGTTGAAATGACTGATCTCCTTTTCCACCTTCCACATGACAGACAGGCAGGCATCAATCTTCAGCTGAAGTAGTTGCCTGATGCTCTTCTAGAGGATCTAGAATGCTAAAGTCCCCAAATTATAACTGGAGATGCTCAAGTCCCTGTATCGGTTAGTTAATGATGTATAACAAACCACCCTCAAATATGGTGGCTTAAAAAAAAAAAAACCTACTGATTATTTCTCATGGTCTATGGATTGGGTTGGCAGACTGTCTGATCTGAGCCAGGTTTGGCTGATCTTAGCTGGGCTCTCTCATGCATCTGTGGTCAGCTAGTGGGCTAGCTGGTCTAAATGGCCTTGCATGAGACAGTTCTGCTCTCTTCCACATATCTTTCACAGCCCTCTTGTAGGCTATGTTCTCATGATGGTGGCAGGGGTCCAAGAGGAAAAGAGGAAATGCACATGTGCTTCTCAAGCTTCTGCTTGCACCAGGTTTGGTAACATGCCCTTGGCCAAGCCAAGTCACATGTCTAAGCCTGGAATTAATGTAGGAGGGGACCAAGAGTTACAGGGCAGACAGCCTGATACCGGGAGACCAATATGGAGGCCATAAATGCAATCAATCTACCATAGTTCCCAAATTAAAACCTGAAAATGAGCAAAAAGTGACATTTGAAAGCAACACATGGCTGTTCCACATTATTTGCAGATTCTATATTTGAGAATTTGCTTACTTGCTAAAATTTGTTTGTAACCTCAACCTCATTACTTGGGGGCACTTTCACAGTCATTCTTGTACACGCACAGAGCAGTGGAAACTTTGAGTTGCCAGATGCATACGTGCCCTGGGCTGAGATTGAACAAGGTGATGCTCTGAAATTGAACAAGTTGATGTTCTGCCCTCTTGTTTTGGCTCTCACACTGCAAGCAAGTGTCCTTTTCACGGTATGTTTAGTGCCAAGGTTTTGGCACTTTTTTGTCCTTTTTATTGGTGATTTCACTGTTTAAAATGTCCCCCCAGTGTAGTGCTGAAGTGCTGTCTGGTATTCCCAAGCACGGGGAGGCTGTGATGTGCCTTAAAGAGAAAAAACATAAGCTTTGTTCAGGAATGAGTTACACTGCTGTTGACCATGAATTCAATGTTAATGAGTCAACAATATATATTAAATAAGGTGTTTTTAAGCAGACAGACACATAAAACAAGGTTATGTATTGATCAGATGAAAATGTGACCAGAGGCTCACAGGAACCTAACCCTGTATTTCCCCTAAGAGCAATGGTTCAAAACTCACTAATTCAGTGTTTGCAGAGACTTCATAGAATATAATTGCCACAAATAATAAGAATCAACTGTGCTTCCATTTATTTTTGAGATTCTAAAAAAAGATTTTATCTTCTAAAAAAGATTTTAAAATAACAAAAGCTATATTCTTAATTCCATATATAATTCCACACTTCTGAAAAGCAGAACAAAAACAACTCTCTCATGTAGATACCAACCTGGACTTACACAAAACAATCTTTTGTTCTAAGCAGAACATTTTAGGAATGCACTCACTCATTGATGAAGGGACACATTAGTGAGATTCTTTATGGCATTCAACAAATGGTTATTGAGCTCCTCCTATGAATAACTCTAGCTGGGGCTTAATTTTGTAGTAAATGGATGAAAACTCTGAAAGAATTATAAAGATTCCAGAGAGTAACCTGGGGTTCAAATGTGTTAATGAGTCTTTTTCTTGAATGAAAATATTGAGCAAGAAAGAAAGGCACAATCATAAAATTATTCCTGTAATGAAAGCCAAGGAAAAACAGGATTCAACACTAATACAGTTTTCAGGAATACACCTATTATATATGGAAGTTCAAAGGCATTTTGTCTGTTAGAACACCTGGTATCCCCAAAGAGCTCTGAGCCCCATATTTGTGCTTCAACATTGGGTGTGATGAATAGGCCAGAGAGCTCCATGTTTAAAAGCTCAGTCTCTGCAGCCGGCCAGATCCGGGTCTGGGTCTTGGCTCCACGTTATTGGTTGGATGACATGGCAAAAGACACTCCCTCTGTGGGCCCCAGTTTCTTCATTTGTAAAATGAGAATACTAAGAGTAATAGTATGAATATAATCAGACATTTTTTGAGTGCTGATCAGTTCCCTGGTACCCTGCTGGGAGCTTTCCTTACATTGCCTCACTTAATCCACACAACTGTCCTATGAGGTGGGTGCTATCACTACTCCCCATTTTATGCATGAAAAAATAAAGGCAGAGAGAAGTTAAATGATCTTGCTAAGAATTAGTGTTGGCAGAGTCGGAATTTGATCCTAGGAATATGACTCCACCTTCCTCATGATGTGGTTTGTGAAAATTAAATGAGATAATGCACATAAAATGCTCAGCACAGTGCCAGGCATGTGATAAGCACATATAATAAATTTTTCAAGGATTTTTTAAACTAAGAGTGCCCTACCTTTTCCCCACTCCCACTGCAACCAACAGATCTGCAATATATAGGGCTGTGTAGAGGGTTTGTGTGGGGACTCTGTTTATGCTGAATTCTACTCCAGTTGAAAGCAACACAGGAAAGAGTCTTACCTCACCAGGGAAAGCATTCCAAATAACCCCCTGGAGAAATCTCTATTTGTCTTCATGAATGGAAGATAATAAATACAAGTTGGGAGATCAGACCCAAGATTTGTGTTTTAACAATTTCTCTCATTGAGGTTAAAACTTCCAGTGATTTATCTCAACCCTTCTTGAACCTGTTTGTTTAACTATCTGATATTGTTAACTTAATTTTGTCCCAATCTCATATATAACTATATTGTTTTTAGGGAAAACATTTTAAGTAAAGTGAAGCCAGCTGTATAAGCCAAACTTCTGACAGGCCAAAATTAAACAACTTTGGTATCTTCTGGGTTTCCATTCCTTGTAGGAAGGGGAACTAGAGAGAAAATGAAGATTGTCTTGAATACCATTTTCATTTACATAACTTTCTTTCTTATTTTAATGCCTGTATAATCAAATTGTCACCATCATGTTTCTCCTAGTCCTGTACTTTAAGGTTGGGTAGACATAGGTATGAGCAGGCATAACTGATTGTCCTTTCACCTCCAGCAAACAAGATCGCTTCTGGCTCTGTCTCCTGTCCTAACTAGGCCTTCAGGGGATCCTGACAACTCAGGCAACCCATGAGGTGGTAGAACACATGGAAGAAACAAAAAGGAAGGAAAATACTCCCTCGTCATTATCAGAAATTATGTGCTGGCTGAAAGAGCCTGAATTATTCAGTATGCCCTGAGTGTCATTCTGAAAGAACACTCTGCAGCTATTAACAAGACTGAAGTAGAATAATATATGCTAGTATGAAACAACTGCCAGCATATATTGTTAAGTAAGAAAACTCAAGCATGTGTATACTACTTTACAGAGTTGTTTATGCATAGACTCTTGATCCAGAAGACATATACAAAACTAGTAATAGTGGTTACCTCAGGGGAAAGGGTTAAGTGTGAAGGTAGACTTGTTTTTCAACCTACATCCTATTGTAGTTAGAATTTTTTATAAAGAATTTTTGAACAATCAATTGTGAGCTGGAGGCTCTACTTGGAACCACAGTGGCCTCCCATTTGGGTGACCTACTCTCCCCAAATGGGGAAGAGTAGAAAACTGAGGAGATACGAGCCCTCAGGGCAGAAGAAGAGAAATCTGGAAAGAGTCCTGAGAAGATGTTCCCCAGATTGATATTCATGACTTCCCCTATTACTATCCACCCGTATAGACTTGTCTCCTTCATATATTAGCACAAAGAATGCAAAATGGGACCCATGTAAAGATAGTACCTAACAAGTAAGAAACAAACCTACCAAATGACAGCAGATTTTTAGAAAACCATTCAGAAAGAGAATCACTTCAGAAAAGAGAAGAAAAATTCATATACTTAACTCTATTTTTAAAGAAAGAGAACTTAGGCTCTTTGGGGAGAGAGAGATAGAGAAAAGAAAAGAAACCAGACAATCAAAGATTAGAGTATGAAACAACAAAAGGAATTTAAATATAAACTGAAGTAGCACTGGAAAAAATTTAAGATAACAATAAAAGCATAGGAATGAAAGTCGCATCAGGGGCAGCAAGAAGAATAGCTAATACTGAAAACACAGCTAGGGTATGGAGGTAGAGATATACCTTAAGACATTTGTACACAAAGAAATGAAAAAGAAAAGAGATTATAGAAAAGATGACAGGTGGGTAAGGGGGTTCATCATGTGTATAACTGATATTCCTAAAGTGGAGAACAAATATTTAAGATAACAAAAAAGAAAAGTTTTCTGAAATAAAGGAAAATATGAATCCACTGATTAAAATCTGCAGAAAATAGAATTTTTGTTCAAGGAAAAATACAGTCTCAGATTTGAGCCATATCTTAGTGGAGACCATGAAGTTCAAGAATAAAAAAAAAAAATTCTTATGGGTATTCAGAAATTAAAAGCATGCTTCCCAAAGAGAGAAAATGGCTGACCTCAGCCTTCTCCATACTAACATTCAATGCAAGAAGTAGGTGGAACCATATCTAAAGAATTCTGATGGGGAAAATGTGTGGCCCAAGAATTATATGTTTTATGTCTAAAGATAATTTTAATAATGCTAAGAATCTGATAACATAGCACGTATGAGCCTTTCTTTAAAAAAAGACACAATAACAAAATCCAGCCAACCCAAAGATAAGTAAAAAATGTTTGAAGTCATGTTATGAACAGGAAAGTCATGGATGAAAGGACTGTTGGTGACCACTGAGTGTGTCATTACATTCCCAGAGCTCAGTTCTAATAAGTTATAAATCTCAGTAATACAAAAAAGAATAATAATAAAAAAGTGAAATGAGGGGAAGAAGCTGGAAGGAAGTGTGAAATATAAATTTTCCCTTTTTTTCATGATGAGGTATAAATCTGTCCAACATTGATAAAACAAGAAAAAGAGGTTTAACAATCAAAGTTTCAAATATTATTATTAGAAGTGGGAAGACAAAGCAAAGCAAAGAATGCACAGAACAAATAGCCAAAATAAATTTTGCAGCAACAATATAAACAGAAAACATAGATATACTATAACCAAATATATATTGTGATAAAATTAAGTGCAACAAATGTATGTTATAAAATATAAATGTAAATGAGATCGATTTACATAATAAAAGAAAAAGACTATCAGTCTGGATTAGCAAAACTCATCTGTTTATCCTGCTACTAGTGAAAACAAAGGAGGCTTGGATAAAATATTTATGATACATTCATATCACAGAATATCTGACAGTCATTAGGAAAGAACTGGATATGTAAGAAATGATGCAGAAAGAAATCCAAAATAAATTAATAGAAAAATATTATAAGAATAATGCATGTTATTCCATTTGTATTTTGCAAAGGATATATGTTGTACAAATACATACTTTTACATCTGTCTGCATATATATGTGTATACATATGCATTTGCTACATGTGTGTGTGTTCGGTGTTATAGCAATGGGGAAGGTGAGCTGGTGAGAGCAGTCCACCCCATAAGGAAGAGTATTTTATCCCTAACATCGTTTAGAATTGTCGGTGTATGGTGCTAATAAAAAGAAGACTGACTTTTAGGAGGCTTTATTATTTTTTACACTTCTCTTCTAACAATGCACTTCTTTATTGTCTGCACCTGAGGTGGACCATTCCAATCTCCTTGCTCTTGGCATGTGTGTGCGCGTGCATGTGCAGGCGAACTTGCCCTTAGTAGCTGGATGATACACAGCACACAGTTAATAGTGGTCACACCTAGGAGTAGAGTTGGAGGATGTTTGAAAAGCAGACAACTTATAAACTTTTCTGTACTAATAGGAAAAATTTTAAATGAGAATATATCTCTTTATAATACAGCTTTAATCAGTAATAAAAATGAGAAGAGTATTAAAGAGTTCTACTTGGGACTGAATTGCCCTGGAGCCCAAGGGGAGGGCAGCCTCACTGAGGCCTCACTGACAGCCAAAGCCGTGACAGTCCTTGGGATGCCGTCAGAGATATGACTTCATTAAACACATTAAACACATCTCGGAGGAGCTTCAAGATGGCGGAAGAGTAAGACGTGGAGATCACCTTCCTCCCCACAAATACATCAGAAATACATCTACATGTGGAACAACTCCTACAGAACACCTACTGAACGCTGGCAGAAGACCTCAGACCTCCCAAAAGGCAAGAAACTCCCCACATACCTGGGTAGGGCAAAAGAAAAAAGAAAAAACAGAGGCAAAAGAAGAGGGATGGGACCTGCACCAGTGGGAGGCAGCTGTGAAGGAGGAAAGGTTTCCACACACTAGGAAGCCCCTTCGCAGGCGGACACTGTGGGTGGCAGAGGCGGGAGCTTCAGAGCCGTGGAGGAGAGCGCAGCCACAGGGGTGCGGAGAGCAAAGTGGAGAGATTACTGCACAGAGGATCGGTGCCGGCCAACACTCACCAGCCCGAGAGGCTTGTCTGCTCACCCGCCAGGATGGGCGGGGGCTGGGAGCTGAGGCTCGGGCTTCGGTCTGATCGCAGGGAGAGGACTGGGGTTGGCTGCGTGAACACAGCCTGAAGGGGCTAGTGCACCACAGCTAGCCGGGAGGGAGTCCGGGAAAAAGTCTGCAGCTGCCGAAGAGACAAGAGACTTTTCCTTGCCTCTGTTTCCTGGTGTGCGAGGAGAGGGGATTCAGAGCACCGCCTAAACGAGCTCCAGAGACGGGCGCGAGCCGCAGCTATCAGCGCGGACCCCAGAGATGGGCATGGGACACTAAGTCTGCTGCTGCTGCCACCAAGAAGCCTGTGTGCAAGCACAGGTCACTATCCACACCTCCCCTCCCGGGATCCTGTGCAGCCCGCCACTGCCAGGGTCCCATGATCCAGGGACAACTTCCCCGGGAGAACGCACGGTGCGCCTCAGGCTGTGCAACGTCACGCTGGCTTCTGCCGCTGCAGGCTCGCCCTGCATCCGTACCCCTCCTTCCCCCCGGCCTGAGTGAGCCAGAGCCCCCGAAGCAGCTGCTCCTTTAACCCCGTCTTGTCTGAGCGAAGAACAGATGCCCTCAGGCGACCTACGTGCAGAGGCGGGGCCAAATCCAAAGCTGAACCCCAGAAAATGTGCGAACAAAGAAGAAAAAGGGAAGTCTCTCCCAGGAGCATGAGGAGCAGCGGATTAAATCTCCACAATCAACTTGAAGTACCCTGCATCTGTTGAATACCTGAATAGACAACAAATCATCCCAAATTGAGGAGGTGGACTTTGGGAGTAACGATATATATATTTTTTTTCCCCTTTTTCTCTTTGTGTGAGTGTGTATGTGTATGCTTCTATGTGTGATTTTGTCTGTATAGCTTTGCTTTTACCATTTGTCCTAGGGTTCTGTCTGTTTTTTTTTTTTATTACTTAAAAAAATTTTTTTTTCTTAATAATTATTTTTTATTTTCTATTTTAATAACTTTATTTTATTTTATATTCTTCTTGCTTTTTTTCTTTCTCTTTTTTCTCCCTTTTATTCTGAGCCGTGTGGATGAAAGGCTGTTGGTGCTCCAGCCAGGCATCAGGGCTGTGCCTCTGAGGTGGGAGAGCCAACTTCAGGACACTGGTCCACAAGAGACCTCCCAGCTCCATGTAATATCAAATGGCGAAAATCTCCCACAGATCTCCATCTCAATGCCAAGACCCAGCTCCACTCAACGAAGAGCAAGCTACAGTGCAGGACACCCTATGCCAAACAACTAGCAAGACAGGATCACAACCCCTTCCATTAGCACAGAGGCTGCCTAAAATCATAATAAGGCCACAGACACCCCAAAACACACCACCAGACGTGGACCTGCCCACCAGAAAGACAAGATCCAGCCTCATCCACCAGAACACAGGCACTAGTCCCCTCCACCAGGAAGCCGACACAACCCACTGAACCAACCTTAGCCACTGGGGACAGACACCAAAAACAATGGGAACTACAAATCTGCAGCCTATGAAAAGGAGACCCCAAACACAGTAAGTTAAGCAAAATGAGAAGACAGAGAAACACACAGCAGATGAAGGAGCAAGGCAAAAACCCACCACACCTAACAAATGAAGAGGAAATAGGCAGTCTACCTGAAAAAGAATTCAGAATAATGATAGTAAAGATGATACAAAATCTTGGAAATAGAATGGAGAAAATACAAGAAACATTTAACAAGGACCTAGAAGAACTAAAGAGCAAACAAACAGTGATGAACAACACAATAAATGAAATTTAAAATTCTCTAGAAGGGATCAATAGCAGAATAACTGAGACAGAAGAACAGATAAGTGACCTGGAAGATAAAATGGTGGAAATAACTACTGCAGTGCAGAATAAAGAAAAAAGAATGAAAAGAATTGAGGACAGTCTCAGAGACCTCTGGAACAACATTAAACGCACCAACATTCGAATTATAGGGGTCCCAGAAGAAGAAGAGAAAAAGAAAAGGACTGAGAAAATATTTGAAGAGGTTATAGTTGAAAACTTCCCTAATATGGGAAAGGAAATAGTTAATCAAGTCCAGGAAGCACAGAGAGTCCCATACAGGATAAACCCAAGGAGAAACACGCCAAGACACATATTAATCAAACTGTCAAAAATTAAATATAAAGAAAACATATTAAAAGCAGCAAGGGAAAAACAACAAATAACACACAAGGGAATCCCCATAAGGTTAACATCTGATCTTTCAGCAGAAACTCTGCAAGCCAGAAGGGAGTGGCAGGACGTATTTAAAGTGATGAAAGAGAAAAAACTACAACCAAAATTACTCTATCCAGCAAGGATCTCATTCAGATTTGATGGAGAAATTAAAAGCTTTACAGACAAGCAAAAGCTAAGAGAATTCAGCACCACCAAACCAGCTTTACAACAAATGCTAAAGGAACTTCTCTAGGCAGGAAACACAAGAGAAGGAAAAGACCTACAATAACAAACCCAAAACATTTAAGAAAATGGGAATAGGAACATACATATCGATAATTACCTTAAAGGTAAATGGATTAAATGCTCCAGCCAAAAGACATAGACTGGCTGAATGGGTACAAAAACAAGACCCATATATATGCTGTCTACAAGAGACCCACTTCAGACCTAGGGACACATACAGACTGAAACTGAGGGGATGGAGAAAGATATTCCATGCAAATGGAAATCAAAAGAAAGCTGGAGTAGCAATACTCATATCAGACAAAATAGACTTTAAAACAAAGACTATTACAAGAGACAAAGAAGGACACTACATAATGAACAAGGGATCAATCCAAGAAGAAGATATAACAATTGTAAATATTTATGCACCCAACATAGGAGCACCTCAATACATAAGGCAAATACTAACAGCCATTAAAGGGGAAATCGACAGTAACACAATCATAGTAGGGGACTTTAACATCCCACTTTCACCAATGGACAGATCATCCAAAATGAAAAGAAATAAGGAAACACAAGCTTTAAATGATACATTAAACAAGATGGACTTAATTGATATTTATAGGACATTCCATCCAAAAACAACAGAATACACATTGTTCTCAAGTGCTCATGAAACATTCTCCAGGATATCATATCTTGGATCACAAATCAAGCCTTGGTAAATTTAAGAAAATTGAAATCATATCAAATATCTTTTCTGACCACAACGCTATGAGAATAGATATCAATTACAGGAAAAAATCTGTAAGAAATACAAACACATGGAAGCTAAACAACACACTACTTAATAACCAAGAGATTACTGATGAAATCAAAGAGGAAGTAAAAAAAATACCTAGAAACGAATGACAATGAAAACACAACGACCCAGAACCTATGGGATGCAGCAAAAGCAGTTCTAAGAGGGAAGTTTATACCTATACAAGCCTACCTTAAGAAACAAGAAACATCTCAAATAAAAAACCTAACCTTACACCTAAAGCAATTAAAGAAAGAAGAACAAGAAAACCCCAAAGTTAGCAGAAGGAAAGAAATCATAAAGATCAGATCAGAAATAAATGAAAAAGAAAGGAAGGAAACAATAGCAAAGATCAATAAAACTAAAAGCTGGTTCTTTGAGAAGATAAACAAAATTGATAAACCATTAGCCAGACTTATCAAGAAAAAAAGGGACAGGACTCAAATCAATAGAATTAGAAATGAAAAAGGAGAAGTAACAACTGACACTGCAGAAATATGAAGGATCATGAGAGATTACTACAAGCAACAACTATATGCCAATAAAATGGACAACCTGGAAGAAATGGACAAATTCTTAGAAATGCACAACCTTCTGAGACTGAACCAGGAAGAAATAGAAAATATGAAGAGACCAATCAAAAGCACTGAAATTGAAACTGTGATTAAAAATCTTCCAACAAAGAAAAGCCCATTACTAGATGGCTTCACAAGCGAATTCTATCAACCATTTAGAGAAGAGCTAACACCTATCCTTCTCAAACTCTTCCAAAATATAGCAGCGGGAGGAACACACCCAAACTCATTCTACAAGGCTACCATCACCCTGATACCAAAACCAGACAAAGATGTCACAAAGAAAACTACAGGCCAATATCACTGATGAACATAGATGCAAAATTCCTCAACAAAATACTAGCAAACAGAATCCAACAGCACATTAAAAGGATCATACATTATGATCAAATGGGGTTTATCCCAGGAATGCAAGGATTCTTCAATATACGCAAATCAATCAATGTGATACACTATATTAACAAATTGAAGGAGAAAAACCATATGATCATCTCAATCGATGCAGAGAAAACTTTCGACAAAAGTCAACACCCATTTATGATAAAAAACCCTCCAGAAAGTAAGCATAGAGGAAACTTTCCTCAACATAATAAAGGCCATATATGACAAACCCACAGCCAACATCATCCTCAATGGTGAAAAACTGAAACCATTTCCACTAAGATCAGGAACAAGACAAAGTTGCCCACTCTCCTCGCTATTATTCAACATAGTTTTGGGAAGTTTTAGCCACAGCAATCAGAGATGAAAAAGAAATAAAAGGAATACAAATTGGAAAAGAAGTAAAGCTGTCACTCTTTGCAGATGACATGATAGTATACGTAGAGAATCCTAAAGATGCTACCAGAAAACTACTATAGCTAATCAATGAATTTGGTAAAGTAGGAGGATACATAACTAATGCACAGAAATCTCTAGCATTCCTATACACTAAAGATGAAAAATCTGAAAGAGAAATTAAGAAAACACTCCCATTTACCACTGCAACAAAAAGAATAAAATATCTAGGAATAAACCTACCTAAGGAGACAAAAGACCTGTGTGCAGAAAATTATAGGACACTGATGAAAGAAATTAAAGATGATACAAATAGATGGAGAGATATAGCATGTTCTTGGATTGGAAGAATCAACATTGTGAAAATGACTCTACTACCCAAAGCAATCTACAGATTCAATGCAATCTGTATCAAACTACCACTGTCATTTTTCACAGAACTAGAACAAAAAATTTCACAATTTGTATGGAAACACAAAAGACCCCGAATAGACAAAGCAATCTTGAGAAAGAAAAACGGAGCTGGAGGAATCAGGCTCCCGGACTTCAGACTATACTACAAAGCTACATGAATCAAGACAGTATGGTACTGGCACAAAAACAGAAATATAGATCAATGGAACAGGATAGAAAGCCCAGACATAAACCCACGCACCTATGGTCACCTTATCTTTGATAAAGGAGGCAAGAATATACAGTGGAGAAAAGACTGCATCTTTAGTAAGTGGTGCTCTGAAAACTGGACAGCTACATGTAAAAGAATGAAATTAGCACACTCCCTAACACCATACACAAAAATAAACTCAAAATGGATTAAAGACCTAAATGTAAGGCCAGACACCATCAAACTCTTAGAGGAAAACATAGGCAGAACACTCTATGACATAAATCACGGCAAGATCCTTTTTGACCCAGCTCCTAGAGAAATGGAAATAAAAACAAAAATAAACAAATGGGACCTAATGAAACTTAAAAGCTTTTGCACAGCAAAGGAAACCATAAACAAGACCAAAAGACAACCCTCAGAATGGGAGAAAATATTTGCAAATGAAGCAACTGACAAAGGATTAATCTCCAAAACATACAAGCAACTCATGCAGCTCAATATCAAAAAAACAAACAACCCAATCCAAAAATGGGCAGAACACCTAAATAGACATTTCTCCAAAGAAGATATACAGATTGCCAAGAAACACATGAAAGAATGCTCAACATCATTAATCATTAGAGAAATGCAAATCAAAACTACAATGAGATATCATCTCACACCGGTCAGAATGGCCATCATCAAAAAATCTACAAACAATAAATGCTGGAGAGGGTGTGGAGAAAAGGGAACCCTCTTGCACTGTTGGTGGGAATGTAAATTGATACAGCCACTATGGAGAACAGTATGGAGGTTCCTTACAAAACTGAAAATAGAACTTCCATACGACCCAGTAATCCCACTACTGGGCATATACCCTGAGAAAACCATAATTCAAAAAGAGTCATGTACCAAAATGTTCATTGCAGCTCTATTTACAATAGCCAGGACATGGAAGCAACCTAAGTGTCCATCGACAGATGAATGGATAAAGAAGATGTGGCACATATATACAATGGAATATTACTCAGCCACAAAAAGGAACGAAAGTGAGTTATTTGTAGTGAGGTGGATGGACCTAGAGACTGTCATACGGAGTGAAGTAAGGCAGAAAGAGAAAAATACCGTATGCTAACACATATATATGGAATCTAAAAAAAAAAGAAAATGGTCAGAAGAACCTAAGGGCAAGACAGGAATAAAGATGCAGACCTACTAGAGAATGGACTTGAAGATACGGGGAGGGCGAAGGGTAAGCTGGGACAAAGTGAGAGATTGGTATGGACATATATACACTACCAAACGTAAAATAGATAGCTAGTGGGAAGCAGCCGCATATCACAGGGAGATCAGCTCGGTGCTCTGTGACCACGTAGAGGGGTGGGATAGGGAGGCTGAGAGGGAGGGAGATGCAAGAGGGAAGAGATATGGGGACATATGTATATGTATAACTGATTCACTTTGTTATAAAGCAGAAACTAACACACCATTGTAAAGCAATTACACTCCAATAAAGATGTTAAAAAAAAAAAAGAGTTCTACTTGGAAAGAAGCAGTCAAGGTACTTGAACACTCAATTGAGTGTGATGCTCCTGCCAGATCTAGCTAAACTGAATATACCTTGGGTTACATAGTGCTTATAACAAATAAAAGAAAACATACTGGTTCACCTGTGTTCAAATACCTAGTCCAGTGCCTGGTACACAACAGACATTCAATAAAGGTTTGTTGGGAGAATTAATAAATTATTCTGGCCAAAGAAGCTTTTTCCTAGCAATGAATTTCAGGAAATGTTACATGAATTGTATAATGAATGACACTTTCAAAAAGAGACATACAGAGCTTCCCTGGTGGCGCAGTGGTTAAGAATCTGCCTGCCAACGCAGGGGACGCGGGTTCAAGCCCTGGTCCGGGAAGATCTCACACGCCGCAGAGCAACTAAGCCCACGCGCCACAACTACTGAGCCTGCGCTCTAGAGCCCACAAGCCACAACTACTGAGCCCACGTGCCACAACTACTGAAACCCACACGCCTAGAGCCCATGCTCTGCAACAAGAGAAGCCACCACAATGAGAAGCCTGCACACCGCAACGAAAGAGTAGCCCCCGCTCGCGGCAACTAGAGAAAGCCTGCGCACAGCAACGAAGACACCACGCAGCCAAAAATAAATAAATAACTAAATTTATATTAAAAAAAAAAGAGAGAGACATACAAAAGATACAAAAGCACTTGCAAAAAGGACCCTTTGCTATATCAATTCTCAGGACTTACAAAGACAAAAGGACCCTTTGCTATATCAATTCTCAGGACTTACAAAGACATAATAATCAGTCTTCTCTCCTGCTAGACCTTTCTTTAAGGGGCTTGAAAGCATTCGTGTGCTGTTTCCTGGAAATCTGAATTAATATGGTGCTTAGAAGATGGAGTGAAAGTGACACGGAGCATGCCCCTTAGACTGTCTCTTTCAAGTGACAGATGTCTCAAGTGGTCTTTAGCAATTGCTAGGTTACAGACGCCTTCCAGTGGTGTCTCTCTCAAGTGTATGAAGTGCCATGTGCTGTTGCTGTTGTCTAAAGAGTCATCCACTCTCTTTAGACACCTGGTGAGCTAGTGACAGAGTTGATGTTGCGTTCTTCTGTTTAAAAACTAATTTACTCATTTCTGTGGTAGAAATAAAGTGGGTTCTTTTTCTTCTACACTAACGGGAGTTTGCACAGAGAGCCAGACCCACAGCATGGCTAAAACCCAAGACAGCTTTCCTTCTGCCTCCCATTGGCCCCAGATCCAGTGGGGAGGAAAGAGAAGGGTCCCTGGATGAAGTGGGGAGTTCAGGGTTACAATTTCTCACCACTCTAGGCAGAATTATGCTCATACTGATGGCAGAAAGGGGCACTGGTGCCATCTCAACATTTTATAGCATACCAGCAGGAAGAAGAGCTGGGGCAGGGACCCAGTGCAATTCCTGCTCCTTAGGCTGACCCCATGGGATGGGCGCTGGGCTTCTTATCAAATGGGACCAGCTGAGTTTGGTCCTGACTCTTGCTGAGGGCCACTTTCAAATACAGGCTTACAAAACATATATACAGCTAAAAGACAACCACAGAGCAATGTGTCCATCATGGCATTGACACTTCAATTCAAACGGCAGTATCCAATCAATGTGCATCACCCAGGCTCATATCTAAGGCTATATGCTTTTCCTACTCTCTAGGACAGACTGGTGACCACAGAAAGTTTCATCATACAGCAGCATTTTCTTGGAGGGAACCAGGCCCTAGGGGAGGTTATTCCAGGGATCCCTACCATAATAATTTCCTATTGTGGATAGTTATGGATTTAATTTGTATTTGGATACGGAATGGAGGCTGGCCATAGAGAGGTGATGGCAGAAAAAAACCAAAATTTCTGTCCCCAAATGGAGCTTTAAATCTACAAATGCATTTGGAGACAACCTTACTCTTTAGGGATCTGTCTTGATGCCACTGTCACTACATAGGCCTCTCAGTTACCCCTTCTTGTTCCCCATGCAGGGATCACAGAGGGCCCTGGACTAGAGATTCCAGGATGTGACCAGACCTTGTTTACAAAGGATGAGGTTGCAGTGTGTTCAGAGTTCCTACCTGCGAATGTTTTTCTCTGCACGTGGCAGATGCAAAAGGGTACGAGGAAGTCTGGCCATCCAGCTCTCTCTCTTTTCTTCCTCTCCAGGGTCTCTCATCTGCTTCATTTTCTGTCCCCTGATGTGGCTAGAGGTCAAATGGCTTGGGTTTCAGACGAGGGAGAGGTTCCCTTTAGACCTCCAGCCCAAGCCACAGACCCCCTCACGGGGGTTTCTGGCATTACACCACATAATAGTCAATGGAACTCGGCATGTATTTGCCATCATCCTCTGTAACTTCACAGGGAAAGGGAGCTGCTTAAAGGTAGGCCAGGAGTGCCCCACCCACAGTGCCTCACATGGCACACTGTGTGGGTTGTAAGTAGTCAGATATTTGTTGAATTGAGAGAGTTGCAAGTTTCAGTCATTTGTGAAGAATTAAAGTTCCTGGTGAAAGTGACCTTGTTTTCCACAATATAAAGCATCAGGAATGGCTCCATCAAGGAGAATCCTAAGCCTTATCTTGAGTGAAGGTGGGTCAGTTGGATAGAATGGATTCTTGTGACATAAAGGAATTCTAGTCACTTAAATCTCCTCTACGTCTGTGCTTTACAAATTGTGGTATATGTGCTGCTGCAGGTATGTAAGGGGATTTAATTTGTATACAAGCAAATATTTTATTATAATTATTCTAAATTTATTTAATGTTAAGTAGGAAAAATATAAGTAATAAACAAAAATATGATTTCACAGATACTTGACTAGGACAAGATTAAGGTGTTTATGTTTACTTGTTTGGGTTGATTTACAGAAAAAGTTAAGTAAATAGTAGTCTACGTGATATAAAGTCAAAATGATGAAGATGAGCATATGAAAGACTGAAATTAGAGAAACTCTGCCTATATCCCTCTCAGTTCATAATATATGCTGCCTTGGCAGATCTTGCAAGGGCAGAAGGTTGGATTATGGTCACTAGCATATACTCTGAATGACCTCATAAAAATCACCAATGTCCAGTGATGTACAGTAGTTACGATTTCACCTACATAGACATTTTTCCATTTTATGCTCTATGATCTGAAAAAAATGCTTTTTGAATTGTATGAGATTTATGTCTACTGTAAACATTGCTAACATTTTTGCTCTTGATTTTTTAAAAAAAGTTTTGTTGAAATTGCTATTGAATATTGCAATCTATTAATGTACAGTGTGATGGATGACTTCTTTTGTCAACTTGATCTCCTGTGTTACCAATGTGTATCATCTCCTTCTCCCTAAAGTGTACTTAATCTTTGCTTTCTTTGCACATTGTCTTCAGTTGCAAGTCATAAGCCTGAGGCAAATAAACTTCCAGTAATTTCCAGGAATGTAGTGTTGGTGTTTTCCTAATAAAGAGAGAACTTAGCTCAACAACAACAACAAAAAACAAACAAAAAACCCTTAACCCAGTAGCTCTACTGGGTTATTTTGAGGCCGAACGTAGAGTCCTCTAGAGGGAATCTTCCTTCTTCAGCTCTGCAGAGTGCCCAAAGGGAGGGTCATTTGGTGTGGGGGAATTGTAGACCTTCCCCAGAGGGCTGGCTTTGTGACCTCAAAGGCTTTCCAGGAATCAGTCAGGAGATGCTACAGGGAATCAGGGTGTTTGTGGAGCTGGTCTGCCTTGTTTGAACCTGGTCTGAACCCATAACCTGGGGCATCCTGTTTCCCATTTTAAAAAATAATAGCTAGTGATATGACACAAAAGAAGCACTTTTAAAGGAATATAATCTAGACCTGTAACAAGTGGAGTGATGGGAATAAAATGAAGTCTGCTGAGGCAAAAGAAAGCACTAAGCAGCCAGTCAGAGCCCTGGGCATCCGAGAGGCAAAGCTGAGCTCATGCACCTGCAGACTTTGAGCCTTTGCAGCAGGACTGGTCACTCCCCAAGCCCAGAAAAATAGCCCTCATGGTCCATCTTAAGGCATGACGACATTGTTCAAAGCAATAATAGTTTGAGAAGGTAAAACACTAATGGCAATGAGCTGTGATGTCAGAGTGAGGGTAGGATCAAGACGGGGAGCATGAGGTAGATTCTTGCAGAAATCCTAGTGCCAGGCTAGACCCTAGGAGCTAAGATCAGAACGCTTGGAAGCTTGGGACTGAGGTCATGGTGAGGAATGGAAACTCACCCCCATACCAGCCATTCAGTGGAGACCTATGTTTCTGTCATGCCCAGGCCCTGCTCTAGGCAAAGCAGATGCTGGGTGGCTCCTGGCACATACACTGTCATATCTGTGTCAAGACAAGGTGCTACCCAAGAAATGCCAACTAGACCCAGAAATGGGGAAGAAGTTCGTTGAAGATGCTTAAACGCAAGAGGCAGGGGGAAGAAGCAGCAGGGGAGAACAGCAGCAGGAGGGGCAGTAGATAACTCAGAGATGAGAGAGGCTGAATGTCCATCACAAGAGAGTCACTTGAGCTGGGAGCCAGACGCCTATGATAGAGGGAGACCACGCTGCCCACTCCAGAGCCATGGTCCAGATCTCCAGGAGTCCTGACTGTACACCTGCTGAGATATTTGCCTTGCCCTAGTTCCAATGACCTTCACAATTCATCCCCACTCTGGAGCATGGCTTTCATCCTCAAACCTGGGGAAGCCTGATTGATACACAGGGACCCAGGACAGCAAGACCGTGGAGCAAACCAGATAACCATGGTCAGCTGTCACAGATGGCATCATCGTGGGTGAGGAAGTGGGTAGGAGCCAAGGAGGTTGTAGAAACTGATGAAGTTCCAATGGACAAGGAAGGCAGGGGTCAAAAGCGAAAATCTAGGAGGGAGCTTCCCAAGGAGAGAGTGAAATAAAAAGAACAGATTTGAAGCATTAGCTCCAAGGAAGACGTTAACAGCCACAACCAAGTAATTAACTGTGATAACTCCTCCCATGAAGCTCATCTCAGACATTATGGCCTCTCTGAAAGCCTTGGGTGACCTCCTTCCAGGCTTGGATAGATGACCCTCCTGTGTGGTCCTCTGGCATCCTGTTCTTAATCGTCTCACGACACTTAGCACACTGCACTGTGCTTGTTGACTTACACTTCTCTCTCTTACAAGGATAGAGGCTATCTCTTACTCATCTGAGTATTTCTAATACCCAGTAGAGGGGAAAGAGAGAGAGAGAGAGAGGGAGGGAGGTGAGGAGGGAGGGAGAGGTAGGGAGGGGAGAAGTGGGGAGAGAGGGAGAAGGAAAGAGAGCAAGATAGAAAGATTAAGTGAACTTGAACCAAGGCAGCAAAACTCCACTACAGCCAAATCACTTGGAGCTCTCAAGGGGTGCATTATCACAGGGTTTCGACTACATTTCAAAAGTTAGCTCATGCTTGCTGATGCTTTGGGAGTAACTCATGGTGCCTTTGCTGCATCCAATTTCACCCCCTCACAGCATCAACCTGACACTTCTTTCTCTTTCTGTGAAGGCCCACCCTCCCTCTTCTTTGGAGCCATTGTCTGCTTGACATGAAAAATGTCCTGTAGAAAATGTAATCACTAATTATTTCAATGAAAAAAATCCAACTCTCAGATGTGGAATGATTAACCACAGAAAAACAATTCTTCAATAATAATTTTCCAGTCCTTTATTTTCAGCTACAGTTGGTTTTCTGCCTGTGCAATGGGTTTTCCTGGAGTCCCTGAATGCTTCTACCCGCCGTCAACTCACAGAAAAAAACCCTCTTGCAAAGTTGGTGCTCTGTATTAGAAAAAGTGTGAACTGCCCCTCACCTAACTGAACTGCTCGCCTTGGTTTCTCTTCCAAGGAAGTACATAACCTCAAATGCCGTTTGCTTTAAGCTCCTGAGTTTTCTTGACTTCCAAACTCTCCCTAGATTCTCCTCACACCCCACCCTTGTATCCTCTTATCTCTGCCTTCCTACTTTCCCAGCCGTTGGCAGGCATCTGCTCGCCTGCAGCTCTGTCACGGGCCAGGGTTCATCATCTCTCCATCCCCCAGACAGGTACAGAGCCCCTGCTGGGAGCCCTGCCCTGTGCTAAGGCTGAGATGGGGTCAAAGGCCAATGAGATGTAGGCGGTGGAGCCTCTGGGTCTCCACCTGGCAAATGCCCTTCCCTTCAAGTCCCACCTCCTCTGTGAAGGCGTTCCTGCTAGGACCTCCCTCTTTGGTCTCACTGCTCTCTGTTCATATTTCTATTCTGGTGCTGATCCTGTGTTAGGACTTAAGGAAAACAACACATTACACCCCTGCCCTCTGATTTTGGAATCGATTGAGAAATATGCACGTGAGTCAAAGAGACGGAGCTCATGATATCAGCTTCTTTACATATTGGATGAAGCTAGTGGGAGAAAGCAAAGGGCCTACAGACAAATGAGTTCCTAATGTACCACACACCCCCATACACACATCCACTAACAAGCCTGACTTATTTACTTGGCCACACTGAGCGGCTGGAGAACTTCAGGCCTTCGGCAACAGAGCATGCATTTGAACCTCAGCTCTCCCGCTTGTTAGCTATGTGATGCTGGGCAAGTTACTTAACTTCTCTACTATATACTTAACTTCTCTTCTCTGAGCTATACAGCAGGGCTACCGTGGCACCTGACTCCTGGTCTGCGGAAAGGACTGAATGAGCAAAGGCTTGTGAAGCTCCCAGCACAGTACTCGGCACAGACTCGGGGATCCGTAAACACAAAGATGCCCGTTCTGTCATATCGCCCTGCGTGGTCCACTGGGGCCTAACTCAGAACTCCTGGTCAGTAAGAGCAGCCCTAGAGCCAGAGCCTGAGTTCAAATCTAGGCTCAGCCCTAGCTCTGTGACCCAGGACCAGTCACTTAACCTCTCTGGGCGTCAGTTTTATTATCAGTAGAAAGGGTCATTCTCAGCATCTGTCTCTCTTATTGGTAGGGGACTGACGTGCAATAATGCAGGCAAAGCGCTTGGAACAGCTTTGGCACATAATATGCAGGCTGGGCTAAATATGTTAGGGTATAAACAGATATGCCATTTTTTCTATACTCTGTTTAAGAGGAGAGGAAAAGAGAGATGTTTGTGGAAACACTTCATCAAATGACTAACGTTAGATTTAGACCCTTACAGAGTAAACTTCCCTTATCAAAACATGTACTTTTCTACCATCACTTCATTTTGCTCCTAACAAAGGACCACCTCACATTGCTCACCAGCAGCCTGTGAAGCTCTTTGCGATCAAGGCCAGATGGGAGAATGGTTAGGACCAGGCAGACCTGGCGAGACCACCTGGGTCCCAGTCCTGGCTCTGTCCTTCCTGGCTGCACCAACTTGGGCAAGTTTTTGAACTTCCCTTTGCCTCGGTTTCCTCTACCTGTAAAATGAAACTAATTAGACCTATAGCGCCCAGCACATCATGCTAAAAAAAATGCTATCGATTATTGCTATTGGGAGCTTAGTTAATTGTCGATGGTTTCATTGTTATTGTTGTTCCCATTTTACAAACAAATGAACCAAGGCAGCTAGTTGTTGCTGGAGCTGTGTCTGGAACTCAACCTTCTGTTTTACTGCTTATTCCATTAAATTCCACTCTGAACATTAGAATGATTTTTGGTGTGTAGCTACTACTCGTGTGTCATTTTATTTTCCCCTGGTGCATTTTGAAACAAGGAGGTCAGTATTCCTTGCCAACTCACCTACATTTCAGACTTGCTAGACTCCTTTCGGTTTCCTCCGTAAAAATAAAAGCGCAGGGCTCAAAACAGAATGGCACATTGGAAAATCTCCCCAACAAAGAGGGACCTAATTGTGGAAAACAGGAGCAAGCCTTCAAGTTGGCACCCACTTGACCTAGAGACAGAAACCAGTGATGTCCCCGCTTCCCCGCCCCACAGTGGCCCTTCTGAACACAGCTGGTGAAGTAAAGAACAGAGAGAAGAGAAGGTGGCAAGATCCCACCGTTCTATTACTGTAATTAGAGCACATGAGCAATGTTCACAGAGTAGCTCCCACCCTAAATCCCAAAAGGAACTCCTGCCAAGAAAATACATCACTTTCTTTCCCCACAGTCTAGAATCTCACAATCTATCTCTGCTTCTGGAACTTGAAGTTCAGATCCATCGTCTGGTGCCTTCTAAGGAAAAAGAAGTGGTTTTCATGTTTCAACCACAGTAGTTTTTCATCCCTCTATCTGAACACATAAACAGCTGCCACAGTCATGCAACCTTCCAGCTGACACTCAAGTGTCAAACCCAGGGCCATCATCCCTCTCAGGGAGCCGGGGGTGGAGGTGTCAGTCCTGGCTGCTGTCACATCCTCCTTTCCAGAGCCTTTGAAAACTCAACCCACCATCAGCCAAGTATGGATTCGAGGCCAAGCAGGACTGATCCCTCCTTCAGAGCTCACAGAAAGCATTTTAGCTGCAAGTTGTGAGGGGCTCACAGAAGCTAAAGAAAGCACAGTGATAATAAAAGCCATTTGTAGTCCACTTACTTAAGCAGCAGGAGGCATGCTAAGTGCTTTAATATACATTATCTAATTTTCACCCAATCTCAACCTGTGAAGTAGTTTCCCATCTATGTCTGAGAAAGCTCAGGCTTATAGAGCAAAAGTCACTTGCCCAAGGTGGCCCAAGCAGCAAATGGCAGGGCTGGGACCTGAATAAGGGTCTGCTCTGCCTTCAAAGCCCACGGTTTACCCACTGCACTGCAACTCCTAAGGCATGTCATCCACCAGAGGTGTCACATATTCTCTCCAGAAGCCAGCTGGAGAATCAGTCATTCAGCAGATATTTTACTGAGCACCTACACCATGTCAGACACTGTGCTAAGTCCAGGGGATACAAAGGTGAACAGGAGGATTATAGCCTACTAAAGACAGACAAGGAAATAACACTCAATCGACAGCACATCCTTTGAAAACAGACAACTGAACCCTCAAACAGGTTTCAGGAAATCCGGGAATAAACGAGGCTGGTGCTGACTTTCTACCGGGAGCTCTGGAACACTGGAAAACCATGCAGATAAATCCACAGATGACCAATCACAGTTCAAGGTGTCCAGGCCACTGGTTCTGGGGTCAGCCTTCCAGGGTTTTGTAGATCCCAGCAGCTGCAGGGACAGCAAACAAATCCTCCCAGGTTCCAGGGAAAGAGCTAGATGAGTACTGCGGTCAGGAGGAGGAGATGCAGCTAGAGATGGCAGCATGGTCCTGAGATGTGGGCCCAGGCTGCTTCGGCAAATCCCAGCGGGGAGTCTTCACCAGAAGCCAACAGTCAAGACCAGACCACACTATAGAATGCTGAGCAAGCCCCATGTGACCACAAATCCTGCCCCCCCTTAGTGTCACTTCACCACTGTATCCCCCCAACAGGAACAGTCTTGCCTTGCCAAAAAGAGGTAGGGAGGGAGAAATATTGATACTTGAATCCGATTGAGCATTAACCCAAGAAAACTGAGAAATCACTGAATTTCCCTGAGTTGACCTGGGCGTGACTAGATTGAGCTTCCTGCATGGGTCACTATGGTGACTAGAGGTAGAAATTCAGTAAAGCTAAAGGAAAACTTACATTCCTGCTCATGAGAAGTGTGAATCCAACTCAGTGGGCTACAGCAGTAGTTTGAGTGAGTGCTAATGGCAGCCTGGATTAAAGAGTAGAAGAGGAGCTGGGGAGAAGTGGGTGGCTTTAAGTCATATTTCAGAGGCAGTATTCTGGGGACACCGTGATGGGTTGGATTTCAAAAAGATGGGTGTTATGTGTTGAATTGTGGTCTCCAAAAATTCATATGCTGAAGTCCTAACCCCTAGTACATCAGAATGTGACCTGACTTGGAAATAGGGTCACAGCAGATGTAGTTAGTTCAGATGAGGTCATACTGGTGTAGGGTGGGCCCCTAATCCAATAGGACAAGTGTCTTTATAAGAAGACAACCTTGTGAAGACAGACAACAGGAAGAATGCCACTGAACGTGAAGGCAGAGATCTGGGTGACGCACCGACAAGCCAATGAACGCCAAACATTGCTGGCAAACCACCACAAGCTAGGAGAAGGGTACACAACAGATTCTCCCTCAGAGCCCTCATACAGAGCCAACCCAATGGACACCTTGATCTCGGACTTCTAGCTTCCAGAACTATGAGACAAATTGCTGTTATTTAAGCCACCCAGTACAGCCGTCCTAGCAAACTAATACAATGGGAAGGCACATTTTTATTCATTCATGACACATTTCCTAAGTACCTAGTAGGGGCTGGGTAAAGCAGAAGGTACTCTGAGGGATACAAAGCTTGACACTGCCTGTGACAGTTGTCTTCATCCCACGGGCCACGGTCTCATAAATGTTCCTTTAGTCACAAGAGGCTGCTGGTGGGAATCCCTGGTTCCCTGGTCAGGGCTTAGTCTGGAGGCCCGAGTCCTTCCCAGCTACTGAAGGTGGAAGCCACATGGCCATGCAAACCCACTAAGCCTCACAGTTCTGTAGCCTGGTCCCTACCCAAGACGTAAGTCCTTCTGATTATCTATCTTATCTACCGACTTTAGGCTTCATTTCTCCTGATCTCCTTTCACAAGGCTGACTCCCAAGCTTTCCTAGAACACATACTCCGTGAAAAACAAATCCCCCAGGCCTCACCCTTTTCACTAAATAGTCACTCTGCCTCTTGATTGAACTAAAACCTCACTCTGACCTGAGGATACCTCTTTCATTTTCCCCTGGATCTTGTCCTTTTCCCCGCACCCCGGTACTTCAGGGTGTAAGGGTGCACGAAGAAAATACCATTTCCCCTGACAGAAAACTAGGCTTTATTCTTTAACTCCTTCTCTTGCTTTCTTCTGTAAGCCAATGACACCATATTCTGTGAGCGGCCACTGGTCCACTCTTCGCCTCTGCTCTTGTAGCCTGGGAAACATCTCATCTCTGGCAGTAGAGAGAGCTTGTTGATCCATCTTCTTTGCCCCTTGGTTAGTCCAGGATCTTAGCTCATAAATGTTGAAAACATCTTTTTCTCTCCAGACATCCACACTGTCTTGATAGTCAGGATCTTATTTTGGTACTCCACAACAGAACCTGGGCAACACATTTCTCTTTGCATCCCTGGTATAATGTCCTTATCGCCCTGATGCAATGGAAGCCTTTGAGGAACATTTTCATGAAAAGAATGGATCCACAAAAAGAATGTCTTCTCTAGTTTTCTGGCCCAGCTGCCTGCTGCGGACAATGAGGTGGGAGGTTAAGGCGAGGTGACCGGGAAAGGGACATAAGTAGCTATTCAAAGCTTTACTAGAAGAAAATGGAGAGAGAGAAAATTTGGGACTATTAGCCTGTTTTCTCTTGTTGCATCTGTCCCATGCCTTTCTTCCTCTCCTGACCCCAGTGCCCAAAGAGCCAACAGCACTCATTCATGGCTCTGAGCGGCAGGCATTCACACCTACCTCAGTGAGAGGAGAAGACGGACTTCAACTGAGTTTCTAAGTAGATATTTTTTATTTCATGGTAGAGTTGGTAGTCTCAACAGCCAAGGTATTTTTGATTGGCAAGAATCTGACAAGAGTGAGAAAAGATGATAAAAGTCCAAGAGGGACTATTCATCTCAAGAAAGCCACTGGGTACAGAGGCTGATGAGGCCCGTGGGGCAGAATCCAGTTCCTTGGGGCCAGGAGGGTGTGGAAATAAACCCCAGAACTTGGTGCACCCCGAGGGGGAAGAGGAGGAGAAAGAGGAAGGGCAAAAATCCTAAAATGACAAAGGAAACACTGAAGTAACCATGCTTATCTTGAACTGTCTAGACAATCTAGACTCTAAGCAAAGTTTCCACTACCTAGAAGAATGCAGATTTGAAAGCTAAATTGTATAGGAAGAAAAAAAGACTTTACGTTACATTTCTGCAGCGTGTTTGAGGTTTGACCCGTACCCACTGCAACTAATAACAGGCATAATGTCTCCCCAGTTGCACCTTGCAACTCCTTATTCATAGCATATTCCCTGCATACTGCCTCCCCTTCCCTTCAATGACCTCTTTTTTTTTATTGAAGTACAGTTGATTTACAATGTTGCGTTAGTTTCAGGTGTACAGCAAAGTGACTTCTTATTGCAGTTAAACTAAAATCCCAGTTCCCTGCCATGACTTCAGAAGGTAAGCCAGGATGTGATCCCTACCTTCCTGCATCGTCCGGTCTCTACCTCCCTCTCCGTCTGTGCATCGTGCCCCTCTCCCCTTAGCTCACCTTCTCCAGCCACAATAGCTTTCTTTCCATTCTCACGCCTGCCAACCCCTTTCCCACCTCGTGCTTTCCAAGACTCTGTCCCGTGGCTGCTTACACACTCGTCCTAAGGCTTCTCATCCTTCAGACGGGCTGACACAGCACTTCTTCGGAGAAACCTCCTTGACTCCCAGGAGGTTCCATGCCTACCCCTACCCCCCAGTTCTCTGTCTCAAGACTGAGAGGACTTCCGGTCTGAACTCACCCTACCTGTGATTGTTTGATTTCTTTGTTGTTATTGTTGTCTTCCACCTCAGTTAGTGTGTTAACTCTGTGAAGGTAAAAACCACATCACTCTTATTTAATCTTTTTTTTCCAAGGACTAGCCCAGTGCCCGGCACTCAATAAGTATTCGTTAAATGAAGGAATGAACGAACCAGCCTACTGCCAAGGTAACTTCTTTGATGGAGCAAGAAGAGTGAAGTTTTCTCTGTTGATGTGGATAATGCCTCTACAACATCCGTTTAGAGTACCCTAGGGAACATTTTGCCTTAACAAGCCCAAGAATTTACATCGCAAAGAAACGCACGTGGTTACTAGTGACATTAAACGAGTGGTGAGCAACTCTTTCTGCTTGAGAGCCAACTCAGGAAAAATACAAATGTTTATGATCGGCATTTAAAAATTTAATACGAAAGTAACTTTACTGAATCCTATGGGGAGGAAGAATTGGTGTGTATTTTTACCACTGCAGTGATGTACTTTATTGATCAGACATAGATCAGTGGGCAGTAGACATTACGTTTTAGCCACTAAAATGCTAATATGAACAGCAATTCATAGCTGTCTGTGACATAATAAGAAATACATATTTGGTCTTTGTCCCTGGTTCCTGACAGAGAGCTTCTAAAACCCTCAGAATGTCCTGAATGGTAGAGGTAATAGGAGTGTCTTTTGTTATTCATAACAAGCCCCTTCCAACCTTACTGGGAGTTTATGGTAATGAGGTGACTCTTGATGGGCCCCTAGATATCAATAGCTTCAGGTTGCTGATTGCCAGAAGAACCAACCACGTGATCAGAGGGTTGGAACTTTCATCTCCACTACCACCTCCGGGGAGGGGAAAGTGGCTGGAGATTGAATTTAATCACCAACGGCCAATGATTTAATAAATCATGCCTGTGTAATGAAACCTCCATAAAAACCCCTATACAGAGGAGTTTGGAGAGTTTCCAGGGTGGTGAACACATCAAGGTGATGGGAAGTTGTCATGCCTGGAAGGGGCATGGGAGCTCTGTGCCCCTTCCCCCATTCTTCAAACTATACATCTCCTCTATTTGGCTGTTCCTGACTTGTATCTTTTATAATAAACTAGTAAGAGTAAGTAAAGCACTTTCGTGAGTTCTGTGAGTCATTCTAGCAAATCATCAAACCTAAGGAGGGGGCTGTGGACACCCCCTGAATTTATAGCTGATTGGTCAGAAGTGACAGTCTGGAATTTGTGACTGGCATCTGAAGTGGGGCCAGTCTTGAGGGACTAAGCCCTTAACTTATGGGATCTAACACTAACTCCAGGTAGACAGTATCAAAATGGAACGGAATTGTGGGACACCCAGCTGGTGTCAGAGGGTCGAAGTGGTGTTGGAAAAGATACCATGCATTTGGTGTCAGAAGTGTTGTGAGTAAGAGCAGTTCAAGATCTTACCTCTTCCCCTTTAAGTATATATCAGACTTTAAAGTCATGATCTCCAAAGAAGATAAATACACACCAAGGGTACACAAGATTATTCATTGTGTTACAGGAAGAATTTATTAGAATATCTATTTATTTTTGTCTCATCCATTAAAAATATATACTATGTAAATATATAGTAGAACATGTGTCATTTATGTGTACAGAATATATATATATATATATATATATATATATATATATATACACACACACACACATACATATATAATGGAATGCATATTTACTAACTTCCTACTAATAGGAGGGCATGCTAAAAAACTATCGGAGGCTATATTGATGTCACATCCCCAAATGCATCAAATTATTTTTTCCTTGAAACAACAATATGAGCGTCACTAGGATCCACATTTAATAGATGGGAAAATTGAGGCTCAGAGGTGAAATAACTAGTTAAATGTCACACAGGTGTTAGGGACACAGCTTGGGCTGGAACATGTTCATGCCAGTCCATAACATCTACTGTGGCAGATGTTGGGGATACGAAGACAAATAAGTTATGCTCCTCCTGCCAACACAGGTACATACCCTCCTCAGCTGGGCCACCAGTTCCCACTGTGATAGAATCTTCCCTCCGGTCAGCGTGGGGGACCTAGAGCAGCACTAGCTACTGCCTGTTTCCTGGGACTTTCCTCTCTGCTTCTCTCCTGCCTTCCTGTCCCTCCACCTTCATGGAACACAAGAATCTGGGCATCTGTGGTTCTGCCTGAGGTGACTCTCTAAAGACATCCTAGATGGTGGCCAGGCCCCTCTGGGGCTCAGCAGCATGTCTCAGAACGGGCACTTGCATGGGGAAGGGTGAGTGGGCTCAGAGGCTGGACACGGGTGGGGTAGGGCAGCTCTCTGCAAGGCCCCAGCAGGAGACAAGAATAAGGATGAGGTCACCGTGTCAGGGAGTCAGTGCTGGGGCTGCCGAGAGAAGTCCGTGGGTTGAAGGTTGTAGCCAGAACTTCCGCACGGGCGTGTGGTGAGGGCAGCAGTGACTTGGTCAAGAGGACCAAGGCTCATTGCAGGGCTTATGTCCCCTGGAGCTGCCAGAGGAACTGGGCAGGGATCTGTTTATTGGAACTGAGATCAAAGGCAGAAGCTTATTAACTAGAAATGAAGCAAGAACTCAGTTACTAGAACTGAAAACATGGTCACAGTGTGCTTGTCAACAATGCTGGCTTATTAAATCATCAGCTACCCATCTAAATTAATTTTAAATTCCCTCACCTCAAAACAGGACTCTTCCAAGAGCCTGGGGGAGACAGAAACTAGAAATGGTGAATTATAAGTCTGTAAGTATATCACCTTTCTTCAGTTCTTAGACCAATACTGATTGAGGGTCTACTATATGCTGGTCAGGGGGCTAGACACTAGGGGCAAGAGTGAATGAGGCAGCTGACCGTGCTCCTGCAGAGCTTTCTGTTCAGAGGGCTACTAACAGCTGAGGACTAGGACGGGATGTACTGAGCGCTGAGAGGGGATGTGGAAGTGGCCAAAGGCGTGTTTGTGCTTCTTCAATCAAGATGCAAAGACACGAGCATATCCAAGCAAACTCAAGAACTCAAGCCTACTCACTAATGGAAAGGAGCCTAGAAGAGAGAGAGGCAGAATATGCAGGGGAGAGTGGGGATAATTAGTGGTTTGAGGACCTCAGGGACCCAGGAAGGGAGCAAGACCTAGGGCCTTCCAACATTGTATGGTATTCTGTTTACCGGTAGGAATAATAGCTGTATCTCAAGTGCCGAGAAAATAGGAATAACAGATGATTAAGTGCTGATGTCTTAATAAGGAATGATATATTTCTAGAAAGGCTGTGAATTGACTGTACCACACTGTCTAATGGAAACGCTTGGCATTTGGAGTTGGATGAACTGTTTTTGAGTTCCAGTTGTACCACTTTCCCAGCCAAGTGAGCTTGGGCAAATCATTTAACTTTTTGTTTGTTTGTTTATTTGTTTTCCCCTAGGACCTCAAATGGACAGAATTCAGTCCATCACAATCCTTGCTTCATGACACATGTTCATCATTAATCCATCATATTGCAACGATTCATTCATTTTGCTGAATATAGGTAATGTATTTTAAACTCCGTATAACACCTCATTATGTGAATGCATATGTGGATCACTGATGTATGTCAGAGTTAGCAGGACATATCAGTGGGGAAAAGAGAAACTCAACTAAATAGCGCTAGAAAATAAAATAATTTTCCATATGGAATAAGATAAAACGGAATCCCTAAATGATCCCATACATAAAAAATCAACTTCAGATGAAGTCTTACATGTCAACAACAAAACATTAAAACTTTTAGAAGAAAATTTATATGAATGTATTTTAGACCTTATAATAAGGAAAGATTTCTTAAAGAAGACACATACAGCATTGTTTATAAATAAAAGATAAATTAATTTAAGTATATTAAAGTTAAGAATATTTTCCTCAGAATATAAGAATATTTTCAGCTTCAATTTTCTCACTTATAAAGTGAGGATGATAATACCTTATAGAATTCTAGCAAGATGAAATAACACATATAAAACACTTAACACAGATCTAGCACATAGAAAACAATAAATGGTAACTATTAATATTCTTCTCAAACAATAATGTTATTATTTATCAAACAATACCAAGAAATATGACAAGACATATTTAGGCCATATGAGAATAAGTACTTAATTTCATGGTAATGGTTTCAAGAGAGAAATGATAATGTAAACTACATCATTTGTCAACAAATATATATTGAGCCTATAGTTAGACAGTCAACAAATATTTATTGAGCATTCATGTCAGGCACCGTGCCAGGGGCTGGTTAATTTATATCAACAACCATGACTTTTTTGCTACAATCTAACACACACACACAACTTTCATACATTTGTCTGTGACCAGAGCAGAGAAAGGACCTCCACATATTTTGATAATCTGTACACAGCACTACAGAACTTGAGCACTGTCTAAATCAGAAATCCTGGAGACTGTCATACAGAGTGAAGTAAGTCAGAAAGAGAAAAATAAATACCGTATGCTAACACATATATATGGAATCTAAAAAAAAAAAAAAAATGGTTCTGAAGAACCTAGGGGCAAGACGGGAATAAAGATGCAGACGTAGAGAATGGACTTGAGGACCCGGGGAGGGGGAAGCGTAAGCTGGGACGAAGTGAGAGAGTGGCATGGACATATATACACTACCAGATGTAAAATAGATAGCTAGTGGGAAGCAGCCGCATAGCACAGGGAGATCAGCTCGGTGCTTTGTGACCACCTAGAGGGGTGGGATGGGGAGGGTGGGAGGGAGACACAAGAGGGACGAGATATGGGGATATATGTATATGTATAGCTGATTCACTTTGTTGTAAAGCAGAAACTAACACACCAGTGTGGGGCAATTATACTCCAATAAAGATGTTAAAAAATAAAAAAAAAATCAGAAATCCTGGAACCGTCCAACTCTCAATTATTTGTACAAATGGGAGAGTACAGTAAAACAGACAATCCAAAATAGTAGATAAGTTTTCTCTCATTTGTTCTGTTTTGGGTTTTGGGCAAATAATCGAAAGCCTCAAATCAATCTGACCCAACAATAAGGAAGCAAGACCAGAAGTAGGGCAGTTTTCAGGAACTGTTTGATCAGTAGCTCAATAATGTAAAGTTTCTCTCCATTTCTTTGCTTTGTGGCTCTGGATACAGAAGTACAGACACATACACTTCAATATGGCTGATGGCTGTTCTGGAATGTACAAAGCCTTGAATAAAGAAAATGAAGCTGTGCTATGGAAACCTGATTTGGGAAAGGCTGAAAAGCAATTCAGGGTCTGCTCTGCTGCCTCTATTTTCTAGGATTACACCACCTTGCAGCCTTTGTATATTCATGTGTCATATCTTCCTCATTGGATTTCTCCTACCAGGAAAAGTCAACATAAGCTTTTAAAAATAGTGAATTGTGTCTAAATAGATTTTATCATATAACTTGCACAATGTGATTTCAGTAAACATTTACTGAGCTTTAGGGGTGTCAACAGTTATTCAGCTCTCACAAGTGTTGATAATATTTGCTTAAAAATCTACCCAAGAACAGGATAACAACCTTCACAAAATAAGAATTCACGTCTACCTAACCTGAAAGAAACCTAACCTAAACATCTTTTGGAGAACAATCCTCCTGAAAATCATCCTGATACAATTTATGGGGCTGACAGAGATGTGGACACTGCCTTTTAAGAGAAAAGATAAAGAGGAAAGCTATTGCTTAACACAATATATTCTTTTTCCCAAGAGCTGATGGGTTTTCTCCATTCCTAGAACCAATCCAATCATTTTCAGAATACATCCCCTTTCTGGGAATGTGCTTAGAGTGGGAATGATGTACCCAGTGTGGGTGTAGGAAGTGGGAAGGGGATTAGACCAGGAATCAAATCTCGGGTTCCAGTTCTGGTCTATCACTTATTAGCTGTGTGAGTCTGGACTTAATATCTCCAAGTTTATATTCTGTCATTCTTCATGTCAGATCATCATCTGCCTTCCCTACTTCACAGGTGTTGTAGGATAATATTTTCAGAAGCATGTTAAAGGTTATAGCATACTTTATACTTATTTTCTACTAGATCATGAGTTCCTTGAGGGTAGGAAGCATGTCTTAATTATATTTATATATTTCACCACTCAATAAATGTTGATCTTACATGATAGCCATCATGAAATAAGAGGAAAACAAAAGTCAACAGTAAAAGTTCAAATAAATAAGTACTAGGGATGTAATGTACAACATGGCAAATATAATTAACACCGCTGTATGTTACATATGAAAGTTATTAAGAGAGTACATCCTAAGAGTTCTCATCACAAGGGCTTTTTTTCCATTTCCTTAATTTTATATCTATATTGGATGATGAATATTCACTAAACTTATTGTGATAATCATTTCATGATATAAGGCAAATCATTATGCTGTACACCTTAAACTTATACAGTGCTGTATATCAATTATATATCAATAAAACTGGAAGAAAAAATAAATTTAAAAAACAGGAAAAAAATAAAAAATAATTAAAAAAAAAAAACAGTAAAGGTTCAAGATGTCTTCTGGTTGGTATGTGGTACATCACATCTAAAGAAGTACGGTGGCAGTTAAACAGCAGAAGAAGTACACGCTGAAGGTATCTGAGCAGTGAAGCATTGAGAACCACAGACTTTTTGGCCACAGTTTTACATTTACATGTGAAAGCTAGTCAGGCTCGGCTGAGAAGAGAGAAGGAGAAACTAACAGATTTCAACAGGCTTAGGATCATTTCCAAGATGAGAATTTATCCTAGCCTCTCCCCACCCTGGTTTTCATCCCTCCTCCTGGGAGTTTCTCTTCCCAAATGTATCCCATGATTGGTAAATTTCAGGAGAATAATTGGGGCTGGCTCAGCTCTGTGTCTCTCCCCTTCTTTTCCCTGGGAGTCGGTTTCCAAAGGTGATCTGCAAGGGTAGGGTAAAGCGAATGGGGACAGGGAAAAGAGAGATGTCAGGAAGGAGAAAGAACATGCAAGACCAAAGAAGACCACAGTGGCGAACAGAGCCAGTGAAAATGAGGACATTCCAACAACGGGGTATCTAATATCCAATTTTTCCTTTTGATTTTGTGAAAATCATCTAAGTGATATGGCAACGTAACCAGCTTCAGTACCCATGGTCCTTCAATAAAGTCATGGCCCTGTGTGCATGGTTGCCCTGGTGAACTGAAGGAAAGGGGACCGTGCCCATGTTGGGGGCATGATGTGCATAAGGGACAGTGTGTACAGGAGGAAAGACAAGGAGAAGAGATCAAGAAAAAATTCACCGGAAGCAGGAACTTGGAGCTAGAGAAGAAACAGAGGGCTAGCTACAGTTCCTGGAGATATGGGGGAACACTGGGCTTCCCAGGAAGGAGAGGGAGGCTCAAATCATTCTACTGGGCTGCCAACTAGAAGTGTGGCCCCAAAACACTGAAGAAATAGGACACACTCAGACAGCTGACATCTGGGTTACAGGTCTCTAAAGTCTTAGCGTTCTAGCCTGAGAGGATGGATAAGGCTGGGGAAGAGGGAAGGCCGAAGAGGGGAGTAGAGAACCGGGTACAGAAAGGAGGTTCCTTCTTTTCTTCTCCTATTTCAGGTGTCAGAAGGTGAAGCCAGAGGGGAGTGGAGCCAGGAGCCAGAGTGGGCTATTTCTGCCCACTGGAAGGCAGGATGATACAGCCCATATAAGACTGAGGAGCCAACAATCAAAGCATTGTACCTCCAGATTAAGGCAGAGAATGAAGCAATTTCCCAGAAATCTGGATTGTTTAAAAATCACCTTGGCCTGGGTTATAGGGTAGTTGCCCCACCTCTCTGATTCACCTGTGGATTCATGCTGCAGAAGAATTCCCCAAGTCCAGTTCCAAGATCCTTACCTAATGTGGGTCAGGGAATATTTGGTATATAATAGCATCTTTAATTTTGTGTGAAAAGTACCTCAGTGGCTTGAAAACATTGACATCTTAAGCAGGAATGGGGCGGTCCCTGCTTAGCACAGTCTCATGACGCCTATTGCTAACCCCGGCCTTTCAGGGCCACCACACCGTGGGCGGGAGGGAAAAGCTGAACTTTGCAGCTCCGCCCTCCAATCCAGTGGAGGGGACAGTCAGGTGAATAACTCACCTGCTGTACAGACACCAGGTACAGAGGGGCTCGGGAGGGGGAGTGAAACTGCCCACCCCGGCCTGAGTCTCAGACTGACTGTCCCCTCTGATTGACGGGCTGTGTCGACTGCCGGCTAACATGACCTTTCCTCTCCCTCCACACGAAGACAAGCTAAGAATCACCAGCGGTTTCTCTTACCCAGACTCCCTGAGCTGCTTTTTTTAGCCCATCTCATCTTCTCCCGGTTTTGTTCAATTTTCCGCAAGCTTTTCTATCTGGCTCCCTTATCTCCCTTTATCCCTCGGAACCATCTCCCGTCATTCCACTGACTGGAGGGACATTTGTTTCCATCAGAAAGCAGAGCTGAGCCGTCCCCCCCAGCCCCTCCTGTGCTCTGCAGCCACTGTGACCCCAGTGGACCCACTGCCTGGCTTTTTAGATCAGTGGGGACTTCCCAGACGGTACCTCGTTCTCCTTTAGCTTTTTAACTTCTGGCTGTCGGGCTTTCTTTTCTTAATTATGTGTGGAACCACATTTCACACACTAAAGCCAACCCAGTTCTCAGGTGAGTTATGATTCTGCAGGGGAATCCCATCATTTGCATTCCCTCATCAAAGCAGAACTAAGCTGAACCTACTGCAAACACAAGCATGAAAAGGGCTGGTGAGTGTGGTGCCGGAGAAAGGCACTCAGCCAGGCACCCAGGGCTCCAGCACAGGGCCGGGCCCCGCTGCTCATTCCGCCACGTGATCAAGTCACCTAACCTCCCCGACTTCGAAGGATCGTGCCTCTCAGCCTTCCTCACGATGGAAGTGGCAAATGCGCGCATTGCTATAAACAAACCTGATAAACTGTTAAGCACTGTCCAGCCCACTGAAGACCTCCATCAAGGGCAGTGTGCCTTTCTGCATGAACACCCAAGTGCCCCCAGAGTGCGGGCTGGGTGGCTCTAGCTCACTGCCTACTCCCCTCGCTCAGCACAGGGAAGGAAGGAGGGGAAGGAGGGGAAGGAAGGAGGGAGGGAGGGAGGGAGGGAGGAGCCTATGCGTCCAGGAGGTATGAAACTTCAGGTCCTCCCCATGGCTCTGAGGCCTGTTACCTGCCGGTAGGAGGAAGAACACCTGAAACACCACCCATGTCTCTCCTGAATCTGCATCTGTGAATTAAGTCCCACGGGTGTGAAAAGTGAAAAAGTCTAGAACTGAACCAGAGATGTTTCTATTTAAAAGTCAACAGCCAGGTGGCCTCCTCACCCATGTTCTCTACACACTTTCTAAGACTGCTGTCAGATGTAATTTTCTCACCAACAAGGTCACAGCGCCTTACACTTTATGCAGATAAATGAGAAGCCACAATACTGACTCAACGTTACGGAATCAAGTTTTAAACTAAAATAGGCAAAGCCTCACTGACTATCTTGCAACGCCTGCTCCTGATCTAATATCCGGCTTCTCTTAGCTTCATTCTATGCATTATTTTCAATCAGAGTTGCCTATGGTAACTTTTCATTGTCCGAAAATAATGTTTTTAAAAGAGCTAACATTACTGAACATGTTACTCAAGAATTAGAAAATTTGGCAAGATTTGATCATTTAAAGTCACCTGGGCTTATGCGTGAATTCCATTAAACTTTCAAAGAACCACTGACCTTGAGGCAGACTAATCTTGACTATGACTCATGGCCAGAGCCTCACTGACTCTTTTTGTATGACCCATGATCTGATGTTTAAAAATTATTTTAATGGAGGAACAAGTGAAAAGAATAATAGTTTATGACAACATGAAAATTATATGAAATTTAAATTTCAGTGTCCATAAATAAAGTCTTATTGGCTCAAAAAAAAAAAAAAAAAAGTCAACAGCCAAAGTTCCAACCCGGCATGACCTCATGGAAAGTATTCATTTAGGGAAGCCAGTGTTACAACAGTGATATCTTACATGTTTACAGTACTTGGTAGCTTATCAAGCATTTCCTAGGACCTGACCTCATTCTGAGCTTCAGAATACCATGTAGGTGGGTAGGACAGACTTGTCCTATTTTCCAGATGAGGAAACCGGGTCTCACAGAAGTGCAGAAACTCACAGCAAATCACAAGGCCAGCAAGTGGCAGAGCTGGGATTTGGACACGGTTTCTCGACCCCTTGGACCTTTCAGCCACTGGTGAGGACAGTAATGAGGGTGTGCCCAGTGGTAAGCTGACAGCCTCTGTAGCAACCAAAATTACTATGATTTCCTCTTTATTTTGCTAGGATTATCTTTATCCTGAATCTCTGGACAGGAGAGGAGATCCTCTCCTGCTAAAATAAGAACAAAAACTCCTTTCAGGTAACAAATACAACTGGTAAATAAACACAATTTTAAATAGTTGACTTCATTAATAGTCAATTAATTGCAGACAACAACAATGGTGTGTCATTTCCTCCATCAAGTTAGAAACTATAGAACTGAGGTGATAAGGATGCAGTAAAACTAGTGTTTTATGCTCCATGCTGGTGGCCCCATCCACTGCTACCACCATTTAGAAGCTGTTTAGCCATACTTATCAGGAGCCGCGAAATTGTTCACACTCTCTGAACCAGTAATCTTACATCTGGGAATCTATCCTAAGGAAATAATATGAAACAGAGAAAGAAAAAATATATATATATCTTTCCTGACCCCTGGTTGTTGAATTCTCTCTTGTATAGCAATGAGATAGCATGATATCTTTTCAATAAATTTCCTTTGTTTAAACTAGTTCAAGTTCGGTCCTGTTACCTGGCTCCGGAAACATCATTATTATAAAAACATACACACACAAAGGCAGCTAATACAAATATTAATATCCTCCCCCTTCCTTCCTTCATAATTGATCCCAATTAACTTTTCCAACTGCATTGCCTATTACCCCATCTCTCCACCCCACCCCCCCATCAAACTCAAAGCTCTGGTCAAGTCCAACTTCTCATGGTGGACCAGAGAGACTACGAACATACACGTTCTTAACTTTCAGGAGCATCAGAATCACCTGGAAAGCTGGTTAAAACACAGGTTCCGGGACTTCCCTGGTGGCGCAGTGGTTAAGACTCTACCTGCCAATGCAGGGGACATGGGTTCCAGCCCTGGTCCGGGAAGAGCCCACATGCCATGGAGCAACTAAGCCCGTGCGCCACAACTCCTGAACCTGTGCCCTAGAGCCCACGAGCCACAGCTACTGAGTCCGCATGCCACAACTACTGAAGCCTGCACACCTAGAGCCCGTGCTCCGCAACAAGAGAAGCCACCGCAATGAGAAGCCCGCGCACCACAATGAAGAGTAGCCCCCGCTCTCGCTGCAACTAGAGAAAGCCTGCACGCAGCCATGAAGACCCAGCACAGCCAAAAATAAATAAATTAATTTAAAAAAAACACACACACAGACTCCTGACACGCACTCTCCTGTCCACTCTCTGACTCAGCAGGCCCTGTGAGAGGCCTGGGAATGTGCATTTCTAACAAGCTCTGGGTGATGGCGATGCTGCTGGTGGGAGATCGCACTTCAAGAACCACTAGGGTAAACAGTAGTCTGCCTGTCGTGACTTCCCTTCCCCTGGCAAACTCTTTCTAGTCCTTCAAGCCCCAGCTCCTCCCTACTTTTTTGCAGCCATCTCCAATCCCACCAAGCTGAACTAATTACTTGTCCCCTGTGCTTCTTTGGAGAGAGAATAGTGCCTATTCCACAGTATAATGAGAGTGAGCTGTATAATCAATGCCAGCTCCCTGCTAACTGTGAACGTCTGGAGGGCTGGCCCATGGCCTCGGCATCCCTGTACCCCCAGAGCGAGCGCAATGCTTGGCACACGTGTAAGACTGCGCTCTGCCTTGCTGTCTCTCTCTACAGGAAGGGATGGTCGACTCTTGTTCCCACAGGATCCATTCGCATATCGAATGGCTATTTTTTCAAAACCAGTGATTAGCCATGATGGCAAAAGAAGAAACATGAGCAGAGTTTATTAGTTTGCCAAGCTAATAAATATCATCTCGCTTTGCTCCCTAAACTCCCTAATGAAGATAGCAGCTCTCAGGCAAATAAATAAAACATTAGGTTGACAACACATAGCACATCACAAGCACAGTTCGCTAATTTGCTCATTGCCCAAGGACATCAGCCACCTTTGGGATAATCTCCATAAACACACTGCCCAGACTCCCTTTCTCCTAGATAAATAGTGCCAAGCGAAGGCTTTAACATTTTTCAATGTCTTTATGTATTTTATTTCAATAACTGTCTTTTAATAGCAAGATACCCATCTTAATCAAATGAAAGCTATTTTTCAGTAATTGTCCTAAAAGCCAATTCCTTTTCTGGAAAAACATCCTTTTGAATCACAAGTGGTTGGGCTAAACAGTGTTCTCGGAATATTAATGTGAGCTTAAGCTATTAAAATGTCATGGGTAACCTTTTTAAAACCTAATTAAATTAAAATAATAATATGTGGAACAGTTTTACTGGAAGGAAAGGCTCTTTTTCAAAGAACATGTTCCAAGTCTCAGAGCTAGCACCTTGAAGCCATGGTGGGAAAGAGGTTTTGCATGCAGACAAAGAGAGACCAGCTTTGCACCTGCTGTGATTAACTTTTGGTTGTTAGAGTTAATTATTGCAGCATGCTGGAGGGCAGGGACAATTTACTTGCCTGATCACACCTAATAAGATGTATTTGCAGATGCCAGCATCTCCTGGACTTAATCAACAAACTATCAAGACAATCAATGCTGTTAGGCCCCATGTCCTTGTGATATTTTTTCCAAACAAAAAGATAAAAATCCAAGGGCAAAGCGCTAAGGATGTAGGCAAGCAGCTCAGAGGGCCTCCTTTAATGAGCATCAGGCTTATCTCCGTCCCTGGATGGCTGCAGCCACTGTGCTGGAGGTTTGGTTCACCCTAAGGCCTGATTCTATCAAGAGCAAAGTTCAGCCAGCCGACATAAGGAAATTAACATCTGAAAACTCCCTCACTTCTTGGTAACTGGCCCTGGAAATGGGCCCTGCCGACTTTATCTTGTGTGGGAAAAGGCTGTTACCCACCCCCCCGCCCCGACCCCAAGACATTGTGTTCACCTCTTGCTACACAAGAAATGAGTTTCTGTTCCCTTGTTTGATAATCCATGCTTGGGTCCAGGGATAAAGTTTTAAAAGAAAGAAATGGCTATAATAAACAGCAGGTTGGCAAATTCCACAAAATAGCATGCCTTGGTTTCAGCCCTGTTCCTTGATGGGCTGCTGTAACATTACGAGGAGGTAGGATGGGCACGCAAAGTAAGGAGGGTGCTACCAGGACTGACTAGAGAGATCTCAGACGGGTGATGGAGAGGTGCAGGTGACAGCAGCAGCCAGTGGGGGGCGCTGAAAGCTGAACTAAGACCATCTTTGGCTCATAAGTTGTCTATCCTGAATAATGAAGAACGACCCCCTTTCAGCATGAACACTTAGATCTCTATGTAGTCCAGTCATTTATTTATTTGTTCATTCACTCAATATGTATGTATTTGTTGAGTACCTACTTCTTCCCATACACTGGGCTGAACGTGTCCTTGTTTCACTAAAAGTGAGCTGTGCAACTTTGAGCCCTTGGTAGTTTGCACAGGGCCCATCTCGAGCAAAAGTGTTTATATGAGAAAGTTGGGAATCTTTGTTGACCTCCCGGCTTCCAAAACGATATCACCACCCCAGCAGTGATGCACACCACTTCCATTCACCTTCCATCGGTGAGAACTAGTCATATGGCCACATCTGCAAGGGAGCTTGGGAAATGTAGTCTTCATTCTATTCCCAGTAAAAATTCAGGGGTTCTATTATCAATTGAAAGAAGTGTCTCTGCTATCATAAGATATTTGCTTCTATAACAAAGGCTTTGGTGTCCTAATCAAACTGATGAGGTAAGAATTTGGGGCACCTCCATAGACCAGAGAGATGGAGGGATGGCCAGGAGCCAAGAGCCATGCAGGAAGATTTCTCAGGTGGGATTCGACCCCACTTCAAGGCCATGGCCTTGGAGTTAGCGCAGGTCTAGGGCTCCTAGAGGACTAACAGGTAAACCATGTAGGCATCACTATTCAGGCAAACTTCAGAAAAGACAGTGCTCTGTCCTTCTCAGGCGTATGTGGACCTTTTGAAAGTTTGAAAATAAAGGCACACACTGCAGGATTATCCCTGATTTACAATTTCCAAATAGAACATTTCTTAGTATCAAGGAGGAAAAACTTTACCTCTACCTCTTAGGTTCAGTATTAGGGAGATTGCAAATTAAACTAACACAAGACTGATCACCAAGAGAAAAGACAAGTTTATTCACTTTCTTATATGGGCGCTTACAAAGAAAGTGGTTCAAAGAAGTGGTTAGAATTTGGAGTTTACATACATCTTACTAAGAGCAGGGGCTTAGGATTCCAAGAGACAATAAATATTGAGAAATACATGTGGCAACTAATGGAACATACGGTTTGTTTTACTAAGGTCTGTTTATGCATCCAGCACTGACTTCTCATCTCTAATAACAGGAGTTGCTCTTACACCTGGTATGGGAAGCCTCCCTTAAAGGGGGATTGATAACATTTGACTTTTTTTGGAAGCCTCTGCTTTTTAGCATATATGGAGAGTGCAGAGAAAGCCTCTTCCCTCATCTGTTGATTTTCAAATGCCTTCAGCTCAAAATGATCCTTATGCCACAGTGGTATATTCTGGACCCATTCATACGTCATAAACAAATTTTATAAAATAAATTACTTAGAAAGAAAGAAGGAGGGAGGAGAAAAGGAAAGAAGCAAAGCAGGTAGGCACTGGCTCTGATCAAATACGTTTCATACAATGTATGAATTTTAGAAAAAAAATTATATTTACATCCCCAAAACTCAATGCATCATTTCCCACAAAACAATGTGTAGTGAAAGGCTTAAGTAACGTCCCAAATTCAATTGGTAAGACTTCATACTCAGTGTGAGCCATTCTCTGCCTGTTGTGTCCTTACCCTGAACGTATTTCCACAAGACTTGGGTGACCTGCCCTGATTTTTGCTTAGTGTTATACAAGTCCTCCCAAATTTGAGAAAGTGTTGAAGAAAAACTTGGAGAGGAGAGGAAAGCCATGACATTGGAAGAGGAAATCTTACTGCACACAGAGAAGTTGCCTGTCAACAACCATGTTAATAGTCTGGGATTAGCAAGGAATATTTTAAGCATTTTACATCTTAATAGGAGAGTCTTTTCGTTCCATGTAGGTGTTTTACTATGTTTCAGTTATGTTTTAGGAAATTGCATGGGGATTCAGAATTGATATGTAATGCAGTGTAATTTTTCCCACTTCAAATAATAGGAAAGAGGCTCTGGTTAGCATTTTTGTACAGAACGTCTGACTTTTAGGAGCAGATTACTGGTGTTAAGTGGGAGGAGCCTGTATTTTAGAAATTGGATAGGAAGTGATGCCCTGTAGCTCTGTACTTGCTGGACACCCATTCGCCAAACACTGACTGAGTACCGTGAGCCCAGCATCGTGCTGAGGGCTACGGACACAACAGTGAGGAAGCCAGCATTCCTGTCCTGAAGAGCCTTGGAATGGGGTCAGAGGGCCAGCAGAGTGAGTGGGGGTTGGGGGGGAGGGGCAGGTGGTAGGACCCTAATCCAGCTCCCTGAGCCAGGGAGGCATGAGTAAAAGTCCCCATTGCAAAAGGAGGAGAGGGAATAAATAGCCCGCGCAAAAGCCTGGAGACAGAGCACAAGGCAGCTGAATCTGGATGCATCACTGAGCACAAGAGGGCAGGTCCCCCCACTGCAGCACCCCCATTGCTCCCCATGAAAGAACAAAAGTTCCAGCTCCTCTCAGCGGCTCTGCCCACATGCTCCTGCACCCATCTTCATCTTAAGCTACTGCAGGGACAAAACTGTGAATGGGCCCTAAGACTTTGTTTCCTCATCTATAAAATGGGATAATTAAGTTCCTCCTTATAGAGTTACTGTGAGCATTGAAAGAGTTAATATATGAAAAGTGCTCATACCAGTGTCTAGCAATATATTAGCTATTATTTTTCAGCACAATATATTAGCTATTATCATTAACTAGAGGCCCTGTAAACGTGTCACAGTGCAACCAGAGGGTACCTGAGCTCAACCTGGGGCTATTAAGACCCATGTTCCCTCTCTCTCTCTCTCTCTCTCTCTCTCTCTCTCTCTCTCTCTCTCTCTTTCTTTTCACTTCCCTTTTCTTCCACACAGGCAAATGCATATTTTTGGACCACTCATCGGTGCAATGAACCTACATCCTACATGGATTTAATTTAAGAAAATTCAAGAATGCCCACCTGGCTGGATGAGGCTGGGGAGAACAATTTCAATACTACAAGTCCTCCCTTCCTTCTATCATGGAGCACAGGCCCCAAAGTAAGCTCTAGAGGAGAGGGTGACACATGCCTGTCCCTCCAATGGGGCCACTTTCTCAGCCTTGCCTGGTCTGAACATCTTGAAACATTTTTGCAGGTCAGTTAAGAAAACCTCAGGCATAAATTTGACTACGTGCAATTTTCACCCTCCACACTGTCTTTGGAAGTCAAGCCTCACTAAAAAGGAGACACCCCAGCACACCTGTCTGTTTAGCACTGAGTAAATTCTAATTGAATTAGAAATTTCTAAGGCTTTCTGAGAGCTGGTCTTTACTTTGGACGGTTTAAATCCCCCCTAAGCGTAGCCTGAGGGGTAGGACAAATACCTCCCAGATGTGGAAACAAAAAAGAAGGGGCTAGGGGCTTCCTTGGTGGCGCAGTGGTTAAGAATCCACCCGCCAATGCAGGGGACACGGGTTCGAGCCCTGGTCCGGGAAGATCCCACGTGCCGCGGAGCAACTAAGCCTGTGCGCCACAACTACTGAGCCTGCACTCTAGAGCCCGCGAGCCACAACTACTGAGCCCTCGTGCCACAACTACTGAAGCCCGCACACCTAGAGCCCGTGGTCTGAAACAAGAGAAGCCACCGCAATGAGAAGCCCACGCACCACAACGAAGAGTAATCCCCGCTCGCCCCAACTAGAGAAAGCCCGCACACAGCAATGGAGACCCAACACAGCCAAAAATAAATAAATTAAATAAATTAATTTAAAAAAAAAAAGAAGGGGCTGGGATTTACTACCTGAGCCACCACCCCTTTCTCTCCCCTACTCTCTCCCAAGGTAAAATCTGCTTCCTCTCTGCCTAAAGTAGAGCTAAAAAGGGATCGCCAATACGGAGATCTGTCACATGGAAGCTACGTCAGGGCAGGCACAGAGCTCCAGAGCTTGAAAAATAGATGCTCTCAGCTTGCAAGCCCACAAGCCCAGCACTGCTCCCGACCTCAGGCAGGTATGTTCTCCCTGTTGGGTTTAATTCCAAACTCCAGTGCAATCACTGAAAAATGAGTGTGATTCGCTCTTTCAGGTACGCACAGTTTTCATCAGCAGTCTCTGGCGGCACAGTCTCAGGCAGTCTTTTACCGCTTTCTCCTCATCCTCCCTGTTCTGGGGAAATGGTTTTCCTAATGGCCCGCAAATGCCAGCCTGTGTTTTGAGGCATTGTCCGCGGGAGTTAGAATCCTGTTTCCCCGGTCAGACATTTACAGAGAGCTGTGATCTCGGATTCCAGCTTCCTTCTTCCTCCTAACATCTCCTCATGCCTTGTGTCTATCAACCACAATTATATATCAAAAGATAAACATGACGATGCAACAGTTTGCACGGACATGTGTAACTGATTCGCGGCAAGCGGTAAATAGAAGGTGTAATTACAGCTGAAAGGCGGCACCTTTGGGGGGAAAAGGGGGAAAAAAAAAAGGGAAATGTTCTTTACAAAATGTTCCTGTCTTTATTTTCAGTTTTGTGCCCACATCTAAGTCTCTAACACACAGCAGCAAGTGTATATCCATGTCCACACAAAAACACTCATATTCACCCCGTGCTCACCATGCACTGTCTTAGAGACCCTTTCAGCAAATGAACAATTAGCCTCTATAGTCAAATAAACATCAGAGGAGGAGGTTTTGTCTTCCTCCGCTGCTACTAAATCTGGGAGCAGAGATGCGCAAAACAGCACGAAACCTGAACCAGCTCGCGCAGAAGGACTCGAGAGAACAGGATCTTCCAGACGGAAACTCCAGTCGGCACAGTGTTCCCGGAATCTCATCGCTTAAACTGTGATCCAAAGAGGAAATCCCCTATGGCCCAGCAGGCACACACAATCAATTGTTCACATTACTTATGTAAAAACCTGTCCTGCTGAATATTCCAGACAGAGAAGTGACTGTTTCCAAATGAGGTTTGCCCACACAACCCCCTTTTCCCCAAACAGTAAGAATCAGCAGAATATCCCTATGAGTCCTCTCAATTTATTCTTCATTACAAGCCAGGAGGGGAAAGAACTCAGCTAAGTGAGATCCCAAGCTGCACAAAGTCACGAACCTAATCCCATCCAGAGGAAAGCAAGATGAGAGGGTGAAGCGGGGACTTTTAAGTTAGTGGGCAAACTCAGAGACTAGGGGCAGCTCAGTTAGGCAGGGCAAAAATCAGATCCAAGTCATGAAGAGCCAGATCTAATGAGACATCCGGGCTGCAGGGCGTGGGGCGGGTGGGCGATGGAGGTTGACAGCAATGTTCCAAAGCAAAGGCTCGCAGGCCACACTACCTGTCCGTGGTGGGGTATGAGTGTCAAGCACAGTGAAGGGCGCCGTGTGAGTCTTGCTTTAGAAAGCAGGAGGGCAATGAGGCTTTATTTTACGTGAATTCTACGGTGTTGGCCAAACCCACCCTTCCAATTTCCTGCAGGCTCCCCAACGGGAAATGCTCCGATTAAACATAAGATGAGGCCTCAACCACGTGCAAAATGGCCTCACCTAGAATACTGCTCACCTCCTGTGCCCCTCCTGCCTCGCAAGGGTGGGGAGTGGAATCACAGTATCACTGAAAACCTCCTTGCTCATGTGTTCGCTCACTCTTTCCTCTCTTTCCTGGAAAAACGATAGTGACTGCGCTTGCCTTCTGCTTGGGAAGGCCTCTGCTTGGAGGGCCCTCTGGAAGGTTGAGAGCGGTCAGGGTGAAGCCCGGGGGAAGGGAGCAAAGAGTGGCTGTTCCAGACCCGCACTGGCCGAGTCTTTGGGAAACGAGGGGAAGTTGCTTAACTTCTACATTATCAGCCCACATCCCTGGCCAGAGAAGAGATAAGGTTTAGGCAGATGACCCAGGAGAATGATGAACTCGGCTGGAATGAGCTCAGGGCCTATGAGAGGCAGGAAGATGTGCAAATCAGGCCTGAGTCAGGGAAGCCCTAACATCAGTGGAGCCCAGAAGCCAGAAATCCCCAGCATAAGGCAGCCACGTCTCTTCCACTGCCCTCAGAGCTGAACGGGATGGCACCGTGGTGTGGGAAGCAGAGCAACACGTGGAGTTGAGACCCCTAATTCTCCCTAGGTCCGCGTGTGACTGCTTCTCCTACCACACAGCCTGGCACTCAAAAAAAAGCATAATATTGAGGGCCTGCAATGTACAAGGCCCTGCAGATGACACAAAAACTAACAAGGCACAATTGTGCCCTCAGAGACCAGGTGGTAAGAGGAAAGAGCATGGGTTTTTGAAGCTGTCCTGATCTTGGTTCTGTCATTTATAAATTCTGTGGCCTTGGCCAAGTCATTTTGTGTCCCTATTAAAGGGGGTAACAATACTTACCACCAAGGGTTTCTGAACGGGTAGAGATAATGTATACAAAGCACTTCTGCCAGGGCCATGGTGACCTTGATAAACGGCAACAGCTTTACTAGCTGTGGAGACCCTCAGACTCATAGGCAGCTAACAACCGAGCAAGGGAATAAGACGGAACAAACATAGCGGATCCAGAACCGGAGTAAAGCAGGCTTAATGCCGGTGGGCCAAGGAGAGAGAGAAAAGGGATGCATCACAGGGGAGCAGACTCAGCTGCTTTTGCAATAGGGACAGGCAATGACTCCTACTCTGGAGGCTTCACAGGTATGTGACGGAGTGGCCACACAGGGCCCTGCACTTAGAAGAGTTAGTGTTTTGTTTAGTGCCCTGCTGTCATCACCTTGAAATTCTTAATAATTTTTGAACAAGAGGACTTGCTTTTTCATTTTTAACTAGGCCCTGCAAACTGTGGCCAGCCCTGCTCCTACCGACTGAGACTGATGGGGTTTTAATTGACTGTGTCTCTGAGGCAGCCCACCCCCTTCTCAGGGCCTCCCAAACTGGGCAGACTCCGCTGGCCTTCTGCTATCCCAGTCTGCAGGATAGGTTTTCCTTCTCAGCTCCAGACTTCCTAATCCACATGACCCACCCCAGCTTCTCTGTGGGGAACTGAGTGGGTAAAAGATCTGTACCAGGTCATCACTTTCAAAACACAAGGAAATGTTCCCCTCCATGAAAACCATTTCCAGAATTCAAGAATTCTACCTGGCAAAGACCACCATCCCTGTGTCTAGCCCCATCAGCCTTCCATTCAACTAAACTTTACTGAGTACCTACCATGTACCCAGTTCTCAGCTGTGCCCAACTGAACCCTGTCTTCCTGGCCACATGCAAACCCCACCTAGAACTGACAGGTGCTTGGCTAAAGGAACAATGTTCCCCAGGACCTAGAGTAAGATAAATCTTTGGGCCACTTGACCTAGAAACTATTGCCGAGAAGAAAGAGCACATTCTGGAATAGGCATGAGAACACAGGCGTAGGTAGGGCTGTGCTCTCTCCAACTCCAGCAGCCAGGCAAGGCAGTTGGATGAGATGATGCAAACCCTGTCATGTTTCCCCGCCTGCTGTTAAGAAATGTCCTGTCCGAAGACCTAAACAGATATTTCTCCAAAGATAGACAGACAGCCAACAAACACATGAAAGGATGCTTAATATCACTAATCATTAGAGAAATGCAAATCAAAACTACAATGAGGTATTACCTCACACCAGTCAGAATGGCCATCATCAAAAAGTCTACAAACAATAAATGCTGGAGAGGGTGTGGAGAAAAGGGAACACTCTTGCACTGTTGGTGGGAATGTAAATTGATAGAGCCACTATGGAGAACAGTATGGAGGTTCCTTACAAAACCAAAAATAGAACTACCATACGACCTAGCAATCCCACTACTGGGCATATACCCTGAGAAAACCATAATTCAAAAAGAGTCATGTACCAAAATGGTCATTGCAGCTCTATTTACAATAGCCAGGACATGGAAGCAACCTAGGTGCCCATCGACAGATGAACGGATAAAGAAGATGTGGCACATATATACAATGGAATATTACTAAGCCATAAAAAGAAACGACATTGAGTTATTTGTAGTGAGGTGGATGGACCTAGAGTCTGTCATACGGAGTGAAGTAAGTCAGAAGGAGAAAAACAAATACCATATGCTAACACATATATATGGAATCTAAAAAAAAAAACAAAAAGAAAATGGTTCTGAAGAACCTAGGGGCAGGACAGGAATAAAGATGCAGACATAGAGAATGGACTTGAGGACACGGGGAGGGGGAAGGGGAAGCTGGGACGAAGTGAGAAAGTGGCATGGACTTATATATACTACCAAATGTAAAAGAGCTAGCTAGTGGGAAGCAGCCACATAGCACAGGGAGATCAGCTCGGTGCTTTGTGACCACCTAGAGGGGTGGGAGAGGGAGGGTGGGAGGGAGATGCAAGAGGGAGGAGATATGGGAATGTAGGTATATGTATAGCTGATTCACTTTGTTATACAGCAGCAACTAACACACCATTGTAAAGCAATTATACTCCAATAAAGATGTTTAAAAAAAAAGAAATGTCCTGCCCAATTCAATATTTTATAATAACCTATAACGGAAAAGAATCTGAAAAAGATATATACTGAATCACTTTGCTATACACCTGAAACTAACACAACATTGTAAATTAACTATTCTTCAATTAAAAAAAAAAAAGTGTCCTGCCCTCTATGAGTTGCATTACTGCCAGATGTTCTGCATCCCTAGGCGTGGTCCTCCGGGATCTCAGCTTGGTGGTTTGGGGTGTGGGGTGTAATCTGCCTGGACTCACTTCCCCTGTGGGAACAGGGTGGGGTGGCCAAAGAGCCCTGGGCGTTCCCAGGCACAGAAGCAGCAAGAATGTGAGGATATCCTGAAGAAAGTGGTCTGCAGAGTGGTCAGATAGTGGACAGAGGGCACCGGGTGGGGGGGAGATGCAGGCTCCTGCTGACTAACATCTCTTCTCTTCCACCGTAAGAGTCCCACCTCTGAGCAGCACAGAGACCCGAAGGAGAGAAGGTCCCAGAGGTTGATCTATAGGATGTGCCAAGAAAAGTTTCCCAATTCATTGGAATCAGTGAACTAAGCCACAAGCAGTGAGAGTAAAAACAGCTACATCCATCTCATGAGGAAGAGAGAAAACATAGTAAGGGAAGAGCCCGCCCTTCCAAATCTGCTCTAAGCCAGGGGCTCTTGGCATTTTTTAAAATCCATGCCACATTGTAATAAATATGAAAACCTCTCACCCTCTTTTAGAGTTGTGTAAATGTCAAGTAAAGTAAGTATATCAACTTCAGTTAAGTAGAAGGCGTAATGGTGATCTAAGCATATCCTTATTGAACTCAGCTTGCTACTTCTCCCTGTCTCCAATTTTCCTACCCCCATTCCCACCCCACCACCTGAGATTCTAATTTGCCCTTAATTGGGAAACTCTTTTTGTCCCCCAACTGGAAATATTCAGTTTAAACTTATTTTAGATTGTGACCTTCTTGAGGCACTGTCTTAATCTTCTTGGATATTCTTAAGTCTTCTTTGGATCTCTGGCTCCTCAGAGAAGTGGGGCTCAGGAAGAGAAGAGAGGTTAGTTGGCACAAACCAACATCTCACAGGTGCTATCACCATGCCTAGTAAATGGCCTGATATAGTCAGTGCTCAATACATGTTGATAAAAGATTACATGTGTGGGTGGGTGGATGGATGGATGGGTAGAGGTAAGGGATGTCAGATCATTAGCCACACTTCTTTAGGACCAAAGTTAATTTTGTGCTATAACCTTGGGCTTTAGGGGACCATAATCTGGGAGAAAATGAGATCTGGGGAGTGGGCAGATCCTCAAAGAGAACAGGCAAGTCTTTACCAACCTCCTTTTTTCCATATTTGTTGGGAACATCCAACTTCCCAGACCTCAGCATTCCCACGTGGGCAAAGCCCCTTGCCTTTGAGCAGCCACAGATTGTCGCTAGGCACGGAGCAAGCCAGACCACACCAGAAAAGCTTTCAGAGAGGCTCAGAAGACTCCCAGACTCCACACACAGGAAAGCTCAGTGTTATGACCTGCCTGGATTGCAGAGAAAAGAAAGGAGACAGCCCACGGCTCACACTGACAAACCAGAGGACATCAAGTGAAACAGGAAGGGGTCTAGAGTTGTGTAATATATGATCAACCATTGAATGAACTGAAGACAGTCAGCTACTCGGTGGGGGAAGAGTAAAGGTGGCCACTGAGAGCTAATAGCCCTCTTCAGGAATTTGAATGACAGTATGTTGAAAGTCAGTACATTTGAACATTTAGATCTAGAGAACAAAACTATGACCAAGGGGATACTTACTTAATTTCACACAAGGAAGCAGTTTTTAACAATTAAGGCTGTCCCACAATGGAATATTCAAGTCTATCACTGTTAAGAGGTATGATGAGTAAGTTTCCTTTCAGTGGAAGAGTTGAAACAGAAACTGTATGCCCATCTGTCTGAGCTGTCAGGTGAGAGGTTCCTCTGGTGGAAGGGAGGTGGGGCTGGATGATTTAAGCTCTTTTCCACGACTCATTTTTTCAGGTGAGATATCCAGGCCATTCTCACTCCTCACCCCACCCACCCCGACTCAGACTCAAGTTTCAATTCAAGGGTTTGACTATGAATTCACTTCCACACTTAGAATTTAGGAATCTTCAAATTCCTAGGTTTATTGGTAGAAAATTCTATCTTTCCCCCAGAGGTGTGCAGACCTCAACGGGGAGCTAGCCTCTTTCTCTCTTAAAGGGACACACTTACCAAGGGATGGTCAAAAGCTTCACTTAGGAAGGTCTCCTTAAACTCTGTCTCTGGGTTTCTGTTTCTCTATTTTTCTCTCCTCTCTCCACACCCCCATACTCCAAGGGGACGCTCAGCAAGTGCTTTGGAAAGGTTCTCCCTTGGGTCCCTGTGTTCTAACTCCATCCTGGTAAGCCAATTAGGTATTCTTTCAGCTCATCTCTGAAAGACAACTCACACTAGTGTCTCTGCCTAGAGGTCACCAAACTCTTTTAAGGAAGTGGTCTACAGCCCTTTAAAGAGAGTGTCACTAGGAAGTATGCTGAGCAACACCGAATACCCTTCTTTCGGCAACCTGGTGTCACACACCTCAGCCCCCTCCATCTCCATCACACTGTGATCTGAGCAGGTCACAGGCCCAGTGCCAAGTGTCCCGGGGTACCCATACACATTGCCACCCCAATCCAACTGAGTATTGCAGTATCGGACTCCTTACCCTTTACTCGGGTATACGAGGAACTTGGGACTCTAAAAATTTTTAATTTCCCTTTACACCCCAACTCTACCCACACTGGACACAAGGAATGCATGCAAATCAGGTGCCAGGAACTGTCCAGAGAGCCCCAAAGTTGACCTTCAAACTAAATCCTGAAACTGACTCTGGGTTGCCAACATCGTCAAAGTTAAGGGTGGGTAGCCTGGCCAGGGACACCAAGCCTGGTAGGTGCTCAGTAAGTAGTCATGGGAACGATGGCTCAGTAAGTAGTGATGGGGATGTTGGCTGCACTGCCGAGTGACTCTCAGCACAGATTTGGGACTTGGGAGAAGTGACTGGGCTCTGTTTCTTCATCCATCAATAAGGAAGTTGGTCTTGGGTTCCAGAGCTTGACCCTGTCTAAAATGACACAATTTTCTGATTCAAAGGGACATTTTCCCTCAACCTCTTCTGTTTCATATGAGGAAATCTATGTCCTGGGAAGCATGCTGACTTGGCCAAGCTCACACTCGTCTTTAGAGCCTGGTCTTCTGCCTCCAGGGCCGAGCTCCACTGAGCCCTTCCAGACCAACTGTCCTGGACCCTAGGAGACAGATAGTTCTGGATATTAGGAAAAGGAACTCAGCAGGCACATAGCAAAGGGTAAAAGGAGCCAGCAGTCTACTCCTTGGCTCCCTCTGGCAAAAGGCAGTGCTATTAGCATAAAGCCCTTAAGGAAATATTTATTCTTCACAATCCTTCCTCTTCCACCACAGTCGCCCATAAGAGCTCAAAGTACAGAGCAAAGCAAAACAATCTCCCAAGGAGGTCTCTGCCTCAGACTGTATTCAGATCTGGAGCAAGAAGCTCCAGAGAACCACTTACTTCTGAATTCAATGTTGCCATAATCCCGGCTAGGTGTGTGTGTTTCAGGGGACACTGTGAACTGGCTTGGAGGCCTACTGGAGGTGTGGCAAGCACCTTCTAAGTGTTGCCTAAGCAACTCTTATTGAACTTTTGGGGAATAATTGTTATCTCCCATTGATGACTCAGACTGTTCAGCCACATGAGTGTTGAGTGCCCTGTTATGCTAATAAGGTCAAGTCAGTAGACAAGAGAGCAGTCAGGTCTTTAGTTCCAGGCCAAAAAACATATGTCCAATAGATAAGTTTAATGAGGTTCCCTAAATGAAAGTAGCTCATGGCTACTTGACAATGGTCATGTGATAAAGTTCTGGCAGATGTTAACTTCTTTTTTTTTTAATATTTATTTATTTATTTTGGCTGCGCTGGGTTTTGGTTGTGGCATGCGGGATCTTTTGGTTGCAGCATGAGGGCTTCTTAGCTGCGGCACGCATGCGGGATCTAGTTCCCCGACCAGGGATCGAACCCAGGCCTCCTGCATTGGGAGCGTGGAGTCTTACCCACTGGACCACCAGGGAAGTCTCCAGATGTTGTTAACTTTTAAGGACAAAAAAGGGAGACACTGTATGGTTAGAACAGTCACACTGGAGGAACAATGTTGTAAGAATTTTAATTTGGGGGAAGATCCTTTCTTTTGCACGGTTGTTTGTGTTAATAACTTGGATGATCTAATTCATCTTCAATTTTTCCATGACCCAGGCCAAGACTGAAAACAGTTGATAATACAATCATGTGAAACACATTTTCTAGATACAAATAATTTGGAACACAGCCTGCCTATTGCTCTGAATGATTTACAGATTGCTCGTGTGAAGACTACATGAGACTTTCAAATGTCTGCCTAGCTGTCGCCAGGCACCAAGTCAGGCGGATATCAGTGACTGCCTAAGTCCACATTCCAGGAACTTGTACCCTGAAATGTCTGCATGGCTCAGCAAGTCAAGAACTTCATGTGCACACAGTACCCATGCTGATGAAAACACTCCATGGTGGTCACCCCTGGAACTTCTCCAAATCCTATTGCCAGAGGCAACCAAAGTAAGTACTGTAATCTAATTGACTAAGACTTCCCTTAGCTTATGTCAATTATCTTGTAAGCTACACAGAAACACAGCCATTCCAGTTTTATCGCTAGTTTTCTTCTAAGCCTTGTCTGTTTGTGAAATAGAAGTGAGACAATGCACAGGAAAAGGAACAAGGGTTATCAGCGTGGGAAGGGACCTCAGAGCTCATTAACCCAGCTTCCTACTTCACAAAGAAGTAAACTGAGTTTCTGACTAAGTCATGTTCCCTGAAAGCACAGCCTGAAACACGGATTCAGGCACACGTGGTTTACTGAGGGAGTGCGCTTCAAGAAAAACCTATGAGGGAGCAAGTGAAGCAGTACAGAAAAGAGGAAGGTGCTGAGAAAGGCTATGACCTCAGGAAAAGTCTAGCCTTGGCCTGGAGGGCTCTGGCTATGGGCCTCCCCTGGGATGGGAGGGTCTGCTGTCCTAACGGCCTTGGATAATGCTCTAGAGAAAGGAGCAGCTGGGAGCTGTTAGTTAGCAGGCAATGCTCACGGCAGCTGGGGGATGGTCCCAGTACTGGGGATCTGGGCAAGGCCCAGGGGTAGTGCCAGAGCACCAGAGAAATGTCTCTATAGAACGTCTGTATAAATACATATTTTTATTTATATAAATATATAAACAAATGTCTATACATGTCTCTCTCCAGAGATATATAGAGGCGGAGAGACAGAGACACAGAGAGAGACAGATAGACACAAAGACAGAAAGAGACACACAGAGAGGGACAGGGAAGACACACAGGCTCAGTGGGCCCGGCAGAAGCTGAAGTTCTACGGGAGCATATACTGGGAGCAAGGGAGATGCTGGTAGAGAAAACACATTGAGTGAAGGATGAGAAGTCTAGGCCACCAGAGAGCGGAGCAGATGCACAGAGAGCGTGTGTCTGTGCTGTGTTAACGGCAGAGCTCTAAAACGATGAGCCATGAGCTCCCCGACTGAGGCAGAGCTTTATAAGTGAGACCGGGGGGTGGGTAACCTAGGGAACACATTTGTCCATGAGACCAGGACGGAGGCATGAGCACAGCTGCAGACTGTAGGAGGACACCCCGCAGTCAGCAGCGTGCAGAGAAGCTGGGGGCTGACACAGTGATGACCACAGAATTACGGCCCGGGTCGTGAGTGGGATCCTGTCCAGTGACAGAGCTCTTGTCGGGGGGATGGGAACAGGCTGCACTTGTTTGTTTGGGGCGGGGGGGTTGGTTTGGGGACAGCCTTAGGGAAGTCAGAGGTAGGGGGTCATGACACAGCACAAGTCCCAGGGAGATTTGGCGGATGCACAGCCCTGGGCCGGTGGAAGGGGGATCAAGGGGAGGTGTGATGGCAGACGGAAGGCAGGGACCTAGCCCACGCACCAGGTGCCAGCAGGACTAGTGGCCAGTTGCATCTTCTTGGGAGGGTTTCTTTGATCCCTCCTCATTGGTCCCAGAATGAAGGACACCGTGAGCCTGCAGGCGGCTGGGTGGAGTGGGGGGATTGGGAAGGTGGCGGGAGGAATGGTGGGAGGTCGGTGGACCCTCCAAAGGCAGAAGCAAGGTCTCAGCAGTGGTCTGGGGCAAGAAACCTATTTAGGAAACCAAGCTTTGCAGGCAGTGGAAGACTCTGGTTGGGAGTTTGTACCTGAATCTCTAGGGGAACAAGGCAGCCCCTCTCATTATCCAAGCCTGTGTTTGCCGAATGTGCAAACATTCAGAAGTACGAATCTTAAAAAATGATTAGAAAGAACAAAGCTCCTATAGGGAAGACACACTATTAATCTTGAAAGTTCTCTTCCATTTTTTTACAGCTGCTCCTCCCCAATAAAACAACACATCGTGGTTTTGTTTATTTTAGCATATGACAGTTTTGATAAAGCCCCAGATCCTTACATCAAATATATTCTTCAATGTCAAAAGGACACGCAGAGAAATGTTTCCTAATGAAGGATTTATCTTTTATCTGACATTGATGATTTAGCTGGTGCTGATCTCTTCATCCTCATTTCCATTAAAAAAAAAAAAACTTGAACAAAATTACCTTTCTTGGAATAACAGCTCCTTTTAAAACCTGACTGCTTTGTCATTACCTCTGTAATCTCCCTTGGAGATCATGGGCTATTCATTTTCTCCCTAACTCCAATTTGCCTTTTGATATTTTTCTTTGGTCTGTTCAAACAGTCCTCCGATTGCCCAGCTCATCAGAGTGAGGCCTTAGAACGAGCAAGAGTCCACTGCCATGGCGTGTCACCCACGGCGTGTCACCCACAGCATGTCACCCAGAGGTCAGCCAGCTCTGGGGTCCCTCCATGCACCACGGAGGTGCTTTGAAAATGGTCTAAGCTCTTCTCATTAAAGCTTTCTCTAGCTCTTATCCCCGTGACATCTTTTATCTATATATCATGTCAGAGGCTGCAGCCTCATAGTCTTAAAAAAAAAAGTACCTACTGAACCTTTAAAAAAATGAAAACCTGACAAAAGGAAAGGCTGGAAATATGACATGGTTACCTGTGGACCCTCAGGGCCCGTGCACAGCTATGAGGGGGGTTCCCTGCATGAGGGGGCCTGGTTGAGAGGTAAGTGGACCTGAAATTCAGCCCACGTAGAGCTGCGTGTGCCTAGAGAGGGTGTCTTTTCCCACTTTGCGCCAAGCGCCATCTGGATTGGCAGTATCTCTGGGTTCTTAGTGGGTAGTTTCTCCCACATGATGAATTAAGCCAGTGGGTCAGGTAAGGTTGTTGTTTTTTCTCATTGTGTGGAATTGTTGGTCTTTTCTTCTTTGGTTATTTTTTTTCCAGTCCTTTCTTTTTTTAATTTTTAAAAAAAATTTTATTTTATATTGGAGTATAGTTGATTAACAATGTTGTATTAGTTTTGGGAGTACAGCAAAGTGATTCAGTTATACATATACATGTATCTATTCTTTTTCAAGTTCTTTTCCCACTTAGGTTATTATACAGTATTGAGCAGAGTTGCCTGTGCTATACAGTAGGTCCTTGTTGGTTATCTATTTTAAATACAGCAGTGTGTACATGTCAATCTCAAACTCCCAATCTATCCCTCTCCCTCACCCTTCCCCCCTGGTATTTGGTTATTTTTTTCTTTTATTTCATCTATGTGATTTGAATTTTGCTGTCCTCTGTGGAAAGTTGGGCAGCCCCTGGCACAGCCATGGTTCAGAGGAAGCATTGCACACACAAGAAACCTCACACACCTCTCTCTGCCTCTCTTCTTACACGTCCTCTCGAAAAGAAATTTCTTTTCAACTATGTTTAATCAGTGGTATGGATCCAATTGCACTGGCTTAGTCCTTATTAGATTTTGAATGCACAATCACATCCCAACTCATTAGTGACAAGAAAGCTGAGCTGTCAAGCATGGCTTCCAAAACTCTAGGGAAGGGGTCTGTATTAGAGCAGAGTCCAGGATCCACACACAAGCTGAGCTGGCTTTTTCTTTTCTTTTAAGCTTTATTGATCTCAGGAAGAACTGAAGGCCTGTTGAAAAAGGTGGGAATCAGCTCAACATACCAATTTATGTATTATTTATGGACTTAAATAAGCCTAGACTCACAGCAATAAAGAAAAATTAATTCATGTGATAGAACTACCACTGTATTCAATTCCAACGTTAGAAATGTGTCACACAAAGACAGAGATCTTGCAGGGTGGAGAATGGGGTAGTGGAAGCAATGTGGAATTTTAGATCAGACAGCACCACCTCCCCTAAGACCTGGAGCAAGTTCCAAGACCTCTCTAGGCTTCAGTTTTCTCATCTGTAAAATGGACAGAAATATCGATTCTCAGGGTTGTTGTGATAATTACATGGGAGAAGTAATAGAAACTCAAAGTGGTTACAAGTTCCTGTTGTGGGCATCCCGTGTGAGGAGGGGTGCAGCTCCTAGACTCTTGTCACAGAACAGTCACCTTTCCTGACTTAAGGCGCATGGGAAGAGGCAACTCTGGCAGCAGTAAAGAACTCCCCCATTTTTACTCCAAAAAGACATAAGAAGAAAGACCTGCTTCACTAACAGGAAACAGTTTTCTCTCTCTCTCTCTCTCTCTCTCTCTCTCTCTCTCACTCTCGCTCTCTCCCTCCCTCCCCAATCTCTTTTCTGAAGTAAGTACAAAACTGGCTCAATCACCCACCTACTGTATAGCAATAAGTCCAGTATTTTTTCTAACTATACCCTCCAAGTAATGGCCAGTCTGCCTTCCACGCTGGGCAAGGAGAGCCCTGATCTCCAGGTGGTCCGCTCCTGCCCTGGCTTCTTGCTGCCACCAGAGCAGCTGTTAAAATCTGATTGTCCACAGCCTGAGATGACCATCCACCATGGGCTGATCCAATACCCTTGGTCCCCTGAGAGGGGACAGTGGACTTCAATGTCAAGTTCAGCAAAGGATGCCCACCCCAACGTGGGTTCCCAGGACAGCACTTTTTAGCTAATATTCTCCCTTCCCTTTCCACCCGTTCCCCAGACATCAAAGTTCTCAGAAGCTCTTTATCAGAATTAGTTCACGTGGCTAGAACCCTCTGACCCTTTCAGTTCCCTGTTATCTATGCCCTCCAAGGGCAAGGTGAGCTGTTGTTCTTGTTGTTGTTTTATCAGCTTTGAAATCCAATGGCTCTCCTAACAATCAAGGAGGGCTGTCCTGACTGTCTTCAGGGAGCTGAGCCCTCGCCTACTCCGCCAGCTCCCCTTCCATGTCCTTCCCTGTTCCCTCCCCCACCTCCCCCTTCCCTTCCCCTTCCCAGTGCCAACTCCATCTTCTCTCCTCTCCTGCCCATCCCCACCCCAAAAAGGACAAAGCTACCTCCTGAGTTTCACCCCAGGGATTTCATCTCTCATGAAAAACACAACATATCTTCAGTGAGACATTTTACTACAAATATAACATTTATTGAAAGATTATTATGTATGACAAACACTGTGCTAAATATTTTAGGTCCCTTATCTCCTTTAATTCTCACAACTACCTGGTACAGGTATTATACTCTCCATTTTACATATGAGAAACTGAGATTTAAGAGGCTAAACAACTCATCCAAGGACACAGAGCCTAGAGGTAGCATAGTACAGTTTGAACCCCTTCTATCAGATTCCTCTGCTCCTTAGAGCCCCATCCCCCTGGCATTTACTCCACACTACTATTCTATATATTTGACAAGCACATACTGTGCCAGGAAATCTTAGCAGTTCTTAGCCCTCTTCATAAAATAACTCATTTTATTCTTACAGAAATCCTATGAAGTAAGCACCATTATTATCCCCATTTCACAGATTTGGAGACTGAGATAGCATGAGCTTAAGTTAACTTACCCAGCGTCCAACAGCTGGTGAGGAGCAGGGCAGGGATGCAAACCCAAGTAGTCTGAGACCCTTTAGGCTGTATGGCTCCTACCCAGCCTGGATCCTCCCAGAAGCTTCCTCCCCGCAGAAGAGGGGTGGCAGTGTTGATGGGACAGGGGAGGGGCCACTGGGACAGGGACTCTTGCACCTACATCTTCTGAGAACAGAGTTTCCTAAAGTGTCCTGCTCTGAGAAGATGGCGGCTATGGTCAGGAGGACCAGGGAGGGGCTCAAGCCAGGGCCACCTGCTTGTGTGTCATGTCCCTGCGGCCCCTGCCACAAACGCTTTCCCACCCCCTGGACTCAAGGTACCCAGATCTCATCTTAAAGATATGCTCTCTTGAATCCTGTAGACTTTTCTGGGACTGAGAGTCATCTGTTAAAATGCAAATGCCTGTGGGCACTATACCTCCTCAAATACCACTCCATCAGAGGTGACAAGCCGTCGGAGCACACAGCCTTCCTTTCAGTATCTCCTCTCAGCCCTCTCGGTGTGCTGAGCTCAGGTGCAGAGCCGGAGGCCCTGACTCAGGAAAGAAGTGGCACAGGGAGCTGGACTCTGAGCCAAGGCTGACTCGCTAAGGTTGGGAATTGTTAGACAGGGATGAACAAGTGTTCAAGGAGCGGTGGATGGGGCGCTAAGACCACAGGGGTCTCCCCCGCCTGCACACTAGCATTTCCTGGGGCAGCCTGGCGCGCACACCTGCAGGGGACCCTGTTGGAGCCTGCCCCGCCCCCTCAGCTGCACTCCTTGCAACACGACAAACACTGCTCACTGGGAACCCGTGTCTGTCAGACTGAAGAGGGTCTTCCTTTGACCTTGGGAGCATGCTCAGCTGGAGCCCAGGGAAGCTGGGAGAACCAGCAGGTTAATGCCCCTGAAGTAGGCTGAACCAGTGTGGATGGGCATTGGTGACTCAAGACCAACTCCCTCGCCCGCCTTGGGGATAACTCCAGGGAAGTCCTATGTTGTCTCCCACGTTCTCCTTCAAGACTGAGCTCCAGGTACCTTCAGTGGTGACTGGCTTTCACCCACCCCCTCCTTTCCTCCCTTGTCACCTCCCCAGTGTTCTACTTCACCTGGGGTGACCTGCCAGATAAACTATGTGTACTCATATCCTTGTCTTAGGGTCTGCTTTGGGGGGCATTACTTTGAATATTTAATTTTATTCTGATTTTTCCTTCTGTGTTGTGTTTGCCTTCTTGGTTGATTTAGGGCTGTTTTACCACAATTCATTCTTGAATATCATCTCATTTTGTACTTTGCATGGGCGCATGTATACAATTCTGTGATACAGGAGATGACAGAAGTGGACTGTGGAGATATAGGAGCAGAGAAACACTGACAGATAAAAGCAGAGCTCACACTGACTATCATCTTTAAAATGAGCCTAACCTTGACCATTTCTATCAAGTTCTATATTGGCTCTTGCCAATGAGTCAATGAATGATCATTGAGCACATATGTGTGTAGAAAAATCTGCTAGACACTGTGGATAATACCAAGCATAAGACACAGTTCCTCCCTCTAGAAGTTTTTAAGTGAATTGAGACAAAATCTGGACACCTAAAAATAGTTCATAAAGCAAGGTGGCATGTAATAAATACTAGATGCATGCCATGTGACTTTAAATTTCAAGGAACAGTGGAATAAGTTTAATTTCTGGATAGCTCAACGAAAAGTTCAGAAAGATTTCATTACGTTTGCTAACTGCAAAGCAAATAGCTTTCCATCAAAGGAGTCCCTGGTCAGTTTTGAGGTACAAGGAGCCGAATCACTACCAACAGAGTTTCTTCTTTGCATGAGGCATGCATTTGTTGATTAGAGAGCTATTAACATACAAACGTGTTTTCTAGGGGTAAACCTGATTCTAGGAATTAGCACCAATGATCCCAGAATCTTTAAATTCAGAGCTAGAAGGAAACTTCCAGAACTTCCAGCCTAACCCTGTCTCCCACAGGCGGCCATCCAGCTTGACCACCTACACCTACCTGAAGCTCACTCCCTGCAGTATCTCATTTCTTTGTGGGATACCCTAAGCGGTAGAAAATTCTTCCTCCAGTAGTGAAGGTTCTGTTGGAGTCACAGAGAAAGGCATTTTGGGAGCCCTGGTCACTAGAACACCAGGATGACAACACTTTTACAGAGGGAGATGAGGGCTGCCATAAACACCTAGAAAGGTAGGGAGCTCACCTCTCGCCTCAGGAATAGGTCAGCACTGGAGAGGAACGGTTTCGAGGATGCATTCCTCAAATCTTCCCAGGAATTTGTTCTACAGTCCTCAATACATGGGTTTATTAGGTTCTGCGGGCATGAACCATTTGAAAACACTTGAAGGCCTGATATTCTGAGATGAGCTAAAAAGAGCTCTAATCACTTTGGGGTGTGCTGGGGCAGGGACCCCAGGAAGGGCAGATCAAGAAAGGCAACAGCGGAGAGTGACAAGAGCAACCTTGGACCTTCTGAGAAAGAAAGTTGTTCAGGGGGGTTGAAATTCCCAGGAATCAAATGGGTGAGCATTTAGAGTCAAATCTGTACCTATAAGCATTTACTGAGCACCTACTATGAGCTTAATACAATGATTAAAACCTTGGGTGCTTGCCCATGAGGGGCTCAGCCTACGTGCCTTGCCCCCAAGCCTTTGATTGCCTCCCATCGGTTACACCTAAGTTGATTCAAAGCTGCAACGTGTGTTTTTCTTGTCTTAGTTTCATAAACAATACAAAAAATAGCAAGTAATATTTTTAAAGTCTGTATCCCCTCCATGCAGAATTAATCATTTTGTTTGCTGTCTCTTTTTTCACAAGCCTCATCCCCCTCATCTTTAGTCTCCCCCCCAAGCCTTCACCCCGAGAAAATTACTACCATGAGTTTAGCAGATACTCAGTCCATTTTTCCTACAATTTTATACTCATAATCCTTTATTTTTCACTCCTGATTTCACTTTATATTTCTATTTTTCAGTGGTCACCCTTGAGATTTTAAAATACATATTTTGCAACTAAATCTAGAGTTATTTGATATCTGCATTCCACCTCCCAAATCTTTGCTTGCTTTAACTTCCCTCCCAAACTTACCCAGTCTCAAACCTTTGTTGTTTTTATGACCAGAATTTTAGTTACAAAATTGTACTTGCTTTTAAACAAGTACATAAATTGCTTTGCTTTTGCATCCCATACCTTTCTTCTGGGTTTATTTGCATTCCTGCTTTAGGACATTCTTTATTAGTTCTTTCTATCTGTAAGTGGTAAACTCTCCAAGTTCTTTTATGCTTAAAAATGTCCTTATTTTGCCCTCATTCTTAGAAATATTATTTGGCTGATGCTATACAGTCTATAATTCACTTTTAAATGTTTCAGCAGAGATAGCATGACATGTATCTATGATGTATGCTAGTTTTAATCTATGGTCACAGTTGGTTAAGACTGGAAGTACCCTAATCAATAATAAACTCTCCAAGAGTGGTTAGTGAGAATTTGAATTTAAAAGGTTGCATTCAAGACTCCCCAGAGGCAGCTTCTGCAAGCCTTGTAAAGACTGCTATCCAAAACCACAGAGAGAGCATGTTAATTATGATAATTTTATAGAAATATTTTTCATTGTTGAAATAATTGGTGGTCAAGCTACGTGGAATGGTTAGAAATATTGCATAGACACCTCCCCTGTTCCTGTGTAAACAGGGTATAGAACTGGGCCAGCCCAGCACCTTCTCCGTTTTGACCTGTGTTCCACCATTTAATGGGGACTCTGTCATTTGATCCAACAAGAATATCCTTCTTCTAGAATAATGTCACATCTGCCTCCATGACATATTTTATGCAAGGCATTGGCAGAAATGCCTAAAAGATGCCAAACTAGAATTTCCTTGACCTTATAAGAACAGGTATGACTGTTATTTGTACCTGCTCACCAAAAATGTTTGGGAGTGGGACAGAATTCCATCTGAGACTTGCTTTCATTATAACATCCTACTTGGTGGCAAGATTGTACAGAAGTGGACCTCACTCACCACTAATCTCTGGAAGCCACCAAACTCTATCAAAAGAATAAAGCAGTGATTGAATAGGCTTAGTTTAGTTCTTAACAGCTGGATATGAAATTCTGAGGTAGAGTGTTCCAGAGTAATAGCCATTGTCTTCTGGAAGAAGACATCTACTGATGAGAAGTCTTCTGTCAGTCTGATGGCCGCTGCCTTGTAGATAATTCTGGTGGATATTACAATTTTATATTCTGCCATTCTACCACAATTGAAATCTACCGAAGGATTTTTTTTTCTTTTTTAATCCTTGGCATTCTGACTTTTTCTTTCTAAAATGTTATATCTTCATATTCAGAAAATACTTGGCCATTGCTTCTTTGAATCTTGGCTTTCCATCATTGTCATATTCTTTGTTTACAGAGTTCCTATTCGATATAAGTTGAAGTTTCTCATCATATCCTCCATGTCTCCTAATTTCTATCATATTTCTATCTCTTGATCTCTCTGTACGCAGGGAAAACTGTCAGTTCTATCCTCCAAATACTAATTCTCTCTCTTTATCTGTGTCTAAACTATCCTATAACCCATCTATCGAGCTTTCTAGGTCAATGACTCTGTTTCTCGTTTCCAAGATTTCTGCTTGGTTCCTCTTAATCTGACTTTGAATAATTTTTTTTTCTGGCATTTCTGTATGTTTGATATGGGAATAGGGTCTCTTAGCATGTTCTCAGTTTGACTCTTTGATTCAGATATTATCACATTAATTCTTCAGTGTAACTGGGAATTGGATACAAGGCAGCTTGATTTTAGAAAAGTATGAGAGTAGAAGTATGAGAAGGGCACCCACCCAGAATCTGTTTGCTATTTGGAAGACCAGAACCAGGAGAATGACAACAGCAAAGCAGGAATCTGCAAGATTTCATCTGCGTGGAGAAACCCTTTTACAGCTACTTTACAATTACATTGTGTTCTCTAAAATCGGTTTTCAACATCCTGGGTAGGGCTTGGCTTTGTAACTCGGAACTCTTGAGAGAAAACTGTGCCCAAAAGCAGAACTGTTTGATCCTGTGAGAGATAGTTATTAAGGGACTATTTGATGCAAATAAATCAACAAACACTAAGCAGCTGGATACCTGATACCAGGGCAAGCTTGGAAAGACTTAGAGGCCAGCTGGCAGGGAAACTGCTAATTGGAAATAGACAATCATGCGGTTTTTAAGCAGACCAGTGACATCATGCCGCTACTTCATTTTTCTTTTTCTGCTTTGTGACAGAATTGATGAAAGATACAAGGGACCTTTTAGCTGGTCAGGAATGCCAGAAAGATTAAATCAGGCAATCCCTCTCATTAGCAAACAGCCTATACAGAAAAATAGTTTATGGTTCTGACAGAGAAGTGATGGAGGGCTATAGGGCTAGAAGCCTTGCAATTGGAAAAAAACAAAAACAAAAACAAAACACTATAAGTACTAAGATTCATTAATGCCCTCAGGACAAACAGTGTTAATATTAATTAAAACCAGTTAAGTAGGGGCCTCCCTGGTGGCGCAGTGGTTAAGAATTTGCCTGCCAATGCAGGGGACACAGGTTTGAGCCCTGGTCCGGGAAGATCCCACATGCCACGGAGCAACTAAGCCCGTGCGTCACAACTACTGAGCCTGCGCTCTAGAGCCCGCAAGCCACAACTACTGAGCCTGCGTGCCACAACTACTGAAGCCTGTGCGCCTAGAGCCCGTGCTCTGCAACAAGAGAAGCCACCGCAACGAGAAGCCCGCACACCGCAACGAAGAGTAGCCCCAGCTTGCCACAATTAGAGAAAGGCCACGCGCAGCAACGAACACCCAACGCAGCCAAAAGTAAATAAATTAAATAAATTTAAAAAAAAACAGTTAAGTATTGCTGTTGACTCTCACAAAGAGTCCCTGGAACAACTGCCACAATGCAGCACAATGCAGATTCCTGGGCTTCCACCCAGAGTGCTCCACTCAGTAGGTCTGGAATTGGGCCCAGGAACCTGCATGTTAACAAGCACCCCATATTCTGATATGAATGATCAAAAATAATACACTTTGAGAAACACCAGATTAAATTGTGGAACAAATTATTTCTAGGTGATGGTATATATTTCAATTTAGCCCTTAAATGTGATTGAACTTTTTTTTTTTTTAACTTTTTTTTTTTTTCAATTTAATTAATTTATCTATTTATGGCTGTGTTGGGTCTTCGTTTCTGTGCAAGGGCTTTGTCCAGTTGCGGCAAGCGGGGGCCACTCTTCATCGCGGTGCGCGGGCCTCTCACTATTGCAGACTCTCTTGTTGTGGAGCACGGGCTCCAGACGCGCAGGCTCAGTAGTTGTGGCTCACGGGCCTAGTTGCTCCGCGGCATGTGGGATCTTCCCAGACCAGGGCTCGAACCCGTGTCCCCTGCATTGGCAGGCAGATTCTCAACCACTGCGCCACCAGGGAAGCCCTGAACTTTTAAATAAATAAAATAATTACTGATTAGTGGATAAAGTTTCTGTCACTGAAACAAAGCAAAAAAAAAAAAAAAAAGGAGAATGGAAAGCTATGCTAACCAGGATTCTCAGTTACACGTACCTGAGACGGGCTTCCTATATAGGAGCTCCTCCAGTTGAGATGCTTTAACACAGTGGTTCCCATCCCTGGCTGCACATTACAATCATCTGGGGCGCTTATTAAAAATACCAGTGCCTGGGCTCAACCTCCACCAATTAAATCTGAACATCTGGGGGTGGAGCCTGGGCAGCAGCAATTTTTAAAAGCTCACCAAGCAATTTTCATGTGCAGCCAAGATCAAGAAGCACTGGCTCTAATGAGAACTGAGGGGCTAGTCTTGCAAAACCAACCTTGGAAAGCAAAGGCAAACATTGCTGCCTTCAAATGGCACTCGGGCTGGACCTTAGAAATAATTAGGTATCTGGTGGAAAGACCAGTATTTCAGAACGTACCCTGAAAGCAAGCTGCTTTGGAAATCACAAATGGATTTGGCGGGTAGGAACTCTTTCTGAAATAACACCAGGCAGGTGCCTTTTGTTCCAACTATGGCTTAGAAGTGGGACATTACAGCTCCACTCTCAGTAAATTATCAGCTGCAACTGAAAATTAGCCCAGTTGTCATCATTGATTAAGCAGTATATTTCAAAGTCTCTATTCATCAGGAAAGGACCCCACCACTCCACAGATTAACAGATTATTTTAGTGATTAGCTAGTGTTTTCTATCAGGTTAGCAAAATGCTTTATAGATATACTTTGGTCAAGCAGTAACACCCTGATATTGACAAAATAAGTCTCCCAGAGCCTCTCCCACACCCACTCCTGACCCTCATGGTCTGGGAAAGCAGGAAATTCATCCCACAGGCCCCTGGTATCATTTCCATTACCTCCGTCTTCTGCATCCTTTCCACCTCCTCTTACACTCCAAGGAGAGGATAAGGTCTGGGTTTTGACTTGACAACAATATACAAATTCTCTTTTCAATTTTGCTTTTCTAAGTAAAATAAGCTCTATACCGTGAACGCTTTTCTTCCCAAAGTACCCTACAATCGTGAAAGTATTTTTATAAGCTTCCTCTGTACTCTGCATCTTTTTCACATCTCTCAAATAGCAGTTTCAGCAAGCAGTGCCAGTCAAGCACTCAGATGATGGTGTGCCCTGGGTAGGTGCCTTGGGAAGGGGGCAGTTGGCAGCAGAGGGAAGAGGACTCCTCCACTCTTGCGCTGAAATCTCCAGCACCCGACCTCTGATTCTTTGCCAGCTTTGTGGAAGCAGCCTGGCTAGAATTGCATTTTCTTGTTGCCCCTAACAATTCTACTGTAGGGAACAGCTTGGTGTGATGGGGTGGGGGAGGGGTGTGTCAGGAGCCTGGAAATGCAAGTGAGTGTTACAACTCTGCCTTACATCTGGATGACCTTGGGCAAGCCATTTAACCTCTCTGAGCTTCTGTTTCCTCTTCTGTGAAACAGAAATAAAAACACCCATCCTGCCTTCCTTAACAGATGGTTGCGAGAGAATAAAGTGAGGTGATAGATGTGAAAGTGCTCTGGAAATTGTAAAGCCTGATATAACTCCCAAGTTTTATCATTAGACTGTATGATCCATGCACCCTGATTCCATTCTTCATGACAAAGAAAACAGTCAACATCAAATGCACAATCGAAGCATCCCCCAGGACACACGACAAGTTCTCCTTCCTACTGTCTGAATTACTGATGGGGATAGATATTCCCAAGGCATAGAAAATTCTGCTGGCCTTGGTCCCCTGAGAGCTGTCACAGAAAATATGACAAGGAAGCCTAGAGAAAGATAAAGGGATTAAGGGGCATCAAAGAAAGGGGTTTTGTTTTAGCAAAGACCTTTCCTATAGAGTCTTTAAGCCAGGACGGGCTCTTCACTCTCCCCAGATGGTTTCCACGGTGGCCCTGTTGGAAGGCCACAGATGGCCCCGATGATCTCTAGGAGAGCCTCATGCTTTCCGAGGAGACTAAATTATAAGCAAGCAATCAAGTTTCCGGTTTTTTCACATTGTACTTGATCAGCCAAAATGCATCGGAGAACAAGTATTCCACCAATGTCAAAAACAGGACCATGCACATTTTTACCACAATATTTTCATGGCAAATGAAATGTGAATCCACTTGCCACACAGAGGATGGGCTAGAGGAGTTAGTCCTACACAAAGAATAAGTTGGCTTACTGTCAAATAGGATGAAGCTGTGTTCCTAAGAATGAATTTCACATTAAACGTAAAAGATTTAGAAAAAAAATAATGATGTGGAAAATGTATACAGTACAAATAGAGTTTTAAAATATTAATAGAATGAAGGGAGCAACGGTTGGTAAATCCTCCAACTCAATTGTTCTAAGAAGCTTGATATTTAGTGACATCTAGTGGCATGACATATGAAAGCCTTCATGGGTGTTATTTTTAGGATGGCAAAACAATGAATTTACCAAATTTGCCTCCTGGCCGGAACATAGTTTTGCAGTGGAGGGTTGCAACTTTCGTCTTCACTTGCCCATTCCCCATGGACCAGGACGTGAAGAATTACATCCGATGGCAGAATATGGTAACAACAGTCATGGAGAACAGACTGTCTTCAGGCCTGTTGTATTCTTCTCCTTTATTTAAATTGGTGCTAACACAAACCTGCTACCTTAAGACACAGTAGATGATTGCAGCAGCAAGAATACAGCATTTGCAGGCCAACAATCTAAGACATGTTGCCTGGTACAGGTCTGGTTTAGCACACCAAGATGTTAAAGAGACAGTGGCACCAAAGAATAACCTTGTTCAAAAAATGAACAGCATATCCCCTTTTAAAATAATAAGACTTTTAGGGCTTCCCTGGTGGTGCAGTGGTTGAGAATCCACCTGCCAACGCAGGGGACACGGGTTCGAGCCCTGGTCTGGGAAGATCCCACATGCCGCGGAGCAACTGGGCCCGTGAGCCACAACTACTGAGCCTGCGCGTCTGGAGCCTGTGCTCCGCAACAAGAGAGGCCGCAATAGTGAGAGGCCCGCGCACCGCGATGAAGAGTGGCTCCCGCTTGCCGCAGCTAGAGAAGGCCCTCGCACGGAAACGAAGACCCTACACAGCCAAAAATAAATAAATAAATTAATTAATTAATTAAAATAATGAGACTTTTAAAAGATGCTTTTATTCCAAAACAGTAGCCTTTCTCCCTTTTTCCCATTGGACTTACTGTTCTTTTATATTATATCATCCAAACCTTGCTAGCATAAACTCTGTCTTACAAGTCTTCCTGGACAGTGAAGTAGCAAGACAACACCTTTCCAACGTGTCTTCAAAAACTCAAAGTGTTCAAATGGCCACAAGCTTCAGTTTCTGAGACACTCTTTCTGAGGAGGCTTTTATTATTAAGAAGCCAGTAAAGGTCTCTGAGTAAATCATCATTGACAAGAGCAAGGGGTCATTAAGTAGACAGAGAATAATGCTCAGATGGGACTTGCCTCAAGTATAGGAAAACAGCAATTGCCTTATTTCCCATCCTCACCCCCTTTTGAAAATTCTCCTGGAATTTTGCCTAAGTATTCATTCATCCATTCATTCACTCAACAAATAATTCAAGACCAAGATCAGTAAAGAAAAGTAGAGAAATGAGACCTTTATGAGATTTTCTTCTCTTGGTCATTGAATTTATTGGATGAGGTGTCTTTTGATCTCAAATTAAAAGTATAATTTGAGCTTGAATAAGCTGATAATGCTTCAGTCCCTTGCATCACATCCTGTACAATGTGGACACCTCAGACTATGCCTTGTCCTAGATGTCATCCAGGCCGATTCGGGTTCTCAAGAGAGCCCCCTAGTGCTCAGAAGCAGCATCTGCACCAAGTGGAACTCCCTGTGGCTAGATCCCAAGTACAGCCAAGCCCTAAGGAAGACCTGGAGGGCTCTGTGTCAGAATCAGGGGTGGGAGGGAGGAGGAGGCATGGCTGGAGGCACACTCACCATCAGGGCCAGTCTCCAGCACACTCACCATCGGGGCCAGAAGCCTCACCAGAGTTCACAGATGGATAGATTGCTACCCACAGACCGCAGGAAGAGAGGGGAGGTTATGCCTTTACCTGTCGGTTAACATCTTCCTCCCAGCCCTGCCTCCATAGTTCTTATAGCTATTAGGAAAAGCAGCCTGAGAAATGGCCAGCTACTTGCATGAAATATCTGCATGCCTTGCTCCGTGATTCCGTTCAGGTATTGGCTTGAATGTTTCCTCCTCAGAATGGCCTTTCCTGACCATCTGTCTCAAATACACCACCTTGTCCTGCTTACTGCTGGAGCCCTCTCCCACTCTATTCCTGGCTGCCACTGGAATTGCCACCCCCTCTCCCTCCCATCCCCTCCCCATCCAAGCCATCACCAGGATCTCATGATTCTTCCTTCTACATCTCCCTCTGATTTGTCCCCTCTGCTATAGTTCCTCCATCCCTTCCTTGGTTCAGGCTCTCATTGCCTTTTACTTCTCACTTGGCTATTGAAAGAACCTCTCTGCCTTCAGGCTTGCCTCGTCCAGTTTATTCTCCACACCAAGTCAGAACAGCCTTTCTACTCCTATCCCCCATGGCCCTCCTACCTACCAAATTTCCTGAGTCCTGATATGTACAGGATGAAGTCCAAGTCTCTCCAAGACCTGAATCCTAGGCCCTCTCATCCCTCACCATCTCCCACATGCTCACTGTTTCATGCACACACAGGTAATCATACTTTCTAGAACATTTCACCATCTTCCATGCCTTTGTACCATTTCACACGCTGCTCCTTCTGACTAGGAAGCCCCATCTTCCCAGACGTCTACTCTCCTTCTCAGCCTCCTTCACCATAGATGTAGTTGCTCCTTCCTCTGAGTTGTCATAAAACTTTGCTTTATCTCTCTTCAACAACTGTCTCATATATTTTTCATAATAGTTTCATTCACCTATATGTCTCCTCCACTAGACTGTAAAATCCTCAAGGGATAGGACATTCCTTTTATTATTCTTTGTATCCCCAGCATTTGGCATAGTACCAAGCATGGATTTAATGGTCAATAAGTGTTGGTTGAATGAATAAAAAACTGTAAGGCATCAGTTAAATCAACAACATGGAAAGATTTTTTTTCAGCATCAGAGCAGTCCAATGACTGTAAATATCACTTTGCTGTCCCATACTCTTCATTATTCAAGTGTCTCTTCCCTAATCTTCTTCCTCCCTAAGAGAATCCTGATTTCCTTCAGGAAATCCCCTCTCCTCCATGCAGCCCATATAGGAAATCTGATCTCATTTCCAGCTTCAAAATGTTGCAAAGGTAATGTCATTTCCATCCCTTTCCAGTGATTTGTTCCACATGGGCGTATGACTGAATTCAGACCTATGAAACATGAGAAAAGATTTTTCTGGGGGCTTCTCAAGCTTCCAGAAGCAATCACTGCTCTCTTTCTCCAGACATAGCCCAGTGCTACACACCCAAGAAGAAGCCCACCCACAGAGGCCAGCAAAGCCAAGAGCATCTCAGGAAAATGGGGCAAGAGCCCTTGTATTAAGCCAGCACTGAAGCCTGCCCTATCTCTGGACTTCCAGTCATATAGCCCAATAAACAGTTTTCTTGTTTAAGTCTTTTTTAGTTCTTTATGCTGTTATTCTTATTCATAATAAAAATCATCTCACCTAGAACATATACTCACAATAATATGTATACATGTACATTCAAAAAATACCACTTAATCACTCATTCCCTGCTTGATTCTCCAAAAGTAAATGGTATTCATATCACCCATCCTGTCTGGCTTTGAAATAGAGTATAGATTAAGGAAAATCAGTAGAGCAACTGATGTCAGCTCATCAAGTTCACTACACAATAAAATCAGTGGACAGATCCAGTCACATTTTGACAAAACTTGCCTAGTGGCTAACCTCCTGATTGTAAGGACAGAGGTACATCATAACTGAGATCAGGTTCAAATCTCCATCACTGTTCACCGTCTTATGCTGTCTTCCCGGGCTTAATTACTGCAGTTTATTGATATGTCCATCACTCTCTTGGTTGTTTGCCTGAAAAAATTTAACCCTGAAATAATAATATTAATGGTCCTTAGTCATCAAAAGAAGAGTACACAGAGATGCCGAACAAAACTTGGAAGCTAAGAGAATAAAATCACACAGATCTCAGTCCCTGGTTCAGAATGGTCTAAGACTGGTCAAAATAACTGCCTGGATCATTGTTCACTCAGGAAAACGAAACCCCCAGGGATATTTTGAGGAGAAAAAGATCTAATGCAGAACTGACTGTAGAGGCGGGACATGGGCTGGAAGAAAAGATGAGAAAAGGTTTGGTGTGGGTGAAGGAGCCCGAAGGAGAAAGGGGTGGCACCCAAAGATCAAAAAGGTGCTGCCGCCTCCCCACCATGGGAGCCTGCAGGCTCGGCTTTGCTGCTGCAGGAGCTGCCACCGCTGCTGCTGGTGGTGGTCAGGAGCAGGAGCCCCCATGCCTGCTGGTGCCACTGAAGCTACCACCACACAGCTGGAGCCACAGCTGCCTGCAGTCGCACTCAGCCACCTGCCGCTGGCACAGGCGCCACTGATGTTGATGGCGCCCCTCCTCCTCCTGACTTTTCAGTCCCCTTCTCTGGAGCGCTGGCAGACCCAACAGGGAGGGAGTGTGGTTTGCAGACTTCAAGCCCCTGTAGAAGCAAGAGAATGTGGAAGGGTGAGCGTGGCACTTTCCCACCCATGCCATTAAGAGTCACATTGGGAATGACAGAATAGCATGGGAATGTTCAAGATCATTTGATGTGCTTGTTGTACAAGGGAACCACATAATGCAAGGAGACGAGCTCAAAACTATAAGGAGGCAGGGGGTCAGATTACGCAAATAACATCCGCAAAGCGGGGACGCCACAGTGCATGACCTCCTAGTAGGCAGTCACGCTTACTTCTGCATGGAGTTCAAAGGAGCGCCCCAGAGAGCTGCTCACGGGCTCTACCTTGCCTGCCAGTCCGCTCACAGGCACGTCTTCCTTCCCTTTTCTTTCACCCGTCTTCCATTCTCTCCCCAGTACCCCACTCCCCATCTTTTTTAACCAGTCCTGTGATGCACCCCTCCTCGCATGCCCCTCAGTGGAGGTAGAAGGGCAGGGTTGAGTCTTTCGAGCCTTCCTAGCAAACTAGTCAAATAAATCTTCCTCTGGTTACTACTGGCTGTTCTTACAACAAACGTACAAAGTGTTACTAAGCTAACAGAGTCTCTGTATCTTCCCCTCATTTTCCTGAGATCACCTTCCAAGGAGTGAGAGGGGAACATCCTGGAGGAAGTTTGTTTACCAGGCCTGGTTGGGAAAGACGGCAGGTTGCTCAAACCATACATCTTACCCCTGAACGTGCTGCTCTGAGGCAGCTACGGAAGAGTCCTGCTCGCCCTCACACTCACGCTAATACCATGTCCCTAGTCAGCAGTGGGTTCCAACCAAAGAACACCCCTCCTCCTCATATCTGCACAAAAGTTTGGGAATGTAAGCCAAAGTACTAAAGTCGTGCTATTCAAGGCTCGCCTCCGAGGTAATGGATGCTAAAGCCAGTGTGTGGGTGATCATGAATATTTCATTCTACTCTCAAATTCTTCCAGAGGCCAATGGCGGGCATGATACCTTCCCTGCTTATTTCACAGAAATCACCTTGCAAAAAAACCCCCCTATTTATCCAGCCTCCTGCATCCCCCCAGCCCCAGCGTCCAGGTCCAGACCCACCCCATCAGCAGCGAGGGCACAGAGACCACAAAGCAGCGGATGGCAGGTGTGTGGCCACATGAAGAGGGGCCTTGTGAATCAGGAGCTCCACCTGGGCATCTCCCTCCCTGTCCAGACACCTGCTGTTCTCTCAGTGACTCTTCGAAAGAGATAGGGAAGGAGGAGAGAGACAACTGTGTAGACAGGGGCATACGTGCTCCCTGTGCGGAAGCAGAATAGAGCAGCACCTGCACAACACCTTCTGGGGAATACTGAAAAGGCCATTTGACATAACCAGCTCTTGCAGTAGCCCATCAGGTTATCTGAAATTTCCAGGATTCATGACACCCCTTAGGGCCCCAGAATGTTTTCACAAGAAACAAGAGAAACACACTCATGGGCCACAATATTGCTACTGGGTAAACTTCAGTGATTACAAATGGCTGGCCACCTCCAACAGGGATTTATTTGGCAAACCCAGCCCTATTTATTCCCTCACAGTCAGGAGAACAGGATCTTCTCAAGAGCCCCAGGGGTCTCCAGGGAAAGGTCTTGGTGGCAGCAGGATGCAGTGTTAACAGAGTGGCTACGAGCATGGGTTCTGGAGGCAGGCAGCTCCAGTTTTGATTCCTGCCTTTTCCACTTACTGTTGTGTAATCTTGGGCAGTTTACTTAACCCTTCTGGTCTCAGTTTCTTCAGATGTTAATAAACAGGCAGAATTCCAAGATGACCCCAAGATCTACACTCCCTGGTGTACCTGCCCTGCATAACCCCTGGGACTGTGAATATAATGGATTTTACTCCTGTGGTTGGGTGATGTTATGTGGCACAGCTGACTTAAAGAAAGGGAGAGTACAGTTCTGGGTGTACTCTGATGCTTTTGCAAAGATGTTCCTATAAAAGGGTTTCATCTTCAAGGAATTCATGGAAAAGACTCTGACAAGTACAGGTTTCTGGTAACTGATTATACTGCTGAACTGAATGAATAAGCATTTTCAGAACTCTAATGGAAAACTGATGAATTCATAAAAGTGTTAACAAAAGATCAAGATGAAAAAAAAATTAATTACATGGGACTGAGTGAACTGATAAAGATGATTATAATTTTTGTGACTTTCTGTTTGAAAAAAAAAAAATCCCACAAGGACTCAGAGGCAAAAAATATACAAATCAATTTTCACTGCAAAGTAAAGGACCTGTTACAGTGGAGGATTACTGGACTGAATGTCAATATTATGACATAGTATGAGTGTGTTTCGTGTTTGGTAATTGCAATCACTGTTGCTTTTGTTGTGGTCATCCATTTACAATGCTTGGTGTCAGTTTATTTATCTCTTGTAAAAATAAAATTCAGTGTGTGTGTGTGAAAAAAAATAAAGAAAGGGAGAGTAATTGGGTGGGCCTGATCTAATCAGGTGAGCCCTTTAAAAACAGCATTTTCTGCAGTTGGTCACAAAGAAAGAAGTCAGAGAGATATGCTCTCCTGCTCCGGCCTGAAAGAAGGAACAACCATGTTGTGAACTGCCTATCAGGGCCAAATGTCAAAGAATGTGGTGGCACTGAGGACCGAGAGTGACCTCTAGTTGACAGCCAACAAGAAAATGGGCACCTTAGCCCCATAATCTATAAACTGAATTCAACCAACAACCTGAATGAGCTTGGAAGTGGATTCTTCCCCACAGCCTCTAGAAAGGAACACAGCCCTGCCGTTACCTCGATTTCAGGCTTATAAGACCCTGAGCAGAAGACACATACATGCCATGCCCAGATTTGTGACCTATGGAAGATAATAAATGGGTGTTGTCTTAAGCCGCCAAGCTTGTGGTAATTTGTTATGGGGCAACAGGAAACTGATACAACACCAACTCCATAAGGTTTTGCTGAGGGAGAAATATTGGGTTGGCTAAAAAGTGCGTTCGAGTTTTTCCATAAGATGTAACAAAAACCCCAAACAAACTTTTTGGCCAACCCAATACATATAAGGCATTTAGCACAGTTTCTGGTACATAGTAATCTCTGAGAAAATGCTAAGATTATCATCATTCATGGGACACCAACAGGGCACTGAGAGAAAAGACAAAACTTCATGGTTTTAAATGCTTATTTTGGAAACATTACTTAACCTCTCTGTGTCTCAGCTTCCCCACTAGTAAAATGGCACAGTAGAGTAAATAATAATGACTGATGCACAGACACTGTCCTCTGTATTATGTCCCCTTGTCCTTTACTTACCTACTTTCTCCCCTGGTGCTATGTCTGTATCTCACAGCATATCTCACAATGTGTCTGCATCTCACAGTGTGTGGACCCCACATGGAGGAAGCAGAAATGAGGATGGGGGGGGAACTCTAGAGGGAGGGAGATGTAGAGCCGTTGACCATGACTGGTTGCATAAGTGCATTGACTGAGCAGAGATACTCAGTACTTTATACTGGAGATCAGTTTCTAACAACCCACAGAGTAACAATTACTAAGATCTGTCTCCATGGAAAACCTGGACACCTGCACATATATTTTCAGTTCATTACCATTTTATATTCTTTCCAAATGAGGAAGGAATAAAAACATGAAAGGAATCAGAGAAAATAGGGAGAGTCAAAATTATAAAGGTTGATAACAAGCTTTAAATGACACATTAAACAAGATGTACTTGATTGATATTTATAGGACATTCCATACAAAAACAACAGAATACACTTTCTTCTCAAGTGCTCATGGAACATTCTCCAGGAGAGACCATATCTTGGGTCACAAATCAAGCCTTGGTAAATTTCAGAAAATTGAAATCGTATCAAGTATCTTTTCTGACTACAATGCTATGAGACTCGATATCAATTATAGGAAAAACTCTGTAAAAAATACAAACACATGGAGGCTAAACAATACACTACTAAATAAAGCAGTTCTAAAGGGAAGTTTATAGCAATACAATCCTACCTCAAGAAACAAGAAACATCTCAAATAAACAACCTAACCTTACACCTAAAGCAATTAGAGAAAGAAGAACAAAAAGTCCCCAAAGCTAGCAGAAGGAAAGAACTCATAAAGATCAGATCAGAAATAAATGAAAAAGAAATGAAGGAAACGATAGCAAATATCAATAAAACTAAAAGCTGGTTCTTTGAGAAGATAAACAAAATTGATAAATCATTAGCCAGACTCATCAAGAAAAAAAGGGAGAGGACTCAAATCAATAGAATTAGAAATGAAAAAGGAGAAGTAACAACTGACACTGCAGAAATACAAAGGATCATGAGAGATTACTACAAGCAGCTCTATGCCAATAAAATGGACAGCCTGGAAGAAATGGACAAATTCTTAGAAATGCACAACCTTCCGACACTGAACCAGGAGGAAATAGAAAATATAAACAGACCAATCACAAGCACTGAAATTGAAACTGTGATTAAAAATCTGCCAACAAACAAAAGCCCAGGACCAGATGGCTTCACAGGCGACTTCTATCAAACATTTAGAGAAGAGCTAACACCTATCCTTCTCAAACTCTTCCAAAATATAGCAGAGGGAGGAACACTCCCACACTCATTCTACGAGGCCACTATCACCCGAATACCAAAACCAGACAAAGATGTCACAAAAAAAGAAAACTACAGGCCAATTTCACTGATGAACATAGATGCAAAAGTCCTCAACAAAATACTAGCAAACAGAATCCAACAGCACATTAAAAGGATCATACACCATGATAAAGTGGGGTTTATCACAGGAATGCAAGGATTCTTCAATATACGTAAATCAATCAGTGTGATACATCATATTAACAAATTGAAGGAGAAAAACCATATGATCATCTCAATAAATGCAGAAAAAGCTTTTGACAAAATTCAACACCCATTTATGATAAAAACCCTCCAGAAAGTAGGCATAGAGGGAACTTACCTCAACATAATAAAGGCCATATATGACAAACCCACAGCCAACATCGTTCTCAATGGTGAAAAACTGAAACCATTTCCACTAAGATCAGGAACAAGACAAGGTTGTCCACTCTCCCCACTATTATTCAACATAGTTTTGGAAGATTTAGCCACAGCAATTAGAGAAGAAAAAGAAACAAAAGGAAGCCAAATCAGAAAAGAAGTAAAACTGTCACTGTTTGCAGATGACATGATACTATACATAGAGAATCCTAAAGATGCTACCAGAAAACTACTAGAGCTAATCAATGAATTTGGTAAGGTAGCAGGATACAAAATTAATGCACAGAAATCTCTTGCATTCCTGTACAATAATGATGAAAAATCTGAAACAGAAATTAAGGAAACACTCTCATTTACCACTGCAACAAAAAGAATAAAATACCTAGGAATAAACCTACCTAAGGAGACAAAAGACCTGAATGCAGAAAACTATAAGACACTGATGAAAGAAATTAAAGATGATGCAAACAGAGGGAGAGATATACCATGTTCTTAGATTGGAAGAATCAACATTGTGAAAATGACTATCCTACCCAAAGCAATCTACAGATTCAATGCAATCTCTATCAAACTACCAATGGCATTTTTCACAAAACTAGAACAAAAAATTTCACAATTTGTATGGAAACACAAAAGACCCCAAATAGCCAAAGCAATCTTGAGAAAGAAAAACGGAGCTGGAGGAATCAGCCTCCCAGACTTCAGACTATACCACAAAGCTACAGTAATCAAGACAGTATGGTACTGGCACAAAAACAGAAATATAGATCAATGGAACAGGATAGAAAGCACAGAGATAAACCCATGCACATATGGTCACCTTATCTTTGATAAAGGAGGCAAGAATATACAATGGAGAAAAGAGAGCCTCTTCAATAAGTGGTGCTGGGAAAACTGGACAGCTACATGTAAAAGAATGAAATTAGAGCAGTCCCTAACACCATACACAAAAATAAACTCAAAATGGATTAAAGACCTAAATGTAAGGCCAGACACTGTAAAACTCTTGGAGGAAAACATAGGCAGAACACTCTATGACATAAATCACAGCAAGATCCTTTTAGACCCACCTCCTGGAGAAATGGAAATAAAAACAAAAATAAACAAATGGGACCTAATGAAACTTAGAAGCTTTTTCACAGCAAAGGAAACCATAAACAAGACAAAAAGACAACTCTCAGAATGGGAGAAAATATTTGCAGATGAAGCAAATGACAAAGGATTAATCTCCAAAATTTACAAGCAGCTCATGCACCTCAATATCAAAACAACAAACAACCCAATCCAAAAATGGGCAGAACACCTAAATAGACATTTCTCCAAAGAAGATATACAGATTGCCAACAAACACATGACAGGATCCTCAACATCACTAATCATTAGAGAAATGCAAATCAAAACCACAATTAGGTATCACCTCACACCGTTCAGAATGGCCATCATCAAAAAATCTACGAACAATAAATTCTCGAGAGGGTGTGGAGAAAAGGGAATCCTCTTGCACTGTTGGTGGGAATGTAAATTGATACAGCCACTATGGAGAACAGTATGGAGGTTCCTTAAAAAACTAAAAATAGAACTACCATACGACCTAGCAATCCCACTACTGGGCATACACCCTGAGAAAACCATAATTCAAAACGAGTTAGGTACCACAATGTTCATTGCAGCTCTATTTACAATAGCCAGGACATAGAAGCAACCTAAGTGTCCATCGACAGATGAATGGATAAAGAAGATGTGGCACATATATACAATGGAATATTATTCAGCCATAAAAAGAAACGAAAGTGAGTTATTTGTAGTGAGGTGGATGGACCTAGAGTCTGTCATACAGAGTGAAGTAAGTCAGAAAGAGAAAAACAAATACCGTATGCTAACACATATATATGGAATCTAAAAAAAAAAAAAACGGTTCTGAAGCACCTAGGGGCAGGACAGGAATAAAGACACAGACATAGAGAATGGACTTGAGGACACGAGGAGGGGAAAGGGGTAAGCTGGGATGAAGTGAGAGAGTGGCATGGACGTATATACACTACCAAATGTAAAATAGCTAGTGGGAAACAGCTGCATAGCATAGGGAGGTCAGCTCAGTTCTTTGTGTCCACCTAGAGGTGTGGGATACAGAGGGTGGGAGGGAGACACAAGAGGGAGGAGATATGGGGATATATGTATATGTATAGCTGATTCACTTTGTTATACAGCAGAAACTAACACACCATTGTAAAGCAATTATACTCCAATAAAGATGTTAAAATAAAACAACCATGTACGATCCATCAGCCTGACACACCTATACAACCATGAAACCAGCAGCACAACCAAAACAAACATTTCCATATCCTCCAAAGGTTCCTTGTGTCGTTTTGCCATCCCTCCTTCCACCCCTTTGGCAGGCAGCCACTCACCTGCTCTGTCGCCATGGATGACTTCCCGTATCCTAGTGTTTATGTAAATGGAGTCTTGCAGTGTGTGCTCTTCTCAGTCTGCGATCTTTCACTCAGCGTGGTTTGCGACTCATCCATGTTGCTGTGTGTATAGTAGAGCATTTCATTCTATAGCTGACTGGTATTCTGTGATATGGCTGTACTACAGTATGTCTATCCATGCTCATATAGATGGACATGGTTATTTTCCTGTCTGTACCTCAGTTTCCTTACCTGTAAAATGAGGTAATACCCATCTCATAGGTTTTTAAATTTTTTAATAATTGACTTTATTCTTTAGAGCTTTCAGTTCAGAGCTATTCGTTCAGAGCTACTACAAATAAAGCTGACATGAACAGTTGTGTACAGGTCTTTGTGTAGACAGAAGTTTTCATTTCCTTGGGTAAATACTTAGGAGTGGAAGGGCTGTGTCATATGGTAGGTGTACATTCAACTTTTTAAGAAACTGCCAAACTATTCTCCAAAGTGAGTGTGGCATTTTACATTTCCGGCAGCAGTGAATGAGGATTCTAATTGCCTCACATCTTCACCAATACTTGGTGTGCTCAGTGCTTTGTTGTTGTAGTTTTATTTTGTTTTGCTTGTTTGTCTGGTATTCTAATGGGTGTAGTGTAGTGGTATCCCATTCGGCTTTATTTGCATTTACTCATTGACTGACTCATGATGTTGAACACATTTTCATGTGCTTATTAGCATTTCACATATGATCCATAACATGTCTGTTCAGATCGTCTGCCCATCATCTTATTGGGTTGTTTCTCTTCTTATTATGGATCTATAAAAGTTCTTTATATATTTTGGATCCAAGACTGCACATTTCTGAGACAGCCTAACCGAGGTGGAGGACCTCGGGTGGAGTCTCCAGCTGGTGCTGCTGGGAAGCTCTGTCCAGAATGGGGTCCAGCCTCTGCTTCTCTGTGAGCTCAGGAGGATGTAATTCAGCAGCACCATTGAAAAGACAGCTCCACGGGGGCTGTGGAAATGTGCCCATACTACACGTCACTCAGAGGCTGTGGCCGAGGTCTCTCCTACCGTGGACGGGATCTCCTTCCTCCTATCCCCTGTCCCCAACGCCACTGAGGGGGCACTGTCCTGTCTTAGCACCACAGGGCCAGGACGTGGAGGGAGAGCTCATGGACGGCTATTTGGCTTAGTGGAAGCCTCTCAAAGTGTGGGGCTAAGGGCTCTGGACGTCTAGAGCAGGTTTTCCAGCTGCCACGTGCCTGTGAACCCCCTGGGGGTCTTGTTAGAATACAGCTTCTGCTTCGGGAGGCCTGGGCTCAGGACCAACATTCTGCATGTTTAATAAGCTCCCAGGTGATGCTCCAGCTGCTGGTCTGGGGCTACAGTTAGGGCAGTGAGGGTCTAGATCAGAGAGTCTCCGAGTGTGGTCCACGCAACAGCAGCAACAGCACCCCTGGGAACAGGCTGGAAATGCAGATTCTTGGGCTCGACCCAGATGCACTGAAACAGAAACTCCAGAGGTGGGCCTAGCAGTCTGTTTTTTGACAAGCCCTCTAGGTTATCCTGATGCCTGCAAGCATTGGAGGACCACCTGGTACCGCTACCTATCATGTCTGAGAGGGCTCCACTGGGGGAGTGTTTGGTTCTTTTGAGTCCCTATATTTCCATGCTAGACTAAGTGTTTATAGATTGAGTAGTTTCAAAATAAAAAAGAAAGAGAGGAAGGAAGGGAGTGGAAGGGAGAGGAGGAGAGGGGAGGGGAGGGATGGAGGGAGGGAGGGAGGGAAGGAAGCAAGAAAGAATAATAGAGGAAAAGAATCTCCTCCACTCTCCTGCCTGTTTCGGCCTCTTTTTATGGCTCTCCACCGTACCCTTTCCTGGTTTATGGATTAGAGAACAGAAGGAACTTGAGCCCTGATAGAACGTGCCCCACTTGCTCCCTCACTTGCGGGCCTCTGTGGAATACTCCCCACCCTCCTCCAGGCCTCCTGCTCAGACCCTTGCCCAGCATCTTTAGATCCTTCAGGTCTTGGCCTGCGTGTCACTGACCCCCCTAGACTGTAACCATCTGCTTATTTATGTCTCTCCTACTCTCTGCTGGCCACGTTGGTCAGGGCCAACAGGGGGACAGGGCCTGTCTTGCCCTGCAGTGCTCTGCATAGCGCCCAGCACCAGTTAATGTTTGTTGAATGAATAAATGAGAAATAGCCAAGGGAGGAAGTAGCCCTGGGAAGGGAGGAAAAGGGGCATTGAGCTCAAGCTGGACAGTCCACCCCCTACACTCTGCAGCTGAGAATACTTACAGAGGCAGCCCTGGCACCCTCGTCCCTCCCCCGCCCATTCCCACTGCCTCCCAGGATAAAAGAATCCAGAAATCCTGACGACAGGCACCAGTCCTCTGGCAAATTATGCCAAAGCCAGGCCTCTTTGCTTTTGCTGACTTGTGCCCACGCTGAAGGTAGGCAATATCCTGGGCTCGCCAGGCATGGATGCACTCAGGGGACACCAAGTCACCGGGACCTGAAACAGATGGCTCTGTCCTCCAGGGAAGAGCAGCTGCCCTGGCCCCTCACCTACAGGGGCTGCTCACACACGTTTGTCTCCCATCCTGTAAACTCCTCCTCAACCTGCGAATGCAGACCTCTTCATACACTATCCACATTATAACTTGTTTTGCACGTTTCTAGAGCAGAGAACAGGTTATATAACTCCAAAATCCTCCACACAATAAACTAACAAGCATTGACCAGGTAGGCACACACAGAGTCCCCAGAAACGTGGTGACTATAAAGTATAAGAAATGATCCAGGGACGCATCTCAGTGCTTGTATTCACTCCGGCAAGAGGCCGTTTCTTGCCTTGACTTGTGCATGATTCATCTGTCACCTAATTCTGATGCCCACCCAAGGCATTAAATAGATTTTAGGCCTTTTAACTTAAAACCCTCTGCCACCTCATTCATTATACGCAGAAACCAGACGCAGAGTGGGGCTTACTATTTGTCACGACCGGTGCTGATTTCCGTCTGAATACCTGCGGGGTTGCGGGGATGACGAGGTCCCGCTGGGTCCGTAGGAGGTGGTGCCCTCGGCCTTCCTGCTGGGCTTCCCCACCCCACGTGACTCCTGGCCTTTCCCGGGGCGAGAACAGCTGAAGGCGGGGCTCACTCCGCAGCGTGGGCTTTTTAGCCATTACGGTCTGCTGCGCTTCACGCTGGACAATGACATGTTTGAACTGACTGCCTGGGCACGTGTGGGAGAGAAGAAAGGGAGGAAGGTGTAGCCTTCCCCCTCTCCCTGCTGCGCGGGACTCTGACGGCTGCCCTGGGCGGGGCGGCTGCCGACGTGGCGAGGCCTCCTGTGCTTCTCCCGAACCTAACTATCAAAATCTCAGCCGTTTCAGCTCATCTATTTATGAAATGGATCTCTTTCACTTAAAAGAAACAAACCAGGCCTGACTTAGAGGCATGAATCATTTTCTTTCCAAAGAGTTCAAAGGAGATGGGCGTTAACCTTTACTGAGTGATCACGATGAGCGTCTGGGGTTGTGACGGACACTTTTGTGCCTTTTTATCTCCTTTGACCTTCACAGTAACCCTACGAGGTGGACAAGCGTGAGGCAGAAAATGGCACTCAAGTTAGGTAACTAGCTCGTTCAAGGGCCCACAGGGAGGGAGGCCTGGGTACGCCCCTGGCGAGTCCCTCAAGGGGCCAGACTTTGGGACCTTGAAATAGGAACCTTCTAAAGATGTGTGTGTGTGTGTGTGTGTATATACATACAAATATGTACACACACATATAGGATGTGTACACATAAACAGATGTACATACACACATATCTATATATATAAACACACGTAGATACATATCTACATATACACAGACATATGGACACTCGTCCCCCCATATCCTGTAGGCTCCACATCCACAAATTCAACCAACCTCGATGGAAAATATTCAGGGGAGGGGGAGGAATTCCAGAAAATTCCAAAAACTGAACGTGAGGGCGACTATTTACACAGTCTTTTCATTGTATTTACAACTATTTACATGGCATTTACATTATATTAGATATTATAAGTAATCCAGAGATGACTTCAAGTATATAGGAGGGGGCTTCCCTGGTGGCGCAGTGGTTGGGAGTCCGCCTGCCAATGCAGGGGACACGGGTTCAAGCCCTGGTCCAGGAAGATCCCACATGCCGCGGAGCAACTAAGCCCATGTGCCACAGCTACCGAGCCTGCACTCTAGAGCTCGTGAGCCACAACTACTGAGCCCGCATGCCACAACTACTGAAGCCCACACGCCTAGAGCCCGTGCTCTGCAACAAGAGAAGCCACTGCAATGAGAAGCCCGTGCACCACAACGGAAGAGTAGCCCCTGCTCGCCACAACTAGAGAAAGCCCATGCACAGCAATGAAGACCCAACACAGCCAAAAATAAATAAATAATTTTATAAATAAATAAATAAATAATAAAGTGTACAGGAGGATGTGCATAGTTCATATGCAAATACTACATCATTTTATGTAAGGGACTTGAGCATCCTTGGCTTTTGGTATCCGTGGGGGTCCTTGAACCTATCCCCTGTGGACAGCAAGGAAGAACAATATACTTCTTTATCTATGGTCAAATTAAGGGATTTATTATGTGTTCTAAACATTGCAATTGATCCTACAATGGAATTGTCTATCATTTTGTAATATTTCCTTTGAAATTGTTTTGAGTTGGTCCTGTACAACCACAAAGGATGGGGTCACCCACATTCATTCTCCTCAATCGTTTTTCACATTATCCACACATAGAAAATGATAATATTTATATGGCATGCTGAGGTAATCTGGGGAAGATTTGGGCATATCTCTTTGGAACTTGAGTAAAAACATTACATTTTCTTTGTTTTATATTTAATCATGATAAAAATAAAAGATATTAGGGAAGATATTGAATATTGAACTAGAATAAAACTTCCCCCAAAATCTTTTCATGCTTTTTAATGAGAACCTTGAGCTTGCTTCCATGAAGATAACAAGAATAACTTTCTTATATCACATTTTAAGGCTGAAATGGCTACACACAATTCCTCATCAAGGGTTTTCAGTGGTGACCCTTGAAATTTGTGAGGGTTACATCAATGAGAAATTTTGTTCGCATACATATAATACAAATTTTAAAACCATTTTTATAACCATTGAAAATTTCACCACAGTGAAAATTGTACTTTAAAAAATCCAACCAGGGACTTCCCTGGTGGTGCAGTGGTTAAGAATCCGCCTGCCAATGCAGGGGACATAGGTTTGATCCCTGGTCCAGGAAGATCCCACATGCTGCAGAGCAACTTAGCCCATGCACCACGACTACTGAGCCTGCACCCTAGAGCCCGCGAGCCACAACTACTGAGCCCATGCGCCACAACCACTGAAGCTCACACGCCTAGAGCCCGTGCTCCGCAACAAGAGAAGCCACTGTGATGAGAAGCCCACACGCCACAACAAAGAGTAGGCCCTGCTTACCCCTACTAGAGAAAGCCCATGTGCAGCAACAAAGACCGAACACAGCCAAAAATAAATAAATAAATTTATAAAAAAAAAAATCCAACCACTCTTCTTTCTTTTCACTGGCAATATAATATTGAAATGTATTTAATGATGGGAACAGATTTTTGATCCAGTGAACTTTTTTACATCTAGCATTTCAAAATAACAATAACACTCTAACTTGGAAGGCACGAATATCATCCTTCAGGCCCAGTCACCTGCAAAACAGACAAGGGAGCCATCATCTGTATGGAAGGCTGAATAACAGTCCCCCAAAGATACCTATATTGTGATCCCTGGTTCCTCTGAATGTGTTACTTCACATGGCAAAGGGGACCTTGCCAGTGGTTAAATTAAGAGTCTCGAGATGGGAGGACGCTCCTGATTAGCCATGTGGACTCAGTGTAATTCGAAGCGTCCTTCTAAGAAAAAGTAGGAAGCAGAAGAGTCAGAGAAGATGGAACAGAAACTAAAGACAGAGTCAGGGAGAGATCAGAAGACGCCATGCTGTTGGCTTTGAAGACGAAGGGAGGGGTCACAAGCTGAGGAATGCAAATGGCTTCTAGAAGCTAGAAAAGGTTAGGGAACAGATTCTCTTCTAGAGCCTCCAGAAGGAATGCAACCCTGCCAACATCTTGATTTTTGTTCCAGTGAATCCCATCTCAGACTTCTGGCTTCTAGAACTGTAACATAATAAATCTGTGTTGTTTTAAGCCACTGAGTTTGTGGTCATGTGTTACAATATTAATGGAAAACTAACACACATACTTAGACTGAGGCAGAGCCAGGACCTGGAGCTAGGCGCACAAGGAGCCCTATCCAGCCTCTGCACCTCCCCCACTTCCAACCACCTACTTTTAGGGCACCAAACATACGGATTCTCCAACAGCTCCATGGGCGGGTACTTATCCACAGTAAGTAGCAGAGTGTACTTTGCAGCTGGCTGCTGAAGTAGGTCTCTGGGGAATAGAGCTCCCTGACGTCACTCAGCACAGCCACGTAGAGCCATGAGTGCGGGGTGTTGCCCAGCAGGGTTGCCACCCAAGGGGACCACAGAGCAGCCCTGAGACCCTGCTCCTGAGGCTGCTCAGGAGCTCCTCCCACTGCGGCCCCTGCCCTGCCACCTGAAGGCTGACAGTAACGATGTCTTGTAGCAACACGAGTACCCATTTGTGATATCTCAGCATACCGATGACAAACTATTGGGACTCTCTGAGTTCTGTGGCCATTGTTACCAAGTTTGGTACAGAGCAACACACCATCTGCGTTTACACAATGAATCTTGCCCTGTACGGAAGTACTCAATAGAAGTAGATCAGTGCCTTATACTTCCACTTAAGGGTACTGTTTATTTCAATGACAGGAATGGATTTACACTTTAGTTATGTAAGGATCCCTGAGTTAACTGGTGTAATATTTCCCTTTAATTCCAGTGATGTTTTGGTGCCAATTATAGATTTTTGTCTTGGCATGCCTTCATCTGGTTTTAATAAATCTCACTTCTTTCCTCCTAGTGTGTGTGTGTCTGTGTGTGTATGCACATGTGTGTTTTCTCTTGGGGTGGGATAGCCAATGAAGACTTTCTGAAGTTTCCAAGGTCGGCCCATGCCCCAGCGCTGGCACTCAGCCAGCACACACTGACACAGCTGTGCCAGTTGTGCACATATGTATTGATTCATTGGGGTTCCACTTTGACTGGTTGGTGCCTGTACTACCAGTGGTTAAATAGTATTAATATAACACTTGTTGTTCCACTTACCTGAGTATTGGCCATATGACAACACTGGGGAACCAATTTTTCAAGGGCTCTGACGTGAGCATTAAGAAAGGAGAGATGACCAAAGAAACTTTGTTGTAGATTTAAATATATCTGCAGGAATAGATCAAGTCATATTCATAATTATCCCCTAAAGAGGGGTTTAAAAACTGTTAGACCTGTTTCTCCTTCCAAGAATCAGTCATTTCTATACCCCAAAGCCAGTCCTTTGTGGTCCTTATCAAACTCTCAGTCGTCTGCAAGGTATAGAATGGCTGCTTTTTATGCAGTTTTCTTTCTCAAAAGATAAGGAAGGAAATAGGAAAGCCTGTAGAATAAGAGATTGTGGCCCCGCCTATCTCTTTTCTCAGGTGCGTCATCCTTCTCACAGCATTTTTGTCTGAAGATTTCCAAAGCCCTTTTGAACAATCTGTGCAGGGCTCAGAGGTCAAAACACCTCACAGTCACCACCCTCCCTTTTTTCCTTCAGTGCTGGAGTCAGTCTGGTACTATGAGTCTAAGTGTATCATAATGTCCATTCTACTTGTTGCTAAATATACGTGGTAATTTTTTAAAAAATACATAAACTGGGATGATGTTTCCTATCATTTTTTAAATGTGGGCCTGAAACACCAGCACACGCAAACAATTTTATTTTTTCTTGGTTCCTCTGACTTAGACTGAGCAACTAGGACTAGGCTGATGGTAATGACTGATCAATGGTCTGAAGAGAAAGGCAGCTTGCCCAGGCAATTTATCTAAGCAAGCCACAGACTGAGTCCTATAGAAATCCAACCCATTATTTTATAGGCACAACACATGTATTTTTCACTGAAATAAAATTTTATTACAAATGAAGCACTGACACTATTCCAATTTATAGGCTATGATACACAATTCTGAAGGACCATTTAAAATAAATACAATTTTATGAGAAGGAAATCTACAAAAAAGAGGATATATGTATATGTATAGCTGATTCACTTTACAGTATAAACTAGCACAATATTGTAAAGCAGCTATACTCCAAGTTTTTAAAAAATGAAAAATTAATTAATTAATCATTAATTAATTAAAATAAATACAAACTACTTTAAATAGATGCAAACACGGTTTGTATTCAAAATAAATGATGGAGGGACTTCCCTGATGGTACAGTGGTTAAGAATCCACCTGCCAATTCAGGGGACGCAGGTTCAAGCCCTGGTCCGGGAAGATCCCACATGCCACGGAGCAACTAAGCCCGTGCACCACAACTACTGAGCCTGTGCTCTACAGCTCACGAGCCACAACTACTGAGCCCATGCCCCACAACTACTGAAGCCCGCGCACCTAGAGCCCGTGCTCCGCAACAGGAGAAGCCACCGCAATGAAAAGCCCACATACCACAACAAAGAGCAGCCCCCGCTCGCCACAACCAGAGAAAGCCCACATGCAGCAAAGAAGACACAACACAGCCAAACATAAAAATAAATAAATAAATAAATAAATAAATAAATAAATAAATAAATAAATAAATAAATAAATGATGGAGTGGTCCGTCATGGCAAGAAGAAGCATTTTATCACTGATACTGTTTAGAATACTGGCATAAGTGCTAATAAAAAGCAAACTGGCTTTTAGCCAGTTTTATTATTGGTCTTAAACTCCCCTTTTGCTTGTCTCTGGGGCAGACAGCTTCCCACCCTTGGTATGTCACAGTCTTTGTAACTGCCTCAAGTCCTTTTTAGGTTAAAGCAAGTACAAATGAATGAATGCTAATATACCTAGGAACTAAATATACCTAGAAAATATATTTAGAAATTTCAGAATACCATTGCCTATAGGAAATCTTATTAAGACCATTCTAATAAATCTACAAATGTTATCAGTCATTGCTTAATCATCCTTCCATTTCCCTATTTTGCTTTAGGAAGATGTAGTTAACTCACCTCTCAATCAAGTTTCAACAGCCACCCTTTATTAGACTTTTGGCAGAGCCCACTGCAGACTTTCCAATGCAGTCTTCAACTAAACTTATTTTACACTTTGGAAGATTGTCCCAGCCCAACCCCCAGCAGATTCTGTGAGTATAAACTCCTGTATAATGGATTTTAACCCAAACAAAGATAGTAAGAACCTCTTATTAAATTTTTAGCCTTTATCAAAGCTTGCAAATTCAAATGTATAGGGTCAGGCAAGTAAGACAAATAAGTAAAACTATCAGGGACTTTTGGGACCATGTAAACTGGAGACCTGGAAAGGATGTGCATTCAAAAAAGTTCTGCACCATGCCAGATCACAAGGATATTTTGGTGGTGGTGATGGTGTGTTGGAGTTTCTTTTTGGAAAATTTATTTACTTTTCTTTAAGAGCTGTTTTAGGTAATTTTAATAATATTTCCATAGATGCTAGAAAAAAGATACATAGATATAGATACAGATTAGATTTAGATATAGATATCAAAGTAACCCTCATTATTGATGTTGTTCAGATTCTCTTTCTACTTCTAACATTATATGCTTTGTATACTTTGAAGCAATGTTATTTGGTTCATAAGGATTCATTATGGCTATATAGTTTTCAAAATAATTTATTTTGTCAAAATAAAAGATCCCATAATCTGATTTAATTTGTTCCTTAAATTCTACCTTATCATATTTACATTATCCCTTGTTTTGATTTGTTTTGTTTTTCATTATGTAACATACCTACACTTATCCTTTTACATATAAACATTGCTTCACTTTGTTTTAGGTCTACTCCTTTTCAACAGCATAAAATTGGATGCCGTTTTTTGACTCAATATGAGACTCTATTTCTTTTAATAAGGATATTTTATCCCTTTTTATATTTTTTAGTTCAACTGATCTGGTTGTTCTTATTTTTATCCCAGTATTCTATGCTTTCTTGATGCTAATTTAGATTTATGTCTTTTACTATGTGTATTCTTTTTGTTTGTTTCCTTTATGTTTGCTCAGGTGATTTTGATTTATTTTCTCCAGGGTTCTGGAATTCGTTTGCCTTTTATTGCACTAAACAATACCTCTGTATATAATACTTTAGCCTATATTTCCCCATCAGAACCAAGAGAATATTGTAGTTTTTAAGTTGCCCCTATTTAAGATAAGAAATTAAGCACATTCCTTCTTCTCTTCTGTCCACTCTCAGGTTTTTTTTCATATAATCTGGACTTTAAAATCCAGATTATTGTTAATTTCATATTACATACTCTCTTTAAAGAGGATCATGGGACATTTGCACTCAGCTTATTTTCACATCAATTCTGCTTCTGCTGCCTTCAGTGTAATTGTTCATTCCACATTTGCATTCTTTCTGTGAGCAATCCTCTCTCAATTGATCTAACTCCCTTTTTATCTTATTTAACTGCCTTTTCAGTTCAGCTTTTTTTTACTTCCAGCTTTCTCTCCTGATAGAGGTCAAGTCTTCTTGAATATCAAAAAGTCTTGTGAAATTTTCTTCTCGGTTCTGTGGGAGATGATATTTAAAGGTATGTTTTTCCTCTGAGTTACCCAGATCCTTTCCTTTCCTTTGCTCTGCACAATTTTTTCACGTGCCTCATGTTATTGTTTTCTCTTCCTTGAATGAAGCATCCATCTAGCCTCAGAGTTTGTCAACAGAGAATGTGATATGCAATCTCCCAGGGTAATTAATTCTCAGTTTTGTCTGGGTTTTCATAAAATGATCTTTGATTTGCTGCAAAAGTATCTACTTCATACCTCTTCTTTCTTGCTCTCTCACCCTTGAACCAATGGAGTACATGAGAGACTGGAATTCTCAGCATGCACTGCTCCTGAACTAGTGCTTTATTTATGAGACTATATCTCCCAAAATATATAGTGCTACTGTATGCATGTGTGTGCGCATGCACACACACTCACACACACACGCACATACACAACCCCCTCATGCCCAGCTGACTTCTAAGATTTTAAGTCTCTGCCTAGATGTAGAAAATTGGGGGAAACTTGCACAAGCCTCTTATATAGCCTCATCCATGAGAGGGCAGACAGCAGAAGCAAGAAGAACTACAATCCTTCAGCCTGTGGAACAAAAACCACAGTCACAGAAAGATAGACAAGATGAAAAGGCAGAGGGCTATGTACCAGATGAAGGAACAAGCTAAATCCCCAGAAAAACAACTAAATGAAGTGGAGATAAGCAACCTTCCAGAAAAATATTCAGAATAATGATAGTGAAGATGATCCAGGACCTGGGAAAAAGAATGGAGGCAAAGATCAAGAAGATGCAAGAAATGTTTAACAAAGACCGAGAAGAATTAAAGAACAAACACATAGAAGAATTAAAGAACAAACAAACAGAGATGAACAATACAATAACTGAAATGAAAAATAAACTAGAAGGAATCAATAGCAGAATAACTGAGGCATAAGAACGGATAAGTGACGTGGAAGACAGAATGGTGGAATTCACTACTGTGGAACAGATTAAAGAAAAAAGAATGAAAAGAAATGAAGACAGCCTAAGAGACCTCTGGGACAACATTAAATGCAACATCATTCACATTATAGGGGTCCCAGAAGGACAAGAGAGAGAGAAAGGACCCAAGAAAATATTTGAAGAGATTATAGTCAAAAACTTCCCTAACATGGGAAAGGAAATAGCCACCCAAGTCCAGGAAGCATAGAGAGTCCCAGGCAGGATAAACCCAAGGAGAAAAATGCTGAGACACATAGTAATCAAACTGGCAAAAATTAAAGACAAAGAAAAATTATTGAAAGCAACAAGGGAAAAATGACAAATAACATACAAGGGAACTCCCATAAGGTTAACAGCTGATTTCTCAGCAGAAACTCTACAAGCCAGAAGGGAGTGGCATGACATATTTAAAGTGATGAGAGGGAAGAACCTACAACCAAGATTACTCTACCGGGCAAGTATCTCATTCAGATTTGACAGAGAAATCAAAAGCTTTACAGACAAGCAAAAGCTAAGAGAATTCAGCAACACCAAACCAGCTCTACAATAAATGCCAAAGGAACTTCTCTAAGTGGAAACACAAGAGAAGAAAAGAACCTACAAAAACAAACCTATAACAATTAAGAAAATGGTAATAGGAACATACATATCGATAATTACCTTAAATGTAAATAGATTAAATGCTCCAACCAAAACACACAGGCTCGCTGAATGGATACAAAAACAAGACCCACATATATGCTGTCTACAAGAGACCCACTTCAGACCTAGGGACACATACAGACTGAAAGTGAGGGGATGGAAAAAGATATTCCATGCAAATGGAAATCAAAAGAAAGCTGGAGTAGCAATACTCATATCAGATAAAATAGACTTTAAAATAAAGAATGTTACAAGAGACAAGGAAGGACACTACATAATGATCAAGGGATCAATCCAAGAAGAAGATATAACAATTATAAATATATATGCACCCAACATAGAAGCACCTCAATACATAAAGCAACTGCTAACAGCTATAAAAGAGGAAATCGACAGTAACACAATAATAGTGGGGGACTTTAACACCTCATTTACACCAATGGACAGATCATCCAAACAGAAAATTAATAAGGAAACACAAGCTTTAAATGACACAATAGACCAGATAGATTTAATTGATATTCATAGGACATTTCATCCAAAAACAGCAGATTACACTTTCTTCTCAAGTGCACACAGAACATTCTCCAGGACAGATCACATCTTGGGTCACAAATCAAGCCCCAGTAAATTTAAGAAAATTGAAATCATATCAAGCATCTTTTCTGACCACAATGCTATGAGATAAGAAATCAATTACAGGGAAAAAACGTAAAAATCATAAACACGTGGAAAGTAAACAATACGCTATGAAATGTCCAGAAGATCACTGAAGAAATCAAAGAGGAAATCAAAAAATACCTAGAGACAAATGACAATGAAAACATGACAATCCAAAACCTATGGGATGCAGCAAAAGCAGTTCTAAGAGGGAAGTTTATAGTAATACAAGCCTACCTCAAGAAACAAGAAAAATCTCAAATAAACAATCTAACCTTACACCTAAAGGAACTAGAGAAAGAAGAACAAACAAAACCCAAAGTTAGTAGAAGGAAAGAAATCATAAAGATCAGAGCAGAAATAAATGAAATAGAAACAAAGAAAACAATAGCAAAGATCAATAAAACTAAAAGCTGGTTCTTTGAGAAGATAAACAAAATTGATAAACCATTAGCCAGACTCATCAAGAAAATGAGGGAGAGGACTCGAATCAATAAAATTAGAAATGAAAAAGGAGAAGTTACAACAGACACTGCAGAAATACAAAGCATCCTAGGAGACTACTACAAGCAACTCTGTCCCATAAAATGGACAACCTGAAGGAATGGACAAATTCTCAGAAAGGTATAATCTTCCAAGGCTGAACCAGGAAGAAATAGAAAATATGAACAGACCAATCACAAGTAATGAAATTGAAACTGTGGTTAAAAATCTTCCAACAAACAAAAGTCCAGGACCACATGGCTTCACAGGTGAATTCTATCAAATATTTAGAGAAGAGCTAACCCCCATCCTTCTCAAACTCTTCCAAAAAATTGCAGAGGAAGGAACACTCCCAAACTTGTTCTATGAGGCCACCATCACCCTGAAACCAAACCAGACAAAGATACTACAAAAAAAGAAAATTACAGACCAATATCACTGATGAATATAGATGCAAAAGTCCTCAACAAAATACTAGCAAACAGAATCCAACAACACATTAAAAGGATCATACACCATGATCAACTGGGGTTTATCCCAGGGATGCAAGGATTCTTCAATATACGCAAATCAATCAATGTGATACACCATATTAACAAATTGAAGAATAAAAACCATATGATCATCTCAATAGATGCAGAAAAAGCTTTTGACAAAATTCAACACCCATTTATGATAAAAACTCTCCAGAAAGTGGGCATAGAGGGAACCTAATAAACATAATAAAGGCCATATATGACAAACCTACAGCAAACATCATTCTCAATGGTGAAAAACTGAAAGCATTTCCTCTAAGATCAGGAACAAGACAAGGATGTCCACTCTCGCCACTATTATTCAACACAGTTTTGGAAGTCCTAGCCATGGCAATCAGAGAAGAAAAAGAAATAAAAGGAATACAAATTGGAAAAGAAGAAGTAAAACTGTTTCTGTTTGCAGATGACATGATCCTATACATAGAGAATCCTAAAGATGCCACCAGAAAACTACTAGGCCTAATCAATGAATTTGGTAAAGTTGCAGGATACAAAATGAATGCACAGAAATCTCTTGCATTCCTATACACTAATGATGAAAAATCTGAAAGAGAAATTAAGGAAACACTCCCATTTACTATTGCAACAAAAAGAATAAAATATCTAGGAATAAACCTCCCTAAGGAGACAAAAGACCTGTATGCAGAAAACTATAAGACACTGATGAAAGAAATTAAAGATGATACAAACAGTTGGAGAGATATACCATGTTCTTGGATTGCAAGAATCAATATTGTGAAAATGACTATACTACCCAAAGCAATCTACAGATTCAATGCAATCCCTAGCAAATTACCAATGGCATTTTTTACAGAACTAGAACAAAAAATCTCAAAATTTGTATGGAGACAAAAAAGACCCTGAATAGCCAAACAAAACTTGAGGGAAAGTAACAGAGTTGAAGGAATCAGACTCCCTGACTTCAGATTATACTACAAAGCTACAGTAATCAAGACAGTATGGTACTGGTACAAAAACAGAAATATAGATCAACGGAACAGGATAGAAAGCCCAGAGATAAACCCATGCACCTATGGTCAACTAATCTATGACAGAGGAGGCAAGGATATACAATGGAGAAAAGACAGTGTCTTCAATAAGTAGTGCTGGGAAAACTGGACAGCTACATGTAAAAGAATGAAATTAGAACACTCCCTAACACCATACACAAAAATAAACTCAAAATGGATTAGAGACCTAAATGTAAGACTGGACACTATAAAACTCTAAGAGGAAAACATAGGAAAAACATTCTTTGACATAAATCACAGCAAGATCTTTTTTGATCCACCTCCTAGAGTAATGGAGATAAAAACAAAAATAAACAAATGGATCCTAATGAAACTTAAAAGCTTTTGCACAGCAAAGGAAACTACAAACAAGAAGAAAAGACAACCCTCAGAATGGGAGAAAATATTTGCAAACAAATCGATGGACAAAGAATTAATCTCCAAAATATATAAACAGCTCATGAAGCTCAATATTAAAATAACAAACAATCCAATCCCAAAATGGACAGAAGACCTAAACAGACATTTCTCCAAAGAAGACATACAGATGGCCAAGAAGCACATGAAAAGCTGCTCTACATCACTAGTTATTAGAGAAATGCAAATCAAAATGACAATGAGGTATCACCTCACACCAGTTAGAATGGGCATCATCAGAAAATATACAAACAACATATGCTGGAGAGAGTGTGGAGAAAAGAGAACCCTCTTGCACTGTTGGTGGGAATGTAAATTGATACAGCCACTATGGAGAACAGTATGGCGGTTCCTTAAAAAACTAAAAATAGAATTACCATATGACCCAGCAATCCCGCTACTGGGCATATACCCAGAGAAAATCATAATTCAAAACGACACATGCATCCTAATGTTCATTGCAGCACTATTTACAATAGCCAGGTCATGGAAGCAACCTAAATGCCCATCGACAGACAAATGGATAAAGAAGGAGTGGTATATATATACAGTGGTATATTACTCAGCCATGAAAAGGAACCAAATTGGGCCATTTGTGGAGACATGGATGGATCTAGAGACTGTCATACAGAGTGAAGTAAGTCAGAAAGAGAAAAACAAATATCGTATATTAACGCATGTATGTGGAACCTAGAAAAATGGTACAGATGAACTGGTTTGCAGGGCAGAAATTGAGACACAGATGTAGAGAACAAATGTATGGACCCCAAGGGGGGGAAGTCGTGGGGGGGGGTGATGAATTGGGAGATTGGGATTGACATATATACACTAATATGTATAAAATTGATAACTAATAAGAACCTGCTGTATAAAAAAAATAAATAAAATAAAATTCAAAAAAGAAAAGAAAAAGAAAATTGGTAAGGGAGACACCTGTGAAAAAGAACTTACTCCTCTGGCCTCAAAGAGGGGGACCCAGAAAGTGTAACTGATCATTTTCAAATTATATAGGACTTAAGTTCTTGTATTGAGAGGACAAGTGGTGGTAAGATATGCAATATCACTTGACTTTTTTTTCAGGCAGTCTGCTTTGGAAACAAATCTAAAGCTTGAGTAGTTTTCCTAGTCCAGCTCCATCTGCCTCATAATTGTCAGTCCCTCCCAGATTCTGTCATTGGGTTGTCTAATTTGGGGTGGCAATATGAATGGTCATCTCGTGCTGAATCTTTGTGGATATTTTAGTAAGAAATAAACCAGAATTCTCTTTAACTATTCATACACCTCGCCCCAACCTCTGTGCCTGAAAGGTTGTAGGGCTGTCTTCCTTTCAATATCAAGATCCAAGGCTTTTCACACACACTCTCACACATGCACGCACATGCACTCACACATCATGGCTGCCAGGCTATTTAAGATTCCCTTCCATCTAATTTTGATGTCAATGATGCAAAAAACCTCTGGAAATCAATCAAAGATGCTCCTGCCAAAAAAAAAAAAAAAAAAAACTCTGGAAGTCACTCAAAGATGTATCTGCCATCCAGTGCTTAAATTTACTCCTATTTCACAGCCGTCATCCATATGTTGGGAAGTTCACAGGGTGATGCCTAACTTTTTTTTTTTTTTTAGAAATTCACGTTCTTTTATTTATTTATTCATTTATTTATTTATTTATTTATTTATTTATGACTGTATTGGGTCTTCGTTTCTGTGCGAGGGCTTTCTCTAGTTGTGGCAAGTGGGGACCACTCTTCATCGCAGTGCACGGGCTTCTCACCATGGTGGCCTCTCTTGTTGCGGAGCACAGGCTCCAGACACGCAGGCTCAGTAATTGTGGCTCACGGGCCCAGTTGCTCCATGGCATGTGGGATCTTCCCAGACCAGGGCTCGAACCCGTGTCCCCTGCATGGGCAGGCAGATTCTCAACCACTGCGCCACCAGGGAAGCCCAGATGCCTAACTTTTGAATTCAGTCTATAGGCCAAGGAAATAAAACTGCTGAAGCTTGTCTTCTATGTACCACTCTGCTCCTTCCCTCTGCCCAGGAAATGGATGTTGGCAGATGTCTTTCCCACAGGCCAAGTCATGTTCTTGGTGTATTAAAAACTCATCCCTTCTCCCCCCTTGAGGACAGTAGGCTGCCATCAGATGCTGTGTGCTCCAGAACACAACACCATATGATTGCCACCATAGCCAGAGGCTTAGTAAATGTTCCTAAAATGCAGACAGTTGAAAGAGATGCCTCTGCTTGCTGCTGAGAGATTCGTCTTGCCAAAAATCACTGCCTCCCCTGGGAAGCCCAGAGAAAGATGGCAAATCCAGCGGGGGAGTACAGCATCTGCCCTAACGATAGCTGAGGGAAAGGGTGATCTGAGGAGCCATCAGAGTCAAACCCCACCTAAGCCATCGGCTATAGAGATTCAAATTACCCTGAGGTCCATGAAGGCTCAGTGGGGGGAAGGGGAAAGCCACAGGAAAAATCCAGTTGAAAGCCCCAGATCCAACCTAACCTCAGCATCCTCCCAGTAACTTACCTAAGGCCTCCTGAGCCCTTCACTCAGGGGTGTGTGGTCAGTGGCCCAGGCTCAGGGACAGCATCCCCTCTGCAGTTCTTCTCTGGGCCCACATTCCCCTGCCTTCCCCTCAAGCAGCCGGCAGGAACTCAGCCTGGCCCAGTGTTTCAGACAGCCTCTGTCACAGACTCGACTAATTTTGTCATCCTTTCTCCCCTCCTTCCTTCCACTCTCCCCTTCCTTCTTTTCCTTTATTTTATTTAATTTGGGGGATGGGGAAGGGAAAGAGCTATCAAGCTGTTTGGCCAACTGAGCAATCTGAGTTGTGGCAGATCTTTAAATACTGCTAATAAAACAGAATCCAAAGAATTATAGCCTCTGTTATGACAGGTATGATTAAACTGCCTGGGCATGATTCATCTCTATTATATTAGAGCATGAGAAAAAAAGATTAAACCATGATCTTTATCACCATTGGGGGGAAAAAAGCTTTTCCCTGCATTCTGAAGACTGCACCTCTGCTCAGAGAGAAATTTTTTTTTTTTAATTGGGTTATAGTTGCTTTACAGTGTTGTGTTAGTTTCTGCTGTATGGCAAAAAGACAACCCTCAGATTGGGAGAAAAGATTTGCAAACGAAGCAACTGACAAGGGATTAATCTCCAAAATATGCAAACAGCTCATGCAGCCCAATATCAAAAAAAAAAACAATCCAATCAAAAAATGGGTGGAAGACCTAAATAGACATTTCTCCAAAGAAGACATACAGATGACCAAGAGGCATATGAAAAGATGCTTAACATCACTAACTATTAGAGAAATGCAAATCAAAACTACAATGAGGTATCACCTCACACCGGTCAGAATGGCCATCATCAAAAAATCTACAAACAATAAATACTGGAGAAGGTGTGGAGAAAAGAGAACCCTCTTGCACTGTTGGTGGGAATGTAAATTGATACAGCCACTATGGAGAACAGTATGGAGGTTTTTTCCTTAAAAAACTAAAGATAGAATTACCATGTGATCCAGAAATCCCATTCCTGGGCATATATCTGGAGAAAACCATAATTTGAAAAGATACATGCACCCCAGTGTTCATTGCAACACTATTTACAATAGCCAGGACGCGGAAGCAACCTAAATGTCCATTGACAGATGAATGGATAAAGAAGATGTGGTACATATATACAATGGAATACTACTCAGCCATAAAAAGGAATGAAATTGGGTCATTTGTAGAGACGTGGATGGACCTAGAGACTGTCATACAGAGTGAAGTAAGTCAGAAAGAGAAAAACAAATATCATATATTAATGCGTATATGTGGAATCTAAAAAAATGGTACAGATAAACCTATTTGCAGAGAGAAATTTAAAATCCATTCATGGTTATGAACAATCAATGAGCTGGCCATGTTCAGAGCATTTGGGAAGGAGTTGATATTTGTGTCTGAAAAGATGATCATTTACATTAATGTGGACAAGGAACTAGAAATCTCTACCACCTATCAAAACAGCTAAAATGAAACGTGGAGCCGGGATAAAAGATCCTTCTGAGGACAGGCAGCCCACAGCAAGGCTCATGGGTTTGGTGTCAGTGCTGAGTGTTGCAGGGGAGGGGATATGAGTAGTGCTGTGGAAACACTGTCTTCTTTCATCTTAGTTTACATAGGGCGTTAGTATTTGCAGGCTTTTTTTTTTTTTTTAACATCTTTATTGGAGTATAATTGCTTTACAATGGTGTGTTAGTTTCTGCTTTATAACAAAGTAAATCAGTTATACATATACATATGTTCCCATATCTCTTCTAGGGCATGGTGGTTCTTGCAGTGAAGTCCAGCACCCTATGGCTTCACACTCAGTTCTTGGGGGTGTTGCAGTTCTCCCTACCAATATGTTTTCTTGCATCAGGGAGAAGGCGGTAGCAGAGCTGATACTCCAGACATTTTAAATATCCTGGGTTCTCCCAAGGGAGGATGCCCCCATCATCCATTACAAGTTAGGAAGAAAACTGACTTGCTAATTTGGAAGTTCTCCCTATTCTTTCTCTCCCTTCCCCCACCCCACTCCCCGGAAACACGTGACCTACCCTCCCCCCACTTCCTCTCACTCTCCCTGCCTCCCTCCCTCTTTTACTTTGTCTTCAGGTATATATGATATCAAACATACTCAGAGTGTGTGACATTTTATATAAAAGGACTTAGAGCACTTGGAATGTAGAGAGTATTTTGGTTTGAGTTGGCTGATAAGTTGTTTTAATCAATCTGATTTTATTAGTAATTTATTTCTAACTCCTTAGCCATCCATGGAATACAGCTTTAAGAAAAAATAACAACTGTACATCAACAACTCCATAAAAATTGAAACTAAGCCCACTTTCTTAGTATAGCAGAAAAAGCCTTGTACTAGAAGTCAGAGACCTAGTTTCTACTCCTGGTTCTGCCACTACATAGTTACATGATCCTGGATGAGTTATTTTGACATCTTGGCCATTGTTTTTCTTATCAGTGATACCTATTTAATCTTTGGGGTCATGGACTCCTCTGAGAATTTGATGAAGATATAGACCCTCTTCCCAGGGAAGTGCACATGAACACAGAGCTTTGCACAGAATTTCAAGGTTTGGGGGCTCTCCACAATAGCCCACCTAGGACTTCACCTGTGCAAGTGAACCCCAGGTCAGGAACTCGTGGATGGGAGAATCGCTACAACCTCTTCCAGTTGTAATGGTCTCAACTTTGTGAATCTGCGAGCAGGAGACATTTCTCAGGAACTTATTTGAGAAAAAAAGAGAAAGAAGGAAGAAGAGGAGCAAAAGGAAAGGAAAATAGAAAAAGGAGGAAAAAGAGAAGCTCTATTTCTAGTAACTCAAAAAATATTTAAAAATCCAGTCCTTAGATGAACACTAACATGAATTAAATGCAATATAATTAAATTTCATGTTATAAAGTAAAATGTAATGTAACATGTTAACTCATTTTAAAGTTATAACCTCTTGGGAACAATAAAATAACCCATAGTGAATAAAATAAAGAAAGTAAAATGGAAGCAAAAAGCATTTACCGTAACTAAACGATTATCTCAAAATGTGATTAAATACTTCGAATTCTATGATAACTGAAATAATCTTTACATTTTTGTTAACTATCTAGTTTCTGTGACTTGACTCTTAATTCTTTGGGGAAAATAAACCTAAACTACAGGCTTTTAGTTCTATAAGAACACATCACTAACGCCATTTTTAAAAATGCAATTTTAGCAACTCAGCATAGGTATTCAATCTAAGAGATTTAATTAACTTTAGATGAATGTCTTGAGCCAATCCCCAAGCAGAATACAGTCTCTTACAAACATTACATCAACACTAAGCCAGAGAAGCCATGGGCTCAAGAGAGGGAGTGCTACACTCCAGTCCTGGAGACGGGGCTCTAGGCGAGTCCCTTGCTCTATCCGGTGCTCAGATGTTCCCTCTGCAAAGGGAACATGTTCCCTCTCCTGTGTTACTTTTACGAGTCTCTCTTCATCACAACCTCCAAGGCACTATCATTAATCAACCAAGGGACTAAAACCAGTTTCCTTCCAAATATAGGCAGTTGTACATTTGTGGCTATAAATATATAAAAGTCCAAACTGAGCAGGGAAAGTAAAGGTAAAGTAAAATCTAACCTTATGACAACTCCCCAACATGCTTTCTAACTGCTATAGGTTTTCCCAGAAAGTAGAGAAGCAAGGAGGGGGAAGAGGGTCTATGTTTGTATACTGGAATATTATCAACTAGCAATTATTAATTACTAATTTGCCCTGAACATCTTGCTAGAAGGAAAAAGTTAATTTGTTTCCTAAATCTAAGAACTTGTAACCTAATGTGGCCAACAAACTAAGCAAACATGAATGTACTTATTTTACCAAGATTTATAGCAGAGATTGCACACCTAGAGGGGCCAGGCTGGTGATGTAAAAGTGAGAAGCAAGTTGTTTCTGATGCAATAGGGAGCAGTGGGAACTGTGGAAAACTGAAATATTGTGTTAGCCAAAATCAATGTGTCTGCAGGTGAAACCGATGCACTGGACAGATCTAGCTTGAAATTCGGACTTAAGGCTGAGAGAAGTGCCTCTTGAGGTCATCCAGCTAGTTAAAGGCAGAACAAGAATCAAAATTAGGCCTTTTAATTTTCAGACCAGTGTTTTCTCCACTTACACCAAAGCTTCCTTTTGTCAAAGGTCAGAGCAAATTCCCTTCATAATAGATGTTGGCATCATTCTCTTCCATCACTTACACTCCTGTCCCTCGGACCATGCTCCACACTCACCATCATCAGACTCTTCCTCCAAAATACCACTTTTATAATGTCCCTTCTCTGCTCAAGAAGCAACCAGGCCCCACCTGTCTCTTCATGCCACCAAGGACCTCTCCAATCAGGCCCCGCTTAACCCAAATCAAGGTGACTTAGACCAGGGTAGGTAGACTCTTGGTGCTTACTTAGCCTCATCATTCATACCTTGACCCTTTATTCACCACATTTCCCCCTTATGGAAAGTTCTCCCCACTCATTAACCAAATTCTTTGCAAACAAGTAATGAATCAATAAGTCTCAGTTCTTCACTCTAAGATGATGGACACACAAAGGGGCTTCCTCAAATCCTTCCCACTTTTTCTTCTTGACCTGAGATGATGCTAACTTTGAGGAGAATCTTCCTTTCAGAAGCCAGTAGTTCTTACATTTCCCTAAAGGGCTCAGTGACAGAATAACCACGGAATCCACGAGAGGGGTAGGTGCTCAGCTGCAGAGACACGTTGTTCACAAACAGGGAGAGGTTGCCCCTATAGGGCATGAACCCATTTTTCTGACTCATATCAATGTTCTCTGGAGGATAGTGATATCAGCCACATATCATTTCCAGAGAAAGAAAAAGCAAGTAACTTGGTTGATGGATGGAGCACCCTCCCACCATCCAAATTTGGCAATTTTTTGTGTGTACAGAGAGAAGGGGCTGGAAGAGAATCCAAGGATGTTGAAAGAGAAGTGGCATTTGGGGGTCATTGTTTTCAAAACCACTGAAGCACACTGGACATCATGCTTCATGCTTTAACATCCAGAAGGTCACATAACTGTTAACTCTCAAGGTTTATTCTCCTTTTTACTACTTATCTTTTATGGTATTTCATTTCTCTAATTTTAAGGTTCACTCCAGTGCAATAATGAAATTCTAGGTCAGGGATAATTTTTACATGTGATTAACAAGTTAAAAGAACAGTGCCTTTACAAAAAATGAATTGTTCACCTAAGGTAATTAGCCAGTGGTTCCTAGTTTCTAAATATTCTTGTTATAACCTATCTCTTCCTGCCAAAATAGGACTTGCTGTGGAATTTGGACCTTCACGCGGGCACCATTCCCATTTGTGGGTTTTGGAATGAGCAGAGGTGCTGACGCCTTTCATCTGCCATGAATGACACTCAGTCATCGGACTGAGGCTTTCATCAGCCAGCCCTGCTGGAAACCTTTCTGTGTGAGCAGCAGCCTGCCAGACATTCATATCAAAAATCCAGAGGCTTTATTTAACTCTCCCTGGAAGGAGGTATAAAGGTTACAAATAATGAGGAAGAGCTCTGTTGAGCAGGAACCCAAGAGTCACAACCTCTTTGTTAAAACTGACAAAAGAGGTGGGAGATAAACTCTATGAGGAACAGAACCTGGGCTATTTAACCCGCCGTAGGGGAAGCTGGAAGGGAACAAAATCGCAGGATTCATACATATAAAGGGGTATTATAATAGGGGATACTGAGCTGCTGTTCCTGATTCCCCTGAGGACAGGTAAGAAATGGGCTTTAATAGCAGCAAAAGGCTTTGCAAGTATTTAAGCATATTAGAAAGAATATATATGAAGACAGAAAGTCTGAGTTCTAAACCATTTCTCCCTTAGGCAGTTAACTAGCTGCGGTACCTCTGCTTTCTAGGAAATTAGAATGGCGTAGCCACCTCCCCACCTAGTACTGGAGGATTATTGTGAGAATAAAAAGAAATGATGAGCATTTAAATGCACAAAATTGCACTTCAGAAGTGAAGAGTGTAAGCAAAATCTAAGGAATTGTTATCTCAGCTTCAGCAAAAAATAGGTGAGGGGTTTGATGTTATTTTCACCAGTCCTGCACTCACTTACCTGGTAACCTTATCAGGTAGAATATCGTCAGCCCTGTACGTACGTTTATTTCTCAAGAGCAAAACAGATGGAGTATGTATGTATGTGAGTGTGTACATATGTGTGTTTGTAGACACAAAGGGTCCTGATAATGTCACTTTTTAAATTCTCTTTTAGAGGCTGATTTAGGCCTAAAATCAAAGTAACATCATAAGAAATACTGAGGAATATGAGAAAATAACTTGGTTTATGGGTCTTATTACTGAATACTGATGTCCAGGACTTTGTTATCATGTGGCTTTTGCAGTTTTTGCTAAAACCACCAAAATACAATATCCCAGAAGCTGATATTATTTTATATCTAGAAAATCCACAAGAACCCATGGAAAAACTACTACAGATAATAATAAAATAGCAGATTATACAATTAATGTACAAAAATTAATAGGTTGTTATATGTACAAACAAAAACCAGTTTGAATGGAAGAGAATGTTCCGTTTGTGATATCAAAATATGAAATAAAATTTCTAGGTGCAAACTTAATAAGATATGCCAAAAATCTATATGAGAAAAACTACAAAGCACTTTTTTAAGTCCCAAAAGTAGACTTGAAAGAAAAAAGAGATACACCATGTTTTGGCATATCAGTTATCATGAAGGTAATATACAAATTTAATACAATCCCAATATAAAATTTCATCAGAATTTTTTTTCTGGCACAAAGCAAGTTTACTACAAAGTTCATTTGAAGAACAAATAAGCAATAATAGCCAGGAAAAAAAATCTTAAAAAAAGAAAAACAATATGGGGAGTATAGGGAACTAGCTTATATAAAATAAAATCTCTACAATTAAAAACACTGTGGCATTGGCACATGACTAGAGAACCAATGAAACAGAATAGAAAATTCAGACATAGACCTAATGGCACATGGAAATTTAGTATACAGTAAAGGAGGCTTCTCAAATCGGTAAGAAAAGATAATAAAGTGCTGAGAGTATAACTGGCTAGCTATATGAAAAAAATAAAATTAGATCAATTTCTCACACCATACACTATATTAAAATCCAAATGGATTAGAGATTTAAATGTAAAACATAAAGCTCTACAAATACCATATGAAAATATAGATAAATTGCTCTAGAATTAGAGAGAGGGAAAATTTTTGCCACTATGACTCAAAGCCCAGAAGAAAGAGAAAAGGTTAAAAATTTTGATAACAATCAAAAACATTTGAATAAGTCAAAGCACCATGAACAAAGTAAAATACCAAATGATGAACTGGGCAAAACTATTTGCAGCTAATCACAAAGTGTTAATATCTCTGATATGTAAAGAACTTCTAAGAATGCAAGAATAGGGACTTCCCTGGTGGCACAGTGGTTAAGAATCTGCATGCCAATGCAGGGGACACGGGTTCGAGCCCTGGTCCGGGAAGATCCCACACGCCGCGGAGCAACTAAGCCTGTGTGCCACAACTACTGAAGTCCACACACCTAGAGCCCATGCTCCGCAACAAAGAGAAGCCACCACAATGAGAAGCCCGTGCACTGCAATGAAAAGTAGCCCCCATTCGCCGCGACTAGAGAAAGCTCACGTGCAGCAGTGAAGACCCAATGCAGCCAAAAATAAATAAATAAACAAAACTTTAAAAAAATAATAATAATAATGCAAGAATAAAGGTCCAATACCCCTGTAAGAAAAATAGGCAAGGTGATGTCAGTAAAAAGGTCGGAGTAAGAAACTGCAGAAGTCCACCCCTCCATAAAAGCAACTAAAACTCTGGCAAAAACTCAGAATCAAACATTTTTAGAACACTGGAGACAAACCAAAAGCTTGTTGAAACTTTGGGGCCACTGAATCAGCAAAAAGGGCTGCATCTCAGTAAGAACAGTGAGCTTTGTGGCATTTTAGTCCCATCACCTGTTGCTCAGCTTAACAGTAGCCTTGAAAGAAACAGCCCACATTCCAAGTACTGGTACTGATACCAGAGGGAGCAGAACAGACCTCATCCGGAAAGTGTTGTCCTTAGTTGATCTGTCCAGTGACTTCATGGAAGACTAGCTCAAAAGGTATGTTTTATCTCACCTACCTGGAACTCAGCCAGCACTATGACCACTACTCAAGGGCCATTTGTCAAAGATATTTACAGGCAAATGTTTTAATTGATGCTGTATGCAGCAATGGGTAACAGTTGGAAAAAACAATAGATTAACTAAAAATCTTGGAGGAAAGGCTGGGAAATGATACACATTGGCAAATAAGGGCTTTGAAAGGCTCCAACATATTCCTGACAATGTAGAAGGCCTTACACATAAACAGGACTGTGTACATGTTCAGGAAATACCTTAGAAGGTCTTACCTTCTCAGTTCTGACTGACCTTGACTCTCTGCACAAACAGGAAATGAAGGCTAGGGCAGAGTTGTAAACTGCCTGGCTTATTACTGAAAGTGTGCCCCAACATAAGAGAGCCCATGTGCAAAACCGGGGAGCTATTTTGTTTCTAAACATTCAAGGAAATCTGTATCTAACCATTAACTGACCACTAGGCTAATAGAACAGAAACTTCAGTGGCCACAAATGACAAAAAAGGCACACTTTTTAAAACTGGTTCAGAAAAGTCACTAAAAAGCCAACAACTAAAACAAGTAGAAACAACAAACCCTAAGGGAGATAGGGAATCTTATTCCTAGAGTCACCACATTACAGTATTCAAAATGCTCAGTTTTCATTTAAAAATTATGAGGCATGGAAAGAAACAAGAAAATACGGTCCATACACAGGGGTAAAGAAACAATCAATAGAAACTGTCCCTGAGGTAACCCAGACATTGGAGTTACTAGAAAAAGATTTTGAATCATCTATTTTAAATATGTTCAAAGATCTAAAAGAAATCATGCCTAAAGGACTAAAAGAAATCATGAGAATAATGTCCTACCAAACAGAGAATATCAATAAAGAGAGAAATTATTAAAAGGAACCAGATAGAAAATCTGGAGTTGAAAAGTACAATAAGTGCAATTAAAATTTTACTACAGGAGCTCAACAGCAAATTATTGCAGACGAAAGAAGCAGCAACCCTAAAGATAGGTCAATGGAGAATATCCAATCAGAGAAACAGAAAGAAAAAAAAAGAATGAAGGAAAATGAAAGAGTCTAAGAAACCTGTTGGACTCCAATCATACCAACATACACGTAATGGGAGTCTCAAAAGGAAGAAAGAAATGGAAAGGAAAAAAAGAATATTCGAAGAAATAATGGCAAAAAATAATTGGCAAAGCCCTCCAAACTCTCTTAGTATCAAACGAAATATTTTCATTAAATGCCCTTTGTTACTTAAAAAGATTAACTGTAACTATTTCTTCTCAATCAGGAAAGGTATGGTTAGGAAGAAGTCAACAAAGAATTATTACTTTGCAAAACCACATTGGAACCTGAGTCTTTTCTTCTAGAGGTAAGTATAGAATCACTGCCAATAGTTCATTAAGCTGCTTCTTTTTGGAATCATCTTCTGTTCTTGCTGACAGAAAAACTCCTGTCATGCCCCAAACTGGTGTGGAAAAATATCACCAGGAGAATTCAGCTCTCAGAGTGAGTGGTCTTAGCTGATCACCAAAGCAGAATATCCACAGAAAGACAGAGACCAAACCATGGGCTGTTTCTACATGACAACAAAACAAATGGCTGAATACATCAGTCTAAGGACTTCTCTCAGTCTCATGAAAGCTAGGGGAATTTGCACAATATTGATTTCTTTTTCTTCTCTGAACTGATAGAGCTGATGACGGATTTGGTATCATGTGGCTATAGCCAGAGTGTGCATTTATTAAGCATCTCGAACAGTTGGTCATATAAATGCTTTCTTTCAGTTCTTAAAAATTCAGCTCAAGGAGACCTGGCATCGATTCACATTCAAAGAGCTGCCAGAGTTAGCACAATGGCGGAAGGTGAAATTCAGCAGATACCACAGTGTGAAGAACAGCTTTGCTGGTTCCAGTCTCTCCTTTCTGTGTCTGCAGAAGTCCTTCCAGATGTAAGGAAACTGGCTCCATATGTCTTGTCTTTTCTATTTTAAATAGGTTTCCTGAGAGCTCTTCTGCAATCACAAATCTTTCTGACCCTTTCTAATTCATCACTGTAGAGATCAGTTCTCCAAAAACAGGGTTGAGTTTTGCCAGAAGCACTGAAGACATAATGTAAATTAAAAATCGTGCTAACCCTAAAACTGAACTTTTTTTTCCATTTAGGATGAACACTTCTTTGTTTTTTTGTTACTGTGCTCCTCTTAGTTTCTCCTAAAAACCATTTTTTTAATTTTGTGATGCCTGGAAAATCCTGGAATTAGGTGCGTGTGCAAGTATGTAACCAGGTCAGGTTTGGATCACACCTGAGTCCTTAGTGTACTCCCTGCACATGGGGCTTCCCTGCATCACTGGGTTACTACATGAAACGCTAATTGTCTATTTACCTGTCCTGCTGAGTGAACATGAGCAACTAAACCTCTCCATGTCTTTATTTTCTCACCTGTAAAGTGGGAAGGAATAAAAATATTTACCTCATGATATTGAGGAATGGCACACACTAAGCATTCAGTAAGTATTTTCTGCTATTATTGTTACTACTATTATTATCATTATTATTAGACTGTGAGCACCTTGAACAGGAGCATTTGGTCTAATTGTCCATGCCATGGTGCCTGGCACATACTAGGTGCTCAATAAGTATTGGGTGGGTGATTGAATGAATGAATAAATGGACAACTATTTAAATGAGCAAGCAGCTGTGAGAACAAGAAGGCAATGCACAGTCCCACTGAATTTGGGTTTGGGACTTGCTAGATCTTTCTGACAAGATATCCATTGGTCCTTCTATGTCCGATGGAAAAGGAGTGTGTGACTAGAACTGGGGGTGATGCTGGGACTCCATGCTTTATTTGTTGATGTAGTTATTAAAAGAATGTGCTCATCTGTATATTTGATACTGAAAGAGTGATGATGGCTGCCCAGCCAGAGAGATCTAGCACCTGGAGACACAGGAGGTATCCCAAGAACCTGAAGAGGATTCTGGAAGCGACAGCTATTGAGAGCTGCAGGTTCTGTAACTGAAGCTACTACTGATCATGTTGCCATGAAGGAGTTTCCTCAGAAAGATGTAGAAAACCAGTGGGGACCAGGGAAGAAACTGTGCTGGGACATGCTTTCATTGGGAGAGCCATGCCAAGAGACACTGTGGGTTCCACATTGGGAACCACACAACCAGAGACAGGAGACCACTGTGCTTCTGGTTCCAGGCCTCTCTGCCTTGCAACCCTTGACTTTCTGGTAGTGGGTGAAGATTATGTGTGTTTCGGTGTCTTCCTCCTAGGAGAGAGAATGGTGTGGATCTGGGCCATCCTACCCACAGAGAGCTCAGATGCTTGGTGAAGGATATGGGTCCCTGCCCCCCTTTTGTACTCCATTGTAGGTGAGGGAAATTTCCTAATTACCAATCACTACTTAATCCCTTACTTGCTTGCTTTTTATTTCTCCTTAGGGATTCAAATGATGGTAATACTTTAAAGCGCAAATCATGAAAGTTCATCATATTTATTCATTTTTTGCTAGAAGCTTACTCAGTAAGCCTGGGCAAGTTATTGAACTTGGCCTTCTTCTAATGTGGTTTTCCCATCTATGAACTCAGACTCCCTTTCCATTAAATATGGATAGTGTTAATCTCTACCTGCTGACTCTCCCCTTTGGGCTGGTGTTTTATATTCATGGAAGCTCAGCAAGGAACAAAATATAGAATTCAGTGTAGAGCTTCTGTCCATTGGGTTTTCATTCAAAATTCAACAGGTAGACAGAACTCCCTGCATAAGAAAAGGATGAGGTGATTCAGGGAAGGCAAGTAATGATGCTTAAATGTGGGCTGCCAGAGCTCTGAAGGCTAAAGAATGATCTTTTCAAAGAAAGTGAGTCTGGAGATGTGAACAGTGTTTGTCAAGGTCACGTTGAGTGAGTTTTGCAACCCCCAAAGTCAGCAGAGTCTTAGCTATGCAAACACAATAAACTCCCATTTGCCTGGAATCAGACTTGTATTTTTGTGCTCATTTTTATGAGATGGGGACAGATGGGTATTATACAACCGTATATGGGTAATTTATCCAAAAAACAACTAACCCAACAGCATAATGTCTAGTACCTTATGTGTGAAGATGATGCTAATAACGTCAGAAACTGCAAACAAAGGTCACTAAGCAAGCTCCCCGCCCTCACAGAAATGACCATATTGTTGGCGAAACAGATCAGCTAAAAACAAAAGACAAAATTGAGCAGTAGTATAAGATAGATTTTAAGGACTAGTCTCAACTAGAAAGATTGAAGGATTTAAGGAAAGGAAGATGTGATTTGTACTTGGAAGGTTTTGTAGCAAGTTGGAGTTTTGGCTGGACCTGGAAGATTGGGTTGGATTTGGGTCAGTGGAGAGGAAAAGGATAAGCAGTGGCCTTCAGGAGACAGCTCCCACTGTCTCATGAGAAGTGGTTGTTACATTTTTCAGGAATGATGTTTGCCAGTTGCTAAAAGCAGCCATTATTAAAAATTAAATTACAAAAACTTATAGTTGAATAAATTATATTTTATTTATAAATTAATTTTTATGTATAATATATAATTTAGTATTATACAGTATTATCTAAATAAATACTCAGAACTCATTAGTTCTTAATTATTTTACTGAATTTTGCTGTTATCTATGCTCTTGTGGTTATTTACACTATTGTGTGTGTAAGGTAGCAATGCTGTATAATAATGTGCTCCTGAACACCCCTTCCCAACTCCTTGCTGGGAGCACTTACAAAGCAGAAGTCTGCAAATGCTACAAATCAGGGCTTGATCTATTGTTTTGTTGGTTGTTTAGACTTAAGAAAATAATAGAAAAATATTAATAATGCAGATTAAACTTTTTTTTATATATTTATTATTATTTTTTTTTTTGGCTGCCTTGGGTCTTCATTGCTGTGCACAGGCTTTCTCTAGTTGCGGCGAGCAGGGGCTACTCTTCATTGCAGTGCGCGGGCTTCTCATTGCAGTGGCTTCTCTCGTTGCAGAGAACAGGCTCTAGGCACGCGGGCTTCAGTAGTTGTGGCACGCAGACTCATTTGTTGTGGCTCACAGGCTCTAGAGTGCAGGCTCAGTAGTTGTGGTGCACGGGCTTACTTGCTCAGCAGCATGTGGGATCTTCCCGGACCAGGGCTCGAACCTGCGTCCCCTGCATTGGCAGGCAGATTCTTAACCACAGCGCCACCAGGGAAGTCCCTAAACTTTAAAATATATCATGCTGGTAGTTGTTATATTGTGAATGACACCATAAAAATTGAAGAAATCTTCCAGCACTGGAAAATTATTATCTGATTGAGAAAAGAAGTCCCTCACATCACTGATGAACAGTGACGTTCCAACATGCTCATTCATGTAAATAAAAATATCACCCACCATTCATGAAAGAACTACAATGAGAAAGTTGGTTTTTAAACATTTACCAGTGCACCACTGCAGGAAGACCACATATAAAGAAATAACAGCATGTGCAAAATGGCAGAAGCTGAAATGCTCATAGCGAAGGGGATAGTGTGGTGGGAATAATGTGGGCTGTAGTCATGGGTTCAGACCCCAGTTCTGCTATTTACTAGCTGTGCAGACTTTAGAGAGGCACATAATGTTACTGACCCCAAGTTTCCTCATATGTAACATAGACAACAAAGTCAATCATACAGTGTTCTTAGAAGAACTAGAAAGAATATAGTGTTCAGTGCCTCAAACAGTGCCTGATGATATCACACACCCAATACAGATACTAATTATTATAGTCAAATATTCTAAAATCCATATAAAATCATTTGACTGAGCAGTGGGTTTATTTAACGGATGGGTGGAAGCACTGGGTTTTGAATTTCAGGTAAGAAGAAATGTGGAATTTATTATGTAAGAATTGGTGGGTCCCTAAGGGTTTCTGAACAGGACACTAATGTGAGTGAAATGTATCCTAGGGAGATGGTGACAGCATGGGTCTGTGGTCCAACCCCTTCTTCTACATGTGGGCATCTAGTATAGTGCTGAACAATAAACTTAATGTCCTAAAGACACTGGCAGATCCTTAATTGCCTTCCAAATGAAAGAAAGATTAAGTCATGTTTAATATAATTTTGGTGTAAAGTATACCTCAGAACATTCTAAATCTTTAGAAATGTATAATGTATCCCTGGTAGCTATAATAATGTGCAATTAAGCAAGAACTCCAGACTCAACCTCAATATTTTTCCTACCCATCACTCTCACTGAATTGATCACCAAGACCTGTGGTTCTACCTCCTTAATATCTCTTGCCCTACCTGCCATTGACCATCCACAGTGCCTTGCCTTAGTTACTGGTTAACAACCTTGACTTCACATTGGAATCACTTGGGGATTTTAGTAAAAATGTGCCAGTGTCTGTGTCCTACCTCCAGAGATTGCAGCTGAATTGGTCTGAGGTGGGGCTTGAGCACAGGTATTTTTCAAACGCCAGGATGTTCTACTATTCATCCAAGCCTTAGATCATGCTCACATTGCTGCTCACCTGAATCATGGCATGAGTCATCTGCCTGGGCCAGTTTTGATTTCTTCAAATCCCTTCTTCATCCTGCTTCCAGATCGATCTTTTAGAAACACTAATCTTACCACACCACTCTTGCCTTACAACTCTTCAGCACCTCCTCAGTACCCATCTAATAACACCCAAGCTCATTAACACCAACTTTCTTTAACACACACACACACAACTCTATAAAAGGGTTATGACAAATCCAAGAGATAAAAATTGAACCAAAGAGTGACCTAGCCTTGGAAAGATGCTGCAAATTCAGACGTTTAAAGACAGCGTTAATTCATCTGTCGATGGACACTGAGGTTGCTTCCACACCCTGACTATTGTAAATAGTGCTGCAATGAACATTGGGGTGCATGTGTCTTTTTGAATTATGGTTTTCTCAGGGTATATGCCCAGTAGTGGGATTGCTGGGTCGTTCTATTTTTACTTTTTTAAGGAACCTCCATACTGTTCTCCACAGTGGCTGTATCAATTTACATTCCCACCAACAGTGCAAGAGGGTTCCCTTTTCTCCACACCCTCTCCAGCATTTATGGTTTGTAGACTTTTTTTTGTGGTACATATATATAATGGAATATTACTCAGCCATAAAAAGAAATGAAATTGGGTCATTTGTAGAGATGTGGTTGGACCTAGAGTCTGTCATACAGAGTGAAGTAAATCAGAAGGAGAAAAACAAATATTGTATATTAACGCATATATGTGGAATCTAGAAAAATGGTGCAGTTGAACCTAGTTGCAGGGCAGGAATAGAAACGCAGACATAGAGAATGGACATGTGGACACAGAGGGGAAGGGGAGGGTGGAACGAATTGGGAGATTAGGATATATACACTACCATGTGTAAAATAGATAGTTAGTGGGAACGTGCTGTGTAGCACAGGGAGCTCAGCACAGTGCTCTGTGATGACCTAGATGGGTGGGATGGGGCAGGGAGGGAGGTCTAAGAGGAGGGGTTATATGTATACATATAGCTGATTCACATCATTGTACAGCAGAAACTAACACAACATTGTTAAGCAATTATACTCCAATAAAAAAATAAAATAGGTAAATAAGGTCCTAATGTGTAGCACAGGGAACTATATTCAATATCCTGTAATAAACCATAATGGAAAAGAATATGAAAAATAATATATACATGTATGTATAACTGAATCACTTTTTTGTATACCAGAAACTAACACAACTTTGTAAATCAACTATACTTCAATAAAAAAAAATTTTTTTTAAGTAAAAAAAAAAAAAAAAGATAGTGTTGAAATATACACCCCCACGTAACTGCTGTGCAATGCTGAATGCGATTGAGAGCTTTGGGAGGGAAACAAGTCCAAGAGGAGGAAGCAGCTCTCAGCCCCTATGGCCCAGTGCAAAGTGTGAGGAGATAGGGAGAAATGATAGCCTAGCAGCACCCAGTAGAGACTGCTCAGTTCAGCTTCCGACTCCCAACACATTCTCTGATTTCCCTCCTGTTATGGGTTGAATTGTGCCCCCCAAAATGTGTATGTTGAAGCCTTAACCCCTAGGACCTCAGAATATAACCTTATTTTTGAGATAGGGTCTTTACCTATGAAATCATCAGGTTAAAATAAGGTCATTACGTTGAGTGCCAATCTAATATGACAACTGACTTTATGAAAAGGAGAAATTTGGAGATAGGCACACACACAGGAGAATGCCATGTAAAAATGGAGACAGAGATTTGGGTGATGATTCTACAAGTCAAGGAATGCCAAGAGATTGCAGGCAACTACTCTGTACTAGGAAAGAGTCACGTATCAGACGTTTTCTCATCCCTTGGAAGGTACCAATCCTGCCCATACCCCAATCTTGGATTTCTAGCTTCCAGAGCTCTGAAACAATAAAATTCTGTTGTTCAAGCCACCCAGTTTGTGGCTTTTATTGTGGCAGCCCTAGCAAACTAATACACCTCCCAAGTCAGCTTCTTGATCTGACCCTTGCCTACCTCTTTAGCCACATCCCTCCTCCCCTGCCCCAGGTTTTACAATCCAGCCATATCCATCTACTTCAAATTCCCCAAATGTGCTATGTTCCTTCATGCCTCTGGGCTTGTGCCCAGGCTGCTCTGTCTACCTGGAATACCTACTCCCCTGCCCACTTCCACCTGGAGGTACCAATGAGCCCTAGAAGATTCAGCTCAACCCTCCCTTCTTCTGTTTCCCTACGCCCTTCTCCCTCCCGACCAAACTTCCACAGAATCAACCATTTCTCCTTAGATATACCTTATCTGTTGTTTGTCTCAGTCCTGTCTCTTACTCAGCCACTGCCCCAGCAACTAGTCCCAAGCCCACTTCAACCAGCTTTGCACACATGTGACACGACAGCCCCTCTCCTCAGCCCACGATGCTTGCCTCTCACTTCCTGGTCCAAGCGTTCTCTGATGCCAAGATTGGAACATCCACAGAAACCCACTGGACACACACATGAGCCAACCCAAAGACATGCAGGGAAGGTAACCTCTCTGGGGCCACTCATGGATAAAGTTTCCCTTTTTGTCCCCTGTGCAGACAGTTCTGACTCACGTTTCATAAAGCTCCTCAGAAGTTCCAGCGGATGGACCACTGGTCGCTTGGGCAGTGGCCAACTCCAGAAGCATCCCATGTATTGTTCTTTCCTCCTTCCCTGTGTTACTCCCCTAGTCCCTCCCTGACTTCTGATCCCTGGAATCATTTCCAAATAAATAAATGCATGTGTTTGTCTCAAGCTCCATTTTCAGGGAAAGTCAAGTAAGACACTGTGTTTATTTTGTATTGGCTTGGATTAAACTATGTGAAATTGCCAACATTTGACCATTCTTGACCTACAAAAATGCCAATTTCATATGATCTGACGAATGATTATTTGTTTGCATTTAGCTCTTTCCAACAGAATGTAAGCTTCTTTTTTTCCCCCTTTCATTTATTTATTTTTTAAATTGAAGTATAGTTGATAGACTGTAAGCTTCTTGAGGTCAGGAGCAGTATCATTCATTTCTCATCCCTGGCATCAACTACTAAGGCTGGTACTTAGCAGTCCCTCAATAAATGGTGAATGAGTATAGGGTGATCTTCTCAGGGTAGGTATGGAAAAGGGTAAGGGAAGAATTCTTCCGTAAATATTAGGACAATAAGCTGAGATCCCTACCTCACACTCTACACAAAAATAAAGTCAATATGAATTAAAGATTTAAATATAACAAAGAAATAATGTTTTAAAGTACTAAGAAAATAGTTTATAGCCTGCTGTGGAGGGAGTTATACTAACCATATTTCCAATGCAGAGTGGAAAGGGCTCCACTAGCAGAAGTGTGGGTGTTAGAGAAGCATCCAAGGCAGGCCTGGGGGCTCCTGGGGACGTGACCTCTAAGCTAAGTTCTGAGAGACAAATAGAAATTAGGCAGGAGAAAGGTTAGTGAGAGCGTGTTCTGGGCAGAGGGAAGAGCCTTGTGCAAAGGCACGGAGATGAGAGAGTTAAATGGAGGAAATGAAAGCAATTGTCTTGAAGCTCTCCATGTAGATACTAACTAATCCATGGGGATTAACACACCCTGGCTTTGGGGAAGGCGTGTCAAGTCTCACACAGACGGCAGCTGTGTTTCTTGGGGCAGGAGCTCAGAGTTAGATTTGGAGCCCATGCTGTCTTCTTGGGGGTGAACTGGGATCTGTGTGTAGGGCCAAATTGTTGCTGAATCCCTGGGGTAATTGCAGCTTTAGTCTGCACGCTGGCACCAGCTTTGACAAGTATATATGAAAACCGACCTGGCCCACTTGTTCACATAAATGTATATTTGTTGGATCCTGCAACAAATATACATTTATAAACACTGTCCATTCTTTTTTTTTTTTTTTTTTTTTATTTATTTATTTATTTATTTATGGCTGTGTTGGGTCTTCGTTTCTGTGCGAGGGCTTTCTCTAGTTGTGGCGAGCGGGGGCCACTCTTCATCGCGGTGCGCGGGCCTCTCACTACCGCGGCCTCTCTTGTTGCTGAGCACAGGCTCCAGATGCGCAGGCTCAGTAGTTGTGGCTCACAGGCCTAGTTGCTCCGCGGCATGTGGGATCCTCCCAGACCAGGGCTCGAACCCGTGTCCCCTGCATTGGCAGGCAGATTCTCAACCACTGCGCCACCAGGGAAGCCCCATTCTCTTTTAAAGCTTGTGAGAAAGCGGCCTAGTAAGTCACCCCGCTATGGCCCTGGAGCTGTTTGAATCGCCATCACCCAGCGTGGCTGAGAACCAGGGTCCAACACAGGGCCAGAGAACAGGGCACAAAGTAGGCTGGCTCTTTATTGTTCAGTCTAGACTTAATTGGAGACTATGGGTGCTACATTTCATGGTCTGTAACAATCAAAATCTTTTCCCCTACACAAAGTTCAATGCTTATATCACGTTTCCCCTAGGGAATTGCTCTACATAATAAGAAGATGGTTCTTTGAAATTCAAATTGATAAGTTAAGATAACTTTTTAAATTGTCCTGTTCCAAGAATTGGGCAAATTGAACCAACATACTTCATTTTACAATAACCATACAATACTTCACAAAGTGTCTTTAAAAGCCACTTAAAGTAGTAAGGTATGTGTTTTGCCGTGAAATCCTTTAAAACAAGGGAGTGAAGTAACAAAACACCATGATATTCCAGTATATTCCATGCCCCTTCAAGAGCAGTGGTGACTGAACACGGGTTCTAATAAGACCTTTCATGGTAGGCTCATCGTCTGTCATTTATAATAATGAAGAAAAGTCACGTGGCTTCAAAAACTTGGTCTGTCAGTAGAGGGTAGGCATAAAAAATTCCAATATTTTTTAAATCATCTATTTTAAAACACCTGTCTTCAGCCACTTATCTACTTTTTTCAGACATCTGATAGGATAAATTGGAAGAAACTGATCAAATAATATCATGGGTAACATACCCAAAGAATTTCTATAGTCATATATTTCCCAAGTTACAACTGTGTGTTATTTATGACTCATGTCAAAAATGCCTTAGGGCTTTTTCTCCTCAATTCCATAACAGTTTATTTCCCCAAAACCGTGCCCATGTTTTACAGCAAGGCCCACAGCAATAAAGCAAGAAAGCAGAAAAATCAGCATTTGATATCCACAGTTCAGCATTTTCTGCTACCTGGGACAATCCAGAGGACATCACAGAATGGGTCTTGGTGACCTTGCAGCAGCTGCAAATCACTGTGATCTGAATTATAATAGGCTCCTCTTCAATAATACATTACAGACTCAGTATACTTAGGCATCCTCGGGATTTCTCAGTAGGAACCAAAATTATTACAGCACACACCACATTTTTCTTATCACACAGCTTCCATCAATACATTTATGATCTCTTTAAAGCACACAATAGGGGGCACACCTACGCATCGTGACTACGTTTATCCACAAGTGCTCAGATAGACATGTAAGTCAATAAATTCTAAATAAAAGAACTAACTAAAATTCTTATCCAAGGGGCGAAAGCATGGCCGTTCACGTTCAAGATTTGTCCTAATAGAAACTGTGTTAGAAACTAGTCCAAAGCAAGCCAGTGGAGGTCAGCTGGGAAGGTCAAGGAAATGAAGGGGCTGCCATACCAGGAGGCGTCAAAAGGAGACAGAGCAAGACCCTTGGCATTAGCTGAGAATGAGTCCCCAGACTGTCGGGTGTCCCCATATTCAAGCAAGTCTGTATAGGATAGGATTCCACAATAAAAAGCAATAAAATACAAAGAGAAATGCAATGTCCCTTCAGACCCAAGTAAAGAACAACAAAGCCACACTGAAATGTCAGTGCCCATCGCTGGGAGTCCTGGTGGGGACCCAGCCAGACCCCAGTGCTCCCATCCTATCCAGCAAACACATGTCTCCTCCTCAGCTTCCTCATGAGCTGAGTGATTCACACACAACAGGAACAATTCAAGTCTGTCCCTCTGTATGATGACAAATTACTGGATGCCATGATTATAGAAATAGCTAATATGTATGGAGAGTCAGTTGGATAACAGACACTATGCTAAATGCTGTCTATCTATGACCTCATCAAATATTCACCTCAACTGAATGAGGCAAATATTATTACGATCCCTCATTTAATACATGAGAATCTTCAGTTTAGTGAATTAGACATCTCAGCAAGGGTCTGTCTAGTTCACCATCTTTTTTCCCATCTCTTTGATCTCCCCCATCTTCATCCCACAATCCAGAGAGATGGTTCCCCAGGATACATGTCTGTACCACCTGATTCTGTAGGTTGAGCCATTCAAAATCCCAAATCTGAATGGAGAGCAAGAGAGACTGGAAGTTGGTTGATGAGTCTTAGCAGCAGAGGCTGAAAAGAGGAGCCGTGAATTCAGGCTGCTGATATCCAGGCAGCCCTTGGGACCCATGAGAGACCCTCCAGCAAGCGCCCTTTTTCCTAAGCTAGATTGAGTTCTTTCTGTTCCTTGCTGTGGCTGCCATGCCTCTGATGGCAGGAGAAAAGAGGGACCCCCCCCCCGCCCCACTGGAGGAACTGAGAGGGGGCTCCACACCCCAGGAAGACCTTATTCTCCCCAGTCTTGGCACTTCCATTAGCAGGAGTCAAGAGGGAGCCCCAGAACTCGCATGGCCTGGCAAGACCCCCTGCCCTCCCTCCCTCCGCTACTCACATCTTGGCCACCACTGTCTGCCTTGTGGCCACCGGCTCTTTTATTCCTACTACATCAGCCACTGCAAGAAGCCCAGGGCTCCAAAGCATCTGGACGTCTCCTTTTCTGACCCTTGTCCTCTGCCATCATCCAACCCCAGCTCCTGAACGTGCAGGATCTACTGTACCTGCAGGATCACACAACCAATCCTCAGCAAAATCTCTGCTACCCTCAGCCTCCCCTGGGACCGTGCCCTTCGCCTCTTGCTGTAACTAAATCTGAGGATACCGCTTCTCCGGCAGTGCTTTCAGATGGTGGCCGTTTTCCCCTTAAACAACCAGACTGGAGATGGGATAACTGTCCTCTGCTCCTCAGTGCCTTTTCTAGACCTTTCTTCTTCCCAAACCCCCACCCCAGAGCTCTGTATCTTATGTCATCATGCTGTCCCCCCATTACCCCTCCTCATCACAATCATCCCCACTGACGCCCCAGCCCTAACATCACTACCCTCATTCCTCTAAGATTTTTGCTCTTGGCTCACTGCTACTCCCTCTAACAGTACCCTTATCAAAATTCTTGGTGATTTTAATATCCACCTGGATGATCTTGCCAATATTCCATTGTTTCAGGTCCTAAAGATCTTGCCTTCCACCCTACCTCAGCCACCCACTCCCATGGTCACACCCTGGACTTTGTCATTTATCAATAATGGCCATTTCAAGGATTTCACTCCTACATCCAACTGCCTATTTAATATCCCCATTGTCTCGTGGCCATCTCAAACTTAGTACATCCAAAACCAAACTCCTGATCGTCCCCCCAAACCTGCTCCAACTGCTGTTTTCCCATCTCAGTTAAGATCCTTAACTGAGCCCCATCCTTCCAAGCCGGTGGACCAACAACTTTAATTTTTCTCACAGCCCATATCCAGTCTGTCAAGACCCCATTGAATCTACCTTCAAAATATTTCCAGAATCCAACCACGTCTCACCAACTCACTACAACCACCCTGATCTGAACCACCATCATCTCTTACTTGGATTATTGCAGTAGCCTCCTAAATGGTGCCACTACTTCTACCCTTGCTCACTCTCCCACCTCCAGGCTCTTCGCAACCCAGTACCCAAAGCAGACCATCTAAAACATAAATCAAGTCATGTCCTTCAGTGTTTGCAAGCGCTCCATTGGCTTTCCACCACATCAAAAGTAAAAGCCAAATTCTTTATGATAATTTATAAGACCTTAGATGTGCTAATCCCAGCGCCTCTTGGACCTCCTCTCCTGCTGCATCACTTTGTTTACTCTGCTCCAGTGCCTCTGGCCTCCTTGCCATTCCTTCAACATGCTAGATGTGCTTCTGCCTTAGGGCCTTGCTCTTTCTCTTACGTCAGCCTGGAACGTTCTTTCTTGCAGATTTTTACTACCTTACTCTCTTCTCTCCTTCTGGTCTTTACTCAGATATTACCTTCCCATTGAGGGCTTCCCTGACCACCCAACCTAAAACTGCAGCCTCTCTATACCCTTTCTTCCTGCTCGGAAACTTCCTGTCCCCTTTTCTTGCTTTATTTTTCTTCATGACACTTAATTGTCATCTTCACGCTGTAAACATTTACTTCTTTTTTTAGTGTCTGCCTCCACCTGGTGGAATGACAACTCCACCAGGGCAGGGATTTTTGTGTTTTGTTCACAGCTACATCCTCAACAAACAGAGCAGTGCCTGGCACATAGTAGGCACTCAATAAATATTTTTGAATGCATGAATGAATAAATTAGAACTCATAGATTTAAGTAGATTAAGAAATTTCTCAAAGGCCACAGAGCTAGTAAGTGGCACAAACAGGACTCCAGCACACATTTATCTGAGGCCATACTGTGCTTTCCACTCACAGACTTCCCTGCTTCACGTGACCGTGTATGCTTGGGCTAGCTCACAAATAGACACAATCAGAAATGTTAAATTCTCAAGTGATGAGTTTGTTATACCCTTATTTGAAAGATGAAGGATAAAAAGGAGTCTGCATGGAAGTGTTTAAATCGGGGCAAATTCTGTAAAAGGCCAGTTGGTCAATATTTTATGCTTTGCAGGCTGTTTGGTCTCTGTATCAACTACTCAACTCTGCTATTATAGCACAAAAGCAGCCATAGACAATATGGAAACAAATAGGCATGGCTGTGCTCCAATAAAACTGTATGTACAAAAAACAGACGACGGACTAGATTCGACCCACAGGCCATAATTTTCTAACCCCTGGTTTAAATCTGTAGCATTGCAATTAGGAGGTCTGTGTTCTTATGTTTCAAGTTTTAGGCAATTATAGGAAGCAGTAAGGTAAAATAAAAAGAGCATCGACTTTGACTGGAAACAGTTCTGGGTTCAAATTCCAGCCCTACCACGTGCTAGCTGTGACATTACTTAGGAAAATTACCCAGCCCTCTGAAATTCACTTTGCTCATTCGTCAAAAGGGATAAATAATCCTTGTTTGGCAGGGCTGTTCTGAGGCATAAATGAGATGGTGTGTATACAGCAGCTGCTGAATTGTACGTAACAGTTTCTCTGTTCTGATGGTGGTGACGATGATGATATTGATGTTAGTATTATTAGGTGACTCTGATGAGATCCCACTAGACTATGAATTCCTTGGGTCCAGGTCTCTCTCTTTTTTCATTTTGAGGTCCCCTTAGCAGGTTCTGGCCTGGAGATTTGGGTACCAAGCATTTTGTAAAAGACAAGTGAAAGGACACATCACTTTACATAATGCCTGCTAAACTACCGAACCCAAGATGTAACATAGACTTAAAAAAAAAAAAAACAATGAGTTCTAGAAGAGTTCAAGCCCATGAGGATTAAGGACATAGTAGCCGTGAATTATGATGATAGCAGCATCGGGGGGAATATTAAACCAACGCAGTTTCACCCTTGCGTTATCTAGTCCTCAGCTGTTCTGTGGTAGACGTTGTAGATTGCCTCAGGCATTTCCATTCCGCCCCTCCCCGTAGCCTTGCCGCACACACTAGAGTCAGGAAAACAAGACTGCACTTCTGTGATGCTCTTAGATCTCAGGCTCCTCTGTCACCTGGCTTCCACCAAGCAGACAACCCCCCCCCCCACCCCAGGAGATCTGGAAATCCTCAGTGAGGCGGCTTTTCCACTGGCAGAACACCCAGCACATATTGCTGCTGGCTTGGATGCTGGCTGAGGCTGAGTAGTCCTGCTGCAGAGACAGAGGTTTCCCTTGCTGACTTCCGGCAGAGGTAACAGCCTCCCCGGTGGGCTAATCCTGCAGCATCGTCCTGAGAGTCACTTCTGGGAGCTCAGCCCAGAGCCGCCTCCTCTAGCCTGTCCAACAAAACGTTTTCAATCTGTTTGTATTAAAACTAACGAGTGACTGCTGCCAGCTGGAGCTGAACCCAGACTGAAACTGCTCCTTTTTTAAGAGCCCAGCTGGCCAATTCAGATCGTCAAGTTTCTTTTGTAGCGTAGAATTCACTCAAGATATGACCTCAGACTGGTTCCTTAAACAGGAAGGAGAGACAGACCTGCCCCTTCTAACCAAGTGGGGTGTGGGGAGAAGGACAGAGAGAGGAGACGCGGGCAATGTGGCACATGCATCTAACCTCTCTTCTCTGGGGCAACATCCAGAGGGAGAAGGTGTATTAAGCAGAGTGCAGCCAGCCAAAGCAGAAGGGGCTTCACGCCCTGCTCCCCACTGGGAGCACGCCATGGGCAGAGCCCTGGCAGGGTACCCGCACATCAGCATGGGGTGATCACAGAGCTGGCTCTCCTATGGCCTTGAGGTTTCAGAAATTTCCACATACCTGTGGAAGAGGGTGAGCTGCAATGAACAAATTGGAAAGCAATGTGCAAGACACTATAATTTTTGTATTTAAAAATGGGCTCTCTATAGCGTATTTGGGTACAAACATTTTGCCCAAAAAATCTGATGTTCTATGTTAAGTTGTGAGCCGTGGATACTTCCCACAGAAAGTGGGAAAGAGTCAGGGGGAGGGGAGAATCTTCACTTTTTCCGTTATAATGGTCAATATTGTGTGAATTTTTTAAGTTAACATGGAAAATGGAAACAGCCAGGTGTGCGAAGCTATGTCAGGAGCTGTTAAACATCATCTGCTGGAGGAAATTTCTATTCAGACTTGGCTGTTAACACAGACATTCATATTCTAAAAGTTTCCCCTCTGTCATTTTTGAGAAAATGTAAATTGATGACATCAAGATGGTAGTGGGTCTGTACCCTAGACCCGTGGTTCTCTAACTTGAGTTTCTGTTTCAGTGCATCTGGGTCGAGCCCAAGAATCTGCATTTGCAGCCTGTTCCCAGGGGCGCTGTTGCTGCTGATGTGTGGACCACACTCGGAGACTCTCTGATCTAGACCCTCACTGCCTTAACTGTAGCCCCAGACCAGCAGCTGGAGCATCACCTGGGAGCTTATTAAACATGCAGAATGTTGGTCCTGAGCCCAGGCCTCCTGAAGCAGAAGCTGCATTCTAACAAGACCCCCAGGGGGTTCACAGGCACGTGGCAGCTGGAGAACCTGCTCTAGACACCCAGAACCCTTAGCCCCACACTTTGAGATGCTTCCACTAAGCAAAATAGCCGTCCATGAGCTCTCCCTCCACGTCCTGGCCCTGTGGTGCTGAGGCAGGACAGTGCCCCCTCAGTGGCCTTGGGGACAGGGGACAGGAGGAAGGAGATCCCATCCACGGTAGGAGAGACCTCGGCCACAGCCTCTGAGTGACGTGTAGTATGGGCACATTTCCACAGCCCCCGTGGAGCTGTCTTTTCAATAGTGCTGCTGGGTTACATCCTCCTGAGCTCACAGAGAAGCAGAGGCTGGACCCCATTCTGGACAGAGCTTCCCAGCAGCACCAGCTGGAGACTCCATCCAAGGTCCTCCACCTCAGTCAGGCCGTCTCAGAAATGTGCAGTCTGCAAAGCTACCACTCAAACAGAATACAACCCAGCCAAATGGAAGGCCCTCTGGACATTTCAGAGACAAAACAAGCATGATTTCCACCACTTAATTCATCCTGGAGCCCCCACGATGAGACGGATTATGCAGGCCACATGCCAAACCCAGTTTCACTGCCATATGGTGGTCAAGCTGGCTACGTCTAGATCTTTAGTACCATCTGATTAGGCCAACTAGCCTCCTGACATATACACTTTGTTCCTACAGCCCAGGGAGACTCAGAGGAGAGTACCTGCTGCCCTCTCCCTTCCTGCCCAGACTTGCCTCTGGCCCCTTCCTGCTTCAGGGATTACCCACGTATAGGATCCCATGCAACCCCACAGGAGACAATCACATCAAGGCAGAGCTCTCTCCCTAGAAGCCGAACCAGGAGGAAAATAGAAATTGTGAACAAACAAACAAAAAGGCTTTCAGATGATTACATAGGCTGTTTTTCTCTATTCATCCACAAAGATGTGTTTCTCCATAACTCACTGCAAAGTCCCAACGCCTCCCACAGAGAAACAGAGTTGTGATAACTGGTCTCCAAACCACAGGGTCAAGGATTGGATGGCGTGCTGAATATCTGAACAAAAAATCAACTTTAAAATTGGAGGAATTAAGTAAAACAATAATTTCCACATGAATAAGCAGGTATAAGTTGTTCCATAAATTGTTCTAATTGTGGTTTAAAAAAAAAATCCTAACCCTTCTCAACACTACCACTTGAGGTTTACTGAAGGCTGGCACCAATACTAGACCTTTCAGGATTACCTTACTTATTTTCACAACAATTCTCCGTGGTGGAAGGAGCTGTTTTTACTCACAGCACCTCAGACACCAAATGTGTGGGCTTTTTTTCACACCAACGCCCAGTTCTCCAAACCTCCAACACCATCTGGGTGACCTACAATTCAATTCAAGTCTGACACTAATGACCTGGAGTTAGCGTCAGATCCCACAGGTTAAAGGGCTCAGTCCCACAAGGCTGCCCTCACTGCAGAGGGCAGATGCAAGCACTGGGTTCCCAGGGGACCCACACTTCTGTCTGACTTGGCTACAAAGTCAGGGGTTCCCACAACCCCCCTTTCAGCTTTGATAATTTGCTAAGTGGTTCACAGAACTCAGGAAGACACTTCACTTAGTGTCACCAGTTTATTATAGAGGATACAAGTGAAGAGCTAGATGAAGAGGTACATCGGGAAAGGTCCAGAAGGATCCAAAGCACAGGACCTTCTGTCCCTGTAGCACTGGGTTTCACCACCATCCCAGCACGTAGATGTGGTCACCAACCCCAAAGCTCTCTGAACCCCATTGTTTAGAGGCTGAATGGACGTTTGATTACATAGGCATGATTAAATCACTGGCCATTGTTGACTGAACTCGACCTGCAGCCCCTCTCCCCTTCCTAGAGGCTGAGGCGTGGGGATGAAATTTCCAAGCCTCTAATCAAGTCTTGGTCTTTCTGGAGACTGGTCCTCATCCTGAAGCTATCAGGGAACCCATTAAGAATTACCTCCTTAAAATAAAAGACACTCCAGTACCCTCATCCCTCAGGAAGTTGCAAGGGTTTTTAAAGCTCTGGGCCAGGAAACTTGGTCAAAGATCAAATAGCTTCCTATGATAGCCAAGTGGGTACTGTTCTCTCTTTTTTACAGGTGGAAACACTGAAAGTTAAAGAGGCTAATTAACTTGCACAGGGTCATAGAGCTAGGAACCTGGATAGGTTGATTAGAGCCTCTATGCTTAATCGTTAGACTATATTGCCTTCCAATCTTACGGTCTAAAGGGGAACCTCCCTTAAGAAAAGAATAAACACAATAATAAAACGAACATCCAAACACTTCGGGAAATATTGGAGGGGCCAACCTGGCTTTGTGTCAAGGTAACCCCTGAGTAACATCATTACATATGTCTATGGTGTGGCATGTTTGGGGGTATGTTTAGGAGGCTCGGCTGGCTCATGCACTGTTTTGATAAATGGGGAGCAGTCACTCCCATCATTGGCAGGGAAAGCAAAATTATGCCTCACCTCCAGACCAGCTCATCACGGTGCCAGCTGCAGAAACACTTCATCTGGTCATGACCGAAGCATTAGTGCTGACTGCTTTGACGCATGCAGAGGCCCCAGGTCAGCAGCCCAGACTGACAGCACAAGGAGACTTCCTGCTCTTCAGTCCTATCTACGAGCCTCATTCCTCATTGCCAGGATGACAGATTGCCTTGTGTCACGCTGGGGGAAAACACACACACGAGCACACACACAAACTGGTGATGCCTGAAAGGAGTTCAGCATCACTAGATAAGCATGAGGTAACAGAAATCAAAGAACTCTGCCTACGTTCGTTGCAAATGGAAACAGGCAGTTGGTTTTTATTATTAAACCAAAGGATGATTTAACACGCGTTGGAGAGCTGGCTACTTCCTCATAGCCTCATAGGAATCATCTTTTTGTAAATGTTAGCCTCGTAAGTCAGACATAATTCAAGGTGGGGAGGGCAATGCCATTCATCTATAAAGTGCATCAAACACCTAAACTCATAAGCATAAAAGAGAAATAGAAGGCGAGGGAAAGGCAAATGGGAGTGTTATGGAAAGAAAAGCCAGGTCAGTGTTTGAAACTTGCTGCACAGCAAATAATATATAGCACAGTAAATCACAAATTGACTCAAATGTCTTGTTGAGACAAAATAGAGCTAAGGAAATTGGAATTATGAGCTGATTTATAGTGGTCATAATGATAAATACCAGGTATTGAGGATCTTCTATGTATCAAACAACATAGATATTATTCCCATTTTACAGATGGGGAAAGTAAGGCTTAAAGGGGTTAAATAACCTACAGTAGATGCCACAAATGATAAAAAGCAGAGCCTGGATCCAAATCAAGCTTGAGCTGAATCCAAAGCCCAAAATTTTTTTAGAATACATGGGAAATGGCTACAAATTTTTTTAAGACTACATATTGGAAAATGGCATCCAATTTGAGATGTGCCTAGAAGGGCCTAGGGTGACCACCATTGGTGACCTGTCCACCATCCTTTCCCCCTTTCTTCTTTCTTGTCCAAACCTCAGTTATGTTGTATAATCGTCCAATTTCCAACTTCCAAAGGAGAGTCCTGATTGAACTAAGAGAATCTGTGACTGGCATTCTCCTAGTCACTGTTATTGATCTAGTGGTGGGCACATGACCTTAGATGGCAGTTACACTAAAGAGAGGAACATGTATTCAAAACTTGGAAGATACTCTTGTCTTTCCTCTGGATAGAACAAGGAAGCATGTTGCCCTTTGGCTAATTGGCAGCCATATTGTGACCATGAGGAGAACCATGTGAAGACAAAGCCAACACCCCAACAATGGCATTGTGGCAAGATGGAAAAAAACACGTCTGTAAGAAAAAAACCCGTTGAGCTGCTGACTTAACCAATTTTTGAAACTGTCATACTTCCGAATTTCTTATTTTGTAAAATAAAATGTATATTTTTAACTAGTTTGAGGCAGAGTTTGTCACTGATATATAAAAGCAACCTAATTTATATGTGTCCCCTGCCCAAATTATTTCCTTTAATAGTTTACCAAGTCCCCATGTTCTACAATTAGATTTAGTCCTTTTAATACTTGTGTTCTCTAAAAGGTAATAGGTAAATAATTATATAACCTTAGAGAGGGGACAATTTTTCTTCGTATTGCACAAAAGGAAATGATTTATAAAGGAAAATATTAATACATTTAACTACATAAAAAGTCAAAACTTTTTAATGTAGAAATACCATTAATAAACTTTAAAGGGAAACAATAAACTGGAGAACAATTTTTCTGCATACAATACCAAGAGTTAATATCACTTCTGTATAAAAAGCTCTGAAAATAGATGAATACCTTAAGAGAAAAATATGCAAAGAATACAAACAAGCGATGGCCATTAAATATATTTTTTAATGTTTAATTTTACTACTAATCAAAGAAATACAAGTTAAAATATAAATACTATGTTCATCTACCAAATTTGAATTGGTTATTTTTTCCTTAAAGGAATAAAGACTACCTTATTAAAGAAAGGACTGCCTTATTAACTCAGCTACCAGTTGAGGTTCCTCAGCCCTCCTCATTCTTCATCAGACCAGCCCAGGCTTGCTTTCACAACAGAGGCAGGGGTTACGAGAGAGAGGGTGGAAGCACACAGGCCTCTTGAGGCCTGGGCTCAAAACTGGCAAACCATCACGTCCACTGCATTCTATTAGCCAAAACATGTCACAAGACCAGCATAGACGGAGGGGAAATGGACTCTGCCTCTCGATGGGGGGATTTGCAAAATCATATTGCAAAGTTTCTGAGTCAAGGAAGAGTTGGAGAATTGGGTCCACTTTCAATCAATCTGTCACAAGAATGTACTCCATTATTCCAATTATACTTTAAAAAATCATGTGTATCTATCTAAAATATATATGCATAAATATATGTGATATGTGGATAGATAGAACATCCATAGAAATCTACTCTCAACTGAGCAGGCTCTACACAGAAGAGAACACCCAAATAGCCAATGAGTCTATGCAAAGATGTTCAATAGCACTAGTCACTATGGAAATGCAAATTAAAGCTATAATGAGACACCATTACCTACTCACCAGAATGGCTAAATTTAAAACAAACACATTTTTTAAAACTGACAACACCACATATTGGTGAGATAGGGAGTTACTGGAACTCAGATACTGCTGGTGGGAATGCAAATTGGTAGAACCATTATGAAACTTGTCCGTATCTACTCAGTTGAACATATGTACACTCTATCACCCAGCAATTCCATTCCTAGGTATATACCCAAAAGAAATGCACATATGTGCATAAAAAGACACGATTAAGAATATTCATAGATGTATATTCATGATAGCCAAAATTAACCAAAACGTTCATCAACAATAGAATGGATAAAATGTGAGATTTTTCTCAAAGCGGAATACTACACAGCAATGAAAAAGAACAAATACTGCTACTAGCAACAACGTTGATAACTCTAACAGACCCAATGTTGAGCAAACAAAACCGGAGCCCAAACAAGTATATACATCCACTGCATGCTATTAACCATTGCACATGCGTAAAACTAACTTGTGATCGTAGAAATCAGAATAGCAGTTACCTTTGATGACAGAGTGGTCCAGGCACGGCACAGAAACCCATCACAGAGCTCCCCGGAAGAGGGACTGGCTGGGGCAGGCTGAGGGACAGGTAAGAGCCTGCAGGACTGCCCGGTGGGAGAGGCCTAGCCTCCATGGGGGCGTGGAGGGGGAGGGGACGCTGAAGGCGCTCAGCAAATGACAATAAGCCCCGCTACTTGACAGTGACTGCAGAGGACCCCAGCGCATATGTGCGCAAACAGCAGGCCCTGGTTTATAGCAAAACCAGCCTCGGTGCCGGTGCTCTGGCAGCTCTTTGTTACCCAGCTCCTTCCTGCCTTGCCCCCACCGCCCCACCCCACTCCCCCAGCCCCGCGCTCTGGTTGAGGGCAGTGCTCTGCTCCATTTTGTGTCTTCCTGACCCTTTCAATCATCAGCACACAGCACAGCAAAATCCAGAATGCCTGCTTTAGTGAGTGTGGGTGCAGAGAAGTCAGGAGAAGCAACAGTGAGTTTGAAGGGACCCAGATATTCCCAGCTGAAAGAGCTCTTTCTCATGGTTCACTTCCATTTCCCTCTCCTCTTCAACTTCGATTTTCTCCATCTAATCCCTCACTGTCAACACATTTAGAATTTTCTCACTGATAAGAATGAGATCCATGTTCCCGAGGCTTGGGGCTGCCTAACGGATGTTCGGGACAAGCTACTAGGAAGGATAAGTAAAAGGACAGAGCTCACTCAGGAGCACTCTGCAAATAGATGACTATCTCAAGAGGAAAGCATGCAAAGAACAGGAACAAGCAATGACCATTAAATATATTTTTAAGGCTCAATTTTACTAGTAATCAAAGAAATACAAGTTAGAAGATAATACTATGTTCATCTACCAAATTTGGTTATTTTTCCCTTTAAGGAGTAAAGACTACGTTATTAAGGAAAGGGCTGCCTTATTAAGCCGCTACCAGCTGAGGTTCCTCAGCCCTCGTCATCCTTCATCAGACCCGCCTGGGCTTGTTATCATGGTCGGGGTGCGGGGGGAGAGACAGGAAGGACACAGGCCTCTTGAGGCCTGGGCTCAGAGCTGGCGAACCATCACGCCCGCTGCATTCTGTTAGCCAAAGCAAGTCACAAGGCCAGCACACCTTAGGGGTAATGGACTCTGCCTCTTGATGGGAGGATTTGCAAAATCATATTGTAAAGGTTCTAAATACAGGGAGACGTGGAGATTTGGGGCCCATTTTCAATCAATCTGTCACAAGCATATACTACATTATCCCAATTATACTTTTAAAACTTGTGTGTATCTATCTAAAATATATAATACATAAATATAAAAATATATTTTATATACAAGTATTATATTTTATATAAATATATACTATACACACATATATGTGATATGTGAATAGATAGACCAGACAGATAGATGGATTAGGCAGATTATTAATACAAATCGTGGCATTTCCATAACAGCTAGGGACATTTATGATGCTGTTTATCCAGACGTTGTTCAAGAATTTAAAAATGTGCCACCGTTTGCCCCATAGGGGTTTTAAAATACATATGAATTTAACCAGTGTAATGTTTGAACGTGTCTGGCCTCTACCAAGACAGGTCAATAACAAATTTGACTTACTAAATACAGCAACGTAAGGCACTGTTGTCTGCAAAAATCACTTACAATAATCAAATGAACACAGAGAGAAAATGATGGGAAACAGTCATTTTCAAGGTGGAAAATCAAATACTGTACCTTTTCTGGACAGATACAACCCGCTGCAGAAGCACAACACTGATTTGCTTTTCAGCCACAGGGACCCATTCTCCTTATAGCCGTACATAACAAAGTCCTAGGATAATGTAAATAAAAACATAAACCTTTTGCAAGTAGAATCTTGGGAGACAATTTTGACCTCGTTGCATCCCACACCATGTAAGCCAACCAATGCCCCAGCTAAACCCTAACCCAAATAGACAGGGATTGCACAAATTTTTTACAGGCCAAACTCACAGTAACTTCCAAGTACCCTGCTAGTTGGCCTACCTGACTCCTGAACAATACCATGACTACCCACATAACAAAGGAAAGACCATTGTTAAGAGGTCCTGCTACCCTCAACTGTAATCCTCTTGAGAGATCTGACGTTCTAAACAGCATGATCAACCTCTTTAGCACCCAGCTGACCTCAAAGATACTAAACTCTAGCTTTTATATACCAGTTAAATGAAAACATATATTCTTCTTCTGTCCAACTATAGCTATGTTTACCAAGGGCTGTAACTGGGCCTGAGTCTAAACTGAGCAGGTTTATTTAATGGAGATATTCTATGCAACAACTGGACGTGAAAAGAAAACAGGAAAGAAACAGAAAAGCCAGAATGCAGATGTCTGAGGAATCCAATCCTATTTAATTTTCATAAGATTATTAAGTCCCAATAGTACATAGCAGTTACAAACTCTTCATTCATTTACCAAATCAATGTGCCCTGATCATCAGCTGTGAGCTAGAAACTGTGCTGGGTGCTTGGGGTTTGGGGGGCAGGGGGAGGAGCAGTGATTATTAATAAGATATAATCCCTCGCTTTGAGAAGCTCAGTTTAGAGGGAAGGCCTGTGTGAGGTCATTATGAGCCAGCGTGCAAGTACTCCGAGTGAGACTTATTACTATGCTAGAACACACATTTCCCAGGGCCTCTAACAAGCACAGTAGGCTGGTTAATGGCCACCCAAAGATATCAGGTCGTAATCCCTGGAACCTGTTACCTTATAAAGAAAAAGGATCTTTGCAGATACAATTAAGGATCTTGACATCAGGAAATTATTCTGGATTACACTAGTGGGCCTGGCTAATCCGATCACAAGCACCCTTATAAGAGAAAGACAGAGAGAGGCGTGACACAGACACACAGAAGAGGAGGTGATGTGAAGACAGAGGCAGAGACTGGAGTGATGCAGCCACAAGCCGAGGAATACCAGAAGCCACCAGAAGCTGGGGAAAGTCAAGGAACAGATTCTCCCGCAGAACCTCTGGAGGAAATGCAGCCCTGACGACCCCTTGATTCGGACCCTTGATTCCAGAATTGTGAGCGAATAAGCCTTTGTGGTTTTGAGCTACCAGGTTTATGGCAACTTGTTCAGCATGTGCAGGAAAATAGTATACTACGAATTGGAAAAGACTTTCAAGAAACAAAAAAATGCATGAGCTGAGTGTAGAAAGGGTGTGGGGATGGAAGGCGAGAAGTCAACGCTGATTATGGCTCGTGTGTAAAATGCAAAAGGGTGAGAGACGAAACTAGCCATGGAGAGCCCAGTATGTTTTTGTTTAAGTTGTATTTCGCTTGACGTTTCTTCATAGTGAATGAGGGAGAGCTATTGCAGGGTTTAAGTCATTTACATCTTAGAAAGTTCTCTCTATCCGCACTGTGGAACCTTTCTCTCACCACCCATCCCCAAATCCAGTCTGTCAGAAATTCCTATTGGTTCTATATTCCAAATGCATCTTAATTCTTACTTCCAGCAGTTCCCTGGCAGTCCAGGGGTTAGGACTCCAGGCTTTCACTGCCATGGGCCCTGGTTCAATGCCTGGTGGGGGGAGTTAAGATCCCACGAGCTATGTGGGATTAGCACACAGTAGGTTTTGACACATAGTAGGTGCTGGATAAATATCTGATGAATGACTAAGTGAACAAATGAATGGGGAAAGGACTGGAGCAGAGGTCAACCTGAGGCTGAGAAGCCAGATGAACTCAGAACACTGCAGAATAGTCTTGACTCTGAAATGATGTGTCATAAAATTATGGGATCAATGACAAGCCTTTGAAAGATGACTTAGAAGGATTGGCAAAAGAAATCTATTGGTCTGAAAGTAAACTAACCCAAGTAGTATTTGCTAATGCAGAACCAAATTGTGTCAAAGTTCAAATAAATTTTGGTAAATATTCTGAGAATTGGGCTTAGAAGTCATTCAACAAATATTTATCAAGTTATTATTGTGTTCAAGGACATTCAAACATTAAATCTCAAATCTTTATAATTTGATAAGGGAAATAAGATGTCTAACAGGTTGTAACATAGCCTAGAGGGTTTTTTTACAGTAGGCTGTTACAAGAATATTCATAAGAATACAGTAACTACAAACAAACAATGCAAAGAAAACCATTCTCATATACTGATTGCTTGAGTAGAAATTAAACCAAGATTTCTGTAAAGCTTTTTGGTAATACATACCAATTGCCTTAAAAAATATTCATTCCCTGATCTAAACTAAAGAGAAAAAATGCGTAGGAAAAAGAAAAAAGAAAAAACACACCAAAATGTTAACAATGATTATTTCTGAAGAACAAATCACCAAATTTCAGTGTCTTAACCTAACAGTGTATCCTATCCATGTAAGAGTATAACCCAGTGTTCCTAGTCCACAGGTGGCTCTCCTCCATGCAGTGTTTAAGGGATCCAGACTCTTTCCATCCTGTGGTTCTTCACATCCCCTAGGGCCTCATGATCAGTTGCATCCTTTCAGCAAAAGGGGAAAAGATTATGAATAAAGCACACCTATTTCTTCAGTCTTGGCCCAAAAGTGAGATATATATATATATATATATATATATATATTTGCAAAAGGAAGAAAGTTAATAATCTTTGACCCAGTCACCCCATCTACAAATCTATAGTAAAGAAATAGAGTTGTGGGAAAAATTATGCTAGATAGATGATTAATAGATAGTTACATAGATAGATGCATAGATACCTACAGAGATATATGGCAGTAGATAGAAAAAGATAGGGGCATAGATTGTGGCAGAATTATGAAAAAAAAAACAACAAAAGAGTTCCGCCAATAAAGGAGTGCTCCATCCACATTGTGAAGTATTATTCAATCATAAAATATTTTCAGCAGTATACATAAAATAGTAATTAAATGGAATTTTTACTGGCCTATGTTAATCTATCCAATTAGAATTTATATTTTAAATGATGATACCTAATTTGGCCTAAGTGCAGGGATACGTTAGCAGTCTAAATAGGTAATCTTTTTCAAAAGCAATTGGGAATAAGTATAAAATGTCTTTGTCCCAGCAATTGTATGCTAGGATTTATCATAAGAATAAAAGTACAGATGTACAAAAAGAGTCACTTCTATGAATGCTAAAAATGTTGATTAAATTTTCCCTGCAAAAAGAAAAATTATGAGCAACTTAAATTTACAATTTCTGATTCTTTAAATATATTCTGATATATTCTGGTACATTCATGTGATGGATTACAATGTAGCCTTTTTAAATGTGCTGTAGAAGATTATTAAACAGTATAGAAAATATTCACAATGTGTCAAGTTAAAAAAACAAGTTTCAAAGTAGCATGCACAGTAATTTATATGAATAAAATATTTAGAAGACTGGAAATGTATACATCAAAATGTTGAGTTATTTCTGAGTGGTGGGACTACACATCCTTTTTATTTTATTGCTTATGATTTCTCTCCCTTTTTCAACATTTCAACAATAAATATATAACACTTTAAAATCAGGTTTTAAATATTGTACTTGTATTTTAATAATATTGGGGGAAATTCTCATAATGATACTGAACAAAGTAAACTGCTAAACTGTACACAGGGTGTGATTCCAGTTGTATGTGTTCACAAAAAAGTATATACTGGAAGAAAAGACATCAAAATGTTAACAATGTTTATTTCTGAGTAGTAGGGTTGCAGTTCAGGGGGAAATGGAGTAAGCAAGTCCCTCCCTATCTCTCCCCTACTAAATGCAGTTGTAAAATCTGAACAGAATACAAGGAGCAGTGATTTAAGGATTCCAAAAATAAAGTAGCAGGAGGATTGAGGAAGATCAGCATTTGGAGTGCCCCTGAACCAACTTACCATTTTTCAGACTCCAGTGTACTCTTGTCTGGGCTCAGGGGTTACAGGGGAGAGTAGGCAGGGAGGAGCCACAATCAGCCTTCCACGCAGACAGACAGCTGTGGGAGAAACCCTCCAGCTCTGGCTCCAGGAGCGGTAAACGGGTCTGCTGGTAGTAACGGTACTAGCAAAAGGGGCCCACAGATGTGTGAAACACTGAGGGAGGGAAACTTTCTCCTCTGATCAGAGGAGCTGTATTCCCAAAAGAATGGCACAAATCCCGTTGCTTTTTTCTCTCTCTGTCCTCCCAGCACTTGGTCCTGAAGGCAAACACAAATGTGGGAGAGCACAGCAGAGCAGGGTAAATAAAACCACGGCTTTCTGGGGTAAGTACCAAAAAGAAGACTCCCAGGGACTTGAATGCGTAAAGAAATCACAGAGAGAAAGGAGCTTGGAAAATCAGTCCCATAAAGTTGTTGATAAACCCCTGGGCTCACTGCCAAGCTGCACATGCACAGACATAATCCTAACCAGCATAACAACTTTGAGAGCTGTACTAAGAGATAAACGACCACCCAAGTGTCAGCCTGGTGGCACACACGGGACAGGTCTGAATAGCACTGCAAAGGCTTTGAAAAAGAGCTGACATTGAAACCACAGCCCACAAAAAGCTGGTTAAGAACTTGCAGCCTGAACCCAAATGGACCAGTTGCCTTCTAAAAGAAAGTACCAACATACTCCACAGAATTTAAACAACACCCAAAGTCACATAACATAAAAGTCAAAATGTCTAATATGCAATCCAAAATCACTTGGAAGATGAACAACCAGGAAAATCTCAACTTCCATGGGAAAAGATAAGGAACAGATGTTAACACACAGATGACACAGATGTTGGAATTATCTGATTAAGACTTTAAGAAAGCTATTGCACCCCAATGTTCATAGCAGCATTATTTACAATTGCCAAGATATGGAAGCAACCTAAGTGTCCATCGACAGATGAATGGACAAAGATGTGGCACATATATAATGGAATACTACTCAGCCATTAAAAAAATGAAATCTTGCCATTGCAGCAACATGGATAGATTTTAGAGGGTATTATGCTGAGTGAAATAAGTCAGACAGAGAAAAACAAATACTGTATGATATCGCTTACATGTGGAATCTAAAAAATAAAACAAACTAGTGGGGCTTCCCTGGTGGTGCAGTGGTTAAGAATCCGCCTGCCAATGCAGGGGACACAGGTTCGAGCCCTGGTCCGGGAGGATCCCACATGCCGCGGAGCAACTAGGCCCATGCGCCACAACTACTGAGGCTGCGCTCTAGAGCCCGTGAGCCACAACTCCTGAAGCCCGTGCGCCTAGAGCCCATGCTCCACAACAAGAGAAGCTCCCGCTCGCCACAACTGGAGAAAGCCCGCACGTAGCAACAAAGACCCAATGCAGCCAAAAATAAATAAATAAAATTATTTAAAAAAAAAAAAAAACTAGTGAATATAACAAAAAAGAAATAGACTTACAGATACAGAGAACAAACTAGTGGTTACCAGTGGGGAGAGGGAAGGGGGAAGTGGAAAGATTGGGGTAGAGGATTAAGAGGTACAAACTACTATGTATAAAATAAATAAGCTACAAGGATTTATTGCACAGCACAGGGAATTATAGCCAATATTTTATAAAACTATAAATGGAATAAAACCTTTAAAAATTGTGAACCACTGTGTTGTACATCTGAAACATATAATATTGTACATCAACTATACCTCAATTTTTTTAAAAAAAACTTTAAAGCAGCTATTATAAACTTCCTCCACCAAGTAAGTGTGAACATTCTTGAAATGAACAGAAAGACAGAAATTGTCAGCAAAGGAACAGAAGATAGAAAGAAGAGCCAAATGCGAAATGTCAAACCAAAAAAAAAAAAAAAAACTCACTGAAGCAGCTTAATAGTAGAATGGAGATGACAGAAGAGTCAGTGAACGTAAAGATATATCAATAAATATTATACAATTTGAGCAACAAAGAGAAAAAAAGATCAAAAAGAATGAATCTACGTACTACTTCAGATACCTGTGGGACAATACCAAAATGTCTAACATTCACGTCATCAGAGTCCCAGGAGGAGAGGAAAAAGGAAGGGTGTGGTGTAGAAAAAGTATTTGAAGAAATAATGGCTGAAAACTTGCTGACTTTCGTGAAAGATACAAACCTAATTATTCAAGAAGCTCAGCAACTCCAATGGGATAAACTCAAAGAAATCCACGCCCAGACACACAGCATAATCAAACTCTGAAAAACTAAAGACAAAGAAAAAATCTTGAAAACTGTAAGGAAAGAAATGATGCACTACTTGTAGGGAGAAGAAATTTGCCTCTAGGGCTTCCCCTCAGAAGCCCTAGAGGCAAAAAAAGAGAGAGAGAGAGTGCAATATTTTTAAGGCTGAGAGGAAAGAACTATGAGAATTCTACACCCAGGATAATATCCCTCGAGATAAAAGACATCCTCAGATGAAGAAAAACTAAAAGAATTCATCTAGACCTGCTCTAAAGAAGTGCTAAAGGAAGTTCCTCAGGCAGCGGGGAAATAACATGAGAGGGAAACTTGGATCTTCAGGAACAAAGGAAGAGAAACAGAATGGTAAATATCTGGTAAATATAATAGACTACTATTCTCCTCTTGAGTTCTTTAAAATATGCATGGCAGTTGAAAATAAAAATTACAACATTGTCTGACAGGGCTCTCGTGGTATGTAGATGTTGTGAGATCACTATAGCATAAACAGAAGAGGGTGAAGGGACCTATGTGCTGGTGACGTTAGAATAAGAACTTAGTTAATGGGAATACATTCATGTTCTGGGATGAACGGGGAGCAGGGAGAATGTTCTCCAGACCAGAGCATGTCCTTAGCAACTACTAAGTTGTATCTAACCTGGGGCATTCTGGGTTCACAGAATCCAATCCTCCAACTGTACAGCTGGTAAAACTGGGCTGGGTTCAGAGTCCAGAGTGCAAGACGTAGAGAATGTACTTGAGGACACGGGGAGCAGGAAGGGTAAGCTGGGACAAAGTGAGAGAGTGGCATGGACATATATACACTACCAAATGTAAAATAGATAGCTATTGAGAAGCAGCCACATGGCACAAGGAGATCAACTTGGTGCTTTGCAACCACCTAGAGGGGTGGGATAGGGAGGGTGGGAGGGAGACACAAGAGGGAGGAGATATGGGGATATATGTATATGTATAGCTGATTCACTTTGTTATACAGCAGAAACTAACACACCATTGTAAAGCAATTATACTCCAATAAAGATGTTAAAAAAAACTGGGCTGGTTTGGTTTGTTTCGAAATTGAGTTCAACACATAATCCCCAAAGAAGGACAAGCCAATGAAAGGTCAGACCTGGTAGGTCTTGACTACGGCTCTTGAGCTTCCTCCCAAATAACATGCAAGAAAAGGCTGAGATAGTTGGAGGGAGTTTTGTGCAAACTGCCGAGCCATTCTTGATCCTCACTGAGATCCGAATGAAACAATTTATGTTTCTGAGCATCAATACCTTCGACTGACCTTGGTGCTGAATGCTTATTGTGATTTTTTTGCTGCAGCACATTCCAAGTTCAAAGTAAGATGGATATATCTTAGTAATACATGCTGGAGAAAAATCAATTTCTGTGATAAATGATGTGATGCTTGTCTTGACTCGGGGCTGTGTGGGCAGCCTCCTGAAAGGCCACAGCTCCCCCCTGAGCTCCACAAAGTGCTTGTTACCTTGGAATGTTTGGGGCTGAGCTGCAGTATGCAGGGAGAGAAATAGTATCTAACCATTTGATTATAACATCTGCTGTGGTCTGCATGTGTCCCTCCAAAATTCATATGTTGAAATCCTATCCCCTCCAAACATGATGGTATTAGGAGGTCAGGCCTTTGGAGGGTGCTTAAGTCATGAGGGTGGAGTGCTCCTGAATGGGATTAGCGCCCTTATAAAAGAGGCCCCAGAGAGCTCCCTCACCCCTTCCACCATGTGAGGACACAGTGAAGGGCACCAGCTATGAATCAGGACAAAGGCCTTCACCCAAATATGCTAGTACCTTGACCTTGGACTTCCCAGCCTCCAGAACTGTGAGCAATAAATTTCTGTTGTTCTGGAAGCTTCCCAGTCTGGTATTTTGTTATAGCAGCCCACATGGACTAAGACAACATCAGAGGAAACTTTTCACGGAGGAGGCCCATTACATTGGGTGTTGAAGGAAGAGTGGAATTTGGACTTGTAGAAATGGGATTGGAAGGGATGGGGTACCTATGGTATTCCAAGCACAGAAGGAAAGGGCAGGAAAGGGGACCAACTAGTAAGGAACAGAATTTGACTGGAGCACAGAATATATTCAAAGGAGGAAAAAGGAACATAGGTTGGAAAGATGGATGGGGCCTACATTAGGCAGGATTCTTCCAATGGAAGTAATTGAAATCCAGTTCAAATTACCTGAGTCAAAAAAAAGGGGGAATTCAGTGGCTCTCATTACTGGCACATCCAGAGATGGTGACAGCCTCAGGCATGGCTGGATCCAAGCACTGAAAAATATCCTCCATTTCTCTCTCTCTCCCCTTCCCTCAGCTGCTGACCAATGGGTACTAGCCTCACTTACTCCCTCTGCAAGCCCAATTCCTCCAGGTAGTCATGGGAATAACCATCAGCAGATCAATCTCTGGCCTTGTCTAAGACACTGGCCTCTTACTGGGCCAATCACTGGGCCCTGGTAAATGGGGTGCAATGGTTGGCCAGGCCTGGTTTATATTCCCACCCTCTTGCCATAGAATAGGATATGAAATCAGAAGAAAGGGGATGGGAAAGGGGGAGATAAAAGGCACAGTTAACACAATCCACCACAGGGCCACAGAGTCAGAGTACCAGGTTGGGACTGTATTGTTTAGACAGTGGCAGGGACAGTGGATGCTTTTAAGGTGAGAGGCATAATCAGAGACGTGCGTTAGAAAGAGGAGTCTAGTGGCAGTGTGCAGGGTGGACTGCAGTAGTCAGATCTGGGTGGGCCAGGTTCCTCCAGCCCTAAGGGCTCAGGTCTGATTCCAGAGGACAGAGGACAGGCCCTTGCCATGGAAGAACTGGGGAGAGCAGAGCACTGGGAAGGAGCAGTTCTTACCTCTTTACCCTGAGAACCAACAACAGAGGACAGGGGCCCTAGAAAAACAATCAGGCTTCAGTGTTTTCTCTGCAAGCCTGTGACACCATCAGACTCACAAAGCTTAACATCGGGGAAGAGGTGGGACGTGGAATGAGCTTTTCCCAATCCAGCAGATGGGGGCTCCGGAGGATAATTACATGAACTTTGCATGCATATGGAATAAGATCTAGAAGGATGCCTCCACACTATCAACAGTGGTTTACAAGAGGAGAGAGAGACTTTCACTTTATACGTTGAACACTTTGATGTTGTATAGGATAGTTATACCTTTGTAATGAAAATATACATATGCATTTTATATACATTGCACATGCATTACAAGTATATGCATTGTAAAGGAAAGGAACTGTAACTTTTCGTACCTTGATCTGGTGACTTGGGACACAGCAAGTTCGCTATGGTAGGGGGATGAGCTGGGTACAGTGGGGACACAAAAGGGAAGTGGCCAGCTCTCTCTGGGGCCTTAGGAACGTTTCATTGAGAAGATGTTCCTCAAGCTGAGACTTAAAAGAAGAGTGAGTGTTGATCAGACCAACGAGACAGAGAAGGAAGATACATTCAAGGCTGCGGGCACAGGGCAGACAGGCGTATGAGGCCAACAGCAGCCCGGGGGGTCTGGATGGTCGAAGCGCCGGGAGCAGGGCCAGCTCAGTCCCCCACTGACATGCCACACCCCGGGCTTTGCTCAGAGGGTGATAGGAAGCCACTGAAAGATTTGATGCTGGGAAGTGGCATGAGCAGCTTTGAGTTCAGAAAGTTCACTATAGGTAAAAGTTAGTGGGAGAAGAGAGACAGGAGGCTCCTGGAATAACCTGAACAAGAACCGCTGCGGGGCCTGAACCAAGGCAGTGGCTGTGAGGATCGGAGGTTTCTCACCTCCGCGAGGAACAGTCGCAAACAGAGCAGGGCGTGGCAGTACTGGGTCAGGGCTACTGGCTAAGGGCTCTGGTCTGAGCCGCCACCGGATGGTGGGCTGTAGCAGGAGGAGAGCTTTCTTAAGGTCAAGGCTAAAGTTCTATCATTATAAAGCAGCACTGGCTTCTCTCCCCTTCTCTTCGGTTAGTTACCTCCACTCTGTGGCTGCCCTCCGGCCTCTGCCCTCTATCATCCCCGTTGATACTAAAGAGGCCAATGGTGGCAGCGTCCGGAACATGCCCGCCTCCTGCGGGCCAGGGCACTCCGGTCGCCTGGGTGAAGGGAGGAGCCCGGTTCTCTCGCGAGCACAACCCGGCGGTAGGTTCTCGGGCCTCACCAAGCAAATCCATACTGACATGCCCGGTCCCTGAGCTCCACGCCCGGCCTCAGCACTCTGCCAGGTGGCTTTGTGCCGCCACCCTCATCCTGTCTCAGAGCGCAAGCCAGCCGCCCGTCAGGACCGGCCCGGACATCTTGGCCAGGACGGCTCCAGCATCAACACATTCCCCGCTTCCCATCCTTGCATCCTCCCAGCCCCGGGCCCAAGCCCTCCGCATCCATCCCCACGCTGCCACCACACCCTGCGGTCACCTGTGCCTTCTTGCGACTCTCTCAGCATGAGCTGGGACTGGAGGCAAGATCTTAAGGAAGATGGATCCTCCGCGAGGCCAGGCCTGCCTCAGAGACTGGCGGGTCCCCGCGGGGGCCAGGGCCACGGTCTAGAGCAAGGGAGGCGGCCGTCACCAGCAGGGCTGCGCTCCGCAATTTCAAGCCCAAGGACCGGCTGGAGATGGCTCAGGAGCACTTTAGGAGGCAGCCAGGACGTGTGAGCGGCTCCCCTCGCCTCTCCCCTCCCGCCGCTGGCCCTCCTCTCCCACCTGAGGCTCCCGGCCTGCTCGGGGCCGCTTAGGCTGGAGCACGAAGCCGGGGAGGCTGGCCTCCGCAGAGCCTGAGAGCACACTCAGTCATTTTAGAAGCTGGTTATTTCTGAGGCCCCAAGCTCAAGAAATGAATTCAGAGAGAAAATGAAGAAAATAACAAGACGGATAGCGGGAGTGCGGCCTCCACTCACATGGGCCGTCAGCTGAAACCAATTTGGACGGCTCAGCTCATGAACTGCGCTCTGCCTCAGAAAAGCCCTTCAGCACAGGGACAAACGCACACACACACACACACACACACACACACACACACACAGGCACCCTGCACACGCGACAGGACGCAGGCTGGGTTTCAGAGCTATTCAGCATGGAAAAAGCAAAGGATCCCGGCTTCCTTTTATTTAAATGATAATCTCTGTGGTTTTGACCTCACTGGCTTAACGTCTTCTGAAGAGGTCTTCGATGGGACCAGCTGCTCAGTTATCCCGGGCCTGCAAGCTGGATTTCTAGGAGATACTTTGGGTTAGAGAACCTCAGGAGAAATGCAGAAAATTCCAGAAGCAGCTCCTGCTGCCCTAGTTTACACTAGCCACTTACCCCTGCAATACCTCGTCTCTCCACCCACCTTTATTTTTCAAACCCAGAAATGAAGGGTTTGAAGTCCTAAAATATGTAAAGTGCCCCAACCCAGAGCTCACCAGAGAATGCCTGAATCTGAATCCCTGAAAAGTGGCTGGTCTGCTCCTTGGGAAGATCAAAGTTCTTCCCTTCCAGCCGGTCTCAATCATCTGGCCTCCATCACCTGAGAGCTGGGAGGAAGACAATGAAATGCTTATCTCTCCTCAGTTCCTTTAAGACCCCAGCCAAGTCCCACCTTCTCCTTGGAACTTTCTGAAAACCATGCCAGTCCTCTTGAATTTTAGAATCTCTGCACCTGTGAGACCCCATCCTGACCTGCGGCACAGCTCCACTCACCCAGCCACTCTTGGTGTCCACGCAGCAGCTTGGATGCTTTCTCTAGATGAGAAACATTCCTTCACCTGCAGTCCATGACAGAAATGGGGTAGAGAAATGTTTCACTCTAATATTCAGTGAAAAAAGCAAAGTTCAGAGCTCTGTGTATGGTAAGCTACTAATTGTATTAAAAGGGGAGAAAATGAATGTAAATTAATTTACTTGCATATAAATAAAATATCTCTGGAAGGATACATAAGAAGCTAATTACACTGTTTGCCTCTGAGGAGGGAACCTGTATGCTTTCGTCACCTTTGAATTTTGAAACATATGAATGTATTACCTATTCAAAAGGAAGTAATGAAACCACAATTTAAAATGCACATATTTATTTTTTAAATATTTTTATTCACCAGAGCGTCAAGGTTGACTAAGGAAGGTAGGCCTAACAGAAGTGTACTCGTGAGGTAGAGTAGTGGTCTGCATACTGCAGCAGAGGAAGGAAGGGTCAAATGTCAGGATCGTTGACTTCTGGGTTACAGTGGAGCCAGAGGGGAGGGGAAACCAGTGTGGTACTAAACTGGTACCAGTTTAGTACCAGTGTGGAATCAGTGGTACCAGTGTGTGGAACTATAACTCCTTCGACCTTTTATTTGGGGCCGTGCCATGCAGTCTGTGGGATCTTAGTTCCCCAACCAGGGATTGAACCCGTGCCCCAGCAATGAAAGTACCGAGTTCTAACCACTGGACCGCCAGGGAAGCCCCATTCCTTAGACCTTCAGTAGCATTTCTGAACTCACAAAACCATGAGTGTAATTGGACTTTCTTGAACAAAATGGGGACAAGGACGAGGCTAGTGAATTGGCTAGTACAGGGCCAGACTGAGGCTGCACACTTAGGCGGGGAAGCTGATTCCAGGCAACCCTGAGGAGGAAGGTCAGAGGTTCACCGAAGCCACCAGAAAGCAGGGGGTGCACACAGACTGGGGATTTGAGCCAAGTCCCCGCAGAGAGCCGGCCAAACCCCAATACAGAAGCTTCTCTGAGTTCCTGCTTCACCGAGACCAAGGCTGTCGTTGCAGGGAAGCGGCTCTGAGGCTCTGGTGGCAGAGGCCCATGGGGCAGCACCGCCGGCCCACACAGACCCTTCACGAGACCCAGAAAATGGCACCCTTCCTCAAGACGCCTCCCTGACCTCTGCCAGAAGATTGCTGGCCGGCCTGTGAGTGGCACCCCCTCGGGTGGCTCAGTCCCCAACATGTTCAGCCACTGCGGCTGCAGAGGACAGCCCTGAAGAGGTGGCAGGGAGCCGGTGGGACACACTGGTGGCTCAGGCGGAGGCGGGATTGCCTGTCTTCTAGAAAACCTTAGCAAAATAAACACACACACACACACACACACACACACACGTCTGCCTTCACAAAACAAAACCCTTAATGGGTAATTCACACATTTCCAAAAACTACTTTATGAACAGACTTCTCTTAAATAAGCTCTGTTTTTGGGTCGAAAATGTAATTTGTTATTACTATATCTTATTTCTATATTTTACTATACCCTGAGATTTATTTGTGCCAGTTTCTCACGGTTCAAAACATTTTAGAGGGGCTTCCCTGGTGGCGCAGTGGTTGAGAATCTGCCTGCCAATGCAGGGGACACGGGTTCGAGCCCTAGTCTGGGAGGATCCCACATGCCGCGGAGCAACTGGGCCCGTGAGCCACAATTACTGAGCCTGCGTGTCTGGAGCCTGTGCTCCGTAACAAGAGAGGCCGCGGTAGTGAGAGGCCCGTGCACCGCGATGAAGAGTGGCCCCCGCTTGCCACAACTAGAGAAAGCCCTCGCACAGAAACGAAGACCCAACACAGCCATAAATAAATACATTAATTAACTAAAATTTAAAAAAAAACAAAACAAAACATTTTAGAAACTCATGGTTGAAAGACTCAGAGTTGAAAGAGCAGAGGCAGCCCTTTTCTTCAGTAAGATCTACTTCACCTAGAATATGCTCCGCGCGTCAGCGGTAACAGGCGATTGAGTAAATTCTGGTTTTGGTGATCTAGTATGAATAACAACTCTCTTTCTAGCATACAGAAATTGTTCTCAAATTCTAATGTGTGTAAGAATCACCAGGGAAGTGTGTTAAAATCACATTCCCACCTCCTTCCCCCTGCACCTCATTCCACCTCCTTCCCACCTACAGCCCCTCTTCTGACCCAGTGGATCGGAGTTTTGTTAAATACCCCAGCAAGGACTCAGTTACTATATGCACTTCCCTCTCTAATGCTAACTCAGTGGAGACCTGCCAAACAGGAACAATGACTGTGATCTACTTTATTCCTGTTGCCTTTTAAATAAATATGCAAAAATCATATGGCTCCATCAGGTACTTGAAGCAAATAAGGCTAGAATCCAGGATACTCAGAACTGCCTTTGATGGCTGTTCCCAAAGGAAGATATTGGCTTGCATTTAGCAGCTTTCTTTTTTTTTTTTTTTAATTTTTTTTAACATCTTTATTGGAGTATAATTGCTTTACATTGTTGTGTTAGTTTCTGCTGTATAAAAAGTGAATCAGCTGTGTGTATACAGGTATCCCCATATCCTCTCCCTCTTGCGTCTCCCTCCCACCCTCCCTATCCCACCCCTCTAGGTGGACACAAAGCACAGAGCTGATCTCCCTGTGCTATACGGCTGCTTCCCACTAGCTATCTATTTTACATTTGGTAGCGTATATATGTCCATGCCACTCTCTCACTTCGTCTCAGGTTTCCCTGCCCCCTCTTGTCTCTGAGCTTTAGAGACGTATCCACTAGGAGACACATCCACTTGCATGACTTATAGGTGTCTGAAATTGAACGTGTCAAACACTAAACTGTCTCTTTTCAGCCCCTCCCACTCCATCAAAATCCTTTTCCTTCCCCAGGCTTCACCATTGCACTTACTGGCACTGCCTTTAACCCAACTGCTCGAGCCAAAATGCTGAGCATCATTCCTTCACCCTCCCACACATGATACCTTAGCATCCTGAGATGGTACCTCCAAACTGTAACTGAAACCTAACTACTGCCCACTGTCTTCTGTTTTCTCCATCCAGGTGTGTATATATGCATCTCTGGACCCGTATTTCTTAGCTGTAGGGTTGCAGTCAAACAAGTTTGGAAGCCACTTATAACCCATCAGGTCATGGCTCCTGCCACCTCTTTGATTTCATCTTCTATCACCTTCCCCTCTTTTTCCCTTCAGTCCCTGGTAAGTGTTGAGCTCTTTCCCACCTCGGAGTATTTGCTATTCCCTCCACCTGGAACATTCTTCTCCTTATCTTTCCCATGCCTGGCTCATTGTCATCCTTCACGTCTCAGTATAAATATCACAACCTCAGAAAGGCCTCCTCTGACCACACTATGTAAAGCGTGTTCTACACAGAGTCATTTTTTCTAATGAATACCTACCAGTTGACTTGCTTGTCATCAGTTTTGCCATGAGACTATAAGCTCTGAGAGGACAAGAATGGTTTGTGTAAATGATGATTCCCTGCACCCCACTTTCACCTAACTCAAAAAGCTCCCCAAAATGGTGGGGTAATTAATGACTGCCTGAAGTGTTTTGGTGTTCATAGAAGTAGTAGGGCTGCATGCTGTGGTGGGTAGAATTGTGTCCCCAAAAAGATATATTCAAGTCCTAACCCCTGGTACCTGTGAACATGACCCCAGTTAGAAATAGGGTTGTTGCAGATGTAATTAGCTATGATGAGGTCATACTGGAATAGGAAGGGCCCTTAATCCAGTATAACTGATGTCCTTGTAAGAATAGGAGTGAAGTAAGTCAGAGAAAGAGAAATATCATATGATATTGCTTATATGTGGAATCTAAAAAAAAATGATACAAATGAACTTATTTACAAAACAGAAACAGACTCACAGACTTAGAAAGTGAACTTATGGGGCTTCCCTGGTGGCGCAGTGGTTAAGAATCCGCCTGCCAATGCAGGGAACAGGGGTTCGAGCCCTGGTCCGGGAAGATCCCACATGCCGTGGAGCAACTAAGCCCGTGTGCCACAACTACTGAGTCTGCGCTCTACAGCCCGAGAGCCACAACTACAGAAGCCCGCTCACCTAGAGCCTGTGCTCCGGAACAAGAGAAGCCACCGCAATAAGAAGCCCGCGCACCACAGCAAAGAGTAGCCCCCGCTCACCGCAACCAGAGAAAGCCTGCGTGCATCAAGGAAGACCCAACGCAGCCAAAAATTAAATAAATAAAATAAAAATAAATTAATTTATTTAAAAAAAAAAGAAAAGAAAACGAACTTATGGTTACCAGGGGGGAAGGGTGGGGGGAAGGGATAGTTAGGGAGTTTGGGATTGACATGTACACACTGCTGTATTTAAAATAGATAACCAACAAGGACCTACTGCATAACACAGGGAACTCTGCTCAGTATTATGTAACAAGCTAAGTGGGAAAAGAATTTGAAAAAGAATAGTTACATGTATAACTGAATCACTTTGCTGTACACCTGAAACTATCACAACGCTGTTAATCAACTATGTTCCAACATAAAATAAAAAGTTAAAAAAAAAAATAGGAGAGGCACAGGGATACATACAGGGAGAATGTCATGGGACAATGGAGGCAGAGACTGACTGATATCTATGAGCCAAGGAACACCAAAGATTGCCAGCAGCACCAGAAGGTAAAAGATAGGCATGGAACAGATTCTCTGCAGAGATTTCAGAGAGCACAGCCCTGCCAAACCCTTGATTTCAGACGTCTAGCCTCCAGAACTGTGAGAGAATGAATTTCTATTGTTTTAAGCCACCCCGTTTGTGGTACTTTGTTATAGCAGCCCCGTTATCCACCACTTGAGTAAAATGAGACTATGATAATAAATAATTTCTAAAATGAAATCTATCTCTAAAGTTTGTGGATATTATGATAAGAGAGTGAAGTTAGGTACAATACAGGATTTGGAGGACCTGGAGATGAGTTCTAAGGTAGGTTTTATTCCTTGAAGGTAAAATACCCTAACCAAAACTCTAATAGTTCGTCTGAATCAATGTTACCCCAACCCTTGGAGACGAAAATGAGACATATTTGATTCATCAAGCAATTAAATTGCTCATTAAACTTTTGCCGCCTGACCTGGAAGAAAAGAAAAACATATTAATGTTAGAAGATGTGCTCATTGTTTTCCTAGATAAAATACTTTTTAAAGTCATGTACTGATAATGAAGTTACATCGGCCTTTTAGGACATCTTTGAACACAAATTACATTAACGCGGATGTCTTGGCTGGTTCATCAAGAGTAATGAAATTATTACTGCCAGAAGCCATGATTCCATGGAAATGAAAATTGTATTTTTTCAAGTACTATAAATGATGATGCTTGGAAGTCCTGTAATTATTGAATAATAGAAGTCATCTTTTTATCGGTATTTTCAAGATGCATTGTAAGCGGCACTGGAAGGAAAAAAAATCTATCCAAACTTTAATTTATAAAAATGGTAGTTAAATATTGAAAGGAAATTGCTCATGGTCGGGCAGTGGGTCATGGAAGGAACACAGCCTGGAATCACAGCATTCAAGCCTGTTCAGACTCTGTTACTTAGTAGTGGTGGGACCTGGGGCTACTCACTTCCCCTTTGAACCCTGGGATTCTTCAACTGTTAAAGAGCAGGAAGGCAAGAACTAAATCGTTTCCAAAATCCTTCCAAGCTCTGAAATAGCCTTGTCCAGAGACATCTTATTCTTCTTCCTCTGCAGCATGTGTATATTGGCTCAGGATTTCATGGTTAGGCTTTCATCCTTTTTTAAGCCAATAAATGTCTCACTCATCTATCTCTCAGTCTCTCCCCATGCCAAACAGGCCGGCCAGAGGCTGGGGCTGGAGGGGGCAGATTATTGAAGCCGCCTCCTGCTACCGGTGCCCCGCAGACAACTGCGTAGTGTGTTCATTGCACAAAGATGCCCAGTCCAGGAGACAAGGGAGCCTGAACTTCCAACTGAGCTCCATCTGCCAAGCCAAGCAGCCATGCAGTTGCATCACCCAGAGGAAGCATCTTTTCTTAACCCCCACAAAGGCACCAGAGGCTCACAGCTGCCCTGCTCCCACCTCCCTGGCTTTCATACTTTCTTTGAAAAGCTGCTAGATTCCTTTCTTATTTCAGAGAAAACAAAGAGAATACTTTTATCATTGTTATTAATTTATTACTGTTTATCATCACTGCTCTTAAGAACTGATGAACAGCCTACATGCCCATGGACCCAGGGAGCAAGAGACTAGCTAAATAATTTCCAGATTCTAGTTGTCCTTATATTACCCTACTCTACACCTGATAGCAATCTAAGTTGCTAGCTGCGGTTTAGTTAAGATGTTTAGTTTAAATTGTTAGTTTTGTGATTTGTCCTATAATCACATTCTCCTGACTAGGGTGTATCTTAGTTTAACCTCTGTTCAAATTTCTGATATTAGCTTGCTCTCACACCATGTAATTAGTAGGAGCTTGAAGTTAGGACAACAAAGATAAGGGTATGCAACAGAGATTCAGTTTGTGTGATACTGTACAGTGAGACTTCTCCCACGCAGGTGGGCAACCTCTTGGATGGATGGCTCCTGAGAGATGTGTACTCCAGGCTGCCTGATCTAGAGGTGGATCCATTGGATCCAAGCTACCAGCTGAGTGGCTTCCCTGAATCTTTAAGCAAATGAGTTTTTATAATCTATCAAGAAATCAGTCCTTGTAAACACTACCTCCTTCATTGGTTGTCACTGGCCATATTGCACTTGGGAAGAGTCTGATCAGGCTGGACCGAAGCCTCCATCCTGCCAAATCTTGTCCTTCCTCTTTTCTTAAGTAAGACCCAGAGATGGATCTACCATGAAGATAATAAACTTTAAGCTTCAGGAGCCATCACTTGCACCAGTCCTAAGACTCTGGTCATTTCTCTCTCTCTCTCTCTCTGTGTGTGTGTGTGTGTGTGTGTGTGTGTGTGTGTGTGTGTAGAGTAATATAATATAGATTATCAGCAAAAAGTATGTAGCCAAAAAATGTAGGTTGAAAACTAGTACAGCAGACGTCCACTTTTGGCCAAGATGGAATCACAGAAATGTGTTTACCATCTCACTTGAAACACTGGAAAAAAACAAATATACATACCAATGGTTTTCAGATATTGGACATCAGACAGCAATCAGATCAGGCCGGTGATCTCTGATCAACAAATGAGGTGAGCCCTATGATTGCCCCCAGCTTACTGCCTGGGGGAACTCTACAGGCTGAAGCAAAAGAAGGGGAAACCAAGGCAGAACCCAGTGGTCTGAGTTGAGGAGATGCTGGGAGCCCACTGAGGACAAGATAGCCGCACATCACAAGAGCAGAGTATGGATTAAAGGGCTGCACAGAGGAAAAGCTCTGAAGATCTGCACACTGGGACGTTTGTGTCTTCAGTTGAGTAATGGTCAGCATATGCATGGGAAGAAACTACCCGAGGCTCAGGAATAAACACCAGAAAGGATCAAAGGGGAAAATCCCCAAAGCTTAAACAGACTGGAAACTGTTGGCGTTCCCATGGGCCAGGATGGGGGTTGGAGTAGAGCATAATTCATAGAGCATCAAGTACACAGAAGAGTATCACTTCAGTAGTAGGGTAACATTAGCCCTAGATAAATGGCTAATCTGATCCTTCCAAACAGTTCCCAAGTAACTTAAAAGCATCTTAGAACAAAGCTAAAGAATATCAATAGGATATTCAGAACCAAAAATATTCAGAACCAAAAAAAGGTAAAATTCACAAGTTATATTTTATATGCTTGAATTACATTTACATTTTAACATGTAAAATAGAGACATCGAGGATACAAAAATGACTTAAATTGAACTCCTAGAGTTGCAAAACATCTTAGACCTTTTTAAAAAAGATACACTGGATAAGATTAAAAGATTAGATTCTACAGAAGAAAATATTAATAAACTCAGATATAGCAATAGAACTATCCAACGTGAAACACAGAAAAAAGCTGAAAAAATGAACACAGCATCAGTCAGTGAGCGGTGGGACTCCAAGTGGCCATATAAATGTAATTGAAGACTATAAAGTGTCGAAGAGAAAGAAAACATATTTGAAGAAATAATGGTTGGAAATTTTCCAAATTTAAAAGAAACTCAAAATACACAGGCCCAAGAAGCTCAAGGAAACACAAGCACATAAAACAAAAATAAAACAACACCAAGGCACATCATAATCAAATGGATTAAAACCAGTGAACGAAGAGAAAGTCTTGAAAGTGGCCGTAAGAGAAAGTCTGCATTCTGTATAGAGTAACAATGATCAGAATGATAGCAGGCATCTTGATGGAAACAAAGTAAACCAAAGGACAGTGGAGCCACATTTTTAAAGCACTTGGGGGAAAAAAAAAATGTCAATGTAGAAGTCTATATCCAGCAAAAATGTCTTTAAAATTTTAAGTTGAAATAAAATTCAGCATGCAAAAGGTGAAAGAATCCACCACTGACAGGCCTGAATTATTAGAAATGTTAAAGGATGTCTTCAGTCAGAATGAAAATAGTACCAAGTAGAAATATGAGGACTTCCCTGGTGGTACAGTGGTTAAGAATCCACCTGCCAATGCAGGGGACATGGGTTCGATCCCTGATCCAGGAAGATCCCACATGCCGCAGAGCAACTAAGCCCACAGGCCACAACTACTGAGCCTGTGTGCTGCAACTACTGAAGCCCACACACGTAGAGCCTGTGCTCCACAACAAGAGAAGCCACCACGATGAGAAGCCTGGGCACCGCAACAAAGAGTAGCCCCTGCTCACCACAACTAGACAAAGCCCACACGCAGCAACAAAGACCCAATGCAGACAAAAGATTAAAAAAAGAAATGTGAATATACACAAAGGAATGAAAAGCACCATAAATTGTAAATCTGTGGGGAAACAGAAGAGACTTTTATCTTCTTCTTTAAAATCTCTTTAAAATTGACTGTTTAAAGAAAAAAAAAATTACACCATATTGTGGACATTTTGACACGTTTTAAGTAAAATGCATGACAAAAACAGCACAAACCTGAGAGTGGGAAAATGAAAGAATATTATTGCAAAGTTCTTATACTATACATGAAATGGTATATTAACTTACATGTACACTGTGATAAATGAAAATACACACATAGAGTAAACCCTAAAGCCACTCAAAAATTAAAGAATTATAGCTAATAAGCCAACAGAGATGATGAAATGGAATAATCAGTACTGAGTCCAAAAGAAGGCAGATCAAGAGGAAAATACAAACAAAAACAGAGGAGATAAATAGAGGATAAACAGCAAGATGACAGATTTAAACCCAATAAAATCCATAACCACATTCAATGTAACTGGTCTAAACACTCCAACTAAAGCGGAGGTCATCAGACTGGATTTTAAAAAAGCAAGACCAAACTACATGAGGCCCACAAGAAGTACCCTTTAAATATAAAAACAGTGAAAGGATGGAGAAAGATAACACCATGCTAATGTTTCTTTTTTTTTTAATTTTTAAACTAGACTGCTAGCATTAATATAAGAAAAATATTTCAAAGCAAAGAATATTACCAGGAATAAAAAGAGTAATATTAATAATGATAAAAAGGTCAATGAGAACATAACAACCCCATTTATGAGCCTAATAACAGCTTCAAAATACATAAAGAGCCAGATAGAACTGAAATGAGAAATAAACAAATCCACAATCAAGTTGGGGATTCCAAGACCTCTTACTAATTAATTGACAGATAATGAGTGATGACAGGCAATGGCAGACAGAAAATCAGTAAGAATATAGAACCATCAATAAACATGACCTAATTGGCATTATAGATTTTCACCAAACAACTGCCAGAAGATACATTCTTCTCAAGTGCACATGGAACATTTATGAAGCTGTATCATTTATGGGCCTAAAAGCAAGTTTTAGACAATTTAAAAGGAATCAAATCATACGAACTATTTCCTAACCACAATGGAATTAAGTTAGAAATCAGTAACAAAGATCTTGGAAATTCCCAAATATTTGGATACCAAGTGACACACATTTAAAATAACCTGTGGCTCAAAGACAATGCCAAATGGAAAATCATGAAGTGTCTTGTACTGAATGAAAATGAAGACACAATGTATCAAAATTTGTTGGAATGCAGCAAAAGCAATGCTTAGAGGGAAATTTATAGCACTAAAATACCTCTGTTAGGAAAGAGGGTCTCTCAATATCTTGTAATAACCTAAATGGAAAAGAATCTAAAAAAGTATATGTTTATATATATAAAATGAATCACTCTGCTGTACATCTGAAACTAGTGCATTGTAAATTAACTGTACTTCAATTTTTAAATGGTTAAAAAAAAAAAAGGTCTCAAGTCAGTGATGCCAGCTCACACTTTAAGAAAAAAAAAAAGAGCAAACCAAGTGGAAATAAGCAGAAGAAAGAAATAATGAGTAGAAATCAGTGAACTAAAAAGCAGAAAAAAAGAGAAAATCTGATGAAAACAAAATCTGATTACTGGAGAAAATAAAGTTGATAAATCTCTAGCCAAACTCATCAGGATAAAAAGGGAAAGACGTTAACAATATTAGGAATGAGAGAGGCTATCACTATAGATCTCACATATATTGAAATAATAAGAGAATGTCATAAACAACTTTATGCTGACAAATTCAACAACTTAGATAAAACGGACAAATTCCTTAGAAGACAAAGAACACCAAAACTCACTCAAGAATAATAGCCCTAAATCTATTTTTAATGTTGAATTTGTATCGTGAAAAGGAAATTCCAGGCTCAGGTTGGTTTTCTTGGGGAATTCTACCTAATATTTATGAAATAAACAGTGAACATGACACAAATTTCTTCAGAAAATTCAAGAGGCAACAATGTCCAACTCATTCTCTCAGGCCAGCATGACCTGTATACTAAAACCAGAATGACATTCCAAAATTACAGACCAATTGAAAGGGATTTAATCAAGTAACAAATTTTTTTAATTTCCATTTGATCTCGTTTAGCATGTTTGTTTTTTTTTAATTAATTAATTAATTTATTTATTTATGGCTGTGCTGGGTCTTCGTTTCTGTGCGAGGGCTTTCTCTAGTTGCGGCAAGCGGGGGCCACTCTTCATCACGGTGCGCGGGCCTCTCACCATCGCGGCCTCTCCCGCTGCAGAGCACAGGCTCCAGACGCGCAGGCTCAGTAGGTGTGGCTCATGGGCCCAGCCGCTCCGCGGCATGCGGGATCCTCCCAGACCCGGGTTCGAACCCGTGTCCCCTGCATTGGCAGGCAGACCCCCAACCACTGCGCCACCAGGGAAGCCCTCAAGTAACAAATTTATGTTGAATAGAATTTGGAAAAAGGCCTGAAGTGAAAAGATGTCAGTTCTGGTGAAAAACTCTAAGGAGCAGAGGCATAGACCTGGTATTGGGAATTGAATGTTTTGTTTGGAACAGGATAAATTTATGGTGCTGGTAAGATATCCAGTAATGTAATAGCTAATAGTCAGTGAGTTCTTTGTGTCAGGTGCTACACTAATCAGAAGGACTGGAGCTCAGTAGAAGGAAAAACAGTACTAGAAGTCATGCCTGCATAACTGATTCCATTTACCACCTCTGATTTTCATGCTGTGGCTATTACTACATTAAACAGAGTGGCATACTTTTTAAGAGACTTTATTTTTCAGTGAATCTTAGAGTATTTTTCCCAAGGTAAGAAAATCATTATTATAAAAACTAAATGTACTCTAATATACTCCTTAATTACTATTTAGAAATCATTCATAACAAAAATAATACAACATGAGACATTTTATCTGGAAGCCTACTGTCAAATATGGCTGCTACTCCAATCTGGCATTCCTTTAGGAAGTCCTGTGGAGGTCACACCTGGAGAAATTCAAACTCATTACTGGCAAGGATCTCTCCGCTCTCACCCCCAACTCATCCTCACCCCATGTAGTTTAACACATCTGGAAACCAAAATGGCTCATGGTTTAACCACAGAAGGCAGCTAAAACAGAGGGCTTACACAGACAAATCAGCGTGTACAGCCTCACCATCTCTGCACCAGCTACACCACCAGGTCACACAGGGTTCTAAATTTACATATCTGATAGCCAATGTTTTTTTTCTAAAAGAGACACTTCAAATAGGCTGTCTCACTTAAATGACCACCCCAAGTACACAGTTCATTCACCAAATGGAGAGTTATACTTTTGATATACGGGAGAAGGCATTCCACTTGCTGTTAAAAGACAAGTAGTGGCAATTTTCATTGTGCAAATACCATAGTAAGAAGTTGATTCTGAAAACAAAAGGGAGATGCAAAGAGCTGCTATCACTTACTGGAACACTACAAAATGCTGGAGATGCAAAGCTCTGGCTAGAGTTATTGCCACACAACATGAAGTACGCCCAATGATCAAAAACCTCTATTTTGGTGGTAATTTTGAACCCTAAAGAGGCTGTTACCAAACCTTTCAGTTATAAAAATAAGCTGTAAATATGCAAGTACATGTCTTAGAATTCGGTGAAATTACTACTCAACAGTGGAAAGATTTTAAGATTTTCATTTTATTAAAAATATAGCAACACAATAGCAGCAGCGTCTGATAAATGTTTACTAGTACCATATGGAAGTAGTCCTACTCACATAATATACACCACCTATGCAGCACCTTTTTGTTTACATTTTGAACCCTTCCCTTGATAATCCATAGCATTATGTAAAGAATAGCACTACTGTATTAACCTAATTAAGGTGGAGAGTAATATTTAACTATTAAATTGAACTACCTATACAACTACACAGTACACCCAAATGTAACCTTCTGTGAAAATCAGAGAATTCTGTAGCGTGTTTCCTAACAGTTTTTTGCCTACCAGTAACCTTAAACTGGTGGAACTCAATCTCTTCAACTCTAATTCAGCATGAATTTCATGAGTTTGAACTTACATATACAGTTAAGAAATTATCTATCTAGCAAATAAAAGTTAATCAAGAATGGAGAGAACTATTATTCTACTCCAATCCTTGGAAAATAAATCTTAATGGTAAAATTTGTGAAGTTTTACAAAAATTGGCAATTCTCAAAATTAAAATGTTAGCTAGATACAAAGTAAATTTAAAAATCAGGCAACAGGCTAAAAATCTGCTTTTAAGAACAGTATGTTAAGAAATGTATTATATATAAACTAACAATTATAATAAATTAATTGCTAGAAACTATAAAAGTACCTTAAATGGAACAGAAAGAAATCTAGTTATTAGTTACTAAATCCAACCTAGCTTCAGCTTTAGCTTTTATTTTTAAAATAATGTACCACTCTTTGGCAGAATCACCAATAAAAGTGTATTTAAGAAAAACAAATTCACCCACAAACCCAAGTTTAAGTAGGGAAGTGAATTTTATTTTAAAAGATTATTTTATTACATTTATACTTGACTCCTGCTTCCAGAAATATCATTTAGCCCTTTGAGAGCACTAACTTCTGAAATCTGAAAATAAACAATTTAATTTTAAATGACTATTACATTAGTAAATAAACATGAGAACATCTAAGTATATAGGTAGTGAAATTTTTTTTAAAAATATTTAAAACACATAAGGAACATAATTACTTTGTGGAAACAGCTCTACTTCGTAACTCACCCAGTTAAAACCAGATACTATCTTTCAATGAAAATATAAGAAATGTCCCACTGAAATGTTACTTAATGCATCCGTCAAAAAGAATTCATTTTAACTGCTAATTCAACTAATAAGGATTTACATCAAATCATACTATTCCAAATAGGTTTTTAAAAAACTTTCAAAAGCCATTAGTATATATTATAATCCTTAAATTTGAATATCTTCAGTTGAGACCAGATATGGCTCAAGGTTTTTTTTTAATTTCAAAGGTAGCAACCTATATATAGGAATGAGTAAGCGTCCTGAAGATGACTAATACCACAAAAGAAATTATTTTCTTGACAAAAAAAAAAAAAAATTGATTCTAAATGCCGGTTTTTACTTTTAATTGAGGCATGTCAAAATTTAAGTCTCTATGATACTTCTGAAGATCAACATAGCATATACTGAACCCCTTGGAAAAAAAGATTCTAAACAGAAAAATCACAAGCTGACTAGTGTGTTCGTAACTATAAGTTAATTAGATTCAATGGAAAATAATAAGGAGATAGATAGCTGTGGAAGTTAAAGGTTTTATACTTGTTTCCTCACATGAAACTGGCTAGCTTATGAAGAACCACCTTTTACTACCAGTTAAGTGCACACTGCTGAAAAGCAAGAACAAGAGGACCAAGAGAATTTGTCTAGAATGATGAATAGCAACTACAATTTAAGAAACAGAATGTACTCGCTATATAATCAAGATGAAAAAGATAATTTACAGAAGGTATTAAGTGTGAAATGGCTGTCTTCTTGGCCTTACCTCAAGTTTTCCTGACAATATCTACCTGGGATGAAAAAGACAGTTTTAAAGAAATAAAAAAATACCTTACAAGAAAAAAATAAATGAAAACATATCAGCTCTTAAAAGTGAACAAAGAGAAAAATCTCTCTCTCTCTCTCACACACACAACACACACACACTCCCTCCTTCCCTCCAGTACCTCTAGACCCTAGAAAGCTTTGCTACCATAAGCCTGTTTAAGAAAATGATTTCACTTTCTCCAGACCTCTTGTATCCCTATTCATGGCCAATTTTTATAAATCAGTGTCTGTCAAGATTAGTATGGTTATTTAAAGATGAATAAACATCATCAAGAAAAATAACTGGCAGCAGGAACCAAATAACTATGTTAATTACCAACATAAAAAACATTTAATAGAGTCCAGAGTACAAGAAAATACTCAAACTTTAAATGACGGCTTTAGACACCACACAAACATGCACTCTCCATATCAAAACAATTTCTATGCCAGCTAAAACAAGAACAGGATAAACCTAAGATGCTGTTTTGAAATGCATGAACAAATACTTCCCTCTAAAATACTTAGCTTTATTAGAGAAATAGTACTAAAAATAACAAAGATTCAAACAACATTTGTTCTATTCTACTTACATATCATAAATAAGAAGCTTTGATGCAAGACACACACACTCCTTCACAATCTTTCCATATACACCCAAGCATTCTTATATCAAAATAAGCTGTTTACCAGCCAACCGTATGTGGTTGAATGATTAAAATGACCATCTATACTTTACATAGTAAAGCATTTTCAAAAATTTTAATGTACACAGTGAAAAAAAGGAAAAAAAACAAAAAAACACAGTAATTCTGAACACATGAGGAGTAATTAAGCAGCTTCATAATCAAACCAGGCTTCATTACTTGCAATAAGGGCAATTCCTTCCATTCTCCACCAAATACTTAAATTTCAATAGTATTAACATTAAAAGAAAACTCAAGTTGAAACCAAGTAACCGATGTGCTACTCAGCTTTTTAAATCTATAAGTAACTCTTCCCATGAGGTAAGGCAACTGAGTAATTTGATTGTATCAGACTGCATTAAACTAATTATACTTGATTTTTTTTAATAACATGCTAATTAAAAGGTATAACTTTTGGAAATACAACAATGAAAAGAGTTCTGAAACTATGAGTTGTGGTCTGGGGAAAATTTTAGCAATGTTGTCATTTTACTACTTGCATACTTTCTGCAAAAAGTGTGCCTAACAATGTCAGATGACCTATATTTTAAGCTTAAGTAAACATATCCTTACACATAAGACAAACTCATATGTTCTCATATGAGAACTGTACTTAACTCATATGTTAAGTACAATTTCTGCACATAATTTATGAGAAGATGACTGAGAGGTAATAATTAAGGCCATCCAATGTAGACAACTAAAGGGTTTTGCTTTAAGTAAAATAAGAACATGCTGCTTCATTTTCAATTATCACAGTATGAAACTGATGGTCCCAAAACTGCATTGCTGTTTTAAGCTCTAAAGTCATTCTTGAAAACAGACTTCCCTCTCATATTAGGTGAGCCAAGTAAGAAGCTCTTCTGACATACCGCTTTCACACTTTTCTATGGGAGGGAATGGAATATCCATCTAAATTCCATATGAATTGAGAATGACTAGTCCATATAAAATTCTAGAAAACAGTATACCACATTGTAGAAGGCACTAAAGCTTCAGCTTGTGCTCCCATAGCCCATTTTGAAAACCCAGTTTTCTTTTTATAAATGGCACCTTTGCCACCTACAACTGACAACACACACTGCGATACTGTTCATAATAAGCTTAGAAATGTCAAGAGAGTTCAAAAACAGATGCTTACTTTGTGGGGAGACCCAATGATTCTGAACACTGAATACTAATATATTATTAGTATTTAACACAGATGTTCTTCCTTTTGAAAAAGAACAGTAGCATGCATTGTCAGTTGGTTTTTAATCCACTTATTTAAGCAACTTTAATCTGTAAAACTATTTTAAAGAAAAACTGCTGTCCTAAACAGTGAGCAAAAGAAAACACAATAGTGAGAATTTAACACAATCACTGTAAATCCTGTGAAGTCAATGTTAAAACTTCTTACATACTCCGCACTTACAAGGGTGTGTATATATTTGCACCAATTTCAAGCACATCATCAATCTGTAATATATTGAAATTTTTAAAAAAAAGTAAAACAATACAAAATCAGTTACTAGCATTTTTTAAAAGAGCCTCCAATGCTTATCTCCAGTCTTTAATGGATAGTACAAATTTAGATCTTTAATGTCCCATTTATTTTAATGGTTCTTGGCAAACACTGAACAAACCACATGACAAGTGTGTCAGCCACCATGGAAATGCACAGCTTTTAGAAGATGAGGAGTTTGGGTAACACCTGCTATTTTCACGACGTCCATGCTTTATTTTCTTACTCAGTAACAAGATGGCCACAAAGTCACCTAACAACTAAAAAAGCTGTTAGCTCATATCTTTATGCTCTACTGGATTTCTTCACTGTTTAACATCTTGTTGAGAGAATTAAAAGCTTTGGATTCTACTCCAGCGTGTGTTTAGAGGTGCATCTGTAGGTCCTATACTGCTTCTGTTTTGGTAGAGAGGTTTTCTTCATTTGGTTGACAATTCCCATTTTGCTGTACTTTGTTTTCCTCAGTCCTTGGTGCGTCCTTGTCATCTACTTCTTTTCCCACACTTGAATCTGGCTCTTTATTGTGCTCCTTCTCCTACAATGAATATTTAGGTATACATTTAATATTTTTCTCAAGAGTTGCCTGCTATTACATCTAGTTCTGGCTAAAACTTTACCTTTTGTGAATTAGTCAAACTGGGTATTATCTCCCATTACATTTTCATATAAATAGTACATGCAAACATGTATCAATATGTCCTTTGTACTTCTAATAAAAGATAGGACAATCTATGGAGATTAAGTTAGAACAAAATAGGTAAATAGAAACTTTAGGGAAGAATTCAACAAACATTGCTGACTGACTTGAAAGGTGGAACTGATCGGCTGAAAGTAAAATAGTTCCCATAGATGCCAGGATAGATTTGTAATCTGGATACCAAAGAAGCAAAAACATGGGAATGTAGAAAAGGAAATCACTATTCCTCCTACCAAAGACTGTTTAAGAACAGTCCAAATTCAGCTCTCAACTTAACGGAGAATTAAATGAGAACATGTGGAACAGTGCCTGGAATGTATTAAGTGCTCAGGAGATATTTATTATCAATGTTACTGACAATGATGATAAACCTCTATCAGTATGGGAATAAATAAAACTGTAAGATAAAAGCTTCAGAACTCATAATTGATTTCCAAACACAAATATACTTACCAGTATAATAAGGGAATTAACCTAATTCACAAGTACTTAAAATATTTTATCAAAAAAAAAATGAAGGAAAACAAAACAAAAACCCTTACCTGGTGGAATTTGGTTTTCCATTAATTATTCTAATTCAACAAACCTAACTTTGGTATATATTACAAAACCAATGATAACATCACCTGTCAAATTTGCTAAAACAAATATAGTGAGGAAAATGGCAACAAGTAAAAATATTCCAGTACATAGTTAAAATTTTTATTGTATGCCATTCTGTGATTCTCTAAAATAAGGAATGCAATTGTTTACACTAGTAAACATTACATTAATTAGTTACTGTCTTCAAAAACTAGGTTAAAAAACTAGCAATTTAACAAATAGTAACAAATAGTACCTAAAACATACAAGGCGCTGGTAGTATAAAATTACCTCTGTGCAATAAAGAAGAACAATCTCAAACATTAATTATTCAAACCCTAAACACTGAACGACTTGCTTACTTTAAGTGAAGTATTGTTCTTCTCCACCTTTTCCTTCCCATCTCTGTCATTACAACTCTTTCTTGTAGAGGCTGAACGTTCTCTCTCTCTTCTTTCACTGATGTGGTCCCTTTCTTTTTCTCTCTTTTTATCCTTCTTATTTCTGCTATAAAAATATTAATAATATGTCATTAACTTCTAAAAAAGTAAACACCCACTATATTGTTGACAAAATATTCTTACCTAACATTAATGCACTGTAAACAAGCATATCAGTAACCTGGTGGGCCAAATAACATAAATGAGTCCTGTAGCCCACCTAACTCCACCCCACACCCAGTTAATTTTTTAAAGACACACAAGTCATTACCGCAGAGGCCACCAAGTGTTCACATAAAACACAATTCTGCATTATCAATTTCTTAGTTTTGAAACATTCAAGGTTTATTTATCTACTGTAATCAGGATAAAACAAAACCAAATATATAATATTTTTTTACCCATCTTTTCAAAGCAAAAAATGAATAAGCAGAAAATAATAAAAACGATAAAGAATCAGATATGGCTCTCAGGTAAGGCTGAATGACTTCTAGAAAACGTGGAACTTCAAATAACCAATTATGCCATGTGCCCTCCCCTCTCATTCACAATTACAAAAAAGTCCCACCCACCAATTCAAGAGCAAACATTAAGCAGAAGATGGAATGAACAAGTTCCATTTGTAAAAATTACATATCCTTAAAATTAGAGGGAAAAAAATGATGCATTTCATATCAGAAGCATAAGACACCTTCTATTCAAAATAATTAGCCTTAATATGGAATTCTAAACTTTTTTGTCTTAATTATGAATATTTTAAAAATAAACACAAAGACCAGGAGAACAAAGAAAAACACTTAGGAAACAGACCCAAGTACCTATGAAAATTCAATAAAACAAAGGGGTGGCATCTCAAATCACTGGGGCAAAGTTCATCTTTTATAAATAAAAGACTTGGAGACAACTGGATTATTATTTGGAAAGAGACAAAACTGGGTCCATATCTCATTCACATAAATAAATAAATCCAAATGGATTAGAGACCTAAATTTTTTACATGAAACAATACAAGTACTAGAAGAAAACATGAATAAATTTCTTTCTAACTGGAGTGAAGGGAAAGATTTTTTTAGCCATAAATAAAATTCCAGGTACGATAAAATAAAAGATTCATTAGTATGCCTACATAAACTTTTGCAAAGCAAACAAAACAAAAACCACTACTAGCATATTCAAAAGAAAAATGACAAAGAAAAATACATTTGCAACATTATTTATGTATGTATATCTTTATATACAACTCTTAAAGCCAAGGAAACAACTACATCAAAAAGCATGAGATTCTTGGGACCTTCCTGGTGTCGCAGTGGTTAAGAATCTGCCTGCCAATGCAGGGGACACAGGTTCGAGCCTTGGTCTGAAAAGATCCCACATGCCGCGGAGCAACTAAGCCCATGCACCACAACTACTGAGCCTGAGCTCTAGAACCCATGCTCCACAACAGGAGAAGCAACCACAATGAAAAGCTCACACACCGCAACAAAGAATAACCCCCGCTCGCCACAACTAGAGAAAGCCCGCATGCAGCAACGAAGACCCAAAGCAGCCAAAAATAAATAAGTATATTTATTTAAAATTAAAAAAAAAAAGAATGAGATTCTTAGGAATAAATTCAACCAAAAAGGCAAAAAATTTGCTAAAAAGAAATAAAGACATAAATAAATGGAAAAACATCCCATGTTCTTGGATCAGAAGACTTAGAGTTAAGATAACAATAGTATCCAAAGTGATCTACAAATTCACTGCAACCCCTATCTAAATCCCACTGGCACTGTTGGCAGAAAAAGCAAAACCCATTCTAAAAATAATAGGATCTCCAGGGAAATCAAATAGCCAAAACAATCTTTAAAATAACAACAAAATTGGAAAACACACAACCCCTGGTTTTAAAACTTACTACAAAACTACAGTAATCAAAACAGTGTAGTACTGGCATAAGGAGAGACTTACAGACCAATGGAAAAGACAGAGATATATGGTCATATGTATGGTCAAATGATTTTTGATAAGGGTGCCAAAACCCATTCAATAGGTAAAGGACAAGCTTTTCAACAAATGGTGCTAGGAAAACTGGATATCCACATGCAAAAGAATGAAGTTTTAGACTCTTACCTTACACCATATGTAAAAATTACCTCATAATGGATCAAAGACCTAAGTATATAAACTAAAACTGTAAAACTCTTAGAAGAAAACACAGGGGAAAATCTTCATGTCACTGGTTTTGGCAATGATTTCTTGGATATGACAGCAAAAAGCAAGGAAAGGAAAAAAACAGATCAATCTGAATTCATTAAAATTAAAAAACTTTTGTGCATCAAAGGATACTTACTCAAAGAAAGTGAAAACACAACCCACAGTATAGGAAAAAAATACATGGAAATCATATTATCTGGTAAGGGATTAACAACCAGAATATAAAGAACTACAACTTAACAAAAAACCAAATTATCTAATTCAAAATGGGCAAAAGACTAGAATAGACATTTCTCCAAAGTAGATACACAAATGGTCAATAAGCACACGAAAAGATGCCCAACATCACTAATCATTAGAGAAATGCAAATCAAAACCTTAACAAGATACCATTACACACTCACTAGAATGGCTATCATCAGAGACAGACAATAACAAGTGTCAGTGAGCATGTGGAGAAATTGGAACACTTGTACATTGCCGATGGGAATACAGAATAGTGCAACCACTTCAGAAAACAGTTTGGCAGTTTCTCAAGAAGATAAAGAGAGGATTACTATATGACTCAGCAATTACAACTACTAGGTATAGAAACAAGAACATGTCCACATCAAAACTTGTACACAAATGTTCACAGCAGCATTATTTACAACAGCAAAAAAATGGAAACAATACTACATGTCCATCAACTAATGAATGGTTAAACAACAAAACCTGGTTTTATCCATAGTGGAATATTATTCACCCCTAAAAAGGAATGAAGTACTGATTCATGCTACAATATGCATGAACCTTGAAAATGTTACATTTAGTCAAAGAAGTCAAATACAAAAGACCGCACAGGGACTCCCTGGTGGCGCAGTGGATAAGACTCCATGCTCCCAATGCAGGGGGCCTGGGTTTGATCCCTGGTCAGGGAACTAGATCCCACATGTATGCCGCAACTAAGAGTTCACATGCCACAACTAAGGAGCTGGTGAGCTGCAACTAAGGAACCCTGGAGCCGCAATTAAGGAGCCCACCTCCCGCAACTAAGACCTAGTGCAACAAAATAAATAAATAAATAAATAAATATTTAAAAAAAAAAAAAAAAAAAAGGCCACACATATTATATGACTCTATATGAAATGTCCGTTAACAGGCAAATCCACAGAGACAGTAAGTAGATTAGTAGCTGTAAGGATCCATGGGGAGTAACTGCTAATGGGTACAGGCTTTCTTTCAAAGTGACAAAAAATGTTCTGGAACTAAGTAGCAGCAATGGTTGCACAAAATTGTGAACTCTTAAGAAAAATGCAATGAAAATTACTAACAATCACTGAAATGCACTAAGGGTGCATTTTATTTTACATAAACTACTTCTCAATTTAAAAAATAACTCAGAGGGCCCCTGCCAGCCACTGGTGGGGGACTCTGACACCCAAGGAGACGGGAGGAACCCCAAAGTGAACCGGTAGGATGTAGGGGGACTGAGGCGGGAGGAGAATAGGAGGCCAGACAGGATCGGCACCCCTGAGGTCGGGGAGATAAGGAGAGGCAGGGGGGAGGGACCCTCCAGAAAGAGCAGAAGAGGAACGGAGGGCGATCGCCTAGCCCACTCAGGCCACGGAGCCTGCGGAGCTCCCAGGCTGGTGCCTCCCCTCCAAAGCCCCCTCTAAGCTGCGTGGGTCCTGGGGGCATAGGAGGGAGGCCGGGAGATCAGGAGAGGCAGGGAGGAGGAGCCCTCCGGGAGCAGCGGTAGAGGAGCAGAGGGCGACTGCCACGCCCACTCAGGCCCAGGGAGCCTACTGAGCTCCCAGGCCGACCCCAGCCTCCAAACCCCCCTCCAGGACGCACGGGTCCTTGGGGGCATAGGAGGGAGGCTGGGGACATCAGGAGAGGCAGGCAGGAGGGGCCCTCCCAGACTGGAGGAGCGGGAAAGGAGAAGAGGGTGTTTGCCCCGCCCACTCGAGCCCAGGAAGCCTGCTGGGCTCCCAGGTGAGGTTCGCTGCCCTCTGAGACCAGGGGTGGGGGGCACTCCTGGGCCCCTTCTGTTCCTTGAGCCTAAACCCCAGCTCCCCACAGCCCCCAGGGCCTCTTCCAGCCCTGGGGGTCCTGAGCATTGGTCCCGCCCACAACCCAAACCTCGCCTTTGCTTAGGTCCCGCCCTCCACAGCCAAGACCTCTCCCCCCGCCTTTTTTTCTTTTTCTTTTCCCTCCTCCTCTTTTTTACTATTGTGGTACTGATGTACCTTCCAGTTGTTGATTCATCTGTATTTTTATTTTTATATTCTTCCGAACATATCTGTTAGTTTCCTAATGTAATTTTATTTTTTACTTTGTTATTTTTATTTTTATTTTTTGGGCACCGCAGGCAGCTTGCGGGATCTTGGTCCACGAGCCTGGAATCAGGCCAAAACTCCTGCGGTGGGAGCTCCGAGTCCGAACCACTGTACTAACAGAATCTCAGACCCCAGGGAACATTCATCAGAGTAAGGTCTCATGGGGTTCCTCATCTCAGCACCAAGACCCAGCTCTACCCAATAGCCTACAAACTCGAGTGTTGGAAGCCTCAGGCCAAAGAACCAGTAAGACAGGAATACAATCCCACTCATTTAAAAAAAAAAAAAAAAAAAGAGAGACGGCAAAAAAAATATGTCACAGATGAAGGAGCAAGGTAAAAACCTACAAGACAAAATAAATGAAGAGGAAATAGGCAATATACGTGAAAAAGAATTCAGAGTAATTAGAGTAAAGATGATCCAGAATCTTGGAAATAGAATGGAGGCACGGACTGAGAGAATACAAGAAATGCTTAACAAAAACCTAGAAGAACTAAAGAACAAACAAACAGAGGTGAACAACACAGTAACTGAAATGAAAAATACACTAGAAGGAATCAATAACAGAATAACTGAGGCAGAAGAATGAATAAGTGAGCAGGACGACAAAATGGTGGAAATAACTGCTGAGGAGGAAAACAAAGAAAAAAGAATGAAAAGAATTGAAGACAATCTCAGAGACCTCTGGGACACTAAACACATCAACATTTGAATTATAGGCGTCCAAGAGAAGAAGAAAAAAAGAAAGGGTCTGAGAAAATATTTGAAGAGATTATAGCGGAAAACTTCCCTAACATGGGAATGGAAATAGTCACCCAAGTCCAGGAAGCACAGAGAGTCCCATACAGGATAAACCCTAGGAAAAACACACCAAGACACATATTACTCAAACTAACAAAAATTAAATTCAAAGAAAAAATATTAAAAGCAGCAAGGGAAAAACAAAAAATAACATACAAAGGAATCCCCATAAGGTTATCAGCTGATTTTGCAGTGGAAACTGTGCAGGCCAAAGGGAGTGGCAGGATATACTTAAAGTGATGAAAGAGAAAAACCTACAATGAAGACTACTCTACCCAGCAAGGATCTCATTCAGATTCGATGGAGAAATTAAAACCTTTATAGACAAGCAAAAGCTAAGAGAATTCAGCACCACCAAACCAGCTTTACAACAAATGCTAAAGAAACTTCTCTAAGCGGGAAACACAAGAGAACAAAAAGACCCACAAAAACAAACCCAAAACAATTAAGAAAATGGTAAAAGGAACATACGTATCGTTTACAACCTTGAATGTAAATGGATTAAATGACCTAACCAAAAGACACAGACTGGCTGAATGGATACAAAAACAAGACCCGTATATGTGTTGTCTATAAAAGACCCACTTCAGACCTAGGGACACATACAGAATGAAAGTGAAGGGATGAAAACAGGTATTCCATGCAAATAGAAATCAAAAGAAAGCTGGAGTAGCAATACTCGCATCAGATAAAATAGACTTTAAAATAAAGATTACAGAGATAAGGAGGGACACTACATAATGATCAAAGGATCAATCCAAGAAGAAGATATAACAATTATAAATGTTTATGCACCCAACAGAGGAGCACCTCTATACATGAGGCAAATGCTAACAACCATGAAAGGAGAAATCGACAGGAACACAATAACAGTAGGGGAGTTCAACACCCCACTTACACTAATGGACAGATCATGCAAACAGAAAATAAATAAGGAAACACAAGCTTTAAATGACACAATAAACCACATAGATCTAATTGATATTTATAGAACATTCCACCCCAAAGTGGCAGAATACACTTTCTTCTCAATTGCATATGGAACATTCTCCAGGAGAGATCACATCTTGGGTCACAAATCAAGCCTCAGAAAATTTAAGAAAATTGAAATCGTACCAAGCATCTCTTCTGACCACAACGCTATGAGATTGGAAATCAATTACAGGAAAAAAAACTGTAAAAAACACAAATACATGGAGGCTAAACAGTGTGCTACTAAATAACCAAGAGATCACTGAAGAAATCAAAGAAGAAATAAAAAAATCCATAGAAACAAATGACAACGAAAACACGATGACCCAAAACCTATGGGACGCAGCAAAAGCAATTTTAAGAGGGAAGTATATAGCAATACAATCTCACCTCAAGAAACAAGGAAAATCTCAAACAATCTAACCCTACACTTAAAACAACTAGAGAAAGTAGAAGAAAGAAAACCCAAAGTCAGTAGAAGGAAAGAAATCATAAGAAAAGTGCAGAAATAAATGAAATAGAAACGAAGAAAACAATAGCAAAGATCAATAAAACTAAAAGCTGGTTCTTTGAGAAGATAAACAAAATTGATAAACCCTTAGTGAGACTCATCAAGAAAAAAAGGAGAGGACGCAAATCAATGAAATTAGAAATGAAAAAGGAGAAATCACAATGATGCTAAAGAAATACAAAAGATTATAAAAGACTACTACAAACAACTGTATGCCAATAAAATGGACAACCACGAAGAAATGGACAAATACTTGGAAAGGAACAATTTTCCAAGACTGAAACAGGAAAAATTAGAAAATATAAAGAGACCTACCACAAGTAATGAAATTGAAACTGTAATTAAAAATCTTCCAACAAAAGTCCCCATCCAGATGGCTTCATAGGCGAATTCTATCAAACACTTAGAGAAGCGCTAACACTGATGCTTCTCAAACTCTTCCAAAAGATTGCAGAGGGAGAAACACTCCCAAATTCATTCTACAAAGCCATCATCACCCTGATACCAAAACCAGAAAAAGATATCACAAAAAAATAAAATTATAGACCAATATCACTGATGAACATAGATGCAAAAATCCTGAACAAAATACTAGCAAACAGAATCCAACAGCACATTAAAAGGATCATACACCATGATCAAGTGGGATTTATCCCAGGGATGCAAGGATTCTTCAATATACGCAAATCAATCAATATGATACACATTAACAAATTAAGGAATAAAAACTGTATGATCATCTCAATAGATGCAGAAAAAGCTTTTGACAAAATTCAACACCCATTTATGATAAAAACTCTCCAGAAAATGGACATAGAGGGAACCTACCTCAACATAATAAAGGCCACATACAACAAACCCACAGCAAGCATCATACTCAATGGTGAAAAACTGAAAGCATTTCCACTAAGATCAGGAACAAGACAAGGATGTACACTCTCGCCACTCTTATTCGACATAGTTTTGGAAGTCCTAGCCATGGCAATCAGAGAAGAAAACGAAATAAAAGGAATACAAATTGGAAAAGAAGAAGTAAAACTGTCACTGTTTGCTGATGACATGACACTATACACAGAAAACCCTAAAGATGCCCCCAGAAAACTACTAGAACTAATCAATGAATTTGGTAAGGTTGCAGGATACAAAATTAATGCACAGAAATCTCTGGCATTCCTATACACCAACAATGAAAAATCAGAAAGAGAAATTAAAGAAACACTCCCATTTACCACTGCAACAAAAAAAATAAAATACCTAGGAATAAACCTGCCTAAGGAGACAAAAGACTTGTACTCATAAAACTGTAAAACACTGATGAAAGAAATCAAAGATGACAAACACATGGAGAAATATACCATGTTCTTGGATTAGAAGAATCAATACAGTGAAAAAAGACTATACTACCCAAAGCAATCCGCAGATTCAATGCAATCCCTATCAAACTACCAATGGCATTTTTCACAGAACTAGAACAAAAAATTTCACAATTCGTATGGAAACACAAAAGACCCCAAACAGCCAAAGCAATCTTGAGAAAGAAAAACGGAGTTGTGGAAATCAGGCTCCATGACTTCAAACTATACCACAAAGCCACAGTAATCAAGACAGTATGGTACTGGCACAAAAACAGAAATATAGATCAATGGTACAGGATAGAATGCCCATAGATAAACCCACGCGCATATGGGCACGTAATTTACGACAAAGGAGGCAAGAACATATAGAGTGGAGAAAAGACAGCCTCTTCAGTAAGTGGTGCTGGGAAAACTGGACAGCTACATGTAAGAGAATGAAATTACAACACTCCCTAACACCATACACAAAAATAAACTCCAAATGGATCAAAGACTTAAATGTAAGACCAGACACTATAAAACTCTTAGAGGAAAACATAGGAAAAACACTCTTTGACATAAACCACAGCAAGATCTTTTTTGACCCACCTCCTAGAGTAACGGAAATAAAAACAAAAATAAACAAATGGGATTTAATTAAACTTAAAAGCTTTTTGCACAGCAGAGGAAACCATAAACAAGACAACCCTCAGAATGGGAGAAAATATTTGTAAACGAAACAACAGACAAAGGATTAATCTCCAAAATATACAAACAGCTCATGGAGCTCAAGAGCAAAAAAACAACAAACCCAATTAAAAAATGGGCGGAAGACCTAAATAGACATTTCACCAAGGAAGACATACAGATGGCCAAGAGGCACATGAAAAGCTGCTCAACATCACTAATTATTAGAGAAATGCAAATCAAAACTACAATGAGGTATCACCTCACGCCAGTCAGAATGGCCGTTATCAAAAAATCTAGAAACAATAAATGCTGGAAAGGGTGTGGTGAAAAGGGAACCCTCCTGCACTGTTGGTGGGAATGTAAATTGATACAACCACTATGGAAAACAGTATGGAGGTTCCTTAAAACACTAAAAACAGAACTACCATATGACCCAGCAATCCCACTACTGGGCAGATACCCTGAGAAAACCATAATTCAAAAAGACACATGTACCACAATGTTCACTGCAGCGCTATTTACAATAGCCAGGACACGGAACCAACCTACATGTCCATCGATAGGTGAATGGCTAAAGAAGATGTGGCATGTATATATAATGCAATATTACTCAGCCATAAAAAGAAACGAAATTGAGTTATTTGTAGTGAGGTGGATAGACTTAGAGTCTGTCATACAGAGTGCAGTAAGTCAGAAAGAGAAAAACAAATACCGTATGCTAACACATATATACGGAATCTAAAAAAAAAAAAAAAATGGTACTGATGGGCAGGAATAAAGAGGTAGACATAGAGAATGGACTTGAGGACATGGGGTGGGAAGGCAAAGCTGGGGCGAAGTGAGAGTAGCATCAACATATATACACTACCGAATGTAAAATAGTTGGCTGGTGGGAAGCAGCAGCATAGCACAGGGAGATCGGCTTGGTGCTTTGCAATAACCTAGAGGAGTGGGATAAGGAGGATGGGAGGGAGGCTCAAGAGGGAGGGGATATTGGGACATGTGTATGCATATGGCTGATTCGCTTTGTTGTGCAACAGAAACTAACACAGTATTGTGAAGCAATTATACTCCAATAAAGATCTATTAAAAAAAATTAAATTAAATAATAAAATAAAATAAAAAATAACTCAGGATGGAAGTGGGGCTGGGTATAGTCACTGACCATACACACACACACACACACACACACACACACACACACACACAGTGTATAAAGTGATAGTGAATGCTGTCTTTTGTGAAGAAAAGGAGAAATTCAAATACATGTATCTGCTTAATTTTGCAAAAAGAAACACAAGGAAAGATAAACAATTGATCACTTACAGAGGGTGGATGTAGAGTAAAGTAAAAGGAATGGGGAAGGAAGTGACATTTTGCAAATATAAGTACACCTTTTTGTCTATTTTAAGTTCACAACTGAGAAAAGTTTTGACTTTCAGGAGCGAAGTATTAAAAAAAAAAAATTTGGCCTACCTCCTAAATATCCTATGCCTTCCTTTATTCTCACCTAAAAATAATAACCCACAAACAAACAAAAGAGCCCTGCTGGGAAACATGCTCCTTCTACCCTGGGAAAGCTTTTTAAAAGTTTCTCTTCTATACCTAGAAAACCACAGAAAACCAACTGAAAACCTAGGACCCATCAGTAAGATAGTGGGATGAAAATATATACATACACAAATCAATACCTTCCTATGTACAAACCCAATCTCCAATTACATGACATAATGAAAGAAAAGACCTCATTTACAAGAACAAAGAAGTAAAACATACCTAAAAATAAACTGAAAATGCATAAAATCTGTATGAAATAAACACTGAAACATTCATGAAAAAACACTAAGGATGGCCTGAATAAGTAGGCCATCCATGTTCCTGGATAGAAAGACTCACCTTTGTAAAGCTTTATTTTTTAATAATCTATTCATCAATTTCCCTAATTAATAAATGTAATACAACTATAATACATATTATCAGTAGGTTTTATTTCTAGAGCCTAGACAACTAACTCAAGTTCAAATAGAAAAATAAACACACAAGAATGGTCAAGAAAGCTCATAAAAAGAGCAATGAGGAGTATGGGGAAGAACGGGCCTTACTAAATATTTAAAAATGCTATACAATCTGAATCATTAAAAGCATGGGGCACTACTGGTACACAAATCATCAGTCAAACCAATCCAACAGCAGAGAAGCCCCAGAAATAGACTCCAACACAGACAGAAAAATTTAGTATGACAAAGGAAATATATCAAATTAGCGTTAGGAAAACTGAGTTTTTAATAATGATATTGGAAAAACAAAGAAGCATTTAGAAAAATAAAATAAAATTGGATCAATGTGCCATATGGCAAACAAGGATAAACTCCTAATGGATCAAAGACGTAAATGCAAAAATTAAAAGCATAAAAGTACAAGAAGAAGCAATGGGGGAATTTTATTATAACCTTGGAATAGGAAAGATTTTTCTACCTTTAAGACTCATAATGTAGAAGTCACAAAAGAAAAAACTTGAGGTATTAAACTATATAAAAATCAAAAATTTCTATAAAATCAAGTCTCATAAACAATTTCTAAGAAGAAATGACAAAGTAGGAATGATACTTGAAACCAAATCACTAAAGAATAATCTCCCTAATACAAAAAGAACTCCTGGAAATAGGAAAAAATAAACCAAAAAAACACCCCACAAAAACAGACTCCATGAAAAATGGGCAATGTATACAACTCACAGAAAAGGAAATACAAATGGCCTTCAAATATATGAAGAGATGGCCACCTTCACTCTTAAGAAAAATGCAACGGAAATTACTATACACTGGTACCACTTCTCATCTATCAGATGGACAAAAATATACAACTTTGGTAACAATCTGCAGCTGCTATAGGGAAACAGGCATTCTCATACAGAGCTGGTTAAAGTACAAGCTGCTGCCAATCTTTATGAAGGCCAACAGGGAAGGAAATCTCTCGAAACTACAAACACACTCACCCTCTGACCCAACAATAAATACCATTTATGAAAACTTTCTCTGCATACTTGCACATTACAAAATTATGTACGTACAAAGCTGTTCATTACAGACTTAATATAATTTATAAAAGGAAAATTAAGAAAACCCATTCTACTGCAGGCTGGTTACATAAACCAGGTACTGCCAGATAATGGAAGTCCATGAAGTTGTAAAACGGAATGAAGCAGCACTTTCTGATGAATGCAGAAAGTTCTCCTGGTAGTTAAGTGACAAAAGCAAATTGTACAACAGTGTATATTTTGTTTTACCTTTTGTAGAAGATGAAAATAAAAATTATATATTTTCATCTGTACCTATATACAAAACTGGAAGGATATACCAAAAAAAACTAATAAAGTCACTACCTGTGGGAACAGGGTAGATGGACACCTGGGTGGAAGTTAAGACCTATCATTATATAACTTTTTATACTCTCTGGATTTCTAAACCACGTAAATACATTACATATTACTCATTCAAAATATAAAGTTAAAAAAAATAGACTGAAAAGAGAAAATTTTCCCCCTGCTTCCTCCTCAGTTTTAGCACATGCTTTCAACCTACCTCCTAGGGGATGGAGACCTAGAAGATTTCCTTTTTATGGTTTTTGATGTTCTTGGCGATCTGGAAGAACTCCTGCTTCTCCTCCTACGCCTTTCCCTGAAAGTCAAAAATATGTCATTTTAAAAAACAGTAATTTAAATAAAAGATAATTCAAATACACAAAATCAAAAGGGTCCTTAATGCTCTCAAGTGAATAGTATTCTTTACAGGGCAGTTTAAACTAATGTCTTTCATGAAAATGTTCTATTATCTAATTCTAGTACAGGTCAAATTATGAACTGTATATTTTACAGACCAATGAAAACATCTTCTAAGATTTCATATCAGAAAGGGTAGATGACCTCCTTTTCACCTGATTTATTTGGACAGTAATTTCTTGAGTAGAAAAATAGTAATGGATGTTTCATATTCTCTCTCAAGTCAAACATGTTCTTCCTCAGCACCTAAAGCATGTGTTGCTTATCAGATCCTTTGTCATGCATCTAGCTCCTTGCTGCCCCACTGTGGATTATTTTTTAACAAGGTAACAGGCCCTTTTCAAGAAGTGAAAGGTAAATGGGCTTGCAAAATGTGAACTTTTTAAACCCAAGTATGTAGAATGTCTCTAAACATTAATTCATTTTAGAGAAATTGCTTTTACCCCCTTAACCTACCGTTTCATTATTGTTGTTCTATTCATTTAAAATTGAGCACACAAGTTGCTTAGATATAAGGAAATTACTTAAAACCTGGGATTTAAATATGATGAAGTCAAAAATAATTATTAAATAGATTAACAGTTTTATTATTATTAAAAACTATTTTGCTTATTAACACATTACCAAATGATGCATACTCTAATAAACTACTTCATTTGTAAGGGTGGTCAACTTAGAAACAATGAATTTCAAGATGTCTATTATTCAGGTGATGAGGTATAAGGGTACATTTATTATATGATTAATGTAGCCAATGACCTATCTCACAAGAAGCTCTGATAATTAGTGGCCACATAGCTGAAACAACCAAATCCTCTAGAATTCAAGTTCTCCTTGTCACCTCAGTAAGCTGATTCTAGGCTAATGAAACATTTTGTGTGCATTTTTCATCTGTAAAATAAAAAACTAGACAATGCTCATATGTGGTATACACAGTAGATGTTACGACCAAAAGAGCTCAAGAACTTTGAGAACACAAATAAATCAATTCCAACTCTACCTAAGGTTCTCTCCTCCGTTACCCAATTTTATTTCCAAGTCACCCCCAAATTATACTTCCTAATATGGAAATTAGATGACGTTATTCCATTTAATCAATGCCATTCTGTAACAGCACATCCCTACCCCGCACAAGAACCAGAAGTACTTTTTTCATAGCATGAGAATATCAGTGTATTCCAGACTTTAAGTTTACACAAAATGGCTCCATCTTCATCAGTGTAACTCTTTACCTGTATGTTCAGGAAGCACTATGTACAGGTGGACATCTAATAATTACCAGTTAGTGATAATGAGAGCTAAGGCTGGACAGACAGGAAGCTAGAATGTCAGTTTGTCGAGAAAGAAGCTGTCAGCTCTAGTATGCAGAACTGGGAGTTGATTAGGCTTACATTTAAATTTTAGTTCCACATCTTACCAACAGCACGACTGGGGTCATATTACTTTATCTGAGACTCAGTTTTTCCAATTGAAAAATGGAGGATAATAACTCAGGCCTTGTAGTTTTGTTATGAGGATCAGGATAATACCTGTGAAGTACCAAGCCTAGTGTCTGGTGCACAGCAGGTGCTCAGTAAATATGTTCTCCTTCCCTTTGATGGTCTCATCCTTATTAACTGTAATTCCAAGCATTAAAAGTTTTTAAATATCAAAATTTTTCCTTAAAAATGTAGCTCAGAAGACAATGTTGGAAATAAAAATATTAAGTAGACTATTATTCTGGGCAGTTAAGAGGTTTCCCATTCACTAAACAAATCAGAGCACCTGAAAGGAAGAAAAATGCTACAAGGTAAGAAATGGTAACTCTTCAGCAAGCTCTTCTGAAAGCATGAAACATTCCAAACTGCTGAACCTTTAGGAACTAACATTAGTCAGCATTTATTCTCCAGGCCCCAGAGGTATCTAAGAACTAAGAACTGAATGTGAACATCTACACTTTCTTAAATATCAAGCGACTTAAAATGACCCATGAAAAAATTATAAACATTTCAAAGTCATCAGAAAAAGTAAATTCAACTGAATTTAAAAGGAATTGAGGGGACTTCCCTGCTGGCGCAGCGGTTAAGAATCCGCCTGCCAATGCAGGGGACACGGGTTCGATCCCTGGTCTGGAAAGATGCCGCAGAGCAACTACGCCTATGTGCCACAACTACTGAGCCTGCACTCTAGAGACCACATGCCACAACTACTGAAGCCCGTGGTGCCAAAACTACTGAAGGCCGCACACCTAGAGCCCATACTCTGCAACAAGAGAAGCCACCGCAATGAGAAGCCCACACACCGCAACAAAGAGTAGCCCCCACTATCCACAACTAGAGAAAGCCCACGTGCAGCAATGGAGAACCAAGGCAGCCAAAACTTAAAATTAATTAATTAATTAATTTTTTAAAAAAGGAATCGAAATATTATTTGGTGTTGTGAAGGGCAATGTCTAAACGATCACAGAAACACAAAGGAATGTGTGAAACACAACCAATAAAATAACTGCAATAAAGATGCAGTCTGCAAGGCTCAACTGATACCCACAGCAAATGAGTTAATTTCTTCAGGTTTTGGTTCAATGTGCTGAAATATGGCAATGACCTACTGATTTGAAGTCACTTTTTAACATATACTGTTGCTTTCAACTATATAATTCTGAGGCATTTTTAAAAAGCCAGTACCAAGTACTGGCTAGAGTCCTCAGTTAAACAATCTCTAAAAAGAGGAGAAAGAGCTACTATACTACTATACTTCTAACTAAAGTGCAGAGCAGATGGAAAATTTCCTCTGATCTTTGGTTTCCTCATGTTTTAAAACCATGATAACAGTCTTCTCACAGGCTTACCGTGAGAATTAAATAAGATCAGTCATGAAAAACTCTGCTGAGACATAAAATCTGGCATATGGTAAAGCACTCAATAAATGCTTGCAATTATCTTCTATTAACTAGCCAAAGACTAGTATTAAGAATAAGCTGTTAAAACACAAGTTAAAAAATTACAAAATATATATAGTCCATTGTCTCAGAAATTATGTTCTATGAAAAACCATTTTAAAATATCTTTAAAACTTGAAAAATATGTTTTTAAAGTATTTTTAAGATATAGTTTAACACAACTTGGGAACTTCCATTTATCTATAGTCACAATATCATCTGGAGCAATGGATGTAGGTTGAGATAATCTTGAATTAAGGAAGGTCCTCATTTTGCTGATGTTACTATGGCAACCTCCTGCCACCTGGTGGCAGTGTACCTATTAATAAACAGTCCTAAGAAAAAAGCAAATCCTTAACAACAAATTAATAAATGAAAACCAAAATTTAAACGTCATATATTCAACAAAGTAGAGCAGTAAAAATGAACTTAGATGACGAAAAGGACTAATACTGTAACTTTAGAAATAATTTTATATATTAAAATTTACCACATCATTCCAAAGAAATATAGATACCTAAGAAGTCAATTTCTCTACATAAAAAAAACAAAAACCTTGCCCCTGCCATCCCACCCTCCAAGAAAATAATAAGCAGCAGCAACAGCAGCCACTGACACCACTGCCAGGTTAAAATAGTGGATTACAAAGGACAGTTAACTTTTCAAGTAATTCTGGCCAATATTCTCTCTTCCTCCTCATAGATTCAATACTGTAGCAATCCCTCTGCTAGAGAAACGTTTACTCTGCTATCAGAGAGAAATGTTCTGATATTATTGTACTGATTCCACTTGTGCACAATTATCTTTTCCCCCAGTCAAAATTTATGTTTTCATTTGTCATCAGTAAGCCCTTTGGTAAAAACTTTAAGCATTATCAAACCTGCTGGAACTACGAGATCTTCTTGATGCATTGTAACTTCTGGGTGGTGTTCTGGACTTCTTATCCTTCTTCCTTTTCTCATCTATCTCTTTGGATCTGTCCTTTTCTCGTTCCTTTTCTTTGTCCTGTTCCTTCTCCTTCTCTTTGTCGCGTTCCTTTTCATGCTCTTTTTCCCGCTCTCTCTCTCTGTCCTTCTCCTTGTCTTTATCTCGGTCCTTTTCCCGTTCTTTATCCCGGTCTTTATCTTTGTTTTTACCCCGTTCCTTTTCTTTTTCACGTTCCTTTTCCCTGTCTCTCTCTTTTTCCCTTTCCTTTTCTCTATCTTTTTCTTTCACTCTTTCCTTTTCCTTGATTTTTTCTCGGTTGTCTTTTCTTTTGTCCCTTTAAAAACAAAAGTAAATAAATAAATTCACAACTAAAATAATTCTACTCCCCAACAAGGACCTCATTCTCTTTCCTCAACAATTATCAACACAAAATAATGTATAATAGATGTAAGACATTACATATAAATTTCTAAATAATTTATGTATACATGAAGCTGCTAAATGAAACAATTATCAGGCTGAATTTAGTCTGGAAATCTCATGAGTCATACTAACCATCAGATTCAAATCAATGACAATCAATATTAAATCATTACTGAAACAATCAGAAAAAAGTTTAATTTCTTTCATTAAAAATTTAAACCACAACAGATTTTTAACAAATGAGGTCATGAGAAAACTACCCTTAATTTCCAAAAAACTCACCGTGAACGCGAACGACTCCTTGACTTCCGCCTCTCCCTTGATTTAGAGCGTTTTTTATGAGGGCTCTTAGATCTACGTCTATCTTTTTGTCTTGAACGTGATCTATTATGGGATCTACTCCTAAAGAAAAACAAATTGTTAGAATATCAAAACTTATTCTCAGAATTTCAATTTATAAATATTTAGGATCTTTCAAATAAGAGAGTTTTAAAACCAATCCTGACAGTATTTATCAATATTTTTAAATTCTCTATTACATAATGCTTCAAAATTAGATTATCTGACATAAATTTATTTATTGGAATCTTCACCAGACAGTTCACTGTCCAGAACACAAAGACAGAAAAACAGAAAAAGAATTTAAGGTATTTCCTATGTCAGACTTAAGGTGACAGTTTCAGGCGTGGCTTTCTTTTGCTAAATATTACATGCCTCAATTAGAACAGACAACTTGTCCCATGGTCCAAGTTTTCATACCAAAAATTGTCTTTAACTCTTGACTTGCATGTAATATTACTGCTTGTGGCTATAACTTATCTTTGACAGGGAGTAGTGGTTATATGGTTCAATGGTTTCTATAAGTGACTGTGTGCTATTTGTCATAACACATATTAAGAAGAATGCATAGGGAAGCACAGTACTAATGATGGTGCTAGTGACAGGAAACCAAACATCTTACTCATGAGTTAAAGCTAAATATAATCAAATGTTGAATTTGCAAAGCCTTGATTTTATTACATAAACAAAGCTATTAAAAGAAACCTTTATTACTGGAATTGTTGGAGGAAAAATAACTGTTATTCCAATTCTGAAATTCTCTAGGCTCCTTTCCCAACTGAAATAATAGCTTACATAATGTGACATTTTTCATAATGAGGTATCCTAGGAACTATTTATTTAAATGTAACCAAATTGAAGGCATACAACTTAAACAACAAAGTGATGAGACTCACCGGCTTCGGAGTTAAACACTCTGGCTCTGACACTCAGTTCTGCCACATAATAGCTGTGAGAACTCTGGCTAATCACTTAACCTCTCTAAGCCTGAGTTTCTTCGTCTAAAAACTGGAGTAAGAATCATACCTATACCTCCTAGAACTGTCATGAGAATTAAAACAGATGATATATGGAAAACTGCCTAACAGTTTCGAGTGCAGAGTAAATGATTAAAAATCCTATCTCAATATCTGCATCATCATCATTAACAATTAACATAAATGAAAACTTTAAATTATATCTCTATTTATTCCAAGGGGTCAAATGAACGTCTACAAGTATGCCTTATATAATTAAAGCTCATCTTGATAGTAATATCTTCATGAATTAAGTTAAAACAAATATCTATAAAAGAAATACATATAGTTAAATGCTTGTGCTATGCCATGAAACCAGAAAAGTCTCCAGACAATCCTCAATTAAGTAATGATCTTGTTCTTAAAACACATTTTTCAGTTAGTTAAAATTTGTTTTCCAACAGCTAATTTTCAACTGAACCACTCATCTATTATACACTTATCTTCATACCTCATTTTTAATATACGAACATTTTTAGTCCATTTACAGACATCCACATGAGGGTCATAATGTTTTAAAGGGCCTTTGCTTCTATGTACTTAATAAGTCTTAAGATTTCTATTCTAGTTAACCTTGCTAAAAAAAATAAATAGTAATTCTGTTTTCTTCAAATAGCACTTTCCAATCTTAATTAAATAAACTCCTTTAAGAAAATTAACCATAGCCATAACAAATAAAAGTTAATAATAAAAAAGCACTGACCACTTGACTTCCCACCTTATCCTGTGGGTCCTCAGAGTTTGAAAGTCACTGCTCAAGAGTAATTATTATATTTCAATTTTGACATTAAATATTTCATGTCTGTCTCACCCACTAGTTGCCTACAAGTTTTCTATTAGGAAAGCTAAAAGCTTCAAGTCAAGAGCAAATCTAATCCAACCAAAGATAAAGATTTGAGCTATCATTAGCAGCTGTCATTTTAACATGATGTACAAAACTGCATTTATAAGTTAAATTGTAAATAAAGGGCAACTTACCATTATGTTGCATCAAAGTTCCTTTGTAAATCAGTTGTTTCCCATTAAAATACTATAAAATGTCTTATAGTTCCTATGCTGGTCTGTAAAGGTTACTTAACTTTAAAATATAATAGAGTACTACCCACCTTTTCTAACACTGTCCCTATGAAAAAAACACATAAAAATTTGGACAGAGTGGAAACACATCTTCCCAGTTCCAGCCAAGGTCATAGTAACAAATAACTATTTCCTCCCTCCTACAGAAAGAAGAAGGAACAGGGAAAGTCAGGGGAAAGTTCTAGAAGTATCAGAACACTAAGAAGGTAGAAGAAGGTGGGGCTTCAAGAACAAGGGCTCCTGCAACCCATACTCCTGCTAGGTCTAGTGGGTCAGAGCCAGAGCTGAGGGTATCCAATCCCACTAGAAGGGGAGGGGGAACCGAGAAATGCTTGCCATCCCCTACGTAGGGTGGAGAGGGGGAGGGAGTTCCACAAGTCAAATGTTTTGGGGTGAGGAATTTCTTTTCTTTTCAACAAAACTCATCCTCTTTTTTATTTCTTTATGACCTTAGTAAAGGCTTCTTGTGTTTATATACACCATGTATAAAAACAGTTTATGCTGACAAAAAAGATATACAGGCATACCTCAGAGTTATTGTGGGTTTGGTTCCAGACCACCACAACAAAGGGAATATCACAATAAAGCGAGTCAGGAATTTTTTGGCTTCCCAGTGCATATACAATTTATATTTACTCTATACTGTAGTGTATTAAGTGTGCAACAGCATTATGTCTTAAAAAAAAAAACAATGTATATACCTTAATTAAAAATACTTTATTGCTAAAAAATGCTAATCGTCATCTGACAATGCAGTGCTACCACAAACTTTCAATTTGTTAAAAAACCACAATATCAAAAAAAAAAAAAAAACCACAATAAAGCAGAGTAAAATAAAACAAGGTGTGCCTGTGTGTATGTGCGTGTTTGGGTGTGCGCACCAGCCAAGAACAATTAACTTCTAATGCTACATAATTAGACAGACCTCCATGAAATCACTCCCATGAATAAGAATAATTAACAAATTTCATTTTAGACAGAATAACCCATCCTCCACTAACCCTTGGAAAGGGAAAATATCCCAATATACTGAAAACGATAAGAGTAAAAACCTTAGTTAAATTATTTGTCCCAACAGAGAAAGCTTCACAGAAATTATCAAGGAAAAAATGATATTAATAATCAAATTTTGCTTTTTTTCCAGCCTTAGAAAACCACTAAGGTATTAGACTTGGAGCATGGCTCTTATAACACAAAGTAAGATTTAAGTCATTGCTCTTTTTCTTCCTCAGGAAAGTTATTACTCTTCAGCTCAATTCTGTATTTTCTTGATCTCCTTTACCTTCACCACCCTGCTGACCTATAGAAATATCCATAATCTAGTACCACTGATTCTATACCACTTTCCTTCTCCAATTCTGGCTTTGCTACACTGTCTTATTCCTTGTACACGAAAACAACTTCCTTCTCTTGGACATGAATTTGCCTTACTGTAAGGCCTTGGATAGAGACAGAGATTAAAACCATATTCCAAAAGGAATTCTGCAAGCTAATAGTAGAGAAGTATACACCAGTAGAGAGCTGAAAGTATAGTTTGCTAGAGTCTAATTAAGAATATCTGCAACTAGGGATTATCATACTAAGTGAAGTCAGTCAGAAAGAGAAGACAAATACCATATGATATCACATGTGGAATCTAAAATATGATACAAATGAACCTATCTATGAAACAAAAATAATATCAGGGACATAGAGAATAGACTGCTGGTTGCCAAGGGGGAGGGGGATGGGAGAGGGGAGACGTGAGAGTTTGGGATTAGCAGATGCAAACTGGTATACACAGAATGGATAAACAACAAGGTCCTACTGTATAGCACAGAGAACTACATTCAGTATCCTGTGATAAACCATAATGGAAAAGAATATGAAAAAGAACATATATGTATGTATAACTGAGTCACTCTGCTATACAACATTGTAATTCAAGTATACTTCAATAAAAAATAAATTTAAAAAAAGAATATCATATTTTCCTATCTCATTGCCTCAATCTCCTTGATTAGCACAGAAAAGCAAGACTAAACTGAGCTTGCTGGTGAGGTTCAACATAGAGCATACTGGTTCCTTTTTTCCCTCCCCTCAAATCCTCCTCCTTCTCTAATACTCCCAACAAACATGCACACTCGCATGCACACACACTTTTCTCTGCCTCTTCTCTTTAGAGAGTATGCGTATGTATGCACATGTAACATGCAATTAGGATCCACTGCATACGTGTTCACATTTCAGTAACAGCCCCCTCCACATCTTAAAGAAGACAATAAAACTTATTTTAAACATGACTCTTAGGTTACTTCCCATCAAGATGGTGTTGCAAGTTTATATCTTGAGATCCCCTTTGCACCAAACACAAAAGATTTTAAAAGAACTTCAAAATGACAAAGCCATGCTCAAAAATAAGATAAACAGAACAGAAGTAGAGCTTAAGCACAATACAACAGCTGCAATTAAAGCTGCAAGTTACTCCTATGTTTCAGGTCCCAAAGTGGGTGGAAGAGGCTCTTATCACCAAGAGTACAAAGACTTAAAGTACCCCATTTGACACACAGTATTGGAGAAAGGTAACTACTTGAAATCAAGATCTCGGGTGGTGCTCCCCAGACCTTGAGGGAAGTGGGGGAAGAAAAAAACAAAAAAGCTGCAACAACTTCAGCAATATTTTCAGCATCAGATGTTCCCTTTTCCCAGTATGAAGAATGAAAAATTTCTGCCAGTTCTGTATAAAGACTAGTTTACTCTTAGAAAAATCAGGAATAGAACATCTTAAGATAGAAAACCAACTTCTAAAACTAAAAATTAGTTGAAATTATATATTAATTAGATAAAACTTCTTTCTTTAGCATTACAATTAAAGCAATATCTAATGGTAACCATACTCCCTGGTGAACACCAGTGAAATTTCTACACTCTGATACTTGGACAAAAACTCAGAAAATCTTCACCACTGTAAATACAAAACCGAAAAAATTTAAATATGACAGTAGAAATTCTCACCTGTGTTTTGACTGTGATCTTTTCCTTCTAGAACGGGATTTTGAGCTAGACCTGGATTTTGAACGAGTGTGGGAACGAGATCGACCGCCTTTTCTTTCATTGTTCTTTCCAGACTCTGGGAGGAAAAAACCACTTTGCAGTGTAAGCTCAGAACAATTAAAGATCCCAGTTAATAATCAGGCACAAGTGGAATGTACCACATATAGTGCAAGGGGCCTACTCTCTGTACATCCTCCTCCTGTGCAATTATCCTTCAGAAACATCCAAGAAAGTCATTGCATAAACTCGTTGAGTGCAGCCACCCTGCAGCAGTACATATAAACCAGATGATTATAAACAGCTGTTCGTAGTATTTTGTTGCTGCCATAATGTACGATTATAACATGTCTGTAATTCCTATGACAGTGATTTTAAATCCTTTTTCCATTTATTTTCCTAGAATTGAAGCTTAAATTCTGAGTGCTAATTTAGAAAATTTGCTCAAATGTAAAAAACCATCTAGACATTTTTAGGTTGGATTTCTAATTTTAGTTAGCAACACAAAAGTTTGAAAGGGTGTTCCTTTACCATGCTAAAATAGACTCTGTATTTTTCCTAACTCATGGGCTCTCTTTTCTATTTTTAAAATTAAAACTTTGAAGGAAAAGTGAATCTGCTTAATCATAACATGTAAAATACATTTATTCTTGTCTTTAGCCTCACAATAATATTTACACTTTGCTTTAAGCAAATCAGTTCTGCGTACTGATTTTGCTATTAAAATATAAAGAACTGATTAACTCAAGCTAATGTACCTCAATTCAGTATCACGGAAAAAGATATTTGTGCTAAATAGTTCTTCAACCTTTAACACTAGTTAAGTCACTTACTCTTTCTTGAGTTTCAGTCTTCTTGTTTGTAAAATGAAGGGACTGAACAGATAATTTCTAAAATTCCTTCCAGTTCTAAGATTCTATGATCTTCAACTATGACCTGTGTAACAATGCTATGGCCTTACCTGGTTCGATAGCTGCTGAGATAAAGGACTGAGCCTCTCGCACTCGCTTCATTACTTCTTCTAACTCCTTAGCTGCAGCCTGAGGTGTCATCTCAGGGGGTTTTACTATTGCATTGTTGGAGTGATTTATTCTAAATTAAAAATATTAGCATATCACAAATACACACCATATTTTACAAAACATGAAACAACTAATTGTTCATAAGATACACATATTCACAAATCTGAGGACATCTCAAAAGCACATTTAGAATAATATATAGCTAAATACAGAATAACCAAAACCAACCTCAAAACCATGATTTATCTCATTCCCATCTGCCACATCTCTTGCTAACAAAGGCAAAAAGCAAGGGAAAAAAAAGAAAAACTGAACCCTAGCTAACTTCTTTAACAACCTAAATAGACTAGGACAACAGCTTTTCCTCACAGCTTAGAGTTATAATAAATTAAAATGGTAACACCAATATTAAAATGAATCACCTCTATTCTTAGATTATAAAATTTTGTTGATCACCTCTGCACCCTGGGAGGATGAAAGGGAACCTATATATCATGTGCACTATTTTAATCGACCCTGGACCATGGCCTAGTCATACAGCTTCAAATATGGGAGGAATCTGATAAAACTCTTCCTTTATGGGTAACAGTGGTTTCTCTAATGTACATAAATGAATTTGGTGTGTCTCACTTTACCATGGTGAAAAGATAGCATTCACGAAGAACAGTTTCTTATCCCTTAATAGCAGACTCCTGATCAAACTGTATAATTAAGGCAATTATCTACAGAATTCAGATAAAATTGGTGCCTCAATAATGTGCATGAAATAGAACTTCTGGTCTTGAGTACCTGAAAGGCTACATCAATTTTTCATTTTGCAAACAAGGATGTGAGCAAACCTTAAAATGTATACTTTAAAACATTTCTGGGTACCTTCTTCCTGAAATTTTGGATTTACCAAAATTCTTATTACTATATTACTGTAAGTTCTACCCATATGTTAAACTGCCCATTAGTCTAGTGTAATAATGCAAAACCAACGTAACTTGTTAAAGCTTATGGAAAAAGACCTACAATCAATATGTATGGTATAAAAATAATGTTAACTTTAAATTAGACCTTATGAAATAGAAAATAAGATGTCTTCAAATGCAACTTTAATTTAAAGGCTAAAATGGTAAATATCTCATGTGTTTCATTTATACTTAACACAAAGTCTTCCTTTCCACAAATTGCCAATTACTATTAAAAAGAAAAAAAAAAAACCTTCATTACATCAAAACCACAAAATTTTTTCAAAATCATTAAAATTTCTTTGTTTAGTGTTTCTTACTTCAGTGGCCTGTCTCCAAACATAACTCCATTAAAAGCAAGGGCCCTTGGTACAGAATTTTGGTCTGCAAATTCCACAAAAGCAAACCGAGTTGGCTGAGTCTCATCACCTGCCATCCGCACAAACTTCACTTCTCCAACTTGTTTAAAAAATTCAAGTAGCTGATCAGCTGTTGTTGTCTGAAGAAACAAAGTAACACTTTAATAAAGTATATTCTTCTTTAAAAAAAATCAGGTAAATACTACTTTATCAGTTGATACGATTTTTAAGAAAGGGAAAGGAACAAGAGGTCCCACCACTCAATTTCTTCTTATATTAGTTACCTGGGAATTCAAATTGCCAACATAGACTGTTCTCCTAATTTCATCAATTTTGGAAGGATCCACATTTCCCATAAGTGGTGGCTGTGGTATCTCTCCAAGTGCTGCAATATTGGGGTCTAGTGCTGCTGCTGGTATAGCTCCCAAACTGCTAAGGGAAACACCCAGCTATAAAAAAATTAAAAAAAAAAACAGAGCAGATATTTTCTATTAGTGTCAAAAATTACCATTCTCTAATCTTGAAGAATATTGATCAACTCAGTAAGAATGGGAAGAGACTAGGGACTCCTAATTTAAGCCAGGTATATATCTGAATTATTCAGAGTAAGGTCACAGTAGTTTTCAATGTAATTCGAAATACAACATATTTCTTAACTATCTGGGTATTTTAATTATTTCTAAACTTGACACAAAAAAACAAACAGTCCATTCTCATTATTTGTAGTACTTATGCCCAATAAAGTCTGCCATGAAGACTGAATTATTAAATACTGAAATCACTGCTCCTAGGGAAAAAACACAGGGCTAGGTTCCTATGAGCCTCTGGTCATAACACTTTCATCAAGTGATAAATATATGACCTTGTTTTATGTGTGTTTCTGTTTAAAAATACCTTAGTATATACTATTGATTCATTAACATTAAACTCATGACCAGCAGCATGATCAACTCATGCCTGAATGAACCTTATCTTACATAAGAATTTTCTCTGTAAGGTACATCACAGGCTTCCAACACTTAGGAACACTAGACAGTACTTTAGCACTATGCTGGGGGCCAATTTAAAGAGCAAAACCACCAACATAAAGCACAAAAATGCAAAAAACATGACACTCGACATGCCCCACACAAAGAAGTTATTTACACCATGAGAGCTGAAATACGGCAGAGTGTTGCTCTGTTTGAACTCATCTGGGAATGAACATATCAAGCAACTCAATTTTTTCATCATTCTATTTGTGTTGATGAATAACCACAAAAGCACCGCAAGTACTGATTTTGAGGTTTCAAATAAATTTTAGCTAGTATGTGAATTCACAAATACAGAATTCACAAATAATGAGAATCAACTGTACCTCGGGCATTCAACAACACTGTGAATTCCTAATACTTAACAATAATCAAAGCACCTAATTTTTGCTAGGTTATTAACTCAATTCTCAGAGCAGCTCTAAGAGATAGATATTACTATTACACCAATTTCACAGATCAAGACAAAGTCTTACAGAAAATAATTTTCCCAAAGATACTCAGCTAACAAGTGGTAAAACCAGGGTACCACCATGCACAGACTAAAATTAAAACAGGGACAAAGTTTACCTAAGAAAAGAAACCTAAAATATTAAACCCTTACTTATACTATGGTAGGAAAAAGATAAAAACCTTTGATCTTTCATTAACATTACTAAAATCAGTTTTTAGTTCAAGCATTAAGAAACACATTTTTAATGTGAATTTAAACTTGAAAAGATAGATCTCAGAATTTGAAAATGAAAAATTTTGCAGAATTCACAAGACTTTTCAAGGAAAAAAAAAGAAACTACAACTTTCATTTCCACTTTTGCAATTTAAGTCAAATAAGTTAACTGACTATATACTCTTATACTGTTGCAAAACTACTAAAACTTAACAAATGTTAAGTAATAACACTTCCTAAAGGTGAAAATACTAGTTTATGAAATGAGTATCACTTATGCTTATCAGAGCAACCCACGTGTGATCTTTTCAAAACATGTCAAATCAAGTTTTACCCCCACTTAAAACCCTTTAGAATAAAATTCAAACTTCCTTCTGTGGCCTAAATAGCCCTACATCATCAGTGCCCTATCTATCCCTCCAATCTCAAAACACCTACTACCCTGCCGCCCCCCCCACCCCGCCACCCTGCCTTCACAACCATTCTGCACCTGGAACACACACGTTTTTCTCACTTTAGGGTTTCTCACTTGGCATTCCTTCTGCCCTAGAAAGCTCTTCCCCTAGCGTCTGCTGGCTGAATCCTTCAACCGCCAGGTCAATCACCCTCTCCAGGAGGCTTCCCCTCACCTTATGTAGAGCCTCATTTACTCTCTACTACACCACTCTTTTTTTCCTTCATAGTATTTATTACAATCTGTGGTATCTTGCTACTAACAGATCTTACATTTTTTGCTGTCACCATTTCAAGTTATCATAATGTTGTAGAAAATACCTTAGGTCAAAACAGGTGAATGATCTAGCCTCTCTCCACGTGTTGCGTCTAATCACACTCCTTTTTCCCCTACCATGTCTTTGATAGTCTAACATTCACAGATGATTGAGGGTCATACCTTAAATTTTTTTTCTACTGTGCAAGAGAATTACTATATACAATTAAGCTAAATCACAAATATGAGTCTTATTATTTGTCAGTTTTGCATGGATTTAAAACAGGCCTTTCCAGGTATTCCCAGCTGTCAATCCCTTTGACCTACAAATTTCTCCACTGGGACATACAATTATGGATCTCTAATGGGCCTTTCCAAATCATCTAATCCAACTCCTTTGATTCTCAAACTTAAAGATCATTCAGTCCTGTTTTTAGAAACTTTTCCTGTCTCTCTCTCTCTCTTCTTTGCACTATACCATTCTTCGACACTTGCGTCATTTAACATGGTAATCACCAATCACATATGGCTATTTGAATTTTAATTAAACTACAGTGCCTCAGTCACACTAGTCACATTCCAAGTGCTCAAGAGCCACAGCTGCTAGAGGCTTCTATACTAGACAGCAGAGATACAGACATCTCCGTCGTAGCACAAAGTTCTACCGGATGTGGCTGCACTGCAACAATACAACTACCCTGCTTTAGATGAGCCTATTTTCTAGCCCGGGTCTAAAGGACCTAAATACTTAACTTGCCCTTTCAGTCTTTGAGGAGATAAAGATGACCTGACTCCCGATATAAAACTTGTGCCTTCTGACGTAGAAACCTTGGCCTCCCTGGAGATGTGATTTTTAAAAAGAAAGAAACCTTATGAAAGGTTTCACTCTTATGAAACTGTAAACCCCTTTAATGTCTGGAAAAGAAATGTTCTAGGCAGAAGATAAATAAGTACAACAGCCCTAAGACAGAAATATGTTTGGCATATCCAAAAATCAACAAAGCCAATAAGACTGAAATAGAGGGGAGCCAGGAAAACAAGTAGGAAAAAAAAGGTTAGAGAGGTAGCTAGGAGCCAAATCACGGGCCACCTTTCCCCTGTTTTCTACCTAAAATTATTCTTCATGAATTAAGTTTTATAAAAATACATATCCACAGCTGAATTAAAAGGAATCATTTCCCCTCACAGCAACAAATTAAATAATAAAAACTTTACATTCTTGATAAATTAAACCTAAAAATTTTCAAGATAGCAAGACAATATTTTCTGAGGAGGGGGAAAAAAAGATGATGATCCAGGAATCTTAAAATATACCAAAACATACCCAAAATAAAATTTTTAGAAAGCCCAATTCAAATGATCAGACGTTACATTAAATAAAAAGCATTTATGGATCAGGACCTTCCAGATGGCGGAGGAGTAAGCCCTGGAGATCACCTTCCTACCCACAAATACATCAAAAAACAACTCCTACAGAACACCTACTGAACGCTGGCAGAAGACCTCACACTTCCCAAAAGACAAGAGACTCCGCACATACCAGGCCGTGTGTCTGACAGGGTCTTGGTGCTCTGGCCAGGTATCAGGCCTTAGCCTCTGAGATGGGAGAGCCGAACTCAGGACACTGGACCGCCAGACACCTCCCGGCCCCATGTAACATCAATCGGCGAGAGCTCTCCCAGAGATCTCTGTCTCAACGCTAAGACTCAGTTCCACTCAACTACCAGCAAACTCCAGTTCTGGACATCCTATGCAAAACAACTAGCAAGAGAGGAACACAACCCCACCCATTAGCAGAGAGGCTGCCTAAAATCATAAGTTCACAGACACCCCAAAACACACCACCGGACACAGTCCTGCCCACCAGAAAGACAAGATCCAGCCTCGTCCACCAGAACCCAGACACCACTCCCCTCCACCAGGAAGCCTACACAACCCACTGAACCAACCTTACCCACTGGGGGCAGACACCAAAAACAACAGGAACTACAAACCTGCAGCCTGCAAAAAGGAGACCCCCAAACACAGTAAGTTAAGCAAAATGAGAAGACAGAGAAATACACAGCAGATGAAGGAGCAAGATAAAAACCCACCAGACCAAAAATGAAGAAGAAATAGGCAGTCTACCTGAAAAAGAATTCAGAGTAATGATAGTAAAGATGATCCAAAATCTTGGAAATAGAATGGAGAAAATACAAGAAACGTTTAAAAAGAACCTACAACAAACAAACAATGATGAACAACACAATACATGAAATTAAAAATTCTCTAGAACGAATCAACAGAAGAATAACTGAGGCAGAAGAACAGATAAGTGACCTGGAGGATAAAATAGTGGAAATAACTACCGCACAGCAGAATAAAGAAAAAAGAATGAAAAGAATTGAGGACAGTCTCAGAGACCTCTGGGACACCATTAAACACACCAATATTCGAATTATAGGGGTCCCAGAAGAAGAAGAGAAAAAGAAAGGGACTGAGAAAATATTTGAAGGGATTATAGTCAAAAACTTCCCTAATATGGGAAAGGAAAGAGTCAACCAAGTCCAGGAAGCGCAGAGAGTCCCATACAGGAAAATCCAAGGAGAAACAGGTCAAGACACATATTAATCAAACTATCAAAAATTAAATACAAAGAAAAAATATTAAAAGTAGCAAGGGAAAATCAACAATTAACATACAAAGGAATCCCCATAAGGTTAACAGCTGATCTTTTAGCAGAGACTCTGCTAGCCAGAAGGGAGTGGCAGGACATATTTAAAGTGATGAAAGGGAAAAACCTACAACCAAGATTACTCTACCAACAAGGATCTCATTCAGATTTGATGGAGAAATTAAAACCTTTACAGACAAGCAAAAGCTACGAGAATTCAGCACCACCAAACCAGCTTTACAACAAATGCTAAAGGAATTTCTCTAGGCAGGAAACACAAGAGAAGGAAAAGACCTACAATAAAAAACCCAAAACAATTAAGAAAATGGTAACAGGAACATACATATTGATAATTACCTTGAATGTAAAACGGATTAAATGCTCCAACCAAACAACACAGACTGGCTGAATGGGTACAAAAACAAGACCCGTATACATGCTGTCTACAAGAGACCCACTTCAGACCTAGGGACACATACAGACTGAAATTGAGGGGATGGAAAAAGATATTCCATGCAAATGGAAATCAAAAGAAAGCTGGAGTAGCAATTCTCATATCACACAAAAGAGACTTTAAAATAAAGACTATTACAAGCAACAAAGAAGGACACTACATAATGATCAAGGGATCAATCCAAGAAGAAGATATAACAATTGTTAATATTTATGCACCCAACATAGGAGCACCTCAAAACATAAGGAAAATGCTAACAGCCATAAAAGGGGAAATCGACAGTAACACAATCATAGTAGGGGACTTCAACACCCCACTTTCACCAATGGATAGATCATCCAAAATGAAAATAAATAAGGAAACACAAGCTTTAAATGACACATTAAACAAGATGGACTTAATTGATATTTATAGGACATTCCATCCAAAAACAACAGAATACACTTTCTTCTCAAGTGCTCATGGAACATTCTCCAGGATAGATCATATCTTGGGTCACAAATCAAGCCTTGGCAAATTTAAGGAAATTGAAATCATATCAAGTATCTTTACCGACCACAATGCTATGAGACTAGAGATTAATTACAGGAAAAAAAAACTGTAAAAACTGCAAACACATGGAGCTTAAACAATACACTACTAAATAACCAAGAGATCACTGAAGAAATCAAAGAGGAAATTTTAAAAACCTAGAAACAAATGACAATGAAAACACGACAGCCCAAAACCTATGGGATGTAGCAAAAGCAGTTCTAAGAGGGAAGTTAATAGCAATACAATCCTACCTCAAAAAACAAGAAAAATCTCAAATAAACAACTTAACCTTACACCTAAAGCAATCAGAGAAAGAAGAACAGAAAAAAACCCAAAGTTAGCAGAAGGAAAGAAATCATAAAGATCAGATCAGAAATAAATGAAAAAGAAAAGAAGGAAACAATAGCAAATATCAATAAAACTAAAAGATGGTTCTTTGAGAAGATAAACAAAATTGATAAACCATTAGCAAGACTCATCAAGAAAAAAAGGGAGAAGACTCAAATCAACAGAATTAGAAATGAAAAACGAGAAATAACAACTGACACTGCAGAAACACAAAGGATCATGAGAGATTACTACAAGCAGCTATATGCCAATAAAATGGACAACCTGGAAGAAATGGACAGATTCTTAGAAAAACACAACCTTCCAAGACTGAACCAGGAAGAAATAGAAAATATAAACAGACCAATCACAAGCACTGAAATTGAGACTGTGATTAAAAATCTTCCAACAAACAAAAGCCCAGGATCAGATGGCTTCACAGGCGAATTCTATCAAATATTTAGAGAAGCGCCAACACCTATCCTTCTCAAACTCTTCCAAAACATAGCAGAGGGAAGAACACTCCCAAACTCATTCTACGAGGCCACCATCACCCTGATACCAAAACCAGACTAAGATGTCACAAAAAAAGAAAAATACAGGCCCACATCACTGATGAACATAGATGCAAAAATCCTGAACAAAATACTAGCAAACAGAATCCAACAGCACATTAAAAGGATCATATACCGTGATCAGGTGGGGTTTATACCAGGAATGCAAGGATTCTTCAACATACGCAAATCAATCAACGTGATACACCATATTAACAAACTGAAGGATAAAAACTATATGATCATCTCAATAGGTGCAGAAAAAGCTTTCAACATAATTCAACACCCATTTATGATAAAAACCCTCCAGAAAGTAGGCATAGAGGGAACTTACCTCAATATAATAAAGGCCATGTATGACAAACCCACAGCCAACATCGTTCTCAATGGTGAAAAACTGAAACCATTTCCACTAAGATCAGGAAAGAGACAAGGTTGCCCACTCTAACCACTGTTATTCAACATAATTTTGGAAGTTTTAGCCACAGCAATCAGAGAAGAAAAAGAAACAAAAGGAATCCAAATCGGAAAAGAAGAAGTAAAACTGTCACAGTTTGCAGATGGCATGATACTATACATAGAGAATCCTAAAGATGCTACGAGAAAACTACTAGAGCTAATCAATGAATTTGGTAAAGTAGCAGGATACAAAATTAATGCACAGAAATCTCTTGCATTCCTATACACTAATGATGAAAAATCTGAAACAGAAATTAAGGAAACACTCCCATTTACCACTGCAACAAAAAGAATAAAATACCTAGGAATAAACCTACCTAAGGAGACAAAAGACCTGAATGCAGAAAACTGTAAGACACTGATGAAAGAAATTAAAGATAATACAAATAGATGGAGAGATATACCATGTTCTTGGATTTGAAGAATCAACATTGTGGAAATGACTATACTACCCAAAGCAACCTACAGATTCAATGCAATCCCTATCAAACTACCCATGGCATTTTTCACAGAACTAGAACAAAAAATTTCACAATTTGTATGGAAACACAAAAGACCCCGAATAGCCAAAGCAACCCTGAGAAAGAAAAACGGAGCTGGAGGAATCAGGCTCCCGGACTTCAGGCTACACTACAAAGCTACAGTAATCAAGACAGTATAGTACTGGCACAAAAACAGAAATATAGATCAATGGAACAGGACAGAAAGCCCAGAGGTAAACCCACACACATATGGTCACCTTATCTTTCATAAAGGAGGCAAGGATATACAATGAAGAAAAGACAGGCTCTTCAATAAGTGGTGCTGGGAAAACTGGACAGCTACATGTAAAAGAATGAAATTAGAACACTCCCTAACACCATACACAAAAATTAACTCAAAATGGATTGAAAACCTAAATGTAAGGCCAGTCACTATAGAACTCTTAGAGGAAAACACAGGCAGAACACTCTATGACATAAATCACAGCAAGATCCTTTTTGACCCACCTCCTAGAGAAATGGAAATAAAAACAAAAATAAACAAATGGGACCTAATGAAACTTAAAAGCTTTGGCACAGCAAAGGAAACCATAAACAAGACCAAAAGACAACCCTCAGAATGGGAGAAAATATTTGCAAATGAAGCAACTGACAAAGGATTAATCTCCAAAATATACAAGCAGCTCATGCAGCTCAATATCAAAAAAACAAACAACCCAAACCAAAAATGGGCAGAAGACCTCAATAGACATTTCTCCAAAGAAGATATACAGATTGCCAACAAACACATGAAAGGATGCTCTACATCACTAATCATTAGAGAAATGCAAATCAAAACTAAAATGAGGTATCACCCCACAGCAGTTAGAATGACCATCGTCAAAAAATCTACAGACAATAAATGCTGGAGAGGGTGTGGAGAAAAGGGAACCCTCTTGCACTGTTGGTGGGAATGTAAATTGATACAGCCACTATGGAGAACAGTATGGAGGTTCCTTAAAAAACTAAAAACAGAACTACCATACGACCCAGCAATCCTACTACTGGGTATATACTCTGAGAAAACCATAATTCAAAAAGTCATGTACCACAATGTTCACTGCAGCACTATTTACAATAGCCAGGACATGGAAGTAACCTAAGTGTCCATCGACAGATGAATGGATAAAGAACATGCAGCACATATATACAATGGAATATTACTCAGCCATAAAAAGAAACGAAATTGAGTTATTTGTAGTGAGGTGGATGGACCTAGAGTCTGTCATACAGAGTGAAGTAAATCAGAAACCTAAAAACAAATACCATATACTAACACATATATATGGAATCTAAAAAGAAAAAATGGTTCTGTAGAACCTAGGGGCAGGACAGGAATAAAGACGCAGACGTAGATAATGGACTTGAGGACACGGGGAGGGGGAAGGGTAAGCTAGGACGAAGTGAGAGAGTGGCATTGACATATATACACTACCAAATGTAAAACAGATAGCTAGTGGGAAGCAGATGCATAGCACAGGGAGATCAGCTCTGTGCTTTGTGACCACCTAGAAGGGTGGGATAGGGAGGGTGGGAGGGAGACGCAAGAGGGAGGGGATATGGGGATATATGTATGCATATAGCTGATTCAGCAGAAACTAACACAACTTTGTTATACGGCAGAAACTAACACAACATTGTAAAGCAATTATACTCCAATAAAGATGTTAAAATAAAATAAAAAATAAATAAAAAATGAAATGCATTTTCCTCCCATGGATCACAATACAGGTCTCCAGCAGAACAGTGCCGTGTGAAAATCCTAAAATTTTGCACTTCCAAGTTTCAAAAACCACTTTTATAACTTGGATAAACTATAATCATAAAGTTTACTGGTTCACTCCCTAATAACCCAGTACCACAAAGTAAAACACAGCTTTCAATTAAGGTGAGTTCTGTATTTGTCCTGGGTTTATTTTTGAAGAAAAATGACTCTTATTTAAAATAAATGACCAGAATCTTTTATATATACCAAGAACCCAGTAACAGCAAATCTTTTTTTGACACCACTTGGAAATCACAAATGAGACAGTAAATTACTATTTAATTCTGCTAATGAAAAATATTTTTGCCATGTTTTTACCATGTTACATTTTCTCAGTATCAGACAAATGCTTCTCTGAGATATTTTTCCCATTACCAACGGTGTAAATTATTTCATATTTTTCAATTGGATTTAGTCCTCCTGAACTGGGAAATATAGTTACCTAGATTCTCCAATTTCCTATGCTATCTAAAATGCTGAATTTCAATAACTGATTTTCTAAGGAATAGTATATTTCAGTTCTCAAATTTAAATGAATCCCCAATTACTTCATAAGCAATTCCAAAAGGCAGTTCAAGTCAGTAACATGGGGAAAAAATTAAGCAGACATTTCAAATCCTCTCCATTTAAAAACACAAATACTTAAAATAGAAATAGCTTTCTAAGCTCTTAAAAAAAAACCAAAAACTTTCTAAGCTCTTTATTCAACCAATTACACAGTTAAATGATCACTCCCTTTAGAAGAGGGTGTATCATACTTACTGTAGTTAAGGGATTTGGAGTCGGTATGGGAAGCAAGCCTGCACCAGGCATCAGACTTGTCATGGTTGGAGCAGGAGCCAATAGAGAGAGAGCTTTGGCTTCCTCTGGGATTTTACCTGCAGAGGCAAGTTCCAAACATTACAGAAAGCAGAAACACCACACAAACTTTACACTATGATTTTACAATTACCCTTGCACTTAAAAAATAATAATAATAAATGAATCTATCTATCAGATCTGTATAAAGAAATAAATAAGAACTTAAGTCTTTCCTTTTACCCTGCTCTACTAGGAAAAATAAAAGTGAGCAAAACTTCAAAGACTAACAATCTCATTAATGGAATATTATTTTAAAAATTGAATAATGTAGACAATTATTTAACACTTTGAGCTATGGGTCACCTGTACTGGAAACTTAATGTTCATGAACCAAACGATATCAAGCATGGACGCTTTCCCAGGACGGTGTTTTCGCGGTGATCGAAAGTTGTGTTACACATGACAACCGTTCGTGTTGGCTGCATCACTAATAGCACACAGAACATCAGATACAGAAAAGAAGAACATTTTTTAAAGTTTAATCCCCAGAAATGGCAAATAACCAAATTAGTCAAAAAAAAGAAAAAGAAAAAAACAAATATGTGCGAATTGAAATCTGTTCCTGAGTGTCCCTATCCTGTTAATTGAAACTACCTACTTGTGATGCAAACAATTTTGATAACCTTCCAAAAGATCCCATTTAATTTCAGGCAGACAGAAAAAAACAAAAGCCTACCACATGTAATCAGCTTCAATTGGAAAGGAAGCCTACACCCATTCAGTTAATAAGGCATCTCACCAACAATGTCAGAGATGACTAAAAGAATCCAGTTCCAAAGAATATGCCTTGGGAAACTGCTAACATTTTTGAAAATGACTAACAAAAAAAAGTTCCCTATTCTCAGGAAACTTCTTAAATTACTGACTTTTAGAACCGATTTATATATACTTATCTGAAGAGGGGTGGTTAATGCCTAAATGTCTTGCTTATAAGCGTCTTAAGTGCCTAATAATAACAACAACAATAACATTAAAATAATCCTAGACACTAAGAAAAAGAAATCCCTATGACTAAAAAACTGAAAATTTACTCTGAATTAAGTCTATCAATTTGCCAAATTTAATTACTGAGTTCTAATCAATTAAGTTTGATAAGGACTGCGACTTTCACACATTTTTTCTGGTCCTTTCTCTCAACCTTCCCAAAAAGAAAATTTCTAAAAAGTTGACTATGTATAGCAATTTCAGAACTACTCATAATTATGTGGTATCTGGCTACACGTTTCCATTATGAATTCTTCAAAAGTAATTTAAAGTACAAAGTCACGCCAAATTGAAAATAGCATATGGAGTAAATTTTCAAAAAAGCACCATGCGGGGTTTCAGTGGTAAAAATTCTACTTAACACAACCACATGTGTAGGGATAAATCTCTAAAAAAATTATCTGAATATATTTCTAAACATGGATGGAATTCAAGACGAATTTTAAAACTTGCTTTAAGTAGTGGTTACACCTTATTTATAGAAATACAAAAATTACATTTTATTAGCTTTAGCAAATGCCTACTTATTTCCAAGCTTGCAACATCTAAGTCTATATTACCTTAATTTACTAATTTCAAAAACAAAGTCATTTTATTATTTCAGTAAATTCTGCATAAGCACAGATTTTAACATGCATAAAGATTAAAAGGCGGGAAGGCCTTACTGAAGACATCAAATAACAATAATTTATTTTGTATTTATTAGTTATTAGCATTAAGACATTTATCTGTATACTCACATATACTATTTACATCACTATCAGACCTGCTTTATCTGTTAAAAATAAGTATTTTTTTTTAATATTTGTAAAACCTGTACACATCTTGATAAGTCAACTGAGGTCCTAAGGTACAAACCCTATGCTTCACTACCCTAATTTATGCACCTAAAAAACAAATAAAGAGTTCCAATCTAGTAATGTCCCCAATTTAATATTACCTGTCCATTAAATAAGCAAAACTATCCACATGAAAGACCACACAAACAAAATGGGTATTCAATACAGGCCAAAAGTTGATTACTTAACATAATAAAGTCATTCAATGTTGGCTTAAAAATAGTATCAGGAGGTTGTCTGCCTCTCACTGTCTCTCACAGTATAATAAAATATTATAAGTATTAAGTCTAACTAAAAGCACAATATTTTTTACTTATTACCATTAAAGATACTTTAAGAAAAAAGTTCCATTGCTTAATTTCCAAGATAGAATTCTACCAAATATACCCTCCAAATACTATCAGAGTATATAAAAGTATAAAACAAATAAGCATTTAGCATTTTTCCCAAACTGTACTCATCAAAGACAACTGAGAGAAAAAACAATGTCTCTCACTCATCCTAATCTCAGAATCCATTTAGAAACTAGTAATCTCTGAACATTTTCCAACAAAAAAATGCAAGCAAAAAAATACACACACAAGTGTTAAGTATTCAACAGTTTCTCAAATATCCATTCCCCACGTAGGCAATTAAAAGTGTTTCCAAATCAAAGAAATGCTATTTTCTATAATAAATATCATAAAAGTGAAAAATCTCTTCTTGTCCTCTACCCCCAGAATGTTATAAGAAATTTACTTATTTTCCTTGATGATTTTGTATGCCTAAAATTCTAAGGGAGGAGGACGAAAATTAGAAGCTATCAGTTGGTCTTCATGAGAGATGCAGACTTGGGAGAAAACTGCAAAAATGTTACACTGAGATCAAAACGTGTTCCTAAGAATCTCATCAGTGTTTTAGTGTTTTGGGAACAAAATGTACCTGATCAGTTTATAAACACCAATTAAGACTAGCATTGAGCTTCACAAAACCATATCCTAATTTATTGTGAAAATTTATTTTATGTTAAGGATGAGCTCTACTAATCATCTCCCAATATAATTTGCAATGCAATGTTATGAACCCTTAATGGAATACCATTTACAAAGAACTGGAAAACCAGCTCACAAGTTAAAGTGAAAGAGATTTAACAAAACAAAAACAAAAACAAAAACAAAAAAAAAGGGACAAAATAAAGAAAAAGAAATGAAATTAAAGTAAAACAATAAAAAACAGAGACAGGGCGTCCATCTTCTGCGGTTCAGACTCCGATCTCATTTCCCCAATGAAGGTTTCACTTGACGGCAGGTTTAGTGGCATGGCAAACAATGCCTAACTCAGGCAAGTGTAACAGGTCTGCCTTGGCCAGTCTAGTCATCTAATAATGCACAAATATCACATAGAGAAAACATACAAAACCAAATTAATAGTCAAAATCCATCTACCAGAAAATGTGGACATAAACTTATGACTGATGATTAGGCTGACACCCTTATTATGTTTGACCTTATCTTTTTCTAAGGGTTAACATTTATAAAAAGAAATCTGAGATGCACGCAACAACAAAAAGAGGTCATATTTGGACGAGTATAATGAAAGTATATTTTATTTTGAAGTGACATGTTTCATTAATAGCTAATGCTTAATATGTAAGAAACTATTACACATCAAACATTACTTAAACGGCTTAGGATCTCACAGTACTACTGTCTGCATTAAAAAAAAAAAAACAGCACATTGAAAGAAACTGAAAAAAACTTCTTACAATATTTTTCTATGGTTTTCTCACTTCTTTCATAATGCTGTTTCTATAACATCCAGGAAAGAATACAATCAGTGAAGTAAACAGAAGACTGCTTACAGCACAGCACCACAGCACATCTCCTCTTACAGAACTTACTCCACTGGAATTCTTTCCTTTGATTTATTTCAAATTCACTTTGCTATCTTTTTTAACACAATAATATATTATTACTTTGCTTGCAGTGCATAATCAGATCTTTTAACAGCTCACTGTGACATTCTTCAGGTTCTATAAATTCATTTCTGTTGTATTTAGTTTAATGAAAAATGTGTATCTGAATGTTTTTCCAATACAAATTATTTTATAGGTTAGTGTTCTAAAATACTTACAACTAAACTGGAATAAAAATATGCTTGAATTTTCATGTTCAAAAATAGTGAAATTTTGTCTCAGTTTGTTAATACTAAAAATATTCAAAAGCCATTATAATAAATGTGCATTTATTTATTTCTATCAAGTAAAACAAACAAACAAAAAGGAACCTCTACATGCCCATAATCTTGAACATTTATGACAAACCATGGTCACTTCTCAATATATGAAAAATTTTATGGGAATATAGCAAGGTTCCAACAGAGCCACACTAATAAAATTTTTCCTTCCAGTTCAAAAATAAGCTAAAATCACACAAGATACTGTGCTGCTGGTGGCATAATTTTTTGATACAATTAACACTCCCATTTAGTAAACCTTCTACCTGATTTATTTTTTCCCATGCAGTTTACTTGGTATGAAATTGGTATGAACTTGGTATACAGAACTAAATCATTACCAGCTCTTTTCTCACCTTGTTCTCCAATCCTGGGGTCACTGTCCCCTTACAGATTAGTAGATAAAGATAGATTTAGCAAATAATTAACTTTAATTCATTTTTTATTTATTCTACTATATTCATTATTATTTATTTTATTCTCCCTACCGCACTCTAACCCCCAGACATGGGAAAAATACTTTCAAATTTATCTGAAAAAACCCAGAATGTCCTATTCTGGGACATCAAAAATAACAGAGTAATACTCACTGTATCTGACTAATGTTTTTGACATCCCAGAACAGACATCCTGAAATATGCATAAAATCTTGAAAGTGTAGCAAACTGTTTATTATACAGTATTTTAATGTGAGCCTGGTTTCTAAAAAAAGTTTTAAAACATGACATATGAAAGCTCCTTAAATTGTTTCAGGTAAAATTTTTATGTTGTAAAACAGTTACCACCAGCCACCAGTGAAAATATATTTTAAAGACATTTAAATTATAATAACCCAATTCTAAAATTCATGTACACATGTCATAGTCAGTGCTCTGAATAAAAGTTAATTACACACCAGAACTGTCAAATTCAGCACAGCCTAGTATAATGAATGTGAATGGCTCTGCAAATAGAAGTTACTAAAAAAATAGGCATTAATAATAATTAGCTCTTAAAGCAGGTTATGTCATAAAATTTAACACATTACTATAAGGCCTTTGGCCTTGTTTCCACCTTCAACAACTATTTCCTCGATGGAGGCTTTGGAAAATTGCTTTCCATGATTTTTCTTCAATTAATCACCACCACCACCACCCCACCCCTCCCTCCCCCAAAAAAAAACCCCAGTAAAATTAAAAAGTAAATTCTAGTTGCACAGCAAATTACACTGAATGTAAAATAATGGTCTCAGTAACAATTAAGGTAAATTACCTTAAGAAGATGCTTTAAACCTTAAATTATGAATATTCTTCTAAAACATAATTACTACCTAACCCCCGTTTTGCGAAATACGTACACTGTTTTTATTTATGTAATATCATTAATAGGTATACACAGGGGCAAATGCTTACTTATTTACACATTTTAAATAATGTCCTCTACCAATTTAATATTTTCCTTTCAAAAAGCTTTCTTTACAATTTGCAAACTGAACACAGAAAGTCAAAGCAAACCAAAGAAGCCAAGTAATTTATAAATTTTTAAATGTTTAGCTATAAAATCTCAAACATACATAAGTAATAAATTAACCATTTTAATATATTTTATTATTACGTAAAATCCTTTCCACCTCCAAATTTCATTCTTACACATACACACCATATCTACTTGCCAATTTCTAGGAAAGCCAGTGGTAGTAACAGACAGGACAGAGATTAAAATAACTGAAAAAAAACATGTGAGATACTAACCTTCTGCACAAGGAACAACTATCAGAGCTCTGTCAATAAAAACCGTGTTAGTTAGATGCTGGGCCACGCCAACACTTGATGGATCACGAAACTTAACATAACATACTTTGGAAGAAAAAGCAAGAGGTGCGTTGCTGCAAGATAAAAACAAAAACAATTGGACTAATTAACATTTGGTTGGTTTTGTCGTTTTCATTTAAAATTTCTTACTTAGATCTTTACATAATCTTACAATTAAGACAGGAATTTTTGTTGCTAAGGATCCTTAAGACATGAAATAGCAGAACTTAGTCTTTTAATGGTGATTTGCTGCAACGACTGAAGGCAAATCTAGGCAGGCCTATAGCCTTATTTGTTAAAAACCTGAAATTTAAATTAATGCCTTCTTAATCTGAGTGAAATGTGAAAATAGCTGACTTAACCCAAGGATGTTCAATCAGTGCATCATCATCAACAGGCAAAATCCCGTTTCATAAAAAAGCCCCAATCCTCAACACTTCAAATTTTCTAACTACTTCCAACCCTCCCTAATGTGATTCCTGGCATTTAAATCACTAAAAACTTCACAACAGTCTTAGAAACAATCAGATAACCTGGAATTAAAATTAAGGTCTTTTGCATATACTGGACTACTTCAGGCTAGGCAGCATTGTGATTTTCCAGACAAAAAATTTTACAAACAAAATTTTACATATTTTATATGCAAAAGAGCAAAGACTCTTATAAATCCTACTAGATTTAATCTAGGCAGGACTATAGGAAAAAGAAGCCAGACACAGCACAAATGAAAGCAATTTTTCCACCATATGAATCCATCGTGTTAGATTCCAAAATACACTATCCTCATAAAGGATCATTTTGTCAACCTGCCCATAATTATGTTCAATTAAAGTCTGTAATTGTCTTTAGCAAGTAAAAAAAGACACTAAATATACAGCTAATGTTTAACATAAATGTACAATCCTTTAAAATATTAAATTTTTCACACTAAAAAAAGATCATTTGAAAAATACTAAATATGCATTGTGCAGCAACAATAATTTACTTTAGTTTACAAAACAGGTCAAGGAAGTTCACCATAATCCTAGACCTAGTAAATGGCAAAGATGAGATTTAAAGTCTAATCATCTAATTCCAAATCTCATGTAACCTTAATTATTCAATTAATCAAGAATTTTAAAGCCACTTTAATGTACTATTTAATTTGTAATTCCATAAATATTCATTTTTTTAAATTAAAAAATTACATACAGCAACAAATCCAGCTTGCTAACGGCTAAATATACTTATGATATTAACCAGACACTAAGATAATAAAACATATTTGCATTTAGAACTTGAAACTATATATATTATTATTAACATAACTAGTCAGGCTAATTAAAGTAGCAAAAATAAAAGTAAAACTCTACCTCCTTCTCACCCAACCCAACTCAATTCTTTCCTGCCTAAGGCCATCCGATTCAGGCTTCAAGCCAGCCCTCTCCAACAACGTCCCCCTACTCAACATGTAAGTCAAGCACTTGTACTTGCCATGAGGTAAACACATCTGCATCCAGACTTAACTCACCTATACATTACCAAGTCACCAATTTAGGCCTCTCCAGAGCTCTAGATTCCCAGATCCAGGTGCCTGCTGGCATACTGCACGTTGATCGTCACAGGACCCACCCCTTAACTTATTCTTAAATTCATTACCCTCCTTCTGCACCAATCCTGCCCTTTGTCCTAATTTCATACCTCAGTTAAAGATACTACCACATTATCTAAGTCAGAAATCTGGAAGTCGTTAATGTGACCATCATTAGTACCGTTCACCAAGTATTTCCAAATCTCCTTCTGGCTACATAATAAAATTCTATTTCTTTTTTCCTTGAAGTTAGGTGTGGCCGTGCAATTTGCTTTGGCCAATTAAATATGGGCATAATTGACATGTGTTCCTATTCAGTAGCCTTAAGGGCCACTGCTTGGTTCTTTTTCTCTGCCACAGTGACCAGCAACACCAAAGAGATGGGTGGCTGATATATCAGCTTCATCCCAGAATGAGTGACTACAACGAGTAGAGTCCCCACCCCCACCACTTTAGTATAAGAAATAATCTTGTTTTTATCAAACTACTGAGATTTGTGGGTTGTTTCCATCCGTGACCCTTCCTTCTTTTTCATCCTATTGGTCTTTAAATCCTATGAAGACTACCTCCCAAATATTTGTCACATTAATTCTTTCCACACTCTCAGTATCAATGCCTTCATCCAGGTCCATATCATTTCTCACCTGGATTACTACAATGGCTCCTAGCTAATCACACTGCCTCCAATCTCTACTCCTCCTTATTAACAATCTTCCACAAAAGCTGTTAGAGTAATCTTTCTAAACCCTGAATCTCTTCATGTCATGCAACTGCTTAAATTTCCTCAGAGACACCCTTCTCTTTTTGCTTCATCATTTAAAAAATCCAGGCATAAAAATACTTGTGGTTCCCAGAACACATCCTGAACCATCTGGGCCATCTTTGTATCTTTGTACATGTTGTTTCATTTGGCTATGATGTGCTCTCTTACTCCCTTTTTGAACAGTAATTCCACTTTTCTTCAAGGCTCAAGTTTCCAAGTCTTCTGGAAAGCCATTTTAAAATATCAAAGTGACTAGGTACCCCCTCCTGTATGTGCTACCAATACATCCTATATACTTTCAGCAGTTTCCTTACGTGAAAACCCTCAACAGATCTTGCAAGCTTTCAGACACAACTGATCAGCTACATGACACAAGGGCTTATTTCACTGGCTAACCTGAAACCTGTAATTTGGGTGGCCTGACCAAATGAACTTGAAAGTCACTTAGAGTAAGGGCTTGGGCCAGATGCCACATGAGTACAGAACAGGCCTGAAAAGAAATTGAGCAGATACACAGAAACAAACTGAGCTGACAATAAAGCCTGACAGGAAGAGGCAGACAGTCGCCTTGGATGCTGATACCCTTCTGGTTCCCAGTCCCAGTTCCCATGAGGCCTAGTCTTTATTCTTCTACTCAGGGAAATCTCTTCTTTTTAATAATGTCTCTTCTTGAGCTAGATTAGGTAACACTGTTTCTGTCCTTTGCAACCAAAAAAAAAAAAAAAAAATCTATGATTACACCTAAAGCCCTAGCAATTTCAACAAGAATACTCTCTTTTAGCACTTGAAGAACCTGACAAGCCACCACTGAAACTGTATTTCCTAAATTGACAGATCCTTTTGTGAAAGGATGGAAACCTAAATCATCACTGTTGAAAACTACAAACATTTCCAAATATCCCTACTTGAAAACCACATCATTTCAAATTTAAAACATCCACAGGAATAAGAAATGTGAGCCTGGTTAGTAAACCACGCACTACTGAGATGTGAGAAGCCCAAAAACTGGTTAAAAGATTTTGATCTGTTCTGAACAGCATTATAGTAAGAGCATGGATCCTAGTGCTATAAGCAATTTTTTTCATCTTCATCTCCAATTACCTTCCTTAAAATAGAGAGTAAGAGCAACACAGTATTTACTTTATAAAAAATGTAAACATATGAGCTTTTCAGGAGAGGCAGTAACACTTTTATTTTGAATATTATAGGCTAAAATAATACAGTGGCAAGCCTAAATACAGATATCTCAGCAAACAAATGTGTATTTACAGATTTATAAATCAGTATATTACCAAATCTTATATTTAGATCTTCCTCTCTAGTATAGCTAGGCTATTAAATAACATTTACTTTTTAAAAAATTAAATAGGATTATCATTTTCAAATTTAACTCTGACCTACACTTTTAATTTTTAAAAGGGGTTACATATTCCATTTGGTCTAAATGTATGCCTCTAAAGAAAGTAACAGTACTCAAATATAGCAGATTTTACTTTGACCTCATTTGTTGAATCAAGTTTTGTTTTGTTTCTTTAAATATAAAACCTTCTACAATCACTTTTCAAACAAATCAGAATTTCTCACTGGGAGTTTAATGGAGAAATCACAGAACCAACTTTTTGAGCACCAGTTAAATTTCTTAGATAACCCTAACTGGTTATCTTATTTTTCATTAAACATGGTGATGGCACTGTACAATCTTTTAAAAAATCAATGTGGTAATACTGTCCAATACTTTATTATATTAATATACATCCCTTGAGGATCTATCAAAAAAGATACAATGCAAAACATGGACAAAGTATATAGCTTTATGTATGAAAATATTAACTGACACAGTGTATAACAGGGTTTCTCAGTAGGGCTCCAGTGATTGTCTGGATGCCACAATTCTCCTTTCTGTAAGACTTCCTTATGAATTATTGACACTTACCCACTAAATGCCAGAGGCCCTCCAATCACTGTGGACAATCAAAAATACACATTTTTCAAATACTTCTAGCTAAAATTCAATGACAGAATTTCAAACACACATACACACTTGAGACATCAGCCTTTAAACATTACAATAAATAAAACACAACAATATGAAAAATGCTTACCACAGGCTGAGTGAAAAAAGTTTACAGTAACAGTGTATAAATCCTTTGATTACACTATGTTAAAATAAATGCATGTAAAAAGGACTGGAGAGAGGTTTTGATAGGGTGGTAGGATCACTGGCGGTGTACCTTTTTCTCTATTTCTCCTGATGTGACTATATTGGTTATATTAATTTTAGCTAGTTGACAGCTTTTACCTTATTAGTACTTTTAAAGACCAGAGAAGTGAAGAAAACCAGCAAGCAAAAAAACAAAAAACAAAAAAAACCACAGGTGTTGATGTTAGAAATGATGTTAGAAATCAGGCCAGGATTACCCTAGGGGTATTATGCACTTGAGGGGGGAGAGGAGAACTCCTAGGGCACAGAGAATCCTATCCGGGTGCTGGATGTGTTCACTTTGTGAAAATTCAACAAGCTGTATACACTTATCCCTGCACTCTTCTGCACCTTATACCTCCATGAAAAGCTTACTGAAAAAACAACAAAGATTTCTTACCATTGTAAAAAGGTTTTCATGATGTATGAGATTCCCTTATTGAGTAAAAAGTTAAAACAGAAATTCTGCATATTTATCATCTGGCAGCACTAATAAGAATTTTTAATATTTACAGGGAATGTTTACACCAATTCTTAATGTTTAAAAAGAAACTGAATCATGGCCTCATGCCAAAAAAAATTAAGTTTAAAAACCTGAATTTTCATATTAGCAACCAAATTCTTAAAATGTTAATGAGAAACTATTCTCACATTCTATTAAAGAAGTATCGTTCCAAATTTAAAACAAATGAATTTCTACTCAGCTTCCAAAGATTAATCATAAAATACTGTTTCCACAACATTGCAAAATAGAATTATCTGTCTTCAATACAACTACTACTATTGCATTTTTATGCATTTCGGCCCAAATCTGCAAACACATCTTTAATATAAGGACCAGGTTATGACAACTTCATTACAGAGCAAGCAGAAAACATGCCATTAGAAAAGCATGTCAATACTTGTGAAAAACAGGAATAGGGACTGACTGCCTTTAAGAAAAACTGGTCAAGGATTTTGCCTGGCCTGTATGTGTTATATTTATGTTACAATTTTGCAAAATATATTACAGTTTGTGACACAATAATTCTATATTAATGCACTGTTTAAGTAATGAGCTTTTTTATTCTCTGACTTTTAAACTCCAAGCAACTAACACTTGATTTCAAAAAACAGCCCATTACTAAATGTCAGATGATAACTGGCACCATATTACCACCCAAGTGCATTTTTCAACTATGTACGTGGTGTTATGCTGGCAATGAAGAATATTTATTCTGTGATATATTTCTTCTGCCCATGAGACACCTTATTATCACAACCTTGAAAGCAAGGTTAGTTTACAGTCATGTACAAAATATTTTACTATTTGATTCCAATTCTTTCAGAATACAACACTCCTCCAAACAGTTCTCAATTATTAAGAAATGTTCTGAGTGCTTAAATGAAGAGATAGCTGAAAGCACTTTCAAAAGTTATAAGATATTCAAAGCTATACATGAGATGGCTAGTCAGTAAAGATACATGTGCATGCCCTTATGAAGCATCTTTGACAAAACTGTATTACCAAATCTATTCATGTAGAACCAATTTATATAAACCCAGATGAGTCATTCTACAACACAAACTACAAGACAAAATATTAATGTCATGAAAAACTTTTAAAAAGGTGACTGGGAAAAAAAATAAAAGGAGGGAGGGTGGAGGGGTGGCTGTCCTAGATTAGAGATAACCAAATGCACTGAGTGATCTGATTACATTCTAGATCAGAAAAAGACAATGGAAAAAAGGCATTATCAGAATAACTGAAGAAATTCAGATGTTATATTTTAATCAATGTTAAACTTCTTGGATATGTTAATAGTATTGTGGTAATGTAGGAGAATGTACTTCTTAAGAAATTCACATTTAAGTGTTGAGGAATGAACAGCCATGGTGTCTGCAACTACTTTTAAAAGCATGGGAGAGGGGAGGGTTGTAGGGGTGTCTGTGTGTGTAGGTGGGGAGAGGGAGACACAAAGACAGAAATCAACTGTGGCAAACTATAAATGCAGATGAAGGGAACATGGGAGTTATTCTTTAGCTTTTCTGTATACGTGAAATATTTCAAAACAAAAATGAGAAGAAAAACTCAAGTAAAATTTAAAACTCCAAACATCAACTTTTATCAATATCCGTGCAGTAGCAATGCAATATACTTACAGAGAGAAAACCGACGAAAAATAGGTCTACATGCATCACTATGAAACAAACCAAAAAGTCAAATACAAATTTTTTAAAAAAGGAGAGAAATCTTGGGGAACTACTATCCCTTCCTTCAAATGATTTTGACAAAATGAACAAAATACTGAGAATTTTCATATTCTAAGCTCTAGCTTTAAAAAAGTTTATGCCTGTAAGAAAGTAAACAACCCTCAACCCCTTACAAATTTTGTGAGTAGATAGTACTGTACAAGGGAAATGTTACTTCAAAATACACTACTTGGGAAGTGTCTGAGAACTGTGAATGCCAGTCCAGATCTGGACTTTTAAAAGTATACAGCAGGAGTAATCCTGTACGCACTATTACTTTTTCTGAAAGGTTTAGGACGGTGTGACCTTCTAGGAGGAAATTTTAATCCGTTGCCAAAAGGGTGAACAGACATGATCTTTAACAACATGGATGGGCTCGGTTAGATGAACCAAGAAGATGCTAAATTTGTGAACACAGGCCTAGGGACAAATATAGGCCTAATTCCATCTGTCATCAGCTGCACACTTCCCTGTCAGCAACAACGGTCCGACACTGAGGCACTAAGAACTGGACAGTTTATCAAGCGCAGTCTCCGCGATTTGCCATTGCAAAAACGCTATCAGGAGCTTGCCATGAGGACTACCGCGGGCCCACCTGCGGCCATCTTAAGTTCGGGAAAAAAAAGAAGGGGAGGAAGGGCACTGAATTCGAGGACCCGGCGGCGACCATAGTCCGGCAAGCACGAAAAAGGCAACCTCTCTAACTCCTCTGTAACGGTTCTGTGCAGAGGTTAACCCACCAAATACGACTAACAAGGAAAGCAGGAGCGTGGGGCCCGGGCCGCGGTGCCCTAATCAAACATGGGCACCAAGGTAAACCCGGCGGTCACGTGACTGACACCGCGCGCCCGCGTCCGCGCTCTCCCCCATGCCTCGGTTCCCGAGGTCTCTCTGGCGCCCGCACCCCTCCCCCAGCCGAGCTTGACCACTTACTCCGGGGGGTAGAGCCGCAGCTCCTCGATTTCTCCTAGGAAGGAAAAAAGCGTCCGCATCTGCTCGCTGGTCACCGCCGACGACAGATTCGTCACCTGAATCACCGCCGTAGGGGTGAGGCCGAAGCCTAAGCCCAACCCGAAGCCGCCGCTGCTGTTCATCCCGACCCCGCTGCAGCTGCCTGCCTCCCCAACGTCTACGACGCGTCAGCGACGGAGCCGGGAAAGCGGAGAACGCGCGGCCGCGAGCGCGCTCCCGCTAGCGAATTCACGGCAGCGGGAAGGTCTAGCCGCCCATTTCACAACTCCCCTGCTCCCAGGGCTGCGCGCGCCAGCCGGAAGCGTCGCCCCGGCAACCCGGCGGATCTCGCGGGGCTTCGGCCTGGGGCTCCCGGGTACCTGAGGCTGTTTCTCTCGCTGCACTTCTCCCCGGCAAGGGTTTGATCGAGTGTTTTCCCGGCCTCCACTCGATCAGTTTCTTGTGCTCCTGTGAACATGGGAGACCCACCTCTTTCCAGTCTTTACACTAGATAGGCCTGGGGAACCAAGAGGCCTGGCCTGCTGGTGCGGAGCTGTGAAGAAGGAATGACTCTCGAGCATCGCAGATCAATACTTGACCGAACTATAACGTGTCATTATTATATACAGGCAGCTCCCTCGCCCCGACTATTTTAAAAAATTGGCCGGCGTCCTAATTGTGAAAAAATTTGGGAAATTTTACAAAACGTGTAAATTTTGACGGAATTAAGGAAGCAGTTAAGATGAAGGCTTTGCGGTTGTCGTTTATAACATTTATTCGCTCACTACGCAGGTATTAATATTTGAGTGTTATGTACCAGACACTGTTAGACAAGAGCACGTAAAAGACAGTTACAGAAGGTCCACATAGACGTTGCAACCTAATGAGACAAGTAACAGTAGTATGGGAAACTAGGGCAGCTGTTCCCAAAATGCCATTCACAGAACCTGGAGGGTCCTCGAAGCCTTTTGAGTGATTCTGCAAGGTCAAAACCGTTTCCATAATACGAAGACTCTGTTGATCTTTTTCACTTTGTTGACAATTGCACTGATGGTGTAAAAGCAATAGTGAGTGACTGCTGGCACCTTAGCAGGAATCAAGGAAGTGGTGTCAAACTGCACTGCTACTGGTATTTTGTATTCTTCACCTCCTGGCACTCATAGCATACAAAAATTATGATTTTTAAAATAAGCTAGTTTAACTTAAGAATGTCCTTGACAAAGGAGTAAAAATTATTAATTTTATTAAATCTTCACCCTAGCATACACCTCTTTTTAATATGTGTGAAGAAATGGTAAGTACTTCTGCTGCATGCCCAAGTAGGATGAACATCTCCAGAAAAAGCACTTGTGTGATTGTTCGAGTTTTCACACAAAAATCCAAAATTTTTAAAATTTGTATCCACCACCTTGAGCTTGACAGCTTTCCAGTATTTAGACTTTTCTGCTAAAAACACCAGTGATATTAACAAACATATTTTTTCACATTATATATTGAAATAAGTGACCATTTGAAAATCTCTACAACTCAGTGAACCACTGTTTTCAAAGTAACCAATGCATGCTATTACAGAATCAAAAAGAGTCATCAAAGTGGATGGACCCATGGATTTTAATCTAGCAGAATACAAAAAGTTAATTGATATGGTTTCAGATTCAGTCCACATTGAAATTGCCCTCTAAGAAACTATCACATATCCAGTTTGGTGTAGTATCAAACAAGAATATCTAGAATTATCTAGAAAGACTATGAAAATAGTTTCCCCTTTCTCAGCTCCTTATCTATGTGAGACCAGATTTTCTTCATATGTTTCAACAAAAACATATCACAACAGATTGAATGCACAGATAGGGAAATCCAGCTGTCCTCTATTAAGCCGGACATCAAAGAGCTTTGAAAAATGCAATGCAATATCACTCTTCTCAAAATTCTTTTTTGGGAAATATCACTTTATCATAAAAATGCATCATTTACCCCGCATAGCCATTGGGAACAGGCTGAAAAAATGCATCATTTATATAAGTACATAACAGGTTTATAATTATTTTTAAATGGGTTTTTTAAATCTTAAATTTCACAGATTTAATTTCTTTTTTTTTTTTTGATATATTTATTTATTGTGTTGAGTCTTTGTCGCTGCACATGGGCTTTCTCTAGTTGCAGCGAGCGGGGGCTACTCTTCCTTGCAGTGCAAGGGCTTCTCATTGCGGTGGCTTTCCTTGTTGCAGAGCACAGGCTCTAGGCACGCGGGCTTCGGTAGTTGTTGCACACAGGCTTAGCTGCTCCGCAGCATGTGGGATCTTCCTGGACCAGGGCTCAAACCTGTGTCCCCTGCATCAGCAGGGGGATTCTTAACCACTGCGCCACCAGGGAAGTCCCAGATTTAATTTCTAATATGATAAATATAGATAGATATCCCATAAATCTCTTAGGGTCCTTGATAATTTTTAAAAGTAAAGAGTAAAGGGGTCCTAAGACCAAAAGGTTTGAGAACTACTACCAGAGGGATAAGCGCAGGGAAAATTGGGAGCATATAGGAAGGCCACTTAAACTTAGTGCCAGTGGAAGTCTTCCCAGGAGAGATGTTGCTTGCACTGAATCTTGAACAAATAGGAATTAGCCAGACAAGGAGGGAGGGAGGAGCAGTGAAGGGCATTCCAGACTGAGCTTGAAGAATATACAAAAGCAGAAAGGTATGAGAGCCCAAGTGAGGTCCAGAATATTCAAAGTTTAGTATTGCTAGACCAAAGGCTGAGAATGACTAGAGATATACACGAAAGAATAAGCCTTGATGAAAGATGCTGTTTGTCATGCTAAGAGGTTACTTTATCACAAATTGTCGGGAGCTGTTGAAGATGTTTGAGCAGGAGAGCGACTATGTCAAGATTCCTAGAATGACTGTTGTCACTGCAACATGGAGATATATTGAAAAGGGTGGAAACTAGAGGCAAAGGGACTGGTTCGAAGGGTGAGTGGTGGTAGCAATGGAAAGCAAGAAACAGTCCCAAATTTAGGGTCATTGAACCCATTTAAGAATAAAAGGAATAAAAACTATCCATTCAGAAAAATATATATGGACATACACTTGGTTTTAGATAGAATTATAAGTGTTTTTCGGTCTTCCTCAAGCCCAACCATAGATCCCAGGATTAACTACCACTTGTTTAGAACACTGGTCCTCAGACTCTCATGTGCATCAAAATCACCTGGAGGGCACATTAAAACAGATTGCTGGCTCCATCCCCAGATATTCTGATTCAGTAGATCTGGAGGAGGAGCCTGAAAATTTCAATTTCTAACAAGTTCCCAGGTGATGGTGCTGCTGGTGATCCAAGAGCTCCATTTTTTTTTTAATAAATTTATTTATTTATTTATTTTTGGCTGCGTTGGGTCTTCGTTGCTGCGCGCGGGCTTTCTTTAGTAGCGGCGAGCAGGGGCTACTCTTCGTTGTGGCATGCAAGCTTCTCATTGCAGTGGCTTCTGTTGTTGCGGAACACAGGCTCTAGGCACACGGGCTTCAGTAGTTGTGGCGCACGGACTTCAGTAGTTGTGGCGCACGGGCTTAGTTGCTCTGCGGCATGTGGGATCTTCCCCGACCAGGGCTCAAACCCGTGTCCCCTGCATTGGCAGGCGAATTCTTAACCACTGTACCACCAGGGAAGCCCCCAAGAACCCCAGTTTGAGCACCACTGGTTAAGAAGGTTGTAAAGCGGTACTTAGTAGATTTAGTAATCTACTGTTGACGGTAAAGCAGAGGGAGGAATTTGTTTCTGGCCTGAGGGACTGTGTAATAGTGCCATAGTTTAGGACCAAAAATAAGAACGAAGAGCAAATTTGTAAAGAAGGAGCAAAAAATATTGAAATCCATTATGGACAAGTTCCTGAAATGAAATTTAAGGAAAATGTCCAGAACTAAGATAAAGTATGTGATTTAAGCTTCAAAATAGATACAGTTATGCCAGGTACATGTGTAGCGTGAGAAATGCATTGGGTGACATTAAAGGGACAAATACAACAAACAGCCAAAAATAAAAAAATAAATAAAACCAAGCCAGGAGGAAAATTAGGAGGGAGGATAGTCACAAAAGTTGAGGGAGGAAAAGTTTTAATGGGAAAAAATGAAGAGTAGGGAGGAAAGAATGATAAAAAGTGTCAAAGTCTGCAAAGATGACAAAATCAGGAATAAAATGTACCCATTGGTAGATATAATGTGACTACTGAGACAAAAGTGACATGAACCAGTTTAGAGAAGAAAAGGTCACAGCGTCATTGTCACTTCCACTGATTCCTCTATGAATCTCTCAGCCAAATTTCCCACCCCTTGGCATGTCCTAGCTCTGCCACTCTGACCAACTTCAGACTGCTCCACCCTGGCCCTCTGAGATTCATTTTAGAATTCCAGCCTCCGTGCTAGTATGTTCTGTCTCCAATCTCTCTAATCATTTTCATGGCCCCAATTTGCAGATATTTCTTCATCACGAGGCCCCTTGATTTTGTCTGCCTACTGACCCAACATCTTCTAAATAAGACAAGCAGTAACAAAGTTGCAGTGCAGGAAAAAAGGTCTCCTCATAAGTAAAACAGGCCCATAAGAGCAAACCAGAAACCAAAAATAAGAATGATAAACTCTAGCAAGTAAATTAACAACAAAAAGAGAAAGATATACATTAAAATTTTATGCATGTACAGTATTGGATTTAGAACCAAGAGGTGACTTTGGAGAGTACAGTGACAGGAAGAGAATGCTTGAGCTGGGAAGGGGCGCAGATGAGTGTGGACCGTACTTATAAGAATAGGTCTTGGTGCCTTTGTTCAGTCTTGTTTTGCTTTTCAAACAAGCGAGATCTGCAGCAAACCTACTCTATGGAATTTTAAAGGAAATTTGACAGTAGAGAATAATTTAGAAGTAATTTTAGGTAAGGAAGGATCTGTAAGTAGCCCTATCTTTGAAGGAGGAGTACAGATTGTAGTCCTAAGACAGCAAGAACACACTGGAAGGAAGGTTAATCAGTTGTTCTAGAAAGAATCAGAAAAGGAGTGAGAACTGTGCATGCATGAGTGCCCCTGTGTGTGTACAGGAAGTCCCCTATATGTGAACGAGTTCCATTCGGAGAGCACATTCATAAGCCCAATTTGATCATAAGTCCAACAAAGTTAGCCTAGGTACTCAACTAACACAATCGGCTGTATAGTACTATACTGTAATAGGTTTATAATACTTTTCACACAAACAATACGTACATAAAAAACAAACACGGGGCTTCCCTGGTGGCGCAGTGGTTGAGAATCTGCCTGCCAATGCAGGGGACACGGGTTCGAGCCCTAGTCTGGGAGGATCCCACATGCCGCGGAGCAACTAGGCCCGTGAGCCACAATTACTGAGCCTGCGCATCTGGAGCCTGTGCTCCGCAACAAGAGAGGCCGCGATAGTGAGAGGCCCGCGCACCGCGATGAAGAGTGGCCCCCACTTGCCGCAACTAGAGAAAGCCCTCGCACAGAAACGAAGACCCAACACAGCCATAAATAAATAAATAAATAAATAAATAAAATATATCATAAAAAAAATTAAAAAACAAAACACAAAAAATAAAGAAAACATTTTTAATCTTACAGTACAGTACCTTGAAAAGTAGAGTAGTACAGTACAACAGCTGACATACAGGGGCTGGCACGCATGTTCGCATCTTTGAAAGTTTGCAACTTGAAGTTTCGTACGTAGGGGACTTACTGTATTGTGTGGGGTGTTTTGAAATAGGACTTTTCCAGAAATGAAGCAGAAACTTTTTTTTTTTTGGCCACTCGGCTTGCAGGATCCAAGTTCCCCAACCAGGGATAGAACCAGGGCCCCCGGCAGTGGAAGCGCAGAGTTCTAACCACTGGACTGCCAGGTAATTCCCTTTTTTTGGCTGTGTTGCGCAGCTTGAGGGATCTCTAGGCCACCAGGGAACTCCCCAAAGCAGAAACTCTCTTAGTCTTTTTAGTCTTTTCCTGTGCTAAACCACATGAACCTCTTCTTTCAATATCCAGAACTCTCAATTAGTTCACGATGTCTCTAGTGGGCTAGCTCTGGAACCCTATCATTGGCATAATTTTTTTAAATTACTAACAAATTGTTCTTGCTAGCTTCAACAGAGAGGAAAGTGTAGACAGTAATAGAGTAGAAGAAATAATCGCACAACCAAACTTGAGAAGGGGTGTAAATAGGGGATATTTAGAACAGGCTTTGGCTACTCTAAATAAAGTAGAAAATATGTAAGAAGATGACTAAGGTATTTAATGGACTTGCAGGAAGAACAGAACAAAGAAATCTTAGGAAGGGAAGTGACCAGGGCAGCTCTGAGAACTTTGGCAGCAGATATTCATAGACCATCTCAAGAGTGTTGCCAATAAGGTAAATCAACTCCAATAATTCCCAGCTCCTGGCAACCACTGATATGCTTTCTCTTTCTTTACATTTGCCTTTTTTGGAAATTATATATAAATTTAGTTATACAATACATAGTCTTTAGTGTCTGGCTTCTATCATTGAGCATAATGTTTCTGAGGTTCATTCATGTTGGAGAGCGTTTCAGTAGTTTATTCCTTTTTAGTGCTGAATAGTAGACCATTGTATGAATTTTCAACATTGTGTCTACTTGTTCAACATTTGATGGACATTTGGATTGTTTCTAGTTTGGGGCTATTATGACTAATGCTACTATGAGCATTCATGTAAAAGTGTAATTTCTCTTTAGTAGATACCTAAGAGTGGGATTGCTGGGTCATGTGGTAAGTTTGTTTAACTTCTTAAGAAATTGCCCAACTGTTTTCTAAAGAGGCTGTACCATTTTACATTTCCACCAGCAATGATGAGAGTTATGTAAGTAATGATATATCATTATAGTTTTAATTCCCATTTCCCTAATAGCTAATAATGTTGAGCAACTTTTCATGTGCTCATGAGCCATTCATATATATTCTCTGATGATATGTCTATTCAAACATTCAAATCTTTTGTCATTTTTTAATTGGGCTGTTTCTCTTTTCATACAATTGTAAGAGTTCTTTAATTCTAGATATGAATCTGTTATCAGATGTATGACTTGCAAATATTTCTTCCCAGTCCATCACTTGTCTTTTCATTTTCTTTTCGACATGCATCAATGTTTTGTCTTTTCATTTTTTAATAGTGTCTTTTAAAGAGTAAAGGTTTTTTATTTTGATAAAGTCCAAATTATCAATGTTTCGTGTTATGGACTGTGGGTTGTTTTTTTCTTTTTTCTTTTTGGCTCTGACCAGGGATGGAACCCGTGCCACCTGCAGTGGAAACATGGAGTCCTAACCACTGGACCATGCCAGGGAATTGCCAGGATTGGACTGTGTTTTTATTGTCACATCTAAGAAATCTCTGCCTAACGCAAGGTTATAAAGATTTTTCTTCTGTGTTTTTCTAGACATTTTTAGTTTCAGCTCTTACATTTAGGTCTCTGATCCATTCTTAGTTAAATTTTATGTGTGGTGTGAGGTAAGGGTCATTGTTGTTGTTGTTATTGTCCTTCTCCTTCTTCCTCCTCTTTTTCTTCTTCTTCCTCTTCCTCTCCTCTTCCTCCTCCTCCTTCTTCTTCATATGATATCAAATTGTTCTAGCACCATGTGTTGAAAAGACTATACATTCTGCATTGAATTGTCTGAACACCTTTGTCAAAACTCAATTGACCATAAGTTGAAGAATTTTATTTCTGGACTCTCAATTCTGTTCTACTAATCTATATATCTATTCTTACACCAATACCACACTATCTTAATTACCACATATTCATAATAATTTTTGAGATGACCGTGTGATATTTCTAGGATAACTTCCACTTAGTCATGATGTGTAATCCTTTTTGTGTGTTGTTAGATTTGGCTAATATTTTTTAAAGAATTTTAATATTTCTTTTCATGAGGGTTATTGGGACCTAATTACAAACAAAAATAAACAAATGGGACCTAATTAAACTTAAAAGCTTTTGCATAGCAAAGGAAACCACGAACAAAATGAAAAGACGACCCTCAGAATGGGAGAAAATATTTGCAAATGAAGCAACCAGGCAAGGGATTAATCTCCAAAATATAGAAACAGCTCATGTGGGACTTCCCTGGCGGTCCAGTGGTTAAGACTCTGCGCTTCCACTGCAGGGGGCGTGGGTTCGATCCCTGGTCGGGGAACTAAGATCCTGCATGCCACGTGGTGTGGCCAAAAAATTAAAAAAAAAAAAGATCATGCAGCTCAATATCAAAAAAACAAACCACCCAATCAAAAAAGGGGCAGAAGAGGGACTTCCCTCGTGGTCCAGTGGTTAAGACTCTGTGCTCCCAATGCAGGGGGCCCAGATTTGATACCTGGTCAGGGAACTACAGATCCCACATACCACAAAAAAGATCCCATGTGCTGCAACTAAGACTCAGCACAGTTAAATAAATAAATAAATATATATATTTTTTAAATGGGCAGAAGATCTAAATAGACATTTCTCCAAAGAAGACATACAGATGGCTAAAAAACATATGAAAAGATGCTCAACATCACTAATTATTAGAGAAATGCAAGTCAAAACTACAGTGAGGTATCACCTCACACCAGTCAGAATGGCCATCATCAAAAAACCTACAAACAATAAATGCTGGAGAGGGTGTGGAGAAAAGGGAACCCTCTTGCACTGTTGGTGGGAATGTAAATTGGTACAACCACTATGGAGAACAGTATGGAGGTTCCTTAAAAAACTAAATACAGAACTACCATATGATCCAGCAATCCCTCTCCTGGGCATGTATCTGGAGAAAACCATAATTTGATAAGATACATGCACCCCAATGTTCATTGCAGCACTATTTGCAATAGTGAGGACATGGAAGCAACTTAAATGTCCCTCAACAGAGGAATGGATAAAGACAATGTGGTAATATATATAATGGAATATTACTCAGCCATAAAAAAGAACAAAATAATGCCATTTGCAGCAACAACATGGATGGACCTAGAGATTGTCATACTGAGTGAAGTAAGTCAGAAAGAGAAAAACAAATATCATATGATATCGCTTATATCTGGAATCTAAAAGAAAGGGTACAAATGAACCTACCTTCAAAATGGAAATAGAGTTACAGATGTAGAAAACAAACTTATGATTACTAGTGGGTAAAGGGGGCAGAGATAAATGGGGAGATTGGGACTGACATATACAAATCAGTATATATAAAATAGATAACTAATAAGGACCTACGGTAAAGCACAGGGAACTCTACCCAATACTCTGTAATGGCCTATATGGGGAAAGAATCTAAAAAAGAGTGTATATATGTATATGTATAACTGAGTCACTTTGCTGTACACCTGAAACTAACACAACATTGTAAATCAACTATACTCCAATAAAAAATTTTTTTAAATCATAAAAAAGAATTTTAATATTTCTTTTCAGGCTTCCCTGGTGGCTCAGCAGTTAAGAATCTGCCTGCCAATGCAGGGGACACATTGTGAGCCCTGGTCCAGGAAGATCCCACATGCCGCAGAGCAACTAAGTCTGTGTGCCACAACTACTGAGCCCACATGCCACAACTACTGAAGCGCACGTGCCTAGAGCCCATGCTCCGCAACAAGAGAAGCCACTGCAATGAGAAGCCTGTGCACTGCAAGGAAGAGTAGCCCCCGCTCGTTGCAACTAGAGAAAGCCTGCATGCAGCAATGAAGACCGAACACAGTCAAAAATAAATTAATTAATTAATTATTTATTTTTAAAAAAGGTAACTATCCTAAAAAATTTTTTTTTTCATGAGGGATATTGGTTTACAGTTTTCTTTTTTCACAATGACATTATCTGGCTTTGGTGTCAGGATAATACCAGCCTCATTGAATGAGTTGGGAAGTGTAACTTCTTCCTCTATTTTGTGAAGGAGTTATATCAGATTGGTATTATTTCTTCTTCAATTATTTCATAGAATTTGCCTATGAAGCCATCTAGCCCTGGGATTTTCTTTATGGGAAGATTTTTCATTACTAAGCTTAATTTTTACTTCTTATATGTCTATTCAGATTTTATACTTAAGTAGTTTTGGTAGTTTTTGTATTTCTGAGAATTTATCCTTTGCATCTAAGTTGTATAATTTGCTGACCAAAAAAAGATGTTCAAATAATACCTTAATACAGCAGTCCCCAAACTTTTTGGCACCAGACACCGGTTTCCTGGAAGACAATTTATCCACGGAAGGGGGTGGGGGGTGGGGATGGTAATGCGAGTGATGGAGAGCGGCAGATGAAACTTCACTCGCTGGCCCGCCACTCACTTCCTGCTGTGTGGCCCGGTCCCTAACAGGCCACGGATCAGTACCAGTCCGAGGCCCAGGGGTTGGGGACCCCTGCCTTAATATATCCTTTCAATTTCTGTAGGGTCAGTAGTAATATTCTCTCTTTCAATCCTGATATTGGTAATTTGTGCCTTCTTTTTTTTTTCTTGGTTGGTCTAACTAAACATTTATCACTTTTGTTGGACTTTTCAAAGAATCATCTTTCAGTTTCATTGATTTTTCTCTACTATTTTTATTTCATTGATATCCACTCTGATTTTATTATTTCCTTACTTCTGCTTAGTTTGTGTTTAAATTGCTCTTTTCTAATTTCTTAAGGTGGAAGCTTACATTATTGATTCAAGACTTTTTGTTTTCTAATATTACCATTTAATGTTATATATTTTTCTCTAAGCACTGTGGGGAATACTTCCTTTAGAGTGCTGGGGAAAGCTAGTCAGAGGTAGAGGTCTCACCAGAAACACAATGCTACAAATCCAAGTTTCTTTTTGATACTTATTTATTTATTTTAAATATTTATTTATTTGTTTGTTTGTTTGTTTTGGCTGAGCTAGGTCTTAGTTACGGCATGCATGCGGGATCTAGTTCTCCGACCAGGAATCGAACCTGGACCCCCTGCATTGGGAGCGCAGAGTCTTACCCACTGGACCACCAGGGAAGTCCCTTGATACCAGCTGGGAGAAAGAAGGCCCTGGCTCAGTCTCTTTCAAAATCTCTGCTAACGTTTGAAACATGTCAAAAATCCCAATGTTCACTCGTCTCCCCCATAAGTCCAGTTTGGCTTTGAATGCAGCCACTTTATCTGCCGACTTGAACACAGCTGTCGTTCTCCCCTGAAGTGACAGATTGAGTTTGTTGAGCAGGTTGACTATGTCACACAAGTAAGCAAGTTTTGTGACCCATTCTGTGTCACTGAAATGTGCTGCCAGTGGTGACTGTTCTTCTAAAAGAAATCTCTGGAGCGGCTCTCGTAACTCAAAAACTCTGGCCAGTGATCTACCTTTAGAAAGCCATCTCACTTCTGTGTATAAGAGAAGACGTGTGCTCTGCGTCCATCTCCTCACAGAGCTGCACGAACAGACGTGAGTTAAGGGCATGTACTTTAATGTGGTTGATAATTTTAATCACATCCTGCAAAACGTTGTTAAGTTCAGGTGACATTTTTCGGCTAGCCAGCACTTCTCTATGGATGACACAGTGCGTAGACTCACATTCAGAAGCGACCTCTTTGACCCGAGTAGTGAAACCAGAAAGCCATCCAGTCACGGCAGCCGCTCCGTCCGTGCATATACCGACACAAAATGACCAATACAGTTTTCCTGATATGTAATCATTCAAAGACTTGAATAGTTCTCCAGCTGTGGTGCTGGCTGGCAACAAAAGTGCCCATAACATATCCTCATGCACATCCTCCTGAAAAATATATCGCACAAAAAAACAAGCATTGTTGCCTCATTGTCAACATCGGTAGACTCGTCAACCTGGATTGCGTACCACGGTGACTCATTAATCCTCTCGAACAACTGTGCCTCAATATCCTCTGCTATTTCATCAGTTCCTCTAGTTATGGTGCTAGTCAGAAGAGGAACACGTGCCACCTTTTTTTTTTTTTTTTTTTCACGTGCCACCTTTTGAACTTCAGCCTCTCCTAAAAGTTCACAACAAATGTCCTTAGCAGCAGGCAGGATCAACTCTTCCCCAATAGTAAAGGACTTCTTAGCTTTAGCAATGCGGTTAGCCACTAAGAATGATGCTCTCAGTGCAGACACATTTGATGAAGTGGTAGCCTTCAATAATTGCTTCTGTTCTTCATGTTCACATTTTTTTTCTCTTGAAAAACTCCAAAGGCTTGTCTTTTAATGCAAGGTGCTTGGTCTCCATGTGGCAAAGCAGTTTTGAAGGTTTTATGGCTTCGTTGGATAGCCGGTCGCCACATATTATCCAAAGCAGGCTTGGAGAATGTGAATCACCTGTTGCAATGAACCTGTAATTTAAGTAGGACTCTTGGTATTTTCTTTTAAATACAGCTTTCTTTTTGTGGGCAGTCTTAGAGTCTTCTGCTGTCTCATCATTGGGTCTTTCCCCCTTTTCAAAGCAGCTCTCCAGTGACGTTTGTTTTTTACTCATTTTGGCTAGGGTTAGCTTGTGGGCTTACCAAAACTGTGACTGAGACAAGTGCGCAGTGCTTTCAAAATCGTAGGAAAGAGGCACGGACGGAAGTGGTAAATAAAATAATGGGTGGGCCACGTGGACTAAAATAAGTGTCGGATTCTGACTTAACGCCTGCCACCAGATGCAGCTGTACAATTGAAGTACATCAACCTACTTGCCACTATAAAGCCTGCCACCAAATGCAGTTAATTGCCACTTGACACTCACAGATGGGGTTGTGATAAGAGTCTGCAAACAATTGATTTATTACGGTCTCTGTGCAGTCAAACCTCTCTGCTGATGATAATCTGTATTTGCAGCCTCTCCCCAGCACTAGCATCACTGCCTCAGCTCCACCTCAGATCATCAGGCATTAGATTCTCATAAGGAGCACGCAACCTAGATCCCTCACATGCGCAGTTCACAGAGGGTTCGCGCTCCTATGAGAATCTAATGCCGCCTCTGATCTGACAGGAGGCGGAGCTCAGGCGGTAACGCGAGCAATGCGAGCGGCTATAAGTACAGACAAAGCTTCGCTCGCTCGCCACTCACCTCCTGCTGTTGGCCCAGGGATTGGGGACCCCTGCTGTACAGGATTCTAGTACTGAAGCTGCCCATGCTGCAGAAGCACGGTGGTGGGCAACCACCTACACTGTAGCAGCTGGACTCTGGTGAAACCTTTCCAATTGCAATGATTCTCCATCACCCCCTATTGAAAAATTTTAACATTGTGCCATCTGGCAAAGAAAAATTATTTCAAAGGCTCATCTTTTACACAGAGTTGACAATCAAGGGTAAATTTTGAGTTAAGAGACAGTAGACATGTCTGTCCTGTAATGTGTGGTCATTATGTCCCTGCTCAGTTTTTTTTAAATTCTTACTTTTGTGTTTTAGCTTGCTTTCTAGGTGTTGCCCCTCTGTCTGCATAGACTGATAGTCAACCACTGATTAGCCCAAGGCGGTGCTAAACCACCTCAAAGCAGTAAGGTTCCCCACAATTACCAATGGATTTGTATGTGCGTTTATGAGTATATTCAAAATTCAGGAATCTTTAAGATTTGTCCCAGGTTTTACTTCTTACCAGGCTTCTAGGTCTCCCCGGGCATGCTTGCAGCCTACCAATCAGCCAGAGATGTGTAGAGAACTTGTCTAGCCTCTCTATGGCTCTCTTATTGCCAGGATATGTCCCTATTATATGTCTTGCTGGCCACTCCTCCCAACTAGAACCATAACCTAAGATTAGCAGAATCATGGACTCTGCCCATTCATTTTCTATCAGGTTTGCTGCTTTTATTGACCACACTATGGGGTGGCATTTTCTGTCCTCTGTTCCAAATCAAGTCATCCAGCTCTGGCAGTGAAGCTGCTACTTTCCACAGCCAGCTCCACCCTGGTAGAACATCTGTGCCATTGGAGCAGGAGATGGGATGGGGTTGGGAATGGGAACAGCCCCAGGCAAGAACCCCACAGACTCATATTGCTCCTACCTGAGGTTCAGCGGTTTTTCATAAGTAAGCACTTCTCAATTTGTTTGTCTTTAGTTAATTTTCCAGAACCCTGAAATGGCTGGTTCTGACAATTTTGTCTAGTTGTTTACAGGGGAGAGCATTTGCCAACCTTTTTACTCCACCATGGCCAGAAGTCTCTGCTGGTAGACCTTAAGATGGAGATTTATTCACCTCTGAGAATAATTTCATGATAAATATCTGTCATTACTGTGAGGCTCCTAAGGAAGCAGCAGACACATAACCAAGCTCTAAAAAGCTGAACTGAAGATTTAAATAACACGACTCTCTCTCATTACATTCCAAATTTTCCATGATTTACAAGTGAAGAAACTAAAGCACAGAGAGATCCACTCAAAAAACATTTGTTGAGCACTGACTTTATATCAGACACTAGTCTAGGTTCTGGGGACAGAATAGTGAACAAAATAGTCCCTACGCTCATGGTAAAATTTTAGTGAATTAAATTCTGGAGACTAAGAAACTTGTCCAAGATCACATAACCAGTGAGTGATGATTCCAGTCTGTTTGACTCCCAAGCTCTTCCCACTTCTCCATAATGTCCCTTGTCTAAGTCTGTTGGGTTGCTATAACAAAGTACAATTGACGAATGGCTTAAAAAAGAAAATTATTTCTTATAGCTCTGGAGGCTGGGAAGTCCAAGATCAAGGTACCAGCAGATTCAGTGTCATGATGAAGACTTCCTTCCTGGTTCACACATGACCATATTCTCACTGTGTCCTCACACGGTGAAAGAGACATGGGAGCTCTCTAGGTTTGCTTTTATAAGGGCACAAATCCCATTCATGAGGGCTCCACCTTCATGACCTAATCACATCCCAAATGCTCCACCCCCTAATACCATCACACTGGGAGTTAGGATTTCAATGTATGAATTTTGGGGGATACAAACATTCCGTCCTTAACACTCCTCAGCAATAACTTAGGTGTGAATAATGCTTTTCAGCATAAAGTGAACTTTCAACAATTTTACCTTGTTAGATCGTCAAGGGAAACCTGTGATGTAGAAATTTTAATGAAAGTTAAACAGAAGCATAAAAGAAGTATTTAAAAAGAAAAGCATACCCAAGACTTAAACACAGGCTTTCTAACACCTAATTATTTCCCTTAGTCATTAAAACATAATTTTTAGAGCAAAAACCTTATTTGATGAAAAAATTTTTGAATAGGTAATACATGCATATAATTCAAAACTCAAAACCTACAAAAGGGTATATAATTCAGTTACTTAAATAGGTACTCAAAAAGGGAAGATATAGTTTAAAAGTCTCTCCCAACCCCTGTTTCTCAGACACCTAGTTTCCCTTTCGTGGGAGAATAAATTGCATTGCTTGTTTAACATCCCTCTTGGCCAGACACTCAACTAGGTGCCTAATAGGTCCTAACAAAAGTAACTCAAAGTAACCACATACACATAGTACAGTGTTAAGACCAATATAAAGAGAGTTGGGTTTTTTAAAATTAAAACAATACCTGTTTATTTCTCAGTCATGCTATCCATCCAATGTGCCAGGGAATTCTGTTCATTGTAGTCCCCAATGTATATGAATATAATCTGACATGCGAGATAGCAGAGGGACGATTTCTTAGCCTTTAGTATAGAATGTGGTCTTCTAATGAACTGAAACAAATTAAAGGAAAATATTTTCATCTATTTCAATAAGCTTTGGAGGAAACATCAAAGAAACATTTATTAAAACCTCTAAGGAATAAACATTCTTATATAATTTATTCCCACAGAGATTCATAGGAATATTTGTAAATTTTAAGGGCAGAAATTTTATATTCTTACCCTGGTTGACTATTTAGACCTAGCTGTCCTTCTTGAAAACTTAACAGAATAATAAAAATTGAAGCAGAATTTTCCACTATGAAATACTCAAAGTTCTTCACTCTGCTGTCAGGAAACTGTTACTAGAGATGCAACATGGAATGCAACATGGAATGCAACATGTTAAGGAATGCAACATGATAAGCAATGAAATTTTTAGTGCAATAAGCAGAAGAGTCAAAACGTCCTTCTTTGGCAATGGTCTGTTTGTGTTCACAGCTTGTCATGCTCCCCAAATCTCCACATGTTCACAACCCAGAAGCTCTTTGAACCCCATCCTTCTGGGTTTTTATGGAGGCTTCATTACATAGTCATGATTGATTGAATCATTGGTCATTGGCATTGATTCAACCTCCAGCCCCTCTCTCCTCCCCAGAGGTGGGTGAGTGGGTGGGGGGGGCACTGAAGTTCCAATCCTCTAATCTCATGGCTGGGTTGCCTGGCAACCAGCCCCCATCCTTAGGTTACCTAGATGCTTTCCCCAAAGTCGCCTCATTAACATAACAAAAGATACCTTTATAGCTCTCATCTGTTAAGAAATTCCAATGGTTTTGGAGCTCTGTGCCAGAAAACAAATAAATGTTTCTATTATAAATCGCAGTATCACACCTACCCTAACAAGAGATTTGTATATCTAACTGCCTCCTGGTCATCTCCCCTTGAACGTCCAAAAAGTTGTTCAAACTCAAAATGTCCAAAAGTGATCCATTTTTATTTCCTGATGCCCATATCAAACTTGCTGCTCTTTTGCACTTGTCAACCTCTCAACTTGTATATATCCCTTCCAACCCTTACCCGCCATGCACCTTATACTTTAGCCTTGTCAGGCTACGTCTACTTCCTACAAGGTACCCTACTGTTATTCACATTTGTTGCAGAATGACTTTTGCACCACATAAGTGACTTAATGCAATTCACAGTTCATTGTCCCTAACCCATTCCTGTGAGTTAACTAATGCTTGGCACTTACTGCTGCATGGACACAAAGGAAAAGATTGATGCCCTAAACGCTCAATTCCCCATTCTCTCACTCCTGAATCCTGGCTAGAAGGCTATCTGGGTTCTGACAATTCTTCCTTTGCAAGGGATGCCACTTTCCAGAGTTAAAATGTTACTTGTGCCTCTGGACTCTGGCTTCTCAGATCCCAATCTCACTCATCCCTGTGAAAATTGGAGGAGTGAGGTTGGACCTTAGGGCACCATCCTACCAGGATGAATACTGTTCTAGCTGTAGCCACCCAGCTCCTGCTCACAAACCCTCTCCCCAAAATTGATACAACAGAAATAGAAAAAAATAGCTCTCATATATTTCCTCATATGATCTATACAGGAAACTGGGGGGGGGGGGGGTCTCATTAGCAATGGTATAACTACTTTATGTAGGGAGACAAGTTCAATAAACAAAAACTTTCTTCTGACTTATGAGGACCAGTAAACATTTATTTTTTGATTCATGATACATTTTAGCAGAAACATACTCCCAGTTTTGCTCCAAACATTATTACAGCCTTAGCTTTTGTTTTTCTGAGAGTAGAAGAACATTTATAAAAGAAATAGGCATACTCAGGCTGATGCTTTCTTTATTATTTTCCTTCTAAAACGCCGAGTTAGGTAACCACAAAACAGAACTTTAATAAATATCTTCCAAAGACTATTTGCCTTGCTTTCACAATACTGCTTCCTTGATCAGGAATGCTGCATCAGTTTGATGGGGCTGCTACAACAAAGTACAATGGCTCCCCCCTTATCTGTGGTTTCAGTTATCCAGGGTCACTGCAGTCTGAAATTATTTAATGGAAAAGTCCAGAAATAAACAATTCATAATTTTTAAATTGCATGCCGTTCTGAGTAGCATGACGGCGTCTCACACCATCCTGTTCCATCCCTCCCAGGATGTGAATCATCCCTTTGTCCAGCATATCTCACTCAAATAGTCACTTAGTAACCATCTTGGTTATCAGATCAACAATCACAGTGTTGCAGTGCCTGTGTGCAAGTAACACTTATTTTATTTAATAATGGCCCCAAAGTGCAAGAGTAGTGATGCTGGCAATTTGGATATTCTCTTACTGTGCTTAATTATAAATTAAACTTTATAATAGGTGTGTATCTACAGGAAAAAACACAGTACAATATAAGGTTCAGCACTGTCCTCAGTTTCAGGCATCCCCTGGGGATGGACTGTATCCCCCATGGATGAGGGGGGACTACCATACCACAAACTTAAGTGGCTTAAACGATAGAAATTTATAATCTCACAGTTCTGGAAGCTAGAAGTCTGAGATTAACATGTCAAAAGGCCTAATCTCCCTCTGAAGGCACTAGGGAAGGACCTGTTCCACACCTCACTTTTAGATTCTGGTAGTTCCTTGGCTTTTGGCAGCGTTAACTCCAATATCTACATGGTATTCTCCTTGTGTGTGTCTGTGTGTCCAAGTTTTTCCTTTTTATAAGAATACCAGTCATATTGGATTAGGGGTTCATCCTCTAGTATTAAACCTCATTTTAATTACATTGACAGTGACCCTATTTCCAAATAAGGTCACATTTTGAGGTACTAGGGAATAGGACTTCAACATATGAATTTAGTGGACACATGGTTCAACACATAAATGCCTTCCCTCATTTGTTCACCTGGAAATGCCTGCTCGTTTTTCATGGCTCACAGCATCTTCTGTGAAGCCTTTCCTATCTCCTCTGGGGATTATCAACAATCCCTTCCTTTGTGGCCACACTGGGCCCTGTGCTACCTCTATCGCATTTATTTATTTTCTAACCTTTCTTCCCCTACTAGACTGTAAGTTGCTTGTGGGCAGGGACCTGTCTTGCTCATGTTTCACTCCTTAGCTTCTAGCAGAGTGCATAGCACATAATTAACGCTAAGTAAATATTTGCTGATTGAATGGATGAGTGGATGAATTGGGTATAGGCCAACTTAAATAGGAAAGAAAAACAAGCTAAATCCCCAGAATCTGTTTCAAAGAAAGAGATGAACTCACAGAACTTGTCCAATCGGGCTCGGCATTTGAGAGAAACTTGTGCTGTTCCTCAACGTAAATTCTCGTGGATCTAGACCTATCCAACATAGTTACCACTAGCCACATATAGCTATTTAAATTTAAATAAATTAAAATTAAATACAATAAAAAATTCAGCTCATCAGTCACACTAGCCATATTTTTTTTAAATAAATTTATTTATTTTATTTACTTATTTTTGTCTGTTGGGTCTTCGTTGCTGTGCGTGAGCTTTCTCTAGTTGCAGCGAGCGGGGGCTACTCTTTGCTGTTGTGCGTGGGCTTCTGATTGCGGTGGCTTCTCTTGTTGCAGAGCATGGGCTCTAGGCGCGTGGGCTTCAGTAGTTGTGGCAGGTGGGCTCAGTAGTTGTGGCTTGCGGGCTCTAGAGCACAGGCTCTGTAGTTGTGGTGCATGGGTTTAGTTGCTCCACGGCATGTGGGATCTTCCCAGACCAGGGCTCGAACCCATGTCCTCTGCATTGGCAGGTGGATTCTTAACCACTGTGCCACCAGGGAAGCCCCACACTAGCCATATTTTAATGTTCAATAGCCACTTGTGGCTATTGGTTATCATATTGCACAGCACAGATATAAAACGTGTCCATAATTTCAGTAAGTCCTATAGGACGGTGCTGGTCTAGAAAATAAAATACTCTCAAGGAGATAGTCCTTCTCAAAGACACAATTCAATTTAACAGTATTAATTCATCTTTTCCTATAAGACAGTACATGTTTGGTGTCAGCAAGAAACAGAAAATGAATACGATTACTGTGATCTTAAGGGACTCACCATTTATTAGTTCAGTGAATTTGTTTAAAAATGTTTTACTAAGGAGAAATTTGTTACATTTGAAAAATCATCTACCAAAGCAAACAAAAGTAAGGAAAGCTCAGGAAATGTTTTACCAATGAATAGACAAAATGCAAGAAACATTTAACAAGGATGTAGAAGAACTAAAGAGGAACCAAGCAACGATGAAAAACACAATAAATGAAATTAAAAATACTCTAGATGGGATCAATAGCAGAATAACTGAGGCAGAAGAAAGGATAAGTGACCTGGAAGATAAAATGGTGGAAATAACTACTGCAGAGCAGGATAAAGAAAAAAGAATGAAAAGAACTGAGGACAGTCTCAGAGACCTCTGGGACAACATGAAACGCACCAACATTCGAATTATAGGGGTCCCAGAAGAAGAAGAGAAAAAGAAAGGGACTGAGAAAATATTTGAAGAGATTATAGTTGAAAACTTCCCTAATATGGGAAAGGAAATAGTTAATCAAGTCCAGGAAGCACAGAGAGTCCCATACAGGATAAACCCAAGGAGAAACACGCCAAGACACATATTAATCAAACTGTCAAAAGTTAAATATAAAGAAAACATATCAAAAGCAGCAAGGGAAAAACAACAAGTAACACACAAGGGAATCCCCATAAGGTTAACAGCTGATCTTTCAGCAGAAACTCTGCAAGCCAGAAGGGAGTGGCAGGATATACTTAAAGTGATGAAGGAGAAAAACCTACAACCAAGATTACTCTACCCAGCAAGGATCTCATTCAGATGTGAGGGAGAAATTAAAACCTTTACAGACAAGCAAAAGCTGAGAGAGTTCAGCACCACCAAACCAGCTTTACAACAAATGCTAAAGGAACTTCTCTAGACAAGAAACACAAGAGAAGGAAAACACCTACAATAACAAACCCAAAACATTTAAGAAAATGGGAATAGGAACATACATATCGATAATTACCTTGAATGTAAATGGATTAAATGCTCCCACCAAAAGACACAGACTGGCTGAATGGATACAAAAACAAGACCCATATATATGCTGTCTACAAGAGACCCACTTCAGACCTAGAGACACATACAGACTGAAAGTGAGGGGACGGAAAAAGATATTCCATGCAAATGGAAATCAAAAGAAAGCTGGAGTAGCAATTCTCATATCAGACAAAATAGACTTTAAATTAAAGAATATTATAAGAGACAAAGAAGGACACTATATAATGATCAAGGGATCGATCCAAGAGGAAGGTATAACAATTATAAATATTTATGCACCCAACATAGGAGCACCTCAATACATAAGGCAAATACTAACAGCCATAAAAGGGGAAATCGACAGCAACACAATCATAGTAGGGGACTTTAACACCCCACTTTCACCAATGGACAGATCATCCAAAATGAAAATAAATAAGGAAACACAAGCTTTGAATGATACATTAAACAAGATGGACTTAATTGATATTTATAGGACATTCCACCCTAAAACAACAGAATACACATTTTTCTCAAGTGCGCATGGAACATTCTCCAGGATAGATCATATCTTGGGTCACAAATCAAGCCTTGGTAAATTTAAGAAAATTGAAATCGTATCAAGTATCTTTTCTGACCACAATGCTATGAGACTAGATATCAATTACAGGAAAAGATCTGTAAAAAATACAAACACATGGAGGCTACACAATACACTACTTAATAACGAAGTGATCACTGAAGAAATCAAAGGGGAAATCAAAAAATACCTAGAAACAAATGACAATGGAGATACGACGACCCAAAACCTATGGGACGCAGCAAAAGCAGTGCTAAGAGGGAAGTTTATAGCAATACAAGCCTACCTCAAGAAACAGGAAACATCTCGAATAAACAACCTAACCTTGCACCTAAAGCAATTAGAGAAAGAAGAACAAAAAAACCCCAAAGCTAGCAGAAGGAAAGAAATCATAAAGATCAGGTCAGAAATAAATGAAAAAGAAATGAAGGAAACAATAGCAAAAATCAATAAAACTAAAAGCTGGTTCTTTGAGAAGATAAACAAAATTGATAAACCATTAGCCAGACTCATCAAGAGAAAAAGGGAGAAGACTCAAATCAATAGAATTAGAAATGAAAAAGGAGAAGTAACCACTGACACTGCAGAAATACAAAAGATCATGAGAGATTACTACCTGCAACTCTACGCCAATAAAATGGACAACCTGGAAGAAATGGACAGATTCTTAGAAATGCACAAACTGCCGAGACTGAACCAGGAAGAAATAGAAAATATGAACAGACCAATCACAAGCACTGAAATTGAAACTGTGATTAAAAACCTTCCAACAAACAAAAGCCCAGGACCCGATGGCTTCACAGGTGAATTCTATCAAACATTTAGAGAAGAGCTAACACCTATCCTTCTCAAACTCTTCCAAAATATTGCAGAGGGAGGAACACTCCCAAACTCATTCTACGAGGCCACCATCACCCTGATACCAAAACCAGACAAAGATGTCACAAAGAAAGAAAACTACAGGCCAATATCACTGATGAACATAGATGCAAAAATCCTCAACAAAATACTCGCAAACAGAATCCAACAGCACATTAAAAGGATCATACACCATGATCAAGTGGGGTTTATCCCAGGAATGCAAGGATTCTTCAATATACGCAAATCAATCAATGTGATACACCATATTAACAAATTGAAGGAGAAAAACCATATGATCATCTCAATAGATGCAGAGAAAGCTTTCGACAAAATTCAACACCCATTTTTATGATAAAAGCCCTGCAAAAAGTAGGCATAGAGGGAACTTTCCTCAACATAATAAAGGCCATATATGACAAACCCACAGCCAACATTGTCCTCAATGGTGAAAAACTGAAACCATTTCCACTAAGATCAGGAACAAGACAAGGTTGCCCACTCTCACCACTATTATTCAACATAGTTTTGGAAGTGTTAGCCACAGCAATCAGAGAAGACAAAGAAATAAAAGGAATCCAAATCGGAAAAGAAGAAGTAAAGCTGTCACTGTTTGCAGATGACATGATACTATATAGAGAGAATCCTAAAGATGCTACCAGAAAACTCCTAGAGATAATCAATGAATTTGGTAAAGTAGCAGGATACAAAATTAATGCACAGAAATCTCTTGCATTTCTATACACTAATGACGAAAAATCTGAAAGTGAAATTAAGAAAACACTCCCGTTTACCATTGCAACAAAAAGAATAAAATATCTAGGAATAAACCTACCTAAAGAGACAAAAGACCTGTATGCAGAAAATTATAAGACACTGATGAAAGAAATTAAAGATGATACAAATAGATGGAAAGATATACCATGTTCCTGGATTGGAAGAATCAACATTGTGAAAATGACTCTACTACCCAAAGCAATCTACAGATTCAATGCAATCCCTATCAAACTACCACTGGCATTTTTCACAGAACTAGAACAAAAAATTTCACAATTTGTATGGAAACACAAAAGACCCCGAATAGCCAAAGCAATCTTGAGAACGAAAAATGGAGCTGGGGGAATCAGGCTCCCTGACTTCAGACTATATTACAAAGCTACAGTAATCAAGACAGTTTGGTACTGGCACAAAAACAGAAATATAGATCAATGGAACAGGATAGAAAGCCCAGAGATAAACCCACGCACATATGGTCACCTTATCTTTGATAAAGGAGGCAAGCATATACAGTGGAGAAAAGACAGCCTCTTCAATAAGTGGTGCTGGGAAAATTGGACAGATACATGTAAAAGTATGAAATTAGAACACTCCCTGACACCATGCACAAAAATAAACTCAAAATGGATTAAAGACCTAAGTGTAAAGCCAGACACTATCAAACTCTTAGAGGAAAACATAGGCAGAACACTCTATGACATACATCACAGCAAGATTTTTTTTGACCCAGCTCCCAGAGAAATGGAAATAAGAACACAAATAAACAAATGGGACCTAATGAAACTGAAAAGCTTTTGCACAGCAAAGGAAACCATAAACAAGACCAAAAGACAACCATCAGAATGGGAGAAAATATTTGCAAATGAAGCAACTGACAAAGGATTAATCTCCAAGATTTACAAGCAGCTCATGCAGCTCAATAACAAGAAAACGAACAACCCAATCCAAAAATGGGCAGAAGACCTAAATAGACATTTCTCCAAAGAAGATATACAGATGGCCTACAGACACATGAAAGAATGCTCAACATCATTAATCATTAGAGAAATGCAAATCAAAACTACAATGAGATATCATCTCACACCGGTCAGAATGGCCATCATCAAAAAATCTAGAAACAATAAATGCTGGAGAGGGTGTGGAGGAAAGGGAACTCTCTTGCACTGTTGGTGGGAATGTAAATTGATACAGCCACTATGGAGAACAGTATGGAGGTTCCTTAAAAAACTACAAGTAGAACTACCATACGATCCAGCAATCCCACTACTGGGCATATACCCTGAGAAAACCATAGTTCAAAAAGAGTCATGTACCAAAATGTTCATTGCAGCTCTATTTACAATAGCCAGGACATGGAAGCAACCTAAATGTCCATCGACAGATGAATGGATAAAGAAGATGTGGCACATATATACAATGGAATATTACTCAGCCATAAGAAGAAATGAAATGGAGGTATTTGTAATGAGGTGGATGGAGTTAGAGTCTGTCATACAGAGTGAAGTAAGTCAGAAACAGAAAAACAAATACAGTATGCTAACACATATATACGGAATCTAAGGAAAAAAAAGAAAAAAAGGCCATGAAGAACCTAGTGGCAAGACGGAAATAAAGACACAGACCTACTAGAGAATGGACTTGAGGATATGGGGAGGGGGTGGGGTGAGTTGTGACAGGGTGAGAGAGTGTCATGGACATATATACACTACCAAATGTAAAATAGATAGCTAGTGGGAAGCAGCCGCATAGCACAGGGAGATCAGCTCGGTGCTTTGTGACCACCTAGAGGGGTGGGATGGGGAGGGTGGGAGGGAGGGAGATGCAAGAGGGAAGAGATATGGGAACATATTGTATATGTATAACTGATTAATTTTGTTATAAAGCAGAAGCTAACACACCATTGTAAGGCAATTATACTTCAATAAAGATGTTTTAAAAAAAAAAATGTTTTACTAAGGAGAAATTTGTTACATTTGAAAAATCATCTACCAAAGCAAACAAAAGTAAGGAAAGCTCAGGAAATGTTTTACCAATGAAATGCTTTTTTACTCACTATTGGATTATTAAGTTGACAACTTAGATACCTGTAAAGGTCATGGTTATCATGCACACACGCTGATCACTGTGTCAGAGGTGGAATAGGGCCACATTTTGATTTAACATACCTGTGTCCAAACTGAGACTTCTTAAATAAGTGTTTAAGAAGAATTTAAATACACATTTAGGGAACTCCCTAGCGGTCCAGAGGTTAAGACTCGGTGCTTTTACTGTAGCCGTGGGGTGCGGCTAAAAAAAAACACACATTTAGTATTTAGCTGTGTTCTAGAATCTTATGAACCACAGTTAAGTCAAACTAAATTACATTTTTTTTTTTTTAGTTTATAAACAACCTCAGGAACACCTTTACTACAAACCATCAGGTCAGATGGGAGCTGGGATCTAGTGAAAAGCTAGGGAAAAACAGTTTTCCAATGACATATGGCAGAGCCCCCTCAGGCTTATAATTAGACCATAATAAAACCGAAGGTCACTTTATGTGTCACAGAGGGTGTTTGTGCAAACATTCAAGATGATCACACTGAATTCAAAAATGGATACATTTATTAACTTACAGATAAAGTTAAGGACATTGGGGAAATTAAGAGAAACCATTTTGTATGGAAAATAAGTAAATTTCTTGCATAGTAAATTTGAAACCATACTTATAGAAATATTTCAATCCTTTTCAAAAGACCCACCTTAAATATCATATTTGGTTTTGAATTATATACAATGCCTGCTTTCCTTTTTCCCAGCTTTATTGAGTTATAATTGACATAAAACATTGTGTACATTTAAAGTGTACAAAGTGTTGATTTGATACACATATATTGTGAAATGATTTATCTCCCATAGCATCAGCTAATGCCTCCGTAACATCACCTAATTACCGTTTTTTTTTTTTTTTTGTGGTAAGAACATTTAAGATCTACTTTCTTTATTACATTATTTTCCTGTTTTTTATTTTTTAAATAACCACATGTTCTAAGTGTACATTTTTGTCAAACTTTGCAACAGTTATTTCATACAGATATTTAATACTTAAGTTATTGTGTACTTTCTTGATAAGTATTCTGATTTTCAAGGATTACTTTTTTGGATTATCAAAAAACACGTTTGAATTTAGCATTAAAAAAAAACTTGGCAAACTTTCAAGTATATGAAACAGTTTTATTAATTACAGTCACCAAGCTGTACATTAGATCCCCAAAACTTATTTGTCTTATAACTGGAAGTCTGTACCCTTTCACAAATATCTCCCCATTTCCCCCACCCCCCTCAGCCCCTGGTAATCACCATTTTATCAATGTTTTCTGTTTCTATGTGTTCGGCTTTTTAGATTACATGTATAAGTGATATCATACAGTATTTGTGTTTGTCTGACTTATTTCACTTAGCACAGTGCCCTCAAGGTCCATCCACATAGTCACAAATGGCAAGATTTTCGTCTTCCTACTGGCTTCTTCCACACACACATACACATACACATGTATCTCACATCTTTATCCATTCATCCATTAACAGACACTGAGGTTATTTCCGTATCTTGGCTATTGTGAGTAACGCTTCCATGAACGAGGGAGTGTAGATATTTTTCAAGATCCTGATTTCATTTCCCTTGGGTATATACCCTGAAGAGAGATTGCTGATAATTTCTTAAGGAGCCTCCATACTGTTTCCCATAGTGGCTGCACAAATTTACATTCCCACCAACATTGCACAAGGATTCCCTTTTCTCCACATCCTCGCCAAAACTAGTTATCTCTTACCCTTTTGATGACTGCCATTCTAACAGGTGTGAGGTCATATCCTATTGTGGTTTTGATTTGCATTTCCCTGATGATAACTATGGTTGAGCATCTTTTTATGTACTTGTTGGTCATTTGTATGTCTTCTTGGGGAAAATGTGTATTCCATTCCTCTGCCTATTTTTTAATCATATGTATCTTTTGCTATTGGGTTGTATGAATTCCTTATATAATTTGGACTTTAACCCCTATCAGATATATGATTTGAAAATATTTTCCCCCATTCTGTAGGTTGTCTTTTCACTTTGTTGATCATTTCTTTGGCCTTGAAAAAACTTTTTAGTTTGATGTAGTCCCATTTGTTTACTTTTTATTTGGTTGCTTATGCTTTAGGTTTCATATTTTAAAAATCATTGCCATGACCCATGTCAAAAAGGTTTTTCACTATGTTTTCTTCTAGCAGTTTTATTGTTTCAGGTCTTATATTTAAGTCTTTAATCTACTTTGAGTTAATTTTTGTGAGTGGTATAAGATAAGGGTCTAATTTCATTCTTCTGCATGTGGTTATCTGGTTTTCCCAACACCATTTATTGAAGAGAGCTTCCTTTCCCTACTGGGTATTCTTGGCTCCCTTGTCAAATATTAGTTGACTGAATATGCGAGGGTTTGTTTCTGGGCTCTTGATTCTGTTCCATTGGTCTAGGTATCTGTTTTTATACCAATATCATACTGTTTTATTACAATAGCTTTGTAGTATAGTTTGAAATCAGGAAGTGTGGTGGCTCCAGCTTTGTTCTTCTTTCTCAGGATTGCTTTGGCTATTTGGAGTCTTTTGTGGTTCAATACAAATTTTAGGACTATCCTATCTCTGTGAGAAAAGTTCATTAAAATTTTGATAGGGATTACATTAAATCAATAGATGGCTCTGACTGGTATGAACATTTTAACAATATTAATTTTTCTAATACATGAACACTCATATCTTTCCATTTTTTGTGTGTCTTCCATTTTTTTATCAAAGTCTTGTACTTTTCAGTGTATAGATCTTTCATCTCCTTAGTTAAAATTATCCCTAAGTATTTTATTGCTTTTGATGATATTGTGAATGGGATTGGTCTCTTTGTTTCTTTTTAAGATGTATTGTTATTGGTGTATAGAAATGCAACTAGTTTCTGTATGTAGATTTTGTATGCTGCAACTATACTAAATTCACTGAGTAGTTCTAACAGTTTTTTGGTGGAGTCTTTAGGATTTTCCATATTTAAGATTATATCATCTACAAAGATAATTTCACTTTTCCCTTTCTGGTGTGAATACCTTTTATTTCTTTTTCTTGCCTGATTTTGCTGGCTAGGACATCCAGTCCTATGCTGAATAGGTGTGGTGAGAGTGGGCACCCATGTCTTGTTTCTAATCTTAGAGGAAAAGCTTTCAGCCTTTCACCATTGAGTATAATGTTGGCTGTGGGTTTGTCATATATGGTCTTGATTATGTTAAGGTATGTTTCTTCTATACCCAATTTGTTGAGTGTTTTTATCATAAAAGTATGTTGCATTTTGTCATATGCTTTTTCTACATCTATGGAGATGGTCATATGATTTTTTTCTTTCATTCTGTAATGTGGTATTTTTGATTTTTGTATTTTGAATCATCCTTGCATCCCAGGAATAACCCCACTTGATCTTGGTATAGGAGCCTCTTAATGTGCTGAATTTGGTTTGAATTTGTTTTACTGATATTTTGTTGAGAATTTTTGCATCTATGTTCATCAGGGATATTGGCCTATAGTTTTCTTTTCTTGTAGTGTTCTTGTCTGGTTCTGGTATCAGCATATTGCTGGCCTCATAAAATGAATTTAGGAATGTTTCCTCCACTTCAGTTTTTTGGATGAGATTGAGAAGGATTGGTGTTAATTCTTCTTTAAATGTTTGGTAGAATTCTCCAGTGAAACCATATGGTCTGGGCTTTATGTATTGGGAGGTTTCGGATTACTAAATCAGTCACCTTACTAGTTATAGGTCTGTTCAGATTTTCTGTTTCTTCATGATTCAGTCATGGGAGTACCTATGTTTTTTAGAAGTTTATTTCTTTTAGGTTATCCAATCTGCTGGCATATGATTATTCTTCTCTTTCCCAAGTCAGTTCATAGAATCTAGAAGAGGTAACTGCAGTGCCCAGAAAGGCTGGGGAAGCTGGTGGCTCACCCCATTCTGTTTTTCCTGGCCTGGTGAGAGGAACTCTTTCTAGCTGGCAAATTCCCTCTTGGTGCTGAGCTGCGCCGGCTTGGGGAATGGGGTGATGCAGGCAAAATGAAGCTGTTTTCCTCTCCCTTTATGGGGCTATTCTCAGGTCTTTTGGTCCACTGTGCTGCTAAAATTTCTTAAGTGAACTCCAGGGCTCTTCTTGTTCATGGATAGTTAGCTCTTTGTGGGGGTTTGTCAGGGGAGCCCGTGGATGGGGTCTCCTACATCACCATTTGGGCCTACAATTCCTGCTTTCAACTTCTCTGCTAATTGTTGTTGGTCAAATATTTGCTATCATGTTTGATAATGACTGACCCGAGATCACTTTTCCCCCTTAACATTTAGAAAGACCACATAACAATTACAGAAATTTTGGTAATAGGTCAAGGACTTTCTACAGAGCCACATTCCAGTCTTTATATAACATTTCTGTAGTGGCAATCATGGGGTACATATAATTTTATAAATTGCCTTTTCCACTTAATGTGATGTTTATCTATGTTGCCTTCCTATTTTTCTATGTTGCTTTCTAATCTTCCTAATTATCATTTTAATGATTTATACAGTAGACCAAGTACTTGGTTTATTTAATTAATTATTCTCATATTATTGCCCATTTGGGCTGCTACAGTTTTTTGCTTTACATGTAGTACTGCCATGAACACCAAAAGAACTTCATAAGGTTCAGTGACATGAGGGTTCTCACTTTTGTCTGACAACGACCAATTCAAAAGCCAATATTCTAATTTTTACCCTGTCTCTTTTATATTTAGCAGAGTTTAAAGCAAATTAGACAATACAGGCTTTTCAAAATTGTCTAGAATTAAATAATATCCACATTATTTATTATTATAGAAGGCTTCTTTTTCTGGATTTTCAGAATGATGGAAAAATTTAGTAGATTTTTTTTTTTTGTTACTGACCAAAATAAAAGATGCCTAGGGAATCTTAAATACAAATAAATGAACATTTTATTTTTCTAAAGTACTAATCCAGTGGAATCTTTCCCTCTGTTTAAATGTTTCAATACACATTAGCTTTTGCCAATGTATTTTATAATAAATGCTTGATAAATGAAATTCTTAGCTTATTCGTATTAGTATCTTCAAAGCGGTAGCACAAATAATGATATTTAAAAATGGAAGATTAGGTACTGCTGTATAACGTTTTCTTAACACAGTAGCAAGAAAGTTTTCAAAACTATTGAGGTAGAAAAGCTGATGTTCTGTACCCTGACATCTGTACGGTTGTCTAAGTAATACTTGAAAAACGTAACAGGTTAAATCCAATTCATTTTTAAACCATGAACACAGTGATTAAAGTAGAGATTGTTTGCCTTTGTTCCTAAAGATAATGAAACATGCTATTGGGCTGTAAAGAAACTGAGGATAGAGAACAGATGGGATTTCTGGCAAAGGGCAGGCAAGTCTGAGTGTCGGCAGCAGGAGCCGGCTAATGCTCTAGCATGTGGTGCTGATAATACCTCAATCAATTAAAGAAGTGCCATCCAGGATTTGCCAGTCAGAAGACATCTTAACTAATTTTTTTAAAATTTTTTAATTTAATTTTATTTATGTTTTTATACAGCAGGTTCTTATTAGTTATCCATTTTATGCATATTAGTGTGTACATGTCAATCCCAATTTCCCAATTCATCACACCACCACCACACCCGCCACTTTCCCCCCTTGGTGTCCATACGTTTGTTCTCTACATCTGTGTCTCTATTTCTGCCCTGCAAACCGGTGCATCTATACAATTTTCTAGGTTCCACATATATGCGTTAATATACGATATTTGTTTTTCTCTTTCTGACTTACTTCACTCTGTATGACAGTCTCTAGATCCATCCACGTCTCTATAAATGACGCAATTTTGTCCCTTTTTATGGCTGAGTAACATTCCATTGTATATACGTACCACTTCTTCTTTATCCATTCGTCTATCAATGGGCATTTAGGTTGCTTCCATGACCTGGCTATTGTAAATAGTGCTGCAATGAACATTGGGGTGCATGTGTCTTTTTGAATTATGCTTTTCTCTGGGTATATGCCCAGTAGTGGGATTGCTAGGTCATATGGTAATGCGTTTCTTTTTTTTTTTAATTTATTTATTTATTTATTTATGGCTGTGTTGGGTCTTCGTTTCCATGCAAGGGCTTTCTCTAGTTGCGGCAAGCAGGGGCCACTCTTCATCACAGTGCATAGGCCTTTCACTGTCATGGCCTCTCTTGTTGTGGGGCACAGGCTCCAGACGTACAGGCTCAGTAGTTGTGGCTCACGGGCCTAGTTGCTCTGCGGCATGTGGGGTCTTCCCAGACCAGGGCTCGAACCCGTGTCCCCTGCATTGGCAGGCAGATTCTCAACCACTGTGCCACCAGGGAAGCCTGGTAATTCTATTTTTAGTTTTTTAAGGAACCTCCATACTGTTCTCCATAGTGGCTGTATCAATTTACATTCCCACCAACAGTGCAAGAGGGTTCCCTTTTCTCCACACTCTCTCCAGCATATGTTGTTTGTATATTTTCTGATGATGCCCATTCTAACTGGTGTGAGGTGATACCTCAATGTCGTTTTGATTTGCATTTCTCTAATAATTAGTGATGTTGAGCAGCTTTTCATGTGCTTCTTGGCCATCTGTATGTCTTCTTTGGAGAAATGTCTATTTAGGTCTTCTGCCCATTTTTGGATTAGGTTGTTTGTTATTTTAATATTGAGCTGGATGAGCTGTTTATATATTTTGGAAATTAATCCTTTGTCCGTTGATTCATTTGCCAATATTTTCTCCTATTCTGAGGGCTGTCTTTCATCTTGTTTGTAGTTTCCTTTGCTTTGCAAAAGCTTTTAAGTCTCATTAGGTTCCATTTGTTTACTTTTGTTTTTATTTCCATGACTCTAGGAGGTGGATCAAAAAAGATCTTGCTGTGATGTATGTCAAAGAGTGTTCTTCCTATGTTTTCCTCTAAGAGTTTTATAGTGTCCAGACTTACATTTAGGTCTCTAATCCATTTTGAGTTTATTTTTGTGTATGGTGTTAGGGACTGCTCTAATTTCATTCTTTTACATGTAGCTGTCCAGTTTTCCCAGCACCACTTATTGAAGAGACTGTCTTTTCTCCATTGTATATCCTTGCCTCCTTTGTCATAGATTAGTTAACCGCAGGTGCGTGGGTTTATCTCTGGGCTTTCTATCCTGTTCCATTGATCTATACTTCTGTTTTTGTGCCAGTACCATATTGTCTTGATTACTGTAGCTTTGTAGTATAGTCTGAAGTCAGGGAGTCTGATTTCTCCAGCTCCGTTTTGTTCCCTCAAGATTGCTTTGGCTATTCGGGCTCTTTTGTGTCTCCATACAAATTTTAAGATTTTTTTTTTCTAGTTCTGTAAAAAATGCCATTGGTAATTAGATAGGGATTGCATTGAATCTGTAGATTGCTTTGGGTAGTATTGTCATTTTCACAATATTGATTCTTCCAATCCAAAAACATAGTATATCTCTCCATCTGTTTGTATCACCTTTAATTTCTTTCATCAGTGTCTTATAGTTTTCTGCATACAGGTCTTTTGTCTCCCTAGGTAGGTTTATTCCTAGGTATTTTATTCTTTTAGTTGCAATGGTGAACAGTTTTCCTTAATTTCTCTTTCAGATTTTTCATCATTAGTGTATAGGGATGCAAGAGATTCCTGTGCATTAATTTTGTATCCTGCAACTTTACCAAATTCATTGATTAGCTCTAGTAGTTTTCTGGTAGCATCTTTAGGATTCTCTATGTATAGTATCATGTCATCTGCAAACAGTGACAGTTTTACTTCTTCTTTCCCAATTTGTATTCCTTTTATTTCTTTTTCTTCTCTGATTGCCATGGCTAGGACTTCCAAAACTCTGTTGAATAATAGTGGCGAGAGTTGACATCCTTGTCTTGTTCCTGATCTTAGAGGAAATGCTTTCAGTTTTTCACCATTGAGAATGATGTTTGCTGTGGGTTTGTCGTATATGGCCTTTATTATGTTTAGGTAGGTTCCCTCTATGCCCACTTTCTGGAGAGTTTTTATCATAAATGGGTGTTGAATTTTGTCAAAAGCTTTTTCTGCATCTATTGAGATGATCATATGGTTTTTATTCTTCAATTTATTAATATGGTGTATCACATTGATTGATCTGCATATACTGAAGAATCCTTGCATCCCTGGGATGAATCCCACTTGATCGTGGTGTATGATCCTTTTAATGTGTTGTTGGATTTTGTTTGCTAGTATTTTGTTGAGGTTTTTTGCATCTATATTCATCAGTGATATTGGTCTGTAATTTTCTTTTTTTTGTAGTATCTTTGTCTGGTTTTGTTATCAGGGTGATGGTGGTCTTATAGAATGAGTTTGGGAGTGTTCTTCCTCTGCAGTTTTTTGGAAGAGTTTGAGAAGGATGGGTGTTAGCTCTTCTCTAAATGTTTGATAGAATTCACCTGTGAATCCATCTGGTCCTGGACTTTTGTTTGTTGGAAGATTTTTAATCACAGTTTCAATTTCATTACTTGTGATTGGTCTGTTGATATTTTCTATTTCTTCCTGGTTCAGTCTTGGAAGGTTATACCTTTCTAAGAGTTTGTCCATTTCTTCCAGGTTGTCCATTTTATTGGCATAGAGCTACTTGTAGTAGTCTCTTAGGATGCTTTGTATTTCTGCGGTGTCTGTTGTAATTTCTCCTTTTTCATTTCTAATTTTATTGATTTGAGTCCTCTCCCTCTTTTCCTTGATGAGTCTGGCTAATGGTTTATCAATTTTGTTTATCTTCTCAAAGAACCAGCTTTTAGTTTTATTGATCTTTGCTATTGTTTTCTTTGTTTCTATTTCATTTATTTCTGCTCTGATCTTTATGATTTCTTTCCTTCTACTAACTTTGGGTTTTGTTTGTTCTTCTTTCTCTAGTGCCTTTAGGTGTCAGGTTAGATTGTTTATTTGAGATTTTTCTTGTTTCTTGAGGTAGGCTTGTATTGCTATAAACTTCCCCCGTAGGACTGCTTTTGCTGCATCCCATAGGTTTTGGATAATCATGTTTTCATTGTCATTTGTCTCTAGGTATTTTTTGATTTCCTCTTTGATTTCTTCAGTGATCTCTTTGTTATTTAGTAACATATTGTTTACCCTCCACGTGTTTGTGTTTTTTATGTTTTTTTCCCTGTAATTGATTTCTAATCTCATAGCGTTGTGGTCAGAAAAGATGCATGATACGATTTCAATTTTCTTAAATTTACTGAGGCTTGATTTGTGACCCAAGATGTGATCTATCCTGGAGAATGTTCCATGTGCACTTGAGAAGAAAGTGTAATCTGCTGTTTTTGGATGGAATGTCCTATAAATATCAATTAAATCTATTTCGCCTATTGTGTCATTTAAAGCTTGTGTTTCCTTATTAATTTTCTGTTTGGATGATCTGTCCATTGGTATAAGTGAGGCATTAAAGTCCCCCACTATTATTGTGTTACTGTCGATTTCCTCCTTTATAGCTGTTAGCAGTTGCCTTATGTATTGAGGTGCTCCCATGTTGGGTGCATATATATTTATAATTGTTATATCTTCTTCTTGGATTGATCCCTTGATCATTATGTAGTGTCCTTCCTTGTCTCTTGTAACATTCTTTATTTTAAAGTCTATTTTATCTGATATGAGTATTGCTACTCCAGCTTTCTTTTGATTTCCATTTGCATGGAATATCTTTTTCCATCCCCTCACTTTCAATCTGTACATATCCCTAACGTCTGAAGTGGGTCTCTTGTAGACAGTGTATATATGGGTCTTGTTTTTGTATGCATTCAGCGAGCCTGTGTCTTTTGGTTAGAGCATTTAATCCATTCATGTTTAAGGTAATTATCGATATGTATGTTCCTATTACCATTTTCTTAATTGTTATGGGTTTGTTTTTGTAGGTCCTTTTCTTCTCTTGTGTTTCCCACTTAGAGAAGTTCCTTTAGCCTTTGTTGTAGAGCTGGTTTGGTGGTCCTGAATTCTCTTAGCTTTTGCTTGTCTGTAAAGCTTTTGATTTCTCTGTCAAATCCGAATGAGATCCTTGCCGGGTAGAGTAATCTTGGTTGTAGATTCTTCCCTTTCATCACTTTAAATATATCATGCCACTTCCTCCTGGCTTGTAGAGTTTCTGCTGAGAAATCAGCTGTTAACCTTATGGGAGTTCCCTTGTATGTTATTTGTCGTTTTTCCCTTGTTGCTTTCAATAATTTTTCTTTGCTTTTAATTTTTGTCAATTTGATTACTATGTGTCTCGGCATGTTTCTCTTTGGGTTTATCCTGCGTGGGATTCTCTGTGCTTCCTGGACTTGGGTGGCTATTTCCTTTCCCATGTTAGGGAAGTTTTCGACTATAATCGCTTCAAATATTTTCTCAGGTCCTTTCTCTTTCTCTTCTCCTTCTGGGACCCCTATAATGCAAATATTCCTGCATTTAATGTTGTCCCAGAGGTCTCTTAGGCTGTCTTCATTTCTTTTCATTCTTTTTTCTTTATTCTGTTCCATGGCAGCAAATTCCACTATTCTGTCTTCCAGGTCACTTCTCTGTTCTTCTGCCTCAGTTATTCTGCTATTGACTCCTTCTAGTGTATTTTCTAGTGTATTTTTCATTTCAGTTATTGTATTGTTCACCTCTGTTTGTTTGTTCTTTAATTCTTCTAGGTGTTTGTTCTTTAATTCTTCTAGGTCTTTGTTAAACATTTCTTGCAGCTTCTTGATCTTTGCCTCCATTCTTTTTCCGAGGTCCTGGATCATCTTCACTATCATTATTCTGAATTCTTTTTCTGGAAGGTTGCCTATCTCCACTTCACTTAGTTGTTTTTCTGGGGTTTTATCTTGTTCCTTCATCTGGTACATAGCCCTCTGCCTTTTCATCTTGTCTATCTTTCTGTGACTGTGGTTTTTGTTCCACAGGCTTCAGGATTGTAGTTCTTCTTGCTTCTGCTGTCTGTCCTCTGGTGGGTGAGGCTATCTAAGAGGCTTGTGCAAGTTTCTTGATGGGAGGGACTGGTGCTGGGTAGAGCTGAGTGTTGCTCTGGTGGGCAGAGCTCAGTAAAACTTTAATCCACTTGTCTGCTGATGGGTGGGGCTGGGTTCCCTCCCTGTTGGTTGTTTGGCCTGAGGCGACCCAACACTGGAGCCTACCCAGCTCTTTGGTGGGGCTAATGGCGGACTCTGGGAGGGCTCACGCCAAGGAGTACTTCCCAGAACTTCTGCTGCCAGTGTCCTTGCCCTCATGGTGAGACACAGCCACCCCCCACCTCTGCAGGTGACCCTCCAACACTAGCAGGTAGGTCTGCTTCAGTCTCCTATGGGGGTCACTGCTCCTTCCCCTGGGTCCCAACACACACACTACTTTGTGTGTGCTGTCCAAGAGTGGAGCCTCTGTTTCCCCCAGTCCTGTCAAAGTCCTGCAATCAAATCCCGCTAGCCTTCAAAGTCTGATTCTCTAGGAATTCCTCCTCCTGTTGCCAGATCCCCAGGTTGGGAAGCCTGATGTGGGCCTCAGAACCTTCACTCCAGTGGGTGGACTTCTGTGGTATAAGTGTTCTCCAGTCTGTGAGTCACCCACCTAGCAGTTATGGGATTTGATTTTACTGTGATTGAGCCCCTTGTACCATCTCATTGTGGCCTCTCCTTTGTCTTTGGATGTGGGGTATCTTTTTTGGTGAGTTGCAATGTCCTCCTGTCGAAGATTATTCAGCAGTTAGTTGTGATTCCGGTGCTCTTGCAAGAGAAAATGAGTCCTTCTACTCTGCCATCTTGAACCAACCTCTTCTTAACTACTTTTTCTTAAAGCCAAGAGCAACTTCATTATAACCCACTATGTGGCCAAGCAGCCAATTTACGGTTCACTTTTGACAGTTGGCTGATGTCAGTTTTTTGAAGAATGTATGTTCATGCTTGGGAATGTTGCTAATGTGAAATGTTGTAATTTGTACGATACCGAGTCACCATCTGAACAGCACCCGCATAATTTATTCATCATCTATAGATATTTATGGAACTCAAATGCTGAGTGCTTTAATATGTACATAACAAAACTTTTGTTTTCAAAGCTGATTATGCTGCAAGTTAGCATGGGGCTTCCTGTGAAGGTCCATAGCTCTTCCTCCTGCAGCTTTCTTCACGGCATTTATCACTTTCTTTTCATACTCTCTCCCTCAGTAAAAACCAAAGTCATCTTTACAATGGCCTGATAGGCCCTACACAAATGTCCCATATATATCTGATCTCATGACCTATTTCTCTCTGATTCCCTTCATGCATGGATGAAGTGTAAAATTCCACTGTAGGGCAACAAACAGTCCTTTCTACTGTGCTGAGTACCTACTGCAAAACCAGTATACCAGAGTGGATATAAAAGATTCTTCCATCAAGGGGTTTCCAATAGTTTCGGAAACAAGACTAAATAATACACATGACAATATGTGAATAAATAAGTTGTTACTAAATTTTGTGGTATAAATTTTAAATACTAAGTTCTAGGAAAGTTCAGAGTTCAGATAAGGCATGATGAGGACCATCTCCTTGTGTCCAGTTACCATGATGACAATAACAAACTGAAGGCCTCTAACTCTTTCTCTCTCCCACTACTTTTCTTGAGTACCAGGTGGGCATTTCTAAATGCTCCAAAGTAAGCAAGTGCAAGACAATTTATTATTCCTGATTTCAGTTAGTGGCTTCACCACCTATTCTCCAACTCCAGCCAGAACTTGGAAGTCACCCTTAATTTTGCCTTTTAACTGCCTCCTCACCCCAGTCTGCATCTTGTTAACCTGGCCCTTCCTAAGTATGTTCTATATGTAGATCCCCTTCTCTAAACTTCCATTTCCAGTACCTTGGCTGGTGCCAATGTCATCTCTGTTTTGGGTTTTACAACAACCATTTAACCATGTCACTAACTCTAAGCTGTTTACCCCAGCTACTGCTACCCCATCCGTTTTATATACAGCAAAGTGATCTTTCTAAAGTTCAAATCAAATGATTTATTTCACTCACTATTGTTCTCAGAATAAAATCCTTTGCATGACATCAATGGTCCTGTTTGTTACACATCTTTCCCAGGTGATATTCTGGATGCTCTCAGGTCTGATGGAAGGGAGTGAGTGCTCTTCCTATCACCAAATCTAACAAGGCCCATTAGGGCCAGTATTAATCAAGTGGGTCTGATCAAAGGGAGTGGAGTGGGGTCGGGGGAGGAGAAACTTTGGAAATGTGGTTCTAGGCACAAAGCCAAGACCAGGGTTTAGGCTCTTAAACAGGCTCCACGCCAGCACTGCTGCGTAGTGTTAAAGGGGTCATGGGAGCAGAAATAGAAACTGAACTATGGCCAGATGTATTAGGTGTCTATTGCTGTGACTACAGACTTATCAATTTAAAACACCACACACGTATTATCTCACAGTTTCTGTGGGTCGGGAGTTCAGGCACAGCTTGGCTGGGACCTCTGCTCAGGGTCCCACAGGTTGTAGTCAATGCGGCTGGGCTGCATTCCCATCTGGAGCTTGGTGTCCTCTTCCAAGCTCATTAAGGTTGTTAGTAGAATGTAGTTCTTTGCAGTTGTAGAACTAAGGCCATCAGCTCCTAGAGGTTGCCCCTCTCCATAGGCAGTTCACAATATGGCCACTTCTTCAAGGTCAATAGGAGAGCATCTCTCTTGCTTCAAGTCTTTCTTTTAGAGAAGGCCTTGTGTCCGCCTGCCTGCCAGTCTGTCTGTCTGTCTGGCTCCTGACTCTAACATATCTCTTTAATTCTGTAACTCCTTCATCTTATTATCCCTTCTTCTCTCATACTAGCTATAAAAATACATTATGAAAAAATATTTTTTCTTTCCTTTCTTTCTTGATAACATGTTGAATGGATAACATGTCATCCATTAACTATTACTACTCCTATTTCACAGATTGGGAAATGATGCACAGAAATGTTAAAGAACTTCCCTAGGTTCACACAGCCAGGGCTGGCCAAATGGTAGCTCTGGAATTCAAGACAGCTGGGGAGGGGAAAATTGGATAACCTATGTCCTACTCACAGTGACCCTGAAAGAATGCATGGGAAGGAGCAGCTGGAGACAGAAGTTGACTTTCTCTGTAGAGGTGGACATGTGGGTGTCAAGAGAGAGGGTATTGACAGTAATGATGTCAACCTGGGGTTTCCTCTGAAATGTGACTAAATCTCACTGGTGCTTGCCATTCAAACAGTATCTACATGACAGAGACATTGCGATCACATCCAGTGTGAGGCTCTTGTTACATGGAGGATCTATGAATGCCACCCTTTGGAATGAAAGAGGGATTATGAAGGACAAAACAGTGCACTTTTAACATGATCTAGATAGAAAAAAAAGGGCATGCATATTATACTTGTGGAGTGCATCGTTAGAAGGCATAGTGTAAGCAGCTTTTGGCAGGAAAGAGCTCTTTGTAGGAAAGAGCTCCCTGTAGGAGGCACTCTTTTGTCTTGGCACTAACCTTAAACCTGGCATCCCTATGCTCTACTCATCTCCAGCCCTAGCACACCTTTCAAATCTTTTGATCACACAATACCTTGCCCAATCTGTTGGTTCTTTCCGTAGATCAAAGAAGTAGAAATGAAGAATAAGTAATTAACAGATGACCAAATCGCTTCCCTAGATTTCCCTTCAGTAATCTCATGAGCAAACTGTGTGAACAAGATAGCATCTAAAGAAAAACCACAAGAGGTCAACAAGCCTGCCCACAAGCCTGCACACAGTGGGGGATGGTGACGACTCTGACCCCTTATCCCAATAATTTACTGAGATTATTTCCCTTTTTCCTTTTAAAAATTTTCATGGGGCTTCCCTGGTGGCGCAGTGGTTGAGAATCTGCCTGCTAATGCAGGGGACACGGGTTCGACCCCTGGTCTGGGAAGATCCCACATGCCGCAGAGCAATTAGGCCCGTGAGCCACAACTACTGAGCCTGCGCATCTGGAGCCTGTGCTCCGCAACAAGAGAGGCCACGATAGTGAGAGGCCCCCGCACTGCGATGAAGAGTGGCCTCCGCTTGCCACAACTAGAGGAAGCCCTTGCACAGAAATGAAGACCCAACATAGCAATCAATCAATCAATCAATCAATCAATCTTTAAAAAAAAAAAAAAAGTTTTCATGGCCAAGCAGAGTTGATTTCTGGGGGACACCAAGTCCATCATCTCCCCAGATTGCTGGCATTCTGATTAAAGGCAACTTTCCTTTCTACTAACATTTTTCTCTCTCTCGTGTATTGATTTTCTAGCACCGAGGTGCTGGACCTGACTTGGTAGCGATAGCAACTTCATTAGCTTGCAGAATAAGGATTCAGAAAGACCTCAGTAGATACAAATGGTAAACCTCAGCTCACAAAGAGAAATTTAATAGTAATAAGCATAGGGTTCTGCCTTTGGACTTGACCTCTTTCTTTTAAATTGTGGAAAAATTAAATTAAATCACATAACCATTTTTAAGTGTATATTTTGGTAGTGTTAAGTTTATGTTGTTGTACAACAGATTTCTAGAACTTTTTGACTTGCAACATTGAGACACTATATTCAGTCAACACTAAATTACCCCTCCTCCCTTCCTTTAGCCTTGGTAACTATATTTTCTGTTTCTATGATTTGACTACTTTAGATGCTTCATATGAGTGGAATCATACAGTATTTGTCCTTCTGTGACTGGCTTATTTCTCTTAGCATTATGTCCTCAAGGTTCGTCCGTGGTATTGAATATAACAGGATTTCCTTCCTTTTAAAGGCAGCCATAGTATTCCACTGTTTGTATATACCACATTTCTTTATCCATTCATCTGTCTATAAACATTTGGTTGCTTCCACATTTTGTCTACTGTGAATAATGCTGTGATGAACATGGGTGTGCAAATATCTCTTTGAAATCCTGCTTTGAATTCCTTTGGATATATACCCAGAAAGGGATAGACAGATATATATACATATCCCCAGATTGCAGGATCATATGATAATTCTATTTTTAATTTTTTAGAAACTTCCATACTGTTTTCCATAATAGCCGCATGATTTTACATTACCCCTAACAGGACAACAGAGTTCCAACTTCTCCACATCCTCTTCAACACCTGTTATTTTCTGTTCTTTTGATAGCGGCCACTCGGTGGACATGAGGTGGCATTTCATTGTGGTTTTGATTCGCATTTCCCTAACGATTAGTAATGTTGAGCATTTTTTCATGTTCTCATTGGCCATTGTTATGACTTTGTTTAATTAACATTTTTAAAGTGGATCACAGAATGGTGAGCCAAGGTTCAACAAGGATCACAAGAGAAATTGAAATAGAAAAGTTTATTACAGGTTTTGGAGGAAGTAAACTGCATGCCTCCAGGGGTCACAGAGGGAGGTCAAGGCAGAGTGCAAACAGAGAGGCAGAACTTGGGGCACATGCCTTTATTAAAGTCTGTGGGTGGAGTGCTTTGGGTTTCCTGGGCTAGGGCTGGATCAGTCAATTCAGAGCAAAGGAGTGGGGTTTCTATAAGCCCCACAGGGGTCATATCTAAAGGGCACATAAGGCATACAGGCACTGGGAGGCAGGGAAGAATTGATCATAGGCTGTTGGGGAAATCATATCAGGACTTGTATTTCCTTGTGACTTTGTGGCTGCAATCTAGGACATGGGCTTGCATGGGGAGGCAGGCAGAATTTATGGTCCCTGCAGGCCACTTGACCAAACAAAATGGATGCTGAAGCAGCAATACCATGGAGTAGCTTAGCTAAACACTCAGCCATTCTTGGGAGAAATGTCTATTAAAGTCCTTTGCCCACTTTTTTAAAAAATTAATTAATTTATTTATTTATTTATTTTTGGCTGTGTTGGGTCTTCGTTTCTGTGCGAGGGCTTTCTCCAGTTGTGGCGAGCGGGGGCCACTCTTCATCGCGGTGTGCTGGTCTCTCACTGTCGCGGCCTCTCCCGTTGCGGAGCACAGGCTCCAGACGCGCAGGCTCAGTAGTTGTGGCTCCCGGGCTTAGTTGCTCCACGGCATGTGGGATCTTCCCAGACCAGGGCTCGAACCCGTGTCCCCTGCATTGGCAGGCAGATTCTTAACCACTGCGCCACCAGGGAAGCCCCTTTGCCCATTTTTTAATTGGGTTATTTGTTTTTGTTGTTGTTGAGTTGTAGAAGTTCCTTATATATGCTGGATATTAACCTCTTGTCAGATACATGATTTGCAATTATTTTCTCCCCTTCCATATGATGCCTTTTCATTCTGTTGATTGTTTTCTCTAATGTGGAGAAGTTTTTAAGTTTGATGCAGTCCTGTTTGTCTATTTTTTATTTTGTTGCCTGTACTTTTGCTGTCATATCCAAGAAATCATTGCCAAATCGAATGCTATGAAGCTTTCCCCTGTTTGCTTCTAGGAGTTTTATAGTTTTAAGGCCTTACATTTAGGTCTTTACTTCATTTTAAGTTAACTTTTATATAGTATAAGGTAAACGGCCTAACTTTATTTCTTTTGCATGTGGATATCCAGTTTTTCCTTAACCGTTTGTTGTCCTTTCCCCATGTGTAGTCTTGGCATTCTTGTAAAAAATTATTTAGCTGTATATGTAAGAATTTATTTCTGGTCTCTATTCTGCTCCATTGGTTTTTACATCTATCTTTATGCCAGTCCACAGTTTTTTTAAATTAATTAATTAATTTTTGGCTGCATTGGGTCTTTGTTGCTGCATGCAAGCTTTCTCTAGTTGTGGTGAGTGGGGGCTACACTTCGTTGTGGTGCGCGGGCTTCTCATTGTGGTGGCTTCTCTTGTTGCGGAGCATGGGCTCTAGGTGTACGGGCTTCAGTAGTTGTGGCTCGTGGGCTCTAGAGTGCAGGCTCAGTAGTTGTGGTGCACAGGCTTAGTTGCTCCGCGGCATGTGGGATCTTCCCGGACCAGGGCTCGAACCCGTGTCCCCGGCATTGGCAGGTGGATTCCCGACCACTGCGCCACCAGGAAGTCCCACAGTCTTTTAATTACTGATGCTTTGTAATATGTTTTGAAATCAGAACATCTGAGGCCTCCAACTTTGGTTCTCCTTTTTCAAGATAGTTTTGACTATTCAGGTCCCTTGAGATTGCATATGAATTTTAGAATGGTTTTTCCTATTTCTGTGAAAAATGCCATTGGGATTTTGATAGGGACTGCACTGAGTCTGTAGATTGTCTTGGGTAGTATGAACATTTTAACAATATTATATTTTCCAAGCCACAAGTACAAGGTGTCTTTCCATTAATTTGTATCTTCTTTGATTACTTTCAGCAATATTTTATACTTTTCAGTGTACAAGTCTTTCACTTCCTTAGTTAAGTTTATTCCTAAGTATTTTATTCTTTTTAATGCTTTAGTAAATGTGATTGATTTTTGGATCCTGCAACTTTACTGAAATTGTTAGTTGTAATAGTTTGTGTGTGTGTGTGTATAATCTTTAGAGATTTTGATATGTAAGATTATGCCATCTGCAAACAGAGGTAGTTCTCTTTTCTAATTTGGATGACTTTTATATCTTTTTCTTGTCTAATTGCTCTGGCTAGAACTTCTAGTACTATGCTGATTAGTAGTAGTGAGAATGGGCATCCTTGTCTTATTCCTGATCTTAGATGAAAAGCTTTGAGAGCTTCACCATTGAGTATGATGTTAGCTGTGGGCTCTTCATAGATGGCTTTTATTATATTGAGGTAGTTTCCTTTATTCTTCATTTGTTGAATATTTTTATCATGAAAGTGTGTTGAATTTTGTCAAATGCTTTTTCTGCTTTTATTGTGATGATCATGTGGTTTTGGTCCATTTTATTAAATGTGGTGTATTACAGTGATTATTTTCATATGTTCAACTATCCTTCATTCTAGGTATAATTCCCACTTGGTCATGGTATATAAACCTTATATATGTTGTTGAATTTTGTTTGCTAGTATCTTGTTTAGGATTTTTGTGTCAATATTCACCAGGGAGATTGGTCCATACTTTTCTTATCTTTGGTTTTTGTACAAGGATAATGCTGGCCTCATAGAATGAGTTTGAGTGTGTGCTCTCCTCTTCAATTCTTTGGGAGCATTTGAGAAGAATTGGTATTAATTCTTCTTTAAATGTTTGGTAGAATTCTCCAGTGAAACCATCTGGTCCTGGGCTTTACTTTACTGGGAGGTTTTTGATGACTACTTCAATCTCAATCTCTTTACTAGTTATAGTTCTGTTCAGATTTTGTTTCTTCATGATTCAGTCTTGGTAAATTGTATGTTTCTAGGAATTTATCTATTTCTTCTAGGTTATTGAATTTGTTGGTGTATATTTGTTCATAGTTATCTTATGATCCTTTTTATTTCTGTGGCATTAGTTGTAATGTCTCCTCTTACATTTCTAATTTTAGCCACTTGGATCTTTTTTTTTCCTTAGTGTAGCTAAGGTTTGTCAATTTCATTGATCTTTAAAAAAAACCAACTCACGGTTTCATTGACTTTTTTCCTACTGTGTTTCTTTTTTTAAAATATAAATTTATTTATTTACTTTGGTTGCACTGGGTCTTCGTTGTGGCACGTGCGCTCTTCGTTGTGGCGTGTGGGCTTCTCTAGTTGTAGTGCACAGGCTTCTTTAGTTGTGGTGTGTGGGCTTCTCTAGTTGTGATGTGCGGGCTCTAGAGTGCGCAGGCTCAGTAGTTGTGGTGCACAGGCTTAGTTGTGGTATGTAGGATCTTAGTTCCCTGACCACAGATCGAACCCGGGCCCCCTGCATTGGGAGCACGCAGTCTTAACCACTGGACCACCAGGGAAGTCCCCTTTCCTATTGTGTTTCTATTCTCTAGTTCATTTATCTCTGCTCTAATCTTTACTATTTGCTTCCTTCTGCTAACTTTGAGTTTAGTTTGTTCTTTTTCTAGTCCCTTGAGGTGTAAGATTAGGTTGTTGATTGGAGAGATTTCATCTTTTTTAATTAAGCATTTACCATTATAAACTTCCCTTTTAGTACTGATTTTGCTGCATCCATAAGTTTTCATACCCCATTGGTTGTTTACGGATGTATTGTTTAATATCCGCATTTTTGTGGATTTTCCTGTTTTTCTTCTGCTATTGATTTCTAGCTTGATTCCACTGTGATCAGAGAAGGTACTTGTATGATTTTTTTCTTAAAATTTCTTCTCAAATTTAAGATTTATTTTGTTGCTTAACATGTGGGTCTATTTTGAAGAATGTTCCATGTGCACTTGAGAAGAATGTGTATTTTGCTGTTGTTAGGTGGAGTGTTCTATGTTTATTAGGTCTGATTGTTTCATAGTGTTTTTCAAGTCTTCTGTTTCCTCACTGATCTTCTGTCTGGTTGTTCTATCTATAACTGAAAGCAGGGTATTGAAGTCTACTCCTATTGTTGTTTTACTGTTTCTCCCTTCAGTTCTTGCAATGTTTGCATCATATATTTGCGAGCTCGAATGATAGGGGCATATCTATTTATGATTGTTATATCTTCCTAGTGAATTGACCTGTTTATCTTTATATAAAGACCTTCGTTGTCTCTCATGACTCTTTTTGTCTTAAAGTCTATTTTGTCAGAGGTACAGCCACTCCTGTTCCTTAGGTTCCTGTTTGCATGGAATATATTTTTGTACGCTTTCACTTCCAGCCTATGTGTGTTCTTAGATATAAAGTGTAAACAGCATATAGTTGGATCTTTTTTATCCATTCAGCCAGTCTATATCTTCTAATTGGTGCATTTAATCCACTTACATTTAAGCTACTAGTAGAGGACTTACTATTGCCATTTTGTTAATGGTTTCCCATATATCCTATAGCTTTTTTATCCCTCCTTTCTTCCCTTGCTACCTACTTTTGTGTCTCATTGATTTTAACTTTTTATAGTGACATGTTTTGATTCCCTTCTCATTTCTCTTTATGTATATTATTTAGATATTTTCCTTGTGGTCATCATTGTAGTTAAATTAACTATAAAAGTTTTAACGATCTATTTTATACTGATAACACCTTTAATTGTATATAAAAACTCTACTCCTGTATAGCTCTGCCACCCCTTCTTAATGTTATTTATGACAAAAATTAGCTCTTTTTATACTGTGTATCCATTAACAGAGATTTATAATTGCTTTTGTTTTAAAAATTATTTACCAGATATTAAATGATTTACACACCTACATTAAATAATACAAGGTTCTATATTTGTCTATATATTTTCCTTTACCAGGAGTTTTATATTTTCACATGGTTTTGTGTTGCTGTTTATCATCCTTTCACTTCAAGGACTCCCTTAAGCATTTTCTGTATGGCAGGTCTAGTAGTCATGAACTCCCTCATCTTTAGTTTATCTGGGAAAGTCTTAATTTCTCCTTTGGTTTTGAAGGACAGTACTTGGCTGGCAGGTTTTTTATTTTAGTACTTTTGAATATATTATCCCACTCCCTTCTAGCCTGCAAGATTTCTACTGGGAAATCTGCTTATAATCTAAAGGAAGCTCCCTTGTATATGGTGAATCATTATTCTTGGGCTGTTTTCAAGATTCTTTGTCAGTGTCTTATGACAGTTTGATGTGTCTTGGTAAGTCTTTAGATTTATCCTAGTTGGAGTCCTTTGAGCTTCTTGAATTTGTGTGTCCATTCCTGTGTCAGATTTGGGAATTTGGGGCCCATTATTTCTTAAAATAGATTCTCTGCTGCTTCCCCTTTCTTCTCCTTCTGGCACTCCAACAATGCATATGTTTTTCTGCTTGATGGTATCCCGTAAGTCCCTCAGGCTCTCTTCATTTTTCTTTATTGGTTTTTTTCCTGTTCTGCCTCAGTAATTTCAAAATCCTGTCTATGAATTTGCGGATTCTTTCTTTTGCCTGGTCAAGGCTGCTGTTGAGTCCCTCTAGTAAATTTTCTTTCAGTTATTGTATGCTGTTTCAGAATTTTCATCTGATTCTTCTTCATCGTTTCTCTTTGTTGATATTTTTTGTTCATGCATCATTTTTCTGATTTTATTTAGTTGCCTACCTGTGCTCTCTTTTAATTCATTGAGCACCCCTATAATGATAGTTTTGAATTATTTGTCTGGTAATTCATATATCTCCATTTCTTTAGGGTCACTTTGTGAAGATTTCATTTGTTCCATTAAATGTGCCATGTTTCCTTGTTTCTCTGCATGTTTCTTGTTGGGATTTTGGCATTTGACAAATCTGTCACCTCTTTCAGACTTGCAGTTTTGTTCTGTATAGGAAGGACTTTCTCCATTCAACCTGGTTAGAGATTCTGGAGACCTCTCAAGCATTCTCTGTGGATGCATTCTCTCTGGGCTTGTGTGTGTAATCTCCTAAATGAAGAGTTTAGCTGGTTTCTACTCAGGAGTTCTCCCTCTTGTCTGTCTGCACTACTGGGACTCTCTGGTGGTATAGTAAGCAATGATACCACTGTTTACTGGAGCTCCACATGTCTGTCTGTGGTACTGCACTCTGGTGTGTGATAATTGTCTTTGTTCTTAGAGATCTGCAAGTTTGCACCTTGTTCCTGCCTGTGCTTGGATTCAGGCAAGAAAGAAACCAGTCCCTCATACGGCACCCACTAAAAGTCAGAATGTTAGGTGTATGGGCTTCCCTGGTGGCACAGTGGTTGAGAATCCATCTGCCAATGCAGGGGACACGGGTTCGAGCCCTAGTCCGGGAAGATCCCACGTGCTGCAAAGCAACTAAGCCCATGCGCCACAATTACTGAGCCTGTGCTCTAGAGCCCACGAGCCACAACTACTGAAGCCCATGCACCTAGAGCCTGTGCTCCGCCAAGAAGAGAAGCCATGGCAATGAAAAGCCCGCGCACTGCAATGAAGAGTAGCTCCTGCTTGCCGCAACTAGAGAAAAGCCCGCGCGCAGCAACAAAGACCCAACACAGCCAAAAATAAATAAATATATTAGAAAGAAGAATGTTAGATGTATGTCCTACCCCTTTCTCTCCCCAGGGAGTAGATGGGAGTTGGGGGTTTCCTCCCAATCACACTGCACAGCATGAAGGGCTCTGGCAAAATAAAGTGTCCCAAATTTTCCTACCAGGATTTGATACGGTTGTTTTTGCACTTGCCTGAGGTGCAGGAATCTTTTAACTGGTTTCTTTCTCTCTCACATAAGTATTTGACCCAAGCACTGTTGTTAAATCTGTGTCTCCACAGAGGAATGAGGGTCTAGGGCTTCCTGTTCCACCACCTTGCTGATAACATTCTGGGCTTGAGCCTCTTTTAAAGGTCTTATCTGATTAGGTTGGGTCCATACAGGATAATCTCCCTTTTGATTCATTCAAAGTCACCTAATTAGGTATCTTAACTTCATCCACAAAATCCTTACAATTATGCCATATTCTATTGATTAGAAGCAAGTCACAGGTTCTACCCATATTCAAGGGGAAGGGATTACACAAAGATGTGGACATCAGGGGTCAGGAATCATGGAAACTATGTGAGAATTTTGCCTATCACACTAGTCCTATCTTAGTTGGTGGTATGGGTACTTACAGAGAGGCTAGAGCCTAACCTCAAGTGCTTCCACGACCTATATTAAATCTTGGCATAGAAGTGTTTTCTGACCCCACTTACTGGTAAAAATGGGACTCTTGTTCTGATGCCAGCCTCTTCTCTCATTAGCTAAGGACCTGACAAAGGCTAAAGGTACATGAGGTAGGCTCTTATAAAAGATTTTATTTTCCAGTAAATGACTACATTTAAATTTCCTGGTGCTTCACAACCCAAGAGCTTCACTCCATCATTCCCTGAACGTTCCACGTCTTCTGAGCCTTTGCTTGGGAAGTCTTAGGTATCACTGAGTTGTACAAAACAGAAACCCACTCAACTGAGCTTCAGAAAAACATGAGAGGATTTTTAGTGTGGATCTAGAGGAATCGCTCAGAATCCAAGAATATTAATTGGGTTTTATCAGTAACTGAAACCAGTAACTGGAAATCTCTCAATCTCTGTGTAATGTTACCTTCTGGATCTACTTCATTCTTTCTACTTTTTCAGCTTCTCAAAGCATACAACAGAAAATGGCTTTGTTACAACAGAAATTTTAGCACCTACTTACCATGTTTATACAAGTCTAGTACCTGCTCTTGTCTAGAATCACTACCCTAATTTCACATTCTTGAGAAAGAGAATCTAATTAGTCCAATTTGAGAAAGAGGTACAATCAATTACGACCAAGGAGATAATGGTCCACCAGGTTGATCTCAGCTAAAGCCTCTTATTAGTTCTGTAAAAGTTTTGTTAAATATATAAATTATTTTCTACATTATCATGTGTGGAAAAATAAATTTGTTCTCTATTTTTCAAATATCTATATTACATTTATTTACTTATTTATCTAATACTTTATATCATGTTAGATTAGCTAGAATCCCACTACAGTACTGAGTAGTTGTGGTAATGATCAGTATCTTCCTTTTCACTGTGTTTAGTGGGAATGCTTCTACAATTTCACCAGGATGTTTTTTTGATTTACCTCCTGACCCATTAGTTGTTCAAGACTATGTTGTTTAATGTCCACACATGTGTGAATTTTCCAGTAAAGGTGTTATCAGCTTAAAATAGACTTTATATCTCTACGATGTTTTATGGGATCTTCATGGTAAGCACAAAACAAAAATATACAGTAGATTCATAAAAGATAAAGGAAATCAAAGCATACCACTATGAAAAATAATGAATTCCAGTGGTACTGGAGCAGTTTTTAATCTAGGGCTAATTGTCCCCCATTACTGAGGCAAGACTATTCTGTGTACTCTACCTGATGCCTATGAATCATGAGGCTTTCCACACTTGCTGATGGAAATGGGCATTTTTATTCACTTTTTGTGAGCACAGGGCACTGTTACCTCAAATCCTTTCAGGCAATTTTTTATCCTGCCCTGAGGACTTTCCTCACACATGTGCTGATCAGTACTCAGCTGAATTGAAAACGGGGACCCTACACAGATCTCTGGAGTTCTCTTTCTGTGCAGCTCTCTCCACTTCATTATTCTGCCCTGTGAACTACACCTCCCTTGGTGTCCTGGACTCTTGAGCTCCACCTCCTCAATTTAGGGAGTCTGCCAGGCTTGCCTGGGCTCCCCTTCCATGATCCATGGCCTGGAAATACTCTCAAGGTAGTAGTAAGCTGGAGACAATCGTAGACCTCACCTCTTTTTTTCCCCCTTGTCCCTCAGGGATCACTGTCCTTCACTGCCTGATGTCCAGTATTTGAAGATCATGATTTCTTATATTTTATCTGTTTTGGGTTATTTTAGGAGGGAGGATAAATCCCTCCTGGCCAGAACAATCAGTACCAACAAACTTACTCCGAAACACACATGGAAAAATAAAAATGTACATATACCCGAGCCAATTTTGAAAAATAGGAGCAAAAAGGGAAGATGATTCTCTGAGTGTTATCCCCATACCATAAGCATCACCTAGGAACTTGCTAGAAATGAAAATTCGTGGGCATCAACCCAGACAAACTTAATCAGAAGCCCTTTAGGTGAGGCCCAACAAGCCCTCCAGGTGACTGATGTGGCAAAGCTTGACAATCACTGATATATACATATATATATATATGAAGTTTTAGTTAAAAAAGAAACATAGTACATAAAAGCAAATATAGAAAAATCTTAATGGAAGACTCTAGATGATAGATGTTCCTTATAAAGCTTTCAAATTTGCTGGAAAAAAAGGTATAGGTATAAGAACAGAAAAACAGACCAGAAGAACACTATAGAGAACTCAGAAAGTCTGTGTATACAGAGGTATTTGATATACAATAAAGATTGCATCACAGATCAATAGAAAGAAGTAGGCCTGTTTAGTAAATGATGTAAAGAAAACAAGGAGTTGATCCCAACATTAGGCCATATACCATGGTGGACTCTAAATGGATTAAAATCTAAATAATAAATATATATATCTAGTAGAAATGTGAGAAAATAGCTTTTTGACTCAGCAATGGGGAAGGCTTAAGAACAATAAAGCATAATGATATACTTTATTGTTGACAAATTGATAGATTCGTCTTCATCTATGTTAAACTTTTTTGTAAACAAAATACACCATAAACAAAGTTAAACAGACTGGACTGGGAACACATATTTGCAAATGTCCAAAAGGAAAGGAGAGTAATATCAGGAATGGACAAGGAAATACTACAAATCAGCCTTGAAAACATCAGAAAAATGGGCAAAGGGAATAGGACAATTACAGAATGGTAAATCTTAATGGCTAACAAGTATACGTACTTGTCAAACCACGGGTAATTAAAGGAATGAAATTTAAACCAATGTCAAAATACAATGTTATATTCATCAAACATGCAAAAGTTAGACAGTCACATAGTACTATTTGCAAATGTGGGGAAATGAGATCCATGTTAAGCTAGTGAGAGCATAAACTGGTGCAGACTTTGTAGAAAGTACTTTTAGTGGTATTTTGTGAAATTAATAGTATCTATGACCTAGCAATTGTACTCCTAGGTACATATTCTAGACAAATTTTTACACAGGTTCAAAAAAATGAAATGAGGATACTCACCACTGTGGTGTTTATGGCAACACGGGGTGAAGTGGAGGCATCAAAATTGTTCATCACTATAAAAATGGATAAGTCAAATGCAGTGGAGTCAAACTATAGGTATACACATCGTGTGACAAAAAAAAAAAAAAAATCTAGAGCCTGTTGCATTTACTTGTATAAATAAAAAACACACATAATACTGAATGTCTATTCTTTGTATAATCATTATTCACCACATGAATTCCAACTTAGATTTTTTCTAATATTTTACATCCACATTATTTATTATCAATACTAAGGACACTTATTTCTGCTCTACTACAAGTGGTTTTGGTCACATTATTTCTTGGATCCCAAATTTACTTTTGAGATTAAATTTTCATTTTATTCCAATATTTCCCCTGGTACTTCTTCTGGAAAGGCTATGGTGGGAGGTAAATTTTGAAACCTTGAATTCCTGAAACTGTATTTTGCTTTCAGACTTAAATAACCTTAAAGTTTTGGATATATTGCTTTACTGTATCCTTGCATTCAATGATGCTGATGAAAATTGTTAATCTGATTTTGTTCACTTTGCAAGTAACTTCCTTCACATTTTGGAACTTTGCATGGTGTCCTTTATACCTGATCTGAAATTTCACGAAGATCTATTCAGAAGTGTGTTCATGTTACAGTTTTTGTTCAGTTATGAATGGACCCATTGATCTGAGGACCTATGTTGTTCTTCAGATCTAGGACATTTTCAGTATTTTTTCTCATTCTGTATCTATCTCCTGCCTTCTCCCTTTGAACTCCTATTGGATCCAAGTTGGAACATGAAGACTTTTCATGTCTCACTTCACACTATTTAATTCTTTTGCATTACATTTTATGGAACCCAAATCTAAGAGAGAGAGCTGATTTGCTCTTTAGGTGTACACTTCCTACTTAGCACAGTTGTTGAATTTGTGACAAATTCTACTTTACATTATGAAGATATTTAAATACTTTCATAAGTTTCAGAAGATACTGCTTTCAAATAGTGATTTCTTTGGTGACATTCTTCATGGTGTTGCTTTTCTTCAATTGTTCAGTAACTTTTGTTGTCATTGTAGTATGAGCTTAACTGCAGTAAGCGAATAACCTTCTCAAACTACCTGCACTGATGGTGGGTGAAGGCGACATTACACTGGGTAGGCCACGCCACTTCAAAATGGCTGCACTGTTTGTTTTTTTTTTTCTAATCTAAGCATCCATACTCATTGCTCCTGCCTTGGGCCAGACATCTCCTGCACATTGCTTGGCATAAAAAAGGTGGTTGTCCTAACCAATTTCTCATGATGCAGCACCCATCACTAGAACTCCTGCTTGATCCACTGTGCTGTCTCTACTTCTGAGGTATCCCTGAAGCCAAATTCACCTTTTGTGATAGAATCTTCTGGCCCTATCTGCTCTGTCTTCCAACAATTCCTTGAAGTTTATCCAGTGCACACCTTTACTTTCTAAAACTTTGGAAATTACTTTCACCTATCATAGTATTAAATAATCTTTTGTCACTTCTAGGGATATGGATGGGAAGGGGAGCATGAAGGATGAGCCAGTGTGCAACCTTGAACAATTTACTTTGGGAGATAAGCCTGCACATGGTTCTTGGGAAAACAAATGCTCCTTTGAAGGATGATCCAAATGTGAAAGAAATGTTTTAATATCCATTCTGGGATGGCATTAGTTCTGAGTATTAGGTTTGGCCCTTCATGAAGATGGAGAGCCCTACAGTCATCTACCTTAAGAACTCATGCTCCACATACTAATTTTTCTTCAATTTTATTTCTTCATTTTTAGCTTATTTTTCTTTAAGTTTCCTGACAAGGAAATTAGTTGGGAAGAAGAACACATAAAAAAAAGATCCTTCTAAAGCTCTGCCTTGGAGGAACAAAATTGGTTTGATTAAAGTAAGGTCAGTTGAGGAAAAATATTTATTGACAATGTTCTTCATACAAAACAAAAATAGCTTTATTGAATCACAGGGTTGGGGGGAGGAGAGCATAATTTTATAGCTTGTATTTTTTCATTTATGAGTGATACATGAGCTTTTCATATTTCATCCTGAAATCAGATTGAGGGCTGACTGAGAAGCTAGGTTGGCCAGATGAAATCCCATGAAAGATTGTTAACTGTCCCTAGTTGTTATATTTGAAAAGGGAATTATAATAGTAGCATCATTTTTCAGCCTCTTTCTTGAAGAAGAATCCCATAGAGAAGTTCAGGAGTACCTTAATCATTCTCTAAAATAAGACCTGAGGAAACTCTACTGAGGTATTTTCCCCAAATAAACCTTCTCAGTTTAGAATGCTGCTTGGATTTTAGGACTGTACATTTTTGGAGACCGTAAATTTTAATTCTGCAAATTGCTTCACAAAGAGAATGCTAAGTCCTGAAAAGAAAATGGCATTCTCTTAAGATTTTTCCAAAGCTATAAATGACTGTGTTTGCACCCCCCTGGGCTTAAAATTCTGCAGAGGTAAAGAAACAGCAGCTTTAGATATAAGATGGTCAATCTTTTCTGAATTCTATTATTAGAAACAAAAGGATTACCTAAAGGTTTGAGCTGGCTACTTATATAATCTAGATTACCTTTTAAAAGTAATTGCTTATTCCACTACTGGGCATATACCCTGAGAAAACCATAGGTCAAAAAGTGTCATGTACCACAATGTTCATTGCAGCTCTATTTACAATAGCCAGGACCTGGAAGCAACCTAAATGTCCATCGACAGATGAATGGATAAAGAAGATGTGGCACATATATACAATGGAATATTACTCAGCCATAAAAAGAAATGAAATGGAGGTATTTGTAATGAGGTGGATGGAGTTAGAGTCTGTCATACAGAGTGAAGTAAGTCAGAAAGAGAAAAACAAATACAGTATGCTAACACATATATACGGAATCTAAGGAAAAAAAAAAAAAAAAAAAAGGCCATGAAGAACCTAGTGGCAAGACGGGAATAAAGACACAGACCTACTAGAGAATGGACTTGAGGATATGGGGAGGGGGTGGGGTGAGATGTGACAGGGTAAGAGAGTGTCATGGACATATATACACTACCAAATGTAAAATAGATAGCTAGTGGGAAGTAGCCGCATAGCACAGGGAGATCAGCTTGGTGCTTTGTGACCACCTAGAGGGGTGGGATGGGGAGGGTGGGAGGGAGGGAGATGCAAGAGGGAAGAGAAATGGGAACATATTGTATATGTATAACTGATTCACTTTGTTATAAAGCAGAAGCTAACACACTATTGTAAGGCAATTATACTTCAATAAAGATGTTTAAAAAAAAAAAAAAAAGTAATTGCTTGTTCCCTTGTTCATAATCAATTATGTGTATTCATTAACTCTTTTAATGAAACAAAATTAATTTTGATTTCAATATATGGTTCGTAAGAAATCTATTTACTATACATTAAACCAAAAGGATAAGCTAATAAGTACTTCAACAAAGAATGAAAAAAATACTCTTTCAAGTAGATGTGACTGATCACCAATCCTGAACTAAAAAAACATTTCCATCCCACAGGCTTCCTTCAGAAGTAAAAAATAAGGTAAACCTACACTTCTTCCATACCCAGAAATACAAGGGATTAAATGTTCTTAAAGAATTTTTCAAGTATATACACAGCTTCAAGTCCAAAGAGGTCAGAAAAATATTTACAAATATGTAGGGAATTTTAGAATTTCATGGACTCAGAGGAACCAATGATTCCTTAATGAATCAGCATAAAACTTCAGTTTGTGTAAACAATTCTGTGCTGGACATAAAATTTTTAACGGTTTAAAATTTTAGGGTGGTCAATTTTAAATGCTGTTACTAAAAATAAGACAGTTTTGGTTTTGATGGTTTGCTACATAATACTTATTAAAAATAAGTATGTCGGGACTTCCCTGGTGGCGCAGTGGTTAAGAATCCGCCTGCCAATGCAGGGGACATGGGTTCAAACACTGGTCCGGGAAGATCCCACATGCCGCGGAGCAACTTAGCCCATGCGCCACAACTACTAAGCCTGCGCTCTAGAGCCTGCGAGCCACAACTACTTAAGCCCACTTGCCTAGAGCCCGTGCTCCGCAACAAGAGAAGCCACTGCAGTGAGAAGCCCGCGCACCACAACGAAGAGTGGCCCCCGCTTGCCGCAACTAGAGAAGGCCCGCACACAGCAGCGAGAACCCAATGCAGCCAAAGATAATAAATAAATAAAATAAAATAAAATATTAAAAAAATAAATAAAAATAAGTATGTCAATTATGGGCATGGGCCTTAACTACAGATTACTCAATAACATATAAACTAAAAATGTCTTTTCTATTTCCTCAAAAGATTTAAATTATTACTCTTTTATTCAAATTTTGAAATTTTATCATTACCAAAACAAAAATTCTAATGAAGAATTCTTGTTATTTAATTTTAATTTTCCAGTATTTTAGAAGAAAACTTTGGCTATTAATTTAAGTGCAAAACTATTTTGCTATTAGTTTTTTAAGTTATGTGTCATGTTACTCATCTTGTAACAAACTTTCTTACTTGACTTTGTGTTACGAGAACATTAAAAGTTTTTTAAATTAACTAGAATAAAATACTAGTGCATATAACATTTGTTGCACTTGTAATATTTCAATATAATGTGCAAACAACTAATTTAAGGTTAGATCATTGATGAATCAATTGTTCTTTGTGGCTTATTTCCTTTTCCAAAATCACAGTCTGTGTATCTGATTCAAGGTAAAGAAGTTGAAAATGTCAGAATTATACCTATTTTTTGTATTCCTTATTAACAGCAGAATGTGACTGTGAAAAGTTGATTGAAACCAGTAAAAAATGATTGGAGTAATTTTAGAATGCCAAAATTAATATTTTAAAATAAACTATGAATAAAGGGAACACCAAGGCTTGTCTTAAAGAAGCTGTTTGTCATTTTTTAAAGAGATTACAACACACATACAATAAATGAATTTTATCAAAATACAGCACATTTTTTCTACTATATCCATAAAAATCAATTACTATGTAAATAGTACTGAAAATCAACTAAAATGAGTTAAAATTTACAAAGAGTTGTTAAAGGGCTTCAATCAATATTATTAAAACTATACAGTACAATAACCAATTGATAACATCTTGAAAGAAGTGCAGTATTGGAGTTCACATCTTTTTAAAAGTACTGCCTATTTACTCTGACTAGCAAGAAACAAACGAGTCCAACTCACTTTTGCAAAAATAATGTAGATTGCTGTTTTCGCTAGTCTTATAGAAGACTTAACCTTAAAACAAGGTTGAAGAACAAAGCATAACAGATTCAAAATTCCAAAATTATACTTCTTAGTAATTAAAAATGAATTGCAATAACTGAATATTGCTCTAATGAAACGCTCGGACTAGCCTCGACTAAAAACAGTTATTGGTCTTCTATGGCACTTTTTTCTGGTCCAAATAACCATGCATTAATTCTTACCATTGCATGTCACTCAAATTTTATTTGATTACATAGATAGAACAAAAACAAAATTAATGGTCTGAACAAAATTAATAAACCTCTATCAAATAATTGTTACACTAACGAGGAACAAAGGCAGTTGGTGGTAAAACACTATTACACTGATACACTTAGAAACCCTTTAAAGACTCTGAAGTGTCGAGTTCACATTTAATGTTACCTGTAGGAACAGCCCTTTATCTGAACACCATTACACACTGGTAGGCCTCAAGGACCCATCCCTTTGCTCTACAACTCTCCACAGCAATTCTCTATCACTGTGCCAGTTTCACAAACTTGCTTTGGTTTCCTAGCTCCATGCGTACTGTTTCCTTTTACTTTACCAAGGCAATGTTGAGGCCAAACAAAATCAAGAGGCTTTCCTAAATCTTCTTACATTTTGTGTTACAGCAACACAATCTTAAAACTGGCCATTTCAATTTCATTTGTTGCTTAAAATAAAAATTATAAATTAAGATTAAAATGGAGTACTAATTATAAAACAGATTGCAAGTACCACCATTTGCACAAAATCAAGGAATTTCTGCATCACGGAAAATGCATGGACCAAAAAGAAAAAAACAAAAAGAAGGAAAGAAAATGCATGGACATGCATCTACAGAAGAGTTAAAAATTTCCTGTGACTAAAAAATTGAAACTTGATTCACTAGTAGCAAATGTAGAGTAATGGCTATGACAAGAACAGATCCTGAAGAGCTCATAAAATGCAATTATTGTCTTTTTTATTTCTTTAAAAAGACATCACATTTTTTATTGCATTATTCTATTAATAAAAACACATTAACAGCTGTTTTTTTCATTCTTTGCTTCCAGATTTTTATAGGAAATAACTGTTTTAATCTGGCCTTGGAAAGTGAACCCACCAGCACCACCTTCACCTACTCACTCTTCAATTCAATATGCACATAGCGAAAGCCAACACTTCAAATCTCTTGCCCACATAAAAAAAAGTTTCAGCAGAAAAACACTAATACCAGTTGAATAAAAATAAGGGCATAAAAGCTATGAGATAGATAGCTCTGCCATCTGTCTCTGGGCTACAATCAAGGCTAACTAGAGCCTTGCACAGAGTTCAATCGTGTGTATGAAATCCAAAAATAAACCTACACTCTATACAAAAACAACATACATTTGTTTTTGTAGCCTTGACTGCTATGTTTAAAAACCTAAAGTTTTATATGGTATGAATTCAACAGTCTCCCCTATATACTGTACAGTGGTTCTTTCCCTCTAACCACAAATTCCATTATCTCATTAATGTACAAATTTGAACATATTTGAGTTCTTTATATATAAAAATAGTCAAAATATTAATTTCCCCTGCAAGTATCTTCCAATAAATCTTGCTGTCTCTCCATTTTTTAGTCCACAGCTCTTATGAGGAAACCTCTCGTACAATGATGAGTTCTACTGTGTTCTGGAAAGTTTTTAGCAAGGACACTGCTTGTCCATGTTCAATATTGATAAAACTGTAGCCATTAGCCTAGAAGAAAGAAGAAAAAAGCTTAAAAAAAAATTTCATAGTCATTTATTTGCATTTGTGCATTTAAATTTCTGCCAGGTCACAAACCTGGCAGAAAATAAGAATCACTTTGGCAATTTAAAACAACATCTAGACTCCTGGGCCCTACCCCATCTCTATGGAAATAAAATCTCTGAAGGTGGGACCCAGGAACCTGTATCTTGCCCACATTTTCAGATGATTCTTACGTAGCAACCTGACATTAGGAAGCACTTGTCTAAGACAGTGTCAGACATGGTGTTGTGTGTATACGCTAAGGTGCAACTGAGGTCACCAAGCTGCTAGGGTAGTAGAGGTCAAGGCCTAGTCTTCCCATTGCCTAGGAGTCACCAGATCAAGGACACTACACTTCTTATAATTTAGGCTAAACATTTAATGATGTTTTACTATACATCAGACACACAGTTCTAAGTGCTTCTTGTGAATTAAATCCTTTAATTCTTGTAACACACAGAGGAGATTCTTTCATCATCTTATTTTAGAAGAAGTTAACATTCGTAAACTTAAACAAAAGGCTAAGATATATTCAAAAAATGCTAAGGTTTATTTAAAAATATCAGTATGATCTTCCAAGGTACAAGGTGGAAATATTTTAAGCTATGAAAGCACTAGAGAGCAGCCTATAAGAAATGCCACTGTTTTCATCCACAAGTATTTAAAGATAACTTCATAAAATGCTTACTTTCAAACCTGGCATTTATAATCCCTTGATGAGGAGGGCAGATGTTATAACAAAAAGTAATAAAAAAATGTATCTTAGTTACCTGAATAATTTTATCACCTGGTTGCAATAATTTTGATGCTGGTCCTTCAGGCTGTACCCTTGTTACAAATATACCCTTTAATAACAACAAAAAAGATAATTATTTGATGGAAAGCAGTATGCATAAATAAAAGAGTACCAAGGAGCAATCTTTTTTTAAATAGTATGCAAATATTTGAATTGTGGTGCAAGTTTTCTCCCTATCTCCTCTGAATAATATTGTGACCACGCTATGTTATTTGTGCTTCTGGTAATTCGTACTTTAGTGATTTTTATTAAAGTGATAAAAAAAAAAAGTTACTTCTACAGATGTGAAGAAAAGTATTAACAATTAAAAAATCACTTCACAATATAATGAACATTAAAAATTTTTGGTTAAATTTGTAGTCCTCAATTAATTTGAGCTGATCACATTTCAAAACAAAAAACTGAACAATACAGCGGGAAATCACAAGTGATGTCTGTGTAGATCTATATAAATATCTGTTAGATTTTTTACTTATGCATAAAAGGTACTCATTTTGTGAATAAAAATTAATGGGCATTTCAAGGATATATAAACAAAACTCACATCATCATCAGGTCTGAATGGGTTTCCTCTTCCCCCAACCCCTCCTGATATGCTAAATCCAAGTTCTGGATCCTTGTCAACTCTCACTCGAATCTGAGTTAATATGAAAATAAACTTATTACTAATAACAGAAAAAGCTACAATACAATAATAACCACACTGGTAAATTAAGTTCAAGAAAACATAAATATGTAAGAATTCACCTAAAATAAGTATTCGGGCAGATGAAATGAAACTACAACGTGAAATATTATGTTAATGAGTTAGTGAGTTAAAGGCACAGCTGGGATTATAAAGCATAGCTCCTAAATTAATCTATTGCTATCTTATGAGGATATGCAACCAATTAATGTTGACTTTATATATTTTGGACAGCACGGACTTTAATGACATAGAGCATACACACAAAACATGTATTTTATTATCAGTTTCCATTTGTAGAACATCTAAATTACATAGTATTTCTGACTACTGGACGTTTCATAAGACATCTAAAAGATCCCTGGGTGGTTGTTGGATATTAACTCATTTCCTAAATCTGTTTATATGCTTCAAAGGAGTTGGGATTGATGATCAATCAATACTATTTTTTACAACCAAGCTATAGAAAAAGATGCAAGAACTAAACTTTTGTTATAAAACACTCCCTTTTCCCCAGAGACCAAAACAAAATGAATGAAGCATTTGTTCTCTAAGTTTCTAATAATATTATTTTATTAATAAACTATCAAAATACATGAATATATGACTGTCGACATTTTATGTACTTTGTAAGATTTAATTCGCAAAGTAGTTTGGAGACTATAGTCCAGTTTCAAAAGCTAACTATCAAATAACAATTAGCAAACTATAATACGCCATTCAAGTTTAATGGTCTACTATTTTTATTCCTGAAGAAGGTCTGATTACTGGAGTATCATCATCAACCAGTTTTGGAAAAACCACCACCTTAGGAAAAAAAAAATCATGCCCTCAATACTATCCTATGTCAATTAATCAGAACAGGGGGGATCATACAGTCAAGTTAAACCACAAAGTTTAATACCTTATAAACTTAACATGAAACCAAGCCATTAAACAAAACAGTAAAAACTATGTTAAAATTCTGTATGGATTTATTGTTATAATTAAATAACCTATAAAATACATTAAAAGCTTAGTCTCATATTCCAAATATTCTTACCTCTTGCCTTGCCAGTTCATGGCCTTGTCTAGGAGAACAATGGGGCTGTGTGTATGGAGGCTGGTGGGCCACTTTCAGCATCAAGTAATCAATTAGTTGTTCTCTAGAGGGATGCCTTGCCACAGATGCCTGAGGAAGGGGGTGATGTATTTGACTATAATTTGCCTGAGGCCTGAGAGGCTGGCCCATCTGTCCATTACTCAAAGGCATCTAAGAAAAACATGAAGTCTCTTAAAATGACCAATAATAATGCCTTGTTACAAATATTTGGATTTTCTTCTTGGAGCAATACAAAAGCACTAGAGTTTAACATTCTAAATCACACAGTATCATGCCATGTGTGCCATTTTTACTAATTTTACACTTTTAAAAGAAAAAAACCTGTTAATGTCTTAATTCTAAGCTTGCCTGAGTGCTCGCTAATAGAGTCACTCTTTAAAAGTTTCTAATTAAAGTACATCATATCTACATTTAAAATTATTTGCTTTTCTGTAAGCTTAACCCAATGTTAAAATGGTAAACAGTATGTCAAATTTTAAAATTTAAGTAAGCCCATTAAAAGGGCATCTCTTCCCATACTATAATCTCTCACATATACTCAAAAGATGCATTTGCTGATGCTTTTCTTCAGAATGAAAGTATAAGTAGTTTTGTGGTAGAAGTTTTTCATAATCTGAGTATATTCTTCCACCTCTATTCCTTCCTCTCCAGAATTAAAAAGCCAATCTATCTATGCAGTAGAAAACTGATTTATTCCTCGTGTGTGTGTGTGTATGTGTGTGTGTATCAAGTTAGGAATTTTTAAACTCTCTAAGTATTAATTCCATAGACTGTTAATCACAAAAATTAAAACTTGATATTTTATTTTGCTTTTCACAAGCTAAACAAAAAACTCCAGATTATTCTGTTGCTGTTAAAGAAATATCTTTGTCTTAAAGTCTCTTGTTTTTTAGACTTAAAAATAACCTTTATGGAAATGTGATAATAGCTTACTCTGTTAGTGTGAGGAATCTATCTGAAAAATAAGAGGTTATATTTACATTACAATATTTGCATATAAAGAAATTTTTGTGTAGAAGAGGAAATAAGTACATTTAAGCGATTCAGTCATTTAAAACTTCATTGTTAACTATTAACCCACACGGAAATTACAGAAAAACTGTGATGATTTGAGTCCCATTTCCCTAAAATTATCCAAAGTAGAAAAGTTTGGGAAAACACTATGGCAATAGTTTCAGAACTATGTATCTTCTTATGTTCATCTTGCTGAGGAATACAAAGTTTGGTTTTGGTGAGTAATATTATTACTTAAAAAAAAAGTTCTCTTTTTCACTGTATTATACCTGAGAATTTAGTTAATTCTGAAGCCTGGGAACATACATGGGTGTTTCATGACAGGGCACAAAGATATTATTCTCTCACAAATTTTATGTTGGTTGGAGAGAAGAGGTGCTATATTATCTCTTTTTTAAAAAAATTGTGGTTGTTTCCCACTTGATCACTGTAGATTTGAAGCAATTAATCCACCTAGGAGTACTTAAATAGTTGTGCAGTTATTTTATTACTTTTGCAAAACTCTGTAGACATGCAGATTTAATACCTTTATTCCTACATGCAGATTTAATACCTTTCTCCTGGGGAGAATACTCCAGACAATAACTACTTCTGACCCATTCTTAAGACTCCCTTACACCTAGAACTTGGACATACCTGAATGTGTAGAACACATTCTACATCAGTGTTAAACATAGCCATGGAATATACTAAACTATGATTAGCAGATAACTCAGGAGAATAAAAAACATAAAACAAACTCAGTAACCCAAACCATAAAATGGATATTAAAAAGAAAAAAGAAACTGGATAGCAGAAAAAGAAACTCGACAGCAATTAAAAGAAAAACAACAAAAAAAGGGTAAAATAAATAAATACGTACAAACTTATATGGCTGGATTCCTACTCTCAAGAACAATGTAAAAGCTTATATAATACATAACTATGCTTCACAATTATAACTGGTTATACTAGGGATATGGGCTTAGTTAAGATGAAGAACAGCTGAGGAAAATACTAAAATTATCTATCCAGCATTGGTGACAAAAAAGTAAACTAAATGAGTGATGCTTTAGTTATAAAAGTAGTAAGAATACAACCATCATCTATTCTACCATATACAAAAGTCTTTCAAGGTGATTTCTAATTACATTTAAAGTATGTTAAAATGCCTTCATCCTCCAATGAAGAATTTAAGACAGGTTCATATTTAACTCTCCAGAGAGTTTTACTATCAGGAATGCCAAAAAGTAGGAGATACTACAGAAATCCAAAGATAACAAAATGATTCTTCAGTGTGGAAGAAATCATGGAATAAACTAAGAAACAGCAGAGTGAAATTTTATTTCATATTTCTCAATTATTAAAAAAAAAACCTTACTAATCAAGAGGTAAAGGTCCTCAAAAAAGCATTTTCAGCGTTAAAGCATATATGATATTTCTAGTTCAAAAGTTGTAAAACACAGTAAGCTCACAGATACTACTTCATTCCCTGAGCACCTACTTTCATCAAGCTGTCTGGAAGAACATCTTTGTGACTAAGTGTAGCTGACGGGTAGTTCTGCTGTCCTGAAATGAATATATCATCTTGACAAGGATCTCCTGCACAGGATGTCTGGGGATGCTTCAAATGAGGGGGAAATAAAAAATAAACAAATAATGATCTTTAAGATGTGAAACCAAAATGATGATGACACTTGAGAGGAGATACTGCTAGACAACGGAAAGATGAAGAACCAAATCAAACATTACCATCATAACTACCATCGATATTAGCACCTTTATAATGGGTGTTAACTAGATTTATTTATTTATCATTGTGGTAATCACTTTGTAATACATACCTATATCAAACCGTCATTATGTATACCTTGAACTAATATAATGTTATATGTCAGTTATATCGCAATAAAACTGGAAAAAATATTAGTACCTTTAACAGTCTTTCAAAGTTACATGGCAAAATGTTTGTTCGTATAATGTGTGAAAAGTACATATGAATATATACTGTTAAGATATTCCTTTATAATACTTTTAGTTTTATTTACAGTAATACCTAGCTTTTAACACTTCGAGCAATAAATTTAGTTATTAATCCAAGTTAAGAGTCCCAAATTTTAAGAGCAACTAAAATATATGCACTCCTGTTGAGCACAGCAAAAAGTTTTTCGGTAAAAAAATTAACTGCTGTTTTTTTTAACAGCATAGTGTCACCCAGGATTTCCTTATTAATGATGAGCAATATCAATAAACACACAGTCTTATAAAACTTGCTTTAGCCTAATTCTATCATACTAATATCAGCTCAGTATTTTCAAAAGCACTGCTCTGATGAAATGCTTTTAAATTTTATTAATTAGAGTTCATATTTTTATACATCAAATAACATCCTAACATTACAGTTTATCTCACTGATACCTTTAGAGACAAAACAGACTCAATATCTCATTATCTCTGAGTATTTCTTATAAATATGCTAGGAAGCAAGATGCTTATTTTTCATCTTAATTTAGTTCTAAACACACCTAGCTATATTTTAGAAAACTACAGAGATTGTGATAAATAGCAGTATTGTTACCTTCAAAACAGTGTATGGCTGGCAACACATATATGCAAACTACATCATCATGTCGAAAAAAAATAATCTGAAATCCAGTTCATTATGATATGCCACAGGATACATGTAAATCTAAGGGCTTATAATTTAGTCTTAGGAACCATATCTGCAACAAAGCTATCATGTGCAGTTTGTTGCTAGTTCAAACCATGGCTTAGCATTTTTAGATGTAGTTTGATCTGATTTTGTTTATTTATACAATGAATACTTTATTTTCCTTTTCCGTTTCTGAGATGTGCTTTCAGAATGCATAATAATCAACTCAGCTCACAGCTTGAAGTTTAAACTCAAGCGTGAATGTATGACTATTTCTTTAAATGAACAAGTGCATTATGGATGAAAAAGTTAAACGCAACAGACTCAAAGACTCTGACTTGAATAAAAACAAGCAAAAGATATTACTGTTCAAGAATTTGTAAAGAACAATTGTTCCACATGACTATAAAGATTATCCCTGAGCTAATAAAAGCCCCCGGTCTTTACCCCATGGCTTCAGCTGGAATGAGTGCCAGAAATGCAAGGCTTACTTGCCATCATCTCCTCTCTGTTTCAAACTGCTAAGTTACAAAACGATTGTTGCCACTATTATGTAACACAGAAACCAGGTGGTGGCAGGTGACAGAAGGCAGAGCAAGATGGGTGAGGCCCAGCCAGAACAAAGTGAATCGAGGATACTGCTCCTATCCTAGAATACAACAGAGTTAAGCCAGGAGTATATTAAAAAGTAGTAGGAGATTGGGGGTGGTGGGGAAGGAGACACTCAGGAAAAAGCAAAGGATCCAGAAGCAGGGTCACTATGGAAATAAAACTATGGGGGAGAGAATACGGCTTTACAAAGGGAGAAAGGTCTTTTCAGGATGGAGGAAGAGGGGCAGAGGAAATATCCACTTAGAGGCCATGCTACCACCTCAAGTTGTCACAGAAAGAAAAATCTTAAAACAGCCACGCAGAGTTGTTCTGTTCTTTCTCCTTTTCTGTCATTCTTATCCCCTACCCTTAACTTTCATTAAAAGAATAAACCTTTCTTCTTCCCCACTAATGATTATGTGGGTAATAAAGGATTTGGGTTTTGCCTTTTCACTGGTACTTAATGCAATTTCTCCAGGCTCACATTTAATCATATTCTGCAAATTATGATTAAACTTAGTTACAAGTATTTATTTGCCAACCCTCAATCACTAAAGTGAAAATTATTCTTTCCCACAACCCCTCTGTGTATTACACATGCCATAGCCTTAAAACCTTGAGTTAGGGAGAGGAAGCTAATTTTAAGAGAAAGCACTGCGAAGAAAAAGAATTTTTCAAAAAACCTCTTAGATTCCTATCGCTCACCTCTTTTTATATAAGAGCTGACTACATCCTTAGTTACGACCACAGAAACTTAAGAGATAAAAACTAAATCAGCTTTGCAGAGTTTCAGAACTAAGCCATGGAAGAACTGGGGGGTAAACAAGATATTTAACCCACAGCACAAATTTATTTTCCAGAATTGTTAAAACATTAAAATGTGGGTTTTCTTCCTCTTCTATGTACTAAAGGTACTGATCTCCTACAGGCGCTCACTCGAAACATGTGCCCACCAGAGCCTCTTCCGTCTGCAGTACTCAAGGCAAGACTGCCTTGGCTGCCACGCAGACCCCTAGAGCTGCCGTAGTGAAAGTGGCTTACAGCAGTACAACTGCAATTAAAGGACCTGGACAGCATGCTCTGAATAAAGAGGGGCAGATTTAACAGAGATTAGTGTAGCGTGCAAAATTCACAAGACATGTTATGTACATAGACATATATACAAGTAACCCCGATACCACGCAGAAGTATCAGGCAACACTGAATTTTCAGTGCCAGGCAACACTGAATTTTCAGTGCCATTGAAAGAAATTGGCACTATTTACCATATATTTACATGAAAACATACATGTACACACATAAATTATATGTAAACCCAACCATTCACATGTTTAAACACCAAAAAAGAAAGTGCAAACATACAGCTGCTTTTATAATGCTGTTATTTCTTTTACTCCTAACATACCTTATTAGAAGGTTGTCGGAAGATAGGAATTGATGTTATACCCAGATATATCTGTACGTATGTAGTTACACACAGAACACAAACTAATTTCTTTATGAAGACAAACTTCACCAACATTCAGTTATTTCTAAGTCAAAATGGGTTTCTAGAGAGTCTGCTTCATTTTATAGAAATTAATTCTGTCTTATTAAGTAAATGGAGAGTTTAGACATACATAATACAGCACAAAATATATTTGCAAAAAAAAATACCTGGCTCTTGGCTACTGCAATTTCTAATAAAAATTATCTTCCACATTTAGGAAAATGTCTTAACATCAAAGAAAAGTTTAACATACACAGAGAGTTTTAGGATATAACATTTAAAAAAGGCTCCTACTGCTTTACAATTACCAGGAAAAAAATTTCAATAAATCTAGAAAATGCACATGTAAAACTTTTTTTCCCGTTCAAATAGGTAGATATTAAAGATTATTATATTTTAGTAGTTAGTAGTGGCTTTGCTGCTTAAACTTGAAGAACGCTTCAAGTTTCACTGATGGAATCCTTCCACGACTGGGTTTACTATAAATGCCTAATTGCCAATCCCAGAGCTGCCTGAGAAATGTACTTCAATAAAAGCACTGCCTGATTCTCATTGTTCCTGCTTGTTTATTCCCAGAGTTAACTACTGTTCTTTCACATGTGGATGCTTTTAGTCATGTCCCTAAACTTTAAGGGTCTGATGGTCAAACCGAGAGAAGCCATATTTTGGGCATGACTTATTAGTAAGAAATCCACAAATCCACAAATACTTGTTATGACATTTACAACAAGCATTTATATATATGTTATGACATATATAATAAGCATTTCTGTATTACTCTTAGGAAATACAGATCTTCTCCAGATTATGAAGTTGATCTCTAATACCAAGAAACATTAACGTGACATTCCAGAATGAAAAGATTCTGTAAAATTACAATGTACACGTTTAGTTATTTTGTGGATTCTGAAGTAAAGACTAAAGAAAAAAGTTGAATTTAACAGGCCAGGCCTGTACTTTCCCAAACCATCTCACAAAGAATAAGGATTTGGCAGAGGCAGTTCAGAGGTTCCCCAAACACCTGATTAGAATGTAAAAATAAATTATACACATAACCACACACACAGAGAAACATTTCAACAACACACCCTCACGTGTTACACACAGTTTTAACGTGTCAACTTGAGTGGTCTGATTGACCCTTTTTAATAATATGTTGATCTTGGAACAAAGCCTTTGCTGTCACCTTTGAACATACATGAGGTTTTTGTAAATATTTCACTGAGTAAGAAGGCTAAAGTTTGGAATAGGTCTGACTTTGAATTCAGGCTTGTACAGAGACAGCCACATAAAACTGCACTCTGTCACAACATCAACACATTGTGCAAAGCTCAATTAAGTGCTGGGTAAATGTCCTGGGCACTGTTTTTCACTACATGCTAATAGCTGTATAATAGCAAGTGAACATGGAAATCATCATGTTTTGTTAATCATATTCTGGTTGAGTGCTTCTTATCAGTTTTTAATATAATAAGGAATATTGGCAAATGCTGATATTAGAAATAATTTTAATTTTGAAATAAATTTTTATTCTTTTTCAATCTCTGTTGATTAGTTTAATTAAATAAGTCTCGAGATTTCTGAGGTGGGATTTATTTTATACATTTGTGTTCCAGGTACAGTTTGCTGCAGTGGCTGGGAAGGAGGGGTTACTACTACAAGGTTAAAAAAAACCAAGTAAGCTTCAATAACTTATCTCTTTCTGTGTTACTACTAAACTCCTCAGCTGGGCAAAGTAGCAACTTTTCCTCTAGAGGTAGGGCAGGCATTGTGAAATCCCCTGAGGAAAATTTTCAAATGTCTACCACGCCATTAGAATTATGTTTAAGGGAGAGAGGAGGAGATGCAGAGGAACAAATAGAGATCTTCCATCACAGTCTAAATCTTGTTGCCCTGTGTCCTCAAAAGGCTTTTCCTAATTTCACTGAATTGATTCTCACCTATAAATTACCAGTGAGCACAACAGGGAAACTACTGTCATGCATTCTCTAAGCAATCATACGGTGAATTCTAAACATGAGGTTTAGAATTTAGAGAGATACAGTGAACAATGAGATGGCTGCTACTGCTTCCTATTTACTAAAGTCCAGGCGTGTCTGTGTCAGACAGGAAAGTAGTGGAGAATAGCCATCTGAGATGTCAACTAAAAATATAATGATAACCAAACTTATCTCTTCCTCCAAACCTGCTATTCCTCTTCAATATCCAGTTAACAGCAGTCCCCAAAAACAGTTATTCAAGGTACCGAACTCAAGCTTAATCCCTTTTCCTCAATGAATGATTACAGGAATATTCCCATCAGAAGTAAACTCTTATAATCTATTTCAGAACTGCCTCTTGAATTTGTTCCTTTGCCTCAATTCCACTGATATATTTTTCATTCCATTTATTTTCTGGACCATTAGACAGCCTCATAACTCAATCAACTTGACTATAGCCTCTTCCTCCTCAAATCCAGTTCCACACCATCACCAGAAGTTTATTTATAAAACAGTTATGTTACTCCTTTGCTTAAGAATTTTCCAAATTCCATAGATAAGGCACACAAATTTAAAGAGCCTCAACAGTATGTAGAGAATTACAGCCGAAACAAAATGGAGAGCTGACAACGAAGTCGCCTAATGCTATAGATGCTCAGCTACTTAAAGCTAAGAACAGAATTAAAAAGAGATAACAATTACAGACAGAGGTTCAAGGTGAATTGACATAAGGTATTAATCACATTTTAGACACTGATTTCTTAAAAACTTAAAGAATTTTAAAAAGTAACGATTAATTGAGGTTGTATACATTCAGCTGTTTTTAAAAATATCTTATATCAATAAACAAAGTTAAAATAATCCTTGGGTAAAATCCACTGAGAGATATGAAGCTAAATCTTGAAGAATGAATATGCCTTGGGCCATAGAACTGCCCCAAAGTATCAGTTTTAAGCATAATTTAAAAAAAAATTTTATCTCCTTTCAAAAAAGGAATATCTATACATAAGGTTATAAACTGAACATGAGCTTATTTCCAAACTACACTACACTAGAGCCACAGACACCTGAGTTCAAATAGGTCAGAAATGCAATTCAGGAAAGTCAAGAGTAAATGCCATGCCAGAAGCCATTCTGAGTCAGTGACAGTGTTAGTCATACAACATGAACTGGGGAAAAAAATCTTAGGTGAAAGATATACATTTACAATACATTTCTTGTTATTCTGTTAACTATATGGTAAATTGCTATTTCTGTAAACATATTTACATAATTAATTATTAATAGACGAGAGCAGGAAGCCAGAAAATAACAGAGGTAAACATGTATATATGTGTATTATTTGTAGTATGGCACAATCTAAACGAGATACACTCCTAAATATATAAAATGAAGGTAAGCCCATTAGAAAACACTAAGGAGTAAGAGAAGGGAAAGAAGTTTATATTAACATCTCAACTGTTTTGAGACTGGGTAATTCTAAACTTGGACCTCTAATCTCACTACCAAGGAAAAACTCCTAGAATATAGGTATATATTCAATAATTCAGAGTATCTTGTTTCATCTAGTTTCAAAAACAAAGACTGCCAAATATTTTAAAGGAAAATTAGTAAATTCATAAATAGGAGAATGAAAAATTCATGTTTAATTACCTTTTCTAACTTTTTGGCCTCAATGTGTCGTAGTACTTGTTCTCGCCAATCGTGAGGAACTTTACTTTTTCCTGGAGGATCTAATAATGAATGTTCAGAACCAACCCTTGCATTTGTTCTTTTTGAAGGACTAGTCCGTGAATAATTGAAATCACTAACTGACATAGTTCTCTCTGGTATTTCACTAAAAGAGGGTCGAGCACTCTGAGGCCTTGATGCATTTGGACCATCAATGCTGTATGTTCGCGCAGAAAGAGGTCTCTGTGATCCTGACATTATTGGAGGAGTTCTTCCCACTGAATGTAACTCTCTGCATGATAAATAATCTCCTTCAGGAACTTGGGCCCGCCTTGTGGGACCTGGCTCACCAAGATTTACAGAGGCTGTAGAGGACACACTACTCTGTCGCTGAATCGTAGTTCGTGATGATCCAGGAATGAGTCGGTCATTTGGTGAGATGGCCCACATTTCCCCATGTCTTCCTGGACCAAGTCTCTGATGTAAATGGTATCCAGTATTAGCTCGAACATTGTTATGATTAGAGAAATTCATATTGGCAGAATGTTTAGCATAACTGTGATTTTCTGTACTCTCTGATCTAGGAAAGCGCTGCGGAGGAAAATTGACATGGTCTACTTGGGGATTTTGTTTGGAGTGCCACAAAGTGTCCTTGACTGTAGCACTGCTACTGTACTGGATATTATACTGTGGAGGACCATATATTTGAGGCGTGGACTGTGGGCCACTTGTTGTGGGGCCTCTTATCATATTTGGTTCTTCAGGATTATGATTTGAATCAAACTTGAAAATTGCCTTTGTACCTGCTATTAAATCAGAAGATGAAGAAGAACCAGTAAATACTTGCAATGGTTGATCATACAAAAGCGTAGCTGACTTGCTCCTGACTATATTTTTTCCATCAATAGTAGATGTTACTTTAACTGTTGCACTTGGCTGCTGAGGTCCATTATCACTAAGAATGTCATAGATTTTTAGCCTGCCAGTCTCCATATTAGTTATGCTATGAGATTTCACAACAGATCCAATTGGCCCACTTCTCTGAGGGGAGAGATCTTCAGTGCTTTTGGAAAGACCCGCATCAACAGAAGAACTGGTGTCATGTGGTTCAGTCCTCCTAGGAGACTGTGGAGTTTCCTCAGAACGTCCATTTACCTTATTTATGCATTCAAGAGTAGGATACTTGTTTCCATTATCCAAGTGCTCAGCCTCTCCTTTGGCATTATTGCTGAAAAAGTCTGTTTCAAGCACTGTATCCTCTGTCTTTGATCTTTCCACTATCTCTGGTTGAAATGTATCATTAGTTACAAGTTTATTAAGATTCATATTGATATGGTCTAATTTGTGAGATTCATCAGATGTGGTTGTTGAGTCAACACCTTTTTCAATAAGAACTAATCGCTCTTCAATATTCAAATCATATTCAGGTAAGTTAAAATCTTTTTTATCAGGAACCTCGGTTTTTTCCTCTGTTGAATGATTTAAAATATCTCCATTTTGTAAAAGGCTGTTAAAATTTTCATCTTCTTGCCTAAAACAAAGAAAATTTTATCACAAACATCATAAAGCCCAGTTTTCTTAGTAATGGGGAACATTAACAACTAATTAATTAATGTGTAGGTACATAAAGATAAGAGCATTGATGGGAGTTACAGATAAAAGGCATTTATTATCAAGCATGTAATTTAAAAATATTATTGTAACAGTCAAATAATATAGATTTATATTAAATGGAGACAAGGTAAAGCATACTAATTAAAATTCATAGATAAGATTAATTTTCATCAATATCATCAATCTATCACAATACTTTAATAGAGCTAAACAATGAAGAAAAATGTGCTTATTATGTAATGAAATAATTCTCTTCTACTGCTACATTTTTTCATGACTGTGTTAAAACATGAAATGCTTGAAAGATGGGCACATACATGGAGAAAAGGCCAGTGAGTTGAACAGTTAAGTAAAAAGCACAGAATATTATTACAAATAATTCTGAAACCTCACATTATTGATCAGTTAATCATATTAACTAAGTAGGTATTATTAGATTCAAATATATATAAGGAAATTATACAAAGAACTAAACAATCACTCAAAGATCTACAAAATATGAAGAAAGATCAAAAAAGAAACTAAATCTAATCATTTTTCTGTGTCTACACTGTATTTGGCAAATATTTATAAAATGTACCATTCCAAAATTATAGAAGATATTTTATTTCTATTTGGTGATATGAAAACATATTTGTGTCCTCTTTGTAAATATTCAAGTTACGTTTCAACAAATTCTTTAATACTGATCTTCCCATTAGGTAACAGAAAGTATTACTAGAAATACAACAAAAAAGGTGTGGCTATATCCCTTTCTTAGCCTTTATTTCATTACAAAAAACATGACTTAGACTAAACTACTTCCCAACAGTATCAGTAAAATTTTACTATTTGACAAATTAATCATTATCTTAACCTCTAAGAGGTTTTAAAATTAATATTTTACCATACTGATCTTAGCCTCAAATTCAGAGGATATAAATGATTAATCATAACTACAACTACATAATAGTTAAACTCAATTTGAGACATAAAATTCATCTTTCTTTTAAAGCAATGCAAATCAATACACAGAAAAATTTGACTTAAATATGTCTGGAATTTAAGAACTATTTAACTCTAAAAATTAGTTAACAATATCCATACAATAAGCTTTACATTTAGTAGTAACCCAAATCTTCCTATCAAGCACTCTAGCTGATACAATAACATGAAGGTAAAATGGTATAGTCTCACTTTGATAACAAAATTTGAGAACCCTAGTAATAAATTTGTTTTAAAATTCACCCAAATTCCAGCCTGTAGGAAGTAAATCTTGTTTCAGTGAGTTTGACCTACAAATTTAACTCTAAACCAAAAATACAGCACTAATCAGAAATATTTGATTGAACCCTTTAATGATAACCCCCAAAGTGACTTTGCATTTCTAACTCTAAAAATATCCCTTTTAATTTGAATTATTCCAAACAGGCTCTTTATGTTGTAATACCTAGAAATATTATAAAACTGTTCAACCTTTTAATGAAGAGAATTAGAATATATTTTAAATCTTTTCTCCCCCATTTAAAAGACTGATTTAAAATGGAAATGTATAAAAGCTAAATAATTAGTAGTAAAGTGGGGAAGAAACCATATACTGCCTGAACCATTTCTATAATATTAATTTGTAAAATCTTTTATGTTTTAATAATATATATTTATTTGCCTTACCACTTCTATTTATTATACAAATAAATTATTTTGTTAAGATGTTCACAAACCTGATTTTGGAATTAATACCAATATGCGTTTGTTTCACTGGAGAGCAGAGTGAGGTATCTTGACTACTATCAGTATTAAGAGAAACTGAATCAGACATCCGAGATGGAGAAGAACAGTTGCTGTTATTCTGATTGCTATTGTGTGTAACTTCATCTGATAAAGAATCTGTATCCTTTGTATCATCTGAAACAAAAAAAAACTTAAGCTTTGATAAAGCCAAGAAGAACTTCCAGTGATGACAAATGGCATTTATATTGTCCTGATTCAATATATAAGGTAAAGAATTCTATGGTTAAGAAGATAACCAGAGGCTCACCTCTGAAAACTCAGTCCTAATACATAAAAAGATTAAAGAATTTAAAAATAGTGATACCTTCAGTTAGTTTGTTTGTTTTTAGTGATACCTATAGGTTTTTAAAAAAATATGACCAATGTTAGTTACCCAGAATTTGATTTAGTTTAACTACTGACAAGATGATATCACACAGTGTTTAAGGCCATCAATTAGTTTTAGTGAATATGCTTTTCCACACATCTTTAGTTTTAAAAAGTCATAATAGTAAGAAACACATAGTACAGTTCATAACCTTGGTAAACTTTTCTGGGGTAGAAATTATTTCATACATGTATGGAATTGTTTTGATCTATTCTGATAATAAAAATGAGCAGCACAATCAACCAAAAAACAAACACCAAACAAATCCAGAAATTTTCACAAGGTCAGTTTTCCACTTTTTAAAATCATTTCAAAGAATTGTATATGAATAGTGAACTCTCAATATGTGAGATGGATTTGTAACAACTACATAAACAGAAATAGACAATATTCATATTCCATTATAGTCAGGTAGCATAAAAAGTACTATTTTTTTAAAGTAGTAATAAAAAGATAATAACTTAATATCTTTACAACCCTAAAGGCTGTTTTTAACTAACTCAATTCTAGCCAGATCATAGAAATAGTACATACAGACACGTAGTCATAGGTGATTATATGAATTTTTTGCTGTTCCAAATATCTCAGTTCAAGTAGTCTGGATTGTGTTTACAGTTGAAAACAGTAGCACATGGGGCTCTGTAACTTCAACTTTAAGGTATTTGGGTTTTGGATTCTGAATTTTTAAAATACTGTTAAACTATATGGCACTTAAGTTCTCTCCTAGATATATTCTTCTTCTTCTACCTCCTTATCATGGGGCAACTGTGACAATTAGATAATAACATGTATACTATTTAGCACAGTAATTAACAATTAGTAACAAATATCAGTGCCATTATTATTATGAAACCCCAAGCTATCCTCCAAAGGGCCACCTTGCTAGTAAGTTTCATTAATGCCATAAAGGTAAAGGCTGGATAAACCTCTGGTGGAGATAATGTAGAGATGTTCAGACATTTGGTGGAGAGGAGTGAGGGAAGGATAAAAGGAAGGGATATAGAGACTCTTCAAGTTCTCTTTCCTTTCCAAGAGTCTGAGATTCCATGTCAGGTGGGGGTGGGGGTGGGGATGTTAAAAAGAAGTACTGGGAGAGATAAAGTAACAAGCAGCATCTGTTATACATCAGGTACTATGCTAGGTCTGAGTGCACTAATCTGATATATTTGAGAGTCACAAAACCTTTCATTAGCCTCATTGTATGCCTAATATATACACAGACAAAATTAAGGAACGCAAAGATCAAACAGCAAATAAGTGGTAGAGATGGAATCATAATCTAGGCTTATTTGCCTATAAAATCTATGCCATGTAAGTAAACTTGCACGAATGAGGGAAGAGAAAAGATCCATCAAGATTTTTCTTTAAAAACGAGAGGTAAGGAATAGACCTCTTAGAAAGGCATGTTTTAAAAATTGTTTCTAAAAAGTTTTAAATAACATAATGACATTTACTGAAATTTATTTGAAAAAATGTATAAATTTATTCAGCCCATTTCTATTCTTAGTGCTTTCCTTTAACACCTAACCTTTTTTGTTATTACTAAGTGCTACCACTTTGGGCTGGTTAATAGAGGTTTCAATTAATGGTGGTCGCATCTCTGCCATTTTCATCTCTTCATCAGAAGAAAGTTCTTCAGATTCCTAATTTAAAGAAAAAAGAGAGAAAATATTTACAAAAATAAATTTTGGTTTCTTTAAATATTAAGTCATAAGAATTTCAAAGAGAAACAAATACTTAGAACAGGTAAAAAAAAACCTTTTTAAGGTAATAGTGAATAAAACTAGTATATGACTTAAATTTTTCAAGACATGGCTGTAAAACTATGAAAATTATTAACAGTACACCAAAGTGCCTAAGGTATAATTTTCTGTGCAGTCCTTAATCCAACTGTATTAATGATTGGTATGTACCTGGTAATATGTCAAGTGCCAGAGAAACAAAAATGAGTAAAACACAATCCCTGCCATTGAAAAACTCAAGTTTAGTGAAGGTACTCTAACAAAAAGTCTATTTCTAACCCTCAAATTTATTCCTTCAAGGATCACTGGGTTCCAAGGAATCAGAAGGACTGAGATGTTCTTCCACCAAAATGGATTAACGGCAATTTTTGCCCAATTTGATTTTTTTCTCTGATATTTGGCAACTGTCCCAGACTATCTACCACTGAGTGCTGTTAGCACACAAAAAAGAGACCTTGTCGTCAACAAATATTAATAGAAAAATTTTAACACCGTATATAGTGTATATAAAATCAGATCTACTGCAGGTTAAATTATTCTTAGTTAATATGATGAAAATAAATAAAAGCTCTTAAAAGGGTGTTCTATTAAAAATACTAAGATTTCTAGGTGCTTTAAGAGTGCCATAATAAGACATGAACTGGAGTCAGAAAACTGTTTCAGTAAAAAGGCCAGAGAGTAAATATTTTACACTTTGCAAGCCATACAGTCTCTTGTTTCAACCAACCAATTCTGCTGCTGTGGCACAAGAGTAGTCACAGGCAATATGTAAATAAACTACCATGGCTGTGTGCCAGTAAAACTAAATTTCATCTAATTTTTCACATTTCACGAAATACACTTTCTCTTTTGAATTTTATTCAACCATTCAATAATGTAAAAGCTGTTCTTAGCTTGCAAGCCACACAACAATAGGCAGTGGGCTGGATTTGGGCCATAGGCCATAGTTTGCCAACCCTGTTCCAAACTGCACTACAACAGAGTTAGACTGCTAAGTAGATTAGGGAGAGAATGTAAATTGGATTTAGTTGAAGGGTGAGTTAAGAGGGAAATGACATTCTGAGTAGGGGAAAGCATGGAAATAAGAAAAAGTATGGCAAGTCAGCTCCATGCAGCTGGAACTTAAGATAAGTGGCAGGAGACAGAAAAGGCAGACTGGAACGGATAGTAAAAGGTTATGCTCTGAGTATGAACTCAATTAAGTATGTATTGGTCATTACTGAAAGTTGACAAGTCAGGAACTCACAAGATCAGATTCTTTTAAAATAGTAACTCTGGTATTAAAGATGTATGAAAAGAAAAAGAGACTGGCAGAAAGGAAACTAGCTATACTGATAGTCCTGAAGAAAAAAAGACTACATCTGTCCTGCAATGGCAGTGATGGATAGTAAAGAAAAAAAGAATTTGACAGAAATTTTGCAATTAACAGGACTTGATTGATAGAATGAATGCGAAGAATGAGATAAAAGGACAAGGAGGTCTGCCTTAATCTTTGACATCTGCAGCATTTAAACTGCTGACCAGGCCTTCTCCTTCATGAAATTATATTACACCTGGGCTTCTGGGAACTGTAGTCTCCTAAATCTCCTCCCACCTTTCTGTTTCCTTTGCTCATCTCAATTAATCTTCCTGCAGTTAGCTCACATTCTTTCCTTTCTTACTCTTTCTCCCTGGATATTGCATTTTCTCCAATGATTATGTTTAATGTAGATAATTCTGCTAAAAAGTCTTCAGTGGCTCCCTGAAGACTACAGTGTAGAACATCAAGTCCAAACTTCTTAACAGAGGTATTAAGGGCTTCAGAATCAGGATCCAACCTACCTTACTAATTCTATTCATATACTATAACCCCTGACATGTTCAGTCAGATGGAACATGCTCTTTTCTACATTTTCTAAATACCATGCTTTTGCTCTCATTATTCCTTCCATTTCATTCAATTCTCCTATTTCTGCTAATTGAAACACTTCAAAATACAGGTTAAATGCTTCCTTCACCTTAAAGCATCCACGGTTCTTCGTAGCCAGAAAATATACCCTTTCTAAATTTCTGTAGCACTTAATACCTCCAGCAGTGTATGAAGGGAATATAAAATGGTGTAATCACTTTTGGAAAACTGTCTGGCAGTTTCTCAAACAGTTAAACATAGAGTTACCATACAATCTAGCAATTCTACTCTGAGGTATATACCCAAGAGAAAAGAAAACATATATCCACACAAAAACTTGTACACAAACATTCAAAGAAGCCTTATTTATTATAGCCAAAATGTGGAAATAACCCAAATGTCCATAATGGATGATTACAATGAAATATTATTCAGATATTAAAAAATGCATGAAGTATCGATTCATGCTACAATATGAATAGTCTTGACATTATGTTAAGTGAAAGAAACAGTTACAGAGACCACATATCAGATGATTACATTTATATGAAATGCCAAGGACAGCCAAATCTAGAGATGCAGATAAAGTATATTACTAGTTGCCTAGAACTTGGCGGCATGGAGAAGTTGTAGAGAGACAACTAAGAAGTACCGGCTTTCTTTCGGGGTAATGACAATGTTCTAAAAGTGACTGTGGTGAGGGCTGCACAACTTTTAGTAAACTGAAAAACCACTGAACTGCACCTTTTATTTAAATGAGTGAATTGTATAATATATGAGTCATATCTCAATAAAGCTGTTTTTTAAAAAAAAGTTAGTTTTTATTGATCCATGGGAAGAATCTCTTTAAAAAAGTCTCAGATATTCAAGAAAAAGATTACTTCATAATCAATGACAGATGCCTAAAGAAGTCAAATAATTGAAGTACACCTACAGCAACCTTTTCATTTTTTTTTTAAACATCTTTATTGGAGTATAATTGCTTTACAATGGTGTGTTAGTTTCTGCTGTATAACAAAGTGAATCAGTTATACATATACATATGTCCCCATATTTCTTCCCTCTTGCATCTCCCTTCCTCCCACCCTCCCTATCCCACCCCTCTACGTGGTCACAAAGCACCGAGCTGATCTCCCTGTGCTATGCGGCTGCTTCCCACTAGCTATCTATTTTACGTTTGGTAGTGTATATATGTCTATGCCACTCTCTCACTTCGTCCTAGCTTACCCTTCCCCCTCCCTGTGTCCTCAAGTCCATTACCTATGTCTGCGTCTTTATTCCTGTCCTGCCCCTGGCTTCTTCAGAAGCAATTTTTTTTTTTTTTTTAGATTCCATACATATGTGTTAGCATACGATATTTGTTTTTCTCTTTCTGACTTACTTCACTCTGTATGACAGACTCTAGGTCCATCCACCTCACTACAAATAACTCAATTTCGTTTCTTTTTATGGCTGAGTAATATTCCATTGTATATATGCAACCTTTTCATTTTTAAGTTACAGAAATAAAAGCAATTGCCGTTATGAATTTTACAGAATTAGAACAACACTGCCACAATCTGATTTACATAGTAGGGACTTCCCTGGTGGTCCAGTGGGTTAGACTCCACACTCCCAGTGCAGGGGGCCCAGGTTCGATCCTTGGTCAGGGAACTAGATCCCACCTGCATGCCACAACTAAGAAGCCCACATGCCGCAACTAAGAAGGAGTCCGCATGCTGAAACTAAAGATCTTGCATGCCACAACTAAGAAGCCCACATGCCGCAACTAAGAAGGAGTCCGCATGCTGAAACTAAAGATCTTGCATGCCACAACTAAGACCTGGTGCAACCAAAATAAATAAATATTTTTTTTAAAGACATAATTTACATAGTAAAAATTTTATACCCACTGTACTCCAATGTTTAAGCTTAAAGTGATAAATGAGTGGTATAGCAAATATTATGAGATTTCTCAATGGCAAATGCATTAGCATATTTTCTGCTATCAGTATCAGGTTTCTCCTATCTTTAGTTAGCAACAATGAAATATTAAATTCTTACCATTTATCACTACTCCAGAATAATCATAAAGCCATACCTCAAAAACATCATCATGATTAACAATATGCTTCAAGTTCTCAGAGGCTTTCATATTTGCAGTCACTGGTGGATTCCCAGGACTGACCTCAGCTTCAGGTTCACTGGTCTTCGGTATAGAGTTTCCTATCATATACTTTTCTCTTTCATCAGCTTTGCTTCTTACTGGAGTAGTACTTTCTGAAGTCTAAGTAAAAGAAAAAATAAAGAATTCACATTCTTTATATCTATTCTTGTATTAAAGTTCAGATGAAATTTTAACAGTAATTTAGTATCTTCCTATTCTGGATAAACTGAAGAAACTTTAAACATGGAAATCTGTAGGACTCACAGATAAAATGCTCATTTTGGGAACAGGTGGTCCCAAAGGTCCACGAGCCACATTAAACTTTACAATTTAGCTGAGGATACATTTCATCCTAGAAGTTGCAAAGCTGGTATTTATGAGTGAGTCACTTAGCTCAGCATGCTCAAAATCAGGATGGCTAGGTATTTTCCTGCTCATTGTGGAATATATAGTAACTCTAATGACATGATATAACTTCTGTTTCTGTGATACAGTGGCGGGGGGGAGGGGGAGGGAGTCCATTAAAGGAACACACAATTTAGGGATTAGTGTAGGTTTCAGAAACATCCCGAGGAAATGCCAATTGTCTGTCATAGCAATTACATTTAAAATTAAAACTGGGTAGAGTGGATCAATATTACCAGGGGAAAAAGTATTTCTATAACAATGAATTTTCTGACATTTGTTACCTTATTCTTTGTTCAGGCAATGATTTTTCAAAGGCTATGCTGACACTCCCCTGCCCATATGGACAGTCTGTAACCACACTGAAGTGGTAATAATAGCAATTAGGGAGTTTGCTCACTACTATAGCTTTTAGTTCAGGTATTTGAGAACACTGCCCTAAGTTTGGAAGTACATTTTCTTGTAAACAAAAAGGATCATTATATCATTTATCATTAAAAAATTTTAAAGAACCTGAAACAGGTTTTGGTCAATGCTTTTGAATTGAGTTTTCTAACCTTCACACCCACATCATTATTTACAACTTGCTGATCTTCATGTGGTTTCAAATCTTTTCCAGAGTCTTCATTAGTCTCTTCATCTTTTAATCTATGTACAATGGTTTGAACAGTTTTAACCATATTCTTAAGCTCATCTGGGTATGGTGTTGGATATCTCTTTAAATTTCCCTCCTAGAGAAATAAAATAAGCGCAATTTAAAATACAGATAAATATTTCTTTTTTAAAATATTTTTATTGCAGTATAGTTGACTTACAATGCTGTGTTAGTTTCAGGTGTACAGCAAAGTGAATCAGTTATACATACACATATATCCACTCTTTTTTAGATTCCTCTTTTCCCATATAGGCCATTACAGAGTACTGACTAGAGTTTCCTGTGCTATACAGTAGGTCCTTATTAGTTATCTACAGATAAATATTTCTAATGTCAATCTCAAAATTTAATCTATAATCCATCTTAATTACATTGCTCATAGGGGTAACTGTGAAGACAGATGATAGGTCTTTGAAAGCATTTTAGACTCAATAAAAGTATGGTTTTATCGATAATCGAAAACTTCACAGTTACAGATTTCAATGTTTTAAAAGCTTTTTTTTTTTAGTAGACTTAAATATATTCCATTCGGAGATATATGGTGTGGATATTGCCAACACCACCTCTTGGCTTTGAAACAGATATACGTTTTCCAGCTAGATGTTTATGCAAACATACATAAAATTCCTAGATTATTATGACTTATGTGCTGGGAACCAAACACTTCTAAGGTCAATCTAATTATCATTTTCTGGGATTCAGCTAGTTTTATTATATAAGGGGAAAAAATTACATCCATAGTAACTAGGAAATGTGTATTTGCTACTTCTATCACTGCAACACAGTCTCACAAAGAAACAAAATGTTCATATCAAAGAGTTCTTTATCCCTATAATGTATATAAATAAATCACTAAAGAAAGGAAAGGGGGAAATAATAATCTGTTTTTGTCTTATATTTATACACACTATGGAATTTGGCTTTTAATCACATAATTTTATATTGTTCTCGAATACTTTCACATGATAAATGTATTGGATTAATAAAATTTCAAGTGCCTTGAGGGCAAAATAGCACAGATTAGCTATATAGTACCCAATACATATCAGCAGACCTGTTTAAAATTTGAAGGGAAAAAGAATAGACTCACTCTAGGAGGTGCTTCCCTTTCATCTTTGTCTTCATCACATTCAAATGCCACTTGAGCCCGCTGTTTTCTCTGTTCCTCCCACAATGAAGGATTAAAACTTTCATTATCTGATATGAACATAACTAGAGAAAAACAAACAAAACCCCACTGTATTTTACTATAATTATGAAAAACTATTACTTGCTCATAATTTTCTTTATGAGATATGTTCATTAAGATAAATCAAGACCGGTCAATGTCAGCAGCTATAAATGCTACACTAACAACTAGGCTGTGTTTCCAACATTTCTTCACAATATCAATGACATATCTTTTCTTCCTTAAAGCTGATTTGTCTTGTTTTGTTACCAGAAGGATTCCTGAAGAGAATATAACAATTAAGACACTATAGATATGTGATTGTGTGCAGTTCCCTACAAAAAGTAACATGGTAATATGTAAATTATTTCGTCCAGGTTCTGGCATTCAGAAACCTTCCTAATTCCAACATTGTTCATTATGTACTGGGGGAGGGGTGTTAAGTCAGAAACAGGGAAGTATTTTGGTAAAAAATGACTACCCTGATGGCATGTAATTACATCTTTGCATGAAACATTATATATAGCTTTACTACGTAAATAAAGTAATTATAAGATATTCTCTATCAAAACTAAGGAAAATTGAAAATTTAACATAAACTCAACACTCACATATCCTGATATCTGATATTAATATTAAAGATGTGACAACTGTCACATCTTTTTGCTTATTAGGCAACTAAAAAAAGCTAAGGCTTAAAAAATTAATCCACCTGACTATTATATACCACCTTACAGAAGTTTGTGTAGTACAAAATAAAATCACAACTTATTTTCTGCCCATTAGAAGAAAACAACAGAAGGGATTAAAAGCACCTAAAATTAGTTAATACAAAAACTGAAATTCCTGGAATACCCAAATATGGTCAGTTTGATTATTTATGCAAAACTAGCATAATTATCATTTATTTTTAGCCCTTATTTTGAGCTTCTTACCCTTCTTTAATCTCATATCCAAAGAATGCCATGAAACCAAATACTAACAACAGTAATAAAGCTTTGAGATTCACCTTCTTCTTTGTTTTCATTACTTGACTCAAAAATTTAATTGCTTTGTGTTGTTGCTTAATATTAAATGAATTAGAATGTTTGTTCTTGTTTGTTTGTCCAACGTGGTTCAAACTCCTGGGAAACCCTATTGACATACTTTTTGTGGTATACTTGGAAAGGCAAGCAGAGTCAAGCAGTTTCCAACAAAGTCTATTTCCAGGATTGAGAAGATTTCTCCTCCCGTCTTAGGCTTTTTTGTTACCAGAAGGATTCCTGAAGAGAATCTAACAATTAAAACACTATAGATATGTGATTTTGTGCAGTTCCCTACAAAAAGTAACATGGTAATATATAAATTACTTCATTCAAGGTTTGGCATTCGGAAATAATCTTCCAAATCCCAATACCGTTCATTATGTACTGGGGGTGGGGATGGGGGTTAAGACTCCACCAGCCCAGCCCAGAGATCTCTAAGAGTTTTAGATTACATCAAAGCAATTTTACACCAGAATTTTTTCAGAACCCCAAGGAAAACTTTTACCATGCCTCTCACTCCTGTCAACTTCTGGTCACCTACACTTTCTACCCTTTAGTGTAAATCTCACATCTTTTGCGATTCAGGGCATCAGGTAGTAACAGCACTTTTTCTGCATTTCAGATGCCACTAGATCTGATCACACTGGCATATTCATTGAGGACTCTAGTATTTGCCTAGAGTGTTTCTCTCTACCTATGACCTGCCAAAATCCTGAATGATGAAAATGTGTGATGACCCCACCTCAACCCTATAATTTCATAATTCCTTGATGCCCTCAATCCCAATGTCCATCTGCATTTCACCCATGTGATTCACAATCATGGTAATACTCAAGACCTTAGCTTCTGTAATACTTTTCCACCTCCCTGACCACTACACTTGTCCTTCTAAATCATTCACTTCCTTATTATTGCTGGTAAATGTCAAGTTCCTTAACCTCATTTCTTTTTCTTTCTGTAAAAGCACTCTAGGTTTTATTTCCTTCTCTATTCATCTTAGATTTCATGATATATTATTTCCACCATTCTCACCTTTCTTGCCCCCTTTCCTTAAGTCATACCTATGCAATAAGTCCGTAACATGGTACTTCAATCACCTACCTTCTTTGCCCTGGAATTTAACCAGAGAAAAATGACATAACCTTGTTGTTTAGAACCACTGCAAATTTATGGTATTCCCCCCTTTTTGCTCCATCTTCAATGCTGCTCAGGAATTCTATTTATTCTAAGTCAGTCTGCTCTGCCACTCCAAGTCACTACCACTTCCCTCAAATGCCCTTCCCCCAGTTTTTAGAGGCAATTTTCTCTTTGACTTCACTGAGAAAATAAATGCAATGAAAACCCTCAGACTGATATTGTTCCCCGATAACCTTGTTTTCCTCAGTTATAAATTTATTGTTAGGTGGATCCATACTTCCCCTTTTTCCTGTTTAAGACTGATTCCTCTAACTAGGCCCAAGATACCATGCCTTTTCTTTCAAATTTATTCATTATCCCCCCTTACATCATAAGCTTCTTGAAAGCAAGGATTTAAGATCTTAAATACTCAGATCTGAGACTTCCCTGGCGGTCCAGTGGTTAAGACTCCACGCTCCCAAAGCAGGGGGCGCAGGTTCGATCCCTGGTCAGGGAGCTAAGATCCCACGTGCCATGTGGCGCGGCCAAGAACAACAACAACAACAAAGACCAAAAACTTAGATCTAACACAATGCCTGGCAAATAGGTGGTAATAAAAATGGAATGAACTAAATGTGAAGCGTCTACTCTCGAAGTATTAAAAAATTCCGCCTCAAGGACATTGTTTTCTAACTCATCTATTTCTTAGAGACACTGTGATAAAGGAAAAAGCTTTTCTTGCAGTTGAAAGGAAATTCACCTGCCTGACCATACCAAATGTAGTTTCTGATTCAGTATTATAAGTATACTAGTTATAGTGCTCTCCTTGTAACACCCATAGTGAAATACTTTAAAAAACACATGAACTCTAAAAGGACTCAGAATATTATAAACTTATACTTTTCTGTTGAAGCCTCTCCCACACTAAAATGCATCTAACAAAATCAAAGGAGTCATTTAAGGAAACATATAGTATACATATACCTCTAAATTCAACTATCTATAATGCTGAGATATTGCCTTTTTTTTCCCATTTTCAGAGAACTTCATTAACCAATTCTCCAAATTTTCTTCAAATTAGTAAAAGTCTTTGAGACTTAAAATTCACTTTACACCTTTGCTGTAATTTGTCAGTATTTGTTTTTTAAAAGAAAAGAGATTCTTAAATTCCTACCATCCTCAGTCCTTGGTTGCTGAGGGAACATGTAGTTAGTAAGCACCATTTTCTGGGTCTCTGAATCAGTCTCTTTTTGAAGAGGTATCAGGGGTTTGGACTAGGGAAAGAAAATAAATGTTTAGTTTTCAATAATCCTAAAGCAAATACATATCCAGCAATACCTCTGAATAAGTACTCACCATTTTTTCTATAAAGTATCAATGTGTGGGTTACCCCAAAAAATGTTTTTAACATACATAATAAAACTTTAAGATTTGAAACAATATACAAATCTAAAAAATAAAATTTAGCTTTTAATACAAAGCAAACTCATAATGTATTGCAATTATCACTGATCATCCATACAGTTTTAAAAGTTCTCATATATTAAGTACATCCACAGTCCAATAATTACTTATCATAGTGATTTTAATAACGCCAAAAACTAAGCCTTTCCATTTTATGTTATTTTGCCCCTTCTAGTATTCCCCTTTGGGAAGATGCTTTTGTAGAAATGATTTAGAAGGTTTAGTCTAGTTATCTGCAGGTTTATTTTAGCTGAAAACAGAGTACTTAAACACTAAGTTGTAACCTTCTCTTTTCTGCTGTGTCTCCTTTCTCCATTAAAGATACCACAAGTTACTAAGTGGCAGAACTAGAAAACCCAATTATTTTGGACCTCATTTTTCCTTACGACTCTTTTCCTAACTGGTTATTAAGTGTTTTCAATTTACTTCTTAATATAACTCATACTTTTGCCAGCCTACTGACCTAACATCCTACCAAGCCAAGCCTCGGCTAACTCCAGACAAGCAGGAACTACCCAATCCCCCCCTCACCTGCCACCCTATCAATTAATTCTTTGGACTTACTCTTGTGAAAACCGTGCAGCTAGTTAATGCCATCCTATAATCTTACTCCCATTCAAACATTTCCTCTGTGCCCCCATCCTTGTTTCACAGTAGAGATACTGTCCTGCATCTCAAACATCTTCACTGAAAACTTTCCTTGACCTCCTCAGATAATGAAAATGGTAGATCTACTCCTTTCCCGAGGACAGCACTTCCCTGAAGCCTTCTCAGATACAGGTTGCTTCTTCTCCCACACCTCATAAACCCTAGTTCAGGAGGTGGAGTTAGTGTTTACAAATGCTATGAGATCATTACTTCTCTCTCAATTATAAACTCCTCTTCTTTTGAGGGAGATCAAACCCTGCCCCAACCATTCTAGCTCCTTTCCTAATAGCCACTGACCTCCTGATAGTATCCAACTATTTCTGACTCTTTTGTGCCAAATCTTTCCACAGTAATGGGTAATTCCATAGATATAAAATGTAGATGACATAGCCGTACTTTCAGCCCAGTGATTTCTCAGTAGATGAGGAGTGGGTTAGAACGAGGAAAGAAGTCTACCTAGATAGACACAATTATCTGGGAGGGAGCTCCCTGGTGGCCTAGTGGTTAGGACGCCGGGCTTTCACTGCCATGGCCTGCGTTCAATCCCTGGTCGGGGAACTGAGATCCTGCAAGTCACATGGCATAGCCAAAAAAAAAGGAAAAAAAAGAGAACATCACTAAATGTAACTACATAGGTAAATATAAAAGACAGTTAAAAAAAAACAATTATCTGGGAAGGGGAATTCCCTGGAAGTTCAGTGGTTAGGACTCCAGGTTCGATCCCTGGTTGGGGAACTATGATCCTGCGTGCCATGCGGCGCGGCCAAAATAAATAAATAAATAAATGAATTTTTAAAAAAGAACGGTAAATTCTATGTTAAAAAAAAAAGAATGATCTGGGAGGCTTTTAAAAACTAATCACACCCCTGAAAAAGTTCTAAAATTAACTGTGGTAATGGTTGTACAACTCTGTGAATATATTAAAAACCACTGAATTATGCACTTTGTAACAGGTAAATTGTAGAGAATGTGATTTATATTTCAATAAATGTGTTATAAGAAAACTAATCATCTGTTATTTATTGAGTGCAAAGGCAGAAAGAGACTTGAGAACTATTTACGAAGCATCTCCATTCCCTAAATACTTAACTCCAACGATCTTTATTACTATTTCATTTTAGATACTCATTCTACTCCCTTGCCATAATTCCTACAATATAACCTGTTAATGTTCTTTCTCTGAAATATAAATTCACTCATTCAGCAAGTGTTTAGTAAGTGCCTCCTATATGCAAAGCACTATGACAGGCACTGGGTATAGACTGGCGAGCAAACCATCTTTACTGATTCTGCAGAGCTTACAATATATGAGAGGAGGGATAGCGATAACAAAATAAATTACAATACAATGTAAGAACTAGGTAGAGAGGGTATAAGGTGCTAAGAGAACACAAAGCAGGAGGTATTTGCTTACCAAAATCTTGAGCCATGAGGAAAGCATTCCTGAAAGAACGCCTTCCTAGATGAGGATGAGCACATTAACCAGGTAAGAAGGGGGAGGATGCAGAACTCACTTGAGGAAATGAGAATAAAGATGTAAGGGGAGGAGGTGAAGCTAGAGGATGAGCAGGCATTTTAAGCAGGTAGTGCTAGAACAAGATTAAAGGGTCACTTGAGTTGCAGTGTGGTTCTGAATGGAACCAGGGTGATAAGAGATAGGGGCTGTGCCAACACCCGAGGCAGAGACCTATCAGGAAGCTACCTCAATAGTCTAAGCGAACACTGTCCAATAGAGATATAATGTGAGACAAAAATGAGAACCATAGATAATTTACAATTTTCTGGTAGCCACATGTTTCTAAAAGGTAAAAAGAGATTAAATTAATTTTGATAATGCATTTAATTTAAACTTATATATTCAAAATATTGTCATTTTAATGTGTAATCAATAATAAAAATTGTTGATGTGATTTTACATTCTTTGTTCATACTAAGTATAGAAAATTCAGTGTATATTTTGCACTTACAGCACATCTCAATTTGGACTAGTCACATGACCATGTCTATTGCACTGGACAGTGCAGGTCTAACTGAAAGATGATGGTGGACTGTATTTAAGGGAAGGGGGAGCAGGGATAAAGCAAAGCACAAAAACATCTGATATATTTAAGAGTTAAGACTAAACAGAGCTTGGTGATTCATTGTACTGAAGTACAGGGAGAAACAGTAGTTAAGAATTGCATTCCCAGGTCTCTGTCTCCAGCAAGTACTTTTTATTGATCTAGGGAACCCAGGAAAGGAAAAAGATTTGGAGCAGATGAAATGTTCAGTTTTAGGTTGGTTGAATTTGAGACATCTAGGGGGGCAATGTTAAGTAGACAGTGAGTGTGAAGTTCAGGAAGGAGAACTGGGCTGAAGACAGTTGTTAGGAATAATGATGATATAGTCAGTAATTGCATCTTTCCCAGAGGAAAGTATAAGGAAAGTAACTAAAGCAGAGCCTAGAGCACCATGAGGGGCACCAACATATAAGATACTGGCAGAAAAAAAATTCCTGAAAAGGGAACTAAGGCGTGGTCGTCAAAAGGACAACCAGCAGAGCATGGTAACATAGACACCATGCAGATCTCTCACTTCATTGCTCCTACAAGACTTGCTCATCAACCCCACCAAGACTGCCACTCTCTTGAACTTTTTACTTTATCATCATCATTCTTTCCTGTCTTTGCTTCTCTTTTCATATCTGACTATATCTCATTATGACCACTTTCCTGCCAATTATCAAGACCTTGCTGCATTGTCTTTCTCTTGCACCTGGGTTGGCAAAGCTGCAACCCAGAATTATTCTAATTGTGTGCTTTCTCTGTATCACACAACTGAGCAAATTAGTACTAACAATAAGTCTGTGGTAACAAACTTCAACAGACTCCCAATGTTGCTTGAAAATTCTTCTAAACTTCCTAAATTGTATTCTGAAGAAGATATAATTTTCAAAAAAATTTTTTTTAAATAAAAATAGGATTCAAGAACTGCTAAGAGTTTGGAAACTGCTACATTCTAAGAGTTTCACCATGTAGATTATTAGCCCTCCCTCTCAAACTTCATACCCAAGATCCCTTGAAGAATGTAAGAATCCCTGCCAGAGCTTTTGATTCCATCAGCTTCCACTCCAGTTATCCATCACTCTCTAATATCCTTAATCTCATTCTCCATAGAGCCTCTTTCCAACAACCTATAAACATGCTCTCTTATCTTGTCCCTAGCTACCAATTTCTTTATGTTCCACTCCTGTTCTTTCTTATCCAACCTTCTTAAAAGACTAATCAACATTCATATGTCTCCATTCTCTCATTTATTTATTCCGTAAACTACTTCAATCTGGTATTTGACATATACTTCAAAAACTGCATTAGCTATGGTCAAGATAAGTTGGCAAGATAGGTATAACTTGCCAAAATATAATGGATATTTTTCAGACTTCATGTGAATGAACCTCTCATTGGCATTTATCCTGTTGCAACTCCTTCCTTTAGGCCAGCTGCTTCACCTTTAACGTAAAAACACCACCATATAGTTTTCCTTGTAAAGAGCGGCCATAGGGGTATGGCCACTCTTTCTAAGCCTATTAACCCACCTGCCACTTAAATGTTAGTATTCCTCAGGATTAATCTATCCCTAACATTTAAAAAAATAATCTGATAATAACCCCTTTTGACAAAATAATAAAAAGCTATGAAACCACTTTCAAGAAAAAGTGATTAAGATGATGGACTGAACACACATCTCTTCTCATGTTACAAGTCTTTTAAATACATTTTACAAATGAAAGGAATAAATCTATAATAGTACTGGGGAAAAAATCATGCTTTCAGGAGCAATTTTGAGAACCCCTGGAGGTTAAAAATTAAGAGAGTGGAGAAACCAAGAGCACAGAAACCACAGCCGAAAACAAGGCGATGGGTTTGGGTGTGGGTGGGGGTGGTCCAAGGCCACCTGAACTGTTCCATGCGTGCCTACCTGGATACACCAAAGGTACTTCAAACTCACTAAACCTAACCAGAACTTCACATCTTCCCATAAACAGATTTCTTTCTCTTGTGGTTCTCTATCTTGGTTATGGTATCAATATCCACCTAGTCACTCAAGCCACATCTCTGGGGCTCATCTTTGCTTTTACTCTTCCTTCTCACATACATGCATTCTTCACGCGTTCCACTGATGTGACCTTTTAAGTTATGCCCTAAATAGACAGTATTTTCCCGGGCCCTGTTATCATTACTCTACTTCAGCCAACACTTTCTGTTGCCTTGAGTATGGCAATGCCCTCCAATAGGTCTTCTCTGGCCTTCCTGCTTGGCACCACGCCCTGCTAAATCCATCTTCCATAATGCAGGCTGCAAAGCCTTTCTAATATATCAGTCTGATCATGCCACTTGCCTGCTCATATGTTACACAGCTTTCTTATCTCCTGTAGTAGGGCTGACATGTAATCCCAGGACCACCTCTCTTAAACTGGTAACATATATGAATAATTGACCATGACTATAATGACCAAACATCCAGGTTGCCTGGGACATTCCCATTTTACACATGCTATTCTGACACTTATCATAAAGGCCCCTTTCACTATCAAGTGTCCTAAAATAGACAATAAATTACAGTCACCCTAATCACAACAATTTTCCACTGAGCCTGAATATGACCTTAGAATCCTTTAAAAAAATCATAATTTATCAAAGTTGACATGCAAGATTAAAAAAATCTATTTGCCATCCTTGAAATATAATGCAAGTTCCTTTGTATGGCATATGTGATCCTCCATGACCTGATCTGTGTCCACCTCTGTGGCCTCACATCCCACTCTTCCATCTCACAAGTTATGCTCTAGTTATAAAACCACTTGTAGCGGTACTGAATATACAACACTGCTTCACTAATAAGCGCTTAGGCTCATGATATTCTTTCTAACCAGAACACTCTTCCCCTTTCTTTAATCCTATTACTCTTTTTTTTTTTTTGAAAGGAGCTGTAAGTTATTTTATTTTTTTAATAAATTTATTTATTTTATTTATTTTTAGCTGCGTTGGGTCTTCGTTGCTGCGCATGGGCTTTCTCTAGCTGCGATGAGCGGGGGCTACTCTTCATTGCAGTGCGCGGGCTTCTCATTGCGGTGGCTTCTCTTTGTTGCAGAGCACGGGCTCTAGGCGTGTGGGCTCAATAGTTGTGGCTCACGGGCTCTAGAGCGCAGGCTCAGTAGTTGTGGCGCATGGGCTTAGCTGCTCAGTAGTTGTGGTGCACAGACTTAGTTGCTCCGCAGCATGTGGGATCTTCCTGGATCAGGGCTCGAACTCGTGTCCCCCTGCATTGGCAGGCGGATTCTTAACCTCGGCGCCATGAGGGAAGTCCCAGCATGGCTCACTCTTAATTTCATTTGAGAATCTGCTTTACTGTTCCCTTCTTCAGACAGATACTTCCTATATCACTCTATCTAAAATAGGATGTTTACTCCAACCCTGCTATCAGGGTTCCAATAGCAGGGTTGTTCCAATGCCTATCAAACTTTATTTTTTTCTGTAATTCTGAAACATTATTATGTAGTTACTTATTTGTCCTTGTCTCCCATGAGAATGTAAACTCAATGAGAATGTAAGAAGATTCTATTTGCTTCATCAGTATAACTCCAGCTCCCAGAGCAGTTCAGGTCCTACCGTAAGCTTTCAATAAATGTTTGTCAAACAAAGGAAAGTCCAAGGAACAAGTCTTAATTCCTTAGAAATACTTCTTCAAGGTTTGTCAAAGTGCTTGATTAGAAGCATACTTTAAATTATCAAATTTATACAGATATAAGCCACAGAGAGTCTCTATAAAAATGTTAAAAAGTTAGGGAGATTTCTGTCCTAATCTATCTTTTTACAGATATAGAAGTTAGACAAGCTCCAAAGGACTTACCGTTCATGAATCTACACATATTTCACAAAAAATTATCTGTATCTAAGTATTTTCCAGTATTTTCCTTATACATATGTCTTTACATGTGTACCAGATTAGAACTGCTGTTAAATAATCCTAAGTAAATTAGAATGCATAATCATATAGAATAACTGGAATTCTATCAATTTACAAAATCAGAATGTCTACCTGATTATCTGAGAGCCACATAGCAGTCAATTGCTGTAACTTTGTAAAGCTAAAGGGCAAATTCTTTAATCTGTGGGAAAAAATACAAACAAAAATTAAACTTTAAAAATGAGAAATGTTAAAATGAGAGCTAGATCTAATGGTCTTCTAAACAATGTTATATTATTGCATATGAAAATAGGAGAAAAACATTTAATTCAGGAGAAAACCCAGTATAGGTCTTTGAACAGGATATAAGACAAAATACTATTCAGTTTTATAAGAATTAATTTTAAAAATATAATTCAATTGAATCAATTTGATTGGGGGAAAAAATAGATAATCTAATAACCTCAAAAAAAATTATCTGCTAAGAAAAACTGGTAACTATCCCTACCTTACTGCAAAGGCAAGGACAAATTAAACAATGTCTCATAAAATTGCTTTGGATGTTTTACTTGCCTTTACTGAGAACAAACTGTTATAGGAACCACTCTGAGTAAGAGCTTGTTATAAATACTGCACTCTTTTTATTTCATTGTGACCCAGCACTTTCATACTCAAGAAGACTATCTTAACACTATAATGAGTAAAAACAAAGTAATAGCAATACTCAGTAGAATGCTAAATTGGAACAGCACCCTACTTAAACCTTCTGTCTTATGCCTATCTATTCTATGCCTAACTTCCAAGGAACCTAGGGAATCTAGGTCTCTAGAAACCTAGGGTGCTGGAACGTAGGGCTCTAGTTTTAGGGGACAAAGTATGGGCTGAAACAAGAATTTAATTTTAAAAGGGATTTAATTGTAAGGATTTAATTTTCAACCACACTGGATAGCTATAATTAATAATTTAAAAGGGGGGGCAGGGACAGTAGTTCTTCTTAAATAAAATGGAACAGTCTGAATACGCTAACTAGTCAGAAAACTGAGTTTACATTAAAGCTCTATCTTACAAGCTATGTGAATCACCTTAAATCTGAGTCGTAATTTTCTCCTCCATAAAATGGGAATACCCATTTATTATTTTATAGGGCTGTTTTGAATACTTTGTAAGATACTACAAAAGCAAAATGTAAAAATGCTCTTACAATGTTCTTTTATCACTATGAGTATCTTTACATCAGAAAAAATTATGGACAATCTGTTAACTTAAACATTGTTCCAATTTGTGATCTATTTTGCTCTATACCTTGGCTGTGTTGTCCAAAATTATTTGAGTGGGTGTCTAATCACACCTTTGCCCAGATTAATACAAGGAGTAGATTAGATTAAAAGCTGCTTTGTTCAACAGCAGTATTAAGGTGAAGATCTGACTTTAGAAATAAAAATGGCTACTATAAGGAGATAATTAAGACTATATAGCTAAAGTCAACATAAAATGAACTGTGACAAATAACCACAGTACGATAATTAACATCAGGTAAAATTAAATCATTCTTTCAAATGAAAAGTCTACACAAAAAAACAAAAATATATATGAAAAGAAAAACATGCATTACATTTTCTAACACATATAATGAAATTTTAATTTCATCCAATAGATGTCTTCTACAAACCAAATGATGAATTACACTGTTACAAACCTATTGTCACTCAAATTAATGACTTTTAATTTTTGCATATCACCCATTTCCTCTGGAAGTGTCTCAAGTTTATTGGAATGGAGAAACAGCACAGTTATATTTTTCCAGCTTCCAATCTGAAAGAGAAACACAGAATTGTGGATCAAAACTTCGCCTACTGCTTAACAGACATTAAGTGAAGCATCATTTTCAAAAGTTATAAAAAATACTCTTCTCATTTATAAAAGGAATTATATTTTCCCTTTTCAACTATTAACTTTCATGTATGAAGAAAAGTATTTAGGTATCTCTTGAAAATCAATATAGCTAATTATTATTCAGAAAATAAATAACTTAGTTACAAAATTATTTCTGAAAGAAAATAAAGAAAACCACACTGGATAGCTATAATTAATAATTAGAAAAAATAAAAATTCAAAATAAATTTTAAATACAGTACCTCTGGGGGTAACTGTTGTAAGTAATTATGATCTGCAGCAAACGTTCTTATATTAGTAAGCTGCCCAATAGATGAAGGCAAAGCTTCAAGTTCATTGAAGCTACAATCCAGTTCTTCTATTGACACTAACCTTTAATTAAAAAAGAAAGCACATATTTTAACAAAAGGCCTGTATATCATTCAAAACTTAAGAACATATGACTATTTGAACTTGACTTTAACCAACCTAGAGAAAATCTACTTCCACTAAACTAAAGTTCACCTATAAAAAAATCAGCCTGGGGCTTCCCTGGTGGCGCAGTGGTTGAGAATCTGCCTGCCAATGCAGGGGACACAGGTTCGAGCCCTGGTCTGGGAAGATCCCACATGCCGCGGAGCAACTGGGCCCGTGAGCCACGACTACTGAGCCTGCGCGTCTGGAGCCTGTGCTCCACAACAAGAGAGGCCGCGATAGTGAGAGGCCCGCGCACCGCGATGAAGAGTAACCCCCGCTCGCTGCAACTAGAGAAAGCCCTCGCACAGAAACGAAGACCCAACACAGCCAAAAATAAATAAATAAATTAAAAAAAAAAAAAAAAATCAGCCTGTCTTCATTATAAATAAACCCAACCTGCAACCAACTGCTTATTTAAATGTTTTTGGAATCTCCTTTAGATGTTAACAATTATCTGAAAACAATATATGGCATGCTGAACCGAAAGAAAAATCTTCTAGTTCTATTAATACACAAAAATCTTACCCTCCTACAGAGTCTGGTAGATACATTAACTGATTTTCATCTATTTTAAGAGTTGTTACATTCTTCAATGAACCTATTGAGGGAAGAAATAATATAATTTTCCATCTTGAACTAGAATCAAGTCAACCAACAGTCAATGTGAGCACATATAACATTTGACATGAATCATAAAGAACTTTTAAAAACCAACATATCTAAAATAGATACCACCCCAACCCCACCAACTCTCTATTCCCTCACCCTGTATTTACAATGTTCACATACATACTACCTCTTAACAGTAGTGTATATTTATCGATTTAACCCTCACTAAAATGTAAGCTTCATAAAAGTATGTACTTTTTGTCTCCCTCTGCTCACTGTGGTAGCCATGCTCCTTAAAACAATGCCGTGATGGCACAGTGAAGATACACAATACAAACTTATGGTATCAATGGATTAAAGAAGTGGTACTATGACCGTAGTTTTCTTAAGTGTATAACAAACTATTCTACATATTGTACGTATACTAAATACTAAAACAATAAAAATGGAGTTTAATTTAAAATTAAGTGTTGAATAAATTATGGTAGAGTTTGCAAAATGTAACCTGAGCTAAAACAGTTATGCAATTCAATTGAAAAATATGTAAAAATAATTCTGATTTTTATATTTAAACAACATGAAGATGCCAAGATTTAAGTTTTTGGTTCTTTAAGATAATTCAATTTCCTTGATGCATCATCAGACAAACAATTACACAAACACAGTTGACCCTTGAACAACACAGGTTTAAAGTGCACGGATCCACTTACATGCAGATTTTTTTCAATAGTAAATACTACAGTACTACATGACCCACAGTTGGTTGAATACATGGATGCAGAACCATGGATAGGGAGGAAATGAATGCAGATACAAAGGTGCAACTATACATTATATGAGATTTTCCCACTGTGCAGAGGGTTGGCCCCCTAAACGCCATCGTTGTTCAAGGGTTAACTGCATAGATTTTCGTAGGATTTTGCTTATGTGGCTGTCTTCTTGTGAGTCTAAAATGTAGTTAAGATTGAAAAAAGTTACTAGATAATGGCCACGATCAAGAGTTAAACCAAATTTGGGTAAATTAAACTCTTTTAAAGAATTTAAACTTTATTGCAGTGATAAAAATGACATTTCCTTAAAGTAAAGAAAAACAGTAATGTCAACAAAAGAGTAAATTGTATAACTGATCACATCAGAAAAAAATTCAAATAAGATCTGTGACTTCAGAGAACAGTAAAACTATCTCATAACAAATAAAATTTGATATATGGAAGCTCTGAATCAAGCAATGGCATTAAGTTTCTCATATTTTATATTAGCAAATATTAATTACATGATTTAGAGAGCAATACAAACCAATAGTCTCAGGCAGTTGTTGAAGTGAATTACTTGATAATAGGAGGTCTTGAAGGTTTTCACATGCTGAAATTCCTTCTTCAACCATTTCAATATTATTTTTAGAAACATCCAAATATGTGAGCTGTTTCAAGCTACCGATAAACTGTAAGTAAAAAAAAAGTAAATCTAATGACTCCATCAACAGTAAGTGGTGAAAAGTTTAGATAATAAACCTAATGCCAAGTTATAATTTAAAATTAAATGTTTATATGAGAGGATTCATAATTTTTTTTTAATGCTATTAGTAATGTATTCAGTAATAAAGCTAAGAGCTCCTACTAATGTTAGCCCAGCAAACATATACTTTTCTTTGGGAACTTAGCTGCCCATCATTTGCAAGGAGGAGAGCAAATATGGGGATTCGTATGGCTTTAGGTCTGAGAATGAACACAATGTCAGCTGCTAAGAAACTACATGGAAAATAGCTTACTTCAACAATTCCCTGGGCAAAATGAAATAAGATATAAAGTCAACTGCAACCGCTGGGAAGGACACACTCCATGGCATTAAAAGAGACTGACAGTTGACCCTTGAACAACACGGGTTTGAACTTCACAAATCTACTTACACATAGATGTTTTTCAACAGTAAATACTACAGTACTATACTATTTGTGGTTGGTTCAATCTGTGGATGCAGAACCGCAGATCCAGAGGAGGAACCCCATAACAATGAAGGAATCTCAGATAGGGAGGGCTGACTATAAGTTATACACAGAATTTTGACTGCACAGAGGGTCAGTGCCCCCAACCCCTGCGTTGTTCATGAGTCAACTGTGTTTTACAAAAATTTATTACAGAAATTTTAAAATTTCAATCAAGAATGTGTTGACAAACCCAATCAAAAAATGGGCAGAAGATCTAAATGGACATTTCTCCAAAGAAGACATACAAATGACCAAAAAGCACATGAAAAGATGCTCAACATCACTAATTATTAGAGAAATGCAAATCAAAACTACAATTTTGATTGTACAAAACCGGATCTACAAAAACGGTTTTGATTCTACAAAACCGGTCAGAATGGCCATCATCAAAAAATCTACAAACAATATATGCTGGAGAGGGTGTGGAGAAAAGGGAACCCTCCTACACTGTTGGTGGGAATGTAAATTGGTACAACCATTATGGAGAACAGTATGGAGGTTGCTTAAAAAACTAAATATAGAACTACCATATGTAGCTCTATAAATATGGTATAGATCCAGAAATCCCACTCCTGGGCATATATCCAGAGAAAACCATAATTCAAAAAGATACATGGGGATTTCCCTGGTGGCGCAGTGGTTAAGAATCTGCCTGCCAATGCAGGCAACATGGGTTCAAGCCCTGGTCCGGGAAGATCCCACATGCCGCACAGGAACTAAGCCCATGTGCCGCAACTACTGAGCCTGCACTCTAGAGCCCACGTGCCACGAGTACTGAAGCCCGCATGCCTAGAGCCTGTGCTCTGCAACAAGAGAAGCCACTGCAATGAGAAGCCCACACATCGCAACAAAGAGTAGCCTCCGCTTGCCAGAACTAGAGAAAGCCCATGTGCAGCAGCAAAGACCCAACGCAGCCAAATAAATAAATTTATTAAAAAAAGATACATGCACCCCAATGCTCACTGCAGCACTATTTACAATAGCCAAGACATGGAAGCAACCTAAATGTCCATCAACAGAGGAATGGATAAAGAAAATGTGGTACATATATACTACGGAATATTACTCAGCCATAAAAAAAGAATGAAACAATGGCATTTGCAGCAACATGGATGGACCTAGAGATTGTCACACTGAGTGAACTAAGTCAGACAGAGAAAGACAAATATCATATAAGGACCTACTGATTAGCACAGGGAACTCTACTCAATGCTCTGTAATGACCTATATGGGAAAAGAATCTAAAAAAGAGTGGATATACGTATAGGTATAACTGATTCACTTTACTGTACACCTGAAACTAACACAACATTGTAAAAAAAAAAAAAAGAATGTGTTGACAATTTAAAAAAATGTAATTTGCTTCTATCTAACAGTATTAAGTAATCATTTTTAAACTAATTAAAATTTATTTGAAAATGTATAATTCATAAAAATGCAAAGGATAGACAGCAATAAGGAAAGTCTTTAAAATTTGATATACGTACCCCTGGAATAAAAGTCAGTCTATTACCATCCATCCAAAATTCTTTCAATCCACTTAGCTGCTCAAGTACTTCAGGCTATTTAGATCGGGGGGAGGGGGGAATATATTAATTTACTTGAATACATTTAGTTGGCAAAAGAAGCTCCCCTGGGAATTTCTAATGATAAGTTTCACTTTAAAAAATTAGGAGGAGAAAAAAAAAGCAGAGCCAAGACTCAAGCCTTTCCACTATATTATAGTTATTACACAAATATTACTAAACAGATATTCCATAACAGATTACATAAAACTCCTTTAAGCTTTTGATTACATAACAGGCTCAAGTATTTATACAATTAATAAATAAAACAAGACCCATTACTTTCAAGAATACAATAAAAAGATACTCTCAATCATTATCTGTAAAAAGATGTAGACTTTTAGGGAATCTTAAAAAAAAAAAAAAGAAAGAAAGAAAGATATTCTCTGATGACCTAGAGGGAGGAAAAAAGAAATAAGGCAATATACATCCTAAAAGTCTAATAATAAGGGAAAGGTAAGTAAACCAAGGCATAATCATATGATAAGCATATTATGTTATCTTCAGCTTCCTGCAATTACATGGTAGAATACTGTTCATAACATGCTGTTGAGGACCAAAAAATTTAAAAGATGTAGTGGACTTTGGTATTCAGGCAAAATTTGCTCTTAGGTATTCACCCTTGGAGGCTCTTCTGAATGGATCCTTTGAAGATATTTCTGTCATCCCACAAACCTGTGTCCAATCATTGACAGTATGATGGCATGGAGTGTCATCATATCTAATCACCATAATAACATGAGTAATACATAAAAGGCATGTCATTCAGATTTACTGTTAACATTAAGTATAGATAAGAATTCTAGGTTTAAATTGTATTAAAAGAAATCTCTTTCTGTGCTTTACCTGTTACAATTCTAATAGTAATTTTTTTTAATGTGTAATGTTGGAAGATGGAAATGGTACAAAAATTAATGATTCTGAATGATGCTCTGATTCATAAAATAAACAATAATTTAGAATTTTCAAATAGTTAATATGGAAATAGATTAATACATATAAGACAAATATTGAGAAAATGTACAATAGTTAGATAATTTAGGAAGCACAGAATATTTATTCATTTTTTCTCAAGGAGTAAAAACTTCTACAACACAGAGTAAAAGTCATCATATACCAGCTTCAATTAAAATATCATAAAGAATATAAAATAGCATATTTTAGAAAAAAACATGTGATACCCAAAACCACCATGCTCCTCCAGTGACTTCAGCTGAAAAGCTGTCTATTTAGCGAGCAAATGTACAATACAATATCCAAAGGGCAATCATGCAGCTGGCAGTGCTGAGAAATTCTTGTTCTTAAGACTATCATTTGGAACTTAACAGCAATTTAAAAAAAAGAGCTTGTAAACATAATGTAAAAATTTTAATGATGATGATATTATTGTTAATGAATTCCTCTTCAAAAAACTATCTAGCTTATTTTTCTGAGTTCTCTTGGAGCAATGACTGAAGACAAAAAAACTGCTTACATACTTCTTTCCTTTTTGATTTAGCATCATACTACTTTGCATACAAAGCAAAAACACGATCCTGAGGTCTCATTACCAACTTGAAAATAATAGTTGTTTCACTCAATGTTTTCCTTTTAGCTATTAAGTAAAATTATAGAGAAGTACTTTATCACTGAGTAAATTCCTAAGCAATACTCCCATGGAGTTATTTTTGACTCACAAGTACTTTTCCTGATGCATTCTAGTCTGATGAAACTTTTACCCTTATAATCTTTCAAAGTTTCTACTTCCTGTGCCTAAAAACTTTTAAATACCTTTTCTATGGGTTTCTCATTAATTTTACATTTTTACCCTCACTCCTTTCAGATGTTGTTATCTGTTTAATTTTCCCTGTTAAAAAATTTCATATCTTGTCTCCCTAAAATATGTGTATATCTTTACCCAATTTTATACTTTACAAATACAGAGAAATAAACACATTAATTTTCACATTTTGCTCTTGATCAAATGAAAAGACTTATGGATAGTGAGGGTGGTGAGAACTTACCACTTCTGTGAATTCATTACTTCCCAAATCCAGTCTTTCCAGCTGGGTCAGTCTATTCATGGTTCTATGCACAATGGATTAATAAAGAATTAAGTATACAAAAATATCAATTACATGGAATCTTTTAAAATTTATAGTGTAAAATATTCTTATGTATTATCTAATAACATACAGGCTTTCAAATGTTGATAAAATAAAAATAATAATTTTCTAAGAAAAAAGTCATATTTAATTTCTAAATAAAATGAAATAAGTTATCAATTATTCTCTAATTTTGCCTTCTCATCAGGTTATTTCTATTCTTAAGAAGTAATTGCAGTAAATTTAAACCCCCAGTCCAGAATACGAGTAATCGATTTTCCATTTTTTCCACAAAATAAATTTTCAGATAGTATAAATTAACTAATGATTAGATTGTTTGGCAGCTTCATATGAATTACCATTTTTCAAGACTGGTGATATATTTGTAAAACTTTAAGATAATTAACTGAAAATTAACATTCAAAATTCCAAGAACAGTAAATATTACTTTGTTCCCCACATTTTCAAATTAAATTCAATATAATTCAAAATAAAGTTTTACATGAATCACAAATATAATTTGTAGACTGCATTTATTTTAAATTAAAGCTACAATATACCATTTTTAACTTCCAACTTAATACCAACATATCTCTGCAACTACAGAAACTTGAAGAACGTACAAACTGATTTCATGATGAAATAAACTAAGTTGTATTTTTATAGCTCCTTCAATGAAGGTACTTTTTTTTTTGTTTTGTTTTTTGTTTTTTAATTAATTAATTAATTAATTTATGGTTGTGTTGGGTCTTCGTTTCTGTGCGAAGGCTTTCTCTAGTTGTGGCAAGGGGGGGCCACTCTTCATCGCGATGCGCGGGCCTCTCACTGTCGCGGCCTCTCTTGTTGCGGAGCACAGGCTCCAGAAGCGCAGGCTCAGTAATTGTGGCTCACGGGCCCAGTTGCTCCACGGCATGTGGGATCTTCCCAGACCAGGGCTCGAACCCGTGTCCCCTGCATTGGCAGGCAGATTCTCAACCACTGCGCCACCAGGGAAGCCCAATGAAGGTACTTTTTAAACTAAACTAATTTCTAATTAATTCAAACACATATTTATATTCTTAAATTATTATTTTTAGAAAAATCTATTATTTAATAGGTTGAGGTGCTACCAGCTACCCAGATAAGGAACTACATTAATTTTTTTTCTAATCTTTAATTTTTAAATTTTTTTTTGGCAATGCCGCATGGCTTGCGGGAGTTCCCCAACCAGGGATTGAACCTGGGCCACAGCAGTGAAAGCACCAAATTCTAACCACTAGACCACCAGGGAACTCCCTAGGAACACATTAAATTTTTCTAGGATATGACAAAATGATGGCAAAATACAATCTTCATATTATCAATATATCAATATGTTAATTAGGAAATTAACACCATTAAAGACCAACAGACTCCTTAAATTATGACACAAGAACACAGATTATTTTTATTGTCTCTTGAAATTCAACAAATTAGTAATAATAAGTAAAATAAAACTTGATTAAATTTATCTGGCTTTTTAGTGAAAAAAAAAATAAGAATACATATCATAATTGTAATGTAATTATGTTACTGACCTACCATTAGAGAAAGCTAATTTTCCCTAACCCTTCTATTTAAAATATGCCATTCTATCAACACTAATTTAATTCATCTCCCAACATCAATTTTTCTCAAAGCTGCTTTATTTAACTCTGATTTACTGAGTGCCTATTCTCAGGTTCTATGAGGTACTATAATTCTACCTCCCTTACTCACATCTGTCTTTGTCCTGAAAACCTGTAAATTAGTACCAATTTGCTTTATAACAAAGCGAAAAGGTGTTTCCAGGATCTTTCTCAAGAAAGATTAGATACTAACTCCTATGTCCATAATACTATACCAGGCCAACGTTTGAGAAAGGTAAAGAGGGCTGTGAGGAGGGGGTAAGATTGAAAGAAGAAAACATGGTCTTATTTTTCTTAATTCAGTATTCTTATAATGACAAGATAACACAGAAAATTCACATGCAGCAATTAAACACTTTATATCAACAAGGGTAAGTTATTTTTTAAAAAGGGTACAAAAGAAAAGCAGTGCACTAGAAAATTCAATTACAAACAATATCGTTAGAAATTTAAGTTTTAAAACTGATTTAGGAAAATGTGAATGACACAGATATGTAATAAAAAAGAGGAAATACACTGTTAAATTCTAAAAGCATCTCCATCGCAACTTGCTGTAGCTAACACTGGCAACTTTGGTCTTACTCATACACCTCAAAAATCTATCTAAGGGCTTCCCTGGTGGCGCAGTGGTTGAGAATCTGCCTGCCAATGCAGGGGACACGGGTTCGGGCCCTGGTCTAGGAAGATCCCACATGCCGCGGAGCAACTAGGCCCGTGAGCCACAATTATTACTGAGCCTGCGCATCTGGAGCCTGTGCTCCGCAACAAGAGAGGCCGCGATAGTAAGAGGCCCGCGCACCGCGATGAAGAGTGGCCCCAACTTGCCACAACTAGAGAAAGCCCTCGCACAGAAACGAAGACCCAACACAGCCATAAATAAATAAATAAATAAATAAATAAATGAATAATTTTTTTAAAAAAATTAAAAAAAAAAATCTAAGACACAAAATTTCATCTTTTCATTTTCATTTCATTTTTACGTCTATTCATTTAAGATCCAGCTTCCTACTTCAAGGAGAAAGTAAAAACAATATCCCTCAAATTTCATCCTGTTTGTCTCTAAAATTCCTTTGTACTTAACTCATTTTTACCTTCTCTTCTGTCTCAGAGGAAAAATATACATCCTTTGTGTTCTTTGTACTGTGCTCTCCAGTATTATGATGGTATTAAATTTCATTTAACTGCGTATTTAAAACAGCTTTCCCACTGTTCTAATCTTGGATCATAAAAAGGTCCACTCACATAACCTGAATGCACATGACTTTCCTAACACGTAAAATTGTGGCCTCTTTATAGTTTGTGAGGCCTCAAATATTTTAATCATGTCTTAAAAAGAAAGCAGTAAAGAATTATATTTGCAAATACACTGAGAGAGCCCAATCTGAAGTTAAATAAAGACTTAAAATAGAAGGAGTTAAAATAAGTGAATTACCTATGATATCAGAGACACCATATTAATTGTAGGCTTAGATGTTTCAGTAAACAATTTACACCTTGTTTATTCAAATCTCTTAGCAGTCAAGTTCTGAGCTAAGGAGTCATCAATGCCAATACCAAGTCTGTAAAAATGTAAACCTTTTTGAATTTTAATATGGATAATTCCCACTTTAATTTATACTCACAACCATCACCATAAACTCTAATCAATCCAGTCTTCTGGGAATCAAAACCAGATATGCTCCTTGCCCTCAAAGCCTTACACTCATGGGGGGGTGGGGGTGGGGAGGAGGAAGGACCAAGTACATGTGCCCATGGGAATATGCTGGTCAGGTAAGACAAGAGTAAAATGTATTTTAAAAATTAGGCTAATGCAGTAAATGTCATAACAGATATAAGTAAAATGCTACAGAAGTTGAGTAAACAGAACAACTAACTCCTGGAGAACTGAAGATGCTTCTATCAAGAGGTGACAACTCTTGACAAATAAACTACAACAGGAGTCTGAGAAGTTTTCTGTAAGGGTCAGATATTTTAGGCTTTGCATAAAGTCTCTGTCACAACTACTTGACTCTACCACTGTAGAGCAAAAGCAGCCATAGACAATATGTAAATGAATGAATGTGGTTCTGGTGAAACTATTTACAGTAAGTAGGCTCTGGGGCAGATTTAGCCAGTCTGTAGTTTGCCATTACCTAAACTGTAAAAATGCAGCAGTGAATCAGGGTGTTTTAAGACATTTCTTCAATAAATGGACATAGACCAGTGCATTTTGAGTTTGTGTATCTGTTTTAGTTTTATCTTATTTGCTCTTGGACTACCATCTCCTCTTGATGTTAGCTTACCAGTAGGGGGCCCTCCATCCTATTTCCAATTTACAACAGACTAAAACCAAACAAGTTCTGAAAACTTAGGAGTTACCAGACTTTACATGAAGACCTTATGAGTCTCTCTAATGAGTACTATGTAAGAGCTCTAGTATAGAAATGGGGATCTTTATTTGGGACTCAGGTGGGCTTTACATACTTATTATTCTGACCTTTGTCACACAAGACTGAGTTCCAGAGAGCTATGAAATCACTATTAAATACCAACAGATATACAGATTTTTATATTGAACACCACTAATTAATATACAAAGACCACAAATGTCAGTCTTTTAAAATAATTTTCACTCACATTTTAAGATATTAAAAAGTTAATATTTCTCTAAGGATTTAAGAATTTAAAATTCTAAACTAAATTTCACAAAGGATAGCACCTTTACTTACTTTGGCAACATTTTCAACTGGTTTTCTCTAAGTTCTAATATCTGGAGTTTAGTTAATCTGCAAAACAAATAAAATAAATCAAGCATGTATGACAAAGATAAAGAATTTAATTAACAAATTAATGCAATCCTCTAAAATTTTAAAGCAACCAATATTTATCATGTAATTACAACGTGCAGAATATTGTATTAAAAATTACACAGAGGGCTTCCCTGGTGGCGCAGTGGTTGAGAATCTGCCTGCCAATGCAGGGGACACGGGTTCGAGCCCTGGTCTGGGAAGATCCCACATGCCGCGAAGCAACTAGGCCCGTGAACCACAACTACTGAGCCTGCGCGTCTGGAGCCTGTGCTCCGCAACAAGAGAGGCCGCGATAGTGAGAGGCCCGCGCACCGCGATGAAGAGTGGCCCCACTTGCAGCAACTAGAGAAAGCCCTCGCACAGAAACGAAGACCCAACACAGCCAAAATAAATTAATTAATTAATTAATATTTTTTTAAAAATTACACAGAAATATGAAAGAAGACTATTTTTGCTCCTCAGAATTAATTGGGGCGGGGGGGGATAAACACTTCTTGACATATCCAAAGCACAAAATAACTGTCCCCTAATATCCATCCTAACGAACTTCATGCATTTTTCTGAAAAAAACCTCCCCAGATTATTAGTCATTAGTAGATTACAGAACAATAATTTAACTCTAGGGTTGAGCTCTGAGAGAGAAAAATAAAGAAACACAAGGGAACATGGAAAAGGAGAAAATCCTCTGGCACTTCAGTGATGCACATTCCAATAAAATTAGAGGATAAATGAGCAGATGAACTGGTCCAGAGGTGCTCACTAATGCTACAACAGCAATCATATTACAACATACAATGTATGAAGTCAGCAGGCTGTATACATTAAACTTACACAGTGTTACATGTCAAATACATTTCAATTTTAAAAGGGGTCCAAATACCAGATACAGAAGAGAAATCTGACAAGTACATGACATGCATATAAGTATACACATACATACACATGTGTGTATATACATATATGTGTACATACATACATATATATGTGCATGTATGTAAATATATAAAGCATTATAACGTGGTTCCCACAGGACAGTCACTGGGCTGCAATGACACCCAAAATTCTTTTTTCTTTTTTGAAATACAATTGACAAACAACATTGTTAGTTTCAGGTGTACAACATAATGATTCGATATTTGTATGTACAGTTGACCCTTGAACAACATAGACATCAGAAGTCCAATGGGACAGAGTAACCGCTTGAGCTAAAGCCGACCCATAGCTGACCCTTGAACAACATGGGTTTGAACTGTGCAAATCCACTTATACACAGATTTTTTTCAACAGTAAATACTACGGTACCACACGATCTGTGGTTGGTTCAATCTGCAGATTTGGAACCTTGGATACTAAGGAACTACGGATATGGAGGGCCAACTATAAGTTATATGTGGATTTTTGACTGTGTGGAAGATCAGCACCCCTAATCCATGCATTGTTCCAGGGTCAACTATATTGTGAAATGGTCACCACAAAAAGTCTAGTTAACATCTGTCACTATACACAGTTACAAAATTTTTTTTTTCTTGAGATGAGAACTTTTAAGATCTATTCTTTTAGAAACTTTCAAATACCACACAATACAGTATGGTTAACTATAGTCACCATGTTGTACATTACATCCCCATGATTTATTTATTTTATAACTGGAAGTTTGTACCTTTTGACCACCTTCACCCATTTTGCCCACCCCCGCCCCCTCACCTCTGGCAACCACCAATCTTTTCTCTGGTATCTATGAGCTTGGGGTTTTGGTGGTTTTTTTAAGATTTCACATATAAGTGAGATCATATGGTATTTGTCTTCAAGACAAAAAGATGACTACCATATTAACATGTATTTGGATAGCATTTCCTCTAGCAATTAATCTAAACACAATAATAATTTGATACCTATTGTTCATTTACTGATTCATTTTTCCATTAGAAAAATTACTCAGGGACTACAGTATGACAAGAGTCGGTCTAAGTTCAAGCAGGGAGCAATGGGGTGGACCCCAGAAACACATTTTTCTTTTCTCCAGAACTTTGATTCCAGTGAAGACAGATAAACCAATAATTAGATCATTTAAAAAAATGTGTAAGTGCTAAGAATAAAGCATTCTATATCAAATATGCAAAAATTATCCCAATTTAAATAAACTCCCTAATTTTACATACTTTGAAACCAAGTGTTAAATTACGTTTTTCTTTTAAATTTTCACTGCTTATTTCTATTTGGGAAAATAAATTCCAAGACTAACAAGTTCTGAAGAAACTATAAAAACGACAATGCTTGGAAATAATTACAAAAGAAGAGCCTATGAAACTGTAATTAATAGTATTACTAAAGCAACTTGTAGTTTTGTAAACTTTACAAGAGCTAACAAGAGAAGGTTTTAGAAGAAACTGTAACTTACCTGCCAAAATTAGCTGGCAAGAACTCTAGGAAAGCGTCATTCAGATATAACTGGGTTAGGTTTAACAGCTGAGAAAATCCATCAGGAAGCCTAGGTAAAATAAACCAGAATTTAAATTTAATTCATATACAGAATTTTAGTCTCTTATTAAAACCTGTCTAAGAAACTGTCTAACCAACACATGTTCTTAACAGATAACTGTCACCTCTTCACTCTTATGAGTGATCCTCAAATTGAGATTTGCCTTTTATAATAACTTACCTGTTTCAATGTTTACACCTTCATCATTTTGTAAAAAGGAAGTAAGGCAATATTTGTCTCAATAAGATAAAATCTGCACATAACAGTCAACTATGAATGAGCCACAACACACAGAAATGTATTCAGGCCATGACTATGATATCGGCAGACACTCTTGAAATTCACCTTATCTAACACCAATCCAAGGGACTAGACAAAGAATTCTAAACTTTGACAGTATTGACTTTTGGGGCTGGATAATTCTGTGTTGTCAGGAGGCTGTCTTCTGCATTGTAGGCTGTTTAACAGCAACCCTAGCCTCTGACCCACTAGAAGCCAGCAGCACTGTCCACCACCACAAGTTGTGAAAACCAAAAAATGTCTCTAGAATTTACCAAATAGCCATAAGAGCAAAACAGTCCTTATTTGAGAAACACTGGTTTAGATTATTTTCAATTTCAATATTTGGTCCCTAAATAATCAAATAAAGATTGTATAATTTTATAATGACCAAATGGAAAGAAATAATATTAAAAGCTGAATGACATTTAAGATCATATAAGAACCTATAAGTAGCTTTACTTTTATTTCCTCTGGCTTACAAAAGAAATTACAAATCTAGAACTTGATGCTAGAGGAATATTTTCAGATGAAGGTAAAACATCATCTTTACATGTTTGTCCTTTACATGTTTGCCTATGTTTGGAAAAACTCGTTAAATACAATACTGTAATATGTGAAAGCTGGTTTCAACTTTCAACTTAGCTATACTAAGCTATGCTTCACACTATTCACCTTTTGCTTCATCATTCCATTTTTGCAAAATTTAACAGCTTTGGTCTAAGAAAGCATTCTGCTTAAAGGCATTACCATCATAAAAGAATATATGTGACCTCTGATATATAGTACAACCAATCACATGGCTTTTCTCTTTTTTTGTTGTTTTTACCTTTTTGACCTTTCGGTTTCTTTTATTCTTTTCAAAAGTTTGAGTGTGCCACACACATTGGATTTGCAGGTGAAGACATTTTTATATTGTGCAAGTAACACTGAGCTAGGAGACCTGGATTCTAGTCTCATTTCTGACATTTACTATCTTTGAGACTTGGGGAAAAGCACTTGCCTTATCTGTATGGATGTCAAATTTACCTCTGTAATATATGGAGTTAGAAAGAGTAATTAAAAGGCTCCTTTTTAATCTAACTAAAATTTTGTGCAGATTTCAGATTGGTATTAACTGTTCATTAAAATGTAGAAAGTAATATTCTACTATATCATACTTGCTTTATTCACAAAGGTAACTTTTAATTCAACAGAGAAGAACTCACTTGGAAATAGGATTTACACTGGCCTCCACAACTGTCAAAACTTTACAATTTTTTATATTTTCTGGAAACTCCTGTATCCCTAGAAAATGAACAAATAATCAATGATCAAGTGAAAAGAATCTATTACAAAGGAAAAAATCATAATGATATTAATAATTAATGTACACTTTTCAGATTCAAAATTTACCAACTGAGCAGATTCTTGATAAATTGACAACACCAACGTCAAATGAACAGAACCATCTGCACAACAATTTCTCTTCACTCTTTTGCCTCTTTATGACTAGTGCTAATTATCTTGTTTAGTTTTGCCTTCCTTTCCTTTTCCCAGCTCTTCTGAAAATCAGTGCCTTCTCTATGTGGTATTAAGGACACAAAATTCAGAACAATTACGCATTCTTTGTTTTTTCACATAAAAAGAGGCATTAATTTTTTTTTAAATTTTTATTGGAGTATAGTTGATTTACAATGTATCAGTTTCTGCTGTACAGTAAAATAAGTCAGTTATACATATACATATATCTACTCTTTTTCAGATTATTTTCCCATATAGGTCATTACAGAGTATTAAGAAGAGTTCCCTGTGCTATACAGTAGGTTCTTATTGGTTATCTATTTTTTATATAGTAGTGTGTATAAAAGAGGCATTACTTCTTAACTGCTGGGCTCCAGACTGAGCTGGTCCCTAATACATACAGGATAACAAAGCTAAAAGCAAAGCTGAAGATAGAAGAGGTAGAAAATATGTATCAGATATGCCAGTGGATATGCCTGACGCAGTTGTACACCAATACTTCTGTAAAATACAACACAAATGTGACAAGTCAAATTATGGCAGAAGTTTCTTAGCACTTAATTTTATCTCTTCAACTTATCTTAGCAAAAATATAGCAACAATAATTTGTGAACTAGCAACAATCCATAGAGAAACTTTAAGTAGTACTGTTCTAATCTAGACTAGAGGAATGCGAATTAATAACTTCAAAAAATATTACAAAAATTCTGTGTTATAAAACTCATTCCTCCACTAACATAACATGAATATCAAAAGGGCTGACACTAGAGGATTATTTAAGGCTCTTTCAACTTCATTGATGTATGATTCTAAGCAAGTTTACCACAGTGCCCAAGTATAGAATTTCAGATAATGAAAAAATGAATGATACAAAATCAACTGGCAAATATTACAGTAATAACTGATCAGTCAAAACTCATCAATGGATGCTAAAATTAGTGGGTTAAAGAATGAAGAAAAACAGTATACATTTATATAGTCTCAAAGTTTCTCTCCCCAAAATACTTATTAATTTTAAGAGGGGGAAAAAGTGAAGAAATCTCATAGGCACCACTTAAACTGTTTCAAAGTTAGCATCAGCAGTTCACAGCATCATCACGGGGCAACTAATCTTAAGACGCACTGAGAAGGGGTGCAGCATCTACTGTCGTGTTCCTGCCCCAAACACCCAACCTGAATTGAATCATAAGCAAACATCAAACAAATCCAAATTAAGGGAAATCCTATACAGCTGGACAGTAATCTTCAAAACTCTCTGGGTCTAAAAAGATAAAGACAAAGAAAAACTGAAGAACTACCCAGGTAAGAGGAGATCAAAGAGAACTGACTGTGATAAATATCCAAACCTACTTCACACACACACACACACACACACACACACATAAACTGGAAAAATCTGAGTAAGACTGGGGGGCTGTATTGATGTCAATATTATTACTGTTCTATAATAACTGCAAACATTACCATTGGGGGAAACTAGGTGACAAGTACAAGAGTACCACTCTGTAATGTTTCTTAAAACTGCATGTGGATCTACAATTATCTCAATAAAAATTTCAATTAAAAAAATCTGGGCTTAATGATTCCTTAAGGAAAGGTTTTATCATTGTTGTTTTATTAAAATTCAATTTCCCTAACAGTTTCAAGATGATTCTTTTTTTTTTTCAATTTTAGCTTAAGGAACTTTTGCTGGAATTTACAGAGTTCATGTAAAGCTTCAAATCAGCAAATGTTAACACTGATGGATATCTAATGATATTAAGGAATTACTGTTAGCTGGTTCTCTTTTTTTAAATGTGATAATAGAGAGTTTCATCTTAACATATTTATACATGAAAGAGGTTGTCTGATTTGCCTTAAAACAATCAGAGGTGACAAAACAGGAGGTATAAATGAAACTATAACATACTGATAAATTTTGAAGCTGGTTGGTAGGCACATCAGGTTTACTGTATTATTCTCTCTACTTAGATAACAAGATTAGCAAAAAAGGACTTTAAAACAGCTATTGTACTTAAAGGGAAAAAATGAACAAAATGGGAAGGAAAAGATTAAATGTAAGAAACAGAAACTTTACAAATGATAAATACAATATGTGAATGAAAAATCCAAAGGACAGGATTAAAAGATTAGTCACTGTAGGAGAACATGTCATAGAGACAGGAAGACATGGTAACAGAAAACAGCCATTCTGAAACATAGAGGGGGAAAAAAATATATGAAAACCCAGGGATACATGGGACAATGTAAAGCAGATTAATATATATTTACCTATCTTTAGAAGTTTGCTTATCAGGCACCACTAAGCGTACATGCTCTGTGAGGGGAGAATCTTTGCCTCTCTTGTTCACTACTGGAATAGGACATGGCACATAGTTATCAGTGTCACTAGATAACGTCCAAATTCTTTTCCAGGGTGGTAATATCAATTTTCATACTACAGTACCTATTTATATTCTTGTTGACATTTGATGATGTCTTTACTTTTTGCTAGTATAAGGGGTTGAACCTCACCAGAAATAATAGAAATATTAATTAAAACTAGATATTTTCCTGATATTTCCTAGAGATGCTGAACACATTTTCACGTGTTTAATATCTATTTAAATTGAAATACAGCTGATTCACAACATTACGTAAGTTTTAGGTGTACAGTATAGTGATTCAGTATTTTTTACAGATTATATTCCATTAAAAGTTATTACAAGGCAATGGTTATAATTTCCTGTGCTGTACAATAAATATATCCTTGATGCTTATCTATTTTATACATAGTAGATCATATTTCCTAATCTCATGCCCCTATCTAGTCCCTCTCCCCTTCCTGGAGGAATCAAGCTCCCTGACTTCACACCATACTACAAAGCTACAGTAATCAAAACAGTATGGTACTGGCACAAAAACAGAAATATAGCTCAAAGGAACAGGGTAGAAAGCCCAGAAATAAACCCACACACCTGTGGTCAATTAATCTACAACAAAAGAGGCAAGAATATACAATGGAGAAAAGACAGTCTCTTCAATAAGTGGTGCTGGGAAAACTAGACAGCTACACGTAAAAGAATAAAATTAAAACATTCTCTAACACCATACACAAAAACAAACTCCAAATGGATTAGAGACCTAAATGTAAGACCAGATGGTATAACAATCCTAGAGGAAGACATAGGCAGAAGACTCTTTGACATAAATCACAGTAATATCTTTCTGAATCCATCTCCTAGAGTAATGGAACTAAAACCAAAAATAAACAAATGGGACCTAATTAAGCTTAATTAAGCTTTTGCACAGCAAAGGAAACCATAAACAAAACAAAAAAGACAACCTACAGAATGAGAGAAAATATTTGCAAACAATACGACCAACATGGGATTAATCTCCAAAATATATAAACAGCTCATACAGCTCAACATTAAAAAAAAACAAACAATCCAATCAAAAAATGGGCAGAAGATCTAAACAGACATTTCTCCAAAGAAGACATACAGATGGCCAAAAGGCACATGAAAAGACTCAACATCGCTAATTATTAGAGAAATGCAAATCAAAACTACAATGAGGTATCACCTCACATGGGTCAGAATGGCCATCATGAAAAAGTCTACATAAAAATGCTGGAGAGGGTGTGGAGAAAAAGGAACCCTCCTCCACTGCTGGTGGGAATGTAAATTGGTACAGCCACTATGGAGAGCAGCACAGAGGTTCCTTAAAAAACTAAAAATAGAGCTACCATATGATCCTGCAATCCCACTCCTGGGCATATATCCAGAGAAAACTATAATTCAAAAGGATACATGCACCCCAATGTTCACTGCAGCACTATTTACAATAGCCAAGACATGGAAGCAACCTAAATGTCCATCGACAGAGGAATGGATAAAAATGTGGTACATATATGCAATAGAATATTACTCAGTCATAAAAAAGAATGAAATAAGGCCATTTGCAGCAACACGGATGGACCTAGAGATTATCATACTAAATGAAGACAGATAGAAAAAGACAAATATCATATCGCTTATATGTGGAATCTTAAAGAAAAAAGATACAAATGAATTTATATACAAAACAGAAATAGATTTTTTGTAATAAGCTACAAGGGAAAAGATCTGAAAGAGAATACACACACACACACACACACACACACACACACACACACACACTTACATATAAACACGCACACAAATGTATACGTATAACTGAATCACTTTCCTGTACAACTGAAACTAACACAACACTGTAAATCAACTATACTTGAACTTAAAAAATCTTTTAAAAAGGGGACTTCCCTGGTGGTCCAGTGGTTAAGACTGCGCTTCCACTGCAGGGGGCATGGGTTTGATCCCTGGTAGGAGAACTAAGATTGAGCTAAGATCCTGCATGCCGCATGTCACAGCAAAAAAAAAAAAACTCTAGCTCCATCCACATTGCTGCAAATGTCAGAATGTCATTCCTTTTTACGGCTGATTAATATTTCATCGTGCACACACACACACACATATGTATAAAACATGTCTTCTCTATCCATTTGCTGATGGACGCTTGCATTGCTTCCTACTGATCATTTTTATTTCTTCTGTGAATTCTCTGTTCACTGCACATTTTTTATTGGATTCTTTTAATTACTGATTGTAAGCATTCTTTAGAAATACTAGTATATCAAATGTTTTCTCACAGCCTGTCATGAATTTTTACTTTATATTTTGTCATGTAGAAATTTCATTCCTTTACTGCTATGCTTTTAATATTTGAATAAGACATCTTTTCTACTCCGAAGTCGTAAAAATATTTTTCTACATTTTTCTAATAATTGTAATTTTTGTTTTTCATATTACTTAATCTATCTGCAATTTATTTTAGTATATGCTATGAAGTAAGGCTCTCTTTGTTTTTACTATTTCCCATATAAAAACACTGTGCCAACACTTATGAAATATTTGTTTTCCTTATTTCACTGATTTGTAGAGGCATTTCTGTGTGTCATATTCCATTTGTAGAGGAATTTTTGTGTGTCATAGTCCATGGTTATGTTTCTGGACAGTCTTTTCTGTTACCCTCTTCTACTGATCTATTCCGTAGTTTTATGTCTTCCTGTTTAGATCATACTGCACATTTTCTGTTAAGTTTATTTCTAGAAATGTGTGATAGATGGATTACATTAATGACCGCTCACTACTCCCTATTACCACTCTCTGAATGTGATGTACCAGCTCCTCCCAACAAAATGCGAAGTATAATTTCCCTAATCCTGATTCTGGGTTCAGCCATGTGTTTTGGTTTGGCCACTAAAATGTTAACACAATTGATGAAATCAAGGGTTTAAAAAAGCCCTGCCTAATTTCCACTAGATCTCAGGTTCCCCTACCTGTCCTATGAGGACATGCCTGGGATGCCTGGGCTAGCCTGACAGAGAATGAGATCTACAGCAGAGCCACTCCTGTCATCCCAGCAGAGAATTTCCAACATTTTAATTTAAACAGTCTTTATCTATTTCTGTTATTAAAGTTTTATTACCCTTATAAACTGAGTCAAGTACTTTCCTCCCTTTCTAATCTCTAGAATAGGTTTTATAAATTAAGGATTATCCCATTCCATGAAGGTTTGGTCCAACTTTTCCCTAAAATTAGGTCTAACAGTTTTTCTGACCACTAATTTGATTTAGTATTTTCAGTTTTCTATTTCTTCTTGAGTTGATTTTGGAAATTTTTCATTTCATGTAAGTTTTAAACTTTAGTGGCTTTATAGCATTCATTTTCTTTTGAGTGAAAAGTCAGTTTTAAATAAAATTATGGTAATAGGGATATGAGAGATGCTGCTTTTTGGAGGGAATGAGGGTTAGGAATTTTCTTAATGCTGAAATAAAAACTTGACAACCCTATTACAAGTCCCCAAAATGGAACTATTGATCTACAAAGCATCCCTTTACCTGCACATTTAACACTTCAAATATATATTTTAGGGCATTTATACAATGAATTACTTAATAGTATCTGTATGCTTCTTATATTACTGCTAATAGGTCTTATTTAGGCTGACTCAATTCTCTATTCTAAACACATGTAACTACTTAGTATACTGTACTTTTGTACAACTCGTTAAATTTGACTTACCCACTAATAATAACGTCCATATTTTTTACACTAATTTTTCTTCTTTCTTTTCTCTCATTTATTTACAAACAAAATATTTAGTGTTACTGAATCCTATAAATTTAGGAGTTAAATTCTTATCAGTTCTTCAACTAACAAATAATTTGCTTCAAGTGATAATTCTACTGAGGATACATTAAAATAACTCTCCTAGGTGGCAGGCCCTAAGGAATATCTGGTAGCAGCAGGGCTCCCATGGCAGATGTGGTAGACACTGAAGAATAGGGCAAAAAAAGGAAGGAGGTTTCAATAATTATGAAAAAGTTGCAATGAACTTTAAAAAAAAAAAATCACTATATTTAATTTCAAATGACATGTATTTCATTTCTCTTGAGTAAACACCAAGGAATGGAATTACCAAGTTCATTATATGTCTATTGATGTGTTGAATAACACTGATTTATTTTCAAATATCAAAATTGAATGCCCAGAATGAGTCCCACTTGGTTGTGGTGAATAATTCTTATCATAGGGGCTTCCCTGGTGGCGCAGTGGTTAAGAATCTGTCTGCCAATGCAGGGGACACGGGTTCAAGCCCTGGTCCGGGAAGATCCCACATGCCGCGGAGCAACTAAGCCCGTGTGCCACAACTACTGAGCTCACATGCCACAACTGCCGAAGCCTGCACGCCTGAAGCCCGTGCTGCGCAACAAGAGGGGCCACCACAATGAGAGGCCTGCGTACCACAACGAAGAGGAGCACCGCTCGCCACAACTAGAGAAAGCCCTCGCACAGCAACGAAGAACAAACACAGCCAAAAATAAAGAAATAAAATAAATAAACTTATAAAATAATAATAATAATTCTTATCATATACTTAAAAAAAAAATTCCACATCTAGAGGGAAGGTGGGAGGAGGACATTCTACACTGTCCTCATTAGAGCCTGACTTCATTTTCATACTCAGCTTTACATATCATTTCATTGGTTTTTATTAAAGTCTATAATGTATCTTGAAATAGTCTATGTAGATGACATTATTCCAAGAGCTGTAATATTTTTAGTACATGATAAAGTCTATCTAAGGAGAAAAAGACCAAAGACTACAGTATGTTCTACTGACCTAAAATTTTATATGGAGAAAGATAATTTTAAGAGTTCTAGGACTTCCCTGGTGGCACAGTGGTTAAGAATCCGCCTGCCAATGCAGGGGACACGGGTTCGAGCCCTGGTCTGGGAAGATCCCACATGCCGCGGAGCAACTAAGCCTGTGCACCACAACTACTGAGCCTGAGCTCTAGAGCCTGCGAGCCACAACTACTGAGCCCACGTGCTACAACTACTGAAGCCTGCGTGCCTGGAGCCCGTGTTCCACAACAAGAGAAGCCACCGCAATGAGAAGCCTGGGCACCGCAACGAAGAGTAGCCCCCGCTCACCGCAAATAGAGAAAAGCCTGCGCGCAGCAACAAAGACCCAACGCAGCCAAAAATAAATAAATTAATTAATTAATTAAAAAAAAATTTTAATGGACAGTAATGCTTATATCATCTTCCACAAATACATATACTTCATATTTTTCAAATTTTAAAGTACTATATTTCATAGCATGTGGTTTATAAAAAATTAACCAATAAATATCTATGAAATAGTAACTCTAATTTCAGATACATGGTAGTAATTTTTTCCTAAGCAAGTAGTTTTGAAGTGCTCACTGGTTTCCTGCTTTTACAAATTGCTAGCAATGTATTCACTGTGATTTCAATTCTTACCATATATATGTTCAGGTTCCAAATCTGTATCTCCGGTTCCCTCCTCTCTCCTTAACTCCAAATAAGAATTTTCAAATGCCCTTTAGGTACTGGTCAGGTACCTTAAATAAAACATGTCTCGAACTGAAATTACTTATTCTCTATATTATTCAGCAAATATGTACCCATGCTATGGACTGTAGATACTGAGACATAGTTTCTTTTCTTGAAAGCTAAAATGTAGCAAAAAAAACCAAATATTTTCATTCTATTGGCTTCCTTCCTTCCTCAGTAGTGTTCCTTCTCAGTATCTTTTGTACCTTTCTCTCTTTCCTCCATATCTCTTAATGTTGGGTTGCCACCAGGGCTCGTTCTTTAGTCCTCTTTCATATTCATGCCCTTGTTGACTGTATCTAATCTCAGGCTCTATATACCATCTACATGCTGGCAATTATCAAATATGTATAGCTAGCACATTTCCCTTTCGACTGAACTCCAAACCCCTAAGAACATCTGGATATCTTAAATGTAACATGTCCAAAAATGAGCTCCTGATTTTTTTCCACTAAAAATTACGAGTCCCAGAGATGTCCCCATCTCAGCTGGCAGCACTCTATCCTTCCACATGCATAGACCAATACCACTGAGATCATTCTTGACACTTATCTCACATCCCACATCCCAACCATCATAAAATCTTGTTCACTCAACCTTCAAATGTATCTAGAGTCTGTCTACATCTCACTACTTCCACCACTATCACTAGAGGCGACTGAAATAGCACCTAAACTGGTTACTTTTCACCCTTGTACCATACTGTTTCTACACATAACCAGAGTAAACCTTTAAAATGCAAGTCATTTCATGCTCTGAATGACCTGACTCAAACTCTTCCAAACGATTCCATTTCACTGAGAGTAAATGTCAAAGTACATACAAATGCCTACCAGGCTCTACATTATCTGCTGCTCCAAATCCCTACCTTTCTGACCTCTATTCCTATCACTCTCCCATCTTGCTCACTATATTTTAGCTACCATAGCCTTCTGTTTCTCATACATGCTATGGATACTCACACCTTATAAACTTTACACTGGCTGTTTCTTCTTTCTGGTACATTCTTACCTTAGAAATAAATCTACATGGCTAACTTCCTCATTTCCTCAAGTCCTTGCTCAAGCCACTTTCTCAATGAGGCCTACCCTCAATGCTTGTTAGCCTGTCTCCAAAGAGAACTCTTTTTATCCTCGTACATAAAGTATGCAGAACCTGAATTTTATCATGAGTTACTTAATTCTCTAACAATTTCAGCTACCTGTTCCTTTTTCATTCTCCCTTAACTTCAGTAGTGTTCCTTCTTTGTCATATACTCTTTTTATAAGAATTTGACTCTTGCTAAAACTCATTAAAACGAAGATACTATAAAACATGGCTATCGAGGATATGGGGAGGGGGTGGGGTGAGATGTGACAGGGTGAGAGAGTGTCATGGACATATATACACTACCAAATGTAAAATAGATAGCTAGTGGGAAGCAGCCGCATAGCACAGGGAGATCAGCTCGGTGCTTTGTGACCACCTAGAGGGGTGGGATGGGGAGGGTGGGAGGGAGGGAGATGCAAGAGGGAAGAGATATGGGAACATATTGTATATGTATAACTGATTCACTTTGTTATAAAGCAGAAGCTAACACACCACTGTAAGGCAATTATACTTCAATAAAGATGTTTAAAAAACAAAACAAAACAAACAAAAAAAAAAACATGGCTATCCTTCTCATATTAATCTATTTTGGTTACAGAAGAGTTCTCCCTTTACTGCGAAGAAAGAGAAAATACCTCCTGAAATCTAGGAACTGGCCTTGTACTATCAGCTAGTCCTTGTCTTACTATGAACAAGCTGCATTCAAAGGGAGGTCTTAGTATTTTCCTGTTGAACTAAGCAATTTCACTGAATACCAATATTAGACGAGGCCATTCCTTAACCATGACAGATCAAGACAAAAGCAAATTTGTAATCATGTCTTGACAAAGATAAAATATGAACCTTGTCCAAGCCACCCCTTATCTTAATGAGTGACAGCTGCTTTTTTACTGATTATAGTTTTAGTCTTGCTCTAATCTGCCCTCCCTATAGATGAGATTTATTAATATTCTCAATCACAGAATTACTCCTACTTCTTGACAGCATTCCATCCATAGCAAACCCTCATATTCTTAAACCTTCTTCCAATCACCAAGCACAAGCCCAAATCCTATAAGTCTTTTAGCACCCCCTGAGACTCCCCTTCCATCCCCATGGCTCAATCACATGTAATCCTGGTGATCTCTGTTTGGAGGGCATCAACACTCCTCCAATGCCCTAAATGTACAATATAAGTTAATAGTGGCTCCTTACTGTTTCTGTATTTTAAAGGCTAAGGTAATTAAATAGTACAGAATGTAACACTGAGTTCCAGTCAAAACAGGCTAAAGGAGAAATTGCAAACTCAGATGATTATATTGGCTAGGGGATAACAGGTGTATGGTTTGGATCAGTTATAACACAGTGAATGGTAAGGCCTATGGCAAGGCACAGTGACTGCACACCCCACTTATAGCCTACATTAACAACACACTTAGCAGTGACCAGTGATCACCAGCCTACATTTTTTAACTTCCAGGTCAGTTTAACACATGGTTTTTCTTCTTTCATTATCTTAAATAAGCTGATTTATTAAAACAGCTGAACTTAAACATTAACTATTAAGCAAATTAGCAATTTTAGAAATTTTAAAACACAGAGAAAAATAGTGACTTCCCCAGCAATCTATAATTTCCCTTGTAATCAATATAACTTCTTTGAACTTAAAGTGAAGAGGCTTTTCCAACATTTTGTCCCCAATCATCAGATTTTCTCAGGTTCAAGGAACTGCTTTCTGTTCTGACCCACAAACTTTCAACCCATTCTTTCTGGACTTTTGGACTCGATTTTTTTAAAAAAGGCCTAATTAACCTCTCTAGCATTCCCATATCAGACAGAAAGATCTGAGCCACTCTTTCTGGTTTCTTTGCCTTACAATTCCTAGCTTTTAATCAGTGTGCTTATATAGAGAGAATTAACAACTAGATAGTCTTCATTTCTTTTCTCTCTCCTCTCCATCAGCTTTCTCTATCAACCCCTTTCGCAAATTGTTTTAATCATCATCCCTATTGGTCTTCTCAAGAAGACAGGCCATTTGAACACAACGGATGATAATTTCTCTAACACCAGTTGCTATCTGCAATCGCTTGCAATAGCAGCTTGGTGAGCTTTTCATTTCTTTAAAAATCTAACAACAGGGCTTCCCTGGTGGCTCAGTGGTTGAGAATCTGCCTGCCAATGCAGGGGACACAGGTTCGAGCCCTGGTCTGGGAAGATCCCACATGCCGCGGAGCAACTAGGCCCGTGAGCCACAATTACTGAGCCTGCGCGTCTGGAGCCTGTGCCCCGCAACAAGAGAGGCCGCGATAGTGAGAGGCCTGCGCACCGCGATGAGGAGTGGCCCCCACTTGCCGCAACTAGAGAAAGCCCTCGCACAGAAACGAAGACCCAACACAGCCATAAATAAATAAATAAATAAATAAATAAATAAAATTTAAAAAAAAATCTAACAAATCAAAACTTTAGACCTGAAAGGAAAGAGCAAATTAAGACTCATAAACTAACACTCTAGTTTTATCGTAGAATATAAATGATAAAAAAAGAATTCCATACAAAATGAATACAAATATTAATACCTTAAATTTATATACATCCTATACATAGACTAGTCCACAATTTGGTCGGCAGTCTCATGAGGCAAGACGGGACGTGGTAATATTGATAATATTATGTATAGTCTAACCGAGAATGAGATTAATTCCCCAATATAACAACAGGGCAAATAAACAGAGAAGCAATGATTAGGGTACAATTCTTCTTTTTCCTAAATAAATGTTTTAATCACTAAACCATGTTACTTGGCCAGTTGAAAAACACTGGAAGAAATACGTGAAAGATCAGAAACTAAGAAAATGTGAAAGTAAAAATCCTAAAACAAGTGCTTTTAAATAAATACAGCTTGCTGAAACACTAATAAAGTATGCCACAATGTTTCCTGCCTCCTTCCAAGCAGGGCACGTAGATAATAAATATGAAAGCAGCATCTGGTATATTAAGATATACTAGAATATTATTAGATTGAACTGATAAAAACACCTAAAAGGAAAAAATAGTAGAGCTTGGATACAAGATTAAAGCATCTTATGCAAGATTTAACACGATGAGATGTTGTAATATAGAAAAAATTTAGGGGTAATTCAATTTTCTCATTCAGAATATAAGATGAAACTCCCATCTATCTCTAACATAGTGGTCATCTTAATACTAAATGTAATTTTAATACTTCCAAAATCTGATAAACGCTACTTTCATTTAGCATGCTATCCTCTCTTTTAAGCAAGTTGTTACTTAATCAAATACGCAACTAGCAAAACTCAAATTTCTCATAACCAACCACATCAACTATAATATGCATGCTATTTTCTTGTTTTCAGTAACGCAGCTGGAGTTCCCTGGTGGCCTAGAGGTCAGAATTCTAGGCTTTCACTGCCGTGGCCCGGGTTGAATCTCTGGTCGGGGAACTAAGACCCCACAAGCCACAAGGCACAGCCAATAAATAAATAAATAACATAGACTTGTATAAACATACACTTTAGGGTTACATATTACAAGTTAGTTAAAATAATCTCAACTCTCTAAAAGTAAAGTGGGTTAATTACATCAGTTGTAATGATGACTATCAGATTAGGAATTAGGAATACCAGAATTTTTATCAGTCAAGGTAATGGTTCCGACATTATCATAGTTTCTTGTCTCTCCTCACTAGCTTTTTTCACCATCAATGAAATGCGGTTGCATTTAGACATCAGTTTAAGACCAAAAAGAGAAAAAAAAAGCCAAGGAAACAAGTAAAAGGCAAGGGACTGATTCTGCCATTTAAAAAACAGATGAGGGCTTCCCTGGTGGCGCAGTGGTTGAGAATCTGCCTGCCAATGCAGGGGACACGGGTTCGAGCCCTGGTCTGGGAAGATCCCACATGCCACGGAGCAACTGGGCCCGTGAGCCACAATTACTGAGCCTGCGCATCTGGAGCCTGTGCTCCGCAACAAGAGAGGCCGCGACAGTGAGAGGCCCGTGCACCGCGATGAAGAGTGGCCCCCGCTTGCCACAACCAGAGAAAGCCCTCACACAGAAACGAAGACTCAACACAGTCATAAATAAATAAATAAATAAATAAAAGAACGTGAATTTCTTAAAAAAAAAAAAAAAAAAAAAGATGAGATCACATAGAGAAGAAAGGAATAGATAAATCAACTTAATTTTTAATGAAAATAAATTGTAAGGTTTTGTTGGCAACAATTACTAAAGCCATTCTCTTTCAGGGCAGAATATTCAAGTGCTTATCCTAAATCTTTTGGTCACATAGAAATTATCTCCAACTCCTCAAAAACACAAGCTGACACAATTGTACAAAGCAGGTTTTCAATATAAGCAAGAAGGAACTGCTGAAACTAGAATGAAAAAAAAGAGAAACACTACAGTTCAATAGGTTGTCTACTCAAACACATTATTCTTCAAGAAGTTGCATGAAAGTCTAAGATATTAATTTAATGATGCTGCAGGGCCATAATTGCACCATTCTCAATTTAGAGTAATAAGTCTGGAGTTAGTGCATTTTCAGGAGGATATATGTAAGCGTGTTCATTATTGAGCCAAGTAATAGTTTCATATCATGAAGACTAGTTACATGGGTTACTAGCCTCTCCCAGGCGCATAGAGTTTTATCAATAACATCCAGGTTATTTCAGGTCTCTTTCCTTACACCTTAACATCTCTCATTTTAAAAGACCAAAAAGTAGAAAAGATACCCCTTTGGAGTGGAAGGTTACACTTGATGACTTCTAAAGTCACAACAGTTCCGAAGTTCTATAACACTACTTAACTGTCAGCATATGCAGAGCACAATGTAATGGATCAAGTTCATTTACTTTGGAATTTATCAAGCAATACTTGCCACTCTATTAAGCACAAGGAATGGAAACAAATTTCAAACTGCCCTTAAAGAGAAGTTTCAAGCTGAGGAAATTTATTTAACCTAAAATAAAATCATAAGAAAACTCACACAAATTAAAAACCAACTGACCCGAACTCTATAAAAATGACAGTATCACAAAAACATGGGCAAACTGTTCCTGGTTTTGAAAGATCAAACAGACACAACTGAATGCTATATGTGATCTTTAACTTGAAGGTGGGGGTAGGGTGAGCAAATAGCTAAAAAGGGCATTATTAGGCAACAGGGAAAATGTGGTGTCAAATTTCTTGAGCGTGATAATGATATTGTGGTTATGTATAAGGATTTCCTTGTTCTTGGGAAATGCTTATTCCAATATATTGGAATATATGCTCATTCTAAAATTTTCAAGTGTCTACTTCTCTCTCCCTCCAAGGTAAGCACTTAACATTTTGGAATATATTTTCCATACTTTCTTCAACGTTTATCAAACTAAACAAACAAAACCACGACTGTGTGCCCCAGGAGAACAGTGACCATGTCCTTTTACTTTTCATCATTAATTGTAATCCAACTCCTAATAAAGTATTTGGCACAGAGTGGTCTCTCAATAAATATTTGTTGATGTTCAATTCGTTTATGTTGCACAACTTTTTTTTTTTAACCTTTACCACTACACTGTGAATATTTTATGTCAGCATTGATGGAGCTACATTACATTCCACTCTTATGGATGCATCAAATTATGTAATCAACAACGGACATTACAGTTAGTTGTTACTAGTTTCTCACCATCACAAACAGGGCTGTAAATATATACAAAAAAAAACAGATATAAGGATATATAAATATGTACATGCATTTACCCACAGCATTTTAATTAAACAGTCATTTTAAATTGTTTATACTTACTCTCTGCCTTTAAGTTCTCATAGATCATTTATATATATATGAAAGCTAATTATGATAGTACATTACAATCTGACTTTTTAATTCTATCTTTTTATTTGCTAAAACACAATAGAAATTTTAATAATATAACATGTTCCCAAGTACAAAAAGTTAGGGGGAAAAAAAATCTCACCATTCTTGCTGACATCCAGTTCCCTGAGATTAATGAGATTTGCAATAGATGCTGGTAATGTTGTTAAATCATTATCTGGCAAACTCAGTTTGTGTAGAGACTGACAGTTAAAAAGTTGCTGTTGAAACAAGGTAGAGAAGGATTTTGATTATTCCTTAAGTTTCCTTAAATATTTCATTGATTAACCTTTACACAAACAAATATTATTAATGTCATTAAAACTGAATGAGTTATACCTACACAAATACCAGGGAAGATCTCTTATTATTTTATGCTATTATGGATCTGAACACAGTTGGACTACTCAGAATGATTTCTATCCTCACACTTCTGCCCTGGGTGAAATGCACTTAGTGAAAACAAGTATATGGTGTATTTCCTGCTAAGGTCATAAAAAATAAGTGGCTGTTAAATATGGTAAACTTTGGATCCTGTATTCCAAGCATCCTTATTCCAAAATGAAAGTTTATATAAATTAAATTCAAATATGTACAACTGATTTTAAATGACTTAAAATATAGAATTCTGATTTGGGAGAACAAAATAAATAAGGGAGCAAATATACTGTTATGCTAAAATCACAATAATGAAATGTGACCAAAATATATTTAACCAAAAGCAGTAAGTAAATGGGCTACTTCTAAGCCCCACACCAAAAAACTGTACAGAGCATAGAGGATTTTTAGGGCACTGAAAATACTGTTTGACAGCATAATGATGAATACGTGTCGTTATATATTTGTCCAAACCCACAAAATGCACAACACCAAGAGCAAATCATAATGTAAACCATGAACTTTGGGTGATTATGATTTTTCAACATAGGTTCATCAGTTTTAACTACTCTGGTGGTTTAACCACTCTGGTACCACTCTGGTGGGGGATGCTGATAAGGGTGGAGGCCATCCATGTGTGGGGACAGGGTATATATTTGGGAAATCTCTAGACCTTCCTCTTAATTTTGCTGTGAATCTAAAATTATTCTAAAAAAGAAGAGTCTTTAGAAAAAAACAAAACTGTGTGCAAGATGGCACTGAATAAGTCCTATTTAAGAAGAGCATTCTTCCAAAAATGGAAAATTGCTAGGCATGATAAATGATTCAGTTATTTTCACTATCATAGCAAGCCTCTCTCTTTTCAACACAGTCCCCAGACTGAGACCTTGCTGGTGGTGATTAGAAAAAGGGACTAATTTTAGTCTTCCATTTTCTCTAAGAGAACTAGCTAAGGAAGATAAATTACTTGCTGAAAAACAATATACAAGGGAACAGTCAATTATAAAGCACCCTATTACAACTTAGGGGAGAAATTCATGAACATGCAACCCACAACCTTTAATATTTTATCCACATCTATATACAGATTTCTTTACAAGACAATCTTGGATAGCACTGCTTTCAAAATGATTTTACCACTGGCCACCCAAAGAAAACCTTCTTCAAAACACTGCTGCCATCCAGTGTGTATATACACACACACACAAATCTAAAACAAATATTTTAAGTTACAATAGATACATGCAACCCTCTTTATTTTCTACTCTATGACAGTTAAGGTTGCCAGATAAAATACAAGATGCCTGATTAAACTTGGGTTTCAGATAAACAATAATTTTTTAGTGAAAGTATGTCCTATATACTGCATAAGATACACTTATGCTAAAAAATTATTCACTGTTTATCTGAAAAGTGTAATTTAATTGGGTGTCCTGTATTTTTTATTTTCTAAATCTGCCAGTCCAAATAATAGTTCATTATTCGGAAATGCCCCATATATTAAATTGATTTTTATGAGCCACTAATAAGTCTTTACCCACAGCTTGAAAACCACTGTTGTGTGGGTGGTAAAGCTCTCTGACAAAACTATCGTAGCTTTCCGCGCAACAATAAGAAACTGAGTAGAGGATGAAGATGGGTTAGAATTTAAGGAAAAAAAAGTAGCCGCCACTAAAAAATTTTAGCAAAGAAGTTGTTAATGTGAGATGATGTTTCATGGCAACAAACCTATTTTCTCCTGCTAGTTGCTCCTACATTTCAGAAACGTTAAGTCCTCCAAAACTTTTCCAAACAAACTGAAATGGGGAAAACAGAATACTACCTCTACAAAGCTGTTAAAAGCAAAATTCTGATGTGATAACTGAAAGGACAATTTATCCTCAATAACTACAATGTAGATCAATGTCTCAGGAAAACTAGAAAAACATTAATTTCAATTCTTTGTCTAGTTAAATCTATTGGCTGCAGAAATTGTGCAGTCTTATTGTCTACCTTAGTGGCTAAGGTACTGGAATTAAATACAAAATTTTAAATTATTTGCACAAGTATTTAAGCAATTAACTTGAAGAGATAAAGGTTAAAAATTCTATTTAAAAAAATTTGAGTCATGTTGCACACCATAAGGTGAAAGTAAACCAGAAAAAGGGGAAACAATGCCCATATATATATATATATATGCAGCATTATGGTAACATTGGGAATATCATATTTATAGGCATAAAAATAACCAAAGGCAATTCTTGAAAGACTGGATTAACATACCTTTGGAAGCTCTTCAATCTGATTAGCATCTAAGTAGAGCTCCTCCAGAGTTTTTTCAAAAGTAAAAATCTCTTTGGGAACCTGTTCCAAACTGCAATGAGAATAATCAAGAGTAGTGACGGTCTCCTCTTCTCCTCGTAGACAACGACATGGTACCAACCGCACAAACAAACTTCGTTTTGTAGTCATTTTTAGACACTGCAATATACAAACAAAAATAAATTTAGTAAAAACATGTATTATAACAATTTTTCAAAACAAATTATTCCAATTCAATTCTCACAGTTTACATATCACAGATAAATATCTCCTCCCCAACACACACTAAATAGAATGCATTTAACATTGCTTTACTATCAAATTTTATATATAGTGAACATCAAATTAAACTCAAGCACTTCTGTACTTCACAAAATGATCCATTAAGTAACCAGTTATATGCTTCTATAAGCATATAGACCTGCCTCCCAGAGTAATGAAAGTAAAAACAAAAATAAACAAATGGGACCTAATGAAACTTAAAAGCTTTTGCAGAACAAAGGAAACCATAAACAAGACGAAAAGACAACCCTCAGAATGGGAGAAAATATTTGCAAACGAAGCAACAGACAAAGGATTAATCTCCAAAATATACAAACAGCTCATGGAGCTCAATATCAAAAAAACAAACTAATCAAAAAATGGGCAGAAGTCCTAAATAAACATCTCTCCAAGGAGGACATACAGATGGTCAAGGGGCACATGAAGGATGCTCAACATCACTAATTATGAGAAATGCAAATCAAAACTACAATGAGGTGGGACTTCCCTGGTGGCGCAGTGGTTAAGAATATGCCTGCCAATGCAGGGGACACGGGTTCAAGCCCTGGTGCAGGAAGATCCCACATGCCGCGGAGCAACTAAGCCCGTGCACCATAACTACTGAGTCTGCGCTCTACAGCCTGCGAGCCACAACTACTGAAGCCCGCATGCCACAACTACTGAAGCCCACAGGCCTAGAGTCTGTGCTCCGCAACAAGAGAAGCCACCACAATGAGAAGCCTGGGCACCACAACGAAGAGTAGCCCCCGCTTGCCACAACTAGAAAAAGCCTGTGTGCAGCAACAAAGACCCAATGCAGCCAAAATTTAATTAATTAATTAATTAAAAAAAAAAAAAAAAAAACTACAATGAGGTATCACCTCACACTGGTCAGAATGGCCATCATCAAAAAATCTACAAACAAAAAATGCTGGAGAGGGTGTGGAGAAAAGGGAACCCCACTGTGGAGAACACTATAGAGGTTCGTTAAAAAACTAAAAATAGAACTACCATATGACCCAGCAATCCCACTACTAGGCATATACCCTGAGAAAACCATAATTCAATAGGACACATGTACCCCAATGTTCATTGCAGCACTATTTACAATAGCCAGGACATGGAAACAACCTAAATGTCCAATGACAGATGAACAGATAAAGAAGATGTGGTACATGTATACAATGGAATATTACTCAGCCATTAAAAGGAATGAAATTAGGTCATTTGTAGAAATGTCGATGGACCTAGAGTCTGTCTTACAGAGTGCAGTAAGCCAGAAAGAGAAAAACAAATATCGTATATTAACACATATATGTGGAATCTAGAAAATGGTACAGATGAACCTATTAGCAGGGCAGGAATGAGACGAGACATAGAGAATGGACATGTGGACACGGGGGTGGGAAGGGGAGGGTGGGATGAATTGGGAGATTAGGATTGACATATATACACTACCATGCGTAAAATAGATAGCTAGTGGGAACACGCTATAAAGCACAGGAAGCTCAGTTCAGTGTTAGGTGATGTCCTTAGATGGGTGGCATGGGGGGGTGGTGGGAGGGAGGTCCAAGAGGGAGGGGATATACGTATACATATAGCTAATTCACTTCGTAGTACAGCAGAAAATAACACAACACTGTAAACCAATTATGCGCCAATTAAAAAAAATATTTTTAAAAAGAACCATGCTTTATTAGTCTGCTCATCCTCAACAAGAAAAACCCTAATACAACAAAGATATTTCTTTAATTTCTGACTAAGAGCTGTTTCTCAATTAAGAACTTGACTCTATGCAGTTCTGAGTAGAAAGTGGGAGTACAAAGATATTTTCAGGTCTCCTAACCAGCCATTAACTTTCCTGTAACTCTCCCACATCAAAATTCCAATCTATGCCAAGTATATTTTGTTTCAATTAATATTGTTCTTTTAATTTTTCTACAGTTTATAGGTCTTATATGTGTATAAGGTTACACACTAGAGAAGAAACTTGCTCCAGTAAAGTGCAGACTTCATTATTTCGATCTAACTGTGGGGAAAGGCTCAATTCTGAATTAGTGAAAATTCTCAAGGCTAATTTTATTAAGAACACAACGTTCATACCGAGGTTAATTCCAACGAGGAGGCTAACATTACACTAGCAAAGAAAAGCCTACGTCAATAAATGATTGCTAATTAATGTTATCAATTCTTTGTAAAATAATAATAAATTCTTGCCCTAAGCAGAAGACTCTATTAGAGTATTAGATTACTTCTACCCAGAGCCAAGGCTAGGTTGAAGCCAGTGCAGCAAATGCCTCAGGCACGTGCGCGTGCATGCGCGCACACACACACACACACACACACACAAACTCAGTAATCAAATTAAATATTTTAATGCAATTTCTTTTTAAAAAATCCAAATCACTGAAAAATAAACCATTAATGACCAAACTGGTAAATTTAAAAATAAAGACAGAATCAGTATGACTAATTTTTTTTCTTTTGCCTCAGGCTCCAATATGGCTTTGCAAGGCACTGCTTCTAACTCTTCAATTATATCATATTCTTAAAGAGTTTGACAATAGTGTAAGTATTTCCCTTGCAACTTAAAAAAAAAAAAAAAATCTGACTATTCTTACTTACCATGTGTGCCAGGCACTGTGCTAAATTCTTTATATAAACTGTATGTTTCAGGACTTTCCTGGTGGTCCAGTGGTTAAGAATCCGCCTTCCAATGCAGGGGACATGGGTTGATCCCTGGTCGGGAAACTTAAGATCCCACATGCCGCGGGGCTACTAAGCCTGCGCGCTGCAACTACTGAGCCCGCATGCCACAACTAGAGAGCCCTCGTACCACAACAAAAAATAAAATAAAATAAAATATTAAAAAAAAAACTATATGCTTATTCTCATTTCATCCTCATGTATCTTTCTAAGGCATGTATTATTATTATCCCTATTTTTCCATAAAGAAACTGATTCTGTGCTTGTAGTGCACTATACTGCTTCTCAATATATAATGATATACTTGAACTCAGATTCATGAAATAATTCAAATATCAATAGGTCTTTACTACATACTTCTCCTTTAGGGTTTACAAAAACAAGCTGCCGATGGGGTTCAGGACATACCACCCCAAAATATGGCACCCTAACATACTGAATATTTTAAGCTAAAGGAGTTTGATGAAACAGCAGTAGCAGGAAGGTCACTCTGACCTTCCACGCCCTTCTCCCCTGAAACAGGTAATAAAATCCTCCTGTGAAAGGTGCCCTCCCTATACCAGGAGGTATCTCTGAAGATGAAGGAAGAAGAATTCTAATGAATAGGACTTGTTAAATCTCCCCCAGTTTACTACACTTACTTCATACTCTTTGATCTATCGTATTTCTACACAACTGTCCACTTCATCAAACATGGCATAAAAATACTCAGGTTTAACTGTTTCTTTGGGTCTTCCTTTCCTTACAAAGGCTCCCTGTGTCACTTAAAACTTACATTAAATAAATGTATATATTTTTCTCCTTTTAATCTGTCTTTGTCAGTTTAATTTTCACACCCAGACAGGAACCCTAAGAGGGTGAAGGAAAATTTTTTCCTCCCTTACACTATGATGTCAAACATCAAATGTTTCTATCTAAAATTTTTGTCCCATGGGGATGTAATGTACAGCAAGGTGACTATAGTTAGTAATACTGTACTGTATATTTGAAAGTTGCTAAGAGAGTAGATCCAAAGCTCTCATCACAAGAAAAAAAATTGTTACTATGTATGGTGACTGGATGTTACCTAGACATATTGTGAGGATCATTTTGCAACATATACAAATATTGAATCACTATGTTGTATTACTTGAAACTAATACAATGTTATATGTCAATTATACCTCAATAGAAACAAAAAATTACTTTGTCAATAAAGTTTACTGAATATGCTTAATCTATGTTTACATGAAAGTGTATTTTACTGATAAGAATAAGCAGTCTTATTGATCTAATAAGAATTTAATCACTAAAGGGGAATTTAGCTTATACTTGTGTGTTTAATGAGATAATAAAAAAAGATTCTAAATACGAATATACACTTTCTTTTTCAAGAGATTCTAAGACTTCAACTGATAATGAGTTAGGGGGACACTTAAGAAAAACGGGGAAAAAACTCTATCTGCTCTGTCCAATCTGGTAGCCACTAGACACAGTGGCATTTTAACCTGAAAATTCAAGTTAAATCAGACAAAATTTTAAATCTGGTTTCAGTCACACTGACCATATTTTAAATGCTCAATAGCCACAGGTGGCTAATGGATACCATACTAAATAAGAGAAGATACAGAACATTTCTATCACTGCAGAAAGTTCTAGGAGACAGCACTAATACAATATTTCAAACTATTATTCTGGTTCATATTATAACTACTGCATGCTTATATTTATATAATATGATAGTATGCAATAACTTGCAAGATATGGCCTAAAAAATCCATTTTCCAGAAATCATAATGGATTTGGAAGTATAACTCCCAGCTGAGAATAATGTACATGAAATGTTATTACCAAATGTACATGGTTTAAGAGTGTAGGGACTTCCCTGGTGGTCCAGTGGTTAAGACTCTGCACTCCCAATGCAGGGGGCACGGGTTCAATCCCTGGTCAGGGAACTAAGATCTCGCATGCCACACAGTGTGGCCAAAAAAAAAAAAAGTGTATTTATTGTACTATATTTATTTAAATCATCTGTGCAGGGCACTTGAGGTAGGAGGCAATTTACAAGGCAGAATAATTGTTAATAAAGGTAAAAAGACTTCCAAGACTTTTCTGTAGTGCTAATCATACTGCAGAACTTCTCAGAAGAGACCATGAATTCAGAAAAAGAAGATTAGACACTTAGCTCTAGGAAACTGCAAAGAGTTTACATCTCAAGTGAAAACTTCCCCAAAAAAACAAAAACAAAAGAAAACTTCCCCCAAAAAACAAAACAAAACTTCCTGTGGACAGAGACAGAGGAAAGAGCAATTTAGACCTCAGAATAAATTCAGTGGGCCTGAACCAATACAAAAATGGATCCCAATTTAGACTAAAAACTTCTGATTGATAAGAAAGGAGGGGGACCTTAATTATTGAGGTCAGAAGAGGAAAGTACCGTATGAAAGGGAATGAATAACAAGACCCAAAGAGATCCTCCCTTACACAATACTACAAAGAAGTAATAAACCAAAGGGAGAAAGACTGGCCTGATGGGAACAGGAAGTGATCAACATGGGACCGCTAATTAGAATTTTAGTGTTGTGATATAAGAGCCACTTAGAAATCAGACTTAAAACGGCAGACACAAAAACATTCTAATCAAATGGAGGAAGAGAAGCCAACCAAAAAAAAAAAAGGCATAATAACTCAAACATTTTCTAACAAAAGAAATTAAAACTACTTACCACTGGGTTGAATTTATCTCCCTGATGTTTCTTAATTGAGCCAACATTCTATGGAAACCATAAAAAGAAACAAAATTAACAATAAAAATAGATCTTTATGACTTTAAGGAATATCTCTTCTAATTTCTTATTTACCTCAAAATGTAAATTAAAATTCTCAATAATTCAGCCCCATAAACTGACACACACAAATTTGCTAACTTCTAAATACATAGCTACCTTCTCAACCAGTCACTGGATTTACTGTTCATAATACATTTATAAACTATTGAGAGCCCTCATCTATATCAAATAATAAATACCTCCCTATCTACCATTAAAACCCCATTTATTTGCGCTTACTGAAAATTAATAAAGTTTTCCCAAGCAAATAAACTCTAATCACCAATTATATTTAAATTTAGTAATTTTTGATGGTTCTATGTAGCAGACACTGTTAATTGTTTATCAGTTTTTTTCCCCCCTTTCCAGAATTTTCCTTATTCAGGGTGGTAATGGACCCAGCTAAAAACCCACTTTTGAGCTTTCCAAGAAGGGTGAACAGGTAATGGATGACACAGTTAAGATCAATGACATATACTTAGAAGTCTACTTTGGGGGTGGGATGGGGGTTGGTCCTGGAAAAACATTTGCTTTCCTTATCCAGGGACAGATGTGAACATGTCTACTACTATCCTATGACCATGAGTCAACAAGCATGAGGATTAAAAAGCTACCAAAAAGGCTGACAGAGTAGAAAGACAAAACAAGCTGAGGGTCTCTAATAGCACAGTTGAGTAGCTGAACTACAGAAATATCTGGATTTCTTGGTTTATAAGAAGACTAAACCCCTATTTGTTTAAACCATTGCTAGGTTTTCTGTACCTGTAACCAACACATTCCAAAATAAGACAGCCCAAAACCCAAAATAACAGCATTAACGTATATACATCATAAATAATCTTTTTTTAAAGTTATTAATAAGTATGTGTTTCAGAATTTACAGGGTCACTTTAAATATATTGGGCTATATGTCTCTATGCTAAATTGTTTAGGACTGCTGAGCTGTTTAACCTTCTCCACAAATTCCACCCATAGTACATGCCACAAAAAATACCTTTGCATATATCAAGCAAAGATGGCCACTTAATTTGTCACTCAAGGTACTCCCATATACATAGTAGTCTGGTAAAATGGCATTGCCAGTGAACTGAGATGGAATAAGGCTACAGAAGGAGCAGGTTAGAGAGAAGAGAGAAGGAAGTTTGTGTTTAGAGACTTTAGCTTGAAATACCTGAAAGCTGTCCTACTGCGATCCTACATAGGCAGTTGGATATGGGTATTCAGAGATGTGGGGAGAAATCCAAACTAAGGATATAAATTTGTAAGTTATCTGTTTAGAGATAATATTTAAAGTAATGAAATTAGATGAAAGAATCAAGGGCATGAATGTGGACAAAAGAGTACAGATTCAAGAAAGAAAGAAAAGAAGGGAAGGAAGGAAGGGAGGGAAGAAAACAGATTCAATGATTGAGCCCTGAGATATTATAAAAATAGGTCATAAAGAAGAAATAGAACCAGAAATAGAACATTGAAGAGAAGCAGTCAGTGAGTCAAGAGAAACTACCCCCCAACCACCCACCCAAAGTGTGATATCCTAAAAGCTAAACGGAAAAAAATGTTTCAAGGAGGAAGTTATCAACTATGTTAGTAAGAACTTTGTCACTGTGTAATAATGTAAAGGTCACTGATTATCTTACTGGGCAGTGGTAGAGACAAAACACTGTTTGGAGGGGATTCAAGAAATAGGAAGAGGATAATCTGACATAGCAAATACAGGCAACTCAGGTAGTTTAGCTAAAAAAGACATTGGAAAAATAGAGCAGTAGAGAGAGCAGAATGTGAATCAAGAGTCACAGCAGTGGATTTGTAGCCAGATGCGAATAATCTAGTAAGAGAAAGAGATACATTTTTATAAAGAGATTCGGAAAACCATTCATAGACCATCCTAACAAAGTTTCCCACCAGTTTCAAAAAAAGAAGCTGCTCATGAGGAGGAGAACAAAACAAAAGAAACCTCGGGTGCCATGGTACAACTAGCTAAACGAAATTCACTTAGGGTATTTTTTAAACTGCTACAGATTACCGTAGCTTCTCCCTAGAGATTCTGATTTAGGAGATGAGATATAAAACTCAAGATTCTTTATCATACACAAAATGCTGATGTGATACTTTTTTCTAACAGTTTCAACAATAATCAACCCATAGTCAATATTATTTCATCTATACTCAAACCACCATCTTTTCCCCTTTCCATACTTTTTTGATAAACTCTCATTTGGGGGATTACTGTACCAACTGAAAAGTGAAATCACTATAAAGGTTTTCTAAAATACAGTATGTTATACTTCCCTATGGATCTGAAGAGATCACAAGTTATACTTGGCTAGATTTAAGAGAAATCTTATGTTGGAACCATCTTTTTAAATGAGTTCAGAAGTTGAAATGCACAACAAAGGCTCCTCAGGCATGCCCATAGCCATTAGATGGTATTTAGTGGTTGTGTAAGATCATTTTAGTTTAATCATGGCTATCACAGTATTTGCTAATCTGTATTTGGTACAACCTGTGCTTAATTCTGAGGCATTTTATGGACATTATTAACCCATTACCGGTAAGTACATGAATAGTAAACAATGAAAATAGTTATATGCAAAAGAGCAAAAATAAAAACGTAAAAAAACCTATGTAATGAAAAAAACAAATGCTGTATAGGAGCATTTGATTCTGAAAGACAAAAATAACTGAACGTATAAAATGTGCTATGCCTACAACATATACAGCAAGAAACGAGGAAAGGAGGCTGGTGAAATAGCTAAATTTCACACTTACAAGGTCAATGCTGCTGTCTGACCCCTGCTAGCCTAATTCTGATTCAGTAGAAAGCTGAGAGCTTCTTCAACGTCAGCACTGTTAATCAAACTTTCACATCAAACCATGGTTAGCCTAAATATGCCCCCAAAAAAATCTTAATGTGGAATAAAATAGTTGACATACATACTGAAGTTACACAGAGTTCCCACATTTGCATAAACTTCCACTTTATATTTTTACAAATAACTTACATAATAAAAAAGACCTTTAGAGTACAGTTTGGCAATGCATACATCCATATAACCAACAGCAACCAAGATATAAAATCTTTCTATCACCCCAGAAAGTTCCCATGTGCTACTTTCCAGTCAACACCCTGGCCAAGGCAACCTATCCTAAATAAGAGTGCTATGACATTTGTGTACAAATATTAGGAGAATGCAGGCTTCAGTTCTTGTGGGTAAATATGGGAGTGAAATTGCTAGATCAAAGTCTATAAGCATGTTTAATTTTATTAAAAAAAAAAAAGGAATAAACAAACAAGTCATTTTACAAACTGGTTTTATCACTTAACACTCCCAGAGTTCCAATTAAATCCTCACCAACACTCGATATTCTGTCTTTCTTAATATTAACCTATGTAGTAGGTGCGGACAAGTAGCTCGCTGTATTTGTGTTTTGCATTTCTCTAATTACAAAATGGCATAGCAGAGCCTCATCTGTACTTGGAACTCAGTAAGGTGATAAGATACTGGACTCAAGCCTTACATGACACTCTAGTGGGATAAGGCTTTTGGAGAAAAGAGTGACGAATTTTGTATATGGGAGGATTGCAAATTATTGTACAAGAGGATATACTATATTAGAAAACAATTCTCCATGAACATCTCACATTTCTGCATGGTCTGGGTCCACTGAGCAATGTCATTTACAGCCAATTTAAGATGTTTATACAAGGATACATTCCAGATAATAACACTCAGCAACATTGAGACAGTTCAGTGTCCTCTCTCCAGAGACGATTTGTTTAAATTCCAGAGTAAAAATAAGGTTTCTCTCTCTCACTCTCCTGAGAAGGATAGACAGGTCATCAGTGGTCCTATGAAAGATCAGAGTTTCCTAATTTGGGGTTCCCCTTCTGTAATGCACACTACTATCTGTGCAGGCACCATCTGACCCTCACTGTGAAGCTCTATGAAGATTTAGGCTCGGGTAACTGACACAAAATATTGCCCTGGTTGCTGCTTTTTCAGGGAGTAATAAACCCTTTGTTTCTGGTCTAGAAGTCTTGTGTTTTCTGGCAAGTTAACATTTTAACTTGTAAGTAGGGTAAAACCTCAGACTTTACTGTTTCTGATTTAACCAGCGTAACTTAAGAAACATGGCCACGATGTTTTATACCACCTAAGATCAAGAGATGCAGAGTCTATTTCCCCAATCCTTGAATTTGGGCTGAACTGTGACTTGCTTATACCAACTCAATGTGGCAGAAGTTAGGCAAGTAACAGTGCCTATGCCTCACGAAGATTTACAACTTCTGCTTTTACCTTCCTTGAATGCAGCCCTGAGGACATGATGCTGTAATTCTTTGTAGGATAAAAGACCACATGCTGATTCACAAATTCAAGAGCTATATAAATTGCTGTAGTTTTAAGCTTAAGTTTACCAACTGTATTGATTTTTTCAAAGAGAAAACTTCATAATTTGTTCATTTACTGATGGGACATTTTCCATTTCCCTGATTTCACTTTTCTCTATTTTTTCAGCCTTTTATTTATTTTGAATTTGTCTCTCTTTTTCTGACTCTTAGGGTAAAGCTTATTAAGTAATTGATTCTAATACTTTATTCTTCAAGATTTAAAGCTATAAATTCTGAGATGCACTTCATAAAATTTGATATGTTGTCTTTTTGTTGAATTTGTTTAAAATGCTAATTTCCCATTTGATTTATTATTTTACCCATGAGTTATTCAGAATCATCTTAATTTCAAAACATTCAGGGATTGGGAATTCCCTGGTAGTCCAGTTGTTAGGACTTGGAGCTCTCACTGCCGAGGGCCCAGGTTCAATCCCTGGTTGAAGAACTAAGATCCCACAAGCCGCGTGGTACAGCCAAAAAAAAAAAAAAAAAAAAAAAAAAAAAAAAATTCAGGGCTCTACTAAACCTCATTTTGTTACTGATTTCTAATTTAATTCCACTGTAATCAGAGAAAATAATATTATGATTTCAAGTCTTCACAACATGTTGAAGTTTTGACAGCCCACATGAGATCTACCGAGGTGAGTGTTTCATGTATATTTAAATGTCACATTCTGCATCTCTTGGGTTTAGTGTTCAAAAAATGTCAGGTTAAATTGATTGAGAGTGGTGTGCAAATCTTCTGTACCCTTACTAATTTATGGCATTCTTTTTCTACTAATTACTGAAAAGTACTGAAATCTCTAACCGTAAGTGTAAATATGTTTTATTTCTGTCAATTTTTATTTCATGTATTTTGAATCTCTTATAAAGTATCAATAAATACACATTTGGGGTTCTTGTACCTTCTGAGGAATGGATCCTTTTAACATATAAAATGTCCTTTCTCTCTGCTAATAATCCTTGTCTTGAAGTATAGTTTGCCTGATATCACTATAGCCATAGGAACTTTCTTTTGATAAGTGTTAATGTATATTTTTCCAACTATTACTTTTAACCAAATTTGTCTTTAAAGTGCCTATTTGTATGAAGCATATAGTTGGGTCTTACTATTTTATCCAATCTGACAATTTCTATGTATTGATGGTAGGCTTAGACCATTTATATTTAATATAATTACCGGTGTGATTTAAGTTTATTACATTACTATTTATTTTTTATTTGTTCTTTGTTCCTTTTTTTCCTGCCTTCAAATATAGTTATTTTTTTCCTATATTATCTCATTTTATGGACTTTAAGCTATACATATATATTTTGTGGTTGCTCTAGGAATGTACAGTATGTATTCTTAATTCATCATAGTCCACCATCAAATAATATTATACTATTCTAATTATACTATGTAATTTTATATATGATGTAACAAATGTAAGAGTATAATTTATTTATGTCTACTCTCGCTCATATTTCATGCTATTGTCATAAATTTTACTTCTACATATTATAAAATCCCACAATTTTTTTTGTTTTACACTATTCAACTGTCATTTATATAAATTTAAAAACCAGAAAATAGACTTTCATATTTATTCACACATTCACCATTTCTTAGTCTATTTCTTACTACTATCAAGCCCATCTGAACAGTTTTTTTAAAAGATACTGCATTTTTCAGTTCTAGAAAACATCTGGTGTTGGTACAAAGTTCCCAATACTCTCCTGAAATACTCAACCCCTCACATGTTATCCTGTAAATTGTTTTAAAATCATTGTCTCCTAACTCATTGACTCCTAACTCTGGGTCATCTAATAAGTCTGGTTTTGTTAACTGTTTTCTCTTAATTATACAATCATATTTTCCTTTTTCTTTGTATATTTCATAATTTTTCACAGTATTCTAGATGCTTTTTATAAAATAACAGTTGAGAACTGAATGTAATATTGTTAAGTTTTACTTATTACCCAGAGAGTCTATGCTCTTCTCTCAGTTAGGATGAATGATAATTCAGATTCCTAGTAGAACCAATTTGAGCTGGGACTGGCTGCAGCTTTAATTAGAGTGAATTCTTCTGTGATCAATTCAACCCCCAACTTCCCATCTCCAACCACAGCCATATCTTTTTGATCTTGTCAAAATTTGAGATAGGAAGAATTTGGGCTGCAATTCCAGATATTTTTGGTTCGGTTTACCTTTAGATTCAACCCCAGCAGTGTCCCATAATTCAAGAACCATTAGAATTTGCAGAACTATACATTTCTATAGGTTTTTTTCAACTAAGCCTCTACTCCTCTTTATGGCAAAATTCAAGGTGGATAAAATTATCAGGTTTAATGATTTAATTTTGCCTTTGGGGCTCTGTCAGATTCCTATCCCTTCACAAAAGCCCACACTGTCACTTGAGGACTGGATGATTTATATTCATCCCTTCAGTCTTTCCATTTATGGTAAGTCCTGCTTCATCCTATACTGAAATCTGGTTGGGAAACTGCCACACTCTTGACTCACCTATGAGAGGTTCATGTACCTATGGAAATCAGTTCACTAAGGCTTCCTTGATTCCACTGATTTTTTGCTAGCTCTATTTTTTTTTTTTAAGTGTGATTTTTATTCTTTACAGGTTTTTCTTATTCTTACCAGGGGACCAAAAAATTTTTGTGCCTTCCTATATGCTAACTAGAAGCAGAAATACTAGGAGAAAGTGCAATAAAATTTCTGGGGAAAAAACAAACAAACAAACAAAAAGAAATACTAGGAGATTTCCAGGGTAGATAAAACAGTTCTCTTTATAGAAAAGATACTCCCATGGAAGATAGCCAGTCTGACTCACCCCTTTGTGAAACAAACTTGGTCAAGGTAGAAGAAAAAACTTCAGAATTCTCCTCCATCTCAGTTTAGAAGGAATGACAATTTATGGAACAAAAAGAGGGCCTAATTATTTTTACAGAAAAATCTTTCATTCCACAATTAGAAATAAGACTACAAATGCAAACATCCCAGCTAGAATTGGTTTATTTAACTCTGAAAACCTAACATTAGATCATTCTATAATCAGAGGGAGGAAGCAGAGGGAGAATGAGGAAAGAAAGCAGCTCAGTATGGCTCATAACCAAACTCAGAGAAGGTGAAACTGTGCCAAAAAGGAATACTGAAGGTCTGTGAGTAAATTTCAACTTTTTCTAACACAGAGTTCGTTCTGTTATCTTCAACAATAAGTCAATAAAGCTGTGCAAAGAGACGTTTGTTGGCAATACGCATCACAAACATATATTCACAATGATGTTGTGCTTATTTAACATGGTAGGAAATTAAATCTTGGCATTATTTCAAACTTAGAAATACTTTCTCATACAGTCTTGACCGGATTCTAAACTATTCCCATAACACAATCCAGTGGCAGGACTAATTTCTTCGTGTGTATTCCCTTATTTCTCTTTACTTCCTAGTATTCATCTCTATGCCAGAGTAAATCCCAATCTTCTTAGTTTCTGCTAATGACTTATAACAACTTCTTTTCCTCCTTGAACTCATTACACATGATTTGGGGAGCCTTGACGGGTACAGAACAAGATGCTCAAATAAACCAAGGAGAACCCTAGTTCTCTAAGATATTCTAAGGAACAACTGATTTTGATCACATGCAGAAATATAAGACACCGAGTAGGTGTTATTTTTCCTCCCATCTTAAAAAGGACCTCTCCTGAGGATATCTCTCCAGTTACTAACCCATTTCTCTGCTCCCTTTTACAGCAAAATTCCAAACAAGTTGTCTATATGCACTGACTTCAATTATTTCATCAACAGTTCTCAAACCCACTCCAATCACATTTTTGTCCCAATCACTTCAATGGAAACTGTTCTTCCTAGATCATTAATGGCCTACCTATTGCCAAATCCAACAGACAATTCTAAGTTCATCTCTCACTTGACTTAGTGTAGCATTACTCCCCACTACTTTACCCATTTTCTTCACTTAGCTTCCAAGACACCACATCCTCCTGATTTTGTTCCTACACCACTGGCCAGACCTCAGTCTCCTTTGCTAATTGCTGCACTTTATGTCAACCTCTTAACACATTATAGTGACTGAGAATACAGATGTTGGCCCTCTTCCCTATCTATACTCATACCTTTGGTAATCATCCAGTTTCAAATCTTGAAATATTATCAACTCTTTCAATACTAAGTACTCTACCGACACCTGTCTTAGTTTGGGTTCTCTCAAAAACAAAGGCTGAGGTAAAGACTTGAATGCAGATAGTCTGTCTAAGAAATGACCTGAGGGAGCAGTGAGAGTATGAGATATGGAGGAAAAGCCAACATAAGAAATGGTATATTATCAAAGTCATCCCTAAGGACAACTGGGGTTCATTCTACTTAAACTCCCTGAGACAGGCGCACAGGAGGTCTCAGAACTGTCTGCCTATAGGATGAGAGGCAAGCTGTTATCCATCTGCTCCTGTCTCCCACTAGTTAAGGACTGCTTCTATGGACATTAACTTTCCCAAACCACAAGCCCATGCTTGCTTTCTGGTCTAGATGGCCTCCCACAGCAGAGAAATCGCTGGGGCTCACTTTCACTAAAAAGACAAATAACAAAACTTAACAATGGGCAAAGGTTTGAAGAGGCATTTCTCCAAAGAAATACCAATGGCCAATAAGCACATAAAAAGATGATCAACATCATCAGTCATTAGGGAAATATAAATCAAAACCACAAAGAAATAAAATTTTATACCAACTAGGGATGGTTACAATAAAAAAGGTAGGTATCAGGACAGATGTGGAGAAATTGAAACCCTCATACATTGCTGATGTAAATGTAAATTGTTGTAGTCACTTTTGAAAAACAATTTGGCAGTTCCTCCAAAAAGTTAAACATAGTTACCATATGACCCATCAATTCCACTCCTAGGTATAAAACCAAGAGGACTGAAAACACCTGCTTTCAGAAAAACTTGTAACTAATGTTCATAGCAGCATTATCCATAGTGGCCAAAAAGTAGAAACAATCTAATATCTATCAACTAATGAATGGAGAAACAAAATGTTTTATATCCATACAATGAAATGCGTATTATTCAGCTATCTAAAGAGATGAACTACTGATAAAGGACACAACATGGATGAACCTTGGAAACTTTATGCTATGGTAAAGAAGCCAGACACGAAAGGCCATATACTGTACGATTCCATTTTTATGAAATGTCTCAAACAGGCAAATTTATAGAAACAGAAAGCAGATTAGTGGTTCAGGGTCTAGGGGCAGTGGGAAACAGGAGTGACTGCTCATGGGTATGGAGTTTGGGGAAATGATGAGATTTTTTGGACTCAGATGATGATGATGGTTGCAGGGCCCTGTAAATGTACTAAAAATTACTGGATTGTACACTTTAAACAGGTGAACTTTATTGTATGTGAATTAGAGCTCGATGGAAAAATAGCTTAAACAAAAGAAAAAATATCAGGACACTGGTTAATGCCACTATGATGTATTAATACAAAAGATTCCAAACTGATTTCCTAATCCCATTCAGTTAGCACCTGACTTTTCATTTCAATTTATTTTACCACCTTCCTTCTCCCTTTAAAACCTTAAAATAAGTTACTTATACGCAACCCCATAATCTAATCCCAACTAAAGTTTTACAACTTTACTGAGCCAAATCCTTTGCTCAGGTGAGGCCCTTTACCTTACCACAGACTCCTCCTTTCCACCTGACACTTCAATATGCTAATTACTTCTTTGTTCTTTAAGTGGCGTTTTAAATGAAGCTGTCTATAAATAAAATGTTTTTATGCAGCGTGTACAGTGCCCTAGAAACTGAGCCAAAGCTGTTGAAAAGCATGACCTGATTTGCAAATCCTGGACACAAGTGCCCTAGTGCTTGAAATTCCACCATTATTTATTTTGGACACTCTCCAAACAACCTCTATTAAAATGCAAATCCACCTGGTGAAGACAAGGCCCTAATTTCTTAAGGTAAATTTCCTTACAGTATTTCCTAAGTTCAAGAGAAAAGGAGCTATAGAGAAGGAACCACGAGCAAAGAGCAGAAAAAGGTAGAAACCAGCAAATGAGCATGTGCGCGCGCGCGCGCGCACCCACACACGCACGCACGCACACACACACACACACACACACACACACGAGAGGCAGGTTTGAAATCATTTTTCTGTACAGCTAATGTGTTTGTTTTGAGGTTAACTTAGCCTAATTATGATTATAAACACCACAAACCTTCCAAAGAAAACCAGATCTTAACACCTTGTTACAGAAGGATTTTAAAAGCTTAATTAACACTTATAAGTAAAAGCTTAAAAATACCACCACTTGATCAAAGTCTTATGTATAAAAAGTTTCACTTTTAGAAGGATTCAGATTAATATCTTAGGTATATTTATAATTTTATTAACTCATTCTAAATTTTAAGTATATTTATAATTTTATTAACTCATTCTAAAAATCTCTTAGGGCTGAAGACATTTATTTTTTAAGTAAAATAGCATTATATATGTAGAGAAGAAGAGAAGCAAACCCAAATTTTAAGCTGCTTCTACTTCTAAATGTCCCACCTATACCTAAATCCTCTTGTGCTTATCTGATAGACAATGTGTGGAATTAGCCTTAATTTGTCAAACATTACTTTTGAAAGTACTTTTTTTAAGTAACAAATTTCTTTAAAATTCTCTGTAGAAAAGGAAGTGGGAAAATGTTGTGAGAACAGCTAAGAACTGCCAGGTGCTTTGTGCCAAATTCATTCACATACTGAACTCTGACATCCCTCTAAATTAGCTATTATATACACATTTAAATATAAACAAAGATCACAGGACAAACAAGAGGCAAGTCTTAAAGCTCCAAGTATAACAGTGTTCCATATCATCAACGATTCTCAATGAATGAAAGGACACCTTAGGTCCAAAAACATCAAGGACCCACATGATAATAATTACACTTTCAATATTCCTGTTGAGAAAACATTTATAGGCATATGTATGAGTTTGGGAGTCTTTTGCAATAAAACCCCATGGCCTATGGGTGGAAACAATTCTAAAATTTCAACAGAGATATTCCACCTATCCCAAAATGGATGACAGGGAAAAATGACATAGACACCATTAGAATAACTTCCCAGTTCACAATGACCCCTTCCTTTCTCCGAGAAAAGGTGACCACAAATCCATAAAATATTACAGTCAATGCAATTTTAAAAAATATAGCCCTTAAGGCAATACAATGGCACCAAAGACAGTCTTTTCAACAGATGGTACCAGAACAACCAATCACATTCAAAGGAATGAACCTAGACACAGAACTTATACCTGTCACTAAAATTAAATCAAAATTGATCACAGGCCTAAATGTAAAACATGAAACTATAAAACTCCTAGAAGACAACATAGAAGAAAACCTAGATGACCTTGAGTATGGTGATGATTTTTTAGATACAACATCCAAGGCACAATGCATGAAAGAAATAACTGATAATAAGCTAGACTTTGTTAAAACTATAAACCTGTTCTGCAATGTGAAGAGAATGGCAGGCAACAGACTGGCAGAAAATATAACTGGCCCTTCATATTCACAGGTTCTGCATCCTCAGATTCAACCAAACTTGGATCAAAAAAAAGCTTCCCTGGTGGCGCAGTGGTTGAGAGTCTGCCTGCCAATGCAGGGGACATGGGTTCGAGCCCTGGTCTGGGAAGATCCCACATGCCGCGGAGCAACTAGGCCCGTGAGCCACAATTGCTGAGCCTGCGCGTCTGGAGCCTGTGCTCCGCAACAAGAGAGGCCGCGACAGCGAGAGGCCTGCGCACCGCGATGAAGAGTGGCCCCCACTCGCCGCAACTAGAGAAAGCCCATGCACAGAAACGAAGACCCAACACAGCCAAAAATAAATAAATAAATAAATAAATAAAATTTAAAAAATTAAAAATTTGACAAAAAATCCCAGAAAGTTTCAAAAAGCAAAACTTGAATTTGCCACAAGCTGGAAACAATTTACATAGTATTTTCATCATACTTACAACAATTTACAAAGCATTTACATTGTATTAGGTATTATAAGTAACCCAAGGTGATTTAAAGTACATGGGGAAGGCTTCCCTGGTGGTGCAGTGGTTGAGAATCCACCTGCCAATGCAGATGACACGGGGTCGAGCCCTGGTCTGGGAAGATCCCACATGCCACGGAGCAACTAAGCCCGTGCACCACCAACTACTAAGCCTGAGCTCTAGAGCCCGCATGCCACAACTACTGAAGACCGCACGCCTAGTGCCCATGCTCTGCAACAAGAGAAGCCACCACAGTGAGAAGCCCGTGCACCGCAACGAAGAGTAGCCCCTGCTCGCTGCAACTAGAGGGAAGCCTGTGCACAGCAACGAAGACCCAACGCAGCCAAAAATTAAAAATAAATAAATAAATAAATTTTTAAAAATAAAAAATAAAGTATATAGGGAAGATATGCCTTGGTTACATGCAAATACTATGCCATTTTACATAAGGGACTTGAGCATCATCAGGTTTTGTTATCCTGGGACAAGGGAGGGTCCTCAAACTAATCCCGCCCCCTCCCCCATATGTGGGAGAACTGTATTTGCAAAAGATACAACTGATAAAGGACTGTTATTCAAAGTACACAAAGAACTCTGAAAACCCAACAAGAAAACAAACAATCCAATTAAAAAATTGCGAAGATCCTAACACTCTCACGTCACCAAAGATATACAGATGGCAAATAAGCACATGAAAAGATGCTCCACATCATAAGTCATCAGGGAAATGCAAATTAAAACAAGATATCACTGTAAACCTATTAGAATGGCCAAAATCTGGAACACTGACAACACCAAATGCTGGTGAGGATGTGAAACTCTCATTCAGTGCTGGTGGAAATGCAAAATGGTACAGCCATTTTGGAAGACAGCTTGGCAGTTTCTTACAAAACTTAATGTACTCTTACCATACAATCCAGCAATCATGCTCTTTGGTATTTATCCAAAGGAATTGGAAACTTATGACCACAAAAAAAACCTGCAGGTGTATGTTTATAGCAGCTTTATTCATAACTGCCACTACTTGAAAGCAATCAAGATGTCCTTCAGTAGGTGAATGGATAAATAAACTGTGGTACATATTCAGAGGTTAAGAAGAAATGTGCTATCAAGCCATGGAGGAACCTTAGATGCATACTGCAAAGAAGAAGAAGCCTGAAAAAAACATACACACATATGTGATTCCAACCACATGATATTCCAGAAAAGGGAAAACTATGGAGACAGTGAATAGATCAGAGGTTTCCAGGGGTTGGGCGTGGAAGGAGGATGAACAGGCAGAGCACAGAGGATTTTTAGGGCAGTGAATCTACTCTGTAAGATACTATAATGACAAATACATGCCATTATACATTTGTCCAAATCCACAGAATGTGCAACACCAAGAGTGAACCCAAATGTAAACTATGGACTGTGGGTGATACTTACGTGTCAATGTAGGTTCACTAACTGCAACAAACGTACCACTCTAGTGGGGGACGATGATAATAGGAGAGGCTATGCATATGTGGGAACAACGTTGTATATAGGAAATCTCTGTACCTTAGGCTCAATTTGGCTGTGAACCTAAAACTGCTCTGAAAAAAAAAAAAAAAAAGTATATTTTGAAAGAGAACAACTAGTCCTGATGTTTTACTTATTATGAAGAAAAGAATGGATGCAGATGAACTGGAAGACTTACAATCTCTGTCAGTGGTACTCATATTCCAACATGGAACCACTTAGTTTTAAATAATACCTCACTCTAAGTCACCTCTTTTAATTATCTGAAAAAAAAATTTTTTAAAGCTAACTCAAGCAAACTGGGACACCATGCTGCCCAAAATTTGACATTTCCTGGGACTATGAGGATTTTTTTTATAGCAGACATGTGATTGGTTATACACTTGGAAATCTTGAAAATCTGTTAAGCCAGAATCATCTGTACCATATTCTTTGGTATTTTAGTGGTCTCAGTAAAGCATTTGCATTAGGTGCCTATTAACAGCTCTAAACCTGCCTCCTGAGGAAACCACAAGCTTTATAATAGCAAGTACCCCTGTAGAGAAGGAATGCTTGGCTAGTCAGACATAAATACTTATCACTTTCTTAATCTGACAATAAACATACCATTCTCTCAACTGATTTCCAGAGCATCAATAAGCAAAATAGAATTCTGATATGCCATTCTTTCATTAGAAAGCAAAATCCTGAAACTGTCTGCTACTCGGCTAGATAAACTCCAAATTAGAACAGTGATGGTTAGAGGAGTATAAAAAATACTGTCTCCGTCTATGTCTATTTTACCCTTAGATCAAGTAAGAGTACCAAAAAAAAAAAAAAATATATATATATATATATATATGTGTGTGTATACATATATGTGTGATATATATGAATATATATAATATTTTGAAACACACTAGCCTATCCTCATGTATGATCCATCTTTGCTGAGTTTTTTGTATATTATACCATCCTATTTTTATTAAAATACATATATATTAAAAAAAGAGCCTGAGAGTCATGGAATGTGTTGTTAAATTACTGTCAACAATACTGTCCATTCATTACTCAACAGCTCTTACATAAGGGAATTTACATTTTAGAAATCATTTAGAAATTAATGCAAGGAAAATCTTTGAATCCTTTGGAGAACTTGAGATGTATTTCTTTACTCAGGGTAATGAGAACCTTGGCTCCCAGGAAGCTTAGCTAAATCTGATGTTCTATCATAGCTAAATTACTTTAACGTTATATATTTCCTCACTCCTTTCCTTGGATCTGATTTTGTATTTCTATTAACTAGTATTCACATCCTATTAAAAGTCACCTTGAATCTTATTTTTAAGAAGAAATAGTTTTAAAAAACAAAGTCAGACTAAACACACAGGGATCTTAATAAATAACTCTATCATATGGTGAAAAAAATAAAAGAAAAACTGTTAAGGCTGCCCTTGAATTATCATTTGAAAATATCTCCAAATAGACCCCCAAAGTGCTAGAAAGTTATACAGAAAGCTAACTGCATAAGTATAGAGGCTGAATGGCACAATGGATCCTGGCAAAAGAATGCCTATGTGTCTCAGCTTATTTGTTTATCAGAATAAAGGTAGGGCTACTTATAGACTAGGAAAGTAGGACCTCAAATATTTATTCTTTGTCCTCACTTGAGCCTAGAACAGTTCTTAGCACAAGGTAGGCGCTTAAATGCTGTTGTAATATCTAACTTCTAAGCTAGAAGAGAATAGAATCTAGATTCTATATTATCCTCCAAAAATCTACCTCAAATCCTTGCTCCTACATGGTAAGCAGACTATATAGGTGAGACACTGTAGTGCAGGAAAAAACTGTACTCCATAAACTGATACACTGGAACCTCTTCACCTTGTATACAATTCAAAGAACTAAACACTCTACTCTGAAGAAAGTGCCTAATACTAGTATATATGCCAATGCCCGGCAGAAGATAGTAGATTAAAAGTAGAACTTTGTTTTTTTAAGGTATGATGAGTAGGTCTAAATTAATTTGTCAAGTATATGCTGAGAATCTATTCATTATGTGTTAAGTACTATGCTATGAAAATAACAGATGGAAACACTATAAAATCCCATCAATAATAAACTACAGCAGAGCTACATAAAATTACAAAACCATTAAAATGCTGTCTTTTTATGCAGAAATGGAAAACTCATAATAAAAAGAGGACAAAGTTAAGAACAATTTTTTTAAAACAAAAAGTATATAATCTTATGCACACATACACAGGCTTAAGAAAAAACTAGAAACACAACAAAATAGAATAGTAATTATCTCAGAGGTGGAACTGCATGTAATTTTTATTTTCTATTTTGAACCTCTCCTTAGTTTAAAAAAATGTCTACACACACAAATATTCCCAACTGATTTTCAACAAAGATGCAAAGCAATTCAATAGAGGAAGAATACAGCCTTTTCAAGAAATGGTGCTGGAGCAGCTGGATACCCAGAGGCCAAAAAGATATCCTTGACCGAAATCTCACACCTTATACAAGAACTGACTCAAAATGGATTAAGATTTAAATGTAAAATGATAGAACTTTCAGAAGAACACACAGAAAATTTTCAGAATACAGGGATAGGCAAAGAGTATTAAGCACCAACCATCAAGAGTGATAAATTGGACCTCATGAAACTAAAAACTTTTGCTCTGCAAAAGACCCTGTTAAAAAAATATTTGCAAACCGCATATCAAGAAAGGATCAGTATCTAGAATATATAAAGAACTCTCAAAATGCAACTGTAAAAAAAAAAAAAAAAACAACTAGAAAGTGGATGAAAAACAAGAACAGACATTGCACTGAAGAGATATACAGATGGTGAATAATCATATAAAGGATATTCACCATCATTAACCATCAGGGAAATGAAAATTAAAATATGATGAGATACCACTATGTACCAGAAAGAACGGATAAAATAAAAAGTAGTAAGAAAGTAAGAAATAGTAACACCATCAAATACTGGCAAGGATGTGGAAAAACTGGATCTCTCATACACTGCTGGTGAGAATAATGCAAACTAGTACAGCCACTCTGGAAAGCACTCTGACAGCTTCTTATAAAATTAAACTACACAACACAGCATTACACTCTTAGACATTTATCCCAGAAAAATGAGAACTTATCTCCACAGAAAAACCCGTACATGAATGTTCATAGTCCAAAACTGGAAACAACCTAGATGTCCTTCAACATGAAATAGTTAAACAAACTGGTAGTACATCCATATTGTGGAACACCACTCAGCAATAAAAGTCAATGAGCTATGGGCTTCCCTGGTGGCACAGTGGTTGAGAATCTGCCTGCTAATGCAGGGGACACGGCTTCGAGCCCTGGTCTGGGAAGATCCCACATGCCGCGGAGCAACTGGGCCCGTGAGCCACAACTACTGAGCCTGCGTGTCTGGAGCCTGTGCCCCGCAACAAGAGAGGCCGCGATAGTGAGAGGCCCGCGCACCGCGATGAAGAGTGGCCCCCGCTCGCCGCAACTAGAGGAAGCCCTCGCACAGAAACGAAGACCCAACACAGCCAAAAATAATTAATTAATTAATTAATTAATTAAAGGTGCTAATAATTTTTTAAAAAAGTCAATGAACTATTACTATAAGCAACAACTTTGATGAATTTCCAGGGAATTAGGCAATTAGCCAATCCCAAAAGTTATATACTGTATGATTCCATTCATACAGTTTTTTTTAATAAGATGTTGCTGGGGTTTTTTTGTTTGTTTTTAATTTTTATTTATTTATTTTTATTTTTGGCTGTGTTGGGTCGTTTCTGTGCGAGGGCTCTCTCTAGTTGTGGTAAGCGGGGGCCACGCTTCATCGCGGTGTGCGGGCCTCTCACTATCGCGGCCTCTCTTGTTGCGGAGCATAGGCTCCAGACGCGCAGGCTCAGTAGTTGTGGCTCATGGGCCCAGTTGCTCCGCGGCATGTGGGATCTTCCCAGACCAGGGCTCGAACCCGTGTCCCCTGCATTGGCAGGCAGATTCTCAACCACTGCGCCACCAGGGAAGCCCCCATTCATACAGTTTTGAAAAGACAAAAAGGGAGGGAGGGAAGTATGGGAAGGAGATGTTATTGTAGTAATAAAAGGGCAACAACAGGGATTCTTGTGATGATGGAACTATTTTGTATCCTATCAATTTCAATATCCTGGTTGTGATACTGTACTATAATTCTTCAAGATGTTGCCTCAAGGGGAAAAAATCTCACTATATTATTTCTTAAAACTGTATGTGAATCTACAATTATCTCAAAATAAAAGGCTTAGCTCCAAAGAGAAGCCCAAAATGCAACATTAATAAACTAAGGGAAGAGAGAAAAATGCTAGCATTTTTACTTTTATTTAAAAAAGAAAAAATTTAGTTAAGCTAACCAAAATATCCAAAAATAATTAGAAGAGTTTATATATTTAAGTTTTAAATAAATAGCTAAGCACTTTTTAAAAGTTACAATGCAAACTAAACTCTTAGAAGAAAACATAGGGAAAAACTTCACGACACTGGATTTGGCAGTGAGTTCCTGGCTATGACACCAAAAGCAGAGGCAACAAAAGAAAAATTAGACAACTGGATTTCATCAACATTAAAAAAATTTTGTGCCTCAAGCCACTATCAACAGAGAAAAAGGTAACCCACAAAATGGGAGAAAATATTTGCAAATCATATATCTGGGTAAGGGATTAACATCCAGAATACAGAGAACTCCTAAAGCTCAACAACAACAGAACAACCAGATTCAAAAATGAGCAAAGACATCTCTCCAAAGAAAACATATAAACAAGCATATAAAAAGATGTTCAAAAATCACTCATCATTAAGGAAATGTAAATCAAAATGATGAGATACCACCTTCACACACATCAGGATAGCTACTATCCAAAAAAACAAAACAAAACAAAACAAAACAGAAAGGGAGTGTTGGCAAGGACGTACTGAAATTAGACCTCTCATTAGACCACTTGTGCTCTGTTGGTGGAAATGTAAAATAAAATAGTACAGGTAACTGTGGAAAACAATATGGCAGTTCATCAAAAAACTAAAAATGAGATTATCATATGTTCCAGCAATTCCATTTCTGCGTATATACCCAAAAGAATTGAAATCAGGGTCTTGAAGAGTAGTATCTGTACACCCATATTTATGGCAGCATTATTCACAATAGCTAAAACATGGAAGCAACCCAAGTGTCCATGACAGATGAATAGTGAAGCAAAATGTGGTACATACAAAGGAATATTCAGCCTTAAAAAGGAAATCCTGACATATGCTACAACACAAATGAACTTTGAGGACATTATGCTAAGTGAAATATGCTGGAACCAAAAGGACAAATATTATACGATTCTATTTTTATGAGGCACTTAAAGTAGTGAAAATCATAGAGAAAATTAAGTAGAATGGTGGCTGCCAACAGCTGGGAGGAAGAGGAATGGAACAGGGAATTACTGTTTAATGCGCAGAGTTGCAATTTTGCAAGATGAAAAGAGTTCTGGAGGTGGATGGTGGTGATTGATGCACAACAATATGTACTTAATACCACTAAACTGTACACTTAAAAATGGTTAAGACAGTAAAGTTTATGTTATGTGAACTTTATCATAATCTAAAAAAAATTTAAGTTATAAATCCAAAGAAGGGAAAACTTCTCAAATATCTGGGGAAGCTTCAGTGGAAACAATGGTACTTGAGCTTGGCTGGATGGTGAGAAGAGGCAAAAAAATAAAAGTATATTTTTTAAAATGTGAGATTACAAATTGCATGCTGCTTTAGTATAACTCTTTCCATGAAACTTCTTGGCTCAAATATTGATGCTTTTCTTTTTATTTGTAAACTGAGCTGTATTGCAGTTATTTCTAAAATTAAAAACAATCATCTATGACAAACTAGCATGTGCCAAAGGAAAAAGAAAAGGTGTATTAACTCAAGGTGTCCTCACTTACCTGAACCCAGAACTTTTTTTCTATAACATCTATTAAAAATATTTGGAAAATAGTGCTGTTCTAGCTGCCAGTTAGAAGTATAGTTCTGGGGAGGGGGGTGAGGAGAAACAAAGGAAAGAAGGATTTAGTTTTAGGGATCTAATGCACAGCATTATGATTGACTATAGTTAACAAGTATTATATACTTGAAAGTTGCTAAGAGAGTAGATCTTAAATGCTCTCACCACAAAAAGGAAAAGGTGAGTATGTGAGGTGATGGAAGTGTTAGCTACCCCAAAGGTAGTAATCATATGGCAATACATGTGTATCAAATCAACCCACTATACACCTTAAACTTACACAATGTTACATGTCAACTGTATCTCAATAAAGCTGGGGGAGGGGGAGGGAAGATGAGAATTGAAAGGAGGCACAAAATAAACATTTAGCAAATTAAAAAAAAATAGTGCTATTCTACAGAAACTATCTACTTCCGAACATACCTAGTAAAATTCTGGTATAAGGGAAAAAAAAGCCAGAGTCAGGAAACCTGGATTTTTTTTTTTTTGGCCACACCACGCAGCTTGTGGGATATTGGTTCCTCGACCAGGGATCAAACCCAAGCCCATGGCAGTGAAAGCGCCAAGTCTTAACCACTGGACCACCAGGGAACTCCCTGGATTTATTTTTTGAATCTCACTTATGTCACTAATAAACTAAATGACCTCTAGGATTTCACCTCTCCCTCTGGGCCAAAAGTTTCCCCTTCTGTTAATTGAAAAGAAAAGAGTGGTTACTTAGACTAGACTGTTTCTAAGTCGCTTTCAGTGATAAAATCCACTGAATATGAGGAAAATATCAGCATTCTGGGGAACGTCTTTCATTTATACCAAATTATCTATTAAGTATATTAAAAGGAAGGACAAGATCAAGGTCAGTGAAACATGTAAATTGACAAAAATAAACTCTAGGGTATAAGCAGTGGCAAAGATCTCTTGGGAAACATTTACTACGTGTATAAACTACATAGCTAGAGAGTTTACTATTATGATCAAATAAAGGACCAAAATAACTATCATTAAAAGATATACATAATACTACTGTGCATCACACTAAATACTAAGAGTTCAAGGAAAATGTTTGTAAGTAGTAGTATTTTTCTCAGAAATAAATCAAAAAGCAGTAAAGGAACAAGGTTCAAGAAGCCATTCTCATACCACTTAAGTCACCTTCGAGAGGCAGTTACGGGGCGGAACAGTGATAGAAGGATTCTACTTAAATCAACCTCAGAATTTAGCAAGTTTTCTTGTTCCCTTTCCAATTCCCCCAGCCAGACAATGCTAGAGAAAGAAAGTGTAGTATGATTAAATGGAAACTCCTGGGCAATCAGACTGCTATCCTAATGTTGGAGGATGATCTCAAGCAACAAAAGGAAATGAGGAAACAGACATTTCTCCAAAGAAGACACACAGATGGCCAAGAGGCATATGAAAAGCTGCTCAACATCACTAATTATTAGAGAAATGCAAATCAAAACGACAATGAGGTATCACCTCACACCAGTCAGAATGGCCACCATCAGAAAATCTACAAACGACAAATGCTGGAGAAGGTGTGGAGAAAAGGGAACCCTCTTGCACTGCTTGTGGGAATGTAAATTGATGCAGCCACTATGGAGAACAGTATGGAGGTTCCTTAAAAAACTAAAAATAGAATTACCGTATGACCCAGCAATCCCACTACTGGGCATATACCCAGAGAAAACCATAATTCAAAAAGACACATGAACCCTAGTGTTCACTGCAGCACTATTTACAACAGCCAGGTCATGGAAGCAACCTAAATGCCCATCGACAGATGAATGGATAAAGAGGATGCAGTACATATACATACAATGGAATATTACTCAGCCATAAAAAGGAACGAAATTGGGTCATTTGTAGAGACGTGGATGGACCTAGAGACTGTCATACAGAGTGAAGTAAATCAGAAAAACAAGTATTGTATATTAACGCATATATGTACAATCTAGAAAAATGGTACAGATGAACCGGTTTGCAAGGCAGAAATAGAGACACAGATGTAGAGAACAAATGTATGGACACCAAGGGGCGAAAGCGGGCAGGGGGTGGTGATGGTGGAATGAACTGGGAGATTGGGATTGACATATATACACTAATATGTGTAAAATAGATAACTAATAAGAACCTGCTGTATTAAAAGAAAAAGGATATGAGGGAAGAATTTTACAGTTAAAATGATAGGTTACTGGGACTTCCCTGGTGGCACAGTGGTTAAGAATCCGCCTGCCAATGCAGGGGACACGGGTTCGAGTCCTGGTCTGGGAAGATCCCACATGCCGCAGAGCAACTAAGCCCATGCGCCACAACTACTGAGCCTGCGCTCTAGAGCCCACGAGCCACAGCTACTGAGCCCGCATACCACAATTACTGAAGTAGTAGTTGTGCCTAGTAGAGGTAGGAGCCTGTGTGCCTAGATCCCGTGCTCCGCAACAACAGAAGCCACCACAATGAGAAGCCTGAGCAATGCAACGAAGACCCAATGCAGACGAAAATAAATAAATTAATTAATTTAAAAAAAAAAAAGATAGGTTACTAAGTACTTCTCAGGATGCATACTAAATTATAATACATGAGACTATACAATTTAATATATTTATAATTCAATTTTCACAAAAGTGCTATTACTTGTTCATCTATAATTATATACCTAGAAGATATACCACACCATCTAAAAATCTATTAGTAATTTTTAAAAAGTCTTCAGTAGAATGCAGTAGGTAATAAATAATTAAAATCAATCTCCTCCCTCCATTTAAGTATCCAGATAAGAATACAATGAAAGAAATAGCCCCATTCATAACAGCAGCAGCTCTCACCTTCCCTCCATTAAGTTTTTTGGAAATAAGCTTAATGAAAAAATATACATAATTCTTAACAATAACAAAAAATATGCATACTAATAAGAAACATGGATATGACAAGAAAAAAATCATAAAATCCACTGAAGGGCATAAAGTATTAAATAAATGGAAAATTTACTTTCCTAGAAAGAGATAGGCTATTGTAAAGGTATCAGTTACTTCTTAAACTATCTATAAATTCAAGCACTCTCAATCAACATACCAACAAGAAGTATTTTTAGAACTTAATGATTCAAGTTCACCTGGAAAATTTTTTCAAAACTAGAGTAATAAACTGACACTTCCAGCTATTAAGCATACTATAATGAGGAGGGGTGGAAAAATCAAGTGAGCATAGTATTATAACAAAAACACAATAAATAAAAAAGAAGACTTTCATATAGATTAAGTATATTTGGGAATTTTCTATCGATAAAGATAGAATTTTAGAAGTAAAAAAGATGATTTTTTCAACAAATGGTGTTACAACAACTGGTTAGAAATTTGGAGAGAATCAATCTAGATAATTATTTCACTCCTTAAGCCAAAGTAAGAAAACTTAGATTATTATTTTTATAATCTTGGCATTAATCCTTTCTAAGAATACCCTTAAACCCAAAAATGCACAGACTGACAAATATGACTACATTAAAATTTAAACTTCTAAATAGCAAACACCATAACCAAAGCATATAAGTAACAAGTCAACTAAATCCATGTAGAACACAAAAAGCATACAAATATGTAATATTCCTAAAAGAATTTTTACATTTAACTTGCCAACATCACAGTTAGTAAGTTGCAACCTGACTCCAAAGCCTATGTTATATATATACTATACTATGCTGCCTGTCTCAGATTTGCACAAGTACTTTAGCTAATATCCAATTTGTTCAAGAATGCTCATAAAGAGGTACTCTCATATACAACTGGTGGAAGTATAAATGGATACAAACTCTTCAGAGAGAATTTGATTCTATCAATTTCAACTACACACATAGCAAATGCACTTTAGGTATTTATCCACCAGAAAAAATTCATACAAGTGTAAAAATTTACATGCAAAGAATACAAGAATAAACTTATATTCTGTACAGCATTGTCATGTATATGAAACAAAATTCATATTTATGGCAAGACAAGAGAAATTTAAATGTAAAATTTTTCTCTGCCCTCTCCTCACACTGTGCATTGTGTATCCACATTATGCATTGACGAAACCTCCCCCATCAGCAGGAATACCTGCTCAACCATAAACAGCAACATTCTGCCAGCATCAACACGACAACTCAAAGGATACCATTCCTTCTTGATCTTGTAAAGGGTCACATGACCCACCACAATAGCACTTAAATCTGGATTATGTAAACTGTCAATAATTTATCATACAGCCCTCTGTCTCAAAAAAAACTTATATACTATGTGTTGACTTCTAATAGGTGGAATAGTTCTCAGAGCTTTCTGAGATGCTCTTCCCAGGTTATAATCCTCAAATTTGGCTCAAATATAATTTTCCAATTCTTAGATGGACTGATTAATTTTTCATCAACATGTATAACAACCTAGAAACAATTCTAAAGCTAATTAACACATATACATACCTACTATATCCCCTTATATATAAATGAAATATATCTTCCATTTTTATTTAAAGATACTTACACATGTACACACATGCACACTTACATGTTGGAATACATACAGAAGTCTTCAGAAGAATAAAAAACACACTGAGGATCTCTGGGAAGTGGAATTATAGGGAATTTTCATCTTCTATATTATAAATTTCTGTATTTGAATTTGTATAACAAGTAAGAAAAAAAAAATTAAGGTAATTGTTTTAGCCCTTTGCCTAACAAAAGCCTCTCAGTGCTTGTACCTTGTCCAGCCCTCCAAGCCTACCCTAAAGTATGTCACTCTATAGATACCTAAAAGATTGAATTGATAGAAACGGTACTGATTTCAATAACCAAGTTCAAAAAAGATAAAGAAGATAGACAGACTCTCAGCGTTTCTGGCTTGGGAACAATTTTCAAAAGAAAGAGCATACAGGACATTATGCTGCTATCAGGTATCTCTGACCCATCGAACTGCAACTACTATACACAGTCTCTGATATTCTTCAGCTAGCCCCAGGACAATTAACTAAATCTTTTCAAGTCCCCAGAGATTAACAGGGCACCCAAAGAATCCGTTTGTTGCCACCAGGATCCTTATCTTTTCCTAAAAGACTGAGAGTAAATCTACTCTAGCCACAAAAAGATATCCCAATATGCCTCTAAAATCACTTCCAAAATCTCCAGGGATGGGGGAAGTCAAACCAACTTATTCTAGACTGGGTGATAGCCTTGGCAAGGAGATTCATTTTTAGATTACACGTTTCTTGTGTTGGCCCTAATACAAATGACACAACTTTCTCCCACCCCAGCCCACAGCATTCTAGAATTGGTCTAAGGTTTGAAATTCCAAGGACACAATTATCAAGAAAATAAGATACATGCTCCAAACTTTGGGATTATATAAACAATAAAACCTTCATATGGAAAAATACAATTGCACCAAAATCACTGCATTCATACTAAAATCGAGCCCCAACATTATCTCCACAAGGAACCTATCCAACATAGACCATAAACGTACTGATTCATTCCATCCACCTTTCATATAGTAACCTTGAATTGCTAAGGAATGAAATATTTCACCTAAGTATATTTTACCATGTGCTACATTTTAGAATTTTATCCCTTTAGAAATACGTCAAAAATTAACTGGACTACAGGGACTTCTGGCTGAAAATGTCTGATCAAATGTTTAACTCATCTCCCTCACCAAAAAAAAAAAAGTACAGAAACAAAACTAGTTCTCACTATCAGAAAAAAGTTACAAATATGGAAAGGGAAAACACTAGAATGAACTCTGTGGTGCTGGATTAGAACCAGAAGTACCATTGCGAAATCATTCTATATTTACAGAAATATAGATGTAAATGTGAATGTGTACGTGTGCGCACATAAAAATATCCCCTACCTCTATATGCTAAGAAGGCCAGGTGCAGCAACACCCCAAGAGCAATGAGCACAAGAAGTGCCCCAATCTTGGCTTCTAAGTACCATCTTCCACTAAAAATAACTGGAGCAAGTTTGAAGTTAAGTCTGGAACAGCATATTGTGCTAGATACAAAAAAGTGCTCAAAGAAGGAAGAGGTATGTCAAAAAGAAAATAAACCAGCTGGAAGGGGTTCCCACTAGCCTAATCAACAACAATTTAAGTACCAAAATAAATGATAGTAGATTATAACTCAGTGAATATAATAGGTAATCATGAATAGACAGAGATGTAAATAAAGGAATACATTAAAAATCTGATGAGGAACAAAATATTTACATAGTTTCAACACCTAGCCCAAAAATATTTATTAATTACAAATGAGAAAGGAGTACCTTGACATAGGCGATGTCTGGCACTTACAACCTTAATCACATAACCAATTCCTATCAATAGTGGGACAACTGAAATTGCCTGGCACCTGATAAGATACAGGAGAAGAATGCAACATCACTTCCATGATAATCCTGCCAAAGATCTAATAATGAAAATCTAATCAAAATCTAATTAAAATGTCAGAGAAATGCAAATTAAGGGTTATTCTACAAAATAGCTAGAGCTATAATCTTCAGTGTCAAGTCAGTCCCCTGAAAGTAAAGATAAAAACTGTTCCAGATTAAAGAAGACTAAAGAGACATGACAACTAAACGCAATACATGATTCTACTTTTAATCTAAAAGACATTGGGACAATTTGTCAGACTGAGATGTTAGTAATGTATTCTTGTTAACTTTCTAATTTAATAGTTATGATGTTATTATGTAGGAGAATGCCCTTGTTTGTAGGAAATAAACATTAAAGTATTTGGGGGTGATGAGGCATCAGAGATGGACAGCTTACTATCAAATGGTTCAGGAACAAAAAAAACTCTTTGTACTATGCTACTAACTTTTCTGTGTATCTGTCATTGTTCCAAACTTTAAAATATGAAAAAAAAAATTACAAAAAAAAAAACTATAGTGGCACTAAAAAACCTAGGAGGGGTACATCTACAGATAAGAACAGAAAGGAATTTGTAGAGAATAAAAAGTGGATTGGGGGGCTTCCCTGGTGGCGCAGTGGTTGAGAATCTGCCTGCTAATACAGGGGACACGGGTTCGAGCCCTGGTCTGGGAAGATCCCACATCCCACATGCTGCAGAGCAACTAGGCCCGTGAGCCACAATTACTGAGCCTGCGCATCTGGAGCCTGTGCTCCGCAACAAGAGAGGCCACGATAGTGAGAGGCCCGCGCACCGCGATGAGGAGTGGCCCCCGCTCGCCGCAACTAGAGAAAACCCTCGCACAGAAACGAAGACCCAACACAGCCAAAATAAATAAATTAATTAATTAAAAATAAATAAAATAAAATAAAATTTTAAAAAAAGTGGATTGGGGCGGGGGGCGGGGGGTGGGGGGGTGGAAAGGGCGGATGACAACAAAACACATCTGAAGAACCAGATACACAAGACAAGTATAAAGTGGGATCTCCAAAAAGGATAAGTTTTCTTAGCAAGAAGCATTGGAAGAAGTGTGTGTCCCGGGCAGTCAGCCAGGTAATAAAACCATAGTAGAACAGCTGCATGGCTAAGGCCTCCAGCACAACTCTCTGTACTGTGGGAGATCTGACATTTGGACAGTATAACTGTGAAATAGGGGAATATTATCTCCTGAGGGACAGGAAATATGAGTAAGAGGACAAGCTACCCTAAGGAGAAACCCATTAGCTAAATATACCAAAGACAGAAAAACTGGGATTCACTTGGGCTGGGGAAATACACTTAAATGACCAATACAGTATAGTCTGGACCATCATATAAAACTTTACCATGAAAAAATCTAACATTTGAGGAAAAACCAAAAGCATGATGGATATACCAAGCACAAGAACAAACTTCCTATATTGTTAACAGAGCAAACAGAAGTCAATGTAAAAGTAATATATATCCCAGAGATTCAAGAGCTTATGTGTGGACCAAAAATACAACCAAAAAATAAAAATCAACTACTATGAAAATGCAAAGCAAGAGTTCTTAGAAATTCTATTTTCCTTCCCAAAAAAGTAATGAAATAATTGAAAAGAACTGAAGACCAAATTAATGAGCTAAACAATCAAGCCTCAGGATTCTCCCAGAATGAAAAAAAAAAAAAAAAAAAAAATCAAAGCAAGTAACAAAAGCTCCACAAATCCCAACATCCACCTAAGTTCTCAAAGTGTGGTCAATGGGCCCTGGAAGTCCTGGGAGACTTTCAAGGACTTTTCACGGTCAATACTATTTTCATCATCATATTAAAACATCATTTGCCCTTTCCCACTATACTGACAGCAACGGTGGGTAAAATCGCTAGCATCTTAGCACAAACACAGTGACATCAAGCTCGACTAGCACCATTACATATTCCCAGATTTCTTTTCAAATGCCACTTTCACTTAAGTATACCTTTAATGAAGCAGTAAAAAAAATTTTTTTTTTTTTTAGTTTGGTCGTGCCGTGTGACTTGCGAGATCCTAGTTACCTGAGCAGGGATCGAACCCCAGCCCTCTGCAGTGAGTCCTAACCACTGGACCGCCAGAGAATCCCCCTCCCAAAATAATAATTTTATTAAGTCTCAACTCTTCGATACATGTCTTCTTCATATTCTATGTGGAGAAATAGCAATCTTGAGGAAGAGCACTTGTGTATATTACTTTGAGTTGTGAACTAAATTAGCCTTTTTTTAATGGAACATTTTGACCTTAAAGAGAGAATGAGAAATTATGGTTATATAGACTTAGGAATTTGGCACACATTTTCTCAAAAATAAACCAAGTAAGCCTGTAACTTCAAGGGAAAAACACTGACAGTATTTGTTACCAATGATTAATATTCGAGCTTCCAAGTGAAAATTTAGAATTGTGGAAAACTTGTATCTGCCACCCTGAGCTTTACAGCTTCGTATTAAGGACTTCTGATGAGATTACTGGTGACATTAACAACTTTTTTGGTTTTGTTACTGCATAATGAAATGTGTCAACTCTGGGGAAAAAATGTATAACTCAATGAACCTGTATTTCCCAAACAACCAATACACGGTGTTACAAAATCATAAACAGGTGAAAGATTCATTCAAAGTGCAAGGTATACCACGGATTTTCAGATAACAAGAAATGGAAAATTCAGTGATATGGTTTCAGATTCAACACTGCAGCTCTCCTTTAAAAAACTACCACTTGTCAAATGTTGGCTAAAATACCTCTTCCTTTTCCAACCATGTGTCTGTATAATACAGGATTTCTTCATATACTTCAACCAAAACAATATATTGCAAGATTGAATGCAGAAGCAGATATGAGAATCAAGCTGTTTTCTATTCAACCAAACACAAGAGACTTCCAAATACATATAACAATGCCACTCTTTGCTAAAGATTTGTTTTGGAAAACAGGTTTTTTAAAAAAACCTAATTTAATTTTTTTAATTAAAAATATTTTTATTAAAAGAGGGTTACACTAACAGGCAATGGTTTATTATTTTTTAATTAATTTTTAAAAATTTGTAATACAGGAAATATAATAAATATAACCCACATAAACTAAAGCTCTGTGGGGTTCTTAGTAAATTTTAAGAGAGTAAAGGGATCCTAAGACCAAAGAGTTTGAGAACAGCTGCCTTAGGGCTAGTTACTATTACTTGTAATTATACTATGCTATAATAGAGTGAATCCTCCTAAGGACAAATAAAATGTATAAGGCACTCATCCGCAAAGCAAGTTGTCTGAGACTACTCTATTTTTTTTAATTTTTTATTTGTATACAATTTTTAAAGGTTACTTTCCATTTACACTTATTACAAAATATGGGCTATATTTCCCATGTTGTGAGACTACTCTGTTTTCTAAGTTACTCAGACTTCTTTTCCACTCTTCTATTCCCTCACTGTATTGGGTTGGCCAAGAAGTTTGTTTCGGTTTTTCTGCAACATCTTATGAAAAACCTGAACGAACTTTTTGGTCCACCCAATACGATAGGCCCTAGCTTCATGATGCTGTCAGTGTGCTTTCTCACCTCTTCTAGTACATCAAAAAGGCAGGAAACAGCTCAGTATAATCAAAAACAAACGGGCTCTAAATAAGGATGTCCCTATGAATGAAGTCCCCAGATTTTATTACATCTGTTTTGATTACTTAAATGTCTCTTTTATTATTTTCTAGTTCTTCTACTACACTCTATATACCTTAAGTCATAGGTAGATAAATAACCTCCAGATAAGTAGAATCTTCTTTTATTAACTTAACTTTTAGATATTCTTTCCTACTGTCTCACATACTATCAATTAGAAAGCCTGGCGTGGCCTTTATCCAATGGTACCTGGAACAAAATGTGAAGTGAGAAGAATAAAGTGAGTGATAGAATTCCACTCTGCTTATTTCATAAAAACAGACAAAAGGAGGCAATTTCAAAAATTTAGGGACACTGACAGAGAAGACACCTAATTTGGAGGTAGGACAGGAAGGAAAGGAACAAATAGAGAAGGGAGGTACAGAGGTATAAGCTTGTGTGTTTTAAGAGGCCAAAAGCATAATAAAGCAAGAAGGTATTGGGGGGAGGGTTAATTAATATAAGAATACATAACACCATGATATTATCTTAACAGAGGTAAATCTGGTGATATTAAAGAGAAAAAAAGAATTGAGGAAACAAAACATAAATAAAAACAAATACACTGATGAGTATTAGGTTAATACTGACATGTAAACTGAGTTGGAATGAAAAGGGATATACAGAGTTCAATGGAGCTGAGCAAATAAATATTTTCTACTCATGTTTTAAACAACTTTTGAAGTGATAAGCATAGACTAGTAAAGTTCACAAAGAAAAGGGCAAAATATAATTAAAAAACAAGAACTGAACATGAAGAAAATAGGGGAAGTAAATGAAGCTATAAAAATACAAGATAAAGGAATTAGAAGAGAAAGCTGAATAACAGCTAGATTTCTTTTTTTATAAAGACAGAAAAAGTTAAATCTGAAAAATGATGTAGTACATTTCAAGCGATGATAGGCATCAAGAAATAAACAAAAAATAATAGGGAGTAAATCACAGAAAAGTAGAAGGTAGAAGTGCTGAGCTTATTTCCTTAGAAAATTCAAAAGTAGATATTATAGAGCATAATCCACATACACATTTTTCATGGCAAACAGTGTGCATTTAAAAACTGAATAATCGGGACTTCCCTGGTGGCGCAGTAGTTAAGAATCCACCTGCCAATGCAGGGGACACGGGTTCGAGCCCTGGCCCGGGAAGGTCCCATATGCCGAGGAGCAACCAAGCCCATGCGCCACAACTACTGAGCCCGTGCGCCTAGAGCCCAAGCTCCGCAACAAGAGAAGCCACTGCAATGGGAAGCCCGCGCACCGCAACGAAGAGTAGCTCCCACTCGCCGCAACCAGAGAAAGCCCGCGCACAGCAACAAAGACCCAACGCAGCCAAAAATAAAAAATAAATTAAATAAATAAATTAAAAAAAAAAAAATCCGCATGGGACACAGGTTCAAGCACTGGTCCAGGAAGACCCCACATGCCGTGCAGCAGCTAAGCCCACGAGTCACAACTGAGCCTGCGCTCTAGAGCCCGCGAGCCACAACTACTGAGCCTGTGCGCCACAACTACTGAAGCCCACGCGCCTAGAGCCCGTGCTCCACAACAAGAGAAGCCACTGCAACTAGAGAAAGCCCGTGTGCAGCAACAAAGACCTACCGCAGCCAAAAAATAAACTAATTAACTAATTTTTTAAAAAAACCTGAATAATCTATTATGAACAGCTAAACACGGGTACAATATACATTATCAGGAAAGGAAAAGAGAAAGGTATCTTTAGGACTATAACACAGGTGTTCCCAGAAAAAAAAACAAGACATGTGACAAAGAAATGGATGAGCAACGGAAAAAAACGCAAGCAACAAGTCTGTTTAAAGAGAATCTAGGTAAGCAGCAATTACAAAAAAAAAAATTACTTTCCTATCCAACATCGTTAAAATCTGCATAATCCCAAATACTTTGTAAACACTGCCATAATCTATTTCTAAGCGAAAAACAGCTTAAACTCTAAACCATGTCATCTATAAACAATTATTTAAAATAAATGCCCAAATATGCACCTAATTTTCTGAAATTTTCCTGTGTTTCTTAAAGGTATCATTTACTACCAAGAGCTCAATACCAATATTCCTAAAATACCTGAATTTTAGAGATTTACCAATGATACATGCAAAATGTCTCTAACTATAATTATCACTTCATTAATAAAAAACATGCAATAAAAATTTGCTTTCCGTATTTGAACCGCTGTAAGCTTTTTATACATGAAAAGTTTGTAATAGTTTGTTCTCAAACAGCAGGCAGACTTCATAACATAATATTTGAATTAATTAGTTGAAAGATTAAGATTATCACTATGGAATACTCTTAAGTACCTTCAATAAACAGTGCCATTAAGAGCGCATTTTGCGCAAACACCTTGGACGTACTCTAGATTTGCCAATTTAATCTAAGAAAACCCACACAATGTTAACAGTATCCAAAATTTGAAGCCATTTTTAAATATTTTAATTGATTATCATCTTTTTTAAACCTCTTTTCACTGTCACATTTTAAACGAGACTTTGAAAAATATTTATAGTTTGACAATAGTATAAAACCTAAAATTCATTACGTTAATTCAGTGCTAACCTAATAAAATTCTAAGTAAACTGAAAAGTAAATTTTGTTTTGTTAAGGGGAAAAAAAGGACTCAAAGGCAACTACAAAGGTGAACATCTCACTTTTAAAAATGTATTGTCTGCATTTAAACATACTATTGCTCCCTCAAGGAAAAAAAAAAAAAATCAAGAACTATATTTAAAAACAGGGATTTATTTAAGTAGGTATTTTCAAGGGCTATAATAGTTTTTATAAGTAAAATTCACTAATGCAGAGAAACATTTTCGCAAAGTGATAATTCTCTATAAAAGACTTGCTCTATTAAGGTTTTGCTGCTCTGAAGCCAAGTATAAACCATATAAGGAAACCGAAGTTCAATGCCATTTATTTTGTTCCCCTCTTTCAGATGCCCAAGAATAACCTCTTTCGCTGCCTGATGATACGTCCCAAAATCATAAAGTAGATTAGTTATACGCTTTAAATTTCTTGATAAAGCCACTTTTGACCTAACAGGAATTACCTGATGGGTCACAAATCTTACCAACAATTTAAAAAATTAAAAAAATTTTAAAAAGGAGCTCCAGAGACTAAGCTCTAGGGAAAAATTCAAAACAGTACAGAGTAAGACTTAAAAGATTCCCATTTTGAAATATACTTGTGAAATAATTTGATCCTGTCCTTTAAGACCTACCTTTTCTCTTCTTTGAACTAAAGAAAGCCACCTATTTTTCCTTGAGGTAGCATGGGCAAATAAACATCAGTTTATATTTAAGATACACCTACCAACAAAATACCATATTTATTTAATATTTATTCAAAAGCACAGTACTATCTTTCACCTCCCTTTACCACAAAAGTACTGGGGGGGGAAACCAACCTTAAAAAGACACACATTAAAACACCACTGAAGAAACCGTTTGTGTTTGCTGCGACCAAAACTAGTTTCATCTATACAGACTACCGACTGGTTCAGAAGTGTTTACATCTATAACTGACTGGTGGAATGTCCCCCTGCTTCACTAATCCCTGCCCCCAAGGCAGATACTCATCACTTTCTGGGCGGCAGAACCAGCCAAAACACTTGGGCCAACACAAAAATGTAAATACTGTACTATTCAAAAAGCACAGCTGTTTATCACAATCAACGTGATGCCCATGAAAATTGTTTCAAGCGTTCTATTTCCCTTCCTGTATCTTCTGTTCTGAACTGCACATAAGTCCTAACAAACCAAACCACTTACAGGTGTTTACGTTTGTTTTTTAATTATAACTCTCTCTTTGTCCATAATACTTACTCCCTCCTTTTTCTTTCTACTAAGTCAGTGACAAGAAAAACCTAGCCGACAGTTGCTTTCAATTAATTAACCCAACAAGTATTATCAAGTTCTAAATGTCTGAAAGGAACAAGTTATTGAAGAAATGTATTACCCACCTAGAAAAACGACTAAGAATGGCAAAGGTTTTTGGCTTATAAGATCCAAATGAAATATACCCATAAAGGTTGGTACTAAAAAAATCTCTATATACAATTAAACACAAAAGCCAAGTAATCGGTAACAGTATAAACAAATGTGGCAGCCATCTCAGCAGCAGCAAATCCCTCCCCGCAGTGACCTAACTTTCTTCCAAAACAAAAAGTTGCCAGGTTCAGCAACTTAATAAATCAGAAATATACATCGTATATGTTCCGGGAAACTAAAACTTCTGGACCTTGTGCCGAACAAAGGCACTCCTTCCTCGCATTGCTGAAAACTTTTCGACCCACCGCACTCTTACAACCTCTTCTAAAATAACCAGAGTCCAGATGGTAGAAGAGGGAATAAAATCAGTTCTACTATTCAGCACCCAAAACACTATCCAATTCGACATCAGAAAGGGAGAATCTAGGTGAACTTCAGAAAAAGTGAAAAACGCTAAAGTTCCCTCACTTTCCTGGCCCGGGAGCTTTGTGACTCGTAGACACTTGTGAAAATTACCTTTCGGTCGGGCAGTGTCTCAGGGCCGCTTTTTCAAGGCTTCGCCTGACATGATTTCCTTCCCTTCATTAGTCACTTCGGATCCAGCCGAATTTCTCTCTCTGGTGAGAGCGGATGTGAAGTGGCCTCCCGCAGTAGGAAGAGTAGGTGGCTTTGGTGGGGGCTGGGACGCAGACTGGTTTCCTGGTCTCGAGTTTTGCAGGAGTTTCCCAGACCCAACTAGGATCTCCGCCGAAAAACAAAAACTTTTCACTCGTGACACCGCCCGGAATTACCGTGCGAAACTCACTTCCTGCCGTGGCGAGCAGCAGGATCCAACTCGGTCCAGGGGAACCCGGAAAACCAGCTCCACGCGCGCCGGGGAGGGGGAGGGCAGGGGGCGTCAGCTGCCAGCCTGGGACTCCGGGCGACCCGCGCGCCCCGACACCCGACGGCGGCCGAACCTGGCCGGCGGGGGGCGAAGACACCGCCGGGGTGCTGGGCGAGCCTCGGCCGCGCTAGGCCGCCACCTCCTTCTCGCCGCCGCCCCCGGAGCCGGGCGGCGGGGTTATTGTCTCGATAGCGCCTGCCGCGCCCTTCGCCTGCGCCGCCGCCGCGGCCGCCCCGAGCTAGAGCCGAGGGGCCGGACAGGCTCGATGGCGGCCCCCTCCCCGGGCCGTCCGTCGGGCCGTCCGTCCTTCCGTCCGTCCCTCCCCGCTTTCCCTTCTCGCCCTCGAGCCCTCTTCTCCTCCCTCTCCCGTTTCCCCGCCGCCGTCCCCACGCTCCCCTCCTCGTTCTTCTTCCCCGGCGGCGGTAGCTCCCCCGAGAAGCGCAGGGGGTGGGGGCAGGCGGCGGCTTCGTCTCCTCACGAGCTCGCGGGGCCGCGGCAGGGGCCGAGGCTGCGTCCCGCGCCACCGCGCCACATTCACTCGAGCGAGAGACTGCGAGGGGCGGGGAGGGGAGGGAGGGAGAGGAGAGAAAGGAGGAGGAAGGGGGCTGGGGCGGAGAGGAGTTACTGCCTCACAGGCCGCGGCGGCAACAGCGCCACCGCCCCGCCGGGGAGGGGGGAAGAGGCTGCGCGCGGCGGCGGCTCCGCGGCGGGGGCGGGGGCGGGGGCGGGGCAGCCTCCCGCGGGCTTCGCCCCAACCGCCAACAGTCTGGCTGGAGGCCGGCGCGAGCCAGTCACCGCACGCGGGGGCGGCGCGGGCCGACGTCGGTGGGGGGGGTGGGGCTGCGGGCCCGGGGCTGCGGGCCGGGGACCGGGGGGTGGGGCCGGCGGCGGCCAGGGGTTCGCTTGCGAAGCGCGGCATGAGGCCCGCTCAGGCCCAGGCCTGGGAGGCCTTCTTGCGGCTTCCCGGCTGCCCAAGGTGGGGGACTCGGATGAAGCCGACCCCGGCTGACCCCGCCCAGCCTGGGAGACTGAGAGTCCCCAAGCCTCCTCCACCCCAGCCGATTGAGTTTCTTATGTACGACAGAAATCGGTGCGAAGGGTTCATGTCCAACCCGATTTTAAGGCTGCAGGTATCTCTTTCAATTGCAGCACTCCAACTTCCTCTAATGGCACGCTCAGTTTGCAAGAAACCACAGCGGCAGCGCGGTGGAGCTTCCCACGCCAGCCCTTGCTCCGAGCTTGCTCGGACAGCAAAGCAGCTAGGGCTCCTCCAAGTCTCGACCTCACACCAGCGGGGAGACAAAGCTGGCACTGGGAGGGGGAAAATGGCCCGCGAAATTGCCTCAAGATAGTGCCTTTGTTAGAGGAAACATTGGATACACTCCGAACGCAGCGTAGGCTTCCAGCCCCGGCGGTTTCGGTGATGCAGTCGTTAAATTACGCTGGCCCTAGTGAAACTCAGCCTGGCAGGGTTTGCGTTTATTGCGGAGAGAGCTGCTTAGGCATTCTATCAACACATATGGCATAAAACGCCTCAACCATAACATTGCAGTTTTTGCAGTTACCGCTTTAAATATGTTAACAGACAAGACGGCCTTGTTTTACCCCGAGAAGGAACGCAATAGATACGAAACAAACCATTCCCCGCCCCCAGTCTCTGCTGTACTTAACCGTGTACAATGACGGTAATTAGTCTCTGTGTCCCTGAAGTCACTGCTTCAGTTCTTCCGTCTGTGTTCCAAAGATAATTATTTATTACCAAGTTTGAATAAAGAGCTGTATGCCCTACAGATGATTTTTGGCTTCCATCCAAAGGAAGGAGTTGATAAAGTCCATCAAAGAATTATTTACCAACGTGAGTTGTACGCTAGTGATAAACACTTGAAATAACTCCAAAGATATTCAAGACATTCTGTTAGGGGTGGGAGCTTTTAACTACTTCAGAACTGGTAGAATTAACATAGGTAGTGCCTTAGCCCAGGGCAGAAGTTGAAGGTTCACAGATAGTACAAAGTGTTCAGGCTTATTCAGTGCTGAACTAGAGGTAAAAGCATTAAGCTGGAAGTTAGAAGAAAAGGCAGCCAGGTATGCTAGTAAGCTAGTTATCCATTTTATGTGAATATGAATCTTGGCAATTGTATGAAAGTTAGCATATAAACTATTTTTAATCGACACAAGAAAGATTTCCTACCCCACTTTCAAAAACTGCTTTGAGTTTGACCGGAATCAGTGGTATAGCTCTCTCTCCTAAAGCAACCCAGGATGGAGAGTCTCCCACACCAGCGGGAGACCAGGTGGATGGTGAAATTCCAATGTTGCATTTAATCTCAGGTTGATTCAAGACCCCTTTAAATGTGGCATCATAGATTCAAGTAAACCTAACCTCCCATTCCCCGCCCCACTCCCAAACCTAAATAAATAGGGCTGGACCAGTCCCTAGGCTAGAACCTGCCCTGGCCCCCAGCCTTTTTTTTTTTTTAACTTGGACTCCTGGGACCTATCTGACTGATTACCATTTAGGCTAGAAAAATACCTATAACCAAAAACCCCTCCTCCAATTCACCTGAAATTTTGCCACTAGAGTGGCAGACCATAAGTAATAAATAAACCACACAATAAACCCTTTGAGTGGTTTATTTCTCTAGCACAAAGCCATAATCCTGGAAAAGGTAATATTTTAAGCCTTATTAGTCATTTATACCACTTCATCAGATTGTTTCCCCAAAGCAGCTTTTGGTGGGAGGGAATATAGAGATAGCATATGCTGATGTTGAGTAGGTAGGAGAGGGAAATGCAGTTTCATTCTTTGGGGCCATCTACAGAGAGTAGAGAAGTACAGACAGTAAAGGGCCCCTCATTTGATTGTTAAATAAGTCCTACTTATACTGTAAGAATGAACCCTAAAACACTGGCCTTAAGAGGATGGAAGCCAGGATACACTTATCAATATTACCTATTTGAGGGCGTTCCCTGGCGGTCCAGTGGTTAGGACTCAGCACTTTCACTGCGGGAACCACGTTGGATCCCTGGTTGGAGAGCTAAGATCCCCCAAACTGTGTGGCTCTGCCAAAGCAAAAAAAAAAAAAAAATTACCTATTTCGACAAATATTTCTTTAATAGCCCCTTGGTAAAGTATCTTCAGCAGGAATTCTACATCCGTGCTCACACAGAAAGGTGAAATGACCAGCTATATGATCAGGGTACTCAGTAATCAAAAGTAGTGATTCATCTTAATTATTCATCGCTTACTACTTAGTTCTAACTCATATGAGCAGAACATACAGATATAGCTAAATCTTCCATTTGTTCTTTTTATACAAGGCATTTCTGTTCTGTGCTTTACAGATTAGTTTCCTTTGAAAATCCTCCTACAGTTGAACTAATATGGACTTAACGTTTCTTTCAATTATGATTAAAAGGAGAACTAAAACCCCACTTTAAACAAGGCTGCCTAACTGTGATTCTGTAATAATTAACTGAATTCCAGGACCACCTTGGAGAGTAAACTAATAAATATTTGTTGATAATATAGCTTAATCTTCCCCATTGTGATTCTCTAAATAATTCTCTGTGAAAGTAGGAATTGCTTCTTAGGGATTCCCCTTCCCAATGGCTGGGTTCAGGAAAGGGCTACTGGAGATAAGCCACATACCTGAAGGAAAGCTTTAAGGCCTTAAGCATTCCAGGGAATGCACACAGCAGCCATCAGGGAAAAAAGCAGAGTTTTAAAAAGGATTCCCCTGTCATTTCCCCATGCCTGCCCAGCAGCTGTGCAGAAGCATTGTGCGGACAAAGTTAGCAGAGGGCAAGGAAAAGTTTAGGGTGTTCCTTCTTCTTTTCTTTTGTTCTTAACACCTAGTAAATAATTGGTTACCTAAAACCAGTTTTTATCACAGCAGTTTTGGGAAAACTTAATCTTTGGGCTAGAATAGAGTTAGATTTGAAAAAAAAAGTCTAGAAGCATTAGATTAAGTGGATCAAAATGCATTATAACATGTGTTTTTAATAGGAATTGACTTTCCTATTTTCACTTCCATCTTAGCCCCTAGATAGAGAGGGCAAGAGGTTAGGGTGGCAAGTGTGTGGGAAAGGGGCGTTTGGGCTCAAAAGAGGCAGTACATACAGGAACTAAAATTAAGGATTTTATAATATATTGGGAATGGAATCATCCCTCCCATAGCATATTTCATTCTTTCAGACATATTTTCAGTAATACTTTATGAATCACAGGGAAGTCTGCCTTGACTTATGAAAAGCTTTTTTAAAATTTTGAAGTTTTGCCCCCTACTATATGCTTGATAATTTTTTTTCTATCCTATACATTTTGTAGCCTATCAAAGTTAAAATTTTCAGATGTCTTATGAATTTTTTTAAAGTATGGAGAAAATAAATGGTGCATGGTGATTATTTTTGTGACCTCTGAAACAAGACTGCTTGAATTAGAAACGGCTACTGCGTAACCTTGGTCAAGTTCCTGAATAGCTATAAACATAAACTTGAGCTTCCTCATCTCTAGAATGGGGACTATAATACTAACTGTCTCATAGATTATTGGGAGGACTACATGCGACAATACTCATCAAGTGCTGGGCAGACTCAAAAGTGTTAGCTGTTATTAGTAGTACAATTAAAATGCACTGATAATATGTACCATGCTGCCACCATTTCTAAGGTGACCATATAGTGTATCATCCAATGTAGAACACTTCTGAGAGTGAAAGCAGACATTAAAAATAATTACACAGGGACAAGAAATGTAAAACCAGGGCTGTCGCTGCCAACTGAGACAGTCACCCTAATAATTTCCAACTTTATTACCATCTTCTGATCCACTTCCCCTTCAGATCTTCCCTGGTATGAATAATAATGTTTCAATCATATTACAATATGCACACTTCTTTCTAAATCATAACAATATTAAATCAACAAAAGGTTAAATACTGCTGCTTATTGTCCTTCGTAGCAGGCCTTCAACTAAGAATATTTTCTTTGGGTAATGAAACTACTGTTTTCCTACTCATTTAAGCCCACTTATAACTTTACACTTTTTTCTATAGTATTTTGTTTTTAAAAAAAAACAGTTTAACATCAAACATGCCATAAAAATAGCCAATACATGGGTACTATGCTGTAGTAAGAGGCTAAATGTCCTGCTCTAAAATGCCAACTATGTTCCATAAAACCTTGTTTTTTTGTTTTTAGTTAAGCAGCATATCATTCCTTTTTCATAGTAAAAGTAAATCATCTCTATTTGTCGATGATGGCCATATCATAATCAGAATACTGAGTAAATCTCACCTAAATCTGGTTTAATCAGTATTTGGAAAATAATATATCTCAACTGGATTTTCTAAAATAATTCTGAATATACTTTAACTCATACTTTCTTTCCTTGGAAAGAAATTTATTTTCTAGGAATTGACTGCAATTATCCTTCAAAAATGCTGATCTAAATAATAACATATTTTAAAATGTTTCCTCTCCTGTTTTCATTGTCCAATCCCTTTGTTTTTATGCCATTAAATTTATGTCAACCATCAGATTAGTCATAGAGTATTTTAGTTTTCTTAGTTTTTAATTACTTTGAATTTTCTTGTTCTTCTATTTTTCCTTTAAAACAGATGCTGAATTTCCCTTCCTTCTACCTCGGGAAACTCCCTCTGAGGGTTTTTGTTTTCTTATACAAAACTTTATATAATATATTTTTCATATTTCCTGCTATACACCATACCAAACTATTAATAGAAATGTCATTTCTTTCCAAAAGGTTTATACTTCTTTATGTAGAAATAAATACATAGAGAAGAAATAGCCTTCAAATATTTTTATAATTTTCAATGTAATTTTTCTTTTTCATTCTTGACATTTTATTTCATTTACCTGATTTCTAGCCACGCTTCCTCATAGATAACTGATATTTCTATTTTGTCTTCTGTAATAATGAAACCTAGCCAATAAATTCTTTCTTGACAACACTGTCATCTTTCAGAAAAGTTCTGGCAGAGGCATTAGCATTTACTAGCTGGTGACCTTGGAAAAATCATTTAATCTCTCTGTGCAATAGTTCATGATCTATCAGATGGAAAATAAAGCTCTGTCTTACCTACCTCATAGGGTTATTGTGGGCACCAAATGAGATGATGGACACGAAAGCATACTACATAAATAAAAGCTATTTTTTTCCCTTACATCAGTAGTGATACATTTCATCATTATCATCAATAAACTATCATAAGCCATATTCAATGTCCATTGACTTAGTGGCTCTATGATATGCATACTTTAGATTACATATTAAATGTGGTGTCTATTCTCTATAAAAGTCTATATCTATAAGAGGAGGTAGGTATAAACTCATCAAATTTTATATAAAAATTCAAGACATTAATTCAGATGCCAAAAATTCAGAAGTTTTAATAATTCAGACACTGGATAGATTTTACACTGTGAAAATGTTGCTAGGCAAATTAGAAGTGTTAGTTTCAGGGAGAGTGTTTGGCCTACTTAAAGAAAATAAGCTTTTAAAACTTTAGAATCTCAAAATTTTCAGTAGTGGTTGAATATGCAGGAAGTAGACCTTAGAAGTCATCTGGTGTCTATTCCCCTCCATTTTATAGGTTAGGGAACTTAGATTTGAAGACTATTAGCAGAACCATAATTAGAATCCAGTTCTCTTCCAGTTCAGTCTGTGTTTAGTGTATACACTTTGCCACCACATAGTAATCCAAATATGGGACAACCAGAAACCATCAAAGAAAAGTTTAATAGACAGAACTACAATACTTAAATTTATAAAACTTCTATGGATAAAAGACACAATAAACAAAGTTAAAAGACAAATGACAGTTTGAGAGAAAATATATATTAGAAACAATAGCTAATATCCCTAATATATAAAGAGCTCTTATATAATAAATCTAGAAGAAAGTAACAATCCAGTATAGAAGTACTTACAAAATATGTAAACCAGCAATAACCCCGCACACAAAATAAAAAGAGCCAATAAACATTTGAAACATGTAAGTGCCTTAAAAACCAGCATAATTGAAACTCTAACCAGGTTTTGCTGTTGTTATTGCAGTTGGGATGATAGTTCCTTTCCAGCAATCTCAGTGAGCAAAAGGAACTCCAGTGGGGTGTATCAAAGGGTACTCCTATGACCTTCACAGAAAGGGAAGTAAGCCAATCAGATGACAAGTAAATGGGAATTCCTTGTCATTTGAAACATGGTCCCAGAAACTAGACACAATCTTTTTTTTTTTTTTTATAAATTTATTTATTTTTATTTTATTTATTTTATTTTTGGCTGCGTTGGGCCTTCCTTGCTGCATGCAGGCTTTCTCTGGTTGCGGTGAGCAGGGGCTGCTCTTGGCTGCGGTGCACAGGCTTCTTATTGCGGTGGCTTCTCTTGTTGCAGAGCACAGGCTCTAGGTGTGCGGACTTCTGTAGTTGTGGCTCTCGGGCTCTAGAGTGCATACTCAGTAGTTGTGGCGCACGGGCTTAGTTGCTCCACGGCATGTGGGGTCTTCCGGGACCAGGGCTCGAACCCCTGTTCCCTGCATTGGCAGGCGGATTCTTAACCACTGCGCCACCAGGGAAGCCCTAGACACAATCTTTTTGGTGCCACTGTCCATGAATGTGTGTAGGGAAGCTCAGCAGCACCACCCCAAAAGGGTCAGACCTGGGCATATGCTAGTGAGCCCCTCTTTGGGTGTATTCCCCTAGGCCAGACCACCAGGCTTCTGGATATGTATCTGCCACAGTCTGCCAAATTCCAAAGATTATACACTTTGGAAACCATGGATTTTAAGATTGTAGTTTCCTCAAATAAGGGCTGAACATGGTGAGATGGTAGCAAATTGTTCTAGCAAATCAAAAGTACTGTTTGGAGGGGGGAGGGGTTGTGATAAATTAGGAGCTTCGAATTAACATATACACACTACTGTATATAAAGTAGATAACCAACAAGGACCTACTGAAGAGCACAGGGAACTATACTCAATATTTTGTAATAACGTATAATGGAAAAGAATCTGAAAAAGGAAAAAAAATATATATATATATCCATATCTGAATCACTTTGCTGTTCACCTGAAACTAACACAACATTGTAAATCAACTATACTTCAATAAATTTTTTTTTTTTAAAGTGCTGTCTGTGTAACGCGTTTAAGGCCCTGAAAGGAATTAACCCCCAAATTCCCCCAGGTCCATGGAGTAAGTTTCTGTTGGGGCTGGAGAATCTTGTGAAGGGACTAAGGAGGCAAGTGCAGGAATAGCCCAGGAGTGAGGAAGGGAACGAAAGGAAGCCTCTCTCCTTCTGCTCTGAAAGGGGAACTCTCTCAACCCTTCACACTTCTTGGACTTGCTTCCTGTCAACTATTATAAAGGCAAATAATAGAGAATAAATATGGAATCAGGTAGGGAGAAGATGACAAAAAAGTATGCTTAAAATAATTTCTTAAAAAAGACTAATGCAGACCTAAAACTAGGAATAGAAGTAAAATATTTTTAAAATATTGAAATAAATTTGTAGGAAACACAACAGATTAAGGGAGAAGAAAAATGAGAGTTAAAAATCACTAAAAGAGCAAGTAGAGAAAAAAAATTTTGTTTAAATTCTCTTAAAGCCAGAAAACCAGATTCGTTTCAGTATATTATATACGAGGGGGAAAAAGTACAAAAAAAAAAAAAAAATCACATCAACAGTAAGAGGAGTGTGGATAAATTAAACAAACAATCTAGGGAATTCCTTGGCCGTCCAGTGGTTAGGACTCTGCGCTGCCACTGCAGGGGGCACGGGTTTGATCCCTGGTCAGGGAACCAAGATCCCACAAGCAATCTGCCAGCGTGGCCAAAAAAATAAAAAATAAACAATCTATAATACATCCCTATATCTTTCTTTCTCTCTTTCCTTCTCTCTCTCTTTCTCCCTTTCTTTCTTTCTTCCTTTCTTTCTTCCTTCCTTTCTTTCTTTCTTTCTTCCTTTCTTTCTTTCTTTCTTCCTTTCTTTCTTTCTTTCTTTCTTTCTTCCTTCCTTCCTTCCTTCAATCAACAGTCGTGAATTTGTTAAAAAGAAAGAAAACAGCTAGAGACAGTTCAGTTTCTGCATGAGTCTGATATTCCCAGGAAATGGGGTCCTACTGCACCCTGGAACCAAGGGGTACTCTGAAACTGCCTTGGGACACCTGGAGGCTCATGGCTTTCTCATGGCTTCTTAGCTACTTGTGGAAGCAAGTACAGTCAGCGTCCCTGGTCCCGCATCTGCGGATAGGGAGGACCAACTATCCTATGCCATTTTATATAAGGGACTTGAGCATCCATGGATTTGGGTATCTGCAGGCATCCTGGAACCAATCTCCCACACGCCCCACCCCAGCGGATACCAAGGGGTGACTATATCTGACTTCTATAGCTGATCCAAGCGACACAACCTGGCCTCCAAAAACTTCTCCGAAGCTTTCCTCTCCCTCCTCTTCTTCCATACATCCTTATCAGAATGATAAATTATGTATCCAGTTAATAGATAACCTCCTGCACAAGACCACATAGGTAGGAAGTTGTAGAGCTGGAATATGAACCAAGCAATCTGAGACCAAAGCGTGCCAACTATTCAATTCTATGCAGTCCTATAACTATGTTTAATACCTGTACCAGTAGATTTTCCACACCTTATATAAGCCACCATTTCCACTTTTAGTCATCGGGGATTTTTTTTTCATAATTCACAACCTTCTGTCAAATAAAAACAAAAGCAGCTTTAATTTCATCTTGAAATACTTCCTGTTTCTTCTTCTTCCTCTTCCTCTGCTCCTTTGAAACAAAAGCTGGTCCCTTGCTTTTCTTCTTTTTTATCTCTCTTTCTATTATAAAGGCAATGTGTATGCATTGTTGAAAAGCATACAAAATAAGAGGAAAATATCCCATCAAGTACAAACAACTAAAAATAAAACCCTGATAATGGTGTTATTCAAGTGCCTGAGTATAATTGTAGAGACTAGATGATTTCAAAATCTTTTCTCCAGAACATAATGCTCATTTTTTTTAAGCAGTAATAAATGATTGTACTAGATCTATAACTAGAGTCACACATTCTTTTCTTTTTAATTAATTTTTATTGGAGTATGGTTGCTTTACAATGTTGTGTTAGCCTCCACTGCACAACAAAATGAATCAACCATACACATACAGATATCCCCTCCCTTTTGGACTTCCCTCGCATTTAGGTTACCACAGTGCATTAGGTAGAGTTCCCTATGCTACACAGTCTGTTCCCATCAGTTGTCTATTTTATACATAGTATCAATACTGTATATGTGTCAATCCCAGTCTCCCATTTCCTCCCATCCCACCCCTTTCCCCCTTGGTAACCATACATTTGTTCTCTATGTCTGTAGAGTCACACATTCTTTATTCATGGGACTGAAAATGAGCCATTCCAATTTAGTACTGCAGTAGTTTACCTTGAAGTGATAATACTGTGCTTTCTCTTAACCTCATTTATAATCATCCCATCTCATTTTACCAAAAAACAGTTGCATTGGAATCTTGCTGATAATCATTCTTTACATATATCTAATGGAATAAAACAAAAATAGAGTAAGCATGGTTTCAATACTGATATGCTAAGTGGTGTCTACCACCTTGGTGTTCTTCTCTTTTCCTAAATGTATATATTACTCATTGATACTTCTGAGCCACTCGTAGAGAAGGTAGTTTAAAAATCATTACCAACATAAATTTTCATCCACAGACTCTACCTTTTACTTTCTCACACCACCTCATTTAAAGTCTTTTGTGTTTAAAAGTATGTAGCCCTAAAGGAAGGTATTATGTGTTTCATCTGTTGCTCCAAAAGAAGCGAAAAACTAGACTATTAACCCGCTGTGTAATCCCTGCACAGACTACAACGCCTTTCAGTGGGAAGCCAGGCTCTGCCAAGAGCAGGGAGGATTGCAGTTTAAACATTACAGGGTCAAGTTCAACATTTGTTCCATTCACAGAACTCCCACTGACATCAATGAGCGTTTTGTGCAGAGTAGAATTTCTTCCTCAGTTAAATGATTTCTGTAATGCCTTCTATTTTGCCAGAACATATTCCACAAAGAATGTAATAAAGAAAATACATGTAGTACTCCTTTTTTTTTTTTTTTAGGTCTACCCTTGATTTCAATAAAATGTCATCTACAAAAAAGCATTTTTCTTATAGTACATGATTTAAAAGGTAAATAAGACATTTTGCAGAGAATGGAAAGACTTTTAGATCATTCTAAACTCATCTGTTTGCAATTTTATATATATATATATATATATATATATATATATATATATAGTTTTGCCTGCAATATAAAAATCACAACTGAATTCAGTCAGAAGGCTTTGAATCTCTGAAATTTCATGCCCTATGATATATCATTGACTGATTGGGAACATGGAGTTCTTAAGCTTATTAGACCAACGTATGTGGAACTAAATATCAATTCCACAGATATTCCTAGGTAAATAAAGGCTGATAAACAGGAAAAGTGAAGGCACTGAATTTTATATTTTATATAATGGTTGGAAGGATAGACAGTCTATATTAGTGAAGAGTCTGAACACACAATGTAATTTTTTGTTGTTAAGTAAAACAGTAACATCAATGAAAATAAAGTATTTTAATAAATGTATATTAATAATTTATAATTAGCCCATTGCTTACATGACTTATAATTTTAAGGGACCTTTAAGGGAAAAGAAAATGTTAGAATATTAAAATATTAAATTAAAGGGAAAGAGAATATTAGATTTTCTTTCTTTGCATAGCTATAGGAATTATCTGTAACATTTCTATCAGTTCGGGAAATTACACATTAATTTACATTAGGAATGAATTTCACCATAATTTAAGGTCATCTTTGACTTTTAAGATTTAAAAAGAAAATTTGAAGCTTCTTATAGACACAGAAATCTGGTGTGTGTTTTGCTAAATCTTCAGAAATATTTTAAAACAGATTGGATTCCAAAAATCATTAGTATTCTATAAAAAGCTTTGGCATGACACATTCATACATCACATAAGGGAGATGCTCCTATTTTTCTGTTGCTCAGGAAAGTTTTTAAAAAGGCAATCTGGGGAAGAAGAAAACTGATAGAAAGTAAAAACAAAATGGAAAACAAAATAGGCACTCTGGCTTATGCAATGACACCCTCCCTGTTATCTCTAACTATCGCCCAACTGCAACACTTTAGAATGAATTTTAGTTTCTACAGAGGTTCCATTCCTCCTACAAACTGTAACTATACCAAGCCTTTCAGAGAATCACGAGGTCACCCCAGCTTACTACAACTTATTAATGGTGTGCTCACCATTAATAAATGCAGTAAAAACTTCCGAGGAATTTAAACATGTATCAGATATGACCAGCATTTGTGGACCCAGTACTGGTCTGGGCTTTCACATGTGACATCTCATAAGGTAATTTAAAAGATACCAAGTTATGAAGTTTTAGATTATTCTATAAGCTGTATGGGAATTTCAGAAGGAATCTGTTGTTCCATGGTCTTAGGAATCAGAAAAGTCCCTGCTTATGAGTAACCATGATAAATAGACTGTCAATTCTTTTGTGGTCTTTTGAGTTGAGGACTGTTCACCAGATGTGTGGGATGATGTGGCAGTTTTTAAATATGTCTGCAAATTCTTTGGCATTCCTCTAACCAAAAATGCAATCTATGAATTCTCTCCTTGAAAATGGGCTGGCTTTTTCTTCTGCTTCAATCATGAGAATACAGAGGAAATGACACTCATGAGAATTCCCAGGTGAGGGCATAAAAGGCAATGTGCTTCCACTTTGTTCACTGGAATACTGGCTTTTGAAAACATCAGCTACCAAGTAAATACTCTGTCTGCCCTGAGACCATTAAGTGTGAGAAAGATCAAATTCACCCACATGGAGAGGCCCTATGACTACCTTTAGGAATTGAGAAAGAGAGAGCTGCCTGGCCAGTCTCAAGCTGTTCCAGCCTTTCTTGCCATTCTGCCCTGCCCTGCCCCTGCCTCTCACTCCCCATTCTGGTACAGCTCCAGCCATCAACACATGAGAAATTGTGAGAGCCAAGACTGCCCAGACAAGCTCTTCCCAAACTTCCAACCCAGAGAAAATATGAGATATAATATGATGATTACTGCATTTAAGCCTGTGCATTTGGGGATGATATGTTACATAGCAATAGTAACCAAAACAGATACAATTTTTTTTTTAGTTTAAAAACATTTTTTGCGGTGCCTGGGGTCAGGGTGGGTTGTCAAGGCCTATCGTTTGTTAAATAACTCAAGTCTTCGTTTGAAGAATCATTAAGTGCATTTACTGTTTAAGTTTTGGATTTTTTTTTCTTGACAACATATCACATATTTTATGAGAAAAAAAAAAACATTTTTTGTATTGAAAAATTTCAAATACATTCTAGAGTAGAGAGACTATACAATAAACTTTCATGTACATTACACAGATTCAACACATTAAAATTTTTGCCACATTTGCTTCATCTGTTCCCTCTTTTTTTTTTCTTTGCTGAAATATTGTAAACTGCATCCCAGACACTGTGTCATGTCAAGTGTCATATGATGCTTTGGCATGAATATCTAAAAAAATAGACATTTTCTTACATAACCAATATGTCATTATCACACTTAACAAAATTAACAGTAATTCTCTGGCATCATCTAAAATCCAGACCATAATCATATGTGCTGATTGCCTCAAAAATGTGTTTTTACAGTTCTTAGAATAAGGATCCAAACAATGTCAACACACAGTATTTAGTTGCTGTGGCTCTTTGCCTCTTTTCTTCTAAAAGAGTCACTCCCTCTCTTCCCCTTACCCTTCTGCCATTAACTAGTTGCAGGAACCAGGTAAGTAATCTGAGGAATGTTTGTTTTCTTGTGGTGTCCTTTAACTTGCTCCTTTATCCCCTGCAGTTCCTGTAAATGAAAGTTGGATCAAAAGAATTGATTAGATTCAGAGTCAATTTTCCGCCCCCAGAGACACTTGATAAGTGCTATATGCTTTGCAATGCATGACATCAGGAGGCACACAATATCTGGTTGTTCTACTTTTAGAGATGCTGAGATTGATCAGTCATGTGCAGAGGGCCTTATTATCCCTCATGGTAAAGTTCTCATTCACCTTTCAACTAACAGTTTCATTCAATGGTGATTGTTGCCTGAGTCAAGTATTTCATCATTGCTACTGGAGTGTCACTGCTTCTAGGCCTTTTCAGTAGATAGTAGTAGGAAATATCTGTACTTGAAAAGGAAAAAATACTGATACTAATATTTATAATTCAAATATGACATTGTAACAATGTAATCCTGTAGGATTTTTTTTTTTTTTTTTTTACTTAGGTTCTTTGACTTTCTTTTTGTTTCTCTTACACTGAAAACTTTGTTCCTAATGTCAACATAGTTACTTATTTGCATTAATCTATAGTATATTTTAAATAGTTTCAAAATAATAATAGCAATATTACCTCTTCCAAGTAGATACAGAATACAGTTTGTGATTTCTTTGTACCTCTATTTGTTCTTAGAATATGTTCTGGTAAGGTGTACCCTTGAAATATTTTTCTTGTATCTTTTTAGTTGTGTCTTTTTGTGTTACTGACTTTATATTGAGTTCATTTGCTTCAATTCATTAATTTACTGTGGTTCAAGTTAGGTTTTTTTGTTTCAGTCTGTTTTGAATTTTTATAGATTGATTTAAAGTTTTTAAATTTTCATTTTAGAATATGCGAAATATTTATATACATTACATGAACAAACTATATAACAAGATTTATTCAGAGAAGTCGTTTCATTTCTTTTCCCACTACCCTGTTCATTCCTTTTTGAGATAGTCATTGTTAGGTTGGGTTTGAGTGTTACGTTTTTAAAAGATTTTCATTTACTTACGCTACTTTGAGAGACTATGAGGGATGGCGATTAGACTTTAGGCTGAGTTACCATAGGATTTCTTAGGATCATGACAGCTGTAGATTGAGGAAGAATTAGTCTTCAGATGAAGTGGTCTTCATAAAAACAAGTCATTTTTGCCTTTCTCTCCTCACTGCTTCCCTATCAAAGCCTTTTTTAAGTGGAGAAGTAGTTCTCTGCCTCTCTTCTTAATGGTCATTTGCCACATCTGCTGAAATGTGCATTACTAAGTTAAAAGATTTCTTTTTTTTAATGGCTAGAAAATAGAACTCATAATAACATTCCATTTTACATGTATATGTTTGCAAGAGGAAAACTAGTGACATGATATACCAAAATATTAATGTTATTTGTGAGGAGTGACATTTCAGATGATCTATTTTCATTTTTATTTTTATCTATATTTCCTAATTTTCTATAGTAATGATTACATACTTGAATAATGTTAAAGGGACATGTGCTTCCCATTATATAAAAAGATTTTAAAAACCGCTTAGGGCTTCCCTGGTGGCGCAGTGGTAGAGAATCTGCCTGCCAATGCAGGGGACACGGGTTCAAGCCCTGGTCTGGGAAGATCCCACATGCCGCGGAGCAACTGGGCCCGTGAGCCACAACTACTGAGCCTGCGCATCTGGAGCCTGTGCTCCGCAACAAGAGCGGCCGCGACAGTGAGAGGCCGGCGCACCGCGATGAAGAGAGGCCCCCGCTTGCCACAACCAGAGAAAGCCCTCACACAGAAAGGAAGACCCAACAAGCCAAAAAAAAAAAAAAAAAAAAAGATAAAAACCGCTTAAAAATGACTACATAAATTATTGTTAGGTATAGAATTTTTGCTTGGGATGATGAAAAAGTTCTAGAAATGGATTGTGGTAATGGTTGCACAACATTGTGAATGTACTTAATACAGTGAATTGTACTCTTAAAAATGGTTAAAATGGGCTTCCCTGGTAGGGCAGTGGTTAAGAATCCACTTGCCAGTGCAGAGGACACGGGTTCGAGCCCTGGTCCGGGAAGGTCCCACATGCCACGGAGCAACTAAGCCCATGTGCCACGACTACTGAGCCTGCGCTCTAGAGCCCACGAGCCACAACTACTGAGCTGGTGTGCCTAGAGCCCGTGCTCCACAACAAGAGAAGCTACTGCAGTGAGAAGCCTGTGCACCTCAATGAAGAGTAGCCCCCGCTCGTCACGACTAGAGAAAAGCTCCCACGCAGCAATGAAGACCCAACGCAGCAATAAATAAATAAATAAAAAAGAAGTTACTGATGATATTTGAGCTAACAATTCAGTTGACAGGTCAGGCAGAAATGCTCACTATGTATCCATTTGAAAAAAAATGGTTAAAATGGTTTTATGTTATGTATATTTTACTACAAGTAAAAAAATAAAGCAGGTAAAAAATTACTCCAGATTATCCCTAGTATTAAATTAAACTTACTAAATACCATGATCTTGCCTTACTTCAGTTATGCTCTGTAACAGGTATCCAAAACATTATTACTTGCTTGGTGTCTAGGAATAATAAATATAAACATATTTATTGAGGGACTGAATAAGGATTTTACACACAATATGTCATTTAATATTCTCAAAAGTTCATGAGATAAGTACCATTATTATCTCCATTTTGAACGTGAAGTTAAGGCTCAGAAAGCTGAAGTCATTTGTAAAAGTCCACTCAGATAGTAAGTGGCAAAATCAAGGCTTGACTCGCGGTCTGTTTCACACCAAATCACTGCTCTTAACTACCAAGTTATAGCAGTTTGACTATACTGGCTCTATATTGCCATATGGGACTTACAACACAGCATCTTTGTGATTATAAAGTGTTTCAAAACTTTCCAGCTATGGGTTTACTTAAGAAGTCTCCCACATTTACTTTTAAGGTTTTGTGTTTCTGCTATGTTTAAAATTGGTTAATTGAGCTTTCATGGAAATCATTGCAGTGATTATAATTATTTTTATAGTCATGTCAAATAATGATAATCATGGTACATTTACTCTATTTTAGCTAGAGAAAGAGTCAACAAGAAGGTACAATTTAGGATGCATCTTGAACACATTTTTCCAAGGTGGGGTCAGCAGCTTTCTGGAAATGCCAGAAGAAAAAAATCACATAATTATCTTTCTACACCCAGTACCTTCCGAGTCTCCAGGCTCTGGAGAGAGGACCAGGGTTCAGGTTAGGCCTGAATTTAAGACACATAGTCGCAGATGGACCTAAAGATTATCATACTAAGTGAAGTATGTCAGAAAGAGAAAGAAAAATACCACATGATATCACTTATATGTAGAATCTGAAGACACAAATGAACATATCTATGAAACAGAAACCATCTCACAGATACAGAGAACAGACTTGTGGTTGCCAAGGGGGAGGGAGCATGGGGGAGAGAAGGATTGGGAGTTTGGGATTAGCAGATGCAAACTATTATATATAGGATGGATAAAAAACAAGGTCCTACTGTATAGCACAGGGAACTATATTCAACTATACGTCAATAAAATTTAAAAAAAAAAAAAAAAAAAAGAAAGAAACCTCACACATTTTCCTTCCAGCTTGGAAACTTAAAGTGTATTTTGTTAGTATATTCCCAGGGCAGCACACTGGTCCTAAGACCCACTCCCTACTTCTTCCTCATACTCCAAAATCATCAGAAGTGAGGTCTGGTTAAGAGTTGGTAGAATTTGGGCCCCCTCCTTTTTTTTTTTTTTTCCAGGCATGGCTTAGAGCTCCTGCAGGGATCCTGGAACCAATCCATTCCTTTAGATGCCATTATGAATTTCAAATCTGAACACCAGTCCTGGATGTACTGTTAATAGCAGCACATTTCTTTGGGCCTTTCAACTGGCCCTTTAGACACTGAAGACTCAACTTTGGAATGCAGTAAGCTACCTAGGGTTTGAAGTGCAGACGAACAGCCACAAAGTGAAAAAATGTCTCTACAAGAAGCCAGCTTATAGCTTTGCATTGTATTGACTTAATTTTCCCAAATAAAATTTAATTTATTTGTTTAAAAGAAGAAATGCTGTTTCGAGAACTGTTGAGACAAATGTAAATTTAAGAGCACTATAAGCTCACTTCTGAAAGAAGTGTGAAAAGCAATTACAAATTATCAATATTAACAAAACTTTTAGAATGAGGATGAGAAAGTAAGGTTCATTCCAAGAATTTGTCCAGTCATACAGAACTGAAGTCTGAGCATGCAAGTAACTCAATTAATCAGGGTAAAAAACGGAGACGAAATAGGCCTTTGAGGTATGGAAAGAATACATAAAAATTGGATGAACATTCAGAAACCAAAATACCCAGAGAACTGACCTTTTTGAAGTCCAAAAGATTTGACATTGAGAATATTTTCCACACTCTTGGTTAAGACTCTATGGAATGTTCTTCACACAAATTTCTACTGCCCATAAATATGCCTCAGCCATTGTGCAAATGCCCAGCATTAGACATTCTCCTTTGAAAAGAAGAGGTGTCTCCCACTAAAAGGCATGCATGAGGAATGATGAATGTATAGCCAGTCTCCATTTTCCTTGTTCATAGAGGAAAGCTGTGGAATAGAGAATCCAAAACAGAGGATAACCCCCAAGTAACTCATACTTTAGTTTGAAATGTACTTGTTAATTGTAAATCACTTCCCTATTTTATCCTTATTTACCAGGATTTCTCAACTTTAAGACTACTGACCTTTTGGAACTGAAACTCTTTGTTGTGGGTACCCTGTGCATTATGTGATGTTACCAGCATCCCTGGCTTCTATCACTAGATGCCAGTTGTGACAACCAAAAATGTCCCCTGGGGAGGCAAAATCAGTCCCAGTTGAAAAGCACTGATTTACACCAGTATCAAAATTAGTTTGTTATTTCTGCTGGCACATATCAGCTAGATGGGAGGGAAAGTGGTCTAAAAGACTACAAGAAGAAGCTGGCCCAGGAAAAAGAAAATTTATTGCAGATAATTTGCAGTGTAGATAATCAACACATAATTTATGGAAATTAAATATAGGGCTGGGACCAACTTATTAGAACCAAGGTTCTCAACTGGTACACAGTGAATGATTAAGGTTGATATAAATACCGGACTTAGTTATAACCACCTTCCGGCCGCCAGACCCCAGCCACTGAAGATCAAATCAGTATTCCTTTTATAAAACTGAATTACTTGATACACATTGTGCAATGAGAGCTTGCTTGTTTTTCATTCATTGACAGCTGGTCTAGCAGAAAGGCTGCCAGATGCTTGGGTCATGCAACCAAATCTCAAAAAGCAGATTGGACCTGAGAAGATATAGAGGTGATGAGAAGGGATTTTAAGAAAGAAGTAGTAATCACTTCTAACTTAAACATAAATTTGATGGTGTTGCTGACGCATTTAGGCAAAATATGGTTTAGTCTCCTTTACATGCCTTGTATATATTTTATGGACAAAAATCTTATTTCTATCGGAAAGACTTAAGCAGGACAGTATATGAGTTAGTACTCTGAAGACCAGTACTACAGAATACAGGCTAAACTTCCTCATGCTTCCTAATCACTACCTCCCCCAAGGATACCGCTCGACTGATTCTTAACAGCATAGATAACTTTTGCCTGTTTTTGTGATGTATTTAAGTGGAATAATATAATGTGTGTTATTTTGTGTCTGACTTCTCTCACTCGACATTATTTTGTGAAATTCATCCAGGTTGTTGTGTGTAACTGCAATTTGTTTTTTGTGATTTTTTCGCTGCATTTGGGTCTTCTTTGCTGCGCGCAGGCTTTTCTCTAGTTGCAGCGAGCAAGGGCTACTCTTCGTTGTGGTGCAAAGGCTTCATGGGCTCTAGGTGTGCGGGCTTCAGTAGTTGTGGCATTTGGGCTCAGTAGTTCTGGCTCGCTGGCTCTAGAGCTCAGGCTCAGTAGTTGTGGCACATGGGCTTCGCTGCTCTGCGGCATGTGGGATCTTCCCGGACCAGGGCTCGAACCCATGTCCCCTGCATTGACAGGCGGATTCTTAACCACTGCACCACCAGAGAAGCCCTGTTCTTTTCATTGCTATGTATTATCTCAATGAGTTAATATAACACAATTAATTTCTCTACTGTTTGGTTGTTTCCAGTTTGGGATTATTAAAAATAGAGATTCTATGAACATAACACAGGCTAGAAAAGGTACATTTTTAAGGAGACTACATCTGTTAATGCATTTCTTCTTGTTCTTCCATTAATCACACTGACTGGGTCCTGAACTCTGTTGTGTGTGAAGCATTTAACAAAATGTTGTACAGATATGCCTGTGGATTGGGAAAAAGTTTACTCAGTTGTACTTATATCAGGTTCAACAACCATACTCTTTGCATGTTCAGCAACAGATTTCTATCTACTTAATCACCTAGAGACAAAGCTAGGGTTAAGAGATATGTCTTAACATATCAAGGGGTGGATCCTTGAATCTAAGTGTATGCAAGAATTTTAACAGCTAATTTAATGAAGACCTCTGAAAAAGGCATTTATTGTACACCTAACACAGTACCTGGCACAAGGACAGCACATATTTATTGAATGAATGAATAGATGAATGGATGGATGCCAAAGTGGGACAAAGTCAATATGGTTAGTAAGAAAAAAATGTTATTTAAGAAAATTATAATATTAACAACGTAAAGTAGTTTGCCCAAGAAAGAGAGCCAGAAAATGGATGAGCTGGGTTCTGAGCTCAGGCTGTCCAACTTCAAAGCATTTTGCCTCTAAAGCAGGTAAAATGATCAGAAAAGAAATGCTAATAAGGATGAATATAAATTCCCAAATTTAAGAGGAAAAAATAAATTGTACAAGTGCAGAATTGTGTGCTGCTAATAGCCACAGTTCATATAAGAGACCCGATGGCTTTGGTTGACCACAGTCTCAGCTGAGCCCACAATGTAATGCACCACTAAGAAAGTGACTGCTGTCTGAGGCTACATTAATCAACACAGAATATCCTGTTTGAAGCAGTAAAAGTCCCGTTCAAACCAGCTCAGCACCTTTCATTTTTCTCTCCCTGACCAAAGTCTTGGATAGGATGTTGTAAAAAGATTCAGCTCCTTGTTCCTGTGTTTCTGTGTTTTATTGTCACTGGAAACATATAGGCTTCACTTCATACAGACAAGAAACCAAGAACAGATTTTAAAACTCCAATTTAACCATTCTGGATTATTAATCTTTTATTTCAGGTCCAATTCTTGCCCTCTGACTATTCCCCTTACGTGACATTTTGGATTGTCTCTTACTTCTGGTTCACACTTACATGGGAAGTGGCCATTGAATGTCTGTTTATAACTCACAGGCCCAAGCCAGCAAGGTTCACTCCCACAGCCAACCTAAAAATCCTGGCCTTGGTCAAGCCCTGTACTGTACTAGTGTGGAAAGGGGACTTACTCTATGATGGAACATTGTGTTTAGTCACGGGAGTCTTGCAAAGACAGATATTGATAAGTAAGGATATAAGATAATCAAGATGATGAAATATCTAGAAACACCATACCACAACTGATCTTAGCCAAAAGACAAAAAAGGAAGTGTTATCCAAGGAAAAGCTGAAGAAACTGAAAGAGTTTTACCTGGACAAGAAAAGGCAATGATGTGCGGTGGGCATGATTGTGCTCTGCATGTGAATAGCTGTTATACAGAAAAGGGAATAGTCTTAATCTTATTCTATAAGTAGGAAATGCAAAAGGGTGGAAGCTTTTAGGGGGCACTTTGGGTTAATGAGAGGAAGAACTTAACAATTAAGAGGTATCTATTGCAGTCATGTTTACACACTGAAGAGAAGGTACTGTCCTTTGAAAAATTCAGAGGAAGAGTTGGCTTCAGGCTTGAGAGGAAAATGGAGTAAAAATAAAACAGAGGTAAGGAATCCAAAACATATTTGAGTCACTTTAAATCTCCAGAGGTTGGAGTGTTTTAGGGTCAATTTCTTGGAAGAGGTTGGTTTTTTAAGTATTTTGGAGAATAGAATGGAGATGAGGGACTTCCCTGGTGGCTCAGTGGTTATGAATCCGCCTGCCAATGCAGGGGACACAGGTTCGAGCCCTGGTCTGGGAAGATCCCACATGCCACGGAGCAACTAAGCCCACGAGCACAACTACTGAAGCCGCACACCTAGAGCCTGTGCTCCGCAACAAGAGAAGCCACCGCAATGAGAAGCCCGCGCACCGCAATGAAGAGTAGCCCCTGGTCACCACAACTAGAGAAAGCCTGTGCGCAGCAACGAAGACCCAGCGCACCCAAAAATAAATAAATAAAATAAATAAATTTATTTTAAAAAATAATTTCTAAAAAAAACAAGAATGGAGATGATTTTCAGGGAAACAGTGGTAGACTGTTCAACACAATACAGATGGGGTTGAGAGAAGAGAATATTGGGTGTAGTAAGGGGCTCTCTATGTGACTAGAATTGAACAAGAAGTGTACAAAAGGTTGAAAGGAAACAAAATTCAAGACAGTGGCAGAGCAACTGATAAGTCTTATTCTAGCTCTCAAGGTATTTATAAAACACTTTAGGTCACAGAATCCTAAAATTTCCTAAATGTTTATTTAAATGTAAAATAAGATCTGCTTATCTGGAAAAGAATTATTATATTGTTTACAAAAATATACTGATATGTTATTAAAACATCACGTCATTGAATAATTTGTCAAAAAGTTTATGAGAATATTTACAGACCTGACTTCTCTAAAGAAAATATTGAGGGCTTCCCTGGTGGCACAGTGGTTAAGAATCCGCCTCCCAATGCAGGGGGCACGGGTTCAGTCCCTGGTCCGGGAAGATCCCACTCGCCATGGAGCAACTAAGCCCGTGAGCCACAACTACTGAGCCCGTGTGCCACAGCTACTGAAGCCTGCACACCACAACTACTGAAGCCCGTGTGCCTAAAGCCCATACTCCGCAACAAGAGAAGCCACGGCAATGCGAAACCCGCGCACCGCAACAAAGAGTAGCCACCACTCGCCACAACTAGAGAAAGCCCGCATGCAGCAACGAAGACCCAATGAAGCCAAAAATAAATAAATTTATTAAAAAAAAAAATCGAATATCAAGATACTATGCTATAGGGACTTCCCTGGTGGTCCAGTGGTTAAGAATCGGTCTTGCAATGCAGGGGACGCCGGTTTGATCCCTGGTGAGGGAACTAAGATCCCACATGCCACAGAGCAATCAAGCCCTCACGCTGCAACTACTGAGCCTGCGTGCCACAAGTAGACAGAAGCCAGTGCACCACAACGAAGAGCCCGCCTGCTGCAACAAAAGATCCTGCGTGCCACAACTAAGACTGGATGCAGCCAAAAAAGTAAAATAAATAAATAAATATTTTTAAAAAAAGATATTATGCTATAACATATGTTTCTTTATGTACAGCACATCTTTGGGAAAAGATACAAGGAATTGGTAGTAATTACCTCTAGGAGGGAGACCTAAAGAGCAGGTAGGTGTTGAGGTGGGAAGGAGAATTTTCATTTCATACCTTTTGAAACTACTTTAAATTTTATAACATATTACTTACTCAACTTAAAATTATTAATAAAATAGTAATCTTTTATTCCTGCTTAAATCAATATCAAAAGTTTGAAAGACTCTATATACATTTTCCCATCGATCTGACTATTGGTTTTAATTTCCCTCCCTTTCCACATAATTTGGATCCTGTTTTAACATGTTCCTTTTGACAAGGAACATGGCTAAATAAAATCGCTATTTGATCTAACTTGTTATTTGAGGGCAAGCCCTTGAACCAGACTTATCTTCTTTTCCTTGCTATTGGTCACTGTGGCACCTAGATAGGAAAATTCCTGAGGCAGATGTGACTAGAAGTAATGTAAGTGAACACCTTTCAATGTGTCCAGTCTTCTCTGTTCCCATTGCAACTACCTTAACCTGGGGCATCACATGATCTCTCATGGTTACCTCCATAGTCTCCTCACTGGCCTCTCTATCTTTAGTCCTTTCTCTCTCCAATTTGTTCTCCACATTGTGTCCAGTGATCTAATCATGTTACCATCATTTTTAGGAAGAAGTCCAGACCTCAGCCTTTCAGGATGTGGTCCCTGCCGGTTCATCCTCATCTCTTGCCACTCCCCACTTCTATGCTCCAGCCTTCCCATCCTTGGCCCTCTCTTACTTCTGGAATGGTCTGCTACATCATCTTCACCTGGCTAACTCTTATTTTTGAGTTCACATAGATATCACATCCCCTGGAAAGCCTCTCAGCCCCCCAACTCTGGGTTAAGAAACCCTCCCAGGTACTTCCAGAGCACTCTGTACTTCCTTTCATTGTCTATTATTTCACTGCACTGGACTTACTTTACTTTCCCTGCTTCCCACACGACTCTCACCTCCATGAAGACAGGGACGGTATGCATGTGCTCACAGATATACCCCCAGACTTTAACACAAATCTTGGAATGGATAAACACTTAAGTCAATTAGAGGAATATTCAGGAGAGAGGAACTATTCTTTCTTATGTGTTGAAAAATAAGATTATCATATTTGGTAATGAAGACTCGTCTGACAGGAACATCAGACAAGAGGGATCTTATCAGTTTAATTTATTAAATTGTGTTAATATAGTTTTGTTCATGAATATTGTCTTTACTGAATTCCTGGAAGGAAGACATTAGAATGTTTCCTCTAGTTTGAGGGTATATTTGTGTCCAGGACATGTATTAATAAGGCTGGCTCTTTTATTAGAGAATTCTATGGTTTAAGAATACCTGGATATCTAATTGTATTTGATTAGAACTTCATTAAATTTTCCTAAAAATCACCTTTCGCTCGCCACTGCTCTTTTTCTTCTTTTTAAAAAAATTTTTTTACAGTGGGTCCTTGTTGGTTATCTATTTTAAATATAGCAGTGTGTACATGTCAATCCCAAACTCCCAGTCTCCCCACCACCACTCTTTTTCTTATAGCTCCTACATCTCCACAAAATACTCCTAAATAACATCTTTCCAGTTTATAGTATTTTATCCTAATATGAACACATGCTTTTTACCTCTGAATAAAATAGTTGAAATTCAATTCTTATAAAATAATACACTTGTAGTTTCTCAATTTTAACATGACAAAGATTTTTTTTCTTTACAAGGAAGAAGCAAACATGAAATTAAATGTAGCCAGCAATATTGAGACTCATCACAATTTCAGATACGTTATAATCTGTCTTAAGTACACGCATATACACATGCAAACATTCATTTGAAGAAAAAAATGAAAGAAAATACAGCAAAATATTAACATTGCTGGGATGTAGAATTATGATTAATTTTTCTTTTCTTCTTTCACTTTTCCCCAATGTTTCTACAAGAGGGAGGGCTACATTTTCTGCATCATCAACAAAAATTAATAAACTTTAAAAAATAGGTTGTGTTGTATTGAACACGTTTTCTGCTTTTCTGCCAGATGCTTGAGGCCTCTGAGTTCTAAATGAAATGAATCTCAGAAAATGAATTAGCGCCTCTGACCTAACTGCACATTCTAATACAAATAGGACATTACAGAAATCACTTTCTGAGAGCCTACAGATAGTACTAGAGTCTGTGACTAATTGATTAAATTTGTTAATGGTGGAAAACTTGTTTAGTGGGTGTTCAGTAAATGTTTTTCTTTCCTTCTCAAGCTCGTGATGCCCAGGAAAAGAACAAAACAGCTCAGGAACAGTGTTTTCCTTCTATTTCTTTTACCTGTAACATTTCTTGCCCAAACAAAAGTCTCCAGATCTTACGGATCCCTTTTCTTTATAAAAATGTAAACAAACAGGCTTCCCTGGTGGCGCAGTGGTTGAGAGTCTGCCTGCCAATGCAGGGGACACGGGTTCGAGCCCTGGTCTGGGAGGATCCCACATGCCGTGGAGCAACTGGGCCCGTGAGCCACAACTACTGAGCCTGCGTGTCTGGAGCCTGTGCTCCGCAACAAGAGAGGCCGCGATAGTGAGAGGCCCGCGCACCGCGATGAAGAGTGGACCCCCGCTCGCCGCAACTAGAGAAAGCCCTCGCACAGAAACGAAGACCCAACAGAGCCCAAAAATAAAATTTAAAAACAAAAAAAATGTAAACAAACATCTTGGAAAATGGCACTTTGAACAAAGCAAAGTTAACTTCAGTTCTTGACAGTTTGCTTGAGAGCTGCCTCACTGGTTCACAGGAGCACTGAATTCCCAGAAGGGACAGGATAGAGGTTTTACCTTAGGAGAAATACACCATACAATCCACATTTGTACATCTCAAAGCACTTTTTGAAAAGCTTATTAGGTAGAAGAAACATGGGGAAAAGCATGGGCTCCCTCAGTTAGTAGTACAGAGCTCCCCAAAAAGAAAAAACTATTTTTTCCTGTTTAATGATTTCTTTTATTGAAGTATAATTGATGTATAACATTATATGTTTCAGGTGTACAACAGAGTGATTCACAATTTTTAAAGCTTATACTCCGTTCACAGTTATTATAAAATATTGGCTATATTCCCTGTGCAAGAAAATATTCTGACCTACTCACCACATGGTCATTTAATACTTGCCTAATCCTGGGCACTTAGCCTTGAACTTAAAAGCCTGTAAATTCTGATAGCAATAATGATACACTGCTCCAGTGTTGTCTTTTTGATTGCATATTTATATTTTTTTAGCCATTTTCACGAAAGAAATCAATTGCTTTTTTAAAAATTAACCAATTCTTTTTTCCCAACATACCTCCATGAAGTAGCTCTTACCCACCTCCATGGCTCCAGCCACCATCTCTATGCCAAGGGCTCCCCGTTCTACATCTCTTGCTCAGATCCCTCTCCTGAGCCCAAGATGATCAACTGCCAGCTAGATATAACAATTTGGATATACCAGAACCACCTTGTGCTGTATATTCAAAATTTATCATCTTCTTCCCATACCTTCTCTCATCTTTAGTTTCCTACCTAGGTGAATGGCCTTACCATTGACCTAGTTTCCCAAGCCAGCCACCTGTCATCTTTGATCCATCCCTGTCCATCATTTCTCGCATCCAAATGCCAAGTCTTGTTGCTTTTACTTGCTAACATATCTCAAATCACTTCTCTCCATCACCACTGCCACTAACAGTCCAGGCCATTTCTCACCTCAGTTACTGCAAAAAGCTTCCAAATCACTTCCTTGCCTTTGGTCTCTATCCTCGAAAATCCAATCTACACCTCGTGGCTAGAGTGATCATTCTAAAACACAAACCTAATCATGTCTCTCTCCTGCTATAAATAGATAGTACTAGATAGCCACTGCCCTCGGAATTAAGTCCAAATTTCTCAACCTAGCTTTATAAAATTTTCATGATCTGGTCCCCACTAATTTCTATAGCTTCATACCCTCCAATCTCCCCTTCTCCCAAACCTTGCTGTAGTTGTGAGTTTCTTTTTTGTGGGCTCTATTATTTCCTGGTCTTTGTCTATACTACACTCACCACTTGGAACACTCTGGTTTCCCTGCATCACCTGATACTGGTTATCAACTACACTCAGTCTCAGATCTCGTTGTAAGTGCCATGTTCCCCAGGAAGCCTTTTCAGCATTACACCCACTCTAGACTAACGTGCCCCTTCTTACTCCTGACGCCCCATCTTACTCTCGCATTTTAATTTTTTGTTTATTTTTCTGTGTCCCCCTACTAGATTGTTAGCCCCCTAAAGACAAATACAGTATCTTGTTTACCTTTATATCTCTTGTAAAGTGATCTTGTCTTGCAAAGAACCCACTGAAGTTCTGGAACCAGTAAGCAAGCTCTCAATTAACATTTGTTGAGCTAATGAATAAAGCAGGAGTAACAGGTTTCCTGGCTACTAGAACTTTTATAAATAAAGTTTGAGTTACACTGACTGCTTGCATTAGCAAGTAAACCTTCAGACGTAGACCAGATTGGGGAAAATCAGGACTCTGACTTTTGATGGAGGGCCTAGTCTACATTAAGTTCCCTCATCAGTTTGAAGCATGTGACTTAAAAAGCTCCTAATCCCTGATTCTGACAGAAGTAACTTCACCTTTAAAATGGGTTATAAACTAGGCAAAGTGAGTTGCCTATTCTCTCCTCTGGAGCATTCTTCTAGGGATTAGATGGTTTCAACCTTAGATTCCAGAAAAACAGATAGGCAAGAGAAAATGAAGATTACTGCTAGAGAACAATGCAGTGACTGAATTTCTGAATGCATGGATTGAATAGTTGGAATATTTTTATGGGAATATACCAGAAACAGAGGTGAACAAGAGACAATGCCCCTGCTGAATGAAAGGGAAGAGTCAGACAACAAGCAAACAAATAAATCAACAAGATAAAATCAGAAAGTGATTAATGCTATGATGTCAAAACAGGGTGATGTGCTAGGAGGTAAGGGTGGGAGGTGGCTGCTGACAATAGGGGGTCAGCAAAGGCCTCTTTGAAGGGGTGACATTTGAGCTGAGATCTGAATGGTGAAAAGGAGGCTGGCATGTAAAGAAATGAAGGAAGAACAATCCTGCTGGAAGGAATAGCAAGTGCAAAGACTAAATCTGCAAGTTCAAGGAACAGAGGTAAGAACAATATGAACGAGGGTGCATGGGTGCAGATGAGAGCAAGGAGGTGGGCAGGGGCTGACTGAGCAAGGCCTATGGCCTGTGGTGGGGAGTTTGGGTTTAACCATCAGCACACCGGGAAACCACTGGAGGGTCCTCACACGTAATTGACTTTACCTGAATATCTTTGAATTTATAGACTGAGGATGAAGGAGTTAAAAAGTGAAAAAAGAAAAAAAGTAATTTTTTAACCTCTCCTATTTAAACTAAAACCATACATCTGTGTTTTTCAGCATTTCAATACTCAGAATGAATTGCTGACATATTAAAATGCATTTATTATATATTTTATTTCCTTAATTGAAGGAAACAGAATATCCCTGTCATTAGTGAGTCTAGTTAAAGAACCAATATTCCCTGCACACTTTTATTTTTTCACCGTTCCTACCCAAAGGGAGATTAGAAAGTAATTTTGTTTAAGAACTAAAATTAATTACTAATTTTAACCTGTTCTGCTCCCATGTGGTTATCACAATTAAAATCAGAATTTATAACAGTCACATCCAACCAGAATTCAGGTTTTAAAACCTTTCATTCTAGACCTTTAAGTGAACAGCTGAAATCTTGAAAATCTTCTCTGTTTAATTACAATTTACACAGACTTTATAGTGAAACTATGAGGTTTAAAGGTGAATTGAATCTGAGTGCAATTAAAAAGTTGTTTGGACGGCATTCCTTGCTAGGAAATGTTATCTACATAGTGTTTGTTGCTGATTATAAAGCTTGGTTTGTTATCTATAAATCAGAAACTTTATGTGGTTCTGTCAAAATTAAAATGTAATAATATACTGTAGGACTGAAAAAATATTTTTTTTCCCGAGGAGCTCAAAGCACTTCACCAATGTTTTCTCATTAGTCCTCACCATTTCCCCAAGGTAAGCAGATGGAAAGTGTTATGCACATTCAATAGATGGGGGAACAAGGCCAAGAGAAATGAATGAACATGCCCAAGGTCATAGAATACGTCAGAGGCAGGGGAGGGATGAATCTCAGGTCTTCTAATTCCCAGGGATCTGGCATTTTGTAATGTAGGGCAAGGTACCAAAACCAGTGCTTGTTTGGTTTGGTACATTTACATTTCCATGTATACAATTATAGTGAACTAATAATAAGACATCTGTTCTAGGGCATATCTATATTTGTTTGGTGTTTACATTGGCAATAACTCTTAACTGTTATTTTTAAATGAATATATTTGAGGGGTCTAAAAAATGCGGTAAGATTAAAATATTTATTTCATATATTGCACGTGCGTTGTCTGCTAGGAACCTGTCTGGCTATACGATCATTTTGCTAAAGACAACATTTGTTGCCTGCTATTTAAGGAATCAGAAATATAAAAATACACACACTCACACAAACTTCATTGCATCATTTTCTCATGGAATGTTTTTCCTCCATAATAGGATATTTGAAACTTGTGGGCTCCTAGAAAAAGTTAAACTTGTCTAAGCTTTGGATTTTAGGTTTTAAAGTTTATATGTCCTTTCATATTAGTATATATTCGTACTTCTTTGCCTTTTTCTCCCTCTTCCATGTCTGAATCTTTATTGTAAGACGATTCCAAACACATAAAAGCATAGCAAGATAGTACAGTAAACCTCCATTTACACCCTGATTACAATTATATGTAATTATAATTATAAAAACTTTGCAACCTTTTTTGCCTCTGCTGAACTTTCAAAAAGTTAACCTCAGACTTCAAGTTATCTCACTCCTGTATACTTTACCTATGAATCTCCAAAAATAAAACTTTAAAATCATAGTCATAATGCCATTATCACACCAAATACTTAAAAATAGTGCCTTTGTATTAACTAAAATCCATTCCTTAATAAAATTTCTCAGATTGTTCAAATCAGGATCCAAACACATGGCATTTGGTTGTTGTTCCAGCTCTCTCCCTTTTTCTTCATCCACTGCTGTTGACTACAGTGGGCTCTCCGTATCCGTGGGTTCTGCATCTGAGGATTCAACTAACCATGGATCAAGAATATTTAGGAAAAAAAATTCCAGAAAGTTCTAAAAAGCAAAACTTGAATTTGCCACGCACTGGCAACTATTTACATAGCATTTACAACTATTTACATAGCATTTACCTTGTACTAGGTATTATAAGTAATCTAGAGATGAATTAAAGTATACAGGAGGATGTGCGTAGGTTATATGCCAATTCTACACCATACTAAATAAGGGATTTGAGCTTTCTTGAATTTTGGTGTCCTTGGGGGTCCTTGAACCAATCCCTTGCAGATACCAAGAGACTGTAGCTGCAGAAATCAGTTAAGTTGCCCTGAAGAATGTCCCACATTCTGAAGTTATCTGTTTGCTTCTTTGTGGTATTATTCAATTTATTTCTCTATCTCCCATATTTACTAACTCTAGAGTCTTGTTTATATTCAAGTTCATTTTAAAAAAATTGTTGCTGCAAGAACACTTCATGGAGGTACTGTGAGCATTCTATTATACCATATGAGGAGGCCCACAATGTCTGGTTGTTCCACTCTTAGTAATGTCAAGATTATTAGAGGGTTCATACGGTGACAGGCTGATTCCTCCATTGTTAAGTTCCCCATCAGCTTTTCAACCAATGGTAGCAACCATAGATGATCTTTGCCTGAATCAGTTATTCATGGGTTTCAAATAGTTATTTCCTATCTTTCCTTTCACATTTATTAGTAGAAATTCTTCTGTAAAGAAGAAACTTTCCTCATCAACTAAGCCTGTTAGGTTAAAGAAGGTATTAATTCTTAATTCTTTCCTTTTATTTGACAAGGGGTTGGTATCCTAGGTACATTCATTGGTGTCCAGTGAGGTAGGTTTCAATTAATTGCATTCATGATTTTTCTTGATACTGAAATTCATGCACTGAATTTTTATTTCTAACAACAGCAAATAGTGAAAGAAAGTAATACAGGTGGAGTACTTGCTACATATAAGTTTTGGGGGAAATCAATGGAACAGCACATAGACCTCTGTCTCTAGTACAAAGTATTTCACCATCTCAACCGAACTTTTGCTTTCTTGGGTTTTCTTCTACTCATGGGTATGAATGGGATATAGAACCAAAGAGGAGGGAAAAGCAGAAAAGAAGCCAGGTAGAAACAAGAGGGGGAGAACTGCGATTAATGGTCCAAAGCCAAGTATACTGGAAAAAAAGAAATACAATTAAACAAGCATTTCAGGAAATACTTCTATACCATCCAGGATCTCTTGAAGGGAATGAACAACTACAGAAAGTTCTTTTTACCTCTGTTCAAGGCATATGTAATGAGCTTTATCAGTATTTTGCTTTAATAATTGTATAATTAATTGGTGAAAGTAGTTAAATGGGGAGATGCTGGTGACCAGGACTTCTTGCAACACCGAAATCTTTCACGCTGTATATCAAAACAAGATCACTAGGGAGAAATACCCTTATAAACTCATGAGCCAAGGTGGATTGTACTTTTGGCTTACCTATGAGCCCGCAGGGTTTGTGGACTACTAACATTAAAAGGGAACATAGTCCTGTTTACGCAGCCACCACAGGCCTAACTGGTTGGATAACTCCATTCTAATAACAACCCTTTATTCTACAACAGTATATTTTTTATTGTAGGTGTCAGAGATAATTTTATCTTTTGTTCATGTACAAAATGAGGTCAGAGACTAGCTTTCAGCAATGAAATTTTTAACATTTTAAAACTTTAACATTAGAGACATTTACATAATATGAGATATTTACAAAAATGTAAAAGGTAAGGTTAATTCACAATATTTTTTGAATGGTCCAACAATTCATGTTGAAAATCTTCCCTCAGAATAAGAACACTTTGTTTTTAGCTCACCTTCCTGTAATGGATATTAATCCCTTAAGGTGTAAAAGTTTTCTCTGCCCTGCCAAGTTACACATTCTAAAAATCAAAGCTTATAATACAGCTTGACATTCCTCAAAGATAAACAGCATTAGGGACAAAGGTTTTAGAATATTTAAAGACAAGGTAGGAGTAGTAAATTACTGACCTTTTATAGAGAACAGTCTTAAATAGTGTCTTTTTCTAAAAACAGTTGAAAAGAATCTTGACACTCAATTCTGCTATCAAGTTAGTGGTGGCCCTTTTGTGGAAAGTTATCCAAAGGTTAGACTGGGAAAGTTTGAATAATGAGTTCCCAGAGGTTAAAGTGGAAATAATTGATTTGGGAGTCTTGACAGTATTTCTCATTCAGTAGCATATACATTTGTGGATGGACAGATGAGAGTGCACATGAAGTGTAAAGATCTTTGTATCACATATTAATGCCCACTAGGGATAATTCACCATGCAAGAGGTACTAAGCAATCGAGTGACTTGGATGGTTGATGTCAGTCAGCCTATGTCATCTGCCAGACCAGCTCGGGTGTGACGGGCACATGAACACAGAGCCATGGAGGAAGATGGAGGCTAGGTATGAGCCCGAGTTCATGGGCTGCCACTTGCCAGATCTGATCTAAGTGTCACTGCCAAATGGGCAACATGTCAGCAACAGAAACCAATGTTGAGTCACTGGTGCAACACTATCCCCAAAAAGACAAAAGAGCTACTCGGTAAGAAGTTGAATACACGGGGCCCCTTCCACTCAGTATTTTCCTGATAATAAGAGGTAAATATTCTGGCTATATGTTAGCTTTTCCTGCCTACAGAGCCTCTGCCAGTGTAACTATCCAAGAGCTTATGGAGTGTTTGCTCCACCAACATGAGATCCCTCATAACAGCTGTGAGACCAGGGGACCCACTTTACAGCAAAGACAGTGTGAGAGTGGGCCCATGACCATGGAATTCTCCTGACTACTTATCACTTACCATACCAACCAGGAGGTGCTGACCAGATAGAGAATTGGAATGGCTTGCTAAAGACATGCTTAAGAGCCAGCTCAGAGCCAATACTTTGTAAGAATGGGGCATCACCTTCCAGGGTGCAACATCTTCACTAGGAAAAATTCATGAGACTGAGAACCAAGGAATCAAAGCAGGAGTGACCCTAGTTACCATCATTCCCAATAACCCACCTGGGGAATTCATGCCGTCCATCCCCATTACATTTGGCTCTGCAGGGTCAGAGCTTCTGATCCCCAAAGAGGGAATACTTCCCCCAGGAAACACAATAAGAGTCCCATTGAACCATTAGCAGGCTGTGCCTGAGCATTTCAAGCTCCTTGTGTAGAGAGACCAGCAAGCAAGTAGAGGAGTCCCTATTTAGAGAGCAATAATTGACACTGATAGTCAATAGGAGGCAGGGCCTCTGTTACACAACCGGGGCATGGAGGAACATGTTGTGGAACTTAGGTGATCTACTTGAACACCTCTTGCTATACCCTCGCCAAAGCGTGATGATGAAAATAGATGAGAGAAGTATCCCTAGCCAGAGAAGGGCATAGAGACGAGGAGCTCATTCCCCTTAGGAATGAGAACTGGATCATGCCACCATGTAAGCCACCAAAGCCAGCAGAGATGCTGGCTGAGAACAAGGGGGCTCTATAATGGTTAGTGGAGGAGAGATAGAGTATCAGTTGCAGGGCCAAGACCAGTCTCAGCAGCAGGGGGTATTGTTTGTTCCACCAGCCTTGCCATTCTAAGGAAGAGAGGCCCACTGGACGCACAGGAAGCGGTGAGTCCAAGCAGCACAAGGAATAGTCTGGGAGTGCAACTGCCAGATCTTGCAGATTGCCTCAGCTGCAGAGATCCACCTTACCCAAGGTCACGTCTTTCTGGGGGTACCCATATCCAATGACTAATGGAGGTGAGAAGATAAAGGCCTGGCTAACGTGGCCCAGTGTGGGACAACTCGGGGAGATGCTTTCAGCTCCAGAGCTCCCCAAGGAATGGGCTGACGCTGCCAGGCTTGCATCGCAGCTTGACTTCTCTCTCTGCCCAATTCTTTTTCTCCTTCTCTAATAAATATCCCTAACACTAAGCTCTGCCTCAGAGTGCACCTCCCAGACTACCCAAACTGTGAGCACCAGTTACAGAGAATCCTGCTGTCATGAATCTTCCTCCGTCTGCCAACTTCTTTTGTTAGTCATGTCCACATGGGGCCTATAGATCGCGCAGGCAAAGTTGGCCCCTGGCTTCTCTGTGCCACCACAGCCCTAAGTTTATTCCTTTCATTATAGCACTCACTATGTCGTGCTGAATTGTCATTTATGTCAGAGTGTCGCTGCCTCTCCAGACTGTCAGTCTCCCTCTTGAAACCAAGAATCCTTTCCTCACCAACCTTTGTCTTCCCAGTGCCTAGTGCATAATCAGTGCTCAGACAACGTGGTTGAATAGTAATGAATAAAGGAGAAGCCTTAACTTTCAACGAGGTATTTCACTCCTTCTTGAAGTCCTAAGCCCTTTATGAAATGACAAAAAAAGATCTTCATTAGAGTGTCTTCTCTGTTTGACACTATGTCAAGGAAAGTCATACTGATCACATCAGAATTTATTTTCCCTTCGTGTTGGGTATGAATCAAGTGACTAATGGCTACCGGCAGCAAAGCAGCCATAGATTTTCCAAGCAGGGGGAAAGGGTGAATGAGCTCTGCCTGCTCCTCTGGTCCACATCCTGGAAGTCCCTACCTTTCTGCTGACATAAGAAGCTGTTGTGTACTGAGAAGCTGATTTTCACCAAGCACACGGCTAGGTCAGGGGTCAGACAGGAAAGACAGTCCTATCCTAGAAAGGCTAATCTAATGAGGAAGACAGACGGGTAAATACAGCTTGGGTGTAGATAAGCCAAGTTCTTCCTAAAACACTTGTAGACAGTATCAATACCAGGATGAGAATGAAATGTGAAGTATTCTTTTTTTTTTTTTTTTTGGCTGTGTTGGGTCTTCGTTGCTGCACGCGGGCTTTCTCTAGTTGCAGCGAGCGGGGGCTACTCTGCATTGGGGTGCGCGGGCTTCTCATTGTAGTGGCTTCTCTTGTTGCGGAGCACAGGCTCTAGGCACGCCGGCTTCAGTAGTTGTGGTGCACGGGCTTAGTCGCTCCATGGCCTGTGGGATCTTCCCGGAGCAGGGCTCGAACCCCTGTCGCCTGCATTGGCAGGCGGATTCTTAACCACTGCACCACCAGGGAAGTCCCGGATTCTTTGAAATGAAATAATAAAAGCCGAAAATAACTAGAGTTTCACTGGAGCTACACACCCATACCCACCACCAATCCCTACCTCCTCAACACACACACATTTTCTCCATAAGTAAGTGGCTAAGGAATCACGAACCTTTCCAGCAGAAGATAGTTGTAGAAAGGGCAGGTTACTTACTGGGAAAATAAATTAATGACGAAGTGATAATGAAGAATTTGTGCATCAGAAGCTCTAGGAGGATTGTACCAAATATGAACTAAGGGATCAAAAGGGGATGCCAGAGGGCTCATGTTCTTTCTTCTCTCCACTTTGAGGGGGATGTGGAGTCAGCGGATAGACAGAGAAAAGAGTGGATTCATAGTTCTTTCTTATAAAAGGAGAAGCTATCAAAATAGTATTATCCAACAGTTTTCCTTTTTTTTTTTTTTTAATTTTTATTTATTTATTTATTTTTAATTTATGGCTGTGTTGGGTCTTCGTTTCTGTGCGAGGGCTTTCTCTAGTTGTGGCAAGTGGGGGCCACTCTTCATCGCTGTGCGCGGGCCTCTCACTATCGCGGCCTTTCTTGTTGCGGAGCACAGGCTCCAGACACGCAGGCTCAGTAATTGTGGCTCACGGGCCCAGCTGCTCCGCGGCATGTGGGATCTTCCCAGACCAGGGCTCGAACCCGTGTCCCCTGCATTAGCAGGCAGATTCTCAACCACTGCGCCACCAGGGAAGCCCTATCCAACAGTTTTAAATGCACAGGATAGGAGGAATAAAAAGCTTTTTACCAGGATATCAATTAATTACTTACACATGGAAAAAGAATAAAGTGTCAGAAAGCGAATGCATCTTCTGGAAGACTAGAACAAGAGCTGACATCAAGATAACAAATTTTACACTAAATTAATGTGCTGCCCTTTGTCCACAATAAGGATGCTACAGCACTACCACCCTCATCAGCAGGACTTCCTCTTTGAAGAATAACAGTGCATTTGACCTAAACCAGTTCTACTCTTTGACTCCTTGGTCAGGAGTGAGAACAGTAAGCAGGTTAGGAATTAGCAGCATCTATTGTTAGATATTCACAGAAGATCACATGCTCATGGGAGAACCCTGTCTAGGCAAGTGTCACTTTCAGAGGAATGTAATAAGGGAAGATGCCAGAAGATAAATGGAACATAGCTGCGATGAAGGCAAGATGGAAAATGCAGTTATCATCCAGGTGCCTACTGCAACACTCCAGGAAAGTCGCTATTAAGCTTTGGTCCTAAAGCTTACATTGGAACTGTAAGTCTTACAGCTGGGTAAATGGTGGGGAACCAGAGGCCACTTCTCCTCTGACCTAAGGTCTACCCTGAAAGCATGCTCTCTCCGCTGAGCCCAGAACTGAATCTTGGTTTCCTCACCCCAATGGGAAAATGAGCCAAGGGGAGATAAGCCCAAGGAAAATTAACCATTTGAAAGAACATAGACTAACAACATGGATGAATCTCACAGACATAACAATGAGTAAAAGAAGCCAGACATAAACAGAGCATACTGTATGATTCCATTTATATCAAAGTTCAAGAACAGCAAAACTAACATATGGTGATAAAAGTCAGAATAGTAGTTATCTCTGGGTCCCGGCTGGTGGGGGTGGTAGACACTGCCTGGGAAGGAATTCAGGGCATCTTTCTGGGGTGTGGGAAATGTTCCATATCTTGATCTGGGTAGGGGTTACATGGGCGTATCCAATATGTAAAAATTCATTAAACCATACATTTAAATTTGTAGACTTTATGTATGCTACACCTCAAAAAGTAGAAAAAAACTACTTATTTTTTTTTAACATCTTTATTGGTGTATAATTGCTTTACAATGGTGTGTTAGTTTCTGCTTTATAACAAAGTGAATCAGCTATACATATACATATAAACCCATATCTCCTTACTCTTGTGTCTCCCTCCCACCCTCCCTATCCCACCCATCTAGGTGGTCACAAAGCACTGAGCTGATCTGCCTATGCGATGCGGCTGCTTCCCCCTAGCTATCTATTTTACATCTGGTAGTATATATAAGTACATGCCACTCTCTCACTTCATCCCAGCTTACCCTTCCCCCGCCCCATGTCCTCAAGTCCATTCTCTACGTCTGCGTCTCTATTCCTGTCCTGCCCCTAGGTTCTTCAGAACCTTTTTTTTTTTTTTGGATTCAAAATGACTTATTTTTAACTCCATTTCTTTTCCCTTACACACACACACACATACATACACACACACACACACTCACAGCACACAAGTTATATAGCCCAAATACCCTGAGTTTATATCTGAGCTCCTCTTCCTCAGGAAACAGAGTGTGGTAGGGAGGGACAGCCTGGCGTTTCCCCTAGTGGTTGGTGCCAGGGATGTAGCAGCACATAACACAGTCCCAGACAAGGGGGCTGAGTATGGGTAGAACTTCATTTCCTGAAACTTGGGAATGAGGGGGGCAGATCTGGAACCCTAAAGGAAAGGGGTATATACAGAGACAAGACTAGGTACTTACAGGAACTAAAGAAACTTGGTAATGAACACTGGGGTGCATATGTTCTTTCAAACCAAGTTTTTCTCAGGATATATGCCCAGGAGTGTAATAACCTAAAAGGGAATAGAATTTGAAAAAGAATAGATACATGTATATGTATAACTGAGTCACTTTGCTGTACACCTGAAACTAACACAATATTGTTAATCAACTATACTCCAATATAAAATAAAATAAAATAAAATAAAATAGAGAGAGATACTTGGCCACAAAAAGCTAGACCAGAGCTCTTTCCTGCCTGGAAGTTGCCAGAAGAAAAGAGGATCAGAAACAGCAATGATTTTGTAGAACACCCTGGAGCTAATAGCCAGGTTCAATGATTCCCCTGGTCTAAGAACAGGATTAGCCCCAGAATCTGCAGTGGAATTAAACTACAGGTAAGAATTGTTCTGTGGCCCCATTTTTGTGAAAGGAGCCAGAGCAGTCATTAGAAATACCATCTGTAGCCAGAGAAACCAAAGGAAACTAACTCTCGCCAAGGGATTAACTTGAAACCTTAGGCCCATTAGCATTGTATTTTAATCAAGTGTCTTCCAAAGAGGTAACGGGCACTCAAAACAAAAGCAATATTGAACCTTTTCAGGATATGAGACCTTGTTCATTACCTTTATAGCTTTATAGCTTTCAGATTTGAGAAAAATGTAATGTGTCAGTGGCATAGTGCACATAATGGGATGGCAGGATGGCATCTCGCACTGCAATCAGTAGATCCATGAATAGAAGCATGGCTTGTCTCAGATGAGACATAGATGCTATTGTAACCAGAAGGACAGAGTGGCTCTCCGTGCAGTCATTTAAGGACAACGCTAACCATTTTAGCGTGCAGAGACAACAATGCCGTCAGAAACAACAGCTGCATCAGAGAATGCACTACTCATCAGAGACAAGCACCGAACTGGGTAACCAAATAGAAGTCCAGTAAGTAATTTAGAGATTGTCCCAAGGTAGCTACTGGTCTTATTCATCAATGCCATTTATTAGAAGCATTTTTTTTTCAGCCTGGACAAGAATACATGTTTATGAAGGTGAAAATACTACTCCCAGGGATAGGAACTGCTGCTGGATTTCCCTTCCTGAAATACCATTTCCAGGAAGCTCCTCCTCTGCTCACAATTGTTCATGGCTCTTCTTTCTGACATAGCAGATATGCATCATTTTAAATGGTTTTCAGGATACTCCATTTCCGGCCTCATTCTCTGTAGCAATATTCTAACTGCTTAAGTGACTCCTGCTTTGACAAGTTTAGAAAGCATTTGCTTGTGCTGTTTCCTTACTTGGGCCACCCTCTCAGCTTCCCTCTCATCTGTTCAAACCCTGAGCATGATGCAGAACCCATTTCTAGATTCCCCTTCTATGGATGTGGAACTGTTCTTTATTCAATCAACCTTCATTGAGTTCACCAAGTCCCTCAGCCCTTAGCCTTCCCAGACAAATTAACCCTTCATTTTATAGGAAAAATCTTTTGGTTTTTGTTCTTGTTTGAGGTAGTCTTTTCCAGGACCTTAGAAGCCCAAATATGGCACCTATCCTACCTTCCCCCACCAAGAAGAACCCTATTGTAAATTTTTGTGGAAGAGTTTCTCTAGAGTATATACCTAGGAATGGAATTGTAAGTTGTAAGGTATATGCAACTTCAACTTTACCAAGTAATTTCAAACTGTTTTATAAAGTACTCATATCAATTTACATTCCCACCAGGGAAGTAGATGTTGAGACAGAGATTTCGTGCAGCAAGTTTATTAGGGAGTACTCTTAGAATCAACATGTGTGGAGGGGAAGGGAATGAAGCAGGATTGGACAGAGGGAGAAGTTGGACTGTGATACAATCTCAAGGAAAGCCTCAGCTCACCCGACCAGGAGCTGTGAAGCTGAGACACTTCGGAGTTGACCTATTTGGGCTAGAGGGCTAGACCATTATAATCCCACATGAACAGGGAGAATACATAACTTAGGGCAAGACAATTCTTTTTAGCTGTTTTATGACACTTTGTCATAAATCAATTTTCCGTAATGTGTAATTTTGTTCCTGGGCTCTCCAGTCTGTTTGTCTATTCCTCTACCAATACCATGTTGTCATAATCATTATTCCTGCATTGTAGCTATAAATCAATTTTGAGAATATTCTTAAAATATTGAGTCTTCCTATCTAAAAAGATGGTTTATATTGAAGTCTTCCTTAATGTCATTCAGTAAGTTTATAATCATCTCCATATAGGCACTTTATAATTTTTATTGCTATTGTAAATGGTGTTTTCCAACATCTTGCTGCTGGTGTTTACAAATACAATAAATTTTGATTTTTCTCTAGCAATCTTACTAAATTCTTTTATTAATTCTAATAATTTTTCTGTAGATTCTTTTTAGTTTTCTGGTAATCACATCTATTTCATATTATCGAACTGACAACAATACATTTCAATAATAATTCATTGTAATACAAAGATGTCTAAAAACAAAGCTAATTATTCCCCTCCTCCCCTGCCACAGTCCACATTCTTCATCCTCCTGAGTTTCCAGCCTTCTGTGCTTTTCTCCTTGTTCATTCACTGTGTGTACCAATATGCAGGGGGGTTTGTGGGCTTTTGCTGGGATAGAACTATAACAAACATTATTCGGCAACCTGGTTTTTTTCACCTGTCTATTTTGAGGTTCCCTAACTCCACCTTTTTTTCTAATATCTTTATACATTTTGCATAAATGATCTCATATTATGTATGCTGGCCGGGGTTTTGTTTGTTTGTTTGTTTATTTGGTTGGTTGGTTTGAATGCTTCACTCTTTAAAGAAACAAAAAACTGATTGTGGTTAATCAGCAGACCAAATATGAAGGATTTGACTCTCAATCAAAAGATTGCTGAACTAGTTACACATATAAGTTTTAAGGTTTTTAAAAAATTTTTATTGGAGTGTAGTTGATTTATAATGTTGTGTTAGTTTCAGGTGTACAGCAAAGTGAATCAGTTATACATATACATATATCCACTCTTATTTAGATTCTTTTCCCATATAGGCCATTACAGAGTATTGAGTAGAGTTCCCTGTGCCACACAGTAGGTCCTTATTAGTTATCTATTTTATATACAGTAGAGTGTATATATCAATCCCAATCTCCCAATTTATCCCTCCCCCAAGTTTTAAGTTTAAATAAAATATTTAAGGCATCTATGTATCTTATTTAAATGATTCACACTTTGACCTTTTGGATTACTGGACACAATTAGAGTTATACACTGATGAGGGACAAAGTCGGTTTAACTATAAAGTACTGAGCAGACACACAAACCAAACAAGAAGGCATGCTGAGAAGAATACGTTTTAGGCCTCCAAAGATAAAATAACAATCTGACTTTATTGTTCTAGGGTAATGTACTGTATCAGGTGACTCCAGTTGTTTCAATGGCACTGTGCCGTACCACCCAGATCATATCTGTCCGGTGGGATTAAGTGGGAACAGAAACTGATCCAATCAAGCTGCCAGTACCTTGACTGAAATTTGAAGGTTGTAATGTAGCAGTGATTTTGGACTGGAACAATGTGAGGAACTAAACATAACAAGACTTGGTCACTCCTGCTATGTCTTTGCAGTAGAGCATTCTATTTCTATGACAGTTTACAAAGTCCTATTACATCAAAATTCTAGAACACATGGAGCTTCTGTAGAAGCATGATGTGTTATCTGCCAACAAGATATTAAACAAACCAAATTCGTCTGGTGTTTTCTGTAAATAATTCATCACTATTGTCTGGCATCTAGTAAGTATTGATGACGTTTGTGAAAATAGAATTCTAGGAATGACCTATCCTATTTTCTGTGATTTCACTGAAGAAAGAACATATTGTTTTATTTGTATATTTCATCTCAGTAATGTTTTACTATTATAATTCCATATTAATATGTTGTTCTTGGTACAATGAAGTCATAGTACTTTCCAAACTAAGTGATTTATTATTTATTTGAAAGTTAGTGGTATATTTCTTTCATAATCTTCATTGTCACCATTAACAATAAATATGAAGTGTGTATCACATAGAAAGCTCTACTACACAGAGTTTAAAGAAGGATGCTAGAATATATGGTGTGCAGTTTCGGTCATCCAGGATTTGACCATCTAGATGGAGAGAGGAGAGGTCAATAGATGAAAAAAAGATAATCATAATGCCAGCTTTTTTGAACTATGAATTACTACGTTCTGGTATTGTGTTAAGTGCTTTTTATAATTATCATAATCTTCACAATAACCTAATATGATGAGTGGTATGTCACCATTTTACAAATGAGAAAACTAAACAGAAACTTGAAGATTCATTTCCTCATTTGATAATGATCACTTCTTGAGTATCAGATATTATATAATATAGGAATTCAAGAGAGGGTGAGAACTACTTGATCTGAGCTTCATAGCTTGGTTGGATTTTAGTGAATAGAGAGAAGGAGAGAGAGCATTCTAAGCAGAGGACACTCCCAAAGGCTGAAAACACGAGAGCAAATTTGGTGAGAATAGTTGGGCTCAAGTGAGTATAAGTAGGAGACTGAAGGTGAAACTCAATTCTATCCACAAACATTTCTTAAAGATTGGCAAAAGTGGAGACAAATTGTTGAGTGCTTTAAGTATAAAGCTAAGGAGTTTAGACTTTGTTTTACAGAAGGTGGTGAGTCAAAAGTGATTTAACATGTGTTTAAATTATGTAAATTATAATAGTAACATGTACATTAAAACTATACAGGGACTTCCCTGGTGGCACAGCAGTTAAGACTCCACGCTCACAATGCAGGGGGCCTGGGTTTGATCCCTGTTGAGGGAACTAGATCCTACATGCCTGCCACAACTAAGAGTTCGCATGCCACAACTAAGAAGCCCACGTGCAGCAACTAAGGAGCCAGAGAGCTGCAACTAAGGAGCCTGCCTGTTGCCACTAAGACACAATGCAACTAGATAAATAAATAAATATTAAAAAAAAAAAACAAAACTAAACAATACAAAATGTAGAAAGAATAGGCAAAAGTTCTCCTCCCTCCCATCAGACCGTAATTTTACTTCCCAGAAGTAATCACTGTTAATAGTTTGGGTATTACCTTCCAACCTTTTACAATTAATAAAAATATAGATTTACTTTTAAACATAAGTGGAGTTATACTATACAAGCTTTTTGGCCACTTGTTTTTTTTTTTCACTGAGTAATGCATCATGAACACCTCTGCATGTTAATACATGCTACGAAGACCTTTGTACCGCTTCAAGCATTTCAAAACTTGGATGCACTAAAATGAAAAAAATCTAGAAAATATACGTTAACATAACCAATGTTGCAATAAATATCTTTGGTTATCTTCCTACACTTGTCCAATTATTCCTTTAGGCTAAATTCCTAAAAGTGGAATTGCTGGATATACACATTAAAACTTGATATAAATTTTCAAATTGTCCTCTGAGACAATTGTATCAATTTATGCTCTCAAAGGGTGTTTGAATGCTTTTTTCTCTGTACCTTCACCAATACCAGATCTTATCAACAGAGAAGCTTTTTGAGCGAGAATGTGACATGATCATAGCTGTGGTATGTGAAGTAGCTGGCCTATTCCAGATCATTGTTTGTAATGCATGATTCATTGTCTATTTAAAGTCTTAAAGCCAACAACTGGGTAATCAGACACTAAGGAAATGAAGGTTTCTAATGTATTAGGAAGGTGACTAAACAGAATAAATCTCACCTGGCAGAAAACTAATCTTATTGCTTTAAAAAGTCAGTGGTTCTCAAATCTTGCTGCACATATAAATCATCTGGAGAGCTTTAAAAACTATCAGTGTCTGGGTCCTACGTCCCAAATTCTCATTTAATAGGTCTGAGCCTGAGCACTGAGGTTTTTTTTTAAAGCCCCTTAGGTGATTCTAATGTGAACCACAATCAAGAATTCCTGCTTTAACCGACAAGGGCTTAATTTCAAAAATATAAAAACAGCTCATACAACTCAACAAAAAAAAAAACCAAACAACCCAATCTAAAAGTGGGCAGAAGACCTTAACAGACATTTCTCCAAAGAAGACATACAAATGGCCAATAGGCACATGAAAAGACGCTCAACTATGGCTAATTATTAGAGAAATGCAAACGAAAACTACAGTGAGGTACCACCTCACACCGGTCAGAATGGCCATCATTAAATACTCTACAAATAACAAATGCTGGAGAGGGTGTGGAGAAAAGGGAACCCTCCTACACTGTTGGTGGGAATGTAAGTTGGTGCAGCCACTATGGAAAACAGTATGGAGTTTCCTCAAAAAACTAAAAATAGAGTTGCCATATGATCCAGAAATCCCTTTCCTGGGCATATATCCCAACAAAACTTCTCCTCTTGTTTCTACCTGGCCTTTTTCCCTCTTTGGTTTCTACATCCCATTCATACCTATGAGTGGAAGGAAGCAAAGGAAAAGATTTGGTTGAGATAGGGAAATATCAATACTTTGTACTAGAGACAGAGGTCTATGTGCTGTTCCATTGATTTCCCCCAAAACTTATACATAGCAAGTACTCCACCTGTATTATTTTCTTTCACTATTTGCTGTTGTTAGAAGTAAAAATTCAGTGCATGAATTTGAGTATCAAGAAAAATCAAGAATGCAGTTAACTGAAACCTACTTCATTGGACACCAACGAATGTAACTAGGATAACAGCCCCTTGTCAAATAAAAGGAAAGAATTAAGAGTTAATTCTTTCAATTACCATATGATCCAGCAATCCCACTCCTGGGCATATATCTGGACAAAACTATAATCCAAAAAGACACATGCACCCTTAATGCTCAGAGCAGCACTATTCACAATAGCCAAGACATGTAAACAACCTAAATGTCCACTGACAGATGAACGGATAAAGAAGATGTGGTACTTATATACAATGGAATGCTACTCAGCCATAAAAAAGAATGAAATAATGCCATTGCAGCAACATGGATGGAACTAGAGATTATCATACTAACTGAAGTAAGTCAGAAAAAGAAAGACAACTACCATATGGTATCACTTATATGTGGAATCTAAAATATGGTACAAACGAACCTGTCTACAAAACAGAAACAGACTCACATACATAGAGAATAGACTTGTGGTTGCTAAGGGGAAGGGAGGTGGGGAAGGGATGGACAGGAAGTTTGGAATTAGCAGATGCAATCTATTATATATGAGATGAATAAACAACAAGGTCCTACTGTATAGCACAGGGAACTATATTCAATATCCTGCGATGAACCATAATGGAAAAGAATATTAAAAAAAGAATATATATATATATATATATATATGTAACTGAATCACTTTGCTGAATAGCAGAATTTACACAACATTGTAAATCAACTATGCTTCAAAAAAACCCAAACCAAACCAAAACAAACAAACAAAAAACTTAGCTCAAATAAGGATGCCAGTGTCACTGTGGGGAAAAAAAAAAAAACAATTCCTGCTTTAAATGTTAATTTGAAAAGCTTCTGAACTCCATGCCCACCCATCTCACAAAGATGCCTGTTTCTTGAGACTCCTGGAAAGTATGATATAGGTTCTACGTTTGGGGGATGTCTCACTAGATTCAAACCAGGCACTTTATAGTAATTGTCTGAAGAAATTTTTATTTCTTTTGTTGGCAAAGACCCTGGATTGTATTCCAGGGCTTAATTTCATTTCTATACTTTAAGCCACAAAGACTAAGATGCATAAGTATTCTTGGGCTTGAGTCAGACAGTATGTTAGGCCTCAGGTGAATTAAATAGAGGCCTGGTAAATCTGCAGAGAACAAACAAAATAAACATCATTCTTAGAACAGTCCTTGGAAGATGAAATGTACAAGTTAGAACAACTTTGGCCTGGCTGACATGCAGAGGAGGCAGGATTTACACAAGGCAGTATTAGCAGAATAATGAGTGACCTGGGCCAGTGGAGAATTTTTCTTCAAGTATTTCAACTGTATGAGATCTAATTTCTCCCATCTTATTACAATATAATCTTTAAACATATTCATTGTGATTAATAATATTGGAAGGAAAATCCCATAATATTTTGAGGAATGAATGTCCCCTCACTTTGCTGACCAGGAGAATGAGTCATTCACTTCCCACAGACCTCAGGATATTTTGGTGCTCTGTGTCAACCCATCACTGCCAAGCAGCAGCTGACACTTTAAAGTGAACTTCTCCCCTTCACAGATGGAAACTGAGCTCTAAATATTGGTATTCTGAGTTTTACATTTGCCTGGGTTGGTAACTTTCTAGGTATGATAAGAAGCAGGTTGCCGATAAATGGCAGCAGAACATCATGCCTGGGGTTCATTTCCTGACATCTCACTGGATACTGGATGGCTCAACCCAGGGTGTGATGGTAAACTAGCTCTCTGGGGTGGAAGCCAGGTGTGAGGGGGTTGATTTGCAGCATTTGCCAATTTCTGTGGTGTAAATACTCCGATCATTGCTGATTTTAGGCTACCAAGTTTTAAAAATCAGCACTCAAACTGCTGAATATTTAACAATTGACTCTCTCCAGCTGGCTCCAGCATGCTACTGGTTCTACCTCACTAAAAACCAGAAGTCTTGGTTTTCTGGTGGGTAATTATAGATTGACAGCTAAAATATAGTGTAATTATTAGACTTGAGGCCATTTTGTTGTTCAAAATTCAGCCCAAGTGAGCAGCAAAGCCCAGTACTGACCTAGATCACAAGTTTCACAGTATCTACTTTCAAAGACTCTAAGGGTCTAACAATGTGAAAGCTCAGCCATTAGCACTTTAGAAAGGTTTACTTACATGAATATTTATAAGAATTATAGTCTAAAACAAAATAGTTATTTTGGGCTGGGACCATGGAATGGATTGAAAATTAAAAGATATTTAATCTAATAACTAAATCAACTTCTCAGCAGTAATGGCTGCATGCTTGACCACACTCCTTTTCTCATGAAGTTCAAATGCTCTTTTAGGACTGAGCGGCTGTTCCAGACCCCATTTTATTTGACCCAAATAAGAGTTGTAATCTCTTTGGAAGAAAGGACTCCTCTGTTTCCCTTGTGAAGGCCTATGTCCATCAAGTGGATGGCTTCTAGAATAGAAGAGGCACTGACTGACCTGGCTCCTATCTGGACCAGTCCCGTCTTCCTAGAAAATGATGATTTTTATACACATGTATGTAGGAGGTAGTCATTATTTTTATTAGCACTGTTCCTGCAAAAATATCAGAAATGTGTGTGTAAAACATGTCAGTAAATAACTATTTGAAATAATCACCTGTATGTTCTTTCTATACCACCATGTCATAAAAGCCACTTAATGTTATTAACATACAAAAATAATAATAACACCTTGCATTTGTAGGGAGGTTAAGAGCAATCTGGAGTCTGAACAGACGTTAGCTCATATCCTCACTTGTACCCTCAATTTGTAAATCAGTATCTTCATTTATAAACAAACATAAAAATAGTAACTGTCTCATGGGGTTATTGTGAGGATTAAATGAAATCATGTAAATGAAGCACTTAACATAGGCTTGATGTTCAGTAGATGCACAATAAATCAAGAAATTATTTTTATGCTGTTATTCTTTTGACCTTTTGCAAAGTTCTTTAATTAACCCAATCTCATAAGATCTTTTACTATAGTCATGTGAAGTATGAAAGGTAAGCATTATTATAGCCCCTTTTAAAAATAAGGAATTGAATTAAGAATTTCCCAAGCTGCTAAATGGCAGAGCGAGGATGTGCTTTTCATTGTGTTATGTATAATAAATAGCAGTAAAACTGATATTCTAGTCAGAAGACTTTTTCATTCACGAATAGGGTAAATATTTCTAGCTACTGATTTGGGAAATATTATTATACATTGAAAACAACCACAAATTTATTCTATTAGTAGCAGCAGCAGCAGAAACTATTTCTAAGTGTTTTCTATGTGCCAAACACTATGTTAAACACTTTCTATGTTTCATCTCCTTCGAACCTCAGAATAACCCTCTATAGTAGGTATTATATCCCTTTCACAGATAATCATAAAAGCTAATATTTATGCACTTGGTCTGTGCCAGACATTGTGCCAAGTATTTTAGATGCATTAACCTCATTTTACTCAACCCAACAAACTTCTGAGATAGTGAGTCACTATTGTTATTAGTATTCCAGTTTGCTAATAAAGATAATATATAGACGAATTTGCTGATAGAATTATAGAGCAGGAAACTTTTAATTAGACATTATGTCTGTGTAATTATTTAGTTTAAAGGTCCTGCCAGAATTATCTTGCTAGAGCCAGTCCCATTAAATATAATCATTGAGGTAGACATCGGAAAGAAAACAGATGTTGGGGCAAAATTATGTTCAAAGTGTGTTTGTGCATTCCTTTGATACTACCCCCCAACCCAGAGTTGTAAATTAAAAGATATGCTGTGGAAAACAAATTTTGGGGAGTCATTGTATTAGTCAGGTCCTATCCAGTTTCAGTAGAAATAAGTTCAGTTTGGCAACTGCACCCTTTAAACTATTCTTAACACCTGGTAACTCATCATAGCCGTTCTGAAGATAAAAACGGTGATGGGGTCAAAGAAGGATGTTGTTTCAGGGCGTATGTTGCTAATAATAAAACAGTCTCTCTGCAGGAAGTATACACAGACAGCTCACAAAAACAGGAAAGTCACTCAGGAACCTGCTGTAAAACTCCTGGTCTGAACTCATGAAACTGCCCTAAAGTCACACGGAAGGGATACCACACATTAGAAGTCAAAGAGAAGAGTGCAGTTTTTCTCACACTGTAACTCCGACAATACTGTATTTTCAATCACGTGAAGACTGATCTAGGCAGAATAAGGAATAGACCCTTTTACACCAAACCCATCATTTTTCAGATAAAGAAACTAAGATCACAGTTGGATATGATGGACATCTAGTGTTTTTGCCTGCCCAGAATCTATTTCCCCTTTTGGTAATAATCCATCCCATGGAATTTTCTCTGGTACTCCTCCCTGACGCATGATCTTTGGGTTTGGAGAGGGCCGATCACACCCCCTGTTCCAGGGGTGGGCACAGAGCAGGCATAGACAAACAGGGTGACAGTAGAGCATTCAGTGACAGGCATGAGGCAGAATCTGAATTGATTTAATGCAGAGGTTAAAGTAAATCCAAGACCACACAGTTAATGCCAAAGTTAAAGACTATATTCCAAGGCCAATGCTCTTTTCATACTATGATGCCACATAACTTCTGTAAGTTTTTAAAAATTCTTACTAATTTAAAAAATAGTTGTGGGTTCCATTTCATTGCTAATAAGCCAGACTGTCTCAGGGTCTATGCTACTTCCTGTTCATATATTAAGTACCTGCAACATATGCCCCCATTTTCTTCTATTTCCTTAAAGAGAGTAATAATTTATACCAGGGTATGGAGAGGACAATGATAGTTTACTTTATATTCAATTTCCTCTAAGGCCATTAAAATATTATATTATGCCCCTAGGATACCACTGTATATTTTATTCTATTAATGATTGTGGTATGGTTTACAGCTATGTGAAAGAGGGGCTAGGAAAGAAATGGGGAGAGTATAGTATTCCATGATACTTACGTGGTTGCACTGTACTGACTGCATTATAATTCCCCTCATACCTTAGTTTTCCCATTATGGGGGTAAAATTATATTTCAAAAATAAGCTTATACTTTTCTAATAATCTAATTATTCACAGATCAATTATCTGTGCTTCAAATTATGTTTTACTCTCTTACAGCTGTTTCTATTTTGGCTATTAGTTTCCTCCTTAATTCTGCTGGCAGAAAAAGATATGAGACTCAAATTAACCAATAATCTGCCTATCCCAGGGCGTAATTTTCCTAAGAGCGCCGGTGTGAAAGGATGGCTGGATCAGGGCTGGTGCATCAGGGCTCCCAGGAAATCAGTGAGCAGTGAAGAGAAGGTTTAGGAATTACCCAAATCAATTAACTCTATCAATATGGTTTTTCATTACTTCAGGAAAATTAGAGTCAGCATTTCTTAAAATTATATTTGGGAGTCACACACAAAATGTCTGAGCTGAATTTCTTATCTTCCCCTTTCCAAAACAGTTATACACTCTACACACCCATATCTGTCAACCGTTCCTCACTGCCCACATTTAGTAGTCATCAAGTACTCATGTGTTTTCGTCACCATTCTCATACTGCTACAACAAGTGCTGTTTGGACTAATCGTTTCACAGTCACAGTCTCCTCTTCCTCCCTTTAATCCTCCACAAAGATCTTTAAAATCACAAATCCAATCCTGCCATTCCCCTGCCCCACCTCCATCTCCACTCAAAATCATTCGATGGGGACTTCCCTGGTGGCACAGTGGTTAAGGATCTGCCTGCCAACGCAGGGGACACAGGTTTGATCCCTGGTCTGGGAAGATCCCACATGCCACGGAGCAATTAAGCCCATGCGCCACAACTACTGAGCCTGAGCTCTAGAGCCATTGTGCCACAACTACTGAAGCCTGCACGCACGTAGAGCCCATGCTCCACAACAAGAGAAGCCACTGCAATGAGAAGCCCATGCACCACAATGAAGAGTAGCCCCTGCTCGTTGTGACTAGGGAAGGCCCGTGTGCAGCAACAAAGACCCAACGCAGCCAAAAAAATAATAAATTCAAAAAAAAAAATCATTTGGTGGTTCCTTATTTCCTTCAGGATAAGACCCAAACTTCTTAGAATGGCATTCAAAGCCTTTCAGGATCTGGCATCTGGCTATCATTTTAGCATCCTCTCTCACCAGCCCCTGTACACTCACTGACTTCACTTCAGTCACACCAAGCTATCTGAATTACTTAGCTGCAGTTCTACAGTCCACTCTGCACAAACTATTGCCTCTATCTGAAATACCTTGACCATTTTTTCTGGGGTTGATTAATTCACAGTTGTCTACAAAAGAGTTTGTATGGTGTTGTGGCTTTGGTGTAAACATGAGACTATTTTTATATATATGCTTCTACATGTAGAGTGTGTTTCTAGAGGAATACACAAGAAACTGGTAATATTGGTTGCCTCTGGAAAAGAGAACTGTGAAACTGAGTTGTAGGAATGGGAGAGAGACTTTTCACTAGATGCTCTTTTGTGCCTTTGCAATTTTGTGCTATGTAAACACACCAACAATTTGACTAAAGCTGAAGATATGTCCACTCTGTGACCCAGCAATTCCACTCCCTGGTATATACCCAAGAGAAGTGAATGCATATGTCCACCAAAAAACATGTACAGGGATATTCATAGCACCTTTTCTCATAATAGATAAAAACTGAAAACAACACAAAAGTCCATCAACGGGAGAAAGGACATATAAGTTAAAGTATATTTATTTAATGAAATACCATGTAGCAATGAAAAGAACAAACTATGATATAATCCATCAGGGACGTAGTGTTGAGCTAAAAGATCCAACATAAAAAAGTAAATAATGGATGATTCTAGTTATTTCAAGTTCAAAGACAGGCAAAACTAATCAATTGTGATAGAAACCAGAATAGTGATTACCTCAGGCAAGTGTGGGGCATGGGGAGCTAGGAGGGTAGGGTGAGAGCATATTGACTAGGAAGGGATAATTCTGGGGTTGTAGGACTGTTCTGTATCTCAAGTTGGGTGGTATATGGTAAATGGGTGTATACCTGTGTAAAATATACATATTCAATGGGATAGATACATATGTAAAATATAACTGAGCTTTACACTGTACATTAGCACTTTTTATACTCTATGTATATTGATAAAATTCTTCAGAGTTTTAAAAAAACATAACAAGTATACATAACCAATTTGAAAAAAGTAGCTAAAATAATTTTTAAAAAAAATCTCACCCAAATGTCAAATGATTTCTCCTTTTGCGTTGATAAAAGTCAGTGCAACTTCCATACTAAAGGTCAATTAAAAAAAAAAAAAGAATAGGAAAAATAGTAAGAATTTCCTTAAACTAAGAGAAAAGAGAAAAGTTCAAAGCAACTACTGATTGTAAGAATAAAATTTTGATTAAACCAATTATAAAACAAACAAAAAACTCCCAGAATTTTCCATCAGGACCTTACAGCCTCAAAGACTATAATGGAATGCTTCAGCCCACCAGGGGCAAAAATGTTCTTTTACAAATTTGCTAAGCAACTTTTAGAAATGTAAGTGAATAAGATTCAGTTTAGACTAGCATTTTATCAGGGAACACCATGGTAACCTGGAGAGAGAGTTCAGTTTTCGGGAAAGTGGAAGCTAGAAATGGAAGTGACAAGTGCAATATTGAGTAAATAAGGTTTATCTGGTCCACAGAGAGGCAGAACAATGGTGATCTTTGTAGGTAAAAGGACAGAAAACCAAGTAGTCAAGAGAAAGGGAAAGAAGCAAGGAAGAGAGAGGGCTCTAGGCATTCCAAATATTTACAAGTGAATTTAAAAAGGTATGTGAAACTGTAAAATAAGCTGTTTAGAATATAACAGATGAGCTGGAGAATAAGAAAAGGGAGGGGTAGAGTCACTCAAAGTGAAAGCAACATTGCTGCTTTTTAGAAAGACTCCTTTTCAGTTCAGGAGAGGCAGTAAGGTACCAAGAGGAAGTGTTTAGGTCAGCCCTCCCCACTCCCAAGATTTAATACTCTGAACATCTAATTTGTCAGGTCTTTTTCCTCTTAATAAGTTTTTTTTTTTTAATTAAAAAGAGTCTCATTGTAGAAAATTTGGAAAATACAAAAAAATTTTAAGGACAGACCAAAAATCACTCAAGAGATGATCACTGTAGCATTTCGGCATAGGACAATTTCTAATTGGCAGAGATCTGCAAAAAAAGGAGCAGGTCAGAGGCCCTCCTGCCTTAGGAACCCAGATGAGTTTATTACTGGAGACGTGTCATTTTTATTTTATTTGTCCATTTTTTCACTAGAAGCTCTGTGAGGGCAGAGATTTTTGTCTGTGCTGTTCATGGCTGTAACCCGGTGTCTGGCACGTAATAGACACTCCAGAAATATTTGTTGAATTAGCTATCTTTTTTTCCACACTTACTTATGAAGATTAGTGTCTATTTTTTTTCCCTTGATTATTAAAGCACTTAAAATCCTTTTCACGTTCTATTTCATGACTTTATCAGAACAAGCTAGTTATTAAATGAAAATGTCTATTGAAGTTTAGGAAAATGTCAAAAGTAAGCAAAAGCTTCATGATTCATATTAATATCACACTATATTTCTTCTGTGATGCCCTGCTGTGCACTGTCCCTGAATGCTCATAGAAACAATTCCTTCCATTCCTTATGTTAATCTATTGTCCACATAACTTATTAAATAGAATTTGAAAACGAATTTAACATTTAGGGCTTTGTAGCTCCTTTTTCCTTAAAAACCAGGATTTATTTTTAAAATGTGAGTTGGAATATTAAATTTTTTCCCCCAAATTTAGGACTTGTCTTTGAACCGTGACAAATGATGGAGAAGATTCTATGATGCTTAGAAGTAAAGGAAGTTAAGAATATTGAATATTCTTGTAGTAAAAATTTTCAGGGAGGGCAGATGGAATTAATAAAGCTTGAAATGTAGCCAGAATTCTGTAGTCAACATTCCCACTCTTGGAGTTATTGATAAAACGAGACCCTTGGAATCTTTTATAATAAGAGGTAGCCAGGGCCTTTCAACCATTCCAAGGCAACCAAGGCCTCCAGGGGCTACAACACAGTTATTTTGGAAAAAAAAAAAAACATGCCACATAGTTAAGTGAAAGGGGGTTTTATTGGTTCACATAACTGGGAAGTCTGGAGGAGGAATTAAGCTGGGCAGGCTGGGTCCAGGGGTTTTCACAATGTCAGGGTTCTCTCAGCATCCATGTGATCAAGTCTAGGAGACCCATTGGTCCTACTTGGATCATGTACTCTATGCTGGATCATTGATAGTAACCAGAAATTAAGACATTTGAATTGGCAGGGCATGGGCAAGGCCTGGGCCACACACCCTTCCATATAAGGAACAAAGTGGGATCACTCTCACCCAAACCAAGTGAAGAAGTGGATTCTCCACAAGGGACGTTCTGTCAGCACATGGACTGGCAAAGGATATTGTGACAATGTTGAAATCACCTGAGCCCTGTGCTCCTGGAACACAACCCCCTCATACATGCACCCATTCACCTTTGTGTTCCAAGAAATGGCTTATGGCAAAAACCCTTACCTACATGACTTAGATAAGACTCATGGCGACCCCCTTGTCTACCTATGACAAGGCCAGACATAGACCCTCTAAATTCCGATTCTTTGTCTCAAACTGATTAGCTGAACTGTTGGTTCCACTGACCAAGCTGGACAAAATGTCAGCTAACTCGACTTGAATAAACTTTAGTCAGGCTTCTCTCCTTCTCCCTGAACTTGGTCCTGGAACTCAGCCTACCTTTGAGCGTGAGAACAAGGAATAACCCCTCCTAAACTGTCACTTCTGACAATCAGCTGACCTTTGGGGAAAAATTCCCTGATCAACCACCTGATGACTCCACCTACCATCCCAATCCCCCACACCTGGTTCTTTCCATCCTTGTTTACTCCTGGCTATAAAAGGACTAATCATCGTGACCTTTGAGATGCTTGCAGATCTTATGGCCTATGATCAACACACTCTCCCTACTGCAATAGGCCTCCACCCCTTGTTGCAATAATCCTTTTGAATAAAGTCTCTCCTTACCTCAGTTTGTATTTGTGTTTTATTTGACACTGGCCAGACAAAACAATAGTCTACCACAACACTCTATTATCCAGTATGATGGATCTTGAGGGGATTAAAATTAACTATACACCTCCTTCCTACTCTCAGTTTTGAATCAATTGAGGAATAGAAATGGAAGCCCAAATCAGGCAGGTAAGAATTCAGAATGTCATCTTAATTGAGGGATGAATGGATAAATAAAATGTGGTATATACATGGATTGGAATATCATTTAGCCCTAAAAAGGATGGTAATGTTAACACATGCTACAGCATGGATGAACCTTGAGGATATTATGCTGAGTGAAATGAGCCAGTTACAAAAGGACAAATACTGTATAATTCCACTTATCTGAGCTATCTAGAGTAATCCAGTTAACAGAAACAGAAAATATAATGGTGGGTTGCCAGAGATGGGAGAAGGGGAGAAATGGGGAGTTGTTGATTAAGGGGTAGAGAATTTCAGTTTTGCAAGACAAAAAAAAGTTCTGGAGACTGTTCACACAGCAATGTGAATATAAATAAAACTACTAAATTGTACACTTAGAAATGGTTAAGATGGTAAATTTTGTTATGTACTTTTTTTACCACAATAAAAAATAATGTTTTAAAAAGTTAGCTTCATTACTAATAAAGCTGGTTGGAGAATGTGACATAGATCTGTGGTCATATGGCTCAGTAATACTTCACTGAATTGAAATAAATAGCCTTAAACTTCAGGCCTTTTCTCAGGGCAGGGCTTACTCTAGTAAGCTTATCACAAAAGTCTTCAAGGACAGGCCGTTCTGAAAGAACGAAGGACTGAGTGACACATTAATAATTTCTTCCTTCAGTCTTACCAAAGAAAGTGTTTTTTCCCCAAGGAGCGAGTGAGCAAAGGGGGAGAGGCCTGAGGGGTTGTCCTGAGGAGTGGACAGATCTGAGGGGATAAGCATTTACTCCTAACCAGTCCAATACAAGAAAAACATAGTAGAAAATAGACTGGGAGGGAATATGAAAAACTGTGAAGTGTTTTGTAGTTTTGTTGCTAGGATAACAGCATTTGGAGTGATCGTTCTCTTCTCAAAACAATTTTATTGGTATGCCTTTTTTTAAAAATATAATTTGTTAACATTGAAAGTATCACATTTATAATAATTTGATGCACTCAATTTATTAAATGGCTGAAAGGGAAAAAATAAAAGGGATTATTAATGTACAGTTCACATTTTATAATTATCTTAACTATTTTCTGGCTTTTTGTCATGTCAGTCTCATTAATACTATCAGTGAAGCTGAACAATTTTTCAAAATGCTTTTAATTGATATTAATGCCAAAACAAGAGGATAATTTTGCATAGTAAAGCATACATCTGACTTATATGTTTTCATTTGAAAAAGAAAGACACTTCCTTGGGCATCAAAACTTCAAGGTCAGATACAAGTAAATTAGATATATTTGACTGGATATATATATTTTTTAATGTGTAATTCAATTCACTAGAGTACTGGGACATTCTTTTCCACATCTCTCTGGAGAAGTTGAGCAGTTTTCATTTTTCTAGGTTATCAGATGAGAAAACAGCATATTAGGTTATGTGCTTGGGATCTTATATTTGGGGTGTGAAATAGCTGAATTTAAAACTATATACTCCTCTCTCATTAATTTGTGGTGAAAGGACTATCTTAAAAAGTTGCAGTTATTTGCAATCAGATTTTAAAGAGAAAAATTTATTCACATTGAGTGTAAATTATGCCTCAATCTAAAAATTTAAAAATCATAAAACAATGTTGGGGGAAAAATTCCTCTGTAGGAACTTCAGACAAATAAATGAGCACATTCAGAATAGGCTGTGGTATGGCGCTTTGGATAGTATAAAAACACTTTGCATCTTTTAAAGAAAGATGGATACTGTTATGTCAAAAGAATGTATCTCCTCTATCAACCCAAAGCACATTTGGTTTGAATAATTTCTACATCCTTAGAGACATTCTCTCTCTAAGGAATCAATCCATTTAGGAAATTACTTCCTAGAACTTGTACTAAAAAATGAAGAGGCCTTATCTATCACATTTGCTTTGAGGGGAAAATGGTGCACTTTAGATAAAACAGTACAGTGACCAAAATACCTCCCATCTGTCAACTTTATATTCCTCTCATTTAGTTTCACATCATGCATGTTGGCAAGATTCATAGGAGAAAAACAGCAAGAACCAATTTTTACCATTCCTGAAAGCATGCCAATTTGGCACGGGTGTGTAACAATGGGCATTCTCATACACAGTAAGAATGTCAACTGGTTCAGCCTTTCTGGAAGGTAATTTGGCAATAAACAGGCCATCAAAAATTTAAATATGCATATCATTTGCCCCAGAAACTCAACTTCTGGGAATTTATCCCAAGTGAATGAACTGGACAAACATGTAAGACATACATGCCTACATGAAGCATCGTTTACAACAAGGATGAGTTAGGAACCACCTAAATCTTTTATCATTGGCGGACTGATTAAATACATTATGATATATCTACTCAATGGAGTACTTTGTAGTGCATTAGAACAATTATGAATACCTGTGTTTATTGTTATGGAAAAGTTACAAAATAGCATATATAATCTGTGTTGTAAAAATTTTTCTATATGCTTAGGGAAAAGCCTGGAAGGGTATATAGCAAAATATGGTTTTATCTCTGAGTTGTGGGGTTTCAAATATTTTTTACTTTTTCATTCCTTTTATGTTTTTTGAAACTATACCATGAGCATGTGTCATTTATTTAGTCATAAAATACATGTGTTCTGGCTTAAAAAAAATTAAAACATCAAATTAAACAATTGTTTTTCAGGGGAAAATATTTGCAAATCATATATCTGATAAGGAATTAATATCCAGAATATATAAGAAAACTCCTACACCTCAACAACAACAAAAACCCCAAACAACCCAATTTAAAAATGGGCTAAGGACCTAAATAGATACTTCCTCAAAGAAGATATATATAAATGGACAGTAGATACATGAAAAGATGCTCATTATCACTAATCATTAGGGAAATGCAAATCAAACCCACAGTGAGATATCACTTCACACCTATTAGGATGGTCATTATAAACAAACAAACAGAAAATAACAAGTGTTGGTGAGGATGTAGAGAAATTGGAATCCTTCTGCTTTACTGGTGGGAATGTTGCTGTGGAAAACAATATGGCGGTTTCTCAAAAAAACCCATAAAATTTACCACTTGATCTAGCAATTCCACTTCTGGATATATACCCAAAAGAACTGAAAGCAGGAACTTGAGCAAATATTTGCACACTAATGTTCATAGCAGTATCATTTACAATAGGCAAAAGGTGAAAACAACCCAAATGTCCACTGACAAAATGAATGGATAAACAAAATGTGGTATACGTATACAATGTGATATTATTCAGCCTTAAAAAGGAAGGAAATTCTGATACATGCTACAACATGGATGAAATATGAGGACATTACGCTAAGTAAAATAAGCCAGACACTAAAAACCAAATACTGTGTGATTTTACTTATATGAGCTATATGGAGAGGTTAAATTCTTAAGAGTCAGAAAGTAGGATGGTGGTTGCTAGGGGGTGGGGGAGGGTGGAATGGGGCGTTGCTGTTTAATTCATATAGTGGTGATGGCTTCACAACAAACAATGTAAATGTACTAAACACACCGAACTATACACTTAAAAATGGTTAAAATGGTAAAGTTTATGTCATATATTATTTTACCACAATTTACAAAAAAACAGGGAACTATACTCAATATTTTGTAATAACCTTTAAGGGAAAAGAATCTGAAAAAGAAAAAAAATATATAATATCCATGTATATATAATATACATGGATATTATATACATAACTGAATCACTGTGTGGTACACCTGAAACATAATATTGTAAATCAACCATACTTCAGTTAAAAAGAAAACAACTGTTTTCTACATAGAGGTATTTATTTCTATCATGACTAAGGAAGATCTAACTCGTCAGAGAAATATCTATAGACTTTAAAAAACAGAAAACATATATTCATTTCAATTCATATTCTCTGGGACTTCGTTGGTGGTGCAGCAGTTAAGAATCCGCCTGGGGCTTCCCTGGTGGCGCAGTGTTTGAGAATCCGCCTGCCAATGCAGGGGACACAGGTTCGAGCCCTGGTCTGGGAAGATCCCACATGCCGCGGAGCAGCTGGGCCCGTGAGCCACAACTACTGAGCCTGCGCGTCTGGAGCCTGTGCTCCGCAACAAGAGAGGCCGCGACAGTGAGAGGCCCGCGCACCGCGATGAAGAGTGGCCCCCGCTTGCCGCAACTAGAGAGAGCCCTCGCACAGAAACGAAGACCCAACACAGCCAAAAATAAATAAATAAATTTTAAAAAATTCCTATTCTCTTACACATTGGCCTACATTGGAAGATATGTGACATTAATCCAAATTAATAGGAATTGAGTTAATCCTCTTTGTTTCCCTCAATCCAATTAGGTTTATTTATATGTGACCCTTATTTCTCCAGATTGTACCAGATACCTGAAAGACGAGGAGAGACTGTGGGGTAATGACAGGCAGATACGTACTCCAGATATGTCAGCTCTTTCAGCCCACCCGAAGTAGTCTGGCTTGTAAGTGATTATAAATCTTCAGATTCTCAGAAGTAGATGTGGGCTTCCTCCATTTTGCGGAGTCCCTTGTGGCGGTCCTCGCCTTGATCCAGCTCTTGCCTGTGTTAAGGCAGCCACCAGCAGAGTGGTCTGTTGTCTACTCTTCACTGTCCCCTTTTCTCCTGAACCTGGTCCCCGCCATTAAGGACTTTGAAGGCAATGTCAAGGTGAAATATAGACATCCCTAAAGCGCTTCTACCTTTTGCAGTTTCTTTTGTATATTGGGGGTGTTCTGACCAATAAAAGTCATATTGACCATCTTTAAATTCTCTGGGGCCTCAGGATCTTTATCTGTATGATGCCTATAGGTTTTATTATTATATTTTTCGGTTTAATTTTTTTGGCCACACCTTGTCGCATGCGGGATCTTAGTTCCCCGACCAGGGATAGAACCCGTGCCCTGTGCATTGGGAGCGCTGAGTCTTAACCACTGGACCACCAGGGAAGTCCCTGTATGTTGCCTATAGGCTTTAAAAACCCTTTTTAGAAATTCTGAAGAATCCTCATTTGGTTTCTGTCATACCTCCTGTACTTTATTAAGGCTTCTTTGTTTTGGCATCCCTCTTCGCAATCCCCCAAGAATGCAATCTTGATAATGTTCAAGTTTTGGCCTGTCCCCAGCATTCACATCCCAATTGGGATCAGCTGTTGGTATAGCTACATTTGCTGCAGCTCCTACGGGGTTGCCAGGGGTTTCTGTACGAGGTGGATCTGCGTCTTCCCTAGCTTTATTGAGCACCATTCTACATTCTTCTGAAGTGAGGAGAGTATTTAATAAATTTTTAAAATCTGTCCAGGTCGAGTTGTGGGTTGCAAATATCGATGAAAAAATATTTTCCATTCTCTTTGAGTCATCTCTAAAAGTTGGCATATTGTTCTCCTAATTAAATAAATCCGAAGTTGAAAAGGAGGAGTGGGACCCAGATCAATCCCATTGGCGGCCCAGTCTCAGCACTCACACCTGCATTGGGGACTTGCCTTAATGGCTATTGTCCCCCATGAGCTTGGGTAGCTCTCTGGCCATAACGAGTACCCTGGTGGGTATGAGAGGAGGAGGCCATTCCTATTTATCTGATCCTCAGAACCTGAGGTGGGCGTGGCAGGGGGGATCAGCCTGAGGCTGTGGCTTAGGCGCTGCAATGAGGGAACAGCAGCTCCATGGCATGGGGGGTGGAGGAGGAGCAGCTGGAGTGTTTGAATCAACAGCAAGTCATCCTCCTTCTCATTAAAATCAAGCAAAACAGGTTTCTTTGCCTTCTCTCCTGTTGTACCCTAACCTTACATCTTCTCTGCACAAATTTATTCCGATACAATAACACAAAAGACTGTACACAAGGTATTTCATCCCATTTTTCTTCCCTTTACAAAATAAATCCAGCTGCAAAAATTGTATGGTAATTTAAGGATCCATTTTCTGGCCATTTTGCTCCAGAGTCTAAAGGATATGCAGTGTTAACAAAGAATACCATCTTTTAATTTTCTATGGATTCGTAACTGAAAGTCACCCCGTTTTGGAGAAAGCAGCCTAGAAGGGATGCAAGAGAGAACTGAATTAACATTTCCCATTTGGAAGGGGCTTTGCTTCCAGGTGGTTGAAGCAATGCAATCTCTCTACAGGTCCTTGCTATTGGGCACCAAGAAGCTCAATCCCCTATAGCCCATTCTTTTTTTTTTTTTTTAACACCTTTATTGGAGTATAATTGCTTTACAATGATGTGTTAGTTTCTGCTTTATAACAAAGTGAATCAGCTATACATATACATATATCCCCATATCTCCTCCCTCTTGCGTCTCCCTCCCACCCTCCCTATCCCACCCTTCTAGGTGGTCACAAAGCACCGAGCTGATCTCCCTGTGCTATGCAGCTGCTTCCCGCTAGCTATCTATTTTACATTTGGTAGTGTATATATGTCCATGCCACTCTCTCACTTCATCCCAGCTTACCCTTCCCCCTCCCCGTGTCCTCAGGACCATTCTCTACGTCTGTGTAAGACAATTGGACATAGAGGGGCCAAAGCCTGGGGCCTCTAACCTGAGTATGCAGTACCTTAGCAGATGTAATAATCATTACCCACAGTTTCACTCTCCTATTCTCACGGATACTTAAGTTTACAGAATTTAGCGTATACTTGCAATTAGCTACATGGACAGAATGGTTAAGCACTATGAATAATACAGCAAAACAGCTCGTTGAAAAATAATTTATTTTCTGAAAATAAAGTCACAAAGTTAGGTGTGTACACACACACAGAATATTTTCAGTCTCAGCTTTGGAAAACTGGGTCCTACTTGCTTTTGGAAAAGGCCTTATTCTCTATGGTTAAGCCATTCATGGTTAATTGGAATTGGTCATTCTAACCATCTTTTACAGTGTATATCATGAAAGTTGGAAGCTTGATGCTTTCCTGGTGTCTGCATGAAGCTGGTAAGATGGGAAAAGTTTAAGATCTGCCTGTCATGGTTAGACAGCAAGATGGACCTGGCTGCAAAAGTTGACTCCAGAAGCCTAGCCAGCTGGGACAGGCAAAGCTACTTATGCAGTGTTCAAAGGAAACAGTCATGTTAATTCCAGATATGGTGACCACTGATTTCCTAATAAAGCAGGCTGTGTACAGTACTAGGAAACCCAGACGGTACTCACTACTCAGGACTCAGACTAAAGGGTGAAATAGTGGCAAGGGTTAGAAGGATAGGGAAGGGCTTAAGTCTGGGATAATTTGGATGTAGAAAGCAATACAAAGCCCACTCCATCATAGGCAGGGAGCGGGAAGAGATGGTAACATATCCATAATCATTCATGTAGATACCTTAAGTCCAGCTAACAATGTGAATACCTAGGGACTAATTAGTCCCAGGGATTATCATTAGAACACTAATAGTTGGAAGAACTCACATTCTTTCAGCACTCCTGCATGCTTTTCATATCACTCACACACACACACACACACACACACACACACACACACAAAGAGAAAGAGAGAGGTTTATTGCAAGGAATTGGATTATGTAACTGTGGGGGCTATGTAGGCAAGTCTGGAATCTGCAGAGCAGGCCATCAGGAAGGGTAGGCTGGAAACTCTCAGGAAGGAGTTGACATTTCAGTCCACTGGCAGAATTTCTTCTTGTTTAGGGACCTCAATTCTGTTCTTAGGCCTTTCAACTGATTGGATCAGGTTCACCCAGATTATGGAGTGTAATCTCCTTTCCTTAAAGTCAACTGATTGTAGATGTTTATCACATTTGCAAAATATCTTCATAACAACACCTAGATTAGTATTTGATTGAAGAACTAGGTATAGCCTAGCCAAGTTGACAAATAAAATTGGACCATCACACCGGTTAAATATCATTGAGTAGCTGTCAAGTATCTGATTTTAGATTTGGAATCTGAGCCTCTGAAAGGTAATGACTGGGTTTTTTTGTGTTCTACCATGTCTCCCAGAGGGAGACAAATACATTCTTATCATCTATGTGATTAATGTTCCTAAGATCTTAAAAGTGTGGGAGAGACAGAACCAGAGATCTGTCTTGTATCTCAGAGATGTATAAATCTGAAAACAAGTGAGACTGAGCCTTCTGGTGAAGAACTCACTGGGGCCAGCTGTGGAAACTAGGTAGGGCAGAGATGAGGGGAGGTGGCATAATTTCATAAAAAGATGACAGACTTTGGAATCAGACCCACTTGGGTTTGAATTATAGCTTTACTACTTTGCAAATGCTGAGAACTTAAGCAAATTGCTAGTTTAAAAAAAATTCCCTTTATTAAGGTATAATTTACATACAATAATAATGCACCCATTTAAGTGCATACATCAATGAGTTTTAACAAATTTCTACACCTGTGTAATCATGCACACAATTGAGATATAGAACAAGTTGCTTGTGCCCCTTCCCAGTCAAATCCCCCTACTTGCTTTCTCTCCCTATTTATTAACGTATTCATTTCAAACAATATGTATTGAGCACCTACTATGTGTCAGGCATAGTTCTGCATTCTGGGATATAGTAGTGAATGAAACAGACAAAAATAGCTGCCATTATGTAGAGGGAAACAGAAAGCAAACAAAATATATAAAGGAAATATGTGGTAGGTCACATGATGATGACTTCTACAGACAAAAATATGGGAAGTAACTGGGGCAAGTCAGAGTGGGGGTGGGGCACATGCTGCTCTTTTCAATAGGGCAGTCAGGGATCACATCACTAGTGAGGTGTGTTTGAGCAAAGATCTGATGGAAGTGAGGCATAAGCAATGTGGATATTAAGACCAAAATGTTCCAAGTAGAAAGAACAGCAAGTGCAATGGCCCAGAGGTGAGTATTGCTGGAAAGTTTGAGAAATTCCAAAGAATCCAGTGTGGTTGGAGTGAAGGGACAGAGGTGGAAAACAGAAAAGATAAGAGAAGTAAAGAGGTCCAGGTATGATAAGGCTTTATAGTCCACTGTGAAAACTTCACCTCTTAATCTTAGTGTAACAAGAAGCCATTGCAGAGTTTTGAGCACAAGTGTGACATCATCTGATATATTTAAAAGGATCACTCTGGCTACTGTGTTGGGAATTGACTATAGGGCCAAGTTCAGAATTAACATAAACTGTCTGATATCTAGTATTGATTAATGTTCAATACATTTTAGCTATTTGGAGGTTATTAACTTCTTAGTACAAATGATGCTGTGACCTCTTTTTGCTTCTTTGTTTTTGTATAGTGCAAATATGGATTCATTCATTTACTCAACAAATACTTGTGAAGCATGATTGTGGTAGGTGCTGGGTAATGAAAGTTGACGTAAGAAAGATAAGATTGCTGCAAATTCATAGAAACAGAAAGTGAATGGTACCAGGGATGGGGGAAGGGGAAAATGAAAAGTTGTTGTTTAATGGGTACAGAGTTTCAGTTTTGCAAGATGAAAAAGTTCTGGAAATCTATTGCACAGCAATGTGAGCACACTTTACTGAACTGTAAACTTAAAAATAGTTAAGATGGTAAATTTTATGTTATGTGTTTTTTTTACCGCAATTAAAAAAAATTTTTTTAATTGATATAAAAATTAAAAATTTTATTTTAAAAAGCAGAAAACAGATAAGACTATTGTTAGGGGAGTTAATAAATTAATATGAGAAATATTAGGAAGGAATAAGTACTTATGATGAAAAAAATGATGATGTGCTGTGACTGAAGGGCTACTTTAAATTAAAAAAAAATTAAGATCAGTAAAAAAAAAAAGAAAGTATGACCCTGTTTATATAAAGATGCATCGATATTTAGGTGTTTGCTGCTTGTCTAGACCCTACTCAGTTAAAAGAAATATCCCAAATAAAATGAAAAAGTCTTATTTCTTTTATTCCCTAGGTTGTAGAACCAACTATATAGTTTAAAAAGGAATGCCTTTTTTTCTTACTAAAAATAGATTTGTACATATATGTTACATGTATGCATATGTATGTACACACACACATATATATGCTTGTGCATATGTATGTGTACATATGTGTACATGCTATGTTAAACAGAGAAATGCCTAGTTACTTATCCAGCATCCAGGTAGTAAGATGTAATTTTGGGTGACTTTCATTTCATTTTTGTACTTTTCTGTATTGTTTGAATTTTTAAAATAATAGGAATGTAATATTTTCTTGAAAAGAATAAAGCTACTTTAAAAATTAAAACTACAACAACACAGCAATACAGTTCTGCTGTATGAACTGATGAATGTGAAGTGCTTGGAACATGTCTGGAATACACAAAATGCTAAATAAGTATTGGCTGTTTTCATTCTGATTGTTACCATGTGGCAGGCCCTGGTCTAAGTATGTTACGGTATTTTTCTCTCTTAACCCTTACAGATACTACACGTACTGAGACACAGACAGGTTATGACAAAGATCACATAGCCTTTAAGTAAGGATATTATATTTTACAGACAAATATCTTTTAATTCCTTTAACATAAATGGCTATTTATAGTCCCTTGGTCCTGTACTTGTGTAAAAACTCATTGCTAAAGATGTTCTTAACTGATACTATAAATATGTGACTGTTTTATATGATTCAAAAGAATGATGTGTAAATTTTCATAAGGTTTCTGGAAGTATCTATTACTTTAAAATAAATGAGCTAGGGACTTCCCTAGTGGCGCAGTGGTTAAGAATCCGCCTACCTACGCAGGGGACACTGGTTTGAGCCCTGGTCCGGGAAGATCTCACATGCCGCGGAGCAACTAAGCCCGTGTGCCACAACTACTGAGCCTGTGCTCTAGAGCCCGTGAGCCACAACTACTGAAGCCCATGCGCCACAACTACCGAAGCCCGCACACCTAGAGTGCATGCTCTGCAACAAGAGAAGCCACCACAATGAGAAGCCTGCGCGCTGCAACGAAGAGTAGCCCCTGCTCGCTGCAACTAGAGAAAGCCCACGTGCAGCAATGAAGAACCAACGTAGCCAAAAATAAATAAATTTTAAAAATAAAATAAATGAGTTAAATAACTCTACATTCTAAGACATACATAATTCTTATAGTAAACAAAAGATTTGTACCTCAATATATGGAATCTAAAAAAAAATAAAATGGTTCTGAAGAACCTAGGGGTAGGACAGGAATAAAGATGCAGATGTAGAGAATGGACTTGAGGACACGGGGAGAGGGAAGGGTAAGTTGGGATGAAGTGAGAGAGTGGCATGGACATATATACACTACCAAATATAAAATAGATAGCTAGTGCGAAGCAGCCGCATAGCACAGGGAGATCAGCTCGGCGCTTTGTGACCACCTAGAGGGGTGGGATAGAGAGGGTGGGAGGGAGACGCAAGAGGGAGGGGATATGGGGATATATGTATATGTATAGCTGATTCACTTTGTTATACAGCAGAAACTAACACACCATTGTAAAGCAATTATACTCCAATAAAGATGTTAAAAAAAAAACTTGTACCCCAAACTTCATAGCAAAATCATTAATGATAGTACCAGTTTGCCCTTGAATAGTAATTTATAGTTTCCAAAGCACATTCACATACATTGGCTCATCATGATCTCCGAAAACCATTGAGTGAACTAGGAGGGCAGGGAAGACAATATCTCTGCTTACAGTTGAGGAAGTTGAATCATATATGTGTGCTTCATTCAGTAAGAATGTCTTTGGCCACAAGTAAGAAAAAACCAACTCTAACTGGTTTAAACAATACAGAACTAGATTGGCTTGCTTACTTGGAGACCACCTTGCCCAGAGGTGAGGTGGTCTTTGACATAATCTAGCTGCACTGACTCTAATGTTTTTAACTCTTTTGGTTCTGCCCTTCACCAAGTGTTGGCTTCTTCTTCAGCCTCATAGTTAAATGGCTGCTACAGTTCTGGGTTTCACATCTATACCAACAATGCCAGAGGAAAAGACCCTTTCTTTCTGTAGCTTTATCCTGAGAACTAGGGAAGTGTCCTCAGATGTCCTTAGCAAACTTCTCCTCACTTTTTATTGGCGCAAGTTAATTTATATGACCATCCCTGAATCAATTATTGGCAAGGGTCTTGGCATAACCTTTAGATGAATCAAGATACCTGGTGAAAACCTGGGCTCTGTTAGGAAGAAAGAAAAGGGGAAATGATAATGCATACTGGTTGAGCTCCACAACCTTGGGATGAGCAGTCAGGAGTCTAACCAAACTCTTAGATTAAGCCTTGGGGCCAAGAGTACCACTGAGGCTAAGATGGCAGGACTCAGGCCCCTTAACTCCCATGCTTTTCATATAACAACCTCAACTGTTTCAGATTTTCATTAGATTAGGATGCTCCTTTTGGGCATTTATGGGGGCACCCAAGGGGCATTCTTAAGCAAAAAGTTTGAGTGTGGGAATTCCACATGCCTCGGTTTTGCAAGATTGCGGTCGGATGGATTGGCAAAAATTTACTTTGAAAGCTATATTCTGACAAATCTCTCATATTTTAATAAAATATTTCAAGCCAATAAACAACAAAGCTTTAAAAAATCTTATACCATATTTGCATTGGATTTTTAAAGAAAAAAATTGCAGTAATAGTTGAAGCTCCCTGAATATCTTTCCTACATCCCCTTCTCCTTTCTCACTCACCAGAGGGAACCACAGTCCTGAATTTGGTGTCCATTTTCATGTGGACGTTTTAATACTTTTACTACTATGTATAGATCCAAGATATCTAGTATTGTGTTGAATATATATATGTATATGTATATAAAGTTTTATTTGTATATATATATATAGTACCCCAAACATATTCTTCTGCAATGGTACTTTTTGCTCAACATTGTTCTTGAATTATATCTATATTGATATATGTAGCTTAGTTCACTCATCCTCATTGCAGTATAGCCCATTGTTCGAATACACCACAATGCATTATCCACTCTTATGTCGGTGGGTATTTTGTTGGTTTTCACTGTCTTACTATTCCAAACAAAGATATTGTGAATGCTCTAGAAGACATCTCATGGCACACATGCTGAAGAGTTTGTCTCGTGGTACATATGTTGGAGTGGAATTACTGGATGTGCACATCTTCAACCTTAATAGATATTGTCAGATTGCTGCCAATCTGATGGCTGTGAATGGAAGTATAATAATTTCTTTTTTCCCTGATATTTCCTACGCATTTGAAGCTCTTTGGTTTCTTAAATTTAATCCTATTTTCCATATTGGAAACTTTCTTTCCTTTATAATGGGAAATTGCAGTGGCTATTATGAATCTCTTCATTTTGATGTATCTTACTTAAGTTAGCCTGTTTTGTCCTTTGAAATGTATTTTATTGCTTACTGGACATAGAGGAATGACAATGAGAGAAAAGAAGTAAACACACATATATGGACACTTGTTTTCTCTCCAAGTTGTTATTTGAGATAGGGTAATTTTTTCTTGATAATTTCTTGCTCACTTGACTAAGTGTATAACGTGATTGAAATTTTTGTATTTTATATGGGGAATGGAATATAGCTCCCTTTCTTCTCACTGTAGAAATTCCAATATCAGAAGATTTAAGAATAGCCTTGGTAACCAATTAGTCTGATTAGTATTTGGCAACCCTGTCTGGTAGAATACTTGGACTTGCTCTTGGAGTGTGGTGATGACACTACTGAATGATGTCCCTTTAGCATCTTAAAGCATCACTCTAGTTTTATACAGTGTCTACCTAAGAGATTCAGCTGCACTTGGAGACGCTTACAGCAAGCTCCCTGAAGAATTTCCCTGTGTTTGGGGGACGAAGTAATATCAGTAAATCAAAATTTACCCCCTATTGGCCTAGGAAATACAAAGGCACCACAATAAACACAAGTGAGATCATATTTCCATTTTGGTTGAGCACAAGGGGAACATTTAATCCTGAGCAGAATGAGAGAGACAGGAGGGAACAAATGCACACTGATTGAGAATGGACTGTTTTCTCTTGTAGTTTGCTTTGCAAAATCCAGATGGGAAAGGAATAAACACTTATTTCTCTCATTTTGTACACTTACCTTTTAAGCATCTTAGCATGAAAAGAAACACCCAACCTGAAACTGTATTTTCTTTCCTCAAAGAATGCGGTGTAAGTGAGAATGTGTAGGAGAGGGTAGAGGTGCAGTGTGAGCTTTGTGGGCAAAAAGAAATATTCAAGATCAAAGTCATGATAAAAATGACAATCTCTGAATACTACTCAGCCATAAAAAGAGTGAAATAATGCAATTTGCAGCAACATGGATGCAACTAGAGATTATCATACTAAGTGAAGTAAGTCAGAAAGAGAAAGACAAATACCATATGATATCACTTATATGTGGAATCTGAAATATGGCACAAATGAACCAATCTACAAAACAGAAACAGACTCACAGACATAGAGAACAGACTTCTGGTTGACAAGGGGGAGGGGGGTGGGGGAGGGACGGATTGGGAGTTTGTGGTTAGTAGATGCAAACTATTACATATAGAATGGATAAACAACAAGGTCCTACTGTATAGCACAGAGCACTATATCCAATATCCTGAGATAAACCATAATGGAAAGGAACAGAAAAAAGAATGTGTGTGTGTATATATATATATATATATATATATATATATATATATACACACATAAAACTGAGTCACTTTGCTGTACAGCAGAAATTAATACAACATTGTAAATCAACTATACTTCACTTTTAAAAAAAGGATAATTTCTGAGTTTTTTATGTTGATTATAGGTTCCTAGAGGGTTCAGCGACACCGTTTTGTCCTTTTATTTATTGATTGGGCTGTTTAGGAATGTTACAAACTGTTGTCGAGTTTGCCCAATAGCTCCTTTTATGCTTCCTCTAGAGTCTCAAGATGACAGCTAGATTTTTCTGGCACGCACAGTAAAGGTCACCGTTGGTAATGTTCCATTAAAACATGACTACAGGGCTTCCCAGGTGGCGCAGTGGTTAAGAATCCTCCTGCCACTTCAGGGGACGTGGCTTCCAGCCCTGGTCTGGGAAGATCCCACATGCCGCAAGATCCAACATGCCGCGGAGTAACTAAGCCTGTGCGCCACAACTACTGAGCCCGTGCGCCTAGAGCCCAGGCTCCACAACAAGAGAAGCCACTGCAATGAGAAGCCCACACAACGCAGCTAGAGAATGCCCGCGTGCAGCAACGAAGACCCAGTGCTGCCAAAAAGAAAAAAAAGAAAAAAGCAAAAAGAAAAAAAAGTCGGGGTCTTCACATGACCTTTGGGGAGAAAAAAAACATGACCACAAAACTTTTAATACATAACAGGTAATAAGGAAGTATTTAGGAGTTCCTTCTAATTCATACCTTTTATTATTAAAGCTTAGCAAGACCTGAAAAAATTTTGGTTTTAGATATTCTCCTATATTATTTTTGAAAAGTAAAACTTCCCCTACTCCTCTTGAATTATAATAATAGTTTGTTAATCAAGCAGGTCCTTGAAACACAATACTTTCTTCTCTTGAATATTAGTGCTCCCCCTTTGATGTCTAAAATTGCCCTAGTTCACAGCCAGCCCTTCTAGCTGTTCTCGGCCCTCCATTCTAACGCTGGCCTCTCAGCATTTACCTTCTGATAGACACATTTAAACTTCAGCCTCCACACCAGCCACTGTCATTACCATCTCAAATATCATAAACCTCAGTGCTCCTTGAGTGACACTTCCACCTCACTCTCTTCTGGCTACTTCCAGCTGACGGATTAGTGACCTTAACCTGGGAGAGTCAGTGTGTTCAGGGTGAGAAGTGTACCTTAGGCACATGATTCATTTTCTAATGTAATGACTTCATTTCTATTATCCCAGAGGAATGCAGCAGGCGTATTGACATTTTGTCTACTGGCACCACAGAAAACAGCGTGTTGTTGAACTAACACGCCCTGGCTGGATTCTGATAGGGCCCTGAGAAATTTATTAGGTAGTCAGAGCGACTAATAAGATCTTTGTAGACTTTAACCCAAATACACAGCACCCTTATAACACAGGTTGGTTTTAACTAGGGAAAAGTTAAACTAGGGCTTAAAAAGTTTAACCAGGGCTTAGTGATTTTTTTCCCCCTTAATCTGAACTTCAGCGGCTAAGGGTCAACCAGGTAGCAGTCTGGCTTTCCTGGAACAAGTTTGTAATCTTACTTAAATTTGGTTGATGAGTTATGCAAGAAGCCAAATCTTTGAGAGCTCTCATGTATTCTGCACAGACATATCAGGAATTTCCACAATCAGGGGCCCCCCAAAGGAGGAAATGTCCTGGGGTGTATAAAAGCTTGAGAGACGAAGTGTGAGAAATTTCTCTCTTGCCACCTGATCCCAGTTGGAAATTCACTGGCTAACTGTGTCACTGACAGAACAAAACAGAGGATAATAGCCTCTGGCTGAAGATTTTATAATCGAAGCTGAGACAGAGTGGGCCATGTACATGTTTAGAACAGTGACTGCATTGTGAATTACAACAGAGGTCCCACTTATCAGTCACACAAACGTTTAAGACCACAGAAAGGCATCTGATTTGAGACAGGGATGACAAAATGGATCTTTTGGTTTTCCCCACTTTGCCCTGAATACAAAAGGACTGATGATGGCTTTGTTCTGGGATGAAGTCTTAATTCCTTTTGGGACCTACCCAATCATTAATAGAGAAAGAAAATTCCTGTCTGGAATCACTCCTACCATTTTCTAAAAGAAGGACCTTTAGTCCTCATCACCCAATGGGGAAAGAAAGCAATATAAATGATGTCACGCCAGATATTTTGCTTTGCTGGCTAATCACTTTTCCTCATTTATCTTTTGTGACTGCCTCAACGTTAAACAATTGTAGTAAACAGTATTAAGAAACAGGGCTCTAATTTGACAATATATGTCAACATTTAAAGTGTCTCTGCCCTTTGAATCAGGGATTACACTTTGAAGAATTTAATAGCTAAACAGACAGATGTGTCCAAAGAGTGAAAACGACATAAAAGTTCATTGACAGGGAATTGATTAAATAAATTACTGTACATTTACACAAGAAAATGAGGTGTAAGTTGAAAGTCTAGTTCCAGTCCTTGTCACGAACCCTGGAACTCTGAAGTTTTTATAGTCTTTCATTGATCTAATGCTTAATTAGTTGCTATCCTCATATAAGGAGGTTACAAATAATAGACAGTGAGGGATTGAAGAGTTGGGTGCTTTTCCTTTGGCTCTTACTGGTAGTAAACAAACATTAACAACTCTGATGGGAGAAGGAAGTAAGGAATCTTGACTAATTCTGGACCTTCTCTAAACAGCTCAATGGTCATCTCAGCCTGTCTTCTAGATTTACAGGATGTACCAATGCCTCTTGGGTATACAATATTTATCAGGTCAAGAAGAGTCCCACACCCATTCCTCTAATGGCTAGAGGTTTATAACCATTTAATCACAATACATAAAAATGGTTAAAGTGAACATTTTCATCTCTTATTTATGAGTCCTTTAGCCACAGAGTCTAAAAACTCTTGGATAACAGATAGAAGAATACCATTTAATCCCACTGTTGACATGCTGAAAAGAGAAAATCAACCATTATGTTAGAAATAAGTCTCTGGTGGCAGGTGGCATGGTAATTGTAAAATTTTGTGGCACAAAGTTCTAATTGTACAATGGAGTCAACCAGTGTTGGGGAAAAACAGCAGAAAAACTTTTTAAACATACCTTTCTTTTATAATTTCTTGACGTATTATGAACTTAATTGCCTTCCTCATATATTGTGAGCAACTTGAGTTCAAGGTTGTCTGTCATTTTTGTATCCTCAGTACCAGGCACAGCACCTGATACATAATGGGTACTTTATAGTCTTCAAATTGAATTAAAAAACAAAAGTCTGAAAAAAATTAAGAGAGTAGTTCTTAAAATTTTCTGATTAACGCTAGGGATCCTTTCCCCAGAAAAGTTGCACTTATCCATGTACACAAAAATTTCAGCATAATTTCAGGGCAGTCATGGACATCTGTTCTCTTCCTCCTTTCATTGATCTTCTAGGGAACCAGGGCTTCTACATTAAGAAATTCCGAGGTTTAGAACATAATTACAGAGAGAAGTGGAGGAATCTTTAGAAACATTCTCCACTCCTCAATTTTTCTTTTATAAAATGCATGTTTCTTCCATCTACTTCACACAGAAACTTCTTCAGTATACTAAGGAAAAGAGCCTCTTCTTGTGGAAGGTGTAAAAAGAATCTATGTAGTTTTAGATTCATTTATAAATTAGATATTTTGCAGTAGAAAAATGTATCCTTATAGCAAAAAGTAATCTTAAAGAAGGTATGTTTACTTAACAAACATTTATGGTCTATTCCCTAAGAGCCAAGTACTGTGGAGGACAGGGGATAGAAATAATGACCCAAAGAGATGGCAATGTGGTGGAATGCATGCATAATAAACTGGATATTTGAGTTAGATTTTTGCCTCTGTGTATGTGTGATGAAGATAGCAGTGGGTGGAATGGACAGAGAGCAACTGTAAATTCTCCAAAAGGGAGAAAAAGAACCTTATTCATTCTGTGAGAGCTTTTGGCTTTCTTATGGTCAAATACGGCTCTTAACCTCCCATTCTCAGTTACAAGATTACCCACCAGAAAACTGATAATAATGTCTGGATAAACAGTGGCTGATCATGAATGAGGAATAAGGCAATGCTTAAACTACATCCCTATAGTATAAAGGAGCTGCAATCATCTAAATGCCATTTCTAAGATCCAGCATTGTAAACATTTCTTTCACCTGAGTGATGTTTTTCTGATGATTATTTGTTGCATCTTAGACTTTGGAGGAGACCTCAAAGCTGATCTGGTACGAACATCTACTCAAAGGAGGAATTCCCTCTTTAACACTCCTGGCGGCCACAGGCTTTGTTTGAACACTCATTAATAGCAGCGGAATGTATTTGTAATCAACAATAATTATTAGAAACTGCTTCCTCATACTGAGCTAAAGTCTCCTTATATTTTCCAACCATTTCTCTAAAGCTTTGGTGCTTGAAACAGTGAAGAATAACTCTATTCTCTCTTCCATATTCTTCAAGTATTTGAAAACAGTTATCATTTGTATGTCTGAATTCATCTCCAGATTGAATTTCCCTAATTCTTTTATGTATTGCTCTTGAGAATTATTTTCAAATCACCCTCCTTTTCCTACTCTTCCAAACATGGTAATACTTGGCCAAAGTCTGCTTAAAATGCAACACCTCAATTAGAACACGATATTGTAGCCGTGATTGATCTTAACACATCGGAGTCCAGTGGGACTTTTCTTTTGATCTGGACACATTCTTCCATCAACACACTTTTACAAGGCTTCAGTTCTCGCCTCCTGTCCCCTCCCAAGGTGTGCAGTACTGTGAGCTTATACTAGAACTTGGTCAAATAAAAATTTCAGGTTTTTTTTTCTTGAGTATACCACTATCAAGTCAGGTTTCCCCTCCTATCACCTTGGCAATGGAATGGGTCCAATTTCACCTTAAATTTGTCTCAGCACTGAAATAGTTTCAAATGTCATTGTATGTAATCATTCCAGCTCTGTTATCTGTAAATTTGATAATACCTTCTATAGGCTGCTTTGTGTCTTCATCCAAAGGACTGGAAATTTCCCTCAGTGCAATGTGAATCATTATTCAGCTCGTTCAGGTTGTTTCAACAGCTGGAAATCCAGCTGGCTAACGATTATCCTGTCGTATCCTTCATCTTAGCCTTAAAGACATCCATCAAGGTGTCAAGTGTCTTGTTGGATTCAGTGAACACCATACCTTTAAACCATTCTAAGCCATACAGTGTCTCTGACAACAAATGCTAGTGACATTTTATCATGGCAGTAAAATTTTAGGTGAGCCCCCAAGCTCTATGAAATAAGCAGCTGGAATGGGTTTCAGCTCATATGGGCAGAAACAAGAGAGCCTGGGTCATATTCACCTCTTCCTTTGTACATACATAGTGGACCAGATGCACTGGACCTATATTTTATCAGGAAAGGAAACTACAAGGTAAATGCAGTGAAATAAAAACTCAAGAATCATTCACTGGAGAGGCATGTTTGAAGGGTTGTTGTGTTCATTACCCCAATTTTTCAAAAAATTTTTTAACAAGTATCCATTTATCTAGCATTATTGTGGGTATGTTGGAAAAGGCTACCTTAACCTAGTATTTAGATTTTATAACTTTTACCCTTTGCCTTGATACAGTTGGTACTAGATAATCACTTAGGTGGATTTGTTTCTAGTGGAAATTTCTCCATTAAAAATAAACTGAAAAAGTAAACTTTGGACATCGACTGCTTTTCAAAGAAAATGAAAGCATGTATGTCTTTTTTGCTTTTATTCTCATCAAATGTTCATAAGAGAAGGCATATTCAATTTTGAAGGGCCATCCAGTTTCAGATGAGAGACATAACTGTAATAATGTTGTGTTGAGGGAAGAAAGAAACCTTGGTCATTGCATCTAGTCAGATGGGATAGGGTTTCTCTTTTAACACTCTTTGGGGATCAGCTAACTATGCCGAAACCCAATTCGGGGGATTAGTATTTTAATTAAATTTTCTCCAAGCATGAAAAATTCTTCTTTTAAATGACAGAAAAGGAAAAAATTAAAAATGGTCATAAACAAACCAGCAGATTCACTGGGGAGACAGGATCACTATACACCTTAATTCCTACACAAAGGCTAAAGGCAAAATGGTAAAGTAGAAAGTTAAGTCATTCCCTACTAATTAAGGTAAATTCCCTACAAATAAAAAATCATGGTATCAAAAACTTTTAAGAGCTGTTTTCTGCTATTTTTTTGATTTTGGTCTCTTACACAATGCTGTTTGTCAGGTGTAAAGAGCTATACTTCATCACAGTAGTTTAGAAAGGCAAGATTTTGGTGTAAATACTCTTCAAGAGAATTTTTAGTTCTTTACCTAGGTAACACGCAACATTTGTACTAGAGGAAAAAAAATCTATATCAGGTGGCATTACATTAGGACTTTTCTTTCTCTTCTCTGTAGCATCTTAAAATTAAACCTTTAGGAACCAAGCCTACCACACCTAAGATGTTTAAGAACTTGCCCTCAGTGAAATGACTGCCCTAAAACCTGAAACAGGCCCAAATCTCCTGTATCAATAACCAAGGAGACTTTATTATATGTGTGTCAGTCCATAAATCTAAAGTGTAGGTTGGTGAATTACAATTTTTATAGTTTTCCACCATTCAGAATACTCACCGACACTCTATGTTCTGATCTAGGAAAAAAAGCAGCAGATGGATGGCCACATTCAAAAAGGCTTTAAAAAATAGGTCCTTAGTTTTGAATTATGTTAGAGAATATTTCTTAATGAGTATTTGATTTATTGCTGTTCTTTGGTAGATTTGATTTAAAAAATTTTTTTATTGAAGTATAGTTGATTTACAATGTTGTGTTAATTTCTGCTGTATAGCAAAGTGATTCAGTTATACATATATATACATTCTTTAATATTCTTTTCCATTATGGTTTATCATAGGCTATTGAATATAGTTCTCTGTGCTATACAGTAGGACTTTGTTTATCCATTCTATATATAAAAGCTTACATCTGCTAACCCCAACTTCTCACTCCACCCCTCCCCCAACCCCTCCCCCTTGGCAACCACCAGTCTGTTCTCTATGTCCGTGATTCTGTTTCTGTTTCATAGGTTCATTTGTGTCATATTTTAGATTCCACCTATAAGTCATATCATGTGGTATTTGTCTTTGCCTTTCTGACTTACTTCACTTACTATGATAATCTCTAGTTGCATCCATGTTGCTGCAAATGGCATTATTTCGTTCGTTTTTATGGCTGAGTAGTATTCCATTGTATATATGTACTACATCTTCTTTACCCATTCATCTGTCGATGGACATTATGTTCTTTGGTAGATTCTAAATACTGGATGTGAACCCTAAATAAAAAGAACACCACAGCACTTTTGTTTTCTTATGCATTTCAGTTTTAACATTAAAGTATGAAAGAAATGTGAGTTCATTCTCATGGATAATAATGTAATTTTATTGTGTGCAGCCTTTTTCACACCAAGTATTAGTTTTTCTATGTGAAATAAGTTAAGATTTAAAATGATAAAGTTATTGTTAAGGAGACGCATTGGACGATAGAAAAAGCTGAAGAGAGTTTTTGCCTGAAACTGCAAGACAGAACAGTCTGGAAAAAAACAAATATGAGAAAAGTATCATACATTGCTCAGACCAACCCCCTTCCCCCCAAAAAAACCAGCTTCACGGACCTGAGGTGGTGATGCTGAACAAATGTCGGGGAGAGAGGGCCAGGCAATCGTCTCAGAAGGGAGGGTGGGATTTCCTGTGATGTTAAGGGTATTTGCTTGACAATAATAACCTGAATTTTCTTCTGTGTCTCTACAGCTCTTGATTTTTCCTGCTGTCTACAGTTTGACTATACAGCATAATCTTTTTTTTTTATTTAGCACAAAGTCCATTTGGACTAGAGAATGGAAAGGTTCTAATTTTGTTCCTGGCCAGCAAAGTCATACCTCAGGTAAACACTGGACAACAATTAGAAGTCCTGTGAAGAATGCATACATTCAAAGTTACTTTTTTTTAATTAAAAAAAAAAAAAATTATCCTGTTTTGGTTTCTTTATTGAGTAGACTCCTAGAGGAAAAATAAGTATGTGAGTTTCCTGGTCTGCTGCAGAATTGGAATTTGGGCCTACAGTAAAGAGAATTAAAGTGATCCAAAGGTTCACTTACAATCACCAGACAAAATAAGCCATGGAAGAGCCTCCTCGCCATGGCTGAGTGGCAGCACACATAACACTTGGGGCAGCCGTCCTCAGACACTTCTGTGCAGACCCCACTCCTCTCCTGGAATTCCTGGACTCTTCATGCTCTACATCAGCTTCAGCTCTCTTCCTGTGGCACTCGAGGTAGACCTTGTGACATGTCCACCTGCCACTTCGGGTGAGGGGTACAGTAAAGGAGGCAAAGTCCCTACCACTTATTAGAAACATGAGAAGAGAAAAATGTCCTTGGACTTGCTTTAGTGTTCTACTTGGCAAATATGCAGAAAGCCTGACACTCTTGTATGCTGAAGTGGAAATGAACCTCTAATCCAAGATCCAAAATTCTCTAATACAAGATATTAAAACCTGCAATATGCATTAGGTAATTTCAGCTAAAACTCATAATTTTCTGGTGTTCTCTGACTGGACGTTAGACAGAAAAGACTAAACCAATTGGAGTAACATTATTCAAGTGTGGCAGAAAGTTGGAAATCAGGAGGCCTGAAATACAAAGATAAATGCATTACTGAGGCATATTCCCCGGGCCCTGAGGTACGCAGGCAAAGAGGTCAGTCACACTTTACTGGGAGACAGAGTCAAAGTGGATGCAAGGCTCCGAGACAATATTTAACAGAGGAACGTGGTGATTCATTTATCAGTTCAGAAATCCCAAGTACAAAACTTCAAGATATAAGAAGGATCAAAGTATATAATGTATATGATTCAATTTAAAAATTCTTAGATAATAGTAATCTAGATTACAACAGTAAAAAAATCAAATTACATTCATATGAAACTTTTATAAAATGAAATCAAATCCATTTTTATGAAATTTTATAGTACAATTATTTTCTAATGGGTCTTTTCTTAGGTCACAGTATTTATAATTCCATTTACATCTGTATAATTTTTCAAATCAAAAAACAAAAGGAAGTCAATAGAAATCTACATTTTCATTTGCAAAACTCCCTTCAGTTTCCAGGCCAGTAATACAAGATGATGTCAGCTTGTCCTCCAGACATGGACTGCTCCCAAAGATCCCCAGTTTACGGAGCATGCAGGCCTCTACTCATTAGGAACGCTTTTTGGTTTGGCTCACGTTTCAAGAAATTCTGGAGCATGTCCATGCCGTCCATAGATCCCCCAGGTTTCAGGATTAGGTTTCTGTATTTCATTCCAACCTGATAAAATAAAACATGCCTAATAATTCATGGTCATAGCAATTTCCCAAATCTCTAGATACGAAAGAGAAGAGAAAAAGGGACTTCAGCTTTGTCTGGATGTTCCCCCTCACCTAGACTGCAGCTCTGTATTATTTATTTACTTTGGTAGCTAAGAGATCTGGAGCTTCGACCTTGGTCTTCCACATTTCCCTTTATTGCTGTCTTGTCTCCTTAGACTCTTAGCAGCATGCTGACTATGTGAGCAAACAGACAAACAAAAAATAGCCAAGTGGAAGATAGAACAGGCTCTTATTTGCCACCCCATCCCAAATGCGATTTCAAAAGGGTTAGTAAAGCAAGTGTTCAATTAGGCTACAAACAGGGGTTCAGTATACCTGGAAACAGTAGCCCAGCTACTGTCAAAATGGCTTCTGCTATATTTTTATGAGGGGCTCAGTAAAAAAACCCTTTTTCCTTATGGATGGGGGTAAGGCAACAGCACATGTCCCATGGTGTAGGGTAGGACATTTCTGTGGGCCCAGCATGGGGAAGGAAGACCTTTGTAAAGTTTTCTTTGGGGACAAGGTCTGGAATTTTAAAACACATCATAGTTCTTCTGCCTTTATTTACACACATACATGAGCAGATAAAGCAAAAGAAAACAACTGTAATTCAGTATCAGCATTATTCAATATTTTCACCGTCCTTTTAGGAAAGAAAGGCAAGACAATTCAGTGAAGCCTAATTCTAAATCTACGCATAAATAGTTCACAGAGTAATACTCAAATTTATATCCATTATATCATTTGAACAATCACTAATAGTCTCTCCAAGTACATAAATAGCTTGAGAATTTCTGGAGACAAAAGTAGTCTCATTTTTGATTTATGACAATGATTCTGCTTGGTACAACCATCAGAGATAAGTCTAGTCAAACTGTTAAGGAAAATAAAATGTTGATGAATGAAATCCACCAGGTTAGATACAAACCTACTTAATGTTTTACAAGGGTTGTAAAATCAAAACTTTCCGGGTTATCTTTTAGTTATAAACAGAAATAATCTTCAACTTATTAATGATCTACAGGCAAAGAGCTAACTTCACAGATGGGCCTTCATCAGGAGTAAACAATTAGTCAAAGTTACTTCCTATAAACTCTAGAGAGCACTGTCCAGTAGAAATATAATGTGGTCCATATATATCTTTAAATGTTCTAGTAATTGCATTAAAAAAGGGAGGAAAATAGGTAAAAGTAATTTTAATGAAATATTTTATTTAAACCAGTATATCTATAATGTTATCATTTCAACATGTATCAGTATAGACTGCTATTGAGATTTATTTTTTGTGGTATGTCTTCAAAATCTAGTGTGTTTTTTACATTTACAGCACATCTCAATTCAATTCTTCAGAAGCACTGGCCACATTTCAATGGCTCAGTAGCTACATGTGGCTATTATACAGGTCTGGGGCCTAGCGAGTAGCAATCTTGTTGCCTTATTTACAAGCTTTGAGAAAATTTTCTTAAAAAGTGTGGGCCTGTAATCACTGATATTGGACTTCCTGAAAACCTTGGTAATGACAGTTTAGAGCTAGATCTAATTTTGTTTAGGAAAAAAAAAAAAAGATATGTCATTTCTTGCTTGGTCTGCATCAATTAATTACTGTTAGAGTAGCGATATAGAACCTAAAATATGAGTGATGGCTATTCTCATCATAGACTTTATTATTCTAAGAAGTAGCAGATCAGAGCTCTTGAGCCCAGCACAGCTTACCCCACTTCCCTTTCTTTCATTGCCCAATGTGTCTAAATTTGACCAGTGTTAGATTAGTGGGGGGGGGTAAGGAAGGGCAGTTATCTCTGGACAAAGCAGTATAGGAAGAACTTAGAAAATGTGAATTAAATTGATCTGAATGATAAAAATATTTTAAACCACTTATTACGGAAAAATTAATAGTAGAGAGAACAGTATAGTGAACCCTCTTGTACCTATCATGTAACCTCAATTATTAATATTTACCTGCAGAGGGCTTCCCTGGTGGCGCAGTGGTTGAGAATCTGCCTGTCAATGCAGGGGACATGGGTTCGAGCCCTGGTCCGGGAGGATCCCACATGCCGCAGAGCAACTGGGCCCGTGAGCCACAACTACTGAGCCTGCGCGTCTGGAGCCTGTGCTCCGCAACAAGAGAGGCCGCGATAGTGAGAGGCCCGCGCACCGCGATGAGGAGTGGCCCCCACTTGCCGCAACTGGAGAAAGCCCTCGCACAGAAATGAAGACCCAACACAGCCATAAATAATAAATAAATAAATAAATAAATAAATAAATAAATAAATAATAAAAAGAAACGTCAATCTTTACCAAAAAAAAAAAAAAAAAATTTACCTGCAGAAATTCTTAATGCTCAAGATCTGAGAGTCTTTTATTTATTAAAAAGACATACTTCATTGCACAAATATTATAGGAACAGTAATGAAAATTTAAATAAAGTAAAAAAAAATTATCACCAAAATGTGGACATCTGCCAGAATATTCTCATTTTGTACAGAGAACTGTAGTTGTTGGTAGTAAAGAAAAGCAAGCGTTAGAGGACCTGCATGTAGCAGTGAAGAGCCAGCTCATGCCTCCTCTGCCGTAAAATCACTGTGGAGCAGGGCACCGTTTGGTCTCACAATATGTGACTCAAGGCAGTGCAAGTCCTCCCCTGTTTATAGCTCCAAACAAGTTGATTCAATTTCCTGAATTACAGAGCAATCGTCTTTTAATAGTTTCATTTCCTTTGCAATGAAGTTTGGAGGAGAGTTTAAGAGTCATTTTGGTAATCGGATCTTGCTTTTCTTTAAAAAAAAAAAAAAGTTAAGCAAATTTGTGTGTTAGGAAGGTACCGGCTTCTCTGGGCGAGAGAACACTGTTTGGGAGACATATGCCACAGGTGGAAGGAGTCTTTGCTGTGAATTGTTCTACTCTGTTTATATAATTAAGGAACTGTAACGCTGAGCAAAGCAGGAAGAGAAGCTCTAAGGCAACCACTAAAAGTTTTCACGCTAAAAAAATCGTTCAGGGGGATCTGCATAGCGCAGGAGCTCCTCTTAGTTCAGGGAAGGAAATCAGCAGCAGTCACCTCTGTGGTTTTTACTCCTGGAAGGTTAACATGTATCTTTTGGCAACTGTGCAAGTCCTCTCTAACACTGATGTTTTCTTTCCTTCTTTTCTTTTTCTTTATCTATTTATTTATTTTTATCTATTTATTTTTAAAATTTTATTTATTTTTGGCTGTGTTGGGTCTTTGTTGCTGCGCGCCGGCTTTTTCTAGTTGTGGTGAGCGGAGGCTACTCTTCGTTGTGGTGTGCGGGCTTCTCCTTGCGGTGGCTTCTCTTGTTTCGGAGCACGGGCTCTAGGTGTGTGGGCTTCAGTAGTTGTGGCATGTGGACTCAGTAGTTGTGGCTCGCGGGCTCTAGAGCGCAGGTTCAGTAGTTGTGGCACATGGGCTTAGCTGCTCCACGGCATGTGGGATCTTCCCGGACCAGGGCTCGAACCTGTGTCTCCTGCATTGGCAGGAGGATTCTTAACCACTGTGCCACCAGGGAAGTCCTTCTTTTTCTTTTTTAAAAAATGTTCAGATGATTGATTGATTGATTGATTGCCAGGCCATGCAGCAATGTGGGGTCTTAGTTCCCTGACCAGGGATCGAACCTGTGCCCCCTGCAGTGGAAGCGTGGAGTCCTAACCACTGGACTGCCAGGAAATTCCCCAACACAGATGTTTTCTAAAGCAGGATCAGGAGTTTTGGAGTCAGGCCCAGGTTTGAATCTCAGCTTCACCCTCACCTATGTGGCCTTGGGCCTTGGTTTCCTTACCTGTAAAGTGGGAATATGCCTACCTCCCTCAGTGTATGAGGAATTAGAGGAGATGATTTTAGTACCTTGCCTGCTCCCTAGAATCATTCCTGCCATATGGTGGTATTCAATAAACTTAAGTAGTCATCCACCCCTCCTTTCATTTCCCTTCTCCTCACACCGCCCCTAAGTTCAGTCACTTATACACAGTCAGGGAAACAAATGCATTCCTGTTTTCAGCATTTCCTTAAAATTAGTTCTGTCTCCTAATAAAGCTAGAAAAAAGCACAAGAGATTTCATCTCCACTATTAGTATAAAATAGAATATATAGTTCAGTAGGAATACTAAGAAGAGACAAGGTACTCATTTTATGCAAGAATCTATGCCCTTTATTTGAGGTAATATTTTAAGAGCAATCATAATTATCCGAATGAAGGACACCCATCATCTACCAACAATGAGAACACATAAATTGGGAAACAGATTGGGTCTCCTGCCATCTCTGGCTTCTCTGAAGGAGCACATGCAAGCTCCCACAGCCTTCCAACCCTCCCTTCTTTCTCCTTCCTCTTGTGACAGACAGGGAGTGGAGCCAGGTATCTCCTTCCTACACTGAGTAACAAGCAACAGGGCAGAAAGCATCCGCCCAAGGGCAGGTGATGACGATCAGGCACCTCCCAGCCTCACCAGCTCGCTTTTAAAGGGGACTTTGAAACCTTTCCTTCCGCAACTCATCTGTAAACTCCTTTCCAACAGCACATACTTTGTTTTTTATGAGTGAGGGTGGGGAGGTTGAGGGCAGAAAAAGGATACCTTTGACAACATACAGGAAGGAGGGAGAGAGTGAAAGATTGGTGGTGATGGAAACAAAGAATGGTGGTAGGAATCTTCCCTTGAGTGAAAGAGGTCTTCTGGAAACCTTAAGCGAAGTTTCAATTTGTGAGGATGGAAGAATAAATAATTATGGGGAGGGAGGAGATCTGGACAAAAAAGGCACCCTGGGAAGTCGTGTGTAGTAGTGGGACAGACAAGTGGAAGCAGTTGGAGCAACTACCAGTTGGGCCCAGTAATAGTTCAATGTTCTGAAGCAGAGGATGAACACCAAGATGAACAAAACAGTTCCTATTACAAGAGCCTTATGATCTAGGAGGTGAGATAAAGAAATAGACAATTAACAAGGCAGATTATTAGAGCTCTAAGAGAAACACAAAGAAGGGCTGTAGGAACACAAAAAGGAAGAAAAACTGCTTCCAGCTGGTTGGGATTCAAGGCTTAGAAGGTCTGGCATTGTAAATATTCAAAAAGTAGGTTGGAAATCAATCCCATTTCCTTCCTTTGTCCCTTAAATCAGGCAAAATTTAATGCTGTTAGAAAAAGTTGAAGTGTAAGAAAAATCAGCTTTGGGGTGGTAGACCGGGAAGCTGAAGCAGAATTTAATCCATTTGTAAGGACCGTCAGGAGAGGAATTTCATATTCTCTCTTAGCAACATATTACAGCAGGAATTGGTCCTAGGATTCTGTTTGAAGAGTCCTGGAACACTTAGCTTTATAAAACACTTTCTGTCAGGTAATTCTTTTCCTTATTTAACCAAGATTCTTCCTATGTTTCTGTGTCTGTTATTGAATGTAAGATCTAGCTCCTTCCATATGGCATTGTGGATAGTTACACTTAACTGTCTTGACTTTCTCAGTATTCCTTTCTGCATGTGATACTTGCTTGTATTTCTTCTTCACTGATGGAAAAAAACAAAGCTTAGCAATTACTCTAAATGCAGAAGAGGAGGAACATCATTCTAGCTTAACAATATAATTGCCTTTGAATCCACAGTGTCTATTACCTTTTAGGACGATTTCCCACAATGAAGTTGCCTTATAAAAAGAAATGGCCTGGGCTTCCCTACTGGCGCAGTGGTTAAGAATCCGCCTGCCAATGCAGGGGACACGGGTTCGAGCCCTGGTCTGGGAAGATCCCACATGCTGCAGAGCAACTAAGCCCGTGAGCCACAACTACTGAGCCTGCGCTCTAGAGCCCACAAGCCACAACCACTGAAGCCCGTGCGCCACAACTACTGAAGCCTGCGCTCCTGGAGCCCGTGCTCCACAAGAGAAGCCACCACAATGAGAAGCCTGCACACTGCAACGAAGAGTAGCCCCCGATTGCTGCAACTAGAGAAAGCCCGCCCGCAGCAACGAAGATCCAACGCAGACAAAATCAATTAATTAATTAATTAATTTTTAAAAAAAGAGAAAAAAAGAAATGGCCCTAGTTAAAATGCCCTCATTCTTTCAACACTATGATTAGCTGCTAGATTTTGAAACTACATTTGGCAACCTTAAAGTGCTCCTGAAAGAGCTAGAGTTTGCTGGAAAATGTTACTCCCAAGCAGCTCCCTTCCATAGTTATTTAAGAGATGAGTTGGAAAAGTAAAAGGTACGTCTGTTGAGACAACTTCTCCATGTTTACTAGAAAAGAAGGCTTTAGGTAATATTTAACAAACGAATTAAACAGTCAAGATGTTACACCTATTTACTATGAAGAACATAGAAAATTACAGATAAAACCAGAGGTAGCAAACTTTTAGGCTATTACAGGTAAGTGGCCAGTTCTAACACTTTGATAGAGGCCATCGAAACAATAAAAACGATTGTACTGTAAAATATTCTATTGCTAACATTTGATATTCAGAAGGCTGCAGGTTTGTATTTGACCCGTCCCATTACTGTTTCCCCAGTGAGTAGCACACTTTCTACAGTTCTGCTTGTTAAGATCTGAAATGGTTCTCAACCAGACCCTGGGCTTTGCAGGATGGTAAGAGGTTACAGAAGGAGGGCCTGGAGGTGTTCTTTTGTCGATACTAATGACCATGAACAATAATGTCAACAATACATGATCTTTCAGCCCCCAGCCTCTCTAGAGCTGGGGACTAAGAAGAGCAGGCACTGACTCCTTGAAGGGGCATCCTGCTATCTTCTCAAAATGCTCCAAATATACACTAGGGAGTGTGAGGGGCCTTGAGACAACAAAGTCTGCATGATATATTGTGACTGCTCTGATTCCCATGACTTCAGATCAAATTCAGTATTTCTTTATACCACAAAAATTCTTTCCCTTCATCACAACATAGTTGTAATAATGACTGAAGTTTTTTTGTAGAATAGGGTTGTTATTCCAAAGTGTTAATTTTAAATAAATGGATATTTGAATTGTGTAAATTGGGTGTTATTTTAGAGCAAACATTTGTAAAAATAAAAAAAAATTAAAACAAAACCAAACAAGCAGTACACTGTAGGAGGGAATAGAATGGCTATTTAAAAAGCTGTTCCTGGGCTTCCCTGGTGGCTCAGTGGTTAAGAATCCACCTGCCATGCAGGAGACACGAGTTCAAGCCCTGGTCCAGGAAGATCCCACATGCCGCGGAGCAACTAAGCTTGTGTACCACAACTACTGAGCCTGAGCTCTAGAGCCCGCGAGCCACAACTACTGAAGCCCATGCGCCTAGAGCCCGTGCTCCGCAACAAGAGAAGTCACCGCAATGAGAAGCCTGCACACCACAACGAAGAGTAGCCCCCGCTCACCACAACTAGAGAAAGCCCGACGCACAGCAATGAAGACCCAACGCAGCCAAAAATAAATAAATAAATAAAAAATAAAAAGCTATTCCTGTAACTGCCACAGCAGTGAAGAGCGTGAGGGTGGGTGCAATGGGATTCTCCTTGGCCACTGGAGCCAGACTCACTATCGCTGTTGACAGCAGGGGAGCAAGAAATGACATGATAGTCCAGAGTATTTAATAGGAAGGAAAAAAGAAGGGATTAAAGCCAGCTTCCTGGCATAAGATGAGTAATAATACATAGTACAGCTGAATTCAGAATTTTAGTAAAACTGAAAACTGTTTTTTAACATCACAAGGCAACAACTCCAAGTTGTAGGGAATCTTGCTTTCTCCACATTCAACCCAGACCTTTTGTCTGAATTAAGAGTAGGCTGGCTGCCTGCCAAGCTGTGAAGCCTGAGAAAACAGGAGGTACCTAGAAGCATAATGGCAGGGATCGCTCCTGCTGGACCTGCAAGTTCCTTGGGATCCACTGGGATCAGTACTTTGGCTGTTACCTTGACAGCCGGAAGAGGAGAGGAGACAGTGGAGGCTCCTGGGGATGTGGTCATGTGAGCGGACCAGGGGCGGTGAAAGAGGTGCTGTAGCAATTACGCCAGGAAGCCTCGCCAACTACTAAGAGTGAGTGGAGTTCATAATTGTACCTCTGCATATCTGGACCTTGTGTCTCTCTAAACATTGTTTTCTGATTTCTACAATAATTCATGCTCTATGTAAAAATATGAAAAAGCTCCATAAAAAGTACAGAAAAATATTTAATACTCAGAAACTTACCACTCAAAGATAACAACTGACAACATTTTGATGTACTTTTTTTCCTGAATGTATATTTTAAAATCAAAACTTGCGTTCTATGGTGTAAAATATTTTATAACCTGATTTTTTTCATTTTGTATAATAGTTATATTAAACATTCCAGACACAAGAAAAAGCTCATTGAAACCCTTACCCCATGCCCAAGTTCACTCTTCTGTTCAGAGAATGGAAAGATCACTTCTGATTTCGATGATGTGGAAGATTTCATTTGAATAGGGCCTTTATGAATGGTACGATTTTGGACAGGCATAGACAAGGAAGGCATACGTTTCAGGTGGAAGAAGTACAATGAATAAATTTGTGAAGGAGGAAAGACGCAAGGGAACATACAAATTTGGCTGACACACTGGGAGTTCTGGGAAGTGCAGAGGGATTTGTTTGCAAAGCTAAGGGCTGTGACAAAGAGAGGAATACCAAGAAGCAGAAAGTAAAACAAAAGGTAGATGAGGGCCTTTGGGAGTTGGCTATTGGATCATCAGTGGTAGGTAACCCTGGAGGGAGGGTAACTTTCCAGTTCAGTTGGTGGAGGCAAAAGCCAGGAAACAGAGGTTTGCAGAAACTGTTTCTTACACCAAGAGAGTAGGCTGTGAAAGGAAGAACAACTGAGTAGTAGCACTGAGATTATCAGAGTCAGTGGTAAGTTTTTTTCCTGAGATGGCAAACCAGTAAGTCTTAGAATTACAGACATGTCTCCTGAGATAGGAGGAAAGAAGATAAATATTGAAGTACAGAAAGAGAAAGAAAGATGAAGGTACTCACTTTCAATAATCTTAATGTTCTTAGTACAGAGGAGAGAGCATCTCCTGAGAGAGAGAGAGAGGGTGGGGACCCCAATAAGGTAAGTAGAGCAGGGCTGTGGAGTCACACTGGGGGTCCAATGCAGGTTCGACAGCGTGACTCTGCAGTGGGGCATTAAGTGGAGCCGCACGATCTTCCCCAGAAGACTGAATCCCAAGGTCACCATCTCTAAACGAGACGGTAGAGGAATCCAGGGCTGGGCACTGGCTGAAGGTCATGCAGGAGTCAGGGTATTTATGAGAACAAGTTAGTGGTTGATCGTTGTAAGTGGGGTGGCCAGGGAATGGAAGGAGACTTACAGGGACCTAACAGCCTGGGTAGGGTGGGACTGAAGATGCAGGGATTGGAAAGGTTAGTCTATAGAATGTTAAGTGTCCTGGAGGTGGTGTTTTGGGGGCGAAGGGTGGGGGGAAGGGACGGTGGCCTAAATTACATCAATGTCTTTCAGTGCATATGTGTAAGGTAGTATGCAATCTAGAAACATAAAGTCTGGAGAACAAGTCAGTTGGTTGAAATAAGCACAGAGAACCCGATTTTGATAACTTGTTCTTCTAATTTCTAAATCAAACAGAAGGAAAAACACACTGGAAAATCCATCAGCCCTAGAAATAATCTGACAGCTGAGTCTTCAGCAAGAGTGGAGACTGAGGGGCTGTAACTCAGGAAGGTCTGGCTGGCAGCCACCTGGCAGTCAATTCACTGTACTCAGAAAGGAACGGCTCAGGTTAATGAAGCAGCTTAAATTACTTAAAGGCATTTAGGTTACAAACCATGTAGTAGGCGGCGCATGCCAATCACAGAAAAAAGGGTGCCTTCCACCGCAAATATATAATGAAAGTGTGTAGAGCGTATCAAAACATAGGCAGACCATTTATATCAGGAAGGAGTTTACCTTTCTTTCCCAACCTCCCATAAAACTAAAACACTGTATGGCACATGTCAAAACTGGCAGCTGTAAATGCTCAAATGCATAAACAAAGCTTTGAATTTTAATTATGCAATATATTGGAATGTTAATAAGCAAGAAAATGCAGTAGGGTTTTTCTTTAACTTATAGGATTAATCACTTACACAAAGCAACTTAATGATGTATGATGATGTGAGAAGATGCCAGACTTTAAAGTTAAAATTTGTTATCAGATCTCTTCCTCTAAAAATCTAGGTGTGATAAATATTTTTTTTACTAGGAGTTAAAGGGGAGGGGGCAACTACAGAAGTAACAAAAGGAGGAAAAAAAATACAATACCTCTGGATTCATTATCCCTTCTTCTTTAAAACAGCTGTAAAACATGTCCATGGAAAATACTTCACTCCAAAGATATCCGTAATATTGGCCATCATATCCCCCCGCCAAATGTCCAAAAGTTGCTGGCATATTTGTGTCTTTAAAGAAAGATACATTTCAATCAATGTGACAGCAAATGTTAAATAGCAGGTTCTCAGCTAGCTAAGGTTTCCCTATGGGGAGTCCAGCTGTGGGAGGAGACAGTGATAGGTCCTCACCTCTAGTACTCCCTGAGTTTATGGGTGCCGTTGGCCAAGATGTTTACAAACTTCTCTCCTATGACAGCTCCACCTCAGAGCCGGTTTCGGCCCTAAGCTCTGGAATGCCTAACAATAGTTTCAGAGGCTTTGTCCACACCTATCAGACAACTCACTCCTTTCTTATCCCTTAGACACATATGTGTCTTACAAATACTCTAATAATATTAAGCCTACTCTTTGTCACACCTATTTATATCTGAAACGTATCAGTATGGCACTTATTTGAGGTTCATAATTACTGAAAAAGAATTCTTTACGTGAAGAGCTAAAAAGGTCTTACCAATTCAATCTACCTCTAGGGCTACTTTACAAAAGGATTTTGTCAAAGTGGCCTGAGGCACAAAGTTGCTGTTCAGTCTACTAGAAACAGATCACAAAAGGAAGCGAGCAGCCTGGATGAACTCAAAGGACTATTCTGACCTTTAATATCGCTATAAAATGTGACTGACTCAATTAAACAACAATTTCTTTGATGCAAAAAACTCACCTTTCCAACTACGTATACACGTACAGCTACATGTTTGCTTAAAATATACAAATGTAAACGTAACATAGCCTATGTCTGAGCATCTCCCACCCACTCACATGAATCTCATAAATAATACCAGGTTAGAAACTGCTAGTCAAACTGCCTTAACTGACCTCAGAAGCAGAATCAGACACAAGGTAGAAGCTTGTGCCTTTCTCTCAAACTGCCCCTTCTGGCAACATCTTACCGAAACCCTAGGGAAGTCACGGTGCATACAGGGAGGGCAGAGCCAGGCGGTGCTGCCAAACGCAGTGGCTTTCTCTGCTCTGGGGTGGAGGCCGACTGCTCACGCCTGATCACACTAAAATGCTGCAAAGCTGGCGCCGCCTCCCCTTCAAGCACATTTGGACAGGATAACTCTGAGGACAGAGTATGCTGACCTGAAAGTCATGGCCTGATTTCAGAAATCAGAAACAAATTATATTAGGCAACCTGCCTGACAAACTCTACCTTCTCTGGCAGTGTTAGGAGTATACCCTGTGCTTCACAGGAAGAGTGAACTTTTAGTGATCGTATTTACGTACCTGGAGTAGCTGCAACACCTAAAATTTCTGTGCAGTATTTGGCATATTCACTTGCAGCATCCAGCGAAGTGTTGGTATGGAGAGACTGATCAACTTTGCTCAAAACAATCTGGCGTAAGGTCAGGAGACCTGATAACATAAGAATGTTGGACATGTTTTGGAGAAGAGAGAACTACGTGTTCTGACCATAGATCATAGATTTCAAAAACTGATTCCTGTAGTACTCATTGCAAAATCGGAGCAAGACATCTCATTCTATTTAAGATTTTAAAGGAGATGTATTTTTTTTTTCTTGGACATAATTTCAGGGTTCAGTATTCCAATATACGTAGCAGTCTTCCCTTCTCATATTAACACTCTGGGGGTACTATCATTACAAAAGACAAAATAAGTTCTATAGAAGATTCAGCAGGCCTCTTGCCTTCTGAGATGGCCCACACCCAGTCCGTGGAGAGTGTCTCTCTCATGGCCGCTCTCACTTTCTGAGACGACTCCATGCTCTGGTGCCACTCTTGCCTTTTGAGACAGTCCACATTCTGTCTATGGAATGTGTATCTCTCTAAATAAATCCACTTCTTACCTAAAAAAAAAAAAAAAAAACAAACAAGATGCCACCAATCCTCCATTAAGCAATTCTAGTTTATTTTCTAAAATTATAAGTCATACCTGTGTTGACCAGTCTAGAAGCCACAAGTTTTTCAAGCAGATCATCTGTAATAGGGCTTCCATCTTTATAATGTTTTGACAGTCTTCGGAGGGAATCAGCATCCCACACCCAATTTTCAAGCATTTGTGATGGCACCTCTACGAAGTCAGTTTCCACATTTGTTCCACTAAATCGTGCAAAGTCGGTCTAAAAAGTAAACATAAAGGTCTTTTTTAAAAAGCACTGAATGAAAACTACATATATGATGAATTATAATTAAGACTCACCAAAACTTAAGTCAGAATCAGAGTCAACTGCTTCTTTGAATGGTTAGGATAACCTCAAATTTAAATGAAAATAAAACACAGTAGCCAAGCAGCCTGAAAAATAACCCCCAAATACCCTATATTAAACTAATATTTCATTCTTTTGAATCACAGAACACACTTGAAACAATCATTAAGAAATCATAACTGAAAAAAATCAGTCTAAGTTAAAAGAAGCCTTAAGCTTTGAAAGTAAAAGTATTTTAGAAGAATTTCCCATTAGAATTCCCTGGCAGTCCAGTGGTTAAGACTCTGTGCTTTCACTGCTGAGGGCATGGGTTAGATCCCTGGTTGGGGAACTAAGATCCCACAAGCCATTCAGCGTGGCCAAAAAAAAAAAAACCAAAAGGAATTTCCCATTAAAAATGAAGAGATCCATAATCTAAGACAATCTCTCCCTAGCTCCCCTTTCTATTTGCATATTTTTGTTTACTCAATACATGCCTTTCTGGGGCATTCATCAGTCTATTATTTAACTACTCAAGTTTTCACCTAAATCAGTTAAAGAGTTAAATTACAACATTACAGACAGATGCCCTTTTCATGTGTGTGGTGTTTTGTGTTCTAAACTTTATATAAGTGTTTCTAAGACAACCGTGTTGTAGAAAGCCAGAGTTGTACCTCTCAGATTGGGTAGAAGATGTTACCTTAAAACAAGAAGCCCCTTCAGTGGGATTTAGCACTATAATAGTTGGCAAGTGAGGTGAGTTAAATGCAGCTATGAGAAAAGAGAAACAACTGATATACTCAGAAGTTAAAGTACCCACTGTAAAAAATAAGGGACTTATTCTGAGGGTGTGGGCTAAGTGTTAAAAAAAAAGTTTTATTTAAAAAAGGAAGGTTTAGTAAATTGTTGAATCAGATGTTAGAAAGCTCTTGAGCAGAAAGATGGGAATTCACTAGACAGGCTGGTGTTTTTCAACCTTCACACCATCCAGAGAACTCATGTAAAATTGCCATTGGCAGAGGAATATTTAGCATTTACCCAACTGGGTCAGCAGCAGAATGGGGGTTATTCTGTTATCTTTCCCTGAACCTCTGTCCTGTTTCCCTATTTAGACGCTTCACATCCCAGTCTTCTCTCTCTGACTTCATCATCCCTGGGGCTCTAAATGGAAGGAAGGGAAAGGAAGGGGACTTAACCACTGGAGAAGGCAGCAGATTGGTTGCCAAATCAGCAGCAAATAACCATTCTGTTTTTGGCCCAGGGCAGAGGCACAGATGTCAACGCCACCTCACATTCTGCCTTCCTCTCTTTATGAAAAAAAATGTTTTGCTTGACTTCCTATTATAATTGTGCTGATTCTAGATATGAAGAGCTGCAACTACTGAAGGGCCAAGGGAAACTAAATTCACTAGGCACTGGAATTAGGTAACCTCTGTTTGAGGACAGATACATAATTTTTTATCCCAATAAAAAATTCTTACAGGGAAAGAGTCAAGGGGTCCAGAAAAATGAGTATTTTGCCACTTTCTTGTATATAATCTTCTAAAAATAACTACATCTAACATTATAGATGAAATAATTTTATACAATAATTATAATAGTCAACATCTATGGAGACTTTACTATGTCAGGCATTTTGCTAGGCTCTTTGCATGGATTATCTGATTCAAATTCCAAAACAATTGTATAAAGCACTGTAATCTCCATTTATGAGATAAGGAAATTGAGCTATACTGAGATTAATGGTAGAACTAGGATTTTAAACCTGGTGGTCGGACTACAGAACCCCAATTTTAACCACAAGTGTTATTATACCACTCTATCTCAGAGAAAAATCAAAGAAAAAAAGGCTAAATTATAATGTGACAAATTGATGAAATCATCTTGGATCTAGTCTTATATCAAACTTGCCTTTATGTGAATAGTAAAAGCGAGGTTTCAGTGTGCTTCCTTAAAAATCTGATTTCCTCTATATACTGGAAGATTTTTCAAAGATCAAACATGAGATTGAGGTGTAAACGCCAGCCTTTGTAACCAACTATCCTGGATTTGGGATTCTGTAATACTAACTGCATAGCTTTCTAAATATTATAGTTGTAAAATAAGTAAATAAAGACAAAATCACACCATCAACTATCACTGTACAATATTTTGAGAAAAATATAAATTTTGTATATCCTGCTTATGTGAACATTTTTTGGTTAGTGTTTGCTGATGAGAGGGAAAATCAACCCCAAATAACAATAAAATGTATGTGCGTATTTGGTGGTGGCGGTGGTATTTCAGAACCTAGAAAAACATGAACAAATGAATAACTCATGAGTTAAAATTAAATTAACACAATTCTGTCACGCAGAGTAGAGAAGAGAGGGCTTATTCTATCTGAAGCCACCCTGTAGTTGGGGAGAGAGCACAGCACATGAATGAACAGATCAACAATGTCTTCTAAAGAACAAAAGGAAATGTTTGCTAGGAGTAAAAGCTAAAAATAACTCTACTGCTTACTAATTTCCCGAAAGTCATGCTGTTTCTCTGTGTGCCCTTTGGGCAATACCATTTAAATATTTTCAAATGAGGAGGACAAAGAACTTACAAAATCCAAAAGCTCAATTTCCAGCAAATAACTGAATTTGAAAGTGCTAAGGAATCCACAGTCAGTCACTGTGTACGTCCACAAAGAAACCACGGGCAAGTCTTAGGATCCAGCAGCCTGATGGGGGCCTGACGTGCAAAACAGCCTGGCTGTGGAATTCCATTACTCATTGATGACCAGCCGGCAAATACCACTCCCCAGTTTTCAACTGTAGGTTCCAAAGAACCCAAGAAGTACTTTATACAGTTTTCAACACGAATAATTCAATGGTGTTGAATATAGTACCTTATGAGCATTTTTGTTGCAGGAAATATTTTGACAATAAAAGCCTAGAAAACAAGGTAAACTAGGTTCCTGTTTGGTTAGAAGTTCTCGAGAGGAAGAAAGTTGTCTAAAACTATGAGACTTATCTATATTATCTTTTTAAACAGACAGTCGGATGCCTAAAATATACTCCGTTATAGATTTTTACAACAAATGACTTGATGCTACAGAGATTAATTTCTCAATTGATACAACACAGTGAGAGCTGGAGCAAAATTATATAAACTAAAGCTCAAAAAGTTATGCGAGCTTTAAAGACCAAATCCTATATGGGTTATTGTTCTAATTAAGAGACTGGTTGCTTTTAGCATTTACAAAAAGGCAGTTGCTGAAGTCAATAAGTGTACTGTGCTGAGGAAAAAGAACAGGGCTCAGGAGAGCGGACCTTGGTTGTCTGAGATGATCCCCTATTGATTTCTTAGCAGTCATTCCATGTCCCCTGTCTGATCTACCCCTAAATCCAGGGATGATGAAGTTTAAGTAACAAGGCATTGGAGAAAAAAAGTGCCACTGTCTCCTAGGCTTTGCTATAAACAGAAGGTTAAAGGTCATACTTTTAACTTCACATATACCTAGCAATCACTGGCAATGAAAATAGTAATAAAGAGAACTTGAATAACACTTTGTTAACTTTTACAACAGCCCTATAGTTCCACAGGTCAGTATTACCACCATCATTTAAGACGTGAAGCAACACATTATCTGCAGAAGATTTTTCTTTTTGGCCACGCCACGCAGCTTGTGGGATCTTAGTTCCTCAACCAGGATCGAACCCGGGCCCCAGCAGTGAGAGTGCCGAGTCCTAACCACTGGACTGCCAGGGAACTCCCTGCAGAAGTCTTGAATACTGCACCTTAAATTCACATGCTCACCCCCAAACTGGCTATACGTTCCTGACTACTACTTCTTATACTAAACTACTTCTTTTTAGAGGAAAACAAAAATACTATTCAAACTCAAATGCTAAGAATAACCCTATATGTATGTATACCTAATTAAGAACTGTACCTCCAAAATCCAGCACATGCACAGACAGTTGTAGATGGTCAACTAATCTTTGTGAAATAAGTGAAGCTGTGAGGAGAATGTTTCTGTGTGAAGACCCAACCTCGAACAACTCTGAGAGAGTTCTCTTATTCTCATACTTGACCTCTTAGCTTCCCACCCAACATTACCTCTCTACTCTGTCTTCTTTCAATACTTAATCAGTATATCATTTGTATCATTTTACTTAATAATATTCTGGTTTTAATTTTTTAATTGTTACATTTCATATCCTCACACTTAACTCTAAACATTCAAGATACTGTATCTTTTGAACCCCATTCTACCATATCTAGTATAACAGGTCAGACACAATAGATAATAACTCTGTTTCTAAGGAGTCAATGAAACATTTCTCTTTTAAACAGATTTTTCTAATTATTAAAAAAAAAATGCAGAAAATACAGTAATGAAATGAAAAAAAAAGTCTCTAAACAGAAATAAACAATGTGTATGCCATCACATTTGGTTTATGACTTCAGCATTTATTCTATGTACAGGTGTCTATGTGCTTGTGTATGTAAAAACAAACACACAAATATTCAAATAAAAAAAATTGGGTCCTGAAAGAAATTGCTCCTAACACTGATGTTGGAAACTGTAAAAGTGTGCAGGGTTGGGGGCAGGGAGTAGAGGCTACAAGGTTGTTGATAGGTCTTCAGTGTACTTCAGGACTGAGACCTAAAAGGTCAGCTTACACAGAGGGAAATGTGGAACTAGATAAACTCATCATTCCACACAAGTTCACATGAGATTGATTTAGAGGGAATGCGATTTAAGAAACTTGGGAGAAAGAAGTCCATCCAACAGGAATACACACCTGGGAGCCCGAATTCAGACCACATGACATAATGCCGTCTCCACCACAAGGATGGGGGGATGCAAAGAATGGTTACAGGCAATAAAGGAGAGGGGTGAGGAGCACGGTGGTCAGATCTTGGGTGAACATTTAACCTTTCTAAGTCTCAGTTTTTTTCCACTTGGAAATGGGGGCAATAATAGTATAATAATAGAAGTAGACAGGTAAACCCACTTCAGAGAACACTATAAGGATAAAATTAATTAATGAATGTAAGGCACTGACTATGATGCCTGGCACATGGTCAGTGCTCAGTGAATCTTGGCTGCTATCATACTTCTTGGCCTGCCCAGTTTGCCTGACCGAGCATGATCCTGGCTCGTCTGACCAAGCCTGTCCTCGGCTTCCTCCAAGTACCTACTCCTTGGTGTTAATGCTGAAGATAAATGGACCCACGTTTCCCTTCGACTAATCTTCCACCTTTGCCAATACTCTAAACTGCTCATTCTGTTGAACTCCCTGGTGTTCCAGTGGTTAGGACTCTGTGCTCTCACTGCCGAGGGCCCGGGTTCAATCCTTGGTCAGGGATCTAAGACCCCTCAAGCTGTGTGGCTCGGACAAAAAGAAAAAAAAAAAGATACTTTCAAAAATAAATAAATACATAAATAAAGCGCTCATTCTGCTCCAGCTCCAGGAATCAAACTTCTAAGTAGGCAGTAATCATTAAAACAAAACAAAAATACAAACGTGATGTTTTCCAATCACCTTCCACAGATGTTCACCCAAAACCCATGGCGGGTAAGCATTTGTGAACTCTTTAAAATCTGAAGGGACAGTGCTTTTCCTCATGGCAATCTTTTCCCCCGCCTCAATTGGACCTGTATGCACTTACTGATTTCAAAAGAGTTGAATTATATATAAGCATAGTTACAAGAACACTTCAAACGTGTATGGCACTTTATTCTTTCCCAAGTACCTTTTCACACATTATTTAATCTCATCAGCACTCCAGGGAAGCAGATATGAGAATTGTTGTTGTTTCTTATTTTATGAATAAGAAAAAAGAGATGGCCCAAGGAGGTCAGAAAACGTGCGAAAAGTCACATAGCCAGGCCTACAAATACACGGATGATTTTTAATCCAGTTCTCTTTTCATAACACTAGGGTGCCTTCCTAACTGATATAGGCTACATTTATTTAAAACAACATCTAATCCACAATATTTAAAGCAGACAAGATGCTCTACTAGTCTTTAGATGAAATAACAGGTTATGTGAAATGTGAAGTTTTTCTTTCACTTTAATAAGGCTTTATTGTGATTCTCATGTGTTGCTTTAAAATAACGATCTCTAACAGTCTAAAACTCATTACTGCTCTTAATGCACAACCAACACAGAGACATCACAATGGAGGCTGTTAAGAAGCATTACTCTTCTTTTCTACAGGAAGTTCAAAAGTCCAGCGATTACTGACGCCCAAACCACAATAAAGCCATGAAACAGGAACAGATACTAAGGATGCCACCTCCTGACTGCTATCTTCAAAATTATCTACCCTGTAGTGTAAACACAAAAATATGAGTGAAACTCATTCTCTTGAATGATGAGATAGTAGACACCTTGAACTAGTCCATCTACATGTTTGAAAACTGGATGTTCCTGCTGACATATTTAAATATTACTATGACAAGCTCTAGCAAGCTCTTCTGGTCATCAAACTTGCAAACTGCCACAGTGGAGAACTCAAACACTTGGCTGCCATATCTTAAAACCAATCTACTGAATATGTATGGCAAACTTATAAATTCACTATATATTTCTCAGATAAGTCAGAAGTATTACTGAACACAGAAACTATTAAACTCCTTTTTCACTGCCATCTACTTTAGGTCGGTACAAAAGGTTTTGAAATCATTATAAAGCTGCAAATATATGGATCTGCGTCTGTTACTTTTAAGACAAAAGCAGTGATCACTGGTTTCAAATACGTTACTTTAAAAGATCTTAAAACATTACAGGACATTTGAAAGGATTAACAGACAAACAAGAGATTTTTCGAAGATAATGTCATTAAGTGATGACCCCACAAGGGACTGTACTAATACACTATTCACCTGTATGACACATTTCGTGTTCAAGAAGGAGGTTAGGCAAATTCTAAGAATTGAATATAATCTACTGTTTCAAGAAAGAGACATCATTCATCATCAGTATATACACTGATTCATGTATATATTCATATGTATAGTTGTCATATATATATGTTCGTATATATAGTTGATTCATATGTATGTGTATATATGAAACATACATGTATTTCATTCATCAGTATATATATTGATCAACAGTAAATGTTATCAGCAGAATATCAGTATATATACTATCATCAGTATATCAGTATACATACTGATTCATATATATTCATGTGTGTAGTTCAGTCATATATATGTTTGGGCATATATATAATTATATATTCATATATAGTTCATTCATATATAATATGTATATACATTTCATTCATGAGTCACAGAGCTTTAAAATGAAATAATACCAAGACAGTTATTTTCCAGTACTAAAATGAGTATTTCAAAGAATCAAAATTACTGTAAGAAATAATGAGAATAACAGAGTTGTAGAGAACTGTATCGTGAATACATGATAAGCATACAATATTACGGTTATAAGAGGGCTGTGTTTGAACACAAGAACATGCATCAAAAGCATGGAAAACCCTATTTGAGGATCAGTGTTATTTTAATAAATGTGATTAAGACACCAAATTACTTCCTCAGAAATCATTAGCTAATAATCAACATCCAAATAAAGGAGGAAACTGCTCTAACCCAGTTTTTAACTTGGAATTCAGTATAGTCTGGGCTTCAGGGGGTCGGTGTGCCTTTGAAATTTCAGGTAGAAATCTGACTGTATAAGTGTATGTGCATTTTTCTGGAAGGGGTATCTATAGCTTAAATCATATTTTCATAGGTTCTCAGATCCAAAGAAGTTAAGATCCACTGTTCTAAAAGCAGACTATTGTTTATCTGTGTACAAATACGTAACTAAGATCTTAGATAATCTAAGTAACCTAAGTCTGAAATTAAGAAAAATATTTGACTTTTCCAAATTATTCATAAAATCACTTGAGAAAAATGGAACCTAGACTTACCCTAATTAAAGGAAATGTCAGTCATAGAATGAACACTGATGGAAAATAAATATTTCAGGAACCCTATTGCTGTGAAAATAGACTTTAAAATTACCTAAGAAAGAAAATTTAGGTTATTCTGAAAGCTTTATTTTCCTTGGATTAAACAGAGAGTAGAAATGGCTATATCAGTATATTAGGATTTATTTATCTGAATAGATTCATATCGGAGTCCCCTCTGTTTTTTAAAATAAAACATGGAAACACCAGAATGTAAAGATAAAGTGTTCAAAGAACTAAATACTTTTTTTTAACAAAAGTGATAGTAGTATTCTGGAAAAGAGTGGGTACATTTTTGGTTATTACAATGATTAGGGGCTGCTCTGGGGGTGGGATGCTGGATGTCCAGGACTGAACTGCACATGTCAAGACAATAAAAAATTGTCCCCTATTCTGCATGTCATTCATATGTCCTGCTGGACATTCATATAAATGAAAAATCTATAATTAAGTGAGCCTAGAAACTAACTCCATTGCACATATTTTTACAAAAATTTTTTTGCACACTTAAAGTTTCCAAGACTCTAACTTCTAGAATCAATCGTGTAAATCAAAGTAAGATTACTTTCTATTTGGAAGTGTCCCAAGAGATAGTCACCATTTTGGAAAATCATGTCACTACTGAGGCCTGAATGTTTGTGTCCCACCCCTAAATTCGTATGTTGACACCTAACCCCCAATGTGATGGTAGGAGGTGGGGCCTTTGGGAGATGATGAAGTCACGAAGGTGAAGTCCTATGGATGGGATTAGTGCCTTATAAAAGAGATCCCAGAGAGCTCCTTTCCACTATGTGAGGACACAGTGAGAGGGTGCTATCTCTGAACCAGAAAGCAGGTCCTCAGCAGACATCAAATCTGCCAGCACCTTGATCTTGGACTTCAGCTCCCAGAACTGTGAGAAATTTCTGTTATTTTTAAGTCACCCAATCTATGGTATTCTTTTATAGCAATCTGAACTAAGACAACTGGCTATACCATTCTTGGACTTTAATGGACAAAACAAACCGCTTACGTATCAGTCTGCAGTTTTTGCTGCAAGATTCAGGGTCATTCACATATAACCTGAATACTTCATTATGTCTTACTACACAGCCATGCCCAGGCATTACAATTTGAAAAACATAAACAAAATGTTTTCTTTTATGCAGTGAGGATATTGCATAGATTAAAAAAAATTATCTGTATAGAAAAAGACCGTTAGGGAAAAACTAGTTAAATCCAAATAACGTGTTGAGTTTAGTTAGGAGTACTGTACCAATGCTGTTAGCTTCTTAGTTGTGGCAAATGTACTATAAGATGTTAACAGTAGGGGAAACAGGGTGAGGAGTACTGTCTTTGCAACTTTTCTGTAAATCTAAAACTATTCTGATAAAGAGGTTATTTCTAAAAAGTTCATCTTTAGAGATGCATGGATATTTCAAATTTGGAAAACTGCCCCTCCACTTCTGTAAATATCAGTTTTTTAAACTGTTAGGCTGAACAACTGAACTAGATGTTTTCGTATGTCAACAGCGGTTAAATATTGGCATGTTCATATGGTTCATCCTAGAATAGTGTGGGCCTAGTTTACTGGTCTATGTTACAAAGTTTAGAATAAATACACTTTTCATTTTTAAAAATAAAGAGAAATTAGTTGCAATCCGCTGCATACACACATTCTCTTTCTTAGTAAATTCTCCCCATGGCTATACCATGCTATCTGCGATTTTAATTGAAGGCTAGTAAAGGAAGGTGTTACAAAATATTTATTATTAAAAAAGGAGTACAAAGTCTGGATGAATGAAAACCATTGAACTAAACAAAGCATTAATAAGCAGAAGAGACAGATTACAGCACAGTTTATCTCTGAAGCTTACACCAAATTCCTATGAGGAAAAGATTTAAAAGGAAAAAACACAGTACTTGTAACCCTTCCTTAACGACAGTTTTCATTTTTTTTTCATAGGGTGGTATTCAATGAAGCTCTCTCATTAGTGGATCAATCTCTGAGTAAAAGTATGTTGTGAAACATAGTAAGAAAAATTTTGTGTTTTTGCAGAAGGCCTATGACATTTTTGAACATGTTCAGATTCTGAGAAAGCATGTTAAGAAACATGTTTCTGACATCGGTGGAAAAAAAATCTGGAAAAGCAATTAGTAGGTCTATCATAAAAAAAAAAAAAATCACTCACCTGTGCACAAATCTGATGCATGACGTGACCAAATTCATGGAAGTAAGTCCTCACCTCATCGTGTCTCAGGAGAGAGGGACGACCTGCTAGTGGCTGTGAGAAGTTCACCACGAGGGCAGCCACAGATATCATGCGGCTCCCATCAGGCAGGAGGCAGCCAGGCTGGAGACCGAAGCAGGCTGCGTGGTTATATTTTCCTTCCCTAAGGAACCAGAATCACAGTTGGTGAGATACAAACACTCTTCTCTGGCAACAACATTGGCATGGCCTCTCTCAGTCATTTAACCATATTTGATAACAGAAGATGCTTTGAAACATTTAATTCACCTTTTACAAAGTAGGTCGATGTTTTGTTGAAATGAAACAACGAAAACTAGACAAACAAAAACCCCACTATCACTTGATATGAGTTATATTTCCAAGGTTTCTTTTGTTGAAATCTTAATATGAATTAAGAATATACACAAGTAGGGTACAGCTGAATGTCCAATTTATTGTAACAAGCTCCTGCTTTTCGTCTTCAAAGATAGAGTCATTAAACACTAAATAGTGCTGAAGCAAAAGTGAAATAAGGGAGTTTGACTTACTAGGTAGTTTTTCCTTAAGGTTAAAATTGATTAAAAAAAACTGATAAAAACTAAAATCCAGACAGTAATATTGTCCTTTTATTCAATGAGGGAAGAATCAGTACTCATAATTAAATGAGCTCCTTTTATAAACCAGACAGGCCTTTTTTGAAACAGAATGCTTTTAGTTAGTCTTGGAAAAGGCATAAATTATACTATAAAGTCATCTATTCTAGGACAATGTGATACCAGTGATGGTAGCTCTCAAAAGCTATGGGCCATTAGACTTTATTACAGGGATAGGTTTCCTCCCTTTTTCTTTGCTCATAACATGAACGTACATTCAGGTTCAGTGTGAATTTTTTAGTTTGATGTTTTGATTTGTATATCTTTTTCTGTATTATCTTTTCTTGGTGACTCATAACTGTTTTTTCCTGAAGTTATTCAGGTAAAACAAAAACAAAAACAAACTAGTCTTTTTACTGCTTCCTATTAAGATGTAGAAAGCTGAAAAGGGCATTGCTCCTATTCTTACAACAACATGCTGGACAATTTGCAAATCACAACTTTTCTTGAACCCATCAGAAAGTGAAGGTTGAAAGGCAACCAACCTACAATCTATCTAAGACAGATGCCTCCAAGGAGAAAGAGAAAAGAAGCAAGCACTTTTTTGGTTTTTCGTTTGTTTGTTTTTAACCTGGGGCAGACACTGCAGACACCAGTAAGAAAATTTTTAACAAATTGATAAAGATTGATGGTGGACCAGCAAAAATAGGGAACCACTAGGAGTTATTAGATAAGGGAAATTTTGCATTCATTTGCAGGGTCTTCTCCTTAGACCTCACTGAGTACACACAAAAAGGACAGGGGCAGGATGAGAGCTCTGAGAAAGAATCAATGCTGATGCAAGCCTGGTGGAAGGGAGCATTTCCTAGATCCATTTCACCTCTCTCCTAGTGGACACGAGCCTTGAACCTCTCATGGAAAGGCAACAAACCCTGTTGCCCTAAGAGCACTGGTAAAAACCCACTGCCACTGGGGGGATGGTAACAGAAAAAACACTCTACTCCTGAAGGTAGGGCAGGAAAACATCCTGGGCCCAGACCTACAGCTGAGGGTGGGTCAGTATCACTATATAGGTCTACTCCTCAGACCCAGGGTAAGACTGAACAACAGAAAAGACCCTCCCCTTTCCAGGCTAATAGGCATCTAGTAATAAACAATAGCAGTCTACTGCAGGGAGAGGAACAAGAGCATGAAAAGAGACCTGCTCTAAGGCACAGCACAAATGAACAACCTCAAACTAAGTGGAACAGACACTGAGGAAAACTCTGGCAAATAAGCTCTCATCCTAAACACATACAGGAATCTGAAGCTTTGGGTTCACTGAGGTTAACCATAGCAATAACAAGGTCCAAACCCAGCTCAACTACTAAATGGAATGAGTCAAACATTCACATTAAAGGCCTAGCAGAAGTACGTATGTGCCCACTGCCAGGTATAAAAACTATTTACCTTAGTCTTTTCTGTCTAATATAAGTGTCTGACTTCAAAAAAATATTGTAAGGCACATGGAGATGCAAGGAAAAAAGACACAATGTCAAGAGGCAAAGAGAGCAAGAAAAATAGACTCAGATATGACAAAGATGTTGGAGCTATCAGACAGAGTATTTACAATAACTTAAATGTTAAATGTTAAAGATTCTGGAGGAAAATGCACAGTCAGATGGATAATTTTGGCAGAGAGCTGGAAACTATGAGAATAAAATGAAAATGCTAGAACTAAAAAGCACAGTAATGGGGATGAAGAATGCCTTTGATAGTCTCATTGATAGACTTCCCACAGCCAAGGGAAGAATCACTGAACCAAAGGATAGGCCAATGGAAATTACCCTAAAACACAAAGATTTTTAAAAGGGTGCCAAAAACAAAACAAACAAAAAACAAAACAAAGACTCAAGAGCTGCAGAACAATATCAAATGATCTATTATATATGTAAGTGGAATTTCAAAGGAGAATAGAGAACAGGATAGAAGAAATATTTGAAGAATAGCTGAGAATTTTCCAAAATTAGGGAACTCCCTGGTGGTCTTGCGGTTAGGACTCTGCGCTTTCACTGCCAAGGGCCTGGGTTCAATCCCTGGTTGGGGAACTAAAAGCCTGCAAGCCGCGTGGTGTGGGCCAAAAAAACCCCCAAAAAACCAAAAGAATAGCTGAGAATTTTCCAAAATTAACAACACTAAACCACAGATCCAACAAGTTCAAAGAACACCAAGGAAGACAAATACAAAGCAAACAACCAAAAAAAGAAAAAAGAAAAAAAATTATCCCATATGCCTAAGTGCATGGAACTACTGAAAGAGAGGAACAAAGAGAAAATCTTGAAGGCAGTCAGAGGAAAAGAACACAGTACAGAACACAGTAAGAACACAAAAAAGAACACAGTAAGAATTACAGCCAATCTCTTGTCAGAAACTATGCAAGCCAGAAGACAATGGAATGCCATCTTTAAAGTACTGATAGAAAATACCTGTGAACCCAGAATTCTATAAATAGTAAAAAATATACTTCACAAAAGAAATTAAAGGAAAGACTTTCTCAAAAAAAACTGGTATATATTACCAACAAACTTTAACTACAAGAAATTTTAAAGGAAGTTCTTCAGGCAGAAGGGATGTGATACCACTCTAAACTTGTATCTACAAAGCAATTAGTGCTGAAAATATAATAAATGAAGATATATTACAATCTATTTTGAATTGCTGTGAATAATAGTTGACTAATCAATAATACTAACAATGCACTGGGTGTTAAGCATATGTGAAAATAATATGTAGGCCAACGATAGCACAAATGATAAGAAATATAATATAACTTGAAGGTAGACCATGATTAATTAAAGATATTGATATATACTTTAAACCTTCAGGCAATTTTTTAATTTAAAAATATTAAAAGGAGATGTAAATAATAAGCCAATGGTAGATACAAAAATAAATCATAAAAAAACCTATCAACCCAAAAGAAGTCAGAAATGGGGTTAAAGTATAGATGGGACAAAAAGTAAGATGGTTATACTAAATGTAAGTTTCCTAAGCACGCCAATTAAAACATTATTAGAGTGGATAAAAAAGCAAGCACCAAGTACAGTGTCTATAAGAAACCCACTCTAAATAAAAAGACAAAGGTAAAAAGTTAAAGGATGGAAAAAGATACACTATGCAAATGCTAATCAAATGAAAGCTGAATGGCTATAGTAATAGCAAACAAACAGAACAAGGAATATTACTAAAGATAATAAGGAACATTATAAAACGATAAAGGGGACAGTTCTCTAAGTAGATATAACAATTCCAAATATGTATATAACTAAAAGCAGAGCTTCAAAATATACTAACAATTCAATATCCTGTGACAAATCATAATAGAAATGAATATAAAAAAGATTGTGTATATATATGTATAACCGAATCACTTTGCTGTACAGCAGAAATTAACACAACATTGTAAATCAACTATACTTCAATTAAAAAAAATACATGAAGCAAAAACCGATAGAACTGAAAGAAGAAATAGACAAATCACTTAGAGACTTCATTCCTTTCTCAGTAATTAATTGAACAGGCTGAGAGAATATCAGCTCAGATATAGAAAACCTGAACAACATTATCGGTCATCTTCACCTAACTGACATTTATAGAACCCTCAACCTAACAACAGAAAACAAATACTCAAGTGCACATGGAACATTCACCAAGACTAATTACATGTTGGCTGTAAATCAAAACAATTTAAAAGAATTCAAAGGATATAAAGTACATTCTCCAACAATAACAGAACCAAACTAGAAATAACAGAAGGCTAGCTGGAAAATACCCAAATATTTGGAAAGTAAAAATATACTTCTATAAATATTGTCAACTTCTCTTTGACAAAAGGGCAAAGGCACAGATAAAGACAATGGAGCACAGACACTTTTTTCAACAAATGATGCTGGAACAACTAGAAGTCCACATGCAAAAAAATGAGTCGAGACACAGACCTTACACCATTCACAAAAAATAACTCAAAAATGGATCACAGACCTAAATGCAAAATGCAAAACTACAAAATTCCTAGAATATAACATAGGAGGAAATCTAGATGACCCTGGGTTTGGCAATGACTTTTTAGATGAAACACCAAAGGCACAATCCATGAAAGAAAAAAAATCAATAAGCTGGATTTCATTAAAATGAAAATTTTCTGCTCTGAGAAAGACACTGTCAAGAAATTGATAAGACAAGCCATAGACTGTGAGGAAATATTTACAAAAGAGACATCTGATAAAAGACTGTTATCCAAAATATACAAAGAACTCTTAAAATTCACCAATAAGAAAACAAACAATCTGATTAAAAAATACACCAAAGACCTTAACAGACACCTCCTCGAAGGAGATACAGAGATGGTAGTTAAGTATATGAAAAGTTGTTCCACATCATATGTCATCAGGGAAATGCAAATTAAAACAACAATGAGATACCACTACACACCTATTAGAGTGACCAAAATCCAGAATACTGACAACACCAAATGCTGACAGGGATGTGGAACAATAGAAACTCTCATTCATCGCTGGTGGGAATGCAAAGATGGTACATGCACTCTGGAAGACAGTTTGTGGTTTCTTACAAAACTAAACATACTCTTACCATACAATCTAGCAATTGCACTCCTCGGTATTTACCCAAAGGGACTGGAAATTTATGTCCACACAAAAACCTGCACATGTTTATAACAGCTTTATTCATAATTGCCAAAACTTGGAAGCAACCAAAATGTCCTTTAGTAGATGAATGGATAAATAAACTGTGGTATATCCAGACAACGGAATATTATTCAGTGCTAAAAAGAAAAGAAATGAGCTATTAAGTCATGGAAAGACATGGAGGAACTTCAAATGCATAATGCTAAATGAAAGAAGACAATCTGAGAAGGCTACATACTGTATAATTCCATCTGTATGACATTTCAGAAAAGGCAAAACTATGGAGAAAGTAAAAAGATCAGTGGTCGCCAGGGGCTGGGGTGGTGGGGTAAGGGATGAAGAGGCCGAGCACAGGGGATTTTTAGGGCAGTGAAGCTACTCTGTATGATACTATAATGGTAGATACACATATGTTTTTTCAAATCCCAAGAAAGTATAACATCAACAGTGAACCCGAATATAATTTGGGTGACAATGATGTGTCAAAGTAGGTTATAACAAATGTACCACTCTGGTGGGGGACGTTGATAAATGGGGGAAACTCTGCATGTGCGGGGCAGGGGATATATGGGAAATCTCTGTACTTTAGGGTCAGTTTTGCTGTGAATCTAAAACTGCTCTAAAAGATAAAGTCTGTTTAAAATAAATAAGTAAAAATAAATAAATAACAACAACAACAGAAAAGAACTGTGTCAGGCTGAGCTAGGAGTGAGCAGGGACATGGGAAGGGAAGGCAGACAGAGGAGGGGAGAGAAGGGAAGAGAACCGACGGACATGTACACCAGAAACCGTGCACTGAATTTGATAACATTTTCAGCCGGTCCAGCCTCTGGATGTTCAATGGGCCCATCAGTGTTTCTGGAATGATTTCATGTAGTTAGACTGAATTGTTTAAACAGGTAAACAGATCTATAAATATTATTTTTACCGGGGAAAACAAACTAATCTGCAAGGTGTTTATCCTGTTATATTTTATACATCTTGGTCCATTATGAAACACCATAAGGACTTTCAACCAATTTAAAAATCAGTGCCATTGAGGGGTTTTTATCTTTCTTTTTTAAAAATAAACTTGATTTATTTAATATCAAAGGTTTCCTTACTCTGAGAGTATGTCTTTTTTACATTGTGTTTATAAAATGATGGTGATTTAAAAAGATGCCCTTACCTGGCAATCTTATGTTGGAACCATTAGAGGGTTTTTTTTCCTGTTGTTTTGATAATCTCAGTGTTTGATGAATAAAAATTGATACGTGATTTAAAAAAAGAAGAAACTGGTCTTTCCTAACCTACTACAAATATCCTTTTTTTTGAGTCAAGTAGACAAAGAAAACAAGAAGGAAGCACGTCAGGTGACAGAAAGTGAATATTAACTAGGTCACTACCCTCACAAAACATCACTCTCTGGTCCCCATACCTGAGTGCTGGTAGCAATGGCCAGATCTCTGAGAACAAAAGACACCAGTTATATCTTGGCAAAGAAACAGCAGGATGGGGTAGCCAGACTTGCTATCTTTGGCCATGGAAAGAGAATCCGGGGACAGTTATAGGAGGCTCCAATGCTGAAGGAGTTCCCCTGAAAGAATTCTTGGCCTAAAACTGTATCCTGACACTTTTCAATTAAAAATAGACTTATCCAATTTGACATGGGTTTATTTTTAGATCATATCAGAAGTGAAAGTAAGTCCATAAAGCAGTGGGATCAGACAACTCTGCCTCCTGTCTGGTTGACAATAGTTAACCAGCCTCCTTCCTGAAGTCATGCAAAATCAGTAGGTTACGAACTTGTATGTGCTGCTGATCTAGAGATGCTATTGATATAATTTACTCTGGCCTAGTTAGTAAAATTGCAACAGGCTGGCTTTGTTTTAGAAAGCAGCCTACAGAGAAAGTAATCCAAATCCTTTCATGTCTGATGAAACACTGTGGAGTCCATAGTTACTACATGCTACAGAGACAATAATAATAATATTTTTAATTCTTACTACTGATTGAATGCCCAGGCTGGGTGATTAGCATATATAGTCTAATGCACAAAACAAACCTGTAAAGCAAACATCATTCCCATATAATAGAGGTGGATATAGAGACTCATAAAGGTTATGTCACTCAAGCATTCCAACTCAAGTTTGACTGACCGCCAAGATTTTGCTATTCCTTTATACTGTGCTGCCTTTCAGCCAGACTGAAGGGAGTGGACATAGACTTAAGAGTACTGGCAGACAGATCACCTGAATAATAAACATTTTGAGGTCCATTTTAAATTAAGAAATGCAGGGAATTCCCTGGCGGTCCTGTGGTTAGCACTCTGTGCTTCCACTGCCGAGGGCCCAGGTTTGATCCTAGATGATGATGATGATGATGATGATGATGATGATGATGATGATGATGATAGAAGCTCACATTTATTAAGCACTTGCTGTGTGCTGTGTAGTCTTCTAAAAGCTTTGCATGTAATTAACCATTTTAGTCCTTACAACGACCTTACAAAGCAGGTATGATTGGTATTCCCATATCATAGGACCCTAATATAGGTAAGGAAACTGAGGCAGAGAAAAATTAAGTAACCTGCCTATTAAGTGATGGAGCCAGACATTCTGGCTTCAGAGCCCACATTTTTCATCCCTTTACTAGGAATCACATATGAGAATTATGAAAGACAAGAATCTTAATCTGGGTAGGAGCTGAATCCCTAAGGTCCCTTCCAACACAGTGATCCTCAGTACCTTGGATAGAGGTCCAAGTAGAACTGTCCTAATACTTCTCCCGTAGCTTTATCCTTCACAGTGTAAAGTGTAACACTTTTATGCCAAACATGAGCATCTGTCACTTGCTCAAATGAAAGTCCCAACAGCTCCTGGTAGATGTTCAGTAAGCCTTCAGTGACCACTTCAATTGGGAAGTATTCCTTGAGGATCTCTTGGTCTACAGAGTACTTGAGTTCTTCTGTCTGAGTCATGTAGTAATATAGATCCCAGGCATTGATTTTCCCATCGTATTCAAGACCTCTCTCTTCACATTCCTTTTTCTTCAAATTCAAAATAAACTCTCGTTCTGCTTCACCCAAGGGTTTTAATTTCTGGCTTAAATCATCTGTGAGGAGAGGGAAAGGTTGGCAATTCATTGCTCTTGGAAGCAAGCATATTCATACATACCACCAGTATTTTAGCATGGTGCTTCCTCCTTTGTCACACTCAATACAGATACATCAGGAGAAAAGAAGGAAGGAAGGGTGGAAGGAAGGGGAGAGGAAGGGAGGGAGGGAGAGAGGAAAGCAGGCTTTATTATGACAGCACTGCTGTTCTCTTCAGGGTAATTTATTTTATGGCTCTTCACCCTTTTTTTTTTTTGCACCACCCAAATCAGGCCACAACTTCCTTACAGCATCAACAAAGCTGAAGTTTATCTCAGAGAACTCTGCCTTAAGAATGTTATAATTCAGGGAACGAAGCGATAGTGAAACTAAACTCATGTACGTGATTATTCTTCAATGAGGTTAGGCTCCTCAGAGACCTAGGGAAAACAAATCAGAAGTGACCTGTGGTCAGAATTACTGAAAACTGTTCATTGCCTTTGATAGCCATGGGTTTAGTTAATCACTACCCCATTCCTATGAAGAAGGTCTATTTGGACATGGCAATTCTACTTTTTAGATGCATACTGCAATTTAACACTGTGGTCAGTTTTTGACTATTGCACTGTATTTGGCTAAAGGAGTATGCTTTTATTATGTATTTATTTTCCACAATTTGCTACATATGTAAGATAAAAAGCTTTGCCTCTGTAAGGGGCATCCCCATGGTGTGAGGTGAAGGCAGCGGCTTGAGGAGTGCTGCGAAACAAAAAGAGGAAAATCAGAGAAGATATAGAGAGATGCAATTCTGATTAGAGAGAAAACTGCTTTTAAAAAATTAAGTTAATGAGGTATTATTAAGGAAAACTTTCAGTATACACAGTCACCACTAAAGGAAACATTCTCACCAAACCTATTAACTCCACAAGCCAATCTCTTGTATAAAATACATCAGAACAGATGGCAATTACTGGTTCACATCTCTGTTGTTTCCGCTCAGCGGAAAATTCATTGAGGAAAGAACCTTGCCTTAGCCCTTTCTATAGTCCAACTGTGTATCATGCACACTAATACAGGGCAGTTATTTCATAAATGTCTCCTGAATGAATAAATGAATTATATAATAATGAACAGCTACTATTTGTGCAACACCTGCTACATGTCATATATGATGTCAGCATACACATTAATAATTCAAAGTATGGCCATCGAGAACACAAAGGACTAAATTGCAGGCTGCATGCTGATTTTGACACATTATTAATCATCTCCAACTTAACTAAGCTAATAAAATTATACACTAGTTGTTAAAGGTGAATAAAGTCTGAAAGGGGTCAATTTGAAAGTTAAAAAATAAATCATACTCTGGTAAACTCTGATTAGAGAAGATTAAAACAAAAATTAGTATTTTTGCAATGGTTATGTTATTCAACCATTTTCACTAAAATGAAAGAGAAAACCAGAGTGACTGTTGGAATAGTGACACTGAGATTGAGAGGGGTAAGGGTGATAGAGTGCCACTGACTAAATGTCATGGACATAAGCTCTATGGTTTTAAAAAGATTAATGAAAAAGTGATTTTAAATGAATGTGAAGATAGTTATTAGATAACAGTTTTGATGCATATTATTTTATATTCTTTTATGTATTAACAAGTGGCTTCTGGAATATAAAATACTTTTTGTTTCTATATGCTCTATTTTCATTTATGTCCTATTTGTCAGCTTATTTCATACAACAGGCTAATCCTCTCTCTGTAGGTCCCTAGATATCTTCTTAGAAATTAATATAAAAATCCCCATCAAGATACAAATAGAATGAAGCAAGGACCATAATAGTAATATAAACAATGAGCAACTCTTAGGGCCAAGCACAGTATCTAACGTATAGTAGGTGACCAATACATTTCTCTTGCATGAATGAAAAGCAGAATGTTCTCAAGGGCATATTAAGTTCTGAGGCCCTCTGTCAAGTTGGTACTATGCAGCAAAACAGTCACAGAAAAAGAGAAATGGCAATATACAAGGGATTAAGAAAAGAAGACTAACCTAGAAAGGCTGTTACGTGGCTTGTACTCTTCGCAGTATTCATTTCAAGGACAAAGTCAGCATGTGTGCTATAGCCGAGCAGTTTGGCTACTTTGGCCCGCAGTGGGAGTAGCTGATGCAGAATTATGGTGTTTTCCTGGTAATAGACAACAATAATAAAAACCAAAATAAAGGTTAATAATTAACTGGATCCAAAACACTAAAAACAAGAGTTTCTACATTGCTTTCAGGTTGGTAAAACTGTCAAATATTTTTAGACCATCTCAACTTCTAGTAAGTTATTCCATTTCAGTGTTGCAGACTTTTTTCTGGATTCATGATCCAATTTTATTTCTGAAATAATTGACTTTTTAAGTCTCAGGAGATAGCTATGAAGGTCTTAACAAAATTTTAGGTACTGTTAAATTTGAGTAAAAACATAGTCTTTTTTTTTTTAACATCTTTATTGGAGTATAATTGCTTTACAATGGTATGTTAGTTTCTGCTTTATAACAAAGTGAATCAGCTATACATATACATATATCCCCATATCTCTTCCCTCTTGCATCTCCCTCCCTCCCACCCTCCCTATCCCACCCCTCTAGGTGGTCACATAGCACCGAGCTGATCTCCCTGTGCTATGTGGCTGCTTCCCACTAGCTATCTATTTTACATTTGGTAGTGTATATACGTCCACGCCACTCTCTCACTTTGTCCCTGCTTACCCTTCCCCCTCCCCGTGTCTTCAAGTCCGTTCTCTAGTAGGTCTGCATCTTTATTCTCATCCTGCCCCTAAAAACATATTCTTAAGGACTATACTGATTCCACATTTAGTCTCGTCAATACTGCACCAAATATTGGTACTTAAAATTTTTCTTTTATTGTGGTAAAATATACATAATACAAAATTTACCACTTTAACTTTGTACCCATAAGTATGGCTATTTAAAAAAAAAGGAAGGACTTCCCTGGTGGCACAGTGGTTAAGAATCCGCCTGCCAGTGCAGGGGACACGGGTTCGAGCCCTAGTCTGGGAAGATCCCACATGCCGCAGAGCAACTAAGCCCATGTGCCACAACTACTGAGCCTGTGCTCTAGAGCCCGCGAGCCACAACTACTGAGCCTGCATGCCTAGAGCCTGTGCTCCACAACAAGAGAAGCCACCGCAATGAGAAGCCCGCACACTGCAACAAAGAGTAGTCCCCGCTCGCCGCAAGTAGAGAAAAGCCCGCGCGCAGCAACGAAGACCCAATGTAGCCAAAAATAAATAAATAAATAAATATTTTAAAAAATAGAAAAAAGGGAAATAATAAACATTGGTGAGGATGTGGAAAATTTGGAACCTTTATATCTGATGAGAGTGTAAAATGGTACAGCTGCTGTAGAAAACAGTATCATGATTTCTCAAAAAATTAAACATAGAATTCCCATGTGATCCAGAAATTCCACTGCTGGGTATACATCCCAAAGAAATGGAAGCAGAGACTCAAACAGGTATTTGTATACCCATGTTCACTGCAGCATTATTCATAATAGCCAAATGGTAGAAGCAACCTAAATGTCCATCAATGGATGAATGGATAAAGAAGATGTGATATATACATACAATGGAATATTATTCAGCCTTAAAAGGGAAAGAAATTTTGACACATGTGAAATTATGGATAAACCTAGAAGACATTATGCTAAGTGAAATAAGTCCGTCACCAAAGGACAACTACTGTATGGATTCTACTTACATGAGGTTCTTAGATGAGTAAAATTTACAGAGACAGAGAGTAGAATGATGTGTGCCAGGGGCTGGGGCTGGGGCTGGGGGGATAGGGAGTTAGTGTTTAATGGGTACAGAGCTTCAGTTGGGAAAGAAGAAAAAGCTCTGGAGATGTATGGTGGCGATGGCTGCACAACGATGTGAATATACTTAATGCCACAGAACTCTATGCTTAAAAATGTTTTAGGGATTTTGCTCAAATTATTACAAACATTTTATATATTTTATTTGTATTAAAATGCAAATAATGATTTTGCTTTATTGTTTTCTTAACAATAAAGGAAAAAATAACCTCCTAGAGAAAGTAAATAAATGTTGAGGTCAAAGAAAAACTACTATTAAATCATCAAATTATTTATAGACATGCTTCTAAGGAAGATCACACTCTGAGGTCAGACTACCAGGGTTCAAAATTTGGCTCCACCATTTACTAGTTGTCTAATTATTGGCAAGCCCCTTAATCTTCCTAAGCCTCAGTTTTCTCATCTGCAAGACGTAGATAATAAAAGTAGCTACATCATAGGGTGATCATGAAGATTAAGTGAGAATATAAGTAAAATGCATAGAAAAACTCCTGGCACAAGAGCAAACACCATATAATTATGTTATTATTATTTTAAAATGAGAATGGAAACATGGATATGAGAAACACATAATACATTTCTCCAAGTTCTAAAGTTAACTAGTTTGAGTCTTTCAAACTAGTCTTGGCCCCCTTCTTCAGTTTCCCTAGACCTTCTCCCTAGACTGCCAATTTTTTCCTAATATCTATTCCCCCATTCTTCCTTTTAGTAACAGAATTCTCTGAGTTTTTGCTGGACACACGGTCACCTGACTACCTTTCCCAGCCTTTCTTAAAGCTAGCTGTGGCCATGTGATACACAATGGGACAACGGAATACGAATGAGGCGATAAGTGAAATTTCTGGGTCATCTCTTTATAGATGCTTGTCTCGCTAGCTGTGAACTGAAGATGAGAACAATGACCTTGGAAGCCATATACTAAGGACAGCAGAGCTGTCTTCCAGCTCTGGACCCCTCACCTCTGTACTGTTAGTTGCAAGAGAAATAAACCTTAAAAAAAAAAGTGTACTAAAACATACCTAACACAAAATATACCATTTTAGCCCATTTTTAAGTGTACAATTCAATGGCACCAATTACAATTTACACTGTTGTGCAACCATTACCACTGTTTCCAAGACTTTTCTAACACCCTAAACAGAAACTTGGTAACCATTAAGCAATAATTCCCCAGTCTCCCAGCCCCTGGTATCCACTAATCCTTTCTGAAGAAAAATAACTTTTAGCTTATTTGAGTCACTGGGCTTTTGGTTGACTTTGCACATTTGTTTAACCTGTAGCCTAATACCCACAGAGACTAATAGTAGGAATAGGGTGCTGCTATAACCCAAATGAAAAGTGTACAGGAATGGAAGGTGAGGACACAGATGCTGTTAAGTGGGAAGCTGGTAATCCTCATGATATCATGGATAACATTTGTTAAAACTGTTGCTCGCCATAACTTGGAAGGCAGGCCAGTCACCTACTGAGTCTTAGCTCTAGGGTAATTGTTTGGGAAAACTAATAATGTTGGTGTCTGTTTGTTGGTTTTTGTTGCTTTTGGAAAGATTACATGAGAGAGAGCTCAAGTGAGGATTGGTCAGTTTGCAAAGATGGAGGGAAAAGAGTTCTGCTAAGAGAGGTTCTGCCTGTGGCCCCTGATGTGGGGCTTCAGGTGACTGGAAAAGGTAATTGCTCTGTTCTCCGGAGACCAGGAGAAAAGACTGCCACTCAGAGTTACTGAACTGTGAAGATTAGTGCGAGGGTGCTGCCTTTTTCCTCAAGCCTACTGTTTCAGGGGGCCCTGAAGCAGACTCCATTAAATTGAAGAACAGCAGGATGGACACCATACAGGAGCCTGTATATAAGGAAAGATATGGTGGATTTGAGGGCTATGACCAAAAGCGGTATTTGGGTGTTGTTATTTTAACATGAATCTGATCGGAAGCAAACAGATAAGAAAGCTGTTAAGTTTTTGAGGGAATTTTATTACCAAAGATGTCATTAAGCCTGGCCTACTAAAGCAACCCTCAGGCTTCAAAACTGGCATCAGCAGGAATCTATACCAGCAGCTGCCCAGGATATGGTCATGGAGGGTAACAGACAAGAAAGAATTCCCTGCAGGCAAAACCAGGGGCCATGGCATACAATTGCTAAAGGAATTCCTGCTAGAAAGGAGACCCAAGTAAGTCCAACGGGCTATCCCAGGAACTTCACCAGAGCTCGGAATCCTCACAATTCCTGCCAAATTGTTTCTGAAAATTGGTATGGGCTTAAAGTTGTTTCCCATTCTTTCCTTTTCCAAATGGGAGTCTCTAGTGTGGTTTTCTGTTCCTATTCTACCACTGGGTACGTGGTGGAGGTGAGCGGGCTAGACAAGTTTTCTAACCTTTCACACGCGGCCAGATCACGAGAAGGTATAACTGGGGAGGACTGTGTACCACTCACAGATCCTGGTCTTTGAGCTAAAGGCAGTAACTGGTTGGGATCTGACATACAGTGAATGGGTTCTATGTGGGGAAAAAAAGGGTGCTCAAGATTACTAGGATAGCCAGAGAGGCAGACTGTGGTGAAGCTGGCTAGTTGACTCTTAGAATTCATTTCTAATTCTTCCTTTTTTTCCTTTTAGTAATAGAATGCCCTCAGCTGAGCAAATGGCTATCAACTGAAGACTATATTTCCCAGTGTCCCCTGCAGCTAGATACAGTTATATGATGGAATTTGGGTCAGTGGGATGTGAATAGAGTTGATGGATGTCATTTCCAGGTCTTCTTCTTAAAGATGCTTGCTCTGTGTTTTATTTTCCCTCTTCCCAACAGGCTGGAAAATGGTGACAACTGCCTTAGAAGTCACTTGTTGAGGAGAGAGAGGTATCCCGCCAGCCCTGGACTGTTGACTTGGAAGAAGATACAACTTTTAGTTTCTTTAATCCATTCTATTTGTATTAGAACAGCTTAGCCTATGGCCATACCAAGCAGGTTGCCAAAGAACAAGGAAAAAGGTGTCTTGTAAGTCTGAGGATTTAGGAGGCATAACCTTCACACAAATAGAAATTCACACAGAGGAATCAGCCTCTGGTTCAACATTGGTAAACAAAGCAAACCCTTTTCTTAAAATCTTCCATAAAAACAAAAGAAAGACAAACATCTATAGTACCTCTTTGCATCTTGTATTAAAAGCCATTTCCATCTTCCTTCTGGTTTCAGGGATACAACATTTCTTCATGACAGGAAAATAGTGTGGATATTTTAAGGTAATTTTATACTTGTCATCATCTGTCTTTTCCAAACTGTCAATGAAATCATCAGGAAGAGCACCTGCAAAAAAATCATTTTCTTGTACTTCAATTTTTCCACTCATTATTGGTTTATTTAGCATTGGCATGGTGCCTTTAAGAAGCTCTAGGAATTTTGTGGAGTAATTGAAATTCAAGTAAAATCATGACAATCCTTATAATATCGCTTTGACGTATTGTAATGGGGGTGGCAGTTAGAGGACAGGTGGCCTGGGAGATGGTAATTCAAAATATGAACAGGCTTCAGTGCGCTTGTATAGATGGCGTTTTGATGAAGAACAGGCAAAATTAAGCCAGGAAAAATCCATCACAGAATAAGGAAAGACTAGTTTAAGTTACAATGTAGAGGACATTGTGAGGCAAAAAAAAATTCAAAGCACTGAAGGCTGTTAAACACTAGCATGAGTTACCAAGAAAGATTATGAAATTTCTTCTGGACTGTCTCTAGAAACAGTATACATTCTTATAGCCTAAAATCTAGACGTGGTTTGGTTGTGTTTTTTTGTAGAAGGGGTGGTGGGTTCTGTAGAAGGTACATTTTAAAAAGAATTCTTCTAACTTTGATTTGGCAAACTGTGAAGTGACATTATTTGCCTAAATTACAGATTTAATCTAAAAAACAACAAAACTTTACCAAGTTCAGCCTTGGAAAATTCAAGGAAGGTATCATCCTCATTGAGGTTTTTGTTAAAGTCAATACATAGTTCACTCATTCTTTTCTTCATTGCTTTAATTTCCTGAAACAAAGATACAAATGCAGGACCTTAGCAATAAAATGAAATTTTCATTTTTATTGCCATCAGTCAAGTAAGTTTCACTTTTATATGAAGACTGGGTTCTGTACCCAACTCTCAGGAAGTACTTTCTTAGAGATGTGCTTGATACCATAGTTTTCTGCAATCTTCCACATTGTGTCCATGAGTATTTGTATGTAATATGTACAAAAAAGCAATCCTGGTGATGTGTGAGAAATTAGGCGTAAATTTGTAAGAACTAAATACATTTAGGAGGTATAGTCAAAGCAGAGTCTGGCATATAGCACATACACAATAAGTAGCTTGCTGAGTGAATGAATGAATCTAGTAGCCTGTTAATAATTAACACTTCGAATCTTTCCAAATTCTAAATTTTAATTTAGTAAATCAGTATTGGGTACTGAAGTAAGCCAAGAGATAAGAACTGAGTGATTACTTCTATGGTTCCTTTGGAAAACAAGATATGTCTTAGTTTTATAGAGCGTTTGCAAATAAAGGCGATTTATGGGCCCTAACATTTACATAAAAAGTACTAGGTGGGAAAAAAAAAAGTATTAGCTGGGAGATCAAAGGAAGCAACAGAAAGAACACCACAAGAAACCACATGAGATAATTTATTAACCTGTCCCACTCTTCTAAAAGTGCTAGATAATAAAACTTACATAAACTGCACACTTTCTCAAAGTGTGCTTCTGACCAGAAGCATCAACATCACCTGGGAACTTGTTAGAAATGCTCTTTTTTTAAAAAAAATAAATTTATTTATTTATTTATTTTTGGCTGCGTTGGATCTTTGTTGCTGCGTGAGGGCTTTCTCTAGTTGCAGCAAGCGGGGGCTATTCTTCATTGCAGGGCGCTGGCTTTTCATTGCGGTGGCTTCTCCTGTTGCGGAGCACGGGCTCTAGGCACGTGGGCTTCAGTAGTTGTGGCACACGGGCTCAGTAGTTGTGGCTCGTGGGCTCCAGAGCGCAGGCTCAGTAGTTGTGGCACACGGGCTTAGTTGCTCCGCAGCACGTGGGATCTTCCTGGACCAGGGCTCGAACCCGTGTCCCCTGCATTGGCAGGCTGATTCTTAACCACTGCACCACCCAAGTCCAGAAATGCCAATTTCGAGACCCATACCAAACCTGCTGAAACACAAACTCTCAGAGGTGGGGCCTTGTATAATCAGAGCTTTAACAAGCCCTCCAGGTAATTCATATACACAATAAATTTGAGACTTAACACATACTGTGCAGTGTCATTTTTGGACACTCTGGTCGTGTCCCCAGCTCCCTTCCACTTCTCCCCAACTCTACAGCAGCCATGCAATTTAGGCGGGACAGGATCCTATCTGAAGTCCAGGGTGTGACCTCTACACCAGTCAGGTAATCCCATCATCACTGCAGCAGTGACTGGTTCAGGGAACCCAGGCCTGGCATTTCCCTGACTAAAGAAGGATTCAGGATTAAGCATGTGATCCCATCTGGGCCATTAAGACATGAGGGGAGGTCTAATGTGGGCTTCTCTATGTCCTTCTGGATGGTGGGGTTTTTATATTTGCAGCCATTTTAGTAATAAAAGGAAGCCAGCCTTTGGATAACTTAACACTGAAGGAGACAGAGTAGAGAAATAGAAAAATCAGGTGGCCAATGACACCACTGAGCATCTGACTCAAACTAACTCCTGAACCCCAACTGCCTCTGGATCTTCCGCTTATACAAGCAAATAAAACTCTTCTATTGTTTGGACTGTTTCAACAGGGTTGACTATTACAATGTTCATGAAGGCAAAGCGAGATCAGTCACACTTCTCCTGTAACTAGGATGAAGAAGATACAAGGTGTCTGAAGGGCATTTTGATGGAGGAAAGGTGCCCATATCTCAGTGGTGCCTTCACATGTATCTACCATGCTGACATCACTTGGTTTGAATTTCTTTCCAACTTGTTTCCAGTTCTACTGGCGAGAAGAATAACCTGGAAATAAATCATGGGTTATATATCCTGTCCAGAAGAATGAGTTAATTCTGCAGCTGAGTTTACTTCTGAAACTGAAAGATCTGAATGGTATTAGACAAAGGAGAAAGTCTGAAAAGCTAATCTCTCCGCCTTTAAGGAGCATATATTACTCACGGGGTATTCCATTCCAAAATGCTGGTTTGAAAACTCTCCATCATAGGGATTGTATTACCAGTGCCCTGTCTCTTTATGAACAAGGGAGTAAGAATACAAATCAACGATTAAGATCTGAACTAGCTACCAGAGAATGTACACTAGAGCAGGGAAAATAAGCCTGGCACACATGAAACAAATAAAACCTTGACAGGATTAAAGAACAATTAAGTTATCAGTTGTTTGTCAGTCATCATGAGGTTAATAGGAGTTGTGGAATTTAAAATCGTTGACTACTAAATACATTGTAAACTGATTTGTATTATGGGTTATTTCCCATATTACAAACATGTGTTTCCCTAATTCCTGTTTTTTGTTGTATTTTGTTTTATCTATTCTTTTGTTTTCTAATAAGAAAAGGAAACAAACTCACATTTTGTACTTGTTCTGGAAGATGGAGTCCGTTCCTTTTTCCCATTTTCACTGATTTTTCCAAGTATCGTCTGGCTTCAGGCTTTATCTTTCCCAGATCACACGTTTCCTGAAATTAAAGAATGTGACAACCTCTTTGATTTCTGTTACAACAGTGCATGGGTAAATTATAAACTATGAGGCCAACAGCAAAATTTATTCAACATCTCTGGTGGGCTATGAAGTACATAGGTGATTATGAGGCAGGTCTTTTTGAAAACCTATGTTCTTTTATGCTTCAGTGAGCTTCTGCTTATTTAAAACTGAAAAATTAAATAAATAAAAAGCTAACCAGAATTTCCTTGCCTTGCATCAGAATCAAGCGTGCCTGTACCACTTGAAAATGCGATAATAGGGAACATTTGCATAATCTCATAAAACATTCTTTATGACTGAGTAGTCTTTTTCACAAAACATATTTCTTATCACAAATCATCTGGATTTAATTTTCTATCATTTGCTAACCTGGTTCCACTTGAGAGGCAAAAATAGAAATAATGGGCAAATTCTCCAAAAATGGAGAGTAGGACTCTTTTGCCAACATACCAAACAAGGACAGCTGGATAGAACCCCAGCAAAAGGCTTCCAACACTTCAAAAATGCCTTACTGTCATTTGGTAAGAGAGATCAAGGGACCACATCAAGCTGCATGTGGGCAAGTATCTGGGGAAAATGAGTTAGCACTGCACAAAGAGGAGGAGAGCTGGACAGTACATGTGAACCTACATGCAGCAAAGCAAACAACACTCACTCAAAAGGACGGAGGACCCTGAAGGAGAGTGGAAAATTCCCCCAGCCACAGCAAGATAGTAAACACACCAGATGTTTCTTCAAAACACGTGGCAGAATATACATGGCACATCTGGGTGGCTGGTTAGTTTGTGGTCCCTGGGAGGAAAGGGGCGCCAGACAAATTCAACAGGTGCAAAGGATTCAGTGTGGTCGAGAGCCAACGAGGGACTTCTGTCTCTAGAGCCTTAGAGCCCTCCCAGCCTCAGAGACCTACTCTGGTTACACTCTCTCCGTGAAAGACTTGTGCTGTTCACCCCAAGCTTTATATTTTCCCACCTAATCAGATCTTTAAAAGGACTGTGCTTAGCTTTAGAGTCTGCATTTTAGACTGCTGGTAAAAGGCTCTTGCTGCAATAGGTCTCGTAATTTTTTATATTTTGTTGCAGCAGGTAAACAGAGTTGTATTTTAACTGAGGGTCCTACTTAATACAACAATCTGTATCTCACTTTACCTGCCAATAAATAATTTTGTGTCATAGTACTAAAGCACTTGTTATGCATACATTACTCACAGTTTCCTCTGAGTTTATTCTCAGTGGGGGCAGAGAACTGTTAGACCCCTTTTTCCATAATAACCCCTTCTGTGCCCTTGGAGAATTTCTGAGCACGCTGGCATGAGTGGAGTGGGAACCCTCCCTAGCTGGTATTGGCACATACTGGGATCCTGGCAGCAGGTGCCTGCAATGGCAAGAAACCCAGAATGGCTAGGGAGATGGCTGGGCTGTGGGCTGATTCCCTCAGAGACGGCCAGCAGTTCAAATCACAGTGTTCATATGGATGTGATTAACGTGGGTTGACTGAGGCTGGCTTTAACAGCACCAGGAAGTCTGTACTGAGATATGGGGCATGGCAACAGGAGTCCCTAGACAGGATGATACTACAAGTTGTAAGATTGGGGAGAATCTAGGCAGTAGCTATATGCAGTGGAAGAGAGGAAAAAAAAATCCCTGGTGAGCAGGGCCCGGCAAGGGCTGGGTACACTGTGAGGACCCAAGTGATCAGGTTGAGGTACAAAGCAGAGGACCTTCCCACCTGGGCAGTGGGCCAAGGCAGAAGCAAGGCACACAGCTGGACAGCAGCGTGGGTTTTTGGGTTCCTGGCATTCACCTGGTCACATGTGGCCCTGAGCTTAGGACAGAGGCTCGTCATAAGCCTCACCAGCTGATGTAAGCAGAATTCTTACTCTACTCCAATGCTTGATCAGGATGGGCTCTCATACTCAGTGGGCCTGGACTTGCCATATCTGGGAGTAGCAGGGCTGCTACTTCAGAAAGCCTGAAAGTGTACTCGGCACAGTAAACTCAAAACTCCTGGTCTAAATTAGGTAAAACTACCTATCTCCCCAAATAGGTAATCCAAGTGTAAACAGGTAGAAGGATGTTCTGAGAAAAATCAGCTCTGAATTAGGTCTAATTAAATATGAACAAATTACCTGTACTGAAATATTCGACTTACCAGAAAAATGACACATAGCAAAAATCTGATTCAATTATATCCAGATACCCTTTGCCAGTCAGACTCTGAGGTCTTGGGAAATCTCCGGAGGGCTCTGGTAGGAGTAAAGCATGTCTAAAATGTGCTTCTAAAGCACATTCCTCTCCCAAAGCTGATCATAATAATATTCTCCCTTATAATCTCCAGGCAAGATCAGAATTACTGCCCAAGGATTTTCTAAGTGGGAATCAGCCAACACTTCTAGACTGCTCTGCCGCAGTTGCATCTTCCTTCCTGAAAAAGAATTTAATCCCCTTGAATCTGAACCAGGTCTCATGCCTCTTTGGGGGAGTAGGGAGCTAAAGTTCTCTGAAGTAATTTTCAAATTTATATAATCTGACAGCAGGGGATCTTATTTTAAACTCTGTGATGACAAGATTTAGTTTTCCCCATCTTCCTCCTGTAACTAAGAATTTTTATATAAAAGTGTGAGCGCATACACACACACATTTTTAAATGTATGCTTATATACTAATTTCACAGACAAGAAAATTGAGATTAAATGATTTCTCCAATATCACACAGCTGTTTAGTGGTAAAAATGGGGGTAGAAATAAATTCTTTTATATTTGCAGTGTCTCTCCCTTTTTTTCTGTTTTTTTTTGTTTTGTTTTGTTTTTTCAATCACATTTGCTGTCAGGTTTCTTTCTTTCTTTCTTTTTTTTTTTTTGCTGTCAGGTTTCTATCCTACTACTGTGAAGAGGACGCTCTTAGGCAGCTGCCTGCACTCTGGACAGGAGGGCTGCAGAAAGGCCTCTTGCTGACTCCGAACTCAATACCCTATCATGAGTCTCTGCTTTCGAGTGGGCCACAGGCAGAGTGAGGACACGGAGAGGGGAACCGCACTGCATGAAGACACATTTAACTGAGACTAGCTCTGTTCCATTCAACAACCATTTACTGAGCTCCAATTTACGTCAGGCACTAGGAAAACAAAGATGAATATCCTTGAGGCTCTTTAAGTCAAATGAAGGGAAAAAAAGATATATCAGCAAATAATGTTAATATCATGTAGTGAGTGAAAACAGAGTAAGTATTGTATTTGAGAAGCACAAAAGAGGGACAACTGGCTAACGGGGAAACTAAGGCAAGGTAGTTGATGCTTTATATTGGATCCCTCGGCTTTTAAGAGCCTGACAAAGGTACAAGGTTCAGTAGTATTATGACCAATGACTAGACTTATGCATTTCAAAATCAAGAAGGCATGGTAAGTAGAGGGAATTACCACTGCTATGTTGAATTTTGGACAGAGCTTTTCCTCTTCAAAAAAAATTTTCTTTTTTCTCTCTCTCTTTTTTTTTTTTTAAACCGTAGTTTTAGGGCACTGATTCTTCCACAGCTGGTAGATCACATAATGCTTAAAAGCATCTATACTTAATTCTGTGACCTATTCATTTACAATGTAACATTAAAACTTTTCTGTTTAAATTACTAATTGGCTAAGATGAACTGGCAAAGACCAAATTCCACAGCTCTGAAAAAAATATAAATAATATTACAATAGATAATTGTATTTCTCAATTTAGCTTGTATAATTCACTCAATTTCACTAAAGAATCCCTTTCCTGTACTTACTACTCAGTAGGCCACTGGAATAAAATATTACAGGCCTGGATTGTTTCAACATGGAAACATTGTACATTTTTTCTCACCAATGTGGCTTTTTTGATCTTTGCAGGCTTTTTAGCCAATGATCGAGAGAAGCCTTTGTCAGCACAGGGAAACACCAAGACTTCAGTCCATACTGCTGGCTTTTGATAACTGGACATTTTTTAGCTAAAGGGATGAGGACAACCTTGTTTTTCACTTCTTTTTGTTTTCTTCTAGAAAATTAAGAATCAATTTTAGAATTAAGGATACATTAAATGTTATATTTTTATGTAATATTTGAAATCTACAAATGACTATAACTACATATATATGTTTTAAAGACAAATTAAATCCACCCTTAAACTTATGAAATACAATATTAAAACACTGTTGCCTTTATCTATGTTAACAGGTAACCACTCTCTTGAATTTTGTGTTACACATTTTCTTCCAGCATTACCACTTATGTATACATTGTTTAGTTTTGCTCCTTTTTGGCCTTTTTATTATTTTTTTATTTATACTTTTTTTAGTACAAACCTTTTATTTTTAAATGATATCATGTTGTATGCAGTGCTCTGCAATTTTTTTTCTTTCTTTGTTCCTAAGATTCAGCCATGCTGTTGCATGTTGCTGTAGTTTATTTCCTTCACTGCGAAAAAACATCCCATTGTAAATCTACTACAATTTATTGCTCCATTTTCCTGTTGATGGAAATCTGAGTTGTTTCAGTGTTTTGCTATTATAGATAATGTTACGAATACATGTCCCATGTCACTGTGCACAAACGCAAACCTATTTCTAGGTAAATGCTGAGGTGGGGGTGGGGAGGGTATGCTAAGTTATGGAGAATGTAAGATCCAACTTCATAATATTAGATTTTTCTCCGAATTAGTTATTACTATTATTTAAAAAATCATTTTACACCTTTACTAGCAGTGCACAAATATTCCCAATGACTCACATCCAGACAGATACTTGGCATTGTCAGACTTGTTCATTTTTGCCAATCTGGTGAGTGAAAAATGGTATCTTATTGCAGTCTTTATTTGAACTTCCCTGACTTAATGAGGTTAAACATCTTTTCATATGTTTAATTGCCATTTGTGTTTCATCTGAAATACCTTTCATGTCATCTGCCCATTTTTCTATTGGGATGTTTGTCTTTTTTACTGATTACAGTAGCTCTTTATATATCCTAGGTACTAATGCTTTGCTAGTGTCATATTTTGTAAATTTCTTTTTTTAGTATTTGAGTATTTTTTTTTTGTATTAGTGTCTTTTCACTTTATTTATTTATTTATTTTTTTTTTTTTTTTTTAATTTTTTTTTAAAATTTTATTTATTTATTTATTTTTGGCTGTGCTGGGTCTTCGTTTCTGTGCGAGGGCTTTCTCCAGTTGCGGCGAGCGGGGGCCACTCTTCATCGCTGTGCGCGGGCCTCTCACTGTCGCGGCCTCTCTCGTTGCGGAGCACAGGCCCCAGATGCGCAGGCTCAGTTGTTGTGGCTCACGGGCCTAGTCGCTCCGTGGCATGTGGGATCTTCCCAGACCAGGGCTCGAACCCGTGTCCCCTGCATCGGCAGGCAGATTCTCAACCACTGCGCCACCAGGGAAGCCCTCACTTTATTAATAAAAGTGCTTTATTTTAATGTAGTCATGTTTATCAGCCTTATATTTTATAGTTAAGTACTTTTGGTGTCTTGTTTAAGAAATACTTCCCTGATCAGATGTCATAAAGGTATATTTCTATATAAACTTCCAGAAGCTTTAAAGTTTAACTTTTTAAGACTTTAATCCATTACGGATTGTTTTTCATTTAGTTGTGAAGAGCAATCCAGTATTTTTTCCCCCACATGGATAACCCAGGTCCTTGCATCAATTACTGAAGGCCTATTTTTTGGATCTGTCACCATTTCTCACTCTAGTTTGAAGAACATTTACTAAGTGTTTACTGTACTTTGTACCAGGCACTCTGCCAGAGATGCAAAATAGAATCAAATGTGACACCTCCCTCCCTTGAGGGTTTTAATGTAAAGTCTACATGATTTCTGGCAAGCATTTACCAGCCGCTTCTATGGCTCCTGGAAAGTCACCATTTCTGAGCCTCAGTTTCTCTACTAATAAAAAGGGATACTTCACAAGATTGGTATAAAAGTTAACTTAGATAACTATATTGCTATACAAATGTAAAGTAGTATTACTAGCCACACTTGGGAAGGAGGTAGGAAGACTATAGCACACTGGTTAGTCTCATGCTCTACTATGATTTCATCTATCCATTTAGTCAACAAATTGCTTATTTTAAAGGTTTTGAAACATGACTGCAAATCAGATGATACTTCCTAGACTGTGATGTGGTGCCCCTTGAATCCGGGTAGATCGTAGCGACTAGCCCATCAGTATGGTATTGCAGAAGTGATGCTACATGACTTCTGAGACAGGTCATAAAATGCAATGCAGCTTCCATGTAGTTTATTGTAACATCCGCGTTGAAGCCCTCTGTCTCCATGAAAGAAGTCCTACCACCCTGACGCTGTCATGCTGTGAGGAAGTCCAAATTAGCCTACATAAAGACACTACATGGAGGTGCCCTAGGGGCACACGAAGACAGAGATACCTGGTTAGCCTCTACATGCTCCAGCTCCAGCCACCACTGCCTGAAACCACATGCAAGACCCCAAGCCAGAGCTGCCCAACTAATACCTTCCTGAATTCCTGATCCACAGCAACTATGAGAGAAGATAAAATGATTGTTGCTATGTTCAGCCACTAAGTTTTAGAGTTACATATTGTACATCAACAGATAACTAGGATGCTTACTGAGCACAGATTTTGCCATAAAGAACTGTGAAAAGTAATTTCACATTTCTATTCATCAATATTAAGTGAAAAATAACATAAGAGCTAAAATAACATTTTATATCTAATTAAGATAATACATTTGATTATTGCCTACATTGGTGGCATCTTGAGACCTCAATATTATTCAGAGCACCCTCATTTTAGGAGAGCATGCCTGACATTGATGACTCTACATAAATTTAAAATCCTATTACCCAGCCTAAGGAAGGCTTCATGTATTATATCATGGTAGCCCTATTTTATTTACGGTGTTACAGGAAAAATTAAATACAAGATTTAGATATATCTAACTTTGTCCTTTAGGTAAGAATGGGATGAGATTTACCATCTATTAAAGTGTCCAACTCTAGCAGAAAACTGATTCTGATAGTTCTAGATTTTTAAAAATACTGACTAAAAAATGTAACTATTTGTCAAGGAAGGTATTTAAGTTCACCAAATAAGCTCCAATTCATAAACAAACACAATAGTTATTTTTAAAATTATTCTGATGTAGCCTTAACATTCTAAATGCCCCTGAAATTGTTCACACAATAATCCACACGTATGAGAATAAACCCCTGTGGAAAGAGGAAAAATTATGGAACTAAATCTGAAACTATTATAAATTAATATAATAAAACACTGAAGTGAACCAGCTCAAGTAAATGAACAAATCTGATAAATGCACTGGTGTTTATGAGGTCACTTACAGTGTGCTAGGCTGCTGTCTCGTCTACTACGCAGGCAGCAATTTGTTCCCAAATTTAGTGGGATCAGAGGCCAATATATACAAAATTTAAAAGTATAACAAAGAACTCTAAAGCGACAAACCTCCCATATCTTGATAACATTTGTAAGAATCAGAAACAGTGGAAAAGTAACAAAAACATTAGACTCAATAACATTAAGATTGCAATACCTTTTTGAGGCTAGAAAATCCCAAATGAGAACTTAGAAGTCAGGATGAAAAAAGAATTAATCAAAGGAAATTAGAAATGTGGGGGAAAAGCTCTATAGTACATATATAATATCCAGATAGAAAAGAAATAGATTATTTTGGGATGAAATAAAAATAGGAGACTATAAGGGCCATGATTTGAATTGTACAGAATAACAACTGAAGCTAAAAGTTGAAAAGAGAACAATTTAACTAGCAAAAAATAGTCATAGTTATTTTAATTTATGTTATTTTTATAGTGCCAAAGATGAACAATTATGAACCATCATAGATGAACATAAATTAAGGGTGAAAAATGTTTGTCTGACATGAGAAAATAGGCAGCATGTACGTCTTACATGTCTAAATAAATAAATTCTGGATTACATATTCTACAGTGAGTTACAAATAAAACATTTGAAATAAAACTGCTTTTTATTTCAATCCCTGTCATAACTTGCTAAAAAGAACACAAATTTTGACATTTTGCCTATACAACGTGCAAAATTAAACAAAAATGCCTAGGATTGTAAAACACTGGTTGTTTTCCAAACAAATTGCTGAGTGCCATGAAAATAAAAATTCAAAGCAAAGACATGATGAAAATGCTAGGAAGCAAACCACCATCGTTGATGAAAAGACCCGAAATACTCAAGGCAGACCCACTTAGAGCTTTCTTAATACATAATTTCTGTGAGTCCTGAAAAATGTAAGGATGACAGATAGGAATGTCTCTGGCATACAGCATCAACAGTATGTCATCCGTATTATCGCCAAAACCACATGATATTTATAGATAACTCAACTCCATTTGCTTCTAGTTGATCTGATCTAATATAAACCTTGCAAAATTTTGAAAATTCAAAGAGGTTTTTACATCAAACCATTAAGTTCATGATGGCTAAAAAGCCTTAGATTTATGGATGCACACTCTTTTATACTTGGTCTTAAAAATTTTAAGTGAATGTAATTAGTAACTTAACATAAACCTAAGTGATATAACACTATGTTGTGCCCACTATCATAATAATTAGAAACAAAATCTAGGAACATTCAAATACTTTTTATCATTGGTCAAAGATTTTTACTTCTTTATTGTCAGTTTTTTTTTCCTTTTAAAGGGAATTATAAGACCATTTACCTTTAAATGAACAATTCTCAGAAAGATATCTTCTCTCATGCTCATCTCGATATCAAAACGAGAAAGTCTTTTGTCTGCTTCTGTACTTGCTGCTCGTACTTCTTTGTCAGAGGAGACGTGCTGGGGAAAGTCTAGCATGGTTCGTTCCACTGTTAACAGAGGAAAAAACCAGAAGGACTCATTAAGTCAGTATTAAGAAAAATACCTCGTACCTAGATGAATGATTATCCGAATATAAGTTTTTCATTACATACTTTCCATAAAGGCTCCTAGGGCTATCAAGAAACAGCATCTAACACAGGACTTGGCTATTCCTGGGGCATTGTTAGGAACAATAAGGGTGTACACTGAGTACTTACCAAAGGATGTTTAGTGTGCAATTTATTAACTGGGAATGTAGAAAAAAAAAAAGATGTAGTCCTTTTTAAAAAAATTTTTGTTGGAGTATAGTTGATTTACAATGTTGTGTTAGTTTCAGTTGTACAGCAAAGTGAATCAGTTACACATGTACATATATCCACTCTTTTTTAGATTCTTTTCCCATATAGGCTATTACAGAGTATTGAGTAGCGTTCCCTGTGCTATACAGTAGGCTCTTATTAGTTATCTATTTTATATATAGTAGGGTGTATATGTCAATCCCAATCTCCCTATTTAAAAGATGTAGTTCTTGGGGACTTCCCTGGCAGTCCAGTGGTTGAGACTCTGTGCTTCTATGGCCGGGGGTACGGGTTCGATCCCTGGTCGGGGAACTAAGATCCTGAATGCTGAGCGGTGTGGCCAAAAATAAAGAAAAGAAAAGAAAAGATGTATTGATAGTTCTTATACTGAGGCATTTTATAGTCTGGGAGTCGGGGGTAGGGAACAGTACATGAAAAGATAACAATACAGGACAGAACAGCTTAGCTGTCAAATGAATGGGACAGAAACTCAAAGCCTGCAATACCGAGGGCTGGGGCATTATGCCATGCCTTGTGGAGAAGGCTGGATCTTAGAGGATGGGCGGGGTGAGAGGAAGAGCTCAGTAGGGGACTGGAGAAGTAGAGACTGAAAGCATGGGGACCGGCAAACAAACAGGATGTTTAAGAAACAAGCAGGCCAATTTAGTGGGATGGGGCTTGTTTAGAAAAGAAGTTCTAAACCTTCATGACAGACTCCTTAGAAAATCTAATCCAAGTCATGGACCCTCCCCCAAATGCAAACATTCATACACATATAAAAAGCTGCATAGAATTTCAGAATTCTCAGAAATCTCAGTGGACATATTCAGTAAGCAGCTGAATACTGGGGCTATTCTTGTTAAATGATGGTAGTAATGTCATTTGCTCTTATTTTCACATATCAAAGTTGGTTGTTGGGTTTTTCAAACATTTGCATTTTGACTTTAATTAGGCAAAAATCTGATGTCAGTGAAATAATCCATACTACAGCAAAAAAAAAAAAAATCAGTATGGTTTATAACCATAGTTGTGGTTATGCTGTGACAATGAATACATTTTAATTTTACTATCTTTAGCACTTTGAAGGTATTATAAATAGGTAACATTTACACATGTGATATATGGTAGACAGTAAAGCTATCCTTTATATACCATGGAATTGTCCAGTTAAACAAGCTACCTTATGCATATCAGTCCCCTTAAAACACTGTCACAAAGAAAGCTGTAAAAAAATTGCCACAGATCAATAAATTCATAGTGTCTGTTTTTAAAAAATCAAATTAGATAATTATTATTTTAGGATTTAATATATCATTTTTGTCCCTTGATTAAAGAAAGAATAGAATGCAAGATTTAACATTTAATACATACAGCACTTGTTTAAGTGAGTTAACTAGATAGTCACAATTTCTGTTTACTTTTAAAAATTAGCTCAAAAAGATATTAAGAAGGAATCAAAATTGCTCAAGAACTTAAATGAGCAGAACAAAATGCAGGAGTCTAAAACTGGAAACATATTCTTAAACAAACAATAATATTGAAAACCATTTCCTTCCTTACTTTGCCACAAAGACCTGGAACCAGACTTATGTTCTCACTGCCAAACTATAAACAATGCTGATGCCCGGTACCTGACACTGGACAAATGGGGTTTTAACAGCTACTGCAGGAGGCTGAGAACATACACAGATAAGAGAAAGTTAGTCTTTAAAAATCTATTCCGAAACTCAAACATTTTTATGATTAACCCATAAAGATAAATTTACAGGAGAGGAAGAAAAAAATCACAAAACTAAAGGTATATTTAAAAGATGTATGATTGGGAGAAAAAGCAGAATTTAAGATAATTCTGTTTTAAAGATTTTTTCCCCACCTTTTTTTACATTTGCTAAATGCATAAGCTACTAGGCTGGCACACCGTCTTAGTCATAAGTGACTGAAGAAGTGAGTATGTGAACCAAGGACAAACCACGTACAGGGTGGGAGATGCACACGAAATTGCCTGCTGGGAAAGCTCTGCTGAATGGGGACCTCCTCCATTCCTTTGCCTTTAACTACAAGACCAACCAGACTTTTTTTACTAAAGAGTTTAAGCTCAAGGCTTGTAGCAAGATTTAGTGGCTATTAATGAGAGTGAAGCAGTTGGTAGTAAGAGGCAGAAACTGAAACAGAAATGCAGAGGGAAGAGAAAGTAGCCAAGTCCCTATTACGGTGGGACATAGGGTAGGGAACTCTTGGTGGGGAAAAAGAGATGACTAGGTCACTAGGGCTGTGCAGGATTTTGGACAACCTTCCAAATTCCAGAATCCATACAAATGCTTATGATAATTCAGTTCTACAGATAACCTATGTTCTTATGATGCCTGGCTACACAGCCAAGGTTGTTTAGCCATAATTATCCTACAAAATATATCCAATTCTTTGAGAAAACGGGCATGAATCTGCATTCTTTACAACTCAAAGGGTTTAATACTTATATTATTAAAATAATATATTTTAAGTGTAGGAAATATGGAAAATAGAGAAAAGCATGAAGAGTAAATGAAAAATCAACTATAAACCTGAAAAAAAAAACGAATGGCTGCTTCCACTGTTCCTTGAGAAAGATCACTTAAAGTATCAAATTTATCTCAGCTCAATTGTTCTGAAAGTCTCCTCTGGATCATTTATTTTTGTGATCATTGTTTTAATCCATATACTGGCATTTAGACAGGTGGGACAGATGGACAATATCTTAAAAAAAATACAAATGTATAAAAATGCACCCATTATATCTCTACTGAAATATTAATGATAAAGAAACTAAATTGAATGTGTTCATTTTTATAATAACTTTAAAGAATTCATGTTTAACTAAAAGTGATCTATAAATCACAATAAAACTATAAACCTAGTACCAAAAATATTGGCCATTATTAAAATTTGTTTTCTTTCTTTGTCCTTTTAATGTTATTAAATACTTCTCCTAAACATATTTTAATGGCTACATAATGTTACAGAGGGTGAATGTACCATAATTTCTTTAGCTATTCTACTTGTTGACACTTAGGGGTTGTTTCCAAGCTTTTGCTGTGATAGAGTACCTGTTTATACATAAGTTTATACATTATTTTTCCTATATCTGATTATTTCCTTAGATTATGCCTAGATGTGGAATTAATTACGGGGCTAGGGTATGAACTTCTTAAAAGTTTTGATATACATTGCTCTCCAGAAAGCAGTTGTAATGAGAGTGTACATTTTACAGCACCTCTGCCACATAATAAAATTTTTTAACTCAGGTAATATAAATAATTCTAAGCAATTATGAATCATTAATCATTAAAGCAATTACAAATCATTATGTAAAAATCAATGTCTTGTAAAATTGGAAAATGAATTGCCAAGACAGGAAGCATAAAATGGTTTATGATGCCCACAAAATGCAATATTGATGTGCTTTTGCATCCTACCCACCTATATACTTCACTTCTACATCTGCCAGTGCCTGCAAACAGTTCTTGTAAGTTACTTCCTCAATGTCAAGCATTGCAATAGCATCGTACACCTGTTTGGTCTGTGCAACAAGCTCCTCAGTTCTTGTTTTAATTTGCTCTGGTGAAAGATCCCATCTTAAAACATTTCTGCCAGCTGCAGTATAGGAAGACATTGCCTGAAGAGGAGACATCACTTCTTTTCCTAAAGTCATTCCGAATAAAATCCTGGAACCACCAATTCTACAAAGAATCAGAAAAAAGATAAAAATTAGGCATTTTGTTGGTCCAAAGTCAACACACAAATGTGTATTATCTAATTAAATTTTAAAGTAAAAAGAACTTTTTACTAAAATTGAGCAAATTTCTTTCAGGTGAATACATATGCACAAAACTAAATGCTCTTTACTTTCTTGTTTTCTTGAATAGTTACAGAGTTAATGGAATTTGGACTTTCCAAACACTGAATTGCTTACGTAATTAAATCATACAGAGAAATAAAGTTAGGTGTCAAAGACATAATAATTGTCCTTTATAAATTAAACCAGTAATCTTTCTTACTTAAACATTTTTCCTGTGCTAATATCCACCTACGATGTATGCAGAATCAATATTTTGATATTCAGCACGGAAACATTTTCAAAATTCTTTCTATATTGAACAACAATTTAAAAAATGTTTTACCAAAATTTCATGAAAATCAACTATGGCAATTTGAATTTAAGACTTAAAAAATAAAATCTGGTATAGCTATGGCATTATCCTGAAAGATAAAGGAATGATACCAACCCTTTATCCACTTAAAACACTGAAACTAAAAACTGATGCCATGTGTGTGTATATATATCTATAATATATAATTCTAGAACTTATAAATAAAAATATTATAATTAATAGCTAACATTTATTGTGTTTAGGCACTGTACTAATTACTTTCCATTTATTAACTCAGTCCCTACAACAATGCTGAGACAGATACTGTGGTTATTTCCATTTAGCCAAAGAAGTAACTAAAACACAGAGAAGTTAAGTAACTTGCCCAAGGTCACACAGCTGGCTACATGGTGGGAACTAGGATTAAAAACCAGGTAGTACAGATCCAGAACCCACTCTCTTAACCACAATACTAAACTTAATTCCTATTATCTTACAAGACCCCAAAACAACCATAGGCAGGACAATATTCCCTTTTAACAGATGATGCAGTTGAGACTCAGAGAGGCCAAGTGACTTGTTTAATGTCATTTGTTCAACAAATATTTATGAGCATGCACTGTGTCTGGTCATTGTGACAGGCACGAAGGATAAAAAGGCAAATTGACTGGGACCCTGCTATTTATATCGTGGAGAAGACTAATTGATAAACGGGCAATTGTACTGCATTGAGATGAGTGCCATGATAGGGTAAACAGGGAGAACTCTGAAAGAGCAGAGGAGCTTTTCTAGAAAGATTTTCTAGAAGGAACAGTGAGCAAGCCAAGATCTGAACAATGTGCAGAAATTATCCAAAGGTCAAAGGTTGTAAGGAAAGAAAAATCTGAAAAAGTTAAGTAGGGACTAGAGAATGAAGAGCCTTGGGAATCATCTGAGTTCAAACCTACTCTGAAGACAATGACAGAGCCACTGAAGGGTTTTAATCAGGTGAGAGATGAGCAAAGACATGCATTTTAAAGAAATCACTCAAATTATAGTGAGTTGAAATGTTTAGAAGAGAGATCTTTCCCAGAGAGAAGCTATAATGGTTAACTGGGGCATAATATTATGGTATACCTAACTAGGAAATAGGGGGAATTGGAGTGATTTAGTAGATATTCACTAAGAAGAATCAATATGACTTGGTACTGAATGGATGTCAGGAGGAGGTGAGATACTCAAGGATGACGTCCAGGCTTCTGTCTTGGAATTGGAGGGATGCACAGAAGCTCTGTCGCTAAAACAGGGGACTCAGATGAAGGAGGAGGCTCTCTGGTGGGACAAAGGGAAATTCAGTTTTGGACGTGCCAAGTCTGAAGCGGCTGTAGCACACATAAGTGGAAATTCATTACTAGTAAATGTAATTGGAAGGGACTTCCCTGGTGGTCCAGTGGTTAAGAATCGGTCTTGCCATGCAGGGGACGCCGGTTCCATCCCTGGTTGGGGAACTAAGATCCCAGATGCTGCAGGGCAACTAAGCCTGTGCAGCGCAACACAGAGCCCGTGTGCTGCAACTAAGACCTGACGCAACCAAAAAATAAATAAATAAATAGATAGATATTTTAAAAAAATGTAATTGTGGAGGTACATGGGAGGTTGAACTAGCCCAAGGGAATTTGCAGAGTGAGAACAGAAGAACAACTGAGCTCTAACTCTAGTTTAACCATTGAAGTAGAAAGAAAACCAAGTAGGTTGGGTTCTAGGAATTGTGAAAAGTAAGCACTGAAAAAGGGAGTGAATAACAGTATGAAATGTTGTACAAATCTCAAGAAAGATGCAAGAGTCTCTGTTGAATTCAGCAACAGGAACGTCATTGATGACTGGCAAGAGCAGTGTTAGTGGGGTGGTAGAAGTGGAAGTCAGGTTGCTATGATTGAGGGCTATGGAGATGGTAAAGAACCGGAGAGAGTGCACCTCAGCAACTCTCCATAGAGCTGGCTGTGAAAACAAGGAGAGCTAATGCAGTATAAGGGGCTGAGACATACAAGGGTGCATTTTTAACATAGGAGAAGCCAGAATACTGACCCCCTTTAACTGTCTCTCCACAATAACTGATATTGTCTATGTGAAACATACTGGTTGATGGTTACACTCAAGGCTGGCACACTATTTTCCAATGTATTTCCACATTTCTCCTTCAACCAGTTGAGTTATATATTCACCAAGAGTCAAGTTTAATTGCTCCAAAACCTGTTTATGCTTACTATACTCATTTCCTTTTAATTATTTTATTTTATAACAATTTTTTATTGGAGTATAATTGCTTTACAATGTTGTGTTAGTTTCTGCTGTACAATGAAGTGAATCAGCTATATGTATACACATATCCCCTCCCTCTTGAACCTCCCTCCCCACCCCCATCCCACCCATCTAGGTCATCACAGAGCACTGAGCTGAGCTCCCTGTGCTATACAGCAGGTTCCCACTAGCTATCTATTTTACACATGGTAGTGTATTTATGTCAAACCTAATCTCCCAATCCATCCCACCCTACTCTTCCCCCCGTGTCCACATGTCTGTTCTCTATGTCTCTGTTTCCATTCCTGCCCTGCAAATAGGTTCATCTGTAGCATTTTTCTAGATTCCACATATATGCATTAATATACAAGGTTTGTTCTTCTGACATTTCACTCTGTATGACAAACTCATCTCTACATTCATAGAGACGTGGATGTAGGTCCATCCACATCTCTACGAATGACCCAATTTCGTTCCTTTTTATGGCTAAGTAATATTCCATTATATATATGTACCACTCTTCTTTATCCACTCATCTGTTGATGGACATTTAGGTTGTTTCCATGTCCTGGCTATTGTAAATAGTGCTGCAATGAACATTGGGTACATGTCTCCTTCTGAATTATGGTTTTCTCAGGGTGTATGCCCAGTAGTGGGATTGCTGAGTCATATGGTAGTTCTATTTTTAGTGTTTTAAGGAACCTCTATACTGTTCTCCACAGTGGCTGTATCAATTTACATTCCCACCCACAATGCAAGAGGGTTCCCTTTTCTCCACACCCTCTGCAGCATTTATTTTTTGTAGATTTTTTGATGAGGGCCATTCTGACCAGTGTGAGGTGTAGTTTTGATGTGCATTTCTCTAATAATTAGTGATGTTGAGCAGCTTTTCATGTGCCTCTTGGCCATCTGTATGTCTTCTTTCGTGAAATGTCTATTTAGGTCTTCTGCCCATTTTTTGTTTGGGTTGTTTTTTTGGTATTGAGCTACATGAGCTGTTTGTGTATTTTGGAGATTAATCCTTTGTCCGTTGATTAGTTTGCAAATATTTTCTCCCATTCTGAGGGTTCTCTTTTTGTCTTGTTTATAGTTTCCTTTGCTGTGCAAAAGTCATTAGGTCCCATTTGCTTATTTTTGTTTTTATTTTCATTACTCTAGGAGGTGGTTCATAAAAGATCTTGCTGAGATTTACGTCAAAGAATGTTTTTCCTATGTTTTCCTCTAAGAGCTTTACATTTAGGTCTTGAATCCATTTTGAGTTTATTTTTGTGTATGGTGTTACGGAGTGCTCTAATTTCATTCTTTTACATGTAGTTGTCCAGTTTTCCCACCACCACTTATTGAAGAGGATTTCTTTTCTCCATTGTATGTTCTTGCCTCCTTTGTTATAGATTAGGTGACCATAGATGCGTGGGTTTATCTCTGGGTTTTCTATCCAGTACCATGGATCTATATTTCTGTTTTTGTACCAGTACCCTACTGTTTTGATTACTGTAGCTTTGTAGTATAGTCTGAAGTCCGGGAGCCTGATTCCTCCAGCTCCATTTTTCTTTCTCAAGATTGCTTTCGCTATTAGGGGTATTTTGTGTTTCCATATAATTGTAAAAGTTTTTGTTTTAATTCTGTGAAAAATGCCATCGGTAGTTTGATAGGGATGGCACTGAACCTGTAGATTGCTTTGGGTAGTATAGTCATTTTCACAATATTGATTCTTCCATCCAGGAACATGGCATATCTCTCCATCTGTCTGTCATCTTTGATTTCTTTCATCAGTGTTTTATAGTTTTCTGAGTACAGGTCTTTTGCCTCCTTAGGTAGGTAGGTTTATTCCTACCTAAGGTATTTTATTTATTCCTCCTTAGGTATTTTATTCTTTTTGTTGAAATGGTAAATGGGATTGTTTCCTTAATTTCTCTTTCTGATCTTTTGTTTTTAGTGTATAGGAACGCAAGAGATTTCTGTTCGTTAATTTTGTATCCTGCAACCTTACCAAATTCATTGGTTAGTAGTTTTCTAGTGGCATCCTTAAAATTTTCTATGTATAGTATCATGTCATCTGCAAACAGTGACAGTTTTACTTCTTCTTTTCCAATTTGTATTCCTTTTATTTCTTTTTCTGCTCTGACTGCCGTGGCTAGGACTTCCAAAACTATGTTGAATAATAGTGGTGAGAATGGACATCCTTGTCTTGATGTTCCTGATCTTAGAGGAAATGCTTTGAGTTTTTCACCATTGAGAATGATGTTTGCTGTGGGTTTGTCATACATGGCCTTTATTATGCTGAGGTAGGTTCCCTCTATGCCCACTTTCTGGAGAGTCTTTTATCATAAATGGGTGTTGAATTCTGTCAAAAGCTTTTTCTGCATCTGTTGAGATGATCATATGGTTTTTATTCTTTAACTTGTTAATATGGTGTATCACATTGATTGATTTGCGTATGCTGAAGAATCCTTGCATTCCTGGGATAAATCTCACTCGATCATGGTGTATGACCTTTTTAATGTGTTGTTGGATTCTGTTTGCTAGTATTTCGTTGAGGATTTTTGTGTATAAATTCATCAGTGACATTGGTCTGTAATTTTCCTTTTCTGTGATATCTTTGTCTGGTTTTAGTATCAGGGTGATGGTGGCCTCCTTGAACGAGTTTGGGAGTGTTCCTCCCTCTGCAATTTTTTGAATGAGTTTGAGAAAGATAAGTGTTAGCTCTCCTCTAAATGTTTAATAGAATTCGCCTGTGAAGCCATCTGGTCCTGGACTTTTGTTTGTTGGAAGATTTTTAATCACAGTTCCAATTCCATTACTTGTCATTGGTCTATTCATATTATCTATTTCTTCCTGCTTCAGTCTTGGAAGGTTATACTTTTCTAAGAATTTGTCCATTTCTTCCAGGTTGTCCGTTTTATTGGCACAGAGTTGCTTGTAGTAGTCTCTTTTGATGCTTTGTATTTCTGTGCTGTCAGTTGTAATTTCTCCTTTTTCATTTCTAAGTTTATTGATTTGAGTCCCGTCCCTTTTTTTCTTGATGAGTCTGGCTAAAGGTTTATCAATTTTGTTTATCTTCTCAAAGAACTAACTCTGAGTTTTACTGATCTTTGCTATTGTTTTCTTCGTTTCTATTTCATTTATTTCTGCTCTGATCTTTATGATTTCTTTCCTTCTATTAATTTTTGGTTTTCTTTGTTCTTCTTTTTCTAGTTGCTTTAGATGTAAGTTTAGATTGTTTATTTGAGATTTTTCTTGTTTCTTGAGGTGAGACTGAATTGCTATAAACTTCCCTCTTAGAACTGCTTTTGCTGCATCTCATAGGTTTTGGGTTGTCATGTTTTTTGTTGTCATTTGTCTCTAGGTATTTTTTGATTTCCTCTTTGACTTCTTCAGCAATCTCTTGGTTATTTAGCAGTGCACTGTTTAGCTTCCATGTATTTGTGTTTTTTACAGTTTTTTTTCCTGTAATTGATTTCTAATCTCATAGCATTGTGGTCGGAAAAGATGCTTGATACAATTTCAATTTTCTTAAATTTTCCGAGGCTTGATTTGTGACCCAAGATGTGATCTATCCTGGAGAATGTTCTGTGTGCACTTGAAAAGAAAGTGTATTCTGCTTCTGGATGGAATGTCTTATAAATATCAATTAACTCTACCCGGTCTATTGTGTCATTTAAAGCTTGTGTTTCCTTATTTATTTTCTGTCTGAATGATCTGTCCATTGGTGTAAATGGGGTGTTAAAGTCCCCCACTATTATTGTGTTACTGTTTGTTGATTTCCCCTTTTATGGCTGTTAGCATTTGCCTTAGGTATTGAGGTGCTCCTATGTTGGGTGCATAAATATTTACAATTGTTATATCTTCTTCTTGGATTGATCCCTTGATCACTACGTATTATCCTTCCTTATCTCTTGTAACAGTCTTTATTTTAAAGTCTATTTTATCTGATATGAGTATTGCTACTCCAGCTTTCTTGTGATTTCCATTTGCATGGAATATCTTTTTCCATCCTCTCACTTTCAGTCTGTATGTGTCCCTAGGTCTGAAGTGGGTGTCTTGTAGGCAGCATATATACAGGTCTTGCTTTTGTAGCCATTCAGCCAGTTTGCGTCTTTTGGTTGGATCATTTAATCCATTTACATTCAAGGTGATTACTGATATGTATGTTCCTATTACCATTTTCTTAATTGTTTTGGGTTTGTTTTTGTGGGTCTCTTTCTTCTCTTGTGTTTCCCTCCTAGAGAAGTTCCTTTAGCATTTGTTGTAAAGCTGGTTTAGTGGTGCTGAACTCTCTTAGCTTTTGCTTGTCTGTAAAGCTTTTGATTTCTCCATTGAATCTGAATGAGATTCTTGTGGGGTAGAGTGTAGATTTTTTTCCCTTTCATCACTTTAAATATATCCTGCCACTCCCTTCTGGCCTACAGAGTTTCTGCTGAAAAATCAGCTGATAACCTTATGGGGATTCCCTTGTATGTTATTTGTTGCTTTTCCCTTGCTGCTTTTAATATTTTTTCTTCGAATTTAATTTTCTTCAGTTTGACTAATATGTGTCTTGATGTGTTTCTCTTAGGGTTTATCCTGTATGGGGCTTTCTGCACTTCCTGGACTTGGGTGGCTATTTCCTTTCCCATGTTAGGGAAGTTTTCAATTATAATCTCTTCAAATATTTCCTCTGACCCTTTCTATTTCTCTTCTTCTTCTGGGACCCCTGTAATTCGAATGTTGGTGCGTTTAATGTTGTACCAGAGGTCTCTGAGACTGTCCTCAATTCTTTTCATTCATTTTTCTTTATTCTGCTCCTTGGCAGTTATTTCCACCATTCTATCTTCTGGCTCACTTATTTGCTCTTCTGCCTCAGTTATTCTGCTATTGACTCCTTCTAGTGTATTTTTCATTTCAGTTATTTTGTTGTTCATCACTGTTTGTTTTTCTTTAGTTCTTCTAGGTCTTTGTTAAACATTTCTTGTATTTTCTTGATTTGTGCCTCCATTCCATTTCCGAGATTTTGGATCATCTTTACTATCATTACTCTGAATTCTTTTTCAGGTAGGTTGCCTATTTCCTCTTCATTTATTTGGTCTTGTAGGTTTTTATCTTGCTCCTTCGTCTGTAACATATTTTTTTGTTTTCTCATTTTTTTTGATGGGTGGGGCTGTGTTCCTGTCTTACTGGTTGTTTGGCCTGCGACATCCAGCACTGGAGTTTGCAGGCAGTTGGGTAGAGCCGGGTCCTGGTACCGAGATGAGGACCTCCGGGAGACCTCACTCTGATTAATATTCCCTGGGGTCTGAGGTTCTCTGGTAGTCTAGCAGTTTGGACTCGGTGCTCCCACCATAGGAGCTCAGGCCTGACCCCTGGCCTAGGAACCAAGAACCTGCAAGCCATGTGGCATAGTGAAAGAAAAAAAAAAAAAAAGAGCAGTAAAATAACAAAGAATAAAAAATAAAATAAAATTAGAAAAATGAAAAATATACTAGGAAAAATAAAAATATAAGTGCAGTAACAACAACAAGATAAAACAGAACAACAGAAAAAAAATGGGGGGGAGAGCAAGCCAAAAGGAACAGAACAACAACAAAGAATAGAGAATAAAATAAAAGTAGAAAACTAAAAAACTTATTAGAAAAAATAAAAATATAAAACAGAACCACAACCTAAAAAGAATAAAAGAAAAGAAAAGAAAAGAAAAAAAGGCCAGGGGCTTCCCTGGTGGCGCAGTGGTTAAGAATCCGCCTGCCAATGCAGGGAACGCGGGTTCGAGCCCTGGTCCAGGAGGATCCCGCATGCCACGGAGCAGCTGAGCCTGTGCTCTAGAGCCTGCAAGCCAGAAGTCCTGAGCCTGCATGCCACAACTACTGAAGCCCACGTGCCTGGAGCCCATGCTCCACAGCGGGAGAGTCCACCGCAATGAGAGGCCCATGCACCACAGCGAGGAGTGGCCCCCGCTTGCCGCAACTGGAGAGGGCCCACGCGCAGCAGCGGAGACCCAACACAGCAAAAATAAAATAAATAAGATAAATAAATAAATTTATTAAAAAAAAAAAAAGAAAGAAAGGCCAGAAAAGGCCTTGGCTGTGGGGGGTGGAGCATAGGCAGGGGGCACGGCCTAGGCTCAGGACCCACGCAGGTGGAGAGAGGTAATAAGGCCCTGGGTGGAGATGTGGGGGTGGGGCCTAGGCTCAGCACGGCCAGAGGGAGTCTTGGAGGGCAGACGATCAGGCCTGGGACCCGCCTCCTGTCCTACTTCCACTTCTCCTCCCCCGTCCACCCTCCCCCCCCACGTCCTACCCAGTCGTTTGGGGGTTCCTTCTACCCCCTTAGGTGTCCATGGTCCCCCACCAGTGCCTGGTAGGTGCCCTAGTTGTGAGGAGACTCGAACTCCACATCCTCCTGGTCTTCCGTCTTGACTCCACCCCTCTATACTCATTTTAACGTAAGTTAAATATTTAACTGATTAAATGCATGCAAAAAGAATGATCTGTTTTTTCGGTAAACTATCTTGGGAATACTTTAAAAAAGACAGTTACTAAAAAGCCAACCAAAAAACTGCTGTTATAGAAGATTGAGAAAAGAATTACAAAGATTCAGAAGGCTTCTGAATTCAGATTACTTATGTGTGTCTGGAGTGTTCTTGCTTCACTTTAAAGAAACTGAAACTGGAAATGAAAATAATGCATTTCTGGTAGAGTTTATTCAAGGACAGTGAGGGATGCCAATCAAGTGATTCACCCTTAACCAAAAGGCCTTGGTCTTACCTCAAAATATTTGAAAATAAATACTCATTTATGTTTTCTTTGAATACATGGCTTGAGCAATTTAACATTTTTTATGATTCTATTTGGAACAAATTTTAAAAATTAATTATTAAATGACATAAGCACTGGGACTTCCCTGGTGGTCCAGTGGTTAAGACTCTGTGCTTCCATGCATGGGGGCATGTGTTTGATTCCTGGTCAGGGAACTATGATCCTGCATCCGCATGCTGCACGGTGCGGCCAAAAAAAAAAAAAAAAAGACATACGGAGCAAGGTCTTAATGGAGGTAGGAAGAAATGGCATGTATACCATGAGCAGAGCAAATTGTTTTAGATAGGAAGAGACTACAGTCTCAGTAAAATCAATGAAACAGGTAAAATGGAAGTAGTTAGGTTAGAGTAAAAAAAAAAAAGAGAGATGTTTGAATTTAAGAAATCAAAGATTAAGCCTGACAAGAACCAGGATACTTTCTTGGAAGTGGACTGATATAAATGAGTTGAAGAGTGCAAAGAACCGACAGCCCAGTACTGGACAGACTGTCTCCGTGAACACTGGCATCAGCAGCTTGATGGCTGGGCCTGGGAGTAGAAAGGAAGACTGAACCAGGAACCAAAACCTTCAAAGAATGGAGGGGACCAACCAGGTGGGTGAGAGAGGACATCATGAGCAGGGTCCCGTGAGCCTTGAAGGTGTTTTTACACCATGGTGAAGAAGTGTTGGTCTGGGAGTATAACGGGAGACATGGTGAGAGTCGGGCAACGAAGAAGATGTGGATCTTTCCTCCTTACTTAGTGGGATGGGGTGTAGAAGAAACAGAGATGCGGAAATTTTCCTCAGAGTTGAGTGGATTTCAGTAAAGGTTAAGAGGAGAAGAGAGGATCCAGAGAATATGAAGAAATGGAGGAGTTTGTTTACTATGGGACAAGGGCTCTGGAAATAACAAAGGAGGAGTCCGAGTACAACCAATAGCTAAATATGTGTTGGCTGTCCAGTCATTCACCTCTCCCCCATCTTATTACATACGCATTTTCTTCCCAGTGGCCACGCCTCCCCAGCAAAGTCCATGACCTTTGAAGGTGGCTGCCCCCACCCTCAGAACTCCTGTGAGAGAAAGGGGTATCATTCCTATTGAATGTAACTGAGCAAGCTGGTGCCCTTGACTGCAGCTGGCATCTCTCTTATGAGAAAGAGTGGAACCTGACTTATGATGAAATAAACACTGTGACTGGAAGAATAAAGGAAGGAAACCAAATATTTACTGACATCACCGATCCCTTAGATCAACTAATTCTGAAGCCTGACCTAGAGCTAGACTTTCTAGTTATGTGAGCATATTGTTTAAAGGCAGTTTGAATGTGGTTTTATGTTATTTGCCTCATACGGGATCCTAACGGAAAAAGGAATGAAAACTGATAAAGGAATGAGCACGGAAAAAACAAGTAAGGAGGTCAGAATATAAGAAATGATGGATGACTGGAGGGTCTCACAGGCTTGGTGGTGACCTAAAATAATAGGGATGTGAAGTTCAGTGTGTTGGCTGAAAACTTCCAAAATAATTATTCCCACAATCCCTCATGGATACACAGAACTGAGGCCTTAAACAAGGAGTCAGCCATGACCATGACTGGTTGGGCTTCCAAGGAAGTTGCAGTACAGGTGAAGGGACTGGCCATGGGATTACTGAGGTAAGGAACAGCAAGAGGGAGACTGATGAATAAAACGTAAGACTTCCGCATCTCAATACCCTGCTCTTTTCACCACTCCTCTTAGTACAAACCAATTGCTATGAACAAATTTTCATTATTGTTAAACAGCTTTAAAAGAAAATTATGTCAAACATTTCACTGATAAGATGATCTCCACTGGTTTTCATTTACTTCCGAACATTTATCAAAAGGTTGAGTGTTTGGCCACAGCACACCTCAGTTAAACTGATAAAGATGTCAGCAGCAAAAAACAAAACAAAACACGAAAAGATGTCAGCAGCTCTACCTTGGCTAAACAGCTATATCAATAATCACCCTTGCACAGTTTCTATTGCAACTAATGTAAAGCTACCCCTTCCTTAAAGTAGTATTATTCCCTAAATGTGGAAGGGGTAAGAAGAAAGGAACAGAAGTTAGAAATCATGACTTCATGGGTCAACAGAACACATGAAAATTTTTATCTTATACCTTCTTTTATTGCCTTCTGGAATTTTGTCTTAATTCCTTTCAGGATTTATAATTCTTGTTACCAAAGAAAAGAAATGGAGACAGAAGGATTCCCTTATACTTCTAACTAAAACATTTTGATCTATTGAGAATTTTTCTCCCTGCACTGTCTCCGCTTTTCCTCTTCCACAGTTTTTTTGCTGAGTATCCCTCCTTTTCCCCTTTATTACGATTTCAAGCTCATTCAGTACTTCGGATGCTGGTACACTGATCTCTTCCTCCCCTTCAGTGTCTCTGCAGCCCTGGAGAACTGCACTTGGGTGGGAAAACCAGTGCACCTGCAGTCATTCTAGCAACTGTGCTTGTACCCTTGAGAATCTGGTGAGGATTTTTTATTGACTTTTTGCAACTGAGAGCTACAAAATTTGAAAGCAGGCAACACACCATGATCTTGTCTTTCTCTACAGGAGTTATTACGTGCAATTATGTGAACATGAAAATCTAGATTAAATCCGAGATTCCTACTGTCTGATTAAACTCTAGGCTTTTTTTCCCCCTACAAACTCCCAGGCTATTATTTCAGTCCCAACTACACCTTCATTTTCTCCTGTCTTTAAAGCACTTTCAACACACAACTCTGAATTTCTAACCAAGAAATAATACAGAATACCCTACTAGAATTGACAGGAAGATGCATTTGTTAGGGTTCTAGTCTCCTATGTCCAAAAACCAAATAAAGTATTTAGGCAAAGAAAGCAAGTAGCACAGATTTTGACTGAGATCACCAGGCTAAAGAATTTCGTTTGGACAAATGAGCATGCTCCAGTTACTGTGAGTTAATTATTGTCCGAAAACTTTAGCAAAACATTTTATGGAATGTACTTTCAGAAATGTTCTGATTTGCTGGATTCATTTTCTTTTGAAGCATAGTTTAAAGGCCTCCAAGTCCTCCCATCAAGGCGTCTTTGACTGTTCCAGTTCATACAGATCTGAGCTTCTATCACCTTTTATCTGTGCCATTCATTTTAGACATTTAAATTACTGTCATCCACCTGTTCAACTGGTTTGTGTATGTCAAATCAGACTAGGACTTGTCCAGCACAATAACCATTGTACATACCTTGTGTCACAACCCTAGCACATTGCTGAGCAAATACAAGATGCTTTATGTATTTGAAATGAGATGGTATTGACGTGGCTAAAACATTACTGCAACACCATCTCCTTTCATCATCACAAATAAACATCCATGCAGGAAACTGTGTTTTACTAGGGCCAGGACTAGAGTGAAACTCCACTATGTAAAATGTCACAACTTCCATTTTCCCAGACTTTACGTTTAATCCATGCTCCCATCCTTTCCCTATAGTGTTACTGTGTTGTAGTACACATTTTGCATGGCATTTCCTGAAATTTGCCCCAATTCTTTAAAATACTTGGCAAATATTCCTAGTATTTACTTTGGAACTAATGTTTCTCTACAAGCTATGAAGGCTGCATTTCATCAACCCCTTCGACTGGAATTTCTATACGTTTCTTTTAGTTATTTCTCATCTGGTTGTTTTGTCAGAACCATTTCTTTTTAATCTTGATCCCTACTGGTCACAAAGTTGTCATTTTCAGCCATTGATTTAACTAAATCGCCCCTCTCCTTACAACTTACAGGCCACAGCTCAAGTCCAGGCTCCTTTCATCAGAGCACACAGGGCTCCTTAATTTTGGATTTCACCAGTGCCAAAGCCCAGCCATGCACCTCCCCAAGGCTCACCTGTTCTTTTAGGCACTTAGCCTACTTCTACCTTGAAGCCTCCAGCCAAGCAGCACTTTATCCACTACATCTATGCTTTCTAATACAGTAGCCACCTGTGGTTATTTAAATTTAAAGTAAATAAAATTAAAAATTCAGTTCTTCAGTTGCACTAGGCACATTTCAAATGCTCAACAGCCACCATGGCAAGTGGCTCCCATACTGGACAGCACAGATAGAGAACATATCATCACTGTAGAAAGTTCTAATCAACAGTGCTGAGCTAGATGATCTCACTGCGCAGAATGAGATGTACGCCTGTATCCTCCTATGGGTATCCTTTCTCTTTTCCACTCGCAAAGCAGTTCCCCTGGTGTCTTCTTTGGAGGGAAGAAAGAACAGAGAAAGTGAGGAAGGGAGAACTCATTTACTGAGTAGTTCCTATGTGCCAGGCAGTGTTAAAAACACTTATTTAATCCTAACAACATTCTGAGAAATATGTCTGAGGAAGCACTATTTTTAAGAGCATTGGTGTAGAAGAAAAGACTTTTTAGTTCTTTCTACAAGAAGCAGGGCCAAAAGGTACTGACAATATCATTAAAATATAAAAAACACTTTTCTACAAGATTGTTTAAATTCCACAAATCCTTTATTTTTACAACTGAGAATCAATCTTAATAAGCTGTGCTTACCAAGATTGAAAATTCAAGTTACAAAATTTTACCTGAAGGTTCTTGGTACTAGTCCCTCAACATATCAAACATATATGAACTTACTGTTTTCTCTCTGCTGTAAGTGTCCTGTTATGTCTCACATTCCTGCCAATGTCCCAAAGGTTAAAGCATCTCCAACTGGTGAACCCCTCCCAGACTCCCAGTCTCTCTCCTGATACTCAAGTTCCTGTACATCCCCAACCTCTTCAGAGCACGGTCTTTTCCACTGTCTTAACTGAAACCTGGATCCGTGCAGAACCCATCGCCTTCCCCAGGACGTGTGCTCATTCTCTCAAGCTCCTCATGCTACTGGGCCTTGTGACAGGGTGAACTTTCTCCTAGATCCCCAACATAGTTTCCAAATCATTACTGTGCTACAACCGTATTCCTCTGAGGCTGCTGCCTTCCTGCTATACTTCTAGCTATTATCAACCAACCTCTTTGCCACCCCCTCACATTTATCAAGATTTGGCTCTACACTCTTTTCCATCTTAAGCTCTAGAATCATCCCGGGAAGACCCTAAGGAGAGATGGATGAGCTATACCACTACCTTAACTTCAGTTTCTTGACCTACTTCCAAGAACCTTCATGCTTATTCTTCTTACCACCACTTGGAGATGCTCCTAAGAGATGATAAATTCTGATATTCTACTCTCTGATCACAACCTTCTATCTTTTCAGCCTCCATTTCTCTACTCCTATGATTCTTACTTTTCTATCTCCTTTAGACCTCAGGTCCTTTGATCCTTCTCTTTCCTCACTCTACTAGGCATCTCCTGTAGCTCCCCTCAGACCTGGGAAATTACTGCACTTTAGAGGGGCTCACTTTGGCCCTCCTGCATCTGCACTCTGATCAAAAGAGCTGAGAGGAGGTGCCCATGCAGAGCCTCACACCTGCTGACCACACAACCATGCTTTGAGTACCCAAGATCCCAGAATCCCTTGCTCAAATGGCTCCCAGAGCCTATGCGGGTCTCTTCCCTGGGTCAGTCCTCCAGAGGTTGAACTGTACCATTGGTGTGTACATCTCTTGGACTGAGGGGTGGTCATAGGTAGGAGAGGGTGTGGTTGGAGCTTGGACTTACAGGTGGAGATACCCATGCACATGTGAGGCGCACCTCAAGGTAGAGGAGGGAGCCTGGGTGGTCTTCCAATTGGACTGTTCTCCCACGTTGCACAAATGTCAAAGTGAGCCTCATCTATCAATCCAACATCCTTCACTAAAACCCCAACTGCCCTGCTCCTGGTCCTTCTGCTGTATCCACCTTAAAAACCTCTGCCCAGGACCATTTTAACCAGCTACCTTCCCTATTCTTACATCCAGATTTCTGAACAGGGCTATGGATTTTTTTTTTTTTATAAATTTATTTATTTATTTATTTATTTTTGGCTGTGTTGGGTCTTCGTTTCTGTGCGAGGGCTTTCTCCAGTTGTGGCGAGCAGGGGTCACTCTTCATCGCGGTGCGTGGGCCTCTCACTGTCGCGGCCTCTCGTTGCAGACCACCGCTCCAGACGCGCAGGCTCAGTAGTTGTGGTGCATGGGCTTAGTTGCTCCGCGGCATGTGGGATCCTCCCGGACCAGGGCTCGAACCCGTGTCCCCTGCATCGGCAGGCAGACTCTCAACCACTGCGCCACCAAGGAAGCCCCCAGGGCTATGGATTTTGATGTTACTGTATCATGGTCTCTAATTTGAGCTGAACTCTCAAGGCTTCAGGAAATCCATCCATGAAGGTCTGCCTCCCATTTCCCACACCAATTACTTCAAACCATGACCAGCCTCCCCAAATTTCTCCTCTCACTGTCACTAGCTGACCTTGCTGCCTACATTACTGAGGTCATCAGACAGAAATTCCCTCAACTTCCCACCTACAAACATAGCTACATCTGTATAATCTTCTCCGCTGTACTCCTAACTAGTATAATGGGTACCTTGTTCAAAGCCAATTTCTCACTCTGTGCTTGGGTCCTATCCCATCTCCTCTAGGACATCACTCTGAAATATTATCTCTTTTAGTAGAATCTTAAATGTCTCATTTGTACTGCCTCTTTATACACATATACATGCTTGAGCACTTAGGTTTCTTCATCTAAATAAAACAAAATCTTCCTTGATACTGGGTGCCCCACTAGAAAACACACTATTTCTCCCCTTTCCTTCATCCCCAAGATTTTTCAGAGTGGTCTAGCCAGCCCTTGCTGTTTTCATGTCCTCATCTCTCTTTGACTCTTCAACCTACTTCAGTCTGGGTCCTGGCCTCATAAAGGATGAAAACTGCTCTCAGCAGGGTCCCCAATGATTTCTAATAAACCCAACTGACATTCTTCAGTACTTACCTATCCTGACTTTTTGTGATATTTGACAGTGTTGCAATTCCTTCTTTTTTTACTCTGTTTTGGAATTTTTTTTCCCCTTAGCATCTGTGATAATGATACCTCTTTTCATTCTATGTCTCTGGCTGTATCTTTACAATCTCCATCATCTGCTCTTTTTTTATCCTCTTCCTTACGATTCTTTAGTGATCCTCAGGATTCAGTTCCATGCCTTCTTTTCTTCTCTTTTCATTTTGTACACACTTCCTGGGTATTCTGGTCCACTTGCATGGCTACATATGCCTCCTGTAGCTAAAGACTTCCACATCTGTATCTCTAGCCCAAATCTCCTAAGTTTTAGACCCATATAGCTAATCCTATTGGACAGCTCCACTTGGCTGTCAATGGTCACCTCAAACTCAGTATGTCTAAAATTAAAGTGACCATTTCCCTTATTTCCCAGAACCAAACTTGTCTTCCTCCTGTATTCCTTATCCCAGTGAAGATCACCAGTGTGCATTTAGTTGCCCAAGTCAAAAGCCTAGGAGACCTTTCTGGATGCCTTCTGATCTATTTTCCAGATTGCTTGCAGAGTAATCTTCCTGAAAGGTAAGTCTGATCATGGCACCCCTTCAGTGGCATGGTTCAGGATCAAGTTTTGACTTCACTGACTACAGGATCAAGTTCAAGCTACTTAACATACAAGGCCCTCTGGATCTGCCCCTATTTTGCTGGCTTTCTCAATGCCACCTTTCTGCCCTCAAATCTATGCTCTAGGCATCAATAACTACTTTCACATCTCCCTAAAATTGTTAGGCTTTCTTCAGGCCTTTGCAGTATTTTCCCTCTCCCTGGAACACCTTTCTTCTTCCTTACCTGAGGAACATCACCTCTTTCATGTCTCACTTATCTTTCAAATCTCAGTTCAGACTTCATCTTCTCCAGGAAGGCTTCTTTGACTACCTCCAGCTGTTTCAGAAATTCCTTCTCTGTGCTACTAAACTATCCTACATGTACACTGACCAAAGCACTTATCACAATGAAGAGTATTCACCTACTTACTCAGCTGTGTCTCCAGTAGACCCTGAGCAGACACTGGGTTTTAGTGATATTTGTAGACCCTGAACCTAACAGTTTGTGGTACACGTATATTTTAACTGTGACAAGTTTACCCAAAAAATTCCACTTAGAGTTATTTGTTTAATACTTCTATTATCTACATGTCTAATATACAAGTAGTTCCATCTGAGAGCATTTAACTTCCATGGAGCATTATACAGATCCCTGATCTGCAATGAGGGAATATAGACTGGATAGAATGGCATATATTGGATACTCAAGTATCCTGAATATTGCTAATAATTCTTCTTCTGAATGGACCGCTGCATTAGGGAATCAGACTCAGGAGTAGTACTCACCAGTTATTGAGCCTCCCAGTTTGCGTACGTATAGCCCCCTAACAAAGCTAAGCATCTGGTATTTGAGCCACTAGTGTTCCAGACAACAGCTTTTTCATTTGCGGACCTTTTAATCTGACTTAGGATCAAACTGTTTTATGAACAGAATGCTCTGGAATTAAATGCCTTAGAATAAGTCAACTTTAACAGCAAACAGAGAATCACATTCTTAGCCAAGACTGTTTCTTTTAATGTTCTTTAGTAGAATTAATGTCCAGAAAGGTCATTCCAGCTTGTTTCTAAGTTTATAGAAAATGTAATTAAAATATGATAAAACGTATTTATATCTCTACTCATTCCCATCTTCTTTCTCTCAGTTTTAAAGAAAGATGTGTCCCCCAACCTATGGTCTTCAGCTTTGAGTCCTGTAATTTTCTCAGGTACTGACTACACTGCCTTGCCTATCACTAATTCTTCCACATCATTCCACCAAAAGTGCTCTGGCAAATGTCACTTTGCTATTTTCCTAGTCCTTCTTCCACTTTTCTGACCATTTCTTCTCAGTCTCCTTTGCTGGCTTCTTTTCCCGTACCTATTCAAAAAAGTTGGGTGTTTCCCATGAGTCCATCTAGATGTCAAGCTGGAACTCCAGACCCACAGATATCTCAAATGCAACATGTTCAAAACTTGGTCTTTCTCATGACTTCCCAATCTCAGTTTACCACTCTTCACCTATGCTCCTAAACTAGAAAGTTGTCACACATATGAATGATGAGTATTATCATCACCCCTAAAATTTATTAACAGTCTACTAACGTGCCAGGCACTATACCAAGAGTTTACATCCATTTTCTTATTTAATCCTCCCAACAAGCCAAGAGGTAGGCATTATTAACACAATTTTACTGGGCAGAGAGAAGTAGCTTGCTCAAGGTCACACAGCAGGTATGGAGCTGGGATTTAAACCGAGGCCTGACTACAGAGCCCACATTCTTAACTACTATGCTATATTCATGTTGCACCTGAATCCTAGAAAAGGAAAACATCAGATGTGTCACCAACTGCACCTCCCTGATCTTCCACCCCACTTGTAATGGGGAAAGAATAAGGTAGGTAGTTAAAGCATATATACTGACATCACTGGTCTGATCTGTTATCTACACCACTCCCTGAAGGATTGCTGCAAGGGCTGTGGAGAAATGCTCCACTTCAGCTTTCATCCAGCTCTGAAAAACAGGCCAGCTAGGCATGCGCACCTCTTAGTCACCCATTTCCAAAGAGTAAAACAACTCAAACTCGGACAACCTGATGGTGACCTTTGCACCCAGGGCTCACTTTTTCCAGAGCCCTTTGATTAACTACTCTTAGGTAAGCGGTAAACCACTTGATAAAGTGTATTCCTAAGAAGTTGCAAATGCTTTCTTAAAGTACTCAGGCAAACGAATAACCTACATTTCTTGTGGATAAGGTTTAGTGGAGGCATTGTAAGAAAACTTTCTATACAACAAATGCTAGTTGTCTATTCCCTGGTGATTTCTCAGATAAAGATATTGACTTGTTACCATCCTCTGTGATTATGCCTACATTGCAGATTATATTCCTCCCCAAAAAGGGCTCATCACAAAGGGCTTTCCCATGAAGTAAATTAGTTGACTCAGTCACTCCTTCAGTAAACACTGAGGTTACAAAGATGAATAAGACACAGTTACTGCCTTCCAGGAGCTTACAGACTTGTGAAGATGAGACACAGAGATGGATTAGAATATCAGGCAGCAAATTTTTTTTTAAATATATATGTATATTTTTTATTTATTTATTTTTGGCTGCGTTGGGTCTTCGTTGCTGTGCGTGGGCTTTCTCTAGTTGCAGCAACTGGGGGCTTCTCACTGCAGTGGCTTCTCTTGTTGCAGAGCACGGGCTCTAGGTGCACGGGCTTCAGTAGTTGTGGCGCAAGGGCTGAGAAGTTGTGTATCATGGGCTCTAGAGCGCAGGTTCAGTAGTTGTGGTGCACGGGCTTAGTTGTTCCACAGCATGTGGGATCTTCCACGACCAGGGCTCGAACCCGTGTCCCCTGCATTGGCAGATGGATTCTTAACCACTGTGCCACCAGGGAAGCCCCAGGCAGCAAATTTTACATGAATAAAGCAATGGGGAGTTTAGAAGACAGAGCAAGTAACTCTACGTTGGGGAGGTTCTTATATTTCTCTCACTCTGCACACACACACAACCTTAAAACTTGGTTCTCCTCTTTCTTTTATATTCTTTGTATAAAGTACTTTATTATTATTATTATTATTACTACTACTATTATTAGCTGTCAGTAAACAGCTAACAGAATTGATCTAGAATAGCTTACTTTAATTTTATTTTGACTAGCGTTTGTGGAAGGTCTTCTAAGTATATTCCAGGAAATGTCCCTCACATTAACTACTTTTAAATCCTTAAGTTCAATGTTTTAGTGTCCATATGTCAACCTGATCTATATAATATGAATTGAAAAATTTTAAAATGAATGATACTTCTCCTGAAGAGCATTTCGGTCTTTTTATGGTGGCGCAGTGGTTGAGAATCTGCCTGCCAATGCAGGGGACACAGGTTTGAGCCCTGGTCTGGGAAGATCCCACATGCCGCGGAGCAACTGGGCCCGTGAGCCACAACTACTGAGCCTGCGCGTCTGGGGCCTGTGCTCCACAACAAGAGAGGGTGCGATAGTGAGAGGCCCGCGCACCGTGATGAAGAGTGGCCCCCGCTTGCTGCAACTGGAGAAAGCCCTCACACAGAAACGAAGACCCAACACAGCCAAAAATAAAAATAAATAAATAAATAATTTAAAAAAAAATTGGTCCTTTATTTAAAAAAAAAAAACAAAAAAACTCTGTTAGGAAAAAAGCACAAGTTTAGTAATTAAGCCCCTACATAGTACTTGGTACCCAGTAAATATCTGTTGAATGAATTAAAATTTCCGTGAATACTGAATGCCAGCCACAGGTTACTTGGAGATACACTAGGAAGGCTGAATGATCTGTTCTCCCAGGTCAGGGGAAGAATGAAGAAGACATTCTCCTTCTCATTCCACTAGAAAGTAAGCTCTTTGAGAATGCAGACCATGTCTTAGTCATCTTTTTACTTGTTGGCAAATGTGGAAGAATGTATCAGCGCATAGCATATATGTTGTACCTGTTGAATCAAGTATAAGAAAGCAATGAAAAATCTAAATTAGCCTGTCTTAGAATGACTAATAGTTTCGGCCCCAGACACTAATAAGGTGATAAAGCAATCAAGAGAAGGTGCTAAGACAATAAAGTTGTTAAAGAAAAGTAATTAAAGTGATATATCAAAGATACTCTGAGTCATGGATAGATTATCTACAGGACATGCTGGTACACTTAGAAAGCAAAGTACTACAATTTGACTGCTCTTGCTTCCACCTGCTGGTATAGGAAAGTAATTTTTAGATTGGGCAGAAAATGTTTAGCAGCTCTAGAAAGAAACCTTATGAAAAGACTGAACTTTCAAAGTGCTCTTGCCAAAGTTACACAGTACACTGCCCATAAACAGCCATTCACAAAAATGTACACCATGAACTCAGCTACAAACATACTGAGAACAGAGCAGATCTATCCTAAACATGCAGACATTCCAGTGGCCTTTATTCTGAGTAGCCTCCAGCATCTGATAAAGCCAAAAGCATTACCCATTTTCTTTTATTGTGCCATCCCATTTTGGTATTCACAAATGTAGCATTCAAATTGGATGACTAAAGTGACCAGTGCAACAATAATGGTCCAATCTTGGTCTTACACAGTGAAAACATACTATTTTGGAAACAGTACCACATAAACTCTCAGTTGTGTACAATTTCCTATATCAACGAGGCTTAAAAGTAGAATTAATTATATTATACAAAGGCTCCCTTAGGAATGAATGATTTACTTTCAACTCTTTCTTAAAATGTTAGTGACCCATTTAAAAAAAGGAAAAAAGGCAATTTTATTTTGGATTTTGGAATGTAATGGAAGTAAGTTCTTGTTTCCAAATTTCATTGTAAATAAATGAAAAGGGCCTCTTCAAAGTCATCTTTTCCAAGAAATAGAAATAAAAATTAAAAAATGTTAGAAAGAAACTGCTTAAGGTCTTTTTTTTTTAAACATCTTTATTGGAGTATAATTGCTTTACAATGGTGTGTTAGTTTCCGCTTCATAACATAGTGAATCTGTGTGACACTATGAATGCTTGTAATATTTCTACTCTTAATAAATAGAACTTTTAGGGCTTCCCTGGTGGTGCAGTGGTTAAGAATACGCCTGCCAATGCTCGACCATGGGTTTGAGCCCTGGTGGTCCGGGAAGATCCCACATGCGGCGGAGCAACTAAGCCCGCGAGCCACAACTACTGCAGCCCGCGCGCCTAGAGCCCGTGCTCTGCAACAAGAGAAGCCACCGCAATGAGAAGCCCGCCCACCACAACGAAGAGTAGCCCTCACTCACCGCAACTAGAGAAAGCCAGCGCGCAGCAACAAAGACCCAACACAGCCAAAAATAAAAAAAAATAAAAATAAAAAAATTTATAAAAAAAAATAAATGGAACTTTTACAAAAGGTTCATATCACTAAGTTATAAAGAATGAAGTAGAAAAATCTCAGGTTCTGAAAATAAGAAACAGAAGATAATAGTCTAATTGACTTGTATAGGACAAGTGGTTTAATAATTACAGGTTTTAAATAAAGTTATAATAAATGAACATGCAAAGACTTCTTTTCTTAAATCCTTTAACTGGCTTAAGAAAAGCCACCTGAGACCACAGAGCATCTAAAATCAAGTACTGTGTCACAAATGAAATCAAGACTTCTTCAATAATTCATTAGTAAAGGGTGTACCTACATACGTGGAAAACCACAACTCAAAAAGACATTCCACTTTTATTTTTCTCTAGGCGGATGAATCAATTGCTTCTGGCACATTTAATTGGTGTTTGGGGCATAATTTTCAGAATTGAAATGCTTAGTAAATTACTCAGGAGAGAGACTTCTCTCCTCAGTACATTATTTAATACTTAGCCTCTTTTTTTTTTTTTTTTTTTTTGGGTCATCTATGCATGGGTATTTTGTTGAGTGAATAATGATGCCTAAATCCTCTTCCTAGGCCTGGATAATAACTAGTTTGCTTTTATTTTTGAAGACTGGTTCAACCACAAATGGGTGTTTATTATTTTTACATGTGACAATGGTATTGTGATTATTTTTGAAAAAAAATTTTATCTCTTAGAGCTATTTATATACTGAAATACTTATGATTAAAGTAGTATCAATAAAATGTTGGGCATACGTTTAAAAATAATTGGAGGATGAAGAGGTATATGAAAAGAGATTGGCCATGAGCTGACAATTTTAAAGCTATACTAATTTCATGACTTCTATTTGTGGCTGAAAATTTACATAATAAAAAGTAAAATTTTAAAGCTATACTAATTTCATGACTTCTATTTGTGGCTGAAAATTTACATAATAAAAAGTAAAATTTTAAATTAAAAATAGCTCTAGTTGCTATTCTAACCTCAGACATGTGGTTTGAAAAACATAATAACTCAACATTAAAACAATACTCATGCTGACAAGCAGATTAAAAGGGATAATAATGGAGCAAATCCTAAGGGAAAACTAGAGCACACGTAAGAAGAAGCTAGAAGAAACTACAGCACAAAATATATTTGACCAGTAAATGAAGGTTCATAAATTCACAGTTGGAAGGGGCCTAAGAAACCAGCTGGTTCAAATCCTTTAATTTAGGATGAAGCTCAGTGATGTTAAGTCAAGTAATTAACTATACTTCACTGCAGATACAGTGAATGTTACATTATAAATGGATTATTAGAGAAGATTCAAAGTGATACTGCCTTCTAGTGTATCTAAAACTTGAGGCTGACAACTTTGGACATAGCTATCAGATGGCTGGCTTGCTACTTCATCTAGTTAATGAATAAGCTTCTAGTTGCTGTTTGGCCACTGCCACTACCATCAATAAGAACAGTGTCAAACATTTACACAGCCGGCACTGCTTTGCATATACTAACTCATTTATTCCTTTGAACAACACTGTGACAGAGACTCTATTTTATCTCCATTTCTAGAAATGATGAAACTGAGGCACAGAGAGGTCAAATAACTTATCCAAGGTCACACAGCTATAAGTGGTAACTCCGGCAGTCTTGCCCTGGAGTCAATGCTGTTAAATACTAAATCACCAATCACACCATTCACTTTGGCAGTTCTGCCATTCTCTTCAAGTTGCCCACAGTTATTAACCTAACACCTTGTCAGTGCCTGCTACTTTTCTTTACTCTCTCCTGTCCTTGTTGAGACAGACAGAGACATAATCAGAGGGCATGGTCCATGTGGCTCTGTGTTGACCCATGCCATATCCCAATTCTCCTGCTGGTCTGGCCAGCAACCCTTAGAAGCCAACTGTCATTTACTTATGTGAGAAATAAGTAAATCAACAGACTATGTGAGAAAGGAAAATAACAATGACACCTTGTATTTAATTTACTTCGAGATGGTAAAAATGATTTCAAATTCTTTGACTGTCTGTATATCAGAAGGCTATTCTTTAAAGCAGAGAAGAGAGTTTCCTCACCGATAAAAGATAAAAGGCAGGTTTTAAAAACACTTCCTAACAAAGATGAAGGATGAATAATTACCAACCTGAGGTCCTTGAGGTTTGGAAGTCACACTGAAAGCAAAGAAAAGCACCTACTTGAATATAATACAAAGTCACTTATGCACTTATGAAGTGCTAATTATGTCCATGCACTGTGCTGTTTTTTTAATGCATTATCTCATTTAATCCTCATTGTACAGATGAAGAAACCGAGGCAGAGAAAGGTTGACAATCATGCCAGAGTCACACAACTAAGTAAGTGGCAGGTCTGGGATGTGAACCAGGCAATCTTATTCCAGAGTCTGAAATCTTAACTATTTACTAAGCTCCTTCTTTCAATCCCCAAAAGTTATATTATTTCGCATAAGCCAAGCTGCTGCTTACCAACAGAACAACAGAGTTTCAGAACTGGAGGGTCTAGACTGAATCTTTCAACAGCAGCCCCACAACACTTGGTGAGACGAGGGTGGGAGGAGAGAGGGAGTCTAAGATGACCACTTTTGGCTTTGCATGGATGTGAGTGATAGCTAGAGGGTTCAGGAGGAGAAGCAGATTAGAATGTTTCCTTCTTTTTCTTTTTTGGGGAGAGAGTGGGAAGACTGGGGGAAATTGGAGCTTTACAGGCATGCAATTTTAGACATACTGAGTTTATAATGTCAGTAAGATATCCAAGTAGAGAAGTGGAGCATGCATTTGGAGCTCTGGGGGGAAGTAAGCACAGAGCTAGCTGCTGAAGATAAAAGATGAATAAGGCTTCAAGGACCCTACTGGCTAGTATGGCAGAAAAACATACTAAAATGAATGTAGCAGATACTTATTGATATTATGTGTATCAGACACAGATAACAACAATATCATGTAAATGCAATTACAGAATTATATACAAGATGTTACAGTTGGACAGAGAAACAATACACAGACTGGGAAGTCAGAGCAAGCTTCTTGGGGAGGGGGCATCAACAGGAATTATCCAGGGAAGGATGGGGTGTGGTGTGTGAAGAAGCATAAGGGCAAGCCTGGAATAGAGGACAGGATTAGCAAAGGCCTATTTTCAATCACTGGTATAGTGTATTGCAAGAATTACAACCAATTTGGAAGTTAGAAATGGGAATCAGAGGAAGATGAGGCTGGTGAGGTTGATAGGCAAGATTCCATGGGTTTATTTATGTCATGCTGGAGACCTTAAACTTTGTATCGAAGCCCTGAGTGAGAAGGTAAGATCTGTATTTTATTTATTTTTTTATTGAAGTACAGTTAATTTACAATGTTGTGTTAGTTTCTGGTATACAGCACAGTTATTCAGTTATACATATATATTCTTTTTCATTATGGTTTATTATAGGATATTGAATATAGTTCCCTGTGCTATACAACAGGACCTTGTTGTTTATCCATTCTATATAGAAGAGTTTGCATCTGCTAATCCCAAACTCCCAATCCATCCCTCCCCCACCCCCCTCCGCCTTGGCAACCGTAAGCTTGTTCTCTATGTGAGTCTGTTTCTGTTTCGTAGATAAGTTCATTTGTGTCATATTTTAGATTTCACATATAAGTGATATCATATGGTATTTGTCTTTCTCTTTCTGACTTACTTTCGCTTGGTATGATAATCTCTAGGTCCATCCATGTAGCTGCAAATGGCATTACTTCATTCTTTTTTTATGGCTGAATAATATTCCACTGCATATATGTACCATATCTTCTTTATCCATTCATCTGTTGATGGACATTTAGGTTGTTTCCATGTCTTGGATATTATAAATAGTGCTGCTGTGAACACAGGTGTGCATGTACAAGATCTGTATTTTAGCTAGGTATTCTAGCAGCTGTGGGAAGTATGAAGGGTCCGTTTTAGGAGGCAAAGGAGGCCAGTTAGGAGGCTTCAGTAATTTAGATGAACAACTAAATTAAAAGTGGTAGTAGGAGGCCTTCCCTGGTGGTCCAGTGGTTAAGACTCTGCACGCCCAATGCAGGGGGATGGGTTTGATCCCTGGTCAGGGAACTAGATCCTGCATGCTGCAACTAAGAGCCTGCATGCTGCAACTAAGAGCCCACATGCCGCAACTAAGATCCCGAAGATCCCGCACACAGCAACGAAGATCCCACGTGCCACAACTAAGACCTGGCACAGCCAAATAAATAAATAAATATTTTTAAAAAAAGTGGTAGTGGGAGTGGAAGAGGAAACAATGGGTTCAAGAAATATTCAAGAGGTAAAACTGGCAGGACTTTGTGAAAGACGGGATGTCATAGTTTCCAGTTTGGGTGGGTGGGTTGGTGGGTGGGACTGTAGCAAATGAACATAGCACATTTACCCTTGCAAATAGAAAATGCAAGAGCAAGGTCAGGTTTGGGGAAACACTACTAGGTAAGTTTCGGAAATGTTGATTTTTTTCAGTGCTTATGACATACGCCAGGGTATGAAACTGTGGTGATCTGGCAGTTGGATATATGAACCTGAAGGCAAGGAGAGGGCTCTGGGTGGGAGACATAGCTGTAGATGTATTCAGATGTACAGTTCTTAGAATGGACCAGGGCATCTAAGGACAGCATGTAGATAAGAACACTGGGGAAGTCTGGAACAGTATGGAAAGGAAAAGTGCATATCAGGTGGGTTGAGGGAAGGTTTCAGACAGCAGGGTGTGTGGGAGAGACTCCAGAATGTATGTCTGCTCAAAGAAAGGAGACAAAAAAAGAGATTTACAGTAGAAGTTAAGAATAGAAACTTGAGAAAAACTAGGGCTTGAGAGGCAAGTGTCAGGAAAAGGAAGCTTGAAAGAAATTTGAGGATTGCTTGTAATAAAGGAAAATTAGGAATTTGATTCTCTGGAAGTCAAGAAATCATGTGTGGTCAACAGTGTAAATGTTACATGGAGACCAAGCAAAGTCAGGACTGAAAAATATCCACTGCATTCGGCAACTAACACCCAAGACTTAAAGTGTCATCTGATTAGTGGCTCTTTCCTCTCTTGTTCTTTGGCAGCCACATCAAGCTGCTAATTCATACTGAAACCGAAAACAACTCAAGGTTCTAAGTTTTTCCCATGTGCTGCTCTTACATCAGCCTGCTCTCAGACAGGTGATGTGTTTAGCTTAAATATAAGACTTCATATTTGATACTATTAAGAATCTCCTCCCGATTAGAATGGTGTTATAGTGAGTTGAGATCCTCTGGAACTTTAATTTTTCACTACTAATTTCATTAGTAGGTCATTTATATCCTCCCCCCAGTGACTGATAAAGCATTTGTGACTTTCAATATTCACAAGTATAGACAGTCCTTGAATTACAGTGGCTAGACTTAAGATTTTTGACTTCATGATGCTGTGAAAGCGATACGCATTCAGTAGAAACTATACTTCAAACTCTGAATTTTGATCTTTTCCCAGGCTAGAGATACATGGGACGATACTCTGTCATGATGCTGGGCAGTGGCAGTGGGCCACAGCTTCCAGTCTGCCATGCAATTATAAGGGTAAACAACCAATACGCATACAACTATTCTGTAACCACACATTTCTGTGTTTTACTTTCAGTAGCGTATTCAACAAATTACACGAGACATTCAACACATTATTATAAAATACGCTTTTGCTAATGTAAGTGCTCTGAGAACATTTAATGTAGGCTAGGCTAAGCTATGATGTTTGGTAGGTAGGTGTATTAAAAGTATTTTGACTTTTCAACTTAAGATGCGTTCACGGCGACATAACCCCACTGTAAGTTGAAGAAGATCCCTAGTCAGTTCTTAATTATCCAAGTCCTTAGGGCTTCCCTAGTGGCGCAGTGGTTAAGAATCTGCCTGCCAATGCAGGGGACACGGGTTCGAGCCCTGGTCCGGGAAGATCCCACATGCCGCGGAGCAACTAAGCCCGTGCGCCACAACTACTGAGCCTCCACTCTAGAACCTGCGAGCCACAACTACTGAGCCCGTATGCTACAACTACTGAAGCCCGCGTGCCTAGACCCTGTACTCCGCAACAAGAGAAGCCACTGCAGTGAGAAGCCCGCGCACTGCAACGAAGAGTAGCCTCCACTCGCCGCAGCTAGAGAAAGCCCGCACACAGCAACGAAGACCTAACACAGCCAAAAAAAAAAAAATCCAAGTCCTTAGAACTATTTTCTTCTACCTTGAATGGAAGGGAGCAAATTATAAGTTACTATGTACCCACTTGGAATCAAGCACTGTGCTAGATGTTCTCACATAGGATGGTTCCTGCACTCCTTACAAAAACTGTAAGAGGTAGTAAATGTTATCTCTATTTTCGGGATGAAGAAACTGAAGCTTAGTGAGATTACACAAGCATTTGAAACCAGGTCTGCCTCCAACGCCACGTGGTTTGCAAATTCTCTCTTTTTTATTAAATGTATTTTTTTTAAAGATTTTTTTTGACGTGGACCATTTTTAAAGTCTTTATTGAATTCGTTACAATACTGCTTCTGTTTTATGTTTTGGTTCTTTGGCCCTGAGGCATGTGGGATCTTAGCTCCCTTACCAGGGATCGAACCTGCACCCCCTGCATTGGAAGGTGAAATCTTAACCACTGGACTGCCAGGGAAGTCCCTGCACATTCTCTTTCCCTTTTGTTTCTTTTTTTTTGGTGTAAATCTCTACATACTGAGCTTTGTTCTTTTTCCAGCTTTATTGAGCTATAATTCCCATATAACATTGTATAAGTTTAAGGTGTAGCACATTCTCTTCCTTGGAGTCATTTCATTAGTTTTTACCATGTTTGCCTTGGACACTCAACTTACTCAATGTGCCTATTTCTAAATTCAGGTAAACAGTCTGAAGGGAAGAGAACTCCCTCCCCTGGTCTTCACACATCCAAATCCTACCACCCTTCCAGGACCAATTATGACCTTGCCGCTTCCTTTTATCCTGAAAATAATCTCTCCTTCCTCTGAACTCCCATATCAATTTCTCTATTACTCTCTGTGGTACATATCACCCTCCATCTTGTATTCTAATTATTTATGTATGTGCCTTATCACCCTTACTAGCCGGTACTGCCTTGGCCTTTTAAGAAAGATCAGAATAAGAAATTGCCCATACAAAGTCTACTGATGCATTTACTATGTAAGTATTCTTGAGGCTATTATTCATTGCATTCACTCAACTTCCCCTATATAACCCACATGATAAATTTATCTCACGAACAGTACCAGGAAAAACTCTGTTTCTGATAACTTTTAACGGTATGTTTTCCTTTTGCCTTTACTGCCAGAAAGTTAACAGTTCTGAGCCCAGTTAAAAGAATTAGACTGACTCTAATGTTTAAAAAAATTTTTTGCCTAACATTCTTTTCCCTTTATTAATCTTAAGGTGTATTTTTAAGGTAAGCAATCACAAATTAATTATGGTAAAGAGGGGGAGTATAAAGTAAATTTCAACGAGCAAATATTGGGCTGGCCAAAAAGTTCGTTCGGGATTTTCCGTAACATTAACTGCATTCAGTTAATATTTGTGACATGAGTGAATGAAGATTTGAAAGTTATGTATAGGTTTCAATCAACCACATTCTACTATCTGTCATTTCTGTAACTTTACAATTTTTCAGTGGCATTAAAAACATTTTTAATGAGCTGTTATACACCTTACTGAGCAGCCTTGGGTCCTTTTTGCCATTCTAAGCAAGTTTTTCTTGTTTTTATTTCCCTTCAGTTTCTTCTGTGCAGTTATGGGAGTATGGTACTTATAGCACAGGGTCTAGATCTAATAGAACAGAAATGAGATATGTTCCAGTATATGAATCCACCATCATGACTCTTTTGGGTTCTCCTGGGTACTTCTTCCACCAAGTAGGGCAAGCTGCATGTCATTACCTTCCTGGTCTGAACAACAAGTTAAGTATTTTGGCTTTTCTCAGGATTATGCTCTGCTTAATGTCATGTGTTTTTCCAGTGCCAAGTAACTCCCAGGTCATACAAGTCCAAAGAGTCTGGTTTCTCTGCCCTGGGCTGACCCCAGACCCACTCATGAGAAGTTCAACTTCTGTTACTTCTCAGCTTGGTTGCTTCTGACCCAGTACTTCAGAAACTAGCACCTCTTTCAACTTCTTTCATATCCAGGTTGACAATGTAGAATGAGCTTTGCTATTAATATATTAATGTATATTAATATACAGAGTATTCATTAATTAGACTATTAATCTACAGATCCACCAACTGGTCTGTAAGGCACCAAGTCACTATTTGAATGCCCCCAGTGGTGACAAGGGAATATGACAAAGATCATGTCTTTTAACATATGGCTTCTCTTCTGCCTCATACCACCTAGTATATACTCAAAATTCCTATGAGTCTGTTGGTTAGGTTAGCTTCCTACTGTGTATTACTCTACTCTGTAATTTTTTATTACACGACTACACCTAAATTAATACTTAGACATAAATTTCCTCTTGCAACTTTTTTTTTTTGCATAAAGAAATTCACAATGAGCTATTTCATATAGGGTTTGAAACATTTACTTCCTACTAGAAGTTATACTGTCATTGTCAATATAAAAATGTCAAATCTAGGCCTTTCATAAACATGAAAACAGCTCAAACGCATTAGTAAACACAGCAATACATAAAAAACCAAGAGATACCATTTTACAACCTTGGATTGGTAAAAGGTCTGACAACACCAAGAATTGCTAAGGATGGAGGATCAATGGCTACTCATGAAGGATATACAGCGAGAGGGAGTAAATTAGCATCACCACTTTGGAAAAGAATTGGACATCATTTGGTAAAGTTGAGAATGTACATATGTCCTACAAACCCAGCAATTTTTCTTAGGTCTTCCCCTTGCACATATGTATCAGGAGAAAATACAAGAATATTCATAGCAGTATTGCTTATAATAGCAAATAACTGGGAACAACCCACTGACAAGAAAATGGATAATAAATTTTGGAATGGTCACACAAGGAAAGATCTAACAACCAAAAAAATGAACCACAGCCATGTCAAACTAGTTCCATCGTGTGAAACTAAACCATATATTGCTTAGGGAAACATATATTTGTGATAACATTTTAAAGAAAAGCAAGAGGACAATAAATGTAAATTCAGGACAGTGGTTATCTCTCTGGGATAAGGAGAAGAGATATGGTTGGAGAGGGGCACAGAAGAGCCTTCAAAGATGCCAGAAATATCTTTTTAGATATATATACCTTTTCTCATTCTTTTAACTACATATATATCTATTACATTTTATGTATAATATTTTATAATAAGTTTTAAGATGAATGACAAGTATTAGGAAAGGTGGAAAGGTAGGGGAAGAGAAGCATACTCCGAATAAGATATTAACATGTGTTAATTTAATGCCAGGAGATGAGGATATGAATTCTCTGGCTGAAACGTTGAGTAAGAGAAGCCGGGAGAGTTAAGTCATGGTCAGACTGTATAGGGCTTTATAAACCATATGAAAGAGTTTTGATTTTATCCTAAGATTCATGGCAATCAAAAGAAGAATTTTAAACTGAAGTGTGGCACATCACATTTGCGTTTCATAAGGATCTCTGTTTTCATAAGGAAAGTATATTAGTAGGAAGCAAAAATTGAGGCTGCGACTGATGATGACGATTTGGATTATAGCAGTGGTACCTCGAATAGAGAAAAGAGAAAGAATTTGAAGACTTGGGAGTTGACGGAAAAGTTACAGAGAGAAGAAGGCCAGGAACAGCTCCAAGGCTTTTGACTTGGGTAACTGGTGACATTCACTGAGACAGAGGACAATGGCAAAAGAGAGGATTTACAAGGGAATGCTGTATAGTTTAGGATAAGGTGGTGCTGAGATTAAACAATAACATAACAGATGCTCAGTAAATATTTGTAAAATGAAAAAGTGACTGAATATGAGACCTTCAAAAAAGCTGTCCAACTGGTAGTTGGAATCTACTATCATTCATTTTCTTCTCGTTTGCATAAATAATTTGTGTTTCTTTATGTTGTGTCTTGGCAGAAAATTCCTATGAGGATGTGAAAGCTGTATAAATATATAATTTTCAGTGTTAGAATAAGATCTAACAATGTAGCCTTATAGTATATATGTCATGCTTTGTGGCAAGCAGGCGTCAACTGAGAGCTATGACTGTTTCAGTCCCTACAACCCTGTCTACGATGTGAGGTAGAAAAAGAATTTTCTCTTGGTCTTGACAGCAAATAAGATTAGGTATCAAAGATACCAGCTAAGTGTGGCTGAGAAATAAGAGGGTGCCCTTTCGAATGCTAAGCAGGAGGTATAGATAATCTCAGAGTAGGTGGAAAAGGACAGGGTCTTCCAAAATAAGCTATGGTAAGTCAGAAACCCATATTTTGTAAGCTGGACTTTCTCTTATACTTACTGCAGTTTCTGTGTTGATTTCCTTTTGTTTCACTTAATAATAAGAAAATGTCTTTCAAAAAAATGTCAGTCTTCATGATAGAGAAAGGGTTTAACTGTGAAAAATGAAACATAAGAGTACTAGAAGAAATGTAGGTGATTTAAAAAATTTATAATCCTGGGGTAGGAAAGGGCTTTCTAGGCATGACACCAAAGGCAGAAGTCATAAAGGAAAAAAGACTGATATGCCTTATTACAGTAAAAATTTAAACTTCTGTAGGGCAAAAAAGCAAAAAGCAATAACAATCTACCCCAAATTTCAAAGACAAGAAAAGTCTGCAACATCTATGAAGGGCTCTTACAAATTAATAATCTCAATCTGAAAACCCCAAAATACAACTAGGCAATTCACAAATGTAAAAATAATAGCTAATATTTATTGAGCTTTTATGTGCCAATGTGGCAGACTAATCACTAAAATGGCCTCCACCCCTCTATGTATCTATGTCTTCCTATAATTTGAGTTTGCTGTTCCCTTCCATCAAAAGACAGGGTCTATTTCCCCATTTCTTGAATCTGGGCTGGCCTTATGACTTGCTTTGGCCAGTCCAGTAAAATGTGGCAGAGCTGACGGCCTTCCAGTTCTAAGCCTAGGCCTCAGGAGGTCTTTTTACAATCCCACGCTCATGGAACCCTGCCCTGCCATGACAGCAAACCACTTAACCTCCTGTACGATGGGAGATAATGTGAAAGAGAGCCAAGTGGCTGCAGCTTTGGCCATCCTAGATCCCCAAACATGTAAGAGAGCTCAGCCAAGATCATCAGAGCTTCCTACACAACCCATGGGTGATTGGAGGTGCAGAATGAGCCCAGTCAAGACCAAAAAAAATGCCCAACAAACATGTAGATTTGTCAGCAAAAATAAACATTTATCATTGTACTCCAACAGAGATTTAGTTTGTTATACGGCGTTACTGTGGCAATAGTAATGGATTTAGCCAGGCAATGCTCTAAGTGCTCTATATTTATTATGTCTCAATCTTAAAAAGGTGATGTGAGTTAACAGAAAATATATTACATATTGTTCTCTGCCCCTGGTTCCTGGCACAGCACTCCTAAAACCCTTGTAATTTCCTAAGTGATAAGAGCATCTTTTGTTCTAATATTTGGTCTCTGACCCTGGTTCCTGACACAGGGCTCCTGAAACCCTTATAGTTTCCTGGGTGATAGGACTGTCTTTTGTTCTCATGAGGTGAGTCTGGGTGGGCTCCTGGATGAGGGCTGGTCACTAGAAAGACCAAGCTATGATTAAAAGCTTGGAATTTTCAGCCTTACCCCCCATTCTCTTGAGAAGGGAGAAGGACTGAAAATGGAGTTAATGATTGATCATGCCTACCTGATGAAGCGGCCATAAAATCCCTTCAGAGAGCTTCCAGTTCAAAGAACACATCCACACTGGGAGGGTGACACACCCCAACTCCAAGGGGACAGAAGCTCCTGCACTCAGGATCCTCTAAGACCTTGCCCTATGTATCTCTTCATCTGGCTGCTCACCTGTATCCTTATAATATCCTTTAATAAACTGGTAAATGTTAAGTAAGTGTTGGGCTTCCCTGGTGGCACAGTGGTTAAGAATCCGCCTGCCAATGCAGGGGACACGGGTTCGAGCCCTGGTCCGGGAAGATCCCACATGCTGCGGAGCAACTAAACCCGTGCGCCACAACTACTGAGCCTGCGCTCTAGAGCCCGCGAGCCACAACTACTGAGCCCGCGCACCACAACTACTGAAGCCCGCATTCCACAACTACTGAAGCCCGCGTGCCTAGAGCCCGTGCTCCACGAGAAGCCACCACAATGAGAAGCCCACACACCACAACGAAGAGCAGCCCCCACTCGCCACAACCAGAGAAAGCCCACACGCAGCAACGAAGACCCAACGCAGCCAAATTTATTAATTAATTAATTAATTAAAAAAAATTTTTTTTAATGTAAGTAAGTGTTTCCCTGAGCTCTGTGAACTGCTCTAGCAAATTAATCAAACCCATAGAGAAGGTTGCAGGAACCTCAGATTTACAGTTTACAGGACTGTAAATCTCACGTGACAACAGGGACTTACAACTGGGGTCTGAGTCGGGTGGGGGCAGTCTTGTGGGACTGAGTCCTCAAGCTGTGGGATCTGATGCTATCTCCAGGTAGAAAGTGGCAGATTTGAGTTAAATTACTGGACACCCAGTTGGTGTTGCAGAGAATTGCTTGTTGTGGTGAAACACCTCCAACACATTTGGTGATCAGAAGTGTCAGAAGTGAAGTGTTCTGTGTGAGTAGTAAAGGAGACTCACAGGGGAAGGGAGAACTAGGTTTTCTAGTACAGGTGAGTATAATTTTCCCCTCTCTTGTCTCATCTCCCAGTCTATTTGAGGCACAGGATCACCTTCTCAGGGAGCCCTTTCCTGTCAAATCTATAATGTTGTTCCCACCAATACATACTGGGTAACCCCCTTTGCTGCGTTACTTTTGCTCTTAGCACATTTCCCCATTTAACATACTCTATATTTCCCTTAGCTGTCTCTTCTGCGAAGGTACGGACACAGGGATTTTCGGCTGCTTTATTCAGTGCTGTATCCCTAGACTAGAATACAGTTTGGCACATAATAGATGCTCAATAAATATGTGGTGAGTGAAGAAATCAGCCAATCAATTCCCAATTTATGGATGAGGAAACAGACACAGAGAAGTTAAGTAACTTTGCCTGAGATCACAGTGCTAGTCAGTGGCAGAGCCAGAATACAAATTTAGGCAAACTGGCTCCAGATTACTATAGCCTGTCTAGACTAGTCTAGACTACTGGGCTACATGCCTTCCTAATGCAGAGCTTGGCATATACATATGTACCCAGTAAACATCAATTTCCTTGGTTCTTCAGATTTTAATCTAGGTGCCTCATGGAAGTTCTGTGCTTTGTCTTAATGAAAGAGGTGACAGAACAACAACAATAATAAAAATAAATCCTCCTTTACAACTTTTAAAAATCCATTTTTATAAACAATCTCAGTCTAGCTTTTGATAATGTACCTAAAACCTTTTCTTTATTAGTCGATTTTTCTTTTTCTAGCACCATTGCTCTAAAAATTGGGGGCATATATCTATTGGATTTGGGGTAAGAATTTCAATTTTATTTAATTACAGTCAGATATATAAATATTGCTAAATTTATGAATGACTGTAATTTAACTTGTCTAAGACTTCCCATATGAATAAATTCTCACATCAGACAACAAACAACTTTTATTATAAGAGAAGTTTCCACTTATCAAATTGGTAAGGATAAAAAATATTAAAATGCTCAGTGTTGGTAAAGGTGTAGGAAAGTAACATCGCATATTCTGCTGGTATAAGCATAATTTGGTAGAAACATTTTGGAGGAGAATATGTAGTAAGTACCAAAAGCCTGAAAGATACACATACCATCTGATGTACAAATTCCATTGCTAAGGACTCATACTATGGAAATAATTAAGGACTTAGGAAAAAACTTGATAGCTAGAATGTTTATCTAAGCACTGTTACTCATAGCATGAAGTTGGAAATAGTTGATATATCCAAAAGTAGAGATTAACTGGATTATCATACATCCCCAAATGGACTACATTATAGGTGTTTACATTATGGAATGATGTTTGTATTACAAAAAAACTATAATAGAATAAGTATTATATAATCTCATATTTGTTAAAAAATATGTCTCTACACGGGAAAGATTTTGGAAGCTATTAATAATTGGTTCTTCTGGATGGGTGGATTGTGTATATTTTCTTTTGCTTATCAATATTTTCTAAGTTTTCTACAAGGAACATGCATTGCTCTCATAATTTCACAAACCAAGTTGCTTTTTTTTAATTGAAAGAGTAAACTAGGGCTATTATAGCTATAATTTGGACTAAGTACTGTTAAATCACTTCTCTCATTTTTTTGACCATGCCATCCATCCCTTACTCCATAATGTACATCAGATTTTGCTTGGCTCACATGCTCTGCAATCTGGCCTCTAGGAGGGGAAATTCTTTTGGTTTAATCGTTATGGCAATAAGAGTTGAAAGAAATCTTCGATGTCATTTAATCTAGTCCTTTTCATTTTACAAAATAAGGAATTCAAGAGAAATCCGGGAAATTGGGTGATTTAATTAAGGTCACAAGGTTAGTTGAACAGCAACTACAATTCAATCTCCAGATCCCCAGTCTACTTGTTCTCAAGAAATTGGCTAAATACCCCCATCAATGATCCTGGCTGCAAAGCTGGCTTTGGGAAACGGGTATATAGCAACTATAACAACAGGAAAACGCAAGAGAAATCATAAGCCAGTTGAGTAAAAACCTAGTTACTCATATAACACTAAAATGAATTCCCAAGTGTCAAAGGAAATAGGAAAACAATCGGGAGTACATAGAGGGCCTTCCATGTGGTCGGTCAAGTACTGACTCCTTTAGGAAGATACAGATTTTGAAACAGAGATTCTGCGATTAAGTCACTCACAAGAACCATGGGTGGATGACTACTACTACTGTAGAGTATGTTGATTAACTGCAATATATGCCCTTAAGTAACAAAATAGTTAATATATTTACGGTAGATTGCTAGCTTCTAAAAAAGTAATAATTGTACGGCTTTTTACATTTATTTTCTTCCATGCATAAACAAAGAATATGCATAACACATACCAGTGGTTCTCAAAATGTGGTCTGCAATCCCATGGGGAGTGGTTCTTGAGACCATTTCAAGGAGTATGTGAGGTTGAAAGTATTTCATAAAAATACTAAGACACTATTTACCTTTTTCACTTGGTTGACGTCTGCACTGATGGTGAAAAGCAATGGTAGATAAAATTGTTGGCACCTTAGAACAAATCAAGGCAATGGCACCAAACTGTCTTAGTAGTCATTATATTCTTCACTGTCACTCCCTCATGCTAAAAACAATGTGAATTTCACTTTAGAATGTCCTTGATGAGATAGTAAAAATTATTAATTTTATTAAATCTCAACCATTAAATATATGTGTGGCAAAGTAGGCATAAAGTGCACTGGCTGCATACCTGAGTACAATGGTAGTCCAGAGGATTTGGTTGTGCAAATTAAAAGCACTTGTGCAATTGACTGAATTGTGAACAGAAATAGCTGCTTTTCTCATGGAACACCATTTATACTTGAAAAAATGACTGACAGACAAACCATGGTTACTCAGACTTAAGTGTTTCGCAGAAATCCTCTCAAAAAAGGAACATAGTAAGGCTGTCACTTCAAGGAAAACAACTGATAGTATTTGTTACCGATGATAAAATTTCAGCTTTCAAATGAAAATCAGAATTTTGAAAAATTGTATCTGCCACCATGAGCTTGCCAGCTTTCTAGTATTTGAAGACTTTTATGATGGGATGATGATATTAAGGAATATGATTATTTGATAATGTAAAATATGTCAACATTAGGAAGCTATGTATAACACAGTGAGCCACTATTTTCCAAATGAATAGTGTCTGATATTACAAAATCATGCATAGATAAGACTCATTCCAAGTGTAAGACAGCCTATGGATTTTAACGTAACAGTAAGAAAAAGTACGTTGATAGTTTCATATTTCACATTGCAACCATTCTTAAAAAAACTACCCCTTGTCAAACTTTGATGTGATATCAAAGAATACCCATGATTATCTAAAAAGTCTATTAAAATTAAAATACTTTTCTTTTTCCAACTATATGACAGGTGGGATTTTCTTCATCTTCTTAAACCAAAACGAACCAGTGCAACAGAATAAACACGGAAGCAGATGTAAGAATCCAGCTACCTTCTATTAAGTCACACATTTGTTTTGCAAAAACACAAAACAATGTCACTCCTAGGATGGTTCTTATTTAAAAATAAATAAATAAATAAAACAAGTGTTGATGAAAATGTGGAAAGACTGGAACTCTTGTGCTTTGCCAATAGAGTGTAAAATGGTACAGCTGCTGTGGAAAACAGTAAGGTGGTTCCTCAAAAATTAAACAAAGAATTATCATGTGATCCAGTAATCCCCCTTCTAGGTACCTATCCCAGAGAATTGAAATTAGAGACTTAAACAGAAATGTGCATGCCAATGATCATAGCAGCATTACTCAAAGTAGCCAAAAGGTGGAAACACCCAAAGTCCATGGATGAATGAGTGGACAAATAAAATGGGGTATATCCATACAACAGAATACTACTCAGCCTTAAAAAAGAAGGAAATTCTGACACATGCTACAACATGGATGAAGCTTAAAGACATTATGCTAAGTGAAATAAGCCAGTCGCAGAAGAACGGATATTGTAAGATTCCCCTAGTATGAAGTACCTAAAGTAGTCAAATTCAAAGAGACAGAAAGAATAGTGGTTACCAAGTACTGGAAGAGGGGATAATGAGAAGTTTCAGTTTGGGATGATGAAAAAGTTCTGGAGATGGATAGTGGTAATGATTACATAACAATGTGAATGTACTTAATGCCACTGAATTGTGCACTTAAAAATGATTAAAATGGGGGCTTCCCTGGTGGCGCAGTGGTTGAGAGTCTGCCTGCCAATGCAGGGGACACGGGTTCGAGCCCTGGTCTGGGAGGATCCCACATGCCGCGGAGCAACTGGGCCCGTGCGCCACAATTGCTGAGCCTGCGCGTCTGGAGAGGCCACGATAATGAGAGGCCCCGCGCACCGCGATGAAGAGTGGCCCCCACTTGCCACAACTAGAGAAGGCCCTCGCACAGAAGCGAAGACCCAACACAGCCATAAATAAATAAAATAGTGTTAAAAAAAAAAAAAAGATTAAAATGGTAAATTTTATGTATATTTTACCACAATTAAAAAAAAAAACCCAAAGGAAAAAAAGCCACAATATCACTCTTCTCACTGATTTTTTTGGAGATGTTTTGGAAAATAGTTATTTTTTGTTAAAAATGTTATTTATGCATGTAATGAATTTATTACTGTTTTAAAAATAAACTAATAAATACTTAAAAAATCTCCCCGGTTTCATTTCTAATATGGTAAATATGGAAAGATATAACCCACATAAACAGAAGCTCTTAGGTCCTCAGCAATTTTTGAGTGGTAAAGAGGTCCTGAGACCAAAAAGTTTGAGAACTACTGTCATATATGAAATTTATTCTCTCTTCTCACACCTGCGTTAAAGGAAGATATGTATTTCTTCATTTGTTGGTATAGCTTCATTTGAGAGCTATACCACTTGCAGCCTGCAGACTAAAAGGACAGTCTGAAATATGGTCAAAATCATCACATTAACTCTTTATGATCACTACTGTCCCCAGATGCGCCCAAACTATAAGGACTGAGCAGCCTAAAGCTCCACACAGATGAGTGGCAACGTACAACAGAAAACTGATAAAAAGCTTACAGGCTGATTGCTAGGTTCTAAAGTGGTTTTATAAGGATCTAGCAAGAAAAACACATTTCCCTTTTTCTGTTGGTTCTTCATTCAGATTTTCGGTTCAAAGCTAGATTTGGGAATGCGGGTGGTAGTGGCATTGTTTCTGAAAACCATTCCATCCAGCGCATCCGTGCAAAGAATTTAATTCTCTCACCATCTTGCTACTGGTCTATGGCACAGGGGTGTGGCGAGGGCGCTAAGGAAGCAGTCTAAAACAGCAGCTGGGGCTGCACCAAACCGTGTCCAAGCAATCATTTCCTCCATTTGGGGCCAACTCAATTAGCCCCGGCCAGAGGCCGAATGTTTTATGGGAAGTAAATAAAAAGGAAATTAGAAAGCATGGACGGAAATAAGCAGCAAAATCATAGCGGCTTCATCTTGTGCGAGTGTTAAACGATGTGTATGCTAACGATGTGCATGAGGGGTAAATGAGAATTGTTATTCGAGTCTACAGCTGCTGGCACTGTTAACGACAGGTCTGCAGTTCTGGATGGGGACGAAAGTCAAATGATTTTCTTATCCCGACCATCTTTCTGCCATTCGTTTTGGGCTGGGCCTGGGACCAGTCTCACTGCTTTCAGCTGAGGCAGTCCCAAACAAAGGGGAATGGACGCCCTCTCAAGGGAGCGGATGAAGGAAAAGTGGCCCCAAGTTCCCGCGCCAGGTGTCCCTCGGGGTAGACCATGCGGACTGTGGGGGGGGAGGGTTCCAGAAGCGTCGGAGGGGTGCTGTCTGGAAAGGCTGGGAGGAGGCGCCTGGCAGTGACGGGGCAGAAGACCCCGCTCTGCCCAAGGTCAAGGTTAACCCGCGCACGGGAGGTACCTGTGGAGGCTTCGCACAGCCGAAAAGCACTGGGCGATCATGGGAGCGCCGAAAGGCGACGGCGGCTGAGGGCGCGCTGTCCTCCGCTTTGGGGGTGAGGGATTCGGGACGCCGGGAAGCCGCGCGGCGGCCTAGCAGAAGAGGCAAGAGCGGCGGCGGCAGCGAGCTCCGCCTGAACCCTCCCACGTGCGGCAGCCCCACGCCGGCGCCCACTTCAGCTCCGCCCCGGCCCCGCCCCGGCCTGCGCCCTGCCCCGCCCCGCGCCCGCTCCGCGTCCCGCCCTGTGCGTCTTGCAACGCCCCGGGGGCGGTTCTGGCGAGGCTCATCAGCCGGGTTGAAGCGCACAGCTGGGTGGGCTAAGAGGTGGCGGCCGTCTGGGAGCTGGGGAAGTTTGGGCCACCGCTCGCAGTGCTGCGCTTCGAAGCCAGGCTCAAGCCCGGAGAACGAGGGGGCGGCGGACCGACTTACGGACGCCCTCGGGCCCGCTGCCACCGTCTCGCGTCCTCTTCCCTGGTAAGGGGCTTCTGTATGGGAGGGGTCCGTCTCCCGCCGCCCCAGACCGGGCCTGCACCGCGCACCCGCAGCAAACCCCGTCAGGGCCAAGGCGAGGCCTGGGTACCGAAGGGAGGGAGATGGAGGTCGATGTACTCTGGGGAGAGGAAGCGGGAGAAGCCCGGAGGAGGTTGCCCTTCTCCATTTCCCCTCGCACCCCCGCTCCCCTCCCCCCCACCCCATTCTCTTTTCACCATTTTGCCCTGGGGCCTTATTTAGTACTTGCAACCCCGTGGCCTATTGGCTGGACTCGCTTTTAAAATAAGCACACAAATAATAAACGTGCTAGTGGTGGGTACCACACCCTGGCTTTGAATTAGGGAACCTGGGGAGCAGATGGATGATTCGATTTAGTGGAAATAAGCCATTAATGCCTGATGGCCCTGCGCCACCGTTTGGATGCGATAGTATTCCATGTGAATGAACATGACCCAGAGCTTCCAGTTTGTCCACGAGAGCACAGCTACTGCAGAGAGCATTGGCCGGTTTGTAGTATCCATCGACTTAGGCAATGATTTTCTGACATGTCTGTTGATTAAATAGAAATGCCGTTTTTATTAAAAATGACACTCAATGGCTGAACAACCTTTCCCTAATATATTTCCTCATCACATAACTGTCTCCACCTACAAAAGTAGGTGGAGTGTAAATTGTGCATACATTTGAAAAAAATCTCATGAAACAGGGGAAAATACTCAGCGTGGATCAGCTTCTGAGTCAGCAGTATGAAATCTCCCTCAATTTAGTACTAAAGCCTTTTGGGGATTTCTATATCTGTATCTATACCCCTGTCCTTTTCTGGATCTGTACCATATACACTGTTAAGATACAGTGAACTATTCAGTGAGAATCTAAGCTATGTTGTACATGTTTTGAGAAAGATTTTACTTTTGCAAGTTTTAACATAACCTAATATTACTGGGTGTAAATGAAAATGTCATACATTAGCATATCTATACTTTGTGCTCTCTTGACTCTTTAAAAAGAAAGGAGTGAAGATAGTACAGGCTTTTTACTTTTAATGTAATTTATGACCCTTGTGATTTATAATCTTCACTGATTCTTTAAAATTACTTATTTCAGTGTTTTCCTTTTTCTTATCAAGGAAAAGTGTTTAAACTCTAAAAATGTCATCCATCAAGCACCTAGTTTATGCAGTTATTCGTTTCTTACGGGAACAAAGTCAGATGGATGCTTATACTTCAGATGAGCAAGAAAGTTTGGAAGGTAGGCACCTGTTCTCTATGTTCATTTGTGTTATAAGTAAAGACTAAAATAGTTATAAGCGTGACTTTATGATCTGTTGTATCAAAATCAGAACATTTTGTTGATTTTTCAAGGAGAGAGACCTTACAATAAGGTTATGGTGTTTTCATTCTCTGAGGCTTGTTTTGTTTTTTTCAATTAACAACAAGAGGACTATTGTTTTTTATTTATTTTAAAAATTATTTTATTTTATTTATTTTTGGCTGCATTGGGTCTTGGTTGCTGCACTTGGGCTTTTGGCGAGTGGGGGCTACTCTTCGTTGCGGTGCGCGGGCTTCTCATTGCGGTGGCTTCTCTTGTTGCAGAGCACGGGTACTAGGGCACACAGGCTTCAGTAGTTGTGGCTCGCGGGCTCAGTAGTTGTGGCTTGCGGGCTCCAGAGCACAGGCTCAGCAGTTGTGGCGCACGGGCTTAGTTGCTCCGTGGCATGTGGGATCTTCCCGGACCAGGGTTCGAACCCGTTTCCCCTGCATTGGCAGGTGGATTCTTAACCACTGCGCCACCAGGGAAGCCCAACTATTGTTTATTTATTGAACAACTATTATGTGTCAGAACTATGCTACTCATATTGTAGGGAAATTTTTCTCCACAGTAACTGTTAAGTTAGATATTATCCGCATTCAACAGATAAGTAAATGAAAGCAGATAAAGTAATATAACACAGCTAATATGTGACAAAGCTGAGATTTAAATCCTGGTTCTTACTTTGAAGATCTTGTTGTCTCTTCCTAATAGGAAAGCATCCAGTTTAGAGTCAATATATGAAAACACCTTAGTCATCATAAAAGCACTATGCAAGTCTAATAATTATATCACTATTAAGCTCTGATAACTTCCTCTTGGGGGACTTGAAATAAGAGGATTTCACCCTTGTCTATGTTAGCTTTAAATATTAGATTCAGTAATCTGTAAAGTTGAGCAGGACTTGGATGATAGCATCACATGTTTCCTTGACACCATCTTTTCTGCTTCATGTTTATGCATTAGAAAATTTAAATTCAGTATAGCCGTAACAAGATAGAATTCTGCAGCTGGGCTTGTGGAGGTTCAATGAGCCCAGCTTCCTTGTGGCCTAAAGATTTAATTATTGCAATGAGACAGTACATTTGAGAGAATTTAATAAAAGTACAATTTGAATTGCCCATCTTGAGCTGTTTCTCCTCTAAAGGGGACACATCTATTAATTTCAACAAGTACTTCCCTTGTGAATATGCTTTTAGGAAGTTGGAATGAAAATTGGGCATTTGCTCTAAATCTGCTTGCAATCTGGTGAGATTATCTTTCCAGGTGGCAGTGAAAGGAGCTGCTGACACACAGTTGGAGATTGCAATCAGTCCATTAGGGTCTTTTTGTCCTCCTTTATGGTTAGACTATGTGAAGATAAAGGCGACTGGTTATCTAAGGAAAATGTTGTTTATGGTGCTCTGTAGCAAACAGATAAATGGAATCATTTAATAAAAGATGTTTTTTTCTCATCAAAGGCAGTATAATACTTTTAAGGGCCAGAAAGAAAATTGAGAGTTTTTTAAAAACCAAGATGTTGTGTCCTATTTTTAGGATGGTATTTGGCCAGAACTATGTGCCTTCAGCTGTGTGTTATATGGCAGTCAGAAGTGGTGCCAATTGTTTTTGACCAACCCCTATTTTTGACTCTGTGAGTCTAATTTAATTGAACATGAAATCATGTGGAAATGTCTGCCCACCTTCTAGACATTTAAAAAAGCCCTAGGAGGACTTCCCTGGTGGCGCAGTGGTTAAGAATCCGCCTGCCAGTGCAGGGGACACAGGTTCGAGCCCTGGTCCAGGAAGATCCCACATGCCGAGGAGCAGCTAAGCCTGTGCGCCACAACTACTGAGCCTGCGCTCTAGAGCCTGCGAGCCACAACTAGTGAGCCCATGTGCCACAACTACTGAAGCCCGCATGCCCTAGTGCCCGTGCTCTGCAACAAGAGAAGCTACCGCAATGAGAAGCCTGTGCACTGCAAGGAAGACTAGCCCCCGCTCGTTGCAACTAGAGAAAGCCTGTGTGCAGCAATGAAGATCCAACGCAGCCAAAAGTAATAAATAAATAAATAAAATAAAAAAGCCCTAGGAGAGGAGCCTAAGTTCTCATACCAGCTTTACCACTACAGTGAAGCTGAGGTATTGTCAGCTTTGAGCCTTGTCATCAGATTATGTCACTCACTCCTAATTATTGTCATCTGCTGACATCTGCTTCATGTTTTGACTATCGTGGCTCCTGCTCACTGTCTCTCTGGCAGTACTCCTGTCTTAATTCTTGGCAATTGTAATACACTCATACATGATTCTTCCAGTTCTCTCCCACTTGGTTCCTTGACCTTCTCTACTCCAGTGATCTCAACCACTTTCACTTGCTTGGTCATACCCTAGACCGGTGGTTCTCAGTTTGGGGCGATTTTGTAGTATCTGGAGATATTTTGGTTGTCACGACAGGGGGGGCTGGTATTATTGACATCTAGTTGGTAGAGGCCGTGGATGCTGCTAAAGATACTACAAATGCTCAGGACAGTCCCGAACAATAAAGAATTGTCTAGTCCAAAATGTCAGTAGTTGCTGAGGTTGACAAACTCTTCCCTAGACCTTGTTATTGTTATCCTCCATAATCTCTATCTTAAACATTTCACTTCTTTTTTTTTTTTTTTTTAAGAAATTCACGTTCTTTTATTTATTTATTTATTTATTTATTTATTTATTTATGACTGTGTTGAGTCTTCGTTTCTGTGCGAGGGCTTTCTCTAGTTGTGGCAAGTGGGGACCACTCCTCATCGCGGTGCGCGGGCCTCTCACCATCGCGGCCTCTCTTGTTGCGGAGCACAGGCTCCAGACGCGCAGGCTCAGTAATTGTGTCTCACGGGCCCAGTTGCTCCGTGGCATGTGGGATCTTCCCAGACCAGGGCTCGAACCCGTGTCCCCTGCATTGGCAGGCGGACTCTCAACCACTGCGCCACCAGGGAAGCCCAAACATTTCACTTCTGCTGCCTGTCTTTCCAACTCACTCCCTATAGAATCCCTACCCCAACAATTCTTTGACCTACCAATACCTCCAAGCTGTTGATCCCTTACCTTTTCACACCCCTCTTCTTACCCAGCTTAAATTCCATTGTTGATCATTATAATCATGCTGGTGTATATGGCTCCCTTTCTTGTAAAACCCAACCTTGTTTGAATCCAGCTCTCTACCTACTCCATGCACATATCCATGTGACTGTGTATAGATGGAATGAAACACCCAGCTTTACTGACTAGTCCCACTTTGAGTTCATGACTGTGAGCCTCAAGTGGACCTTTAATGCTGCCCTCTGTTCCAAGTTCATTCATATTTTTGCTCTCTAGATGACCACTTTAACACTTTCTCATGCCTTCTCAAAACCCCAAACCTCCTCCCCCGTACTCACTTTTTGTTGATGACCTTGGTTCTTACTCCATCAAGAAAATTGAAGTAATAAGAAAACAACTTCCACAGACTCTCTCTGCCCCATCTACCCACCTACCAGCATCTATACTCACATACTCTGCCTGTCTGCCTGTCTAACTATTACCATATACTATGGATTAAATATTTGTGTCCTCCCAAAATTCATATGTTGAAACTTAATGCCCAGTGTGATGGTATTAGGAGGTGGGGTCCTCATGACTGGGATTAGTGCCCTTATGAAGGAGACCCCAGAGAGCTCCCTCACTCCTTCTACCATGTGAGGACACAGCAAGAAGGTGCCGTCTGTGAACCAGAAAGCAGGTCCTCACCAGATGTTGAGTCTGCTGGCACCTTGATCTTGCACTTCCCAGTCTCCAGAACTATCAGCCACCGAGTCTATGGTATTCTGTCATAGAAGCCCAGGCTGACTAAGATACCATAGATGAACTATCCATTGTCCTTTCTAAATGAAACCCCTCTACTCGCAGACTGGATTCCATCCTGTCTCACCTACTCCAGGATCTCACTGTAGTTATTTTACCCTCCTTGTCTTACATGAGCAAATTTTCAATCTCTTCTAGATCATTTCCATTAGAATATAAACTTTCTCCCTTCTTAAAAATTCAAAAACAACAATTAATTATTCTTGCCATACTACTACCTACCCCTCCCCCCACTGAAATATTGCCTGCTTTTTTTTGTCTCTCTTTTGCTGGAAAGCTCTTTGAAAGAATTGTCTATACTTGCTTTCTGCAATTCCTCTCCTGTCCTTCTTCCTTCCTTCCTTCCTAATATTTATTTATTTATTTATTTTTGGCTGCGTCGTGTCTTAGTTGCAGCATGCGGGATCTTTTGTTGCAGTGTGTGGGCTCTTCGTTGTGGCACACGGGCTTTTCTCTAGTTGTGGCATGTGGGCTCCAGAGCTCATGGGCTCTGTAGTTGCGGCACATGGGCTCAGTAGTTGCGGTGCGTAGGCTTAGTTGCCCTGCGGCATGTGGGATCTTAGTTCCCCGACCAGGGATCCAACCCGCATCCCCTGCATTGGAAGGCAGATTCTTAACCACTGGACCACCAAGGGAAGTCCCATCTCCTACTCTTTCTTAAGCACTCCAGATAGGCCTTTGCCTCCATCTCTCCACTCATACTGTTCTCATCAAGGTTATCAGCAATTTCTGTGTTAGGTAGTTCAATCGTCAGTTTTCAGTCTTCATCTGACTTACTAGCTGCCTCTGATAAAGTTGATGATGGTTCCCTCATCCCTCTCCCCCCATATACTTTATTCACTTGGCTTCCAGGATACCTCATACTCTTTTGGTTTTCTTCTAATCTCATTGTTTGCTCTTTCTCTGTTTCCTTTGCTTGTTCCTCTTGTTTTCCCTCACCTGGAATATCCAGGGTCCAGTGCTTGATCTTCTTCTTTTCATTATCTGCACTCACTTTTTTGATGATACAGTTCAGCTTCTTGGCCTTAAATATTCTTTTTTATATGCTGATATCTCTCAAATGTATGCCCTCAGGTCAGACCTTTCTTCTGAACTCCAGACTTCTATATCTAACTGCCTACCACCTATCTCTACTTATATGTCTAACGGGCATCTCAAGTTGAACATTTCCAAAACTGAACTCCTGATCCTCCCACCCAAAATCTGTTCTATTCCACAACTTCCCTAACTCAGTTGATGACAACTCCATCTTTTCAGTTGCTCTGGCCAAAAGTTTTGTTATCATTCTGGACTCTTGTCTTTCTCTTAGACTCTGCATATAACTGTTCAGTAAATCTTGTTGGCTGTGACTTCAAAGGATATCTTGACTTTTTCCCACCTCCACTGATATTACGCCTGGATAGAACTAAGTATTTATTTTACAGTGATGGCCTCTAACTGGTCTCTCTGCTTCTATAATTGCTGCTTCATTGACTTTTCTAAACGCAGCCACCAGTGATCCTTTAAAACAGACTGTGTCAGATTCCATCATTTTTCCACTCAAAATCTTGCAGTGACTCTTCATGTTACTCAGTCATTGTTTAAAGGATCTATATAACTGGGACTTCTGTGATGTGTTGTTCACAGACACCTCCGCTTTCTCGTTTGACTTAAGTCAAATTAGCTTCCTCACTCTGGATGTACCAAATGCTCTTTCCTAAAGGCTTTTGCTCCAGTTGTTTTATCTGCCTAGAATGTTCTTCCCCCAGATAATGGTAATATCCCCATCTCCTTCAAGTCCTCTTTTCTGAATGAGGCCTTCCCTGAGCATGCCATTAAATCTGCAGCCTGCTTCCCTGCTCTGCTCCCCACGCTCCCATCCTCTTCACCCTGTTCTACTTTGTATAGTTTATTGTTTACAGTCTACGTCTCCATCCCCCACTGCAATGGCAGCCCCAAGGAGTCAGTAATCTCTTCTGTTTTATTCACTGTTATATACAAAGCTCCTAGAAAAGTGCCTGACACATGATAGGTGCTCAATAAATGTTTGTTCAATTGAATTGATGAATCAAGTGATCCTGGGCATCTCACTCACATGGTCTGTTTCTTTTTTTTTTTTTTTTTTTTTAATTCTGGCACTTAGTAGATATGTATTCTTTTTTTTTAATTAATTAATTAATTTATGGCTGTGTTGGGTCTTCGTTTCTGTGCGAGGGCTTTCTCTAGTTGCGGCAAGTGGGGGCCACTCTTCATCGCGGTGCGCGGGCCTCTCACTATCGCGGCCTTTCTTGTTGTGGAGCACAGGCTCCAGACGCACAGGCTCAGTAATTGTGGCTCACGGGCCCAGTTGCTCCGCGGCATGTGGGATCTTCCCAGACCAGGGCCCGAACCCGTGTGCCCTGCATCGGCAGGCAGATTCTCAACCACTGCGCCACCAGGGAAGCCCCTGGTCTGTTTCTTAATTTCTAAGTCTGTTAGGTGGAGCTCTCTGCCCCCTCCATCTAATAGATTTGTCAAGACAATCAGAATTAGTGATGGCAGGTAATATAGCATATGGAAGCTTTAGTATAAAGTGCTATATAGATGGGATATGGTATTATTGAGAATTCTTCCCTTGTCCTTCTCCTTATCAGTACCAAACAGACTATTATTGTTTGGTGTTAAAGTGGAGCAAAATTGTATATAGAATTTCTTTAGATTTTTATGATTTATTCCTGAGTATAACCTTCTGAAAGGAGGATCATATATAATAATCCCTGTTTCATAAATGAAAATCTTGAGGTAAAAGTAAGATAAATTATTGCACCCAGGTTATTAGATTTTTTTTCTGGATTAATAATGATAATAAATGTCCTGAGTTCCAAGGCTGTGGTAGGTTTTTTCACTAAACCATTTATCTCTCTAAATATGTGTTAGTGTTGAACACTAAACATTTTGGCAGCAAGTTTACATATCAAAACAATTGTGTTTACTTAATGTGGAATCTAAAATAGTCAAACGCATAGAAGCACAGAGCAGAATGCTGGTTGCCAGGGGCTGGGGTAAGAGGAGATGGGGAGGTAATGGTCAAAGGGTACAAAGTTTCAGTTATGCAAAATAAATAAGTTCTAGAGACCTACTGTTCAGCACAGTGCCTATAGCTAACTGGATTGTATACTTAAAATCTAGTAAGAGGGTAGATCTTATGTTAAGTGTCCTTAACACATACACACACACACACACACACACACACACACACACACATACCCCAATAAAGGGGACAAGAGGAAATGTTGGGAAGTGATGGGTATGTACATGTCTGTGGCCTTGACGGTGGTGATGGTTTCACGGGTGTATACTTATCCCCAAGCTTGTTGAGTTGTGTCCATTAAATATGTGCCGCTTCTTACATGTCAGTCATACTTCAGTAAAGTGATTTTAAAACAGACGAACAATTGTGTTTAAAAAAAACCCCAAACAGCCACCTCCTTTAGTAATACTTGATTGTGTCTAGAATGTGCCAGATCTGTGTTCTAAGGTCAGTGGCAGCAGAGGTAAAGGAGCTGGACTGGATTGCCTCAACAAGTTAGAGTGTAAAAATCCCTCATATATTTATGTGGCCTTTTCCCCTGTCAGTGTTTAGCTGTGACGTTCCATACTCTGGTTCCGGTTAAGGCCTCGGTTGGGTTCTATCCACCTTTCACAAGGCTGTGAATTAATGTTTTGGGGGGAATAAGTGCTCTCTTCTGCAGATTTTATTGTTTCTATTTCCTCTGAAATTAAACTGTTACTTCCACTGTAAACAAAGTCGTAGATTAAATTTATTGAGCATCTATTATTTGCCAGGCTGTGTTAAAGTCAAAAGATAAATAAAATATAGGCCTTATCGTCAAGGAGACAGTCTAATATGGGAGACCGATGTTTTAAGTGCATGTAATGTAGTATGTGTGATAAGTACGATACTAGAAACATGTACCAGCTAGCTACATGGCACAGTAAAGTAAATGACCAATATGATCAGGGAAGAAAGATGCCAATCAAAAATAAATATATACATATACATACATGTATTATTATTAATAATAATTGATTTTTAATTGTCTTCATGGCAATGAGAGCCTACTTTCTTGTGGCCCAGTGTGTTTAGTGCAAGTACAACTGAAGTACAAGAACAACTACTTAGTAAGGATAGAAAGGGAGAGAATGAGGGTTGGGTGAACAGTGCATTATTTTCTTTCTAAAAGACACTTTGACTTTTGGTAGTTGGTAACTCAGTTTGTTATTCAGTCCCTTTTCTAAGGAGAATTGATCTGTGGATAGTGACAGTAATAGTGTTTCTTTTATGATAGAGGTAATTTTCTCAGGATCATAATGTGTCTTTTAAAAGTCATACACAAATGTAATTGGATCTGTAGTAAGTCAGAGTAAGACAGATATATTATCTCTCTTATATGTAGAATCTAAAAAATAAATAATAATAGTAATAAAAACCCAAGCTCATAGATACAGAGAACAGATTGGTGGTTGCCAGAGACAGGGAGTGGGGAATGGGAGAATGGGTGACCTGTTTTTAATTTTTGTTTTTGGTTTAAACAAACTGAATTAAAAAAAAAAAAAGTCCTACACAAATGTAAGTGAATCTATTCCACACTGTCTAGAAGTACACTGGACATTTTGGCTACATCCCCATCTTGTTGAGCCAGAAGAGAATTCTTTTTCAAAGGAGAGGACTCTCAGGATAAGAATCTGCCTCCATTCCCCTCAGTGAGGACTTGTAAAAAGGGCAGGATATGCTTTCTTCACTGTTTTTGCCCTAGTCTAGGCTCCTTGTTTGTTTAGGTCATTGATGTAGGAACCCATAAATGGGTTCCTGGTTTTCTGCTCCCATTTTCTCCCTCAGCTTCCCTCTCTAATTCATTCTCAGCATTCTTACTAGACTTCTAGTTCTAAACACAAATCCAGTTATGTTGTTCTCCTTCACTAAAATCTTTAATGTCTCTCCATTTGCCCATCGCATCAAATCCATGTCCTTTAAAACTATTATTTAAGGTGCCTCATCATCCAGCGACAGACTTCGTTCTAGCATAATCGCCCACCATGTCTTTCCACCCAGTCTGTACCCTAGCCATACTGGTTATCTTGCCATACATCAGTGTAGATGAGGCACCTGTCAACATTTAACATGCCGTGTACTTTACTTACTGTGTTTGTCTGCCTCCTTCTATTAAGGGTGAGCTTCATCACGTGGATCGTGATTTTTGTGTTAGGTTAACTGTTGTATCTCTACCACCTTATAACAGCACCTTGAACATAGTAGGTGCTTGGTAAATTTGCATGCCTGAATGAATTTTTAAAAGCCAAACTATTTTAACATAAGTAAGTACACCAGGATGAATATTTAGTGTTTCCTATGTGCCAAAGACTGTTTCTCTTACTATTTTTAATCAGGTTGAGATTTCTGTTTCTCACATTAAAAAAGATAATTTTTAAAGTTTTATTCAAGATACTGGTAATGGGGAATATGTTGTTAATGACCTGCTTTAAGAAGAATATGATGTAATACATATACTGAGAAGTTATATTCTAGGTAACATTTTTCTTTAAGTGAGGAATAAGAAACTAAGTTGTCTTCCCTCAATAGCTGGTCTATAAACAGAAATCTTTATGCAGATGAACCATTTAGTTTTCCATATGTTCTGTGATCAAAATGCTGAATTACCACAGATTGCAGAGTGCAGATTTCTACCAGGAAAAAAGGTTGTTTCTTTTTTTAGGTTGCTAATTTTTTTTCACTATTAAAATTTATTTCAAGTTGCAATTCAGTGCTTGGAGACAGTTTTTAAAATCAGCGCAGAAGATACACATCTAGCAGTTTCACAGCCTTTGACAGAAATGTTCACAAATTCCTTCTGTAAGGTAAGCTGTTTTTGTTTTCTCATTAGTATCTCATTATCTAAGTATGACTGCAGTATTATGTTGGATTGTTAATATTTGAGGGGCCAGGCTTCAAGTAACTAACTTCTTCCTGGGTATAAGATAGTTGGTCCACATGGATGATTTGGGCCCTAAAATATAACTTTTAATGTGCTTTAGATTTTCATATTAGTAACTCTTCTCATCCTCTCACCTTCTTTTATATTTAATGATATATCGTAGTTGACTTTTTAAGTCCTTTACGGTATCCGGGTGTTTTTAGATTTCTGACATCTGAATTGATATTCCCCGAAAACATGAAATACAAGTTAAAAGTAAAAGTCTTAATGTTTAGGAAGAAACCATACAGAAAAGGAATCATCAGGAATTGCATCATCATTTTGAAGCAGATTTTATCAAATTTGGCCATTGATGGGGCTCTTTAAACAGGGAAAGGTTCAGGGTCAGTGTGCAAAACCAAGACTGAAATCCAAGTGTTCAGATCCCTGCTCCCTAGGACTGTTTGCATGGTCTCTGGTTTCTGGCCTTTTCAGGAAATATGGACTATAAGATTGAAAAATCTTAAGGCTAGTGAGTTTAGGGCCCCAGGGGGATCGCCCACGTGGTTTTTCATTACATTTTGGTGACACATGAACCTCTTTTATTATTCTAACTCTGTATTCAAGCTTCAGTACAGAATGAGGAACTCAGGAGAGGAGCTGAAACATGCAGGGTATACTTCAACTTGGCAGGGACATTGCTGAGAATACTGCACAGACTGTTTCTAGAATTTGTTGGGAAGAGGTTCTTAGAGTTGCAATGAAAATGGTAATTTGGCAGTAAACTGCTCCCTCTTTTTATACTTGGAAAAAGGATAATACAGTTATACATTAATTCATCAAACAGATGAATTCTAGTTATCTGACAAGATGCAAGGAGATAGTGGAATGTCTCTGTGGTCCTTTTCTTCTCTTTGGTTTTTGTGGTTCTTTCATTGTCTGAGCTTGTGGCATCCTTAGGGAGCCCTATTTTAGAGGCTGGACATGGCTATGGCAGAAGTCGACCTTCTTTACTCCGTGATGCCCGAGAGGCTTGTATGTGAGACGGCACTTGGATTTGCTCACTCTTTAGCTCCTGTTATCACTGACTAGTACTGAAGAGATCAATACTTTTTTTTTTCCTCCCAGGAAGCTCAGATTGACTGAATAGAGCTCTTTTTTTTTTTCCTTCTATTTCTCTCTGATTGTACTTAATTGTAAAAATTTGTTGCTTACTATTTTAAAAATATAGTTTCTTAAAACAGGCTCCATAGTATATCTACATGGTGTTATTTGTGGTATCAATCCTTTAACACTCCTATTTAACAGCTGTGGCTTCATTACGTATGCGTCTGTTAGCAGAGTATCGCAGGGAAAGTCTAAAACTTGTTTGAAGCAGCATCAAGACTGTTATAATTAAAGAAACTACTGCCTCTCCAATTGTACTTGGTTGTTAAGTTAAACAGTTTATTTTTAGGATACTGCTTTTCCCCCAATTAAGTTTATATACTAAAAGGATTCATTCCTTTTATATAATGTGGATAACACTTGTCCTCACATCATGGGCTGCTCAAATGTATTGAATGAACATGAGAATTAATTTTCAAAATTGTTAAACTATGGCAATTTCATTAAAATAATTCAAAAGGATTTGGAAGACAGAATGGATTATAATCCATTTTTCCATATGCCATTTTTCTGACCCCCTCAAAAGTCACTTTTTTCACATATAAACTGCCTAGGCTTGTTAGAAGATTTGAAGTAGAAGGAACCCTAAAAGCAAGTACTGTAGGGCAGTAATGAGTCTTTGAACTACACTTACATCCTGAGTGGCTACACAGTCAGTTTTTAGTATTGATCTCTACTTATTAAGTCTCCCATTTTGATTCCATACTTTTTTATACTAATACTTTATGTTTAGAAAAACTGACTGATAAAGATTTTTTAAAAATAAGAACAACTCATATACTTTATAGTGATTTTGTACTTGTGAATACTTGTGTGTAATTAGCACAATGTATTTCAAATGTTAGAGCTATCAAGTTCATTGACGTTTTAGTCAAGACAAAGGTAATGGTGAGTATATTTTAAATATGGTACATAGGTATATTGACTACAAATTATACTTTTTTGAAAATTATAAACATTTATGAACTTCGGAGTCAAGTTTAAAAGCAACACAATTTAAAAAGAATCTTCCAAAAATGGAAAAATACACTGTGTTCCCAGTGCCACTCAAGACATTTCTAAATTTTCATTTAGTTTTCATAAGCACTTTGGTTTGAACCGTATTGAAAAAGAGGTTTGAGGATGATAGTAGGTGCTAAAAACAGGAATCTTATACTGCTTATTATCTTAATGAGGAAATAAATCTATGACCATTGTTTTAAAAAGTTTAGACAATATGGAAGGATATAAAGAAGAGACTGAAAATCCTACTTCCAAATATTCCTACTGTTAACCTTTTGTGTATACCTTTCCAGTCTTTGATTTTCAGCCTGTGTGCATGTGAATGTATGTGCATATATTTAAACAATAAGATCATATTATAAATGCTTTTTTTGGTACCTGTGAATTTGACTTTCTCTTCGGATATTAACGTTATGTTTCAAAATTTTCACTAAACAATCCTTTGAGCATAATTCTATTACTATTCTTTGTATACTGATTCTATTTTTGTTTATGAAGTAGGATTTCTAGATACAGTGAAAGCAAGTAAAAAAAATTGATTCACAGTTGCCCATTTTTTTCTAGAAAAAATTCCATATATTTGTTTTTCTAATAAAAGTATGTGGGGGGACTTTTTCCCTATTTCTTGCTGACAGTGTTATTTAGATGTTAGATTTCATGACATAGATTTACAGATGATATACTAAATAATTATTACTTTAATTTATAGTTCTCTGGGATGACTCTTTAAGTAGCTAAATGGAAGTACATTGTATTTTATTTAATTTCAGAATGACATTCTGCCTCTCTCAAACTCAGTGCCTGAAGATGTGGGAAAAGCTGACCAATTAAAAGATGAAGGTGAATATTTCATAGAAAAATTACTTACTTAGTAAAGCTTTCTGAAACTCTAGGGAAAGTGACTCTGTCACCCAATAAGATTCTGGTTTATACTGCCAAGATGGGGTTGTCATAAGTCCTCGTGGCATTTGTGAAACAGAGATGAGCCTGGAAATATAGAATGGCTTGTGAACAATATAGGTATGGCTTGCTTCAAGAGAAGCAGATCTGTTGTGAGTAAAACTTGCAAAACAAGTCACTTAAGGGTTGATTATTTGCAACTGTATTTGCTGTGTGTACTCTAGGATCCCAAATTCTTTATGCTTAATCAAAGACATGAAAATGATTTTCAGTATTATTTTTAACTTTTGTGTATTTAGCATTTTTGAGTTCTTTGAAATTTAATATATGTATATGGCACTTAAGGATTTATTAACTAGCACATTTGATTACTATGTTATTAAGTTTTCTAATAGTGACTATTGGAGCATACTTGATTTTAATAAATACGTCACCATTGAGGATCTGTGTTCAGTTTTTATATCATGTCAGTTTTGTTAAGCTATAGAGGCAAGCCAGGTAAGGCCTACAAGATTTGTACTAAGGAACTGTAGGGCAGAGTCCTGATCTTGACCAGTGAATGAGAGCCAACAAAGACCCTGTCCTATAGGCAGAGAGTTATTAGGGAATGTGCAATGTTCTGAAGCTGTACACAAATGGTTCAGAACCATTTTCTGGCCTTTTCTTTAGTTTATACTCTGAAGAAGGCAGTTGAGTTTTTTCTTAAAAAAATTGGTTGGTGTCTAAAAAGGTAGATATGGAAAAGAGTATGCTTTTCCTATTCCTCGGGCATGGTCCTTTCTATTAGGTCTATAAATTACACTCTATCACTGCTTTTAATGGCTGCATAGTGTTCCATGGTACTGTTAGACCATGATTTACTTACCTAGACAGACAATTTTGTAATCCTAAGTAACACTGTCTTAATATCTTTGTCTATATTTATTTTCACTATTGTGTGATTATCTTCTTTGGATTATATTAGAAGGTGCTGTGTTTCCTACAAATAGACTGGTTTCAGTTTTTTATTTCCTCTAAGAAATCTTATCACTACAGTGACTTAAAATTTTAGAATTAGGACTTTCGTAAATTACATGTAAAATAAAGTAACAACCAGATCCTCATTGTCATTTGAATTATAGTATTCCCCAAAGAATTTGCATTTGAACTATCCAGATACAAATGCATTTTTCATATATTATTCTAATTGAAACAATTTAATCTGATGTTTCTTTTTCCTTCTACTTAGACTTTTGTAGTGTGTGAAATCCTCAGTGATGTAATATATGCTCCACTAACATTTTGCTTTTGCAGCTCTCTTGTTTTAGCTCTAGTACTAAATGGCAAATTGAAATTTTATTTTTGTCCCTCATATTTACTCCCTCTGCATGACAGAACACTGGGAGACTGCATTCCCTGTAGAGTTTGTTTTGATATAATGAATGTTAGTAAGTTGAGGGTTGGAAGGGGATGCAGGGTGAGGCTCATTTACTCTGGCAGCATGGGTAGACTGAATTACCTACTGCTTTCGGCTTTAACCAAAAGCTCTTATTCTTTGTTACTAAGACATGTCACATCTAAGACATGTTACACATAAAGTTAAAGCAACTGTCATACAGATTTTGCTACTCGTGTGAAAACAAATGGCCATGGTAGACTGTCAAGCATAAGGTTATTCCAGGCTGCATGTTATACTTACCTGAGTTAATCAGGGCTTCTGGCCAGCTAGTGCCTTCCTGGAAGGTTGCTTTCAAATATTTTTGTGTGCTTTGCTTCTGAAGAGCTGCAATAAGATCAGACAAAACCAAGAAGGGTTCATTGCTCTAATTCCCTGCCATGTCACAGAAGTAAAGGCATATCTCAAAGGGTTGTCTTGAGGATTAAAGGAGACAGGAGAGTTCTATGTATAAATATAGAGTGCTGTGCAGTGCCTAGTTATATTTATCTTCACAAATATCTGTGTCCTGAGTTTTTGTATATTGAATATTTTCTGACTTGAAGCTTTTTATCATTAATATCGCTATATATATATTTAGTATCTGTACACTTAGTGTGGTTTACGGGAAAAGACATACACTAGGGTTTACTGCTACCCAAGAAATGCCATCCCAAGACAAAAAGACCCAATGGCAACAAGAAAATCCACATAACCCGGAGAATTTAAATCTTTTACGTGGAAGAAGCAAATCTATTTAAGTACTGAGGCTAATGTAGTTAATTTCTTGCTCAATCATAAAAGCTATGTAACCTTTTAGCTTCATTTCTTTTTGGGCGTGGAAATCTAAATTAATTTTTTTACCTTTGAAAAAACAGCTTTATTGAGCTATAATTGACATACCATGCGATTTACTGTAACATGTATGAATTCATTGGTTTCTAGTATGTACACAGAGTTGTGTAGCCATCACCAGAATTTTAGAACATTTTATCATACCAAAGAGAAATTATGTAGAAATCACTTTTTATATTCATTTAGCAATCACTCTTTATATTCATTTCTGCTTCTTATTTGAAGTTACGTTTGTATGATTTTAGGTACTCTTATCTACCTGTCTTTCCTTTAATCTTACTGTTATCTGCAAATTTACACTCTCCTCCCATTAAGTAGCTAATGATCTGTTAAGAAAACAAGGCTAATAGGAGAGCTTCTGGTTCAGAGAAAGCTGGAAGGAATAATAGAGGCTTTTGAGATGTAAACACTTCCTCGTAATCCCAGTGTTTTAAAAATTTCAATTTTGAGCATTGGTTCTTAATAGTGATCGTGACATTTTTTTTCCGTTTAATGGATTACAGAAGATAGCCACGAGAAATCCCTTATTTTGCTGACCAGTCGTTAACGTAGCTAAATTATTGCCAGATGTATCTGCAGAAGCCCTTCCTGAAGATCAGTATGCTGTGGGCTAGCTGTGGTATCTGAAATTCTGTCTTTCTAGAAATTAATCTCCAATAATCTTCTTTAAAAGAGAATCTATCTCTGGAAGGGATAGCACATAAAAATATCTGCCAATGACATTGACATGAGTAGTTTCACTAGCTTACCCTCACCGCATGTTCTGAGGGCTTGCTCATCAGCAGGTGCATGTTTTGACAGGGAAGGAATGGAAGACCAGGTCCAGACTGAGATAGTGATTGTAGAGGGTGGTCCACCTGGAATGGGGTGGGGCAGCTCTAAAAGGAAAGAGAGAGATGAAGACAAGGAAGGTGAGAAGAGATTAGGTTTTGCCAAGAGGTAATCATAATTGTTACACTTACTCACTTATTGAAGTCTGGTTTTATAAGATATTTAAAGATTAATTTTTTAAAGACTCTCCACTGTTAAAAATCATTCAAACACACTGAAAGCTAAGGGGTATCAACTCTATAGTACAATATAAAATTTATTTCCAGTATGAATGAAAAATCATGTTGCTGATCTTCATATTACTGTAGTTTCTATGATTAAAATTTATCTTACAGACTTTTTTTCTGTATATTGTACTTACTGTACCTATTGGTTATTTTAGGCAATAACCACATGAAAGAAGAAAATTATGCTGCTGCAGTGGATTGTTACACACAGGCGATAGAATTGGATCCAAATAATGCAGTTTATTATTGTAACAGGTAAACTGGCACTGTTGTGGCAGGTTTACAGTTGTTAAACATTTGCATTAATAGCTCTGAAGGAGTTTTTTATAGCTCTGTAAAATTTGTTTTTTTATTTAGAAAATTTTGAAAGTTTGGAAACGTATAAAAGAAGGAAAAAATAAACTCATAAATTTACCACTTAGAGGCAACCACTGTTACTAATAACCTTTTGGCATATGTTGTTTGATGTAAGAGTAATCAATTTCAGATTAATCTTTATTCACTAGGCATATCACAAACACATCCTTATTTTATTGAAATCCTTCATAAACATTATTTAAATGGATACAAATTAGTCTATTATTACCTCTTAATCTTTTTTATATATCTAGCACCTTTCATTGTGGCTGGTAAACAAGCAGTATTATTTTTTAATAAATTGATAGATGTACCTGACTTTGCCTTACTTTGCTTTGTCCTACTGGTGGACATTGAAGGTGTCCTTTTTATTTCAATATTATAAAGCTGCAATGAACATCTTTGTTTCTAAAATTATTTTCTGGACTTAAGATTTTTCTAGACTTTGTATCTATCCTTGGAAATGCACTCAGTTGGTCTAACAGTATAAACATTTAAAAATTTGTTGATGCTAATTTCAAAATTGTTCCGGCTTCCTTGAAAATATTTTGAAAATTCTTTTCTTCCTCTAGGATATGTGACTGTATCTGTTTTTACCACACGCTTATCAGCACTAAGTACTTGAATTATTATTTATTATTGTTAATTTAATATTATTCTTATTTTAATAGTGATTTGTAATTTACATTTAATTACCGGTGAGGTTGGACATTTTTCAAATGTTGGCCATTTGTGTTTTTTTTTTTCTCTCTAAATTATTTGTACCTGTGCCAGACCTCAGCCTGTTTGACCTCAGACATTTCTTTCCTTTCCTTTTCTGCCCTTTGTAACAGAGGGTCTGACCCCTGCAGGCTGTATTTCCCAGGCTCCTTTGACACCTGGGTTTTGTCTGTGTTCAGCCGTGGGAGGTACTGGCAGGAGATTGGAGGGCAGAAGGAAGGCAGAAGTTAGGTATTTCTTCCCCTCTTTTTACATCAGGGTGTTTATCCAGCAGGGGCTGCTTCTCCTCCTTGTCTCCAGCTCCCACCTAAGACACCCGCCATGGTCCCAGCTTTTTCCAGGTGACATTGGGTTTTGGGCTCTGCCCTCTGTTCTGTCTTAGGGACGGTAATGGCTTCCTGATGTTGCTAATCTCTGCACTGATGCACAACCCCCTGTTTGGCATCTCAGCTCTTCCATCAGCTATGTAATGAATTCCCTGCACTAAATTTTTTAAATATTAAAATTCCGATAGAACTTTCTGCAGTGATGGAAATGTCCTGTATCTGCATTGTCCAGTACAGTAGCCACTAACCACAGTGGCTGTTAAGAACTTGAAATGTGGCTAGTGCAATGGAGAAACTAAAATTTTAATGTAAGGTCAATTTAAATTAATTAAATTTAAATAACCATATGTGGCTTGTGGCTGCTGTACTGGACACCATAGCTCTATATTAAAGATAAAATCCCTTTGTCCTAATTGCATAGCTTATTGTTTGCCTTTTAATGTTTTTCATATGTAAAAGTTTTAAATATTTCTGTAGACAAATTTGTTTATCTTTTCTTTTGCATTTTATTACAGTGTTTTTAAGCTGAAAGCTCTCTGCATTTACAGACTTGGCAAATAAGTTTTATTTTTTATTTTTTCCTTTACGTTTAAATTTTGTCATGCCAAGTCTATTTTGGTCACTGATATGACTATTTTAATCAATCTGAAGCTTTTTATGACAGAGATTTATAAAAATTACCTTTTATTATATAGTAAGTTCTTAGATTTGAAAGAGATCTTCAGGTTAATTTGGTCCAATCGTTCATTGAGTTATTTTTTATCATATTTAGGGTATTCATACCCTTATGAGATAGTCCCTTCTTTCCCACCTTTTCTTTTGTGGTTATATCTGTTAGAAAAGTCTTCCTTGACTCTGATTTTGTTTCCATGTAGCTCCTGTAGCTTCTCTCAATTGACTTTATTTTTATTCTTATGGACAATTACAGAATAAGTGTGATTCTTCTTTTTCATGACAGTACCTTACATTTTGAAGTTTGCTACTGTGTTCATTTAAGTCTTTCCTCCACATTAAATGTTCACAGCTTCTTCCATTGTACCTCACATAGGTCAGTTTTAAATCTTACACTTTTGCTCTGAACTTTTTCCAGGTTACCTGCATCTATTACTCTGTAGTTCCCAGAAGTTAGCACAGCATGTCTGGCGTTGGTCTGACTAGAACAGTCTTGCAGAGTGCTCATTTAACCTACTTCTAGGTAACATGGTTATATATTAGTGTTTTGTAGCATTACCTATTAAATTTATATTTTGCTTTGGTTTTATTAAAGCCTGTCCTTTCTCACACACTCTCTCTACCCTGCCGCTCAATCGTACATTCATTTGACAGGTTCTTGCCCAACACCTGCTGTGCACCAGTGTTGTCACAGGAGGTAAAGTTGGTTGTTTGGACTCAAATGCAGGATCTTATATTTTATCCCTATGGGATTTTATCTTGTTAGTCTTTTATTTATATGTCCCTTAATCGTTTGGGATAAATTGTAAAGTAGTATATTTGCTTTTGCTCCTAGCTTCATGTCAACCACAAACTTGACAAGAGCACCGTATATGACATTGTATCAGTTACAGAGTCAACTAGGGGAGCAGTCATGGGGAAGTGGTTAAGAGCAGGGGTTCTGACCCACACTCTTTGGATTCTAATTTCTGGCTCTTCCACTTACATGTATGTGACCTTGAGCAAATTATCCTAACATCTTAGTTTCCCCATTGGTAAAATGTGGATAATAGTATTTATCTCATCGCATTGTTGTAGAGATCAAATAGTTAATACATATAAAGTGCTAGGAAAGTGTCTAGTAAAGAGTATTGTACACAGCAGTAACTATTATCATTATTATTTATGCAATCTGGGGGTTTTGCCTTAATCAGATTATGAAGAGAGATCCAAATTTATCGGGGTCCAAATACATTGTCAATTGTTTTTCTCTGAGTTACCAGTCTGGTGGTAATCCCGGTAAAATAGAAAGGAAATGATGTTAGCCTCATAGGACTTGTTCTGAATTAATCTAATGTTATTTTCCTTCTTTTTTTTTTTTTAATCTATAACATATTTTTAGTGAAAATTTAGAAAAATCAAAGAGGTTTCCAGTGAATATGCATATATCCACACCAAGATTTTGCCATTAATATTTTAGTATATTTGCTATATCAATATTTATTCATCTATCTGTGCCTATCTTATTTTTGTTGCATTTCAAGGTAAATTGCAGCCATCAGTACGCTTTCCCCCTAAATATTTTAGTATGCATGTCATTGATACAGTTCAATATTTTACATTCTTTTCTTTTGAGGCAAAATTTACATGCAATAAAACACACAGATCTTAACTGTATGTTCACTAAGTTTTGACAAATGCATACACCTATATAACTCACCACCCCTGTCAAGATAGTGAAGATGACCACCAACCCGGGAAGTTCTGCCTGCCCCTTCAGAGTCAGTTGCCTAAAACACTCTCCAAAGAAAACCACTGTTTTGTTTTGTTTTGTTTTTCCACCATAGATTAGATTTGTCTCTGTTAGAATTTCGCATAAAAGGAATCATACTGTGTATACCCTTGTGTGTGAGACCTTTTTTACTCGACATAATGGTTTTGACATTCAATCCTGTTGTTGCATGGTTCTTTTTTTTAAACTGTTCAGTATTGGTTGTTTGAACACATCACCGTTTGTTTAGGCATTTTCCTATTCATAGGCACCCAGGCTGCCTTTAGTTGTTGTTGTTGTTGTTTTTTGTATTTTGTCCAGAATTTAGAGTTGTTATTTTTGGAAGCATTGGATCCATAAGGAATTTAGTTGGCCATACTGAAAACCTACATTTTCTCTCTTCACACACACACACATGCACAAATCACTTTGTTAATCTGTTCTAATAATACAGCTCAGAAAAATAGAAAATCCAAATAATTTGTGGAGAATTAATTTCCCAAGCTCTGCTTTTATGTTTGAATTTTATTCTCTGTAATCAGATGACTAGACATGTTTTCATTTAGCGTATGAAATCTTGAAATAAATACATTTAATACTGCACAGAATGTTATGACCAGGTATAAATGTTATCAGAAAATTGATTATTTATAGAGCTCCATAAGCCATATACTTTTAACTATGAATATGATGAATCTGAGCCTAGATAAATCATTTATTTTTAATGAGATTAGTGTTTGTTAATAGTCGCATGTCCATTAGTACAGTATTAGAAGAGATTCTTGGCAGTACCTGTACTTGCTTTTCATTTAATTATTGTTAAATTGAAATGAATAATTATGCTTCTTTTTTGCATTTAAATAGTATCTTCTTCCCTGAGGAGTTCAGTAATAGAGTATGCAATTTAATATTAAATAATTAGAAAACTTTATTTGTATATGTATTGCAAATATTAAGTAAAGCTTTAGGAATTTTTTTTAGACTCTAGTGGTTATAAATATCTCAATAGCCTGTAGTTTGCCAACTACCCCTTGCCATTTTTCTTAGCCAGCTGACTGCCACAAGTTGGAAGCTCAGAATAGCAGATCTAAATCTTTCTTTTGATATTCATTTTCACAGTTTATTACTAATCAAAATATTGTTCACATGTTAAACTTGCTAGGATGAACCAAAGTTTACTTTTTATAGAAGTGACTTTTTTATATGATTAGAAAACAATCAATTGGTATATTTCTTAGGCATGAATCTTTCTTTTCTAGACTTAATCTTCTATTTTGGGCTTTTAGGATCCTAATGATGCTTTAGGCTCAGCTCAGATACCAGGACAACATGAGTCCTTCCTTGAAAACCTGTTATTTAGTTTTGCTTTTATTCTATGTTCCTAGCACTTACTATGATATATAACACTTATATAAGTTTATCATATATGTTCTGCCTTATAATTATATGTATACTTGTTTTATTTCTTCAGCTGAAGGGCAGAGATTGCATCTTGTATCTATTCGTATTCCCTGTAATACCTAGCACTGTGCCTCACAAGAGTTCAGCCAATTTTTGTTGGATGCATGGAAGACTATAGAAGAAATATAAGAAATTTCCAGTGATGTTGAAGTGACCAGACACTCAAATTAACACTTGTATACATAAAGCAACAAATGATTTATAGGTCTAAAATATTTCCAAGTACTTTATAATATGAAATGATATTTCATATTAAACTCGCTAGTTTTCCATGTCTTCCGTCCCTAAACAGTACAGATCTTCCTCGACTTACGATGTTACATCCCGATAAACTTGAAAATGTCATAAGTCAAAAATGCATTCAATACACCTAACCTACTGACACAGCTTAGCCTAGCCTATCTTAAATATGCTCAGAACACTTACATTAGCCTCACAGTTGGGCAGAATCATCTAACACAAAGCCTATTTTATAATAGAGTGTTGAATGTCTTGTGTAATTTACTGAATACTGTACTGAAAGTGAAAAGCAGAATGGTTGCATGGTTACAGAATGGTTGTAAGTGTGTCATTGTTTACCCTCGTGATCGCATGGTTGACTGGGAGCTGCAGCTCGCTGCCACTGCCCGGCATCACGAGGGAGTATCATGCCACTTATCACTAGCTCTGGAAAAGATCAACATTCAAAATTTGGAGTACGGTTTCTACTGTATGAGTATTGCTTTTGCACCATCGTAAAGTCAAAAAATTGTAAGTTAAACCATTGTAAGTTAGGGGCCATCTGTATTCTTATAGGTATTTCTTTTTTACAGCCTCATTGCTGAGTACATTACCTTACACAGAATCATCTCCTGTTTCTGGGATGGATAGGTGGTTCAATGACTGAGTCAATAAATGGAATTAAAGATATCGGGAAAGAGAGTGCATGATGGAGAGAGTTTGTCTGGAAGGCCTGTCACGTGATGGGGAATTTGAGTTGAAGGTGGATTTGGTGGACGGGTAGAACTGGGATAAACAGAGGAGAGGGGAAGGCATTTTAGGTTGGAGAGCGTAGTTTAAAAGGCAGAATTAGGAAGCATCAGGGCATTGTACCAAGGAATGCTGGTGACAGCGGGAGCTCTAGAAAGATGGGAACAGAGACCTCATTGTTTTGCACTTTGTTTTCTTCCACCTCCATAAGCAGCATATAGTCATTGGGTTCAGTGGGACTTGACTTTGGTTTGTTGAACTTAGAGTTGAATCTCAGTTCAGCCACTAACTAGCTGTGTGACCTTGGGTAGCCACTAAACCTTTCTGAGCCTCAATTTCCTCACTTGTAAAATAGAGATAATACTAACCGCTTCACAGGGTAGTTGTGAAGAGTAATGATATGTGTGTGTATATATATATATATATATATATGTCATAGTTCTAGGCTTTCAATATTTGTTTCTTTCAAAAACAGTGTAATTCCTAGTTGTAGGAGTAGGCTTTTGCTATAATTTATTTATATGTGATATACAGTATGGGAAATGTTAGGTACCTGTAATTTTTTTTTGCCTTAATTTCCTATAAAAATAGAGCACAAGTTATATTCATGCTCTCGCTCTAACAAGGTAAAGAAAGCAAGGGTGTCTGAAAACATGATGACTCTGACTGTTTTGTTCTGCTGGAGTTTCATTAGTTATGCCCTGATAACTAGACAGCAGGGTCAGAGAGAGCAGACCACATTGTTATTCAGTTCAGGCACTGGTGTGTTTGGCTGCATCTCACAGAAGCTTCAAATATAGCCTGATTTCTCTTCCCTTTCCTGGATGCAGATTCAGACGCCTCTCCTCTTTCTTCTGTGAGCTGCACAAATCTGCTTTCATCCCAGCTTGCAGTTTGTGATCTAAAGCTAAAGCTTTCAGTATTGAAACATAGTCATACTCTTTCCTTCTGCCCACTCTTCTTTCTGGGTCTGATTCTCCCTGCTTTATTCCTTGTTTTATTATCAGTATCTGAAGCTAAATATCAGGGAGTCTTCCTCTTTGTTTCCCTTTTCCATATACCTTCCAAATAGCTCATTTGTTCCCTCTTTCACTTCCATCCAGATTCTTAACTTTTGCTAAACTAGTGCAATAGTAACTTCAATTGGCTTCCCGTTTCTACTAGCAGTCTCCACTTCAGTCTTCTGTCAAAATGATCGTTCTAAAATATGAAATTAATTGTCTAACTCTTGCTTTCTGTTCACTAGTTCCAAATACCGTGATCAGATTTAAGCTCCTCTGGATGATACATCAGATCTTTTATAATATAAGCTCTCTCTTTTCTTTTAACTTTATTATCCTCACTATTCTTCTTACCCCATTCCTCTCCTCTGCTCTCTATGCCCATGTGACGTGAAATTTACTGATTTCCTAAAAATGCCATGTTGGGACATCTCTTCATACTTTTATGTGCTTCTTTCTCTGCATAGAGTATTTCCTACCTTATCTAATTGGGCAAATTCCTGTCATCCTTCAAGACCCTGTTAGATGTTGCATCTTTTGGGAAGACTTTCTTAATTTCTTCTCTCTTCAACCTCCCCTTCCCTGCCATGCCCTATGGAGTGGTGCTGTTCAATATGGTAGCTTCTATCCACATTTGGCTGTTCAAATGTAAATTAATTACAATTAATAAAATAAAAAATTCAGTTCCTCAATTGCAGTAGCATATTTCCAGTGCTCTTTAGTCACATGTGACTAGGGACTGCTGTATTGGATAGCACAGGTAAAGAACTTGTCTATCACAGAAAGTTCTATTAGACAGCTCTGCATACAGTTAACCATATCTTTCTCTGTGTTGCCTCTTCCTTTGATATCTCCACTGTTGCACTTATCATACTATTTATTTATTTACATGTCTGTTTCCCTATTAGACAGTGAATGTTTGAGGGCAAAGATATAGCCTCTTCATTTCTGTATACTTGATTTTTAGCTGGATTTAGCATATTGCAGGTGTTCAACAAAATTTTGAGTTGAATTGATTCAGTGAATTTTAGAAGGGAGACTTGCCTCTACTTGAAGACTTCTACTGGTGAAACAGTCACATGGCAGGCAGCATGTTGCATATATATATTCACAAATAATACATATTTATTATATATAATAATTTTATATGATATATATTTAGGGAAACAAATTTCAACATATTTAAAACCTATTTAAACTTACTGGAAGAGTAATACAATGAACATCCATATATGTTTACCCTAGAGTTAATAGTAGCTAACACTTTGCCGTGTTTACTTCCTCTCTCTTTCTTGCTCTCTGTCTCTCTACAAGGGTGTGTTTGTGTGTGTGTGTGTGTGTGTACACACATATAAAATTTTCTTGCTGATCCCAAATACTTTAGTTATATCTCCTAAGACATACCCTGCATAACTACCCTACCATTCACATGTAAGAAAATTAGCATTAGTATTGAAATTTCTCCACTTGTCCCTCAAATACCATCTATAGCTATGTTTTTCGATCTAGAATCCAATCAAGGACCACACGTTGCATTTTGATATATCACTTTAGTCTCTTTTAATCTAGAAAATATTCCTGTCTTTTTTGGTTGTTTATTTTTCATGACATAGATTTTTCCAAAGAGTTAAGGCCAGTGATTTTATAGAATGTGCCATATTCTGGATATGTGTGATGGCTTCCTCATGATTAAATTTAGGTTACATTTTGGCATGAAGCCTACATAAATAATTTGTATACCATTTATTGCATTATATTAGGAGGCCCATAATTTCAAACTGTCCCACTGATGGTGATTCTGAAATTTATATCTTAGGGTGGTGACTACCATATCTTTCTATTACTCCTTTTATAATTAAAAATAATGTATGAGGAGCTTCCCTAAGATGGCTGAGTAGGAAGACCCTGAACTCGCCTCCTCCCATAGGCACACCAAAATTAGAACTGCTTACAGAGCAAATATCTAGGAGGATGACCTGAAGACTAGCAGAAAAGATTTTCCACAACTGAAGATATAAAGAAGGAGCCACACTGAGGAGGGGCAGAGATGTGGTATAGGCAGGATACACAACCTCAGGTTGATGACCCACAAACAAGAAAGATACTGCAACTGCAGAGGTCCTCCTCAAGGAGTGAGGAGGAGTCCAAGCCCCACCTTGTGTTCCTCAGCCTAGAGGTTCTGAACCAGGAAGGCGAGTCCCCAGAAAGTTTGGCTTTGAAAACTACCAGGGCTTACATTTGGGAGAGCTGGAGGGCTGTAGGAAAGAGGAACTCCACTCTTACTGGGCGCATGCAAAATCTAACACCCTCAGGGTCCCAGTGCAGAGGCAGTAGTTTGAAAGGAGCCTGGGTTAGACCCACCTGATGGTCTTAGAGAGCCTCCCAGAGAGGCAGGAGGCAACTGTCTGTCTGGGGACAGAGACACTGGCAGCAGCCATTTTGGGGAGCTTGTTCTACTGTGATGAGACTGGCACTAGGAACTGCCATTTTGGAATCCTCCCTCCAGCCTATTAATGCTGGAGGCTAGCACTGCCTACCAGCATGCCCACAGTAGTCAGCCCACCACAACAGAAGGGTGCCCACAGCCCACATAGAGGGCACTCTTAGATCATATAGCCTGGTGATCAGAAGGGAGCATGGTGTTGGGCCCCATAGCACATCTCCTACGTAAAGCTACTTCTCCAAGATTGGGAGATACAAGTGACCTACCTAATACATGGAAATAAGCAGAGAGAATTAGGCAAAATGAGGAGACAAAGGAATATGTTCCAAACAAAGGAACAAGACAAAACCTCAAAAAAAGAACTAAACAAAGTGGAGATAAGCAATCTACCTGATAAAGAATTCAAGGTATTGGGAGAAGAATGGATGAACACAGTGAGAATTTCAACAAAGACTTAGAAAATATAAAAGAATGAAACAGAGTTGAATAGTAAAATACAATAACTAGAATAAAAAATACATTAGAATCAACAATAGATTAGATGATAAAGAAAAATGGATCAGCAATCTGAAAGACAGTAGTGCAAATCACCCAAGCTGAACAGAAAAAGAGAAAAAAATAATTTAAAAAAATGAGAATAGTTTAAGGGACAATCAAGTGTACTAACATTTGCATTAAAGGGGTACAAGAAGGAAAAGAGAGAGGGAAGGGGGCAGGTAACTTATTTGAAGAAATAAGTTAGCAGAAAATTCCCCTAACCTGAGGAAGGAAACAGAAAAGAAACAGGTCCAGGAATCACAAAGAGTCCAAACAACATGAACCCAAAGAAATTCACAGCAAGACACATTATAAATAAAATGGCAGAAAATAAAGGTAAAGGGAGAATCTTAAAAGCAACAAGAGAAGCTACTAGTTACATACAACGGAACTCCCATAAGGTTATGAGCTGCCTTTTCAGCACAAACTTTGCAGGCCAGAAGGGAGTGGCATGATATATTCAAAGTGCTGAAAGAAAAAAACCTACAACCAAGAATACTTGGCAAGATTATCATTCAGAATTGAAGGAGAGATAAAGAGTTTTACAGACAAGCAAAGATAAAAGAGTTCAGCACTACTAAACTGGCTTTACAAGAAATGTTAAAGGGACTGCTCTAAGTCGAAAAGAAAAGGCCACAACTAGAAATATGAAAATTATGAAAGGAAAAATCTCATTGGTATAGGCAAACACACACTAAAGGTAGTGGATCAACAGTCTATAAAGCTACTATGAATCTTAAAAGACAGAAGTAGTAAAATTATCTATATCTAAAATAATTACTTAAGTGAATCACAAAATAAAAAGATGTAAAATATGACATCCAAAACATCAAATGTTGGAGAGGATTAAAAATGTAGTGCTTTTAGAATGCACTTGAACTTAAGCAATATCAACTTAAAATAGACTACAGTGTACAAAGGTTGTAGGTATATGAACCTTGTGGTAACCACAAACAAAAACCCTATACAGATACAAAAAAATTAAAAGGAATAAAGACACAACACTAAAGAAAGCAATCAAATCACAAGGAAAGAGAATAAGAGAAGAAAAAAGAAACAGAGAGGAACTACAAATACAACTACAAAACAATTAACAAAATGGCAGTAAGTACGTACCTATCAATAATTACTTTAAATGTAAGTGGATTCTATGCTCCAGTCAGAAGACTTAGGGTGGCTGAATAGAGAAAAGAACAAGACCCATATACATGCTGCCTACAAGAGACTCAATTCACATATAAAAACACACACAGACTGAAAGTGAAGGGATGGCAAAAGGTATTCAATGAAAATGGAAATGAAAAGAAAGTTGGGGTAGTAATACAAATGTGAGACAAAATAGACTTTAATACAAAGGCTGTAACTAGAGACAGGAAAGGACATTACATAATGATAAAGAAATCAACCCAACAAGAAGATATAATTGTGAATATATATGCACCCAACATAGGAGCACCTAAATACATAAAGCAAATATTAACATAAAGGGAGAAATTTTTAGTAATACAATAATAGTAGAGGACTTTAACACCCCACTTACATCAATGGACAGATCATCCAGACAGAAAATAAGGAAACACTGGCCTTAAGTGACATATTAGACCAGATAAACTTAAATGATATATATAGAACACTCCATCCAAAAGCAGCAGAATACACATTCTTTTCAAGTGCACATGGAACATTCTCCAGGCTAGGCCACAAAACAAGTCTCACTAAATTTAACAAAATTGAAATCATATCAAGCATCTTTTCTGACCACAGTGCTGTGAGACGAGAAATCAACTGCCAGGAGAAAGCTGCAAAAAACACAAGCTTGTGGAGGCTAAATAATATGCTACTAAACAACCAGTGGGTCACTGAAGAAATAAAAGAGGAAATAAAAAATACCTGACAAATGAAAATTGAAACACAGTGATCTAAAAACTATGGGACTCAGCAAAAGCAGTTCTAAGAGGGACGTTTGTAGTGATACACACCTATCTCAGGAAATTTAAAAAATCTCAAACAATCTAACCTTACACTTAATGGAAATAATAAAGAAGAACAAACAAAACACAAAGTTAGTAGAAGGAAAGAAGTAATAAAGATATGAGCAGAAATTAATGAAGTAGAGACTTTAAAAAAAAGAAAAAAAAATCAATGAAACTAAGAGCTGGTTCTTTGAAGAGATAAACAAAATTAATAAACCTTTATCCAGACTTATCAAGAAAAAAAGGAGAGATGGCCCAAAGAAACAAAATCAGAAATGAAAGAGGAGAAGTTACAACAGACACCACAGAAATACAAAGAATTATAAGATATTATTATGAACAAATATACACCAATGAATTGGACAACCTAGAAGAAATGGATAAATTCCTAGAAATGTACAATCTTCCAAGACTGAACTAGGAAGAAATAGAAAATATGAACAGACCAATTACCAGTAATGGAATTGAATCAGTAATTCAAAAAAAAAAAAAAACTCCCAATAAACAAAAGTCTAGGACCAGGAGATTTTCAGGTGAATTCTACCAAACATTTAAAGAAGAGTTGACAGCTATCCTTCTCAAAAATCTGAAGAGGAAGGAATGCTTCTGAACTATTTTATGAGGCCAGCATCACCAAAACCTGATACCAAAACCAGACAAAAACACCACAGAAAAAGAAAACTACCTGCCAATATCACTGATGAACATAGATGTAAAAATTCTCAACAAGATATTAGCAATTTGAATTCAGCAAGACATTAAAAGGATCACACACCATGATCAAGTGGAATTTATCCCAGTGATGCAAGGATGGTTCAATGTCTGGAAATCAATCAATGTGATATACCACATAAACAGATTGAAGAATAAAAGTCATATGATCATCTCAATAGATGCAGGAAAAGCTTTTGACAAAATTCAACATCCATTTATGATAAAAAGTTTCAACAAAGTGGCTATAGAGGGAACATACCTCAACACAATTAAGGCCATCTGTAGCAAACCCACAGCCAGCATCATCCACAATGGTGAAAAGCTGAAGTCATTTCTTCTACAATCAGGAACAAGACAAGGATACCCACTCTCACCACTTTTATTCAACATAGTTTTGAAAGTCCTAGCCAGGTCAGTCAGACAAGAAAAAGAAATAATAGGAATCCAAATTGGAAAGGAACAGGTAAAACTGTCACTGTTTACAGATGACATGATACTATATATAGAAAGCCCTCAAGACACCACCAAAAACTATTAGAACTAATAAATGAATTCATTAAAGTTGCAAGATACAAAATTAATATATGGAAGTCTTGCATTTCTATACACTAGAGATGGACTAACAGAGAGATTAAGAAAACAATCCCATGTATAATTGCATAAAAAAGAATAAAATACGTAGGAATAATTCTAACTAAGGAGGTGTAAAAGACCTGCACTTGGGAAACTATAAGACATTGATGAAAGAAATTGAAGATGACACTAACAGATGGAAAGATATACTGTGCTCATGGATTGGAAGAATTAGTATTGTTAAAATGACCATACTACCCAAAGCGATCTACAGATTCAGTGCAATCCCTATCAAAATACCAATGGCATTTTCTACAGGACTAGAACAAATAATTTTAAAATTCGTATGGAAATAATTTTAAAATTTGTATCCAAAAGACCCTGGATAGCCAAAGCAATCTTGAGAAAAAAGAACAAATCTAGAAGTATCATGCTCCCTGTTTTCAAACTAAACTACAAAGCTAAAGTAATCAAAACAGTATGGTACTGAAACAAAACCAGACACAGATCAATGGAACAGTATAGAGAGCCCAGAAATAAACCCACACTTACATGGTCAATTAATCTACATTGAAGAAGGTAAGAATATACAATGGGGAAGAGACAACCTCTTTAATAAATTGTATTGGGAAAACTGGACCAGTTTCTCACACTGTATATCAATACAAAAATAAACTCAAAATGAATCAAATAATTAAACGTAAGGCCTGAAATCATGAAACTCCTGGAAGAAAACATAAGCAGTACACTCTTTGATATTGATCTTAGCATCTGTCTCTTCGAGCTAGGGAAACAAAAGCAAAAGTAAGCAAATGGGACTACCTCAAACTAAAAATCCATTGCAGAGCAAAGGATACCGTCAACAAAATGAAAAAGCAGCCTACTGAATGGGAGAAGATAATTTGCAAATGATATATCAGATAATGGGTTACTATTCTAAACATACAAAAAAACTCATACAATTCAGCATCATAAAAACAACCCAATTAACAAATGGGCAGAGGACCTGAATAAACATTTTTCCGAAGAAGATATACAGTTGGCCAACAGACACATGAAAAGATGCTCAACATCACTAATCATCAGGTAATTGCAAATCAAAACTACAATGAGGTACCACCTCACACCTGTCAGAATGGCTATCATCAAAAAGACAGCATATAACAAGTGTTGGTGAGGATGTGTACCAAAGGGAATCCTCGTGCACTGTTAGTGGGAGTGTAATTTGGTACAGCCACTATGGAGAACAGTATGGAGTTTCCTCAAAAAATTAAAACTACAACTACTGTACAATCCACCAATTTCAGTTCTGGGTTTATAAATTAATAAATTTATTTTAAAAAAAAATGTTCAATCACTATGTAGTTCACCTGAAACTAACATAAAATTGTACATCAACTGTATTTCCGTTTTAAAAAAGGAAAAAATTATCTATATGGTCAAATCATGTGAATATCCTGTTTCCCAGCAATCTTTTTTTTTTTTTTAATATTTATTTATTTATGGCTGTGTTGGGTCTTCGTTTTCTGTGCGAGGGCTTTCTCTAGTTGCGGCAAGCGGGGGCCACTCTTCATCGCGGTGCGCGGGCCTCTCACTATCGCGGCCTCTCTTGTTGCGGAGCACAGGCTCCAGACGCGCAGGCTCAGCAGTTGTGGCTCACGGGCCTAGTTGCTCCGCGGCATGTGGGATCCTCCCAGACCAGGGCTCGAACCTGCGTCCCCTGCACCGGCAGGCAGACTCTCAACCACTGCGCCACCAGGGAAGCCCCCCAGCAATCTTCTAATGTTTTTTCGGCTGCACCATGCAGCATACAAGATCTTAGTTCCCCGACCAGACATTGAACCCAGGCCCTGGCAGTGAAAGTGCCAAGTCCTAACCACTGGACCGCCAGAGAATTCCCCACAACGATCTTTTACTCAGTGTTTTATCATCCACTGATGATCTGTCCCTGAATCATTAATACATTGATGGTTACAAAATGGTGATTTTTCTAATTTTATCATTTCCTTTACATAATATTTTCTCACATATTTCTGAAAAGAAGAGTTTTCTTTCCTTTTCACTCTTTTTGGCTTTCCTCCTCCTTTGTCCTCTGAAAGTATTGTATGGACTCATGAATTTTTAAAAATTTACTATTCAGTGTGTTATAATAAATTACCATAATTATTATTTTGACCCTTAAATTATTCTATACAGTAAGTCCTCTACATACGAACGAGTTCCATTCCAAGAGCGCATTCTTAAGTCCAATTTATTCATAAGTCCAACAGAGTTAGCCTAGGTACCAACTAACACAATCAGCTATATAGTACTGTACTATAAGAGGTTTATAATACTTTTCACACAGGTAATATATAAAAAACAAACACAAAAAACATTTTTAATCTCACAGTACAGTACCTTGAAAAGTACAGTAGTACAGTACAACAGCTGGCATACAGGGGCTGGCATCGAGTGAACAGGCAAGAAGAGTTACTGACTGGAGGAGGGAGAGGAGGTAGGAGATGGTAGAGCTGAAGGATCGTCAGCAATAGGAGATGGAGGGCAAGCTGCAGTTTCACTCACGTCTGACATTGATGGCACAGGTTCTGGTTCCTTGCTGGAATCAATTCTATCTACCTTCTTGAAAAAATGATCCAGTGATGTCTGGGTAGTAGCATTTTTTTTTCTCATCATAGATGGCATAGTAGCAATGGATTGCATTTTGAACAGCTGCTGCCACCTTTGTGTACGTGTACTGTTCTACATTTGGGTCTTGTGCCTCAAAAACTAACAGTGCCTCCTCAAATAAAGAAAATCCCCTTGCCATTTCCTGCATCATGAATCTCTTTGGCTCTTCAGTTACTTCTTCCTGTTGTCTCTCTTCATCCTTTCTCTGGGCCTCCAATCCTAGAGCTTCTTAGCAGTACCAGCTACATCACTGTTGCTTTTACGCTTGCCTCCTGACGTCCTGGGCTTGAAATAAAGATACTGTACTACAGTACTGTATACAGTACTTTACAGTAAAGTACACAAAAGCAAAATCACTTGTAGAGGATGCACGCACATGACAATGTATGCCAGACACGTGAACTAATTTATGGGATTGGACATGCAAACGCACGTTCACATCTTTGAAAGTTCTCAACTTGAAGGTTCATATGTAGGGGACTTACTGTATTTGTCTAGTGGGAGTCCCTTAAACTGGCTGTGTGCCCTCTTACATACCTTCATTTGTTTTTGAACACTTTCTTGTTTTGTGGGAGAACAGGATATTCCAGATTTGCCTTGTACTTTCTCTGCCCCTAGACCTGGGCTCAGCTATTTCTGCAAGGAGCTCCTGTTCCTTTTAGTGCAGAAACCAAGATCTGATTGCAAGACCTGATCGTTGCTACTGAAGTGTTACTGCTTCTAGGTCCTTTTAAAGGACAGAGCTAGGAAATATATTTTTGGAAAAGTCATCACTTTATCCAGATACCCTCAATTCATATCCAGTGTCACAGAGGTTATCCTTACCTTCCCCCATTTTATATTTGTATCTCTCTCTCAAGAGAGCCCTGCTTTCCAACAGCACCAGAGTACTTACTCATTAGCTCTGTCCTTCAGTTGATATTACAACACCAGTGTTACACCACAAGCAAGCCTACTAAGGAAACTTAAGGATTTCTTTGCAATTTATTTTTTATTCTTAGACTGCATCTCACTAAGGATATATACTCAGAATACTGTGTTTAAAAGTTACTGGGTTGGCCAAAAAGTTCATTTGGGTTTTTCCATTAATATCTTATGGAAAAACCCAAACGAACTTTTTGGCCAACCCAATACTTGAATTCTTTCTTTTTTTTTTTTTTTTTTTAAAAATATTTATTTATTTATTTTTATTTATTTATGGCTGTGTCGGGTCTTCGTTTCTGTGCAAGGGCTTTCTCTAGTTGCGGCAAGTGGGGGCCACTCTTCATCGCGGTGCGTGGGCCTCTTATTATCGCGGCCTCTCTTGTTGCGGAGCACGGGCTCCAGACGCGCAGGCTCAGTAGTTGTGGCTCACGGGCCCAGTTGCTCCGCGGCATGTGGGATCTTCCCAGACCAGAGCTCGAACCCGTGTCCCCTGCATTGGCAGGCAGATTCTCAACCACTGCGCCACCAGGGAAGCCCGAATTCTTTCTTTTTGACATACAGTTAGGATCATTTGTTTCTGGTTTATTCCGTTTGAAGGTTTTCTTTTTCATCCTTTTTGAAGTGTCATTCCCATTTCTATCCCATTTACCCCATTCCCACCCATCCTCTAGAGGATGAGAGTGGGGCTTTTAATATAGGTTTGAATTCTGAGTCATGTAAATGTTTTTCATAAAATTAAACGAAAAAGACTGTTAATAAATGATGACTTTGTATGCTTAATAATGTTCTTTGCCTTATGTCTAATATTAGTGTTCCTACACTTGCTTTCTTTTGCTTGGTTTTCAGTTTGTCTCATTGTCTTTTTCTACCCCTTTAACTTCAGCCTGTGTGTGCTTATGTTGTAGGTGATACCTTATGTGTACAGTTTTAGAATCTGATGTTTATCTAGGCAACTTTGTGATTACTTATATATTTGAATTATTTTCTGCTATCTTATATTTTGTCTTCTTCTCCCTCTCCTTCTCTCTTTTTTTCTTTTGCCTTCTATTGTAGTGATTGTTATTTTTACCTCATTTTTTCTTTCTAATTATTTGGAAGTGATACATTCTGTATCTCTCCTTTTAATGGTCATTTTTTTTTAAATTTATTATTTATTTATTATGTTTATTTTTGGCTGTGTTGGGTCTTCGTTTCTGTGTGAGGGCTTTCTCCAGTTGCGGCGAGTGGGGGCCACTCTTCATCGCGGTGCGCGGGCCTCTCACTGTCGCGGCCTCTCTTGTTGCGGAGCAGAGGCTCCAGACGCTCAGGCTCAGTAGTTGTGGCTCACGGGCCCAGTTGCTCCGCGGCATGTGGGATCTTCCCAGACCAGGGCTCGAACCCGTGTCCCCTGCATTGGCAGGCAGATTCTCAACCACTGCGCCACCAGGGAAGCCCTTAATGGTCATTTTTAATGGACATTCTTGTCATCCTGTTAGTTTTTTGTTTTTTCTTTTTTATAAATTTATTTTATTTATTTCTATTTTTGGCTGTGTTGTGTCTTTGTTGCTGCACACAGGCATTCTCTAGTTGTGGCGAGTGGGGGCTACCCTTCCTTGCAGTGTGCGGGCTTCTCATTGCGGTGGCTTCTCCTGTTGCAGAGCGCGGGCTCTAGAGCACAGGCTCAGTAGTTGTGGCAGACGGGCTTAGATGTTCCGCAGCATGTGGGATCTTCCCGGACCAGGGCTCGAACCCGTGTCCCCTGCATTGGCAGGCAGATTCTTAACCACTATGCCACCAGGGAAGCCCCATCCTGTTAGTTTTGTGTTGAGTATTCAGTCAAATAAACCCATACCACTTTTCCACATGAACTACCAAAATGGGTTTATTGAATCATCTACTTTCATATTTATATTTTTTAACTCAAGCAAAGAAGACTATGTGTTTATTTTTTTCAAATTTTATAATCTCAGTTTGAGAAGTAGTCTCGGTCATGCAGTATAAACAAAGGTTGACAGAAAACTGGACTCACCACAACCTTTTCTTTATAGTCTGCCAGCCCTCAGCCATCACCCCTGCCCCCGGCCCAGAATCTAAGCACTATTAAGGCCAGGAATATTATTTTGATTACTGTTCTGTCCATTATGTCTAGAAAAGTATCTATGCATTAGCTCACCCTTAATAGATATATTAGTTGAATGTATAAGGTAGAAATACTTAGTCTGGAGAAGAAGGAATGGGGTAATGGTGGGATGGAGGGTAGGAGACATTACGTAACCTTTTAGTTTGAAGGACTTGCGTGTTGAACAGTAATTCTACTCGTTTAGTATGGCCCTGAGGGTTGAGGTGAACACTACTACAGGGAAACAGAGAGCTGTATACTATCAGGATTGTGTGGAGGGGGGTAAGTAGCTTCATTGTCAAGTCCCAGTTATTTCAGGAGAGTTTTGTTAGAGGTAACCTGGACGGGTTTAAATAGTCCTTAATTGCTCTGAGATTCTATGCTAAGTAGGTGGAATACATTGCCATACTTAATTTACAATCAGATTTAGGCACACAGGTTAAGTTTCATTTTTCATCTTAGACTTGTAGATGATCTTAACTCTACTAATAAAGTGATCATTTAACAGCACAACACTCTGAGTGGCAATTCACAGCAATCAATCACTCTGTGTGCCTCCCCAGTAATCCCAAATGTTCTCGTGTTTTCAGTTTTCTGTTTGGGCAAATTAGAAAGGCAATAAGCAGGTAGATCAGTTGTAGGGTTCTCATATTTATCTTTTCTATAGCAAAGCAAACTGGGAAAAGCAGACTGCATATTTTCTCTGAATTTTGTTTCTGAGTTTTCATTTGATTACAGAATTATCTTAGTTTGACTTAGATATTTACTGGGAGTGATACACAAATGGGGACAAGTTAAATGTAGTTTTATTAGCACCTGGAAATCTAAATCAGTGCCTTGAATGCTCCTTATAATAAAAATCTCTTCTTTTTCTCTTAGGGCTGCTGCTCAGAGTAAATTAGGTCACTACACAGATGCAGTAAAGGATTGTGAAAGAGCAATAGCGATTGATTCAAAGTACAGCAAGGCCTATGGGAGAATGGGGTAAGTTTTGGGAGAACGTTCAAAGTAGTACCAAGTAGTATCAGATATGCTGTTCTTAATGGCTTGGTTTTGAATTTCCTGCTTCATATTGTACCCTCTGAACTAAAAAGAAGATAAATATAACATTTAGGTAGGAAATGACTGCAGTTTCTGACTGGGGAGAGAGATGATTAGTGTATGATGAGTGGTTGGTTTTGGAGAAAATCATAACAACCATACTGAATAGACCTACTTCATATTCAAGGCTACAAATCTCAAGTAAGCACTCAGTATTTTGGCAGATAATGCTACTACAGTTCCTTCTGGATTCACCTTAGTACTCTCTGAGTTGACTGTTTCACACCTACTCTTTTCAAATTTCCACTGCACATTCCATGGTGACTCTCAACTTTTTACTCAATTGAAAAATAGAATGTATTTAGAAGAAAAGTGATTCATCTTCTTACTTGCAGATCCACCAGTCTACTTACACTTATATCTACAGAGATTGCCTTTTTTTTGTTAAAATGGAAGGGTTCTTATCTAAGACTACTGCATTCATTCATGCTTGAGATCTCATTCCTTTGTACCTTCTCCAGGACTTTACACTTGTAATCATCTCCTTTATCTTCTACAACACCAGCTTTCCTATCTCTAACAGTGCTAATGACTGCATGTGAAAAGATCATAAAAAATCATCTGTTAGAACCATCTTTTACACAGCTACATCATTCCTTAGTTCCTCTTTCTCTGCAAAGACCCTAATAGTTGTCTGTACTTGCTGTCTCGTCTTCACCGTCTCTTACTCTCTCTTCAGCTCACTCCAGTAGGACATTTGTCTGTATCACTCTGTTGAGAACTCTATTCAAAGTCACCAGTTGTCTATATTTTTCCAAGGTCAGTATTCAGTTCTGTATCCTCACCCTCCTGCATCTTTTAGTATTTGGCATGATTAACCTTTTTTTTATTTTTGGCAGTGAGGCTTGAGGGATCTTAGTTCCCCAACCAGGGATTGAACCTGGGCCATGGCAATGAAAGCGCCAAGTCCTAATCACTGGACTGCCAGGAAATTCTCTTGATTAGCTTCTTTTTGAAATACTTCATTCTCTAGGCTTCTGTGACACCACACTTTGTGGTTTTCCTTCTATTTCACTGGATGCTCTTTTCCAGTCTCTCTTACTAGTTCTTCCTCCTCTGCCACCTCTAAATAATGGTGTGCTTCAGGGCTCTTTCCTCTGCTGCTGCTGTTCCTCTGTTTATATTCTCTCTTTGATTTCATCCTGTCCCATGCTTTTAAATTCCATCTACAGTCAATACTCTGTATTAATGAATACTGTATTTATGATTCACGTACTTGCTAAAATTTTTTTTGTTATCTCCAAATCTGTACTCAGTATGCTTTGTGGTCATCTACAGAGTGGTGAAAAACTTGAGTCATCTGATGTGCAAGATCTCAGCTGAGGTCAGATAAGGCAATGCTCTACCTTTTTGTTTCAGCTCTCATGCTGTAAAATGAATGTCCTTTTCACAGTCTATTTAGTGCTATATTTTTTGCATTTATGTGCTTTTTGTTGTTGGTTTCTCTGTTTACAGTGGCCTGCAAACATAGGCTGAAGTGTTGTCTATTGTTTTTGCATGCAAGAAGGCTTCAATGTGCCTCACCAAGAAGATACATGTGTTAGATAAGTTTTGTTCAGGCATGAGTTAGTACACTTGGCTGTGAATCAGTGCTATGTATTAAATAAGGTTTCTTTAAACAGAAACATACATAAATCAAGGTTATGTGCTGATTGGTTGATGAAAATATTGTTGACCAGAGGCTCACAGGAACACAACTTTTATTTCCCCTAGAAGCAATTGTTCCATATTTGCTAATTTAGTATTTGCAGTGACCTTTTAGAGCATAATTACTGTGGATAAAGAGAATCAACTGTATATGTTGATGGATCTCTTAAGTTATATGTCTGAACTCCATACTCATATATTCAGCTATTTTTCATCTCCACCTAGATGTTTAATAGGCATTTTAAACTTAACATGTCCCAAACAGAACCCTTGTTCTCTTCTTAAATCTTTCTCACCTCAGTAAATATACTGTCATTCTACCTACCCAGTGCTCCAGTCAAAAGTCTAGGAATCGTCCTTCATTCTTATTACACCTGACACATCTAATCTATCAGCAAGTCCTACAAATTCTAGTTTCCACATATAACTTGAATTCAAGTATTGAGTGCTCTCTTGCTTGCAACTGTAGTCCAAATTACCATCTCTTACCTAGGCTGCTGCAATAGCTTCTTAACTGGTCTCCCTGCCTTCACTTCACTCTCCCCAGAGAAGCCAGAGTGAGCTTTCTAAAGCATAAATCAGATCATGTCATTCTGTTGCAACCAGAGTAAAATCCAGACTCCAAACCATGGTCCTGTAATATTCCCTGACGTCATCTCTTCCCACACTTTGTTTTCTGTGCTCCCTCCTCAACCTTTGTCCTGTTCCTTAAGCATACCAAGCTTGCAACCTTCTCAGGGCCTTGGTGCTTACTGTTGCTTCTATTTAGAATGTCTCTCCTTTAATTTTCATATGACTGCTTTCTTCTCATTGTTCAAGTCCTTTCAATATGGCTGCCTTTGAGCAGCTCCCCTATTCATTCTCTTTAAGATTACTGTTTTTTTATTTGCATGTTTATTGCTTATCCTCCCCTGTAGAATGAAACTTTCTTAAACTCAAGAACTTTTCCTTTTTCACTGAGGAATCTAAAATAGTGCCTGGTACATAGTAGCATTCCAGTAAATATGTATTGACTTAATTAAGTGAGAACTCTGATGAAGTATCTTTCATGGTTGACTGGTAGAAAACTAATTAGGTTCTGAGATTTTTTTCTGTGATTAGGCATTATATTTTATCTAGATCAGAAGTCTGTGAGATAAGTTGGCCAAGAAAGAATTGGAGTAATTTGTTAAAAATAAACTTAGGAAAAAAAACACTCTATACTATCTCTCCATATATACCATTATTGTTTAGTTCTGAAGTGATTTTCCAAAAAATAAATTCTAACTAGGTGGAGGAAAACATTAAATTTAGTAACTAACTCTTTGACCTGTGCTAGGGATAATGTGTTATTGAGGTGTAAAGGTTCCCAATTTAGTTAGTTGTTTAACAATTTAGTTAGTTGTTAACAACTAACATGTCTTATTCAGGAGTAGTTAGCTGATACCCCACAGCCTACTTTTATTTTTTATTTTTCATGGTAAATTGATATTTATTGTGTCTCAATGTCTCTGCTAAGAAGGAAGAAAGAAAGTGGGACATAGTGAAGGTCAAATCTAGTTCAGAGTTCTTTAAACGGTTTTAGCATCATGGAGTTATATGACCACAGAATTGTTAGTCAGCTCACATCTTTATGGAGCTTAATCATTCATAATGCAAATTACTTCACATATTAGGCTTAAAAATGGAAGGGTATGTAAGGTTCATTTCTAATCATTAAGTTCTTTTTAAAAAAATTATTAAAGTATAGTTGATTTACAGTGTTGTGTTAGTTTCAGGTGTACAACAAAGTGATTCAGTTATATATACATACATATCTATTTTTTTCAGATTCTTTTCCCTTTCTAATCATTAAGTTCTTGATTCATGTAGGACAGCCGAGGTTGTCACCAAGGAGAATGGAGAGAGTCCAGACTTACAGAATCTTGGAATTAGAAGGAAGTGGTACTCCTGTGAGCCATAGTATGGTTGACCCTTGAACAATGTGGGTATTAGGGGTGCCGACCCTCCGCGCTCAAAAATCTGTGTATAACTTACAGTCAACCCTTTGTACCTGCAGTTCCTCCACATCTGTGGTTCCCCTGTATCTGCAGATTTAACCAATCTCAGATCGTGTAGTACTTCTATATTTACTATTGAAAAAACTCCATGTATAAGTGGACCCATGCTGTTCAAGCCCTTGTTGTTCAGGGGTCAACTGTACAATGAATAAATTAAGTGTAATCTGGATTCAAATTGAATACAAGATAGATGTTTGACTACATTTGTGGTGTCCTGATGTTCTTTAATCATATATCTTACACTGTATTCTTTTCAGGCTGGCCCTCACTGCCATGAATAAATTTGAAGAAGCAGTTACAAGTTATCAGAAGGCATTAGATCTTGATCCTGAAAATGATTCCTATAAGTCAAATCTGAAAATAGCAGAACAGAAGTTAAGAGAGGTATCTAGTCCTGTAAGTTACTAATGCCAAATGAGTGAAATATTTTGTCATTCACAATTTATTGTAATCAAATTGTAGTGTTTAGAGTAATTTTTATATATAATTGTTTTACAGACAGGAACTGGATTGAGTTTTGACATGGCCAGCTTAATAAATAATCCAGCCTTCATTAGTATGGTGAGTATATTTCCTTTTCTGCTTTGCTGGCTCTATTTTCCGTTAGAACTATATAGTTCCAAACTTTTTAGAAACAAGTAAGAGAGCTTTTGTGATGGCTGTGGTAGGAGAGTGGTGATATAAAGCTATGGCTGAGGTTTTAACCTGCCCCTGTACTGCTTTGTGAAAAAGCCATGGGTGGACTTCAGGAAGCCCATGGATTCCCTGGAATTGTAGATGAAAATTTGTGTACATGTGGATACATGCATTTTTCTAGGGAGAGAACCATATTTTTCATCAGATTGGCAAAGGGGTCTGCAAATCTACAAAAGGTTAAAAACCACCCTCTTACATGAAAGTGACCCTAGGAAAGTCTAGTAATCAGACTTCTAATAGGATTTTGGCTATTGTGGTTTCCTAAGCTCTTTTGGCTTTATTGGTCTGATAGTAGGAAGTAAACTGCTGTCAATATCCTTAGTTTATAGTGTTTGTAATCTCTTTATCCTTGCGATATATTTTTAATACCATTTTTTCCTAGTACCTCCTTTTTTACATTCCCACTCACTTTGTATAGCACACTAAAACTCTACAAAATGTTAGTATATACATGGTTTAGCTTTCACTCCTCTGCTTAAAAAAAAAAAGAAATCCTTGTTAAAGATCCCTAAATATTTACTGCCTTTAATGGGAGATGCCATTTTTCAATTCTAGGCAGCAAGTTTAATGCAGAATCCTCAAGTTCAACAGCTGTAAGTATATAGAAAGAGCATATTACGTTTCTCCCTTCCACTTGCCAGGCTCCTGATTTGAGCACAGTAGCTCCAAAATGATAAAACTGGCCCAAATGCCAGTCAGTTGGAACTTAAAGCCACACCCAAATGGCCTAACCTACACAATGTGGGTATATCTACCTGCTTTTCCTTGCCGGTATCCTACTTATTAAGAATATATGCCAATTCTTTTTAAGTGCTTTGACTCAGAAAAGAATAATAGACCATCAGTACTAGGGGTTATTTAGGTTTATGAGATTGGGTTTCCACTTGATATGCATAATGATTTCTGGGTTCTTATTGTGAAGGGTAGGCAAAGATGCCAAAAACTGACTGACTGGGGCTTCCCTGGTGGTGCAGTGGTTGAGAATCTGCCTGCCAATGCAGGGGACACGGGTTCGAGCCCTGGTCTGGGAAGATCCCCCATGCCGCGGAGCAACTAAGCCCGTGAGCCACAATTACTGAGCCTGTGCGTCTGGAGCCTGTGCTCTGCAACAAGAGAGGCCGCGATAGTGAGAGGCCCACGCACCGCGATGAAGAGTGGCCTCCACTTGCCGCAATTAGAGAAAGCCCTCGCACAGAAACGAAGACCCAACACAGCCATAAATAAATAAATTAAAATAAAAAAAAAATTAAAAAAACAAAACAAAAAACTGACTGACCCCACACAGAATTGCCTTTTTAAAAAAAAAAATTTAGTTTTGGCTGTGTTGGGTCTTCGTTGCTGCGCGCGGGCTTTCTCTAGTTGTGGTGAGCAGGGGCTACTCTTCTTTGCGGTGCACAGGCTTCTCATTGTGGTGGCTTCTCTTGTCACGGAGCACGGGCTCTAGGCACACGGGCTTCAGTAGTTGCAGCACGTGGGCTCAGTAGTTGTGGCCCGCGGGCCTTAGAGCACGCGGGCTTCAGTAGTTGTGGCACGTGGGCTCAGTAGTTGCAGTGCGTGGGCTCTAGGGTGTGCGGGCTTCAATAGTTGTGGCTTGTGGGCTCTAGAGCGCAGGCTCAGTAGTTGTGGCACACGGGCTTAGATTCTCCCCGGCATGTGGGATCTTCCCAGACCAGGGCTCGAACCAGTGTCTCCTGCATTGGCAGGCAGATTCTTAACCACTGCGCCACCAGGGAAGTCCTGCCTTTTTTTTAAAAATTAACATTCTAAAAATACCAATCAGTGAACCAATTTTTAAAAATACACTAATTTATTCCAGCAAAAAATATATATATATATGCCAATTTGAGTGATATATCTCTTGCCTACTCTAGAATGTCAGGAATGATGACAAATGCTATTGGGGGACCTGCTGCTGGAGTTGGGGGCCTAACTGACCTGTCTAGCCTCATCCGAGCGTAAGTGTTATTTAAAATAGAAATAGTAAAAAAGTATTTTATATTTTACAGTTTGTCTCTAAGGTAAGGGGACCAAGGCTTTCTTTTTAAATTTTCATCTTTTACTGTTAGTATCAGTTACCTCATTAGTTATTAAATTTAAAAGTGGTTCATAAATTGAAATTTTCAGACTGAAGGGCAGGAATCCAGAAGATCTGGATCCAAGAAAACCTTTCTCAGGAGACTTGAATAGCTACTCAAGGATATATATGAATGTCAAATATCAACTTAAAGTAGGTATGAATTTAGGTACGCGTACATATTTAAAAATCATATATTGCATATATTAGTGTTCAGACAACTTAGGCAGCTGTTTTATTCAAACTCTGCAGTGCACTTCATTGCTAAAGGAACTCGTTTCATCTTCTCATTACTTGAACACATTACCTCCACCTCCAACCAAGTTGCTGAAACTCTGTGCTTTTTGAATCTGTGTGATGCTGTCACTGGAGATATTATATGAAGCAACAAGTATTATTTTCTGTTTGTGATCACAGCTATGTAAACTCACTTGCAATATGGCATTTTTAGAGTGATCTTTAAGTGGCATGATTATAGTGATACCTAACACTTGCAGTTGGGAGGCACACACTCAGGAATTTGGATTAAATTTCTTTGCCTTTCTAAAAATCAGTTCTGTTGGGTGACTTCATAAGCATCCCAAAATGGGTGTGACACCTGTTATATGAGAGACTAAGACTTGAGTACAAGAACAAATACCCTGCATTATATTTGTGCACATACAATAAAAACATATACTTTTTAGCCCTTTACTTATCTGTGGTTAAGCACTGGGCGGGGGGTGGATTTCACTCAATTCAGGAACTCACTTTTTAGCTTGGGTGTTTCATTTCTCATGAAGAACACTGCACTGTAGTAATACTATATGGAGGCACTGGTAAACTTGCAGATACTAAAGTCATGAATCTAAAACTTGCTTTAATAGAAAAAGTTCCCTTTGGGTAGTACCCACATCTTCTGCAGTTCTTTTTGCATTGGTATTGTGTGATTGGAAATTCCCTAATTCAAATGACTTTGCCTCTTTACTACAGGGGACAGCAGTTTGCTCAGCAGATACAGCAGCAGAATCCTGAACTTATAGAGCAACTTAGAAATCACATCCGGAGCAGGTCATTCAGCAGCAGTACTGAAGAACATTCCTGACTTGACCAGGGGCCCTAGCCCAGAATGCAAATGGCGATGGCTCTGAAGTGTCTGCTGTAGATAGTGGCCAAAACAAAAACAAACCTAAAAAATAAATCTGTCTAGACAATAGGTTTATCACAAACAGACTTGAACATAACACGATTCCTTTGTAAACGAGTGATCATCAGTAGCCTTGTTAAGTGCCAGTATAGCACTTAACTGGACAGGGTTCCATTTTCATATCTTCATCATATTTGTATACTAGATTTAATAGCAGAGTATATTTATTGAACAGTAAGGCTGTTTACTGGTGAATTCTCTAGCACCAAATTCCTGTAGGCAAACTTTTTGAAAGGGGAGATGACTAAGAGGAAAGGTTTCTCACGCTGATTTAGGGGAAATATACTTGCCACTGAGCAGCATCTCTAGAGAGAAGAAATTCGATACTGGGTTTAGCTTTGATAGTGCAATCAGTAATGAATAGATGATATGATATGGACCAGTACTATCTTTAATGCTGCTTGTTCTGTTGGGTGATGAAATCTTAAGAGTTGGTGGAAAGCAGTATTCAGTGTTGTTTAGAAAAGCAAAAAATAGATGCTGTGAATGTATAGAAAGTGAATGTAGGGTGCTCAGGTTTTTTGCATAGTTCTTAACTAATCTTGCCTGCAGTTTGGTATTGATAACATTAGCATGGCCACTTACGCTAAGTACGTAATAAAATACATTTAGAAACCCTTAATGATACTGGTTAGGTCAGTTGTGTAACTATTCAGTTTAATTAGCACAATTTCCCCAGTGGTGACCTTACCATGGAAACTCTCAAATATATCTACATTTAAATAAACCAATGGCTTGGCCCTTAAGTTAAGGATTTTCTAGGTGGCATTTAATTATGTGCCTGTAAACACTGATTTTTTTAAACTCAGTAATTATTTGATGGGTTACAAAAAGCATCTATCACTATCACTGCTTGTTCATGTTAATCCTCTGCTATAATTTGGCTTGGCATGTCGCTTTTATGCTTAACCTTAATTTGATGTAGCTTAAACGTAACAGGGGACTTGAAATATTTTCTTGAAATTAGAATACATATTAGTGGAGAGACGTGGCACTAAGTGTTAGTGGAACGGCTTTAACTATAGTGATGGATGCAACTGTTCTAATTCCAACTGGAATTTCTTTGGTTTGTTATTATGAAATTGGTAAGGTTGGCGGACACATAAATTTCACAAATGTTGTGAGATAAAACTGAAATAGAAAGTAATATAAAATTAAATCAGTAATACCGATGATGATCAGGGCTTTACTATAACTGTTCTCCTCAAAAGGCTAATTACTTGGTATTTTGAAGTTTAAAAGCCAACTTTCCCTTTTTTCCCTTTGTGAAATTAGAACAGTGGTTCTAATCACTGTAAGAGTCACCTGGGGATTTGTTAAAAATGCAGATTCAGGGGCACACTTTTCAGTTTTTATTTAGTAGGTCCTGTAATAAGGTCTGGGAATCACCATTTCAAATAGCACACCAAGTGGTTCTGATGTAGGTCCAAAGGACTCTTAATTTAAAGCAACACTAGGTTAGAGATTTCTTTTAGGCCAGCAAAACACCTAACTGCCTGGGTTCAGGCTACAAGGAAGAGCTACATGAACCTACAGTTCTGGTCAGAGCAGAGCGGGACTTAAATCTAAGCTAAGCCTTCTGAATTAAGTCTCCTATATTGCATCTAAATCAACTTAATTTTTCATGAAGTTAAATTCAGATCCTGGTGTTCAAATGTTACACACAATAAAGTACTAACTAATCATAGGAAAGTGATGACTGTGATAAAAAAAAAAAGCAGAGTTGATCCTTAATTAAAAGTTAATCACTCTTGGGAATTCCCTGGTGGTCCAGTGGTTAAGGCTCGGCGCTTTCACTGCTGAAGGCCCAGGTTCAAATCCCTGGTCAGGGTACTAAGATCCCACAAGCTGCGCGGCACAGCCAAAAAAACCCAAAAAACACTCTTATCCAGTGTTGAGTAAGAAAAGGTTCCTAGCATAACTATCATCTTGAGTGCATTAAAAATGCTTTCAGATAAGTAAAATTGGTAAGCCTCTAACTGACTAGGAAAATAGAGAAAATATGAATCAACAGTATCAGAAGTGAAAGAGGGGATATCACTGCTGACCCTGTAGACATTTAAAAGATTATTAGAAAATACTATGACCAACTCTACACCCATGTATTTAACAACTTAGATGAAACAAATTCCTTGTAAGATGCAAACTACCAAAGCTCACTGAAGAAATAAAGATATCCTCCAGAAAAGAAAGATACAGGCCCAGTTTCAATGGTGAATTCTACCAAACACTTAATACCAATTCTACACAATCTCTTCCAGAAAACAGAAGAGGAAACACTTCCCAACTCATTTTATTTCACCATTACTTTGATACCAAAATTGAAGACATTATAAGAAAAAACAGTTTAAAACAAATGTTTTGATTTACTAATATCTGTAGTTAAGGTAGCCATTCTTTTTACATGCAGTAATGCGAATTGGTGTATTTCTTCCATTTCATCCTTCTAGTTTGTTTCTTTTCTAATATACCATCCATAACAAATTAAACCTAGATAATCTGTCCACTTACCTGGATTTCCATTCTATTCAAGCCATTTTTGCTTTTTAAGTACTTTCATCACTTTGGAATTACTGCATTGCACGCTATTGCAAGAAGGTTTTGTGTAGCTGTATTGTGTTAGCTACTCTTAAAATGATAAACAATGCTCCAAAAGTTATTTTGCTTGTCTGAAACAAGAGGGCATTAAAGTAAATCTTTTTTTTTTTTTTTTTTTTTAAATTTGATGAAAGTTCATAATAATGCAGTTGACAAGAAAATTAGTTATTTCTGAGATATACATTTTAAGGTAATAACTAGGATTATGACTTATAACATTAGTAAATCTTTATATACATTCTACTTAGGAATAACTGACTTCCATTAACCACTTTTCATTATAGTAGCTGTAGCTGTTACGATGCTATGTAAAATTTACAATGTCCTTTTTACGCAAATGACATTTCCACTTAATGTACCAAATTGTTTAGCTAATTTTTATAACATGGTTTAAACAGATCCTTTCTAAGATGACATTTTCTAAACTTTACTTAAAGAAGGAACATTATGTGTCTAGGTATTGCTTATAAAAGGAGTCTTTGTAATTAAAAGTCAAATTATATAGCAGATTCCAAGTGACCATTATATGTTACTTTAAAAATTTGAAACAGAATGAAACAGAAGGTTCAGTCATGAGAAGATGCTTGAAAAGTTATCGCAGTATCCAGTGCAGTGGCTATAAAGTCTTATTTCATCATTTAATCAATTGTACTCATTTTGGAGGAAACACAAGACTTCAATTTTATACTGCTTGCACTTTATTTTGCACAGACATTTCATTGATTACCTCTCCAATTTAAGGGCACATCTCATTCTGAATATAGCTTTCATTTTGGACCAAACAGTTTGTCATGGCAATAAATAATTATGCATTTAAGAAAAACCAACTTTTGTATTTGACTTTATGCACTCTTTACATGTAAGCAATTATATATACATCCTTGAATTTCAACTTAGCAAAATAAGTTTTTATTTAACAGTATTAGCTTTTGTTTTCAAAATATTGAAACTTTTATTACATTCATGATGTAAAGTTGTTTATAGTCTTAACTTTCTCATTGTTTTGTATATGGCATAAGTAAATTAGTGTGATTACATGCAGAGATAGAAAGTTTTATAATAATACATGATGTAGAGTTCAAAAGCAAATATCAGAAGCTGGAAATCCTTTAAGTATGCCTTATGAAAATAACTGGCTTATTTTTCAATGGGAAAAAAAAACAGGACTTTTTTGGCTTAGAATTAGGAAATTATCAGACTTCTTAGTTAACAGAGTAATCAACAATTTAAGAAATAAAACCAATTCTGATCTGCTGTTAGTAACTGAAAGTTAGACGTGTGTTTGTATGTACACACAAACACAGATACCAATACGATAATTTTGAAAACAGGTAGAAAAACTCATATTGTGTTAGCAAATACAAGATTACATGAGGACCACCCCGGTTATTTTAAACTTTTTATATTGACTGAGGGAAAAAACTGGGGTTAACGGAAATACTTCTAAGTAAAGTATGGTAAGAATTCTAAAGTTTTAAGAAACAACTGTATCTTCTAGATTGAGGTCAGCAAACTACGGCCTGCAGGCCATATCTGGCCAGCTGTCTGTTTGTGTAAACGCTGCTGTGCAATTTTTGCCTAATGGCTGCTCTTGCACTACAACAGCAGAGTTGAGCATTTTCAATAGAAACCGCATGGACTGCAAGGTCTAAAATATGTAGTATCTGGCCCTTTACATGAAAAGTTTGCTGACCATTATTCAAGATACCTGCTAGGGACAAATGGCCTCAAATATAGAGCTTTTGGAGAACAAAGTCCAATGGTCATTTAAAATGAAACAAAATAGCATATGTGTGGAAAATATACAAATGTTCATCTAGACTGTAACTCACAAGATAAAATCAGTAGATGGTTCTTTTCAAAACAAATATTTAATATTTTAACTGTTTTACAGGAAAGAAATGTAAATAATATATACTTATTTTTACTGTTGACTTGATCATTTTACAAAAGTGACAAAAATACAGAAAGTTCTGGGAAACTCAATGACAAGCATAACGTTGGAAATTTTCTTCAGCTTTCCACTTTAATGGCCGAAGATACCACGCAGACTTGTGCGATGTCATCATATTCATATGTTCTCTTTAAGAACGTGTCTGTTAGTCTTAAGCCGGAGACACTCTATTGAGAGAAAAATATAGACCTAAGATCTCATTCACTGGTAATGAACAGAGAAAGAATGGATATAATAAATGACTATGGATTAATAGCCCCCAAATACCGAAATTATTGAAAAGAGAGCATACTTGCAGTCCCTGTACTGAAGACAGTAGAGTGAGGGCAAGGCAGAGAGAGGAACTTGGATGGAGCTTTCCAAGCTGTCTTCCTGAAATGCCACACCAGTGGATAGAACTGGTATTGCACATTTCCAAAACGAGATCCATCGTCCTTTCACTGCTGGAGGAATCAGAAAAACAAGAATAAATCTTGTTCCTTTCACAAAGAGGTACTGCAATATTTCTTCCACTATTGTGGGTGAATTTCTTTTCTGGGTGTCCAACAGAAAAACAGGAACAGAAATGAAAAGCTATCATATCATTTTTATTTCACTTAAGGTAGAATCAGGAAAATGAAAGATGGTGTCTTCTGGGATTTACAGTGACACTGAGACTAATCTGCCTGTCTGGATGTAGGCTTTCTGGTTCTGTTATTGAACACTGGCTCCCTGGTGCTGATCTGTTAACAGTTTGCCATTTCTCTGGAAGACTTCCAGACATCTGTGTCTAATCTTGTTGCTATGCATCCTTCCTATTTCTGTAGGGCACTCTACAGGAAAGAAAAAGATAAACTGAGTCTGGTCCAGTGCTTTTTCTATTTAATCTATGTTCCTCTACCATGCAGATAACATAGAAAATGGCAAGATTTATAAGTAAAACTATTCAGATGTTCAGTTAACACGAAAAGACTACCTCTGCTTATAATTGATACCACCAGTTCAACTTAAACTTAAGTTAAAAAAAAAACTTTTAATGAAAGTATGCACATTGTTTTTAACAACAAAACCAAAACCGAAAGGCTCATAATGAAAACGGTCTGCTACTCTACCACCATTCATGACTTGCTTTCAACTCTTTAAAGCTCTTTTTTGCTGCTTGGAGTTGGCTCCACATTTTAAATACTTATTTAAATTTTAAATTCAAACTTGATTTTTAGACATGTTGATTTAATGATGTTTAAGCTTTTATATGTCTCCATCTCCCCCCCGCAAAATGTGAAATGTTCACTGTGTGCCACAGGCCAGTTTAGGTGCAATGCATGAATTTTCTCATTACGTTTCACAAAACTCCGGTAAGTGTATGTTGTGTGTATGTGTCTTTGTGTGTTGGGGGGAGTGGAAATCCCATTTTTAGAGATGAGGAAACTGAAGATCTAAGAAACAAGTGCTTTTTAAAAAACTTACTTGAATCACCAAAAGGTAAAGTGAATACCCAAATAAACTTCTTTATTTATTACAGCACTTTGTCATTTGGTCAATAACTGATTTGTTATAACTCAAAAATGCAAAACAAACCAAAAATCCAAAAGCACACCCTATATGCACAGGGTCTTTATCCTGTGTGTGTTGTCTACTGAGCTCCTATGATGTGGCAGGCACTGCATTTATAATGCTGGGTAAGACATGATCCCTTTTCTTGAATTATTCACAGTTCAGTGAGGAAGAGACTAATGATTATAGCAATATATTAATACCACTAAAAAACTATATTACAATTTGCTATGACAGAGAAAGGGATGATTGCGCACGGGAGGGTCTAGGAAGCTTCACAGGAGAAGTAGGTATTTTTGTAATTCTGAAGGATGAATACTTCTTTCTTATCTCCCTAATATCATAAAGTTGTAAGGAATATAGAATTTAAAAGGATTATACATTTGGACTAAGAGGATAGGGATTCATCACTGCAATATTATCAAAATGCCCCAATTAATCATACACACCAAGTAGTAATACAAGCAGTAGAAAAGTGATAGGACTGGGATTTAATCCTAGGTTTTTCTGGCTTCAAAGCCCTGTGCTCTTTGTTTCGCAATAGCTAGATTATACTCTATTATCAAAGCCCTGTTTTCCAATCTATGGTTATCCCCTATATTAAATTCATAACCACTTCTAACTTTCTTAATACTTAAGATACAGGTCAGGTATAAGTATGGCTCAGAAAAATCTATCTCATTACAGTAAATCTATAATGTATTCCATAAGAAACTACTAGTTCATGTTTTACTAATCTGAAGTGTGAAGGAAGTGTAAATGAGGAAAAGAACATGGACTTTGAAGTCAAATACACCCGATTTCAGATTCTGATCCCATCTTTTCTAGCTCTCTGAGGGTGAATAAGCCACAACCTCTGAATTGGCTTTCTCTTGCAAAGAATGTGAATAATTAATACCTACCTCATAGGTACGGAAACAAAATACAAAAAATGCCTAATACAGTAGGACCTCTAAAATATGTAATATACAGCTACCAGATGAAGAACTTTACAGCATTCAATGTCAACATCAGAGAAGACTATACGGCAAGAGGAAACTTACAAGGAGATAGCATATTTAAAAGATTTTAAAATTCTCTCAAGTAGGTGAGGAAGAAAGGACATCCATCCACAAATACTGGCATTACCTGCAGTTTGTTATTTTACAAGTAATATGAAAAGGTTCTTCTAGGTTTACAGTATCTGGGATTGCCTCCAAAGACAACCTAACGTCTCCATAACCTGGAGCCTAAGAGAAAAAGCAATACAGTTAACATAAATCTATTACAAAACCTTTCCATTTTAATGAGGGTACCACAGTCATTCTAACTTCTTTTGCTGCTATTGCCTACAGAATAGCACTATAGACCCCGACTGTTTTTGTTATAATTACTCCATGTTACTCCAATTACTCCAAAGTTAAAATGAATCTCACAGGTAAATAGTAAAGGAATTTCAGGGGGTCTGATCTTAAAGGGATATTTTCCAAAGATACTGTAGCTTATACATACGTAACTCTTCATAGGTAAAACAGGAAAAGGAAGGTCACTGAAATGATCCAAGAAAATCATGTCTGTTCACAAGACACACTGGCAGGGACAGACAACAGAATCAACATGCCATGGCAGGATGATAGCTAATGGCTATATTTAAAAATAGGCCCAGTGATAATCTCTCTCTCTCTTTTTTTTTTTCAATTTTTACCTCAAACAGTAAAAGAAAAGTAAATTTTAGAATATATCACAGTAGGTGATATGCAGTATAAACAGAGGACTCTGTAGTATAGTCTCACTAGCACAAGAAAAAGAAGGCTGGTAGCTATCCATACTCTCGGAGTAGAAATTAGGTAAAATATCCAACCTATGTTTACAAGATAATTTGAGTGGGACTCGCCTGAGTTTCAGATGACCCACATTTTAAATATCTTTAAAAAAGGTATGAACTGAGTAGGTAAATGTAGTATAAGTCCAAGAGTTCCAAGACATTGCAAAAAAAGAAAACTTTAATATAGTGGAAGTCAGATAATGGTGAGGACAAATTACCATAGGAGGAAACAATTGATATGCAGTTATTTTAATTTGTTTGGTAAAGTAAAAAACCATGTATAATGCATAAATTAACTTTGAAAATTTCCCATTCATATCAATACCAATTTTCTACCTAGATATCAGTGAAATTATTAGTCTTTTTATTCTCCAGTAATATCAATGTCTTTTATAGTGCTCTGAATTTTTAGTGACAGACCTAGGAAAATTTAAGTTGTTCTAACTATCTACACACCACACACCAAAACCCCCATCAGTTTTTTTTTTAGACTCACCATTCTTTGAAGTTGGCTGGTCTGTAATCTTCCCCTTTCACCTAGATTTGTTTTCCATACTATATCCAATTTTCCAATTACCGTTACTCCCTTAATGATGCCTGCTTTTTCTGCAAACTCCTTCTTGGGTTTTAGGCAGTACAAGTACTGGCGTGTATCCATTGGCTGCAGATATGCTCTTGACCCAAATGTAGTTACACTGTGGGGTGGAGATAGAGATGGAAAAAATTCTCTAGAACCTTTTAGAAGAAAAACCATAGCTGTGATTGTTCCTTTGGACAGGAACTGAATGATTTACCATCCAAAGATCCAGAATACAACAGGTCGGTGGTTTCAACACAGTGAAAAGGACTTGTACTGAGAGGACTTATTTTTCTTTAATTTTTTTTCAGTTGATATGGAAAATCTTGAGATTCTTTATAATAGAATGCAATATATTACCTGAAGCATTGGACATACATCGATTAACTGAAAAAAAGCAATAGAAATCAGAACCTTAATTATCCTGTCTCTTCTCTAAAATTATGAAAGCAAATAGTTTAGAATAAAAAGAAACATACCATTCTAACTAATCATTTTTCAAAATTAATTAAAAGATCAGGGAGCTTCCCTGGTGGCGCAGTGGTTGAGAATCTGCCTGCTAATGCAGGGGACACGGGTTTGAGCCCTGGTCTGGGAAAATCCCACATGCCGCGGAGCGGCTGGGCCCGTGAGCCACAACTACTGAGCCTGCGCGTCTGGAGCCTGTGCCCTGCAACGGAGGGGCCGCGATAGTAAAAAGGCCCGCGCACCGCGATGAAGAGCGGTCCCCGCACCGCGCTGAAGAGTGGCCGGCACTTGCCGCAACTAGAGAAAGCCCTCGCACGAACCGAAGACCCAACACAGCCAAAAATAAATAAATAAATAAAAATAAAGTAGCTATAAAAAAAAAAAAAAAATGGAACTCCTTTAAAAAAAAAAAAAAAAGATCAGGAAATGAGTGGAAAATTATTGTTTTCCTCTGTGGGGGTATGAGAGGCTATGAACTTTACTGTAACCCCCATAATAAGTAAAAGTAAATTTTTCATTCTTGATTATTAAAATCAGGTACTTTCTCCAGCTATTACCTTCTTATCCATATTAATATCAACCCTACATTTATTTATTCTTCTTTTTCTAAATTACCTATAAAGATGTGTATTTCATTTTCATGAAAAATTAGATCATCTATTCCTATGCTCACTCCTTTTGATGTTAAGAGAATACTCCTTAAAACTCACTGCTTACTCTTACCCCTTCTAACTTCTCCATCATTTCTTCCCATGCCTCAGTTTTATCATTTGCAGGATAAGGATGAAATGTTCCATATTTATCTCACTGAATTGTTACAAAAATTTAAAAGAATAAGTGCTTCAAGTACAAATGGCTAGGATCTTATTTTCATGTGAAGGGAGGGCTGAACAGGTGGACCATAGATTTTTAGGGCAGTGAAACTATATTTTATATCCTACAGTCAGGATGGCTACGTGTCACCGCATTTGTCAAAACCCACATAATGCACAACACAAAGAGTGAACCCTAACGTAAACTATGGACTTCAGTTAACAAGTATCAGTATTAGTTCATCGATTGTAAAAAATGTGCCACATTAAACAAGATGTAAATAACAGGGGATCCTGTAAGTGGGGAGGAGGGCATGAGGAAATGCTCTGCTTTCTGGTCAATTTTTCTATAAATTTAAAACTTCTCTAATAAAATAATGTCTATCCCTTAAAAAAATATTTAAACCACCCACGAGTAACAACGTTAGAAAAGTTCATATCTTTCAAAATAAAAGCAAACACTTCATAATCCATATTCACCATTCTCCAGCTTGGTTGACTGAATTTAATTCTGCTACATTGTACATTATAGATGGCTCCAATGAAACTTTCTCCATAAACATGGGTGAGGTTGTAATATTCTGAATCTGGGCTTCAAGAAATACTTCATCAGTCTGAAAATATGAAAAAAAAATACACCAAAGTATGCTGGTGTTTAAAGTACTTTACCACAACAACAATATCTGATTTATATGAAGAAAAAACATTAACCACAAATGTGATTAGTTCATGCCTGCAAATCAAAGTTATCATAATTAATGCAAGAAAAGAAATTGTTCTCCTAACATAATTCACAGGGGCAAAGTCAAGTGTTAGTCAACTAGTAAGTTGTCAAACAATGGATGGGGGATAACTATAATATTTTTTGTATTGATATCCAAAAACGCTTAACTGGAATTTCATTTACATATATCCTAAATTTTCTGGTAAGTCATTAAAATGTGAAAATGCAATTTAGTATAATGAATATACCTGTGCACCTATCATTTCAGAGATGTGTTAAGATAATTAGGTCTTTGTTATAATATTCCAGCATAATTTATTAATTTCAATTTTCATGTTACTTCAATTTAGATAGTATAGCAAATAACCTATTTTATAATCTTATAAGAATTTAACTTTATAATTAAAGCATTTTTTTAAGTAGTCATTAGTGATTTCTTGGTTCATTGAAAATGTATATTTAGAGCAAAAAAATATGTGAATTATACTTGAAATCTTTAAGTTTTTAAATCAAACAAAAGGTATTTTGTGGTCTTAGTGACTTAGTGAAAACTGGTGCTATACAGCAGTATTTCAGTCAATGGGTAACTTACATATGTACTTTTACATAATATTTTAAATTCCCTAATTATTTACGTTAAACATTCTTCTTTTTATGCTATTTGGTTATTTTGGGGGGTATATATTGGAGGATAACAGAAAACTTGGCTCATTTTTGATAAAAACCTATACATAAAATGGTATACTAAGGATATTCTAGAATTATTTTATTCAGAAGTTTCATAGTAATATATATACAGAAATAAAATAAACTATGACCGAAAATTTTTGGCACTTATGAGCTTTTTTAACACTAAATCCAGGAAAGTAGAAATCATTTGCAAAAATATAATGATGAAGTTATAATTTAATGTATTATTATCTAAAACAAAACAGATCCTTTAGTCCTTGGCACATGTGCTCTAATGAAAATAGAAATACGATTTATCAGTTTAAAAGAAGTACACACTCAAAGGCATTATTCTGTTACTTTTTCTCAAAAAAAAAATATCCCATCGATCCATTGCTTTAAAAAAAATAACCATAGACCCACATTTCAAATTTAAAAATGCAATTTCTGCATAAGCTTAGAAGAGCTTAGATAAAATGAAAGAAAAACAAGCTGCATAATGGAAAATTAAGCTAGTTTGAACAGTTAGCATGAAATAACTTGACATTTAAAAAATTAAGAATTCAGTGCTAAGGCAGTTGATGTTTTTATCATGTATATAATGTGTTATAAGCAAATGCTGCTTATATTAAATAGAAATTTGAAAATATGATTTTAGTCAACATGGGAAAACTTAATTTTCTTCTGTTTACTGTTGTCAAAGGGCCATCTTTACCTGACCCAGACTTAAAACTAAAACCACTGCTCATTTGAAGATGAATTTCAACTACACAGTTTACTCAAAGAATTGAAGTATAGTAGGATATTTTATATTAAGAGGTTGAAAATCCTGAGGCTATTTTAAACAAGGTTAATATGCCTCTTTTTAAAAGTACCTACAGGAAACACACTAAAAATAAGAATATAATTGTTTCAATATGACAATTTAATCTTTGATGTATTTTTTCCCATAGAATAAGACGATCAATATAATATAAAAAGTACAAGTTATATACATGTTTTTGAAGTCACGTAAGTATATTCACAACTAACTTTGTTTTTCCACTATGTTTTGTAAAGAGAGATTAATTAGGCAGAGTCAAAAAGTGGTAAGTAAGAAAAGCATATAAATTTATAATAAAAAATCAAATTACCACAGAACTGAGGTCACTCTAATGGAAAAATAAAAAAGAAAAATTAGAAAAATCAGATTAAATGTTAAAGAAAAAGAATAACTAACTTTAAAATAAAATGCATTTCTGCATTTTTTTAAATTTACTAAACAAGACAGCATTAGTAAAACAAGGAAGTAAACAGAAAGTAACACAAAGAAATATGACAAATCATTCTTCTAAAAAGGTGAAACTGCTAAGGTTAAATGAATAGAGAAGAACACTATAGATGAATACTTAAACAGGAGCAAATATTCAAGGGCATATCTTGGGGGAGAGAGGTATATCCCATGCCTTTCTAGTTCTATAAATCCTTTACTCACTTTGTAATTCTTCATAGATTACTTAGGTTGGGCATATACTATCTGCCACATTCAGAATAGATACACACTGTATAGCTTCTCTTAAATTTATCTAATAATGGAATCATTTTTTCAAGGAGGATCTTGGGTGATTAGAGTTCCACTGATCACACTTCAGGGAATGCTGGGCTAGACCACTTCAGACAACTGAGAGTTAACAGATTTCACAGTTTGTCTTTTTTTCACATATATATTGCTAAAGCTACTTATTTACCAAGGGCCATCTCAAATGTCAGCTCTTTCATCAAACACATAGCTGGAAATCATTTTTCACCTATGTTCCCAGAGAATAAGTACACTTCATGATCGGGGTGGGTGGGGATGCTTACACTGTATTTATGTCATGTCAGTCTCCTCCACTAGATCTAAATACCGTGAGGACTGGGAAGATGTTCAGTTTATATTTATTTCTCTTTAGTACCTGGCATGGAGCTGTCACCAAAGGTTTGACGCCTAGCTTCTAATGTTACCAATTCTTTTTTTTTACAAGGCTTTCTTATATTAGAAGACTACAACAAAGTTTCTCACAAAAAAAGTTTCTTGTTTTCCCTTAGGTGATTCACATAGTATTAGAATTTTTAGAAGCAGCATAAAAAACATGTTTGAGACAAATGTGGGGCTAATAACAGTTGTCGTGTAAGGACTAAGGCATAGTGTAATAAACATGAACTACTGATATCAGAGTGGTTAACTAACTCCTACAATTTACCTGAATTTCCTAGATGGAGTCCATAGAATCTGCTTCATGTTACAGGCAGAACAGTATTTGTTTGCCTAATAGGTAATACCAAATATCTTAGAGAGATTCTAAATGCTATTTGTTCACTCCTCATTTTTAAAAAAATGTCTATTTTCAAAAGTTCAGAATTTTACTAAAATTTTTTAGCTGAAGTTTGTTGGCAAAGTTTAGATTAAAAATTATGTCTACACTTAATGTTAACTGAAAAAGCAAACAAAATTGTTACTATGATTATAAAAACAGAATATTATATATAAATGAGTAAAGACTGAAAGAGAATATGGGTTAATAAAGAACCAACTACTTTTTAGTGTGGTGGACTTGTGGGTTTTTTCCTTTCTTTTTGGGGAGTATGTTACTTTTATGTTATTTATGGAATAACTAGCAATTTAAAAAACAATTTGCAACTCACTCTGAATATTGCTGTGATAAAACTACTTGACAAGTATCTTAATGTACCACCATACTTCAACAAAGAAAACCTGAAATAGTTTAATATGTGCCTTCCTGTATGTGCCTTTAAATGTCTAGTAATCTCCTTGATGAGACTGTATCCTCGCATCAAATACGTATACTCTTCACTACGTACTCTATGTTCCACTTGTATTTCCAACTCTGCTTGGAATGCCTTCACTGCTCTGACACTCTGACGTTTCTAACACCTATTCCTTCTAGACACTGATGCAGTTCTCTTCCTTTTCCATGAAGCTTCTTTAGACTACTCCAGAATCTCATCCCCTGAGTTCCTGTAGCACATCCTTTTGTGTCATGCTCTTTTCGTCTCACTATATACTATACCAGCTACTTTTGTTATTTTATGCACTTTTTTCTTTTCTCCTAATAGGTTTTTACTTTAAGGTTAGGTTCCTTATCTTAGATGTCTTAGTATGCCCAGCTGTAGTATAAACTTTATAGTGAATAAAAATTCAGATGCTGATGGTAAAAATATGTATCAAATTTGACATGTGACTACAAATTTCTGATCACCTGGTTTTGGAGTAATAGACAAAATTTTCATTTCAAAATACTGCATTTGAATATCTTTGAGTTTATCACTGTGATATGAAACACATGATTTTGGGGGGGTAAAAGGCCCATTAAGAAATCTGCTTTTTCTGGAGATCTAGATACCAGGATAAAATAGAATTTTGTAAAAGAAATCCAAGCCATAAAACCTTTTCCTTATGGAAAATTCTATTTTATCTCTTTTGTTAGGAAAGAAGATAATCTTCTATTCTAAAAGTTACTTCTTTCTGTATTTTTGCCAAATTTGTTTCTCCCAAGGAGCATTTCAAACCATTCACTAAACTTAGCAACCTAACTCTGGCTGGCACACTGACTTCCCAGGACAAAGAATTTAATGTACTGAGCTCTACTTAATATTTTTCTATGTGAATATTAAATCTTTTTTGCAGGGTTGGATCTACCACTTCAATTTTTGTAATATCACAACCACATTTATAAAATATTTAACAGATTGCTAATGTTTTTAGACAGTAACAACAACTATTAAATGGAAGCACAGGGCAATCATTTAATGAAAGGGGGTGAAAGCCTCACAAAATTAACGAGAATAAAAATCAAGGCATATTGATTCCATGTCAGTTGAAAACAGCAGACTAAAAGAGATCTGCAGTGAAATTATTCACTTTCAATTGAACTTTATGCTCATTTTTCACAAGTAATTCACAGTCATATCAGCAATTTACTCTGATATGAAAAGAAATGTAATACATGAGAATTTTAGTCAAATAAGATCTTAATGTTGAACCTGAAATCCCATTAAGTGCTCAACACTTACCTCTGCATTGTAAAATTTGGTTTTCACATCCAATGGTTTGAGAACCTAGTTGAATAAAGCATATCAATCAAAGGAGATTATTATCATTTGACCATTTATTTTGTTTATCTGTTTTAAATCATAGGGCTTAAAACTGTCAAAGGCATTTTCCAATTTTAATTGTAATAGACTTTTCTAATGGGTATGCAATACTCTTGTAAAAACAAAAACAATCCCAAATGCATTTTTAAAAAAGCCACCGTAATTTCTTGACTGGGTAATAGTTACATGAGTTATATGGATTTGTACTTCATAATAGTTTGTTAAACTGAACACATATATTTTTGTGTATTTCTCTCCATATATTTCACAAAGCATGTTTATCAAAATAAGCAATCAAACCTTTTATTTTCTCTTAAAAGGCATGCAAAATCTTAAACAGATGAGTGATAACAAAAGCAATAGAATAAAGCAAAATTTTTCTTCCTATTGCTGGTACTTTTTCTTCCACTTACAAACAGAGGAATGAAAAATATATATAGTATCATATCTAGCTCTACATAACTGTATATGGTAATCTCATTTCCCTATCCACACACATACATGTGTTAAAACAGTGGTTTTTAACTATTTTTGATTATGGACTTTGAAAATTGTGTATAAATAAAAAGTTCTAACTACAATTTCAGTGACTCATGAAGTCTCTGAAGGAAGCTTGGTCCACTTAGCCCAAGACAATAATCTCTCATTTAAATATTTCTTTAGAAATCTGATATTGTTTACACTTACTTTGTCTGGACTTTACACTCATTTTATCCTTCTTCTAGATTCTTTTGTGTTTTGTCAAGGAATGAAAACACAACAAATTTTTTTTCTGGATAAAACATTACATTGCCAATGATAATTTCTCTGCTTTTATTTAACTTACTTTAGTCCAACTTTAGATTGCTAGTAAGCACAATGATAATTTCTCTGCTTTTATTTAACTTACTTTAGTCCAACTTTAGATTGCTAGTAATAAGACAAATCCAAAAATATTAAGCTATTTGCTTTATTTGGAGTTTGTTTTTACTGCAGATAAATAGTAGTAATTTCCTAGGGGAAAAAAGGGCATCTAAACACTATTTACCACTGTCATATTCAATACCTGAAATTTGAAGAATTTTCTAAAATACATTTTTTCTCCACCCTGAGTTGTATAACTCACTGCACACACCAAGCTGAAACAGAAAGATGTTTTAATGATTTTGAATCACTTTCAACTTTGTTTTTTAATAGTTAATCTACTACACTTCAATTCTACCAACGAAGTTGGAAAATATTTATACCAATAACACGAAAGTGTAGCCAAATGAGCCTAGAGCAGGAAAAAGAGAGTTCCAGTAGATATGGATATAATTCCATGAACAAGAAAGCTCTGATTAGTAAAATAAGATATACCATTTTTAGAGCAGGAAGTCAGAAACTTTTTTCTTCAGAAAGTAAAGCATAAGCCAAAATAAATCACAGGATAACTAAATAGTTGAATGTAAAAAGTTAAGTTCATATAAACTAGAAGAAAATACAAATTTTTTTAAAATTCCAGGATGAAGAAAGACTTTTTAATGTAAATGCAATGGAAAGGAAAAGACTTCCACAAATTGAGAAATTGGATAAATCAAAAACACTAAAACAAAATTTTAAAAAGGACAACAAACTGGGAAAAAATGCTTCTAACAATATGAAGAGAAATTCTTGTGAGCAAAACATTAATATCTCATTCAAAATAGAAGAAAAGGATATACACATAAATTGTAGTACCATAATCGACTAACAAAAATGTGTAAATGTTCAGCCTCACAAGTAGTCAAAGAAACAAATTAAAATAATGAGATAAGATTTTTCCTTATCGTAGGATTTGGCAAAAATTCTTTCCAAGAAATATCAGGGTTGGTGAGAGTTTAGAGAAACTGACTCTCTTTATACTGTTGGTGGTTATGAGAAATTTAGAAAAGAATCCTTCAGGAAAGGAGTCTTAAAAATGCTTATATGCTCCTATAGTAAACCCACTTCAAGCAATCTATTACAGGAAATATTAAGATGCTCACCGCTGCATTATTTATAATAGTGAAAGACTGGAAATAATCTGAAGTCCAACATTAGGGTAAACAAATTACAATACACAGTCCAAGTGTGTAAGATAAAGTCATTTTAAAAAGAATGTTTTCAAAGAATACTGACTCAACTGGGTTCATGGTGTATTAAAAAAGATAAAACCATGTGTAATATGATCAAAATTTTATAAAATATTATTTATTACTTATACACATCTGTTTTTTATATATATGCACATAAAGGATTGAAATATACCAATATTATAATAGTGGCTATACTAGGTGGTGACATTACAGGTAATTTAGTCTCTATTTTATACTTGTACCTAGTACTAAACTAGGTGTTCGGTATTTAGAGTTGATCAAAACTCAATACCTGCTCTCCAAGTGCTCACAGTTGGAAGCAGTGTAGCAAGGTACAGGTTATGAAGTCAGATTTAGATTTGAGTTCTGTGCCATTATGTGCTAGCTATTAAATTCTCTAAGAGTCTCATTTTCTGTAAAATGGGGATTTTACACATTTAATGTCATTTCAATAAAATCAATTTCAACAAATACTGACCATTGTTCTCGCTAAATCCCGGGGATGCAGCTGACTTTGTGGAACTCATACTTTAATGGGAATGGCAGGCACTCAGTAAGTAATGACAAGCATAAAAGACATAGAAAAAAAATGACAAGTTGTGGATGCTATAAAATAGACAAGAAGGGGGATTTTATCTAGTCTAGGCAGTCAAAAAGTCTCTTTGAGAAAGTCATGATGAATCTGAGATATGACGAAGTAAAAGTAAACTAAACAAAATGACACAGGCATTCCTTTGTAAGGGAAGGATACATTTCAAGTCACAGAGCAGTTCAGAGGTAAAAGAAGTCCAATATGGCTGCAGAGTAGAGAGGGAGGGAAGCATGAAGGTGAGAACTAGAGTACGTAGTTGGTAAGGATTAGTTGTGGAGAGCTCTGCAAAACCTACATAGTTAGAATTTCCTAAGGGTAGTAGGAGATCACTGAAGTGTTAAGTGACTTATCCAAGATCACATAATTAAATAAATAATCAAGCTAAAATTTGAACTCCAGAAAATCTGACTCAAAGCTCATAGCAACCACAGAATATATATTAAAAAGTGCCTACAACAGAGCTTGTCACCAAAATGAATTAAATAATAGATAATATTACATATTTCTTTAAGACAAAGAAGAGAAGCAAAAATGGTGACGTTAAGTGGAGATGAAGAGAGGCTACTGAGAGACAGTTAACAAGAACTAACAGGACTTTGTGAATCAACTGGATATGGGGGTGGTAAGGCAGATAGAGAAGTCTAAAATTACTTTAGCTGGCTGAAATTTTCATATTTTTCTCTCAGACAAAGAAAAATACAGCATTCACATTCAAATACATACACAGGCCAGGAATACAGAATTTGAGATTTTTTTTCCCTCCTACCTTTACTTTGGTTCTCTATTTTTGAACTCTCAGGGTAGAGTATATTTGTACAGCTAAATACAGAACTGAAAAATTGTGAATTTAAAAATAAATGTTATTAACATCAGTTGTTAGCATTTCAAAAGAATAAATGTACTTTTAGAGTGCTACCTGGGTTTTAAAGGTTTGCATGGACTTTTATTTTTAGATAAGATTGTAGATGCAAAAATGAAACTAGAGATAAGTGAAGATAAATTAAGATACTTTTTCCTTTCAAAAATAAACATTTTGTTTAAAGTTTGTTTCTGGCAAGTATGTAAACATGGTACATAAAATTCCTTCTGAAGTAGGTTCTTAGGCTTAATAACAAGTGGAATAAGTGGAAATAAGGCAAAAATTTCAAATAAAGGCATATATAAGTAAAAGCCTCTGAGATCTAGTAAAATTAATTCTTACATGTGTGTTCCAATCTCCTTTACTTCATGGTGTATGACATCATCTATACAACAATCAGGTTTAAGTTCAGCCACTGCAGCATTGGAGGCTGAAAGATTTAAACGCTGAGAACTTGTCTGAAGATCAGCCTTGAAAGAGAGAATAAAATCCAAATGAGACTGGTTACCTACAGGGTGTGGATAAGTATAGGTGGAAAGAACAGGGGAACAAGAACAAGGAAGTAGGGATGAAGAGAGAGCAACAAGTCTCTGTGTACATCTTTTTGTATAGCTCTGATGCTTAGGAACAGGGTAATGGTTCACACACACACACCTAAAAATAAATATTGATAAAATCAGCTATAAAGTAGGGGGAATCCAAAATGGAATACAAACAGTACCAAATGAATCTAACTGTATTACAAATGAACACAACCATGCTGGGAGGAGGAAAGGGAAAAAAAGAACTAACTTAAGTTTGGCAGACAAAAGCTAAAAATGAAAAGAATGGCACACAAATGTTTTACTCTAGCTAGCCCATTTGCTGTTTTGCAGGGGTATGGATTAGCAGTTCTGAAACTTCTACATGTATACTAGGACTAAACAAAAAATATATATATTATGGATAACAAGAGACAAGTTTCTTACCTTTGGAGAAAAAAAGGTACAAATAAGGAAAGGGAGAAGCCTGCAATGAAACCTTTGGTGCTGGGCTGGAATTTGGGGCATCAGTATGAACATACGGTTTTGAAATTTATATATATACAGATGGATATTACAGAAACATATATACATGTGTACACATGTGTTAGTATATAACACTAAAAGGTAAAAGGTAAATAATCATTCAAAACAGTATTAGATGTCAGAGACCAGCTGATTTGTAGAACTAGAGATCAGCATTAAAGTCATCAACTAAGAAAGGATCACTTTCTCTCTTGCCCCTACCAAGTTACTTTCTATCATATTCCCTCCCTTATTCCTTTTGAACATTGATCATTTTCTCTAATTCTCTTAAATGGCATCCTCCCTTAATCTCAGCTACTTTCTATCACATTCAATTTTAACTTTCTTTGTAACATTTATTATGATCTATAATTACCTTATTTATGATTTTGTTTACCTGTTTTCTTCTGTCTCCCCTACCAAAGATGTAAGGTCTGTTGAGGCAGGAACCTCTTGCCTTCTCTTGTTCACCACTGTAACATGGTGCCTGGCACACAGTAGGCAATTAATAAATGTTTGTTGCATACTGAATGAAGTTATGATAAAACTTCAAGGCAAATGTCAAGAAAAATTCAGAGAAAGCAAAGATCACATTAAGTCATGGGGATTAGGGGAGGTTTTGTCCATAAGGGCGCAGATTTTTTAAAAGCTTTTTTTTTTTTTTTAAATCAGTTAACACGTTTTCTGCAGTTAATTCTAACCTAACATTCTTAATGCAGGCACTTCCAAGTGGGATATTTATTAGTGCTGTCTTTTTTGTTATTATATTCAGTTATTAAACAGTAGTAGCTCACATTTATTGGGCACCTACTATGTGCAAAGCCCTGGTCTAAGCACATTACTCATTTAATGCCCACAACCCTGAAGCAGGTCATTATACTATCCCTATTTTACAGACAAACCAAGGCACATGGAAGGAACAACTCCCCTTAGGTTATACAACCAGTAAGTAATGAAGCTGAAATTCAAAATTCTTTAACAAACATTTTAGAAATTAGAGAAGAGGGGGAAAAGAAAAGAAACAGTCAAACCCATGGGCTTTCTGTCCAATGTGTTTTCCTATGTATCATTTTTTAAACATTAATCATAACTACAGCATGTATTATATATGGCTGAACACTTTTACTTTTCTCCTTTTTCATCTTATAAACACTGCTGCGCTTAACATTTATTTCCTAATTACCTATGAGGGCTTTTCCAGGAGCTGGAGATACACCAGTGAACAACAGACCAAAATCCCTGCCCCTAGGGAATTTAAATGTTTGGGGAAAATAATATAGAGTAAAGGAGGAATGGAGGGCTGGCTTGGGGTAGGGGAATACAATATAAATTACAGGGTCGGCTTCATGCTGCAAATTGGTTTTTGGATGAACAGGATTTAAAAAGGGAGAGAGGAAAAGGGAAATGGAGAATCATTTTAAGTAAGTTAAAAAAAGCAAAACACCTTAAGTGTAAAAGCTCAAGATCAAGAAAGAGTTCGGTATAATTAAGGAATTCATGTTAAAAAATAAGAAAAAAGCATTTAAAAACATGTAGACTAAACTTCAAGTGAATAGAGGCCTTGTCTCTTTTGTTTCCTGCTATAACCCCAGTATCTAGAATTGTGCCTGGAATATATACTTGTTGAATGAATGAGCAAATGCCTATTACACACCATTGGTTCTCAAAGTATGGTTCCCAGACTAACAGAATCAGCATCACCTGAGAACATGTTAGAAATGTAAATTCTGGGAATTCCCTGGCGGTCCAGTGGTTAGGACTTTGCGCTTCCACTGTCAGGGGCCTGGGTTTGATCCCTGGTTGGGGAACTAAGCTCCCACAAGCCCCGCGGTGTGGCCAAAAAAAAAAGGTAAATTCTTGGGCACCATTTCAGATTGATTAAATCAGAAACACTGGAGGTGAGGCTCAGCAATCAGTGTTTTAAAAAGTCCTCCAGATGATTTTAATACCTTCTAAAGTTTGAGAACCAATAGTACAGGGACTTCCCTGGTGGTCTAGTGGTTAAGAATCCATCTTGTAGTGCAGGGGATGCCAGTTTGATCCCTGGTCGGGGAACAAAGATCCCATATGCTGTGGGGTTACTGAGCCTGTGTGCCACAACTACAGAGCCTGTGCACTCTGGAGCCCATGCAACGTAACTAGAGAGAAGGCTGCAAGCTGCAACTAAGACCTGATGCAGCCAAAAATAAATAAATAAAATAAAAATAAACAACCAATGGTACAGATCATTAACGTTATTTTTTTAAAAATAAATTTATTTTTTTATTGGCTGCGTTGGGTCTTTGTTGCTGCGTGTGGGCTTTCTCTAGTTGTGGCGAGCGGGGGCTACTCTTTGTTGTGGTGTGCAGGCTACTCATTGCAGTGGCTTCTCTTGTGGCGGAGCACAGGATCTAGGCACGCGGGCTTCAGTAGTGTGGCACACGGGCTCAGTAGTTGTGGCTTGCGGACTTGGTTGCTCCCCAGCATGTGGGATCTTCCCGGACCAGAGCTCGAACCTGTGTCCCCTGCATTGGTAGGCGGACTCCCAACCACTGCACCACCAGGGAAGTCCCTACTATTTTTTTACTTATAGTACACTACCCTGTCTTTTGTTTATAGAACACTTCATTTTTTGGTAGCATGCTAAGGTTTCCAGACTTATTGCTGAAAATTATTTTTCAATTAAAAAACAAACAAAAAACCCCCTAGTGGTTTCCAGTTAAACATGATAGATTATATAGCATTTTTATTCTCAAAAACAACACTAAGATGTCAGTACAGGAATTTAAAAAGTACAGATTCATAAGCTCTTTTCCACATTCCAAAATTCCAAGAGCTATAACAAATTAAACTTTTGAGAGCAGAATTCTGAGTAGCTGAAGTAATGGCAGTAGAGTAACTGAATCTCCCGAGTCATCCTCAAATAAATAAATAAAATTTAAAAACTATACAAACTCAGTGTTAGTATAGCTAGAGAGCAGCAAATGTCTAAACTTCAAATTTCTGCAAGCTATTTCTCATACTCTCGTCATAAGTCTTTGCAAAGAACAAGAGAAGTTCATGAAAAATTGAGCTTAAGAGAGAAAAGGAAGGTAGAGACAGGCCTAAGAATGATGAAAAGTACTGCCAGAAAGACAAAGTCTATCCTAAGTGTCAAAATACTGAGAAAGTGCATTACTGGAAGATGAGAGCACAGCCTACAGGAGACATAACAGTATGTTTAATGGTGAAGAGGCAATTCTGGAAAGATAACAATTCAGGGGAAGAAGAGAGTTAAAAAGGAGAAGAACCTTTTGGAAACTGTCAGTGAAGAGAAAATGAAGCAGGAGGAGAAAATTGAGGATGCTGTCACTTAAAAGAAAGAGAAAAACTGAGGAACACTCAACCCTTTCTTCTTCCACCACCCTCCCAAAAGCCACCCGATAAAGAAACGACACTTTGCTTGCAAGGCTCTAAGAGAGTATTCTTGAACTAAGAATATCAAAGCACCCCAAACTGCATTTCACAGAATGCAAAGCTAGCAACAGTCTTAATCTATACAAAAATACTATTAAAAAAAACACACAGGGGCTTCCCTGGTGGCGCAGTGGTTGAGAGTCTGCCTGCCAATGCAGGGCACACGGGTTCGAGCCCTGGTCTGGGAAGATCCCACATGCCACGGAGTGGCTAGGCCCGTGAGCCACAATTGCTGAGCCTGCGCGTCTGGAGCCTGTGCTCCGCAACAAAAGGGGCCGCGATAGTGAGAGGCCCGCGCACCGCGATGAAGAGTGGCCCCCGCTTGCCACAATTAGAGAAAGCCCTCGCACAGAAACGAAGACCCAACACAGCCATAATTAATAAATAAATTAATTTAAAGAAAAAAAAATTAAAAAAAAAAAGAATGACTGCATTTATAAAAAAAAAAACACACACAATGATAATTTAAACAATTCACTGATCCAAACTGCCACCCCAAACCAATAGTGAAACAGAAGAAAACTGCAACACAATATTCAAAGTGAACTAAATACCCTCATAAAAACATTTGGAGATAATTATAAGGCACCCAAGGAAATATAGATTTGAATGAAAATTTACTAAGGGGAACTAAAGAAAAGCAGGCAAAGAAGAGCTAATTTATATGTAATTGGAGTCTGTAAAATGATAAACAAAATGCTAGTTCTTAGTTAAGAGTAAGAAGACTCTTGGTGGGCACTGTACTGCTCAATAAACATTAGCTATCTCTGTTATTATGCCAAACACCACTGCCTTTATAGAAATTAATACTGAGCAAAGCCCACAGAAATATAATCACATATTTTATAAGAAATACATTATGGTAATATTTGTTCTTTTTAACATTGACTTAAATTACACACATTTGCTGATTTATTCATCTTAACAAAAATAAATTCAGCATTTACTGAATGCCAACTGTATGACAGGAAAAAAGTATACATTCTAGAAGTTCTGAAAGTCAGTCCTTTTCATAATCAAATGCAGAGGTCAGCAAACTTTTTCTTTAAAAGGTCAGATAGCAAATATTTTAGACTTTGCAGGTCATACAGCTTTTGCAACTACACAATTCTGATGTTATAGCTTGAAATCTGCCACAGATAATACATAAATGGATGAGTGTGGCTATGTGTCAATAAAATTTTACCTACAGACTGAAATTTGAATTTTATATAATTTTCACATCACAAAATAAGCTTTGTTTCTTTTCAATATTTAAAAATGTAAAACCTTTCTTAGCTCGTTCCTAGCATAGCTTCATACTGTCTTGCAAAAACAGGCAATGGATCAAATTTGGCCTGCACGCTGTAGTTTGCCAACCCCTGATCTAATGAAAGGCAGAAACCCTATCCATAGAGTGACAAACATATGCACATGTATGCAAAAATTTGCATCCAGTTTCTGGAAGTTGGGTCATATACGGAACTTGGAATATTTGCTCTCTGAGATCTTTTTCAATTCTAGTACTTGTTGATCATTTTTCAATCTCATTCTAACTGGACTTCCCTTTCCCTTCCATAGGCGATGCTCTAGTGACCTAAACTCACCACTTGAAGACAGCTTTGACCACTTCTCAACAACATACGATGAATTTTTCCTTTTTTTATGCCCTTTCTTTTTGGGAATAAACTTCCAGTTGTTTAACTGAGCTAGCATATTCTCTCTCTTGATTTCTCAAAACTGCAAGAATATTCTAACTGGCCTATTTCCTACAAACCATCCCATACAATGTTTTCATGACAGTCTTCCAACATAGCCTGAATACCTCTGCTCAAAAGTCTCCACTGACTGCATACTGTCTTAAAATAACCTTAGCCTTAGTCTTGCTTTTAAGATGCTCCACTGTATGGCTACTACATATCTCTACAACCTTACCTACTCTTACTAAGTGAATTCTTTTCACTGCTACAAGAACACATTACGTATTCCTATGTCTCTGCTTCCGATTACCATGTCCCTTTTTGTCTTTTCTTCTAAATCCTGCCATTCTTTCAAGATCTCTTGTGCTCCCTCTCCTTCAATAAGCCTTCCTGAATGATGCAATCCCCAGTGATCTTTCCTCCTCTTTCAAATTTTATTATGTTAATCACAAATTATTAACAAAAATTTAAAGTGTTATTTACCTGTGGTACATTTTCTCATCCAAGCTATCACAAATTTTGAGGATAAGGAAAAATGATTCTGTGCATAGCATATCTTAGAACTTTAGGTGTTCAATTAATAGTTGTTATTAATGACAATTAAAAAGTCCAGTATCAAGCAGGCATTTTAATGAAGTTTCAACACATAAGAAGAGAAATTAAAAAGTTAAAAAAAATTATCCCAAATAAGAATGCCACTTACTTTAACCAATATATCTTTTACAACTTGATTGCTATCATTATGAACGCTGATATAACTGGAAAAGGTCTCTCCCAAAAATATATTCCTGTGAAATAAAATAAATTTTTAGGCAGAAATCCATTCAACTTTTATCATAAATCTTCTATTTGTGCACCACTGAGAACGTCAAATGGAGAAATTACTAAAGGATAGAGATCAGGTGAAATACTATTTCAATATTTCTTTGTTTACACTAGGCTGCTCACTCATTACCTAGTGCAATTAAAAATACAGATTTAATCTATAAAACATGCTATATATCTTGACCCTCAACTACTGCCAAAACTGCCAGCCCTCCTAAAAATAAGTCATTGAAATCAGATCCATGTTGAGAGTCTGAAGATTTGATACTGAGGAGGCTACAGAAAGGCAGTTTTTGAAATAACTTATGCCCCGAATCTAGAAGAGACCAAGTTACTGATCTCAGCGTATTTTTTACCAATTTATTTTATTTTTATTTTTCTAAGTCATTCTAATAAAAATAATGACTAGTGGCATTAGTTTATATGTTATATATATAATGCATATAAACATATAAATATATGTAGATATATTTATACAAATATTTTAATATAAATACGTTTTTTACATGAATATATTTCTAAGCTTTCAAGACACTAGTCAATGACCACATTCTGTAAATCTTTTGAAAAAACCTGAAAAATTCCTTTTGGTCTAAAATTGTCTCAGTTGCAAACAGAATGGAACCAGGGACTTCTACCTCAGTAATAATCTAGAGTAAGAGAATAGCTAAGAGCAAGAGAAGGAATAAAATATTTAGAACTCCTAATGAGCTGACAAGTCCAATAACTTAAGTTGGTAAAGGGCTGTGATGGTGAATAAAAGAGCTGCTTCTGAAAGACACTGAGATTAAATCAGTTAAAATAAAAGGAATATGTAGGCATTAAAAAATATAATAAGATCTAAAGAAGAAAGTTAAAATTCTACCACCCCAGGAACCACTGTTAATATTTTGGTATGCATCTTACTTTTTTAATTAAAAAAAAAAAACAGAATCACATAGCATAATTTTGGTAAAACTTTTTTTTGTTTTCAGCCACATACATGTATCATGAGCATTTTGCCATCCCATAGTTACTTTTTTAAAACATGATTTGTAATGGCTTCAGAGTGTTGTTGTGTTTCTAATGTGAACATATCATTCTTACCCAAAATTCTGTGGTAAAGTCAACATTTCTCCCAACATTAAAATTTCTGCACCATTTACAGTTGAAGGATCATCTCTCATGAGCTGGTTAAAGAGGTCTCCTGTAGAAAGAGAAAAACATCAAATTCTAACACCTACCTTGGAAATAACTTTTATTTATGTGAAGAAACAGCTGGGAGAGATATTTAAAAAAATAATCTCATAACAAAAATTATATTTAAAAAAATCTAATTTCTAATCTTCACTACAACAAATGCATGCCAAAAAAATTCTGTTTCTACAGAAAACGAACACTTCAGGAACAAAGGAAAATGTAGGTCATGAGATATATAGAAAGCTCCAATGATTTTTAAATAAAGGGAATGCTAACATACATTGATGGAACATTTGAGGATAAATGAAATTTTAATAGTGTCATTATGAGGAATGTATTTTTACTAAAACTAAAATAAAAGTCTCTTGTTGCCATGGGATATCAATAGTATTTTGATGTATAGATTATGACTGAGACCTATTACTCAGATGGCCACCATTCACATGTACAAAAACAGGCAACAAATAATGCAGTAAAGAGTTAGCATAAGATTGGCAAGGTTAGGCTTATTCCAAGGTAAGGCAATCCAGGTTTCAAATTTTCCCTAGGTGCAAGTAGGATAAAGCATGTGTCATACCAGGTAAGTCTTTCTCTTCACATGTTACTGGAATATTGGTGAATAAAGTAGGCTTAGTCAACCGCATCACTGTGAATTGGGAAAGTAGAAAAAAAAGAAAAAAAGAAAGAAAGAAAGAAAATATTAATACCATTTTATGCCAGTATTCGCAAGTTGAATGTATGGTATTCATCAATTTTATACTAGTATAAAATATAATCTGAATACTTCCCAAACAATATAATATTAAGTATTTCCTAAGATTATTACACAGCAATGATTTACTAATAAAAATCTTAGTATATAACAAAAAGAATTTTATATATGACAAAAAGAAAGAACAATTTTGCTTTTATTTACAACCTAATGAATTATAAAAATTAAATGCAAACACAATATGGCTCATTATACAAAAAGTAGAAAATAAAATAATTTCAAAGCTTACAGTATATTACAAGAATAAGGCTTTAAAAAAATCTTGAATGACTTCACTGTAAACAATATCAACAAAATATTAACCAATGTTAGTCTGATAGGGACAAGAATTTAGATGTACCATTCTGAATATGAAACAATAATTTTATGCCAAAAGGATTTTTGTTAACTTTATTCCTTGTTTATAATCACAGGCCACTGAAGTTCAGTAAGTGGCCCTTTAAGTAATAGTAATTCTTTGTAAAAATTATGAAAGTGTCAGTTAATGTGTAGGTTTATAGAATTCCAACCAAAACTAGTATTTGTTCTTGGAACATGACAGAATGTATCTAAAGTTTATCTAGAGAAACAAATAAATAAAAATAAGCTATAGAAATTAATAGGAAACAATGATAAAAAACTGCACATGGGTTTCCCTAGTGGCTCAGTGGTTAAGAATCTGCCTGCCAATGAAGGGGACATGGGTTCGAGCACTGGTCCAGGAAGATCCCACATGCCGCGGAGCAACTAAGTCCATATGCCACAACTACTGAGTCTGTGCTCTAGAGCCCGTGAGCCATGACTACTGAGCCCACGTGCCACAACCAGTGAAGTCCACATGCCTAGAGCCCATGCTCCGCAACAGAGAAGCCACCGCAATGAGAAGCCTGTGCACCACAACAAAGAGTAGCCCCCGCTCGCCACAACTAGAGAAAGCCTGAGCGCAGCAACAAAGACCCAATGCAGCCAAAAATAAATAAATTAAATAAATTAAAAAAAAAAAAAAAACTGGACATAACATGTAGTAAAACATTTAAGTCCATAATCAACTAATTGGCTTATTAATACAAGACCATACTGATATGTTAGATAATTTTTAAAAATTATTAGGATGCAGCAAAAACAAATCAACATTATAAGGTGCTAGGACAACTGGTTCACTATCTGAGAAAAATGAAATTTAGTTTACAAATTCATTTCAAATATCAAGCTGCATATGTATCAAATAGTTGGACAAAAATTAAGTAAGAGAAAACTAGAAAAAGTGAAAATTAAACCTAGTCTAGCGGGGACAGGACATTCTAATTAAAAAACCTTTTTCAATTTTTCGTTAAGATTGACATTTGACCAAATCAAAATAAAGACAAAAATATAGAAGTAAAAATCATACAAACTCATAAAACATTTCAGAAAATGAATCCCAGAAGACTGTTTCTTTATAGTCTATTAAGATGTTCATTCAACTCAAAACTCAAATCTTTAAAGACTATTGATCTAAATGGTCAGTGCACAATATGTGGTATTCGTTAACGTATGTAAAAATGTACCACCTAACTACTAATTAACTAGCTATATCATTCATATCAAATTTAGTGCCTTTCTCATTTTGGTCTTATCTTAAATGTCATCTTTCTCAGAAAAGAAGTAACAGGTCACCCTGTTTCTCTCATAGCACCTTGTATTTATCATGAATTATGTTTATTCACTTATAAGTTTATAGCACTTCTATCCAAACTCCTTGAAGTTTAGGCTCTTATGTATCATGTTAAGTTTTGTGGGCTCGGTGCTTGACACAGGTTCTGGCACATAGTCTGGCACATAGTATTAACACCTCACCAAAATCTTCAAGTAAGTGGTATTTTTGATGATGTAAAGTTTCAAGAACTGAGGCCATTAAATAATGTTATATTAAATAGATGACCGCAGACTTCACTCTGCTCAAAAATAATTTTCCCTATTATTAATTATAAGCCCAGGGTCATAAACCTGGAATGTCATGCTTTATTAGAAACATCCCATGGGAACTCAAAGTCCGACTCTATTTCAAACAGGACATTAACCAGCTACACATCAATGATGTGGGTGGGGGAGTGAATGGGGAAGCGTTTCAAACCTCTTTCACTCTTACTTTTAACCAGGAAAATATTAAAATTAAGCACAATCTGCAGGGGATAAAAAGGTGTTCTGAAAATGACATACAGGAAACAGTTTTTTTCACAATCTTTCAAGACTCTAAACTCAATTTTAACACCAATTGGTGCTCTCTTTCTCTCTCTCTTTTTTTTTTTTTCATTTCAGGTGAGACCAAATCTTAACAAATAAAGAGGAAATACACTCTCAAGGGAATCCTGAAACACTTTTTAAAAAGTGTTCTTCACAACGCTGTACATCAACTATATACCCCAATAAAAATTTTTTAAAAAAGAAAGTTATACTCAGTTAAGAGTAAAAAGTAAACAAGTTAAAATAAACATAAATTTGGAGTGATCAAAAAAAAAGTGTTCTTGAATTCACCTAGACGTGTAGCCAGCTTACTTGCTTATTATATGCTCAAACTTCCATTATGTACAAAAGTCCTTTAAAGCTTAGTTTTTACTGATGCTATGGTTTTCTAGGGGATGAGATAGTAGAGGGTGGGTAAAGAACAACCCTCCATTAAAAGGAAAAACATCCCAAGCTGGTATTTAAAGTACCAGTTTTCTTCCTATTTTCAAAAGAGGGTAAAAAATCAGCAAGAGGGGATAGCAGTTGGTAAGAAATACTATCATCCTGTGGAGGCAAAGAAAATTACTACAAAGCACAATTTGTCATACTGCAGATTTTTAAACACAAACTGAGAAAGCCAAGTTTGTAACATAAAACTATCTCATTCCTTTAAAGAAGATGTGGCACATATATACAATGGAATATTACTCAGCCATAAAAAGAAACGAAATTGAGTTATTTGTAGTGAGGTGGGTGGACCTAGAGTCTGTCATACAGAGTGAAGTAAGTCAGAAAGAGAAAAACAAATACTGTATGCTAACACATATATATGGAATCTAAAAAAAAAATATGGAGACGCAAGAGGGAGGAGATATGGGGATATATGTATATGTATAGCTGATTCACTTTGTTATAAAGCAGAAACTAACACACCATTGTAAAGCAATTATACTCCAATAAAGATGTTAAAAAAAAACAAACAAAAAACTATCTCATTCCTTGAAGGATGATCCAAAGTATGTCCATATCAAGTATAGATTTAAACCTTAGTATTTCCTGTCTTATAATGAATTAATGAAACTCAAAAATTAAATACAATGTTGGAAAAGAGCAAATATCAACAAAAAACAGGGTTTTAAAAAAAACTGGCAGAGAAACTACAATAAAGCACTGGTTATTAAATGGTAATTATGTATCCAGTCTTGAATGTTAAAGCAGGTTCTTGGTCAAAAATTAAAGAGGCAAAAAAGAATATGTGATTTTTAGACGAGTGACAAATATTCACTACACACAACGCATAGTTAGTGCCATCTGTAGAAACACTCTCAGTGGAACTCACAAAATACAGACATTTGATTTACTTATGAAATTCAGGTTTCATCTAAAATCTTATAAAAAAAACTTTTTAAAGTCTTCAGTAAATTAAAAAAAAGATAGGCTTGAGGTTATAAACTAATGAATTAGGCCAGTTCAACTTACATATACATTTTGCTTGGCCAGAACATTAAAAAAATTATGTCGAATCTTCTTCACTTTCAGAGTCCTTACCACATTCTATAGTCTTACTTTTCTAGTTCCTGAAGGCATTCAAGTTTGTGAGCCTTGGAATAATCTGGGGCGTTTTGAGCAGATTAAATCAAAGTGAACCATTATGCAGGAACTCATCTTAGAAATTTTCAAAAAATGGTCTTTAAATTATTTGCTAAGTTGGCAAATAATTTAGTTAAATTCATGTGATGCCCTCCACATCTTTTTTCTTAGAATTTGAGTTAACATTTATTTGAAAGTGGATAGCTCGTCAGGGAAAAATAAAATTATGGCACTGTTGCCACTTTCCTAGAGTAAATGCTTCGGCATTTTACCAAATGCCCTCAGATTCACCTTCCTGCATATGTCTTTGTTTCCCCAATTTATTCATGTCTGTGACTTAGCAGTGGAACCCAGAAATACTGGTGAGCCCTACTATTAGCTAGTGCTAGAATCATCAGTCCTAAGGTTCTCAATACTCTAAGAAGCCTTCAAAGACATGGCAGCGGATTCTAAATTCTTAGCCCTTAATTACTACCTAAGCATTGTCTAGGTAGATAAGTGAATCGCTTCTTCCTTTAAGATCACAGCACTAGTTGCAGTAAAACTCAATCTTCATTTTCCCAGTTCTGATTCACCTTTTCATTGTTTCTCAGAGGGGTAGAAAGCAATTTATACAGAGTAAATTAGAGAAATTTAAATCTGCCACATATGAAGACAAAGAAGCTCTTTTTAATGTGTGATTCTTGAATTTAAAAACTGCTCATAAGAAGCCCATAAGAAAATATTCATAAGAATATTTTCAGTTCTGTGTATAATCATTGCAAAATAATAAAAATGTATCATAAAAGAAATGCTGTGGTCTATATAAGTGACCCTGTCTTATGATTGCCTAACTTTTAACCCTTGATTAGCAACCTAATGCTAAATAAGACCTGAACAAAAAAACCCCAAATCCACCATTTATGATTGCCTAATAAGATTAGCCAACTCTTATTTGCAAAGCTCGCTGGTAATAATGAATAACTTCTTGACTTTTCTCCAGCACTCTTGATTGAAAAGTAAGATGACTAATGAACGAAAGAGGAAGTAATTACTGATGAAGTTACCTTGGAAACTCCCTCTACACCTGGTGATTTTTCATTTAAAGACTTTTGGAAGCATTCATGCACATGATGATTATTTTCTACAGAGCTGTCTCATTTGAGACAATAAAAAAGGTATTAAAAGTTAAAAACAAAAGAGTGTTTGGATAGTGTGAAACCTAATTAGAAAAGATAACCTCTTTAGTTAAAAATTGGTAGACTCCTTATGTTTTAAGGAACCTCAGCCAGCTCAGGCTATGAGAAACTCCCCCAGAGGCACATTTACCATGTATTATTGAGCCCCTACCATGCCAGGCACTGTGCTACAAGGCAAATGTGTTTCTGCCTTCCTAATGAGTACAGTCTTACAGGTTTTTTTTCAGGGATATAGTTTAACTACTTAAGAATAGTGACTCTATGTTAGCTCTGTGAGGGCAGGAGCCATGTGTGTCTCCTTCCCTACTTTACTCTAGTACCTAGCTCATGGTACGCATTCAAATTTGTTAAATAAATATACTTTTTAATAAAACTTTTATTATATAATCACTTTGAATATTTTTATAAAATGATGTGTAAACCCAATTTACAACATTTTGCTATGGGAAACCCATGACTCCAAGAACCAGAGCATTAGTAATCAGCAATAACAGTCATTAAGATTGAATTATCTGTATTAAATAAAGAATAACTTGATCTCTTACCCATATTTGATACCTCACTTCAAAAGAGCTTATTGCCTTAAAGATATCATGGTCTTAGACAAATTATACATTTTACACTTTTGTTTCAGAACAACACATCAACTATTGTCTATTACATACCTTTGGAAATATCGGCAGAATCTGGGCTGGTCTCTCAATTTGAATACCACATTCACGGCACTTGAATACCATTCCCAACAGAACTGGTTTTAGTTTCATTTTTAAAAAAATCACTACACTTGGGGGCTTCCCTGGTGGCGCAGTGGTTGAGAATCTGCCTGCCAATGCAGGGGACACGGGTTCGAGCCCTGGTCTGGGAAGATCCCACATGCCGCGGAGCAACTAGGCCCGTGAGCCACAACTACTGAGCCTGCGCGTCTGGAGCCTGTGCTCCGCAACAAGAGAGGCCACGATACTGAGAGGCCCGCGCACAGCGATGAAGAGTGGCCCCCGCTTGCCACAACTAGAGAAAGCCCTCGCACGAAACGAAGACCCAACACAGCCAAAAATAAATAAATTAATTAATTAAAAATCCTTCCCTCTACTTTAAAAAAAAAAAAAATCATTACACTTTAGGTGAGTAAAGAAAAAATACTATAAAATTAGATTTTGGGGATTTACCAAAATCCAAACTAGTCACTGTAATTCATAGGAATATCTAATTCAACCATTGGAAAAGTAACAGAACAAAAGGAATAGAACATTTTACCTTTAAATTCAGTAAAAATAATAATTTATCACAATTCATTTAAAAGAAGGCTGCTCAAAGTAAAACGCAGCAAGTTCCTGACTTAAGTGACAAGCCTAGGAATTCACCTGGTATTTATTTCTGGGATACAAACTGTACATATATTACCACACAATTAAAAATTTATTCATCTGTTTCAGTTCCTACTCAGTTCATTCAGAATATTTTTCTTTTTGACAATTAGTGGAATTCATTACATACTAAAAATAACACCATATTTATGCACAAATAAGTTAATCTTCCCAGTAAGAGCTAATCTTCCTTTAAGAAGATTTCCCACATATTCACAGTACATAACATCACAGAACACCCATATCTGGCCTAAATGTCTCTGAATTGTAGCATTACAAGATGGAAGTTCATTGCACCTGATAATTCGATTGAGTTTTGCCCAAATATCTTCCAGAGTTTGGTTGTTACAAATAGTGTGCTCTATTGTCCATCTTGCTCTATAAAATGAGTGCAAATTTAGTGCCTTTAAACTATCTTGCAATTTTTCAGACAAAGGAAAAATATTTTCAGTACAATTACTGCTGGGAAGTGAAACACTCCAAGACCTCTTCTTGTGCCGTTTTCCTTTTTCTGATTGTTTATCCAGACTTGCAGAATTAGTCTGTTCATTCAGTGTGTGTGATTGGATTAAGTGCTTCTTTTTTTTCAAATTAGGTTGAAACTCCAGTAGATCTACTGTGCAATCATAACTCTGCAATTTAATATCATGTTCTGAGATGGTTAAGTACTGTCTCACATCTTCAGTTGCCTCTTCAGAAATCACAGGTGGTAATCTTTTAGGTTTGAGTGGAAGTCTGGACCCATCAGGCAGAAACCAAGGAATAAATCTTGATAGTGGACGTGTAGGAAAGTCTTGAATTGCTTTCTCTGCAATTTTTGGCAGTTGTGTGGTTTCACTCTCATATGGTCGATAATGTAATATTACTTCTGTAGTCATTCTGCAGTAATCCAGTTACTCTTAATGAAGAGAATATTTCTTAGCTGAGCTCCTCAGAGCTAGAATGCAATTTATAATTACAAGACTCTCTCTCTTTCCAAATCAGAGGGAAACAGGACCTAAAGTGGAAGTATTGCAAAGAATAAGATATGGTAGGGATAGCCTATATACAGATAGGCAGGGAAAAAAGAAAAAAACAAAACCAATTCCAATATGATATTTTACCAAAGTGCTATTGGTAAATGTGAATGTAATCCACAAAACTGGAAATACTTTCTCTTACCAAAATAAGGGATCTGGATTAGATGCCCTGTCATATCCTTTCAGCCTAAAACTGCTAGTAGTCAACATGTTTAACTGAAGAGATATAATGGATTTGGAAGTACTGATATTAATATGTTAGGTAATAATAATCTTAAGACTATAGCAGAAACAAAAGGGAAATTAGTGATTTTTAAAATACTAGATTCAAATGAAGATAATGAACAAAAATGTAATAATACTAAAAAATTTGAGACATGTGAATTGAGGACAATGAAAATCACTGTAATTTTTAATCTATTTTGAAGAAAATGGATCATTTTATACTTTAAAATTACATGAATTCTACCAAACAAATATATAGACAGAATACTTAATGATTTTTTATTTCATTCTCAGTAGTAAATACTGAAAACACGAAAATGGTTTAACTTTGCATTTTAACCATGCTAGAAACTAGTTTCCTGACAAAGTCTCATTTGTATAAATGAGGCACTTAAGCAGTGTCAAAACCTTAGTAGCACGGCTCCTGAATTCCAATTTGGAGGATGAACAAGAAGACTGGAGCCTTACTTTTTTTCCTCTTAGAACACAGATGTCTTCAAGTTGCCCCAAATTAAGTCATCGATAATAAGTTCCAGCATACAGTACACAGGCTCAAGAATGGAGCCTACCAGGATCTGCAAGTTGGGTTTCCTAATCGGGCCCAAAGTTGCCTGAGCCATAATGCAGGCTCTTTCAAATCCTAGCTACCAGAGAAAAAAACAAGAGGTCAAATCCCTTCTTCCAAAAATCATTAGAGAACTACTTGACGGGGGTTCTCCCATTGCCGGGATGACTGTGAGTGGGGTCTCCTTGGCATGATGTCACAATACTCATTTAACCACTGACTCTGAAAAGTCAAAAGAAGTAACCAATCTCATAATAATTCTTTTCCTTACTGTTAACGTCCACTGACTGACAGATTTGGCAACTCAAATTCATAAAGGACTGTGATCCTTAACGTCCATAATTTTAATATGGATCTAAATATAGATAGCATATTCTTTCAAGAATAATGCTTTTATTTTTTTCTTCCCTTTTCCTTACATTTTCACATTTTAAGACATGCCACTGAGAATTCTTTCATTGTTGTCTGAACTTACTCAGTGCTGTATTCCAGGGACACTGATGTTGTGAGAGCTCCTTAATATTTTACATACACATGAAAGTAAACTTATATGACAATACAAATTGATATATTTGGCATCCAACATAGGTAAAATTAAAACTTGTGAAAATTCTTGGATAACTAGAACAGTGGGGAAGAATGGGGCCAAAGAGCTTTAAGAAAGCTGAAACTAACACTGAATTTCAAAGCACTTGTCCTCTTAGGTTGCTAAAATACTCTTCTCCAGGAACCTTCTGTTTTGGAAAATAGAAAATACCTGGGAAAGACTACTGTAGCAGCCGAAAAGGACTACGGCACTTAGCCTCCACATCACTGGAATTTAACTGTATTTAATAGCTTCCAATTTGTATAAAATGATACCTATCAGCTAACAGAACTGCTCTAAATTCCCATCAAACTACTAATGGAATGATATCTGAAAATGCTCTTTCCTGCATTAGGAGGCAACATGGAGTCTTGGAAAGATGAAGGCCTTGTGTTGAAACATTACCTCAATCACTTACTAGATGTGCGATCTTGAAAAAGTTTAACTTCTGAGAGTTAAGTAATATATATTTCACATACTACATATGAGTCTGAGATAAAGAACATGACAATTTCTCTTCTTTCTTCAGGAATAAGCCATTTCAGTCCAGGCTAAGCTCACAGGTTCTATTGCTATTACATTAGTTAATATTTTAGTTTCTTAGTTCTACAGTCAGAGACAGTTCTGATAACCCCAACTATCAGTATATGATTTTATGCTACAAATGAAACTGGTGAGCTTCTGGAAGGTGTGATGCTTACAACATAACTAAGGGGATAAGGGTCCCTCAAAATGGATCCCACAAGTTAGGTAAGTGCAATTCACTTGAGTTCACATGTCTATCGAGCATCTTTTCAGCTCAGTCCAAGAAGATACTGGTAACCACAGAGTAGGGCATCCAAGAAATAAGTGCATTTGTGGTAGTAGAAAACAGATGAAATAAAGCTGAAAGCGTTTCAAATAAAAGGTTTCACAAAACAACAGGAATTCCAGAAAAAGAATGCCCTGCTCATTTCCCCTAAATAATGATCCAATGAAATCATCAAACTTTCTCAAAATTGTTTGCTGTGTATGCAAACTGACATGAATTTCCCCCTATACACAATACTTTGACGTAAACAGTGAGTTTTAACAAACCTAAATTATATGTTGTAGTACTATGTATTTCTAAATCCTTGGCACAATACTAGACTAATTTCACAGATGAAGCTGAAGCCTGGTAACTTTGTCATTGCCGCATGAAGAGACAAGAGACAGAAGGAAAAACCACTTTAGATACCCGCTGTTAATCATCACGGTTCACAAGGCTCTCCCCGGGTAGGGTGGGGACGTCAGCATCTGCGGCTAAAATCTGTCTGGTGACTGCAGCAGCATGTAACAGAGTAAGTAATTTACCAGGTATCTATTCCATTCTAACGGGGGCTCTCAAACCTAAAAAGCAAAGAGGAGAAATAGTTTCCTTTCGCTCGGCGCCAAGGAACCAAGCAGGAGGGCCTGCATTGACAGTGTTTAAGAAGGACGAGGCCTATATCCCAGAGGCCAGGTCTATGTGTCAAAGGCTTCGAGAACTAGTGAGAGAAAGGGAGAAAACAGATTAAAGGGAGTCGGGTTCGCAAAAGTTTACCTTTCAGGGCCAGCAGGTGCTCCTGTTTGGGGGGATTCACTTCCATTTTGACCGGCACTTTGGACCCACTGCCTACGGAGGCTGAAGAGGGTCAATCAGCTCGGAAGAAGACAGAAAAGCGCACGTTCGGGAAGACAGGGCATCAAACACACTCCCAACAGTTTCTCTCTGCCGGTGGTGCCTTAAATTCTCTTCTTACCACGTCCTTTACGAACCCAACCGCTTTTTTACCAAAGCCATCTCTTGCCTCTTAGAGACCTATACATAAAATACTTCTCTATTTTCCAGTCACAATCACACACCGCGACTTCAAGAAACCACTCCTCGGTGACAATTCACGGCCTCCCAAATACCTACATTGCAGATTAAATGATATAGATGTGGCATGCTGGGACTTGTAGTTCAAAAGCCGCAGGGCATGCAGGGACATGTAGTCCCCTCTCGCCCCGTCCGTTTTGCAGTTGGGGAGAAGAGGTTGTTCCTGGAGCGGGAATTTCACCCCAAAACTTTACTTTTGTTTTATCCCTTCTTTTTCCTCTTAATTTTACTCCTTCCATCAATTTCAGACTCCTCAATAATAACAATAAAAAATAACAAAGTACCCACGCACAGGCCTGCGAACCCAAACACCTAGCGGCTGGCGGGAGGATACGCGAAGAGACCGTCCCAGCAGCGCCCCGCGTGGTACTGCGCCTGTGCGCCCCCGGCGAGCGCCGAGGCTTCTGGGTAGGTGGCTCTACCCCGCCCATCAGGTGAAGGCCTTGAGGGCTGTTTCTGCGGCGCCGCTCGTTCTAGGATGGCTGCCCTGGTTGTAAACAAGCCTGGAGCCGGACTAGACAGTGGTCGTCAGGGCAGCCGGGGGACGGCCGTGGTGAAGGTGAGGGACCTTGCGTGCTCTGTTCTCCACCATCGGCCTCCCTTCTGTTTATCCCGGAGATCTGGCGGCTGCACCGCGGCCCTGGCTTTTTTGGGGCGGGATGCGCGGCCTCTGGCCCCTCTCGGCTTTACAAGCCTGTCTCTCGCCTCCGGACCTTTATCCCAGCAGGCCTGAGGTTACCTGGTCTTCTGGCCACGCTAGTCCTCTGCTTGGAGTCGCCAACGGGGACGTTTGTGAAAAGGAGCTAATGGGCCTGGGAGAGTGACCTGGGCTGGTCTTTCCCCAGGCCCTCTGTTTTTAGTTAAGCCCAACAGGCATTAATTAGCTTATTTTTAGGAAATTGAGCCGTTATTATCGCCAGGTACTAAGTTAGGTATTTTAGCTCGTTAATATCTGTTTAGGAGGTAAGTGTTGATTACAGTCTTAAAGGTGAGGAAACTCAGGTTTCAGTTAACATTGTGTAGCAGAACCAGAGTTGACTGGCTGTAAAGTATGCTTTTAACTATCGCACTACTTCTGTAATCAGACCTCTGTTATTGGTTGACCCGCCTCCTCCTTCTTTGGGAGTACGGTCTGTCAACACCTTTGAGAAGTCTCCAACAGCCCCATTAACGCTGGGGAATATGAATTACCCTGTGCTTGAAGTTTGAAATTCTAACATGTGTAAATGCTCCAAAGTGGGTTTACTAAAAATTCAGATGAAGTATGTAGAATTCACTTTTCCATAGGTAGATAGATCTGAAAGGGAGAACTGATCTTAAAGGTTTGTAGAATAACCTTCAGGATCATCTGTAGTCTGAGATATTGGCAATTCTTATTCCTGGCTACATATTAGAATCACTGAGGACTTAAAATTAAAAAAAAAAAAAAGAAACTACTTAATCCCCCATTTCTGAGTAAGTTGACATCAGTATATATTTTGCAGTCCCAGAGTGATTTTAATGTGCAACTAGGATTCAGAACCACTGGACCAGATATCTGAAGTTCTTTTAAGATCTTGAGTAATAGACACCTATGGTTTTTCACCTAATGTTGGTTTTATGTGACAAAAAATGATACATTTCTGCTTACAACTGTATTATCAATCAGTATTGGGGGTTGTTGATTTATCTGACCTTTATATATTAATGAAGTTATTCTGAAGGTACATAGCATATCTGAGATGCAGAGGAGCCCTCTTATTATTCAACTTGTTGTATGGTTGAGATTTTATTTATTGAATTGTGCTTTTTCTATGTAGAGAATACCTGAAGGTTATTTTGTGAATTAACTTCAATTAAGAAGTAATTGGAATGGATATTATTGCTGTATCTACTTTTGTTACCCTGTTTGCCTTAAAATCTGAAAAATATACCAAAGCCTGATGTAACTCCAGTTTATTATAGCACAGAGTTTGATAAATTAGAGGCTCATTTTGTTAATCTTCATTTTTATGTGTAAATTGTGACTGAGATGTGCAGTAGGATAGTCCTTTTTGGCAAGATCCTCATGCTGTAATTTGTAAGAAATACAGTGGCATAAATTTAAAAAAAATCTCACAGATGAAAGCAAGAAGTGTTCATTGGAAAGTAAAAGTTGAAGTATATAATGGTAATATATATATATGTAAAATGGCTTCTTGCTTAATGAACAAGTAGATGATGACAGGGTTTTTATCGTTAGGAAAAACAGACCAAAGTTGGTCCTTGCATTCACAAAAGACTAGTGAGCTTTCTTAGTCCTTTGAAAATATGGCCTGGTGTATTAAAATTTGATTTTCACGTAATAAGTTTGAAGCCCTCTTTGGCATATTGTGAAGTTTGTAAAATAAAGAGCTTTTTTCCTATCTAGGACTTAATTTCTTATGCTGTTAGCCACAATTCCTATTAATAAATACTGAAGAAAAAATTTCTTACTCTTATTTGCTGAGTTGATGCAAAATAGTCTAATAACTGTTTTTGGAATTATGTTTGGTTTACTAATCAGTGGAATTTTACTAGTGCTTTTTGGAAAAAAACCTACGGTTGCAACATGAGTAAGTTCTCTTATCTTGTGTAATGATGGGGTTAAAGATGAATGAAAAAAGTAAAATTTTAATTTGGTTCTTTGGAGTTTATTGTCATATATAAGTTTAATATGGTGTCACTATAGTGAGGACATTTATTTAAAATGTTGCATTTATAATACCTAATTCTGTTGTGAATATCTTTTCTGTACTTAGTTGAATTTGATATTTAAGTGAGGATTTTTTTTCTTTTGTTCTTTTTTTTAAAGTGAGGATATTTAAGTGAAACTTTTTTCCTGCCTTTTTAAAAAATACAGGATAATTTGAAGTGTGTGTATTGTGTGTGTGTGTATGTGTATATATATATATATGATTTATGTGTAGCTGTTCCCCAGCTGTTTCCATTCCTCAAAGAGAACTACAATTCGAATATAATGTTTCCTGTGTATCTTGCCAGAAAGATAGTATGCTTGTAAAACAATATATATGAAAATATATGCTCTCTTTATTTCCTTTCCTTTATGCAAAAGTTAAATATTCTATGTCATTTTTCACTTTGCTTTGTTGATATGAAATCATTCTGTGTTTGTACATAAAAAATTTCCTAACTTTTCCTCCCCAGATTGCACAGTTTTGCAGTATATGAATGTGCCATAATTTATTTTCCATATATATTTACTTTGTTTCTAATCTTTTGCTAATGCAAAAGGTGCTCTAAGGAATAGCATATAGATCTTTTCACACATGTGATATTTGTAGGATAAATTCCTGGAGGTAGAATTACTAAGCTATTCAAACTTTTGATAGGTATTGCCAAATTGCCTTCCATAGAGGCTATATCAGTCAATAAACATTTCACAGCAACCAGCAGTTTATTTATTCTCCCACACTTTCACTAGCACAAAGTGTTATCAACTTTTAAAAATCTAATCTGAAAAAAAGTATATTGGGATAGCTTCAACTGACTTCAAAATGTTTTGGGTGAGATTGGACACCTTTTCATATAATTAATGAGCTGTTTTCTTTTCCTTTTCTGTGAACTATGTGTTACACTTCAGCTTCTTTTGAACCGTACGGAGATGCAAGCCAGCTATGAATTATCAGTTTATTTACAGTGAAAGATGTTTACATTTCAAGCACTGACTCCAGTTTAATTGTGGAGTTAAGATTAAAATTTTAATGAATTAAGTCTGACTTCCACTCTGGGTTTTCTGTTTTTTACCTTGTATTATGCATTTGTTGGGGGATGGTGGTTGGCTGTTTTAAAAATTTTATTTTGTTGGACTTCATTAATATAAGCATGTAGGTGCTTGGTCTTTGGAATACCCTGTTCCTGAGGGCTTTTTGGTCTAACAGGGAAAGACAGGCTGTAACGCCAATAAAAGTATTAAGGTGTTTTGGATGTTAAGATCGACACTTATCCATGGTACATGGGGGCCCAAAGGATAGTGTGTTCATTTACGAATTTGTTGGTTTATTAATGTAAAAAAAGAATCCACTAGGAAAATGTCTATTTAGCTGTTTCTTCAGCATTAGCATAAAGAAAGAGGCAAAAACAGTTTGTTACGTGCTGGGAACTACAAATTGTTTGATATAGTTTGAGAATAGAGTTTGGAAGGGAAGAGAAGCAATAGGACGGGGGCCAGATTGTAGTAGGTCATGGATGGTGGGCACCGAGTTCGGGGTACAATCAAACAGTTCAGTGTGGGTATTTTTAAAAAATTAATTAAATTGTGAAACACTTCAGGTATATTAAGAAATAAAAGTACCTTCATTGATATAAATATAGTTTGTTGACTAATTATAAAACAAACTGATGGACCGGGGAATCAGAATATGCCGCTTCTTGTCACCTTTCTTTCTCTCTTTTTAGTTGAAGTATAGTTGATTTTTTTTTTTTTTTTAATTTAAGTATAGTTGATTTGTCACCTTTCTTTTGACTGACTATGTGGCCTTGAGCAAGTCATGTACTTGTAATTGGAACTAGATAAAGAAAATATTTTCTGTTTTCTAACCCAGGGGCATATTTATTAATTGAGAACAAGGAATTGAAATTTAAGTCTAATTGCATTCTTATCTTTACATTGTATAATGTAAATGAATAGTATAAGACACTTGAAAATTACTTATAGTCTTTTCTTAACAAGTTCTTTATAATTTACAAGGTAAGTTGTCATCCTAGCACATATTTCAAATTATTTTTGTCCAAATTAATGATGGTTTTTTGAGGGTTAGGTAATTGCGGAGAAATTGTTTAAGAACCCAACTTCGGTAGAGTTATATATGGTTACGGATTCAGATGTAATGAATCATGTCACAATTTTCAAAAGCTAAAGATGTTTGTTTACAATGTTATCTTGATCCCTAACACTTACCCTTTCAAGGAGATTTCACTATGATATAATTGTGGTAAGATCTGTCAGATGAAAGGATAAAAGGTGATTTAAGATTTTATACCTAGACCGTTTTTTTCATGGAGGAATAAAGTAACTTAACAAGATTGATTCATTAAATTAGATCAGGTTTTTCTTTTTAGCCTGAAATATTTATGCTTTTAAAGTCATTTAAAGAGCACATGTGTCCTTTCCAAATATTAGGTGCTGGAGTGTGGAGTTTGTGAAGATGTCTTTTCTTTGCAAGGAGACAAAGTTCCTCGCCTTCTGCTTTGTGGCCACACAGTCTGTCATGACTGTCTCACTCGGCTGCCTCTTCATGGAAGAGCAATCCGTTGCCCTTTTGATCGACAAGTAACAGACCTAGGTAGGAAAAAATATATATAAAATTGTTCACGTAATACAAATATCATAGAAAACAATTTTTTTCTACTTGATTTTAAAAATCATAAAATTCTGGGAATTCCCTGGCGGTCCAGTGGTTAGGACTCTGGGCTTCTACTGCAGGGGCCACGGGTTTGATCCCTAGTTGGGGAGCATGCTGTGGTGCAGCCAAAAAAAAAAAGAAAAATTATAAAATTCCAAGGAGGTTTCAGTTTCTATTAAAGCCAGTAGTCTTGAAGCTATAAACTAGCCCACTCTTAGGTACTAATTTTATTTCATCTTGTGAAATTTTTATATTCAGTACTTATAGATCAATAGTTTTAAGACACCTGAGAAAAACATACTAACCTTTTTCATTTGCCTGTAAAACAGGGTTTACCTTAGACATGAATAGGCCAATAATGAAAATACAGGTAAGTAATTTGAGTTTCAGCATGTTGTTATTTACTGATATCTGAGGCAGAAGTGTTTGTAGCTAGTGATAACTACTAACTACTTGTTTTCTGTTAAAATGAATTTAAAGGTCTGGTGGATTTTTTTCAGTTTCCTGCATACTTTTATTTATTTTATTTATTTATTTTTAAAATAAATTTATTTATTTATTTTTGGCTACGTTGGGTCTTCGTTGCTGTGCGTGGACTTTCTCTAGTTGAGGTGAGCAGGGGTCTACTCTTCCTTGTGCGTGGGCTTCTCGTGGAGCACAGGCTCTAAGTGCGTGGGCTTCAGTAGTTGGGGCACGTGGGCTCGGTGGTTCTGTCTCGTTAGCTGTGGAGCACAGGCTCAGTAGTTGTGGCACATGGGCTTAGTTGCTCCGTGGCATGTGGGATCTTCCTGGACCAGGGAACGAACCCATGTTCCCTGCATTGGCAGGCGGATTCTTAGCCACTGCACCACCAGGGAAGTCCCCCTACATACTTTTAAAACTTCACTTTATATTTTTCAAAATGAATTAATTACTGTGGGATACCGGATTTGGAAATAACATTTATTAACATTTGAACAGTTACTTTACAACCATAAATTCTATGTTTATTCTTTTTAATAATTGAATTTCTCCAAAAGTAATAGTTTAAGGTTGTCAGTTTTTTTCAGGTCAGTAGCACTAATTGTTTTAAGACTGTTTTAATGTATTCATACTATATGTCAAGTGGAACACATTTAAATAATTTAACCAGCAAAAAAAGGAAGCAAGAGTACCCAGATGTTTAGACTGAAAAGCTTTAAGATGCTAAGAAGCATGGTTGTAAAATATTTTCTTGTAAGGAAAGAATGGGTTTCTTAAGGTTTTGGTAGTCCTTGATTTAAGTAAGTAGTATGCCCATTTGCCAGAAAACTAATATAGGAAAGTGTTAGCATTAACTTACTGTTAGCCAAGAAATAATAAAGTGGAGGGGGGAGATGTCTATTTTGACATTCTTTTATTTGGCCTTTTATTCTGTAATTTATATATATCATACCATCTTCTTTATATAAAACTATATAAAAGTAGTAATATTTTGCACACAGAGGATGGACCCTTCCACCACTTTGAAGGGCACTGTCTTCTCTACATAAATCCACAATGTGGGTTGTTATCATCCTCACTGTGATAAACTAGGAATTTATGACAGGTAATGGTTAGTCGTATCCTAGGTTGAAATCAGACATGATTGCTGTCATATCAACATTAGAAAAAACAAGCAAACCAACAACTCTGCCTCAGGTATAGGTTGTAATTATTATAGGTAATTACTATAGCTTGTAGGTAAGATTTTTGCCGTGATTCCAGCCTACGGAATATGTGCTAATGACCTTTGCTATAGTTTGCTGTCATTGTTTTTTAATCTATTTTTAAATGTATTCTAGAAATAATGTATATATACATTGCAGAAAATTTGAAAAATCTATTAAAAAGTATAAAGAAGAAAAAAAATCATTTTTTGCTTCTAAAGAAGCAAATTACTGTTTTTTTTTCCATTATGGTTTATTACTGGATATTGAATATAGTTCCCTGTGCTATATAGTAGCACCTTGTTTATCCATTCTGTATATAATAGTTTGCATCTGCTAATCCCAAACTCCCAATCTCCCCCCCACCATGCCCCAATCCCCCAAACTATTGTTAATATGAGAGAATCAGAATTAGAATTCTTCTCTAGTTCAAGAATAGTATCAGAGTCAGAGGGAGGATGGGGCTGGGGCGGGGGGCAGGGGTCTGGGGCTGGGTATTAGGAAGGGAGGGGCGGGGGAATAAAAAGGGCGGAGGTGGAGAAGGGAGCACGTGAGGCAAGGTGATGGCCCACCAGGGAGGAGCAATGGCTGAGATGCCCACAGTGGCAGCCGGGCCTGGCGAGGAGACCACGCACGTGCACCTCAGCCTCCAGGGGCCTGCCCGCCAGAGTCTCCGCTCCGGACCCCGAACCCGAGGAGGCGCTGGGTCTGGGCCAACTGCCCATGGAGCTCCTCGAGATGGTGCTGAGCCACGTGCCCCCACACATGCTCCTCGGGCACTGCCGCCGGGTGTGCTGGTGCTGGCGTGACCTGGTGGACTGCCAGGACGTGAGGCTGAGCATCCTGGCCCGAGACCGTGCTGCCCTGTCACCTGTCCTCCACACCTACCTGCCCCCCGCTGACGACCTCAGGCCCTGCATCCTGGGCTGCTTCTGCGAGCGAGGACCGATAGGACGCAACCTGCTCCGGAACCCCAAGGGCCTAGAAGGCTTCCGGGACTGGACGATGCAGAGCAGTGGAGACGGCTGGGGAGAGGAGGATAACTTGGAGGTCAGGCCTGGGGCCGCTTCCCGGGCCTCCTTCCTGTCTGCCTACAAGGTGGTGTCACAAGAAGGAAATGTTGGACCTGGAGGAGGAGGGTCTGTGGCCAGAACTCCTGTATAGTGGAAAGGTTGAGATTTGTGTCTCTGCCGGGTGGACAGACCAACAAGGCAGGGCCTGTGTATATGAGCTAACTGTCCAACTTCTAGATGCCAACCAGACCATGCTGCATAATTTCTCTCCTATGCGTGTTTCCATCCGGCAAGGTAGAAACAGTGTCCGCTTTGAGGTCAACCATGTGTTCTTCAGCTTCAAGATTGGTGTCCGCTTTGTGTCTGTTGAACACTGGGTTTGGGACTTGGGGTTCTGGCCTGAACAAAATGGAATCTATCTGCCCAATGCCAGTGTGATTCCACGGGTACATCTGTTCAAATGAAGGACTGTCCTAGTAAAACAACCTGACCGTGCTTTCCAGGAGTTGGGACCATTAGCTGGGCCATCTCATTAATCAGGCTCTTATAGCTCCTGGCATCCTGGGATCTGCTGGGGCCCATCGAGGGTCCTACTGGGCCCTGTCTTTAGAATCTGGAAGCTACTAGAAGAATGTTCTTCCGTCAGATTTACAGCTGCTGCTGCTGTAAGGCAGCCCCTGGTCTATTGAGTGGAAACCCACAGTGAGCACAGGGAAATGCTGGATTGGGAGAGGCCCTCACCCTCCCCTCACACCAGGCCCTTGAAACCACCTTTTGTGGTTTCAAGACTGGGACCAGGACTCAGAGCTGAAAGTCAAACTAGCTCCAAAAATGTTTGGAGACAGAGGTTTCTGTCCACCCTGTGAACAGTGAAGTGGTCCCCTGAGCCCAACCCTACCCTGAATTGTATGGTGTATAAAATCATTTTGTTGTTTTGAAATTCTTTTCAAACATGGAGAGAATAAATATATTTTATTTATAAAATATCTGCCAATCATAGGTAATAAAGGTATTATTTTGCCAAAAAAAAAAAAAGAATAGTATCAGTAGTTGTTTGTCATGGTTATTAATACTGGTCAGCATTACTTATGGTTCTTCTCTTCCGTTCGCATGGTAAAATTACACTTCCCTGCCCTCTTATGATTAGGTAGGAAGAGCTGTGTGATTTCCCTTTAACCAGTGAAATTATGAGTAGAAGTGAAGTGTTAACTTCCAGGTAGAAGCTGTTAAGAATGGATTTATGATGGTTTGCAGTAAATCCTTCTCCCTGCTATAGTGAGGTGGTCCAGGTGGTTGGAGCCGCAGTGGCCTGTGTCCCCTGATTGTAGGGAACAGAGCCTCTCTTGGCTTCACCAGCCCTTGAGCTGCTGCGTGAGCAAAAAGCAAATCTTTGTTGCTTTAAGCCATTGAGATTTTAGAGTTATTTTGACAGTTACAGGAGTATTAAGTGATATACTAGGCAGTAGATAGATACTGCCTAGATACTGCTAGGAGTTTACGTGTATGTGTTTACTATATAATGACAGTATTTGGATATCGTCAAGATAATACTTTTAAATAAAGGACTCAGTATACTTCTTAATCTTTTATGAATAAAGTGGATAGAACTCAGCTTGAGGTAGAATATGTGTGAAAAATTAAAACAGTTGAGAAAGCCCTGTGGGGTGGCAAGGCTGAGGCCCTGCCCTTCCCTTCCCTTCCCTTCATCTTCCTTTCTTCCTTCCTTTTTTTCTTCCCTCCCTTCCTCCCTTAGAAAAGAGAGGCCAAGAGGAAGGGGAGCCATGTAGCCAATGACCCCATCATCCTTTTATTTATTTGCTTTTTTGTATTAGGTGGCAGCTTTGTGTCACATGGTATTTGTTGTATAGAAGCTCATCATAACAGACAGATATTCCTTCTAATTGCTGAAGGATCTGGCTCTTATTTATAGGCTTAGGAAGAGTTTGTGTGTGTGTTTGCACGTGTGCATGTGTGTATGCACATGCCCATATTGTGTGGGCACACGTGCGTGCACATATGAATGCTTACCTGGCCTTTTATGGTCAGTTCTGGGGAAAAGAAGCATTGGTCCTTATTCAAATGTGCCTAGATTCTTACCTACCTAAAAGGGACTATTGTCATGCCTTAGTGTGAAGCTCTGTGTATTTGTGTGAGAAAGAGTTTATATGTTCATTGACTGCTGTTAGGTTCTAGGTTAGATGAGGGGTGCGGAAAATACTATCTTTAGCTGTTATAGTTTCAGTTTACTTAAGAGACGGACTTATTTTTGGTTAAGTGTATCTTTCATACAGTGGTTTTCAGACATGAGTCATAGCTTATTTGTAGTCATAAAATCAATTTAATTGGTTGTGAATAGGATTTTTTAAAAAGAAATAGAACAAAAACCATCAGAGTGTGTCGCAAACTGTGAGGGTGAATATTGGTGTGTAAATCTTTTGTTTCAGGTGTGTGTGTGTGTGTGTGTGTGTGTGTGTGTGTGTGTGTTATCCTGGGTTGCAATGTGAAATGTATTTCTTGCTGTAGGTTGCTGTTAAAAATATTTAAAGCACTTGTTTTAGTATATGTAGTAAAAGTCAGTGACAAAATAGGATTTATAAAGTTAAATTATAGAAAAATAATAGAACTTTAAAATATGTTTCCACTTAGAATGCTAAGGAATTCTGTATTTTAAAGAGAATATTAAGACAACTGTTATAGCATTAACAGAAAATGGAGAAATTTTGAATTTTTAAAATTTAGACATTATTAATGATTGAACTATGAGACATAGAAATTACTATTGAGATTTGAGGTAAAATAAATAATATTCCATTTTGTTAGATTTAGTTTTTATTTTTATATTCTAGGAGATTCAGGTGTCTGGGGATTGAAAAAAAATTTTGCTTTATTGGAGCTTTTGGAACGACTACAGAATGGGCATATTGGTCAGTATGGAGCTGCAGAAGAAGCCATTGGGATATCTGGAGAGGTATTGATTGAACTTGTTGAAATTTTTGTTATGAGCATGAATTTTTTCTTTTAGTTTAAAATATTTGCTATTAGATGCACAATATTACCTTACTTACCCCAGCAGGTAGGATTCCAGAAACACAACTTTTCATTACATTATAGTTCTGAAGGCAGCAAAATCCCCAACCAAACAAAAGTAAAACTGAAATTTGAATTCTTTGAAAATGCTGTACCCAAAGTATGTTTAGTGTATTAACTTGTTTCCTTATCATCATTAATTCTATCTAAGGGTAAAGTGAAAAAGTAAGATTATGGATGAATAAGAAGGATGTGTAAGCTACATTAAAGCAGAGGATGCAAAAGTGAATCATTCAACAGTAAAGCACAGAGAAAGAAAGAGGAACTCCATGAAAGGGGCCTTTTAGTGTAGAGGCAGAATGCCTTAAAGATAGCAGTAGCTCCTGAGGGAATTACTATTAAATATCTTCATGAAAAGTTAAATTGTGCGTAGATGTACTCTCTTTATCCAGATAGGTAAGTATCCAGTAAATATTAGAAGACCACTAACACAAATTAAAATACATTTTTTTTCCCTTTATAAATCTATTTATTTAGTTATTTATTTTTGGCTGTGTTGGGTCTTCGTTTCTGTGAGAGGGCTTTCTCTATTTGTGGCGAGCGGGGGCCACTCTTCATCGCGGTGCGCGGGCCTCTCAATGTCGCGGCCGCTCCCGCCGCGGAGCACAGGCTCCAGACGCGCAGGCTCAGTAGTTGTGGCTCACGGGCTTAGTTGCTCCGCGGCATGTGGGATCCTCCCACACCAGGGCTCGAACCCGTGTCCTCTGCATTGGCAAGCAGATTCCCAACCACTGCGCCACCAGGGAAGCTCTAAAATACATTTTTAACACTTATAAAATTGTCTGCATAGCTCATACACTGTTCTGATTATAGGAATAGTTGTAGTAAATAGCAGGTAATAGTTTTGATGATCAACTTTAAAACCACATGTTTATTATGAAGGAAAACATGTCAGATTGACTTTTTACTTCTCTTTTATTAGATCATGATTTCCTTATATAAAATGAATCAGTGAAATGGATTTCAAACTGAAGCACTGTTTTCTAAAATTTGCAGTTTTTTCCCATGATTTATCTTTTATCTTTATTTTGAAAACCATTGAGTATTATCCGATGTTGGTCTTGTAAATTATTTATCAGGTCTGGAAAACAGAAGACATGACTTTTAATTTTATATGTATATATTTCTCATAATTGCAAACAAAACTGTTTAACTTTGGGTTCATTTTTTTATTTAGCGTGATATTGAATGACATCATTGATATATTTTCTAATTTTTATTTCTGCAAAAATTTATACCAAATCTTTCCCTTTCTAATTATGGCCTTTTAACATGCAGAAAAGTTTTCAAAGATTCTTGAATATCTGACATGTAAAATTTACAACTCATAATGCTTTTTACTAATTCATAAAAATTATAAATATTTAAAAGGTTATGTATGACATAGGGTTTTTGTTGTTGTTGTTGTTTCTTAAATCAGTGATTTTCAACCAGGATAGTGCAGTGGACTCACCTGTGGAGCTTTAGAAAAAATACACAACTTCCACTTCATCTCTCCCTATTGAGAAATAAGTGTTTCTCAGGTTGGGGTCTAGGCATCTGTGTTTTTAAAAGCTTCACTTGGTTATCTAAATAGCATTTGTGCTTCTCTTCTCCTATACATCATACTGACAAGTAATAGTTAAAGCAGTGAGGATGTATTTACTATCAGTTTTTTCAGTCTTAAAAAAAAAAGACTTCTATCCTCTATTGTCAGTTTCTTGCACGTAAAGTGACGGGATTTTGCAGAAGACATCTTTGCACTAGCTGTGAATCTATAACAGTGGTTTTATTTTTGACCTCAAATTCATAGCATATATTGATAATCAGTTTTGGAAATACCTTCTCACTTACCTATAGAAATGAGTAGCAAATGACCTTTGTACTTAATTACCAGTATATTTTTATGTATGAAGTCTGGTCAGTTAAAAAAAAAAATTATGGGCTTTTATATTTCAAAATTTGGCATGTTATTTATTTATGGTTGAACAACAGAAATTTATTTATCTTAATCACAGTTCTGGAGGCTGGTAAGTCCAAGATCAAGGTGTTGGCATTCTGAGACCTCTTCTTTTGGCTTGTAGGCCACGGCTACCTCACTGTGTGCTCACCTGGCCTTTCCTCAGGACATGTGCACAGGGAGAGAGGGAGGGAGATCTGTCTCTTCCTCTTCTTATGATGCCACCTACTGGATTAGGGCCACATCCTTATGGCCTTATTTAACCCTAATTACCTCCTAAAGACCCTATCTCCAAATGGCAGTAACACTGGGGGCTAGGGCTTCAATATATGAATTTTGGAAGAACACAGTTCAGTCCGTAGACCTGGGAAAGTCTATTCTAGGAAGGAAATAAAGATGAATGGGAAGGAGGTAAAGGAGACAGTAGAAGAAGAGAGGCATCCTGTGATGCTTACTCAGATTTTTTAGAAGTCTGACATTGAGGTGAGAGTAAAGGATTGAAATAGGATCCTAAAAGTACACAAGGAGCTACTTTTATTAATACTAAAATTACCTGTTGGGAAGCAGGTCCTGTGCTCAGTGCTGTAAATGCAGAAAACAGTAAGACAGTGTTCTTGCCTTCATGCAGCTTATACCTAGTTGATGACACAAACAAGTAGACGATTTCATTATCATGAAAAGTTCCAAGAGATTATCTCAGTAATGGTAGGCTTGGTTATAGACACTATCTCGTCTGCTGAAAATAAAGTGGAATTAATTCACTAAAAATTACTTTAAAAGCATTAAAGACCTGATAAGTTAGGAACAAAATATCAGGCCAAATCTGAAGGGAAAATGGAAATTCACTGAGATACAGGAGCAAAGAATGTGCTTTTGCCCTGAGGGCATTAGCCTATTCAGGAAAATGTCTGGGTTTTTTAATGGCCTTCAGTGGTGAGGAGGCATAAATCAAATACCAAACCCACACCTAGATGAGACATCCAGCAGAAGACATTCACAATAAGCCAGGACACCAGTTGAAACAGACATGCTATTGCACAGAATTAGATTCAGAGTTTGAATCTTTGGATTGTCCAAGTAATACCCATTTTTGCACTCATATTAAGGTGGTCCACTATTGATAATACGATAAAATCATGAAAAAATAAATATGAATCCCTTTCTAGAGTAAACTACCTTCATCCTAGGTCTCAGTTACCTCTCTAAATAATTTTTTTTGTCTTTCCTTGTATTTTCTTTTTTTTCTTTTAATTGGGGTATAGTTGTTTTACAATGTTGTGTTTCTGCTGTACAGCGAAGTGGAGTTCCCTGTGCTATACAGCAGGTTCTTATTAGTTAACTATTTTATACATATTAGTGTATATATATCAATCCCAATCTCCCAGTTCATCACACCCCCCATCCCCTGCTTTCCCCCCTTGGTGTCCATACGTTTGTTCTCTACATCTTTATCTCAATTTCTGCCCTGCAAACCCGTTCATCTGTACCATTTTTCTAGATTCCACATATATGCGTTAGTATACGATATTTGTTTTTCTCTTTCTGACCTTACTTCACCCTGTATGACAGTCTCTAGGTCCATCCACGTCTCTACAAATGACCCAATTTTGTTCCTTTTTATGGCTGAATAATCTTGCATTGTATATATGTACCACATCTTCTTTAACCACTCTTCTGTCGATGGGCATTTAGGTTGCTTCCATGACCTGGCTATTGTAAGTAGTGTTGCAATGAACATTGGGGTGCATGTGTCTTTTTTTTTTTTATTATTATTAAATAGGAACTGCTATTTATTTATTTATTTATTTATTTATTTATTTGCTTTGTTGGGTCTTTGCTGCTGCGAGCGGGCCTTCTCTAGTTGCAGTGAGTGGGCTTCTCATTGCGGTGGCCTGTCGTTGTGGAGCATGGGCTCTAGGCGCGTGGGCTTCAGTACTTGTGGTTCGCAGGCTCTAGAGCACAGGCTCAGCAGCTGTAGCACATGGGCTTAGTTGCTCCGCGGCATGTGGGATCCTCCCAGACCAGGGCTTGAACTTGTGTCCCCTGCTCCGGCAGGCAGATTCTCAACCACCATGCCACCAGGGAAGCCCACATGTGTGTTTTTGAATTATGGTTTTCTCTGGGTATATGCCCAGGATTGGGATTGCTGGGTCATATGGTAATTCTATTTTTAGTGTTTTTAAGGAAACTCCATATTGTTCTCCATAGTGGCTGTATCGATTTACATTCCCACCAGCAGTGCAAGAGGGTTCCCTTTTCTCCACACCCTCTGTGGCATTTGTTGTTTGTAGATTTTCTGATGATGCCCATTCTAACCAGTGTGAGGTGATACCTCACTGTAGTTTTGATTTGCATTTCTCTAATAATTAGTGATGTTGAGCAGCTTTTCATGTGCCTCTTGGCCATCTATATGTCTTCTTTGGAGAAATGACTATTTAGGTCTTCTGCTCATTTTGTGATTGGGTTGTTTGTTTTTTTGATATTGAGCTGCATGAGCTGTTTATATATTTTGGAAATTGATCCTTTGTCCATTGATTAGTTTGCAAATATTTCCTCCCATTCTGAGGGTTGTCTTTGGGTCTTGTTTATAGTTTCTTTTGCTGTGCAAAAGCTTTTAAGTTTAAGTCTGCTGATCTTTTTTGACCCACGTCCTAGAGTAATGGAAATAAAAACAAAAATAAGCATGGTGTATCACATGATTGATTTGTGAATATTGAAGAATCCTTGCATCCCTGGGATAAATCTAACTTGGTCATGGTGTGTATGATCATTTTAATGTATTGTTGGAGTCAGTTTGCTAGTATTTTGTTGAGGATTTTTGCATCTGTATTCATCAGTGATATTGGTCTGTAATTCTCTTTTTTTGTAGTATGTTTGTCTGGTTTTGGTATCAGGGTGATGGTGGCCTCATAGAGTGAGTTTGGGAGTGTTCCTTCCTCAGCAATTTTTTGGAAGAGTTGAGAAGGATGGGTGTTAGCTCTTCCCTTAATGTTTGATATAATTCACCTGTGAATCCATCTGGTCCTGGACTTTTGTTTGTTGGAAGATTTTTAATCACAGTTTCAATTTCATTACTTGTGATTGGTCTGTTGATATTTTCTATTTCTTCCTGGTTCAGTCTTGGAAGGTTATACCTTTCTAAGAATTTGTCCATTTCTTCCAGGTTGTCCATTTTATTGGCATAGAGTTGCTTGTAGTAGTCTCTTATGATGCTTTGTATTTCTGCAGTGTCTGTTGTAACTTCTCCTTTTTCATTTCTAATTTTATTGATTTGAGTCCTCTCCCTCTTTTTCTTGATGAGTCCGGGTAAAGGTTTATCAATTTTATTTATTTCTCAAAGAACCAACTTTTAGTTTTATTGATCTTTGCTATTGTTTTCTTTGTTTCTATTTCATTTGTTTCTGCTCAGATGTTTATGATTCTTTCCTTCTGCTGACTTTGGGGTTTTTTTGTTCTTCTTTTTCTAGTTCCTTTAGGTGTAAGTTTAGATTGTTTATTTGAGATTTTTCTTGTTTCTTGAGATAGGATTGTTTTGCTATAAACTTCCCTTTTAGAACTGCTTTTGCTGCATCCCATAGGTTTTGGGTCATCATGTTTTTGTTGTCATTTGTCTCTAGGTATTGTTTGATTTCTTCAGTGATCTCTTGGTTATTTTGTAGCGTATTGTTTACCCTCCACATGTTTGTGTTTTTCACATTTTTTTTTCCTGTAATTGATTTCTAATCTCATAGCATTGTGGTCGGAAAAGATGCTTGATACGCTTTCAAGTTTCTTATATTTACTGAGGCTTGATTTGTGACCCAAGATGTGATCTATCCTGGAGAATGTTCCATGTGCACTTGAGAGGAAAGTGTAATCTGCTTCTTTCAGATGGAATGTCCTATAAATATCAATTAAATCTATCTGGTTTATTTTGTCATTTAAAGCTCGTGTTTCCTTATTAATTTTCTGTCTGGATTGTCTGTCCATTGGTGTAAGTGAGGTGTTAAAGTCCCCCACTATTATTGTGTTACTGTTGATTTCCCCTTTTATAGCTGTTAGCATTTGCCTTATGTATTGAGGTGCTCCTATGTTAGGTGCATGTATATTTATAATTGTTATATCTTCCTTTTAGATTGATCCCTTGATCATTATGTAGTGTCCTTCCTTGTCTCTTGTAACATCCTTTATTTTAAAGTCTATTTTATCTGATATGAGTATTGCTACTCCAGCTTTCTTTTGATTTCCATTTGCATGGACTGTTTTTTCCATCTCCTCACTTTCTGTCTGTATGTGTCCCTAGGTCTGAAGTGGGTCTCTTGTAGACAGCATATATATGGGTCTTGTTTTTGTATCCATTCAGCAAGCCTGTGTCTTTTGGTTAGAGCATTTAATCCATTCACATTTAAGGTAATTATCAATATGTATGTTCCTATTACCATTTTCTTAATTGTTTTGGGTTTGTTTTTGTAGGTCCTTTTCTTCTCTTGTGTTTCCCACTTAGAGAAGTTCCTTTAGCCTTTGTTGTAGAGCTGGTTTGGTGGTGCTGAATTCTCTTAGCTTTTGCTTGTCTGTAAAGCTTTTAATTTCTCCATCAAATCTGAATGAAATCCTTACTGGGTAGAGTATTCTTGATTGCAGCTTCTTCCCTTTCATCACTTTAAATATATTGTACCACTCCCTTCTGGTTTGCTGAGTGTCTGCTGATAAATCAGTGGTTAACCTTACGGGGAGTTCCCTTATATGTTATTTTTTTGTTTTTCCCTTGTTGCTTTCAATAATTTTTCTTTGTCTTTAATTTTTGCCACTTTGATCACTATGTGTCTGGGTGTGTTTTTCCTTGGTTTTATCCTGCCTGGGACTCTTTGCACTTCCTGGACTTGGGTGGCTATTTCCTCTCCCATGTTAGGGAAGTTTTCAACTATAATCTCTTCAAATATTTTCTCAGGTCCTTTCTCTCTCTCTTCTCCTTCTGGAACCCCTATAATGTGAATGTTGGTGCATTTAATGTTGTCCCAGCGGTCTCTTAGGCTGTCTTCATTTCTTTTCATTCTTTTTTCTTTATTCTGTTCTGCAGCAGTGATTTCCACCATTTTCTCTTCCAGGTCACTTATCTGTTCTTCTGCCTCCATTATTCTGCTGTTGATTCCTTCTAGTGTAGTTTTCATTTCAGTTATTGTATTGTTCATCTCTGTTTGTTTGTTCTTTAATTCTTCTAGGTCTTTGTTAAACATTTCTTGCATCTTCTTGATCCTTGCCTCCATTTTTTTTTCCCCAAGGTCCTGGATCTTCTTCACTATCATTATTCTGAATTCTTTTTCTGGAAGGTTGCCTATCTCCACTTCATTTAGTTGTTTTTCTGGGGTTTTATCTGATTCCTTCATCTGCTACATAGCCCTCTGCCTTTTCATCTTGTCTATCTTTCTGTGAATGTGGTTTTTGTTCCACAGCCTGCAGGATTGTAGTTCTTCTTGCTTCTTGCTTCTTCTTGCTTCTGTTGTCTGCCTTCTGGTGGATGAGGCTATCTAAGAGGCTTGTGCAAGCTTCCTGATGGGAGGGACTGGTGGTGGGTAGAGCTGGGTGTTGCTCTAGTGGCCAGAGCTCAGTAAAACATTAATCTGCTTGTCTGCTGATGGGTGGGACTGTGTTTCCTCCCTGTTGGTTGTTTGGCCTGAGGCGACCCAGCACTGGAGCCTGCAGGCTCTTTGGTGGGGCTAAGGGCGGATTCTGGGAGGGCCAATGAGTACTTCCCAGAACTTCTACTGCCAGTGTCCTTGTCCTCAAGGTGAGCCACAGCTGCCCCCTGCCTCTGCAGGAGACCCTCCAACACTAGCAGGTAGGTCTGGTTCAGTCTCCTGTGGGGTCACTGCTCCTTCCCCCTGGGTCCTGGTGCGCAGACTACTTTGTGTGTGCCCTACAAGAGTGGAGCTTCTGTTTCCCCCAGTCCTGTCTACATCTTGCAGTCAAATCCTGCTGTCCTTCAAAGTCCAGTTCTCTGGGGATTACTCTTCCTATTGCCAGCCCCCTAGGTTGGGAAGCCTGACGTGGGGCTGAGAACCTTCACTCCAGTGGGTGGACTTTTCTCCAGTTTGTGATTTTCTCACCTAGCGGTTATGGGATTTGATTTTATTGTGATTGCACCCCTCCTACCGTCTCATTGCAGTTTCTCCTTTGTCTTTGGATGTGGGGTATGTTCTCTGGTGAGTGCTAGTGTCTTCCTGTCAATGATTGTTCAGCAGTTAGTTGTGATTCCGGTGCTCTCACAGGAGGGAGTGAGCGCATGTCCTTCTACTCCGCCATCTTGAACCAGTCTCTCAAAATTTGGCATGTTATGATGATTGGGGTTCTGTTTAAAAAATTTTTTTATATTGAAGTATAGTTAATTTACAGTGCTCTGTTAGTTTCAAGTGTACAGCAACATGATTCGGTTGCTGTACACCTGAACCATGATACATATATTCATATACATGATACATATATTCTTTTTCAGATTCTTTTCCTTTATAGGTTATTACAAGATATTGAGTATAGTTACCTGTGCTGTACAGTAGGTCCTTGTTGTTTACCTGTTTTATATATAGTAGTGTGTATTTGTTAATCCCAAACTCCTAATTTATTTCTCCTCCCCCTCCCTTGCTATCTATCCCCTTTGGTAACCATAAGTTTGTTTTCTATGTCTGTGAGTCAGTTTCTGTTTGATAAAGGGGTTTAGTTGTAATACGTTACTTTTTTGTTTATCAGAGCATCATTCGTTGTGATGAAGATGAAGCTCACGTTGCATCTGTATATTGCACTGTATGTGCAACTCACTTGTGCTCAGAGTGTTCCCAAGTTACGCATTCTACAAAGACATTAGCAAAGCACAGGAGAGTGCCTCTAGCTGATAAACCTCATGAGAAAACCATGTGCTCTCAGCATCAGGTGCATGCCATTGAGTTTGTTTGCTTGGAAGATGGCTGTCAAACTAGCCCACTCATGTGCTGTGTCTGCAAAGAATATGGAAAACACCAAGGTCACAAGGTATGAATATAGTTAAACTGGATGACTCTACCTAGTTTACCAGCCCGCCATTTATTTTCACTGACTTGGTTTTTTATGCTAAGAGTAGAGATCAAAGAAGAACTAAATGATGAATGAGTTGAGCTGGGTAGCATGAAAATAAATGAGAGATTTATTTTCTGAATATTATAACAAGAATTTCAGAGTCCTCATGATTCTTTCTTTATTGATAAATGGCTTTCCAGCATGAAACAAAAGTTCTTTGTGTGCCTGTTTTTGTAATGCACTGGATTATTTTGATAATAATTATGTCTGTTGACGACCTAATGCTTGTGGTAAAATTTTAGAGAGGGTTTCTTGGATTCTTGTTTAGCAGTAAATGGACTTCCTAATTTTAAATTATTTCTTTGAAAGGTAAATAGTTTTGGGGCGAAGGCAAAGTAGTATTTCTTATGCTGTGTTTTTTGTAAATGTGTTATAAAAGCCTCTTGTGGCTGATGCTTTTTTATTAATAGGAGCCATTTAAGTAGCATTTTATATCATTAGTCAATACTGCGAGTTCTTTTCTATAATTATGTTGCATCTTATAGCATTCAGTATTGGAACCAGAAGCTAACCAGATCCGAGCATCAATTTTAGATATGGCTCATTGCATACGGACCTTCACTGAGGAAATCTCAGATTATTCCAGAAAATTAGGTGGAATCGTTCAGCACATTGAAGGAGGAGAACAAATAGTGGAAGACGGAATTGGAATGGCCCACACAGAACATGTATGGGTTTTTTTCTTCCTCACCCTTTTCCTTGTCACTTTTTCACCTTGTAGGATTTATTGAGCAATTACATTGTGCCAGTACTGCACTGGTCACTGGAAATAAGTTTTTTAAAAAGTCTTTGTCTTTATGGAAATTTATAATTCATCATGGAAGAGAGCCAGTTTCAAGTGTGGTAACTGTTACTTTGTGGGGGAAGTACAGGATGCCCTGGCAGTGTGCATAAAAACAGCAATAACTTGGGTAAGTCTTAGAAGGCTTTCTAGAAGATGTGGTGTCTAAACTGAGATTTGAAGGAGTTTAGTCAGGGAGAAGAGCGGGGTGGGGAGTGAGTTGTTCCAGAGAGGGAAGCATATGTTAAAATACATGGAAGTGAGAATTGGACATATCGTAGAAACTTAACTAAGTTCGCTATGGTTGAATCTTTGAGTATTGGGGTGGGGCGTGGCAAGAAAAGATGTTGGAGAGTTAAGGGCCAAATCCTGCAGCATCTTGTTAGACATGTTAAAGAGTTTGGACTGTATCTTACGGGCAGTGATGAGCTGTTGAAGAATTGGCATAGGAATAACATAATCAGGTTTGCATTAAGAAAGGTTGCTCTTTAATATAAAAAATGAATTGGAGGAGCAACAAGATTGGAAGCAAGGAGGCCTATTGTGAGGTTGCTGAAATTATCTACTTGAGAAATGTTTATGGCCCATAATACTGGAGTAGTGAGAATGGAGAGGAGTACATGGATTTGAGATTTTAAAGAAGTAGAATAGTGATTTACTGATAATATTAGTGATTTAGTGATAATACTGATTGGATAGGTACTTTGCAGGGTCAGGCATAATGCCTAGATTTCTACCTTGCCCAACCTGGTGGATGGTGATATTGTGCTCTAATGGGGGAGGAAGAAGAATTTGGGAGGGGATAATGGGACCAAGGTGATAAGTTTAATTTGCATGTTGAATTTGTTATTTCTGTGAGATAAAAGGAGATACCCTTCAGTAAATTGAAGAGTCAGTGGGTGTTAGGAACTGTGTCTAACTTTTAAGAAGTTTGGCTGTGAAGAGAAGGAAGGAACTTAGGTGGTAGTGGTAATTGCATTTTAAAATTGAATTATAGAGGAGAAAGGGATATTTTCACATGGGAATATAAAGTACAGGGACAGACACAATGTAGTGTTTTTCTTTTGTAAAGAAACCAAGTTAAGCTAAGTCATTGGGGAATAATGCTAGAACTGCTCTCTGTCAAATATAGTAGCCATTAGCCTCATGTGGCTATTTAAGTTTAAATTATTTAACAGTTCAAGAAAATACAGAATTTACTTCCTCAGTCTCACTAGCTACATTTCAAGTACATTTTACGTGCATGTAGCTGGTGGCTACCATATTAGTCAGCACAGATATAGAATATGTCTATCATCACATAAAATTCTATGGGACATTTTTGTGCTACGGTGGAAATATTTTATTTATTCCCTCAGCAAATATTTATTGAACACATCCCAAGTGCTAGACACTGTTGAAGTCAAAAATACCTGCTTTTGCAAAGTTTACATTCTAATGTGGGGAGAGAGACAGTACATAAGTAAAATACAGAAGTATGTCATTAGATACTTTGGAGAAAAATAAGGGAAAGGGGGAGTGCACTTTTATATGGGGTGTTTGAGGACAGTCTCCCTGAGAAGGGGCACTGAGCAAAGACCTAAAGGAGATGAGAAAGGGAACCATGCTAATATTTGGGGGAAGAGCATTCTAGGCAGAGAGAAGAGCAAGTACAGAGGCCCTGAAGTTGGAGTGTGCCTCGTGTGCTTAAGAAACTTTGAGGAGGTTGAGTTAGCTAAATTAGAATGATTGATGGGGAGCATAGCAGGAGTTGAGGTCAGAAAGGTCCTTAAAGGCACTTGCTTTACTTTCTTCCAGGAATGCCCTTGAAGATATTCACATGGTTCCCTCTCTTACCTCCTTCAGGTCTTAGCCCAGATGTCTCTTTCCCAGGGAGTCTGTCGTTGAACATCCCCTATAAAGGACTTTGGCATTTACTCTGAGTGGGAAACCACTGGAGAGTTTTGAGCAAAAGAATAATTATCATTCTGACTTAACATTTAAAAAAGGATCAGTCTGGCTTCTGGGTGGAGAATACATTATAGGCGGCAGAGGTAAATCTAGTGAGCCCAGTTAGGAGACTATTATAATAATCAGGTGAGAGATGATAATGGCTTCAATCAGGTTGGCAGAGGTGAAGGTGGTGAGGCATGATCAGATTCTAGATATATTTTGAAGTCAGCAGAATTTGTTGAGAAACTAGTTGTGAGATACGAAAGAGAAGTGTTAAGGGTGACTCCAATTTTTTTTAGCTTGAATAACCTGGAAGATGGAGTTGCCATTTATTGAGATGGAGGAAACTAGGTTCAGGGTTGAGAGAGACTGGAGATTAGGTATTCCTTGTTGCTTGAAATGTCATTTAAACAGTTGGATATCCAAAGGCTGTGGTTAAGGGGAAAAATTTAGTGTGGAGATAAACATTTTGGGATTTTTAAGGATATAGATTGTATTTAAATTTTCATTATTTCACATATAAAATCTTTGTTAAGGTTACAGTTGTTTAAAACTTATTTTTATTGCCTTAGGTACCAGGTACTGCAGAGAATGCCCGATCATGTGTCCGAGCTTATTTTTCTGATCTACATGAAACTCTGTGTCGTCAAGAAGAAATGGCTCTAAGTGTTGTTGATGCTCATGTTCGAGAAAAACTGATTTGGCTCAGACAGCAGCAGGAAGATATGACTATTTTGTTATCCCAGGTTTCAACAGCCTGTCTCCATTGTGAAAAGACTTTGCAACAGGTATGTGTTTTTTGTTTTTTTTTTTTTTAAAGGCTAGTACTCCAATACCAGTAAACGAAGTCAGTTTTTTGTTTTTTTTTTAAACTTTGGGTTTGTTTGTTTATTTATTTATTTATTTATTTATTTATTTATTTATTTATGGCTGTGTTGGGTCTTCGTTTCTATGCGAGGACTTTCTCTAGTTGAGGCAAGTGGGGCCACTCTTCATCGCAGTGCGCGGGCCTCTCATTATCGCGGCCTCTCTTGTTGCGGAGCACAGGCTCCAAACGCGCAGGCTCAGTGATTGTGGCTCACGGGCCTAGTTGCTCCGCGGCATGTGGGATCCTCCCAGACCAGGGCTCGAACCCGTATCCCCTGCATTGGCAGGTAGACTCTCAACCACTGCGCCACCAGGGAAGCCCCAGGTATGTGGTTTAAACATGATGAGGACATAGTTTAAGAAGGAGGATTTGTAAGCTTAAGTATATCATTACCAGAGGTACACACTAGTCTATTTTATTAATTTAATAAATATTTTTATATTATTACTCTGTGTTACTGTGGGCATTAACATTGTGCTTAGGACATGGTCTCTAACCTCAAATTGCTCCACTCAACCATATCAATGTCCTCTCTTTCATGTGTCTTCCCCACCATAAAACCATAGGTTCTAGAACCTAACTTCTTGTCATTCTTCAGTCATCCCAAGCCCATTAACCCTTCTTTGCCAAGCATATACTATTCTTTCTGCTTGATGGGCTTATGTCTCCCTTTTCTGATATTGGAAATCCTTCTTCAAATGTTTGCTGTTCTTTGAAGCTACTTACCCTTCCTTGCTCTTTTTTGTTTTTGTTTTTGGTGGTGGAGGTGGGGTGCCTCTCTAGCATGTACTCCCTATCTCTGCTCTAATTTATTGGTTCTTAACTTTGATGTCACAGAAAACCCGTGTTTTTTCATGGTTGAGGTATCATAAGCAATTTGTTACCCAGTTTGCAGATAATGTGCTTTTAAAATAGATTTAAGGTTATTCTAACAAAAATGCCAGTCTTACTCATTACTATTTTGGATCTGCCTTCACGATGTGCAATTTAAGGCTAATTATTGCCCTAGGAATTCCTGATAAGCTTCAGTCACTCTCATCTTTTGATATATTGCTAATGATTGTGTTGATATCAAATCATCATAGAGCTAAACTTTTTACTGTTGTAGAGCTTTTTCTCTTAAATATCTGATTAGACTTAAATGAATGTGGCCAGGCTGTAACCACATCAGTCTAGAGTCCTTTAGTCCTTATCACATTGAATTGTAATAATTGATGTTTATGCCATTTATTAAGTTGTCTTTGAGCTCCAGTCCTGTTCTATCCTCTGCTTTGTGATGCTGATACTGGAACTCTGCAAACCACATACCAGCTCTGCCAGCTGCCTCCATGCGATTTTAGGCTCTGCCAGTAGGGGACAGTAGAAGGAAGCTGAAAGGTGGAGGCGGTTTCCTGTGCATTCCCATTTGCTTGGGGTTCCTGTGAATGACACTGCTCATACTATGAGACCACTTTCCTTAGAGATCTGAATTTCAGCTCCATGGGATCCCTCCTATAAGTTTTTAAGTTTTAATAATTCTAGCGTCTCGCCTTTATTCTCCCAGCCCTGAGGGTGGTAGCCATTTCCTACGGTTGTTTCCTCCATGATACCTCAGAGTTCTTTTCACCCTTTCAGTTGCCTACTTAATAACTACACCTAGTTAACAGTTCTTCATATTAATTTTTTCTATTCATAATGACTGTTGTGGTTTTTATCTCCTGATTTGAACCTAATGATACAATATGCACATTTGTCCTTCTGGATGTACCTATCCAGATACAAAGAATTTAGAGATACAAAGAGCTTAATAAATACTTGTTCAGCTCAAGCTACACAGCAAAATTACAAATGGATCATGTCCTAAATCATACTTAAGTGAATACTTCGAAGTATTTTTATATTTATTTTATTAAAAAGAAAGCTCATAGTTACTGAAATATTTAGAAGTATTTGGAAGTATTTTAGAGTTTCTGAAGCATTTTGTCAAAGTGACTGATAATTGTTAATGACATGGTATTATCTCACTATGTTAATGCAGATGAAATTGCGGTCTTAGATTCATTCTTCATATGGACCTATTAGTTTTGTTCTGATTTATGGACACAGAACCCTAATCTCAATCAATATTCTTAAAAGTTCCTGCCACAGAGATAACTGAACAGAGGAATGGATGGAACATCACATATATATTACCAATTTTGAGAACAAAATCATCCCTCCCCTCCAGAAAAAATTGATGCATCATCTAAGTTCAAGGCATAATACTGAATGGTTAGGATTTGTTTATTAGGCAAATATTTGTTGTGTGCCTACTATGTGCCATGTATATTCTAGGTACATGGAATATGTCAGTAAACAAAGCAAGCAAAAAGCCATAATCTTGTGGAATTAGCATCCTAGCAAGGAGAAGGCAGACAATAAGCTATAACCATATCTAATAAGTAAATTATATAGTATGTTAAAAAGTGATCAGAGCTAAGGGAAAAGAAAAAAGTATGAGGGTACAGCAGATTGTATTTTTAAATAGGGTAAGCATCACTGAGAGAAGGTGAGATTTGAGCAAAGACTCAAAGGGGAAGAAGGTGAAGGGAACTAGCTCACACCTTAATGAAGAAGATTTCGGCTGAGGAAATGGTTAGAGCAAAAACCCTAGGTGACATGCCTGGTGTATTTGAGGAACAGCAAAAGAGGGCACTGTGGCTGGAATAGAGTAAGCGATGGAGAGAGTAATAGGAGCTGAAATTAGAGGTAATAGGGAATTATATGTAAGGAGGGCCTTGTGGGCCATTGGAAGGACTTCAGTTTTTTCTGATTGAATTGGGGAAACCATTGTGGGGTTTTGAGCACAAGAATGATTTGATCTTACTTAAAAGGATCTGGCTGATGTGTAAAAAACAGATTGAAGGAGGGCAAAGATGGAAGGAAGGAGCTCAATGGTTAGAAGACTGTTGTAGAATTCCAAGTGAGAGAGAATAGTGGCTTGGATAGTGGGGGCTAGAAGTACCCAAATTTTGGATATCCAGTAGGATTTGTTGACAAATTATATGTGGGAATAAGGGAGGAGAAGGCAAGAATGACTCAAAGTTTTTGTTCTGGCAATTGGAACAACCAAATTGCTATCACCTAATATGAATATGCAACTGTGAGCAAAAACTGACAACACCGCTTCTCTCATGGAGGTTAAATATTGTTGGGAAATCTCTGTCTTATGAAGAATATATTGGTATATGTATAGAATATCTCTGGAATAATATCTGAGAAACTGAAAAGTGCTTAACTTTGAGGAGAGGGCCTGGGAATCTAAAGTGAGAGGGAGACATTGCAGTTTGACCTTTAGTCTTTTTTTTTTTTTTTTTAAACCAATACATGTGTATCTTAAATTATTTAAAAACTTTTTATAGGAGTACAATATATATATACAGAAATATGTGCATAAGTGTTCAGCTGGCTGAATTTTCAGTCTGGACATTACTGTGTAACGAGCATCCGGATCAAGTAACAGAACATTACCAACCCCAGAAGCCCCTCAGACTCTCTTCTAGTAACTACGCGCCTTTCCTCCTAAGGATAAACCACTATCCTGATTTCTAATATATACCTTGTTTTGGCCTGTTTTAGTAATTAATAAAAGTGGGAATCATGCAGTACAAACTCTTCATGTCATTTCTTCCCTTACTGTATGTTTGTGAAATTCATATCATCACATGTAATTGTAGTTCATTCTTACCTGAATGAACCTGTAGTTCATTCAACCATTCATTTTGGTTGTATTGCATTTGTGAATATACCATACTTTATTTATCTACTCTTCTATTGATGGGCTCTTAAATTATTTATTAATGCCTGATTATTGTTAACTTAGTCAAATTTATATATAAGTTAACTTTCAATACTGTAATGTTAAATGAGCTTTTCTTGAGTTTTAGTGATATCTCTTTTTTCGTTGTTTCTTTACAAAGTTTATAAGAAATACCGTCTTCTCTTTTCTAGGATGATTGTAGAGTTGTCTTGGCAAAACAAGAAATTACAAGGTTACTGGAAACATTGCAAAAGCAGCAGCAGCAGTTTACAGAGGTTGCAGATCACATTCAGTTGGATGCCAGCATCCCTGTCACTTTTACAAAGGTAATATATTCTATACTTCGTTTTTAGGTGTGTTTTTGAACAAATCATAATTGTTTTACATTCCATGATAATCAGCTAAGAGACAACTAAGAAATTAATGAACCACAGAATTAGGGAAAAAAAAAATGACTGTATCAGTGGAAAATAGAAGGTGGTGTAATGAGTCTCCCTGTATCATCACCTACTTGAACAATTAAAAACTTTTTATTTCATCTACCCTTTCCCCCAGTCTCTTTCTACCTATAGTCTCCCAGGTTATTTTGAAACAAATCCCAACATATTTCATCCTAATATATCATTTCTTCTATGTAATATTTTCATGTTTCTAAAACACGGGTTCTGTTCTCTTTTTCAAAACACAACCAGAATACCGTTACCACACCTAAAAAATTGAATAATAAATCTCTAATATTATCCATTATCCAGTTAGTATTCAGATTTCCCAGATTGTTAAAAAAAATTTTTTTAGGTTTGAGACAAAATCCAGCAAGGTGTGTATTTGGCATTTGGTTGATATGTTTTGGTCTCTTTTCAAGTGGATTCCCCCTAATTTAAAAAGGTACGTGTATTCCATTTTGCTCTCTATTTTTAGGGAGTGGCTTTTTTTTTTTAATTTATTAATTTAATTTATTTATTTTTGGCTGCGTTGGATCTTGGTTACTGTGCGCAGGCTTTTTCTAGTTGCGGCGAGCGGGGCTACTCTTTGTTGTGGTGCGCGGGCTTTTCACTGAAGTGGCTTATCTTGTTTCGGAGCACGGGCCCTAGGCACGTGGGCTTCAGTAGTTGTGGCTCGCGGGCTCTAGAGCGCAGGCTCAGTAGTTGTGGTGCCCGGGCTTAGTTGCTCCGCGGCATGTGGGATCTTCCCGGACCAGGGCTCAAACCCGTGTCCCCTGAATTGGCAGGAGGATTCCTAACCACTGCGCCACCAGGGAAGTCCTAGGGAGTGCCTTTTAAAACTTTTTTAATCTTGTTTTATAATTATGTGAAACATTCACATGGTCCAGAATCAAATCTACAAAGCAAGGTTCATTCAGAGAAGTCTAACTTATATTCCTGACCCTGCCACCCTTTTCTTCCCTTCTCCATAGAAAACCATTAAGAATTTTCCTTAGTTTTATTCATCATTTAAAAAAAATAGAGAAATATATTTGCATGCACACTCCCCATATTTAAAGGTAGAATACTGTATGCACTTCTCCACCTTGTACTTTTCTCTGAAGTGTACATCCTGGAGGTCAGTCCATAGCAGTATATGGTGACATTTTCTGTTCCCTTTTACAGCTGCAAGGTACTTTATTGTGAGAATGTACATTTTTTTATTATGGTGAAAAACACATAATATAAAATTTACCATCTTAATCATTTTTTAAGTGTTTAGTTCAGTATTGTTAAGTGTGTTCACATTGTGTGAAACATTTCCAAAAATTTTTCATCTTGAAAAACTGAAACTATACCTTATAAACAATGACTCCCCTATCCTCCCCCCTTCTCACTAGCTCCTAGTAGCCACCATTCTACTTTCTATTTCTTTGTATTTGACTACTCTAAATTTATCACGCAAGTGGAATCATATAGTATTTGTCTTTTTGTGACTGGCTTATTTCACTTAGCATTATGTCCTTAAAGTTCACCCATGTTGTAGCATGTGACAGAATTTCCTTCTATTTTGTCTAAATAATATTCCATTGTTTGTATATACCACATTTTGTGTATCCATTCATCTATCTATGGATATTTCGGTTACTTCACCTCTTGGCTATTGTGAATATTGCTGCTATGAACATGGGTGCACAGATATCTCTTTGAGACTTTGCTTTCAATTCTTTTGGATAAATTCCCAGAAGTGGGACTACTGGATCATATGGTAGTTCTGTTTTTAATTTTCTGAGGAAATGCTATACTGTTTTCCATAGTGGTTGCATCATATTATATAAATCCCACCAAAAGTGCACGAGGGTTCCAATTTCTCCACATTTTCACCAACACTTGTTATTTTCTGTTTGTTCTGGGGTTTTTTTTTTTTTTGATAGTAAAACAGGATGGCTTACACTAGTAGCCATCCTAATTGGTGTAAGGTGATATCTCATTGTGGTTTTGATTTGCATTTCTCTGATGATAGTGACACTGAGTATCTTTTTCATATGCCTCTTGGCCAGTTCTTTGGAGAATTTTGTACAAGTCCTTTGCCTGTTTTTCTATTGAGTTATTTGATTTTTTTGTTGTTGAGTTGTAGGAGTTCTTTTTATATTCTGGATGTGAATCTATTACCAGATACATGATTTGCAAGTATCTTCTCCCATTCTGTAGTTTGCTTCTTCACTCTATTGATTGTGTCCTTTTATTCACAAAAGTTTTTAAGGTTGATCTAGTCCCATTTGTTTATTTTTGCTCTTGTTGACTGTGCTTTTGATGTCATATCCAGGAAATCACTGCCAAATCCAATGTTATGGAGCCTTTCTTCTGTGTTTTCTTCTAGGAGTTTTATAGCTTTGGTTCTTATGTTTAGGGCTTTAATTCATTTATTTATAATCCAAGTATTTATAATTGTTATATATTCTTTCTTTATTTGCCCTTTTATCATTATATGATGAAATTCTTTGTCTCTTATAACAGTTTCTGACTTAAAATCTATTTTGTCTGATATTAGGATAGCCACCCCTGCTCTCTTTCGGGTATGATTTGCATCTCAAAGATTTGCATCTCTTTCCATCCTTTCACTTTCAGACTATGTATTTCCTTAGCTATGAAGTGAGTCTCTTGTAGATAGTATATTTTTGGATCTTGGTTTTTCACGCATTTAGTCAAACTGTCTTTTGAGTGGAGAGTTAAGTCTATTTAAAGTAATTATTGATAGGTAAATACTGTTGTCATTTTGTTCATTGTTTTCTGCATAACTTGATAGGTTTTTTTTGTTTCACCTTTCCTCTTTCATTGCCTTCTTTTGTGTTTTATTGATTTTTTTATAGTGTCATATTTGATTCCCTTCTCTTTTCCTTTGGTATATATTCTGTGGATTTTTTTTGTGTGTGGTTACCATTGCAATTACATAAAACATCTTAGTTACAACATTCTATTTTAAACTGATAGCAGTTTAACTTCAACTGCATACAAAAACTCTGTTCTTTCACAGCTCCATCCCCCTGTACTTTATGTTATTGATGTCACAAATTACATCTTTATTGTACACCTATTAGCACAGGCTTATAGTTTATTTTCATGTGTTTGTTATTTCAATTCTATGAAGAATTAAATTTATGCACCCAAATTATAATACAGGTTACTATTTGTCCATGTAGTTATTGTAACCATTTTAGATTTTCATATGGCTTCATGTTGCTGTCTACCGTCCTTTCATTTCAACTTGAAGGACTCCTTTAGCATTTCTTATAGAGCAGGTCTAGTGGTAATGACTCCCTCAGATTTTGTTTTTCTGGGAAAGTCTTGATTTTCCCTTCATTTCTGAAGGACAGTTTTGCCATATGTAGCATTCTTGGTTGACGGTTTTTTTCTTTCAGCACTTTGAGTGTATCATCCCACTCTTTCTGGCCTGCAGTGTTTCTGCTGAGAAATTTGTTAATAGTCAAATTTATGTGATGAGTCACTTTTCTCTTGCTGCTTTATCCTGTTTTTGACTTTTGACAGTTGGATTATAATGTGTCTCAGTGTGGCTCTCTTTGGACTTATCCAAGTTGGAATTGAGCTTCTAGAATTTTTATGTCCATTTCTTTCCTCAGATTGGGAAGTTTTCAGCCATTGTATCTTCAAGTAAGATCTCTTTGCCCCTTTATTTCTGTATCCTCCTTCTGGGACTCCCATTCCCATATGTCTCTTAGGGTCTTTTCACTTTTCTTCATTCTTTTTTCTTTTTCCTCCTCTAACTCCATTAGTTCAAATTACATGTCTTGTAAAAAACTAATCCTTTCAAAAATCCTATGTACGTTTGGTACAATTTTTAATCACCATTTTACAGATGGGAGAAGTCAGGCAGAGAGGTCATGCAGCTAGCAATATATACAAGTATGTTCATTGCAGCATTATTTGTAATATCAAAAAATCAGAGATGACCTAATATCTCTCAGTTGGTGATTGGTTAAATTGTGGTACATGGAATATAATAAAGCAATTAAAAGAAAAAGGTAGGTCTATATGTTTTGAAATGAAAGGATTCCATAATGTACTATTGAGTGTAAAAAGTAGTTGCAGTGTGTATTTTTTTTTTTTTAAGTGTATCTGCTTTGTGTATGTCAACCAATGTCTGCACAGGAAGATATCTTGTGGGGTATATGTGAAATTGTTAACAGTGGATATTTATGGGAAGTGAGTATCACTTTTCATTTTTAATTAATATATTTAACACAGAATGAAAAATCTTATTTAAAGAAGATTCAGTTGAGTTAGAAAATCTGGGAGAAATAAGTGGGTATGTGTATTTTTTTTAACTTATATAAAAACAAAGTAAGTAGTAAGTTTTACTAAGCTAAGATTTAGCAAAGCAATGAGGATTGATTTCCTCTTTCTAAAGATCAGAATAAGGGTATTTTAATAAGGGTATTTTAATAGGGGACTATAACTTTGATTTTAATGGATTAAGGAATGAGTAGGAGACACAATAATTAACAAAGGTATTTTATAAATAAAAGTGTAAGTACTAATACTTTTAATTCCATATCAAAATAAAAAGATTAATTTTTTTAAAAATTATAGGACAATAGAGTTCACATTGGACCCAAAATGGAAATTCGAGTTGTTACGTTAGGATTAGATGGTGCTGGAAAAACTACGATTTTGTTTAAATTAAAACAGGATGAGTTCATGCAGCCTATTCCAACAATTGGTAAGTATGAGTATTGCTTTTACCTTAATGGACATTTTACAGACAAACCCTAGCTTACAGCTGAGTCCTTTGGGACTTATTTTTTGTCAATCTGGTGTGGAGATTGGCTCTAAGACACCAGCATTTCAGAGAAAAAAATGCAAGATTCAGTGGCTGTGGGATTGAAATGTGGCTGGGGAGGATAGCAAGAAGGAACAGAATACTGGTGGGACAGTGGAAGGAATAAAGGATTGATGACCCTGGCTGAGGATTAGGGTAGTGATGCAGATCTGGTACTTGGGTGTCAAGGTCTTAAGGACTCTGGTGATTAGAGGGCTAACCCTGGTTAAAGGTATACATTTCCCCATGCATGTTTATCACGAGTGGAGTTGGTTGGGGAGCAGTAGATAGTGCTGTATGCAGATAATTTGTAAGTCACAGTTATAAACAGGGTTGCCTGTGTTTGGTGTGTAAATGTAAGTTCAGTATTAAAGTAAGTTTTTTTAAAAACAGGTTTTAATGTGGAAACTGTAGAATATAAAAATCTAAAGTTCACCATTTGGGATGTAGGTGGAAAACATAAATTAAGACCATTGTGGAAACATTATTACCTCAATACCCAAGGTAAGAATGTAAAAATTACATCTTAATTTTTCAAATTTTTAGGATGCCAGTTCAGTTTTCAATTCATTGATTTAGCTAATAAAACTGATATTTTAGCATTGTTTAAAAATGTGACTATACCTTTAAATATTGGTAGCAAGCTCCACATTATTAAGAAAATTAAGGTGGATAGACTGGGTTATGTACTCTGGTCTATTTCATGAAAAACCATAATTTAGCATAAAGACCAAATTTATCTTATATATGTAGGTAATTAAGTGTACTTTCCTCTTGCTGCTCTTAACAGTTAAAGTATATTATTAGTGTTCATATGAGCATGATCACTGGCAATATTGTGTTATAGGGTAGAATTTGTGGCATATAGTTCTCTTGCTCTATTCAATTAAATTCAACTCAACAGTTATCCCATTATAATCTCTCAATAGCGCCACTCCTTCATTTCTATTCACAATTAGCTGTTATCTGCAGAAGAAACTACAGTGGTTTGCTTTTTTTTTTTTTCTTTTTTTTTTTTTTTTTAAGTTTTATTTTTTATTTATTTTTTATTTTATGGCTGTGTTGGGTCTTCGTTTCTGTGCGAGGGCTTTCTCTAGTTGCGGCAAGTGGGGGCCACTCTTCATCGCGGTGCGCGGGCCTCTCATTATCGCGGCCTCTCTTGTTGCGGAGCACAGGCTCCAGATGCGCAGGCTCAGTAATTGTGGCTCACGGGCCTAGTTGCTCCGTGGCATGTGGGATCCTCCCAGACCAGGGCTCGAACCCGTGTCCCCCGCATTGGCAGGCAGACTCTCAACCACTGCGCCACCAGGGAAGCCCCAGTGGTTTGCTTTTGACCAAACTGTGTTATATCACATATATTCCACTTAGCATTTATTCACACTTGGGCCCCATTCTACACTTTGCCTCTTGTACCCCAACATAAAGCTTATTATGTTCATGCTACCTGTTCCATATGTCATCCTATTTTCCACCTAGAAGAAAGACTAGATAATTTTTACTTTGGGATTCTTGATATTAAGTTTAGTATGAGACAGTGATTTAGGGGACAAAATGGAATTTTGAACATGAGGAATGGTTGAAAGTCTGGGATGTTTAGCTACCATAAGGTAGCTGGAAAGATTTCAAAAGAGAATTAATTCAGTAGATATTTATGAAGTTTCTGCTGTGTATTTCGAGTACAATCTGTGGAAAGTGCTGTGCCAGGCACCTAGAGAGAATACTTTGGAGAGATAAAGACAGTGATTTATTTATTTTTAAAACACTATCTTTTGGTAAAGCAAGTAGTAATCAAAGAAATAACATCAGTAGGTAGATCATAAGAGCTACATTTTCATTCATTAAGAGAAAAATATTAAACGATATGCACAACAATCTGTGTTTGGTAGGCAAGCATTGTAAATCCTGTTATAGATGGGGAAACAACAGCTGAAAAGTTAGGTGAACTGTTTGAGATTATATCATTAATTATTGCTAGGTGTTCCTATAATAAGCAGCCTTTCTGTGAAAATAATGATGGTAGACTAACCATAATATATTAATGAGAACATTAAAATATTTAGTCCATTTACTGAAATTTAACAAGTGACTAAATGAATATTTTTCTCTTTTTTTGGTAGCTGTTGTATTTGTTGTTGATAGCAGTCATAGAGACAGAGTTAGTGAAGCACACAGTGAACTTGCAAAGTTGTTAACAGAAAAAGAACTCCGAGATGCTTTGCTCCTGATTTTTGCTAACAAACAGGTAACACATTTTTATTTCAGAATATTTATTTTAGCATTCCACATTATAAGTAGCTGTTAAGATTTCAAGGGAAATAATTCAGTAGATATAAAATTTCTGCTCTGTATTTTGAGTATAATCTATATGGAAGGTGCTGTACTTGGTACCTTGGAGTATACAGAAGGAAATAAAGTAGTTGATGCTCACTAGACGCTCCTATGTATTTAGGTAAGCATGTTAAGTGTATATTTTTAATACAAAGAAAATTGGTAAGTGACTTCAGTAATATTAACAGTGTTAAGGAAAATTGGAGAGTAGTTCTAAAGGTGGTATTTTGTAAGATTTGTAAAAAGTAGGATTTGAATTGAAACTATAAGAGTTGAAATTATGGATAAGACTTTGAGTTAATATGTGAAGGAAAGAACACTGCAGGCAGGAAAAAGTATTTTTAGGGAGCATCAAGGAGATCTGTATGTGAGGGGTAGGTAGAGGATGAAGAAATCCTAGAGTAACAGATGAGGTTGTGTGATAAAGGCCTGACAGGGCCAGGCTGAGAAATTTAGGTTATATTCTATGAGTAAAGGAGAACCATTAAAAGTTGGTGATAAGATCATATTAGTGTTTTAGGATTGTTATTTTGGGGGTAGGATGTAGAATTAATCAGGGGCAAGGGAGTAGAGACATGCAGATGCCGTAAATTGCTGCAGTAATTCAAGTGACAGTTAACAAGATCCTGAATTAAAGGAATGGAAGTGTAGAAGCAGACTGAAGAAACTTTATGGACATAGAATAGTTAGAATTTGGTGACCGAACGGGGAGGATGAAGGACGGGGAATAGCTGAAGATTCTTAGATTTTGGGACTAAGCTTCTGGGAAGATGAGAATGCTTTTCTTTAGTGCAATAGGGGGGCTTAGATGTCATAAGAAGGAAGAGTAGGATGGACAGGGAATTTCCCCTTAATAAAAAAAAAAAAGCAAACTATTAAGAGCTGATATACTTCACTTTATTTATGATTAAAGATATGCAAATAAGACAGAGTGAAATACCATTTTCCACCTATCATATTGTTAAAGATGAAAATGTTTGCTAATCCTCAGACTTGCATACACTGCTGGTGTGCTTATTAAACGGAGACATTTTCTTGGAGAGCAATATGGCAGTACTTTGTCAAAGTTTTAGGTGCATATACCCTTTTACCCTGTAATTCTATCTCTAGTAATGTATTCTGCAGACAGATATCCTAAGGTTATCTTAGAGATAATTTTGTAAATGTATGTATGTAAAAATACATATGTTTATATGAATGTGTATGCATATGTAGTAGCACATAAGCACACATCTTCAATCTAAATATTCAGTATAGGACTGGTTAAGAAAATTATGTTGCATCTACAGTGGAATGCAATACAGATGTTAAAAATAATATGGAAAATCTGCTTGTCCTGATAATGGAAAGATATCTTTATTTTCAAGATATGTGTTAAGTAAAAAACAAAAAAAGAGAGTATGTTCCTGTTTATTTGCGTGAGTGTGCATGGAAGTTTTCTGAAAAATATGAAAGAAACTGTTACTGATGATTGCTTCTGGGAAGAAGGGGTATTCAAGGGTATTTGGAGAGCTTTTTTTAAATTTTTTTATTTTACTGATAGTTGCTTCTGGGACGAAGGGGTATTCAGAGGTATTTGGAGAGGTTTTTGTGTTTTTTTTTTTTTTTTGGCCGCACCACGTGGTTTACAGGATCTTAGTGTCCTGACCAGGGATTGAACCCGGGCCCCTGGGAGCGAGAGTGCTGAGTCCTAACCACTGGACCACCAGGGAATTCCATGGAGAGTTTAATAAACTCTTTACTATATAAACCCTATGTAAAAGCCATTTCTTACAATGTACATGTATTAATTTTTTTTTAATTGATGCCTTATAATGACCTGGGCAGTTTTTTCATTCAGGGGGCACAGCCTTTATTGATTTCATTGCAAGACTTCTTACAGACTATATTATAACCAAAACTCAAATTTTTTCTCATTAATCTCAAAATAATTACTGAAAGTTGAATTTAGGTTTTAACTTTAGTATAGGCTTCTGTTAGAATGGTACCAACAGAACTGTAAATAAATAACAATAATTACAAATACGATAATTTTGATGGACTGATTAAAATTCTGATGTGTGTATATCTTTCAGGATGTTGCTGGAGCTCTGTCAGTAGAAGAAATCACTGAACTTCTTAGTCTCCATAAATTGTGCTGTGGCCGAAGCTGGTATATTCAGGGCTGTGATGCTCGAAGTGGTATGGGACTGTATGAAGGGTTGGACTGGCTCTCACGGCAACTTGTGGCTGCTGGAGTATTGGATGTTGCCTGATTTTAAATGCAGCAGTTGTTTAAAGTTTTGTGGTTAAGAGTTATTTTGCACATAATATGATGTAAGAAATTATACATCTCAAAGGTAGTTAATTTACGATGTATATATAAAAGGAATTTTAGTTTGGGAATTCAGTACAATATTGCTTTTAAAAAACTGTAGTAAAATTTAAATATCTGATGGACCAGATTAAATTGGATTAAATAGGGACTTACTGGGTATACATTTTTTTTCAACATACATTTGTTATTTAAGTTTTTCAGATTATATGTGACCCATATATTGGGAAAGAAGTAGTCACAAAGAGTAGGTGAAGGTTTATTCTTTCAAAGGAAAAAGGATAGCCAACTGAGTGCCTAATGGAACCTCTGTATGAAGCAAGTGAAGCATGGCTTCTTCAACTTGGCTTTTCACTGGATTTTGGCAGTATTTAGTAGCAAAACAGGCAGTGACTTAATGAAATACAATTCAAACTGCATCTTTGGGTAGTAGGATTACTTTAACATTCAGTATAACAGAACACCTTTAATGCTAAGAACTATAAGCTATAGAAAATTAATATTTTATAGTGTTTTATTAAAGCTCTCCTAAAGCCTTTTGTAGAAAACCCAGTGAGTTAGAATGAAATGTAATCTAACTAGGCCTGATGTCGGATTAGTACTACACTGAAGAACAATTAATAATAAAACTGTGAAAGTCAGTTATATTCTAGTTGATCTTCACTTCTGAAAGACCCATTTGCAGGGCTGAACCTGAATGTATTATTTCCCAGGTCAGAGCTCTAAATTCGTCCTTCTGTTTTTCAGTATATTTACAGTACTTAGCATTGTGTCTTTTAAAAATAATATTGCATCTTCAGTGAGAATGACTATAGGTAAAATGTAGTAAGTTACACACAGAAACCAGGGTTGGTTTTACATAAAAGGTAGAGATATAAGTAGAAAACTACCTCTACCACAAGAGAGGTTATTTATGCAGTAGTAGAAAATGCTTATTACAATTACTTTAAAATGTTTTCCCAAAATAAGTGTATTTATGTTAACAATAAAATGTGATCAAGGCTTTTCTTGACAAGGCCTTGAAAAGTTGTTTGAGAAACAACATGTCTAAGGAAAAGAAATGTTCAAAAAGTTTACGTCACATTTATTATGCAGTGCTGTGAGTAGAAGTTTAAAAAGTTTGTGCTCTTTACTGTTTTTCATTTTGTAAGGAAACTCCCTTATTATGGCAGTACGATTTATATTTAAACATACCTAGATTGAATTTTATGGTTTTTGTTTTTCTTTTTAAATGCTCTTTATACTTTAGGATGAGGTTAAATCCTAAATCTTATTATTTGAAACGCTATGAGGACATTGATGTCTGATGATAAGATGTGACTCCTGGGTGGCACTGTTTTGGTTCAGTCTCTTCAAATGTACTTTTGTTTAAAAACAACAAAACTTTTAGAAAACAAAGCATTAAAAAAAAGTCCGTCAGTATTATGGGCAGTGTGTAAATAAGTAATATTACATCCTTTATTTTTCAAGTAAAAGGTCATGCTGTTACAAGTGTAGTTTGTGCATATAAGTTAATACTTCTGAATTAAATTAACATTTGACTGATTGCAATAATTGTGAAAAATAAAAAAGATGTTACATTTGCCTGTGAGCCCTTGAACTATTTTCTCTACTAGGTAATTGGAAAAAAAAAAAGTCTAACACTAACATGTAAACTTGCATTTTCCTTGCAAATTAAGTTTATTTTACTAATTTTGCTTAACTTTTAAATTCACATTCCTAGCATATTTCTGAAACAATTTAAAAATTGCGTTTAGACTTGATTATAACATAAGTGATAGTACTGTTTGTTACTATTTTTTTAAAAAATACTTTTCTCAGGCTCTTATTACTATTTGTGGTTGTATTCTTTCACTAATTATTAGTTAAGATTGTGCTTGCTAGTTCCCTCTGGGAAATGTCGAACTTCAGAGAGAGGTTTTAAATACGGTCTCTTTGGATTTGCCTCCTGTCACTGAATTTCTGTATCAAGCCTAAATATTATTGTATGGTTTATGTAAAGCAGGTTTTTCAAGTGTATAGTCTTGGTCTGTAATTCTGGAATGCTTTATAATTACCAGAAGCCGTTATTTGCATTACACATATGATCAGTATAGACAGCAATAAAATGTTAAAATCATTTTAAAGAAGTCCTATCATTATTCTAAAAATTCTGTTTCTTGAACCATCTATATAGTAGTATTGCTGGTAACCAATTAAAGTTATATTTGTGCTGTGGTTAAGAGAAAACAAAATGGGATAGGGATTGACTTGTATGACAAATTTGAGATATACTTTATTAAAAATTTAGAAATACCATTCCGCCATTCCGTATTTGCAGTTTGGCACATTTAAGTATTATAACTGTAGTGTTTTTAAAGGAGAGCTAAAATTTTGCATTGAACAAAGTGAAATTATTGCTTTTTAAATTTAAAATTTAACCTTGTTTCATACAAGAACATAGCATTTTAAATAACTGTTTTTAGAAAAAGGCTTGGAAAACTTAGCTATATCCTATGAGCTAATGTTGCTAAAACACTTTATGTGACACTGAGATACTTCTCAATTTGCAAAGTGGTAATAAGGAAGAAGATAGCTGTACTTTTCCCTAAAAGAATAATGAATGGAAAGGACTAATGAATAAGTATCAGATGGTATCTTGCTAATAATTTAAAACATGCTTTAAAAAAGACATCTGGCAGTGTAGGTTTTTAGGTCTACTGATTATGTTAAATTTGTGACATGGAATGGAAAAATTCATTAATCAAATATGATTTTCACTCAAAGCAAAATAATTTTATTTTGGGAAGAATGAGGCATCACTACCACCACTTGGTGGCAGTATTACCAAAAATTTAGGATTAAGCTTTTACGAATGAATTGATAGGTAGATAAGTCTGAACACCTAAAATTATTAGGGAGAAAAGGTAAATGTCATAGTGAAGAGTCATTTTCTGTCCAAAATCTAGTTCTTTTTAAAAGGAGGACACAATATTAATTTAAAGTTAGCACAGTTTGGCATGTTCTTCCATCACAGTTTATGGTACAAAAATGGGTAAGGGAAATAATCCTGCTGATCAGTAGAAGGAAAAATGTAAGCTTAGATATAAAGCATAAGAATGTGAATTCCCTAAACACGTCTGCTGAACATGTTCCTCTTATAAGTTCTTAAGAGTCTGTTTGGAAAGTAGAAGCAGTGATTCTGAAGTAATTTATGAGGGTAAGTGAAGAAGAAATGAATTAAGACTTGGACTCATATTGTTTTATTGCTCCAATTTCTACTAATCTCTCCATTGTTAGATAGATATTAACATTTTTACTCAATATATACTTTCTTGATGGTAGATTTAGTAAGGTAAGAAAAAGTATACTATATAAACCGAAGACAAAAACTGTTTAGCTACATTAGAAAAATGATGTGAAAATAGTAAATGAATCAGTATATAAAACCAAGGACTCAGGTGTTCATTTATTCTGATTTTTATATTTGAAGAATATTTCCTAATTATTAAGGAATTAAAACACTTTTGACCAAAGGCACTTCCTATTTATTTATTGAAGTTTTACTTACCACTACTTACTACTTAACAGTGATCAAAGGACAAAACTATTTGGCATGTAACACAAACCTTGTAAAAGGAAATGGTATATCACTGTCACATCCTGACCGTTTCTTTTTGGATCTAAAGAAACATTTGAGGGCAGATTATCTGGCATATTTTTAAAAAGCTGAGGAACAAATGCATACCATTCTCATTGTTTAATATGGTTTTAAGTCTCATGAGAAATTATGTATAAGGAGTGCTATTTGCCTGAGTTTTGGTCCATTTCAGTTTATCACCTCTTAGGATGAGAAATAACTGCAAGAAAACTCAAAGGCAGAGTTTTTAAAAAATGGCCTTTAATGAAAAATATAAATCTTAAGAGCTTCCTTATGTAAAATAATCCTGTGTTTAATATATGTGTATATTTATAAAGACAATGAGACAAATTTTATTTTACTTGACAGTAATATTTATGATGCTGACATCCTCATAGGGCTTATCTGTTTTGGGATTGACTTTGACGTTGGAGATCCTCTGTACAACTTCCATTCCTTTAGTCACTCGTCCAAACACTGTGTGCTTATTATCAAGCCAAGGCTATGTTGGAGGACAAATAGAAAATCTTGGTGAACTCCAAATTCTTAAATCACACCCTCTGGGTGAGCAAATTAAAGAGAATTTAAACTTCAGCTTCATTTAAAAATATAATTAAAAAGATGTACTTTCACTTAGCAGCTTTTAAGAGTAATTTCCATGTTATATTAAAAAATATAAAAGCATAATCTAATGTTTAATTAAATATCTGCATCTTTCAGACCAAACAGCACTTGAAGATGTTTGCTGAAGGTAAGTCCTTTGCATGGCTTAAAGAATTATGGCTAAGGCTTTAAAAGTTTTCTGCAGGAATCTTACCCTGCACAAGAGGCAGTTTGGAATAGTTTAGGCAGCATGTGCTTTGGCATGAGAGAGAGAGGAGCTCAAACTCTGGCTCTGCTACTTACTTGACGTTTGTCAAGTTAATCAGGTCTCACTGTTTCCTCATCTGTTTTTTAAAACTGGGTATAGTGATAGTAGAAGTATTGTGAATATTACATGAGTTCATGTGCCTGGCAGACGATAGTTATAAGTATTTTTCCTTTACTGCTCGGTGCCTAATTCTAAAAAATAAAATGTATAATTTTTATAATTTTGTGGAACTGCATAGGAATAGAGCTAGATATTCTTACACTGTATTTCATCAAATCTACAATGTCATTGATTAAGGGCTGCATTCTGATTTCAGAGACATAAAAATGTGGGAAAAAATGTCTTAAAATTGGGAATTCTTACACTCTGATCCTCTCATTCTAAAGATGAGGAAACAAGTCCAGAGGTAAAATAATTTTTGGATTGTCCAATTAATAGTGGCAAAGCTGACTTAAACTGTAGTGTCCTGAATTACAAAAGTACTGTTTTACAAAGTAAAATCTGATTTGTTAGGTAATTTTACGTTTTCTTCTCTAAATTGTTTTCATTTTTATATCCTGGCATATATAAATAATGTAGAGAATAATAAAGCTCTCTTTTCTACTAAATTCACTCTCTTAGATCAAAACCTATGAATCTTTGGCTTATAGACAATGCTGTTCTACTTACCGTTGGTACTACTGTTATGAAAAACTGGGATCCATTAGTATTCGAGCCAGCATTGGCCATGCTGAGTGTATATGGTCTGTCATGTCGTAATGTTGAATGAAATTCATCTTCAAATTCTCCTCCCCATATGCTTTCTCCTCCCATACCAGTACCTGTTGGATCTCCTGTCTGAATCATGAAGCCCTTAACAGAAAGTAGATAAAATCACATTACACGTGTTACATATATGTATGCCTTGGAGTCTTACGTTTGTCAAGAGTGCTTTGTAGTCAATAAAATCTTAACTTTATTAACAGTCATTCTATAAAGTGATTTTATTAAACTCTTAGTTATACTTTAATTTGGATGATATATTTCCATTGCTTAACTGCTACCTTATTTCAATGATTGAAACAAAAATGTAAAGGTCTTTCCATTTATAGATAGGTACTATCTTGCTCAATAATCTAAAGCCAATTAATAATTTAGATAAGTTTTAGGATCTTACATAATGTGTTAGGTCTTAACATAATTGCCCCGCTCTTCTCTCTTCCCTTTCCCTGAACACTCTGGATTTTCTGGTGAGTCACTTCACTAATTCCTTCAGAACCCTGAAATCTGATTTTTCCTTCTGGCATTTCTCCTGCCATTTCTTTCTTTCTTTTTAAAGTTTTTCTTTAAATTTATTTATTTTTATTTTTGGCTGCCTTGGGTCTTTGTTGCTGCACCTGGGCTTTTTCTCTAGTTGTGGCGAGTGGGGGCTACTCTTCGTTGCAGTTTGCGGGCTTTTCACTGGGTGGCTTCTCTTGTTGTGGAGCACAGGCTCTAGACACGCGGGCTTCAGTAGTTGTGGCACTCGGGCTCAGTAGTTGTGGCTCGTGGGCTCTAGAGTGCAGGTTCAGTAGTTGTGGCACACGGGCTTAGTTGCTCCACGGCATGTGGGATCTTCCCGGACCAGGGCTTGAACCCATGTCCGCTGCATTGGCAGGCAGATTCTTAACCACTGCGCCACCCGGGAAGTCCTCTCCTGCCATTTCTGACCTGCCAGTAATTAAGAACTACATCACTGCTCCATCCATTTTATGGAATGCTGCTCAACAAAATCCTGGGCTGAGTTCATTCTGCTCATCAGGTATTAATGGTAGTTTTCACAGATAAAGTGGTAACATGGCTCTGCTATTATTTAATCTTATCTTCTAGATCCAGACCTTATCTAGCCACTAGGAACCGATTACCTTGGCTGTTGGTCTTATCTCAGCAAGATCCTTTATTCATTATCTGACCCTTTGCTTTAACTGCTTTAATTGCTGCAGTGTTTCTAAAAAGGTAACCATGCTATTATTCTTATCCTTGATTCTAGATCTGATTCATGACCATCCATTCTTCTTTTGACTTCCATAGTCCATTTTTCCTATTCCTAATAAACTGCTAAGTGTGAGAGAACAATATTCCTTAGGTTTTAAACCTCTTGTTACGGAATAACATACTATTCCTTAAATCACATAAAATTTGCATAACTGACCTTAATTATGCGATGAAATGTATGTCCATTATAATAACCATTTCTGCTGTGAACACAGAAGTTTTCCACTGTCTTAGGGCACCTAGTAAGACATATATTAAAAATATGAAAATTAATTGGAGCACCTTAGGACAGTTGTCTTTGTAGTTCAGCTTCCTAATGGTGTTTTCAGAATCTTCTGACAGTTTCAGGACAGTCTTTTTTTCATAATTTCTTCTGATCTCAGGATAAGCAAGAGTTGACAGGGCATATAAGCAGTAGCCTATTCTTATAGTTTAATATACTATCTTTAGATCATGACTGCTTATTATATTTGAGTTTGACAGTATTTAGATTCCAAAGTCATTGAGCAGTTTAAAAAAAAACAACCATAGCACCTTAACCCACTGCATATAGTGGGTTAAGTTCCTGGGAAAGGTAATTTTCTTATTAAAAAAATGATATAGTATGGTGATATTTCCTGACCAATGACTAATTCACTGATATGACAGCTACTAAATTTAATAAACTTTAAATGACAATCACACATTCAGATACACTTTCTAAATAATATTAACTAATCTCATGAGATGATTTAATACAGTACTTTATCATGTAATAGCTCCTAAAGCTGGGAATGGCAGAGACAATCAGGAGAATCTGTACCAAGCACATCAGGGAATAGGCTTAATGGATGCATGGGTTCTGAATGCTTAAAATGAGATGGTCCAGGAGTCTAAAACTGCCTAGTTTTTTGTTCAATGCCATGATATGGTAGAACACTGGACATAAAACATTCATATCCAAAATAACTAAGTACTTTTAAGTCAAGGCATTGTAAAAGATGTCATCTTTTGGATCAACGATAGCCAGCCATACTGTATTATATATAGTATTGTATGTTCATTCTGCAAACTTTTCAAACATCAGGAAGGAAAAATAATTATCCTCCCCTTAAAGATGTGCTTTGAGAGGAAAGCCAATTATAACAAGTGACCCACAAAACCTATAGTTGGAATGTGTATAGTTGATGGTAGTGGTAATATATGTTTATCACTTTACAGTTACATGCAGCACTGTCATAGCTATGCTATTCTGTCCTTATAATAATAAACCTGTGAAGTATGTATATTGAAGTATGTGTATATATTTATAAAATTTTCCCATTTCCTAGCTTAACAGTTATCAGAAAGCTCAGGAAAGATGCTCTATCTAACATTTCAATTCTTCTAAATTCCTTAAGTCAAAATGACAAGAATTTTAAGTTGCATAGTTTCTTCAAATATACACATTTACACTGGTGTTTATTTACGACAACAAAAACAGTACATACTCAACAGGAAAAAGTTTGATGTGAATGTCTCCCATGCTCGTGTGGATAATGGCACTATCTGACACTCGTTTAGGTCCCTCAGCTTGAGTAGCTGCCATGACTTCTTCTTTAGAAGGTTTCTCATTAAAAACATCTCGGTCAGAATCCGCACTTTTTGTATCTTCTGGTTCTCGTTTAGTAAACTCAAGGAGGAAAATAAAAAGTGAGTAAATGAATTAAATTTTTCATCTGGTTAAAATTTACGAACAAGAAAATTTCATTTCTAATGAAGTATTTGAGGAAACTAAGAATTCACATCAGAATAAATGCTTATTTCAGGAATCACTTCCTATCATAGGATGTGTAAGGCAGCTAAATTATTTCTACACTTGTCTAATATGAAAATTCATATGACGAAGATGTATGATTTCAAATGGAATTTAATTTCTTTTTTGGTGGAAATTTTTATGGATACCCATTTAACAAGATGCAGTTTTATTTGAGGTAGCTCTCTGCTTCTGCCTTCTACTATGTCCTACCTAACCTGCAATCTATTGCTTACTTTTCACTATTTAGATTGCCTGAGTAATTCCAGCTCTGCCACTTAACTAGTTATGTGACTTTGGGGAAGTAAATTGATTACTTTCATTTCCTCATTCATAAATGGGGATAATAATAAAAACTACCTCAAAATGGCACCTGATATGAAGATTAAATGAAGGGATGTAAAGTACTTAGAAAACAATGCCTAACACATAGAAGGCACTATATACATATTAATAATTGTTATTTCTATGAGTAGGACCTTGTGCTGGTAGAATGAGGATTCAAAGATGAATCAGTAATGGATCGTGATCTTTTTTTTTTTTGTCAGAGCCCATCTGATCTATCTAAACCCTGAAGCTTGGAAGAAAGGATTACATTTTGAGTGAAGTTGTAGAAATCTCAGGATCCTCGGGGTTTATGGAGAATTGAGAAAAATCTTTCAGTTGTTGAAATTCTGGACTTCTCAAGGCCTGTTTCTTTTATTTCACTCTCAGTAAGCAGAAATCTTTTCCCCCAAGAAAGTTCTACTGGATGTCAACTAAGTTCCAGGAAGGTAAAGCTAGTGCCCAGGCCCTGTCTTGCCTGTCATTCCTTGATCTACTTGGATCAATTCCAAATAAAGGAACAACTAAGCTAGGATGTTACTGCCTTAACATATTATTCTCCAGTTATCAAAGGAATGGCATGTCTGTTGTACTATTATGTGAACTTTAGAAGTTATCTTGATTTAGTTCACATGTGGAACTATTAAAGTTCAAATTCTGTAAAATTTTACTTTTATTTCATGATAGTGGATTTGAAAAAGGGATACGAAATTTGTGTATATGTATAGCATTTTAGTTTTGCTTAAGAATATGTACATCTAATAAAAAAAATTCATGAAAATGTTAGCAGTATAAATACACAGTGAGTGACTTAACATTTTGTTTTTCTATTTCTTCAAAGTTTCCAAGGAACATGTGTGGTTTAATCAACATAAGCATAAACTCTGAGGAAAGATAAAGAAAATTTGTTAAAGTTTTTAAATAAAGTGGATGGAAAATTAGTATATGTGTTTTTAGTGTATATCAAGAATTATCTTTTATGATTTATTTTTACCTTCAAAACAGTTAAATTACAGGTAAAAACAAGAAAAATTATTTTCCTTTAACATATATTAAGAAATCTTTAACAATGACTTTGAAAGTTATATGCAAAATTCTCATCTTAAAAGAATATACCCATTTTAGGCTAAAAGCTTGGTTGGAGGAGATAAACTGCTATCCTACATTTACCAAATGCTGGTAACCTTCATAGCATCACAGCTGCTTCTAATGTGTCAGATGAACGAATGAGTATACTATAATGGGCCAGATACTTTACAAAACTGTGGAGTTTGGTATGTGAAGAAAACATAGTGCCCTGTAATTATGGATTTTATATTATCTTGAGGAAGAGAGGATAGTGTCAGAGACAACCCCCCACCACCAAAAATCAGCAAATTATTCCAAAAGTGTGACACGTAACACAAGCAGGCACACCTAATCCAGACTTAATGTCAAGAGAAGGCTTCCAAGCTGAGACCTGAAGTATGAGTAGGAACTAGGGAGAGGTGTGTGGCTGGTAGAAGGAATAACCTGTGCAAACACCTACAAGTAAAAAGAACACTCAAGTCTTGTAAATGGGATCAAGTTCAGTATGGTCAGTATAGCAAATGAACTAAAAATGAAGAAAGGTCTTCCCTGGTGGCGCAGTGGTTGAGAATCTGCCTGGCAATGCAGGGGACACGGGTTCGAGCCCTGGTCTGGGAAGATCCCACATGCCGCGGAGCAACTAGGCCCGTGAGCCACAACTACTGAGCCTGCGCGTCTGGAGCCTGTGCTCCGCAATGAGAGGCCGCGATAGAGGCCCACGCACCGCGATGAAGAGTGGCCCCTACTTGCCACAACTAGAGAAAGCCCTCGCACAGAAACGAAGACCCAACACAGCCATAAATAAATAAATAAAATTAAAAACAAAAAAAGACCTATGACTTTAAAAAAAGAACAAAAAAACACAAAAAAATAAAAATGAAGAAAGATAAACTAGGAGGGCAGCTAATATAGATAGCTGGGGAGTTATTAAAGGATTTTAGGCAGAGAAATAATCACATTTGGGTCTTAGAAAGTCTCTGACTGTGAAGGATAGAATGCAAGCACAGAAGTCTCTACACTTCAGATTTTTCTGTTTGACTGAACAATTAGAACAGTGCTACTCCTAGATAGCTTAGTAGTCTGATTTTAAGCCCAATCTTAGTTAACACTGCAAAGTACTTTTAGTTCTCCAGAAAAAAAAAATCCCTCAGGAATGTACAATTCCAAGGTAGCATCATTACAATGGAATCAAAAGGTAAAAAAAGATATGTATGTAGAGAAGGAGGTGTGCAGGCTTATGTTCAAGAGTAAAAGGTGAAAAATACTAAAACAAGAATTTTAAAAACTCCACAGCAAAAACTATTTTGGATGCAATCATTACCATAGCCACTTACTATCATCTTAGACAACACAAATAGTTGTAGAAGCCAGGTTGAAAAACGTTCAAAACAGGATGTAAAACAGTAAATACTTAAAATCAAACCCTAGTTAAAAATTCTACAATATTAATGTTATAAGATAGTATTCTGGTTGTTTAGAAAGTCTGCTATTATTGCCAACATTTTCTTCAGTTGAAAGCACAAGCTAAAAAAATAAAACTCCAACTAAACTGGAAGAAATATTAAAGTCTATCTCCTAGTACTTTCACATACCATATAAAATCTATTCTTTTTGAAAGATGTACAGACTATTGTTGGGTCAGCTTGAATATTCTGAAGAACAGGGTTTTCAGAAGCTTTCATTTCTATAGTAGTTGCAGCACGATGTTTTTTGGCTATTCCCTGGAACAACGCCAATTGCATCACTCTAATATTTTCTTGCTTGCCTAAGATCCGCACACACCTGGAAAATACAACAATATTTTATTCAACAAAATTATCAGGATTAACTCCAATTATAACAACTTTACAGATAAAAGCTAGGAATCAACTATATCCTTTATCTTTGTACAAAATAACTAGTGAAAGGTTTTTAAAAAGTGTTTCTCTACCTCTCCTTCTCCCCCCAAAAAGTTATTTTAAATTGGTAGCTATCTATAATTTTCAGATTAAAACAATAACAATCATTCAGTCATACAGCTTTAACCTATCCCTGTCATTTTAATCTTTCTGCAAGTCTTCAAAGATTTTGTATTGCCAAGAACTACAATATAAATTTGTTTATATGTGAGAATGTATAGCACAAGATTTTTTTCCTTTAAATATACTTTAAGTTATTTTCATTTACATTCTGTGATAGTATCTGATTAGAGCAATTTTGTTCTAAGACCAAATGGACTGTTTGCACAAAAGGCTTACTGTGGTTTCATACATTTTAACTTCTGATTTTATGTCTAGCAGGATGTAATGCTGAATTCTGTGGTTAAAATATTTGGCAACATTTAACATGAACCAGGCTAATTTAAATCAATAAGCAAAAGACAGACTGAAACTTGTTAAAAAAAAAAAATTGAAACTATGCATATCTTCCTTCGATTTCTTTTACAAACATGAGTGGAAACTTTTTACATAAGATTATAAACAACCAAAAGACCACAGAAAAATCCAGTCAAAACATTTGGTTAAGTTTAGACATTTGGGACTATTCCACTTGTCTTAGAACAAACAAAACTCCCATTGTTTCCCAAAAGGAGGAAATGGTCCCTTAAAAGTACATTTTTAAAAAGCATAAATTATATTAAAGCTTACCGGTTTGTTTCTACATTTATAACTTTAATGCCCAGCATTGTTCCATATAGCACAAAGTGTCCAGTTTCATCAAAAACTATATTAATTAATCTTACTGCATCCACCTTCTCCAATTCACGTTCTACAGCCATGCGTCGGCCAAATTCCATGTCTGGTAGCTGTTGCCTCATCTGCTGCAGTTCAGTAAACATCTAGGAAACAAACCATTTATTAACAAAAAATGTTACATGATAAAGGGAAAGAGAATTTAAATAAAAGCAGAGTATACATTAAGAGCCACTAACAGTTTATGTACTTATATATCTTCTTAAGGAGTATTCTAAACACTTGAAGCAGGAAATCAAAAGACGTTAGTAAGTTCAATCATAAAAAATAGTATTTATACTAGTTCTTCTAATGAAAAAAAAATAAAAGAGTAAATATAACTACTGCTTTCTCTGCAGAAACAATATATCTGCTGCATTTTATAAGCCACAGACTAACACTTTCCAACAGAAATATAATGCAAACCACATACATAATTTAAAATTTTTTAGTAGCTACATTAAAGTAAAAATAAACAGATAAAATTAATCTTAATGTTTTATTCAACCCAGTATATCTAAAATATTATCAAAAGATTTAAATTTAAGTAACATAAAAAATATAAAAAAGCAAAATAAAGATTAAAACATTAAGCAATATTTAAAAATTGAGATATATTCTTTTTTTCTTATATTAAGTCTTTGAAGTCCAGTGTGTATTTTATACTCAGTCCAGCTCAGTTTGGACCAGCCGCATACCAAGTGTTCAACAGCCATATGTGGTTAGTGGCTATTAAACTGGACAGTGCAGCTACGGACTGTGAGGTCCTTGTACAAGGATCATGGGCCTGCCATATAACAAGCACTCAATTTTTGTTGAATGAATGAACTCTTTTATGATTTCACTAATTTATAATAATTTCATAGTTCAGAAAATGTTTCAAGTTATTTTGGAGCACCATTACAGTTAATTATCATTAGGTAAATGTGGTTTAGGATAGACGAATATTTTTATGAGTGCCCTTTATTTTGGACATTTGGTTTACTTTTGTTTAGATATTTAATACACAGCTTTCAAGATGGAGGTCACATCTCAATTACTATGTACTATCACACTACCAGCCTCCCCAAAGATGTGATCTTTACAGTTTTCTAGATATTTAGGGCATCAAACTGCAGAAATCAAAAGTAGCTCTCTATTGCACATGAAAAGAAGTCAGGCTTATGTCCCATCTACTTTTTTTTATGCTTGCATTAACGAAATACCCAGTTTTTCTAGATATGGAAAGAACAACATACATAACTCCAAAAATGTAAAGGAGGTATGTGTTAGGGAACAACATGAGGCCAAGTTCTTAAAGAATAGCTAAAAAGCTTGGTCATTAGGGTTTCTTGTCTCCAGTCTCTGAGACTGATATATTGCTTTACTCATTTGCCAGAAATAGCCTAGATGCCAGACTACATTTTTGTAGTGTGGGACCCTTGATTATTTTTGCTAGAGAGAAGATTCATTTTCAAGACTTAAAGTCTGTACATGGCCATCTGCCCACATATATGTATTTAATACATTTAATCCAACCTTTTAAGCACATCAGTATCTTTTTTTTTACAGTATTCTAGCTTTAATAGCTGGACCTCTGTAATACACAACTGCATGGCCATATGCAGTGCTCCTGATTAATAAAATACCAAAAGATACAACTTCATACCATCTAATTAAATTTGTCTATTAAACCAGGACTCTAACTAGTTAGAAGCTCCCTCCCTTAACATGGGACTGTGAGATTCTAGTCATTAACCAGTCATTAGCATTGTAAATAATTTAATTGGCATTTGCCTTTTTTTTTTTTTTTGCAAACTCTCTCATTCTGAATTTCAACTTCTGTCATACACTTTGCTACTGACCTTCTCGTATTACTTTAGTCCTATAATTTCAACATATGTTAAAGACAACAGTGAAGAAATAGTGGATTGAACATCTCAGAGTATATGTGTTAAGAGATTTATATCTGGAGAATAGATTTTAAGTATTTCTTTTCTTAAGGAATCTGGGAAGAGCCGCAAGTTGTAAAGAGTTTTAAAATTATATTTAAGTTGAAACCAATATGTAGTTACCAGCCACCATTAAAGAAGAAAATATCAAAAGGAAAGGTTTCTCCTTCTCCTAAAAGCATAATGGAAAGCTATATTCTTCCAATAAGAAAATGAGTGGGCTTCCCTGGTGGCGCAGTGGTTGAGAATCTGCCTGCCAATGCAGGGGACACGGGTTCGAGCCCTGGTCTGGGAAGATCCCACATGCCGCGGAGCAACTAGGCCCGTGAGCCACAACTACTGAGCCTGCGCGTCTGGAGCCTGTGCTCCACAACAAGAGAGGCCACGACAGTGAGAGGCCCGCGCACTGCGATGAAGAGTGGCCCCTGCTTGCTGCAACTAGAGAAAGCCCTCGCACAGAAATGAAGACCCAACACAGCCAAAAATAAATAAATAAATAAATAAATTTAAAGGAAAAAAAAAAAAGAATGTGATCTTTCCATTTAAAAAAAAAAAAAGAAAATGAGTTATGAGGATGATTTGATTAGCAAAAAAATCTTCCCTTTTGTCTGGATTCATATTCCTTCAGGCAGATGATCAACCCAACGTGTTACTACTTGCCACCAAACAAGAGTATCACTAATAAGGGTGATAACATTTTTAAAGCACTTAATTCAGGGAATCTAATGTAAACTGGTGACTACCAAGACTGTATAATTGACACCGTCATACAGTAAACATTATCACTACAAAGGTTCAACCCACAGCCTTTCAGAGGATTCAACATACCATTAGCAGTTAGAGAACCACATGATGGAAACACGTGATGAGACTCAAATATCCACAAAAAGCAATTACCTTAGCATGGATAAAAACTCTTATTCTACAACTACATGCTCTAATAAATTCTTTTTTTTTTTTTTCTGTTTCATTGGCCACGCTGCACAGCATGCAGGATCTTAGTTCCCCAACCAGGGATCGAACCCATGCCGCCTGCAGTGGAAGCGTGGTGTCTTACCCACTGGACTGCCAGGGAAGTCCCAATAAATTCTTGTTAGCCGTAATTATGTGTCAAGTATTGTTCTTAATGCTGGAAATACAATCATAAGCAAAACAGATACAGGACCATAAATCACACACAGTTTAGTTTACTGGGGGTTGATACACATTAATCATATAATAAGACCAAATATTTTAAAAGAAAATAAACAGTGATACAACAATCACATTAAAAAAAAAAAAGTTGTCTGAGACTGTAAGAACAGTGGAAAATTACCAGGGAAAATGACTCTTCAAGATTTGAAGGATGAGTTCAATAGGTAATGGGAGGAACGGGGAGAGGGGTCACTCCACACATGAGGGACAGCATATGCAAAGGCCCTGTGGTGGAAGACATAGTCAAGAACTGAAAGAAGGTCTGACTGGCTAGAGTAAGAGGTAGTAGAGGTAGGTTGAAGGCACAATAAGGCAGGCCACAATTTGGTCTTGATCCTAAGAACAACAGGTAGTCACTAAGAGATTCAAAGTATGACAAGATCAGATATGTGCTTTGAAAAGATTCCTTTGGGTGTAGCATGAATAACAGATTAGGAGGAAGCCAGAATAGATGCAGGGAGTAGTCCAGGCAATAGGCCAGGCAAAAGATCATGAGCTAGGGTAGTGACAGCTGTGCTCAAAGAAATGTATGTAAAGTATATGTAGAAAGTAAAATTAACAGGACTCATGATGAATTAAATAGAGTGGTAAGGAAAAACAGGTAAAGATGACTCAGGTTCTGGCTTGTGCAAGCAGATGGATATTTGTGCCATTCACGAAGACAGCAAAAATAAATAAATAAAATAAAAGGATATAATAGAAAGCTGGAAAAATAAATTTGGAAGTAGTCATACAGACAGACAGGAGTGTAGAGTGAGAAGAGAAGGGGGCCTAGCATGGGTTTTGAGGATCTCAAAAGAAGGAGCTTGCAAACAAAACAAAACTGAAAAAAAAGACACATAAGTATAAGAAAACTGGCTCAGAATTTATCATATCATAAACCTAAAGAAGGGAGTTTTGAAGAGCAACAATGCAAGACAGCAGACAGCTGAATAATATCTTTAATGTGCTAAGAGAAAATGATCATCAATCTAAATGTCCATATCCAGAAAAAAAAATCTTTTAAGAAATAGCACAAAATAAAGACATTTTCACAAAAGTAAAATCTGATTAAATTTATATGGCACTTACACTTAGTGATTCATCAAAGACTCTCATGAGTTTTCCAGTTAAAAATCTGAAAATTCTAACTTTTCTATCAGAACCAATAGTAGCTATTTTCTTCCCATCAGGTGAAAAACATATGCTGGTTGGATAAGCCTTGCACTTGGCAAATTCATATAAATCTGTGTCAGTTTTATATTCCCAGTTCACATTTTTGGGGAATTTATATTCATGAAGAGGACCGGTCCAGTATTCAATCATTCCAGATTTGTCAGAAGACACTATTGCTTTGTAAACTGGGTTTAGCCGTATCTGAGTAAGAGGTGATATATGGAGTTTGTCAAAAATATGTAGCGGCTGGTTATCTCCTCGACCATCATAAATGAAAATTTTTCCTGTACTCTTCTCAGAAGCAGCAACTGAAGATATGGCATCCCCTGGGCAATAGATCCACTCACACTGTCCAGGAAAATAGCTAAAATAGTAAAGAAGTGAGGGGGAAAAAAAGAGGTCAATACAAGAAGTAAGCATCCTTCCTCATTCTCATCACCAAAAAATGTCCTGGCCAGTGATTTAACTTGTTTTGGATTCTTTGCTCAGAAGTAGCAGACAGAGGTACAGAATGGGGAAGAATAAGAATACCTACTGATTTTTCTCTTTCTGACTTCATCAATGCAATGATAATAACTTCTGAGGATTTATCAAACCACAGGAAGAGAACTGCATACAGCAGATCATTTACAAGGAAACCTGAACAGACGTGGGCCTTAAAATACTCCAGGGCATTGTTTTTTGGATCTTTGTCTATGTCTCCATCTATGTATAACTTACTTTTAAAGGTTAGCATGTAACAGTATACTTCACAAATCCATTCTTGAAATATTTAACATACAAATATTTTAGTCATGACTATGCTCAACAGAAAAACATTCTGATATTACACTCTCATTATCAGTTGCTTGATCTTACAACTATGAGCTTTGAACATGCTACCTGATAAAGTGTAAAAGAACTGGACAGATTTAATCAACATACAAAACTTATATATTCAATTGTGTGTTGTCTCCTTCAAAATAGTCTGAGAAGTTACACAGTTATTCCAATGATTGAGGTAATGTTCAAAACCTTTTAGGGACTCCTAGAATTTCTATCAAAGCTTAAAAACTATAGGCATACCTTGGAGATATTGCAGGTTTGGTTCCAGACCACTGCAATGAAGCAAGTCACATGGATTTTTTGGTTTCCCAGGGCATATAAAAGTTTATGTTTACACTACCTGTAGTCTATTAAGTGCGCAATCGCACTATGTCTAAAAATATAAATATATATAAATATATGGCTATACGTACCTTAATTAAAAAATATTTTATTGACTCCCTCTTGCGAGAGCACCAGAATCACAACTAACTGCTGAACAATCAATGACAGGAAGACACTGGAACGCATCAAAAAAGATACCCCACATCCAAAGACAAAGGAGAAGCCACAATGAGACGGTAGGAGGGGCGCAATCACAATAAAATCAAATCCCATAACTGCTGGGTGGGTGACTCACAAACTGGAGTACACATATACCACAGAAGTCCACCCGCTGGAGTGAAGGTTCTGAGGCCCACGTCAGGCTTCCCAACCTGGGGATCCAGTAACAGGAGGAGGAATTCCTGGAGAATCAGACTTTGAAGGCTAGCGGTATGTGATTGCAGGACTTCGACAGGACTGGGGTAAACAGACTCCACTCTGGGAGGGCACACACAAAGTAGTGTGCGCATCAGGACCCAGGGGAAGGAGCAGTGACCCCAGAGGAGACTGAACCAAACCTACCTACTAGTGTTGGAGGGTGTCCTGCAGAGGTGGGGGATGGCTGTGTCTCACCGTGAGGACAAGGATATTGGCAGCAGAAGTTCTGGGAAGTATTCCTTGGCGTGAGCCCTCCCAGAGTCTGCCATTAGCCCCACCAGAGCCGGGTAGGCTCCAGTGTTGGGTCGCCTCAGGCCAAACAACCAACAGGGAGGGAACCCAGCCCCACTCATCCACAGAAAAAGTGGATTAAAGTTTTGCTGAGCTCTGCCCACCACAGCAACAGCCAGCTCTACCCACCACCACAGTCCCTCCCATCAGGAAACTTGCACAAGCCTCTTTGATAGCCTCATCCACCAGAGGGCAGACAGCAGAAGCAAGAAGAACTACAATCCTGCAGCCTGTGGAACAAAAACCACATTCACAGAAAGATAGACAAGATGAAAAGGCAGAGGGCTATGTACCAGATGAAGGAACAAGATAAAACCACAGAAAAACAACTAAACAAAGTGGAGATAGGCAACCTTCCAGAAAAAGAATTCAGAATAATGATAGTGAAGATGATCCAGGACCTCAGAAAAAGAATGGAAGCAAAGATCGAGAAGGTGCAAGAAATGTTTAACAAAGACCTAGAAGAATTAAAGAACAAATAAACAGAGATGAACAATACAATAACAGAAATGAAAAATACACTAGAAGGAATCAATAGCAGAATAACTGAGGCAGAAGAACGGATAAGTGACCTGGAAGACAGAATGGTGGAATTCACTACTGCGGAAAAGATTAAAGAAAAAAAGAATGAAAACAAATGAAGACAGCCTGAGAGACCTCTGGGACAACATTAAACGTAACAACATTCGCATTATAGGGGTCCCAGAATGAGAAGAGAGAGAGAAAGGACCCGAGAAAATATTTGAAGACATTATAGTCTAAAACTTCCCTAACATGGGAAAGGAAACAGCCACCCAAATCCAGGAAGTGCAGAGAGTGCCAGGCAGGATAAACCCAAGGAGAAACACGCTGAGACACACAGTAATCAAATTGACAAAAATTAAAGACAAAGAAAAATTATTGAACGCAACAAGGGAAAAACGACAAATAACATACAAGGGAGTTCCCATAATGTTAACAGCTGATTTCTCAGCAGAAACTCTACAAGCCAGAAGGGAGTGGCATGACATATTTAAAGTGATGAAAGAGAAGAACCTACAACCAAGATTACTCTACCCGGCAAGGATCTCATTCAGATTCGACAGAGAAATCAAAAGCTAAGAGAATTCAGCACCACCAAACCAGCTCTACAACAAATGCTAATGGAACTTCTCTAAGCGGGAAACACAAGAGAAGAAAAGGACCTACAAAAACAAACCCATAACAATTAAGAAAACGAGAATAGGAACATACATATCGATAATTACCTTAAACGTGAATGGATTAAATGCTCCAACCAAAAGACACAGGCTCGCTGAATGGATACAAAAACAAGACCCATATATATGCTGTCGACAAGAGACCCACTTTGGACCTAGGGACACATACAGACTGAAAGTGAGGGGATGAAAAAAGATATTCCATGCAAATGGAAATCAAAAGAAAGCTGGAGTAGCAATACTCATGTCAGATAAAATAGACTTTAAAAATAATGATTGTTACAAGAGACAAGGAAGGACACTACATAACGATAAAGGGATCAATCCAAGAAGAAGATATCACAATTATAAATATATATGCACCCAACATAGGAGCACCTCAATGCATAAGGCAACTGCTAACAGCTATAAAAGAGGAAATCGACAGTAACACAATAATAGTGGGGGACTTTAACACCTCACACCAGTGGACAGATCATCCAAACAGAAAATTAATACGGAAACACAAGCTTTAAATGACACAGTAGACCAGACAGATTTAATTTATAGGACATTCCATCCGAAAACAGCAGATTACACTTTCTTCTAAATTGCGCAAGGAATATTCTCCAGGAGAGATCACATCTTGGGTCACAAATCAAGCCTCAGTAAATTTAAGAAAATTGAAATCATATCAAGCATCTTTTCTGATCACAACACTATGAGATTAGAAATCAATTACAGGGAAAAAACATAAAAAACACAAATGCGTGGAGGGTAAACAATACGCTATGAAATATCCAGGAGATCACTAAAGAAATCAAAGAGGAAATCAAAAAATACCTAGAGACAAATGACAACAAAAACACAACAATCCAAAACCTATGGGATGCAGCAAAAGCAGTTCTAAGAGGGAAGTTTACAGCAATACAAGCCTACCTCAAGGAACAAGAAAAATCTCAAATAAACAATCTAACCTTACACCTAAAGAAACTAGAGAAAGAAGAACAAACAAAACCCAAAGTTAGTAGAAGGAAAGAAATCATAAAGATCAGAGCAGAAATAAATGAAATAGAAACAAAACAATAGAAAAGATCAATAAAACTAAAATCTGGTTCTTTGAGAAGATAAACAAAATTGATAAGCCATTAGCCAGACTCATCAAGAAAAGAGAGGACTCAAATCAATAAAATTAGAAAAGACAAAGGAGAAGTTACAACAGACACCGCAGAAATACAAAGCATCCTAAGAGACTACTACAAGCAACTCTATGCCAATAAAATGGACAACCTGGAAGGAATGGACAAATTCTTAGGAAAGCATAACCTTTCAAGACTGAACCAGGGAGAAATAGAAAATATCAACAGACCAATCACAAGTAATGAAATTGAGACTGTGATTAAAAATCTTCCAACAAACAAAAGTCCAGGACCAGATGGATTCACAGGTGAATTCTATCAAACATAGAGCGAAGAGCTAACACCCATCCTTCTCAAACTCTTCCAAAAAATTGCAGAGGAAGGAACGCTCCCAAACTCACTCTAAGAGGCCACCATCACCCTAATACCAAAACCAGACAAAGATACTACAAAAAAAGAAAATTACAGACCAATATCACTGATGAATACAGATGCAAAAATCCTCAACAAAATACTAGCAAACACAATCTAACAACACATTAAAAGGGTCCTACACCATGATCAAGTGGGATTTACCCCAGGGATGCAAGGATTCTTTAATATATGCAAATCAATCAATGTGATACACCATATTAACAAATTGAAGAATAAAAACCATATGATCATCTCAATAGATGCAGAAAAAGCTTTTGACAAAATTCAACACCCATTTATGATAAAAACTCTCCAGAAAGTGGGCATACAGGGAACCTACCTCAACATAGTAAAGGCCATATACGACAAACCCACAGCAAACATCATTCTCAATGGTGAAAAACTGAAAGCATTTCCTCTAAGATCAGGAACAAGACAAGGATGTCCACTCTCGCCACTATTATTCAACACAGTTTTGGAAGTCCTAGCCATGGCAATCAGAGAAGAAAAAGGAATAAAAGGAATACAAATTGGAAAAGAAGAATTAAAACTGTCACTGTTTGCAGATGACATACTATACATAGAGAATCCTAAAGATGCCAGCAGAAAACTACTAGAGCTAATCAATGAATTTGGTAAAGTTGCAGGATACAAAATTAATGCACAGAAATCTCTTGCATTCCTATACACCAATGATGAAAAATCTGAAGGAGAAGTTAAGGAAACACTCCCATTTACCAGTGCAAAAAAAAAGAATAAAATACCTAGGAATAAACCTAGCTAGGGAGACAAAAGACCTGTATGCAGAAAACTATAAGACACTGATGAAAGAAATTAAAGATGATACCAACAGATGGAGAGATATACCATGTCCTTGGATTGGAAGTATCAATATTGTGAAAATGATTATACTACCCAAAGCAATCTACAGATTCAATGCAATCCCTATTAAATTACCAATGGCATTTTTTACAGAACTAGAACAAAAAATCTTAAAATTTGTATGGAGACACAAAAGACCCCAAATAGCCAGAGCAGTCTTGAGGGAACAAAACGGAGCTGTAGGAATCAGACTCCCAGACTTCAGACTATACTACAAAGCTACAGTAATCAAGATAGTATTGTACTGGCACAAAAACAGAAATATAGATCAATGGAAAAGGATAGAAAGCCCAGAGATAAACCCACGCCCCTATGGTCAACTAATCTATGACAAAGTAGGCAAGGATATACAATGGAGAAAAGACAGTGTCTTCAATAAGTGGTGCTGGGAAAACCGGACAGCTACATGTAAAGGAATGAAATTAGAACACTCCCTAGCACCATACACAAAAATAAACTCAAAATGGATTAGAGACCTAAATGTAAGACTGGACACTATAAAACTCCTAGAGGAAAACATAGGAAGAACACTCTTTGACATAAATCACAGCAAGATCTTTTTTGATCCACCTCCTAGAGAAATGGAAATAAAAACAAAAATAAACAAATGGGACCTAATGAAATTTAAAAGCTTTTGCACAGCAAAGGAAACTACAAACAAGGCGAAAAGGCAACCCTCAGAATGGGAGAAAATATTTGCAAGTGAATCAACTGACAAAGGATTAATCTCCAAGATTTACAAGCAGCTCATGCAGCTCAATAACAAAAAAATGAACAACCCAATCCAAAAATGGGCAGAAGACCTAAATAGACATTTCTCCAAAGAAGATATACAGATGGCCAACAGACACATGAAAGAATGCTCAACATCATTAATCATTAGAGAAATGCAAATCAAAACTACAATGAGATATCATCTCACACCAGTCAGAATGGCCATCATCAAAAAATCTAGAAACAATAAATGCTGGAGAGGGTGTGGAGGAAAAGGAACTCTCTTGCACTGTTGGTGGGAATGTAAATTGATACAGCCACTATGGAGAACAGTATGGAGGTTCCTTAAAAAACTACAAATAGAACTACCATACGATCCAGCAATCCCACTACTGGGCATATACCCTGAGAAAACCATAGGTCAAAAAGAGTCATGTACCAAAATGTTCATTGCAGCTCTATTTACAATAGCCAGGACATGGAAGCAACCTAAATGTCCATCGACAGATGAATGGATAAAGAAGATGTGGCACATATATACAATGGAATATTACTCAGCCATAAAAAGAAATGAAATGGAGGTATTTGTAATGAGGTGGATGGAGTTAGAGTCTGTCATACAGAGTGAAGTAAGTCAGAAAGAGAAAAAGAAATACAGTATGCTAACACATATATACGGAATCTAAGGGAAAAAAAAGCCATGAAGAACCTAGTGGCAAGACGGGAATAAAGACACAGACCTACTAGAGAATGGACTTGAGGATATGGGGAGGGGGTGGGGTGAGATGTGACAGGGTGAGAGAGTGTCATGGACATATATACACTACCAAATGTAAAATAGATAGCTAGTGGGAAGCAGCCGCATAGCACAGGGAGATCAGCTCGGTGCTTTGTGACCACCTAGAGGGGTGGGATGGGGAGGGTGGGAGGGAGGGAGATGCAAGAGGGAAGAGATATGGGAACATATTGTATATGTATAACTGATTCACTTTGTTATAAAGCAGAAGCTAACACACCATTGTAAGGCAATTATACTTCAATAAAGATGTTTAAAAAAAAAAAAAAAAAAAAAAAGCAAACAACCCAATCCAAAAATGGGCAGAAGACCTAAATAGACATTTCTCCAAAGAAGACATACAGATGACCAAGAAGCACATGAAAAGCTGCTCAACGTCACTAATTATTAGAGAAATGCAAATCAAAACGACAATGAGGTATCACCTCACACCAGTTAGAATGGGCATCATCAGAAAATCTACAAACAAATGCTGGAGAGGGTGTGGAGAAAAGGGAACCCTCCTGCACTGTTGGTGGGAATGTAAATTGATACAGCCACTATGGAGAACAGTATGGAGGTGCCTTCAAAAACTAAAACAGAATCACCATATTACCCAGCAATCCCACTACTAGGCATATACCCAGAGAAAACCATAATTCAAAAAGACACATGCACCCCAATGTTCACTGCAGCACTGTTTACAACAGCTAGGTCATGGAAGCAACCTAAGTGTCCATCAACAGATGAATGGATAAAGAAGATGTGGTACATATATACAACGGAATATTACTCAGCCATAAAAAGGAACGAAATTGGGTCATTTGTAGAGATGTGGATGGATCTAGAGACTGTCATACAGAGTGAAGTAAGACAGAAAGAGAAAAACAAATATCATATATTAACACATATATGTGGAACCTAGAAAAATGGTACAGATGAACTGGTTTGCAGGGCAGAAATTGAGACACAGATGTAGAGAACAAACGTATGGACACCAAGGGGGGAAAGTGGAAGGGGGGTCGGGAGAGGGGGGTGCTGTGATGAATTGGGAGATTGGGAGTGACATATATACACTAATATGTATAAAATGGATAACTAATAAGAACCTGCTGTATAAAAAAATAAATAAAATTCAAAAGTTCAAAAATATATATTTTATTGCTTAAAAAAATGCTAATTGTCATCTGAGCCTTCAGCAAGTCATAATCTTTTTGTAATAGTAACATCAGAGATCACTGACCACCGTAACAAATACAAAAATAATGAAAAAGTTGAAATATTATGAGAATTTCCAAAATGTGAAATAATGACACAAACTGAGCAAATGCTGCTGGGAAAATGGTGAGTATAGACTTGTTCATGCAGGGTTGCCACAAACTTCTATTTGCCCAAAACCCCACAGTATCTGTGAAGCACAATAAAACAAGATATGCCTGGTGCTCTTTCAATATCCTCAAAGGGGGCAACATAAATGTTCAACATTTATGAATAGATTTGATTTTTTAAAATAGCTAAAGTCTGAGGGAAACAAAGCTGGGGAATAAGACACATGATCAATAGGTATTTCTATTTGTAGTCAAAAAATAAGTTCTGACCACAAATAATGAGACTGATTTCCTTCAGTGTCTCATAAACTGATTTTGAAGGAAATTCCAAAGAATTCCTGCTACATACTGAATTGTGTAGTTCCAACCCCCTACTCCTCCAATTCATATGGTGAAGCCCACATCTCCAAAGTGACTGTATCTGGAGAAAGGGTTTTAAAGAGGTAATTAAGGTTAAATGAGGTCATAAAGGTGAGGCCCTAATCCCACAGGCCTGTGGCCTTCTAAGAAGTGGAAGAGTAAAATATTCCCCATTCTTTCCCGTCTCTAATGAGGACAAAGTGTGAAACCTGGAAGAGAGTCCTCGCCAGAAACCACACCCTGCTGGAACCTTGATTTTGGACTTTCCAGCCTCCGAAACTGTGAGAAAATAAATTTCTGTTGCTTAAGCTACCCAGGATATGGTCTTTTGTTTAATCTCATTACTGTACAGTCTAAACACATAGTTTGGATGTCAGTATACTTCAAAGTTAAAATAACCAACAACTCCAAAAATGTGCATAAGCCTTATACAAACACAATGCCATATTACTGAAATAAGCATAACAAGGAAGTTAATTCTATGCACCAGTAAATTAGACATGATGGATACTCATTAATTTATTAAGTAGTGTCAAATGGATAAAATGAATCCTTGTTGTGGCGCTGTTGGGACATTTCTGCTGTAATTAATGACAAAAAACACAGCAGGAGCTCCCGAACAGCATTGTAACAAGGATTCATAATATTTAATTTTCCCAAGTAAAATCAAAAGTCACATTTTTTAATGGAATGGTAATATATTCTGTTTAGAAATACCTATGGAACAGGGAAGTTTAGTTCAAGAATTCTTCCGCTAAGTTAAAAAAATATATACTTTAAAAAAGACTCACCCAAGCTTCAGCATATTGATCATGTCAAAGTTCACTACATCAAACACCTTCATTGCTTTATCATCACCCACGGAACAGAACAATGCTCCCTCAGAGCTAATTGCAATACTCTCAATAACTCCTATTTAAATAAATCAAATTAAAACATTCTAGTAAACACCAATGAAATGGACATAATTGAAAGAAAAAAATATTTTAAAAGAAACTTTAATCAGTACAGTTTAAAAGAGAGCCAAAAGAAAAAAAAAAAAGTGAAATTCTTACCTAGGTGACTGCGAAAATGTTTAACAAATTCAATCCCCTCTTCTACTTTTTTCCAGAATTTAACATGTCCATCATGACTGGCAGTAATAATAAAGTCTGTCCTGCATATATAAAATTGTAGAAGTTAATTTCTAAAACAGATCTATGAATCACTTAGTACTCCCAAAGCAATCATTCACTGAGAATCTTGGACTCTTAAATAACAGGTTAAAAAAAAAAAACCTTCCTTTATGCAGACCACTATATCACTATATTAGCGTAGACAGAACATTGCAAAATTTGATGCTCTTTTTTGGATATCATAACAGCTTCCGCTGCACTAATTTTAAATCCAAGAGCTAGGATCAGAATTGAGCTAGAACTTGACATTAAAAAAAAAAAGAAAAAGAAAAAGAAAACTCTCACCAGGAATCACTAGATCTTAGGGTCCTTTAATGCTAAAATTACCCTATAGGCAGTCTTTTCACAGGGAAAATGTACTATCTTTCAGAAGTTGATAAATAATTAAATTCCAACATACTACTTACATATACAGCAAAATTCAATGTAAGTTTGTTTCAGATACTATCCAAGGTATTTTGGTTGTTTAAGTATCAAAATCTTGTACAGTATAGCCTCCTCTGTCAGGTATATAAAAATAGAAACCATTTGTTGAAACCTAGTAAATGTCAAGTACTCTACATACATTATCTTAGCTACAACTACCTTTACAGCAACTCTATTAGGGTGAATATTTTTTACCACCTTTTTAAAAATTAGGAAATAGTTTTAAAATGTTAAATGTATTTGCCACAGGTCCATAGCTGGAGAGCAGCATTCAATACTGGGTCTGCCTAACTTCAAAATCTAGGTTTCTATAAAATCTTCAAAAATCTTTCTATTACACCCTGCTGACTTAGGTTAAACAAAGAAACTTGGAGTGATAGAATGCTAGTCCTATATGCTGCTTTATACACTGACAACTTTGGACTAGGAAAAAAGAGTTAATATTTGGTTAAAATTATCCCATAAATGAAATATAAAGATATTTAATTTAAATCTTTAACTGTCTCCAAGAGATCAAGAATAGACTGATCCAAAGAGCAACAACTCATCTTCTTCTTTCCATGCTCACTGCCAATATCATCCCAGCCACTATCATATCTCATCTAGGTTTCTGTATTAGCCTCCTAACTGCTCTCTCTGTATCCATTCTTGCTCTATTTGAATCCATTCATCTCACCACAGCCAGAGTGATCTTAAATATATATATATATATATATATATATGCATATATATATATGGTGTTACTCTCCCAATCAGGTTCAAATTCCATATAAGAAATAGAAAACCCTCTGGGGTTTAGTCCTTGCCTTTTTCCTCCAGCCTCATCTGCCATTTAACCCCTCTAAAATCTGCTTCCTTATCTGTAAAATGTAGATGATACTACCTTATAAGATTGTTAAGATAAATGAAATAATTTATGAAAAAGCCTTGGCACTGTACCTGGACATAATATGCACTCAACAAAGAGCAGAATATTACTATTATTATTATTATCCTTCTACAAATCCCTATTCAGCTATTTTGAAGGTCCTGTGACATTTCCAGAATGTCTTAGATCTCATCATTTTCCCCATTAGTACTGAAGAGGCCAGCTACCAATTACTTCCATCTTATCTAATAGGCTCTTCTTCATGGAAGCTCAGACACTACCTGGACCATCCCCTTTTGGCATTTATCTCCAAAAGACATGTACACAAACCAGGGAATTTTGTCTTAGAGAATGCATTCCTTGTATGATATAGGAAAGACCATGTAGGTCTTTATTTAACATAAACTATTACAAAACCTATGGAATGAAATAGAAATCCTTAATATCATAAAGCTACTTCTACAAATCCATCTCAAAATTGAAGCATTTTAAAAAAGGATAAACTTCTCAGAAAAAAATTAAGATGTGATAGACTTACTTGGTGCACACCACATGGGTGATAACATCTCTATGCATGTAACTGCGCTCATACATGGATGCACTGGGGAGATTATCAAGATAGACTCTTTCAAACTCTAGAACTAAGGAAAAAAAGTAAAGAAAAATATTTTTTAACAACTGGAATGCTATTTTGTATTTTCTTCTAGATTTTAATTTCTCTCAATTCACGTATAATGAAAAAAAAATCCAGTGTCAGTTATGTCAGTTGTAACTTATTATTTCACAGTACTGAATAGCACCATTATTTAGTCGGTCATAACAGGTTCTCAAGTACTATATAGACGTTTAACTGTTCCCAGAACTTAAGAATTGAGTGGTTCTGGCTTAATATAAAGGTTCCATTAAAAACCAAAAATCTTAAAGTTTCATGAAAATATCACAACCATATTTCTAACCACGTAGATCCAATTATTAGTGCTCATTTAAATAAGTAATAAGAGGCCAGTGACAATCTAGAATGTCTCAGTTTATCTTGAAGGCAATGATCCTCTTTGAAGTGACTGATACCAGGTTTGAAACAGGTAAACAAGATAAATGCTTAGATTTTTGGAGCTGAGAAAATCCTAGAGAATATCCAGTTGAGTGCTTCTCAAACCTTTCCCAAGGGAAAAACATTTTTAAGAGTGGTAATCTGAGGAAATATTTCATTATATGAGCTATGAAAAATTTTACTAGTAAAAAATGCCATTATACTTGTAACCAACAAAACAATCCATGATGGCCAAACACGCCTATAAAAAGTTCCTAAATTAAGCATGATTGTTTCATGGTTTTTCGTAACTACTATATAGCAGACTCAAAGTTGTATCCAACAAATTACTTTTCCCTTCATTTTTAGTAACAGAACCCCTGTTTTTATATGGGAATATTGACATCCAGCCACAAGATCTTTCTCACCATCTCTGCAATTAGGTGTGACCAAATGCCAATGAGATAAAAGTGAAAGTGTCGTGTAACAGTCAAGAAGTCTCCTTGAAGAGTTGTGCCCTTCTTCCCTTATTCAGTCCTACAGCTGGGAACTGGGAGATAAGCACTGTTAATTCTAACAAACACTAAGGACAAAGATGAGGTCCATACCCTAGTGACGTTTGGGCAGGAAGTTGGAAAGAACCTAGGTCCCTTTGGAGCCTCCACACCAATCCTAGATTGTCTACTTTAGGACTTTTATCTTTTTAATGTTACTGTCATATTGAATTTTTCTGTAATATGCAGCTAAATTTAATCCTATCTGATGCATATTCCTTTTGTTGTTTGTTAGTTCACTTGTTGAACAGATATTTATTGAAAACAAACTAGGTTCCAAAAGACATGGACATAAAGAAGAATTAACACACAGTTCCTGTCCTTGAGAAACCATCAGTTTAATTAAACGTAATGCCATATCATCATTTATAGTGTCTTTCTGAAAATGTGTACAAAAGTCCAATGTCCAAAGAACATGTTAAAGGGGATGGTTCCATTTCTAGAAAGTTTTAAACCCCTGTCCTTTTAGATAAAATCTTCAATGATATTTTTCTAACATTTCAGACGTTTTTAAATTTCAACTTTTTCTTCAAACTGAATACACTACTGACTGGCTTAAATAGAATAAACATCTAATTGTCTCAACTGTATCAAGTTTATAAGCTTTTTGTCTCCTAATGCTAATATCAGCACTTTGATATTTTTGTATTTTTCCATTCCCTCCACTCATTTACACAAAAAAAGGACATGAAATCTAGTGCAAGAAAATAATTACGAGCATAAACATTATAATATTCAATCATTCAATACTTATTGAGTATCTGCTATATGCAAAGCACTGTACCAAGCACTGGAGCAAAACAGGCATGTTCTTTGCACTTATATGTTTACAGTCTTAACAGTGAAGAGAAACATTAATCAAACAATCACATGAATAAATATACAATTAAAAATGTAGCAAGTGTAATGAGGAGACAATTGCTATGGAAACACTTAACAGACAGACTTAGTAGTAAAAAAAAAAGGTAATGCACTTTAAGGGTGTTAATGTACAATGTTCAAAAAAGTAGCTTCTTCAAAATTCGGATACATAAAATTTGAAGGCTACCTATAAATTCAGTGTGATAAACATACCTCAGATTTATGATCAATGTGCTTTAGAAACCTAGCCCAGACTGGAGAAGTCACAGGTTTCCCAGAGGAGGTGATAGCTGAGCTGAGTGCTAAAGGTTGAACAATAGTAGGTTAAGTGAAATGGGTGAGGGAAATTATTCCAGGTAGAGACACCATGACAGCCACACAGGCATTCACAGGAGAAAAAGGGCATGCCCAATTCTCAAGTGTTTTAGTATGGCTGGAGCACAGAGTAAGAAGGAACTACAAGGGTTTGGTAGAGGGAAGTAATGGAAATGTGCTGAGGGAGGTAGGGAGAAATCATATCAAGAAGGACCTTGTATGCTATGTTAGGGAGTTTGGACTTTGTTTTGAAAATAATGAGAAATCATTTAAAATTTTTAAGTAGGGAGAGTAATAAAGATTTGAACTTTCAGAAAGATCACATTTTAATGGTCTTACACGTTTAAGGAAAACACTTCAAAGAACTTGAAAAATAAGAAAATTTAATATGTCCCTTTCACCACTGCCCCCCCCGCCCTTTTTTGGACCACCCTTTTTAGTTGATAAAATTTTGTCACTAATCCACGTTAGTGGCAAAATGCTTCAGGCCATGGTATCTCACGAGTATGGTTTGAAAACCACAGACCTTGGTTTTTAGATGAAAGATTTGTGATCCAGGAAACTTATGTAACTATGTCAGAAAACTCATCAGTGGAAGAGTCAGGATTGAAATTACCTTTACCTATTCTTTACCACTCTAAATAGGCACCGTCTAACCCCGGCGGCCCAACACACTACACCGCTCTTGAACTGACAACCTTAAATAGAACCAGTATTCTTATCCACATCTGCTAAACGGGGTTAAAAATTCCAACCTCATACGTCTGCTGTACGGATTAAACGAGAGGCGCCAAACACGTAAGTACCGGCATAAATTAGCTTTAGCATCTATTGTAACAAATCAGAGATTAATTGTGTTAGATATTATCAAAAAGACGCTTTACTCAAACCAAATAACTATTTCGGGAGTAAAGAACAGCCAGAAGTGAGAAGACGACCCTCTGTTCCAAGGGCACAAATCCTCCGTTTTGGGGTATGGCTTGAACTCTCCTACTCGGGGGCCACAGCATTCCAACCTGCCCTGTGCCTATCTCTGTAGCTACCTTTCCTCTTCTTGACCAGCGTTGCCTCTACAGGTAAGGGCCCAACCCAGCGCTCTTCATTTTCTTCTTCGTTCTCTTGGGCCACAGCCACTACCAGCTCTCCCTCGCCGAGTTCCGTTTTTTCAGGTTCCTCCGGGTCCCGGCGCCTTCTCCTTCTCAGCTGTGACTCGCTGCCACCTTCGGCCGCCATGTTGTCCGAATCGTCAGAAAAGGCGCGACACCCACAGCCCTGCTACCAATCCCGAAGCAGCGGCGCGGCCTGTTTGTCAGCGGCCGAGCAAGTTCCGGGATTGGCTGGGAGCAGAACCAATCAGCAATCAGCGCGCGCGGGTCCTCGGCCGTAGAGCCGCGTCTCCCGTAGGCTGACACGACCTGAAGTCCGGGGCTCTGCTTGGTGGTAAGCGATGCGCCGGGGAGAGCGCCATAACGGTTGAAACTTGCCCCGGGATTGGCAACTCCCAGGATATGGAGCTGCAGCCCCAGTGGTGGGACCCTTACCTCCGAGGAACTGAATATCTAACGTCCAGCCAGGCCTTGAGTCCCGTTCTTTTCCGACTCTAGAATCCCACCTGTTAGGACAGAAAGACACAGGGGTGGGGAATTGAAAGAATTGGTTAACTTGCGGGCTTCCCTTCAGGTGCTCCAAACATGTCTTTTTTCCTGAGCTTCTTGTTTCTTTCACACAGTCTCTGAAGAAGGTAGTGAACGCTTGTTACTGTGGGGCGTGGGGCGTAGGGGGTGGGGAGGGACGGGGCAGAAAACCAGTCACGGCTGGTAACCTAAGTGGCCCAGGCAGGACCATTCACCCTTCTGCCTTCATTCTGGTCTAGTTTTCCATCTCTTAATGGCCTTCTGGACTTAAGCTCTCTTCTTTAAAAAAAAAAAAAAAAAAAAAAAAATTTTTTTTATTGTGGTAAAAACACAAAATTTACCATTAAAAAAAATTGAGGTATAATTGGCATATGTTATATTAGTTTTAGGTGTACAGCATAATGATTCAATTATTTGTATGTATTGCGAAACGATCACCACAGTTAGTCTGGTTAACATCCATTACTATACATAGGTACAGAATTGTTTTTTTCCCCCGTGGTGAGAAATTTTTAAGTCTCCTCTCTTATCAATTTGCAATTATGCAATACATGTTTTTCCTTTTCAGTATTTTTTTTAATAATTTTTTTAAAATTTATTTTTATTTATTTATGGCTGTGTTGGGTCTTCGTTTCTGTGCGAGGGCTTTCTCTAGTTGCGGCGAGCGGGGGCCACTCTTCATCGCGGTGCGCGGGCCTCTCACTATCGCGGCCTCTCCCGTTGCGGAGCACAGGCTCCAGACGCGCAGGCTCAGTAGTTGCGGCTCACGGGCCCAGTTGCTCCGCGGCATGTGGGATCTTCCCAGACCAGGGCACGAACCCGTGTCCCCTGCATTAGCAGGCAGATTCTCAACCACTGCGCCACCAGGGAAGCCCTGCAATACATTATTATTAACCGTAGTCACCATGCTGTACACTATATTCCCATGACTTACTTCTTTTACGTTTGTACCTTTCAACCCTCTTCACCCATTCGCCCCCACCCCTGCCATCTTCGGCAACCACCACCAATCTGTTCTCTGTATCTGTGAGCTTGGCTTTTTTGTTTTTATTATTATTTTTAGGTTCCCCATGTAAGTGAGATCATGTGGTATGTCTTTCTCTGTCTGAATTATTTCACCTAGCATAACACCTCCAAGGTCCATCCATATTGTTGCAAGTGACAAGATTTCATTCCTTTTTATGGCTGGATAAAATTTACCTATCCATTTGTTATCTGTCTATATTACATTTTCTTTATTCATCAGTTGATGGACGCTTAGGTTGTTTCCATATCTTGGCTATTGTAAATAATGCTGCAATGAACATGGGACTGCATGTTTCTTTTTGAATTAGTGTTTTTGTTTTCTTTGGATAAACACCCAGAAGTGGAATTGCTGGATCATATGGTAGTTCTATTTTTACCTTTTTGAAGAATCTTCATTAATTTCCCATAGTGGCCACACAATTTACATTTTCACTAGCAGTGAACAGGGGATCCCTTTTTTTCCACATCCTGGCCAACACTTGTTTTTTCTTATCTTTTTGATAATTGCCGTTCTAACAGGTATGAAGTGATATCTCATTGTGGTTTTGATTTGCATTTACTTGATGGTGTTGAGTACCTTTTCACATAACTGTTGGCCATCTGTATGTCTTCTTTGCAACAATGTCTGTTTAGATCTTTTCATTTTTAAATAAGATTGCTTTTTGGTATTGAGTTGTATGAGTTCTTTATGCATTTGGGTAGTAACCTCCTATCAGATATATGATTTGCAAATATTTTCTCACATTCAGTAGGTTGCCTTTTCATTTTCTTAATAGTTTCCTTTGCTGTGCAGAGGCTTTATAGTTTGATACAGTCCTACTTGTTTATTTTTGCTTTTCTTGCCAAACCCCCAAAATCATTACCAAGACCGATGTCAAGGAGCTTACCACTTATGTTTTCTTCTAGGAGTCTTGTGGTTTTAAGTCTTACATTCAAGTCTTTTAACCATTTGGAGTTAATTTTTGTGTATGGTGTAAGATAGTGATCCAGTTTCATTCTGTCCAGTTTTCCCAACACCATTTATTGAGAAGACTGTCCTTTTCCCATCATGTATTCTTGGCTCATTTGTCATAAATTATTTGACCATATATGTGTGGGTTTATTTCAGGGCTCTTTATTCTGTTTTGTTGATCTATGTGTAAAAGTTACAATCTTAATCTCTTCTTTTTTATCCAATAAATGTAACTTGTCAAATGCCCTCCATAAAACACTGCTTCCAAAAGCCTACTGAAAGCCTTCTGGTTGCCTATTTCAAACCAGATAAGTCTCTTCTTTACTTTTGCTTTGAGGTGGATCCCAGATACAGGGAAGTAACTGCCCATAGGAAATACTTCTTAAAGGTTTTTTTTTTTTCCTTAAATTTTAAAGGTTCCCATTATTTGACATGTCCTACCTTGCAAGTCTCATTTCTTCTCTGTCTTCTGCTCTAATCAGACCAGTTTCTTTTGTGTCTCACAAATTTTACATGCTCATACTTGCCTCCAATCTTGTTTCTAATGCCTTGAGAGCATCTCCACAGCAAATCTAGCCGTCACCTTTACAGCTTCTCATAATCATTATCATTCTAGGGAGTTAGTACTGTGTACTGAGCACTGTACTAAGCCATTCGTTCTTACAGGTAGATTTCTTTGATCTTCTCTATTGTGAATTCTGAAAGCACTTGCAGTCTTTGTTGTATAATTTACCACATCATAGCACTTCTAACTACCTGAAATGTATCAGGTATTTAGTTGTCCATTTGTTTATATTGTCTCTCTTCAGTGAAAATGTATGCTCCATGAGGACAGAGACTTTTTCACCTACACAGCTAGAGCCATAGTGTCTGACAAAGGGCACACATTAAGATAATGTGTTGGATAAATGAATACAGGTTAGGATTACATGGGTACTTTCTGTTACTTGATTTCATGTATATTACTCTTTTTCCAACGATAGTATGAGGTTCTTTAATTAGTATTAGGTCTTGGTGTTAGATCTTTTAAGTTTGTATGCCATAGTATCCCTAAATATAGCACTATTGTTCTTTAGTAAATGATTCGAAATTGTAGTACCAACTGGGGATCTCAAAAGATTGACTTGTTCTCTTTACAGAAAGGTAGATTTAAGGGTACAAATTGTGGGGAAAGGATAAATTTAAACCCTTAAGTGATTTTATTTATTTGTATTCTAATGCTACACTGAGCTGCACATTCAGCTAACTTGTTGAATATCTATATACACATACACACACACACAGACTTTCACATTTTGCATACTGATAATGTATTTTATTGGTTAGTATTCTAAAAGCAGGGAAAGTTCAATTTGCACTTAATTTCTAAATTAAGGTATATTTAAAACAAATATTTATATAATGTTAGAATATTTTTAAGCAAAGAAGTCAAAAATTGTTAATGACTGCTTATGGCTTTGTGAACTTAACTGTATCTTTTGTGTGTAGCAAGGAAGATGTTTAGTGTAAACAGTTTTGGATATGGCATAAGTTACTTAACCAGCTTTCTACTAGTTGACATTCAGTATTGGCTATTAACATTAATATTAATGTTAATAGCCAATACTGATATAGTTCTTTATATGCTAGGCACAGTTCTAAGAGCTTTACGTATATTAACTAATTTAATTGTCATAACAATCCTATAGAGTAAGTAATATTATCTTCATTTTACAGATAAGGAAACCAAGGCACAGATAGTTTAAGTGACTTGTCCAAGGTCATACAGCTTGTAAGTATTGAAGCCAGAATTTAAACCAAGACAGTCTGATTGAAGAGTTCACTCCCATAAAGTTTTTTTATAGATAATGTTGCAGCAAGCATACCTGTGTAGACGTATGCAAATGTATCTATCTGTAGGATTATTCCTAGGAGTAGAATTTCTGGGTAAAAAGATAAATGCATTTAAAATTTTGATGGATATTGCTAATTATCCTACAAAGGGATTGGTCTACAAACAGTGCATGCCTTTTGTTCTACACTCTTGCCAATATTGTTTTTTATTAATTTTTCCATTATTGCTAGTCTGAATGAAAAATAACTTTTGTTTAATTTGCATTTTTATGACTTATGAGTAAGGATAAGTGCATTTTTCTATATTCAAAAGGTAATTCCGTTTTTTTTTAATTCCCCATTTGTGTTCTTTACTCATTTCTATTAGATTGTTTTTATTGTTTGCCTTTTTATTGCAAATACAATACAGATGTGAAAAACCCCACACAAAATAAATATAAAGTTTATAAATTGTTATAAGACGAACACCTTTATCACCACGCAGATTAAGAAATAAAATTTTGATAATCACTTCGGAAGTCTCTCCATTTGACCCATCCCAATCAGAGCTCCCCATCTCCTTTTACCTCCTCTCTCCCTCCCTCCAAAAGTATTGGGTTGGCCAAAAGATTTGTTAGGTTTTTTCGCTACGATGGCCCTACTAACGCTTAGTTGTCTTTAACTTCATTTGAAACAATTTTGTTAGATTGTATTGTGACAGCTGTCATATCTGCGTGCATTTAAAAAAAAACTTAACAAAATTGGTGAATTTTTGTGTAGCCATTTTAATATTGAAGATGGAAGAAAAAAAGCAACATTTTTGCGTATCATGCTTTATTATTTCAAGAAAGGTAAAAACGCAACTGAAACACAGAAAAAGATTTGTGCAGTGTATGGAGAAGGTGCTGTGACTGATCGAACATGTCCAAAGTGGTTTGTGAAGTTTCATGCTGGAGATTTCTCGCTGGACGATGTTTCACAGTCGGGTAGACCAGTTGAAGTTGATAGCAATCAAATTGAGACATTGAGAACAATCAACGTCATACCACGCAGGAGACAGATGACCTACTCAAAATATCCAAATCAAGCATTGAAAATAATTTGCACCAGCTTGGTTATGTTAATTGCTTTGATGTTTGGGTTCCACATAAGTTAAGCGAAAAAAACCTTCTTGACCATATTTCCCCATGCGATTCCCTACTTAAACATAATGAAAACGTTCTGTTTTTAAAACAAATTGTGACAGGTGATGAAAAGTGGATACTGTACAAAATGTGTAACGGAAGAGATGGTGGGGCAAGTTAAATGAACCACCACCAACCACACCAAAGGCTGGTCTTCATCCAGAGAAGGTGATGTTGTGTATCTGGTGGGATTGGAAGGGAGTCCTCTATTAATGAGCTCCTTCCAGAAAACCAAACAATTAATTCCAGCAAGTACTGCTCCCAATTAGACCAACTGAAAGCAGCACTCGACAAAAAGTGTCCGGAATTAGTCAACAGAAAATGCATAACCTTCCATCAGGATAACACAAGACCGTATGTTTCTTTGATGACCAGGCAAAAACTGTTACAGCTTGGCTGGAAAGTTCAGATTCATCTGCCATATTCACCAGACGTTGCACCTTCAGATTTCCATTTATTTCGGTCTTTACAAAATTCTCTTAATGGGAAAAATTTCAATTCCCTGGAAGACTGTAAAGGCACCTGGAACGGTTCTTTGCTCAAAAAGGTAAAAAGTTTTGGGAAGATGGAATTATGAAGTTGCCTGAAAAATGGCAGAGGGTAGTGGAACAAAAGGGTGAATATGTTGTTCAATAAAGTTCTTGGTAAAAGGGAAAAATGTGTCTTTTATTTTTACTTAAAAACCAAAGGAACTTTTTGGCCAACCCAATAATTAATAGCCTGACTTTATAGTGATCACTTTTTTAGTTTTTTTTTTTTTCTTTTATGATTGGTTGTTGGTTTTTTCTTATTAATTTGTGGGCATTCATTATTCATTAAGGAAATTAGGTCTTGGGTGCCAAGTATATTACAAATTTCTTTCTTAAGTTTTTGGGTTTTAAATTTTAACTTTTTAATGATATCTTTATCTATTCGGAATTTTAAAAATTTTATACAGTGATTTTACTTAGTTTTGTCTAGAAAGGCCTTTCCTAATCCAAGATCTAAAAAATGTTTTCTCCCTGTTCTTTTTTATGGTTTGGATTTTTTGAGGGATGGAGGAGTAGTATAAAGATTGAGACGTATATCTAGGCTTATTTTTCCCCACAAATACTATGCGTTTGTTAAAAAGAATGAGGGAGGTGTGTATGGGCCAAAATATACCTGAAAAAAAAAAGCAGTATATATCATAGGTCTGTAAATGTATGACTCTAGAAAGGCTTTGTATTGTGTATCATTGTTCAATTGCCTATCTATGTGCTGATTGAACACTATCATAATTAGTATAGTTTTTAAATAAGTTTAACATGTGGTAAGGCAAGTCTTCCCATCTTAATCTTTATGAGGGTCTTGGCTGTTTTTGGTCATTTGCACATCCATATGAATTAGAATTAGTTTGTCAAGTGCCACAAAAACTTAGAATTTTGAAATAAGATTGAATAGATCAACTTGGGAGGAATTTACATCTTTACAATATGGAGTCCTCCAATCTATGACATATCTATTTACGTTTTTAAAAACTCTGTTGATAAGTCATAGATTAAGCAATATAAAATTTAAGTTTCATGTGAAAGAAGTATTTTTGGGGGGTGGGTTATTCTGGTTTGCATTTGGTGTTGTGGGATAGACATCCTCATTGTTTTTTATTGCTCTGTCCACCTCCTTAAAGTTACCCAACATTGAATCTTATGCCATCAGACTGTACCACCAATCATTTCTCCTTGCAGCAGTTATCTAGCAGGATTATGTCAGGCTCCTTCATTCCTTGAAGATTTTTAGCTCCTCTCCTGCAATACTGTTGTAATACTGTCACCCTCTCCAGCAATACTGTCGTAATTCTTGGTGATTTTAATATCCATATAGATGATCTTTCAAATAACCTGGCCTCTCTTTTTCTTGACCTCCTTTTCTCCAGTGGTTATATTCTCCATCTTAGCTACTCACTCCTCTGGTCATACCTGAGAGACTTTGTCATTCTTTTACTTTGTCTCTGTCTTCACCTATGCTGTTAAACTATAGAGGAAAACACACAACCATGTTCTACTTTCACTTTAAATTCATGACTACTAATCTCAAGTGGGCGTTTAATGTTATCTAGTAATCCTACTATTTTACCCTCTTCCACTCTCTTATATATCTATTTTATACATTTTTTTTGTTCTTAAATCTCCAATGCTTTTTCCCCATCTTCATTTATAGCTGATGACTTTAGTTACCATTTCATTAATAAAAGAGAAGCAATCCAAGTAGAACTTGCACAAGCTCCTACCAACACATTTATTCACCTACCTGTCTGTATCTGTGCCCCTAATATTCTGCCTACCTTCCCACTGAAATGGATGAACTGTATGTATATCTATCTTAAGCCAACCCCTCTACTCGTGTATTAGATCTAATTCTTCTCTTTCCTCTTCTTTCTCTTCAACATCAGCAATGTTTGCTTCTCTTACTGTATCATATAAAGATGCTGTATTTCCTCCTAACTTAAAAAAAGAAAAAGAAAAAACTCCACCCCATATCTCACTACAGCTGGTACCTCACTTCTCCTTCCCTTTAGAGAAAAAAATTCTTGAAAATGTTTTATGTACTGGATATGTCCAATTCTTTTTGCCTTCTATTCTCTCTTGAGTCTACTTCAGTGAGGCTTTCACTTCCACCATTCTCCTGAATCTACCGTTATGAAGGTTAACAATGACCTCCATTTTTGTTATTTACTTTAATGAAATTGTGTGACAAGTTACTCCAAAACTTATGTAATAGGAGTGGGGCAGGCGTGCAGCCATTGGGGCACGACTCTTAGCATGGCGGTTAGAGGTCCTGCTCCAGCAATGGTCAGTCTTGCAGTGGTCCTCACAGCAGAGAGTACAGTGCGAGGAGGACTGTGGGCTTCTCCCCAGACCCTCGGGCCTCAGGCTGGTGGGTGAGCTGGGGGGCCCAGGGACAGGCTAAGGGCTGTGTCCCATTGAGCACCAGAGCCCTCGCCCTGGCCACCCACTGGCCGGGCCCAGGCCTTGAAGCAGCAGTGAACCTCTGCCCTATCCCTACCTCCTCGACCTAATGGTGGTGGCAGTCTCCATGGGTCACGGTCCGAGGAACCTGGTTTGGATGGCCTGAGGAGCCTGAGGGCAGGTTGGGTACTGGGCACCTTGCTCCCTCAGTGATGATGGCTGGGCAGGGTCTGGGAACCTGGCCCTGAGGGCGCCGCCAGCTGAGATCTGTCTTTTCAGCCAGGCCTGGGCACTGGCGGGAGGGCCCAGACTGGGTGCAGGATGGACGCTCCTGGGCAGGATAACTGGCCTGCTCCTGGGCAGGATACACAGGATACACGCCCCCACACAGGGGGGCAGGATAACCCCCTTCTCTTAGCCAGGGCCTGGACCTCGGAGGGTGAAAGTTGAGCCTTGGGACCTTGCCCTCTCTTGTCAGAACAGAGAATAACGTTTGTTTTGTTGGAGGTTTACGGGAACATTGTGACCTGACCGTGACCTGACCTCAAGAACAAAGGACCTGACTTGAAGAAGTTTGCAACAACTAACCACACCCATCCCTCACCTTTCCTATAAAAGGGCTTTCCTGAAACTTTTCAGGGAGTTCCGGGTTTTTAAGGATAAGCCACCAGTCTCCTTGCATGGCCCCACAATAAACCTTTCTCTGCTCCAAACTCTGACGTTTTGGTATTGTTTGGCCTCACTGTGTGTCGGGCACACAGACTTGCATTCATTAACAGAGATGTAAAACAACCATTTATTGTGCTCAGTGATTCTTGCATCAGGAGTTCAGACAGGACATAGGAGGGACAGCTTGTCTCTGCTCCACAATGTCTGGGTTCATATCTAGAAGACTCAAAGCCTGGGGGCTGAATCATCAGAAAATTTGTTCACACGTGTGTCTGATGGTTGATGCTAGCTTTTGGCTGGGAACCGCAGTTCCTTTCAGTGTGGGCTTCTCCAAGTGGTCCCTTTATTTGTGCTAGTTTGGGCTTCCTTATAGGATGGCTGGGTTGCAAGTGTGAGTATTCTGAGAGAGAGACAGATGTAAGCCTTTTATGACTTAGTCTTGGAAGTCATGTGACATCACTTTCATTGTATTCTATTCATATAAGTAGTCAGAAAGTCATACTCAGGTTCAAGGGGGAGGGTAAAGAGGCTCTGCCTCTAGTTGGGGAGTGACAACCTGAAATATTGCTGACTATTTTTGGAAAATACAGTCCCTTATCCATATTGCCAAGTAAATTGTCAATTCTCTGTTTTTATCTTATTTGACCTATCACTAGTAGTTGATAGTTCATCACTCCTTCCTTGAGCACTGATCTTGGATTTCAGGATATCATACTCTTTTTTTCCTTTTACCTTACGCGTCACTCCTTCTCAGACTATTTAGGTCACTCCTTCTCAGACTATTTCCTCATCTCTTCAGTCTCTCCAGGTCTGGAACTCTTCTCATTTCTATCTGTACACTCTTCCTTTTCTGATCTCACCTAGCCTCATGGCTTTAAATATCTGTATGGGGATGACTCTCAAATTCTAGCTCGAAACTTTCCCATGAACTGCAAACATGTATATCCAGTTGCCTAAATAGCAGCTCCACTAATAGACACCTTAAATTTAGCACGTCCTGAACTGGATTCTTAATTAGCATCACCTCATGCCTTGCTGAATCTGTTTCTTCTATCATCTTCCCCATCTCAGTAACTGGCAACTCCATCTTTCCAATTGCTTAGGCCCAAACTTTTAAAATAATAATTGATTCATCTCTTTCTTTGACACTCTATAAACAGACTGTTAGGAAATCCTTTTGGCTCTATCTTGGAAATATATTTAGAATTGGACATTTTGTACTCTCTCAATATTATCCTGGTCCCCATCTTACTTGGATCATTGCAGTAACTTTCTAACTGGTTTTCCTACTTCTCTCCTTACTGGCTGTAGTTATCCAGAGTTATAATGTTAAGATACAATTCAAATCATGTCATCCCTCTGTTCAAAACCCTCTAATCACTTAACATCCCAGCCTATGTCGTTAAAATGACTTGCAAAGCCCACATGATCTCATCCTTATTATCTCTCTGACTTCATCTTGTATTCTCTGCCTTACTCTGCTCTAATCACAGTGGCTACTTTAATGCTTTAGGACACAGCAGTCATGTTCCTTCCCCAAGGCCTTTGTACTTACATTTCCCTCTGCCTGGAGCCTCTTTCCCTAAATATCCACATGTCTTACATCCTTCTCTCCTTCATGTTTTTGCTAAGTTGTCAACCTCTCATTGACCTTATATGACCACCTTATGTAAAATTACATTGCCCCTGTCTGAGCACTCCCTGTGTTTCTTCCTTGTCTTGCTTTTCTTCATTGTACTTACAAATTATTTGATATGCAACACTATATTTTTAAAATCTTTTTATTTATAGCTTCTTTATATTTGTTTTAATCTTTTTAGTTTATTCTGTTTTCCTCACCTAGAATGTAAGCTCCATGGTTGGAGGAATTTTTGCCTATTTTCTTCACTGTTACATCATTAGCTCCTAGGTGAGTATCTGACAGGTAATGGGTATTCAACAAATATTATTAAATGAATATTTTTTACTTTAGTTTTTCTTACAAGGCTAAGAAAATCACAAGGCCCATGTCAGTGAATCAGCAACATCTAGATCCAGATAGTACTACAGATGTGGAAGATGTTACAGATGCTGAAGAAGAACTTATTAAAAAATGTGAAGAAATGTGGAAAGATATGGAAGAAGTAAGTATCAAGACATAAAAGTGATATCCCAATTACTTACTATAAGATTGAATTCCATTTCAATAATAGACTTAGGAAAGAAATAATTATGCTGGATTCTGAAAGCCATTATATGATAAATAGTTATATATTTTTTAGACCTATAAGCATTCATTTAAGAAACTTTATACTAGGTGAGCTGTAGAAAGAGAAAAAATTATGGCAGTCCCTACCCTGAAGGAGATTATCATCTAATGGAGGCAATAACAAATAATATTAGAAGTGTGGTGGTAAAGTTCAAAGACTATACTTAGGAGGAGTACTAAGCCTAGACTGAAGGGGCCAAAGATAGCTTTCTTAAAGAGGAAATAACTGAGTTCATTTCTAAAGAATAAAAAGGAGTTAGCCTGTGAAAGTGGAAGAGGTATACAAAGCAGAAAGAACAAAATATTTAAGTGTTGGGAGAGTTTAGAGAACTCTAAGTAGAATAAAAGGATCATAAACATGAAGTGACCTGATGAGATATCTTGATTGAGAAAATAACTGGTGGTTTTGAAGAAGATGGAATGCAGAAGAGTGAGACTATACAAAGAAAGAATATTTAGGAGTCTCTAGTAGTAGTCCTGTAAGAAGTACTGAAGCCTAAGTCTTGTCATTGCAAATAGAAAAATGGATTCAAGAGATGCTAAGAAGTTTGGACCAAAAGGACCTGGAGGTTAATTGTTGTGAAATGGGGAGGGGGAATTACACATAGTTTCAGGTTCCTGGTTTGGGCTATTGAGTGGTTGGTGAGGTTATTTCCCAAGATAGAGAATATAAAGGGGGAGAACACATACTTATGGAGTTTGAGTGAAAATATGAATTAATTTAGAAAATGTTGTGTTTGAAGTATATGTACATTTTCTGAGTTACTGGGGTAGAATCACTTCTGGTGCACTATAGTATGCTGGTAAAAATTTGTTTTACTTAAAATAGTGTAATGTATAATATAGGCCACAGACGTTTTTTTACATCCTATTCTTCCCAGTAAGGTTTCAGATTAAGGCAGGTTAGTGGGGGTTTTTTCTTTTAAAAAAAATATTTTTTTAACATATATCCTTGCTACTCTGTATCGTTACTGTATTTTCAAGATAATATGTATTGCTTTTGAAATTTTTTCAATATAGAAATTTGAATTAAAAAAAGTGAAAATTTTTTTTGATGGGAAAATACTGCACCTTGAAATAAGCACAAATAAAATTTAAATTGCCCATATTTTTACTCAGATATAATCACTATTAACAATTATGGATTTTTTTTTTTAATGGCATAGTAGCAATGTTTCCTGATGGCTTTATTTTCTTATGATCTTAACTATCTTCTTACCTCTTTTGTTATCTTTCTGTAGTGTTTGCCCCCTTGTTCTTTTATTTCCCATTTTTCCATTATCTAGTTTCTAATTCACCCTAGCTATTAATTTTTGTTTTTGTTTTTCTTATGCTCATCTTTTCATTCTGTGTTGAGTTAAGCATCCACTTGTACTTTTGATGTGTTCACGTTGGGTCCTATTTGGCTGCCTTCCTGATCCTCTTGCTTAGGAAGTAAAGAATTTAAACAAACTCTTCTCGTATATCAGATATTTGTATATTGTTTTAGAGGAATATTACATTGGTATAAAAGGACAAGGAAAAGGAATTGTTTGTGGTGTATAGTGTGTGACTTGCTTTTCTTTACTTTTTAAATCAAGTGTCAGAACAAATTATCGCTTGTTGGAACTGAGACACTCACTGATTCAAATGCTCAGGTATGATTCTTTTTGCTTTTCCGAAAAGTAGGTAAGTGGAATTTATTGTTTTAGATAAGAAGTGTGTCATCTATATTTATGCCAAGTATAATAGCTTTGTTAAACCTGTGTGCTTAATGATTTGGAAAATTTTCTACTCTTTCTGATTTAAGAGGAGTATTCTAAAAACTTTTTGAATAATCTGTTATAAATAAATTCTTTATTATTTATCTTTTAACAACTACACATACATTCAACTTTGAGTGAATTGCTCATTGTCTGCTATTATGATACCGTGTTAAAAATTAGAACAAAGACTGTCCTACTTTGTGTTAGGTGCAGTAGCCACAGTTATTTTACTGTCTGTGTGGAATCTTAACTGATTTTACCCTAAGCTTAATAAAAGGATTAAAATATTCATTTCAAAATGCAAAGACCTATGGAATTGGTTTAGAGATACACCAGTGGTTCAGTGCAACAGATTAAGAATTTAAAATATGACAAAGATGATAGTTCCAATCTTTGGGAAAGGGATGAATTAGTTAATAAATGATAGTGGTACAACTGTATATCCATCTGGGAGAAAATAAAATTGGACTTCTATCTTTCATTATATAAACATAAATTCTGGATGAATTGCTATGAAAATCTTACAAGAAAAGCTGGAGACTATTTGTGCAATCTAGTTAGAGACCAGGGGAAAATGTCTTGGCTGATAATAGAAATTTAGACACAGTAAAAGAAAACTTAGATACATTTGACCATAAAAAAAGTTAAAAATGTTTTAGTGATAAAAATTCTAAGAACAGATTTAAATATACAAATAATTCCAATGAAAGTTCTCCAAAACTAGTGGGAGCATGTCAAAAGACATCGGAACCAATTGAAGGCACTTGGCTGTCCAAATTTAGTATCATGTGAGCATTAAAAGAAATAATGGCTTCAATTGATTATAATGATGTGAAAACATAAAAATCTATGAGCATAATGATACTCAGTAATAAATGAGAATGAGAGAGAAAGAGGAAAAAACTAATTTGTCACTTTTGGAAGTGCCTATTACACCAGATCTTTAAAAATTGGTGATAAAAAATTAAGCCATCTTTTATAAAAAGCTTTTTATCCATCAATAAATAGTGTTCTTTTGTACAGGGTAAAACTGAATATTTTATTTGGAAAAATATTGTACAATAAATAAATAATTATCTGGTTTTCTTGGGAAATGTGGTCCTTATGTTGTAGAAATTGAGACCTACTGAATCAGAGTCACTAGGGATGAAGCCTGTAAGTTTCCTGAATGATTTTCAGGCAGTAAGCCAAACACTTGGTTTTGAGGGAAGTGCTTATGTAGTTGTAGATAATCAGTATCCTGAGATAGTCAATAATAACATTATCTAAAGAATCCACAAAATGTCTTTTCCTATTTTGTTAGAGATCCCTAATATTCCTCCCAGGTTTGATGATTCTCTAGGAACACTCACAGTACTCATAGTCATACTCATGGCCGGGATTTATTGCACTGAAATGATACAGAGTAAAATCAGCAAAGGGAAAAGAAGCATGGGTTGAAGTTCAGAGGAAACCAGGCACAAGCTTTCAGGAGCCTTTCCCAGTGGAGTCACACAAGACGTGCTTAATTACCCCAATGAGTTGTGACAATGAGTGTGAAATGTTGTCTACCAGGGAACCTCATTAGAGACTCAGAGCCCAAAGTTTTTTGTGGGGGGTAGTCACATAGGCACCCCTTGCCTAGCAGTTATCAAAATACCAGACTCTCAGGAGGAAAGCAGGTGTTTAGCATAAATTGTATTTTCTCACACTTTAGGCACAGAGAGCCACTCTTGTGAGTTAGGTTGGTGGGAACCTTCTGAAGCCAGATGCCAGCCAAGGGCCAACCTTCCAAGCAGGCCTTTAAGCATAATTTCAGGCTTGCTTTGTTAACTCTTTTTGGCATATCTGTTAACTTCCAAACTTCAATATTAAAACTCAATCCATTTTCCAAAGCAAGAAGTTAGATATTTAAATGAGAAAATGGCAGGATTTCTCAAACATGTGTGTTTAAATCACTTTAGAAATACTACTGTTATTTTGTTTTTCAGAAAGGGTTTAATTTTATATAAGTATCAGAAATAATTTGGGTGTTTGCTTTAGCTGGGCTTTAAAAGGTAAGAGCTGAGTTTCGTCAGTATAGTATGAGGTTAAATTACAGTTTTTTAATAGGTTCAAAGATAAGTATCTGTAATTTTATATATTTCAATCTAATATGTCAGGAAAAGTGATATAGACACCTTATCATTATGATAGTTTTGCCTAGTTTAAATAGTACTTTTTAAGTATTTGTTATCCTTTTCTAGTAGTAATAATAATAATTAACATTTATAAATCACTTTATAGTTCACAAAAAACTTTTTTACATTCTTATTTAATTATCTCTAAAAAAATAATGTTAAACTCCTTTTTGGTAAAAATTTTAATACCTGTAAATGCATTTTTATATAATTATATAAATCTTTCAAAGAGACTAGGATTTTCTTCTCTGACTGTTCAACAGCCAGCGTTATGATCCAGAGCAGGGTCTTTGAGCTCTCCGCTCTGCATCATAAAAATTTGTTAAAAAAGAGTACTTGGTGTCCTTTTAGTATAAATATTACAGGAATACCTATTGCATTTTTGAAGTGTGAATTTTTGATCTGTTTGTCTATGTATAAAAATTATATAGAGGAGATAAAAAATGTTCTGAAATTTAAGCATGCGTAAGTTTTAATTTTATGGTCTAATCAGGCAAGAGATTTATCACACAGATTTATAATTATCAAATTTACAATGATTGGAATCACCTAATATTAGAAACATTTATCCTAATTTATTTTTGGCTAAAGGGGTACACAGTTTACAAACTATTGTGTAGTAAAACTGGTTTTTATATGTGATTTGTGGAACCAGTCTCATTTTATAATTGTCTTTATATAAGTATTGATATTTAAACTTATTTTTAACTGCTCAGCTTAACATACTTGCAATTTTTCTGAAAGTGCATAGAAAGGAAAAAAAAAAGCATATTTAAAGCAAATTTGTTTAAAAAATGTTGGCAAGAAATAACATTCTTTTTTTAAAAGAATATTAATTTAGGGAATAAACTTAATGTACTTAGGTTTTTTTAGGTTGAATGGAGAAGTTAGAATTGATCATTTTTAATACTGTATTGCTGGTGTAATGGCAATTTATAAGCCATTTAAAGGAAAATTCTGTTAGGAGTGATAATTTTTTTATAGTTTAGATTGCTATTATGTTAACCATTTATGTTAGGAACTTGTGTTAAAGTATTAAGACTGTCTACACTTTCGTCTATGAATAAGTATGAATATTCCACAAGAAATGACTTTGTTTTATTCTCTTGTTCTTTTTTTTTTAATAGCTGTCATTATTAATTATGCAAGTGAAATGTTTGACTGCTGAACTCAGTCAATGGCAGAAAGAAACTCCTGAAAGTAAGATTCTTATTTTTAGGCTTATATTTTTGTAAACAAATTAATGGTGAATTAATTTAATGATCACAAGAAGAATTCAAGGTCCATTTACCCTCTTGAAATTGCCTAATTTCCATTGCTATTAGGAAGTCACCTTATTTTTCTTTTTTTACACACATTATTTCATACTTCATTATTATTATAGATGAACATATCTGTCTCACATTAGAATATAGTAATCTTGATTATGGAGATTTTATTACAGCCATCACTGTATCCTCATAGACACTGTTTTATGTGCTCAGTAGAAACTGTAAATTGTTTCTTAATGAATGAAACTTACCTAGTGGAAGAGAGAAATTATTTTAGATACTTACTTACATAAGGGCCACATAGATTTTATGTTGCCTTTTGACTTGTCCAACTGAGGCCAACTATATTTTTGCCTTTGGTTGAGCAATAGAAAATGGCTTAAAGGGGACTTCCCTGCTGGTCCAGCGGTCAAGACACCACACTCCCAATGCAGGGGTCCCAGGTTCAATCTCTAGTCAGGGAACTAGATCCCGCATGCTGCAACTAAAGATCCTGAATGCCTCATCTAAAGATCCTGCATCCTGCTATGAAGATCCCGCATGCCACAGCTAATACCCGCTGCAGCCAAATAAATTAAAAAAAAAAAAAGCCTTAAAAATCTGTAGTTATAATACCCAACTAGGAGATATTTTTCTATTATTAAAGCCTACATTCCTTTATGTGGTATGTATGTCTGTATTTGGTCTTATATATGGATTGTACCCTCTTTTTTCATTTACGTCTCCCTTCTGCTTTCTCCTGCCCCTCTGTCCTCTTTCTTTTAGGTGCCCCCCATCCCTTCTTAGTTTACTCTCCATTCTCTATCCCAGTTATTAGGATTCTTTTCTCCTCATTCTCTTCCCAATTTTATCTGCATTCTTGTTTTAAACTACTATATTCATGCCAATGTCCACCATTGTTTTGTGTCTTCACTACCACCTAGTAGTCTTTTTTTTTTTTTTTTTTGGCTGCGTTGGGTCTTCGTTGCTGCGCATGAGCTTTCTCTAGTTGCAGCGAGTGGGGGCTACTCTTCGTTGCAGTGTGCTGGCTTTTCATTGCGGTGGCTTCTCTTTTTGCCGAGCTCGGGCTCTAGGTGCACAGGCTTCAGTAGTTGCAGCACACAGGCTCAGTAGTTGTGGCGCACAGGCTTAGTTGCTCCGCGGCATGTGGGATCTTCCCGGACCAGAGCTCGAACCCATGTCCCCTGCATTGGCAGGCGTATTCTTAACCACTGCACCACGAGCGAAGTCCTCGCCTTGTAGTTTTTTTAATTTCAGCACATCAGATAGGTATGTATATACAATTTTGATTTTAATTTGCATTCAACTGTTTATCTTATTGCCTCCTCTAGCATTATATTGGGCATCTCAAAGACTGCTCATACTCTGCTATTAAAATGTTGGTGTTCTCCAGTTGACTGTGTTCAGCGATTTTTGCTTCTTACTCTATATGCTATTTCAACATTATATTTTCTGCTCCTGTTTTTATGGGTTATATCTGTATTAATGACTTCTATATTAGTTTGCTAGTGCTGCCATAACAAAGTAGCATGACTGAGTTGCTTAAACAACAGATTTTTTTTTCCTTCACAGTTCTGGAGGCTAGAAGTCCAAGATCAAGGTGTTGGCAGGGTTGGTTTCTTCTGAGGCCTCTCTCCTTGGCTAATAGATTATCATCTTTCTGTGTCTTCACATGGTTACCTGTCTGTGTTCTAATCTCTTTGTACAGGAATGCCATTCATAATGGAGTAAGGCCCAACCTGATGACCTTGTTTTAACTTAATTACCTCTTTAAAGATCCAGCCCCAATATAGTCACATTTTGAGGTACTGGAGATTAGGGCGTCAAAATCTGATTTTGGGTCGGGTGGGAGAGGGTAGGGGGTTAGGGAGAGGACACACAATTTCCACAACTTTCAAGTCTGTGTATCCAAACCAGACTTCTCTGTAACATCACACTTACATATCTTTCTACCTTCTAGACTTCTTTTCCAAATTATTCTACAGATGCCTCAGATTCATGAACTGATTGCCATTCCCTGACACATTGAATGGAATCTATTTGATCAGCTACAAATTTAAGAGTCCTTTTAGATTCTTCTAGATTTTCCCATTTCACATATAGCTGGTCGTTAAATATTGAGCCCTACTGCCACAGATTTACTTTAGCCCTTTATCACCAATCCACTAGTTTGTTAAAATAGACTTTTTACCTCTTGATCAAGAATTTTTTTTATTAATTTTAGAAATTTTCAAACTTAATGAAAAGTTGAAAGTCCAGCTTCATTCTTTTGCATGTGTATTATCTAGTTTTCCCAGCACCATTTGTTGAGAAAACTGTTCTCTCCCCCATTGAACTGTCCTGACACCATTGTCAAAAATCAATTGATGGTGGGGGGGGAGGCGGGGGGGGAGTGTGATGAGTTGGGAGATTGGGATTGACATATATACACTAATATGTATAAAATGGATAACTAATAAGAACCTGCTGTAAAATAAATAAATAAAATTCAAAAAATCAAAAAAAATCAATTGATCATACAGTGAGGATTTTTAAAAATATTTATTTATTTAATTTATTTTTTTGTCTGTGTTGCATCTTTGTTGCGGTGTGCGGGCTTCTCTCTAGTTGTGGCCTATGGGTTTTCTCTCTCTAGTTGTGGCACGCGGGCTCCAGGGCACATGGGCTCTGTAGTTGTGGCATGTGGGCTCCAGAGTGTGTGGGCTCTGTAGTTTGAGGCACGTGGACCCTCTCGTTGAGGCACTCTAGCTCAGTAGTTGTGGCCTGCTGGCTTAGTTGCCCCGCGGCATGTGGGATCTTCCTGGACCAGGGCTCGAACCTGCATCCCCTGCACTGTAAGGCAGATTCTTTACCACTGGGCCACCAGGGAAGTCCCTACAGTGAGGATTTTTATTTCTGGGCTCTCTATTCTATTGGTCTATATCTCTGTCTCTATGCCAGTAGCACACTGTTTTGATTATTGTAGCTTTGTAGTAAGTTTTGAAATTAGGAAGTATGAGACTTCCAAATTTGTTCTTCTTTTTCAAGATTGTTTTGGCTATTTGCAGTCCCTTGAGATTCCATGTGAATTTTAGGATGGATTTTTCTATTTCTACAAAAACATCATTGGGATTTTGATAGAGATTACATTGAATCTGTAGATTGCTTTGGGTGTTATTGACATCTTAATAACATTAAGTCTTAACAGTCCTTGAACACAGGATTTTTTTTCTTTTCATGGGTGTGTCTTTAATTTCTTTCAGCAACATTTTGTAGTTTTCAGCATATAAGTTCTTTGCCTTCTAAATTAAATTTGTTCTTGAGTATTTTATTCTTCTTGATGCTATATGTCAAGGAATTTAAAATTTTTATTTTTCTTATTTTCATAATCTTTTACATACAGACCTTGTACTGCCAGCACTGAACACACTGACCTGTTGGTCAAATACCCACCTTGCTTAAGGTTGCAAATCCCATACACTGCCACACTGGAAAGATTATTAAAATCTTTATATTCTTAGAGCCTGTCATATTGTATCGGTTGAAATGATTGTTTTAACATTGAAGTGCTACTTTTGGCCACACTCACCAAGAGGGAGATTTTTGAACTTTATGTTTTTAGAATCCTTTTCATTGTATAGCCATCCTAGGGCTACCTATAATTAGTTCTAATACAGGGCCTATGAAGTACATAGCTCTTTTCTATTAGAAAACCCTCTAGAATGGCAAATAGCTTAGAAAGTTTTCAGTAGCATATCATTTGAGAAATTTAAATAGCACTTTATTAAGAAAGATAAACTTTTCTTAGTATGAGTTGAACTTTTCTAAGTATAAGGGATTTGATTTTGCTATGTAAATTAATTAAGGAATATTAGTTTATACTCATTAGACTGGCAAAAATTTTAGAAGAGTTTATAGTATCTTTTGCTGTTTTTTGTTCATTGCTTCTAGAAAAATTAAAAAAAAGAATCTAGCATCCTGTTTTAAAATTCAAAATACACATTTCCTTTTATGAAATTCACTTTCTGAGAATCTATCCCACAGGAATGAGAGCACCAATATATAAAGACATAAATAAAAGAATGCTTCCTGTGTCGTTGTTTTTTGAGGCTAAAAACTAGACACAAAGTCAATGCTTAATCAGTAGTGAAATCCCTGAACACATTTGGTGTATTTACCCTGCGGAATATTATGCAGTGATTTAAAATTATGAATTAGACTTACACCAGATGAATATACAGGATTTCCATGGGGTTTTTTTTGGGTGAAAATAAGAATAATGTATATGATATTATCTCATTCTTGTAAAACCAGCAATAACAAAATTAATAACACTTGCATGTATATGTACAAATATGTACAAATATGTATATATGTATGCATAGAATCATGTAACCACAGAAATATTTAAGGAACACACTGTAGATTATTAATTTTGTTTTTGATGGATTGGGAAAATAAAATGAGAAAAGAAAAAGACACGGAAAATAAAATGCATAAATATCACATTTGTCTAAAATGATATATAAGTTGGCTATATAAGATGTTAAATTTAAAAATTTCATAAAAACTGTACACATCTCATAAAAAGTTCTGTAATATATAAATGGAAAGGGAAAGGGGTATCTCAGAAACCACGAAATCAAATTCTTGATTTTTGAGAGTTAACTAAGCATATGTATAATTTTGATTTGTTTTGTTCCTGTAGTGATTCCACTGAATGAAGAAGTTCTGGTAACATTAGGAAAAGAAGAGGTAAGTTACTGAATTTATAGTAATCCAAAATAACTTATAACTAGAAGTGTTTTGGATAAGCTCATGCCATAACGAGTAAGATGAAACCACTTTAAAACTGTATTAATTATGTTTTATTGAACAGGATATTTTAGATGATTTGAATTTTGAATTAAATATGTAAAACTTACTCTTGTACTTAATTTTTAGTTGATTAAACTCTTCATAATAACAGCAAAAAGGTTAAACATAGCTAAATGATCATACATGTATATCTGTCCTCAAAACTTAACATAAATGTCAATAAAGATTTTTTAAAGTGTCAGTTTATTAGATCAAAGTATAGGAGAGAAGATAGAGGCAAAGAAGAATTTTAAACAAGGTTGTAGAGCATGGAAATAGATAAGTATCTGTGTTCCAAGAGACAGAAGTAACGATGACAAGAGAGATTATCTGCCCTACAGAACTTAAGAGAAAGGCTTTGAATTTGAAGGAACCTCGTACTTCAAAATTCAGGGTTCAAGTGTGGAGCTAAAAACGAGATTTTTTTAAAGTAAGAACAGACTACTAGACCTTCTCCCTCTCTCTTTTGCAATCAAGAGGCTAACTTTTACCCACACACCTAAAAACTGGAGGTATATGGTGTGGAGACATTAAACTATTGAGGAGGTATATGGTGTGGAGACATTAAACTATTGAGGCTTTGGACTCAGCACACCAAGTTGGGTGCTTAGTAGGGGTGGTGTGAGGTCAAAAGTCAGAAAGTTCAAGTTAACATTTTTATACTGTGTGGTGAAGTACCAGCTTCTTCCCTTGATCTATCTCCAGGGGTCCTACAGTATGGTATAAAAGTAGCTTCAGACTGGAGATAAAATAATCTCTGGAAAATCTAAATGGCCCGAGAAAAAAGGTCTATAAGTATTAATATATGGGGATTCCCAGTGAAAAGCAGGATGGCCATCCATCAAAAAGCCATTTATAAACAAAGTTTGTTTTTGAGTTTTAAATGAGAATACCAACTTTTATTCAACATAGTGTTGGAGGTCCTAGCCACAGCCATCAGACAAGAAAAAGAAATAGAAGGAATCCAAATTAGAAAGGAAGAAGTAAAACTGTCACTGTTTTCAGATGACATGATTCTATACATAGAAAATCCTAAAGACACTACCAGAAAACTACTAGAATTCATCAATGAATTTGGTTAAGTTTCAGGATACAAAATTAATATACAGAAATATGTTGCATTTCTATACACTAACAATGAACTACCAGAAAGAGAAATTAAGGAAACAATTCCATTTACCATTGCATCAAAAAGAAACCTAGGAATAAAGCCACCTAAGGAGGTAAAAGACCTGTAATCAGAAAACTGTAAGACACTGATGAAAGTAATTGAAGGTGACACAAACAGATGAAAAAGATATACCATGTTCTTAGATTGGAAGAATTAATATTGTTAAAATGGCCATAACTTCCCAAGGCAATCTACAGATTTAGTGCAATCCCTATCAAAATACCAATGGCATTTTTCACAGAACTAGAACAAAAAAAATCTTAAAATTTGTATGGAAACACAAAAGACCCCCAATAGCCAAAACAATCTTGAGAAAGAATGGAGCTGGAGGAATCATGCTCCCTGACTTCAGACTATGCAGCAAAGCTACAGTAATCAAAACAGTCTGGTCCTGGCACAAAAACAGACACATAACTCAATAGAACAGAATAGAGAGCCCAGAAATAAACCCACACACTTACGGTCAATTAATCTACAGCAAAGGAGGCAAGAATTTACAATGGAGAAAAGACAGTCTCTTCAATAAGTGGTGCTGGGAAAACTGGACAGCTACATGTAAAAGAAGGAAATTAGAACATTCGCTAACACCATATACAAAAACTAAAGATGGATTAAAGACATAAGTGTAAGACCAGAAACCATAAATCCCCTAGGAGAAAACTTAGGCAGAACACTCTTTGACATAAATCATAGCAATATTTTTTTAGATTTGTCTTCTCAAACAAAGGAAGTAAAAACAAAAATATACAAATGGGACCTTATTAAACTTAAAAGCTTTTGCACAGCAAAGGAACCATCAACAAAATGAAAAGACAACATACTGAATGGGAGAAAACATTTGCAAATGCTATGACTGATAAGGGGTTAATATCCAACATATATAAACGACTCACAACTCAACATCAAAAAAACAAACAAGCTGGGACTTTCCTGGCAGTCCAGTGGTTAAGACTCCATGCTTCCACTGCAGGGGGCATGTGTTCAATCTCTGGTTAAGGAACTAAGATCCTGCATGCCATGTGGTGTGGCCCCCACAAAACAAAACAAAACAAAAACAAGCCAATTAAAAACTGGGCAGAAGTCCTGAATAGACATTTTTCCAAAGGGGACATTCAGATGACCAATAGGCACGTGAAAAGAGGCTCAGTATCGCTAATCATCAGGGAAATGCAAGTCAAAACCACAATGAGGTAACACCTCACACCTGTCAGAATGACTGTTGTCAAAAAGAACACAAATAACAAGTGTTGGTGAGGATGTGGAGAAAAGGGAACCCTCATACACTGTTGGGAATGTAAATTGGTGCAGCCTCTGTGGAAAACAGTATGGAGTTTTCTCAAAAAACTAAAAATAGAACTGCCATATTACCCATAAATCCCTCTGCTGGGTATATATCAAAAAAAAAAAAAACCACTAATTCAAAAAGATACATGCACCTCATTGTTCATAGTAGCATTATTTACAGTTGCCAAGATATGGAAGCAACCTAAGTGTCCATCAACAGATGAATGGATAAGGAAGATGTGGTGTATATATGTAATGGAATACTACTGAAGCATAAAAAAGAATGCAGTTTTGCTGTTTACAGCAACATGGATGGACTTGAAGAGCATTATGCTAAGTGAAAGAAGTCCGGCAGAGAAAGACAAATACTGTATGATATCACTTATATGTGGGATCTAAAAATATACAACAAACTAGTGAATATCACAAAAAAGCAGACTCACAGATACAGAGAACAAACTAGTGGTTACCAGTGGAGAAAGGGCAGCGGGGAGGGGCAATATAGGGGTAGGGAATTAAGAGATACAAACTATTAGGTACAAAATAATCTACAAGGATATATTATACAACAGAGGGAATATAGTCAATATTTTATAATAACTATAAATGAAGTATAACCTTTAAAAATAAAACTAAATAAAAAATACAAAAAACTAGTGAATATAACAAAAAAGAAACAGACTCAGAGATATAGACAACAAACTAGCAGTTATCAGTGGGGAGAGGGAAAGGGGAAGGGCAATATAAGGGTAGGGGATTATGAGGTACAAACTGTCATGTATAAAATAAGCTATAAGGGGACTTCCCTGGCAGTCCTGTGGTTAAGACTCTGCACTTCCACTGCAGAGGGACGTGGGTTTGATCCCTGATTGGGGAACTAGGATCCTGCATGCAGTGCGATGCGGTGGGGGGCAGTTGGGGGGAAGCTATAAGGATATATTGTACAACATAGGGAATGTAGCCGATATTTTATAATAATTATAAATGGAATATAATCTTTAAAAATTGTGAATCACTATATTTTACACCTGTAACATACGGTATTGTATGTCAACTATACTTCAATTAAAAGAAAATGTTGAATGGCCAGCCGATGATCATTGACATTTGTGAAATGCCTCCAAATGGAAAGGCGGAAACCCAAAACAATTGATGAAGATGACTCTTAAGAAAATAGAGGCAATTCAGGGAACAAAGAGAATTTAATAAAATAATATCTTCCTAATTTGATTAACTCTATTTTATCAAGTTTTATTTTAAGGCAGCAGTCCCCAACCTTTTTGGCACCAGGGACCAGTTTCGTGGAAGACAATTTTTCCACAGACCGGGGTTGGGGGTGGGATGGTAATGTGAGCATTGGGGAGCGATGGAGAGTGGCAAAGAAGGAAGCTTTGCTTGCTCACCCACCGCTCACCTCCTGCTGTGCAGTTCCTGTACGCAGCCCGGGGATTGGGGACCCCTGTTTTAAGGTTTGTGCTCAAATATAAGAAATACTTGTCCAACTTAAGGTCACAAAGACTTTCTTGCCATTTTTTTTTTTTTTAGAAATTTTAATATTTTAGGTTTCACATTTAGATCTATGATCCATTTTAGAATAACGTTTGCATGTGGAATGAGTTATTGATAAAGGTTCTTTTTTTTTATGTAGATACTAATTATTCTAACATAAATTGTTGAAAAAACTATCTTTTTCTTTTGAATTTCCTTTGCATATGTGTTGAAAATTAATTGATCATATATGTGTGGATCTATTTCTAGACTCTCCATTTGTTCTCCATCCTATGTGGTGGATATATCTTTTCCTTTGTTCTGTATTTCTGTCTTTAGGCCAATACTGTGTTGGTTTGTTTAGTGAAGCTTTGTAATGTCTTGAAATTAAGTAGTATGAGTTCTCTAACTTTGTTTTTTACCAAAATTGTTTCATATTTTCATATAAATTAGAGTTGGCTTGTCATTCTATCCCATAAAGAAGCTTACTGGAATTTTGACTGAGATTGCCCTGAATCTATAGTTCAAATTGAGGAGAAGAGACATATTGAGTCTCAGTCCAGACCCATGAGCACTATATAGTCTCTGCATTTATTTAGGGCTCCGTTTATTTGTTATTTAAAAAATTTATCTCACCAATGTTTTGTAATTCACTATATCAACAGACTAAAAAAGAAAAAAAGCATTTTATCATTTCAATAAATTCAGAAAGAATAAGTGACAAAATTCCATATTAATTCATGATTCAAAAAAAGACTTTATAAATTGTGATAGAAGTGTGCAGGTCTTGAGGGACTTCCCTGTCAGTCCAGTGGTTAAGACTCTGCGCTTCCACTGCAGTGGGCACAGGTTCAATCCCTGGTCGGGGAACTAAGATCCTGCATGCCACAAGATGCGGGCAAAAAAAAAAGAAAAAAGAAAAAAGATGTGTGCAGGTCTTGTATATGTTTGTCAGATTCATCCCTTTAGTATTTCATATTTTTGGTGCTATTAAAATGGTATTCTTTTTTAAAATTTCAATTTCCAATTATTTATTGCTGGTACATTCAAATACAATTAATATTTATATGTCGATCTTTTATCTAGTGAACATGATAAACCCCTTTATTCTAGTAGCTTTTTTGTAGATTATGTAGAATTTTCTTTTATATTTAATTAATTTATTTATTTATTAATTTTTAAATTTATTTGGCTGCATGGGGTCTTTAGTTGTGGCAGGCAAACTCTTAGTTGCAGTATGCATGTGGGATCTAGTTCCCTGACCAGGGATCAAATCCAGGACCCCTGCACTGGGAGCACAGAGTCTACACCACTGGAACACCAAGGAAGTCCTCTGTAAGATTTTCTACATAGCTAGTCACGTCATCTGAGATCAAAGGCAGTTTTACTTATTTCTTTCCATCTGGATGCTTTTTATTTCTTTTTCTTGGCTTATTGTACTGTCCTAGAATATTTAGTAATGTATTGAATAAAAGTGGGGAGAACGGACATTTTTGCCTTGTTCCTGATCTTAGTGGATAGCATTCACTCTTTGACCATTAAGTGCGATGTTAGCAGTAGGTTTTTCGTAGATGCCATTAATAAAGTTGAGAAAATTACCTTTTATTAGAATTTATGAAGAATTTTTCAAATCATGAATTAATATTGAATTTTGTCACTTATTTCTAAATTCACTGATTTCAACTGTTTAATTAACTTGATTCCTAAGATAAACCCCACATTGCTATAATGTATTAATCTTTTTTATTTATTGATGGATTTAATTTGCTAAAATTTTATTAAGATTTTTGTGTCTATTTTTTTTTAAGTATTTATTTATTTATTTATTTATGGCTGTGTTGGGTCTTCGTTTCTGTGTGAGGGCTTTCTCTAGTTGTGGCAAGTGGGGGCCACTCTTCATCGCGGTGCATGGGCCTCTCACTATCGCGGCCTCTCGTGTTGCGGAGCACAGGCTCCAGACGCGCAGGCTCAGTAATTGTGGCTCACGGGCCCAGCTGCTCCGCAGCACGTGGGATCTTCCCAGACCAGGGCTCGAACCTGTGTCCCCTGCATTGGCAGGCAGATTCTCAACCACTGCGCCACCAGGGAAGCCCTGTGTCTATATTTTTGAGAGATAATGGTGTGCGGTTTCCTTTTTTGGTGACATCTTTTTCAGGCTTTGGTATGAGGGTAATACCAAGCTCATAGAATGATTTCAGAAGTATTCTTTCTTCAAAAGAGCTTGTATAGAATCAGTATTATTTATTTGTTAAATGTTTCTTAGAATTTATAGGTGAAGTCGTCTGAGGTTAGAATTTTTTTGGTGGGAAAATGTTAAACTAAATATTCAGTTTCTTTATGGCTAGTCAGGTTATCTTTCTCTGAATGAACCTTGGTAGTTTGTGACTTTCAAAGAGTTTGTCTCATCTAGTTTGTCAAATTTATTGACAGAAAATTGTTCATAGCATTCCCCCATTACTATTTTAATGTTTGTAGCAACGCTCCCTCTCTTATTCCTGATGTTGGTAATTTGTGTCCTTTTTTTCTCCTTTAATTAGTCTGGGTAATTTTATTGATCTTCTCAAAGAATTAGCTTTGGGTTTCATCGATTTTTCCCTGTTTTTCTTTTTGTTTTTCTATTTCATTGATTTAAAATTTTTACCATTATTTTTTCTTCAGCTTACTTTTGGTTTTATTTGCTCTTTTTCTAGTTTCTTGTGGTGGAAGCTGAGGTCATTAATTTGAGAGCTTTCTTTTTTCTCATACAGGTTTTTAGTGGTGTAAATTTTCATCTGAGTACTTCTTTTGCTTTATTACAGAAAATTTAATCTTTTCATTTTCAGACAGTTCATAGTAATTTCTTATTTTCCTGCTGATTGCATCTTTGGCCCATGAATTATTTAGAAGTGTGTTTTTAGTATACAAATATTTGCACATTTTTCCAGGTACATTTCTATGGTTGATTATTTTTTTTGAACTTTTTAAAAGTTTTATTGGTGCAGTTATTATAGTGAATTGCAATTTATATACTGAACTATTTCTTTTTTTTTAAGTATGGGCTCTGACACTTTTTATTTGTGAAACCTCAGGCAAGTTACCTAGCTCTTTTTTTTTTTTTCATACATCTTTATTGGAGTATAATTGCTTCACAATGTTGTGTTTGTTAGTTTCTGCCTTACAACAAAGTGAATCATCTGTATGCACACACATATCCCCATATCCCCTCCCTCTTGAGCCTCCCTTCCACCCTCTCTATCCCACCCCTCTAGGTGGTCACAGAGCACCAAGCTGATCTCCCCGTGCTATGCAGCAGCTTCCCACCAGCCATCCATTTTACATTTGGTAGTGTATGTATGTCAGTGCTACTCTCTCACTACATCCCAGCCTCCCCTTCCCTTCTGTGTCCTCAAGTCCGTTCTCAATGTCTGCATCTTTATTCCTGCCCTGCCACTAGGTTCATCATTTTTCTAGATTCTATATATATGCGTTAGCATGCAGTATTAGTTTTTCTCTTTCTGACTTACTTCACTCTGTATGACAGACTCTAGGTGTATCCACCTCACTACAAATAACTTGATTATTAACTTAATTCCATTATTGGATCATATTTAATGTAATATCATTATGGTTGCATTAAAATGTACATACTTGATTTTTCTTTCGTATTTGTCCTACATTTTCTCTGTTCCTTTTCTCCTCTCTTCCCACTTTCCTGGATTAATTGTGTATTTTTCAAAATAAATGCATTTTATTTACATTATTAGCTTATTAGGTATATCTCTTCTTTTTTTTTCATGGTTGCTCTAAGGTTTATAATATACAATTTTATATTATTACTGATTTAGATTTATAAGAAGCTAATGGATACCCTTAACATCAGGAGAATGGAACACTAGCTAATGTGTTCTAGAAACAAAAGGATACTAGAAAAAGTTTAGTTTATTGTAATCCCCTGTAGCCACACAGTCTTCTTATATGTTCCTCAGATACCTCATACTTCTGCCTCAGGGCCTTTGTACTTAAAATTCCCTTTGCCTAGAACATTCTTTTGCTAGATGGTGACATGGCTTATCTTTTGCTGTCTTTCTCTGTTGCTAAACTGTTAGTTAACCTGATCAGAAAGGTCTTTCCATGTCATACTACCTACCTAAAAGAGCCATCCCTGCTCCTCATTTCTATACTCTCGTTTTGACCTATTTTTACTTTATGGTATTTATCCCTCTCTGGAGTTACAAGTTTGTTTCTTTGTTTGGATTTGCCTCTTTGTTCTGTTCATCTTTGCATCCCTGACTCCTTCATCAATGCCTGGTGGTCAACAACTGATCAATAAATATTTGTTGAATGAGTGATATTCATTTGTGTCTGTTTTGTATAGTCTCCTTAGAAAAGAGACCTAATCTGCCTGGTTACTGAAAATTCACCATTAAATTGCCTTTCAGTATGAAATTAAAAATTATTGCTCAAAACCCCTTATATTTTTAAATTTAACAATGAAATATTACAAAGAACTTAGTACCTGCTGTATAATTTCCCTTTCAAAGATTTTTTGCTAGGCTTTTTTTTGCTGTTGATTTCTGAATATATACCCTAGTATGTAAATTTCACTCATTCAGAAATATCACTATTTACAGGAGTAAAGACTAACCAATTAATTTTAATTATTTTGTTCTAGTTCCAAAAATTGACACATGATCTTGAATTGGCACTATCTACTATTCAGTCAAAGAATGAAAAGTTAAAGGAAGACTTAGAAAGGTATATTTATAATTACTATTAATCATTGATATATATTGAATTGGCATTAATGTTTTATTTGAATACTGTTTTGTTTTTCCATGTTTAAAGGGAGCAAAAATGGTTGGATGAACAGCAACAGATATTGGAATCTCTTAATGTACTACACAATGATTTGAAACAGCAGGTTGTGACATTTTCTGAATCAAGGTATTATTGATTTTGTGTTCTAGGTTTTCATAATAGCAGAAATTATTTCCTTTTTTATGTTACATGAAATACATAGATGAAAAGAAGGTAAATTTTACCAGAAATTGTGAGTCTTACCCTGACTTTTGCCAATTGTTAAGTTACCTAATCTTTTATGAATAATTTGACTTTTAGTTTTCCTACATGTTAAATAGAGACTATTTATCTCATAAAGCTAGTTATTTTGAGCAATGAAGTTTGAACAAAGTTTTTGATTAATTTTATGAGTAACCAGTTATATATACTTAAGTATTTTATCAGCAAATTAATTCTCTTAAATTTAAAAAAAAATCTTTTAGACTCTTTAATGAGCTGAAAACGAAAATGCGTGATATAAAAGAATATAAGGAGAAACTCTTGGTTACCTTGGGTGAGTTTCTAGAAGACCATTTTCCTCTGCCTGATAGAAATGTTAAAAAGAAAAAGGTAAGTTTTAGAGAAGACATTCATGTAGATATTCACATATGAAATTGTTTTAGAGAGGTTCAAAGGTAAATTTTCTGATATATTTTTACGTTTAATATACACTTCAAAGACATACACAAATAGGTACATGCACAGAAATAGTCCATCGTCACATTATAATACTTAATGAAAAATTAGAAGCAACCTAGTTATTTAATAAAATAAGATTAAATACATTTTTTTACATTGTATTCATATTGATGGAAAAATGCAGCTTTTAAAAATAATGTATTAAACACTATCAAAGGAGCTTATGAAATCTCACAAATTATTGATTGTTAGATAAAACACAGATGATTAAATTGTGTGAGTCTAATTTGTACCAAAGAATGTAATAGTGCTTATGCCTGGGGCTAAGATTGTAGGTAAGATTTGTTTTTGTTTTCGTTTTCATTGTTTTTCAAATTTTCTATGATAAACATATGTAACTTTTAAAATCAGAAGATACCTGTAGTTAAGGTAAGTTATTGACTATTTTAATAATAGTTATGATGGAATAAACCTTTTTCACAAAAGCAAATAAATATTTCATTGAGTGACAGAAGGTTGGGAACAAGCACTTTAATTCCTTTTTTAAAAATAGTATAGGTATAAATAAATAGAACTTGTGGAAGTGGAATAGGCATTGAAACTGGGACCAGAACAATCTTTCTAAAAATATACATATTTAACAATTTATTTAATCATGTATTTTAAAATATACATATTTTAATCATTTTTCAACATAAAACTTTTGATGCCTCCCTCTGGGATGAAGTCTATAAACTCCTTAGACGAATGAATTCATATTCTGGACTTTGTCTATCTCTTTAGCCTCCTTTTCAGCCATTCTTTATCCATCTCTTGCATGAGTCCATTCAACCATAGTACTACAGTTCCAGCAGGTATGCAATGACCTGTCACTTTTTTGTGCCTTATGCATTCTATTCCCTCTGGTTACAAAACAGTTCCTATCTGGTGAAAATAGTAAATTCTTTCTTAAAGCAACTCAAACATCATCTTTTGTGTGATGCATTGAATGAAGTTTTGGTGTCGTTTTATTAGCATTTATTACATGATTTTGTAGTAATCATTTATGTCTCTTTCTCTGTTGACCCACCACGCTCTGTGAGCTCCTTGGTTTGTTTAATTCATCTTTGTGTCTGTACTGTCTTGCATACCTATTGTAGTACCTTCTGAGTTCATATTTCTTGAATGACTGTGAGCATACTAGGAAAAGGAGAAAAAAGTTTTGTTTGTTTTCTTATAATCTGTGTTTATTTATTCTTCCCTGTCTTCTTTGTAATTATCAGTAGGCTTTACATTTGTTATGGACAATTTCTCCCATTCTATCCATTGTTATTTACGCCCCTTAGTCATTTCTGAAATTGTTGACGGCCTTCTGTTAACGATTTCAGTAAATTCATGATCCCTTACCTCTGAATGATCATAATCTTAAAATAACTCAATGATTTATTTTCTGATTCCAGTCTCTCTTTTTTTCAACTTTTTTCTTTTTTAACCTGTTAAGGTTCTCCACTAATAGAACCAGAGGTTTGAGACATTCCTAAACAAAAGCATTGATTACCAGAAGCCACCATGAGTTTAAGTCATTTTGGATAAGCTCACTTTTTTTAAATGAAGTATATGAACTGTTGATACATATTACAAACTGATAGGTTACTTTCTCTCTCCCTCTCTCTCTCTCTCTCTCTGTCAAGCAATAATAATGGATGTATCAGTGGGCTCAAGCTGCCATAACAAAATACCAAAGAACAGGTGGCTTAAACAAAATAAATTTATTTTGTCATAGTTTTGGAGGCCAAAAGTCCAAGATCAAGGTGCCATCAGAGTTTTATTTAAAATAAATAAATTGTGTTATTTATTTTAACTTTGGTAGTTTCATTGCATTTATATTCTGTTCTGATACCATCATTCATGTATACATTTAGTCTTTATTGTACATTATGTTGGATTCAATCCTTATCATCTTTTACCATTCATTTTTGAGTTTTTAAGTTTAATCCATTGTTTGATATGATGGGTTTGTTTGACAAGTAATTTGTTCAAGAAGAATTCCTGGGTGTTTTATTTTTTGAATTCTTAAATGCTGAACATACTTTGCTGTATACTTAAAGGCTTATCTTAGGCAGAGATTTTAAAAGTCACAAGACTTGGTAAGGGGTTTCTCCATTCTTCTCAGATTGAATGTACTGTGGAGAAGTCTGAGGCCAGCCTGTAGATGTCTTGCTCCTTCTGACTATTTGCCTGAAGGATTCTTTATCTCTGAACTTCAGTAACTTAACAGGGATATGTCACAATGTTGATCATTCAATATCAGTTTTGCTTTGAAGATGATGTATTGTTTCCAGGGGCAGATTTAGGTCACATTGCATTTCATGGCAATTTTATTTTATAATATTTTACATTGTTTATCATATCCTTATGTTGAAACATTTTTTTTCTTTGTTTTCTTTCATTATATTTTTCTTCTGCATTTTCTTTGATTGTCTCAAACCTTTATATTTTAATCTGTGCCTTGCTGCTTATTTCTTTAATATATTTGTATTTCTATAAAACCTTAGGAGGACTCCATGCTAATCTTTGACTATTGTCAGGAAAGTACTAGATGTCACAATAGTAGGAGACCTTGTAGTTAATTGAATGTCTGAACTCAAAAGCTGCTGATTAGATTTAGTATTATCCTAGAAGATTTCCCTTAGAACCTTATCCTATGGAACATTTTTAACAGTAATTTGGATAAAGAGGTAGAGGACATAGTCATCAAAGTTTACAAATGATATGAAATTGAGAGAGGACTAGATAGTAAATTTGTTGGATGACAGAATTAGAACTGTATTTTTTAACTGGCCAAGATAAAATAGGACGGTCCAAATAAAATAGGACGATATTTAGTGGAGGTACTTAGAATATCTTTCTTGATTTTAAAACATTGAAGAACGAAGGAGACATATCTTAGCTATATACAATGAAGGAAACTTCGGCACTTTAGATGATAGTTTTCTCAGATAGAGGTCATCAGGGCAGAATAGATGTCCAAAAGCTAATGCAATCTTAAACTTATTGAATAGAATTCCAGCTTCTACATGTATGGAAGTGAGTCTTCCATTTCATCTTCGGTTTTCTAATCACAGCTACATCATTGTGGAGACTGGATTTTTAAAAAAAGGTAAATTAGAGCACAACTAGAGAACAACCATGCTATTGAGAGGCTGCAAGTCTATGAGAAATAATTGAAGAAACTCATGATGATTAATATGGAGAAGGCAGGGAGCTCATAATAGCTGTCTTTAGATATTTGAGAACTCTAGGGTGGAATTGGAATGAGATTTATTCTCTGTCATTCCAAGAAAAAAAGAACTAGTGAGTTGAGTTAATATTAGGAACTGTCAAGAACTATAGAAAGATGAACAAACCTCCCTGGGAAGCAAGTTTCCTGTCCCGAAGCTGTATCAATACAGTCTGGAATGTCATTTGTTTGGGATGTTTTGATTGGGAAGGTTCAAACATTAGATTTTCATTTATGTGAATATATATAATATGTGTAATATAATTTATCCATTATATATTTATAGATAGATAGATAGATAGATAGATAGATAGATAGATAGATAGATAGGTGGATACTCTGAATTGTATCTTCTAGTAATTGCAAAAGATTTCCCTGTCTTAGAGGTTGTTTCAACTATTTTTATGAACCTTACTGTTTAGTACAGCAGGTTGTTTTCTTTCAGAACTCTTTTTAAATCATCTCATTATAAATGTTTGGTTTTAGTATATCTTGTACTGCTGCAATTGAGGAATATTAATTTTTGAAATTTTGTAATAAATACAGTGTAATATTCTGCCATTAGAACTGAAATGTTAATTCTTTGTTATTCACACTTCTCTCAAAGAAAAACATTCAAGAATCAACTGCACAGCTGATAACACTGCATGAAATGTTAGAGGTAAGTGTTTTGTGTAGTTGTTTTGTCTTGAAGATATCTCTTCATTAGTGACTTGTGAACAATTATACATAGGCTTGAAAAAGAAAAAAATGCTGCTTTAGTTCTTAAGGTATACACCAAACTTTATTATATATATTAATTTATCTTAGTATAAAACTAGTTTCTATTTTCTATGTAGTAAGAAAGAATATTATTTTTTAGAAGAAGATGAAACTAAAGTCTTACTCTTAATCGTGTTCCCGATTATTACTTTAAGAAAATTTTTATGATGTTGTTTAGTATCTACACAGTGAAAGCCTATGCTGTTACATTGATGTAATCTTTAGTTGGCCAGTCTGTATTCTATCTAAAATATACAATTGAGTTTAAGGATTCTTTCCACAAAGTTGCAGAACTTCATTCACAGATTTTCCTTAAATAACATCAGCTTCTTTTTTCATAATGTAAGGACTCATTACACCTTTTTCTGCCTGACATTTGCTTTTTATTTTTTTTACAAATATCTTTGACCTTTTAAAAAAAGAAGTTTTTGAACTTCAGCCAAATTACCGACTATATTAAATACTTAAATCTTGATATGATGACCTATTGCAGATTGGGTGGAGAGGAAGGTAGTCTGTGAAGAGCTATTTAACAATTAATGTGGCTTTTTAAAGTCATTGGTAAGTTTAGAATAAAGTGATTTCAGAAAACTTGTTTCACATTGTAATTTTATGCATTGGATGCTAAAGTCTCTATTTATCTAGCTAAATGGTTTTGGTGCCTCAGGATATCTTAATATAGAATATTATTACTTTGAAAAGCAAAATACAATTATTGTTTAGATTGTGACTTGAATCTTTTAACATATTCCTATTTACTCCAGTTTATACCGAAACTACTGTTTCTCGTGGATGACTTGACTTTTTTTTAATAAAAGTTGTATATGTGGCAAATATTGACAGTTGTTAACTGGGAAATACATGTGTAATTTTTGAATAGTGCACTATGGGATACCATGTAAAACTTAGATTTGGAAACTATTTTTGTCTCCAAGGCTTGTATTATCAATAATAAATGTAAACAGAATTTAAACTGTAGTTCAGTGAAGAATAAACCAATATACATGTTCATGTTAAAGTAGAATTTTTAGCATTTAATTATTTCTGGCATCTACTAGAATTTTGATTAATATAATTGAAGTTAGAAATGAAAGGTAAAATTTTAAATTATATTAAAATAAGCAGTTGCTCTAAAATGGGAATAATATTTAATTATTTTATTATCATACCTAAAAGAAATGAGGCCAAGAGCTTTTTTCTCCAGGATGTGGTTCTGAAGTAGCTAAAGTTAGGGAGTTCCCTGGTGGCCTGGTGGTTATGATTCCGAGCTTTCACTGCCACAGCCCACATTCAATCCCTGGTTGAGGAACTGAGATCCCACAAGCCACATGTTGCAGCTAAAAAAAAAAAAAAGAAATAGCTAAAGTTAATGACAGACGAAATTATTTCAAGAATTGAGATTAAAAAAAAAAAAAGAATTGAAATGTTGATATTATTATGAAATGTGATTGAGATGAGAGCTTTATAGTTTTAATTTTATTTCTATGGCACTTTATATTTGTATAAATTGTATTTTTCCTTTTCTGTGTTTCTTAATATAATATATTTAAATTAAAGCTTTGGCTTGGCAATTCAGAGATATGGAGTCTAATCCATGATCTATTACTAATTATGTGCCCCTTGAGGAATCTTTTAACCCTTCTGGATTCTGGTTTTGTAATTTGTGAAGGCACTGTGTGGGAGCTGAGGAGGTAGAGTAATAATTGAAACATATTTAGCATTTTTCAGTATGTTTCATAGAACATTAGTGTTTAAAGAATTTTAAATGTGTGTTTCTTAAAAAAACTTTTTAATGCCAGTGGATCTGGGATATACAGGTAATTCTGAGTGCACATTGGCAGTCTTTCTCCATCTTATATAACCATAGAACCCTGTTTCTCCATACTAAGAGCATCCTTAGGGAGACCAATTCCATGGAATGTAGTTCGGGAAATGTTAGTCTTATATAATTTACTGCAGATACTCAAAACGTCCCAATTTGTGGTTGTAACCCCTCAATATCCTTAGTGAAGAAATCAACGATGTTTAAGATAATTTGAAGGAAATAATGATGATAGAATTGTTGTTTCAAAGATTTATCAGATGAATAGGTGTTTTTTTGGGGAAGAGTAGCATTGGTGATTTCTCTTTCCCCCAAATATTAAGACATGTATGCTGTTTTTGAACTTTGTGAGTATTTAAGTTTTTTATTTTTATTTGTAAGATATGGCTATAACCAATCTTGTAACATAAACAAATTATTAATCCTAAGAGAAGTGGGAGAATTGTAAGTGCCTTTTAACTAGTTTTTAGGAATTTTAAAAGTTAAGGTGCAAAGATTCATTTTAAAGCTATTTCCATTCACTACTATTTGTTTTTTTAAAAAAGAAAATCAACTATTTAAGTTAATACATAGAAATTATGATATAAACAATTACTCAAAGAGAAAAGACATTAACATTCTTTGGTAAGAAACTTCATTAATGTTTTATTATAGCTGTATCAGTTTTTTTCCAAGTAAGGTATATTTTGAATGATTTTTTTTCTAGATTCTTTTAAATAGATTATTTGATGTTCCACATGACCCATATGTCAAAATTAGTGATTCTTTTTGGCCACCTTATATTGAGCTGCTTCTGCGTAATGGAATTGCCTTGAGACATCCAGAAGATCCAACCCGAATAAGATTAGAAGCCTTCCATCAGTAAAAAGATGGTCTTTTTTTCACACAGTACTTAAAGAATCTTTTCATTCAAGGATAATGGAAACACTGAGAATTACTTGGATAAGGAACATTATTTGCAAATCAAAGCACATAGTCCCATCTTTCTTTTGTGCTTAAAATGACTCATGCTGCCATCCACTATTCATTTAAAAATGGTCCTTTCGCAGTCAGTCATTGCTTTGGTATTCTCAACTGGGTGGACAAGAATGCAAGTGAAAAATATCCTAGACTTAATCATTACAAAACTTTAAATATACCTTACTTCTGTGATATTCTTTGGAAAATTCGTTGTTAATTTATGATATTGATAATGTAATATTTTTCTTTTAAAATTTATGACAGTTTCTTTTATGCATTTTGATTTCCATTTGGTGCTTACATCCTTTAAATTTACAAATTGTAATGGAAAGACCATTTAATTTGCAGGAGGTTTAAAAATTGACTTAGTATCTTAATGTAGAAGGAAGCATAATTTAAAAGTATTTAGTAAATCTGTTCCATGTATACTGCCATATTTCTAGATTTGTTAAAAATTGGAATGTTAAAAAAACTAATGGATAAAGGTAGCATGAAAACTATATTTTAATGTGTATTATATTACAAGTGATAATATATATTAAATCATTCTTGATTCTGTTAATTATTACTAACAATACTGTGTTCATGAAATTTCGTTAATCCTCTGTGACTTTTCTGTAAATAAAATTCTCATTTAAAACTCTAGCTTTTTTGGGGATGTGGCATGATATTTTAATAAACTAAATAGACTTTTTCATAGGTAGATAAATGATGATATTATAGAACTACATATAAACTAAACTAGAGAATTCCAAATACTTTTTGTATCATTAGTTTTCTAAGACGACTTAGTGTATACTTTTATTTTTGAAAATGCTTTCTACTGCATTATAGTATCCAAGTTTCTTGTTTACCTTAAATACTTCATCTTTTTTAAAGTAGGCAAAAACTATTCCAAGTATACCATGTTCCTTTTATAGAAAATACAAATACTGTTATATTTTAGAAAATGTGTAAGTTCTTTTATGGGAAGATGACATACAAAAGTACCTTCCTAGAATACTCTAGTTGGGAGTCAAAGGATTGAGCAACCTATTATTCCTCAAAGTTACTGGAGAAAGGAAAAATGGTGCTAACAGTATAAGTCTGACAATAATTCTGTCTGACAAGAGCAGATAATACTGTTGTCTGTGAACTTCTCTGTGTTGCAAATTACAGAAAGAAATAGATAAAGGCAATAAACAACTTGATGATTTATTTGGCAAGTCTTGATTTCACATACATCTATTGGTTTGGATCTTTTTACTGTAGCATCTTGTGTAAAGTTTTAAAGAAAACTGTGATGATTGCATCCTACTTTTTAATTTGTTAACCCAGCCTTCTAACATAGCATGATTTTTTGCCCACTTTTCATCTCAATTATAGACAAAGTAAATTATAGCAGAATTAGTCTTGATTTGTACTCCATCTAAGCTTACAGCCCTTGAAGGTTTTTTTTTGTGGTTTTGAGTATGCTGGAGAAAATGTTTCAAGTTCTGAGAACCTATATGTGGGGGCCATCACTACAGATCCCAGGAACATTGAGGGTAATAAAAGAATATTTTGGGGGCTTCCCTGGTGGTGCAGTGGTTAAGAATCTGCCTGCCAATGCAGGGGACACGGGTTCGATCCCTGGCCTGGGAAGATCCCACATGCCACGGAGCAGCTAAGCCCGTGTGCCACAACTACTGAAGCCCGCGCACCTAGAGCCCGTGCTCCGCAACAGGAGAAGCCACTGCAATGAGAAGCCCGCGCACTGCAATGAAGAGTAGCCCCCGCTCGCCACAACTAGAGAAAGCCCACGCACAACAATGCAGCCAAAAATAAATAAATACAATAAATTAAAAAAAAAAAAAGAATATTTTGAATAACTCTGTGCCCACAAATGTTATAACTTAGATGAAATGGACCAATTCTGTGAAAGACACAATCTACTAAAACTCACACACGGAAAAATAGCTACTTTGCATAAGCCTATATATTAAAGAAATCGAATCAATAATTAATAAGCTTTCAAAACAGAAGACATCAGGCCCAATGGTTTCACTGGTGAATTTGAGAAGAAAATGATGACAATTCTGTGTTCCAAAAAATAGAAGCTAATTCATTCTATGAGGCCAGCATTATCCTAATACCAAAACCAGACAAAAACATTACATTACCCTAATACCAAAACCGGACAAAGACATTGCAAGAAAGGAAAACTACAAACAGATACCTTTCATGAACATAGGTACAAACATCCTCAACAAAATAATCAAATTCAACAATATAGTACAAAAAATTATGCATAACAGCCAAGTGGTATTTATTCCAAATATCCAAAACTGGTTCAGCATTCAAAGATCAATTAATGAAATCCATCATATCATCAGACTAAAATAGAAAAATCATACGACCATACCAATAGATTACAAAAAAGCTATATGACAAAATGAGATAACACATTCATGATGAAAACTCTCAGCAAGCTAGGAATAGAAAGGAACTTCCTTAGCTTGATAAAGAACATCTACAATCTGATGCATTATTACTTATTCTTTAAAAAAAAAAAATTCAGAAAACTTAGAGCTAACATACTTAATTGTGGGAAACTAGATGCTTTCTCTCTAAGATCAGGAACAAGGCAAGAATGTCTCCTCTTACCAGTGCTAGTCAGCATTGTACTGGAAGTTCCACCTAATGCAGCGAGACAAAAAAACATCCCAAGAACCAACAAAAAATCTCTTGGAACTAAAGACCAATTATAGCAAGGTTGCAGGATACAAAGTTAGCATAGTAAAGTCATTTGTTACCTATATACCTGAAATTCGAAACATTATTACATTAACATCAAAAATATGTACAAGACTTATATGAGGAAACCTACCAAAGTTATAAAAGAAATCAAAGAAGATCTTAATAAATGGAAACATATTCCATGTTTATGGGTAGTGAAACTCCATATTGTTAAAAGTCTCAATTCTTTTCCAAATTGATTTATAGGTCTAATGTAATCCCAATCAAAATCCCAGCAAGTTACTTTATGGAAATCAACAAATTGATTCTAAATTTATATGGAAGGACAAAAGACCCAGAATAGCTGCCATAATATTGAAGAAGAACAAAGTGGAAGGACTGACAGCAACCTTAAGACTCACTATAAAGCTATAGTAACCGATACTGTGAAATCGGTGAAAAATCAGACAATAGATCACTGGAACAGAATAGAGAGCTCAGAAGTAGACCCATACAAATATGGTCAGCTGATCTTTGACAAAGAGGAAAGGCAAGCAACCCAATGGAGAAATCTTAGTCTTTTTCAACAAATGGTGGTAGAACAACTGTACATGCACTTGGGAAAAAAGAAAGAGAAACTGGTCACTGATAATACTGATATTATACCTTTAACAAAAATTAACTAAAAATGGATCATAGACCTAAATGTAAAATGCACAACTATAAAAATAACATAAGAGAAAATCTAGTCTGACCTTGAGTTTGGTGAAGACTTTTTAGATAAAACACCAAAAGCACAATCCATGAAAGAAAAAATTGATAAGTTGGATTTTATTAAAATTAAAACATTATGCTCTGTTAAAGACACTGGTAGAATGAAAAAAATAAGCCACAGATTGGGAGAAAATGTTTGCAAAACACATATCTGAAAAAGATAACACAGAACTCACCAAAATATACAAAGAACTCTTAAAACTCAACAATGAGACAACAAACATCCCAATTAAAAAGAGGGCAAAATGTCTACACTGACACCTCACCAAACAAGATAAACAGATGGCAAATAAGCAGGTGAAAAGATCTCCACATTGTGTGTCATCAGGGAAGTGCAAATTAAACAACAGTGAGATGCCACTACACACCTATCAAAATGACCAAAACTCAGAACATTAACAACATCAGATGCTGAGAAGAATGTGGAGCAACAGGAACTCTCATTGATTGCTGGTGGGAATGCAAAATGATACAGTCACTTTGGAAAAAAAGTATATTCTAAGCATACTCTTACTATACAACCCACAAATTGTGCTTCTTGGTATTTACCCAAATGAGTTGAAAACTTATGTTCACACAAAATCCTGCACACCAATGTGTATAGCAGCCTTTTTCATAATTGCCAAAAATTGGAAGCAACCCAGATGTTCTTCAATAAGTGAATGGACAAATCATGGGACATCCATACAATGGTTTATTCAGACATGAAAAGAAATGAGCTATCATGCCATGAAAAAACAGAGGAAACATTAATACATATTCCTAAGTGAAAGAAGCCAATCTGAAAAGGCTACATACTATATGATTCCAGCTGTATGATATTCTGGAAAAGACAAAAGTATGGAGGCAGTTAAAAACTCAGTGGTTGCCAGAGGTTGTGGTTTTGGAGGATTTGTAGGGGGGAGGGCAGGGAAGGGTGGGATGAATAGGTGGAGTACAGGGGATTTTTTGGGCAGTGAAACTATTCTTTATGATACTGTAATGGTGGATACATAACATTATGCATTTGTAAAAATCCATAGAACGATACAATACAAAGAATGAATCTTAATGTAAACTATGGACTTTAGTTAATAATAATGTATCAGTATTAGTTCATCAGTTGTAACAAGTGTAACACAAATACAAGATGTTAATGATAGTGGAAACTATAGGCAAGGGGAAAGGGGGTATATGGGAACTAAGGAATTTTGGGAAAGATTTTTCTTACTGATTAAAAAAATTCTCAGCAAGAGATGGCTTCTCTTGTTCTGGTGAATGTTATTGGGTCTGCATGAAACATCTGTAACTCTTTAGCCATTCTGAAATCATTAGGAGAGCTGCCATGGACAAATCTGGCATATTTAGTATGGCAGAATCTCAAAAAAGAACAAATCATAATGTTATTGAACTGGGGAATTAATTGACCCTAGAGCTGCCATACTGGGGAGCATGATTTACAAGATAATAAATTTTCCTTCTGGTTTAATCAACTGAGACAGGTTTTTCATGTTTCTTGAAACTGAAGACATTCTATCTGCTAGCAACATTCCACCAAACCATTAAATGGAACTTTCACTCTCGCTGAAATTAATTTTATGGAACAGTCTGACAAAGACTTTAAAATGTGTATTTTGAGGTTGCTGGAAGAAATAAATTTCTTTTTTTTTTTTTTTTTTAAACATCTTTATTGAAGTATAATTGCCTTACAATGGTGTGTTAGCTTCTGCTTTATAACAAAGTGAATCAGTTATACATATACAATATGTTCCCATTTCTCTTCCCTCTTGCATCTCCCTCCCTCCCAACCTCCCCATCCCACCCCTCTAGGTGGTCACAAAGCACCGAGCTGATCTCCCTGTGCTATGCGGCTGCTTCCCACTAGTTATCTATTTTACATTTGGTAGTGTATATATGTCCATGACACTCTCTTACCCTGTCACATCTCACCCCACCCCCTCCCCATATCCTCAAGTCCATTCTCTAGTAGGTCTGTGTCTTTATTCCGTCTTGCCACTAGGTTCTTCATGGCCTTTTTTTTTTTTTTTTTTTCCCTTAGAGTCCGTATATATGTGTTAGCATACTGTATTTGTTTTTCTCTTTCTGACTTACTTCACTCTGTATGACAGACTCTAACTCCATCCACCTCATTACAAATACCTCCATTTCATTTCTTTTTATGGCTGAGTAATATTCCATTGTATATATGTGCCACATCTTCTTTATCCATTCATCTGTCGATGGACATTTAGGTTGCTTCCATGTCCTGGCTATTGTAAATAGAGCTGCAATGAACATTTTGGTACATGACTCTTTTTGACCTATGGTTTTCTCAGGGTATATGCCCAGTATTGGGATTGCTGGGTCGTATGGTAGTTCTATTTGTAGTTTTTTAAGGAACCTCCATACTGTTCTCCATAGTGGCTGTATCAATTTACATTCCCACCAACAGTGCAAGAGTGTTCCCTTTCCTCCACATCCTCTCCAGCATTTATTGTTTCTAGATTTTTTGATGATGGCCATTCTGACCGGTGCGAGATGATATCTCATTGTAGTTTTGATTTGCATTTCTCTAATGATTAATGATGTTGAGCATTCTTTCATGTGTCTGTAGGCCATCTGTATATCTTCTTTGGAGAAATGTCTATTTAGGTCTTCTGCCCATTTTTGGATTGGGTTGTTCGTTTTTTTGTTATTGAGCTGCATGAGCTGCTTGTAAATCTTGGAGATTAATCCTTTGTCAGTTGCTTCATTTGCAAATATTTTCTCCCATTCTGATGGTTGTCTTTTGGTCTTGTTTATGGTTTCCTTTGCTGTGCAAAAGCTTTTAAGTTTCATTAGGTCCCATTTGTTTATTTGTGTTCTTATTTCCATTTCTCTGGGAGCTGGGTCAAAAAGAATCTTGCTGTGATGTATGTCATAGAGTGTTCTGCCTATGTTTTCCTTTAAGAGTTTGATAGTGTCTGCCCTTACACTTAGGTCTTTAATCCATTTTGAGTTTATTTTTGTGCATGGTGTCAGGGAGTGTTCTAATTTCATACTTTTACATGTACCTGTCCAATTTTCCCAGCACCACTTATTGAAGAGGCTGTCTTTTCTCCACTGTATATGCTTGCCTCCTTTATCAAAGATAAGGTGACCATATGTGTGTGGGTTTATCTCTGGGCTTTCTATCCTGTTCCATTGATCTACATTTCTGTTTTTGTGCCAGTACCAAACTGTCTTGATTACTGAAGCTTTGTAATATAGTCTGAAGTCAGGGAGCCTGATTCCCCCAGCTCCATTCCTTGTTCTCAAGATTGCTTTGGCTATTCGGGGTCTTTTGTGTTTCCATACAAATTGTGAAATTTTTTGTTCTAGTTCTGTGAAAAATGCCAGTGGTAGTTTGATAGGGATTGCATTGAATCTGCAGATTGCTTTGGGTAGTAGAGTCATTTTCACAATGTTGATTCTTCCAATCCAGGAACATGGTATATCTCTCCATCTATTTGTATCATCTTTAATTTCTTTCATCAGTGTCTTATAACTTTCTGCATACAGGTCTTTTGTCTCCTTAGGTAGGTTTATTCCTAGATATTTTATTCTTTTTGTTGCAATGGTAAATGGGAGTGTTTTCTTAATTTCACTTTCAGATTTTTCGTCATTAGTGTATAGAAATGCAAGAGATTTCTGTGCATTAATTTTGTATCCTGCTACTTTACCAAATTCATTGATTAGCTCTAGGAGTTTTCTGGTAGCATCTTTAGGATTTTCTATGTATAGTATCATGTCATCTGCAAATAGTGACAGCTTTACTTCTTCTTTTCCGATTTGGATTCCTTTTATTTCTTTGTCTTCTCTGATTGCCGTGGCTAACACTTCCAAAACTCTGTTGAATAATAGTGGTGAGAGTGGGCAACCTTGTCTTGTTCCTGATCTTAGTGGAAATGGTTTCAGTTTTTCACCATTGAGGACAATGTTGGCTGTGGGTTTGTCATATATGGCCTTTATTATGTTGAGGAAAGTTCCCTCTATGCCTACTTTCTGCAGGGCTTTTATCATAAATGGTGTTGAATTTTGTCGAAAGCTTTCTCTGCATCTATTGAGAGAAATAAATTTCTTCCTTTTAAAAAGGGCTAGTCATTGTAACACAAAAATAGGAACAAATGAAACAACAGTTGGTTATGAAAAGGAATTAATTATAAATCCCATATCTGATTAAATATAATAATTTAAATACAAATTCTACAAGTAGGATAAACTCTTGACTGGATAAAGGCTGAATTAATGAATTGAAAGATTATTTGAAGAATTCATCCAGAAAAATAAAGAGAAAAAAATTATGAAGAGCGGACAAAAGAGATAGAGAACAAATTGAGGCACTTCACCAACATAGAAGTTCCTGATGAAAAGAATAGCAGGAATGATAGATAAGCAATATTTGAATAGATAATAGCTGAAAATTTTTCTGCAGAGCAACCGAAAGCCTCAGAAAAACATGCACACTGAACACTGTGTAGGATAAACCACACCATCAAACGGTTTAGTGAAGCTGTAAAATATCAAGAAGAAAGAATTTTCAAAGATACTAAAGAGAAAAGATAGTTTACCAAGACAGAAATAGCAATTATATTGTTCACCTGCAAAAATAAATGTTGGTGCTGAGGGAAAAGAAAGACCATCAACCTAAAATTCTGTAACCAGCTAAACTATTATTCAAGAATGAAGACAAAATAAATTTTCTGACAAATAAAAACTAAAAACCTTTCCCACAACATACTCTCCCTGAAAGAACTGTTAGCAGACATACTTCAATAAGAAGAAAAGTTAATCTAGGAGGATGGTGGGGCATAAACAGTCATGAACATGTCAATTTATTTAATGTCAGTTATGAAAGGAAGACATTTAGAAAGAAAAAGTGTTTCTGGAAAAGATGTTGCAAAGATATCATACTTCAGAATATCTGGCTATTTAAATTAAAAAATACAACCTATGTTTAAAGGAAAAATCCCTAAAGGGTTACCAAGTTTGTATTAGCCTGTTCATAGTGGGAAAAAATAGCAATTTTTTTACATCATCATATGCATGTATCTTTAGGCATCAGTATTGCGGAAGTAAGGAATAAAAATTTGGTAGGAAGTTAATTTGGGGGAAATATTCAAGGTTTTTTGGAGATGAAATAGGATTTCCCTCTTAATTTTGGCTTATCTTAGGGTATAAAGTGTTTGTTTTGACTGTGGAGCATGATATGCGTTCTTACTGTTAATGGCAGCAGAGCAAAGGGTTGTTTTTGCTTCAGGACCATTGCATACTATAAAGAAACCAATGACTTTTGCTTTTTTGTAAGAAAAAAATGTATAGCAAGTAGACAAAAAATTTCTTTAAGAGAATATAAAGAGCTCTAAACATAAAAGAACAAGAATTGAAATAGGTTATATTAAAATTCGGAATTTCTGTCTATAAAAAAGGAAAACACCTTGAGAGAGAGTTGGAAGGCAACCCATAAAATGGGAGAAATTGTTTACAGTATCTATAACCAACAAAGAACTCTAATCTGAGATATATAAAGAGTGCCCCAAAATCAACAAATAGAAGACATTCATCCCAATTAAAAATTACATTGGTAAAAAGATTTAAGAGACGCTTCATAGTAGTGAATAAATATCTTTTTTTTTTTTTGAGAATGAGTATCTTGAAAATGTTTTTAAAAGCAAGGAGAAAGAGCTTCTTAGTTCGTTCTGGCTGCCTTAAGAAAACACCACAAATTGGGTAACTTATAAACAAGACATTTATTTCTCACCGTTCTGGAGGGTGGAAGTCTGAGATCAAGGTGCCAGCATGGTCAGGTGAGGGCCTTCTTCCTGGCTCACAGCCAGTGACTTCTTGCTATGTCCTCATATGGTGGAAGGGCTGAGGGATCTCTGTATGATCTGTTTTATAAGAACACTCATCCCTTTTATGAGGGTTTTACCCTCATGACCTAAGCACCTCCCAAAAGCCCTAGCTCCTAATACCATCACATTGGGCATTAGGATTTCCAGAGGTTGGGAGTGATCAACTGAATTGAATGTTGTTGGGAGATCAAGTAAGCACTACAAAATTGACCACAAGATTTCTCAACATGGATGTCCGAAAAATCATTATTTAGACTTCACTGAGTTCTCTATTATTTGAAGCCCATAGTACTTACAATATATGTCACTAAATTATGTAACTTATTGCAGTTTGCAGTAACTGCAGTATTGTAGTTAACTTTATTGGGGGAAGGAACCTTGCCTTTTATTTTTATACTTCTTTGCCCTTCACACAATGCTAAAGAGTAGGCAATGGCTATTGGCATATCGTCTTTGCTGTTAGCTCAGTGATATCCTCTTTCTTTCTTTCTTTCTTTCTTTCTTTCTTTCTTTCTTTCTTTCTTTCTTTCTTTCTTTCTTTCTTTCTCTCTCTCCCTCTCTCTCTCTCTCTCTCTCTCTCCCCCTCTCTCTCTCTCCCTCCCTCCCTCCCTTCCTTCCTTCCTTTCTTTCTTCATTCATTTTTGGCTGCATTGGGTCTTCATTGCTGCGCGTGCGCTTTCTCTAGTTGTGGCAAGCAGGGGCTACTCTTCGTTGTGCTGCGCATGCTTCTCATTGCAGTGGCTTCTCTTGTTGCAGAGCACGGGATTTAGGAGTGTAGGCTTCAGTAGTTGTGGCACGCAGGCTCAGTAGTTGTGACTTGCAGGCTCTAGAGCACAGGCTCAGCAGTTGTGGCACACAGGCTTAGTTGCTCTGTGGCATGCGGGATCCCCCCAGACGAGGGCTCACAACCGTGTCTCCTGCATTGGCAGGAGGATTCCCAACCACTGAGCCACCAGGGAAGCACTAACAGGTGTTACCATTTTATGATAATAATTCAGGTTGTTTTGTTTTTCAAACAAAATTTTATAGATTTAGTTGATTCTCCCTTTGTGCTCCGCCTTAATTGCATCCTCTTCTCTTTCTCTGCCAGGTAACTATGATCAAGATACCATATGTTCTTCCTCTGCATACTTTGGTAAGTTTGAGATATATATTTGGTGTTAAAAATATTTATAATTAAAACTTTATATAAATTATCATATATATACAGCCTATCCCAGTTTGAATCATAATGTATCCTACTGCAGCATTTCAAATTAATGTTATATAATTTACCCATGTTGACATGTGTGGATTTTGTTCATCATTTAACTGCCAAATAATACTCCGTTGTAGAAATAGATCACAGCTGTTTTTTGTCCCCTATTGATAATCATTTAGGTTGTTTCCATTTATTCACTGCTACACATAGTGTTGCCTTAATTATTAATGGGGATTTTCATGTGCAAGAATCTTGTAAGGTTATATATTTAAAAATGAAATAGCTGGGTCAAAGATGCATATCTTCCTCTGTATTAGATAATGCCAAATTTGTTCTTTGTGGTGTTTGCACTTAATTTGCACTTCCATCAATGCTCTATTAGATATCACCTCACATCAGTCAGAATGGCCATCATCAAAAAGTCTAGAAACAATAAATGCTGGAGAGAGTGTCAAAAAAAGGGAACCCTCCTACACTGTTGGTGGGAATGTAAATTGGTGCAGCCACTATGGAGAACAGTATGGAGGTTCCTTAAAAAACTAAAAACAGAGCTACCATATGATCCTGCAATCCCACTCCTGGGCATATATATGAAGAAAACTATAATTCAAAAGGATACATGCACCCCCAATGTTCGTTGCAGCACTGTTTTCAATAGCCAAGACATGGAAACAACCTAAATGTCCATCGACAGATGAATGGATAAAGAAGATGTGGTATATATATACAATGGAATATTACTCAACCATTAAAAAGAATGAAATAATGCTATTTGCAGCAACATGGATGGACCTGGAGATAATCATACTAAGTGAAGTAAGTCAGACAGAGAAAGACAAATATCATATGATATCACTTATATGCAAAATCTTAAAAAAAATGATACAAATGAACTTATTTACAAAATAGAAACGGACTCACAGACTTAGAGGATGAACTTACAGTTACCAGGGAGGAAGGGTGGGGAGGAGGGATAGATTGGGAGTTTGGGATTAACATATACACACTGCTATATTTAAAATAGATAACCAACAAGGACCTACTGTATAGCATAGGGAACTCTGCTCAATATTCTGTAATAACCTAAATGGGAAAAGAACTTGGAAAAAGAATAGATACATGTATATGTATGACTGAATCACTTTGCTATACACCTGAAACTAACACAACATTGTTAAACAACTATACTCCAGTATAAAATAAAAATTAAAATAAATAAATAAATAAAAAAGAAAAAAAGAAAGGAAAAAAACCAAAAAACAATATACTAGATGTTCCGTTTGCCCAGTCCTCCAAAACAGTTGATATTATCAAATTTTAACATTTTTGCCACTCTGATGAAAGAGAAACATTTCCATTTCTGTGATTGCTATCAAGATTGAACATTTCATTCTCATTTATTCGTCATTAGGTTTTTTCTCCTGCAACTCTCCTGTTTATGCCATTTTCTTATTTTTTATTTTTTTTGGGCTGTCCCTTATAGATTTGTGAGAGTTCCTTCAATATTCTTGATATTTATTATGATTCAGTTATATGTGTTACAAATTTTTCTCCCACTTTCTGGCTTATATTTTCACTTTTTAATGTTTTTAAAATTTTCATTTAGGAAATTTAAACTTATCAATCTTTTCCTTTATGCTTTGAGCCTTTGCACATTACTATAGAAACCCTATAATAGTCTTTCAAAAGATTAGAAACTATTTATTTTAACTATATCAAATTCACATCCAGTCTCATTGAAAGAATAAAATATTTTGTGTATTGAATCTGGTTTTAATGTCTGGGAGGTAAATTCAAAACTCATCATCTTTAGAGATAGTCACCTGCTCCAATTTAATAATTTCAAACAAGCATAAAATCAGAATTCTTCATCTCATTTTTTTCTGAAAATACAAGAGAACAGTCTAATTTTAAGACATGCCTTGGTTTTTAACTAAAAAAAAAATTAAATTTAATGTGCATGCTAATATATTAAAAATTGTAAGGTAGAAGTTTATTCTTACCTGTAAAATGTCCTCAGTCCCTATTCTTTGACTCTCAGTCTCTTCTGCCTTTCTGTTTTTCAGTCTCTGAAATAAATACACACATGCTTGCAGGCATACATATATACAAGTTCCTTCCTCTCCCATATTTCCATTTATTCTATCTTTGATTTCCTGAAAGGGCCCATTCATTTATATTTAACTCGATTTCTAAAGACTGATAGCAAAGCTTTTTTTAGGTAGGGGGTTTGCTATCACCTCCACTTTTCCCATAATCTTCATTTCTTTTTTTAATTGTTAAATTTTTAAATTTATCTTTAATTTTTTTTTAAAGCCAAGGTGTCTCCCACTGAGAGGTGAGTGCTTTAATTATATACACTCTTTTTCTATTCTTTTCCATTACAATTTATCAAAGGATGTTGAATGTAGTTCCCTGTGCTATACAGTAGGACCAGGTTGTTTATGCATTCTATATGTAATAGTTTGCATCTGCCAAACCCCAAACTCCCAGTCCATCCCTCCCCCACCCCCACTCCCCCTTCATTTCTTAATTAAACAGAGAATGAGAAGGAAAGCTGGAGGAAAATTTTTTCAAAGAATTTCTATTGCAACTTAAATTCATTCAGGGTTTGATTTAAATTTGTTTCATATAATTCAACTAAGAAATAATGCCTGTGTAGTGCACTAAAACACTTCCATGCTAACGGAAGTGCTGTATATAATATTAGGATGGCAAGATATTAATATAGCATTTGTACTGCAAGATAAAAAACGAGGAGGAACCAATAGATTGAGTTAGACGGATACATGGGCAGGTTCTGTTTGTGAAAATTCATTACACAACACTTTTCATCAAGTTATATATTTATGTACTTTTCTTTATGAATATTCTACTTCAATAAAAAGTTTTTAAAGACATAAGAGGTAGATCAACCTAATGCAATGTATAGATACTGATTCCAATAAAAATAGTTTTTTTAAGCCTTTATTTGCAATTGAGGAAATCTAATATTTGACAAAATTAAGGAATTATTATTGTTTTAAGAGTCATAGTGGTATAGTAGTGGTTATTTTTTTAGTCCTTATATTTTAGAAATACAGGTAAATATTTAATGTATGCAACAAAATGTTATCTGACATTGCCTTTAAGGTAATCCAGTGGGGTGGAACAAGTAACGGGGAAAAGCTGGTCTGGTTTGACACTTATTGAAACTGGATAATGGATACATTGGGATTCATTGTACTATTTTTCTACTTTTGAATGTGTTTGAATTTTCTGTAATGCAGTGAAAATGTACACTCACACACACACATGTGCACACATACAAAGTTAAATTGAGAATTCATCATTTCTCATGCTGATAATTTTTCACCCTTACTCATATCATAGTTTTTTTGATTTAGTCATTTGGAGAAAAGGAATCTCTTGGAAATTTTTCATTACTCTGTTTAGACGCAGGATGGCACTCTTTGAATAAGTAATTAGCCAAAGTCCACTTCTCATTGAATAAGCTCCTTTCCTTTACAATGCTGCTACTTCCTAAGGTAGTTTGTCTTAGTTGAGAGTAAAAACTTTTCAGTCAGCTTATACAGATGATTACTACTCACACTTTAATTTTAGTTTTCTCTGCTGGTTGTGTCTATCTACTACCAGTTTTTGAAAAATTAAGGGTAAGTTTCAACAACCATTTAAAGGGTGGTTTGATGCTAAACCAGCTCTGTGCCCACCCTTATTTTTAGTATTTACAATTATTGCTATGAGATTAGCCATCTTGTGTATTTTAATGCAAATATCTATATCTATATATCTATATCCATATCTCTCCATGTGAATCACCTTTATTTAAAACTGTCAATTCCAACCACAGGTCATATTTCTACATTTTAAATGGAATTGAGCTAGATACTACAGATTAAGGTCAAGGTGAGGACTATTGACTGTGGACAGATGCTTTCCCCTTTCAGTCCTCAAAGAAGAATGGAAATAACTGTATTCTTGGATGTTCTCAGTCTGATTCATGCCTTCTTTTAGCCAACTATTCATGTATTCACCAGAAGAATTACACCTACTACCTCCGGTGTAGGAAGAAAAAAAAAAATCAAATGAGCAATAATGTTAACAGAAGCTTGAAACTTAAGAGCTGGTATTCAGAAAGGTCCTCCTCCCTGTCCCCTTCCCTCCGGTCCAATTCCCCTTTCTGGTTCTGGCCATCGGAAATTGACTTGGCTTTAACTGCTGGAATTTCAAGGCGTCAATGCCGAGCCCCTCCCCCCCGCCCCCCCCCTCGGAAACTCTTAAACCTCTCCCTACCCTACTCTCAACCGTAGAGGCAGATAAATGATGCAGCAGATTACACCGCTGAAAGGCAACATTTGTCCTGAGCTATTTTCACATTTTTTCCTGTTTCCGATTTGTGTGCCAGACTTTGTTTGCTTGCTTAGGACATGGAAAACATATTTGGGCATTTCCCCACAGTTTAATGCTAGTAGCTTTCTCCCAGCAAATGAAAGTGAAAGTGCTACGTAGTAGCCGTGTTTTATCCTTAAAGTATGGACTGGCAGCTGGTGTGTATGGAGCTGGGGGGGAGGGGGTTGGATTGGGAAGCTTGAAAAACCAGTTTTGAGGTTTTGTTTGTTTATCTTGAGATAGTAGCAGGGTTCCTGCCCCACCCCCCACCCTTGGGGTCTGAGTTAGGATTTATTTTCATTTGGGCAGTCATTGAAATTTCATTCAATATACTGTATTAAAAAAAAAATACACTCCACTTGTAGCTTTCCCCGGTTGCACTTTAAAACACCATCCAGTCTCACCCTCATCTGGAAATAATGCAAGCTTCTCTCTCTTCCCCCGCCCCCCCTCCTCCCCCACTTCTCCTTCTACTTTTTTTTTTTTTTTCTTCTAAAGCCCCGCATAACCTGAAGTCAGTAATCAGATGGAAAGTATGCTGGTCTTAGTTTATTTTAGTCTACTTTCCCTTTTGGTGGCAATTTTACTTGTTGAGGTATATTAGAAAACAAACAAACAAACAAAAAAAGGCATTTTGTGCACATGTAGCTACCGAGTCTTGAAATCTGACACTGATTGAGTTTACTATAGTTTCCTCAAAGACACAGTTTATGTGCAACTTTTAACATTACTGTTGCGTGGACTTTAAAAATAATACAGGGAGACGGGCACTACAGATCTTAACAGTGACATTAGTTCATCTAAAGCCATTCATCCTCCCTCCCCCTTCCCTCTTCCAAGAAACAACTAATCACAAACCAGGCTAGAATTTCTAAAAGAGGTTAGAGGAGGAGGAGGAAAAGAGGCGGAGTGGGGAAGGGGATTGAGGTTAGAAGGGCCAGAATTTCTCTCATTCACAGGGTGGAAAAGTTGACATTGTCTAAACCCTTCTGAATGGCTGGTAGTTGGTTACCCCGATTGTACCTCTACCTCCCCTCCCCCTCCACGTGACGACCCAGGACACATGCGCACCCGACGCAGCCCGGCACATCTGCAGACTGACGTCAGTGTGCTCTGCCTCCGAGGAAAAGCTGCCAAAATTTTCTACTGCTGCAATTCAAGTTGGCTGGGGGCCGGTAGTGAGATCTAGGGCTACTTCAACAAAACTTTGCTGCCCTTCCTGCTCCTCTTGTCTTCTTTTCTCCTGATACCTTTTGATGCTCTTCACATGTTATTTGCATAGCAAAGGCACTAAGCTGTCCAGGAAGAGAGGGCACCACTTCCACCCCCAATAAGTCTTTTTTTTCCCTTCCTTCCTTTCTTTTTTTTCTTCCCCCCCCCCTTTTTTTTTGGAGGGAGGGGGTACGGGAGAGAAAGGGGGTTTGCAAAGGCAGCATCTCAGGATGATAGCCTGGATGTATTGAAGGCATCTCTTTTTCTGCCAAATCGGAAAGTCCGTTCTCTAAAACCCGGGTTAGCCAGACTATAGGGTTTTATTCTGGCTGCAGAATAACTAACTCACTGCTGTGGCTTTGCAAAGGGGGGCAGAAAAAAAAAAAGAGGAGAGGGAGTACGTGAGTCGTCCAGTGCAATCTCTATTGTTTGAAACTTACTTTTTATCAGAATTTGAAGATGAAAACGGTAAGGAAGACTTCACAATATTCAATGAAACCTTTTTTTTTTTTTTTTTTAAATTAAAACTTGTGCTTTGCTTGTCTTCCGAATAACGCGTAGGAAACTTTTTTCTGTGTGGTTTTTTTTTTCTTTTTTTTTCTTTTTTTTTTTTTTTTTTTAAATGGCAATGAGTGAGCTTGACTGAACTCATTTTACAGATAGAAATCTTTTAACTCCAGACTAGTCGGGGGTTGGAGAATTCTGGGTCTTGCAAATATTTTATGATGCAAAAAAATATACGTTTATTATACAAATAGACATGTTTTGTGAAGTATGACTTGATGATGATTTTTGTGGTCTTTAATCACCAAGTAGTAATCGGGAAAGTAATAATGATGTGTATTTTAATCTGATTTTCAGTTTTCTTAAAGAAAAACCTTCTGCATTTTATAGTTTCAAGTCAGTGTCTTAAGTAGTCAGACAAGTGCATATTTTATGCCTGGGCTCAGAGGGCAGAATTAATGTGCTAGCTATAGTCCCGATGCTCTAGATATGTTAAGCTCTTAATAGGCTAATCAAAGAGATGGAAATGTGTGTTTTTGATTTACTTTTGGCCACTTGGGACGTGCTAGACTCATAACCCTCCGGAGCCTTGAATATCGGGTATGTCTGTATATATGGTATATGGGATCAAAGTTCAGAGATTGGGGAGGGGTTTGTGCTGGAGGGTTTATTGGAAAGCTGCCTTCAGATAATGTGTACTACAATTCCTGTCTTTGGTAATTTCTTTCCTTGTTGTACTGGAGGCAAAGAGAGCAAGAGAGTGAGAAAGCGCACTGAGAGGGAACAAGAGAGTGAGTTTCTTACTCTTGTTTTTATTTGAGCTGCCGGTGCAACGCGTTTGGGCCAAATGCCAACTGTCTGGGTCACACGCGTTTTATCCAAATAGATTTAGCGCTGCTGTCTGGAAATGGGCTGCTGAATGTTAACTTTAGGATCAACTCAACCAGGGCAGCTCAGACTGTTACCCTCTGTCTGGGTGAAGTGGGATGGGGGTGGGTGGGCGAGGGTGTGCAGAACGAGGGAGGAAAGGGGAAACTGAACTATTGCTTGGAACTTTTAAAAACACACTGGAGTGTGATTTCCAACATATTCCTTTAGGTTCAAATTTCTTGGACAAATTTTTTTTTTCCTTTCCTTTTTTAGCTTATGTTGATTAGACTGAAACTTAGATGTGTGAATGATAGCTCTCAAAATTCATGACAGGGAAAGAAAGGTAACATAAAACTGGTGTAGTGGAAAGGAAATTGAGAAAATTAATTTTAGAGATAATTGTTTTCCTGTGTTTCACCAAAGTGGTAGCTGCAGTTCTGGTTTATATTAATTTAGTGTTTTTATGTGATCATTGGTGTTTTGGGCTTTTAAGGAATAGCTATAGAGGCAAATAAGTTGATTTCAAACAAATCAACTTCATTCATTTCTCACAAATGGCGGCAAATGAAATCTGTATTGTGGTATTAATATTTTTGTGATTCTCAAGGGCAAAAACCTCTACCCTCAAGAGCTGAAATACTTTAATATTTTTCATGACTGGGCCAATACGTGTAAGATTAATTCCTACTCTTGTCTACTCTTACCACTTCCTCTTCATTGCCTTGGCAACCATTAGTTACTACTAGTGGATGGGCCTCTATGCCAAATCTTACCCTGTGTGTGACTTCCATGAGAGAATAAAGAGAGTTAACATATTAAGAGAGTTAGTATCACATTCTTTGGAACATTTGGTGGGGGAAGAGTAAAAGGTGGAAGAAGTGGACGGCTCTCTTGGTTCTACCAAAGGGCATAGTTGATTATCAACATTTTGAGCTAACGTCAAGAGAAAAAGGTGTTTCTGTTTTTCAGGAGAGAAGTTATAATACGGATAACATATATTTAACTTGCCATCTGGAAAAAAACAGTTTGGGACTATAGGAATTTGGGCCTTGATTTTTGTAGAATAATATTTTGTATTTTTGCTTTTGGCTTATTTGCTTTTCTTGTTAGTAAGTTTTAAGTCTCTTTAACTGCACCTTTCCTTGGAAACCAATCTCGCAAAATTTATAACTGATCTGGAAACTTTTGTACTTCAAGCCTTGGCGTATGGTAGGTGACAATAAATATTTGTTGAGTGAATAAATGGAAAATGAGATGAAAAGTTAATTTTCACATATAAAAATTGAGTACCTGAAGGAAGCATAGTATTGTTGCTTCCTCTGTGAAGATGAAATCGGCTTTAAAAGAAATATCCAGAGTTAAGATGAATGAAAGAAGTCGAGAAGGGTGTTATACATGTTCTTTAGCTCCATAATGATAGTTCATGAAAGGAAATTGTTACTTGGCTACTCTTAGATCATTTGAGTGGGAAGTAAAGATGATAGAGGAAAAAGACAAGTTAAGTACCCTTCAACCAGGGTAGACTACTGAGGGAATCACTAAAGTGCAAGTTGTCTGATCTTATTTCTACTTAGTGTAGCTTTGATCCATGGAAGCTGTTAAATGATCCCTTAACTCTACTGGTTGGTGCATTTGTCTTAGGGAAAAACACCTATGTGAAATCAATGTAAAATGGAAGTTTTGATTCTGTTTTCAAATTTAATATAGTTGTAAGCCCAGTTACCATGACTTAAATTCTTTACTGTTTGCTCTAAAAGACAATACAATCTGGTTGATTGATTCCATCATCATATCCAACCATTCCACATTTAAGGGAAGGAGGAACATGAAACTATTTTTGAAGGAAGGCCTTTGAAAAGTGATGAGTCAGATAACAAGGAGAAGGGGACTAATATTTATTTAACCATTAAAATGAAGTATGTGAACACTTTACATCATGTGTAATCTAGGAAACATCTCATCTATAAAAGTTAAGTAACCTGTAGTCAAGACAGGACTCAAAACCTTTGTGCTTTCCACAGCTTAATGCTTCTGCTGTACAATGTAAGGAGTTAATGCATTATGATTTCTGGGTAATTATGTACTATTTTAATATCAATCTGAATTTTGGAAACTATATCTGGATACATTAGTACCTATACATATTTGTTTATGATATCCAGATTAACTTCTTCAGTAGGTATCAGAAAGTAGGTTCACCCGTTCATTTTTATTGTGTAGGTAACTAAGAGTGGTTAGACAGGTAGTTGTTGTTGATTTTAGTTGAACTTGAGCCCACTCATTTACTTATTGTTAAGTTTCCTCACTGGCATTGGAGGCTTGAAAAATGTGGGGAAGGAAGGAAGGAGTGAGAAAGGAGAAAGAAACTTAAATTTATTGAGTGCCCATGTGCCAGATACTGTAGCTAGTGGTGGAACCAAGACTGTAGCTCTGGTTTGTTTAACTTCAAAGCTCCTGCCCTTTCTATTATGCATCAGTGCTCTTTTTACTGCAGGTCCTTAAATCAAGTGTTAGTGTACTTTTGACCAGGTAGTTACATACTACCTTTTCCTTCAAGGCTACTGGCTTACTTAACTTGGGCATTTATAGGACAGTGCTAGTAATGGTAAGAGTGGAGGTTAAAAAACTGTGAAGAGCAGGAAATTTCTCAAGGGGAAAAAAAGAGTTGTTCCCTAAACCCAGGTAATTATATTGTAAGTTTGTCAGTTTCAGAGCCCAGGAAAATAGGAAAAAAGGATGAATGTGATTCAGTACAAATCTGTCACCACTACTAGAAATTAACTCGAATGTGTTAATTATATATTCCTCTTTAAAGGAAGATTAAAGTATATGAGGGACTCACTTAATGTCAGACATTTTTATGCAAAACACTCAAGTGATCTGAAAAAAAAAATGAAGAGTAAATGTTCATGAAGCAACTGTTAAGGAGCTGGAGACTGTACATAAGTAGGTTGGGAATCAAGATAACTGGATTGTTTTCTTTACCGTTGACCCTTGAACAACACTGGTTTGAACTGCAAGTCCACATATACAAGGATTTTTTTCAATAATAATACTACAGTAATACACTATCCTTGATTGGTTGGATCTATTATGGAGAAACCATGTGTGTAGAGGGCCAACTGTAGGTAATATTCAGATTTTTGCAGAAGGTCAGTACCCCTGGCTCACATGTTGTTCAAGGGTCAACTGTGCTGTTATTGAATGACGGTGTGATTTAATCTCTTTATAGATTTTTGCCTGCGAAAGGACATATAGTGCCTGTTGTTTTGCCTAAATCATTGTAGAAGAAATTTTGAGATGAAACAGTTATTGTGTATCAAGTTGCTTAAAAGTTCATGTTAATTAACATATCATTTATGAATATCTATTTTGATACTGGTTGTATGCAACTGCTATTGTATATTTAAGCTAGAGTGACTTAAAATGGAAGCGTGAAAAAAAAACATGGAAGCGTGATATAATAGAAAGAATTTAGACTTTAGAGTCAGGTAGTCTTATGTATGACTCTGGGCTCTGCTGTTTTCGAGCTATGTGGCCACTATGAGCTTCAACTTCTTTACCTGTAAATTGGCAGCTGTATTAGTTATCAATTGGTGCAAAAAATATCACCATAAACTTAGTGGCTTAAAACAACACATATTTATTAACTAACAGTTTCTGTGGTTCAGGAGTCTGGGCATGGCTTAGCTCTATCTTGTGCTTCAGAGTCTCTCACGAGGCTGCAGTCAAGGTGTTGGCAAGGACTAAGGTCACCACAGAACACTTGATTGGGGAGGCATATGCTTCTAAGCTCACATATTCAGGATTTAGTTTCTTGCAAGCTATTGCATTGAGGGCCTCATTTCCTAGCCAGTGGTTATCTGAAGGCTGCTCTCAGTTCCTTGCCATGTGAGCCTCTCCATATGGCAGCTTGTTTCATCAAAGCCCGACTAGGGAGTCTACTGTTAAGATGAAGTCAGAATCTTTTGTAATCTAATCATAGAAGTGCCATCCCCTCACCTTTGAGGTATTATATTAGTTAGGATCAAATTACTCAAAGGAAGGGGGTTACAGAAGGGCATGGATTTTAGGAGGAAGGATCATTGGGGCCATCTTCCTGACACAGGGGCAATAATACCTACTTTACAAGATTGCTGTGAATATTAAAAGAAGTAACATATATTTAAAGTTCTCTTTATTTTTGGACCTGACCTTAAACTACCTTTCTAGATATTATTACCTGTTAGTCTTCTGCATAGGAACCAAACTTACTATTATTACTAATAATATTTTCCATTTTTTTCTTTCCATCTAGACTTTGTAGACTCTGTTTCTTTAATTTGTAATGACTGCCCCCAGAAATCTGACTTGTGAAATTCTGTTCATCTTCCAGAGCCTATCTGAAATGTTACTTTTTTTCATAAACTTTCCTTCACCCATCAGACTCAGAAGTCATCTCCCTCATCTGATCTCCTCTAATACCTTTTATAACTTTATTATGGCATATGTCAGTCTGTCTTGAGTTTTTTCTTTGTTCCTTAGATTATGAGCTTCTAAAGGGCAAGGATTGTGTCTTAATCTTTTCTTAATCCCCATGTTGTTATAACATCATTTTTAAAACATTGTAAGACAACAGTTGTTGATTAATAAATTAGTTTTTCCAAGGTTTAGCAGTTTAATAACTTGTAGACACAGATGTAAGGAACTTTAAATGGTTGTGGTTGTTTTATATGTTGTAATAACAGTATTTCTAGCACTATAGGGAATGAAGTATTCCAAAAAAGTTAATTTTACAGTTAATCTTAAATATCCTTTAATATCCCTAAATTGACTTTATTTTAATCACTATTAATTAATTCATTCATTTACTCATCCATTTTTTTCAATCAACAAGGATTTATTATATGATATTTATTTATTTATTTATTTATTTATTTATTATATGATAATCCCATGTATTAGGGTTTTGGGATGAAAATCTAGTATCTTTTGTGTACTTCGCTGTCATAACAATAAGTTACATTATTAAAAGTAATTTAACCTTTTATTCCTGACTCAGGCATAGTATTTTGAATATCAGATATTCAGCTGTAACACAGTCGTAATACACAATATGAACTATTAAGCTACATAAGGGCTATTTGTCTCTACCTCGAACTGTATTGCTTGGGCTTCTAAAACTACTTTGTAGTTTTTCCTCTTTTTTTGTCACTTTTGTGCTTTTACTGAGCTAGTTTCTAGTCCCTTTGTTATTTTCTTATTCTACAGTGCTATGTGCTGGGAAATTAGGTAGCCAAGTATGTCAGTGTTCTGTATAAAATGTGAATTCACGGACTCTGAAGTTGTAAGTCGAAAGAAAAGTACGTGAGATAGGACATGAAATCTGTTGTGATACCTGAATTGAATTTTTAAAAATTCTTTTCAGAAAATGAACTACTTTTCTTTACAGTTACATTCTAGATAGTTTAAATTGTCTCATATGTGTTGCTTTATGAGTCATAAAAGACTTCCAGATAAAGTCAAGGGTTACAGTAAATATGGTTCAACTTTTCAGAAGTTTAGTTTATGCTACTGTCTGAGTTTTCACAGACAGCTGCTTAATGCCACTGTGTATTTGTAGATCTACTCTGTAAGAAAAAAAAGATAGGTGCCTCATAAAGCAACAAATCAATCTCTGGACAGCAGTGTACTGAAAAGCATGTTAAGGAATGCAATCACATACTGTTTATCACTTTCACAAAATGAACTTTGTAAAGTCAGCCTAGTTTTTATTTTATCAAAAGGTTAGTCACTATACCCATACATTGTTATCTTCAAAGTTTTAAAAAGAATTTTTATAATCCTCTTCAGGTTCCTTCTTTGATTATTAAGTAGCTTTGGCATTATCCTGCTAACCATTTAGGTTTCTAATTTGGTATTTAGTCTTGTGAATGTTTATTTAAACTATAAAGGACAACAATGGTTTGATTTAATTATGTTATTTTGTAGTATATGTCCTTTGGCAAGCATTCAGCAATATAGATCTGTCCATTCAGAATATTTTTCAGTTAACTTAAATTTTTTTTTTCTAGGTTAAAAAATGGCCATACTTTAGTGACTAATCAGCCTAATGCTCTGCTTATGAAAATTTTACCATCATTATCTTTTTCATTTTGGACTGAGAAAATGAATCCAGATACAGAAGAAAGTACGGGATGTTGGAAAAAAATACCCGTTAAACAGTGGAACATCTAATAACTAATCTGCAAGAAGTATTAAAGAAATAAAATTGTTATGCTTCGATTTTGGCATGGTATTGACTCTCTAGCACATAGGTAGCCCTCTAAAAAATCATCCAGTTTTCTAAATTATGGAAATTTTGTGGAAGACGTTGACCTGGATTTTGAGCCTCGTCATGGCTTCATCGGAATTTCATAGTGACCACAGGCTTTCATACAGTTCTCAAGGTAGGATTCCTGCTTTTGAAACTGACAAAAAAAGTTGCTATTAATCTTACAAGAAAAGATTCTGAATATTTAGTTTGGATGAACGTTTTCTTTGGGATGTATACTGGTAGGAGCAGAGGCCTACTGTGTCAATTCAGTGCTAGTTTCATAAATGTTAATGACTCTAAAAGAGTCTGTTTAACTTGTCCTGCTAGGATTTAATATCCAGTGCATTTTAGAGTTGACTGGTCTTTCTTAGAAGATGATAAACCTAGGCCTCTTCTTCTGAATTCTAAACTTTAATAGGGTTACTCATTGCCAGGATTTACAGGCAAGGTCATGTTCAAAAGGAATCCAAAGGTTTTTCTTGTAAAAGAGCAAGAAAGCAGACAAATTCTGATATAAGATCCTTCTAATATGGACCCTTAGTGGAAAAATATGTTTCCAAACTTAAGAATTCTGATATAAGGACTGGAAGCTGGATAAAAGAGTAAGAGTTATAAGAAGTTCAACTTTTCAAATTCTAACCCATAGGTCCCTATAATTTTAATCCATAAAATTGAACTTCATATCATAGAAAAGATCTTAACAGAGGTCCCAGGGGTGAAGGTCATTTTGTTTTCCATGGACCAGTCCAATTCTTATGGAATTATTGAAAGCATACATTTTGGATTCTCCTCCCATGAATGTATAGTTCATTTTTTTGGTGCTGATGAGCCAGATTTTCAAGGCTATTATAGATTGATGTATATATCTAGAAGTCCATATGTACAAAATGTGGCTCTCAAAGTAGATCAACAAAGCCATAGCATTTAGTATGAACTCTTATTTATGAGAAGTGAAATAAATATTATTTTTCAGTTTTTTTCCATTTGGTCATGGTTTCATGGGAGTTTATATTTGTGGATGAACTTCATGTGTAGACAGTGAAGCAATTTGAAGACATTTGGTTCTGCCTTAGTGATAAACTTAGCTAAAGGAAGATGTGGTTAAGAAGGTAGATTGGTAATATTTAGTACACCTAAGTGAGGAAAATATATTTAATAGTCCTCTGAATTTTTTGTCAATCTGATAATTTTTAAACAACTTTATTTTGATATAGTATACATACCATGTAATCACCCATTTAAAGTATACAATTCAGTGATTTATGGTATATTCACAGAGTTGTACAACTATCATCACAATCAATTTTAGAACATTTTCATTACCCAAAAAAGAAACTCTGAAATCATTAACAGTCACTCCCCAGTTCCCTCCAAACCAACTTACCCCCAGCCCTAGGCAACCTCTAACCTATTTCTCCCTGCAGAGATTTGCCTATTCTGTATACTTATATAAATGGAATAATATGTGACTGGTTCCTTTCACTTAGCATAGTGTTATTATAGTATTAGATAATGAACTTTGATTATGAAGACATTCATGTCATACCATGTATCAGTACTGCATTCCTTTCTGTTGTAGAATAATCTGTTGTATGAATATACCACGTATTATTCATTCATTCATTCATTCGTCAGTTGATGGACATTTGGGTTATTTACCCCTTTTGGCTATTATGAATAATGCTGCTATGAACGTTCATGTACAAGTTTTTGTGTCGATGTACGTTGTCATTTCTCTTGTAAAAATACCTAAGAGTGGAATTGCTGGGTCAGGTGGTAGTTCCGTGTTTAACTTTTTGAGGAACTGCCAGACCGTTTTCCAAAGTGGCTGCTGTATTTTACATTGTGACTGATAATTAAAAAAAAAAAAAAAAATTCTACAAGACTGTAGAGATTCTATATAAACTCTTTTGGATAACTTTCATAAACATATTTTATCTGAATGAAATTCTGTTCTTTTACATATGTGTACTTTTCACTGGTTTTTGTTTCAATATAAAATATTCATATTTACTGTAGAATTTAGCTTTTAGAATTCATGTCTTTAAAATTAGATTTAAAAAAGAAAAATAGCCTTTCAAAATAATTTTAGAATTTTTTTTAAGGAATGGAATATTTGGAACTTAATTCATTTTGAGATTTTTAAACTTCTACTCTTTCATTTTTGTTTACTATAACATTTTTTGTCCATACCTCACATATAATGATGCATAGTTTTAAGCAATATAGTTGTTTATACTGCTACTTCTTTGTTCTGTTAAATTTTCTTTTCTTCCATGTGTTTTTTCTGGATTCTCTGCCTTGTGATTACAAAGAGGAATTCCTGACTTATCTAGAACACTACCAGCTAACTATTCCAATAAGGGTTGATCAAAATGGAGCTTTTCTCAGCTTTACTGTGAAGAATGATAAGCACTCCAGGAGAAGACGGAGTATGGACCCTTTCGATCCACAACAGGCAGTATCTAAGTTATTTTTTAAACTTTCAGCCTATGGCAAGCACTTTCACCTAAACTTGACTCTCAACACAGATTTTGTGTCCAAACATTTTACAGTAGAATATTGGGGGAGAGATGGACCCCAGTGGAAACATGATTTTTTAGACAACTGTCATTACACAGGATACTTGCAAGATCAACGTAGTACAACTAAAGTGGCTTTAAGCAACTGTGTTGGGTTGGTAAGTAGATGTTATAATTTTAAATTTCTGATGGGGAGATAAATTCACAATATAAATGTCTTTCTTCAGATTAATAAAATATATACATATATATGTGTGTGTGTGTATATATATATATATATATATATATATATATATATATATACGGCTTATCTAGGGAAGGTAACATTCTAAAATTTTTTGTTATTTCTGCTGCCTTTGCTTTTGATAATCTTTTTTATAACGTTTGCATTGACTTTTCAAAGTAAGAACAATTTTTAAAGCCCTATATTATTAGTAGAAGAATGAATGAAACCTCACGTTTTCTTTTAGAGTTACATTTTTCTGTTCAAATAAGATATCCTTAATGCATAAAAAAAACTCAGTCATTATGAGGAGCTTAAGGGTATTGTATGTATGTATATATATATTATGGCAGGAAACCATGACATGGATTGCCTCCTTAGGTCTCTTTCTATACTATCTTTCTCTGGTAATCAACATAGCTTAAAATTACTTATGACCTACTTATGTTTATAAGTTCTTGAAGAAAAATCTTTTATATCAATGTCTCTTTATGAAATAATTTTCCCTATATTTATCTGAAAATTGATAATAAATCTTATTTTACTTAGAAATTGGATTTCAAGAGTATAGGTTCTAGCCTGGGCATTTGAGTCCATTCTAGTCTAAAGGTAAATACATAGTTCAAGGTGGCACATAGTAATGGTTGTAGAACAAAGCATGTTCTTCTACTTCTACTTCCTCTAGTTCACACTTCCTTTACTGCTTTTATCCTGTTCAGGCTAGTATAGATGTTTCATTAAAGCTTTATCTGTTTAAAAGATTACACACATTTTGATGCTCAACTCACATTTTCAGAAGCTGTTTTTCTTCCTTACTCTATCACGTCCATATCCTCATTTTTACTTCAGTATAAACAACTACATAATTAGAGTTGGGTTTAAATAGTTCTAAATTTAGAAGGAGTTTTAAGAACCACCCAGTGGAGAAAAATTTTCACTATAGGTATATATAAGAATTTGCTCAGATTATCTATTTTCTTTAACTATTAATAAGTCAAAATGATTACTTGGATTTTAATATTTGGGTTTAATTCCTATAAAATAGACACATTGAATACATTCCTCACTAGCTTCTTTCTCTATAAGCAGTGTTAAGCTTTATATACAAAAGAGATTTATCTTTTTGAATAAAGATAAATTATCCAAAATAAATCTGTTTTAAAACTTCTTACATGTTAAAATGACATTTGCTGTTAAGTACAATAGAAAAATACTGTTCCTAGTCATTGACCAAGCTCTTTAAATTTGGCATTAACATTAATTATGCCACTGATAATTTTAACAGGGTGATGAAGTGAGCAGATTTGAGATTTAGGGGAAAAAAACTGATTCCATTGTGAGATTTGAGGGAAGAGGAGCAATTGGAAATATGAAGATAAGTTAGATCATGTAGGAGATAATGAAGGCCTATAGCAAGGCTATGGCACTGGGAATGGAGAAGATACAAAGAATTTGCACCACATTTTGGTGAGAAAATTTATAGGATTTGTGTCATTAATTTTTCTTCGCTGGCATATAGTACATAGTAGATATTTAATAATACTTTTTAAAATTGAAATATCATTGAACTGGGTGTGGGATGAAGGAGAGAAGGTAATTGAAGTTGATTGAGGTTTCTCTTTTTGATGAGACTGTATATGAATTTACTAGCAGAGAAAGGGAATGGTAGTGGAATGTTGGATTAGAAAGGAAGATGAAGAAAGTGATTCTGATATAGTAAATGTGAAGAATCTGAAGAAATAAAGGTTAAAGATGTCTAGTTGGCTTTTGGGAAATATAGCTCTGAAATTTAGAAGAGAATTTAATTCTGGAAACAGTTGAGAATTGCTGATATAAGTGACTACTGATGAAATGGTGAAAGATGTTGATGAGGGAAAAGTGAGAAGAAGTTTGTAAATGGAAACTTTTCTATACTTAGGGGGATAGTGGAGTGTCATTCATCTATTTTTTATCCTCATTGAGACCTTCTGTGTGTCTTATTCTCTCTTATTTCTATTCGTTAACACCTGTTTTACTTTGCTTCCTATTGAAACTGCATGGTCCATGTTGACTCACTTTTTTTGTTGTTGTTGTTAATTTTTATTGGAGTATAGTTGCTTTACAATGTTGCTCGATCTAGGTGTGGTCTGCCAGGTTTGTCCACTAAAGTTACTATTTCCCCTTGGCAACTAATAAGGAATTTGTGAGCAGATACTTTGTGAGCAGATACTATGTAAATATCCTATTCTTCATCTCACTTTTACCCACCAGTTTTAGTAACCCTCACCTTCATTCTTATTTTATATCATGTTACATTTTTAATCAAATGGAATATGTAAACAAGTTTTTCTAAAATCCCACTTTTCTAAGGCCCCTTTTAACCAATTCTGTTTTTAATTGTTCTATGTAAAATAGTTTTCAATATAGAGATCATTAGTGTTTTCTAATCATACTTCCTTACCCATAGTTTCAGTTTTACAATGCTTGCACCACTCAAAGGAAAAAATTCCTAACATTATAATCTATCAGTTGTTTAAAATAATGTTACTTTTTAGTTTGCTTTATATTTGAACCATGGCTTTCTTATTTAGGTTTTGTTTTTCTGGAGTTTCTAGTTACTTTTATTTTGTCTTATTGAGAAAAAAAAATATGATTTCTTTACCAACTGATCAGTTTCATCCAGTTCCTTAGTCCTTATACCTATTGCTTGGACTATATTCCATTCTTCTTTGGAGGCATTTTTCTTGGAGTGTATGGGTTAATTAATTTCTTGAGCTATTACACTTCTCTCATCTTGGGATTTCTTTTTTCCTAGGTTAGTTCCACATCTTCTTCTTTCTGAGTTTACATCCTGGTTTTGTTGGAGAACATCTTCAAGTAATTACCTCAGAAAAGGTGCCTGAGAAGTAAAATTTCTGAGTCCTTGCCTATTTGAAAGTGACTTTATGTTACCCTCATGTTTGGTTAATAATTTAGTTGGATATAGAATTCTAGGTTTAAAAATAGTTTTCCTTCAGAACCATGGATGGTAGAATTGGAAAAGGGAAATATGGTGTATCAAATTTATCTCTATGGTTTTATATCTTAGGAAAAGATTTAAAGAGCTAAAAAAAATTGGCATTGATACATTTTGGGTGGCAGATAGAAGTCTGCTTCTTGTTCTTTTCCTCTTCTTTAAAAAAACTTTTTTTTTTCAAAATGATATGCTTTTCTCCTTATCCTTCCTGTTTCAAGAATTTTATAAATAATGTGGTAAGCTGTGGGTCTTCTTTCCTGACCCCTATTTTGTATTTGATGGGTGATTTCAATTTAAAGACCCTCCTTCAACTTAGAGAAATTTAAAAAAATATTTCCTTAGTGATTTTATCTCCTTGTCCCTCACCACCCCATTCTGTAATTGGTTTTCTGCTTCTCTTATCTCTCTTTTCCCCCTTTTTTTTTTTCTGTTCTGAGTTCTATGAGCTTTTCCCACTTTTACTTTCTTTTTCTTTAATTGATTTAAAAATTATAGCACAGTCATATTTCTAATTTTCAACAGATCTTTCCTGCATTGTTTCTTTCTTCATATTTTGTTCTTATTTGATGAAAAATGATTTTCTTCTATCTCTCTAAGATACTAAAGACTGTAAACCTAGTTAAAAAAGACCAATGACCCCATTAGACTTTCTGTTCATTTAGTTACGTTCATAGTTGCTTCTCTACTTTTTCCATTATTAATTCATCCATTCACCAAGTGCTTATAAGTACCTACCATGTAACAGGCACTGTTCCAGGTGCTAGGAGGACAACAGTGAACAAAACAAGAATCCCTGTTATCATATAGCTTGCATTCTAGTGGAAGAGATACACAATAAGATAAATAAATAAAAATCATAATATGTTGGATACTGACAAGTTCTAATGTAGAAAAAATATTGAGTAAAGACCTTAAAAGGAATGAGGAAAGGAATACTGACATCTGAGGGATAAGATTTCCAGGTGGAAATCTTCATGTACAGAGGTCTGATATGAGAGTGTTTGAGGAACAGCAAGAAGACTACCATGGCTAGAGCTAAGTGAGAGAGAGGAAGAGTAATGGAAGGTGAGGTTAGAAAGAAAACTTGGGGGCCAGTTGTTAGGTTTTAGAGGACACAGTTAGGATAGAATCAATGATGATTCCAAGCTTGGGGCCTGAGCAACTAGCAGAAAATAGCAGCCATCACATGAGATGAGAAAGACTCAGACATTAACTGAGATGGAAAAGTTGTAGGAGGAGTAGGTTGGGGGGTGGTATATATCATAACTTCAGTTAGACATGTTAAACTTGAGATATTGTATAGGATGCGGGGTATGCAAGCCTGGAGTTCAGGAGAGAGATGTGAGTTATGAAGTTATTTTGGGAGTCATCTATATAAATATAAATGACATTTAAAGCCAGGAGATTATATGAAATTGCTTAAGGGAGAGTATATGTAGAATAAATAAGAGGTCTAAGGACTGAGCCTTTGGGTGCTTCAAGGGGTTAGGGAGGTCGGAAAGATGTGGAGGGGACAGCAAAGGACAGTGGAGTAAGAAGGTTGAAGGGAAACCAGGCAAATATCCTAGAAGCTAAGAGAAGGAAGTATTTCAAGGGAAAAATGCTGCTGAGTCAAAATAAGAGTCTGACTGAAAACCAATCATTGAATTTAACAGTGAAGAAGTTATTGATGACCTTGGCAAAAGCAGTTTTGGTGAAGTCATAGTGGGGTTTGGAAAAGAGGCAAAAGCCTGATGCGAGTAGGTTTAAGAAGGAATGGGAGAAGAGTAAAGAATATATAGACAATTATTTTGAGGACTTTAGGAAAAGCAAGAAATGATCAGTTGCTGCAGGCAGAAGTGGGAGTCTTTATCATTTTGTTTTATAAAAATGAGAATGGTTGTGTAAAGAGAAGAGAAATTTCTGGAGTGAATTGTTTGATAGGCGAGAAGGGATGAAATCATCTACATAAATCGAATAATTGTTCTTATCTAGGAGAATGGACAGTTCATCCATAATAACAGGAAATAATATAGAATATATGGACATGAGATGCAGGTAGGTTGGTATTTGTGGTTGTAGAAGTTTGCAGGAGGTTGTGTGCTGTTTTCTGTTGGAATGGAAGATGGAAAGATGAGGTGTTAGGGGATTAAGTAGAGAGGAGAAAGTATGAAATATTTATCCCAGAGAGCAGGATACTGAATGAACTAGAGAAACATAGTATAATTGCCATGAAGCGTCAAGGACACAGTTGAGATTACGATGATGAATTTAAAGCAAGACTAGTCTAAGATAAGATGGACAAGATAGTCAAAGGAGAGGAAGCCAAGGAAGTGAGAGGACAGGGATTGAAGAGACCATCTATGTAAGTAGTTCTTAAGCTGGGGTCTATGGATAGAATTCAGGGGGTTTGTTAACTGGAATGGGGAAAATTTCATCTTTATCTTTACTAATTCTTAAGTGAAATTTAACATTTCCTTCAGTTAACAATATAGGTAACAAGCCAGTAAAGTAATAGCAGTACCTGTAACTTTGTCTTGATAGAAATGATATTTTCATATCGTGTTACAGTTTTTGCAGGTCCCTTAAAATATTATTTACGTTAATCACTATTGTGAAATTATAGTAGTTATTAGATCTATTGCAAAGCTTCTTATTTAAAGTGTTACAAAAAGGCATATGTATTACTATATTACATTTTTTAAATATTTTGATAACTGTATTTCATTACAATTGGCTTTATTTATAATCCTATATATTTCTTTTGCATTTAAGATATTATTCTGAGAAGTGGTCCCCAGGCTTCACCCCTAGACCTTCAGAGGGATTCAGGGCATGTGCACACACACAAATTTTAAGAACAAATGATATAAGAAGATACTGAAGTCAACAATTATTCAGGAGTGGTATTGCAGAGGGTGACAGTGACCCAGAAGCTAAGATCTTTGAGGAATGAGGAAAGTGACTTTGGGTCAGTAGATAACTACAGCTAGCAGAGGGAGAAGGTGATGGTATGGGATTTGAAGGTGGTAAGGTTTTTTCTTTTTTTGGAGGAGAGAGGGATAATTGTTTAGAAATGGCAATGAGTACAAGAACTCTTAACCCTACCTCCAGGTCCAATAGGAGGTATGTAGGAGAGAAAGTAGCCACCATTCCAGAAGAATTACATTACATTACAGGGAAGAAAGAATGTTATCTAGGGCGATTCAGGTTTTTGTTTGAGCAAGATGAAGTGAACATTCACAGATGAGGCTGAGTGTATAGGAGATTTTGTATATAATCGACCTTGAGTTTGAGAGGGCACAGTAGAAGTGTTTTAAATGGTGAAGGGGGAAGTAGAAGATGGGATCAGAAAACATGATGTACTTAACCATATGGGGAGTAGAATCCAGGGGATGGATCTTGGGCGTTTTGGAGGGACTGGCATGACAAGGAAAGGGGGCATGATGAGATTAATCCTGATGGTCCTGAGGCCAACAGCGTAGAGGTGAGTGGGGATGCTGAGGCAAGTGGGAGTAGGGCTCTTGCTAGGCATGCACAGATTTCTGGGACCCCCACCTAACTCAGGTCCTCTATCATCTGGCCTCCAGCACCTTTCTAATCTCATAGTCATTTTACTCTTCCCTCCCTTTAGCCACAGTAGCTCCTTGCTGTTTCTCAAATACTGCATGCATGCTCCTACCCCGTTGCCTCTGCATTTGCCATTCCCACTGTCTGATCTGCTCTTTCCCAAGATATCTGTTTGGCATGCTCCTTCACTTTATTCAAGTTTCTGTTCAAATATCACCTTATTATAGAGGATGTTCCTGACCATCCTAAATAGTTTATATAATTCTCTCTGTCCTCTGATTACTTTCTGTCCTCTTACTGTTTTATTTTTCTTCTTGACATTTCTTACTACCTGATTGATTATTTATTTATATAATGAATGAATGACTTTTTTCTACCTCTTCCCACCAAAACGTAAGCCCCATGATAGAGCCAGAACTTTGTTTTTTTCACTTTTGTATTCCCACCACCTAGAACAGTACCTGCCGTGTGATAGTGTGATAGGCACTCAAAACATACTTGGTGAATGAATAGACAAAGTTAGAAGCACTCCTCAGGGGACTTCCCTGGTGGTCCAGTGGTTAAGACTCTGTGCTCCCAATGCAGGGGGCCTGGGTTCGATCCCTGGTCGGGGAGCTAAGATCCCACATACCGCAACTAAGCCCACGTGCCGCAACTAGAGAGCCTGCATGCTGCAGTGAAGACCGAGCACAGCCAAAATTAATTAATTAATTTTAAAAGAAAAAGAAGAAGCAACCCTCAGAGGATAAGGGAATGATAGTGGCTAAGAGTCCAATCTCCAAAGATAGTTGAGTGAATTTGTTACTTAGCTTTGCTCAGTATAGGTTTCTCATCTGCCAAGTAGACCTGATAGTAGTACTTACTTCATAGAGCTATTAAGATTAAATGAGATAATGAGTGTAAACATTTTACAGAGTACCTAACTCTGGATTTTCTTCCAAGGCCTTTCCGTTCTTGAAATTAGAGATTTTATTTACTTACCAAGTTTCTGACTCTATTTTTCTCCAGCAACCTGAGTTTTTTGCTGAGGACCTTTTGACATCTTCTGCCCACAATCCAGCATCACATGACTTTAGTGCTCGGCCCTTTCTGGGCAGTACTCTAGACACTTATCAAAACTTCTTATACAAGCCCTCTCTTCTGCATGCGTCCTCTTTTCTTCAGGAGCCTTGCTCAGTTTGCTATTACTTTGTTAATCTTGATGGTAAAGTAATTCATGATCAGGTATTAGAGTTTGTTACTGGCGTATTATATTATTCCTGTCAGTATTTGCATTTAATTTAGGGACTAATATCCTTAAAGTAAAGCAAACAGTGGTGAAAATAACGTGAAGTGACTAGGTCTGCTTTTTTGTTTTTTGCATTGTTTAGCTCATTTCATGTAGGTGGCTGCCAACTTCATCTGTAAGTTAGAGCAGCTCTGATTATGTCTTATTTTTCTTTCCAAGCATGTGGTACTTAGCATGAATTTCCCTAAACAGAATCATAGAGGTTTAGATTCAAAGGGATCTTACAGATTATCTGGACCAGAGGTTTTTGGCTTTTTTTTTTCTTTTTAAATCGGCAAAATTCTTTTCTCAAATGAAATGTTATGTGGAAACTTAATATATAGATTATTAAAAGCACAGCTGATTCCTAATCCCAGGAATCCAAGCCCTGTAGGTCTACCTTTGTTGTCTGGGGCAGTCCCCTAAGGGCACTTCCATGGAACCCTTAGGGCTCCCTAGAGTGCTGTTTTAAAACCACTAATTTACACCAACCCTTTCATTTTTCCAGCTGAGGAAATACGCTCAGAGAGTTTATGTTTTATCCAGTGTTACAGGGTAAATTAGTTGGGTTAAGAACAGTCCTCACATGTGCCATTCTTAGGAAAACACTATTAGACAAGGATGGAAGTTCTTATTTCTGATGTACATAACTTACTATCTCATTTCCTTTAATCAGCAAATTTTATTTGCTGTATATACTACATATGAGACATTTTCTATGGGTGTAACTGATACCAAGAAACCCTTTCTTTAAGAGAGCAAATAGTATGGTTGGGAAAATAAAACATGCAGTTGGAAAGTTATACCAAATTTAAATACAGATTCAAGACTTGAGATGCAGCAAAACAGAATAGAATTAATTAAAAATAAATGATACCAATAATAAGCTCTGTTGGAGATCAGAGGAGGCTGAAGCTACTGCAGTTGGACTGAAAAAAGTTTTAAAGAGGAGCTATGACTGAGCTAAGTAGGACTTGGCTAAGTAAATAGATATAAGGCAATATAATACTGTAAATAAGAGCAGAGCTTTGTGGGAATACCAGTGCCTTCACTTACCTCTATATAATACTGGGCAGGTGCTTAACCTCTGAACCTATTACTTCATCTGCAAAATGGGGATGTATGGGACATATATGAATTAAGGACATATATACTGGTGTAACATAGAACTTTAAATGGGAGTAGTTTATCACAATAGTTTATTTCTCCCTTATGTGTGTCTAGATTGGACAGGTTTCCATGAGGTCAGTCAGGGACCCATGTTCTTTCTCTTTTGGCTTCCACCTTTCCTAGGTCTTTTCTCAGAGAGAGTAGAGAATTCCACTGGAGAGGTTCTCGGGGGTTGGGCCTGAAAGTGGTATATGCTCTGCCTATTTTCTATTGGCCAAAACTCAATTACAAAGCTATACCTAAACACATAGGAGTCAGTTAAGTTGTGTGCACAATTTGGAAAGGAAATAAGTCTTAGTGAACATACAGAGGTCTCTGCTACCTCACATCGTTATTGGGAAGATTAGGGGAAATAATGTATGTGTTATGCTTAGTACAGGGCATAGCATGTAAAGATATTTAGACATCCTTTTTAAAGAATAGGAAAATTTATATAATGTTTTGCTGAGTATAGATAATTCACTAAATTTCTATTAACATGTGTTTTAACCTCCTTTTTGGAGAGGTATCAGTTTATTTTTGACTCCTGGTAATACTACTAATTAATATTTAAAATGATTCTTCTTGGTAAATTCTTTGTTTCCTTTTCTTTTAGCATGGTGTTATTGCTACAGAAGATGAAGAATATTTTATTGAACCATTAAAGAATACCACAGAGGACTCCAAACATTTTAGTTATGAAAATGGCCATCCTCATGTTATTTACAAAAAGTCTACCCTTCAACAACGGCATCTATATGATCACTCTCATTGTGGGGTTTCGGGTGAGTGTGGGGCTTTTAGAAAGTATAGTCTTGTATTGCCAGTTTCTTCTGGCACGTAAGGTAAGATTAATAATAAAAGTAAATAGGAATTTGAGTAATTAGAATGATAATGTCCAGAGTCCTCTTAAAAGATGTCACCTATTGATAGTTTTAAGTCAGTTTTGGAAGCTCTTAAGAAGTCCGTAAGATACAAACCTGTGTAAAATTTGATAGTTTTTTCTTTGAAGGGGAAACCTTATTTTATCCAGGTAATAGTTACAGCTTTCATGCACAGGTGTTCCATAGTACTCTGTGCTGTTTGGTTTGCCTGATATTTTTATGCTAGTGGTAGGAATCTAAACATTTGAATGAGACTTGAAGAGTCTTAAAGGTAGTATTCAAAGATAGTGTAAGTTGGAGTACTATAGAAATACATAATAGGGACAACAAACCTAGCCTTTAGTGGTCAAAGAAGGCTTCAGGGAGGAAGTGACATTTAAGCTAAGGGAGTAATGGGTAGAGTGTTCCATATAAAGGGAATAGCCTTTACAAAGGTTCTGAAACAAAAGAGAGAATGTCACATTCCAGGAACTGACAGTTCATATAACTGGATATTAGAGAAGGGGTGAGATTCATAGTGGTTGGTGGGGAGTGGTTGTGAGAGGTGAAACTGGAGAGATAAAAAGTGGCCAAATCACAAAGGACTTGTAAACCGTGTCGAGGAGTTTATCTTCAGTATACTGGAATCCCACTGAAAGGTTTTATGCAGTAGAAATCACATGATCAGATTTGGGTTTTAAAAAGATTACTCTGGCAACCATATGGAGACTGATTTAGAGACGAGAAAGACTAGGGTAGGGGGTTAGGAGGCTGTTTAGTCTAAAGATTAGAAAGCTTAGAGAAATAGAGGATATAGCATAGCATAGTAGAAAGAACATGGGCTTTGGCATACTTGTGGACAAATTACCCAACCTCTCTGAGTACTCCTTTCAGCGCACATTAGTTACTCAGTACAATGGTAGCTATCATTATTATTGGGATGACTTTTTCTAGCATTTAAAGAGCCACTATATTAAAAAAAAAAAAAAAAAGGAGTAGATTTATTCCATGTAGTTCTAGTAGCTGAAACTAGGAGCAGAATATTTCAGAAGGGGATTTCAGCTCAATACAGAGAAGAGTTCACCAACAAGTAAATTTAATAAAAAATAGAATGGGTTCAACAGGTAGATTTGTAAAAATGGAATGGGTTGCCTTGTGATTTAGTGAATGCATCACCCTCTTGTTTCTTCTCTGTATCCTTATAGGCTCTTTTACTTCTGCTTCAAGTACAAGTGTTCTTTGAAGTTCTCTTCTCAGCTGAAGTTCTCATTCTCCATACTCTCTTCTTGAGTAATCTCTGAGGCTTTTAATTATGGGAGGTTCTTGTTGGTCAAGAATAATTGGTACTAGAAAAAGGTCACTTAAAGTGAATCTAGTTGAGCTATGAAATACAGTATCATGGTAAATAATGAAAAAAGGTTTGATTTGTCTTTGAAATGAATAAAGAAGCTAAACATTATGCAAATAGTTTCTCTTATATTTAACAAAATTTAGGCTATAAGTACAACTTTATATAAATTTTTTAAAAACTAGGATTCAAATATTTAGCTGTTTATTGTTATATAATTTTCCCACCATTTTTTCCACAACATGATGTTTAAAGATCACCTTTTGCAAAAATATTTAAAGATTTCATCATGTTCTGAAAGGTATCTCTTAACTGTTTGAGATTCAGGTTATCCTCTTTTGAAGTGCCTATTTCATTACTAACTGGTATTTACCAGGCAGAGCCTTATTTTTCAATGGTTTAGGCATGAATCAGGCAGTTCTCCAAATCTACTTTTATTGCCATCATAGACCACTGTAATGACTTTCTATCTAGTCTTCCTATCTCCAGGTTTGTCCTTTTCTGTCTTTAGTCAAGTCTATCTCCTAATTCTGGCTTACACACCTTCACTGGCTTCCCAATAGTGGAATTATAGTAGTAGCTCCCTAAATTCCATGGGAATGTCACTAGATGTTATTGGGGAAAAAATCACTTTAGGTTTAATAAGTTTGAGAAATGTCTGGTTAAGAACTACCTTAATTGTGATACTAGCTCAACAGTGTCGTTCAAGTGAGATGTGCATTTATAGGCATACATTGCCAGTTAATCTGTTAATCAGGAACTCAAGTTTATATCAGAATATAAGATATGAAAACCCTCTTGACAGTGGGTATTTTTATCTCATATTCAAATATGAATTTTCCCATTCTAATTAGATTTAAGCTATTGATTAAAAATTTTTTATGAAAGTAATATCTGTTCTTTGTAGAAATTTTAGAAAATACAGGATAAAAAGAAAAATAAAAAAGAAGATGAAAGTTGCTCTTTTACCACCCAGAGATAACTGAATGTTCTTATAGTCTCTTCATATAGATATTATTTTGTCTTTATACCTGCATTATCTACTTATGTATTTATTAAATAAATATTAATTTAGCATGCACATGCAAGACTATTCTCAGTGCTGGGATGCAGTAACAAATAAAGCAGGAAAAGTCCTTACTCCAAGGGATCTTATATTCTAGTGAAGAGAGACAGTTAACTAAATAAGCTTTTAAACAAACATATAAATACATGGCCAACCGTCAAGAAGTAGTAAGTGAGTAATGAAAAATAAACCAGATCAGGGACTTCCCTGGTTGTCCAGTGGTTAAGAATCCGCCTTCCAATGCAGGGGATGCAGGTTCGATCCGTGGTCCGGGAACTAAGGTCCCACATGCCACGGGGCAACTAAGTCCTCGCGCCGCAACTACTGAGGCTGTGCGCTCTAGAGCCTGCAGGCCGCAGCAAAAGATCCCTCATGCTGCAACGAAGATCCCGCATGTCGCAACTAAGACCCGATGCAGCCAAATAAATAAATAAATATTAAAAAAAAGAAAGAAAAATAAACCAGATCAGTGAGATAATTTTGCATGGCTGTATATATTAAAAATATTTTGAGATTGATCAAAAACTCAAAATTATATTTCAGATGACAGAGATCTATGTACTTGGCTTTGGGGGAAAAGTTCTTTATTGCATATGTTTGTGGAGGAACGTTTTCTTTAACATTCAGTACTCAATCCAAAATTAAACTGAGCAAAGCACATGTAATGAGTATCATTTGAACTACTAATCTCTATTTTGAAACAAAATAAAACAAGTCAGTTGTGTATTTTATTTTAGACTAAAAGAGATATTCATTACAGATCATTAAACTTAACGTTAAGCAGTCAGTTGACAATTATAAAATGTAGATATTGTTTTGTAATGATCTAATCATGTGGGAAAGATTTTAATCTTTAGAATGAAACTAAAGATGTTATCTTTTTAGATTTTATTCATTCAGTATGCATGTGTGTATATTACATATATTTATCAGACTACAAATCTTTTGAGTATAAGGATTATATCTTTTCATTTATGAATGTCCATCAAAGACACTGTATATATATATTTCTGATGGAGCAATAGCCAAGCAAACTAACAATTAAAAAGCTAAAAAGTTGAAAATTGTGAATATGATGATAACAGCAGCTACCTTATACTAAATCCTATCAAATGAGAAACACTATTGCTAAGTGTTTATGTTGCCCAATCATGGTCTAATTCTTTATACAATACTTTAAATAAAATAAGGAGAAATTGAATGAGAGTGAAAATTATCAAAATAATGGAAATTCTATCCTGTATTTAGACATTTAAGCTGTCCAGCCAGAGGAAGGAGAAGACTAGGCATGATTTGAATACATGAGTGGTTTCATGATCACAGAAAACTGAGCAAGAGAAATTGGAGTAATGTTAATGCAGAAAAGATTTGGCTGTCTCATAATGATATTACCACAAACCCAATGGCTTAAGCAATACACTTTTATTATCTCACATTTTCTGTGGACCAGGAATCTGTGTATGTATAGGTTATTTATTTAACCTCAGCCAGGGCTGGGTTCTTATCCAGAGTCTTTACAGGGGAAGAATTCACTTCCTCACGCCCATGGTTGTTGGCAGCATTCAGTTCCTTGCTGTCATAGGACTGAAAACTTTAGTTTCTGGCTGGTTGTTTGCCAGAGGCCACCTGCAGTGCCTAGGAATGTACAATTCACCAACTTGGTTGTTTCCTTCCTCTAAGTCAGCAAGGGAATGACTTTAGTAAGATGCTACAATATTATGTAACATAGGTATGTAGTCATATACATGTAATCATGTACATCCCATTATCTTTCCTGTCTTCTGTTGGTTGGAAGCAAGTCACAGGTCCGGCTCATACTCAAGGGAGGAGATGAGGACACAGGAGGTTATGGGAGCCACCTTAAGAGTCTGTCTGCCACAATGGTCATAGGGGAATACTCACTGGCTGTCTTGGGGATATGCTATTGAATTAAGAAGTAGTATATTTCTGCCTCTCTTGACCTTTAGGAATAAAGACATTCTTTTAATTTATATGAGTTTCAAAAGTATTTGACTGATGCTTCTTGTGGTCTTTCCATCTCTTATTTCTTAAAATTTATAACTTCTCTCAAAGTAATTTTTAAAAGGGAAAGGCTGAAGAAAAACAGTATAGTGCCACTTTCTGTCAAGTAGATTATATAGATTACTCTTAACTTTTCGTCACTAAATTTTTCAGTAAGTGGCGGTTAGAAAGATTTCCTGTTCAATATAAGGATATGAAAGTGAGGTATACAGAGGACCTGTACTTGCTCAAGTTTATTAAATGAAGATGAATATAAATGAGGCAAGTGTTTACAAATGCCATAGTACTAAAAGTTTCCTCTGTGCTGAAGGACCAAATATCTAGAAATCAAAGGATAAAGCTGCAATCCACACTGAAATGTGGTTTAAAATGAGTCATGTCGGAATCGTTGTCTTTCAACTCTCAGTCTAATGCCATTGACCTCTAGGTTTCGGAAAAGGAATACTTTGGGTACTTTGTCAGGATAAATAGTTGTAGAATACAAAATTAAATGGAAAAGATAATTCACAGCCTTTTAGATTTGAGATTTCTAGAGCAGTATAGAATTGCTCTATTAAGATAGTTTAATAAAAGCATCTTACTTTAAAATAAATGCTCAAAAAGCATTTTAGGAATAGATTTTTGCAACATTAATATTCTTCATCAGAACTGTCTTAGGCTGTTTAGAAAGTCAATGCTTTAGTTGCTTTTTAAACAACTCTAAATGATTCTTTTAAAGTACATATTCTAAATTTAAAAGTATTATGACATAATCACTCACTGGAAAAATATGAAATGATTATTTGAAGATTCCTTTTTTAAAGTAAACTATTAGATTTATTTTGTTTTGTTTTCATGAGCAGTTGAATGTTATTAATTTTTTCAGGTAATATGATTATTTTGAAAAATTTGAAGTTTAATTTTTTCACTACTGCATTTCCTCATCCCCTTCCCTCACTTTGAAAAATCTTAGTGTGTTAGAGAATTTATGAGAAGTATGTCTACATGAAAACTCCATGAATAAATACGTTTAATTAGTGAACCTATGTGAACTAGATAATTGTTTTTATTGTAGACCTCCTAAGAAGTGGCAAACCTTGGTGGTTGAATGACACATCTGCTTTTCCTTCTTCACTACCAATTAATGGCATACATATCCACCAGAGACAGAAGAGATCAGTAAGCATTGAGCGGTTTGTGGAGACATTAGTAGTGGCAGACAAAATGATGGTGGGCTACCATGGCCGCAAAGACATTGAACATTACATTTTGAGTGTGATGAATATTGTAAGTTTGATCCCTCTATATAATTTTTAACTTAATAGTTTGTTATGGTTTTTGACTAAGGTCATGGATTTTTATTGTGAAATAATGATTTTGAGAATTAACTCATCAAAAGTTAGAAAGAATCGATCTATTACTTTTTCAGTTCCATAGAAAATAAATTTAAAGGTGACCTTATTGTTCATTTAGATCAGCTCACCCTCTTAATTAATTACTATGTTGTAATTCACCTTTAGGAGACAATTTTTCTTGAAGTAGACTTGTATAACAGATCTTTTACCAAGGCATCTTGAGGGTAGAGTTCTAAGTGATATGGGATAAAAGAATCTTTTTATATAAGCAGTGGTTAAATGGATGAAAAATTGTTTTACCGCTTTAAAAATAAAATCAAACAATCACCTTATGATTTTTGTCTGACTTTGTGTCTTTTCTTATTTTCTGGAGGTCAGGTTGCCAAACTTTACCGTGATTCCAGCCTAGGAAACGTTGTGAATATTATAGTGGCCCGTTTAATTGTTCTCACAGAAGATCAGGTAAGAATGAGTTAGTTTATAAATCTAAAGCTCTTAACAGACAGACTGTAGAATTATGTATTAAAGAATAATATATTTTATTATTGTTCCTCTTAGAAAGTTCTAGTTGACTATGACTTTCAGCTCTAAGCATTTAATATTTTAAGCAAATTTGAGTTTACAAGAATATACCTCTTATGTCATGTTAAAGCTATATGTATGTGTGTTAGCTATATGTTTCAGCATAAAGATGAGCATTTGCATGGCAGACCTTATAACAGTGGTTTTGGTTGGTTTTGTAGGCTGATAATCACATATATTCACATTATCATTAAAGCTGGAACTGGAAAGAATGTCTGTTCAATAATACACTAAGTTAATTCTAGGTCAAATATTACAGAGATAAAAATTGGCAAGAGGTTATTCCTAGAAACCACTACTTCTAATTATAGTCCCACTTTAGCCTTCAAAAGTTTTAACAACTGACCTTAGTAATTTGTTTGGAACATTTCTGGTATGCATGTTGTATTGCAGCCAAACTTGGAGATAAACCACCATGCAGACAAGTCCCTCGATAGCTTCTGTAAATGGCAGAAATCCATTCTCTCCCACCAAAGTGATGGAAACACCATTCCAGAAAATGGGATTGCCCACCACGATAATGCAGTTCTTATTACTAGGTATGGTTTGTTGCAAGTATTTTACCTTTGATTATTGTGTTTGATATTGTAACTATATTTGGTCCTATCTAAAGCCTCATTCAGGTAATGAGTATAGAGAAAGCAAAATGGTAATTTATTATTCACCACTGAGAAAGAATATACTGCAGTATTGTTGTGTTTGCATTAAATGAACCAAATAAGAGAAAAGATTTAGCATTGACTTAGAAATTTAATATATATCTTTTCTTCTACTAAGGTCTATTCATAAATTTTAACTGGAAGCACATATATGTTTTGTTAATTGAACAAAATACATGCTAAAATCAAGATTGAAAAGTATGAGAAAAATCTGTTTTAAACATAAAAATGGGTCATCACTCTTGGTTATAAAATATATTAATTAGTCTTACCTCCAAATTGTTAAAAGGGAGGAGGACATCGGTGGTTACTCAGTTTACTTAGATGAATGTTTATTTAATTTAAAATATTTTAATTAAGAGATATAAAGAAGCATATTTACTATACTATATGTTGAATAGCTTTTCTCTCAGGCAAAATTATTACTTGATGATAACCCAATGAATTCATATATTTCTTTCCTTTTTTATAAAACTGTATTCAGATCCATTTTCTCCTTACTCTCCAACAAAAATTCTGTGAAGTAGATATTCTTATTATTTTTCCCATGTAAGAAATGAGGAGACCAGTTCAAAATATTTAAGTGAAAGAGCAGGGCTCAAGCCCTGGTGATCCTGTCTTCTTTGATTATACTTTGCTGTCTGTCTTAACTTTTTAATACTCTAATCATGGTTGGTTAGAACCATGCTTAAATCATTTAAAGATGCTTGTCTTTTGATCTCTTATTAGTATTTAAAAATGAAAACAAGTAATAACAGATAAGCAAAATGGGAGCGTTATTCTATCTTGGCTAAGTGGATTATTTCTTTTAATTTGCACGGCAGTATTTAACATATGCGTCATCTGTGGTGTGCCCATTGACTGACTCCACATTAGACTCTGTGGAGGGGGAGTATAAAGTATACAGGATCAGAATCTTGAGACCCAGTAAGATAATGTGAATTTAGCATTTTGAAAAATGTTCCTGTTAACTGAGTTGTAGAGTTAAAGTTTCTGAGTTCATGTATTTTTTTACAGTTACACTTATTTTAATTGACTTCATCTACCTCACATTGTAAACCAAAAAACTTTGATTATGATATGCCTGCTGAATAAAACCAACATTTTAAGGTTCTATATTCATATGTGTTGACATGTCAGTCTGATAAATTCTGCAATTCCTCAGGTCTTGTGGTCTGGAATGGTTTCCAAATATATTTGAGGAGTTAAAAATATACTAGGAATTGTGCAAATATAGAAACTTTTGTGTAAAAATATATATGATATGATTAGTTTCAATGAAATTACTAGAGGAAAATATCTGTTATATATGTTTAACAGAATGATCACAGATATTTGCATTGGCATCTGTACTTATATTTATAAAACTCTACCTCTCCGCAAAAAAGGCAATGCCCAGTGGGCTTTTGATGCTTCATTTTTTTATTATTGTATCTGCATTGGATTTAAAAATTTTTTTTTTTTAAACCAATTTATTTATTTATTTGGCTGCACTGCACCATGCTGCACAGTTTGCGGGATCTTAGTTCCCTGACCAGGGGTTGAACCCAGGCCCCCCTGCAGTGAAAGTGCCAAGTCCTAACCACTGGACTACCAGGGAATTCCCGGATTTTTAACTTTTGCATCAAATGACAGGAGTTACACTAAGAGTGCACATTTATAAGTATTTGAGTAGGGAAATACATCTGGGCAGTTAGCCACCCTTTCTTTGTACTGGCTACAGCATTCAACTGTCTGACTTGTTACTCTGAATTGGCCCGGATATTTTTCTGATCCTCTGCAGAGTTCTTTGCTTCTGTAAGCTACTTTGAGTGCCTGTTTGATGTCTGAGATTTGAACACAAAATTTTCTTTTGAAACTTTTCTCCTGGTGTTCAGATAGCACTAGAAATTATCTCAGGATTTAAAGAACAGTACTACAAAAAATTCATACCTCATATCATTTTAGATTAGTTATGTAATGGAGGTTAGAAAAATGCCCTTTGGGACAGTATAGAATGCCTTTTTGAATTGTTATTGAAGTCTCAAATTAACTTTTAGCTTACTTAAAAGTCTACAATTATCTTTGAATTATTAGGGCCACCGAGTGACTTATCTAAATGAGATGACTATCTGAGTATTATCTCTAATATTTAAGTTTTTATTGGTTGGGGGTTTTACCAGTTCTTGACTCTCCCTTATATATTTTTGATTTGTGAAATTGAACATATGTTTAAATCACAGTGCTACTTTTAGTAAAAATAATTATGAGAATTCCATAGATAATTTTATATTAACTTTGAAAATTGCTTCATGTAACTCACTTATTAACATGTTCAGGGTTGTGACTCCACCATTTAGAGGTAAGATCATGATTTATGTTTGCTCGAAATGTCAGCTCACTAGGGAGAATATATAATGTGTTTATCAAGAATTCCAGAGAAAAATTGATGGATATGTTTATCTTTACTAGGCCAAATTTTGTCCTAGGGATTTAAATGTTTTAAGCAGAAAACCATTTGGAACCTAGTTACTTAGGTAATCATAGTTACTTTTGGAAAAAAGTATAAAAACTCAAAATGTTATCTCCTCTTAGCAAATGATATTTTATTGTTTTATTTTATTGATATAATTTTAAAACAAACTGCTGTACAAAGATATCAGATCACCATAACTAGACAGAAAGAAAATAAAGAAAATTTAAAAATAAAATTTTGTTGTTTTATCTGGTATCAAAAGTATTGAATTAACACCAAAGAGCATATTAAAAATGATTAATATATACATATATTTTTAAATTTTTATATACATTTATGTTTATTTTTATGTGTAAGTATATATGTATATATAATATATAGTGAAATCTGTTCTATATCAGCTAGCTTTATCTAACCTTTTTTTAAAAAACTGAGGCTGAGAATTCCCTGGTGGTCCAGTGGTTAGGACTCTGTGCTTTCACTGTGAGGGCCCGGGTTCAGTCCCTGGTCAGGGAACTAAGATCCCACAAGCCGTGAGGTGCAGACAAAAAAATTAAAATTAAAACCAAAAAAAACCCCTGGGGTATAATTGACAAACAAAATTGTGTATATTTAAAATGTACAGTGTGATGATTTGATGTACATATACATTGTGAGCTGATAGCTGTAATCAAGTTAATTAACATATCCATCTCATAGTTATCTTTTTTTTTTTTTCTTTTTTTGGATGAGAATGCTTAAGATCTACTCTCTTAACAAATTTCAAGTATACCTATAGCATTATGTGTAGTCACCATGCTGTACCTTAGATCCTCAAAATTTATTCATTTTATAGCTAAAAGTCTGTGCCCTTTGACTAATATCTCCCCATTTACTCTACCCCCCACCCCCCCAACTCTGGGCAACTCCCATTCTATCCTTGGTGTCTATGAGTTCAGCTTTTTTTTTTTTAAAGAGTCCACATATAACTGAGATCAAACAGTATTTGTCTTTCTCTGTCTGGCTTGTTTCACATAGCAAATTGCCCTCCAGGTTCATACACATTGTCACAGATGACAAGATTTCTTTCTTTTTTATGACTGACTAATATTCCAGTGTGTGTGTGTGTGTGTGTGTGTGTGTGTATGTATTTCACCTTTTCTTTATCTATTCATCTGTTAATGGTCACTTGGGTTGTCTCCATATCTTGGCTATTGTGAATAATGCTGCAGTGAATGTGGAGTACAGATACCTCTTCAAGATACTAATTTACTAAATTCACTTCCTTTGGGTATATACCCAGAAGTGGGATTGCTGGGTCATATAATAGTTCTATTTAAAATTTTTAGGGAATCTCTATACTGTCTTCCATAATGGCTGTACCAATTTACATTCCCACCAACAGTGTACAAGGGTTCCCTTTTCTTCATATACTCAATACATTTGTCATCTCTTATCTTTTTGATAATAGACATCCTAATAGGTTTGAGGTGATATCTCATTGTGGTTTTGATTTGCATTTCCCTGATGACTGGTGATGTTGAGCACCTTTTCATGTGCCTGTTGGCCATTTTTGTTACCTCTGGAAAAATATCTGTTTAAATCCCTTGCCCATTTTTAAATTGGAATTTTTTGTTGTTGTTCTTGGGTTGTATAATTTTTATATATTTTAGGTATTAATCCCTTATCAAATATATGGTTTGCACATATTTTCTCCCATTCCTTATACTGCCTTTTCATTTTGTTGATTGTTTCCTATACCATGCAGGAGCTTTTCAGTTTGATGTAGTCCCACTTGTTTATATTTGTTTTGTTGCCTGTGCTTTTGGTGTCATATTTAAAAAATCATTGCTTAGACCAATGTCAAGGAGGTTTTCATCTATGCTTTGTTCTAGGCGTTTTAGTTTCAGGTCCTATATTTAAGTTTTTAATCAATTTGAGTTTATTTTTGTGAGTTGTGTAAGATAGGGGTCTGATTTCATTTTTTTGGCATATGGATATCCAGTTTTCCCAACATCATCTATTTCAGAGACTATCCTTTCCCCCCACTGTATGTTCTTGATGCCCTTGTCAAAGATTAGTTGGTCATATATGCATGGGTTTATTTTTGGGCTGCTGATTCTGTTCCACTGGTTTATGTATCTGACTTTATGCCAGTACCATAGTATTTTGATTACTTTAGCTTTATAATATAGTTTGACACCAGGATGTGTGATGACACCAGCTCTGTTCTTCTTTCTCAAGATTGCTTTGTCTATTTGAGATCTTTTGTGATTCCATATGAATTTTAGGATTTTTTTTCTATTTCTGTGAAAAATGTCATTGGAATTTTAATAGGAATTTCACTGCATCTGTAGATTGCTTTGGGTAGTATGGATATTTTAACAACATTAATTCTTCTAGTCCAAGAACAAGCAGTACCTTTCCATTTAGGTGTTTTGTCTTCAATTTCTTTCATCAGTATCTTATAGTTTCCAGTATAGATCTTTCACCTCCTTGGTTAAATTTATTCCTAAGTATTTAATTGTTTTTGATGCTATTGTAAATGGGATTGCTTTTAGATAGTTCATTGTTAGTGTATCAAAATGCAGCTGATTTTTGCATGTTGATTTTGTATGCTACAACTTTAGTAAATTCATTTATTAGTTCTAACAGTTTTTTGGTAGGCTTGTTATTTTTTTTGTATATAAGATTATGTCATCCGCAAACAGAGAATTTTACTTCTTCCTTTCTAATTTGGATACATTTTTTTTCCTTTTCTTGCCTAATTGCTCTGGCTAGGACTTCCAGTACTATATTGAATAAAAGTGGAAAGAGTGGGCATCCTTGTCTTATTCCTAATCTTAGAGGAAACGTTTTTAGACTTTTAACACTGAGTATAATGTTAGCTGTGGGCTCGTCATATATGGCCTTTGTTTTGTTGAGGTGTATTCCATCTATTCCTAATTTGTTGAGAGTTTTTATTATGAACAGCTGTTGAGTTTTGTCAAATACTTTTTCTGCAGCTATTGAGATGATCATATGATTTTTATCCTTTATTCTATTCATGTGGTGTATCACATTTTTTGATTTGTGAATGTAGAACCATCCTTGCATCCTAGGGATGAATCCTACTTCATTGTGTATGATCCTTTCAAAACTCTGCTGCATTTGGTTTGCTAGTATTTTGTTTAGAACTTTTGCATCTATGTTCACCAGGGATATTGGCCTGTAATTTTGTTTCTTGTAGTATCCTTATTTGGCTTTGGTATCGGAGTAATGCTGGCCTCTTAAAATGACTTTGGAAATGTTCATTTCTCTTCAATATTTGGGAAGAGTTTAAGAAGGATTGGTATTATTCCTCTTTAAATGTTCTGTAGATGTCACCAGTGAAACCATCTAGTACTGGACTTTCTTTGTTGGGAGATTTTTGATTACTGATTTAATCTCCTTACTCATCATAAGTCTATGTGTTTTTTTAATTTCTTCATGATTCAGTTGATAGGTTGTATGTTTCTAATAGTTTATCCATTTCTTCTAGGTTATCCAATTTGTTGGTGTATAATTGTTGCCTGTAGCCTCTTATGATCCTTTGTATTTATGTGGTATCAGTTTTAATGTCTCCTCTTTCATTACTCATTTTACTTATTTGAGTCTTCTCTCTTTTTTTCTTAGTTTAGCTAAAGGTTTGTCAATTTTGTTTATTTTTTTTCAGAAAACCAGCTCTTAGTTTTCTTGATCTTTTCTATTGGTTTTCTAACCTCTATTTCATTTATTTCTGTTCTGACCTTTGTTATTTCCTTCCTTCTACTAACTTTGGGCTTAGTTTGTTCTTCTTTTTCTATTTTCTGTAAGTTGTAAAGTTATATTGTTTGTCTGAGATATTTCCTTTTTCTAATGTAGTCATTTATTGCTGTAAACTTCCCTCATAGATACGCTTTTGCTGTATCCCATAAGTTTTGGTACATTGTTTTCCCATTTTTGTTTGTGTCAAGATAGTTTTTGACTATTCTTTTGATTTCTTCTTTGGTACATTGTTTGTTCAGCAGTGCGTATTTTTAAATTTCCATGTATTTCCTGCTTTTTTCCTGTTGTTCCTATTTCTAGTTTCATACCATTGTGTTCATGATTTTAATCTCAAATTTGTTGACACTTGTTTTGTGACCTATTATATGATCTATCCTGGAGAATGTTCCTGATGTGCTGGAGAAGAATGTGTATTCTGCTTCTGTTGCATGCAGTGTTCTGTACAAGTCTGTTATGTCTGTTTGGTCCAAAATATAGTTCAAGTCCAACATTTTCTTATTGATTTTCTGTCTGAGTGATCTGTATGTCCATTGTTGAAAGTGAGGTATTGAAGTTCCCTACTGTTATTGTATTGCTGCCTATTTCTGCCTTCTGATCTTCCGGTATTTGCTTTATATGTTAAGGTGCTCTGATTTTGGAGTACATATATATTTACAATTGTTATATACTCTTGATGAATTGATCCCTTTATCATTATATCATGACCTTCTTCATCTCTTTTTCAGCTTTTGACTTAAAGTCTATTTTGTCTGATATGAGTTTAGCTACCCCTTTTCTATTCTGGTTTCCATTTGCATGAAATATCTTTTATATGTTTTTCCATCCCTTCACTTTCAGTCTATATGTATCCTTAAAGCTGAAGCATTTCTAGCTCTGGAGAAGGCCCAGCAGTGTCGTCTTCATGCAGCTTCATCAGCTGAGGTTAGCATTGATGAAGATTGCAGGGTCCCCAACGGCTAAGGCTGCTTTTGTCTGCAGCAGCAGCAAAGGCTGCTGGAGACCATCTGATCTCTTTTTCTCACATAGGTCATGGTGCAGGGGATTTCTCTTGGTGCTGGGTCCGGCTTGGAAGAGCTTACACCAGTGCTGGTGTCTGATGTGTGGGCACCTGTGGAGCAGTCATGGACCTGGGGACTGGAGTGCTAGTGCTTGCAGAGTGACAGCAGCTCTCGGGTTGGTGTGCTGGCTGTACCACAGCAGCAATGATGTATGAGTTGCAGGTATGTGTGAAGTGGCCGTGAAGACGGAGTCTGAAGCATGAGCACATAGAGAGCAACAGTGGCACTTGGGTCCAGGCGCTGCTAGCTTGAAGTGTGTGGAACAGAGACAGGGGTGGAGTCTGGAGCATGGATGCCACAGAGTGGCCCTAGATTGGGGCTCTGGAGTGTGGGAACAGGTGGAGCAGCTATGACTCTGGAGTCTGGGATGTGCTCAGGGTTGGGGAGTGCTGGAAGTTCTTTTCCTAGGCCAGCACAACAGCAGCTCCTTCTTGGGGTGGACACAGTGACATCTCCTTCCCCAGAGTCTGTGGCAGCAATAGCTTTTGGCCACCTTGGTGGTAAAAACTGCTGGTATCCTCTGGAGCAGGCTGCTGGGGCTTGTGAAAACCAGCATTACGGTGTCTTCCACTGTGAAAGCTTTGGCGAGTCCACAGCTGTTGTCAAGGCTCTTGAGGCTTGTGGCTGATAGTTCCCACCCTTCCTCTTTGTTCCTAGTTGCCTTTAGACATCTCCACTAAGCTGATCTCCCCAGTGATCCTTTCTATGCAGTTATTCTCCATTTTTTGCCCTACTATGTTGCTGTAGGTTCTTAATTGTACTGTTGAGCCCTCCCAGGGCTACTTTCATTTGTGGATTGCTATCTAATTTTTGTTTCTGTTGGGTGATGAAGGTTGATATCTTCTACTTCACCACCTTGCTGACATCATTCTCCTAGCTTTATTAAATCTTAACATTTTTGCCACATCACAGAGCAGTTTCATGTTACTTTCTAAAGTGATATACTTTTAAAAAAATAAATTAATTTATTTATTTTGGCTGCATTGGGTCTTCGTTGCTGCGTGCCGGCTTTCTCTAGTTGCGGTGAGCGGGGGCTACTCTTCGTTGCGGTGTGCAGGCTTCTCACTGCGGTAGCTTCTCTCATTGCGGAGCACGGGCTCTAGGCGCGCGGGCTTCAGTAGTTGTGGCACGTGGGCTTTAGTAGTTGTGGCTCGCGGGCTCTAGAGCATAGGCTCAGTAGTTGTGGCACATGGGCTTAGTTGCTCCACGGCATGTGGGATCTTCCTGGCCCAGGGCTTGAACCCGTGTCCCCTGCATTTGCAGGCGGATTCTTAACCACTCCACCACCAGGGAAGCCCTAAAGTGATACACTTTAGAAACAATGGTTACTTCTCTATAGTGTATCAACTATACCTGACATTTTAGTTCTGAATACCAGAGTTAGTGCTATAATGTATACATTTGTCCAAATATGACCATATGATGCTTTATTGAATAATGGTGCTTTATTGAAACTGATCTTCCATTTTTGTGATGTTTTTAGTTAAAATATCAGTAGTAGTAACTTACATTGCTTGTTTCTATAGTCTAGATCTATTAGGATTATCTGACAATTATTAGTGCTCATCTAAATCAACTTGACATTTATTAACTCTTTTAAAATAATGGACTATGACACTCTATAATTAGGTCAAGAAATGATTAATAGTTTGTATTTGATACTCTAGAAACAGAATTTAAGAAGATAAAACAGAACTTAAATTCTGTAATCTACTTTTTGTCTCTATAGCTTTGCTTATTTTAGACTTTTTGTATGAATGGAATCATACAATATACAGTCTTCTGTGACTGGCTTCTTTTACTTTGCATAGTGTTTTCAAGATTCATCCATGTTGTAGAACATACGAGGATGTCTTTCCTCTTATTAGCCAAAATTCTTGAAAATTCAAGATATAGATCTTTTAAGAGTGTCTCTGTTAATAGGCTATTCTTCAAAAAATATACTTTCTTTTCAATTTTTCATTAATGAAATGCATAGGACATATAAATGCAACTCAAAGTACAGATGCAAAAATTGCACACCGAGTGACAGACATAATTTAGTCTTTAATTAAAATGAACATATTTATCCTCTTACGGGATCATGAGTATTTGCTTTGATGCTGCTGGATTTTAAAGGGATTAGAATTTCCAAAGTCAACTAATGTTTTCAGGTGGGAAATTAAAAGTAGCTATAAAAATCGTTTCTTGCTAAAACTTGGCCTGTAATATGTGGATTTAAACAAGTTTTAAAAAAAATTTTAAAGAATATTTCAGAGTTATATATTGACTTTATGATTATATATTACAAACAGAGGAAAAGGAAATTAAATGTGGTACCTTAATATTTATTTGGTATTCATTTATGGATTTTTTTTAATCCTTAAGGAAATGCCAGTTAAATTTTTTATGAAGTATTACTAAGCTTTTAAGAATATGCTGGGTTTACAGGCAGCAGGGGAATCTTGAGTTTGGGTTGTGGTTGTATTGGTTTTGGTATTTGGACATTTTGAAGCATTTATTATTCTCTTGCCACTCTGGCTCTACCATTCTTACCTATCCCCACTGCCTATACCTTTCTTCCTCCTTTTTCAGGTTTTTCTTTCTTTCTTTCTTTCTTTCTTCATCCCTGGTTTGTTTGCTCCTTACGCAAATGTGTTTATCTAGATTCAGTTTCCATTCCAATCTAGGATTATGACACACTTCAGTGACCTTAATTTTTGTGCAGTCTGGGACACTTTAAGAGTGAAAGAGGGTACCATTGGCAGTTTTGCCTAGATAATAGGCACAAACGAGGACCATAAAACAGGATTATGGTCATCCCAGACATTACATATGTTTGCTTGTTAAACTTTGATTTAAAAATGCAAATAAGAAGATAACTTTTCCTTCAATGCCTAAGGTTGACTAAATAACATGCAATTTAGTAAATTATATTTGTACACATCTTGGCTAAAACTGTTCTTTTTTTGTAATGGGCATCATTAAGTAGTTAAATCAAAGAAGGATGTTGTTTTTATGGATGTATTTGTGCAGTTGTTTATTATGTGCCAAATACTTGGTGCTTTTCAGAACTATATTTAATCATTTAAACCTCACAATAACTGCATGAGATAGGTTCTATTATTATCTCTATTTTATAGATGAGGAAACTGAGGCATGAAGAAGTTAAATGTTTGGCAAGATCACACATTAATTAGAAGACCCAGAATTTAAACCAGGTAGTCTGGCTCCAGAGTCCTTTTAGAGAAATTATAAGGGGGTTCAACAAAAATTAATGCAGAGATACTTTACTAATATTGGTACCTATGGTAGGCAGTCTTCTAAGATGGCCCCCGATGATCTCTGCCTCCTGATGTTCAGGACTTTGTGTAATCCCCTCCTCTTGGGTTTGGGCTGGACCTCGTGAATTGACATCTTAACAATGAGAATTCTTCCTACCTACAGCCAAGGTATATCTCTCCATTTGTTTAGGTCTTTTTTAATTTCTCAGCAATTTTTGTGGTTTTCAGTGTTTTCACACCTCTTGTCCTTTTTTGATGTTATTGTAAATGGTACTTTAAAAAATTAACTTATTAATTGTTCATCACGAGTATATAAAAATGCAGTTGATTTTGTATAACTGTGCTAAGTTTATTTACTACTTTAAGTAGTTTTTTAAAGATTCCAATGGTATTTTCTACAAAGATAATCATGTTTTTTGAGATTAAAGATAGTTTACTTCTTCCTTTTAATCATAAAAGACATTTCTTTCTTGCCTTATTTCACTGCTAGACCCTCTAGTACAATGTGGAATAAGGTGGCAATAGCAGACATCAGTGTCTTGTTCCTGATCTTAGTGAGAAAGCATTCCATCTTTCATCATTAAATGTGATGCTAGCTCTAGGGTTTTTGTAAATGCCCTTTATCAGGCTGACAAAGTTCCCTTCTATACCTAGTTTGCTGAGAATTTTTATCAAGAATGGATGTTGGATTTTGTCAAATGCTTTTTCTGCATCTATTGAGATGATCATATATATGGTTTTTCGTTTTTTAGTTTAATACAGTGAATTGCATTGATTGGTTTAGGATGTTATATCAACTTTTAATTTCTGAGATAAACCCAATTTGGTCATGATGTATTATTCTTTTAATATATCACTAGATATGATTTGCCAAAATTTTGTTTATAGTTTTTTGCATCTATATGTATGAAGGCTATTGTTCAGTAGTTTTTTTTTTTAATAATGTCTTTGTCTGGTTTTGGTATTAGGGGGGTAATGTTGACCTCACAGAATGAGTTAGAGAATATTTTCTCCTTTTCAGTCTTCTGGAAAAACTCTTGTAGAATTGGTATTACTTCACTATAAATGTTTTATAGAATTCACAAATGAAGCTATCTGGACCTGGAATTTTCTTTATGAGGTGATTTTTAACTACCAATTCAAGGTGTTTAAGAGATATAGGGCTATTAAGGTTATCTTATTCAGTGTGCTTTGGTAGTTTGAGTCTTTCAAGAATGTATTTCATCTAAATTGTAGAATGTATTGACAAAGTTGTTCATGATGGCTTCTTATTATCCTTTTAAATAGGTACCTGGTAGGGAGGCACAGTAATAATTTGGAGATATTATTAACTGTATGTTAGGTACAAGCAGGTTTTGAGAAGACAAAGTATAGTGGAATCATAGAAGCAGTACCTAATTTTACATGAAAGTATAATATTTCTTCAGGGACCTGAAAGTTTAATAGGAATTTGGATAAATAATAGGTGCTTGTTCAAGAAGGAAGCACTGCATGTGCAATGATATAGAATGTGAGAGAGAAAATTGGGGAAACTAAAAGTTCATTTGGGTAACTAAAGCACAGTATTTTTATGGTAGAAAATGTAGGTAAGGTTGGGAAGGTAGAAATTCATTCACTGATTCATTCATTCAAGCTATGTTTATTGAATTGATAATATGTCATGCTGCTGTGTATATATTTGCCTTATTTATGAGTATTTAAATTGATTTCTTTTGTTTTTTAATTAATTAATTTTATTTTTTAATTTTTTGGCTGCGTTGGGTCTTTGTTGCTGCTCAGGGGCCTTCCCTAGTTGCGGTGAGCAGGGGCTACTCTTCGTTGTGGTGCTCGGGCTTCTCATTGTGGTGGCTTCTCTTGTTGTGGAGCATGGGCTGTAGGCACGTGGGCTTCAGTAGTTGTGGCACACAGGCTCAGCAGTTGTGGCACACGGGCTTAGTTGCTCCCCGGCATCTGGGATCTTCCCAGACCAGGGCTCAAACCCATTGTCTCCTGCATTGGTAGGCGGATTCTTAATCACTGTGCCACCAGGGAAGTCCTGTTTATTTTTTAATTATTAAAAACAATGGAATTCTCTTTGTACACAGGTACAAGTATGTCCATACTATGCAATGCTAATCCGGAGTATATGGACATGGAAAATTCTTCATGACATAAAATAAAGCAAGGCAACAGAGCTACAGAATAATGCATAAAGCATTATTTCTTTTATTTTTAGAGAATCAACAAAACTAGTAAAAAAAATTTAGCTTTTATTTTATTTACATAGTGGATGGTATTGGAGAAATTTAAGCAGAAAAGTGACATGAACAAATTCAAAAAATGTCCCTGGAAGGGGTGTAGAGGATAGATGATTTGTGTGTGTGTGTGTGTGTGTGTGTGTGTGTGTGTGTGATTAAGTGCTAATATATGCAAAGCAGTGAACAATGGGTAGAAAAAATTCAGTGCCTCTTTTCTCTCCCATTCAGAAAGGCTTTTTAGAACCATTTGAATTAGCATTTCACTTTCCTTTTTTTTCTTATCCCAAAGAATTGAATGCCAGCCAAAAATCTTTGAGTTCTTGTATTGGAAGATGAGGACTTCTTGATGAGTGAGGTAAAAGGGTAAAGGAGAAAGAGAAAAAGGAGATTTGGGGCTTAAAGAAGGGGGGAAAACTCCACTTGGAAACATTTATGATGAGTTCTTCCTCTTCTTTTGGTTAAATTTTCACACTGGATTCTTTTGGGACAATATTTACTAAATTGGCTTTATCTTTCTTACCCCACTCCCCCCAAATTTATCAAAAATCAGCATCCCTGTAAATGATATCTTTCTCATTTCATAAATTCTCAGCACCTTAATAATAAGCCAATGTTAAAGAAATGTTGATAGAAATAATTCTGAAACATCCTTCTAGAATAAGAAAAAAGTAGTGTTTGTGTCTTCTACTGATTTCTCTCACAATCTCTTCTCAGCTTACATTTACTTTTAGTGATCTCATTTATTTTCATGATTTTAAGTAACATCTATATGGTTAGGTACATCTATACAGGGTTTTTTTTAACATCTTTATTGGAGTATAATTGCTTTACAATGGTGTGTTAATTTCTGCTTTATAACATAGTGAATCAGCTATACATGTACGTATATCTCCATATTTCCTCCCTCTTGCGTCTCCCTCCCACCCTCCCTATCCACCCCTCTAGGTGGTCACAAAGCTCCGAGCTGATCTCCCTGTGCTATGCGGCTGCTTCCCACTAGCTATCTATTTTACATTTGGTAGTGTATGTATGTCAATGCTACTTTCTCTCTTCGCTTACCCTTCCCCCTCCCGGTGTCCTCAAGTCCATTCTCTATGTCTGCGTCTTTATTCCTGTCCTGCCCCTAGGTTCATCAGAACCATTTTTTTCTTTTTTTTTTTTAGATTCCGTTAAGCACAATTTATATTTAAATATACATCTTCAGCCCAGACCCCTCCCCTAAACTCTGTATTTGTGTATCGAGTTGCCTAATTTACATCTCCATGCATCTCAAACTTCACATGTCCTAAACCAAATTCCCAATCTTTCCTTTAAACCTGCTCTTTCTGCAGCTTTTCTTATTTCAGGTTGTCCCTGAATGGCAATAACAGTATTTTTTCCTGTCATAAAAAGCAAAAGAGGTTCCAATTTGGAAACTAATATCGAGAAATTAATAACTTGACCCTGGGAATTTAATATATATTAAGTTCAGCTCTCACAGAATTTTCAAGCATTTCCTCTGTTTCCTTGCTTTGAATTGATATTTTTTGTTTGCTAATCTCCCATATCTTTGTTCCTGGTTCCTAATAGTTTACATATGTTGTGAGCTATGTTAGCAGAACCTACACACTTCAAAACACTATTAAGAGGGAAGAAGATGAATTATAGTTCTTGCAAAGGTATATGATGTATTTAGGGGATCCGGCCAACCAGTCCATTTCTCTGGAGTTCTAGGTTTAAGTTTCAAAATGGGTTTAAGTGCCTGAAAGATACGCTTGAAATGATATAGTAACTTCAGAAGTTCCTTCATAAAATAAACTGTTTCTACATTTTACTATTGATAAAGGATAATTGAGAAAGCAAAGACTAAGAGATTTATATAGGGCTCTATAGGGCTGCAGTGGAAAGACTGGAAAAAAGAAATAGGTAAGCGATTTAAAAATAATCCTGAGATGTAAAGAAATTGTTATCTCTTCCAAGAATATCATAAAGCTGCATTTATTCATTCACTGAGACATTCAACAACACTTATTAACATATATTCAACATTTATTGAGTGCTTACTGTGTATAAATTGTTGGGATCACAGTGACTAAGATAAAAGTCTGAGCCCTTAGCTTTCACTCTACAGAGAGAAATAGATTATGAATAAGTAAACAAAGAAATGAATGTGATATGTATAGAGATAAACTATGTAAGGTAGTAGAAAAGTCTCTTTAATAAGGTGACTGGATTTAAAAGTTCTGAAGGATGAGGAGTTAGCCTACTGGAGGAGGACATGACAAGGGCATGTGTTTTAGGCAAAGGAAACAGCACATGAAAATAATAAACACTAGTAAGTAAAATAGGTGGTAAAGAGTTTAGTTTGTATGAGAATATTTGCTACAAGTGCAAGCACAGTCACTCTTTTTCCCCTGTTTATTTTTGCTTTCTCTTTCTTTGAGCACCCTTGGCTGTCTGTTCATATTGAAAAAATGCTAATTGGGAACCATATTTACATTGGGTAGGGCTTGTTGAGGAGGGTTTCCCTTAGGGTGATTTCAAGTGGTTTGATTTTTTCGTGGGAGCAAAAGTGTCAGTGTCTATGGGTCTTTTCTGTGAGACCATTCCGTTTCTCCAGAAAATAACCTAACAGTTTCCTGCCTAATTGCAAGTGTTCTGAAATCAAGATGGGGGACGGAGTGGAAAGTTTCCGTGTAAGCACACTCTCAGTTTTTTCAGCCTTGGGCTTTAACCTTTGCCTGCCACTGGGTAAGATATCCTTGAAACTGAGCCTCTCTAGTTTCATTTCTGCAGAGAACAAAACTGGAGGTTAGGGATGTGAAGGAGGGCGATTTTCTAGACTTGTAGAAATACCTAATCTTTTGCATACAGATTTTCGAACCAGTCCCAGTTTTCAGCCTCTTGTCTCAGTCTTTTCAAAGGTGGTTAATTTTTAATTTTCCATTTCCTTTTAGCAAAGATAATTTATTTAAATCATTCAGAAATATAGGACTAATGTTGATAATGATAGCTGAAGTTAGCTATCATATGATAGTTAATATCATATCAACGTATATTGATAATGATGTATGTGGAATTGACAAAATTTGTAAAATTCAAGATAAATTATTAAGTGTAGTTTTGTGACTTCATGGAAGGTACCATGGTAACACCTTAATTGTTCAGTAAACAGTTGTTAAAATACCTACTTTCTTAAAATACTACCTATAAAATCAGACATGATTGGAATACATAGTATGTAATAACAGTTTCTAATTTTGTTTATAAAATGTTGATTATTCAAATAGAATTACTGTGTATTTTTTCAATGTCAAATGTATTACTAGCCTTCCATTTTATTGACTTTCTTTTAAAATAGCCCCAATTTAGTGATTTAATTTTAATTTTGTCTTGTTACTTAGGGTTGGTTAGTTATGATTAATCCTTCAGTAGTATGATGGTAAATAATATAATGTATACAGTAAATTTATTTTTATTTCCCATTAACCCTGTTCCTTCCCATGGCAATTCTTCACTTTCTCAATTTTTTTCTTAAGTATTTTGGTTGTGATCCTTAGTCTAGTTAGAAAGAAAGCTTTGATTTCCTACTTTTTGTACAACTGTCAATTCAATATAGACTGAGCATCCCTTTGGACTTCTGCCAGGTAAACTCTCTAGGAAATCATCAGGATTACCAGGTAGCAAGGTACTTTGTTGTGTAACAGGGTCCTCAGGAAAATTCAAATATGTAAAATAAGTTAATAGTTTCCAGAAAAAAGCAAGTATATTATCTACCCAACTTGGGTGCAGCATGTAAACTACTGATTCATTTCAGTGCTTCTCAGGCAAGTACTACTTGAAGCCCTATATCTCTGCTCTGGCTTTCTTCCTTTGGCATGTAAGTACTTTTACTTTTTCATAGAGTTTGTAGACGAATAATGATTATATTCATGGGTCTGAATATTTATTAAATGAAAGGTGACTAAAAATAATAACACTTTCTCAGTGTGTGCTTAGTGAACCTTTCTAGTGGGAATAGAGGCAATGATTAAAATGACTTTCAAGTCATGATTTTTGAGCTTCTTAAGTATACTTGTTATATTACATCTCCTTTTTCGTAAATAATTTCTTAAAACAAGAGAAGTTTGTAATAAAAATTCTTATATAACTTAATTGCGATTAGAATTTTGATTAGTTATGTTTTCTCGTTTTCAAAACTTATCCTTTTTTTTTTCTAGAAGTATAGCTTTAAATTAAAGACAAAAAAATTTTTTTCAAATATTGTTCTGAGTCATACTGGCATTTTGATTTATACCTGCATTTAGTGTATTTGGTTATCTGTCTACTCTTACTTTAAACTTTGTTTTTTTTGTATACCAAATATACATTTTCCTGTCAGTAAGCTCTCTTTTCTACCACTGCTGTTTTTGTGCTTTTTGTAAACCAGTTATGTTTGCCACTTACGGTAATCAGTCACAGTTTTAGAAATCAGTGCATTTATAGAAGAAACCAAAACATAGTTGTCTTATTTCTTTTGGATTGAGTTTTTTTGGTAACAATTTTATTAGATACTATCCACAGACCATACAGTTCACCCTTTTAAGGTATACAATTCAATGGTTTTTAGTATATTCACAGAGTTGTGCAACCATCACCACAGTGTATTGATTGAGTTGTTTGCTTATTTCTTTTTATTTTTTATTTCCCCCCTCTCCTCTATTTGTATGGAAGTTATATATTTCATTTTTATGCTTTTAATGGTTACTCTTGAAATTTTATCAAGCATACTTAACACAGTAAAGCTAATCAGTATCGTTTTTTGCTGAACAAATCAAAACATTAAAACATCTAGGTATGACCACTCCTCTTGACTTCTATGATATTGTTCTGTATTATTATTTCTAATTTCTTTTTAATTCCACAGACTAGACACCACCACCACCATGCCACCATCACTACTCTCCCCATCATCATCATTGCAATTTTTATATAGATAACTATTGTTTTTACTTATTTACATATGTACCAGTTCCTTTCTTCACTATACTGCCTTGCATATTAGGGATTATTTTCCTGTTTCCTGAAGTGCATTTTTAGAAGTTTCTTTAGAGAAAGTCTGTAGTAAACTTTCTCTATCTTTGATCTGGAAATGTCTTATTTTGCACTAGACTTTGAAAGATAGTTTTGCTGGGTTCACAATAGTTAGTTAGGTTGATGGTTACTTTCTCTCAACATTTTGAAAATAATATTTTATCCTCTTTTGGTTCCTACTGTTGCTGATAAGATGTGTGAGGTTAGTGTGATTACCATTGCATGTGTGATCAATCTTTTTAACTGTCAGGTTCTTCTCTGTATCTTTGCCCTTCTGAATTTCTCTTAAGGAATATATTTCTAGGTATTTATCTTGGTTAATATAGAATGTACCTTTTGTATCTGTGGATTTGTATATTTCATCACTGCTGGAAGTTTATCAGGTATTAGATTTACAAATATAGGTTTTTTTTAACTTTATTTCCTCCTGGGTCTCTTTAGATGTATGTTTAACCTTATCATTTAATCTTCTGTTCTTTTAATCTTTTTTTTTTCCCCGTAATTTTCATCTACTTGTGTCTTTGTGCTGCAGTCTGGGTAATTTTTTCATAACAACAAGTTCCTAATTCTCACTTCAGCTGTGATTAATCTTCTGTTTAACTCATTCACAGATTTTTTATTTTTAAATAAATTTATTTATTTATTTTTGGCTGCATTGGGTCTTCGTTGCTGTGCACGGGCTTTCTGTAGTTGCAGAGAGCGGGGGCTACTCTTCGTTGTGGTACATGGGCTTCTCATTGTGGTGGCTTCTCCTGTTGCGGAGCACGGGCTCTATGTGCGTGGGCTTCAGTAGTTGTGGCATGTGGGCTCAGTAGTTGTGGCATGTGGGCTCAGTAGTTGTGGCTAGTGGGCTCTAGAGCTCAGGCTCAGTAGTTGTGGTACACAGGCTTAGTTGCTCCATGGCATGTGGGATCTTCCTGGACCAGGGTTCAAACCCGTGTCCCCTGCATTGGCAGGCAGATCTTAACCACTGCACCACCAGGGAAGTCCCAGATTTTTTGTTTAAAATTATACATTTTTTTTCTCTTTTTTAGAAGTTCTTTTTCCTTAAGTCTGCCTACTCTTTTTCCTGGCTTTTAAAATACTTAATTTCATTTTTCTGTTTTTAACATCTTACATTCACTTTCATTTTTTTTCATATATCCAGTTCCCTATGTAAAATAGAAAATAGATTAATCTTGAATCTAATTGAACCCATTAGTAAATTTGCCTTTCCTTTTTAAAGTTTATTTATCACTTAATAATAAAGTAATGATATTTTAAGAATGATAGTGGCTAAATTGCACTAAAGTGTACTGTATCCATTCATTGTTATACTATTCAGTCATAAAAAGGAATGAATATATGTTTCATGCTACAGTATCGATGAACATTGAAAGCATACTATGTGAAAGGAAACAAATAGGCTGTATCTATATTATATGGTTCCATTTATATGAAATGTCCAGAATAAGAAAAATATAGAAACAGGATATAGATTAGGTGTTGCTTAGGCCTGGGAAGAAGTAGAGAGTGACTGCTAATGGGTACAGGATTTCTTTTGCTATGGTGATAAGAATGTTCTGGAATTAGATATTGGTGGTGGTTGTACCACTTTGTGAATATACTAAAATAACAGAATTGTACACTTTTAAAATGTGAATTTTATGGCATATTGATTCTATCTCAGTTTAAAAAATAAACAAAAAAGTGGGGGATAAAGTTAGAAAGGTAGAGTAGAGTCAGATGGTAAAATTCTTTATTGTTGATTTATAATAGTTTTTTATATATTCTATATACTAGACTCTTATCAAATATATGATGCACCGATATTTTTTTCCCCATTCTCTGGATTGTCTTTTCACTTTTTTGGGAGTGTTTTTTGAAGCCCAAAAGTTTGAAATTTTAATGAACTCTGAAATATTTTTTCTTTGGTTCTTGTGCTTTTGGTGTCATATCTAAGAAACCAAAGCTGAATACAAGGTCACAGAGATTTAATCTTATGTTTTCTTCTAAAATTTCTAAAAATTTTCTTCTAAAATTTTTTAGCTCTTACACTTAAATCTTTGATCCATTTTGAGTTCATTTTTGTATGATCAGAGGTAAGGGCAAAGTACACTTCTTGTCCTTCATGTTTACAAAACACATTTTCATAATTTTTGCCTTTTTTTGGAAGTGTTCCTGCACTAGAACTAGTCTTCTCCCCTTCTGAAGCATCTCCAAATTCTATCTGTCCTTTATGGCTTGTTCACATGCTTAGAAATCCTGTTAAAATTTGTTTCCTTTATCCCCCCAAGAAACCAAAAATAATCACGTCTCTCATATGGCTTTATCTATGTTCTTCTTACAATACCTTTGTCACTTTGTATCTAATATTATAGCTACTTATGAAAATCTATTAGCATTCCCTCCCTTAGGGCAAGTTCATAGTTTGATTTGTTTTTCATAGTTTAGCATTTAGTATTGATAAATATATATCTGTTAATTGAAGTATATAACAGACTATAGAGGAGGCAAAAGGAAATTATAATTGTTTAGAGAAGGAATAAGATTAATCTAAAACACTAGTAGAATAGCAGTCTTCAATGACCACTGAACTTATAGAGTGTGTGTTTAGTTGGTTCTTTATTAATTGTATTGCTTTAATGTGTAAGAAAAGGGTATACCTTTATTGTAAAATGACTTTTACTTTATGGAATCAAGTTACAAATGCAGTTTTTTCTGGGATTAAATATGGAAGACATTAGATGAACACATTCTTTGGGGATGGAAAGGGATCTTTCATTTTATAATTTAACTGGCTAATTAGGAATGATTAATAATATTGCTTATATTTTGTCTAATTTTAAATATTAATCTTCTTTTACAAATGGTCATTTATAGATAATGATGAAACAAGTTTGCTTAAAAAAATTTCCCTGCAGTGCTTATTATTGGACATGTTTCTGGAAAACCTGAGTAATAACATTGCCCTACTGAAGGAAATTGCCTGGGAAAACTATGACTGACAACTTATGCTAAGGTTTGCAATCTTGCATAGGTATCATGCCAAGTTTTCATTTATTCACTTTCTTGAAAGCGGAAAGAGACTTAGGAAAATATAGGCTTACCGCCGAGTTCCTTTAGAGAAACCATTGTCATCTGAGAGGATGTCCCACTGGGCCTGCCTATAGTTGTAGCCCGTGATTCTTTAAGAAGATATGGAGGCCTGTTGCTAGGTTTTATAAGGTCATTTTGAGAGGCTACAGGTTGATCAGAACTACAGGTTCTTCCTTTGATGCTACAGAGAAGTAAATACAGTTCTATGAACTTTGATTTTTAATGTGTAGTTTAGGGCTATTTATTAGCAAACTCTTAAGCAAGTTATAAAGGTTTGTGAAAACTTGATATTCATAAAATTAAGCAACATAGTAGAAAGTACTGAGATATACGTAATTGGGGACTTGTAAACTAACATTAAACAGTTTCTAGCTGCAAATAGTTGGATTTTCAGAAAAACACTTTATTAGTGTTATTTTGAATGGTTTTCAATAAATTAATTGTTGCTTTTCAATTACATTATTAATTTAGTTTTATTTAATTAATTTTGTTATTTGGTATCAAATATGTACTTTGCATAAACAATCTTTTCTTTTTGCTTTTCATGTATGATAACTATCATACATCTCAATATGAATCATCTATATCTTTATTGCTAAAGCAGATGTATATAAATTATATATACATCTTCTCCAAGTTTATTTGTGTAGGCATATTGGTGATGTGTGCTATGAATGTATAACATGTAAATAGTTTACAACATACTGTCAAGGTAAGAGTAATAAGATTATTTCCTTAAAATATTTATAGGACATTGTTTTACACTATAAAATTATGTGTGTATGGTCAAGTAATATGTGTATGTGTGCTTGCACAAAAAAAGTAGTTATACATGACTTTACAATCGTAATTCACTCTTCCAAGGACTAACTGTTAATAAGTGAGGCTCTGAATTCATGTTTGTCGTTCTACTATTACAATTTAATTTCTTGGTTCTTAAAGGCTTTTAGCATTTGATATTCCTGTTTTCACTTTTGAAAATGTATATTCTCCCAGAATATACCACATTGTAATCATTTGTTGCATTAAAGATGTCCCTTGCTTTTCCTGTGTGTCCTTGGACAAATCACTTCTTTGTACTTAATGTTCCTCACCTATAAAATAGGGATTATAATAATGACCTACCTCATAGAGTGATTATGAAGATTAAATAATTCTTGTAAGTATTTTAGAACAATGCCTGGTACAAATTAACACTCAATAAATGATAGCTATTATTAATATTTAGCACCCTAGTGAGATTAATTGACTTGTAGGAGACTTACAAATGGAATTCATTGTAGGGCAGCTCTAATTCCCTACTTCCCCACCCTTAAGGGCATAGTATTCTTCTCTACAGGAGAATCTAGATTTTAGCTTGTGACAACCTTCAACAAATGCATAATTTCTTTCAAGGCTTCTGTGCACCTGTTACTCCATAATATATCCATGTTTATTTTAATAATAAATAATTTCAGTTAACATTTAAATTGTTTTTGTCTTTTCCCCAATGTACCCCTATCTTTGAATAAAATTGGATCAGCAGGAAGATGCACTATATTTATCTTATGATTTTGCCTACCTAAATCTAATTACCTTCTTAAGGCCCAGCCTCCAAGTACCATCAAGTTGGGACTTAGGGCTTCAACATATGAATTTTGGGGAGGACACAAACCTTCAGTCTACAGCATAAGAAAAAAAGAATGCTAACGACTATTATTAACTCTAATTTGTATCTGTAATTTATTCAACTTAATGAGTTATGCATTGCTCAATATAAACTGTTAAGTGTAACATGATTGAATTTGTATGTAATAATAATTTTTATAAGATTAAATGTTATTTTTCATGGTACACAGACATATTTCTAAGTTGGTTACCAACAATGTCTGGGACTTGAGCACTTGTGACATGTCCAAGTTTGTCACTGGGACTCCCAGCTTCTCTTTCTGATGCCCTGTCTCACTCTTCCCTTGCTCCCAGTATTGCCTGGGAGCATAAGTATGTTTTTAGGAAAGAATATGATAAATTAACCAAATGGAGTTGAAAATAATTTTCTGAAATTATAAATACTATGTTTTCTCTTCTTAGAGTATGTGATTTTCATAGAGGCCAAAGCCTTTAAGTAACCTACAGTGCTTATATTAAAAAACTGAGTCAAATATATTTTCTTAATTCATTGATTAATTAATATCAATACTAAAATGTGAAAGCTTATTAGAATTTTTGATATATCACATCTGGATATAATGGACAACTTGGATGAAGACTTTTAAGCAGTGATTTTAAATTGGGATAATGTGTAATATTCATGAATTTATTTTTATCGAGCCCTTATGTACCATGCATTCTAAGAGCTGAAGTACAACAGTGAACAAACAAAATTCCTGCTGTCTTTGGGAGAGCTTGCATTTAAGTTCGGGACACAGATGAAAAGCAAGATAAATGAACACAGAATAAGTTAGCTAGTAATAAATGCATGAAGATATTAGAATCTTGAAAGTCCATTATGTGTTTATGTATGTGTGTGGGAATCACTGTTTTATATAATGTGGTCAGGAGGCTTCTTGTAAGGGGAAATTTAATTTTAGAGACTCAGTTGAAGTGATAGAGTAAGTCAGGTGGATACTCGTAGATATTAGGAGAAAAGCGTCTGGTCAAATGATACAGGGAGAATAAAGGCCTTGAGGCAGGAGCAAGCTAAACATATTCAAGGGAAAACCAAGGGACCAGTGTGGCAGGAGCTGAGTAAATGATAAGGATGGGGAGAGAGGTAGAAAGTAAGATCAGAGATGTTCATGGACTAGATCTTATATGAACTTGGAGACCATGGTAAGGATAGTATTTTACTGAGTGAGAGAGAAAGGCATTGCAAAATCATTTTGACTTCTAGGTGGATAACATGCTGTAAAAAGAGCAAGGGTGAAAGCCAAGTTACCAGTTAAAAGTTATTGAGCATTTCCAGTCAGACTTGATAGGAGGTTGAACCGGTATCATGGCAGTGGAGTCACATTCTAAATATATGCTTAGAAGGCAGAGTTAATAGATTTTTGCCAATGTATTGAATAGGGGCTAGGGACATCAGAGAAAGAGAGGAGTAAAGCTCCAAAGTTTTAGACTGACTAACTGGTTGAATGAAGTTGCTTTTTTTAAACATGTTTATTGGAGTATAATTGCTTTACAACGTTGTGTTAGTTTCTGCTGTATAACAAAGTGAATCAGCTATATGTGTATATATGTCCCCATATCCTCCCACCGTCCCTATCCTACCCCTCTAGGTGATCACAAAGCACCAAGCTGATCTCCCTGTGCTATGCAGCTGCTTCCCACTAGCTATCTATTTTACATTTGGTAGTGTATAAATGTCAGTGCCACTCTCTCACTTCGTCCCAGCTTACTCTTCCCCCTCCCCATGCCCTCAAGTCGATTCTCTACGTCTGCATCTTTATTTCTGTCCTTCCCCTAGGTTCATCAGAACCTTTTTTTTTTTTTTAGATTCCGTATATATGTGTTAGCATACGGTATTTGTTTTCTTTCTGACTTACTTCACTCTGTATGACAGACTCTAGGTCCATCCACCTCACTACAAATAACTCAATTTCGTTTCTTTTTATGGCTGAGGAATATTCCGTTGTATATATGTGCCACATCTTCTTTAGCCATTCATCTGTCGATGGACACTTAGGTTGCTTCCATGTTCTGGCTATTGTAAATAGTTCTGCAATGAACATTGTGGTACATGACTCGTTTTGAATTATGGTTTTCTCAGGGTATTTGCCCAGTAGTTGGATTGCTGGGTCATATGGTAGTTCTATTTTTAGTTTTTTAAGGAACCTCCATACTGTTCTCCATAGTGGCTGTATCAATTTACATCCCCACCAACAGTGCAAGAGGGTTCCTTTTCTCCACACCCTCTCCAGCATTTATTGTTTGTAGATTTTTTGATGATGGCCATTCTGACCGGTGTAAGGTGATACCTCATTGTAGTTTTGATTTACATTTCTCTAATGATTAGTGATGTTGAGCATCCTTTCATGTGTTTGTTGGCAATCTGTATATCTTCTTTGGAGAAATGTCTATTTAGGTCTTCTGCCCATTTTTAGATTGAGTTGTTTGTTTTTTTGATATTGAGCTGCATGAGCTGCTTGTATATTTTGGAAATCAATCCTTTGTCAGTTTCTTCGTTTGCAAATATTTTCTCCCATTCTGAGGGTTGGCTTTTCATCTTGTTTATGGTTTCCTTTGCTGTGCAAAAACTTTTAAGTTTCATTAGGTCCCATTTGTTTATTTTTGTTTTTATTTCCATTTCTCTAGGAGGTGTGTCAAAAAGGATCTTGCTGTGATTTATGTCATAGAGTGTTCTGCCTATGTTTTCCTCTAAGAGTTTTATATTGTCTAGCTTACATTTAGGTCTTTAATCCATTTTGAGTTTATTTTTGTGTATGGTGTTAGGAAGAGTACTAATTTAATTCTTTTACATGTAGCTGCCCAGTTTTCCCAGCACCACTTATTGAAGAGGCTGTCTTTTCTCCATTGTATATTCTTGCCTCCTTTATCAAAGATAAGGTGACCATATGTGCATGAGTTTATGTCTGGGCTTTCTATCCTGTTCCATTGATTTATATTTCTGTTTTTGTGCCAGTACCATACTGTCTTGATTACTGTAGCTTTGTAGTATAGTCTGAAGTGAGGGAGCCTGATTCCTCCAGCTCCATTTTTCTTTCTCAGGATTGCTTTGGTTATTCAGGGTCTTTCGTGTTTCCATACAAATTCTGAAATTTTTTGCTCTCGTGCTATGAAAAATGCCACTGGTAGTTTGATAGGGATTGCATTGAATCTGTAGATTGCTTTGGGTAGTGTAGTCATTTTCACAATGTTGATTCTTCCAATCCAAGAACATGGTATATCTCTCCATCTGTTTGTATCATCTCTAATTTCTTTCACCAGTGTCTTACAGTTTTCTGCATATAAACTTACCTATGGAGTCGCTTTTTTACAAGAGATGGGGAAACAGGCTTGAGGAACAGGTTTGTAGAGAAAGATCAAGAGTTCCTTGTCTTGCTAATTTTAAGATGCTTACTATATAGCCAAGAGGAAATGTCAAGATACACAGGTCTGGATTTTAGTAGGCAAAATAGGACTGTAGTTAAACATTTGAGAGGCTTGAGTATATAAATTGCATTTAAACTTGTTGAGTTGGATTAGGTCATTCAGGAAGTAAGCACATGTAGAGAAAAGAAGTGGTCCAAAGATTGAGTCTGGATTACTTTAATGTTTAGCGGTCAAAGAGAAGAAGAAAAAAATCAAGAAAGGAAACTGAGAAAAAGCAACCAGTGAGGTAGAAGGAGGACCAAGAGAGTGTGGTGTTCTGGAAGACAAGTGAAGAGAGTGTTTCAAGGAGGAGAGCATGGTCAGCTATATCAAATGTTCCTGTATGAATAAAATGAGGCCCGAGAAATCACCATTAGATTAGGAAAGATGGAGGCTATTGTTGATCTTGGAAGGAGTGGTTTCAATGGAAGAGTAAAATGAAAGCCTGATTGAAATGGGCTCATGGGGAAAAAAAAAATGAAAGGGAAAATAGTGGAGACAGGGAATATACAAAAGTTTTTTTCAATGAGTTTTGCTATAATCAGAGAACAGAGTTCAGGCAATAATGGGAAGGATCATGGAGTCCATGGAGATTTTTATTTTTCTCTTTGCTTTATAGGATGGAGAAATATTACATGTATTGTATGATAGTGAGAATAATCAAAGACAGGTAAAAATTGGTAGTATAGGAGAGTGAGGGGAAATCTGCAGTAACAGTGCCCTTGAGGAGGTTTAAAGGGATAGGATCCAGTACTCAATATGAGATAGAGTCCTTGGATGGGAGTCTCTTGAATTTATTCACTGTAATATGAGGGAAGGCAGAGTATGTGCATCGGAATATAGTTAGTAAGATTTGGTGTGGGAACATCTGAATGTTTTCTTCTGGTTGTTTCTATTTTCTCAGTGAAATAGGAAACAATCAACTGAGAGCAAATAAGGAGGAAGAAGAAGAGTTACTGAAGATCTGAGGAGAGAAAAGTATGAAATAATCATTGATGAAAATAGAGTGAAATGTTGTAGTATTGTTGTGAATTGCTAAGGGCTTACTTGAGGTTACTTCTTGAATTTAAAAGTACAATCAGTCAACATGGTCATGTTTTTTTCTTCAGTCACATTCATCTGGTTGGGTGTCAGTGTAGGATAGGTGGAGATTTGGATTTCCCTAGGATTGGGGTTTTTGCAAGTGGGTACACTGGAGGGAGAAAAGGGAAAGGGGCGTGAAGGGTAGATGCAAGAGGGTGATGATAATGCCTGACCTTGGTGTCTAAGCCTGTTAAGAAGGAAGTAAGTACACAAAGGTGGTGAGGAACAGTGAAAAGTGGTAAGAATCTGGGAAGACACAAGATAGTGGTCAGAGAGTGGAATGCTTGAAATTAGTAATGACAAGGTCTGGTATATGACCATGAGATTAGGTGAGGGGACAAGACTACTGAAAATAAGAATGTCGAATAAATGAGAAGCCAGGGTATTAGGGTGATTTAAATTGGTATTGAAATCATTGGGAGTTATGACAAGTGAGAGTGGAGGCAGAGAAAGGGAAAGAGGAAGGGAAAAATGGAAAAGGAAGAAAGAGGTGGAGAGGAGGAGTGATCTGGAAAGGTGATATCTTCTCTGTACAGATCATTTTGTTAGATATTGTAATGATTACAGAGAAGTGTAAGATATAAGGATCTAGACAATGAATTCTTATATAAAAAATATTTGTTCTAAAAGCGGAAGAAAGATGAAGAAGTGAGGTTGTCTTAGAGAAGACTAGAATACGAATTGGTTTAGTTAATCATTTTTAAGTACCCAAGTGATTTTTGAGTGTGGGGTGCTGAGCAATTATTTTCTATTTTCGCAGAGGATGGAATATGTGTTTATGGTTCCTGATTACTTTAACTCTGCTGTAATGCACAGACATGGTACCTTTAAGAAATCAGCAAAATAGCATGTATTTTTATTCTTTTACTTTTTATGAATATAGGAGATTTTAAGCAAATTGCTGTTAAGTAGTCCTTCCATAGGGAGAAAAGAAAGTTCCTGTGAGACTAGCTGAAAGAGATTGAAATTATCCTATGAAAAAAAGATATTATTCTATTCTTCTTAAGTATATTAGAAGTTATCTAACAAATTAATTGGTCAAGGCTGGGATTATGGTGGAGAGAAGTTAAAAATTTGATATGTTTGAAATACCTTTGAAACTGACTTGAAAGTTTTTAATCAGTGGAGAGCATTTTAATGAAGATCTCATAAGGAGCAAAACGAGTTCTTATAAATTATGCCATTATATTAAGTGAGTGCTTCTCCTAGGTTATCCATGGCCTCACAGTTTGATACTTCTAGAAATCCTTCTTCATCTTGCAATTCACCACACAGGCAAAGTGCTGGCAACATTACTGAAAAGCTTGTAAGAACTTGAGCTTGTAAGAACGTCATAGTCCACAATGAAGCTGCGACTTTGAAGGTACAGGACATTCATCGGCCTCAGTTTTTGTTTTTTTGGTGTTTTTTTTTTTCCCTTCGGAAGTACTACCTCCATTATTTAAGACATCTCTTTACAGGAGTCTAGTATTAGAAGGGCTCTTAGAAGTTGCCTTGCCCAATTTTTCATTGTATTGCCAAGGAACTAGGGGAAAAAAAGAATTTTATTCAGATGCTAATTCAAGGAAGTGAAATCTAATTGAAATATTTAGACATTATGAAATAAAAAAGTATGTATGACCTTATGGAATCAGAGGGGTCTTTTGACCACTCAAAGTGGTCATTAAGTGTACAGGAAAATACTGAACCCTCTTGAAATTTGTGGTAACATAAGTAGCATAATTTACACATATTTATATTTAATATCTATATAATCAATATATGTATAATTCATATATGACTATATATAGTATTCAAGAAGAAAATACCATAGATCTTGAATGGACCTAACAGAAGAAAAATTAGAAGAAAACTGTCAGGAGTTAAACAATAAAACAAAAATAAAACTGAAGTTAAATGTCAGGAGTGATTGTGGAACATTAAAAACAAAGCACCAGTTAGGATTTAAGGTAGAATGATATTCCAATAGATATATATTCTATTTATATATCTTTATATAAAATTCACAGCTTTATGCTGTGAAATCTCTGATTGTTGAAGAGCAAGTTGGAGAGCTGAAAATAGAAGCAGGGGAGAGGTTCACAGTACCAACCCAGGTGGGTTAGGTGAAGAGTGACCAGGGGAGAAACTGGGTGGCCATAGATAGGAAAGGTCTGTTCCAACCAGATAGCAGTGTAGTTTTCTTTCTTATCTCATGATCAAGACATATTAAGCCCTGTAAATTTTATCATAATGTTTCTTTTTCGAACTTAAATGTTTTACTTAGATAAAGACTGTTATCTCATTCCAGTTCTTGGCAAGAATTATTAAAATGGTTGTATACATACATAAAAGCAGGGGGGCAGAAACTAGAAATGACATCATCTGGACTGTTTATTAACTTTCCCAAAAAAGGAGGGAGGGACAAAAGGTTTTTAGAGTTCTAGTTTATTTTCTTGAGATAGCTAGTTTACCTTATTGTCTTTTGTCTCTGTAAATTTTCTAGAGGAAAATAATCAGTTTAAATTCTCTTGGCATATTACCTTCATTGTATTTATTTGCTTATTTTTTAGGCACTGAAGTGCCACTCTAGTGATTAAGCAAGTGCATTGTGGCTTATGGCAGGCTAACGTCACAAGTATGTGGCTTGAAGCCAGTGAAACGTGTCTGTTGTAATACTACAACTTATTGTTTATCTGTCAAAGTGTAAGTCGTGTGGTTTCTTCAGACCATCAGTTGGAAGAATTTTTTTAGTATATCTTTTCAATGTTGCAAAAGGGACCAGGATTTACAGTAGAACTACAGAAGCTTTAAAATATTAACAGCCCATTAAGTACAGGATATGGTTCATGAGGTTTAATGGGAAGTTGTTAAAAGGAGATGGAACTATTCCAATGGTTAGGGAGGGGTGGTTAGTGGCAAAGAACAGGGCAAAGAATTTAAAAACCTTGTTTTTTCTATAAATATTCAATGTTTGGGTACACTGAACAACAAAAACAATAGCAACAAACTTCTTCTATCCTGATAAGCAGTACTTGGAGCTCTATGAGAATTCCATTTGGTCTATATGTTAATTTTCCTTTTTGGAGGGTGTCCAGCAATGTTGTGTTAAAAAAATTTCCTGTGGATTTGAGATGCTTGGCATTCATTAAATCAAACCCTTGGACTTTGAAATAGCACCTACTTTGTTTAACATTTAAAATATGACAAGGCTTCTGAGACTGTTCCTTGGAATAGCATTTAGTGATTATCCATCGAATAATAAAAAAGCAAGTTTTTCAGAGGAGGGTATTTTTAAAGCAAAAGAGTATAACACTTGGGCTTCCCTGGTGGCGCAGTGGTTGAGAATCTGCCTGCCAATGCAGGGGACACGGGTTCGAGCCCTGGTCTGGGAAGATCCCACATGCCGCGGAGCGACTAGACCCGTGAGCCACAACTACTGAGCCTGCGCGTCTGGAGCCTGTGCTCTGCAACAAGAGAGGCCGCGATAGTGAGAGGCCCGCGCACCGCGATGAAGAGTGGCCCCCGCTCGCCACAACTAGAGAAAGCCCTCGCACAGAAACGAAGACCCAACACAGCCCAAAATAAATAAATAAATAAAAATTTAAAAAAAAAAATAAAAATAAAAAAAAAAAAAAAAAAAAAGAAAAAAAGAGTATAACACTTAAGAGCATAATATTTAATATGCACCTGAGTCTTCATTCTTTGGCGAGTGGCACACTTCTAGCATACAGCATATGGTCAGTGACAATTAGAGTCTAACATATCATGTGTGCTCCATGCACATACGTAGGTCTTGGATCCAAGATCAGGCTAGCAAGTCTAGTCTTCTTTTTTTTTTTTTTTTTTTAATTATTTATTTTTATTTATTTATTTATATATGGCTGTGCTGGGTCTTCGTTTCTGTGCGAGGGCTTTCTCCAGTTGCGGCAAGTGGGGACCACTCTTCATCGCGATGCGCGGGCCTCTCACTATCACGGCTTCTCTTGTTGCGGAGCACAGGCTCCAGACACGCAGGCTCAGTAATTGTGGCTCACAGGCTTAGTTGCTCCGCGGCATGTGGGATCTTCCCAGACCAGGGCTCGAACCCGTGTCCCCTGCATTGGCAGGCAGATTCTCAACCACTGCGCCACCAGGGAAGCCCTAGTCTTCTACTTGTATGGATTAACAACATTTTTCCCCCAGCTCTTCAATCCTGAGCAATTTGTGTAACTTTTCTGAGTCTCAGTTTTCTTTCTGTAAGGCCCTGCTACTTCACAGGATTATTTATAAGATCAAATGAAATCAGGTACATGAAAGCACTTTGTAAATCATTATTTACAAAGTATATATAATATTAGTATATTAGAATAGGTAAATCAGAAGCTAAGACTCTGGAAGTTTGGAGATAGACCCAATTATTGGAATCATAACTCTACTTAATGCTGCTGCTAACTCTTTCTAGTAGGCCAAAGTTAGCTTTACCACTTATGCTTCATGATGTTTTTTGCTTTGGAGTTTATTTAGATCAATATTATTGAATGAAATTTGAAGAAAACTGAGAGCCCTGTGGACACTTGAATGAGAATTACAATAAACATTCAGCATGACTTTCATACCTTTAATTCTTTACCTGACATTCCTTTTCAAACCAGTCCATGGTATTATTCACTATTGACTGTCTGGAATGCTAACATGTTATGCTGCATAACAAATCACCCCAAAACTCAGTGGCTTAAAACAACAGTTACTTTTCTTATTGCTCACAGATCTCTGGGTCAGAATTCGAGAAGCACTCAGTTGGGCAGTGCTGGCTTGTTCTCTAATGCAGTTGCAGTTAGCTGTGGCCAGAGTTGGTAAAGGGGGCCAATGCAGCTAGGGACTGACTGGGCATCTGTGTCTCTTCATGTGGTTTCTCCATATGATCTAGTTGGGGCTTTCTCACAGCATGCTGGCCTTAGGGGCAGCCAACCTGCTCACAAAAGAATCCAAACTTGCCAAGGTTCAAGAGGAAGAACCATAGATCTCACCTCTTGAGAGAAATGTCAAAATCACAGGCGCATGGGAGACGTTATTATGACCATCTTTGGAAAAAATAATCTGCCACATGAATGATGGTTGATCTTGTCATTTCATATATAGCTCTTGCCCCCTGATATCCTGACCTCTCTAGGGCCACAATATGGAATGACTTACTTTCATTTTTCTTTTGTAACTACCCAAATTTCCTGCTATATATGAATAAGGGAGAAACAAAAGCTAACTAAAAGTAATAGGACTACTCTTTTTATATGCTCTTAAATCTAAAATCAGCCTCATCTTCAGATAATCTTTGGAAAGTTTATTTGACACATCTAACGAAAAAAAAAACCTCAATTTTATCTGGAGTCATACTTACTTACCAAAAGTGTGCTATTAAATATTAGTTTGGAAAGCACATATTAAACGTATGTATTGCCATTGACTTGCATTAAAACTCCAGAAACTCTTCTTGGGAGAATAATTTGTGCTATGACAGGTAGTGAGGATGTTTATTCTTATTTCATATGGCACTTTTTGTACACTTTTCTGATCAAATTTATCACTTTACACTATGTTATAGTTATATGCATGTCATCTTCAGAATATATTGCCATCTCTTTATAAGTAAAATTTGTTGCTGATTTATCATTACTGTAGGTGCTTGATAAACATTTGTTGAATTTGATAAAATAATCTATATTTTCAGGGAGTTGACTAGCACTAGTTGGCTAGTGCCCATAGGTAGTGACAGTTATTCAGGATTAAAGAACATAAGTTATTAGCCCATTTCTGGTTTTGAAACCCCCGTCTATTAATTCAGAGATTAATTGGGTAATTTACCCATACTAAATTAAGCTCATACCTACTCTATTCTGTTTCTTTTTTTCCCCCAAATTTTTTGTGATGTAATTGACATATAACATTGTGTAAGTTTAGGGTGTACAATGTGACAATTTGATACAGTATATATATATTATAAAATGATTACCACAATTAAGTTAGCTAACAACTCCATCACCTCACATAGCTATGTTTTCGTCTTTCTTTTTGTGGAGAGAATTTTCAAGATCTACTTTCTTAGCAACTTTCAAGTTTACAATACAGTTTTGTTAACTGTAGTCATCATATTGAACATTAGATCTCAGAACTGATTCATCTTATAACTGGAGATTTGTACTCTTTGACCACCTTCATTTCCCCCCCATTTTCCTACTTAAATCTCTGCTACTCCCTGACAACCACTGATCTGCACTCTACTTCCATGAATTAGGTTTTGTTTAGACTCCACATATAAATGAGATCGTATAGTTTGTCTTTCTCTGCGTGATTTATTTTACTTACCATAATGTCCTCAGTGTTCATCTAGGTTGTCAGAAATGGCAGGATTGCCTTCTTTTTATGGCTGAATAATATTCCATTGGGTATATACAACATTTTCTTTATCCGTTCATCACTCACCCATGTCTTGGCTGTTATAAATAATGCTGCAGCAAACATTGGGGTGCAGATGTCTCTCTGCAACAGTGATTTTATTTCCTTTGGAAATATACCCAGAAGTAGGATTGTAGTTCTTTTTTTAGTTTTTTGCGGGACCTGTTTTCTGTAGTGTTTTCCACAGTGGCTGTGTCAATTTACACCACCATCAAAAGTGTACAGTGGTGTCCTTTTGTCTATATCCTTGCCAGCACTTGCTATCTCTTGTCTTTTTGATAATAGCTATTCTGACAGGTGTGAGGTGATAACTCATTTTGGTTTTTATTTGTATTTCCCTGATATTTAGTGATATTGAGCATCTTTTCATGTGTCTGTTGGCCATTTTTATGTCTTCTTTGTAAAAATGTTTATTCAAGTCCTTTGCCTATTATTTAATCAAATTATTTGTTTTCTGCTATTGAGTTGTATAAGTTCCTTATATATTTTGGATATTATCCCTTATCAGATATATAGTTTACAAATATTTTTCCCATTCTGTAGGTTGCCTTTTCATTTTATTGATTGTTCTTTTGCTATGCTGAAGCTTTTTAGTTTGTTGTCCCACTTGGCTGTTTCACTTTTGTTGCTTATGCTTTTGGTGTCATATTCAAAAGATTATTGCCAAGACCAATGTCAAGGAGCTTTTCCCTTATGTTTTACAGTTTAAGGTTTTATGTTTACATCTTTATTCTATTTTATCTTTATTATATCTCTATTCTATTTTAAGTTAATTTTTGTGAATGGTGTAAGGTAGGGGTCTAATTTCATTCTTTTGTATGGGAACAGCACCATTTATTGAAGAAACTATTCTTTCCACATGAATTTCTTGGCTCCCTTGTCAAATATTAGTTGACTGTATATACATGGGTTATTTTAACAAATTTAACTCTTCTAATCCATGAATATGGGATTTATTTTCATTTATTTGTGTCTTCAATTTATTTCATAAATGCCATACAGTTTTTAGCATATGGATCTTTCTCCTTGGCTAAATTTATCCCAAAGTTTTTTTTTTCGTTTTGTTTTGTTTTGTTTCGGTGCTATTGTAAATGAGATTATTTCTTTTTTCAGAAAAAATGATTCATTATTAGTGTACAGAAATGCAACTGATTTTTTGTGTGTTGATTTTGTATCCTGCACTTTATTGAATTCATTTATTGGTTCTAACCATTTTTTGGTGGAGCCTTTAGATTTTCTATAGACAAGATCGTGCCATCTGCACACAGAGACAGTTTTAGTTTTTCTTTTCTGATTTGGATGCCTTTTATCTTTTTCTTGCCTTATTGGTCTGGCTAGGACTTCTAGTACTATGTTGAATAGGAGTGGCAGGAATGGAGAGACCACCCTTGTCTTGTTCCTGATTTTAGAGGGAAAATTTTCAACCTTTCGTCATTGAGTATAATATAGCTATGGGCTTATCATATTTGTCATATGGGCCTTTACTATGTTGAGGTATGTTCCTTCTATACCCACTTTGTTGAGAGTTTTTATAATGAAAGAATGTTACATTTTGTCAAATGTTTTTTCTTCATCTACTGAGATGATCATATGATTTTTATCTTTCATTTTATTAATGTGATGTATCACATTTATTGATTTGTGTATGTTAAGCCATCTTTGTATTTCAGGAATGAATTCTATTTGATCTTGTGTATGATCCTTTTCATGTGCTGGGTTTTTTTCTTTGCTAATATTTTGTTGAGAATTTTTGCTTCTATATTCATCAGAGATACTAAAAGGAGTTTGTAATGACTTTTCCTACAAACTTTAAGCAATTTTACAAATTATCAACTGTCCGTGTGTTCAATAAATGTAACGTTTTAAGCCAAGAGAGTAATGAAACAGACATACTTTTTATTGTACTACCTATTTGTCCTCTGGAGAAACGATAGTTTGTTAAATACTTTTTTGACTTTGATGTTTGAATTAATTTTCAAGATTGCCTTTAAATGAACAGCTATGAAATGATAGATATGTGAGCACATTTTGAAAATCAGTTTTCATCAGGGAAAATAAAAGTAAAGTATTGTCATTTTGAAATGTTGATAAAATTTGTCAGAGTTGGCAAATATTTAGAGTATACCACTCATATCCTGAGATTCTAGGTAAGTTAGAAAGAAATATAAAATGTAATATTTTTAAAATTTCATGATTATCATGTTTTAGATGGCTGTAAATTTACTTGATAATTGAGACATTTAAACTTTTAAAACATTGGAGAGCTTTAAAATGTGAAATCACCAGGCAGTTTTATAATGTTGGCTTCTCCATTGTTTTAGAAACTGGATGGATGATTTCGGGAGTAGGTTAGGGTCAGTGTTCAAAAAATGATGGTGCCATCTAACAAGAACCCAAGAGCCCTATTGAAGGGGTTCACATTGGCCAACGTGGGACCAATTGAGCACCAAAATAATTAAGTACAGTAGTAAGTTATAAACCATTGAAAAACTAGTAACTGATGGGTTCATAAATAAAGAAAGGCTCTTGCTTATAATAGAATGCTGAGGGCTGACTGTAAATATAGAGGAGGTCTGAGCTGGAAAATCATCATGATAAAGAGTAGATCAGGGAAGGATCATGTATGGATGCTAAATCTAGGGGGAAATTTTGATGAGGAGCAGGATATTTGATTGATTTCAAGTGTCATTCTACTTATTAAGTTGCAAGCGGAAAAAAATCCCAGTAATTATGTGTGGAGAAATCAGGCAACAGCTTGACCAGGTGATTAAAATTTACAAAATAAATGAAGGACAAATAGACCCGGTATGTCTCCAGATGTGATATTCTGGTCAAGAATGCCTGACTTGGGCTTCCCTGGTGGCGCAGTGGTTGAGAATCTGCCTGCTAATGCAGGGGACACGGGTTCGAGCCCTGGTCTGGGAAGATCCCACATGCCACGGAGCAACTGGGCCCGTGAGCCACAACTACTGAGCCTGCGCGTCTGGAGCCTGTGCCCCGCAACGGGAGGGGCCGCGATAGTGAAAGGCCCGCGCACCGCGATGAAGAGCGGCCTCCGCACCGCGATGAAGAGTGGCCCCCACTTGCCGCAACTAGAGAAAGCCCTCACACGAAAACTAAGAGACCCAACACAGCCATAAATAAATAAATAAATAAATAAATAAAGTATTAAAAAAAAAAAAAAAAAAAAAAAAAGAATGCCTGACTTCATCCTAATCATATCAGACAAATGCAAAATGAGGAATGTTTTATTTAAAGAAAGGAGGGAGGACTGTGTCCTTTAAAACTGTCAATGTCATAAAAGACAAAGACTGTGGAAATGTTCACATTAAAAGAGATTGAAGAGACATGACAACTAAATATAATACCTGACCCTAAACTCTTTCTGGTACTGGAGGAGAAAAAATACTGTAAAGGGCATTATTAAGTCAACTGACAAAATTAGAATATTAGATAAAAGTATTCTTATCAATGTAAATGTATATAGTTGATAATCTTTCTGGTTATACAGCAGAATATCCCTAAGTGGATTTCTTAGGAAATACACACTGAAATATTAGGGGTAAAGGACCATGGTGTATGTATCAATAACTTACTATCAAATGGTTCAAAAAAAAAATTTGTGTATGTGTGTAGAGAGCATGGTGCAAATAATACAGCAAATAGGGTAAAAGGTTAACAATAAGTGAGTCTGTGTATATGTGTTCTTTGTGCTATTTTTGTTTTTGCAACATTGTATAAATTTGAGATTTTCAAATAAGGTTTTGTTTTGTTTATAAGTTTGTTTGGTGGGGGGGGACTGAAAACACCTAGCTGATGTTAGAATTTAAAAAAAATAAGGCAAAACCAAAAACCTCTCAAGGCATAATTTCATTATTTATTAAGCTAGTAGAGGATCCATTACTTTGAGACATTTAAAACTATATCTCATAAAGACATGAAAGAGATTATTTGATGAAGGCATTAAAGTGAACAACATGATGAAATTTCTTCTGCTGTCTATGATTCTTTCTCTCTGTGATTTTGGCAACTGGTATAATCAAAGCTGTGAGAAAAGGTTATTGTAGTAAAGATAAAGGAAAAATAACAAAGAGCTTGTTGATAATGTCCTGACTTGTTTCTATTATTTTGAGGTATTCAGATGTGTAAGCAAGAAAAAGGGACCCAAACTAGTGATATTATCCTTTTCTTTTAGAATTGCAGAATTAGAGAGGAAACAATATATCTTATTTTCAATGACCTGAATGACTATGAATTTATTGTTACTTGTGAGAATAGTTGCCAGCCTGTGCTACTGTATTAACCATTCCTTTGTTTATATCTTGCTTTGAAAGCTCCCTTTGCTTCTGTTCTGCAGCCCTGTAATTAGATTCATTAATTTTCTAATCTACCCTGATTTTCACCAGCTTACTAAAATCTCTGGCAGCCTACTCTATCAATACCTTCCTTACTTATTTTCTCCTCTTCTCTTTGACCCAGGGATGAAAGTTCCTGACCAACTGAAACAGTTTTAAAATGCTTGACTAAGCAAGTCACAACACCAGGTGTTATCTCTCACTGCATTAGAACTGGTCTGTGATGAAATTTGTCATATTTGTGGCTTTGTTAATCTTAATATGCTTGTATCAAATTCTTTATGGAAAGAGGTTATAATTAAATGAATAAAACTAGTTTGTTTTCAACGACTTTCTATTTCTACTTTCAGGATTGTTAGGGAGGACTAGAATTATGATGTAACCTGTTAGGCCCTAATTATAATCACTTCTGCTTCTAAGAAACTGTATGATTCTAGGCTTTGAGAGTTCTCTTGAATACCTTACATCCTGTTCTCTTCATTAAACCAGAGACATACATTTCTAATGATAAAATTCCAAGAATGGCTGTTAAATGTGACTTCTTTTTTTTCCCACTCTAATGACCACAAAAGTGAGTACTAAATCTGTCAATATGTACCCATTATTTAATTTCTGCTGTATAATGCCTGAAAATGGAAATCAAATCATGCCCATCAGACCACTCCTTCTCCATACCCCAACTATTACCATAAACTGGGAGAAACAAACACACCTAGCCAAATGCCAGATACCTATATAATAATAAATATGCACAGGGGAAGGGATGGGTACTAAATTTTACTAAGAGCTATCTTGGGCTAAGCACCATGTATACATTATCCTACTTGAAGAAAAAGAAAAGTACAGACTTATTTTAAAGAAAAAAATATTGTCTCAGATACTCCAGTATTAAATTAAAATATTTTTATTATCATTGTTATTTAAATGTAAATGTACAAATATAAAACAAAGTATAAGTTTCTTATGCTTATAACTCTTATAGAATCATAAAGCCAAAATGAATTATAAATTTAATAACAAGAAAAGTATGAAACCAATAAAAGTTATGTCACCTTCAAGGCAAAAACTATTTTTTAAAAAAATTTATTCATTTATTTATTTTTGGCTACATTGGATCTTTGTTGCTGTGCGAGGGCTTTCTCTAGTTGCAGCGAGCGGGGGCTACTCTTCATTGCAGTGCGTGGGCTTCTCACTGTGGCTTGTCTTTGTTGCAGAGCATGGGCTCTAGGCGCGTGAGTTTCAGTAGTTGTGGCACACAGGCTCAGTAGTTGTGGCTCACAGGCTTAGTTGCTCCGTGGCATATGGGATCTTCCCGGACCAGGGCTCGAACCCATGTCCCCTGCATTGGCAGGCGATTCTTAACCACTGCGCCACCAGGGAAGTCCCCAGAAACTACTATTGAAAATAAATTGCCTCTCAAAGTGAATATGACACATTTCTCTGAGTTCAGCATGCCTACACCGCTGTGTGATGATAATTCTCCCACCATCTTTCTCTATTCAAACTTCTATTCAAAAACCTTCATTTATATAGCATTGTGACCTCATTTGGCCTTAACCTGGCACAAAATCATTTTTTATGGAAGTATTCCTCTGCCAGTTTCTCATTAAGCTATGACAATTAAAGTAGTACTTTTGGGGGACAATGTGATCCAGAACACAAATGCCAAAGCAGTGCTGACACGACACAGCAGTACTTTAAGGTGTTCATTCACTTTATATGCTTATTTTTTTTATCATACTTGTGTTCATTATTTTAAAAAAGATTGTCATCAAAATGTAAACCTAAAACTAAAAAAAAAGTATCAGTATATCCATGACCAGGAGGAGTTTGTACACTACCAGGATGAGAGACACTGCATTATTAGATTTAATCCTTATAACAACCCTAGGTTGAGATTATTTTTTACCATTTTACAGATGAGTTGATTGAGGTTTAGAGAAATTAAGTAACTTGCTTCAAATCACACCGTAGAAAGTAGATTTAGGGGAACCCTAGATGCAGTGAACTACAGAAGGATGGTAGTGGAGGAGTGACAAGTGTTGGATTGCATGTTATACTTACTGTAACAGTCTTACAACATTTATTGTACAACTTCTACCATTTATTTTCTTCTTTGGTCTCATACCTTACATAAGTATTTATTGTTTCAATTCACTGAATAGTCTTTTGTATATGGTAGCATATGGTAATCACACTTTTTTTTGGCCAGAAGATTTACCAACAAACCTCACTATGGAAATTTTCAGGGTAACCCATGAGTTTAATCCACATGAGATGCACAGCAAACAACTTATTGATGGCCTCCTTCTTTATCACCTTCTGAGATCATAGATGTCAGTACTATAAAACTGCTGATGATTATGTGTAAGGAATTTGTTCATGCAGTCCAGTGCCTTGTTCCATCACTCAGGTATCAGGCTGGCTTGACTTAACCATGAATCTGAAGTTTACAGTGACCTTACTGTCAACCTGTCAGACATTTTTAAACTTTTGATTTAAAAGGCACACTGTCACCATATATAAAGTATAAAATTCTAGTCCTGTGCTGGAGATAGAATTATAAAGTTTGAAAAATGTGTTATTGAACACCTATTCATAATAGTTTAATGACTAAGGAATGAAGGAATTAGCTAATCTATGAGGTACATTTTATCTTATTTTGAATATGCTTTAGATGAAGTGAACATGAACATATTTTTTACAGTTAAGGGTAATTACATACGTATATAACTAGTTTTCTATCTTTCACACTAAAATTCAGACTAATAGCATAGGTTTTGTTTCTTAGCACTGATAATTTTAAAAAAATAAATAGATCACCTATGCTGAGATCAATAAATGTCAATTATCATACATATTGCCCCATGTTTTGAACCAAAGAATGACTCTGCTGAAGCAACTTCAGGTACCATAGAAGGCCAACATGAGATAATTTTAAAATTGTACAATTTCCAAATGACTAACATAGAAACCAGCTTGCATTATTGTTCTTCCTTCACAAACCCAGTGAAATCATCTTTGTTTCTCAATAATCATTTTGTATGCATCAGGACCTAAAAGTTAATAGTCAGCGCTTGTTAAGATGTTGATTAAAGAAGCTAATAGCAATGCTTATTAAGGTATTGTGTCATAAGCCCTCATATCCCCTGTGTTTGGTAGTATAAATTGGTATAACATTACTGAAAGGCATTTTGTCAATATGAATTAATAGCATTAACATTTATGTGTCTTTAGATCCATCAAGTGCATTTCTAGGAATCCCTTTTAAAAACATAAACAAATACGTCATTAAAGATTTGTGTAACAAAGATATTCGTCACCGTATTATTTATAATAGAGGAATATTGGATGCAACTTAAATATCAAGTAATGGAGGATGTTTAAATGTAAAATTTCAAATATATACAAAAATAGAGTAGATATACTCATTACCTAACCTGAACAAGGAACTTTTTTTAAAAAAAGAAAAAAGAGAGATATTTTCAATGCCAGGCATAATGTAATAATATATGGGTTAAAATTCAATTAGAAGAAAAACATCTAAAGATGTAGGCGAGAAGCCATTGATACAATTTTTTGTAGAGTACTCACAACCCTGGTAGAATATAGCTTAATTAGTAAATTACAGAGCCTATATTGTGAAAATATTCAAATATCAGGCTGGAGGGGTTCTGATAAAATAAACTAAAATCTGGTTGCCATAAACAGCTTCTCTTTTCTCTGACCATAGAGGTCATCACTGCCCCATAATTCTTAGTCCTCCATGCTCAGCCAAAATGAGTAGTGGTAAATTGTAATGACCACATTGAACCTTTCATTTGGGCAGTGCTTATACTCTGAGATATTTCTCATACTATACTATTCCTTTTGGTAATTTTTTAATTCCTACAACTGCTTCTTCTCGGGTATTATAAAATTGGATGTATTTACCCCTTTCTTTGTAAAATACTCAGTAATTGGATACAATGTCATGTCATAGCAAATAGGAAGAAGAAGCATCCTTCTATCCCGATGCTGTTCAAGTTTTCTGGGGAGACTTCCCTGGTGGCGCAGTGGTTAAGAATCCGCCTGCCAATGCAGGGGTCACGGGTTCGAGCCCTGGTCTGGGAAGATCCCACATACCACGGAGCAACTAAGCCCGTGCGCCACAACTACTGAGCCTGCGCTCTAGAGCCCGCAAGCCACAACTACTGAGTCCACGTGCCACAACTACTGAAGCCCGTGCGCCTAGAGCCCGTTCTCCGCAACGAGAGAAGTCACTGCAATGAGAAGCCCGCGCACCGCAAAAAAGAGGAGGCCCCACTCGCCGCAACTAGAGAAAGCCCGCGCACAGCAACGAAGACCCAACATAGCCAAAAATTAATTAATTAATTAATTTTAAAAAATTTATTGGAAATCAGAATTAGTTTTGAGAAATTGTTGATCTTTATATAGAAAGGATGACTTATACAATATAAATAATAATATAAGGGATAATAAAAATGTGGACGATAAATATAATAATAAAATGATAATAATAGTTTTTTTGTTTTGTTTTTTTTTTACTAAATAATACTGTGAACCGGTCCTCTGCTAAGCACTTGATATATATTAATGGAGTTTTTAAAGAGGATTCACATGTTGGTGAAAAGTGAAGAAAACAGTATATTTGAAATGGATTGCTTGAATGGGGAGACCTTGAAAGTAGGGAGGCCAATTCAGAGACTGTTGGAACAAATCAGACTCAATGGATTAAACTTTTTAAAATTATTGCCATATTAAAAGAAAGATTAATAGAATTGGTGGTTGATTGAATATTGGGAGATGAGAAGAATAAGTTAAAGATTATTCAAGAGATCTGGGAGCATAATGATAGCATAGAAAAATTTGTAGGAGGAAATAATGCATTTTATATGATGGGATAATGAGACATCTAATTTGAAATATCCATTTGTCAGATGCTATATGGGTTGGATTGTATCCCCCTAGAAAAGACATGTTGAAGTCCTAACCCCCAGTACCCCAGTGACCTTATTTGGAAATGGGGTCACTGCAGATGTTATTACTTAAGATGAAGTCTTACTGGAATAGCATGGGTCCTTAATCCAACGTGCCTGGTGTCCTTATAAGAAGAGAAGAAGAGACACAGAGACAGAGACACACAGGGAGAAAACGGCCATGTGATGACGGAGTCAGATATTGGAGTGATGCATGTACAAGACAAGGAATCCCAAGGATTACAAGCAAATACCAGAAGCTCGAAAAGGCAAAGAGTGATTCTCCCCTACAGGTTTCAGAGGGAACATGGCTCTGCTGACAACTTGATTTCGAACTTCTACCCTCCGGAAATGTGAGGCAATAAATTTCTGTTCTCTTAAGCCACTGAGTTTGTAGTACTCTGGTATGGCAGCCACAGGAAACTAATACAGATGCTGGTGCTATTCTTTGATTCTTCTTTTTAACTATTCCCTTCCCCCAGCTTCCTCCCTGGGAAAAATTTACAAAAACAAGACACAAATAAGTATATGGAGTCAAAATAGAAAGAACAGTTTGTTAACTTTTTAAAATATCTGTGCATTTACTAGTATTTTATTCTCTTATCATCATCATTCTTAAATGGGATTTTAATGTGGGCCAAATAATCTTGTTGGATTGTGCAGGGATAGGTCATTGGAGTGTGTGCTCTGCATATGCTTTTAGGGAGTAAAGATAATTATAAGTCTTTCCAGCTTGTTTGGCAATCTAAAATCCCATTACCTACATTTTCAAGAGTATCAGTTGTCAGAGAAAGTAGAAAATGATTGAAATGATATCCAGGTTGTATTTAATTTTAGTCACCGTTCCCTTTTCCCTTGATCTGCTCTTCTGGCTTGGTTTCTGACATATATATACATATATATATATATATATATATATATACACACACATATATATATATATATATACACATACACATACATACATACACACACACATATATATGTGTATATATACACACACACATATGTCTTCCATACACACACACACACACACACACATACACACACACACATATGTCTTCCAGGCAGGAATACCCTTTGTTTTATTCTGACTGTTAAGTTTTGGAGATTGGTCAATTAGGCTACCAAATATTTGATGTAATTTGGAAAGTAAAACTGTTTTAAGTGCATGTGGACATCTGTTTCTTTTGGAACTCCCAGTGCCTAGGCCACAGCTTTTTATTCTTTTTTTTTTAGTGAAAATATAGACTTTGACGCTCATTGAACATAAGTTCCTTTTCCAGAGGGTATACACTGTCCATTTGGTTTCCATGCAAAACTCTCCCTTTGAACATACTGGTAAAGGGAGGTCTTTATTTCCCTCAGTTCTATTATCAACTGTGAAATCTGAGTGACTGTACACTTTTGCTGGTTCAGATGATTTATAGAATTGTTATCTTGTTACAGAATTAATCACAGCAAGAGAATATATGCCTATGTGGAAAATTTATGCTGAAAGGCAAGCCAGATAGCTCATATTTGTATTCTTGTTAATAATATACCTAATTTATAGTACTTAATATCCTTATTCAGTTATAATAATTTGATTAAATAAAATGCCAGAATATTTTAATATTCACTCTTAATAAGATGTTATAAAGCTATTTAAGCGGGGACTTAAATTTTTTTGATGTATTAGTTGTTTTCTATAAAATCTGAGTTGGTTGTAATCATAGTTCACATTAACTTTATTCAGATTTTAGTGTTTATTTTATTTTTTTAAATAAAGCATAACAGTGATTAATAGCTCCCCAGCTAAGAACATAGGAAGATTTGAATGCTTAGCCAAGAAAAAAAGATAGTTTGTCTTTCTGAATTTCTGTGCTTCTTAGTTTGAACCATATGAAACTGCCATTTTTGTAGGTCAAATAGAGAACCTCATATGGTTCAACCTATGATTTAGTTTAGAATAATAATGTTCATGGTCTACCCTGCTTTAGCCACTTCTATGTAATACTATAACACACGTGCTATAAAACAACAATTTATTCCATTTATGTATTTTTTGGCATAATTAGAATGGATTTTCAGATGTGGAACATAGTTTATTTCTTAATCCAGTGCTTTAATTATTTTATAGTTTAAGGTCAATTCATATTATGAAATTAATGTGCTTTCACTGACGAAAGTAGTATTCTTTTTATAAGTAAAAGTCCCCTCTTACTGCTTAAATGGATATTTGATTGTTTACTTAGGACAAACAAAATAAAGATAGAAAATCAAACTGTTATTGGCTTCCTTATGGAAACAGACTATTCAAATAAAACAACATTCTGGAAATACAATATTAAATTAACTTAATTTGAACAGATACAAAATTGTTTCCTACGGGGGAATTCTGTCTTTTCCTCTAAGAGTATCTGCAGTTTATCACTGCATATCTATAATATAGATTTTTGTTTTGTTAGCACAGAACTCCTGCACAAATGACATTTCTTAGTAACACCACTCTTGCAGTTTTAGAAAGGGTTATCCCAAAGGACATGTTAAACATTCATCCTTCTAGGATAGCCCTTATTTTATAGCAAATTAGATTACTAAACTAAGTAATTCAGCTTTCAGAGACCCAGATTATAGCTGTGTGTCTCCTTTCAATTTACCCCTATCTCAGTTTCCTTCCCTCCCTCCAGCCTCTTCATTCTTCCTTTCATTCATTATTATGCCTGGAGTTGGTAAATACGGTTCAATCCCAGACCACTCTTAACACATAGTCTAACTCAGGGAGACATCCAAAGAAAATGTTATACAGTGTCCCTATGTGAAAACTTGGTGAGAAATTCTTTATATAATTTAATGTTAAAAGAAGTTTGTTTCTCTTAGCACAAATATGAATCCTGTTGTTATTAAATAATGGATGTAATGGAAAGCTAAAAGTAAGTAAATCCTTTACTGGTTTAAGTCATTATTTTTCTTATGTAATAAGAAATGTGGAGGTAGACAGTCCAAGGGCAGGTATAGTGGCTCCTTTTATATTTTCACTCTGCTGTACTTAGCATATGGCTTTTATTTTCTTTCTTGGGGCTTCAAACTCAACATGGCTGCTGCATTTCTGAGCCTTACGTTTACTTTCCAGGCAGGAAGAAGAATAAAAACCCTCATTTTTGTGAGGCTTCCTCTCACTCCCTACAAAGAAGCGAAGTTCTCACCAGGGACTTCTGCCTGCATCTCATTGTCTAGAATTTTGTTACATGCCTGAAAGTATTTGTTTTCTAATCTCTGCAGTAGAGGAATGCAAGAGAAAGAGACATTGAAATGGGTATTGAGTGACACCATTAAGCAACTAGTGATAAACCATTTAAGACTAGTAAATTTCAGGCCAATTGAGTTGGTCTTTGCATTCTGAAAGCAGATATGCTTTGAATAATAAAAGGATCCAAAAGAAATCTTGTTACAGGTGAAATGATAGCTTAAATAAGCAAAAGGAGTTTCTCCTCTTAAACATAGACAAATTGATTTCTGATGACCATATTTGCTACAGGGAAATGTGAAATTAGAATGAAGAGGCAAAACAGACATACTGTGACCAACTCTAAAAAGTTAAGTGACCTGAAGACTTATCTTTATTAAATCTTTCCTTTCAGTGTTGTACATTACATTCTTAATTATTTTAAGTCTGTACCCCTTAATCGCTTTCACTGATTTCACATCCCCTTCCACTGGCAACCACCTGTTTGTGCTCTGTGTATATGAGTGTGTTTTTGTTTTGTTTGTTTTTTAAATTGCACATATAGGTGAGATCATAAAGTATTTGCCTTTCTATATGTGCCTTATTTCACTTAGCCTAATACCCTCTAAATATGTCTCCTAACTGGCTGCTGGTGGGCTGGCTCCCTGGTAGGCACAGCCAGGTCCCAGGGTCTCTGACTGCCAAGCCCTGGGAATCTGGAGTTGGTGTCAACCCGCTGGTGGGCAGAGCCATGGCCTAGAGCATCCTGAGGGTGCCTTCCCACAGGTGGGGGAGGCTGGTCCTGGGACTAATGCTGGCTTACAGGTGGGTGGAGTCAGGCTCCAGGGACTCTGGCTGCAGGGCCCCTGGGAGTCCTGGAGTTGGTGTTGGCCCACTGGTGGGTGGGATCTGTCTTCTTAAATTTATTGAGACTTGTTTTGTGGACTAATGTGTGATCTATCCTGGAGAATGTTCCATGTCCTTGAAAGCAATTTGTATTCTGCTGTTTTGGGGTGGAATGTTCTTTATATATCTATTAAGTTAGCCTGATATAACATGTCATTTACGGCAACAGTCCCCAACCTTTTTGGCACCAGGGACCGGTTTCATGGAAGACAATTTTTCCACAGACCGGGGTGGGTGTGGGATGGTTCAGGTGGTAATGCGAGTGATGGGGAGTGATGGGGAGTGATGGAGAATGGCAGATGAAGCTTCACTCACTTGCCCACCACTCACCTCCTGCTGTGTAGCCCAGTTCCTAACAGGTCAAGGACTCGTACCGGTCTGTGGCCCAGGAGTTGGGGACCCCTGATTTAAGGCCTATGTTTCCATGATTAATTTTCTGTCTGGATGATCTATCCATTGATGTAGGTGAGGTGTTAAAGTCCCCTACTACTATACTATTGTATTAGTGTTGATATCTCCCCTTATGTCTGTTAATATTTGCTTTATGTATTTTTGTGCTCCATGTTGGGTTCATAGATATTTACAAGTGTTATATTTTCTTGTTGGATTGATCCCTTTATCATTATGCAATGCTCTTCTTTGTCTCTCTTTACAGTCTTTGTTTTAAAGTCTATTTTGTCTGATATTTACATTGCTACCCCAACTTTCTTTTTGTTTCCATTTGCATGGCATGTCTTTTGCCATCCCTTCACTTTGAGTCTGTGTGTCTCTTTAGATCTGAAGTGAGTCTCTTGTAGGCACCGTATATATGGGTCTTGGTTTTTTTTCTCCATTCTACCACACTATATCTTTTGCTTGGAGCATTTAGTCCATTTATATTTAAAGTATTTTTGACAGGTAAGCACTTATTGCCATTTTGTTAATTGTTTTCTGGTTGTTTTTGTTGTTCTTTGTTCCTTTCTCCTTTTGTTCTCTTCCCTTGTGATTTGATGCCTTTCTTTAGTGTTAAGTTTGTATTCCTTTCTCTTAAGTTTTTTTGTGTATCTGCATAGGTTTTTGGTTTGAAGTTGACAGTTGCTTAAGTTCGTGTGCATTCTAAAAGCACTACTTTTTTAATCCTCCCCAACATTTTATGTTTTGGACATCATATTTTACATCTTTTATTTTGTGTATCACTTAAGTAATTATTTTAGATATAGATACTTTTGCCTTTTAAGCTTCATACTATAGGTTGTTGATCCTCTACCTTTACTATATGTTTGCCTTTACCAGTGAAATTTTTTTCTTTCATAATTTTCTTGTTTCTAGTTATGGCCTTTTCTTTTCCATTTAAAGAAGTCCCTTTAACTTTCTTGTATGGCTGGCTTAGTGATGATGAACTCTTTTGTTTGTCTGGAAACTCTTTATTTCTCCTTGCTGGGTAGAGTATTCTTTATTCTAAGTTTTTTCCTTTTAGTACTTTGAATATATATTTCCAGTCCTTTCTAGCCTGTAAAGTTTCTGCTGAAAAATCAGTTGATATTCTTACAGGGTTCCTTTGTATGTAACTAGTTTTTTGTTTTGTTTTGTTTTGTTTTTCTGATGCTTTTATTTTATTTTATTTTATTTTATTATTTATTTATTTATTTATTTATGGCTGTGTTGGGTCTTCGTTTCTGTGCGAGGGCTTTCTCTAGTTGTTGCAAGCAGGGGCCACTCTTCATCGCGGTGCGCGGGCCTCCCACCATTGCGGCCTCTCTTGTTGCGGAGCACAGGCTCCAGACGCACAGGCTCAGCAATTGTGGCTCACGGGCCCAGTTGCTCCGCGGCATGGGGGATCTTCCCAGGCCAGGGCTCGAACCCATGTTCCCTGCATTGGCAGGCAGAGTCTCAACCACTGTGCCACCAGGAAAGCCCTCTGATGCTTTTAAGATTCTCTATCTTTAACTTTTGACATTTTAATTATAATGTGTCTTGGTGTGAGTCTTTTGAGTTCATCTTGTTTGTGCTGTCTATACTTCCTGGACTTGGATGTCTGTTTCCTTTACTAGGTTAGGGAAGTTTCCAGCCATTATTTTTTCAGGTAGGATTTCTATCCTTTTTTTTCTCCCTTCTACTTCTGGGACCTCTATAGTACAAATGTTAGTATGCTCAATGTTATCCAAGAGGTCCCTTAAATTACCTTCATTAAAAACTTTTTTTTCTTTTTGCTATTCCCATTGGGTGATATTCACTACTCAGTTTTTTGGATCGCTGATCAGATTTTTCTGCATCCTCTAATCTACTGTTGATTCCCTCTGGTTTATTTTTCAATTCACTTATTGTATTCTTCAGTTCTGATTATTTATTTTTTATATTTTGAAGTTCTCACTGAGTTCATCCATTTTTCATCCAAGTTTGTTGAACATCTTTATGACTATTTCTTTGAACTCTTTATGCGGTTAATTGCTTATCTTCATTTCATTTAGTTCTTTTTCTGAGGTTTTATCTTGTTCTTTTGTTTGAAAAGTATTCCTTTGTCTCCTCATTTTGCCTAACTCTGTTTTTCTATGTGTTATAGGTATATCAGCTACATCTCCCAGTCTTGAAAGAGTGACTTTATGTAGTGGATGCCCTATGGGGCCCAATATCACAATCTGCCATGGTCACCAGAGCCAGGTCCTCCAGGGGTATCCCCTGTGTGAGCTGTGAGCTCCTCCTGTTGTAATTGGGCTGTGACTGCTGTGGGCAGGCTGGTGGTTGTGGCTGGCCCCTTGGAGTGGGAGTCACTTTGGAGGGGTGCCATTGCTGGCCAGGGATGCCCACAGGGTATGGTGGTTTGGGCACCACTTTGGAGGGGCACCAGTGCTGGCCGAGTTGCCCTACCAGGTGGAATGAGGCAGGGGCAACTTTGGAGATACTGGGGGTGGTGGTTTGGGCAGGGCTGGTCCTTAATGGAATGCTGAGGTGGGGCATTAGCTAATGTTAACAGTGTTAGCTAGGTTGATAGTGAGTGACAGAAATGATGCCTGCCATTGCAGGACCAGGTAGGAGAAAGAAGAGTAAAAAAAATAAAATTGGTACCTACCAGCACTTTCATCCACAGAGTTCCACCAGATCCCTGCCTCTCTGGCACATGTCCTAAAATTAGTCAATGAGTTTCCTTCTTTTATGACCCAGGTGCTTTTCAAGCTACTGCCTCTGTGCTGGAACTTAGAGCAAGTGAGTTTGTGCATGATCCCTTCAAGAGTTGACTTTCCATTTCCCACAGCTCTCTGGCTTTCCTGGATGTAAGCCCCACTGGTTTCAAACCCAGATATATGAGGGCTCCTCTTCCTTATGCAGGTCCCCCAGGCTGGGGAGCCTCATGTGGAGCTCAGACCCCTCACTCCTCAGGGGCGATCTCTGTAGTTGTGATATCCCTCCTCCTTGTGGGTTGCTGCACTAGGAGTGTGGGTTCTAACTAGACAGTGTCTGTGCCCTTCCTTGTTGTCTTGATGTGACCATTTCTTTATATCATTAATTGTGGAAAATCTGTTCTGTTAGTCTTAGTTTGTTCTCAGAGATAGCAGTCTTGTATGTAGTTGTAGTTTTGGTGTGTCTGTGGGAGGAGGTGAGCTCAGGATCCCCTTACTCCACACCCTTGTTATTGCTTTTTTAAAAAATAGAAATAAAGCCTGAATTAAGAAAAAGAATTTTGTACAGTAGCATAGGATATAGTATGATCATAAATAGAATTTTATGTGATTAGTTATATATGTAGTCTTGTTTGATTTATATAAGTAATCCTATTTGATTTATCTACAATAGTTGCAGGTTGGTTCCCCAGGAAGCAGGATTAATATGCTGGATGTTGTTAGTGAGAACTTTTGGGATTTACACCCATGGGGAAAGGGAAGGAAGCAGGATTGGGCTGAAGGAAAAATAGGGCTGTGCTGCAATCAGAACAAAGTTCTCAGCCATACCTACGGGGAGGCTGTTCAGAGCTGATCTAGGTTGAAGTAAGGAGGATGGGTCTTTGTACCCTTACATTGATCAGGCATTTGATGCAAGCTGCCCCCAAGTGGTGGTGTAATCTTGGGCAAAGTGATTTATAGAACTGAGAATAATTCCTGGAGAGGACTGACAGCTGAGGGCTGACAGCAGTTGCAGAATAAATTCTTCTAATCTAATTTAACATTGTAACCATGGGAAAATCAGATCTAACTTACAAATTTTAGTTTTACGTTACGGTTTTTAGGAATATTACCCATGGTAAGTGCAAGATCTATTGATATGTGTTCTTTTTTTTTTTTTCATTTTTTATTGAAGTAGAGTTGATTTACAATGTTGTGCCAATCTTACTGATATGTGTTCTTATTTAAGACTCTGGAGTTGAACTATTAAAGAGTGACTTATTCTAATAAAGAGGGTTTTTTTTTAAAGATTAATATGGAAGCTTCACCTTAGTCTCCCCTGCCTCCACAAATGTTAAGTTAATTCTGTTAAATCACATTTGTAATATCATTCTGCATATGTTGAATACTAAATAAGAATAGTGAATTGCCTTTCAGTTTTTTTAGTTTTAAATTTAGTTTATTCATGGGAATATTCATTTTAGTGCATCTCCATAATTATCTCTGTAATATTTTGAAGAATTCTGATGTGATGCATAATTCTCCATTCTCTTGTCCTGGCTCATAAATTAACTGGCCTATATTGAAAGAATCCCCCCTTCCTTCCCATTCTTTTTCTTGGAATGGAAGCTTAGAAAGGAGAGAATCTGTCTTGGTTGTTATCTGTGCCTTCCTTGCCTCTTGGATAGACTGCTATAATTTATTTTCTTTTGGGCTTTCCCTGAAAGTAATCCAGAAGCAGCAGTATTTATAGAACATAGCAGCTCTACTACTGAACGTGGCAGGGGGTAGAGGGGTGGGGGATATCTGGAGCTTGTATTGATTACAAGAACAGCAATCAGGTGGATTGAATTTAGATTTTACTGATTTAATAGTTAGAATAATCTGGACTTTAAATCTATGACCAGTTTGTGAGACTATGGGATCAGTCAAGTAATAGCTTTAGGAACATGGATTTTTATCACAAGCATACTAGTTATAGGAGAGTCTCACACATCTTAAATAGTAAGGTTATACTTTTTGGAGTGTAAATCCACAAGGCCAAAAAAATCAGTAATGATTGAAGCATCATTTTACTCAGCTGCCTGGGGCATTGTGAGTAACTTCTTGCTTCATGTACTCCTGATCTTGGTTGGATTCAAATAAGTTTGGTAGATTTTGGTAGAGTTTCTACATTAAGTATTTTCTTCTTCTTCTCTCACTCTTTCTCCTTTCTCTTTGGCTATTTGAAGACACAATCAGAATGGAAGTTATAGAGATGCTACTTTTTTTAGGCCTGCCAAACTTTTTACCATTACCATTAGCAAACAATTTGAACTAATTGACGTAGGGTTCTCTGAACAATAATTCTCACTTCTACCTTTATGTAGCACTGAAGGTTTTGTACCCCTTTGTTCCCTAGGAGATTGCATTTATGAAGTTAGTTCCTTTTTTTCAGGTTCGTTTTGGAAGCACTGAAAACGTTTTTGTTACCTGAAATCTGATGAAATGGTCTGGTTTAAACCTGGAACAAATGGATTTTTGTTTTTTCAGTTTAGTTGATGACTTTGTGCCTATGGCATCAAAAGAGATGTTTTTGGTTTCATGTGATGACTGTAAAGTCCAAAAACAGAACCAGAAATTTATCTGCTAGCATTTGCTTATATAGGAATGCTCATTTCCTGAAACTATAGATGTAATAAATCTCTAAAGTGCTAAAAAGTCTGTATGTAAGTAAAGCAGTTAGCACGCAAAGACACTGTTGCATATTATAATCTAGTAATCTTTATTCTACCTTGTAGAAAGAGTGACATTGCTTGCTTCTTTAATTCAGGTTTAAGCTAATTTTACATAAAAATGACCCATCTAAAAAAAGAGACCCTAAATACAGTGCTTAGAACAAATTCTGTTCCAAATAATTTATTAACATTGCTATGTTCAAATAATATTGAGAAAACTTTTTTTATTTTGTTATTTTTTAAATTAAAGTATAGTTGATTTACAGTGTTTCAGGTGTACAGCAAAGTGATTCAGTTACATATAGATTGTATACATATACACAAACACACACATATATACATACATATACATATTCTTTTTCAGATTCTTTTTCATTATAGGTTATTACCAGATACTGAATATGGTTCCCTGTGCTATACAATGGGTGCTTGTTGTTTACCTATTTTATATATACTAGTGTGTATCTGTTAATCCCAAATACCCAATTTATCCCTCCCTTACCCCTTTCCCCTTTGGTAACCATAAGTTTGTTTCCTATGTCTGTGAGTCTATTTCTGTTTTGTAAATAAGTTCATTTGTATCATTTTTATAGATTCTACATATAAGTGATATCATATGATATTTGTCTTTCTCTGTCTGACTTACTTCACTTAGTATGATAATCTCTAGGTCCATCCGTGTTGCTGCAAATGGCATTATTTCATTCTTTTTTAATGGCTGAATAATAGTCTGTTATATGTATATACCACATGAGAAGACTTTTCCATTAAAATGTTCCCTATTTACAGAATAATGTTTGCATACTATGTTTCAACTTACAGAGTACTTTGGCATATTTTTTGGTGATTATCATAATAATTACATGGAATGGTTAAGTCAGTTACTGTCCCTTATCTACAGATGGGTGATCTGCGGCATATGATTAATAAAATGGTAGATCTCACTCTAGTGGTCCTTCTACCACATTGTACTATTTCCCATGGATGATCAGTTGTTTTGATTTAAACAGAATTTCTCTCTATCTCTGCCTTGAACAAGCAAAACCTTTTTTAAAAAGGTAGGAATAGGTGTTGTAGGATAAGAGATGCAGATCTTTTTGAGGCTGCCAAGAACTATAAAGTGGTAAGGTGGTCTGATCTGGGCAGCATATCTATGATAAGTAGATTATATCAAAATAAACCAGGATTCCATGATCAGGAACTTAGCAAGGAAGCAAGAAAGCTTTCATGATGATGGTGATACTTGGGCTGAATTTTGAAACTCCAGGGGGCATACTCATATTGTCTTCTCTATGAATGTTATCCTCTCAAGTTGTGCAACATGGCAGTACTCTATTATGTATTAGGAATACTAAAAGAGAATAGTTATTCGGTGAAGAAGCTCTGAAGACTGAGGTCTTTTATTCTGCTAACTTTGATAATCAGTAAGTCATTTTCCCAGACAGAATCCTTTGGTCTTAAAAGACTGAGGTCAACTCTCACAGCTGTAGTTTCTCCAAGGAAAAATACTCCTTGTACTTTGCCAAAAGACTTTCACATCAATATTTGAAGAGAGAAAACCGTGTCCTACAGTCAAATTGAGGATATTTATGCCCCTTCCAAACACAGAGAGGTTGACTTTTTCGATGGTGAACTCTTTGGCAAGGTGACAGGAGTTCAGAACACCAGACTCCTTACCATATATTCATGTGATTTTTGCACTTAAGTTTTTCTAAACTCAAAATAGATTGTGAAGGTAGCTCTCAGTTGGCTCTGAGAAATTTAAATTATGGCTTAGATCAACTTGAAATATCCTGGGATGATTTTAAAATGATTAATAATTAGCTATAAGCTTTTCATGATGTTATTATTTCTATTGGACACAGAAAATCACTCTTTTTGAATAGTTGATGATTTGTTTTGATTTGAAATTATAAATCCCAAAGATAATTTTCTTACCATCAATGTTGTGTGGTTTGGCAGGTGGTTCTCCCTAAAGATTATTTAAAAGTCTCTTACCTTTAATTGAATATGTTACACAGCATAAAAGTCCACTAAGCAATGCTTCCAAAAATTATTTGCATTTAGTGGGTAATGTATAACCCCCTTTTAGAGTTGATGAACGGAGTCAATAATAGTAAAATAAGCTTAAATGAATTTTCAAGATGCCAAAGAGAAGAATAAATATTGGTCTGAAATGAATTAACAATAAACTTTGTATCTTATTTCACAAAGTATCATTTTAGAGGGAAAAGTTAATGATTTTAAAAATTCATGTTAATGCTAAAATTTTCTTTTGCTTTGCTACTGCTAACTTTAAAATTGGCCAAAATAGCATTATTTGCAGTCTAGGCATAAGCGATATGTAATTTTACTACAGTAAAAGAGGTTGAAGCTCTTGTTACAACCTTGTTGGCCATAGATTACCATCTTGGTATCTTATCATATTGACTTAAAAGTAGGAACACAGGGAAACCAGTATTTGAAGCAGCTTAAGTTGAAATTACATCAGTAATATGCTATAGTATTCTCTATTTTTTTCTTCAAAAAGATGGGGTATTAGGTATTTTACTTATATGAGAACTACAATATTTTATCCATGGATTAGTATATATTCATGGAGCTAGGCTACAATAAATACTTAATATGAAACTTATTTTGAATATAATTTAATACATGATGGATCAGAAATCCTGATAGGCTCCTGCATTGTCTTGGGTATATCTTTATGAATTCTAGATATTATACATACCATGGGAAAATGCTAGTTGTTTTAATCTTACCTTTTGGATTTTGGATAAACTGGGGTTTGTTATATATTCCTTCTACATTCTTTGATGCCATATTTTTGGAAACAAATTATTTTTATTCAGTGATATTTAAAAGATTCCTTTTTAAAAAAGTTCTCTACTGAAACAGGATAGTTCCCTTTGGTTTTAAAATCACATTTATGAATGACTTATTTCCTGGAGTGAAAATTGTAGACTGGCCTTTGTTTGTCTCTTCCCCAACTGGGGCAGAAATCTCTAATGAAGTCAATAAAAGGTTAGCAAGAGAGAAATAAACTATGTGATTGGAAGAATTGAGTCCACTAATTCCTGGTATTATGTTAACTTTCATCTGAAACGTGGGATGCTCTTCAAGCTCTATTTCCTATTGTTGAATCAATACAATAAATGTCTATAGAATATGATTTGAGTAGTGTTTACTTTTCTAGATTTATGATTTGATTTTTTAGGAAACAGTCTCAGAAAAGTAGTTAGCCTTGTATAATTTTTTTTGGAGGACAAATAATATTCATTGACAGAATTCTCTCTGGTTTAAAAAAAAACAATAAAGTGAAGTTATTTTTATTAATTTTGATTAGTTAGTTTATTACATTCATTAAGTACATTTCTGTTCATGTGGAATATTTCATCTGGCTCTCCTGGCCAGATACTGTGAAGTTGAGGGAGCCAGTATGAGAAAATGAAAATGAACTCTTTCAAAAATCTACCAGAATGATTCCTTCAGGTACACCACCATTAGTTCATACAAAGCAGGTTTTTTGAGTGATAAATACAAAATTACCATGGTAAAAATAATTTTTGCTCAAAAAGATAGAAATGGAAATAAGGTGATGTATTGGGTTAAGGCACCAATTTCTAGCCCAACCAACTTAGATCTTTATCCTGGCATGAATTTGGTGGCACCTCCTAGTCCCTCATGGACTTTTTTCCACATCAGACAAAACCACTGGATGGTTTTGTACAGTCTGGCAAGATTGTTAGTTGCAGTGTTGTAGAAACGGAAACAATTTGGGAGTTGTAGGTTGAAACTGAGGTGCCTGGTTCTATGAAGTGGTATTGGTACTGAGCTTCGAGTACCAAATTTATGTATATATTTAAAACAATTTTTTTAAGGTAGATGGTAGTGGTGGCTATTTGAGTGCATTTGGAATACTGAGACATTCAATATAATTGCACATCTTATAAAGAGGAATTTTGGAGTAAGGGTGTCTTGTAAATTCACTGCAGATTTAGAATCCAAACAAAACTCATTTCATGTTTGTATAAACTATTCTAAGCCACCTTGTTCTTACTGAAATTTTTTTTCTCTAGTCTGTAGTTTTTGTTTCTAAGGCCAGTTTCCCCTTTTTCACTCTGGGATTTGTATTCATGGGCCTGCTGAATCACTTCTAAATGGTCCCAAAATAGGTTGCTGCCACTCTATTTGATTAAATACATTATAATCTTTATTTGCAAATCATTTTTGAAGATCCACAGATTTCACTAAGTTCTTGGAAGAGCTTACATGGTAGAGAGAAGATATGATCACTACCTTCCAAAAGTTCATTTTAAAGGGTTATTAGACCAGCATGGTAAACTATTAAAAAATATGAAACATTTTATAAAAGAGATACAGCATTAAGGTTGTATTTTAGCAACTTCTATACATGAAATAGATAAATTTGGAGTTGTTTTGAGGAAAGACTCTCTTTCTCTTCTTTTTTTTTTTTTTTCTCTCTTTCTCTTCTGAACTCTCTTATCATTCACTATCTTTTCTGAAGTCTCTGGGTCAAAGGACTATTTGCTTTGTAATGGTAATTTCTCAATGTGTGAATGAAATAAGTAAAATGGTTTTGAATTACAGATACAATATTGCCTTAAAATTTACAATTTCATTCATTTATTTCAAAGTCATCTTATCTAAATGCTTCTCATGTAACTACAACACATGGAGTAGTTTTGTTTGTTTGTTTGTTTCAAGCCTTTTTAAAATTTAAGTATAGTTGATGTACAATATTATATAAGTTACATGTGTATAATATAGTGATTTACAATTTTTAAAGGTTATATTCCATTTATAGTTGTTATAAAATATAGTCTATACTCTGTGTGTTATACAATATATATCCTTGTACCTTATTTTATACATAATAGTTTGTACTTTTTTTTTTTTTTTTAATATTTTATTTATTTATTTATTTATGGCTGTGTTGGGTCTTCGTTTCTGTGTGAGGGCTTTCTCCAGTTGCGGCGAGCGGGGGCCACTCTTCATCGCGGTGCGCGGGCCTCTCACCATCGCAGCCTCTCTTGTTGCGGAGCACAGGCTCCAGACGCGCAGGCTCAGCAGCTGTGGCTCACGGGCTTAGTCGCTCCGCGGCATGTGGGATCTTCCCAGACCAGGGCGCGAACCCGTGTTCTCTGCATTGGCAGGCAGATTCTCAACCACTGCGCCACCAGGGAAGCCCGTTTGTACTTATTAATTCCCTACCCCTACACTGCCCCTCCCCACTTCCATCTCCCCACTGGTAACCACTAGTTCTCTATATCTGTGAGTCTGCTTCATTTTTTTGTGATATTCACTAGTTTGTTGTATTTTTTAGATTCCACATATAAGTGATACCATGCAGTATTTGTCTTTCTGTGCCTGGCTTTTTTCATTTAGCATAATACCCTCCACATCCTTCTATGTTGTTGCAAATGGCAAAATTTAATTCTTTTTTATGGCTGAGTAGTATTCCATTGTGTGTGTGTGTGTGTGTGTGTGTGTGTGTGTGTGTGTGTGTTTATATATGTGGGTATGGATTTATGTGTGTGATTTGTATATATACACACACACACATATAGCACATCTTCTTTATCCATTCATCTGTTGATGGACACTTAGGTTACTTTCATATCTTGGCTATTGTAAATAATGCTGGTATGAACATTGGGGTACATATATCTTTTCTAATTAATGTTTTTGGTATTTTTTTGGGGGGGATATATATCCAGGAGTGGAATTGCTGGATCATATGGTAGCTCTGTTTTTAGTTTTGTGAGAAACCTCCATACAGTTTTCTACAGAGGCTGTACCAATTTACATTCCCACCAACGGTGTATGAGGATTCCCTTTTCTCCACATACTCACCAACATTTATTATTTGTGTTCTTTTTGACAATAGCCATTCTGACAGGTGTGAGGTGATATCTCATTATGGTTTTGGTTTGCATTTCCCTGATGATTAGTGATGTTGAGCATCTTTTCATGTGCTTGCTGGCCATCTCCATTTCCTCTTTGGAAAAATGTCTATTCAGGTCTTCTGCCCATTTTTTGATCGGGTTGTTCATTTTTTAATGTTGAGTTGCATAAGCTGTTTATATATTTTGGATATTAACCCCTTATCAGTCATATCATTTGTAAATATTTTCTCCCATTCAGTAGGTTGTCTTTCATTTTGTCAATGGTTTCCCTTGCCGTGCAAAAGCTTTTAAGTTTAATTAGGTCCCATTTGTTTATTTTTGCTTTTATTTCCTTTGCTTTGGGAGACAGATCAAAAAGATATTGCAATGATTTATGTCAAATAGTGTCCTGCCTGTGTTTCTCTCTAGGAGTTTTATGGTTTCCAGTCTAATATTTAGGTATTTAATCCATTTTGAGTTTATTTTTGTATATGGTGTTAGCGAATGTTCTAATTTCATTCTTTTACATGTAGCTGTCCAGTTTTCTGGCACCACTTATTGAAGAGACTGTCTTTTCTCCATTGGATATTCTTGCCTCCTTTGTCATGGATTAATTGACTGTAAATGTGTAGGTCATGGAGTAGTTTTATACATAGTTGTGTTTTTTTTTTTTTAATTTATTCTTGGCTGTGTTGGGTCTTCGTTTCTGTGCGAGGGCTTTTTCTAGTTGCGGTGAGCGGAGGCCACTCTTCATCGCGGTGCGCGGGCCTCTTCACTATCGCAGCCTCTCTTGTTGCGGAGCACAGGCTCCAGACGCGCAGGCTCAGTAATTGTGGCTCACGGGCCCAGTTGCTCCGCGGCACATGGGATCCTCCCAGACCAGGGCCCGAACCCGTGTCCCCTGCATTAGCAGGCAGATTCTCAACCACTGCGCCACCAGGGAAGCCCTATACATAGTTTTGAGTGCAGTAAATTCTGTTAAATTTTCTTTTACTATTTGGCATTCTTTGCCTTCACCCCTCCCCTACCACACTCCACAGCAAACTCCATGCCAAATCCAGTTAGTGCCTTCCAGTCTGCACTAGAGGCTATTTCATTATTAATCTTATCACTCCTGAAAAATGTGTGATATCTTCATTTAAACGTAAAATAAAGATGAGTTGAGATATGGAAGGAAAGCAGAGGTAGAAGGCTGAACACCTTCATTGTTCATTCTCCAAAGCACACAATTTTAACATACCCTTAAAACTTCAGGGAGCAGCTGCATCAATATTTGGTTGGAACTTAACATCCCTAATAAATTCCAACTTCCCAGCGAAATAGAGTTTGAGCAAAGTGATAAATATTAGTATGGTGTCATTGGCTTGGATTAATTTGAAGAGACATACACAGAGGCGATCCTTGGCAGGGATGAAAATATACATAAACAAAAGGTATTAAATTCTAAACAGGAAAAAGTGCAAAATATTTTCCCTAAGACAAGAACTGAAAAGCATGGCTCTTTGGGGCTAGCCAGCTGCTCTCTGGATCCTGGGAGGTGGGGTCCTGTTGTTTGGCTCTTCCTTTCATATTGCATGCCTTCCATTCTTATGGAATATGCTTTTGAGATAAAGGAGGGAAAGAATAGCACTCCTCATCTGACATAATTGTAGACAGGTTCAATGACACACCAGAACACACCACACCACAACAGGATTTAGTTCTCCTATTTGCCTAGATCAGAGAGCTCTTTCTTTTGAGAACAACTAGTTAGAAAAAGACCCACAAAAATGTTTTATTTTCAAGATAAAAAATATTTGTAAATGAGATGATTTCAGTGGATTATTATTAAAAAATATCTGTGCCTTTAATTTTTTGTGATTCCTTGTATTTTTCTGCCTATGAAGCTTGCAAAATTGGATGTATGAAATATATTGACAAAATCTGTAAAGGTATACATTTTTAATCACTTAAATGTATGCTAAAAATATGTCTACTAAAAGTAGGAGCCCTGGTACTAAAATAAAATCTCATACTAACATGAATGGTTTCTTAGCATCACTTTATTGTATGAATGTGTGTGTTTATGTTTGAGCTAGGAGTGAGGAATGCAATGATGAAATTAGGGGATGGAAGGAAGCATTTTAAAAAATAAAGAAACCGAATTAAAATACATAGTTTAATGTTATGACAGCAATTATTATTTCAGACATATTTTCTGAAATAATCTCATACATGAAGAGTATGTATTATTAGTATCATTAAACATGTTCCTAGACCTATTATGATACTAACACAAACTCCAAAAAAATTAATTTAAATGAAGCTGATAATTTTATTAAAATAGCATCTTGGCCATGCATGAGAGAGGGTGTTTGATTTCCTAACTTACTCATTTCCCATGGGTAGAGTAATCCCGATTCTATTTATCCAAGGTGGCTTTGTGTTTTATCTCTCAAGTGGTCACTATTTTGAAACCTAAGTGACTAAGTGACATGACAGGCTAAAGATGAATTTAGAGAAGTCATTTGATTTCAAAGAGTAAAGTACTATCTTTACATTGGTCAAACTTCTTTTCTTGGTTCAGTGATGCCAAATGTGGGTGTCACAGTTCAATTTCCCTTTTGCCATAACGATTCCTTGGTAAGAGTAGAATCATGTCCTATATAGCACAGGCATTAAGTTCATAATGGAAGTTGAAACTTTGGGTGAAGATAAATTTTCCAACTATTTTGGTATTTTGAGGGTCATTCTGCATTCTAGAATTTTGCTCTTTGTGTCCAAAAAACGGTCCCATCTTGGATTATTGCCTTGTCCTTGTACAGTTTTAACATATCCTGTCATTACATCTTTTAACTATTGATATTTACCCAGTGATTCATTTTCATGAAATATTCATGTTGATGTTCACGTCAGTATGATGGTTTTGTGACAGAACATTACCACGTTGCATTGCGACACACCTTTGGGTTATGATGAATCCACAAGAGTGGCCATTAGGACTTTTGCTCAGAAAAATTTTTAGTCTTGGAAGCAATGTAAGGGGCAAAGAACAAGAGGAAAAAACTAGACAATATACTAGATTTGGCCAAAAAACAGCAGGAGCACTTTAGGGATTTCAAATTTGATTTATACCTCTTCTAAAAAAAAGTTGACTACTTTTACAGTGCTCACGAGACTAAAAGGATAGTGGTTTTGGAAGAAAGGTTATGGATTCTTTAAATTGGCAGATAGAAAAAATTTACCAGCCAAACAGGCCTTCATACTTGCCACAAAATGTTTCATGACACTTCATTTATCTTAACTACATTAGGGCTAATAATTTTTTAGTTTGGCACCCTCCAAGGAAACCTTGTTGAATATTCAGAATAAATTGCGAGGCAGTTCCTAGCTTGCTATTAGTTACATTATAATTCTATAAATATCACCTTTCAGTGGCTGTTTTGTGAATTCAATTAAGTGGGAATCTACAGAAAGTAGAATATTCTTAATTGCTTCATAATCTTTAAAAAAGAGTTATTGTTATTTCTAAATTATGCAGTTTTTACTGATATGAAATTTGGAATTTGTGATTAAGTTTTAATAAAGCGATGAAAAATTTTAACACCAAAATAACGTATTGTTATGGTAATAAGCAATAGTCTCGCCCCATTCCTTTCCAGCTGTTACTTCTGAGAGTTAGTGCTCTGTCTATAAGTAATATGATTTTTATGACAGTTTTTTGATTTGTCAATTTTATACATTCTCTTTTATTTATTTCTCTTATGGATAACAATTTCACTGATTTAAACCACTGACTTTATGCCCATCTTCCTAATATAGTTAATCATTTTTAATTCTTCTTTTGGTTACCATTTAAATTTTTTTTTAAATAGTATTTTTTCGATGTGGACCATTTTTAAAGTCTTTATTGAATTTGTTATAATATTGCTTCTATTTTATGTTTTGGTTTTTTGGCCACGAGGCATGTGGGATCTTAGCTCCCTGACCAGGGATCAAACCCGCACCCCCTGCATTGGAAGGCAAAGTCTTTAACCACTGGACCACCAGGGAAGTCCTGGTTACCATTTTAATTTTAAACAATGAATTAACCTTTGTTTCTTATTTATAACTATAAAAGTTAGAAACATCTTTTGCTTTTGCACTTTGTAGAGGACAGTATTTGTACTCACTTGATATTTTTAATAAAAGTTTGTCGGGGGGCTTCCCTGGTGGTGCAGTGGTTGAGAATCCGCCTGCCAATGCAGGGGACACGGGATCGAGCCCTGGTCTGGGAAGATCCCACATGCCACGGAGCAACTGGGCCCGTGAGCCACAACTACTGAGCCTGCGCGTCTGGAGCCTATGCTCCGCAACAAGCCGCGATAGTGAGAGGCCCGCACACCGCGATGAAGAGTGGCCCCCGCTTGCCACAACTAGAGAAAGCCCTCGCACAGAAATGAAGACCCAACACAGCCAAAAATAAATAAATAAATAAATAAATAAATTGGGGAAAAAAAAAAAAGTTTGTCGGGAACAGCTTTGTTCAGATGGAACATAGAACACCATGATTACTTTTCTTTTCCATGGCATTTATGTACTGATCTTTGTCTTTCATCTCTTAAGTACCTTTACTCTTTTTTTTTTTTTTTTTTACTACAGATAAAAAGGTATAATTTATAATGATACAAGAGTCAATCTAACAGTGTTTAATATATAATTCATGTCTGTGTGATAGCAATAGGTGACTTGATGGATCTTATCTGGCTATATATACTTCCATCTTAATAAGTTCCTACCCAGTGGAAACCAGGTCAATTCAATTTTCTTGGTATTTTATCTGAAATAGCTCAACATGTAATAAGGTCATTATGAAAGTACTTTTTTTGGTACTTATCAGTAAACTTATTCAAACAAATCTTGTTCAGTTAATGACAGAATGGAAGGCCTGCCTAGTAGAGCAAGGTAACCCAAATAGTTATAATGTATTGTGATTCTGCAAGCTTTTTATTGTTTTCTACAAAAGAAACTGGTCAGTATATTGGGAAAATGTTAATCTAGCTCTTTGAGACCTTTTGAAATTATGAAAGCATTTTGGTTTTTCATATCTCCTACCCTCTAGCCCCTGAGACAGACAGTGCTGGGCTAGTGCCTGAAGGTGATGGAGCAAATTTAACAGGGTCTCCATAATCATACTTTTTCAGAGGATAAATGCTGGCATTCAATTTTTTTTTCAGAACACTTAATCCCCTCTTATAGACATGTAATGATCACTTATTCTAATATTCTTAATAAATTATTACAAATTGGAATTGGAGAGAAATATGACAAGAGACATCAATACCTTACTATATCAGAGTAGAAAGTGGTGTTAGACTAAAATAATTCAGCAAATTGGAATATTGATTAGAAACTAGGATAATGAAATATGTTAGGGTACAGATATGAAGCAATATGATTAGAGAGGAAGAATATCATAAACTTCAGAGGGTAAGTAACTGACTATATTTAAGTAAAGTTGGAAGGCCCCTCAGTAATAAAGGAATAATAAGATTATTATGGGTTAATAATGTAGTGTTGTGGTTAAAGCAAACACAATGTAAGGTCATATAAATAAAAATCAAGAATGTGGGAAACTTGAGATTATTTTCCCATTGTACTTGCCACTGGTCAGACCCTTTTGAGAGCATTGTTTCTAGTTCTGGGCTCTACCACTAAAGAAGGACATGGAGAACTTGGAGGAAGTTCAGAGGAGGACCACAAAGATGATTAAAGGGTTGACAAAGAAACCTAAAAGAAAAATTTTAAAGTAGCAGGGATTATTATTATTCCAGAGAAGACTTAGAGGCATTTATGTGTAAAGGATGGAGAACAGATGGTCTCAATCTTCACTGAAGGTCAAACAAGACGAAATCAATTTAACCTGTGTCATGAAGGATTTAGTTAGATATGAGGAAATTTTTACACATAGAATGTTAAAATAAGTGACTATGGGACATGTGAAATCTTTTGCAACACTGTGGATCCTAAGTGATTACATCAGACTGCTCAAAGGGCATTTGAGGCATTTATGATCGTAGTAGCTCATTAAGTAAACCTGCATTTTTTTCATTCTCTTTTTCTGACTGAGGAAAATTAACAGTTAATTCTGACTTATGATCAGTCCTTATGGAAAATATGTCTAGTTGACTTGATAGAGGTAATGTAATTCAAGTTATAATCAATTCTGTTAATAAGACAGTGTAGTATGATGTTCCATTAAATCAGAAGGATAGTCAATATGACCTCTTTCCCCACTTTCTTTAACTAGACCATATTTTAGAATACAAACGACAACTGTTCATTGGTTTGATGGTGAATATCAATAAAAGAGAGAAATGATTATGTTGAAGTTTTAAGTTATATTTCTATTTTATATACATATTTACAAATGTTAAGATGCTGTGGTTTTTTTCTAAGAGTAGCCTGTTCATATGCATTTTGGAAACACAGTCAGACTTTCAAAATCAATGTTGTTAAATAGTTTACTGACCACAAATAAAAATTATTTATCTTTTCAAATCAACTACTAAAGTACTGACAAACAGAACTAGACTATTGGTTGCTTGTGGCTAGATTTAAAAGACCCATATACTAACAATAGAAAAATTCTTCTCCCTATTGAGCAGTGCTTTACATGTATATTATGTTTTTCCTTTTTTGCTTTAAATAGCTTCTTTGGTTTTGAGGTTTTTGAGGAAAAAGACAAAATAAGCTATGTACTTTATTTTAAGGCAAAGAGCTCTTGTGGTCTACCATGTTCTGTAAAACTAAAAGGATGCTATAGTAAAAACTTAGAAAGAAAAAAAATTTGTATGTAGTAAGTGTGTAAAGTTATTTGTATAAACTGTCCTTATATTATAAATAATATAAAATGGACTGATCAATTTTACATTGTTTATAAAGCATTTCCATCCTATGTGATGTCAAAATTAATTTTTAGTACTAAACGAAGCTGTATTTTTTTATAGGTAGGTAATTTGTTTTCTAACCAAAGAGCAACCTATTAATTATTTTATTTTTTAGAAAACGAACCTTTTTTTTATTCAACAATCTTATCCATTTTTGTTCTAGGTGCTGTGATGGTTGAAAATATTTTAACATTAAAAGTACATGATGTGTTTGTTCCTACAGCTGTGAGGGAATATTGAGATTCTTATTTACTCCCTAAAGAAGAAAATATATAACTCAGGGTAGCATTTATTAATTAGGTGAATTTATTATACTCTAGAACCTGGCCCTTAACCTTGGAGATTTAAAAATCTGATTTTTGTTAGCCTTCAAATGCACTTTTAAAGATATACAATTAACCAAACTTTTGAAACTGATCTATATGGAATAAAAATGCCCCATTCATTATTAATTTACAGTGACAAATAGGCCTGACAGTGGACTAAACTGTACAAGTTAACATAATCAGCACTTTTCTTCTTTGTTGCTAAACCACATGAAAAGCTTAATCATAATCTGAGGACCATTTAATAATTTTACAATGAGAAATATAAATATCCCAAGGATAAGAAACCCATCAAACTCTCATAGTCATTATATTTTGTTTTCTTTCTCTTTTTTTGGGGGGGGGCAGATTTTATTATATCCCCTAAATACTGATGAGAGTATCTGGGAGGAAAAGGAAGTTTATATAAGAAACTGTGGTATAAAACAACACTGTGAAACACAGAATGCTGTAATAATTAGAGAAGGAATAGGTCACTTCAGGCATAATGAAGGATAAGATATTGGAACTGAGCCTAAAGAATGTCTAGAATTTCACAGTATAAATGGAGGAGGATATTGCATGATCAAAGTGTGGGACGTGAGAAAGATGAGGGCCTTTTTAGACAGTGGTGAGTATCTAGTCAATTTTTTTTTTTTTTTTTGGCTGCGTTGGGTCTTCATTGCTGCGTGCGGGCTTTCTGTAGTTGCGGCAAGCGGGGGCTACTCTTTGTTGTGGTACGCGGGCTTCTCATTGTGGTGGCTTCTCTTGTTGCACAGCATGGGCTCTAGGCACGCGGGCTTCAGTAGTTGTGGCGCGTGGGCCCAGTAGTTGTGGCACGTGGGCCCAGTAATTGTGGCACGTGGGCTCTAGGGCACACAAGTTTCAGTAGTTGTGGCACGTGGGCCCAGTAATTGTGGCACGTGGGCTCTAGGGCACGCAAGTTTCAGTAGTTGTGGTGCACGGGCTCAGTAGTTGTGGCTCACGGGCTCTAGAGCACTGGCTCAATAGTTGTGGCTCACGGGCTTAGTTGCTGTGTGACATGTGGGATCTTCCCAGACCAGGGATCGAAGCCGTGTCCCCTGAATTGGCAGGCAGATTCTTAACCACTGCACCACCAGTCAAATTTAGCTAGAATAAAAGACATATATAGGGAGAAGTAAAAGATAATTCTAGAAAGGTAAATTGAGATTTTTGAGGGTTCTTGAACTCCAAGCTATAGTGTTTAGATTTTTGGAGAGAGTTGAATTTTTGAGTGGGAGAATGGCATGAGCAGAGTTATGCTTTAGGAATAATAAGCTACATATAAGGTAGAGTTGGATAAAAGATATTTGCATTCACCCCAACAAGAGATACTTAAGGATATAAATTAGGGTGTTATAAGTAGAGTTGGATCTCAAAGGATGAATACAGCTATGCTGAGAAAAGGTTATCCAGTTCTTGTGAAAGAACAAAGGAAAAAGAGGGCACAAAAATAACTAAAATGAATAAAGTTGAGTCCAATAAATTGTACTCCAGTGGTGTAAAAGAGTGAAAAGAGTTTCTCTTTCTCATGATGCCTGATTAAACCTTTACTGATCTTAGAAAAGTTTCTAAGCATCTTCAGATGAAGAGTAAGTTAGTTCTGTCCATGTTTTTCCTTATCCCAACACATGGTAAGCTCTCAGTAAATATTTGTTGAAAAAGTGGTTTCGTTTTTAAATTTATTAATATGAGAGAATCTTTTAGTAGATAAATTTTTAATGAATCAAACTTATTCCATTATCTACTTACCAAGACAATGCTATATTAAATGTACCTTTAAAAAAATTCTGCTTCCCTGACAAACACACAAGAACTTCATTATTTAACTTTGTTTCAATACCTTAAAATAACTTTCTTCTCATTAACTGGTGACAAGGGTATCAGGAAATAGGATTGTGGAAGCATAAATTGATATAACTTTTCTAGAGGGCATTAATTCTATAAACACTAAATACCTATTGTGCTCCAGGCATTGTGCTGGGTGCTGGGATACAGTAGTGAGCAAAACAGCCCAGTCCCTAATCTCAAAGAATTTGCAGTCTAGTGGGAAAGACACATACATGAAAGTACCAGTCTGATAAGAGCTATGAAGGAAAAATTTAGGGAGTTCGACAAGTATTGATTAGGGGAACCTCATCTAGTCAAGGAAGACTTCCTTGAGGAAGTGCATTGACTAGGAATCTGAAAGATTAGTAGGAGTAACCTAGCAAAGAGAGTAGGGTTGGTAGAAAAGTGTTTCAGATAGAGGTGAGAGCAAGGTCAAAGTTCATGAAATGGAAGGAAATATGGTATGTTCAGGAAACCAAAAGAAGGTAAATACGACTTGAGATTGCAGAGAGGGGAGAGAGGTGGACATAAGGTTATTGAAGTGGGCAAGGGTGAGATCATTACAATATGAATGATAATCCTTAAATGTGTTTCTCTTCTAGGATTTTAATATGAAAAGATTATCAGATAAATGTGCAAAATTATAGTGATGTTCATTGTGATTAAGTTTATATCAGTGGAAACCATTTAGGTTTTCAACAATAGGGCATTGTTTAAATTTTGTTACAGCAGAATTTGACAAAGTCATTAAAATGATGTGCATATTTCTTTACTGACATAGAAAGATGCTCAAAATATATTGTTAGCTAAAAGACAGGATGCAAACAACGTAATATCCCATTTTTGTGAATGTGTAGAAATATAGAAACAATTTATTCATTGTAAAGAATATATCATGATTTAGTGACAAAACAATCAAGGAGAAAGTTAATCAGTTAACCAGGAGATGGAAAAGGATTGAAATACTATTGAGGATAGCCCCAGAGGACAAAAATGATAATCTGTTGAATTGAGGCTACTGATGATTGTCAAGGAACGAAAATCCTGTGTTGGTAGGCTTTTATAACTTAGATACGAAAATTTCAGTCTTGTCAGATAGATCAACATTTTGCAATGGCTTGGGACAGTTTTGCAAGGGCAAAGGCATTCTTTGCTAACTATCTCTGTGCTTCCCAATAGAAAAACCCTAGTAGAATGAATGGAAAATTCATATTATCATGTGAATAGCTAGGGCGGGCTATGTTTTACAATCTAATGGTAAATCTTTAATTCATTCCATGAGGAGAAACACTGGTAGCCTCTGACATAAGACAAGAATTAGTAGCTAAATACACCTAATATTTATTAAGCAAATAACCCTGACATATCTTTGAGAAGTATTGTATAAGATAGTCACATAATAATATAAATATGTTACCTCATCAGATAATATACATATGGGTGGTCTTGGGTTTTAAGGGTTCAAAAATATCAGCAAGTAACTTTTCCAAGATAATTAATGTCATTTGGAAAAAGAGATGAGTATTATAAAAAATGTAACTTGTGAAGTTCATAAACTGAATCAAATTCACTGTTTAAAGTAGTGTTGTGGACTGAATGTGGTCACCTAAAATGCATATGTTATAATCTTAACCCCCAGTGTTATAGTATTAGGAGGTTAAGACCTTCAGGAAGTAATTAGATTTAGATGAGGTTTTGAGGGTAGAGCCCCCATGATGGAATTGGTGCCCCTATAAGAAGACAACAAGACCAGACCCCCCTCTCTCTCTGCCATGTGAGGATACAGCAAAGAGGCAGCTGTCTGCAAGTCAGCAAGAGGGCCTTCACCAGACAAAGGATCTGCCAGCACCTTGATCTTGGACTTCGTAGCTCCAGAAATATGAGAAATAAATATTTGTTGATTAAGCCACCCAGTCTATGGTATTTTGTTATAGCAGCCCAAGCTGACTAATTCAGCAATTGGTACTGAGAAGTGGGGTACTCCTGTAACAAATACTTTGAAATGTGGAAGGTTTGAAACTGGATAGTGAGTAGAGAATGAAAAAGTTTTGAGATGCCTGCTAGAAGAACCTAAGATTGCTGTGAAGGGACTTTTAAAGATGATTCTGGTGAGAGCTCAGAAAGAAAAGAGGAGAGTTGTAGAGAAAGCTTCCATGTTCTTAGAGAATACACAAATAATCATGAGCAGAATGTTGATAAAAATACAGATAGAAAGACCATGTTGGCGATATCTCTGTCAGAAATGAGGGTTATTGGACAATGGAGAAAAGGTGAACCTTGTTGAACCTTGTCATAAAGTGGCAAAAAACTTGGCCAAATTATGTTTGTGTTCTAGTATTTTGTGGAAGGTAGAACTTGTGAGCGATGAAATTGGATATTTAGCTGAGGAGATTTCTAAGCAAAGCATTGAAGGAGGGCCTTGGTTCCTCCTGACCGCTTATAGCAAAATGCAAGAAGAGAGACATGAAGAAGGAATTATTAAGCAAAAAAGGAACTGGCAGTTCAAGATTTGGAAAATCCTCATCCTATCCAAATTGCAAAAAGTGAGGAAGCGTGTTCAAAAGAGAACACTAAATGTGTGGCTGACTGACCATTTAATAGGGAGAGTAGTGTGGATATGAACTACACACCTAATCAGCCATCTAAACAGTCAGGAATAGAGATGGGATTATACCAGGGAAAACACTGCCAGCTGGGACAAAAGGAAACAGAGAAAATAGGATGTAATGAAGGAAGGATGTGAACATGCATTATCCTTTAAGAAAAGGGAAGAAGGACCCCAAAGACAATTCAGAGATCAGCAGGGCTACTACTCCCACCACAGGCCCAGACTGTGCAGCCTGGGAGGCAAGACTATTTCTACCCTGGTTTCAAAGGGCGGGGCCATTGCCCTGCAGAGCTGCATGGGAGGGCCCTCATAGAAGCAGAGTGGGTGAAGCCAGGTGGGCAGCCTCTGCCAAGCTGAAGGGGTGAGGCCACCTCATAAAGCCATGGGGTGATGCCACCACCCCAGTGGTTCTGGAGGGGAGAACGTCATACCAAAGAGGATTATTCTCAAGCCTTAAGATCTAATGGCATTTGCCTTGCTAGGTTTTGGACTTACTTGGGACCCATCGCCCCTTTCTTCCTTCTGATTTCTCCCTTTTGGAATGGGAACATTTATTCTATGCCTAATCCTCCATTTGGAAACATAACTTTTCTGGTTTCAAAAGTTCACAACTGAAAAGGAATTTCGCCTCAGGATGAGTTATACCTAGAGTCTCACCCATATCTGATTTAGATGATATTTAGGTAAGACTCTGGACTTTAGAGTTGATACTGGAATGAATTAAGACTTTTGAGGCTGTTGGGATAGAATGAATGTATTTTGTACGTGAGAAGGACATGAATTTGTACGTGAATCTGAGGGGTAGAAGTAAAATGTTATGGACTGAATATTTGTCCCCTCCACCCCCCCAATTCCAGTGTTGAAGTCCTAATCCCCAGTGTGATGGTATTTGGGAGTGAGGCCTTTGTGAAGTAATTAGATTTAGTTGAGGTCATGAGGGTAGAGTCCTCATGATGTGATTAGTGCCCTTATAAGAAGAGGAAAAGACACCAGAGCTTTCTCTCTCTTCATGAGCAAGCACCAATCAAAGGCCATGTGCACACACAAGGAAAAGCCAGCTGTGTACAAGCTAGGAAGTGGGCTCTCACCAGACAGTGAATCTGAGGCCACCTTGATGTTGGTATTCCCAGCCTCCAAAACTATGAGAAATAAATATCTGTCATTTAAGCCACCCAGTCTATGACATTCTGTTATAGCAGCCCAAACTAAGGCAGGTGGTCTTATAATCTTTTTCATTTATCATAAAAAGTGGTGTACATTCTCACACATATTGGGTTAAAATAATTTTTCTCCTCATTATTTTATTACAATTGTCTTTAGAAGTGAGGTCGTGTTTCATATCAGTACATGTAAAGAAAGCTGAAAAGTGCTGTGTCACTATCACTTGGCTTTCACCACCACATCTAAGAGAACAAAATGAGACAGCACAGTACATAGGACATTCTGTTTGGAAGCTAGTCTGTGACTCAGTGTTAAACAAATGAGACTCAAAGTTTAGATTTTAATTCATTCCATTTTCAAAAGTAAATCTTTGAAAGGAATGCTTCTTTGCAATGATCATTTCTCTTACATAAGAATGGAATGTAGTTTTTGGAAAAGGTTTGAAGAACCCATCTAGGTATTTCATCATTGTAAGGTAGTGCTATATTTTGCAGACCTTAAAATGGAGCTGCATCATGTGTTTTGGTCAGTTTCTTCTGATAGCCATGCCTAGCCAAAGTGATTAGGAGATTCAGTAGCTGAAAGTATCCACAGCAGAAAAGTATACCCATGTTATAGTAACAGATATTTAGCCAACTCTGGTTTTGATCTTGCTCAGAATTCAACCATATGAATTTAGGGTAAGGAAATGACAATGTATGCATTCATCTACTCACCCAAAAGGAACCCTGATTTCCTTTATGTACCTGGCTTTACATAGAATCCCCATGATCACGTTTCTTAGCTCTTTTTCACCTGCCTTGATTGAGCCCTTTATTATTCTTTCATGAAAAGAAAACAAAGAAAAAAGTACCACAGTGATAAAGTGCTGTTTTTCAGAATCCAGAGAACCTCTTCTAATCATATTTCAGCTTTTCTCTCACTACTTAGGATGCCAGTGTACTTCTTAGCCTAGCCTGTAGTTTAGACCAAAGGCCCAAGTTTTGGTGCTCCTGCCACATCTGGGTTGGTCAAGATTTAGTAGAGACGATTTGTTTAAAGGGTGCTGAGAGTGGGTAATGGGAAACTCCTTTTCCTCTGTCTCTTCTTTCTTCAATTTATGTGGCAGCAAGGTAAATCCTAAAAGCACACAGATTATATCTTTGGGTTAAAGCAAGATTCCTTGCACTTTTTTTCTTTGCAGTTTTTCCCGAAGTGGCTCAGGTTTGGAGGAAAATAAGGCAAAACCATGGTATGGCAGAGAAGAGTTGATAGAGTATAGAGTGAACTTGATGTGAGGTAAAAATGAGAAAATCACAAGAAAGGGGTGCAGTGTGAAGTTTGTGAGGATTATCATAGCATAATGTGGAAAACTGATGTTTAGAGGTTAGATGTGAGAAGACTGAGGGATATATATATAGAAGCTGAAATAAGCTGGTTCATCCTTGGCCTAATTTGAGAAGTCCTGGTTTAAGCATAGCATAGCTTGAATTAGATAACTCACCAAGATTCTTATCGTCTGTAGAAATATGGGGCAAAGATGATATTTGTAGGAAAGGAAAGATTCAGAAATATATGCATGAAAAAGAAGGAAAAATAGTTATGAGAAAACGGATGGAATATGAAATAACATAAAAAACACATTTAAAAAGGTAAAATGTGAAAGACTAAGTTTATAAAAGTATGGAAGTAATGGAATTAAAGCAATTTTTAATTTTTAAAAAATGTCTCAAATGATTACTTTGCACTTAGGCTGAACATTTTGTTATGTACAGATAACACAATGTTGAACAAGCACACACAATCAAGGAATGGAAAAATATTTGTGTTAATCAATTCTGTGTTGAAGTGGAAATTCAATCTAGTCTTTTAGAAGTATGTATCATGATAGATATAGCTACATGTAAATATTTTTCTTATTACTGTATCACCTCTTCCTTCCATCAATCAGGAATTTTTATTGTTTCAAATTGACCTAAGTGAATATGATCAGGCATACTCTGAGGGTTTGGTGAGTGAGTGTTGTTATCTTTTGTAATGAAGGGGAGTTTTAGATCAAATTTCATTAAACATACAAATATTTATTAAATAAACAAGGAGGCACAAAATAGTTCATACTCCTTATTTTATAAGTTGGATGACATTTCAGTTGTTATTTCAGTGCTCTGACAATACTTTGCGTGAAAAAATGCACTCAATGTGTGCATGAACATATTTTAGGGACAGAATTCTGTTACCCTTATAGTTGTCAGTTGGCACCATGATCCTCCAAACCAATGAGTGGACACACAAGTCTCAGAAGCTTTACCTAAGTGTATAGCCTACAATGTTTGCTGAATTCTTGTAAGTGTTCATGAAGAGCAGTAGAGTGCTTCTGAAATCTTTTGCAAATCTACAGATCTGGAACACCATTACTTTTTTTCTTCAATGAAAAACACATTTTCAACATTTATTAAACATTAATTAGACTAGCTATAAACTATCTCTTGTGTTGATCATCAGAGGCCAGCATAGCTGAAATGCTTCCTGATTAAACATTAGCTATATAGAAATTTATATAATAGAGTAGAAATCATTATATTCTCCCTACTCTCCCACCTCCTTCTCAGCTACCCACCGTTAAGCTCCCAGACTTTTATCTGTGTACAAACTTAATCTGTATACACATTCATATAAACATACTTTAAAAAAAAAAAATTTCCTACTATGCAAATTTATTTTCTAATTTTCTTTTGCCTGTAGGAAAAAAGAAATCTGGTTTGGCATTCAAGGTAGTTAATAGCCCTCCTTCCCACACCAACTCTCCAAGTTTGTATTCTGCTATTTTACCCTATATGTTCAATGTTTCAGCCTCTCTGAACTTTTCATAGTTCCCCATTTATGCCATACCCTTTCCTTTTTTATTTTATCTGGCTACGTCTTTAAAATCTGTTTCAGATGTTATGTTATATATGAATCTGTTTCCTAGTTTTCTATTGTAGAACCATTCCTTCATCTGTATTTCCATAGTATTTTGTATATAACTTGACTGTGACAATAATTATAATAGCTAATAAGTATTGGCTCTGTTGTATTGTTTAACTTTTTTTACATTATTTTATTTAATCATCTTCTCACATTATTTTGTAACTTATCTGCTTATGTGTCTTTTCCCAAATAGACTACAACTTACTGATTCATCTTTAGGTTCTAGTATATGGCACTATACCTGGGCATGTGATAAGTGCTCAGTACATCCGTATAAGAAAGAATGAATATAAAAATGTTGCTCTTTAGTACTTGGTATTAAAGGTGAAGCATAGATCATAACTGCTCTCTGTGAATATAGAATAGAGAAGGATAGAGTGTGAATTGAATGAAGAAGCCACTAGGAAATCCCATCTTTTCCCTATAGAATGGCTTATGGAGAATTCTATAGGTATATTAGAGGATTGGAGAAAGCTGAAGAAAATGCAAATAGAATTATCCTAGTCTAAGATGCTTTAGCTTGTATTATTTGTTGGTGGCTTTAGCCTTTGTGTAGGTATTTTTGCAGTCATGGCAGAATGAAATAATATTCATCATGAGTATAATATAAAGGGTGTAGGCAAAATGAGAACAAGGAAAGGAGATGAGAAAGGACTGCTTTGAGGTGGAAATATAAGTTGTATTTATCTGTGCTTTTCAAATTTTTTGCTTAATTTGCCTCCTAAAATAATTTTTTAAAATGATGTACCACTTTGTGTATATTAAAGCTGATATCTAAAATACTTTTTATCAACGGTACTGATGAAACTAGTGGCAGGGCAGGAATAAAGACGCAGGCCTAGAGAACGGACTTGAGGTCACGGGGTGGGGGGTGGGGAGGGGAAGCTGGGACAAAGTGAGAGAGTAGCATTGACATACATACACTACCAAATGTAAAATGTGTGGCTAGTGGGAAACTGCTGCATAGCACAGGGAGATCAGCTTGACGCTTTGTGATGACCTAGAGGGGTGGGATAAGGAGGATGGGAGGGAGGCTCAAGAGGGAGGGGATATGGGGATATATGTATACATATAGCTGATTCACTTTGTTGTACAGCAGGAACTAACACAACATTGTAAAACAATTATACTCCAATAAAGATATTAATGAATAAATAAAAGCAGTGAGTTGAAAAGAAAAAAATAAGTAAAATAAAATACTTTTTATCACAAGTTTAAGTAGCTACAGAGACTATAGCTAAAAACATTTTATATATTGTGTATATGCTTTAAATAAATTTTGTCAAAACTTTGGAGCTGCCTATTTCATTCGGTCATGAAAAATGTCTGCATAAAATCTGACTGGCTAAATCATTCCTTGTTCCCAAACTACTTAGCTAAGTCAGACTTACTATCAGTCAATAACAAGCCTGACTTCATTTTTTAGGTCAAATCAACCTGTTAATACACTCCATGACAACCATCTCACTTCTGAATTCTAAATGTGAGATAGGTATATAGATTGATTTATAAACAATCAGACTGACAGACCCCAGGTCTTCCCAGGATGAAACAAGTGTCATCCCCTTCAATTTTTCTTGCTTTGCTCATAAAGGATTATCCTCCAGGATCAATGCATTCTTTTTTTTTTTTTTTTTTTAATTTTTATTGGAGTATAGTTGCTTTACAATGTTGTGTTAGTTTCTATTGTACAGCAAAGTGAATCAGCTATACGTATACAGGTATCCCCTCTTTTTTGGATTGCCTTCCCATTTAGGTCACCACAGAGCATTGAGTAGAGTTCCCTGTGCTATACAGTAGGTTCTCATTAGTTATCTATTTTATACATAGTATCAATAGTATATATATGTCAATCCCAGTCTCCCAATTCATCACACACCCCTCTTTCCCCCTTGGTATCCATACGTTTGTTCTCTACATCTGTGTCTCTATTTCTGCTTTGTAAATAAGATGGCCTATACCAATTTTTTCAGATTCCACATATATGCATTAATATACGATGTTTTTCTCTTTCTGACTTACTTTATTCTGTATGACAGTCTCTAGGTCCATCCACGTCTCTACAAATGACCCAATTTGTTCCGTTTTATGGCTGAGTAGTATTCCATTGTATATATGTGCTACATCTTCTTTATCCATTCATCTGTCAATGGACACTTAGCTTGCTTCCATGTCCTGGCTATTGTAAATAGTGCTGCAGTGAACATTGGGGTGCATGTGTCTTTTTGAATTAGGGTTTTCTCTGGGTATATGGCCAGTAGTGGGATTGCTGGGTCATATGGTAGTTCTATTTTTAGTTTTTTGAGGAACCTCCATACTGTTCTCCATAGTGGCTGTATCAATTTACATTCCCACCAACAGTGCAAGAGGGTTCCCTTTTCTCCACACCCTCTCCAGCATTTATTGTTTGTGGTTTTTGTGATGATGGCCATTCTCACCGGTGTGAGGTGATATCTATTGTAGTTTTGATTTACATTTCTCTAATAATTAGTGATGTTGAGCATCTTTTTATGTGCCTCTTGGCCATCTGTGTGTCTTCCTTGGAAAAATGTCTGTTTAGGTCTTCTGCCCATTTTTTGACTGGGTTGTTTGTTTTTTTGATATTGAGCTGCATGAGCTGTTTGTATATTTTGGAGATTAATCCTTTGTCCGGTGCTTCATTTGTTCCTCTTCCTTAGTTGCTCTGCGCCTGGGGCTCAGCTGTGGTTTTAGCCCCACCTCTGTATGTGGGCCACCCCCATAAGTCTGCTCCGAAGGCTGCCCTGGAGCATTCGGGTCTGCCCCGGTGAGGACAGGGCGCAGAGGTGGCACGACTTCCTGGGTCACGGGGGCCCCGGTGGCGACAGATGCACGGGAAAGCCGGTGGCCACAAGCACAAGAGATCTGGCCCTAGGGTGAGCGTTTCCTAGTGCCTGGCGGCCGGCGCGAGACGGTCAGCTCTGGTGGGGGCTTTTTGTAGCTCCTGGTGGCAGGCATGAGAAGGCCAGCCCTGTTGGGGGCTTTTCCTGGTGCCTGGCGGGACAGCTGGCCGGCGCGTGGGGAGAGAGAGGCTGCAATGGCGGCTCCACCCCCTGCACATCACTCAACAGTGGTGCCTTGCTTCTATGGCAGTCTGGGTTTCCTCCACAAGCATTCCTGGTTGCGGATTTCCTCCCTCCCGTCCTCTCAGGCTGTCTCCTCGGCGGCCAACAGCAGTTTTGCTCCCAGGTTTGCTCTTCAGTCCGCATGTTCCAACTCTCAGCGCCTCCCCCCGCCCCCCGTGTGCACCAGCAGACACACGTCCCAGTCTGGGGCGCCCAGGGCTGTGGCAAGGACCATCTGTGTAGTTCTCACTCTGTCCTATCTGCCACAGACAAGCCGTTTCATCCTCCTCCAGCAGCCTCAGATGCTCCCCTTCTGTCCCAACTGATTTCCCCGTCAGTGAGGGGATTTCCCCAGATGCGGGAACCGCCCCTCTGCTTTAGCTCCCCCCCCAACCCCAGGGGTACAGATCCCGTTCCGCTGCCTCTCCTCTTCTTTTTCCCTTCTTTCTTTCATCCTACGCAGTTGTGCGGGGATCTTTCTTGTCCTTTCCAGTGTCCAAGGTCTTCTGCTAGTGTCCAGCCAGTGTTCTGTGAGAATTGTTCCATCTGTAGATGTATTCTTGATGCATTTGTGGAGAGAGATGAACTCCACGTCCTCCTACTCATCCACCATCTTGGTTTTCCCCCAATGCACTCTTGAATTATCCCTTTGCATTAATGCGCTGAAGACTTTTACCCACAGGGGTGGGTGGGGAACAAGGCACCATAGCAAGGTTTGGGATGGGTGAGAAGTATGCTTTCTTTTTTGTAAAGTAGAAACAGGATGATTGTGAGACTCGAAAGAGGGACAGAATACTGGTGACTTGCAGATGCATCCTCAGGCAAATCAATTTTAGGAAAGGGTACATATGGAAATTGAGGATTTGGAAATAGGCTTCGTTTAAACATTTATATCTGCATTACCCATGAGAAGCCTTTTTTTGCATTTTGTTGAAGACTGCTGGTATGGGTTCTGTCTATGTAATGTCATAGGCATTACACATATAATCACAAGACAAATTGGTTGTGACACCCAGAATATACTTTCTGGTGCTTTGGTAAGTACACCAAGTACCCTCTCTCTATCTTATATTCAAGAGTGTACCAGATACTGCAATCCTGTGGTTTCCAATTACAAGAGAAGAGAGGAGATGAATATGTGAATGGTCAGAAGAGAATGGTATGCAAGAGGAGAAGAAATCCCTTTTCTCAAATGTAAAGTGAACAAGATGAAGATTTTGAAATTCAAAAATAGGCAAAGGGAATCTCTAGGGATTTTAATGAGAATAACCAGTGGTATGCTGGTATATTTGTTTCTTGAAAATAAGTTTCGATCTGATAAACAAGAATGGGATTAATTATTAACGCCTTCCTCTAGTACTATGGACTAACCATTATTTATATACAATTAAAAAAAAAAACTTACAACCTGGATTTTCATTTAGTTGGTGAAATTTTATTTTTTTCCTGAAAATCTTTTCATTTGTCGCATAAATTGTAGGCAAATAAAAACGTTCAGTCTTTTTAACTTTATTTTTTATTCTCACTTTAGAACTTTGAATACTTTTGATTTTAGAGATTAGTTTACAAAGATATTATAAAAATACTAAAAATAAATGTCCACATCAATACTGATTTAGCATTCTAAATGTAATATATTTTTAAATATGCAGCATTATGGATTCCATCTTTTGTATTGAGTTATAATATAGTACAGCATTAGAATAAGTATCTGACCATCATTAGGAAAGCTTTCTATTGAGCTATTTATTTAGCTGTTTGTAAAATATTTGTGTTTTAACCACACTAAATTGCTGGTATACAACTAGGAAAACTATGTGATATCAATTTTATTCCCATTGCTGTATTGCCCTAGTTTATTCTTATTTTTAAAAATTAATTAATTAATTAATATTTTATTTTGGGCTGCGTTGGGTCTTCGTTGCTGCGCACAGGCTTTCTCTAGTAACGGTGAGCGGAGGCTACTCTTCGTTGCGGTGCGCGGGCTTCTCATTGCAGTGGCCTCTCTTGTTGTGGAGCATGGGCTCTAGGCGTGCGGGCTTCAGTAGTTGTGGCTCACGGGCTCTAGAGCACAGGAGCGGTAGTTGTGGTGCACTGGCTTTGTTGCTCCGTGGCATGTGGGATCTTCCTGGACCAGGGTTTGAACCTGTGTCCCCTGCATTGTCAGGTGGGTTCTTAACCACTGTGCCACCAGGGAAGTCCCCTAGTTTATTTTTAAACAAGAACCTGTGTTAGAGTTAAGGGAACTCCAAATATTGCTTATAGCTCAGAAGTATAAAATATAGTCTGTGGCTATAATAAAAAAATATTCCAGCAGGTCCAAAAGATATTGGGAATAAAAAGTCACCCATTTGCTTTCTGTAGAAGCAGTAGCAATCTGCAGACAAGCTATTCTAGCTTCAAAACAGTATGGTAGATGGTTTTATGGAACTTGCAATTACAAAAATCCACTTTAACCTTTCTTTCTTACTGGCAGGTGTCCCATTGGCTTGCAGCCAGAGGCTGTGAGTGTAGTGCAGCTGGCTTGTCCCCCAGAGTGCTGAAAATGCCGACACTCCAGCTGGCTGCTCATAATTGCGCTGATTGTGGTCTGACAACCAGAGCTCCATGAAAGAAATGTGATGAATATACAAAAATATTTTACAAATTTGATCAGATTACAAATTTCATTTCTCTTTTTTCTCCTCTATAGATATGATATCTGCACTTATAAAAATAAGCCCTGTGGAACACTGGGTAAGTTTTTATAAAGGGAGGATAGTTCAGATTGTCTTTTTGGTCCAATGGCTTTACTTTTCATTATTATTAATTTGGTAATTTTCTTTTCTGCCACATCTGAAATTATGCCTATAAACTGGTAAACCTGACCTTTGTGTTTATGTCACTTACTAGGAAACAAGTAGAATGATGATTAAAAACAGCTTAGGAGGTGATTCAAAATCATCAAACAGTAATAATAAATCAAAAGTTACCACTCATTTTCGTATAATCCATCTCTGTAATGTGTTTTCCAAAAATACTAAGGAGTTTGAGAGCAAATTAAAGCAACCAGCTTTAATCTCAGTCTAGGACGGAAAGGGAAAAAAAACTTAGGGGATACTTCATGGAGAGGCATTAAGAACAGTACTTCTTTTGGTCCAATTTTGTGGAAAGATTATATCCTCATAAATAAAGATATTATTGGAACATTTTATTACCTGAACAGAATAAAACCAATTTTATAAAATATTACAGCCAGAGGTGGAGAGAGAGGACAGAATTATCTTTCTTGTGCTTCCCAAATATCACTTGTTTTTTTTTAAAGCAATTCTATAGTATTCTAGAAATTAAAAAATCATTTTGTTGCAGAGCATAACTTTGTAGTGGTTAAAAGTTAACTGCAAATACAAATGGGGGAAAATGGTAGCTTTCAAGTAGACTAAATTTTAAGCAACTAGAATTATTTTAAGTAAAAGCAGGAGGCTTTTATATGGTGGGTTTTTTTTAGTCATAGAGACTTTTTACAGACTCAGAAGTTAAGCAACTGAAGGTGAATTCTCTAGATTCTCTGACAAGTTTCACTTTTCTTATCTGTAAAGGAATAGTTATGAATTCTGTTCCTATGCGCCTCATGAGAATTTGGGGATGATCAAATTTAAAGTAGAGGTGGGAGAAAAGGTGTTACCCTACTTCCTGGAGAGGTCAGTGAAACATCTCTTCAAAAATGAAAATTTCTCTTGATGATCTTACCTGCCTTCCCAGGCTTCTCCTTCCTCATTTCCCTCAGGATTTACAGCAAAAGGAGAAATCCCAATTTGCCGATGACAAGTATTATGGTGGAGAAGTTTGCTGGTTAAAATCATAACACAGAGAAAGAACTCTTTGCTGAGAGAGCTCACATCAAAAAGATTTTCTTCACAGTGTTTTAGGTTAACAAGACCAACAATTATCCAAAGGAAGGGAACCTGAGCTAAAAACCAACAACTGGCTTTGGCAGTTTCAGTGCATTACCTTTTACAGTTTATTTAGCTCTTTGTTCCTCAATTTCCTTATCTATGATGTAGGAGTAATATCTGCTCTTATGCTGCAAGGATATTTTTTAAGTCATTTAAGGAAATATAAAGGCGTTTACTATAGAAATGAACTGGTGTTATTTAATGTAGAAATTATACTGTTTAACTTATTCCCTGTATTGTACACACTCCATAAGCATTTACTAAGTGCTTAATCAGTTTTAGGTATAATATTCACCAAGTTTCAAAGAGGCTACAAGCTCTAGCTTGTATTCTCTAGTGTGTTTATTTTGAGGAAATATATATGTATAGCTATATGCATATGTATGTATCTATACATATTCTATTCTGCTTTTTGAAGGTAGTTTATTTATACTGAGATAAGTTCTTCATTGGGACATGAATAATAACACTGCCTAATACTTTGGGATAGTTTATTAATTTCCAGAATCAATATTTTAATACTTGGGTACATGTCAGTATATTTTCAATCCTAATATAAATTATTTTTCAAATTATAAACCATTATAACTTATTTTTATACTATTTCTTATACTGAAAACTGAATGAATTGTGTTGTTTATACATGTGTTGATTTTAATATGTGGAAAATGTATTATCAGCACAGTTGATCAGGTTTTTTCTTTTTGAGTGGTCTTTCTGGTAACTTTCATATTGGTTTTCATGCTGATTCTTGGATATTTTCTTGCTTAGTACTGCTGGTGACCAGTTGTAACCTGGCTAAGTAGATTTCAGGGTGCGAACTGTGGCCATCAAACTGAGGAAATCTAAATGACCCGAATAGTAATCAAACCCCTATTAACACAATCACACATAAGAACTCTGACAGCTTCAATTTTACAGGAATAGAAAAAATGGTGGGAAGTTGTGAAAAATACATTAGCATCTAAATTATTCTTTTATTTTAGTTAAGATTTACCTTATACTTTCAACAAATAGTTATTTCTCAGATATGTTTTTTCTTAGGTTGTTCTTTTAGTAGCGCTAACAATTTTATATCAGATGCATAAGTAAATCTGTGCTTACAAATACACCTTGGGGAGTCATCTGGAATTCTCAATTAAAAATAGGGCGATATGGCACATACCAAAGAAGAAAAACAACAACAACAAAAAGATAATGACATAATAGATTTCAGGAAATATAAGTAATGTTAATTTAACAATAAATATTAGCAATTTTTTAAACCAAATTTCATAAAGCTCGAAACAGAAACAATATTCAAATAGAGTGGCTTTGTTTTTCCCATATCATGGACCATGTTGAACCCAATAGCTTAAAGGCAGATAAAGTACTGCAAACTTTTTCGTATTTTCCCTCTCTCTGTCTCTTTATCTCTCAGTGGAATTTGGAAGTAATATTCATTAAATATTTTTGATTAACCAAAAAAAAATTAAGTCATCCTGCCTCAACTAGTCCCTCTTTACTTCCTCTTCTTCAAGTCCCAAGACCTCTAAGTGAATGGAAGGGCAGAACAAAGGTATCACTATTATTAACTCTGTGAGGCAAAAATCACCTCCTCCCCAACTCCTGCCCCCCTTGCAACATAAATCAGTAGGAAAAGCAAACAGTCTATCAGCAAATCCAACACTAACCTCAGCTCTTTTCCAATGTGGTTATTAATGTTGATATTTCATATTAGAACATACAAAAATACACAATTTCTAGAGCTTTCTTGTCAGTAAGAATATGAATTGAATAGCTTTTACTGTTCCAAATTAGTGCAACTGGACTTTGTACCTAGCGCAGAACATTGTTTATTGCATTTGATAAATATTAATTGAATTGGATTGAAATCACTTTTGGTGGGAAAGTAATTATTAATACCTGGGTGTTGATAGTAGACTACTATCATATAAAATATTTTTCCTACTTTTCCTTCAATTTCTTCTAAATAACTTTAGTACATATGTGTGTTAAGTATGACTTGGCATCTGTTTCCTTGTAACACATGACATTATATCTTTCACACAAAAATTCTTTTTTCTCAACACTATTTTAAAGTTTTGAACTAATCACAGAGCATGATATTCATTTGGAAATAAATATTAAAACTTTTACATACTAAAATTCCCAAGGGAAGAATACCTTGAGTAATATAACATTTCACTAGAATCAGTGAATTAACACCATAGTTTTTGCTTTATTTCTAAAACTAATGCATTTAAGGGGGATGAGAGAGGGGAGAACCACGCTGAATGTGTGAATGACTTTCCGCCCATTAAAATACTTATAGAAATTGTTGTATCACTTGCAGGACTAATTTCAGAAGATTAAAAAAATGCAAAAACCTCCCATCTTTAACAGTTCTTTTTCTGTTTTGAATCATTCATTTTTGTTTTTATAAAAATGTCATTTTTAAAAACCATTTGGGATTCCCTTTTTTTGGTAACTAAAAAGTTGCTTGTATATTTTTATGAACCCACTAAACTTAAACAGATCTCTTTAGAAAAATAATGTGGATATATTTTGCTTTCTACAGCCTGAAGAATGTTAAAATAGAAATGCTTTCTTGAATTCCCTCTTCTGGCTCAAGTTACTAGGTGGTCCCAAGTTACCAGAAGTAAAATTTATAAATCTAACCCCTAGTCTAGACATTTTCCAGCACTGACTGCAGTTCAAAAAATATTAATGTCTAGCCGGCAAAGTGAAACTCCCCCCAGTGATTTTGCAAATGACTAGAAAGTTAACCTTTTGCCAACTGCTCCTTCTGTGCATGGAGGTTATTAAAAAGAATCCAGGCATTTATAAGTATGGGCTTTTTAAGACTGAAACACCTTGGCTTGACCCTTTGTGTCTCCTTCTGTTTATTCAGGCTTGGCCTCTGTGGCTGGAATGTGTGAGCCTGAAAGGAGCTGCAGCATTAATGAAGACATTGGCCTGGGTTCAGCTTTTACCATTGCACATGAGATTGGTCACAAGTGAGTGAGTTTAAGAAAATCAAAATAAATTTTAGAACTCCACTCTTTTGAGCAACTCATAACTACTGTGTGGAACGCCCGTGCTCAACCATATTTTACTGCCTTTTTGTCTGATTTCAATAGAGAATGTTATCATTTAAGGTATTGGGATAAATCATCTTAAGAACTGGAGACTTGTTAAATAATCTTTCTGATTCAATGACTAGTGTCCTCAGAGTGGTGAATGCACCACACTTAAGTTTTGTTATGTACATTTGAAACAATTTAGCTTTACCGTGGTCCACTCAACACCGAGTTTCTCACAGTCAAATTGTTTAAATGATCTTTCTTTTTCTCAAGTGACAATACATATATATTTAAAAATCATCATTGACACCATTACCGTAAAGTGTACTTTGAGTTTTCACTCTTCATAACAGCTGTGAGCATGCCTTTTCTAGGTTTGTGTAATCACTGCTATGCAACTTGTATTTTCAGGTGCACTTGTGTATCAGTGGAAAAAAAAAAAACCCTGATATTACAAGAGTAGTGAGATATCATCCTCACTACTTTTCAGGAGGATCTGGAGTTTTTAATATTTGTTTTAAATAAATCTGTGCCAAAAACTATCCTATGACTTCCCCCTCCCCCAACCCACCACCCAATAGCGATAAAACCCTTACTTTATTTCAAATAGACAGGCAATAGTAAACGTAAAAGCTTGCTTATGTGGAGGGAGAGAAGTTTGAAAACTTTAAAAGGATAGTCAAACATTTTAAACTAAAACAAGCAGCCTATTTGTAAGAACTTCTGATGTTTCTATGATTTAAATTTTACAGTCTGCTTTTTTTGGTAGAAAAATGGATGGGGGGAAAAAAGAACAAATAAAATGAATGTTTATTATATGACTTGCCTCAGAGGTCATTCCTGAGATAAATCTGTAGTTCAGCTTTTTTTTTTTTCCCAAAGGGGAGAGTAAAATTGGGTCAGTCTGTTGCATTATTTTGAAAATTGCAATTTAAATTTTACCAAATTGGTATTGATTTATGTGTGAATTCAAGTAACCAACAAGTTTCAAACCTGACTTAATTCAGACACAGGGAAAAGTCAGTATTACACTTTTAGTGGAATCCTAAGAATATTGGTATTCTAGTTTCCATTTCAATAAACAGTGGGGGAACAAAAGGGAAAAGCCTTAACCAGGCGGTTTATCTTCAACTCACTTAAAAATCTGACTCATTAATTACTGTCATAATCTTATGCAACCAGGCTGAATTTAATAGGTTCTGTTAGATTCAATTAAATTGAAAGGTTAGGACAAGTAACATGTAGTGGATAAATAATGTGTGTATGAGAGCAGTATTACCTCATGCAGCCATGAGTTAGTCAATGTCAATGTATGCATTATAAGTCCCATTCTTATATGTACTTAAACAGGCAAGGTGAGGGTTTATCTCTCTTTTTATCTTTTATTAAGATTCTAACTGAGCTACTCTGAGGCTTCCTAGATTTTTTGGTTGACCTTATGGATAATTCCTTTTAATTCTTCCTAAGATGAATGGTTTGTACCTTATGTAGAAGAAATGTAGAAGAGAAGTAGAATATACCTCTTAAAATTTATGTGCTTTGGTGTAACTTTATTTCATAGCTAATTCTTTTTTGATGATGTGAGTGTTAAAAATGGGGGGGGGGAATTCACAAAATGCTTTATATTGAAAGCCAGAAGAAACGCTTCAATTCAAAAATGTTCTTTGAAACCCTAAAAATTAACTTTCTTTCCATGTTGATTCCTATGTCACTATCCCCCTATCCCTTTGTCCTCAGACAACTAGGTAGGGTATGTTTAACACAGTGTCTTATTCATGGATGAAAATCCTTTTACTTACTTTTAAGATCTTAGGGTTTAGCATTAAGGAATTTATCAAGTCAACTCTAGTACAACTCATGTCATCATTAAAATATAGTGCTCTCTATTCTTCCTGAAACAAAATAATAGTCATGGTAAATATATCAGGTATACTTTTCAAATAGAGTATAATGTGCTCTATACTCTATAGAGTATAAAACAAAGGTTTTTGTAATTTTTATCATTTAGTAGAATGAATGTTAAGTGATGTGATGATATCTCCAGATTAATTACAGTGAAAAATATTCGACCATGAATTAGTGAGAAGTGCCTCTACTGAGTCACTAGAATGCGAATACTTTCTACCAATCTTTAGGTTGTGTAGAATATGGTTTTGCACCCATTGTATACTTATGTAGGGATATTATATCCATTTTAAACAGCAATGGATAACTTCTTTTCTTTGGCTAGGCCTTAGTGACCACTTTTTATTTCTGTTCACTCCCTTATCCAAACAAGAAATTAGTTTCCTTGTCAAATGAAAAACTGAGCTTTATGCTATATTTAAATGACATGTCTAGTTTTAATGAAGGCTATAAGCTATCAACACTTAATGAAATCTTATAGAAAAGAATATTCTTTGAAAGACTTTTTTATGAATAATGTAGTTGCCATAGTTTTCAGAAGTTGAAAAAAATTATGATGTTGAAGACAGGTGGCAAGAATTCAACCAGATATGTAGTCTATTGAGAAAGCTAGCTAATATATTCATACTGTACAAAAATAAGTAATCTTAAAAAGAAATCTTTTTTAAAAATTCATATTTTTTAGAGATGCATATTGAAGTATATGTGACTGAAGTGTCAGGACATCTGAGATTTGCTTGTTAAAGAAAGGAGATAAAAAGAGAAAGATAAAGCAAGAATAATAACATTTTGAATTTTATAATGTTGATGACATGTGGATGGGAGTTCATTATGGTGCTCTCTCTACTATTATATATGTCTGACTTTTTTTCACAATAAGTGAACAGGTCCTATCATCATAAAACTTTTAGATTTGACTTAACTCATTTATTAATTAATAGTGATTGAGTGAACTGTTACTCTAATTTTGAAAGAATTGTCAGAAGTTGTATTGAAAGCTGCAGGGGTTTATCAGTCTTGCTTTTAGAAATCATTTTCAATGTTTGGTCTTACCAGTAGAGAGATATTTTTTATAGAAGATTGGTTAGGAGATGAAGTTTTTAAAGAAGGAGAAATGTGGCAAGACTTCAGGATAAAATTGTAAATTAGATTACTGTGTTAGGAAGCTATTATTACTGTTTTCTTTATCCAAACTTCCCCTCTCCTGCTGCAAATACCTCAGTATCTTTAAATGCTTGATCAGTGCTGTTTTCTTTTTCTTTTCTTTTCTTTTTTTTTTTTGTGGGTGTACAATATATGGAGACTTTTTAAATTTTTTTTTTACTTTTTATTTTATATTGGAGTATAGTTGATTAACAATGTTGTGATAGTTTCAGGTGTACAGAAAAGTGATTCAGTTATACATACACATATAGCTATTCTTTTTCAAATTCTTTTCCCATTTAGGTTGTTATACAATATTGAGCAGAGTTCCCTGTGCTATATAGTAGGTCCTTGTTGGTTATCCATTTTAAAAATAGCAGTGTGTACAAGTGCTGTGTTTTCTTGATAGAAGGCTAATAATAAACATACACCAAGGTAGTTGGCACTTTAATGCCTTTGTCTAGTTTTGGTATTGAAAAAGTGTTAGTCATAAAATGAGTTAAGTGTTCTATTTTCTGGAAGTGTTTGCTTTCCCGTGAGTAAGTTTTAAAACATTTAGTTATAATTTATATACAATAAATATGCGCCCATTTTGTGTACAGTTTGAGAAATTTTGACAAATGTGTATAACCATGTACCCACCACCACAATCAAGCTACCAACATTTACATTGCCTGAAAAAGTCCCTTTGTTCCCTTTTACAGTCAGTCTCCACACTCCTCCCCCTTTCCTTGGCCCCAGACAACCACAGATCTACTTTTTATCTTTATAGATTAAACTCATCTTTTCTATAGTTTCATTTAAGTGGACTCATATCGTGGGTATTCTTTTGTGTCTAGCTTCCTTCCCCCAGCACAGTGGTTTTGAGGTTCAGTCATGTTGTTGTTGTGTGTATCAATAGTTCTTTTTTTCCCTAAGGAGTATTCCATATCATAATAGCACACATCACATTTTAGATTGTTTCTAGTTTGGAGCTATTATAAATAGATCTGGTATGAACAACCATGTACAAGAATTTGTCTGGACATATGCTTTTATTTCTCTTGGGTAGTGCTGCTGGTAGTACGGTATATGTTAGTTTCACTTTATAATAAACAAGAAAACTCTAATTCAAAGTGGCTGTATACCATTTTGCAGTCCCACTAGCAATCTATGAGAGTTCCAGTTACTGCAGATCCTTGCCAATATTTATTATTATAAATCTTTTTGATTTAGCCATTATTATGTGTTTTAGTGGTATCTCATTGTGTCTTTAATTAGTTGATTATTTTCTGATAAATAATGATGTTAGTGATGGTGAACATCTTTTCTTGTGCTTGTTATTCATTATCTTCTTAAATGTCTATTCAAATCCTTTTCCCATTTAAAAAAAAAAATTAGGTGTTTCCTTCTTATTGAGCTGTAAGAGTTCTCAATATATTCTGGATAAAAGTCTTTATCATGTATACATAATGTGAATATTTTCTCCAAGTCTTTTGCTTGCCATTCATTTTTTAATGAGGTCTTCTGAAAAGCAGAATTTAAAAACTTTGATGAAGTCTAATTTATAATTTTTCCTTTATGGTTTGTGTTTTTGTGTCCTAAGAAATCTTTGCCTACTTCAAGATTGTGAAGATTTTCTTCTATATTTTTGTCTAAATTTTATACTTTTAGCTTTTATATTAAGATCTATAATTCATTTTGAGTTAACTTTTTTTGTATGGTGTGAGGTAAGGGTGGAAGTTCCCTTTTTTCCTCATATGAAGATCCAAGTATTTCAGCCCAATTTGTTTAAAAAAAGTTTGTTGGTTTGTAGTTTTCTTTTAATGTCTTTGACTAGTTTTGGTATCAGAATAAAGTTAGTCTTATAAATCGAATTAGGAAGTGTTCTATTTTCTGGAAGAGTTTATATACATAAGGTTGATATTATTTCATCCTTAGGTGTTTAATAGACTTCACCAGTGAAACCATCTGAGCCTGGAATTTTCTTTGTGAGAATATTATTAATAATTTAATTTTTAAATTAGATATAGGATAACATATCTAAATCTTTTGAGTCTTTTTTTGGTTAATTATGTCTTTCAACGTATTAGACTATTTCAGCTAAATTGTCAATTTTGTTATATAGTTATTCTTAATATTCTCTTACTGTCTTTTTTAATGTCTATAATATAAATAATGATGTTCCATCATTCATTCCTGATATTTGTAATTTGTGTTTTCTCCTTTTTTTCCAGCTTTATTGAGATATAATTGACATATAACATTGTATAAGTTTAAGAGGTACAACGTGATGATTTGATACACGTATATATTGCGAAATGATTACCATGATAAGGTTAGTTAATAGATCCAGCACATCATATAATTACCTTTTTGTGTGTGTGTGGTGAGAACATTTAAGATTCATTCTCTGAGCAACTTTCAAGTATACAATACAGTATTATTAACTATAGTCACCATGCTTTACTGAGCCCCCCCTAGAACTTATTCATCTTACAACTGGAAGTTTGTACACTTTGAACAACATCTTCCCATTTCCTCCAGACCCCGATCCGCTGACAACCACCAATCTACTGTCTATGAGTTCAGCTTTTAGATTCCACATATAAGTGAGATCATACAATATTTGTCTTTATCTGACCTATTTCACTTACCATAATGCCCCCAAGGTTCATCCATGTTGCAAATATTTTCTTCCATTCCCTAGTTTGCCTTTTCATTTTGTTGATTGTTTCTTTTGCTGTACAGAAGGAAATGGCAGAATTTCCTTCTTTTTTATGATTGAATGATATTCCACTATGTGTGTGGGTGTATGTGTATCACATTTCCTTTAGCCGTTCATCCACTGGTAGGTACTTAGGGTGTTTTCATATCTTGGCTACTGTGAGTAATGCTGCAGTGAACATGGGGGTGTAGATATCTATTTGAAATAGAAATTTTATTTCCTTTGGCTATATAAGCAGAAGTGGGATTGCTGGATCATATGGTAGTTCTATTTTTAATTTTTTTGAGAAACCTTTATACTATTTTCCATAGTGACTGTACCAATTTACCTTCCCACCAACAGTGCACAATAGTTCCCTTTTCTCCACATCTTTGCCAGCACTTGAAGTCTCTTATTAGCCATTCTAACAGGTATAAGATTATATGTCATTGTGGTTTTGATTTTCATTTACTAGATGATTAGTGATGTGAGCACCTTTTCAACTACTTGTTGGTCATCTATATGTCTTCTTTAGAATAATGTCTCCTCAGGTCCTTTGCCCATTTTAAAATCAGATTGTTTGTTTGTTTTGGCTATTGAGTTGTATGAGTTCCTTTATATTTTGGATTTTAACCCCTCATCAGTTGTGTGGTTTGCAAATATTTTCTTCCATTCCATAGGTTGCCTTTTCATTTTGTTGATTGCTCCTTTTGCTGTGTAGCAGCTTTTTAGTTTGATATAGTCCAACTTTGTTTATTCTTGCTTTTGTTGCTTATGCTTTTGATTTCATATCCAAAAGCTCATTGCCAAGACACTGTCAAGGAGCTTTTCCCCTATGTTTTCTTCTAGAAGTTTTATAGTTTCTGGGTTTACATTTAAGTCTTTAATCTATTTTAAGTTAATTCTTGTGAGTTGTGTAAGATGGGGGGGGGGTCCAATTTCTTTCTTTTTTTTTTTTTTTTTTTTTTGCATGGTAATGTCCAGTTTTCCCAACATCATTTATTGAAGAGACTATCCTTTTCTCATTGACTATGCTTGACTCCCTTTTCAAATATTAGTTGACAATATATGTGTGGGTTTTTTTTTATGGACTCCCCATTCTGTTCTATTGGGTCTATGTGTCTGTTTTTATGGAATACCATACTGTTTTGATTACTGTAGCTTTGTAGTATAGTTTGAAATCAGGAATAGGCATGCCTCCAGCTTTGTTCTTTCTCAAGATTGCTTAGGCTATTTGGGGTGTTTTGTAGTTCCATACAAATTTTAGGATTGTTCTTCTATTTCTGTAAAAAATGTCATTGAAATTTTGATATGAATTGCATTCAATCTATACTAGATGGTTTAGGTAGTATGAACATTTTAACAGTGTTAACTCACCCTGTCCATTTACATGGACTATCTTTTCATTTATTTGTGTCTTTTATAAATGTCTTATAGCTTTCAGTGTAGGGATCTTTCCTGTCCTTGGCTAAATTTATTCCTTAATATTTTTTATGTTATTGTAAATGAGATTGTTTTCTTTGTTTTTTTGTTTTTCAGCTTATTCATTGTTAGTATACAGAAACACAACTGATTTTTGCATTTTGATTTTGTGTCCTGTACTTTATTGAATTCATTTATTCTAAAACTTTTTATGTGGCATCTTTAGGTTTTTCTGTATACAAGATCATAATGTCTGCAAAGAGGGACAATTTTACTTCTTCCTTTCTTATTTAGATGCCTATTTATTTGAATTTTTTAATGTAGGCATTTATTGCTATAAAATTCCCTCTTAAAGTTGCTTTTGCAGCATCCCTTAAGTTTTAGTATATTGTGTTTCCATTTACATTTGTCTCAAGATAGTTTTGATTATTCTTTTGGTTTCTTCTTTGACCAGCAGTATGTTGTGTAATTTCTATGTATTTGTGAATTTCCTTGCTTTATCATGTTGTTGACTTTAGTTCTATACTACTGTGGTCAGAAAAGAGACTGGAAATTATCTCAATCTTCTTAAATTTGTTAAGACTTGTATTGTGACCTATTATGTGATCTATCCTGGAGAATATTCTGTGTAACCTTGAGAAGAATGCGTATGCTGTTACTGTTGGATGGAATGATCTGTATATGTCTTTTAAAGACCATATAAACTAAAGTGTGATTCAAGTCCAATGTTTCTTGATTTTTTTGAGTGATCTATCCATTATTGAAAGTGAGGATATTGTAGTCCCCATTAATTATTATTTTATTAATTTCTTTTTTTAATTTGCTTTATATATTTAGGTACTTGTTATGTTAGGTGCATAAAATCTTTACAGTTGTTATATTCTCTTGATGAATTGACCCCTTTATTATAATATTTGACCTACTTCATCTTATATTAGTTTTTGAGTTAAAGTCTGTTTTGCCTATTATAAGTGTAGCTACTCCTGTTCTATTTTGGTTTACATTTGCATCAAATATCTTTTTCCACCCTTTCATTTTGAGCCTATTTGTTTCCTTTAAGGCTGAGTTAAGTCTCTTGTAGGCAGCATATAGTTGTCTTTTTTTTTTTTTTTTATCCATTTAGCCACTCTGTGTCTTTTGATTGGAGAATTTAAGCCATTTACATTTGAAGTAATTATTGATAGGTAAGGACTTAATAATGCCATCTTATTAATTGTTTTTTTGGCTGTTTTGTAATTCTTTTGTTTCTTTTTTCCTTTCTTGCCGTCTTCCTTTGTGAATGATGATTTTCTGTGGTGGTATGCTTTGATTCCCTTCTCTTTATCTTTGTATATCTCCTGTAGGTTTTTGCTTTGTGGTAACCATGAGCCTTACATAAAACATATTATAGATATAACATTTTATTGTAAGCTGATGACAGCTTAACTTTGAGTGCATAAAAAATTCTACCTTTTTATTCCTCCCCATATTTTATATTTTAGACATCACAATTTACATCTTTTATATTGTGATTGATTAGCAAATTATTGTAGCTATAGATTTTTATAATTATATTTTATGTGTTCTTAACCTTTATGCTAGAGTTAACTGATTAACACATTACCGTATTACAATATTGGAATATTTTGAATTTGACAATATACTTGCCTTTACCAGTACGTTTTATATGTTCTTGTGTTTTTGCATTACTTATTAGCATCCTTTCATTTCAACTTGAAGAACTTCTTTCAGCATTTCTTGTAAGGCAGGTGTAGTGGTGATGAACTCCCTCAGCTTTTTTGATCTGAGAAAGTCTTTATCTCTCCTTCATTTCTAAAGGACAAATTTGCCAGTTGTCCTTTGTTAAGTGTTCTTGGTTGACAGTTTTTTTCTTCTAACACTTTAAATATAGCTCATTCTCTCCTGGTTGCAAGGTTTCTGCTGAGAAGTCTGCTGATGGAGTATGGGGGGAGGGGTTCCTTTGTATGTGAGTAATTTTTTTCCCTTGCTGCTTTCTATAAATAAGCTTTCTGCCCCATTCTTCTCCCTTCTCTTTCTCTAATAATGCATAGATAGTTTCTCTTAATGATATAGCATAATTCACATAGGCTGTCTTCCCTGTTTTTCATTCTTTTTTGTTTGCTTCTCTGATGGGATAACTTCAGTTGACTTTTCTTGCAGTTCACTGATTTTTTTCTTCTGTTCGTCAAGTCCGTTGTTGAAGCTCTCTACTAAATTCTTCAGTTCAGTCATTGTATTCTTCAGCTGCAGCATTTCTGTGTGTGTGTGTTTTTTTTTTAATGGTCTCTTTTTTAGAGTTATCTATCTTTGTTTTCTTACAGTTCACTGAATTTCTTTAAGAGAGTTATTCTAATTCTTTTTCAGATAGTTCATAGATCTGTATTTCTTTGGGGTTAGTCACTGGAGCTTATTAGTCTCCTTTGATCCTGAATGTTTACCTGATTATCTGTGATCTTTGTATCTTTGCACTGGTGTCTATGCGTTTGAGGAAACTATCTCCTCTTCCAGCCTTTTGCAGCAGTTGTGTTGGGCTACTGATATGCTTCTTTGTCATGGCTGAATATCAGATATGCTGCATAGCTACCTGGCATCGCTGGCCAGGCTTCCTGGTTGAGTAGGGATGGAGGCTCTGGTCAGCAATTGGGCAGGACTAGTGACTTGTTTTCCTGTGTGGGGCTCTAGAACGGGTCCATGGCTGAGAGAGGTCAATAGCAAGGGACACAGACCTGGAAAAACTGCCAAGCAAGTTGCCCAGCCAGAAACGAACACCAATTCAACTCTGCAGATGAGCAGAACCACTGGGATCTCTGCTCAGGTGTCACCATTAGCAAGAATGCAAAGTGTTCATTGCTGTGAGCCTCATGCTCCCTTTTCCCATCTTTATCTGATTCCCAAAGTGATGCCCATTAGGCAGTATCTAAGTGGTTCTCCTGGTATGTGTCCTGGAATGCTGGGGAAACTGGATGGCCACCTTGAGATCTCCTTTTTCCACTAGCGTAACTGTAGGCCCAGGGAGATCCACTTGGTGCAGTGATATGCTGCCCTGGGAGAGGGACAATGCAGTCAAAGTGAAACTGTTCCTATTACCTTTCTTTTCTTTTTTTTTTTTAATACATTTATGTATTTTATTTATTTTATCTCTGGTTGTGGCGAGCGGGGGCTACTCTTCGATGTGGTGCTCAGGCTTCTCCTTGCAGTGGCTTCTCTTGTTGCAGAGCATGGGCTCTAGGCACACGGGCTTCAGCAGTTGTGGCATGTGGGCTCAGTAGTTGTGGCTCATGGGCTCTAGAGCGCAGGCTCAGTAGTTGTGGCACATGGACTTAGTTGCTATGCGGCATGTGGGATCTTCCCGGACCAGGGATCAAACCCGTGTCCCCTGCATTGGCAGGCAGATTCTTAACCATTGCACCACCAGGGAAGTCCCCCTATTACTTTTCTAATGTGGTTTTTCTTTTTTTTTTTTTTTTTTTTTTTTTTTTCTTGTTTTTGTTTTGTGTTTTGTTTTGGTTCAAGTGGGTGCTTCTAACTCATCCCTGGGTTCTGGGTTCTTCACAAAGGCATCTTATCTACTGATATTTGCTAGCTGCTCTCTCTGTGAAGGGAACCAAGTTGGGAATTACTTATTTTGCCATCTTGCTCATGTCTCTTATCCTTTTTTTCTTGATCAATACAGCTAAAGGTTTATTAATTCTACTGTTTTCTTAAAAGAAAAACAGATTTTGATTTCATTGATTTTCTTAATTGTTCAAGTGTTCTATAGTATTACAACTTTTCTTTACAGCTGATCTATCAATTACTAATAGAGAAGTGTTGAAATCTCCAAATGTATATGTAGGTTTGTCTGTTTCTTCTTTCATTTTTGTCAGTTTCACGTCATATATTTTGAAGTTCTCTAATTAAGTGCATTCACATTTAGGATTATTATGTCTTCTTGATGAATCAACCCTTTAACATTATGAAATACCCCTTTTTATCCTTAGTAGTATTACTTGTTGAATACTTGAAATACTTGTTGAAATACTTGAAATCTATTTTATCTCATTAATACAGTTTACATGGAATATATATATGTATGTATATATTTAAATCCTTTTACTATGAACTTACCTATGCCTTCTTTTAATGTGTGTGTTTTAAAATATTTGTTTATTTATTTTTAATTAATTCATTTCTTTTTGGCTGCATTGGGTCTTAGTTGCAGCACTTAGGATTTTCGTTGAGGCATGCGGAAACTTTCATTGTGGCATGCAGGCTTTTCTCTAGTTGTGGCATGTGGGTTTTCTCTTCTCTAGTTGTGGTACACAGGCTCCAGGGTGCGTGGGCTCTGTAGTTGTGGCGCACGGGTTCCAGAGTGCGTGGGCTCTGTAGTTTATGGCACACAGGCTCTCTAGTTGAGGCACGCAAGCTCAGTAGTTGGGGCACATGGGCTTAGTTGCCACACAGCATGTGGAATCTTAGTTCCCTGACCAGGGATCGAACCCATGTCCCTGCATTGGCAGGTGGATTCTTGACCACTGGACCACCAAGGAAGTCCCCCTATGTCTTTATATTTAAAGTGAACTTCTTTTGGGCAACTTATATTTGGGTTTTGCTCTTTTAAATCCAGTCTGACAGTTTCTATCTTTTAACTATATTGTTTTGTCCACTTACATTTAATGTAATTTTTGATATAGCTGGGTTTTGGTCATTAATCTTGTTGCTTGTTTTCTAGTTTTTCCTATCTATTTTTGTTGCACTTTTTCTCTATTAATTAACTAAATATTTTTTAAATGTGTTATTTAATCTTTACTATTGCATTATTAGCTATACCTCCTTGGTTTATTTATTTATTTTTTAGTGGTTGCTCTATAGTTTACAATTTGGATTTTTATCACAGTTTATTTTTAAATAAAATTTCTGCAATTTACCTATAAGATACTGTATTTCCTTTTCCTCCCTCTCATCCTTTGTTTATTATTGTCATAGATTTCTACTTCTTTATATATTGTAAATCCTATAAGACCTTGTTATTATTTTTGCTTTAGATGGTCAATCATCTTTTACCGAAATTTAAAAATAAGAAACAGTATATTTTATAAGTACACACACATTACCATTTCAGGTACTTTTTTCATTCCTTGATGTAAATAGATCCACATTTTCATCTATTATGTTCCTTATACCTGAAAAACTTCCATTAGTATTTCTCATAATGCAATTTTCCTGGCAAGTTATTCTCTTACCTTTTATTTGTCTGAAATTTTAAAATTTTACCTTCACTTTTGAAGGATATTTACATTGGATTAAAATTCTCCATTGGCAGGTTTTTTGTTTTTTTTGTTTTTGAGCCATGGCACCTGAAATATCAGAGAATATGATGCATCATGATAACTATATGGAGTTTAATGATGCTGGGTGTTGAAATGCCTAACCAAGAACTTGTGAAATGAAACTGGTGAGGTGGACAAAAAATAGATGATAGATTGCCTTATGTATATAATAACAAGCTTGCATGTTATGTCTTAGAACAGTGGAAAGTCACTGAGTAATTCTGAACAGAAATAGCATGATAAGATTTTTATTTTAGATAGGTCACTCTGGAAGCTGTATGGGATATGACTTTCACATAGGAAACCATGCTGTTGCATTTGTCCAAGTTAATACTACAAATATTATTTGGGGGGTGGGGAGGATTGCAGTTGTTCTAGAAGTGCCAAAACCTTTCTGCTGTATACGTTATAGATAATGAGGCCTGCAACTTGGGTAGTGGCATTTGGATGGATTAAAGACATATTGAAGAGATAAAATTAGCAAGGTTTGATACTTGGTTAAGTGTGAGTGATGAGAGAGGGACATCTGAGTATTACTCTCATCTTTCTACCTTAGTGAGTGAGACTGTAGACTCATCAGTACCACCCACTGAAATAAAGGTGGAACCTGTTTAAGTAAAGGAGTAATGAGTTCAGTTTTTTATAGGTTTAGGCTGAGATGTCTGTAGAACATCTAAGTGGAAATGTACAGAAGACAATTACAAGGCTAAAATTATTAAGAAAGATGTGGGCCGAATGTATAAATTTAGCAGTTATTCATAATAGTAGAGCCCCAGAGAACTGGCATAAATTCAAAAGAGCAGAGGGCTCAGATCTGCATACATTAAACCTAGTAATAATTTAAAGTTTAAGAATTGCCATATGTCCCAACTGCTGTTTTTTATAACTGTTATTATAGAATAACTATCAGTAAGGAATTGTGCACATAATAAAGCTTATTGAAGCAAGATGGTAAAGTTAATAAGTATTTAGACATGATAGTTGAATTAAGAACTCTAAATCTTAAAAGATACAACTTTAGGACAGATAAATTATATTTAGCTTTTTTCACAGTAGTAGACTTATGAAATTATTATATTAAGAGGTGATTCAGCATGAAAATATAAATACAGGATAGTTAGGAGCCCTCTGCTCTTTTAACTCCTCTCTCCTTGAGAGTAAGGATCATTACTTATTTTTGCATTCCCAGTTTCTACTATATACTCAGTTTTTATCTGTGGAACCATAGGCCTTTGAATACTAAATCCAAAAGGGGTACAACTTGACAATTAAATCTCTGTATCTTATGAATTAATGTCGTACTTACCTTTTGTTGCTACTGTGGATATTGAATTCTGAGCTTATATAAAAAAATCTGAAACATATGTTAAATTAAAGTAATGTAATATGTAAAATCATTTTTTAAACATGGGGAATTGATAAAGTAAATATTGAATTTAAAAATTTTTACAGCAATATTCCCTTTTGTGTTTCATCAAGCATGAGAAATGTCTGTAATTTAAATGTTAGGTCTAATAGATTTAGAAGTATCTAAATTAAAATCAAATTTTGAACACAGTGATTGAGTGTATGCCTAGTTATGCTTGGAGTGGACTGGTAGATTATGCAATGTCTGAAGTGGGGGAAAGCCCTACAATATTACTTTTTAATCTTAGCACTAATATTGTAATATGTTGTTTCAATTTCGTCTGATATTTGTATTAAGCACTAAATATATAATATGTTAATTCTTGTAATTACTCTATAAGTATGTAATATATATTTATGTATGTAGTTTTATAGGTCATACATGTATGATAATTTTTATACCTAATGAAAAGCAAAAATTGCCATTTACCCCTTTCTCCTACAATGCCATCTTCCTCAGACTGTCACATTTGACACATAGATTTCTAATCTGTACATTCACACATATAAATGTGTTTTTTTATAAAAATGATATCTTCCTATATGCTTTGCTTTTTAAATTTAATGTTGTATTTCTTTATATCCATGAGCCTGTTATGAACTCCATTTTGTACCTTTTATGTATTTGTCTATTCCATTTTAATCACTGCAGTTTCGTAATGTATTTGACAACTTGTATTTGAAATCCATGTTTGTCTCTTCTGTTTTAGTTACTGTAGCTTCCTTATATTTGACACTGTTTTGCATTTTCAAGATTTTTTCACCATTTTTGTACATTTCTTTCCCAAATAAACATGAGAAATATTTTTAAGTTTCCATAAAAATGTGTATAGGAATTTTGATGGTAGTTCATTGAATTTATAAAAAGGAACATAATACAGTCAGCCCTCTGTATCCATGGGTTCCACATCTTTGGATTCCACCAAGTACAGATGGAAAATATTTGGGAAAATAAATCCAGAAAGTTCCAAAAAGCAAAATTTGAATTTGCTGCACGGTGGCAACTATTTACATAACATTTACATTGTATTAGGTTTTATAAATAATCCAGAGATGATTTAAAATATATGGGAAGATGTACATAGGTTATGTGTGAATACTATGCCATTTAATATAAGGGGCATACATTCATGAGCATTCATCTCATGGACTGCTCCATGAGAGCATTCATGGATTTTGGTATCTGTGAGTGGGTCCTGGAACCAGTTCCCTGTGGGTACTGAGGGATGACTGTATTTCTCTCCATTTATTAAGGTGTTTATTATATCCATTGGTTTAGATTTGTTATTTCTTCATAAGGTCTTACTCCTTTTTAAAAAATTTCTAGGATTTTTGTTATTGCTAACTTGTAAACAGGATCCTTTTTCATTATATTTTCTAATTCATTATTGTTGAATCCAGGAAAGTCATTAATTTTTCTTAATGTAGATCTTATATCTGGCCACTTAAACATTTTTATTAGCTTTAACAGTGAGTCTTTTGAATTTTCTCTGCAGTCAATTGTAATTTCTCCAAATAATTCATGTTTTGGCTCTTTCTTTCCAATATTTGTACCTCTAGATTTATTTATTTATCTATCTTGTTTTGGCTAGGGTAGCCAATTAAAATCTTAGATATAATTAGTAATAGAGGGTATCTCAGTCTCAGTCTTGATTTTAATAGATATAATTCTAATGTTTTATCATTAGACATGATTAAATCTTATTTCTATTTTTTCAACTTATTTTTATGTAAATTACTAATGAGTATTGAATTTTATCTTGTTTTTTTTTTTTGGTATCTGCTGAGATAAAACTGCCTGAATTCAAATCTGTGATCTGCTGCTTACCAGCTTTATGACCTTGAGCAGGTTATTCTGTGTCTTGTTTTCCATAGCTGCAAAATGAGAAATTGTGATAAATTATGGAGTTATTATATATAAAGTATTTAGAATAGTGCCTGTCTTACACTATATGAGAGTTTCCCATTATTATTTTTTCTTTAATTTATAAATATGTAATTAATACATATTTGTTGATATATAGTGATATAAATAATAGATTTCTTAATGTTGAACTATCCTTACATTCTTTTTTTTTTTTTAATTATTTTTGGCTGCGTTGGGTCTTCGTTGCTGCCCGTGGGCTTTCTCTAGTTGCGGCGAGTAGGGGCTACTCTTTGTTGTGAGGCGCGGGCTTCTCATTGCTGTGGCTTCTCTTATTGCAGAGCACGGGCTGTAGGCGCGTGGGCTTCAGTAGTTGTGGCTCGCGGGCTCTAGAGCACAGGCTCAGTAGTTGTGGTGCACAGGCTTAGTTGCTCCACGGCATGTGGGATCTTCCCAGACCAGGGATTGAACCTGTGCCCCCTGCATTGGTAGGGAGATTCTTATCCACTGTGCCACCAGGGAAGCCCTATCCTTACATTCTTAAGGTAATCTTTGCCTGATCAGGAATAGTATTTTTTGGGGTGGGGGGGGAATGTTGCTATATTCAATTGGCTAGTATTCTACTTAGGATTTCTGAATTTATGTTTCTAAATACATTAAATTGGTTAAGAGGTTTTTTTGTTTGCATGTGCTGTTTTTTTTTTTTAATTAATTAATTTTTCTGCATTGGGTCTTCGTTGCTGCACACGGGGTCTTCCTCTAGTTGCGGCGATCGGGGGCTCCTCTTCGTTGCGGTGCGCGAGCTTCTCATTGAGGTGGTTTCTCTTGTTGTGGAGCATGGGCTCTAGGCGTGCGGGCTTCAGTAGCTGTGGCACGAGGGCTCAGTAATTGTGGCTCGCGGGTTCTAGAGTGCAGGCTCAGTAGTTGTGGCGCACGGGCTTAGTTACTCCGCGGCATGTGGGATCTTCCTGGACCAGGGCTCGAACCCGTGTCCCCTGCATTGGCAGGCGGATTCTTAACCACTGCGCCACCAGGGAAGTCCTGCATGTGCTGTTTCATCCAGTTTTTATATTGTGGTTTGTCTAGGCTCTTAGACCGATGAATATATTTCTTAACCTTGATCTTTTCAAAATCAAGTTTAATGAGAACCTGAACATTAATGCCTGTATAATATTATTTCTTGTTTTTTGGTTCCTATTTCGTAGTATGTTGAATAATGTCAGTAGATCAGTTTTAGGAAAGAATATTGCTATATTTTTCTAACCTTAGTATGTTATATGGAAACCAATAGAAAAATTCTGTCTTTTGGCAGAGTGAAGAGGTTCTTAATCAAGGTTTAAGGTTCTTAAGATTTTTGAGATTCAAATTTTTTTGAATTATTTTTTAAAACCTTTCTCTTATTGAAGACAATTAAAATTTATCCTCCAGTTGACAAAATTCTTCCTCTACTGCAAGAATCAAGGAATAGTGATTTCCTTAATGGATATCCTATTTTCTCTGTTATTCTGTTGCAGTTATACAGACATATAACTTATGTAAATTAGAAAATATTTCATAACTTTGGTAAAATGATGTATTGCCAACATAGACTAAAATATTTCAGTTGTGAGGTTTGAAATATCATGAATCTAGTCATTGTGATATATTTTTTATCCTTTATAAATAAAAATTATTTCTAAGCTTAGCATTATGTACATAATTCTAAAGTCAGTAGTCTTACATTGGAAATCTTTGATCAATGAAATATAATACAGTTTTAGCATATCTTATTAAAAGCCTAAGAGAAGTGGAATGTGTAGAGGTTAACAGAAGGGATAGACAACATGTCATTAATTTTGGTTTCATGTTCTGAAGAGAACTTTTATAGTAAATCCTATTTTTTCATAATTTGAGTAAGTACAAAATTGTCTGTTCTATCAAAGATCAGTTCACTATATTTGTGTGTCTATTTCTGGGTTCTCTACTCTGTTCCATTGTTCTATGTGTCTGTTCTTTTGCCAGTACCACACCATCCTGATTATGGTAGCTTTATAGTAAGTATTGAAATTGCTAGTGTGAGTTTTCCAATTTCATTTTCTTCTTCAATAGTGTGTTGGCTGTTCTGGGTCTTTTGTCTTTGCATACAAACTTTAGAATCCATTTTTCAATATCTGCAAAATAGCTTGCTGAGATTTTTATTAGGATTTTATTTAATCTAGAGATCAAGCTGGGAAGAACTGACATCTTCAGTATTCAATATCAATACTCAGTATTAACAATATTGAGTCTTCTAATCCATTGACACAGAATATCTCTTCATGTATTTAGATCTTTCACTTGTTTCTTTAGAATTGTGTAGTTTTCTGTATATGAATCTTGTGCATATTGTAGATATGTAGCTAAGTATTTAATTTTTTGTTGCTATTGTAACCAGTATTGTGTTTTAAACTTGAAGTTCCAACTGTTCTTTGCTAGTATATTGAGAAGCAGTTGTCTTTTGTATATTACTTCACTTTCTGTGACCTTGCTATACTTTGAGTCATTCCATGAGATTTTGTTTGTTTGTTTTTGTCTCTTTGGAATTTCCTATAGAGAAAATTGTGTCATCTGTGAACAAAGACAATTTTATTTCTTTCTTCCCAATCTCTATATCTTTTAAAAAATTCATTCATTCATTTTTGTCTTACTGCACTAGCTAAGATTTCCAGTATGATGTTGAATAAGAAGGGTGAGAAGACATACTTTCCTTGAAAGTTCTCAATCTTAGGGTGAAAGTGTCTAGTTTCTCACCATTAAGTATAACTGTAGGGATTTTTTCTAGATATTATTAATCAAGTTAAGCAAGTTGCCATCTATTCCTTGCTTGCTGAGAGTTTTAGTACAAATGGGAGTTGGATTTTTGTCAAATGGTTTTTATGCATCAATTTTTGGATTATATGCTGTTTTTCATCTTTACCCTGTTGATGTGATGGAATACATTGGTTGATTTTTGAATGTTTAACCAGCCTTGAATACCTGAAATAAATCCCACATGGTCATAATGTATAGTTCTTTTTGTGTTGGGTTGGCCAAAAAGTTCATTCGGGTTTTTCGTCTGTAACATGTTAATGGAAAAACCTGAACTTTTTGGCCAACCCAATACATTGTTGGATTTGATTTGCTAATATTTTGTTGAGGATTGTTGCATGAGAGATATTGGTCTTTATTTTCCTTTCTTGTATAATGCTGGCTTCCCAGAAAGAGTTAGGAAGTGTTTCCTCTGCTTCCATTTTCTAGAAAATATTGTGGAGAATTGGTACAGTATCTTCCTTAAATGTTTAATACAATTCACCTGTGAAATCATCTGGGCCTGGTATTTTCTAATTTGGAAGGTTAATAATTATTTAATTTCTTTATAAACTGTGTGAGTTTTGGTAGTTTGTGTCTTTTAAGGAATTGGTCCATTTCAGTTAAGTCATCAAATTTGTTGACTTAGAGTTGTTCATATTATTTCTTTATTATTGTTTTTCTATGTCTAAGGGATCAGTAGTGATAACCCATATTTCTGATACTGGTAATCTGTGTCGTCTCTCTGTTTTAGTTGGTTATCTTGGCTAGAGATTTATCAATTTTATTGATCTTTTCAAAGAATCAGCTTTGGTTTCTCTATTTTTTTTCTGTTTTAATTTCTTTGATTTCTGCTCTCATTTTTATTATTTCTCTTCTTCTTCTTGTTTTAGGCTTAAATTGGTCTTTCTCTGGTTTCCTAAGGTGGAAGCTTAGATGTTTGATTTTATGTCTTCTTTTTTAATGTATACATTTAATGCTATAGACTTCTTTCCAAGCACTGCTTTTGCTGCATCCCACAAATTTTGATAAGCTGTATTTTCATTGTCATTTAGTTCAAAATACTTTTAAAATTTCTCTTGAAACATCTTCTTTGGGACATGCATTATTTACAGGTGTTCTTTAATCTCCAAATATTTTGAGATTTTCCAACTATCTTTATGTTATTCATTTCTAGTTTAATTCCATTGTGGTTGAAGAACATATTTTGTATGATTCCTATTCTTTTAAATCTGTTAAGCTGTCTTTTATGACCTATAGTGTGGTCTATCTTGGTGAATAATCTATGTAAGCTTGAGAAGAATGTGTATTCTGCAGTTTTTGTATGTAGTGTTCTATAAATGTCATTTGGATCAAGTTGATTGATAGTGCTGTTCCGGTCAACTATATCCTTACTGATTTTTTTTTTCCTGCTTGATCTATCAATTATTGAAAAAGGGGTGTGGAGGTCTCCAATTGTAATGGTGGATTTGTGTATTGCCCCATGCTTTTCTATCAGTTTTGGACTCAAATGTTTTGATACTATTGTTAAATGCCTACACTCTAATTGTCTCCTTGGAGAATTGACCTCTATATTATTATGTAATATCATTCTTTATCCTGAGAATTTTCCCTTTTCTGAAGTGTGCTTTGTCTAAAATTAATACAGCTACCCCAGCTTTCTTTTGATTCATGTTAGCATGGTATATCATTTTCTATCCATCCCTTACTTTTAACTTAGCTGGGTCATTATATTTATAATGAATTTCTTATGTTCAACATACAGTTGGCTCTTATATTTCTATTCACTCTGGTAATTGCTGTCTTTTAATTGATGTATTTAGACCATTTATATTTAAATTGATTATTGATATAGTTGAGTTAATATCTACCAATTTTGTAACTTTCCTCTTTGTTGCCCTGTGTTTGTTTTCCTTCTCTTTTTCTCCTTTCTCTGGTTTTAACTGAACATTTTATATGATTCCATTTTATCTCTTCACATAGCTTATCAATTATGCTTCTTTTAAAAATTTTAATTGTTTCTCTTGAGTTTTAGCATAAAATTTTAATATAAAATATATTTAATAATATATATACATAGATAAATATATGTTTATATATATTTATAAATTTTTATATATGTTATAATTAATCTAAGTCCCCCTTCAAATAACAGTATCCTCCCTCATGTGTAGTGCAGGTACCTTATAGCAGCATACTTTCAATTCCTCATTCCAATCTCTTATGACAGTGCTGTACTTCATTCCATTTAACCGTTTACTATAATCACCAATATATTGTTACTATTATTATTCCTTTTAGGAAACAGTTACCTTTTGTATTTTTCAGAATAAGAAAAATAGATTTTATTTTTGCTTTATTTATTCCTTTTCTGATGCCTTTCCTTTATTTATGTAGATCCAAGTTTCTGACCTATATAATTTTCCTTTTCCCTGAAGAACTTCTTTTAAAATTTCTTTCAGTACAGGTCTGCTGATAATAACCTTCCTCAGTTTTTGTTTGTTTGAGAAAGTATTCATTTATCCTTCAGAGCTTTTGAAGAATAATTTTACTGGATTCAGAATTTGCATGGTGTCTGATCAGAAATTGCTGTTATTCCTTCCCTTGTTCCTCTAGAAGTAAGGTTTTTTTTGTTTTGTTTTGTTTTGTTTTTCTCTCTGGCTTCTATTAAGATTTTCTTTGTGTCTTTTGTCCTCTGTAGTTTGAGTCAATGTGCATAGGTATAGATTTTTTGGGTATTTATCCTGTTTGGTATTCTCTGAACTTCCTGGGTCTGTGGTTGGTGTCTGTTGTTAATTTTGGAAAATGCGTGGCCATTACTTCAAACATTTATTCTGCTCCATTCTTTCTTTATTCTATCTCCGGTATTCACATTACATATATGTTATACCTTCAGATATTGTTCCAGAGTTCATGGATGTTTTATTCTGTTTTGTTGTGTGTGGGGGTTCTTTTTCACTCTTTTTTCTCTCTGCGTTTCAATTTGGAAAGGTTCTATTGAACTGTCATCAAGCTCACTGTTTCTTTCCTCAGTGAGTCCAGTCTACTAATGAGATCATCAAAGGTATTCTACATTTCTGTTATACTGTTTTTGATTTCTAGTATTTCCTTTTGATTCTTAGTTTTCATTTTTCTGCCTATATTACCTATCTTATTTTCTATATTGTCCACTTTTTCCATTAGAGCCCTTAACATATTAATTATAATTATTTTCAATTCCCTCTCTGTTAATTCCAAAATTTGCATAATATCTCAGCCTAGTTTTAATGCTTGTTTGGTCCCTTTTAACTGTATTTCAGCATGTCTTGCCATTTTTTATTTAAAGCCAGAGATGGTGTATTGGGGAATGGGGACTGAGGTAAATAGACCTTTAATGTGAGGTAATAGGCATTCTGTCAATAATTGTTAATGGATGAATGAATGAATGAAGAATGTTTGTATTGTAAGGTCTAACTCTAAAATGAATGTTGTGGTTCTTTTAAGGTTTTTTACCCTTTGGAAAAAGCAAATGAACGTATTTTTTTCTTGTATGGAAACATTTTTAGTCTATGGAACATGGCAAACATTTTACTCTGTCAGTTGATTCAGCTTTAGAGCTGTACAGTGCCATTGTTACTTACCCAAACTAGTAATAAAAATACCATGCATGGTATTATTTTCCTGTTTTTTCCTATTTATACTAGATTTTATGAATCTACTATAAAATTTTTATATATTTTAAATTAGAACATATTGCTATTATTATTAAAATGCTACTCCATTACTGTCAGGGCCAGGAAGATGCCAAAATTATGTTACCTATTTGTCCACACACACATACATACACACACACACACATATGTATATATTATATATACAATATACATTTTCATATATAGGCTGTCACATATGCAGACATACTCCCATAGTAGCTAAAACAATGATAATAACATAAAGATGTTTTTTAGAAAAGTTCTTATAATAAAATCTAACAATTAAATTATTTCAGTGATTAAGTCTTTGCCATGACATGCAGTAATGACAAAAAATAGATTAAACCAGTCAGGTAATTACTGAATTAAGTGTCTGGAATTACAGAACAGAGTAGGTGTATGTATGTGTGTTATAGAAATAATAAACCTACTGAAGTAAAATTTAATCACTATCAACTTTAGGAACTTTGATAAGGCATTCCCTTCATTTTGCTGGAAAAACAGAAGTGAATTTGTAGGCAGACACCATTGTACTAATTGGTTGATATGAATTTCAGCTGCCATAAACTAATTCATTTACATTCTGCTCATAGTACAAGGAAGATTATAATAACAAAGGTTTCCTTGTTCCAGCTACCTTCCCTATCTTTGCCATGATTTCCCTATCTTCCCTACCTTTTCCCTACACACACACACACACACACACACACACACACACACAAATGCACATACACCTATACACCGCACCCAAAATCTTAGTATATCTCAAATAGCTTGTTTCCTCTGGTTCCTGGCATCTTTACAGTTAGATGAAAGGAAAAAAGTGTAAAGTAGTAGTAGAAAAGATGTAAATGTATTACAGTGATTTCATTGGCTTTGGAAACCTAACTTTCAAGTCAGAAATGTTTATACTAAATGTGAACATTGCTTTCTACACATATGGAAAGAGTCTAGGTCCTAGATTCCGTTAGGCACCCCCCTCGTTAAATATCTTCCTAAATAAGTTCAGAATCTTGAGTTCACTTAGTTTAGTAAATTGTATATAAAGCCCAGAAGTAGAAGTGAAATTCCAAACTCTGTTTTAGAAAACACATGAACAAATTGTAATAACTATCCTAGTGGGTAACTGTTAAATCTAAAAAATGTTTGCCAGATGTGGGTATAGAAGTTTCTGAATACAGCCCTTAAATTTCGTCTTTGCTTTTTTATAACAAGTGATTCATAGCCAAGATCAGTTATGAATAAGAACAGATCAAAGAGATTATAAGTGGAAAATAATTGTAAAGAAAGATGTCCCTTTTCTTCCTTTGTATTTTTCTGCTACAATGAGAAGGCTTAGTTTTGAGATTTTATAGTTGTCACAATTTAGACTATAATTATCTCATCACTTTTTGAAGACAACTTTAATCATATTAAAAAACATTAGGAAACTGTTCTTTTTTTCTGTAATTGTAAATGTGTTATCTTTTTGAAGAAATGATTGATCATCTACTGATTTTTTCTTTTAGTGGAGAATTTAAAAGTACATGTTCTATGTACTAGTGATTATTTAACAAAATGAAAGGCAGGGTTTAAAGTACCATAGTTATCTAACAAGAATAATGATAATATATTAGCAACATGGTAAAATTGATTGCTTAGACACAAAAATTCAATTAAGCATTTTAAGATTTTCCTTAGCTGTACAGATTTTGTTAGGTTTGAAAACATCTATTTTGATTTTTAAAAGAAATCCAGACTAAATGCATATTAAATTTATACTCAGTAGTCTATGTTTACTCTTTTTCATTTTTACAAATCTTCCAAAAGAACCAGTAATAATAGTGTACCAAAATCAAGAGTAAGCTGTTATTTTGTGATACAATATACATTGTATTACTTTTGAAATCTTAAGTGGTCATATAATATATGGTGAAATGATGTAAAATATAATCACAAATGAGCTGCCTCTTATATATCCTAAAAAATACAAAACTTAAATTCTCTCCTTATATATCTCTCCATATCTATCTATCTATCTACCTTCGTATAAAAGGAAATTTTGTTTTGTTACATATAGTTTCAAATGAAAAAGTATCAGTTTCATAGAAAACTATGTACTTTACTAAAAAAAGTATTCGAGAAAAGCGTGTGTAACAATAGATTAATATATATGATAGACTCTCCCTGAGTTATAGAAGCTTAACTTAACGAATAACCTTTAGTGCATAATCTCTCAGTCTCTGTATAGCCACCACCTTGTCTCTGACTGGTGATGCCATTTATTTTGACCCCAAACCTCTCCTCTCCCCCTCTTATTACTTTTTATATGATACTACATACTTTTAGTACATTATTTACTATCAAGAGAGGTATACATGTATGATACTTACCAAATTATGTCTCATGATTTACAGTTGATCAGTAGGTATTCTGTCAATGATGTACAATTTAATTGATTCCAGAGATTCACTGAGCACCTGCTATATTTACCTAATATAGAATGTATTGTGTATACAGTGATAATGAAGATAAAGGCTCCTCTCCTGAAGGAAGATGTCTTTTTATTCACTTTCTCTTTTCCTACTCTTGGTCAGTTTTCCAACTCTTGATCAACTGCTTCAAGAACATCTTCGAACTCACTTCTTTTTTTGTATCTTTTTTCTTCCAGTTTTATTGAGATATAATTGAATATAACACTGTGTAAGTTTAAGATGTACAGCATAATGATTAAACTTACATACATCATGAAATGATTATCACAGTAAGTTTAGTAAACATCCATCATTTCATATAGATACAAAATTAAAGAAATAGAAAAAAAATTTGTGATAAGAACTCTTAGGATTTACTCTCTTAGCAACTTTCATATGTAACACATGGCAGTGTTAATTATATTTATCATGTAGTTACATCCCTAGTACTTATTTGTAACTGGAAATTTGTACCTTTTGACCACCATCATCCAGTTCCCCCTCCCCCTACCCGCTTCCTCTGGTAATCACAAATCTGATCTCTTTTTCTATGAGTTTGTTTGTTTTTGAAGTGTAACTGACCTACAACACTATGTTAGTTCCTGTTACACAACACAGTGATTTGGTATTGTTATACATTTCAAAATGACCACCACAATAAGTCATTACCATATGTCACCATACAAAGATATTACAAAGTTATTGACTATGTTCCCCACACTGTACATTTCATACCCATAACTCATTTATTTTGGAACTGGAAGTTTGTACCTCTGAGCCAAAACGAAAAGCAAAACTGCTAGGTTGGGGTTATGTAGTGTTCGTGGTATATCTTTATGAAGGAAAATAAGAAAAACACAAATTTTAAGATTCAGACATAAAAGAGTCAGAACCATTTACCTACAGAACTTTTTGATAATACTTACAAGTACCTTTTAGTACTTCTTCAGTAACTTTCACTTATCTTTTCCTTTAGTAAACCTGCTTTTCTTTGAGTACTATTAATTCTACAGAAAAAAAATTAAAATGTATTCCACTTTGTTTAATTGTTAGTTCCAACAGTGTTGTCATATACTATTTTTCATTTCAGAGGCACAGTTTTAGCCTGTAAAATAGGTTAAATAGGCTTGTGTAGGCTACCCTGGACATAGAAAAATTTATATTATTATTTCTGGAGTAAAATGTTTCAAGGTTCCCAAAATTAGCTTTAAAACTTTAGAACTAAGTCAATTTACAAAGGCAAGTCAGCTATCTTGTATAATTGGTCTGAAAGGAAAATTTAATTGCTAAGTTTTAGAACAAAGTATTCTTTATATGTTCAGGTACATGTAATTCGCTATATATTTTCTTTTAAAATATTTTACTTTGAAATATTCTGTGTTTGTGTATGTATGTTTGTATGCATGTGTGCATGTGTTACAACAGGCATCCATGAGCACACCAATCAGATTTAACAAATGTTAGTATTGTTCCATTTTTGTTTTGGAGCTTTTATTGTTATTTTCAAAGGTTCCCTGTGCCAAGATCATGTTGCTTTAATTACCATAGTTTTATAACAGATATTGAAGTTCTCCCCTCCTTCTTCAAAATCCTCTTGGTTTTTTTCTGACCCTTTACTTTCCTATATTAGTTTTGCAATCTTAATGTCAGTTTTCATAAAAAATATATGATAGGATTTTAATTAACCTTTTTATTAAAATGGCGTTGATAGGTTAACAGGTGCTTTGTATGATTCCTGAGTGTTTCTCCATGCACTGAATGAACACCTGTTCTCATATGGGGTGAAGTCAAGAACCTAGGTTGCACTTTAGTGAGAGGGACCATCCAGGTAGGACTGTGCCCCAGAGAAGAGAAACCCTGCTGGATAGGGCAGGTGAAGAAATCAGGCCAAATGAATAGAGTGCCTTTTTCCCCCCTCTAATGGTATAGTTGTAATTCTTAAGATCCTATGTTATTTAAAATTATGTTTTTAAATGTTTACATATGAAAAAATTGATTAGCAACCAGAGTTTCAAACTCACTGCTTTACAATTTTTCCTACAGAAATTAAACTGCTAAGGGTTTTGATCAAACCTGACAAACCTAATTGCATCATCTTTTTCTTTTTAACCACACTCCACAGCCACTGTCTTCTCTGTCCCTTTTCCTTGACCTTATATTTTTGCCTAGAGCAGCACAATGCATAAGCATCAATAGTTCTTAACAAAAGCACACAAAACCATGAGTAAAATAACACTCTAATAAAGCAACTATGTGTTCCTATGCCATAGTCACAAGCTTTTGTTTTCTAAATTGGTCTAGTTCCCAATACCTCCTGCTATATAATCAACAGGATCTATTTAAAGTAAATTATGTTAACTAATTAATTAAGCACATCATATCCAATTCACTTTGTGAGAACTTTACTAGTTTAGTCTGCCAGCAGTGTTTAGATAAAAGTTCAGTCAGGAAATTGTCAATATCAGGGAAGTCCTGTAGATAGCTGTAAGTGTGTATCCCAGAGGGTGAAGCATAAGGGAACCTGGGCCACATACCCAGAACTTTAATACCACTAAGCCCAATGGAATCCCTGATCAAAAAGAAGTGGACTACTGGTCAAGGTCTCAGAGTCTCAGGAGTAGATGAAATAATCAAGGAATTCAGTTACTAAAGATTTATGTGCAAGGTAGTGTCTTTTTCACAAGAAGTAGGACCAGAGCCCAACAACTACGATTACCTCAAAAACTAGAACTGAACTGGACCAACAACATGCCATATTTATTGCTGTTCCACAAAGCTATTGGCTTCAGTCTCTGTATATTCTCCCTAATGGTGAACAAAGTTAGTCCCAGAACCCATGAGCAGAGTTGAGCCTTCCTGTAATTGTGAGTTATATAACTCTAGTTATGGTAATTTCAAGAACAAGTGCAGAAAAAAATTAAGTTCATTGCAGTGAATATGGAGCGTCAGATTCTATGGATTCCATGCTTTATAAGAGAATGTTTATTAGATCTGCATTTTAACCTTGTGAGTCTCCTCAGTTTATCCAAGTTAAATCTCAGCTGATAGATTTTTCGTTCACTTCACTAACCCTCTAAGTGTTCATCTCCAATTATTAAACTCTGATCAGATGTTAAGTACTGTGAATAAAACAAAATATTAAAAAAACCTTTCTGCTTAGTGAAGTAACTAGTATAAATAGATCCCTGTGTCAAGCCATACATAAGCTTAAGATGTATTATTAACAGTCACTTGGGAAGACAGTTTGGCATTTTCTTACAAAGCTAAATATATTCTTACCATAGGATCCAACAATACCGACATGTAGAATTCAAACCATTACAGGTTTTAGGACATATGATAGAAGTAAGACATAAAGAATACTAACCATTAAGTATATGATTGACCAAATTAACTACATTAAAATTAAAAACTTAATTGAAAAACACCATAAAATGAAAAGATAGGACACAGTGTAGGAAAAGATGTTTGCAAATGACATGCAGCTGATGTAAAGAACTCCTACAAATTAAATATACAAAGTACTTGAACATTTTACAAAGGAAGAAATCCAAATGCTTGATAAACATATATGTCAAAAGATGTTCAATCTGATTAATAATCAGGAAAATATAAGTTATATCCACCATGATCAGCACAAATTTAAAAGTCTGAAAATACCAAATATTGGTGAAGATGTGGTACAACTGGAATTCTTATACACTATAGGTGAGAATGCAAATTGGTGCAACCACTTTGAAAAGCTGTTTGGTATTATCTAGCAAAGTTGAAATTTTATCTAACTATGACCCAAGAATTTATTTTCTACAAATATCCCAGAGCAGTGGTTCTCATATTGTGGTCCATAGTCCCTGGGATTCCCAAAGCACTTTCAGATTAAAACTACTTTCATAGTAATACTAAGACTTAACTTGTCTTTTTTTCTTTTTAAACTGTGTTGTTTACTCTGCGCAAAAACAGTGATGGGTATGTACTGGCACTTTAGCATGAATCAAGGCAACCATACTAATAGTCATTGTATTTGTCACCATCATGCCAGTTTCACTTAAGAATGTCTTTGATGAAGCAAAAGAATTATTAATTTTATTAAATCATGACCCTTAAGTACATGTCTTTTATCAGATCATCTGTATCACAAAATGGGAAGTATGTAAAGCACGTTTTGCTCCATATCTCAGATGAAATAGCTGCTTTTTCCCTGGAACACAATTTTTTTTTAAAAGAACAAATGAGAAGGTATGAGTTGTTGGCAGAAATTCACTTGAAAAATGAACAAATGAGCTTATTGTTCAAGGAAAACAACCAACATTATTTATTGCCAATGATAAAATTTGAGCTTTTGAGCAAAAATTCAAATTTAGGATAAGTTCCAGCTGTCAATATGAGCTTGACAGCTTCCTAATGCTTAAAAGACTTTTCCAATGAGATTGGTGATATTGATGAAACAGGATACAAAGAGATCACTGATAATGGATTCAGAATCCACATTGCAACTAACCTTTAAGAAATTACTAGTTGTCAAGTTTTCTTGTAGAATCAAAAAAATCTATCATTATCTGAAAGGGCTAACGAAAATACTCTTCCCTTTTCTAACTATACATTAGTGTGAGGCCAGATTGTCATCATATACTTCAACCAAAACAAAATACCACAATAGACTGAATGACAAAGGAGATATGAGAATCCAGCTATCTTCTAGTAAGCCAGACATTAAAGAGATTAGCAAAAATGTAATTAAACAATGCTATTATTCTCACTGACATTCTTTTGTTTGGGAAGATTTTTTAAATTAAAATGTTTATTTATGTTAGCATGTATTGGGTTTATTATTACTTAAAATGAATTAATAACTATTTTAAAAGTTTCTCAGTTTTAATTTTTATTATGATAAATATCACCACATACACCCTCATAAACAAAAGATCTTTGGGGTCTTCAATATTTTTAAGAATGTAAAGGACACCAAAAGTTTAAGAAGCTGTTTTAGAGATACTCTTACATATATGACCAGGAATTATGTTTAAGAATGCTCATAGCAACATTATCCATAGTAGCCCCATATCAGGAACCACAGCAAATCCTTCATCATAGAATGGATAATTAAATGGTGTATTTATAAAGGAAATCTATATAGCAGTGAAAATGAGTGATGTATATAGCTAGACGGCTCAGCAGAGATGATGCTTTCTAAAAAACTGTTGAATAAAAGAAGCAAGTTTTAAAAGAATATATACAGTGTGATTCCACTTTTATAGATTTCAAAACCAGGCAGAGTTAACATATATTGTTTAGAGATGCATAGGGAATGATAACCACAGAAGTCAAGATAGTTCTCTCTCAGGGGAGGAAGAAGAATATAACTGTTAAGGTGAATACAGGAGACAAGCTTTTATTATTCTGAAAATGTTGTACTTCTTAAATTTGGTAAGAGATAACATGGATGTTTGCTTTATAATTATTCTTTAAAATGTAAATATATGTTTTATTCTCTCTTAAGTATGTATGATATAAAATATCATATATTATGAACATAAGAGAATAAATTAACCTCAGAAAAACAAAACAAGAAAATATAATTAAGAAGTATGACAAGGGAGTTAATCTGACTGGTGACCAGTTTCACTTGTGTTATATGCATTGCCTGCTATGAAACTCAAATAGAGTCACATAGAGTCAATAAACCATCAAACTTTTACATTATTTTTAAACAAAGCTGAAGTTTATCTTGAAGCAATTTTTGTTAGAATGATTCATAAGGTCTCTATTTCTTGAGTTCTTGTTCAAAATGATTTTATACTCAGTTTGGCTGGATGCAAGATTTTTCCTAGGCACTGCTGTATTGTGTGCTGGTGTTAAATGTCACCATGGAGAAATCTGAAGTTAATCTGATTGTTTTACTATTACAGGTAATTTGTTCTTTTGCCCTGATTGCCCAAAATATATTTTATTTTTGATGTCCAGTAAGTTTACTAGGATGTGACTCAGTGTGGATTCACCTGTGTCAGTTTTTCCTAGTAGAATAGTTCACATTTGATGAGATTTTAGCCATTTTTGTTTCTTGAAATTTTTCTTGTATTTTTAAGTCACTTTTCTTTCTGTTTATTATTTTGATTCTTCTCTTTGGGGACAACAGTGATATATATATTGGATTCCTTTACTTTGATCCTTTTAAACTCTTTGTACAATTTTATTTTGCTTGCTCTTTTTACTTCTATGAGGAATGTTTTCAGCAGTTGCCCTTTTTTTTTTTTTTTTTGCTACCTCATCATGGTCTTTTTCCTGTGATGGTTTTATTCAAACCCCCCCCCCCCACATTTATTTCCTCTGACAGTTCATGCTTTCATCTCTCATCTTGCCGTATCTTCCCTGATTGCTTGTATCTCTGCGTTAAATTCTTATTTTTATGAAATGATGGCTCTGTTAAGTTTGAGTTCATATGTGTCCAATTTTTATCTTTCCTGTAGCAATATTTTTTTCTGCCAAGTGTCCCTCATCTTCTGTTTGTATTTTCCTGTTCTTTTTTAAAAAAATTATTTAATATATTCTAGACATACTTCTTGTTCCTTTTGAATCACACATCTTTGAATGAGTTTGATTTTTCTGGATGAACTACTTGTAGAAGGTTTATGTTGGGTAGGCACCAGAGCTACTTTCTCAGCAGGAATTTATTACTGATATACAGTATTGTATGATTCAAGTTCTTTAACCGTGTATTTCTTTAACAACTGCTGGCAAGGTAGAATCTCTCTTTCACCTTTCCTCACTGACAGACTGATTCCTACAAATATGGTTTTTATGACTCCCCAGTTAGCCCCATCTACTCTTCCTCTGACAGCTAGAACAAGGGTGTATATTCCAACAGTTTGCACCCTTACACCAATTGCTTATGAGAAAGTATTGTTGGTTTTGTCCCTCAGATTGTTGCACTTAACTTTGGAGAACATGCTCTACTCGTTTTAGCTTAGATCACTTCTTGTTGTCCCCTCTGTGTGTCTTTCCACATTCCTCTGATTTTTCTGTATTCAGTCATCCTCCCACATACATTATGATATGGTGGTTTATGGTTTTAGAAGTTTCCTACTTTTCATTAAATGTAAAGTTTGTGTTTCTTTTTTCTTATTTTTCTTATTGCTTTTGGGTGATATCTTAGAGGAAAAGGGAAAACTTTTTACTCACAATGTAGAAATAAGAGTGTCCTTTAAACTTTTGAAATAGATCAGAAGTACTAAGATATGAGAAAGGGAATTTCTGATCTTTCATTTGTTTCCCCTGGGAGATTTAGTTGAAAATCTTCAACATATAATTTATTTCCTGGGAAATAACTTACTTTGTTTTAATAGATTTGGGGCTTCATTTTCTGAAAAATTAAGACTAATTTTGAAGTACTTTAGTTTCAGGATTACTTAGCTTTCCATAATTGGGTATGTTATCCTAATCAACTACAAACTTCTCTCTCATTGAGTTTGAGGTTTGATTTTACCTTATTTATAAGCTAATAAGTTAGCTTATTACCGTTGCATGGATGCTAGCAAAAGACATGAGATTCCTGGATCAGAGACTTCAGCACAGCAAGCAGCATAAGCATCAGCATATTTATTTTGGTTCCTTTTGGCCCCAAATCCCAAATGGGCAACACAGTATGGCCCAGATGAATGCCACACATGTAGTGGGTTTGCATCAAAACTGAGAAACACCGAGCTTGGGAAATCTAATACTTTTATAGCAAGTAGTAAGTAAACGTGCTTTGTCCAGGGGGAGATGTTACCTCATTTCCTAAAGTTGTCCTGAGGAATGGCCTGGGTTAAGAGCAGGCCTTGCAGACTTGGCATACTCAGCAAAATGTGGGGGAATCACAAGAGGCCTAAGGAAGACTTTCTCTCCCGATTTTCTCTCTTTCTCTAACCCTCCACAAATGAGAATCATTGCCTAATCTATTAATTTTATTAAAATTAAATGATTAATTTTATTAAACACATAAAACCAACCATGGAAGTATTCTCTTGTTATCACTATTCACTCACTGGGGTGGGCACCAGGTTCACCAAACTCTCTTTTGTTCTTTTTTTTTTTTTTTTAAATTATTATTTTTTAACTCAAGAGCAGAGAGTTGAGTTTATTTTCTATCTATCTATCTATCCTTATTTCTTGGCACAACATCATTATCAGTCCCAGCAAGGCCCCTTTTTGTTTCATATATGTGTGTATATTTCTATATTCCTATTTTTCATTCCCATTTCTTCCCTCCCATAGATAACTCCTTTAATAAATTTGATATCTATATTTGAATTCATATGTATCCTTGCAGAATATTGCAGGTTGTTTTATATATGCCTGTGTTTATTTTTTAACTTTTTAAGTTTGAAATGTTTTCAAACTTATGGAAAATTTGGTACAGTAGAAAGATTTCCTATGTGTCCCTGAGTCAGATTTAAAAATTGTTAATATTTTGCAACATTTCTTTCTCTCTTTTTGTATATGTACATGTATTTTTTTCTGTACTATTTGAGAAGAAGTTGTAGACATGTCCCCTATCCCTAACTATTTCAGCATCTGTTTCCTGAGAAGAAAAGATAATCTCTTACATAAGAGTATAATTATCACATTAGAAAGTTTAACATTGATACACTACTATTATCTGATATATAGTCCTATTCAAATTTCCTCACTTGTCCCAGCAATATTTTTATAACCTTTTCCCCCTCCAATCCAGTTTCTGTTGCATTTGGTAATGTCTCTAAAGTCTTTAATCTGGAACAATTCCTTGGCCTTTCTTTGTTATTTGATAAGATATATGTAATTTTTGTTTGCATGTATGATATAGTGCTATAGACCTTGTTCCTTTTCTCAATTTTTTCAGTGTTTTTAAGATCTACCTATATTTATGTGTAGACATCTATCTTGTTTGTTGCTTCCAACTTCTGCTTAGTATTCCATAATATGCATCTGCCAAAGTTTATTTATCCATTCCCCAGTGATGAATACCTAGATTGTCTTCAACTCCTTGCTATCATAAATAACTCTGTCATGAACATCCTCATACATGTTCCCTTTGGGAATATTTCTGGGATATCTCTCCAAGAACAGGATTGCTGGGTCATAATGTTTCCTCTATTTAATATGACCAAATACTGCTGAATTGCTCTCTGGAACTGCTGCCTGACCACACTATAACTGTTGTGTGCTAAGATCCCAGTTTCTCTACACCACTGTCAACACTTAGTCCTAGGTAGCATTCTAATTTTTGCCAGTATGATGGTTTAAAGTAGACTCGTTTATTTTCTCTAATCACTAGTAAGTTTCATTTCTTTTGACAAACTCCTCACTGATAGAGTTTCCTCAGGAAGGAGCTTATCTGTAATATATATGTGTACATATATACATACACACACACACGCACGCACGCACGCACACACACACACACACACTCTCTCTCTTTCTCCAGCTTGGTCAGTGTATTAGAGGGATCTTTTGAAGCTGATGTCATGAACGGCAATTGTAAACTCCCATTTCACTTTGTGTCACTGTCAGTGAACTAGTTGACATTGGTCAGGTCATTTCTGGGTTGTCTTATGTTTTAAATATAAGCTGCAAAAGTATACATTCTCTTAGACACCTGAAACTGAAATCCTTAAGACAGCTATCTGCATCTGACACTTAAACTATAAGGATTGTAAGTAGAACTAGAATTTAATACTTGAGTTCATTAGTTTTTAAATCGTTTCCCTTATATACTTCTGAATTTTTTTTAACATCTTTATTGGAGTATAAGTGCTTTACAATGGTGTGTTAGTTTCTGCTGTATAACAAAGTGAATCAACTATACATATACATATATCCCCATATCTCCTCCCTATACTTCTGAAGTTTTAAAAACTATGTACCCTATTGTTTATTTTTCAGCTGATGTCCAAAATTTTTTGTCTGACTAATTGCAAAGGATAGAATTTCTAGAGTACTGCAAAAATTAGTATGTAAAAAATAAAAACCTCCTTTAAATATACCTGATTGAATGTAAATACCATAGCAATTTGGTAACCATCATTATGCATTTTAAAAATACACTAACAGGGGACTTCCCTGGTGGTCCAGTGGGTAAGACTCTGTGCTCCCAATACAGGGGGCCCAGGTTCGATCCCTGGTCATGGAACTAGATTCCACATGCGGCAACGAGGATCTCACGTGCTGCAGCTAAGACCCTGTGCAGCCAAATTAATAAATAAATAAATATTTCTTAAAAAGATTATTAAAAAAATACACTTAACAGCTTCTTATTTTATAGCCAAAATTTGCATCTTTTTTCCCTCCTTTAACTCAATATGTCTGCTCTTCCTTTCCCTCCCAGAATATCAACCCTAATGTATATTTTAATATTTCTTAATATACTTTTAAAATATGTTTTTATGCTTAAAAGTATTTTTAATTATATCAAATATCTCTGTAACAAAACAATTTAAGTTGTAATTACATTTTTTAAATTTCCTGTGATCATAAAAATTTTTTTTCTGAATTATATGTTCATTACATTACAACTATTAGTTAATAATTGATTAGAAGAATATATACATATTATGAATTTTAATAATTAAATATAAAAATAAAGTTTCTGTTAGAAGATGTATCTTTAAATGTATATTTTCAGTTACTGCCGTTACTTCATTACTGCTAGAATGAGGCAGGATTTCAGCACCAATTCAATTTATTTTGTTTCTATAGATGTGAATGTTGAGAAAATTGGATCACATAAGTAAATAGATAAGATGAAAGGAATTTATTATAGAAATATCACTCTGTTCTTTGAGCTCCTTTTGAATTCTTTGTCAAAACGTAACCATGGTGATCTATCATCAAATTTTTTAACAACCCGTCAGCTGTTAATTTGATTATATCTTCCTATAAACTTGTTGAAAACAAGAAACTACGTATGTTATTCAATCAATAAAGTCATTCTTTTTCTCAGTGCTGACCCTAAATGTTTCCAATTGTCTCTTTCCTTGACACCCATTTTTTTATAGCCAAAGGCAATGAACTATTGTAAAATTATGGATGACTGAAAGATAAGTCTTACTTTTATAACGTGGGAGAAATATGATTTCAAAAGAAGCTTTACTTTTTTTTTAGAAAAGAGTAAGTAAGGAAGTTGGGAATCTCAAAAGTGATTTTCTGAAAGCTATCTGTGCCTGCCTACAACTATCTTAATATTACTCAGAGATTTGTATGAGACTACTGCTAAAAGGAAATAATATTTTTTAAGCTATCAGTATCATCATTTGAAAAGAATCATAGTGTAATCACATCGTAGCATCAACCTTTGAGAGAAATGTAGAGTATTAAGTTTATTGAATTATAAATTTATAGTAAGGAATTTTTAATGTAAATCTATAGCTGATTGTTTTCACAGAATATATGTCTAAGTCAACAAACAGTAAATTCTACCATTATGTTCCTAGAAGAGGTTGACTTGAGTGTGTTGATGTCAAACACAAGAAGACTAAGTATTGATGTTCTTGGAAGGTTATTTGGTTATTTGGAAGGGCTCTCATATGATTCTCTTCCTTTGCTTATGTTAGTCCCTATACCTGAATTATTAGTTCCTCCTCCCTCCTCCCGCCATACACGGACATATTATATGTCTTTATTATAGCTCTTTTATATTGTATTTATGAAGGCCAGTTAATTCACCTTCCTGAACATGTCTCAAATCTAATCCCACTTCTCTATGCCGTGCCCTAGTTCAGACCTACATCATTTCTTAATTGGTTATCATCTTCTCTCTGCGCTCCCTGGCTCTATTCTCTTTCCACTCTATTGTTTCCACCACAGAATTACTATAATGATCTGTCTAAAATACAGGTCAATTCCACATTTTCCTACTCAGAAATCTTCAGTTGCTCCTTCTGACAAATCTTCAAAGTCTGTACACTGCCAAAAGTATTGATATTTACTTTCATTTATTATCTTGTCATTATCTGTTCTCAACTATCTCTCCAAATTTTTCTCCAGCAACTATTCTTATCTGTATTATACTCATGTCACACAAATTACTTATTCCCTTGAACACATATCATGGTGCATTTATTAGAATGTCACAGTGGACACAATAAGGATTTTTTTAGTGATTTTCACCTAAACTTCTGGCTACTTGTGCTGAAAGGCTTAAATTTATTCATATGCAGTGGATAGATCCTTTACAGAAAAATTTTATGATTTATCATTGAGATATGTTTTTAAATCACATTGATAACACTAAGCATGGCTACAGGACACAGGAAAAAATGACAAAGAAAAGCTTTAAAAAATCAGGGAGGCCATGGTAAAGAAAAGGCTATATTCATAATCCTTAAATGTATCAGGATTTTTCAAAAGGTGTTTTGAAGACACATACACACACAAACATAAATTACATAATGTATTTAATTCTCCTTTATCCATATTAATAAGAAAAAGGACTTTTATGTTTGACCTATAACCTAGAACTCTGGATCATAACTATCTTTTCATAATTCCCTTTTGGATTCAGCAAGTGAAGTAGCTTGAACTCTAGCATGTTAGAGGTAGGTTCTACTAATAATTTCAACACTTATTAACTGTGTGATCTTTAATAGGTTAATTACCTTTAGTAAATCTCAGTTTTTCTCATTTATAAAGTTAGAATTAATATATATCCCCTCTCTGTTCAAGGAGAGACTGTATCATATGAAATAACATTTGAGAGTATATGATAAATTTAAAGAGATTTAGAAATATATTGTATCATTGAATTATTCCTTAATCTCTTTAACATCAATTCTATATTTCCTTAGAGGATCTGGTCTATCTTGATGGAAGCCATATGTTGATAAGGCTAATAAATGATCAAATAAGGAAATAAAGGATGTATTGAGGGTTTGTTTGTTTTATTTTTTCTTATTTTTTTCTTTTATGTTTCTTATGTTTCTTCCTTGTTAAAACAGTTTTGGTATGAACCATGATGGAATTGGAAATTCTTGTGGGACGAAAGGTCATGAAGCAGCAAAACTTATGGCAGCTCACATTACTGCAAATACCAATCCCTTTTCCTGGTCTGCCTGCAGTCGAGACTATATCACCAGCTTTCTAGAGTAAGTAATCTCTGGAGAATGATGATGAATTGCTCCAGAAGTAAGCCATTGATAGAAGCCTAATATGTAGTGCTTCAAACTTTGCATAATGAGTAACTTTTATAGGGCCCAGTGTTCCCATATTTCAGGCTGTTCCCAAAATACTTTACTATATCATTGTGGCAAATTTTCTCCTGCATACTCAAACAGAACACAAACTGAACAGATTAGGGGAACTGAAACGAGGCTGTAAAAGGGGTTGATGATGTGAGTGTTAGAAATGTTAAATAAATGGGAAGCAATATCAGAAAGAATTTAGATTTATATAATTTAATAGCGCATAAGCCAAGCTTTAATTCAGTGATTACATATTTCATTTTGTTGGTAAAAAAACTAAGTTCTATAGGAATGCCAAAGTATCTAATAGTAACAAACAACAACAACAAAAAACCAACGCCCAGGAAATGAAAATGAGAAAATGAAAATTTGTCTTTGAAAATTTATTATAGTGACTCATCTTTTCTACAGTTTGAGAACTTCTTTGCTGGTCCTTTAACATATATTCCAAGAGTCTAGTTATTTAAATATGAAGAATATAAATTAGCTCAGGTATAACTAACTATATTTAGGAAAGCAGATGTTTTTCCACGTGTCATCTGCATAGGGCTCCAGGATTAGACTTTGGAAACTGATAGACTTAGGTCTAACTTCCTAACAGTGTGACCTTGGACATATTACTTAACTTTCCTAATATTCAGTGACCTCATTTGTTGAGTGAGTTTAGGTAGTAATACACACATCATCAGGTTGTCATGTAAATAATTATGTATAACACTGTAATGTATATAAAACACTTAATAGACGTTCATTAAGTGGTATATTATTTTTTTAAATAATATCGAGGTTTTAAGCACTATTGCTCTATCATTACCTTCAACTATTTTGTGCCATTTTTTTCTGAGAAGGAGAGATTAAATACTTTGTGAAAAAGTGAGTCATACATAAAGTACAGGCAAGCAACAAAAATTCTTTTTAAAAATTGTCTTTGTTCAAAGTTCACCTTAACATGATTATAGTGTAAAGTTTTAGAAATTCAGATAGGTTATGTAGGGCAACATTATTCATTAAAATTTTGGTTCATATCTGCTAATAGCCAGATTATATTCTTAAAACTTATAGTTACATATTTTTAAAAGCCCCAAACAAGAGATTTTCAATTACCTAGCACAATGCTTTACTCAAAGATCAAAAGATAAATGTTTAAAATGGGCTCTTTTGAATTAATTAATGTGATGATGAAATTGAAGGAATTGGAAATTTATTTTAGAAGGTAGCTCTTCTGAATAGCCATACTATAACCTAACAATTTTTAATGTTAGTAATAGATAAATTATAACACTGTACTTGCCTTGTGCCAAAACTGGGTAAGTGGCTGTAAAGATAGACCACAGAGAATTTGTTTGACATCTTTTGGTAGTTATTAACAGAAAGCACTAGCAATATCATTTTCTGAGATGTTTTTAGCGAGATCATATAACCTAAATATTAAACATTGTTGAAGATCTACTCTCCCCAGAAATCAAGCCAGTCTGGAATTTCTCCCTTGACTTGGCTCATGTTTTTATAATGGAATCTTAGTGTCTACCACCAGAAAGACAAACTGTATGCATGCTCAGTATTCCTGTGCATTTTTGAAGGCTTTCCTCCGCTTGCTTTTTTTTTTTTTTTTCCCAAGTACCATTTCTCTCTCCTCTATCCTGTTTCTATTGCACAGCCCATTTGCTAGGACAATCTCTGTATACTAAATACAAGGACCGGTTTTGATCTCTTGCCAGACCCTGCCTAGTTAAAGCTCTATGAAGGCCTTTAAACTCCAAAAGGGAATCCCTAAATTGCTGATAAAATACAGTCAAGAAATCACCACTGGTTTTGTCAGAGATGTAAAATTATTGCAATAAAGTGTTCCATTGAATTAATTGAAAGAATTAATCCAAAAAGCATTATGTAAGCCTTATTGCCTCTTTGCATTTTCTATGTGTAAGCATGATTAGTGTTGACAGGGCTGTAATGGGTTTAATTATCCTGTATTTTATAAAAATTTTTCAGTTGTGCATCCTCATGGGAATGCTCACAAAGTTAAAGCCATTAGTAAAAGATAGATGTGAAAGACAATGGGTAGAGATTTTGGGGAAAGTTGGTGCTTTTTTTTCCCTTTTTTAATAGTAAACTGAACAACTCTGATTGTAATCTGACCAAGCAATAAAGTTTTTTAAACACAAGGCCCTTTAAAAAGGTCAGTTCACTGGAGCACAAAGACATAATAGTAACTTTCTTGAATTTCTTTTTTCCTCTTTATTAATGCAGTGGACTTAATTGCTTTAACAGCTATGTGTGATATTTTTAAAAATACAGTGATATTTTGATCAGGGATTGAGATTACATTTATGTTTTATAGTTGGCTCAAAAAGAGTCATAACATTTTATTTTAGTTTCTCTTCTCAAGAAAAAGAAATCCTGAAAGATGAATTGTTTAGGAACTGCAGCCCAGCCAACAGAATGCATACTTTTCTCTACTTAGTGACTGTATAGGCCAAAGATGATGGTGGATTTTAACAATGAGCTTTCTATGATTTATAGAGATTCACTATTCACTATGTTCAACTGAAAACAGTTTCATGGCCTTTAAATGCCAATAGAGTAAAAAGTCTCTCGTGTCATTCTGAAACACTAGGTGCTATTGATCAGTCAGGAGATGGTGTTTACCAACTCCCAATATTTTTTTTCAGATTTCTTAAACTCGGTGATTCAATAAGTGGTTCATGAATCGCCCAGAAGCCGTCCTGATTAAATAATAAAGAACCCATTACCGTTAAAATGGACGTGTTATGCCAGCTTCTGATGTTTTCGACGACGGCTTTGCAGGTAGTGTCCTTCCTATCTGCCTGCGGGACTTATTTATTTATTTATTTATTTATTTATTTATTTAGAAACTAGAGAAGATGAACCTGGTGTTATGGCTCACACTCACTGATGTCTGTGGGCTAATTTACCAGGCAGTGGAAGGCAGCCAGAAGTAATTTAGGCCAGTTTTTCATACATTTTCCACCACTCAGTGGTAGTACAGAGTAATTTCATATAGTCTTCAAAAATCCTGGGGCCTCTGTGAAGCAACTCTTGCTCTATTTAAATTAAAGTCTGTTATATTGTTTGAACTGTCAGAGATCCATAGCAAAATTTCCTACAGTTCCAAATTAAATACAGAGTAGCCATTTTCACAGAAAGGATGGAAGCTGAAAAAAAAGAGAAGCAACATTATGGTTGAAGATGAACTAGGAAGAAAAGTAGAGCTGCAAGAGAAGTGATATAAGATGAACAGGACAAGCAAGGTGCTTACAATTCCTCTATAGCAATTACCTTTGAAAGTCGCTATCAATAATTTATTAGAGAGAAAACAAATTTTATAGTTGGGACCTCTTTTTTATGTGGAACCCCAAAACAGCTTAGCAAAACAGATTTCTCCTTCCATTTATCTGACACATTTTGGGACTTCACTCTAACCCATAAATATCTTTGATAAGTCATAACTACATATGGAGAAAAAGAGCATAACTTAGTAAACATTACTAGTATAGTGTTTGTATATTGGAAGCCTCAAGTTCAGTTGTATTCAAGCATCCTAGTCATATAGAGGGCAAGAAAGAAAGGTCTGACTTAGAGTAACTCATTTTAGAAGGTAATAATATTGTTAGTTTTGTGAAGATTGATAGAGCAGTTTATGAGAATGTAGTAGGTAAGACACTTGACTTGCCATAGATGAGTTAACCTAATTCATTTTTGCTTAATTTAGGTATATTAGCACAATTTTGTGGGAAAAAGTAGGAGATGGTATTATCTGTTAACTTTTTGTTGTTGTTGTTAAGAAACTGTTAAGATATGTACAGGGTTATATAGAAAGATTTATTTCTTAGATTGACCCACTGTGTTGTAGACTGAAGGCCTGTCCTTTATAGTATAATTGTTTAAGTGAAAAATAAATCTAAAATTTCAATTAGGAGTATGTCTTCATGTGTTCTGGAAACAAAGCCAACAGACCGTATTTTACATAAGGATCTGTAAATTTTAATTGAAGACTCAACTCTGGCTCATGTACCTATTTTTAAGGCTAATTTTTGAACTATGTGAATAAGACTTCTCTAATTAGAAGTAGAATACATAAAACATGACTTTGCTATCATACTGCAAGGATTCTGGAAATGTAAACATACTTTGATTTACTAATTTCATAATCAAGGGAAAAGCATGTTCTCAAACTAATAGACATTTTTTTGCCTTGTCTTAGAAGCATAAACAAAAGTAGAGTGTATTAATTCAATAATTACCTATAGTGCTATAGATATTAATCAGGATTGGGCTTTTAGTTGTGAAATATATGCTGCTAGGGAATTAATCATAGTTCCACTTTTTATGTATACAGTTTTGCTCAGGGCATGCTTATGCTCTATGCTTAACAACAGTAAGTTGTAATAACATCTCATATATGGAAACTACAGTGTTCTTCATTTCATTTATTAATGAGTGAGGTTTATGTTTTCTAAGTGAAAAAATTCACATATGACACCAGGGCACAAACCAGCTATACTTAAAAGTGGCATTTTATGAGAAAATTCAAGATGATTTATATATAATATTACCACTATTAATTTGAAAATAGTAGCATAAATAACCCTAGGCTCAGTATCATAAGAATTGTATATTGATTAACTAGAACCCTAGATTAAATAAAAATTACTCAGAACTTCTTTTTGTTAAAAGGAGACAATTACAAAATATAAGAAAATAACTCATATCTAATATTTTTAAGAAAAGCATTGGTACCAGAAGACTATACAAAAATGTTTATATCAGCATAATTTGCAATTTCCAGAAATTAGAAATAACTTAAATGTTTATTAATAGAAGAATGGATAAATAACTGTGGCATAGTCTTAAATGGAATATCAAAGAACAATATAAATGAGCAGCTTACAGTTACACACATCAACATGGATGTGTCTCACATTCATAATATTGAGCAAAAGAATAAAGTCACAAAAGAAAACCTACAGTATGACTCCTTTTATATAGAATCCAAGAGCAGGCAGATGAATAATTGGGATATGAATAATTACTGAGAAAACCAAAGAAATTATTATTTTAAAAATCAGAATACTCGTTAATTCTTGGGGAGACAAAGAGGAGTATGATTGGGGTTGAAAACTGGGAAATTTTCTAAGGAAAAAAAACAAAGAAAAGCACTCCTAGGGTTATATATACATCTCTCAGATTCATGTCCTCTACCTTCCATACCTATATCTGTGATATTTCATAATGATAATTGATGGTACAAAGGCATGAACATATCCAAAATTATTATCTTCTAAGAGTTAATTAATAATTGTGGTCTATAGATTTAGCTTACTTGAAAGTAGCAGGAAAGTGGCACACAAGTTATAGTAACATTATGCAAAAAAAAATATTTTCATAACTTAACCCTCAGTTAAGAATTAAAGTATGAAAACTATCTCACCCCCCAAATACTTTAATCAAGGTTTTACTGTATGTAATGTTTATGGTTACTAGAAGGAAAATATGTAGTACATTTTCTACCCAAAATGTACAAACAGTTTAAATCAACCTTGCACGTATCCCACACTTGCTATCCTGGAGCCAATACTAGTAGGTAAGACACTTGACTTGCAAGCATTGATATTCTGTACAAATATAGACAAACCCATTTTAAAAGGTCTTTGTTGATGCCATATTCCTAAATACATGTTCATTATTTAAAGATCTATATAATTTTTCGCTTATTGTATTTCATATGGTGTTTTGTTCTTCTGCAAAAATATACTGGAAGAGAGAACGAGACATCTAGATATTTAACTAGACCACATTAATACAAAGCAATAGTTACTTCCAAAGAATTGAAACACAAGTCACTTTTGGGATAGACTTTCTCAGAAGAATTTTCCCACAGGTGACCACAGTGCATGCCATTACTTTGTCGTCTGGAGGCTCCTGCAATGGTCATCTAATTTGGTATTTTTTTACAGAACGTGAACTGTGATTTGAAGACCATTAATACCTGGGAACAAGAACTTTAAATGAAGCAATTATTCTTGCTTCCTCCTGGGTTAAGCCAATTCTCAGTTTGCTATCAGGAAAGAATTTTTTCCTCAGGTTATTTTTTCCTCAGGATTCTCAGGTTATCGTAAACTATTTTTGGGGATCCACATACTTCTTCCTCTAAGTTTTTAGGGTAATTTTCTGTAGTAATAAATGTAATTATGTACAATAATTTTTAATGGATTTTGAGTTGGTGCCACTTAGGTGAATATATCTTATACTTTCTTTGTTATGCTATTGGCAAATATTTTTATCCGTAGGATCCTGTACTTAAGTACTTCAGTGCTTAAAATTTTCCCGTTGATTTATATAGAACTTAGCTTGATATTTTATTTTTATTACATATTTAGCTCCTTTCAGATAGACTTTTATAGTTTTGTTGTAGATAGAGATGAAACTAATATTTTAGGAGGAAAATTAGGAAATTAAACTACTAATACAATTATCTCATAAATTCTTCTTCCATTATACTTTTCGCATTGACCACTTTATCACTAACCTTAATATAAATTTTGAATTTACTAGTAGAATTACATTTGCCTAAAATTTGCATACCCATATATTTTGCATAATAAAATAAAAAGAACTTACTATTTTTAAAATTCACTTAGAAATAGTTTTTCTTGCTGAGGTACATGACAATTTCTAAAAGTACAAAAAACAGAAAATAAAAAGCATTCTGTCATGAAATCTGGATAGTTGGGTGAAAAAAAGTTGTTCTCAAAAAAAAAAAAGTTGTTCTCTATTAGTTAGACACCTAGAGCAGTGACAAATGAAATGATTATAATAGCCAATAATAACATACATCTATTCAGTACCACATTTAATATTCCATTTAAATATTTTTATTGTTTAAAAAATTTATCAAGAGGGGCGTAAATGAAAGAAAAAGGGCATAAAGAAGATAATTTTCTATCCTTTGGGTCTTTGAATCTATCACCTTATGCATAGTATGGTTCAGTTTTTTAAAGGTATTTGCTACTGTGCAAATATACATTTTTATATAACAAATTTGCTTTCGCATTTTAAGAATATGATAAAATTTTAAGTGACTATGAAACATTATTATGCATGGTTCTTTCTTACTTACCTATAAATGAAAATTTGTACTGTCCTAAATAATAGTTGAGGAACTTCTACTTGTGAAATTATTTTCCTTTGGCAAAGTGGATGGAAAAGATTTGGAAAAAAAAACACAAGTGCTGGCACAATTGACAGGAATGTTGGAAAAAATTTTTAAATGTTGGCATAGGAATTCTTTAAAAATTCTGACTTACTCACATATGAAATGAAAGTAAAAAAGCATCTGTCCTATTTTATGCACACTGACTAAATAAAAATGAACAATTATATTTAGCAAAGTATAAAGCTGTTTAAACTAAGATATTCTCTCTGGCTTTTGGCGATCTTTATGTTATTTGTTCCACTGAATTAAAATATTATGTTTGAGTGCAAGCATACTTTGAAAAGCAGAAATTATAGAGAGAGGAGAACATTCTCTTTTCCAACTCTGATGATCCTAGATGAAATATGAAATTTTTGAGAGACTAAACATTTCTAATATACTTGAGAGGACAACTTTGGATCTTGGCCTCATCTGTCATTCAGCCCATTTGTTATTGAAATATTTCAAGAAGCTTTGGACATGTCTTACCACAGCATCTATTGTTCTGCCCAAGGTGGAAGTATATAGATTAGGTCTTTAAGGATCACAACCACAGTTTTTTTCCCACATTTTATGTTTTTGATTCTACTACCAGATGTGGTTATATTTCCACTGAAAACAAACAAGAAGCTTAGAGCAGTATGAAATTGTTTTGATTCCTTCAGAAATTAGTTTAAATCAGTGTTTAAAGGCCAACATGACATTTTTAGATTGTTTTGTGAGATGCTTGTATTGTGTCTTGGTGCTGGAAAAAACTATTGGAGCTCTTATTCAAGTTGTAGTAAAGATATACTATTTTGCCATATGATTATTTATTTGTAGAATATATTGTTTTTCATGCATCAATTATTAAAACAAAGAGCTCAACACATGGTTTCATAACTGTGATTGAAATAGTCCACAGTGTACCTAATTTCCTTTGATCCTTTATGTTGAACAGTTCAGGCCGTGGTACTTGCCTTGATAATGAGCCTCCCAAGCGTGACTTTCTTTATCCAGCTGTGGCCCCAGGTCAGGTGTATGATGCTGATGAACAATGCCGTTTCCAGTATGGAGCAACATCCCGCCAATGTAAATATGGGGTAAGAAGTCTTAATCCTTATGTTTAGTCATTTATATGTGTTTTTCATGACACAGTTGTTAAGATGGAATTTTGATGAATGTAGTTTACCTCTGGTAACAGTATTAACACAAATATGGCCTTTAACACTGCTCTTTTTCTGATATAATTTGTATAATATCTATTTCTAAATGTTTGAGTAATCCTTAATTAGACAAGTTTCAAATGTCTTGTGAGGGTTGTGGGCAGAATTTTAAAATTTTCTAATGTATTCCTTTTTTAAGTTCTGAGTTTACAATACCAACTTTTGTTTGTCTTTGAAATATTATGATTTTGAAACCTCCCTGACTCCCCACCTTTTCTGGTACTCTAATAATTGGGTTAAGGGCATTTTTACTTTGGCTAGGAGCCTTTATTTTAACTTATACTTTTAGTATTGAGTCATTTCAAGTTACTTTATCCACTGCCCACATTCTAACACGATAACTGAGTACGGACAAGATGACGTTAACCCAAATAGAGAAACAAGGAAAATTGCTATGGAAAAAAATGGAGGTATAATGATTGACTCTTCTTGTTTGCCTAAAAATGTCTCAGTGTCTATCTCAAAAAATGTGGAAAAAAAAATTCTTTTTTAAGTCTCATAGAGAAAGATTTCAGTGTCTAATATTGGAAGATGTTCATAGTAGATACACAATAAAAGCATGTTGAGTGAAAGAATAGGATTTTTAAATGAAGAGTTGTTTGTCAAAAAATATTCAAAAAATATTTAAAAAGCAAGTTTAAGGCTTAGTTCCAACTTTTACGCAAATAGTGTATTTAAAATCCCTTTTTAAAAATAATAACAATAAAAGGAATTAAGTTTTAAGGTAGTTAAGACTAAACAATATATGCGTTGTACTGTACCAATTATTCTTCTTGGGTACAGTACAAAGGAAAGTGATTTTTTAAAATATCCCTTGAGTGACAAGTATATTATTATTCCTGGTAGGCTTTGGCAGCACATTTTGTGCACTAGATTCAAAGATTGTGTGCAACTATCTAAAGATCTAGAGCCTTGAGTAAAACTTTGGCATTTCTTGTCTCTCTGTGAAGAGTCTGTACTTGTTTCTTGTTTCTGTATGGTTTTAGTTTCTTTTTTCCCTTGGGTTGTTTTTTCCCTCAGAAAAAGGCAGTCAAACTTTAATCACAGTCTTTGTATATACTTGTAGCTTAGTAGGTTGAAATTCATGATCAAATGTGATTACAGATTTTCTGTTAGATTATTCTCATCTATGGTCTCTCATTTCTTTGTTAGCAAGTGAAAATGTTAATCTACATTTACTGCTATATATTACTAACAAAGTTTCTTGGGTTGTAACAGATTCTTTACAACCACTTACACCTCTTAAGCTTGTGCCTGAAAAATTGGGTTTACACAATTGACAGCACACACACACACACACCCAAAACACACGTGTTTTATCTGGATTATCCCTAAGATTTTTAAATGATTCTAAATGCTACTTTAGAAAATAATAGTGGCTTTGAAGGTGAGAATCCAGACAGGTAAACAAGTCATGCTTCAGATGGTAGCTGGAGGGAAAAACAAACCAGCCCTGATTTAGATGGCTATCTGAGTGTAGTATCCTGAGATGAATGCTAAACACAAGCACTGGAGGTTTAGAAAAGCACTGTAGCCTTTTAGTGAGGAGATACATTTGATGTTGAAGCATCATGAAATGATCCCTCTTTCAACTAGCAGGTCTCTAATGATGTCAGGGAAGATTTTAAACAATGATCTGCAGAATGACCCAGAACTGGAGCAGTGGTCAGCTTTCCATCTCCGTCATGTGGTCATTGTGGAGATTATCAATGACTACATCTGTAGTTATGAAAAATCTTGCCTGAATTCCTTGTGAGTAGGTTCATTAATATACATTTGGCAATTTACCAGTGGAACAGAATAGAGACCCAAAAATGAACCTATGCATATACGATCAACTGATTTTCAATTAGGGTGCCAAGAATACACAATGGAAAAAGGATAGTCACTTCAATAAATGGCTTTGGAAAAACTGAACAGCCACATTCAGAAGAATAAAACTGGACCCTTATCTTACAACAGATGCAAAAATTAACTCAAAGTGGATTAAAGACAAATGTAAGACCCGAAACTATAAAACTACTAGAAGAAAATATAGGGGAAAATCTTCTTGATTTTGGTCTTGGCAGTGATTTCTTGATATGAAAAGCACAGGCAACAAAAGTAGATATAGACAAGTGGTACTACATCAGAATAAAATGCTCTGCACAGCAAAGGCACAGTCAACAAAACGAAGAAGCAGTTTATGGAATTTGGAGAAATTATTTGCGAACCATATACCTGCTAACAGGTTAATGTCCAAAATGTATAAGGAACTCCTACAGTTTTAGCAAAAAAGCAAGTAATCCAATTTAAAAATGGGCAAAGGAACTGAATAGACATTTCTCAAAAAAAGATATACAAATGACGAACAGGTATATGAAAAGTTGCTAAACATCACTAATCATCAGGAAAATGCAAATCAAAACTGCAATGAGATATCACCTTACACCTGTTAGGATGGTTATTATAAAAAAAAAGATAACTAGTGTTCACAAGAATGTGGAGAAAAGAGAATTCTTATACACTGTTGGTGGGAATGTAAATTTGTGCAGCCACTGTGGAAAACAATATGGAGCTTTCTCAAAAAATTAAAATAAGAACTACCATATTATCTAGGAATCCTACTCCTGGGTGTATATCCAGAGGAATTGAAATCAGGATCTTTGAGTGTGTATTCTCATATTTATTGCAACATTATTCACAATAGCTAAGACATGGAAGCAACCTAAATGTTCATTGACCACCAGCAGATTTTACTCAGCAACAACTTTTTACAGCGAACAGCAGCTAACTTGTTCTTGAAACCTTTAGAAAGTTAAAGAGTATGACAAGCATGCAAAGTGCTTTTCATTTACCTGGCACATGGCAGATATTCTATACATGTTTCCCTTTCCTCTATGAATATCTATGTCATCCATGATACCATCCTATATAGCTGATATGCTAATAGTGCTTTAGGAGAATCTGAGCCATCTGTACTTTGGGGACCATGTTAAGATACTCTAAGGGTCATATTTTGACTCATTCTCATCCTTCAATCTCAGCTCACATGCAGTTTCTCTTCAGACAGATTTTCTGTCTGATCCATCTATATGCAAAGGCGTCTCCCAGTTACTTACATTTATGCTCCCAGTTAAAGCATAAAGGAAATTATGCTTTTTATTTCCTTCATAGCACTTATTACAATCCATAATCATTTTGCTTATTTGATTGCTTGTTAATTAGTTAAATGTGATCTTCTAGGCAAGGCCTTCCCTAACAACCTTATCTAAAATTGCGCATGCATGCATGCACACATGCACACACGTACACAGACACACTCAATTCTTGTCATTTTTCCTTGCTTTATTTTTCTCCTTACCATTTGTTACTTTCTAACATACTATGTATTTTACTTGTTCATCTTGCTTACTGCCTGCCTATTTATTCATGGCTATTTATAAAGTGAGTAGCACAATGCCTGCCTCGTAATAGGAGCTCAGAAAATATTTGGTGAATAAATGAGTGAGAAGAATTATCTGGTAAAGAGAGAGAGGAGTAAGTTGATACAGCCACTATGGAGAACAATATGGAGCTTCCTCAAAAAACTAAAAATAGAACTACCATATGACCCAGCAATCCCACTACTGGGCATATACTCTGAGAAAACCATAATTCAAAAAGAGACATGTACCACAATGTTCATTGCAGCACTATTTACAATAGCCAGGACATGGAAGCAAGCTAAGTGTCCATTGACAGATGAATGGATAAAGAAGATGTGACACATATATATACAATGGAATATTCCTCAGCCATGAAAAGAAACGAAATTGAGTTATTTGTAGTGAGGTGGATGGACCTAGAGTCTGTCATACAGAGTGAAGTAAGTCAGAAAGAGAAAAACAAATACTGTATGCTAACACATATAAATGGAATCAAAAAAAAAAAAAAAAAGGTTCTGATGAACCTAGGGGTAGGGCAGGACTAAAGGCACAGACGTAGAGAATGGACTTGAGGACACAGTGAGGGGGAAGGGTAAGCTGGGATGAAGTGAGAGAGTAGCACTGACATATATACACTACCAAATGTAAAATAGCTAGCTAGTGGGAAGCAGCCGCATAGCACAGGGAGATCAGCTCCGTGACCACCTAGTTGGGTGGGATAGGGAGTGGGGGAGGGAGACGCAAGAGGGAGGGGATATGGGGATATATGTATGTGTATAGCGGATTCACTTTGTTATACAGCAGAAACTAACACAACATTGTAAAGCAATTATACTCCAATAAAGATGTTAAAAAAGAGAGAGAGAGAGAGAGGAGAGAGGACCTTTGTGAAGACCGTGAGGCTGTGTATTTGAAGAGCTCAGAGAAGATCAGTGAGGCCGAAGCTCTCAAAGCAAGCATCATATACCTGAGGCAAGAAAAGAGTAGGATCCAAATCAGACTTATAGGCCATGTTAAGAATTCTAGGTTTTTAAGAGCAAAGGAAAACTACTGAAAGATTTTTAATGAGTGAAACCAAGAGAACTTATTGATGTGCAGAGAATCACGGAATTTCAAAGACACATTATCTTAGGAAACAAATATGATTTTGTAATCTGGGAAAATCATATTGGAAAATTGATGACTTTTGTAAAGTGATCTATGTCCTCTTCCCTTCCCTTTTCTCTTCCCCTCCAAAAACACCCTACACAGAGTACTAAAGCAACTCTGCCACTGATAATACTCCCTTATAGCAATGCCCTTGTTTTTCTAGGGAATTGCAGATTCACTCTTATTTTATGGGAGGGTGCTGCTCCTTAATTTTATGAAATGAATGGAGGTGTTTATGTACAGAAGTATGTGGGCTCCATAATTTTGACTTTAATATTGCAGAATCCCAGTGTATTGTGGTGGAAACAGAACATACAAAAAGAAAATATGACATTGCTTTGGAAACTTTAAGACTTCTCATTCATTTTGAATCTTTCCAGGGGAAATGTGTTTGTGGCAAGTGCTCTATTTTACTTACAGATCATTAAACTTTTTAATGTTTTGCTTCTACATGCCTCAATTAAGTGATTAATGATAGAATAATCTATAAATGGCTAAGTGTACTATATTTGTTCCATACTTTAAGTTATGAGAGATTTTTAGGATCTAATATTAGACATGAAAGATCAAGGGAATATATATGTTTATATATAAAATTGGATTTATTAATTTATAGTAAGAAATATAGCCTCTGTTTATATTCAGTCAACTGTACTGAAATCTGAACATTTTATTACCTAAGGAAGTCTACCCAGTAGACAAATTTATTATCAAAAGTTGTTTGGTAAGCATAGAATTAAAATACAGGATAGTATAAATTTTTTTTTTTTTCTCCCTCTCCCTCCGTCTCTCCCTCTCCCTCACTCCCTCCCAGAGAGAGTATAAATTATTTTTATTTAACATGTTATAATTAATATTAATAATAACATGTTAGTTTAATAAGCATGCCATCAAGCTGTGTCTGCCTGAAGTATAGCTCTTTGGAGTAAGGGTAACCTGCTAAAGATAAGATATTTGAGTTCTCTAATCAGGGTATTATCCCTGTGGAGTATACTCAAGACAGACCTCTTTTGTCTCTTAGACTCAGTTTTTAATGTTTTCATGCTTACTCCCTTTTGTTTATTGTTTTATCACTATCAGCTAAGATTCAAGTAATTTTTGCTTTCTCATTGAGAATCATTCCAATAAAAATATTTTATTAGTCTTTTTAGGGTACTATTGACTACCTACCTAATTTTTTTCTTAAGAGATGCAGATAACTTGGGAGAGGATAATAGTGAAATACTTAGAAGTACATATAAGGGAAGTTTAAAGAAATTGAGTTTGAATAGCCTGTGAAAAAGAAAGCTAAATGTTGGCTTCAAAATCACTTTCAGGCTTTGGAATATTTATTATAGTTTGATTCCTGGTAACAAATTGTTCTCCTTCCCCACCAAGAGCATAAAACAACACAGTCGCCTTAATTTTTACAGCTGGAAGGTTGTAGATTAGGTAGTAGGAAGAATTTCAAGTTATTAAATATTGAAATTTTGTACTGAGGGAGATTGTAGAATCATTTTCCTTGAGGATTTTAAGTTGGCATAAATATTCTACAATATGGTTTGATATGGGCTTAGGGAATAAAAGGTATGGAATTGTTTTAACACCTCAATATTCTTTTGGAGTCCAAACATATATATCAGGCATATACTTGACAAGAAGTTGACGTAATTTTTATTTTTCCTTGAATTTCAAGCCAAAATCATAGGTTCATAATCACTTGTGTTCTTAGAGATCAGTAGTTTTTACTCTGGGTTTGCTTCTTAGAAGTATTTTTTTAAAACAAGTTAATAATTTTTAACCCATTCAAATTGATAATTAATTGTTTAATCTGCATTTCTAGATTAGTTTTTTGTTTATATATGTATATATGTGTGTGTATTTAATGTATATATAAAATACATATATAACAAAAAACATATATAGATATAATCTTTTTTTTTTTTTTTTTTGCCTTTTTTAGGATCTCTTGCACTTAAATTATCCACATAACAAGATTAACCTATTTAAAGCTGAAATAAGGGTGCATTATTTTCTTTCTTCAAATGACTACTAAATACCTGGAGCCAGGCCACAGGGTCACCATATGTTGGTTTTCAATTTTCCTTTGTGTGATACAATGATAAGTAACCTTTCTAATCACTGATGCTCCTTCTTGACTTCTTCAGTGCTCTGCTCTCCCCCTGGGTCATCATGATCCTTTATTCCAAACAGCTGTGGAGAGATATTACCAATAGGATAATGAGGACAAAGAGAATATTTCATATCCAGAAGCAAGGACCCAAGATGGCCTAGGCTTTAGGGTTTCCCAAGGGCAGAAAATTTGTGTGTATATCTTTATTGATCTTTACAGTTGTTTAAAAAATTAAAAAACAAAAACCATCTAGCAATAAAAATGCCATTTTCTCTTCATATACTGTTTTACTTTCTTAATGATACAATAGTTGCGAAATGGTTTTGCGCTTTTATGATATCCCTTTCCCCCTTATGTAAACTGCAAATTTTAATTTTCCCAGGTAAATCAAAGGGCTTTTCTTCACATTTTTAGCATCATTTAATAGCTATAGTTACTTGAAAAGAATGGAAACATTAGAAAAGATAATCCTAATTTCTTTTATTGTACTGAAAGGGTCTTTGACTGTAAAATAATCATTCTATTCTGATCAAAGGAGCCCGAGTTCAGTTCTTTACAAAGTTATTTTCTGAATATCAGGTAAATTATTCTTCATTAGGTAATTACTTTAAAACCCTCTCTATATATTTTTAATTATGATTTATACTTGCTAATATTTTCTTTGTTATTAATGTTTGCAAACCGTGTCATTCATTTGAAAAATCAAATAAAATAGAAATCTGGGAGTTGATATTAAAATTTTAAATAAGCAGGAATGTTTTAAATGTCCTGTCTTTTGGAAGACCATGGAACACTTTTGAGGAGTATGTTAACAGTATCCGTAAGTGGTGATGTTACATTTAGAAGTTCCAATAATAATAATGTATAAGTTGGTGCCTAAGCTCATATATTGAATGGATATATTATGAATTAGTACATAATAGTCTTAATTTGAGATATCGTCCTTTAAAATACGGGTAAAGGGTAGGAGGATATTACAAACATTTAGTGAGTTTTTTGTATTGTATTAAAATACAAGTAAACCTTTACTAATCAGCCTTAATTGGCCAATGACTTTATTCAATTTTGATACATTTAAAAGAAACTGAAAAGTAGCTTAATTGTGTGGAGATATTTTGGGCATTGATATCAGACAGCTGATTCAAATCCAGATGTAGTTAGGATTGAAGCAAATTGCTAAGTCTTTCTGAACCTAAGTTTCTCATGCTTTCTAAGATAAGAAGATTGTCATGATGCTTAAATGAGATACAAAGATGCCTAGCACAGTAGTTAACAGTATACCCTGAAAAAATGTTAGTTTCTTTCTTTTTTTCCTGCCGACAACATTGCTGCTAAGAGGTTATTTAGTGTATGCTGGAGTATCTCCAGTGATGGGAAATTTCAGTTTTATTTTATGATTGTTCAGGTCTGACTTTTGGAAGATTTCTGTACATTGAACTGAAATCTGCATAGCCCCCAGCTTTTTTAAACCTTTTTCCCCCAGTTTTATTGAGAAATAATTGACATAGATCACTATATAAGTTTATGGTGTACAGCATGATGGTTTGATCAACCATGGTCTAGGATCTAGCAGTTTAGAGAAAGAAGGGTATTTCTGAAAGTATGAAATTTTTCTCAGATTCTTTCAGGAAGTGTACATCTTGCTCTCTCGGTAAGAAATAAAATTTTATTGTTTTTTGTCTTCCAAGAGAATATTTTTTATCTTGGGATTCTTAATTGGGGTATCAAAATCTTTCTTAACCAAGTTAATATTCTGAATGAGAGATCTATTTGAAAACTCTTCAGAGTCTTCTCCAAGACTAACTTAACATCTTGAGAGTGTTTCCCATCCTTAGATTTCTAGTCCCATACTTTAAACAACAATCTGTGAGAAGTTAATGCCCTAGCAGAATTCAAATCCCCGAGAGCCCACTAACATAATAAAATCTTTCAAAAGCAAGAATCAAACTTTCAAAATGTGTCATTCCCTGAAGGATAAGAGGGCTTTATCAGAGGACTGTATTGTGAATCTTGAGATTAAAGTTTTGGAAAGAGTATCTTGAGCACTTGCCATTTTGGGTAGAGATTTTCAAGGCATTTCTGGAAAATAGAGTTTCTATAACTTGACTAAATAGTATGTTTTCCTAATAGGTTCTATGAACATTGTCCTTTTCAATGATAGAATTTTCATTGCATGGTTCTGTCTAAAGAAACTTTAACTTTAGGCTTCTTTTACTTCTGTCTAAAGTAATCATAAAATATCAAGAGGATGGTCCAGGATTATGGATAATTTTGTTAGCAATTTCCTAATACATTGTCCTAGCAGTGCGTCTCTGTTTTTGTGAACATATTTCTCTTTGAATATGAATATTTTTGATACATGGGATAATATTTTAAGAGCTTAAAATGGTAATCCTACTGCTTTTAAAATAAACTAAGAGAATATATTTAGGAACATATAGTAAGAAACCATCTCCTATAGAAAAGGAAGAATAAAGTAGTATAAATAACATTCTCTTTAAACAGAAACTGAAGCTTTGAAAGAAAGTAGAATTTGTAATACCTTGGATTGTAAGAACAGGAAAGTTTTATCTTTATATTATGATCCACAGCACATGTTTTTCTTTTCTGATGTTTTAACTTTCTTCTAGCTCAGTAGTTCTCCACATGGAATTTAAAGTAGATGAATAAATTAGATATAATATATAAATTTTGAAAAGTATTTTAAAAGTCTAATATAAATTTTATGTCTCTTTCTCTGCCTGGTGGAGTGGAGCACCCTAAAGAGGGGCCCATAAAGATTCTTTCTTTTTGCTATACTCTGTGAGGCATCTCCATTTGTAGTAATGGTTAACCAGTGAATTCAATGTTACCGCTGTATTTCTGAATTGTGTTTATGTGACATAAATTCTTTTTAAAAATTTTTAATTAAGATATAATTGACAAATAACATGTTAGTTTCAGTTGTGCAACATAATGATTCAGTATTTGTATATATTGCAAAATGGTCACAACAATAAATCTAGTTAATATCTATCACGATACACAGTTACAGACTTTTTTCTTGTGATATGTGACGTAAGTTCTTACAATTATGTTTTGAGAAGAAAAGAGCAGTTGGGGAATAATAGCAATAGAATTGAATGTTATATATAAATGTATCTTTTTTTTTTTTTAATTAATTAATTTATTTATTTATGGCTGTGTTGGGTCTTCGTTTCTGTGCGAGGGCTTTCTCTAGTTGTGGCAAGCGCGGGCCACTCTTCATCGCGGTGCGCGCGCCACGCCTCTCACTATCGCGGCCTCTCTTGTTGCGGAGCACAGGCCCAGACGCGCAGGCTCAGTAATTGTGTCACGGGCCCAGTTGCTCCGCGGCATGTGGGATCTTCCCAGACCAGGGCTCGAACCCGTGTCCCCTGCATTGGCAGGCAGATTCTCAACCACTGCGCCACCAGGGAAGCCCCTATAAATGTATCTTTACATTCAAGATTAATATATTTTTTATTGCAAATATATATTTTTTACTTAATGGTTCCATTTTAAATTAAAAACCTTTAATATCAGTAATGATGCTAGTCGACGATCATATATAACAATAAACTGAAAAATTTGAGTATTTTCTTCAAAGCAATCTGTGTTTTGGCTGTTCAAAGACTTTACTTTGGGATATGTTGGACAGCTTATTTTAAAATCTGATAGATTAATATAAGTGTGAACAAAATGAGGTATTTTATATTGCCAACATTACAATAAGTGTAGTTCTCCCATGGTGAGGTGGGATAATGAGAAATCATAATAAAGAAGACAAGACAGCACCAAATAACATCTGAAATATATCAGTTATGGAAATGGCACATAAATAGCAGCATTTGTTCAAAACCAAATTTCCCTTTCATGAAAGTGGGCTACATTGATGAACTGCAAATAACATTGCTAGATTGTTCTTTAGGCATTTATGAATTTTATAACTTATATATATATATTATATATTATATAATATATATATTATATAATTATAATTTTATAATGGGCTTTCTGTCCATTCCCATAGTCTCTCTCTTTCTCTCTTTTTAAAAAATACACTTTATTTGAATATTTCAGTAGGACTAGGAAATCACCTACTTGGCCACTCTATTAGTAATTGGAAAGTTTGTGCTATTGTATGTTTTGGGGAATAATAAACATATATTTCCTTTCTACATATTCATTCTTTCTCACTACTCTTCTCTGTTAATGAAATTTCTGCACATTATTTTAAAAGGATTCTAATCAGTATTAAAAACTAAGATATACTTTATCCACTGAAATAAGAATTATAAAGACAAATATTAAAATGATTTTGTGAAATGAGTAACCTACCTTCCAGAGGGGCCACCTCCAAAATCCTCATCTCTGATGCTTCAACACCAGCAAGAGATGAGTAATGCTTAGTATTGCTTATATACTATGGGTATTTTTATGGAAGAGTGGACATGATTTTAGTCTCTACTTCTGATCAACTTGCTTTTGCCTTCTTTCCTAGGAAGTGTGTAGAGAGCTCTGGTGTCTCAGCAAAAGCAACCGCTGTGTCACCAACAGTATTCCCGCAGCTGAGGGAACACTCTGTCAAACTGGGAATATTGAAAAGGGGGTAAGCTCAAATGATTCATTAGCTATTTAACATGTAGACTAAACTGATAAATTTCTGGTGTTGATATTCAGCCACTAGGAAATCATGCATACTAATTAAAATGTGCTTGAGAAAATAATAAATTCCTAGCCTAATGAATTATCTTGATATCTGCAAATATGCATTGTTTAGGAAAGTATAATGAGCATTTTCTGGGTCAGTTTCACCTTTCTATATGTATACGTTTGAGTTATATTTGCACAAAAACGTTCAACAGCAATCTTATTTAATAGAGTCTGTTTAGTCATATGTCTGTTTTTTTTCTGACAGTATCCAAGAAAATTATGTGATCCTAAAATAGATTTTATAACTATGGTCTAATGAGTCACTTTTAAATTGCAATGTGAGAGAAAGATCTAGTAGTAGAAGAATAGTTAATTTATTGAGCATAGAAATTGTTGCTAAATAATTTTCAGTTTCATCAGCCTAGTTTTCAAAAACTATAATTATTAAGAATTGTTCAAACAGATAAGAATATTTTAGGGTATTCCTGAAATTCTTTAGGAATTGCTATATATGTGGATTCTAAAATTTATTGCTATGGCCTGAATTTACAACAATAACGACACTGTCATCTGTTCTCAGTTCTGACTTCTTCCATGTTAGTTGGGCTAGTTTCAAAAAAGATTACACTGAATTCAGCTTGCAATCTGACGTTTAAATAAAAAGAATGAAAGCTTTTGGGCAGCTGTCACAGTTTATTAATCCTTGCTGACGGCTTCATTCAGGACCCATGACCTAGTGCCATGTTGATGGCTTTTCCATGCTGAGTTTGGAAATGTTGGTAAATTATGCTAAATGTATGAATTGATAGGGTCATTTTTTAAAGATTAAGGATCTTTTTTTGAAACTTTTGTAAGTAGCCAATAAAAATACAGAGACCTTCACACACTACCAAAAATTCCTTGCTTTTTTTCATGGATGTAATAGAAAATATTAGGAACTGCATTCTTGAAACAACAATCTGGGTTTATTTTGGAACCAACAATTCTTGTCAACGACAAGTAGCAATTTTTTTTTTTTTTTTTTTTTTTTTACAAGTAGCAATTTACATCAATCTGTACTTAGAAGAAATACACAACTGTAAGGGGAAAGTCACAGTGAGAATCTGGTTCTTTATTTGCCACTGATTGATTATTATTATTGTGATGTATACCAGTCGGCCACTGTTTCTATTTGCCTGTAATAATACTATTACTAGGCCTGATGGACCTTTTTATTTTACTTTATTGTTTAACCCAAAGCACAAAGAACTCATTCTTTTAAACGTAGAGCTCTCCTGAAAGCATTGTATAAACTATATAATCACTCTAAATAGGTAAACAACAAGTAGTGGCTATCTGAGAACACAGAACTCAACTCAGTCATCTTTATGGTAAACACATATTTAATATCTTATCATTTGTGCTTAATGGCAGGACTCTGGAATGTCATATCTTACAGCTTATGTGCGTATATTTGACAGAGATGACATTTACATGCCAATTACAATTTTGAAGGCTGCTTAGAAAATGCTCAAAATAATATCAAAGCTAACAGTATTGAATTTAAATTTAGATAAGCGAATAGAAGGGAAATATAATTACTTCTAAGCATAAATAAGAATAAGCACAGACAAGAGAAAGTGAATAAAATGGGGCAGAAATGTATATCATTTCTAAATATTCACTTTCTTAATCTAGGCTAATGGTTGTCAACTTTTTGATCCTTAAACCCTTTATTCAAATGCATTCTACATAGTCCTGAGATATACATTTGAAAAAAATGGAAAAGCTCAGGTTAAAAGAACCCCTTGGCTGCCTCCTTACCCTGTCCTTAGAATCTTGTCAGCTTCCAGAGTATCTTGGCACAGCATTTTGGGCTTCATGAAAATCTATTTAAGAACTTGGAAGCGTAGCAAAGTTTGTATACCAAGAGGTCATTAATATTCACAACATTGGAGTGTAGTTTCGTAAAGGCAATACATTGGATTTCATCATCTCAAATTAATCTACGAAACAAATCTTAGCCATTCTTCCAGAGGCATGGAAGGTCTGTAGACAGCTTTAGGTATAGCACTAGGAGGTTTTTAAATGAATGAATAAATGAAAATAACAAATACACATGCAGACTCCTAGAAAGAAAAAGGACAGAGTACTAGGAGAAGACACTCAAAATATCCCTATCATTAACTTTGAATTTATAAAAAGGCTTTTAAAGAACTAGATCAACTTACATTTTTAAGGGAAAAAGAATACAAAGAACTATTCATGTGAGCTGAGCACTTCATTATTTTTAACTTATTTTTTAACTAACTGCATATGCCGTGTTATCTATTCATGAATCTTCTTCGTTGTTGTTGCTTTTTTCCTTAAGAGAGAAGCATGTTTACTATTGACAAATGCGGATTTTCCTCTTAAGGCTATACCTATTTGGATATTAAACAAGAGCCCAGAATTTTGACTCAAACCAAAACAGTCATGCAAACACTTAATGACAAAATTAAAGTGAAATTTTCAGTTGGTCTGGTCAACTTTGTGTGGCTAGTCTGTGTTCTTTCCATCTATAAATAGTTGACATTATCAGTAATAATGATGATAATATAATGAGTAGTTTTATTTTTTATTAAATTTATTTATTTTATTTATTTATTTTTGGCTGCATTGGGTCTTCGTTGCTGCGCACAGGCTTCCTCTAGTTGGGCGAGCAGGGGATACTCTTCGTTGCAGTGCGTGGACTTCTCATTGCAGTGGCTTCTCTTGTTGCGGAGCATGGGCTCTAGGCACGTGGGCTTCAGTAGTTGTGGCGCACAGGCTCAGTAGTTGTGGCTTGTGGGCTCTAGAGCGCAGGCTCAGTAGTTGTGGCACACGGGCTTATTTGCTACGCGGAATGTAGGATCTTCCTGGACCAGGGCTCGAACCCGTGTCCCCTGCATTGGCAGGCAGACTCTTAACCACTGTGCCACCAGGGAAGTCCCATGATATTGAATAGTTTTATACTTACACTATGCCAGGCGCATATTTGTTCGGTTTACTACTGACAAAAATTCTATAAGGTGGGTACTGTTTTAACTCCATTTTACAGATGAAGAAAGTGAGACTTGAAAGCCTAGGATTACATAACAATTTAATAATAGACCTGAGATTCCAGCCCGAGTCTTTCTGATTCCAAAGAGGAAAACTTTACCCCTCTATACTGCCTCTGATTATACTTTACTTTCAGATGGGAAATTGTGTAGAATAAAAAGCAGATTTTCATTGTCACAGGAATAGTGAGTCACTGAGCCTGAGATGGGTTTACAATATGTTTTACCCTTTATTACTAAGTGTATTTTTCATTTGTTTACCTGTAACAGTTTGTTACCTCTGGAATCACAATAAAAAAGGCACCCAGACAGAACATTGAGCTAAGAATATATGATAGTGTTAAAATTGGCAAAATAATGAATCTCCACTTTAAAATGAGAGAAAATCTATTTCTACAATATTTCATAGAGATATTGTGAGGATGGAATGAGATAATATCTCAGTGAGCTTTTTGTTGCGTTCCTCAGAGGGAAGGTGTTAATTTATATTACTAGAGCATCATCATTACTTTTCATTATTATGTGCCAGCCTTAGATGATGGTGGGCAGAAAATTCTTTGCCAGACTGTTTTAACTGGCAGTAATGAGCATAACAGACCATAAGCATGAGTTTGTGTGTCTCAGAAGCATGAATGGTATATCCACGACCTCTGATCTTAACTCTGAATTTCAAAACTACTCTCACCAGAAGGAACAAGAAAGAACCTACATCCTGTCTAGCCAGCAGGATAAAACCAAAGCTGCTCATAGCTTTTTGAATAAATCTTTTTTTAAAAGGTTGGGGGGAGGGGAGAAATATGGCTCAAGTGATAGCATAGACATATCCAGAGGACTGGATCCACAATGATCTCGTCAAACTCTGGCTGCAAAAGATATGGGATCTTTGCCCGGGGGCGCAGTTCCACAAATGTTCCATGTAAGTATGGGAACTGTTCCATGCACATTTAGCAGATGGAGTAAGAAATATGGCCAAAAAATTAAAAACTGATCTTTGCGTGAGTCCTGGGGGGTCTGACATCGCTATTACAGCCATTGGATGTTTGCCTGAATAAGCCATTCAAGGACTGAATAAGAACCATATGGTCTGAATGGATGTGCTCAGGGACAGTAGCATTAACCAAAGGAGGAAATTTGATGAGCCCAGACAGTGCGCTGGTACTGTGTGTCCATGGGTCACGCTTCTACAAATCAATCAATGTAACTTTCAGCCAAAAGAACTTTTCTTAGACGTGGCATCAACAATAGCCCTTTGGACAGAAATCGGAGGGATGCCATATTTGATGAAATGGTAAACAAAGATCTACACTATAAAAATTCTGATAGCAGTGTTGACATTATTACTGAACAGGATATTAAGGATAATCAAAACCCAGTCCTTGCAAGCTCTGATGGTGACCACAAAGAAGGTTTCAAATACTTGGTTTATTGCCAAGAGATTGATTTAATGATTCTACAAGCCCCAATTAGAGACATAACCCAGCATTTGGACTTACATATACATGACATTGATTCCTAATATTTTTGCATGGGAAACACAGGGCTGGATTAGAATAGGATTATTACATGCCCTTCTAAAGCACTGGATATATAATAGGACATTTGCAGCCTTAGATCTTAATTCACTTAAAGTAGAATGTAATATATTTTGACTGAGTCCCAAACTATAAACACAAGAAGTGAAGAAAGAATGACTCTTCCAGTTGCTCTAGAAATTTAAATAGTATGGGATGACAAGTTCTGATTTAGAATTTAGGGTGAAATAAAATTTAGCTTTCCCGCACCTGCAGAGCAGAAAGATCAGGCTTTTAATAGCACTGTGCTCCAACTCTCAGCTTTTCTGATTTAGGAAGAATGTTCTATATTGAATCACCAATATCACTTCCTTTAAAATCTTAGGATTTCCTTAGAGATATCTTATTCCAGATGCTGGCTAGACCCAGTGCTGGCTGTGGTACAAGATCTACCATAATCACATCCTAAAATATATCTAGTTTTAAAAAAATTATTTTAAAATACTGTATATATACTCATTTTGAAATTTTCCTTTGTAGAATTCTGACAAATTTTCAAAGTTAGATTTTTTGATTTATAATATATCTTGCTTAAGACAATTCCCTGATGGAGATCGTGAAATTCAGTGGCCTAACAGAAAGAGATGTTGTTTAATGATGAATAAGTGTTTCTTAAGAAAATAAGTGTCTCACTAGATATATCATCTTTCTAAATAGTTTTAAAGACATATTTCTTTTATTTAGAAGGAATGTGAAAAACAAGAATGAGCAATATGAGATTTTATTTTTGAATGCGATAGTTTCACTTCTTTCACCTTTCTGAATCTGGTTAAACACACCTGAATTAGCAAAAAGAAAGCCAGATTTATCCAATTTATCTGGATAATTTAGGCTATAGTAATATGACTGATATTTAGAATAGTCCAAAATCACTAGATTGGATATAACCCTTGGGAATAAAGATTAAAAACTAGCTTCCATCTGAATATTGAACTCTTCTAGTTTAAGACATGAAGTAAAATTCTATGCCTATGGAAATAGAGCTTTTACAGTTTTAGCACCTTTAGATTAAAAAAAAAAAAAAAGGATAAAAATAGGAAATACAAAACTCAAAATTCTCACCTTTAATATGCTTGTAGGATTTGTATACTTGAATCTACTTTATTTGGTGTAATCCAATTATATTAATTATGACTTACATTAAAATCTTAGTATGTATTAGTTAATATAGTCATCTAGAAAATTAGCTCAAATAACTTGATTCACTTGAAGTTCCCTATAGGTTTCTTAAAAAACTTATTAAGTTAAATAAGTTTCTTCTGTTAAAATCATGTACTACATCAAGATACTTAATACTACCAGAAGGAGAATTAGCGAAAATTCCAAGGAGATCCTTTCCTATAAACACAAGGTGAGGGGAAAGCACAAAAGAACATTTTGCTAGAGAACAAAATTAAACAAGTCGTTTGATAGATTTTTAACTTCTTTGAGGGTATGTCTGTATAGAACTAATTTCTATAGTCATCCTAATCCAAATCATATTATAATCAAAAACTAAAGTTAGTCCCCATTTTGTAGTCAGGGAAACTAAAGAAAAGAAACAAATGACTTGCTCTGGACCAAAGAAAGATATTGCTAGAATGAGAGCTCAAGTTTGCAACACAGGATACCCACAGACTGAAGTCATCCCCACATAGACTGAGTTGTTAATTAGTTGTTAAACTAGACACTAGTCTCTTGTCAACTGCTAAATGACTGATACTTATATTATTATTATGAATTCTTCATTCTTTACCCATTAATCTATGTTATTTAACTTTCTGATATAATTGTCTATTATATTATAACTCTATGGAATAGATATAATCAATAACATAAATTTATGCAGTAAAAGGTTTTAGCAAACCACTTATAGAATACTGCTGCTGTGTAGATATTAACTAATAGTAAGAACTGAGCAACATTTTACAAACTGAATATTTGTATTTATCTTTTACCTTCAGAATAAGTTTTAAAAGGAAAACAAGAGAATTTATGTGACTCTTTCCCTGTGCTACATTTTGTGTGCATCTAGGACACATGTAAAACAATATTATTAAATACTTTAGAATCTACAACTTTCAGTGTTTTTGTGGCCTTCACAATTTCGTCCCCTGAAAAATACAAAAAGTGGGATTTTTTTCCTCTGCTAATTATAAGAATACTCAAGGAGGTATGAAATAACATGTGGTTGTATACTTGCAGCTAAGTGGGTTTTTTAAAAAATCTCTAGTGTTATTTTGTATTGTATGTAGTAAAAACAGTTCAGTAAAATATGCTAATGTATTCTTTAATGTCTTCAAATATGTAATCCTACACATCCAATTGATTTTTTTTTTCCACTGTTTTTTTGTGCGTATTTGGACAGCTAATCCTTTTCTGCCAGTAAGTGACCTTGGGCAAGTCAACCTCCTTCAGGTTCTGGTTTCCTCATGTGAAAAAATGAAGTGCTTAGACCACATGAGTTCTAAAGGCTCTTTGAGCTTTAAGTGCAGCTCTGTGATTATATAAAATAAATGTAAAATCAAATTTTATTGTTATTTGAAATCAGTAATACTAAGTTTCCAACTTGAAGAAAATAGGCAAATTTTAAGATTTGGAATTTTTTAGTATTAAGTGTCATTAATTGAAACCACAGGAAAAAACAGTAATTGCTGGTTAATACTACATTGCTCAGTTACTCTCATAGGTGCAGGCATAAATATTCTTACACATAGCTACTTGTAATAACAAAAATGTAAAACTGGAGATTATTTGGTCCACTGTTGTGACTTTTATATAGACGAAAATCTAACGCAATTGGTATATCATTATGCACACGGTTGGTCTTCAAGATCAGTTAGGTAAATCATAAGCTGGCAGCTGGAACATTCTCCCTCTCACATGTACATTATTAGCAGCCCTGCTCCCAGAGTTCGTACTGTATTATCAGTTCAGCCAACTACCTCTGCTTCATCATTTTGGACAGATGATTTTCTTTTTCTTCATGGTAATTTTTGTTGCCCAAAACTCGTAATCTTTTTTAATGTCCTACTTCAATATTTATTAGATTTAGGGTCAGAATGTTTGGTCTTATAGCCAACCAAATTTTGACTTCCTCTTGCCTAATTGCTTAGCACTTTTCTTAAGAAGTCCTTTATGTTGTTACAACTGCTGTAATATTTGCTGAATGCCAACTACCAGGGAAGCAAAGATGAATATGACTTTCTTTACCCTCCAGTGTCTCCAGTTCCTTCCTGAAATGTAGTAACCAAAACAGGACACAGGATTCTATAATTTAATGTATTCATTCATTCAATAAAGTTTTGTTGCATATCTACTACATACTAGGCACTGTTCTAGACATTCAGCATTTCCAATTAGAACATTCTGTGATGATAGAAATGTTCTATATCTGCTCTGTCCAAAATCATAGCCGCTAGCCACATGTGGCTATGGGAGCCCTAGAAATGTAGCTAGTGGGTCTAAGGAACTGAATTTTTAATTTTAATTAATTTAAATTTGAATAGCCACATTTGGCTCTCAAGGCTTTTACGTACTAAGGAGAGGAGACAATAAAAATAATGAGGAAGTAATCTGAGAAATAAATAGGGTGATTTAAAGTAGGTGTAAGAGGGGACTAAAACAGGAGGATGTAATCTCTATACATCCTGGAGTAGGGGGAGGGGAGGGTGGAAGGGGTAGTGAAGTACAACCACTTCAGAATAAGAGTGATCAAGGAAAGACCTCTCTGACTGAGTGACACCTGACCTGAGACCAAACGATGAGAAGACAATATAAGGAATCTGAAGAGTATTCCCAGGAGGACCAACAAACGCAAATGCCCTGAGGAGAGAACAGGTTTAGTGTATGGAGGAAAAGAAATAAGGCCAGTGTGTCTGGAGCATTCTGTACCAGAAAGAGAATAAGGCTGGAGAAGGAGGCAGAGGCTAGGTCACAAAGGCCACCATTGACCAGAGTTAAGGCAAGGAGGAAACCACCACAGTCTTTTAAGCAAAAAAGTGACATAATGCCATAATATGTTTTTAAAAGAGCTCTCTGATAGCTCACTGGAGAATAGATTGATTATAGGTAGAAGAAAGTGAGGCAGGGGGACCAGGTAACAAGCTGTTCTATTTGCTAGTTTGATCTAGAGTGGTACTAGTACAAATGGTGAAAGTGAAAGAATTCTGGATATACAGAATTAATATAATAAACTGATTACTTTCAAAGCATCACATGTCATAATCCCTTTACATTTTAATATAATGGTTGAATTTTTATTTAACAATCTAACATTGCTGACAGTTACTCAACTCTAATAATGTTCCCTATTGTTATTCGTATAAACAGATGACTTTCATAGCATCAGTATGGTTCATCAGATTTTGATAACTCAGAAAAATGCACCAATAAAAGCCTAGCCTAATGCTTGGTTTAAAAAAAAAATCATTTTTACCAATTCTGCAAATAAGATTTATCATGTTAGAGTTATGAGCTGATTATGTGATGTCTGCATCTCGATAAATTATTCCTGGCTTTCTACTTATGTGCAGTATGTGTGGTTTATTGCAGAGAGTAAAGCTGAGAAGAATTCCAGTACACATGTTCATGCAGGGACTATACACATGGCTAGTCACTGTATATAAGGGTTTTTTTGTACCCTGTCCCTAGTGTCTTGGCATTACTTTTATTATGTCTGCAGCAGTCATGTAGATGAAATGCCACAACACATTCTTTTACTATTGTAGCCTCAACCGGCCTTTTTTTTTTTTTTTTTAAAGAAAAAGCAATTACCATCATAAAAATTCCTTACTGGGGAACTTTCCATATTGCGTTATCATTCCATGAGTCTAATAATAGTGGAATATAAAGAAAAAAATGTTTTAATACTAAAATATCTAAAAAAGACTTTTGAGGTCTCTATAATGAGAAACACTAAAAGTCTGGAGGAGAAGAAATAAGGAAAAAAGAAGTAAAGTCAAGTTTTTTAGACTCCTGGTACTTGTTAGAGATTTATAAATCATTGCCTAGCTAAAGATAATTTGCAAATCACATGCACCTTTACCAATGTCTAAACACAGTTAAAGAACTCTCAGTCTGTTATCTATTGGGAGAATGCTAATGCCTGACCCTTATGTATTTATTTCTATCCTGATAGCTCTATCTGCCTAAAAGCTAATTCTGTGTTTTCTGTGAAATCTTGCAGTGGTGTTATCAGGGAGATTGTGTTCCTTTTGGCACTTGGCCCCAGAGCATAGATGGGGGCTGGGGTCCCTGGTCACTATGGGGAGAGTGCAGCAGGACCTGCGGGGGAGGCGTCTCCTCATCCCTAAGACACTGTGACAGTCCAGCGTAAGTAGCTAAAGTAAGCCGGAGCCAACAAAAAGACACAGTTGGAAATGATTCAAAGCTGTGGTTTCACATGTTATCTGTAAAAACGTTTCACTAGAGAGCCAAGTGCTTGTCTTCAGAACAAGCAATAGGCACAGGAAAGTGGAGGAGTCTTGTTAGACAGACTTTCTTTTTCTTCTTTTCACCTTACTATGTAACTAAAAATAAAAGAAAAAGAAAAAAGAAAAGCATTGTGTATCTTATCCCAGGTATAGCCAGACTTTTACTCTAGTAATAATCAGATAGATTTCCTCCTCCAAAAACTACTGAATTATGGATGAATCCAGGTCTTGTCTTAGCTACATTACCATTATTCCCAGGAAACATAAGGTCTTTTCACATGTCACATAAAATTATTACTGCTACATTAGTATTAAAAGGACCAATGAGAGCACTTTGAGGGTTGAAATGCCTTGATTCGCATCACAAATCACAATGAAAAGAATACTGCCCATGTGTTAAAATAGTTTCCATTCACATGCCCCCATTAATCACCTTCCGGAGCTGCATCCACTTTTCTCCTCACGATTGTTTTATGCAGGTCAGACTGCTCCTCTCCCACCACTCTTTTTCTCCAGCCGGAGTCCCCCTGGCATAAAGCCAGCCCCATCAGTATTTCTTGCTAGCTGTATTGCTTCTCCCTTCCACCAGTGCCCTTTGCAGGTGGATGATTCCTTTAGTTGGTCTTGCGTGTCCTCCTGGAGACTAAACTGCTCCTTAGCTGCTTCTTGTCGAGTGCTCCCATTTCTGTCTAGAGCTCAGGTTGAGGACCTTCTTTCCTGACAATTATTTGGTGCAGAATGGTGTTATAATATCACTTCTGCTTTTTTCCCCCTGCTGGGGTAGAAGATGGTCTATTTTTATTTTTTATTTTTTCTCATTTTAACTCAGGATACCTGTCTTTGGTTCCTCTCTCTAAATGTCTCTTTTCTTCTCTTTTATTCTTTTTAGCATGAAATTGTTTCCCTTTGTATTAGTTCTGTGTTTTCATTCTCCCACTTTCTATTATTACCATCCTGCTAAACAGAGCTCACTGTCACCCACTCATAAAACAGCATTGCCACCACCGTCCCCACTACCTTGTTTTTGTCTGACCAACCCATTTCTCCCAGCTGGTTCAAGCTGGGCCATTTCCTTCCCTTGCTTAAAGTCAGCATTCACTAGCATTCAAAATATATTCAAAGTGTAACTTTAATTTTCTCATTGATACCTGTGGGCCAAAATTATAATTGAGACTTGATCTTTTTAAAACAAGTGCAGAATAGTTAACCTAAGTTCAACTGCAGGCTACTGTAATTTAATAATCAAAAGTATAAAACCCTATGATAATAAATAATATACCCAAATACTTAAGAGAATGACTTGGACCTCTTTTAAAAGAACAAGTTAGTTTTTTCCATTCAAAATTTGCATGTCCAAATAATAGCATATGACTTTCTCTAATGTTAAATACTCCAAAAATTAATTTATATATAACACGTGTTTAATATCCTAATTTGAATGTAATATAAAGTATCTATATAATGTAAGCCTATCTTAGATTTAGATTTAATTTTTTGAAACTGAAGTTTTTAAAACTTCATGTAATATTTGAATTGAGATAGAAATTTATTTCTGAATTAAAAACTGAACTGAAGCTATTTCCAGGGAGTTATTTTGTGTCCTTTCCTTATTTCCAGTCTGGAAAAAAACACAAACTTTCCATTTTCTACTTGGTGAACATATAGTATCAGATTATGTGTTTTGTTGAATATGATTCAAATGGCTTTTCATTATAAATGATTTTTAAACTGTGTTGAGCTGAATACCTGTTTACTATGATAATTAGAAAATACATTGATTTAATTGCATTTTCTTAAGAATGTATATCATCACAATTAAGAGCCTTATAAAGTTACTCATAGTAGATTGCCTTAATCTTTTGTTCAACAACCATAATCATTATTGCTAACTATCACCAGCATGATTATTATTTTAATAACTAATAAAATGTCAAATTTTTTATTTTCTTAAAGTAAATATTAATATGTTTTCATCAAGCAATATATATGCTGTTTATGTGGTTAGATATATTATATTCACATGTTAAACAAAATGTGTTTGCAGACCTTCAGGAGGTGGAAAATATTGCCTTGGGGAAAGGAAACGGTATCGCTCCTGCAATACAGATGTAAGTAAAACCAAACTCTGCTATGAAAAATTAGCTTACATTTCCCCTACAGCAGGGAAATTTTTTAAATTGTGAGCTATTTGATCAGAAATCCATGTGCGTGAGGGTCACATGAATTTTTGAAACTGAATGGAACCAGCCTCAGGTCCATCAATTCCTTTAAGAGTCAAGAGGAAGCTCCAGCACTAGAAGCAAATACACTCTCCCCCAGTAGGAATCAAGAGAGAGAGACACACCCCCTGAACTTCCCTGGCCCCCCAACACTCACAGCTTTGCCACTGTTATCTTTCTTGAGTTCAAGAAACAAGGATTAATCTTATTATGGCTTGTATTCCATTTTATGTTTGCCACTGCAAGAAGTCCCAGACTTCCATGTCACTCCTCATCTCTTGCCATCCAATTCCATAAATCTCTGCATATCCCTTCTTCTGTCTCCTATCCCTGCCCAACCACTGAAACTCTTCTGTGCCCTCAGAAACTCGTGGTCCATCATCAGCAAAATCCCTTACATCCTGACATCTCTGAATTTTTCTTCCCTTCACCTTCTTGTTCTAATGGAAACTGGCTCTCCTCTGAAGATACTACTTCCTCTGCAGGCCTCTAAAGTTAAGGACATGTATTTTCTCCCTTAGCTCTTGAAAGACTGGGCCTGGAAGTGAACTGACTATCTTCTTTATATCTTATTACTCCTCCCAGATAATTTTTCCTTCCTCCTATCTAAAAACCACAGCTTTTAATTTCATATCATCAGACTATTACCCACACTCCCACACTATTCCTCACTCTTACGCTCTCCAACCCTATGCCTATCCTAATACTTGTTTATTCATAAACATGTGGATGATTTTTTCAACATCTTCTCTTCTGGGTTTTTCCATAACCATACAAACATGCTGTTATTTCTCCTATTTTGAGAAAAACAAAACCAAAAATACTTACCATATCTAATTCCTCTTCTCATTTTTCCCTAAAATTGCTCATATAAAGTTTTTGCCTCCAACATTCTACTGAAAATGTTCCTGTCAAGTCAGAGATGTCTTCCATGTTGCTAAACCCAATAATCAGTTCTGAGTGTTTATTTTACTTGATCTTTACCAGGCTTCCATGACACTATAGCTTTTTGGTTGTCCTTCTATATTGCTACTTATTCTTTCTCATTCTCCTTTGCTGGTTCCTATTCTTTTCTCTGACTTCTTAATGTTAGAGTACCCAGGACTTACCCCCTTGGTCTTTTTCTCTGCCATACCAATACTCATGTCTTTGGTGATCTCATTCAGCTTCATTGCTTATGATACCATTCATATGTTATTTGACCCCAAATTTATATTTTCATCCCAGACTTCTTCCATGGATTTCAGACTCATATCTTACCATTTATTAGACTTTTAATAGACATGTACTATTTAACATGTCCAAATGCTGTCTCCAAAACATTTCCACAAACATGTTCTTCCAGCAGTTTTTCCCATCTCATATGTCAACTTCATCTGGCTCAAGCCAAAAACCCTTGAGTCATTCTTGATTCCTTTCTCTGTCTCACAGACTACATCCAGTCCCTCAGAAAATCCCATTGGCTTTGCCTTCAAAATATATCATGGATCTGACTTCTTCTCACTGCCTCTACTGCTGCCTACCACCCTTTCACTGGATTACTCTAAGGAGCTTTTTCAGTGGATTTCCAGATACTACTCTTGCTCCCTACAGTCCTCAGTGTAAGAGGCAGAGTGATTCAGTTTCAGTACATCCTTTACCCAAGACCTTTCGATGGCTCCCTGTTTTACTTACATCCAAAGTTCTTACAAAGGCCTGCAAGGCCTTCACAATCTGGCCTTCTATTACTTCTCTGAACTCATCTTTTATTATTTTCCTCCTTAGTCACTCTGCTCCAGCCACACGGGCCTCCCTCCTTGTACATGCCAGGCATGCTCCCAACGTAGGGCTTTTGCATTGGCTGTTCCCTTTGCCTTGTATACTCTTCCAACCCAAATATCTACATCACTAACTCCCTTACCTCACCTTTACTCAGCTGTCATCTTCTCAATGAGGCCTGGCTTGAATACTGTATTTAAAGTTGCAACCCTCCCTACTCCCTACAACCCTGGGATTCCTAGTCTTCCTTACCCTGCTCTATTTCCCTCATACTACCTCTAACACACTCTATAGCTTATTTATCGTATTTAATTCTATTAAATTTACATCTTGAATTCATTACATGTAGCTTCAATTACAATGATTATATTGTTTCCAGCATTATTTATTCATTCACTCAACAAATAATTGAGTGCTTACTCTTTATCAGACTGTGATAGAGTGAGAGAGGCTCTGCCCTCAAGGATTTTATAATTTCTTGGGAAGTCGCAGAAAATCACAATGCAGGGTGATAAGTGATATGATATGATATGATATGATATGATATGATATATGATATGATATGATAGAGTAAGTATGGAATGCTGTAAAAGCATGTGGAATTGTCACATAGCCTAATTAGGGATTTAAGGATTTCTTCCCATGGGAAGCTAAAGATCTGAAAGGGCAAATTGTAGCTGACCAGAAAAGAAGGAAATGACAATGAAAGCATTCTAGGCACAAAGAAAATTAAGTGCCAGGTGGGTAGGTTAAAAGATTTAGCCTCAGATTTATGCTTTAGATAAAAATGGGTTAGGGAAAGATGAGATTACAACAGAACAGTAAACAAATCAAGAAGAATTTAAGGATACTGGTGAGAATGACATGCTGAGCCATGCACTCTATACTAGGGAATGACAGTGGAGTCTAAAGAAGGCTAACGGGGAGAAAATTAAGGATGTAACTTTGAAAAATCCATAAAAATTAAAGAACCAGTGTTGTAGGAAAAACAGGGTGAGAGAGAGAGCAGGTGAGGGGATCAGAGAGTGGAATGTATTTGAATTTAAGATATGAGAAGTGAGACTGTTCTCAGTGGGAACAAATCTGGAGTGTGGCCATGGGAGTGCATGCCTAACCTTGAGTGGAGGTGAAGGAGTTCTAGGAATGTTAAGGCTAGGGAGTTTGGGGAGTCTTCCGTGTGGATGTTGGATTCGCTCAGGATGTTATTAGGACTTGGAGTGTGTAGTGAGACTGTGAAGCAGGTATCAAGCTCTTTAACAAATGAAGGGAAATGACCATCATAAGGTTAGGAGAAAGCAGTGATGAAACTAAATAGTGATTTGGATGAATAACATGAATCTCGGAAAATAGAGGTTTTATGCAAGGGAAGAAGAATGGAGTACCTACTGCATATTAGACTGTGTTAGGTAGGAGTGAGAAAGGCAAACCCACCTCTCAATTCCCAGCTATTTCTGTTATGTAGTTGTAGGGGTGGGCACACATTTTGGGTCTAATAACACAGGTGCTATACAATATGAATAATGTATGATAGGTAACAGAAAAAGGAAAAAAACGTGCCAGACACACATGCCAGGCTTGTTGCATTTTACCCATGAACTATGTTTTAGATGCTTAGATTGTGGAGTTTGTTATTGGTAGATTGACGTTTCTATTACTATCTTTGTCTTCTGTTTCAGCTTTTTGCAAATGTTAAGGAGATATATTTAACATATATGTATCATGAATATACAAATAATTATGTTTTCTTCATTAATCTTGTCTCTACTAGTTCAAAATTTGAGACAATTCAGTTACCACACCAAAATTTATTTTCACGCTATCCAAGTTAATAAAGCTGTCTGAACATAAGCTGTATAAACTGGAGCCTTTTAAAATGTAATCTAATACATGAAAATTTAAACTTTCAAAACACGTAATCTAGCCCAGCACTGTCCAAGAGAACGTTCCTCAATGATGGAAATATTCTATCTGTGCACCGTCCAACCTGGTAGCCAGTAGTCAAATTAGCTTTTGAGTACTTGAAATGCTCCTAGTGCAACAGAAGAACAGAATTTTTAAGTTTAACTAATTTAAATTTGAATAGCCACATGCGGCTAGTGACAACTGTACTGGGCAGCACAAAGCTAGTCTAGCTATGCAGTAGAAAAATAACTGTTATGAAGAAGATTGTATCTGTTAATCCCAAATCCCTAATTTATCCCTCCCCCTTCCCCTTTTGCTAACCATAAGTTTGTTTTCTATGTCTTTGGATCTGTTTCTGTTTTGAAGCACAGGGGACTATATTCAATATCTTATAATAACCAATAGTGAAAAAGAATCTGAAAAAGAATATATATAATATATATATATAACTGAATCACTTTGCTGTACACCTGAAACATTGTAAATCACGTATACTTCAATTTAAAAGAATTTAACAGTATAAAAAGAAGACTGTAAATATTATAAGATTCTCAAAACAAGTCAAATCAATCTTAGTTCATTTTAGAAACAAACGTGAAATTTCTATTTTTGGTAATGATAGATTATTCTGACAGAAAAATTTTTTAGATTGCTGAATAAGATTTTTTTTTAACATTTTAAAATCAGCAAAGAGCTGACCAGATAGTAAGGGAAATGCCCTAAGGTCATATTTTTTGAAGGCAAACTCAAAAGCATCAAAAAGGAAACATCAGAGCAACTAAGGTACTCTTACCCTGACAATATTCAGAGAAGAGATTAAGTGCTACAGTGTGCCTTAAGTATATGAAAAGTTTTTCCCGAAGCTTCTCCCCTGCTACCTCAGCAGACTTCCTTCATGTTTTATTGGCCAGGAGGCCGAATGCCCACCCTTAACCCAGTCATGGGCAAAAGGAATGGTATTACCATAATTGGTTTTGACTAATCCAGATATGCCCCTAAAATGGGGTTAGAGTCATTTTCTCTGAGAGGTAGATTCCTGAGCAAAAATCAGAATTCTGTTAGCAAGAAAGTAGGGAGTGATAGATATTGAGTATGCCACAGATGTCTGCATCAGAGCTCTTTTAGTTTCCATCTTTACTAGTAGAAGTAGCAGCAACAAAAGTAGTAACGGTAGTAGTAGGACTAGTACTAGTAGTAGTACCAGTAGTAGTAGTAGTGATGGTAGTAGCTGCTGCTAACATTTATTGAGCACTTACTACATACCAGACCTATTATTTTAACCATATTTTCTTTCCATACTGAGAGTTCTCCTCAGTGGTGAGTTGACTTGGTAAGATATTTTTAATTTCCATTTGTTCAATATAAATCTAGAAAAACTATGCTCTAAAGTTGTGTTATAATCTGTTTTGTTAAAGCCTTGTTTCTGCAACACAAATTAGCTCATAAGTGACTGAGTTATTTTGTGCTGCTAAGAAATACAGCAGCTGAAGTCAAACTTCGTTTTGACTTTATACAGCTGAACAGCTGATGAAAATTGTACTGTACATGATGACCATTCACCTCACACTCTTCTTTGTGTTCACTTTGGCCACATGCTCTGTCATTTCTGTGTGTGTTATTGTGTGTTTCTGCCTGTTCTTTGTGCATTGGCCTCTTGTCTCTATAATGTATAATGTTTTAAATGTTCTTTTTTTTTTTTTCTATAATGCCTGGGTGTCTGTGTGAACTACCCTAATTTAAGGGACTCAAGATAGTATACTTGTCTTTTATCAGATCAGCCTCCTGCCTTAGTGCATGTTTTATCTAATTTAATACTTTACACATCATATTGAGTGACCCTGTAAATAAGATGTGAGAGAAAACTTTCCAATTAGTTAGAATCAGTTTGACAGTCAAGACCTAGAAAACAATTCATAGGCATTGTTGCTTTGTCATTTGTGATCCAAGAGCTTTTCTGGAGACTTAAATAGGGATAAAACAATGGATAAATTCAAATGATCCTAGAAGAATTTTCAAATCAGTGTCCAGAATGAGATTATGTTAGGCAATCAAACAGTAAGAGCACCAGCGTTCCTTATCTAATGTCATGAATCTTTGAGGCTTGCTCTCTGCTTTCTAACTTAAGCATGTTATAATAGAAAATAGGAAATCTAGGAGATATAAGCCTGATTAACATATATTTGATACATCCTACTTGCATTTCTTTTAAGATCTTGCGACCCATTCCAAACAACCTATCAGTTTGCCGTATAGTATAGCAGTTTTGACCCTATCTTTTCTGTGATTGACCAGCTGGTACTATAGATTACAGCTTAGTTCTTACGTTTTTACATATAATAATAATTATAATTATTATTTATAACTCTCTTATTAGAATTGAATTAGCTTCATTAAAATCACAACAGAATAGAATAAATTAGAAAATCAGAAGAAAAGGAAAAATAATATAAGGCTGGGATCAGTACCTTAAATATGTACCACAAGGTCCTTTCACTCACTAAAAGTGGGCCATAGATTTTGCTCTGAGTTTCCTAGTAACCTGAGTAAAGAAGCAAACACTATCAGTTCTAAGATTCATAACGTCTGATAGCTTTGACAAAAGGAGATATATCCACAAAGGAACACTTCATTATTTTGAAGCTTTGATACTTCTCCTATGTGGATCCCTACACTAGTGAATCAGATTGAAACAAACAAGGCTGACAGTGTTCTCTCTGCTTAGGTTGAGGAGAAATTGGACCTAGAATGCAGGCCAGTCTTAAAAAGTGGCAAGCACAAAAACAAGATAGCCACGCTTTCTCCCTAATGCCAGTGTAATTCCTACCACAGACATTTGAAGGGTACAGGAATGGTAAGAAGAGAAGAGCTCTCCAGTGGAAAGACAACAGTGTTCCCATTAAGTCCTGTCCTACTTACCCCAGTTTCAAAGAAAGCGATCCACAGAAATAGAAGAGGCAACTTATAAAGAGAGAATCTTTAAGATTTTAAAATAAAACAGAAAAGCATAGCCAGCTGTAAAATTGGCCTGACCACTCTCAACAGCAACATAACCAGCCTAGAGGCCAAAGGTATTCACACAATAGACTCTGAGGCTGGTTATCTGCATCAGGATGTATTGGATGTGCAGTTTGTTCCCTACATCACCATTGGTCACCCTCAGGAGCCTTCAAAACCATCTAGAAAAAGATTCATTCTTTGACATTAACATCATGGTCTCTAGGACAGAATACCAGGTAAAGACAACAGCTGTGGCAGGAACAACTGAATATGTTTTTTGCCTTGAAGCTACTGAGAAACCAGGAGCATCTACTAAAGACATAGGATATTTGGATGAAGTTTGCTCTCACCATTAAACCAGGAACTTCAGTAGAATATTTGGGATCATAAACTAATCTAATAGATATGGTCTTAGGGAACTTGGGTTTGGAGAGCAGAGATTTATGGAAGTCATGATGCTGAGGGTTCATTGTTTGAGGACACAGTTCCCCTCTTAGGACTTAAAGATAAATGATTGATAAGGTCCTGACAGTTTTTATAAATGAGCAAATGTAGGAACTAGCATGATTATCAGGTAGTGCCATTATGAGAAATAAAGACCCCAGATCTATGCTCAATCTTCTAAAAACTGCTTTGCTCAAGAGCTGCTCAAAAAATACTTTATTATGTATATGGAATCTCCCTTTTATTGACACAAAAGAATATTGACTATTAAGCAGGCATTTCTGCTTTCCTGAGCAATTTTCCACTGCAGTGACTGAAACTATCATGCAAAATGTACTCAGAGGGTAAAAGTTGGTGTACATAATATAAGTATTTTAAGTAGCAGAATTTATAGGTCAGTGTTATAAATACTTGAAAACTTGCTATTTGTCAAGAGTAAAAATATTGTTATATTGAGGTTATAAATCAAATTTTATATCAAAGCCTAAAGAAGAAATATTAACTACTGTGCAAAGGACTCTTCTACATTTCTAAAAAGAATGTCCTGGTGTTGCTTGGCTATTTTCCAGAAAATCCTTGTGTTTTTCCTATTCCATTTTATTTGTGATTTGCATGTCTGCTTGATAATGTGACTAGGATAGAACTTCTGGTGAAAAGCCTAAGCTCCACCTTGGCTGAGGTGAAGTCATATTATTCTTGCATCTTAAGCATCTCATTTCCTCCTTTATTTTATGCATCAAAACTATAAAAAATTATGGAGACGAAGGATTTTCCAGGTTATCTGTGGTCTGTTCTAAAATTTAAGCATAGGTTATGTAGTACAGGCACATTTTTTCACTCAGCTTTGCTAGAGGCGCATGCTGTTCTGCAGTTTTTTTCTTCTTCATTGCGTAAGGTCATTAAATGGTGTCATTGCCTTGGTTGTGGTACACAGGAAAAGTATAGCCTATATTCGGAAGTAGTACTGTAGTGAAAAAAGTATGGACTTTGGATTCAAACTGACTTAACTTTAATCCTGACTCTAACAAGATTGTTTCTGTTTTACCTTGACAAGATATCTAACTTCACTAAACTTCAGAGAACTCCTATATAAAGAGTATAATTATATCAAACTTGCAGGGTTGTTTGAGAATTAAAAGAAGTAACACTTTAAAACATCTAGTGCTATTCCTGGTACTTAATCTGTATTTACTACAGTGTAGCTATTACTGTATACACTTATGTTTTATAGATTACAAAGTACTTTTTATATAACCTAATCAAATCTTCAAATCACTTTTATAAAGGGAAGGACAGGGTTTTGTTTTGTTTTGTTTTTTAATATTTTAAAATGAGGAACTAAAGCTCAGCAACAGGCTAGTGTCTTGGAAGGGATTCAGTAAGGCATAGAATTCCTGAGTGCTGCTCTAGCACTCTTAGAACAGATGGAGCCTTTGGGCGGTGGGTGTGGCAAAGTAAGCTCTGAAAGAGTTTGGTCACCTTTGACATTGTCTTACTTCCAGTCTAACCTTACCCTGCAACAGAACCAGATAGCTGAGGACATTATGAAACTACAGACCTTGCCCCCAGGGAAAGGTGTGGGGTAAGTGATGCCAAGGTACAGAGTTGATCCATTAACTAAGTGTTATAACTGTGTCCCAAGTTATAATTAGAAACCATATATGTATCAACCACATTATTCTCATATACTTCAATATACTTATAAAAGTATACTTTCATATATATGTATATATATGTGTGTGTATGTATATATGTATAGATATATGTATATATACATATATATATATATATAATGGCAAAAAATAGCAGGAGCAGTGTCATTAATCTTTAGTATGAATTTTATAGAGTGCATCTTGTTGTGAGAAATAAAGATTCGCTTTTAAGCACAGAATAGAGCTTGCTTATTTATTTTGTTCTTTAAAGCAACATTTAAAAAATCACAAAGTAAAGGTTTGTTTCTTAACATTTTTACAGGCTTAGGGGAAAGGGTCATGCTATGGATAGATGACATTTAAATTAAATTTAGGCCATACAAGGCATATAGAAATAGCTTTAATTTTGAACACTTGCATACAAGATTATGGTATCAAACATGACAGCTAGATTTAAGTTTGTCTAGACAATGTAGGTTTATCAGACTTTTGTTTTCTTTTTCTTCAAAAGTAAAGGTACAGTGAAATTACTCCCCCAAAAGCAGAAACTATTTGGGGGAGAAAATATGAGAAGTTTGCCTCAAAACTGGGGTTGAAATGGTTCACCACATGCATTGAACACTAAATTTAACCTTGGAAATGCCCTTGTGAATTACTTTAATGAGCTAATTAGTACCTGATAATTAGGAAATCAGGAGTTTTGTTTGCAACTTGTAAAAGAGGGTGTGGAAGCAAGGCTTTTGTTAGCCCATGTGGCATCTTTATGTGTATCACTCCTGTCTGGGTGAACAAGCAGAAATATGTCCCTTCTTCACAGTCTCAGGTCAAGTGCATGACTTGCTAAGCAAAGCAAAGGTTGAAATCCAGCCTCCACTTATGCTCCTTCAACTAACAGGGTATAATTGACTAAGAGTATGTTGCTATCCTGAAGAAAAAGAACATTAAATTTGGGGAGTGTAGAAGGTTGGTCTAGTGTAATAGTGAAGAAGCACAAGTGCATCTGGCATGAAAGTAAGAAAGGAAGAAGAAGCAGAAGGTGGGAAAGAGAGAGAAAGGGAGTAGAAGAACAAAATGCCAGTTTTGCTCAGTTTGCTGTGTTCCCTGAGGCTGTAGGAATCCTGGCATCTTCCCAGCCTGTAGGAATGCTGGTATCTTCCCAGCCTACGCATCTTTTTTTAGGAAGAAAAGAGGAAAGGAAAAGGGGGGAAAGAGTTTCATTCTCGGCTTGCTTCTCACTCTTTATTACCCATAAGACATAATACAGTATTTGCAGAATTTTCCTCATTTGGAAAACATTTTGGGATGTATTGCTCTTGAAGGTAAGGGTATTTGGGGTGTATTTTGCAAATGAAAAAAAGAAGGCACAAAGAGATTCCGGGACTTTCCAAGGTCACCTATTCTTTGGGATAAAATCCAGATTACAACTCTAGTAACAGAAATGCTCCTAGACAGTTGGTCAGCAGAAGCTGAGATTTCTTTCTGCAGCAACTTTTATGCCCCAAGGAATTTTTTTTTTTTTTAGATTTATCTACCAATAAAAAGCATAGTCAAAGGAGATTCTTTTAATCTATCAGTATAACTGGAAGCATAAGATAGTCTATAGAATGTGCTAACTTACATATTTCTCTTAAAAAAAAAAAGGTAGTGAAAAAAGATACTAATATTAACTTTTTGTATCTTTGAAAATACTAAGATCAAAAGATACTGAGACCTGCAGTGTTGCTTTCTGGATCTATGTGGGGCCCTGCTGGTTACTTTTTAGAAGAAGAGGATGCTTGATAAGTATTAACACTAGGAGGCTGAAAACCCGTCAGGCTTCACATAAAAAATTTGTTGCTATGCCTACTGTTTTCTGTTGCGGTTTCTGCATAGTGTCAACATTTATTATACTTAAGTAACTTAAAAAGCATTACTCCCTAAACTCTCCACTATTCTTAAACAAAACAAAAATATACTTTATGTAATTTTTCCTTAAGAAATTACTCTTTTCTTTGATCTCTCTCATTCTTTGCAGCCGGAATACACAACTCCTACTGAGCTTATTTCTAATCAACACAGATTCAGAGCATTCACTGAAGGAAACATTTAAATCAAGAGAACAGAACACTAGCTGATATATGCTAGAAACAGAAAGGCATGGGATCAAGTCCCCAAGTCTACTACAGTTTCCAATTACAGCACCTTCCATTTTCCATGTTTTTCTGTGAACATCCGAAACACTCCTGCCTCAGGGCTTTTGCATTTAATGTTTCCTGGAACACTCTTTTCACAGGTTTATACGTAAGTCACTTCCTCAATTTCTTTTAACTCTGCTCAAGTGCCACCTTATCAGAGAGAATTTCTCTTGCTCTACCATTTAAAACAACTCCCTCACCCGCGCCCAGCCCACCCCGCCACCTTAGTACCCTGCTTTATTTTTCTTCTTTCTCATCTCCAACTACAGTGAGCTCCAGGAAAACAGGGACCTAATCTGATTGGTTTATTCTCCAGAGCCTAGATCATATGCTATATATAAAAGCTTTTTATATATATTTGCTGAATATAAAACAGACACTTAAGGCCAGTTCTTGGTGCCTGGTTTTAAGAGTACTGATGACAAGTTATTATGTCCCCACAGGAAAGCCATCAAGGTCTAGATACCTTTCAATAAGGGATTAGATTTGTTCAGTGTGGGTCCAGAAGAAAGGCACAAGACCACTGGGTTATGGGAAGGAAGACAGATTTTGGCTGAAAGAAAGAACCAGATGATAATTGCAGCTGTCTGAAAAGTATTTGATCTATCTTTCTGTAGATTATGCAGATTGTATGACCACTTTGGGGGTAACTGTACAGGAAGTTTAAGAGTTTTGTGCAAATTATGTTATATTCTGACATCAATTCTTAAAAGTGTATGATTCTGTATTGACTCAAAAATTAATAATTGAGCTTGGTTCTTCTGCAAAATGCTGCCAGACAGATGTATCTATATGTTAACACCCGAAATAAGGGGTTGGCAAATTGCACCTTCTGGGTCAAATTAGGCCCATCGCATCTTTTTGTAAATAAGATTTTAGTGGAACACAGCCCTGACTGTCATTTACATAATGTTTATGGCTTCTTTCACACTATAATATCACAGTTGAGTAGTTGTAACAGAGGTTATATGGCCCACAAAGTCTAACATATTTACTGTGTGGCCCTTGACAGAAAAAATTTGCCAACCTCTGCCCTTAACCAATAAATTGCAAAATGTAACACAACGAAACATAACTCTATTCAGTCTCCCGAGTACCACTACCACTACTACCATTTCCTCCTCATTCTCCTCCTTCTTTTCTCCTTCTTCATCATCATCATCATCAACTATTTTTTCTGTAAGATCCAACCATAATAATATAAACCACTCTAAATATTTAAACAGAGGGAATCTAATGCAAAGAATTAGTTACGTGGATAATGGAAGAGGCTGACAAGCCCATAGATCAGCGTCAGCAGAAAGATACCACCACTCCTACCAGAAAAACATAGGAAGGAGGTAGTTTTATTAAAGCCTAGAGGCTGAAATCACACAGCAGAATCTGGAACCATACAATTGGGGGTGGGGGTGGCTGTTGTCTGATGTTGGAGCCACAAAAATATTCTGCTTCTGCCTAAGATGCTGCTTGAGGTAGAGAGGAAATGAGAGAAATACCCTGGCTTCTCCCACTAGTGCCTTCCATTGCCTGAACTCAACCAGAAGTCAGCTGACACAGAGGCCTAGGAAATGGAGCCTGCAGATTTGTTCCCCCGAAATAAAGAGCAGAGCAAGAGAATGGTGAGGAATGAGTCTATGGATGCCTAGACCAAAGACCACACAACTGCTAATGGTTATTGAGTGCTACCAGCACCAGGTACAGAGCTAAACAGTTTACATGAATCCTCACCTACTGAGTAAATACTACTGTTATCTCCAGTTTATAGATGAGGCTTGGAAAATTAAGTACATTGCTGAGGGCTATGAATTAAATACATAAGTTAGAATTGAATCCAGGTCTGTCTTACTCCAAAATTCTTACTTTCAGCCCTCTCATTTTGTAAATAAGAAAAAAGTAGTTTGCAGCAAATAAACTTATAGCTGGTAAAGACAAGGCTAGGTCTAGAACCCAAGTTACTCCTATTAGGTTTTCGTACATCTTAAGAACTTAAAAACCTATTGTAGCATTTAGAGAGTCCAGAGGAGGCCCCCACTCAGATGCAGGAAGTGTCTTTGCACCTTGAAACTATTACTAAGCAGCCTTCCTGGACACAATTTACTCAGTTATAAAATGGAATTGTTAATCATAACTACCTTATGAGAGTGTTGAGAGAGCTTAAATAGATACAGATCTAGAGACCTCTGAACAGTGTGCCATGAGATAGGTACTTACTAAATGCTTGGAAAAAGGTAAGTAGGTGTTCTTATTGTTAATATTTTTATTATGCTGAACCTGGGAGTGGTTATCACAGGAAAAGAATAGATCAGAAATCTTATGAAATGTTTATCCAAGTTTGTCATTAAACAGTAATACCCTCCTTTTGGACCTTTTACTTCTCTTCTATCTAGGATAATAATTACAAGATAGTCAAGAATAGGATTTTTGTTTGTTTTTGTTTTTTTTTTTGAAGAGAGACTTTATTTTTATTTATTTATTTATTATTTATTTATGGCTGCGTCGGGTCTTAGTTGCGGCACGCGGGATCTTTCATTGCGGCAGGCGGGCTCTTCGTTGCAGCGCGTGGGGCTTCTCTCTAGTTGCGGCACTCGGTCTCAGTAGTTGCAGTGCACAGGCTTAGTTGCCCTGCAGCATGTGGGATCTTGGTTCCCCGACCAGGGATCGAACCTGCATCCCCTGCATTGGAAGGTGGATTCTTAACCACTGGAGCACCAGGGAAGTCCCTGTTTGGTTTTGTTTTAAGTGAGTGGCCCTCGAGATGCCTTAGTTTATTAATTCAGGGCTTTTTTTTTTTTTTAACCGGTTCTTATCTATGAAGTGTTATTTCTTATGCTTCTATACAGTTCCTTTCTTTCATCCAGGATAGCTGTTGTCCAACTATTCCCAAAATATGACCTTTTCTTTCCTGTCCCCGTGGCTTTACTTGGCTTCATTTTTAATAGAAGTCCTTTTTCTTTCTTAACCAGCTCAATTCCTATAATACTTTATAATATTATAAATATTGAATAAGTATGTATGACACTTTATTATAATTCTTATAATATACTCAAGATTTTCTTCCTCAACAAATATTTCCCTAACTAATCACATGACGCATTGATCTTTCACCTATGTACAGCACCTGTAGACAATCTATAATGTGCTGTCATATACTTATTGGCTGAGATAGGGCTGTAGCTTTTCCATTTTTATCTTGTTACTCCAAATAGATTGACAGTCATGCTTGGGTGAAGTTTTAGGTGGTTGGTGCTTTACAAATACTTAAGTATTGTGTGAAAACTTGTGGCTAGATTTCAAATTACCTGTGTTTTATTAAATTGATGATATTTGCTTAAAAACTAGCTAGTCTTGCTACATGGCAAAGCCACTGACAACCTTGGTCGTTTTCTGGGATTCCCTGAAAATGGCTTGTAAAGGGAAGCATTTCTTTATTCCAAAGATTAGCATACCATGAAACAAAAGACCCTGGAAGCATATCCTTCCAGTGTCATGCAGTATATAACCTATGGTAAATAGATACTTTTCACTCTTTTAAAAGGCAAATAAGAAGGATAATTCGACAGACAGAACCATTAGGTTTAGCATTGTAGTCTCATATTTTAATTTGCAGAAAATATTTTAAAATGCAAGGCTCATAACAGAATGTAGACCTGCTGTCACTATTTTCAGAACATGAGGCTTTGGACTTGATATGGTAGAAATTTTAACCACAGTATATAGGAAGTAATGATGACCATACACATATTTGCACCTTGTGGTCTATTTTGCACATGCTTCAAGGGACCATTTGCAATGTACTGATCTCAGGAAACTGTATAAAGTAAATGTAGAGATCTAAGGGAGGGTAGTAAAATGTCCTCATAATGATCTCTGAGAATGTAACATACTCGCCGTTTATTCACAATTGAGACTTTTATCTAATGACTTATTTTGTTCTGTCATATTTAAGGGAAATGTTTTCCCCACCCATGTTTCAAAAGCAGTACTTTGCTTTTTAAGTGCTACTGCTCCAGAACTCTAAAAGATAAGTCAAATTAGGTCATATTTCCTCAAACACTATGAGAAGTTATACTTTTAATTCTTTGTGAACTTTAAGATTAAATTTAGGATGGCCCTGTGGTATTTGGAATCCAGACCTAACTAGATTGGCAAGATTTTCTTCTCTAAAAAACTTAGGTAGAAGAAGCATTCCAAACTTTTAAAAACAAATAATCCTCTCTTCACCCTCTCAACATCCTTCTCTGCTCCACCACCCAACACATGTACATGTTTTGAAAATTTAGTATTTTATTTTCTGTGATGTTAATAGATTAAATGTAAATCTTAATAAGTCCGAATTCCTTGAATTTAAAGGTGTTTAGACTTGAGGCCTAGCATTTTGCCCAGTTCATTCCACATCTTAAAATATGGTTTTTGTCAGGGCTAGACAGTAAACAGCTATAGTAGTTGGGATCCAAACCACAATTAATAGTGCTGAATGTCATGTTACAAACCTGCCTCTTGATTTCTTAAAATAAAGAGCTGGGAGTAGCTGTGGCAACTGGACCTCAAATACTGTTACCGAAAAGGATTTTGCGTTTTACTTTCTTCATCTAGTTTTTATGTCTGTTTATAAGGAGATACCTGATGGATTGATTGCCAAGTGGACTATGACATGCATCTGAGTGTAAAGTTGTATGGAAACTGTTTAACACTTAACTTTGTTTAAGTCACTTCAGTTATTTCTTCTGTGGCTAAGATTACAATTCAGACACTTCAATCAGAATACTGGTTGTAAAACAGTAAAGCAAATGCCAGAATTATAGCCAGAGAATAAGGAAGTGAGCTAATGTGATGGAGTTCAGGCACTTTTAATTTTAGGGACATTGTCCCTTGGTTTTGGTATATTTCAACAATCATACTATTTATGATTTTATTTTATTTTAGCCATGTCCTTTGGGGGCCCGAGATTTTCGAGAGAAACAGTGTGCAGACTTTGACAATATGCCTTTCCGTGGAAAGTATTATAACTGGAAACCCTATACTGGAGGTAATGTATAACCTGGCAGAGTTTTCATCATGCTTGAGAGCTTTGCAAATATAAAGGAATATATAAATATATACAAACATGCCTGTACATTCATATACATACTAGTAAAAATTAGTGTTTGCAAATCACAGGAAAGTGCTTCTAGTACTATAAAGGTCTCGTGTTTTAGTTTCCCTGTAATAAAGTTAATATGTTAGTACAAATGATCAGAAATCATTTTTTAAAACCCAATTCTATTTAACAAGGTACAAAGTTCCTAGAAATGATGTAAATCCAAATAATATTTCTGAGTTCTTGAGACTTCCTTGGGGTGTATAGACATTATATTATAATAATTTACAATTATTGAATATGTGGAATTATCACCCTAAAAACAAATTATAACGATATAAATCAACTCAAAAGAGGCCAGGAAAATTTGTGTCTTTCTTGGTCACAGACCAAGGATCTTTCCATAGATGATTATTGTTCTTTTTTAGCGAAACATTTTTTGCTCTTTATTTTAGACAAGTATCAGATGCTAATTGCTCTGCAAGCACAAGAAGTTTTCTTACGCTCCCAAAATACAAACTAAATTTTGTTAAAATTTTCTCTTAGAAAAATAGAATGTACTCTTAAAAAAACTTTTATTTATTGTTTTTCCAATATCTTAGTTAGTTTTTTGGTTTTTTTCTTGGCCATGCCACACGGCTCTCGGGATCTTAGTTCCTCAACCAGGTATTGAACCCAGGCCCCAGCAGTGGAAGCACCAAGTCCTAACCACTAGACCACCAGGGAATTCCCCCAACATCTTACTTTGAAAACTTTCCAACATAGAGCAATATTAAAACAATTTTTCAGTGACAACTATATACCCACCACCAAGATTCTATCATTAATATTTTTAATATACTGTCTTTATTACATGTCTAGTCATCTCTCTATCCATTCATTAATTTATTCTATTTTTCAGGTGCATTTCAAAGTAAATTGTAGTCATCAGTATACTTTCCTCTAGATGCTTCAACTTGTATAAGTTTAACCACAGTTCAATATTTATTTTCTTTTTTCTTTTCAGGGAAGATTATGTACAATGAAATGCACAAAACTTAACTGTACTTTCCCTGAGTTTTGACAAATGCATACACCTGTAAAACCTTACTGAGTTATAGAACATTACCATTACCTCCAAAATTCTCCTAGTCCTCACTTCCTCCCATTTAGTAGCTGCCTCTACCTACTTCCAAGAGGCAACCAGTTCTGACTTTTTTTCCTTACCATCAATTAGTTTTTTCTGTTACAGAGCTTCATGTAAAGGAAATCATGGCATATTTACTCTTTTATGCAAGGCTTCTCTAAGCCTAATGTTTTTGAGATCCATCCATGTCCTTGCAAATGTAATTAGTTCATTCTTTTTTATTGCTGAGCAGTATTCCATTGTACTAACCAGTTTGTTTATCCATTCTGCTATTGATGGAAACCTGGATTGTTTCTAGTTTTCAGCTGTTATGAATAAGAGGCTATGAACATTTGTGTATGTCTTTTTGTGGGCATATAGTTTTCATTTCTCTTGGGTAAATACTTAGGGGTGGAATTGCTGGGCAATAGGGTAGCTGTGAGTTTAGTTTTAAAAGAAACTGCCAGATGTTTTTCCAAAGCAATTGTACCAGTCACACTCCCATCAACAGTGTATAAAAGTTCTGTTTGCTCCCCATCCTTGCCAACATTTGGTGTTTTCAGTCTTCTTCTGGTGGGTGTATAATGTTGTGTCAATGAAGTTTTAATTTGCATTTTCTGATCATTGAATATGTTGAGCACGTTTTCATGTGCTTATTGAGCATTTATATATCTTCTTTTATAAAATGTTTGTTCAAATCTTTTACCTATTTTTTTTGAATTTTATTTATTTATTTTTTATACAGCAGGTTCTTATTAGCCATCCATTTTATACACATCAGTGTATACATGTCAATCCCAATCGCCCAATTCATCACACCACCACCCCCACCCCCCTGCCGTTTTCCCCCCTTGGTGTCCATACGTTTGTTCTCTACATCTGTGTCTCTATTTCTGCCCTGCAAACCGGTTCATCTGTACCATTTTTCTAGATTCCACATATATGCATTAATATCCGATATTTGTTTTTCTCTTTCTGACTTACTTCATTCTGTATGACAGTCTCTAGGTCCACCCACGTCTCTACAAATGACCCAATTTCGTTCCTTTTTATGGCTGAGTAATATTCCACTGTATATATGTACCACATCTTCTTTATCCATTCATCTGTCGATGAGCATTTTGGTTGCTTCCATGACCTGGCTATCGTAAATAGTGCTGCAATGAACATTGGGGTGCATGTGTCTTTTTGAATTATGGTTTTCTCAGGGTATATGCCCAGTAGTGGGATTGCTGAGTCATATGGTAATTCTATTTTTAGTTTTTTAAGGAGCCTCCATACTGTTCTCCATAGTGGCCGTATCAATTTACATTCCCACCAACGGTGCAAGAGGGTTCCCTTTTCTCACAACCTGTCCAGCATTTGTTGTTTGTAGATTTTCTGATGATGCCCATTCTAACTGGTGTGAGGTGATACCTCATTGTAGTTTTGATTTTCAGTTTTCTAATAATTAGTGATGTTGAGCAGCTTTTCATGTGCCTCTTGCCTTTGCCTATTTTTAAATTGGTTATTTATCTTTTTATTCTCAAGTGGTTCATTTATCAGATAGGTTTTACAAGTATTTTCTCACAGCCTATGGCTTTCTTTACTTTCTTTGTTTTTCTTTATGTTTTAAATGGTGTTTTGGATGAGTATAAGATTTTAATTTTGATGAATTCTAATTTTTCAGTTTTTTAAAATTTTATGGTCATTGTGTTCTATGTCCTGTCTTAGAAATCTTTGCCTACCTTTAACTCAGGAAGATATTTTCTTCTAAAAGCCTATGGTTTTGATCTTTATATTTAGATCTGCAGTCTAAAAATAATTTGGGGGTATGGTATGTATTTTTAGTGTATTTATAGACTCTGTTTTGTTTCATTGATCTATTTGTCAATCCTATGCTGGTACGACACTGACTTGATTACTTTAACTGTAGAGTCTTGGACATGGGTAGTGTAAGCTCCTCCTACTTTGATCTTTTTTTTAAGAGTCCTTTGTATATTCTAAGTGCTTTGCATTTCCACATAAATTTTAGAATCAGTTGTTAATGGTTACAGAAGAACATGTTGGGCTTATGATTGTTGTCATGTTGAATCTTTATATCAATTGAGGAAAAACTGATATACTAACAATATTGAATTTTCCAATTTATGAACATGGTATATCTCTCCATGTTTTCCTTAATTTCTCTCAGCTATACTTTATAGTTTTAGGTGTAAGGTCATGCACATCTTCTGTTAAATCTATTCCTGAGTAATTTATGGTTTTGACACTATTGTAAATAAAAGTTTACAATTTTTATTTTCAATTGTTTCAATTGATTTTTATATATTAACTTTGTATTCTGTGACCCTTCTAAATTCCCTTACTAGTTCTAATAGTTGCTTTGTAGATTGTTTAGAATATTCTTGGTAAATAGTCATGTTATCTGGAAATAGAGATTATTTTTTTCAATTTTTGTACCTTTTTATTTTATTTTCTTACCTTAATTCACTGACTTGGCCTTTAGTACAATTTGTGCATGTATTAATTATATGTGTTTTTCTTCTTTATTCTGTTAATATAGTGACTTAGTTGATAGATTTTATAATGCCAAACTGACATTTTACTCCCAGGATAAACCCCATGTGATAATGATTTATTATCTTTTTATTTATTATCTTGTTATTGGGCTTAATTGCTAATATTTGATTAAGGATGTTTACATCTATCTTCATAAGGAATATTGATTTGTAAATTTTTTTCTTGTCGTGTTTTTGATAAGTTTTGGTATCAGAGTTACTCTGGCTTCCAGAAATAGAATCCTTATTTATCTTGAAAGAGTTTGTAGGGTTGATAATACGTCTTCCTTAGAATAGGTTTTACTAATAAAATCATCTAGGCTCGGTATTTTCTTGTGAAAAGAATTTTTTTATTACAAACTCAACTCCTTTAATAGATAAAGAGCTATTCAGATTTGTTTATTCTTATGTCAGTTTTTGAATTTGTGTCTTCAAGAAATTTGCTACTTCCATGTTGTCCAATTTATTTGCAGATAATTGATCATAACATTCTCTTATTATCCTGTTTAGTATCTATAGGATCTGTAGTGGTATACAGTCTTCCATTTCTGCTATTGATAATATGTATCTTCTCTCTTTTTCTTGATCATTCTTGCTTGAAGTGTATCAATTTTATTACTCTTTTCAAAGAATCAACTTTTGGCTTTAGTACTTTTTTTCTAAGTAATTTTTTGCTCTTATTATTATTTGGGGAGAGGGGTTTATATTGCTGTTCTGCGTTCCTAACATTTGATGTATTTTTATTTGCTTCAGTTCAAAATATTTTCTTATTTACATTGTGATTTCTTCTTTGACCCATGGGTTATTTAGAACTGCGTTATTTTTGTTTCTAAATAGTTGATTTTTTCCAGATTTTTTGTTATTGATTTATCATTTAATTACATTATGATCAGAGAATACTCTGTATGATTTAAATTTTTTAAATAGTTGAAATTTGTTTTATGATACAGCTTATTGTCCAGGTTGATGAATGTTCTATGTATACTTGAAAAGGATGTGTTTTCTCCAGTTGTTGGATATAGTGTTCTATATGATAATAAGGTCAATCTGGGTGATAGTATTGTTCAGATCTTTTATATTCTTTCTGATTTTTTTCTGCTCTGGTTTTTTAATCAGTTCCTGAGAGAAGTGTGTTAAAATCTTCAACTGTTTTATGGCTTTGCTTTTTGTGTGTGGGTGTAGGTTTTTGCTTCATGTATTTTGAATCGCTTTTATTAGGTGCATATACATTTGGGTTTGTTTTGTCTTACTGTAGAAGTAAGTCTCTGAAATAGTTCACAGATTTAATAATTAGCATCTAGATAATTGTGTGCTTTGTAAATTAACCCTAAATTCATAATAAGCTTTAACTGAAGGTAATTGGTAATGTGACCTTCCATTCAGAGAATCATCTTAAATCCCTTCTTGAAATAATAACATTACCTCTTCTGAAAACTTATTGTAGCAGAGGAAGCTGAACACATCTTCAGCAATAAAGGAAGAATAAATATATTTGTATTATTATCACACAGTGTAGTGGGCTAAGAAATACAACCAGAGCATTTATGTGTTCTGCCTATCAAATACTACCTTACATAATTAATACTAAAACTGTGTAAATAAAAGACTCATGTTCTCTTTTTATAGTCTGATGCATAAAAAGCTGCATTAAATTCCAAAGCATTACAATAAAAAATGGAGAAAGAACTACACTGGGTAGTAATGAAAAAAAAAATCCCAGTTAGATCTGTGGAAATTTAGAGCAATTTTATTCATGAGAATCTTATAAAAATAAATATAATACCTTGATTATCAGTTCAGGAAGAAATTATTTTATTTATTACTTGTTATTTCTGTGCTCAGTACAGCAAAATGTATCATTAACCTAAGCCTAATAATAACATTATGTTATACAGAAGTTCTATAGCCTGTAGACATTGAAAATGGAAGAAAACACGGACTTCAGCCAGAGGTTGTAAACTGGCAGTTCAGGAACCGTTTTTACTTATATACATGTTTTAGCCTCCACAGTATTTTTGAAAACTTTATATGAGTTGCCAAGAAGAGTTTATATTTTTAAAACCTAGGTTTCCATCTTCTTTTGAAAAAACAATGTCTGACAATATTGGGCCATCTTCTTACATGACAAAAGTCAACTGTAACAGTGATCTACTTTAATCGATTGTTCTCTCTATAATTTATCATTGTCTCCATCACTCAGTTGGCTTCTCTTTTACTTCACCCCATAGAAACCTGGTTTCTACCTTCACTGAGACCTAGGCATGTCATTTCATCTTTCTGTCTAATTTTCTTTTTTAGAGGTAGTCTTTTTTATTTCAAAGAAATTTTATCAGATCATTATAATAAGGCCAAAGTGTTTAAACATCATGAAACAAAGGTTCAACAGAAAGTATTTTTAAGTCCTAATTTTAATCAATAATTACATTTTTATAAATAGCTTTTTTATGTTCAGTTTTGAATAAAATAAATCCATATTGATTGCTACTTTTCCAATATACTGAGAAGTTATGATTTGTACTTGCTTGTTTTTTTTAAATTGCTACTATTTATACCTATTTTTCACGTCAACCTTGAAATATACACACAGCTATTGAAATACAAATTTCAAGTTACAAAATGAAAATTCTCAAGTTACTATATGCATTTATTCACAATATAAAATTAGATTTTTAAAAAATTATTCAAGTTTATTTCTTTAAGTTTTTATTCAATTTATTTAAACTAAAAAATGTTTGGGGGGCTTCCCTGGGGGCACAGTGGTTGAGAATCTGCCTGCTAATGCAGGGGACACAGGTTCGAGCCCTGGTCTGGGAGGATCCCACATGCCGTGGAGCAACTGGGCCCGTGAACCACAACTGCTGAGCCTGCGTGTCTGGAGCCTGTGCTCCGCAACAAGAGAGGCCACGATAGTGAGAGGCCCGCGCACCGCGATGAAGAGTGGCCCCCACTTGCCGCAGCTAGAGAAAGCCCTAGCACAGAAACGAAGACCCAACATAGCAATCAATCAATCAATCAATCAATCAATAAATCTTTAAAAAAAAAAAAAAAGTTTGATGCTAAGTAATATTGGGTTGGCCATCTTACGGAAAAACCCAAACGAACTTTTTGGCCAACCCAATATTTATCTTTGATTTATTAATCTCATAAGAATTTTTCAAATTTAATGCTATAATTAATTTTATCTTTGACTTGCTAATCTCATAAGAATTTATCTCCATGCTAGAGCCACTTTCATGGAATATGATATGTTTAAAGCAGGTCTAAGTTTACTTTTATTTTATAATTACCATATCTCTGCTTGAAGTAGTAGTTTTTGTATCGTATTCGGTAACAAGTGATATAATTTGCATAAATTCCTATTTGTCATACAAGGTCATTCTCAAGGACTTCCTAAACTTTATTTTTTTAGTTTTTAAAAATTGCTTTTATTTCATCCATTTTTTTCAACATTCAGTTACCTCCACTGTGATCCCTTTTGACCTAAAATATATTGAAAATATATATGGGAAATACCTGAAATTTTAAAACCTTAAGATTACTCAGCAGGTCCTCCTTCAAGTTGCACAAGCAATGAAAGTAAACATGAAATTTTAGCAAAGAAGAAAAGAAATCTACACATCTAGGTATATAGTCAGAGAGTGATGGTCTGTTATCAATCGTAAATATGCTGTGGATGATACTGAATCACTGTTCCTTAGGAGAACCACTCCATTTATTTCTCTTCTACTGTATTTGTCCAGGTGGGGTAAAACCTTGTGCGTTAAACTGCTTGGCTGAAGGTTACAATTTCTACACTGAACGTGCCCCTGCGGTGATTGATGGGACTCAGTGCAATGCAGATTCACTGGATATCTGTATCAATGGAGAATGCAAGGTTGCTCAGATTATGAATTTCATTGCTTTTTGTTGAGGTTTTTGAGACTTTTGTCTTTTTTTTCTCAGATAGTAGCTCCTAATTAATACTATGCTAATTTTTAATAAAGAGAGCTGCATTTTAATTTAATTTTCAGTAAGGAAATACACATAGTTAAAGGTAGAATTATCCATTCACATTCAAGCACCATGCAAGTGTGATTTATTCTGGTGTTCTAGTTATGTTTATAGGGATTGCTAGAGCTATGAAAATATTTTGGAATTTAATTTCCATTATTCTTCTGTTCTGTTTACAAACAAGATGATAGCAAAGAGGGGGAATGAGGATTCAGCTCATTCATATGTCTACTGTGTGTTCTCAATGAAAGATCATTTGATATATTTCATAGCAAAATATTTCCTCAAAGTGTAAAACAGCTATGCTTTTCCCATTTTGTCTTCTTTTTAAGCATTTATAATGGTTTTCGCTATAGAATTACTCTTACCTTATTAATTCATTTACTTCAGAGAATTAACCAGACCAGTTGGGAATTGCAGGAGCAAATCCATGGTATTTTCCTAGACCTGTGTATGAATCTTATCATAAGAAATTAGCCACAAAAACCACTGTTTTCTTAACATTTTTCCTTGTCTGCTTTTGTTTGACCTTAAAGAGAAGCATAAAACTAAATGCCAGAAACTGAGAAAGATGAGATAAAAAACACTGTCTATTTTAATTAGTCTCATAATTTCTTGCAAGTTTCTGTCCTTCTGGTTAACTTGTCTCCAAATGTATCTGATGTTGCACTCTGTGTGTGTGTGTGTGTGTGTGTGTGTGTGTGTGTGTATTTACTTGAAGAAAAAGTTATTTCTGGAACGGTATAAAAATGTTTTTCAGATAACCAAGACCCAGGCACAGGTTATATTCAGACATTGCATGCCTGGTATCAATGGCTAAAAGTCAAATTACAAATTTAAGTGCCAAAATATGCCAAAAATATATGAAGGCCACATTTCTATGATTAAATACAAAATTGAAAGGTAGAATTTCAGCTTCTACAATAAAATTTCATGTTTACATCTCCTTTTTCTTTATGGTAATTTTATTCAGCTAATGGAAACAGGTATTCATTTTTAGAGATTTCCTCAGGCATGAATTCCACAACTAATCCTTGACACTAACACTAACAATTGGATATCCAAAAGAGCCAATGGTTTAAAAAGGGCAAACCATAATGCTCAGTCAAGACTCTTGTTGTTATAACCCTTGTTATGTAGGACCATATGCCATTTTTTCTTAGTTCTTGCATTTCTTAATTGAGGGTATAAGTAAGAGCCCATTGCCAACAAATTACAATATTTTAAGAATTGGAGCCTGGTATCTATAAATGAAGAAGAAGTCTAAGCTAGAAATATAGGTGTACATTCCTGGGGAATCAGAATTTTTTCCTTTAAACTTATGTGTTGAGAAGTGTTAGCTAGAATTACTTAGGGAATGAAGGTAAAAGTGGAAAGAGGAAAGTATTTCCTGTTTAGATTTCCTGTACTGGAAAAACACATAAATAAATAAGTTATATTCATTTGGTTAGTGGGTCCAAGAGTTCCTCCTCTTTTTGACACACTGATTATTCTTCTCCGTTTTCAGCATGTAGGTTGTGATAATATTTTGGGATCCGATGCTAGGGAAGATAGATGTCGAGTCTGTGGAGGGGATGGAAGCACATGTGATGCCATTGAAGGGTTCTTCAATGATTCGTTGCCCAGAGGAGGTGAGTGTGTAGAAAGAACTCTTCCTCACACCTCTGGTGTACTTGGAATAGCCAAAATATTTGATTTCCCCCCTTATTTTAAAAATTTCTTTATTCAGGCAGACAATGGTTTTTCCCCAAATTGCTTTCAGTCCTTTAAATATTAAATGTGGCTTCAGGTTAGATATTTTAAGGAAATATTATTCCATTTCTACTTGACTTCATTTAGCCACATTTCTTTAAGATGGGAATTCCCGCAGAGCCTTGAAGTGGGGGCCATGTGTTGAGGGGAAAAAAAAAAATGAACCAATATTATATATCTTGAGACTTTAAAGATATCTTGAGATAATTTTAGAGGAAAAGAAAAATACTCTTAGATGTATTCATGAACCCAAAGGGGAATTTGCTCGTTATTCACAATTTTTAAAGTGCAAAAGAAAGCATGGAAGAATAAGGAAACTGTTATTACTGAATGCTTACTAAACACTCATTTTCTGACGAAAGCTCCAGATGCTGCTTATTACTGGCTGTCTTCTGTGTTCCAGGCTACATGGAAGTAGTGCAGATACCAAGAGGCTCTGTTCACATTGAAGTCAGAGAAGTTGCCATGTCAAAGAACTATATTGGTAAGTAGCATATTTTGCTAGATTTTAAAAATTAATGAGGAAAAGCACTGCAGTATCATGAAGGCAAAGACATACTGCTTTGAGGTAGAACACTTTCATGTTAAAAAGGAAGAAGTTCCACATGAAAGAACTAAACAAAAAAATTAGTATTTTATAGCTTACTCTTCACTGGGTTAGTTGATTTTTTTTTTTTTTCTTTAATTTTTGGCTGCGTTGGGTCTTCATTGCTGTGCACAGGCTTTCTCTAGTTGCAGCGAGCGGGGGCTATTCTTCGTTGTGGTACGCGGGCTTCTCACTGAGGTGGCTTCTCGTTGCAGAGCACGGGCTCTAGGCGCACGGACTTCAGTAGTTGCAGTGCACAGGCTCAGTAGTTGCGGCACGCAGGCCCTAGAGCGCTTGGGCTTCAGTAGCCATTTCTATATACATTTTAGAATCAGCTTGTCAATTTCTACAAAAAGAGATTATTTGGAATCTATAGATCAATTTGGGGAGAATTGACATCTTAAAAATATTGTCTTCCAATACGTGAAAAGACTTACCTGTATATTTATTTAAGTCTTTACATTTGTTCAGTAATGCTTATTTTTCAATGTACGTATCTTGCACATATAGATTTTTAAAAAATCTATCACTAAATATTTCATGCTTTTTGATGTTATTGTAAATGATATTGATATTTTAATCTCATATTTGAATTGTCAGTTGTTATACAGCAATTGATTTGTTTTTGTATTGACCTCATGTCCTGTGACCTGGTTATACTCATATATTAGTTCTAATAGTTGCTTTGTACATTTCTTTGGATTTTCAACATAGATTATCATGTCATCCTTCAACAAAGGCAGTTTTACTTCTATCTTTCCAATATTTATGTCTTTTATATCTTTTTTCTTGCCTTATAATAGTGATCAGGACCTTCAGTACAATGTTGAACAAAAGTGAGGAGACTGGACATCTTTTCATTGTTACTTATCTTAAAGGCAAAGAATTCAGTTTTTTGGGTTTTTTTTAACCACTAAATATAATGTTAGCTAGAAGATTTATGTAGATGCCCTTTATCAGGTTGAGGAAGTTCCCTTCTGTTTCTAAGTTTGAGAGTTTTCCTCATGAATAGGTTTTGAGGTTTACTGCATGATCAAGTGTTATTTTTTTCCCTCCGTTTCCTGTTAATATAGTAAATGCTTTGATTGGTTTTCAAATGTTAAATCAATCTAGCATTCTTGGGATAAAAATCACTTTGTCATAAATTTATTATCCTTCCTATATATTGCTACAATTGATTTACTAATATTCTGTTAAGAATATTTGTTTGCATCTATGCTCATGTGGGATATTGGTCTGTAGTCTTTTCTTATAACATCTTTGTTGGTTTTTATATTAGGATAAACCTGTCCTCATAAAGTTGGTTGGGAAATATTCCTTTCTTCTCTATTTTCTGAAAAAGTCTGGGTAAAATTGGTATTATTTCTTAATGTTTGATAGAATTCAACTGTGAAGCCATCTGGGCTGGAGTTTTCTTTGTGGGAAGTTTTAATGAAAAATTCAGTTTCTGTAATAGGTATAAAGTTGTTGAATTCATTGGCATAATTTTGTGCATAATATTCCCTTATTCTGTTTGAATGCCTGTAGGATCTGTAGTGATGGCTCTTCTCTCATTCCTCACATTGGTGATTTATATCTTATTTTTCTTGATTGTTCTAGGGGGGTGTTTATTAACTTTATTGATCATTTCAAAGAACAACCTTTTGGTTTAAATGACTTTTCTATTATTTCTCCATTTTCCAGTACATCGATTCCCACTCTTCTCTTTATTTTTTCCTTTTTGCTATTCACTTTGTGTTTAATTTGTTATCTTCTCAAGATAGAAACTTAGATTATTGATCTTAAAAATCTTTTTTCTAATCTAAAATAGGCATTTTGCACTATAAATTTCCCTCTAAGCATTGCTTTAACTTCATCCCATATATTTGATATTGTTTTTTTCCAACACTCAATTTAAAATATTTTATTTACCATATGACACATGACTTAGAAGGTATTATTCAATTTCCAAATATTTGGGGGATTTTCTTAATTCCATTATGGACAGATAAGGTACTTTGTATGATTTTAGTTCTTTTGTTGAGGTTTGTTTTTACAGCCCAGAATATGGTCTCTCTTAATGAATGTTCCATGTACACTTGAGAAGAATGTATATTATGGTAGTATTGGGTTTAGTATTCCATATATGTCAATTAGATTAAATTGGTTGATAGTTTTGTTCAAGTCTTCTACATTTTTATTTATTTTCTGCCTCCTTGTTTCAGCAAATATTGAAAGAATCATGTTGAAATCTCCAACTAGAATTGTGGATTTGTTTATTTCTCCCATTAGTTGTAAGGTTTTGCTTCACTTATTTTCAGAGTTTGTTATTAGGTGTATAGACATTTAAGATTGTTAGATTTTCTTGATGTATTGAGCATTTTATAATTATCATATGTTCCTCTTTATTTCTTTGTGTTTTTTTTTGTTTTTTTTTGTTTTTTTTGGCTGTGTTGGGTCTTCGTTTCTGTGCCAGGGCTTTCTCTAGATGCGGTGAGCAGGGGCCACTCTTCATCGCGGTGCGTGGACCTCTCACTATCGCGGCCTCTCTTGTTGCGGAGCACAGGCTCCAGACGCACAGGCTCAGTAATTGTGGCTCACGGGCCCAGTTGCTCTGCGGCATGTGGGATTTTCCCAGACCAGGGCTTGAACCCGTGTCCCCTGTATTGGCAGGCGGATTCTCAACCACTGCACCACCAGGGAAGCCCCGTTCCTCTTTATTTCTGATGATATTCTTTGATCCTCGTCTATTTTGACTATTTACTAATCTAGCCACCCAGATTTCTTCTGATTAGTGCTTGCATAGTAAATTCTTTTCCATCCATCCACTTTTCACATGTAGGTGTTTCTGAACTTTAAATATGTTTCTTTTAGACAACATGTAGTTTGACTCTGATTTCTTGTTGTATCTAACCATCTTTGCTTTTTCAATTACAGTCTCTAAATGGGGGGCTTGCCAAACTTTTTCTGTAAAGGGACAGATGGTAAATATTTTCAGCTTTACAGGACATGAAGTTTCTATCTCAGCTATTCAGTTCTACTATTGTAGTGTGAAAGCAGATACAGATAATACATAAATAAATGGGTATGACTGTGTTACAATAAACTGTATTTACAAAACAGGTGGTGGGCCATAGTTTCTCAGCTCCATGTCTGGATCATTTATATTTAATGTAATTATTAAAATCATTGGGTTTAAGTCTACCATTGTGCTATTTTTCTATTTGTTCCATGTATTTTTCCCTTTATTCTCCTTTTATGTCTTCTTTTAGGTTTATCAAGTGTTCTATAGTATTCCATTTGGGCTCTACTAATGGCTTATTAGCTATACTTCTTTGTTCTATTTAATTAGTGGTTGCTCTAGAGTTTACAAAATGCATCTTTAATTTATCACAATATACCTTCAAATAATATTATACCGTTTATGTATAATGCAAGATGCTTATAACAGTTTATTTCCATTGTCTTCTTCCATGTTTTGTGCTAATTTTTAAAAACACATTTTACTTTTTCATATGTTATAAACCCTACAATACATTGTTATTATTTTTGTTTTAAAGAGTCAGTTATCTTTTTTAAAAATTTAAAAATAAGAAAAATTATTTTCTATTTACCTACATATTTATTGTATCTGGCATACTTTCTTTGTGTAGATCTGAGCGTCCATCTGTATATATCTTCCAGTTTTTTCTCATTATATTTGTTTTCCTTTAAAATCCTTGAGTATATTTATAATAGCTGTTTGAGAGTTATTTTCTGCTAATTCCATAATTTCTGTCATTTCTGAGTCTGTTGCTTTTACTTGGCTTTCTTCATGGTTTGTACCACGTCTTCCCCTTTCTTGCCAGTTGTAGTAGTTTTTTATTGGATGTTGTACATTGTGAATATTTTTTTATTGAGAGTCTGGATTTTGTTGTTGTTGTTTTTTCCTTTAAAGAGTGTTAACTAACTTGTTGATGAGCTTGATATCTTTGAGGCTTGTATTTGAGTTTTGTTTAGGTGAGTCCAGAGTAGCCTTAATTCTAGAATTGCTCAGCCCTACTAAAAAGGCATGATTCTCTGCTGAATGCCCTAGTGGTTGAAACTCTCTGAATTCTTTCTCTAGAAATTTTTCTGCTTGTGGTTATCTAGTTTTTTGTTTTTGTTTCTGTTTGTTTTTTGGTGTTTTTTTTTTGGCCTGGCGTCATGGAATTTTATCCTATGCATACATGGAGTACTATTCAGCAGCAGATTCCCTCCTTTTACTCTAATTCTCTGGTTCTGCAAATTCCAGTTATCTTAGCCTTCCCAGTTTCTGATCTCTGTCTCCTTAACTCAGTGAGACCACCATCCTCTGCTTGGGTTCTCATGGTCTACACTGACAGAAAGTGCCTCCAGGCAGGAAGCTAGGGAGATTATATGGCTCACCTTGTGTTCCTTTTTGCCTGTGTCACAGTCCTGCACAGTCCTGGCCAATGTCTAAAAACAGCTGATTCATATATTTTGTGAGTTTTCTAGTTATTTATAATTGGAGGGCAAGTCCAATCCCAGTTATTTCCTCTGTAAAGAAGTGGAAATTCTGTTTATTTGATGTTTGATCCCTTGAGACAGATTTAGACTCTGCAGAGACCCTTATGAAATCTGGTTGAGTTCTTATTCCCCTTAAAATACCACCTCTTTTTCCTTAAATCTTTTAAAAATAAGACTATATCTAGGGCTTCCCTGGTGGCGCAGTGGTTGAGAGTCTGCCTGCCAATGCAGGGGACATGGGTTCGAGCCCTGGTCTGGGAAAATCCCACATGCCGCGGAGCAACTAGGCCCGTGAGCCACAGTTACTGAGCCTGCGCGTCTGGAGCCTGTGCTCTGCAACAAGAGAGGCTGCGATAATGAGAGGCCCGTGCACCGCGATGAAGAGTGGCCCCCACTTGCCACAACTAGAGAAAGCCCTCGCAAAGAAACGAAGACCCAACACAGCCATAAGTAAATAAATAAAATTAAAATTAAAAAAAAAAATTCATAAAAAAAAAAAGACTATATCTAGAATGCATCTTTAGGTAGAATACCAGTATCATCAGGCTCCTCCTTCCTTTATTTAGGAAGACTCCTTTATTTTTACACCATAATTTTAGATTCTCTTCTGCATCAGCAAGAATCAAAACAAAAATAAGACATCAGATGTTTTCCCTTTGATAATTCTTTGTCCATAATGCCACATCCTCCTCCCTTAGCAAATTCTTATTCAGTCCTTCTTAAATGTTTGGTGTTTTTCTGAACTACGTTATGGTACCAGCAAAGGTGAGTTAGGATTCCTTAAGTGAGTAGATGGGAAAATGGAAAGTGAGAGCTTAAATTGAAGGAGAATTCAAAGCTGCTAGAGGTTTTGTTTTTATTTTTGTTTTTACTGTTTCATGTGATACAGGCTCAGATGTCCTTATATAACCAAGTAATTTTGATGTTTCAAATGAGACAGACTATTACTGTGAGAGTTGAAAATAAAAAATTTTAAATACAAGACAAATTTAAGACTAAATAATCCTTAAATTTGGTTAACATGTTCTTATCTCAAAAGATTAATTAGATTTATTTTTGACAATCAGATGAATTTTATAACATATGTGAAGTCAAGAAAGTACAGATATATTTGCCAGGCAGATGCGGGTGGGGGGAATGAAAATGGTCTATACTCTTAAGGACAAGTGGCAGAGGTCCAGAGAGTCAGAGACTCTCTGCATCCTGACCCTTTTAGTCCTTTGGGCCTGCTTGTTTATCTGGCCTGATAAAGTTTTTGAAGAAGCTAGCATACTAACAAAAAAATTAAACTGACGTGTTTGTCACTGTCAAAGCATGATAATCATTATCAAAATTATCACTCATTTATTTATAGAAGTTTTTGTATAGTAGTGCTAATAACCCTTTTTCTATCACGTTTTTAAACTTTTTTATATGTTTTTTCCTATAGAGGTTTAAAAAATTATGCATGCATATCTACTAATCTTTTTCTTTATACTTTCTGAGGTTTTGGTCATGCTTAGAAAAGCTTTTCTATACCCCAATATTATTATTATTATTTTTTAATTAATTAATTAATTAATTAATTAATTATGGCTGTGTTGGGTCTTCGTTTCTGTGCGAGGGCTCTCTCTAGTTGTCGCAAGTGGGGGCCACTCTTCATCGCGGTGCGCGGGCCTCTCACTATCGCGGCCTCTCTTGTTGCAGAGCACAGGCTCCAGACGCGCAGGCTCAGTAGTTGTGGCTCACGGGCCTAGTTGCTCCGCGGCATGTGGGATCTTCCCAGACCAGGGCTCGAACCCGTGTCCCCTGCATTGGCAGGCAGATTCTCAACCACTGCGCCACCAGGGAAGGGAAGCCCCCCAATATTATTTTTTAAAAAGTACTCTTACATTTTCTCCTACCACTTTATGATTTAACTATGTTTACGTTTAAATATTTACCCATCTGGCATTTATTCTTTTCTCTCTTTTTTTTAAACTTTGTTTTTATTGAGGTAAGATTCAAATAACATAGAATTCAAACATTTTTAAAGTGAACAGCGTACTGGTATTTAGTACATTCCAAAATATTTTCATCACCCCAAAAGGAACCCGGTGTCCATTAAGCAGTTACTTCCCATTCCCTAGCCCCTGGCAACCACCAACCTGCTGTTTGTCCCTATAGATTTACCTTTTCTAGATATTTCTTATGAATAGATGCATAAAATATGTGACCTTTTATGTCTAGCCTCTTCCACTCAGTGTAATTTTTTTTTAGTCTCATCCTCATTGAAGCATGTATCTTCATTCTTTTTTATGGCTGAATGTTATTCCATTGTATTGTATATACCCCAATTTGTTTATCCAGTCATCCATTGATGGACATGTGGTTGTTTCTACCTTTGGCTATTGGGAATAGTGCTACTATGAACATGTATGTACATACATTTGTTTGAGTACCTATTTTCACTTCTTTTGGATATATACCTAGGAATGGAGTTGTGGTATCTATTCTTATATAAAGAATGAGACAAATTCAGCACTTTTTTTTTTTTTTTTTTTTTTTGGCCAAAAAGCTAGTCTTTTGTCTTAGTTCCATTTCTTGTTATCTTTCCTTTACTAATTTAGGATGCTTCCTTTGTTATATATTAATTCCCATATATACTTTTGTTTATTTCTTAACTGTCCATTTTTTTGTATTGTTCTGTCCATCTGTGTGCCATACCACAGGTTGTTCCCACCCCATATTTGTATAATTACCGTTTTAATATTTGGACAGGAAAATCTGCTCCCTAACCCCACCTCCATCCCCAGTTATTCCTTTAGTCATAATTTCCCTTGGTAGTTCCACATTTTTATTCCTATAGATAAGCCTTTCATTCCTTTCTATCAATAACATTATAAATACTTAATATCTTCTTGACATTCACATGGAAAATTACTATTTTAATTTGTGCTTAAGAAAATGGTCAAGAATCCCATCTCTACATCCAGCACAGCAACAGTACCCTTGGTTGAGTTTGCAACAGACTACTATCATCCAAAAAGATCTATCTAGTTTCTATAGGGGCCACACAAGTGAAGTAAATAGGTATATGGTAGAGACCACCACCCCTGCACACTTTAAGACCTTATGGGTAGCATTCACCTCTGGCAATCCACACTCCCACCGCCCCCACTCCAAGATGCAATATTGTTTGTAGTTTACTGTTTTAGCTGGGGGAAGGAGAAAAGTTTCAGAGACTTCAACCTGGTCTTCCCCACTGGGATAGGTGTTATTTTACAGATCAAGAGATAAACGTGAAGGTTATGCCAGCTACCAAGTATACTGTTTCCATTTTAAATTCACGTCTGAGAGAAATGACCACTGACTGGATTCATGGACTCAGTGGACACTCTGTGAGCTGGACCTGGTTCAAAATTCCTTTTATTACTTTACTTCTACGTGCCCTTATCCTAAACAAGGGGCACCATTTGCCACTTCAGGTCAACTCAGTCCCTGTGCCCAACAGTCCTCAATATATTTGGATTTTCCCTTTCCCTGCTGGTAATGGCTTTTATGTCCTTTGAGGAAAGACGAGGAAAAATTACCACTGAGTGCTGTGGTGTTGTGATGTTGTAGGATCCTATCTCCTAGTCACCCAGCCTCTGCTTAAGCTCAGTGGGTCTGGATCAGAAAAGTGCCCATCTCTTGGGCCCCTTGGAAGACTGTATTCTGTTAAATATCTCCATGACTGCTCCTGACTGCCATGCTAAATTGTTACTGTTTGTGATAACTGTGCCCACCTCCATTCTAATGGTTACGCCATGCCTCCTGGCCTCTAGTATGTTGGGATCATCCCTATTGCTGTCTGTGAGCCCAGTTCTGTAATGACAGTTCCAAGCTTAAAGAGAAGAGCATCTCAGTGATGCTGGTGCCTGTCTCACCAGCACATTCTTTTTTTTTTTTTTAATTAATTAATTAATTTATTTATTTATTTATTTATTTATTTTTGGCTGTGTTGGGTGTTCGTTGCTGTGCGCTGGCTTTCTCTAGTTGCGGTGAGCAGGGGCTACTCTTCATTGCAGTGCGGGGCCAATTCTAATATGCTATTAGATTGCTATAATATGTTATTAGATACATATCTGGAGCGCAGGCTCAGCAGTTGTGGCACACGGGCTTAGTTGCTCTGCGGCATGTGGGATCTTCCCGGGCTGGGGCTCAGGCCTGTGTCCCTTGCATTGGCAGGCAGATTCTTGACCACTGCGCTACCAAGGAAGCCCCAGCACAATATTGTTCTAATAAATGGAAGGTCTTTCAGGCCCTTGTGTAGAATATAGTCAGCTGATAGGGTTTTTGCCTTATGTACTATATCCACTTTTGAATGTCCACTTCTGTGAACTTTTGATCCCTTCCTCTTCTCCCTGCTTCCACCTCCTGCTGATAAATGAATGCTACCAGGCCCTGCAGCACCACAGTGCTCTCCACAACCATTTGGGAATTTTTATTGAAAGTCACTGAATCTATAGCTTAATACAGGCAAAACTGAGTCTTTACAAGAACAGGTTATTTCTCTCCACTTGTTTAGATCATCCTTGATGATTTTTATTAAAATTTCATAATTTACTCCACTAAGAGTTTGCCTGCCTTTTGATAGAATTATTCCTAAGTATTTTTATATTTTACGTTGCCACTGAGAATGTCCTCATTCAAAACTGCTTTATAACTGCTCTTCCTGATGTAGTAATACAACTGACTTTCATATATTGATTTTTATATCAAAACTTGCCAAACTTCCTTATTAAATGTCTTATTTTTCTATAATTTCTTTTAGATTTTTTACATTAAGATGAAAATTATATCATCTGCAAAAAAAAAAAAAAAAAATGAGTCTTTTGGCTCTTCTTTTCCTTCCTTATTGCCTTTATTTCTTTTTTTCCTACTCTGTTACACTAGCTAGATCCCACAGTCAATGGTTGAATAGAAGTGATGGTAACAGGCATCCTTAACTTTTTCCTGATCTTAAAGAAAATGCCTTCAACATTACATCTTTAGGTTTGATGTTTACTATACATTTTTGTTTGAGTGTTTTTGTTTGCCTTTTATAAAATTAATGAAGTTCATGCTTTCCTAGTTTACTAAAATTTCTTTTAAATCATATATGAATATTGAACTTTTAAAAATGCTTTTTCTGCATCTATTAAGGTAATCATCTGCCTTTCTTCCTTTAATAATATGAAAAAGTATATTAATTGATTTTCTATTATTAAACCAGCATTGCAATCCTAGGATAAGCTTACCTTACTTCTGATGTGTTAACTTCTATATTACTTTATGCCAATTGCTAATATTTTATTTAATTACTTACATTTTGCATGTTTGTTCAAGAGTGCTGTTGTTGCATAATTTTGATTTATTTGACTGGCCAGGTTTGAACATGAAAATGCTGGACTCATAAAATGAGATTGGACGTATTCTCTTTCTCTATCCTCTTGGAAGAATTTTCTGAAACACTGAAATTATTTTTTCCTTGAATGTGTGGTAGAACTACTCTGTACAAAGTTGTCTGAGTCTGATGTTTTCTTGTGGGAAAATTTTTATTGACTTTGAATCATCTGCATTTTTTGGTATTTTCTGAGACACTAATTCACTGGCAGGTGAATCACAGTACTTCTACTTTACCAAATTATATAGCATCATTATCTATGAGAAAGAATGTACTTACTGAATTTCTACCATCAGTGGCTGGAGATTACCAAATATTTCTGTTTCTGTGGTAGAATTCCTGGCACCTCATTAGAAATCACTTCACAATGTATATCTGAGTAACAGAAAATAAATTGTTGGTGTTGTCTGTAAAAAAAAAAAAAAAGATTCCCATCTCTAAATGGAAATAGATATTCATTGTACACGTCAGTGCAATTATTAATGAGTGACATTGTGGTAAATGAAGTTTCACATTTTTAGGTAGACAGTGATTTTTTTTTTTTCTTTTTTTTTAGCTTTAAAATCTGAAGGGGATGATTACTATATTAATGGTGCCTGGACTATTGACTGGCCTAGGAAGTTTGATGTTGCTGGGACAGCTTTTCACTATAAGAGGCCAACCGATGAACCAGAATCCTTAGAAGCTTTAGGTCCCACCTCAGAAAATCTCATTGTCATGGTAAATATGCCTTTGTCGCTTCATTTCTAATCTTTGTAATCTGCCCTGTGAAGTAGGAAGGGGCAGGCTTTATCATCTGAAATTAAAGTGGTGAAATTAAAGTAAATAAAGGTAAAATGGTATGCCCAATGGTGTAAAAGTCTGTGTAAAGTTAAGACCATAGTGCTCTTTCCATATGACTGGTCTTTTCAATGCCTGCTTGAATAATATTTTTATAACCAAATAAGGCAACTGAGAGAAATGGCTCCAAATTACCCATGAAAACAGAAGTAGAAAATTCAATATAACTGCATGTGTTCTAAAAGTTGTCTTAAATTTCCCTTAAGACTTACATTGTGACATTTTCTTCTTCAAAAGAAATAATAAATATCTGAATAAAGGCTCATTGTATTTTAATTATCTTCACCAGTTGTTTTCAATGTCAGGTTCTGCTTCAGGAACAGAATTTGGGAATTAGGTATAAATTCAACGTTCCCATCACCCGGACGGGCAGTGGAGACAATGAAGTTGGCTTTACATGGAATCATCAGCCTTGGTCAGAATGCTCAGCTACTTGTGCTGGAGGTAAGACACCCACTAGGCAGCCCACCCAGAGGGCAGGATGGAAAGCAAAACATTCTGAGCTATGCTTTGTGTTTGCTAAAGAAGCTAATTGGAAATATTTCTTGCAGGTTTGCTTCAAGCTGTAATTTAGCAAAAGAAACTTTGCTTTAATTATATTATATTCCGTTTGTTTTTAACCTCATGTAATTTGTACAGATTTGTTGGTAAAATACATCTTGGCACAATGAGTGTCTCTGCTGGTGCTTCTCCCAAGACTATCTTGAAGGTGGGCTGTTTGCTTTTCGTGAACACATTCTTGGTAAAGAACATCAAGAGTTTTAAATAAGAAAATGAGCAAGAATCAGACGGCACAGATGTAACGTCTTGTAATGGGGGATGAGAATGTATGTCTGTGTGCTTGTGTGTTTGTGTTTGTGTGCTTGTATGTTTCCCACAATCCTATTCAAACTCCCTTCTGCAGCCATCCAAGTTAAGGGGCTATATACTGGGATACTACAATAATTACTGGTGTCTGGGTCTCTGGGTTAATGGTGTTTGCAGACCCCATGATAGTCCCTCAGAGAGGTAGCTGCTAGGCGGTGGTTGGTGATGTGTTGGTTGTCCCATGTGCGTTTTTCATGGGTGCCTTTTCCCCACAATTTACTCTATTCCTAATCCTCCTCCCTCTAGTGGCCACCAATGCAATTCTTTACCTCTGGCTGGGAGAGCAGGACAGTTGGCTTCCTTCAAAGCCAACACCCTTGCTGCTGCATGGACTGGTGAGTAGAAGTGCTGTGCAAGCAGCATCTTCCTTCTCTCTGGAGACTAAATGCATCGCCTCCACCGTACACCTTGGTCCCAATAGGCAAGGAGACAAAACCTATCCCTCAGGCCTGTGCTGGACTAGAGCACCTCACCATTCCGAAAGCAAAGATTCAATTTTGAATAGTGATATTTAGAATGGGAGAGATGGAACTAAAGTGAATCATCCCATTTTACCCCATATTCCAATGTATGACCTATTTTTCCTTTCTGAACCTCTCAGAAACACATGATTTACATGGACTTCATCCTATCTTGTCCTGTACTCACTGACTCTCTAAACACTTCTGATTCTCAAAGCTTGAATCAGAGAAATTATTTTCACAGAAGTGAATAATCACAATAATACATTCGGTAATTTTAGACTCATACAAAATTAAATCATGGATAATCTCCAACTCCAACTTAAGTAGTAAACACTATGCAAAAAAAAGCAAATGAACAATAATAATGTTTTCCTCCTGTGTGAAGTGTCATGAAACATGGTTATGTGTAATCTGTGGCATATTTAAAAAGATCTCTAATTCCCATCCGTTCTATGTATGAAATGGCTGGTGATTTATAAAGTTTTAAAAACTATAGGGCTTTACTATTTCTTTTAACAAAATAAAGGATATTTGAAATTAATTGTTCAAGTGAATGCCATTATATTATATTATAGTGGCATTTATATATATATATATATATATATATACATATATATATATTTCTTTGTTCCAATTAAATTCCTTTTTATTTAATCTATAAATTAACTTTCCCCTTTTCACATACCAAAAAGAAGTCTTCATGATAACAGTAAATACATAATTCAGGCCCTGAGGTAAGGTGGGATAAACTTATTAAAGAAGAGTCAAAATAATTTAAAGTTCAGGAAATCTAATGAAGTAGTCTAAATGTCGAGGTTGATTAGCTTGGAGAAGAGAAGGCTGAGGGAAAGTATATTATGATAGTATCTTCAAGTATGTGACAGAATGTTGACTGGGAGGTTCTTAGTGCCTGTTCATCTTTGTACTGAAAATTGCTATATTTGGGGATGGTTTAGATACAGTCTTGTCTGAGGCCAAGGAGGGATTAAGTGAATTCTCAATGTTCCTTCTAACCCTATTCTTTTGTTCAGAAAGGAGATAGTGCAACAAAAAAGGGGTGGGGGAGAAGGCCAAGAGAACTGAATTTAGAAGAAAAACTATGATTTTATTAAAGTAAGGAAGTATGAAAAATCTGAATGTGCATTATTCTTTTCCATAACACTTGTATTGAGAAATCATAATAGAAGAGTGATTTCTTGTGATGGGGCATAAAACAAAAGAAAAACAAGGAGGAAGCAAAGCCCCTGGAAAGAGAATTTTCTCTTTATTTTTTATACTTCTTTCTTCTCTTCTGGAGCTACCAATCCTAGATATTTGAGGTGGTTCTGGGAACTGTAATTCTGCTCAATTGTGAGTGAAAAGCCTTTATAAGGCCATTGCCTTGTTTGGAAGAGAGATATACAGTGTTTGAAAATCAGCAGGCATAGTGTGATGAGCTGCATTTCTTGGTAAGTGGTTCTCAAAGTGCGGTCCCCGAACCAGCAGCATCAATGTCACCTGTGAATTTATTAGAATGCAAATTTTGGGGCCCCATCTCAGACCTACTGAATAGAGTCTCTCTTTGTGGGGCCCCAAAATCTATGTTTTAACAAGTTCTCCAAGTGATTCTGATGCTTGCTCAAGTTTGAGTACCACTGGTCTTGGTTGACAGAGAAACTGAAACAGCACTCTAGACACATAGAATCCACGTCCTCATCACTGGAGTCTATGCATCTTTCTAGACCCATTTTGTATCTAAAACAATGTCTGGAACATACTAGGAACTCAATAAATGCTTACAGATAAGTGAATGAACAAAAGGAATTAATTATTTTGGCAATTATATATTTGTGTTATTCTTTCCAGTGTGGGAAATGAGAGTTTAGAATTGTTATTTTTCTTGTAAGGTGGGGCAAAGCAATTGCCAGGGAAAGATAGTATAATTTTGATTGTATTCTTTTGTTTACTTTGAATAGGTTGGAAATATTTCCTAGAATATAGAGTACAGATATCAATTATTGGAGTTATTCTTCCTACACATACCCCCACTTTTAACCCCAGGTTCTTTAAATACAGGAGGTTTAGGATTGAGGAAAGGAAAATCCCTTAGGACTCAGGAATCTTGATCAAAGAGAGAGCCAGAGTCATCTGCTCAGTAATGGTAAATGGAACTTCATCTGTAGTTAGGGAATCTTTCAGGAAAAAGTCACTTCTCAGTTTTCACTCAGAAACTAAGGATGAATACTAACGTGTGTTCTTAATTGGGATACTCCACTCTCATCTTTCCAAAGTGGTGCTAGGTATCTTGAGACTGCCAGAACTTTTTAAAATGGAAAAAGAGGGAACAAGAAAGATCTCAAAGAACTTTCTATCGCAGTCTCACAAGACTGTTCAATGTTCTCACGACCTTTGGACTTTGAGTTTGGGAGCAATGTTGATATTTTCTCTTACGAGATCTTTTAAGATAAGAAGTTTTGAGATTGTTTTTCTGTTGTTTAGCAGACCCAGTGACAAATCTAAGACTGCAGGAAGCACTGCTAGTGATTCAGTCCAAGAAATGGTCTTTTCTCTGAGTCAGTGCTGACACACTTCCGTAGCCTGAATAAGAACATTGAGATGCTGTGGAGTGTTGTCTTCAGGATAAATGTGATTTTTAAGATACAGTTATGACTTTTCCTTTGAGAGAATTAAAACTTGACTATTTTCTGAACCATTGTTACTCCCACTAGAGTTTTGTTTCTATACTCTGTAATTAATCTGACTCCTAAATTTATATACTACTGTTGTATTCGTGATTAATGTGTTGATTGATAAAGCTTGGCTAGGTAGTGAGAACTGTACTATTTTAAAATACAAAGCTTTAGGAGTTTTTCTAAGTAGTAATTTATGCCGATATGCCTTTGCACTGTGACTTTTAAAGACTGAAAAAATAACGTATATTCATCTTTTGATTTTAGTTATATATACTCTCTTTTTAGTGATGTTTGGCTAGATGTGTGGTTTTCAAGTTGTAGTGTGCATCAGAATCACCTGGAGGGCTTGTTCAAACAAGATTGCTACGTTCTGCCTCCAGTTTCTGATTCGGTAGGTCTGGGGCAGACTCCAAGAATTTGCATTTCTAACAAATTTCCAAGTGATGCTGGTGATACTGGTTCAGCAACCATACTTCAAGAAACATTGGGCTAGATACTTAGATTTCATAAAATAAATGTCTATTAAAACAAAGTGACATATCCTTTAGGTAATAATCCATATTACAGTTATAATCACATTACACCTAGTGTTGTTAATGATAAATGGTTCTAGCTCAGCTATGTAATGACAAATAAAACTTTACAGTTTATGAAACATCTTTTGGTGCCCTGTTTCATTTGCTCATTCTCAGTAGCACCATGAGATAGGCACTGCTGTTGTTATTCCTGTTTTACAGATAATACTCAAGTGAAGTAACGCTGAAATCAAGACTTAGAAGTCTAGTGATTTTTTTTTTTAATGTAGCATTTTCTCTTGTAATAAAAATGGTCCTTTACCTTGAAGAGAGCTTTTTCATCAGTTGACATCATCAACAGAGCAACATGATATATTCCCCACTCAAGAATTTCTCCCTTACTAGCTTGAAATTTCATTTTTTCAAATGCTTTCCCTAAAGCAATGATTCTCAGTTTTGGCTGCACATTGGAATCACCTGGGGAACTTTAAACAATTTTGACGCTTGGGCCCGCCCCCAGAGATTCCGATTTAATTGCTTGGGGGTTTGGCCTGGGCATCAGATTTTTAAAAGGTCCCTAGGTAATTCTAATGTGTAGCCACGGTTGAGAAGTACTGCCTTTGAGGCTAATTGAAGGTTTATTTAGTATTCAAATAATTTACATTCAGATGCAAATACCTCTGGGAGCATTACTAACTCACATCTCTGTTATTAGTTGGCTACTAGTTGAATGCAAAGGTTAATGGGATTTAGGTATAAGCATCTGGGGTGGGAAAGTAGCTAGGGACATCAGAGAAGGGAATGAAAAAAGTGGTAGAATACCAATTAATTTCATAATTTTGTTCAGTGTGACCATTGGCCTTGGACATGCCTTTAGAAAGCTTTTTTGTAGTTTAGTTTATTTACATGCTTTCTTCTTTACCTGATGGATCATTTATAAGCAGCTAATTAATGCTTTCAAAACTGACTGAAATTGTGCTAAATATCATTTCTTGGCCTTTTGGCTAAGATCAAGTGCAATTGTGCTAAACAGATTTTCCAAAATTCTTTCTTCTCATTTCAAGTTTCTGTGGTACTTAGGGAGCTAAAATGAATAAGTGGTTATGTACTTAACCAACTTTAATTTAGACTCACAAGTCAGAATATGAGGCCCCTGTTTTAACTCAACATTTGTGAAAACTGATAACAAACTTTTTTTCTCTTTGTGACTTATAGTTGTAATCAGAGAAGGCCTTTTATTGTTTTAGGAAATTGTTGTTTTTGTTAGGGAATGAATTTTTGCAAAATGCAGCAGTATTCATGATAATTTCCTCCCCTATCTTTCTGGATGTGCTCTCATTTCCCACTATTCAAACCATTCCCCTTCCACCCCCACCCTACTCCCCGCCCCCCCGCAACTCCGCCTCTTATTTAATACAACCCTTAGGCTTTAAAGCAAAACTTCCAAAACCAATTAACTGAGAGTTGATGCTGTACTGTTGTACCTGTTCTGTTAGGAAAGAAACCTTAAGGATCCTTTAGTTGTGCAAAGAAAGGTCAGAAATACATATGTATTTTCATGTATTAGTTTTACATTTATACTGTAAATATACAGTCTTTGTCCTGCAATCAGTTCTACTGACACTTCTGATTGTTTTTTGAACAATCTTCAAATTGTTTTTTCTAGGCTTTTCTTTCTCTTTGTGTTGAAGTCCAAAAAATTGCATACCAATTTGGTCAGGTTTCTGCTGACAAAGGCATCTCTCTGCTAAACATTCATTGCTTAGCAGCTCAAGGGAAAAAAAAAGATAAGCTAAAGCTATGCTTAGATGGAGGACTGGGAGGGGGAGACAGGTTTATTTTTAGAGGCAATTTTCATTTTGTTTGAAGATCAAAGAGCACAGATTTTTCTTACTTATACAATGGAGTGTTTCAGGAATGTTTCTGATCAACTGTCTTTGACCATTTAGAATGTTATCATTACTTTTTCTTTTACATTTACATAGCCTAATTAATTTTTATTGTGTGTTTGACGCTCAAATTTTATATAGATGCTTGTTTTTTTTTTTTTTTTTTTTTAAAGTTTGGTTTGTTTTTTTTTTTAATTTTTATTTATTTATATTTATTTTTGGCTGTGTTGGGTCTTCGTTTCTGTGCGAGGGCTTTCTCTAGTTGCGGCAAGTGGGGGCCACTCTTCATCGCGGTGCGCGGGCCTCTGTCGCAGCCTCTCTTGTTGCGGAGCACAGGCTCCAGACGCGCAGGCTCAGTAATTGTGGCTCACGGGCCTAGTTGCTCCGTGGCATGTGGGATCTTCCCAGACCAGGGCTTGAACCCGTGTCCCCTGCGTTGGCAGGCAGACTCTCAACCACTGCGCCACCAGGGAAGCCCCTAGATGCTTGTTTTATTTGTTATTCTTTTTCTTCCCTGGATGGCATCTTAAGCCTAGTGTGTTGTGTGTGTGTGTGTGTGTGTGTGTGTGTGTATAGCATATAAATTTTAAAAAGATTTTCTATGTTTTTCCTCTTTTTAACTAGGGCAAATTCTTTTTATTTTACTTTTTGTGGTTTCACCTGGCTCACCTGGATTCTTATACATATTGAAACTGGTTTCTACTCTTTAAGATTTTTAAGATGCTTTACATAGTTTCCAAGTACTATTTTATATTTTCCTGATTTAGGGCCATATTTTTCATACCGCCCCATAGTACCCCAGGACACTACAGCAGACTCACAAGAGGCACTGCAGAATATTGTACGTTTTCAATGGAAACACAGTGACACGGTCATACACCACACAAATTATTACTATTGAGTTGTTTGGACCTAACTACTTAATAAGTGAAACTCAGATTTTTTTTTTTTTTCTGCCTGGGAGGGCTGTGAAAAAAGTACTGGGACACTAAGAGTACTGTGAACCAGGAAAGTTTGAGAACTCTTGATTTCAAACGAGTGTCCGTAAAGTTGGATAAAAATTAGTCACCTAACTTCCTTTCAGTAGATGGTGAACTTCATTTCGTAAGAGGAAAAAAATGCATATAAACTGCTTATTCAGCGTCCTGGTGATGTTCAGAGTTTAAAAATGGAGACTCTTCTGCACTTCCATTAAGAAACTAGAGGTTTTGAGTAATATGTAAATTTCTCCTTCATATCTGTATTAAGTATTTCTTCTGATGTGCCCTCCTGAATATGCTTCCTTCCTCTGTCTCTGTTAGTTCAGTTTCAGGTTAGTGGGTGATTAAAGAGAAAGAAAAAAGAGAGAAAAGAAAAAGAAACTATATATTTAAAAGAGCCCCTGATAGCAAATTCTCCCTTGCAGTTTACTACCTAACAAGTTTATGTAATAATCCACACTATTCCACTTATTAATAATAGACTTTTCAAATTATTTTAATGAATCTATCATGCAGATTACATGGCCCCTTTAGAAAGCTGGATATTTCTACACTGTTTCTATGGAAGCACTTTATGTTAATGTTACATATTTTATTGTTTTCAAGAATGATACAACAGAACTATAATTGTGCACTTAAAAGTACGGTTAAGTCCGTTCTAAAATAACAATTTTAAAAACTAATTATTAGAAAAATATAATGCAGTCTTTTTGCCAGTACTAGTATCTGACTGAAAGAGAATAGCTCTCAAAGTACCAGATAAAACAAAGGCAAATGCTTTACATATTCACAGATGTCCTTTTAATTTCTTTGCTAATTCTAACATGGCTAACATATTTAACATCACTGATAATGGTCAGCTGACCATTAACACGTATTGCAGCTTACAAAGGACATATTCACTTAACTTGGAAAGAAACTCAAAGTGGAGGGGGTCCCAAAATGGAACAGAGGAAAACAAAATTCAATTGTTTTTCAAGTTTCAAAATAGACTTGATTGAAATTAAGTGTGAAAGACATTAATAAGTCAAATCTTATAATTGTTTGCTTCACTTTGATTTAGGAATTACCATCCAAAATTTACTTTCAGAGTTAAGTAAAAGATACCAGATGGAAATTTGAATTTGAATGATTAAAAGCCCTTTAGTGACTAATTGTCATTTCTTTCCCTTTAAGAAATATAGTTATATAATTAGTGTTTAAGAAAAATTCCCTATAAAAGATATTTTCTGTGTGAAGTTATACTATTGTTTGAAACTATGAGGGTCCTTTTACATTTGGTTCCTCTATATACCAAACTTAGACATAAAACAGATCACTGTGATATTTTTAATGATACAAGTCCCTTGTAAAACGTGACTTGAGTTTACAAGGAATAAAGATTTGCATCAGCTTTGTTCATTATTCCGTAATTTTCTCTTTGGTCTTTGAAAAATAAAATATTTGTAAGACTAGACAATAGTCTGTCATTGCATTGACTGTGGCATTCCCCTATTCACTCTCTCCCATCATCCCCTTCTTTCAGTTCATTTTCATTGTTGAGAAGGAAGAGTACCCTTTAACATATGGGATTAGTTGTACCAGGCATCAGAGCAGGGCACCTGTGAACATCACAGCTCCCAAAAGCCTATGCTCTGTAGCCATCAATTGCACCTGGCTCAGTTCTCATGTAACATGCCCTTGAGAGGGCTACTCCTCTAGGTAAACTCATGCTCTTGGCTGGTTCATGGTTCGGAAGTTAATATGTTTTTTCTTTCATTTGTCTCTAATAATTATTTCTATTTATCTTTTTCCTTAAGTATGTAGTTTCCCCTATAGAATACACTTTTTAAAAAATTCTTTGAATTCTCCTGTGTATTTTCAATATAATTTAAGCTTTCTAACTTCTTGTAAAAAATTTACATATGAAAGTTTAGTTTGATACCCTGACATTTTTTACTGTTTACCCTTGCATATTGTGGCTTGCATTTTCTCTAATGTTAAGATTTATAACTGAGGGCAAGAAATCTGTGCTAACCTAAAACATTCCTCCTAATGCTGTTTTCCTTCCTCTTCCATTTCATTTCTGTTGCTTTAGAGATTATATTCTTCTCTAACATGAATAGGGCCTGGATACATCTTACTCACTGAAAAACTTGGGTAAGGCTGAAACCAAAGTTTAAGTGCATTCCTATTGTATTTATGGTCTATGTGTCACAGGTCATGTTTCACTTCACTGAAATTTTGTCCCAAATCTCATTTTTGACAATCATAACACTATGCATCTTTACAAGGTATTATGCATAAAATACTTTTGGAAAAAATAAAACTTCTTATAATGATAAGCATTATCACTCAGATTTTATAGGATATTATGATATTATTATTCCCATTTTTTATCTAAACAAAATTAAGATTTTAGTTTAAAACTATACAGCTTGTTTATGATTGTGTCCTTGTTATAATTCAAACCTGAAATATTTACTCTTTGGTTCCAAGAAAAGGATTCTATATATAATTAAAGAAAAGCTTCTTTATTGGTAATAAATCCATCACAATGTGTGGAAGAAACTCAAGACCGCCTTGTACTCCAGCATCATTCCTCTAAAATGTTTAATGAAATACCCAAAACAAATAAGCTCCTACTAAAGTTCATGGAAATTCCTTTTTAGTATAATATGAGTTAATTCTTTATATTAGGAAACTTGTCTCTCACAAAGTCCTATTTCTAGTTAGTGTTCTGCCTCTTGACATGTCTAACCCCTTTGATACGTACCTCACGCTGCTAAGAAATGAGACACTGAAACACGATGCAGAACCAAATGGAATCTAACAAATGCCTGTTTTCCAGACTTATTATTCTGTAAAGTACAGGGGAAAAGCAGACCTAGAAGGGGGGAAAAATGAACAATTGAATTGTGGAGGAAAAAAGAAAAGACAACTTTCACAGAATTTTGGATCTGAAAGGAACATTAGAAATCATCTAATTTTTTGGTCTCATTTTACAAAGGAGAATGAAAACTTGCCTTAGGTCATTTACCTAAACTGCCTAGAACTCAAAAAGAGGTAGTTACTAAACATGGCAGAAGTCAGAGTGAGAAGAAAATATCGTAACAAGATAAAGTGAAAGGGAATTACATCATAGACATTTGGCTATGAGAAGAGTTCTTAAGATCCATGAAGATCAAGGAAAGAGAAATCAAACACCAATATAACAAAATGAAGGAACTGTAAAATTAAAAATATTACATCTGAAAGTGCATTGCTATATTAGATAAGGTAGGTTCCATAATATAATTATAATGGTACTTGCCTTATCCCCTCCCTTCATTATTAATGTAATCTCATTGAGGTCAAGTCTGTCTCACTCATTTTCCCCCTTATGATAATGAAAACCCGTGGCTTAGACTTAGTAGGAATTCAATGAGTTAAGTTAGACCTTTCCATGGAAGAGATTACTGTTAATTTATAATGAGTAGTCAGAATTCTCTCCAGGGATAGAGTGATTTCAAATAAACGCAGTATATGCATGCGCCACCCTACTTTACCATCACTAAACAGAGCTGCTCTAGAAAAATAAATATTTTTAGAGCTGCATTTTCCTTTTCTTTTTTTTTTTAAACTTTTTTTTTTTTTAATTTTTATTTATTTATTTATTTTTAATTTATGGCTATGTTGGGTCTTCGTTTCTGTGCGAGGGCTTTCACTAGTTGTGGCAAGTGGGGGCCACTCTTCATCGCTGTGCGCGGGCCTCTCACTATCGCGGCCTCTCTTGTTGCAGAGCACAGGCTCCAGATGTGCAGGCTCAGTAGTTGTGGCTCACGGGCCCAGCCGCTCCGCGGCATGTGGGATCCTCCCAGACCAGGGCTCAAACCCGTGTTCCCTGCATTAGCAGGCAGATTCTCAACCACTGCGCCACCAGGGAAGCCCCTGCATTTTCCTTTTCTTAATCCTGCTTCCTTGGGACATTTAATTTTGCTTAAGACAGAAGGGAAGACACTGGAAAGGCAGAGAAAGAAAACCTTTGGGAGATAAAAACTAGCAGGAGGCTCTTGAGAAGAAGGAAGCAAATGGGTGGAGCTGATTGGTACCCTGATGCCAGCTGTTAGATCCAAGGCAGATGGGCTTTGCTCTGCCCTACAAATGCTTATGTCTGGCCAATAATCACACAGCACAGCAGCCAGATTCCAGCCATGAAAGGCAGAGCAGAGAGACATTTTTTTCCTGGCACTTGTTGCTCTCTGGATGCTATCTGCACTGAAGATTTAGATTAAATTAATGTTGTTGGCCATATGCTCGGTATACTGTGGTTATATAGTGTTGTCTTGGTTGCTAGCTACTTTGGATGCTGTGGTTAAGCAAATTGTTGCCTTAGCCACCAACCACATTTGTACTGTAAGCTCTGACTTATTAACTTTTTCCCCCCTATTCTTCAGAAAACTGTTTCTTGTGTAGATAGGATGTGCTTTGCCACTAGGTTAAATTATCTAGATGTTGATTAGCCCATCAATCCCAAAGTTACACTTTTCCTTTCTTTCTTTCCCTTACTGACCTACATGTAGTTATAGACTGGTCACTTACCAATTGAATCGTCTAGGACTGAAATGCTGGTTCTTATGAGTAGATTTGAGAAGACCTAGAAGATCTTTCTCTTGCCCTTAACCTCTCCCACATCCTTCTTGGTTTAATACATATCACTCTTTCAAATGAGATTCAAGTCGTAATTTCTGTGCATTAAGTGCCCTCTCTCTACTTTTAAAATGATGAACTACCCTGAGAAAAGCAATAAATTGCTAAATATTGTTACACATGAACTTCTTAAATGATTTAATTATCTGAAAGAAGAGAGATGGGACATGAGAACATTGAGCAGCTTATAAGAAGAGTAGAAGAGGGACTGAAAAGGAGGCAAGAAATGAAGAGGAGGAATGGTCTCTAAAGTCTTCACTCAGGATTGGCTCTGCAGCTGCTGAGCAAAAGACCCTATATTCTTGAACCATCACCATTTCCTAGAGTAAGCACAACAGATGAAGGGTTCCATATAGGACTCACGTGCAGCTTGGTGGACTTCTTGCTCATTTTCCTATGGTATATGCTACTTCAAAATACTAAATGCCATTTCTTCATGTGTAGCTTGAGCAGTGATTCAAGTTGGGTACTCCTCCCTCCCACTGGACAACAGAACCTTTGATAGGCAAGTAGATCATCTGTAACTTTTAACTATTAGCAGAAATTAAATATAAGATCTGACAAATTTAAACTTCCAGGCTAAAAATAAGAGTTACATTTCCGTGTTAAGAACCATCTTTGGGGGCTTCCCTGGTGGCGCAGTGGTTAAGAATCCGCCTGCCACTTCAGGGGACACGGGTTTGAGCCCTGGTCTGGGAAGATCCCACATGCCGCGGAGCAACAAAGCCCGTGAGCCACAACTACTGAAACCCGCGTGCCTGGATCCCGTGCTCCACAGCAAGAGAAGCTACCGCAATGAGAAGCCCACGCACTGCAACGAAGAGTAGCCCCCACTCGCCACAACTAGAGAAAGCCCGCGTGCAGCAACGAAGACCCAAGGCAGCCAAAAATAAATAAATAAAATAAAATAGATTAAAAAAAAAAAAAAAACCATCTTTGGTATCAAAGAACCAAAATGGTAAGCAAATTAAAAGCCTCTAAATAGGATACACCCATTTTAGAGAGTTTAAAGTAAATTTATATTGGTAATGGCATCTTTGTACTTAAGTTTTGTAATATGAAACCATTAAAGTTTTTGGTTTTTTTTTAAGCATGGAAGAGGAATTGCGTTTAAAAACAGAATTGGTTATAGAATTTGCATGCCAGTAACTTCAGGTGTTTAAGAATAAAATATAATTAGTGCAATTTTAAGTTTGACCAATTAAATTCTGCAGAACACCTGCATATCTCCAGGGGATATGGGTACTAAGCCACCAGAATTTTGTTTTTGATTAGGCATATACTGACTGGTTATACGGACATTTTATGTTTTGGGTTATAAACCATACATCTTTAGATTTGAAAGCATAGTGGTTTTGTGTAACTGGATGTAATTATTCCTGAAAGGGTTTAAATCAACTTCTTAGCAATGTTTTACAGATTACTTTAAAAGAAGCTATGTACAGGAGAGTTGATCATATAAAAAGATGCAAAACTCAATCATTTCTCTTGTTGACTTGGTTTAGATTATTTCCAGTTGATCTGTATTTTCTAAAGTTAAAAGCTGCATTTTCCTTAATCCAAAAGTATGTGTTGAAAAATCCATCCAATTAGGTGCATTGGTTTAGAGAGTTATTCTGTTGCTGCTGATTTAAAAAGAAAAAAAAAAAAATTCTGTAAACCTGCCAAGTGTGGGGGTAAAAGTTGGAAGGAGATTTGTGCTATTGAAGGGAGATAGTTCAGCATTTTAGGAAGGTTTGGAATAGATTACTAGTATAGTCAGTTCTCGAGTGTGAAATACCACACTGTCTAATATGACATTTTAGAAGAAAATTAATAAAAGATGAATGCAAGGAAAATGCATCTTTGTAAAATACAGTTATTTCAGCTGCTTATTCAAGGACTTTAATTTTCACTTCATAAAAAATAGCATTCTGAAATTATGAAGGTGAAATGTACCCCCAAATATCCTAAATTCTAGTTTTTAAGAAGTCTGAGAGGCATGACAAAATTAAGTCAATTTGTAATTCTCAGCACTTAGCTCAATATCTCATAAGAAGTACAGTGCCTTGTATTCAGTAATTATTCTCTATTGAATGAATGAATGAATGGATGGATGAATGAATGAATGAATGCCAACCATATTTAGCTGGCATTTTTAGTTTGTGTACTATGTAATTTTAAATTAATTACTGGATCCCACCAAAGAACAAAATAGCCTTAAAAATAAAGGTCCAGAGCAAAGATATGAGATTGTGGATAATTTTTATTTTGTTCTTTCTGGTTTTGTGTATTTTCCAAATTTTTAACAATAAATGTTATGTAGCTGAATTTTTTCAAGATCATACATGGCTAGAATTTATCTTAAAATCAAATGTAAATCTTACCTCTAATAACTAATATCTCATCTGTGATTCAGAGGCCTTGCTTTTATATTAAAGGCTACTTTTAAAAACTAATGTCATTATAACCAAACAACATTTCTAAGATTTTTAAAGGAAGTAGAATTTTATCTTAACCTGTAGAAACTAAATTGATGTTTCTGCCGCTGATATAAAACAATATCAGTTCCATTTTGTAGTGTTGGAAATGTTTATCCTCCCTCAGAATAATAAAATAAAAATAAAAAGTTTATCCTTTTCTGAAAAACAACTGAGATACTAGCTTGAATGCCAACTTCCTTATTGCAAGTTTAATCATATTTTTTTAGTTATTAAATGTATTTATAAAAGTTGGCTGAAGTTGTAAATCCTTTGTGTAAGTGGATGTTTTGAGTCTCCCCCCTCCAAGTATAATCATATTTGAATGGTTATTTAAAAAAATAACCATGCTAACCTATAAAAACAGTCCCCTGCTCCTCCTGATAGGAGCAAGTATTGAACCCAGGTAGATGGCTATTCTGAGCCACTGTGGCAGTGGGTGTTGAATCCTATGACTAATAATAGAGATTTTTGTCCAGGTGAATCACATGGACTTAGTTATCTGCCCACTGGAATGACACAATGAGGAGATATGTGGTGAATACTGTGGAACATCTGTGAATGGGTCAAAGCTATGCCTGATGTGAATCATTCTTCCCTCAAAAATCTAAAGTTTAATAGTTAAAAAATTCCAAACTGTTGTCGCATAAACTGAGATATTTGGCCTATTCAGGGGGTTGGGATGGAATGAATACAGCACATACTCTGAGACATTTTGCAAGTAAGTTGTTTGGCTATATTTTAAACCCCTAAATTTAGGAAAACCAAAAAACTTGATCAGTAAGAGCCTTGGGTCACTGCAAGTAATAAAATATACCTTCTTCATCTGCTCACCACCATCATGGAGGCTATGGGACTTAATGGTTTTCTCCATCAAGGAAAGAGATTTCCCTATCTTTAAATTCAAAGTGCTTAGTTAGAAGTGTGCAAAACATGATGACTGAGGTACTCCCACCTGCAGACGTCCCAGGATGTTTAAAGGACCTTGGGGAAGCATTTGGTGCGTAGCTCTTTAGGTGACAGTTTCCTTCACTGAATGGTCCTGTTTCACATTGATTTCCCTAATTTGGGGTCAAGCTCTTTTCTTTAGGGCACTACTAAAAGCAACTGAGGAAAAAAAAAAGAAAAACTGAAGGTTTGTGTGGGGCTAGGTAGGTATGAAGCTGTAGTTGCTTGGATACTGCTAATGCTGCTTTTATAGCTGGTTCTAGGTAATTTAGCCTACCGGGTTATAGAGATGGGGGTGGGTGAGTAGGGGGACAGCTTAGTTTGTGCTTTTATTTTCAATTCTGGGAGTAAGCTGCTACCTCTATAGGATCTGGAACATTTAACATTGTCTTGTAGATTGACTTTTCTCTGAGACCTTGATACACCTATCTTTGCTTCTTTTGATTCCTCCACACTGAAGAGAAAATGAATCTGCATAAAGTCTATTCACCAGGCATGTTTACAGATAAGAGTGTGTTTGTGTGTGTCTTCGTATTTTGTGAAATGTGAGCAAGGTGTGGTGGATATCTTTGCCAATAAATAATAAACATATATTTAGAATTTTACAAATTTTATGAGAATATTTTTAGCTGTGGCAAACAGGCTACATAGACCAATTTTTAAGAATGAGATAAGTATTTTGTAAGTTAATATTTGATGGAATATGTGTATATCTGTTTGCCAGTGGTGTAATCAACAAGGGCCGACTCTATCAAAGCAAACAGATTACTGATGGGTTGCAGTCCAAAGAGGCTCACTGCAGTCTTTAAATTCTAGACTTTGTGGGCTTTCAGAGAAATAAATCTGTAAATGCAAGGGGAAAAAATGAAATGTGTGAATGTTACGTGTTCCTAACAAAGACTAAATTGATTGGATTTGTCCTACAAAATATTAAAAAGTAAATTTGTCCCTAATGTTTTGTTTTTACATAGATATACGACCATTGTTTTGCACTGAAATGTATATTCATACATTTTATCTGATGATATTTTGGGAAAATAAAGTTTCTTTTTTTAAAGGAAAGCATGAAGAAGAATATACAAATGGGAATACTAATTGTTTAAAATTACCAATAGTTTCTTTTCTGAACTTGAAAACAGTTATGTTTCTAAATATGAGAACAATAATTTTGCCTAAATTTGCAATATAATGACCAGGTCTTCTCTCCTTTTTAGAGGAGCAGTCAAGTGTTTCTGGAACAGATAAGACAGCAGCGATCCAGTGAGGTTGATTCCCCACAGAGGAAAGCTATGCATACCTAACTTACTGGAAGGTAAACTACTCTTCAATTAATGATGTCCTCCTTTTCTCAAGGTGTCCAAAGACAGGAGGTGGTCTGTAAAAGGTTGGACGACAACTCCATTGTCCAGAACAATTACTGTGACCCTGATAGTAAGCCACCTGAAAATCAAAGAACCTGCAACACTGAGCCCTGCCCACCAGAGTAAGTAAGAGAAAGAAGTGAGAATTATTTTCTTCAAGTGCAAAGAGAAAAACATTAGATATTCTTATTTGGAAACATACATTCATACGATATAAATAAATTAGGCTGAGAAAAGGGGGTAAAACATCACAGAGGGTGGAATTTTGATTCCTGTTTATCCACAGGACTTAGTAATTAACCCCTTTAAAGCAGGAACTTCAATAGGTTGATCCTGGCATACTGCTGGCAATTGTCATATTTCATTAATTCTAAAGCACATATCATTTGCATTTTAACATCTCTGAAATTAGATTCATTTTGCAATTGATGGTATCTTACAATAATAATCGGCATTATTTTTCTTTAATGGTACCTAAAATAATGGTATCTTAGATCCAGTAAAATATAGTAGATGGGCGTGCAGTCCTATCTTTTCCAGATATTTATCCTAAAGGCTTAAAGACTTTTTAAATGGTTTAGAAATATTCTGTAGTGGAGTATCAGTGCTTTAATTTGCTGACCCAGTTTTAAGTTCTGTCATCCTAAGGCATCCTGTCTTCTGAGTGTAGAGTACAGGCCTAGAGGTGTATTTTAGTCCCTTTCTGTTGATTAATGTAGCAATTACAACTCACTGTAAAGGGAGGCACAAGAAGAGAGCCCATCCATCTTAATGATGACTTTTAAAAAATTTAAACTTAAAAATATGAGACCTGCTCTCAGTGGGCCACACGGTATAATCTGTAGGAACAGAAAGGTTTCTTGTTTGAGCAAAAGGCAATAATTATGTGAAAAAGGACAGAGATGCTGAGTTAATCCTGAAAATACTGATCTTTGTAAGGATTTTGCCTGATTGACAATGGCAAGACAAAATATGTGTGAATGGCATTTCATTCTTGTTTGAGAAATCAGAGTAACCATTATCCCCCAGATTAGCTAATTATCCCAACATGAAATTGATAAAGAAAACGAGAGTAGGCAAATGAGATTATGTATTCCAAGCTCCCTAGAACTGGAGAGGAAAGCTCTATAATGAAGTAATCCTTTTTCTAAAAGTGGAGTCACAAAAATCTGGGACTTACAATGGATAAAGAATGCAGGTCCCTAATATGGTTAAAGCAAGATGCATTTCTTGATATTTGTTCCAAAATAATAATGCCTTTGAACTTTCAATATCCAAAGTCAGTGTCTGCCTGAATGTTTTAATCTTAAAGGGAAGTACTCACTCCTAGTCTCTTGAAAAAGTTTAGGGCAGTGGCTACCAAATAAGGAACACAGAATCTAGGGTGATAGAAGTTTTTATTCTAAGACTTTTAAAATTTCATGTCTCTTCTTTTTCAAATGTGATCACCATGTAACTAACTCCTTAAAAGCCAGACATGAGAAAGTATAGAAATACAACCTATGATATGTATTACAAAGACAAGATATTTAATTGTTTTTTTATTTTCCTTTCTTCTGCTAATTATTTTTATAAATTTATCTCAAGAGAAACTGAAAAGCTATATAAAACAAAGTGATGCTCAAAAACCACAAGATATTTTTTGACGTTTCCAGTAACTTAAGCATATTTTCATATAATTGTGAGCCTCAACCCAGTAAGTTAATTCCCCGACACCCAGTACTTTAAGTATTATGTTTGTCATGATCAGCCATTTAAGGCATCTGAGTGGGCCTGGTCACACCTGTTCTATTTTGGCCTCAGCTTTTTTATTTGTTTAAGTTCAAATGCTATTCAAACATCCTTTGAGATTTCAGTGGTTGGTCATTTCATTCCATATATCATGTGCTTGGATATTACATGGGAGTTTTTTTTTTTTAACATTTTAAGGATAATTGACGTATTGGAATTAACCTACGCAATTAAAATTGTTTCATATTTCCCTTCCTTTTGCAGTTCGGAAATAAAAAGTTACCTCTTAACTTTTTTTTGTTGTTTGGAGGTAAGAAAATGGAATTTGAAAAAGATAGAAAATTTAGAGAGACGGTTTTCTTTGTTGGAAAGAGCTAATGATACATATTTAAAATATTTCTCTTTTATCAGTCCAGTTTTTCTTAGTTCCTTTTTAATTTTTTCTTTATTCCTTTAATTCAGATGGTGAAAAAGGAAATCTTAATTATTCAGAATGGTTGTCATATGTAATAAGATACCCAGTAGACATTGGTATTATAGAGATAAGGCTCACTGAAAAACTACTGAATTCAGTAAGACTTTAAATGAGTGTGGAAGAGAGAAGGTTTTTCAGATGACAATGTGATAATCATATTTGGTTTTTGTCATACATATTAAAGCATAAAATTTTTTAAATGCAGATAAGTAGAAAGAAGAAACTAAAAAACCACAATACTTGTAAGACCACTGTTAATATTTTGATCTATATATTTCATCTTTTTCTATGTCTACATAGGCACATGTATATAAAAAATGGAATTATATTATTTATGATGCTTTGTAGTCAGTTCTCAACATATTGAACATTATGTTGTTCTGAACATTAAACATCATCTACAACATTTAGTAGATATGTCATTATTTATTTAAATTGATTTCCCACTGTTGAACAATTTTGTCTGGGTCCTAGCTTTTGATCCCTTTCTATTCCACAGCATTAACCATTTTTGCTACTAAAATTTTGCTCTCTATAATTATGCCCTTATGCTAAATGAATAGGAATAAAATTTCTGGTTCAAATGGAATTATATTTTACTCTTTGAGACACACTGTCAAATTGCTCTCTAGAAAGAATGTATGAATGTATATTCCCACCAACAGTACGTATATGACTGTCATTTTCCTGAACTGAACAACACCGGGTATTATTTTAAAAACAATCTTTAACTATTTTATAGGGAAGAAAAACGCTTGATATCTATCTAATTGCTATTTTATTTTTTGTGCTAGAATTGCTGGTGAAGCTGAACACTTAAAAATTATGTTCAGTGGCCATTTGTATTACTTCTTTTTTGCTTTTCCTCTTCATGGCCTGACCCATTTTTCTATTGAAGTGTTTATCATTTTGTTATTGATTTGTATGAACTCAATGTATTAAGAATATTAACTATTTTAGACATATTTTTTCCTAGTTTGTTATATATTTCCCATATTACTTATGGTGTTATGATCTATTTTTACTTATAAAATTTTTTAAATACTATGTAGGAAAACTGTCAAACTTTTATTTCTTTCATTGGTATAATGTTATGAAGGCCTTACCCATTTTATGATTATACTTTCAAAGTTTTTTTTTAAGGTAAACTCTATCTGAAATATATTTGCCTGCTTTGAGGAAAGGATCTATATTTATTTTCAAATATTATTGTTTTCCCAATACCATTAATTTAAAATCCTAAATGGGTTTTTTTAATCAGAAATTATCTAATGAAATATTTTAAATGTCCTTTAGTCATATTGGAGACTTTATAAGTAGACTATGGAAAAATAGAGGGCAGTAAGGTTTATCCTTGTTCTGCATAAAGAAAATACAGGGGACTAGGAAGAATAGACAAAAGAGGCATTGGTAAAGAAATAATAATAATAGTGTTTATTTGGAGGACCTTGAAAGGCCAGAGGAAGCCTTGCTGGGAAAAAGTAATGTGGTCAGAACAGCAACTCTTTCATGAGAAAAAGAATAGTAGTCAAGATGGTGAGGCGACTAGGGATAGGAAAAAAACAAGAATTCTAGAGGCATTGAATGAAGATGGTAGGATTCATGACATAGGCAGAAATAGTTAGGAAAAGGAAAAGGGAGGAGTTGATGTTAAAGAGCATGACTGATAGGAAGCTAGTGCCCCACTGTAAGAAAAGGAAGTAATGTTGAGTTGGAATCCAAAGAGAAAAGCCAAGAGTTCAGTTTTGACCATGCTGTCTTTTAATAGCAAGAATATTTGTATATATGACCTCATGTGAAGAGTCTTTGGATACTGAATATAATTCCTGTATGTTACTGTGATTTTTAAATTTGCAAAAATCAGAAAGGTAAAAACAATGGAGTACAGTACATTGTGATAATACTGTGACCAAGAATTAAAAGACATTTTTTTAAGCAACTGAGATATGGAAGGCACTGTGCCTTAGGAAATGGTTCCTTTTCCTAAGGACAATCTAATTGGGCAAATACATATAAAAATATCTATAGTACAAGGCAAAATATGTTAAGTACAGTAAGAGTTATAAGCAAAAGGGCCAAAGGGTGGTCAGACTGGAGAGAGATTTTTACCCAGGGGCTAGGTTTTCTTTAATAGTATCTTTTTATTTTGAGTCATTGCACCTCACCCCATGGACAACTATAATCTGTTATTTTAAGTTTAGAAAAAGATCATCAGAGTCCTCTATAAAACTCCAAAATGTAAGACCTGGGAAGAATCATAGAAATCATATAAGTCAACTCCCATCATCTCATTCTCTTCCCCCAATATTATTGTTTGTCCTCTTAAGGTACAGATAATGTAGATCAGATTACACACAGGTTGCATCAAGCCACTCATTTCAGACACTCAAACATGAATCCCACTAACTGTATACCTTCTTCACCCTGGTGAGGATGAAGACAATTTTATCACTGGGTCTTCAGCTCAGAAAGAAATAGCCCCAGTATTATTCAGATTATAATAATTCAGCAATTGATAGTCTCAGAGAGAATTTTCGTGCTCATATTTTACCACTGAAACTAGAGGATGAAAAAAGAGAAATAGGGAGAATGTCATCAGAGGGTCAAATACATGGAGAATGAAGGTGAAGGAAGCAGTCTGTCTTTCACTGGACAGGAGAGTGGTGAAACTGGGACTAATAGATGCAGTGGTAAAATTGCAAAACTATTTAAATAACTGGATGGTGATTTAATCCTTTAGAGGGGCATGGGAAGGGATGATTTGGTGAGCAATAAAGACGCAACAGGGACTGAATGTGAAACCTGAAATCAGAGTTAAAGTCAGAAGGAAAATTGGAAGCGTAGTTAATATTTTTACTTTCATACATTCTGAGTTAAATGCTAGAGTGATACATCTAGGTTAAAAGATGGTTGGCAATAAAAGAGAGGACGAAGAATAAAAAGGCAGAGGTGGCCCTGGCCTCATGCACCAAAAAAAACAGCAACACCTCCTGAATCACTGCTGTTACTCTGGGCACCTGTGTTTAATTTGAAGGCCTCCATCCCTCTTACATTATGAGACCTAATGAGATCATGGCTGGAGATGGTATGACTGAACTTTTTGTGGCTGAGTTATACACATTGCTGTTTTATCCCCTAATCTTGGTGATGAAATCACTGCTGCGAATTGAATCAGAGTTTCACTATGGCTGGCATGCAAGTTATTATTCTGAATACACATTTTCCTCTTTACCAAAAATGGTACTAACAACTTAGGATCCTGTTCATCTGCGGAAAATAAAACGGAAAGAATATGAAAATCACTTTAAATCTCCTCGGAAAATGACTTAGAAAAAAAATGTTAATATCAGATTTTTTAAATTCAGGATTAAATTGTCATTCTATAAATAAGTCTTATGTTGAAAATTTTAAAACTTTTGACAAAATATATTTTTAAGTTTGAGAAACTGGTTAATTATGATATTTCTAAATGCTGGTTTCCCTCTGTAAGTAAAGATAATAAAAATAATAATAAACAAAGGCCATTGTGGCTTATTTGGCTGAGTGTAGGCTCAAATTTAGGATACTAGTACTCTGACTTCACTAAGGTATTATCTTCCACATACAAAACTGGCACACATGAGCTAAGTTCATGAAAAGAGGTGAAATTTATTCTTAAACTTTAATACTCTTCCCTCTGGTTACTCTTCTACTAAGAGCATGAGCATATCCATTTAGGATATACGTGTGATTTATAAGCACAGATGGAAGAAAATGTCTTCTGACCTCATGCTTGTGATCTAGATCTATTATTTGGCAGTGTTATAAATGAAATCCAGTGGATATCAATTGATGGGGGATCTAGTCCTACCTCCATCATTGCACTTTTCATGATTTTGGAGAACTGTTTTCCTAACACTGGGTCTTACTTTCTTCTATAAAACAAAGCACAGTGCTTTGAGCATAGTAGGCATTCAGCATATATTCATTACATTAAATACAATAATATATCAGTCAGGACTCTGGTTGGAAATAACACAACTTCAACTTTGGCTAGCTTCTGCGCTTAAGAGGATTTATTGGTTTATATAACAAAGCTGAGGGAAGCATAAGAGTGGACCTAGCTTCAGGAATGGCTGGAATCAAGCACTCAAATACCTGCAGGACTCTCTAGCTCCTCTGCATTCTTTCAGATCAGCTAATACCACTTGACAGGGGACATGGCCATCATCAGCTCTTATATCTTTATACACCTTTCTGACCAGAAAGGAAAGCGTCCCTTTTGCTCTGATTGGGATCATGATTCATACCCTTGGACCAATTAATGTGCCCAAAAGAGTGAGTCCTGCAGAAATACTACACACACACACACACCTGAAATTGTATATATGAAAGTTCATTGATGACTTTAGCAGTGGTATACCTACAAATATGAGATATGTTCATTTATTAAGACACTTCTGTTTCTTCCCACATTAGCTGTGTAGAAGCTGTTTTTAAGAGTAAAGGGGTCAAAGCAAAGGATCTCCATGTTTTCACAGAGCTGGCTCAGGGCTCTGCTCTTACCGCAGAGTTTTTAGGACTCCCAAGTCTTCTGGATGGATACCTGGGCCATCTCTTCCCCTGTAAGGACAATAAAGACGTCTGTCTTATGCAGAGCGTGACATCCATTTCTGGGAATCAGAAAACGAATCCCTAGCTCCTGTAGTGTGGTTTTATCACAAAGTCCTCAATTGAGGGAGAACCTGCCTCAATGTAATAATAAAAATGGCTACTGTTTCTTGTTTGTTGTGTGTTAGACACTGTTAGAAGCTCCTGAGACCTTATTACTAGCATATCTTCTCTTGTTCATGTTCAGTATGTCAAGGTGATAGGCTGAAATTAGCCATAGTGAAGTATTTATACCACAAAAACTGGCAAATGCAACAAATCAGGATTCCATCCCTCCGATGAGGAACCAGTTGTTACCATTTACCAGCACATGGCTTGGAGCTTCATATGTTACCTTGCTTAATCATCAGGACAATCTCACGATTGATATTGTTATCCTCGTTTTAGAAATTAATAAAAAAGGACAAAAAGAAGTTTAAAAACACATAATGCATTGCTTGTTTGAACCTGGGTTCTGCCTGCTCCAAAGCCCATGCACTGTGCTCTAGAAGGCAGCCGACAGTGGGTTATCTTTTCCTTAGCAGTTCTTCCATTTGTCATTTGTCACATCAGCTGACACTGAAATGTTAGCTCTTCTGAGAAGAGGAGGTAGTCCACTGAGAAAATGCCTTCACTCTGCTGAAATCTCTGGCTGCACTGAGGGAATGCTTTTCTGTGTTTCTTCCACTTCTTGTTGCAGGTGGTTCATTGGGGACTGGTTGGAATGTAGCAAGACTTGTGACGGTGGGATGCGCACAAGGGCAGTGCTCTGCATCAGGAAGATTGGACCTTCTGAGGAGGAGACACTGGACTACAGTGGTTGTTTAACACACCGGCCTATTGAAAAAGAGCCCTGCAACAACCAGTCATGTCCACCGCAGTGGGTGGCTTTGGACTGGTCAGAAGTAAGGAAATCTGAGGCTGTATGTTTTGAGATGTCTTAGCTATCAATACCAAAGCATTTAATATTAAGGACAGCTGAGCATGTGAGCACCTTAGAACTCAACAAGTATGGGCTGCATAACTCTGAATTTGGCCATGTTATATTTTTTTTGCTGCTTGCCAGGAAGTAAAGGTTTTTGGAGTAAGGAAAATCAATGAGAAACTAGCCATCAGTTTAATTAAAAAACAAGCCTGAAGTGAATTTGAGAGACTATTATAAGTGGGTTTTCTTCTTCGTTGCTATTCTTGAACAGCATTATAGGCTCAGAATTAGTGATGTATTATATCTTTTTTTCCAAGTAATGTTCCAGCCTAACCATATAACTCTTACATATGAGTTTAATTTATCATCACATGTTATATATCTATATATATTTTAATTGCTTCTGGGGAAGAAACATGGAGTTGAGGGTTATAACATATCAAAAAGTCAAATTCAGATTTTATCATTACCTCCACTTATATGATCATTGAGGAAGATCTGACTAAGATAATGTTTTTCTGGCATACATGTATATATAAAAAGTCTTATATAATCCCGAGGCCTCAGAAAAATGGTCTTATGAAAAATGAGGTAAGAGGTAGAGTTAATTCTTGACTCTTCATCCTGCATGAGACATATACATATACACACGGTACCATTCTCTACATTTCCTAAAGAAGAACTGAATCCTTCTGTAGTGTTGGTTAATGTTAGAAAGAATGAGTATCTGGCTATATAACTAAAGGTCATTTTTCTAAGTTAGCAAAACAGGATGCATTTCCTGCTGGAAACATTGTGGTACTTGCTTTAGGTATTTCCTGTAGACCTCATAAGTTTGTCAAAAAATAAACAACAAAAAAAATTAAACATTGTTCTTTAGGAACCTCTGGATGTAACTTTTCTCCCTGTGAATCTTACTGCTTGAGTGGCCTTATTTTGCTAGAGGCACAGGGCTAAAAGAGAGACCTGTGTTTAAGATGGTACATGGAAATGGAGATTCTGACCGGTTGTGGTTATCTGTGGAATCTTTGGCAGAAGTTGGGAGTGTTCTTCCAAGTTTCCTGGCCATAGTCCAGCTTCAGTTAATTACATTCTGCCTACCTGACTTTTATTTGTGTTTCAATCAAATGTAGAGATATTCTCGGTATTATTCAGTGGTTATGGAAAACAGTATGAACTCTTCTGTTCCCTAACAGTGGGTGGATTAACTCCTACATTCATTTGGAAGATAAAATCCAGTGATAAAGAAGAGACATTTTACAGAATTGTACACATGTTAGTAGTTATTTTACTTGCAAGTCAGTGCCCAAGACCCTTATAGAAGTTCATAAATAGTCTTTGATAATAATGGCAACGTTGTTATTGGAAAATCCTAATGGGAGACCTGATAATTGGCTGCAACATTTTTAGGGTTTCAGGCCAAGTCAGTAAGTATAACTGGGTGCTTTCTAACCACACTGGGATAGGAGCTATGGAGAATTCAGAAGAATCTCATGAACTTGGGAAAATAAGAAATATCCATGAAGCAGCTAGAGAATAACATAAGACAGTGTTTAACAAAATGGTGGATTGTGAGGTATAAATGTATAAGTGATACAGAAATTCAGAGCTGAGAAGGTCAGAATAGCCTGGAGTAAGCTCAGAAGGCTTTTTAGTTGATGGGGGTTGAACTGAATGTTGTAGGAGTGTAAGATTTGAAGTAGGGAAGAGAACAAGAAACTGGAGAAGTATTCCTGATAAGAGAAACAACTGAACAGAAACACAAAGATCATGTGGTGAAAGTAGAGTGGGAGAAAAGGATTTGTTTTAAAGAATAAATGGAAGATAAAATTGAATATAAAGTAGTGATAGGTAACAAGAAAGCTTGAATACAGAACTTTATACCATATCATCTTTCTACAAAAAGTGGAGAAAACTCAACAAGTTCAAAAACAGAAACTAGAAAAAACTTCTGCTGATCACTAAAAGGCCAAAATCTTCTCATGTGCAGACTCACTTCACATTGGTCTCTGGACCTACATTTTTCTGTATCATTATATTTTTAACATAAAACACCAAATATAATCACCTTAAGGAATAGATTATGTATATTACTGTATGTTTCCATTCCAAATACCATTTTAAGATTTTCTTCCTAACTCAACTTCATACAGGTTGTAGTTACCCTACTTTTAGCATTTTGCTTCTCATCTACCCAGTCTTAGAAGTGGCTTGCTCAAATGGCTTTGCGAGGCTGTTAGGTACTCCTGGAAGCTGCCTGGAGAAATATGTTTAAGTTAAGGGGACTTTTAATCACATTTCTGCTATCTTCTTTAAGATAGCTGAGTCAAAGCTTAGGGGAGAGAAGTGGAGCTGGGGGCATAGAGTACACATGTTGGGACTATCACTTCCAAAAAAACCAAAAAATAGTGCCTGTTGTCTCTCCACAGACAACACAGGAAAACTATTCTGGGGTAAGCATGAGTCAGGAAATCCTGCCATTGCCGTCTCAAAGATCCTAGCTGAACATCATCTATACCATTATCTTCATCCTTTGTTCAGGAGGAAAGAGATGATTTTTGTCCCCATTCAGTCTCTCCTGTTTATTTTCCAAAGGAGAGGGTGCACTCTCATGCTTCCATTTCCCTTTACCATAAAACCTACCTCTTCTCTAGATAAGTTAAAAATAAGTAAAAGTAAATAGCATTAAGTGAAAAAAAATGTCTGAGTAGCCATGGAGAACAAAGTGAGAACAAGGAACCTGTTCTTCTCAGAGGAATGTAACATCTCCCACTAATGAAAAGAGGAGGTCCCAGCAGAAGAGCAGGCAGTGTTCAACCTCTTTCACTTAACTTTTGCAAAGATATTTCACACAATATCTTTTTCACACGCCCATGAAAACTTCCCTCCTCTTTCTGCCCCCTTCCCAATTCCAAATATCAGCTGTCTGAGCTCTGCTAATCACAAGAGTGAGGTTCAACTGGTGAAAACATGTTGCAGTAAGAGGAATGTACCCTCTGACCTTTTTCTTTTCTTTGCCGGCCGCTCTAATGTAAAATTTCCATTGTTGCAAAGCCAAGAACCGTTTTCATTTTCCCCATCAGTGAAACCCACCCAGTGCTTATGGCAAAAAAAAAAAAAAAAAAAAAAAAAAATTTAAGCAAAATTACCTTGGTGGAAAATGGCTCTTCTGCAGTCTTTTGTGAAACTAATGAAGCCATGGCTTTCCCATTTCCTACAATTTACCCTCACTCCTGGGATCTCCCATGCTATGTTGGACTTAAATGGCTGTCTGTTTTTGCCATCTCTTGGTATGTGACTCTTAAAGTGTTGCTGTGTACTGTGAATGGGCTCCAGCAATCCTTAGCCATTCTTTTGATGTATAGGAATGGTTTCTTTTGACTCCCACAGAGTACCCATTGAAAAAGTTCTGTTTTTTGTACTTATTCTTGGACAAATAGATGACTGGCATCATACTCAATTGACTTGATGGGATGTACATTTAGGTAGCATTACTTAAGAAGGATGGGGTGGGGGGAGTCTTCCTACGGAGGCACTGTTCTTTGTTTTGGTAGATACTTGTGCTGTCACCTTGTTTACTCCTAGGTTCTACTGTGACGCCATAACTAAGTAAATTAAGCCCACCTCTCCAGAGAGAATTCAGTCTAACCCCCAAATGTTAATGTTTCTATCCTTTACAAGTGAGAGCCAAATTATTTTCCCTGGTGTGGTTTCAAATGTTTTTTCTGCAAAATATGTTTTTGCTTCTTAATCATAGAATGTTGAACTGAAGTATAAATGTATCTCTCATAAAAATCACCTCCTGTATCCCACTGAGATGAGAACAAAAAACAAATGGTCTGGTCAGATTTTAAATAATTGTAAGATTCTGATTATATGAATAAAAGAAGAAAAAAAGATATTTATCTGCAATGAGGACAAATAGTGAGAGAAGTAATTTTACTAAAGAATCATTTTCCACTGAATTATCTTCCACCCAGCTACCTAATGGTTTATTACGAGAAGGAATTGAATGGATTTTGATATTTATAACTAGACTTTAGTCTAAAAAAAGACGTTTTATTACTAAATATTCAATTTCTAATTATTTCTAATGAATTTTACTGCATACTCAAAAAGTGTGCAAAAAATAATACCCTTTACATGGGTATAGACTAATGATTATCTCTGAAACATGCTCTGAATCATTTATGATTAATTTAATGCCTATTAATCATATACATAATTGTGGTTACATCTTGCTTTTCTAGGATTTCGTATTTTTTTAGGTAGTTAAATAAAACTGAGACTGTCAGGTAGATAAACATATTTATTTATCAGAAGGCTAGAGAGGCAAAGATGAAATGTAAGCTAAATAAAGCAGAGGGAAGAAGCAAAAATAAGAACAAGCTGAGGGATGTCTCTGCTTGAACACCTCTGACATAAGGTCAGAAGAATTTGCAGGATAGAGTTCTACTTAAAACGAAGTTGGTCTAAGTGGCATCCCTGTGCCTTTACTATTTTTTACAAGCAATTTTTAAACATTTAATTTTACAGTCACCCTCTAGAAGTGCAATATTTGCAGAGACCAGAGTTGAGATTCCGGCTATAGACATGTAATATTTGTGGCTAGATCTGCAGGGCTCAGGGCTGGTATATTCATTGAATCCGAATGTAGTTTTCAGTCATTCACTATTTTGAGAATCCAGTTGATTATCTCTACTTCCAGTGCTATAGGATAGAATATCTGTGACTTATTTAGTGGAGCTTGGGCTATAATTTTCTTAATTATTTCTTGCCTCAATAGAAGATGTCATATGTTAAGCTTTGCGTATAACTTCACATTGTCCCACAGAGGGTTTGTGTCTTTGTACATTTATCTTTCAGAGCATTATCTTTTTCAGAGCTGCCATCTGAATTTATCTGTACTTCTCAGTACTTCAGTTTCCCACTAGTAAAATTGGTGTGAAAACAGCACTTCGTGAGGTTTCCATGAAGATTAGGTAGATTGTGACATGCAAAGGACTTAGAATGCTGCTTGACACTTAATAAATTTCAATGTTGCTTTCTCTTTTTATTTTTCTCCCTATTATCGTCAATCTTATTTGTTTTTTTGTCTTTGATTCCCTGGGGACTTCTCAGACACAGATGAATGAATTGTCTGTCTTTGCATTGTCTGCCTCCCAGAACTGTAAGCAGGACTTTGGCATAGGCTCTTAGGAAAGACCGCTAGATGTTACTGCAGTCTTCAAATAATAGCAGAAGCTTCTTGCTACTGGAAAAGGATATTAGAATAAGCGAGAGACCTATGTCCTAGGCTTTAATTAATTTTTGTATTGAAGTGGAGTTGGTTAACAATGCTGTGCCAATCTCTGCTGTACAGCAAAGTGACTCAGTTATACACAGACAGACATTTTTTTGTCCCAGGCTTTAATATACATACATATGCTTTTAAAAATGCGAAGAGGGAAGGGGAATGGCACAAGTGCCTTTTTCAGTAAATTTTCCCAATATAGAAAATTAATCGTAGCCTCAAAATACCAAAACTGAATACTAAATACTAAACTGAATTCCCTGTACATCCTAGGTGTTTCTGCCTCTGTCTCTAAAGTCTGAAATACCCTTCCATCCTCTTGTACTTTATCTCATTTATTTTTATAATAATTAATACTTCTTATGTATTCTCAAGACTTTGTTTCTGCCAATGCTAGGAGCTAAAGTGTAGATCAGAAGGCTTAGGATTTAGTTCCAGCTCTACCACTTGCTGTCTGCCTAACCTCGATTAAGTTGCTTAAGCTTTCCTGTAACAAGACTCAAAAACTTATATGAGAATAATGTATGGAAAGTATTTTGTGAACTGTGAAGCTCTAATGGAATATAAGGTAGTGGTGTTATCATTATCAATAATAATATTAAGCATTAAGAGAGTGACAGAAATCCTCTAAGGCTGTGTCTTCTAACACTGGTGGACGGTGGAAGAGACTTGGTGAGAAGTCAAGAGGACCAGACACAAGTGGGACAAGCTCAAGAGACTCGAATCAGGGCTTTATTCATTCTACAGAATGCATGATTGCAAGATAGGGTTGCGTGTCTTGGTTTCTTGATATATAAAGTGACAGGGTTGTTTTGAGGACTAAATGAGATAATATGTGCAAAGTACGTGGTGTAGTGTCTAACATGCACTCAGTAGGTGGTAACGTTAGGTCTGTCATTTAAACACTGCACGACTTTGTACCAATCACTTACTCTAGGTTGTTTCTTCATTTTAAAAACAGAATAATAATTGTCATCTCACAGGATTTTTGTGAAGACTGTGTGAATTACAACGCTTAGCACAGCACTTGCTATCTAGAGTGTTTATTAATTGGCTGCTGCTATCAATATTATCATTATTAATAGCAGCAGTAGTCATAGTAGTAGCAGCAGCAGCATTAGCTTTGTGCCCGGCGCTGGGCTGGCACTAGGAATACTGTACCTTGTTTAGTAGGGAGAGGTGAATCTGAAGAGGTAAGCAGAGCCTTCCTATCAGTGTATAGTAAGCATATTTAAAGAGTTTGAAGTTTTATCTTGGAAGACCACTGAAGGATTTTTTTTTTAAATCAGAGCAGAATATAACTGGATGTGTGCTTTAGAGAGTGGATTGGAGTGAGGCAAGAGCAAGAAACAGGAGACCCATTAGAAAGCCATTGCAATGTTACATGTAGGAAATGATGTTTGTCTGTAGTAAGGTTAGTGGCAGCGGAGACAAAGAGAAATCAACAGATGTGAGAGAGATTTATGACTTAGATTAATAGAACCTAGTGACTGAGTTATATGGGTAGAGTGAGGCAGCAGCTAGAAATAAGGATGTTGATTTGGCTGTGAAAAATAATAACAGGAATCGGGAATTTCTCTCTTGATTTCTAAATCCCTAACTAAAACCTTTTTGGGAACCATATTGGAAAGAACTGGATGTTATTCTCCTTCAAAATGCATCTTAATGTAATGTTTTCTAAGTTGGAGGAAATGCACTCTGTTACCACATTCATTGTGATGAAGAGTGTTCATGAGATCCTTGATTTACACCTGAAAGAATTTTAATATTTTTCTTTCTTTCTATGACATGAACCAGGTTCAAGGATTACCCCTGACAGAGCCACTCAGGGGTGTGTACATTGTTCATGAAGACATTCCCATCCCACAACTAGTACATGTTGATTTACCTAAAAGTAAATCAAAACCGTCATCTTCCCAAATAAAGGAGGGTATATATTTATAGAGTGCTTTCTCAAAACCCTCTGCTGGATCCTGAGGATGAGGATGAGGTTGTGTACGAAAATGAAGCAGAAATGAAGTAATTTTAAGGAGCTTATAGTCTGGTAGGAATGAGAAGACTTATGAATACATAATTATAAAATAAATTGATGATTAGGGGCACAAGAATTTATATATTCTTACATCCTCCTTTATGTTACTTAACCTTATGTTCACATATCCATCTCCTACATTAAAACTGTGAGCTCCTTGAGGTACAGACTGACTTATTCATTCTTATGTCTCCCCTCCCCCCGGTCTAGTGTAGTTCCTGTAGGAAATTTGGAAATGGCTTTTGAATGAAAGGTATAGAAGCAGGGCTTCAAAATATTGTGGGTAAGGTTCTCACTTCACTGAGAAGAAGTACAGATTATAAGGAAGGGCTCAGATGTGCAGGGGAGAAAGCTGGAGGACTTCAGTCAGGCACCACGTTGAATAGGTGGGTCTAGAACAGAGCACTCCAATTAACCTGGAAAAGAGGTAAGTAATAGACTTCATGACATAGGAAGAAGGATCTTTTCCTCAGTATGAAGAGCAGACTGGTCCAACTAAAGAACAGCCAAATTCATTATGTTTAACTGATGGACAAGCAAATGTCCAGAGATTTTCTGTACAGTAAACCTTTACCTGTGATCATGTATCCTTAGCTAGCACACTCTAAGAATACAGTTGGCCCTCTAGATCTCTGGGTTCCACATCCATGGATTCAAACCAACCAAAGATTGAAAATGTTTGGGAGAAAAGTTCCGGGAAGTTCCAAAAAGTAAAACTTGAATTTGCCGTACACTGGCACCTATTTACATAGCATTTACATTGTATTAGGTATTATAAGTAATCTAAAGATGATCTAACGTATACAGGAGGGTATGTGTAGGTTATATGCAAATACTGTGTCATTTTATACAAGGGACTTGAGCATCCATGGATTCTGGTGGCCTCCAAGGTCCCGAAACCAGTCCCCTGCGGATACTGAGGGACAACTGTACACATCTAAATCAAACCTTAGCTTGCTTCACAAAGACAACTTCTGATGGTCCACTAGTAACATAAGAATTCTTTTCAGAAGACTACACCTAGCAAGTAAGAAACCAAGGATTCCACATTCCAAAAATTAGCAGAATCTTATCACAACTGAATATGGCTAAGAATAGGGAGGAATCACAGAATAAGCCTACACACAATAAAAGAAGAAAGTATACTGCCAAGAAAAGCAAACTTTGGTTTTAGCTCTTAAAGACCTTAGGGAAAAAGATAAAAGTTCTTCTATTTAAAAACTTAAGGAATTTTCATATCTGTAAGACTTTGCCTAGAATTTAGTATGTGTGTATGTTGTTTACCCAAACAGTCATTTACTTGGAGAAAGACTTTCCTCAAATTTTTCTCTATCTTTAGACTATCATTATTCATTAGTATTTGTTTTATTTACAGTGCACTCCCAAATGTGGTCCAGGATTCAAGCATCGGATTGTTCTGTGCAAGAGCAGTGACCTTTCTAAAACATTCCCAGCAGCACAATGTTCCGAGGAGAGCAAACCGCCTGTCCGCATCCGCTGCAGTTTGGGCCGCTGTCCTCCTCCTCGCTGGGTGACCGGAGACTGGGGCCAGGTAGGGCAGTTGGACTGTGGGCTCCTGCTGAAGCAGCACCTTGAGAGACTTGAGGTTCCTGATGGGGTCATTGTAGGGGCTCAAGAGATGAGTAACAACACATAGAGATCCAGGTATGAGATGTGAGTGTGAGACAGTGCATAGGCAGCAGCAGTCACACAGAGACACACTGAGCCATGTTCCTCCCACACCTGCACACTTCCCACTTTCACCTGCTCCTTGGATTCTAACATTTTAACTTAAAGAGAAATAGTCTAATGGCCAGAGATTTGAACAAGCTACCAAAACTTTGGATTCTAGTGCCAACTCCCTCAACTAATTCAAGACCAAATCAGTTAACAACACCATTGTCTTAATTTTCCCACTTGCAAAATGACTTCTCTTAACCTCACAGAAAAGATGTGGAGGTTTTAATTAGCTTGATAATATGATTGACAATCTTTGAAATGTTATTAATACTTATTCTTCAATGGATTTAGCTGATGGACACTATGAATTTGGGAAACGGGTATATAGGGCTTTTAGTGTGTATTTTTATATTGATTGGACTGATTTCTATTTTATGTTCCAATTCCTATTTTTTCTTTCTTCTTTCTCAGTTTTAAATTGTGTTATCTTGCTGAAGGTCACCTTAAATCCTTTAAAAGCAAATCGATATATTTGGATAGAAGGAAAATTAAGTATTGTTCTTTTGAATGTCAAAAAGGAAATTTATTGGGTTATGTTAAAAAATAATGCTCCATAAAGTAAATTTCTAATGAATCAATGCCCTTTTTCTGTGGCTTTATAATTAACCTTGAGCTGGTCATTTTCTAATATCTGAGACCCAAATAAATCATAGTGGCATATAACTACACCAGCATGATTTTGTTTGTGCTCTGGGCCTGCCATTACTTATTAATAATGGCATTTCATAGAAGTAGTTACCAAAATTATGGCCAAAATTCAATATTGCTAGAGTGCAGCAGTATCTACAGACGCTTTGGGGAGCGGGCAAAGATTTTCAGTCTCCATTAAGGCAAATAAATATACTTGCTCTGTGCTCAGCCCTGTGGGGAAACAAAAGAAGTATGATCATAAAATAATTAACATTTGCATTGTCCAACAAATAATTAATAATTTGCTTTTGTATAACAGTATTTAGTTTGATTTACAAAGTGCTCAAGTGGAATATACATCATAAGCTTAAGTAAGCATTGAATGCAATAAGTGTTTCTCTGTAGAAGTGTGACAGTTTCACAATTTATAATTGATATGATGCTATTAAAGAATCAGTACAGACATGCGCTTATGATTTTTATTTAAACCGGCTAGGAATTTCCTTTCTTATATATTCTTTGTTGCAATTCACTGTTATATAAAGGGCATTTGAAAGTTTTTGCGTGTTGATAATTTCACCAAATTTACAGTTGTCAGTTTGAGATTGTCCTTTTAAATGTTGTCAAGTCCTTTTCTTCTCCTCTATATTTTCAATTCAGTTTCCTAAAATTGAGATTAACCAGTGAAAATACATTTTCAAAGATGCTTTACTACATCTTTATGGTGCATTTATTTTTCATTCTGTATTTAGAAACTTAAAAGTATCTGTGAATATCCTTGCAAGTCCTGTAAGTGCTTTGAGAGTTTTTGCAAATAAATCCAACAGGGCCTCGGTTTGTTTACCTTGTAAACATCACCATCACCTGTCTTCCACACAATTAGCTCCTCATCCCTTTGATCCCAAATCTCACAGGCTTTCTGGTATTCTGGGCGGCAGGCCCAAAGAATAGACCACAGCTTTATTCTTCAGCCTGGACAGCTGATCAGTCCCAGCTGAAACTAAGCCCCTCAGAGGGTAACTTCAATTCTAAAGTAACCGAATCCCCAAATAGATGAAAAAGGAGAGAGAGACATGCTAATTGGCTAACACCAGACCTCTTCTCACATTTGTCTCAGATTTGTGTGACTGAAAATACCTCACAAAACTCAAGGTACTTATTTATGCTCTTTTTTTTTAATTTTCAAACTGGCCCCATCACCAGGCCCCACAGCAGTCACTGCTGTTATACTGAACTAATATTTTCATCAGATTAAGAGCACTCCATTAGACTATCAGGTTGTCTTCCCACAAATCTATAATATATAAATAGGCAGCAATAGTGATGTCCCAGCCCTAGAAACTCTGATTATTCTACTTCATCACAAATATTTTCTCATTATACTCTTATTTAAGTTCACCAGCACTGCTTGGAACTGTTGAAATAATAGCCCAAGAAATCTCCATCTGTTGTCTCTGGAAACTAAGTTGCTTCCATTTTCTAGGGCAATAACATGATCCTTGAGTTTCCAAACCAGTTCTGTAATAGAACGACCTAATCATATATCTCTCCAAGGTGAACTACATATGGGCTTTAAAAGCTAATATCTATGGTATTTGAAATGACATAGTATCTTTTTTACCTCCTGAAAATTGTTGAGATCAGTATTTTGTTTCTCCCTGTCTTTTGGTTTAGTGTTCTGCTCAGTGTGGACTTGGACAGCAAATGAGGACTGTGCAATGTCTTTCCTACACTGGACAGGCATCGAGTGACTGTCCAGAAACTGTTCGACCTCCATCTATGCAGCAGTGTGAAAGCAAATGTGACAGTACCCCCATTTCCAGTACTGAAGGTAAGTTTCCCAGTACCTCCAGTATAGAAGGTAAGGGGCCTCTGGTCTCTAGTGATTCACCTATACTGATTCCCAGAGTTCGAAGAGCCCCGTAAAACCACTGTTGTAGTGTGTCTGCATAGAGCATTTGTGAAAGCTACATATATACTGGATATGTAATCAGGAAACCTAAGTTTTCTTCCAGACTCTTCCATTAACTGCATGACCTTATTAAGTCAACTTTTCTGGAGCTAAGTTTACTTACCTATGCAATGAGGGAGTGGAGTGGATAATCTCTAAGGTTCTGTCCAACTCAGCATTCTATGTTTGACTTGTGCTAGAAAGATAGAGATGATTTCTAATGAACCAAGCTTAAAACTGAAAACGTCTATTTCTTTTTGGCTACAACAACGGACCTCTGCTGTTGTAAAGATTAAAATTCATGCTTGTGATACATATAATGAAAGCATATGTTTGAAACTACTTATGTTACAAATGCTAATTTTCTCCTTGAAGAAAAATAGAAGAATGTTTTTATATATAGCTGTTTATATAGGAGGACAAAAGTCTTCAGACTCTGAAATTTCTCTTTGTTATATATGGGGAAATCCCTTTATTAACAGCAGATGCCCATTCAAATCCTGAATTTTCTTATATCTTATTTAAATAAAGGTACTTTGTTTATTCAGTTAAGCATTCATTGAAATTTCCTGAATGCTACTATGTGCAAGGCATAATAACAGAAACTAGGGGGAGTATAGAGACAAATACGGCATAGTCAGGAAGTTCAGACTGCCTTCTCACATGAAAATGGAAGCATGATCAAATATACAAACATCTGAAGCCATGAATTTTAATTATGTAAGAAACCCAGCCATCGGACTCTGCTTAAAAAACAAATAAAACAAAAAGAGCTATGCTGACTATAATTTGTGACTACTTTTCAAATGAAAATGATATGGTCATTATTCTATTAAAAAGAAATTGTTTCTTTTGATCAGATCTATCCAGTTTGAGGGATTTTTTTTTAATCCTATTTTTCAATGTTTCCATAAGGAATTTCATTTTAGGAAGAGCAATCATCTTGCATGACAAGATGCAGAAAACTTGGATCTTTGCAAGTGACCTGGTTCTTACATCTGAGCCTCAACACAGTATACTTACTGTGTAACTTACTCTTTCAAAGAAGTAAAGCCTTACCCTATATTAATTCAAAATCAGAATTTTAATTTGCAAAATCTCTGGCTCTAGTGCCATTTCCTTTTTTTCCCTTTGGTAACGGATGTTCTGGAAATCTAGCTTTCCTTCTCTTGAGAAGGGCTCAAAATCTATGACAAACAGAAGTACTTTTCATAGCAAAACTATTTTCTTTAAATGATCTAAATTTTAAAAATATCTTTTCTCTAAGATTTGTAGCAAACAAGTCTTTATGTATTGTAAATTATTGGCATTCAGTCATGTGGGTTTGGGAGTCTGTTTTTCAGAGTTGGAAGATAAAAGATTAAGGTGGAAGAGAGGATATAACTATCATATTAAACTATGTTGGGTACTATGTTAGGCCCTTTATATTTATTATCCATTTTATATATCTCATATACATAAATATCTGTGTGTGTTGTATAATCGTGATAACAACCTTTTGAGAGTTGGTATTACTGATGAGGAAACTAAGGCGCAGAGAGAGATAATGGCTTACCCACATTACAAGAGTAGGAAGTAGTAGAGTCAGGATTTGAACCTAGATTTGGAAGAGCCCTAGGGCATGTCATTTTCAACTACGTTTATATGCTATTTGTAATTCACTCTTTAAAATCAGGAATTTTAACATGAAAACAGAGCTTGTGATTATGAAGTACAGACACTTCTGGCATGACTGTCAAAAGATTAAGTCTTGGGGCTTCCTTGGTGGCGCAGTGGTTAAGAATCTGCCTGCCAACGCAGGGGACACGGGTTCAAGCCCTGGTCCGGGAAGATCCCACATGCCGCGGAGCAACTATGCCCGTGCGCCACAACTACCGAGCCTGCGCTCTGGAGCCCGTGAGCCACAGCTACTGAAGCCCACGTGCCTGGAGCCCATGCTCCGCAACAAGAGAAGCCACCGCAACGAGAAGCCCGCACACTGCAACGAAGAGTAGCCCCTGCTCGCCACAACTAGAGAAAGCCCGCGCGCAGCAACGAAGACCCAACGCAGCCAAAATTAAAATAAAATAATTAAATTAAAAAGAAAAAGTTTAAGTCTTAATCGTTGTTGAAAGACTGGGTTTTTTTTTTTTTAATTAATTAATTAATTATTTTTGACTGCGTTGGGTCTTTGTTGCTGAGCACGGGCTTTCTCTAGTTGTGGCGAGTGGGGGCTACTCTTCGTTGCAGTACATGGGCTTCTCGTTATGTTGGCTTCTCTTGTTGCAGAGCATGGGCTCTAGGCACGCAGGCTTCAGTAGTTGCAGCACGCGGGCCCTTGAGTGCGCAGGCTTCAGTAGTTGCGGGGCATGGGCTCAGTAGTTGCGGCACGTGGGCTCTAGGGCGTGCAGGTTTCAGTAGTTGTGGTACGCGGGCTTAGTCGCTGTGGCACGTGGGCTCAGTAGTTGTGGCTCGTGGGCTCTAGAGCGCAGGCTCAGTAGTTGTGGCACACGGGCTTAGTTGCTCCGCGGAATGTGGGATCCTCCCGGACCAGGAATCGAACCCGTGTCCCCTGCATTGGCAGGCGAATTCTTAACCACTGCGCCACCAGGGAAGTACCAGAACTGGCTTTTTGACATGCCCACAATAATATATGTTGAAGTTATGTTCATAACTACATTTTAGGCCATTTTAATAATTTCTCCAAACACTTCTCTATAGTGGGTAATTATCATACATAAGCTTTGCAGCTGAAAATGTAGTGCTCTTTTTATAGTGGGCAGAATATCATTTGCAACTGCACTTATTTCTGCCTTAAAGAAATTCTCTTAAAATGGATAGGTGTTAATCTGATATTTCTTGGATTATTTGGAGAAATACCTCATAGTCATTTCTGTCTGGCCAAATCACCTTTTATTAATATTAATCTGAAGTAAGCAGTTAGGACAATATTTTTATCCTTCTCAGTAAAGGAGGAAACTTTTAGGAAATTATTAATCCTGCAAAGTATGACTAATCTTCGAATTGTTATTCCCTAAAGCTGTTGACTCATTTAAGACACGATCACTCTCTTTTATAAAATTAGAATTAAAGTGGAAACAGTATATCTGTTGTAACTTGTTTTGTGTTCTCTTTAGCTTCCCAATAGTATATATTGAATATATTTAAATACCTGAAACCATCTGTTCATTTCATTCAGAAGCTACTTATTGAATGCTTGCTGTGGCCAGCCTCTGCCATTTATTATGGAAAATTCAAAACACTTATAAGTTCGTAGTCTTACGGGGAAGATACTTCTTTTTTTTAAAAAGCAAGGTAGAATGTGTTATATGGAGCGGTTTACACAAGTGCTAAGAGTGCTCATAGGAATGACTGATGACTTTAACATTTTGGATCAAGGCAAGCTTCATAGACTAAGTGGTCCATGAGCCAGTTGTAATCTGTAGTTGGAAAAACCCAGTGAGTACCCTGAGAAAAAGGATGAAACAGTGGATTGAAGTCATAACTTGTCATCCACAGAGATATGAAATGGGCAGATAACATGGATTTTAAAAGAGAAGAGGCTTTTGCATGAAAGTAATGTGATGAGAGTGACCTGATAGAGCTTCTGGAAATCAGATCAGGGAGAGAGGAAGTGCCTCTTACAAAGGGGAACTTGGGAGGAAAGTCCAATTGTGGGGGAAGGAGCAGGTTCTGGTTAATGCAGGACGTAGAAGAGGACCCCTTTTTTTCTACCAGAATCAGGTTCCCTTGACTCTTGGAAAGGAGGCTATTGAGAAACTAGTTCACCTCTACTCCAAGCAAGACAGGGTAGGACTAACAGAGCTCTCTTGGGATCTAAACTACAGTCTTTCAGTGGGGTCTTTATGGGTAACACGGGCCACTGATAGAATCTTGAGTATTGTTTCAACTACTGAAGTTTAGGAGATGGTTCCTCTCCTGATATCTTATTATTAAAATAATAAAAAGTTTCAAACAAACAGCAAAGTTGAGAGAATTTTACAGTGAACACCTGCCATCTAGATTTTACCGTTAACATTTTACTGAACTTGATTTGTCACATAGATATCTATCTGTCCGTTCGGCCAGGTGATGGTGTTTAAAAAATGTTCTCTCCAGTCATCCAACCATAAAGTCATTTAATTAGCAAACCTACCTACCATGTGCCAGCCACTGAGACTAGGAAAGGTTCCTGTCCTCAAAGGAAGCACAGTTTAGGAGGGGTGGCAACATGCAAACAAATAATTTTCACAATATGGGCAGTACTGTAATAGGGGTAGAAAGAAACTACCATGAGTACACAGAGGAAGGGGTTATTCAGCAGAAGCATCATGGAGAAGGAAAGCTTGAGCAGGGCACTGGAAGGTGTGAAACAGTTGGCCGAGAAGATGTTGAAATGCTGGGCATTGCTGGCAGAAGGTGATTGTGTGCAGTCACGGGGCTGTGGAGTCAAACATAGTTCAGTATGGTGGCAGAGGGTGGCAGATGAACAGGTAGTAGAGATGAGGCTACAAAGAAAGAGACAGGGACTTGGTTTGGAGGGTCCTGGATGCAGTGGAAGGAAGTTAGGACTCTATCCACCAGTTCTGGGAACAAGTGAAGGAAATTGGGGAGTGACATACTTAGGCTGGCCGGTGTATAAAGGGGCAGAGGGAAGATAGCCTTGTGTGGGAGAAGAGTTAAAAAGTTGCTCTAAGAGTCCAGGCTAGAGATGATGAAGGCTTGAACTCAGGCAGATATAGCAAGGATCAAAAAGAGGGTAATGAATTGGAAAAAAAGAATAAAATGGAAAGGAGAATAAAAAGATCCTGATGAACAATTGGACATAGGGATGAGAATATGATGTGGAAATGTTCAGTATGACTCCCAAGTTTCAGATTTAGGGAACTGGATACTATTAATCATGGTGAGGAATTTAGGCATCTATATGGAAATCAAGCACATTAGTCCCCGAAAGCCATAATAAAACAGTGGAATTTGAATAACATTTTAAAAAATAAAAATAAACAATAGAGAGAGATTGAATAAATGGAAGGTTAAGGCAGCAAAGGATAGTAAGAGAAAGAAAATCAGAAGTGGAGCATCAAGAAATTAAAAGTAAATATTGAGAGGGAACTAGGAGGAGGAAGAAGGAAGATATAATTTGCCATGTTTAACATCTACTTTAGCTTTTTATTCCTGAAAGCCTTCGGCTAAGAGTGAAGGCATTATAGGCTTGATCTTAACAGACTGCCACTGATGAGGGTAACACTACATTGCTGCTAAGAGTGAATTATAGACACACTGGGTATCACTGCATTTGAAATACTACTCAGTAATTTTTTAAAGTACATCTGGCAGCTGAGACTAACGTACTCAAGCTCACCTGAATTTCTATCCCAAATGCCATTTTATTCATCTTTATTCAGTTTCAGGTTCCCTTGTAGTTTATATGGTGAGTCTTTTCAGCTTCTCAATAGCACAAGGCATTCTGTCATCCAGTATTTATTGCTGCCAAATAATGATTCATGGTGTGGAAAGATGAGCAGGAAAGGTGTGGTTAGTATACATTGGTTTACCAGACCAGGTTGTCTAACGGTGGCTTTGGCAGGTCTCAGTCTCCCTCAAGTACATGATTTTGAGAGAGCCTAAGTAGCTCCAGAAATCTCCTGAGAGCCATGGAACAAAACAGCTACTGAATATGGGTTTTAAGGTGGCTGCTGATGTATTAAAATCAGTGAAAGGAATGAATGGTGAAGGTCATTTGAACTTTGATTTCAAGGAGGTGAGGAAGACCAGACGTTTTTGTTGCCATTTTTTAAAATGGTCATAATCCACCTTAGCATTCAGGGTTTCATTCCCAGCTGTCTGGTTTGGAGGGAACCCTGGATTTGTATTGGGATCAAAGCACCTCAAGTTGACTGTGGGTGGCATCCAGAGAATAAGACTGGGTAAGAAGAAACCAAGAAAGCAAAGAGAGAAAGAAATGGCTTAGTCCATGGTAGGATGGAATCAGAATAAAGTTCCATAGTTGATATCACCTTGCTTCAAGGGTAAAAAGTCAGTGGACTGTTCCCACTGCAGTGAATACTGTCAGGTTCCCAAGCAAAACATGTTATTTCATCCTTTTCCAGATTGAATATGTAAAATATCAAGGACTCAGGTACAGTTTCATCAGGAAAAGTCTGCTGAGTTCACATCCCCCGCCCCCAACTCCTGCACCACACATGCACATGCACAGCCTTTGCCACCATCTCACTTCTCACCAGGCTCTGCGTCTCCATGGGCAGTTTGACAGAGGTACAGCTGGTTGTACTTTTGTAATCCAAAGGATAGACCCTTAGGTGAGAGTCATAACTCTCTCCTTACTGTGCTCTCCCTCTGAATTTCAGAAAGAACTTACAGGCACAGAGAACATGCATTCTCCAAAGAAGGATGCTGAATGGTCCAACTTGGTCATGGAAGGCTATGTCCCTGTGTATCCCAACTCCTCCATTGATATGATTTAGGCAGGCTTGGCAACATTTTCTGAAATGGATACAGTTTATTTACAGAAATAAATACAGTTGCTCTTATACTCCGGGGATTAAGTCAAGCCATCAAAGTCACAATGAATCCCAATCCAATTGCATTCTAAATTCATAAGCCTATGTTCAGTGTGAGTATTTTGAAATCATGTCTTTTAGGTCAGAGTTTTGAAATATTAATGTAAAGCACCTGGGGAAAAACTCACCGGCACTTCAATGATAAGTAGATTCATGTGTTGCCTATGAAACAGGTTGTCTAATTTTATCATTCAACTCTACCAGAACCCAGATTACCAGTGAGACCCACTCCAGCATACCTGGCAAGTTGCTTAAGATTCTAAATCATGGGTCTAGTTCACATCGTAGGGCCTACGAGCTGGCTTTCAGCCCTTGATACATCCCTAAGTCTCTCTGAGAAAATTTAGGAATAGTCCATAAATTGTCATTCCCACCAGAAATCTCTAGCCTTGGATAAAGTGAAACTTTATTTTCAGGCAGGGAGATGAGAGGAGATTTAAAAAAAGGAGAGGCTAGTTAGGTCCACAAACTATTTCCTAGAAACCGCACAGTAAGGACCTCTCACCCTTCTGATAGACTCCAAAGAAAAAAGGTAGAAAGAGTATCTTGTCATTCTCCTCCCTAGAGAGTACTTAACTGGTACATGAAGATAGTAGAAGAGAAAATTGGGCTCCTTCATCTTAAAATCTTTGACCCTGCTGGCTCAGATTCTGCTACTTAAAAAGCAGTAGATACAAGTGTATCTGTGTGGAGAAAACATGATAGTAAAGATCAAACCTTCAAAATAGATCAATTACAAAGTGATTATATTATTACAAAAAATTCTACCTAAACTAAAGGATTCCTTTCAAGAGCTCTCCTAGTATAATTGTTTATGTGCAGATTATGTATTACTTGGGTAGAGAGAAACCAATTTTTAGATATTTTAGATATTAGCTAGAAATCAATACCAACTGAGGATCATTCAGAAATTCAATCAAAACATGTCTGTTATTGCTTTGATTTCAATGGGAAAATGTGATTTAATTTATGCACAACTTTTCCAGAATGGTTTTATCACAAATGTAACCTGTATTGTGTATTGGCTGAAGGGTAGGAGTGAAGAGGCTATTTAATATTTTAAATGGGCTTTGGGGATGAGGCAGACAGACTAGTCAATGGTAAGTTTTATAATTAAGGCCTCACAACTACGTACATCAGCAAAATGTCAGTGAGTCAATCCAAGGGCTTATCAGGTCATTCCTCTCTAGCTAACTAAAAAAGTGACACATGGGCTGAATGCACCAATATAATTTAAAGCTTGTACTGATATTTTTAAGATTATACTCAGCTTTCTGTAATAATGGGGCTTTAAAACTTCTTGGTGTGTTAAAATTACCTTTCATTCATGTAATTTTACAAAATCTAGGGAGAAAAAGGGGTAGTTGAAGAAATGTATTCAGGCTATTCTGAATGCCCATGACCTAGAACCCCCCTTTAAAAAAATATTTACCCCTTCTCTAAGGTGGCAGAGCAAACCTCCTGATAAGGATGTCCCCAAAGATTGAATTATCAGGGGTATCAGCCAAGAATAAGAAGTATTGACAGGCAGAAACATTTTTGCATTAAGATGCCAAGAATGGTGCCACAATAGAGTGGTTTTGGAGTCAGACAAACCTGAGTTCTGGTCCCACTTCTTAGAGCAGCTAGCTGTGTGACCCATAGTGAGTTTCATACGTAACCTCCTTGAGCTTCAGTTTTGCCATCTGTGTAAAGCTGACATTTTATATACTTAAAATGATTAAATATATATAAATATGTAAAACTGCCTAAGGCAATGCCTGGCACATAGGAAGTACTTGATAAATTATTTTTAATGTTATCTTTACTAGATTAATCTCTCATGGAGTTAAAAGACTGAAAGAATATAAGACCAGTCATTGGTGAGTAGGTTTTCATCACTCTGAAGACTGACTCTTCCAGTCTAGGCAGTCCCTAGACAGCAAAACCAAGAAGTAGGAATGGGACCTTCCTCAGGGCCCCTCCTTCATGGGAGCCCCCTACACTCCATCAAGGCTGTGTCCTTCTACAGCCCAAGAGTCACCATTTAATATCTCATCAAGGCCCATTATCTTCTTGGCAGTCCTCAACCCTGGGTCTTCCCTCAGATCTCTCCCTATTTATCTCATCATAATTTACCTGCTCTCTGTTAAAATCTTTTCATTAATTTGCTTATGTGTGCCAATGAAGAGCCTGTATATATTTTGACAGGGATCCCAGAGAAATAATACAGGATGGTTGTTCTCAGATGTGTTATTGGTAACAGTAACAAGAGCTGATAAACTGAGTGCTCACTCTGTGCCAGGGCCACACATGTGCTGTAGGTGTTACCTCATACAAGCCTCACAACATCCTATGGGCTTCATGTCACAGATGAGGAAACTGAGGTTTAGAGAGGTGAAGTCACTTGGCCAAGGACAAACAAATGCTGGGAGGAGGCAGTGCCAGAATTCACCCCCAGATCTGCCACCCCTCACCACTGGTGCTCTCAGGTCCTGGGACACACACAAGCAGTCCCTACCTCCCTAAGCTTGATCCTGCTCCTAGGACCCAAATGAATTCCTGCCTTCAATCAAGTTACTTGGAATCAAGTTAGCTGAGAACAAACTTAAAAGAGGTATTGGGAAGTTCAGAGGGGGACACCCTGGCAGCTGGCCCCCTAGACTGGACTCTGCTCCTGACTGAAGGGCTGTGCTGGGGCCTCTGCATGCAAAGGAGGCTTCTCATTTCCAGCACCTACCTAAGGAGCTGAATCCCTGAGTATTTAATAGCCTGAATGGGTGGATGGAGGGGGTGGTTGGAGGAAGAAATAATTTATGAATATTTTATTTTATTTATTTTATATATAAAATATATTTTTATATAAAAATTTATATATAAATTATATATATATAAAATATATTTTATATATAAAATATATATATTATTTTATTTATTTTATAATATTTATTTATTTATTATCTACTATTTAATCAGATTCTAAAGTCTAAATCCAAAAGAAAAATCTGTGAATTTTCTTGTATTTTGCTCATCTCAGAATTTTCCTGGTTCAGAGACTCTTCCAAAAATGGAGTAATGAATCTCCCAATAAAGTTGTACCTCAGGAAATATTCTTCTTTGTTTTGTCTTCAAACTGACTTGTGTCTATAGGACAGCATTTTCTCAGTAGTAATCTAAATATTGCATGCTTGTGGAGAAATTCAGAGCACAACTTACTGTCATCAGGTAGTAATAACAACTAATAGTGATAATGATAATAGTAATTCAGTATATTACACTTACTGAGAGCCAATGACCATTCTATGCACTGAGCTAGGTGATATCATAGGATACACATACTACATGTGGGAGTGGGAACACTCGTCTTCCCTATTCACAGATAAGGATGCTTAACCTCCTAGGCACAGAGAAGTTAAGCAATTTGTTCAGAGTCCTAAAGTTAGTAAATGGTAAAGCTGGGCTTAAACCCAGCAGCCTGGCTTCTAATTTTATTTCCTTGTACTATTAAAACAACCAGTCGTCCTCTATCCATTTATCAACTAAATCATTTTTATATTTTAGCAAAATAGACCAAAGCCAAAGTTTATTTGGTACGTTAAGCAGTCCCACCAAGCCCTGTTAACAGAGCATGACGGTGGTAGTCTCCGCTGGAGGGCTGCCCCATTAGGATGGTGATTTGAAATTAAAGATGAGTGATATGTGTCAGCTGTCCTCATCCTTTATGCTTAGCTTTTCTCATCATTTTAATAAATGCATTATCTGGACAATATATTCCTCTAGGTAACACTGATACAACTTTTTTTTCCCACAAAAATATTCTTAGTCTAAACTTTTTTTGGTTACTTTTCACTGGTCATGACAGAGGGGGGAAAAAAATAACAGGTGATTTCCAAATTAAAATATATGGGGACTTCCCTGGTGGCACAGTGGTTAAGAATCTGGCTGCCAATGCAGCAGACATGGGTTCGAACCCTGATCCAGGAAGATCCCACATGCCACGGAGCAACTAAGCCCAGGCACCACAACTACTGAGCCTGAACTCTAGAGCCCATGAGCCACAACTACTGAGTCTGTGCGCCACAACTACTGAATCCCATGCGCCTAGAGCCCGTGCTCCACAACAAGAGAAGGCACTGCAATGAGAAGCCTGCGCACCTCAATGAAAGAGTAGCCCCTGCTCGCCACAACTAGAGAAAGCCCGCGTGCAGCAACGAAGACCCAATGCAGCCAAAATTTTTTTTAATTAATTAATTAATTTTAAAATAAAGTAAAATATATGGAAAAAATAAAATAAAATAAAATATATGGAGATATTTTCACCTCAAATTCAAGCTTGATTCACCAAATATCATCCAATTTCTTTTTTTTACTACAAAGTTTAAAGAAATTTTTAATGTCTCTCCTACCTTCTTTCAGCCAAAACTTAAATTTATTGAAAATCTTAGTGTAGAAAGTTTCTATTCAAATTTCTGTTATTCTCTTTGTAAATCAAATCTCAAGTAAGGGAGTTTGATGGTGGCAGAGCTTATGCTTTCAGAGGAGTAAGGGTTACAGTTTAAAATTTTCAGTCTTTCACCAAAAGAGCCTTGAAAGTGAGATCAATAAAATTGTTTCCTTACTTTTTAATAATAAGAACTGGAAACTTTCCCATTTCTTTGCATTTAATTTTCCATGTTTACCATATGGCTCATGTACCATGTACATGATCTTTTAGAACTTTAGTGGATTTCTGAAGCCAGGAAAGATAAACAAGGAAGCAACAACAACACTGTTACACTGAACATTTCCCAGGGTTCTGCCTGATTCTAATTACCTTAAACAGTTTACCCAGGATGCTTCAGTATAACCACCTGGAAAAACGAGGGTGGAACTTTGATTCTGGGAGGCAAACGTAATTACTAGATTTACAAAGTATTTTAAAATCCCCAGATAAAATTGAAGAGAGGACTGGAGAGGAATGTCACTATTAGCAGTAGTGAGGTTGTAGGGGGTGGCGGGGGTTTCTGAGAATCAAAGGTCAGTGTCTCTTTTTCTGCACTGGCCCCTCAGCCCCATCTTGTGCAACCAACCTCAAGGGGAGGTGGAGAAAGAATCATTTATTCACCTTCTGGCTGCAAGAACTGCAGACTTCAACTGTGGCAATTCTAGCACTGAGGAGAAAACACACATAGGAAAAAAGAAGGCCATGTCTCACTTCCAAATTAAAAAAAGACATTTCTACATGTTTCCATAACCCACAGACTGCTGCCATTTGAGGCCAACCCCTCAAAGTTTTCCTCTTTGTCTAGTGTAGTTGCTGAATCTAGGCCACTGTCAGCAATCCTTTTCATTCACCGAGGCCCATCCCCACACCCCACAGGTGCAGAAATTCTCCTGGGACATGTGTACTTTGGTATCAAACAATGCAACTCATGTTTGATTTTGGATAACCTTGCACTGCTGAATAAAATAACCCTTGAGAAAGAAGCAATAAAAGCGCTGTAAGAAAAATGACTCATGTTTCCAAGCTGTCTAAAGTGATCACTTATCCCAACAAATGGTAATTCTTTCAAGACACAGTGGGCATACACCATACTTATAAAAGTCTGGGAGAAAAGCCTTGCAATCATTTTTTTTTAATTTGTGTTCAAATGTATCAAAAGACTATTTCTGGTAGGGTGTACCAGACAGGGTATGCTTGAAAACAACAACAAAAACCACATGAATGTGAAAGCCAAGGTGCACTGGCCCAAGGAGGCGGGATGGGGCGGGGGGAGGGGGTGGTCCTTGCTGGACATCCAGGCTCATTGTTTACGTACTTGTTTATGTGCCTCTAATTGTTTTCCCCTTTCTGCCCTCACTCATTAGAGTGCAAAGATGTGAACAAAGTGGCTTATTGCCCACTGGTGCTGAAGTTCAAATTCTGCAGTAGAGCATACTTCAGACAGATGTGTTGTAAGACCTGCCAAGGACACTGACCCATGGAAAGCCAGAGAGAGCGCCTTGTCATTTCATCGTGGAAATGCATCCATCACAGAGAGCCACCCAGAGGAAGAGGATTGATGTCCTTGCAAATGCATTACCCTGTGGAAAACGTAACCACTGGTCAGCCCTAGCTGACAGGATTTCAATATTATTTTAACTTCTGTGAAGTGGGATTTATTGATCCAAAGTGCTGGACACGGTATTAGGAGGGAATGCCAGATTGGAGAGATCCAAACAACACAGGGAGACTTGTTTACTGTGGAACGTTTGTGTTCTTTCGAGTAAGTCCAATAGCCTGTTTACCTCCTTGGACCATTAAGATAATTTTTATTATGGACTTAGCAATGACACTGAATCCATTTGTATTTAAAACTGTTTAAAATGTAGCTGTTTTGACTTGGTCAACTATGGAAGTAAAGAAGATTCAGAAATCTTAAGTCATAGCTTAAAAATATTTACTATACTTTATCACTACAACAGCACCATGATTTAAATTCTAAAACGGGCTTTGAACTGTAATTTAAGGAGCAATTATAAACCAAAAGTAATGAAAGTTTGTATTATTTTTCTTCATTCCACTTAATTTCCTTAGGAATAATCCCCCTGTTCTGAACACTGCTGTGAGCCATATATAAACTATATTAAACTGAACAACAATGAAGGACTTAGTTTAAAGCAGCGCATCAGTTACTGCAGCTGTGCAAGTCTATAAATTCACTGCTAAAAGACTGTGGCTAACTTGCCATTGTGCAAGTGAAGCTGAGATTTCCATTAAAACTTTAAGAGAAAAACATTTCAATTTCATGCAGAAGCCAGACCTGGGGTATGGTAGAGACTGAAGTACCAGGCCTTTTGCTGCCATCACACAGGATGCCTCAGTTCTTATTTGAGTCACCCCAACTCACTTGTGTTTACATCCTCTCCAGCCACAGAACGGCTTCTGCCCTATTGGATTGTTGCATATGCATGTTGAGCTTGCTGAGATGACACCATGCAAAAGATAGACTGGCTCAGTGACAACCAGGCAGACCCTTTTGCTGACAATTACGATGGGTTCCAGATGTCCCTTCTTTGATATGGCAGAAGGGCATTTATTTATATGAGAACAAGTGTGTGTGTGTGCGAGCGCTTTTGAGTGTGTGGGTAGATGAGTGTGCTTGCACATAGATGTGCTATTTCTGTGAGTTTTAAAGTAGGCAAGGGATAATAACCAAAGAAGAAAAACTCATGAAGACTAGAGATCATAAAGCATCATTTTAATAGTCACTCAACCAAGTATTTTGTATTTTTTATGGATACTCTGAATGGCAATTAAATGTGAAACCCAATTTCTTGGGCAAGTCAAATTCTAGAATCAAGTCCACCTAAATTAAACTGACTAAGCTCACATTTTCCCAGTCCACATCACACTCATCAAGAGATTTGACAGTGAGATTTTTAAAAAAGAGGAAAAAAAAGAGGGTACTTGCTTATATGAATATTTTGTACTTGAACACTTGCAGCAGGATCTTGATGAATGTGTTTTGTGTCCTGCACATGTGTGCACCTTGCGACACCAACGCCTCAAACTCAAACCAAACAGCTACTCTGTAAAGCTACTACTTGCAGTTAAAGAGTATGTCTGGCTTAAATCCATCACTGTGCTCTGAAACAACATGTCAGGTGTGTCACGTACACCATAACCTAAAGTGGTTGATTAGGTTTTTTCAGAAAGGGAGACTCACAGACTTCAAAACCAAGTGTCAGCTTTGCTGTGGACAGTCAGCACGGGACGCTTGTTGCTCTGTGTGCTCAGTCGCCATCATCTGAGTCTCCTCGCCTGCTTTCTCTCTCAGCACCACAGCTCATGTCCCTGAGTTTCCAGAGAGAGCGACTGACAGTAGACAAGAGTGGCCAGGACCCCAATCTCTGCTGCCTTGGAAGATAGCCCAAGTGCCACCTCAGCCATCAGTGAAGGGCAGGCAGCCACAAGCAGCACGGCCCCAGCACTGACCTCCTTTGGCCCCTTGCAAAGAGCACTTAACTTGGTGCTAATGTGCCCTGGTGAAATAAAATAAGCGAACAAAAGATGGTTGGTTTCTCTGGCATTTTAGGCATAGGTTTGCTATCGGGATCTGCTTTTCTCCAACGTAAATACCAGCTTATGTTTTTATTTCAAAAAGATTCCTTACATTACCGACTAAAGGCTACTTTTCCCCTCACCCGGGAACTAACATGGTGAGGGCCATACCCCTGAGCCCCGTGCAGCACCCCAACTGGTGCTAGAAGAGGAGGGCAGACGTGTCCCTCTGGGGTGTGCAACGGCACCAAGGCCAGGGGTCAGAGAACTCCCGGGGACAGCATCAGATTACCTTTCTAGAAGGAACCAAGCACAGGATGTGTAACAGGACTAAACTTTCAATTGGCCTTGAATTTAAACCTGAGTGAGGAAAAGTCATACTCCACAGCACATCACAATACTGCTGCTACTCTGTCGTCAACCACGTGGCTACATGATGCTCTATTCCTAAATAATAACAATAGGATTGTCGGCAGATGCTGAGCCACCATGGCTGGCCCTCCAAAATATATATAGGCTACTTAGGGAACCCCAAGGAAACTGGTACCCCGTGGCTGAGAGCAGTATCCGCCACTGGCATAAGACCCACCAAAAAAGGCAAGGTAAGCGTACCCAACTGACTCCTTAAACAGTCCATTTCATTAAGAATTTTATTATTTGAGTGAATGTCACATAGGTATCCTTAATAATACAGAATGAAATTACCTTTGTATTATTGCGATTAGTTGTTGCTTATTATTTTATACTCAGTATTAATGTGGTACACTGTTACTTTTTTTTTGCTTTTGTAAATTATATTCTAATTTATTGCCATGTTTCCTAACACGTGTCCTACATTCAATCTCCTGCTTGTAATGAAAATGAAAAAGTCATTGTAACACTTGATGGAGTGAAATTCCACACCAGGCACAGATTTTTTTTTAACATAGATAATTTAGTAAAAATAAAATTCAGCTTGTAAGAATGATTCAGATGGAAGTTGTCTATTCCCTGAAAAGCCGGTGTTAAACTCACAATAGGAGGACTCTCTATCCCTTGCAATACCACACTACATTATCCAAATTTTCCAGATAGTGTACAGGATTGCGATAACTTGTTGCATTCTTTTTTTTGGCCGTGCCGAGTGGCATGCGCAATCTTAGTTCCCCGACCAGGGATCGGACCCGAGCCCCTTGCAGTGGAAGCGCAGAGTCTCAACCACTGGACGGCCAGGGAAGTCCCACTTGTTGCATTCTTATTACCCTCCTCAGAGATTGCATCTACTTGTATTTCAGTAACATCTAAATGCAAGGCCTCAGTTATTTCTGGTGGGGCTATATCCCCAGATGCCACCAGCCAGCTATTCTAAGACCAGAAAGGAAGTCCAGATTGGCCACTGCCACATACCTTCAGTCACACGGCCCACAACTCTTTTGCCCCCTGCTTCTTTTGCCTTCCATGTAAATTCTTTAGCATAGAAGAGGACGCAAGATATTTCACTGTGGAAAGGGTGCTGAACAAAGAATTCATACTTGAAGGGTTTTTCTACTCAGACTCAACTGGGAACGAAGAACATTGGTGAGCATACTTTTCTGCCTCCAGACTTTTCCTCTTAGGCTGAGCCGCTTTGCTAAACTGGGGGATACTATCATATGCAAAGGCAACTCAGCAGTTAATCTGAAGGTGTCCCTCCTGCATGCTTAGCTATTTGAGTACTTTCATAATGACAACTTCATCAATTACATAAGAAGATGTACAATGTCCAGACATGGTTGTGTTTTAATGCACTTACCCCCATATCCCTCCCCCACAGATTCAACTGTATACATTAGAAGAAATCAAGTGAGGTGATTAGAAAGTCCTGGGGGGTAGTTCCCCAAGGTCATCTTAGGAACCAAAAGTGGTGAAGTATTATGAATTCTTAGTTAACAGGAAGACCCTGGCACCGACTATTTTAACCTCCCACTGCATTTGCAAAGGGTAGTTCTGCCTAGGGGTCAGGGAGGGGGGGAATACTGAGAAACAAGGCTTACCTTAGCTTAGATTCCTCAGATTCAAGTCTATCTTTTCATCTACAGTTGTTTTCAAGCTTTTGGTTTAATGTTTCTCTCCCGGTGGAATATCTACAGGGCACTATCCTGCTTAGGGCTCTGACCCCAGGGACAGTCTGCCTTCCATTAAAAGATTTTGCCACTTCCCGAGGCCAGGTGACATTTTTTCAAGTAAATTAGGAAGAAAGTTGGCTATTGATCTTGGTTACAAAAATATGTGAATTTGTGTGGCAAGGGTAAGATTCATTACTTTTAAAAGAAGGGAGGAGAAATGTAACTCAGGGAGAAAAAAGTCATAGGCCAGGAGGACTGGAAAATTCTAAATAAGTGGTCACAGAAAAAAGATCACTCTCTGAATAAAAAAAGGGACAGATTAACTATTTTTGCAATTCTGTCTCATGCATATCATCAGAATGTGTGGAATAAACTAACATGTTTTTAAAAAGAGCAGCTCTTCACAATGGTTTTGTGCCTTAAACTTCAAAACCTCAGGCTGGAACTTAAAAGGAAAATGGTCTGTTCTCCCGTCTCTTTCTCAGAGGGTTATTTCTAGCATTGCTTGTCCCTCATTTCATCCACAGATGATATCTGAGGCCAGAAATGGAATAGTGGTTTGAGGACTGGAGGAAACCAAGGTTATGCCCATATTGTCTCTTGGTCAGTGGCTTTCCTTAGCCCACGGAAAGCCTTGAGCTTCTTGGATCTTGGTTTGGATACCTTACCTTACAGAGAGGTTTCACATAAGAAGAGGTAAGTTATCACACCAGCTCCAGGCCTCCTAGCAGTCAGAGTGCTTCTTCAGGTCAATGGCTCAAGAGTTGGTGGCATCCACCAGCCCAAGGCGGATATAATTCTTGGAGGGCCTGGTCTGTGCCCCCAGCAAAGGCAGTTGTGGATAGCAGGCTACCGTATGGGCCCACAGAACAGTAATTATGAGATGAGGCCCCTGAAATCCCAAGCAAAGGTGACCTGAGGAAGTGCCAGTCTAGGGCCAGTCCAGGCCAGGTGTGGCCTCTGTGTCTGGAGAGCGGCATCAGCCGCGGTCATTCATTCATAGCAGTATTTGCTAAGGCCCTACTGTGCCCAGGTTCTGTGCTAGGCACGTAGCATATGCTCTCTCATGGAATATTCTCTCAACAAAGCTATTGAGGACAATACTGTCAATCCCCATTTACAGATGCCAATACTGAGGCTCAGAGAGGTTAAGTTGCTAATAGTCACAGACCAACGAGGAAGAGTCACCTCTCTGACACATAGAAGGGAGCTGCCTGGTCTGCCTCTAGGACAAGGAAGCTGGGGAGGATGCTCCTCTACCAGAGAGAAAGTGACTCACCAGGCCAGAGGAAGCGGGGTCCTGCTTCCTGGGAAGCAGTGGGCCTGAGGCCTCAGGAGGGGCCTCAGGGGACAGGGAAGGGTGAACTTTGGGCTCCTGTCTGGTAGGTGGTGTTTGCCGTTCACTATGAAAATTCCTATGTCTGGTGACAAAATTACAGGTGGGGACCAAAAGTGGTTTCTTTCTTTTTTTTTTTTTTTAAACAATATATATTTTTAAAATTTATTTATTTTTGGCTGCGTTGGGTCCTCGCTGCTGCGCACGGGCCCTCTCCAGCTGTGGCGAGCTGGGGCTACTGTCTTCCTTGCAGAGCACGGGCTCCAGGCGTGCGGGCCCCAGCAGCTGTGGCAGGCGGGCTCAGTAGCTGTGGCGCACGGGCCCAGCCGCTCCACAGCCTGTGGGATCCTCCCGGATCGGGGCCCGAACCTGCGTCCCCCGCATGCGCAGGCAGACTCCCAACCTCTGCGCCACCAGGGAAGCCCCCAAGAGTGGTTTCTGAGCATGTGGTTAGAGTTTGTGGGAAGAGTTGGAGAAGGAAGGTCAAAGACGTTGGAGGATGAACGGTGTCTGCAATGGCAGCAGCCAAACAACATGAAGGCTCTCACCTCCCCTGAAATGTCCTGTTTTGAATCACAGAGCCTGTCCCTGCCTGACAGCCCCCCACACCACTTCCAGACATGCCAGATGGCCTTGCTGACCTGCCTCCACGCAACTGGAGCAGAATGATTCCCGTGTTGGCTTTGGGGTAAGTTTTGAAGAAGAAAGGTGGATTTCTCTCTGTTTCAGTCAGAGCAGGACCATCAGGGCTTGAAAGCTCAGGCCATGGCGTAGCTGCCAGCAAGCACATTCTTTGACCTTCTGTGGTGGGTCCACAGAGTGGAACCAGGTGTTCTTTCAGCCCATGCCAGAATGTATCGGCCGCCCAACTGGCCACCTGCCTCCACCCCAGCGACAGGGCTTTGGTTGGCCCTCTACCAAACAGCTGTGCTGAGAGCCGCAGATGGCCGCCCACGCTTGTGCCCAGGCCAGCAGCTGCATTGGCCTGACAGCCTGGCAAGGTGGACCTCGTGTGCCTCTGCCCTCCGTCCTAAGTCCTCCCCAAGCCAGGTCACTCAAGGGGCTGGGAAGAAGGAAAACCAAAGCTCACATACACTAAGGAATTGCTTTTGTGGTCCAAAGGCAAGCAAAAAGCACACTGTTCTCTTCCCCTTCCTTCAATATCATCAATTTTGGTATTTTATTTTTAATCATTCAAGTTAATCTGATATAAATGAATCAATATTTAGTTCCTGTTTGTTGAGTGTATTATTAGAATAAAAAAACTCCTGATTTTTTATTTTCTATGTATCTATACAAAGGCAAAGGAGGATGACATCCCAAGTTCAAAAAGACAGTATGTACTTATTATCTAGATAATAATAAGCATTGCTTGATATTTTGAAAAAACACCCACAGAAGTGGCTAAAATGTGAGTTTGATTTAAAATGGGTAGGAAAAAAAAGGTTATCACAGCTGAACTAATTGCAATAAAAAATAATTTGATTCAGAGTTTTAAACTTTAGAACAGAAAAAAGTAAAATTGAGAAATTAAATATATTTTATTTTGAGATTTAAAAAAGGAAGTATATGTTGAAATTATGAAACAGGGTAATAACCTGGAGCCACATTTATCTTTGAAGATTTTCTGATTGTAGGCTGGGCCCGGAAGACATTATTATCTGCTGTGCTCAGGAGCCAAGTTCCCACCAATGTGGGAAGCTCCTGCTGGAGGGAAGGAGGAGGGGACTCACTGTTTTATTTCTTCCCACATTTAATCTCAATTGCAGAAACTGCATGTACCAGCTATCTCCTAAGTCTGGCTTTTAAAATCGATACATTAGAACTTAACTCTCCAAATGAGTGCTGTTCCCTTCCATGTAATCACCGGAGATCACTCTGTACTCATTCTAAGAGCAAAATCATCACTCAAAACTGTCTTAAAATTGCTTGTTTAGATTATCTTCCAGGGTAAGATAGATTTGATTTTCATAAAAGTCCAAAACCAAATCTGGTGAGTAATTTGCATATAATCATTTTGGCTACAAAATCTTCTGTGTCTTATAAATTGACCCCAGGTGATACCACAAAAGCAATTCCAAATATTCTTTGAGTAAGTGACTTTTTTAAAGGATTTCACTCATTCGTGTACAGAAGTGCTGGTGTTTTGTCTAAAAATTATTGGCACTGATGTATAATCCAATTTAAGACTGATAGAATACAAGCTTTCACTAAATGTTATACTATTTCCAATTCTAAAATTAGCTGGAACCTGGACCACCTAAACTGGCGTGTGATCTGTTAGGGAGAAGAAATGTCTGTGACCTCTCAGAATTGAGTCAACCCTTAAATACAGGAGGCAAAACCACTGTCTCAGACCCTGGAGGTTAGCAAACAGCTGTCCTTCCAGAGGGCTAATTAACCAAGGTCCGCCAGCAACACGAGCGAAGCTGCTGCCAAGTGTGCAAGACCTGGTGCTCTGCTTCCTCGCCGCTGGGATGTGCCGCGATTTACACAACTGTAAGTGTGTTCCATTCCTGTAGCTTGAGTCCTTTCCCATTGGCTTAAATGATAATTCCAAGATGAGCCTGCCCCCCGATCCTGAATTGGCCGGGTGTGGGGCTGAAAAGCCAGCCCTGAGTGTCTTCTCCCTTACTCTGCCTTTTTCCTAGAGTTTTCAAGGAAGTTGTTAATGATGTGTAAATAGATAACTCAAATCTATGGGGCCGACTACTGCTGTGAGGAGCTCCGAGAATGGCCTTCTGAAGAGGAGAGTTACTCCCTTATTCATTCAACTTTGAAGGGTGAATTTTCACCATGGGTTTTTATACAACAGATACCCATGTAAATATCAAGACACAAACCAAACTTTTGTTCCCAACATTTTTGCTGGAACATGCCTTAAAATCCACAATTTTTATACTTTTTTTCCCCCCTGAAAGAACCAAATCATTTTAAATTCACACCCTTTCTTTCTAAACAGCTTCAAAAAGGCTTCTTAGGTGGCCAGGAATCCTTGTTCCTCAAAATTAACAATGACAGCTATGGTCAGGGACACTGTTGGAGTCCATTGTCACTCCAAATCAAGAAGAAAACTTCACTTTAAACATGTTTACAACTCCCCCCTCCAGTAGTCTAACCAGATGTATCTTTTGCATCAACTTCATAATAATTCAATTGCTGATAATTGCCTAGGAGAAAAGCTCTGATAAGACAGATGGGGTCCCTTCAGGAAGTCCTAATGAAGAAAATAATGAGTGACTGTGTACTTATTTAATGCAATATCCTTTATAAGAGTAAGGGGTGCTGAGAAATTAATAGTGTTTCCTGCACTGCTGAAGATATTTAATTCAATTTCTTTTTTGCTTTAGTCAAGAAAGTATCAACTTTGCTTATTTTGTTTTTATTTATCTTGGAAATTTTCAAGCATATGCAAAGAGCAGAGAGACTTGTTTAACTACTCCAGCCTTCTTCACCCAGGTTACAGCAGTTATCAACATGTGACCAGCCTTCTTTCCATCTATACTCCTCTACTGTGGATTATTTAAGCAAAATTATTTCATCATTAAATATTTTGGAACGTGTCCCTAAAAGATAAAGACTCTTAAAAAAGACTACACTACTATTTTTTTTTTACACTACTATTTTAAAAATTTATATTTTCATTGCAAAATTGCATTTGCTCTTTTTAAAACTACTGTCCCCAAACTTGAAAAAAGTAATAAAAATTGTATATACCACTTAATGAGCACCTATTGTATACTCTATTCCAGGCAGTATAGTAGGTGCGTTCTGTCCATTATCTTATCATCATTATTGTTGATTTTTGTTGAAGAGGAAACCGAGGCTGAGAGAGGTTAAGAGACTCATCTGCTGGCAAGTCGAGCCCAGCAGGACTGTGGAAAACCAGGATTTATGAGAAAACAACTCTGCCACCACCAGTGCCTATCCTGTTTCTCTGTTGCAAATCACATTTAGGAAGAGGAACATCCAGCATCCCTCTCTGCTTGTTGGTCCCAGAAGAGTGGTCCAAAAACAAGTAACTCCTGGAGAAAACTATCCTCCTTCTCTGGCCCTTCTGGACCATGGCTGCTTCCAGCCTTAGTGGCACAAGACAGTGTTGCCTTCCTGTAACTGCCTTGTTGCTGCAAATGATTTCAGCCATATTTTTCTTTACAATCAGCGAGTCAAAATCTACACTAGTTAACGAAACTTCTCTCCAACTCCAACTCCATTGCAAAATTTCTAACTGTAACCATACGTAATTAATAATTAATTGTAACTCAACTGTGGAATAAAATGTGTAATTAAAAGTTATCTGTAAGTAAATGTCATGATGTCTGCAAATACATAGCTTTCAAAGAATTGATTTTTTTAATGGGGGGAGGGACAGAGAGAGAACAATAAAACAAATATGGCAAATGTTAATAATTGGTAAATATAGGTGATGGGTAAATAGGAAGAAGAAAATTCATCTGTGTAGAATGTGTGTGCATGTGTGTGTATGTGCATGTGTGTACGTGTATGTGTGTGTTCACATGCATGTGTGCATGCATGTGCATGTGTGTACGTGTACGTGTGTGTTCACATGCACGTGTGTGCATGTGTGTACGTGTATGTGTGTGTTCACATGCATGTGTGTGTGTGTGTGTGTGTGTGTGGAGAGAGAGAGTGAGAGGGAATGAGCAATGGTTTATTGATATCTTGGTCAAAAAAGAAAGCTTAGTGAACTAGTCTTTCCTATCCTTTTTCATCTTTCTAAGCAGGAAACCAAGTGAAGGGCAGGACTTGGAGTCACAAGTCTTTCATATAAGGAGTAGCCAGAAAGGAAAGCAACTGGGCTAAAACCCAATTCCTAGTCCTGGTCCAAAAATGAGTTTTTCTCAAGTTGGAGCAGTGGTTCCCAGACTTTCAGATTTCATGGACCAGTAAAATTTCAAACTACTTTGAAGACGGATGTAGAGTGGCTAACATTTTGCTTTGCCAGGCAAAGACATTTTTAAAAATCTATCATTTACTATTGCCATAAAAGTACCTTTCTAAGAGAAAGTACATTTTAACCCCAAAGACATGAATATATTTCTCTTTAGCGGAAGTTACTACCTTGTTCTTATTTTTCCATTTAACATCTTTTTTCAAATAAGAAGGCTTTTAGCTGCAAGTATACAAAACTAAACAACAAGTGACTTAAACACTAAAGACAGGGCAGTTCCAGTTCCAGATGGAAGTCCACTGTTCCACGGGGTCCTAAAGGACCCAGGCCTCCCCCCACCTCTCCCCTCGGCCTGTCTCCATGTGCCCATGGCTTCCCTTATCCACAAGACGGCCGTGGCAGTTCCAGGGGTGCATGCAGAAGAGACAGCTGCTAGCAGAGGGCAGAGGCTATTTCTGCTGGCGTGTCACCATCATGGAGAAAGAGTCTCCCAGAAGCTGCGGCACATGGACCCTCAGGACACAGCGGCCAGGACTGAGCCACACTCCATGCTCCAGCACCAGGGAGGCTGAGACGATCTGCAATATTTTTTGCATCTCTACTGAAGCTGCCTCTGCTACGAGGGTCAGGGATTGGCTGTTTGTAGGGACCAAGGGACAATATCAGGTCTCCGAAAGCCTCATCTGGGGCTGAAGCCTGATATTTGGGAGCTCTTCACTTAGAGCTTCCCATGCTGAGGCCTGCAGTGCCTGCTGAGCATATAGCCACAGTCTAAGAAATGCTTTATTTAGTTTCATCCAAGTTGAGAGCAGAGATTTATGTAATAAGTCTCAAAATCTTCCCGCATTGCAAGGGAGCCTGAAGAAACCTGGCCAAATGATATCATAGCTCTGCTGAGAAAAGCTTGAATAATCTCCCATCATTTCACCCCCAATTGCATGTGAACAATTACTCATCTTTATTAACTGCCTTATTGAATTATTCATGAAAGCCAAGGTATTCAGACCCACAGAACTGGCCTTCCTCTGCTACATAAAGGAAATTGTAACAGCTCCTAGTGAGAATCGTTAGCGTAATTAAAATGAACTTTTTACTCTCTTGACAAGCTGTGGAAAATGTGATAACCCACAGATAATTTTAAAACAATGTTTTAGCCTGGAGCTGCAGTCTCTTTTGAGACATGTACCATCACTGAAATTGTATAAAAGATAAATTACAATTTTAAGCAAAAACTAAAGAAATGGATTTCCAGGATAAAATGACAGAATAAAACAATAATATAGAATCTCTCTTCCCCCAAACCAATAAAATAAACAAGAGGATTTTTAAAAGGACTTAAAAAAAGAAAAAACCAACAACAAGCAAACAAGAGAGGCAGAATAATTTTCTGCTGTTAGTACTGAAAAATGGTAGCTGAAGGGAAGTCTTGCGTAGTCCACAGTTGACGCGGCGTCTAACTTTGCACCCACCCATCGTCACTGGTACTCAGAAAAGAAGGTGAGTACCAGTCACCTTTACTAATCCTTTTAGGATTAGTAAAATCCTAAAAATTCTTACTAATACTCTCAAACATGGGAAGAAGCAGACTGAGGGACTGAATAGGTGGCTCGGGCAAAAACAGAGAAAAGTCATCAGCAGCAGAAGTCTCTGCTTACCACAACTTCAGAGATAAGAAAGGCCACAATCTATGAAAAACAATATGGGCATTCCTCAAAAAATTAAACATAGAATTACCATATTTTCCAGCAGTTTCACGTCTGGGTATGTACCCGAAAGAATTGAAAGCAGAGACTCAAGATATTTGTACACCCATGTTTATGGGTGGCATTATTCACAACAGTCAAAAGGTGGAAACGACCTAAGTGTCCATCGACAGATAAACAAAATGTGATACATACATACAATGGAATACTATCAGCCTTAAAAAGGAAGGAAATTGTGACACCTCCTACAACATGGATGAGACTTGAGGATGTTATGGTAAGTGAAACAAGCCAGTCACAAAAAGACAAATATACTGTATGAGGTACCTAGAGGAGTCAACTTCATAGAGACAGAAAGTAGAATGGTGGTTGCCGGGGGCTGTGGGGAGGGGAGTGAGGAGTGAGTATTTCGTTGGAGTTTTAGTTGAAGAAACTGAAAAAGTTCTGGAGATGGATGATGGTGATGGTAGCACAACGATGTGAATGTGCTTATGCTACTCAACTGTGTGCATTAAAATGGTTGTTGTAAATTTTATGTTTTGTATATTGTACCACCATTTAAAAAAGAAAGAAAATCTACAAGGACTTGCTATCTCCTAAAGTACTGTGCAGATTTTGGGAAAAGATCCCAAGCCCACAGGATAGGGATATACTAGCTACATAATTGTGTCATGATACAGGGCTGTGGTGGAATGTATTGTCCTTCCCAGCTGCTCCTTTGCTTCCCCATCCTTGCCCTTTGCCCTGTGACTTAAGGTGGCCCCTGCTACAGAACAGAGTCTACTCCCTGCCCGTTGACTTTGGGCCTGGCCATATGACTTTCTGTGTTTAGCCAGTGGAATGTGAGCAAATGTGATATACTCTGTATCTTGGCCATTGGCGGTTGACTCTTTCTTTGTTCTTCCTGCCGTGAGATTGGCTTGTCCAAAATAGGCACTGCTTGGATGGTTTCCACTTTGGATGTTCACTTGAGTACATTGGAAGCACACATCCACACTAAGAACAAGAAGAAAATGTTGACGTGTTAGCTCAAGGGATCCTCTTTCCCTACCTGCTCTTCTCTCTGTAACCTTCCCCCTTGTTTCCCCCAGTAGGGGGGATGCTTCCTGAAAACATTGCCCTAGATGGAATGTTCTTTTCTGCCACATGCCTAGCTGCCCAATCTTGTGAGCCAGGTTCTAGCTGAGGGTGACTATTCTGAGATTCCATTGTGAAATCTGTCTTCCTCCAAATTTATCTAGAGAAATGAAAACAGCCCATCCTTATGAGCTCATGGGAAAATCCTGGCGCTCTTGCCAGAGCATCAGAAGGGAAAGGTCATTGCTTCAGACAGACAGGGGTGTCCAAACCTGGAGTGGAGGGAACGTTTTTCACTGCAGCCCCATCCCTCAATGTTCTTCCTCAGCTCATATAAATATACCCTCTGTTGTTCTTGGTTTTCTTCTTTATTCCAATATTCAGAATTTTTCTACTCCTACTTGAGATGTGTAAGTTGCTAAATCCAGGGCAGATCCTTTCTTTCCCAATCTAATACTGCAGGAATTCTTGCCTGTTCCCTCAGTGTCTGCCCGAAATAGGTACAGTTATGAGAGCGGCTGCTGCCCACAAAGTGCAGGCTGCTGTGCCCTGGGCTGTGGAGCAGACAGAGGGAATGAGAGAGGGGTTTTGCTAAGAAGGCCTGTGGCAGAAGCCTGGATGCACACACTTGCCAGACAGAAAATAGCCCAAGATGATGATCTCAACTTATTCTTGATTGCTGCTAATTTCTAGTTGCTGTACTGAACACAGAGTGAGAAACAGTCTGTGCTCGGAGGGTTTGCAGTCTAAGCTGCCAGTGTTGTGCCCTGTGCACGAGGCTGGTCAATAACTATCATTTGATGAGCCAGAGGTCTTTTGTGGGGGACAAACCTGCTCCCTGAAGAGTTCAAGCACTCAGTCCAAGAGGAGAGAAATGGGATTCCGCCAGAAGTCAAAGTCCGGCCTGGATGAGAAGTAGTAACAAAATGATAAATAGTCATGCCTGTTTATGAGCAGGGAGCTTTTATGCCACAGGACTCAGGTACTTCTGAACATAGCTCCTGCCCCTGCCCAGTGGCCTCAGGAAGCTTCGAGGGACAGAATCATCCCCATTTTTGAGAAGGAGAACTTGAGTCATGGAGACATGAGTCAACTTTTCCACGGTTGTATCGTACAAATAGCCCCAGAGTTAGTTTCCTGCCTACCAGCCAAGGGAGGCGTTTTTCAGACCTCTCGCCTCCTTCTCGGGAGTTCTTGTGATACAATGTCACCTGTCAAACATCCAAAAAGTTCTACAGCCCAACACAGTTTGGCTTCAAATTCAAGTTGGCAACAGTTGGCAACGTGAAATGGAGACCTTCCCCCAAAAGGGCAGGAGTGAGTGTGGCCCAGGGCGGCGTCCTCTGCTGGAGGGAAGCAGACAGACACCAGACACCTCTGCTTCCCTAATGTGGGGCCCCCCACAGGTGACAAACAGGACAGACCCCCCCTGCCAGTGCTCGGCTCGTCATCTGAGACACTGGATAACAGTTGGCAAAGAACAGACCCCACACCTGGCTGGTCCGGCTCAGACCTCTCAGAATGGGCAGGTGGCCGCAAAACCCCTGTAAGTGCCTCCATTCAGCTAAACTGGGACAGTCTGAAATGTCTAGAACCAACTTAAAACAGCAAGAAAACTAAATGGTTTCCCCACAGGCATGGTTGCCAAGTTGATCATCAGCAAAAAGAAAAATCAATACGCTGAGTTATCCTGAAAAAATGAAATGGAAGCCAACTAGTTCAACCAAAGAGGCAAGAACCTTAGCTCTTTAAAAAAAAAAAAAAATTCACCAGACACCACCAAAAAGAATAAAATACAAAGCCAAGAGTTGCCAGTCAGTAGAGACTTGGCATGTTGAACGTGGTGGACCAGCTGTCCAAGATGACAGGATTGTTGTTGACGGGTACAGGCCTCCAGGGAGATGGGCTTTGGATGGTGTTGCCATGGCCTGAACACAGTTGTTTACGTCTGTTCCTTGGAATACTAAAACAGCATTGTACTCCAAGCCCGGTGCCTCACAAACTAGCTGCTGCCCCCTTGGAAGCACAGACAGCCCTGTCTTGAGAAGATCCTCCAGGCACAGGTCAACTAGAGGGCACAAGGGGACACGGGGGCAGAAAAAGCATTAGGTGAGGGGTCAGAAGAGCTGTCTTCCACCTCTGCCTCTGTCACCTGTCTGATGTTGCTGCTTCAGTTTCCTCTGGGTGATGTGCAGCTCGTACTTTCCTACCCCATGTGCTGATGTGAGGCTCCAATGACATCTTGTGTGTAAAATGCCAGGTCTTGAGGTTGTTGGTGTCCCAGGGCTATTCCACCACCACCACGGCTTCTGGTAGATCTCAAGGTGGTTCTGTGCCGCCATCTCAGTCACAGGTGGGGCTTGGCCTGCCACTCCCTCCCTCAATTCTTGGAGTGTGAGTGTATCTTTGGATGTTCCTGTGGACTGTGGGTCCTGTTGGATGATTGCCACCTAGGGGCTACAGTGATACCCCAGCGTCTTCCCTGTTCTGGACATGTTTGCTAGAATCTAATGTTCACTCTACTCCAAGCAAAGATACTGAAGATTCTGGCAAAGGCTTAGAGTGTCTCCTAAACCTGCCCCCAAGAATCAATCCTACAGAAGATTGTTTGACAAATCCTGAGAATCAGCATGATTATCTCTACATTAGAGGAGGGAACTGAGAAGCCAGGACTAAAAATGGAGATGCAGTGCTTAATGAGATGAAAAGCTTGAGACAATCAGAGTGAATGCATGAAAACAAATGAGCACGTGGAAATCATGAGTTGAAATCAGACTGTGAAGGATTGTGTATTTTGTGGTGCCTGCTCAGCCCCTCTTCTCTGAGAAGGGCCCCCTCTCATCCATCAGGTGAGAGTCTCACAGCCATATTTCTAATATGTGTCTTTGCTTCCTTGGCTACAGCTGATAGGGGCCTTGGTGTGGAAGGGCTGATGGAATTTCCCTGGAAATGTGGTGTTGGGATTTAAAGATGCAGCCAGTCTCTGGGCGTGGCTGGACCTGCAGGACATATAAACTTGTTCTCTGTGGAACAGACATCTTCTGGAGAAAAAGCAGACACACAGAGACAGCCAGAGGTGAGAGCCCATATAGCCCCAAGGAGAGAGTGGCCGCCTTAGTTCCTGACAGCCACCCACTCCCTTGTGAAAGCAGCTCCTTCCCACTATTCCATGAGACACTTCTCAATCCTTATACCACATCCTCCTTTTCTCACTTATACTAGATTGAGTTCATTTCTATTATTTGCAGTTCTGTAATATAATTATATAATATAATCATAAGGAACTCAAGAATCTTGCCGATCAAATGAAGAAGTTTAGACGTTATTCTATAAGCAATGGGGACAGTGCACAGCCAGTAAATCAGTAGCTCCTCAAACCACCACTTAGAGAAAATGTTGAAATGAATCTGGCACAACATCTTCACGTAACAGCCACTCAATGAATGGTTCTTGAATTACAAAGTCAGGATAGGACTTGAGTCATGTGTAGTCCACTGTATTGCATTTCAGTAAAGGAGAGGAAGACAGTGAGAAAAAACTGCTTATAGGTCTTATTGATCATCATGACAATTGAATGATCTGTTACTTAGGAAATTATACCTGGGGGCCTCCATCTCCTCTAAGTAGTATATTTTCAGAATATGTCCATATATTCTGGCACCTCGTGGTATTCACATGGTACAAGAAAGGCAATATTTATGGAGTCTTCTTTTATGTATGGTAATTACAGACAGATGGATCTACACTTCAAAATACTTCCAAGATGTTTCCCAAATATATATATAAATATTAGACAAATGCTGGGGGAAACCTAGTCATTTCCTTTCCAGTGATGTAGGGCTTCTCACCCTCCTCCATTGTGCCACATTGGAGATTATGCTGGGGACCGAAGAGCGATAGACACGGACAAACTAGAAGATGAACATATGACTCGCCATATGAGGGGACTTTACATTAAAGAATGAGGTCTTAGACCAGAGAATATTTGGCACGGAGATGAATTCTTAGTCTTTACACCTGTCTTTAAATATTTTAAAGATTTTCAAGTTGGAGAGAAATTAGACTTGTCATAAGGCTGTTCCAGAGGAGGAAACTACAGGGGCATATTTTTCATCCAGAAAAAAGGCAATATCATCTCAATATTAAGTAGTTGGTATGGGTTCACTACTCCTTCTGGTAGCAGCTGCTATGCTTGGCCTCACAGTGGGCCAGTCATGGAATCCTGTGACTTGGCCTTACCCATTGTTTGGTACGTGAATCAGGAATTTCCCTTTCCATTGGTGTCTTTGCCTGTTCAGGCTGCTATAATAAAATACCGCAGGCTGGGTGGCTTATAAACAGCAGAGATGTATTTCTCACAGTTCTGGAGACTGGAAAGTCCAAGATCAATATGTCAGCATCTTCACATTCTGGTGAGGACCCTCTTCTTGCTTCACAGCCAGTGCCTCTTGCTGTGTCACATGGTGCAAGGGGCAAGGGAGCTCTGTGGGATCCCTTTTATAAGAGCACTAATCCCATTTGTGAGGCTTCACCCTCATGACCTGAGCACCTCCCAAAGACCTCACCCCCTAATACTGTCATCTTTGGGGTTAGGATTTCAACATATGAATTTGGGGGGACACAAACATTCAGACTGTAGCAACTGGGTTCATGTTACAAGCAACCAAGAGAGTCCTGCGCAGGATCTATAAGAGCTGCCTGATAAGAAGCAGGTTGCCCCTCAGCAGTCAGTTACCACGACGGGGCACGTCCCCAGAAGGGCTGGAAGCTGCTGAAAGGGCACACTGGGGGAAGTGAAAAATCAAGATGTCCTCTGCACTAACTGTGATCCCTCTAGCTTCCTGATCACTGAATAACGGTAAAATTCTTCTTTCACAAATTATTCACTGGCAAGCAGAAAATAATGCATAGCCCATGCCACATAAAAAATAAAAAGGCAGCAAAATGCTGTAAGTGAATTAATATTATACTGAATGACAATTTACATTTATTACTCAGCTCATCTTTATTAATATCTACCTCTCTTCCTAGCCTGTTAGTTCTTGAGGACAGTGTCCATATCTTTCTGGGGTTTTGGGAGTTTTGGTTTTTGGTTTTTTTCTGTAACCCAGGACCTGGGACAAACATTTTTTACAGAATTGTGTATAGGTGGATCTTTGTTTTTAATAGTTTTGAGCTTTTAAAGGAAATGACTTACTTGAATTCAGGGATTTACTTAAACTGGCAAGTGTACTATCTTAGTCAGCTTGAGCTACTATAACAAAATACCATAGACTGAGTGGCTTAAATAACAGATATTCATTTCTCACAGTTCAGGAGGCTGAGAAGTCCAAGATCAAGCTGCTGACAGATTCAGTCCCTGCTGAGGGCCCTCTTCTTCTCACTGTGTGCTCATTGGCAGAGAGTGAGCTCTGGTGTCTCTTTCTCTTCTTCTTTTTTTTTTTAGGCTTTCTTTTAAAACATTATTTATTTAGTTAGTTATTTTATTTTTGGCTGCACCGTGTGTTAGTTGCGGCATGCGGGATCTTTCATTGTGGCATGAGGGCTTCTCTCTAGCTGTGTCGTGTGGGTTTTCTCTCTCTAGTTGTGGCACGCGGGCTCCAGGGCGCGTGGGCTCTGTCGTTTGTGGCACGCGGGCTTAGTTGCCCTGTGGCATGTGGGATGTGGGATCTTAGTTCCCCGACCAGGGATCGAACCCGCGTCCCCTGCATTGGAAGGTGGATTCTTTACCACTGGCCCACCAGGGAAGTCCCTCTCTTTCTCTTCTTACAATGACATTAATCCCATCATGGGGGGCCCATCATCATGACCTCATCTAAACCTAATACCTCTCAAAGTCCCCACTACCAAACACCATTATACTAGGGTTAGGGTTTCAACATATACATTTGGGACGAAAACAAACATTCTGTCCATAACACACATTTATTAAGAAAAGAAACTCTCCCCAGTCTCACTCAAGGTCCAGACTTCCTCTTGGAGGAAGAAGAGAATGCTCATTAAGGCTGTGCACTGGGTTAGGTTCTGATTTCCCACTTCCCCGGGGGCAGCCCACCATATGGGAGTGTTTGAAGCAGGCTCTTTCATATCCCAGGATGGGACTGGCCCTCGTGGTGGGTTGTCTTGCTGCTGTGAGAGGATTATATTAGTGTCAGATTTCTTACCTTAGCCCCAGACTTGACAAGACTTGGAAGCTTCCCTCTGGAAATCAGTCATGATAAAATTAGCCCCACCAAACTCCAGACAGAACTCACCAGAACTCTACAGGCTGAACCTCCATAGACTGACCCAGGGCAGCAGAAACTGTTAGAATGTTTAAGGAAGATTTCTTGTGGCTTTGGCCATTACTGTTCCCCTCTGACCCCAACTGCCTATCCTCAAGGCCTCTCAGATCACTACAGGTCAAAGGCCCCAGATCTCCCTTCCATAAACAGTTGTCAATCACCATCCAATAGCATCCATTGGACCCTGGAATCCTGAACATATGGAAGCACTGGGGAAATCTGAGGAGTAGTCATCTGTTTTTTGTAGAGTACGGTCCTTTATAGGGTGAGGGTAACCAGACAGAACTGTGATCTCTGTTCCTGGAGAGAGAGAGAAAACTTAAAAATCATTTAATTATGACTTTGGGGCTTAATATTAACAAGCTCAAAAGTTTTCCAACACCCTTCCACAAAGCCTCTTAGCCTCCAAATGACTTCAGCTGCTCCGAGACAATCCACTCTGTGTCTGGGGCATCAATTTGATTTACAGAGCATTTCAAAATATTTATATATTTTTTAGGGTTTCCATCATGGCCTCAGCCAGTAACCTGCTGTGTTTGAAAATGTCTGGGCAGTAATTGTCATTGTTTGCAACAGCTATTTTGGACTCCAGCGAGTGCCGTGGCATTTTGTAGAATCTAGGAATGCAATTACCAAAATTGTATACATAATCCAAGTGACCTCCTGGCTTCAGAAGCTCAGCCCCTAGGAAAAAAAGGATAACAACAGCAAAACGTTTGTTTAATTTTTCTTCTGTACTTGGTCAGTGGTAGGTGGATTATATTATGGCCAATTTGGCAAAAAGATGATTAGTGTAACAATTCCTTATAAGTACAAAACAATGTTGAATTAAACATACAAGAAAGAATATGACTGGGATGATGGGCTCTTCTGACCCACTTTCTTACCTAAGTGTTTGTGGAAGAAACTGGATACTGAGGGGACGTCTGGGTCCTGTAATGACTCATCCTTCAGGATGCAAGAGATTGTTTTTTACCAATTAAAAGTGGTCACTCTAATGTCATTTAAAAACAAGTTGCTAACAGTCAAGAAGTTTATGTAAAACAACAACAACAATAACAAAAAACACTTATTCGATAAGAAGAGACCATTCTGGAGTCAGTAAATGAATTTACAAATTGCCCCCAGTGTCATTAGGGATTTAAGTTTCTTGGATCTTATCAGTTTCTGACAGGCTCAGGTTACTCCCAATTAATTTCTCCTCTCCTGTTGTTTTTCTCCTTTCAGATACTAATCTGGAAACTGCACTGTGAAAGCCCTCCCTTGGTGTGAAACAGAGTTGTCAGACCTAGGTAAGGAATTGATAAACACGATCTCTTGATTTCCTAGCAGAACAGTTGTTTGGGTAACTCTGTTGCTGGAAATACAGAATTGCCAAGAACAGCCTCCAAACTTCCAGACTTCCCTTAGGAAAAACCAATAATTTGTCATATAGAAATACCCAGGATCGGGCTTCCCTGGTGGCGCAGTGGTTAAGAATCCGCCTGCCAATACAGGGGACACGGGTTCGAGCCCTGGTCGGGGAAGATCCTACATGCCGCAGAGCAGCTAAGCCCCTGCACCACAACTACTGAGCCTGCGTGCCACAACTACTGAAGCCTGCATGCCTAGAGCCCGTGCTCCACAGCAAGAGAAGCCACCGCAATGAGAAGCCTGCGCACCGCAAGGAATAGTAGCCCCTGCTCTCCGCAACTAGAGAAAAGCCCACGCGCAGCAACGAAGACCTAACGCAGCCAAAAATAAAATAAAAAAAAAAAAAAAAAGAAATACCCAGGATCATTTTGCTAGTACCTTTCAGGCTTACACAGCAGCTCCCCTCTCCTGTCTGTCCACAGCCATGTACAGTGCCTGTAGATCTAGACCCAGTATGTTTCAAGCCTTTGCCAGAGCTTTCCCTCAGATCTAGCGCTAGGTGGATGACATCGCTCTGCCTGCTGCCCTGGGCCTTTGCTTGCTGATGGTCTTTGTTTTCCAGCTTGTTCACAAGGTACTTAGCAAACTAAAATGAAACTGGCCGTAAGCGGGTCCTCTGAAGCTCTGTGAGGGCCTAAACCTCCCTGAAGTGACTCAAGACCAAAGAAGTGGGCCCTCTCACTGCTCTCACTGTTTGGGGTTCATTTTTATTTATTCTAATTCTTTACCAACCCCTTCATTTCATCTACTGTTTCTTCACTCCTGCATGGAACTTTACTAAGTATAGACAAACACCCTTCAACCCTCACATCCCCCCAAACCACACGTTTGTTCAGAAGGCTGCTCTAAGCCCAGGCTGGGCTCCCCAGCCGCCTAGGAGAACAGCAAACCAGCGCGCCAGGAGCACTCACGCGGGCTGTCTCCGAAGGAAAGCACTGCCAGTGAGGCTCATTTGGGGAGGAGCTTCGTCAGGACAGGCTAATCACTGCCAGTCGAGCTAGGTGCTGCGGGATTGTGTGCAGACAGCTGTCGGCGGTGGTTACAGAGGCGGTAGCTGGCCCAGAGAGGCCAGGGAGAGGTCCTGAGCCCAGACTCGGGAGGGTCTCATTCATGGTCATAATAATTATCTCTAAAGTGTCTGCCACCTAAAGAAGTGACCTTATGTGCAGGCTCTTGATAAATCATCTAGAAAGCTCCAGCGGGAAGTTGTCCTCCAGGAAGATCTCTGGTGTTTTCTTTTCAGGTTATGCACGTGACCAAGATAAAATATCTCAGTGGCTACCGTTTACATAAATTATATGGCTCTGAAATGCCAATTTTATATCCAGACAGGCAAATCTTTCAGCCAAAGGAGCTTTTATAATGTGAGCTTTACTAGGTACCTCCTCCCGCTTTCATGTATACTCAGTTACCCCGGTTTGTCTTTTATTACTGTAAGCATGGCTTTTGATTAAAGGAAATGAAAGCATCGACATTTTTGTTCATTCATTCATTCATTTTAAAAGGAGCCTGATGCTTTTGTGATGTAAAGATGTTCCCTGGGAAGCAATGACAGCTCTGCTGGAAGAGCGGATTTAACAACAAATACATTATTCTTGCAGAATTTTTCCTTGTGCCAGGAAAGCAAAGTGATGTGAGCTTCATGGGGGAATGCTGCCCTGTCCGTGCGAATTCAAGGCAGTGGAAAGGGCTCCAGACCCTCTGGTGTTCACTCCAGCTATCAGCTAAAATGCCCACACCACGAGCTAGCAAATTAACCCTTTAACATGTCTTTAACTCTGTTAAAGTCTAGATAGCCAGGGAGTGAGGAAGCTACAAATTTATCATCCGTCATGTATGCCTGAGTCTGAATGAAATATTTGAGAGCAGATTTTGACAGACGGGAACCACAGAATGTTAGAGTCTAAAGAGTCTTTAGAGGAGACCAAACCCAACCCCCCAGTCCTACATTCTACTTTCTAAGTGGTCTGGACAATGCCAGCCAGTCTCTGAGACAGGTCTGTGGGAGAGTGGTTCTTTGGAATTCTATTCCCAAGTGATATTGGTCCTAATTCTGTTGTTTGGAGCAAAATACAAGACATTCTTTTTTCTACCTAAAGGCCTTCAAATATTTGAGGATTACCACTGTGTTTCCATTCAGTATTCTCTTCTCTGGGTTTCTGTTCCTTCGGTCTCTCTTCATATGGTATGATTTCCAGACCCCTCATGTCCTAACTGCCATCCGCTAAACCTGCTCCAGTGGATCAGTGTTTTTAAAATGTGGTGCCGAGAACTGAACACAGTATTCCAGGTGCTCTGTGCTCCAAACAGTCCAATTCTCTTCTCAGAGCCCACTCTCTCGTTGAGCTCAAAGCCAGCTTTCTTCCTCATGAACTGGTATCAAGCCATGTCACCCCCATCCTGTATTTATTCTTAATGTAAAATTTATATTTATCTGTATTAAACATTTCTCCTTGATGCTTCCCGTCTTGGTTGTATCTTGATTCTGACACCTTTTGTACTTGCAAACTTACCTAGTTTTGTGTCGATCTCAAATGTGACAAATAGGTCTATTAATGTTTATCAAAATCATGGGTAATAATATTGCATAAGATATGAACAATGCCTGAGATTTGTGGCATGCCACTGAGGACCTCCCTCTAGAAAGAAACCAATTCACTGAATGGCATTTTTGGATTCTGTTCTTATTCACTTTCTACCATGATCAATTTGTCTTTGTATCTCCTTTAATTAGCCCACTGCCTGGCACGGTGTAACTTAACTGTTTACTGAATGAATGACATCCACTGTATTTCTCCACTCGATGCATAAGAATAGACACTTTATATATGTATATGTCTGCATTGTCTTCCCTAATCTATTAATGTGGTAACCCATGTAAAAGGAAATGAGTTTGTCTAGAATAACTAATTCAGGGTCGCATTCTTTCCCAACCAGGACCTGTACTTTGGTGTAGCATACCTGCCACAGCTGGGAGCCCAACCTTCTTTGGAGTTTGCCTATTCTTCTGATTCAGTCCTGGTCCTCAGTTTTCTCTGCCATCCTGCAAGAGCTGGGAGCCTTTTTATATGACACGTGGGAGGCCCTTTGCTTTCACACTTCACTTTCTCTTGCCTGGTTTTTCCTTTCAGCTTTTTATTATCTTTTCCTAATGTCCATGGGGCTTAGCAATATCCATTCAATTTCATTGGCTTTCAGTTACTGTTTGTCTCATATACCTCAAAAGCCTGACACTTTGTCCCAGTTCATATATTTCCTTCTGCTAGTATAACATTCCAATTCACCAATAGTGGAGCTTTTAACAGTTGGACTTCCACCTTATACTGGGGGCTATTGTGCTCTACCTACCACCAAAAGGGCTATAAGTAATCCAGCTCTAAAACCCAATCTTACCATCTCTGCTCCCAGACTACTCCTGGTACCCGCTTCTCCAGGAAGCAGGTTCAGACAGAACTTATCATGCAGGATATTTATTAGGAGTACCCTTGCCATAAACACCTGAATATCACCCCAAAATGCAAATCAACTGTGTTATGAAAGTTCAATAAAGAAACAGTAATGTATTTGAACTGTGGAGGGAAAACTGGCTTTGTTAAACTTACTAACAGATGATGACTTTGGGTCCTGACATAGCACCTTCTTGAGGAAATGTCAAGGGGAATTTTGACTTCATATGAATTTCATATTATGCCTAGAAAACCAGCCCCATGTGAGCTATGCTTTACTTCCCTGCACTGTTGCCCTGGAATCTTTGGTTCACTTGCCTTCACCTGTTCTCTCTAGTTTCACATCATTCTCGAGGGTGGAAAGCAAACCTGAGTGCACTGACACAGGAACTGAGGGGGCATTTGCCTACATCACAGTTTTGTCCATATTTGGAGATGAATAAGCCACAGAGTATTCTCACTTCTCACCATACATTCACTGACCTACTCATTCATTCAACAAACATTTCTGACTGCCACACACCAGGAATCAAACGTAAAAAGCCATGGGCCCTGCTTTTAATCTACCCCCTCATAGGACAGACAGAAATATAACCAAATAATGTATTTAGGGATAAAATAAAACGTGTGTGCAATAACAGAGGTATAGAAAGCAACATGGCATAATGAACCTGAGCACAGATCTTGGAGCCATGAGACCTGGGTTTGAATCCTGACACTGGAAACCTATAAGCATGAAGACTTGGGCAAGTCACTTAACCTCTCTTTACCTCAGTTCCCAGTTTCTTTATTGGACATAATGATCCATACAGACTAATGGTTAGTAGCAGAGAAACTAGTATACAGTATGTATGTGATACATTATTACCATTATCATTATCATTAACATAGATTGGCCACCATGGGGAGACACAGGAAGACTACTCTAAACCTGCTTAAGAAAGTTACGGCAAGCTTCCTAGATCTCGGTTGTCGTAAGCTGGCCAAGTTGACATAGGAGAAAGCACATTCTAAGCAGAGGGAACTGTATATGCCAAGGTACAGAGACACGAAAGAAAATGACAGGTATCAGGAACAATATTGAGATAGTCAGGGTGATGCATGTCCAGAAGGGGCTGAAAGTGAAGAGAGAAACGTCAGCTTTGGCCAGATCATAAAAGAGAGGGACTCTATCTTGGGTACATCAGATAAGAACTTTCAGAAGAGGAGCAACACAATTGGCTTTGCGTTTTTATGAAGATAACTCTGGCTCTAGTGGCGAGGTTAGGGTCAAGTGAATGAGGCAGTTAATCAATGAGACCAGCTGGGAGGCTACCACCTCCACTGGGCAGGCCTGGCAGAGACAGAGAGTAAAAAGGATAACAGATAAGCTTTGTTGATTGAATGGACATTGGAGAACAGGGAAAGAGGAGTCAGAAAGTGACTCCCAGCCTTCTAGATTGTGCACCTAGGGGGATATGGACCACAGGAAGTGGGCCAGTTTGGGATGTCATTGGAAATACACATCTGGAACCAAGGGAGAGATTCTAGAAATACACATTTGAAAGCCATCAATGACGAGGTGGTAGCTGGTATAATTAGTTCACCATGTTCACCACTGTACTAAGTTCTGGAGGTGCTATGACATGGACTTGCTCTCAGGGCCTTATAGACTAGTGTGGAAAGGTAAGACATTTAATAAATAATAAGAAGTGTGATGAGTAGTGCTGTGATCAAGCAAATACAGAATACCTAACCCAGTTTCGGGTTCAGAGTCTCTCTGACAAAGTGATATTTTACACTTTGACTTTAAGGATGAGTCAAAATTAGTTGAAGAAAAGCAATTCAGGCAGAATGAATACTATGTACAAAGGCCCAGAAGTGATCAAGAGAGAGCACTGCACATTGGGCTCCACCGCATGTGCGAGCAGGAATGGAAGAGATGGGACCAGAGAAGTGGGCAGGAGCGCAGGCGAGCAGGGCCTGGTAAGCCTTGGAAAGGAATTTGGCCTTTTAAATCTGGAGTGTTTTGATAAGGCTGGAGTTCTAGAAAAGTCATGGTGGCTACCCTGGGAGAACGACATAGAAGGGAGTGAGACTATTTGCAAAAATCAGTTAGAAGGCTTTCAGTGGCCTGGATGAGACTGATGGTAGTACGCACAGAATGAGCGGAGAACACTGCAGATTTGATTTGTTACATTAATCAGAACTCTCAAAGAGACAGAAACAACCTCTAAGAAGCTCTGCTGAAGATGGGGAACTTTTTGGCTCCTATAAGCAAATCATGGAAAGGCAAGGCAGCTGCTGGCTCTGGAACAGCTGGAGGGGGGGATGGAATCCTGCCATCTCCTTCTATTTTTGTTCTTATCTCTGAAAGTTAGCTGTTCACTCTTTCAGGCCTGGGTACGTGACCTGTTGGTGGCTCTGAAATCATGTTTTTACAGCTTCTGATGAAAGAAGGAATCCTGGACTCTCTGATTCAGAACAGATTCAGAACGTAGGTGCCCAGGAAAAGCTGTTATTGGCCAGGCTTGGATTATGTGCTTACACCTGGGCTCATCTCTGGATGCAAGGGGAGAGGTACTGTGTCTAAGGGACATGCTCTCGTCAGTGGTCAAGGAGGTAAGGACTGTCACCACATAAGCAGAGGGGAGATACAGGCAGTCCTGGGCAGACACAAAGGCACTGCAGAATTAACTGAACTTGGTGATTGATTGAGATTGATTGATTGATTGTGGAGGAGGGGCAGGACTGAGCCAAGGAGAACACTTAGATTTCTAGCTGGGGTGATAGGGAGGAGGTTGGGGCCATTCTCTTAGGAAAAGAGTAGAAGCAGGTCTGAAGGAGAAGACAGTGGGTTCAGATCTGTACCTGGGGAGTGTTGAAGAGCACATGGAACCTCCAACTTGAGACGCCCAATAAGAAGCCTGGCGCTCAGAAGAAACAGCTGAGCTGGACAGAGATTTGGGAATCATCAGCGTTGAGAGGGTCCTTGCAGCCCCAGGATCGGAAGTGATCTTCCAGGGAGAATGCAGAGTAAGAAAAGAGGTGGCTCAGGAGGAGTTCTGGGGAGCTCCGTCATCTGAAGGAGAGACAGAAAAAAACAAGTAGCAGTAGGGAGGAGGAAACCAGGAGAGAATTCTAGCGTTACGTGAATTCTGGTTTACAATGGTGGGAAGAGCTGGCAAAGAAGGATCAAAAAGCTAGTGGCAAAGGGTAAGAGAGAAGACACACTCCCCAGTCTCTTAGAAGCTCACGATGTCTCTAACAAGATAAGAACACATCAGCTGACACAGCAAGTAGTGTGTCATAGGTGCCAAAATGAGTTCTAGGAGGGAGGGAGAAGGAGCGCTGTGATTGGTCAGGGTAGTCAGAGAAAGCAGGACTTAAGTAGATCCTAAATATTGAGTAAGAGTTCAATAGCTGGACAATGGGAGTGGGGGGAGGAATTCCAGGTTGGAGGATTTCATAAGCAAAAGAGGAACCACAGCAGAAACATTAAGGAGACATGCTTATGTTGAGGATTGATGAGAGATCATTTTAGGAGGATAAGCTTGGGCCGAAGGAGAGGGCCTTGAATGTCAAGCTACAACATCCGATAATCAATTCTAGTTAGTAGGGAGCCTTCAAAGATTTTGAATATGCCCTAAAAGAAATTGTCTTGTGTTATTATTATTTTTTTCCTTTCACAACATCTCTGTCAGACCAGGCCTGTTATATACACTTATTTCTCTCCTATCATGTTGTACCTCCCTTTGTTGACTTTATTTTCAAGAATATTAGGTGTGATTCTGACACTTCTTGAGTGTCAGAGTTGATCTGGGACTATTCAGAAGCTTTCTCCAACAGGTAGTTAAGTTTTCTTTTCTTCCATCCTATTAGTTCCAGTTACGTCCCTCAGGGACTATGTGAAACAATTCCATGTTCTCCTCGTGTTTATGTTCTGGGGATGCTTATAGAGTTTCCACATTCCCTCTGCTTTGAGCTTAGCCAAGGTATACATGTTTAATTCTTTTAATCTCTTCCCCTAAGTCACTCCCTCTGGCCTCTTAATCATCCTAATTGCTCTTCTGTGAATGGCGGCCAACTCAGTGTGTGCATCTTCCCTGTGAGGCCATGAGGAACATAGTATTCCACATGTGGTCTCACTAGACCCATTTATTACCTCCCAGTTTCATCATCTGATGGCTGGACATGTGGAGCTGCACCGCTCCTGCTCTGCCCTCTCACCGCAGTGCACCCTGGCCTGGGTAAATCCCTTATCTCAACAGGTTATCTTTCATTTCCAGGTGGCCTGTACCAGAGCTTGGAGCCTGTATTTGTTCTCCCCCAAGCTCCCATCCCTGGAGGCTTCTTCCTGGGGAAGGTAGCCTGAGACCAGGCTGAGGATCTGTGGAAAATTGCAGCTAAGCTTGCATAAGTAAACCTTGGAAGATGGGAGGCTGAAGAGTGCCCAGAATGGAAGGATGCTGAGGCCTGCCACGAGCTCTCGGCCTGCTGAGCTGTGAGCCTTCAAGAAGGTGCAACTTGGAGGCTGCTTCTCTGTTTCCAACTCTCCTTTTTATCTCTGCTCTGGCCCCTGTCCTTACCTAAGTGTTTTCATAGCTCTCAGCCATTACTGTTTAGCTTTGGGAGGATAAATGTGAAACCAAACAAATTATAAATATCCTGTTTCAAGATGTGTTATCACTCTGTGAATAGAAACCCCCAGAAGCTGAATCTTTTGAAAGCTCCAGTCTTCTTGTTTTTAAGCCTCGGGGAAAAAAAAAAAAAAATCCTCTGCCCCTCTGAGGATGTGGTGGCAGAGGTTAAACTGCCTTTGAGAAAGTTAAATGTTTGGATTTCAGTGAAGGTTGACATGGAAACCCACCTGAGGCTTCCTCAGGCGTCTCGGGAGGAAATAAAACCCGAGATGGACGTTCCTGCTGCAAGAGGAAGAGCAGCTCGGTGGGATGGCAGGTGGGGCAGCCGGTGTGACCGGGAGTAGAAACTAAAAGCCAGAGAGGGCACGCGTGGCGCGTGTGCAGGAGCCCCGGGGGGAGCTGACAGTCCCGGGACTTTGCAGGGCTGCCACTGGAAAGTTGTTTTTTTTTTTAAAAATTCCAAACCCTTCCTTCAAGCGGCTCGATAAACAGCAGCGGCCTCCGGGAGGCCGCGGGGATGGCGGCCGGGGGTCACCTTCCTCCCGGGGCCCCGCCGTCCCGCCCGCACCCGCCCAGCCTCCCGACTGGGGGCTGCAAATCCTAATGAAGCTTCGCTCGCACCTCAGGGTTAATTGCTTCAGCCACGTCCACACTCAGGGCACATAAAAACCACAGTGAAAAAGAGGGGTTTTTTTTTGTTGTTGTTGTTTGTTTTTTTGGCTTTAAGGGATACCGTAGGGAGAGGAAGGGGCGGACATCTGTCTGCTTCCACCCTGCGGGCCAGGTAGACCAGGTTTATGGGATGGACTAGCCCTTGCCCTCCAGGCGTATCAGACTCTCCGCTTCTACTTCGGCTACTTGAGGATGCCCTAGAAACCTTGAGAACCTTTCTCTTTGGGATTTTGTAGGCCTCATTCTTCTACAGCCCCTGTTTCTTCCAAGTCTGGGTTATCCATTCAGTAGAGGGTTGTGAGGACGCCCAGTTCAATTTGAACATCAGATAAACAGGGACTACGTTTTAGTATAAGTATGTCCCACACGATATTGTTTGTTTGCTTGTTTGTTTTGCTAAATCCGGCAACCCTAACTCAGCATGTATTTATTTATTTATTTATTTATTATTTATTTTTGGCTGTGTTGGGTCTTTGTTTCTGTGCGAGGGCTTTCTCTAGTTGCGGCGAGTGGGGGCCACTCTTCAGCGCGGTGCGCGGGCCTCTCACCATCGCAGCCTCTCTTGTTGCGGAGCACAGGCTCCAGACGCGCAGGCTCAGTAGTTGTGGTTCACGGGCCCAGTCGCTCCGCGGCATGTGGGATCTTCCCAGACCAGGGCTCGAACCCGTGTCCCCTGCATTGGCAGGCAGACTCTCAACCACTGCGCCACCAGGGAAGCCCCCTCAGCATGTATTTATGATTCCTCTAGTTCAGTTCCTGTCCAGACAGCAACTCTTTAAAGCAGGAAGGGGGCATGCTCTCACCATGCCGGCCACCAGGCACAATTTCCTGTCTTTCCCTTTGTCCCTTCTAAAATTGGTGCAAGTCTATCTTTAGGCTAAACCCTCAGGTGTTTTCTGGGGCAGTCAGCAGAGACCGTTGAGGTGGGAGTGGAGATCTAAGGGGCAGTAATTTAGGTCACCTAAGTCAGCAGCTGGAATATCCAATGTGAGATAACATTACTAGTAAGTGCTGTATTCTCATTTACTGGAGGCATTTACAAGATGTGCTGTGAACATAAGAGTTAAATAGTAATCGCCTTCTGTAAGCAGCAACTCTAACTGGGGTTTACATTTGGGATTAATAGTAAACTCCCCAGGCCTTACTGACTGAAGAATGTAGTTGCCCAAATAAATGATATTTTCAATCGGGAGTCAGGACCAGTTCTCAGAGCACATACCTTCTTCCTAGCAAGGAGCATTTCCCAACTCTGAAGTAATTTGTAATGTGCTAGGAAAACATTTTCAAAAAATGGATATCTTAGATACCATAAAAGGGAAAACAGTGCTTTCTTTTGAAGTAATCAATACCATTCGTAGCAGAATTCCTTCAGTTTGTATTTCTCCATTATTTTCTGATAATGCTAGGCTTATAGTGCCTGAGTGGTGCCTACTGCCTAGTAAGGAAGCATCTTCCTTACTAGGCAGTGGAACAATGTGGGTCTGGGGTTTACTGTCCTCTAAATGTTACACATTCTTCTCGGGACATAAAGCTAAGAATGCCTCCCACTTATTGGATTACTGTCCACTTCACGGGGCTAGGCATTCAGACACAGAGTGGAAGGCCCTGCAGACGGTGGTATTGTGTTACACAGTCTCCTAGCAGCCCCTGTTCCTTCAGCCTCTCTAACCAACAGGGTAGAATGAATTATCAACATTTCCCAAGGAAAAGCAACTTTCCAGCTAACTGCCTTCCTCTCCTTCCCGTCCTGACCCGGACATCACACTTTGTATTTCAGAGATACCTCACTTTGACTAGAACACGAATGTGCCGAGGAACACAGAAAATATGTTGTTGTTCTACTGGGAGGTCTCAGATGGCTCCAGGAAAACTCTCCTGAAAAGGCACCGGCTCTCGGTCAACTCCGAAGTGCTGCTCACTCTGCCCCCTGGTGCATGTGTGTGCGGCTTGTTCAATAAGGAATCCCGTCCTCCCCACTTCCAGGTGATGCTGTGAGCAGCTTGGCAGGATCCTGCCTCCCAGGGGCCCAGTGAATGTTTCTCACTCTGTGTGTCCTGTGCTTAAGGCTTGGGGAAACCAAAGACTTGGATTCCTTTCCAATTCATTCCTTCAACAAATATTTGATGATTTCCTTCTGTGTCCACATCACTCTTCACCAAGCTGTCAAGGGAGGCAGGCTTGTGGATAAATGTAGGGTTCTGAGTCATCGTGGGGAGTGGTGAGGGGTTGGGGGTGGCAAGGAGACAGGGTGGGCATGCGGGACTTTAGCAACAGTAACACTGCTGTGTGCCTAGTGTCCGGCACTGTGCCTGGCACCAAGCAGACGCTCAGAAAATATTTGCTGAATCTATTTGAGGATGAAATATTCTGGGTAATTAAGTTTCTTGTTATCCTTAAACTAACTCCTCTTTTCATCTCAGTAACTATCTCTTATCAATCCTACCTTAGTAATGGTGTGTACTAAACAAAGCAGATTTTTTTTTTCTTGGATGTTTAAAAACCTGGCAACATATCAGACTCGTTCTGATCGTGGATTGAGTCTGCCTGGTAGGGAGTGGGTCCTCAACCAGAGGCATTGTAGGAGATGGGGTGAGTGTGCACTGACCCAGGGACAGGTCTGGCTTTCCTGAAGGAATCCCTGATGTGAGTTTCTTTGTGGAGATGCTGTATCTCACTGAAATCCGCATGTGATGTTTGGATTCAGGATGGGAAGGAGAGTAAAGTAGTTAGCTAGAAAATTGGTACTCTTTGGGAGCTCTGCTACTTAATGCAGTGTATGCATCCAGCCCATGGCAATATGCAGGTGCTTTAGGTTTGCTTGAGTAAAGCGGATGGGCCTCTCGTCAGTCTTTGGCTGGCTCATAAGAACATTCTGGGAGACACCTATCAAATCCACGTGGCTGGCTGCTCACCCTGCATGAAATTTTAAGAAAAAGTTTGCCCAAGAGTTGACATGAGAGACAATGCTACTGACTTTTCAAGCAATTAAATAATATTTTTCAAGCTATCAGATACTTAAGTCTAGAATGTGAGGACATTCCACAGTGCTCGATGTGGTGGGAGAGGAAGAGGGAGGAAAAGGCTCTGTCTCTACCTGGTGGGAGCTTGTAGTGTAGCTGAGGAATCACAGCTAACACACAAAAAACCACCAGGTCCCTTTGTTTGTTTTTTTTTAGCAAATTTATTTATTTACTTTTGGCTGCATTGGGTCTTCATTGCTGCACGCGGGCTTTCTCTAGTTGTGCTGAGCGGGGGCTACTCTTTGCTGCCGTGCGATGACTTCTCATTGCGGTGGCTTCTCTTGTTGCGGAGCACGGGCTCTAGAGCACAGGCTCAGTAGTTGTGGCGCATGGGCTTGGTTGCTCCGCGGCATGTGGGATCTTCCCGGACCAGGGCTCAAAATCGTGTCCCCTGCATTGGCAGGCGGATTCTTAACCACTGTACCACCAGGGAAGTCCCCACCACCAGGTCCCATTTTAAGGAAGAGTAGAAAAGGCAGAGAAAGGCATGGGTCTCGGGACCTAGAGAGAGTTGGAAGGTGAGGACGGACTTGAGCTGATAGTGTCACCAGCAAAGCCCATTAACAACTCCTGGGAAATAAAAACAGAATCTCGGTAATAAAGTCTAAACTTTTAAAAATCTTTTGTGCTTAGTCTGGTTTCACATGTTCATAGGGGGCCACGTGCAGAGGCCTCCCAGACCGGAGTCTTAAGACCAGAGTTCGTGGTGTGAAACACCTGTTCCCAACACCTCAGCTCGGGCCCAGCCATGTGCAGTAGCGCCAAGCATGACGCTCAATTCAAGATGGCAGCAGCGGCAGCGGGCTTCGTGCAGAGACGCTGCACCCGACTCTGCGATCTGGAGCCTGAGAAGCGCACCTGCGCCAGCCCCGCGAGAACTCCGCCTCCTCTGACAAGATCCCTACAAGGGAGACCCGCCCACAGCCTGTGGGGAGGTTGTTTGCTCTGGAGCCGAGCTCTGGCGTCTCCGTTCTCTCATCAAAGAACGCTTTCCCCTGCTTCTGAACTGGGCTCAGTCTCACTGGCTCGAAGGACACGGGGCAGGAGGACCTTTGTTGGAGTCCGGCTTGAAAGGGTCAGTAACAATAGGGTGATAATAATGGGCCAGGCACTGTGCTAAAGGGACTGAGTAGCCAGTTTCCGTAACCCTCACAGCAGCTCCGTGGTAGTTTAGCGTTGTTGTCCCCATTTTCCATGTAAGAAAACTGAGCCTTATGGAAGTTAAGTAACTTGCGCCATGTCACTCAGCAAATGGAGGCGAAAACGGTTGTACAGAAGGTAAGAAGGGTGGGTGAAAATTGTAGTTTAGTGGAAAAAACACTGTTTCCTCTCCCCCTTCTCTCTTTACACTGCAGATAATAATTCCCACCTTTCAGGATTGTTAGGCGGGATAAATGAGAGTGTTTGTGAACGTTCTGAGCTGCCTGTGCTCAGTGGGAATTCAGACCACATTAGGGAAAAGGAGGCGAAGACAGATGTGGCACAGAGGGAACTGTGACATGACTAATGGCAGCAGTGGGAAATAAATTTGGAAAGGAAAAGGGGTCTGGTTCATAGAGGACTTTACAACCTGAAAGAGAGGGTGGGGACTGATGTGGCATCAGCTACTTTCAGAAAAGTGATTGTTCTTTTCGTATTTTAAAAGTAGTACATACTCATGAATATTTGGGGGGAGAAACCCAGGAAAGTATAAAGATGAAAATAAAATAATTCCACCACCCAGAGATACCCACTTGGAATCTTTTTTGTATTACTTAACTTTGATCCTAACTTCACGAAAGGTGATACAGGAAATTATGGTATTAACATTATGAAATAAAGTGTTTATATGCATAATATGTATATAAATACAGCAGATACTGTATAATAAGCCGTGCTTTTTTCACTGTTTGTTGTGAACATTTTCCTCATCACTAGATAATATGTTTTTAAGTTTTTAAGGCTATAGAATATTAATAAAGTAAACCATAATATACTTAACAATTTATTATTGTCTATTTCGATTGTTTCCAATTTTTCACTATTAGAAATAGGACTGTGATGGATATCCTTATACATAAAAGCTTTAATTACATTAAAAATTATTTCTTTAGGCTGAATTCCTAGAAATAGAGACATTAGGTCAAAGAGTATAAGTGTTTTTAAGGCTCTTGATTCATATTGCCAAATAGCTTTCAAGAAAGGTTGAATTCACTTATACTCCCATCAACAGTGTATGAGAGTTTCCATTTTATGGAACCTTTGCCAACAATGAGGGTTTTTTTTTTTTTTTTTTTAACTTTGTCAATTTCAAAGAAAAAATAGTATCTTGTTTCAATTTGTATTTTTTGGGTTATAAGTGAGGTACAAACAATTTTTCGCAGTTTATTGGCCATTTGTAATTCTTCTTTTGTGAATTGTCTCTTTGCTTTCCTAATCATTGTTTTAAAACAACACTTTCCAATAAAGACCTAATGTGAAACATGTATGTACTTTAAAATTTTTTAGTAGCCACATTAAACAAGTAAAAAGAAACAGGTAAAATAAATTTTAATGAAAAGTTATTTTAATAATAAAATTTATTTAGCCAAATATACCCCAAATATTATCATTTCAATATTAGCACTAGCCATGTTTCAATTGTTCTTGTGGCTAGTGGCTACTATATTGGACAGTGCAGATTTAGAACATTTTCATCATCACAGAAAGCTCAATTGGATAGAACTAGCACAGAATGTTAGTATCTTTGATATTAATGTATAAGAGACCTTTATATATTTGGGTGTTACCTTTTGTCTGTCATACTTGTAACTTTTTCTAGTATGTTGTTTGCCTTTTAATTTTGTTTATTCTTTTGAATTACACATTTAAAAATTACATAGACAAAGCTATCATTTCTTTCCTCTGTTGTTTCTTCCGTTGTTTTTAGACTTACCCATTCCTGGATCAGTTAATTTTTCACCTGTATTTTTCCCCTAGATTTTTTTTTTTAATGGTTTCATTTTTAATGTAATTATTTAATTCCAGAATTTGTTGCATTTATTTTTAAAGTCTACTTGACTTACCAAAAAGATTACTCTAATTGTATGTCTATTAATTTCTCCTTGTAATTTTTAATTGTTTCTATCTATGTATTTTGATGCTTTGTTAATTAGTGCACAGCAGATCCTGATTGTTGATACTTGTAAAGGAATATGACCCTCCTTATTCTTTCTAATGTCCTTTGCTTTAACTTTACTTTGAAATTCATATTGTCATTCCTGGTTTTGGTGTCTGCATATGCTTAAGAAATCATTGCCCAATCTTCAATTTTTAACCTTTCAATTTTATTTTGTACATAGTTTTGTGATCATTTTTGCAACTGTCATTTAATCTTAACTGTTAAAAGGATCTTGGTTCTTATTACTGGTCCTTTTATATAGTGATTTCTCTCATTTTTGAGTTGTTATTTTTATCACTCAAACATCTGAAGTATGCCTTCAAGTAATTATTTTCAAGTGCCCATTTTATAGTGAGTGCTTAATAATATTTTCTGAATGAATGAAGGGCGTTAGGCCTATTCATGTCACAGAAAGTCTTTTTGTACTGTCGTTCATGGATGGCATCTATTTAAATATAAAATTCCCCCTCAAAATTCTATAAACTTTGCTGAATTATCATTTAGTAGAATAGCAGAAGAGAAATGGAGGCCAGCATGAATATTTATGCTGTGATAAATCTACTTTTCACACCTGGAGTATGGTCTCATGCCTCTCTCTGTCCCTCCTTTTTAACAAACTTTTAATTTTTGAATCCTATATATAAGATTATATATTTTTATATTTTACATTTAAACATTTTGCTCCAGTATGTCTATGCTCTGGTTTTTTTTTTTTTCATTGGTTTTGCCTGAAACGTAATGAGACACTTATATCTGCAAATTTAAGTTTTTGGTTTTTTTTTTTTTTATTTAATTTTATTTTTATTTTGGAGACAGCTAGATAGCCATATTTATTTATTTATTTAGAATTTTTGAATTTTATTTTATTTATTTTTTTATACAGCAGGTTCTTATTAGTTATCCATTTTATACATATTAGTGTACATATGTCAATCTCAATCTCCCAGTTGTTTTTAATTCAGGAAAGTTTTGTTCTGATATATATTTGTCTGTTTTGTATAGTTGTTCTGGGTCCATTTTCAGGAACATGACTAATTTTGAGATTATATCCCAAGCTCTAGCCCTTGTATCTATCATTAATTTTTACCTGTCCATTTTATTAGTGCTTTAAAGGAGTTTTGGCAAATGACACAAGGTAAGGGATTAAGTTGGTCTTTTTCTAACTAGTTTGTCTTCTCAAAACTAGAAAAAAGAGTACAAACCTGTTTTTATGTCTCTCACTCCTTTTTCAGCAATGTCAATTGTGTGCTTTTCAGGCTATGGTGCATATTTTACTTCTGCTATTACATTTAAAATATTTATTTATTTGTTTATTGCAAGCAGCTTCCTTTTCATCCCAGCCTGTGTGCTACTCATAGTTTTCTGCTCTTGTTTCATAAAAGTACATGTATCCTTTTGTCTTATTAATGGTGCCAAGTTGCTTTATCAAATATTCCTATCATTATCCTGATAAATAGTTTTCAGATGTCTATTTCAGCAAGATGCTCTCTTTCTCTCATTCTTCAGTAATTTTCTTTGTTTTATTTTCATTTTTGAAAATGTTTTATTAATAGCATACATACCATAAAAGTACATAAATTATAAACAGCCTGCTCCATGAATTTTCTCAGAATGAACACCCCAATGTAACCACCACCCAAATCAAGAAAGATAACAGGGCCAGTATCAGAGAAGCACTTGTCCCTTTCCAGTTACCATGCCCAAAGTTAACCACTATCTTGACTTGTGTCATCATATGTTAGTTTCACCTCATTTTAAACTTTATATGAACAGATCCCAGTGACTCTTTTATTTCACTTTTTTAGTTATCCTGAAACAAGCAGAGATAGATCCAGATCTTGTGTTGGCCAAAATGGTGATTCCCTTGTCCCTTTCACTATATTCTTTTTTTTTTTCCTTTCATTATATTCTTGAGTAGATAGATTCTTCTTCACAGAGTTACAAAGTATCCTTCAAAGCACCAGTGAAATCAGCAAAGTATCCTTTCAGTTTCCTAGAAGGCGGAATTGTTATACTCTTCTCTCCCAACTCTCTGATTCCTTGATACTCCGAACCTATGGTGCGTAAAAATCATAAGTTCCAGCACATACTATGTCTTAACTAGGATTTGGTTCAGTGTATGAAATAGAGGAAAAATTACAGCTGCTTACAGGAGATAGAAATGTATTTCCCGCTCACATAGGAGTCCAAAGACACGCAGTCCACGGCTGGTGTGAGAGTAGCGTTCCACCAAGTCCTTGACAACCCAGGTTCTTTCCAGCTTTCTGCTTCTCCGCACCTAGGATGTGGTACTCATTCTCAGGGTCCAAAGCAACCATTAGAATGCTGGCAGTAGAATGGAAAAAAGGATGAAGAAAAGGGGGCAAAGAGAATGCACCAGCTGTCTCTTAAAGAGGCTCATGCATCTTTGACTTAAATGCCACTGGTTAGAACTTCGTTCATGGGGATACCTAGGTGAAGGGCAGATGATGGCTTTTTTCTTGGAAGCCATCATCTAGCTATACACTATTACCAGAGAAGAAGGAAGAATAAGTGTGGGGGGACAACAAGAAGTTTCTGCCACACTAACAAACAGCAGAGTTCTCTCTGCCTCCGTCTGGTCTGTAGCACACCACATCATGGGACCATGGTCTCCACACCCATTTCCCTATATTCCCACCCTGTTGTAGACTGGAAGCGACGGTCCTAAAAGGATGTAGAAGGGGACACACTCATGAGGATACTTTTGAGGACACGAGGGGTCTGTACTGTGCTACTTCAAAAAGCAGTACACACACAGTACAGTGACAGCTGCCTGATTTTCTAAAGTACATACCAGAATGTCAGGCAGGGAGCAGGAAGTGGGAAAGAAACAATGTCTTTGCCTTCTTTCACGGTTTGTTCAATTTTAAGTGGCAAAAATATGTCACCTTCTATAGAATTTCTCAATTCAGTGCCACAGGTTTTGTAATTAGTAGATTGTCCTCCCATGTTTTAGAAATGGATTGACTGACAATCTTGGTTTTAGTTTCTCTCTGTTCATAGATACACACACATTAGGAATTGTTAATCAAACACCACATTTTTTCCTCCGTGTTAATAATTCATTTCTGACCAGAAGTTGAGATCATGAAAGCCATGCTTTAGAAGGATGCCTGACTTTACAAAAGATGTTTTGGAAGAGTTTGAGCTTGGAGGCATGTACACAGGCTGGGAGGCAATTGCAACAATCTTAGACTGAGGTAGTGAGACCCTTGATAGGATGGGGACAGGAGGAATGGAGCAGAAAGTGTGTGTCCACAAACAGTTCCTCTCAAAGGAAACACTGAGTCTTTGTAAAAGATTGGACATAGCTGATGAAGAGAAAAGAGTTGACTTAAATTTTCTTTTGTTTGGTGGACAGAAATTCTGTGTGGTATTGCGTCACAAAAAATGGGAGGATTGGAAATCTGACTTACGGGAAAATGTTATTTTAATTTGGGATATGCTAAATTGGAGGAGAAAGCAGTCCATATGTGGAAGAAACTGAAGATTAGCTTATTCAACACTCATTCCCTCTCCCTTCCAGCTGTCTTCTATCACAGGGTGTAGAAAACACACCTATTTCTCTCAAGCTCCTCAACAGATAGGCTATAAGCATGTGACCTAGATCCCACCATTAATTGCACCTTGTGAGATGTAATTGCAGAATTAAGCACAAACAGGCTTGGGGAAGAGGTAACATTTGAGCTTGGCTCAGTAATTATTTGCTGAGAGTAATGCAGTGGTAGGAGGCTGGCTACTCAACGAGAAGAAAAACGTGTTGGTAAAAAGTGCGGGGATTGTGTTAAGGAGAGACTTTGAAAAGCATAAAAGGATTAATTAGATGCAGTTGTGGGGCTTGTTGAGGCTAAAAGGCATGAAACTGTAAGGGCCATGTCAATTCAATTTTATATCTTTTTTCTTTGGCAGCCAAAGCAGTGCCTGGCAGAGTAACATGATCTGTATTTGCTATGACTTTATTATTACTTTTAATAATATGACCTTCAGCAAGTTGCTTAGAGTTTCTGAATTTCAACTTCCTCCTCTGTAAGATGAAGATCATCTTACATATGCAGCAGAGTTTTTGCCAGGACTGAAGCACCCTCCAAAGTGAACATGCAATAGCAGTTCCCTGCCCCTATAAATCAGGCAATGGGCTAAGCAATTAAGATACGAAGATTGTTATGACAAGGTCCCTGCCCTCAGGGGCTCACATTCTATTGGGGGGAGCAGACAAGCAAACAATAATGACAGTACAAATAAAGCCTATGATAAAGGTATGCACAAGGTGCATCTCTGCTTGGGTAGGGCAGGGGAATTGCAGAGGAAATCTGGGAAGGATTCTCAGAGGAGCGTAGATTTGCTCTGGATCAGAAGGGTGAGTGTAAGTGTTAAGAGAGAAAGCAGGTCAAGTCATTTCTAGCTGTGTTGAGGTCCCTGGGGAGGAGGGATAACTATGATCGACCCTTCTACTGCCTCTGGGACTGGCTCCATCAGTTGACTCCTTCCTTTCCCGTATCTTCATAATTCCTCTCCCTTGACTGCTTCTCCTTGGCCAAAACCTATAAACTCAAGTTTCCTCAGGTCTGAAATAATTTTCCTTTTTTGGCTGTTTCTCAGTCTACTGTTCTGTATCTCTCCTTCCTTTCCTTTCACTCTTAGCCTCCTTTTGCTCCCTTCTCAACTCATTACTTAATGCCCTGTGCTCTGGGTTCTCTGTCCATTCCTGTCCTGAAGTGTCACCAACGGCCTCCTCTGTTGCCCTCTTTTTCATTCTCTGTTAATTTACCTCTGTGATATTTAGCCTTTTGCCACCATTTCCTGAGTTTTCTGTCTCACTGTCCTCTCAGATCCTATTGAGTCTTCTCTCACCTTTGTCAGTTCTCTTCTGCTGCCCAACCTTAAAGTTTGATATTTCATAACATTCTTTTCTAAGCTCCTTTCTTAGAGTCAGCAACTCTCTCTGAGTAATGTCATCCACTCTTGAGGTTTCAGTTACCTCTCCTAATTATTCTAGTTATTTCCAAACCTTTATCTGTGGCCTCTACCTCTTTCCTGGCATTCCAACTCACATTTCCCATCTCCCACCAAGGAATCCACTTCTCTGTCCCTCAGGCACCTCTGAGTGAATATATCTCAAATCAAACTTACTGTCTTCTCCAACAGTCCTATTTCCTATGTGTCCTATTTCCATTCCCATTTCATAGTCCAAACTTGAAACGTGGGAGTGGTCCTTACTTCTTTTTCTCTCTCCTCCATATCCAATCTGTCTACAAATCCTTTTATTTCTACTTTCTGCATACCTCATGAGTTTATTCTCTCCTCTGTCTCTACCTGTCACTGTCAAAGCTCTTATTCATTGTTCAACTCGAGCAGCTTTCTAACGAATGTCCTTGCTTTTCCTTTCACCCCACTCAAATTCATCCTTGAGTATCTTTTATTTTTTATAAATTATTTATTTATTTATTTATGGCTGCATTGGGTCTTTGTTGCTGCACGCAGGCTTTCTCTAGTTGTGGTGAGCGGGGGCTACTCTTCATTGTGGTGGGCAGGCTTTTCTTGTGGCAGAGCCCGGGCTCTAGGCATGTGGGCTTCAGTAGTTGTGGCGCACAGGCTTAGTTGCTCCAAGGCATGTGGGATCTTCCCGGACCAGGGCTTGAACACCCTCCCCTGCATTGGCAGGCGGATTCTTAACCACTGCACCACGAGGGAAGTCCCACGTTGAGTATCTATTACAGTGATCATTGCAAAATACATTCATTCCTACAGTGAATGATTTCAATCATGCCACGGTCCTGATTTAAAGTGTGTAACTGTTTTTTGTTACCAAAAATAGTAGTTCCAATCCTTTTTGCATGGAGTCTTTTTCATGTCAGAAAACATTGTGGAGGCCCCCATGATAGCTATACTCTTATTACCTGTTAATTGAGAGATTACATAAACTAAAAACTACTTTTTTTTTTGGCCATGCCATGCAGCATGTGGAATCTTAGCTCCCCGACCAGGGATCATACCCGTGCCCCCTGCATTGGGAGTGAAGGGTCTTAACCACTGGACCGGCAGGGAAGTCCCTAAAAGCTACTTTGAATTCAGCAACAATTTACAGTTTATTTTGTTATTAATAAATAAAGCATTAACATACATTGGATCAATAATAATATATATCCAGAAACATAAGATGTATTCAATCTGTAGACAGTGAATGGTTATCGATAGATTCTTGGTTCCTTGCGATAACTACTTACCACCAGTCAAGAACCACTGCCTTAAAGATGACATCCACATTAATTAGTGAGCTGTATAAGCTACTTTAAACTCTTGAAACTGTTTCCAGTTTCATCTCCAGTCGTTTTGCGGTCCTTGCCTTCTTGCCTCACTTTAGCCACACAAGCTGCTCCTGTTCCTTCCACTCCTCTCTCATCAATATTCCCAGGAATGCCCTTCCTTCCTTTTCTTTGCTTCACCTTATCCCACAAGATTTCTTGCTCTTTTGTGCTACTCATAACATTTCATGCATCGTCCCTAGTGAAGCACTTATTATGTTTACTAAGGTGTTTTTTGTTTGTTTTTTTTTGCCTTAAAACAACCGTTTATTTATTTATTTTTTTAACATCTTCATTGGAGTATAATTGCTTTACAATGTTCTATTAGTTTCTGCTGTATAACAAAGTGAATCAGCTATATGTATACACATATCCCCATATCTCCTCCCTCTTGCGTCTCCCTCCCATCCTCCCTATCCCACCCCTCTAGGTGATCACAAAGCACGGAGCTGATCTCCCTGTGCTATGCAGCTGCTTCCCACTAGCTATCTGGTTTCCATTTGGTAGTGTATATATGTCCATGCCACTCTCTCACTTCGTCCCAGCTTACCCTTCCCCCTCCCCATGTCCTCAAGTCCATTCTCTATGTCTGTGTCTTTATTCCTGTTCTGCCCCTAGGTTCTTCAGAACCTTTTTTTTTTTTTTTTTTTTGATTCCATATATATGTGTTAGCATGCAGTATTTGTTTTTCTCTTTCTGAGTTACTTCACTCTGTATGTTACTTCACTCTGTACTTCACTCTGTATGAGGTCAATCCACCTCACTACAAATAACTCAATTTCGTTTCTTTTTATGGCTGAGGAATATTCCATTGTATATATGTGCCACATCTTCTTTATCCATTTATCTGTCGATGGACACTTAGGTTGCTTCCATGTCCTGGCTATTGTAAATAGTGCTGCAATGAACGTTGTGGTACATGACTCTTTTTGAATTATGGTTTTCTCAGGGTATATGCCCAGTAGTGGGATTTCTGGGTTGTATGGTAGTTCTATTTTTAGTTTTTTAAGGAACCTCCATACTGTTCTCCATAGTGGCTGTATCAATGTACATTCCCACCAACACTGCAAGAGTGTTCCCTTTTCTCCACACCCTCTCTAGCATTTACTGTTTGCAGATTTTTTGATGATGGCCGTTCTGACTGGTGTGAGGTGATACCTCATTGTAGTTTTGATTTGCATTTCTCTAATGATTAGTGATGTTGAGCACCCTTTCATGTGTTTGTTGGCAATCTGTGTATCTTCTTTGGAGAAATGTCTATTTAGGTCTTCTTCCCATTTTTGGATTGGGTTGTTTGTTTTTTTGATACTGAGCTGCATGAGCTGCTTGTAAATTTTGGAGATTAATCCTTTGTCAGTTGCTTCATTTGCAAATATTTTCTCCCATTCTGAGGGTTGTCTTTTGGTCTTGTTTATGGTTTCCTTTGCTGTGCAAAAGCTTTTAAGTTTCATTAGGTCCCATTTGTTTATTTTTGTTTTTATTTCCATTTCTCTAGGAGGTGGGTCAAAAAGGATCTTGCTGTGATTTATGTCATAGAGTGTTCTGCCTCTGTTTTCCTCTAAGAGTTTTATAGTATCTGGCCTTACATTTAGGTCTTTAATCCATTTTGAGTTTATTTTTGTGTTTGGTGTTAGGGAATGTTCTAATTTCATTCTTTTACATGTAGCTGTCCAGTTTTCCCAACACCACTTATTGAAGAGGCTCTCTGTTCTCCACTGTATAGTCTTGCCTCCTTTATCGAAGATAAGGTGACCGTATGTGCATGGGTTTATCTCTGGGCTTTCTATCCTGTTCCATTGATCTATATTTCTGTTTTTGTGCCAGTACCATACTGTCTTGATTACTGTAGCTTTGTACTATAGTCTGAAGTCAGGGAGCCTGATTCCTCCAGCTCCGTTTTTCTTTCTCAAGATTGCTTTGGCTATTGGGGGTCTTTTGTGTTTCCATACAAATTGTGAAATTTTTTGTTCTAGTTCTGTGAAAAATGCCATTGGTAGTTTGATAGGGATTTCATTGAATCTGTAGATTGCTTTGGGTAGTAGTATCGTCATTTTCACAATGTTGATTCTTCCAACCCAAGAACATGGTATATCTCTCCATCCATTTGTATCATCTTTAATTTCTTTCATCAGTGTCATAGTTTTCTGCATATAGGTCTTTTGTCTCCTTAGGTAGGTTTATTCCTAGGTATTTTATTCTTTTTGTTGCAGTGGTAAATGGGAGTGTTTCCCTAATTTCTCTTTCAGATTTTTCATCATTAGTGTACAGGAATGCAAGAGATTGCTGTGCATTAATTTTGTATCCTGCTACTTTACCAAATTCATTGATTAGCTCTAGTAGTTTTCTGGTAGCATCTTTAGGATTCTGTATGTATAGTATCATTTCATCTGCAAACAGTGACCGTTTTACACTAGAGTGGTTTTTAACATTTGTTTCCCTCACCAGATTCTGGGCTCCTAGGCGGGAGAGTCTGGGTCCTATTCATCTTTGTATCCTGGCTCCTATAAGAGTGCCTGTTATATAGTAGGTGCTCACATGGTGGAGGTGGATTCATAGTGACTATTAGAATATCTTTCACAGGACTTCCCTGGTGGCACAGTGGTTAAGAATATGCCTGCCAATGCAGGGGACATGGGTTCGAGCCCTGGTCCGGGAAGATTCCACATACCGCAGAGCAACTAAGCCCGTGCACCACAACTACTGAGCCTGCGCTCTAGAGCCCACGAGCCACAACTGCTGAGCCTGTGTGCCACAACTACTGAAGCCCGTGTGCCTAGAACCTGTGCTGTGCAACAAGAGAAGCCACCACAATGAGAAGCCCGCGCACCACAATGAAGAGTAGCCCCCGCTCGATGCAACTAGAGAAAAGCCCGTGCGCAGCAATGAAGACCCAATGCAGCCAAAAATAAATAAATAAATTCATTAAAAAAAAAAAAAAAAAAGAATATCTCTCACAACCTCAGAAAGAGCAGTTTCCTGGCAGAAGATAAACAAAATAACCCTGCCCTAAGTGCCCAGGTCTTTCCTTGTAATTACCACTCTATACAGGAACAAATAATAATCAATCTTACACTTAGCCATAAAACTGTAGAAAGTCAGAGCTGGAAGGGACTGCAGCTGTCATTCAATGTGACTCCTTCATATTGGAAATCAGGAAACAGCACCGAGCCTTTCCTTTTCCAGATCCAGCAACACAGTTTTCAACTTTCTCATGTTCGGGTTCTCGATTCATTTTCTTTGGCTCCTGATTTGTCTACATTCCTCCTAGTTTGCTGGAGTAAGTTGTTCATTTACAAATGGTGTAAAAATTGTTTTAGTCCCTAACTTAAACGCCTGCAACTCATAGATAATTTATATTTTAAAAGGATTTAGACATGTCAACCTTCTTCTTGGCCAAGTATTTTACCAGGCAGTATCTAAGGAGGAACTGAATTGGCAGACCTGAATTCTAACTTCATTTACATCTCTTGCCCAGGCTCTGGTGGAAGTATGAATGGGCAGCAAAATGCCAAAGGCAGGTGGCCAGAGGAAGAGCAGCAACCTGGACATTCAGTCTCTGGAAAAATGAAAATGCATGGGAGTCTCCCGTCGTTTCAGAGAGCAAAAGCTGCCTGGTTTGTGAGCTTCTCAGTGCTGAGCCTCAAGTGCCAGGTATCAAGTAGGAGACGGGCGTTTATGTGGCAACGTGGATGGATGTGTGGGGGGAATGATTTGCATGGAGCTGTGAAGTAAGTAGATTGGGGAGAATATGGGGGAAATCTGTCTTTGGCAAGATGCTAAGCCGCTGAAGTATCTTCAGGGCACTGCGTACAACATGGAAGAAACTGAACTCTCTTCTGTTGCATCCAACTGCATGGTCACTTTGACAACAACAAAATGGTAGTTATTCTCAAAGAAATGTGTGGCAGAAAAATTAACAAAAGGAAGTTACAACCTAGGACTTCTGAAGAGCCTGCCCAAGATCTAAGATAGATTATTGCCTCTCCACAGAGGGAAAGCCTGGGCATCTCTCTGAATTTAAATGAGGTATTACTGCTAGCCATTAAAAATGAAAATTCTCCTACATTCAGTAGCCTATGGGTATGCAGGCATCCTTACCAATCTGTGTTCCATCTTTTGGCAAGTAAATACGACCTGAAACCATCTACTTATACTTTATGCAAAATTCCTAACTCCAAGGGATAAAAATTGTCAGGCTCCCAAATTCAAGTCTAGAGAATTTAGAATCCTGGTTATTTACAAAGCTTGCCCATCAAATGGAGCTGGTGTTAATTAACTCTGGCATCCCTAAATTCACTTTGCATATTCAATGGTTGCTATGTAAAGCTGGGTCTGAATAACAAATGCACAGACGGTACCATTAAGCAGAGTGCAGGCATCACATATTTTTTCTTGGGTTGCTTCTGTTAGCAATCAAACTTGCAGACGTGAGACTAGAGCGTTTCTGACAGTAAGTCCCACAAAAAGATGCTGTTCATTTATTTTGGCAGTGGGTTGTACTATTCTAAGAAGGCAGCTGTGCGTGGCAGAGCCCAGCATTATAACTCAAAATTTGTCCTTTCTTAACAGTTGCAGGACATTGGGTCATGGCATTTTAGAGGGAGATAGAACAAATAGATGTGTTGAGAAACAGCAGTTAAAATGCTATGCCTTGTAAAATCCCTTACGTGCGGTACAATGTTTTCAGTTATTAAATGAGCATAATTTAAAGGGCAATTTACTTTTCATCATTTTTACTATTGTATATTCCTACCATATTGGTCAGTTTTATTTCTTTGTAGACAATTTTCAACTTGTGCAGTTCAGTAGTAGCTCATGGATATATTTAAATCTCAAGCCAAGAGGTTTACATTGATATTTTAGCAATTGTAGTGAACATTTTCCAAGTTATATTAAGTTCTACAAATGCCCTATTTAAATAGAATATTTCCAGACATAAAGCAAGCCAGCAATACAATAACTGAAAAGTGGGTCTTTATTTTTGACACGATACTTTTCTGGACAACACAACTGTGAGGTCACTTTGAGGGGTTTCCCAGGCACACAGGGCGACACCCACACATACAGCCCAGGAGCAGACTGACCTATGATGAGCGTGGCTTTGCCTGGGCTCACATGACAAAAAAATTCACAGATGCTCTGATGATTGACACATCTTTTTCCTTTTGGTTGTTGGCAGGATGCTCACTACAAACCCACAGCAGACTGGGTGCTAAGCAGGGTTGGGGGGTGAGAAGGAAAGAAGATAACAAAGTGCCCCAAGCAGTTTTTGCTGTTTTTCCTCAGCATGAAAAGTACACAATGTGTGTCTGTTTCCTCTATAAATTACTAGGCAAATATCTAACTATCTTTATGTATGCTCAAATCAACTTTTTAAATCAATGCTTCCGGAATAAAATACTACAAGCATCCAGGCCCATAGATGTATATCTATGCGTATATGCTAGAGTCTACTGACTCCAGTTCATTCCATTGTATCAATATTAGTACACAGTAATATCTGCATTATTTGATGTTGGAATAGAGATTTGGGTTTGGAACTGAGATCTATCCATAAATTGTTTTTGTAATTCTTCCTTCTCTGATTATTTCCTTTTATTCTACTCTGCTTTAAACCAGACACTCCTAAAATAGTCTGTACCTTGAACAGACTGGGCATTGTTGGGGATACGTGCTTGTAGTTCCATGGAAACCATGTCTATGAGTCAGAAAGCAAACACCAGGACTCTTGTATTGATACCATGATGTGTGTTACTAATGTAACACCTAACATGTGTGAACTGGCCAAGAGTTGCTCCCTCAAGAGTCGCTGTGCAGGGTGCAGGGAGGGTTGGAGCTAATTGGAAGTATAACCCACAGCTGTTTGCAAAAGGTAAAGTCATGCTATGTCAGAGGCAGGCCTTCCCTTCTGTTTCTCAGTGGGGCTTCTCTTTCCTGAACAGTGCTCACGGCTTTATGGCAGTGAGTGGAAGACAAGAGGCCATTTGCTTCCTGAACATCAATCACTATGGACCTGAGACCTCAGGGTATGTTTGTTCATCAGAGGGCAGGCCACACAAGCTTCGCTCCTGAATTCTTGGAGAGCACTCAAACAAGTCAGCTAACTTTAAGAGTCCAATTAATCAGACTCTATGGTGGAAAGAGGTGAGAATAAAAACTCAAAGGTCTCAAGTGATTAAGCAAAACAGATTGTGTATCTGTTGCTGTCTGTGGCATCTGCTTTAAGCCAGGGGTCAGCAAACTATGGCCTGCAGCCTGATTTTGTGCAGCCCACAAACTAAAAATGATTTTTCACATTTTTAAAGCATTGTTAGAAAAAACACTAAAAGCAAGGAATATGGGATAGAGGGTTTCGGTGGCCCACAAAACCTAAAATATTTACTGTCTGGCCTTTTACAGAAAAATTTTCTAAGCTAGGAGGGTGCAATAATGAGAAATTTCTCATTTCTAGCTGCCATATCACTTCTCTTTGTCCCTTAAGTCCACCTGTGTTGTCCGTCAGCTCAAGAGAGGACTTTGGCTTTGGCTCAAGGGAACCTATGAGAACCATGTGTAGTTTTGGGGTTTCCTGCATCACTTTGAGGCAGGCCTTACCACAGTCCAAGGCCGCCATACCTTGTGTTCAGCAGGTAAGTGGATGCAGAACCAAGGGCTTTCAAAAAGTGAGACTGAATACGGATTAGAACAATTCCCTCTGACTTCCCAGCCACGACAAGGCGTCCAGAGCAGCGCAGACTCTCAGTGAGCACATGTGTTTATCAGATCTTCTGAGCCATTTGATACTTGGGTGTTTTTCTTCCAATACCCTTCTTTAAGAGCTGGCTTACCTCCAAAGTTTTGGGAAGATAAGATTCTAAATTAATTCCTAAAGTTTCTGGTTAGATAGAGACCGCCTTTCATTCCAGGTTCTTCCTCTTTGTTCTTTGATCTGAATCCCAGGAGAGTCATGAGTGTTTCTGCTGCTGCAGCTTTGTCTGAATATTGCCAGTAAGCTCTGCTGATGTGTCCGTAGGTTGATTACCAGGGGTTGGAGGTAGAGGGGAGGAGCATCCTTGGTCTCGCTTTCTCTTTGGGCCAAACTTTCTCTTCTTGAAGGAACGCAAACTCCCAAGGCTAATGTGCTCCCCCTGAGGTAGGTATTCACATAAGCAGACTAAGCAACAGACCTAGGGTTGGCATCTGTCACCATTTCCTTGTGACCCTCATGTCCCCCACTCTTCATCCTCTTTGAGGTTGCCCTAGCTCAGGCCCTCCTCATCTCTCACTGAGACCAAGGTAGTGGCCTCTTCACTGGTGACTTGACTCCAAAGGCCAACTCAGTCTACTCTATACCCTGTTTCTAGAGAGCTGAAAACCTGGCCACGTCACCAAAGGTTGGAACCTTCCTTTTGGTTCCCCATTGCCTACAGAATACAAGTTCAACTCTGTTGCAGCATTTTGAGATCTACTTAGTTTCTAATAAATCTTCCTACTTCCTTCCCTCACCTTCTATTTGCTCTTATCCTTCAGCCATTGTTACCGAGAGGCATGTGGTTACTTAAGCAGATTGCGTCACCTACCTATGCCTTTACTAACTCTGGTTCCATCGCCTGAAATGCCCAGTTTGCTTCACTAATACCTAATCATTTTCCAGTTGAGGGGTCAAGGATCATGTTAAGGATTGAATTGTGTCCCCTGAAAAGATGTTGAAGTCTTTAACCCCCAGTCCCTTATTTGGAAACAGAGTTTTTGCAGATGAACAAGTGAACATGGGGTCACACAGAGTGAGCCCTAATCCAAAATGACTGGTGTCTTTATAAGAAGGGTAAATTTGGACACAGATAGATGTGCAGAGAGGAAAGACAATGTGAAGACATAGGGAGAACACCATCTACAAGCCAAGGAATGATTAAGGCTACCAGAAGCCAGGAGGGAGGCATGTAACTGATTCTCTTTCACAGCCCTCAGAAGGAACCAAGGCTGCTGACACCTTGATCTAGGATTTCTACCCTCTAGAACTGTGAGAAAATAAATTTCTGTTGTGTACACCACCCAGTTTGTAATACTTTGTTATGACAGTATTAGCAAATTAATACAGTTCATTTTTAGTGTAGAGCCTTTTTTGATCCACTTAAAGTCAAAATGACCAGCCTCTCATGTGCCCTAGCTTGTTCCAGGTAAAGCCCGCAATCCCAGCAGCCATAACACAATAAAGCAGTACTTTTATTTTAAAACCATTTTTTAATTGAACTATAGTTAATTTACAATGTTGTGTTAGCTTCAGGTGTAAGCAAAGTGATTCAGTTATACATATATATATATATTTTTTCAGATTCTTTCCCATTACAGGTTATTACAAGACATTGAATATAGTTGCCTGTGCTATACAGTAGGTCCTTGTTGGTTATCTATTTCATACATAGTAGTGTGTATCTGTTAATCCCAAACTCCTAATTTACCCCTCCTCCCTCACTGTTCCCTTTCATAACCATAAGTTTGTTTTCTATTTCTGTTTTGTAAATAAGTTCATTTGTATTATTATTTTAGATTCCACATATAAGTGATATCATATGATATTTGTCTTTCTCTGACTTAATATGATAATCTCTAGGTCCATTCATGTTGCTGCAAATGGCATTATTTCATTCTCTGTTTATGGCTGAGTAATATTCCATTGTGTATATATACCACATCTTCTTTATCCATTCATCTGTTGATGGACACTTAGGTTGCTTCCATGTCTTGGCTGTTGTAAATAGTGCTGCTGTGAATATTGGGGGTGCATGTATCTTTTTGAATTAGAGTTTTTCCAAATATACACCCAGGAGTGGGATTGCAGGATCATATGGTAACTCTATTTTTAGTTTTTTTAAGGAACCTCCATACCGTTTGCCCTAGTGGCTGCACCAATTTACATTCCCACCAACAGTGTACGAGGGTTCGCTTTTCTGCACATCCTCTCCAGCATTTATTATTTGTAGGCTTTTTGGTGATGGCCATTCTGACTGGTGTGAGGTGATACCTCATTGTAGTTTTGATTTGCATTTCTGTAATAATTAGCGATGTTGCGCATCTTTTCATGTGCCTATTGACCTCTGTATGTCTTCTTTGGAGAAATGTTTATTTAGGTCTTCTGCCCATTATTTGATTGGGTTGTTTGCTTTGACATTAGATGTATGAGCTGTTTATATATTTTGGAAATTAAGCCCTTGTTGGTCGCATTGTTTGCAAATATTTTCTCCCATTCCATAGGTTGTCTTTTCGTTTTGTTTATGGTTTCCTTTGCTGTGCAAAAGCTTTTAAGTTTAATTAGGTCCCATTTAAAGCAGTAATTTTTAAGTTATAATGTGCATACAGATCACCTGGTAACCTTGTTAAAATGCAGATTCTGATTCATTAGGCCTGAATTGGGGCCTGAGATGCTGAATTGCTAACCAGCTCCCAGGTGATACCGATGTTGCTGGTCCACAGGCCACACTTTGAGTGCCAAGACTTTACGGCACTTGTTTATATGTCTGTCCATGATGCTGTAATGTGCCTGAGGACAGAGACTATGTCTTTGAATACCCAGTGTTTGGTGCAGTGCTGGGGACATGACAGGTACATAATAAATGTTGGTTGAATGATTGATGAATGAATGAATGAATCTGTTATTAGGATCATTTGATATTGAAGGGTTCATGGTCATTCCCAAGGTATGTTGGGTGTATACTAATTGCACTCCCAACTGTCTCCTAGCTTTCCTACCCTTCAACATTTTTATTCATTTAAAAGTCATCTTGGAGAGGAAAAGAAGCTCTAATCACACTTGAGGAAAAACATTCTGGAATGCCACAGTGATGGTAGGGAGGTGTATCACTATTCTTTCAACTATATTTGAGTCGACTCTTTAACACCAGTTGGCAAAAGCCACCCCTTCCGCCATATCTCCCGTTCAGATAACTCCCCAGAAGCTGGTCACTGAGAGCTGGAAGACACGCAAGAAATGTATGTGACTAAGCTCATGGTAGGACTCTGGCACTGTATACTTAAAACATCTCACCGGGGTAGGTATTAGTATTCCTATTTATAGATAGAAGTTGAGGCTTGAAGAAGTAGTTTGCCCAAAGCTATCAGACTAGTGGGTGACAGAACCAGGGGTCAAACAGATTTAACTTTAAATTCTGTGTTTTTTTCCATCTCCCTGTGAAAAAGAGATCTAACAGCCTAACTGGCCACACTGCTGGGATATCTATGCCACCTTTTCTCCTCCCAATGGAAAATTGAAAGCAGTAGGTATTACTCTATAGCTCAGAGGCAAATACTCAGCTGCTTTCTAGAGTATTCCAATTCCCATAGTTACAGAGTTGCCTCGTTTTTTGGCATCTTCAAGAAACATGCTGTTTCTTCCTTTAAGTGATTCCTTCCTTTAAATTAGAAAAATTATTTTAACAATTTTGGATAGAATAATTCTGATACATAGTACACTTGTTTTGTTGTCTTAAATAAGACACATCTTTCCTTAAAACTTCAGGGCCACTGTTAAGGACTGTCAATCCCAGCACTACGCTGAAATTCATTCATACTGTCAAGTGTTACTGTAATACAGTGAACTGTTTGTCCCTACATTAAATGGTCTTCAACTTAATATTTTTGAGACAATATTTCTGCTTTTATAGCTTTTTCCTATTCCTCCCTCAATCTAAAGACCATCAGTTAGTCCTTTTTGCTGCAGGAAACATTGTCTTGTTTCTAATTTTTTAATTTATTTCTCAAGGATGAGAAAAACTGATACGCAAGCCTGTTAGAAATGTATGCACAGTAAAAGTGAGTAGGATATGAAGTGAGCATGTTAAGAGGTTTCCTTTTGAGTTAGCCTGTGAGATTTAGCACCTTTAAACAGTTGTTTTTGATCCTCTAGAGGTTTCTGTTCATTTCTTGGTTCTGAACATTATGTTTCCAAGTTAAGGTCATCTGAAAAATGATATCTATAAATATGCAGTGGTGCTATACAATATAGTGGCTTTAGATTCCCTGTTGCTTATAGAATAGCTAATTATAGTAAAACCTCACTAATCTGGAACAGCTTTACTAAAGGGGAAGACATCCTGAATTAAATTTTTAAAAATCTGATTTAAGATATTTTTCAAAAGGTATGTAGGTCTCTTGCTTTCAAAATCAAAAAGTAAACTCATATTAGCTGCTAAGAAAAGGTTACCAAGATTTCTTGTTGGATGCTTTCTGTTGAATGGAAAACAATATTCATTTGGCTTTAAACAGTATGTCCAAACACTTTATTGTAATTTAAACTTAATGCTATCATCTTTTGTGGTATTATACCCATGTAAAGTGATTTCTAAAGAGTAAAAAGATAAACTCTAGTCTCAACCAGGTGGAATTATTGTAAATTCCTAATGGCTTTCTAATGAATAGGGTCTAACTTTATTATATGTGTGTGTGAGTGTGTGTGTATGTGTGTGTATTAACTGCTAAAGGGTCATCTCAGTGATGTTTTGACATTTCACAATTTAAGGTTTTCCTGTACCTTTGGGAAGCAGTTTTTGAAGCTGAAAGATAATTTTATTTATACCTATTTATCATATTATATGCTACAGCTTTTCATTTAGAAAAATGATAGAAGGACAAGCAAAGATGAAGAGAAGAGGGGAAATCGGCCAAAATTAAGTGTGATATATGTAAGGCAGGCTGTGGGCCAGAGGATGGGCCCTGCTCCGATTGACTGGAATGTTTGGGCGAGAGTGAATGGGAGGCACAGCCCCTGGAGGCAGCCTAGTCCTCATTGTTACAGACAGATGACCCCTAGGTTCTTCCAAAAAAACAGCATTTCAGAAGTCAGTGCGGTTTATCTAAGAAGAAATCCCTGCTAGCAAATTAGTTCTTTTAAAAGTACAAACAAACCATAAGGTTTATTTTCTAGACTGGGTTTTTCATTCCAAATAGCTTTTGAATAAAGAGGCTCACTGCCGACTAGAAGTACATTCATCTCAGAGAATGCAACAAGTTTGAGTTCTAACAGGATTTCCTGATTTAACAGAAGCTTTCCATAACAAGTTAATTGTAGTCTAGCAAAAACAAGGAAACCATGCTTTATATGTCTTTTCTTACCTTTTATTCTTTTGAAATAACAGCAGTTTTTTTCTTGTTTCGGAAAGTTTTTATGATTAATGAAATAGGCTAATATGTTGGAGTTTAGAACTAAACACCAGGCAAACATGCAGTTTAAAGAAATTTACAGCTCGCTAGCCAGAAACACATCTGCTGGGCAAAATGCCTTCATAAAATAATTATGAATATAAATAGTTAACTTTGGTTTTCATTGGTCATATAGAAAAATTAAGGGCCGTTTCTTTGGCAATAATAGTAGTATCCAAAAAAAGAAAGAAAAAAGAATATGGAAAGGACATTTTTATAAGATGTATGTTCACACAATCTAAACAGATTCTTAAAGAGATACAACCACCTAGGTGCAAATTAAATATTCTCCTAAGCTTCAGTTGTTTTTAACCACTGTTTTACCAACCTTATTTTTTATTATTTTGATTTAAGGAAAAAGCTATTTTCACACAGTGCTTCAAAGAGCAGGAAAGTGTCTATCAATAATCTTCTCTAAGCTTTCTGCTTATCCACATCAAAAGGATTTAACTATTTATTTGTCCCCCCAGTCAGAGAGATGGCCTTCTTTTCATGATCTAGATGGCTCCCTAACTGTGGGAGGGAAATCTGCATTTTAATAGGGAAAGTGCAAATTGTATTTGCCTATATCTGCAACTCTTGCATCTTTCCTTTACAAGTTGAAATTTTCTAAATCAATCAGAAACCAAGGGGGGAAAAAAAGAGGAAGATCAAGATGTCAGCAAGACTCCCCACAGCTTGTGAAAGCTCCATGATGGCTTTTTCTAACTAGGAAACATGTCTCAGGAAAAGGCACTCATTAAAAAACAAAAACAGGGGCTTCCCTGGTGGTGCAGTGGTTGGGAATCTGCCTGCCAATGCAGGGGACACGGGTTCGAGCCCTGGTCTGGGAAGATCCCACATGCCGCGGAGCAACTGGGCCCGTGAGCCACAATTACTGAGCCTGCGCGTCTGGAGCCTGTGCTCCGCAGCGGGAGGGGCCGCGATGGTGAGAGGCCCGCGCACCGCGATGAAGAGTGGTCCCCACTTGCCGCAACTAGAGAGAGCCCTCGCACAGAAACGAAGACTCAACACAGTCATAAATAAATAAATAAAAGAACATGAATTTCTAAAAAAAAAAAAAAAAAAAAATCTCTTTAAAAACAAAAACAAAAACAAAAACACTTCCTCTTCTCTCTGTATCATTGAAACTCAAGTTTGTATATAAATTAATTTGCATTGAATTACTAAGCCTCTTGTTGTCTTCAAAACTGCTTCTCAGAAAAGTTTAGACCTTTTTCAGAGCATTTAAAAATAGGCTTAAACAGAAGTTTTAATTTTAAAAAAGCCAGTATAGAGAAAAGCAGTATCATCACAGAGTCCATTTTGCAGGTGGACAATAAGGACAGTTTGTTAGAGACAAAAATTACTAGTGGTTCTAAGACCCAACTACAAGAACGCTCCTGTGCAGTTACTCCTGTCACTCACGTGATTGCTTTCCATGTACTCCATATCTGATTATTCATAACCAGGATAAATTAATGGACATGGTTCATTGACATTGTATGTTTTGGTTACCTACTTTTCCAACCATTTAAAAAAATAAACATTCTATATATGTGCCAAACTTGTGTTTGTTATGAAAAATGAACTTTAAATGCTTTTTGGCCAAGAGAATATATGTTTGGCTTCAATATCATGCCAGACTTTTTTTCTTAAGTTTGTAAGACCGTGGTGGACTTCTACTTCTTGGAATCCAGGGTCTTTGTGTGTGTGTGTGTGTGTGTGTGTGTGTGTGTGTACTGTTTTTAAGTAAATGCTGAGACATTTAAGTAAATGTTTTTAAGTAAATTGGATTCTTTATTTTAAACAATCTTAATTTCCCTCTCAAAATTGTGGTTATGGGTGAGAAACTCATGGTCTCAGTGTTACAATGATCTAATTTTCCTATTACTCAGACTGCACCTCCAGAAAACACTGATGTCTTCCCCCAAGAGAGGCTGCTCCAACAAATTCTAATGTCCTTATTGATCTTCCTGCATCAGTGAGTTGACAAATATTTCATGTGGTGCCAGAGGGGACAGCCTGTTTTCCTTCCATCCTCAAGGACATCACCTCTGTTTGCTACAGAAATGGATTTTGTCTTTCTGTGAGAATCTTGTTCATTGGAATTGTGTGTTCTGTTAGCTTCTTGTGGTAAGGGAAAAGCATTTCAACAATTCCCTACGCTCCTGCTGGAAAATATGTCTCACCCTGGCCTGTTATCTTCTTTTTGCGTAGAGTGAGGTAAAGAAATGATTTATCCTCTCAACTCCATGCTCTGCATTGTCTTGCTGACTTCCCTTCCAGGCTCTCCATGGGATTTGAGACTTTATATTTCCTTGCTTTTGTTTGCTGATTGTATAAAGGATTTTTATCTTCTTGTTTCAAGTTAAGTCTCACAAGCTAGAATTTCCTTTCTTTAGTAACACTTTGTCTCCTAAGCATTTCTGAAGCTTTTTTTTTTTTCTTGAGTTTGTTCACACTCTATTTCACTCTTATTTTGTTTCCTTTTTCATGGATACTTTAAGAAGCCATTGCTTTTCAGCTTTATCTGTTGTCTTTTTCTTTTCTCTTTTTTTCTTTATTCCCCTGGAATGGCAAACTATTGCCTCCCTCTCTCTCCTGTCTTTCTTTCACTATTATTTAAAATGATCTAAAAGGTGAAGTCCAATATCCACCCGGTGGGCTCCTATTTTTTTGCTTCTAAAAGCACCACCAATCAGAACTTACACCCATACTGAATAGCTGTTCTCAAATTAGAATCCCCTATTGTCATCCACCTAGTGTCATTTGTCCTTGGGGTGTAAGTTTAGCTCTACACAGGTGAAATGGAGTATACACCAGAGGGAACAAAAGAACAAAGACCATCATTCTCTGGGCTCCCACTTACCTAATCACTAGCAGACAAGGACTCAGGAAAACAAACACTTTAGGCCTAGGACTTACAGTGTTTCACACCACGGTGTGTGTGTGAAATATAAATTTCTGTAAGAACAACAAAAAAATTGATAAATCTCATAGAAGACAAAAGAAATAACATTGCAAGTTAAATTCAATTTGTATAAAATAATTATGACAGAAGCTATATTTATAAGATGTTTTCTAAGCTGCAATGGATGGCTCACACTTTTTAAAGACCATATTCTGTATAATGAAATTCCAAGTCAGTGAAACTGGAACGTGCCTTAGAATTTGCTGTAGGCAAATTTGGTTTGTATTTAGTTAATTCAATTATTGTTTTGAAGTTTTTCTCTTAAGTAATACTTTTTAAAAATTTTAACTAATAAGTGGTAGCATTAGTTTGATTCAGGTTTATCATAAGGTATAAAGTAAAATACCTAATAAATTGTATGGTTTAAGGCAGCAATGAAAAAGTCTGGCTCTAAAAATTTCACATGTCAGCAAAAGCAACAAAAAGGAATCAAATCATCAGCATTTTCAAACATTAACTCTACCATCTTAGGAGAAAAATCACTGCCCTAAGATGTGTAGGCCATCATCTTATGAGATGACTCATGGTATGCACTAAGGAGAAAAGGTCAGGAAGGGCTAACTAAAAAGCAAGAGTTTAAAAAAGCACAGCAAAGGTTTACCTGACTTCCTCTGTTCAGAATTGTGCTAGCTTTCATGATTGTGTCAGGTGTTTTCTATATATGTACTATCGAGGCCATATATCACAATCTAAATATACCTATAACAAATGTGCAAAAGGATTTTTAGGATGGTGAAACTAAATTGCTCTCTATGAAACTATAATGCTGGATACATGTCAGTCATTATACGTTTCTCCAAACCCGTAGGAGGTACACCAAGAGTGAACCCTAATGTGAGCTATGGTCTTTCAGTGATTCTGATGCGTCAGTGTAGGTTCAGTTGTAACAAATGTACCACTTTGGTGGAACATGTTGACAATAAGGGAGGCTCTGTGCGTGTGTGGGGATGGGAGTACACGGGAAATCTCTGTACCTTCCTCTCAATTTTGCTGTGAACCTAAACGGCTCTAAAAAATAAATCAATTAAAAAAAATGTACAGAGCAGAGACCTGCCCACCTCCCCTGCCCCCTCTCTCCAGGCATTTTAGTTCAGCTTTTCAAATGCTTTGGAGTAACAGAGAAAGCACATAAGTAGCCTGCAGACACATCCTAGATCTAATATTACCATAGAATTTATCAACTCCATAAAGCACTTTTGGGAGTGAAGGGACCCCTATTAATAATTATGTAGGAACAACAGGCACCTGAGACTATTCCAGCAAAACAGGATGTGTGATTATTCTACCTGATATTCCCCAGTTTACCAGCATTTTTAGACTATGAAAGTAATACAGCAACATAATGGAAAATTTGAAAACCAGGGGAAAAACATAATCTCACCATTCTAAAACAACCACTCAGGTAATCATTTTGGATTTGCTTCCAGTGTTTTCCATATTTTCAATATAAATTTATTCATTTTTTAAAATTTATTTTTGGCTGCATTGGGTCTTCATTACTGCACATGGGCTTTCTCTAGTTGCGGCGAGCGGGGTCTACTCTTCGTTGCGGTGCGCGGGCTTCTCATTGTGGTGGCTTCTCTTGTTGCAGAGCACAGGCTCTAGGCACATGGGCTTCAGTAGTTGTGGCTCGTGGGCTCTAGAGAGCAGGCTCAGGAGTTGTGGGCTTAGATGCTCCGTGGCATGTGGGAGCTTCCCGAAGCAGGGCTCGAACCCCTGTCCCCGGCATTGGCAGGCGGATTCTTAACCACTGCGCCACCAGGAAAGTCCCTTCTGTATTTTTTTTACAATTGCAATCCTAATATGTCTATGATTTTGTATCCTGTGTTTTTCTCTTAGTGTTATGTCATAAACACTTTTTCATGTTGCTAGTTTTCAGTATCATTTTAACATCCATTTCAGTATTCCAGGGAGAATATGTACCTACCATTTATTTAGTCATGTAAGTGTTTGATTTTTTTTTTTAAGTTACACATAAAGTAAGCCCCTTGCTACTCAAAGTGTGGCCTGAGTAGGAGGGTATCACCTGAGAGCTTGTTAGAAATGCAGAGTTGAAAACCCCACACAGACCTACCAGACCTACCAAATCTGCCCTTTCAGAAAACCTCCAAGGGATGCACATCACAGTTCGAGAAGTACTGAGTTCCTCTACTTATAAATAATGCTGCCATGAACATCTTCATGTACATATATTTCCCGTGCTTGTGGATAGTTTAGTTGTATACAATTCCCAGAAGTGAGATTATAAATTAAAAGGACTTGCAGATTTTTATGCTTGCCAGAATTGAAGGAGAGTGCTTTAAGAGCCAGCAAGGCGGGTTTAACTGAGTGCTGTAACCTGAAGATTGGTCCAGTTAGTGCACTCTGTCGGCTGGTGGGTTATAATTGACTCGTTGGGGCCCTCTGGTGTTAAAAGTTCTACAATTTAAAGAACAAGCCTCATATTCCCATCTGGAGGCAGAGCCAGAGAGGAAAATAACTTTCTGTTCTATCTCCCTGCCCCATAGACTCACAGAGCTTCTTGCAGTGCCCATCAGATTGCAAGGCTGACAACTCCTAAATATTCCAGATACAGGCCAGAAACCTCCTTAAATTTCATGTCTAGGGAATTCATTCCTGACTTTCTCTGAGTCATGAAGAGAAAGAAATGCTTCTTTCAGGGGCCTTCAGAGTCACCTTCCAAACCACAGTAATTCTAGCTTTGCTCTGGCATCCATAACCCAAAGGATCACTGTGCTGCTTCCTTGATGGCTCCCTAAGTCTCTCTTCCTCCCCGGAAGCTGCCGGTATTTTCTTTTACAGATCATCTTAGCCCTTTAGGGGCCTGTAATTCCAGTGCTTATGCCCTCCTCATTGGGTTCCAACATACTAGCCAGGCTTTGCTCACCACTGCTTTCCTATCTGACCTGCTTTTGTACTTCAGCATCTCCAGTTTTTCAGCTGGCCTCTGGGTTGCTGTTTTTCTTGGGACAATGTCACATTCTGAGGTTTTTTTTTTTTTAAATTTATTTATTTATTTATTTATTTTTAGCTGTGTTGGGTCTTCGTTTCTGTGCGAGGGCTTTCTCCAGTTGCGGCAAGCGGGTGCCATTCTTCATCGCGGTGCGCGGGCCTCTCACTATCGCGGCCTCTCTTGTTGCGGAGCACGGGCTCCAGACGCGCAGGCTCAGTAGTTGTGGCTCACGGGCCTAGTCGCTCCGTGGCATGTGGGATCTTCCCAGACCAGGGCTCGAACCCGTGTCCCCTGACATTGGCAGGCAGATTCTCAACCACTGCGCCACCAGGGAAGCCCCACATTCTGAGGTTTATGATATGCTTTCCTGATAGTGATATTGTCCAGATCCTCAGTTTGTTTCTTAGTGTTCTTAAGCCTGCCCGTCAAAACTGCCACACATCAGGCCTGCTTATCTGTGTGGATGTCTGGGGTAGAGTCTGGCAGCTTCATCCTGCTGGTTCACCTTCCTTTAAGGATGATCTCAAGGGAACATCTGGATTTGTCTTAAGATAATTGGGATATCAATGTCCATCCTGACGGACTTGACTGGATCACTAACATGCCCTTACTATTTCTTCTGAAGACATTTTCCCCAGTTAAGTTGCTTTCCCTTTCCCATCAATGACAGAGCTTAATGTTATCTCAGAGAGACATGGAAGAGAGGTTTCTGTGACCTACTCTTCTTTATGGGATTCAACCTGTAAGTCCCACTTTATGTTTATATAGTCATCTTTGGTGTTCAAGCATGGTACTATAACTAGCGTCATTTGGAACTATTTGGGTAAGAGTGTGTGTGTGTGTGTGTGTGTGTGTGTGTTAAGAGAGAGACAAATGTTGAGAACCTAACTGAACTTTACTGTAGTTCATTTTGCCCTGAGATAGGCCAAGTGGATTAACTTGTCCCCAAGATGACTGCCATCCTTTCCTTCCTGTATGCACAAACCATTCTCCCATTGAGCTGTAGAATTCATGCCTCCACTTCTTTGAATCAGGTCTGATCTGTGAATGCTGTGACCAGTAGAATACAGAATATGTGAGGCTAGTTCATAAGAAGGCGTAAGCTTCTGCCTGGCTGTCCTGCAGTGCTCACTCTGGGGGACATCCAGCCATAGTACGAGAAACCTGACTGCCCCAAGGCTGCCATGCTGTGAGGAAGCCCAAGGTAGCCACATGGAAAAGCTACTCGGACAGAGATGTGGCCAAGAAGCCCACAGTTATTTCGGCCCACATGCCAGACATGTGAATGAGGACTTTAGAAGCCTTTAGAAGACTCCAGCCTCTGCCTCCATCCAGCTGAAATTATATGAGGGACCCCAGAAGAGAACCACACAGCTAGCCCTTAAAGCCTCAGACCCATGAGAGAGAATAATAAAGAGTTGTTGTCAACTACTGAGTTTGGGGGGTGGTTTGTTGGGCAGCAATAGATAACTAACTACAATACCAAGCATCTATCTTTTGTAAGGAAACCTCTCAGATCCAAGGTAGTAAAACAACTGCCTCTGTAATTAGGCCACAGGGTTTGAAGTTCTGCTTCAGCTTGTCTTTAAAAGTTATGGCATGGTGACTTAGCCTGGAAAGGGTAAAGTGTTATGGCTACTTTAATTTGTTATCCAGGTGTGGCTTAGATGTGCTTTTCTCCAGAGCTGGGTGATAAAGGACGTCAATTCAGTGCTGATGGACTAGCTATGTTCTAGGATTTTATTCGTGGAGAGTCTGACATTATTAATATTAACTACAGTGTGAAAATAGGCAATAGTCATAGAAAGTTAGATGAAGAAGGGGCCACATATATAGAAATCGCCTAGTCCATTCATCCATTTTTTTTAGATTAAATAAACAGAGGTGCACAAAGGTAAAATGTTTTGCCCGGATCAGAGAGCTGGTTGGTTTCCATGTCAAGACAAGAATTCAGGTCTCCTGGCCCAGGATCAGCTCCTTTCACCACATCACTCTGCCTCTTGGATGCTAAAGAAACACTGAGGAAATTAGTATGCCACGTAGCTTTATCTTCCCTTCCATTTATTATGTATGTCCCACGTGCTATTGATCTGTATAGTGGGGCTAATACCGACCTTATATGATCATTATGAGAGTTAAAGGATACAGATCGTGGAAATGATCTGGCAGTTACTGTGTACTCAGTAAATGGTGAGTATCATCTTCAAGAGCCTAGTGAGACAAATTCTTTGGATAATCATCTCAAGGGCCTTTAAATTGAAAGAGTTTCCCCCCCAAACCATACCCTAGTTTTGAGAACTTCATCACTGGGGAGGACTACAGAAGGGAATTCAGCATCCACCCAGGTTCTAACTCAGACAAGTAGACATTTAAACGACGTGTGAGAAAAGAAAGGAGCTGGATGTGGATAATTAGCACGAGTGCATGGAATAACTCACCATTCTGCAAAGGGAAACAGAGAGCTGAGTCAGCTCTGGACACAGGAATGAGAAGGGAGCAGGCCTGGATGTCTGGAGTTCTTTCTGTCAACTTTTTATAAAAATAAGTACCTCTAGCTGTCTGTCTGCCTGCTGAGGAGACGATCCATCACCCGGTCTGTGAAAGTAGCTTTCCTTGGGCCCATCCCTCCAGACTTCTGTTGTGGTTACTTGTCTCACTGTGGTTATCCCCACGTCTGCTTCTCTGTCTCCCTTGTATCATATGCAATGTGTGCGTGTAAAACTCTTTATGTGGAGTCTGGGAATGGTTTTTAATACATTCAGAGCAGTAAGCCAGAACCTCCACCTTTAATACCTGCTTCTGCCATTTCTCATCAGTGGGGCTGTAAGCACATGTGGGGAGCAGCTGCCCGTGACGGATCGGGGCTTCACTGTGCAAGGAGAAGCAGATGGAAAGAAAAGGGAGCCATTGTGCTGAACACCTGTCTGGCAATAGGGACCACAAAAAAAAGGAGTTGTAGCAGCCATGAGTAATAGTGGACAGAGCCCAGGTTGAAGACACAGTAACCAAGGATGGCACAGGTTAACTATCCTAAGAATTTCAGGTGATGAGCAGGAAAAATTATTCTCACTAGTTTTTTGCTCACCTCATTGCAAGGTGAAGTTGTTTCAAAGCTGTTGGCAGATGCCTTTGGAGTTAGACTGATGGGTTCAAATTCCAGGTCTGCTGCTGCTTGGCTTTATGGTTTGTGGTAAGCTATTTAACTTCTTTGAGCTACAATTTCCTCACCCCAAAAATGGGGATGATAATTATGCCTGCTTTACAGGCGTGTTGTAAAGAAGATTACATGGAAATAGTGTAAGAAAAGTGCCTGTCACTGCCCTGGAATATTACAAATGCTCCATAAATTATAGCCATTATTATGTTGATAATGATTTTCAAAATAAAAGGGGGGAAGTGCTGTAAAGTGAAGAAAATTAGCTTACTCATTTGGACTAAATCTTCAGCCTAACACTTAAAATATCACTTAATCTCTCTGGACCTATTAAATGAGGATCATTTTGTTTGACCCATTCACAGGTTTGGGGAATCTTAATCTTAGGTCTCGTTGGACTTCCTTTTCTCTGCAACATCAAGATGTAGCTCCAGAAGATGTGAAGGACCACAGCATTTTAATCCAGGGGTCAGGATTGGTCTGAATCTGTTTATAAGACAAATTCAGGGATTTTTTTTTTTTTAATTTGATGGGACGTTGTTTGAGCTCCTCTTCAAAAGAACAAATTATAAACATCTGCTACTATTGTTTATGCTTTTAAAATGTTAATGTTCTATGTAAAGAGTGAAAAGGGAACTTCTAGTCCTACGTGTTTTTCTAACAGTTTTGTAATAAGTATAACAGTGAATTGTGTTTATAGACTTAACTAATAATAAAAAAGAGAAAAACAACCATGTATTGAGTGCCTGCTCTGTGCCAGGCGTGTCACAGTCCTCTTCTGAGGATTGTTGCATTCCCATTTTACAGAGGGGAAATCTGAGGCTCTGAGAGGTTAAGTCCTTTCTGAAATCCCTGCTGGCAATTGGTGGAGTCAAGGTTGGGATGCAGATCTGTCTGACTCCAAGGCCCTTGCTCTATTCAGTCCACTTTATTGCCTCCCGACTCAGCTGCATTTGCTTGACTTTAATGTGGACCCAATAGAAACAGCCTCACATTTTTCTTAGGCTACTTAGATCCTACGAAGGATCCTTGCTCTCATCTTTGGAGTGGCTTGCTGCTTCAGCTCTGGGTCCAAATGATAGAAACTCTCTGTGCATATGTCAGTTATTTCAAGATGCTGAGTGTGAAAATTTTAATCAAGTCTTTCAGGGGAAGATCACATCTGGAAACAGTTATCCAGATGTTGTATACCACTTTGGCCAGTGTTTGCCAGACTGCTGTCCAGGTGATGAGTATAGGACACCCCTTCCATATGTGGAAGATGTTCTGGAGTGACTGAGAGCTGAGAAGTTTGTAACTACTGGGCTGTGTTCTTCCCTGGAAGGGACGTCAGGAACTTGTGTCCTCAAGACCAAGGATGTCCTGATGATTCAGAAAAATCTCTGATCTGAAGAATAAATGGCCCCATTTTCCTCGTGATCCCCAGCACTGTACCCTGAAAGAGGGGTTGGGGAGTAGTCTGCACAACTGCAACGCTATGGGCACCTGCCCCCGACAGCTTCAGTTTGGGACTTTGTTTATGGGTTGCTTTCTTTTCTTCCAAGCCTCTATGGAGAAAGCTCTGAGTCTCAGAGCTGCCTTAGAGAGAAAAACTGCAGAATTACAGAGTTATTGCTACTGGGAGATAGAGGCATGGAGAAGATCCTCCATATGATGTCCAGATTTTTAAAGAGCTAGAATCACCATCTGCAAGTGGGAGGGCTCCCTGTGATTCACACAGCTCTGTGTGACGAAAAATGACACAAGTTCTAATCAAACTTTATGGTTTGTTTTATATCACACAGCCTTTTTGTTTTGATCTCAGTGTTCATTGCTGCTATTGTCAATTGAAGCCACCCTATCATAAGGAAGCAATATGGCATCAGTCAAAAAGGGTAAAAAGCATAGATGTGGAAGTTAAACTATCTGCATTCAAATCTATTTCTTTCTACCTGTGTGACCTGGGATGAGTTAACCTTAGTCTCTCTAAGCTTCTGTTTTCTCCCCTGAAAAATGGTAACATGACAGTAATATCAAACTCCATAGGACTGCTATGAGGATCTAAGGAGATGATGCAAGTAAAGCACTTAGCACAATGTAAATACTGAATGGACGTCATTATTGTGGTGCTGGCTGCTGATGGCCATTTGTTCTAAGAAAACTTGATGTCTTCCTGTTAGCTGGAAGATGAATGGCAGGTGTTGGGGTCACTTGTATTTAAACTCAATTGGCTAATGATTTGGGCCAGAGAAGGGAAAGGCTGACTGGGAGGGACTGAGATCCAGCTGATGCTATTCATATTCTCACTAGCAGACGCAATTTGTAATCTGGCCCAGGCAGCTTGATTCAAAATCAGCCTCTCCACAGGAATGTCACACATGCAAATGAGGATTTTGATGGTCCTTGTAAAATAACCTCTAGTTTAGTCTGCACAGCCTTGCCATTTAAGAGCCAAAGTCCCCAAGGTGGGCCAAATTCACTGCACAATTGCTCTAGTCTGATGCCAGCCTCGGGAACCACAGAGGCAAGTTTTCCACCTTCCAGTCTTGGAGGATGCTCTCAGCATTGCTATTGAGTGAGAGAGCCCTGTGGTTGGTTATTTCCGAGCAGAGGGAGCCACGCAATACTTAGGCTGGGAAACAAAAGCGAGCCCTCATTAGCCCACACCGTCTAGTAATATGTTCAAGCAAAAATGTCAGTTTAACCTTTAAGGAGGAGAATCTGTGGTCTGTAAAACCAGTAGGACCCTTTCAAGGTCTACCTATATGCAAACTTTTCTTGATACATTCAACATTTTGGATCAGGATTATATGCTTGTAATTATTCACTTACTCCCTGAAAACCTTTATTTATTTTTAATTTTTTTCCAGAAAAGTAAAATAGTTGCGCTCTTGGAAATATTTAAGTATAATTTTGCTTTGTTTTATCTGATACATCTGGATTAATTTAGCCCCAGGCAAAGATCCATTTGCATCAAACAAAACAAAACTGCTGCCTTCAAACCATATTTTTGACTAAAAATTTCCACCTTAAGGCAAAGGATGTTTATATAGTATGATACAGAGGAGACTCATACTCTGTCTTCTTGGATGATACCTTTGTATTTACTTCTTTCTTCCTCTCCCTCAAATGTGGGCCTATCCCAAGGGTCTGTCCTTGGTCCTCTTTCCCAATCTTATGATGCTCCTGACCGCAGAGATCTTAGTCACCTCTATTGCTTTGCCTGTTACCTCTGCTCAGGTGCCATCCAAACAGTGACGCTAAGAAAAAAAATGAATGATCTCTGCTTCAAATGTATCAAGCCCACAGGATGTTCAAATAGAAAAGTCCAGCAGATGCATGAAGAGACACTCTTAAGCAAAAGCTTTTTCTCTTGCCTATAATCATGCCTTGAAAAAGCTCCTGTTTTAATAAATCATGGGCCATATCTTTTTGCCAGAAAGGCTGATGAAGCAGGTCTATTTTTCTAACTTCTTCTTTTCCCTAGCCTGTGGGGTCTCCCATTTCATGCTTCTGTTTATCCAAGTTTTATTTACAATATCCTAATAAATCTTTGTGCTCTGGGATCATGTGGACATGAAGACGGTTTCAGGGGTTACCCATGAGTGTTGTAATGTTACGAACCATATGGCAACACTTTACTGTTGAGGACACAGGGATCTCACTGTGTGAGACTGAAATCAGGTTTCTTGCTCTTGACTTAAGGAAAGAGATTCAGACAGAGGACCAGATGGAGTCTTACACAGGCCCTGTCCAAACCACCACTGGGCTAGGAACAGTGAAAAATGCCCATGCTATCCTTTCTTCACTTGGATGGTGACAGGTAGGAAGCAAATTACTTCCATAATAAAAGTGTAAGTAAAAATTCTTATTGTCCAAATGTTCCCAAGTCTCATCTGCCTGCAGGTATAAATGAAGTCACATCAGTGTCACTTCCTTAGCCTCCTTCTAAAACCCTACCCACACTGTTTTGGGGAGTCTCCAGGACTGTCCTGCATGGGTTAATATTTTGATATTATTCCATCGGGACATACATTTGGTATATATTGCTTTGTTATCTCCTTTTTCACTTAGTGTACTATGAACTTTCTCTTATGGGTAGATATTTTTCTATAAAATGACTTCAAAAAAAATTGTTTTTAATTGAAGTATAGTTGATTTACAATGTTTTAATTTCTGCTGTACAGCAAAATGACTTAGTTATACACACATACATATGTTCTTTTCCATTATGGTTTATCCCAGGATATTGATTATAGTTCTCTGTACTGTACAGTAGGACCTTGTTGTTTGTCCATTCTATATGTAATAGCTTGCATCTACTAACCCCAAACTCCCACTCTGTCCTTCCCCCACCCCTCTCCCCGCTTGGCAACCACAATGTTCTTTATGTCTGTGAGTCTGTTTCTGTTTTGTAGGTAGGTTCATTACTTCCATATTTTAGTTTCCACATATAAGTGATATCACATGATATTTGTCTTTCTATGTCTGACTTACTTCACTAGTATGATAATCTCTAAGTTCATCCATGTTGCTGCAAATGGTATTATTTCATTCTTTTTTATGGCTGAGTAGTAGTCCATTGTATATATGTACCACATCTTCTTTATCCATTCTTCTGTTGATGGACCTTTAGGTTATTTCCATGTCTTGGCTATTGTGAATAGTGCTGCTATGAACATAGGGATGCACGTATCTTTTTGAATTATAGTTTTGTCCAGATATATGCCCAGGAGTAGGATTGTTGGATTATATGGTAATTCTATTTTTAGTTTTTGGAGGAACCTCCGTACTGTTTTCCATAGTGGCTGCACCAACTTACATTCCCACCAACAGTGTAGGAGGGTTCCCTTTTCTCCACATCTTTTCCAGCATTTGTTTTTTGTAGACTTTTTGACGATGGTCATTCTGACTGGTGTGAGGTGATACCTCATTGTAGTTTTGATTTGCATTTCTCTGATAATTAGCAATATTGAGCATCTTTTCATGTGCCTGTGGGCCATTTGTATGTCTTCTTTGGAGAAATATCTATTTAGGTCTTATGCCCATTTTTTGATTGGGTTATTTGGTTTTTTGTTGTTGTTGTTGAGTTGTATGAGCTGTTTGTATATTTTGGAAGTTAAGCCTTTGTTGATTGCATTGTTTGTAAATATTTTCTCCCATTCCATAGGTTGTCTTTTCATTTTGTTTATGGTTTCCTTTGCTGTATAAAAGCTTGTAAGTTTGATTAGGTCCCATTTGTTTATTTTTCCTTTTATTCCTATTGCCTTGGGACACTGATCTAACAAAACATTGGTATGATTTATGTCAGAGAATGTTTTTTCTATGATCTCTTCTAGGAGTTTTATGGTGTCTTGTCTTATATTTAAGTCCTTAAGCCATTTTGAGTTTATTTTTGTGCATGGTGTGAGGGTGTGTTCTGACTTCATTGATTTACATGCAGCTGTCCAACTTTCCCAGCACCACTTGCTGAAGAGACTTTTTCCCATTTTATATTCTTGCCTCCTTTGTTGAAGATTAATTGACTGTACGTGTGTGGGTTTATTTCTGGGCTTCTCTATTCTGTTCCATTGATCCGTATGTCTGTTTTTGTGCCAGTACCACAGTGTTTTGATTACTGTAGCTTTGTAGTATTGTCTGAAGTCTGGGAGGGTTATGCCTTCTGCTTTGTATTACATTTTTAATGATTATATAGTATTCCATCATATGGCTAATTTATTTTAACCAGTCCTCTATTGTTGTATATTTACTACCGATAATAAATAATTCTGTGGTGATTGTCTTTGCACACACATCTTTGCACACATCTCTAATTATTGTCCTGAAATAATTTCTGGGCATGGAATTGCTTGGCTGAGGCTGTGCTCATCATAAAGGGTTAATTCTATTATTATTAATAAGTCATGATAATGATATCAAGTACTACTAAATATTGGGCTAATAGGAGGTAATTCCTCTGGAGAGAGCTCTTGAAAACAAAAATACAACACTTACAGTCTCTAAAAAAAAAGAAAAAATGCATTTTAAGAAACAAAGAACCATTCCAATGTGATCAATACAAAGGAATAATTTTGAATTTCTGAAACCCCTTTATAATCTGACATTTTTGTTTCCTAAAATTTAAATTAGGTACAGTATTTTTATGTAGGAGTAGTAAACATTTCTTCAAAGGACAATAATGTTTAAATTGTTTATTAGTGATATTTATCATCAATAAATCATGCAAATCTGGACAGATATTTTCACTTTATGTGAAAGCTCAGCATCCTAAAGTTTGTTAATTCTCTACTAGAGAGATTTTAAAATTCCAGAGGTCCATAATGGATTAAGTGGAATGTATGACTTGTATACTTAACTAGATTTTACGAGAAAGGAGTTGTCATCAATATATTTTGACCAAGTGTCTTATTAAAGACACCACCAAGAATGGAGCTTGGAAGCAAGGGCAGCCCAGACACTGCTGGCAGCTCCATCATTCTGTACTTTAATAACTCATTGGCAACAGGATGAAGTAGTTTATGTTCCAGACTTTGCCTCCTGGTATCTAGATTTTTATAGGTGTTTTGACTGAGGTGTACCGGAGGCATTTTTTTGGCCGCTGATTTCTATTCCAGATTGTGGGATGTGAATAATTTGGTAAATTAACATCAATAGGTTAGACTGTTCTTTGTTACCAAATGCCCCTGGGCTGCCTGTTCCACTGGATGGTCACATTAATTTGCAACCGCAGGAGGATGGCTGCTGGGCACGCACACCCAAGTTAAATTTTCTTTTGCAGGTTTTCCCCCTAGTTTGGATGTTCAGGTAGCCACTGAAGTCTGAGGCAGCTCTCTCTTGTGCATTCATAGTTCTGGCTAAACCTTGGGCTTCCAAAACTAATATCAGGGAGGAAAGATCCAAACTTAGTGCTTTTGTGGCTTTTTTTTCCCCCCTGGGGCCAGCTTTCAGCCGTGATTCCAATGATCAGTCTGTACTCCTAGTTATATACTAAATGCATAAACTGTGTGTGCTACAAATGATGTTTTTCTAGCCTGTCCGTATAGCCTATTAAACCAGAGTTGGCAGTTTTCCATCCCTTAGGAGAAGCATTTGGCATAAATAATATTGTCATTTGGGGAGGCTAGACATGGTTTGAAGAAGTGACCTTGTATAAATATTGTCTGAGGTATGACTGAGGCTAAATTATATGACAGGGAGCTAGTATAGTCTGGGTTCTGGGCCCTCCTGGTAATGAAGTTGCTTCTTGTAGTAATGGAACCATTTGAATTGGAAATGTAATCAAATACATCAGAGGCTATTAAAAAACACAGAAGCCAGGCTATTTATGAAGCCCCAGGGTCCAGAGGATGGCAAAAGGGTACTGGAATTTCTTTGTCATTCAAATGGCTTTGTCTTTTTAAGAGACAAGTTGTCCTAGAAAGTGCCTTTTGCCCTTGCCATGGAACTTCTCTCAGTGCTGAGACGCCAGAGCGTGCCAGACGTTAGCTGATCCTCCATGCAAGTTTGGGGCGAGCTGTGGGCACTGAGCACCGTGTTGCTGGCTGTTTGTGGGTGACCTCGTGTGTCAGCACAACACAGCCCTCCAAGACAGCTACTTTCCATTCTGCGTGCAAAAATCCTACTTTAGGGTTTTGTTCCTCTTTTTTGGCCTGTGTTACTCTAATGGCCTCCTAATTATACAGAACTTCCCTTCCCTTTCTCTTCCTTCAGTTAATTGATTTGCCAGATCTGTCTTTCAAAAGCATGGTTTTATTTTCATCAGTCCATCAATTTATCCATTCATTCAACAAATATTTATAGAGTGCCAACTGTGTGTCAAGCACTTTGCTCCCTGCTATAATAAGATTTATAGTCTAATGAGGGAGAGAGACATTTGACAAAGAATTCCAGTACTCGATATACAATTATAAATTAGTGTGAGCATTCTGTAGGAAAGAAGGAAGATTCTTTGATAGTACATATAAAACTAACGAACCTCATCTCAACTGAGGGGTCAGGAAGGCTCCTTTGAGGAAATGATGATTAGGTTGCTGTGTGAGCATGTGTAGGTGTAGGTCTCAACTAGGCAAAGGAGGGGGCTGGGGAGTGGGGGCAGGTTGGGCTGGGGCGTGTTTTCCAAACAGAGTAGCAGGCCATGGCAGGGGGAAGCGTGGTGCCATTGGAGGAATGGAGAAAAGGTCATTGTGGCTGGAACAGGAGAGTGAGGGCCACAGGAAGAGGGATATGTAAGCGGTGTTAAGAATAGTGGTCTCTGTCTACCAGCAGTGGGAAGCCATTGAGGAGCCTTTGAGCAGGCTGTGATTTGATTGGATTTGCATTTTGAAAAGACCACTTGGGCTGCAGTGGGGAGAATTAATTGGCAGTGGGCAAAGAGCTCAGGAAGGAGAGATCATTTAGCAGTGGAGATGAGAAATAGACAGGTTTGAGCATTGTCTATGTGGGGGAAAAACCCACAGGGTTTGATGATAGATTGGACTCAAGGGAAAGGGATCATCAAGGATGACTGTGAAGCTCTAATTTGTGCAGCTGGATCGGTTGAGCTGCCACTTGCTGAGTGAGGGATCACGGAAAAAGAGGACTGAAATCATGAACAAATGTGACCTTGAACTGGGAAAAACTTGATGATTTTCAAGGAATAGCATGGGGGATAGCAGTAGGAGATGAAGTCAGAGATGTGATTGGAGAAGGTAGCCAATGTAGGTCACCAGAAAAGGATTTTACCTTTCAACTGAGTGATATGGGATGCTATTGGAGGGTTCTGAGCAGAGGAATTACATGGTCTGACTTACATTTTTGAAAGACTACTTCTATATAGAGAAGAGACTCTAGGAGGACAAGACCAACGTCAAGGAGATCAGATGGGTGACAGTACAGTAATCCAAGTGGAAGGTGGTGGAGGTGACTTACTTCAGGTCAGTAGCTGAGAAGGTGATGAGAAGTGCTTAGAACCTGGACAGATTTTTAATACAGAACCAGCAGCATTATCTGATGGATTGGGTGTAGTGAGCAAGAAGAGAGGAGTGAAGGATAACTCCAAGACTTTTGGCTTGAGCTATTAAAAAGATGGATTGCCACTCACTAAGATGTAGAAGACTACCGGAGATTAAGGAGTTTGATTTTGAATATTAGGTTTGAGATCCTTATTAGATAACCAACTTGAAAGCGTGAGTAGGCTGTTGGACATATGGGTTAAAGTTTAAAGGAGAGATCCAAAAGAAACATATAAATTTGTTTATGTTTGGGGTGTAGATAGAGGATACTCAAACGAATGAGAAAGGATGAGTTCGACAAAGGGATTAAGATAGAGAAGAGGAACACTATGTTTAGAAGCTAAGCATAAAGAAGATAATTCTAGTTAGTACTCAAGGTTGATATCAGCAGTAACAAGACATAGCGACATCACATACCCCTTGATATGATGCACTGAGAAGAGTATGACATCACTTCTGTGGCATTTTTGCCAAAAAATACATAATCTCAGTCTAACCATGAGAAAACATCAGACAAATCCAAACTGAGAGACATTCTGCAAAATAACTGACCAGTACTCTTCAAAAGTGAAAGACAATGAATGACTGAGAAACTGTCACAGATTAAAGGAAACTAACAAGTCATGACAACTAAATACAATGTGGGATCCCAAATTGGATCCTGGAGCAGAAGAAGGATGTCAGTAGGAAAACTGTTGAAATTCAAATGTAGACTGTGGTTTAGTTAGTAGTATTGTACCAATATTATTTTCCTGGTTTTGATCATCGGATATGGTTATATAAGACGGTTTATGTGGTTATATAAACCATTAAGGAAGCTGGTTTAAAGAAATGGAGGAATTTTCTGTTTTATTTTTGCAACTTGTCTGAAAGTCTAAAATTATTACACAAGAAAAAGTTAAAGAAAATTAAGTGCATGGCTTTCAGGTGCATGCCCCCCAAGGATGCGGCTGCCCTCACAGCCAGCATAGAGATGCCGGAGAAGTAGGCAGGGCCATCCTGTAGCGTCTTTAGATTGCGTTAAAGGCTTTGGACTTTCCTCTAAGAGCCAGTGAAGGATTAGGCAGGGAATTTGGAGGAAGATGGGAAACTAGACATGTTTGTTTTAGGCAAAAAGAGAGAGGAAAACAGAATAAATACTGGGTTAGGCCCAGATTCAGGCAAACACCCAGTTACTCTCAATTATTCATCCTGTTCTGCAAACAGAATTGACCATGAGTTAGTTCATGACTCACAAGGGTGTTAGCACATTGTAACGTCTGGCTGGGAAGATTGCTCAAATCCCAAAGGATTATCCTTGAGGAGCCTTGCAGCGTCCTGTTTTCTCCTGGCACTCCTACAGTTCAGGCATAACTGTGGAGGGGATTTTAAGCTCGTAGGCCTGAGAGGTGAACTGTGTGTGCGTTACATCTGACCCTGCCTGTCTGGAATGATTCCAGAACAAAGAGTGCAGCTGGATTGAGATACCAACCTGCAGTGAGTGAGGAAATGGCCCGCTAGAAATGAGGGGACAGCCTCCTTCTGCGCCCTTCTCTGCCAGCACTGCTGGGGGAGGGGTGGTGGCAAAGTGGGGGGGTGGTGGGGGGGCGTAGTAAAGATTTCATCACATCACAGTTCCCAAGAGGGGTGTAGAGCCGTTGGAGATGGTGACTGGGAAGTGCTAATTGTAAAATTATATGTTAAACACTAGCCAAGGGGAAATTGTGAAAGTGGTTCATGTAGAAGATAGAAGGGTTCCCCGAAGCTGGAGAGTCTGTGCCTCTGCCCAAAGAAGGGGTGAACCATGGAAAAAGGTGCCATTTGAGTCCCTGCGGTCCTCTGGGGATGGGCTGAGAATCAGGAGACTCCCTGGAGTCTAGGCTTTGATCACCTCCCACCTCCAGCTTGCCCTCATTTTCTGGCCTGGCGCGAAACTGCATTTCAGCCCCGAAGCCTAGCTCTGCTCTCAGAAACTCCAAAAGCATGCAGTCTAACATTCTGAAGCTCAAATCCTACAAAATGTTATTACTAACAGTAGGTGTCGGTTTCTGAATACTTATACTCCATGCTAGGCTCTTTATATAATTGTTCCTAATGCTTTCAACAACCCCTCCAAGTAGTTATTATGATCCGCATTTTACGGGGGATATTCTTGGTGAGGACACAGAGGCGCGGCTTGTCTGAGTAAGTGGGTGAACCAGGATTTGAACCCAGGTCTTGCTCGCCAGTATTGAACGAGCCCATGGTGCTGGGAGTGAGGAATCCTCCAGGAAGTGACATGACTGGCACTGACCATCACCCCCGGGAGCCCAACTTTATAGACACATACCAATGTGCCAGATTTCAGGAAATTTCACTGGGGAGGTGGAATCAGCAGCCCATGACTCATCAGGCTGAATTCAGGGGAGGCTGCCTGTTGGGGCTGCTGCAGTCAGTTTATAGTTACTGAGGTCTGTGAAGAGTGAGGGGGAAGGGCATGAAGAGTCATGACCGGCACACCTGGGCTCCTGATGTTGGAAAATCATGAGGATGTTCTGTCAGTGTTGGCCTGCAGCTACATTTCTGGCTTAAATTTGGGGTGGGCCTTGAAAGTGGAAAGAACACATCATATTGAGAGTCTGACAGTGAGCGAGGTCCAGGGTGCTAGCTGGCTCTTTGCCACAGACTTGACACGTGAAGAGGAGCAGAGAAGCTTTCTCATTACCATTAAAGTCTGTCATGTGCTCTGGGCATCCCACAGAGGAAAGGTAGCCAGGCCTCAACCCCACTCCCTGGAGCAACCCTTTTGATGCAGAATTATAGAGGAGCCCAGGCCCACGAAAGACACTGTGTCACGACCTACCACATTGATTAAACAGATTCGCTATGGGCTATTTTCATAAGTGCAAGCAATGGGGCAAGAGCATTTTGCATGTTGGAGACATTTTAAGATGTCAGCATTTCCCGGAAAAAATAAAGGAGGAAAAAAGAAAAGTCAGTTCTCATGGTAGGTGTTGAGAAGAAGGAGTTGAGAAATCTCCATCGCACTATTCGTTAGGTCAGAACCCTGCCTTTGCCTTGTTTTATCTCCACTGTTGTCCTCCTCAGCTTTCATTCCCTTTTGTTCTCTTGCTGCTCTGCTTTTGCACATTTTCTCCTTCTCCCCGGCACAGCCCCTGCCTTATCCCTCTCCCTACTCCCCATCACCTGAGTAGCTCCTACTTTTCCTTCACAACACCGCTCAGTATCTTCCTGGGATGTCTTCCCCGCCCACCTGAGCTTAGGTAGGAGCCATCCCTGTGCATCCTGTGAATTCTTCTAGCCAAACACTCACCCTTTTGTTTCGTTAGCTCCTCCAAAGCAGGGACTGAATCATCGTTCCCGGCTCTTCATGTGCTAGCCTTCAGGGATACGCAAGAACAAGGAAGTAAGGACATCCAGCTGTAGACGTAGACTAGATACGAATGCGCCGCTGGCTGCTCCCCTGGGTTCCTTGTCGCTTCAACCCCCATCAGCCATCTTTGACTCTTCTTTCCCCCATTTCCTTTATTCAGTCACCCACTAAGTCCTATCCATTCAAACAGTAAGATTAAGCCCTTAATATATGTTAGGTATTGTCAAAAGTACTATACATGTATTTCCATCAAGTCTCACAACAAATTTATAAGGTGGATGCTGTCATACTGTTGCTTTACAGATGAGGAAATTGAGGCAAAAGTGATTAAGTAATTTGCCTGAAGGCACACAGCTAAAAAGTGCTGGAACTAGGATTGGAACCCAGGTAGTCTGTCTTCCAAGCCCTAAATCCTAAATTTGTCTCAGTCCTCAAAGGCCACCATGATGTCATTTCCCCCTGCACTCCATTCCCTATAATGCAGCCAGAGCAGTTGTTCTAAATGAACTGTCTTTAAAACCCTCCATAACTCCCTATTTCCCTCCAAAGTCTAAACTTCTTAAGGCAACAGACAAGACCCTTCCCCCATCTGCCCCTGCGCACCTTCCAGACTTGTCTCCTGCCACTCCCCACCTCAGCTCCTGTGCCCAGGATTTTTGTGTATGGAACACTGTGGCCTCCTCCTCTCTCTGCCTGGCTAATCCCCTCTTGCCCTCAGGTCTCAGCTTAGAGGTAACTTCTTCCAGGAAGCACTCCTTGACCCCCTGATTGTTAGTGCTGCCACAGCATCCCGTGTTTACCCCTTTGCAGCAACTATGGTACCTTTAGAGAGCCTGCTCCATTCCTCTGTCTCCTCCACCAGCTGTAAGCTACATAAATACAAATATTGGGTCTTGTTTTCGGTGAATCCCCCAGGAATAGCACAGTATTCAATAAACATTTGTTAAATGAAGGAATTAAGGGATGACTTCTAAGTCACAGTTCTGACCTTGGCTGATTCTGTGGAGGTCCGTATCCCTGCCTCTTCCCACCTTAAACAATGTACAAAATTGCCAGATTCACGAGTGAAGATGGTATTAAAGGGCAGATGACATGGAAGAGGGAACCACAAAGGGAAGCAGCCACTCTCCCTATAACACAATATCAACTTCTACTTCCCAGGGGATACAGAAGCCTTCCCGGGACCTTTTGCTTAAGAGTCTCTGGCTTTAAATCAAATCCCCTGCACCTGTCCACCAGCTAGAGTGCTGTGTGAGAGGTCAGACTACCTGCAGCTCCTTCCAGGTGTCAGCACTACTCATGTACTGGCTTTTGGACTTGGATATAGCTTTATTAAACCTCATTTTACTCATCTGGAAAAGATTACCTGGGTTTCAGTTTCTGGCAGTATAACAGATTACATACACTGAATGACACTTCCAACTAAAGCAACTAAAATGGAAGAAGAAAAAAAAAGTGTCTTTTTTTTTTTTTTTTTTTTTTTAAAGCATACTGTTAAAGTGTCTTGAGAGTAAAGAATCTGTGAATCCCAAAAGGGAAGTAAGAGCAGGAATCCAGAAGTCACTGAGAAACAAGGAGATTTTCACCCTAAGGTTTTCTGCCTGGGCCAGGGAACTTCTACTTTGATGGATGTACAGGACTCAAGAAGTAGGAGATAAAGCCTACTTGCCTAACGTGGAGATTGAATAAGACACTCTAGCACGAGCTGCCGCACAGAGAGAGAGCGCAAGGGGACCTGCCTGCACTGACCTGGTTACTGGGTGAAGGGACTAAACAGCTTCTCTGCCGCAGATTATATAATCACAGCTGAGCTCTCGTAAGGATCTGTCAGGCTGAATTCATGCACCTTCGGGGTCAAAAACAACTTTAAGTGAAGAATTCAACTTCAGATAGTACCAGACTAGTACCCCCCAGGAGACTGGCAGAAGCAATTTGAATCTTCTGAAGAGGAACTCACCTTCAACCCAAGACTTAATTTTTTCAGATCAAGTTACAAGGAAAATGAGCAGCTCACAATAAAATAAAACCCTAAAAAACACACTAGGAAAACAGGACACTATGAATGAGGGGAAAAAAAAGAGACAGCAGAAATAAAACTTCAGTTATGAAAAGATTTCCTAGATAAAAAGACGGCATGATGAAGAACTTTCTACCAATAAATTTGAAAACTTAGATGAAATGGATTGAATCCTAGAAAAACATAACAGAAAAACTGACTCAAACAGTAGAAGATCTGAATAGTTCTATAATAGTTTTTAAAAATGAATTAATAATTTAAAATCTTTCCACACACAAAAACAAAACAAAACAAAAAAAGAGCTGCCAGGCTCATATGACTCAGAAAAAGGCATTTGATAAAATTTAACACCAATTCATGATTAAAAAAAAAAAACAATGAAAAGGAGATTTATCTAACCTGGAAAATGGTGTCCATAAAAATCTTTACAGAAAATATTATAATTTTTAAGGAAAACATTAAAACACTGAAAACATTCTATTTAAGATCCAAAAAGGGAAGCCGATTAGATATTCAATATTTTACTAGAACGGTCAATCACATTCAATATATCATTCATGCTCAGTAAAATCAAAATGTATTTAAAAATAATAATAATTTATGGAAACACCAAAATATATGTAGGAACAAATCTAAGAAGAAAATGTGAAAGTGCTTTGTGGAGAAAGTTATAGAACTTTATTGAAGGAGATTAAAGAAGACCTAAATAAATGGAGCCATACAGCAGATTTTTCAGAAGCTTCAATAGCTTACAAATCAATAAATACAGAGATTCAATAGAAATCCAGTCAATATTCTCTCAGAGGTTTTCCTGGAACTTGACAAAATGATACTAGAATTTTTCTGGAAGAACAGAAGGGCTAGAATAGCCAGTAGTCTCTGGAAGAAGAAATGCTAGGGAACTTGCCCTACCAGATAAATAGCAAGACCTGATAAAGCTACGGGAATTAAATCAATGTGGTATTTGTACAGGAACAGATCAACAGGCCAGTGGAACAGAATAGAGGGCCCCAAACAAACATGTATATATGGAAACTTGAAATAAGACAAGGTAGCCATTGTGGATAGCATGGAGGTGACAAATGGTGCTGGGACAATTGGTTATCCATATGGAAGAACCTGAAATCAGATCCCAACTTACCCTGCACACAAACATCAAGTTCAAATGGAATAAAGACTTAAATATGAAAGGCAAAGGTATAAAACTTTTAGAAGGCAAATTAGGAGAATATTTTTATGATATTCTAAGGGTAAAGGAGGATTTTTCTAAGCCAAAATATGAAAACATAAACCATAAAGAAAAACTGAAAAATTCAGTTCTATTAAATGTCTGTCAAAAGACACCATGTAGAGAGTAAAAAGAAGTAATAAAGATGAAGAAGGTATTTCAACACATAAAATCAAATATCAAAAAGGACTAGTATCCAGGGCTTCCCTGGTGGCACAGTGGTTAAGAATCCACCTGCCATTGTAGGGGAGATGGGTTCAAGCTCTGGTCCGGGAAGATCCCACATGCTGCGGAGCAACTAATCCCGTGGGCCACAGCCCCTGAGCCTGCGCTCTAGAGCCTGTGAGCCACAACTAAAGAAAGCCCATGCGCAGCAAAGAAGACCCAATGCAGCCAAAATAAATAAATAAATAAATAAATAAATAAATAAATTAGTTAGTTAAAAAAAGGACTAGTATCCAGAATACATGAAAAATTCCTACTATCAGTAAGAAAAAGACAGTCCAATAGAAAAAACAGACAAAAATAGGCATTTCATGAGACGTGCCTCAACTTCACTAGTGCTCATCCTTTTTTAGTAATCAAGGAAATATATACATTAAAATTACAATTTCCTACTCACTGGATGGGTGAAAATTTTAATTCTGATAAATCCAGATGGCAAGTCCATGGATTAATGAGACCTCTAATCCACTGTTAGCAGAATGTAATAACTTGGTGTAAACATTTAAAAAATACTTTGGCATTACCTGGTAAAGTTAAAATGTGCATATCCTGAAACCATCCATTATACTTCTGAGTATGTAGCCTAGAGAAACTCCACCTATGTGCATTAAAAGACACATAGAAGGGGACTTCCCTGGTGGCGCAGTGGTTAAGAATCCGCCTGCCAATGCAGGGTTCGATCCCTTGTCCGGGAAGATCCCACATGCCGCGGAGCAACTAAGCCCATGCTCCACAACTGCTGAGCCTGTGCTCTAGAGCCCGTGAGCCACAACTACTGAGCCTGCATGCCACAACTACTGAAGCCTGTGTGCCCTAGGGCCTGCGAGCTGCAACTACTGAGCCTGCGTGCTGCAACTACTGAAGCCCGAGCGCCTAGAGCCTGTGCTCTGCAACAAGAGAAGCCACAACAATGAGAAGCCCATGCACCGCAACGAAGAGTAACCCTTGCTTGCCACAAGTAGAGAAAGCCCACGCACAGCAATAAAGACCCAAGGCAGCCAAAAAAAAAAAAAAAAAAAAAAGACACATAGAAGAATGTCCTAGTAGCATTGCTCATGATAGCTCCAATTGGTAATACTCCAAATGTCCGTAAAGAGTAGAATAGATAGATTGTGGTTTATTTATACAATGGAAAATTACATAGTGGAGAAAATGATTGAACTACTATAACGTGTATCAATATGGATGAATCTCAAAAAACATAATGATGATAACAAAAGTAATGAAAAACATAAAGAAAAACATAAAATAAGCTATTAAGACTACAGATGGCATGATTCCATTTATATAAAGAACAAAAGTTGGCAAAACCAAGTATTATACCCTAAGAGATGCATACGTAGTTGGTAAATTATAAAGAAAAGCAGGACTGTGATTAATACAAAATTTAGACGCTGTTTCTCTTGCAAGGAGAGAAGGCAGTTTAGCTGGAGAGAGGTCCACAGAAACCTCTGAGATACTGGTAATGTTCTGTTCCTTATTCTGGGCAGTGGTCATACATTTCATTATTATTTAAAAATTTCTACAGATAAAATTTATTCATTTTTCTATATGATACATCCTGCAATTAAATAAAAACTTTGCGTCATGGTATTATGGCAAAGATTGAATGACACAAGACACATAAAGTGCCAAGCATATAAGAAGTGCTCAATCTAATATGTGTGTAAATTTTAAAAAATAGAATAAAATAATTCTTTCCTGAGGCCTGACAAGGGCGGGGCAAGAAGGCACAGAGGAGTAGGCTGTGGACAGCAGGACAGTCTCATGGGCCCCAAGTAAGGATGCAGAGACTCGGACATTGGCTGGAGCTCATCCAGTCCTTGAGGAATCTGCCAAGCGAAGCAGGCAGACACATTCCAGAGGATGGCATGTTTACAACCTCTTGGCCCGACACCACTGCCATAAAAGCAGCCAGCCCAAATCCCTATCTTCTTATCTACAGATGAGCCCCAGGACATTATACCCTTCCTGGGAGAAAATACTGTTTTCTAAGAGAAGATGACCTGCATTTTCTACAACTCCTCTCCACCCACCAGCCCTGTAGAGATTTCACAGGGAATGATGTGACCACCAGACAATGCTTATCCACCTCACCCCTGCCCATGGGTGGAGGGTCTCTAACACGCTGGCTGGAGGCCAGGTCTCACGGGGGGGCCCTCAAGGTCTTTTAATAAACCTTCACTGAGCGTTGATAACTGCAAGACACTTTGCTGGATGTATGGTGTTATGGGTTGAATTGTGTCCCCTCCACTATGTTTCAGTCCTAATCCCAGTCCCTGTGAATGCGACCTTATTTGAAAATAGGGTCTTTGCATGTGATCAAGTTAAGATGAGGTCATTTGGGAGGGCCCTAATCCAAAGTGACTGGCTCCTTATAAAAGGGAAATTTGGACACAGAGACCAGGCACACAGGGAGAACGCCATGTGAAGATTAGTGTTCTGCTGTCGCAAGCCAAGAAACTACCAGAAGCTGGGAGAGAGGCCTGGAGCAGATCCTCCCTTTGTGCCTTCAGGGAAGCATGGCCCTGCCCACACCTTGATCCCAGACTTCTAGCCTCCAGAACTGTGAGACATTTCTGTTGTTTAAGCCACCCAATTGTGTTAACAATATTTTGGCAACCCTAGGAAACTAATACAAATGAGCAGACATAGAAATGAAAAAGATAGGACTTCCTGCTCTCATGGAGCTCACTGTCTCCAAGGGCGTGGGAAGAAACTGTTGTATTTCAAGCAGAAAGAAATAAGTAAAATAATTAAAAAAGCAAGGAAACTGTTCTGGCTGTGCAGGCTAGAGAGTAATACAAACTGTAGAATGCAGTACAAAGCTTTACACTTTCATTTATTTATTTCTTCCACATATTCATTTATTCACAGGGGCCATCAAGTATATTGATTAATTTGGAATCAAATAAACCCAAGTTCAAATTTCAGCTCAGTTGGTTTTTAGTCATGTGATACTGGGAAATTTATATATCTTCATTAACGCTCATTTTCCCTGTCTGTGAAATGAGGATCATCATACCTACCTTGTAGAGTCATTATCTGTATTAAATAACATAATATATGGGGATCTATATATACTATATGTATATGTCATATGTATTTTATATATATATATATATATATATATATATATATATGTGTGTATATATATATATATATATATATATATATATATATATATATAAGTATCTTAGTACAGTTCCTGACACATTAGAAGTGTTTCATAAATGGAGTTGATTACCCGCAGTAGAGGAAGCAGCATTACTATTCATCCAACAGAATTTATTGTGTCTGCTATGAGTCAGACAACATGTTAGGGATACAAAAATAAGGCAATTGTTCCTGCCTTCAAGGAGCTCACAGTCAAGCTCCTTCCTGTCATGGAGACAGATATGGAAGCAAACAATTACAAAATAATAGAATAAGTACTGATAGAGGTATGTGTCAAGGGAGAGCCAAATTGGGGGTGACTCATCCTGAATGAGGGATCAGGGTAGAGGCAGAGAAGAGGTGACGCTTGAGGTGAGTTAGAAGGATGAGTAAGGGCTTGTTGAGGAGAAGGCCATTCCAAGGAGCAGGAAGGAATATGTACAAAGAAATAGAAGCATGGAAGAATAGGCAACGTTTGGAGAAGGGCAAATAGTTTGGTGCAGCTGAAGCACAGGATCCTGAGTGAGGAGGTGATCTTGGAACGATGGGCAAGGGCCACGTTGCAAAAAGCTCTATATGCCAATCTGAGGAGTTTGGACTTTATCTACAGGCAATGAGAGATTTTGAGGGATTTTTGTTTTTTAGTAATAGATGGCAAGTAGGGGTAAGATTTGCTTTTAGACATATTGCTCTAGCATTAGTATAGAGGTGAGAAAGGAGGCAGGGGAAACCAGTTAGGAGGTGATCACATTAGTCAAGACCACAAACTGAAGACTAGCACTGCGTCAGTGGTGGTGGATGAGTTCAGGAAATAGGAGATAGTGTTAACTGACATCTGTAATGCCTTGTAGCTGCCCTGCATTTCTTAAACACTCTTCCTATGCTTGGGGAATTTCCCAAGAAGCCAGAAACTCACTTTCCCAGCCTTCCTGTCAGATGGGGAATAGGCATGTGATCTAGGCTCTGCCTATTAGGACTTGGTTTTAGAAAAGGCGGATGTGAAGAAAGAGATAGCACATGGAGCCCATTCTGAAGAGGAGAGTGGGGGGACATTGTGTTTTGAGAGACAGTGGTCCCAGCCATCATTTTCTGCCCTGGAGTTTGTTGTGATCCTTGGGGCCAGTGCCAGCTGTGGCAGCAGCAGGATTTCCACTGGGCAGCCTGGCAGGGTGACTTGGGCATTATTCTTGTCTGCAAATCCTCCAAGTTGGGCCTTGGCCCCTCCTGAAGATTCTGTGTGCTACCTAATAATCTAATAAATGTTTTAAAATTTTTCTTAAAGTAGCTAGAATGGCTTCTGTAGTTTGTAACCAAGAACACAATCTGATACAAGTAGAAATAATAGGATTTAGTGATAGATTGGGGGTGAGAGGGTGAAATCTAGAACGATGCCCAGAGTTCTGTCTTGCGAGTCTAGGTGAATAGTAGTGCTGAGTGCTGGTAATTACACTTGGGAATGATGGGGGATGAGCAGCTCGGGGAAGGGAATGGGAAGGAATAGTGAGCTCAGTTTCCAACAATGCTGAGTTTGAGTTTCCTTTGGGACTTGTGGGTCATAGGCAGGGAGATATATGGATCTGAGTATTAGCAAGGAAGTCTAAAAACAGATCTTGGTCTTGTTAGAATATATTCATTCATTAAATTAATATCAGTTGAACACTTACAATGTGCTAGGCATTGGGGAAACAACTGTGAATAAGACAAGATCCCTGCTCTCATAAAATTTATAAGCTAATAGGATAAATCAAAAATAAGTAAACACATAAAGTATGATTTTGGGAGTGATAAGTGCTTACAAAGAAAAATAGAGCAGAATAAAGAGATAAAGAATGATGGTTGGGCAGTTCCCTGGCTGTCTAGTGGTTAAGACTCCACGCTTCCACTGCAGGGGGCACGGGTTCAATCCCTGGTCAGGGAACTAAGATCCCGCATGCTGCCAAAAAAAAGAGAATGATGGTTGGAGGTGGGGTTGGAACAGCTATTTCAGAAAGGGTATCCAAGAAGTCATCTCTGAGGAGGTGACATTGAAAGGAATTAGGGAGTGGGTCCTACAAAGGTTTGGGGACTAGGAGAAGCAGTCTGAGTGAAGGAAACAGCAAATGTAAAGGGAAGATAAGCTTAGGGTGTTTAAGGGACAGCAGGAAGGCCAATGTGGCCAGAGGGAAATGAGCAAGAGGAGAGTGGTAGAAGATGCTCTTGGAGAGGTGATCAGGGACTTAATCACATTGAGTTTACATTGTTGACCATGATGAGGAATTTGTTTTTTATTCTAAGTTTGATGAGAAGCCGTTAGAGGGTTCTGAGCAGCGAGAGAAATGATGCCGTGTGGAGTAGAGTCTTTGGGAAGCAAGAGTAAAAGAAGGTAGGCCAGATGCAAGGCTAGTGCAGGAATCCAGACAGGAGATGATGGTAACTTAGACTAAAGAGGTGATGGGGATGGCAGGGTGGTGAGAAATGGTTAGATGCTGGATATCTTTAGAAGGTACAACCAAGAGGACTTGCCAATGGAATTTCTGTGGATGTTAGGGGGAGAGAAATCTAAAGTGACTCTCATGCTTTTGGCCTAAGGAATTAGGTGACCAGTGGTGTGATTTAATGAGGTGGATGAGAGCGGGTTTGGGGAGCAGTGGTGCAAATCAAGTATTTTGTTTTGGACTTAAGTTGGAGATGTCTATTAGATATCAAAATGGAAAATTAGGGGCAAGAATTATCAATTTGGAAGTCATCATCTCAGAGACAGTATTTAGCCATCTCCCTTCCCTCTCCTTCCCCATAAATCCCTTCTCAAATCCCCCCTGCAGCCTTGGGGAAGCCTCCTGTCACGGGTAAGTTATGGAAGGAATCTTCATCTTTCCTCTCTGACACAATTCTTTCCCCAGGAGGTCTGTGCTGAGCCTACCACAAGTAAAATATAGAAAATAGGAAAAGCTGAAAACCAAGGCAAGACATTTTAAAGAAAAGTACATTGCATTACATTGTATTATGAATTTCAAAATTTTAAGTTGCCTGAGTATGTAACATATGTGTGCTACATGTTTTAGGATTTAAACTTCTGTGAGGTAGCAATTGTTCTCTTTTATGTCTTCTTGGGAAGCAGTTTAGAGAAGTGGTTAAGATCATTGGCCTTGGAATCCCACTTCTTGTTCCAACTTAGAAATGCATAGTCTTGGTCTAATTAGGATCTTTCAGTATCCTCATCTGTAACATGGGGATTGTAACAGAACTACAAGTTTGGGACTGTTGTGGAGGTTAAATGACTGTGTAAAGCCCTTGGAATGGTGCCCATGTTGAATGCACTCAATAACTGCTAGCTGTTAGTATTATGTATTCTGTAGGAACGTAGGCATACTGTGAACCCCACATAGGAAATGCTTAAGCAGAGGCTAAAATACTCCTATTAAAATGTTGTAGGGGAATACAGTATCGGGAGGTGGGGGGACAAGGGTGTCTGGATCTAACATTTTCTCATCTTAGATTATTTTTCATTCTATGAGATAATTCATGTGCTGCCTGAGAGCACAGTGTGTACCCGAGGACAAAGAATGAGGCTGGTGAACAGGGAACTTCTCAGACCCCTTTCAATGCCACTTCCTTTCTTGAGATGCTCACCCTCATCCCAGGTGCCAGATGATTGGTTGTGCTTCCTACTTATTTGGGTTTCCTGCTTCTCCATTCTTCCTGTCTGGTGAAGTCCCTTTGCCACATAATGCCTTTCCCTATCAACTTGAAAAATAACCCATCCTGATTCCTGATTCTTCAGGTGAGCCTTTGCTAGCCAGGTGACCATAAAGATGAATCTTTTATCCTTTCTTCTAGGCAGTATTTGCATTTTAGCAAAGGCCACTATGACGAGGTTGCAGAGGTGAGTGGCGATGGGCACACCGAACAAGGGAGGGGATTGCAGGGCCCACACTGAACAGTGTAGTGGGACTTGGACAGGTCCCCATGGCCCACGCTGCTGGAGCCCTTAGAAGAGTTATTCTAGAAAGGATTGAATTTATCTAAACTCTAAGCTCTGAAAAATAGGAAATGAAGTTTACACACTCACTGGGTGTCACCATGCTTGTATGTAGCATTGGACTCTAATTTCTCTGGAGAGAATGGATAAGATCTTTCAGGCTAGAAACAAGGACAATAAAACTCCTTTGCTGCTATGTTTGCACACTGTGCTGCTATTCTGAGGTAGGCACCGTATCCCTGCACTTGTCTCGGGAAATCCAGGTCAGTGGTTTGCATAAAAAAGCACAAAATAGAACCTAACCATTACAGTGTCTTCTCCAGGTGATTCCTTCCTGATGCAACTGGACAAGACATCACTCCCTCCTCTGCTTCTCCCTCACTGAGACTGTGAGAGGGGTGGTCCTTGTCTGAGTATTTAATGGAGGGGAGGTCTCACCAGGGGAAATGTCAACACTTTCACTGGGTCTTTGTGTAACTAAGTGAGCAGCCAAGAAACAGCTCACATCCTCTGTCTAAAGGGACATGACAGCCAAATGTAATGAATGATTCCTGACTGGATCCTGAATCAGAAAAAAAAAAAACAGAACTGTCAAAGATATTTTGCAACAATTGAAGAAAGTTGCATACGGATTGTATATTAATTAGATCCCTGCTATTTAGAGTGTGGGCAGCTGACCAGCAACAGCAGCAGCAACTGGAAGCTTGTTAGGAATGCAGCTCCACCCCCACCCCAGGTGGTTTGGATGCACATTAAAGATTGAGAAGCACTGTATTAGACAATATTATTTTATCAATGTAACATTTCTTTTTTTAAATTATTTTTTTCTATTTAAAAATTTTTTTTGGCACATAATTAATTTACAGTGTGTGTTAGTTTCAAGTGTACAGCAAAGTGATTCAGTTATACACGTGTATACTTTTTCAGATTCTTTTCCATTATGGGTTATTACAAGATATTGAGTATAGTTCCCTGTGCTACACAGTAGGTCCTTGTTGTTTACCTATTTTATGTATACTAGTAGTGTGTATGTTAGTTACAAACTCCTAATTTATCGTCCTCCACCATCCCCTTTGGTAACTATGTTTGTTTGCTGTGTCTGTGAGTCTATTTGTTTTGTAAATAAGTTCATTTGTATAATTTTTTTAGATTCCACAAATAAGTGATATCATATGATATTTGTCTTTCTCTGTCTGACTTACCTCACTTGACATGATAATTCTCTAGGTCCATCCATGTTGCTGCAAATGGCATTATGTCATTCTTTTTTATGACTGAATAATATTACTCTTCTTGCTTATGATATTGCTATAGCAGGGGAATGCCTCTGTGTGTGTGTGTGTGTGTGTGTGTGTGTGTGTGTGTGTGAGAGAGAGAGAGCACATGGGCCTTCCAAATGGAATTCAGAGTCATGTTTGCAACCCCGACCAAAAGTGAAGGCTTCAAGGGAACAGGATCCTAGACTCTTGCAAGGCACCGGGGATTGTGCTGCTGGAGCCACTTAGGGTCTTTTGCTAGGCAGGATAGGCCAGACATGGAGATGGGTACTACATGGAGGAGACGAAGAAAGATGGAGGTAGACCAACCCCCATGGGAAGAAACTCCAGCGTCCCAAAGGTGCCTGCGGATTCGTTCCCACTATGTGACAAGTCAAGAAGTTTAGGAGTTCGGGTGTGTCCCCTTAACTCGGTGGAGATTTTTTTCCCCTGTTTTGGATGACACAGCTTAAAATTCCTTCCTTCATATGTTGTAATTCCCTTTGGTCTTCCCCAACCCTTTTCTGAGGTCTGATAACACCCCCTACAATTTGTGGATTGGTGACAGGGGAGAAGAGACCTGCTTGCCCTGTGTTCACGGCCCTCAGTGGAGGACTTTGCAGAGGGAGTAGCATGCCTCCAGGGTGGGGAGGTCCCAGGGTTCCAGGCTGCATTTTTCAGAAGGGGAGTTGAGCTGCTGCCAGCTCCCAGGTCTCAGTTGTGTCTCTGTCTCCTCGGCAGGTCTGAGTCTTATATTCAGGATTATTAACTTTGAGACCTTTTCTCTACTTGCCAAATCACATAAGGGAAGTGGTAAGGATGAACCTCCCCTAAGCCCCATATTTCTGTAGCTGTAGAAGATTTGATTCATGTTGGGTGTTTATTTCAAATAAAGACTAGCACAAATGGAAAAGATCTGAGAAATTACCTCCTCCCAACTCGTTTCCAAATTCCATTCAGGTTTGGAACTTATTTGAATGCTTTTCATTTTGAAACTTGAAAAGGTAGAAGAATCCAGCCTTCTTCTGCTAACAGGAGACAAAGATAAGCATCTCTCCACAAAGGTACAAGATTATGTTACCCTTCTGGAATCCTGGTAGCCAATTCAAGTTGTTTTTGAAGCACAATGCTACCCATGAGGCCTAAACTAAAAGAACCAGACATTCCAGATTGACTCAAATAATTCCATTTTTTAAATGTAATGTTCTGGCACCTCTGTGATATCCATATTTGTTCCAGTTTTCATCACACCCTGTGATATTGAATGGCAAGATCAAGAACAAAATGCTGCTTTGAATGACTCAGCTGCCTTCCTACCTTGTGGCTGTCAGGTACAGGATACAGTTTGTCAGGAATTAGAGGAAAACAAAATATCCATTTGAGAATTTAATTCTCTTTCAACAAATATAAGGAAGGGAAAATTTGTTTTGTGGTTGTTTGGAGAGAGGAAATCTTATTTAAAAAAAAAAAACCGAAGGAAATCCTCAATAGAAACTATGGATCTTTGATGAATTTATCATTTCTACATGATTTGAGATTTATTAAGAGCCAAACTAATACCAATTTTGTTTCTTCACTGTATCTTATAATTCAGGGGGAAAATGGCATTAGTAAACTATTGAGCCATATGACTCTCAAACACATAGTAACTTGGCTGTGCAGGCAAGTCACAATGCCTCTAGAACCCCAAGATAGGAAGGTTAAATCTGTTTCATTTTCTTTGGAACTGTTTGGAAACATTCAGAGCTCAAAGCTGGGATGTCCATCCTATGGTCTGTGTAGCATAGCTGTGTTGTCTCTGACTCCACAGAATAAGAGTTTACAACCGAACTGGAAAACAGCTCTCCTGTGCTATGTCTAGTCTAGTCTGTGTAGGCCAGGCTTTATCAGTTTTTGGTACTCCATGTGATAATTACTCCTTGCCAAACACACTTGTCTGAATTATTCCATAAAACAACTTGATGAATGGGTTTATCAAGACCATTAGGTCTTGAAAACTAAATTAGTCCCAGATGACTCTCTTTTCAGTTGAAAAAAATTTAAATAAAATGTGAATGTAAACATATTTTCAACTCAGAGTTCTATTTCAACCACTGAAGTACATTCTGGCACTCAGCACTATATCTATTTTTGACATTTATGACTTTTGTGCTTGTTGGAAACAAACAAGACCTCAGGTGCCTGTATCTGTTTTTTATATTTATGACTCTTTTGTATCTGCTGGAAATGAACAAGTTCTCGATTTTTCATCTGTAAAATAAAATAGTAACAGCTGCTTCATAAGGATCTTAAGATGATTAAGATAGTAGACATAAAAGTGATTATCACAGTATGAGGTACATAGTGAATGTTTAATAAACGTTGTAACTTAATTCCTTTAGCTTATGGTAGATGTATAAAGACTAGGGAAGTGATTTAAATATACGGGTTTCTCCCACTATCTGAAAGTAGAGTGCTTCTAGGAAACATTTCATAAGCAGAAATGGCAAAAAGCAAAAAAGCAATTACCGCAGGACACATCTTGCTAAGGATGCATGAAATAAACCAAGATAAAGCACAGATGCTCATAAACACAGTTCAAAGCTATGGCATCTTTTTTTCTTTTTTTAAATTGAAGTTTAGGTGATTTACAATATTGTGTTAGTTTCAGGTATACAGCAAATGATTCAGTTATAATATATATATATTATATATATAATATATATTTTTTCAGATTACTTTCCGTTACAGTATAGGTTATTACATGATATTGAATAGTTCCCTGACTTATACAGTAAATCTTTGTTGCTTATCTGTTTAATGTATAGTAATTTGTATCTGTTAATCCCAAACTCCTAATTTATCCCTCCCCCCATTTTCCCCCTTGGTAACCATAAGTTTGTTTTCTATGTCTATGAGTCTGTTTCTGTTTTGTATATAGATAAATATTATATGATATCACTTATATATGGAATCTAAAAGCTAATACAAAAGCTATGGTATCATGATGCTGAAATGGCTGAGTGTAGCTCCTGGGGAAGGAGCTTGGTGGTGCCACTCCCACCACTCAGGGTGGGTGCTGCCTCTGTATATCTGATCTCTGCAAATCAAACACTAAACAGTATTTTTCCTTTTCACCTTTTTCATAAAAGCAAAATAATCCTCTTCTGATTTCTCTTGGTTAGCAAAAACAGGTACTAACTTAGGCCTTTTTGTGAAAGTGAAGTGGTGTAAAGCCAAGTTTTGAAAAGTGGGGGACACCTGTATTAATTTCCATCAGTTTTCGAATTAACATATTTATCTTTCATTGTAAAAATACGAGTTTTAATAGCAATTCAGAGCTAATATTTTGTGCATTATTTAAGTTTTAAAATTTAAGGGTCTTCCTGATCTGCTTTTAAGGCCCTCTGCTTTTCCGGTCCTATTCTACACCACTTCTTTCCTGCTCCCAACTCACCCATCGGACAGAACCATGTACTAGTCCTGTTACGCATTCCACAGCTTCTTTTCCAGCTTTACTGAGATAAACTGACATACAACGTTGTGTAAGTTTAAGGTGTATAATGTGTTGATTTGATACACTTCTATATCGCAGAATGATTACCACCGTAGCATTGGGTAGGATGTGACACCTACATCACATCACATAATTACCATTTCTTTTTTGTGGTGAGAATATTTAGGATTTACTCTCTTAGGGACTTTCAAGGATGTAATACAGTATTATTAACTATAATCACCATACTGTACATTAGATCCTTGGAACTTAATCATTTTATAACTGGAAGTTTGAACTCTTTGACCAACATCTCCCTATTTCCTACCACACCAACCCCCTGGTAACTACCATTCTATTCTGTTCCTATGAGTTTGACTGTTTTAGATTTCACATATAAGTAATAATCATACAGTATTTATCTTTATCTGGCTTATTCTGACAATTTCATTTAGCATAATACATTCAAGATCCATCCCTGTTGCCAAAAAGGCAGGCTGTCTTTCCTTCTTGTGGCTGAATAATATATATAAAAAATATAAGACATTACATATATTATATATTATATTGATATTATTTATATAATATATATATCTTTATATATTTTTATATATCTATATATATCTTCTTATCCATTCATCTGTTGATGGGCACTTAGGTTGTTTCCATATCTTGGCTATTGACTCCACAGTTTCTTGTATCATTTTTCACCTGTCTAGTTAACTTCTTCCCAGGTTCCCTTTATTCTGATCCCATTCCTCTAAAGTTCAAACATCTTTTCTTCTACAAAGTCATCTCTGATTCTCTTAGTACAAAGATAATCTCTTCCTTATAGTCATTCTCATGACATTGCAAATTTTTAAAATAAAAATTTAAATATAGAATAGGATTAGATTTACAGAAAAGTTGCGAAGATTGTATAGAGGATTCCCATATTCCCCTTAGCTAGTTTCCCTTAACGTTTACATCCTACATTACTATGGTACATTTGCCACAACTAAGAATTATCACTGGTATATATATATTGAGCACTTTAACTTACATTGTAGCTGACTCTTAACTGTAAACTCCTTGAAGCCTGGCCCTGTGGCCACTAACTTTTTCATTTCTGTAATAGGTACAAAATCTATGTTTACCACTGAGCACTGAGTGGGCACCAAAACAATACATGTCAAATGAAAGAATAATTGTCTTCATTCCCTTCACTGCCTACCTCAACAAAATCCCTCTGTTTGTTTATTGTAAGTCAACTTTTTGTTGATGTGGAACATACATGCAGAAAAATGTGATCATAAATTACAGAGCTCAATGAATTTTCACAAGTGAACACACTCATATAACTATCACCCAGATCTTCAAACAGAACATTTCCTGCACATTTCCTTTCCCCAGAAGCCCCCCAGTGTACCCCTTCTGGTAACTACTTCTTTCCATTTTGATGACTTATATTGCCCTCAGTTTTATTTTAATAATGAATTCACAGTATCACAGTATCTTGGTATAACCCACTTTTATATTATCATACCCATGCAAAGTGGCTTGAATCTATCTATTAAAAAATTCACTGCTTGATTACAGGAAGTACAGTGAAGTAGATTTTCCAACAGCCAAACAATGTCCATTGTCTTTATAGTTTATATAGTTTCTGCATCAAGGTCCAGCTTATGATTGGGTGTACCCACTCTGGGCTGAAGGACAATTCCAGTTTGACAACATCAGTCAGGCCAGTGTAGGAAGTAGGACATAAACCATTTTGGTTTCTGTTCCCTTAGAAACAGATGGAACAAAATAGAGTTTGCCAAATGGAAATATACAAAACCACTGGGGAAATGAATGTTATTTTTAAGCTTCTAAGAGGCTATCACAAATAACTGGGAGGAGAGTGGAAAGAATTCAAAAAGCAGGTGACCTTTTAACAGGCAGAACACAGCAGGGTCAGCAAGTGCTTAGAGGATGTTGTGACTTGGAGAAAGAGATGCTGAGAGCCCAGGCTGAGAGGGACTGGCCTCACTGGACATGATGGGAACTAGCCGTGAAGGAGTTGGCTTTTCCCCAATCCTACGAGAGCCAGATAGCAAAAAGGAAACCATTTCCAGAAATGGGAGCTTTGAGAATCCCTGGGCACTAAAAATGGAGCAGATTTGGAGATCTGGGAGCTGGTGGGTTTGTTGCTGGCAGGCAGGTCTGGAGTGTTGCCCTCAGAGCAAATACCACGGTGACATGTCTTCTAGGTGGAGACCGCAGAGGCCAGGTGAGTGGGTTAGAAGGAGGGAGATGGCTCCACCATCAGTAGAGGGAGCTGCTCCGGAAAGTGGACAGGGAGAAGGGCAGGCACCTCTTCTGTGTTCAGAGGGAAAAGAAAGCCACTATGGCCTGTCTCTGCCCTTGTGAAGTTATATCATTGCTTCATGGCTAGTTCTCAGATGGGTCAAGAATCAACAGCTGCTTTGCAAAGTGTATGCCAGTTAGGCAAATTGCCTGCTTTGTGGTGCATATTTAAATCAAGACAGAATGTTACCAGTTGGTCAGTCTAGCTTTCCTCACAGAGATAGCATTAAGGAAACTGGCTCCACTGGAGAGAGAGCTCTCTTATAAAGGGAAAGCATCCCCAGACCAAGCAAAGAGGGAGATGCCAAGAGCTGGCTGCTCCTGCCTTTCCCTTGGGTTACAGACAGTCACAACTCCAAGCATGGCAGCGACCTGTACTGTTCTGGTATTCACACAACTAGTAGAGTGGTGTGCCCTTTACTAGCTAGACTAACAAATGACAGAGTGCATAAGATCCGGAAAAAAAGGCCCTGGGAGGCTGAATTTATTCTCCAACTGCCAGCCTTTCTCCCACCATCCCCTTCTTCTATCACAACTTTCGGACAAGGTGACTTACAGAAGATAAAATAGAAGTGGGCTTATGCAGGAGCTCACAGAGAAGTTTTGGATGGCTCATGGGCTCTGCTTATCCTAGCTATCTGGAATTTTACAAAAACATTACACCAGTTTCTCATAAAGTGGGGCAGGGACTTCCTAGAGTGGCAGACCACAGCAAGGCAGAAAATGCAAGTGGTGTTACTCTCCCTTCACTTAGGCCTAGTTCTTTTTCCTGTATTTCTCTGATTTTTTTTTTTTTTTTTTTGGTAAGAGAAACAGACAAGAAGAGTTTTCCCAAGTAATACATTGGAGCTTGTGACCAACAGAATTAAAATAGAATGTTTAATTATAATTCTAAAAATAATCAACCACTTATCTTCCCAGGGAGTTTTCCCCAGATTACTGCCTTCTTCTTGGCCTCTCTTTCTCACCTGAGTGGAAGGCACATCTTCTCTGCCACCAGCCTCCATCTCCATTGCAAAGCCTGTGGTCTCCCACTTCACAAACACAAAAGCTCATCTTGCAATCAGCCTCCACCCTGGTTCTCCATCATCAGCAATATGGAAAAGGGCAGTTTTCAAGTCTTTGTCTCTCTTTAACATATACTGGGTGAAATTCTCTCTTTTTTTTTAAAAATAAATAAACTTATTTATTTATTTTTGGCTGCGTTGGGTCTTCGCTGCTGCGGTTGGGCTTTCTCTAGTTGTGGTGAGCAGGGGCTACTCTTCGTTGTGGTGCACAGGCTTCTCGTTGTGGTGGCTTCTCTTGTTGCGGAGCATGGGCTCTAGGCACACGGGCTCAGTAGTTGTGGCTCGTGGGCTATAGAGCACAGGCTCAGTAGTTGTGGCGCATGGGCTTAGTTACTCGCAGCATGTGGGTTCTTTCCGGACCAGGGCTCGAACCCATGTCCCCTGAATTGGCAGGCGAATTCTTAACCACTGTGCCACCAGGGAAGCCCAGGGTGAAATTCTTAGTTTGGGTTTTTATGCTCAACCGAAAAACAATCCCAGGCAAACATGGGAAAGGGTTCAGTGTTGGTCTAACTGCTACCTTTATAACCAGTAAAAATTGGAAACATCCTAGATGCCCATAAATAGAAATAATATTTACGTATCTAATGCTACGTCCACTTAGGAGACTCTTTAGGAGCTTTACAGAAATGCTTGCTAATCCAAGCACATACAGTGTTTCTGCTAAAACATTAAGTTAAAAAAGTAGGATATAAAATTATTTATTTGTAACGCAACTGCAGCTGAGCAATGTTTTTTTTTTCTTTTCAATATTTATTTATTTTGGTCGTGCTGGGTCTTAGTTAAGGTAGGCGGGCTCCTTAGTTGGGGCATGTGCATTCTTAGTTGTGGCATGCACGTGGGATCTACTTCCCTAACCAGAGATCAAACCCGGGCTCCCTGCATTGGGAGGGCGGAGTCTTAACCACTGGGCTACCAGGAAGTCCCTGATCAGTGTTTAACACCAGAAAATCTGTTGCAAAGAAAGAGAAAAAAGGCTGGAAAGAAATGCATCAAAATGAACAGAGATTGAGCCCGCAGGGTGAGGCTTTAGTTGATTACTTTTCTCTTTGTAATTTTCCACCTATTGAAATGAGCATGTCCTACTTTTATAATTATGAAAAAAGACAGAAAACTTTGAACTTTTGCATTTAACCAGTGGGCCGAAGCAATAAAGAGCAGAGGCTCTGTGACGGGCACCAAGCGCTCCTGCCGGGCCACGGAGCGGAGGTGGCCGTGGCCCTCTGGGCAGGGCGAGGTCCCCGGGGCAGTGTCCGGGGTACAGGACCCTGCTCTGCGCAGGAGCCTTCAGAGAGGAGCCTGTTTTATCTCTGGGCAGCGATGACGTCACCCTAGGAAAACCCGAAAGTGCCGATTAATCACGAAGTCAGGACTAATCCCTGAAAAGAACTCGGGTCAGGGTGAGACAAAAGGGTGCCCCACACGGACGGCGATGTCAGACGCCGCCGCGGAGCCGCAGTCTGGGCCGCCACGCGGCTGGGCCTCCGCAAAGCTGCCGGCGGCGGCCTGCTCAGGAGCGCATGCGCAGCAGCCCGCAGGCCGCCCGCTCTCGCCGCTGGCCGGCCCCCTATTCGCTCCTGCCAGGCAGGTTTGCTCAGTACTGCGACCGTTCTTGACTGTCACCACGGTGGTGAGACAGTGGTTTCACCGAGATCTGCTGTAGTATCAGGGCCCCAAAGGGTAAATTAGATCTTGGACCGTAATTGGAATGCACTTGGAGAGAGAGGCCGTTCTTATTTTTAAAGTACAGGGTTTTATAGCCGCCTGTTTTAATGAGATCTGTATTATAGTTACATTATTCATGATTTTATTTTTATTAAAATTGTTTTAACGGTTTCAAACCGTTGTTGGCACGCTTTGTTAGCCGATTGCTGGAGGATGGCAGGGCTCTGGGATCCCGAGCCAGCGTGCAGGCCTATGTTCCCCACCGGCCCTTGCAAGGAGCCACAGCAGCAAAAACAGAATGGGCACCTAGCAGCATTGTGGAACAGGGTTGCTGATCCCTGGAGAAGCCCTTTGAGGGATAATGAACCTTGGATCCCATCCGTTTTCCTTGGAGAAGCTCCTCACACTGGTCTTGCTAAAAGCTGTCTGTGTCCTCCAGGAGAAAAAGTGATCAAAGGACTGTAGGGGGTCTGAGATGTCAGGAAAGACACCTGGCAGTGAAATATGTTGTTCTTATGAATGGCTTTGTAAAACCTTCTGAAAAGAATTCTGGTGAGGTGACACACTTTTCAGGCCGGTCAAGCAAAGGACTCGAAGCATTTTAAGTGGGAAGCTACTGGGCTCTGCTCAGAAGGGAACGCCAGGGAGAGTGCCCAGGAGCGCATGGAGCGAGGGACGCCTCCATCTTGCCTCCCCAGCATTTCCTCTTACAGCAGATTCTTGTACTAACTTGCCTTGTGGTCAGTCTTGAAGGAGCTCCCACTGGAGCCCCTGCAGCTCAGTGCCCCAGCTCCCCCATCCTATGCTTGTTGCCTAGTTTATCAGGCAAATGTTAAACAGTGAATCACACTATGAACCACACCAGTGAGCAGGGTGTAGGCAAGTACCTGGAACCTGGGGATGAGTGGAGAGAGAGCTGGAGTTGGGGTCCAGGTGAGAAGCACTGGTACCCCTTGAAAATACCCACAAACACAAATTGCCCTGCTGATTTGTTTTAATCATATTACAACTTGTCACCATCTATTTTATTTCTTTCTCTCTTTCTTTCTCTTTTGCTTTTTTTCTCTCTCTCCGTTCTTTTTCTCGTTCTTTCTTTTTCTCCCTTCCCTCCCTCCCTCCCTCCCTCCCTCTCTCTCTCTCTCTCTCACACACACACACACACACACATACACACACACACACACACACACACACAAAACAAAGGTCTCACTAGGGTTGCTTTATGAACTTCACCAGTTTACTCAGTGCTGCATCATGTTAGATTGCCTTGGCAGGGTGAAGGGTGTTTATCTGCTTTTGATCACTGTTGGCATCTCAGGCCTTTAAATCTTTTGACTTAGATCCGTTGTTCCACACTAGCCGCTACTGATTCTACAACCCTGGTGCTCTCTTGATTATATTTCTGTGATGCCTTTTCTGCCTTTTGGGCCCAAGGGGCCGGGGATGTGGAGGAGGGTTCCTAAGCCATAATCAGCAGCTTGTGTCCCTGTGACCTGTTCGGAGCTCCTAGTTACCAGAGTCAACAACTAACTGGGTTTGGGAGATACAGCAGTGGGTTTATGTAGCTCAGGAAAGATAATCCAGTTCCAAGGCATGGGAGGAACAGATAGGGATGTTTGGTGGCTGCTAAAATCAGAGCTTCTCAAACTGGGGTTATCATCAGAATTACCCAGGAAACTTAAAAATAGAGGCTTCCAGGGGCTGGGAGTGGGGCAGACATCTGCGGTTTTCAGAGCTCTTGCGTAATTCTGACACCAGATAAGGTAGGGCCCACTGGTTTATGGCTTGGGCTCCTGTGAATCAGGGGCAGCGCTCAGCTTAGGCAACACAGCGTTTCTGGGGGTGGGGTTGGTGGTCAGAAATAATGAGGTTCTGGAGATACATTTGGCCCAGTTTTCCAAAATTAGCCTTACTGTTGGGGATGACCTTAAGACTTGGGACACAGAGCTAAAGGGATCTGGGAAGAGGACAGAAGTACCTACTTCCTGAGTGACTAGGAGGCAAAGGTTTGCAGGTGTCTAAGCCCAGGGGAAGGGCATTCGACTCAGGTCAAAGAAACACCAATCTTTTGAGGTAAACTATATGTCCATATTACAGATGAGGAAACCAAAGCTCAGAGAGTTTAGGTGAATCATCAGGATTCCCAGCTAGTTGGTGGCAGAGACAGAGCTTGAACTTCTGGCTGTTTGATTTCCCAGGTGTGAGTTCTTTTGATGTCATATTTTCCATTTCAGAGGCCCTAGTAGTCCCAGAAAGGAGTTAAATACAAGTTGAAGAGTTGGGGTAGTGGTGGTGAGAGAAGTTTAGGGAATGAACGATAGTCAATGCTAAAAGATGCAAAGAGCATTTATTTTAAAAACTCACATATTTGGGGTTGTTGTTTCAATTAGGTTTTTCATAGTCTGAGATTTTAGTATGTCCATGACACCTTAAAATCAACCTGAGTATTAGGTAGGGGTATAATAAACCAAATCAGTGGAACCAGAGGATGATTAGGTTCTAAATTTTATTTTAATAAATAACTATTCATACGTTTCCAGAATCATTTAAGAGGAAGCTGGTATAATTTTGTTAATATAGCCCTCACATTTTAGCAGTGTCTCTAAAGTGCTCACCAACTTGGTTTGAGAAGAAGATTGGCAGTGACTTGGAGACCATGCCATACTTGTAACATGGACTTGAGAGTCCAGTGAGGGAAAATTAAAGAAACTGACAAAGCACCCTTTGGAGGATGATGACAGAAATCCATGTATGAAAATAATCACACCTTGGGGATCTTGGAGGGTCTGCAAGCACTACCGATTACTCACCAGTTGTAAGATCTCCCAGCATTAATCCATCTTGGCAGTGGGAAGGATGTTACCAAATGACTACATTGCCTGCTCGCTTCTTCCATACTCCTGGCTGGAAAAGAAAAATGAGTGAATATTCACTTTGGACGATGGAATTGTTTCCTGTATAGGGTCTACCTCATGGAGGTCCTTCAGGCAAGTAAGCCAGGATTTGAAATTTTATTTTTCTGTTGACCACATTCCAACAAATTCTGAAGCATCTAAATCCTATCTTGGAAGCAGTTTCCTTAAAGTTTAACCAGACTCATGTCAGACCAGTGACCACCAAGGTTATTTTTTTAGCCTTATATTTTAAACGTTATGGAAATGTCAAACTTGGCCCCATCATATTGGATGAGAAGGGGGGAAAAAACTTCTTGGTTCTTGAAGGTGCCGTAACATTTTTAGGTCAATGTTTACTTAACTTCCAGCACATAAGATTATTGGAAAAAAGTGCACTTGCAGAAAAACAAAATAAAACAAATTTTTTACCCCTATTGGTGGGAGACATTTTACTTAGAAACAGTAAGGATAATGTGGGAAAGAAAGCAAGGGGAACTGCATTCAGGTGCACGCAGGTGCTAGAAGAATTCTTTGGCCACCACAGATTTTGAAATGGCTCCTCTCTTCAGGTGGTACTTGATGGGATTGTCATTAAAAAAAAAAAAAAAAAAGCCCCATTATTAACTAATAAACCTCAGGAGGCACTGAGTGTCTTGGATATTTAAAGGAATGAAAGAGAGACAGAGAGAGGTAAGTGTACCATCCTAGCATATTACTAACCCTTGTCAGCAGAGAGGAGGTTTTCTTTGAAGACAGGCACTAAACACATTTTCACATTATACCTACAGAGAGGGTTCACCCAGGAGCCAAAGGCAGGTTATGGACCACATCAGAATGTCATCCAGGAACACGATCTTCTCTCAGCTCAGCAGGTCATGAGGACCTCATTCTTAAACCTGGGACTATCAGCAGCCTGTGAAGAGACACTTTGGCTACTCACACAGCTCACAGGCCTAGGAAGAGTGTCTTTGTTCTACATCTTACTGGGTGGCCATTGAATTGGAAGCCTGGTGAAGAACCATTTTCTTCAAAGCGCTGCAGACGGTTGGGGGCCGGAGGCAGAGGGCTGTGGTCCTGGGCAGTGGTGCTCAGAAGTCTGCTTAGTTATTGGAGAGTCTGAACTTCCAGACAGACCTATTTCCTGAACAAGCCGTGGGCCGCTGCAGGTGACGTGGAACATCAGATGGCCCAAGTCATAGATTACTGTCTTGTCACTAAATCTACTAGCCTGTGCCCCAAGTTTTACAGGAAAACAAGTATTTGCTGTGGGAAACAGTGAGGTGGTACAGGCTATGTCATGTGGAACAGGCAGCACTTTTAGCTTCCACCTGTTAAATGCCTTGGCTCCAAAGACCATTTTATCTCAGGAAGTATTGACCAGATTCCTCAGAGCTACAGCCTAAGAACAGAGTCCACAGAAAAGAGAAGCAGGACAAGAATTGCTGGTAGGAAAGGGAGAGTCAGGATTATGAGGTGGGAGGAGAGAGTTCCAAGAAGGCAGTGTTACCGGCCCCCCCCGCCCCCACCGTCTAGTCAGGCCCCAGCAAGGGTCCTCCCGCCCAGTGTTGTCTGAGCCCGTAGAAGGAGACCAAGTTCGGTTCAGAAGCAAAGGAGAGCTTTCTTCTTTCATCAGAGGATGGAGAGGTGGACGCTTGGGCTCTAGAGCGCAGGCTGTGGGCGGGGCTGCTTTATGGGGATCTCGTCAGCGGGGAGGGGAGGGGGCGGGGTTCTCACCCCCGGGAGCAGCTGTGGCTCCGGCTCCAGATCGCAGTGCCTGGTGCAGCCTCTCGGGTCATGGCCCGCTGCCGCCATCTTGGATTGAGGTGTTGTGTGCAGTGCTTCTCCACGCAGCTCACCAAGCTGGGGTGTTAGCACAGTTGCGCTGGTTCTGCGCTGGGAACTCCAATCCGATGTGTTAGGTGCAAGGCCTCTGCATACAACCCCCTGCAGGCAAGGAAACTAGACTAAGCACAAAATAAGAGGTTAGACCTTATCACCTGGATTCCATCTTATATTTTCCAGGGACCCCAGTGGGCTTTAGATTTGAGTTCGGCTGGAAGAATATCATGGATGATCTTCGAGAAAGCAGTTTTATAGAGTTTCTGCAGGACTCTAGAGCCTTTGGGCTGGGCTTGCGAATGGAGAGGGCTGACAGTGAAGGGGGTGAGAGAAAGGGCTGTCACGCATAGCCGTGCTGTTGAGCTCTGCACAAGGGCACCACGTCTCGGGGGACGTAATTCACATCATAAGCAATATAGGTTTGACATTTGTTATGGTGATTTTTCCTGCAGATGTGATAAAGTGTCTTGTTCAAAGAAACTCAGTATGTTATCACAGTTTTCTGACATATGGAAGTAAAGTGTCTTGAGGAATGGGTGCCTTTTTCTAATTCACACAGAGGCACCAAATGGGCTAGCAATGGCCCTGAGGAAAAAAGCACGGTACTGGAAGCCATTGTATACCATAAATGATATTAAAGCAGTAGACTCAATGAAATACTCTAAAGAGAATTTGTTTATTTCTTACCCTTATCAATACTGTGGTTAAGATAGGAGGCATTGAAGGTTAGTATTTTTATGTGGAGGATAAAAGAGGATCATTGGAAATGAATCTTTCTCTTTGTTTTAACCTGTATCAGAATGCAAGGACTTTTTATGTTCTGAAAACTCCTAAGGGTTTTCTTTTGCAATCCTAGCTTGTCCTAACTCCCTCCCACTAGGGCATGAGACCATTTCCCATGGTTGCTAGATGAGATTTGAAAGTGGCAGGAGAATGGAAAGTGGGAAAGAATCACTACTCAAGTCAAAACCACTTGGGTTACATGTGAAACCCTTGATTGTTTCAAAAGCAGCATTCAAACCACAATAAAAGTAAGTTTGACTTTTAATTGTTACACCTTAGGTAATGAAGGGCCTCTAATAAAATTCTCCCAATTTATTCTTTTTCCTGTATCCTTGGGAAAAGATTTAGGTGAGTGAGTTGAGTTTAAGGCAAATGGAGCCATAGCACCAGGAAAAAAAAAAAATCCACTAATCTTTCTTGTAGTAGAGTTAGTACTGCCAAAAAAGGGGTACCTAAGCGATTATATGTAGAGAACAAACACTCTAATCTTGATGTTATGATGGGGGACATTTCACTGATTAACTTTTTGAATAACTAGTTTGCTATCTACTAACTTTGAAGTATTTCTTACAAAAAGATGGCTGTGGGAAGGTTATATTCAAACACACCTGGATAAATCACCCATTGTTTCAGTGAACCCAACTGTTTTTTCTATCTGATAAATAAGTGACTCACTTAGCCTTGGAGCACTAGAAAGACTTACCAAGATCATTAATTACATTTTCCCATCATGTAAACATTTGTGTCCGGGAAGGGCTGTAGTGGGCAGTGCTGTGAATTGAGAACAGACAAGCTGTCCTATTTGTCTTCTGGGCTTCTAGGTTGACTGCATAGGTGTGCTTGACTTTATGCAGTTTCTATGAAAAATTCTGCATATCAAAGAACACAGTGAATTTACGTAGGAGCTTATTACATAAAGGAAAGATTAAGGGATGTGTAAGAAAAAAAAATTTAAATCTGTTTTACCATTTTAGATTTGCATTTCCAACGGATGCTTTTCATTCTATAGCTTTCCGCTTTAGGGCAGGATCTAAGTCTGATTTTCAGAAAACAGTCATCAGAATTAGTTGGGGGAGCTTGTTAAAAATCAAACAGAAAAACCAACAGATTCTTGGGCTCCCACCCCAGATCAACAGACTTGTCATTTCTGAGGCCTGGGAAACTGATTTTAACAAGTTTCCTGACCCCTCCACCTCCCCCAGGGTGATATGGAACATGTTATATATTCATGGTCTCACATTCTGTGTTGTTTCTCTGGTGGGGCGAAAGGGAAGGGGGGGAGAGAGAGAGGGAAAGAGAGAGAGAGAAGGGGAGAGAGAGAGAGAGAGAGAGAGAGAGAGATTGATTGATCCTCAGTTTTGTTCCAAACCATGAACAAAGAGAGTAACCTCTGTTGAAGGTTCCTTCCCTCCTGAAATGAACAAGGAAGCAGTTGAAGAAACCCCGATTGTGGATTGTGTCTGTAAAGGGCACACAACTGGTTGTGTGGGCTGATAAGCCTGGGGCTGAAAATATTTGAAAATGCAAATTTGCAAAACGATGACTTGCATGGATATTTAGAATTTTTTTTAATAAGTGGGAGCACACTATTATAGTTCAAATCCTAGTAAATTAGAATTTGTGACTATTTATAAATAAATATAAACTCGATTCTTGTCTAATAAGATATTTGGAATTTTAAAAAAATCTGCAAAATATCCAAGCCAAGAGTTGAACATTCCAAGGTTTCATAAATTAAGGATTTAAAAAAATATGTAAATTCTTGAATTCGACCATTAATTGTGCCTGTTAACAGGCTTTTATTATGCTAACTAGGTAATATAGGTACTATATAATTTCTCTTAATCTCATCTCATCTTATTTATTCATACCCCTATACATCTTAGTTTACATTATATGCTGTATAAAAGCAAATGTCATTACAATATTGTCTTTTTAGACTTTTCACTGAAGCTGTGTCTACCTGACAATCTGAATCTAGCATTCTCAACCCCTTCATGAAATTGGACTTGAAGGGAAATCAACTTAGGTGGCTCAAATGAATAGGAAACCTTTCATGAGAGTTGTGTTTGTGGTCTCCCAAGTTCCCCCTGCCTGTGGGCCTGGCTCTGGACTCTGGATGGAGGTTGAGGGGAGGGGTCTCCTGGGGATTCCTTCTTGGTTTACTACTGTGGTGAGGCTGACGGCAGCTGCTTTCCCAGGCCTGGAGGCTTCCAACCTTGGGGTGATGTGCAGTTGCACTCCCTTGTCTAGCCCATCATGACTTCCTGTTCTTTTTCTGTAATGTTTTTCAGATCCGTTCCTTCCTGTTGCTTTCCCAAGCCCGATTCTGGTCCCGGCTCTAATTACCTCACACACACCTGCGCTCTACTCACATCCTCTTTCCTGTCTACAACTTTTCCTCTCACCATATTTTTTTTCCCACATAGTTGTTAGAATCCTCTTCCTTAAGCATCATTTCCATCACACGCCTCCTCCAGCAGCTTCCAACTGCATCAAATCCAAGCTCCAGGTCCCCCCTCATTGCCTGGACCATTATCTCCTTTATAGCTGGACTCCATTCCAGCCAAGCAAACGTCCTGACACTGTCTATACAATGCTACAACATATAGTTAATTCAGTCAACTCTGTCAGATCTTCAGTTAATCATCTGGATGTTTTGTCTACAAGACGCCAAACATCTGGATTGACTGAAGAAATCTACTATGTTGATGGAGGTTTTTTTTTTTTAAACTCAGTTGACCAGATGTTTTGGCATTATGCAGACACATCACTGTCTCCTACATTTGTCTTAATGGCTTGTCGGTATAACGTTCTCTTCACCTGGAACAGGACCTGTCTCCTCGATGCCATGTTCTCCCTTCCTTCCAAATTATGGTCAGAATTCCCTTCGCCACAAAGCAGTTCTAGATTAATCCCACTAAACCACAATGTTGGTTCCTTCTAGCACTCACTCAGTTTTTACATATATAATTCTTTGCAACTGAAATCACCGTGCTGTGTTTTTATTTTGGGGTGTTAGCCTCCTTCTCTACCTACTGGATTATAAACTCTATAGGTATATTAGAGGTGTATTGTAAAACAATCTGGTTTGTGTAGCAAGAGGCATGGTAGTCTAGTGATCAGCTGAAACTCTGGATTCAGTCTTGTTTTAAATTCTAGCTGCTTTGCTTCCTGTGTGACCTGGACAAATTACTTAACTTTGCTAAGCCTCAAGTCTCCTCCTCATTTGTAAAATGGAGATAATAATAGAGCCTACCTCTTAGAGTTGTTTATGAGGATTAAAAGGATTAATACAGATAAAGTGCTTAGAAGAGTGTCTGGCATAAAGTAAGTATCTGTTAAATGTTAGCTCCTATCATTATAAGCTTTGTAAAAGCTTGGTTTTCTTGTTTATTCCTTCTTTAGTCTGTGACAGCTAGGTAGGTAAGGCAGCAGATATTGTTCCCATGTGAGAGAGGAGAAAACTGATATATTAAGAGGTTATATAGTTTTTCTGTTAAAGCAGTTGCATGTCTGAAGCCTTATAGCCTTGCATTCTACACATTGCATGTTGGCCCTCAGTTCTTTCTAGTCTCAGGAATAGAATATTGCTTTCTATAAAGAGCACGTACTCAAGGAAGCCATATAGGTGTAAATGTGTTTTCCTACCGACCAGAGGTTTTCCCAAAATGGTCTTTGGATCTGTGCCCATCTGTGACAAAGTGTCTTATGTTAAAATGAGAAAAAGACAATGTAGTAAGGTTTTCCTAAGGCTAAATTTATTCAAATGTTAGAGCTGTTTCTGAACTGAAGTTATATCCTTCCTTCATTTTTAGTGTAAAAATGTCCTAACTTTATGAAATGATGGTAATATTAAGTGATAAAATATGGAATAACACTATATTGGATCCTGTTTTTCCACAGGGGGGATATACTGGTTTATTTATTCATTCAACAAATATTTATTAAGTGTCTACTCTTTGCTAGGCATGGTTCTAGGCACTGGATCAACAGTAAACAAAACTGACAAAAATCCTTGTCCTCGTGGAGGGCATTCTATGGTGGGAGGTGAATGATAAACAATAAGTAATTAACATCTGTAAGGCTCGGTTTCCTCATCTGTAAAGTGGTAACAAGGGTCTGTACCTACTTCATAGGGTTGTTTGCAAGAGTTAAATAAGTTAATAAGGCAGAGTGCTTAGGAGTTCATAGTGCCATTGAATATAACTAGAGAGGGAGATTGAGAGGGACTGAGAATGTGGGGTGGGGATGGGCTGCAATTTTAAAGTAGAGTGGTTACTGTAGGCCTTATGGAGAAAGGGCCATTTGAGCAGACTTGAAGGAGGTGCGGGAGTTGGCCATTTGGACATCTGGTGGACGAGTATTCCAGGTAGAGGAACTGGCCAGAGCAGAGCACCTGAGATGGACCACACCTAGCTCATCTGATGAAGCACTGGACAGTTGGTGTGGCTAGTACAGTGAGTGATGGGGAGTGTAGTAAGGGAGGAGGTCAGAGATTGAGGGGCGGGTGTGGTGATTATCTAGAGCCTCATAGGCCGTTGTGAAGATGTGGGCTATTACTGTGAACGAAATGGGGAGCCATTGAAGGGTTTTGAGCAGAGAAGTATAACAATGTGATTTATGTTTTAAGAGGTTTCACTTGGCTGCTATGTTGTTAATAAATTTAGGGAAATAAGCGTGAAAGCAAGGAGACTGGTTATGGTGCTTTTATAAATAGTAGTCCACATGAAAGTTGATGGTCCTTTTGACCAGGGTGGTAGCAGTGGGAAGTGGTAAATAATGGTGAAATTCTGGATATATTTCAAAGGTAGAGCCAACAGATTATCATAACAGACTGGATATAGGGTGTGAGATGAAGACTGGAATCCAAACTATTTGGCCTGAGTAACTAGAAAAGTGGCATTGCCAATAGGGAAGATGGGGAAAAGTGCAGGTGAAGCAGGTCTGGTGGAGGAAGGGCTAGGACGTGTAGGTGAGTTCAGTTTTGGACATGTCAGGTTTGATGGGACATGAAATCCACACGATGGACATTAGGAAACTTCACTCTGAAATGGACCTAAGCCTCACAAAATAACATGTATAACTTTTCTAAATTAATTCAAAAATCACTTGTTGAATTCTTTAGTTGCTTGGGAGATAGTACCCATTCTTAGTCTATTCATTTACACCAATAATAAAGTAAAAGTTTAGAACAGAGATAAAGTGGTCACATTCCTCTCACCCTAAATAAAATATTTCCTCAAAAATTGCAAATTAAAGAACAATTTACTCACATCATACAAAAAAGAGGTAATTCACAAATTTAAAATTTATTCATAACCATTGAGAACTAGCCATAGAATATATACTACTCTAGTCATTTATTTTCTATACATGATGCCCTTCATTTCAAATATATTGTTATTAAAACAATTGAATAATAAAGCTCCAACTAGATTAGTCAGAAAATAAATGGGAAAGTCACTTAAGAGTTTTCTGCTCTCAAAATTATCCTGATTATTAAAAAGTTCTGAACTGCAGCAATGATTATCATTTCTGGCATCATGGAATGAGAAAATAACAATTTTCTAAAAGAGAAAGAACACCTTCCTTTTGACTGGTGCTGTGCAGAAAGCCTCCCGAAGATGTTGTTGCTGATCAAGTAACATGAATTAATATCATGATCTAAACTTAAAGGAATAATCCCCAGCAGATGTGGAAGAGAGAGACCAGATTCCTGTCTGCATTTCACTTAGAAGCCAGTCTTCCCTCCAGGTAGGATTCTCCATCCCTAACCCAAAATATCTTCCAAAAAAATATAAATGATGGATTTGTACATTATCACTTACAGAGAATAATTCAAATAACGATAATTACATTTCCTTCCTTTCTCCCCCCTCTTTTTTTTTTCTGTGAGATTTGGACTAAACTGAGGCAAAAAGATGAGCAGAGGGAAAAATAAATGTGAGCCAAGTGACTTTGGAAAACTCCCTCAACAGAGAATCTAAAGGTACAGACTAGTCATAAAAAGCATAGGGTGCAGATGTTGCTACAATTTAGAACTTCACCAAATTGTCTGAAGTAATCACATAAAAGAGAAATACTCTTGAAGGTTATCATCTTGGAAAAAGGTTAAAAACCTTTGTGAGTTCTTTAGTGCCAGTGCAAGAGTTACTACATAAGCTTTTAGCTAGCAATGAAACAGAATGGGAAAAATAACCAGTTGTATCCTGGAGCTACCTTTGGTGGCTTGAAATCAGCCATGGTGAGAGTATTTACACCACAGAAGTCAGCAAATGATGCAAATCAGGGCTTTTCTTGCTTTCTGTTTTTTTAGGGAGCCAATTTAGCTGTGCACCACTGAAAACTCTGCACAGGGATTAGCACGACCCTTAGCATCTGTGACAAAGATGTTCGAGTATATATAGCTTTGTCAAGGAAGATTTGGGGGAATAGATGAGTATTCTTTCTACAAGCAGGGGACTTCTAATACCCATCTTAGTAAGATTTGGTGTTTTATTTCTCTAGGAATTCAGATTTCATCGAATCCTTATTAGAAAGGATTTCTCTAAAATATGGCTCCTGTTTCACCTCTCTTCATTAAAAGCTAAAAGGAAGGAGATAAAATATATGTGCGAAAGGAAAACCTCCTGGTTTCCAGTAAGCAGAAGTGGTACCCCATGATAAACTGTATAGAGTCACTGGAAAGGAGTCAAAGCCATAGAGAAACCAGACCTGCTTTTTTTTTTTTTTTTTTTGTGAATGACGGTGTTAAAGAATGTAACCCCTCTTAACTTCTCTACACCCCGTACATACAAATTGCTTATACTGATACAACCCTCAATGGTAACTCACTTCACACATCCATTTTCTTTCTTGTTATCGCCAAGATTAAACAGCATGTTGGGGCAATATTCTGCATTTATCTAACCTTTTCCATTCAGGCCACAGTGATACAACAGCACAGGTTTATGTACCTCACACGTCAGATCCTATCAAGAGACTTGGTAGTGACAGTTTGATAAGGACACCATAGCTTATTGAACTTGTTCTAAAAACAACAGCAGCAAACCACTCATCTCCTCACACTTTTTAATGACCTTTTTCTATGGTGTCCCCATTTTTAGATGCAGCAGATGCATTACTGACTGCGTGGCCACAGAGCATACAGAGAGCTGAGGGCATGTGATAATGTGTGTTTTGATATTATACCATTAAAAATTCTAGAGCGCTCTGCATTTCTTCAATTACCTATTGAGAAAGGAGAGGTCTAGAGTTAATTTTAACTTTCACCTCGCTGACAGCTTCAACCAAAGTGAAAAAATGGCTTGTCAGAAAATGAGAAAAAAAAATTGCCAGGAGTTGCTTTTCTCTCTGTTCTCCACAATGCCCAGCATCACCACAGATAACAAAGGAGAAGGCTACCGGACTTCACTGTTTCAGGATAACATCCCTAGGGCAAGTACATAGAGAAAAATAAATCCAAATAAATATAAAATTAGAATGAACTATACAGGCTAATTTTCTTACATGTTTTCTCTTTTTTTGGTCTTTGAACTCATTTTATTTCTTTTTTGCAATTCACATGGCCCAAAAACGTTCCTGTGACATTTCCAAAGATTTTACTATAAGCACATTTAATACTATGTATGACAGATAATTTAACCACGTTAAGCTTTTAAAAAATTGTTATTGCTATTATTCAGTTAAATTCAAAATGACTTTTATTATCATGGTGGAATTCTGGTAAGATGCTAATCTCTGTAGAATTTCACATCTTTCTGCTCCTTGCAGTTTAAAGCAGGATGAGGAGCATTCAGCCAACCTGTTTTCATTTTGTCATTCAGTTATCTTTTTAAACCTGTAAATACTAGTCTTCTGGTTGTGCCCTAGAGGCCTGTGGTTCCCTCTGTTTTAGGGATAAAACCACACTGTTTTAGGTGGACACAGTCTTGGAGGAATGGTAGAGAAACCTATGGGGTACTTCAATACAAATAGATCTAGTGGTAATACTTTTCGTAACACCAACAGAGACTTTGTGAGTTTAGAAAACAACATTTTGCTTTGTGAACATCTGTAATACAATTGATATGGCAGCGGTGAGGGAAAGATAGGGCACATTTCCAAACACTGGCTTATTTTTTGGTGGCTTAGCATCTGTTCCCCAGAACACCTTTATCATATCCCTCTCTTCCTCTTTGGAACTTTCTCCTACTTCTGAAGCAAAAAAGAAAGGGGGTGTCCTTCTATCTTCTCACCTCAGGTTCTAGATATGATCATAAAGAACAAATTATGAAATATTTCAGGCATACCAAAATGTAAAGAGAATAATATAATGAGGCTTGACTACCCAACATCTATCTTAAGAAATAAAACAATTACAAACACAAGTGAAGTCCCCTGTGTATTCCTTCTGCCTCCTCAGAGGTAACCACTAGTTTTTATGTTTTTATACTTTTGCTACATGTATACATCCATAAACAATATACAATGGTGAGTTGTGTGTTTTAAATTTTTATATAGGAGGTTGCCTATTCCTCACATTATTTTTAAGATAAACTAATACATACAACTCTGGTTTATTAATCTTCACCGCTTACAAAGTATTCCATAGCATGGATGTATAATAACTTATTTATCCACTCTTTGGTTGATGCTTCAACGTATATTTAGTACAGATCCCCTTGAGCAATGTGTGAGAATTTCTTTAGGCAACAGACCTAGGATTAGAAATTTTGGATCACTGGATATGAACATTTTTAACTTCACTAGATATTGCCAGTCTCCAAAGATTGGATCACCAGCAGTGAAGCCAGCAGTCTGTTCAACAAGCCCTCTATGATCAAAGTTTCAGATTCATTAGTCTGGTGAGGTTTTACTAGGTAACTGGAAGTTAACCTGTGGTATAATCTTGGCATTCAGATTCTAGAAAACACTGACTAAATAGTACAGATAGATAATATATAGTAAATAACCAGCATGACTGATTGTCATAAAAGGCTAAATTCTTAATGAGTTCTATTGCCAGGATGGGACCTCTGCATGTGCTCCTGCCGTTGCTGTGCTGAGAAGGGCAGAGGAGGGAGCAGGTAGCCTGGGGTCAGGCCAGGGTGTGCAATAATTGGCTGACATTACTTAGCGTTATTGTCTTGACTGCATCAGTTAAACCCAGGCATTGGCCTAGACGCAGGCGTGAACATTCACTTAGGGGTTCCTTAAGATTTAAGGCTATTGAGTCTTACTGATTGGGCTATTTTTAGATATTTATATGCAAAACAAACCCATCAATCTTTATATTACATAATTTAAAAATCATATTTCAAAGTTAGTGCTGCGGTAACAGAATGCCAAAGAGGTTTCCCTTAAATATTCTTTCTGTAAAGATGTCTTATAAAAAATCTTGAAAAGGAAGCCTTCACATATTTTAGGGTAAAAAGATACAAACAGATTTGTACATTCTGCAAATGGTTAACATGTAAACTAGAAGGAAAGTGACTTTATTTCAGGTTTAGCAATATAAAAGCTCAACTAGGGGAAAAAAAACATGTACCAGTAACCAAAAGCATTTGCTTACATCATTCCACAATTTACATAACAAGATGATAATTGTTTTTCAAAACCAGACAACAAGTTCAAAAATGCTTCTTTTCACACCCTTAAGTGATGCTGTTGGGAACAATGGCTGTTTCAAGGCCATTTATCGCAGGCACATTTCCAGCTAGTTCTGGTTTATCATTACTCTCATTTTATCTTCTTTCTTTTTTCTCTCTCATCAGCTTTTTGCTTTCTTCCCTTCTTCTTTTATTCACTGGATTCCGAGGATCATAGATTTCAAACGTGTCTGAATCTTGCATGCTTGCATCTTTCACTTTTCTGCTTTTATCCTCAAACTGAAGTACATGCGACATCCTAAAATGGGAGAGAGATGGTTCACTGATTTTTGCATGAGAACTGAAAGTAGAAATTCTACACTACACTTGTTTTGGCATGATGAACCAAAAGGGTACAAAACACCAAGATGGGTTTATTGTTTACTGGTGCTTATACCACATGGAAGCCAACTTCTCAGAAAACACTTAAATTTGAAAAACATGTCTGGAGTTTGTTTTGTTGGTTTGTATTTCTAGTAGTGAGTCTCTTTGCTTCAGACTTCACTCGAGGTTTCTTTCCTGATGGGAGGTTAAAAGTGTCCTACCCAGAAGTCTTCCTTCAACTAAACTCAGAGAACATTCTTCCAGCTTCCTTTAAAGAGCACACTCAGCCAGGTTGCAGAGCAAAACTCCCGACATTAAACCAGCCCTATCTGGTTTTGTTTTGTTTTGTTTTCAGTAGTTAAACGGGTCAAGTAGGGAATGTGTTCAGAAAATTCCTGTTCAAATGCTGTTATGAATCCCTTTTCTGGGGAATTGCTGAGTTTAAAAAATTTTTTGTACAAAAAGAAACTGAGCTTTTGGCACGGCTCCATGGACTAATTTCCTCCTCCTACTGTTGATTACAGCAAATCTAACCACCCTGCTTTCCTACTTTATCAAATGCTTACTGGTCTTAAGGTCTCAACATGTGCTTGAATCCTAAGTGGTTGTAAGCTGGCTATGCTTAGCAGCAGAGAAATATGTAAGTGATTAGCTCTGCCCCCCATTAGGAGGTGCCGGGAATAAATAGGGAGGTCCCAAAACCAGATTCTAGGGCAGGTGAATGAATTTGGAAAGAGGAAACGTTCAGTTTTTATATATAAATAAAACTACTAAGGCTTTCCCCACTAAATATTTAAGCAGTTTTAAAAACAGGCGCACCCAACACTTTATCACAGCAGATGGGGGTAAACCACCTGAAAGGTTAACACTCCCCACATGTCAGTTGTAACTTGCAGATGAAACCCACATATTACAGTGATTTCTGTTTCCCTGTAGGAGCAGAGATTGGGCAGTAGGTACTAGCAGAGATTCCCCTACCCTTTCTTCCTGCAGTACCACAAATGCGGAGGGAAGTTTACTTTTGTTAAAAATTCCCATGGATATACTTAGATTTTGAAGAATCCTAAAAAGATTTTGTGAGGGAAATGAAATGTTACAATATTAATGATACTACAATTGCACAGAGTTCAGTAGGGTTGACGGTTCACCAGGTTGACAAGTTTTATCTTACCACCTCTTCCTTCCCAGAAACCTCATTAGAATGCAATGAGTATGAGTGATATTATTATGTGGATGAACTAGAGTCTACTTTTATTTACTGAGGTAAAGCACATTTGCCTTTCTATACTTTATTATTAATAATATATTATTTGCATCAGATTTCATAACATGCAATATCACACATGAGAACTGCTGACTTTTTATACTTCCATGGATTTAACCTTGGAAACAACCTCATTTAGAAAGTGCAACATAGGATTATTGCTTATTTAGATGGAGTACTCAGAGTCTGATTTTCTTGTGCTTTCAATTTTCTACACTGTTTGAGTATTAGCGTCTGAGAATAAAACAATCCTCAACTCCTAGCAAAAGGATAATTATTCTCCAGCCATGGTAGCAAGTGACCACTATAACCAGACTGAATCAATCAAACAGGATTTAATCAATTAATGGTGACTTGCCTAGGCTAAAATGATCAGTAATAACTCACTTCAGTAAATACACCTCTGAAAGCCACATAATCAGTGACAGCCTCATGCTTTTGAAAGTTGGCCAATCAGTGGCAGACCCACGCCATTGACATGCTTCTGAAAGCCAGCCAATCACCAGCAGTCTCTCCTGAATAGTGGTGCTTCTGAGGCTGATATTAACCCCTAAACAATCCCCAACCCCAAAACTCTACATAAGGTTTGCAACCTGCTTTGCTCAGAGAGACTGTGTCTAAAAGCAAGCTCTTTCTTATTTAAGTAATAAATTGAGCTTTTTTTTTTTTTTTTCAGGTACTGAGAGGTGGTCTTTTTCTTTGATACTGCTTACAATCTATGCAGCATTCCCTAGAGTGAGCTCTTCAGAATTTGTAAGTATATTACCACTGATGAGGACTAAGTTTAGAAGTGTGGCCGGACTGTCCTGTTAAAGGTCCTTATCACACGTCATGGGGAGCCCAGACTCCTACACTGTATTTCGGTAAGTGCGCAGCAGCTTTCCAAATGATTTGTGCTGATGCCTAACCCCAAACCAGAAAATAGCTGGAATCATATTCCCTTTAAAACAATTTTATTCAATACTCCTATACTGATATACAAATACAAATACCACTGTATTAGTTAACTTATTAATAGTTTTCCATATACACATTCTTCTATTTTAAAAATTATCCCTTTCTCTGCCCCAAAAGACAGACGGGTCTTTTGTTATAATCATTTCTAGTAGGGACTGTCCATGTTTCAAAAATGACTTTACCAGAATTTGTCAAATAAAACCATAAAAAGGCAACTTCCTCCTTTCTATGCCATGAGAGGATCTTACAACTACTAGATTTAGTTGGCTTTGGTATAAGAAATGAAATCTAGACATGTGAACAACAGCACAAAGTCCACAAAAAGAAACAGATTTTCCTACAAATCTGAAAAAACAGAAAGCTGTAAAGTAGCTGTCTTTTTCAACTGTTTGTTTCATACACCACTGCACTAAACAAGTCCAACATTTTGATTAATAACAAACCTAAACCCAGAGGAAAGAAGGGGCTATCAGCTTACAAATTACTTCAGCTTTAATATCATAATGCTTAGCATGGCTGGTTACTCAGCATAATATTTAATCTTTAATTGAAATAAAAACATAATCAAAATGCTTCACCCATTTATCTTTCAACATGCTTCGGTCACTTCATTTTAAAAAGCAAAACAAAACAGTTATTATGATTTTCAGCATAATAAACTCCTGACCTGTGTGCCTCCATAAATCACAGACTGCATGAATTGAAAGCATGCCCACATTTTACAGTCTCCTGTGAGAATACACATGCAGACTTATTATACAGACTTAATTCAAGTACATAAGGTCTGGTAGTTTACAACCTTGTATGTACCAATAACTCAATACTATCCACTCTGTGACTGGTCATAGAATTGGCCCAACAAGAGCAGTGAAGCTTTTGGAATTACACACTGATCATTTACATATGAAAATTTTAGAACTTGTTCATTTGAAGGCAAAGACAGAAGTTTAGTTCTGATTAATAACAATTTTTCATAAGATCAGATTCTCAAGTAAGAACATTGACTTTAGTGGTTATAGAAATATGGAGGCTTACCATTTTCATAGAGGCTGTGTATGACCAGGCCGCTCAAGATGGCGGTTCTCTTGCTCTCTGTACATCCCCTGCTCAACCAGTCCCTACTTCACCTACTCACATGACTTATCTTCCCTCTTAATCACAGAGCCTTAACGGTAACTGCCTACGTGTTTGCCCCCTGTCCCAGGTGGTTATCGCTCTAATGCTTAGACCAGAACCACTCCACCAAGCTAGGTTATCAAAGGGAAACATCTGCCCCACTGACAATTGTTAACCTGAGGGGCTGAGAGGGACATGCTCCTCTGCTGGTTTCCCTGGTAACTGATGAGCCAACCTGACATCAATTCCCCCTATAAATGGTAACCTCCTTCTCCCCTGCAGTAGCGAAGATTGCTGCTGCATCCTGCCTGCCGTCTGCTATAGGTGGGGTGTCGCTCCAGGACATTTTGCTTCTGACTTGTAAGATTCCCTATCCAATACACCTTGGATGTCTCTTTCACTGTTTCCAGGCTCTTTCTTTGGTCTCACGGTTGGGCAACTACAAGGCTTGCAGACCTGAGGGGTACAGCCCCCAAACAAGTAAGTTTATTCTTTTTCTTTTTTGTATGAGGCTGTGTGGAATTATAAACAAAAGTAAACAAGAGTCTTCGAAAAGGACCTGGACCTTGACTAATTTGACATCCATTTTTAAAAACTCTCATTCAATTGTAAAATAGATTAAGATATGACAGCAGTTAATATTAACTGGGAAAGCAAGAGAGGTACTAATTCTCAGACATACAGTAAGTAGTGCAATATAGAATTCCAATATTAATAACTCATTTCAGACTGAAATGCATTTAAATTATTTATGCTTATGTAATATAAACAGCTATCTTTTTCATCAGAAATTCTATAAACCACTCTTTCCCATTTTCAAGTCTCCCTAATATAGGAACTTACCACCCTACCCTTAGATTGTTGTAGGTGTCTTAACTGTTTTATGTCTGTACTATTTCTCCTTCTTCCAACCTCCAAAGGTTCTAAAATAATCTTTCTTAATACATCTCCTTTTAGCATCCCTTTGACCAGAAACTATTGGCTATTGTATTCCACTGAAATAGCTGAGCCTGACCCTTAAAACCCTCAAACGACTGGATCTTCCCATCTCACCAACTTAATTTTGTTTTTTCATCAACTCTCACCATTTTGTAATTGCCTGTTCACTTAATTGTGAACATCAGTTATTTGAGACAGTTTGAGTCTTGTTCACAGTTGAGCTCTCAGTGCTCAGAATGATGATTGGTGCTGGGAATCAAAGCCTTTAAATCCTCTGTATTGGCCAGGACCTCTGGCTGGAACTAGCTGGTTTGCTAACCTAACAGTTAACCTTCTTTTGTGGGCAGGGACTGTCTTTTATTTCTATGATAAACTTTTAAAATGTCTAACAGGTTCTGCAGAACGTCTTGAGCTCTTCACAGGTCCACCTTTTCATGACCTCTCATAGCTCAGCACACACTGATTGCTGCTTTTCCACTGCTCTCATATCAGTGATGGCTAGTTTTTATTCCCTGTAGACTCTGGTGGGAGCATGCCTTATGTTCTTTCCCATTTCCTATGGTACCTAATGTAGAACTAGATAGGATTTCTTTTAAAGCAATATTTCTCAAAGTCTAATCCCAGAGCCCAGCAACAAACGCAGGATGCACATTACAATCACTTGGGTAGCTTTTAAAACTATCAACACCAGGCCTCCACCTCTAGAGGTACTGACTTAATTGTCCCAGGATGGGGCTCTAGCATCAGTAATCTAAAGTTTTTTCCTGGTGATCTAAAAATACAGCCAAAGTTAGGACCACAGCATTAAAGTTTAAGAGTCTTTAGGCTTTCAGATTGAGTTCATCAGCCATTTGTTTTGGCCCCTTCAGAGATGAAGAACAGCTGGTTCCTAATGACAAACTACTCACATACTTAAAGAAGCTTAAGTGGCTTCTGAGCCTGTTTTAACTGAATAATCTCAAGTGTATTATCCATTTCTTAAATATAGTCTGAGGAAAAGGCAAGGAGCTAACTGAATTATTCATTCAACAAATATTGGAGCCTTTTTATGTGTGAGACCCAGTGTCAGACAACAGGGAAATAAAACCAAATAGGACCCAGGCCCTGCTCTCCTAAAGTGAAAAATCTGTTAGGGGAGATTAACACACAGGCAGCAGAACAAATGTACATTTTGGAAATGCCTGCAAAATGGGAGGGCACAATAAGAAGAGCATCCTCCGACATAGCAGTCTATGAAGAGCTGTCACATGTCTGGTATTGTCTTCACAATAACTACATGGGGTAGGTGGGAAATATGTTATTCACCTCCATTTCACAGGCAACCTGAGAGATTCATGGTCAAGAAACTTGTAGCTGGTAAGTAGTTGACCAGGTACTTGACTGAATGTCTTCAGAGGTAACAAACTTTCATCTTGTGAAGATGTATTTAACTTCAGGAATAAATCAAAAGTTAATTCAGTGCTAAGTCTAGTGAACAGGATAAAAAAAAAATCAGATCGGGCAGTGCTTATTTTGGAATACAGCATTTTGAAAAGGCAACTATAAAGAGACAAGAATGATAATCTGTGTGGCTCCCAGGCTGGCCTATAATGCAATTAGAAAAGAAGTTCCAAAAATGTCTTGAGCCACGCGGGAGCCTCTTTGGGAAAAGACACCTCTCTACTAGGTGAACACTTGCTTTAAAAAAAAGGCAATTAATTTTCACTGTAAATTTTTATCCCTTTATTGCCTTTAATCATTGCTCCCTGGAATTAGTCCCAATTTCTCCCTATACCTCCTAAAATGAGGGTGCTAAGTAGGGACACACCATTCAGCTGGAGGTCCAAGAGGAGCAGAGCCAAAGGGCCCGGCACTCTAAGGGTGGGTGTCTGGCAGTCTCTTCGCAGGCGTCAAATTACTAAGGACTGCCTTTATGACTGATGATGATATCCAGGTATTTTCTGTTACATATATATTTTTCAAAAATTCAGATTTAGCCATGAAAACTGTCCTGTTTTGAATCCTTCAGTGGTTCCCTGTTGTCTAAACAATGAAACCCAAATTTCTTACGTAGCCTCTATGACTTGGCTTTTGTTCCTCTCTCTAAGCTCCTATGTCATCTTCACATCTTATGCTCTAGACATCCTGAATTACTTGCAGTTTCCTGTATAGAACGTGCTCTTTCCTGCCTCCTTGCTGCCTCTGTATGGTGATATACTTCTCTCCCTGCTTCAGTTGAGGTGTCATCCCCTCCGGGAACCAGTCCCTGAATCCTCTCCTGGCCTGTCCTGCTCTTTTTCCAGGAGGGTTAAGGTCCTCTTCTGTACATGTCTTAGTTTAGCCTCCCTCACTAGACTGCAGATGGCTCTGTTTCATTGGCCTTTGTAACAGCACCAGTCACCAAGCCTTGACAAGAAGAATGCCCTCAATAAATGCTGAATGAACACATGTTTCTGGGTAGCCAGTAACTTCTAAAAACCTGGTTTTGTTCACCTTTCTCCTTGAGTATCAATAGATAATTCCAAATTATTTAGTAATTTCAGTTGACCCTTGAACAACATGGGTTTGCAATGCGCAGGTCCACTTACATGCGGAGTTTTTCAGCAGTAAACACTCTAACACTATATGATCTGTGGTTGGTTGATTTTGCAGATGTGGAACTGCTTCTATGGAGGAGCCAGGTACACAGAGGGCCAACTATAAATTATAAGCGGATTTTCAACTGCACAGAGGGTGGGTGCCTTAAACCCTCACGTTGTTCAAGTGTCAACTGGATGCTTATAAGCCTTTCAGTTTTCCAGATAAGTAACTCTTCTTTCAAACTCTACAATACTAGAGAAAAGGCTAATAGTCTAAGACCTAAAACAACATATTTCCACCACCATTAAGTTTATGCTATAAAACTCCAACAGATCTTTCTCAAATGAGCCAGTTAAACTGCCTAATGATTGGTATTTGTCTTCTGTACTCAGCCTTAGAGGTGTAAGGTAGGGAAAAAAATGCATATATTGTCCTCAGACAGCCTTCCTCTACTTGGGTTGAAAGGCCCTGCCTTTCTTTGTGAAACTTTGTCACCTACATAATTTGTCTTTAGTGTTGACAGCTTCTCATTTCTCTGTTCAGTTAGAATTCTTAAGAAACCCAACTAAATAACCCCTGATTATTACTTAAGTTATCGTTCTTAAGGGACTATGGATAGAAACTTAAATGATCTAGTTTATAAGTTTTCTTTTTTGTTTTCTTTTGGTGGGAGAGGGCTTGAAAGGAGACTTGTATTTGAAAAGCAAAAACAGGCTTTTTTTAAAAGAAATTTCAGTGAGACAAAATAATTTTTAAGTTTAACCTACATTTGATCCTTTGAAAAAACCACACCCTGCTCTGTATCAGAGATGGGCCACCGCATACTTCTGTCCATGTCACTTCTCTGGAATGCCCTACGACCTCCTTCCCACTGGTTTATGTCCCCTGAGCTTCCAAAGCCCAATTTAACTGCCATTTCCTCCTAAAAATCTGACTGCCTTGGGCCTCAGGACCTACTTTTGCCTTTGAATTTCTCTAACGCCTTTTATGGAAGCTTTTGTGGATTGAAGTCAGAAGACCTGGGTTTGAGTTAAAATTCAGTCATTCAGTGTTTCTGTAGGAAAGTCACATTGCTCTTCAGGTCTCTGTTTCCTCATCTGTGAAGAGGGTATGGTAATAAGCACCATATTTACATAGTTAGAACGAGGTTCAAACATCATGCCTACAATTGTGGTCCAAACACTTACCATTTTAACTTATTTTGTATTTTGTGTGTATGGGTGTTAATATAAAGTGAGCTTGTATATATTTATCATTTTTATACTATTCTATTAAACTTCATACCCTTTTTCAAAGTGTTTTCATGTACATTATCATAAAAAACTTATTTGATCTCACTTAACTGTAGGTTTATATGTATATTTATAATATGTCCTGTCTACACGACGCCGTAAGCCATTGGAAGGGCAGAAGCTACTTATAGATTGAAAGAATTATAGAAATCTTATTTTTATAACTTTCATAGCATGATTAACATACATTCACTGTCTTTGTATGTTTTTTCTTTGTGCAAAGTAAAGCAATCCTTAGAGGCAAAAAGAAAAAACAAACAAAAAAATTACCTGTAACTCCATAGCTTATCAATAACTACTGTAAACATACAGGCACATCGCTTCCTACACTTTGTTCTATGCATGTCTAAATATGTATATATACTTATAGTAAGTCCCCTACATATGAACCTTCAAGTTGCAAACTTTCCAAGATGCGAACGTGCATTCGCCTGTCCAGTCATGTAAGTTAGTTCACGTGTCTGGCGTACATTATCACGTGTGTGCATCCTCTACAAGTGGTTGTGCTTTTGTGTACTTTACTGTACAGTACTGTATAGAGTACAGTAGTACGGTATCTTTATTTCAAGCCCAGGATGTCCGGAAGCAAGCATAAAAGCAGCTGTGATGTAGCTGATACTGTTAAGAAGCGCCAAGCAATAACGATGGAAACAAAAGTGAAAATAATTGAGAAAGTGGAGCGAGGCGAAAAGATGGTAGACGTCGCTCGTTCTTATAATGAGGAGCTTACTAATGAAGACCTGATGGAATTGGAGGCCCAGAGAGAGGACTAAGAGAGATAAGAGGAAGAAGAAGTAACTGAAGAACCGAAGAGATTCATGACACAGGAAATGGCAAGGGGATTTTCTTTATTTGAGGAGGCACTGTTAGTTTTTTGAGGCACAGGACCCGAACATAGAACAGTACACGAAGGTGGCAGCAGCTGTTCAAAATGCAATGCAGTGCTACCATGTCATCTATGATGAGGAAAAACACAATTACTACCCAGACATCACTGGATCATTTTTTCAAGAGGGTAGATAGAATTGAATCCAGCAAGGAACCACAACCTGTGCCATTAATGTCAGGTGTGAGTGAAATTGCAGCTTGCCCTCCTTCTCCTATTGCTGACGATCCTTCAAGCTCTACCATCTCCTACCTCCTCTCCCTCCTCCAGTCAGTAACTCTTCTTGGCTCTTCACTTGATGCCAGCCCCTGTATGCCAGCTGTTGTACTGTACTACTGTACTTTTCAAGGTACTGTACTGTGAGATTAAAAATGTTTTATTTTTTGTGTTTGTTTTTTATGTATTATTTGTGCAAAAAGTATGATAAACCTATTACAATACAGTACTATATAGCCGATTGTGTTAGTTGGGTACCTAGGCTAACTTTGTTGGACTTACAAACAAATTGGATTTACGAATGTGCTCTCAGAACTTGTTGGTATGTCGGGGAACTTACTATATATTTGAATGGGTCATAATGCATATATTTTACAATTTGCTTTTCATACCGAACTACACCACAAACATCTTTTTAATAACTATACTTTTATATCATTGTATTCATTGCCTAATATTTGGTCCTACAGATAATTTAAAATCCACCCTATATTAGAATTCTTACTCTTGTTCAAATTTCTACCTTTGCAAACATTACTGCAAATAATATCTATGTGAAAAATATTTGGATTTTCTTATTTGTAGTAAATGTTTCTGGGGGGGGGGGCTGGTTCAACATTCTTTCTTTTAGTAGATTGGTCTTTTCCTTTAAGAAATGACCCTTCCCCACTGTCAGCCCTTGTGGTTGGGACCCCCTCGTCCTTGTCTGAGGAAGGGAACACATGGTATAGGCCTGTGCAGACTAACCAGTGATTAGATCAGGGAATGGGCATTTGAATCCGGCGAGGTCAAACAGAACTGGCTCAGGACTTTTTCTGGAACTATGGGGTTGGCCATAATGGAAACATAAGCCCAGAGCTTCTGGAGGCCACCTCCTGGGTGGGAAGCCTGCCTATGGAATGAGAGGAAAATGGAGCCAGAAGACAGAGATTCCTGACATTGGCTGAACTCTGACCCAGCTGTGCCCTAGCTTCAGTTCTGAAGCTTCCCATGCTGATAAACCCCCATTTTTAGTTGAAGACATTTCTGTCATTTGTAATAATCTTTACTAACGCTTAGGATAAATTCCTATAAGTAGAATTCTTAGGTCAAAGATTTGTACACTTTTAAGGCACTTGATATATATGATCTACCTTCCCTTCAAAAAGGATATACCAATTCATTCATCAGCAGAGTGCCTTATTTTGTTTTGATTAATAAACTGATTTTTGTTTTCATTCCCCACCCCCCCCGTAATGTTTTTGGCTATTTGTATTTCTTTTGCGACATGTATATTTGTGTCCTTTGCCCATTAAAAAAAAAAAAAAAAGGCATACTCATCTTCTCCTAATGGATTTGGGAGAATTAATATATTAAGAATATAAATCCTTATTTATCACATAAACTACAAATAGACTTTGTAGTTCGTCATTTGTTTTTTGAGTTTCACCTCCTTTCTTCCTTCTATCTATCCCTCCTTTTCCCTTCCTTCTTTGCTTCCATACAGGAACTTAACAGTTTTTTATACAGTGCTAGTGAGTAGTGTCTTCCTTTAAGTCTGTCTTTAGAGTCATACTTAAGAAGTCCTTCCTCACATTATGACCATGTAAATATCCACCTATATTTTCTTCTAGCACTTTTACAGTTCTTTTTTCACTTGTTAATCTTTTATCAATTTAGAATTTTCTTTTAGTATTTGGGTAAGATAAAATTGTAATTTCTTTTCCCCAAATAGTTACTTAGTTGTCCCAATTTCATTTCTTCAATAATCTACCCTGTACTGTTTCCCACTGCTTCAATTAACATAGTTTTGGCATCTTACTGAGAAAGATCATTACCTTCTTACTCTTGGAAAAAACATTTCTCAAAATTTATTTTACTTTTATTTTTAGAAGAGGTTTACATTTACAGAAACACTGACCAGATAGTACAGTTCCCTTATACACCTAAACCAATTTTCCCTATTACTGTCTTACATTAATATGGTACATTTCTTATACTTAATGAACACTGATATCTTATTAAGTAAAGTTTATTTAGATTTCCCTAGTATTATGGACTAAATTACATTCCCCCCAAATTCATATGTTGAAGCCCTAACTCCCAGTGTGACTGTATATGGAGATAGGGCCTTTAAAGGAGGTAATTAAAATTAAATAAGGTCATAAGGGTAGGGCCTTAATCCAAGAGAACTGATGTCCTTAAAAGAAGAGGAAGAGACACTAGGAGCACATACAGAGAAAAGGCCATGTGAGGAAACGGTAAGAAGGCAGCTGTTTTGTTGATTTCAACAGAAATCACCCTGCTGTCATTTAGATCTTGGACTTCCAGAACTGTGAGAAAATATTTTTGTTGTTTAAGCCACCCAGTCTGTGGTATTTTGTTATGGCAGCCCTAGGATACTAATATGCTTAACTTTTACCTGACATCCTTTTTTCTGTTCTAGGATCCCATTCAGGATACCACATTAGATTTAGTTGTCATGTCTCCTTAAGCTATTCTTGGCCGTGGCAATTTCTCAGAATTTCCTTGTTTTTGATCACTTTGACAGTATTTTTTTAAATTGAATTATAGTTGATTTACAATGTTGTATTACTTTCATGTGTATAGCAAAGTGATTCAGTTATACATATATACATCTATTCTTTTTCAGATTTTTTTCCCATATAGGTTATTGCAAAATATTGAATATAGTTCCCTGTGCTATACCGTAGGTCCTTGTTGGTTACATATTTTATATATAGTATATATATGTCAATCCCAAACTCCTAATTTATGCCCCCCCCCCCACCTTTTCCCCTTTGGTAACCATAAGTTTGTTTTCTATGTCTGTGGGTCTATTTCTGTTTTGTAAATAAGTTCATTTGTATCATTCATTGGAAAAAGAATTCCACATATAAGTGATATGATATGGTATGTCTCTTTTGCTGTCTGGCTTACTTCACTTAGTATGATAAGCGCCAGGTCCCTCCATGTTGCTGCAAATGGCTTTATTTCATTCTTTTTTATGGCTGAGTAATATTACATTGTGTATATATACCACATCTTCTTTATCCATTCTTCTGTCAATGGACATTTAGGTTGCTTCCATGTTTTGGCTATTGTAAATAGTGCTGCAGTGAACATTGGGGTGCATGCATCTTTTCGAATTATAGTTTTCTCTGGATCTGTGCCTAGGAGTGGGATTGCAGGATCATATGTAGCTCTATTTTTAGTTTTTTAAGGAACCTCCATACTGTTCTCCATACTGGCTGTACCGATTTACATTCCCATCAACAGTGTAGGAGGGTTCCTTTTTCTCCATATCCTCTCCAGCATTTGTTATTTTAATGATGGCCATTCTAACTGGTGTGAGGTGGTACCTCACTGTAGTTCTGATTTGCATTTCTGTAATAATTAGTGATGTTGAGCATCTTTTCATTTGCCTTTTGGCCATCTGTATGTCTTGTTTGGCGAAATGTCTATTTAGATCTTTTCTCTATTTTTTGATTGGGTTGTTTGACATTAGATATATGAGCTGTTTATATATTTTGGAAATTAAGCCCTTGTGGGTCACATCGTTTGCAAATACTTTCTCCCATTCCATAGGCTGTGTTTTCATTTTTTTTTTTTTGTATTTTTGAATTTCATTTATTTTTCTATACAGCAGGCTCTTATTAGTCATCAATTTTATACACATCAGTGTATACATGTCAAACCCAATCTCCCAATTCATCAACCCCCCCACCCCCCCCGCCACTTTCCCCCCTTGGTGTCCATACGTTTGTTCTCTACATCTGTGTCTCAATTTCTGCCCTGCAAACTGGTTCATCTGTACCATTTTTCTAGGTTCCACATATATGCGTTAATATACGGTATTTGTTTTTCTCCTTCTGACTTACTTCACTCTGTATGACAGACTCTAACTCCATCCACGTCTCAACAAATGACCCAATTTCGTTCCTTTTTATGGCTGACTAATATTCCATTGCATATATGTACCACATTTTCTTTATCCATTCATCTGTCAATGGGCATCTAGGTTGCTTCCATGACCTGGCTATTGTAAATAGTGCTGCAGTGAACATAGGGGTGCATGTGTCTTTTTGAATTATGGTTTTCTCTGGGTATATGCCCAGCAGTGGGATTGCTGGGTCATATGGTAATTCTATTTTTAGTTTTTTAAGGAACCACCGTACTGTTCTCCATAGTGGCTGTATCAATTTACATTCCCACCAACAGTGCAAGAGGGTTCCCTTTTCTCCACACCCTCTCCAGCATTTGTTTTTTGTAGATTTTCTGATGATGCCCATTCTAACTGGTGTGAGGTGATACCTCATTGTAGTTTTGTTTTGCATTTCTCTAATAATTAGTGATGTTGAGCAGCTTTTCATGTGCTTCTCGGCCATCTGTATGTCTTCTTTGGAGAAATGTCTATTTAGGTCTTCTGCCCACTTTTTGATTGGGTTGTTTGCTTTTTTAATATTGAGCTGCATAAGCTGTTTATATATTTTGGAGATTAATCCTTTGTCCTTTGATTCGTTTGCAAATATTTTCTCCCATTCTGAGGGTTGTCTTTTCATCTTATTTATGGTTTCCTTTGCTGTTGAAAAGCTTTTAGGTTTCATTAGGTCCCTTTTGTTTATTTTTGTTTTTATTTCCATTACTCTAGGAGGTGGCTCAAAAAAGATCTTGCTGTGATTTATGTCAAAGAGTGTTCTTCCTGTGTTTTCCTCTAAGAGTTTTATAGTGTCCAGTCTTACATTTAGGTCTCTAATCCATTTTGAGTTTATTTTTGTGTATGGTGTTAGGGAGTGTTCTAATTTCATTCTTTTACATGTAGCTGTCCAGTTTTCGCAGCACCACTTATTGAAGAGACTGTCTTTTCTCCATTGTATATCCTTGCCTCCTTTGTCATAGATTAGCTGACCATAGGTGCGTGGGTTTATCTCTGGGCTTTCTATCTTGTTCCACTGATCTATATTTCTGTTTTTGTGCCAGTACCATACTGTCTTGATTACTGTAGCTTTGTACTATAGTCTGAAGTCAGGGAGTCTGATTCCTCCAGCTCCGCTTTTTTCCCTCAAGACTGCTTTGACTATTCGGGGTCTTTTGTGTCTCCATACAAATTTTAAGATTTTTTTGTTCTAGTTCTGTAAAAAAATGCCATTGGTAATTTCATAGGGATTGCATTGAATCTGTAGATTGCTTTGGGTAGTATAGTCATTTTCACAATATTGATTCTTCCAATCCTAGAACATGGTATATCTCTCCATCTGTTGGTATCATCTTTAATTTCTTTCATCAGTGTCTTATAGTTTTCTGCATACAGGGCTTTTGTCTCCCTAGGTAGGTTTATTCCTAGGTATTTTATTCTGTTTGTTGCAGTGGTAAATGGGAGTGTTTCCTTAATTTCTCTTTCAGATTTTTCATCATTAGTGTATAGGAATACAAGAGATTTCTGTGCATTAATTTTGTATCCTGCAACTTTACCAAATTCATTGATTAGCTCTAGTAGTTTTCTGGTGGAATCTTTAGGATTCTCTATGTATAGTATCATGTCATCTGCAAACAGTGACAGTTTTACTTCTTCTTTTCCAATTTGGATTCCTTTTATTTCTTTTTCTTCTCTGATTGCTGTGGCTAGGACTTCCAAAACTATGTTGAATCATAGTGGCGAGAGTGGACATCCTTGTCTTGTTCCTGATCTTAGAGGAAATGCTTTCAGTTTTTCACCATTGAGAATGATGTTTGCTGTGGGTTTGTCGTATATGGCCCTTATTATGTTGAGGTAGGTTCCCTCTATGCCCACTTTCTGGAGAGTTTTTTTTTTTATCATAAATGGGTGTTGAATTTTGTCAAAAGCTTTGTCTGCATCTATTGAGATGATCATATGGTTTTTCTTCTTCAATTTGTTAATATGGTGTATCACATTGATTGATTTGCATATATTGAAGAAGCCTTGCATCCCTGGGATAAATCCCACTTGATCATGGTGTATGATCCTTTTAATGTGTTGTTGGATTCTGTTTGCTAGTAATTTGTTGAGGATTTTTGCATCTATATTCATCAGTGATATTGGTCTGTAATTTTCTCTTTTTGTAGTATCTTTGTCTGGTTTTAGTATCAGGGTGATTGTGGCCTCATAATGAGTTTGGGAATGTTCCTTCCTCTGCAATTTTTGGAAGAGTTTGAGAAGGATGGGTGTTCACCTGTGAAGCCATCTGGTACTGGACTTTTGTTTGTTGGAAGATTTTTAATCACAGTTTCAATTTCAGTGCTTGTGATTGGTCTGTTCATATTTTCTGTTTCCTCCTGGTTCAGTCTTGGAAGGTTATACTTTTCTAAGAACTTGTCCATTTCTTCCAGGTTGTCCATTTTATTGGCATAGAGTTGCTTGTAGTAGTCTCTTAGGATGCTTTGTATTTCTGTGGTGTCTGTTGTAACTTCTCCTTTTTCATTTCTAATTTTATTGATTTGAGTACTCTCCCTCTTGATGAGTCTGGCTAATGGTTTATCAATTTTGTTTATCTTCTCAAAGAACCAGCTTTTAGTCTTATTGATCTTTGCTATTGTTTTCTTTGTTTCTATTTCATTTATTTCTGCTCTGATCTTTATGATTTCTTTCCTTCTGCTAACTTGGGGTTTTGTTTGCTCTTCTTTCTCTAGTTCCTTTAGGTGTAAGGTTAGATTGTTTATTTGAGATTTTTCTTGTTACTTGAGGTAGGCTTGTATAGCTATAAACTTCCCTCTTAGAACTGGTTTTGCTGCATCCCATAGGTTTTGGATCGTGTTGTTTTCATTGCCATTTGTTTCTATGTATTTTTTTATTTCTTTGATTTCTTCAGTGATCTCTTGGTTATTTAGTAACGTATTGTTTAGCCTCCTTGTGTTTATGTTGTTTACGTTTTTCTCTCCATAATTCATTTCTAATCTCATAGCGTTGTGGTCAGAAAAGATGCTTGATATGATTTCAATTTTCTTAAATTTACTGAGGCTTGATTTGTGACCCAAGATGTGATCTATCCTGGAGAATGTTCCGTGCACACTTGAGAAGAAAGTGTAATCTGCTGTTTTTGGATGGAATGTTCTATAAATATCAATTAAATCTATCTGGTCTATTGTGTCATTTAAAGCTTCTGTTTCCTTATTTATTTTCATTTTGGATGATCTGTCCATTGGTGTAAGTGAGGTGTTAAAGTCCCTCACTAATTATTGTGTTACTGTCAATTTCCTCTTTTATAGCTGTTAGCAGTTGCCTTATGTATTGAGGTGCTCCTATGTTGGGTGCATATATATTTATAATTGTTATATCTTCTTCTTGGATTGATCCCTTTATCGTTATGTAGTGTCCTTCCTTGTCTCTTGTAACATTCTTTATTTTAAAGTCTATTTTATCTGATATGAGTATTGCTACTCCACCTTTCTTTGATTTCCATTTGCATGGAATATCTTTTTCCATCCCCTCACTTTCAGTCTGTATGTGTCCCTAGGTCTGAAGTGGGTCTCTTGTAGACAGAATAAATATGGGTCTTGTTTTTGTATCCATTCAGCAAGCCTGTGTCTTTCGGTTGGAGCATTTAATCCATTTACATTTAAGGTAATTATCGATATGTATGTTCCTGTGACCATTTTCTTAATTGTTTTGGGTTTGTTTTTGTAGATCCTTTACTTCTCTTGTGTTTCCCACTTAGAGAAGTTCCTTTAGCGTTTGTTGTAGAGCTGGTTTGGTGGTGCTGAATTCTCTTAGCTTTTGCTCGTCTGTAAAGCTTTTGATTTCTCTGTTGAATCTGAATGAGATCCTTGCTGGGTCGAGTAATCTTGGTTGTAGGTTCTTGCCTTTCATCACTTTAAATATATCATGCCACTCCCTTCTGGCTTGTAGAATTTCTGCTGAGAAATCAGCTGTTAACCTTATGGGAGTTCCCTTGTATGTTATTTGTCGTATTTCCCTTGCTGCTTTCAATAATTTTTCTTTGTCTTTAATTTTTGCCAATTTGATTATTATGTGTCTCGGCATGTTTCTCCTTGGGTTTATCCTGTATGGGGCTCTCTGCGCTTCCTGGACTTGGGTGGCTATTTCCTTTCCCATGTTAGGGAAGTTTTTGACTATAACCTCTTCAAATATTTTCTCGGGTCCTTTCTCTCTCTCTTCTCTTTCTGGGACCCCTGTAATGGGAATGTTGTTGTGTTTAGTGTTGTCCCAGAGGTCTCTTAGGCTGTCTTCATTTCTTTTCATTCTTTTTCTTTATTCTGTTCAGCAGCAGTGAATTCCACCGTTCTGTCTTCCAGGCCACTTATCCATTCTTCTGCCTCAGTTATTCTGCTATTGATTCCTTCTAGTGTAGTTTTCATTTCAGTTATTGTATTGTTCATCTCTGTTTGTTTGTTCTTTAATTCTTCTAGGTCTTTGTTAAACATTTCTTGCATCTTCTCGATCTTTGCCTCCATTCTTTTTCCAAGGTCCTGGATCATCTTCACTATCATTATTCTGAATTCTTTTTCTGGAAGGTTGCCTATCTCCAGTTCATTTAGTTGTTTTTCTGGGGTTTTATCTTGTTCCTCCATCTGGTACATAGCCCTCTGCCTTTTCATCTTGTCTGTCTTTCTGTGACTGTGGTTTTTGTTCCACAGGCTGCAGGATTGTAGTTCTTCTTGCTTCTGCTGTGTGCCCTCTGGTGGATGAGGCTATCTAAGAGGGTTGTGCAAGTTTCCTGATGGGTGGGACTGGTGGTGGGCAGAGCTGGCTGTTGCTCTGGTGGGCAGAGCTCAGTAAAACTTTAACCCACTTGACTGCTGATGGGTGGGGCTGGGTTCCCTCCCTGTTGGTTGTTTGGCCTGAGGCGACCCAACACTGGAGCCTGCAGGCTCTTTGGTGGGGCTAAGGGTGGACTCTGGGAGGGCTCACGCCAAGGAATACTTCCCAGAACTTTTGCTGCCAGTGTCCTTGTCCTCACAGTGAGCCACAGCCACCCACCACCTCTGCAGGAGACACTCCAACACTAGCAGGTAGGTCTGGTTCAGTCTCCCCTGGGGTCCCTGCTCCTTCCCCTGGGTCCCGATGCGCACACTACTTTGTGTGTGCCCTCCAAGAGTGGAGTCTCTTGTTCCCCCAGTCCTGTCAGACTCCTGCAATCAAATCCCTCTAGCCTTCAAAGTCTGATTAGGAATTCCTCCTCCTGTTGCCAGATCCCCAGGTTCAGAAGCCTGATGTGGGGCTCAGAACCTTCACTCCAGTGGGTGGACTTCTGTGGTATAAGTGTTCTCCAGTGTGTGAGTCACCCACCCAGCAGTTATGGGATTTGATTTTATTTTGATTGCACCCCTCCTACCATCTCATTGTGGCTTCTCCTTTGTCTTTGGATGTGGGGTATCTTTTCTGGTGAGTTCCAGTGTCTTCCTGTTGATGATTGTTCAGCAGTTAGTTGTGATTCTGGTGTTCTCACAAGAGGGAGCGAGAGCACGTCCTTCTACTCTGCCATCTTGGTTCAGGCTCTCGTTTTGTTTATGGTTTCCTTTGCTGTGCAAAACCGTTTAAGTTTCATTAGGTCCCATTTGTTTATTTTTGTTTTTATTTCCATTATGAGATGGATCCAAAAAGATACCACTGCAATTTATGTCAGAGTGTTCTGCCTATGTTTTCCTCTAGGAGTTTTATAGTATCTGGTCCTACATTTAGGCCTTTAATCCATTTTGAGTTTATTTTTGTATATGGTGTTAGAGAACGTTCTAATTTCATTCTTTGACATGTAGCTGTCCAGTTTTCCGAGCACCACTTATTGAAGAGACTGTCTTTTCTCCATTGGATATTCTTGCCTCCTTTGTCATAGACTATTTGACAATAGGTGTGTGGTTCTGGGCTTTCTATCCTGTTTCATTGATCTATATTTCTGTTTTTATGCCAGTACCCTATTGTTTTGATTACTATAACTTTTTAGAATAGTCTGAAGTCAGGGAGCCTGATTCCTCCAGTTCCATTTCTTTTTTTTTTTTTAATTTATTTATTTATTATTTTTTAAAAAATTTTTGGCTGTGTTGGGTCTTCATTGCTGTGTGCAGGCTTTTCTCTAGTTGTGGTGAGCCGGGGCTACTCATCGTTGCGGTGCACGGGCTTCTCATTGTCATGGCTTCTCTTGTTGCGGAGCACGGGCTCTAGGCGCGCGGGCTTCAATAGTTGTGGCACGTGGGCTCAGTAGTTGTGGCGCATGGGCTTAGTTGCTCCACGGCATGTGGGATCTTCCCGGACCAGGGCTCGAACCCGTGTCCCCTGCATTGGCAGCCGGATTCTCAACCACTGTGCCACCAGGGAAGCCCCCAGTTCCATTTCTTTTTCTCAAGATTGCTTTGGCTATTCGGGGTCTTTTGTTTCTCCATACAAATTAAAAAATTTTTTGTTCTGCTTCTGTTAAAGAAAAAAATGTCATTGGTATTTTGATAGGGATTGCATTGAATCTGTAGATTGCTTGCCTTGGGTAGTATACTCATTTTAACAATATTGATTCTTCCAATCCAAGAGCAGTGTACATCTTTCCATCTGTTTGTGCCAACTTTGATTTTTTTCATCAGCATCTTATAGTTTTCAGAGTACAGGTCTTTTGCCTCCTTAGGTAGGTTTATTCCTAGGTATTTTATTCTTTTTTTGAAGTGGTAGTAAATGGGACCATTTCGTTAATTTTTCTTTCTGATCTTTCGTTGTTAGTGTATAGAAATGCAACAGACTTCTGTGTATTAATTTTGTATCCTGCCACTTTACTAGAGCTCATCAATGAATTTGGTAGTTTTCTGGTAGCATCTTTAGGATTTTCTACGTATTGTATCATGTTATCTGCAAACAGCGACAGTTTTACTTCTTCTTTTCCAATTTGGATTCCTTTTATTTCTTCTTTGATTGCCTTGGCTAGGACTTCCAAAACTATGTTGAGTAAAATTGGTGAGAGTGGATGTCCTCGTCTTGTTCTTGATCTTAGAGGAAATGCTTTCAGCTTTTCACCATTGAGTATGATGTTAGTTGTGGGTTTGTTATATATGGTCTTTATTATGTTGAGGTAGGTTCCCTCTATGCCCACTTTCTGGAGAGTTTTTATCATAAATGGATGTTGAATTTTATTGAAAGCTTTTTCTGCATCTAGTGAGATGATCATATGCTTTTTATTCTTCAATTTGTTGATGTGGTGTATCACACTGTTTGATTTGTGGAAGTGAAGAATCCTTGCATCCCTGGGATAAATCCCACTTCATCATGGTGTATGATCCTTTTAATGTGTTGTTGGATTCGGTTTGCTAGTATTTTGTTGAGGATTTTTTGCATCTATGTTCATCAGTGATGTTGGCCAGTAATTTTCTTTTTTTTGTGATATCTTTGTCTGGCTTTAGTATCAGGGTGATGCTGGCCTCATAGAATGAGTTTGGAAGTGTTTCTTCCTCTGCAATTTTTTGGAAGAGTTTCAGCAAGATAGGTGTTAGCTCTTCTCTAAATGTTTGATAGAATTTGCCTTTAAAGCCATCTGTTCCTGGACTTTTGTTTGTTGGGAGTTTTTAAATCATAGATCCAATTTCATTACTTGTGATTGATTGGTCTGTTCATATTTTCTATTTCTTCCTGGTTCAGTCTTGGGAGATTGTACCTTTCTAAGAATTTGTCCATTTCTACTAGGTTGTCCATTTTATTAGCATACAGTTGCTTGTAGTAGTCACTATGGTCCTTTGTATTTCTGTGGTGGTGGTTATAACTTCTTTTTCATTTCTAATTTTATTCATTTGAGCCCTCTCCCTTTTTTCTTTTTTCTTGATGAGTCTGGCTAATGGTTTATCAATTTTGTTTATCTTTTCAAAGAACCAGCTTTTAGTTTCTTTGATCTTTTTCTGTTTTTTTTCTTTTTTAGTCTATTTCATTTATTTCTGCTCCGATATTTATGATTTTTTTTCCTTACACTAGCTTTGGGTTTTGTTTGTTCTTCTTTCTCTAGTTGCCTTAGGTGTAAGGTCAGGTTATTTATTTGAGATTTTTCTTGGGTCCTGAGCTAAGCTTGTATCGCTATAAACTTCCCTCTTAGAACTGCTTTTGCTGCATCCCATAGGTTTTGGATCATCGTGTTTTCATTTTCTTTTGCCTCCAGGTATTTTTTGATTTCCTCTTTGATTTCTTCAGTGATTCACTGGTTGTTTAATAGCATATTGTTTAGCCTCCACATGTTTGCGTTTTTTGCAGTTTTTTTTCCTTATAGTTGATTTCTAATCTCATAGCATTGTGGTCAGAAAAGATGCTTTACAATTTCAATTTTCTTAAATTTTGACAGTTTCCAGGAATACTGGTTGGGTATTTTGTAGGATGCCCCATTATTAAAATTTGTCTGATATTCTTCTCATGATAAGACTGGGCTTTGGGTTACTGTTATAAAGACCAAGATGTAAAGTGCAATTATCATTACATCATATCAAGGATACATACTATCAGCATGATTTATAATGTTGATGTTGACCATGATCACATTGCTGAGGTAGTACTTGTCAGATTTCTCCACTGTGAAGTTACTTTTTTTTACTTTTTTTCCCTGCTTTCCATGTTGAATTCTTCAGAGGGAAGTTCACTATATGCAGTCCACACCAAGGAATGAGGAGTTATGCTTCCCTACTCTTTTTATTAAAAATTTTGTTTTCTAAGCAGTTATTTCAGAGCAACTATTGATTTTTGTGTATTTATTTTATATCTGGCCACAATACTGATTGATTGCTTAGAACTTCTGGTAGATAGCTTTGGATTTTCTAGATATGCAAGTAACTTTGTTTCCTTCATCCCATTTTACAGATAAGAAACTGAAGAAAGCTACTGAGTTTATTTACCATTCTGAAGCCTGATTCCCAGTTCATGCCTAGAAATCAAGTCTCAATATGTCTAATATTTTTACAGGTACTTTTGCTTGTAATGAAAAATAAAGACCAAAATAATTTCTAGAGAATTTAGATAACTATGTTAACAAACATTTGGTACTTACTACAATTTTAAGAAAGTACAACTAGTCTAAAAATCACAAGCTTTTAGATTCACAGCAAAGGAATTAATCAAAACTAGCTTTATAGAGAATAATGAAATTATCAACCACAAATATCACAAGTCTTTTTTCTTTGATTCTCAGTTCACTTTTGACACTTAAAATATAACAGGCATTTTGTTTAAAAATTGACACTTTCTTATGACTTCTAGAATACATTTAAAAACATTAATTGGATGACTTTATTTCTGTATTTTAACTTCAAAATGTAATATTTAAGTTAAAACCTTATGAATTTTTAATTTTTAGGACTTATCACCATCACTAATTACAAGTAACTTAGGGTTCTCTTTTTACAAATGTTCAAAGCTTCTATAGGAATTAGGATGTTAAAGGGTTAAAAAGTACCAGGACATATGAAAAAAGAAGTATGAATCTTTTTTCAACATGAAGTATATAGAGATCGCAGTAATTCATAGGAAGAGACAGACTGACAAACATGAATGAGTCCAGAGATCTAAGAATGTATGTTTAAAAAAATTCCAGGAGAGACTTCCCTGGTGGTCCAGTGGTTAAGATTCCACGCTTCCAATGCAGTGGGCACAGGTTTGATCCCTTGTCGGGGAACTAAGATCCCACATGCCAAGTGGTGTGGCCAAAAAAAAAAAGAAGTCCAGGAAAATGAGGTCGCTGGCATTCTTTATGTCCAGGAGAGCAGGGTGGCACAGGACAGATGACTGAGAAACAGAAGAGACTAAAGATCAAGAAATCAAGGAGGAAAGAAATGTAAGAAGACTCAAAATGGGACAGAGAAACAGTAACTAAAAGAAGCATAGAAAAATGCAGACAGAAATGTCCAAAACTCAGAGTTTTACAAATTTACATAGGAAGAAAAATAGGACCAAGCAAAATATAGGAAAATAGAGCATTAGGTAAACTAAGCAAAGAGGAAAACAGACACTGGCCTTTGGAAAAAGAAAACAAAGATGAAAACCAGTGGATTTTCTTTTACTGTTCATTGTTCATATGGGAAAACCTCCTTTGTTCTGAATTTTGAATGACTATTAATATTGCTCCTTCAGTTTGGGATTTTGAAAAGCCAATGTTAAAAATGTATTTTGTTCCCTTTAGTTAAAAAGAGAAATTCCACAGTATTATAGAGTGTCATTAATAAATATTGCATATTGTTGAAACAAATGTGAAAGATGTAATTTTTAAAATATATTCAGCAACATGTGAATGGAGTTTCTCAGCTTTCTGGCCTAATATACTTCACACTCAGCAGGACACAGGTGGAAAGATTTAAGAGGCTTTCCAGAATAAATCTGTAACATGCATTCTTACACCTGCCCTGAGATTTAACCAACTGCTCAGCCAATAACTTTTAATCTATGGCCAGTGAACTAATAAAACAACATAGGGAAGATGATGGAGTTCCCAATCCAAAAGGCCTGGTAAGCAGCTGGGGTGCATGGCTCTCTGCCTGTCTCAAGACAAATCCATGAACAAAGCAAACTTCTCTAATGTGATAGAAACTTATTTCAAGGCAAACAAACAGTATGAAAGCAGAGTCAATACAGAAGAGTCTTCTTCATCCAGAAGAAAAAGGCAGAAAACGAGGTGACTTCAGGTATTGGACAGAGGGCTTAGAATTTAAATAATCACCTTTTCAGGCTCAGCAACTCTGACAAAGACCTATTTATGAAGAACCATGCTGGTCTTCTGCAGCATTATTTATAGTCCTGTATAAAATGAACACTAAGTAGGAAACCTGGTCTATAATCATATTCCTTCTTCTTTCATTTTATTACCACCTTAGAACTTGGCTAAAAGGGAGAAATGGAAGGAAAACATTCACATTACACTGAGCTTATTATAATTGTATGATCTCCAAAGCAATGATATTCTCCTGCTTCATATTTAAGTTGTATTTATTATTGATACCCCCTCCCCCAATTTCTTTTTAGTACTGGCCTCAAGGAGAATACCAACAGTTCATTAATGAGGCATTACTGTTCACCATAAAAATATCAGATCTCAATTTTATCTCAAAATGTTAAGACTTATGATAGAAACTAGTTAACCACTGTAACTTATGGGTTAATTAGGAAAAGGTCATAAAAACTGTCAAACATTAGAGAAATGGTATAAATTCCAATCGTCATCTTGATCTACTGACAGTAGTCAAATATAGAGAAATTAATTCTTAAAGATATCAGTGATAACACTGAATGAGAACAAAACATTTTCTGGAGCATTGATTGTTCCAGATACCATGCTAAATCCTTTAAAACCAGTATTTCATTTAATCCACAAATAAACCTATTAGAAAAGTACTATTATAATACCCAATTTACACTTTAAGGAACAGGGTAAGAAAGGATATATTAATATAATTTGCCCAAGATCACACAGCTAGTAAACTTCCAAGCTGGCATTAAAATTCAGGCCTGACTCCAAATTCCATACTCAACCACTCTATTTATATTCCTACGAAAAGTTACAGGTAAATCTGGCAGTCACTTCTTGTTCAAGTTAAACAAGCTTTTAAATAACTTTCTGAATTCGAATTCTTCAAATAATACAGGGATTATAATATTAAGGCCAAGAACTTAACATCTTCCATGATTTAAAGGCAGCCAGACAATTTTTTATCAAGAATTAATAAAGTCCTGAAGTCACTTGTTTGGCCTTGTTACTACAGTTTGAAACAACATTGCTTCACTAGAAAATATGAGAAAATGCACTGTTGAAATACAAAATCACAAACAAGACATAATGTTTTTGAAAGCAAATAGAATCAAACTATTGAGCCAAGCATGACTGGCTATTTCTGAAATCTACCACTTCCTAGCTATGAGATCTTGACCAAAGTTATGTAACCTTTCTGCGCCTCAGATTCTTCCCATATTATTTGGGCCTAAGAACAGTATCAAGCTGATAGGTTTTAAAAAAGGTGCTTTGTAAATGTTCAGTAAAAGTTACGTTCTTACTATGGCTTATTTCTACTTAGAAAGACAGCGCAAGCCCAACGTTTTATTTATCATGGTCAAGTGAACTATCTGCACACAAAGAACAGATTATTATATGTAACTTGATTACCTCCACTAGTGCCAGAGAAGAGAAAGGATATTAATAATCCAAAATAACAGGTGGTAGAAAGATTATTAATGAATGTCTTTGGAAGAGGGTTTTATGACTTGCATTTATACGTGGTCATCCTAGATGTCCTGGGAATTCACATGATGTAAAATAAAAGTGAGATGTTGTCTACTCTATGACTTTGTTGATCCTTTGCACTTTTGTTCAGAACCAAGGAGATGGAAAAATTCTGATCAAACTTCTCATAAAAACTTTTATATATCTATAACAGAAAATGGCAATCAAATATCCTAGATTTTGTTCTTTTTTATTCCTCATGCTACTTATTTTCCACATGCAATCTTTTCCATTACTTTGAAGGAAGGGGGTTTGCCTAGGATTGATTACTTCCTTCTTGGCACTAGGGCCACAATTCAGGGAGCAGCCACCTGTAAAATAATGAGGGCTTTTTATTGATTCCATGGTCAATTGTCTAAGCTTTTTCCAGTTGTGGTTAACTAAAAGAAAATAAGAATGTAGCACATTAACCAGTTGCTTAAGCTTTTAAAGTAAAAATACAAATGTTGAACAATAAAGGTCCAACTTGCTTCCCAAATATTAAATAGTATGATATTGCTATAGAAATTTAGTAGTGAGGTACTGACACAGGAATAGACAGAAAAATCCAAGTAATATAATGAATTTGACCCCAAAATATACATAAGATCTTATTCCATCATAAAGGACATGTTTAATGTCAATGGGGGAAACATAGGACTATTCAATTGTGGTGATTAGTAATTTAGAAAAAAAGTTATAACATTAACCTAATATAATAACACTAAATCAATTCCAGATGGGTTAAAGATGTAAAATTAAAAATAAAGCCATAAAAATACTAGAGAAAGATATAACTAGGTATTTATATAATCTTGGGATTATGAAGGCCAAAAGATGACACTGGGCAGAAAACATGGAGAAAAAGATTAGCAGATTTGGCAATGCAAATTTAAAAGTCTGTTAAAATCAAAGCAAAAAAAAACCTCCATAAACAAATTGTAAGGCAATGACAAACTGGTAAAAATATTTAAAACAAAAAATAATATCCTTAATATTTAAGAGCTTTTGTAAATCAACAAGAAATATATAGTCATATTAGACTATACAATTAACCATCACCAAAACAATAATGAAATACAAATGGCTAGTTAACATATTTAAAAAGTTCACTTTACCAGTAAACAAAGAAATACAAAATAATGCAAAGTACAAACTGGCAAAGATTACTATATCTGTTTTCTGGGATACATTACAACACATACACACTCACATAATACCTAGAATACGGAGAATCAGCAACTTCATACATTGCTGGTACAGGTATAAATAATTCAACTTTCTGGAATTCAATCTAGCAAAAGTGTCATCAAAGGCATACCTGAGCTGACAGAAATCAGAGAGTGCTTGGGGGAGGGGACTGTCTGAAAAGGGGCATGAGGGAACTTTCTGGTAGTGGTGTTTACATGGGTGTGTATAATTATCAAAACTCATAAAAGTGAACAGATAAGAACTATGCATTTTTTTTATCTGTAAATTATACCTCAATTAAAAAAAAAAAAACCACCAAATAATGCATACCTGGCTCAGCAGTTTAAATTCCTTTAGCCTAAGGAAATAACAGTGGATTTACAAAATATTTAATACTGGATAATTCACTGATGAAAGGCTTATAATAAAAAGCTGGATGAATTTTTTCACTCTAGACAAAAGCATCAATGATGATTATCTGTGGGATATGAGATTAAAATGATTTTTTTCTTTCCTTTTTCAATGTTTTGTAATACTGAATATGTATTATAAATGCAAATTAGATTATTTGAAAAATAAATATGACAATTAGTATTAATTTCATCTAATAACTATGAAAGAAAATGACACATTGTTTAAAACTGCCTTTAGAGAAATACAAACAAAACTATGTACAATTTATGCATCTTTCCTTAAATTTTGCCTGGAATCCTACTAATTGGGTTTTTCTATCTTGCTTTAAGCATCATTTAACTTCAGATATGGTTAAAGTATCAAACTGCCTGTTGAGAATTTCTTGATTGCCTGTGTATGATGGCAACTTTCAATCTTTCATTTTGTACTGGCTTGGTTGCTGTCTGTAACTACCATTGTGAAATGACTTTTTAACTACATTGTGCTAATCCCAAGGACATTTGCTTGCTCCTAAAACTTACTTTAAAAAAAAAAATTATCTTATTTTTGGCTGCGTTGGGTCTTTGCTGCGCGCGGGCTTCCTCTAGTTGCCGCGAGAGGGGGCTGCTCTTCGCTGAGGTGCGTGGGCTTCTCATTGCCGTGGCTTTTCTTGTTGCGCAGCACGGGCTCTAGGCGCGCGGGCTTCAGTAGTTGTGGCACACGGGCGTAGTAGTTGTGGCTCGTAGGCTCTAGAGCGCAGGCTCAGTAGTTGTGGCGCACAGGCTTAGTTGCTCCACGGCATGTGGGATCTTCCCGGACCAGGGCTCAAACTGTGTCCCCTGCATTGGCAGGCGGATTCTTAACCACTGCACCACCAGGGAAGTCCCTTTAAACCTAGTTTTCAATAGAAATAAACTACTTTTGCCTACACAGTTTTCTCTGTTCCAAAATGCTGTCAGTTGGGGAAAAAAAAACATTCTGGAGAGACTCCACAATCTGTGACTGTATATTCCATGACCAGCATAGAAAAGGAAATCTTCTCCACTCTCCTCCTCTTTCTCTATGAATGCTAAATTTGCATTAGCTAAACTCTGCCTGCCTCAGCATTTTATAATTTGGATTCAGCTAAAGAACCTGCTTTACTATACTTATCTACTTTTCTCAACAGATTTTAAAATAGAATCATGCAGCATTACTAGCAAATTTAATGAATATATCTACATTCCTTCTAGGTCCCAGATAACATAAGTATATTAACATTTGCCTTTTTTATATATTTTCTTTGAGGTTATACACAATGAGAGGACTGTATAGCTAACATTTTGCCAATTTAGTTTATTTAGTTTGTGCTGTCTGACCAATACTACCCCAGTACCATGCACCCTCCTCCCTCTCTTACGCCTAATATTTCCCGAGCATGTCCTAAGAGTCAGGCACTGTGTTGACTACTTTACATGAGTTATCTCATTTAACTCTAATAATAACTCTGAGGTAGGTATTGTTATCTCCATTTTACAGGTGAAGAAATTGAGGCTTGCAAGAGAGGCTGCTTGCTCAGGTCATTCAGCAGTCATTGTCAGAGGAGGGATTTGAACCAGGTGGTATGATTTAATAGCCCACTGTATAATTAGGAGATAATTCAATATGTGGGATTACAGGGAGCCTCCATGATGGTATATTTCTTTAAAGGAATGTGGAAAGTATTCCAAAGATGAGAATGGGTGATATATGCTGTAACCAGCTCCAGAAGACAGATATTATTATTTAGAATCAAAAGTCTCTGAAAGTCAAGTTGAAATTTTCTTTTCATCCTATTGATTATTACTTCATGTTGAAATCACTGGTGGTAGGAGCTGGTGTTCTGGAGGCAGGATGGGCTCTTAAGTGTGACCAGCAGCTTCACCATTTATTACTGTGTGATCTTGGACAAATCTAATTTCTTTGAGCCTCAGTTTCCTCATTTATAGAATGAAAATAATACTAATTATCTGATGGAGTTGTTAGAAATAAATCCACCACAGCTGGTGCCTAGCCTATGAGTCCTATGAGGTTCTTAGGAGGGTTGAATAAGGGAAGATAACATAAAAGATAGGGCTTCCCTGGTGGCGCAGTGGTTGAGAATCTGCCTGCCAATGCAGGGGACACGGGTTCGAGCCCTGGTCTGGGAAGATCCCACATGCCGCGGAGCAACTGGGCCTGTGAGCCACAATTACTGAGCCTGCGCGTCTGGAGCCTGTGCTCCGCAACAAGAGAGGCCGCGACAGTGAGAGGCCCGCGCACCGTGATGAAGAGTGGCCCCCGCTTGCCACAACTCGAGGAAGCCCTCACACAGTAAACGAAGACCCAACACAGCCATAAATAAAAATAAATAAATTAAAAAAAAAAAAAAAGATAGCAGGGTGCCTGAAATATAGCACATGTAAATATTTGCTTCAAGAATGAATTGGTGGTGGCCAACAGACAGATGAAAGAATGCTCAGCATCATTAATCATTAGAGAAATGCAAATCAAAACTACAATGAGGTATCATCTCACACCAGTCAGAATGGCCATCATCAAAAAATCTAGAAACAATAAATGCTGGAGAGGGTGTGGAGAAAAGGGAACACTCTTGCACTGTTGGTGGGAATGTAAATTGATACAGCCACTATGGAGAACAGTATGGAGGTTCCTTAAAAAACTAAAGATAGAACTACCATATAACCCAGCAATCCCACTACTGGGCATATACCCTGAGAAAACCATAATTCAAAAAGAGTCATGTACCAAAATGTTCATTGCAGCTCTATTTACAATAGCCAGGACATGGAAGCAACCTAAGTGTCCATCATCAGATGAATGGATAAAGAAGATGTGGCACATATATACAATGGAATATTACTCAGCCATAAAAAGAAATGAAATGGAGGTATTTGTAATGAGGTGGATGGAGTTAGAGTCTGTCATACAGAGTGAAGTAAGTCACAAAGAGAAAAACAAATACAGTATGCTAACACATATATATGGAATCTAAGGGGAAAAAAAAAAGTCATGAAGAACCTAGTGGCAAGACGGGAATAAAGACACAGACCTACTAGAGAATGGACTTGAGGATATGGGGAGGGGGAGGGGTGAGATGTGACAGGGTGAGAGAGTGTCATGGACATATATACACTACCAAATGTAAAATAGATAGCTAGTGGGAAGCAGCCGCATAGCACAGGGAGATCAGCTCGGTGCTTTGTGACCACCTAGAGGGGTGGGATGGGGAGGGTGGGAGGGAGGGAGATGCAAGGGGGAAGAGATATGGGAACATATGTATATGTATAACTGATTCACTTTGTTATAAAGCAGAAACTAACACACCATTGTAAAGCAATTATACTCTAATAAAGATGTTAAAAAAAAAAAAAAAGAATGAATTGGTGGGATCTAGAGCCACCTTAGTCTCCTACTACCAATAGAACAGCAAAAGCAAAAAAGCATAAAAAGGATGTATACTTACTTTAAAGTCAAATATAAGTGACTTTGTCAGTTATTTTGTATAATCTTACTAATTAATCTGAATAACTGATAATTGGCTAAAAATATACTTAACAAGTGGTTTTAAAAGAAATGATGAGATTTCATATTAAAGGAACTCTGAAGACATGCCAAAACAGAAAGTCTATGAAAATATAAACACCCCACAAGCAAAAAATATGAATCTAGACACAGACCTTACACCCTTCACAAAAATTAACTCAAAATTGATCATAGACCTAATGTGAAATGCAAAAGTATAAAACACCTAGGAGATGACAGGAGAAAACCTACATGACCTTGGATATGGTGATGACTTTTTAGATACAACATCAAAGGTGTGATATATGAAAAAAATAATGAATAAGCTGGACTTCATTAAAATTAAAACACTTCTCTGTGAAAAACGATGTCAGGAGAATGAGAAGACAAGCTACAGACTAGGAGAAAATATTTGCAGAAGATATACTGATAGAGCACTGCTATTCAAAATATACAAAGAACTCTTAAAACTCAACAATAAGAAAATGAACAGGCTAATTAAAAAGTGAGGAAAAAACCTTAGCAGACACCTCAACAAGGTAGATATACAAATGGCAAACAACATGTGAAAAGATGATCAACATCATAGGTCATTAGGGGATTGCAAATTAAAGCAACAATGAGATACCACTCCACACTTATCAGAATGGCCGAAATCCAAAACACAGCACCAAATGCTGGTAGAGCATCAGGGAATCCCATTCATTGCTGGTGGATATACAAAAATGGTACAGCCACTCTGGAAGATAGTTTGGCAGTTTCTTACAAAAATAAACATACTCTTACCATACAATACAGCAATCATGCTCCTTGGTATTTATCCAGAAACTTATGTCTGTACAAAAATCTACACACAGATGTTTATAGTAGCTTTAATCACAATTGCCAAAACTTGGAAGCAACCAAGATGTCCTTCAAGTAGGTGAATGGATAAATCAACTGTGCTACATTTAGACAATGGAATATGATTCAGCACTAAGAAATGCGCTATAAAGCCATGAAAAGACTTGGAGGAACTTTAAATGCATACTGCTAAGTGAAAGAGGACAATCTGAAAAAGCTATATACTGTATGATTCTGACTATATGACATTCTGGAAAAGGTAAAACTATGGACACAATAAAAAGACCAGCGATTGCCAGGGATAGGGGCAGAGGGAGGGATGAATAGGCAGAGCATGGATAATTTTTAGGGTGGTGATACTATTCTGTATAGTACTGAAATGGTGAATCCATGTCATTATACATTTGTCCAAACCCATAGAATATATAACACCAAGAGTGAACTCTAATGTAACTTTGAGTGTAATGTAACTTTGAGTCATAATGATGTGTGAATGTAGGTTCATCAGCTGTACCAAATGTCCCACTCTGGTGTGGGATTTGATAGTTCAGACAGCTGAATGTGTATGTGAACAGAGGGAATATGGAAATTCTCTGTACTTTCTGCTCAACTTAGCTGTAAACCTAAAACCTCTCTAAAAAAATAATGTCTATTAAAAAAATTTCTGAAAAAGAAGTCTTGAGGTTCAGATGGTATCACTAGCAAGTTCTACTACATATTTAAAAGGAACAAATAACACCAATTCTAGATAATCTTTTTTTCAGAAAATATTATAGAAGATGTGGAAACATTTCCCAATTCATTTTATGAGGTGAGCATTATTCTGATACCCTTACCAGACAAAAATAGCACAAGAAAACTATAGACCAGTATCTCTCATGAACATAAACGCAGATATCCTCAACGAAATACTAGCAAGTTTAATCCAGCAAAAAAGAAAAAGAAAAATATACCATGACCAAATGGGGTTTAATATGTGACTGCAAGTCTAGTTCAAGATTTGAAAATCAATGCGTGTAATCTACCCTATTAACAGTCAAAGAAGAAAAACCACATGATCATATCAATTAATGCAGAAAAGTATTTGACAAAATTCAATATCATTCACGTTAAAAACTCTTAGCAAACTAGACGTTGAAGGGAACTTCCTCAACATGATAAGAGGCATCTACAAAAAGCCCATATTAACATTATACTTAACTGAATACTTTTCCCCAAAGACTGGGAACAAGGGAAGAATGTCTACTCTGACAACTCCTAGTTATCTTCATACTGGAAGTCCTACCTAGTGTAATAGGGGAAAAAAAAAAGAAAAAGAAAGAAAAAAGGAAGGCCTACAGATTGGAAAGGAAGCAATACAATGGCCTATAGTAACAACTTGATTCATATGTAGAAAATCCAAGGAATCTACAAACAAAACAGCCTCCCCTCCAGAAAAAAAAAAAAACCCAACCCCGAAACCTCCTAGAATTGATACCTGCGTTTAGCAAGGTTGCAGGATATGAGGCAAACATTTTAACATAAAAATATATCATATTTCTTTGATGAACAATGAAGAACCAAAAAAAACACCCCCCCAAAACCCCCAAACCCCGCAACATTTACAATAGCTCCAAAAAAGGGAGAAATATTTAGACATAAATCCAACAAAACATGTACAGAAAATGTATGCTGAAAAATACAAAATGCTGATGAAACAAATCAAAGGAGACCTAAATAAATGGGGAGACATATGTGTTCATGAATTGGAAAACTCAACATAGTAAAATAAAGATGTCAAGACTTCACAAACTGATCAATAAACTTACGAAATTCAAATAAAAATCCAATCAGTAATTTTTTGTTGATAGAGACAAAATAATTCTAAAATTTATATGGAAAGGCAAAATGAATCAACAAACTGGACTTCATTAATATTAAAATTTTTTACTAGGTGAAAAATGGTGTTAATAAAATAAAAAATAATAAATATGTAAATAAAATAAAAAGTAAAAAATAATAAAACTTTAAAAAGCACTATAGCAAGGAAGAAAATATTTGTAAATCACATATCCTATAAAAGACTTAGATCTAGATTATACAGAAAACTCTCAAAACTCAACAGTAAGAAAAAAAATAACCCAATTAAAAATTAGCAAAAGACTTAGACATTTCCCCAAAAAGGAAATATGGAAGGCAAATAAACACAGGGTAGATTAAAAATCACTTCTGATTGGTCACTGTAACGAGTAAGACCACTGAAAGACATTTAAAGAAATTAATTATATCTTCTCCCCATGGTCTTCTGTGCCTACTATTCCCAACCCCCATCTCCAACTACCCAATGATAACACTATGGCAGGTATGCAGACACTCTTCCCCAGGAGAGATCTTGCTGCACATAAAATCAACAAATATTTCTTGGGTCCCTACTGTATGCCAGGCACTAGATGAGGTACCATAGCAATGAAAAAGTAGACAGATTTTTAAACTTACCTGTGCCTCAGTTCCCTCATCTGTAAAATGAGTATATTAATACCTACCCCATTGAGTTATCGTGCTGATCAATGAGTTTAAGGCATATAAAGTACTTAGAACCAATAGGACATTATTATTATGATAATCTCTTTGGAGAGACTAGGCACAAATATATGTCATAGAAGAATTAAAAAACTATAAATATGATACAATATCTAAACAAGCATCTAACTTCTAAAAACAGGGAGAAAGCTCTCTGTGAAGGGATTACAGAAATGAGCTACAATAAATGCTAGGATTTTGCTAAGTGACAAGTAGGGACTGAAGAAAGGGGGACTTTAGGCAAAACAGTATGAGCAAATACTTATGGGTGGGAAGGTACAAAGGTTGACTAATGGACAATGCATAGACAGGAAAGGCATCTTGGAAAAAGGACAGTCAGGCATTCCAGGTAAAGGGAACAGCATTTGCAAAGACCCAGAAGAGAATATAACGAATTTGTGGAAATACAGTTACTTCAATATGACTTCAATATGATAGATGAAGGTAAAGAAAGCAGAGGGTCGATTTTGTAGGGCTTTGTAAACCAGACTACAGGCATTAGATTTTATCCTGAGGCAAGGGGAATCAAGAAGAGGTTTTAAACAGACTAGTAAGACCTAATTTGTAAGATAGAAAAGTCAACTGGGCCAAAGCAATCTTGAGAAGAAAGAACAAAGCTGGAGGTATCACGTGCCCTAACTTTATACTACAAAGCTACAGTAATCAAAAGAGTATGGTACTGGCACAAAAACGGATATATAGATCAGTGAAAGAGAAGACAGCGCAGAAATAAACCCACACATGTATGGTCAATTAATCTACAACAAAGAAGGCAAGAGTATACAGTGGGGAAAAGACAAGTCTCTTTAATAATGGTGCTGGGAAAACTGGATAGCTACATGTAAAAGAATGAAATTAGAACATATTCTCAAACTATATACAGAAATAGACTCAAAATGGATTAGAAAATCTAAATCTAAGACTTTCTTTAAGAAAAGATAAAACTCCTAAGAAAACATAGGTAGAACACTCTTTGACATAAATCATAGCAATATTATTGTGAATCTGTCTCCTAAGGCAAAGGAAACAAAAGAAAAAATAAATGGGACCTAATTAAAACTTAAATGCTTTTGCACAGTAAAGGAAACCACTGACAAAACAAAAAGACAACCTATTGAATGGGAGGAAATATTTCCAAATGATATAAGGGGTTAATATCCAAAATATAAAAACAGCTCATACAACTCAGTATCAAAAAAACATACAACCTGATTAAACATTGGGCAGAAGACCTAAATAGACATTTTCCCAAAGATATACAGATGGCCAACAGGCACATGAAAAGATGCTTAACATCGCTAATCATCAGAGAAATGCAAGTCAAAACCACAGTGAGATATCACCTTACACCTGTCAGAATGCCTATCATCAAAAAGACCACAAATAACAAATGTTGGATAGAATGTGGAGAAAAGGGAACTCTAGCACACTGTTGGTGGTAATGTATACTGGTGCAGCCACTATGGAAAACAGTATGGAGATTCCTCAAAAAACGAATAATAGAACTATCATATTATCCAGCAATTCCATTCCTGAGTATTTATCTGAAGAAAGCAAAAACACTAATTCGAAAAGATACACATACTCCAATGTTCATAGCAGCATTATTTACAACAGCGAAGATATGGAAGCAACCTAAGAGTCCATCAACAGAAGAATGGATAAAGATGTGGTATATATACACAATGGAATACTACTCAGCCATAAAAAAGAATGAAATTTTGCCATTTGCAACAACATGGATGGACTTGGAGGGTATTATGCTAGGTATAATAAGTGAAACAGAGAAAGACAAATACTGTATGTTATCACTTATATGTGGAATCTAAAAATTAAAACAGAAACAGACTCAGAGATATAGAGAACAAACTAGTGGTTACCAGTAGGGAGAGGGAAGGAGGGAGTGGCAAGATAGGGGTAGGGGATTAAGAGGTACTATGTATAAAATAAGACACAAGGATATATTGTACAGCACAGGAAATATAGCCAATATTTTATAGTAAGTTGAAATAGTATAATCTATAAAAATATTGAATCACTATGTTGTACACCTGAAGTTAATATAATATTGTAAATCAACTATACTTTGATAAAAAAGGAAAAGTCAATTTGGCTGATGAGTGGTAAATGGGCTAGAAAGGAGCATGACTGGAAGCAAGGAGATCGTTGGGAAGCTGTTGCAGTAATCCAGGCAAGAGATAATGGGGCTTGAACTAAGGTGTTAGTGGTGTAGATGGAAAAGAATGGATGTATTTGGGCAAAAACAGAAGGCTTCATGATAGTAGTAGGTGAGGGCAGGTGAGACAGGACTTAAAGATGATATCCAGGTGTTCGGACTGAATAACTGGGTGAACTGTGGTTCATTTTAAAAAATAGAGAATGCAGGAAGAACAAGTTTAGAGTTAAGGTCAGATATATACATACTGTGTTTAGGAGACATAAAAGTGCCTAGAAGACATCCAAATAGAGATGCTTAGTAAGAAGCTGAATACAGGCAAATCTCGTTTTATTGTGCTTTGCTTTATTGTGCTTTGCAGATATTGCATTTTTTATAAATTGAAGGTTTGTAGCAACCCTGTGTCAAGCAAACCTATTGGTACCATTTTTCCAACAGCATTATTTTAAAATTAAGGTATGTACATTGTTTTTTTAAAACATAATGCTATTGCACATTTAATAGACTACAGTATAGTATAAAGGAAACTTTTATATGCACTGGGAAACCAAAAAATTCGTGTGACTCACTTTACCACGACATTTGCTTTATTGCAGTGGTTTGGAACTAAACCCACAGTATTTCCAAGCTATTCCTGTACTTGGCTGTATGGTTTAGCAACAAAATCTATGTTGGGGATCCAGATTTGAAAGAGAACTGCTTCCATGTATAGATAACTGTATAGGTAACTAAAAATGGATAAGATCACTCAGTGAGGGTGGAGTGATGAGGTCACCAAAGGAAGAAGTGTGAGGTTTGAGAAGAGGAGATGAACTTTAACATTAAAGGAGTGGGAGAAGAAGAATCTTCAATGATGGGTCCTGGGAAGATGTGGTTAGATCGATGGGGGGGGGGGGGGGGTGGAAATCAGGTCAGGTTGGCGTTATAGAAGGCAAGGAAGAGAATATTCTGAGGAGGAGTGATGAGTTAATATGATCTCTAAACTGAACTGTGTCTCTGGCCTGAGAAGCATCCTCTGGATTTAAATGAAAATAGTGCTCAAACACTGGTGAGAATATTGTCAGAACGGAAGCAGTGCAGTGAAAGGGATGTGCCTAAGTCAGTGGAGAAGGTGAGGGAAGACAACACCATACAGAAGACCAACGAGAAAGATAAGAGGAAGAGGTTTGGTTCTTGTTTTTTGATTGGAGAGAGATTTCAGCATGTTTAAATGATAATGGGGAGAAGTCAACGGAAAGGAGAAAGATACAGGAGAAAGAGGGGATAACTGATGAAGCAAGATCCCTGAGGAGAGAAAAGGTAAGGGATCAACAGTATAGGGGAGATATAAACATTCACTGGAACAGAAGGTAAGGAGAAAAGGATAAATGCAGATGATTACCTGAAAAAAACATTAGAATTAATAAGGGAATTTAAAAAATGGCCATAGACAAGATTTTTAAAAAATCAGTAGCTTTCTTAGATCCCAGAAATCACCAACTACAAAATATATTACAAAGAGTAGTTCAGAACAGCACCAAAAATATAGTGCCTGAGAATAAACCTAATGAAAATGTGTAAGGCTTTAATTAAGAAAATTATACAATTTTCTTTAAAATTATTAGAAGAAAATAGAGTTGATATCCTTATAACTTTGAATATAGATGATATCCTTATTACCCTGGCGATGGTAAAGGCCTTCTTAAATCTTAAATGAGATATTAAAAAAGAAACCCATAAAGAAAAAGGTTGATAAATCCAAATAAATAAAATTTCTGCCACAGAAGTGCATGCCAACAGCCAAGACCCTCCTAGCTACCTGTGGGCTGGGAAATGACCCTATCTCATCATTGGTCTGCACCTGCCACTAGCCGCTCCAGCTGTGCACTTGCAAACCCCAACCCAATACCCATCACTTGTATCTACTGCTGTGTGCTCACGGTAAGACCCTACAGCCAGAGGAGTGTGTTGAAACCCAGGACCCTTGCAGCAGCTTAGGGGCCCAGATTTAGACTTATCTTCTGTTATTGGCCCACACCACAGGGCTCACCTGCAGCTACCCCTCCAACTGTGTGCCTGCACACCCCCAGCCCAACTCTTAACTCCAGCCTCCGCTGCCGTGGCCTGTGGTAAGACCCTATAGCCATGGTAGTGCACAATGACAGCCGGGACCCCTGCAGTTGCAGTGTGCCTGCAATGTGCCCAGGCCCTGGTGCCTACCACTCTGTGTGTGTCTGCTGCTGGCCCCTAGCACTAAGTAGGCACCTGTAGCTCACCCCCACAGCTGACTGTGTGCATACTACTGGCCCTGGCCACCACTGCTGCCTGCCCAGGTCCCTGGCTGCTGGACCTGGAGGCACTGCTGAGAATCTGAACAGCCCTTGCAGCCACTGTGGGTGTCCCACAGTGCTCATCAAGGACCAAACAGTTGTCAGTTCTGTGGACCCCAGTGGCCTGAGGTGACAAGATGTCATGCCCCCTCCCCTCCGAACCTGGAGCCATCACATGCTCCTGCACTAGGTGTGGTGCACCACTAGAGCTGGTGTCACAGTATATGTAAGTGTTCCCACCACACAAAAGTAAAGGTCTTTTCTTACTGAAGTCAGTCCACAAAGTGTGGAAGAGGTGACAGTGTCTTCAAATGTGCAGAACCTACACAAGCCAATGGGGACTATGAAGAATCAGGGAAACATGACACTACCAAAGGAACACAGTAAATGTCTAGTAACTGACTCCAAAGAAACGGAGATACAGGAATTACCTGATAAAGAATTCAAAATAATTGTTCTAAAGATGCTTAAACAGAGGCAAGAGAAATCAGATAAACAATTTAACAAAATCAGGAAAATAATACAAGAATAAAATGAGAAACTGAACAAATAGATACAAAACATAAAAAAAGAAGTTTTGGAGCTAAAGAATAGGGTGACTAAATTGAATTATTCAGTAGAAAGCTTCAACAACAGACTGGACACCAAGAGGAAGAAATTAGTAAGCTCGAAGACAGAGCATTTGAAATTATCCAGTCAGAGTAACAAAAGATAAAAGACTGAAAAGAAATGAAGAAAGCCTATGGGAGTTGCAGTGTACCATTAAAAAATACAATCTATGTCTCATTGGAGGCCCAGAAGGGAAGAGAAGGTTAAAGGGGCAGAAAGCTTATTTAAAGAAATAATGGGGAGGAGCTTCAAGATGGCGGAAGAGTAAGACACAGAGATCACCTTCCTCTCCACAAATACATCAGAAATACATCTACATGTGGAACAGCTCCTATAGAACACCTACTGAACGCTGGCAGAAGACCTCAGACCTCAAAAGGGCAAGAAACTCCCCACGTACCTGGGTAGGACAAAAGAAAAAAGGAAAAACAGAGACAAAGAATAGGAATGGGACCTGCACCTCGGGGAGGGAGCTGTGAAGGAGGAAATGTTTCCACACACTAGGAAGCCCCTTCGCGGGCGGAGACTGTGGGTGGCAGAGGAGGGGAGCTTCAGAGCCACAGAGGAGAGCGCAGCCACAGGGGTGCGGAGGGCAAAGCGGAGAGATTCCCGCACAGAGGATCAGAGCCGACCAACACTCACCAGCCTGAGAGGCTTGTCTGCTCACCCGCCGGGACGGGAGGGGGCTGGGACCTGAGGCTCGGGCTTCGGAGGTCAGATCCCAGGGAGAGGACTGGGGTTGCCTGCGTGAACACAGCCTGAAGGGGCTAGTGCGCCACAGCTAGCCGGGAGGGAGTCTGGGAAAAGGTCTGGAACTGCCTAAGAGGCAAGAGACTTTTTCTTCCCTCTTTGTTTCCTGGTGCGCGAGGAGAGGGGATTAAGAGCGCAGCTTAGGGCTTCCCTGGTGGCGCAGTGGTTGAGAATCTGCCTGCCAATGCAGGGGAAATGGGTTCGAGCCCTGGTCTGGGAAGATCCCACATGCCGTGGAGCAACTAGGCCCGTGAGCCACAACTACTGAGCCTGCGCATCAGGAGCCTGTGCTCCGCAACAAGAGAGGCTGCGATAGTGAGAGGTCCACGCACCGCAATGAAGAGTGGCCCCCACTTGCCACAACTGGAGAAAGCCCTTGCACAGAAACAAAGACCCAACAGCACCAAAGATAAATAAAAATAAATAATAATTAAAAAGCTCTTTTAAAAAAAAAAAGAAAATGCAGCTTAAAGGAGCTCCAGAGATGGGCGCGAGCCGTGGCTATCAGCGTGGACCCCAGAGATGGGCATGAGACGCTAAGGCTGCTACTGCCGCCACCAAGAAGCCTGTGTGCAAGCACAGGTCACTCTCCACACCTCCCCTCCCGGGAGCCTGTGCAGCCCGCCACTGCCAGGGTCCCATGATCCAGGGACAACATCCCCAGGAGAATGCATGGTGCCCCTCAGGCTGGTGCAATGTCACGCTGGCCTCTGCCGCCGCAGGCTCGCCCTGCATCCGTACCCCTCCCTCCCCCTGTCCTGAGTGAGCCAGAGCCCCCTAATCAGCTACTCCTTTAACCTCGTCCTGTCTGAGTGAAGAACAGACGCCCTCAGGCGACCTACACGCAGAGGCGGGTCCAAATCCGAAGCTGAACCCCAGGAGCTGTGCGAACAGAGAAGAGAAAGGGAAATTGCTCCCAGCAGCCTCAGGAGCATCGGATTAAATCTCCACAATCAACTTGATGTACCTGCACCTGTGGAATACCTGAATAGACAACAAATCAGCCCAAATTGAGGAGGTGGACTTTAGGAGCAAAGATATATATATATTTTTTCCCTTTTTCTCTTTTTGTGAGTGTGTATGTGTATGCTTCTGTGTGTGATTTTGTCTGTATAGCTTTGCTTTTACCATTTTCGGGTTCTGTCTGTCCATTTTTTGTTTTTTTTTTTAATTTTTAAAATTTTTTTCTTAATAATTATTTTTTATTTTTTATTTTAATAACTTTTATTTTATTTTATTTTATCTTCTTTCTTTCTTTCTATTTCTTCTCCCTTTTATTCTGAGCCGTGTGGATGAAAAGCTCTTGGTGCTCCAGCCAGGCATCAGGGCTGTGCCTCTGAGGTGGGAGAGCCAACTTCAGGACACTGGTCCACAAGAGACCTCCCAGCTCCACGTAATACTAAACGGTGAAAATCTCCCAGAGATCTCCATCTCAACACCAAGACCCAGCTTCACTCAATGACCAGCAAGCTACAGTGCTGGACACCCTAAGCCAAACAACTAGCAAGACAGGAACACAGCCCCATCCATTAGCAGAGAGGCTGCCTAAAATCATAATAAGGCCACATACACCCGAAAACACACCACCAGCATGGACCTGCCCACCAGAAAGACAAGATCCAGCCTCATCCAACAGAACACAGGCACTAGTCCCCTCCACCAGGAAGCCTACACAACCCACTGAACCAACCTTAGCCACTGGGGACAGACACCAAAAACAACAGGAACTACGAACCTGCAGCCTGTGAAAAGGAGACCCCAAACACAGTAAGTTAAGCAAAATGAGAAGACAGAAAAACACACAGAAGATGAAGGAGCAAGGTAAAAACCCACCAGACCTAACAAATGAAGAGGAAATAGGCAGTCTACCTGAAAAAGAATTCAGAATAATGATAGTAAAGATGATCCAAAATCTTGGAAATAGAATAGAGAAAATACAAGAAACGTTTAACAAGGACCTAGAAGAAATAAAGACCAAACAATGATGAACAACACAATAAATGAAATTAAAAATTCTCTAGGAGGGATCAATGGCAGAATAACTGAGGCAGAAGAATGCATAAGTGACCTGGAAGATAAAATAGTGGAAATAACTACTGCAGAGCAGAATAAAGAAAAAAGAATGAAAGGAACTGAGGACAGTCTCAGAGACCTCTGGGACAACATTAAACGCACCAACAGTCGAATTATAGGGGTCCCTGAAGAAGAAGAGAAAAAGAAAGGGACTGAGAAAATATATGAAGAGAATATAGTTGAAAACTTCCCTAATATGGGAAAGGAAATAGTTAATCAAGTACAGGAAGCACAGAGAGTCCCATACAGGATAAATCCAAGGAGAAACACACCAAGACACATATTAATCAAACCATCAAAAATTAAATACAAAGAAAAAATATTAAAAGCAGCAAGGGAAAAACAACAAATAACACACAAGGGAATCCCCATAAGGTTAACAGCTGATCTTTCAGCAGAAACTCTGCAAGCCAGAAGGGAGTGGCAGGACATATTTAAAGTGATGAAAGGGAAAAACCGAAAACCAACATTACTCTGCCCAGCAAGGATCTCATTCAGATTTGACGGAGAAATTAAAACCTTTACAGACAAGCAAGAGCTAAGAGAATTCAGCACCACCAAACCAGCTTTACAACAAATGCTAAAGGAACTTCTCTAGGCAGGAAACACAAGAGAAGTCAAACACATAAGGCAAATACTAACAGCCATAAAAGGGGAAATCGACAGTAACACAATCATAGTAGGGGACTTTAACACCCCACTTTCACCAACGGACAGATCATCCAACATGAAAATAAATAAGGAAACACAACCTTTAAGTGATACATTAAACAAGATGGACTTAATTGATATTTATAGGACATTCCATCCAAAAACAACAGAATACACATTCTTCTCAAGTGCTCATTGAACATTCTCCTGGATAGGTCATATCTTGGGTCACAAATCAAGCCCTGGTAAATTTAAGAAAATTGAAATCGTATCAAGTATCTTTTCCAACCACAAAGCTATGAGACTAGGTATCAATTACAGGAAAAAATCTGTAAAAAATACAAGAACATGGAGGCTAAACAATACACTACTTAATAACCAAGAGATCACTGAAGAAATCAAAGAGGAAATCAAAAAATACCTAGAAACAAATGACAATGAAAAAACGATGACCCAAAACCTATGGGATGCAGCAAAAGCAGTTCTAAGAGGGAAGATTATAGCAATACAATCCTACCTTAAGAAACAAGCAACATCTCAAATAAACAACCTAACCTTACACCTAAAGCATTTAGAGAAAGAAGAACAAAAAAACCCCCAAAGTTAGCAAAAGGAAAGAAATCATAAAGATCAGATCAGAAATAAATGAAAAAGAAATGAAGGAAACGATAGCAAAGGTCAATACAACTAAAAGCTTGTTCTTTCATAAGATAAACAAAATTGATAAACCATTAGCCAGACTCATGAAGAAAAAAAGGGAGAAGACTCAAATCAATAGAATTAGAAATGAAAAAGGAGAAGTAACAACTGCCACTGCAGAAATACAAAGGATCATGAGAGATTACTACAAGCAACTCTAGGCCAATAAAATGGACAACCTGGAAGAAACGGACAAATTCTTAGAAATGCACAACCTTCCAAGACTGAACCAGGAAGAAACAGAAAATATAAACAGACCAATCACAAGCACTGAAATTGACACTGTGATTAAAAATCTTCCAACAAACAAAAGCCCAGGACCAGATGGCTTCACAGGCGAATACTATCAAACATTTAGAGAAGAGCTAACACTTATCCTTCTCAAACTCTTCCAAAATATAGCAGAGGCAGGAACACTCCCAAACTCATTCTACGAGGCCACCATCACCCTGATACCAAAGCCAGACAAAGATGTCACAAAGAAAGAAGACTACAGGCCAATATCACTAACGAACATAGATGCAAAAATCCTCAACAAAATACTAGCAAACAGAATCCAACAGCACATTAAAAGGATCATACACCCTGATCAAGTGGAGTTTACCCCAGGAATGCAAGGATTCTTCAATATACGCAAATCAATCAATGTGATACACCATATTAACAAACTGAAGGAGAAAAACCATATGATCATCTCAATAGATGCAGAGAAAGCTTTTGACAAAATTCAACACAGACTTATGATAAAAACCCTCCAGAAGTTAGGCATAGAGGGAACTTTCCTCAACATAATAAAGGCCATATATGACAAACCCACAGCCAACATCATACTCAATGGTGAAAAACTGAAACCATTTCCACTAAGATCAGGAACAAGGCAAGGTTGCCCACTCTCACCACTATTATTCAACATAGTTTTGGAAGTTTTAGCCACAGCAATCAGGGAAGAAAAAGAAATAAAATGAATCCAAATTGGAAAAGAAGAAGTAAAGCTGTCACTGTTTGCAGATGACATGATACTATATATAGATAATCCTAAAGATGCTACCAGAAAACTACTAGAGCTAATCAATGAATTTGGTAAAGTAGCAGGATACAAAATTAATGCACAGAAATCTCTTGCATTCCTATACACTAATGATGAAAAATCTGAAAGTGAAATTAAGAAAACACTCCCATTTACCATTGCAACAAAAAGAATAAAATATCTAGGAATAAACCTACCCAAGGAGACAAAAGACCTGTATGCAGAAAATTATAAGACACTGATGAAAGAAATTAAAGATGATACAAATAGATGGAGAGATATACCACGTTCTTGGATTGGAAGAATCAACATGGTGAAAATGACTCTACTACCCAAAGCAATCTACAGATTCAATGCAATCCCTATCAAACTACCACTGGCATTTTTCACAGAACTAGAACAAAAAATTTCACAATTTGTATGGAAACGCAAAAGACCCCGAATAGCCAAAGCAATCTTGAGAACGAAAAACGGAGCTGGAGGAATCGGGCTCCCTGACTTAAGACTATACTACAAAGCTACAGTAATCAAGAAGGTATGGTACTGGCACAAAAACAGAAATATAGATCAATGGAACAGGATAGAAAGCCCAGAGATAAACCCACACATATATGGTCACCTTATCTTTGATAAAGGAGGCAAGAATATACAGTGGAGAAAAGACAGTCTCTTCAATAAGTGGTGCTGGGAAAACTGGACAGCTACATGTAAAAGAATGAAATTGGAACACTCCCTAACACCAAACACAAAAATAAACTCAAAATGGATTAAAGAACTAAATGTAAGGCTAGACACTATCAAACTCTTAGAGGAAAACATAGGCAGAACACTGTGACATAAATCACAGCAAGAGCCTTTTTGACCCACCTCCTAGAGAAATGGAAATAAAAACAAAAATAAACAAGTGGGACCTAATGAAACTTAAAAGCTTTTGCACAGCAAAGGAAACCATAAACAAGACCAAAAGACAACCCTCAGAATGGGAGAAAATATTTGCAAATGAAGCAGCTGACAAAGGATTAATCTCCAAAATTTACAAGTAGCTCATGCAGCTCAGTATCAAAAAAACAAACATCCCAGTCCAAAAATTGGCAGAAGACCTAAACAGACATTTCTCCTAAGAAGATATACAGATTGCCACAAACACATGAAAGAATGCTCAAAGTCATTAATCATTAGAGAAATGCAAACCAAAACTACAATGAGATATCACCTCACACTGGTCAGAATGGCCATCATCAAAAAATCTACAAACAATAAATGCTGGAGAGGGTGTGGAGAAAAGGGAACCCTCTTGCACTGTTGGTGGGAATGTAAATTGATACAGCCACTATGGAGAACAGTATGGAGGTTCCTTAAAAAACTAAAAATAGAACTACCATACGACCCAGCAATCCCACTCCTGGGCATATACCCTGAGAAAACTATAATTCAAAAAGAGTCATGTACCACAATGTTCATTGTAACTCTATTTACAATAGCCAGGACATGGAAGCAACCTAAGTGTCCATTAACAGATGAATGGATAAACAAGATGTGGCACATATATACAATGGAATATTCCTCAGCCATAAAAGGAAACGAAATTGAGTTATTTGTAGTGAGGTGGATGGACCTAGAGTCTGTCAAACAGAGTGAAGTAAGAAAGAGAAAAACAAATACCGTATGCTAACATGTATACATGGAATCTTAGAAAAATGGTCATGAAGAACCTAGGGGCAAGACGGGAATAAAGACGCAGACCTACTAGAGAATGGACTTGAGGATATGGGGAGGGGGAAGGGTAAGCTGTGACAAAGTGAGAGAGTGGCATGGACATGTGTACACTACCAAACGTAGGGTAGACAGCTAGTGGGAAGCAGCTGCATAGCACAGGGAGATCAGCTCTGTGCTTTGTGACCACCTGGAGGGGTGGGACAGGGAGGGTGGGAGGGAGGGAGACGCAAGAGAGAAGAGATATGGGAACATATGTATATGTATAACTGATTCACTCTGTTATAAAGCAGAAACTAACACACCATTGTAGAGCAATTATACTCCAATAAAGATGTTAAAAAAAAAAAAAAAGAAATAATGGCTTTGAACTTCCTAAATCTGGGGAGAGATTTGGACATCCAAGTTTATGAAGCTAATAGGTCACCCCATAATTCCAATTTAAAACAATCTTCTCTAAGATGCATTATATTAAAACTGTCTACAATAAAAGAAAATGAATTTTAAAAGCAGCTAGAGAAAAAAATTCTTTCATACAAGGGAACCCCCATAAGGCTATCAGCAGATTTGTCAGCAGAAACATTGCAGGCCAGGGGACAGTGACTTGATACATTTAAAGGGCTGAAAGAAAGAACTGCCAACCAAGAATACTTTACCCAACAAAGTTGTCCTTCAGAAGTGAAGGTGAGATAAAAAGTTTCCCAAACAAACAAAAATGGATAGAGTTTATCATCACAAAACCTGCCTTACAAGAAATGCTGAAAGGAATTCTTCAGCTGAAACAAAAAGATGCTAGTTAGTAACATGAAAACATATAACACACTGGTAAAGATGAGTATATAGTTAGATTGAAAATACTCTAGTACTGTAATATGGTGGTGTGTTAGCTACTTAACTCTCTAAAGGTTAAAGGACAAAAGTACTAAAAACAACTATAGTTACAATAATTTGTTACTGGATACACAATATAAGATTATGTAAATTGTGACATCAAAAATAAAATGTTTGTGGGGAGTAAAAGAGCAGAGTTTTTGTATGTGGTCAAAGTTAAACTGTTATCAGATGCTTATAATAGACTTTTATATCTACAAAATGTTTCAAGTAAGCCTCAGGGTAACCACAAAACAAAAACCTATAGTAGATACTCACAAGATAAAGAGAAGGGAATCAAAGTACACCACTATGGAAAATCATCAATTCACAAAGGAAGACAGCAAGAAACAAAGGAACAAAAGACATACAAAACAGGCAGAAAACCACTAACAAGATTAAGCATAGTAAATTCTTAGCTATCAATAATTACTTTATATGTAAATGGATTGAATTCTTTAATCAAAAGGTACAGAATGGCTGGATGGAAAAACAAAAATAGACCCAATTATATGCTGCCTCCAAGAGACTCACTTCAGCTTCAAGGACACACAGAGGCTTAAAGTGAAGGGATGGAAAAAGATATTCTACACAAATGGAAATGAAAAGAAAGCAAGGGTAGCTATACTTATATCGGACAAAATAAACTTTAAGGATAAAATGATAACAGGAGACAAAGAAGGTTACTATATAATGATAAAGGGACCAATTCATTGAGAGGATATAACAATTGTAAATATATATGTACCCAACATCAGAGCACCTAAAATATTAAGCAGATGCTAACAGATCTTAAGGGAGAAATAGATGACAATACAACCACAGTAAGGGATTTCAATACCCTACTTTCAACAATGGATAGATCATCCAGGTAGAAAATCAATACGGAAACCTTGCGCTTAAACTATACTTTAAAGACTTAACAGACGTATAGAGAATATTCCATCCAACAGCAGGAAAATACACAATCTTCTCCAGTGGACGCAGAACATCCTCTAGGTTAGATCATACATTAGGTCACAAAACAAGTCTTAGCAAATTTAGAAACAGTGACATCATACCAAGTGTCTTTCCCAACCACAATGATATGAAGCTATAAATCAATGACGAGGAAGAAAACTGGAACATTCACAAATAAGTGGAAATTAAACTACATACTCCTGAACAACAAATCGGTCAAAGTTGAAATCAAAAGGAAAATCAAAATATATCTTGAAACAAATAAAAATGGAAACACAACATTGCAAAACTTATGGTATGTAGCAAAAGTAGTACTAAGAGGGACATTTATAGTGATAAATGCATACGTTAAACAAACAAAAAAAGATCTCAAATAAACAACCTAACTTTACACCTCAAGGGACTAGAAAAAGAAGAACAAACTAAGCCAAAGTTAGCAGATAAAAGGAGATAACAAAGATCAGAGCAGAAATAAATGAAATAGAGAAAAGAATAATAGAAAAGATCAACATATCTAAGAGGTGGTTTTTTTGAAAAATAAAATTGATAACCTTTTAGCCAGACTTACCAAGAAGAAGAGAGAGAGGACTCAAATAAAATTAGAAATGAAAGCGGAAACACTACAAGTGATGCTACAGAAATACAATGGAGCATGAGACTACTGTGTGAATGAATCATGAAGAAATAGAAAATCTGAACAGATCAATAACAAGTAAAAAGACTGAATCAGTAATCAAAAACCTCCCAACAAAGAAAAGCTCAGGACCAGATGGCTTCATGGGCAAATTCTACCAAACATTTAAAGAAGAATCGATTATTCTCAAACTCTTCCAAAAAACTGAAGGGAAGGGAACACTTCCAACCTCATTTTATGAGGCCAGAATTACTTTGATGCCAAAGTCAGATAAGGACACTACAAGAAATTAAAACTATAGGCCAATATTCCTGATGAGTATGGATGCAAAATTCTCAACAAACTACTAGCTAACTGAATTCAACAGCACATTAAAAGCATCATACACCATGATCAAGTGTGATTTGTCCCCAAGATGTATGGATGGTTCAACATACGCAAACCAATATATGTTATATACCACGTTAATAGAATGAAAGACAAAAAATTAAAGCATGATCGCAATAGACACAGGAAAAGCATTTGATAAAATTCAACATCCTTTCATGATAAACACTCTTAATACATTGGTTATAGAAGGAACATTACTTAACATGATAAAGGCCATATATGACAAACCCTACAGCAAACATCATACTCAGTGCTGAAAGGTTGAAAGCTTTCCTTCTAAGATTGGTAATAAGACAAGAGTGCCCACTATCACCACAACTATTCAACACCATACTGGAAGTCCTAGCCCAAACAATTAAGCAAGGAAAAAAAAATAAGGTATCCAAATTGGAAAGGAAGAAGTAAAATTTTCTCTGTCTGCTGATGACATGATCTTATACATAGAAAATTCTAAAGACTCCATCCAAAAGCCATAGGAACTAATGAATTTCGTAAAATTTCATGATATGAAATCAATGTACAAAATCAAAACATTTCTGTAAACTAACAATGAACTATCTGAAAAAGAAATTTTAAAAATCCCATTTTCAGTGGCATAAAAAAAGAATGCTTAGGGATAAATCTGACCAAGGAAGTAAAAGATCTATACACCAAAAACTGTAAGACACTGATGAAGGAAATTGAAGAAGACATAAATAAATGGAAAGATATCTAATGGATCAGAAGAGTTAATATTTTTAAAATGTCTATACCATCTAAGGTCTTCTATAGATTCAATACAATTTCTATCAAAATTCCAATGGCATGTATTTTTTTGGCAGAAATAAAAAAAAAATCCTAAAATTTGTATGGAACCACAAAAGACTCAGAACAGTCAAAGCAATTCTGAGAAACAAAAATAAAGCTGAAGGCATCACACTTCCTGATTTCAAACTCTAATACAAAGCTATAGTAATCAAAACAGTATGGTACTGGCATAAAAACAGACACACAGACCAGTGAAACAGAATCAAGAACCCAGAAATAAACCCATGCATATATGGTTAACTAATATTGGGTTGGCGATAACAGTTCATTCAGGTTTTTCTGTAACAGCTTACAGAAAAACCCAAATGAACTTTTATCGCCAACCCAATATTTGACAAGGGAACCAATAATACCCAATGGGGTAAGGATAGTTTCTTCAACAAATGGTTCTGGGAAAACTGGATATTCACATGCAAAACAATGAAATTGGACCCCTAATTCATATAATACCATTCACAAAAATGAACTTGAAATGATTAAGGATTTAAACATAAGACCTGAAACAGTAAAACTCCTAGAAGAAAACAAAAGGAAAAAGCTCCTTGACATTGGTCATGGCAAAGACTTTTCGGATATGACATCAAAAGCACAGCAACAAAAGCAAATGTTAAGAAGCAGGACTACATTTAAAACTAAAAAGCTTCTGCGCAGGAAAAAAAAAAAATCAACAAAATGAAAGGGAGAATATATTAGCAAACTATATACTGATAAGGGGTTAATATCCAAAATATATAAGGAACTTACGTAACTCAAAAGCAATTAAAATCAATCTTACTGAAAAATGGGCAGAGGATCTGAATAGACATTTCTCCAAAGAAGACATACAAATGGTCAACAAGTACATGAAAAAATGCTCAGCATCACTAATCATAAGGGAATACAAATCAAAACCACAATGATATAACACCCTATACCGATTAGAATGGCTACTGTCAAAAAGAGAAGCAGTAACAAATGCTGGTGAGGATGTGGAGAAAAGGGAACCATTATGTACTGTTGGTGGGAATGTAATTTGGTATAGCACTGTGGAAATAGTATGGAGGTTCCTCAAGAAATTAAAAACAATTACCACATGATCCATCAATCCCACTTCTATGTATATATCTGAAGGAAACAAAATCACTATCTTAAAGAGATAGCTGCACTACCATGTTCATTGTAGCATTATTCACTATAGCCAAGACATAAAAACAACCTAAGTGTCCATCGACAAATAAATGGAGAAAGAAAATGTGAGATATATATATATATATATATATACATACATACATACATATATATGCAATGAAATATTATTCAGGCATAAAATATTGGGTTGGCCAAAAAGTTCGTTCAGGTTTTTCCATAAGATCTTATGGCCAACCCTATAGAAGAAAAACCTTGAGGGCATTATGCTAAGTAATGGAATAAACCAGATAGAGAAAGACAAATAGTTTATGATCCCACTTATATGTGGAATCCAAAAACACTGAACTCATGGCAACAAACAGTAGAATGGTGGTTGTCAGGGGTTAGGGGGTGGAGGAAATGAGATGTTGGTCAAAGGGTTTAAATTTTCAGTTATAAGATGGATAAGTTCTGGGGGGTACAGCAACAAAATGGTAATTATGTGAGGTGAAGGATGTGTTAACTAACCTTACTGTGGTACACATTTCACAATATATTTGTGTATCAAATCATTATATTGTACTCCTTAAACTTAAACAATGTTATATATTAATATCTCAATGTAATTGAGCTGGGGAAAAACAAACAAGAACAATAAAATCAAACTGGCATGCCACAGACCATTCCAAAGCAGCTGAGGGCCAGTAAGGGGTTGCTGTGGAAGTGGTAAGAATTGTGTTGTAACAGGTCTAGGCCAATGGTGCTGGGCACATTTAATTCAGAAAGCACTACTTTCGTATCGCTTGAGAACAAGGATCACAAACCAGGATCTGGAATGAAGCTTCCCAGGACCTACAGATTGGGTCATAACCTCTGATAAATAAGGACCATCATGACACACACAATGACTAGAGATGCTATAACCCAGCAGTTCTCAAAGTACTGGGGATCACTGTGCCTGCAACGTCAAAATTATTTTTGTATGAATACTAAGACATTATTTGCCCTCATTATTCTCATCCTCTCATGAATGTACAGTGAAAATTTTCAGAGAACACATGATGTAAATATGAGATCAAAACAGAGTGAAATGCAGAAGCAGATATGAGAATCCAGCTGCTCCTGTTACGCTAGACATTAGAGATATGAAAAATAATACCACTCTTCTCACTATATTTTCTGCTTTGAAAATGTAATTATTCTTCATAAAAATGTTATTTATGTTAACATGTAATAGGTTCATTATTGTTATTTTGAAGTGATTTAAAATTTCTTAGTATTAATTTCTAATAAGGTAAATATCAATAAATATATTTCACATAACAAAAGCTTTTTGGGGTCCTCAGTAATTTTTAAGAGTATAAAAGTGGTCCAGAGACCAACAGTTTGAGACCTGCTGTCCCACCTACACTAAAGGGTAAAGGTCTCTCACTTGGCTAACCTGGGCTTTCATCAGTCTCACAGTCTCCTTAGAGCTGTATTTGTGTTTGTCTACACCAGCTTGTTACCTATGCCTGGCAATGTCCTGCTTGAATGAAGTGGGGACTATAATTAAAATATTCATTTGTTGTCACAGCCCCTTTCACTCAATACATGACCAAATCATATACAATATGTATTACATCTGTAACTATAGTATTACATATAAAAGGTGTTTAAAGCTTTGCCAGTATAAACAATGAAATGAGGCTATGTCCTTTAATGGTATCTTATAACAAGGTCTAAATGGGTCTAACAGTTTATAATCTTTTTTTTTTTTTCTTAACATCTGCATTATTAAATTTTCACTGTTTTGGATACTCAAGACAACTGGTACTTGTTGCTTCCATGCTATGCTAACTTGGTTCTCAGAACTCCAGTCTTTAGCAGAAACAAACTGTCTGGCTGATAGACAAGACTGATTTTTAATGCAAGCCAAGGTGCAGTAATAAAACTGAAAAAAAAATCTAGATCATAAAGTTCTAACCCATAGGATTATCTTGGAGACTTTTTCAGCACCAAGAACAAGAATACTTAGAGCTGATGATCTTGAGGAGTTACGTGGTAATTTGTACCAGCTATATTAAAAACAGAAGCAAACCAGACTGTGTATTTTTTAAAAGTTTACAAGGGCAAAGCATTTCTTCTAAAATGTTATTCTCTTTCACTAAACTCTGCAAAGTACCTTAATTAATTCTTATGATCCTAACATCCCTAAAAGCAAGTCATAAAAATGATATTTACTTGGGAGTATAAATTGGAATGACATTTTGGTAGGGCCATTTGAAAATATTTAGCAGAGCCTAACATGCATACCCACTGACTAAGCAATTCCAGTTTTAGAAATTTATCCTGAGAAAAGCAGCAATGACATAGATATAAGGATGTTCATTACAGTGCTGTGTATAATAATAAAAACCGGAAAGAGCCTAAATATCCAACAACATGGGGCTGATCAAGTAAACCATGGTTCAGCATATAATGGAATACTATATGGTCACAGTACAGAATTCAAACAGTATATCATAAAATTACGTATGGCAAGGAAAAGTACTCACTATATATTGCTGAGGGAAGAAAAGCAACTTATAAAACTGTAGTATTATATGATATCATTTCTGCTTAAAATATGCATAAAAGTATGTGGAAGGGTACATATATATATATATGTATAAATTAATAGTATTTATTGTTGAGTTTGGGATCACAGGTGATTTAATTTACTTCTTTTGTGGGATCTATACTCTGGTTTTTCTACAGTGAATATCTTTTCTTTATATAATAAAAAAATGAAAATATTTACTTGAGGCAACCATGCAATTGTTAGTGTTTTCCTATCCTTATATTACTGAATACTGTATGTACTAAGGGAAAGTGGTGAAGGGGAGAGAGAGGAGAAGAGGAAAAGGGAGGAAGGCAGATAGACATTTATATTGTTTATTATTTTATCTTGTATGTTTGTTGTGAAGTTTTATGTTAACAATCTGGAAAGAATTTTCAATGGAACATAGTAGTGAATAGTTAATGTTCACAAGACTGCAGTCTAGTCTCATAGATTTAATTTTTTCCCTCCTCTTAGAATGCCAATTTTGTTGTGTAAGGAGCAGGTGGCTTTCTTTTTTACAAGTCTCTCTACTGCCTTGTCAGACAGCTCTCAAAACTTTTTTTGGGAGCTAACCAAGCTTTATCTAACCAAACCCAAAATGGCATATGGACTTCATCCACATGGTCATATGAATCCTTTGGCTGATAACTCCTGCTATGTATCTAATTGGTTTTATAAAATCCATGTTTGAAGTTTTCTATAGCTATAAGAGTGTGTGATGCTGTGGGATGAAGGAATGTAGTGGCAAAGAGCCCCCTTTAGCTGCTATACTACAGTCTGGTGCCCGTCACTACCACTATCAAATATTGGCAGTATATATCCCAACCAAGGAAGAATGATAATAATTTTGAGTGAAAAATTTCTATCATGCATTTGAGCTTAGATCTACTAATAACACTTCCTTAAATGCCTTGTTAGACAGTGAAATCTGGGAATAATTAGCAAACACCATATACAGTGTTTACAATAGAATCATATTTCTTTTCTTTCTCTCCCCCTCCGACTTTTTTTTTTTTTTTTGCATAAAAAGTAGAATGCTGCTGAATGGTACCCAAATGTCTGTTGTATACTATGCCAATACAGCAGCTCAGCCAAAAATGTGAATAGAACAGTTTGCCAAGTAAAAGAAAACATAACAAATTGGTAATGGTTTCTATCTTGACAGAAAATGAAAATGATCCCTCAATGTGTGGTCACTCATGTGGACACATAAAAATGTCTTAGAAGCAATCATTTTACCTCAGATAACAGACCCTGACGGTGTAGTACAGCACTGGCTGACTTTCACTTCTTAGAAAAGCGGCAAGCGTGACCTACAAAATAGTCTGGGAACCATGTAATTTATGCATAACACACATGCACATGCCATGAAGTCATAATATTTGCTATAAATCATTTTGAATACAAGACTTCTTTTCTGAGTGGAGTATACTTCATGAGAGATGACCTAAATCACCAGAGACTTGATAAAGCTGAACCGGTTTATTTATGAACAGAAGTGATGCTGTTGCTTATCAGGTTACAAGATTTCAGTATTCTCCAGTGCAACAAAAAGGCTGTGTATAAGTGCCCCCATGCATTCTGTAAGAATACTAAAGGTACTTTAATTAGATGTTAGATTAAAAAAATATACAAAAAGTATGTAGGTACATAATGTAGGGTTCTGACTTTCTGGTTAGGTGACTGCAATTGCAAGCAGAAAGGAACCCCTGGTAAGGGTTCCTTTACCCTATTTCCCCTTCCTTTACCACTTATTTTTGTTCCCCAGATGGAGAACTAGCCAATGTCATTGACCAGTGATTTTTTTTTTTCCCCCCAATCTGGTGAAGTTTCCCCATTTGGTTAACTCTCTAATGAGGATGTTAGAACATTGATTGTATTGTGAAATCACATCAAAAACAAGAATGACACTTTTGAAAACACTAATTGATATCTGACGCTAATGAGGAATTCAGAATGAGAGGACACTGAACCAGGGGACTAGGAAGGACCTTGGGAAGGTAAATGGTCTTGCCGAGTTGAAAGTAAATTTGAATCCTGTGGGTTGAGTTTCAAATGAAACTTCTGGGTTTAAATTTGTTGGTGACTTTCCTGTTCAATAAAAAAGGACTTAAATGGCTTACAAAAAGGTTAAAAAAACTTATTGGGCATCAAACTGCTCTCACAAAACACCATCTTGATGAGTTAAGTGTAAATGAATCAGAAACACATGGATCATATTTCCTTAAAAAATGCATATGGATTCAAAAATAAGGGGAAGAGGACTTGGCAAAACATTTTTTTGTGTGTAGTGGCTGAACCCAAAACATTTGAAAGATATTTTGAGACATTCAAAGAATCCAAAATAAAACTAAACCTGTCCAGTCATATCAAAAGAAAAGTGTTTCTGTGCAATGTGCATTTATCTCTATGGGTCATTCAACACTCACTGAGCCTTCACCTTTGGCAAAGAACTATGGGAGGAGCCAGCTTCTGCCTTAAGCGACTTTGAATTTAAGTATAGACAAATACACATAAGTAATAGAAACCTATTAAAAGAGACCTAGGGTTTTACAAAAATTGGCATCATAACCCAGATCATACAGAAATCACGTATCGAGAAATATACAAGTATTTCCAGGATCGTATGGTAGGTAGGATTCATCCCATTCAAATCATCATCACCCGGCCCTTTTGATTAAAGTTATATATAGTTGCAGAGCCTTACTTGCTTAAATGTTTTCTTAATAAGTGTTTTTATGTCTTTTTTAATATGTGTTCCAGCCCTCTTTCCTCCACCCTCTAGATTTGTGAGTGCTCAACAAATCTTGCTGACTGGTTTCCTGGAGGATGGGAGTGTTGAACAGAGTTTTGAAATAGGGGAGAGATGCTGTTTGGCAGAGAGGAGTGAGGCTATGATTCTGGGTTGGGGTAATGGCACATGTGACAGTTCAGAGGCTCCAGAGGGTGAGTCATGTGTGGGGGGTGACCCACTGGCTTGCTCGCAGCCATGTGCCTGAGCCAGGGTGTAGTGCGGGCGTGGAGGCAGTTAGGTGCGGGGAGGCCTAATATACTACATGTGGAGTCAGCTGGAGGGCAGAGGAGTGTGAGGAGAGAAAAGCACAGTGCTTACTCTTTTTTTTTCCTTTTTGCCAGCATAGGATAAAGTGCTAAGCACAGGACACATACAAGTCATTAATCCCTTTATTTCTTATCAGTGTCTTAAAAAGCTGAAAAATATCCAAAGATAAAAATAAGTTAACTATGCATGTATTGCTAGGATCCTGTAGGTTATAATTTGAAGAGGAACTTAGTAGGATTATGAAATGGACTAATGAGTTCTAAAATGTTTGTGGGAAAGTGTAAAAAGTTAATGACTCAGAATCTTTTAAGGCTGTTTTCTAGCTGTTTAACCTGAGTCTTTTATCTTTTCCACAATATTAGAAAGTTATTTAGGGCAAGGATAGGGTCATATATTTCCTGTGTATTTTCTACTGGCTAGCACAATACTGGGAATACACCAAGCACTAAATAAATGCTTACTGAACTGAAATGAAGTAAAAGGGTGCTGAGGCCCTATAATGATGAGGGTATAATTGAAGGTAAAGTCTGAAAAAAAAAAGGGATGATATAGTAGAAATATCCTAATAGTGTCTCTGCTTTGAGCTTGTTTGTTCATGGTAATATAAAGAAATCAAAGGCCTTACCATCCTTCATCATCTTCTACTTCTGTTTCAGAAATGTCATTTTCAGGAGTTTCAGCAATTGCTTGAGTGAGTTTAGATTTAAACTGGTTCAGCAGCGCAAGGGTCTGAAATAACAATTAGACTGCTAAGTTTCCTGATAAGGATAAATATAATTTCAGAAGAGACATTTAAATTTGGCAGAAAAGAAAATATCCTTCCAGGATGTAAAACACTTAATTTTTTTAATTTTGAAGGAAAATAACAAAACTGCCTTCCAGCTGCAACAGTGATTGATATTCACAAACCTTGACATTGCCCCATTTGCACTTGCACTGACATTTTCCCTCAGGGATATGTGACTATTTTCGATTTGGGGAAAATAAATTTGTTTATGTAGAAGATGTTTAAACTTTAAAATGCATGCTTACTAATAGCTAAGTTTTTAGTGTCCACAAGATAGGGAGGTAGTTCACTAAGACATGTGAAATCAAAAACAAAACACCAAAAAACAAATAGTATTGAACAAATTTCCAAAAATATAAAAATGTCAATGTTGGGGAAGGTGAAATGAATGAACATGTTAATTGTTGGAAGGTGCGTAAATTGGAGTGACATCTTTGGAAAGTTTTTTATACATATCAGAAACTTTAAAATGATCATTCCCTTTGATTCAATAATTCCAATCCTGGGAATACATGTAGAAAAATAATCTGAAACACTGAAAATGGCTTATGCAAAAGATGTGTGCTGCAGCAATATTCATACAACTGAAAAATGGAAACATGTTAAATGTCTATTAATAAGGAGCTAGATAAATTTGGTAAAAAGCAGTGAATATGTGATTACACTATTACTAAAATTATACACATGAAATATTATATTCTGTTGTTAAGTGAAAGAAGTAGGATATAAATATCACGTTGAGTGTGTTTTTGTAAAAAAGGGACTATTTCTCTGATATTTTTATTTTTGGCTCCAATGCCCTTTGTAGGTAAGAGGAAACAGCAGGTGCCTGAAATTTTAATCACATTGTCCCCTGGCTATACCTTAACAGTTTGCTTCAGAATTTGAGCAGAGAATCAGAAATTAGAGAAATGTTTTTTTATTCTATAGTTTTAAAAAGTACATAACTGTGAGATGGGATAAAGTACTACCTTGTCTAAAAAAATCAAGTTTCTAATTAAGACGCTGGTACATTGAATTCAGTACTAAAATACAGTTGACCCTTACACAACATGAGTGTTAGGGGCACCAACCCTCTGAGCAGTTGAAAATCCAGTCATAACTTTACAGCCAGCTCTCCCTCTACATTGGTGGTTATGCAACCAACTGCAGTTGGTCTAGAACTGTAGTACGTATTTACTGAAAGAAATTCACATATAAGTGGACCCACAAAGTTCAAAGCTGTGTTGTTCAAGGGCCAACTGTACTTACATTTCATAAGGAAAAATGTGTGTGATGGTTCAATATGTGAATAACAAATATAATAAAGAATCACGGTAACTTGGAGGCTCCAGAATTTATCTAAAATATCATTAAGACCATGGTTCATGAAAAAATTAAGTAGGTTTTGGTGGTCTAGAACCTAAGCTCAATAAAGACAGGTGATGTCAAAATATCTGCAAGAAACAAAGGCAGTTATTGCTAAAAAATGATAGTGAAAAGTGCCTTATATGTTTCTGCAAAATTTAATGCCCACATGGACAACAGTGGAAAATATATACATTACCATAGTTGCTGAACGAGATGAGTTTTAAGGAAACATTATAAATTCTATAGAATATCCTCATAGGCATTCTGAGGGCTGCTAGCATGTTAGGGTTTAGATATTTTATCTTTTTCTAGAGTAGCAATTATAGGACTAAGCTCTTCAAACAATGTTAACAGATAAAGAAAACATCCTTTGTTTTAAAACCTTATTCATTAAAAAAACCTTTCACCTACAAACTTTTATTGTATTTGCTTTATAATAAGAAAAGTGATTATTGTAGAAATATTAGAAAACAAAGAGAAGCAAAACAAAAATATCTATTATCCCACCACTAAGAATAAGTAACCATTGTGGACATTTGGTATATATCCTTCAAGGCTTCTTAAGTGTTTCTGTGTGTGTATATATCTATATATTATATAAATATATATCTCTACATGTGTATCTCTATATCTCTATACCTATCTATCTATCTATCACTTAAAAGCAAACCCCATCAATTTTTGATGATGGATTTTCACACACTTGGAAACGTCTTTTCTGAGGGCATAAAGAAAAATGAAAACAAAGGAGACCTCTTAGTGGAATGAAATTTTAAAACTTCCTAGAAAACTGCGCTAGACCTGGATTTTATTCTTTTGAGTTGAAAGTGGCAAGGCAGTCTGTTTTTAGAGCCAGTTAACGTGCTATTGGCATTTGCTCAAAGAAGGAGGACTGGGACTATGGCAAACAACATCCTCTCGGCCTTCCTTAGTTTCTCCTATATTCAAGATTGGACTTTCTCTAGTTGCATTCGAAAGGCAAGAAAGGACACTAGGCAGAAAAGCTAACACCACAAAAAAAATAGGGCACAATATAGGTTGAAGAAGATAGGATCTGCATGGAGGCATTTCTGTTTGGCATCTCCAGGGGAATTAGTCTTCTGGCTTTTGCTGAAGGAATGAAGGGCCAACCATTAACAGCATGCTCTTCAGCACAGAGCAAGCCGTCCGGCATGAAGAAGCTGTGCTGAAGGGGCCTGCCCTGGCACACTTTGTGCATGCGTATCTACACAGAAGAGTCTCTCAAATGGCTTCTGTGCTGCCAGTCCTGCCCCGGGTCCAGTCTACTCTCCATACTGCAGCCAGGTTGGAGGGATCTTCCCATAGTGCAAATGAGATCATATCACCTCCTTCCTTCGATGGCTCCCCATTGCTCTTAGGGTAAATCTCAACTCCATAATATGGCTCAAAAATATCTTGTGTGAACTGGCTCCTGCTTACCTCTCCAGCCTCATCTCTTTCTTTCTCTTAGTCTAAGTTCCAGTCATACTTAACATCTTTTAGTTCTTTGCAAAAGAGGTCAAAGACTCCTCATATACTGTCCCTTTAGTCTAGCCATGTTATGTCCTATCCAACCCTCAAAGCTCAGCTGACAAATCATTTTCTCAGGGAGGCCTTCCCAGATTCTTATGCCATGTTAGGTCCTACTGTTATACATTGACATAGTTTCCTGTATCTAACCTGTCATAATGTTCACCCCCTTTTATTAGTATTACTTAACTGCCTCTTTTTCCTGATAGCTCAGAGAAGACAGGGATGTTTCTACCTCGTTTACCACCAAATACAGTGATTAGGACATGGTAGATTCTTAATAATTATTTACTAGGAGGGAAGAAAGAGGAATGCAAGAATAAGAGTGATCCTTCACATCTTTTGGTAGTACATTCAGAGGACTTTGTGACTCCATGAAAACAAGTTAATAAAGTACTTTTTCTTAATTTCATTTGATGTGCCATTTCTTTTGAAAACTGCACATGTTAGTTCTCTGTAATTACAATTTCCTGTACCTGAATTCTTGTTGAATTTTCCCTACGATTATTTTCACTCTGGGCACTGATGCATGATCTTCCCTACAAGTAATTAGGTGTCATTTATAATATAGTTCCCGATTAGATTAATTTATTCAAACAGGCTTGGGCTTTTTAATTTACTTTTATTTTGCCTATTTTATTTATATGCTTAAAATGGCATGTTCTCATGTATATATGGCAGCACCGAATATAAGTAATTTTGGTCTGCCCCCTAGCTTTTCAACATAAAGAGCTGCTGAAGAGATTCATTTTATCAAGTGCCAAGTGCTGCATGGTGTTGACTCTCAAACTGATGAGCTCGCTTCCTGTCTTTTTTTATTCTTGATTTCTGACAATCCTCTTACATTACTACTTAAAGATTCAGGAATGACTTTCAGTAAGCAGACTTTCGTGGTATTATTTATGGTAGAAGTCAACTAGCGGACAAAGTGCCTTATTTACAGGCACTGTACAATTTCAAGTGGAGCTGCCTAGGCAGCAGGTGAGATGCTGATTCAGAAGAGATACCTTCATCATTTATAATCACCCCATCTCATAATATTCACTTAGTCAAAGGTTCTACCTGAGTATCTGGTAAAATGTGGTTTTACTACGTTCCTTCCTGTGTTTAATAAGGGAGTACAAGGTTGAAATCTAAAAGTTTTAGGCTTTATGCCTTTATGTCAGGAAAGAACTCTATCATCTGGATCTTTGCTTAAGTGGCCAAGGTCCTTGTCACTTCACCCCTATATTAATATATCTTTTTCCATTTTTAAGAGGTGATGTTTCCCCTTGTGTATAATCAAATTAGGCTCCATTAACAACACTTGAAGACAATTAAAAGGCAATGAACTGCGTATGGATTTTGGTTTGTGAAGTTACCTGGTCTTCACGGGAAGTTCCCTTCTTTGCCTGCTGCTTCCTCAAAGCTTCATACTTTTGCTTTTCTCGTCTGTATTCTGCAACAGCACCATCTGGAGCAGCCTCTTCCTCTGAGGAATAATAGAATAGTCTTAGGCTAAATAGTAAAAAGGCTCTATTGAAGCTCCACAATGATTACCTAGATTAGAAAGTGATTGATGTTAATTTATCAACCAATTTTATAAACATCTTTATTATATACTGTACTATTGTAGTTGTTCTCAACTGTATTTATTTGACTATAAAATCACCTATCTCACTTTTTTCTTCAGTTATTTTTTTATTTTTATTTTATATTGGAGTATAGTTGATTAACAATGTTGTGTTAGTTTCAGGTGTACAGCAAAGTGACTCAGTTATACATATACATGTATATATTCTTTTTCAAATTCGTTTCCCATTTAGGTTGTTACATAATATTGACCAGAGTTCCCTGTGTTATACAGTAGGTCCTTGTTGGTTATCCATTTTAAATATAGCAGTGTGTACATGTCAATCCCAAACTCGCTAACTATCCCTCCCCCTAACCCTCCCCCCATCTCACTTTTAAAATAAGTACGGTATTCCTAAAATTCAGCAATACTATTTTACATTATTCTCTTGCCTTATAAGATATAATCTTTCAATATTGGTTGATTTTCCAATTACCTGCCACTTTTGCTCCCCAGTTAAAATAATAACAACAACAAACAATTTCAATTTAATGGCATCATAAAATATAAATATATCTAACAAAAAATCAGGACAGTTACCTAGAGCAGATAGAAATAATTTTTACTAAATTAGAAATTAGAAAAAAAAATCTATGGATTTGATCCTGCAATAATTCCATACAAACAAAGATTAGCTAACATCTGGGTTCACAGAATACAGGTTTGCCTCAAAAAAAAAAAAGTACTAATATTTTACAGTATGTTACATTTATATATATTAATGAAAATTTGTGATTTAAGGAAAAAAAAACCCAAAAACCTATCTCTTCTCATCTTTGGCTGGCAAACCAAGATGAGCCAGCTGAAATCAAGAATACCAATAATCTTTCTATTCAAGCCTTGGTTTGTTGCTTGCCTCTTTGTTACCTAGTTTGAGGAAAATAAGTAATGTGTAATGTATTAATAATCAGTCATTTTGTTCAAGAGATTGTCTAGTTAAAAAAAATGTGTGAACTAAGAAACAAGTAGTCTTTTTATGTTTACCTAATATGATTTTGATGTTGGTCAAAGGGTACAAAGATTCAATTATGTGGGATAGAAAAGTTCTGGAGATCTAATGTACAGCATAGTAACTACAGTTAATAATACTGCATTGTATAATTAAAATTTGCTAAGAAAGTTGATCACCACACACACACACACACACACACACACACACACAAACTGTAACTCTGTAAGGTGATGGATATGTTAATTAGCTAGACTGTGGTAATCATTTCACAATGGGTTCTCTATCTTAGTCTTCTGAGATTTTTAATTGTCTGGCTTTAGGATGTCTTTCCTCTCCTCCTGTTTTTATTTCTAGACAAAATGAATAGGCAAACAGCTTGAGAATAGCTGTGAAATCAGCTGACCTTTCATTATATACATCTGTGATACCAGGATTAAGCCTGCTAAGGTTCCATCTGGACTGCATGGAAACTATAACCCAAACACTTCTACATGGTACACAGAGTCAAATGCAATGATATTTGCTGCACAAAATCAACTGTGTGAAAAATATGGTCAACTCTTCTATTTCCTAACTGGGTGTATCATATCAGTATAAACTACTTCTGTTTATACTGTGATCAAATGTTCACAGCACATTCATTTTTCATGTTTTTATTTCTCAACACTATGAGTAATTTCCTTAGCTCTATATTTCAGTTCACTAATTCTCTGTTTAGTTGTATCTAATCAGTTTTTAAGATATAAACTGAGTCACTGATTTTAATAATCATAGCTTAAAATTCTAGACACTTGTTATGTTTTATCTTTCAGATTATTCTTGGGGATCCTTCTATTATGTCTTGTGACTCTCTCCCCAGAATGGTTATTTCCCCATGTGTTTTCTAATTTTTGACTGTGTGTGTACCTACAGCTAGAGCTACATCTTCATCATGCTCCATAGGAATCCTTGGCACCCAGGATTATGTAAGGAGTCCTACAGAGAGCTTTTGCATTTGTTTCTACCAGGAAATTAAGGGGTTCCATTAGTGCACAGCCATTTTTTCCCCAAGTTAATTTCCTGGCTTAGGATTCCTGTACCATATAGGCAGTGTACATTCAGACTTTATAGCTGTGCCTTGTAGAGTTTTAGAGTTTTGATTTTTTTTATGATAGACTTTTTTTTTTCCTCCCACATATAGCTCTGAAAAATGACATGCTTCTTTGTGGCCTTCCTGACCAGGTGGACAGTTTTTTTAGTTCCTTCGTCTCTTGATCCAAGACTATATCTCTGTCCAAGTGTGAGATTAAAACCTCAGCTTCTAGCTATCAGAGCCTACATCTGGTTCCAATATCCCCCTGGGCAACTATAGTGTCAACTTGCCCACCTGATACTCTGGTTATGCCTCACCTTTGTTTCTGGTACGTAGGAATTTTCTTTTCTTTCTTATCTTCTCTTTCTCCCCGCCCCCCCCCCCCACCTTCACTTTCCCTCACCCTGCCAGCCCCTTCTCTGTATCTTTCAAGCTTAGCTAAGTATTTAAATTGGGCTGGATCATATTTTATCCAGAATTTCTATATATTTGTAGAAGGAGAAAGTTCTGTCTTAACTCAGTCCATGTTGCCAGAACAGGAAGTAGCACATTCATTTCTCATGTATTTGAATGCCCCTGAATAAACAAAAATTGAATAAGTGATTGGATGATTTTAGTCACATAAAACTAGCTAATAAAATATTAAAGGAGTTTGAAAAAAATCAGTTTAAGTACAGAGTACTCTACTTCTGCTTTTCTTAAAAATCTCAATATATGCTGGATGATAATTTATAAATAATGACACAGTATGACAACTATTTGTTATTAACTGAAATTTCTATAAAATATATGCTAAATAAATAGGAATGAAGAATGGGGGAAAAAAGAACATTTACTAAAAACCTACTATATGTTAGGTACCACGCTAAGGTTCTTTGACTATCCATGAAGAAAGTATCTATAAACCTATTTTACAAATTAGGAAACAGGATAAGACCACAATTAGAATATACTAAAGCTGGAACTTGAACCCAGGTCTCTATGATACTAAAATCCCACACTGTGCCCTACTGTCTTCAATTAAAACTTCAGTTCAGAAAATAAAATTTAGTAAGTGTTGCCCACATGCCTGACACTCTAGGAAATGCTATGAATGATATCTAAAGCATACATGATGCAGGCTTTTCATTCTAGAAAGTAATCTAAAGAGTAAAATAAACATAATATATGTAAAAATAGTTAAGAAATCAAGCCATTGATTGTAAGTATTACGTTGCTGATTCTTGGGTAGAATATTAGCCACCTAGAGAGGAGTTAAAGCTTACCTATGTTATAGTGTTAGAATAAAAAAATTTTAATATCTTAGTGACCTCTGAGATAATATTAGGAAATATATATAAAAGGGTTTGGTGACAAGAATGTCCAACAACACTATAACCATCAATTTACTACTAGAGCGTCAGTTTGCTAGAGCACTAGAACTTAGCTAGTGTCCCACGTGGATTAGCAGCAGAACTTGGGCTAAAACTTATGTTCTGACTCCTAGTTTTGGTGACGATCTGTAGTGAGACTAAAGGTTCAATACTGCACTTTTCCCCCTGCATGATATAAAGAATGTCTCTAACTCTTCCCTAAGAACTAGTCAGAAACATAATCTTTGCTCCACTTGAATCTCTTCATTACAAAACCTTTTTGTTCTGAGCATAAAGAAGTGATGACTACTCAATTACTGATTACTTAGCTAATGAACCAATGGTATCCATCTATTACAAATCTCATTTTATAGATAAAAGGGCTTATACCCTCTACTGTCTCAGTACCAGAGCTCAAGGAGCTAAAAGCTTCAAGTAGCTGCACATTCATTCATTTTTAAAAAAACTTTAGTAAGCGATTATTATGTGTCAGAAACTGTTAATAAAGCTACTTATAAATGATTTTAAATAGATCTAGATCCACTATTTCAAGGAAATTTTTGAAAAATTCCCAAAATAAATAAAAACTTTTATATAAATAAAGGTAAATGTTGTTTACTAGTGATAATAGTAAACAACATTTGAAAACAAAAGGGACAGACTTTAGTGGATATAGAAAAATACCAAAGCTACTGACATCTCATCATACTCTGTATCTCATCATACTTTCTGGAAGCTACAAAGTATGTTTTAATCAAATTTTATACATACCAGATCTTAAATTAATTGTAGGAAAAGTACCAGACTTGAAAATAGCTAACATGATAGCTAACATTTCAAGTACTCACTATGTGCCAGATACTAGTACCTTGAATTACTTGTTTAATCCTCATAACCAACAACCCTATGAGGAAGTCATATTATTAACCCCATTTTGCTGATAAGGTAACTAGGGCAGTAAGAGGTTAGGTAACTTATCTCAGGGATTATAAACACAAGCATAAGAAACCATGCAGTCTAGCTCTAAAGTACAACCTATTAACCAGCTTGCTTATTTCTTTTTCATGTCTGAAATACAAGAAAACTTAGAAGAAAATATTCCAATCTGACATAAAAAGGCATCAGGTCACCATACTGGATGTGTCCTGATGAAATAAAGTCCTACCAAAAAAAGGTCCTGAATTCCTCCCAGACCATAATAAATGGGAAGTGCAGTCTGCCAAACAGTGGGTTAATGAAAATAATTTCCTAGAAAGAGTTCTTTATGGCTTTTCTTGATTCTCCATAATTAATCATATATTGTCCTCATTTGAATTTTTAAACACTTTGTAGCTGCTAACTTCATTATATCAGAACTACCTCTTTGTACTGCCACCCTCGGCTATAAACTCAAATGGCAGGGACAGTGCCCTGTTTGTGGACTAGTATATTCCTTGCATATAGTATGTACTCAATAAATAGTAGCTGAATGGACAAATGAACAGAGTGATCATTTTTAGATCTTAAATTACAACAGTGTGCATGGTTGCCTTATAGCTCTTGCTGGATAGAATGGCTCCTTGAGGGCCTTGTAGGGGGTTAGGCCCCTAGTGTACAAATACTTTTTCTGTAGATAGCTGCCTAATTAAGTTGAGTTGTAAGGAATTAGATGATTTCTGACACTTATTAAATAGAGGTGAGAGGAGTAAAAGTCAACTTGAAGGCAATTATCCCTGATTAAGCCCTTGAGCACTGAGCTTTCTGAGTAGAATCCCTGTAAGAGCTGCAGCCATTCATTGTAGCCATTGACTGAATGTAGCCATTCATTGAGGCTTCATCTCCTTGAGGAGCTACTGGGGATAAACTACATATCCTCCACCGCAAAATGCCTGTTTTTCGGTTTGTTTTAGTAAGAAAATCCATTATAGAAATGGTAACAGTGGGAATATTCTGTGACATAAAAATGAGAGCCTACATATAATATATTCATAGTTATAATCCATAATATTTATTGAGTGAAACTGTACTAATTTTGTTTTGAAGATAATTGAAAGTGCTTAGATGATATCTTTAAAAGGTGAATAAGAAGAAAACTGGTTTTTCTATCAATGAAACTGCTCAAATAAAAACTAATTCACAATAAAGAAATTATATAATGGAGGTATCTATATGCACATTTATGAAGAGTAGGCAGAAGTTTAGGCAAAGACTGGGCTAAAAGTTTTCTGCAATTTATTAATTTCATTTAACCTATTTTTATTTTCAGCATATTTTTAATTCTACAAATCAAACAATGCTGGCTCCATCTGGTGGTCAAAATAAGCCTTTGTAGCTTCATGAAAATTAGTCAAAAGTGGTTAAATAATTTAGGGACTACATGAAATAATATGCTTGAACATTGAACACTGAGGTATGCTTCAGCACCGAACGTTAAGTGGAAGTGTCTACATTTACACAAATTTTTAATTTTTCTTTCTCTGTTGTTCATCCTAGACTCATTTCTTCATGTTATTTTGGAGCTTAAAATAATTCTCAAAAAAAAGTAACAGGGGCTTCCCTGATGGTGTAGTGGTTGGGAATCTGCCTGCCAATGCAGGGGACACGGGTTCGAGCCCTGGTCTGGGAGGATCCCACATGCCGCGGAGCAACTAGGCCCGTAAGCCACAATTGCTGAGCCTGCGCGTCTGGAGTCCGTGCTCCGCAACAAGAGAGGCCGCGATAGTGAGAGGCCCGCGCACTGCGATGAGGAGCAGCCCCCACTTGCCGCAACTAGAGAAAGCCCTCGCACAGAAACGAAGACCCAGCACAGCCAAAAATAAATAAATAAATAATTACCCAAAAAAAAAAAAGAAATATAGAATATTTTCCTCTGTGTTTTTCTATTAGCTGATTTGAGAAATGTGAAGGTAACAAGTTATAAAACAGTTAAATTTATCCACAATTTCAGACTGTATTCCATTTTGGAATATAAACTATAAAAATACTGATTTTCAGTTGTATTTTCCATTAGGCACTTCCAGGAGGGATGGCTAGTGAATATATGATAGTTCATATCTAGGGGGGTCTATATATTCATATTCTATTGGCTATTTAATCTTAAGTTTTAAATTTAGTACAAAAGGAATATGTCCAGAATCACAAGACAAAAATATTAATACTAAGAAGTTCTTAGAGGGTAATAACTTGCTCATTTTACAGATGATAAAACTGAGGCTCAGCGAGGTTAAATGATTGTGCCAAGCTAGGAATATCAGAAACCAGATTTTTTGATAACCCAATGTTGTTTCCTCTCTATATACACTGCTATGTGTACTTTCTCTTTGTAGTACATAATCACTGCAGATATATGTCATTACAATCTAACAATCACTTTGAAATTCTATACAGTTGTCCCTCAGTATCTGTGGGGAATTGGTTCCAGGACCCCCAATGCCCATACTGAAATCCAAGGATGCTCAAGTTCCTTATATTTGCATATAACCTATGTATATCCTCCCTGTACATCCTCCCATATCCTTTAAATCATCTCTAGATTACTCATAATACCTAATACAATGTAAATGCTACGTAAATAGTTGCTGGTGTGCAGCAAATTCAAGTTTTGCTTTCTGGAACTTTCTGGAATTTTTTTCTTCCCAAAATATGGTCTACCCAAGGTTGGCTGAATCTGTGGATGGGGAACCCATGGATATGGAGGGCTGACTGTACATTTACAGTACAGTGTGACCATTTATAAAATTGCATGAATATCCAATATAGGTGTAGTTCTCCAATTAGAAGTTTTCTTAATTTTTACTTTTGTTACTTTCCCTTAAGATATTAGTAATTAAAAAAAAAAAAACAAACTTGTTTTGAAAGCCCCACTCCTTTCCAAATACAAAATTTTGCCTTTTTTTTTTAGAGTATTATATATTGCTTTGTTGAGTTTATAATTCAAACAGCAGCCATGTTGGTAATAACTTATAGTCATAACATCACATAAATTAATTACCACAAAGTATATATTATATTAAAAATCAACTCAAATAAAGTTAAGTGAACTTATCTAATGAATTAAGAGATAAGAGAACTTAGATTGGTAAAAACAGGTTCTGAACACTAAACATTAAATTGATTTAAATTAGGCTTAATTGTCTTATCTTTTACTAATGAAGTTTTTAATTGTATAGACTCTCTGATAAGCTTTTTATCAGATGTTTCTCCATTCTTATTAATAATGAGCACAAGAAACAATTACAATATATAAATAGTTACTGAGGGACATGAATGGCTTCTCTTCTGGGGGCTCCAGCTTCCCACCTGTTGGCTGTAGTCTGTGCTCCTGTTCACTTTTACCTCATTCCCCCTCACATGGACTTCAGGACTAGCACAAGGTTGACTGATGTTGCCCCCAGGCCCCTCAACAGAGCACGCTTTGTATTTCTCCCTATGGTGTGACCCACAATTCTTGTAGTTTGATGGCCATTTTGACAACATCCCTAGGTTGCCCTGTCATTCTGGGTGTGGAACCTACACATTATATACTCTATGTTGTAGCAATAAGAAGAAAGCCCCAAATTCTTCAAGATAAAAAGATTTCATGAAGCCAATCAAGGAGAACACTAAAGAAAGAATTGCTATCTAAAAATCACCTAAGGCTATGGTTAACCTAGCAAATTCAACACTGCAGAATATCATGCTTGCTAACAGTACTTAAAGGAGGGTTCCATTATTTTGTAGTAAACTCATGAGGTACTTTTCTTCAAGTAATTATGACAGTTTCCAAACTGGTTCAAAGTAGTCCTTAAATACTTGCATGTGTGGTATGTCAGAAAATTCTTCCTGCTCTCTATGTGACTGAGGAAACTGAAGCAATAAAGTGGCTTCTAAAATACAAGTACGCCCACTACTACCAGCACCATCACCAGTTTTTAAGACCTAGCATGTCTGAGATACAATACTAGGAACTCTCTGCCTGCTTTCTCACTTAACTTAATGCTGTAACAACAGAAGGGGTATTATTGTCTCCATTTTATGCATGAGGAAACAGAGGTTCAGAGAGGTTAAGTATCTTGCCCAAGGTTATATGGCTAATAAATGATAGAGCAAGGATTTGAAATCAGGGCTGTCAGACTTCAAAGCTCATGCTTTTTCTACCCTATTATACTGCAGACAGTTATGGAGGGGGGTACTGTTATGTATGAGAGTGAGGGAAACAAAGGCAGTTCTGATGTTGAGGAGCTTATAGGCTGGAAAATGGATAAGACATACTCTTTAACTGTGTGGTGGTACAAATGACATATGAGAGGTCCTGATAAAGTACTTATAAAATTTATGCAGAGGAGGAAGAGGGAAAGTTGGGTGGAGGAAGTGGCAGTATAACTGGGCCTTAAAGGAGAAATAAGATTTAGCCACAGCAGGTAGAAGAGACAACATAACCAAAGCATGAAAGCAACATAGTGCAGGATACACACGAGGAAGAGGAAAAATGTTTTGTGAAAATGAAGAATGGGTAAATAAAATGGGGAATAAGGAAAACAAGATAAAAATCTGATCATGTAAGGAATCTGAACTTCATTAGGGGAAGCAAGGAGTGAAATGGAGCAGGGCCCTATAGTCTGCATGGCCATGTCCGCAGCCTGCCTTTTGTCTGTGGAAGAACTTTAGCCAAAGAATAAGTTTAATCAGAGAAGTGAGAAAATGCAGAGGCAAAGAAAAGCAGTCAAACAGGACAAAACAATAATGGTTTAGTCAGTAAGCAAAGTCAAGGGCCTTTAGTTCCTTCTCAAGGGCTACAGATAATATTCTGAGCCATATCCTGTGAACTTGTGAGCTGTCTTACAGATACTGAAAGCCCCATCAGGTGGAAGAAGTTAACTACATGAGGACCAGGCTGTAGCCATGACATAAGCTGTCACAATTCCGAGAATTTGCCTCAAAGAACTGGAAACAAACCGACCCTGGAACTGAAGACTAACTGTACCTCAAACAATCAAGATGACGCTGATCAGACCACCCATGATCAATTTCAAGATGCCTGTCAGAGCTGACTGTAGCCGCCTCCCTCAGCCTATAAGAGCTCTTGCCCACTGGTTGTCAGGCGGGGAGTGGGCCTCTGACGGGGGTTCCCTGTACCCCCAACCCCTCGTTGCCGGCATCCGAAATAAAGCAAACTTTCCTTTCCACCAACCTTGCTTTTTTATTGGCTTTTGAGCAGTGAACAACCGGACCCTACTTTCGGTTCCAGGAGGAGCCACAATCTATATATACCTTGCGGGTCATAAGTGTTTATGAGCCTTTTAGAAAATGAAACGAAGTGTGCTGAACCACCCTAGATTGTTATGTTGCTTGCACTCATTTCTAAGAATTTGTTTAAAGGGTGTTTTCTTATTATGGTACTAGCTTAAGTTAGTTAATAAAATTACAGTGCCAGGTTTCCTGACATCCATACTTCTCTTAATCAATGAAAACAATGCTTTTCCCAAGTTCAGTGACCAAGAGAGCAAAGGCAAGTGAGTAAGAGAGAGAGAGAGACAAAGAAAGAAACCGACTCCCCAAATCTTGTTGGAATTTCTCCCTAATTATTTTAGGAAGAAACTTTGAAAAATATCCTGGTAAAATAAATTTCCCACATCTATCAGAATATTCTAATTTAAATATGAAAATATGAGCCATTATTTGAAAGGACCATACTCAGTGTTTCTGGCTCTGTTCAGTACCTCAGATTTTTCTTTTTTTACCTGCCTAGACTGTTCTATAATCTGGTTCAGATTTTACCCCTTCTTCCCCAACCCCCATCTTTAATGATATCTCTAACAAGCTACATCTTGAGATGAAGTGAGGGTAGAAAAAAAGGTAATCAAACTATGCTTCGTCTGAAGTTGACTGTGTCCAAATATACTTTCTGGAAACTGGGGTTGGAGGGTGAGTTGGATGGGGGTCACCTTGCTCAATCTTCGTGGTGATGCTGTGAATTGTAGGCCAGTCCTCAACCTGCTGATTCTGGCTTCATGCTAACAGGCCATTTTGCTTGTGGCTTCTTTTATTTTATTTTTAAAGGAAACAATGCTTTGCAGTTTTATACAGTAGCGGAAAGAGTACTGGACAGAAGACCTGACTCCTCAAATCTGCTGTTTAAGTTAGGGTGAGTACAAAATATCTTTAATACTTTGGTTTCTTTCTTTGCAAAATGGACACAATAATACTTGTTTAATCTACTTCTCAGGACTGTTACAGAACTAAATGTAATGAGGCATGTGACAGGACTTTGTAAACTATTCATGTTACATAAGTAGGAGGTATTATTATTTGGCAGAGAATACAGGGCACCATATTTTATGTCTATAAGCTACTTATAGCTATGGTTCCCTTCAAATGATTAAATCTCATTTGAAGAAGCAAGGAGTAGACACAATATTTTTCATTTTATTAACATACTTGTTTGAATAAAAAATAGTTCTGTATATTAAATCTTTTCAAAGGACCAATAAAACTTATAATTGGAAGAAATGTGGAAAATCCTTTTGTGATGTGCATTATCAGAACAATTTGTATTTTTCCAAATTTGAATGTTCAAGGTAGAGGTAGCATTCTTATTATGAGGCTTACCTATAATTCTGAATTTGCTTAAGAATAAGCAGTATCTACTGGCATGCTGGTAGGATGGAAAATGCTTTGCTACTCCTATCTTCTACCTGTAGCTAACACATACAAATAGTGCTTTCCATGTGCCAGTCATTCTAAATGCTTTATCAATAATACCTCATTTAAATACAGTAAGGAAGTAGCTGCCACTAGAAAGACCAGGGCATTACACTTGGAAACCTATCCTTTTGGAAAAAACTGAAAACGAAAAAAAGTATGTGATGAGTGAGTGTCAGTGAGCTGTCACTGAAAAGGGTGCCAAAGTTGGATCCAAGCTGTGAGTTTCTTGAGGGCAGGGACTTTTCTGCTTTATTTGCCATTTTGTGTCTAGAGCCTAAAACAGTGCCTATATGTTTTCTGGCATTTCATAAAATATTATTATAATGAATAAATTTTTTAAAAAAGGAAAGTGATATTTCAGAGGAAAGTGGATTCTTAAAGAAAGAAATTGAGAGTGGGAAATGGTAGTGTGTCAAAGCAGAGTAGGCTGAAAAACTGGTCTTCTTTGTCTCAAACCATGAAGAGCTGTAATCATAAGGTGCTTTCTTAGGCTTAATGTCTCTGAACATTTCTTATATGGTACCCACAGCCAAAAAATGATCAGGAAACAATCAAAATATAATACTCATCAAGGTGGTTTATCAACTAAAGTTGAAGTATCTAAACCCTATAGTACAAAAACACATTTGCTGGATAAAAAAAAAATAATGATTTAAAAAGTGCCTAAGTTTTCAAATGGCATTAATTAATCCTTTAATGAAGAAGGACTATTTCAGTTTGTTTGTCTGATTAATTTCATAAACTGAAATCGTTACCAAAGCAATCTTACACTTTTTTCTTGGTGAAGTGGAAAATTTCTCACCCTCTTATTTTGGATTAGAACAGAATTACAGACACATTCTCACTGATTAATTTTTTAAAATCTTTGGCTTAGTCATAAAAGAAAGCCAGCACATTGAATGGACTGCGTTCAATATTTTGAGTTAGCAATTCTACATTCTGTTTCCAGCTTTGTCACTCACTGGAGTAAAGGCTTGAGTCGACCTCACAAATACTTTGTCTCTATTTTCTTAGATGGTAAACTCAGTATTAATTACTGCTGCCTTAAGAGTATATAATGTCGGACTTCCCTGGTGGCGCAGTGGTTAAGAATCCGCCTGCCAGTGCAGTGGACGCGGGTTCGAGCCTTGGTCCGGGAGGATCCCACATGCTGCAGAGCAACTAAGCCCGTGCATCACAACTACTGAGCCTGCGCTCTAGAGCCTGTGCACCACAACTACTGAAGCCCACATGCCTAGAGCCCGTGCTCCGCAACAAGAGAAGCCACCGCAATGAGAAGCCCACGTGCCGCAACGAAGAGTAGCCCCTGCTCACCACAAATAGAGAAAGCCCGTGTGCAGCAACGAAGACCCAACACGGCCAAAAATGAAATAAATAAATAAAAAGTATTTTTTAAAAAAGAGTATATAATGTAGTAAATTAATCACTGTGATATGCTGTTAAAATACCCAGAATAATGAGTGTGAATAATAGAAAAATAAGCAAGCCAATCTTGAGAAATCTTTCTGAGAAACTAAGTTGATTGGATTCTATCCCAATAGTCTGCCCAGAATCTTCACAAGACACCACAGACTAGCAAAGTCTTTGGCTGTAGCAGAATAAATATTACGGCCATTTTCTCTTCAACCACAGCCAAACTGGTAAGAACAAACGTAATTATTCTTCTATATTTGCTTCATATGCAACTCAGCACAATATGAAATAAAGTGTAAGGGACTTCTCCATGGGTTTTATAGAAGGGAAAGTACAAAGGACTTACTTTTGATGTTGTTTTCCTATAGCAGACTCAGCCCACCTCCTTAAGTCACAGAAAATACTGCAACTAAGATGTTCAGAAATAAACCAGAAAAGAGTGGTAAATAGGAAATTAATGCTGCTAATTCTTGGTTGAGATTATTTGAAAAAAGCCCAAACTATAAGGTTGTTTCTAGAAAGTATCATAATATAGTGTCGAATATACACTGCCAAATAGTACACTTGACCCTTGAGCAATGTGGGCAGTTAGCGGTCCCAACACCCCAACTGTTCAAAATCCAAGTATAACTTTATAGCCAGTCCTCTGTATCCGTGGTTCCACCTGCACAGATTCAACCAATCATAGATCGTGTAGAACTGTAGGATGCAGTTATTGAAAAAAATCCATGTATAAGTGGACCTGTGCAGTTCAAACTCTTGTTCAAGGGTCAACTGTAATAATAAAACTATAGACTTACATATTAGGATAAAATTTTTATTTAATATTCTTTCTTAGGTGTTCATATATATATATATAAAAATATACATATACACATATATACATATTTATACATATGTAAGAGAATAGAGATATTCTTTCACTAAACCTTAAATTATTACAGTGAGGGAGAGGGTAAAAAATGACTGCGTGAAAATTCCTTTCTATTCTATGTCCCAGATACACAACTTGCAAGACATGAAAAGGTGCCATCCTTTCTCTCATTTCCACGCATTTGCATGCACTGTATCTTCTGTCTAGAACACCTTTATTCAGCTGACTCACTCACCTGGACCAGTAGCCTCAAAAATCTGTAAAAGTGAGAGGTTTCTAGAATACAAATGACCCACTGAGAGGTGAAAAAAAAAAAAATGTAAGAATCCTATTTATATTTTGTTGTTATCTTTTAAGCTATTATTTTTTGTATATGTTATATATAGTACATAATATATTCATTGAGTAGTACCTACATATGAGTCATAAACACATTTTTAAAATATATATTGGAAGTGTTCACTATTTTACAACCCAAATGTCCATCAGTTGACAAGGAGATAAACAAAATGGGTATTACCATAAAATGGAATATTATTTAACCATAAAGAGGAATGAGATGCTTGATACATCCTACAACACAGATGAACCTTGAAAACATGGTGATAAGTGAAAGAAGCCAGTCACAAAAAGGCACATATTATATGATTCCATTCATATGAAATATCTTCAACAGAGAAGCCTATAGAGACAGAAAGTAGATTAGTGGTTGCCTAGGGCTGAGGGAGGGGAGGCTGAGGCTGTAGCAGGAGATAATAAAGGGTACATCTTCATTTTGAGATGATGAAAATGTTCTAAAATTGTGATGTTTGGAGAGATTTATGAATATACTAAAAACCACTGAACTGCACACTTTAAATGGGTGAATTGTATGGTATATGAACTATATCTCAATAAAACTGTTAAAAATAAAATAAACAAACAAAAAACTTTATTCTACAGGTGTAATAAAACATTTTTTGGAGACTAACGGTCTCAATAACTGATGATCTTGCTCTTGGCTTAGTGTATCTAGAAAGCTATGTTGCCTTCTAGATTTAATTGCCTTTCCTTTGCTCCCTCAGACCATGAGAATATATACCATGCTGCACTGGTAACTGGTAATTTGTATCTTTCACCTGCTAAACTACAAACCTTATATCCTCACTCCACATCACAGATTAAAATAATTTTCAGGTGGCTTAAGGAATTAAGAGTAAAAACAAAATAATAGAATAATTATAGGAAGATATGGATGAATATTTAAACCATCTTGACCAGATACCTGGGGAGTTTCAAAAAATACTGACCCTGAGTCTCACTTCCTGAGCTTTGGAATTTCCAGGTGATTCTAATGTGCAGAAAAGTTTGAGAACCATCGGTCTAGTGATGAAGGAGAGACCAGGAAAGGCATCTTAGAGAAATGATCTTAAATAACAACTTGAGTATGGAGGCAAAATCCATTACATACAAAAAGCATTCCAGGAAGAGGGAGCTGTGATACAAAGGCTGGGGTGGGAAATAGGTTGGTATGCAGAAAAATTTAGCCTGCATGGAGCACAGGATCCATAGTGAGAGATGAGACTAGGGTGGCAGGCAAAGTTTAGTCCATGTAGGGCCTTGTATGGCATGCAAAGGATTTTATCCTGTAGGAAATGCGACGCCGTTAAATAATTTTATGAAGGGGATTGACACACGATCAAGTTTGTGTTTAAGAAAAGCCACACACAGAATGTATTGGCAGGATCTGAGATTAGCAACAGAGATCTGTTGGCAGCGTGTTAACAGGTTGTTAAAATAGCTTAACAGAAAAAATTGTGGCTAAAACGGTCACAGTAGGACAAAAGGTGTGGACTAGAAACCTTAGTAAAAGAGGTGGAATTTGCAAGAGAAATGTACACAGAACAGACTTATTTTGAGGATATGGCAATATTTTGAGATCTAAATCTAATTCTTTTCATTCAGAAAAATATGCAAACACTAATCCCTCATTGATACATGATAAATGATGTTTTCCTCTAAAAATTCCTCTAGGTATCTAGACAATAAAACAGTTTCCGAAATAATTATCCCCGAGGTCATGGATTTCACATTCATTTTAAGAAATCTTAAACTTTTTATTTGCTAAGTAAAGTAATAAATTTCCATGAGGTTATAATTTCTACATTTCCCAAATTTCTTAAAAGAAAAATCAAATCTCAAAAAGAAACAAAAAATACTAAGTAAAATTAAAGCTGTTTTGTAAGGTACCATAAGCTCTAAAGTGAGATTTCAAAAGTCTTCCCAACAGTAGGTCCATGACCAAATTAAAGTTAGGGGTTTTCAAAGTGACACTATTTTCTGATCTTATTTCATCAGAATTATGTACCATTCATGATTTCTCCCTTATACAGGTTATTTCTTCGATGTTTCTTCAAGGTTCTATAAATTATCGAACTACTTAACTCATGTTACAGAGGTAAACAGGTTATAAGAATATGCCCTCTCGTCCAGTCAGACCCATTTCTTTATTTCACCTCCCTCAATCAGGAACCTTTTTTGATTACAGTATTTCTCACTGTTCTGAATGTCTCTAAATCTTATAGTTCACCTGTACAAGAAATTGAGCACTTGAAATGTCTATTAATTATGAATACTATTTAATTATGACTATTAATTATTAATACTGTATGATTATTAATTATAAAGTATCTGTTTCTCATGAGTAGTCATATTCTACCTAGCAGAGGCTAGCTATTTTAGAACCAGGGAAAAGCATTCTGTGGGGTTTTTTTCCTGGCTTAGCACAGTGCTATTAGACATTTATTCTAACCCAGTGATTTTGAACTTTTTGGACCATGACTTAGCACAGGAAGTAAGTTTTTCATCTGAACTCTGCACACAAATAGGTTTGGTATACACAGCTAATATATAACACTGTATATGTCAGGTTAAACCATATGAAATTAATGGCATTCTATTGTTCTGTTTATAAGCTAACAGGATAAAAAGATTTTGAGAGACTCACAAGTGGCCCAGGGCAGCAGGGTAAAGATGAAACAAGTCATAAAGGTGGTGCAACTGCCTGGAAACTCTGTGCATCCCTGAGCACTTAGCAGAATGGCAAGGACCATACTAAATGGGGAGAATTCAGAGTTTGGAGATTTTCAACTAAATCCTTTCTGACTTGACACGACTAAACTGATCATATAACTAGAATGTGATTCAGCATGGTTGACTGGTAATGTTCAGAATGAGGGTTATCCCTTGGGACACGGTGATATGTTTTATAAGGCTCTCTCCAAAGTCCTTTCCTGAATCTAAAAAAACCTCTACATGTAATGCCAGATTTCTTTCCACAAAGAGAGGAAACCCATAGGGAATAGCTCTGTCTGACACTTCTTTTCTTGCTTTCTAGAAGATCATCATTTTGTTGGATGAAATGAAATTTTCCATGCTGCATAACATTTTCTAAAAGTGAAGCTTATCCAGTTCTGTTAATAGCTAGTGAAACAGTACAGATGATAACAGATTGCAGACATACTGCTTATATTCTGATTAGGCTTTTAGCTTATTAAAAATGATGTTTATATAAAGATCTGTACAAATGCTTAATTATTAACCATTTTGTCAATGAAAACCAGAAAGCATGAGTTCTTATCCAAGTGACTCAGCTATTAGCAGACAGATGCTGATACATGCATGGGCAAGTGTCACTCTCAGCACTAAGGTACAGCTAAATTAGACTAGACTTCAAGCAAGAGCACAGGCACTCAGGCTAACATGGGAGCAAGGAGAATGCTGTTAACCCGCTCTTTGGTGCCTAAATCAGGTGCATACATACCACCTTCTCTCATCCTTTACGTTACCAACAGCTTTATCTGATGGAACAATGTTGACAGAACTTGAACTGGTGCCAGCCCTACTGATGAGGGAAAAGGTGAAACAGTTGCTGGCTGGAGGGAATGTCTCCTTTTTTGGAAGTAGCAGTAAGATGATATATGAAAACATGGCTGAAATGGACTATCACAGGTTCCTGATATAAAAAATGATTCTAGTTTTTAGAAAACAAAGGATCAAAGAAAGAAAGTCAAATAAATGGCCAATGTGTACAAGAAGGCACTCAAAAACACTGAGATGAAAAATAAAAATGTAAAGGAAATAATATCTGGCCACATAGATAAGCACACTAGCAACTGAATTGAGTTCTAGTTCACGCAAGATTATGTTTGGTCCTTTTATATCAGCAGGGAAAGCATCAGAAGAATAGTAAAGACAAGAATGCTAAGTCCTAGTCAGTTGAGAGGCCAGACTACTCATCATGCCAATCAAAAACCACAGACCTATGAGGCCAATATAAAAATCAGAGGGAAAAGAAATTTCTTGTCTAATTGCAGGAAAGAAGTAAAACCCGAAACAGGTAACTTTTATAATTGTAAAAGCTAGTAAGGGCAAATGGAAACAATAGTTTCAATAATTAACATCTTTTTTTTTTTTGGCTGCACCACATGGCTTTCAGGATCTTACTTACCTGACCAGGGATTGAACCCGGGCCCTTGGCAGTGAAAGCTCAGAGTTCTAACCACTCGAGCATCTTTCTTAAACTCAGCATAGATGTATTCATTCTCAAGTCCCAGACCAAGAAACCCCAACTGCTTTCATCTGTTCCATCCTGTAATCTCATGTTAGAACATAAGGGCAGTCACTGTGTCTTCTTCACTGAATGGAAAACCTGAATGTCCATCACACTATTCTTCACAAGTTTTATGAACCTGAACATGTTTAACCACAATGCAATGATAAATAAAGGCCCCGATGTCCACCAAAAGGAGCTACAAAATTCAGAAATGCATTTTGAAATGCCAGAGAGGGACATTTGACACACATTTAAATCACATTCAAGATAGTTTTAGTGTTAGATATTTTATTATATGCATTTATTTTAGGTTATGCATTATATAATATGTACAAATTTATGGTATATATCTATGTATATATACACAGCTAATGTACTGGTATCTCAGCATATTTCAAAACTTTAAATAATTCCTTCTAGGTGAAAGAGTTTACAAGTATCTTTTTCTCTACTACTTAACCAAAAAAGGTGACAATTATGCCTGCTCACCTTACTTGACTGATTAAAAATAACAATTTTATTTAGCACTTGGAATATTTTTACTGTGGTTCTGGCTTGAACAGTTGCTGGAAGAGATGATTTCTGGTGGGGAGGCAAAGGGAATCATGTGGGCAAAATATGGAGGAATCTGATGGCAAAGCACAGTCTGCACACCATTATGTAAAAAGTACATACTGACAGTAAATAAGATATCAGTAACTAATGTATAAATTATTACAAAAGTACTTTAATCCAAAATATAGAAAAGAATAGGCTCATATTAAATATTCAGTGTTCTTGTTTTTTCCATTTTAAGACAATAGGCAAAGAAAAAGGTGGATTCATAATCACTTTTCTGGAGGTAAAGGCTCTCTTGGCTCACACGAAGGATTACACAGTACTCCACAAAATACTGTACGAGATATTGACTATTACCACTATGGAAAGAGGACTGCAGTTGCTGTCAGGCAATTTAGGTCCTACCACTGTGTTGGTGCTCTTGGGGAAAAATCAATTAACTTATCTGAGCCATAATTTCCTTGTGCAAAATACCACCTGTCCTACCTTCCTTATGGGTTCTTATAAGAGAGAAATGAGGGGGAGGAGAAAAGGAAAAAGGTACTAAGTGATTCACAAGTATGGGCTTGTGTTAGACACAGTTGATTGCCCAAGTAATAATTCTTCTACCTTCTTTTTTGCTAATAAAATCCAGATTTGGTTTAGGCAACAGAATGCCTAGTATCAGAGGACAAATCATGACTGTTTTAAGCCAGTTAGTTCATCTTACACCTTTCATTTCACTCACTCATTTTCCAAATATCTTTTTTTGAATGCCCACCACATGCCAAACATTGTTCTAAGTGCTAGGGAGATAATAATAAAGAAAAAAGACAAAAATTTTGGTGGGGAAGACAGAAATCAATAAATAAGTAAAACATACAGTCTATCAGAAGGTGATAAGATAATACAGAGAAGAACAAAGTAGGGAAGGGCAATAAGGGAGTGCCAAGCAGAGGTGGTCAAAGAAGGCCTCAGTGAGGGTAAGACCTGATGGGTAAGGGGATGAGTCATATGGAAGTCTGGAGGAACTGCAGTGCAGATAGGGTATGAGCATGTACAATGGCCCTGAGGCAGGAAGCCTGCCAAACATGTACTCAGATCAGCAAAGAGGCTACTGTGCCTAGAACAGAGGGAAGGAAAGGGAACTACAAGTAGGTGAAATGAGAGAGGTATAAAGGAGGTGGGGGAACAGATTAGGTAGACCTTTGTAGACAAACACTGAGGCTTGGCTTTTAAGAAATCCACCGGTAGGTTTAAAAAAAAAAAAGGAGTGACAAGATCTGACTTATACTTTTAAAGGACCATTCTGGCTACTATGTTGAGAACAGACTTTCAGAGGCCACTGGTAGAAACAGAGATCAGTTAAGAGACAGATGCACTAATCTAGGTGGGAGATGATTGTGGCTCTCACCAGGGTGGTTAACAGTGGAAGTGGTCAGATTATATATCCTAGATTAACTGATCAACAGGATGGGAGGGATAAAAGAATGAGAGAAGTCAAGGATGACTCTAAAATTAACTGACATGGGGAAGATTTCAAGAGGAGCAGGTTTGGGAGATAAGATCAGGGGTTCAATTTGGGACATGGTAAATTTAAGATGCCTACTAAACACTTTGCAAATTATTAGCATATAGATGATATTTAAATCCATGAGACTAAAAGACACCCCAAAGAAGTAAGTATAAAAGAGAGAAGAAATTGAAGGCTAAGAAGGTGACTGAAAGAGGGGGAAGTGATCAATAGTGCAAAATGCTGGTGATAGATCACCTAAGAAAAGGGCTAAGCAGTTGACTTGTGAGGATGAAGGTCTAATGAGTAAATTTAAGAGGGAGTGGCAGAAGAGGAATTAGAGATGGCAGGCATGTACATTCTTTCATAGAGTTTTTCTGGAAAGAGGAACAGAGCTAAAGAGCAGTAGCTGGAGGGAACTATGGGGACAAGAGAGGTGTTTTGTTTTTGTTTTTGTTTTTAAATAGAGAAAACACTGCATATTTTCATGCTGATGGTAAATGATCCAGTAAAGAGGGTGTAGGAAAGAAAGAAGAGAACTGTTGGAGTGATATCTGCAAGTAGGTAAGAGGCAGCAGGATCTAGTGCACAAGTGGAGGAATTGGCCTAGGAGTATGAACAGCTACAGGGGGACAGGCAAGCAAATGGCACAGATGCAGGTGAGTTCATAGCTGTGGTGAGAGATGTTTTCTTCTAGTTGCTTACAGTGAAGAAATCCCACTCCTCTTTGACAGAGTAGTCCAGTAGATCCAGTTTTGGCCAATGATATGCAAAGGGAGGTCTGGTAGGGGATTCTGGGAAAGATGTTCTTTCCCATAAAGAGAAAGGTCCAAGATGAGAAACGCCTTTTGCATCTACCTTTCCTTCTTGCCTTGGATGCTATTTTATGAAGATACATTGCTTAGAGTTGGTGTGGACATCTTACGACTGTGATGGGAAATCTACAATGTATATGCCAGTAACTTTGCAAATATGGGTAGAAGGAAAGATCCATTAAGGCAGAGGTCTTTTTTTGCCTCCCCCACCCCAGCTTTATTGAGGTATAATTAACAAATAAAATTGTAAGATATTTAAGGTGTACATTATGATGATTTGATATATTTATACATTTTAAAAGGATTCCAGAGGTCTTCATTTTGTTACCTGGTGTATCCAAAGTGTCCAAAGAGTGTGTGGCACATAGTACACACTCAATAAGTATTTGTTGAATAAATGAACTATGATCAAGATGGGCCATGATTTTCAGAAACTCACTGTATAGTGATATACACTAGTAAATAAAGAGATAATTACACTCCCTTGCTCTAAGTGGTAACATAGGGGTAAGCACAGGATGTTGAGAAGCTGAGGCAGATTTAGCAATGAACTTCCATGCAGACCGTGAAATGCAATGAACTTCTTTGCAGACTGTGAAAATAAGCTTGCCACTATTTGAATGTTAATTAAAAAATGTTTTGTCCCATATGAATATTTTGATAATTTCTTCAATTTCTTTATAAAAATAAATTGAAAATAAATATATTTTATATAATCCTTATATTTTTCCTTAGTAAGACACATCTAGGGCCATGATCTGGGGTAACATTTGTTTTATTCATTAACTTCATTTTTCCCCCTTGTTTCCATCTTTTTTTTGACCTAGGAGTGAAATCATACTGATGAAACATTTTACCACAGCTATCACCGGTTTTTACTGAAAAGCATACAGGATGCCCTGTTTTAAACATTTAAGAGTTTCAATGTCTGCTTTTTTCTTTAGAAGAGTTATATTTCTCTGTTCCATGCCAGCACATTTCTTCCTCCTTTCATTTTAGCAGATAAACCATTATCTTTTTCTTCTGGAATCATTTTTGTGTACCTGAGTACAATGAGTTCCTTTACTATACAACAGAAGATAAAGCCTTTACAATTTTATTATAGGAGCACACATGTGGCATTATATGCACAGGAATAAAATTAAAGCTGAAGTATCCAAAGCTTGGAATAAAACCATATTTATGCTGCTGAAGGCAAGAAAAATTATTTAGTCTACAGTAATGAGTAAGTAGCGGCAAAACAAATATTTGGTTGACTGTGGAAAGCCAATGTTTTCATTACTTGTTACAAGCATAAAAGCTAAAAACAGGCTGACCAAGCACATTCTGACAGCAAATAACACATGCATTCATCAATTTTTTGGTGCATGTAAAACTATGATTCCTAATTTATGGATTTATATGTAATGAAGGTATAACTAACTTTGCCTTAAATATATTATGTTATTATATAGCATATATGTATACATGTATATATTTATATTGTCCATTTATTTTAAAAAGGTCTATTGCCAATTTTTTCTTTATTAGTAGAAGATACAACACTTTCCTCCCTTAAAAGTGCTTTAATCTAGTACAATATACTCAACATACTAACAAACTTGTTAATAAAGTATTTACCTACACATGTAAAAAACTGCTTTGATAATCTGCAAAATGGTTATATTTGCTGAATGCTTGCTATGCTAAGAAGTCTGTGATTGGTAATTTATATATATTACTTAATATGTTACATCAAGTTTATTTATTATACTCAGATCTTATAGATAAGGAAACTGAGGTTCAGAAATGACTTGCCCAGCTCCCAAAGGTTGCCCATCCCCCAAATCAGAGTAATGAAGCCCACATCTATCTGAGAATTCTGTAATATCATACTTCTGATAGTACAGCAGGGACAATCAAATAGTTCAAGAAAAAGACATTAGGTATACATACAACATACATGCATTTATTCATTCACACATATATACATACATATAGCACATGCAAATGTAAGAAAATGTAAACTACAGGCAAATCAAGGTGAAAGATGTATAAGGGTTCACTGTTCTGTTCTTGTTACTTTTCTGTAAGTTGAAAATTTTCAAAAGAAGTAACCATTTCTTATGATTTGAATGCTTAGTCACTGGGACCTTTGGAAAATCACTTTTTTCTAGGTTTTAAAAAAGAGATTTAATTCTATTCAACATATATCCAATGAGCAGCTCATTTGTAATACCCCATGCCAGGACCTACAGATCAGCTCGAGTGGTGGTTCTCAGTGTGGTACCCAGACTAGACTTGCAGTATCAGCTTCCCCTGAAAACCTGATAGAAATGCAAATTCTTCAGCTCCACCCCAGACTATCTACGTTCTACTGATAGAACATAGGGCGGTAATAGGGAATAAGATGGTAAACCATTTGAAAGCAAGATTATGGATAACAGAGGTAGACGATTTTATACTTAATTTGGTATACGGTAAGACACCATGGAAGGTTTGTGAGAAGAGGAATAATACAATAATTATATTAAGAAGATCATTCTAGTAGGAGTATATAGAATGGATTACTTCTGGGAGATTCTAGAGGAAAAGACCACTTTAGGTTTCTTATAACAGTGCCAAGAAAGATGTGTTAAGAACCTGAACTAGCCTATAGGACTAGAACAGGACGGATGAGAGATCCCACAACGGGTGAGTACATAAGCCCTACTGATTGGCTGAACGTAGCACAGGCACAGAGTGAGGAATCAGGGTGAGAGGAGGGGAAAAGGTAAGGGAGAGACAAGAGTGATCAAAGGTTACTGAGATTTCATGCCTGGACAGTTGATAGAAGAGTTTGGATCCAGATGAATTCACGAAAACTTCCTATAGCTAGGCCTTTTAAAGGCCAAGGATCCCAGCCTTATAATCCTATAAAAGCATGTTCTTCTAAACAGTGTCAAGTAAGGAGGTGGTGATTCCAGCCTTAAGATTCTATAAAGCATGTTCCTCTAAACAGTGTCATGTAAGGAAGTGGTTTTCAGACGTGCAGGTTTTAGAGGTCTGTAAAGTTTCCAAAAAAACTTAATGGATGAGTTGCTTTTTAATTTTGTAAATTAAGAACTTTAAGAAACACTTCTATTAGCTGTTGAGAGTATAAGTTGGTAAAACCACTTTGGAGAAAAATGTCAATATCCAGAGGAGCTGAAGGTCCTCATATTCTGCTGAACGTGGTTTGCGTACTGTGTATTTGCTAAGAACATACATCAGTTGAATCAGGGCTCTGACACCTCCTACCTGCAATACATCACGGCCCTTTAGTCCTTAATATTTCAGTTTGTACTTCACAAGAACAAGGGTAATCTCTTATGTAACTAACGCATGGTTATCAAATTCAGAAAATATAATGTTGATGCAATACTTTAATATACCATCCACATTCCAATTTTGTCAAGTGCCCCAATAATGTCCTTTTTTAGTGTTATTTTTTTCCTTTGTTCCAAGAGCCAGTCCAAGATCATGTACTGCATTTAATTCAATGTCTCTTTAGTCTCCTCAGCCTTTCTTTGTATTTTATAATATGGACATTTTTGGAAGAATACAGGGCAGTTGTTTTTTTAATAAACAAGTTTGGATGGACTTCCCTGGTGGCGCAGTGGTTAAGAATCTGCCTGCCAGTGCAGGGGACACGGGTTTGATCCCTGGTCCAGGAAGATCCCACATGCCGCGGAACAACTAAGCCCGTGCACCACAACTACTGAAGCCTGCGCGCCTAGAACCCGAGATCCGCAACAAGAGAAGCCATTGCAATGAGAAGCCCACGCACTGCAACAAAGAGTAGCCCCTGCTCGCTGCAAATAGAGAAAGCCCGTGCGCAGTAATGAAGACCTAATGCAGCCAAAAACAAAAAAAAACAAACCCAAAAAACAAGTTTGGGTTTGTCTGATGCTCCCTTAATAGAATTCAGGTTATGCATCCCTGGCTAGAGCCATACAAGGGACTTCGTGTCCGTCTCAGGGTATTGTTAGGAGGTATGTGGTGCCCCTCATTGCTGAGGTTAATTCTGATGAGCCAGTCAAGGTGATATCTTATTTCTCTACTCTAGAGAAAAATAATGTATATATTTCATATTGCAACTAATAAGCAATCAGTGGGGAGATACTTTAAGATCATGAAAATATACTGCTCTTCATCAAATATTCCCCATATATTTAGTATCCTTTGAAAACTTTTGGCCAAGCCAATCTTGACTATGAAAATACTAATTTTCCAATTCTACTACTCCTTTCACATCTACTGGTTGGCATCTTACTACAAGGAGGAGACTTCCCTTCTCTTCTAAGCATTTATTTATTCATTTATAGCATTATGGACCCACAGATTTTAATTTTTTCCTAATAGTTTAAATTTCATTCCTGTTCTAAATTACTATTTTTTACATTTTCTTATTAAGGTAAAATTCACCACTTGTAAATGTATAAGTCAGTGGTTTTTAGTACAATCATAACAATGTACAACCATCACCACTACATAATCCCAGAACATTTCCACCACCCCAGAAAGAAACGGTACCTGTTAGCAGAAACACTCTCAGCAATAAGCCACAATTTTCATCTCCCTGCAACCCCGGGCAAGCACTAATCTTTTCGTCTCTATGGATTTGCCTATTCTTGACATTCCATGTAAATGGAATCATATACTATGTGACCTTTTGTGTCTGGCTTCTTTCATTTAGCATAATGTTTTCAAGGTTTATCCATGTTGTAGCATGAATCAGTACTTCACTCCTCTTTATGGTTGAATTACATTTCATTGTATGGATATACCACATTTTGTTAGGTTTTGTTTTGGTTGTTTCCACTTTTTGGCTATTATGAATAATACTGCTGTGAACAATTGTGTACAAGTTTTTGTTTGAACCCTTGTTTTCAAGGTATATACCTAGGAATGACATTGCTGGGTCATCCAGTAATTCAATGCTTAACTTTTTGAGGAACTGTTAAATTTTTTCCACAGTGGCTGCACCATTTTACAATCCCACCAGCAATGTATGAGGGGTCCATTTTTTCCATATCCTTGCAAAACACTTCTTTTTCTTCCTTTCTCCCTCCCTCTTTCCCTCCTTCCCTTCTTTCATTTCACTTAAAAATTATAGCCATCCCAGTGGGTGTGAAGTAGTATCTCATTGTGGTTTTGATTTGCATTTCCCTGACAGCTAGTGATGTTGAGCATTTTTCATCTTACTGGCTGCTTGTGTTATCTTCTTAGGATAAAGGTTTTGCCTATTTTTATTTATTTATTTATTTATTTTATTTAATTTTATTTTTAAATTTTTGGTTGCATTGGGTCTTCATTGCTGCACATGAGCTTTTGCCTAGTTGTGAGAGGGGGCTGCTCTTCGTTGCGGTGCACAGGCTTCTCATTGCGGTGGCTTCTCTTTTTGCGGAGCACGGGCTCTAGGCATGCGGGCTTCAGTAGTTGTGGCACATGGGCTCAGTAGTTGCGGCTCGCGGGCTCTAGAGTGCAGGCTCAGCAGTTGTGGCGCATGGGCTTAGTTGCTCCGCAGCATGTGGGATCTTCCCAGACCAGGGCTCGAATCCGTGTCTCCTGCATTGGCAGGCGGATTCTTAACCACTGTGCCACCAGGGAAGCTCTCGCCTATTTTAAAATTGGGTTGTTTATCTTTGTATTCTTGAGTTGTATATCCTCAACTAGTTGCAGCTCAAGTTATTCCACATTTGACCTGGGAGTGGGGAGGGACCTTTCAAGATGCCTCCTATGACTTCTTGACACTTGCCTGCATAACAGGTGTTCCAGGCGTGGGAATACTGCATTTCTCCAAAGAGCCCTGGTTCCTTTCAGTGGGAAATAGTATTAGAAACCAATATGTGGGTGCCAGGTGTGCTCATTGCTATTGATTCTCTGCTTTTAGGCCTTTTTTAGCAATCGGAAGTAGGAATTACATATATACGTGTATATGTATATACACGTATATATGAAATTTCATATATATATAAAATTATGAGTTTATGCAAATCCAATCCCTCCCCCAAAGTTTTTCCTCATCTTCCTTCATTCTGTATTTTTATCTCCTTTCTTCTGTAATGAGAACTCTGGCTCCCTACAACATCGACATATGCATTCATTTACTAAATCTCTCATTCATAAACATACTTTTATAATTAGTATGTCTATAGCACAACAAAAATAAAATCTACTACGAAGAGTTCAAGATTTGTTTGCTATTCTCATTTCCCCCCCAGGCCAAAGATAATATAGTCAAAGTACTAAGTTCAAAGTTTGAATTAATTTTCTCTTTCTTTTATTCCCTCATCAGTGTAATGTTATTCATTTGACATATAGTTGGGTTTATTTGTTTCTGCTTACACTCAGTTTTAGTTCTTTTTTTCCTTCCCTTGCTTGTTGATTTAATTTTTAAAATACATAGAACATGAGTACGTTTGCCAAAGTCAAAACCACACCAAAAGACCAATGCAGAGCACCACAATGTTCATAGCAGCACTATTTACAACAGCCAAGACATGGAAGCAACCTAAGTGCCCTTCAACAGACAACTGGCTTAAGAAAATGTGGTATACATACATAACAGAATGTTACTCAGCCATAAAAAAGGATGAAATACTGCCACTTGCAGCAATATGGATGGACCTAGAGAATATTATACTAAATGAAGTATGTCAGATACAAAAAGACAAATATTATATGATATTACTTATATGTGGAATCTAAAAAATAATACTAATGAATATAAAAACAGAAACAGACTCACAAATGAAATAGATTAACAAAAACAGAAAACAAACATGGTTAACTAAGGGAAAGGGAGGCAGGGAGGAATAAATTAGGAGTGTGGGATTAACAAATTCAAACTATTACACATAAAATAGATAAGCAACAAGGATTTACAGTATAGCACAGGGAACTATATTCAATATCTTGTAATAAGCTATAATGGAAAATAATCTGTAAATATATATATGTGTGTACATATATATATATATAAACTGAACCACATTGCTGTACACCTGAAACTAACACAATATTGTAAATCAAATATACTTCAATTAAAAAAGAAAAGGACGATTTTGGGACAGTTTTGTAGTTAAGAACCTAGATCCCAAGAAATAATTAGTAGTTGTAAAAAGAGGAGGCAGGATTTAAGACTACTCTTTTCAGAAGTAGGTCAATAGTGGAAGGCAAAATTTGGAAGAGAGCACACAGAAGAAACAAAGTTAAAACATTATCTTAAAGATCAGAGGGGAAATGAGCAGATGTGAGACAAAGGGGAAAAAAGTTTGTGGATATGGAGAGACTTTTTGCACAAGAGCAAGGAAGGAGAAGAGAAAGTTCCTGAAGACTGTGGGAATGGGTAGAGGGGTGGTTAGCTGTGAAAAGAATTAGGGTCACCTTGTCCTGAGGCAAAAGAAAGTCTGGAGAAATATGTGGGGAAACAAATCCCGTGGTGGAGAGGAGCAAACTTAAGGAAAGTCATATCAGATGGTCTTTTGAAAAGAGTAAAGATGAGGTAATCTGCGAAAAGTTGGGGCAGGGAGGCAGGGTTGACACTGCGATGTGAGAACTGTGCAAAATGCTTGGCAGGGAGAGGCCACGTGGAGAACCCAGAACAGAATGAACAATATAAATATGACAGTCTCTGTACTGGAATTTATTCAGCTTTGAGTTTAATAATGTTAAGTACACTTACCTACATTAAAACCAGTGATGTCAATAAAAAGTAAATTCTTTCAATTTTCCCCTATTTTAGTGGAACACTTGCCAGGTACTAAATGATATGACTGTTCTAAAACTGCTGCTATCTTTTTATTATTGAACTAAAAATTTTAATCTATCCCAAAAAATCACAAACAACATATCAACTCAATGAAGAGTTGAATTTTTAAAAATACAGCACTTGCTAAGTCTGAATTAGAACTATGCATATTTGTGATTATATGCACACATTATTTCTACATGTTATTTTAAGCTGGTAGTAGTATTAACTATCTAAAGAATTCTATTCACCATTCTAAGTACTTAAAAGAATGAAGTGACTTAAAGGTTAATGTTCAATAAACACTGCTATTACAGAGTAAAACACCATCTTTGAGAACAGTTTTTAGGAATGCCTCTTGCTTTTTAGAGCAAAAAAATCAAAGGAAGCTGACTGCTCATAATATAAAATGGTGGTGAATCCCAGCTCAGAGAGAGATTAAAAAGTGAGAAAGTTAAAGAAACTGAAAAGACATTCTGTGAGATAGCTCTGTGAAGGAAGTAGTATAATATGCTCTTTTCCTTCTTTTATTTGAAGTCTGCCATCTAATAATTTCTTTTCCAACACTACTCTTACAACACAAAGATTTTAAAAACAAACAAACGATCAAACAAACAAACTTTCTGGCAACGTAAAACTAGTATAATTGTCATTACCTAACATTATATTGTATATTTACTTCTTTTACTGCCTATCCCAACTCACTCCATGCCCAACTGGAAAGTAAGTTCCATGAGAACAGATACTTCATCATTTTGTTCTTTGTTTTCTCCTCAGAGCCTCGAATGTTTAGAATATAGTAGGTACTCAATAAATATGGATTAATAAACAGAAAATCAAATATAGAATACTAATGCATATAAAGGAAAGAGCAAGCCTAGGAAAAAAAGGTTTATATGATATAAATAATGTCAGCCCTGTGGACTACTAGGAACTGACTATGTATTTGGTTTATTAGATCATTGCTAAATATCTAAGATATAGAGTCAAGAGTTTATAAAATTCCTTATTAAAATAAGATTAAAATATTGTCTTGAGTAAAATAAATGGTTTAAAGTTTCAAAAGTTATGTATATTTAGTTGAAATTATGTTTAATTCAATGAAAGAAATATTTATTGTGAGCCTTCAGTATATATGATATAGATTGATACATAAGATTAATACAAGGCAGAATATAGTAAGTATCAAAGAAATCCACTGAGATATCCAGGGAAATGTATTTTGAAATGTGTCTGAGGTGTGGAGCTAGAAATGAAGACTGGTGAACCAGTAACCACATCTTTTATGGGATTTTGATTAGAGTCTAAGGGAGTTTGGGAAAGGTTCGTAGGAGGTGGAGTGTTTGAGATGGGGCACGAAGGACAAAAATTCCATAGACTAAAACGGTGGAAGAATGGTGCAATAGAATTGCATAAGCAATATGACATAGACAAGAAAGGGTGGGGTGTGGTCAAGGATCCATGAGGGCAGCTGGGGGAGAAAATGGAATCTGGGGAAATAATGGACGAAAGGACTTCAAATCTGTTTTATAGCAGATCCTGAGGACTCTGCATATAGTTTTCTAGAGAACAGGATGGGCACAGATCAAGGGATTTTGCTTACCTTCTGATTTAATCATCTGGACAATCATGGAAAGTTGTATTACCACTGTGGTGGACACACCCCTCCCTGCACGCCTGAGTCCATGTGACTCTAGGGATGCTGACTGTATCTCTGCCTTGAGAAACGGCATGTGACTCAGGACTGGTGAATCAGAGCCTTTAATTCTACAGCTGCAGTAATCATTTCAGGATGGGCACATGTTGAGACCTCTGGGAAAAAGGCACGCATCCTTTATCCACTGGATTAGAATCAGGGAAGATGTGAGGAGTTGATATGACTATTCAAACCCATGAGGGGGAAAGCCTGAATAGCACAAATAAGCGTGTGTACATGGGGTTAGGGGTGGGGATATGAAAGCAGAATCAAAAGATGGAGACATAGAGAAAACCAAGGTCTACTTGATATCATTTTAGGCTCTGATAAAGCTGTACCTGAAATCAGTTCTACCTATAGCTCCAATATAAGCTTTTTAGAATAAGCGTGGTTAACTATTTGAACCCATAAGATTCCCAACTGATAGAATGTCATTCCCATTTTACAGGTGAAGAAACTGAAGGATAGAGAAAGCAATTTGTCCAAGATCACATAGGTCTTAAATAACAGATTTATAGCTCTAACTCATATTTGATGGCTCCAGGCCCATGTTGCTAACCACAAAGTTTTAGTTTTGTGTGTTTTCATATGTATGTGTATATATGTGTCTAAGAAAGAGAGGGAGGGAGACAGAAAATCAGGGCCTAACTTTAGTTTATTTTGGTATATAAAAATAATAAGTACTACTCGTTGAGCATACTATGCTAAGCACTTTGCCTAAAATGTGTATAGATGCCAATCATTACCAGCTTGTCCACATCCACTTTTAATAGAATCTTTCTTGTCCAGAAGCTACAGTCTGGGGTGGCACGTGAGCCATGCATGCTCACAAGGGGCTATGACTTGTGTAGATAGTCAAAATATGTGATAGGCCAATCAGATTCCTTTCTTGAAAACATGGTGAGACTGAACCAGTTGGTGTTAGGCAAAAGGATGTGCATATTCAGAGTTGGGGTGGTCATTATGAGACTGTGTGCAACACAGAATTCTAAAGGATAATAAAAAGAGAAGACTGTGCATAGAAAGACGAGTACAGGGCAGATGTAGAAAGAAAGAAAAACAGAGATACAAAGAGGAAAGGAGATTACATATCTCTGGAAGGAGAACAACTTCAGTTTCTGGTCACATTCTCTTCGGTTTCTGTCTTTGGGTATTCATGAGATTCCACTGTATGCTTACAAAAATCTCCCTTTTACTTAAGGTAGCTTGACTGGTTCTTGAACCATGAAACCAATAAAGTATAGACTAGAACAATATATCATCCAAGTGAATTATTACAGTGAATTAACCCGTGAAGAAAGTTATTTTCAAGATAAAGAAACTGAGGTTCAGAGAGCCTAAGTAAATTTCCTAAGGAAAACAACTAATATGAGACGAGGCTAGGATTAAACCTCAGGTCCATGTGTCTTAACTCCACAGGTGTAGGACTAACTGGAATAAGGAAACCAACTAGGAATTAATGACAGTATTTTAGGAAGAGGTAGTGAGAGACACACCTAGAGCAATGGATGAGGTAACATAACTGAAAGGACAGGTAAAAAATGTACAGGGTTGCCTATGGGGGTAAGGATTAAGGGTGAGTAGAGATGAGGGATGAGTAAAGAAGTGGAAGAAGCCAAAGATGATACTAAGATTTCTTAACTTGCCTGACTAGAAGAACAGTGGTGCCATTAATAATAGTAGCAGGGAAATTAGGTCAGGGGATTGTTTTTGTGGAGAAGAAAATACACTTAATTTTGGTCACTATTAGTTTTAAGTGAATGTGTTTAAAAAGGGAGTTGGAAATGTGGGTCTGAAGCTCAGATAGAAAAAGGGATTTGGGAATTATTTTAAATAACTGACTTCACTGAAGTCTTTGTAAAACTCAGTAAATCATTATATATATAGAAAAAAATTCAGTATTGCATAAGTACAAAGCTTTAAATTAAGAGATAAACACCATATTTAATCTTAAAAAGAGACTGCTTTAGGTTTCTACTTTTGCCCCAGCCAGCTTTTACAGTGACAAATTTACTGTACCCAAATGACAAAATGAAGCAACAAAATCAAAACCTAGTTATTTATTTCTATATAGTCAGCAGCATGTGCACACATATGCTCAAACAAACCATTTATATCTTTAGAGGATAGAATAATGTTTTAAATTGTACAGCAAAAATATATGGATATAATATAATAAAAATGACTTGTTTATATGCCCTGCACTTCTCCATGGAACTTAAAATCCTTTAACAGACATTATCTCATTGTTTTAAGAACTGTTATGAAACAATATGACATTTATATAACACCATTCATTCTCAATAATCCCAAAGGGCTTTACAAACCCTGGAAGAATGACTTTGCTCATGTTCAGTACGCAACCACTGAGGGATGGAGGTGGGGTGGATGGGAAGAAAAGTGGACAGAACTGTGGTAGAAATTCTGTGGAACAGAGCAGTAATATTATACAACTGTTTAAGAAAGGAAGTGAAAGACATTATTATTAAGTTGAAACCAAGAAGAAACAAGCAGAAAAGATCCAAGGTAAGATTGCAGTACACCTGTTAAATTTGAGAAAAATATTAATACCAACTGGTCTTATTTTCATTTTTTAGTCTTATTAGAATAATATATAGATAACTTCAAGGTAAAAAAAATCAGCTATTTTATTTAAAGACTTCTCTCCTCCTTCCTTCCTTTTTTGAACTGAGACTAGGATGCTGAAAAACAAACACTCAGTTGGAAAAATATAAAAGGATTTTTTGTTTTGTTTTGAATTTACCAGTTGTATTAGACTGGGTTCTCTAGAAAAACAGAACCAATAGGATCATACATAGTAACAGATTTATTATGAGGAACTGACTCACAAGATTATGGACTCATAAGAAGTCCCGAACCTGCAGTTGGCAAGCTAGAAATCCAGCCTTAGTCTGAAGTTCTAAGAGCCAGGAGAGCTGATGGTTTAAGTTCCCATCTAAAAGTCACAGGTTTGAAACTCAAGAAGAGCTTATGTTTCAGTTTGATTCTGAAGGCAGGAAAAGACTAGTGTCCCGGCTCAAGGCAGTCAGACAGAAGGAGTTCGAGTTCCCTCTTACTCTCAGAAAAATCAGCCTTTTTGTTATATTCAAGCCTTGAACTGATGGACGAGTGCCATCTACATACACTAGGGAGAGCAATCTGCTTTACTTGTCTATCGATTCAACTGCTAATGTCATCCAAAAACACCCTTACAGACACACCCAGAATAACATTTGACTGAATACTGGGCACCCTGTGGCCCTATCAAGTTTATACATAAAATTAAAGATCACATCAGATTAAGGGCCTTTGTCCTTTCCAAGACAAAACTAACAGAATTCCGTTTTCTAAAGCACTTGAGGTCAATGTAATAATGCATATAAAGAAGAAACTGCCAGATACCCACTTTGGAACAAGGAAATATGCCAACTAATGCTGAAAGGCTGTAGCACCTCAGTGTGGTCTCCTCTAGTCACAGTTACATGAAGTGGACTACAGAAGATGGGCGATGCCTTGGTTGGGCACATGTGTGGAAGCAGAGGGAATTCAGGGGAAGAGCTGAATATCACAAAACAATGCAAAACTAATCTCCCAGTGCCAAGTCATATATATGAGGGAACAGAGCCAATTTTCTGGAGGAACGAGAACATAAGCCTTATAAGGGCTTTGACTATCTCTTTAGCTAACTCATGGTAAAAAGAGAACATCCCTATTAACACCCCCAAAATACCACTTGAGGTCCTGAACATGAAGATCACCTTCCAACACAGAGCAAATCCTCTATACCATTCCTGCCACTATCACTACTGCCACCAGAGCTACCACCAAAGATACTGTATACTTTACATACTTAAACCTTACAATAAACAAATATACCCATTTCACAGAAGAGGAAACTGAGGCTAAGAGAGGCCAAGTGTTGTAGGTATGCTTTTTGTTTGCCTAGTGTATTTCTGACCCCTTCATCTGATAACAGATCCTGCCCCTGATGACAGAGTGACACATGACTAATAAATTAGTGTCTGACTTCTGGGAGGTGGGTGCTCAAGAAAGCTAGAAAGAAGCTAGGGTGAGTTGTCTGATGATAGATCCAGGTAAGAGTCTAAGACATCCTGCACCCAAGGCCTTTGGTCTTCCTGCCCTTCCTGAAGTTTGGCTATTCAGTGCCTTGTTCCATTTTGTGTGCTATCTCAGTATCCTATCCTGTGGTTTAAACTGTAGTTGGGTGTTTTCTTGTTCATATATCTTGGTTTCTTTAGTAAATTTTTTGAAAACAGTCAAGTTAACATGGAAAATCTTATAAAATTACTCTATAAAATATAATTTCATTGTTGAAAGGGAAAATTTTTAGTGGGCATATTTGAATTTCATTATTTGAATACTATATAAAAGAGACAGCCAAAGGTATAAGAAAATGGTACTTGAACTGTGCTCTTTTTCAATCAGTGAGAAGAAATGAGAGCAAAACCTTCAAAAACCTTCCAGAGAAGCAGGTGAAGAGTTGAAAAGAGCACAGACTTTCTCTTGCAGGTTAGTACAATGGAAAGACCCAAACATTCAGATTCTGCTAGTTCTACAACTGTGTGGAATGGGCTAAATTAATCTCCCTAAGCTTCAGTTTCCTTACCTACAAAATAGGGATAGTAATATCCATCTAAATAGGGTTTCTGTGTGAGAACTAAATTCAAGTAAATAATATATAAAGCTTCTAATATAGAGCCTATAGAGCCTGGCACATGGTAGGCATCCATGAAATGGTAGCTGCTGTTACTGTTGTAGCTGTCATTAAACTGAGTCAGGTGAAGATGGTTAGGGGGCTGACAGGAGAAGGATGCTGAAAAACACATAGTTGGAAACCAAAAGAATAAAAGTATCTAATGGATAGGAATTTTTACTTTGTTGTTAGGATCTCTTGCGTGTGTGTGTGTGTGTGTGCGCGTGCACGCGAGCACATGAGCGCCTGTCTGTGTGTGTAATCTTGTATTTATCGTAACACATACACTGAAAAGATTCTGCAAGTGGGGTGCTGCCCTAACAAAATCCTAAAGTTAAATTCATGTGAGTGGGTTTAGAACCTTATAGTGGACAGAAGCTGGAAGGACTTTGAGGAATCTGTCAATAAAAGTTTCAAAAATCCTGAAGAAACTGTTTGTAGAAGCACAATAGGCTTTGAGGAGACCACTGGTGAAGGCTTAAAGCAAAGTGAATGTACAAGAATGTTCACAGAAACACTATTCACAATAGCCAAGAAGTGGGAAAAACTCAAAGGTCTTTCAACTGATTAGCAGATAAACAAAATGTGGTATATCTAGTCAATGTAATATTATTTGTCAGTAAAAAGGAATAAAGTACCGATACATGATACAACATGGATACCTTGAAAATATGCTAAGTGAAAGAAGCCAGTCATAAAAAACTAAGGCAAAGATTTCTTATACCCAACACCAAAAACTCAATCCAAAGTTGAAAAAAAATAAGTTAGGCTTCATCAAAATTTAAAAATTTTGTTTTTGAAAGAAATTGTTAAGAGAATGAAAAATTAAGTCACTGGGAGAAAATATTTTCAAATCATGTATCTGATAAAGGACTTGTATCCAGTGTACATAAAGAGCTCAAAATCCAGTAAAAGATAAACAACACGGTAAAAATGGGCAAGACATTTAAATAGACTTTTCACTAAAGAATATATACTGATGGCAAATAAACATATGAAAAGATGTTTAACATCATTATTAATTAGAGGAATGCAAATTAAACCACAAGGTAACATTACAAACTATTAGAATGACTAAAGTTAAAAGTGACCATAACACTGCTAATGAGGATGTGGAGTAACAGAATATCTCACACACTATTTGCAGGAATGTAAAATGGCACAACTAGTTTGGAAAACAGTTTGGCAGTCTTTAAAAGGTTAAACATACAAAACATACACCTATCACATGATCTAGACATTCCACTTCAAGATATTTATCCAAGAGAAATAAAAGCATATGGCTATATAAAAATTTGTGGCTTATCTATATCATGGGCTACTATTTAGTATAAAAGGAATAAATTACTGATATACACAATAACACGGATAAATCTCAAAATACTTATGCTGAGTGAAAGAAGCCATACCAAAAAAGGGTACATACAGTACATAATTCTATTTAAATAAAATTCTAGAAAATATAAAATGTTTTATAGTGATAAGAAGGACTTAAGTGGTTGTCTGGGGATTGGTGAGGGGATTACCAAGGGGCATGAAAACATGTTGGACCTTGAAGAATATGTTCATTATCTTGATTGTGGTGAAGGTTTCACAGGTGTATACAAATGTCAAAACATGTCAAAGTGTTTACTTTAAATTATTCCTCAATAAAGCTGTTAAAGAAAAAAAATTTTTTTTTCTGTGTTCAAATAAATGTTTGTGGATTCTGTCTGTGACTGGGTCCTTTCTGATACCCACCCAATTTAAAGTAGCCCTCCAGTCACTATATTACATTGTCCTGTTTCATATTATTTTCTTAGCCCTTACTATCTGAAGTTAATTTGTTTATTATTTGTTCATCTGTACTCTTCATTTTAACATGGATTCATGCTCAAAAAATTATCTTGAGTTTCTTTCATTCTTATTTTCCTTTCCCCTTACATTATAAATTATATAATTATCCATTTAGACAGAAAAGTCAATTTCATTCATTCCTTCAGCAAATATTTGTTGAATGCCTATTATTTTGCCAGTCACTGTGTCAAGTATCAAGCATAGGGAGGAGATGAATCAGCTATGACTCCGGCCTGGCGGGGCACCCTTCCAACTATTGCTCTACTTATTGCCCTTCATTTTATGGTGAAATCTTACTTATCTCTCAAAACCTGGCTCGGATACTCCATCAGGCTTTTCCTGACCAAATAGACTACCTGCCTCTTTGTTCTTCCTAGGCCTTGGCTTATACTATGTAACAGAATCTGCTAATTTTTTCCATGAATTCATCCTCTCCTTTTACCTTTTAGTGATAGAACCAACCCTCATCTCCCCACTCCTGACACTAAATTCTAGCCAGGCGTTTGGCCACCCAACTGTAGTCTAGCCTTTTGTAGAGCTAGGCATGGCCATGTGATTTCAGGATAATACGATATGAGTGAGAGTGCTATGTGCAACTTTTGGATCATCTTTAAGATGAAGCATTTGTCTGGTACTTAATCTTTCCTATTCCCACTTGCTAGAACACAGACATGAAGGTGGGCAATGTGGACAATGAAAATACCCTCGGAAATGGCAGAACAACAAAATGAAAGAAACTTTGGTCCTTGAATCACCTGCTGGCCCTGAAGTGTTTACTCCTGGATGGTCCGCATGAGAGAAATAATCCCCAATCTTACCTAAACACTGTATTTTAGAGTTTCTGTCTGTCTGCTTCTCTCTCCCACTCTTTTTAACAGCAAATTCTTTTGTAGCTAATAAAAGCAGCACTGTTAATAGAAACTTCCCCTATGGAACTCCATGTACAAAGTAAGTAGATCTTATTTTCTCTGGACTGGAAGGACATCCAATAAAGAGCAAGTGACAAATGTCTAATACAACAAAATCCAATCAATTTCCTGGTTATCTACTATGTGTAAGGGACTAAGAAGTTATACTAGTAGTAATTTATTATTGCAACCCTGTTTTGTAAAAACTGTTTTCTGGTACTTCCCTGGTGGCGCAGTGGTTGAGAATCTGCCTGCCAATGCAGGGGACACGGGTTCGAGCCCTGGTCCGCGAAGATCCCACATACCGTGGAGCAACTAAGCCCGAGCGCCAGGACGACTGAAGCCCGTGTGCCTAGAGCCAGTGCTCCGCAACAAGCCACAAAAAGTTTAACACTTAAAAAAAAAAACTGTTTCCTATTTTACTGATTCCTGCTCTTTATTATTTCCTTCTTTCTACTTCATTGGGTTAATTTTGCCTGCTTTTTTTCTTTTCTAAAGCTTCTTTCAATGGGAAGTATTTTTAGTAATTTCCTAAAATATAAGTATCTGAAGCTATGATTTTCCTTCTAAGTACAGCGGTGGACACATCAACATATTTGGAAATCAGTAACTGTTTAAAATCAGTCGTTACTAATTCTTAACAACTGCATTTTGTCAGAGGAGGTAGTCTGTTTGAAAACAGTCATCTGAAATCTTTCTTTCTTCAAGAGTGCTGGAAAAGAGCGTGCATTCTGAAGCTGTTGAGTGCAATATTCTCTTTAGGTGCATTATATCAAGTAAGTTAACTGTGTAGTCCAAATCATCTACAGTTTCATTAATTTTTCTATATGCTTTTTAAATCAGTTACTGAGAAAAAAGTAGTAAAATCTCCCACTATGATGAACTTATTTACTTCTCATTATAGGTCTATCAATTTTTGCTTCATACATTTTGAGTCTGTGTTATTGGGTCCATTCAGGTTTAGGACTGTTAAATCTTCCTGGTAAATTGAAATTTTTGTTATTAGGTAGAGACCCTCTTTATGCCTAATAATACATTTTGCCTTAAAGATTTGATTGTACAATATATTTAAGATGTTTCTCAGGTAAGTAATACATGATTAAATTTCTTTTTTCAATCCAGTTTGAAAATCTTGGTCTTTTAAAGTATTTGACCTTTTGCATTATTTCAATATAATTACTAGTATATCTTTATTTTATTTCTCCTATCTTATTTTGTCCCATTATTTTTAATATCCTGTCCAGACTACATTTCGTTTTCTCTTTTTTCTTCTCTCCTTTTGGGTTCAATTTTTCTTTAATACATCTTTTTCTCTACCATTTTGGACGTTATGACCTTTTCCAATTCTTTTAGTAGTTTTCTTTAAAATATTAACATGCATATTTACTGTGTTAAAGTCTAAAGTTAATTTGTATCTTTACCTTCTTACCAAATAAGAACCAATACAAGGACCACAGAATGCTTTTCCAAACTTCTTTTATCTGCTCCTCAAACTTATATTGTTATTATGTATTTTAACTTTATCTTCATTTTTAACACATTATTGTTATTTTATTCATTCAACATTTATTTAGATTTACTCATATACCTACCACTTTCCACATTCCTTTCTCTTTGCAGTACATGTGGACTCACCTACCTTTTGCTTAAAGTATGTCTTAGAATTTCTTTTAGTGAAGGTATGCAGGTAGCAAAGTCTCTCCGTTTTTGTTTCTCTGAAGAATATTTTCCCTCAGTACACTGAAGATAATATCCTGTCTTACGTCCTCACTTGCTGCTGTTGAGAAATCAGTTCTTGCTTTTTATTTATTTATTTATTTATTTATTTATTTATTTATTTATTTATGGCTGTGTTGGGTCTTCGTTTCTGTGCGAGGGCTTTCTCCAGTTGTGGCAAGTGGGGGCCACTCTTCATCGCAGTGCACGGGCCTCTCACTATCGCGGCCTCTCTTGTTGCGGAGCACAGGCTCCAGACGCGCAGGCTCAGTAACTGTGGCTCACGGGCCCAGCTGCTCCGCGGCATGTGGGATCTTCCGGGACCAGGGCTCGAACCCCTGTCCCCTGCATTGGCAGGCGGATTCTTAACCACTGCGCCACCAGGGAAGCCCCAGGTTCTTGCTTTTTTAAAGATGTCTTTTCTTTCCTGCTGCTTTTAAGGTCTCTGTGCTGAATGCTATAAAGTATTGTCATGATGTGTCTAGATCTGTATTTTTAAAAAAATATTTATTTATTTATATTTTTTGGCAGCGTCAAGTCTTAGTTACGGCAAGCAGGCTCTCTAGTTAAGGTACGTGAGCTCAGTAGTTGCAGTGTGCAGGTTTAGTTGCCCCATGGCACGTGGGATCTTAGTTCCCCAACCAGGGATCGAACCTGCGTCCCCTACATTGGAAGGCGGATTCTTAACCACTGGACCACCTGGGAAGTCCCTAGATTTGTATTTATTTTTATTTTTTTAATCCTCTATTCACTTAAAAAAAAAAAAAAAACTTCTTTACTCTGTGAATTGATCTCTTTCATTAAAGAGAATTTTCAGCTATCATCTCTTCAACTATTGCCGCTATTTGCCCTTTGATCTCCTCCTAGAATTTTATTAGACATTTATTAGATTTTCTTTCTCTTCTTCCAGGTCTCCTATCTCTTGGGCTGAATTCTACATAACGTTGTTTTTTGGGGGGGGGGGAGTTTTTTTTTTTAAATAAATTTATTTATTTATTTATTTTTGGCTGCGTTGGGTCTTAATTGCTGCACGCGGGCTTTCTCTAGTTGCGGCGAGCGGGGTCTGCGGTGCACGGGCTTCTCATTGCGGTGGCTTCTCTTGTTGCGGAGCACGGGGCTCTAGAGCACAGGCTCAGTAGCTGTGGCGCACGGGCTCAGTTGCTCCGCGGCATGTGGGATCTTCCCGGACCAGGGCTTGAACCCGTGTCCCCTGCATTGGCAGATGGATTCTTAACCACTGCGCCACCAGGGAAGCCCAAAATAATGTTTTCAATTCTGTCTTTCAGTTCACTCACGTTCTTTTTAGCTGTGTCTAATTTGCTAAAAAAACCTCTTGAATTTTTACTGTCAACTATTATATTTTTTATTTCCAGGAAATTTACTTTGTTTTAAAATTCATTTGTTCTTTACATTTTAAACTTATCATTTCTTGAAATATATTATATATACTTACTTAACATTTAGTGTCTGAATAAAGTCTGAAGGATTTGTGAGTCTGATTCTGTTCTCTGTTGTTTCTATTAGCTTTTTGTCAGGGTGCCTGGATTGGTGTGTGTTTGTGTGTGTTTTCATTCAGAGCTACTCATTTTTTTTGAATTTTAAGAACAGGGGATGAAAGCAGGTTCCTCCTGAAAGGATTTATGTTTGCTTCTATCAGACTTATGTGGGCACTAAGAATCCAGGAGTACTCCCAACTAACTTCATGGCTGGAGGATTTTGAGGCCACCCAAGCAGGGTGAATTGGCACTCCAAACTGATGGGAAGACTGCCTGTGGCTAGACTTCCTAGGAAATGCTCTTGTCCCAAAATACTCTGTGCCATGATTTAAGACAGGAAGTTTTCCTTGTAGTCCTCTGATGGGTAAAGTGACTGTGTTTAATTCTCCCTGCCACTAATGATGAGATCCTTTGGGCCCCCAACTACATGGGACAGTCTTCTATTAGAGAGCCCCTACCTCAGGAAGACCTTAGGTTTTACATTCTCTCTTGGTGAGACCTCAAAAAACAATGCTCCAGTTCACCCACTTGAGCAAATGTCACTAGAGTTAAAGCTAGACCTGGTTCCCCACTTACTTTTTTTAGTTCACACTTTTACTTATTCCCTGGTTTGAGTATTTCTTGTGGTTTTTTTTTTTTTTTTTTAAGTTCATAGGAGCATATGAGAAGATGTTTTTATAGTATATCTAACATTTTTAGTTGTTTTTAGTGGGAGGATCAGTTTGGATTCTTAGTCCGCTACGTTGTTAGAAATGGACATTTTCTACAACATTACAATTTTTGTCATTCATTCCAAAATTACATGTTTAGTCTTTGAATAGGCACAACAAGTATAATAATTATGTGCTCTTTAAAGGACTCTAGGTTTGTTGAGAAGGTTTTAAAAGAAACAATTACTCGCACTAAAACCAAAGTGGATTTTAATAAATGACAATTAAAAATTTACACTGTACCTACTCAAGATTGGATCAAATTGAAGAATGGAGTTGTGGAAAGAACACTAGACTGGAAACCTGGGGACCTCAGTTCTAGTCGTACTACTTTACTGTGTGATTTTGGGTAAGCCCCTTAATTGGCTGGCCTTTGGTTTCCTATATATAATAGAGAGGTAGGGCTGGATTCTCCTTTTAGGACCGAAACTCTGTGACTGCACAGAACTAGGTGATGTAGAGTATACTCAAAATAGAAGTTTCTGATGCTCAAGACATTGCTTAAGGCAAGCCTACTTTCACATTTTAAACATACTGCAGCATGTTTTAAATAAGCTTACACACTAGTGTGGCCATTAAAAAAAATCAGTATAAACTACTTTTGTACTTCAAATAGATTCTTAATGATTCTTAATATTTTGACATGTTCTTAGTTCTGATAACTTCATTATTCTCTTCGCCCTTTCTGGCATTTCAAAATTTTTCATGTAGCTGTTACAACTTATGGATTATCTGGTTTTTGCATGAAAAATTACTAATACTCAAAAGCTGCATCTGAATCATCTGCCAGGAGTTTATGTGAAGAATTTTGAAAATATAACCATTTAAAACTGTCAGCATATTGCATTAATCATTAAAAAAAAAATCAGCCTAATACCACACAGATTAAATTGTCCAAAGTAAGTTTTAATGCAACATATTCACAGGTTTACACTATAAAGTTGTGAAAAGAATATCTTTTTCAAATTTGATTAAGTGCTGCAAGATGTTGAAGAAACTCAGCACTCAAATGAATTATATGTTTGATGTCATTTTTGGCAAAGCCTCAGAAAATGTCACATAAAAGAAAAACATCTTACTTAAAATAAGGTCTTGACAGCAGTCTGGAATAGTTAACAACTCCATTCCCAAATGGGATTGCTGGTTATAATCAAACTCTTAATGATGGTATTAGTTCCCCCTTGAGACAATTTAAATACCCAAACAAAACAAAAAACATGTGCACGCACACATACGCAGCCCTCACCTCTTTTATTTTCTAAAGTGGACAAATTTATAATTATTTCAATTCAGGTTCCAAATATCTAATCTGATTACAAAGTTTCCTTGCAGATTTATCAGTGGCCACTTGAGAAATGACAAGACGGCAGGCTACCAGGCAATGTCAGTCAGTATTTTCTCATTTTGTTTTAATTTATGAGAGGTATAAATAATTCCCATCAGCGATGGAGATGTAGACCCTGAGTGTCAGTGCCCTCACATCTTCTAAACCCTAGAGCTGAAAACGGTGGGAATTTTTCATCTCTCATTTACATTTATACAGTTTTTGTATCCATCATCTTCTAAATCTTACTCTGCCAGATATGAGAGAGTTAAGAGGAAGAAATACCTCTAAAAGCAACTTGTCCATTTAAGAGTTAACAGTCAATTTCACTTGGAAAGTTTGAAAAAAAAGCATATTATGAAAAGCTTATGATAAAATAACATTATGGAAAATAATATACATGTGTGTTTCTGGCATGAAGATTAAAAAGTCCAGAAAAATAAATATCACAGAGTTAACCATGGCTGTCTTTGGAAGAAGTATTATGAGGTGATCTTTCTTTTTCTCCTTTATGCTTTTCTACATTTCTGATATTTTTGCAAAGGACATATGTTACTTTTACAATTGGAAGAAATAATACAGCTTTTTTTTTTTTTTTAAAGAGACAGTTATACCCAAAGGTTAATACATACCTGTATCAATTAGCAAACCTATTTTTAATGGGTTAGGAATGGCATCGATATTAATAAAAAGAAGACAAATTGCAGTTACTAAAAATATAGCTTAAGGCTTTTGTCAAATTTCGCACATTGGAATTATATCAGTCACCAGGCAGAAAGAATGCTTATTAAAAAAATTATATTAAGACAGTGAAGGGCAGCAAAGAGGTACCCCTAACACACTGGTTTTTAAAAGTAGCAAGAGATGAGTCCTAAGTAACTACTAGGAGGTCTGCAAGATGGCACAGAATGCAAGAAAATAAAATTAAATATGCCCATAGCATATGGTTATCAAAGTAAAGCTCAGCAAGATTTGTTCACGATAGCTAGTGAAAAGTTTGAGATGGACTGTCCAAAAAAGAACAAAGTACTTTATGGACTCTCACATTAAAGATGATCATCTCTTACTCACTGTATCAAAAGATTAAATTCTTGGTCTAATTGTGAGGGTATGTACATCTTTAAACTTGCTATACCCCTTTAAAAGTCTTTATTATTTTAAAAATTATATTTTTGAAAAATATACGGTTAAAAATAAAGCATGCTTTCTGGCACATAAAGGTAGTAAAATGCATTCAATAAAATTTCACTTGAGAGACTGTCCTGGCTACAAAGGGAAGCTTCATTTTTCTAGGACTTCTAGTAAATGAGGTGTTCCACCCAATTACATATTTCAGATAAGAGAATCTTATCTTTAACTGATTAAAATAATTAAAAACTTTTTTTTTTACCAATTAGGTTAGAATGATTGCCTATTCTCTGCCTTATTAAATAGTAATAAATAACATCTAGACTTTTCTTAATGAATCAGGATCAGTATAATGAGTGTCAATTATTTGAATACTGACCTGCTTTCAGAATATAATGAAGTATCATCTACAGCAAATATATCCATAATATTCCACTACTATGTTCTTGTGTTTCCTTACCTAATGTCAAGTGGTCATGTATCACCTCTTACTGCTACCTGAATGGATGTCCCTAGCCATGCCTTTCTCTCTCACTTTAAAAAATTTTATATTATTTTTAGTCCTATAAAATAGTAGGCTAGAAAGATCCACAGGGAAGTCCCTGCCCTGGGACTTCTTTTGCTTGTTTATTTATTTATTTTCTAATCCTTGAGGTACACTTTATATACCATCAATTTTACCCTTTTAAAGAGTACTGCCCCACACTTTTATTATTCTTTAATCTGTTTTTAACTTAGAACCAGGTAATCAGTTTATTAGCACCATGCCCAAAGTAAGAATAAATAGAGTATTATTGATGGCTGGACTGAGAGGCTTTCTATGAGTCAAGGGCAAATATACTTTCACTTTTCCATGTAAATAACATTAAAAGTTACCAATATATTAAGAGTACAGTACGGGAAAAATAGGTCTGATACTTCCAGCCTCCAGGAACAAAATGATGACTTAAGGCTCCCTGAAGAGAGCTAGCTGCTTTGGAAAACAGGACCAGTTTGCTCAGAGAGGAATTAATTCTACATGGTATCAGGCACAACATAGAGCTAACATTCCAGAAGGGTTTCTGTTTCTTATAAAAACCAAGATTAAGCTAGTTTAACATTATATGTTAGGATAGATGAAAAGTAGTCAAAAACTATATACTTTCACAACCTATCAAGCCTGAGAGGCCCTAGTCTGACTTAATCCAGCATTAAAAAGATAGTTTGAAGAGACCTGAAATGGCCCAGTGCAATTTGAGAGGTACTAAGCACCTCAGGGATGTGTTTCATGAAGAGGCTTTAAAATTGTTTCTTGATTTACAAGCTCAGATTGCTCTTCCTCCTCTAATTTCTGGCGCTAGTCATAGAGCAGGTATTGTGTGCTTGGAACTTTGAAAAGAGGATCTGACACCTTATCTCCCTAGAGCTGATTAGAGAATAAGTCCAAACGCATATCTCTATGTGACTATGTTCAGTTTGGTGCTGCTTTTGATATGATGAAACTTAAAGAAATCTGGAAAGGACTTAGAGACATAATTTAACAAAAAGGATTATATAGTTTATTAAAGAACTTGACAGAGCCAACACAGGAAACCAACTATCTCCAATTAACTATCAATCTTATTCAAAATTTATTACCCCCTACAAAAATCCTATGCACAGGCCTGGATGATTTACAGTGGGACTAAAGAGATTCCCAGGCTGTAAACAGGATTGTCCTGCAGTACATCTCTTTTGACATTGCTGGTATCTAAAGTAAAACACCACATTCCTTGTTTATTTAAATTGGGATGTTAGAGCCTACTGCAGATTTTGTATTCAACTAAGAAATGTAATTTTTTTGAATTTTAGAGTCAAATTTCATGCTGCTATAAAAATTCTCATTATATGACTATAATAATGGCTGTATTCCTTCACATTCTATTTCTTTCGTTTACTGAAGCCTTCTTTATACATTATCTGAGGCCTTTAAAAAGTAAATAGGTGGCAAAGCAATGGCAAAAATTATGAGGTTATATTTTTGTAGTGCTTTTCTCCATACACAGAGGCATAATTATATTTATTATCTGACAATATCTTTTTTTTTTTTTTTATGATGTTTGCTGTGGGTTTGTCATATATGGCCTTTATTATGTTGAGGTAGGTTCCCTCTATGGCCACGTTCTTCAGAGTTTTTATCAGAAATGGGTGTTGAATTTTGTCAAAAGCTTTTTCTGCATCTATTGAGATGATCATATGGTTTTTATTCTTCAATTTGTTAATATGGTGTATCACATTGATTGATTTGCGTATATTGAAGAATCCTTGCATCCCTGGGATAAATCCCACTTGATCGTGGTGTATGATCCTTTTAATGTGTTGTTGGATTCTGTTTGCTAGTATTTTGTTGAGGATTTTTGCATCTATATTCATCAGTGATATTGGTCTGTAATTTTCTTTTTTTGTAGTGTCTTTGTCTGGTTTTGGTATCAGGGTGATGGTGGCCTCATAGAATGAGTTTGGGAGTGTTCCTTCCTCTGCAATTTTTTGGAAGAGTTTGAGAAGGATGGGTGTTAGCTCTTCTCTAAATGTTTGATAGAATTCACCTGTGAAGCCATCTGGTCCTGGACTTTTGTTTGTTGGAAGATTTTTAATCACAGTTTCAATTTCATTACTTGTGATTGGTCTGTTCATATTTTCTGTTTCTTCCTGGTTCAGTCTTGGAAGGTTATACCTTTCTAAGAATTTGTCCATTTCTTCCAGGTTGTCCATTTTATTGGCATAAAGTTGCTTGTAGTAGTCTCTTAGGATGCTTTGTATTTCTGCGGTGTCTGTTGTAACTTCTCCTTTTTCATTTCTGATTTTATTGATTTGAGTCCTCTCCCTCTTTTTCTTGATGAGTCTGGCTAATGGCTTATCAATTTTGTTTATCTTCTCAAAGAACCAACTTTTAGTTTTATTGATCTTTGCTATTGTTTTCTTTGTTTCTATTTCATTTATTTCTGCTCTGATCTTTATGATTTCTTTCCTTCTGCTAACTTTGGGTTTTGTTTGTTCTTCTTTCTCTAGTTTCTTTAGGTGTAAGGTTAGATTGTTTACTTGAGATTTTTCTTGTTTCTTTAGGTAGGCTTGTATAGCTATAAACTTCCCTCTTAGAACCGCTTTTGCTGCATCCCATAGGTTTTGGGTCGTCGTGTTTTCATTGTCATTTGTCTCTAGGTATTTTTTTATTTCCTCTTTGATTTCTTCAGTGATCTCTTGGTTATTTAGTAACGTATTGTTTAGCCTCCATGTGTTTGTCTTTTTTACGTTTTTTTCCCTGTAATTCATTTCTAATCTCATAGCATTGTGGTCAGAAAAGATGCTTGATATGATTTCAATTTTCTTAAATTTACTGAGGCTTGATTTGTGACCCAAGATGTGATCTATCCTGGAGAATGTTCCATGCGCACTTGAGAAGAACGTGTAATCTGCTGTTTTTGGATGGAATGTCCTATATATATCAATTAAATCTATCTGGTCTATTGTGTCATTTAAAGCTTCTGTTTCCTTATTTATTTTCACTTTGGATGATCTGTCCATTGGTGTAAGTGGAGTGTTAAAGTCCCCCACTATTATTGTGTTACTGTCGATTTCCTCTTTCATAGCTGTTAGCAGTTGCCTTATGTATTGATGTGCTCCTATGTTGGGTGCATATATATTTATAATTGTTATATCTTCTTCTTGGATTGATCCCTGGATCATTATGTAGTGTCCTTCCTTGTCTCTTGTAACATTCTTTATTTTAAAGTCTATTTTATCTGATATGAGTATAGCTACTCCAGCTTTCTTTTGATTTCCATTTGCATGGAATATCTTTTTCCATCCCCTCACTTTCAGTCTGTATGTGTCCCTAGGTCTAAAGTGGGTCTCTTGTAGACAGCGTATATATGGGTCTTGTTTTTGTATCCATTCAGCCAGTCTATGTCTTTTGGTTGGGGCATTTAATCCATTCACGTTTAAGGTAATTATCGATATGTATGTTCCTATGACCATTTTCTTAATTGTTTTGGGTTTGTTTTTGTAGGTCCTTTTCTTCTCTTGTGTTTCCCACTTAGAGAAGTTCCTTTAGCATTTGTTGTAGAGCTGGTTTGGTGGTGCTGAATTCTCTTAGCTTTTGCTTGTCTGTAAAGCTTTTGATTTCTCCATCAAATCTAAATGAGATCCTTGCCGGGTAGAGTAATCTTGGTTGTAGGTTCTTCCCTTTCATCACTTTAAGTATATCATGCCACTCCCTTCTGGCTTGCAGAGTTTCTGCTGAGAAATCAGCTGTTAACCTTATGGGAGTTCCCTTGTATGTTATTTGTCGTTTTTCCCTTGCTGCTTTCAATAATTTTTCTTTGTCTTTAATTTTTGCCACTTTGATTACTATGTGTCTCGGTGTGTTTCTCCTTGGGTTTATTCCGTATGGGACTCTCTGCGCTTCCTGGACTTGGGTGGCTATTTCCTTTCCCATGTTAGGGAAGTTTTCGACTATAATCTCTTCAAATATTTTCTCTGGTCCTTTCTCTCTCTCTTCACCTTCTGGGACCCCTATAATGCGAATGTTGTTGCGTTTAATGTTGTCCCAGAGGTCTCTTAGGCTGTCTTCATTTCTTTTCATTCTTTTTTCTTTAGTCTGTTCCATGGCAGTGAATTCCACCATTCTGTCTTCCAGGTCACTTATCCGTTCTTCTGCCTCAGTTATTCTGCTATTGATTCCTTCTAGTGTAGTTTTCATTTCAGTTATTGTATTGGTCATCTCTGTTTGTTTGTTCTTTAATTCTTCTAGGTCTTTGTTAATCATTTCTTGCATCTTCTCAATCTTTGCCTCCATTCTTATTCCAAGGTCCTGGATCATCTTCACTATCATTATTCTGAATTCTTTTTCTGGAAGGTTGCCTATCTCCACTTCATTTAGTTGTTTTTCTGGGGTTTTTTCTTGTTCCTTCATCTGGTACATAGCCCTCTGCCTTTTCATCTTCTCTATCTTTCTGTAACTGTGGTTTTTGGGCCACAGGCTGCAGGATTGTAGTTTTTCTTGCTTCTTATCTGACAATATCTTTGTGATATAAGAAATAGCAGATCTTGAGCTTTACTGGGAAGACTGAAGAGAAAAATGGATGGTCCCATATACATTTTTACTACATAGAGAAGCTTTTTACTACATTGGTGTTAAAAAGATTAATACATTGACTCAATTATAAGTATATGCTTTCACACTAGGGCAGAGATGTTAAGAGGTTTCTGGGTTGTAGATCAATATTCTTTCTTAGGGGGCAGCTTTGTTGAGGCATAATTGGCATACAAATGAGCTGTACATGTTTGAACGTGTACAGTTTGATGGGTTTGGACATGTACGTATGCTCATGGCACTATCACTACAATCAGGTAATATCAAATGGCAATGTATTTTGGACTGTTTAATTGTATGGGGCCCAAAGTATTTATTGATGTAAAAGTAACAATCTTTCTTTCAAATGACTTTTAATTATTTTATTTTCTGTCATAATGGAACTGAAGGAATTAATAAAGAGTAAATACAGCAAAACATTAAAAAAATTAAAATAGCACACCTTATTTATCTTAGAATTTCTATATGGAGAAACAGATGGATCCTGATTTCAAAGTAACTTGTCTCAGGTAATAGAATAGATTTAGAAGCAGAACTATGGTTAGAATATAAATTCCTAATTATCTATACAAATCTGGCTAAGGATCTAGCCCAGGAAATTGGATAAGGATTATAAAATCAAAGGAATATTACTCCCTGATCAAAGGTGATTTCCTAAGATGACAGAAGCCCTGAAAAAGTAACACATCTATTAGAGCACCTGGCTAAATGGGAGACCTCCATTCATGCAAGGAGAAAACTAGGTAAATTAATGCACGGACATTAGAACACAAAGCTTTCTTGTACTTATGGGTTTCTTTCCAAGTACTTTTAATGTGAGAATAATACATTAAATTCTAAAATAAAGTGGCAGTAGTCAGCAAGTGTTAGACTTGCCAGATTAATTCATAGAATCAGGAAATAATATTACTGGAAGCTTTACTTAAGAATGTACCTAAGTTCACACACACATACCTTTTAAGAAAGAATATGATTATAAAAATGCAACTGTGAAAACACAGTTAAGGAAAGCTTATTTTGAGATTTTAATTTATGTCATATTTATATGTAACCATATTGATTATAGGCTTTAGCTCTAAAACAGTATTAAAATTCATATTTTCAGGACTTCCCTGGTAGCGCAGTAGTTAAGAATCCGCTTACCAATGCAGGGGACACGGGTTCAATCCCTGGTCTGGGAAGATACCACATGCCGCGGAGCAACTAAGCCCGTGCGCCACAACTACTGAGCCTGCGCTCTAGAGCCCGCGAGCCACAACTACTGAGCCCACGTGCCACAACTACCGAAGCCCGCGGGCCTAGAGCCTGTGCTTCGCAACAAGAGAAGCCACCACAATGAGAAGCCCGCGCACCGCAACGAAGAGTAGCCCCCGCTCGCCACAACTAGAGAAAGCCCATGTGCAGCAACGAAGACCCAACGCAGCCAAAAATAAATTAATTAATTAATTTAAAAAATAGGCTTAAAAAATTCATATTTTCAATTTGTAGATTTGGATAGGAAACAAAATGAAACCATGAATAACTATATTTTTCTCTTACAAATGTAAAATTATTATTTTTATATAGCACTATAAATTTATTAAACGTCTTCTCATTACCTAATTTACTTCTTTCAAGCAACTTGAAGGATGCACAAGGCATTTTATCCCTGGATTTATGATAAGAAAATGGAGTCACTAAGGCTTAAATAACCTCACTGCTAGTAACTGAAATTGAGTCTTAATACTTTCCTGTTTACTTTGAAATATAATATTCCAAAGCATTCGTACAACCATTAGTGTTTCATATAATGAGCACCTAGTATTACTGTCAAAATTTGTATTAAAAATAGTAAATTCTTCTTAGTGAAGAATTCCAAGTAATAAAAGTACTACTAATCAGGGAAATAGTCACCATTAGAACACCACAGTAAATAACTGTTGCCTATAGGCAATATCCATCAATGGATGCTAAAATTAGTGTGAGGAAGCTTGAAAAGAAACAGGATATTTGTATAGTTGCAAAGTATCTTCCCCTCCCTTACTTATAATCTCAAAGGGAAAAAGAGTAACTTAACAGTGTAGCAACTAAGCAGAAACCACCTTAACCAAGTGATCATGGTAATATCACCAATAAAAAGACAACAGACATCTTGTTACCTCCGGTACGATGCACTGGGAAGGACATGCCACTTATGTGGCAATCTTTCCAAAAAATGTGTAGCTTCAATCTAATCATGAGAAAACATGAGACAAACTCAACTGAGACATTCTACAAAATATCTAACCAGTGTCAAGTTCATGAAAGAGAAGAAAGGATTGAGGAACCGTCACAAATCAGAAGAGACTAAGGAGACATGATGACTAAATGCAATATGGAATTCTGGAAGGAATCACAGAACAGACAAAGGGCACAGGTGGGAAAACTGGTGAAATTCTAAGAAGGTCTGCAGTTAGTAATAGTGTTGTGTTAATATTAATTGCTTGGTTTGGATCATTGTACTATGGTTACACAAGACCTTAACATTAAAGGCATCTGGAAACTCTCAATTTTTGTAACTTCTCTGTAAGTCTAAAATTATTTCAAAATAAGACAATAAAAAAATAAATAACATGGCCCATTCTGAGACTAGAAGAAAAACGCTAGCAACCAAATGATTGCTTTCTTTGGGAAGTTAATTTTAACTGTCTCTCAGATTTAGGGAAAATCCAGGTATTTCTAGATGATATAAGAAAAATTAAATTCAGAAAAGTAATATATATATTACTCTAAAAGTAATATATAATTCTCATTCTAATTATGGAATAAAAAGATTTTTAACCTGGCTAACTTTCATATAAATAGACTGAAATAAGCTCCAGAAGAATCTTCTTTTTGTGTGTGTGTTAAGAAATCATTCTTTTAAGATTCAAATCTTTCTTTACCTAATTGTATTAAGTATTTCAAAAGCAGACAAATAAATCAACACAGCACTGTTTATGTCTAATACAGGCCTTAACCATACAGCTCTATTTCAGTAATTTCCTACTGCAATTCTCCCACTCCTACTAGATCATGAACTATGTACGAAGGCAAGAACCATCCACTGCCAACTTCATAGCCCTAGTCCATCATGGCTCTTCAGATGGGGTGGGAGAATAATAATTACTAGCTCAAAAATGAATAAAAAATTAAAATAAAACATCTTTCCAGTTAAAAGGAATTACTTTCATATATTTAAAATGCTTTTTAATTATAAGAAACAGTCCCCTGGGAAAATTATATATAAACTTAAAATTAAATAATCCTCACTGTATTCTTTCAAATACAATATTTGAAATCTTGTACTCTTTCAAATCTCAATATTGCCAATATAGCTTCTTTCTAATCTGGGTTACATTTTACTCATATGATCTAGTCACATATAAGTCTATCCTTTCCTTCAAATTCCGTTTATAATTTGTGTCATTCTGGTGAGTTAACTTTTTAATAATTTGTTTCACTCAAACATATTTTGGTGATTCTAAGTTCTACATCAAGTACCTGCCTTTACTATAATAGTCACTGGGGACATGGTACAAATAATCTTAAGAACTATGAGCTTTAGATAGTTACGTGGTATTACTTGTGCTACTTAAAATAAATAATAATGCCTATGGCCAAATGCTGTACCACTGTTCTGTATTGGAATACGTATTCTTTAAGGCTAGATATTACATCTTATGCTTTGATATATCTCCAGTGACTGTTATAGAACATAGTAGATAAAAATATTCATGCTTTCCAAAAGCATGAGACTACACAAGATATATGCACAAAGCAAATTTGTTAAGCCAAATTTAGTGTACATTATTAAAGGTAACAATCAAATTTCTGATCATGTTCACTGAATCTACAACGTATTTTATTATTGTAAAAAGAAGACAGATTCGAGAGTTCCAATTGTTATTTTGGAAATTGAATATTACATGTTTTATAGCTGAAACAGTTTTAAACTAAAGATCTTCAGTAAAAAAGCTTTTTTGAAGCTATTCTAGAGCTTTATTAAAAAAATCACAGTACAATAAAGAAATATTTAACCTGTGTAAAAAGCAGGATATTATTTTGATCAGCTTTTGATCAGTTATATCAATACTTTAGATTTTCTGTACCTAAACATAAGAGCAAAACCAAAAACAAACAAAAAACAAGAATTTGTATTTAATACTATTCAAACCAACGTATGAATAATGTCTATACAAGTCTCATATATAGGGCCTAAACACTTTTCTTAAATGTTTTAAAGGGTATGCAATGTAAAAATGGACATTCTGTCCTGTGTACTTCTAGATATGTGCTATGGCAACATTTAAGTTTTGCTTGATGTGAAGTACTCTGTTTATTAAGGAACACTAGTTACGATCATGTTTGATTGAATTTCCTTCTCAGACAAAAGTCCTAAGTGAAACTTAATTTTATTGGCTAACTGGCCAAAGAAAGCATTAAACAACAACAACAAAACTCAACTCAGGAAGAGGGAATAAGTACCAAGTGGAAATATAAGCTTGATAACTGCCCTTACCTTCACTTCTTTGTTCTGCTTGTTTTGCTGCATTTTCCACTTTCTTTTGTTTTGCTGCTAAGAGTTCCCGCTTTAATTGTCTTGCTTCTTTTCTGAGCTCTTCCCTATAAAGCAAAAACAATTATATAAGTATATAATAGACCAAAAGAGAAAGTTGTTTAGCAGAAACAACTAAATCTAGTTGTCAGGTACACTAAATCTCTAAGAAAAACAAAGTGAATAATGTAATTCATTTTGTTTCTGTGTATGTGTATTCGTGGTATGGAAACATACTTAAAAGATATATTAAAAGTTGTGATTTTTATAATAGCAATATAATATGAGTTACTATGAAATATAGCCCCCTTCAAATATATCAAACAGTTGGTAAGTGATAAATGAACTATTGTTCTCCCTCTAATTTACTTGCAAATTTAACATTCTAGTTTCAGTTTAATAATTCATGGAGAGTCCAAATCAAAACAAACTTTTTAATATAAATACTATTCATTAAACCTGGGCATACACAAAAACATTTGGCTTCGAAACTTGTTGAATTCCTGAACTGGCACCAATAACTACCATTTATTAAGCAATTATTATATGCTAGGAGCAGTGCTAATTTTTTTTTAACTCAATTAATTTTGAACCCATTTATATCACAATTTGCCAAATAATTTCCTCTCCTGTGAAACCTATCAGGCTGAGGTATTTTGATAATTAATACAATCATATATTAAAGGCAAATGGAGATGTAAGTTGTTGGCTTCACTGTAAGTCACTTGTTAAGTGACTGGTTTCTACAGGCCACTTTTAGGGCAGGAGATTCAAATTCAAGCCTTGGAAAAAATTATTAACTGTCCATGTCATCAACCCTGAGGGTCACTTGTGAATAGTTAAAACTATGCATTTTACATTTGTGAATGTCAGGCACCCACTCTATTTTCCACAAGCTAGAGTGGGTCACGGAGACTAAGAACACGGTAGCCCAAGGAGGCACCCCATTCTGGAATGTTCTCTAAAGGTAATCAAGGTTTAGCAAAATCCTAAGTCTAAATAGTTCCCTACTGATTCAGCCTTTAGTGCTTCCTCCTAAACCCCAAATCTCATACTTTTTTACTTCTGTCCTGTCTTAGAGTCACCAAACTGATAGGTCTTGCAATGTGCATGACTCAGTTCTTTTCACCTTTTTTCCATATCAAACACACACAGCTTGGCCTCCAAGGTCCTCAATTCTGAAACTTCCCTCTCTGATCAAAATCCACTATGTTTTTAGCTTTCTCAGCCTTTCATTCCTACTAAACTTATGCTCACTCTTTTAATAATGAAAGCCAACTCCTTAATCGTAGTTCACAGTCCACCAGTCTTATTCTAACCCAGTCGTCTCTCTATCCATTCTGGATGCTATGGTCAGTCATTTCACTGATGTCCTCACTGGAACCCTTAATTTTCTTGATTTGTTTGGCCTGATGGATACATCATAATCACCTAGAAGAACTTGTTAAAACATGTTTGGGGAGACACAACTCCAGAAAATATTATTTCTTTAGATGTGAGATGTTGCCTAGGAATTTGCTCCTGTGACAAGTTACCCAGGTGACTCCAACATGAACTCAGGTTTGGGACCCAATGCATTAGGACCTTACTATAGAAATTATCTTCTCTTTCTTATAACTTCAAGCACTCCTACTTCACTAATCCTTTCATTCAGCCAACAGCATGCTCAAATTTCCCTGTACTCTGCTCCAATCAAGAGATTGCTATCTTTACAAGTGAACTCCTCGCTTGAAAGAATAGTTTATATACAGAGTCTAATTCATCAACCTCTAACTTCTTAATCTCTTGCAATCTATCCTTCTTATACTCTATTGAAACTGCTTCTATATCAATCAAATTCAATGTCCTTTTCTCAGTCCTCCTCTTCCTCTTTGGCCTTTCTATCATTCAATGATAAGAACTACTTCTTTCTGAAATTCTATCAGACTGTGTACCACTTTAGAGTCTTGATTCTCTAATTCTCCTCTGAATTACTCTTTCTCTTCTCATCCTATAATTGTTGGCATCTTTCTCATTTCTATACCCTGTACGCCAGCATTTTTATCTAATCTTATAACATAAGCTATCACTTTTATAATGGGTTATTTCCAAATCTAGACATTTTGCCCTACATTTCTAACTATCTATTACAAATCTCTGTGTACATTAGTGCTGTCCAACAGAAATATAAGGTAAGACACATATACAATTTTAAGTTTCCTAGCAGCCACATTAAAAAAAAAATGGTGAAAAGAAATGGGTTAAATTAATTTTAAAAACATATTTTATTTAACTCAATAACTCAAAATATCCAAGATATTATTATTTCAACATGCAACCAATATGAGAATATTAATATTTTACATTCTTTTTTTGGGTACTAACTCTTCCAAATGCAGTGTATATTTAACACTTAACAGGACATCTCAATTCAAACTAGCCACATGTCAAGGGCTTAGATCCAGATGGATGCTTGAGGCTAGATGTCACAAGAATTACAAACTCTCTATGTCAAAACTCCAAGCCATCTCCTTCCTGGCCAAATCTGTCCTTTCTCCTGAAGTCCCTATTTGACCGTGAAACCATTTTCCTCCTAATGACCAAACTCTGAACTTCCCCTGGGACTGTTCACCCTCCCTTTCACTGAATCACCGTAGAGGTATGTCATCTTCCAATCTCTCTCACATGTAACTGCTCCTCTTGACTCGCATCATCAATGCCTAGTTTAGGCTCTCAGGATCTATTTCTCTGATAAATGTAATTACTTCCTATCTCTTGACGTTATGTGAAAACAGAGAGTAGCAACCACATCTTTGCTCCATCCACTAAATACCCTTATCTTTTTATTATACTAGTTTAAAAAATGTTTACTTTGGTAAGTAATTCAGGAAACTCAGATGATATTTTCTGAAGACTAAGGCCTTGAGGGGAAGATTATTTTGAAAGTTGAAGAAGAAATGCTACATGATGGCTGAACAAAACTAGTTATTAGAGTGATCTGAAGTATGCAAAGAATGAGAGGCAATGAGAGTATAACTATTGTAGAGTCAGTAGAGCACAGTCATTAAAAAGATTAACTTAGGGATCAGAAAGTCCTGACTTAAAAGCCAACTCCATTACTTATTGTCTGGGAGACCTAACAACGATTATTTAACTTCTCTGAGTCTCAGCTTCCTCAACTATAAAATCAGAGTAAGGTATCTGAAATATTGGGCATTCAATACATGTTCAACAAATGATGATGGCTATTATTATTCAGATCTTATGTTCGAAACAGTACTACAGTTAAGGGCTGTTTGTCAAGTAGGAATATTTCCTTATTATATTATTTATTATAAACGAATGTTACCTCTACTCCATATGGAGATCAACCCTGTTTGTAATTTTTAAAAAGGGCAATGAATGTGTAATGCCAGCTTCTAAAAATTTATCCTTAAATAGTAAAAGATTTAGATACACTATTGAAGTAGCCATAATAATATACAAACTGAACAATGATAAATAAGAACTCAAAAAAGACAAAGTGAGACAGAGAAGGTTTAGGTCTTTACAGATTATTAAAGTACGTTTTCATTATACTGAATTTTTCAAGTAATTAAAAATTTACAACATTGTCAAAATCTTTCAGATTATTCAAACAACACCATTTGTTAGTACTTGTGGAATCCATAACTCTTGGAATGAAGTGCAAGTTTTTAACCTAGTCTTTAGATCACAGTCCAGTTTTAGGGTTCCCAATCTTACATTCTCTGGAATATAATTTTATCCATTGGTAATAGAATATATTTGAATCTGTTAAAATGAGAATGAAAATTGTAAGCCTGGAGTATATGTCACCTTATACTGCTTACAAAGCAATCATACAAACTATGGGCTTGCTTGAGTCTAGGAAGCATCTTTTTGGCTCCCTCAAAACCTAGTTTCTACTTGTACGGTAAAAGAAATAGCTTCTATAAGCTACTATTAACTCTAAGCTAATTAATTTTTTCCTAATAGGTAGGTCTCTAATTTGGATTCATTTGAATTTTAACATGGTTTGTATGATGTCACCATTATCCATCAAATAATTCTGCATTGTATATATTTTTAATCTGGTAAATCTGTAGTATACTCTCTTCCAATGAAAAAAAGAATTCCTTAAAAACATCATCCCAATAAAATATCAGGAGCCTAGAAACTATAGTAGCCTTTATATACTTAGTAATAGCAAAGAAATTACTAATTCATTCAGCAATTTCTGGAGCATCTAATATCTGTACTGTACCATTCTGAGTGATGACACAGAAATCAAGATGAATAAGGAGGGAAAGGAATCTAACTTTGTTAGGTTCTTCAAATCAGTTACCTCCCTTACCACTTAATCTTCTCAATAACCTGTGATATAGGCATTTTATAGGGAAGAAGGCTGAGGCTTAAGGAGCTTAAATACTAAGCCTGAAGTCACACAATCTATCAGAAAGTGAAAGAGCTAGAAACTGAAAATGAGATTGTCTGAATTCTAAGTCTATGCTCTTTTCATTATGGTATAACTGAAACCTTGAGAAAGTCTCCAAGGAGCCTAAATTCCAAGGAGAGAGATAAATCATGTACATAAATAATAATAACAGTACATAATAGAAAGCAATAACTGCCATGACAAAGAAATGACTGAAGCATTTTGAAATTCTGAGGAAAGAATACTATACACCAAATAAGGGATGGCTTCATAGAGGAGGCATTTGAAGTGGACCCCGAAAGATGAGTAGAAGTTGGCCAAGAGGAGATACAATGAAAGGCATCCAAGCAGTGTGTCTTAAAGACAGGAGATGGTAAAACATTGGGTGCATGTTAAAACATTATGCTATACCATAGATGACTTAAAGGGGGACGGGGACTAGAAACAAAAGATAGAGCTAGGAAGAGAGCCTGGGGCAAAGTCTAAATGCTAGGTATTTGTGAGGAGCCCAGGTGAGAATGTTGTCCTTCCATTTTTTCCACATCTTTGAGCGTCCATTTCTTTTTTTTTTTTTTTACAACCAATTTCTCAGTGGCTCTTGTCTTCATTGTATCCACTATCCACCTATTTTAATACCTTACCAGTAACCCACACATTCCTTAAACTGCTGTCCTAGAAGAAGTACCTTCTTCACAAACTTCAGTGGCTTCCCTTTAGATCATAACTTAGACCTTCAGAAGAATCCAACTTTGTTGACCCCTGACCTCTAACCTTTTGCAACCTCAGACCTAGTGCCATGCTTGATCTCGTTCTACCTTTTGGATATTCTTTCTCTGTTTCCACTGGCTTTTACTCTTCCACCTCCTGCTTCTCAAATTTAGGTGCTTCTTAGTAGCCTAGTCTCAACCCTCTCTTTTTTTCTTCTCTTCTTTAGAAATTTCATCCATGTTCAGGATTTCAATTCTATTTTCTTAATGCAGTCAAAGTGTAAAAGCCAGATGGTTAGCCTATGCTCTTTACACATTTCCACTTTCAAGCTTAAATTCACATTTCCAACTGCCAGATGGATACTTCAATTAGTATCCCACAAATGCATCAAATTTACCAGGTCAGATTGATCATTTTGGCTACTCAAAAAACACCACCTCATTTTCTCTCTCCTTTCTTTGATAAGCCACCAGAACGCTGGTCGTCAGGCCCATCTTCTAGTACTGCTCTCTTACTCTCTACAGCTATTCAGTAGCCACATTCTTCCTCCTTTACAAAGCCTCTTCCTTTCTGTGGTTAGTGACAGCCGTTTAGGCTTTCGTGACTTCACTATGACCACAGTCTCCTACTTGGTCTACGTGCTTCTGGTCTGACCTTTCTTCCATTCATTTTGCACACTTAGGCCAAATCCTACAATTCTACTCCCTAATCTTTTTAACTCCCTAAGTCCTATTGAATTGTGCACTAATTTCTTTCCCAAGCATTCAAGTCCCTCTTACGAGCTACCTTCAAACTGCTTTTTCAACTTTATCTATCACAGTATCGTCTACGGTTACTCTAAATTTCAGCCAAAACACACTAGTCATAATTACCTTGGCAAACTTTGAGCTTCAGCACATACATGCCTTTGTTCATGCCATGTCCATTACCTAAAATTGTCTTTTCTCCCTATTACTGCCAATTAAAGTCTTCCTCATTTTTCAAGGCTTCATGGAGAAAGTGGCACTAGAGCACAGCTTTGGGGCAAAGTTTTCAAGCTCACTGTACCTCAGTTTTCTCATCTGTAAATTCTGACTATATTCAGCCTATTATTATAACAAAGCTGATGCAAAGATTAAGGATTAAAATGAGTTAAGAGCACTATTAGGTGCTTAGAAGGCAGTTTTTTTTTTTTTAAATAAAATATACTACAACCAACTCATGACTATTAAATTACATAAGCAATTTAAAGAATTAAAACTTTAAATAAAAATCAATCATTTTAAGTAAAATGATACTAGTTACTATACTATTAAAGGTACATACTCTAATCTCATTGATGGGTTGTTTTATCTTCTTATGGCCAATGTCCATTCCAAAAGAGTAAATACAACTTTTGTATAAAAAAAGGAGACATGTTTATCAGAACACCTAGACCCAACATCATTATATGGTCACAGGAAAGCAACTAATCCTCCTTTGCCTCAGTTTTATCATCACCTAAGAACAGTCTGAGGAAGGTGTAAATTAATATTTCTAAAATGCATAATCACAATTATAAATGTAAAAAGTGACTATACTCTGCAGATCATTCTATTTCAAGTCCTCTGGATTTAGGATCTTAAAGTCCATAATCTAAGGAAATGGCGAGATGCTGAATATAGTCTTCACCTTAGACACAAAGAAGTTGAAGTATAGAGATGGCAACAGTTTTTTTTTCAATATTGCCTAAGTCACTAACAATACTGTAAATATGATACAGACATCCTAATTCTTTATGCAGTTTTTCACTTAATGTGCTTACTACCCACTGAATGAAAAGTACATTTAGACTTGAGTACCTTATTTTTAAGCTGAACAACAGAAGACACTATGAATAAGTAACTACGCAGGAAAGTTTTTATACCTACAGTATATTTATATTTTTATCGGACTGCTTATAGTACTTTATAAAAGTTAAAAATCTTGCAATTTTTTTTTAATCGTACAGCTTTTCAACTTGAGATTGAGGATTTAAAATGTCAGTGGCAAGTATCCTGCATGATTTTCAGTCAGTTTTTATTTTTTCCCAGATGCTTTTCTCATTTTCTCCAGTTTCCAGGAATGTGCCTTAGGAAAATTTTGAGTTATATCTGTTCTTTTTTCTTATGGCATGAGAAATATTATCTTAATATAAGGGTGGTGAACTCAAACACTGACTTCCTCTAACATTCACCTTCAAAAAGAAAAAAAGGTAAAGTTATCAAGACCTGAGTATTTGACATGCTTTTGAAGAGAACTTTAATCTACAAAAATGAAATGGACTATGTATACATATCTCCTTAATACATACGATGGTAAATGAATTTGCTTAGAGACTTTGTTAAGCAAGCTGACAGCTAAACACATGTCCATTACAGATCACTGCTTCTTGGACCATGGATGTAGTACTTGCAGTTAGCTTAAGCCTGCTATTTCCCAACATCTGATAAGAATTCATAACACATGGAAATGATTGCAAGCCAAACAGTACAGCCTTCATGGTTTTTAGTCTGTCGCTTTAATCACAAAGATACCAAATCTGTTTGTAATGAAACAACAGCTTGGCTGTTGATGAAATCATAAAATAGCCGTAATAAAAGCCCATCATAAATATTAAAACTAAAAATGTATGGCACGATTTTTAGTATGGTATCATCAGCAGGAGCAGAGATGCAGGTTAAACATGTATCAGGAAAGTATTTCAATATGCTATAGTTTATACATTAATTTTGAAAATATATACAGGAAATAAAAAAACAAATTAAATCATGGAACCCCTGATTTGTGTGTTCAAACTCTGTTCTACCTATTATTAGCAATATGGTCTTAGACAACTAAGTTAACCAATCTAAGTCTGTTTTCTCATCTTGAAATGAGAATAAAAGTAAGGTTGTAAGGAAGAAACATGATTCCATGGAAATTACTTAGTGTACTTAACATGGTGCTTGGCCCAAATATGTGCTCAACATGAGTTTGCTTCTTCTATTATTATCATTATCGTTCTCTCCAGCACCAACACTACTTCTATTCTTACTATTTACAGAATCAATTACTGACAAAATGAGACCTCAGGCTAACTAAAGAGATCAAAAAGGCAAACCCTTCCATTTTTCTCATGGATGCATCGATTTCAAATCTTACCGATAAGTTTTTCTGTTTGATGTACTGCTTGGATTAAATATCATATACTATGAAAATAAGAAATATAACAGTAGAAAAAAAACCCTACAAATTACAAAATTCTTATACCTTAATTCTGGTCACTAAACACTTGGAATGGAATTGCTTATTTTCATTCATTATAGTCTAGTTGAGAAGGTAAGGAGTAAATAAGTCAACAAGGACATGTATATATATATATATGTATATATATATACATATATATATATATATATATACACATTTATAATTTCTAAGAGGAAGATTAACAGAGAACCTATATTATTTTATCTAAGTGATCTTGGAAGCATCTATCAGGAGATAAAATTTAATATGAGAGATAATGTTCCACATGTCCTTTATATTGTTACATCAATATGTAGGAAAAGAAAGACTATAATCCCTATCCATAAGTACACAATCCCTATCCATAAGTACACTGAAATTTGAAAAGAAGGAAGAATTTAAATGCACCTGCATCTGGCCTTTAGAGTTACAATCTTACTCCTTTCATATGGAAGATCACATTTATTTTTAAATAAAAAGTTGAGACGTTTGATATAGATTGTCATTAATCTTTGCAAGACCTCCTTCAAATCTTAGAAAATCTTATTGTCTTTTCCAAAACAGACTAAAGAGTAAATCCTGCACCAAACCATAAAATATCCATGATAACCATAGGTGATATTGTTATTTTCTCTAAACACCAAGTAATAAGTTCTGAATCAAACATGTTATTTCACAGCAAGAACTTGGCTTAGCTGATATTTGACAGAAGTGGAGTAAATCTGTTGTGGCAGAAATTCGGTCTTTAGCCATATGTCTATTCCATAATCCAACTTTACAAAATGATATTAACTCAATATGAAAAACAAATGAGATTTCCAATTCCAGTAAGGCAGCATACCAGGTAAAACCCAAAAACTCTCTTACAAATACCTAGGAGTGCTGAATAAAGTACATTAAAAAAAAAAAAACAACCTTTAAATGCATAGCTTAGCTCACTAAAAACACGCATATCTGAAAAAATGCATAGCTTAGCTCACTAAAAACATGCATATATGAAAACACGCATAACACAGGATGCAAAACACAGAGAGAAAAACATCAACAACTATGAGAGATTAAAAGACATGGAAGACAGAGTGAGAAGGTCCACCACATGTATAAGTGGAATTGCAGAAAGAGAAAATAGAGAGAATGAAATGGAGACAATAATGTCTGAGAATTTTCCAAAACTGATAAAAAACATTAGTCTTCAGATTCAGGAAGCTCAATAAATTCAAGCAGGATAAACAAAAGGAAAATCCAAATGTAGACATATCATAGTCAAAATGCAGAGCATCATAAAACAACCAGCAGAAATTAATAAGGATAAATCACTTCAAATTAAGTTCACCTTTTTCTTTGACAGAGAAAGTAGACTGCCATATTGTGAGAATAAAGTAGTCATGGACTTATGCAACATAAGACATAAATGATGTCTTTCATTACAGCCATTAAAGCAGAGAACAAATAATGCCTGGCTGCTTAAGCAAAAATGATTATGAATTAGTCCTTACTAGTGCAACTATTCCGAGAATGCTAAATAACAGGTCAAAGTTAGTTTTGAGATATATTTCTACTAAGATACTGTACACTAGGTCCTTACCATATTTTGGCATATGATGCTGCATTGAATATAAAGTAGAAGACAAACCAATTACAGGTAGAGGGTATATGAATGGGTCCAGGAGGTAGGAGGAGTAACAGCAGCAGCAAGAAAGAAAAAGACAGTGAGGCATTTAGTTGACAGCACAATCTGAGTCAACACTGTGATGTGACTGTCAAAAAATGTGTATGGTCATTAGGTCTCATTAAGAGAAGTACAGTATTCCCAACATGTGTATGTTACACCTTTTGTAATTGTTCCGCAGTCCTTGGAAGTTCTGTTCTGTTTGTTCAGTCTTTGTTCTCTTCACTTTTCAGTTTTTAAGGATTCTATTGAAATATCCTCTAGCTCAGAGATTCTTTCCTCTGAGTCCAGTCTGCTAATAAGCCCATCAAAGGCATTCTTCATTTCTCTTACAGTGTTTTTGATCTGTAGCATTTCTTTTGCTTCTTTCTTAAGATTTTCATGTCTCTGCTAACACTGCCTATCTGTTCTTTCATGCTGTCTACTTTATCCATTAGAGCCCTTAGCATATTAATCATAGTTGTTTCAAATTCCCAGTCTAATAATTTCAACACCCCTGCCATGTCTGGTTCTGATGTTTGCTTTATCTCTTCAAATTGTGTTTTGCCTTTTGGTATGCCTTATAATTTTTTCTTGATAGCCAGATATTATGTACTGGTAAAAGGTACTGCTGTAAATAGGACTTTAGTAATGTGGTAGTGAGGTATGGGGAAAGGGGATGTGTCCTATGGTCCTATGATTAGGCCTCAAGTCTTTTAGTGATACTATGCCTCTGGGCTGTGAACTTCACAAATGTTTCTCAGGTTTTTTCTCCTCCCTTAGGTGGGGGCAGGATGGTTAGAATGGGCTGCATTTGGGTGTTTCAATTCTCCAACATGGAGGGTTAGAGCCAGCTGAAGTTGGTTATTTCCCTTCTCTCAGGTCCATTAAGCTCTGATAACCCACAGCAGGTTGAGCTCTGGGTAACTGGTTTCCCCTGAAGGAAAACAAAAAGAACAGAGTGCTCTGGCATAAGTCAAAATGGTTCCTTTTCCTCTCCCCCTGAAGGAAGTAGTAGGGGATTTATTTCTGTGAGATTTACTGTGAGAACCTAGTTAAGCTCTCAGAGGTAAATCTCACAATACTGTGGGGCTCCCCCCTATGACCGGGTGTCCCTGGAGTTTTTAACTCTCAAACTTAGCCACACTGAGCGTCCAGCAACTTGTCAATTATAGTTCAGGTTTCCTATCCCAGCACTGGTTCCCATGCAATTTCTGCTTGTCCTCAGATAAACTAAACTCCCTGTATTCACCTGTCTGTCCCTCCATCTTGGGGGGCAGCAGTTTGCCCTGTGTCCTCACATCTCTTAGTGATCCAAGAAGAGAGAAAAGCAAGGTTAAACAGATAATTTTATTAAAAGAGAATATTATATTTTATTTTACTTGAATGTAACACAAAAATACTAAATGGAAGTAGACCAAGAAATTTCTAATTTTTATGTTTCTTTGTCTCAAGAGGTTTCCTAAGAAATTTCTCCATTTTATGAAAAAATGTTATGAAAATATTAAGAGAATGGAGTCACTTTTTGAAACTACATGATTTATTTTTCGTTTATACTGATTAAACTGCCCTAAAGGTTGAGGAAATTAGTACACTTGACATTTTTTCCACCTTTTCCTTCCTTCATTTTCCAATTTGGGTTATATTAGTGTTTTTAAATTGTCAATGTCCACAGCATCTATGCACAAAATTTTCACAGTTGTACAGTCTTAGTTTTCTATTTAAATGAATTCATTGTTCACCACCATCTCTTTTACCCCAGTACTTCTCTCTGGTCCTGAGTTCAAGAGATGGTTGGAATAATGTTCACTTACTGTTAATGATAGTTATTTCTGGATGTTTTCAGTTGAGTTTTCATTTTGGGTTTCCTATTTTCTTCTCTCTCGGATATACTGCCTTAATTTTTTATGGCATCGTTTTTACAAAAAACTAAAGTCACTAAAGAAAATTTAGTGAGCTACATTTATCACAGTATCTGACACTGTGAGTATGCTCTGTAGTATATGCTAAATAAAAATAGGCATAAATTAAAGGAGAAATGGTATCAGAATACTAATCCTGGAAACCACCAGAGGGAGGTGTGGGAGCTAGGAAAGGAGAAATTTTGTGAGAAGAAAGACATCTCAAATGTAGCACATAGGATAAAAATCACTAAGAAAACGACATCAGATAAAATAATGTCTACCTAAAAAGGATGAGGTCGTTTTTGTGAAGGTCGTAGTTACTCAGTGACAGAAAAGCATTATGTAAATTATTTATTAAAGATTTACTACTTCTCACAGTATTCTTGCCTTGTTAAGTTTGCTTTCATGACATCAAAATGATTTCAACATTATGTAAAAGAAAGAAAACATAAACAAATGATTTTAAGTACAGTACATGGTATGGATTATATAAGGAAAAGAAATTGAGGCAAAAGTTTTTCTGGCATTCATCTAGACTTTTATCAGTATGGATTAGAATTATATAAATTGGCTTCTAGAGAACCATTAAGTTTTATACAGTGTTTTACAAATGGAGTTGCATGTAGATGTTCCTCTTAAATCACTGAAACTTTTCACATTTTAAGTTTAGGGACTACTGTCCCTGCCTTTCTTATCCAATGCATGCAGAGATGTTGAGGTCCCTCCTTCATCTACAAGCCCACTTCACATGCCTCCTGAACCATTTATGATGAAGACAAAAAGTATATTATGAGCTTCTATTACACTCAAGAATGAGTCACTCTGTTTTAGGTCTATAATCAAGTACACCTAAGTGTAGCCTTTCTGATAATAACTATAAGATGATGGTGGTGGTGATGATGATGACCACGATGATGATGATATTACTAATGTACCCTGTTTTTCTAACCCTAAATTCAGACTCTCCTCACTGCATGGGTGGGAGTTCCCAAGTCCTCCGGGAAGTACTTTGTGTGTTTTTTCAGGAGAGAAGAACCATTAGATAAATGATGCTTTTGCTTACCTGACTTTGAAAATTGCCCTTCCTTACTGCCTTGTATAATTGGCAAGCTTGTACTCTTCTGGTACAGATGCCTTCCTAAATCAAGCTCACCATATCCTTTTGACCTTGGGGATGTGGTTTGCTTGACTTCAAATCACTCTCCGAACTAGAGCCAGGATAATTTTTTAAAGTTCAAATTTGATCTCATTGCTTCCTTGCTACACAGCACCCCTTAATTCTCAAAGTCCATATTCATTAACTCCACTACAAGGTTTTTCATGATTTCAGATCTGTTTTATTATTCAGCTCTAGCTCTGGTGCCTCACTCCCTTTGTGCATTCCACATATTCTAAAATCCTACTAGTTCGTAGAACGTGTCATAATCTTTGACACCTACTCCTCATGGCCTAAAATATTCGTCCCTCTTACATCCTTCCTCCACATACATTTATCCTCAGATCTCAGCTTTCATGTCACTTTCCCCACAAAGACTTCTGAACTCCTGATACTGGTACACAAGCTCCCTATATTTATCCTTACTGTCACACTTACCATATCATATTTTAACTGCCTGTTACTTCTTTGTAATCTCCATTAGTCCAATAAAACTGAGTCACTTCACTTTTTTTTTAAAAATAAATTTACTTATTTATTTATTTTTGGCTGCATTGGGTCTTCGTTGCTGCATGGGGGCTTTAGTTGCGGTGAGCAGGGGCTAACGCTTTGTTGCGGTGTGCGGGCTTCTCATTGCGGTGGTTTCTCTTGTTGCGAAGCACGGGCTCTAGGCATGTGGGCTTCAGTAGTTGTGGCACACGGGCTCACTAGTTGTGGCTCCCAGGCTCTACAGCGCAGGCTCAGTAGTTGTGGTGCACAGGCTTAGTTGCTCTGGGGCATGTGAGATCTTCCCAGACCAGGCCTCGAACCCGTGTCCCCTGCATTGGCAGGAGGATTCTTAATCACTGCACCACCAGGGAAGTCCAAATCACTTCACTTTTACAACCCTAATAACTAGCACAGAATCTGACACATAAGCAGTATTCAGCATTCAGTAAATATGTCAAATTGAACTAAATTGCTGGTGGCGCTAATTTTTCTTCTAAATTGCCTAGCGTGGCAATTTTTCTTCATTCTGGTAGGTGAAAAAAGTACATTTAACACTAAAAAATAATTCCTTTCTCTTAATCACTGACAACATGTATCAATACTAAATGTATGTACCCTGAGCTCAGCAATTCCAGGCATTCATCCTAAGGACTGCAAAGTGTTCAAGCACCTGGACAAGTGCAAAAAAAAGAATGTGCTGGCTGTTTATTATAACACCGCTAAAAATGGGAAATATCTATTTAAAATAATTACACTATAAAATATAGATTACATAATAGAGACAAAGTATCATTCAATTTATATAAAACCATGTGTTTGTGTGTGCATGCCAACACACAAAAACAAAAACAGAGAAAGATTTGAAAGTAAGTTTACCGAATGAAAACAATGATTAGCTCTGTAGAGTGTAATACCATGTGACTTAATGATTTTATAAACTCTCAATGCTGATTCTAAAGATAAACCTATTTCTGTTTAGAAAAAGAAAAGTTTCTTTTTCAGGGGGAATATTTTTAATAATTTTCCCTGAATATCTTTGGTAAGTATTATGATTTAATGTTCCTTCCCTGACCTTCTTTAAAATAAAAAAAAATTTAAAATTATAACTAAGAAGTTAAATTTAATCAACTGAAACTTCTCTGATGTCCAGCACACTTCATGCATCATTTTTACCAATTTAAGAATCCATTTGTTAGAACTTTTTGATTTCACAACAGTCTCACTGCATAATCTCAAATGTCTTAGAGCTTATTAATAGAGTATGTTAGTCAAGAAGAGAAGAGAGAGTGTGGCATATTTGAATGCTTACACAATGTTTAGATTTTCCTATTTGCAAGACAAATTCTATCAGGGTATATTATGATTTGTACTAAGTTTACTATCACAATGGCAGTTCTGAGACTTTAAGAAAAGGTTTCTTAAAATTTCCATTGTAATTTTATTTTCCGTCACTATGTATAAATAAACTTAATGTACGAATTTGATAAAATCACAAACCCAAATTAGTCAAAAACTTTTTGCTCAAATTTGATCTCACCTCTCAAAACTGAAAACTTTGGGACCTACACTGAGATATGCTTTTGTTCCACAGCCACTATGCCACTAAGAGGGTGTTTTGGAGGATGAACATAGACCTTTACATTTTTTTAAAGCTTCTTTCCTATCCTAAGAGCCATGGGGGCAGGGAATGGGGGGGAAAGCAAGGAGACAAGACAATAAGGGGAGAAGAGGAAAGATTTTATAATGTTTTTAACAGTAAACAGTAAAGCTCTAAATTTAGAGAAAAAACCCTCACTAGTTTTCTTTCCTCTCTAGGTACATAACATACACAGTACAGCATGAAAGTATTATGGATACAATAGGCACTGAGCCACAGCAGGGGCTATCAATTTGGGCTTCCTGACTTTTGTAAAAACTCTCACTTACGTTGTGTGCTCTAAATTAATCTGCAGATTCTCTACATCCAAAACCCTAGCTGGTATTTAGCTGAAAACAAGTGGCATCCTCAGAGCATTAGTGGCTGGATGCAAGGGCCGACTCATTCCCAGGCTACTGCTGCAGAAAAGGCCAGTTTTTCTTTTCTGCAAGTCTGTATAGACTTAACCTCTCTGTGGGTTTCCTACTCTGTTACCACCTGGCAGACAAACAGGACCAAAAATTTTGCTTGAACTGTGCTAGAGCAACCCTTCAAGAAAATAAGGACAAGATGTGAGCCAGGAAAAGCACTTTGGAAACTACTTGCACCTAATAGAAACATATTTTTAATTTAGCTAATGTGAAATCCAAACTAGCTCAGTCTAAATGGAAAAGATGCTTTATTTATATTTACATGAGTTCTTAATTTAGGCTTGATTCATGATTCATGAATAAAAGCCACCATTTTATACAATAAGGTGCACATTTGGCCTTCATGTACCCCTACTGCTTTTCATTAAACTAATATGAGATGTGTGGCAAGATTCAGTATTTGTCCTTAATTTTGTCAATAAACTAAAATTTTCTCTTATGGAGTAAATTGATTAAAAAATTATAATCAGTAAAATAATATGATCAGAATGCACACAGTTACTTTTATCTTTTTGTCTATTCCAAATATGTTCCAAGTGCTATGCTAATAAGTACATCCATATATGCTATCTCATTTAGACCTCACATCAAACTCTAAAGGGGTTTTATTTTTACAAGTGAAGACTGGACAGAAGGAATGCTGTGGGGAATTGGATAGAGGGAATGATATATGCAAAGATAATGAGGCAAGAAACAGCAAAGCAAATGAGGTAACATTTCAGCTTACCTGGAAGATAGTGTACTATAACTAAAACTACAACTATAAACCTGGGAGAATAAAAATGACATATTTCAACCATTTTGCACCCTCAACACCAAAAGAGTCTGACTGGACATAGAGCTTAAACACCACTTAAGATAACACTGGGGGCAGGTGGAAACTATTTTCAATGGAATATAGTGGTTCTAAAACGTTAGCGTACATCAGAATCACCTGAGGGCTTTGTTAAAAGAGATGCTGGTCTCTACTCCCTGGCTTCCTGCTTCCATAAGTTTGAGGTGGGGTCTGAGATTTCCGTTTACAACAAGTCCCTGGGGAAGCTGATGCTGCTGGTCTGAAGATCACACTTTGAGAACAAATGGCTCAAAGAAATGTCACATATGCAAATCAAATTTTGTTAATATTAGCTTAGCTTTGAAAATAAACCTAGGCCAGCTGCCAAACAGAATGAGTTACTTTACATTTGATCAAACTTCAGTATCTATAGTTGGGATCACTAAAAATTTCAGAGGCAACTGGGAAATGGTGGATAAGTATGTACACATAATTTTGCTCTCAAGTAAGGTCCTCAATAAACAATTTTCTAGGGGCCAGAGGAACACAGGTGTCCCTCTACATGCTTAATGCTCCTTCACTGTTGCAGTTAACATGGAGAGTTTTCAGAATGACTTTTCTAGTATGTGGTTTAAAAGCGGGTAATAAATTTGGGGTGGGGAGAGTAGTCTTCTAGAGTCTTAGTAATTTCTTGATGAATTTTCAACATTATCATTAGCTTTATGGATGTTACTGCCCTCTGGTTTTATGATGTGCATCCAGAACTGGCACTATAATACTACTACTGGTTCAAAAGGACACAAATCTGGCATGTGACATAGCAGTGAAGGTCTAAAACTAATGTCAAAAACAGAACAAAGAACCATAACAAATAGGTTCTGGAGACATCTCCTAAAGTACTTTCCTCCTCCTCTCCCTTTGAGGAGCTTCCCTAGCTCTGGGTGAGAGGAGGTTAGGGTTAGAGGTAAGTCCTAATGTTCTGCATTAAAAATAACCTCCTACTCTCACTATGCTATAGGAATCTTCATGTGGGATCGCTGTCATTCAGTGGAGTATGGTTCACACTTCACACATCAAGTCTACTTAAAAAGTGCTGGAATATTATGGCGGAGATTACTTTCTCATGTCCCACTGATTTGCAGGGTAATTCCTTATAATTCACACTGGAGGTCTGTCCTAATGCCTAACAACATTTTCTTGATAAAAAAAATCAGGACCCTTGATTTAGTCTATAAACTTGGACTCTGTGATCTTACCACATGGTTCAGATTCTGATTAGCTCTGCTCTCCCAGCTGTTAGGAATAAGTTAATGATAAATCACTGACTGCTTTATTAGGAGATTTCATCTCCTGTCAACATCCACATGAAAAGTGTGCTAATAAAATAGAAACTTATTCTTGTTAAAGTGCAAATTCACACTGACTATCTCTTGAAACTATATCTATTTACAACAAAAACAGCAATAATACCAAAAGCAAGTTTCACATGTATTCCCATCTGTAAGTTCTATATGATAAGTTCAGAAGCTTTGCAGTCAGAAATACGTGGGTTCAAATCCTGACTCAAAAACTCATGAGCTGTGTGACATTAGGAAAGTTTATACAAAATTCCCAAGGCTGCTTCCTCATATGTAAAAAGGAGTAATGCTCATAGTATTGCTGGTAATTTTCAACAAATGTTGATTCTCTTTTTCTTCCATTCTTCAGACTAACCCAAAGTGTTTCCCTTCTTTGCTAGAAGCTACTACATTCTACTTATCCATAATCCTTAGGTTTCTGAAATGTTTATAAAGTACTTCAGTAGAAATGTCAAAGCAAAAGTGTCATAGATTTTTCCTACAAACCTTCTCATGTCTTGTAGTGAGTGATCAAAGGTATGGGCTCTAATCTATAGAACACTTCACCCAACAAGAGCAGAATACACATTTTTCTCAAGTGTATATAAAACATTCTCAGGATAGAACATATGCTAGGCCATGAAACAAGCCTCAATGTAGTTAAGTTAAAGAAGTGAAATCATACAAAGTATGTTCTCCAAACACATGGAATGAAATTAGGAATCAATAACAGAGAGAAATTTTGGAAATTCACAAATATATGGAAATTAAACAACACACTCCTAAGCAACCAATGAATCAAATAAGTCCCAGGGAAATTAAAGTACTTTGAGATTAATGGAAATGAAAATACAACATACCTAAACTTGTGGGATGCAGCTAAAACAACATTTGGAGAGAAATTTACAGTTGTAAATGACCATATTAAAAAAGATGTCAAATCAATAATATAGAACTGGAAAAAGAAAAGCAAACCAAAACTAAATCAAGCAGAAGGAAGGAAATGATAAAGACCACAGCAGAAATTAATGAAATAGAGGATAAAAAAATAGAGAAAATCGTCTAACCCAAAAGTTGGTTCCTGAAAAGATCAACAAAATTGACAAACCATTAGCTAAATTGACCAAGGGAACAAAGAGAAAAACCTCAAATTATTGAAATCAGAAATGAAAAAGGGGATATCACTACTGACTTTACAGAATTAAAAAGGATTATAAGGGAATGCTAGGAACAATTGTACGTCAACAAATTAGATAACCTAGATGAGATGGACAAATTCCTAAAAAGACAAAAAAATACTGAAACCAAAACAAGAATAGAAAATCTGAATAGACCTATAACAAGTAAAGTGACTGAATTAGTAATTGAAAAATTTCCCACAAAGTAAAACCCAGGATGGTTTCATTGGTGAATTCTTATAAATATTTAAAGAAGAATTAATACCAACTCTTTATAAACATTTCCTGAAAATAGAAAAGGTAGGAACACTTCCTAACTCATTCTGTGAGACCAGTATTACCTTGATACCAACACTAGACAAAGCTATCACAAGAAAATTTCAGATCAAAACCTTTTGTGGATACAGATTCTAAAATCTGTATCTAAAATCCTCAACAAAATACTAGCAAACTGAACCCAGTAACAGATAAAAATAATTATAACCATGATTAAGTGAGATTTATCCCAGGAACGCAAGGTTGGTTTAACATCTAAAAACCGATTAATTTAATATGCCATATCAATGGAATAAAAGACAAAACCCATATTTTAATCTTAATAAATGCAGAAAAGGCATTTGAAAAGTCCAAAACCCTTTCAGGATAAAAACACTTAACTAGAAATATAAGGGAACATCTTCAACCTGATAGTGTCTACATAAAACTCACAGCTAACATCATACCTAAAGGTTAAAGGCTGAATGCCTTCCCCTAAGATCAGGAACAACACTATATTATTTGCTCTTGCCACTTCTATTCAATATTGTATTGGAGATTTAGCCATTACAATTAAGAAAGAAAAAGAAATAAAAGACAGCCAAACTGGAGGTGACATGATTTCATGTAGAAAATCATAAGGAATCCATAAAAATAATATTAGAACTAATAAACAAGCTCTGCAGGATTGCAGGATACAATCAATATACATAAATCTATTATATTTCTATATATTAGCAATGAACTATTGCAAAATGAAAATAAGGTAAAAATTCCATTTATAGTAGCATCAAAAATAGATTACTAAGGAATAAATTTAACAAAAGAAGTACAAGGCTTGTAATACTGAAAACTAGAGAACATTGTTCAAAGAAATTAAAGAAGACATAAATAATTGGGAAAACTTCCCATATTCATGTATCCGAAGACTTAATATTAAGATAGCAATACTCTTCATATTGATCTATAGATTGAACTCCATTCCTATCAAAAGTGTAGGCTCTAGAGTCAGGCTGCTGGGATTTAAATTCTAGGTCAGTCACACTCTAGCTGTATGACCTGGGGTAGGTAACTTAAATTTTCTAAGCCTCAATTTCCTCATCTGGAAATGAGAATAATAATAGTACTTACTTTATAAGGATGTTGTGAAGAATAATGAGATAATTGTAAAGTGCTTTTTACTGCTTCAGCACATTGTAAGCCTTAAGTAAACATAGGCTATCAATATGATACTCATAGCCTAGTAATTTTTCTTTGATATTTTTTTCCTATTTTGGACCATATAATAAGAATCAACCAGTGAATAATTTCCTCTTGTCATTTGCTAATTGGAAATTATACTTCTGGGGGGTTCTAAAAGTTAACGTGATAACTTGGAGATAAAAATCACTGGCCTTGGTCTCTGAATCACATATTCAAATTACACCAGCAAAGTCTGTGTACACACATAATCTTACTGAAGTCTCAGAGAGTGGGCAGGGCATGGGCTTATCATCTGTTCCATGGATGAAAAAACTGAGGCTCTAACTAAGAAAGCTTCCTGACAGACAGTGGTCTCAAGTTCCAGGAACTTTTGAAGTCTTTGTTATGTATGTTTGTGATTATTTTAACTAAGCCTTTCTAACATGCTTTGGTCTTAATGACTTGTTTTTAGTTCCAAATATTTTAAATCCAGATTAATTTTCTTATAGTCACAATACATGACAGATGTACTGTATCTGGAAGACTTCGAAGTAAGTGGAGCTTTTTAGAAAATGATTCTAGATATATTATTACTTTAAGATTAATATTCTAAGAAGATAAAACTGGACAGATTCATCAATTTATAAAAATCCATGAGTCATAAATAACACTCATAAAAAGAAAGCCAAGACAAACAAACAAAAAACTCATTTGCCATCTTTAGAAGTGACTATTATACTTGTTGCTAGAAAATTTGGTAATGAAAAGAAAGAAATAAGGATTTAGCCTGCCTTTTCAATAGTAACAATATATCAAAGTAACCAAAAGCCTCAGCTAATGAGTGAAAGCTCTTCTTTATAAAAGAATGCAAGCTAATAAATATAGAAGGGATGATAGAAAAAGAAAATCATTATTTTGCAACTTCTACTGAAGTAACTGATTCAGGACAAGAATCACCAATGGATGTGAAAATCTTTACATAAATGTTTTATGGAATACTAGATACTCATGTGATACCAAAGTATCACCTCATAGAATATATACTAGGAAAAACATAACTTTACAACAGAGTAGACTGGCTATAAATACCTGAAATTATTTCGTCAATCTTGAGTAAGCAAGAGATAACCAGATATCATATGCCTCCCTGATGTGACAGTGTAGGCAATTCATGATATCACCCATCCCAAGAGTATTTAATCTGAACCATACTTTTAGATCTAACTTTCAGTTAGCAGAAAATACAAAGGATAGAGGAACAAGTTACATGATACCATATAATAAAAAAAATCTGGCACATCTAGAAGGTGAATCTATAAGACCTGCCCCAGGTCTCTTCAACAGTGAATAGTATGAGAAAAAAAAGAGTGTGGGAGACACTAAAGACACTAACAGTAAAATTCAAGATATGAACCTTGACTGATTCCTGATGTGTGTAGAAGAGCTGTGAAAGATATCTGGGGGACGACTGGGAAAATCTGAATGTGGACCGGGGATTAGATGATTATTAGAAAATTATTATTAATTTTATTAGATACAAGAGTGGTATTATGGTTACCTAAGTTCTTTTTTTTAAGGTAAAACATCATGACTTCTGTAATTTATTTCTTTGCTAAAGATTTTTAAAGCAGATAAGGCAAACTACTAATAATTGTTAAATCCAGGTGACAGATACATGGGTTATTTTTTTTCTGTACTGTTATGTCTTACTTCCTGGTGTGCCTATACTTTTTATAATAAAAAGTTTCAAAAAGATGATTTGAGCTGGCCATAGTGGCATAGAGCCCAGTAACATAGTGGTGAATATCCTGTGGGACTGCGCTGTACCTGTGGTGGCAAATACATAGTAGTAATGCAGCCAGAAGGAACAGTCTGCTGGGGGAACCTAGGCTGTGCCTTGCATCCTGCCTCAGCCTGGCTCTGCAGCCTTCACATCAATTTCATCAGCGTGCTGACGCCTTTCTGATATGTTCATTTGTGGCTTAAATTAACCGAAAGGGTTTCTGTTATATGCCTCCAAGAATTTGAAATTATACACCAAACCTATTTGATGTCTTGCACTCTGTGCTCTGCACATAAAACATTTCCCTAAGATAGATTTTTAAACCTTCATACCAAGATGCATAGGCTATTACAAGGTATTATATAATAATATTGGAAGACACAATATTAAATCATTATGATATTTAGCCTTCAAATAGCATGACATTGAACATCCTCCTGGAAAATAACGAGAATGATACTTTAGTTACCTAAATTCTTACAGAGATGCAAATATTGTATGGAGGTGTAATATAAGGCAGCATAATGGCAATTGGGATCTGGTATTATCTCTGCTGCTAAATTATGCAAATAGAAGGACCTCTATTCACGGATATTCATTTAAAATAGTCACTTATTCAAGTCCCTGTGTTTTTCTAACCTTATTCATATATTAATGGTTAATGTAGCAAAATAAAACAATTCGCATAAACAATAACAGAAAAAGCATATGCAAAAAATGTCCTTGATTTTACAATCAATAAGTACCAAATACCTGATATGAACTCAGAAGTGTGCTAAGCTCTTCTGGTAAACTGTTACATTGGTGACTCCCAGTAAGCCACAACTCCCAGTATTCATATCCTTGTGTAGTCCCTTCCCACACTGACTCTGGCCTTGACTGTGAAACTTACTTAGGCCAATAAGACACCAGAAAATGTGATAAAAGAGGCTTGATAATTACTTGAACATTAGGGTTTGTATTCTGGAATATGCCCTCTTGGAACCTGAGACCCTCATGTTGTAAGAAAAACCAAGCTAGCATGTGTGGAGAGTTCATACATGGAGAAAAGAACTGAGGAACTGGTCTGACAGGCAGAATCAAGGCCCCAGACATACGACTCCAGTTGAGCCATGCCATGGGCTGTCCCAGGCAGTCGTTAGCCAATTAAGCAATGCCAGCTAAGGCCCCAGATAGAGTAGGACAGAATGAATCATCCCCTTTGTACCCTATCCAAATTCCTGACTGGAAGAATTACAATTTCTTGTTTTAGTCACTAAGTTTTGGGGTAGTTCCGCACAGCAATAGATATTGATAACATACCAACAGTACTCATAAGTTAGCAATGATATCTTTTGAAGAAATTCACCATTATTAATCATTCCAAATGGTGCCCACAAAGAGTTGGATCAAAGTATTTGAAGTTCAGAGGAAATACAAATGTTTATATTACAACAGTTTAAAACATACTGTTATATATGTAAAATAGTCACTCAAAAATTTGATGTGAAATTTTAAGCTAGAAAGATTGATGCTGTTACTATTAACAACATTAAAAACCAAAACAAAAGACTCCCCATTGAGAGCCTTGCATTGAACATATTTAAAATAAAACACAGTCAAAACAACCAAAGATAAAAATTGAAAATCTAGCCTAAAAACCTGGAGTCTAGACTAGCACTTCAGCTTTATCTGATGACATCCATCACACCATGGTGGTGTGCTTTAAAATCACATGCAGGTAGCACAGGGAGATCAGCTCGGTGCTTTGTGTCCGCCTAGAGGGATGGGATAGGGAGGGAGGGTGGGAGACGCAAGAGGGAGGAGATATGGGGATATACGTACATGTATAGCTGATTCACTTTGTTATAAAGCAGAAACTAATACACCACTGAAAAGCAATTATACTCCAGTAAAGATGTTAAAAAAAATAAAAGATGTGCCCAATAAATACTTGTTATTGTTACATTTTAACTTTACCAACAATAAAATGTTGACACTACAGTTTCAAAAGTCAAAATTAAATGAACAATAACATTTTTAAACTTTCACACCCTCTGGAAAAGGTCTCATGAAGAATAAGAAAATCAACATAAAGGACTCAGTATAGTTCCTGAGACAGAATAAATACCTACAACAAAAACAGGATCCTAATAGGAAAGGATCTTAGGAAATCATCTGATTCTGCTTCTAGACTATGTTGCCTTCTTATTGCTTGGACACACAGTAGTATCTTCCTTAGACAAACTTTCCTTAGACGAAGTCACTCTAGTAACTTTATCATTCCTGGTAGGCCTACTTCCCATCACTTTAGTGACGTTGCTATGCTACTCTGAATTCTAATCAGGTCTTGCTATTTTATTAAATTTCTTCTTTTCTTTGAGGTATAATTTAGACACAGTGTAATGAACTGTATCTTAAGTGTACACAATTCAATAAGTTTTGACAGCTGTTTACACCTGTGTAACCCAAGTTCCTAGAATGTTTTCATCATCTTAGAAAGTTCCCTTGTACTCCTTTGCACGTAATCTCTGCCATCCCTGATACCTCCTCATGCCCTGCCCACAACCACTGTTCTGTTTTCTATCACCATAGATTAGATGTGCATGTTCTAACAATTCATACAAATGGAATCACCCAGTATGTCCTCTTTGGTGTCAGGCTTCTTTCACAGAGAACAAAGTGTTTTCTGAGATTCATAGAAACTACTATAGTACGTATCAGTAGTTTGTTTCTTTTTATTGCTGAGTAGTATTACATCATGAATACACACAATTTGTTTACCTCTATCCTGTTAATGTAAATTTGGGTTGCTTCTAGTTTTGGTTGTTATGAATATAGCTGTTATGAATGCACATGTACAAGTCTTTTTGTGGATAAATGCTTTCATATCTCTTTGATAAACACCTGGGCATGATGGGACACAAGGTACATGTATGCTGAACTTTATTAAAAACTCTCAAATTGCTTATCATATTTTATACTCCCACCAGTGATTGGTGTTTAACAGTTCTGGTTTGCTGCATCCTTGCAAAATTACGTTTTCTCTGTCTTTTTTTTTTTTTTTTAGTCAATCAAGTGGGTGTTATCTCATAGTGGTTTAATTTTGTTTCCTTGAAAATGATGTTGAACATTTTTTTATGTGCTTATTGGCCACTCATTTGTCTTCCTGTAAAATGTCTGTTCAAGTCCTTTCCTCATTTGAAAAACTGTCTTCTTATTTTTGAATGGTAAGATTCTAGAGACAAGTCTTTATCAAATATACATGTTGTAAATATTTCTCCAAATCTGTGGTCACTTATTCATTTTTTTAATGATGTCTTTTGACATGTAGAAATTTTTAATTTTGTAGAAGTCCTTGCTATCCCTTTAAAGTGCAATTGATACTGAAATTATGTAAAGTGCAATCATAATTCTAATAACCATTTATTAAATCCAGAAGAAAACATAATGAGGCCCAAGATGAATTTCCAGTAGGAGATGTAGATCTGTCACTGACTTCTGGTCCATGATTTCCTCCACTACTTTAATACATCTGACCTAAGTGGGCTTTCCTTTTTTAAGTCTTTTTTTTTTTTTTTCTGACTTATCAAGCTTATTTTTTTTAACATCTTTATTGGAGTATAATTGCTTTACAATGGTGTGTTAGTTTCTGCTTTATAACAAAGTGAATCAGCTATACATGTACGTATATCCCCATATCTCCTCCCTCTTGCGTCTCCCTCCCACCCTCCCTATCCCACCCCTCTAGGTGGTCACAAAGGTTATTTTGAATCTGACTTCTAGTATTTTAGCAATGTTACCTTATTTGTACAAATATATTGACTATTACCTTGACTCCTTTTTTCAAAGTCAACAAATTGGGTATTCACATGGATCAGGCACTCAATATACCCTCCAGGTTGCCAAAAGCTACTAACAGATCCTCTGTGGGTGTGATCCTTAAGTTACCTAACAGTAGGTCCCTGTCAAGGGTTCCATTTTGTAGGCTTTGTATTGCTCGATTTCTTAAACCTGGTAGCCATCAGGTGAAATCCTGACTGAGCGCATTCTGCCCACACATAGGCATTTGTTTTTGTCTTTTTTGGGACAGTGGTAGAACACCAGTCAGTGAGTAAATGTAGTGAAAAATGAAGGACAGTCTTAATATATTAGGCAGTGTTGAATGAACTGAATACTGAAATTTAAACTGGTAATAAATGGTGCTGCCTAGACTTTATTGTTTAAAACAGTATATCACCCAGCTATTAACTTACTCAAAACTTAAATCAAGTAAGAGCTTACAAAGTCTCTAATCTGATACCTTCTCAGAAAGAAAGGACTGGAAAATGCATTGTCAACTGACACTTTTCTCTTTGCCACTAAAATATTACTACTCTTCATAGGCTTTTACACATTTATAGGTCTTTATCAACATACTTATATTTTCAACCTGGACTAGTTACATTAGCTAGCAGCATCTGGCCCATCACAAAGTGTTACTATATGGAGATCATTTACAGGAATAATAAAACTTAATGTATATTTGATTTTGGAAATTATAAAAAATGGGGTTGATTATACAGAAAGGCTATGAAAAGACAACTAAGAATAAGTCAGTTTCTACCGCCTCCAAATATTCCTTCAAATGCTTATCTTTAACAATGTCTACCTCTTAAAACTACCACTGACTTAATATGATCTCCTTTTCTTCTAATGAACATGATATCCCTGAATGATCCAAGTCCCTAACTCTTCCTGGAATTACTTTTTACAACTACAGCAATAAGAGAACCTCACAAATTTCTTATCCCAAATATTCTGCTCTGTTTCAACAAAAACAAAAACTTGTTGAAAAGCCAAACTATTAAAAATTCAGACTAAAATCTAGGAAACATATATATACACTAAATTTCTTTAAGATAAGTACAAAAGTGGCATAACAGCTCTCAAAATATAAATACAGGAAATAGTTTTGAGAAAAGGTTAAAAAGCTAACTCTAAGTTTTACAGTAAATGCTTTATAATATTTCTTCTAATTAGGAAAACTTTTTATTTCCTTTTGAAAATATACTCTACAAAAGCTTTAATTAAAGCATAAATATATTAGCATTAAAAAAGCTAAGACAATTAGAACAAATCAATTGTGTCTATAAGTACTGATATTAGGTGGTGTGTGCAAGTAATGTAATTGGCTCATTAAAGGATACTTTTTGCTTTTTTAAGAGAATGTGAGATATCTGTTTAAAAAAAATTGTTAATGTTGGAGATTGCAGTCATCTAAAAAACTACAGAATCTGCATCCAAAAAGAACAATCTGTAAGCTTTTGGCCTAAAGGGGATGGTGATGTTAATAATAATTCCCTGTAAGCCAAGCTTCTTCTTGATAGCCAAATTTATGTTTGACCTGCTCATATTATGGATTTCTTACAAATAGCCTTTTTCTTTCTTTGCTTATTCCTCGGAGACCTAAAACAAGACTGCATTAAATCAAGAAAGAAGTTTCTTCTATACAAGCAAGTGTGAGGGAAAATGTCTGAATAAAAAAGGTTACTCCCATGTGTTCAATCTGATAGTTAGTCGTACTTGCATACCCTCATTTGTCTTGTCCTGTTAAAATAAAAAGAACCTGAAGAAGCTTTCTGAAGAATCTTTTTGTGTTCAACCAAATATTATTTGTGAAATGGTCATGATGGAACACTATTTAAGTAGGTACATTATTACCACATTATTCCCAACTGCTCACTGTGTAGGCTTGCTTCGGTTATTATTCAATAAACATTTATCCCTGGGAGGTTAAAAGACGTTCCACTTGTTTGAGCTTCATAGTACTTGGTTTTGATTCATAAATAGAGTATAACTATACCTTACACATTTCTTATACTGCTCTCAAAGAAGCAATAAATTAATTGAAAGCTCCTCATTTTAAACATAGAACAGAGCCCTGCTCTATGTCAACACTATCTATACAAGGTTAAATAGCTACAAAGTACCTGTTTATTATGCCAACATGTTCAGAGAAAGATATATATTTTCTACTTGCAAACACAAAAGTCTCTGAGAATGCTGATTTCACCCATTGCTAACAAAATCCTATTGAAAACATTCTTCTGCCATAATTATTTAGGAGTGAAAACTTTCAGCTCTCTTACTTATTTATTCCCAAATCATTTTTTTTCAAATATGACAACAACAATAAACCTCTTTTTCAAAAGGCCAACAACTGCTAATTGTTAGACCATTAATACTAAGGTTACCAAGCATTTATTCAAGATAGCAAAAGTTTAAACATGACCACACTAACTATAAACTTGGCTCAAAGTACCGGTGATCTCATATCAGCCTGTAGGCACTGCAGGGGAAGAAAGGAGAAGAGAAAAACTAAACACCACAACTCCAAATGTAGTAAACCAGATTCTTTTCTTGACAAGACTCTTTTATAAAAAAACTCCCAAAACCTTAATTCCTAGATACAGTGAATAGTTTTCTTGTGGAGAAATCAGTATGTTTGTCTTTCACAAGTGTTATTTAAAAATTTCTAGAATAAAAGATTGAAGCAGACTGCTAAAACCAGGGATGGTTTATGACCCTAAGCTAGGATATTGATGGGTATTTATGAGAATAACACATATAAGTTAACATCAGTGCTGAAAACTGGAATATTAATAGAGTTACTGCTGTAAGAAGAACTAAGATGTGTGTTCCTTATTTTATCCTAAAGCACAGAATATTGACTCTATTAATAATCTTTATCCGAGATCAAATTTATAAAATGAACACTTTATGAAAATATAATGTAAAGTTTTAGTATATCTCAAGCACGAATTTTTACAAAGTAGGTGCTATGTGTAGGAAATTGCACAAGGCACTGAAGTCAAAATGATCAGTACTCCTCACACCCATTAGAATGGCTACTATCAAAAATACCAGACAAACAGAAAATAACAAGTGTTGGCAAGGATGTAAAGAAATCAGAACCCTTGTGTACTGTTGGTGGGAATGTAAAATGGTTTAGCACTATGGAAAATAGTATGGCAGTTCTTCAAAAAATTAAGAGTAGAATTACCTTATGACCCAGAAATCCTACTTGTGGGTATACACCCAAAGAACTGAAAGCAGGATCTCAAAGAGATATTTACACACTCATGTTCCTAACAGCATTATTCACAATAGCAACCCAAGTGTCTGCTGATGGATGAATGGATAAACAAAATGTGGTATATAAATACAATGGAATATTAATCAGTCTTAAAAAAGAAGGAAGCTCTTGACACATAACATGGATAAACCTTGAGGACATTACGCTAAGTGAAATAGCCAGTCACAAAAAGACAACTACTGTATGATACTACCTATATGAGGTATCTACAGTAGTCAAAATCATAGAAACAGAAAGTAGAATCGTGGCTGCCAGGAACCTGGGAGGAAGGGAAAGTGGGGAGCTGTTTAATGGGTATAGACATTCAGTTTTGCAAGATGAAAATGTTCTGGAGATTGGTTATACAACATGAATATACTTTACTGATTTGTACACTTAAAAGGGTTAGGATGGTAAATTTTATGTTCTCTGTGCTTTACCCCATTTAAAAAATTAAAAAAAAATTAAAAAGTGAATTCTAAGGGAAGGGGGCCAAAATTATGTCAATACTTTGCATATGACAGTAGTCAGTAAATATTTAATAAGTCAATTAACTTCTTGATGATATGCTGAAATAAGGTCCAGAAGTTTTGCACTGCTCCCTCAGAGGAAAGCAGGGGTTCATTGTTTGCGTCAAAAGGAGCCTTAAAGTTCATTTCTTATACTCAAAAATAAAAAGTCCACTCCCTCCCCACCCACACCCCACCCCAGCACAAATGGCAAAGGGCCATTAACTGCCATTTGGAAAACTGTACCGCTCTGTGATATGGCAACCCAGACCCATTTTGGGCTTGGTCTACCTGTTACAAAGTTTTTATTTATTGTTGAACCCAAAGCTGCCTCCTAGTAACCTTCATTCATTAATTCTGGCTCTGCCTTTAGGAATTCTAGAGAGGACAGAAATAACCTAGTTCTTTCATATGAACATCTTTCAGTATAAAGGGGTTGGAGAGGATGCCATAATACCATAGTCTCTAGTTTCTTTGCTAGCAAGTTCATTAGTCTGTTGCCCTGAAGGACAGGTAATAAGACCCATATAGTTCCAAGTCATTTTCTCTTAAAATAGAGTTCAAAAAGTTCTGATTAGAAGTTCAAAGGAATGTGAATTCATTTGAAATCATTTATAATTTTAGGTTTTCCTTCTATTTGAAAATGCAAGCCTTTAATCACCAACAGGGCTTTTCTTCTTGAATCACCAGCAGCCAGAACCTGAAACTCCATTTGGCTCTTCTGTCCTTCCTCCAAGTAGCTCCCAGACTTCTATAAATGCTGTTAGCAAAGTGCTTTAGCCCGAAGGTTGTGACAAAAGTATAGTATCTTATTAGTAGCCATTTATTTTTCATTTGTGTTGGAGATTTTAGCTGTTCAGTGCTTACATACAGTCTAAAGTTATTAAGACTTTTTTGTCACTGTGATGATTGGGCTCATTTGTGTCAACATAAACTGATACTATGTATTTGTTAGCAGCCCATCTAAATTACTGAAGCACTCTAACCAATTACTTATGTTTTCATCTCTGAGGAAATCTCCTGTATTTCAGTACTTGTGAAAGTTTATTTCAGGAATTAAGGAAAGTAATTTAGGTAACATTATCATGTCTTCTAAATTATTCGGATAGACTATGCTCTCTAAACTATATTGACAGGCTATGCCATGCACTGAAATAATTGCTTATAAACTTTTTTGAAAAGTCTAGCTTCACGTACTTAATTGAAATTTTTATTAGCTTCTAAAAGGGTTGAAATTTACCTGAAAAGGGAAATGAAAATAAGTATGATAAATTAAATGCAATTAAATTTTCAACAAAGTATTGAGTAAATGAGTATCTACCTACCTTGCACTTACTAAGTGTTCAATAAATCTTAAATCGAAATGAGCAAAGATTTTTACTGTACCTTGTTTAGCATTTAAATTAAGTCATATAATTAAGTTTGATATTTCTCAAAAATTTTCCAGTGAATTTTATTTAAAAGAAAAACCTACATTAGGTACTTGAATGGCTACAACTACATTTCCATTTTGATTTTCCAGTACTATAAAAAGTTCTGTTAATGTTCAGAAAGAGACAAGAAACTAATTTCCTTTTTGAAGCATCTGTGACCTTTCCCAAATCAAAATCCATCAGTTCCTTTCATTTTCAACCTAGAAAACAAGGTTCTTCTCTTCTGTTAGAATTCTTTCAACTACATGCAGATATACCAAAACATTTACATAGTATTTAGTTTTATTGGGATAGAGGGTAAAAAGAAGAATGACTTTTGTGTACTGCCAATCTCTTCTATAATATGTCATTAATGGAGTCTGAGACTAAACTTGCAAACAAAATGCCTTAGCACTTAAAAAAAAAAGCCTCAATATGATTTATTTAGAATTGAGATGCTAAAAAGAATGTTCTCTCATGTATGTAGCAAAACTTTGATTCTATTTTCTCTTGCGTAGAAAGCTATCTTTAACTTTCCCATTGTGGTGAATTTGGAAGTCCATAAAAGGCTCTCTGAGTTTCCTGATAATATGTAGTAGTGGTCTTTTCAGAATCACAAAATAAGTGAAAATAGCAGAGGTGTTAAAAATCTTAGCAAGCTTCAGAGTTTTCTGTTGAACAAGTAAAGCTAATGTCTGACAATAATATTTACTCTCTTCCTTTTCACTGACATATACAACTGACAACCAATGGATGGGGGTTTTCTAAGAAATATCATCTCACAAAAACAGATTCATCGAAGACTCTCTATACGAGACTTTGAAAGATTAAACCTCATAACATTAACATTAATGGAGATTGTTCTCATGTAAATGATCCCTTTAAAGTGAACCATTACAAAGGACTTGACGCTGAGATAGGGTTTATTGGCAAAGGCATTCTGAGGAAGAATTGAGATTTGAAAAACTATACTAGAACTCATCACCTGCTATGCTAAGGAGTTGTAGATTGAATTCTGTTGGCTGTTGGGAGCCATTAAAGAAATATGAGCAAGGGGGGTTGACATGAATAGAACTGTTTTAGGGAAGTCACTCCATCAACATGGTAAAGGCCAGATGGAAGACTGAAAGCAGGGAAGCCAGCTATATTACCACATTATAAGCCAGGGGCCAGCAATATTTCTGTAGAGGACCAGATAGTAAATATTTTAGGCTTTATAGGCCACATGGTCTTGATCACAACTACTCAACTCTGCCCTTGTGGTGTAAAAGCAGCAACAGACAAAATGTAAACAAATGAGTGTGGCTGTGTTCTATTAAAACTTTTGCCAACCCAAAGAATGTCGCTAGCCACCCACTCTACAAGGATTGAGTCATTAGCCACTGCAGTCGCTGACCTTCAACACAGCCTGAAAGGAATTCAGGGTGGAGATCAGGAATGAGGTACTCTGTGCTCTGGGAAAACTGGCAAAACAGGCCTTCAAATAGTTAGATATTTTCAGGAGAAAATTTTATGAACCGAATTTCTTGCATCTTTCCATACTTAGAAAAGCACTAAAATCATTAACTAAGATATCTGTGCTTCGTAACTAGCAGCAACCTTCTACTGGGATGTGTGTTTGATTGCACGTACTCCTTTGCCAAAACCACATATGTGCCGACCTCTACCCTCACCTCTTTGGAGCAGTTCCTCAGAGCTATCTGAGAGGCTGTCTCCCGGGCTACAGTCCTCAGTAAGTCCTCAAATAAAATTGAAACTCATAGCTCTCACGTTGTGTTTTTATTTCAGTCAACACTTTCAGAAACAGGTGATTCATAAACAAATGGCAGGATGGATTTAGTCTGTAGGCTGTAGTTTGCCAATCCCTGTTCTAAGTAAAAAATAAAAACTAGAACTTGGCAAGTACAGTGACAATGAAGATGTAAAGAAATTGATCTTAAAGATTTAAGTGGAAGATCTGGTAGGTTTTGGTGACTGACTAGATGTAGAGGTAGATATTAGAGAAATAGTCTAGGATGACTTCCAAATTTGTAGCTTGGGCATCTAGGTGGCTGAGGACATGGTTACGGAGAGAGGGAAACTAGGATGGGGAGTAAGTTTGGTAAGAATAGTGACAATTTCTGTCTTGGACCTGTTGAATTTGAAGTTCCTGTGGGACATCTAATTGAGACAATTTTAAAGGGAGGGGATATGATAAAGCAGAAAGGGTAAAGTATAGCATGCTTTTCCACCTCCACACCTCATCAGTCACCACGTCCTGTCAGTTGCTCCTGATAGAACTCTCAAGTTCCTTTGCTACTCCCCACTCCCAGTGCCTTGGTTAGCCCTTTATGACCGGGGCTACTGCAGTGGTCTCAGAATTGGCTCCCAGGCGTCAAGCCTTGGGCCCTCTAATACACTGTCTACACTATGGCCAAAGGAACCATTCGCCAACATAAATCTGATCATGGCACTCCCCTGCTTAAAACTCCTCAACAGCTCCCCAGCAATGCATAAGCCTTTTTAGGATCTGACTCCTGTCTACTTGTTGACAAATAGTAACAAGCAGTTAAAGTAGCTCTCTGTTGCTTTATATAGCACACACCGTTACCTGCAGCTGAAAAAACCTGCTCCACAGAAAGACTTAGAGAAATTACGCCGAATTATTTCCAGAAGCTCTGCATACATTGCATTTATTTAGTAGAGAAAATGGTAATTTTCAGCTTTGCCCTTACAAGGTGTTTTCTTTTTTTAACGTGACGTTATAAATATCTGGGGCAGCATAAACATTATAGAAGAAGGGCCCTCTGCAATCTGATTGGGCAGGTAGTTATCCTAATTAACTTACAGTTTTATAAATGAACAAACTGCTTTGGACAAGGAATTTATTCCATCCTAATTTCTTGAATGGTAAATCATAGAAAGATTCAAGTTAATTCAGATTAAGCGTGTTAACAGGATATAGCTCTTACATTTTGCTGTTGAGTTCAACTGCACCTTTTAATACTTTAAATGTATTATATGTATGGCCCTTATGAAGATATTTGCTGTAATTCTATTAAAAGACTTTCGCTTATGGAAAAAAAAAAAAAAAAAAGAAATTACGCCAAAAACATGAACAACTCTATATAGATGATGAAAACTTTTTCTTTTTTAACCTGTTTTTGTTTTCTAAAATGTCTTAAATTAGTACATATTATTATTATTATTTTTAATGAAAAGGGAGAGAAAGTTAAAACACATACAAGAGCAACAACAGATGCCCTTTTCTGCCAACTCCCTCTGCTCAGTGCTTGCGAATGCTCCATCTTCGCACCTGTTGTCCTGTGAGGACAGTGCTCTGGGGCAGCGGAGTCATTCCTCCCCTGTCTGGCCACTGCCGGTCCTCCTGAACACCCTGCAGAGTTCAGTTCTCCGCCTGGCACATGCAGCTACTTGTTCCTACTACACTGACTCCCAGACCCAGACTCGGAGATTTGGCTCAGGAGAGGGCAGGCCTGAAGGGCTATGTCCCTGGCAGGGAGCTCATCTGCAGTAGTTTTCTCCCCAAAAGAGTCCTTAGAGATTAGGTCTGAGAAAATCTATAATTTGCAGTCTTCTGGCCACACATGGCCCTGCTCAGGCAGTTACCAGGCCCCTTACAAGAAGTGTCAGGATTCTTCTTTGTTCTATCTCCTTTGGGCACTCAATCAGTTGCCATGTCTAGTTGCCATTTCTTCTTTCACAATCAACTCCCCCCCCACCAACCCCTATCTTTTCCTTTCTATGTTCTTTTCAAGTGCTTTAATCTTTCCCTGTATAACTGCCCCAGATTCCTAACTGATCTTTTCACCTCCAGTCTTCCACTGCTGTAATCCATGTTATGAATGTAGCACTCAGAAACATTAAATAACCCTCCAAAGAAAGCTGAAACAGTCTGCCTCAGACTCCACTCCAGCCCAACACTTCTTTCCCCAGTATTTGCCTGTGGAGATAGTTGGGCCTCTCCCAGTTCCCTCACCAGACCTCGTGTTGTCCTGCTGCCAGGTACTTTCTCAAATCCCCTCCAAAACAGAATGACCTCCTTCTACCTGTCTTTATCCTACTCAGGTTTTAAGGCCCAGCTAAATGCTACCTACTCTCTTAAGCTCTCCTTGTTCACAAAAGTCAACTTGAATTCTTTCAACACTGCCTATACGATAATACTTAACTCCCCAACTTCTGTCCCCTACCCCAGTATACTGCCTTTTACTAAAGCTATTTTACTCTCATTTTCTTCATTCGTGGAATCTTCACAGAGGCCAACATAATTCAATGTACAGTAGATGAATACTGAATGAATGTTTCTTCTCAACAAATGTTTCAAGGACCAAGACTTTGTCTTCACATCTCTAACCTCTGTACATCTAATTAAGGATCTAATGAAATTACTTAATAGATATAAGTACTTCACTTATTCACTCATTCAATAAATGTTTCCTGAGCACCTAGTATATGTCAGGCACAGAGGTTAGGAGTTCACAAAGAGGACTGAATTGAAATTATGAAAATGGTCTTTGACATAAGAAGATCTGCCCCTGACACAGATCTCCTAAAACCTTTGTAATTTCCTGAATGATGGGTGTGAGAGAAGTGTCTTATACAGAGCTCCTAAATTCCCTGGAATTTCCTGGGTGATAGGAGTATCTTTGCTTCTAATGAAGCAACTGTTGGTGGGCTAACTGCATAGCTTCAGGATGGAGACTGGCACCAGAAAGGTCAAACTGTGATTAGAAGCTTGGTACTTTCAGCCTCACCCTCCATCCTCTGGGGAGGGAGGAGGAGCTGGAGATTGAGTTAATAATCAATCATGCCTATGTAATGAAGCCTCCATGAAAATCCCTAAACTATGGGTTTTGGAGAGCTTCCAGGTAGGTGAAAGCATCCATGTGCTGGGAAGGTGGTGGACTCTAAACTCCATGGGCACAGAGGCTCCTGTGCTCGGGACCCTTCCAGATCTCATGCTATGTACCTCCTCATCTGGTAGTTCACCTGTATCCTTTAAAGAATCCTTTATAATAAACTGGTAAACAAAAGTGTTTCCCGGAGTTCCGTGAGCTGTTATGGCAAACTACTGAACATGAGAAAGGGGATGTGGGAGCCCCAGATTTGTAGCCAAGTTGGATGGACAGAAGTGTGGGTAAGCTGGGAACCCACAACTTGCAATTATAGTATGAAGTGGGGGGACAGTCTTGTGGAACTTCAGCATAAAAAGGCTATAGTATAAGAAAATATGTGATTGGGCAGGGAATGGAAGCTGAGGAGTAAGCATGTATGAAACCTGTAGGGTGTGTGTTAACTCTGTGTAGTAAGTATCAGAATGGAATTAAATTGTAGGACACCCAGTTAGTGTTGGTGAAGAATTGCTTACTGTGGAAAACCCACACATTTGGTGTCAGACGTGTTGTGAGAAATAGTTTTTTCTTTTAAGGTGCCACCTCGCATTGTTTTGAAAGATTCTTTTCCTATCAAAGAAGAGAGAGACCAGGCAGCTTCTCAGTTCCTCTTGAGTCAAGTTTTCATAATATGAATCATTATTTTTCATAAGTACCCTAGGCACATGTGACCACATCAAATCTGAGTATGAAAATCATTCTAAATCCAAACAAATTATTGCATAAATTTGGCTAATTTAGATTAGCATACTTCTGTTCCTTCTCTCTGATGCAAAAAATCAAGAGCTTACTAAGTTATTCTAAGATTCAAAGTTATAAATTTCAGCTTTAATACTTAGGGGGAAATGGGCTTTCCAGAACACTTGTAAGTTAAGAGGCAGAGGACACCTGTGTATTAACTCTGCTCTCTCCCTCTGGATGAGAAAATGTCCTTGCTGACGCTGAGTTTGGTTCAAGAACCAGGAGTCTGGTAATTATAAACATTCCCTTAAAAGGAAGTCCATAGATTGTTAGTTCAAGTTCTTCTGGAATAGTGATGAAAATGGAATAGTTCCCAGATTGTTAGTTCTTTTAGAAGAGTGAATCTAAAAGGGTAGTGACATAGCAATAAATGAACTTTTCTTGATTCAGGGACCCTGTCTCGCATGTATACTGTTATTAGCAACTGCTGATCCCTACCATGGGCTAAGAGAAGCTATGCTGAGATATGCTGCATCCGCTTCTGCCCTGACTTTACTTCCGATAAAATACTGGATCTTTGGTTAATTTAATTGGGAACTTGAGCTAAAAAGCGCACATGTAGGGCTTCCCTGGTGGCGCAGTGGTTGAGAATCTGCCTGCCAGTGCAGGGGACACGGGTTCGAGCCCTGGTCTGGGAAGATCCCACATGCCGCGGAGCAACTGGGCCCGTGAGCCACAACTACTGAGCCTGCGCTCCGCAACGGGAGAGGCCGCGATGGTGAGAGGCCCGCGCACCGCGATGAAGAGTGGCCCCCGCTTGCCACAACTAGAGAAAGCCCTCGCACAGAAACGAAAAACCCAACACAGCCATAAATAAATAAAAATAAATAAATTAAAAAAACAAAACAAAACAAAACACAGAGGCCCCCCATCACTGCTCAAAAAAAAAAAAAAAAAAAAAAGCGCACATGTATGTATATATGTTATCCTCCTGTCAATCTACAACCCACCCAAAACACTGTACTTAACTTAGAGAAAAGCTAAAACAGCAAAGGCAGTCTAATTGCTTCAATTAAATAAGTAATGTTACTTATATTACTCAGGAATATATCAATGACGTGATCTATACTAATTGTGGAGAATGCTCATTTGATTAACTGAAGAGAGTTACTCTTAAGTAGGGAGTACTCCTGCCCAGGAAACAAAATGTAGATAATTTGCGAATCTCTAGGAAAAACGTAGTGTTAGTAAGGTGCTTTTTAAGAGATAATTCAACTTTTTAGAAATGATGCCTCAAAAGACAGAAAATGTTAAAAATATCTTCCAAAGGAAATACTGTTAAAAGTTTTCAACTTCAAAAATACTTTGAAAGGAAAAGAGTTTCTAGAACCAGCAACAACTACTTCAGATTTTATATTTTGGAACAAGTTCAGCAAAATTACACACTAAATAAGTCGTAAAGTTGTAAAACTAAATAAGAAAGATCCCTGTGAGTGGTGTTTGGTTTTTTTTTGTTTGTGTGTGTTTTTTTTTAATGTCCAACATGGAAAAAAGAGTGGTAAAATGGATTTTGTTAAGCCTGGATTTCTTTCTTGTTGGCCTAAGGACAAGCCGTTTTGCTATAGAGTAAAAGATAAGACTCACACTAGGTATTAAACACGACTTCACTGAAATCTTTTCTGGTTTCCTTATGAAAAAAAAGACTGATTAAAATCTTCTCCTGAGTTTTGAAACCACATTTGGCAGTTTAGTAGCCAAAGTAAGCAATGGAGTCACATTAAAAACTTATCAGTGTACAGTTCTTTTTAAAAGTTAACTAAAATAAAGTAAGCTATTGAAGATTTTAACATCTTTAAATCCCAGTTCAACAACCAAAAATGTAGTTACATATGATAAAGATTATAATAGTGCCATTTCACCTCAAAGGCATTAGAATTCCTTCCAGAAATAAAGTGAGCCTCTGATATGTCTATTTTTATGCAAAAAAAATTTTTAAAAATTAAATTACAAAAATTGTAAATCTTAAAAGCGAAACCTCATTCCAGAAGTCCAGAGGGAGACAAATTTTCCAAGGGTTTCTCATTTGTACCTGGAAAAGCCTTGAGCTTGAATGACTTGAGAACCACAATTACGTACACCCACAAATGGCCCACTGCAGACATGAGTATTAGTTTGTAATATTTGGTGGGTATGAAGTGGCAAGTACAAAAGCCATCCTTTTGAAACTTTTCCTGGTGTATGGAAAAACTTAGTTTCTCATTTATGTAAACCAGTCCTGTAACTCAGATAAATACAACTTTTTTAGAATACGAATATTACAGCAGCCTTGCTTTTCCTCAGCTAAACTTAGAGCATTCAATGATGGGCACATTTTCTGGGCTCCACCTTCTGCAAACAAATTTAAAAGTACTGAAAAGCAACCAAAGCTTTACATCACAGAGTAACAGATTTAGGAACGAAGACTGGAGAAACATTACAAACAGTACTGCTACCCTTTTGGGTGATTTAAACAGTAAGATTTATTGTCTCTTTCTAGTCTAAATTTTAAACCATGGATTTTGTCAAAGGTTAGTACTAACTCACATCAAATTAGGCTTGATGTGAATGGGCCAACTCACTCCTAACCACACACTAAAAGTAAGAAAATGATTTGCCTTTTTTTTTTTTTTTTAAAGGTCACATGTCTGGGACCACAGCAAACAGTATTATTATTAAAGGGAAAACTCAGTGTGGTTCCAAGAATAGCAAAAACATCTTCACAGAGGAAACTCTTGATTAGCAATTGAATGAAAGTAAAAACATAGAACATATCACACAATGCACTGCAAAGCCACAGCAAACAATCTGTGCTATTTGTGCCTCACTGTTTCAGATTCACCTCTTTTCTCTTTCCTGTCCATTGTCTGCTAGAACCACCAAGGAACATTAGATTACTTCAAAAGTGTAGGACTTAAAAACATTTTGAAACAAAGTGGTACCTCAGCAATATTCCAACTTCATTGTAAGCCATTAGCTGAAGGTTCACCAGATTCAATTATTGTAAATTAATAAGAAGAATATACTCTCAGTCGAATACTTTAAATGTGATAATTAAATAATTAATTTGAATATAGTACTCAAATATCTGTTAAACGGGATGCAGGATATAATTTATAAACTAGTTTGCTTAATTCAAGAAGAAAATAATGAAGTAATTTCTGTCTGTCTATTTTATCTATCATCAAAATTAAGCTGGCAAGTTTTAAATTTTTGCTGGGGTTTGATTGCCCACATTTCAACAGTACCAAGAATTAAGACAGGCTCACAAAGAAACAAGAGATATAGAAGCAACATATATCAGGACAAAACAAGTCTTTTCTCCTTAGGCAAGAATACAGTGGTCTCTAAAAAAAAAGCAACAGGATATACTGTATAGCACAGGGAATTATAGTCATTATCTTGTAATAACCTATAATGGAATATAACCTACAAAAATACTGAATCACTATGCTGTATACTTGAAACTAATATAATATTATATATCAACTATACTTCAATAAATAAATAAATAATATGAAGATATCCTATAAAACAAATCAGCAGAGAAGTCTGATTAATTTTGCTAGAGGCTATAATTCCATAGACGTTTAGAAGAAAAAATAAATTACTGAAAGACACTGGGTCTTCCATACAATGAAAAATATTAATATAAAATCTAAGTTATACCAAAAATTTAACCATCAATTCGTGGCAAACTATTCCTTCTAATAGAAATGAATCCACATTACCTATATTTAGCAAGATAACATCATAGAGAAATATACAGCTATTTCCACTGCTAATTTACATAATGGAAAGTGGAAAAGTTTGCTGTTTCCAAATCCCAAGCCAAAGAATATAATTATCTTTGCCAAACATTCAGCAATCTAGAGAGTCTGAATGCATAAGATAGCCATAGCCAGGATTACAACTGCTTTATAGACAGGCATGTAATGGGAAGGAAGAACACAGATTTAGCCTATAATCCTCTAAAAATGTGATTTAGACTTTTACTTTACAAAGAAAATTATCATTCATCTATTTAGTAACTTTTTGAAAAGTAAATTTTCCAACTATAATATTGGAAGATGATTACTATTTAAAGACACAATGTTAATACATACTGAAGTTGAGTGGAAATACCCTATTGTTAGAAAAGTTTCTTCATTCTACTATTTATGTGCCTGAAAGAGTAGCTTTTTATTTATCAAAATAAATAAAATTACTTGTAAATCTAAAAACCATGCACATTTATTATAATGTTCTCCATTTCTGTTTTGTTAGTTCAGATTTTAAAAGAGTGTCTCCGTACTGTTTAGAGGGGGACATATGCAGGCTCCAGAAACCTTCAGTTGTTTTGGCAGGGGGAGCCAGGGGAACTCCCAGAATTGCAAATTCTTTTCCTGTTCTACAACTGAATCCAAGGACAATCTTTAGAAACAATTCTTGCTTCACCAAATATGAAGCCTGCTTTTGGAGATGGCTCAGGGGAAAGGATTAAGAGCTTAGGTGTACACAAGTCTTGAAGAAACAGCACAGTATAAGCATATGAATGGGAAACTTTTAGACCCTAGGTATACATATGTGTCCTTGGAGTTTAAAAAGAAACTTTAATTTCAATCAAAGCAAACAGCAGAAAATACAAGAAAGGACATACATCAGTAAAAATAAAGTTAAGATATAAATGCCTGGAAATCTCTCCACTTTCCTTTTGAATGTGTCACTGTACTGAGCATTACCTTTTGGCCAGACTGAGAAGAGTGATTATCATCTAGTCTAACTTAGAGTGAAAGGCGTTTCATAGAACTCCAAAAACCAAATTATAAACATGAGGTTAAAACAAAATATAAAATTATTCCAGACCTTTTGTAGGGTCCTAGCAAATTACATCAAAGTCCCCTTGGTTAAAAAAAAAAAGTTCCTTTTGTGTTTTGATGTGTAGAAGAATAGTGAGATAGTATGAGGAAACATAATAGAGCTTTATAGAAGAGTTCATTTAAAGTTCGAATAAGAACAGAGGTTTGTTTCTGGTTACAAAGATGACAGAAGAAAACTGTACTTATTACCCTTTTATGCAAACAGATGTAATTCAATAAATGTTGGAATTTTTCAAAGAAATAATTTGGTTTTACTTTCTTTAGAATTTGAATATTAATGATACAACATGACTTCCTTTAAAAAAGGCAAGAGCAAATTTTGAGGTTGCTTCCAAAAAAAAAAATTCAGTTGATTTTCCCCCATCTCATGTTTAGTGATAATAAACAAATTCACATAATTGTTATTTACTATTCTAATAGAATAATTTCATTTGATGTGATTGCTCAATAGCATAAAGGCTCCTGTTGGCCTCAAAAATACGGTTAAGCTAATTTTATATTCAATCAGAAGTTATGGCAAATATATTCAAAAAAGATAAGCAAACAATACCTTGTATATTCTGGATAAATGATGAATTTAAATTAAGCAAAGACTAATTTTGACTATATTCAGAGACTCAACATTTTCCTCCCACACTGTGTGGCAAAGATGATAATTAGCTTCTTAGTACAAAGCTCTGGGTGAAGGCCATAGGAAAGAAAGAATCAAAACTTTGAGGTTGTCACAGAGCTAACAACTCTCAAATATATCCAAGTTGCGAAGAACGTATGAACTGAAAGCAAAAGCCTACACAAAGCAATACAAATGGTTGTTTAACTTCAGGACTAGCCAAGTTGTGCTATCATTTAACACTGAAGGCCAAAACAACTCACCAACCCCTTTAACACTACTGAAAATACCTCTTAAGGCCACTTAAATTGCAGAAGGAATCATCTCAAAAGCACACATTGATCAACTGATAAATAAGAAAATCCACTTATAGCACATAGATGGAAGCATTTACTCCTCCATTACTGCTATTGAAGGAATTCAGAGTATACTCTTCAAACTGAAGTAGTGTAAACAAAATATACAAAGAACTGTCTCTGAGCATCTTCAGAACGAAAGTGTGTCATCTATTTGGTTTGGTTTAAGTATGAGCTGATTTGAAAGCAGTGAGATGAACCTGGAGTTTCCAAATATCCAGAATTAAAGGAATACATACATAAATCTGTATAATACAAAATAATAATTTGAAAACACATAGGCTTACTCTATGCCAGGTAGTGTTCTAAGAGCTTTATATATATTAACTTACACCCTCCCACAAATCCTATGATACAGTACTATTATAAGCTCACTTTACAAATAAAGCTGAGGTAATTACTTGCTCTAGATCTCTAGATCTCATAGCTAGGTAGAACTACATAAGCAGTTGTCAAAGTATGGTTCGTAAACCCTGGAAAACCCATTTCAAAAGAGTCCACAACCTCAAAACTATTTTAGTAATAATACTAAGATGTGATTTTTCTCTTTTCAATGTTTTGACATTTGCACTGATGGTACAAAAGCAACTATAGGTAAAACTGCTGGAACCGTAACATGAATCAAGGCAGTGGCAGCACACTGTGCTAGAAGTCATTGTACTTTTCACTGCCGGGCACTCACAGAAAAGAAAAAAATTTTTAAACCAGTTCCACTTATGAATATCCTTGATGAAACAGTAAAAATTATTAATTTTATGAAACTCCAACCCTTGAGCACAAAATTTTATGTGATGAAACTGAAGTATGTATAAAGCACTTTCACTACATAAAGAAGTAGAGTTGTTTTGAGGAAAAACAACAAATGATGTGCAATCATTTGAATGGTGAGCTAAAACAGTCAGGTGTTTTTTTGTTTGTTTGGTTTTTATAATACACCACTTTTATTTGAACGAACAACTGACAAACTGGTTATTCCGATCTGGGAAAAAAGTAATCTTCTCACTTCAAGGATAATGATTGAAAATGACAAATCTGTTGACAATGATAAAATATGAGCTTTCAAGGAAAAGAAACTGAATTTTAGAAAACTCAGAACCACACTACGACTACTCTGGGAGACTCTGGTGATCAGTGATGATATTGATGAATGTGATTCCTGTTTTAATTGTATGCCAAACTGTATCAACATTTCGTAGATCTGCGTAACTTAGTGGATCAATACTTTCCAAATAGCCAATGCATAATATTACAAAATCATGCATGGGTAAAAGATCCATATAAAGTACAAGAAAAACCAATGGATTTTAATGTATAACAGATTATGAAGGGCTTATTGGTTTCATATTGCATTTAACCTGTAAGAAATTAGTACTTGTTGAGTCTTGGTGTATTATCAAAGAAGAATAACCATAATTAACTGAAAAGGCTATTAAATACTCATCTCTCCTCAAAGTACATATCTGTGTAAGAACATATTTTCCTCCTATAATTTAAACAAAACAACACAGTACATGCAACAGACTGAATGAAGAAGCAGATATGGGAATCCTACTGCCTTCTATTGAGCCAGTCATTAAACAGATTTGCAAAAATGTAAAACAATTCCACTTTTCTAACTAAATGGTTTTTATTTAGGGAAAAAGGTTATTTTTTTCTAACATATGTGTTATTTATGTTAAAATATAATGAAGTTTATTATTGCTATTTTAAATTTATATTAATAAATATTTTAAAAAATTTCTCTGTATTAATTTCTAGTAAGGTAAATACTGATAGATACACCCACCCAAAATGAAAGCTCTTTGGGGTCCTCAATAATTTTTTAAGTATGTAAAGGATTCTTTTTTTTTTTTTTTTTTAAACGTGCTGATCTATTTATTTATTTATTTATTTGTTTATTTATCTATTTATTTATGGCTGTGTTGGGTCTTCGTTTCTGTGCGAGGGCTTTCTCTAGTTGCGGCAAGCGGGGGCCACTCTTCATCGCGGTGCGCGGGCCTCTCACTATCACGGCCTCTCTTGTTGCGGAGCACAGGCTCCAGACGTGCAGGCTCAGTAATTATGGTTCACGGGCTTAGTCGCTCCGCAGCATGTGGGATCTTCCCAGACCAGGGCTCGAACCCGTGTCCCCTGCATTGGCAGGCAGACTCTCAACCACTGCGCCACCAGGGAAGCCCTAAGCATGTAAAGGATTCTGAGACCAAAAAGTTGAGAACTGCTGCACAAAGCTATACTATCACTCTTCTATACATGTGAGTGTGTGTGTATCCATGCACACGTCAGGGGATGGAGGGAAAACAATAGCCCTTGGCTGTTTCTATATTCACTACTAAACTTCTGGAGCTTTGTTTTGCTTGTGAAGTAGGATTCTCTACTTGCCTACTGGAAAGAAAATGTACTGACCATAAACATGAAGATAATCTTGGCAATTATAATTCTATAACTCAAGAAACTATTGTTAAGCATTAAAAAAAAGTAGTATTCTGACTAAGCAGAACGTAGTAATAGTAGCTTAGAAAGCTATGAGGGTCAAATGATCAGCAAACCTATGTGAGCACTCCTGAATATCTGAAGAACACAAAATTAAATGTGTGATTCACAAACAGGCCTTATTCACAATGTAAGGCAAACACTTATACAAGCAAAACAATGTAATATACCACATGTTCAAATCCTATCCATCTTTGAAGATCCAGCTGAGATATAAGCTTCTTAAAATATGCCCTAAACACACAGCAGATGCTCAATAGATGTAAACAAAAAATAGATGAATAAACTGATTAAAATGATTCTCCTTCCTCAGACCTGCCATTGAAATTATTGTCAGGATATCTTCAGCAATCATGTATGTGGGCCTTATGTGTAGTTCTAATGGCATTTCATAGATTTTTACACATACACACTCTTTTGTATATGTATACAAATAAAGTTACATATTTATCTCTTGATCCTAGTGGCATTCCAATACATCCCAAATTTCACAAATTGAGGAAAACCAATTATAAGTTACAACCTGTTTCTATAGGAAAATTTTCTTCAATTCTAAATAAAACACAAATAAAATTGCAAATATGATCCATTTATGAGTCAGTAAGCACCCTGATGTTGAGCCAATAATTCTAAAATTGGAAACTGAGTGAATTTCCTGGACCCAACAAATAACCTAACAAAAAAAGAATGAAACATATGAGTCATAAAAGGTAAAAGGTGAGGCAACTTTTTAGAAAACCCAAATCAAGAAAAATCATTTTATAAGTCACATTAACAGCTTAATTATTCTTTTCTAATCAAATTTATCTTAAATAAACATAAAAATACTGAAAATCACACTTTTATTTTGCACAATCACTGGGATTATCATGTGCATAATCATAGATTCAATATTCACTCATTCTTTAACAATGGCTGAATATTTATCATATACCAGATGGCCATTGGTAGAAGCTGTGACTAGTTCTTTAGGTGGCTTCCTGGCCTTTTGCTTGCTTGTACCCTTTTTAATAACTATTTAGTGAGTGGAGGAAAAATAATGTGAACTTAATAGCTGCTTCCAGAATTTAACATGTTGCTGTAGACTGGTGAGTTGTTTAGAAGCTTTCGGAGGGAAGTACATGAAAAAGTACGTCAGATTCACATTCAAACTCAGTGAGATCACCTAGTTTTATCTGTTAAATGAGGAAACAGAATGACAGTTGGTACGGATCTTCCAGCTTTAAACTTACATAATTCTATTTAGGTGCTGTGAACATTTGGCATAGAAAGATTAAGTGAGACAGGAGATTATATGCTACTTAGTAGGAAAACAAAAGTAGTATAAATGACTCATCCTAGCTATTTAAAAAAAACATACTAAACATTATTCATGTTTTCTTAAATTAAGAAACTAAATAGTAAAATGAATAGTATTCAGAAAGAATCACTTGAAAGATTCTGAAAATATATTAGAGAATATCATTTTAAGTACAAAGTTTCTTAAAAACAAAAAGAAAATATTATGACTGATGTAATTTTAATAACTGATTTACTAAATGCCTACCAGCTGATTTACTGAATGCCTTACCAACTCATCTCATCATATAACAATCTGGTAAAATAGGTATTTTTATTCCTATTTTAAAATAAAGAAACTGAGGCTGAGACAGATTAAATAATTCATCCAAAGACACTAAGCTAAATAATGGCACTACTGGTATTCCAACCTGGGTCTGGACTACAAAGCAATACTCTTTTTCTGACTACAAAGCAATACTCTTTCTACTATAACAGCATTTTGATTCCTACAAATGAGTCTCTTTTTTATAGTCAAGTTTTAATTGCTAGTGGTAATGGGAAAAGGAACAACATGGAAAAACAAATCCCACACAAGCATGGTATAAAAGTTTATGACATGGAGTTAATTCCAGTAAAATGAGTTCTGGGGCAAGGTGAGATTCTAGATCAGATGGCTTCTTAGGCCCTTTCCAAGTCTCAAATTTAAGCAGTATTCTCAATTCACTGAAGCTTAAACAGGTTAACTAATCCATTTTCCCACTCATTACATAAATTTATAATTTATATACATGAATTGGAGATTAATCACAATTGAAAGGAATAATACTGGGAATCTGTTAAGAAAAGGATCCAAAGACTTGCTTTCTTTTGACTTTCTATTTTCTTTCATTGAGTTTGTTTAAAAGAAAAATACTGAAAACTCAAAAGGCCATTTTAACCCTGGCTAATAATGCTTTCTTAAAGATGGGAAAAACCTGCTCCAAAGAAGAATATACTGATTTGATTTTTCGTTTCCACGTACTTTTTCTGTTCTTAGGGTGAGAGAACAAAATTGCCACACACACACACACACACACACACACACACACACACACACACAATGTTCTGAAGAAAATTAAGTAGGACAAGTCCAAGAAAATTTACCAACTGAAAATTTATTCTTGGATAATCAAGAGGAAACAGAAAGATTTCAAAGTATTATACAAGATAAAACTGAAGGGAAAGACATGAAGCTAACAGTTGTCTTACATTTTGACCTACTGCAAATACTCAAGTAGTAAGAAACAAAGTTAAAATAACTATTAACTTATTAATTGAAATAACTAATGAAGTAGAAAGTCAGAACTTACTACTCAGTCTTTTAGTTTTTGAGAAATAGCATCATTTCCAAAAATCTGATCAGTCAAAGAAATTTATAAGCTAACAGGTATAATTTAAACATTAAAATGCAAGTCTAAGGTGCCATCAAAAATACTGGGGTCATTTATAGAACATTCCAAAAAACCACAGCAGGATACATATTCGTTTCAAGTTCACATGGAACATGCAGCAAGATAAGCCATATCCTGGGCTAAAAAACAAGTCTTAATACATGTAAATAACTGTAATCTTAAAGAATATGTCCTCTGACCACAAGGAAATCAATTTAGACATTAGTAACAGAAAAATATCTGGAAAATTCCCACATATTTGGACAATAAACAGCACACTTCTAAATGACCCACAGGTCAAAAAAGAAGCCACAAGGGAAATTAGGAAGCATTAGAACTGAATGAAATTGAAAACACAATTGTATCAGTCCAGGTTTAACCAGAGAAACAGAACTCAAAGAATTTCTTCTTCAGGGAGGCCTCAGCTCTGCTCCTCAGCCTTTCAACTGATTGAATTAGACCCCTAGATTATCTTGGATAACCTCCTTTACTTTAAGTCACTGATTATGGACTTTAATCATATCTATAGAATACCTTCAAGACAGCAGAAGCAAGAGGAATTACAATCCTGCATCCTGTGGAATGAAAACCACATTCACAGAAAGATAGACAAAGTAAAAAGGCAGAGGACTATGTACCAGATGAATGAACAAGATAAAATCCAGAAAAACAACTAAATGAAGTAAAGATAGGCAACTTTCCAGAAAAAGAATTCAGAATAATGATAGTGAAGATGATCCAGGACCTCGGAAAAAGAATAGAGGCAAAGATGGTAGAAGATGCAAGAAATGTTTCACAAAGACCTAGAAGAATTAAAGAACAAACACCTAGAAGAATTAAAGAACAAACAGAGATAGATGAACAATACAATAACTGAAATGAAAAATACTCTAGAAGGAATCAATAGCAGAATAACTAAGGCAGAAGAACAGATAAGTGACCTGGAAGACAAAATGGTGGAATTCACTGGCACAGAACAGAATAAAGAAAAAAGAACGAAAAAAAATGAACACAAACTAAGAGACCTCTGGGACAACATTAAACACACCAACATTCCCAATATAGGGGTCACAGAAGGAGAAGAGAGAAAGGACCTGAGAAAATATCTGAAGAGATTATAGTAAAAAAGGTCCCAAACAATGGAAAGGAAATACCCACCCAAGTCCAGGAAGTGCATAGAGTTCCAGGCAGGATAAACCCAAGGAGAAACATACCGAGACACACAGTAATCAAACTGACAAAAATTAAAGACAAAGAAAAATTATTAAAAGCAACAAGGGAAAAATGACAAATAACATATAAGGGAACTCCCATAAGGTTAACAGCTGATTTCTCAGCAGAAATTCTACAAGCCAGAAGGGAGTGGCACGATATATTTAAAGTGATGAAAGGAAAGAACCTACAACCGAGATTACTCTACCCGGCAAGGATCTCATTCAGATTTGATGGAGAAACCAAAAGCTTTACAGACAAACAAAAGCTATGAGAATTCAGCACCACAAAACCAGCTCTACAACAAATGCTAAAGGAACTTCTCTAAGTGGGAAACACAAGAGAAGAAAACAACCTACAAAACCAACCCAAAACAATTAAGAAAATGGTAATAGGAACATATATATCGATAATTACCTTAAATGTGAATGGATTAAATGCTCCAACCAAAAGACACAGGCTCACTGAATGGATACAAAAACAAGACCCATATATATGCTGTCTACAAGAGAGCCACTTCAGACCTAGGGACACATACAGACTGAAAGTAAGGGGATAGAAAAAGATATTCTATGAAAATGGAAATCAAAAGAAAGCTGGAGTAGCAGTCCTCATATCAGATAAAATGATATAAAAATAAAGAATGTTACAAGAGACAAGGAAGGACACTACATAATGTTCAAGGGATCAATCCAAGAAGAAGATATAACAATTATAAATATATATGCACCCAACATAGGAGCACGTCAATACATAAGGCAACTGCTAACAGCTATAAAAGAGGAAATCGACAGTAACACAATAATAGTGTGGGACTTTAACACCTCACTTACACCAATGGACAGATCATCCAGACAGAAAATTAATAAGGAAACACAAGCTTTAAATGACACCATAGACCAGATAGATTTAATTGATACTTATAGTACATTCCATCCAAAAATAGCAGATTACACTTTCTTCTCAAGTGCACACAGAACATTCTCCAGGATAGATCACATCTTGGGTCACAAATCAAGCCTCAGTAAATTTAAGAAAATTGAAATCATACCAAGCATCTTTTCCGACCACAACACTATGAGATTAGAAATAAATAACAGGGAAAAAAAACATAAAAAACACAAACACATGGAGGCTAAACAATATGTTACTAAATAACTAGGAGATCACTGAAGAAATCAAAGAGGAAATCAAAAAATACCTAGAGACAAATGACAATGAAAACAGGATGATCCAAAACCTATGGGATGCAGCAAAAGCAGTTCTAAGAGGGAAGTTTATAGCAATACAATCCTATCTCAAGAAACAAGAAAAATCTCAAATAAACAATCTAACCTTACACCTAAAGGAACTAGAGAAAGAAGAACAAACAAAACCCAAAGTTAGTAGAAGGAAAGAAATCATAAAGATCAGATGGAAATAAATGAAACAGAAACAAAGAAAACAGTAGCAAAGATCAATAAAACTAAAGGCTGGTTCAATGAGAAGATAAACAAAATTGATAAACCATTAGCCAGACTCATCAAGAAAATGAGGGAAAGGACTCAAATCAATAAAATTAGAAATGAAAAAGAAGAAGTTACAATGGACATGGCACAAATACAAAGCATCCTAAGAGACTACTACAAGCAACTGTATGCCAATAAAATGGACAACCTGGAAGAAATGGACAAATTCTTAGAAAGGTATAACCTTCCAAGGCTGAACCAGGAAGAAATAGAAAATATGAACAGACCAATCACAAGTAATGAAATTGAAACTGTGATTAAAAATCTTCCAACAAACAGAAGTCCAGGACCAGACGGCTTCACAGGTGAATTCTATCAAATGTTTAGAGAAGAGCTAACACCCATCCTTCTCAAACTCTTCCAAAAAATTGCAGAGGAAGGAACACTCCCCAACTCATTCTACGAGGCCACCATCACCCTGACACCAAAACAAGACAAAGATACTATAAAGAGAGAAAATTACAGACCAATACCACTGATGAATATAGAGGCAAAAATCCTCAACAAAACAGCAAACAGCATCCGACAACACATTAAAAGGATCATACACCACGATCAAGTGGGATTTACCCCAGGGATGCAAGGATTCTTCAATATATGCAAATCAATCAATGTGATACACCATATTAACAAATTGAAGGAGAAAAACCATATGATCATTTCAATAGATGCAGCAAAAGCTTTTGACAAAATTCAACACCCATTTATGATAAAAACTCTCCAGAAAGTGGGCATAGAGGGACCCTACCTCAACATAATAAAGGCCATACACGACAAACCCACAGCAAACATCCTTCTTAATGGTGGAAAACTGAAAGCATTTCCTCTAAGATCAGGAACAAGACAAGGATGTCCACTCTCACCACTATTACTCAACATAGTTTTGGAAGTCCTGCCACGGCAATCAGAGAAGAAAAAGAAATACAAATTGGAAAAGAAGAAGTAAAACTGTTACTGTTTGCAGATGACATGATACCATACATAGATAATCCTAAAGATGCCACCAGCAACCTACTAGAGCTAATCAATGAATTTAGTAAGGTTGCAGGATACAAAATTAATGCACAGAAATCTCTTGCATTCCTATAAACTAACAACGAAAGATCAGAAAGAGAAATTAAGGAAACAATCCCATTCACCACTGCAACAAAAAGAATACAATACCTAGGAATAAACCTACCTAAGGAGGTAAAAGACCTGTACTCAGAAAACTATAAGACACTGATGAAAGAAATCAAAGATGACACAAACAGATGGAGAGATATACCATGTTCTTGGATTGGAAGAATCAATATTGTGAAAATGACTATACTACCCAAAACAATCTACAGATTCAATGCAATCCTTATCAAATTACCAATGGCAATTTTTACAGAACTAGAACAAAAAAATCTTAAAATTTGTATGGAGACACAAAAGACCCCGAATAGCCAAAGCAATCTTGAGAGAGAGAGAAAAAAAAAAAAAGGAGCTGGAGGAATCAGACTCCCTGACTTCAGACTATACTACAGAGCTACAGTAATCAAGACAATGTGGTACTGGCACAAAAACAGAAATAGAGATCAATGGAACAGGATAGAAAGCCCAGAGATAAACCTACGCACCTATGGTCAACTAATCTATGACAAAGGAGGCAAGGATATACAATGGAGAAAAGACAGTCTCTTCAATAAGTGGTTCTGGGAAAACTGAACAGCTACATGTAAAAGAATGAAATTAGAACACTCCCTAACACCATACACAAAAACAAACTCAAAATGGATTAGAGACCTAAATGTAAGACCGGACACTATAAAACTCAGAGGAAAACGTAGGAAGAACACTCTTTGACATAAATCACAGCAAGATCTTTTTTGACCCACCTCTTAGTGATATGGAAATAAAAACAAAAATAAACATATGGGACCTAATGAAAGTTAAAAGCTTTTGCACAGCAAAGGAAGCTATAAACAAGACGAAAAGACAACCCTTAGAATGGGAGAAAATATTTGCAGATGAAGCAAATGACAAAGGATTAATCTCCAAAATATAAAAACAGATCATGTAGCTCAATATCAAAAAAACAAACAATGCAATCAAAAAATGGGCAGGAGACCTAAACAGACATTTCTCCAAAGAAGACATACAGAGGGCCAAGAGGCACATGAAAAGCTGCTCAACATCACTAATTATTAGAGAAATGCAAACCAAAACTACAATGAGGTATCACCTCACACTGGTTAGAATGGGCATCATCACAAAATCTACAAACAATAAATGCTGGAGAGGGTGTGGAGAAAAGGGAACCCTCTTGCACTGTTGGTGGGAATGTAAATTGATACAGCCACTATGGAGAACAGATGGAGGTTCCTTTAAAAACTAAAAATAGATTACCATATGACCCAGCAATCCCACTACTGGGCATATACCCAGAGAAAACCATAATTCAAAAAGACACATGCACCCCAATGTTCATTGCAGCACTATTTACAGGTCATGGAAGCAACCTAAATGTCCATTGACAGATGAATGGATAAAGAAGATATGGTACATATATACCACGGACTATTACTCAGTCATAAAAAGGAATGAAATTGGGTCATTTGTAGAGATGTGGATGGACCTAGAGACTGTCATACCGAGTGAAGTAAGTCAGAAAGAGAAAAACAAATACCGTATATTATCGCATCTATGTGGAATCCAGAAAAATGGTACAGATGAACCAGTTTGCAAGGCAGAAATAGAGACACAGATGTAGAGAACAAACGTATGGACACCAAGGTGGGAAAGTGGGGGGTGGTGGTGGTGGTGTGATGAGTTGGGAGATTGGGATTGACATATATACACTAATATGTATAAAATAGATAACTAATAAGAACCTGCTGTATAAAAAAATAAAATAAAATTCAAAAGAATACCTTCACAGCAACACCAATATTACTGTTTGAATAAACAGCTAGGGTCTATAGCCTAGCCAAGTTGATAGCTGATGAAACTGACTGTCATAACATGTTAAAATTGGTAAGATGAAGATAAAGCAGTGGTTAGAGGGAAATTTAGAGCTTTAAGTGCTTACATTAGAAAAGAAATTCCAAAATCAACTATCTAAGCTTCCAGAATAAGAAGCTAAAAAAACAACAACAACAACAACAAAGAACAGAAAAGAAGAAGAAAAAGGAGAAGAGAAGAATGAGGAGATTAAATAGAAAGTAAGTAGAGAGAAGGAAGCTGGAGGACTACTTGATTTCAAGACTATTATTTATTATAGATCATGTAAATAGATATCTCAAAGACTTTTAATGACATATGTTGTGCCAATTTGGAAAATTCTCAGCTCCAACTTCTCCTTGCTTACCATGCTCCAGATACAACGTTCACAGAAGTTGAAAGCTGGATGTACCCTTGAAGGTAGAAGGCAGTTCAATTCCTTCGTTTTCAAGAAAAGAATACCCAAGGTGAAACAGCTGGGAAAAAGTTGTGCAAGGACTAGCATGCTGGTTTCCAAGACCCCTTCCCAGAGCTCTTCCCACTGCAATATACTGTCTCCCAGTTGCCTTACATGTCATTAAAAATCTGCCACATCTAGGCCACTACCCTGCAGTAACCATTCGGAAAACATATCACCATACCTATCTGCTTATTTTCTTTCACTTCTTAAATTTATCCACAGGCCAGCACATAAAGCACCTCTATGTGAATTCCCTCTGGGAAACCCACTAGGAAATAAACACCTTTTCTCAGCTGAAAGATTAGAAAAAGGCACCCAATTTCTTGGGGCTGATGTGGCCCCCTCACCAGTACACAAGGCTTTGAGTGGAGCTCTAGCTAGATTTCAGCCGATGCTCACACTCCATGGCTGAGCCCCCCTTTTCAGGTTACAATGGGCACAACTGTCTTCAGCAGCCCTGCTTATCAATCATTTGCTATGTTGTCAAATGCACAAACCCAAGTAATGTCACTCCATAAAAATACTCCCTTCATAAATGAGTCTAATGTATATAAAAACAAACTTTAAAAGCCACATCTTAAAACTCTTAAGCTGTATCTTAAAACTCTTGGCATACTAAAGTACTAATATTATAAATATTCAAGGAGAACCTCAATGTTAAGAGTAGACAGAAAAAGTTTATTACCAATACTTCATTTTAAAAAGTGACATGTCACAGCTCTTAAGCTGTGACAAAGTGAGAGAGTGGCATGGACATATATACACTACCAAACGTAAAATAGATAGCTACTGGGAAGCAGCCGCATAGCACAGGGAGATCAGCTCGGTGCTCTGTGATCACCTAGAGGGGTGGGATAGGGAGGGTGGGAGGGAGGGAGATGCAAGAGGGAAGAGATATGGGAACATATGTATAACTGATTCACTTTGTTATAAAGCAGAAACTAACACACCATTGTAAAGCAATTAAACTCCAATAAAGATGTTAAAAAATAAATAAATAAATAAATAAAATGATAAAAAAAAAAAAAGACATATGCAAGGATTTTACTGAGCCCACCAATTCCCAAGCTCAATTGAGGATCTATAACTAGGTTAAACAAAGAAAATATGGTGTAAAAAATAAAGGATCATAAGAATTTAAATAAAAATTAAATTACTGCTTTAAAAAAAAAGTGACATTTTATGTTTGTGTTGTTTAGTAAGATTTGAAGTGTTTCTGTAAGTGCTGTATTAAAAAATCACATAGAAGGAAAAAATAAAGCAACATGTTTTCCTAAGCAATAAATGTCATCGTTGAATTTTCAGCACGGACATTTATCATCCTAAAATAAAACAGTTGCATACACTAGCTAAAGTTAGAATTTTATCTTGTAAATTTGTTTCCTTAAGTGAACATGCCCATAATCACATTTGTAGACACATGCTATTTTTGTTTTATGAAGTTGTCATTAAGTTTTTATTATAAACAGGATGTTCTCAAAAATAATACTTCCATTTTTTATAAACATTCAAAATGAAACAAAAGAAAGAAAAAATAGTAATTAACAATTTCAGTAAAATGCATTATCTTAGAAAAAGATTTCTTTTACTAGCAAAGTTACTCCTACAATCTACTTACTCCAGTTTAGGTTCTGGCTGCTGGCAATATAAACCTGCCTTAAAACACACCTTCAGGAAAACTAATTAACCTCATCTGACTTAACAATATTTTACTTGAGATTTCCTATGTATTTAGAGTACTCAGTCTGTCTACGCCATTTGGTACTTTTTAATGTATTACTTTCTTAAGTAATTTCATGTGCTCATGGTTTACAGAGCATGATTTAGGCATTAATCGCATCTGATGCAGACAGGGTACATTCTCTGTAGCTAACAGAGGGATGTGGGAGGTCAGATAACCAGATGTTTACGAAGAACAGCAGTGATTCATTTTCTTTCTAGGTAGGCTTGGCTTGTCTCTCTACCTTGTTCCCATGTTTTGGGTTCATCTCTTCTACTTTGTTGGTGTCATACCCCTTAGAAACATACATCCCCTTAAATACTACTGTGGTTGCCATATATGCTTAATAATTATTGTCAATTACCTGACAAATTAATTTTTCATTTTATTTTAAAATGTGCCATGGTTGGAAGGAGTACCAGAATGTGAGCTGCCCTATGGTTGTTAAAGAGAGGGTTGGATTGTGAAGTAGCAAAGGCACTTTAAACTCTATAATCATGGGCCATCAATGGCATCATGTTTTAAAGGTTGTCTCACATGCATTATTTCATTTGATCTGACCACAATCCTACTGAGATAGGGAGGACAGGTATTAGTCACATTTTACAGATGAGGAAACAGATTCAGAAATGTTGACTTGTTCATATCTTATTTAGAGTAAACAATGCTGGGATCACACTCAGTCTTTATAGATCACAGTTGTCATTAAATTTAAGTAACTTGAATTATACAAATAAAATTTTTAGCATAGTACTAGAGATAAATTTGTTTTTATCTTGCCATTAGGTAGATTCATTTCTCTCCTTAAACTACCACCTCATTAACTACAGGCATTCATTTTCAAATGATAAAAAGTAAAATAAACATAACTACCTGCTATAGTAATCTCACCAAACCCTCCTACCCATACTGCTCCTTTCCAAAAATGTAGAAATCCAATATTCACCCACCCTTGAATCTTTTAAACTGATTTACTCTAGTTGAAGAAAAGAGGTTGATCTATGCTTATTTGTACACTTGAATTAACACAAAAATCAAGCAAAATGAGTTATATTTCTACTTTACTATCCTGGAAGGTACCTCAGGATCTGGTCCCAAACTATCTTTCCAGCTTTATTTCCAACTATATCCTCTCCTCTAGTCACAACAGATTGTTCCTCAAATATACTCTGTACTTTTCTCAGTTTCCTCTACTGGAAATACCCTTTCCCACCCATTTCCTCTTATTCAAACTCTAGCCCTTCTTCAGGGACTGGTATTAATGCTATCTACTTTGCATACATGCAGACTTCCTGATCCCTAAAGTCAAAATTAATCTCTCCCTCCTCCATGAAGCTACTGTACTTTCTCTGAACCTCTGTTTCATATTGAGTTCATCCTGTTCTGTAGTTCATGGCTATGTATCTGCCTCAGCAGAAAGCTTTTTTGTGGCAAGGGAGTATCGTTCTTTATATCTGCCACATGCATACTGTAGATGTTTGAAAAAATGTTTACTGAATGCAAATTACCTCGCAAACAGAACACTGTCTTAGTTCAAGCTTTCATATCTTATCTGGACTTGGACTAGTAAAGCAGTCTCCTGGTCAGTTTCCTCAACCTCTAATTTGGCTCTCTCCAGTTTATTTTCCATATTACTAACACAGTGATCCTTCTGAGACAAAAACCTGATCCAAATAAACCCTTTCCAATTTTACTTTATATTGTTCTCCACCATCTAAAGGAGAGTCCAGTTTCTCAATGTGCCATACCTAGCCCATCTTGATCTGGCCCTAGTCTACTTCTCTAATACTCTGTACCATTAATTCATGCAGATGTGCATCCATGTTTACTCAAGTTCCCACAGTTATCAGGATATCAAACTCTCACCTATCCCCTTGCATGAACACCTGCATCCTTGGTCCACCATTCTAATAGCTCATTCTTTGCGCCTCATCTCAGGGGAGGTATAATATGGCAGTTGAGTCAAACATACCTGTGTTTAAATCCTAGATTGTCCGTTACTTGGAGAGTAGTTCTGAGTAAGTTAAATTTTGCAAATACAATTGAGGGAAGATTGGAAAGCTCTCTAGCTTCACCATTCTTCCCCTGCTCTCTTCGCAATACCACTCTGCTCTAGTGGTTAGGTGGACAACTTCAACATTTTGTGTAAAATACAAAAATAAGAGCCAGCATTAGAATCTAAGCTCTAGGTTCCCTGTCAGTAGAAGTAATTAATTAAAGTTCCAGATTTAAAAACAAATAAGCTGTAATCTTTGTTTTCTTCTAGCTCCTTATTCACTATATACTAAAATGTGAAGTAACAATACAGAGAAAATTTTAAATACTTTTTTGCTTATAATAGTTGTCTATCTCACCAAGGATATACATATAGCATATTTTCATATATTGTTGCCTCATACGTCTTTGGTGAAATCTGTTCAGATCTTTTGTCCATTTCTTAAATTGCTTTGTTTGCTTTCTTATTGTTGAGTTTTAAGAGTTCTTTATATATTTTGGATACAAGTCTTTTATCAGATATGTGATTTGCAAATATTGCTTCCCAGTCTGTGACTTGTCTTTTCATCCCCTTAACAGTATTTTCTGCAGAGCCAAAGTTTTAAAATCTGTCAGTGTACTTCATGCTTTTTGTGTCTAAAAACTCATTATCAAACCCAAGTTCATATGGATTTTTCTCCTATGGTTTCTTTTAGAAGCTTAGAAGTTTTACATTTAGATTTTTGATTCATTTTGAGTTAATTTTTATTTAAATGTGAGGTATGTGTCAAGGTTCATTTCTGGGGCACATAGAACTCTATTCTAGTACCATTTGTTGAAAAGACTAGCATTTCTCAATCAAATTGTCTTTGCACTTTTGTCAAAAATCAGTTGACTGTATTTGTGTGAGTCTATTTCTGGGCTCTGTATTCTGTTCTATCAATCTATCTCTCTAGCCATCTATTATTTTTTCCTCTTTAAGATTTAATAGGTATGTAATGCTTTAGATTTGGCAAACAGCATATACTTAAGTACCCCTTCTAGTTCAAGGTATCATAGCTCTATACATGAATTTCTTTCTGTCAAAAGAATTGAAAATGGAACTCTAACAACAATGAAAAAAAGTTACCTTAAGCAGAACTTGACTAACGTGAAGCAGAAAAAGAATGCTGTAGCATGCAATAATATACTAAGGCTAGGCAATTGCTCTGCCTAGAAACTGGGAGTTTTTCAACCTTAAAGAGCCCAGATGAGGTAAATCCCTTTGGCATAATCTATTTCCATATCAGATTTATAGCTTTATTGCTTTTTAATTGTTTGCATTTTGTTTTAACCTGGTTTAGGTGCCAGGTGTTCATCTATACTAAACTTCAACAGTTATAGTGTTTTAAAAAAGAACAATTCAAAAATACATACAGTATGAACTTACAAACATTCTTAAAATGTTACTTCAAAAACTTTTTAAAAGGACAAACTGAAATTAATTTTCTCATATGCAAATATGCCTTATATGCTTTTTTGGTGGAATAAACAGTGATTTATCAGTATTTTATGAAAAGTACCTTGAGTTAGTAGGAGCTTTTATACATGTAAAAGGCTATTACCTTAAACTCCATGAATTAAGGTAATTCAAACATTTCTCCATTTTATGGCCCTAGCACCAAAGACCCTAAGCAGTGATGCTGCAATTGAACCATCCTTAGGTTGTAGTCCCCCTCTGGAGGCCAGGGCCCTAGGTGTTTAATTTTTGTTGAAGGCTGTGTGTAAGTACTATAACAGGTGTTACGTTCCTTTCTTCCTAGTGAAAACTGTTGCTATTCAGTGGCACAGCTTAGAAACAAGGCTAGCTTGGCTAGGAGAAGGGACCTTCTCACTTTGTCTCCCTAGAGTAGAGTAATCATTGTCTTCTGCAAACATCTAAGCCTAACATTGAAAAAGACAGATCATCTAGATTCAAACTTGCTTTTTAACCTTTTTACCTTTATTCATCTATACTTTCAACATATAGGAAAACATTAAGTAACGTATTTTTATCACTAATTAATTTACTACAAAACTATTAGCAAAGACTGTTAAATATCTACCAAAATGTAAACACATTTTGCTCCAAGATTCATTGCATACCACACAGCATAGGCTAAAACAATAAAAGGTACAAATCATAATTTTTAAAACTTCACTAGGATACTGATAAATCCTACCTAAGAGTGTAATGATGAGCATAAAGTCAAATAATTAAGACTGGTGATAACTTTGCAATGTTATCCTGGCCTTCAATTTCTGGGCTACTCTCCAGCAGCATCAGGATTAGACATTCTCACCTTTTATCACAGGTCAGCTATATATCTTTTTTTCTACCTGACTAGGCAAGTGCATACAAACTGCACCTAAAACTGAATCTTACCAAAGAGCAGCAAGGACATAAAATACGATGACTGTAACACTCAAGTCTTTGTCTGAGGCTTACATGATATCTTTCTAAACTCTCTGAAGTCAAGCCAAGGGTTTTTCTTTTTAACTCCCTTACATAAAGCCCGTCTTTAAGACATTTCAAGTTACTGTCAATATTGCAAACAAATAAGCATATCCAGAAATTTTCTATTAATTTGTAATGATTAATAAAATTTAAAAAGTAAATGCTTATCTAAAAGGAAAAAGAAATTGGCAAGAAGTCATTATATAACTTTTGAAGTTAAGAAGACATTTTCTTAGAATCAAGGAAATCAAATATACAGCAAAGAACAAATCTAACTTCCTATCTGCTGAGTACATATATACCTTTGATCTAATGAATTTCTAGAACAAATTTAAAACACGAAAAGAAATAATTCAGTACTTAAGCTCACATGCCAATTAATAACTGCCTTTGACTATAAGAAAAGTACTTTTCAGTAGGAACAGAATCCTATCCATTATCATATAATAAATTTGAGGCTGTTTAAAAACAAGTTAATTCTTAAAGAAGCAGCTAAATCAACAATATAAATTTTAAAATGGAAAGCAAACTACGTTGACATCACAAAATTTGCAACTAGCAATACTAGAAAAATGTATTAAGGACCTTTAACAAAAAAAATTGAGTAGAAGATAATAAATATAAGGAAGGCTTATATTCATTTCCTCTCTGCCCACATTCCCACCTGAAAGAACTTACCCTACTCACAGCCCTGGAAGAAATAGGCTTATTGTTTTTATTGGCTTACTGAAAAATAAATCAAATATAAAATTACATTAAAAATCTAGTAAGCCACTGAAGCTATACTTCAAAGTAATAATGGAAAACTTATTTAAGGTTTAACACTCACATAGGTGCACTTAAATAGTATGCACATTGAAATCAATATAAATGTACCCTTATATTGAATGAACTGATACACATGGTATAGCAATATCTAAATAATAATAAAAACTAAGGAGGAAGGAGACATCAAATATTACTAACATATCAAAATTGGCAAAAAGGTAGGAAAGAAATGTAGTGAATTCTATGAGATTCTTCTTCAAAGTAGGTCATTACCGAATAGTTTATATTGTGTCTACTTTTAAAAAGACAAGCTTAAATAAAGGCAAAGATGCAACAAGGCTAAAAAAATAGAACAAAGTCCACTTGTTTAGAAGATTAATGTTGATGAAACAATATATCAGTCATTCTTAAAAAGTTGTAGAACTTGTAGAAAAAGTGATTTTTGGCTAGGAAAAGAGACCCTCTAACTTTGCCTCCCTAGAGTACAGTGACCGTTGTCTTCTACAAACATCTGAGCCTGAAAAGGACACATAATCTAGTTCCAAACTTGCTTTTTAAACTTATTTACCTTTATTCACCTATGTTCCCAACAGTAGGAAAAGGTTAAGTAACGTGTATTTTCATCACTAATTAACTGGCTTCAAAAAATGAGCAAATCACGTTAGACCTACTGAATGAGATTTCCCCCCACCCCGCCCAGAGGGGAGTAGTCCTAGCATATGCATTTTGTAAAAGCCAAACAAATTTTTAAAATTTGTCCCCAGGTCATTTGGATATGTACCCTTGGTAGGGATGAAGGCAGTTATTTTAAGTAGTGTGGTAGCCTCTCTGATAAAATGATACCTGAATAAGGAATTGAATGAAGAGAAGGAATGGTTACTAAGAATATCTCAGAGAAGAACGTTTCAAGCTGAGGTAACCCCAAGTGCAGAGGCCTGAAAGATGAATGATCTTCATATGTCTGTGGAACAGCAAGAAGAACAATATGCCTGGTGTGAAGTGAGCCACAGGAGTAAGGTGGATAACAGCTTGGCCAAAATGTGTAAGAAAGTGAGGACCAGAGCAGAGAGAGGAGGGGTTGCCTTTGCTAAAAGAATATGGATTCAGATGCAGATGAGTAGATTTGGTGGTGGGAAAATGAGGAAGTTCTCCTGCTACTTCTGTTTCTGTAATGAATTAATAAGGAGCAAAATGATCAGCCAAAAGTGAGAAGAGGGGTGGATATGTTGGGTGCTATTAATTCAGATGATTCTCTTCCAGGAACAATGAGAAAACCAGCTAAGAAAGCTATTTGAAATAATGAAGAAGCTATTCATTTCCTCCCTGCCCACATTCCCACCTTAGAGAACCTACCCTACTCACAGCCCTGGAAGAAACAACCTTATACTATCAGTTAGGTTTAGGATCTGCCACACTTAACAGAAACCCCAAATAATGTGGCTTCAACAATCTTAAGATTATTTTATTTCACATAGAAAAAATCCTAGATAGGCAATCCAAGTGGGAATTGTAATTCCATGAAGTCTTCAAAGACCCAGGCTCCTTCAACCGCTCCATTCTGCCATCCATAGCTCCAACCTGTGTGCCAGGCTGATAGCAGGAGGAAGGGATGAAGGAGGGTCCTAGCCTCTTCCTTCTTTCCTTTATAAAAAGACTGCCTGGGGGCTTCCCTGGTGGCGCAGTGGTTAAGAATCTGCCTGCCAATGCAGGGGACACGGGTTCGTGCCCCGGTCCGGGAGGATCCCACATGCCACGGAGCAACTAGGCCCGTGAGCCATGACTACTGAGCCCGCGCGTCTGGAGCCTGTGCTCCGCAATGGGAGAAGCAGCGACAGTGAGAGGCCCGCGCACCGTGATGAAGAGTGGCCGCCGCTCTCCGGAACTGGAGAAAGCCCTCGCATAGAAACGAAGACCCAACACACCCAAAAATAAATAACTAAATAAATTTATTAAAAAAAAAAAAAAAAAAAAGACTGCCTGAAAGTCTGACACACTTCTGTTTTATCTCACTAGCCAAAACGTGGTCACAAGGCCATCCTTAGCTACAAAGGAGACTGGTGAATGTCTTTTAGCTAGGCAGCCACGAATCCAGCTAAAAATTTGGGTTCTCCTTACTAAATAAGAAGGGAAGGATAGATGATAGAGGGCCTATTTATTTCTGTCACACCCACATATCTCATGGCTTTTAACTCCCCCTCTGCTACCATTATCCTCTCCAATAACAAGACTGAATGGACACCTATCCCAAGCCAAGCCAATAAGATTCTCTCTACCAAGAATTTGGGACACAGAAAGCAAGTCAATTTACTTCTGAAGAGCTGAAGTGCAAGAGGGAACAGACTAGAGCCTTACAGAGAAAACACAAGATTAGAGAAGATAAGGGAACAAATGAACAAAGGCAAGCAGAGATTTGAGGCTGCAGAAGGAGAGAGAAAATATAAGTTTCTGACAACTTCCTCTCCTGTGAGGACTGTGTGCAATTCTTTTATCTGGATTCTGCACAACTCCTCTATTCCCTTACATAGAAATCCCTTTACTTGAGATAATTTGACGTAATTTATGATTTAATGTTATGCGCATAATGTTACGTTTCTGCATCTTCTATGAAACTTGTAGAAGACAATCATTATGTTCTTCTCCGCCCCTTGTGTAAAGACTGATAAGATAGAATTTCCTTTAGAATTTTATACTTTTTAGAAGACTGAAATAATTAGGAATTGATACCTTTCTTGTTAAAATTCAGATAATGGCAATTATGTAATCCTTATTACGTCTCTTTTGTCTTGTCTGCCAGGAAGATGATGAATAAATTTATTACACAGTCACAGGTACTTATAGCAATTCCTGGCTAAAGCACAGAGACTGTAGTAGATTGCATTACTATTTCTAAGCTCTCAGTGAAAGGTTTATACTTCATCATATGGACATCAGGCTTGGCCATATCATTTGCTCTGGCCAGTGAAATGGTGAAGTGATTATGCCACTTCTAAGCAGAAGCTTTAAGAACTAGCCTATGATTCATCATCACTCGTTTCCCTCTGCCATGCCTCTCAGAAAGAGGCTGTCCCTTCATCCTCAGCCCTTGAATGAAGATGATACGGAGCAGATGCACAGATCCCACCAGGATGTAGCCAGAGCAAGAAAACAAACACTAGTTTTAAACCACTGAGATATGGGGATTGTTTGTTACCATAGCATAACCTAACCTAAGTTGACTTATAAAGGGAGCATTAAATAAGAAACAATTCAGGATGTACGTTTATGTGTCAGGACGTCGATGTAAAACAGAAAGGACTAACAGGACAAAAATGTATGACGTAAGCACTAGGACCTTCCAGGGTTCCTATCTCAATGGTTATAACCACCACTTGGCCAGTTATCTAAGCCACAAAACAGAGTCATCTGGAATATAATTTTTTCCTTCAGGTCTCCTACATCCAATCTATTACCCCCTTAATATCTCTCGAATCCATCCCCACAGATACTACCTTAGTTAGTTAGATCCTTATTACCTCTCCCTTGGACTAATCTAATAATCCACTAATTTGTCTTTCTGCTTCAGTCTCCTTCCTCTAATCCACCCCCTACATTTATATAGAGTAATACATATTCCTAAAATGATGTTATACCTTGGCCAGAAACATTCCACATGAGACTTACACTTTAGCTGGACACGTATGGGTTGGCCCTGGCCAACCCCTCTCTAGGCTCCGTAGAGGTGTCAGACCATTGCAGGTTCAGGTACAGGCTTTGCCACTTTTGGACCATAAGCCACTTATCCTCTTCAAATCCAGTTTGTTTGTTTTTTTTCATTTGTAAAATGAGAATCATAATATAAACTGTAACTTGTAGCTTTGTTCTAGGGGTTAAATTAGAGAAATAAACTGCCTTGGCAAAATTTATTGCCTGGTCACAATGCAGAAGAACAATAAATACTTGTGGAATAAGAGAACAACTCTCTGGCTAGATCACCTATGAACACTTCACAGCCCTTATTTGCTTATACAACTGTCCCCCTTTACTAGAAACTAAGCAACTTGAGAAGAGGCTGAGCCTTTCTCATCTGAGCATCCTGGGACCTAGCACAGTGCCTGGTACAAAGGAGGAATTCAATTAATGTGCAAAAGCTAAGTGATCCCTGAAATAAAATCCCTGAACAGTTAGAGAAGGGAACAGAAAGAAAGGCTAGAGTCAGACAGAGTACAATCACTAATAACTATAAATCTTCCTCAGGCCCTTGTGTAACTTCATATGCTTTTAACTTTGTGCTAAACAAGAACTTGGTATCTTGGGTGGCTATTCTCTTCTGTATTTTACCCAAAGTATACGTGCCAATTTAATTTACAGGTGAATTCACAATATACAGATAAGGAAGGCAGGAAAGCAATGAATGTTTCAAAACTCTTCAGTGTGACTATATTTGTTCCAGGGCAGAGAACATTTCCTCAAATGCTGAATAACTTAAAGAATGTTTTTCTGCACATAATCTCAATATTACATTTCAAATGTATAATTCCGTTGCCTATAAACAACTGATACTGCAAGGTCAGTAGAATGTAACTCTCAAGGGTAACACAAATCAATACACTCTAAAGAGATGCAAACAGCTCTTCTCCCTTTTGACAGGAGAACCTCCCCCACGTATGTATTTCACTGCTTCCTGCCTGCCAAACAAAATCTAATTGTGAAAACAGTAGGGTTGTTGTATTTCCTAAGTATATAACTGAAGTTCAAGGATTTTTTTGTTTGTTTTATTTTGAAAGTGATTCCTTGGATATGGATTAAGGTTCTCAATGAACTAACTGGACATTTTTAAAGTGGTATTTTATTTCAAACAGCCCAAGAAACAGTTTTACCCAGAACATCCAAAAATTCTTGCTATAAATACCTAAAAAGAAGAAAAATGGAAGCTTGCCAGAAATGCCAGATGATGGTGTGGTTTATATTATAATTGTTACTATTCCAAAATTTTAAACATAACAGGTAAAGACAACAGGATAAACCATCTAGTCTACATTGGGAGATTATGCAACATTAATTTAAAGGACTTGAGAATGCTAAAATGTTATCTCTTTTAAATAGTGGTTCCAAAAAATGGCTTATCGTACTAGCATTAGGATGAAACTTATGAGATTGCTGTATTTGACTATTCTTGATCTACAAAAATGGCAATTTTATATTCATCCCTTTTTAAACCTGGTATTTTAATCTTGTCCTGAAAGATACATTGCCTACTTATCATCTATAATATTTTGCATGCACTTCTATTAGAGCACATGCCATACTGAATTGTAATTAATTGTTTATAATTCTTATGCTATATTGTGAACATTTGTGGGCAGAAACCATTTCTCCTTTTTTTCATGTTCCTGGAGCCCGGCACTGTCTGGCATATAGCAGTTCTTGCCCAGTAACTGACAGTAAGAGTAACACGTATTTGAGAATAGAATGATAGGTTAAGAAAGAACATATAAAAAAGAACTGTCAAGTTCTAGTAAAAGTTAGTATGCAAACTAACTGCTACCAGACTGCTCCAAAGCTTAATATCTGCTGTTAAACCCAAATATTTCCTGAAAATACAGTATTTAGACCACTACTACTCTATACGAAAGAAATAATACCTGCAAATTTTCAGAGACCACTTACGCAATGTATAGATCTCGCATTTCTTTCTCTTCCTCTTTTTTTTACTGTCTGCTTCAGTTCAATACCTTGGGGCAACAGAAGGTGAAAGGAAGCAAAAATGCTCTGACTGGTTAATTTCATTCCTTGCTTGTAAAAGTTCTGAGGAAAGAGGGGGACTTCTTAGAGATGATGATTCTAATGATTTAAATAGGGTTTTAGAATGCCTGTGGACTTCAGCCTTTGTTATTGTACTATCTTTTAAATTTTGTACTATCATTTTTATATGTGTACTATCTTTTAAACTTCTCAAACTTAAATATGACACTATGTTTTTGAATTTGCTAAAGCAAACCAAGTTTATGTACTAAAGACATCTATGTACTTCCTAAAGTCTGATCATAAAGTAAGAGAAACCAGAATACAAAGTATATTAAGACTCAAAAAATTCCCTAATGCTGAGAGAAAGCTTAATTAATATTTTTGAGAAGGCTAGAAATATTGGGGGAAAAAAAGTATTTAAAGTTCCATAAGAAAACGTGGTCACATATTACAAATTCAACAAAAGGAGACTTGAAAGATTAAAATTAGCAGCAGCTCATTTGGGTGTTCACCCAGGCCAAAGGAGGTATTTCTGATTGTATTATCCCTTGCTTCATAATTTAAAGTTCAATCCAACTCATTAGAGTTCAAACTCAACTTCAATATTTATATTTAAATTTCTGATACTATCATATAAGATATTTCATATTCAGTCAACGTAACACAGCTCATGAGTAAAACACAAATTCTACTTGACTTTACCAAATAAGAGAGTTGTTTTATGAAATAGGAATAATGCCACAGTCAACTAAATATGACAGGTAAACAACACAGCTAATCAAACCAGAACCTGTTCAAACACCAAAACTAACATAGTCTAGTTAACCTTGAAGGACTACTACCAAAACTCATAATGGCGATTTCAGGGTATATGTCAAGATTTCTTTGATTTATATTTCATTTTGATGAAAATACTTTAGAAGAGTAATCACAATAAAATTAGAGATGACAGAAATTACACTATAAAAGACAGAATTTCCATAATGACTATAATCAGCACAACAAACCACTGATTTTTGACTCTCCAGTCTGCTTACTATATCTGATTTTACTGTTTAGCCATTTATTATAAATCTGTAAACAGATGCTAAAAACAAGTAGGGCAGACGACTCAATTTGGTTTATATGATTAACTTGCAGCAGGTGAGCTCCACCTGCAGGCAAAGAAAAGATTCTTTAGAATAAGTTTTAAAACAGGACTTTCCAAAGACAGGCTGTAACTACCGCCTTTCAGTTAACCTTGAGTGCACATGAGAATAACCCGTGCTTTTTAAAACTTCTCATGGTCGAAAAATTCTGATCGACTTGACCAGGGGTGGGGCTTGTAAGGTGACTCAAATATATGGAAAACACTGAGAGACACTGATTTGAATCTTTACCAGCACACATCTTGAAAAACATTAGGAAAACTCAAATATCATTTTGTTTCTTCTAAAATGACTTCTCACTATACTGACCCTTTCACCTTTTTCAGAGATTAAACTGAGTTCAACTGATATAAATGTCTTATCTCTGTTAGACTACAAAAAAGACCTGAGGTGACACTACAATTTTTTAAATCTACCTTTACATTATTCTGTGCCTCAGAAGTAATCAAGAGAGTGAGTGTTTGGTAGCGACTGGGGTTCTTAACCCTTAGCTGCACATTAGAATATCTGGAGAGATTTTACAAAGTATTATTGCCCTAAATTAATGTTATGTTCTTGGAAGTTAGAAAAGTGGTTACTATCAGGGGAGGAGGGGAGAAATAACCAGAATAGGGCAAGAGGGAGACTTGTGGGTAATGGCAATTTTCTGTTTCTTGATCTGGGTGATGGGTATAGGGGTGTATTTGGCTTGTAAAAATTCAGCAACCTGTGTATTTATTATATGTGCACTATGAAATATAGTTCATACAGATATAGTCTGTACATATACTATATTTCAATTGAAAGTTAAAAAGTAAAAATGCATGTGCCCAGGCTTCACTGCAGACCAAATGATTCAGAATCTTTGGGATTGGGACATGGGCATCAGTATTTTTTCTTTTCAACATTTCTCCAGTGAATCTAATGTGGAGTCAGGAGTGAAAACCATTCTTCTAATGAATCACAAATGTATTCACTCATTTATTCGCCCACTCATTACACAAACTTTAATGACCAATTACCACGTGCTTATTATACAAGACTTGGAGGATGTAAGACAGTCTCTGAAGGAGCTCATTATAGGCAACGGATAGTAGGCAAAGCAATAAATCTCATGTGATACATACAAGCAAGTTACTTATAAGATCTGGAGGAGAAAGTGATTTGTCAAAGAAGGAGTCACTCTTTTTTTTTTGTTCATTCATTTATATAAACATCTGAGTACCTATGACGTTTGACCACAGGTAAATGGACACAATCTCTGCCTTTAAGAAAATTACAGTATAAGGGTACACAAGGAAGAAAAAAAATGTATAACTGGATGTCATAATATCACTGAAGTATGAGAAAGGTGCTATGGGAATACCCTGGGGAGTCAGAAGTTGCTGACCTTGGAGCTAAGATGATACAAACTTGAACTAGTCCAGTGGCACTGGTGGTAAAAATTAGTATTCTAGAGAAGTGCTTCTCAAACTTTAATGTACAAATCACCTGAGGATCCTATTAAAACACAGATTCTGATTCAGAAAGTGTGAGGTGGGGCCTGAGACTTGGCATTTCTAAAAAGATTCCAAGAGATGCTAATGCTATTGGTCCACAGGTCACAATTTAAGTAGCAGGTTCTTGAGGAAGATGGTTTACAAGAGGGAAAAGGCAAAAAATGCCAAATTCCACAGCAGAGATACCAGGAAAAACAAAAACTGGAAAGTAGCCGTTAGATTTGTCAAGTACATGGCCTTAGGGAGAGTAGTTTCAGGGGAGTGATGAGGGAAAAGCTAAATGATGTGTATTTAAAAATAAATGGGAACTAAGGTGGTGGGGACAGGAAATAATGAAGTGGTGTTTTTGTTTTCACTCTTGAATGCTGGAAGAGGCTTAAGTCTATCCACAAGCTGAAGGAAAGGAATGAGTGAAGAGAGAAAACTAAAGACAAAGTAAAGAGGATGGAATCATTTTGAATGGGTAGAGGGATTCCTCCCTTTAAAGCAGAAGAGAAGGAGATAAGAATTGGTCTGAATAGGTACAGCGAAAAGTGAAAAGAGTAAGAGTTGAAGAAGTTACTCTTGTTTCACAGAACAGGAAGCCAGGTGACCTAATGAGAGAGAGTGAACCTGAGGTTGAAGGGAAGCACTGGGGGCACAGCTGAGGCTGGACTTGTCCACGGCTGTGTGATTCTGCTCAGCAGCATTCAGTAGTCAAGGTACAGGCTTACAGAAAGTGGACTGGACAAGAAAGAGTGAGACTGATGCATTTAGAAAAGGAAGGAGGCAAGGGACAGAAATCCTCAAGAAATCAGAATAAGTACAATGAGAGAAAAGAAAGGAGAGAAGGTAAGAAGAGCTTTGGACTTTTTCCTCTTGAACCCCTAAGTACTTTTCAATAGAACAATTAGGGAAATAATCTACTCTATGTAAATCTGTTGAAAATTATATTGTTAAATATCATTCCCCAATTTAAATATTAAGTACTCAAGAAACCTGCTTGTAGGTTTACTATCCAAAGTGATAAGCAGCTTTAACAGATTCCAGATGTTTCTTTACAAATAGAAGCAATACCACAAATTTTCAGTAAAATCATACTTTGAATGGCTCCTTGCCTAAAAGGCTGGGAGGCTAGTCTAGTCCCTGATCCTACTGCTTGAATCAGAAAATGACTGAAGGATAATGGAGTACTTCAAGCACATACAGATGAACAGTTTGTATATACAAAGAGCACTGATTTCTTAATAGATAATGATTTCACACTGACATCCTATCTGGCTGGCAGGTATACCCATTATAATTCAACTTAGACTGAGCAGTGATTTTCCTTTAAATATAATTATCCTTTTTTACCACATTACAATTTTTTAAGACTCTTAGAAGTTTTTCTGTTTTTTTTTTTAACATAAAATTAACATGAGACAAACTATAGTGAAGCTGGTATAACTGACCGAAAACACTAATGATTTCAGACATTTGCTGAAATTTCTCTTATGATATCACTGAGATTAGGAGGGATAGACAGTATAAATCAGACTTGAAAAGACATTTAAGAGCGTTTTCAGGCCCATACATTTCTTAACCAGTTTAGACAAATTTTACTCAAATCTGAGGTTGTCTCTTTTTGTTCCATACAATTGCTTTACTGCTTTTGTTGGTTTTAAACAAATACAACCTTCCACATCTAGCTAATATATTGTTTGTCCCAAATATAAAAACAATTTAGAGGTTTTTAAAGAAGAGATCAGAGAGAAATGAACTGGAATTTGACTCGCATGACCATTGCTGTAAATAAAATTGGTCTATTTTCTTTTAGGCCTCTGAATGGGCTAATTTAGCATGACTGGTATATATATCAAACATTATGAAAATAGTATTTTAGAAAGTAAGTTGAATAAAGGGCTCAATCTTAATTTAAAATTAAGTATAAAATGACAAAAACTCTGATACTTACCTAAATGGGAAGGAAATCCAAAAGAGGAGATATATGTATACGTATAGCTGATTCACTTTGGTGTACAGCAGAAACTAACACAACACTGTAAAGCAACTATACTCTAACAAAAATTAATTAAAAAACAAAAACAAAAGCAAAAACAAAACTCTGATACTTAGAAGCACAACGCTTGACTCACCTGCGGCTAACTGATTTCTTCTCCACTTCACTCTCTCCAGCTGTCTTAACATTTGCACTTGTGCCCTTTTTTAACTTTTTTGCAATTCTTTCTCTCATCAGGTCCTTTTCATCACCATCAACATATTCTTCATGCTCTGCACTTCCATATTCTCCATCCTGTAAAAATTGAAATGGAGTATTTGCTGGGCATTCCATTTTCTTCTTTCACTTCCAGAGGTCCATCTCAAACTCTCCTTGTTGCATTCTAGGCCAGGTTTATTTTTTGTTTCGAACTAGTGAGGGCTTGAAGAATCTGCTACAGGCGGGAATACCCGCTGGGATCTGCTCTAGGCCGGCTATGTAAGTACTGTATAGCCCAGTAAGTGTTGTTGCTCGATCCACACCCAGCTCCTCTGCACAGCAGACTATGCTCCCTCTGGATCACCCAGGATATTGTCTATCTACATTCCTATTCCTTCCCAGTAGGAAATGTGGTTTTTGGAGGCAGTTGGCCAGCATACTGACCTCACCCAGGGATTAATGCAAGTAAAAGAGGTGGAGGTAGAGAAACTGATATTTCTTCCTACAATCTAAGTCATAGCAATCACTACTCGGCTCAAAACCCTCCAGTGGATTCCCAACTCACTCAAACCCTACACAATCTGGACCTCCCTGACATAATCTCCTACAACTCCAGGCCAGCAACACTAGCCAACTTTGGAGTTGCTCTTCTTTCCAGCCTGAAACTCTCCTATTCCATGTATCTGCATTGCTGACTCTTGCATCTACTTCAGGTCTCTGCTCAAATGCTACCCTTTTGGTGACACTTTTCTTGATCCCCCAAATAAAATGTCAGAGCTGCCCACCCACCTCCAGTACTCTCTATTCCCCTTCCCTATTTTATTTTCCTCAAAACATTTATCACTCATCTGACATACTATACATTTTAATTATTTATATGATTATTGCCTCTCTCCCATAATCAGAGAAAGGAGTCCATTAGAACTAAAATTCTGGATTGTTTTGCTTATTGCTAGGTCTTCAACTTCCAGAATAGCTCCCAGCATCAAGAGAGCAAGCAATGGAGGGAGAAAGGAGGAGAGAGGGAGGGAAGAGGGTAGAGAAGGAGAAGGAAGAAACTACCCAAGTGGATCTTTTTCTCTTGTGATTCTCTAACCAGGTGAGTCATGGTGAGGCAGGATTCTTAACTTGAGGCTTGTGGACCTTGGAGCAGTGGTTCTCAAAGTCTAGTCCTCAGGCTATAAAACATGGATTGTCTCTAAAAATGTAAAATCCTAGCCCTCATCTCAGTATTACTGAACCAAATCTCTAGGGATGGAAATTGTGAGTGTTTTCAATGAGATGTTTAAGAAATTCTTTAGCCTTAAAACTTGATAACCACTGACCTAGGTCTTCCATGCTTGGTCCTCAGGAGATATAAAAAAAAAAATGCCCTGCAAATTCATAAAATTTTGTTTGTGGATATAATATATTTCCTGGGAAGAAGGTCTGCAGTCTTAGTGATTGCAAAGGATCTTGGGACACAAAACAGATTAAAGACCATACAGTGTCCTTAGATGACCTCACTCCCTCAAGACTATAAGAACATAATTTTACATTAGGCCTTGAGCCTATCTTCCAGATCCATATTAATGTTACATAGATGTCTCCAAGTTATCTGAATCTCAAAATGCACATTATTAAGCACGTTATTTTTCATTGTTCCCCCCACCTATCTCTTGTACCCATCTAACAAGTTGCCCAAATCAGAAACCTTGTGGTTGTCCTAGACTCCTCCTTCTCCCTCACCTCACAGTATGGAATCAGTCACCTCTTAGACCTCTTTCAAATCTGTCTCTCTCCCATGTCACACCTGTGGTCTTCTATCAAGCTCTCCTTCTGCCATAGCTTCCCAATAGGTCTCCTTGACTCCAGCCTATTTCTTCTAATTTGTCCTCTCTAATATTGCCAACAGTGATCTTCCTAAAATGCAAAGTTGACCATAGTACTCTTCCTTTTAACTAACACCCTTCAGCTGTTTCCAATTACTTTGAGGATGAAATTCAAACTTCTCCCCATAGCCCAGGAAGCTCTGTAATATTTGGCTTCTTCCTCCCACTCCAACCTCACCCACTCTCCCTCCTGTCATGATGCTCTGGTCACACTGGTTTGCTTTCAGCTCCTGGAACACATCAAACTCTCCTACTTCAGAGCCTTTTGTACATGTAGTTCCCTCTACCTTTAACACTCTTCTTCCCTGCTCCTCACAAGGCAGGTTCCTTCTCAAACTTTAATCTTAGCTTGTACTTCCTAAATAAGGTATACTCTCTCCTTGTTACCACGTGGTAGCATATGTGGTTCTCTGAGGAATCCCACCCTTCACCAGTTTCTTTTTTGATCTAGTTAACTCCTAATTCTCCTATAAGACACAACACAGCATCATCTCTTCCTGGAAGGTTTTCTTGACCAGGTTAGATAGCCATCCTTTCTCTATCATATATAGTCAGAGAAAATCCTCTCTTCTGACTATGGTAATAGATGAAGCTGTGTTCTTGCATGGACAGTTATGTACTTCCTTTATACAACGCACAGATCAATGGGTTTTTATATAAAGTGGCAAACGAATGACTTGAAAAACTTGATCTCTTATACATAAAGGAAACTCTGCCTTCTGTTTTATCAGCTTTAATAGCCAGTACAAGTAATGAAGCAAGGTCACTACAGTCTTGAGAGAGAATCTTCCAAAATGTGTGTATGAAGAAGGAAACTACCATAAATGACTGGTATCCAAGTATTTCCCATCCATCATGTAGGATGTCATGCATCAACATTTAAACTTTTATCATAACAAAATAAAATCAATGACATCTAAATTTTGAGTATTCATGTTATGTTACGTGACAGGGAGAAAAAACAGGCTAGAAATTCATATATAAGATTCTGATTTTGTAAGGAAACATACACATATTATGAAGGAAAATTCCAATATCAAAATAAATAATTTATTTTTAAACTCTTTTTCAAAATTTTACATATGTAATTATAAAAGGTAATACATATTACCTTTTAGGAAAAATAATTTAATCATTTGTAAAGATTTTGAATTTTCTATAAATTGTTCAACTATATTTATACTAAAATTAATACTCACATCATCTGAATCTCCTGCTGCATCCCCTTTTTCACTACAAAAAAATAAGGAAAACAAATTTTAGCTTCAAAATGAAACTAACAAAATTATTCAATTATCCAAAAATTTAGAATATTTTGCTGGGATTAATAGTTCAAAAACACTTCAACACAGGAATTTCAGAATGGCATTGTAGAGCAACTAGAAACATTCTAAAGGGAAGTTGTTTTTATACATAGAATAAAAGGTATGCTCCATTAGCACAAATACAAATTCACTAGAATTTTTTTTAAAAAGCAAACAACCAATAGTGTTATTTTCATGAACAAAAGGCTGCAGACAACAATTTCTTCTATTGGCTTGATGTATTCAGGCTGAAGAAGCCAAATCCTTCAAATAAAAGTATATTAAGAAAAGATTGTTTTAATATAGAATTTTTAAAAATGAGCTACAATAGTGAGTACAATAGTATTTTAGTCCCCTTTTGAGACACTGGCCCAGTGAATCATGTGCAATTATATTTAACACTAAGACATCTTCTCTTATCAAAGAGAAGCAACAAAAATTTTCTGATAACTCCTGAAATATGTAAGGAATAATACTCAGTGAACTGGCCCAAAATGTGGTGACTTCTTCAAAAAACCCTTCAAATCTGATTTGCTTACTCATGATTCTGAGACAAAAATTATGCAAGGAAAAAGTTAGCAAAGAAATTTTCAATTAAACATTAAATTGTTAAAGCAGACAGCTTCCTAGTATTCAAACTATCCCAAGATTTAAAAGTTTAACAGCTAATTTTAAATTTAATTAGTTCAGCAGAGGTTGATAGATAGCAAGGAGACTGAATGTGACTAGAGTGATTCTCTCCATTATGCTAGTAGCTCTACTACCCCCATTACCAAAATGCTTTAGTTTTTTGGTTGGGTTGACAAAATTTGACTTATGAGAACTGACGGTTTACTTACAAAGGAAGCAAGAAAATGATCTGAGCCAGAAAATAAGAACTTAGGATCACACTAGCACCATGCTAACCTTTCAACAGCTGGAACAGAGCTGAGATGTGGATCATCCTTAAGCAAGTCATGACTACTTTTGCTTTTTCCCTTCATGCTCTAGAAAGGAATGTATGATATAATCATGAGTGGAGAAAAAATAGTCTTCCAAAAGGACAAGTTAACACATTTACGTAAAAATCTAGTACTGATATAATGTGGTTAGCAAAAGATATATGTTCCTGAAAATTTGAGTATAAACAAAAGCTTTATAAATAGCAATCTTATTCTCCCATTGACTAAAAATATTTTAGAAACATCTTTCTTTCAAAAAGTGATATATCCTTAAAAATAAGTTTATTGATTACTATTTCCAAACACTAAAACCTCATTGTGATTTACCACTAAACTAATTAATTTTTGACCAATATATTAAAACTTAGAAGATAGATCACAAAAGTAATTTGAAATAAACACACACTATTATTCTTCAAATATACTGTCTATACTGCACAGAATCACTTTAAAAATGTACCCAAGCAACCAGATGAGAGCACCTACAAGGTGCTATTTAACATATGTAAAAAAGCCTTTTATGTATGACAATATTCATCAATGACCTAATATTTATTAAATACTTTAATTTCAAGGTTCATGTTCTCAATAAATTTATATTTTAGTAGGGAAACAAGACATAGTAAGATATAAGAAGTAGAACTATTAAAAAAACTACTACTACTATTATTCTAATTTATTAAATATATACTTTGTGTCAGGCACTGTGCTACAGTACAATATTCCCACCTTTCAATTCCTCCTGTCCCCAAATGAAAGTAAATAAGGTGGGTGTTATTAGCCCCATTTTACAGATGGAAAATAAAGACTTAGAGAGAATAGTGATTTACTAAAGGTCACAAAGCTAATGGTATAGGATCTAGGATTTAAATCCCAGTCTGTCTCACAATGATATAATAAATCCATTTTTCTTTTCCTAGAGGCCCCTATGGACCCAGAACAACTGGCCTGGTTTCAGAGCTGCAGACTATCCTACAGACTTCTCCACCACAAGGTATGAAAACTTCAAATTTATACCTTGTATCTCGAGGTGGAAAGCTGCTCACCATCCCCACCCCTCAACTAATCATGTAAGAGTGAACAGTATGAGGTTAGAGTTGACAGGAAGAAAGGATAATTTCTCTCTATTTTGAAGGAACATTTTATTTTGAAAAATTCATCACAAAATGTGTTAACTAAAATTTTTAAATGTCAGATACAGAGAGGTAAAAATACCTCTTTCTCTTTAGCCCCATTCTTGACTGTTTAACAGCTCTGGGAACAGACTTCTAAATTTGACAGGCTTTACTTTGAGGCAGATGTATACTTTCTGAAATTTATTTCCATGATGAAAATAATGGATTTTTAAATTTCTGTATTAACATGGAGTACTCCACATTTTCAAGACTTAATCAGTTTAAACATGCTTATAGTCTAGTTTCAAAAGGCAAAACAAAAACTTCTCTCAAACAGTTAATCTAAAGATACTATTATCTGTAATTTTAAAAAGTCGTAGAATCTGAATTATGCAATTAAAATATATTTCTAATTCCATAACCTTACACAAACCAAGGAGTAATAAAAAGACAAAACATCAAAGAATTACTTGATGTTTGTCTAACAATGAAAACTGTTCAAAAACCAGAAGATGGTATAGTAGAAAGAACACAGGAAAAGAAGATAAGAGTTGGACCAAATGAGTTTCAAAATCTAGTATTCAGTAATTCTATGGGCTTTAGTCCAAAACGTGTACCATTTGAGGAAAGAGAATGACCTCATCCAACCTCAGAAACTCTGTTTACAAAATGGAAATAATAATAGCAGCCTTGCTTGCTTCATACAAGAGAACTAAACGAGATATGTACAAAAGTGTACAAGTGAATATAAAATGACCTCAACTAGAATAAAACTTGAATATCTTTTTTTCACGCTTTCCTTCCTAAAATTTCTTCCTCCTGTGTCTTCAGCCATCAATGTTTATTTTCATCTATTCTAAGAAATAGTCCCTTATTAATTCTCCCCATGTGCCTCCCTCATGGGAGTCACAGTCAAAGACATTACAGCCAGAGTTGGCCTCAGACCCTCTTGTCCAGCCTCTTAGTAACATATCAGAAAATGAGAGTTGCACTAATAAATAACAGGAGTAAGATTAGAATTCAGGTCTCCAGGCTCTTGGTCCATTAATAAGCTCTACTATTTCATTTACTTGTAAATGTTAGTTTACAATTGTTAGCTTAATTAACATTAAAAAAATGCGTTCTTGTTTATCTCCCAAAACTTAAACCAGCTTAAAGGGAAAAAAAGAAACTTGTCTTACATTAACTTTAAATAAGACTTTACAATAGAAGGAAACTAATTAATCTGAATAATCATTACCATTTAAAATTTTAATTAATGTTTTAAATTAACATAGAAATATATGATCAAAAGCAATTTTTTAGATGTCGCTTCCTACTACAGCAGACTTTGAATCCTGCAGGCAGAGAAAACAAATTGTGGAAGAGCTGTAGAAATTTGGAGATAGTCTCAAAGAGGATAAAAATGAATTCAGATATTTCTCTTTCATGCCTACTCTTTCTGAATGACCTATTTTAAGGTTGTTATTTATACCATCAGGTAACAATAATTTTAAAGGAAGAACAAACACCTAATATATTTTAAAACAATTTTTGAAAAAATTACATAAAAGCAGCTGGCTCATTAAAGGGTTTAGGGCTGAACAAAATACTAAATATATTTAGTGAACACAATGCAAGAAGCGCCACAGTAAATTCAAAACTGTCTGTAAGCAAATCTGAAAATGAACATCAAAGGGGATGTGGGAAAATTATATTATCTGCCACTTCACACCCAAGAACATAGAGGCAATGAAACAGTGGGAACTAAACAGAGTACAAGTGGAAAGAAAGAAAGCAAGAGGCATAGTGGTACAGAGGAACGACACTGGTCAAGAAGTGGGAAGGTCTGAGTCTCAACCTCTAACTACCTCTGTGTGATGGTTAATTTTATGCTATGGTACCCAAGTCGTTTGATCAAACGCCAGCCTAGATGTTGCTATGAAACAATTTTTTTTAGATGTGATTAGCACTTAAATCAGTAGACTTTGAGTAAAGCAGATTATCCACCAAAATGTAGGCAGGCCTCGTCTAATCAGTCGAAGGCCTTAAGAGCAAAGACTTTCCCAAGCAAGAAGCAATTTGGCCTCAACACTGTAACACAAAAATTATGCCTGACTTTGCAGCCTGAAAATTTTGGACTCAAGACTGTAACATTCACTCCACCCTGAGTCTCCAGCTTGCTGGCCTACTCTACAGATTTTAGACTTGCCAGCCCCCACAAACATATGAGCCAATTCCTAAAACTCAAGCAATCTATCAATCTTAATCTCTACTTCTCCCCCTCTCCTATATGTGTGTGTGTGTATGTGTGTGTGTATATACACATACACACACACACACACACACGTATATATATATATATTATATATATATATATACATATATACTGTTTCTCTCATGAACCCTATTACATTCTGTGACCTTTAGCACAGAACCAGAAAACTTAGTAGTTTGGGGGAAAAAAAAAGATCTTACAGGCCACTTAATCCAGTCTCCACACAATGCAGGAATCTCCTTAACATTACTGCTGACTATCAACCAGTGTCTCCACACCTGAAAGGAGCTTAATAATCACACACACACACGAAAATCACCCCTTTTTAAATGGCTTCTATTATTGGACAACTCTCTCTCTAATTGGAGAAAAAAAGAATATGTGTAATTTTCAACCATCCAACTAATCCTAGTTGTACCTTCTAGAACTAAAAATGAACTACAAACAATTGCTGTTATTAGGAATATTCCATACAGTTTAGTTTAGATACAAATAAATTGGTAGGCAGGGTAACAGCCCCTAAAGATGTCCACTTCCTGATCCTCAAAATCTGTGAGTATGTTACTTGACTTGGCGAAAGGGATTTTGTAGATAAATTAAGAATTATGAGATGAGGAGATTATCCTGGACTATCAGGGTGGGTCCAAGGTAATCACAAGAGTCTTTATAAGAAAGAGAGAGGCAGGGGAGTCAGGTGCAGAATGATGAAAGATAAGAAAGACTTGACCTGCTATTGCTGGCTTTGAAGATGAAGGAGTCGTAAGCCAAGGAATATAGGCAGTCTCTAGAAATTGGAAAAATAAGAGAATGGATTCTCCTCAGAGCCGCCAGAAGGAAGGCAGCCCTGCCAACACCTCGATATCTAGCCCAGTGAAACCTGTTTTGGACTTCTGGCCTCCAGAACTATAACATACTAAATTTGTTTTGCTTCAAGTCACTAAATTTATGGTAATTTGCTACAGTAGAAATATGAAACGATTACAAATATATTAACATTTTAAAAAATTAAATATAAGCAACTAGAAAGATAAGTAAATCAAAGTTTAATACAATTTAATGGGGCAAAAACATTTTATAAAATAGACTGGGGAATTCCCTGGCGGTCCAGTGGTTAGGACTCTGAGCTTTCACTGTTGAGGGTGCGGGTTCAATCCCTGGTCAGGGAACTAAGATCCCAGAAGCCATGCAGTGCAGCCAAAAAATAAAAATTTTTTTGAAAAAAAAGAGACTATTTAACACTTCTGACAACCTCTGTACAAATGGCCTAGCAGCACTCTCCAAGTCATGCCCAACCCACTTCCCAAATTTGGGGGAAACTTAAATTTCACAGGATAAATGAGAATAAGACAAAAACCTTCTTTATTCTCAAAAGTGATGCATTTGTCTATTGATATACCTTTGTCTGGGTAAGAAAATAGCTTTTTTATAACTTTGGATTTGAAGTTAAAATGCTAACATATACTGTAGTAAGATAAATATTGTGTATCAATGTGAATGTGGCACACATTAATCACTATTTTCAAATTTAGCTATTGAGATATTTTTATACTGGACCTACCATTTAACTTGCCTCAAGAAAACTACTTGTCTGATTGTAGCTTTTACTTGAAAGATATTTTCTGACATTTGTATTTAAGTTATACACAAAGATTCAGGGGTGAACTTTAAACCAATACAGACATTTGAATGAAACTGTTATTTAAGAAAGCAATATGAAGGGGAGGATCTTCCAGATAAAAACCTTTCAAATATTTGAAGCCTAGGATCACATTTTCACTCAGTTTTTACTTCACCGAAGTATATCCAGTCCTTAAGCCTTCCCCGAGTAAGATGCTTTTTGGCATCATCCTCATCCTCCTCATGACCCTCTGTTCCTCTGGATACATCCACTTTGTCAGTATCCTTCTTAAATGTGTTCAGAACTGAACAAAATGCTGCAAATGTGATCCCCCAAAATGCAAAGAATGTTAAATTCCTTATTCCAGAGACTTTATTCTTAGTAATTCAACTAGGGCTTACAGGCTATTAAGTCTTACACCTATTCAGCTGATTTCATTAAACTAAAGTACAGAATATACACGTACTCTTATTACATTTTAACTTATTAGTTCAAATAATCAGGCACAGGTTGACAACAAAGCACTCTTTGGGCAGAAGTATTCAATTAGCTATAAATCCATCTGACTGTACTATCTCCCAGATCACATTTCCTCATGTTGTCCACAAGAATATCATGAGAGACTTTGACAATGTGCTTTCCTGAACTCAAGATATGTTATTATGGCATCCTCCTATCATGCAATCCTATCAAAAAGGAAATGAAGTCAGTCTGGCAAGTCACTTAACCAGGGTCTCAGTTTCCTCATCTATAAAGAAAGGAACTTGGACTAGATCCCTTTGAGCTATAAAATTCTATTATTCTAAAAGAGATTTTATCAGGTAGTAGAAAGATACTGAAATAAATAATGAAAGAAAGCTAACCCATGGGACAGAGGCACCTTGTCATGAATAATGAGTGGGGTGAAGCAGTGTCTGTAATCCCACGCTGATAATCCATAAACCAGAGGGGACTCTATCTTATTTCTCCTTCCACATAAAGTAAAGCCTCAATTCAGACTTTACCAATTACTAACTTGTGATGTTCGGTTCTGGAATAAAGATTAACACTGTGGAGTCACTGAAAAAAGAAACTTGATAAGCAAATGAATAATGAAACAATTATTTTCAAGCCCTCTAGAAATATTTAATTTCATGCAACCACTGAAACTGCAAATTGTTCTCAGTCGTTGTAAAAGACACTGACTTGACTTTGGCTCTAGTTATTTACACTTAAAAACAGTAAGGCTAAATTTTAAAAAATATATTATTTGGTCACACTTTTCCAATATTCAGGCTAGCCTTCCCTTTTCTGGCCAAAGTTTCATTTTACCCAAAAGGTAAAATGTATTTGAAGGATGCCCACAGTCTGAAGAACAGTACAAAAGCAAAATAAACAAAATGCACTCCCATTTCTGTTCTCGCTAGAATTTATCTCATGCCCTCTAGAGAAATGTCCTTTCCTTTAAGCCAGTAAATTTCAACAATTTTTGCTTATTGTTGCTCTCTTTTCTCAAGCTAAACTTACCCATGACTCCATTATATGAACACACAAAACAGCTAAATTCGGTAGGCCAAAGATTCTGCATGGTGTTTCAAGACCCACTCACATGTGGAGAGTGGATTGTTGGTGGGTCACGATGTACAGATATACGCCCATGCTCTCCAAGGCTGCTCAAGCTACTATTCAGGACCCCGTGGGAGCGCTCAGGAAGGGCACTGCACCCACAGTGCTGTGCTTATGGCTTCCTCCTTCAGGAAGCTGAACTGGTGAAGTTTCTCACTAGCCCTCTAGACTGCTTGAGTATGAGGGCAGCAGCTTCTGCGTGATAATCATGATTATATTAGTGACTGATATTCTTTAGCTCTCTGAGAATAAAATACAATTTATAACATAGAGTATACAGTTTAAGACATTTGACTTTTGAAACCATTTTTCGATTGCATGACGTATCAGAATAAGGACTATCTGTATCCTTATTTCACAACTGTAAATGGTACATATTAATGCCATGTTACAAAGAGGAAAATGGAGACTCAGAGAGACTAAGTTATTCAAGGTCACAGACTATCTATAGAAAGTGAAGTGCCAATATGAGTTTTTATGATCCCAAATCCATGCTATTTCTACTGCAACACACTGCCACTCAAAGATGACACAAAGTTTACTATGAAGGAGCTCACAGCCTAGGACCCTACAAAATTAATAAGGCAGAAAGAAAAGGGTATAATGTTTGAATACTACACAACAAGAACACAGTCATACATTTCTTGTGTAATAAAGCAAAAAGAATGTTTTTAAAAGCAAAATATAAGTATCACAAGAAAGGTAGACGTTCGATCAGAAAAAGAAAAGATTAAGAAAACCTGGAAAAGACATTTAGAAAAGATAGTATTCTAGGTGTTGAAAATAAATATGACTTTGACATTCAGAAGTGGGATAGAACACTTCAGGCAGGGGAAAGAACATGAACGAAGACACACAAAAAGGAAAATACAAGGCATATATGTAGAGCAGCAAATATTTCAGATCTGTTAACACAGTGTTTCCTACATTTCCCAGGTAAGTTTTCCAGTGAATTCATTAAAATTACAGATTCTCAGGTTTCTCGCTCGGAGATTTTGATTCAGTAGGTCTGAGATGGGGTCTAGGAATTTAAATTTTTTTTAAAGTACTACAAGTGATTTTTTTATTACTAAGGAAGTTTAAGAAGCATTAGACTAAAGGACAGAGTTGGCAAAGGGGAGTCATGAAAGAAAAAGCTTGAAATAATAGGCCAAGGAATTTGGCCTTATTTCTACAGTCAACAGAAAGCAACTATAACATCTTAATCAGGCTTCAGGAAGACTATTCTGATAGTAATGAGTGGAAGGGAAAAAAGAGAAGGGAGATGGGAGACCAGTCTGTAGACTAGGGCTGCCGCCCAGGCTAGAGATAATAAAGCCTGGAACAAGGGTAATAGTAAAATAAATTAAAAAGAAAAAACAGATTTGAGATACGCCATGGATGAAAAATTGGTAGAACAGTTCAACTAACTGGTTGTGCAAGGAAAAAAATAAGAAAAATGTCAACTAAATCTAAAATTCTTCTTTAGGGGGCACTGATACCAGGGAATTAGAAAGAGAAGTCACAGAACAGGGAGAAGTTTGGGAAGAAAAGATAATGAATTAAGCCTTGGCTAGGGCTTGGGTAACAAGTGAGATATTTAAATATAGAGATGTCTAGTAGACAGCTGGAGAAAAGAAAAGTAAGTCAGCCTAGAGATATAGATTTGAGAGTCTGAAACAAACATTTGATAATTTTATCACAGAGCGCCCTCAATTAAAAAGTCAGACAAGAGAAATGTGATGACACTATACTAGAGTTATCCTACTTATTTGATAATGGACTGTGGGTTGCAATTTTCTTGGCAAAGAGGAAAGAATTTACTTGGTCTTTCTACTGTTTAAAGTGTTTTACAGGTTTAAGAGCAAACATAAAAAGCAAGCTAGAACTATCGGTGGTATCTTTCACATTTCAACCTTGTAGCAAACACAAATTGCTTTTGGAGTATCCAGTTCACTATAATTCAGTAGAAGTTAAACATTATTTTTTTTTCTGTTTTTACTTTGTGCAAAGTAAGCAGCAGGAGGAAGGTATGCTTTAAACATTTAAGACATGCTGTTGCTACCAATAGAAAAAATTCAAACTAATCTCCTAGTAGAGTCAATCTCAAAGTAATTGTGCACAAAAGTTATTTTAGACCAGAAATTTAATTCAACAAAAGATTGACAGAAAAATTCCTTTTGCCTACACTTGCTCTACAAGGCTGCTAAACTTAGTACTATCCAGGACCCCAGGGAAGTTAGGGAAGGGCAGTGCGCCGACTGCATTGAGCTGCCCCCCACCCCAGAATGCTGTGCTACCAGTGAAATTTCTTGCCAGCCTTTTAGAAGGAGGCAGCTTTTGCAGCATTCAAAATCACATTAGACACTTTAATAGCTATAAAAACCTAAGGTCAAAATTCTGATTCCACGACCTCCTAATTACACAGTCTTAGGCAAGCAACTTAACATCTCAGTATTGATTTCGTCATTTACAAAACAGGAATAATAACATCTATATCACATGGTTGTTATAGAGATTACATAAAATAAATACTTAGCACGGATAAGAAAAAAAATCATTACAATGCAGTATAACAAGTGTTTGATGGCTCAGCCTGGGTGAAAGTTGTCTTGGGGAGGGAGGTAGAGGTAGTGAGGAGTTAATAATGGAGGTAAATTTTAAAAGGAAAAATAAAAATTAGCCAAATAAAGGAGAGCACACACTCCAAGCAAAGGAAAAAGAGGGGTGGGGGGGACACTGGGGATGGCATGGATATGCAAGAAAACTTGACATCTTCACAAAACATCAGTGAAAGGGAATCCTGGCAATTCCCAGATCTAACATTCATGATTTTTTCCATTTACAAATATACCTGCAGGATTGTGACATATAGTGAATCTTTCAGTTTGATTACGGACAAATTTGAATCATGAATAATATAAGACTAGTATACTGACGATGACTTCTGAGATACCAGGGGGACAGAGTGATTGGTGATGTTGATAAGGAATAGGAAAAGGAGGTTTTCATGTAAAGATGAATTTAATTTTGATATCTAAAATACAGATGTTTCCTAAAGGCAACTCAGAAAGAGGGATAAGAGCCCAGAAGAAATATTTGGCCTTGTCTCCTAGAGTTCAGAATGTTAGTATACATGTGGTAACTGAATCCATGGTATCAAATAGATCAGTCAAGGATACTGAAGACAGCAAAAAAAAAAGACTAAATATTTCTTACACATGTCCATTCTAATTCAGTTTTAATGTAATGGGTATAAATAGAGTGCTTACTATATGCCCAATATTAGCCTACCAAAACCAGGCTCAATGATGAGGGAAGCACGTGGATAAAGAAGTAAAGACAAGGGTAAAAATAATGTGCTTTTAAGTCGATGCTATTATAAGTGTCAGTAAGAAATAGGTGACCACATCAAGCAAGTAAGGTAGTACTAGGTTACAGAGTTTTAATTACATACTACAGTAAAGACTTTGAATCTTATCCTTTAGGTCTCAGTGTTCACTAATTTTTAAGAAAGAAAGACATACGAAAATTTGGGGGAGTAAAAACCCTTGAAGATGATTTTCTTGGGGCATATTTGTCAGAATCACTGCTTTAAACAATGGTGGGGCACTGTAGGTGTTTCAGCAATGAGTACTGTGATGAAAGTGATATTGAGGAAAACCATACTTAAAGGCCTATGGCAAGCACTGGTGGGATAAAGGCCAGGAGGCAATGTATAATCTTGAGACTTAGATTTTATAGTGAGACAGATGTAGGTTCAACTCCCAGCTCTAGCTACTTACTAGTTATGTGACTTTGAGCAAATTACAACCTATTAACACCTTAACTTATTCATAGGTAAAATGGGAATGATAATTCCTATCTTAAAGAGCTGTGATGAGAATTAATGAAACGATTAGATACATATAAATGATACTAAAATGAATATAAGAGCTTTGGTCTGTCACTGTTTATTACAGTAATGATAATTACTAAATCAACTAGCAATCCAATTAAACCAAGCATAATTAAAATCTGAATCACAAAATTAAATCATTCTTTAACTCTAGTTGTAACTGATTTTTTAAAATGCCAGATTAAAAAAAAAAAAAAAAAACTATCTCAAATCATCTCAGAAGTTGCAAATACTACTGACCACAAATCATTTTATGAATTGGTTCAGTGAACACTTACTGAATGTGTACCATGTAAAACATGTTGTGCTATGTATAGCAGGAGGTTAAAAAATGAGTGAGATATAGACCCTAATCTCTTTTATAATTCAGAACAAAGGGCAAATTAAGAGTTTTACCTGACTAACTCGATTTACTTCCTCCTCTTCTTCCTCAGCTTCCTCTCCAAATGAAAGTAAACTAAAATTTCTGATCAGAAATAAAGAAAAAAAAAGAAGGAAAAAAGAATTAAAGAAAGAAAATTTAGGAAGAAAAAGTTAAACAAAACTTATAAATATCCTACTTTCAAAGCAATAGAACCATTAAATACACTAAGTCAAGCATGACAGAAATAATTAAAGCTTTTTATATTTACCAAAACTGGTTAGCAAAATGGGGATTTCTAAAAAACCAATAAACATATAGCTCTGAGAGTACTACAAATGGGAAGCAATTTATCTAGTGTCTGCCAAAACAATCTTAATATTTTAAAATTAATAAGTTAAACAAAATTGTCAAAAAAAGCAAAAAATTTAGCTAACCAAATGGTACATGGGAAGAAAAATCAAGTTTGTCTTTTTTGAGCCTTCAAATTAATATATCACAAGGAAGATAAATAATAAGTTATTAAAACTCTCCTTTCAAATATTGGAAAAATAAAAGATTTGGCCACAAAAGAGGAATTTCATTTCAAAACTTAGATATAATCAATAACTACCTCATCATCCCTATTATATTTGCTATGAATTAAAAACAAAAACAAAAATATCCAACTTTTGGGCTTGTTGTCAAGATAAATCACAGTTATGGAATATTATATCTGAATATAGTGACAGTGACCTTTCACCCAGAAATAAATTAGTTAAAATAAATAATTAAAAATAAAAGGAAATCAAATATATAGCTGTATAAGAAGTTATTCTGCCACAAGATATCAACTGCTTATTAAAGTGTCTGGCTCATATTTGACAGTTTAATAACAGCAACTTAACTTACTTACATTGTAGGATATCAAGAAAAGAAATGAATATGTATTGAATACCTACACTATTGGGTGTTTTCAAATTCCCCTTCTCATTTAATTTTCATTATAACCAGGTGTTGTATTATAAATCTCCATTTTATAAGATGGGGAAACTGAAGCTCAGAAAGATTAATAAACTTTGCTTCTTATAACTGTGGTAGGCAGTATTATACTTAAAACTGTCTGACTCTAACACTTATAAGTACAATAAAATTCCTAATATGACGTTACAGTTCAGTAAAGAGTAAGTTGAAATCCAACTCTCTGATATCTATTTTAATAAAATAGACAAAATCAATAATGTAAAGAATATTGTTCACAAATTACTGAAATTTATTAAAAGAAGAAATTTCTATTTTTAGAAAACTATCCTTAGGAAATAATCCAGAATACAGAAACAGCTTTATGTTTAAATATATTTATAATAAGATTATTTTAATAGCACCAAAAAACAAGAGTGAGAAGTTAAATAATGTAACCATGTGGTCATTATATCCTTCATACTTTACTTTCCAAGTTCTTTATCCTGAGCATGTATTAATGGAAAAACAAGTAAAAAACAAAAAAAATTTCTCAATAACTCATTTACATATATGTCTTGTAGTGATCATAAATATTTACCTACTTATTAACACAGATTTCATATGGAAATCTCAGACAATACTTATTTACCTTAAGTTTTTAAAGTTATATACTGTCTTTGAATATAAGAAATGTACATTTAGAAAAACACACACACAATATAACTTAGATGGTACCTCTTGGTCCAAACTGACCTCCCCCTCACTACTAAACAATTGTTACTAAAGGAAATAAAGTGAACTAAATGAATCAGTGTTGCTTTTCAAGCTGAGGAGAAAATCTTTCTACTCTGATTATTACTTTGTGCCTCTGGGTTTCAATTTCTTTATTTCCTCCTCTGGTTTCTCTTTTTTTGGCTTTTTTATTTCTCTTGGAATGATGTCATCAAAAGGATTAAACAAAACCTATGGAAAGAAATATTTTGAAAACATGATTCAATTTTTTAAAATTTCACAAAAACTTAAAACCAATATTTAATTATGTTGCCATTAGTGTCTATAATTTTTCCTCACATAACCACTACAAGCATAATGATATATACTTCCACTTACATGGCCTCACTGGATTCTCCCAGTAATCCAATATGCTATTAAGTAAAAGGTATTTTATCCCTATTTTACAAAAGGGAAAAATATTCAAGAAAACATAATACATAGTAAGAGAGACAAACTCAGGTATTTTGACTCCAAATCAAATGCTCTAAGGTCCTTGCTTCCTCAATGAAGAATCACTCTTAAATTACCTAAGATATCACTTCACTGGGCTAAATAAACCTAATTCATCCAGCTTTCCATTATGAGTCGAGTATTGCACTCATTGGATTACCAGCTAAAGTTTCATCTTTGAATTCGAAATCTTCAATTAAAAAAATTCTTAATCAGAAACTGTGACTAAATTACAGAGATAAAATCTAAGTAGTGATGTTAATTTCATCTAATAATTTAACAATACAAATAATCAATTTCTCTTAAGTGATAATTTAAGTAATGTATCTCATAATAATCATGCTCCTACCTCACAACATTTTATTTTGTGTGGATTACGTGGTCTTTCTTCATCATCAATGTCTACTTCTGTCAGTCGCAGCATGTTATATACTGTATCCCCTGTAACCTATCAAATAAAAAAGAAAATTTAATTGAAAAATATTAAATTCATTCTTTGAAATAAGGGAGGACTTTTGAAAATATTTTTTAAATAATTGAAAGGGAATTTCATATTGTTATATACGAGTATATGCATTAAATAGTGTAAAAAAGCAACATCATCCTAAGGGGAAAAGGCATTGATGAAGTTTAATCCCTTAGTAAGATTTTTGAGAAATTTCCAGTATATACTTAATGTCAGTTTTTATTAAAAATATAATGCCAAATAACCTTCTGAATGACTACTTTTTGTTCAAACATTATAAACAAATTTACACTTTAGAATAGGGTAGATCAAGCAAATAACAATAACAATGTGGTAAGTGCTCTGCAGACATTATTAAAGGCATTCTCCAAAGAGATAAAGTTGATTGTTTTTAGAGGTCGGCCCAGGTCTGCTAGAGTGGGCCAAATACATATTTCAGGGAATCGTATACAGAACATCCAATGATTCCACTTTAGGTTTGTTTTACTTTTAGTAAGGATACGAAAGAGTAATATAACCCAGATAACTTCTAAGCCCTGGCAGTTATATCAAACAAAAGAGAAAAGGAATTTTTAAAAAAGACATTATCTCGTTAAATGAGATAAAACATCCTAAAAGTAGGTACTATCATTATCTTGCTTTTCCAGATAAGAAAATTGCCGTTCAAAGAAGTTATACAGCCGACAGTGAAGGCCATTCTGACTTGTAACCACTATGCTATACTTTGTCTCTAATGTGTAAGTTATATAACATCAATTGTAAACAATGGTAACATAAATCTCATTTTATTATATACTTATTTTTTGTAAATAATAGGAAGGAAAATCTGTGAACATCAGACAACCTGTGTTGGAGTGGCTCAAATGTGCCAATGCATATTTCTTAATCCACGTTGTTAAGTATTAAGCAACAATACTGTATTGCATGTTTTTGGCATGACTCCTCTTATTCAACATTTCTCAAAAGTTCTAAAATAATACCAGTTTTCCAGTTGTGCTAAGTGTGTTCTTTCCCTTTTCATCTTTTGTCTAGAATAGGGGGAAACCATTCTTACTGAACCAGCAGAGGGAGCTGATGCACTAGTGATGTCTAACACGCCTAAGACAAACTATCTGGGAAAATATTGGAATATTTATGAAAAGGGAGAAGCACGAGAAAAAAAAATCTTCAGAATCCCTTTTAAAGAAAACTATTGAAAATTCTATGGAAATGATAATCTCTGATATGATGTTAAATGTAAGCAGGATTAAATAGGTATTGTTCAAAGTAATATTTCAGGCAAAAAGTTATAATGTTGGGACTTCCCTGGTGGAACAGTGGTTAAGAATCTACCTGCCAATGCAGGGGACACGGGTTCGATCCCAGGTCCAGGAAGATCCCACATGCCGCAGAGCAACTAAGCCTATGTGCCCCAACTACTGAGCCTGTGCTCCAGAACCCGCGAGCGACAACTACTGAAGCCCGCGTGCCTACAGCCTGTGCTCCACAACAAGAGAAGCCACCGCAATGAGCAGCCCGCACACTGCAACGAAGAGTAGCCCCCGCTCGCCACAACTAGAGAAAGCCCAGGCGCAGCAGTGAAGACCCAACGCAGCCAAAAATAAATAAATAAATAAATTTATTAAAAAAAAAAAAGTTTTAATGTTAACACAAGTTCCACTTTAAACTGAAGGGAATTCATCATTAACAAAATAAACTTTAAACTACTAAATGTTATTACCTAGGTGTCTTTCTAAAAATGTTAAAACAGTATCAGCTGAGTGACATAATAGTTAATAATACCATCAATACAATTTTAGAAAACAGAAAAATTTAAAGTTAAAACCAATGACTTGTTTGAAAAACACACACAAAAATTCAGGTGGTTCCTCATAGTTTATTATAACAGGAATATACAGTATTCCATCATTTTTAGAAATAATAAATAAATATCCTAGGGAATATTTTTATGAAGGCAGCTCTTAGGTAAGTTGATCATATATATCATAGAAGCCTAAGATAACTGGACACGAACCTTTCCAAAGATGGTGTGCTTATTGTTAAGTTCATCTGCTCGACCCAGCGTAAAGAAAAACTGACTGCCATTATCATGAGGACCAGCATTTGCCAGGGCAACCAGTCCTCTCCGATTAAAACGCAACCGTGAGTGGAATTCATCCTGAAGCATTAAAAAAAAAAAAAGATTTAGTGAATGTCCTCAGTTATAAGGCCCTTCATATTTCAGCTAACAAGCAAGGTCCCACACAACTTCTAACCAAAAATGCTGAAGTTTTATTTAACTGATTTTCACATATAATCAAATCCAGTATCTATGGTTCCTTCAATTCTATTAAACTTCACTAGCCTGTAAGTATCTTCTAAATATACTCAGCCACAAATTTAGCCTATTTTGTGGAAAGCTTACTACTTACACAGAGGAAGGGAACTCAAGGGGAATGGATTTCTGAGTCATTTCCCTATTCTTCTCATCCCTCAAAGCCATCTAAGCTTTTAGAACCTTCTATTTTTTTTCTCCAGGATACCTACTTTTGAATCATTACAGAGTCTTCAACTATTCCCTTCCTGAGCCCATTCTAAATGTCATGAAACAATTGTTTTCTTCTTATTTTTTAATTCAAGGAATCTAGTATGATTATGTTACGTGCTTCACTGTGTTTTTTAAAGTCCTAAGTTGAATCCTCTCTGAACTGACACTGGTCCCATTTGACAGTTTTCAAAAGAGCAGGAGCAAGCCATTCTAAGGTGGTTTTCTTGCTAGGGTAGGGTTACATAACATATACATTAGTCTCTCAGTTAACAGAAGACCTGGTACTAGACTCATTTATAATATAGCCATGTTATGTAATCAATGTTTTTCAGAAAGGAAGTTCTGATTCCTTAATAAATTCGTCTCAAGGGATTTGAACTCAAAGGGTCATAACTCTGGATACTGTATTAAAAATGACCTAATTGAAAAACTTACCAAGATATCTGTATTACTTGAATATAATAAGCAAAAATCTCAATTTAGAAAGGAATTGTCACAAAGAGCTATTCTGTTAAACCAAATAATAGAAAAAAGGAATGCTTCCTACCAGATGGAGGCTCTAAAATAATGAGATATCTCAATTTTGTAAAATATAAAATAGTCTAACAGTAACATTTGAGACTCTTTTATAACCATTTCACATGCTCTAAGGCCACTATCATATGAAAATTAAAGCAAACAGTTCAAGTATTTTTCTCAAGAACCATACAGTAACCCAGTATAAAATTAAAGGACATTCCAGACACTCTATCTAATTAGTATAAATTCGAAGTTTTTAAAAATTCACATATTTTAAGAGCTATTGATGCTTACTCATTAAAAGAACATAATATTGATACCATCAGATTAATAAATAACCCAGCTTTTAGCTTTTACTTGAACACACTGCTATCCTTTATATCTTAATTATGACATTAACTCTTTTTTTCTTTTTAGATCTATGTTGGCAGTTAACAAAGCACTGACCTATTCTTGATTAAAACCCACACCTCTTCTAACTTTTATGTTGCTTCTTCCTTCTGTTTCCCCTTGTGATTTCTTGTTACGGCATGCATTTTGTGCTACAAAGGTCTATTGTGTACAATTTAAAATGAATTCTGCTATGGACTGAATTGTGTCCTCTCATAGTTCATATGTTGAAGTGCTAACCTACAGTGTGACTGTACTGGAGATAGGGCCCATAAGAAGATGAAAAAGGTTTAATGACTTCACAAGAGTGAAGTCCTAATCCAGTAGGGCTGGTGCCCTTATTAGAAGAGGAAGAAACACCAGAACGTTCTCTCTCCACCATGTGAAGACACAGCAAGAAGGCAGCCATTTGTAAGCCAGGAAGAGAAGCTTCACAGAACTGTATGCTAACACCTTGATCTTGGACTTCCTAGCCTCCAGAACTGTGAGAAATAAATTCCTATTGTTTAAACCACCCAGTCAGAGGTATTTTGTTATAGCAGTTCAAGCAGATTAATATAAATTCTATACTGTGTTAAATAAAATGTTTTAAAATAGGATGGCATATGCAATGTTCTAGAAATGTTTTACACATACAAAGTTGCTGAGATCAGATACAGTCAGATATCGGGAAATATGTTATATAGTCTTTTTTTCTGACTCACATTTTCCTCACTACCACCTTTAGCTCCATCTGAATTCAATCTAGCGTTAAACTTTGTGACAAGACAACTTAGAAAGAATGCTTGATGGGGTAAGTGCTGCTCTTATTCTGTATAATCCTAAGTATACGATAGACCCGATTTCATGCACTAACGTAAAATGCATTTTCCTCTGTGGGGCACAATCATTTTTGATTAAGCAATCCAAACTGACTTGAAAATAGATTAAAAAAATTCAGTCTCACCTTGAATGGGGCTCCATAGATAGACTCTCCACCAGTCCCTGTACCAGTAGGATCTCCCCCTTGGACTATAAAACCAGGTACAACTCTATGAAATATGGTGTTGTCATAATATGCTGGAAGAAAATAAAAATAATTTATCATTCTCTTTCTGATTTTTCATTGTTAGTGCAAAGAACTGCAACAGATTTCTGTATGTTAATCTTGGATCCTGCTACCTTGCTGAAATTGTTTATCAGTTCTAATAGTTTTTGTGTGGTGTCTAAGTTTTCTACATAGAGTATCATGTCATCTTCATATAATGACAATTTTACCTCTTCCCTTCCAATTTGGGTACCTTTTATTGCTTTTTCTTGTCTGACTGCCATGGCTAGGACTTCCAATACTATGTTGAATAGCAGTGGTGAGAGTGGGCATCCTTGTCTTCTTCCAGATTTTAGCAAGAAAACTTTCAGTTTTTCACCACTGCATATTATGTTGGCTGTAGGTTTGTCATAAATAGCTTTTATTATGGTGAGATATGTTCACTTCATACCCACTTTAGTGAGAGTTTTTATCATGAATGGATGCTGAATTTTATCAAATGCTTTTTCTGCATTTATTGAGATGATCATGTGGTTTTTGTTTTTTCTTTTGTTGATAAAACAATCCCTTTTAAAATCACATAAAAAATAAAATAAAAAATGTAGGAATAAACCTGACCAAGGAGGTGAAAGACCTATATGCTGAGAACTATGAAACATTGATAAAGGAAACTGAAAATGATTCAAAGAAATGGAAAGATATCCATGCTCTTAGACTGGAACAATTAATATTGTTAAAATGGCCATACTACCCAAAGCAATCTACAGATTTAATGTGATCCCTATAAATTACCTATGACATTTTTCATGGAACTAGATCTAATAATCCTAAAATTTATATGGAACTACAAAAGACCCAGAATTGCCAAGCAATCCTGAGGAAAAAGAACAAAGCTGGAGGCATAACTCTTCAAGACCTCAGACAATACTACAAAACCACAGCAATCAAAACAGTGTGGTATTGGACCAAAAACAGATATATGGATCAATAGAAAGGAATAGAGGGCACACACCTATGGTCAATTAATCTTCAACAAAGGAGGCAAAAATACACAATGGAGAAAAGACAGTCTCTTCAACAAGTGGTGTTGGGAAAGTTGGACAACTGCATGTAAATCAATGAACTTAGAACACTCCCTCACACCATACACAACTACAAACTCAAAATGGCTTAAAGACTTAAATGGAAGACATGACACCATAAGACTCCTAGAAGAGAACATAAGCAAAACATTCTCTGACATAAATCATAGCAGTGCTTTCTTAGGTCAGTCTCCCAAAACAAAAGAAATAAAAGCAAAAGTAAACAAATGGGACCTAATCAAACTTATAAGCTTTTGCACAGCAAAGAAAACCATATACAAAGTGAAAAGACAATCTACAGAATGGGAGAAAATATTTGCAAAACATGAAACTGACAGGGATTAATTTCAAAAATACACAAACAGCTCAATATAAACAAACAAACAAACAACCCAATCAAAAATGGGCAGAAGATATAAATAGACATTTCTCCAAAGAAGACATACAGATGGCTAACAGGCACATAAAAAGTTGCTCAACATCACTAATAATTAGAGAAATGCAAATCAAAACTATAATGAGGTATCAACTCACATCAGTCAGAATGGCCATCATGAAAAAGTCTACAAATAATAAATGCTGGAGAGGTGTGGAAAAAAGGGAACCCTCCTACACTGTTGGTGGGAATGTAAATTGGTGCAGCCACTATGGAGAACAGTATGGAGGTTCCTTAAAATAACTTAAAATAGAGTTACCATATGATCCAGCAATCCCACTCCTGGGCATATATCCGGAAAAGACAAAAACTCAAATTTGAAAAGATACATGCACCCCATTGTTCATACGGCATTATTTACAATAGCCAAGACATGGACGCAACCTAAGTGTCCATCAACAGCTGAACGGATAAAGAGGATGTGGTATATATATATATTACTCAGCCATAAAAAGGAATGAAATAATGCCATTGGCAGCAACATGAATGTACTAGAGATTATCATATAAAGTGAAGTAAGTCAGAGAAAGACAAATATCATATGATATCACTTATATGTGGAATCTAAAAAATGATACAAATGAACTTAATTACAAAACAGAAAGAGACTCACAGACATAGAAAACATAGAAAAAAAACTTATGGTTACCAAAGGGGAAAGGGGTGGGGAGGGATAAAACAGGAGTTTGGGATTAACAGATACACACTACTATATATATAAAATAGATAAACAACAAGGACCAATGTATAGCACAGAAAACTATATCTTGCAATAACCTATAATGGAAAAAAATCTGAGAAAGAATATCTATCTACCTATATCTATATATATATCTGAATCACTTTGTTGTACACCTGAAACTAATACAACATTGTAAATCAACCATAGTTTAATAAAAGAAAAATTTATCAATGTCTAAAACTAAGTGTATCTATAGTTATCAGAGTAAATACAACTAGTCACAAGATTTTTTCCCCCAGAACGTTAAATAGGCTCCTAAACCAAAAGCTTTTCTTCCTTACTTATTATAAAATATCTACTCAAAACAGAACAATTTCTATAGAAACCATGGTAGTGGTTGTTCCGTATCTACTTTCAGGATTCTCTTAAACTCCGGATTACAGTTTTCAAAATAAAAATTGGAGAGTTTTGGTATAGATCTGTGGTTCTCAACTGGGGGTTGGAGAAGCAGCAATTTTCTCCGTAGGGGACACTTGTCAATGTCTAGAAATGTTTGGTTTTCACACATGGGAGATGTTACTGGCATCTAGTAGGTAGAGGCCAGGGATACTGGTAAACATCCTACAAAGCACAGGAAGCCCCTACAACAAAGAATTACTGGCTCAAAATGTCAACAGTGCTGGATTGAGAAACGCTCATAGAGATAAATACCTTATTTCCTAATTCTTCCTCTTCTCCCCATAGAAAATTAACTTATACAAACAACATACAAACCCAAAATATATCAAAATTACTCACTGATTATAGGTTTAGCACCATCAATGCACCCTCCTCAAGAAATTTTCAATAAATAAAACAATCAACACAATACATGAGTCCAATTAGACTCTCAGTAAGTTTGCTAAATGACTGAAGAAAATTACTTATATTTATATATAAATATATTAATTGGAAGTTATAAACATACAAGAGAAATCATATATGATCTCCTAATTGGTTGAGTTGGATTCAGTTATTGAGCATAGTCATAATTTAATCATATGCTGAGGAATGCAAAGCAAAGAGATGGAAAGAGCATAGTTCACTAAAGTCTTTACTGAGCTGGAGAACTTCTGGACACCAGATTTCTTATCACAGAGGATGATAAATGTCTTCATTAATTAAATAATTTTGAGTTGAGTCTTCTATTACTTGAAACTGAACCAACCCAACTCATTCAATGACAGATACTTATCAAGTGCCTACTGTGGGCCAGACACTGTAATGATACAATTACTGACATAATTCATAAAACACCAATTACATGAGTACTTTGTGATACTTTATTAGTCAAAACATGACTATGGTTTATCATAATTCATGAAGTACTATAATATTGTGGCTTGCAGGCACCCTCATAATTATTTACATTTGCAAGCTATAACTGGAAATAAAATCCACATTTTAAAAAATGTAATCTGTAATCTAACAACTGTATCCAGTTCATAGGATGGATTGGAAGAAGTAGAAAGGAAGATTAATGGATTTTTTTCAATCGCTTCTCCCAGTGAAGAGCTGTTAGGCTATATTAACAAGAACTCCCCAGTACAGACAAGTTCTCCTTGGTTACAAACCAGAAACTGTAAAAATCAAGAAGTCTACAAGTATTTCTCCTGTATCCCTAAGTAACCATTTACTCTGATTAAAAATGTATATAGCAGTCAGGAATTCTGAGCCTTGCCTCTTGTTAGCTGTGCAACCTTAAACTCAATTTTCTTTCTTTCTTTTTCTCTTTTTTTTCCTCTCTCTTTTTTTTAATTGAGATATAATTGACACATAACATTTCACTAGTTTCAGATGTACAACATAGTGATTCAATATTTGTATATATTGTGATATATTCACGGACAATAAAACTAGTTAACATCCATCACCATACATAGTTACAAAATTATGTTTCTTGTGATGAGAACTTTTAAGATCTACTGTCTTAGCAACTTCCAAATATGCAATACAGTATTATTAACTACAGTCATCATACTGCATATGTAATTTTCTCATTATAAAACTAATAATATAAATTAACTCACAGTGCTGTTCCGAAGATTAAATAAGATAATGTGGAGGCAACCTATAAATTTTCAAGGTCAAAACAAATGTGAGGTCAGACTTTAATATTTTCACTTAAATTCTATGAATCCATACTCAAATTTGAATATAATACTTACCCGAGTCTGTATCAAAAAATAAAAATAATCTTTTATGCCCATAATATGCAATCAACAGTTTTATTATTTTTTTTGAATTTTATTTATTTTTTTATACAGTAGGTTCTTATTAGTCATCCATTTTATACACATCAGTGTATACATGTCATTCCCAATCTCCCAATTCATCACACCATCACCACCACCCGCCACTGCTTTCCCCGCCTTGGTGTCCATACATTTGTTCTCTACATCTGTGTCTCAATTTCTGCCCTGCAAACGGGTTCATCTGTACCATTTTTCTAGGTTCCACATATATGCGTTAATATGCGATATTTGTTTTTCTCTTTCTGACTTACTTCGCTATGAGTCTCTGTGACAGATTCATCCACATCTCTACAAATGACCCAATTTCGTTCCTTTTTATGGCTGAGTAATATTCCATTGTATATATGTACCACATCTTCTTTACCCATTCGTCTGTTGATGGGCATTTAGGTTGCTTCCATGACCTGGCTATTGTAAATAGTGCATGCAATCAACAGTTTTTGAGCACATGATCAGATTTACTTTTTCAAAGGGTCACTTAAACTCCATAATGAAGAACTGATTGGAAGTAACAAGGTGGAGAGAGAGAGAGCAACTGTTGTCCTAAGAGTCAAGACATGACTATGGCTTATTTTGTGAGGCACAGATTCAAGAATTCTCTAGGAAGCAGGATCTATAAGGCTCAGAGATCTATTAGATATGAGGGAAGGGGGACATGAAAGAGGTCTTTATTACTTGTGCTTTCAAATTTTAAAATTACCCATCTTATTTCTTTTTCCTATTTCCTATTAAGTCTTTCAGTGATGTTGGATTTTAACTTTAAGCTTTCCTTTATTTTCCTAATTATATTCTTGTTGGATAAATGAAATTATTATAATACTACATATATTGAATAGAAATTTCCTATAATTTCTCTACACCTTAAATTTTGTATTCTATTGTGCCTAGAATTGCAAATTTCCAGATAATTTCCATATCCATTATTTCCACTTCCTTGTAATTTATTAATAATCACTGTTGAACTATGCATTTATAGTTACAGCTTACCACGTGCTTAAAAGATCTTCCTGCTTGCAATAATGTTTGACGTCCTTCTTAAATGATTATGTATCATTCCCATAAGTATTTTGAAGAGGTTTTATTATCTCATTATGTGTGTTCATAATACCCTACTGAATTTTCTCCACTATTGAAAAAAAGAAATTTACATGTATCTCAAATAGGAAATGAAGTTTCTATTCGGATGCCGTGAGTCTGCTATTTGTCATTAGGTTTTTTATTTCTGGCTGTACAATGTATGGGTATCATGACATATTTTGACTAATTATATTTCTGCCCAAGTATTAATACACACAGGAATTTATATTTGCATTTTAATATCATGTATATCTGGTTCTTCTTCTAGAATTTTGCTTCGTGTTTAATTTTGTAAATACTATCATTAATAACTTTTTATTTAAATCTCCTTTGTGAGCTCTCTATTTTAGCCTCTTGGGTTTTTTTAAACAAACATTTTAGTTTTGTAAGATATTTCTTTAAACCTCTTACTATATACTTACGTTTGTAACTTCTAAAAAATTATTAAAACTCTTGTTAAAGGAGGAAGGGGATAAAAGATAACTGATGAAGCATGGACATTCAGGAGACAGGGCTGAGGTAAAATTTCACAAGAGTTAATAGTCACATAAAGTATAAAAATTTTGATTTTCTTATCTACTTCTCTTTCTGCTCCCCACTTTGTTTTTCAGACCTAAAATTCTACTCCTTCCTCATTCTTCAGAGGAACTAACAAAATTTTCAAAGATAACAAGCTTCCCTTTCCTTCTCTTCTTTTTTAACCTACTTTTTAAACTTATAATTTTTTAAAATTTTCATGCATTTTTAAATGTTTACCTAACTATCCTACAAAGACCTGAAATCCAAGATTAAGTCTGTGTAACTGTAAATGTTTTGTTTTCATAAAAACTAAAAACTCCCCCCAGACACAGAAAGACAAATACTGTATGTTCCCACTTATATGTGGAATCTAAAAAAGTTCAACTCATAGAAACAGAGAGTAGAATGGTGGTTGCCACAGGCTGGAGGTGATGGGGGAAATGGGAAGATGTTGGTCAAAAAGATACAAATTTTCAATTATAAGATGAATAAGTTCTGGGGATCCAATGCACAGCATGGTGATTTTAGTTAATAATACTGTATTGTATACTAGAAATTTGTACATCTCATGTTCTCACCACATACACTCACACAAAAAGGTAACTATGTGATGTGGCAGATATGTTACTTAACTTGATTGTGGTAATCATTTCACAATGTATACATATATTAAGTCATCACATTGTACACCTTTAAAAAAATCATGTTGTATAATCTAAATATATACAATTTTTGTCAATCATACCTCAGTAAAGCTGGGAAAAAAAATACTAAGAATTTCCCTTTAACTGTGAACACCATTTTAGTTGAGAGCCATATCTGAGGCTGTGCTCCCACTTGCTCATTTTTATTCATTTGCTTTTTAATTTTGGAAATTGTGTCTTTTTTTAAAAATATTGATATGACCATTACAAGATCTAGAAATATTATAACTCGTTTAAATCATATAATCAGAGAATTAAGATGAGGTTCTCTGAATTAAATTTTTAAAACCTTGACTTTATTCATTTAAGAGCTTTATTTAAATTAGTTTTCTCAGGCTTCTTGTTAGCCTTTGCAATAATAATTCTATTTCTCACCTATTCAATTAAAAGAATTGCTCTAGTTATTTTTTCTTATTATTTTCCTATTCTTTGTTCTTTCTTATTGTATTCTCATAAATAGGGAAATAATTTTTTAATGTTGTAATTAAGTTTCATCATCACCTAACTTAAGAACCTTATTTCTTCTTTCATTGTTATATTATATCCAGATGTTTTCTGTTTCTTCCATTCACCTGGTCATGGATTATAATTTACCATTTATTCTTTCTAATGTTTTTGTACTTTCACTCTTCTGTAAAATTTGAGCTTTTGATTCTTCAAAACTTCTTTCCAGAAACAAGTCTGACTTTTCAGTGTCTACTGTGTTTCTCGGCTCTGTTGACAGTTATTTGAGGCTTCTCTGACTGAACTACCTGTCTGATTCAATTTCCTTCCTGCCTGCCATAGCAATTATTAATAATGGTCTTTACAGATGTCTTCTTTTCTCTTTTTCTTTTTTGTCAGCTCGATTTTTTTTTGTTTTGGAGAGGCGGTTGTTTTTGTTTTGGTCTGGGTGGTTTTATTCCTTAAATCTTCCCCTGGTAATTTTCTGTTTGTTTAGTTATCTATTTGGAGAACTCTCACTGTACCCTACTACTGGTTATTTTGTATTCTCTTTCACATCTTGCTTTTGACTCAAAGTGCTGTTTTCTGATACCTTGAACTTCATTACTCAAATCTAAGAGTTACTAGTGACATTGATAATACCATCACTGAAAGCTGGCTGGAAGGCTTTGTGGAGAAAGTAGAATTTTGAATAGACATTAAAAAGTGGTGGAATTCCCTGGCGGTCCAGTGGTTAGGACTCAGTGCTTTCACTGCTGGGGCCCTGGGTTCAGTCCCTGCTGGGGGAACTAAGATCCTACAAGCCAGACCGCGTAGCCAAAAAAAAAAAAAAGTGATTTGAATAGAAAAAGAAGGGAAGAGAAAGTATTCCAAAAAGGCGAGGGAGGATATGAGAAGATTTAGGATATGAAGGAGGTATGAGTGGAAATGGGAAAGAACTGCTCAGGAAATAAAGATAATAGTCAACTGAAACCATGTGGTTATATGCAATGAAAAATAAAGTTGGAAAGCTAGGAAGCTAAGCTGCCTGAGGATTCAAATACCAGATGAATAAATGTGAGGGTAAAGAGATCAAAGATGAGAAAATGCAAGACCAGGTAAAAGGCAATTACAATCACGTCGGTGACAGTCAAGGCAGTCTGGGGAAGAAACTGGTAAATTTGGTTTTTATCAGTTTAGTTGCAGCTGACAGTAGAAGATTTGAGTAGAAAAGTCCACTAGGCAATTAGATATGTAAATTATGTAAATAGAGCTCAAAAGAGAAGAAATGGCTGGAATTCTATATTTGACAGTCACTTGGTTGGAAGTAACAATTGAAGAGTAAAGACAATAGAGAACTAAAGGCAATCTTAGGGAATACCCATATTTAGAGGATGAAAGAAAGAAGTGAAAACAGCCAAGGAGACCAAAAAAGACCAAAGTATTATTTGCTGAGATAAATATCTCTGTTAAAGACATAAAGATTAAAAAAAAAAAAAAGATACAGAGATTTATTGGGGGGGGAAGGATTTTTATCTCCTCTCTCCATTTCCTGACACACAGCTCAAGATGGTATCATTTATATCAACTCCCAGCATCCATTACCACTATTTAATACCAGTCTTCAATGTTATGGAAAAATACACTGCAGTTTATTTTATTTTATTTTTATTTATTTTTATTTATTTATTTTTGGCCACACCGTGCGGCATGTGAGATCTTAGTTCCCTGACCAGAGACTGAACCCATGACCCCTTCAGTGGAGGCACAGAGTCTTAACCACTGGACCACCAGGGAAGTCCCTGCAGTTTATTTTTAAATTAACAAAATTTCTCCTACAGAATAAAATTCAAGAATTATGATTACCTTCCAAACAAAGCTGAATGAAATTTCTGCAAGCTTTAGGAGCTTCTTTTGACCACAACTCTATGTCAATATCTCCAGCTGTAGTTTTCAATAAAACCTGTAGAAAGCATACAAAATCACTATGTTAATTATAATTTTGCTTAATGATGAGTTGATTGGCTGCTCAACTTAAAGTATTCACTACTGAATTTTCAATTTTAAAATAAAAATTAGAAACTTTGCTTGGTTTTGGTTATACTCAAAAAATTTCAAATGTTCAGTACAAGTTACTGTACATTTATACCTTTCAAATACCATTTTCAGAAATAATTTCGGCTTTAAGAAAAAATAGCATATGTTTTTGAATCACAGAAAAAAAACCTCATTCATTTAAAAATCAGTAATATAAACTTGTTTTAATTTAAAAAGTGTTCTACAGCATTTCTTCCAATAAAATTGGTGTAGCAAATTACGAAATTAAAGAACAATCCCATGAAATTACAGCACTGTAGGACAATTTTACAATTACCTTTTAACATACAAACACTCTACTTTTTCATTCAAAATCACGCCATTCCTAATTTACAAGGGAACATTCTTAATCTAATTCTGGGTTGTATATTACTAAAATGGTGTGTCTTAAAATTACTGTCTACGGTAAATGGAATCCTTTGATAGCCTTCTTTCCATAGCTCATGAAGGCAGTTACTCCTTGGTGCAACCAGCCATCTTGCAACAACCAAAATCCCTACTGAGCCCACAGGAGGAGACAGCTTATAACAGTCTTATTAATAACCACAAATAACCAAAAACAACGGAAAGCTCTAAATTTGAACACTGTGGCACAGCTGGAATCCAACTTCTCTAGTATCACTCCCCCCACACACCCACCCCACAGTGTGCCAAAGTAGATCAGTGTCAATCTGTGATGAATGGGCAATGATATATGACCATCACCGTCACTTTTGCTATAATTGCCTTTCAGTTTCTGTTTCAGAAGCTCAAATTAATTGCCATAATTTATGTAACACTGATGAATTTATTGTATCTTTTTGGGTTTTTACTGGCTACATAGTTCTCTTACAATTATGTTCCATGGGGGTGGAAGAGGTGAAAATATCTATACTGTGGTAGCTTTTAAAATGGTTCTTAACCCTTAAAGAAATATAAAAGAACTAAAAATGCAAATGTGCATGATTTTCTCAATCCATTACACTTTCTCTACAAAAAGAAGGAAACATTTGTTGAGTGCCTTCCAGGTGTTAGCTTCTGCGCCACTTTACATATCCTATCTCATTTAATCCTCACCTACAAGATAGGGATCATTACTCTTATTATACTTATGAAGAAACAGAGACTCAGATAAAGTAAATTTATCCAGGGTCTCACAGTGAACAATTTAAGCCAAAGGCTGTCTGCTGCAAAGCCCATGCCTTTTCCATCTCACTGTACTGCCTCCAAAAAGTTCACCATAAATTCCATACTATACTGGAAAAATAGTCCATCAAGCTCTAGGGCCCTGCCACATGTCGCAAAATAAACCCCCAAGTTACCTGGTCACAACTGATTTGAGTAGAGAAAAGTGCCTAAGTCAAAAGCATTCATATATTGGTTGGACATGAGCAAGGCCTTCTAACTTGGCTTGGCATGAAACAATGCCCAAAAGAGATTCTCCATATTGAATGTTGACACACCAATCCAAGTGGATTCTCATTCTCCTGGAAAATATACATGTGGGATGCAAAATGAGAGGCTGAGTAACTCCCTCTACCTCAGATTGTATTATCTAAAACAACACTGTGTAACACGTTTTGATTTTCCACGAGGCCAGATATACATCCCAATCTTAGAAGTACAGTATACATAACAAATGTCCTTCCTACCTCATTATCCCCTTGTATACTTGAAATAAAGTTCTACTGTTAAAGAGAACCTAGACATGTTTCCATATTTCCTATCCCCTGGCAACCACTAATCTACTCTCTGTCTCTATGGATTTGCCTATTGAACATTTCATATTCAGGCATACCGCTGAGATATTGCAGGTTTGGTTCCAGACCATTACAGTGAAATGAATATTGCAATAAAGTGAGTCACATAAAGTTTTTGGTTTCTCAGTGCATACAGAAGTTATATTTACTCTATATTGTAGTCTATTAAGTATGCAATGGCATTATGTCTAAAAAAACAATGTGCAAACCTTAATTTTAAAATACTTTATTACTAAAAACTGCCAATCCTCATGTGAGCCTTTAGCAAGTCATAATCTTTTCCCTGGTGGAGGTTTTAAAATATTGCAAGAATTACCAAAATGTGACACAGAGACACAAAGTGAACAAATGCTATTGGAAAAATGATGCCAAGAGACTTGCTCTTGTATGTATAAGTGAATCACTTTGCTGTATACCTGAAACTAACACAACGTTGTAAATCAACAATACTTCAATTAAGAAAAACAACTGAACAACCAATGGATCATTGAAGAAATCAAAGGAGAAATAAAAAAATACTTAGGGACAGAAATAGCACACACCAAACCTTATGGGATGCAACAAAAGTGGAAGCAACCTAAATATCCATCGACAGAGGAATGGATAAAGAAGATTTGGTACATATATACAATGGAATATTACTCAGCCATAAAAAGGAACGAAATAGTGCTATTTGCAGAGACGTGGGTGGACCTAGAGATTGTCATACAGAGTGAAGAAAGTCAGAAAGAGAAAAACAAGTATTGTATAATATTGCTTACATGTGGAATCTAGAAAAATGGTAGAGGTGAATGTATTTGCAAAGCAGAAATACAGTCACAGATGTAAAGAACAAACTTATGGTCACCAAGGAGGGGAGGAGTGGGTGGGATGAATTGGGAGACTGGGATTGACATATATATGCTACTATGTATAAAATAGATAACTAATGAGAACCTACTGTATAGCACAGGGAACTCTACTCAATGCTCTGTGGTGACCTAAATGGGACGGAAATCTAAAAAAGAGTGGATATATGTATATGTATAACTGATTCAGTTTGCTGCACAGCAGAAACTAACACAACATTGTAAAGCAACTATACTCCAATAAAAATTAATTAAGAAAAAAAAGAAATACCACACACCAAACCTTATGGGATGCAACAAAAGTGTTTCTAAGAGAGAAGGTCATAGCAATACAGGCCAATCTCAAGAAACAAGAAAATCGAAAACAATCTAACTTTACACCTAAATGAACTAGAAAAAGAAGAACAAATGAAGCCCAAAGTTAGTAGAAGGAAGGAAATAATAAACATCAAAGTGTAATAAATGAAATAGAGACTAAAAAACAATAGAAAAGATCAATAAAACTAAGAGCTAGTTCTTTGAAAAGATAAACAAAACTGACAAACCTTTAGCCACACTCACGAAGAAAAAAAAAAGAGAGGACTCCAATAAATAAAATCAGAAATGCACGAGAAGTTACAACTGATACCACTCAAACACAAAGGAGCAAAGAGATACTCTGAACAATTATATGCCAACAAATTGGACCACCTAGAAAAAACAGATAAATTCCTAGAAACATACAATCTCCCAAGACTGAACCATGACAAAATAGAAAATCTGAAGCGACCAATTACTAGTAAGGAGATTGAATCAGTAATCAAAAACTCCCAACAAACAAAAGTACAGGACTAGATGGCTTCACTGATGAATTCTACCAAACATTCAAGAAAGATTTAATACCTATCCATCTCAAACTCATTTTACAAAGCCAGCATTACCCTGATAACAAAACCAAAGACACCACAAAAAAAGAAAATTACAGGCCAATATCCCTGACAAACATATATGCAAAAATTCTCAACAAAATATTAGCAAATCAAACGCAACAATACATTAAAAGGATCACACGGGATGATCAAGTGGGATTTATCCCAAGAATGCAACAGTGGCTCAATATCCACAAATCAAACAATGTATTACACCACATTAACAAAATGAAAGATAAAAATCATATGATCATCTCAATAGATGCAGAAAAAGCTTTGGAAAAAATTCAACATCCATTTATGATAAAAAGTCTCAACAAAGTGGGTATAGAAGGAATGTACTTCAATGTGATTAATGTGATATATGACAAACCCACAGCTAGTATCATACTCAATGGTGAAAAGCTAAAAGCTTTTCCTCTAAGATCAGGGACGAGACAAGGGTGCCCACTCTACCCACTTTTATTCAACACAGTATACCAGTAGTCCTAGCCACAGCCATTAGGCAGGACAAAGAAATAAAAGGCATCAAAATTGGAAAGGAAGAAGTAAACTGTCACTATTTGCAGTTGACATGATACTATATAGAAAACCCTAAAGACTCCAGCAAAAAACTGTTAGAACTAATAAATGAATTCACTAAAATTGCAGGACACAAAATTAATATACAAAAATCTACTGCATTTCTATACAGTAATAATAAACTATCAGAACAAGAAATCAAGAAAAGAATCCCATTTACAACTGCACCAAAAAAAAAAAAACCCAAAAACAAAAAACCTAGGAATAAATTTAACCAAGGAGGCAAACGATCTTTAAAATACAAGACATAGATGAAAATATAAGACATAGATGAAAAAACTGAAAAAGACACAAAATAAGTGGAAAGATATTTTGTGCTCATGGATTGAAAGAATATTGTTAAAATGTCCATACTACCCAAAACAATCGATAGATTCAGTGCAATCCCTATCAAAATTCCAATGGCATTTTTCACAGAACCAGAACAAATAATCCTAAACTTTGTATGGAACCACAAAAGACCCCAAATGGTCAAAGCAATCTTGAGAAAGAATAACAAAGCCAGAGGTACCATGCTCCCTGATTCCAAACTATATTACAAAGCTATAGTAATCAAAACAGTATGGTATTGGTATAAAAACAGACACATAGATCAATGGAACAGAATAGAAAGCTCAGAAACAAACCCACACATACACAGTTAATTAATTTACAACTAAGGAGGCAAGAATACACAATGGGGATAGGACAGTCTCTTCAATAAACTATGCTGGGAAAGCTGGACAGATGCAAGTAAAAGAGTGAAACTGGACCACTATCTTACACCACATATAAAAATAAACTCAAAATGGATTCAAGACTTGAATATAAAACCTGAAACCATAAATATTCTAGAAGAAAAGATAGGCAGTAAGCTCCTTGACATTGGTCTTAGCAATTTTTTTTTTTTTTTGTATCTGATCCAAAGGCAAGGGCAACAAAAGGAAAAGTAAACAAATGGGACTACATCAAACTAAAAAGCTTCTGCACAGCAAAGGAAACTATCAACGAAATGAAAATACAACCTACTGAATGGGAGAAGATATTTGTAAATTATATATCTGATAAAGGGTTAATATCCAAACTATAAAAAGAACTTATAGAACTAAGTAACATAAAAACAATCTGATTAAAAAATGGGTATAAGGATCTGAATAGACATTTTCCCAAAGACATACAGACGGGCAATAGGCACATGAAAAGATGCTCAACACCACTAATCATCAGATAAATGCAAATCAAAACCACAATGAGGTATCACCTCACACCCAATAGAATGGCTATTATTAAAAAGATAAGAAATAACAAGTGTTGGCAAAGATGTGGAAAAAAGGGAACCCCTGTGTACTGTTGGTGGGAATATAAATTGGTGCAGCTACTATGGAAAACAGTGTGGAGGTTCCTCAGAAAATTAAAAATGAACTACTGTACTAACCAGCAATTCCACTTCTGGGTATTTATCCGAAGAAAATAAAAACACTAACTAGAAAAGATATATGTGCCCCTCTGTTCACTGCAGCATTATTCACAATAGCCAACATATGGAAACAACTTAAGTGTCCACTGATGGATGAATATAAAGAAGATACACATTAGAATACCACTCAGCCATAAAAAAGAAAGGAATATTGCCATGTGCCACAACATGGATGGAGCTTGAGAGTATTGTGCTAAATAAGTCAGACAGAGAAAGACAAATACTGCATGACTTCACTTACACATGGACTCTAAAACACAAAACAAACAAAACAAAACAAAACCTAGACTCTTAGATACAGAGAATAGACTGGTGGTTGCCAGAGGCGAGAAGGAGTGGAGGTAGGTGGGAGGTGAGTGGGTAGAATGGGTGAAGGGGATCAAGAGGTACAAACTTCGAGTTAAAAAATAAATAAGTCGGGCTTCCCTGGTGGTGCAGTGGTTGAGTCTGCCTGCCAATGCAGGGGACACGGGTTCGAGCCCTGGTCTGGGAAGATCCCACATGCCACGGAGCAACTGGGCCCGTGAGCCACAACTGCTGAGCCTGCGCGTCTGGAGCCTGTGCTCCGCAACAAGAGAGGCCGCGACAGTGAGAGGCCCGTGCACCGCGATGAAGAGTGGCCCCCGAGGACTAGGGGCAAGATGGCGGAAGAGTAAGACGTGGAGATCACCTTCCTTCCCACAGATACAGTAGAAATACATCTACACGTGGAACTGCTCCTACAGAACACCCACTGAACGCTGGCAGAAGACGTCAGACCTCCCAAAAGGCAAGAAAATCCCCACGTACTTGGGTAGGGCAAAAGAAAAAAGAAATAACAGAGACAAAAGAATAGGGACGGGACCTGCGCCAGTGGGAGGGAGCCGTGAAGGAGGAAAGGTTTCCAGGCACTAGGAAGCCCCTTTGCGGGCAGAGACTGCGGGTGGCAGAGGGGGGAAGCTTCGGAGCCGCAGAGGAGAGCGCAGCCACAGGGGTGCAGAGGGCAAAGCGGAGAGACTCCCGCACAGAGGCTCGGCGCCAACCAGCACTCACCAGCCCGAGAGGCTTATCTGCTCACCCGCCGGGGCAGGCGGGGCCTGGGAGCTGAGGCTCGGGCTTTGGTGCTAGCCGGGAGGGAGTCCGGGAAAAAGTCTGCAGCTGCCGAAGAGGCAAGAGACCTTTTCTTGCCTCTTTGTTTCGTGGCGCGCAAGGAGAGGGGATTCAGAGCGCTGCCTAAACGAAATCCAGAGACGGGTGCGAGCCGCGGCTATTAGCGCGGATCCCACAGCAACAGGGGCGCAGAGGGAAAAATGGAGAGATTCCCACACAGAGGCTCAGTGCCGAGCAGCGCTCACCAGCCCGAGAGGCTTGTCTGCTCACCCGCTGGGGCGGGCGGGGCTGGGAGCTGAGGCGCGGGCTTCGGTCGGATCGGATCGCAGGGAGAGGACTGGGGTTGGCGGCGTGAACACAGCCTGAAGGGGTTGGCGTGCCGCGGCGAGCCGGGAGGGAGCCGGAGAGGAGGTCTGCAGCCACCGAAGAGGCAAGAGACTTTTTCTTGCCTCTTTGTTTCGCGGCGCGCAAGGAGAGGGGATTCAGAGTGCCGCCTAGACGAGCTCCAGTGGCGGGCACGAGCCGCGGCTAACAGCGCGGACCCCAGAGACTGGTAGGAAACGCTAAGGCTGCTGCTGCCGCCACCAAGAAGCCTGTGTGGGAGCCCAGGTCACTCTCCACACCGCCCCTCCCGGGAGCCGGTGCAGCTCACCACTGCCAGGCTCCCGTGATCCAGGGACAACTTCCCCAGGAGAACACACAGCGCGCCTCGGGCTGCTGCAACGTCACGACGCCTCTGAAGCCGCAGGCTCGCCCCGCCTCCTCCGTACCGCTCCCTCCCCCGGCCTGAGTGAGCCAGAGCCCCCGAAGCAGCTGCTCCTTTAACCCCGTTCTGTCTGGGCGGGGAACGGACGCCCTCAGGCAACGTACATGCAGAGGCGGGTCCAAATCCAAAGCTGAACGCGGGGAGCTGTACAAACAAAGAAGAGAAAGGGAAATCTCTCCCAGCAGCCTCAGAAGCAGCGGATTAAAGTTCCACAAACAAATTGATGTGCCTGCATCTGTTGAATACCTGAATAGACAACGAATCATCCCAAATTCAAAAGGTGGACTTTAGGAGCAGGATATATTAATTTCTCCTTTTCCTTTTTTTGTGAGTGTATATGTGTATGCTTCTGGGTGAGATTTTGTCTGTATAGCTTTGCTTTCACCATCAGTCCTAGGGTTAGGTCCGTCCATTTTTTTTTTTTTACTTAAAAAAATTTTTTTTTCCTAATATATGTTTTCTTAATAATTTTTTCCGTATTTTCTATTTTTAGAAATTAAAAAAATTTTTAATAAGTTTTTTCATATTTTTTATTTTAAAAAATTAAAATTTTTTTCTTAATAAATTTTTTTCTTAAAATTTTTTTTCTTATTTTTTACTATAAAAAATTAATAAATCTATTTTTAAAAATTAAAAAAAAATTTTTTCTGAATACATTTACTCTTAATAATTTTTTTCTTATTTTTTATTATAATAGCTTTATTTTATTTTATTTTATCCTCTTTTTTTCTTTCTATTTTTTTCTCCCTTATATTCTGAGCTGTGTGGATGAAAGGCTCTTGGTGCTCCAGCCAGGCATCAGGGCTGTGCCTCTGAGGTGAGAGAGCCAACTTCAGGACACTGGTCCACAAGAGACCTACCAGCTCCACGTAATACCAAACGGCAAAAATTTCTCAGAGATCTCCATCTCAACATCAAGACCCAGCTTCACTCAACGACCAGCAAGCTACAGTGCTGGACACCCTATGCCAAACAACTAGCAAGACAGGAACACAGCCCCATCCATTAGCAGGGAGGCTGCCTAAAATCATAAGGCCACAGACACCCCAAAACACACCACCAGACGTGGACGTGCCCACCAGAAAGACAAGATTCAACCTCATCCACCAGAACACAGGCAATAGTCCCCTCCACCAGGAAGCCTACACAACCCACTGAACCAATCTTACCCACTGGGGACAGATACCAAAAACAACGGGAACTACGAACCTGCAGCCTGTGAAAAGGAGACCCCAAACACAGTAAGATAAGCAAAATGAGACGACAGAAAAACACACAGCAGATGAAGGAGCAGGGTCAAAACACACCAGACTTAACAAATGAAGAGGAAATAGGTAGTCTACCTGAAAAAGAATTCAGAATAATGATAGTAAGGATGATCCAAAATCTTGGAAACAGAATAGACAAAATGCAAGAAACATTTAACAAGGACGTAGAAGAACTAAAGAGGAATCAAGCAACGATGAAAAACACAATAAATGAAATTAAAAATACTCTAGACGGGATCAATAGCAGAATAACTGAGGCAGAAGAAAGGATAAGTGACCTGGAAGATAAAATGGTGGAAATAAATACTGCAGAGCAGGATAAAGAAAAAACAATGAAAAGAACTGAGGACAGTCTCAGAGACCTCTGGGACAACATTAAATGCACCAACATTCGAATTATAGGGGTCCCAGAAGAAGAAGAGAAAAAGAAAGGGACTGAGAAAATATTTGAAGAGATTATAGTTGAAAACTTCCCTAATATGGGAAAGGAAATAGTTAATCAAGTCCAGGAAGCACAGAGAGTCCCATACAGGATAAACCCAAGAGGAAACACGCCAAGACACATATTAATCAAACTATCAAAAATTAAATATAAAGAAAACATATTAAAAGCAGCAAGGGAAAAACAACAAATAACACACAAGGGAATCCCCATAAGGTTAACATCTGATCTTTCAGCAGAAACTCTGCAAGCCAGAAGGGAGTGGCAGGATATACTTAAAGTGATGAAGGAGAAAAACCTACAACCAAGATTACTCTACCCAGCAAGGATCTCATTCAGATGTGATGGAGAAATTAAAACCTTTACAGACAAGCAAAAGCTGAGAGAGTTCAGCACCACCAAACCAGCTTTACAACAAATGCTAAAGGAACTTCTCTAGGCAAGAAACACAAGAGAAGGAAAACACCTACAACAACAAACCCAAAACATTTAAGAAAATGGGAATAGGAACATACATATCGATAATTACCTTGAATGTAAATGGATTAAATGCTCCCACCAAAAGACACAGACTGGCTGAATGGATACAAAAACAAGACCCATATATATGCTGTCTACAAGAGACCCACTTCAGACCTAGAGACACATACAGACTGAAAGTGAGGGGATGGAAAAAGATATTCCATGCAAATGGAAATCAAAAGAAAGCTGGAGTAGCAATTCTCATACCAGACAAAATAGACTTTAAAATAAAGAATATTATAAGAGACAAAGAAGGACACTATATAACGATCAAGGGATCGATCCAAGAGGAAGGTATAACAATTGTAAATATTTATGCACCCAATATAGGAGCACCTCAATACATAAGGCAAATACTAACAGCCATAAAAGGGGAAATCGACAGCAACACAATCATAGTAGGGGACTTTAACACCCCACTTTCACCAATGGACAGATCATCCAAAATGAAAATAAATAAGGAAACACAAGCTTTAAATGATACATTAAACAAGATGGACTTAATTGATATTTATAGGACATTCCACCCAAAAACAACAGAATACACATTTTTCTCAAGTGCGCATGGAACATTCTCCAGGATAGATCATATCCTGGGTCACAAATCAAGCCTTGGTAAATTTAAGAAAATCGAAATCGTATCAAGTATCTTTTCCAACCACAACGCTATGAGACTAGATATCAATTACAGGAAAAGATGTGTAAAAAATACAAACACATGGAGGCTACACAATACACTACTTAATAACGAAGTGATCACTGAAGAAATCAAAGGGGAAATCAAAAAATACCTAGAAACAAATGACAATGGAGATACGACGACCCAAAACCTATGGGACGCAGCAAAAGCAGTGTTAAGAGGGAAGTTTATAGCAATACAAGCCTACCTCAAGAAACAGGAAACATCTCGAATAAACAACCTAACCTTGCACCTAAAGCAATTAGAGAAAGAAGAACAAAAAAACCCCAAAGCTAGCAGAAGGAAAGAAATCATAAAGATCAGGTCAGAAATAAATGAAAAAGAAATGAAGGAAACAATAGCAAAAATCAATGAAACTAAAAGCTGGTTCTTTGAGAAGATAAACAAAATTGATTAACCATTAGCCAGACTCATCAAGAGAAAAAGGGAGAAGACTCAAATCAATAGAATTAGAAATGAAAAAGGAGAAGTAACCACTGACATTGCAGAAATACAAACGATCATGAGAGATTACTACAAGCAACTCTACGCCAATAAAATGGACAACCTGGAAGAAATGGACAGATTCTTAGAAATGCACAAACTGCCGAGAATGAACCAGGAAGAAATAGAAAATATGAACAGACCAATCACAAGCACTGAAATTGAAACTGTGATTAAAAACCTTCCAACAAACAAAAGCCCAGGACCAGATGGCTTCACAGGTGAATTCTATCAAACATTTAGAGAAGAGCTAACACCTATCCTTCTCAAACTCTTCCAAAATATTGCAGAGGGAGGAACACTCCCAAACTCATTCTACGAGGCCACCATCACCCTGATACCAAAACCAGACAAAGATGTCACAAAGAAAGAAAACTACAGGCCAATATCACTGATGAACATAGATGCAAAAATCCTCAACAAAATACTAGCAAACAGAATCCAACAGCACATTAAAAGGATCATACACCATGATCAAGTGGGGTTTATCCCAGGAATGCAAGGATTCCTCAATATACACAAATCAATCAATGTGATACACCATATTAACAAATTGAAGGAGAAAAACCATATGAGCATCTCAATAGATGCAGAGAAAGCTTTGGACAAAATTCAACACCCATTTATGATAAAAGCCCTGCAGAAAGTAGGCATAGAGGGAACTTTCCTCAACATAATAAAGGCCATATATGACAAACCCACAGCCAACATTGTCCTCAATGGTGAAAAATTGAAACCATTTCCACTAAGATCAGGAACAAGACAAGGTTGCCCACTCTCACCACTATTATTCAACATAGTTTTGGAAGTGTTAGCCACAGCAATCAGAGAAGACAAAGAAATAAAAGGAATCCAAATCGGAAAAGAAGAAGTAAAGCTGTCACTATTTGCAGATGACCTGATACTATACATAGAGAATCCTAAAGATGCTACCAGAAAACTCCTAGAGCTAATCAATGAATTTGGTAAAGTAGCAGGATACAAAATTAATGCACAGAAATCGCTTGCATTTCTATACACTAATGACGAAAAATCTGAAAGTGAAATTAAGAAAACACTCCCGTTTACCATTGCAACAAAAAGAATAAGATATCTAGGAATAAACCTACCTAAGGAGACAAAAGACCTGTATGCAGAAAATTATAAGACACTGATGAAAGAAATTAAAGATGATACAAATAGATGGAGAGATATACCATGTTCCTGGATTGGAAGAATCAACATTGTGAAAATGACTCTACTACCCAAAGCAATCTACAGATTCAATGCAATCCCTATCAAACTACCACTGGCATTTTTCACAGAACTAGAACAAAAAATTTCACAATTTGTATGGAAACACAAAAGACCCCGAATAGCCAAAGCAATCTTGAGAACGAAAAATGGAGCTGGGGGAATCAGGCTCCCTGACTTCAGACTATATTACAAAGCTACAGTAATCAAGACAGTTTGGTACTGGCACAAAAACAGAAATATAGATCAATGGAACAGGATAGAAAGCCCAGAGATAAACCCACGCACATATGGTCACCTTATCTTTGATAAAGGAGGCAAGCATATACAGTGGAGAAAAGACAGCCTCTTCAATAAGTGGTGCTGGGAAAATTGGACAGATACATGTAAAAGTATGAAATTAGAACACTCCCTGACACCATGCACAAAAATAAACTCAAAATGGATTAAAGACCTAAGTGTAAGACCAGACACTATCAAACTCTTAGAGGAAAACATAGGCAGAACACTCTATGACATACATCACAGCAAGATTCTTTTTGACCCAGCTCCCAGAGAAATGGAAATAAGAACACAAATAAACAAATGGGACCTAATGAAACTTAAAAGCTTTTGCACAGCAAAGGAAACCATAAACAAGACCAAAAGACAACCATCAGAATGGGAGAAAATATTTGCAAATGAAGCAACTGACAAAGGATTAATCTCCAAGATTTACAAGCAGCTCATGCAGCTCAATAACAAAAAAACGAACAACCCAATCCAAAAATGGGCAGAAGACCTAAATAGACATTTCTCCAAAGAAGATATACAGATGGCCTACAGACACATGAAAGAATGCTCAACATCATTAATCATTAGAGAAATGCAAATCAAAACTACAATGAGATATCATCTCACACCGGTCAGAATGGCCATCATCAAAAAATCTAGAAACAATAAATGCTGGAGAGGGTGTGGAGGAAAGGGAACTCTCTTGCACTGTTGGTGGGAATGTAAATTGATACAGCCACTATGGAGAACAGTATGGAGGTTCCTTAAAAAACTACAAATAGAACTACCATACAATCTAGCAATCCCACTACTGGGCATATACCCTGAGAAAACCATAGTTCAAAAAGAGTCATGTACCAAAATGTTCATTGCAGCTCTATTTACAATAGCCAGGACATGGAAGCAACCTAAATGTCCATCGACAGATGAATGGATAAAGAAGATGTGGCACATATATACAATGGAATATTACTCAGCCATAAAAAGAAATGAAATGGAGGTATTTGTAATGAGGTGGATGGAGTTAGAGTCTGTCATACAGAGTGAAGTAAGTCAGAAAGAGAAAAACAAATACAGTATGCTAACACATATATACGGAAACTAAGGAAAAAAAAAAAAAAAAAGGCCATGAAGAACCTAGTGGCAAGATGGGAATAAAGACACAGATCTACTAGAGAATGGACTTGAGGATATGGGGAGGGGGTGGGGTGAGATGTGACAGGGTGAGAGAGTGTCATGGACATATATACACTACCAAATGTAAAACAGATAGCTAGTGGGAAGCAGCCACATAGCACAGGGAGATCAGCTCGGTGCTTTGTGACCACCTAGAGGGGTGGGATAGGGAGGGTGGGAGGGAGGGAGATGCAAGAGGGAAGAGATATGGGAACATATTGTATATGTATAACTGATTAACTTTGTTATAAAGCAGAAGCTAACACACCATTGTAAGGCAATTATACTTCAATAAAGATGTTTAAAAAAAAAAAAAAAAAAAAGAAGAGTGGCCCCCGCTTGCCGTAACTGGAGAAAGCCCTCGCACAGAAACGAAGACCCAACACAGCCAAAAATAAATAAATAAATTAATTAAATAAATTAAAAAAAAAAAGCCGAGAGGGTTGCACTAAGTAGAAGAATTACTAATCTAAAAAAATAAATTAAAAAAATAAATAAATAAATAAGTCACGGGCATGAAATGTACAGCATGGAGAATACAGTCAATAACGTAGTATTAACTTTATATGCTGACAAGTGGTAACTAGACTTATTGTGGTGACCATTTTGCAATGTATCCAAATGTCAAATCATTATACTGTAACACGAAACTAATATAATAGTGTATGTCACATATACTTCAATAAAAAAAAACAGGGATAATAATATCCTCATAGGTTTGTTGTGAGGACAAAATGAGTTATACACAGACTGCTTAGAACAGTACCTGACAAATAGTAAATGTTCAAAATATGATAGCTATTATTGTTGTAAATATTATTCTTATAAAATTTTTTGACCACAGGAAACTTATTCCCAGTAAAAAGAACGCATATATGGTTGGGCCACCTTGTTTATCAGGTTTTCTTAATCTTTTAAGAAGATTAACTACTGAATTAAAAAAGAAGGCACATGGCTCCTCCTTTGGCCATGCATTTCCATTAGCCATAACTACTATGTCAAGCATCAGTGGCTCTTTTTCTTAAAGCTTACAAGTAAGACAATACTTTGATAATAAAATGTCTCTTAAGAATAAATATATGGGTTAATATAAAATTTAGATTAAATCATCATAATATGTGGAAATTTCATTTTCAGTAGATAAGAAAATTTCTGTCAAGGGTTACATTTCTGTGCCTCATCCTCAAAGGCCAGAGTTATAACATAACACAACACAGCATATTTACAGACTACTGCCAGGGGTTAACCACTGGTATAATGTGTCAATTACTTCCCAAGTTGATACTATACTCTTTGAAGAGAGAAATTTTGTCCCACATATTTGGAATATCTCTGAATCCTTTCAGTACCTAATGTAGCATTAGACAGTACAGCCACTAAACAAACATTTCATTAAGGAAACTTTTTATTACATCTGCTTTAAATTCCTTCCAGGCCAAAATTCTTGCCATGCTCTCTATGGTACAAAATTTTGAAGCCTCAATGTCTTCAATCAGTCTTATTATGCTGGAAAAAGTCCCAAACTGGTTTTTAAGGAAAACTTGGGCTATGTCTCATATTCTCCCTCAGCCCAATTCTGTTCAGAAGGACAATATTCACTGCAGTTTGCATACACTTATTTGCATGATTATTTCACCACGGTATATTCCACTCAACTTACTCTCTGATAATAGGGACAATGCTGGTTTTTCTTTCCATTGTGTCCCTAAAACCTAGCATAGAGCCTGGCCTATGCTAGGTGCTCAGTAAATATTTGTTGAATGAAAGATTTCTGTTCAGGCATATATCTTTGTTAAAGCTTCTCATCTTTATGACCATGTTGAATCTTCCTCCAGAGTAAAACAACTAAGTCTGCCCTTGACAGTAGAAGTATAACCTCAAACTCACTGATGCTTAATACTTCTCAGAAGTTAAGAGAAATACAGTATTAATTCATCCACCCATCCATTCAGTACATATTTGAACTGCTGCTACCATGTGTCAAGCACCATTCTAGATGTCTGTCTCTGCCCTCATAATGCTCATTCCATGGGCGAGAGTAGTGGAGGAGGATACAACAATAAAAAATAAGTACTGAAAAAGTAAAAAAGTACTGGAGAAAAAAACTAAAGAGGTTAAGGAGGCCAGGGAATGCTGGAATGCAGGATATGAATGAGGTTTGCTATATTATAGAGAGTTGATAGGAAAGCCCTCTCTGCTAAAATGCCATTTGAGCAGGCTAGAGTATACTACAGAAAGGAACAACAAGTGTGAACTCCCTACCTAGCAGGATGGGCAATGTATTCCATCTCTACCAGTGTTTGTCAACTGGGGGTGATATCACTCTCAAGAAACATTTGGAAGTAAGAAGAGATAGATATTCTGGGTTTTCACAATGATGTAGGGTAGGAATGAGGAGGGGGAAAAGTGCAAACAGCAGAACTGAAAGAACTGCTCTGCCCAAAATACCCACTAAAATGTTTGCCAGGGGTATCATTTACAGCATTTTTGCTTTTGTTTTCAAATTGCTCTCACTGTGTTACAAAATGTAAATAAACAAGATTGCAACATAATTGTATCTGATACAAATTCAGTTTATCCTAATTCACCTCTATGCTTTCATTCTCATTTTATTTTCTCCATTATGCTGGTTCATCATATTTTGTGTGTGATACAGACTAGGTCCCAGTTCAAGAATTCAAGGGATACTTATTCCATTATTCACTCTGCCTCATACTGCATATAAACGCTTTAAATAGGAATTGACATACCTTGACCATCAAAATCAATCAGGAAATTATTCTCTAATTCTAATGTGGGAACATTTTCCATTCCCCACTTTTGCTGACAAAGACCAGCTCAAACGACACTTCGTCCATGAAGCCTTTCCCTACTTTCCCAGTTGCTAACTTCTCAGTACTACCAAAGCAATATGCTCCTCTCTCCATTAGAACGCCTACCAAACATATAGGGTTTTTCTTTACCTGCCTGCCTCTCAAACTAAACCATTAGCTCTTCTAAGGCAACAACTAGGTTTTTTCCATCCATCTTTATATCCCCAGCACCTGGTGCCTAGTAGGCATTCAGTAAAGGATTGTAGAACAAATGGAGAAAGAGCGATCTCCAAATTAAGCAAAAAAAAAAAAAAAAAAAAGTCAATTTAAAAAATATACTTGGCTTTTTACCTACGACCCTAGAAAACGCCTGTAGAGTTAGGTTGAAGCCAAGTAGGGCCAGGAGGTTGGTAGATGGAGGAATCTCCACTTGAGGACTTTTCCAATTATGCGCTGAGAAGTGCCAGTATATGGCTTTCGATGCAATCCTGTTCAGAGGCAGGGGTAAGGACAAGACTTCTAATCTCTTCCAACCCTACGACCCCAGAATTCCTTTAATCAGTGAGATATCGCTTTGGGGAGCCCAGGTACCCTAGATGACGCTCACCTTCCCGTTCGTGGGAGGCTCCTGGATGTAAATGTTGCTCATGCTGGTCAGCGCTCAGGACTCTGCTCCTAAGTGGGGATGAGAGCGAACGGTCGATAACTAAAGCTGTCCACCTATTGGTACACGCTTCCTTAAATCGGGAGGTCGTGGAAAGCTCCAACCTGTCAAAATCCCGCAAGACAGCGACACCAAACCCTCTCTTTTCCTAAAGCTAGCGCCTCACGGATGCTGCCATGTTGCTCCCGGACCCGAGCACCGCTAATCCTGAGAAGGGGGGATTCCAGTGGCCTCCAGGGAATCGAGAAAAAGATTATTAAGCCCCTATAGATTAATTTAACTTGTATTAAAATTTTTAAAACAACAATTCTTAAGTCTTGGTGTTGCTTACTTCACTCCACGCGTGTGCAAATCCATTAACCCCCTGGAATCTGGTAGTAATGGTTCGGACCGAGTGATGTCTACAATACAATTCCCCCAGAAGCTACAGCAGCAGCTACTTGGTTCCGCTTTCGCCGGAGACTTTTAGGGCCTTCCCCGACTGTCACCTGGGTGCCGCGGCGCGGGTGGGAGGAAGAGGCAGTCCTAGCTGTGTGTTGTCCTCGCGGCCAGCGGGAAGCGAGCGCCCTCTCGAAAGCCCAGGGGTCCCGCGACCCCTCTTACCAGCGCCATGGCAGTTCCAGGTAAAGACCCAGGGTCTGGGCGAGGGAGGGAGCGGGTAGGGTAGGGTGGAGTGCGCTGGGGTAAGGAGTAGAGCTCAAAGGCTAAGGCGTTAAAATTAACAGGTTCGCTTGGTTTACAGGAAAAAGTTTACAGTTCAAAAATAAACTCTGAAGGAAAGAGAGAAGGAAAGAAACTATCTCCCCCACTCCAGTCAAGCTCCCAGAGCACCGGATGGACCACAGGGAAAGTATATATAGGGTGGGGGAGGGGGAGGGGTGTTGCAGACAGACTAGTAACTGTAGGCCTAGGAGGCTGTTGGCCGAGGACAACTGACCTTTAGTTTTGAAAATAAAATTGAAAATAAAATTTGAGGTGGCAACACCTGCGAACCCAAGTAACCAGAGGCATTGTTTGTACTGGAAGGGCCGAAATGGGCATCTGGGGTTCTACTTCTCTCTCTTCCTTGTTGTATGTAGTTGCTGTGTGGCCTTGGACCGGTCGCTTTGCCCTTCTGGGCCGCAGTTTCTGAATCTGTAAAAGAAGGAGATTTGTTGACTTCTGCATATGGTTCCTTCCAGCACTGGTTGCAGGAGATATTTGGAGAAATATACACCACTCCCCCCGACCCCACACTCACACAACTTGGAGATTCACAATGCCTATAGTATAAAAAAGATGCTGAGAATTGCTATGGTTCAGAAGCAACTTTGTTTCCCAGTATTATTTGACCACGTTTGTTCTGTGGCAGCCTTTACTGAACTGTATGTTACAGATAGCTGTTATGGGAAGGTAGTGCTGTTCTACCAACTGCAGTTTTAGGAGGAGCACGGGGGGGGGGGGGGGGCGGGGCATTGTAGGAGAGGAAAGATACACTCATTCATACACATAACTTTTTTTTTTTTTAAAGAGGAGATTTTTTTTTAAAGTTATTTATTTATTTATTTATTTATTTATTTATTTATTTATTTATTTTTGGCTGTGTTGGGTCTTCGTTTCTGTGCGAGGGCTTTCTCTAGTTGCGGCAAGTGGGGGCCCCTCTTCATCGCGGTGCGCGGGCCTCTCACTATCGCGGCCTCTCTTGTGGAGCACAGGCTCCAGATGCGCAGGCTCAGTAGTTGTGGCTCCATACACATAACTTTTTTTTTTTTTAAAGAATCTGCTCTTTATTTTATGTTTTTAAATATTTATTTATTTATTTGGCTGCGCCGGGCCTTAGTTGCAGCATGTGAACTCTTCGTTGCAGCATGCGGGATCTAGTTCCCTGACCAGGGATCGAACCCAGGTCCCCTGCATTGCTAGCGTGGAGTCTTCACCACTAGACCACCAGGGAAGTCCCCACATAACTTTTTATTAAAGGCGTACTGCATGCTAGGCACTGGGAATACAGTTGCTCTTCACACCTAACTTACAATTTAGCAGTGAAAAGAAAGTACCAGAAAGTCTGACAAGTGTAAGGCAGGGAAAATACAAACCCTTGAGGAGCACATAGTAAGGGCACCTAACAGGAGACTGGAGGGGCCAGCAGGACTTTCCAGAGGATGTGGCATTTAGGATGAGACCTGAAGAATTGTGGGAGGGGGAGTTGTAGCCAGAGGGACTGGATATGTAAAGGAAGAAGAAATGTGTGAGAAGACGAAGTGAAAGATGTGCACTATGGATGGAACTCAGAATACAAATGGAAGAGAAGTGAGAAATTAACTAGAGAGATAACAGTAGCTAATATTTACTAAGCACTTACTATGTGTCAGACGTGTCAGACACTGTGTCAAGCGTTGTATTTTATCTCATTTAACATTCGCACCCACACTGTGAGTTCGGTGTTGCTATTTCCATTCTACAGATGAGGATACTGAGGGACAGAGAAATCAAGTAACTTGACTGAGATAGCTAGGAAGTGACGGGTCACTCTGGCTCCTCTAGACCCCATGTGCTTATCCATTTTGCTGTGTTTTGGTATAATTTACAAGGCAATTTCCAGTGCTTACAGGATGTTTTAAGCCATGACAAGGAGTTTGGATGTTTTCCTAAGGACCATAGTAAGATATTTAAGGATTTTTAAACATATTCACATTATGGAGAGAGCATTCTGGCTGCACAGTAGATTGAAGGAGAGCTAGTTTGGAGACAGTCACCAGTTAGGAGTAACTCTGGTAAACTGTGATGATGCCTCAGGGATGGTCTCATTAGAAAAGGAGAGAAGCAGATAGATTGGAGATATATTTCTGGTGGTAGAATCACTGGGAATCAGTGATATATTCACTGTAGGTGAGTAAGATTGGAAATGAGGAATACCTGGGTTTCACTGTTAGGCAGCTGGGTGGGGCTATTTACTAATATAGGCAACACCTGAGAAGGAACAGTATTTAGGGGGGATGATGATGATTTCAGTTGGGGCTTGTGTTGAGGTGTACTCAAGGAATGGAAATATCTAATAGTAAGAGATAGGAATGGAAATATCTAATAGACACTAAGAGAGAAAATTTGTAGCTTAGGAGGGAAGCCAGAATCAAAGAACAATTTGGTGTCATCCACACATGTAATAGGCCATGGGAATGGAAGCCTTTGCTCAGGTGGAGTGCATAGAGTGTGAAGGGAAGGTCTGTGGCTGGAGCCCGGAGAATATCAACATGTAAGGGGCCAGCAGAGAAAGTCCTGTCTGCACAGTAGATTGCCTAGGCATCCTGATAGGCCAAGTCAGCCCTGATGACTTTGGCCACACACAGCTGCATCCAGAGTTGACTTGCTGTCACTGTTGGTTTCATTATTTGAGCAAGCATTTTGAGCATCTACGTGGTATAGGTATGTCACGATCTGTGTCCTCATAAAACTTAAGTCTAGTAATGAAAATGTCATGTGCTGCTTAAGAAAGAAGACAAAAGTGATTTTTTAAGTCCTTATTGAAATTCCCTTAAACTTAGACTAGTGTTATAGATATGTTAACCTTCTTTCAATTCAAAATAATGCTTCAAAGTGTAATAATCTTAAATTGTGCCATTAAGCTAGATGGTAAGACATAGATGAACTATTTAAACCCAGAAAAAATTGAAATAATAGGCATGACAGCACTGTAAAAGTACAATGCAAGTGCCATTAGAAAATACAGAAAATGTTAAGGTAATTTCTTGGATGATTGATCCAGACAGTGTATTACAGGAAAATAGGGCTCCATCAGAAATCTTTGGAGATAATCATCAAGAAGGACAAGAATGCTCTTTTATTTTTAGGTATAATGCTCATATGGATCCAGCATGGCATTTTTTGGGTGGTCCTGCTAGTGATTATTACAAGGTATGACTATAAAGTACTGAGGTTCCTTTCAACAAATGATAATCAGCCTCATCTATTTTATGGTCACCTACTTTAGCTGTTTTTCCATAGCAGTGTGTGTAACCATTGTGTAGGTAACACAGTGAAATGTATACTCTGTTACTTAGAGAAATCATAGACTTGTAGTTGTTATTAAAGAAATGACATTTAAACACACTGAAACTCAGTGAAGTTTACTTTCTTTTAAAACTGTTTTTACCATTCACAGTTGTTGAAATTAGTTCTGACATTCATGTTAATAATTAACCATTCCCAGTGAAGAGTTACCTGACACAAGTGGCAATGTATGTTATTGATGTGGTTGGCAGGAAAACTTTCTCTCTCTCTCTCTCTCTCTCTCTCTCCCCCCCTCCCTCCTTCAGTGAAATCTATATAGCCAAGATAGTGAATTTCCTATAGCCAAATTAACATTACATTCGGCTATCAAAGTGTGTCAGATTCTTAACAGGTTACTATTGCAACTTAGTAATAGAAGGATTCTAAATTATGCTACATCCAAATTCTTTTCACTCCTAAACTATACTATACACAATTTCTTTTTTCTCTAGTCTATGCAGCACGTTTCTCCTGAAATACTTTTCCTAAATCATATACCTGATCCTGTCATTCCTGGGAGACAGGAACTTAATTCTTGACCCATATCTGTGAATTTTCTATTTCTTTTCAAGCACCTTAACCTTTCAGAGGCTCAGTTTCCTTGTCTGTATGGTGAAGGAGCTGATGACTAAGCTTTCTTTCACTTCTAAACTGTTATAATGCCAAAGCTCCCCATCTCTGCAAGAATGAAGTACACACTGCCTAAGCACAGCCGAATCACTCTTGCTGCCCTTTCCTCCCACCACTGCTCTCATGCATTCTGCAGTCTTCTGACCTGGCCAACTATTCTCAGAACCTCTGTGCTTTTCTACCTACATGCTTTTGTTAATCACTGTCCCAGCTCTATTGTCCATGTCTACCTGCGGGAAGCTTTCCTGATCTCTCAACGGAAAGTTATGCCGGCCAGTTCTTCCTGCTTACTAATGGAGCTATATGTCTTTAAACTGGCACAGTCTAGCATGCCTTACAGCTGTGGATGCATTAGCCTAGATAACCTAGTATATTGTAAGTTTCCTCTAGTATAGGAACTTTATTCAAGTTCTCTCACATCTATTTCAGAGTTATGCCCATTATAGGTAAATAACATTTAGAGGGATGATCACTAGAATTGCTGCGGAGCAGAATCTGTTACTAAAGTAAACAGACTAAACTAGACAGCAGTCTTGATTCTGTTTCATTAGATAGTGAATTAAACTTCTCCATGTCTCTTCTTATCTTAAACTGGTAATATCTATAGCCTTTTTTCTTCACAGGTTATTTGTATTTTGTGAGGCAAGCAAGTGGAAGCATTTAATACATTTACTTAAATGTTAGCTCTTTCATGCCAGTAGTTTAAAATAAGCAATTCTTTGATTTACTTTTATCTCTTCTTTTGAGGGTCAAATGATTATGAAGGCATTTTTAACTGAAGGTGGGGACATCTGCTCTTTTAAAATATTTACATGAGGGAACTCATTTAACCTATTTTTTTAACATGCAGAGAATTTTTTATTTCTGCTGTTCTTTCTGTTTTTCCTTCAGTACAATCTTTGGGGATCCCAAAGAAAGGATTATATCTATAAATTCTTAATATAAAGCAGTGGAAAAGTTTAAATACATGGCATTTTACTCTGCATTCAACTTCAGCAGAGTACATATGCTATATACATATTATATAGCACCTCTATGGTATAAAATCTGGCCACGATTTGAATTTTAAAAGCAGAAGAAATTTAAGTTATCTTTAAGGGTCACCAAATTATAACTAAAATTATTATTGAGTAACCAAATGTAAAATTTAAAGTTTTACAAAACAGAAAAGGAATCTAATTTGAATCTAATCAAATTAAAAATGAAAAGAATGGACAGAGGTGATTACAATTGCTAATCACTTACTACAAAGAAAACTTAGTTACTTAAGCTGTTTACTTTTAAATTTAAATGATTATAGAAAGTATTTTAATTATAAAGAAAGCTTTTACAGGCTTCCCTAAAATCTAAAATATACAGCACGAGAGAAATATAATATTAAGTTCCAAGCATCACTGTTAAAGTTCCCAGTGACAAAATTGTTGACTTTGGAAACAGGTGATGTGAAATTTCAAGAGAATAAATTGAGGCCAGTATGATGGCTTGCCATACCTTTGGGGGCCACTGAACAGCCTGAGGCTACTGTCAGGAACACTCCATCCCTTTGTCTCACGTTTTCTCATTCCTTTTATTTTGTCCCTGCTTTTTCATCTTTTCTAACGTTTCTCTTTTCGCTTCCTTCTTTGCCCTACTATTACATTTTTTTCATTTTATGCTAACTACTAAAGTATAATTCATATATGTGAAAATAAAATACACAATCACAAATGTACAGCTTGAAGAATCATATATATAATAAAGATTTTGAATATTTCCATCATCCCAGAAAGTTCCCTGTGCTTCCGTCATTTCCCCCTTCCCAGCAGTCATTATTTTCATTTCTTTTGTCCTTTTATTCCTTTTCTTTTAGTGCCTGTCATGCCTCAGGTGGACCAGTGACACTGCAGACACTAGTTTCATAGCTGGCAATTGGGAGCAATGGAAGTTACTGATTCCCAACTGCTGAAGTATTTTCTTAAATTTATAACCTCAAAGCAACAAAGATTTGTTGAGGACCTCCTAGCAACTCTACACCATGCCAGGCACCAAGTTGTATACAAAATGTAGCATGGTCCGAAATCTAGAGAAACTGACATTCTCTAGCCCTTTAAGTTACTGGGAGAGGAAGGACCCCTGCCACTCAAGTTCAACAGAATTCTAGATCAGAGTAAGGCTTTGTTAACATATAACAAATACAATAAATAAAGACCTCTACAATTTGTTCCTAAAACTGTCAGTTAATAAAATTTTGTTGAAAATCTGCAATGTAGCTTCTCTGAAGAATTTACAAGTGCAATCATTGCCTTTTGTCAAAGAATGCTTGCATGACAGCACCTCTTCTTAGTGTTGGGGCTAAGGGAGGTTTCTGGGTTTGGTTTTTGAGAAGGCAATTCATTCACGTTTCAAATTTTAGAGATATACAAAAGGTCTGTAGTGACATGTCTCTCACCCTTTCTCCCCCTGGACCCAGGACTCCTTTCTTCAGGTAACCAATGTATATATCCTTGCAGATATTCTTTTCTTTACATATCTCTATCTATTAATATAATCTATATTATATGTAAGTGTGTAGGAATATATATATTATATATATAATCTATATTATATATAATGTGTAGGGATATATATATATATAATTTCCTTTTATACAAATGGCAACGTTCTGTAAACACTGTTCTACAGTTTGCTTTTTTTCTCTTTATATCTTAGAGATCATTGCATATTATTAAGTAAAGAACATCCTTATTCTTTTATACCAAAATTGGTGACTAAATTATTTCTACTTTTTTACTATTACAAACAATGCTGCAGTGAATAACTTTGCACATAAGCCTGTATGCATTTGTGCAAGTAAATTGAGAGGATTAATTCCCAGATGTGGAAGTGCTGTATCAAAGGAGTGTGTACACTGGTAGTTCTGATAGATTTTGTCAGCTTACTTTCCATGGAGATGGTACCCATTTTTACTCCTACGAGCGATACATGTGTTTATGTCCCCCCACACCCTCTTCAACCTTTTCAGTTTTTGCTGTTCTGATAAGTGAAAATGGAATCCCAGTTTAGATTTTTTTTTAAATTATTATTTATTTATTTATTTTTGGCTGTGTTGGGTCTTCATTTCTGTGCGAGGGTTTTCTCTAGTCGCGGCGAGCGGGGGCCACTCTTCATCGCGGTGCGCGGGCCTCTCACTATCGCGGCCTCTCTTGTGGAGCGCAGGCTCCAGACGCGCAGGCTCAGTAGCTGAGGCTCACAGGCCCAGTTGCTCCGCGGCATGTGGGATCTTCCCAGACCAGGGCTCGAACCCGTGTCCCCTGCATTGGCAGGCAGATTCTCAACCGCTGCGCCACCAGGGAAACCCCCCCCCCCCAGTTTAGATTTTAATGTACATTTCATTTATTATGAATAAGGCTGAGCATCTTTCTGTACGTTTCAGAGTTGTTTCTGTTTCCTTTTCTGTGAACTTTCTGTTCAGTTCCTTTGCCCATTTTTTTCCTATTGGTTATTGATCTTTTTCTTAATTCTTTGGTGGGTTTTATAGAGTAGGGATAATTGCCCTTTGTTGGTGCTATCAGTTGCAAATGTTTTTTCCCAAGTTTTCATGTGTCTTTTGAGTTTGCTTTTGGTTGTCTTTGCCATTCAGATTTTGTTATGTAGCCAAATTTTTTTTTTTAATGAGCATATGTGTTCTTTATTAGGATGCTCACAAGAATGACACATTAGCACTGTCCTTCTGCTGTGATAGAGAGTACATGCATCTGACCCACCTCATGGCAGGAAATAGGCAGGGGTAAGGGCTCTCAGAGCTGGTACCAAGTGTCCACTGAAGAAGTCTCCATTCACCAAAGCAAGGATGTTCCCTTGAGTTCCATCATCTCTGCTGTAGCTTCCGGTTCTCCATGACTGGCCCAGAATCCTCCATTCCAGAAGGTCACCTGTTCCATGTCTCACTCACCGAGATGCCTCTGGAATTTTGCAGCACATCTCTTTGGTATGTTGCTGCCCTGCCACCCTCAGAGGCATAGGTGGGGGCTGGGGGGAAATATATTACAGACATGTAGCCAAATTTATAAGTTTTTATTTGATGGCTTTTGAATTATAGGTCATGATTATTTAATGGCTTTTGGATTGTAGGAACATTTCGAGGGAGGCAGGGTCTATTATTCTAGCAAACTTTGAAGAGGAGTGGAACAAAGAACAGCATGGGAACCTAAGATGGGGAAATGGATAACTTGTCAGAGTCAGGGCCTCCCTTATAGTCTTGCTATTCAGTTTGACATGGATCTCAAGTACCATTGTATCAGCAGAGTTCTTGTTCCAGACAACAGAAACTGACTAGTTAACTTAAGCAGAAAAGGAAAGATACCAGGAAGCTCACAGACTCTAAGAAAAGGCTGGATAATAGAGGCTCAGAAAACAAACAAGAGCAAGGAAACCCGTAGCCAAGATCCTGCACAGGCCTAGACCTGGTTAGGGCTGCTGCTGCCAGTGGCATTACTACCACTAGAAACTGGATCCTGACAGCAGAATGAACTAACTGTCCCCATTTCATTGTGTCACTTGTCTCAGATTTACTATGTCTGTTGCATCGGATTCAAAGTTCCAGGTAAAAGCATTTAGTTGGCCAGACAGTTGTGAAAATGATAGACAAATGAATCTTGAAATCTTAATTTAGCCAAAGGCTGGTGAGGATATAACTGATATGAAATTATTTAGAGTTCTTGTTATACTTCTCTTTCATGTAAAAATTACAACCTTGTTAAAGAAGATGAACTGCTCTGAAAAAGTTTCATATTTTGTTCATTCTAAAAATAGGAGATACTTGAATGATAATTTTTATCGATGTCTTTAGTCAAAGATGAGTTAATTTCTAATACATGCTGAGATGAGATCATTTTGAATCTGTCCACTGCAACATTTTGAGTTTGTTGTAGGAGAGGTAATGGTGCATTTAGCACAGTCTTGTTCAGTATTATTCAGTGTCTGTGGTTTCTGTGGGAACAGACTTAACATTGACCCGGATTCTCTGAGCATCTTTTTCAACGTGCAGTTATTTCATAACGAAAGAGCCTGATTTTATTATTAATCCAGTTTTATACCACAGTTCTGCTACAGTGCAGCTTATGTGTTTCTATACTCTGCAACAAAACCCACAAGGTTTATGGAAAAACAAATGAGGTTGGGGGCTTCCCTGGTGGCACAGTGGTTGAGAATCTGCCTGCTAATGCAGGCGACAAGGGTTCGAGCCCTGGTCTGGGAAGATCCCACATGCCGCGGAGCAACTAGGCCCGTGAGCCACAACTACTGAGCCTGCGCGTCTGGAGCCTGTGCTCCGCAACAAGAGAGGCCGCGTTAGTGAGAGGCCCGCGCACCACGATGAAGAGTGGCCCCCGCTTGCCACAACTAGAGAAAGCCCTCGCACAGAAACGAAGACCCAACACAGCCAAAAATAAATAAGTAAATTTAAAAAATAAAATAAATAAAATAACAAAAAAAAAGAGGTTGGGGCACAACACTCAAAAACTTCATCAGCGATACATAAAAAAATCATAGGAACTTATCTGCATATGTTAATTGGTTAAAAGATACATAAATACTGCAATAAACAGGACACTATACCTTTTAAAAGACCCGAAGTTTGCTGTGGAAGAGGAGTTCAGAAGAATTGTAGCTTATGAGTTGTTCTGAAGTAGTGGTAGGAAGGTAGTAATACAAAATCAGATGGGAAGTTATAGCACCAGATGTGGGTGGGTGCTGCTCACAGCACGCGTGGTGAACTGAAGTTGCTAGAAACGTTTGAGATGTGTCCGTGTGTGTTTTGAGGCTCAGAGCAACTGGATGCAGGTTTCTGTATTCACCTAGTGTATCTCATGGACACTTTGCCCTCAAATTGTTCCCTCTTACATCAGAGGCATTGGAACAAATTTATGTTTTTTAAGAAAGCATCATAGCAGAACGGACTGTATTTTTACTAGAACAACAACAATGTATATTTTAGGGGGAAATGACTAATATTTGACTTTATACCATTAAAGAAATGGTTTGAAAATGATCTTTCTTTTAAAACTAAATGTATTACATTTGCACTATATGTACTTTATTATTAAACTGAGATATCTCCATTTGAAGGACTTAGGAGTTAGATGCCCTTCATTAAGAAATAGAGTAATACTGTACTGGCCCTCTGATTGGTTAATGGAAGCCCTTATTGGAGGTTAAAATTGGTTTCAACTACATATACATACAATGGAATATTATTCAGTCATAAAAAGGAATGCCATTCTGGTGTGTGCTACAGTATGGATGAACCTTGAAAACTTTATGCTAGGTAAAATAAGCCAGGCACAAAAGGATAATTATTGTATGATTCCACTTATATGAGATCCCTAGAACAGGCAAATGCATAGAAACAGAAAACAGAATAGAGATTACCAGGAGCTCGAGGGAAAGGGGAATGGACAGTTATTGTTTAATGGTCACAGTGACTGTTTGGGATGATAGTGATGAAGTTTTGGAAATAACAGATAGTGGTGATGGTTGTATAACATTGTGAATGTACTTAATACCATTGAATTGTGCACTTTGAAATGGTTAAGATGGTAAATTTTTATGTTATATGTATGTTATCACAATAAAAAATCAGTTTTATTTCCTCTGTTATTTGTATCTTCAACATTACCTGCATGTACCACTATTTATACAGAGATACTGTAAATACTTCTAAACATTGATCACACCGAATATGTGACTAGTTTTTTTCTCTTTTCAAAATTTGAGTGCTGAATTGAGATGTTTCTTACAATACCTAGCAATTAAAGTATGTTTCTGGAATTTCACCAATTCCTTTAATAAAGTTAGAATTCTTTTTCTTCTAAGAGTAAGCAGAAAAATATTTGTTAACCTGCATATTTACGTATATATCTAGTCAGTTAATTATTTTACGTTTGAGAGACAGGCCAAAGTACCCCGGAATTTCTTCTGCAGTGTTATAGAATTCCTGGAATGTTGAAGCTCTTGACTATAGTACAGCATTTCTGTTGAATTAGAGAAAAATATCTTCTTTAAGTATTTGTCATGGAAATAATTTGAATAAATTATCTTTTCCACTGATTTCTAATAATTATAGTAATTGAGTAGTATTCTAAGCTAGGTCAGAGATGATTTTTTTTTGAGAAATAAATTCTATAACAAGTGGTTTTCTCAGCTTTTCCATGTGATGAAATGTTTGTTCTTATTACTTATCTATATGTCTCCTAAAATGTTATCCAACTGTATTTCAGGTTGCAACAAGGACAGTGTCCGAGCAGGCTGTAAAAAATGTGGCTATCGTAAGTACATTAAAAAATTGCATTTTGTGCAGTGAATCATTGCCTCTTTGGGCAATATGATTTAGCATCCTGATTTCAGGGCCCTGAGCATAGTCCTTTAGCCCTGTTATTTAGCTCAGGTTTGCAGATAATTCAGAAATTCCTCTGTCAGCACCGAATACTCACTTTTCTTCCCTGCTCTGGACCCAGTGACAGGTGGCTAAATATCTGGTGACTAGCAAAAATGTCGTGAAGTACAAGTGGAGTAGTAGATTTAGGAGTCTGACGAAAGTATATTCCCCAAAAAAGTACATAGATACTTATTCTTTTATTCCTTATCCTTGTAGATACTAGGCAAAGAGGTGAAAGCAATGGAAACTATTTATGAAAGGTTTTCCTGTTTATTGAATTAACTCTTTATAAGGGTGAAATTGGTCCCAGAATTTCTGCTCACTGGTGAAACCTTGATTTAAACAGTCAACCTCCATTATGATTAGTGAAATGGAGTGGAAAAGTAAACTTCAGCATGAGCAATTATGTAGTCTAAATTTGTACTTATGTAGTATAAACAAGTATCATTTCCCTAGGTAAATGTAACAATTCCTAAAGCCTTAATAACAGCTCTAACAGTAGCATTACACTGTTTTCTAAGTTGTTTGGAGAACATGCAAATGAGCCTGGATTGTTGTTAATACTCCCATTCACAGCAGAGTTATTTTGTAATGAAATAAAGATGTTCTTGTATGGAAAAAAAAAATTTTTTTTTTCAAATCATGTAATAAGAGAGCACTTGGGGCATGAATCTCCAGTAGAAGGGCTAAGAATAAAAACATGCTAGGAGAACCAAGTCACATGCCTTCAAGCAAAGGCTGAAACCTGGCTCAGTTGAAGCTTGCTCAACTAGCAAAAGTGGACATATAAGTATACATACCCTTCATATAAATAAAAACTCCTGAAGAATGTGCTTGCATGCAAGAAATGAGTGCAATGATGTCTTTTCTGTTTTTTAAATTTGCTCATATTTATTTATGCTTTGTTTATGTTCTTTCAATCCTTGCTAACTTCATTTCTTTATTCAAGACTTAAGATTAGGAGTACATACATAAGGAGTAAAACCACAAAGAAAAGCAAAGAAGACATACATAAGTGAGGCTAGTGGTTATCTGGGGGAAGTGGGGGACAGCAAGTGGTTTGTGGGGGGAGGGCACACAGAAGATCAATTAGGGTTCCGGTAACAATCTGTTACCTAACCTGAGAGATGGGTATGCAGCTATTTACTTTATTAATTCTCTTTCAACTGTAAATATTCATTGTATATACTCTTCTCTATGTGTGATGCACTTAATAATAAAGATTGTTTGAATTTTTACGTTAAAAAAAAGACTTAAAGTACTATATATATCGATGCTGTATTCACTTCAAAATCTAGAATGGATTTCCCAGTCTGTCTACTAATACCAGTTTATCTACTTGGACTCCTTTTAACTTAAGACTTGTAGGAAAGCAATTAAAATCATTTTTTTGGAAATAGAATTCTTGTTGATCTAGTTTCCTCATTGCTATGTTATATTAGACAATAATGGAAGCATCTGTAGTAATTATAATTTATTTAGAGAAGCCAAGTAAGCAAATAGTTTTGACTGTCTGTCCAAGTTTAGTGCCTTCTGCTATATTATTCAAATCTTTCTTTTGATTTTGGTGATTAAATTATAAACAATTTCTGATTTGTCTCCTATGGAAAAATTTAGTAATATTTCCCTTCTGGGTTAAATTTACATCTTACAGCTGCTAGAGATGAAAGTCTTCTCAGTATACACCTCTTTCTAATAGAAACTACATTTTAAAAATTATCTGTTATTTGGAGGCCAGAATCTTTGTGTTGCTTGTAGAGGTAAGACAAAGGTCAACAAAACCCTTCAAAATGTTTTTAATGCCTAAGAATTTGAATATTTGTCAGTGAGGTACGAAAGAGTATTTTCTCTCTATTATTGTGAAAAGAGTGGTTTAGATTGTACACTTTTTAAAACTTCAGTACTTGATTGAAAAATATTTTATTGTCAGTATGTTTCAATAATGGTTATATTGTTTTTTAAAAGTTTCAAATTAAACATGAATGTGTTGCTAGGTTAACATAGATCTCACTTTTTCGTGGCAGAATTTCCTCAGCAAAATTAGAAAAATGGTAATTTCTATAATGAATTTTTATTTGAATTTTTTTGAAGTTGGCAACTTCTGAATATTTAAAAGCTACAAGGATGCTAAGCCTTTGTCCATGCAATAAATGTCTCAGATAATTATGACAGTTCTCAGAAAATATGCTAAAATGAGGTTTATACAGTACACTCAGTAGTTTCTCAGAGCATTTGATTACAGCAATAGGAAATAAAAACATTTTATTTAACTTAAAAATGCTAATCTATTGATATAATATACAGTCATGACCTTTTCTTTGCTATAGGTCTGCTAATTGGTGTTACGCACAATCTTTTGAGTGCAAATCATATTTGACATGTATTTTCTACTTTTTGTAGTTTGTTTCTTCAAAGATGAGCAAGCAGTTAAGATACTTGTAAAGAAATCTGAGTGCAAAATCCTTCTATCATTAGTTCTCAACTAGAGGTGATACAGCTTCCCTGGAAATATGTGAAGGTTTTTTTGTTTAGTTGCCCATAACAACTGTCATACCAGGGAAGAGCAGTATGACATTTAGTATGTAGGGTCCAGGAACTATAAACATCCTGCAGTGTCTTGGACAATGAAGAATTGTCTGGCCCAAAATGCCAATGACACCCCCTTTGAGAAAAAAAGATACCTTTTCTCACTGTTTTAGGTTTTTTTCTCCTATCTTTGCAGTCTTCTTACCAAGACCTAATTTGAAAACTGCTTTTTTAAAGCAGTTTGTCTAAATCAAGCCTTTCCAGAAGTACTGCTTTGTTTCATGGAAACAACTACTCTTTTTTTTTTTTCCACATTCATATTTTTTGACTTACATGGTATTATATAAACAAATTTTGGAACAATGAATAACAGACTCTTGGTGGAGTAAAATATCAACAGATGGAGTAAAATAGATAGGCATGAGGTGAGGAAAAAGCGATCAAGAAGGTACAATGCCAGGAGAAGCAGGACTAGGCAGCATCATATAAGCCGAAGGAGTAAAGGTTTTCAAGGTTGAGGAGAAATATCAGGTGTAATAGATAAGATTTGTGAGAAACAGATTGAAAAATGTTCACTGGATTTGCCAGGTAGAATGCTTTGCTGACCTTAGCAAGATCAGTTTAAGTAGAGTTGTAGGTCATGAAACAAACTATGTAGATTCAGGCCTGAATGGTGAGGGATAGGGCCTATGTTATTTCCATTTTTCAAGAAATTTACATGAGGGACTTCCCTGGTAGCGCAGTGGTTAAGAATCTGCCTGCCAATGCAGGGGACACAGGTTCGAGCCCTGGTCCGGGAAGATCCCACATGCTGCAGAGCAACTAAGCCAGTGCGCCACAGCTACTGAGCTTGTGCTCTAGAGCCCGCGTGCCACAACTACTGAAGCCTGTGCTCCACAACAAGAGAAGCCACCGCAACGAGAAGCCCGCTCACTGCAACAAAGAGTAGCCCCCGCTCACGTAACTAGAGAAAGCCCACACGCAGCAACAAGGACCCAACACAGCCAAAAATAAATAAATAAATAAAATTTAAAAAAAAAAAAAAAGAAAGCAATTTACATGAGAAAAGTAGGGTACTGTCTTAAGGTCCATATGGGCTGCTATAACAAAATAACACAGGCTGGGTAGCTTATAAACAACAGAAATGTATTGCTCACAGTTCTAGAAGCTGGAAGTCCGAGTTCTGGATGCCAGCATGGTCAGGTGAAAGCCCTTTTCCAAGTCACAGATTTTTGTTGTATCCCCGGTTGGCGGAAGGGGCTAGGGATCTCTCTGGAGTCTCTTTTAGAAGGCACTAATCCCATTCATGAGGGTACCACCCTCAGAACCTAATCACCTTCCAAAGGCCCCACCTACTAATACCATCACCTATGGGGGTTAGAATTTCAACATATGAGTTTTGGGGGACACAAACATTCATATATTGAATAATTCCTAGAAGGGAATATGGGATAAATGGAGGGTTTTATATTTGAAGTATAAGATGTGTATATAGACCAAGGGGATATTAGAAGAGATCTTGTAGATATTGGAGACAGGAGAAGATTATGGAAGTTTCTCTTATGAGGTATGAGGATACCTCTTAAGTCTGGAGGAAACTAGGTGAGAAAAATATGGTTGTTTTCAGCTGCAGAGACAATCTGTTAATCTTAATTTTCTTTGTAAATTAGGAGGCAGGATCATCTGTTTTGGGAGGAGGCACTGAGTGGGCCAGGGAATGGTCGAAGAATAATTTAAGTCAGGCATTAGTTTGGAAAAGTCATTAAGGGAAATAGGAGAGGAAGTTGACCAAAGACAAACAAAAAATGAAAAAGTTTGTGTTTGTTCTCATGTCCATGAATGTGTGATTGTGTTCAAGCATTGTTTGGCTGCTCAGGGGTAGGCACGACTCAAAGAAAGGATAGCTTTGACCCAGACTAGTTGTTTTACAGTGAGGTACAGTAAAACAGGAATATGAAAGAGTCAATGAGGCTTATAAAAGAGTGTTCAGATGGTCAGGAATGATAGACTAAGAGAAAAATGAAGCGATTAAGTGGCTGAAGGTCTTAACGAGATTCAGAAACAGATCTGTGCATGGGTGTAAGGGAATAAGGAAGCTAGAAGGATAAAAGGTTATAGTCAAAGTACTATAATAGTGGAGTTTAAAATTTCAGACATGATACAGTTCCAGGTGATGACAAGGAACCTTGTGTGGCCTGTCAAGGAGCTGAGAAAAGCCATCCAAAGCCATAGGCTGTCCGTCCAAGCTATGGAAGGGCTTAAGGTAAAGAGCTAGAGTGTGAGCCAGGCTCCAACAATTTTGGTGGATGGGGCTGTTACACAGCAGCAGAGGGCTGAAGGGGAGCATAGGGGACTGCTATGTGGAAGCAGTGTTGAGGAGCCTGGAGGATGCTAATAATACAGAGGTAAGCTGTAAAGAAGCGTCTGCAGGAAAGAGCCAAGTATCCCTTAAGAAAAGCAGTAGAGGGAGCATTCTGTGAACAGGTAGCACAGTTTGTTCACCAGGGATTGCAGGTTTCAAAAGCTGTCATAAAAAGATGGGGAGAGAAGAGGGTGATGATTAGTTAAGTCAGAGGAGTAGAAAGAGCAATGTGTGGATGAGACTTCAGGGAAGTAATATGAATACAGAGACCTTCACTTTTGGGTGGGAACCAAAATGATAGGGATGTGAAATTTGGGGAATTAACTGGGTTTAAGAATTCAGAAGTTTATGATGTAGCTTTCATCATCTCAAAACTCAGGACCTTAGGTAGAGACAAAGCCTAGTAAAAATTAGTACTTGTTAGCCTAGTCTGTACACGCTGTAGGCCAAGAAAGAAGTGCATGGGCACCCTAATTATAAAACAAGAGTTTTTTTAATGCATTGAAACATTTTTATCTGAACAGTCTAAATGAAACTGTAGGTTTTATTGTTACTGGACACTTAGAGTTGCCCACATAGCCACTCCTTGAGTGAGAACAAGGGAGAATATGCCTTAGCTTTTATTGGTACGATAACTGGTAAGAACCTGGTACTGTGTACTGAATATCTACTTGGTGCTAGGGTCTGTAATAAGCAGTTTAAAGATATGATTCATTGCATTTCATTCCTAAAACAACGCTGTGAAGTAGGTTTCATAGTCTCTATTTTTTTTTAACATCTTTATTGAAGTATAATTGCTTTACAATGGTGTGTTAGTTTCTGCTTTAAAACAAAGTGAATCAGTTATACATATACATATGTTCCCATATCTCTTCCCTCTTGCATCTCCCTCCCTCCCACCCTCCCTATCCCACCCCTCTAGGTGGTCACAAAGCACCGAGCTGATCTCCCTGTGCTATGCGGCTGCTTCCCACTAGCTATCTATTTTACATTTGGTAGTGTATATATGTCCATGACACTCTCTCACCCTGTCACATCTCACCCCTCCCCCTCCCCATATCCTCAAGTCCATTCTTTAGTAGGTCTGCGTCTTTATTCCCATCTTGCCACTAGGTTCTTCATGTCCTTTTTTTTTTTCCCTTAGATTCCATATATATGTGTTAGCATACTGTATTTGTTTTTCTCTTTCTGACTTACTTCACTCTGTATGACAGACTCTAACTCCATCCACCTCATTACAAATACCTCCATTTCATTTCTTTTTATGGCTCAGTAATATTCCATTGTATATATGTGCCACATCTACTTTATCCATTCATCTGTCGATGGACATTTAGGTTGCTTCCACGTCCTGGCTATTGTAAATAGAGCTGCAATGAACATTTTGGTACATGACTCTTTTTGACCTATGGTTTTCTCCGGGTATATGCACAGTATTGGGATTGCTGGGTCGTATGGTAGTTCTATTTGTAGTTTTTTAAGGAACCTCCATACTGTTCTCCATAGTGGCTGTATCAATTTACATTCCCACCAACAGTGCAAGAGTGTTCCCTTTTCTCCACACCCTCTCCAGCATTTATTGTTTCTAGATTTTTTGATGATGGCCATTCTGACTGGTGTGAGATGATACCTCATTGTAGTTTTGATTTGCATTTCTCTAATGATTAAGGATGTTGAGCATTCTTTCATGTGTCTGTTGGCCATCTGTATATCTTCTTTGGAGAAATGTCTGTTTAGGTCTTCTGCCCATTTTTGGATTGGGTTGTTTGTTTTTTTGTTATTGAGCTGTATGAGCTGCTTGTAAATCTTGGAGATTAATCCTTTGTCAGTTGCTTCATTTGCAAATATTTTCTCCCATTCTGAGGGTTGTCTTTTCGTCTTGTTTATGGTTTCCTTTGCTGTGCAAAAGCTTTTAAGTTTCATTAGGTCCCATTTGTTTATTTGTGTTCTTATTTCCATTTCTCTAGGAGCTGGGTCAAAAAGGATCTTGCTGCGATTTATGTCATAGAGTGTTCTGCCTATGTTTTCCTCTAAGAGTTTGATAGTGTCTGGTCTTACACTTAGGTCTTTAATCCATTTTGAGTTTATTTTTGTGCATGGTGTCAGGGAGTGTTCTAGTTTCATACTTTTACATGTACCTGTCCAATTTTCCCAGCACCACTTATTGAAGAGACTGTCTTTTCTCCACTGTATATGCTTGCCTCCTTTATCAAAGATAAGGTGACCATATGTGCATGGGTTTATCTCTGGGCTTTCTATTCTGTTCCATTGATCTATATTTCTGTTTTTGTGCCAGTACCAAACTGTCTTGATTACTGTAGCTTTGTAATATAGTCTGAAGTCCGGGAGCCTGATTCCTCCAGCTCCATTTTTCGTTCTCAAGATTGCTTTGGCTATTCGGGGTCTTTTGTGTCTCCATACAAATTGTGAAATTTTTTGTTCTAGTTCTGTGAAAAATGCCTGTGGTAGTTTGATAGGGATTGCATTGAATCTGTAGATTGCTTTGGGTAGTAGAGTCATTTTCACAATGTTGATTCTTCCAATCCAGGAACATGGTATATCTCTCCATCTATTTGTATCATCTTTAATTTCTTTCATCAGTGTCCTATAATTTTCTGCATACAGGTCTTTTGTCTCCTTAGGTAGGTTTATTCCTAGATATTTTATTCTTTTTGTTGCAGTGGTAAAAGGGAGTGTTTTCTTAATTTCACTTTCAGATTTTTCATCATTAGTGTATAGGAATGCAAGAGATTTCTGTGCATTAATTTTGTATCCTGCTACTTTACCAAATTCATTGATTAGCTCTAGGAGTTTTCTAGTGGCAGTTTTAGGATTCTCTATGTATAGTATCATGTCATCTGCAAACAGTGACAGCTTTACTTCTTCTTTTCCGATTTGGATTCCTTTTATTTCTTTTTCTTCTCTGATTGCTGTGGCTAACACTTCCAAAACTATGTTGAATAATAGTGGTGAGAGTGGGCAACCTTGTCTTGTTCCTGATCTTAGTGGAAATGGTTTCAGTTTTTCACCATTGAGTACAATGTTGGCTGTGGGTTTGTCATATATGGCCTTTATTATGTTGAGGAAAGTTCCCTCTATGCCTACTTTCTGCAGGGCTTTTATCATAAATGGGTGTTGAATTTTGTCGAAAGCTTTCTCTGCATCTATTGAGATGATCATGTGGTTTTTCTCCTTCAGTTTGTTAATCTGATGTATCACGTTGATTGATTTGTGAATATTGAAGAATCCTTGCGTTTCTGGGATAAACCCCACTTGATCATGGTGTATAATCCTTTTAATGTGCTGTTGGATTCTGTTTGCTAGTATTTTGTTGAGGATTTTTGCATCTATGTTCATCAGTGATATTGGCCTGTAGTTTTCTTTCTTTGTGACATCTTTGTCTGGTTTTGGTATCAGGGTGATGGTGGCCTCGTAGAATGAGTTGGGAAGTGTTCCTCCCTCTGCAATATTTTGGAAGAGTTTGAGAAGGATAGGTGTTAGCTCTTCTCTAAATGTTTGATAGAATTCGCCAGTGAAGCCATCTGGTCCTGGGCTTTTGTTTGTTGGAGGATTTTTAATCATAGTTTCAATTTCAGTGCTTGTGATTGGTCTGTTCATATTTTCTATTTCTTCCTGGTTCAGTCTCGGTAGGTTGTGCATTTCTAAGAATCTGTCCATTTCTTCCAAGTTGGCCATTTTATTGGCATAGAGTTGCTTGTAGTAATCTCTCATGATCGTTTGTATTTCTGCAGTGTCAGTGGTTACTTCTCCTTTTTCATTTCTAATTCTACTGATTTGAGTCTTCTCCCTTTTTCTCTTGATGAGTCTGGCTAATGGTTTGTCAATTTTGTTTATCTTCTCAAAGAAACAGCTTTTAGTTTCATTGATTTTTGCTATTGTTTCCTTCATTTCTTTTTCATTTATTTCTGATCTGATCTTTATGATTTCTTTCCTTCTGCTAGCTTTGGGGTTTTTTTGCTCTTCTTTCTCTAATTGCTTTAGGTGCAAGGTTAGGTTGTTTATTCGAGATATTTCCTGTTTCTTGAGGTAGGCTTGTATTGCTATAAACTTCCCTCTTAGAACTGCTTTTGCTGCATCCCATAGGTTTTGGGTCGTCGTGTCTCCATTGTCATTTGTTTCTAGGTATTTTTTGATTTCCCCTTTGATTTCTTCAATGATCACTTCGTTATTAAGTAGTGTATTGTGTAGCCTCCATGTGTTTGTATTTTTTACAGATCTTTTCCTGTAATTGATATCTAGTCTCATAGCGTTGTGGGCGGAAAAGATACTTGATACGATTTCGATTTTCTTAAATTTACCAAGGCTTGATTTGTGACCCAAGATATGATCTATCCTGGAGAATGTTCCATGAGCACTTGAGAGAAATGTGTATTCTGTTGTTTTTGGGTGGAATGTCCTATAAATATCAATTAAGTCCATCTTGTTTAATGTATCATTTAAAGCTTGTGTTTCCATATTTATTTTCATTTTGGATGATCTGTCCATCAGTGAAAGTGGGGTGTTAAAGTCCCCTACTATGATTGTGTTACTGTCGATTTCCCCTTTTATGGCTGTTAGTATTTGCCTTATGTATTGAGGTGCTCCTATGTTGGGTGCATACATATTTACAATTGTTGTACCTTCCTCTTGGATCGATCCCTTGATCATTATATAGTGTCCTTCTTTGTCTCTTGTAATAGTCTTTATTTTAAAGTCTATTTTGTCTGATATGAGAATTGCTACTCCAGCTTTCTTTTGATTTCCATTTGCATGGAATATCTTTTTCCATCCCCTCACTTTCAGTCTGTATGTGTCTCTAGGTCTGAAGTGGGTCTCTTGTAGACAGCATATATATGGGTCTTGTTTTTGTATCCATTCAGCCAGTCTGTGTCTTTTTGTGGGAGCATTTAATTCATTTACATTTAAGGTAATTATTGATATGTATGTTCCTATTCCCATTTTCTTAAATGTTTTGGGTTTGTTGTTGTAGGTGTTTTCCTTCTCTTGTGTTTCTTGCCTAGGGAAGTTCCTTTAGCATTTGTTGCAAAGCTGGTTTGGTGGTGCTGAACTCTCTCAGCTTTTGCTTGTCTGTAAAGGTTTTAATTTCTTCATCAAATCTGAATGAGATCCTTGCTGGGTAGAGTAACCTTGGTTGTAGGTTTTTCTCCTTCATCACTTTAAGTATATCCTGCCACTCCCTTCTGGCTTGCAGAGTTTCTGCTGAAAGATCAGATGTTAACCTTATGGGGATTCCCTTGTGTGTTATTTGTTGTTTTTCCCTTGCTGTTTTTAATATGTTTTCTTTATATTTAATTTTTGACAGTTTGATTAATATGTGTCTTGGCGTGTTTCTCCTTGGATTTATCCTGTATGGGACTCTCTGTGCTTCCAGGACTTGATTAACTATTTCCTTTCCCATATTAGGGAAGTTTTCAACTATAATCTCTTCAAATATTTTCTCAGTCCCTTTCTTTTTCTCTTCTTCTTCTGGGACCCCTATAATTCGAATGTTGGTGCGTTTAATGTTGTCCCAGAGGTCTCTGAGACTGTCCTCAGTTCTTTTCATTCTTTTTTCTTTATTCTGCTCTGCAGTAGTTATTTCCACTATTTTATCTTCCAGGTCACTTATCCGTTCTTCTGCCTCAGTTATTCTGCTATTGATCCCATCTAGAGTATTTTTAATTTCATTTATTGTGTTTTTCATCATTGCTTGGTTCCTCTTTAGTTCTTCTATATCCTTGTTAAATGTTTCTTGCATTTTGTCTATTCTATGTCCAAGATTTTGGATCATCTTTACTATCATTATTCTGAATTCTTTTTCAGGTAGATTGCCTATTTCCTCTTCATTTGTTAGGTCTGGTGTGTTTTGACCCTGCTCCTTCACCTGCTGTGTGTTTTTTTGTCTTCTCATTTTGCTTACCTTACTGTGTTTGGGGTCTCCTTTTCACAGGCTGCAGGTTCGTAGTTCCCGTTGTTTTTGGTATCTGTCCCCAGTGGCTAAGGTTGGTTCAGTGGGTTGTGTAGGCTTCCTGGTGGAGGGGACTAGTGCCTGTGTTCTGGTGGATGAGGTTAGATCTTGTCTTTCTGGTGGGCATGTCCACGTCTGGTGGTGTGTTTTGGGGTGTCTGTGGCCTTATTATGATTTTAGGCAGCCTCTCTGCTAATGGATGGGGCTGTGTTCCTGTCTTGCTAGTTGTTTGGCATAGGGTGTCCAGCACTGTAGCTTGCTGGTCATTGAGTGAAGCTGGGTCTTGATGTTGAGATGGATATCTCTGAGAGATTTTCACCGTTTGGTATTACGTGGAGCTGGGAGGTCTCTTGTGGGCCAGTGTCCTGAAGTTGGCTCTCCCAACTCAGAGGCACAGCCCTGATGCCTGGCTGGAGCACCAAGAGCCTTTCATCCACACAGCTCAGAGTATAAGGGAGAAAAAAATAGAAAGAAAGAAAGAAAGAGGATAAAATAAAATAAAATAAAGCTATTATAATAAAAAATAAGAAAAAAAATTATTAAGAGTAAATGTATTCAGAAAAAAATTTTTTTTAATTTTTAAAGATAGATTTATTAATTTTTTGTAATAAAAAATAAGAAAAAAAATTATTAAGAAAAAAATTTATTAAGAAAAAAAATTTTTTAATTTTTTAAAATAAAAAATATGAAAAAACTTATTTAAAAAAATTTTTTTAATTTCTAAAAATAGAAAATAAGGAAAAAATTATTAAGAAAACATTTATTAGGAAAATAAAAAAAATTTTTAAGTAAAAACAACAACAAACAAAAAAAAAACGGACGGAGCTAACCCTAGGACTAATTAATGGTGAAAGCAAAGCTATACAGACAAAATCTCACCGAGAAGCATACACATATCCAGTCACAAAAAGAGGAAAAGGGGAAAAATTAATATATCCTGCTCCCAAAGTCCACCTCTTGAATTTGGGATGATTCGTTGTCTATTCAGGTATTCAACAGATGCAGGCACATCAAGTTGTTTGTGGAGCTTTAATCCACTGCTTCTGAGGCTGCTGGGAGAGATTTCCCCTTCTCTTCTTTGTTCGTACAGCTCCCGGGGTTCAGCTTTGGATTTGGACCCGCCTCTGCATGTAGGTCGCCTGAGGACGTCCATTCCCCGCCCAGACAGAACGGGGTTAAAGGAGCAGCTGCTTCGGGGGCTCTGGCTCACTCAGGCTGCGGGGAGGGAGCGGTACGGAGGAGGCGGGGCGAGCCTGCGGCAGCAGAGGCCGGCGTGACGTTGCAGCAGCCTGAGGCGCGCCGTGCGTTTTCCCGGGGAAGTTGTCCCCGGACCACGGGAGCCCGGCAGCGGCAAGCTGCACCGGCTCCCAGGAGGGGCAGTGTGGAGAGTGACCTGCACTCCCACACAGGCTTCTTGGTGGCGGCAGCAGCAGCCCTAGCGTCTCCTGCCCATCTCTGGGGTCCGCGCTGATAACCGCGGCTTGCGCCTGTCTCTGGGTTCCGCGCTGTTAGCCGCAGCTCGCGCCCGCCTCTGGGGTCCGCGCTGATAGCCGCGGCTTGTGCCAGTCTCTGGAGTTCATTTAGGCGGCGCTCTGAATCCCCTCTCCTTGCGCGCCGCGAAACAAAGAGGCAAGAAAAAGTCTCTTGCCTCTTCGGCGGCTGCAGACTTTTTCTTGGGCTCCCTCTCGGCTAGCTGTGGCGCACTAGCCCCCCTCAGGCTGTGTCACGCCGCCAGCCCCAGTCCTCTCCCTGCGATCCGACCGAAGCCCGAGCCTCGGCTCCCAGCCCCCGCCCGCCCCGGCGGGTGAAAAGACAAGCCTCTCGGGCTGGTGAGTGCTGCTCGGCGCTGAGCCTCTGTGCGGGAATCTCTCCGTTTTTCCCTCTGCGCCCCTGTTGCTGTGGGATCCGCACTGATAGCCGCGGCTCGCGCCCGTCTCTGGAGTTCGTTAAGGCAGCGCTCTGAATCCCCTCTCCTTGCGCACCGCAAAACAAAGAGGCAAGAAAAAGTCTCTTGCCTCTTCAGCAGCTGCAGACTTTTTCCCAGACTCCCTCCCAGCTAGCACCAAAGCCAGAGCCTCAGCTCCCAGCCCCGCCCACCCCGGCGGCTGAGCAGACAAGCCTCTTGGGCTGGTGAGTGCTACTCAGCACCGATCCTCCGTGCGGGAATCTCTCTGCTTTGCCCTCCGCACCCCTGTGGCTGTGCTCTCCTCCGTGGCTCCGAAGCTTCCCCCCTCTGCCACCCGCAGTCTCTGCCCACGAAGGGGCTTCCTAGTGTGTGGAAACCTTTCCTCCTTCACGGCTCCCTCTCACTGGCGCAGGTCCCGTCCCTGTTCTTTTGTCTCTGTTATTTCTTTTTTCTTTTGCCCTACCCAAGTACGTGGGGATTTTCTTGCCTTTTGGGAGGTTTGACGTCTTCTGCCAACATTCAGTAGGTGTTCTGTAGGAGCAGTTCCACGTGTAGATGTATTTCTACTGTATCTGTGGGAAGGAAGGTGATCTCTGCGTCTTACTCTTCTGCCATCTTGCTCCTCCCCCCCAGTCTCTATTTTTATGAACATTCAAAACCATTGGTCTGGCATGTAGGTGCAAACCTTAGCTGTCAGTTACTAGCTGTGTGACTTTAGGCAAGTTACTTAACCACTCTGTGCTTCAGTTTTGTGTCTATAAAATGAGATAATTATAATACTTAGTTCCATAGACTTGTTGTAAAGATTAAATTAGTTAATGCAAGTTTTACATCAATGCTTTGCCAAAAATCATTATTATTGATTATTATTGTTATAAATAATTATTGTGACAAATCAAAAAACAGGCTCAAGAGGATTACTCTGCTATTAAATAGGAAAACTGAAAATTGAAATCTGGTTATTAGTAAGACTTTATACTGTGCCGTGGTACATTTAAAAAAATTGTGGTAGGAGATTGGTTCTAGATGTCGGAGCAGAAGGACGTGCGCTCTCTCCCTCTTGCAAGAGCACCAGAATCACAGCTAACCGCTGAACAATCATCGACAGGAACACACTGGAACTCATCAAACAAGATACCCCACATCCAAAGACAAAGGAGAAGCCACAGTGAGATGGTAGGAGGGGCGCAATCACAGTAAAATCAAATCCCATAACTGCTGGGTGGGTAACTCACAAACTGGAGAACACTTATTCCACAGAAGTCCACGCACTGGAGTGAAGATTCTGAGCCCCACGTCAGGCTTCCCAACCGGGGGACGGACAATGGGAGGAGGAATTCCTAGAGAATCAGACTTTGAAGGCTAGCGGGATTTGATTGCAGGACTTTGACAGGACTGGGGGAAACAGAGGCTCCACTCTTGGAGGGCACATGCAAAGTAGTGTATGCATAGGGACCCAGGGGAAGGAGCAGTGACCCCATAGAAGACTGAACCAGACTTACCTGCTAGTGGTGGAAGGTCTCCTGCAGAGGCGGGGAGTGGCTGTGTCTTATTGTGAGGACAAGGACACTGGCAGCAGAAGTTCTGGGAAGTACTCCTTGGCATTAGCCCACCCAGAACCTGCCATTAGCCCCACCAAAGAGCCCGGTAGGCTCCAGTGTTGGGTCGCCTCAGGCCAAACAACCAACAGGGAGGGAACCCAGCCCCACCCATTCAGCAGACAAGAGGATTACAGTTTTACTGAGCTCTGCCCACCAGAGCAACAGCGAGCTCTACCCACCACCAGTCCCTCCCATCAGGAAACTTGTACAAGCCTCTTAGATAGCCTCATCCACTAGAGGGAAGACAGCAGAAGCAAGAAGAACTACAATCCTGCAGCCTGTGGAACAAAGACCACAGTCACAGAAACATAGACAAGTTGAAAAGGTAGAGGGCTATGTACCAGATGAAGGAACAAGATAAAACCACAGAAAATCAACTAAATGAAGTGGAGATAGGTAACCTTCCAGAAAAAGGATTCAGAATAATGATAGTGAAGATGATCCAGGACCTCAGAAAAAGAGTGGAGGCAAAGATCGAGAAGATGCAATAAATGTTTAACAAAGACCTAGAAGAATTAAAGAACAAACACCTAGGGCTTCCCTGGTGGCGCAGTGGTTGAGAGTCTGCCTGCCAATGCAGGGGACACGGGTTCGAGCCCTGGTCTGGGAAGATCCCACATGCCGCGGAGCAACTGGGCCCGTGAGCCACAATTACTGAGCCTGCACGTCTGGAGCCTGTGCTCTGCAACAAGAGAGGCCCGCGCACCGCGATGAAGAGTGGCCCCCGCTTGCCACAACTACAGAAAGCCCTCGCACAGAAACGAAGACCCAACACAGCCAAAAATAAATAAATAAATAATTAAAAAAAAAAAAAGAACTGTTTAAAAAAAAAAAAAAAGAACAAACACCTAGAAGAATTAACAAACAAACAGATGAACAATACAATAACAGAAATGAAAAATACACTAGAAAATACACTAGAAGGAATCAATAGCAGAGTAACTGAGGCAGAAGAACAGATAAGTGACCTGAAAGACAGAATGGTGGAATTCACTGCCATGGAACAGAATAAAGAAAAAAGAATGAAAAGAAATGAAGACAGCCTAAGAGACCTCTGGGACAACATTAAACGCAGCAACATTTGCATTATAGGGGTCCCAGAAGGAGAAGAGAGAGACAAAGGACCCGAGAAAATATTTGAAGTGATTATAGTCTAAAACTTCCCTAGCATGGGAAAAGAAATAGCCACCCAAGTCAAGGAAGTGCAGAGAGTTACAGGCAGGATAAACCCAAGGAGAAACACACCGAAACACATAGTAATCAAATTGGCAAAAATTAAAGACAAAGAAAAACTATTGAAAGCAACAAGGGAAAAATGACAAATAACATACAAGGGAACTCCCATAAGGTTAACAGCTGATTTCTCAGCAGAAACTCTACAAGCCAGAAGGGAGTGGCATAATATATTTAAAGTGATGAAAGGGAGGAAACTACAACCAAGATTACTCTACCCTGAAAGGATCTCATTCAGATTCGACAGAGAAATCAAAAGCTTTACAGACAAGCAAAAGCTAAGAGAATTCAGCACCACCAAGCCAGCTCTACAACAAATGCTAAAGGAACTTCTCTAAGTGGGAAACACAAGAGAAGAAAATGACCTACAGAAACAAACCCATAACAATTAAAATGGTCATAGGAACATACATGTCGACAATTACCTTAAATGTGAGTGGATTAAATGCTCCAACCAAAAGACACAGGCTTGCTGAATGGATACAGAAACAAGACCCATATATATGCTGTCTACAAGAGACCCACTTCAGACCGAGGGACACATACAGACTGAAAGTGAGGGGATGGAAAAAGATATTCCATGCACATGGAAATCAAAAGAAAGCTGGAGTAGCAATTCTCATGTAAGATAAGATAGACTTTAAAATAAAGAATGTTACAAATGACAAGGAAGGACACTACATAATGATCCAGGGATCAATCCAAGAAGAAGATATAACAATTATAAATATATATGCACCCAACATAGGAGCACCTCAATACATAAGGCAAATGCTAACAGCTCTAAAAGAGGAAATTGACAGTAACACAATAATAGTGGGGGACTTTAACACCTCACTTACACCAATGGACAGATCATCCAAAGTGAAAATGAATAAGCACAAGCTTTAAATGACATAATAGACCAGAGAGATTTAATTGATATTTATGGGACATTCCATCCAAAAACAGCAGATTACACTTTCCTCTCAAGTGCACATGGAACATTCTCCAGGATAGATCAGATTTTGGGTCACAAATCAAGCCTCAGTAAATTTAAGAAAATTGAAATCATATCAAGCATCTTTTCTGACCACAATGCTATGATATTAGAAATCAATTACAGGGAAAAAAACATAAAAAACACAAACACATGAGGCTAAACAATATGTTATAAATAACTAGGAGATCACTGAACAAATCAAAGAGGAAATCAAAAAATACCTAGAAACAAATGACAATGAAAACATGACGATCCAAAACCTATGGGATGCAGAAAAAGCAGTTCTAAGAGGGAAGTTTATAGCAATACAAGCCTACCTCAAGAAACAAGAAAAATCTCAAATAAACAATCGAACCTTACACCTAAAGGGACTAGAGAAAGAAGAATAAACAAAACCCAGAGTTAGTAGAAAGAAAGAAATCATAAAGATCAGAGCAGAAATAAATGAAATACAAACAAAGAAAACAATAGGACAGATCAATAAAACTAAAAGCTGGTTCTTTGAGAAGACAAACAAAATTGATAAACCATTAGCCAAACTCACCAAGAAAAAGAGGGAGAGGACTCAAATCAGTAAAATTAGAAATGAAAAAGGAGAAGTTACAACAGACACCACAGAAATACAAAGCATCCTAAGAGACTACTACAAGCAACTCTATGCCAATAACATGGACGACCTGGAAGAAATGGACAAATTCTTAGAAAGGTATAACCTTCCAAGGCTGAACCAGGAAGAAATAGAAAATATGATCAGACCAATCACAAGTAATGAAATTGAAACTGTGATTAAAAATCTTCCAACAAGCAAAAGTCCAGGACCAGATGGCTTCACAGGTGAATTCTATCAAACATTTAGAGAATAGCTATCACCCATCCTTCTCAAACTCTTCCAAAAAATTGCAGAGGAAGGAACAGTCCCAAACTCATTCTATGAGGCCACCATCACCCTGATACCAAAACCAGATAAAGATACTACAAACAAAGAAATTTACAGACCAATATCACTGATGAATAGAGATGCAAGAATCCTCAACAAAATACTAGCAAACATAATCCAACAACACATTAAAAGGATCATCCACCATGATCAAGTGGGATTTATCCCAGGGATGCAAGGCTTCTTCAATATATGCAAATCAATCAATGTGATACACCATATTAACAAATTGAAGAATAAAAACCATATGATCATCTCAATAGATGCAGGAAAAGATTTTGACAAAATTCAACACCCATTTATGATAAAAACTCTCCAGAAAGTGGGCATAGAGGGAACCTACCTCAACATAATAAGGACCATATACGACAAACCCACAGCAAACATCCTTCTTAATGGTGGAAAACTGAAAGCATATCCTCTAAGATCAGGAACAAGACAAGGTTGTCCACTCTGACCACTATTATTCAATATGGTTTTGGAAGTCTTAGCCACGGCAATCAGAGAAGAAAAAGAAATAAAAGGAATCCAAATTGGAAAAGAAGAAGTAAAACTTGTCACTGTTTGCAGATGAAATGATACTATACATAGAGAATCCTAAAGATGCCACCAGGAAACTACTAGAGCTAATCAAAATTGCAGGATACAAAACTAATGCACAGAAATCTCTTGCATTCCTATACACTAATGAAAAATCTGAAAGAGAAATTAAGGAAACACTCCGATTTACCACTGCAACAAAAAGAATAAAATACCTAGGAATAAACCTACCTAGGGAGACAAGACCTGTAGGCAGAAAACTATAAGTCACTGATGAAAGAAATTAAAGATGATACCAACAGATGGAGAGATATGCCATGTTCTTGGATTGGAAGAATCAATATTGTGAAAATGACTGTACTACCCAAAGCAATCTACAGATTCAATACAATCCCTATCAAATTACCAATGCCATTTTTTACAGAACTAGAACAAAAAAAATCTTAAAATTTGTATGGAGACACAAAAGACCCTGAATAGCCAAAGCAATCTTGAAGGAAAAAAAAAAAAAAAAAAACGGAGCTGGAGGAATCAGACTCCCTGACTTCAGACTATACTACAAAGCTACAGTAATCAAGACAATATGGTACTGGCACAAAAACAGAAACAGAGATCAATGGAACAGGATAGAAAGCCCAGAGATAAACCCACACACCTATGGTCAACTAGTCTATGACAAAGGAGGCAAGGATATACAATGGAGAAAAGACAGTGTCTTCAATAAGTGGTGCTGGGAAAATTGGACAGCTACATGTAAAAGAATGAAATTAGAACATTCCCTAACACCATCCACAAAAATAAACTCAAAATGGATTAGAGACCCAAATGTAAAACTGGACACTATAAAACTCTTTGAGGAAAACATAGGAAGAACACTCTTTGACATAAATCACAGCAAGGTCTTTTTGATCCACCTCCTAGAGAAATGGAAATTAAAACAAAAATAAACAAATGGGACCTAATGAAACTTAAAAGCTTTTGCAAAGCAAAGGAAACTAGAAACAAGATGAAAAGACAACCCTCAGAATGGAGATAATATTTGCAAAGGAATCAACGGACAAAGGATTAATCTCCAAAATATATAAGCAGCTCATGCAGCTCAGTATTAAAAAAACAATGCAATCAAAAAATGGGCAGAAGACCTAAATAGACATTTCTCCAAAGAAGACATACAGATGGCCGAGAAGCACATGAAAAGCTGCTCAACGTCACTAATTATTAGAGAAATGCAAATCAAAACTACAATGAGGTATCACCTCACACCAGTTAGAATGGACATCATCAGAAAATGTACAAACAACAAATGCTGAAGAGGGTGTGGAGAAAAGGGAACCCTCTTGCACTGTTGGTGGGAATGTAAATTGATACAGCCACTGTGGAGAACAGTATGGAGGTGCTTTAAAAAACTAAAAATAGAATTACCACATGACCCAGCAATCCCACTACTGGGCATATACCTAGAGAAAACCGTAATTCAAAAAGACACATGCACCCCAATGTTCATTGCAGCACTATTTACAATAGCCAGGTCACAGAAGCAACCTAAATGCCCATCAACAGATGAATGGATAAAGAAGATGTGGTACATATATGCAATGGAATATTACTCAGCCATAAAAAGGAACTAAACTGGGTCATTTGTAGTGACGTGGATGGATCTAGAGACTGTCATACAGAGTGAAGTAAGTCAGATAGAGAAAAACAAATATCATATATTAACACATATATGTGGAACCTAGAAAAACTGTACAGATGAACCAGTTTGCAGGGCAGAAATTGAGACACAGATGTAGAGAACAAACGTATGGACACCAAGGGGGGATAGAGGCGGGGGAGGTGTGGGGTGGGGGGTGGGATGAATTGGGTGGTTGAGATTGGCATATATACACTGATATGTATAAAATGGATAACAAATAAGAACCTGCTGTATAAGAAAATAAATAAAATTGAAAAAAAATTGTGGTAATATACATATAACATAATTTGCCATTTTAACCATTTTTAAGTATACAATTCAGTGGCATTAATTACATTCACAATGTTGTACAACCATCGCCACTATCTATTACAAAACTTTTCCATCACCCCAAACAGAAACTCTATAAACCTTAAGCAGTACCTCCCCGCTCCTCCCTTCCCCCAGACCCTGGTAACTTCTAATCTACTTTCTATCTCTATGAATTTAGCCATTTTAGATATTTCATGTAAGTCGAATCTTATAGTATTTGTCCTTTTGTGTCTTGCTTATTTCCCTTAGCATAATGTTTTTAAAGTTCATTCATGTTGTAGTGTGTATCATAACTTTATTCCTCTTTATGGCTGAATGATATTTCATTGTATGGATACACCACCTTTTCTTTATCCATTCATCTATTGATAGACACTTGGGTTATTTTTACCTTTTGGCTATTGTGATTAATGGGCAATGAATTTTGTTGTGTAAGTGTCTGTTTGAGTCCTCGTTTTCGATTCTTTTGGGTATATACCTAGGAGTGGAATGCTGGGTCATCTGTGTGCAGCTTCTTGAGGAGTTGCCAAACTGTTTTCCACAGCAGCTCCATCATTTTATATTCCCACCAGAAATGTACAAGAGTGCCAGTTTCTCCACATTCTTGCCAACACTTATTTTCCTTTCTCTTTTCTTTTTTTAAAATTGTAGCCATCTTAATAGATGTGAAGTGATATCTCATGGTTTTCATTTGCATTTCTCTAAAGACTAATGATGTTGGGTATCTTTTCACGGTCTTACTGGCCATTTGTATATCTTCTTTGGAGAAATGTCTATTCAATTTCTTTGCCCATGTTTTAATTGAGTTGTCTTTTTGTTCTTGAGTTGCGGGAATTGTATATATACTAAATAGTTAACCCTATCAGATATATAATTTACAAATTTTTTCTTCCATTCTGTAGGTTGTCTTTTCACTTTCATAATAATTTCTTTGCACAAATGTTTTAAATTTTGATGAAATCCAACTTATCGGTTTTATCTTTTGTTACTTGTGCTGTTGGTGTTTTATATGTAAGAATCCATTGCCAAATCCAAGTTAAAGAAGATTTACCCCATGCTTTCTTCTAAGAGTTTTATGGTTTTAGCTCTTATATTGTTGTGGTCTTTAATCCATTTTGAGTCAGTTTTTGCATATGATGTGAGGTGAGGAGTTCAACTTCATGTGTTTGCATGTGGAAATCCTGTTGTCCCAGCACCATCTGTTGAAGAGACTGTTCTTTCCCCACTGAATAGACTTGACACTCTCATCAAAAAGCAATTGGCTATGTATGTATGGGTGTATTTCTGGACTCTAAATTCTATTCCATTGGTCTATATGACTATCCTTATGACACTATCACCCTGTTTTGATTACTATAGCTTTGTGGTAAGTTTTGAAATCAGGAAATGTGAGTCTCCACCTTTATTCTTTTTCAAGATTGTTTTGGCTGTTCAGGGTCCCTTACATTTTTGTATGAATTTAAGGTTTGGCTTTTCCATTTCTGAAAAAGCCATGTTACTTTTTAAAGTCAGCTACTAAAATGTTATAACTTGAAATGTCTCTACATATCTGTGGTCAAAATTTAAGTTTCTGGTCATCTAAGAATGTTCTCCTCAGGACTTCCCTGGTGGTGCAATGGTTAAGAATCCACCTGCCAATGCAGGGGACACGGGTTCGATCCCTGGTCCAGGAAGATCCCACATGCTGTGGAGCAACTAAGCTCGTGTGCCACAACTGCTGAGCCCGCGTGCCACAACTACTGAAGCCCACGCACCTAGAGCCCGTGCTCTGCAACAAGAGAAGCCACTGCAATGAGAAGCCCGCGCATCACCACAAAGAGTAGCCCCCGCTCGCCGCAACTAGAGAAAGCCCGTGCACAGCAACAAAGAACCAACGCAGCCAAAAATAACAAATAAATAATAAATAAACAAACAAACAAACACGGAGAGGATGTTGGCCCCAGCGGGTGTGGGTGTGGGTGGGGTTGGGAGCTGCTGGCTGGAGAACGTGGCTGAGGCGGGACCTGGTGGAAGTCACCATGTCCAGGCAGGTCCACAGCCTGTTTTTTTTTTTTTTCTTTTTTAAAGAATTTTCTGCTCATTGTCTCCTGAGAGTCTATGTAGAAAAGAGGTAACGAGAACTATATTTTGGAATAATTTTCTAAGTTTGTTCACTTATTCCCCAATTTAAAAAAAAAAGGAAAATTTATCTGTAGCTTCACAAGCAACTTGTCTTATTATCAGTTTAGGGTCAGTTTCATTGAAGTAAGGCTAAAATGGGTGTGAGACAGAGACTGCTGCCAGTGTGGTTATTAAGTATTTTATTTATATGAAATATTTATTACAATATAAGGTGTTTGGATGCAAAGCTAGATTAAGTAAAGGAAAAATTGTATCATCAGGAGTTCTGATCAGAATGGCAAGCTGAAGCAACATAGAAAGTCCTCCTTTCTGCTCCAAAAACAGAGAGATACTGGAGAAAAATAGAGTAACAACAAAAATAAAAATAACCCAGCTCAAAAGAATAAAAGGGAAATCCCCAAGTGTTGGAAAGGAAAAGGAGCTCAAAGCTAGAGCAGGGAATGATAGCTGAAAACAATGAGGTCCATGGGCCTACTGAGTAGACTTTTATGGGATACAGAATGAAGCTTTAGACCCCTGTTGGATGGCAGCATGGCCAGAGTGGAGGCTCTTGTTTAAAGCCAAATTGCTCAAAAAAGCAGTAAAGCAGGAATTAGAAAAATTCCATTTACTGTCTAGGGAAAGTGATGAGAAAGTTTACTGTGTTTAAGTTCCTATAAAATAATAATTAGAAGAAAAGGAATAATCGAGAATTGGCAACCCAAGCTTATACCTTGAGTAGGTATGAGGAGTGAATTTATACTGCCCCCAGTGAGGCAGGAACTATTTGTCAAAGCTAAGAAATTAACAGGAAAAATTGGTCTGGTATCAAATTAAATTAAAAAAATAAGTCCAGCTACATGTCATTATTAGTGAAACTACTTAGAAAACTAAAAACTGCATAGAAAATTTTAAAATAAAGAGATGGGGAAAAAAGAGCAAATAGATATTAGGTTGAATATTGTTGATAATCAGCTGTTTTACTCACAAAAGTTGCAACTTCATATGATTCAACTAATAATCATGGAGAAATTGACAAATCTATAGTGATAAAGGTACTTAAAATTATACTATCAGAAGTTATTACACAAAAAAGTAAGATGGAGATTTGAACAACAAAATAGACATCAACAAATAGTGATGTATATTCTTTTAAAATACATATCAAGTTTTTCCCTAAATTTACTACGTGATAGGCCATAAAAGAAATCTCAGCAAATACTAAAAAACTGATGTCATACAGACTTCACTCTCTGATAACAGTGTAATAAATTTAGAAATCAACAAAAGCATAGTCTGAAAGCTCCATATGTTTGGAAACTAAAAAGAACACTTCTGAATGATTCATTTGAAAGAAATCACAATAGAGAAAACTTGGTTCCAGCAGTATGGCAGACTGGACCCTTCTGTAAACAACTAAGAAACTTGTATGAAATATGCAATACATATTAGATATATTAGTGTGCTAGAAGAAAATAAAGAATTAAAGAATACTTAGAGGCCAGCAACCAAAGGAAAGCAGAACCTCTAGGAGGTAAGTCTTGAGGGTATTTGCTGAACCCAAGGTTCTTGAACTTCTATTGTCATGTATTGGCAGGGTGCAGGGAATAAAGGCAAGACTCAGGGCCCCGCCCAAGATTGGTACCCTACTAGGAGATGCTCTTGTATAAATCTAGGTCTTCCAAAAGGCTTCACCCTTAATTAAGAGAACTAGAAATAAATCCTAGTCCAGGGTTGTAGTGAATCATTAGTGGGTTGTGAAATCAATTATGTGGATTCTATCAGCATTGATTATTTTTGAATATCACATGTCATAATGCTTCATGTAATTTTTGTTTTAATTTTTGTGTGTTAGTGTGTATATGTATATGAATGTATATATGAATATACTTGGTTGCATTGTTATTTTTTACCATCGGTCAGCCCTAGTCAAAAGAATTCAAAAGCTACTGCCTTAGAGAAGCTGTGCCATGTGTGCATAGAGAGACGTGTATAGCTATGCGTTTCAGCATTATTTATAATAGCAAAATACTAGAAGCAACCTAAGATCCTATCAGTAGTAGAAAGAGTAAATATATTTTTATATAATGGGACATTATTCATCAGATAAAATGAGATAATTATATCTACTTATGTTAACATAGATAAATCACAAAACATAATACTGAATGACAGAAACAAGTTACAGAATGATAGGTAAGTATAATTGAGTTTATGTTAAAAAATAATAAAAATACAATATTCTGTTTTGAAAAGATAAGACACCAACTTCAGTATACCAACTTCTGAAGAGAGAATGGAATGGGATTGGGGCAGGGTTCCAGGGGATGGTGCAAACTCTCCAACTTTGTGTATGTGTGTGTGCACACACACATGCAGTTTTTCACTTTAAAAAAAAATTAAGTGAATAAAACAAAATGTTAACATGTGGGTGATAAGCACTTAGATATTATTAGTGATTTTATCTCCTGTACTTTTCTGGTGTTTGTATTCAATAATATTTGATTTTTTAATTGCATCATGCAATAAGTAGATAACTTGTAGTTTTTTTTTTTTTATTTATTTTTGGCTGCATTGGGTCTTCGTTGCTGCGCGCGGGCTTTCTCTAGTTGCAGTGAGCGGGGGCTACTGTTCGTTGCTGTGCGCGGGTATGTCATTGCAGTGGCTTCAATTGTTGCAGAGCACAGGCTCTAAGCGCACGGGCTTCAGTAGTTGTGGCTCGTGGGCTCTAGAGTGTGGGCTCAGTAGTTGTGGCGCACGGGCTTAGTTGCTCCGTGGCATGTGGGATCTTCCTGGACCAGGGCTCGAACCCGTGTACCCTGCATTGGCAGGCAGATTGTTAACCACTGCGCCACCAGGGAAGCCCTGTTGTAGTTTTCTTATAGGGAGACTCTTTAAGGACTGAATGATGTCAGAATTAGAATCTTAGGTGTTCTTTTGAAGAACATGTTCAATTATGTTATTATGGCATCTTTAATTAGGTGACAGCTGTGTAATTGCATGAGTATAGTAGTCAAGCTGAGAAGCAAAAAAGTATATGGAAAAGGAATAAAACATAAAATCCAACGTTGAGAATATTTTCTTTAGTACATAGTAAGTACATTAATTCAATATCCTGAAATCCATAAGAAGTAACCAAAAAGCATGCTTATTGAATTAGAAGCCCTGTTGAAGAAAAGAAAAAGTCCTCTGAATATTTCATTCAGGTAAAGCAAACTACCACCCACTGAATAAAAGTTAAAACTAAACATTATATTACTAAAATTGTAACTTGTTGCTTAGTGAACAAACACAGCAAAAAATATAATGTATCTATAGTTTTGTCATTCATGTTTTTTTGTTTTACTTAGCTGGTCACCTGACTTTTGAATGCCGCAATTTTCTCCGAGTAGACCCCAAAAGGGACATAGTTTTGGATGTCAGCAGCACAAGTAGTGAAGAGAGTGATGAAGAAAATGAAGAACTGAATAAACTGCAAGCATTACAAGAAAAAAGTAAGCAATACTTTTTTTTCCCCCTCCATCCTTTAAAAATGTTTCTAAATGTTCTGCTATATTATGTCATGTTTATCTATTGTTCTATTATTTTTGTCATTAAGATATCTTTTGCCTCTTATGTAAGAAGTACTGCATAGGTAAGGAAATAGGCTCTGAACATTGTAAGTAATTTGCCCAAAGTCAAACAGTTGGTCAGTGATAGAACCAACAGGCAAGTCTATTTCTGATTCCCCAACACAGGTTTTATTGTGTTTTGTTTTGTTTTTTGTTTTTCCATCTTACTGGGATGTATCACATGGTACAAAGAGTCTGATTTAAGATTTGGTTTCTATTCCTATTTGGCTACTTTTTAGTATGTGACTTTTAGCAAATCACTTAACTGCTCTGAACTTCAGTTTACTTGTGGGATAACACAAAGGATTGGATTGTCAAATCACACTCATTCATATCAGAGATCTTAGCAGTATCAAGCTTTACTAATACCGTTGACCCTTGAACAACATGGGTTTGAACTGCATGGGTCCACTTTTACGCAGATTTTTTTTGGTAATACATACTGCTATACTTTATAAGCTGCGGTTGGTGGAATCCGCAGATGTGGAGCCATGGATATGGAAAAACCGCATATATGGAGGGCAACTATGAGTTACACTTGGACTTTGGACAGCACAGAGAGGCAACATCCCTAACCCCTGCGTTGTTCAAGGGTTAACTGTAATTTCAAGTATACAAGTGATCATGGGGCATAGGCAAAGCAGCAAGAGTTCCAGGACTATAGTACAATCTCCCAGGTACCCACTCTGGCCAAGGTTAACATAAATGGTTTCTACATTACTTACACGAAAGAAAGTCATTTTGGTCATGAAGCATCTCAATTTTATGCCCATAGTTACATTTTCCAGGAATTATGGATTTGTGCCCCATAAATCCCTAGATTCCAGGATTATTTGCCATAAACAATCTTAGACATCCTGCTATAAGCAGTTTATAAATAAGGATTCTCTTGCCAACAGCTTGATCATGGACTTCTAGCTTTCAGAACAGTGAGGAAATAAATTTCTGTTATTTAAGCCACACCCCTCCTCCCCCCACAAAAAAGGATTCTCTGGCTAGCAAATAATTTATTTCCAGGAGGTCTGTCATTAGCATGTTGATGAAGAGATTTGACCAAGTTACCTTCTTTCTTTCCTGGGGCGTTCTCCTTTCCCCTCAAAAAGAAAACAGATTTCAGACCACTGTTTAACCATTTGTTTCCCATCTTGTGTATAAAATAACCTATCCTTGCAATGGGGTTTTTAGGGATAAAATGTGATGCTGTATGTGAAAATATTTTGTAAACTACAAAATGTTATATGGTAGTTGTCACACGGAAGCAAAATGGAACTTATTTGTATATGGGTTTAGGCATGGCATGAGAGAGATACAAGAAAGGTTAAACTTATTTTAGATCATCAGAGAACAGTAAATGCTTAAAAAAATTTTAACCTTTCCATATTATATCCAGTGAAGGTAAGTGAAAAAGTCAAATACCAGGGTACTAGGACAAGCTGAGAAGGCAGAAGAGGGATAGTGTTCCAAAGAAAGCAAACAAGAGTAACAGTAAATATGAGTATATACAACTTAAGGGTAAAGATAGCTGCTTGAATATAAATATTTACTTTTGGGACTTCCCTGGCAGTCCAGTGGTTAAGAATCTATGCTTCCACTACAAGGGGCACGGGTTCAATCCCTGGTCGGGGAACTAAGATCCCGCATGCCGCAGGATCTTTATACATAAATAAAGATATATATTTACTTTTGCTCCCTACTGAAACAACACTAAAATAGTAGTAGAAGAAATTTTTAAAGACATAAACTCACAAGGACAAAGAAAATAAGAGTCAAAAAATTTTGCTGAAAAGCAGATGGGTTAGTGATAATGGACTGAACACTTTAAGAGAGCTCAGCCCTTTAACAGTGTGGAAAACTGAGAAGTAACCTGATTATACACTGTAAAACCCCCTAAAGTCTTGATAATGAGTATCCTTGGGTACATGAAGTAGTTATATGTTCTGTTCCCTTTCCCTACTCTGAAGCCCTGTTGCCTCAGCAGACTGCCACAGGTCTATTTTCTAGACAGGTAAGACAAACGGTCTTTAAACTGGGACACACCAAACACAAATGAAAATAGTTAAGTTAAAGGTTAGATACAGAATGGTGAGAGCCTTCTAGCCATCTTCACCTATTTGGTTCCCAGACATATATCACCCAGGCAGAAGATTTGAAGATACATCTCTGGGAAATCTGACCAGTCTAAGAAGAATGAAATAAGGATACTGACATTAGGGATTCTTCAAAGACAAGGCCTCACCAGATTATCAGTGAAGTCCAGATTTCCAAGCTTTGCTTGCTAAAAGCTTCCAGTCAGCTTTTTAGACAATGAGGAGCACTAAATTTCTGAGGAAAGAGTCTCACATGAAATATAGATACCAAAACAAAAACCAGAAAAAATCAACTTGAAAAATACAGAGTCTGTACAGGGAGAAAACAGAAATCATTAATATTTAGTTTCATAGAAAGTTAAGATACACCACACATGAAACATGAATAAGATACTGTAAAGAAGAACAAAAACAACAGAAGAGCTTTTGAAAATTAAAAAAGAAGCAGACATGGAAAACTTGATAGAGTTGGAAGATAAAGTTGAAGAAAAATAAGAAGAGCAAAAAGAGAGAAAAAAGAGAGAACAATTGAAGGGTCATTCTAGGAAATACTTCATTCAAATGAGTCCCAGAAAAAGAAAACAAAATTTTTTCAAGAACTGAAGAATTAGTTTCCAGATGAAAAGGTTCAACACGTACCAGGCACAGTGGTAAAAGCAGACCCACACAAAGGCACACCATTATGAAACGTCATATCATAGGAAACAAAAAGTTATAATCCAGACTTCCAGAGTTGAGGATAAAACAGGACACAGGTGAAGGATCAGGAGTCAGAATAGTTTCGTACTTCTCTAAGGCAATACTGGAAGCTAGTAGAATATGGATAATGCTTTCAAATTTTTGAAGAAAAATTATATCCAAATTAGAATGATATACCCAACCAAATTATCAACCAAGTGTGAAAGTAGAATAAAGACATGGTCAGACATTCAAAGTCTCAGAAAACAATTTGCCTCTCACTTACCCTTTCTTAGAAAAGCCCTGGAATAAGTGTTCTACCAAAGTACGGGAATAGACTGAAAAAAGGAAAACAAGGAATGTAGGAAATAGAAAAGATAAGTAGGGAAATTTGTAGCATGCTAGTAAAGAGAGAACCCAGAAAGACAGCTGCGCCAGAATAGAGAGCAGCCCAGCCACATAGGAACACAACAAAAGATACTAGGGCAGAAAGCCTAAGACCCTTAATTCCACAAGGACACTTTCTACCCCATTCATCTATACTGCTCTGTTTTTTTTTAAATAGATGCATAAAACTTTAGAATTAGTAAGAATCTTTAGAACAAATAGTTTAAAAACCAGTTTTGTAGAAAAAGAAAATGAGAACAAGTGACTTTCCAAAGTCACTAGCTGGTCACAGTAGAGCCAGCACCATGATCCAGGTTTCTTTCCTACTAGTCCTGTACCATTTTCATTACAACGTGCTGCTCTCCTACCTTAGAGATCATCCAGTCTATTGGTTCTTGACCTTTTTTTCCTTATCACATCAATCTTGAAGGATAAAGTACACTCCCACCATGAATAGTGGTTTATTCTAGAGGTGATTTTCAATCAGAAGACCTGGGACAGATCCGCTCTGGGAGAAAGGGGAGGGAGTTAACATATAATAACCTCCAGGACAGGGAATAGTTGGTGAAGCTTCCTTATTAGCATCAGCTTTCCCCTAACCTCACATTGAGAATGGCTTCCTCAATCTAGCTTTTTTCCCTTTTTTTTCCTTAAAAGGTATGCTTGACCATAGTCACTTAAGGGCTCAGAATTTGTGTTCCGTCTCATGACTTCCACCCAGGACAGTGTTCATTCCAGTATGTCATAGAGATTCCAATAATAAAGTATTATAGAAGGGGTCCATATTTATTTCATGGCCACCTGCTGGAATCCCAGTGACCCCTACCCAAATAAACCATAGATTGGTTCCTAAGCACACAGAGGAAGGGGCCCAGAGGTTGTGGTTGTTAGTTCCACTGATAACTTGCTGATATTGCTCAGAATCTCTGAAAGGGTGAGGATGAACTACTGACTGACTGAGTGTGAGTTCTTGACCTACATCCTTTAGGTAGTCCTGGGGGCTCCTTGAATCCTTCCTTGGTCCTTAGAGCTAGAGAGCTCTTGTACCAACACTCTTGAATATGGTAAGTTTTTTGTTTTTGTTTTTTTTTAATGATAGAGTAAAAATAGTGAGCCATGAGAAAACAACTAATTTTTAGTTACTTACCTAATTAGTTGTCCTGCTGTTATGAAATAGAGACATGAAAAGGGAAAAGAGAGAAATGTCACAAAAAAATGGGTCTCAAAACTTATTTTTGTAGAAGTTTTGCTTTCTATTTTGTTTCTGTATATATTTGCTTCTATTATATTTCATATTTTTAAATGTTGATTGAATATCATTCATTGAAAACAAAAGACTAAATAACAAATATATCGATTTTGATTAAATTATTACATCATAATCAATTATTGATGCAAATTAGGAAATGTGAGGCCGGACCTTGACATGGATGGGAACAAACATTATTGTCTTACTATACTGAGACCTGTGCAGCCTTAGAAAATTATATCACCAAGAAAAAGATCAAATGATGAAAGCAAGGATAATTAGCTCTTACTGACTCACTGTTATGTGTGTGTATGTATGAACATGCTTACTGTCTAGTGGTACTACAATTTCAAAATTATTAAGGTTTTAGACTGTGCTTTGAACTTCCTGAAGAAATTTGCTTTTGGAATTGTAAGTGGTAGTAGCAAATATCTCAGGAATAGTTTATATTACAGTACAGTGAGTCCCCTAGAGACGAACCTTCAAGTTGTGAACTTTCAAAGAGGCGAACGTGCATTTGCCTGTCCAATCACATAAATTAGTTCACTTGTCTGGCATACATTGTCACATGCATGCATCCTCTACAAGTGGTTGTGCTTTTGCATACTTTACAGTGCTGTATAGAGTACAGTAGTGCAGTATCTTTATTTCAAGCCTAGGATGTCCGGGAGCAAGTGTAAAAGCAGTGGTGATGCAGCTGGTACTGCTGAAGAACGGAAGAGATTCATGACTCAGGAAATGGCAAAGGGAGTTTCTTTATTTGAGGAGGCACTGTTAGTTTTTGAGGCTCAGGACCCAAACGTAGAACGGTACATGAAGGTTGCAGCAGCCGTTCAGAATGCAATCCAGTGCTACTGTGTCATTTATGATGAGGAAAAAAAGAACTACTACCCAGACATCACTGGATCATTTTTTCAAGAGAGTAGATAGAATTGAATCTGGCAAGGAACCAGAACCTGTGCCATCAACGTCAGGTGTGAGTGAAATTGCAGCTTGCCCTCCTTCTCCTATTGCTGATGATCCTTCAGCTCTACCATCTCCCACCTCCTCTCCCTCTTCCAGTCAGTAACTCTTCTGGCTCTTCACTTGATGCCAGCCCCTGTATGCCAGCTGTTGTACTGTACTTTTCAAGGTACTGTACTGTAAGATTAAAAATGTTTTCTTTATTTTCTGTTTGTTTTTTATGTATTATTTGTGTGAAAAGTATTATAAACCTACTACAGTGCAGTACTATATAGCCGATTGTGTTAGTCGGGTACCTAGGCTAACTTTGTTGGACTTAACAAACAAATTGAACTTACAAACGTGCTCTCGGAATGGAACTCATTCATATGTAGGGGACTTACTGTATTTACAAAGGACCAAAGAAATTCAAGAGTATAGATGTTTTTTTCCCCTCATTCAATTTACCTAATGTTATTTAACATTAATCAGCAATTTGTCTGTAATTAGAAGGTAGTCCTTTCCTGATATCTCATCCCTTAATATTTAACAGTATTCCTTTAGTTCAGTACAGAAATGTATTTTGACAAATTTGGGGGCTTTTGTGGCTTAGTTTGGTTTTTTGTTTTGTTTGTTTAGGAGAGTTTATGTTAAATACATACATGATTTTATTTAAAGATGGTTTACACTGCAAACTGCCTAGGGGAAAATGCCAAAATCAGGCATTTGCATCTTGTCATAAATCTCTCTCCATCCCTTTAGTAACTGCTGGAATCAGATTCAAATGAATGACTTACAAGGGTGGTTTCAAGCTTCATAAAGATAGGACTTAAATGAATCCACAGAATAATTGGAGTAAAGCCTATATTTGGCTCAAATGTACTTTTTATTATAAGATAACTACAGAAGATATTTGCTAAGTGGTTGATTGGAAAACACAAGAGGGAATGGGAAATTTAGATTAATGGGTGTAGGTTTGGAACTGCCTAGTCAGGCATTTAAAAGCAGTGAGAGTAGCTACAACCTGGTGACAAATATGCAGACAAAGATCTAGCAGCTGAACCTGCTGATGCTGCTAGGATGAGTCTGCCATAGTATCCTAAAGCTGTCTCTAAAGACTGGATCATAACCTCTTGACTCCTGTGTGTTACACAAGAGACCACCACTCTTGCTTATCATTACAAAATTTAAGGGCTAAAGTACACAAGGACCTTCTTGCCTTCTATTTTGTACTCCAAAGGTTGGTTGTATCATTTTCCAAGAAGTTATTATTTTGCAAAAACTCAAACTCTTTTCCCTACTATGCTTGTGTATATTTCAACATTCTGTCTCAGAGGAACCTCAGTAAATAGAAGTGAAATTGTTTTAATAGTGATAGTATAGAAACAGTAAACTATCAAAAGTAAACTTTTGTCTTCAGTGCTTGAATTCTCATATCCTCTTATTATCACTACTGCTAGTTCCTAGGGTAAATGACCAGGAAAAAAATTCCTGAACTCTAGAGCTAATTTCTCTATATAATCTAGTCAGTGGATTCTTTATCCCTCATTCCTAAATGGAAGAGGAAATTATTCCCAGAGCTCGTTTTATTTGTTTAATTTCTCATAACTTTTTTTTTTAACATACTAACATTAGTTCTTCTAAACGTATGGTAGCTATAAAACAACAACAGCAAAAAAAGACAGCTCTTCAAGAGAAAGCGAAAGTGAGTATTTTAAGATCAAATCAAGTAGATTTCAAAACTAAGAATATTACAAGGGATAAAGAAGGTTTTTTTTTTCTTTCATAATGATGAAAGGGTCTGTCAAGAGAACATAGAATACCAACACTAGTATTCTATACCTAGTAACAAAATTTGAAATATATGAAGCAAACTCTGATAGAACTACCAGGGAAAATCCTTGTGGATAAAAGAAATCTACATTTACAGTCGGAGATTTCATTACAATTCAGTAATTGTTGGAACAAGTAGGCAGTAAATCAGAAAGGATAAAGTATACCTGAATGACACTGTCAACCAACTTGTCCTATTTAACTTTTATAGAACACCTCACTCAACAACAGCAGAATACACAGGTTTTTTTTTCTCAGTGCACACAGAACATCTACCAAGATAGACCTTATTCTATGCTATAAAACAAATCTCAATAAATTTGAGTGTTCAAGTCATGCAAAGTATCTTCTCTAGCCACAAGGAAATTAAATTAGAAATCGATAACAGGTAGCTTCTTGGAAAATTTCCAAGTAATTGTAGCCTAACACACTTCTAAATGTCCCATTGGGTCAAAGGAAAAAAAAAGAGCCAAAGGAAATTAGAAAGTATTTTTCAACTGTATGAAATAAAAATACAACATAACATTTATGAGATGTCCCGAAAGCAGCACTTAGAGGCAAATTTACGGCACTCCATGCCTGTATTAGAAGAGAAGAAATATCTCAAATTTATGACTTCAACTTCTACCTTAAACTCGAAAAAGAAGAGCAAATGAAACCTGAAGTAAGCAGAAGAAAGGACATAATAAAGATCAGAGGTGAAATGGAAAATAGAGAAACAATAGAGAAAAATCAGTGAAATCAAGAGCTGGTTCTTTGAGAAGATCTATAAAATTGAAAATTCACTATCCAAACTGATTGGGTTTAAAAAAAAAAGTCATAAATTACCAGTATCAAAAATGAACGAAGTAACAACACTACAGATTACACAGATGCTAAAATAGAATATTATGAATAATCTTATGCCAATAAATTGGACAACTTAGATAAACTGGACAAATTACTTGAAGGATACAAACTACCAAAACTCTTTCAAGAAGAAATAGGTAAACTGAGTGGTCCGCATCTATTACAGAAGTTAAATGTTTTAAAACTTTCAGCAAAGAAAATGCCATGGCTGAATGGCTTCTCATGAATTCTGCCAAACATTTAAAGGAGAAGTAATACCACTTCTACATAAAATCTTTAAAAAATTAAAGAGGGGATACTTTCCAACTCAACTTATAAGACCAGCATTACCCTAATAACAAAACCAGATAAAGAGGGGCTTCCCTGGTGACACAGTGGTTAAGAATCCGCCTGCCAATGCAGGGACATGGGTTCAAGCCCTGCCCGGGGAAGATCCCACATGCTGCGGAGCAGCTAAGCCCGTGCACCACAACTACTGAGCCCACATGCCACAACTACTGAAGCCCACGTGCCTAGAGCCTGTGCTCTGCAACAAGAGAAGCCACTGCAATGAGAAGCCCGTGCACCGCAGCGAAGAGTAGCCCCCACTCGCCGCAACCAGAGAAAGCCCACGCACAGCAACGAAGACCCAACTCAGTCAAATTTTTTTTTAATTTTTAAATTAAAAAAAAAAAACCAGATAAAGACATTACAAGGAAAGCAGAGACTCTCAAAAGAGAATTTTAAGCAATTCTAAGCAATTAAAAAAATGTTAGTAAGTCAAATCCAACAATATATAAAAAGGATAATATATTATGACCAAGTGGAGTTTATTGCAGGAATACAGTATTTGTTTTACATTCAAAAGTCATTGTAATTTGCTATTTTTAACAGACCAAAGAAGAAAATCTGTAGTATTTTAAGAAAACCAATATTCTAAGAAAAATTATTTGAGGAAGTCCATCTTCCATTTCTTATAAAAATTTTCAGCACACTAGGAAAAGAAGGAAACTTCATCAGCCTGATAAGGGATGTTCATAAAAAACAGAAAGATTACACTATACTTAATGGTAAAAGACTGAATGTTTCCATAACATAAGGAACAAATCAAAGATGTCCATTCCTACCACTTATTTTCAACATTGTAGTGGGGATTCTAGTCATGTAATAAGGCAAGAAAAAGAAATTAAAGTCATCCAGATTAGAAAAGGAAGAGTAAAAGCTGTCTTTATTTGCGGATGACTTGATCGTCTACATAGAAAGCCTAGAAGAAAAGTTCTAGAACTAATAACTACGTTTAGCCAAGTTGTAGGATGCAAGATCAATCAATGGGCAAAAAATCAATGTATTTCTGTATGCTGGCAGTGAACAATCAGAAATTGAAATTTTAAAAATACCTATTATAATAACATTAAAAGTATGAAATACTTAGGGATAAATCTGACAAAAGATGTGCAAGACTGAAACATATAAAACATTGATGAGGGATATTAAAGAAATGAATAAATCTAGAGATATACCATATTCATGGACTAGAAGATTCAATCTTTTTAAAAGTTAGTTCTCACTCTTTGACATAAATTTTAGCAGTATCCTTCTGAATCTGCCTCCTAGAGTAATGAAAATAAAAACAAACATAAACAAGTGGGACCTAACTAAACTTAAATGCTTTTGCACAGCAAAGGAAACCATAAACAAAATGACAATCAACCCACAGAATGGGAGAAAATATTTGCAAACAAAGCAACTAACAAAGGATTACTCTCCAAAATATACTAACAGCTCATGCAGCTCAATATCAAAAAAAAACAACCCAGTCAAAAAATGGTCAGAAGATCTAAATAGACATTTCTCCAAAGAAGTCATACAGGTGGCCAACAGGCACATGAAAAGATGCTCAACATCACTAATTTTTAGAGAAATGCAAATCAAAACTACAATGAGGTATCACCTCACACTAGTCAGAATGGCCATCATCAAAAAGTCTACAAACAATAAATGCTGGAGAGGGTGTGGAGAAAAGGGAACACTCCTACACTGTTGGTGGGAATGTAAATTGGTACAGCCACTATGGAGAATAGTATGGAGGTTCCTTAAAAAACTAAAACTAGAGCTACCACATGATCCAGCAGTCCCACTCCTGGGCATATATCCAGAAAAAAATATAATTTGAAAAGATACATGCACCCCAGTGTTCACTGCAGCACTATTTACAATAGCCGAGACATGGAAACAGCCTAAATGTCCATTGACAGCGGAATGGATAAAGAAGATGTGGTACATATATACAATGGAATGTTACTCTGCCATAAAAAAGAATGAAATAATGCCATTTGCAGCAACATGGATGGACCTAGAGATTATCATACTAAGTGAAATAAGTTAGACAAAGACAAATATATCAGTTATATGTGGAATCTAAAAAGATGATACAGGTGAACTTATTTACAAAACAGAAACAGACTCACAGACTTGGAAAACATACTTATGGTTACCAAAGGGAAAAGGTGGGTGGGAGATAAATAAGGAGTTTGGGACTAACAAATGCACACTACTATATATTAAAATAAATAATCAACAAGGACCTACTGTATAGCACAGGGAACTCTACTCAGTATTCTGTAATAACCTATATGGGAAAAGCATCTGAAAAAGAATGGCTATATGTATATGTATAACTGAATCACTTTACTGTACACCTGAAACTAACACAACATTGTAAATCAATATAAAATAAAAATTAAATTTAAAAAATTAATTAATTAAAATGTCAGTTCTCTCCAACTTGATTTATAGATTCAAACTAATCACAATCAAATTCAGGCAGGCTGTTTTAGACACTGACAAGTCAATTCTAAAGTTCTCGTGGAAATGTAAAGAACCTAGAATAGCCAAAATACTTTGAAAAAGAACTAAAGTTGGTAAGATTAACACAGCCTACTTTCAGAACTTTCTGTAAAGCTACAAGTAATCCTAACAATGTGGTATTGATGTAAAAGTTGATTAGTGTAAGTGAATAACACCATACATATATTGCCAATTCATTTTTTTTTAACTTTTTATTTTGAGATAATTGTAGATTCATATGCAGCTGTAAGAAATAATACAGAGAATTCCTTGTACCCTTTACCCAGTTCCCCTAATCTTCCAAAATTGTATTACAGTATCACAGCCAGGACATTGACTTTGATACAATCAATGTACACAATATTTCTAACACTACAAGGATCACTCATATTGCCCTTCTATAGCCATACCTTTCCTCTTGTCCTTACTTAATCTCTGGCAACCAAAATATTGCTATTTCTCTAATACTGTAATTTCAAAAATGTTTTATAAATGAAACCATACTTTTCCAGATTGGATTTTTTTCACTAGCTATAATTCTCTGGAGATTCACTCAGGTTGGTATATTTATAAATAGTTTGTTCCTTTTTATTGTTGAATAGTAGTCTATGACATGGATACCACAGTTTAAGCATTCACCCATTTAAGGACATCTGAGTTGTTTCCAGTTTGGGGCTATTACAAATAAAGCTGCTATCAACAGGATTTGGGTAAACATAAATCTTTATTTCTATGAGATAATTATCCAAGAGTACAATTGCTGGGTTTTATGGTAGTTTCATGTTTAGTTTCTTAACAAACTGCCAAACTGTTTTCCAGAGTGGCTATACTATTTTACATCCCTACCAAAAAATGTATGAGTGACCCCATTTCTCTGCATCCTCACCAGCATTTGATTTTGTCGCTTTTTAAAAATCTTAGCTTTTTGATGATGTACAATTACATCTCAATGTAGTTTTAATTTATATTTCCCCAACAGCTAATAATGTTAAACATTATTTCATAGTGTTGAATGTTGAGTTCTTTACATATTCTAGATACTAGTCCTTTTTTAGATGCCTGGTTTGCAAATATTTATCCCAATATGTAGCTTTTCTTTTCATCCTCTTAATAGGTGTTTCACAGAACAATAATTTTTAATTTTGATAAAGCCCAATTTATTAATTTTTCCTCTTATAGATTGTGCTTTGGTTTCAAGTGTAACTCTTTGCCTGTCTCTTGGTCTCCTTTACTTTTTTCTAAAGTTTTTATAGTTTTATACTTTACATTAGGTCCATCATCCATTTGATTTGATTATTGTATAAAATGTGAAACTTAGAGCACTTAGTATTTTGCTTAAGAACGACCAATTGTTCCAGCACTGTTTGTTGAAAGGCTATCTTTCTTCCATTGAATTGCTTTTGTGCTCTTGCCAAAAATAAGTTGGTCCTATTTGTGTGGGTTTGTTTCTGGGCTGTCTATAATGTTCTATTGATCTATGTATCTATCCCGCCACCCAGTCTTGATTAATATAGCTATATAATAAGTCTCAAAGTTGGAGGGACTGATTTTTTCTACTTTATTCTTCTTTTTCAAAATTGTTTCTACTATTCTAGTTTCTTTTCCCTTCCATATAAATTTTAGAATAATGTTTATATCTACAAAGAATCTTGCTGGGATTTTGATAGACATTGCCTTAAACATGTTTATCAATTTGGGGAGAATTGACACCTTTACTGTGTTGAGTATTCCAACCCATGAATGCAATATGTCTCTCTGTTTATTTAAATCTTTGATTTCTTTTCTCAGCATTGTGTAGTTTTAGGATTATACCTATAATTTTTTTTTTGGAAAAATTGTAAATGTTTTTTTTTTATTTCGTTGTCTGCATGTTCATTACAAGTATATAGAAATACAAATGACTTTATGTTTATCTTTTATCTTTGCTAAACTCACTGATTAGTTCTAGGAGCTTTTGGTAGATTCTTTGGAATTTTCTATGTAAACCATCATGTCATCTGCAAATAGGAACAGTTTTATTCCTTCCATTTTGATCTGTAAGCCTTTTGTTTTCCTTTCTTGATTTATTGCTATGGCTAGAACTTATAGCACTATGTTGAAAAAGAGCAGTGAGAGATGAATTCTTACCTGGATTCCAGTCATAGGGGACAAAACCATACAGACCTTAATGGTTAGCTGTAAGGTTTTTTGGTAGCTGCTCTTTATCAAGTTGAAGAAGTTTCCCTCTGTTCCTATTTTTAAAGAGTTTTTATCATGAATGGGTGTCAGATTTTGCCAAATGCATTTTCTCCATCAGTTGATATGATCCTACAATTTTTCTTCTTTAGCTTCTTAATACAGTGGATTACATTAATTGATTTTTGAATATTCAACCAGCCTTGCATCCCTTGAATAAATCACACTTGGTCACAATGTATAACTTTTTAAAAATATTAAATGCTGAATTCTATTTGCTAATATTCTGTTAATGATTATTTGCATCTATGTTCATGAGAGATGTTAGTCTGTGGTTTTCTAATTTTGTACTATTTTAGTCTGATTTTGGTATCAGAGTAACATTAGCATCATAGAATATTGAGAAGAGTTTCCTTCTCTTCTATTTGTTGGATAAGATTATGTAAAATTTGTCTTAATTCTTCTTTAAATGTTTAGTAGAAATTTTCATTGTAATCATCTGGGCCTGGAAATTTGCTTTTCAGGAGCTTTTAAATTACAGATTCAATTGTCTTAATAGTTATAAGGTTATTGAAATTATTTGCATCATATTAGATGAGGTGTGGCAATTTGTGTTTTTTGAGAAAGGGGTCCATATTGTCTAAGTTGTTAAATTTATGTTTGTAGAGTTGCTCATAGTATTCACTTACCCTTTTGATTTCTGCAGGGTCTGTAGTGATATCCCCATTTTATTGCTGATATTAGTAACTTGTGTCTTCTCTTTTTTCTTTCACAGTCTTACTAGAGATCTCTGGTATTTTATTGATCCAGTTCTTTGTTTAATTTTTTCTTCTGTTTTCAATTTCATTAATTCTTGTTCTTATTTTTTTCCTTCTACTTTTTGGGTTTATTTAGCTCCCCCCGCCCAGGTTCTTGAGATAGAAGTTTATATTATTAATTTAAGACTTTACCTCTTTTTTATTGTAAGTATTTAGTGCCATAAATTTCCCTTTCAGCACTGCTTTAGCTGTGTTGCACAAAATTTGACATATTGTATTTTATTTTTATTCAGCTTATTGTATGTTTTTAAATTTTCCTTAAGACTTCCTCTTTGCCCAGTGGATTATTTAAAAGTGTGTTGTTTTGTTTGGCATTTTATCTTTCTGTTACTGATTTCTCAGTTGATTCCATTGTGGACAGAAACATACTCTGTATGATTTCAGTTCCTTTAAGTTTATTGAAGTTTGCTTTACGGTCCATGATATATTCTATTTTGGATGATGTTCTTTAGGCACTTGAAAAAAAAAAGTGTATTCTACTCTTGTTAGGTGGAGTGTTTTTTAAATGTTATTTAGATTCTGTTAATTTATGGTGTTGTTGAGTTCTTCTATATCCTTGCTAACTTTATGTGTAGTTTCTGTCAGTTGCTGAGAGAAGGATGTTGAAGTCTCCAACTGTCATGGATTTGTCTGTTTCTTCCTTCAGGTCTATCGTTTTTGCTTCATGTATTTTTCAGCTCTGTTGTTTGGTGCATACACACTTAGGATTGCTATGTCTTGTTAGTGGGTTGAAACCTTTATTGTTATATAATGTCTGTCTCTCTCACTGGTTATTTTCTTTGTTCTAAAGTATGTTTTATCTGATATTAATATAGCCATTCTACCTTTCCTTTGATGTTTGTGTTACATCTTCATTTCTGTCCTTTTGCTTTCAGTGTGCCTATATCATTATATTTGAGGTGAGAGCCTTATAGACAGGATGTAGATGAGTCATATTTCTCAATCCACTCTGCCAATTTCATTGGTATTCTTTTGAAGTTTAATATAATTATATGTTAGGGCTTAAGTCTGCCATTTTATTTTTTGTTTTCTGATTATTCTGTTTTTTATTTCTCTGTTCTTTTTTTCCCCCTACCTTTCTGTGGGTTCCCATGAAGTATTTTTTTAGGATTGTCTATAGTGCTTTGATTTCACTATAGTGTCACTTGAACACTTGTGCAGTTCCATTTTGATTTATCTATAGTGTCTTTGAATATATCCATAATGTTTAAAATTTTTTCTGTAGTGTTCTGTATAACATTTTCAATGGTTACTCTAGGTATTACATTATGTATACATAATTTATCATAATCTACTGGTGTTGTCATTTTACTAGTTCAAGTGAAATGTAGAAATCTAACCTCTCTTTATGTACCTTTACCCTCTCCCATTTATAGTCATCCTCAGTATGTTCTCTACATACACATAGAACCACATCAGACACTGTTACACTTCTTGCTTCCACCCTCAAACATAATTTAGAAATTCAAAAGAAGGAAAGCCTGTTGCACCCATATTTTTGCTTACTGTGTTTTTTCTTCTTGATGTTACAGCATTTCCTTTCCATTAGATAACTTCCTGTAGCCATTCTTTTGGGGAATGTCTGCTGGTGACAGATTCTTTTAGTTTTCCTTTATCTGAGAAGATCTTGATTTATTTTCATTTTTTTGTAACATCTTTATTGGAGTATAATTGCTTTATAATGGTGTGTTAGTTTCTGCTTTATAACAAAGTGAATCAGTTATACATATACGTATATCCCCATATCTCTTCCCTCTTGCGTCTCCCTCCCTCCCACCCTCCCTATCCCACCCCTCTAGGTGGTCACAAAACACCAAGCTGATCTCCCTGTGCTATGCGGCTGCTTCCCACTAGCTATCTATTTTACATTTGGTAGTGTATATATGTCCATGACACTCTCTCACTTTGTCCCAGCTTACATTTCCCCCTCCCCATATCCTCAAGTCCATTCTCTAGTAGGTCTGCGTCTTTATTCCCGTCTTGCCCCTAGGTTCTTCATGACCATTTTCTTTTTTTTTAGATTCCATATATATGTGTTAGCATATGGTATTTGTTTTTCTCTTTCTGACTTACTTCACTCTGTATGACAGACTCCAGGTCCATCCACCTCACTACAAATAACTCCATTTCGTTTCTTTATATGGCTGAGTAATATTCCATTGAATATATGTGCCACATCTTGTTTAGCCATTCATCTGTTGATGGACACTTAGGTTGCTTCCATGTCCTGGCTATTGTAAATAGAGCTGCAATGAACATTGTGGTACATGACTCTTTTTGAAATATGGTTTTCTCAGGGTATATGCCCAGTAGTGGGATACTGCTGGGTACTATGATGGTTCTATTTTTAGTTTTTTAAGGCACCTCCATACTGTTCTCCATAGTGGCTGTATCAATTTACATTCCCACCAACAGGGCAAGAGGGTTCCCTTTTCTCCACACCCTCTCCAGCATTTATTGTTTGTAGATTTTTTGATGATGGCCATTCTGACTCGTGTGAGATGATATCTCTTTGTAGTTTTGATTTGCATTTCTCTAATGATTAATGATGTTGAGCATTCTTTCATACGTTTGTTGGCAATCTGTATGTCTTCTTTGGAGAAATGTCTATTTAGGTCTTCTGCCCATTTTTGGATTGGGTTGTTTGTTTTTTTGATACTGAGCTGCATGAGCTACTTGTAAATTTTGGAGATTAATCCTTTGTCAGTTGCTTCATTTGCAAATATTTTCTCCCATTCTGAGGGTTGTCTTTTGGTCTTGTTTATGGTTTCCTTTGCTGTGCAAAAGCTTTTAAGTTTCATTAGGTCCCATTTGTTTATTTTTCTTTTTATTTCCATTTCTCTAGGAGGTGTGTCAAAAAGGATCTTGCTGTGATTTATGTCATGGAGTGTTCTGCTTATGTTTTCCTCTAAGAGTTTAATAGTGTCTGGCCTTACATTTAAGTCCTTAATCCATTTTGAGTTTATTTTTGTGTATGGTGTTAGGGAGTGTTCTAATTTCATTCTTTTTACATGTAGCTCTCCAGTTTTCCCAGCACCACTTATTGAAGAGGCTGTCTTTTCTCCACTGTATATGCTTGCCTCCTTTATCAAAGATAAGGTGACCATATGTGCATGGGTTTATCTCTGGGCTTTCTATCCTGTTCCATTGATCTATATTTCTGTTTTTGTGCCAGTACCATACTGTCTTGATTACTGTAGCTTTGTAGTATAGTCTGAAGTCAGGGAGCCCGATTCCTCCAGCTCCATTTTTCTTTCTCAAGATTGCTTTGGCTATTCAGGGTCTTTTGTGTTTGCATACAAGTTGTGAGATTTTTTGCTCTAGTTCTGTGAAAAATGCCTGTGGTAGTTTGATAGGGATTGCATTGAATCTGTAGATTGCTTTGGGTAGTATAGTCATTTTTACCATGTTGATTCTTCCAATCCAAGAACATGGTATATCTCTCCATCTATTTGTATCATCTTTAATTTCTTTCATCAGTGTCTTATAATTTTCTGCATACAGGTCTTTTGTCTCCTTAGGTAGGTTTATTCCTAGATATTTTATTCTTTTTGTTGCAATGGTAAAGGGGAATGTTTTCTTAATTTCACTTTCAGATCATCACTTAGTGATGATCATCATTAGTGTATAGATCATCATTAGCATATAGGAGTACAAGAGATTTCTGTGCATTAATTTTGTATCCTGCTACTTTACCAAATTCATTGATTAGCTCTAGTAGTTTTCTGGTAGCATCTTTAGGATTCTCTATGTATAGTATCATGTCATCTGCAAACAGTGACAGCTTTACTTCTTCTTTTCCAATTTGGATTCCTTTTATTTCTTTTTCTTCCCTGATTGCTGTGGCTAAAACTTCCAAAACTATGTTGAATGATAGTGGTGAGAGTGGGCAACCTTGTCTTGTTCCTGATCTTAGTGGAAATGGTTTCAGTTTTTCACCATTGAGTACGATGTTGGCTGTGGGTTTGTCATATATGGCCTTTATTATGTTGAGGTAAGTTCCCTCTATGCCTACATTCTGGAGGGTTTTTATCATAAATGGGTGTTGAATTTTGTCAAAAGCTTTTTCTGCATCTATTGAGATGATCATATGGTTTTTCTCCTTCAGTTTGTTAATATGGTGTATCACATTGATTGATTTGCGTATATTGAAGAATCCTTGCATTCCTGGGGTAAACCCCACTTGATCATGGTGTATGATCCTTTTAATGTGCTGTTGGATTCTGTTTGCTAGTATTTTGTTGAGGATTTTTGCATCTCTGTTCATCAGTGTTATTGGCCTGTAGTCTTCTTTCTTTGTGACATCTTTGTCTGGTTTTGTTATCAGGGTGATGGTGGCCTCCTAGCATGAGTTTGGGAGTATTCCTCCCTCAGCTATATTTTGGAAGAGTTTGAGAAGGATAGGTGTTAGCTGTTCTCTAAATGTTTGATAGAATTCGCCTGTGAAGCCATCTGTCTTTTCATTTTTGAAGAATATTTTCACTGGGTAGAGGATTCCAGGATTCCACTTCTTTCTGGCTTCCATCTTTTCTGATAAGAAATCTGCTTTCATTCTAATTGTTTTGCTTGTATAAGTAACATATCATTTTTCTCTGACTGCTTTCAATATTTTTTCTTTGTCATTAGTTTTCAGAAGCTTAATTATGATGTGTCTTGATATGAATTTCTTTGAGTTTATTTTGAATTTGTATGTCTGTGTCTCTTACCAAATTTAGGAAGTTTTCAGCAATTATTTCTTCAAGCACCTTTTTTTTTAGCCTTCTTTATCTTTGCTTTGCAGGACTCTAATGACATAAATATTAGCTCTTTTGCTGTTATACCACAGGTTTCTGAAGCTCTGTTCTTTTTAAGTCTTTTTTCTCTCTGTCATTCAGATAGGGTGATTTATATTGTTTTGTCTTCCAGTTCAGTGATTATTTCCTCTGTGTTTCCATTCTGCTCTTGAGCCCTTCCACTGAGTTTCTTATTTCAGTTTATTGTATTTTTAGTTCTAAAATTTCTATTTGTTTCTTCTTGGATTTTTTTTAAATTAATTAAATTATTTGTTTTTATTTTTGGCTGTGTTGGGTCTTTGTTGCTGTGTGTGGGCTTTCTCTAGTTGTGACGAGCAGGGGCTACTCTTTGTTGCAGTGCACGGGCTTCTCATTGTCATGGCTTCTCTTGTTGTGGAGCATGGGCTCTAGGTGTGTGGGCTTCAGTAGTTGTGACACGCGGGCTCTAGAGCACAGGCTTAGTAGTTGTGGCACACGGGCTTAGTTGCTCCGTGGCATGTGGGATCTTCCTGGACCAGGGATCAAACCCGTGTCCCCTGCATTGGCAGGCAGATTCTTAACCACTGAGCCACCAGGGAAGCCCTCTTCTTTGGATTTTTTATTTCTTTGGGGATTTCTATTTTTTCATTTGTTTCAAGCATGTTCATAGTTGCCCATTGAAGCATTTTTATGATGGCTGCATTGAAATCTTTTTCAGGTAATTCTAATATTTCTGTCATTGTGGTGTTGTCATCTATTGTTTAATTTTGTATTCAATTAGAGGTCTTTCTGGTTCTTGATTTGATGATTTCTTTTCAGTTGAAATTTGGACATATATAAAACTCTGGCTTTTCTTTAAACCTTTTGTTTTATCTGATTTTCTCTGGTACCACTCCAGAAGGAAAATTGAGGATGCCAACTTGTTACTGCCAGATGAAAATGAAAGTTCAGTTTCACCACTCAGCCTCCACCAAAACCTAAGGTGGACACAACTTCTTGTTACTGCTGGGTGAAGGTCGGAATTTCAACTCCCTGTGTGGTGCCCCCTGACACCGTGGTGAGGGTAGTCTTGTTACCACTGGGTGACAGTGAAAGCACTGACTTTCATTAGGTCTCTTCTGACAATACTTAAGTGTGGAGGGGAGGAGTGCCTCATAACTGCTGGGTGGGGTTGAAGTCCAGGCTCTTTGCGTGGTCTCCACTGACACTGTTAATGGAGGTCTTATTACTGGTCAGTGGGGATGAAAGTTTGGCTCACCACTTAGATTTCTCAGGAAGGGGGATTGAGATATCTCATCACAGACTCACAGGGGGAAGTCTATGTTCTTCACTCAGCCTTTGGTACCATGGGTGGGGGTGGTGCCCCATTTTTTTCTGTGGTGTTTGGCTGGAAATGACAGTTATTATCTAAAAGCTTCCTGTTACTAGGCTGTCCCTTTCTTGGTCCTTTGGCTAGAGAGAGCAGGCTATTGTTGGGGTATTTTTGTCTGCACCTGTTGATATTGCCAGGTTGCCGGCTTCTTCAGCTGTAAGTCTGGGCTATATAAAGCAAAAAGAAATTTCAGGGAACTCAGCAGTGTGTCGTTTTCTGGATTTCAAGATCCCTAGCTAGTGTCTGTCTTTCCACCTTTTACAGTCTTCTTATGCTTGTTTTTGTAATGTCTGGGGTTTGTAGTTATATTTAATGGGAGGAATAGGAAAAGTACATCTACTTCATCTTCCTAGAAGCAGAAGTTCAATTGATTTTTGACAGAGGTGAAAAGGCAGTTCTGTATAGAAAGAATAGTCTTTTCAGCAAATGGTGTTAGAATAAAAGAATATCAAAAAAAGTGTTAAGTGAAAGAAATAAGTTGGAAAATATTATATATTATATGCCACAATCCATTTTTCAAATGAAATAAAAACTTGGGACTTACATGTAATTATGTTTGTATAAGTGAATGTTTGTGTGTATTTGGTTATGTATAGAGAAAGCCTAGAAGAATACATACCAAATTGTGTATTTAAAAAACAAGATAGAGAATAGTATGTATTCTCTCCTTCCAAGATACCAACGACATAAATATTAGATGTGGTTATTGTCCCATGACCCTAGGATTTCATGATCCTAATTTTGCTTGAAAAAGAAGATTTTTTAAATTATACATGATTGTATTGTTTCATTTCTTAAGGCCTGGAATAGTACCCACCAAACTGTTGACATTGATTTGCTTTAGGAATTAGAAATGAAATATTTGAATTTTTTACTTAATGTACTTAGTAGATTTGAAATCTGTATTAAAAGCATATAGTACTTTTATAATGTTTTTAATGAGTAAAAATAATCAAGGGGACATTGTTACAAAAAAAGTGCAGTATCCTAACCAGTGAAATTCACCAACCAACAACCAAACTCGAAAAATGTATACATACCATATTAGTATATAAACTGATGGTGACCTGATTCTTTCCCCTCAACACACAGGAATAAATGAAGAAGAGGAGAAGAAAAAAGCAAAAAGCAAAGAGAAAATCAAGTTGAAAAAAAAAAGGAAAAGGTATTTTTTTAACATTTTTTTTTAAAAGGCAAGACTGTGGATCTAGATGGATTATAAAATTTTATTTTTCATGTTATAGTCCAGTTAATTTAATATTATCTTAATGAGAGTTAGATGTTCAGTTGTTTCAGTAAAATAACAAAATCCTTCATGTCAGGAATCAAAAATAAAGTCAGCACTCAGCCACCTTAAATTTTCTTTTTTGGAGCAAATCAAGGTATAAATAAATAACAGCCCCATCCACTTCTTTTATGTATTCTATTTGTATTCTAGAATTTTTAAGTTTTAGAACATCAGTTAAGTTTTTAATTGGACATATGTCTAAATTCTTCACATATATATTTTGTCCTCATATATATGAAGTTGGAGCTTAAATATTTGTATTCTCAAAATATTATTGCCATGGCTAATAAATTAATTTATTAATAGGATTTATGTACTCATTTGTCATGCTAAAAATACCTTCAGATCTTTCAGAATTCTCATCAGCCACCTATGAATTTTTACTATCAACTCTTTTAACAACAACTGGTTAAAGAAATTGATCAAAAGACTTAAGAGGCAACTTCTTCCTTGGTTCATGAGTGCACTTTCATTTACACTAGAATAAACATGTACATATAGACACTTTTTAGGGCATTTAGCAGGTAGTCATATCTAGCTTGGACCTTAGTTCTCTGACAGTAGGTTCTGCACATCAGGTGTTGTCACTTTGTAGTTTTTATAGAGCATGTAATATATACATTCTAACACCCTCAGCTACTTTATAAATTGGAAAAGTTAACTCACTTTCAGGTGTTGGGAGTTAATAATGTTTAAGAACTAACACAAGAAGGTAGAGCTCAGTGTATCTTATAGTCTGATGAGTGTATTGTTTAATCATTTGCATTAGCACGGCATGTGGATCGCTTACAGGAGAAGTGAGATTTTCTGTTTTCTTCCAAATTTTCATGTACTCGTTTTGGAGTAACGTATTATTTACTCAAGCCTCTCTACCTTGGGCCTCACCCACCTCAGACAGGGCCTGAAATTAAAAGAACTTTTCTAAGTACACTTAGCAAAGGTAACGCCCCCTGATGTGGTTGCTCTGCCAAAGTGTAACATTCTGCCTTAAAGAGAACCCAGGTCCAGAAAGCCAAATAAAAAAGTGCAGGCAGAGAAGCAGCGCTGGTTAGAATGTAGGGGTCAAGCAGGTCTTCAAACAGGAAAGCAGGCAAGAGTTGAGAAAAAGAGTTGAAGAGAGTGCAAGAGAATACATGAGAAAATAAGCTCAGGAGATGGCCAGAGTCTGAGAAGGTGGGCAAGGAAGAGGAAGGAACACAATGTTACAGAAACGGGGGAGGCTGAGAGTCCCTGATCAACGAAGGCAGTCAAGGAATTCACACAGTGAGTCACTCTACAGACACAACCTTGTAGTCTCATGTGTTTACTTTGCCTTCTACTGTATGTCTCTTAGGTTTTCTTAGTTTGGGTTTTAACTTCTAATGTTTAGATCACTCAGCTATCTCTGGGATGCCTTTTAGATTTTAAATTAACTCAGTTTCTGTTTTGTCACACATATTTGGGGTTTGGATATTGTTGCACATCTTTTTATACATCTCTCAAGAGAGATGGATTTTTTTGTTCATTTTTTGTTATTTTTCATTAGAGGAAAGAATTCTACAGTTTATTTTCCCAATTTAGTATTCGAGTAATATAAGAAAAATAAAGTATAATGATAAGTTATTCTCATTCATTTATATAGAGTATGCATTTAAAAGCATTCTTTCTGTAACTAGTGAAAATTATTTCAGAATGCAAGTGTTCATCTGTATCACTCTGCTTGTAAAAGAATCAAGTACTTTAACTTGAAAAATAAAATAAAACAAAAGTGCTTTTATTTTGCTAATTTTCAGCTTTCATTCATTTATACGGAGGTACAACTGTAGCCCTTTTTATATAATTGTATCCTTTGTGGCTCTTTTAAGAGAATATGTGAACAAGTTATTATATACACAAGTGAATTGTGTATATAATGAGGGTTGGTAAATGCCATTTTCTTTGCCTTATAAGAAAGATTTTGAAGGGTACACAGGATGAAAAACTGAAAATCACAGAAAAATTATTTCATCCTTACTGAATTTAAAACTCATAACTAGAACTGAGCAGAATAGAGACATTTGTTTTGTTAGTTTTTCTGGCTAAGTGGCAAAAACTCTGAATACAGTATTTTAAGAGAATACAAATATATAAAGCACATTTTGTTTGAATTCCTTTATATTTATACTCCCACCTTGTTCCAAGAAGGATTTAAGTCAGTTCAAATTCCATTTAAATGTACCCATCAACCATAAATACAATTATCAGTCAGCATGCATTATTACTCATAGGTCTTATTCATCCAGTTCCACTGAAGAGGACACTTCAAAACAAAAGAAACAAAAATATCAGAAGAAAGAAAAGAAAAAAGAGAAAAAGAGTAAGTCAAAAAAGGGGAAGCATCACAAAAAGGACAAAAAGAAGAGAAAAAAGGAAAAGCATTCTTCTGCCCCTAATAGTTCTGAAATCTCCAAAAAGTAACTGAGACTTTGGCCTGAACCATTAAATTAAAAAATTTGGTTTTGAAAATTATTAGACTTTCCTTGAAATTTGCTATATAATTATGCTTTGCAATAAATCACAGCCTTTTCCATATAGACATTTTTTCATATATGGGGCCATTACTGTCTGGCAATATTTTAATGTACTATGATTATAGAGTATTGAATCAGTCTTATTACTTGATAGCCATGCCCCAAGTATGGATATTTGTGCAACAAAACTCATCGTTTTTGGTATTCCTCTGTGTGTGTGTCTGGCTAGTGTTATTACTTCATAAGTTGATTGTAAATGGCTTTACTACAGTCAACACAGGCAATCTACGTAGCAGTTAATGAGTACTGCTGAATTAAGTGTCCACCTTCCAGTGTTAAAGTGAGGTAGGGGATAATGCTTTGCGCTTGACACTGAAAAATTTCATAGCTTTATATCCTATGATAATGTATAAAGAGAGTGAATTCTTCACGGTTGTTTTTAAATCTTGGCTTTTTTTGGATGTCACAGGAGATGAAGCTGCTTTATTGGTCTTGACCAGAACTTTTTAAATGAATGGCATCAGCAGGAAGATGATAATGAAAATATTTATAACAAAATTTCACTGTTTTCTGAGATGCAGAGTTCCTAGTACCTGCCTCCTTGGTTTTTGTAACAAAATATTTCTTCCTTGCTTAAAAAGACAAGTCTAGTTCAGCCTACTTGTAGGTCTCGTAGAGATGATGCTGTGTTGGGCAGGATTTTTAAGATAGACTCCTGGGTTGTTTTACAAATATGCCATATTGGCATGTCTTAAAGAGATACCTCAAACACAGAACTTTTTATTTAGGAGGATAACAGCTAAATCTTCATTAGAACTGATTTTTATTGTATTCGGTATGTAAATTTTATGACGCTTGTTTCTATGAGTAATGTGGAAATTTTTTATAAATGTGAACATATATATATATTTGTCTGAAATAATTTGTAGTTTTGAAGCAGGTTTCCACTGAATTTATGGTTTCATAAATGACTAGTTTGGGGTGTTTCTCTCTTTGACTTCAATCATAAACCTCAGGAGCAGTGACAAAAATTTAGGATTAAGAATTTTATTCTGTACTTTTTACAATTTAAGAGTCAGGGAGTTACATCATGAAAGCCTTTATATAACAATGGAAATTTTATATGAGTCAGCATTTTCAAACACATAGTTGTAGATATAAATGTTTCTACATTTTTTTAATTTCACAATGATCAATGTTACTTACTTTGCTGAATACTTGGATATCCCTTACGTCCAATAAGTTAAATACTTATTATTGTAGCAGCATCGAAAGTCAACTAGTTAATCATGGTACAGCACCAAAGATTGTAAGTACCTCACTGTGGTGCAGTTATAAATTTTCAAATTGGTAGCCTACAGACATGGCTGCAGGTGAATTCATTATGATGAAATCAGGTAAGTACACATAACCTCACAGGCTGGAAAGGTGTACTGATTCTTCCTTCACCCAGCACTCCTATCCGGCATGACCTCAGTAAGACTGGGAGAGCCTCATAACTCCTCTTAGCATATGCTTACCTTGTGCAGATCCTAGGGAAGCTACATCCACATCCCTTTTCTAACATTACAGCCATGGAAGTGCTCACACTTGTAGCTTTTCCATAACCTAACTTAGTCCTATGGCCTCCTTAAAAAGAAATCCTCTTGTTTAAATAGCTTAGTTATTTGGAGAGAAACACAGAGCTACTAGGTTTTTAAGGGTTTGTTTTGCCTTTGCTGTAGTTTATGTATTTTTGAAAACTATATTTTATGAAAATACAATCCTTTGGTTATCAGTATGAAAAAAAATAAGTAAAAAAAAAAAACTTTAAAAAGTGATTAGAAAATGCTACATGCAAACATATGGTCTCGTCCTATTGAGTGTGTAACATGGTTAAAAATGATAATTGTAGTGACACAAGAGTTGATCCAGTTATTTGTAAGTTTTACTTCTGTTAATTGAAGAGATAATAAGTTGGCTCATCAGATTTGTTATCTGAATGGTAAGACAATCAGTGGCTCAGGAGAGTTATATAAAATTCAGGCCTCATTAGCTAATAGAGTTCGCAACTTAAAAGATTTTAATGTTCAGTAATTTTTTTCCCCAGAAAAAACTCTTGGAATTATTCTTGAGTAAATTTCCCATAGTCTGAGAATAGTTTATGAAAGATCTCATCTGAATAAAATTCATTTATTTTTACTAAAGTAATTTTCTTCTGAAGTGATCTTGTTATTATTATTGGGATTAGATGCAAATCTCACTAATATATTGTAGGAGAAAATTAGTGACATTTCCTCTCAGGCAATATGTAGCATAAGGTAAACTGAACTTAGTAGTAAAAATCCAAAAGTCCTAGTTGTCGGCGCTTCCATTGCAGGGGGCAGGGGTTCAATCCCTGGTCGGGGAACTAAGATCCCGCATGCCGCACGGTGGCCAAAAAAACAAGTCCTAGTCGTTCTGGGTACCTGTGTGACCTTCAACAAAGTCGTTTACCTTCTCTGGGCCTTGGTGTCTTTCATCTATAAAATATTGTACCAAATTATCTCTGAGATCCCTTCTAGTCCTTAATATATATGATTATCAATACTTCAAATAATATTATTTTAGAAATTATTTTCATTTAGAATATAAATTATTATATTCATTTATAAATTGGTACAGATAAGCAGGTAGCATTCTGTAAATGGTAAAAGTTGAATTTATTAATATAACTGTTAAACACATGTTACTTCTTTAAGCAGATAATTGGTATTTGGTTCATATCCTTACCACCCAGTGTATGTTATTTTCACTAGATGCAGACAGAATTTATGTTTAGATTTGTATCTGTAACCTGATTATCTGAATACTTTGAGACTATTGCTTTTGGGCTGATGGACCTACGCCCCATGCAGTTCCGTATTTCTTTTCTCCATATCTTCTGTTGGCTAAAACCTCTCAGAGGGATCCCCAGTTCTTCATACTTAATACATATCTGTTTACATCTTTGGTTCTTTGAGGCTAAAACATCAATGAATAAAACAACTGTGTGTGTCTGTATTTACGACTCATTCTGTCTAAAATTACATAGGCCTAGGTTACCTTCAATTAAACTAGATTGAAGAGTTATCAATAATAGTCTTGTTAAATGCCATTGAGTCCTTTCTTCAATAAACATTTACTGAGTGCCTAGCATGGCAAACACTATGTTAAATACCAGGGATACGGAGATAAATAAGACACATTTGCTTCCCTGAAAGGAATTCACAGTTTAGTTGGTAGGAGAAACAGCAGAACTCATCATTAGGTATTAAGTGCAGTAATTGGGTTTATAGAAACACACAGGAGTACCTAACAAAGTCTGGAGAAGTTAGAAGAGGCTACTTAGAAAAAGTAATGCCTGCAGTGCATTTTGATTGAGGATGAGAGTGGGAGTTGACAGAATGAGTACTGTGAACAAAGCTCACAATAGAAAAAGCTGGGGTGTGTGTGTCAAGAATTATAAGCCCTGTGTGGGGCAGGAGTGGTAAGAATTGAGACCACCATTCTAAGTTCTTAGGTACAAGAGAAGGAGGTTTTATGTTCCATGTTTGGGAGCTTGGACTTTATCTGTAAACAAGAGACGCCATTAGAGAGTTTTAAGGAAAGAAAGGACTTTTATTGAGGTTTAGTTTCATCCATTTCATAATCCAATCCCACAGTTTTTAAAGGATGAAATTAGTCTAATTAAAAGCCTGCATAGAAAATAATTTGAATCTTTGATATTCTATTATCTGATCTCTTATTCTAGGCCCACTTTTCTTTCTAAGTTCTGATTTCTAAAAATTGCAGTCTTCTAAAAAGCTGCTATATTCTTTATCAGACCCATCCCCAGAATTAAATGCATATGTACATAATTTGAAATGTGTTTTGCTTTTAATTTTATTTTAGGTTATTTTTGACTGGCAGAATATATTGTGTTGTTAGTATTTTCAGTTGATATAAATCATTTAAAATATATTTTTCAATGCAGACTGTCGTAATTTGGTAAGGTTTCTTTTAATATTTTTAATATTGATTTGACTATTTAAATCCATATTATGAATATTATGAAGTGCAACTGCTTCAAAGTCACAGTGACACACACCAGCTGGTCTACTAGATAGCCCTGTCGCTCTCCCCCAGGTTTCCTGGCTTGGCAGGGAGTGCTCCGCAGATTCCAACTGATACTAAGTGCTGAGACTCAGTTTTCCTGGGCAGTTGGCATCCAAGAACAGTAGGGTTTGTTACGCCAGCTCAACGATAATTTCACTTGCGAAGCCCAGGATCTTCAGACCTCACTTGTCTCCTCCCAGCTCCTCTAAAATTTTGCAAAGCGCCAGAGAATTGGGTTGCCTCTTGTAGAGCACAGCCCGTGATGCATGCGGCCATGCCCAGCCCCAGTTTGCCTGTCCCACAGATTGGGAAGAGTCTGGGGAACCAGGAGCATTTTGCTGGCCCTGAGTCTCTAAGTTTCCTGCTTCTTGTCTGGCCTCTGCTCTTCCCCTTGAGCAACAAAAGTAGACTTACCAGTGCCTTAACTAACTTTCTCAACCTAGATTTTCACCTGAGGCAACATCTAATTAGTAATATAATTATTAATATCTGTGTATCAAGATAGCCAATTTTCTGGGATTTTTTTTTTATCAAAGCTGGATAAAAGATCAAGAAGTACCCACACTTTATGTGCTTTCACAAAAATAGATGAAAATTCTTTGCTTTTATGACCACATAAAATGTCATTTTTGTAATGGAAATGTTTCAACTTTCAGACTTCACACACACTCTGAGCAATTTTAATATTTAAACATTGGCAAAACTGTGCTCTTTTTGAATGTGAAATCCAACACTGGCAGTAGGATGTTGCAGTAATGATCTGGAACTGTGCTGTCAGTGTAGCCACATGTGGCTATTGAAATTTAGATTAAGTCAATGAAAATGTGTCTCTTCAGTTGCACTAGCCACATTTCAAGTGCTGAGTAGCCACATGTGGCTAGTGGCTACCATGCCAGTCAGTGCAGATATAGAAAGAACATTTCCATCATCACAGAAACCTCTACTGGACAGCGCTGGAATCCCCAGTTCTTAGTAGAAATTTTGACAGGCTAATGATCAAAAGTTTCTAACCCTGAGCTTTGCATGCCTGAGAGCCATAAGGCATTCCTTTCTTTTCCCCCAGCAGACCAGAGAAGCTGTATTTGGCACATTTTGAAAGGCTAGTCTTCCAACTCCAGAAACTTTGTACAACACGGTAGATGTGTTCAGCAGAGCCAGCTTAAAATTAATTCTTTTTTCGTATTGAATTCCATTATAGGACCAGGTCTGTGTTCTTATAATAGAAATCACATTTATGAATAAAAATCTTTTAAAACGATTTTAATTTGCAGAAACTGTAGTTTTATTTCTAGATGTCTAAGTGATACCACTGCAGTAGCCTTAGGTGGGACCAGAGAGCTAATTTGTTTGTTTTATAACTTTCATTCTAGAAATTCCTTAGGAACTTTATCAGTGAAGGATTTTTGTTATGGTTATCCCTTGCAGAAAATATTTATCATGCAGATTATACATAGTGATACATTTTGTTATTGAATGTTAGTTTTTATAAAGGCAATAATACATTGTGTGCTCAGCAAATCCCCTAAAAAAGGCATGGGTTGATTTCTAAGAGACTTAAGAACACGCCACTTCTCGTTCATAAGGCCACCCCCCGAGATTTACCTATCTAGTACCATCTCTTATAAAAATAACTGCCTCGAAGTGTGAGAAACTTGTGAAATGCTGGTAATGTGACATAAACTTCTCATTGTTCTTCACTGACATAGGTGTGCTTATCTTGTTATTGATAAATTCTATAATTTCTCCCGAAGTATTAACATAATTTCATGTAATGTAGAAACATCTTAATTAGCAAATAAAAGTAAACTTATGCACATGGAAATCTGTCAGAAACCTTAGTGGGTGTTTAATAAATTAATTGAATGATCAAAACTGCAGCTGTGTCTTGCTTTGTGCGTGGTGAGTTTTTGAAAAGTATTATTACGAACTGCATTTGAAGTGAACTCTTTATTTTTGTTGCTCCATCTCTCCAGTGAGCCTTTACAACACAGGATATTTAACAGTAAGCAGTGTTGATTTCTGTCATATCCATTGTTTTTTCTTGAATTATATCATCAGCTTCATAGAATGTTTCATTTGTTGAATTTGAACTGGGGGCTTTGGTTTTTCTATTTGAGTTGCCTGCAAATACACAAAACAAAATGAAATAATTATTTGAAATTATGACATCAAATCTTACTTTAAAATTTGTCCTTAAAAAAATAAACTTTTTAGGAATGTTGGAAATATGATGTCCTAAAGACATTATGGATGAGTGAGAATTGAATCATTTCAAAGTTGTTTTTGAGCATTTTCTCCTGAAAGTCAAATAAGGGAAATACTCAGTAACAGAAGTAAGGATTTCGTTTCCATGCTTACCTTTCTTTCTCCACACTTCCACGGAGGAAACTACACATTTGATCAGAAGGTAACAATTTCTGGGTTGCTTAATAAAAGTGTGACTGTCCTTATGCATAAAGGGAACAAAACTAAAATCGATCATAATAATTTACAACAATCTTAAGACTTTGCCATTATAATCAATTGAGATGTAACATTTAAAAAGAGCATGTTTATTCCATAATCCCATTCACTCGTTCTATATAAATGAGTCCAAAATGCACAAGGGTAGAGGAATGTGGATATTTGTTCATCAGAAGTTAGACTAACAAGCTCATAGCAAAGAAATGGATTATTAATCAATGAATGATGTTAGAAAAATTAAGTGTGAAAATGTCATATATTTCACCAATATATACAAATTTAAATATATTTAAATAATTTTATAATTATGTAAAAGCAGTGCAAGAAATCACAGATGTTACTAATAACCCCCTGTTGCTAAACCCACAGTCCAGCTCACAAGCCACATCTTATTTGACCTATCAGCAGCATTTTCTTTCTTGGCTTCCCAGATGCCATGCTTCCTTGACTCGCTCCTGTGTCACCATTGCTCGTTTTCCATCTTTCTTGTTGGTCCCTTTTCCCCTCCCAAGCATCTTAGGCTGAGGAGGGCCTGAGGGCTCAGCCATTGGTTCCTATCACTGTGTCACTGCCTAATTACTCTCATTAGTCCCACAGTTTTTAATACCATCTCTGCTGATGACTCCCAGATATGTATCTCTAACCCACACCTCTCCTGAACTCCAGACTCAACTTCCTAGTTGCCATCTCCACTTGGATATCTAGTAGACATCTCCAAGTTAGTCCAAAACTGATATTTGGATCATTCCCAGGAAAAAAAAAAAAAAAAAAAGAGCCCAATCCACTTACAGTCTTCCTCTTCTCAATTGCCGGCAACTTCCATGTGTTCAGTTGCTCAGGACGAAAACCTCCGTCAGCCTTGGTTCCTCTTCGCTCAACCCCACCACCAATTTATCTGATATCCTGTTGACTACATTTTTAAAACACATCCAAAATCAGACCACCTTCACTGCTACCACTGTTCTATTTTCAGCACAACACTCATAGTGATCCTTTGAAACATAAGTCAAAGCATGTCCTCTGCAAAGAACCCTCCATTTCACCCAAGTCTTTATAATGGCCTACATGTCCACACACACACACACACACACACGCACACCATTAATCTCCCTGACTTCATCTTTTTCTACTTCATCCTCTCATTCACTCCAACCTCTTTGATCAAACATTTCAGGCATGTTCCAGCCATAGGGCCTTTGCACTGGCTGTTCACTCTGTCTGGCATGCTCTTTCCTCAGATTATCTGCAGGGTAACTCCCTAATTTCCAATCCTTGCTCAGAAGTCACCGTTTCAATGGGACCTAAACACTGTATTTAAAATTGCAAACTAAATTCCCCCCACCCCATCCCCAATCCCTTTGCTCTCCAGTTTTTCCCATAGCATTTATTTACTAATATAATTTACCTTTTTATTATGTTTATTATCTATCTCCTCTCACTAAAATGTAAGCACCACATGCCAGAAATCTTTTACTATATTTTTCATTGATGATGCAGAAAAATTGCATTGTACATAGCTAATGTTCAGTAAATTTGTTGAGTGAAATGATAAGATTGAAAGTGTGACATAGTAAAAACTTTAAAGTTGTAGATTGCAAAAGACAAGATTGAAAGCCAACTGGGAAGAAATGTTTAGAACACATGATTCATGTCTAACATATAACCGGAACTTACATATCAATATGTAAGACATTAACACCTCTTAATCAGTAAAGAGATGGGCAAAAGATCTACTGACTCTCCAATCTTACTAGTCAGAAAGAAATGTAAATTCAAAAGGTAATATACCATTTTTCATGTCTCAATTAGGAACAGATAAAATCTTTCTTGGCCAAGAGTAATTTAAGTAATTTATTTTACCATCACAAAAATTCAGAAAAAAAGAAATAAAGCCATATATCGTACCACTCAAGGCTCCACATTTTAAACAAGATACTTTTAATATTAGCCCAGAGAATAATGCCATGCATGTTTCAGGCCTATGGGCAAGATCTAGGAGCTGTAGTGAGACATCATCCTTCAAAACTTATCAATAATATTACCCCTTTGGGTAATGTGTTGGTCTATGAAATCAACCCATAGTGGGGGATGTCCTGCTTGGCCCTAGAAAGCAGGGCCAATGGGATGGCATGATGGGAGTGTAAATTGGTACATTTATTTTTAAGTCTGGAGTGTTCCTACCTTGTGATTTTAGCATGAAGTTCCCAAGGAAACCATAAGAGATGAGCTCTAAAACTTATATATAAAGATATTCACTGATTCTTTTCAATACCAAAAAAATGTAAGTACCCTAAATTTATAATAGGGAAATTGCTAAATTATCATGCATAAGTATGATGCAGCCATTTAATCCGAAAAAGTGATTTCCAGGAAATTTTTAGTCACATTGAATATGCTTAGAATACAATGTTAAGTGAGAAAAGATGCAAAACTATCAGCAATACAATAATAGTTAATACTTTGATAATGTTTCCTCAGAGCATTTACTATCAGCTTCTCTCTGCTTAAAATTCTTTAGGATCAAATCTTAATTTCTTGGTTAGGCTGAGGATCAGCCCTACCTCCCTCTCCCAGCTCAGCTCGCCCCATTCCCTTCCTGGTACTTGGCATTTCAGACATACAGAAATACTGACTGACAGGCTCCCCAGACTTGCCCTGCTCTCTTGCTCTCTCTCTGCCCCAAGCCTTTGCATACTTCCAGCTGCCTGATATCCCTAACTCTCTAATCGTTGCTTGAAAAACTCTTATTTGTCCTTTAGGTTTTGGAAAATCTGCTCCAAACCTACCTAAGGGGAAGGGGGACTCACTAGCCAAGAGGTTCACTATTAGAAGTAGCTTTCCTCTACTTTTTTGCCATCTAGTCTCTCTTCTTATATGACTTTTTCACTTTTTTTCTTTAGATAAGTCTAAGCCTCACCTTGAAGTGTGTTCATACTGCCTGGCTTTGCCCATTTATAAGTAATTGTATAGACTGCTTTCTAGAGTCAATGAGGACATCCCTCATTATGGGTTGTTTTCATAGATCAACACTCAAAGGAGCAATATTATTGATAAGTTTTGAAGGATGATGTCTCACTACAGCTCCCAGATCTTGCCCATAGGCCTGAAACATGCATGGCATTATTCTCTGGGCTAATATTAAAAGTATCATAATTTTAAAATGTAGGGCCTAGAGCAGTACAATATATGGCTTTATTTCATTACTTCTGAACTCTTTTGGTGCTAATGTTCTACTTCTAAACATCCAATCATAATGTTTTGACTATAATTTGATTTTTAAACAAAAACAACAAAAAGTTAATTTGTTGTAGGCACAACATTTTCTAGCCTGGCAAGTAGCTCTTTGCCCAGTCAGCAAGCAAAATTGTTTAAGATAAATGTAGTAGGGAAAGCTAGCATGAAAATTTGATGACCTGATAAATTCTTCACTGTTATTTGCAAAGTAGACTTTAAAAGATATATGGATTCAAATTTAACTACTAAATACTTAAGTAATGGGGTATATATATATATATATATAGAGAGAGAGAGAGAGAGAGAGAGAGAGACCCTTGAAACTATTTTCCTTATATAACATTTGTAATATTTGAAAAACAAAATGTTTGTAGGCTTATTTTTATTGGTTCAGTATCGTTTGTACTCTCCGGTATCACAGCAGGTAAAGGTAAAAGACCAAGGATTTAAGATGTAAATTAGTTTCATATTATCTGGGCAGAATTTGTATCTTATATAAGCATTTTTTTCTTTTTTTTATTGAAGTATGGTTGATTTATATCATATTAGTTTTAGGCATACAACATAGTGATTCAATATTTTTATAGATTATACTCCATTTAAAATTATAAATATTAGCTATATTCCCTATGCTGTACAATATATCCTTGTAGCTTATTTATTTTATACATAATAGTTTGTGCCTCTTAATCCTCTTCCCCTATCTTGCCTCTCTAGCATTTTTTTAAACATCTAAAATTTTAACCTTTTATTCGAAGTCCTGGAAGTCTGAAGACTGTAACGTTTGATTAATTCAAGTCTTCATGTTTCCTAAGCTTTTTACATACTTAAATTCATAATATTCTAGTGAGACTTTCAAGGTGGTTTTTCTACCTTGTCACATACAGGGTTTTTTTTCTTTTTATGGGAGTTAAACTCAGGAATTTATTTCCTCACTTAGTTTGGGGTTCTCTCCAAGAACCCCTTAGTCTGGGGTTCTCTCTTAAGCCATCTCCATTCTGACAGCTCTGGTTTCCATTATGCATTTTCCTGGAAACAACTGAAAGAGTTTAACCTGTCTACTGCCCTCTGAGATTTAAAGGCTTGCAAAATACATTCCAGTATTCTATCAATAGATTTTCCTTCATCTAGGACTTGTAAAACCCCCCATTCCCCAGCCCTGATTCATTATTTCCTTGACTACTGGATCCTTCTAACCAGTGCAGGTACAAAGATCATTTCTTAGATTGGCTTCTTAAGGCAATGCAGTTCCCCTAACCAAACAGATTTGCTACAGGAACAAGAAAAGATTTGATATGAACACCATACTGACACCATTTGAAGCAGGAGCTTTGATTAGCAAGTCAACACCCTGGTGTTCCCTCTCTTCCTGCAGCTTATAAAAGTCCAAACGTGCTTTCAATGTATATCCCTCTGGTAAGTTAGAATAATTGGGCATATTATGGAAAAAACAACTGCTGCAAGTGGGCTGTGCTGTAGTGATATCAGAGTCCAGCTAACTGCATCCCTTTGGAATGATTTTAAAAGAGAGAAGAGGAAAAGTCTCAGCAACCTCACCTTTTCCTAGTTTTCCTTTAAGAAATAGAAACTAATTTCTTAACCAACAGAGTAGAGATAAAAACCAGCTGCCTCTTCTGTCACGAGGTTACAACATGGATTAAATTTTAAACAAGAAATCTGTTATACCATTGAGCTCTTAAGGGATTTGTTACATATAAAGGGTTTTTTTAATTTAATTTCTCCTTTTCTTTACCTGAGTGCAGACTGGAAAGATCCAACATCACTGTGCTTTCCTGGGTTGACATTAGTTGCTCTTTCTGCTGCTAGTGTCCCATTTTTATTCTTTTCTTCAGTCTGGTCATCATATGTAAATCTCAACCTTCCTTTAATCCTATACCTCTCAGCCTGGCATTTAAATGAAAGCTTTGGCCTTTGCCAAAATTTAAATGCAATTCATCAAGCAAATCAAATTCGCCATTTAAATCAAATTCATCAAACAAAATCCACCTATCCTCATCACAAACTAGGCCAATATATTTTTTCTATAATAGTTAAATTTTACATTCATTTTCAGAAGCATTCCTCAGGGATCCATTTATCCTATAAATCTTCTATGAACTCTGCTCTTACCTGCCATTTCAAAATATCAAAAGAATATTGGGCCCTCTGCAGGTCTCATCTCCTGGCTGTGTGGCAGAGCGGTAATTAAGCTTTTCTGCCATTATCTGCCTGTGTCCTTCTAGCTTCTGCATTACCAACCTGCTGCCCTACAGCAGCTTCAATGACTAATCAGCTGGCTCACTTTAGTATTTAGTAGAAATCTACACATCCCACTCATCCTGCATTTCTTTCTACTGGAAACAAGCAATCTTAAATTTGCACCCTAAAAGTGTTCTTTGTTTACTAGGGGACATTTTCCCTTTAAATTTAATGCGATGCAAAGAACTGGATCTGCGGTAAATGGTGAAGTGAGCAAAACTTGCCTACTGACCTCCTGACCTATTGACTTCTCCCTTCTTCAATGCCCTGCCTTCCCCTTGAGGATACACAGGTATCTCATGTAAATACAGTTAAAAATTCATTTTGAAAGTTAGAATCTTAGACTTGCCCTTTTGCTTTGCCCATCCATCAAGGAATGAAGGCAGTTCTCTCCAGAAATGTTTTTCCTACACTATTTTTTCCACAATTGGACATTTTTTTTTTCTTTTCTGCATTGTTAAATTCAACTATAGATGACTAACATAGCTCACAGAGGAATTTAGCTGATATTTTTAAATCCTTTAAATGAATTTTCACAATGAGAGACTGGCTTCTATTTTGCTTTTTGGTTCCAGCATCAGCCAGCATTGCCTAACCCTGCTCCCTGAGGAAGACTCACAAATGCTAAAAGTAGCAGGAGCTCTGCCGAGCAATTTGGTTTTCTACATTCTAGAAACAAAAAGAGTTGTAGGAAATTCCAGACTCATTATTTTCAGTAGAAAAGCCCCTTTAGGAGACACAAGTGACCTTTTCTGCCACTGAGTTCAAATTACCCCATCTTCTACTAAGATCTCAGTGAGTTTTTAAAGCCTCTCTGAAACAAAGAATGGCATTTAAAAATAATGTGGCAGCGTAATTAATAAATGTTTTGAGTAGAATTTGGTTGAAGCAATGTTAAGGCTACTAAGAAAAATAGCTCCCAAAGTTATCTATAGATTTAGTACAAAACCCATCAAAATGCCACTTGATTTTTTAAAATTTGACAATGTGATTCAGAAGTTTATTTGGAATACTGAAACAAGAGTAGCTAAGAAACTTTGAAAAAGAAGCATAATGGGAAGGAAGAGAAAGTCTTCCCTAATTAGATACTAAAATAAATTATATAGCTACAATAATTTTTAAAGTATATTATTGACTTAAGAATAAACAGACTGATAAATTTAACAAAATAGAAAGTCTAAAAACAGAGCCCAGTATGTATAAGAATTTAGTTTATGACAAAGGTGACATTTTAAATTGTCAAGAAAAAAAGGATAGATTTCCCAATAAATATTTAGACAATTGGCTCATTATTTGTAAAATAAAAATAAAGGCAGACCCCTACCTCACACTTTACACAAAAATTTTAATTCCAGGATTATTAAAGATTTAAATGTAAAAAACAAGTGCATGTATGTATTGTATTAGAAGAAAATATAGGTGAATATCTTTATATCTTAGAGTGAGGTAAGAACTTCCTAAGTATGAAATTAAAGGAAGAAATCACAAAAAGAGAAACTTCTACAGTTGAAAAATTGTCACATATAAAATTAAAAAGGAAACAACTATGAAAAATACTTGCAATATATGTGAAAAAGAATTTAGTTACTGTATGGAAAGTTCCTATAAAGCAATGAAAAATGAACACCCCCATAGAAAAATGTGTATAAGATATGAGCAACAATATACCACAAAGACAATGACAAATAAATATGAAAATGTCCACCCTTGCTCCTAATTAGATAAATTAAAAATAAAACACTATATTGTTTCCCTCAGTGAAATTAGTAAGATATATATCTTTTGAAATAAAAATACTCATGAAATAGTACTTTTCTGGAGGACAGTTACCAATTTGTATCCAAAGCCTTTTATATGTACCAAATCTTTGGTCAGCAATTCCATTCCTAGGGATTTATGCTAGGAAAATACTTCAGTGTTCAATGCTTGTGTGTAACAGAAAAAATGGAAGCTAGTTCAAAGTCAATAATTTAATAAAATATGATATACCCAGACTGGTTTCTAAACACCATTCCAACTAAAAGGGCAACTTCTTGGCGACTTCTTGGACAAATGGCAGATTTCAGGGCTGGAACAGGAAAAGCACAGGCTGCTCGAGAACATTTTGTGACAGAGAGCAAAAAAAATGCTCAAAAAATGATGGACATATTTCAAAAGGATATAGGACCCAATTTAAAGGGGCTCCCACAGGCCAAATCTGAGATAATTTAAGAATCAGAATAAATGATGATAGTAATAGACTATTTTAGAATAAAGAATCCAAGTCCATACTGATACTAATAAATTAATTAATAGGTAAATAGGGGGAAAGGGAAAGCTCTTCCTTGTAGTAGAATAGCAACTAATAAACACAGAAGGAATGATGAGGTTAGAAAATCACCATTTCATAGCTATCATAATAATAATTCTAAAATTATCTTGAAATTTTGAATGAAAACATTCAGTCAAGAACCATCAATGGGTGCGTGAAAGTTGGAGGAGGAACAGGATTTTTTCATACCTCCCAACAAGTTACTTAGTAATGGCAAAAGGAAAAATAGTGACTATATATTCAGTTATATATATATCTGACTCACTTTGCTGTACACCCAGAAACTAACACAACATTGTAAATCAACTATACTTCAATTGAAAAAAAGAAAGGTAAAAGGATGATTTAAAATAAAAATAAGTTTCAAAAAACAAAAACAAAAGACTAAAGAAATATGATAACTAATTACAAGATGTAACTCTGGACTAGATCGTAGATAAGAAAAAAATAGCTATTTAAGGATATTGGAAAATTTTAATATGAACTGCAGATTAGATAATATTACTATATCACTGTTACATTTCCTGACTGATAAATGTACTGTAATTATGTAGGGAAAAAAATCCTTGTTCTTAAGAAACACATACTGAAATATTTATGGTTAAAAAGCATGATATCTGCAAATTATTTTCAAATGGTTCAGAAAATATTCATCAAAAGAAAGTCAATTTTGAAAAAAATGAGGTAAAATATTAACAATTAGTAAATCTGGGAAAAGGTATACAACCTTTTCAATACTTTTCTTGCAACTTTTCTGGAAGTGTGAACTATGTCAAAATAAAAGAATAAAAATTCATAGCACTCCATCAAGGTAATAAAATGTAATCATTAAAAGTGGTGTTTATTTATTGGCAAACGATGATGTCAATGTTGTTCAGTGATAAAAGAAAAGCTGTTATAGGATTCATTTTTTTCCCCATTTTGTTATATATACATGTATCTATAGATACATAGAAAAAAAATCCATGAAGGATATTCACCATGGTGTTAATATCTGTTATCTCTGTGTGGTGGGATCATGGATGAAGTTATTTATTTGTTTTTCTGTATTTTCTACTTTTCCTAAAATGAGAGTGAATTAAGAGAAAGGTTTTCTTTCTGGGGGTATAAGGGTGTCTTCTAAGAAGAAATATAGTAGACTATTCTGAACGGTCCAAGTCCCATTTTGCTCACAGGCAGAACAAACAATTGTATACACAATCATCAAATTTGCTTGCTTTCTCAGTATTCTATATATAATTTATGCTTTTCTCCTAGACAACCTGTGCCTTACTGCTGATTTGCTTCCCCTTTTCCATTTATATTGCCTGCCTTTGCAAATGAGACTACCAAATAATAGATAATTGGAGTTGTCTATTATTCCTAAACAACAATATTATTTTATTTGTGTCAAGCAGCTGTACTCTCTGCCCTTCTCATTTTCATCAAAAACTCTGCTTCTAAGAACCCTCTGGATTCTCCACCCCTCTCCACAACCCTAGGGTGTCAATGGATACTCATAACCACGGGATGAGTATATTTTATCTTCTTGGAGCATCAATTTTACTCAGAAATGGGAAGGATATAATGTTATTATTAGAGTAAAACAAGTCATTATACTAGTAATCAAATTAAAAATTCCCATAATTTAAAAAATATAATGGGCAACTTCAAATAATTTAAAGCTCACAAGCCAGGGCTTTCCATTCTAACCCTGGGAATTCTGGAGGTACACATTCCTTTCTTATCTACCTTTAAGGATTCTCCAGTGGAAAAGTTTGGGAAGCAGGGATCTAAGACATTCATCCCTTTAATTGCTCCCCCATTAACCATTAGTTCTTCCACATCTTATGAAATAAGCCCTCACCCCAGGAGTGTCTACTCAGAAAGATGCCCTTCACACAGCCATCTTCTGCTCAGAACTGTTTGTCCAATACAGTACAATTTACAAACCACGGTATTCTTTTAAACATTGGCATTTGATACAGGCATAACTCAAAACACAAAAGTTAAAAAGAAAGAAAATGATTATGGAACACAATGTAAAGACCAATCAATTGCTTAGCAATAGAACCTCTGTACAAAGTGAGCCCTGGAGGTAGCCCAATTAAACTCTACAGGCACTACCAGAGACCTGCTATTTTCAGGATCAATTCAAAATGTATAAAGACTTAAATTGTATACATTAAAAATAATGAACCCCAATAGAATAAAGATACATGAAAGAAAAATCTTGGCAAAATAGTCTAAGATTAGACTATTTTAGATTTAGACTATTGTTAAAAAAACAAAATTCAGCTGAGTGAATTTGAAGACCTAGTTGGCTTTATCCAACGACTTGTGAATTGGACAGCATCCCACCTAACAAGTAGAAAGGGGCTCTGAGAAGATGTAGGAAATGAAGGGTCTTATAGGCAGAAGGGGATAGGACAAGGAAGTCATAAACAAAAGAAAGGATTTTTTTCAGGCAGGTCACTTTCCTTTAGGGGAGGGGCAGGTGTCTATCCTGAAGATTAGCTTACTAGTGTTGATCAGGAAATTCCAGACGGATAGGTTTAAAATTTCACTCCTGGGAGAGGCTGAAACTGCAGTTAGGTAAGGTTTTGGTTTGCTGATGTGGGGCTTAGCACAAAGGGCTCCGTTTTGGGCCTGTTGTTTCTTCTTTAATGCTACTGTCATTTATAGAAACAAAAAAGTCCAGTGCCTTAAGTCAGTTTTAGTATGTGCACAAAAACACATTTCCCTTTAGGCCATTCAAATTGCCTATAATGAAAAAAGTCTCAATTCTAAAAATTAATCTAAAATAATGGGAGGCTGACTCTTAAGAACAGATAGTTTTCAAAGAAAGGAGTGGTAACTGGTGAAACCAATTTTCCTCCAATGTAATTTTACTTGCTTAATTATTACACAAACATTATGTTCCTAACCTTTAAGGCATTCCTTAAGTGGAATAAAGCCTTGTTTTCTCACTAGCTAGAACACTGACATTTATCCCTAGGTGGGAGAATCACTGGAATGAAGCATGCATATTTAACAATAGGCACAGCAATGGTTTTTAATTATCACTTTGAAGGGTCGCTTTCAAATATGAACCATTTTCTCTTCCTATTCCTGGTGACATTTGGATTACCTATTTTGTTTTCTGCTGTCCACTATGTCTTATTTGGTGAATGTCAACCAAAGGGCCCAAAATTATCTAATTTGAAAGCAGCAGAAGGCAATGATCATATAAAATTATGCCTTACCAAGAGTAAGCACTCAGGAAAGGTGTATTGAATTAATTTGCTGACTTGATAAACATAGTGTTTTTCAGAGGGCCAGAGTGGGGATATTTCACTGTAAGAAAGTAGCCTCAACTAACTACATAGGAAGTGCACTAATGGATCTCCTTAGCTAAAGAACCATAAGACTACAAAGACTTGAGTCAACAAGCCAACTAATTCTGTTGCTGGGCTCTCAGATCCAGCTTGAAATAAAATTCTGGAGCAGTCCCTGAGATAGATCAGGAAAAATATCAGGAAAAATAATCAATTTTTATTTAGCACACTGCATTGTATAGAAGAGGCACTCAGTGAATGTTTGATGACTGTAATGGTGACAATAAACATGCTCCTTTGATCACCTACGACAGAGGTGCAGTGCTACTTCATTCAATTCATTCAACAAACATTTGTTGTGTTCTAAGCACTAGAGAAACAGTAGTGAGCATACAAGACAAAAATTCCTACTTTCCTGGAACTTACTTTCTAGTTGGAGTAGAGAAAAATTGGACAACAGGTAAGTAAAATATATAGTAGATTAGTGGTAAGTGCTTAGGAGAAAAATTCAGCAGGAAGAGGGCATGAAATGTTGAAGTTAAAGATGCAGATTGAGTGACCAGGGAAGAACTCCCTGGGAAGGTGACTTTTAGTAAAGATTTAAAGAAAGTGAAAGTGAGGGAAAAGCATTCCAGACAATGGGCACAGCATGTGCAAAGGCCCTGAGGCAGGAATTTCAAGGAACAGCAAAGAGGCCAAGGTGGCTGGGCATAAGATGCTAGAAATAAAGGTGTAAAGGGCAGACCACAAAAGCCCCCATAGTTCACATTTAGGACTCCATATCTATTGAAAGATGGGAAGTGATTAGGGTTTTGACCAGAGTAGTGACCCTGACCTGACTTAGGTTTTACCAGGCTCACTCTGGCTTCTCTGTGGAGAGTGGACAGCCGGGGAGCAAGGGCAGGGTAGGAAGAGGAGCTACTTGTTTTAAAATGCAGAGTCTGGAGTTCGTGGTTTTAACAAACTCCCTAAGTGATTCTTACACACAATAAAATTTAAGAAATGATACTTTAAATTATCTAAGCAATTGAGACAAAAATTGATTTTACTTTTTGATTAGTTGATAATCACTAGTCCACTGCTTCATTTTGCCTGTGGAGAAACAGAGTCTAAGCCACAGGACTAAATTCAGCTAACAACTGGTCAATTCGGCCATGTAATCTCCAAACAGTCCTTCAGAAAAAGAACTCCAAAGGGATCTTGACTTCTTGCTTTGTGATACAGGGCACCCTCTGAGATCTCTACAGAGAAGAAAAATAGAGCTAAAGTAATCATGCGGTGCTGGTGTATTTGAGAAGATCGCAGAGCATGTACTCCATAAACATGTTTCTGGATTCAGCCAAAATGGAACATATGGGAAGGAAATTTTCTAAATTTTTTGGAAGAAAGTTTTTCACTTCCTTTTAAAATAGAAGTTAGTGAGCACCTGTGTCTTATTCTAAACATATATATCTGTAATATATATATTCTAAATTTTTATTAACAATATGTTCAAAATACATATATCTAAATAAAATTCATGATCACTACTTTTAAAATACACTAATAGAAATTTATATTCACAAAAAATTTTAACAATTCTTTCTGTTTCATAATGATAATGATTAGCATATGTAGCACATTATAATTAAGATAACAAAGAGACTCAGTTCTGAAAACCTTACATAAACATTTTTACTTTATAGTTGCACTACACACACAAACACACACATACACATACCTGTATAGCATAACTAGTTTGTGATCTATTCAAGAACAAAGACTGACTTCTATTTATTTTTTAGCTTCTTTTATATGCCTCTGAATTACTTAATACACCTCCTCTGAATTCTGCACACCATAGGCACACAGGTAATGCCTAACTGACTACTGACTAACCAATCTAGAGCAATGCAACACTGACAATTAATTATTGGATATTTTGTTCCTCTATCTATTTGACTTCTTTGGCTCCATCAAAAACAAAATTTAAAAATTCCAAGAGGATACAACCTTTATAACTGAGAGATACATAAATAAATTAAAGTGGATTTACTGGATCAATGTATTATTTTTTCATGAGAATATTTACATCCTGCCACTATTTTTCCTTGGGCACAATCCCCCTAAGGTATTTCATCATTAAGACCTAATTTAACATGAATTTTTATAAAGACATATAATAAACTGAATTTTTAAAAAGCATTCATTGCTAACAGAATGATCGGTCACCCAGGCACAGGTTATTATTTTGAACAGAGTACAGGTAATTGGTTACAAATAATGGATACAGATTACCTTCTTGAGTGGAAGTAGCCTCTAGGTGTTGAAGTTTAAGGCCAGTGTCTAATCTTTGAGGCTTTGTATACAGAAATAAGTAGCAAAGAACACAGACGCTGATGACAAAGGCAAGTAAAACAAGGGCAGCAATTCCCAGCCCAATCAGAGCTCCAATGCTGAGGAAAACAGAAAAAACACTGTGACTGTCACACAAACTGGTTTGCACATAAAATAAAATTTTAAATATTGTTAATACTTGCTTCAGTCATTCATACCAAATTATGTTTTATTATAAACAGTATATGATTGAAATCTACGGCTCACCTTTTTCTACCATCAAATTCTTATGATATTTCTCTATACATTTATATGTTAATATTAGTATAGAATACCATGTGAATTCATATTACAGTAAAAGGTCACATGATTCTCTAGGGATGGTTCAAAAACATTTCTATCAGATAAACCTCTATTATTAATATATTTTAGGAGGAAAGATTAGATTCACCAATAAAAGATGAATAGAAAGATATCCACCTCTGCAAAAACAGTGAAACAAATGTTTACCAGAAGTGTAGAACTTTTATTTTGGAGACATGTATGGGAGTTTTCATGTATTAATATACAAAACCACAACTATTACAAGAGAGGAGAAGAAAGTTTAATTAAAGGAAAGCAATGTTTATGAAATTTATATAAAGTTCATGTTCAATCTGAATTTTTCCTTTCTAAAAGAGCATAACACCAATGGCTTCTAGCATTTAGGAAGAAACCCTTGTACTTTTCTCTAAAAATGCAGTGTAAATATGATATTATTTGCCCTAAATTTGTAACAATTCCTTCTGGTACAGTTATCTATAAGTCTAATCACTTGAGAAATAATACAATTTTCACAAACCTGTGAACTTATTTTTAAATGGGAAAAGAAGTTTGGAAAAAAGAAAATTATCTTGCAAGACTAATATGCAAACATAAGTACTTTACTTTCATGAGCAATATGTATGTATGGGTATGTAAATACATATAATTAGATTTTAAGCTGCTCAAGAGCAGATACTTCTATTGACTTTCCCATAGTCATATGCACACATTAAAAGTGTTTAATAGAGTATTTAGCTTGTAATTAATGTTTCATAAATGGAAGTAAATGATAATTGACTGGTGATTGATCCATTAGTAGTCATTGAAAAGTAATCATCCTTGAAAAGTAACAATCATTGAAATGATCACTGAAAAGTAGTGATCTTTTTCTTCATTATTTTCCTGGCTTGCCTTTCAGCTTCTGCTATTTCCCAGAGATTAGGGCGCGAACAAATGTGACATGCTGAAAGTGACGGAAGGGAGAATTTGACCAGGGGTGCTAGGTGTGTCACTGCTTTGGGAGGAAGAACAAAATTAAAAGTGAGGGGCTAAGCTCATCCTACTTATCCTTAATTTAAGGAGATAAAGCCCCCTTGCAATTTAGAGATTGCCTCCTGAGCCAGACATGGGGGCAGACTTCAAAAGATTCTTGTGCTTGTTAATTACTATCAGCCCAGTTCCCCTAGCCCTGCACAGAAGTGAAGACTGGGTAATTTTCTGGCTAGAGTCAGTATATAGTTGCATATTTAAATTGGAGTTTGCCCTCACTTGATGCCCTCTTTTCCAAGGGGTAGACTCCCAGGCTCTGGCAACTCCTCTTTCATGCTTGTTTGCACCAAAGCTGACTTTTGTAGATCATATGTGTCAGGGAGGGTTAGGACTCTGCACAGACACATGGGAACATAATCCACTTAATTAATATTATCTGCTTCACAAAGCAGCTAGGAGGCCAGACATCTGGAAAGATTCCTGAAATGAGAACCCGGTTACTAAAAACATCTTCAAAGTGAAAAAATAATTTAGTCAATTAAAAGTAAAATTGTCAACTTAATTAAATTCAATGTATGTATTCCAGACTTTACATGTACACAGTTTAAAAACCAGGCCACATGATTGGAAGGAAAAGCAAAAACGAAGCATGTCACTTCTTTCTATTACAAAAGGATGTTCTTCATAATCCTGACAAACTGTTTCAATGTCATAGTTCCACTTTATAGAAATGTTGCTTTATGCATGCAAAACTCTAGATAAAGATGGAGCTCTGGGAATCTCCTAAAATATTCATTTCAACAAATAACTTATTGAACTCAAGCGTAGCCCTGTGCAACACACATTATTTTCCTAGGTCCTGAAGAAGGTTTCCGAAGGAAACCCTTAGAGGTTAGGGATTTATAAGAGGAGAAGAGATGGGAGTGGGCCAGACACAGAAAAGGGAGAATTATGCTTTCCTCACAGCACCATAGGGCAGTTTGCTTTGCAGTCCCTGAGAAAGGGTCTGTAGCTGCTGTCACATTAATGAATTCTCCTACTTAGCAACTTCATTCACCTGGAGGTGCCATACCTGTGCCTTTCTGCAGTGGCTGCAGAATCTCAGAACAAATGCTAGTGACTTCTGGGATATTTTTCACAGTTGGTCTATTTTAAATTAGGGGAGAGAGCAAAGAATATGACGGAAATGAAGTTCTAAATTTTTACCTTCCCGTTGTGTTCTCAGAGCTCAATAACTAAGGAATAACCCCAGGTGGGTTTTTTTGGGGTTTTTTTTTTAACATCTTTATTGGAGTATGATTGCTTTACAATGGTGTGCTAGTTTCTGCTTTATAACAAAGTGAATCAGCTATACATATACATATAGAACCCCAGGTTTAACATTGCCCACTGATGCCATCAGTTGAAATGATTTTTATATTTCCCAGGAACTGAGCTGCATTGTCAGTGCTAAATGAAGACCCCAGGAAGCTGTTCATTCCTTTGTGCCCTCATAAACCTTAGGAAGGTTTTCTATCCTCTGCTGCTTGTCACTTTGGAACTATTCAGGGACCTGAGAATCCCAGGCACTTTTCCAATTGAGTTTGACTTAAGAGTTGCCAGTCTCTCATGGAGGTGCTGCCACCATTATTAACACCTCCAAAGACTCAGAGCTAGGTTACTATGTTATTTTCCAAAAGGCCAGATAATATGCCAGCGCAATACAAATTGCTTCCCCAAGTAATAAGGATAAATTGTCATCATTTCCTGTTCTGGCATGACACAACTTTGTTAGTTGAACTTGTTGGTAAGTAGGCACTCCTTTTGAGATTTTTTTGAAGCTTGCAGTGTGCAAAAAAAAATGACTTTACTGCTCTAAGAAATAACATTTAAAGTCATTTGCTGTAGACTTGGCATGTGTGCTAAAGTCTGGACCATGGTAGGAGATTGGGAGAAATAACACTCTTCTTATTTAGCAGAGTTGGCCTCTCTCTCTCTCCCAGTCATAAGCTAATTTGTAAGTAACAGTTTGAGGTGGGGTGGCAGTTCTTTCCTGTAACCCTGGCACCCCATTCATTCTCCAGGCAAAATGAAAGAATCAGGTTCTAAGTCTGCAATCCTTTGGAGTGGGGGGGGGGGGGGGAAAGCATTTCGTAATGAAAATATCTGTGTAAATACTAATTGGAATACGTTAAATTACCATCATAGGAAAAAGAGGCAAGGAAGACACCACCTTTGAAAGTCTCTTCACTTTCCAGCAATGGCCAAAGAGCTCAGGTGTTGAGAAAGGGGGTGTCCTGCAAAGGTTCAACGGAGTGTGTACTCACAGCAACTGAAACTCTTCCTCTCTGTGGGTCTCCAGTTCTGTTTGGGGGTCAGTGTGAGATCAACTGAAAGGGCAAATTACAAAGCCCTGTTGCCTGTGCGCGTCGAAGCATACACACACACACACACCCTTTCTTGATACTTTAAAGGATACAGCCAATTCCTTCTCACTCACAAAGAGACTTAAAATACTCTGATCTTTGGTTAACGCGTTGAGTCTCAAAGGAGCTCCTTTTCCATTCAAATGCACCAAATGCCCAAACTAATCAAAAAGAGAATTAAAATCTCCTCCTTAAGTTATGTGCTTGTCTTTCTCTTCCCGCAGAGCCGCGGGCCTCGGACTGGCGCCGGCGAGAGAGAGTGAAGAGTAGTCCGCTCCCGCCGGGCGGCCCTGCTTGCGCCCCGGGCGCAGAGCCCGCTCGCCTCCCGCGCGCGCCTCGCCCGGGGTCCCCGGCGGATTCACACTTCAGGCGCCACTGCCCGACCCTCGCCGGATGGGCGTGGCACCGAGTGGGTTCTCTGCAGGGCCCTCTTCAGCCCTCGGAGGCTCTTGTCCCCCCGGAGGGATCCGAGCAGGTCGCGAGGACGCGGGCGACCTCCCTCCTCTCGTCGTGGCACGACTCGTCGCCTCCCCAGCCCCCTGGCCGCCAGCCCCCTGCCTACCCACCTGAGGCTCCACATGTAGCTGTGCTTGTAGGGGAAGTAGCTGCCCGGCTCACTGCAGCAGTACTTGAGGTCGGCGAAGCCGCAGCAGTAGATGAGGGTGGCCCCCTCGCCGCGCCGGGGACACTGGAAGGGCTCCACGAAGCTGTGGTTGAGGCTGTAGTAGCCGGAGCACACCCGGCTGGCCTCGCTCATCTCTGGCGGCTGCGGGCAGGGGCACGCTAAGCCCCCGATCTGCCCTGGCTACACACGTGCCGCCCCGCCCGCGGGCCCCTCCGGCCGGGCTCGCCTCTTGCGATCCCGGGCTGACTGCCTGGGCGGTCCGCCTGGGCGCGCCTCTTCTACTCGCTCTCCTCCCCTCGTCCCCATGGTGTCTGGTCGCTTTGCACGCGCTTCTCCCTCCCGCTACTGAGTGGTCCTATTATCTGCCGATCTCCGGCCCTGTACCTTTTTCTCCCTCTCCCTTCGTCTGCTTTCTCCACGTTCTCCTGACTTCTCTCCACTTTTCCTCAATTCACGGAGGCGTCCCCACTCCATGCCAGAAAGAGATTCCACCTGAAGGAGAACGGGAGGTGTGGTGTGGGACGTGTTTGCCATCAGAACAGATGCAGCCAAAGTTGAAATTCCCTTTGCCCAGGGACAGGGCAGATGGGTTTCAGGCAAACGAGCAGGGCCGGGGAAGCAGGGTAGAGGGCAGAACAAAAGGCACTGAACTACCAGTGAGGGGCTGTTGAGAAGTACCCCTTCTTCTTTGAGAAGTATGTGAAAGACGTTAAAATCTGCCAATTTAAATATCAAAGACAAGAACAAAATTTTCTCCAAAAACTAGCCATGCATTCTGTATTCAGTTAACCTGAGAAAGGAAGGACAGGTTAGAGATTGAGGTAAAGAAACTGAGGACTTTCTGCAAAGGTAGGCAGAAAGAGGAGGCAAAGGATGTAGGGAGAGAGAGAACTTCATCCTTTTAAAGCACTGCAGAAATTTCTCTTGTTCTCTTTTTGTTTGGTATTCTCACTTTAGTGATTCATTTTGTTGACCAAGTTTTTAAAAATAACAATAGTAATGGATGCTTTTGTAATAAGTCAAACAATACTATGATGTGTAAGGAAGAAAATATTAATAGCCATAAGACAGGAGAGGAGGTGACTATAACATTCGTAAAATTTCTGAGATAGAACTTTATTCCTTCCTCTTCCTTTTCTGCTTCTTTCCTTCAGCTGAGGGTTGACTGGATGCCAGAATCATGAATTTTACCCTACTGGGTGCTGTATATTTTTGTATTTGCATAAATATTCTTGAGCTTTGTTCTGGGATGCAGTTAAGTTACTTAGAGATGTTACTGGAAGGGGGAACCCTTCCAGGGCCTGAGAGAGGGCTCTTGTCTAACGCTTGGAAATGAGTTGTCCGAGGAGACAAACGTACTGGCAAAGCAAAAGACTTTATTGGGAAGGGGCACCCGGGCAGAGAGCAGCGGGATAAGGGAACTCAGGAGAACTGCTCTGCCACGTGGCTCACAGTCTGAGGGTTTATGGTGGTGGGGTCAGCTTTCTGGGTGTCTCTGGTCAATCATCTTTCTTGTCCCCATATTTGGTCCAATTCAAGGCCTTTCCTGATGGTGCACACATCTCTTAGCCAAGATGGATCCCAGCGTGAGGGTTTCTGGGAGGTTGGCAGGACATATTATGGTCTGGTGTCTCCTCCCTCCTCTCGGCCCCTCCCAAATTCTCCCGGTTAGTTTTTGGTGGCAGCACCCTTTTCCTTATCGGGACCTCCTGTTGGGGACAACTCATGCAAGTGGTTATTATCATGCCTGGCCAAGGCAGGCTGTTTCAGTCAACGGTTCCCTAACAGAAACTGTTGGATTCTTTCAGGTTTGATTTTTTTAAATTTATTTAATTAATTAATTTATTTGGCTGCATTGGGTCTTTGTTGCTGTGCGTGGGCTTTCTCTAGTTGCGGTGAGCGGGAGCTACTCTTCGTTGCGGTGCGCAGGCTTCTCATTGCGGTGGCTTCTCTTGTTGCATAGCACGGGCTCTAGGCACGTGGGCTTCAGTAGTTGTGACTCGCGGGCTCTAGAGCGCAGGCTCAGTAGTTGTGGTGCACAGGCTTAGTTGTTCCACAGCATGTGGGATCTTCCCAGACCAGGGCTTGAACCCATGTACCCTGCATTGGCAGGTGGGTTCTTAACCACTGTGCCACCAGGGAAGTCCCTTCAGGTTTGATTTTAAACTTTGTTAGGCAGGACCAGAGCAGACTCGAGGGCTAAACTGATGGTTATTTTCTTGTTGTAGGAAGATGGGGCACAAGAGGATGGTCACGTCACAGGTCTTGGGTGAGTCCATGGGACAGACCGCCAGGTGAAGGTCCTTGGCTTCACGCGGGAAACAATTCAAGAGCGAGCCATAGCAAAGTGAAAGCAGTTTATTTGGAGAGATGTCTGTTTATTTAGACAGAATGCGGTCCCTCTCGAAAGGTGAGAGTGGCCCTGAAATATGGGGTGGTTAGTTTTTATGGGCTGGGTAATTTCATAGGCTAATGAGTGGGAGGATTATTCCAACTATTTTGGGAAAGGGGCAGGGATTTCCAGGTACTGGGCTACGGCCCACTTTTTGGCCTTTTATGGTCAGCCTTGGAACCATCATGGTCCCTGTGGGTATGTCATTTAGATGCTAATGTATTACAATGAGTGTATAATGAGGCTCAAGGTCTACTGGAGGCCAAATCTTCTGCCATCTTGGGCCTAGTAGGGTCTAACCAGTTTTTATTGTAACCTCAATGGCTATGTCATTCTTTTAAAGGTTGTGCCCTGCCCCCTTCCCTCCTATCTCATTCTGAATACTGTACTGGGTACCTTGTGAATTACAAGGCTTACCATTCTGACTGGTGGAAATAAACTATTCAAGGCCTTGTGAAGGCTCCAAGAAGTGTTCCCTCTGATCCTTTTAGGTTGCTCTTTCCCTGGCTTCCAGTAGTTTCTTTACAGGCATGTACTGATCACAACTTAGCTGAAGGCTCAAGGAGATCCTCCTATGAGCCAGATCTTGAACTAACCCTCTCTCTCCTCCACACTTTCTCTCTCCCTCCCATCTCTCTTTCTCTCCCTCTCTCTCTCTCCAGCTCTCTTCTCTCTAGCACTCTGTCGTGCTATCTCTATCCACCATGGCTTCGCTGGACTCCAGCTCTGTGTTCTCAACTCAGAGAGACCACTGGGCTCCACCTGGGTTCCCCCTCCCCATGCTGCGTTCTGGAAACTCTCTCCAGGCAGCAAGCTGGGGCAACCATAAGGCTCACCTCATCCGTTTGCCCTCTCTCAAGGTTCATTGTCCAGCGCCACCTGATATCCATGTTCAAAACCCATTGCTTCTATATTTTGTGTGTTTATCTTTTTCAGGCAGGAGGGTAAATCTGATCCCTGTTAAGCCATTTTAGCTGAACTTGGCCAGGGGATTAGGCCTGATCCAAGCTAGCCAGTTGGGTTCTCACTCCTGGAACTGGGATTCTGCCATGTGGACACTGTGGACTAAGAATGCTGCCTGCCACATCAGTAAACAAAGGATGCCCCACCATCAAGCCATCAGCCGCTGCAGTCACACCCAAGGGTGCACCCTGAGGAGACTCAAGATGGAAAAAAACAGGATACCGGCCCTAGTTAGCTGAGGTGCATATCAAAGGAATGATTTCAGTGAGCCCAGAACTTTGCATCTTCCCATACATACAAAAGCACTAAATTCATTAACTTGAGATGTCTGGTTTTCTTTAATTAACAGTAATCTTTTGATGTTCCGATTACCTGGTTTTTGTTACAAAACTCCTTTATATCCTGGCTCCTCCCTTCCCTCTTCAGAGTAGTGCCTCAGAGCCATTTGAGAGTCCTGTCTCCTAGGCTTGACGTCCTCAGAAAATCCGCTGAATAAAACATAACTCTCAACTTTTAGCTTGTACATTTTCTTCAGTCGACAACAGGAAGCCACAAGAAGCTAGTGCACAGGAAAGAGAAAGATGAAGCAAAGAGGAGCAGCAAAGAAGGGTGGAAGGAGTGCTGATGGCTTTGCAATACTTGTTCAAGTCCTTTCCTGAGACCCATGGCATTCCTACCACTGGGGTTTTTTTTTTATTATTTAAAGTCTTATTTTCTGGCTAAAATTCACTCAAGTTGGATTCTACTACCTGCAACCAAAGGGTTCTAACTCAAACAGCATGTCTTCAGGCAAAGTTGAGGGAAGAGAAGGGCAGTTGAAAAGGAAAAACTGAAGCTCTTTAAATAATGGAACAGGTTCCCTTGGAAAGGGGAGCAATAGGCAGCACAAGTGGACTTTTCTTCTTGTTGTGCAAGAGGAAAATAAATTTTGAGAGGAAGAATTTTGAGGATTTCATTGTTTTTCTGAACAATGATCTTGTCTCAGTAAAACGTACAGAAATCTTCTTGGAGCGTGAAACAACAAGGTGGAATTTGAGTGCTTGAGAGAAGGGGGCAAAAAAGATTGAGAATAAACACTGGGAAACATCCTGGAGGACAGGCAGAGTGGGACAAAAGGATTGGGTGCATCGTCGAGGGCCCAGTTAATGGTTAGAAATCATAGCTCGCTGGTAGAACTAACCTGTTGGTTCATGTGATTTTCTCCAACAATGAATGTTCAATAGCCCAGGAACAGGAGCAGAGAAGTGGGCAGCAGGATTTGTCAGGATGGTTCTCTAACCCATTAATGCCTCTGCAATCACAGCAGGGCCTTAGCCTTTTCCAAGCCCCTGAAACATACAGAAACACACAGAGGAAGGCATGCCCACAGCTGCTAGTCTCTACCAAGCTTAGAGCACTTGAGGCCTCTGAAATTCAAGCAAACAAAGGAGCATTTTAATGCCTGAGGCTCAAGGGCAGTGTTAAGACTGTGACTTTCAACAAGACCAGTTCAGAAATGCATATCCCTTGCTTGACTTGCCTGCTGTGTGGTCCCATGTGAACCGGTCCCCAGCTCTCTGCCTCCAGGCAGGGGGAGCTCTGTCAGGGAGTGGGAGTGGGGCTGGCCCAGCACCAAAAGATAGCCATACATTACATCTTTTATTTTCTTATATCTCACTGCTTCTCAACCAAGGTGGTACTCCCCTTTAGAGAGTCTTTAGGACATATTCTGGAAATAAGGAGACATTTTTAGTTGTCATGATGACTGTGAACCCTACTGGCAATGAGGGATGTGGGCCAGAGATGCTAGACATCCTGACAACCTGCAAATGTACAGAGAAATGAAGAACTGGCTGTGAATTTCAAACGTTCCACAAGACATTCATGGAGATGAAAAACCTATTTATAATTATCTGTGCCTAGCACCTGTTCCCGCGTGTCAAATAAATACCGCGTATTTCTTGAATTTTCCAGGAATGTAACTACCATGTAAATTGAAGGAAGATTGTTGTTTGTTTCCTTTGGAACTTTACCAAGTGTTTTTCACTCTTTCAGAAAATCATGTACGAACAGTAACGGTGCTCGAAATTTTGTATTTGAGTTGCCAATAACGTGTGCTGTCTGTGTCAGCCCACATTTGTACTGTCACACTTAGAGCCACTGCATGCCCAGTATTGGTATAAACATTACGTCTTTTGGTATAGCTGTGCTTGAGCATTTACAAGTGCAAATATATATTTTATTGTAAATGGCATTCCATTTATTTCTTCTTTACATTATAATAAAGGCATTACATATAATGAGTAAGCTAGTTTGCTAGGGTTGCCATAATTAAGTACCACAGACTGGGAGGTTTAAACAACAGAGGAATAATTTTCTCACAGTTGTAGAGGCTAGAACTCTGAGATCAAGGTGTCTGCAGGGTTGTTTTCTTCTGAGGGCTGTGAGGGAGGCACCTGTGACTGTGTCTTCACATTGTCTTCCCTCCGTATGTATCTGGCTCCCCTCCTGAAGAAGCTGTGGAGGGTAGAAGCAGTAGTCAAACTTAGAATTCACAATCTGACGTAGAAGAAGGTGTCAGATTTCATCCAAAACCTGAACATACCTGGTGAACATTCTGACCCATGAATAAGCTAAAAGGGCTCGTGGCTGATGGTCCAGTGGACATGGCTGACTTACATCCTTCTCCTTTGGGATGAGCATCACCACGTCAAGATGTTCCAAGAGTTTGTGCCCCTGACATGAAGAATATGACTGAACTAGTGCAGAGTTGGGAGACCCAGCTAATCACTGTGAAGACAAATAGCACTTCATCAGGAGGTCAGGTTTGCTGTCACCATCAAATGATACAAATGTTCCATCAAGAGCATGTCACACCACATAACATGCAGGACCTGAGCTGAGAGAAGATTCTTTCCCAGCGTTTAGGGGCCTCCATCTTCCTTTTAGTCCCTGGGATGGGGCTGAAATGAGACAAGCTTACTGTACCATAACAGAGCCCAGTGACTTGTTTATGACCCTCCTCTTTCCCTGGAATCCTCAGGATGTGGAGAGAAGGAAAAGAGTCTCTGCCTCATTTGAGGAGGTGGTTTGATTAGAATTACATTTGTCAATATGTTATTTTCTAACTTTTAAGGATTTTCTCTTACTGCAGTAACCTAAACTTAATCATTATTAACCTACTTAATAGTCACTGTTTAAACTGCCCTCCCCCGCTCCAAGAAAAAGAAAGAGGTTCTCATCCATTTAGCATTTACTATGACTGAGGAACCATTGTAAAGAGTTATTCCTCCTTCCCCCTTCTCCAGCATTAAAGTGGAACTTGTGATGTGTATTTTTGGGGTCTAAGGTAAGATGAGAGAGGCACTGTCAAGGCTGTTAAGGCTGGTGAGAATGAGTGGTTCAGGGGCAGGTAGGTTCCAGAGAGTGGCAGAAGTGGGGTAGCCTCATGCATCTACATCGTTAGTTTTGGTTCATGGAACCTGTATGTAGTTCCCAAGGATAAAATTGACAGTCAATCTACCAAGGCTCTGTTTGATTTGTATGGCTGGAGAAACTAGTCTCAACCAGTATTCACTCAAAGATTCTGCCTCTCTCTCTCTGGCAGATTATGTAAATTTGAGCATCAAGGACTGGGGATAGGCTCTACTGGTCTGAAAATTTGGTACCTCGGGGAGAGATGCTCCTACTAGGAGAGATGATCATTTTTCTACACACTGGGGCCTGAGACTGCCTCTCGGCCGTCTCAGATCCTTCATGCCTCCTGGGGAACATTCTTTCCTTGTTTTCCTCCTAGAATTAAGCGTTCACGTTCTTAACTTTGGTTGTAATTTCGAGTGCTGCTACCCGTATTCAAATGCCTGTGGGAATCTCACAGGTCAAGCCTAAGCCGTGGCACTGCACCAGTACTGGCTATGGCAACAGTAGTGACAGCAACAGCTTTGTGGAGGTGCCATAGGTGTCCTTATTGGAAGCAGAGGGCGATTGTTGCAGCATAGGTGGCCTTAGACGGCTCCATGGCTTTCAGGGGCAGTAAAGATCTCTGAGTTGATAAAGGTTAAAGAGGGTTTATTGGTTTGCAAAAATTAGCTGCCCCTCTGAATTCACCTATAAATAAATGCAGGTAATTTGGAAGATGGAAAGTGACCTGAAGTACTGAAACAGTGGGTGGAGCTGAAGCAAAAAAATACTGTTAATTACTATTTATATGACATCATTTTACTCCCAGAATGGTTCAATCTGGGGAAATTACAGGCTGAGTAATTTTCAAGCCTGGAACACTTTTAGTGACTACCAAGTTGGAGAGGGAAAAGATTACATTTTTACCATAGTTATATAAGATTTTCTGGTAGGAGAATTATCTAGAAAATTTATCCAGAATCATAAGTTCTATGATTGATTTACTTTATCAAATTTTGAAAATTTGACCACTTCCTCCCATATTTTACCAGAAAAAAATAATCTCAGAATGCTTAGTTTTTTAATGTAGAAAAAAACCAAATGTTTAAGCATGTAATATGTCACTCATGTTAGTTATGTTATGGAAATATTATGTTATATTATTATAACTGATAAGAATTTACAACATTCAGGTAAAGAATCATTTTTTTAAATCAAATGAAATCGGATGCAAACACCAGTCTAACAGGTAGAAAATTTAATCTCAGTTATATTTTGGGAGGCCTTTCCCTCTTCTCTTGGTGATACAGATGTCCTGGAGAGATTATGCAATTCCAAACAATTTGTGGGCACAAAAGTGGGCTGGTGGGAACAGTCTGGTCCAGGTGCGGGCCATAAGGGGGTGCATTTTTATGGGCAATTAAGAATAATAATGCTGATTAAAAGGTTGCTCTGCTTTTTATTATCACCATGCAGCAGCAATTTCAAACACTCAGGGACAGATACTCCGTCATGAGAAAAAAATCTTTGAGTGCATGAATTCTAAACAGTTGCTGTGAACACTGTTGAGTTCTAATAATATACATTAAGCTACACATTAGCACCTTTATTATTTATTCTTTAAAAAATATTTCATTCTACATGGACTTCAATTAGAAGAAGTTTTAGTAATTCAGTTTTTCCCTGGCCCCTACCCCCATTTCTGCCATGGACCCAGCGGTCATACATGTTTGCTTAGTGATAAATTCCTAAATGTTAGGAATCACTTGAGTGAATTCCTGTGGTGCTACGTATTCCTGCATTTAAACAGTGGATTCAATTCAAAAAAAGCAAAGATAGCACACTGATTATACAGATGAAGATACAAAACTTCAGACACTCCAATACTAGATGGCAACTTGGAATTTTTGTGTTTAAATTTTAAAACTGAATCAGAGTGTGTATGGTCAGGCCACTCAAGGTGGCTGTTCTCTTGCTCTCTGTACACTGCCTGCTCCACCAGTGCCTGCTTCACCTACACCCTGCTCACAAGACTGACCTTCCTACACACTTGCGCAACGTCCCGGGTGGTGATTATCGTTATCAAAGGGGCAGTGAGGGGCGTACCCCTCTGCTGGTTTCCCTGGTAACTGATGAGCCCACCTGACATCAATTCCCCGTATTACTGGCAATCTCTCCTTCCCCCGCTGGGAGTGAAGACAGCCGCCATGTCTTGCTCGTCATCTGCCGCCATCCGTCCGCGCACGGTGGGGTGTCGCTCCAGGACCTTGCTTCAGACGTGGAAGCTCCCTCATCCTTAAACCATTGATGTCTCTGTTGCTGACTCCGGACTCTTTCTTTGGTCGTGAAGCTTGGCAAGTACAGGCCTTGTAGGCTTTCGGGGGACAGCCCAACAAAGCACAAACTGTGATGCGTAGTACTTTTGCTTGGTTAGTGCCTTTTAGTTCCTACATGAAATATCCTACTGCCTTTGTATAATAACTCTTAAATTGAAATTTTATATTTTAAACTGTTAACTGTTTTAAAACTAAGGAATTGAGTCAAGAGAATAATTATTATGTGATTAATTCTTTAAAAAATTTGCCTTATGGAGGTCAAGATGTTAAAAGAATGATCAGCTCCTAGTGTCAAGTGTGCGATAGCTATGCTACTGCTCTGGTGTTTCATCCATTATAGGTGCCACTGCCCTTGGCAGTAGGGTCTGTTTAGAGGTGACGGGTCTGCCCCACACAGTCACTGGTACTTTCTGTGGCTCCTTGGCATTCATGCTCTGCTTATCAATACAATAGCCACTTTCTGCCTTGCTGTGGGCAACGTGGGAATCATTGGTAACTGCCATCCCCTCCTTATTTCATTGTCGGGTCAGGCCATTCCCCTTCCTCTTAAACCTTAGTACCACACCCTTCCTGGATAATTCTGCTTTTTGCTTAAGTTTTTTGAGGAAAAAAAATGCTCATAGCACAGTCCTGGGGCAGAGAAAGCTCAACTTTCCTTTTGTTTTTTGTGTATCATTAGAAGAAGATGAGTCAGGATGGAAATAGGGAATTTGGAGTAACATATCTCATTGTTTTGTCTTGAGAGTGTAGAAACATGAAACACAGTTAATTTTTCTCTTGGGTTATCTTGCCACATTGGTCAAGATTACTGTGGAATTTTATTCAAGCAGCAATTCTTGTGAGTACTATCAATTTAGAGAATGAAAAAAGATTGCATTTGTAGTTCTTATATCACACAAGCTTAGAAATACTGCATTCCACGTGAGTCGTCGAGTTTGGTAATTACAATTTGGCTTCGTTCTGTGGGCTATGGCAGTGTTCATCACTGATTATATCATTGTCCTGTGGTCTTGTCAGTATAGCATGTTATCGTGTTATAATCTGGGTGATGGTATTTCTTTGAAGAAGACAAAATAAGCACATTTTTGTAAGATAGAATTCATTGATTAATCCATGCAGTATTAACTGAACATCCAATTGTGCATAATGTTATGCAAGGTGCTTAACTCACCGTACAGAATGTTGGAGGTTCTGTTTCAGGATGCTGTCTTCTCCTCAACACTGCTCTCTGTTTGCCTTCGGAACACAGTGGCTATTCAAACTAGACGGTTACTTTTTCTCATGTGCGTGTAAAAAACAAGTTACTAATCCTCAGAAGGTATCCATGGAGATTCTCTTAGGTCTGCTGCACTCAGCAAGAGAAGAAAAACTTTCTTTAACGGTAGGACTAGGAGCCCTGGGTGGATGCCCCAAACAGGCCAGGCACATCCTTAGTCTCTGAATCCAGCTTGTAGCAAATTAATCAGCACAACCAAATTCCTCTCCCTACTGTCTATAGCACCCATTCATGATCCACTGTCTGGTTTTCTCTGCAGCCTCTGTGTGATCTCCTGTTCAACACATAATAAGCTCTCATGAAACGTTAGTTCCCTTCCTCTGCCTTTCCTTTTCCCCCCTCGTTGAATGAATGGATGAACAATGAATTAATTCTTCTCTGCTGCCAGCCAGTTTTCTGTGTTCCATGGCCACATGGCAGAACATGCCTACACAGAGTCCCTGAATTTTTGTATTTTGTGTTCAGGTATACTGAGAGAACCTCACTTCTGCCGATCTTAAAATCAACTTCCTGGGAAGGTAAAAGTTCTATCCTTTGTCTAATCTCTGTTGTTCAGATAGAGTCATTGAATTACCCTGGTGGCCCCAGGCTGCCATGACATGGTTGTGGATAGGGGTAAGGACTAGGGAACAGTTTCTCCAAAGGAGGTTCTGGGCAGAAATCACGACAGTTTTTACCACTCCTTACATCTCTCTTGTTCATAACCTTGGTCCAGTCCCAGGTTTCCCCTGTCTTAGATTTGATATAGCAAGTCCCCCTGTGACCATCCTGGGTCCTGTTAGTTGGCCATCTCTCTACTCTACCAATGACACTGGCTGCTCAGGCAGGAGGGTTCCCAACAGTGACTTTTCCACCTCCTCTTCTCCACCAGCTAGGCTCGCCCACCACAGCTTCTGTAGCAATAACTGAGGTCAGTTTTCTTCTAACCCTTCCACTCCTACTGCAGCTCCATTAACTCTTTGTATTCCACCAGTGCCCTTCTGATTCCACCTTCTCTTGTAAGAAACTAGTGAAGTTTCCTTTTCCACAGCTGGAGCTCAGAGGCGTGATCCTGGAACTGCTAGTTAAAACCCAAATTCCATTTCTTCACAGAGATAGTTTTTGTCAGAGTTGAAGTACCATACCTCTGGTGCATTTTGTATCGAATAGGCTTTTTACAGGCTGACATGAGAGCCCAACGACAATTTATAACGTCGACTCTGAGATGATTGTTCCTGTAGACTCGATTATTGTCTTAGAAGTAGACTTTTCTGGGGAACGAAACCCATTCGTAAATTAGAAACCCTCTGATACTTCATATATAGTCTGGACCATGTGCTCCAGCCTATGCCAGAGCACCAGTGTGCATGGGCCTCCATGTTCAGAACACGGGTTCAAAAAAAGGACATCAAAGCAAGGCATAAAAGGATAGTAACATCATACTTCAGGATTTATCAAAGAGGCATGGACACTGGAATTTGGAGTGCACATGGAAAGGATTGCAGTTGGAAGGAGAAGTGAAGGCTGGGGTATTAGACCCCTCTAGTCAGGCATGGCAAAAACTGGGGTGGGACTCAGGACGGGGCTGAGAAATGGTCACTGTCAGTCACAGACCAGGGAGAATCTAGGAAGGGCACTCAGGATGGTGAAGCCAGGGCAGGGATGGTAGCTGGAAGGCACAGTTGTTATTATCAAGGCATCTGTCCCAGGTTGGGGTTGAGATTGGGGACTCTAAGCAGGATCTCGAGAATGAAACAAGATCTCCAACTGGGGACAATGAGAAGCGTGGTCCTCAGAACTAAAATAAATCAGGAGGGGAAAGGAGAATGTACTGGGGAGAAGAGATGCTTACTGAGGCACAAGAGCCCCCTTATCAGAACGTGGCATCAGGGCAGGGAATGGTGATGAGCTGCAAACGTGGGCCCCAGAGAGAAGCCCAGATGCTAGTGCTGCATCTCCATATTTTGGGCCCACCTGCCCCTGCACGTTAAACCGGTCCCCTGAGGAAAAGGAATGACTGGCAGGTCTTCTTTATTCCTAATACACTGCTAAGACCCAAGTACAAGGCTTCCTGCTTTCCTTTCCATTGCCTAGCAACACCACCTCCTTGATTACCAGAGTTGTCATAGTTTTTCTGTATCTATCTACTCTGTATGTAGGTACATGGGGCCTACAAGGAAGAAGGCAAAGTCCTGGTTGTTCAACCAAGTACAAGTTCACTTGCAAGTATAAGAAAGCTCACTCTCAGTACAAGCTCAGAGTAGGGGGATCAACAAGACTGATTTCATGCTGAACCCAAAAATGGACCAGGAGAGAGAGGGAGATGGGAAGAAGGACATTCTAGGGATTCTGTAAATCCCAGAATTACCAGAGACAGAGAGACAGACAAAGAGAGTAAAAAATAAAGTGTCACATAAAGTTATTTTAAATATTAGAGGATATGTTTTATTTATTTTTGTTTTTTAAATGTATTTTTTATTTTATTTTATTTACTCTTGTCTGCATTGGGCCTTTGCTGCTGCACATGGGCTCTCTCTAGTTGCGGCGAGCGGGGACTTCTCTTTTTGCGGAGCGCGGGCTCTAGGGCGTGCGGGCTTCAGTAGTTGTGGCACATGGGCTCAGTAGTTGTGGCGCACGGGCTTAGTTGCTTCGAGGCATGTGGGATCTTCCTGGACCAGGGATCGAGCCCATGTCCCCTGCATTGGCAGGCGGATTCTTAACTTCTTAGGGCAGTCCTAGAGGATATGTTTTAAATGTATATTAAAACAAAATTTCTGTATCAATCATTGTCTTTCTAGTATAGAAATTATTTAATTCTGTCAAACACAAAGAAAAGCACGTGGCTTGCCATTCAAAAAGCCTAAAACTCCCCAGATAAAAATGGTCATAGATGTTTCTCAATCACTGCGGTCATTAAAGGCCAACATTTAAAACTGCTGGGAAATTCTGTTCTCTGTAAGGTAGAAGGAAGATGCATCAAGTCATCCATCATATGACATAATGCCTCAGACAGTTTCAGAAAGTCAAGGGTAGACATCTGCAGGTTCTATTCCCACCTGAAAGTGTATCAGATGGATAGCCTCTTCCTTCAGTGTTCAAGTGGGGGTCTGGAGGCACCGTGCTTAGGAGAAGGGTAGAGTGTTGAAAGAGTCCATGTGTCTGTGCAGTACATATTCATCCACCAAAGGCTGTTGGAAAATACACTTGTATATTTTTCTTCTTTTAAATCAGGGATGCTGAATCTTCTTTTATTATTAGGTATGGCTAACATTCCCACCCGAATCAACATTCTCATACCAGTAAAAAACGTACCTAGTTCTTTTGGTCTTTGTGAGTGTTTGAAATATCATTATTTTGTTTGCACAGAGGAAGTTTTACCATTTCACTCGTCACTTATGTATTCAATGAGGTATATCTAAAAAGAGAAATCTTTCTGGTATGGTTAGTGCTGATAAGAGTTGGAGCAGCGAAGAGGGGACAGGAGAGGAGAAGGGGGTTAAGGAACGCAAAAAGGGTGGAAGCGGGTGAGGACCTAGGAGTGAGAGACTCAGCAGGAACCTGACTCTCACGTCCCCCAGGCAAGCAGGGTCGCAGATATATGTCTGAGAAAATTATTGTTATTACCACCCCTTGAAGTTTTTATTTCCTTCTTGCAGTAGAAATTATTGCCTGGCTTCTTTTTTAAACTTCAAAGTTTATTTTCTCAAGGACTTACTAAGATTTTTCCTCCCTGAGGGATCACGTAAGGAAGTAACCAGTTTACTTTAAAATGTTAGAAGAGTTGACCAATTTATGTAGCTATCAGCTCAAAAGTCCTTGCTCTCTTTCTTCAAAAACTGTAATTCAGAAAACAAACCAAGCAATGCCAACTAAAATACTGTGTCTGGGTTTTCTCTTTTAAATTATTTTTTATTCTTTATCAAAGTAATATCTATGGGTAGTTCAAACCTCAAGTAGTACTAAAAGGCTTATAATGGACAACAGTAGTTCTTTATCTGGTTTTCCTTCTACCAGCCCTTACCTTCTATGCTCACTCAATCCCACTTCCTGGAGGCAGTCACTTACAATTGGCTTAGCTGGTAATTTTGATACTGTTTGATACTTTTCTCCATATTTTAAAATAATATATTAGCTATTTATCAATTTATCCATTTTAGACATTATCTATTGATTTACTTTATGGTGTAGATGATTTGGAATTTTTTTTTTTTAAATAGCCTCAAGCTTCTCATTGGTTATTTATTTATTTATTTAGTTTTGGCTGTGTTGGGTCTTCGTTTCTGTGCGAGGGCTTTCTCTAGTTGCGGCAAGTGGGGGCCACTCTTCATCGCGGTGCGCAGGCCTCTCACTGTCGCGGCCTCTCTTGTTGCGGAGCACAGGCTCCAGACGTGCAGGCTCAGTAGTCGTGGCTCACGGGCCTAGTTGCTCTGCGGCATGTGGGATCCTCCCAGACCAGGGCTCGAACCCGTGTCCCCTGCATTGGCAGGCAGACTCTCAACCACTGCGCCACCAGGGAAGACCCGATTTAGCATTTTTAAAATACATTCCTCCCCTCCTCCTTCCCCTTCCAATATAGTTATATCACCTTGTTTAGTCTGCCTTTACATTGTAATAATAATATTATGTATAATTATAATTAATAATAATTACTATAATTATTCACTACTAAGGCAAATCATCTAATATGATTATGCTTCTTGTACAATGTTTTGTTTTCCTTGAAGCTCTTTTGTCCCTCATTGTACGTGTCTCTTCCGTTTTTCTCCAAGAGTCAGGTGTTTGTGTGTGTATGTGTGTGTGTCTTTCATATTAGAATTACTCATTAAATGTTTGGTGATCCCAATCCCACCCGTCTAGGTGGGATAGGGAGGATGGGAGGGAGATGCAAGAGGGAGGAGATATGGGGATATATGTATGTGTACAGCTGATTCACTTTGTTATACAGCAGAAACTAACACACCATTGTAAAGCAATTATACTCCTATAAAGATGTTAAAAAAAAATGTTTGGTGATCTTTGACTCTGTTCATACTGAAATGTGAAGTTACTAAAAATCTGAATTGAAGTTCTGGGGGTTGTGTGGGTTTGCCAGATTTGTACTGGGAAAGCACTAAACATCATTTGTGGAAGTCTTTTTCTTTTCGTAGGGCATTCAGTTTTTCCGGAAAAGAATCCACGAATTTCTTGTGTGTGAGGTGGGATGTGTGTGTGTGTGTGAGCGTGTGTTTGTGCGCGCGCCCACGCACTATCCTTGCTGCTGGTATTCAGAGCTGTGAACTGGGTGAAGGAGGCTACATATTCCACCATTTAGTGTGGAGATGGTCACTTGCCCTGTTTTTAAGACCCGTGCCCCTCCTCCACTGGGGGGGCGGGTACCTGAGTCCTGTGTCAGCCTGTCCCATACCTCCTCCTTCAGTGCGTGCTGTGTGGTCTTAGAGGAGAGTGTTTCCTACACTTGTGGTTGGCAGCCCCTCTGCAGACCCTGGATCATAGCTTCCTCAGCTTCTTCTCCAGTCCTCCACGCAATTTCCATTGAAATGACCATGTTTCATGGGGAATCCTACGTAAATAATTCATCATGAATGAAAAACACAATCCAAAGCCATTACAGTATACACTTTAAATGGGTGAATTGTATAGTATATGAACCATTCTATAGCACAATAAAACTGTAAAAAATTAATAATCCTTACATCAAAAAATGGTGGAAAACAAGTGAGCATTACTTTTCTAATGAAATAAATTGGGAAGGTCTACATGTGTGTATAAAATAATTTTAATTTTCATATGGGAGATGAAAAATAAAACAGTAAAAAGGCTACAGAGGGGACTTCCCTGGTGGCGCAGTGGTTGAGAATCTGCCTGCCAATGCAGGGGACACGGGTTCGAGCCCTGGTCTGGGAGGATCCCACATGCTGCGGAGCAACTAGTCCCGTGAGCCACAATTGCTGAGCCTGCGCGTCTGGAGCCTGTGCTCCGCAACAAGAGAGGCTGCGATAGTGAGAGGCCCGCGCACCGCGATGAAGAGTGGCCCCCGCTTGCTGCAACTAGAGAAAGCCCTTGCACAGAAACGAAGACCCAACACAGCCATAAATAAATAAATTAAAAAAAAAAAAAAAAAAAAAAAAGGCAAACTTGTGAGTGCCCTGTTTGTATTAGGGCTTAAGTTTAAAAAAAAAAAAAAAAAGGCTACAGAGAACAATCAACTTGGTAACAATAAATAATGTAAATCATAGAAACTGTCAAATTTGAACTTACTTTATAATTGACACATAAAATGTAGGAAAATCTGAGAAATAATATGGACATATATAGCAATGAAAATTATTTTCTGTAAAAGTTCTGTTCTCTATGGAAATTACTCTCATAGGAATAATTCCAAAAGAAATTAAGGGCCAAAACAACAACAGCAAAATCACCTCCCAAAATAGAGAAAATGTCTATAATGAATGGTGTTGGTGGCATACATAAACACACTGGAAATAAAAGACACTGCCACATTTAAATTCCTGATTTAATAAACTGTGACTTCAAATAACTATAGAAAATACATTGTAATAAGAAACCATGCTTACAAAAATGTAATATGAAATGCAATCTTGGATGTAGCATAATGAAAATTGCAAGCTAAGAAACATGGTTTGAAAAAAGTCCATCTCTCATACATACATGATTAAAGTTTAGAAAAGTCTTCTATCTCATCCTACAAATAAAACCAGAAAATCAATAACAAGGTTTTTTTTTTCATCCTCAAAAACATAAATTAGGAGAACAGAAGGATTAAAAAAGATAAATAGCAAAAGGATGCTAAAATGAGAGGAATATATATCTTAAAGGACAAAACCACAGGATTTCACATGTGAAACGATAACCTCCATGAATATATTATACAGTAAGGACTTATTTACTATTGAAGACTAATTGTAGGTAATACTAGAATGGAATAATAATAGAATAATAGAAATAATAGAAATAATAAAATAATAGAAATGGCTAATCTTATGATTTTAAGAATAGGCAGATGGAAACCTCTGACTTTCTCATCTTCACTCTTTAAGAGATAATGTCTCTGCTTCCTTCCACAATACCTTAAGCCTATGCAGGCAGATCAGGTTCTCCAACCAAAGTACTCACTGCTCTTTTAGTTTTGGGGAAATGATGGAGAGTTTCAGTTTCTTGTGGCTGCTGTTACAAATTGCCACAAATTGGACATCTTAACACATAAAAATTTATTCTCCCATGGTATGCTAGAAGTCCTAATTCAAGGTGTCAGCAGACCAAATACAAGAACGAGAGATGTTCCTGGTGTTCTTTTCACTTAAGAATTTATTAGAATTTTAGGAGCTCTGTGCCAGAAACTGGGGGCAGAGACCAAAATATACATTTTCTGTTATTTCATGTATACCAAAATAAGTTTCAAGTCCAAAAGTGGTCTGCAGGAAGTCTCCCCTCTTCTTCTGGGGTGGTCAGTCTTTTTCCATTAAGGCCTTCAACTGATTGAATGAGGCCCACCCACATTACAGAGGGTAATCTGTTGTACTCAAAGTCTGCTGATTTGAATGTTAATTTCATCTAAAAAATACTTTCATAGAACATCTAGAATAATGTTTGGCCAAACATCCTGGTCCTATGGTCTAGCTAAGATGACACTTAAACCATCTCAGTCATCTTTGCCTCCGAGCTCACTATTTGGCTGAGTCTGTCAGATCTGCTTTGCAGTCTCCCTAATAATTCTGATTCCTTCCCCCTCTCTTGTCACAGTGTCAGGTCAGAGTCGTGGTCCAAAACCTTTTCCTGTCATTCCTTCTTCCTTCTCCTGTGTCTTTCCAAGGTGTTACACTGTACCTCCTCCAACAGTTTACCTGTACCACTAACTAACTCTACCTCTGCCTCAGTGTGCTTTCTCAAGAACCTACACAAGCGGGGAATTTTGGAATAAACATTTGCAGGCCTCTTTTTTAACTCCTTGCTCCCCTTAAGGGCTCCTGCCTGTGGGAGAAAGTTGATAACCTGATTGATCAGCTCTGACATTTACTGGGGCCATTTTGTATTGGTGGTTAAAGTCACTTTATGTCCATGGTTGGTGTTAGGGGTGACACATCTTCTTTGTGTTCTATTTTCTGGATCCATGCCACTGGCAGTGAAGAGGGCCAAGGCCTTTTCCCCAGTGAGACGTTGGGATGAAGCCTGGCTGGTCTTTCTGCACTCTCTTCTCCCCCCTGCATCCAGCTGTAGCCTCATGCCCCAGCCACAGGTGAGGTAGCCGGGGGGGGCATGGCGGGGAGTGCCTTGAAGTGACTTTTCTTCTCACTGTTGTGGCAATATCTTGACTTTGGTTTTGTGAGGAGAGGAAGGGTAAAACAGCAAAGATGACAGAATTGTGGGAGAGGGAGCGAGAAGCCTCTTTTAGGCCATGTACCTTGCTTCAGGTTTTCTCAGAATGATATGGTGAGTTAAGAAGGACTTACTCAGCCACTTTGCCCCCTATTTAGCTATTGATATAATAAGGATTCTCTCTCAATGAGAATATTTGGTGGAAGATTCTTTTTTTTACTTTATTTAATTAATTTATTTTTGGCTGCGTTGGATCTTCATTGCTGTGCACGGGCTTTCTCTAGTTGTGGCGAGCGGGGGCTACTCTTCGTTGCGACACACGGGCTCTAGGCATGCGGGCTCAGTAGTTGTGGTGCACGGGCTTAGTTGCTCTGCGGCATGTGGGATCTTCCTGGACCGGGGCTCGAACCTGTGTCCCCTGCATTGGCAGGTGGATTCTTAACCACTGTGTCACCAGGGAAGCCCTTGGTGGAAGATTTTGAACTCCTAACAATACTGAGAAAGTTACTAGATCATTCGTTTAACATTCTTATGCTGAGCACTGCACCTGGGACTGAAGATACAAAATCAAATAAGATAAAGCTTTTGTGCTTAAGAAGCCCTCAGTCTTGTGAGGAGAAAGCCATGTCAGCAAACACAAGCAAAGCTCTAAGAGAGAAGTGTACACAGTCAGGAGTGGGGGTCACATTTTCTAGCTCTTCCTGGGTGGTGGCACGTGGATGAGTGAGTGTCCAAGAGAAGATAGCCCATAAGTTGGACCTAGAAAAAGTAGGAGGAGTCTGAAAGGTAAATGGGGAAAGAATTCCAGGCAAAGGGAACTCTATTTTCCCTGGCAGATATTGGTATGTGCAGGAAGTGGAGAATAACTTTGTAAAAGAGACCAGGTAATAAAGTACCACACAAACCACCTAAGATGGCAGACTTTCTTTCTTTTTCTTGCTTTCTTCCTTCCTTCCTCCCTCCTTCCTTCCCTCCCTCCCCCTCTCTCTCTCTTCCTCTCTTTCTTTCTCTCTCTTTCTTTCTTTCTTTCTTTCTTTCTTTCTTTCTTTCTTTCTTTCTTTCTTTCTCTGCTTTCATGGAAGCTAGTTGATGATAGCAATGCTATATACAATTTAAGGGTCTATTGTTGCATATTTAACTGATAGACTTTATTTAGGAATCACATCCTCCATTGCTTTTACTGGTCTTTTGATTGCTGAGGACATTAACTTTTTTTGTTTTTTTAAAGAAAGTTAGCTTTCTTACAAGAATGACTTTCACCCAAGGCAATTCCAACAAGAAATTGTCAATTGGTAAAGAAATGAGAGTAGCAGGAACCAGGGAGAGAGTTATCAGAGGAGTTGAATTAAATAAACTTCTTAGTGTACGCATGATCTTTAGAACAGCAGTGAACACACTAAGACCTCAGGTACATAGTAAAACGTTGTGTTATTTAGAAAAAAAGTCTCATATTAATAGCTCAACTTGTATCGTCTACATGATTCAGGGAATCTGAAGAGTATGTTTCTAAGAAGAAAAAATGACTGCTACCTGGTATGTCACATCAATTTATACTGCTGGCCTCTGAACTTCAGCTCCTTCATTCATTCTTTCATTTATTCATTCAACAAGCCTTTATCAAACACTACCAAAGTGACAGTCACAGCCTGCAACCCAAGATAGAAAGGGGAGAAATAAAGGAATGAAAAAGGAACATGAAGAGGGATTAGTCTCCTTGTTATGCAAATGACTGAGCCTGAAAAAACACAGAGATCCATAGAAAATCTGGTCTTTGGCCCAATTGGCACATCCTTTTTTGCATGGTTCTCCTTTACTTTGAGCCTGATCTGTTTTTAGGGCCAATGCTTGAACTGGTGTTTAAAGCTGTAGTTTCTAGTATGAGTTCGTATTGATTGGAACAACATCCACAGGATCTCTTGCGCAGCTTGTTCCCATATATTTGGAAGCATCTACCCTTGAAAACACTTTTATCTGAAACTATGTATGCCCCCCTTTTTTTAAAAAACAAGTCAACTGTACTGCAATGTTTTGCTGGGGCAAAAAAGACAAACTTCATGGAATATTGTTCTAGTAACATGGTTAGTACCCAGGGCAATTGGCATTGTGTAGATCTGGCCTTGAAACAATGTTTTCCAAGACAGAAATGCCCTGTGATTTCTAAAAGCGAAGTGCCCCTAACAACTTCTGATGAAGAGTTTGATTGTTGGACCAGTGATATCTGCAATTCTAAAACAAATTCAGCTAAATAGTAATATCTACAAGTTGGCAAACTGAAAAATTACTCCTCAAGATTTGGAGCCCTTGTGTACTGAATTTCAGGAGAATTTACTGAGCTTTCCATAAATAGAAATAAAATTTAAATGAAAGTTCATATGTGATACCTGCTAGCTAAACTGTTAGAGATGTATGCAATTTTCTTAATGCTAAAGTGGCATCATAATCACCTGTAGTTATCATCGTTCTCTTATCCCTTATGAAGTAGCTACTTTTACCTCATTACATTAATACAAAACAAGATTTACTCCAGGTATGTCCAACTATGGGGTAAAATAATGTCATTCTTAGTAATTTAACTTAGGTACATTGACTTAGATGTTTGGTTTTCTTTTTTCCTTAGATTCAAGTATCGCTTTTAAATAATAGCATTTATCTTAGTAAGTCCAAAAATTACCAACAAGCCTAGCCAATTTAATTATTCATATTTTCATATGATGTATTCGGTGTTTGTTACTGCATAACAAATTATCCCCAAGCTCAGCAGCTTAAGACAACAAACATTTATTATCAGACAGTGGGTCATCATCTGAGGGCACCTTAGCTGGGTGACTCTGCTTCGGAGTCTCTGGAAAGGCTTCAATCAAAGTCATGGTCAGGGCTACAGTCATCTCTAGGTTCTCCTGGGCACATGACTGTTGGCAGGTTTCACTGGCTGGTGCATGAACACAGTTTTTTCCACATCAGCCTCTCGCAATGTGGCAACTTGCTTCCCCCAGAATGAGAACTGAGAGAGAAAGTAAGAGAAAAAAAAATATTGGGTCTCTGTCCTTGGAATTCCCTGGGTGATAGGAATGTCTTTTGTTCTAATGGGGTGACTCTTGGTGGGTTAACTGGATAGCTTCAGGATGGAGACTGGCACCAGAAAGGTCGAACTGTGATTAGAAGCTTGGAACTTTCAGCCCCACCTCCATCTTCTGGGGAAGGAGGAGGGGCTGGAGATTGAGTTAATAATCAGTCATGCCTATGTAATGAAGCCTCCGTGAAAATCCCTAAACTACAGGGTTTGGAGAGTTTCTGGCTTGGTGAAAGCATCCATGTGCTGGGAAGGTGGTGGACTGTAAACTCCATGGGGACGGAAGCTCCTGTACTTGGGACCCTTCTAGATCTCACACTTGCTGTGCACCTTTCATTTGGTGGTTCATCTATATCCTTTGTTATATACTTCATAATAAACCAGTAAATCTAAGTGTTTCCTGGGGTTCTGTGAGCCATTCTAGAAAATTTTTGAACCCAAGGAGAGGTTGGGGGAACCCCAATTTATAGATGATTGTTCAGAGTGCAGGTGACAACCTGGGACTTGTGATTGGCATCTGAAGTGGGGGCATCTGAGCTCTTAACTTGTGGATCTGTGCTAACTCCAGATAGATAGTGTCAGAATTTAATTGAATTGTAGGACACCCAGCAGAGAATTGTTTGATGTGTGGAGAACCCACACATCTGGTGTCAGAAGTATTGTGAGTGTGTGAGCAGAGGAAAACACATGAGTATTTTTCCTAGACAGAGTTATCAGGTCCAGTCCACACTCGAGGAGAGGGAGTTACACAGGGTATAAATACCTAGAGGTAGAGATCACTGGGGGACCTTTTAGAGGCTGCCTATCACATATGATAAAGTTGGTCAGCTTTACTATTCATGTTTTCAAATGGTAGGTTAAGACTCTACCATATCATGATTGTGATAATTATTTTTTAATTTGGGTTTTATGTTCCATGATAATCATTTCTGCCAGAGTCTTTGCCCTGGGGAGATGGGATGTTACCTTTTAGAGAAATGGAATGGTGAATCATACTATTTTTCACAATTTGTCCTCCCTTCCATACCCTTGTCACACTTCAGTGTAGGAGAAATATAAGTTGCCACCTCCCTAACTTTAGGCTTGGTCATGAGACTTGCTCTGGCCAATGGGACATGGGGGGGAAGAAACACTGTGCCAGTTCAGAGCAGAAGCTTTAAGAGTCATTGTGTGTCCCCACTCACCCTCTTATACTCCCGCCTGCCAGAAGGAAAACCACAGGATGGGAGACACTGGACACAGACCTCATCTAGAGCTAGGCATAAGCCAGCTGAGCCAGTTAACCTGCAGACCTGAAAATGAAAAATACATATTTGTCGTGGTAAACCTCGAGAGTTCAGGGATACATTATTGCTGCAGCAAAAGTTGACTGATACAAGTGGGGACGGCAGGGAGGGAAAGAGCAAACATCCCAAACAGTGTCTACTTTTGTCAGTATGTATTCTGTTTCCAAATCCCACTGAGACTGACTGAAGCCCAGTCTCCATAGGTAATCGCATTGGAGAATGCTATGTTTCAAGAGCATTCAGTCCCCAAGACTGGCTGTATGACTTTGGAAAAACTCTTAGGACTCTCAGTAAAGTTTTGAGTACAAAAGTGTATATATATATATATATATATATATATATATATATATATATATTCAGTGATTTCAAGCTGTTGTGTTTAAAACTTGGCAAACGTTCAGTCTTCTAAAATTTCAGATATTATATTTCATCTCTGTCAAAAACTTTTTAATTTGGTTTACTTTCTAATTGACATAATTGCTATTGAATCCAAATAGTGAAAGAGGAAACTTCTAAAATGAAATAATAAGTATGCTGACTATTATTAACTCAGTAGGATAGCTGTTTAGACAGTAATATGATTATGCTATATCACTGAACATTGAGGAAAAAACATGAAAGGGATTTGGTAGACAACATGTTGCCTCTAAATATCTCTGGGAACACTGATATATATAAAGCAATTATACTCCTTATCTGAAAAAGACATTTTGAACAGTATGGGAGACACTCATTATAGAGGTTAATTAAAAAACTTTTTTCTTTGTTTCATTTATTTGTTTTTTAACACCTTGCCTGCATATTCAAAGAAGCTTTTCTTTCAAGTCTTGCAAAATTATTTAAGACTACCAGGATCAGAAATCATCTTGAATATAACATTTGGGTTATTTGGGTATATCGTGTGTGTGTGTGTGTGTGTGTGTGTGTGTGTTCGAAACCTGCATATCCCAAGTGATTGTTAGCGCTTCTAAAATTCATTTATTGATAGCTCAGCCTTCTGTTCTGTGACCTAATAGTCTAATTGCTATAGAATGTGGAGTTTAGGGACAGAAAAATATGATATTCAAAGTTACATAGGAAAAAACATTATTTAAATGATAAATTAAACCCTGTGGTTAGCTTGTCAGAGAGTCAATGGAATAGAGATCAGTTTTCACACAATTTTCTATGTTGAGATGCTTTGTGAATCACCCCTCCCCCAAGGACTCCAATTTTTCCTCTGTAAACTTTTTTTTTTTTAATTATTAACACCTTTAATTATTATTTATTTATTTATTTATTTGGCTGTGTTGGGTCCTCGTTTCTGTGCGAGGGCTTCCTCTAGTTGCGGCAAGCGGGGGCCACTCTTCATCACAGTGCGCGGGCCTCTCACTATCGCGGCCTCTCTCGTTGCGGAGCACAGGCTCCAGACGCGCAGGCTCAGTAGCTGTGGCTCACGGGCCTAGTTGCTCTGCGGCATGTGGGATCCTCCCAGACCAGGGCTCGAACCTGTGTCCCCTGCATTAGCAGGCAGACTCTCAACCACTGCGCCACCAGGGAAGCCCTCCTCTGTAAACTTTTAAAAATTTTAGTACAAAGAGAATAATTTGGATCAAATACAATTAATTTAATCTACCATTCCTTTTCCTGCCCCTCCCCTTTCCATTCCTTTCTGTCCCACTGTTATCACGCTAGTTACAACCTAGTGTCTGGACTACAGCACAGATTCCTAGCCAACCTTCTTATTCCAGGCTTGTTTCCCTTCAGTTCATCCAATCACCTAGTAAGGTGCCCCCCTCACCCCTAGAACGTGAAAAATGAGGGAAGCTTTGCCCATTAAGAAAAGTCATGTGAATGCTGTGTAAGAGCAAAGACTGACAACATGAGTTAAAAACAGGATTGCTCCAAGGCCTGCAGGAAACCTCCCCTCTGAACCACTCAGAATGGATTAACATATCCAGAGTGGCTGATACCAAATTGTGCAAACTGACCAAGGCTGGTTATCTCTGGAGGCTTCAAAAGGGAGGTTCCAAGAGGCCACCGAAGAAGTGCCCTCCCAAGGCCTATGGTTGGACCAATCCAAAATGATAGTTCTGGGGAGGTCTTAGAAACTATCCCTGTCACACTGATGCCTGGGTTCCGCTGCAGAAATTCTGATTCAGTTCAACTGGGGTGGTGCCCAGCCTTGGTATTTATTTATTTAATTATTTATTTTAAAATTTATTTTTATTTTATTTTTGGCTGAGTTGGGTCTTCGTTGCAGTGCGTGGGCTTTCCCTAGTTGCGGCGAGCAGGGGCTACTCTTTGTTGCAGTGCGCGGACTTCTCATTGCAGTGGCTTCTCTTTTTGTGGAGCACAGGCTCTAGGTGTGCAACCTTCAGTAGTTGTGGCATGCGGGCTTTGGTAGTAGTGGCTCGTGGGCTCTAGGGCGCAGGCTCAGTAGTTGTGGCTCATGGGCTTAGTCGCTGCGCGGCATGTGGGATCTTCCCGGACCAGGGCCCAAACCCGTGTCCCCTGCATTGGCAGGTGGATTCTTAACCACTGCACCACCAGGGAAGCCCAGCCTTGGTATTTTTAAAATAGCTTTATTGAGATATTGTCAATATGTATGTACACTTAAGGTGTACAACTTGATGTTTTGATATATGCATCCACTGTGAAAAGATCACCACAATCAAGCTAATTAACATATCCACCATCTCTACATAGTTACCGTTGTGTGTGTGTTGGGGGGTAGCCTTGGTATCTTTTAAATGCTCTCCAGGAAATTCTAATCTAGGCTTGAGAACCTCTGGTAAACTCTAAATTCCAACTATAAGACAGATTCCTGCCTACCGTTAGCCCCAACCAGCGAACAATCCATCTGGTTCCATGTTTACCGAGCAATCCTCTGATTGCCCAGAATTCGGCTAGAGGAAGACTTGGCACTCATCAAGCAAACTAAACTTCGAGTCCTCGATGGTGGTCTTGCACATTCTAAAAGAGGATCTTGTCATGATTTTCCATTCCATTCATGGAAAGAATAACTTAAGTTTATTAACAAGAGAATTTCCAGTTATATTTCTCATAGTAAATACATGAATTGGAATTCCTTTGTTCATTCTGGTCTCCTGTGAATTTATCATGGTTTTGTCTTTCACCTCTTAGTGCAAATAAAGTCCTTGCCTGGGACTTTCAAAGTGGAAGGTAAGATTTAGCAGGCTTTCCCTACAGACCCTGCTATACTACTTTTACCTGCTCCTTGTGTCTACATCCTGCAGCCAAATTAAATCTTTCTAAAGTGCAGTTTTGGTCGTGTTATAATTCTGCTTAAAAATCTTCTGGGACTTCCCTACTGTCTTCTGGTTCCAATCTACCTTTCTTCTCCCAGGGCTTTCCAACCATATGCTCCAGGCAAACTGAATCATATAAGCTCCATACTTCCCTGTCTCTTAATTTGAAGCTTAAACTGGCCCCTTCATCTGGCACATTCTCACTTCCACCCTCTTATCATTCCTTACCATCTTACCTGGTTAACTTATTTTTAATGGTTAACTTACTTTCCATGTGCTTTCAATCATGCTGCCTTCTCCCCCCACCCTAGCCATAAACGAAATATTCCATTCAGATATACCTTTATTGATACCATCTCAACTTGTTTTCTCAGTCTAGAACTCTCTTTTGTCGCTTTCCACTAGCTAGCTAGTTCCTGCTCATACCTTATTCAAGTTTGAACTTAAATCTTTTCCTTTAGGGAGGCTTTTTCTGACTCCCAAGCCTCAGTGAGATGCCCAGTATATGTTCCCATAATTCTTTCTACTCCTCCGTTGCAACAACCATCACATTGCCATTACTTGCTCAGAGTCTATGATCCCTGCTAGTAGCGAGTTCCATGAACATAAGGACAAGTCTACCTTATTCACTGCGGAACATCAAGCCTCTAGCCCAGTGCAAGGCACATAGTAGATGTTAAATATGTATGTGCCAAATGGATGTTGAATGAATTCAATTTTAATTTAACACATTTTATTAAGTGCCTACCACATGCCAGACAATGTTCTAGGTGCTGGAGGTATGTCAGTGAATAAAGAAGACAAAGATCCCGTCCCTCATGGAGCTCAGATTCTATCAGGGAAAGATAGACAATAGACATGTAAATAAGTAAATTATGTAGTAGGTTAAAAAGTGCTAAGTGCTATGAAAAAAATGAAAAATTAAAGTAAAATGAAATTGGAAAAGTAAAATAAAAATGAAAAAGTAAAATATGAAAAAAAATGGGGGTGCACAATTTGCACTACTAAATAAGGTGGTCAGCGTAGGTCCCATTGCAATAGTAACATTTGAGCACAGATTTGAAGGAACTGAGGGAGTTAGTCATGCAGACATCTAGGGAGAAGAGTGTTCCAGGGAAAGGGATGGCCAGTGCAAAGGTCCTGAGAATTCCTGGTGTGTTGGGGAATCATAGGAGGCAGTGTGTCTAGAGCAGAGTGAGCAAGGGTGAGAATAGTAGGAGAGGAGTTAACATCATGGGGCCCTTTAGGCCATTTGTAAGGACTTTGGCTTTTATGCTGAGTGAAAAGAGAAGCCATTGAAGGGTTTTGAACATGTTCTGACATGATCTGACTTATGTTTTAAAATAATTACTCTGGCAGCTAGGTTAATAACAGATTACAGAGGAGGAGGGCAAAAGTAAAAGTAGAGAGACCAGTTTAAAGGTAAGAGAACCTGGGAATTCCCTGGTGGTCCAGTGGTTAGAACTCAGTGCTTTCACTGCTGAGGGCCCAGGTTCAATCCCTGGTCAGGAAACTAAGATCCCACAAGTCTAGAGGCAAGGCCAAAAAAAAAAAAAAAAAAAAAGTAAAAGAACCTGAGAGGACCAAGTTGCTTGCTTGGACAGCATGGTAGCAGTGGAGATGGTGAACAAATGATGAAATTTTAGATTTTTTTTTTAAAAGGTAGAGCCAACAGGATTTCCTGACAGATTGCATATGGAATGTGAGAGAGAGAGAGAAGAATTGCAGATGATTCCAAGGCTTTTAGCCTGGGCAAATGGAAGGATAGAGCAGCCAGAAGGTAAGAAGGGAAAAGTTGTGGGTTAAGTAGGGTTTTGTTTTGTTTTTTTTGTTTTTTGAGGGTGAGGGTAGATCAGGACTTCAGTTTCAGTATATAAACATGCTGAATATTAGATGTTTATTAGACATTTAAGTGAGGGTGTCACGAATCCAGTTGGATATATGAATCTCAAGTCCAGAAAAGAGCTCTAGGTTGGAGACACAAATTTGGGAGTCATCAGCAAGAAGGTGATATTTAGTCATATGCCTAGATGAGATCATCACGGGGGTAAGGGTAGATAGAGAAGAGAAGAGGACAAACAACCAAGTTCTGGGACACTCCAATCATAAAGAAATCTAAGAGAACATGCTGAATCAACAAAGTATACAAAGAGAAAAGAGAGAGAGAAGATAAAATCCAAGAGAGTGTGTTGTCCTAGAAACCAAGGGAAGACTATTTCAGGGAGAATGATGAATTGTGACAAATGCTGATAAGTCAGATAAGGACTTAGAACTGCTATTAGATTTAGTAATTGGTCATTGGTGACATTTATGAAAGCAGTTTTGGAAAAGTGGTATGGGAAAGAGCCTTTTTAGAGTGGATTTAAGAAAAAATGGGAGGAGAGGAATTTGAGGTTGAATGAATGTATGTCCTTTATCACATTCTACCTTTTTTTTTTTTGGCCATGCCGTGTGTCTTGTGGGATGTTAGTTCCCCAACCAGGGATCAAACCCAGGCCCCTGGCAGTGAGAGTGCTGAGTCCTAACCACTGGACCGCCAGGGAATTTCCATCATGTTCTACCTTTTGTTATCATTATTATGTCTTCATCTTGTTTCTTGTAGATAATAAACTCCTTGAAGACAGGAGGAAGCTGTGTCTCTGACAACTATATAGCTGCTGTGGAACCTGACACAGTGCCAGCATAGAGCAACACCCGATAAATGTTGCTTGACTGACTGACTGAATGAACATTAAGGGTGAAATTAAGTTTTTCCTTAACCGTTTGGTGTTCCTCCATTTCCTTTATAATTCTTCCTTCCCTCCCCACACACCCGGGCAGATGCCCAGTGTCTTTCCCTGTTACCTTCTAACTGCTCCAGCTTTTCCCAACCTCCCTTCACCCCTTACTTGGTTGACAATTTACCCACATTAAACCTATTCCCTCAGGAAGGTCATGGGGGTAGGAATGGGATGGCTAACCTAATAAGACTACTCCAACTTGGGAATCTACCATTTCATGGGGCTTCTAATGGGTAAAATCCACCAAAGAAAGGTATTCTAATGATGGGTAGTAAAGGTGAGTAGGAGCCAGATCTCAATACAAGAAAAGCTTGAAATATGAAAGTGTGGGGGTTTTTTCTTCATTTAATCTGAATTACACACATCCAACAGGAATATTAATCAGCTGTTTCTAAGAATAAGAAAACAAGCCAAAGTAAATCAAAGCACAACAGACTTGTTCTTAATTGCCTTCTCATGGCATCAGCTTTTATTTTATTAGTTGTAAAATAGTATTACATTTTTTCAAATGAGTCATGGACCTACCTGTCTAATGGTTTAATGCACTTTCTTCAAATTTTTCCCTGGAATGTGTTGATTTTAGGCTGTCATATAGTCTTTAGTTAATTTTGGAGTATAGAATTTGGATTGCTGGATTTCATTCATTCATTTATTTTGCTGGATTTCATTCATTCATTTATTTAAGGGAAACATACATGTTAGACACTGTGGTATTAGCAACAAAAACAACAATGAAACAATAACAATAAAAAATACATTTAAAGCAAAGGCCAGATAACATCCATTTAAGAATTAGCAGCTGCTGTTGCCCATTAAGGTAGATAGGCTAAAACTAACCAGAAGTTTCCTCTTGTTCCTTTTCTAAGCTCTCCTTTGCAATTATGAAATACCATTCAACTATGTCCTCAAACACTTATACAAATATATTTTGGATAATTGAATCCTCAATAGATAGGCGCTATATGCTATTGCAAATGAAAACATTGAAGTACAAAGAAGGAAACTTAGTTCAAGTTATTTTACAACCAACGTGCAAAAGAGCTCAAGCAACAGAATTATCCAAGCGTGGAGTCTGAAAGCAGTTTGATAAACACCTTCTACCAAGTTGAAGGTAAGAACTGTATAAATTCAATAAAGCAAATTATTTCCACAGGGAAAAAGCACACAGGAAGCGTCCTGAGAATATTTCTGTCATCTGGCTATCTTATTTGTCCAGACAATTAGCAAAAAATCACCACATGATTTTTCCTTGGTTTACAAGGACTGCCTGGCAGCCAAGATCAGCACCTGGGGTGAACGACATGTCTCAGTAAGGTGAAAGGAGCAGAGTGTAATCTGAAAACAATATAATCATCAAAGAACATAAATGTACATATTATAAATTCATTAATATTTGAATCAAAGGAAAACAGGGAAAATGAAGAAGTAAATAATAGGTACTGAATTTATTCAGTAAATAAAAGGATTATCAGCTCAGCAAAGTTTAGTAGTCACTGTTCAGCTCATCCCTGAAACTCCATGTCATCCAGGCAGGGGGCTGCACCAGCTGTTGCAATTCAAGCTTGCTCTTGTATTATTCAGGCAGTTTTGCAATAAAATATGGAGTTAAAATGAGCTAGCCTTTTGCATTTCCCTTTGCAGCCCTTCCCCCAACAATCAAGCTATCAGAAAAGCAAAATAAAACCAAACAGTATCTCAGTAAGAACATTTTATTAGTTTCCCCTCTGTCATTATTCTCTTTTGGCTGAGCAATCTTTTTTTGACAACAGAGTATTTATCTTCTTTGCAATGCCTGGATTCATGGTCTTATGCCATCCACTGTGGTAATAATTTAGCTGGATAAAAGGCATAAAGTCCATTTTGAAAGTCAATTTGTAATTTTTGCATTTTAAACTATTTTTCCTCATACCCAAAATCCATTTCAAATGAATGAAAAGATTGACTGATAAAATACTAAAGTTTAGAAATCAGAATAAAATATAGTATGATAGCTATGAACATTGTGAAGAGATATTTTTAAAATTATAAGCTTAGAAACAATAGATAAAATAATACAGAAAATATTGACAGATTTACATGTGTACAAATAGTAACATTTTCACATAAAAAAACAGAAAAAGAGTTAAACAGTCTCTATTTCACAGAGAGCTCATGGAGGAAAACCCCATCTCTGTGGGACCATCAGATTTTCTATTGTTGCTCTTATTGTACTATAAAGACCTTTTATAATATACTTTTAAAAATCCTCAATGTCAGTCAAAGTAAAAGGATAAATCATAATAAATCATAAACCAAAATAAATCATAGAAGACTAAATAAATGAGAAAAGAACATGAAGCCTTAAAAAGGTAAATGAAAAAATTCCATGAATAGCCAAATTCTCATGAAAAGAAATCCATGGACTCAATAAACATACTGGAAAAAATGTCAACTTCATTAGTGAACAAAGAAATGCAAATCAATCAAAAAATGTACTTTTTCCCTACTGAATTAGAAAATATATAATTATTATTATACATATTGTATAATTATGATTATTGTATAATTATTATGCATATCGCTGGATACAAAAAAGCGGGCACTATGGTACCTTCTAGTGGTTGTACAAATTGCTTCAATATTTTTGGAGCCTATATTGGGTCCAAATGTTGGATCCACTATAGCTCAAGAACTATAACATGTCGAAGTTTCTGCTTTCTGCCAAGATGGCAGACTAGTTTGGTTTGCAGGCTCCTACCCTCAAAGCAGCTCTGGAGTAACTGTAGAAGTTAGAGGGAGGTATAGATTCCAGGAACCAATACCACCAACAATAATAATCAATGAAGAATCCACTGAGGATCCTTATCTCAACCAATTATAATGAGAGTTGCAAAATGTTGATTTCTTCCATCTATCATTTCATCTACATTTATTAGCTGCATTCTTTTATAAAGAAGAGCTTTCCTTCTTTCTTTTAAGTGTAACTATGGACTTTTGGATGCTATAATCATTGTCATCATTATTCTTTTTAATGCTCCAATTGTTCCAAATTTAACCAGTGAAAGTCTCTTAAGTCAGCACCTATGTCCCTTTGACATGATCCAATTAATTTTTGAGCACTTCTTTAGTTCGTGAGACAAGATGTCCCAGGTTCACCTTGAACTTTCCCTACCCTTGACCTGGAATCAGCAATTTTCCAAGATGTGCTATTCCTTTTAGTGGGGAATGGTATTTAGAAACTCATCTGGGCATGAAATTTCAGGCATTGCTATCAGTTTTTTGCAAAGGGATTTTTGGAGTAGTCATGCCCTTCTGAAGTTCCAATCACACGGTGTATAGCACTGCATATAACATTGTTCCTCAAAGGCAAGAGGGGGTCTGTGAGCCAGACACCTTCCTGGAGCTTCAGGGAGATAGGTGGAACTGAGAAGGGGTGATTAGAGCAGAATCTACCATCTTAGTTTCAACCTCAGCACTCTAAAACAAAAATGACTTTAGGAAAAAATTATGGGATTTATTACCCCCAACTTTTCTACCTCATCTGGGTCATTGAATAGACACAGTCCAAAGCTAAAACTTCTTCCAGATGTCTTCTTTATTTCTTAACTTAGTCCACCTACAGGACTGGCTCTATTCTAAGGCATATTACAGAACAGGCTTATTTGTTTAAGGGCCTTATTAGTCTCCAGGCCTCAGACTATACCAGAATAAACTCTTCCCTGGTCTTAACAGGAGAATGTGAAATACCCAGCTATTGACTGTGAACGTGTGTGGTTTGTGTAAACTCTATGTACCAAAAATATCAATGTATCTATCATACCCAATTTAATTTTCCACCTTAAGCTTTCTTGCTCCAGCCATGCTGTGTGAACAGTAGGTGACCGGACTCCTCTGATCCTTTCCACAGTTGACTGGTCTAGAGCTATTCACTTCACCCAGTCAGATTCCTTCTCTTAAGGATCTGAACCAAGAGACCTAGAGGGAGGTTTCAGTCATCAGTGGTCTAATGTGGAGTTGGGCCAATAGCCACATATAAGGTGAGGAAGTAAAGAAAGACGACTGAGAGCCCATGACAAATGGACTAATCTGGAGAAAGAATCCGGGGTGAAAGAGGCCACACCACTGCTAAGAAATAGAGCGCTTGTGACATTCCAGTTCTCTGTGTCATTCCTTGTCCTTGGAGTCTGTGAAGTTTCTGCATCCTTGAAATTAACTTCTCTCTTTAGTAGAATTAGTTTGATTGTTCTTTGCAATTGACAATCTTGGCTCTGATACTATACAGCAGGGGACCCCAACCCCCGGGCCATGGACCGCTACCGGTCCGAGGCCTGTTAAGAACCGGATACACAGCAGGAGGTGAGCAGCTGGCAAGCGAGCGAAGCTTCGTCTGCCGCCCCCCGTCACTCCCCATCGCTCTCATTACCACCTGAACCATCTCTCAGCCCCCCCGGGTGGAAAACTTGTCTTCCACAAAACTCGTCCCTGGTGCCAATAAGGTTGGGGACCGCTGCTATACAATATAATGGTGTACATCTTTTTTTGTTATAGGGAACCATTGTGTTTTGGGTTATTTTATTTGCAGTTATCAAATGAATAGGACATTGCCAAATATTTGCATAGGAAAACACTGTGGTATAAAATATTAAATGAACATAACATCTACTTCTTTTGTAAGAGCTATCGATTTTTTGTGAATCTGTGCCTCTATAGCTAAGATTTGGATCAATCTACAAGCAAGCCAACCAATCAGAACCCAGTGATGTCTTGATCCTGTGTAAGCCTCATACATGTGTCTAGTTATGCTGTTTATCAGGATTTGGTGGTTCAACTTTGGTAGCACCTATTGTGGAACCAAGCAATACTCATAAGTCAAGAACAGTAAATGTTTATGGCTAGTGAGTCATATTAAAATAAAAATATGAAATAAGATAAAAATATGGAGAGGGTAGACATTTTGAATTAAGTTAGGGAAGGAAAAAAATGGAAAAGAAAGTGGCTAGCAGAATGCAGTTTGGTGTGTGTTTGATCTTCTCCTGGGTCTGGCCAGCTCCTGAGCTGCCTCTGTCAGCTCCAGACCTGGATGCTGGGATGGTAAGTTCCACTGTGAGATGCTGGACATCGCAGCAGATGCTACTGTTGCCCTCGCCCCCAGCCTCTTCACCATGCTGGTGCACCCATTCCACAGCTGCTTTACCTGTTGGTTAGTAACAGCTCACAGGTGCACCCTTCTCCTGAGAACTGCCTTCTGCCAACAAGAGCCACCTGACCTAGAAATGCTTGGGAGGTTATACCCTCCCCTCAAGTGTGGCCCACAGTCAATGTCTGACTGGTATGCAGGTACGACAGCCTAGGACCGCTTGCCTCCTATTAAGATAACTTGCTCCAGAGTTCCCTGTGGGATCAGGCTAGAGCTAGATTTTGACTGAATCCACATCTTTGCCTGGCCTTTCCCCTGGCCCTCAGCCTGCTATCCTCACTCCTCTACAGGTTTCCCCTGAGGGCATTCTCTCAATGAAACACTTGAACAGTAATCTCCATTTCAGTTCTATTCCTAGTAGATCAAATTTAAGACATCATCTAACATTTAACCTGACTAAGCAAAGATGTTCTTCAACTTTGCTACTGTCTATAGATTTGCTAGCACATCAATGAAGGGGTAACTAGCTAGGCTGATCATTTCATATTCAATTACATTTTTCCTCTGTGTGGATTTTCCTCTCCATCTCATCATCTATGTTTACCATTCAGCACCAGACTTGTCTTCAGAATTATCTTCGTGTCTTTGTTTAGGAAAATGCCTTAATGAGCTGTTTGAGGGTGGAAAGAGAGACCCTGAGGGCATATATTTAAAGAGGAGGATGAAACAAAAAGACAGACAAATTGATCTGTATAAGAGTGAACAAAGGGACTTCCCTGGTGGTCCAGTGGTAAAGAATCTGCCTTCCAATGCAGGGGATGCGGGTTTGATCCCTGGTCAGGGAACTAAGATCCCACATGCCGCGGGACAACTAAGTCCACGCGCCACAACTACTGAGCTCGTGTGCCTCAATGAGAGGGCCTGCGTGCCACAAACTACAGAGCCCACACGCCCTGGAGCCCCTGAGCCACAACTAGACAGAAGCCCGAGCGCCACAATGAAGAGCCTGCTGCAATGAAAGATCCTGTATGCCTCAACGAAGACCCTGCGTGCCGCAACTAAGACCTGACGCAGCCAAAAAAAAAAAAGAGTGAACAAAGATTTTATACTGGGGTGAATCTAGAAGGATAGAGGATTTGGGTAGAAGAGAAGAGAAATTTGGCAGTAAGACCGGAGAAGGAAGAAAATTCCCAATAGTAGAGTAGCCAAAAGATATTTAAGGCCAAGGGCATCTAATATTCAATAATAAGTTGTGTTGTTATGAAGTAAACTCCCCATAACTCTAAATATTCAGTATAAATTTAATTTGCCAGAACAACATTGTGGACTGGTAATGAGGGAAATAAAAAGAAGTCAGGGCAGTAAATATGCCAGTCCCAGAGTCACCCCTTTGCTGACATCTACAGTGGGTAGCAACATCCTTTCAAGGAGCAATAGGCCAGGTGTTCTGGCAGCAACAAGCAGTAAAGTGAATGATGGCCCACGGGACACCAGCCAAGGCAGAGAGAAGCAGCTGTGGCATGAAATTGACTCAGGGCAGGTAGGAGACAAAGCCTCCTTTCCCCCGAATAAACTAGAAGAAAATGACTTAGAAGCAGGGAGCAAAGGTCTGGAATCTGGATTACATACACACACCCCCCAATGGGTACCTATTATTGTGAACTCAGTGTCTTTAATGAAATTCTGGCAAAGTAGAACACAAAGCATTTAAATTTGTAACATGGTTACATAACCTTTATTTGGCTTTCTTTCTTTCTCTCTCTCTCTTTTTTCTTTTCCCCAGCATAGGCAAAATCAGAGCCTATTAGTGCTGTCCTTGGGAAGATTGAGTGCTTTTAGAAAGTGTACCCTGGAATAAACCAAAGACAAGCACAATCTGGTAACTAAAAATGGTTTCCTAAGAGGAAAGGCGTGTACCTTTCCTTTCCCCTTCCTCGAAGTCCTACTGACTTTTTCATGTCCCATCTCAAATATCCATCTTCCTGACCTATTCCCAATCAGCAACGATTTCTTCCTCCTTTGAGCATTCTGGAACTTACAATTTGAAGAGTTCCTAAGTTAATATTAAATTTTACTATGTTATATCCAATCAGGACTCATTTTGGGAAATATAAATTAAGACAGAGACATTTAACTGGCAGCATTTCAGAAGTTCTATTGGCCATGTGGAATTCCTCACATAAAGTAAGTCAATCCATGTGCGAGGCCAAGCCTATTTCAGAGAAATTGTTTCATAATGACTTTATAAGCTCCAAAAATATAAGAACATCAGCCAATACTTGTATAACATGTGCCATGTGCAAGTTCTTTGCTCATGTTAATTCATTTAATTTTCGTTGTGATCCTATGAGAAGTACTGCTCTTATCCTCATTTTACAGATATCTGAAGAATGGAGATGCTAAATAACTTATCTAGGGAAGTAGCAGAACCAAGATTGAACCCAAGCAGCCTGTCCTTAACTGGTAAGCCATACTGCCTGATGTCTAATTTTTAAAATCCTGGTTTACAAATCCCATTCTTCTCCCCACACAACACCATAATCACTCATATGACAGACCTGATGAGGGTACACAAAAGGGAACAAGATCAGGAAAATGTATATTCTTTCCCTCTGTCCTGGGAAATCTTGAACTCTATAAATCCTGGAGCTCTTGATATTTTCTGATTTTTAACAAAAAAATTATGCATTCATAAATACTAAAGGATCTAGGCCTTTGCTATATACCTTGTTGCTCCGCATCAACCTTCAAAGGTCTTAAATGTATATCAGATAGGTGCTGGAATGAGTCCCAGGTCCAGAAACATGTTTATTAAAGTAATTATTCTGACCTAGTTATGATGAAGGACAAGGCAGATATATGCCCATTCGGTCACTCTCCCTTGAAGAGCTCCTTTAGCGACAGATGGGGGAAAGAGCAAATTTTAAATCTGTCTGCCCTGAGTTTACCAATTATTCTATTTTAGTATTTTATATCCATCTGTGATGAATAAAATGTATGTTGTATGTTGAATATATAATTGTATGTCTTCTCTTTTCCCTCACTGGATTGAACAACTAAAGGGCAAGTCTCGATCTCTGTATCTCCCACATTACCTTGCCCAGTGCCTTGTACCCTAAAGATTTATTGAAATTGGACTAAGTATGTTAGGTACATGTTGTATCTATCAAAATTTGAGCAGGAAATATGAGGAATCAAAAAGAAGAAGAATCAAAAGAGAAATCAAAATTTAAAGGAAGGGCTACTTACAAAGGTGTGGGTTAAAGGAAGGTGGTGAAGCATACAGGGGCTGGGAAGAGCAGGAAGCTGTCACCTCCCCTGGGTCTGAAGGAACAAGGAAAGGGAGCAGCTGCTGGAATCTGGCAAGGGCTGAAGCTGTAGAAAAAAGGCCGCCTCGCAAGAGCTGTGATCTTGGGTGGGGGAACATAGCCACTGCTAAACTGAGCTAGCAGAGAGAGAAAGGAAAAGAGAAAGAGCTGATGGAGAAAATACCTAGACCTCTTTCTCTCTCCAGCATCAGATCTCCTGGAAGGGCCTCCCATTGGCTGATCCAACCGGAAGCCAACAGACAGAGTGGATAAAGTTGGATTGTAATCCAGAAAGGCACACGGAGAGTATGCAGTAGATATATATCTAGGTTCACTCATTCATTCAATACCTACTGATTACTCGGTATGTGAAAAGCACTGGACTCAGTAATGTGAGAGAAACAAATATGAAAATAGCACAATTCCTATGGAAAGTGATTATTTACATTTTGAAAATGATTTATAATAGATTGTAGCAAAAAAGCTTTTACTGTTTTAGGTGTTCCCCCCAACAGTATATGCACATGGTTAAAATGGGCTTGTGATAGAAAGTGACAATTCACTTATCTTCCTCACATCACTCCTTCTCAGAGAAAAAGTTGGTTTAATTCCATGATAATCTACACATCTCTAAAAATATGCTTATACTGAAATTTAAATTAATCAACTGTAGACACTGTTAATTTACTTTAGGGAAATAGTCCTGGAGAAAAGAGTTCCATTTAATAACGGTCTCAAACTTGATCTCTATGGCTGGATCGCTACCCAGTCACCCAGAGTGAAGGTCACCAGCTAAGAAGTTCCACCTAGGTGTGCAGAACCTCCAATCAGCTCCTCAGCACCTTCATTAAAATTTAATTTTAATGTTTTCAAAGTAATAAATTTCAAACTTTAAAAATCAATTAAAGTATTACAAAGCTTCTAATGAAAAAAAAAGTCCTTGTTCCCTGACCTATTACAGCTCCATTTTTCTCTCCACAGAGGTATTATTTTCAAATCTTTTAGCTGTTTCTTCTGGTATTTATCTCTATATTTCTAAATATATAATGGTAACATTTTGACTTATATATACATCAAAAATATTCATAGTAGTTATGTAGGTAAAATCATGCTTACAAAATCTTTAATCTTTGCTTAATTTTTTTAGTCTTTATTTCATTTGCTTTTTAAAAAAATTATTCTTTTAAATTATTTTTTTTAAACTTTTTATTTTATATTGGGGTATAGCCGATTAACAATGTTGTGATAGTTTCTATTTCATTTGTTTTTTAACTCCATTATTTTCAGACCTCTGGATGAGGTTCCCAAATGAAAATTTAATACCTTAAAGATTAACCAGTTGTAAGAGGACATAAAGAATGTATCTTACTGCCCACAAGTGTTTAATAGACGTATTCTTGAGACATGCATAAACTACATTACCAAGTTGATTTTAAGTTCATTTAAGGAAACTTTAAGACACTTACTACAGTCTTCCCTCGGTATCTGAGGGAGATAGTTTCCAGGTGCCCCACGGATACCAAAATCTGTGGATGCTCAAATCCCTTACATAAAATGGCACAGCACAGTTGGCCCTCAATATCTGTGGGGTCTGCATCTGCAGATTCAAGGGGGCAGACTGTGTATGAGCCCTTTGTCAAAAATTACTTTGTTTTCAGATCTCTGTTCAATAGTACATATGCCTTATTCATTCTACCCCAATATCATATTCACTCTAAAAATACCTTCGTATTTAATTTATGGCTTATTGTGACATGAAGATAATTTATTTTCTTGTCTTGCATTTTGTTAAGGTTTTTCCCTCTTAAGTGAATTACTCTGTCTCTGCTTCTATTATCTCATTTGGATCCTAAATTTATTTTCCCCCCAGAAACAGCCATATACACTAGGTCTGTATTCTTTGTTCAACAAATTTGTAAGAAGAATTTTATGTTCCAACGTTGATTTTCCAAAGAACCAATTCAGTTCCATTTCTGAATACCATCCTTCCCCATCATTACAAAAATTTTTCTGAAAGCATTCTTTCTACTAAGTGATTTGGTATGGTGTCTATTTTGAGCATATGAGCAAGCACAATTATTTCTAAATCCGATCACAGTGTTTAAGTTACAGTAGAAAATTCCATTCAGTACCATAAGCCTATATTAGAGTATATGTTGATGTCCTCATCACAGAACAAGGTGCTGAAATATCAGACACAGCACCTCAGCTCAACACCTCAGTTCAAGAAATGTATGGTGTTCGGAGTGACACATACATGAAATAAGTAAAATATGAAATGAATGGAGTTTGAGAGCCAAAATGAGTGATGCAGTCAAGCATCCAAAAAATGAAGAGATCAATGTGGGTTGAGATAGTTGATACAAAGTTTCATGTGGTTGTTGAGATCAGAGAGCCTTGGAAAAAAGCGGGGTTGAGCAGGAGGTAGGCAGGGAGGGACAGTTCGTGGCAGAAGTGACATGTGATATCTGGGAGACATAGATAGCACCTACTTGCCTGCATCGTGTTGGAGTAGGGAGAGCTAGAATCAAAACGGCCAGGCAGGGAGAGCTTGCCTTCCACGTTGAGGAATATGACATTGGATGATTTTAATTGTAAGGATGTCTTACTACAGATGCTCCAGGGACAAAAAAAGTCTCAACTTATGCAAAGTAGACCTTGGAAAAAATGTTGCATACCATGCACCAACAAAGTTTAGTGATGAGAAAGAATCCTGTGTGGAGTGGAACTACACATTGGTTTGAAGTAGGAGTGATTATCTCAAAGTGAGCCCAAGGCTTGCAAGCCCCAGCTGAGAGCTGAAAATCTGTGGATTTTCACAGCGTCAGTGCAGGTTGTTGCAGGGTTATTTTTATCATTCAACCTCCCCTTCATCTTCCCCACCCCACTTTCTTCCTTTTCTCCTTTGCATTCTGATCATGCCTGGAAGAGTTCTAGAAATGCTATCACTGTATTTGGAGAGCCACTCGCACCAGATTTGTGACTAGTTATGCATGCTTCATTAGATCTCATGTTTATGCCAAAATGGTCAAGCTGCAGGTGCTGATATGAAAGCAATATAAATGTATCTTAAAGTGTTTCCAACTAGTGCAAAATTTGAGGTAAGACAATGTAGAGTCAAAATAAGCATCATGAGAATGGGGATTTTCTGTTTTTTTAAATCAGTAGGCTGAAACAGATCAATTCACTGAACAGCAATTTATCAAAAGATCAGTTTTGTAAAAAACCAATTTGCTGAGCACCAGTTTGCCAAACTGTGATTACTGGACTAGTAATTAGCTGATTGAGTAATTCATCAAAAGACCTATTTGCTGAATGAGCAATACACTAAAAACTTCAATTCTATTAACTATGACAGCAGAATGGCGTATTTACTCATTCCATCCACAAAAGTGCAAAAAAAAATGTGGCTACTTTACTTTTCAACAAAAATCCAATCTTCCTTGTGAACACCCTCTCCCCCCCCTTTTTACCCTACTGAGCAGTATAGGCCAGGGGATCACAAATTAAGGATTTATCATTATATTCTGATTTCGTTCCCTTTTAGTTTATGCCTTTTCAGTAAATGTTTATTCTTTCACAATTCTTCACCCTCCTCCTTCTCCCTGACAAAGATGGCTTCTGGGGTCATGGCCTCTCTGTGCTCTTGTGGCAATAGCAGGGGGAGGGGAGAGGGCTCTGATCTGTGAGTGGATCCTTGTCTTTCTGTGGAAAGAATGTTCGTTGCCCATCTTGCCCCTGCTCTCTCTGCTGGCTCCCATTGCTGAAGTTTCTGGAGGACTTGTGGTCTGGTTTCTCCTGGAGTAGTTTAGCTGGTCTGCTGTTATTGACACTGCATGGTTTCCCTGAGACCTGGCTGTGAACTCCCATTTGGTTCTTGACCTGGGTCATGGTGCTGGAGACATGGTTCTCAGTCGGATGACCCGGGGAAGTTGACCAGCCAGCAACATCAACTCCTTTGTGCTCTACCACAAGCCACAGGGGAGCAGCTAGCACATTTTCATGCCACCAGGAGCTGAGAAAGTTTAGGCAGCCCCTCAACACCATGTCATCCCATAACCCTTCCAGTTTTACTCTAAAGCAGCTGCTTTGAGTTGCTAAGAGGGCCGTGCACAGAGTTAGGCCCCCTGCATTCTGCCGTGCAGGGGTCCTTAGATACTTCTGTGAAGTCTGCAGCTTTCTTCCCGGCCTATCTTCTGTGATATCAGCCTAGAAGTCAGTCAGCAAACATCTCAAGTCTTGCTTTTTCTACTTCTGTTCTCTTCCCTTCTCCATTATCTCCTGGAGGCTGAAAGAGGCCAGATTACTACTTCTTCCTGGCATGTACTTCCCTTCCCTCATACCCTTCCTCCTGAGAGGGCTTTCTCCCTCTCCTCCTCCTTTTGTAGCAGCTATAATGACAGAATGGCTCCCTGCCTGACAGCTTAATTTACTGGAGAGAAGAGAGGAAAAAAATAGATTGTCAGCTGATATTTTGAAAATTTCATTTTCATTACATTTCTTCCCTAATCTTCTTCCTCTTCACCACAGTTGGAGCTGGGGCTGCCTGCCTGCTGCGGGGAGCAAACAGGAATTACAGTTAGACTTCAGGAGGTTGCATGGGGGGTGGGTGGCCAACATGGGGTCAGGAGAGAGGAACATGTGGCCCGAGCCAGGCTGAGGAGGAACCCACACAAATTCATCGGCCATGGACTTCATGGGTCCACGCCACCAGCGCAATGGGAAGGAGCACATTGCTGAGAAAGTCCCAGGTCCCCACAAGGACTTAAGTCCAAATACCATCTTGGTGACGAGCCTGGGGAGGGGCATCTGAGAAACAGAATTTCCCTAAAAGGGCTATTGATACCGAAAAGAAATTGTTGAGGTTGAAGAGATTAAGATATCTCAGGGTGGGTGAAAATTAGAAAAATAAAAAAAGCTACATTTACCTTTCATATTGGAATTTTAGTTTGAGTAAATGTGTGGAGCTACTTGAAAAGTTTATAGCAATTCACTTTTCACAGAAGCTACCTAATGTTGTGTCCTTTTTGGAATAACATTTTCTTGGATATTTTTACTATCAGGTATTGCACAGGTCACAAATATGAAGGGTTTTTTTTTTAAATGATAGGGTTGGTTTCTTTTTTTTTTTTCTTCTGAGCAATTTTGTTTAATATTACAGAGAAACTTCTGTATGGTAAGCAAGACAGGAATTTCCAACAATGAAACAAGGTCTCTAGAACTTGCCAGTAAAACAAAGGAAGCATTTCCGGTGATAAGATGTAGGAACCCATGGATAAAATCCAACAGAGCACAGGCTGGAAAATGGGATCAGGAAATTTTATAATCCACCATCACTGTGAGTTTGCTCTGGGATGGCGCAAGCATGGCCTGTGAAAGGGGCTTAGAGGTATGATAGCTCCTGTCTGAAGAATGAGTCCTTTGGGCATGGGACTCATGTTACCTAAGCGCCCCAAAGCCAACTGTTTTTTCAACTTCTTGCCCACATAATCATGACTAGAGGTTTCAAGGAGAAGACAAGAGCAAGTACTATTTAGCTTTGACTTTTGAGCAGATGTAACACCAGCTCTTCATCCTCGGCTAAAGACAGGCCTGTATCCAAAGGCTCTGAGGTTTCCCACTTCGTCTTCTTTCTGTCATGACTTGTGGGTCCCACATCTTCCACTTCACTGTTGTTCCTTTTCCTCATTGCCTGCTTCTTCTTGGTATCACTGGTGGTCCAGTGGTTAAGACGTCACCTTCCAATGCAGGGGTTGTGGATTCGATCCCTGGTCGTGGAGCTAAGATCCCACGTGCCTCGCAGCCAAGAAACCTAATTTTATTTTCCATATCTTCATTATCTGATTCTTCGGGGCTTCTGTACTTATCTGGATCTGGAAGTATGCTTGGATCAAATCCATCATTATCATCATTACTCCAATTCAGAAAGGCTTCTTCTTCATCTTTAGCCTTTGCTTGTTTCTTACTGGCTCCTCTTCTGGCTTCCCTTTCTTTCAGTCTTTTCTCCCGATGCTTTGCCTTAATTTTCTTCCTATATTCTTCTTTGTCAAATTTGTCCTCTTCTTGAAGCCTTTCCTTTGTTTTATCTAAGTTGATACCACCAGCATCTTCCTCTTCCTCAGTATCCTTGGAGACAGACTTCTGCACTTGTGGCCACTGCTGAACCAACTCTCCTTCATCAGTAAGTGTTATTTTCTTATTTACTTTAAAATTTCTCTTCATTACTTTTTTTGCTTCTGCAACCTTGGTCACTTTTTTCTCCACACTGGATTTAGAAGGTTCTTTCTTCTGCTGGTATTGGAGGGTCTCCTGCAGAGGCGGGGGGTGGCTGTGGCTCACCGTGGGGACAAGGACACTGGCAGCAGAAGTTCTGGGAAGTACTCCTTGGTGTGAGCCCTCCCAGAGGGCTCGCCGTTAGCCCCACCAAAGAGCCCCAGGGTTGGTTTCTTTGGTTCAAAGTATTTTCCACCAGTCTCCTGGTTTTCCAAATCTACTTAATTGAGTTTCTTTCTGGAGTAGGACAGAATGAGGCAGCGTGTAGTGGTGTACAGGGAATTGTGTCTGGGGATGTTTTCCCACATTTATATGTGCCCTCTGCCTCCTATATGAGCATGTTCACACACACACACGCATGCGTGCGCACACACACGCGTCCTCACACACACGCACACACACGAGCTCGCGCACACACGCACACGCGTGTACACACACGCACGCATGCGCGCACATACACACACAACCTTTCTATTTCAACTCCTGATAGACTTGACTTTGCTTTTATTTTCCCAGGGGTGTGTTAATCTTCACATATCCAAGATAAAGGGTAAGGAAAGACTGACCATTTGTGTATCACACATTCAACACTGCTGGATTGTTGAAGTATCTGAAAGGGGAAAGAACTTGGTTATGCCTTTTACAATGTGTGAGAGTAGAGCCAAGTAGAGGAAGGTCCTTTTCTTCCACTCACAGTATTTTTCAGTTCCTGTGCTTTGCTGCCCCCTCTCAAAAAGCAGCCACTGAATAGAATATTAAAACTTCAAGGAAGTCTGAACCAAGCTGAGACTAGGAGTGACCAGAGTGGAAAATGATGCCAAAATGGGCTAAGCCATCGAGTCGAGAATCAACAAGAGTGACTCCAAAGATTATGTCTTATCTAGGAAACAGCAAAAAAAAATTTTTTTCCCAAACAAAGCACAACACTGAATTACAGTTTCACAAATTTTTATTGAATGGTACTAAGTGCAAGGCAATGTTCTGGGCATCACTTAGCAGAACTTACAGAATTGTTGGGCAACCACCAGGTATCCAATGGACAAGGTGATTCAGGGCATTGGTCCCCAACGGTCCTGGTTTCTTGGGACTGAGGGGATTCCCAGGACGTGGGACTTTCAGTGCTAAAACTGATGAAGCCCCAGGCAAACCAGGATGAGTTGGTCACCCTATTTATCAAGACAACTTTAGCTCCAATGATTAACTTCTATGATTTTAATACCAAACTTCTGCTGGATCATAATAACCTGTGATGTTTAAAGTAGATTATGAACCTGTAGATGTTTGCTTTTTGTTAAGCAGAGGTGTGTAGGAAAGAATTCTGGTCTTTGGAAAACTGGTTCTGCTGCTTTACTAGCTGAGTGATCTTAAATTAGTCATAATTAATCTCTGAATCTCATGGTATAAAATGAAAATAACCATCATACAGGTTGTGGTGAGGATTAAGAGAAATAATGCATGTGATAGTGTTTTGCATATTTTAAAGTACTATGCAGATGTGGGATATTATTTATTTGGAGACAGATTCCTGTAGCAAAATAGAATAACAGAAAACAAAAATGCTGTTTTTTCCTAGTCTTTCATGATAAAGTTTTCCCCTAACCTGTTTATAATTTAACAGAGTTAAAAATATTTGAAAATACAACGGCACACAAAGTATTATTGTACTGCCATCTTTGGGACATATTTTGAACCACAGTTTTGTGTAATTCAAGTAAATTGTTTTTCAGAAGCAATGTAGTTATGTTTTAAAATATCAGCAACAGTGAGTATGGTCACTGGTGTAGAACCTGAAGGCTTTTTAGCTACTAGATCAACTATAAGGAATTGAGTCAACAATGATTAACACCTGTCACAGAGCTATGACTATGGATGAGGCTGGTCTCCTGAAATGATTAGCTGGTAAAGCTGGAAGGGACATTAGAAGTCAGCTTTTGCAGATGCCTGCCTGTTTGCTGCCCCCAAACTCAACTTGGGAATTTAACAACAGGAAGATTTCAGCTCTGGGAGATGCCCCGTAGGAGGGGATAGGCAATCTCTGGCACAAAGAAAAGAGGACATTGACATCCAGGCTCTACATGTACCATTTGTGTATCTATATGTGAATGAATGAATGAAGGAATGAAACTTTTGTGTCAGGGCTGATTCCTTTCTGACCCTGGCTCTGTCTAGATTGAGGGTGAAAATCAGAAAATCAGCCTTAGAGACTCTTATCTTGGGAATATGAGTGCTGGCCTGAGGGGAACTTTCTGGGGCGTGATGAGAATGGTTTTATATCTTCATCTAGTGGTGATCACATTTTGGTGTATATAAACATGCAGAGTTATCAAGCAGTACACATAAGGTTTGTACATTTTTTATTTCATGTAAATCGTGGCTCAATAAGATACTGTTAATAATCTCCTTTCCCCTCCCTCAACCTTTCCACCAATTAGAATTCCATTCCGGTTTGTTAGCACCTCTTTGATAACATTCTGGTGGGGTGGTGGTAGGGGTTCAGTCAGCCTGGAGTATCTTAATTTTAGGAATCAGGAGGGGGTAGGAAATTTCTGAAGACGGCTCTTCTCCACTTTGTAACTTTACTCAGGAGTCAAGGGGTCTCAACTGCTTCAAATATCACAAAAGGAACATCTCCACCTACTCCTTGCCTGCCCCGGATGGTACAGGCTGGAGAAGAAACACAGCTGTGCTAATTTAGTCTCATATTACATTTATCGCCACAAATCTCAAGTGAGCCCTCTGAGAATCCTTGCGATCCTATTATATTTCGTGAGTAAATTTGTTTTCCTACTTCCTAAAATTATTCATACCTTAACCCTCTCTTTCTCTTCAAACAAACCACAGTCTCTCAGCTCAGACCTGGTTTCATATTTCATTGAGAAAATAGAAACAATCAGGGAAGAAATGCCTCGTCTTCCCATCACCAAGTCGATCAAACTACCTGGATTTGTATTCCATCTGTCTTTGCTCCTGTTTCAAGGCATCAGTGGTTATCAATGGGGGCTATAGGTAGAATTTAAAAAATGCGGATGCCCAGATCTCACTCCTGGACATTCTGAACTAATTAATCCGGTATGGGACATCTATTTTTTTTTTTTTTAATTCTCAAGGGATTCTAATATATAGGTGGAATTTAGAACCAAGAATTTAGAATGTCTGAGCTCCTATAAGTTGGCAACTCCTCTGCTTACACAGTGGCTCCCCCTCTCTCTCCTCTCCTCAAAATCTTGTTCTTTCACTGATCTCCCCTTTTTCCTACATGATCTATTTTTCTCTCTGCTAGAAAAATCCTATCAGCATATTAACAGACCCTAACATCTTCTGTCTTAAACACAACTCCTCCTCGACTCCACATTTCCCTCTAGCTGCTCCCTTTACAGCAAAACTCCTTCACATAGTCGTTTGCATTAGTGCTCTCCATTCTATAACCTTCAATTTTCTCATTAACCTACTTTTGTTTCTATCATTCAGTGTTGAAAGCATCAACATCCTACATGTTGGCAAGTTCAGTGATTTAATTTTCAGCTTTGTCTTATTTCACTTTTCGGCCACATTTAGCACAATAGATTTTTCTCAAACACGCTTTCACTAGGGGTGGAGTTGTCAGTCTCAGATGGGTCCTGCACACCCATTACAGTCCTCTTCCTTCTTCCTTGCTGGTGCTTTTTCTCAGACTTCTTTGCTAGTTCCTCCTCTTTTCCATAAGCTTTAAACTCCAGCTGATCCTCCTGGCTCAGTGCGTGTTGTTAATCTTCTCCAGACACACTGTTTCCCAGGGTAACCTCATCCAGTTCCATATGTGCATGGTCACACATTTGTGTCTTGAACTCTCATCTCTTTTCTAAGAGCCAGGCTCATACTCAGTTGCCTCCTCAACATCTCAATTTGGGTATCAAATAAACACACAAATTCTTATTTCTCCACAGCAATCCCAATGTGTAAAAACCTGGTCTTCTAGTAAATGGCATCTGAGTTATTGACATCAGAATTTTTAGCAGCAGCCTCTTCCTTTTCCCCTCACTCCATTTCCAATTAGTAAATTCAGATACTTTCTGAGTATTGTCACTTCTCTCCATCTCCCTTGATCACCAACCTGATCCATGCCACCATGATTTCTTCCCTCAGCTATTTTATTTTGTTTATTTTATTTTTGGCTGCACTGGGTCTTCGTTGCTGCAAGCAAGCTGTCTCTAGTTGTGGAGAGCAGGGCCTACTCTTCATTGCGGTGCGTGGGCTTCTCATTGCGGTGGCTTCTCTTGTTGCAGAGCATGGGCTCTAGGGCGTGTGGGCTTCAGTAGTTGTGGTACGTGGGCTCTAGAACGCAGGCTCAGTAGTTGTGGCTCACAGGCTTACTTGCTCTGAGGCATGTGGGATCTTCCAGGACCAGGGCTCGAACCCATCTCCCCTGCATTGGCAGGCGGATTCTTAACCACTGTGCCACCAGGGAAGTCCCCCTCAGCTATTTTAATACTCTCATAACTTGTCTCTGCTGCCACTCTTACTTTACAGTCTATTCTCACACAGCAGCCAATGGATCTTTAAAATGTAAATCAGATCATGTTGCTCCCAAACTGAGCCATTCCCCTGTCACCACCCCCAAGAGCTGCCCATAACCCTTGGAATCAAATCCACACTCCTTAACACAACCTACAAAGCTTCCCATTCCCTACCATTCCCACCATTTTCCTTTTCATTCACTCTGCTGCAGCCACATGGATTTGTATCTGTCCCTCAAAAGGCCAACCTTATTTCTGCCTCAGAGTCATTACTCTTGTTTGTCCCTTTGCCTGGCAAGTTCTTCCTCAAGATCCTTGTATGTCTGGCTCTTTTCACATTGTCCTGAAATCTGCCTCAATGTCGTCTCCTGGATAAAGCCTTCCTTAGTCACCCACCTGAGGATAGAGGGAGAGGATTTATTTATGTTGTTCACTGCTGTATTCTCTAAGGCCTGGCACAAAGGAGGCTCTCCGAGAATATTTGTTGAAGAAATGTATGTTTGGTGCTGCCTTTAGCATGAAAGCCTCAGTGTGTCTGTATCAACTATAGGATATAAGATACAAGGTAACTATATCTGTAGGGAACAGATGGTTGATTTGAAGAGAGTTTAATAAAAGGACTTATAAAGTGTGGACAAGGTATAGGGAAAACACAAGAGATGGTGTGGTACCCCAGGGCTACTGGCAGTGAGATAGCGTTACCACCCCTATGGAGCTGTGTGGTCAACGTCATCTGTTAGGAGTTGAGACGTTCAGTCAAGGGTTGTAGCCAGCCCACTGTGCCTCTGCACGGACAGGGTCAGGGTGATATATACCCTGACTTCATTCTCTTTTCCCTCCTTCCTCACTCCTGCCAGGGCTCCCCTTTGACAGAACACATTTTGAAGCCAAAGACCAAGGGAGCCCATTGATGGAATTCACATGGGTCATCCTCTGGGGGCACAGGGCGGGCTGGACAAGAATTGAGATCGATGGAGTTACAAAGTAGCTCTTTTCCCTCATTAAGGATGTTGACTCTAATCATTTAAATGCTTGCTTATTGTTAACAACACACTATTCTTCTCATGGCTGCCCTTTGAATGGTGAGCTGCTTGAAAGCCTGCACTGCTCAGTCAGGGATGGTCTGCACAAAGGGTGTGGGGAAGTTATCAAGATACCCTTTAGAATGGCAGTGCTTTTCCCAACTGCTTGGCAAAGTTCTATCAGTGGCCTGGTACATTTGAATAGAATTTTACAATTTACAGATAGTTTTGGAGACCAGCAGGACAGATATTATTGTCTTGACATGACAGATAAAGAAATAATGGACAGAGCTCGGTGACTTGGTGCTACACAGCAGGTGGAGCTGGGGTTGAAACCCAGAACTTTTTTTTTTAATTTTAATTTTATATTGGATATAGTTGATTAACAATATTGTATTAGTTTCAGGTGTACAACAAAGTGATTCAGTTATACTTTTACATGTATCTATTCTTTTTCAAATTCTTTTCCCATTTAGGTTATTACAGAATATTGAGCAGAGTTCCCTGTGCTATACAGTAGGTCCTTGTTGGCTATCTCTTTTAAATATAGCCGTGTGTACATGTCAATCCCAAACTCCCAATCTATCCCTCCCCTCCCACCCCATAACCATAAGTTTGTTCTCTAAATCTGTGAGTCTGTTTCTGTTTTGTAAATAAGTTCATTTGTATCATTTTTTTAAGATTCTGCATATAAACGATATCATATGATATTTGTCTTTCTCTGTCTGACTTATTTAGTATGATAATCACCAGGTCCATCCATGTTGCTGCAAATGGCATTATTTCATTCTTTTTTATGGCTGAGTAACATTCTATTGCATAAATATACCACATGTTTATCCATTTATCTGTCAATGGTCACTTAGGTTGGTTCCATATGTTGGCTATTGTAAATAGTGCTGCTATGAGCATTGGCGTGCATGTGTCTTTTCTAATTATGGTTTTCTCCAGATATATCCCCAAGAGTGGGATTGCTGGATCTTATGGTAACTCTAGTTTTTTAAGGAACCTCCATATTGTTCTCCATGGTGGCTGCACTAATTTACATTCCCACCAACAGTGTAGGAGGGTTCCCTTTCCTCCACACCCTCTCCAGCATTTATTATTTGTAGACCTTTTGATGATGGCCATTATGATTGGTGTGAGGTGATACCTCACTCTAGTTTTGATTTGCATTTCTGTAATAATTAGCGATATTGAGCAACTTTTCATGTGCCTGTTGGCCAGCTGTATGTCTTCTTTGGAGAAATGTCTATTTAGGTCTTCTGCCCATTTTTTGATTGATTGTTTATTTGATATTGAGCTATATGAGCTGTTTTGTATATTTTGGAAATGAATCCCTTGTTGGTTGCCTCATTTGCAAATATTTTCTCCCATTCCGTAGGTTGTTTTTTGTGTGTGTGTGTGTGTATGGCTTCCTTTGCTGTGCAAAAGCTTTTGAGTTTAATTAGGTCCCATTTGTTTATTTTTGCTTTTATTTCCATTACTCTAGGAGGTGGATCCAAAAAAATATTGCTGTGATTTATGTCAAAGAGTGTTCTGCCTATGTTTTCCTCTAAGAGTTTAATAGTATCTGGTCTTACATTTAGGTCTTTAATCCATTTTGAGTTTATTTTTACATATGGTGTTAGAGAATGTTCTAATTTCTTTTTTTAAAATTTTTGACCTGTAGCTCAGTGCTCTCTACCATAACATGCTGCTTCTCTTAGGGGGTCATTTTTGTGTGTTTTGACAAGTTGTCTTCAAGATTCTATTCTGTAAAGTAATTTAGGGCATGGTTGCCTATTAAACCATTATCACTTTTTAGATAGTACAAGGAAATGACAAGGAAAATTCCCCCAAGAACTTGGGAATGAAGTTGCCCTCTAAGAATTAAACTGACATTAGCTCATTATAAATTACAGCACAAAGATGCAACGTCACCTTAAAGAGGCAGAATTATTCCCAGGTCTACCAGTCTCAATTATGACTCAATTGAAGGTATTACCACTTATGAAGGAGAAGTTATAAGTCAGAGTTGAGGTTGATCATCCTTCTATGATTAAGAAAATGAGAGTCACAGAAGTGAAAAACCAAGTGTTGGCAGAGCCCAGCCATGCCTGTCCTGGGAGAAGGATGTCTCATTCTGAACCTAGTCCTGGTGGCAGAAAACAGTTCTTTTTCTGGAGATGGGTAGATCAGGTATTCAAGTTACAACTAACATTCCTTATTCTGACTCTGTGCTCACAGCACAACTATCTGATTATAATTTGGTTTCCCATGAAGTATGATTACAGGGAGAGAACATCTTGACCAGAAAACCTACATTATCTATTAGCGTTAGCAATTGCATTTCTCATTACAAATAAATCAACTGGCTTTCTGCTTTATGTATCAATTCTTGTGAGCTTACTGTGATTCTTAATGTGTTAATATGATTCTCTTAAAACTTTGCTGACAATCAGTTTTCAAATTTGCAAGATGGAGAGCTAGAACCCCAGATTGAGGTAAATTCAGCAAAGAAATGAGTGACACTTTAGCAGATTTTCTAAAGTTATGTATAGTAGGTATAATATAATACAGTAAAATACACTGGTTTTTTTGGTGAGTATTTCTGAATTTCGACAAAACATACATAGTCAGGTAACCACCGCAACCAAGATGTAGAACATTTCACTTACCCCCAAGGTCTCCTAATGCTCTTGCATAAATCAATTGCCTCCTTTATCCGCCAGCACCCAGAGACTACTGATCCCTTTTTTGTCCCTATACTTTTGCCTTCTCCAGAATGTCATAGGAATAGAAGCATTGAGTATCCATTTGAATCTGACTTCTTTCACTTAGCATAATGCATTTGAGATTTATCCATATTGTGGTACGTACCATTCATTTTTACTTTTCATTTTTTTTGAGATGTAATGGACATGTAACATTGTATTAGTATTAGGTGTACAATGGACATTTAGTTGTTTCCAGTTTTTGGCTTTATAGATCAGAGCCATTATAAGCATTCACATACATAAGTTTTTGAGTGAACATGTTTTCACTTGGGTAAATACTTCAGAATAGGGTTAATGGGATGGTAAGTGTATGACTTAACTTGATAAGAAAGTGTCATACTATTCTCCAAAGTGGAGGTATCATTTTGCATTCCCATCAGCAATGCATAGAGTTCCAGATGCTCCACATCCTTGGAAGCACTTTGTATTGACATGATTGTTTTTCTCTACTACCCTGCCCCCCATCTTATAGGTATATAGTGTGATCACATTGTGGTTTTATTTTGCATTTTCTCAATGACTGAGCATTACTTTTTGTATGTTTATTAGCCATCTGTATATCTACTTGGATGAAATGTTTCATCAGTCTTTTGCTTATTTTTTTAAAATGGGTTGTTTGGTTTTCTTTTTTTTTTTTATTGAATTTCAAGAGTTTTTTTAATACATTCTGGATATCAACCTTTCATCAGATGTGTATCTTACAAACACTTTCTCCCAGTCTGTGGTTTGATTTTTTATTTGTTTAACAGAGTCTTCCAAAGAACAGAAGTTTTAAATTTTGATGAATTCCAATATATCAATGTTTCTTCTATGGTTTGTGTCATATCTAAGAAATCTTTGCCTAACCCAAGTCACAAATATTTTCTCCTATTATTTTTTTCTAGAAGTTTTTATGGTTTTAGATTTTACATTTGGGTTTTAAAGTTTGAATTAATTTTTGAGTATAATGCAAGATATGGGTCATTTTTTTGCATATGGATGGCCAATTGTTCCAGCACCAATTGTTGAAAGGACTATTTCTTCTCCATTGACTTGGCTTGGCTTCTTTGCTGAAAATCAGGTGACTTGTGTGTGTGTGTGTGTGTGTGTGTGTGTGTATCCTGGATTCTCTACTCTTCCATTGATCTATGTGTCTGTCCTTTTGCCAATACTACCCTGTCTTTATTACTTTACCTGTATATTAAGTCTTTAATCAGTTAGTGTGGTTCTCCAATTTTATTTTTCTTTTTCAAAATTATTTTGGCAATTCTAGTTTCTATGCTTTTCCAAATAAATTAGAATCAAGTTAATTTATACAAAAAATTCTGCTGGGATTTTGATTTGAATTACATTTAATCTATAAATCAGTTTGGGGAGAATTGACCTTTTAATAATATTAAATCTCCCAATCTAGAAACATAGCATAGTGCTCCATTTATTTAGATCATCTTTGATTTCTTTAATCAGTTTTTGTATTTTTCAATATACAGATACTATACATATTTTGTAAGATTTACACCTAAGTGTTTCATGGTTTTGATGTTATTTCAAATGATACTTTTCAAAATTTCAATTTCCAATTGTTCATTGCTAATGTATAAAAATATGCTTGATTTAAAAAAAAATATTGACCTTGTATCCTGTGACCTAGCTAAACTCACTTATTAGATCTAGTACCTTTTTGTAGATTCTCTGCAATTTTCTACATAGACAACCATGTCATTTGCAAATAGAGATGTTTTATTTCTTCCTTTTCAATCTGTATGCCTTCAGTTTCCTTTCTTACTTTGCTTCACTGACTGGGACCACCAGTACATTTGAAAAAAATAAGACCTTTATTGAGATATAATTCACATACCATACAATTTATCCATTTAAAGTATAGAATTCAATGGCTTTTAGTGTATTCACAAAGTTGTTCAGTTATCATCACCACAGTCAATTTTAGAACTTTTTTGTCACTCTTGAAAGAAACCCCCTACCCATCAGCAGCCACTTGCCATTTCCCCTCCGACCTGCTAGCTTTAGGCAAACAGCAATCTCTTCTCTGTCTTTATAGATTTACCTATTCTGGACATTTCACATAAATGAAATCATACAATATGTGGTCTTTTGTGACTAGGTTCCTTCACTTAGCATAATGTTTTCAAATTTTATGTATATTGTAGTATGTATCAGTATTTCATTTTGTTTTACTGCCAAATAATATTTCATGATGTGGCTATACTACATTTTATTTATCCATTCATCAGTTGATCGACATTTTTTAAATACATTTTGGCTATTATGAATAATGCTGCTATGAATGTTTGTTTACAGATTTTTGTGTGGACATTTATTTTCTGTTGGGTGTATACCTAGGAGTGAAATTTCTGGGTCATATGGTAACACTATGTGTAACCTTTTGAGCAACAGCCATACTGTTTTCTAAAACAGCTGTACCATTTTACATTCCCACCAGCAATGTACTAGTGTTCCAACTTCTCACATCCTAGCCAACATTTGTTATTTTCTGTCTTATAGCTTCAGTTCAATTTTGGTAAGAGTAAATATTCTCGTCTCTTTCCTCTTCTCAGGGAGAAAGCATTCAGGCTTTTATCATTAAGTATAATGTTAACTGTAGTTTGTTTGTTTTTTTTTTTCTGTAGATACCCCTTATCCTTTTGTGGAAATTTCTCTTAATTCATAGTTTGCTAAGAGTTGTTTTTTTTAAAAATCATGAATGGATGGTGAATTTTATCACATGCTTCCCCCCCGATCTATTGAGATTATCACATGATTTTTCTTCTTTGGTTTTTTAGTATGGGGAATAACGTTGATTGATTCTTAAAAATTGAACCAGTCACATATTCCTGGGTGAATCTCCCCTTGGTCCAGCTGTATTATCTTTTTTATATATTGTATTTGATTTGGTAGTGCTTTCTTAAATAGCTTTTCTGAATTTTTGTTTTAGCAATTGATTTGAATTTTCACTAGCTCCTTTTTAGTCTCTATTTATTCCTTTTCCAGAATATCCTGTAGTTGTTTGATGGGGATGTAACATCTTTTCAAATTTCTTTGAGTATAATTAGAACTATTTCTGTTTTTTCCAGTGTCAGTGTTTCTAATTTGTTTGTTTGTTTGATGATAGTCTTTCTCTTTTTAGTTGTAAACTATTCTCAATGTCCGATGAGCCTTGTTTGTCTATTCATGGCTAACAATGAGTAGTTAAAGCTGGCTGTGAGTGGTAGTTGTTGACTAATGGCTTCATTCCAGGGTAAACGTATCAGGAACACAGCACAGTTTCTAACATTAGAATTTTGTGGCATAATAGTTTTTGAACTATTCACCTCATGGCCCTTTATCATTGTGCCAATTTTTAGTAGAACTGTTCACTGCCGTAACAATGCTCTGTTATATGTTCATGAAGCAAAACTACTCAACGTTCAGTAAGCACACGATCTTCCAGTTTATTTTCTAAGACTCTTACCTTTTATCTGAAGGTGGCTCCTGCTCTATAACAAGTCATACAATCTTCTCAGGTCAGTGACAGACTCACCATAGCAATATGTAGCAAAAGTGAAGTTTCATATGGATCAAAATTTGGAGAAGTAGGCAATTGCACCAGTGTTCTAGAAACTCATGAGTGTGCAGAAATCCCTTCTAAATCTGTGAGAAAATAGAATACAGAAGTAATTTCTGAACTAGGGGAGGGGAAGTGGGGAAGCCCTCTGTAAGTACAGAGGGCTGCTGGTGGAGGTGGAAGGGACAAGCCCAGATCAGGTGCCACAGTTGGGGTTCTGAACATTTGGGGCAACGTGAATGCTGACCCCACTCTACTCCTAACTTGGGGTGAAGATGCCTCTCTTTATCCATATGTAGAATAAATTCTGATACAGATAAGAGATAAAATAGAACCCTCAGAGATAAACAGTGCACTGTGTCTGGAGACAGAGTTTTAATAAGAGAGTAGAGGGGATTTTTAAACATGGATTTAGATTGGAACAAATCCTTTATGAGAAAGCTTCCCCGCATGATGTAGTTAATTCTTTTTTCTCTCTTCCCTGTCAGATACTTAGTGCAGTAGATGGGCTTGTGATGGCTTTTGCTCAGGCACATCATTCCACCTTACAGACGAGGTGACTGAAACATAGTGTCTTGGGATCACATAGAATGAGAAGTAAGTAAACTTCTGCAGTCATGCAAGAGCTAGAATAAAAACCATATGCTGTGAAGCCAAACTCAGAGCGCTCTCCACCAAGTCAAGTTTCCTACACTGAGTAATATAATGGAGACTTTCACCCTGCAGGGTTTTGTGGAATTTTTTTTCATATAAAAGTTTCTCTTGCAGAAGTCAGAAGGTAACAGCCGAGGCCCAGGCAATGAAACCTCGTAACTTAATAATGCTATTTTTGACATCTATATTAATTTATTGCTTTGCATTATTTTCTTCTAACATATACTGATGAAGACAGCTTAAAGAACTTGGAAAAACACATAGTTAAATCTCTTGGTCAATTTCAACCTCACTATTGATGGGAAAATGGTAATTGCCAATTAGAGAGTAAAATTCTCTTAGGAAAGCGCAGGGTGGAGAAATGATTGTTTTGTTAATTGAAAAGATATGCATTTGTTTGACATCAGATGACCAAACAGTAATATTAACAAGCTATTCATTCAAAATAGTTATTCAGGGATGGCTATGTGCCAGACACTCTCCTGTCACATAGTGATCAAAACCAGACAATAAACCCTGCCCTCATGGAGCTTACATTTTTGTCGAGGGAGATATGAGTAAACATAAGTAAGTGTTAGAAGTTGATAAGCTCTCTGGAGGATAATAAATCAAGGAAGGAAGCTGGGCAGTTCCGGGCCTCCTATTTTAAATAGGATGATCATGTAAGAGTCCAGTGAAAGGCAACCGTAGAAGATGCTGTGGGTACCTTGCCCAGATCTCCTTTCCTGGGCCATGCACTTTCCTCCAGTGGCTGCTGATGGTTCATAGAGAGCTGCCGTCAGCTGATGAGCCACCTTTCTCCAGGGGTTACTCTGCACAGTCCCCTTGCCAGGTGGCCCACACCAGTGACTGATGACGACTAGGATAAGAAGCTGAACTCCTTGCCATTAGGCAATGCAGTTCAAGCTCCAGACCCTCTCTCCCACCCCTGACAGCCTAGATTTTACCTGAGACAACATTCTTACTCAACTCTTTCCTCTTTCCTATCCTGCTTCCTTCTCTCCCTCCCAGGTTTTTCCCAAAGAGCATTTCTTCAAATGCTTTAGGAGTCCAGTGGTCGAGGGGGATGCTGGGATATCCCATCCCCCCACCGATAATCACATGTGCACAAATCCTTATTTTAGGATCTATTTCTACGAAACCTACCCTAAGACATTGGGTACTAGAAGTGGTCCTAGGAAGCTGACTCTAAGGATGGGATTACTACCAGACAGAGGGCTGTGATGTTCCTAGCCCTGATGGTAGGTGGAACAGCTGTGCCCTGGGATGTTGTAGAAGTACAATTGCTAAGACCTTCACCTCTTGTAAATTTGGACAGGATATAGGTAGGAGGGGTTGCACTGGCTCATGTGATATCCCTGGCATGGGAGAAATAGCAACTAGGAGGACTGTGGAAAAGGTACAAGAAGTCTGAAGAGGACCAAGATTCTAGAGATGCTGTGGGTCCCCACTGAGAGTTACTACTTTTACCTTCCCTACAGCAAATTAACTGTCCTTCAGGGTCCCCAGCAGAGATTTTTCTTGGGGCAGGTGGAGAGGAAATCACTAAAAGCCCAGGCTGAATTTAATCAACCATTAAGTGCATATGCACTATTATAAATTAAGCCATATTGTTATGGTTTTTTTTTTTTTTTAAGAATACTCTTTTTTTTTTTTTTTAAATTTTATTTATTTATTTATTTTTGGCTGCGTTGGGTCTTCGTTTCTGTGCGAGGGTTTTCTCTAGTTGCGGCAAGTGGGGGCCACTCTTCATCGCGGTGCGCGGGCCTCTCACTATCGCGGCCTCTCTTGTTGCGGAGCACAGGCTCCAGACACGCAGGCTCAGTAATTGTGGCTCACGGGCCTAGTTGCTCCGCGGCATGTGGGATCTTCCCAGACCAGGGCTCAAACCCGTGTCCCCTGCATTGGCACGCAGATTCTCAACCACTGCGCCACCAGGGAAGCCCTTGTTATGGGTTTTTATCTAACAATGAGAACATAGACAACAGAGCTCTATTATTCACTATATAATATTATTACTTAGCAGCTGTGAACCTGGGGTAGAGTCCAATTCCATGTCCTCAGATGACCTTTTAGAATCAGCCTTCTCTACCTCTAGTAGACCTCCCTCATCTATAGCACTATATGTTCTCATTTTATAATATTTACTTTAATCCTTGAGTGGTTGGGTACTTGGTGTTTAGCATAAATCCATGTCCTCAGATGGTTTTTTGAAACTTCTCTATCCCTAGAAGGCCTCACCACACTGATCTGAGCATTCTTTCTAGAGAATATCATATTTGTCCACTAAGTTGATGCCATCATGTTACATGGACTTAGTGAGCACAAAGTGCTGAGTACTCTGAATGCCTTGGTGAGTAAAACACACAAACTCCAGAGGATGGGAGATAAGCCTTCAAAGGTTAAGAGGCCCTCACATCAGTGACTTTTTAGGGGTCCAGTGGTCTGGGGGATGCTGGCATATCCCAACCCAAGTGACAACAAGTTATTGTCTCTTGCATCTCCTATCACTGAGAAAGAAATGTGAGGCTTGGTTGGCCTTGTCAAACTTTGGAGGCGGCATATTTCACCCTTGGTGGTAGACCTCTGACCCATTTATTGAGGTATGTTAAGAGTTCTAGTTTTAAGTGGGTTCCAGAGCAGGGAGGGGCTCTGCAGCGGGTTTTAAGTAGGTTCAGCACAAGCAGCCCTGTCACTTAGGCCATATCATCTGGCAGAGGCAATGGTGCTACAAATATCTGGGTATAAAAGGGTGGTAGGAAGACTCTGGCAAACTCCAATAAGAGAGTAATGGCATGGACGCTTAGGGTTCTAGAGCAATGCCATGCTATCTGCAGCAGAGAAAGATACACTATTCAAAAAAGCAGCTCCTGGAAGAAACAGAGGCTGTGAATGGGTCCAACGGCACTGGTTTTGTGGTAGACAGAATAACAGCTCCCCAAAAATGTTCACTTCCTAATCCCTGCAACCTATAAATATGTTACTTTTCTTGGCAAAAGGGAATTTGCAGATCTGATTATGTTAAAAGGATCTTGAGATGGGAAAATTATCCTGGGTTATCTGGATGAGCCTAATGTAACAACAAGGTTCCTTATAAGAGGGAGCCAGAAGAATAAGAGTCGAGGGAGGATATGTGATGATGATGACTCTGTCAGAGACAGAGACAGAGACAGAGAGAACTGAAGACGTTACGCTGTCAGCTTGAACATGGAAAAAGGGGACACGAGCAAGGAATGCCCGAGGCCTCTAGAAGCTGGAAAAGGAAAGAAAATAGATTCTCCCTTAGAGCCTCCGGAAGGAATGCAGGCCTGCTGACCCCTTGACTTTAGACCAGTGAAACTGATTTTGGACCTCCAGAATTGCAAGTGATAAATTTGTGTTGTTACCACTAAGTTTGTGGTAATGTGTTACAGCAGTAAGAAACTCATACAGGCTTTTCTCACCAAGACTAGTTTACTTACGGCCATTGTTGAATGTCCTGTTGGCAACAGAGACTGACGTTGTGCCCTTGATACAATAGCATTTCTTGGGGAGAACAACCTGCCACTTGGTGACAAGTTGTCTATATCAGCCTGACCGGGACTAACCTGGTTTCTGGATGTGGGTTTGCCATCACCATCTGCAGGGCTGCAGCCAGCACCAGTACCCATGGACTCACAGAGTGTCTGATCCACCCCTATGGGATCCTGTCAAGGAGAGGACCCCTTGCAGCAGTGAGTGCACCATACTCAGGATGCACTATATTCCTTAGCTCAAGGGTCACTATTTGGTTCTGAGTCACCAATACATAGAATATATGGGTCCAAAAATCAAGGGGTGAAAGTAGGAGTGGCCCCAGTGATCTACTGAGGAATTTGTGCTTCCTATCTGGGGGGTCTACAATCTGTGTGTCTAGAGGGTCACAGAGCAGAGTCCCACTAAACTTTAAGCTACCACTGCTACCTGGTCACTTTAGGTTCCTCATGCCAGAAAACTATAAGACAAATAAAAGAGTTACTACACTGACAGAGGTTATTGGCCCTGATCATCGTGAGGAAGGAGGACTGCTGCCACATAATGAGGGCGCAGAGGAATATGTTTGGCACTTAGGTGACTGGGTACCTCATGGTATGCTTATGGGTTTTTCAGGTTTCACTGTAAATGGGCAAATGCAGCAACCATACTCTACTGAAAGGCATGATAAGCAGGGTATCAGACACCTAGGAGCGAGGGTCTGGGTCGTAATACCAGGCAACTCAGCAGTGCCAGACTAGGATGAAGGGAATCTAGAATGGGTAGTAGAGAAGAGAGAGGATGAGTATCGGCTATATATAGTCTTGGGACCAACTGCATAGCAGGGGCTGTGCTTTGTCTCTCTTTTTGTGTATGTGAGTTGCGATAACAGAGTCCAGAAGAAGCTATGCCTGGATGGAGTAGATCAATGTGAGAAGCAAGTGGATCTGAGCAGTGCTGGGGGTGACCTGTAGTAGGTGCTGTGGTGCTGCCCATGTTTGTTTTACTCAACCACGGCATCCATTGCTCAGCTACTGTGAATGTTGGCTGCTAATGGCAGCAGGCACTTTTACACCTAGATTTGTTCATTCAGTACTACAATAGTTTTATTCTTTCATCTGGTTGTATGTAGCTGTAATGGAGTTCATTTATTTTTATTGCTGTATAGTATTATACAATTTACTTTTTCATTCTTTTGTTGATGAATTCTTTTGCTGAATTGTTTATGGGTTTTGCCTATTACAGGTAATGCCACTATGGATATTCTTTTAACTGTCTTTGAATACACACACATATATTTCTAAGTCTCCACCTAGGAGTGAAACTATTGGATCACAGGGTACATGTATGTTGTATGATAGCAGGTAATGTTAAACGGTTTTCTGTACATGCTTTGTGTTCTGTTAGGAGCTATTTCACAACTCTGTGGGTATGAAGATATTCTCCTATATTATCTTCTGGAAGCTTTATTGTATTACCTTTTACTTTTAGATCAACAATCAACTTGGAATGAGGCAAGGGTGAAGTTTAATTCTTTTTTGCAAATGGAAATCAATTGACCATTTGATTTAAAATCACTATTTATTTCAAAGATTTCCCTTTGTCTGCTAGTCTGCAACACAGTATCATGCAGTGTTTGATTCATTTGATTTTTCTCATAAAAGAGCTTTGATTCTAAGCAAGTAATTGGACAGTCATTTGGTTGAACCTTTTGTGATATTGATATATTGTTTCCATTTTACTCTCAGGAAACTGAGGCTTACAGAAGTTGACTAATTTAGTGAAAAAGTTCTTCTATACAAAGATTCACATTATTAATGCCTTAAATGAGATAGAAGTTATTAATTAATTAGTTAAGCAGATAGCAGTATGAGATAGGTAATCTCTGCTAAGGCTCTTCTGTCATCTTTGTGTGGTGTCTGACTCTGGGTCCAAGACAGTTGTTTCAGCTCCCACCCTCATGTTCTCCTCGCAGCCTAGTGGGAAGGGAGGAAGAACATGGAAACGCATGCCCCTTATTTTAGGGATGTTACCTGGAAACTGCGCAATTTCACTCATAAGCTATTGGCCAAAATTCAGTTATATTGCCACACCTACAACCAAGGGAGCCTGGGAAATGGAGTATTTACTTTAGGTGGCCAGTGTCTCCCTGAAATTTGGGATCTCTGTTACTAAAGGAAAAAAGGAGAGAACAGATTTTGGAACCGCTAGCCATAGCTGTGTACTTTGTTGCAGCCCATCTGAGATTCAGACAAAAGTCTGTGTAACTCCAGACTATACTGCGCAATCCCTGACAACTAGCTGGACTCAATAGTTTGAGTTTTGAAAAACTTCTTGGGATATATTCCTGTCAGAATTTAATTCCTAGATGTCTCTCCAGATGTGTGTACCATCTCCTTTTATTAGAAAATAAAATTATTTAACTCAATGTATTTTTTTTTTATGTCGTAACTATCAGGAAAACTGAGCGCAATTTAGAGACATATTGCTATTGTTAGTGAAAGTTTCCAAAGCCTGTTTTAATCCTTCCTCCACTGACTTCACTTTCACTTAATTCTTTCTTCCCTCCCTCTATCCCTCCCTTCTTTCTTTCCTTTCTTCTTCTTTCTTTCCTCTCCCCAGCCTCTCCTTTGTCTGTCTGTTTTGCATCTTCTCTCTTCAAAAGTTACGGTGCTCTGGTGTTTCCTCTCCATATCTCCACTGCCGTCATTTTGATGACAACAAATATGTCAAGGGGGTGGGGTGAGGGGGTGGGTAGGATCTGGGCAAATGGTGAATCACAATGTCTCTTTCACTTTTTCATTCTTTTTTTTTAAACTTTTATTATTAGTTTTTATTACACAAGTAATACATATTCATTGTAGAAAAATTAGAAAACACAGAAAAGCAAAAAGAAAAAATAATCACCCATAATCCCACTACCCATAAATAACTACTATTAACATTTTAGTGTATGTCCTTCTAGCTTTCTTATGCATATATATACATACATAGATATATTTATATATATTTTTCTTTTTTACAAATATTGTGTCATACTATACATACTGTTTTATAACATGTTTTTCATTTAATATATATTGTGAACATTGTTATTTATTCCCTGAAAAAAATTATACAGGTACTACATGCTCATTGTGGAAAAACCAGAAATTACAGATATGCAAAAAATATATATATATAATTGCTCCAAATCTCACCTCCCAGAGATAAATGCTGTTAACATTTTAGCAAATATCTTTTCAGACTCTTTAATGCACACGTATATATGTATATTTTAAATATGGGATGATACTGTAGATATTCTTCTGTAGCTTTTTTCATTTAACAATATAGTTCATTTCAATAAATATATATATGTTGCTTATTCTTAATTGGTGCACAGTATTCCACTGAAAGGATATACCATATTTAACCAACCGTATACTGTGGGCTTATTTACATTTTTTCCTCATTCTTCCAAATAAGCATTCTTTCTTGCATATTTTTTTTGAATAATGAATGAATATATCTTAGCTCATTTTTTCTGCTCTTTTTAAGGAGAATTTCCCTACATTGGAATTACTTGGTAGAGGTGAAAACTATATTGCCAAATTATTTTCCAGAAAGTGGAATCAATTTACATACTTGTTGGCTCTGTAAGAGGATGTTCACTTCCAGACTTCCTTGCTGTCCCTGGAAACATTCATTCTTTATATTCTTGCCTTTCTGATACATGGAAAAGAGTATATCATAATAATTTGCATTTTTGATCACTAGTATGTTCAAATATTTTCATATTATTAGTGCATTATTCTAATTTATGGTACATCACCAGTTTGTGTGCTTGGCTCAATTTTCTACTGGAAAGTTTGATTCTTTTTGAGTCATAAAATGTCATTTATTCATGTATTCATTATCCACTCATTTCATAAATAATGTTTTCAGTATTTGCTTTTGTGTTTAGCATTGTGCTGAGGATATATGAATAAGCAAAATAGACATGGTTGCTGCCTTCTGGAACTTCCAGTTTAGTGGAGATAGACAATTCAACAAGAAATAATGAAAAAAGTGTAATAAGGGAAATGAAAGAATAAAATGGGAACACTTGGCTGGGGAAGGAGCTGTAGATCATGGAAACTTCCCAAAGGTGGTGGAATTTAAGCTCTTGATACATATTATTAGACATCTGTACTCTTTGTTGCATATATTTAAAATTTGGCTTTCTCTTAATCTGGTTTGTTTGTTTGTTTGTTTGTTTTACTCTATAGGAGTTTTGCATTTTTAATTGGTCAAATCCACCCGTCTTTTCCTTTGGGGTTTCTTCCTTTGCTATCATGCTTAGAAAGGCTTTTTCACCCCCACACACTAAAATTACATATATATTCATCAACACTGCCAGTTTATTTATGTGCTTTAATATTTAATTTAAATACTTCACTTAGAATTTATTTTGATGACAGTTATGAGGTATAGATCTAATATATCCCTCAACAGATGACTAACCATTTATCCCAATATAACTTAATAATCCAACTTTTTCTCACAGATTTGAAATGTCATCTTTTTAATGTTCTCAATTCTTCTATGTTCTTGGGTTTATTTCTGGACTTTATATTTAATATTAGTGGTTTATCCTGGACCGTTTTTCATCCTTTCTATAGTAACCTGAAAGTTGAGCATTTTGTATTTGGTGATGTTCTAGAATACAGAGAAATGGTAGACATTGCTAAGGTATGTGTGTGGGTAGGTGGGAAGTTATTATGGATGGATATCTTTAATTCTTTCGATTTTGAGACTTCCAGAGTCTGAAATTCCACATGGGAACATTGTTAATCTGGCCCATTTGTTGGCTGTCTAAAATCAGTTAGATGCTTTTATGCTCTGTATAATTTTAGCTTCCAGTAGGTGGCAGCACTGCCAAACAGTAAGTATCCAAACTTGCAGGAGCACCGAGGAACAAAATGATCTGGCAGGATTTTAGAATTCCCCCAAGAGCTTTCATTAGAGGAGGCATCAGGGCTCTGCTACTTTTAAAGTCATCTTTGTACCCTTGAACAATGGCACAATCAGAAGTGTGTGCTGAATCTGTTCCTAGACGTGTGCAAAACATTAGTGGATGGATTTTTTTAAAGCGGCACCTTGGCCTTGTGGGCATTTCTTCATATACCTCATCCAAAAGTGCCTTTGGGCCCAGCCAATGACTGATTTAAAGCCTGGAAATGTGGTTTTAAACAATGTGATTGTGGCGGGATTCAGGTGATTTTTATTTTCTTTATACTTGGTGGTGTTTTTCAGATTTTCCACAAAGAACATGTATTGTCTCTGTAATCTGAAAAAAAAAAAAAAAAGATCAACACAGGATATGAAAAATATGGTGGTAAAATGGGTGATTGTGTGCCAGAAAAAAACTTTACATTCTTTTTTGTTTCAAGAATATGCATACATGCAACAAAACGAGTTCAATGGGCTCTCTTTATCCCTAGAGATCAGCTCAGTGTTATTGCTAATCTGAAAGAAAATTACCAGCAGGAAGCTGAGACAGTTATCTCATGGAACTACACCTGAGAAAGTCCTTTGGTAGGTGACAGGGGAGTAGGGTCCGCTCCTAACAAGATACATTGGCATACCTAATGGGAGATGGTGAATTACCCATTGCAGCTCTGAACCAGGATAGGTTATTGGGACTTTGAGTGCTAAATGTAATTTTAGGACTTGCTATAGTGAAAGAAGATCTATAAATCTTGGAGTATGTCCACGGGAACTACAAAATTGATCCAAGGCCGGGAAACAGGCACTATGAATAAAAGATAAGGTGGCTGAATTTATTTACCTTAGATATGGAAAGCCTAGCTAGGGAAATTAGACAAATCCCCATCTCCATGAATAGCTACTATAGCCCTCCCCAGACATGGAGGTGAGACCTGAATTTATTAACAGTCTTCAGTTGTACAAAGGACAATTGCACGGAAGGTGTTACTTTCACACTGAGGCTAAGGCAAGAGTGAGCACAAATTAACCAAGCAGACGTGATTTAGGTCACGCATTTAGAAGAAGGTGCTGAACACCAAGGCTGGGCTTATCTGTTAATAACTCTGCATGTATTTTTTTTAGTAGGAACTAGATTGAAGCTAAGGGTTCAGTATAGTGGAAGGTGGGAGAGGGCAGAGATGGGAGCTGAGAGCGTGCCAGATTGGGCTCCTTCATAATTTCTAAAACAATGGACCTGAAGTGAATTAAACTTCACGGGATGAAAATGAACGGCATTCAGGAAAGTATATTAAACTTGAATCAAACCTGATTTATGAAAATCAGGGTTTGAGGACCAGGTAAATTTGGGAGTGGTTACCTGCTTTGCAAAGGAGCAGTCACCGTAGGAGTTTTTAAATAGCATATTCCCACACTGTACTACAAGTATTTGATTTAGAAAATTGTGATTTTTCTCGTATAACTTTCAAGGGTACATCTTGATATGAAGCTAGTCATACCTATAGCCATGCATCAATTGCCAACTCACTGGAATACATCTCTGGACTCCAAGAATAAGGCCAACAACCAGCTGGTGTGATCTAAATAGAGGTATGCATCGCCTTTTGAGATCTCTTCCAACTCTTTAATCCTTTCACTTTCAATCAAAACAACTAGAAGACAATTTCAAGGATAATTTCCATAACATCAGATATTAGGTTGAACTATATGAAGCTGCCATTTTTTAGGTCAAAAACAGTCAAATATCAGCAATTTCATATAATTCAACCTAATATGATAATTATTCCATTAGTTTGTCTGTACCTCTCTTGCCCTTCACTAAAGCTAAAAGCTTGAGTATATTTACTTTTCAGGTCAAAATACTGGTGGACTTATAAATGCCTGTGCACATAAATACTGAGAAATTATAGGGTTGGGATTAAAGATGCATCTTGGATAAACCATGTATATAGCTCATCCTTTTATTGTGCTGGTCTCTGGTGCCTCTTGTCTGACTTGAGGAATTTCAGACTATGGAAAACAAGAAAAGAAGTCCAAAGGCTTCATCTTTCAACCCATGGGAAATTCTGTCTGGGACATGGGCCAAAGGAAGAACAAGAGAAAATATAACAAAATCTGTATCATGTTACAAGTTTAGTGGAGGAAGAGCACAGCAGAGCTGTGAGCAGAAAAACAAAGCGTGTGGCTTCCTCCTTTCTAAAATAGAGTATTGCTTAATGTGTCCTGCTTTTAAGATTCCAAGCATAAGACAAGACACCAAGTACACGTTGGAAAAGTCCTATCTGCATAGTCATCTAAAATGAGACAAGCTTAGCTTAACTAAAAACATTTTATTAACAATGTAAAATGTTAAGTATTTTTACGATCTGAGCTAATTCCAGCATGCCCTATAAGATTTAACACTATGCTGATGTGCAGACATCATGCTTCAAATTTCAATTAGAACAAAATATGATAATACTCAATTTTACATTTGAGGGTAATTGTATATGTTACTACACCATTTCCTAACTGGATTACTTCATTCTCCAAGAAGCTGAAAAAGACACCATTGGATTGAAAGGAAATTAGTTGCCCATATGCATTGTAGGCAGCTATTAGGATTATTGTGTATTTACAAAATTTAAATACTTTTCATATATGGTTTTTGTTGCATTATAAATTAAGATATTTTTACGTTGAAGCTCTTAGGTTCTGACAGAGTGGAAGACTAAACGTAAATGAGTGCAGAGAAAGCAATAGGTTGAGGTGGTGTACGTTTGATTATAATATTATTCCTAATATTGGTTGGATTTTGAACAGTTTTGCAGTTTTAAATAGATTTCTATATTTAAAGACTCTCATATGTGATCATTTGTTGACATGAGATCAGCAAGAGCTATAGATATACTATTATACACGAAATAATTTTTCTCTGTGTAATACTTAAAAAACCTTTAAATAATTTAAAAATCATAATTCTTGCATCTGTCATGGTGTGGTTTGGAGCAGACATGCACAATGTCAGCTTTAAAAATCCTTTTAAAAACAGCCTGCTTTTCGAATCTGTCTTTTTTTTTTCTTCTTGACAGCAGCTGCTTTCAAATGTAAAATCATTTCTAAGGGCAGCGGGAGGTGGATAAAAGTAATAAGGAAGCATAGAAAACATAGTCAAAAACCAATAACTGTGGTTCAGCTGTCTGGAGGTCCTCGGGTTCAGTGATATTTTCAGGTCTTCCTAGTGGTGGTTTCCAGGAGGAATCACCTAGCTTGAGACGAGACAGCACAGCCCAAAGAACCTTCTCTTCCGTCTTCTAACCAGGGGGTAGGGAGTTAGATTTAGAAGGCTGCTGTCATCTGTGATGGGATAGAATGTACATATGAGTGAGGTACAGACAAAACAACGTGTTTTTTATGAATTGGCCTTAAAAATCCACCATCCTTCGAATCCAACTTTCTCAGCCTTGGCACCATTGACATTTTGGACCAGATCATTCTTTATTGTTGGGGGCTGTCCTGAGCATTGTAGGATGTTTAGCAGCGTCCCTGGCCTCTACTCACTAGATGCCAGTAGCACTCCCCTACCAGTTGTGACAACCGAAAATGTCCCCAGATATGGCCAAATGTTCCTGGGGTGGCGGTGAGGGTGAAGCAAAGAGCCCACAGTTGAGAACCACTGCTTAGAGTTAAATCTAAACTGCTTAGAGGCAGTTTTTCACTTGGGAGATGTATACTTCTTTGAAAAAGCCCATGCTTTGGAGTAAAGCTGGCTTCTTTCCTACACTTTACCACTTACTAGTCCTGTGACTTTGAAAGTGTCACTTAAGCTCGTTAGGCTTCATTTTCCCCATATGTAAAATAAGGCTCAGTAATACATACCCTAGGTGAGAATTAAATGAAATAATCTATTAAAAACATTTAGCTTGGGTGGGGACATTGGTGCCTAGCATGGAGGAAACGCTCAGTAAATATAGCTATTATTAACTATTTTCCTTTACATAGGACCTTGTCTTACCTCCATTCACCTACTTTATGCCTCGGGAAGAAGCTTCAACTATTTCTTATTGAGTCTTTCCCTAGCACTTCCTATAGATATCTGCACACAAGGGCATTCAGAGAAGATTGTCAGCTGTTGAATTCACAAGTGGTGGTTTGAAAATTTTAATATGATGACAAGTAGAGAAAGAAATAAACCAGTAAACCAAATACAGTTTAATGAGCTGGGTTTTTGGGAAATAGTGCAGTTCGACAGAGACTGTGGGTAGAAACAGCCTGTTGGAGCGGAACTGGCCAATGTGGGTTGCAGAGGCTGGAGAAGGACCACAGGGAAATAATCTGGAAATTGCTAGCTGGGGCAGCGCTAAGATATGGTCAGAATGGAACTAGGGGCAACAAAATGGCTGGTTGGCTGGCAACTCTTATATACCTAAGCTTTGCTGGGATTCGTTGCACTGCCCTCCCAGAGCAGAGCTAAAATGTTCCCTCCTTTCCCTATCCTAATGTTGAAGATGCAGGACCTTGAAAAAGAGCCCAGAATCAGGAGTTAGATGAAGTGATTGATATAGTGAAGAATTGTGCCACACTTCAATAAAACTGGCTTGTAGATGAGGGTTGGTTTTCTTGATTACTGAGAGCCTAGACGCTCAGGAAACTATCAGGAACAAATGAGTCTTGGCTTTCTGGTCCTCTTACATAAATTGTCATCCAAGTGCCCTGGCTTTCCCTCCCCATCCCCCAAGGCTCCCATGTGTCATATTTATTTGTAAATTAGCATCACCCACTGAGTTGACAGTGTTCCTTGGAATGCTGCACTATGTTACACACGTAGATGAAACTAGAGTAGCAAGTCAGAGCCAGGGAAGAAAACAGGTGCCCCAGCTGGGCACATCAGATTAATCAAACACAGCCTTCCCCCCCCCCAGGCTCCCCAGATTAAAATCCTCTCTTAATACTCACACTCTGCTGATGTGGAGAAAAACAGGACTCTGTCTTTTTCACAGTGAAAAATAATTCACTATAATCTGGATGTCAACATTTTGAGGCAAAAAAATAGGACATCTCTCTTTTACAGTTAAACTTGCCCCAAATAGTTAAGATGCTGAAAGCAATGTCAAATCCTATATATAAGCCTGATTTCTCAGAAGAATAACTGAGATGAATCATAATATATTTGGAGCAGATAGAAATGATAACCATACTCTCTCATCATTTTTAGGACTCTTACTTCTTTAACCACCAAATGACCAGTGAACTTAACCTAATTGGATATGACCAAGATACAGCAGACCCTGAAGGGTAAAGAATTTTATTTTTTGGTATCTCTTTGAATACTGACTACACTTCCCAAAACTCAGGTTCAACTGGAAGTTAGTGCTTCCTTGGAACAGAATCACCAAAACTATGAAGATACTAATAGGAAAGAAAAATCTTATTTCTATTTCTATGAGATTTGGAGATCTATTTCCTGAATTCCCATTTATTTCCTGAATTCCGTATATGCTTGCCTTTCTTCAGTCATTTAAGAGACTTGGGAGTGACCTCACTGGTATTTATATATTATACAATAAAATGCAATTCTGATGTGTATTGTTCCCACTACATGAGGAAATGTCTACATACGTTGGTATGTTGTATTTACAAAGAAAGTGTGCACGTGTGTGCTGTGGTGGTATATTTGCTCTCATTCTCTCTTTTTTAGATATTAAAAGCACACAGGTATTATGAGATTTGTATCAAGACTGACCCTTGTATCTGTGCATTCATTACAGTGAATCAAAAAACATTTGTGCTATTGAAATTCTCCTCATTCAGTCTTCTTTTCATATATATATATATATATATATATATATATATAAAACATTCACTTGTGAGTGCTATATACACACATGCACACACACATACGTATATAGCATTCATAAGTGAATAGGAAGTGTTAGGATTGATGAGAAAGTGCTCAGATGTTAAGCGAAGGACAGACTGCCTATTAAGGACGACTGCTGGTTTGGGGCACCTTAGTTGAGCATTGGTGACACCTTTGCCTAGCCTGGAGCTTGTCTGATCATCACCTAGGGCTGAGGTGACACAAAAGCTCAAAAATTCTTGGCAGAAATTCAGAGCAGCTTTCTACACTCTAGGAGGCTGACACCTGCAGTAAATGCAGAAATTCACTGAGCAGTAAGTCTGCCTGGAATGGCTTGAAGTCAATTCAAAGCTAAGGAAAGATGTCTTCCCACATACTGAAATCCTGTCTCTGAAGTGAGGGGCTGTCAACAGAATGTGAGCAAAATGGGATGTTTCCCCACTCATTCTAAACTTTCTGCGCTAATCCATCTGAACTTGCTGGGAAATCTTTGATTTTTATTGGAAATGTTTGAGACTTTTATGGTATCTTTTCTCCAAAGTGCATACCCTCAGAGAACTGTAACTTAGGAGAGTTTTAAATGTGAAAATAAAAAGTGAGAAAGGGAAGAGGAGGCAGGAAAGCATAGCAGAAAGTGAAAGAAAAGGAGAGTAGGGTATTCAGCCATCAGTAAATTCAAACCCCAGTCATTTAATGTTTAATTCTTGGATGTTCAATGTTTAATCCCTACTAAAGCCAGGGATGCTGGAGTCCCCCAAGGTACAGTAATACCATTTCTCTATTGATCAAATTTCTTTTGCCAATAAAAGATTTTTTACATAAATGATACGTTAAGAAACAGAAGGACATGAACATGAGAAGTTTTCAAATAATAAACTGAGTGTTTGAGTTTAAAGCTATGTTCTCTAAGTCAAGAGGAGTGTTTATAATGGAACTGCAGTTGCACATTTCTAATCTGTTAAAAAAGGAGAACTTCAGCTAATCCCAGGGTTCCCAAGCATAAAATGCATCAGCTTCATCTGAGGGCTTATTAAAACACAGATTGCTGGCCCTACCTCCAGAGTTTCTGAATCAGTAGGTCTGGGGTGGGCCAGGCAATCTGCATTTCTTACAAGTTCCTGGACCTGATGATACGGCTGGTCCTGAGACCACACTTTGAGAACCACTGAATTAATCAAAGCTCTATGAAGTGTAGGGCTCTATGTCAGGTGCTGGGGGTAATACGAGATGGGTCCAAAGAGAAAGGTGAACCTTGGCCTCAGGGATCTTTGAGTAACTAGGAGGCTTCATTAGAAATGCCATTACAGAGATACAAATACAATGCTTTGAGAATTCCCAGAGGGGGAAATTACTCCCATCTGTAAAGAAGACATTTGTGGAAAATTCCTGGGGCCTCGGTGTTCATGCTGGGCTACAAGGTATGGGGAGAACTTGGACATTTGGTGAAGTAGGGGGGCAGGCGTTCGGGATGGAGAAAGCAGTGTCAAAGGAGGAGATCAGGGCAGGTCAAAGACAGGGAGGTCAAAGACAGCCTGAGTTTGGGTCCAAGTAAATGGTCCAGTCTGGCTGGAATGAAAGGCATATGAAGGAGGGGATGGTCTAAAATAGAACTACTTAGAATTCCCTAAATAAGACCATTCCTTCCCTTGCCTCCCTGCCTTTACACACACCATCTCTTTTTTCAGAAAAGTCTCTTCAGACTGCTCCGTGCTCCTACCTTCCTTCATGCTTCCAAACAATTGCTATAGCCCTTGGTACATTGTCTGCTTCCAACCCTGTTTAGCCACCATTCTATGAGCAACTCTTTATGAAAGACTTAATAAATTTACCCTTTCTGCCCACCTCTTCAGCTCCCACTTACTCCTCAACCCTCCTTAATTAGGCTTCCGGGCCCCCAATTCCAAGTAAGCTACTTTGGCCAACCTCACCAGTGACTCCCTTGTTGCTAAATCCTATGGACACTTTCAGTTCTTATCTAGCTGAACTACCCCACACTATCAGCCATTCCTTCCGTGCAACTTTCTTATTATACTATGATGAGTTTCTTCTCAGTTTTTTTTGTAAACTGCTCTTCTTTCCCCTCAAACCTTACATTTTGGTATTTCAGGGCTCTTCTCTATGTACTCTCCATGGGTGGTCTCAACCATTTTTAGGGCTTCGATTACCACTACGCTGCTGATGTTTACATCTGTATTTCCTGTCCTTCTTCTAGCTCGCGTGTCTCACCTCAGCGTAAGACATGTACATCCATCACAACCACTGAGCATTGCTCTTGGAGTCCCCCCACATCCAGAACTTCAACTGTTCTGTCCTCTACCTCTACTGGTACCGCGCTGTTCTAATTTAGTGATTGACACCATCATTCACTCTGCTTTCCAAGTCTGAACCCAGGTTTCATCCTTGATTCTGCCTTGGCCTTATGTACATCAGCCAACTGGTCATATCCTCTTCTCCAAGCCCCGGTCTTTAGGTCAGATTGTAAGCATTTCTCACCTGTCTTATTGTACTTGCCTACTAACTGAATCCCTCCAGTGACCTCAGGATAAAGTCCAAACCTCTTAACGTGAATTAGAGGGGCCTCCCCCAACCTCTCTAGTCTTTCTCTCTCTTTTCTTTTTACATATACTGCAATTTTATTTCAATCGCACAAACGAAGTTAGCATGTAGGAAATTTAAATGAACAGTACGGTAAAAATAGCAGAGAACCAAAAACTCTAATAAGGAAGTACACCTAAAGCATGAGAATTCAACATTCATTAGTGTTTCATCTTCAGTTTTGATTGACACTTGATGCTTGCAAAATTTTGAAACAAACTTTGAGATCATGATGACTATTCTGAAGAGATTTCAGCACCAGCACTAAGATTTGTACATTCAGTTGGTTTGCATTGACTTGTTAGCCATTTACATAGTGTATAGTACAGATTTGTCACAGGTCAGATCACAGTGTTGAAGGAAAGAAGTACCTTCCCGTAATTAGAAAGGATCCCCTAAACTGCACTCAGCTTAAGACATCCAATGTACAAGAGCATGAAAACCATCATAATATTGTGCCTCCAAGGAACATAGTTTTGATAAGGAAAATAACCTAAGCTTCTGTTTCCCATTTTAATTACTGAAATCTCTAACAATGACAAAACTGTCACATAGGACAGTAAATGTATACAGTAATTCAATCAAACTTCTTGGAAAGAACACATTTAGCAATCTGGGATAATGCAGAACGACAGGAAATAAAACGTGATTCAACACTGGTTCTTTTTGTCATTTTACACAGACATCATGTTAATATTAGACCAAGGCACAAAACATTTAGTGCATAAACCAGTTTCTTTTTTAAGATCTAGCATTTTTACTACAGTCTTTTATCTTACTTTGGACCACTTGTACCCAGTACTCTATCCTACTATAGACTGTTTAACTTAATCAACAAAATCAAAAGTGATTTCTGAGCAGATTTATGGGGGACATAAACATTTGTATCATCAAAGTGTTTGCATAACCGAAAGTACAATAATAAAGATGAAAATGCCACCTATTTCTTTTAAAAAGTGGTACTTCATAAGCTCGCTGCATCTTTAATGTCTTCACTATTGGATGACAATGAATAGTTGATAGAAAAAAAGAACTGTATACTTGAATTACGATAGCTCATCCATCACAGATCTAAAAATGAAGTTTCTACAGAAACAGAACTATTTCAACAAGGGAAGAAAATTCCCTCATTCAAACCTCTTTGAAGTGGTAATGGCTGCAAACTTGCAGCACTTAGAAAACTATGCTATCAACAAGTTCTGTCTTTAAGAACTTAGATTAAGAAATCTAGATAGCAGATGAAAGTGGATTATTTCTTCAAAATTTTAGTAAAGCTACTGGTAATCAAAAGTTTCAAAGCAAATATGGCACATAATAACTCAAGCATAAATCAAGATGGAGAGCCTGGAGAATTTTGATTTCCTAAAATTTCAAAAAATTCTATCATTGCAACATACAGGATTTCTCCCCTATTTTAATCTTAGAAGTTTCAAAGAAAAGGGAGTGGATAACATACACACACGTGAGTGCCCACACAAACATGCACGCACGCATGCACACACAGTGGTAAGTAGAGTATCTAGTTCCTTCTTCCCACCACCTAAATCTCACTTTATTTATTAAAAGAAAATTATGCAGGACCCCCCTCACTGTTTTCCCTTTATCTAATGATTTCTGTGACCTTAATTGCTGCCATCACTGTTACTTTTCTAGTATTTCAACATAAGATTCAAAAGCAGCTTTGTAGTCAGGAATGTGTACCTGAACACCTGTATAACTGCAGGGCGCCAAGGTAATAACTGCCAAATTCAGGGATGGAACTTTTGAGTTCCACAGTAAGATGTAATTCATGTGAAGCTCAGAATCATGTTTCAGACCACTGAACTTACTCAAGTTAAAATACAAATAGCTGAAGACATGATGTAAAAGATTAAGTACTTGATGCTGTTAACATATTTACCAATTAAAGTCACAAAATATTCCATATTATTATTCATGCAGATAACTGAGAACGAAGATAGTGCAGAAATTAACTTTAAATAAAAAATTATTCCTTCCCTTCCTTCCACTCCCCTATACTCTACAAAATGTTTTCCCTGGGACTAGGCCTTGAAAAGGCCACTACATATTAGTTTGACATGCATTACTGTCTGTAATTAAAAAAAGCTAATTTTGTGGTGGTTTTTAAATTTTATAATTTATAATTACATTATAAAAATGTCCACATGCATAAATCTAAAAAAGGTTGAAAACCTACAGTGAATCTACAATATATTGTTTTACATTTGACCACTGGTTTGTGTTATGTAGGAGTCACAGATTTGGTAAAGCATTGTAACAATTTAGGAAGGCATCTAAATCTTTAAATTATGGACAAATTTTATGTTTGAATCTACAAAATTGCATGAAGGCTAAACTTGAGAGACTTCCTATCATTCTAAAATTCCTCACTCTGAACAAATCATTTTTAGGACACTTTCTTATAAATATCACCCTTTGAAAGCACATACAATTCTGTTTGTTCCACATTTTATGATCTTAACCTACATAGGGCTGAACTCAATTATTCATGGAATATCAAATATGATAGGAAGACAAACCTGAGAGAAACATTTACAATACAATAGCATAACTTGCTAAATTCCTCATCACCATTCTCTGAAAAAAAACTTCTCAAGCCTTTCTCCTCTTTATTTTAGCAATGGATTGTGGAAAATGTGCGATTTTCTCTTGACATGAAAATATTTCAATGCACGGTGATCTTGCCTGATAGATTCAGTATTTTCTGCATAACTGATGCAGGAACTCCTATACGACTCTCTTCCATCCTGTTGTAAAGGTCAGAAAAAAGCAGCAAACTGGGAGGGAAACAGCTTATCACCAGGGTAGTAATGTCTGAAGGCTTTCAAAGTATGTTGTTTTTTCCCTGCTTTGTCTCCATTTTCTTCTTACAGCTCACAAAATGTAAGGGTTTTGTTGTTGTTACTATAGTTGTTCTTTGTAGGTTTTTTTCCCCTTTCTCCAGATTAAAGTCCTATCTCTCCTTAGTTTGATTCTCTATGCAGTATTTGACTTGCTCAGTTCCTGCCTGACTGCATCAATGAGCTCTGCTTTTAGCTTAGTTAATTCTTTTCTCATTTCATCTAAAACGTCCTGCTTCAGCCTGTCATAGTACAGTCCCTCCGCCTGGACTCCGTTGGCACTGGGCTGTGACGAGGGCGCAGATTTTGGTCTGTGTAATGAATCATAGGACGTGTTGTCAAAAACAATCTGATTTTTCCTTGGAGAATCCCATCTGGAAATAACAGGTGACTTGCTGCCATTCATTGTATTTGTTCTTTCCCAAGGTTTTCTTGTCGGTTCAGGTGTACTTGTTGAAGAGGCCTTAGAAGTTACAGGCTCTGAATCTTCATTTTTGTCCTCTTTTTGTTCTGTTTCTGTTGTTGATCCCTTTTCAGCAATTCTTCTCCTCCTGGCCAGCAGGGCACTCATTTCTTCCACTAAACCACTACCCCCTAACAGAAGGGATCCATTTCCACGACCCGTATCTGTTTTAGATGAGGCCGAATTCACACCAGTGGTGTTCCCTCCACTTGGAAAGGAGGCATCCTCCATCCGTGACACTCTCCTAAGTTTTGCTCCAGCAACCGCAGCTGCAGGTCCAGTTAAAGGGCGATTGTCTTCAGACATGCATCCCGAAAAATATCCAGATGCCGGGAGGGGAGGAGCAGGAGGTGGGGGGGGGAGGAGGGGGTACCTGATTAGGAAGAGGTGGTGGAGGAGGCGGAGGCGGGGGCTCTGAGGACGGAAGCGGAGGGGAAGGAGGGGATCCTGGGGGAGGAGGAAGCGCAGCTGATGCCTGGGCAGGACCTGGTGGGAGTGGAGGAGGGGGTGGAGGTGCAGGTGGTCCCAAGACAATGCCCTGTTGGGTTGGAGTCTCGGCCGGCTGAGAGGCTGCCTGCGAGCCTGGCTTAGAAGCAGAGGAGTCTCCCAGCACAGGGTTTAGAGGAGTCTCCACAGAGGCAGGGGCAGCGGCATTTGCCATTCTTCGCTCTCGCTCCCATTCCAGCTGCGCCCTTTCTAGCTGCCCTTGCCGCCCTCTTTCTGGCCTTTCCCGGTCCAGTCTCTCCAGCCTCTCCCGCTCCAGACGATCCTGACGTTCCCTTTCTTGTGTCTCTCTCTCCAGCTGCTCCTGTTCTAGTCGCTCCCTCTCCAGCCTTTCCCTTTCTAACCTCTACCTCTCCAATCTCTCCCTTTCCATCCTTTCTCTCTCCAGCCTTTCCCGCTCCAGCTCCTTTTGTCATTGCTGTTCTTGTAGTTGCCTTCTTTGAATTTCCAATTCTTCTTGTGATGGGCCATTCTGAACGTCAGCAGGCAGTTGTGAATTTTGTCTAGGCAATGTTGGCCTTGTTTCCTGTGAATGCAACACTTCTAAGACGTGCGTCATGGCACTTGCGAAGACATTGGCATCATCTTTGCTGCCAAAGTTGAGACCATACACCTGTCTAGCAACCCACCATTGGTGGAAGGTCTGTGTAGCTTGATTGTACTTCAACCCTTTAGGAATGGCACAGTATATCACGACCTGCTGGTCCTGAATCTTCCCACCCACCACTCTGAATGTGTTGTTGCCTGTATGATGATATAGATGAACTCTGATGAACCCCGTTGAACCACCAGCTGGCACCCACTTTTTATTGGCATCATCATAAACCATCACAGCAGCTCTTGCCTGACAGATACTCTGTTCACTTATTATTTTAAATGTATCCTGCCACTCCCTTCTGGTCTGCAGAGTTTCTGCTGAAAAATCAGCTGATAACCTTATGGGAATTCCCTTGTATGTTATTTGTCGCTTTTCTCTTGCTGCTTTTAATATTTTCTCTTTACCTTTAATTTTTGTCGTTTTGATTGCAATGTGTCGTGGTATATTCCTCTGTGGGTTTATCCTGTATGGAACTCTCCATGCTTCGTGGACTTGGATGATTGTTTCCTTTCCCAGGTTAGGGAAGTTTCCAGCTATTATTTCTTCAAATATGTTCTCAGGCCCTTTCTCTCTCTCTTTTCCTTCTAGGACCCCTATAATGCGAATGTTAGTGTGCTTAATGTTGTTCCAGAGGTTTCTTACACTGTCCTCATTTCCTTTCATTCTTTTTTCTTTTTTCTGCTCCACAGTAGTGATTTCCCCTACTCTGTCTTCCAGCTCGCTGATCCATTCTGCTTCATTTACTCTACTATTGACTCCTTCCAGTGTATTTTTCACTTCAGTTATTGTATTGTTCAACTCTGTTTGGTTGTTCTTTATATTTTCTAACTCTTTGTTAAAAAATCCTTCTAACTTATCCATTTGTCTCCCGAGTTCTTGGATCACCTTTACAATCGTTACTCTGAACTCTTTCTCGGGTAGATTGCCTATCTCCACATCACTTAGTTCTTCTGGAGTTTTATCTTGTTCCTTCATCTGAAACACATTCCTCTGCCACCTCATTTTGGGTTAATTACGTTTCTCAACTTTGGAGAAGTAGCCTTCTGTAGGAGACATCCTATGGGTCCCAGCAGTGCACTCACCCAAGGGCCAGGGGCCAGTGGTCCCAGGGTAGTGTCTGGCCTGTGTTTGCAGACTGCAGTCTACTGGATCATAGTTTTCTTCCTTCTGATTTCTGCCCCCTGGTGGGTGAGGCTGGTCTAGAAGCTTGTGTAGGCTTCCTGGCAGGAAGGGCTGATGCCTGCCCACTGGGTTGGAGCTGGGTCCTGGCCCTCTGGTGGGCAGGCTGTGTGATCAAGAAGTCTTTAGGCAACCTGTCTGCTTATGCCTGGGGCTGTGGGGCTGTATTCCCACCCCTTAGTTGTTTGGCCTGAGGCATCCGGCACTGAAGCCTACAGGCTGTTGGGTGGGGCCAGGTCTTGGTGCTAAAGACCCAAGCAAGATGTCTGCCTCAAGGAGAGTTCATGCCGATGAATAATCCCCAATATATCTGCCACCAGCTTTTATGGCCCCAGCATGAGCCACAGCCACCCCCTCCCCCCTGCCTCCCCAGGAGACCCTCCAAGACCAGCAGGTAGGTCTGGCCCAGGCTTCTATGAGGTTACTGCTTTTGCCCTTGGTCCTGGTGCACGTGAGTTTTTGTGCAATCCCTTTAAGAGTTAAGTCTCTGTTTCCCCCAGTCCTGTGGAGCTCCTGCAAATAAGCCCCACTGACCTTCAAATCCAAATGCTCTGGGGGGCAACTCTTCCAGACCCCCAGGCTGGGAAGCCTGATGTGGGCCTCAGAACTCTCACTCCTGTGGGAGAGCCTCTGCAAGGTCACCCAAGGCGGGGTGGGGGGGGGGAGGAGGTTAAGGATTTGATTATATTTCAAGTGCACCCCTCCTACCGTCTCGTTGTGCTTTCTTCTTTATGCCTTTAGATGTAGAAGATCTTTTTCTGTAGGTTCCAGTCTTTTCTATCGATGGTTGCTCAGATGTTAGTTGTGATTTTGGTGTGTTCACGAGAGGAGGTAAGCTCATGGTCCTTCCACTCCTCCATCTTGAAAGACTCCCTCTAGTCGCTCTCTTAAGCCTCTTTTCTTTTTTTAAATTTGTTTATTTTATTTTTGGCTGCGTTGGGTCTTCGTTGCTGTGTGCGGGCTTTCTCTAGTTGCGGTGACTGGGGGCTACTCCTTGTTGTGGTGCGTGGGCTTCTCATTGCAGTGGCTTCTCTTGTTGCAGAGCACAGGTTATAGGTGTGCGGACTTCAGTAGTTGTGGCACATGGGCTCAGTGGTTGTGGCTTGCGGGTTCTAGAGCGCAGGCTTAGTAATTGTGACGCATGGGCTTAGTTGCTCCACAGCATGTGGGATCTTCCCGGAACAGGGCTTGAACCCGTGTCCCCTGCATTGGCTGGCAGATTCTTAACCACTGTGCCACCAGGGAAGCCCTTAAGCCTCTTTTCTAACCACTTTCCCAAATAATGAAGTGCTTGTAGTTCATCAAAATGCCCTGCTCTGTCATCTCCTCAGACACCTTCACACATTCAGAATCTTCTGCCTAGACTGTCTTCTTTACATCTTTTTCTTTAGCTAATTTCAATTTATCCTAAAAAATCTCAGCTCAGATACTTTCCAAAAAGAAATTCTCCTTCCCCATTTACAACTAAAATCTGACTAGGTGAGAATCCAATATGCACTTGTAGCAACCTGTATCTAACTAAGTTGCATTTTAAGCACTATTTTTTTTTCTGTCTTTCCAATAGTATGTGTGTGTGTGTGTGTATCTCTGTGTGTGTGTGTGTTATCTGTGTGTGTGTGTGTGTTAGTTGTTTCCAGAGTTCACATGTCATACCCTGAAGGCTCCATCACAATCTGTGCAAGGGGAGGCTTATGTCATTTGAAAAAGCTTCCCAGGTGATTCTCATCCCATTCTGTCCTGTTGAGATGGAGAGCCTCTAGGGAGAGTCATCCCCAGCACCTTACACAGAATCTGGTGTATTGTAAGTGACTATCACATTTTGGATGATGGTGGGGACAAGGAATGATGAGGTGAGAAGTCTGTTTTTCCTTCAATGAACAATGTGTAGACACATAAAATTTGTGAGTAGTGGCTCAACATAATTAGAGTAATGTATTTAGATACTGACGTGTGATCAGTGATGAGTGGATTAGATTGGAGGAGAGGGGTGGGGGGATAGCATATGTCATGCTGAATCCTGGGCAAAATGTTGTAGAGATTGCAAAGGACCTGGGGTAACCAGTAAAACTGCCTAGAGTGGAATTCCCTGGTGGCGCAGTGGTTAAGAATCTGCCTGCCAATGCAGGGGACATGGGTTCGATCCCTGGTCTGGGAAGATCCCACATGCCGTGGAGCAACTAAGCCCGTGCATCACAACTACTGAGCCTGTGCTCTAGAGCCCGCGAGCCACAACTACTGAGCCTGCATGCTGCAACTACTGAAGCCCGTGAGCCTAGAGCCCGTGCTCCGCAACAAGAGAAGCCACCACAATGAGAAGTCTGCACACTGCAACGAAGAGTAGCCCCCGCTCGCCACAACTAGAGAAAGCCCACGCGCAGCAACGAAGACGCAACGGAGCCAAAAATAAATAAATTAATTAAAAAACAAAACAAAAAACTGCCCAGAGTGACATTCAGACACCAACTTGAGGCACAGAAAGTCTTTATATGAGGTGCTGGGCAAGGACCTAAAAAGTCATCTCCAGGCTAGCAGGTGGCATAACTGCTCAGTGTTCTTCAGCCAGATGCCAGAGAACTCTTCCGCCTGCCATGGCTAGGTTGGTTCTAGTTATGCACGTCCAGACTGGAGTGGATCAGGGGTGTAGAGAATGGGGGAACTGTTCCTAGACCCAGTTTAGTCTGGAGTAGGACTGTCTGTGGGAGGAGGCCCGTTCTAGAACAGCTACAATTCCTGACTGATCCACTTCAGACAGACTCTAATGCATGGTACCACCAACCGAATTCTAGGCAAGAGTAAATGTATTGACACACTGCACAGCATTCATGAAGTCAGAATTTTGGAAAAGGTGAAACTGTCTTTCAGGCTTAAATTATTTCTGCAGTGTTTTGTCTGATTACAGCCTGCATTTAGAAGATGCTTGTCCTTCACTTTCCCATCTCCTTTTAGCCTTTGTCAGTAACTTTGCAGGCTCTACACAGGTGGTTCCATTTGTAATCCATTTGACACAGCAAGACTCTCATAATTAATGAAGCTCTCTACAGCACTGCCAGTGACCTGGAATGTAGGACAGGAGAGGTGCTGAAGCAGAGGAAAGGACAGCGGGCTGAGAGCCAGGAGACCTGGATGTTGCCGGGAGGCTGCCGGGAGCTGGAGCCTAGCAAGGGAGTTTTCTTCTGTGCACCTCTGTCTCCAGCCTTAAACTGGAAGCACGGAAGCAAAGGTCCCGTCTCAAATGGAGGCATAATCACTAACCATTACAATTCCTGCTCTTGGCCACCTTCCTTTATTTGTCACTGAAAATCAATTTAAAGCATATTGTTTTTGAGTCAAGTTTTGATTGTGGTGGGAAGGCGGGAAGATAGGATTCAACCTTGAAATGCTAAAATCAACATGGAAGAGTTTTTGAGTTGAGGGACAGGATGGAGTCTGGAGAACAGGGGATTCAAAGCATTTCCAGGGTGGGTTCCCCACCCGCACCCCGTACGTGCCCGGCAGGATTTCCACATGGTCAGGGCTTGAGTAGGAAAAAGGGGGACCAGGAGCAGTATCTCTTCCCTTTTTCTCTCTGCTTCAAACTCACGTGTAAATGGAATGAAAAGAGAAAGGAAAGAAGCAGCCAGAAGGAAAACAGATGGCTCTCTATAATGCTTTTCATCCAGTTAGAATTATGTTTTGACAATAAGGTCCTACAGAAAAAAACTGGAACACGTTTTCCCACATTTCACCCCACACCATTTTCTGCATAGATTAGACCTGTTTAATAAATAAATCGCCTGAAATGAATTCCAGGAAGGTCATGGGACAGCCCCTATGCTCTATCTTGGTATACGCAGAGAGAGGGATCTGACTGATCTGCTTATTAAAATAGTGCCGCATGCATCTGCTAAAAAATGTTCCCATGGTGACTCCAACAGACCTGCCTTCCTTCAGGCCTTCTCAGACACCCCAGTGGAGACTCGCATTCCCCTTCCCCACCGCTCCGCTCCCAGTGACGTCATGCTGTCATGCCCAGAACAGAGATGTATCTTCACGTGCTAAGGGTTCCCATTTCTCCCCCAAATGAAGAAATCTTAATTTCCCACAAGACTTCACCTGAATTTTAAAAATTATTTTAAAATCATACAGCATTACTCCCTCCTGAAGAAGTCCTTCTATCTCCTAGCTTTTTCCTTTTCATGGCCCAAATGCATTTAGGATTCAAGTCCTGGGCATCACTTGTTTCGATTTTTCCCTTTTCACTTGTGTTTTTACTCATAGTATCAATCATTCATTACTATTATTATATTTTTAAAATGTATTTAAAATTCTAATTATTTTTTCCATTTATAAAAGTAATACAAAGTTATACAAAATATTTCTACTATAATTCTGGATTTTTTTGGCCACACCACTTGACATGTGGGATCTTAGTTCCCTGACCAGGGATCGAACCCACAACCCCTGCAGTGGAAGTGCAGAGTCTTAACCACAGGACTGCCAGGGAAGTCCCAGTATTTCTATTATACTTTTTATGATTATAAAAACGTCCTAAGTAAAGAAAATAAAATTTCTGTTTTTCCAATAACGCCTGATTCAAAAACTGTTTGATGAACTTTCACTAAATATAGAGGGAATGTTTCAGATATTTAATTTAAAATATAGGCTATGGCATCCATGAAACTCAGCCTGTGGGGCCCTGGGTTATCCTCCTAAGCAACTGGATGTGAAGTAAAAGAAGAGGCCCACGTGCTGTTGGTGGGGGGGACTTGCCCTACATAATAAGAAGGTGAGGATAGCTTCAGACATGAGCCCCAAATCCAAAGTCTCAGGGATCAATATTCTGGAGAGCTGGCTCAGGATCAACCTTTCATGGACGCTACACATAGTCTGCTTCAGAGTGAAATGTAGCAGGTATTGTTCAATTTGATGATGATTTGGAGTTTTCCTGAACTAGGTTGGTGGGCCAGCTGGTAAATATCAATAATAACAATAACAATAATAATAATAATAATGCATCTGTTGAGCGCTTGCTCTCTGTAAGGTTGGTAGTAGGCATTGACAAGTCTTTAATCATTTAATCCTTACAACAATCCTCTGAAGTAGGTGGTCTAATTTCTTTTTCAGGGATAAGGAAATGTACATTTCCAGAAGTTAAACTACTTGTTCCAGGAAAATGGCAGAGCAAGCATCGGAACCCAAGGCTAGCCTTAACCATGCTTATTTCTAGCAGCAAACTTGCATGCTGTGTCCAGAGGGCTCTCATCACTACAACACTCTGTAGTAAAACACTGTTTTCTTAAAACCCTACAAAGCCTCCCAAACACTGTACCCATGACTCAAGCCAGGAACCCTCAGTCAGCAGGCCCTTCAGGGGGTGCTTGCGGTTACCTGATGCACCATATTGCCGGTCTCTTCTTTTCTTTTCTTTCTTTTTTTTTTTTTTAACTTTTCTTATTATTCAATTTTATTTTATTTTTTAATTGAATTTTATTTCTTTTATACAGCAGGTTCTTATTAGTTATCCACTTTATACCTATTAGTGTATATATGTCAATTGCCCGCCTCTTATTTTCTGTTACCTGCCTCCGTCCCTTGCAGCTCAGGTCACACTACACTGTCTGGTGTTCTCACCTCCACCTCTCCACCTTCTGCCACGCTGCTCCTTGAGCCAAGCGGAGCTCCTGCTCTGCTCCCAAATCCTCTCCCTCCTCACCCAGAGGCAAGCAGCACCCTGCCCTCCCTCCTGCCTGGGCTTTGCTCGGTGGAAACGAGGTGTATCTTTCTTACTTCTAAAAACCCTCTCTCCACCCTCTATGGACCACTCTCTGAAGCTGATGCTTCCCTTAAGGCTGCTCTGGCCATATGTGCTTATGATTATTATTAGTCCTTTGTACATATCTTCAGACTCTGGGGCTGCAAAGTTGGTTGCAGGTTGAACAAACATTTAATGTTTATGCTGGGTGTTATTCTACTACGTTCCGAGCATTTCTCTAGGTACTGAAGAGAAAACAGTTAACAAAAGCATACAGAGGCCTTTCCCTCACAGAACTTACATTCTAGTGAATATCCCCTTTCCCTTTCTGTGTTTCTGCTTCCTTTCCTGGTGTATACTCCCATAGGATAGTTCCAGAGACAGGCTACCGGGGATCACATCCCAGCCTTTCTACTTACAGTCTGTGTGACCTTGGCCAAGTTAGTTAACCTCTCTGTGCCTCAGTTTCCTGTAAATTGGGAAACATGAATAGCATTTCCCTCAAAGCTGTTATTAGAATTAAATAAGTTAATGTAGTTAATACATCTAAGGTATTTGGGATAGTGGCTGTGATATTGTAATTTATATATATTTGGTCTTTGACCTCATTCTTGGCACAGAGCTACCAAAACTCTGGGAACTTCCCTAGAGAGCAATAAAGATCTTTTGTTATGTTAATGATGTGACTTTTGGAAAACACCTGAGGATGGGGGCTGGTTGCTAGGAGAACCAACTACGTGATTGGAGGGTTAGAAATTTCAATCCCACCCCCTGACTTCCAGGGAGGGGCGAGGGGCTGGAGGTTGAATCAATTGCCAATGGCCAGTGATTTAATCAGTCATGCCTGTGTAAGAAGCCACTATAAAAACTCAGAAGGACAGGGTTTGGAGAGCTTCTGAGACTGGGGAGGGTGGTGCTCCTGGAGAGGGCATGGAATTTCTGTGCCCTTTCCCCATGCCTTGCCCTATGCATCTCTTCTATCTGGCTGTTCCTGAGTTATATCCTGTAATAGTAAACCGGTGGTCTGGTAAGTAAAATGTTTCTCTGAGTTCTGTGAGCTGCTCTAGTGAACTAACTGAACCTAAGAAGGAGTTCATTGGACCCTCTGATCTATAGCTGGATGTCAGAAGCTCAGGTGACAACCTGGACTTGGGATTGGTGTCTAAAGTTGGGGGTGAGGGCGGGCAGTCTTTTAGGACTACTGAACCCTTAACTCGTGGAATCCGACGCTGTCCCCAGTTAGTGTCAGAATTCAGTTGAACTGCAGGACACCCAGCTGGTGTCCGATAATTGCTTGGTGGTATGGAAAAACCCCCATACATTGGAATTGGATGCAAAATCACAGTGGCAATATATGTTAATTACTATTATTACTTTGTTTAGGTAACACACAACACGTAGATGGCAGGGATCTTCCTCTGGAAGTGTTCTTAAGTCTCTTCCACTTGGCTGTAAACTTCTTAAAGGCAAGGGCCAAGTCTTCAGTCCTTTTGTGTTTGCCACACATGGTGTAGTGCTTTTCACAGCGTATACAATGAATAAATGCTCTTGACTGATAGGGCCCATGGAGGTGTGTGCTGTGGCATCAGTGTTTCTCAGCTCCCCCTCAGAGCAAAACTGCATTCACCTGATACACTATTCTCATTCTCTTGTCTTAAGGAAAGACAACTGTAGGCTCAATGCCTTCTATTGCTTGTGTAAAAAAAAAAAACTTGCTTTAATTTCTGAAGAAACAAGACCCAAGGTTATCATGTTAAAAACATCCTCTGCCTCAAAGAGAAATGACAAGACTCACCTTGATTTTTCAATGGTAAAGGCATAGTTTCCCTGAGTTTGCTTAAAAGGTTTTTCATTTCTCGCATGTCTCTGTAAAATTGATAAAAAGAAAAAATATCAACTGTAAATTTTTGAAATGTAATCTCAAACCGTCTGTTCTGTGAGACAACTGAAGGACAAAGTCTGTGCCTAATTGTACCAGCTCGAGCTTCCAGTAGGCAAATATTGCATTTATTTTGCTTTTATAAGAAAAAAGAAAATCTGAGTTGGGTTGGCTCTGGAAGGAATAAGAACTACTCTGACAAACGTGTCCGCAGGGCATTCTGCTATAGGAGCCCTCATATCTACCTTCAGTTGGACCTGGATGAGATCAGAGAAGAGCCTCTGGTAATGAGGACAGTACTTCACGTTTCCGAGGGCTCCTGAAGGGCACACAACTAGAACAACAGGGGAACCCTGGGCAAAGCTGAGGCTGGGTGATGATTTTCTCATCTGGTCCGAGGGCTGTCCTGCCTGTGTGGGTTCACTCCCTGTCGTCTCTCATTATTGTGATTGGAATTCAGAGTAACACAGCTGTTAAGCATTCCCAAGGGTCAACACATTAAATTGACTTGGAATGTTTTTAATGTGCAGCCCAGTTTGAGACCCACAGATTTCTTAGGGCAAAGTGATAGGGAGAAGCAAGGAAGCCCCTTCCCAGACCAAGTCTACTGTGCCTACTTCTCCCAGTCACGCCCACCTCCTTTGCAGAATCTGAACTTTTACGCTGAACTGAAATACCTCCAATGCTGAGGGCTAGACTCTCCTATTATTATTATCAGCCATAGCTTGCTCTCTGACAAGCTTACAAGACTTGGATAGAGATTCTGTGCAAGGTTTCTGAAAAGGAAAGAGGCTTTGCTGAAGGATTACACACTGACCATGGCACTCTGGCAGATATTTCTTCCTGGGAATAGAGCAAAGCATTTTCTACTTTATAAATTAAGAGAAATCACTCATCATTTGTCTATAGCTCTATCAAACTGTGCCAAACAGCTTTATTGTTTGAATTGTTGGATTTCCAAGCATAGACAAAATCCCAGTTTTATTAATAGCACGTAATTACCACATGCTTCAATTTTCTATAAACACAGAAATTTGGTAATTAGCTTTAGAATTATATTACAATCTGAAAGTAGAACTACAATGGCTCTAAATGTCACTGTGTGATACATTTCTAAAAATAAAAAAATAGTGTTCATTATCTTGTCAATGACTCAACCCCACACACACAGAGCCCTCGATGGAATTGCCTAGTATTCATTCAGCTGCTTCGTGCTGGCTCTGGGGACATCAGTAGCAAAGGACAAGATATCAGTGTGAAGGCCAATAAACAAGGGGCTTGTCCCTCTGCCTCACAGAATGGAATTTTTAGCATCTAGATGCGTTTATGATTATATTATTGTTATTGCTTCCTTTTCCCAAATGAAATAGAATCACTGTAGAATCTCTTCTTCCCAAGAAAGAAACTCCCTCTCTAGCTGTGAGCCACTGCTTGTTAAGACAAATGCATTAACTCACTTTGACCACTAAGGGGCCATCATCTACATCCTGTGAGAGTAAGAGAAGACAGCTCTTCGGAAAGCTGTCTGTGAACTGGACAGAGCCCTCAGCCCCTGACTGGCAACTGAATAGGCCATTACATACACCTGAAATCTGAGAATCTACTGGAGGCATCTTTGCACAATTTTGAATTCTTCTCCCTTAAACAAATGGAAATTTTGGGACCCAGCCTGGTGGGTGAGCTGTGATGGGTATATAGATCCACCTTTCTCCCTTCCCAAGGAAGCACTCCATTTTCATCTCCATGGAGATGCAAGGCTGTTGGAGTGGGCTAAGCAGAGGCCTGGGAGCCCACATCTCCTGGAGGTTCTGCAGTCATTCTGCAGATGGATTTGGACCCCTCACCGTCTCTCATCTCAGTTTCCTGAGAGCTCTGTTTCTGAATCTGAAAGAGAAAATCTCAACTCTCTCTAGCCCCTGAGTATTAACTAGAGGAGGATTGGCAGTCTATTTAGGGTAACTTCCCACTTACCTTTCAGTGTTCTCAATGTCTGTGGAAACCTGCCAGGAATGTTGCTGAATATCTACAGGGGATGATGAGGAGTCCTCTAGAGCAGGTGTTTCAGCACACTCTTCAATTTTGCAATCCAAACTCTTGGTTCCCCCTCCAGGCTCCTTTCCTAAGGGGGTTGGTGTTGGTAAAGAGAAGGGGATAAGAAATCATAAATGCAAATTCTATACCCAAGATATCATTGCAAACGTTGGCTATGCTTTGAGTCAAATGCTCCATTAACCCTAGAAACTTCTTTGAATACTAAAATTGTGTGTGTGTGTGTGTGTGTGTGTGTAGCATATTTTCACAACATTCTGGGAAAGGTATCTGAGGTCAATGCAACCTGAAGATCAAGATTAAAGTAAGGGCCCTGCCTTTGATGGAGTATTGGTGCTTTGTAACCCATTCTTTGTGAGTTAGATCGGATTAGCTACGGAGAAGAGATTCAGCCTGTGAAATTGTGCTGCATCTTTGGTCCTCAGATGCAGGGGCAGGTAAAAGGGCCAGGAGCAGGTGACGCCCAGCAGGAGGAATAGGAGCCCTGCTGTTCCCTCTGATTCTGACACTAGCCCTCTGGGCCTGTGAGAAGCAGCAGAGATTATGGACCTGCCTTCCATTTCCTTGGCTCTCCAACCTCCTTCAGTGTATCATTCTATGAGGAGAGAGCCCAATCTCAAGATCCAGCCTCACTCTGCTGAGACCACAAAGTGCCATCAACTAAAGCACCATGTACTGGGTAGCCGTCCACAGTAGTGAACTGCCAATGCAGTAGTAAACTGCCAATGCACTAAGACTTGTATTTACCGGGACTGATCTCAAGGGAATAAATCAATACTTTCTGGAAACAAATCTCCGAATTGGTTAGGCCATAAATTCATGTGAAATTAAGTGGGAATTATAGTCTGTGGCCCCGATATCCTCTGTTAATGTCTTTTATTCTGCCTTGAACTCCTGGGTATCTGCAAGGGTGTATCTTGCTATCATGGGAATGGCATACGAGGCCCAAGAACTGGGTTTTAATTTTTTATTTGTGTGTGTGTGTGTTTTTCTGCTGCGCCACATGGCTTGCGGGATCTCAGTTCCCTGACCAGGGATCGAACCTGGGGCCCCAACAGTGAGAGCGCCGAGTTCTAACCACTGGACTGCCAGGGAATTCTCAAGAAATGGGTTTTATTTATTTATTTTAATTTTTTTAATATACCTTTATTGTAGTATAATTGCTTTACAATGTTGTGTTAGTTTCTGCTGTACAACAAAGTGAATCAGCTATATGTATACATATATCCCCATATCCCCTCCCTCTTGAGCCTCCCTCCCTCCCTCCCTATCCCACCCCTCTAGGTCATCACAAAGCTTCGAGCTGATTTCCCTGTGCTATGCAGCAGCTTCCCACTAGCCATTTTACATTTGGTAGCGTATATATGTAAATGCTACTCTCTTACTTCATCCCAGCTTCCCCTCCCCACTCTGTGTCCTCAAGTCTGTTTTCTACGTCTGCATCTTTATTCCTGCCCTGCCACTAGGTTCATCAGTACTGTTGTTTTAGATTCCATATATGTGCATTAGCATATGGTATTTGTTTTTCTCTTTCTGACTTCACTCTGTATGACAGACTCTAGGTCCATCCACCTCATTACAAATAACTCAGTTTCGAAGAACTGGGTTTTAAACCTGGCTTTTTCAGTTGTTCATTAACTCACTCATAATATTTCCTGAGTGTCAGCTAAGTATCAGGTACTGGGTTTGGTACTAGAGAGACAGAGATGAAAGAAAGGATAGTCTTTGTCTCATGGAGCTTAAAGTGTTAGAGATAGACAATTTAAAAAATATACAAATAATTATAAAGCTGTTGTATAATATTATGTAGTCTGGTATAAATGGTAGCTATATTGTTGCTTTCACTCTTTCAACCAGTTTTATTTGTATTATGTAGCTACATCTCCAGACTGGTTGTTAAGAAATCGTTACAGCCAGTATCATTGAATATTCATGAGATAGCAGCTCCACGTGGTTACCTCATAGCTCAATTTCCCTAATCATGATATGATTGTTTTTGTATGTTTAAAAAAATAAAAAATAAAACAAAAACACTTATGAAAAGGAAGGCTGTTTATGGTAAAATCTAATGGGAAGCTTTTCCCTTGGATTCCTGACCTGAAGGCGACTAGCAAAAATCTCATCCCTGTCATTTCTAACCCATGTAGTAGCAACACAAGGAGAAAGAGACAAGCAATTAACTGGTAATTAACTGTACAGCATTCATCAGCCTGTAGTAGAGATGGACCTCTGAATATTCAGCCAAAGCACAAACACAAGTTTACTGATGAAAACTTTTGATCCTTTTGTGTATACTTTATGCACATTGATCCTGGATGATGGAATTGCTCTTCCAATTTTATGGCATTGCTGTTGGGTAGAAATTAATTAAGTACATAGCATATTACCATTAAGTACATAGCATATTACCATTTCCCAGTTGGAGGGCATTGACCTCTTAAAAGCACTTGCATTGAATCTCCTGGTAGAGTGCACGCATGCAGTCCATTTGGCACCTACCTCTGAGCAGTCAGCCTTGGGATGTGAGTCTGAGCAAGAGTGGCTAGGACTTGAGAGAGAGACAAAAGGGTGGTGTTCCCCCAAACAGCACTCTGCTTTTCAAAGCTCTAAAGGACAGGGCCACCTGAAAGCACACATGGCTCCTGTTCTGCTCTTTTGGGTTTGAAATGCCATGGAGAATGGAGGATGGTTTGGACAGCAAATGGTGGATGAAGAAGATTCACACAAAGAAATTCTCTGCTTTATGGGCTCTGCTTGGCGTGGGGCCACTGTAGCCCCTACCCTGTGGTCAGGACCTTAGAGCCCAAAACTTTCATTCATGGGAACAGGGAGGACTCAAGGTAGTAGCGTGATGTTCCTTCTTGGAGTCCTCTATCTCCTTCATATGTATGCCTCTTATACACGAACACATACGTAAAGTCCAATCCACAACCACTTTATGTACACTTACTGCCTGTACTAATTCTACTTACATAAGACAAAAACATTCTAAAAAAAAAGTAACATAACTATTCATGTATTCCTGAAACATGCCTATGAGCTTGCAATGCCAAGTACACCCTCCTTTCCCTCATTTTCAGAGACTAGATATAACTCTGCTAATGCGGATGCACAAGAATGAAAAATTTGGATGCTGGACTTGCAGTTTGGTGCTTTCTGTTAGCTTACAAAATCTCTGCAGAATTTTGATTATATTATATCTTCTCTGGCTGGCACATCTTGAAAGACAGGAGATTGATAGGAATTGTAGGGGTTTTCAATTCCAGAACATATGTGGGGAGATCATAGTTGCTCTCATTTACTGATAGCACTGACTTTACACTGGGCATCCTTTCCCACTACAGTCCCTGTTTATTGCCTTCATAAAACACTTATCACTAATAGAAAATTATCTTATGTATTTGCTAACTGGTTTATTATTTGCTCACCCCAACCCCACTCTCATCTCCCATCTCCCCATCTCCAAACTGGATGTGTAAAGTCTGTAAGGCTAGGAACCTTATCTGTTTTCTTCAGTTCTGTAAGTCCAGTACCGAGGATGACAGCTTACACATCAGATGATTTCAACAGATATACGGCATCAAAAAAAGTAATTATAGTATATATGTTATGCAACTTTCTTTGCCACATTATTATGGTTAGAGATACTTTCATGTTAATGCATACTGATTTATTTTATGCTTTTAAATGGATGCACAGTATCCCCTAGTAAGGCACTTACATTGTAATTCTTCCCTTTCTCTGGAGTATGCCAGTATTTGTATGGGACAGATCCTTTAAAGTAGAAAACTTGGAAAAAGTATATGTATTCACATTTTGTACTTTAATATATATTGCCAAATTGGCCTCTGAAAAGGCTATGCTAATTTACATTTGCCTTCCACCAACTGTAAATGAGAGAATCTATTTCCCTACACCTTTGCCAGAACTTCATATTATCAATATTTGATTTTTGCTTATTTGATGAGGGAAAATAGAATCTCTCATTGAAGTTTATTTTCACCTCTTTTATTACTACTGAGATTAAATGTATTCTTCATAAGTGGATTGGCTACCTGTATTTCTTCTTTTCATTTTCTATTCATATCATTTGTCCATTTAAAAAATAGAGCTGTCTTCAGGACCAGATGGCTTCACAGGCGAATTCTATCAAACATTTAGAGAAGAGCTAACACCTATCCTTCTCAAACTCTTCTAAATTATAGCAGAGGGAGGAACACTCCCGAACTTATTCTACGAGGCCACCATCACCCTGATACCAAAACCAGACAAAGATGTCACAAAGAAAGAAAACTACAGGCCAATATCACTGATGAACATAAATGCAAAAATCCTGAACAAAATACTAGCAAACAGAATCCAACAGCACATTAAAAGGATCATACACCATGATCAAGTGGGGTTTATCCCAGGAATGCAAGGATTCTTCAATATACGCAAATCAATCAATGTGATAAACCATATTAACAAATTGAAGGAGAAAAACCATATGATCATCTCAATTGATACAGAGAAAGCTGTCGACAAAATTCAACACCCATTTATGATAAAAACCCTGCAGAAAGTAGGCATAGAGGGAACTTTCCTCAACATAATAAAGGCCATATATGACAAACCCACAGCCAACATTGTCCTCAATGGTGAAAAACTGAAACCATTTCCACTAAGATCAGGAACAAGACAAGGTTGCCCACTCTCACCACTATTATTCAACATAGTTTTGGAAGTGTTAGCCACAGCAATCAGAGAAGAAAAAGAAATAAAAGGAATCCAAATCGGAAAAGAAGAAGTAAAGCTGTCACTGTTTGCAGATGACATGATACTATACATAGAGAATCCTAAAACTGCCACTAGAAAACTACTAGAGCTAATCAATGAATCTGGTAAAGTAGCAGGATACAAAATTAATGCACAGAAATCTCTTGCATTCCTATACACTAATGATGAAAAATCTGAAAGTAAAATTAAGAAAACACTCCCATTTACCACTGCAACAAAAAGAATAAAATATTTAGGAATACACCTACCTAAGGAGACAAAAGACCTGTATGCAGAAAATTATAAGACACTGATGAAAGAAATGAAAGATGATACAAACAGATGGAGAGATATACCATGTTCTTGGATTGGATGAATCAACATTGTGAAAATGACTCTACTACCCAAAGCAATCTACACATTCAATGCAATCCCTATCAAACTACCACTGGCATTTTTCACAGAACTAGAACAAAAAATTTCACAATTTGTATGGAAACACAAAAGACGCCGAATAGCCAAAGCAATCTTGAGAAAGAAAAATGTAGCTGGAGGAATCAGGCTCCCGGACTTCAGACTATATTACAAAGCTACAGTAATCAAGACAGTATGGTACTGGCACAAAAACAGAAATATAGATCAATGGAACAGGATAGAAAGCCCAGAGATAAACCCATGCACATATGGTCACCTTATCTTTGATAAAGGAGGCAAGAATATACAATGGAGAAAAGACAGCCTCTTCAGTAAGTGGTGCTGGGAAAACTGGACACGTACATGTAAAAGAATGAAATTAGAACACTCCCTAACACCATACACAAAAATAAACTCAGAATGGATTAAAGACCTCAATGTAAGGCCAGACACTATCAAACTCTTAGAGGAAAACATAGGCAGAACACTCTATGACATAAATCACAGCAAGGTCCTTTTTGACCCACCTCCTAGAGAAATGGAAATAAAAACAAAAATAAACAAATGGGACCTAATGAAACTTAAAACCTTTTGCACAGCAAAGGAAACCATAAACAAGACAAAAAGACAACCCTCAGAATGGGAGAAAATATTTGCAAATGAAGCAACTGACAAAGGATTAATCTCCAAAATTTACAAACAGCTCATGCAGATCAATATCAAAAGAACAAACAACCCAATCCAAAACTGGGCAGAAGACCTAAATAGACATTTCTCCAAAGAAGATATACAGATGGCCAACAAACACATGAAAGAATGCTCAACATCATTAATCATTAGAGAAATGCAAACCAAAACTACAATGAGATATCACCTCACACCAGTCAGAATGGCCATCATCAAAAAAATCTACAAACAATAAATGCTGGAGAGGTTGTGGAGAAAAGGGAACCCTCTTGCACTGTTGGTGGGAATGTAAATTGATACAACCACTATGGAGAACAGTATGGAGGTTCCTTAAAAAACTAAAAATAGAACTACCATACGACCTAGCAATCCCACTACTGGGCATATACCCTGAGAAAACCATAATTCAAAAAGAGTCATGTACCAAAATGTTCATTGCAGCTCTATTTACAATAGCCAGGACATGGAAGCAACCTAAATATCCATCAACAGATGAATGGATAAAGAAGATGTGACACATATATACAGTGGAATATTACTCAGCCATAAAAAGAAACGAAATTGAGTTATTTGTAGTGAGGTGGATGGACCTAGAGTCTGTCATACAGACTGAAGTAACTCAGAAAGAGAAAAACAAATACCATATGCTAACACATATATACGGAATCTAAGGAAAAAAAAAAAAGGTCATGAAGAACCTAGGGGCAAGACAGGAATAAAGACACAGACCTACTAGAGAATGGACTTGAGGATATGGGGGTGGGGGGAAGGGTAAGCTGTGACAAAGTGAGAGAGTGGCATGGACATATATACACTACCAAACGTAAAATAGATAGCTAGTGGGAAGCAGCCGCATAGCACAGGGAGATCAGCTCGGTGCTTTGTGACCACCTAGAGGGGTGGGATAGAGAGGGTGGGAAGGAGGGAGACACAAGAGGGAAGAGATATGGGAACCTATGTATAAGTATAACTGATTCACTTTGTTATAAAGCAGAAAGTAACATACGATTGTAAAGCAGTTATACGCCAATAAAGATGTTAAAAAAATAAAAATAGTGCTGTCTTGTTGATTTGTAAGAATTCTCTCTATGTAATAGATACTGATCATTTCCACTGCAGGTGAAACTAAATTACTACCATCTGAGATTTGGAACTTTATTGAAGGATGACTCATTGATTACTTTTTCAGTACTGTCTAGGTATAATGGTTTATTAAAAGATTTTACTCTTCTTGAGTTAAATTTGATAACTCATTTGTCCTAGAAAATTATTCACTAAATACATTTTTAATAGTATGGTTTTCTATTGTAACAGTTTCATATCTCTAATGCTGTGTATTTATGGCTTACAGTTTCTTTGTACACCACTGTTTCTTGGATTCCATATCTTCCTGTTTCTTGGATTCATTTTAATTTTGCTGGAACATATCTTTGGCTAATTATTTCAGAGGAGATCTCCGAATACAAAATTTCTTAGTCTTTATATTACTGAAAATACTTTTTCTTCTCTCTCTCTTGCTGTACGCACACTTAAATTCTAATTGGCTGGATATAAAAATCTATGTTCTAACTAAGTTTCTCTCACAACTTGGATATTGTTCCCTTTCTTCTATCTATACCCAAGGATGCTATGTATGTAGCCTGTTTATGGCCCTCTGAAATTTTTTTATCTTTAAACATTTGAGTTATGAAATGGTTCCTAAATATGTCTAGCTATGGGTTCTTTATATATTACTCCTTTTTTTTGGCATTTGATTGGCATTTGCAATCTACTTTCACCAATTTTTTATTTTGAAAATTTTTTAATCCTATAGCAAACTTGCAAGAATAATACAATGAATATCCAAATATTCTAGTTTAACCAATTGTTAATATTTAGCCATATTTTTCTTTTATCTCTCTTGGTCTCTGTGGGTGTGTGTGTATTATATATATATATAGGTTTCATATATATGGATTATGTGTATAACATGTATATGTATAAATGTATAATATATATAATTTTTTGTTGAACCATTTAAGAGTTGCAGACATTAATGTTACTTTATCCCCAATACAACATATAACTCCTAAAGAACAAGAATGTTTTCCTACATGGCCTTAAAACAATTAGCACATGAAAAACTTTATTTAATTTTGATTTAAATGATTCAATTCAATTTGATACAATGTTATTGTTTAATATATATATATTCTATATTGAAATTTCCCTATTTGTTCCAGTAATGTCCTTTATAGCTTTTTTTTTTACATTGAAGGATCCAAATAAGGATTATGTACCACATTTAATTGTCATGTTTCTTTATTCTCTTTTAATCTAGAATAGCATCCTTGTCTTTTTTCATTTTTCATGACATTGATATTTTTGAATAAAGAGTCCGGGCCAGTTGTTTTAAAGAATGTCTTTAAATTTGGATTTGTCTGATTGTTTCCACAAGTCTAGGTTCAGAGTAAACATTTTTTGCAAGAATATTATAGAAGTGATATTGTGTCCTTTTTAGTGCATTGCATTAGAAAGCATACGTGTTTGTCCCATTATTAATGATGTTAAGTATTGACTACTTGGTTAAGGTGATTTCTTCCAGCTTTTACCATGGTAGAGGACTCTTTTTCCCTTTGTAATTATTAAGTAATCTATGGAGTGATTTATTAAGATGTTATAGCCTTTTCAATATAAATATTTCTTTAGGTTTGCAAAAAGTTTTTCTATTTTTCTTAATTATCTATTTCTCTCTGTTTTCTCTGCTCTTTCAGAATCCTATTTCATGTTAGAGTCTCTGGATCTTAATTAGCCCTATATTCTATATTCACTGTGGGGGGCTGAGTTCTGGGAGAATACCTAGACTTGACCTTTCAGGTCCCTATTTTAGGCTCTCAGTATTTCCATTATAATAATTGTTAAGAACTGTGAAGGGTCTGAGATTTTCCTCTACCTGTGAATTAACCTGCCACAATCTCATGGATCCTGGAAAGAGACACGAGACTCCTGGGTTAGAGACAAGGAAAATTTAGTACTCACAAAATAGTAGTACAGTATCAGCATTTGTGTTAATTTCTTGAGTTTTAATTCCCACAGGGAGACACAAGAAGAGCCAGATCATTATACCTCCACACACACACAGGAGACAGGAACCCTGAGATTAAGGATCCGAAGTCTTCTATAAGCATGTCTGCCCTTTGCGCCAGAGGGAAACATTTTCATTATACTGAATCGTAAGCATGCCTTGCTCTGGAGGGGAGGCACTGTCTCTATTTTTCAAGAACATTTACTAAATAAACATCCTTGAAAAGATAGTGTAAAACAAAGGGCAGTCAGTGCCTCACTTTGCAAGAAAAACTCTGTTCCCTGAAATGCAAGAGCCTCAAGGAGAATTGTCTCCCAACACTAATTAAGCCATCTATTAAAATTTTATTTGATGGGACTTCCCTGGTGGCGCAGTGGTTGAGAATCTGCCTGACAATGCAGGGGACACGGGTTTGATACCTGGTCCGGGAAGATCCCACATGCCACGGAGCAACTAAGCCCGTGTGACACAACTACTGAGCCTGTGCTCTAGAGCCTGTGAGCCACAACTGCTGAGCCCGCGTGCCACAACTACTGAAGCCCGCACACCTAGAGCCTGTGCTCCTCAACAAGAGAAGCCATCACAATGAGAAGCCCACACACCGCAATGAAGAGTAGCCCCCGCTCGCCGCAACTAGAGGAAGCCCGCACACAGCAACAAAGACCCAACGCAGCCAAAAATAAATGAATAAAAAAAAAAATTTTTATTTGATGGATAACACTTTCATTTCCAACAAATCTGGTTGCTTCCTTTCTGTTACAGTTACTGCTTTTGAGGTATGACAGACCTAAAATAAATCTATTGATTACATTTATATTTTAAATTCTTCATCTGTTTCTACTTTAAAATTTGTTCATCAAGTATTAGTTGTTTGCGTGTTGCCATTTGGTACCTCCCTTTCAGGGTGTTGATTTTTCTTAAAAATCTGCTCATCCCTGGATGTCTGTTCAGCTTTGTCTTTGAGGATCTCTCTTTGCCCATCATCCTGATGAGTATCCTCCTTCTGGTGATTGGAAAAGGGGCAGGATGTGTGGCTGGACAATGTGTGTCTAAAGCTTGTCTTCTGGGTGCTTCTCATCTCCATTGATAAGTTTACCTGGGCACACAGCCTATTTTTTGGGTCCCGTGTTTGCTTTGAGCTTCCTGTTTACAACTCCTACTCCAAAGAGATATGTGGAACAATTTAGCCTGGGAAAAAACACTGGAGTCATGTGCTCACTTTCTTGTTCCTCTGCAGCAGTCCTTATGGAGGATTCGAGTTACTTCACCTTCTGTTCTGCTTTGCTGCCTGGTCCTGACACTCACAGCAGGTGTCCTCCTGGGGTAAGCAATGATGGTCTTGGTTACTCAGTGTGGGGCAGCCCAGCTTTTCCTGAATGCAATTTCAAACATTCATTTCCCTGACAGCAGTTCCAGAAATCCTTCCTGTGATTTGCATTTGTTGACTCCTACTTTGAAGTATCTCTGGAATTGATTTTATTTTTGTAGTGTTTTTCTCCTGCATGAATTTCTTTTGTTTCTTCTTGAGTTTCTTACTGGCTGTGGCTTCATTTCTTCATTTATATCCACCAATCCAATCCCTGTTGCTTTCTAGCTTTGAGAAATTCCTCAATTTCTGGTTTGTTTAAATCATACTTCCTTGTTTTTCAGGGCCATGGGAGACTGTTTTGTGTCTGCCGTCCTCTTTTTTTTTTTTCCTCTTACAATTAGTAGGGCCCATTTGACAGAGTTATGGCAAATGGATTCTGAATAAGAGTGGTGTATGCCTCTTCCAGATTGGCTTCTAAAAATCTTCCCATGGGAACGCCCATGCTTTCTTTTCTCCCCAGACAATTGGATGGATGTGGGGAATAGAAAGAATAAAAGGGCCCACCCCCCCCAGCTCTGGCATTGGACTATGACAGTGGTGAATAATGAACTCTCATTGTTCTCATCCATTGAGATTTGATGATGTTTCATGCAGCTGTTACCCTACCCTGACAAATACAAGAACGAATATGGATTTATCGTTTTCATTATATCTTTTGCTGTTATTTCGATGGATTTTTAGTAGGAGGGAAAATATACATATGAGTTCAGTCCAACACCTCTGGACAAGCTTTTTTTTCTACAATTATACTCCCTCTCATTTGACAACAGATGCAGAATGAAAGCAAAGTCCTTTGCTTATTCAGTAATTATGAATTGAAACTTTATCTGCTCCAGGCACTGTACTAAATGCCAGAGATACAATGGTGAACACACTCAAGGTGATCAACTCTGGAGAGGACAACAGACAACAAATCAGGTGTCTACCCCTCAATGTAACACGTGCCTGGGGGACACATTGCATGGGCATAGGCCCCGCCTTGGAGAGCCAGGAAAAGGTTTCTGCAGGAAAGTCCCATCTAAGTTACAAACCAAAGAAAGCATAGGGTAGACCAAGTGAAAGGGATGGTTGTGGAGTGGGGCAGGGTGGACAATATGTTTCAGGCAGAGGGAGCAACTGGAAAGAACTTCCAAGTTCAAGTTCCTCGAAGTAGTTCAAGATGCCGTGTGTGTGGCCGGCAGGGTATGGGGGGCAGATGAGATGGGGTTGCTGGTGAGAGATGAGGCTGGAGAGGCTAGCAGGGCCGGTCCATAGATGCTCTTCTGAGCCACATTAAAAAGTTGGCAGGGGAGCACCTCACAAACCTGGATGTTGGCCTATCTGAGTTCTGCATCCCCAGCTTCCCCCCTTTGACCAGTTATCCTTAGAAGGAGCACCTGTTTCTAACATCAGGTGGGCTCTCTGCTCTGCTCTCAGGAAAGGGTCAAGCTGCTTCTAGATGGTAACTTCAAGTCAAAGTTTTACTTTGCCCAAGAGTGACTATGCATTTAAAATCACTTTTTATTATGAAATGAAAGACTCTGTCCCCTGAAACATCAGTTTCAGGCCTCAGTGAACAAGTATTTTCTCGGGGAGGGGATGGAGGGGGAGGGGAGAAGGAGAGCCTTTAGAGCGCCTTAAAATCTCACTAAGCTGGCTTCACCACTGTTGAGAACCAGGATGTCAAAAAGTTGGCCACTTTCCTCAGGGCCTCGCAAAGCTTTTGGCCTTCAGCTCCTTTGGGATTTCCATGTATTTTTAGCCTGTTTATGGATAATATAATAGGCATGTTTGAGGAAAAGTTAAGGGAAACCACACATGAAGCACATACCAGTTTGGAAGGCTGGTTATTCTTATATTTGTGAGAAATGGTCAGTTGTTTAGGAGGAACAAAAACACATCTGACTGTGGGGCAGCCTCAAGAGTCCCACAGATCTCTTTCACCTCAGAATTCCTAGGCATTGGCCTCAGAAGACTGGGGTCCTTTATTTAGAGTGGAGGCCCCTTTATCACACTCTACTCTGGAGACCTCTTTCCTCCTCTTGATCTCATTTCTCCCATCCTCTTTCTTTTCTATTCATATTTTCCTCTCTCCATTTCCCCTTCTCCTCTCCACTCCTTGCTTGCCTGCCTGTCTTCAGCCTATAGTGACAGGAGGAAGCATTGCCATAGTGTCTCCTTGCAGGCCCTGAGTTTGGACTCCGATGTCCAGCAGAGTCAATTTTATCCATTTGTGTAAATTTCCCTAGGAATCAAAACAAAACAAACTAATCTTCTCTGAGCTAATATTCTGTCACTGCACTATCATTTCCTTGATGGCAGGGGCAAATTTCCTATGTCCTTTGTGCTCCTGACACATTATCTGCTATGATACTATACACAGGGAAGGCTCTCGGGACAGTTTTCATACTGACTGTGAACAACTAAATGAACACAGTTTACATGAGATGCGTGGAAGCTTGTCCACATGGTTACTCTCACTCTCATGCATTTTCATAACGGGTAGGAGATTTATAACTCCATCCAGTGTGAAAAGGACTGGGGAAATGTAAGCTGTTTGTTAAGTAATCCACTTTTACTCTTGCATTTCCAAAAAGCATGTAATTTAAATAGAAATAAGTTATATTAGTTCAGTTAGTTGTTTGCCTGTATTAAAAAATAGTTTCAAAGGCTTTTCTACATTGTGGTAAGAAGATATTCATAGTGCCATAAAACACGTAGTGGAAAATAATACTTATACCATAAACAGAAATCCATTCTTGTCCATACACTGGGAAATAAACATTTTCCGACACAGAGCTATTTCCCTCCCCGCCCTGTGTCCTTCTCTGTGTTCCTTATGACACTGTAGTCCTATCATTGACCCCAGAGTAGTAGTCATCTTGGTGGTTCCATTAGCTGAGTGAGGAAGCAGAATCACAGGGCACAGGAGAAGAGCAGACAATGGAAACACATTTAAGAGAGGTCCCTATGAGGCTTTCACTGCTCCATTTCCAACCCCTAAGGTAGAGCAGAACAATGTGCAGACGGTATTGACTGTATAGTTAATTAATTTCAACTTTCCTTTAATGGGTATCATGGATAAATCATGCTCCCTTTGGATCACAGCAAAATATCTTATAAATCATTAAGTGATCTATGGAATTAACTTTCCCTCTCATCTTAAAAGTAACTCTCTGAACTTATTTTGGTAAGAAATTAAATATACAATAAAATTTAGCCATTAAATATGGTATTTTGGAATATGTGCACCAATCATTGTCAGATGTGTGGATAAAATTCAGCCCATGGTGCTAGTATCTTTCATTTCCTGATTTGATATGTTCTCTTGCCTTTCTCCAATGTAGCTTAGTGGGAAATGGTCTGGTGTAGTGGAACAATCATGAACTTTGCAGTAGGATTAATGTGCTCTGTGACCTTGGACAACAAGTTACCTCTTTGAGCCTCAGCTTCTCCATCAGTAAAATGGGAAAAACGATACTTGAGGATGAAATAAGATGACAGGTATAAAGCACCTGGCAAGTAGAAAGTATACAATAAGTGGAAGCTATTATCATTGCTGTTATCCTAGTCCTCAGCTGACATCTACTTTGACAAAAGGTGATGAATATTGTGTCCTGTTCACTGTGTGGTATTGATGTATGAGGACACGGAGACAGAGTAATAGATGGTGTTAGATTGCCCTTAGATTCCAGAAGTTGGTTATATTTATGTTCTTCAGATAGTACAAGCTTGTTCTGATCTTGGGTCCTTTGCATTAGATACGAATGTTTACGAAGTTGTGTCCTTCTTGTCATTAAATCTCAGATTAAGTTCTACCTCCTCGGAGAGCTTTGACCATCCCTTCTAAAGTAGCCACCCAGTCATGGTCACTTTCTATTACATTACCTATTCTAATTATTGACATTGTAATTTTAGTGTTTGGGATTTTTAGAAATTTTTCCCCCTATTTCTCTGCACGAGACTATATACTCCATAAGAACAGGGATCTCCTCAGCCCTGATCGTTTCAGTCTCCCAGTACCTTACATAGGTGCTCAACAAATATTTGTTCAAAGAACAAATGCATGTTTCCACTCATAATTTGAATCATAATCTATTTTAAGATTTATTCTGCTTCATTTCTTCTAACCTAATGTTCTATTTTAGTATCAGTTGCCTCATTACATTGGAAAATAAGGCTTTACTTGTGGTTTTATTCTATTTCTGTCTTTGTGTTGCTTGTTTCTTTTATTGGTGTGGGTCTTTTTTTTTACGTTTCTTAATAGGAGGCTGGAATACCCTGGAGTCTTTACTGCTCATATTCTGTTCTTTGTCTTAAGTTTATCCTCTTTTTTCCTGGATGGATGGCGGTTCATTAATTTCTTATGAGAGCATCTTGAGCTCTCAGCTCCCACTAGATTTTGACATTTCTCTCTTCTTTCCCCCCCTTTTTTTTTAAAATTTATTTATTTACTTATTTATTTTTGGCTGTGTTGGGTCTTCGTTTCTGTGCAAGGGCTTTCTCTAGTTGCGGCAAGTGGGGGCCGCTCTTCATCGCGTTGCGCGGGCCTCTCACCATCGCGGCCTCTCTTGTTGCGGGGCACAGGCTCCAGACGCGCAGGCTCAGTAGTTGTGGCTCACGGGCCCAGCCGCTCGGCGGCATGTGGGATCTTCCCAGACCAGGGCTCGAACCCGTGTCCCCTGCATTGGCAGGCGGATTCTCAACCACTGCACAACCAGGGAAGCCCTTCTTTCCCCTTTTGTGACTACATTTCCTCCGCATTTTTTCTCTCTTTATATATCCTGGTGGCACATTGCAGGGGAAGAACCCATCTTATCTTAGGGGGAGGAAGGGAGAATGGTATACCTCAAAGGACCTGGGGACAATCTGGCTGTAAGTGATGGCAGAAGAGTGGAGCAGAGTCAGAGAAGACCCTTGAGAAAGCAAGGAGAGATGAGAATAAAGATGAAGGAGCAAGTTCACATGTGAAGGGGGGCTGCACTGTAGTGCTCTCTCTTCTCTGCTCCTTTCAGAATGGAAAGGTTGTCAAAACTGACTGACCGTGGGGAGAATGGGAGAGAGGAAAGCTGTGGTCAGAACGGCAGGATCATCCAATTCTCTTAGAAATCTGGCTTCACTTTCTGCCAACAGAGTGAATGAAACCCGTGGTCGCATTTTATCTGGTGTCAGGAAACAGGCATTAATGGTCAATATGATACATGGATTCAGTTGTGGGGAAAGACTTCCTACCTAATTAACTGTGAAGAAGTGAGAGAAACTATTTTTCACTATACACATAGAAATTAGACTTTGTCAAGTAATGGCCCAATCTAAAACTTAAAGTGTTAAAATATGAGATTACACAATGCCTGAAATTATTCCCATCTGTCATCTTCTCCACAGTTTTTCAGAACCACACTCTGCATGGTATATTCCAATAGCCTTTATTAAATGTGGATTTTTACCTCATATTACCATAATTTAATTTTGTTGGCCATGAAATAAGATGATCATCTTAGTACTGTTTGTCTTCATTTTTTTGGGCAATAGCATGATCTTATAAAGTATAAAAGATTTCCAAGTAGATTGTACCAATCAGACTTATGAGACAGCAAAAATTCAGAAACATGGTGCATGCAAAAAGCATGAAGGTCCACTGAAGATGTTGTTAAGGACAAAGAATACTTATAATTTGCTTAATTGGGAGAGAAGGACAATCTTCATTATTAAATTCAAGCTTTCTGCAGAAAATGAGATTTAAAATGATTTGAGGCTTATTTTTCCCAGAAACAAACCATACTCCTTGCCCCTGCGGTAACCTTGTGTGACCTTTTTCTTCAAAGAGTAAACACATGACTACTCAATACAACAGTAAAACTAAATGTAATATTCAATACTTTCTGGACTTACGGTGGCAGTCAGGGAGGTAATTAGAAATAAAAATAAATTAAGGGGCTTCCCGGGTGGCGTAGTGGTTAAGAATCTGCCTGCCAATGCAGGGGGACACGGGTTCAAGCCCTGGTTTGGGAAGATCCCACATGCCACGGAGCAAGTAAGCCCATGCGCCACAACTACTGAGCCTGCTCTCTAGAGCCTGCATGCCACAACTACTGAGCCCGTGAGCCACAACTACTGAAGCCCGTGTGCCTAGAGCCCGTGCTCCGCAACAAGAGAAGCCACTGCAATGAGAAGCCCGTGCACTGTAACGAAGAGTAGTGCCCGCTCGCTGCATCTAGAGCAAGCCCACATGCAGCAACAAAGACCCAATGTAGCCAAAAATAAATAAATAAAATAAATAAATTAAAAAATAAAAGTACAGATAATTGTGAAACAATTTGGCTTCAGAATCTAATCACAACAAAAAATTGACCAGAGACTCTCATATAGAGCCCAAATAATGACTCAATTACAATTCCTTTTTTTCCTTGATAGAAGACAAAGAGTAAAGAAGAATTGGCCAAGCTGTAATAAGAAATTAGGAGGGAGAAAAAATTAGTTAACCTAAAAGTTATCAAAATACCAATTTTTACCATAGCATTAAAAGAAACATACCAGAAAGAAATTCTAAGCAGAAAGAGATTTCGAGTGTTATAGACTAGAATGGGAATCACCATACCCCTAAGACTCTGAGGACTATACTCATCCCTCAGTATCTGTATGTGTGTGTGGGGGAATGGCATGTTGGTTCTAGGACTTGCCATGGACATCAAAATCCATGGATGCTCAAGTCCCATAGTCGGCCCTCTGTATCCGTGGTTCCATATCTGTGGATTCAAACAGCAATAGATTGTAAGCATAGTACGTGATCTGCGGTTGGTTGAATCCGTGAGGGCCAACTCTATTTGATTTCTTGAAGGGACTGAGTGAGCTCATCTAGACAGGACCCCTCCTAGCCCAAGGCCACACTAGAGATACCACTGTTTGGATAAAGAGTATATTATCTGGCATCTTAATTCTTGGTAGACAGACTTCTGTCTAGTGGTGATAAAGAATAAAGCATACAACAAAGTTGAAAGTATGTACTTAGGTGAGTAAGAATAGCCAGGTAAGGGCTTGAAAGTTTCCATTATTATACATATGATGGGGTGATTTCCTTTTGTTTCAAAGGTAGCAAAACAGTTATCCATCTTCACTGTGTTTCAGAATCACCTGGAGTGCCCTCAGATTCTGATTCAGTGGGTCCTGGACAGGATTCATGAGTCTCCATGTTTATCCAGCACCCTGGATAATTTTGAAGCACATTTTCTAAGGATTTACACTTTAAGTAGTAATGATTTTAGAAGAATCAAATAGAAATCCAACTGGAGACTTAATCCTACAATGGGGAGAAATCAAAGATTCCATCAGGTATATTCTTTTTAGAGTCATACTTAGAGGGTTAGGTGCTAGAGCAGGGAGCAGGGGTTTATTATTTCTAAAGGAAGAGGCAGGGAAGGATAGGGATCAGAGACGGACAGTGAAGATAGGAGGCAGTGCAGACCACATGAGCTGATCAGTTAAGAGATGATGTGTTTTTTATTTGTGTGGTCAAGACCAAATACAATAAGGAAGAACCTGGATGAGGGAATACCTTTTACTTTTAAGCAGAGAGCTAGCAGAGAAGAGTCTTCCTTTCAAAAGTCATTTGTGAGAAGACAGAAAGTAGGAGTGGATGGCAGGGAGACCAGGTGAAAAACCAAGGAGTTAGAGTGAGACAGGGAGTGCGGGTCACATGGTGTTATGGATAATCATCAAGGGCGATTTCGGGGGCAACGTGGGCATGAAATACTGCAAGCACAGCCAATGCAGACCTGGGGAAAAAATGGCCCATACCCAATCTAGTCAACCATGATTAGAAAGAATGCAAATACTACTCAGTGTGTGTGTTTATGTGTGAATGCACGTGTGTGTGTTGGGGGGTGATGGTGGCAGTGTATGAGAACAGAGAGGACAAACAAAGACATTGGGCCAATGACAACTGTTTGGGTCATCAGTGTGTCTGAGTATTCAATTTTCTGATCAGGACTCCTGAGTGTCAAGGGGATAATCTCTCCAAACATGAAGTAAAGGTGGAAACCCGTGAAAATTCAGCCTTTAGAAGGAAAAAGAAAAAGATAATATTCATGTATCGAGAAAATAATCTCTCTTTGGAGCAGCATAGCATAATCTTATTTTTAGTTCTGCCTTGTGCATACATATGTGTGTATGCAAGATTTGATTTTTACAGGTACTTTATCATGTCATCTAGTTCCTCTCAAATTGCATGCTCATTTGATTTCATATCTCTTCTTCAGCTGCTTCTTCACCTGAAAGGTCTTTCTTTTTCCTTCCCTATCTGAACCCTATCCTCACAACCTAGCTCAAGTCCCATCCTTTTGAAGAGATTTTCCCTGATTATTACAGTTTACTGACCTTTTCTATCTCTGAATTTAAATCATAGACAAAGATTACCTTCTGTGCATCCCTCTATTTCTTGATCTCAAGCACAAAATGTTTGCATTCAGGAGGCTCCCAAAAATTATTGTTCAATGAATTAGCAAAGAAAATATAGATTGAATCCTGCAGTGACAGAAACTTTTGGCTTCCTCCCCAGCATCCATTCCATTCCACACTGTCCCTTTATGCAATAGCCACTGGTTGGGTGGGGTTGACTCCTCTCCTAGCTCCAGGAATGGGCCTTGATTGCCTAAACCAATCAGTTTAATTCCATCCCCTTGGCTACCGTGATTGGTTCAAGTGTAGACATGTGGTCTGACCTGGTCCAGTTAGAACAAAGCTCAGGACACTTGCTAGTCTATAATGGGAGAAATTCTCTCTGTATGCATATGTGATGACTGAAACTGTTGGAATCAGTTTGCAAGTGTGGGGGAAGGGCAGCTTGAGGGTAAAGTCAACCCCCCGCCTCCCCGAGAAGGCAGAACATCACTCAGAATGGGAATCAGAAGTCTGATCAAGCCATGCTGAAGCCACTGCTGCCTCTAGAGGTTTCATTCATTTAAGCCAATATAGTCTCTTTATAGTTTAAACCAGGGAATGAGATTTTGTTTGTTGAGTTCCCCCTATTTTTAAATCTTTGGGACACAACTTGTAATTTGTCGTCTTGCAACCAAATACATTTAGGGAAATAGCAGCAATCTTGGATAGCATTTACTACCCTAGTTAAGATCATTATATATTTTTGCTGCCCATGCTGATTCTAGCCAAAGTCATGTTCACATGTGGTAAAATAATAAATTTGAGAATTGTTTCTACCACAATTTCTATTCAAGATGATCAATGTTCTTATGTACTTTGATAGTACTGATATAGACTTCTTTTATTCATTTATATCAAACATTTCCTGAACATTTATATCCATTCCAATTGTGTGTAGATAGACAAATGGTACACATAGGCCTTTGCAAAAAATGAGGTTTTGTTTAACATTTCTCAGTGTTTATGGCAACATATTAAATGAAGATACCTTTTCGATGAAATTGAAGAGACCCCAGCAGACACATGGATTTTAGCATCTCTGTTGTGTACATTTCTAAGCAGCATTGCAGCTGGATGTAGAGCCGACAGATTTCTGGATGGATCTCACCATCTTCTGGGCTGCAACAGAATGAAAGAGAAAAGCTGTGGACAGTCTCAAGATTTCACTCATCAGCCATTTGTCTCAGCTCTGAGAGGAGAAAATGCCCACTAAAGATTTCTAAAGCCTTGGGTCTAAAATATAGGACTTCTTGCTTTCAAACCAATAACCAAGGTCACAGTTCTTACATAAGTGTCTTTCTGAATAACAGCTCATAATATTTTTCCCCTTCAGCAGCAGATTTCTGCTAGGAGCTTAAAATCATAAATGTTTTAAGTAATTGAAAATATCAGACATTTTCAATTTAACTGTTGGAACAAACTTCCAAAATATATTTAAACCATAAGACTATCCTAGCTTGCAAGAAGAGATTAAAAACTCTTATTTTTAGAGAAACTAACGAAGAGCTATTCAGCTACCAGTTAGATGATAGCTCTTTAATATTAAGGCCCTAGCATAATATGGTTAGAGAGCCAAGATACAAATTATTTTTATCAGTCTTTTGTCTCAGTCTAAAGGACATCCTTTATTGTTTGCTATGGTTAATTTATCAAAGGCTAAGTGTTTTTAGTGAAAAAATGAAAAATTTATGAAAAAAGAAAAGTAATAAAATTCTAATAATTTTGCTTAACAATCTAAGCCTAAATAAATACTGAATTTATGCTCTAAAATTTATTATAAAGTACTTGAGCCTTTCTCTATTAACTGTGGTAAAGCAAACAAATGTGAATATGATAAAATATGGAGTGATCACTTTTTAAGAGGAGAGAAATTAGTTGTTGATAGAACACTTTATTTTAGATGCAGGTAAAATAGCATGTATTGAATAAAGCGAACTAAACAAAAGGGATACAATTTAGAGATAGATTAGAAATGGAAGAAGTCTAAAAGGGAACTCTGTCAAATGTCCTAATGTGTTATCTTTATTTTTATCTCCATTCATTTAAAATGCAATGAAATCTGACTAAACAATGCAGCATTTGGATTTGATTCCTTTGTAAAGTGGTCAGTGGCAAAATGTCAGGGGCTATTATCAGAAAAAAAATGGTGGCTTCATTTTTATTTAAGTTCGGGAATCACACTATAAAGAATTTGTATTTACATAGCACTTTACAATGATAATAAGTTGACATTTTGAATACTTATTTAGTAGATGAGCCAGGATTATTCAACTATATGGCTTATATTACACAGGAAAATGCAGAATTCTTTGCCTGAGTATGAGTGATGCCTGCAAAGTTATTCTATGTCTTTCCCGTGTCAGAACAAAGGAACTCAAAAGAATTTATATGCAAAATTTGGCTTTATCTGAAAAATAAGAGCCTACATTACTTTCTCATTTGTGTCTCATGGGTCCAGCCCTAGGCCAACGCTGGAATCAAGTATATCTTTGGCGAAAGTCCCAGATTTTCTTGCAGAGCTTCTTCCCCCAGGTGCTTTCCACCCTCAAGCTCTCCTCCTGCTCCCTGGAGTTCTCCCCCATCGCTCTGCCACACACACACAACGCCTCATTATTTCACATCATCTTCAGCCTTTCAAAATGTCTCTGCGTCTGTCCCCTCCCCTCTCCTCATGGCCCTGCTAGACTCTGAAGGAATAATGGGCATCAGTGGTTCATATAATAAAAAGTGATCCTGGTATATTACCTGCTAACACATTGATTTTGATAGAAAAATCTGAAGGTAATGTCTTATCCCAAAGACAGGCTAGCGGGAAAATATTTTAAAGCAGGCAGGTCTTTTCTGTGCTGCTTCATCGTCTCCATCATAGCTGCTTATTTTCACCTACGTATAACATTGGCCCTAGTGGCTCATATGCAGATTAAAAAAAAACTATAAAGAGTCTGTGGTATGTATTGTACATTTGATGAATGGGACAATTAGCCAGTACAGTATCGTTCCAAACCATGGAGTATTCTTATTTTCAGAAGTACAAAATATGTGTTTTGTGGCTTAGTTCCAAAAATATGCAAACTTCATATATATATATGACATTTTATGTAATCTAAACAAATGATTACTGTATTAACAAATCTTTAGAGCCAATATATTATTTTACAGCTGGACTGTGAGAGACAAAGCAATGTATTAAGTGCTTTTGAAAAAAGGCATGTCAGAACAGAGATTAAAATGCCTAACTCCTATCATTTCCTTGGGTGCCAGCTTCTTAATGCCTCTGTAACCAACGGAGATTCTCTAAACTGTGGAACCATTTTGCCCTTCTTACATGTTATGGGAGGAAACTGAATGGATGCCGCCAAATCAGCCTAACAAAAATTAATTGATGCTAAAGTTGCGTTATAAATTTTCTGGTTAAAAAATTCTTACATATGCTCATATATTATCCTTTAACATCTTGGAAAATTGAAGTATAGAGAAAGAAAGAAACTAGTCAAAGAGCAGTGGACAAGTTATCTTTTGTGTTAGTGTTTCCCAAGGCCTTGACTAGGCTACATTAGCCTCAGGTCTTGTACAATTTATTTCTCCCACTTTAAGAGCTCTAAGCTGTATTACTGCTACTGATTACTAAAAGTTCATTCAAAGAAAAATTGCTGAATGGGTTATAATACATCTAATATCATGATCAGTGGGCTGAAATACATTTTTGAGAAGAATTAAGAGCATTTAGGTTATTTTTGTAACAAGTGAGCAAGAGTCAGAGCCTGGAGAATGGAGGAAAGTCAAGAAAACAGCGACGTGGAAACTTGAAACTTCCTAGGGATAAGTTATAAGGCCTAGGGGAGATTTCACATTGAAACAAAATTAGGCCTACATACTTACTCCAGGAACTGAAGCAACTTAACTTAGAGGTAACTTTACCATGTGTGACTGATGCTTAGTCTAAAATGATTTACTCTTATTAATCCAGTTGAGGTCTATGAGAGTCACCCTGAGGTGATGCTCATTTAATTCAGTGAAAGAAATTTCATAAGTTAGTGACTTAGGTGTGATTATTTATTTATTTTTCTGTTAAGCAGAAGTCAGGAGCTAACCTGATCATTTTGATTAATTTGAAAGCCTAAGTATTAATAGAAAAACACCCTAAAAATTAACTTCGACAATATTTCAGTGATTTAGAGCTCAAGTTGAATCCCAAAACTTTTAAAATAACTGCCAAGTTATGAACCTTTCAATCAACTCTTTAAGGATGAGAAACAGGATTTAATGTCTTAATATTAGGACTTAAGAGACCTGCACTGGTGTAGTAATAGGGGGACATGAACACAGACATTGCCTAAGTCACTCCTTGATAATGGAAATGCTCTCTAATGTGAATATTCTTATTTTGTAATTCAAAAGTAATATGATGAACACCCACCAGAATGACTAAAATTAAAAAGACTGACAATGCCAAATGATGATGATATGGAACAACATCTCGTACATTGTTGGTAGGAGTTAAAATGGTACAACGCCTTTGAAAAAAGTTCTGGAAGTTTCTTATAAAACTAAACATATACCTCCCTATGACCTGGCAATTCCACTTCCAGGTATTTACCTAAGAGAAATGAAAATCTATTCATAAAAAGATCTTTTTAAGAGTGTTCATAGTAGTTTTATTTAGAATAACTAAAAACTAGAAATAGCCTGGGTGTCTGTCAAGAGGAAAGTGGATAAAGAAACTAGAATATCATACATCAACTATACTTCAATTAAAAAAAAAAGAAACTAGAATATTCCTACAATAGGATAATACTCAATAATTAAAAGGAGTAAACTCCTTATACACAAAACAATACTGGTAAATCTCAAACATATAATCTTGAGTGAGAAGATCCTTATACAAAAGAGTAAATACTGTATGACTCCATTTATATGAAGTTCTAGAACAGATAAAACTAATCCATGGTGATAAATATTAGAACAGTGGTGGAGAGAGTATCGACTGGGAAGGGGCATGAGAGGGAACTTTCTAGTGTGAGGGTAGTATTCCATATCTAGATAAAAGTTTGAGTTACCTGGGTGGACACATTTGGCAAAACTTATTGAACGGTACACTTGAGATTTGTGCATTGGATTATATGCAAATTTCATTTTTTTATAAAAGAACCATAGGCAGTGATATTTCATAAAGGAAAGTACAGATGAGTTCAAAGTTTGTCCCGAAGCTTTTGCAACATGTACCTGGAAAGTATTACTTAAGTGTAAAGAAAGAGAAAATTGTAGTCAGAGAGATTTTCAGTATATTACAAAACACTTATTCCTTAATTTTGTATTAAGATGTTTTAAAGCATGTTTCACATGGAAGTTGTTGTTAAGATGACTTTAAATTAAGTTATAAGCACTTTTCTTTTAAATATTGTATTTTCTCTCCTTTATCCTTTTCAACCCTTTCAACTGAGGCATAATAAATAAATGAAATTAAAAAAAAAGAACCATAGGCAAATATTGAACTCCACTTAAAGATAAACATGCTGAACTGTTTAGGTGTAAAGTTTCCTGATGTCTGCAACTTCAGAAAAATAATACAGATTGCGGAGGGATAGAGGGATGAACATACAGATAGATGTGTGGTAAAGCAAGTATAACTTGGCATAAATTGAACAAAACAACTGGGAAGCTTTATGACTAGTAAGGTCAAGTTCAGGGGTTAGCCTACTGGGGATTTTGGTTATGAAATGCCTTGGCCCTGCATCTGTCTGCTCTTTTGCCAAGCTTGCCAGACTTGGTGTTTTGTGCAGCTGCTAATAGCTTCTTAAAAACCAGCAAAATGTTTTTTATTTTGAAAGTCTGTCCCTAATGCAGTGGTTTATATATTTAGATGAAGGCAGAAAGACATAATAAAAGGAAAATGGGTTCCGGAGTCAGAAAACTTAGCTCTAAATATAGACTTTGCTGTGTAGAATTGTGATTGTAGGAAAACCACTTTAAGTTCTCCAAGACTCAGTTTCCTCAGCTGTGAAATAGGCATAACAACTATTCAAGACCAAAGTATCTAAAGGTTGGTGCAAGAATCAAATGAGATCATGTATGGGAAAACAAGTAAAAACTGTGAAGGATTGTTAGAAGTTGGCTGCAATCCATCTAAATACATCAAAGTTGTGTATAATCTTATACACAAGCCTTATGGTTGTGTATAATCTTTAGTATTAAAACTTCTCTGCCATTCTAAAACATTATTTGTTTACAGCTACCATATATGGAGCTGAAGGAGACTTTGGTTAAATAAACATACCCTTAGGCTGAGAAAGAAAGGTGTGACCCCATTGACAACCACTCAGCATTTCACAGACTTTGGTGATGACAGATAAACACTTGGGGGTTGTCAGCTAGCAGAGATGGAAACCAGAACTCCTGTTGCAGCAAATATATCCAAGTCGTTCTTCTCAGAACCACCTCTGTTGTTGGCTGTTAAGCCAAATGGCAAGGAAAGACTCAGGGAACCAAATGGGATGAGGGAAAGGGATGATATTCTTTGCTTTATTTTTCAGAGCAAATAGCTAGGGAGGAAAGGGATTAACTGACCTACCCTAGGATAGTGATCTCTGGGATATCTCTTCAAATACCCCCAGTGGTTTCCTCTCAGATAGATTCCACTTATACAAGGATATATCCTAATTCTGTGCCAAATTCAGTGAAGGCTTCAGAGCCCAGCCTTCATACGCTTTCATGAAGGAGATTTCTCAAGGAGGCTCCATGAGTTTACATAATCAGTGAATAGTCAGAGGGCAGAGAGGGCACAAGTGTGTGTGTCTGTGTGTGCACGTGCATGTGTGAGACCCAGTTATTAGTTTAGGTTTCAAATTCTTAAATGTAATTACAGGGTCTATGCAAGTTCATAAACACAGAACAGATGGCAGGTACCTACTAAACGACTATACTCTTTCATACCAAAATAAGCCCTGCAATAGAAAGAGGAGCCCAGTTAAGCAGAAGAACAGAAACAAGATATTTTTCAAGGTATCTTTATATAATAATAGTTGACTCTCTCTTTTGTCTCCAATTTTCTCATAATCTTCCTTTTAGTGAATTTTTATGAAACTTGTGTTTTAAGTGGCAATCTCCTATATTTTCTTGATAGAGAGTCATAGCAAGTTTGGTTCCCCCAGGAGCCTTTGAAGAAGTAATTGCAGTAATCCCCTCACTTCACCGCATGTCAGTTTCATGGGAGCATATGGCTTGGTGACTTTCCTGGCCACTGAACACGAGTCTGGATCAAACTCTGCCCTGGTGCTCTTCGGGTTCAGTCAGAAATGAAACTTGACTTTTAACAGCAGAGTAAAACCTGTAGTGCAACAGAATTATCTTTTGGTAGCTACTCTGCATACCTTTTGCAAAGCAACAGGCCTCAGAGGGGCTGCACCTTTTATGATTTAGGGCTGTATTCTGGTCTTCATCTCCCTGTTGTTTTGGTTTGCCCTCTGGCAGGACCTTTGACATTTCCCCATGACCCAGTTGAGAGGTTGATAAATAATGGGTAGCATTACCAAGCACCTTGTTCATTTTTTTTCCTATTTAAAGAGTAAAACCTATATTTAAACATATTCAAACACTTTCAAAAAATCAATAGCCATCAGTTTCCTGACATTGTGATACTTACAATGAAATAAGACTAAAAATATTACTATTGAATTGTAAATCATCTTTTATTCATCTTAAATGTTACTGTTTAAGGCATTACTGAGGAGAGCTGGGAGTAGGTGGTGACCTTTGTGATGCCTTTTCGGGCATATCCCAGGGCATCTGAGGTTGAAGGAGTTAATGGGCTGAACATCATAACTTTTTTTTCTTGATACCTGAAACTCATGCTTATTGATCAGGAGAAAACTAACATTTACAAGGCACTATTCCTTCCATTTCCAGAATAAAATATCTTATTCTGTCTTGGCTTCTTCTCCCACCCTTCCATTCTTTTTGGCTTGAGAGTCTTTTGGCCTTTCCATTTTTCCCTTTGATTTTCTCAATGTTTTTCTCTTTATGGTCTCTGGTTGGGACTTATGTGGGGTCTGCAAACAGCTCTTTAAGCCTTGACTCTCCAGGTCTTGTGATTCTTACAGCTAGCAGACGGAAGCCTGTGGCTGGTGGAATCTGAGTCTTAGATTCTTGAATCTTTGCTGAGATGACAATCAGCACCATGGGTTACATGGCGACAACCAGCCCTATCCCACTGTAGCTAGGATCAGTTTATTTTTAAATATATATGTATATACATACTTACATTTATATTTAAATTAAAGAAGTATATATATGTTTCCACATTTTAATTAGAAAATATTTTTTGCATCAAAAATCAAGATTTTCAACCTCTAATGCTTATTGTTTTCACCTGGTAGCAATGATCTTCAAAGATCAGTTATCATTCAATGATCATGTGTTACACTGGAAAGAACTCAGCTCATTAATTTTCACTATATTCAAAGTCTGGGTCATTAATTGCAGCAACTGGTTAATTCCTGCTTTTATCCACTGGAATTTTAAGGTTCAACATATTAAACTGTTGGTTTATCTAAATGGCATTTAGCTCCTCGTTCTTAATTATGTTATTAAGCTAGGTGATGCTGTATTTTTCTTTAGCTAAAGCTACAGGCTTCATCAATATTGCCAGAACAATGACATGACTTTAAAACAACCTGAGGTAACTGGGCTGACCAAATTTAACTCATTCAATTAATCCAAAAGAGAGTTTTTGATTAAAAGAAAAAGAAATTTCCTCATCTCATTTAACTGGACGGCACAAAATGTTGATCAATACTTTAATATCTAATGATAACAATTCAGTATAGTTACATATACTAATATGTATAGTTATAGAGTAACTAATTGTCAAATCCATTGTGGTTGTGGCTTCCTCTTATATGTGAGACACTGTTTATCTAGAGTGATGGCCTGAGGGGTGACAAAACGTCATGAGAGTCCAAAATATAGCTCACACAGGCCTGAAATTCTTTCTTTTTGTTTTTTTAGCCTCAAAAAACGATTAAACCAGGAAGGCTCTTTGGGGAGCGTTTAGGAAAAGGGTAGAAAGATGACATCTGTTTATCATATAAATAACAATGGCAAATACATATAGCTCCTCCTATGTGCCAGAGCTTCAGTGCTGCCAGTTTAGCTCTCTGGCTCATTTTTCAGTTTACATGAAGGATTTTGAGAAGACTTAGAACTTTTTTAGCATTTTGAGTCTACTTTTCCAACTTCAGACTCCTACCCAATGCTAGAAGTTCTTCAAACATTATACCTAATGGGATTCTCTCGTGTTATTCTGTCTTTCTATTGGCATGCAGTGATAATTTGTATTTTTTGTGTAACTCTCAAAAGATGACACTTCATGCCAATATGTTAATGTGCGTTTCTAAGACAGATGTAACAGCTATTTTCTACAAAAAGGCAAAAGCTTTATGCAAACAGAAGAGACCAGTATCTATACACATGGAAAATATCATATACTACCATGAGTTTTTTTCACTGGACTATAAATTCCTTGAGGCCAGAAAGTTTATCTTATTTATCTCCATAACCTCCAACACTTAACAGATTGTCTGGTACATAGTACGTTCTCAATTAAACAGTTCCCCAAGGCAGCCTTAAAAAGTAGCGCCTACATGATATGAAGAAGCTGAAGGCTGGAATTACAGTGCTTGGTTCTGCCATCACCAGGTCCATTTCACAATTAGAGATTGGTATCTTAAGAATTTCCTTTCTTGCAGCCTTATTTTTTCTTTAAGCTGTTTTATAAAAATAATTCATATTAACAGACATTTTATGTAGATAAGTAAAAAAAAAGGAAAGGATGACTTATACTAATACCAGAGGTATCCATTATTAATGTTTTGGTATATTTCCTTCCAGATTAATATCCCCAAGAGCATGAAGTTTTATCCATTACTTCTGTTCCCCGAGCACCTAGCAGAGTGCCTGGCTCACTGAAGGCTCTCAACCCATGTTTGTTTAAATGAATCAAACTGAACGCTCAAGGCTGACCATGTATGAATCCAAGTGTTACATGTAGTGTTCTCAAAGGGGCAAGGCTAGTAACTTCAGAGTGGTCAAGTCAGTGAAGGAAGCAACGGTAATCTGACTACCTGAGGGGGAGAGTCCATTTTACAGCAGTAGCTCACGTTTTCTCAAAGAAAGAAAAAATATTAACATAAAGGCCACCTTCCAACCTCCATATAAAGCATAAGTGGTCCTGCATCAAACAGTTCTGGGTTTAGATCTTCATTTCATTACTTGTAACTGTGTGATCTTGGGCAACTTTCTGAACCTCTCAGTGCCTCAAAAACTGAATTAGGATAGTAATACCTGATTCATAGCATTATTGAAAAGATGTAAGTGAAATAATAGATGGGAATTATATGGTCATAACAAGTACAAATGAATGGGGGAAGTATTCCAGGGAGGCAATTCTGCATGTAATACCTAGACATCTTTATGACTTTGTTACAGGCTTTTTTCCTATTTAATTATTAATTCAAATAATATTTATTGATTTCCTGCTATTAACAAAGGGACAATCTGGAAAAAAAAAAGGAAAGCATTACTTTTTCTGGAGTCCTTTTTTAAGAGTTCATGGAAACTCCCATTATCATCCTATGGTGTTTTTATTTGATGATAACATATCGTAAAGTCTCCCCTAAGACATTAATTTTTCTGAACAGTGACAGAAAACTTTCAGTCTTTTGTTTCTTCCTTGATGTGGTATCATTTTACTGCCATCAGGTTTTCACCTTAATGGCTCCATCATGGAGATCTGCATATAATTTTTTTTTTCTTTCTTAATGGTAAAGTATAATGTGCCATTAGGTGAAACAGAACGAAAGGACTCTGCACCCCTGCCAATAGTTAGCTCAAGAACAGAAATAGCTCTTCCAAGCAGACAGACATATGGGCAGGAGAGAGTGATTAACAAATCTTTAGGTCAGTCTCTCCAATAGAGGCATTACTTCTGATTTTCAAAATAGTATGAGTTATGTAAGATCATTAGCCTTTAGCTAGGAAAAAACAAAAAGGGTCGTGGGCTTCACTGTCACAGGGCTTGAGGGTAGGAACTCGCTTTATTATTTCTTGACATTTGATTCAGCATTAGCAAAGTGCAATAAAAAGGAACATTTCATGGGAGTTTACTAGGTGCCAGATACCACGCCAAGCACTTACATCTCATTTAATTCTCCCAGTGAATCTGAGAAGTAGTTACTGTCCTTATCCTTAATTTACCGATTGAAGGAAATGAAGTTTAAGGGAGGTTAAAAAACTTGTTCAAGGTCAAACAAATTGTAAACACAGTGACAAGACTCAAACCTAAATTTATGCTTTTAAGTAGTCCGTAATATTACCAGAACTGAGTGCTCAGGAACCGAACTGTATTTATATCTTTGTCACTCATCTCATGCATAGTTATTGAGAGCATACCTTATGCAAAATATTGTGCTAGGAATGAAATAATTTTTTTTCTACTTTTTCTTTGTTGAGGCCCTTAATTATTGTAGCTTAAGTTGGCCCTACTCCTAGTTCTTCAATTTTTCCATTTATAATAAGTGCACAGTGATATCTTCTGCCTGGCTCAGGGAAATGCATAACACTAAGGGAGCATAAGTGTATAACACAGGATGCACGCCAGGCTAGTGCAAGCTGGTGTATGTGGGGGGAGCGGGGAAGACTGCCAATGAGGACAGTGTGTCCCCTAAGCCCCCAGGGGTTCCTCCATCTAAGCAGAGCAATGAGAGTTGGGAAAGGGTGTGTTAAATATTGGGTATGGAGTTCTCTTTCTGGCTTTTTGTGCTCTTTTCTGATGCACAAACATGGATGGACTGAGTGGGGAGTGGGGAGGTGCCCTTGATGCTGTTCATGGGCCGTCACTATTCTCTCTTTTGCCTACTGAGAGGGAGAAGTCTCCAGCATGCAATGCAGAGGGCTCTTTTTACCACTTTATTATAAATGTGAGAGTTCTGTGCCCAAGAGGAGGAATAAACACTATAGATTATTTGCAAAGCATTTTAGAAGTGAGCAGTGAGATAAATATATTAATGCAAATATATGACATTGTTGGTGGCTAATGGCTCAGCCGACTTAGACCATAAGAGTTTTAAAATGTTAGACAAGTAGTCTTCACACTTTGTATATCATGCATCCCTATCCATAAAAAAATAAAGTATGCACTCCTACTATACATGTATTTGTTGATGAATCATACATATATAATGATATTAACATATCGGGCATATTAAAATATAAAAAAATAGAAATTAGAAAAAGAGACCATAAAATATAAAGTTATAATATTTTCTTTCAGATCATCTTGCACACACTTTGAAGCCCACAGGCTAAGATCAGAGGTTCTCAAACTTTAATGTGCATTAGAATCACTTGAAAGGCTTGTTAAACCATAGTATGCTGGGCTCCATCCCTAGAGTCTGGGCTGTGGACTGATCATTTGATTTCTAATAAGTTCCCAGCTGATCTAGGAAACACACTTTGAGATGCAACAGGTTAGCCTAATACAGCCTTACCCCTTAGGGAAGGTATGCAGCATCCAATGGAAAGAAGCAATAATGATGGCCAGTAGAAAGGCTGATATTTAAAGCAGACGACCCTATGGAGAACCCCCAAATCATAACACACAGCCACAGAACTGATTTCATTAAGCAAAAGCGTCTCTTAATGGAATCCAAGTATGTTCCAGGCACACAGAGAGAAAAATGTTTTCAGATAACATTCCAGATACACATTAAGGAAATCTTAGTAAGTGGATCCAAACCCACACCTTAGCTCAAACTTAAGCAGATGGAAGACCATGGGAGGTTCCAGGACTGCAGTGATACAGCGTCCCACATGGCAGGCACCCCTGAGAAGCCAAGCATGGCTTGGCAGATTCTCCTGAGAGGCCTCCTGGAGGGTGAGCATTCAAGTTGCAAATCCTATTTGGTTTGCTCTCCAGGTTTTACTGGGCAAGGCTTTATCCTAATTTTAAAAACGCCTTGTTTTAAAACTTCTGCTTCATGTTGGCCTTCTTTCCTTTCTTGTCTTTGAACTCACATCGCAACACTCTTAATGCAAACTGACATCTTATTGCAAACCAAAGGAAATGCAGTAACACCGACTTTACAGATTAGTATATGAGTTAATGAAGAGCCCCCAAATGCTGAGATGACTGGAAAGTGACGCTGTTCGGGCAAGGGCAGGGATGATAACCTCTGCCTCCTGCCCTGAACACATTCCTTACAGGGGTGCTCATTTGGACGCCAGGGGGAAAGTCAGGGAATGCACAAAAGTATGTTCGAGCTCACACTACTAATATTCCAGAGACTCATAACAGAAACCAAATGTGCCTACAGCTGATGAAAACTGCTTGAAGGTTGTGAGGCTGCAGCATGGACTGGGGCCTGCAGTCTCAGTGCAAAGTAAAGACAACTCCTCTCTGTCTTCGTGAAAGGTAAAAATCCTGCTTGTGTTCTCTGGACCTGCTGCAAAGAGCACTTGCACAAGGGTGGGAAACATCCTTCAGCGGAGTGTAACAGGGAAACTGGAAAAGTTGATCCAGGCAGGAAATGGAAGAATAATAGAAGCCTGGCTGACACGAAGACAGAGGGAAAGGACCAATGGGGACAATTCTGTGTGGGGACTTAACTACATTTCATGGTGGAAGGTTATGCATGCTGGCTGCTAAAGCTGCAGTGAAACATGGAATATAGCCCATTCTTTCCCAGGGGTTTGGGTGGACAGGAATTAATTTCTATTGAATTTTTACACTACCATTTCTCTCTGTCTTGTTTTTATTTTTTATAAACAGTGCAACTACTCTGTGTGAAGAATGTCATTCCTCTTCCAAGTTGATTACTTTGACTAGTGTGTGCTTAAGTTACATTTCCCAACATGAATATGTGAAGTCTCTGAGTGATATACACACATTCATTTCCCTCGACTGTGAATTATGAAAGGCAATTTCTGTTGCAATTTAAACATGTCGTCTAATTAAAGATGCAAATCTGGGCTTCCCTGGTGGCGCAGTGGTTGAGAATCTGCCTGCCGGTGCAGGGGACATGGGTTCGAGCCCTGGTCTGGGAGGATCCCACATGCCGCGGAGCGACTGGGCCCGTGAGCCACAACTACTGAGCCTGCGCGTCTGGAGCCTGTGCTCCGCAACAGGAGAGGCCGCGATAGTGAGAGGGCCGCGCACCGCGATGAAGAGGGGCCCCCGCTTGCCGCAACTGGAGGAAGCACTTGCACAGAGACGAAGACCCAACACAGCCAAAATAAATAAATAAATAAATAATAATTAAAGGTGCTAATAATTAAAAAAAAAAAAAGAGACTTTAGCCCATATCAATTTCATTAAAAAATCTCCCACTAAATTAAAAAAAAAAAAAGATGCAAATCTTGAAATGTTTATCTTTTTTCACCATTCTATCCTTGCTTTTACATACACACACACACACAGAGGCACACACAGATATTCTTATGTCAAGCATGCAGTGTTCTACCAGAAAGGAACAATGTCAAAAATAATAGCAAGGATAAAGAAAAATAATCACCCAGTCTACATGGAGCCAAGAGAAAGACTTAGAAAACAGAGTCAGAAGTTGTAAGGCAATTTTCCCAAGCATCAAGCAATATTATATTTGTTTGCTCTCTGAAAATGAGAAAATAGTATTATGACAAAGTTAAAATCATTTTTAGATGAAAAACAAATTATGCCCAAATCCCACATCTTAATGTATCTAAGTTAACTTTTGTGACAAATTTTCTAAACTTTGACTATCTGGGTATTTGCTTTTGCTCAGTTAGAATAATTGTAGGCCAATTTTGTATTTCTTGTTTTTTTTAAACTTATCACCCTATTGTAAACATTTTCCCATTTTAAATAATTTCAACATGGTAATGAGGGTTAAAAAAAACCAAATGTCTGTCCTCCAGAGCAGCATTGTTCAGCAGACCTTCCTGAAATGATGGAAATAGTCTTCTGCGCTGAGCAGTGTGGCAGCCACTCGGTTCATGTGGCTGCTGAGCCCCTGAAACAGGCTAATGTGACTGAGGAACTGAATTTTTAACTTTTAAAAAATTTTATTGATGTATAATTGATTTACAATGTTGTGTTAATTTCTGCTGTACAGCAAAGTGAGTCAGTTATACATATATATACATTCTTTTTCATATTCTTTTCCATTATGGTTTATCACAGGATTTTGAATACAGTTCCCTGTGCTATACAGTAGGACCTTGTTGTTTATCCATCCTATATATAATAGTTTACAACTGCTATTCCCAAACTCCCAGTCCTTCCTGAATTTTTAATTTTATGTAAATCTAAATTTCAATGCCTCCAGCATTATATAAGTATACCAGTTTCACTGCAGAACTACCAAACCTGGATGTAATTATTTTTTGACATTTTGCTAATTTACACTGTGTAAGATTCTCTATATTATTTTACCATGTGCTTTATCACCTATTAGCAGAGTTGAATCTTTTCCTTCATGTTTGCTTACTCCAATTGTGTGTTTATGCCCTTTGTCTATTTTAGGCTGAAGTCTTTGCTATAAATCCCATGCAATGTATTTCTTTATTTCTGGCAATAGTTCCTACTAATTTTATATGCTCCTTTTTTTTTCTAATTTGTATCCCCTAGAATTTCAGTACAATTTTTCCATTGTATTTTTTAAATAAGCATTAAAATATTTCTGCATTTTTACTTACAGTTTCTTGTTCGAGGGTTTAAAACAATTTTAGTAAGATTAACAGGTTCGCCTGTATAAAAACTAAACTAGTATTAAAACAAGAGAAAGATGCAACCAGTGATTGCACTGAGTAAAATGGACAAAGATATTTGTATAATATATGAAGCTCATTCAGTTGATAAGAAAACAATCCACTGAGAGGCGTAGCAAGGTTTTTTGCTCATTTTTTTTTGTGTGTGTGCCTATTAACTGCTACACATTTTATTCTATTGGCATCTGGTCTCAATTTTTGTTGTGGAGAAACCTGCTTTCAGTTTAATTGTAGTTCCTCTGTAGGTAATGCCTTTTCTCGCTGGTTGCTCTTAAGGTCTTCCTTTTTCCTTGGGTCCTGTTGTATCATTCCATTCTATTTTCTCTTTCTTATACTCTTATTAGAAATATGTTGGACTGTCTCATTCTAGTCTTCATGTCTTCTTAACCCTTCTTTAGTTCTTCTTTTGTGCCTTTATTATGATTTAAGACATGCATACTCTAAGTCATTATCAGGTAATGCTATTAACTAAAGTTCTTGGAGAGTTAAAATCCTACTGTTTATTTTGCATGTTATTCTTACCTTTTGCTGGGTTCTTTGTGTTTTACAATTTAAGCTTGTTCTCATTTTCAGCAGGACTTTATCTGTAGATTCCTGAGAAGTATTGCTTTTACACTACAATAGCAGAGTAAAGCCTGGTTATAATTTCTTAGAAGGCCAAGTCAAGTAAACATCGTGATTACTTGTGCTGGTGGTACATTATGCATGGACTACCTTTTCCACAGAATGAAGGAAGGAAGGGAGGAAGGGGAGGAAGGGGAGGAAGGAAGGGAGGAAGGGGAGGAAGGAAGGAAGAAAGGAAGGTCTACAAATTCAAGTAATACTAGGTCATCTGTAAGATTAACTGGGAAACTCCAAAAAGAGAAGATAAAAAGGCTAAAAAACAAAAGCACCAGAGATTCATTAATGTAAGAACTAGCATTAAAGTGTTATGTTTGCAGGTTTGAATTTGACATTGATTCTTCCATGGAAGCCATCATTAGGAGAGGAAAAAAAGTGAATCCTGATCATTTATTTTTCTCTGAACAATATGAGACTTGAAACAAAAATACCCTGATTTAAGATTATCTGAGCATTTACCACTATACCATGACCATGTTCAGAAACAGAATCAAAAGCCTCCAAATAGATAAAACCATCAACAGACACCTTAGAAAGAAAAAACAACATTTAAAAGTCCATAAAAATCTTCAATTTAAATTCAGACCCAGGTGTAAGAATTTGATGTAGACCACAAAGAAGAAATTCTGATTCCTGATTATGTTGAATCATATCACATAATTGCTTCATGTGTAGAAGAAATTAAAAATGAAGATGTGTTAGGCATATTAGGCCAGTTATATTTTAAAACTTTTGTTTTACAAAAGCAAAGAAAAATTCTGCATTGTTGAGAAATTAGTGCAAAGGCAAAAAAAAAAAAAAAAAAAAAAAAGGGTGGGGGAGTAGAAAAGAAAAGAAAAAGAAAAAGGAAAAAACCCTGGAACGCAGTAATATACATTCTACTTGAAAGGCCAAATAATCAAAAAAATGTCAGAAGTAGTTAATATAGGCTGAAAACTGAATGAATTTTGGAAGGCTATTTAGAAAATATTGCTTAGGAAAAATAATCAGAATTGATAGAAGAAAAAGGAGTTAAAAATAAAAAAAGATAATTTTCCTAATATGTATATTTTAAAATATCATTTGGGGAACTGTTATTCAGGGGATATACTTTTTACATTAGATCACATTATCAACATTTTGTGATCATCAAAAGCATAGTTTATTGAGTGTGGAGGTAATTTGCTTTAAGATATACCTTAAAAATAAGGAAAATGAATTCTGTAGATAAGAGATGAAGAGATGCATTGATTTTTCAAAAATATTTGACAAAGGTGCATATCCAGATTCTGATTAAGGAGAAAAGGTCAAGTTTGTAAGATATCAGACATGGAGATGGTATGCTAACCTGATACTGTTTGGGTACACTGGTAAACTTAATATGAGGATGTCAGGTTAACAAATACATTTTAAAAAGAAACTATTTGTGAACCAGATGATACTTAATTGGAAGACTTGAAAAATTGGCCTAAAATTTAAAAAGTGAAGGATTTTAGATTAACTACAAAGAATAGTGTGCTAATATGTAATGGACTAATTAATTCAATATTAATTGCTTAATATATAACGAAAGAAAAGAAAGATGCAATGTTTCACAAAAAATTGCAGCAAAACACACTGTATGATGCTGATTTAAAAAAGATCAGAAGCTGCATGGAAAAAAATCCCTTTGGTCTTATTAGCCAAGTGCTGATCTGAAATACTTTTTCTGAATACTTGATGTCTGAAAATGAATTGAAGCACACTCCTTTGTTCTGATATAGGCTGACTCCCATAAATATCCTTAAGACAAAGTATGTTTCTGTAGAGAGTAATCTTTGTCTATTTTAGTACTGTGTTGGCAAAAGGGGTCACATTCTAGAACGATGGTAACAAATAAATGGAAATCCCGATACAGATACAAGGTGGTAATGACTGGGGTTTCAACAAAATAAAATATCATTTCAGTGAGCATTTGGTTTGAGAAATTGCTGATATGATTTTATTCTGGTTTAATTGCTTTAGAAAATACTATTTTGATAGGTTTAGGCTGCTTCATGTTTAATATATTTAAAAGTGTGTTTGTTTTACAAAATGAGGAATGTTCTATTTATGGTCTGAATGTTTATGTACCCTCAAAATTCATATGTTGAAGCCCTGACCCACAAGGTTTTGGTATTTGGAGATGAGGTCTTTGGAAGATAATTAGGGTTAGATGAGGTCATGAGGGTGGTACCCTGGTCTGATGAGATTAGTGCCCTTATCAGTAGAGTCACTAGAGAGAGTTTGTTCTGTCTCTCTGCCATGTAAGGACACAGTGAGAAGGGAGCCATATGCAAGCCAGGAAGAGGGTTCTCACCAAAACCCAACCATGCCAGCACCCTGATCTTGGACTTCCAGCCTCCAGAACTGTGAGAAATAAATTTCTGTTGTTTCAGCAGTCTGCCTATGGTAGTTGTTGGGTGGCAGCCTGAGCAGGCTAAGACATTCTACTAAAAAGGGAGGGCTATATTCTTCAAAAATGGAAATGTCATAAAAGACCCAAAATAGTTTATAGAAATATCCCAGATTAATGGAAGCTAAAGAGACATGGCAACTAAATGCAATACCTGACCTAGAGTGGAGCTTGCACTGGAAAAGGAGAAAGTGCTGTAAAAGACAGTATTAAGTCAACTGACAAAAATGGACTATGGATGGTAGATTAGATGATTCTTGTTTCACTGTACATTTATGAAGTTGGTAACTATACTGTGGTTATGTGGAGTAGCCCTATTCTTAGGAAATATACACTGAAATATTTAGGCATAAAGGGCCATGATGTGTGCAACTTACCCTCAAATGGTTCAGAAAATAATCATATATATAATGACATGTACATATATAATGATAAAGCAAATAGGGTAAAATATTTACGAGTGGATAAAATATTTACAATGGGTATGCAGGTATTCTTTGCACTATATTTTTGCAACTTTTTTTATAAGTCTGAAATTATTTCTAAACAACAAAAATTATCTCATTTTGAAATTCAGGCAGAAAGGTTTTAGGTTCTTTTCAAGGTGATGTTCAGTAAACGGTATAGTCATACTGGTTTCAGTCCCTGAAAATAACAAACCAGTCACGATCGGCTTTGTTAGCAAGATGCATTTCTTAGATAACTGCTTAAAAAAACAACTCCTGAGGATCCGCGGAAAAGTCAGGAGTCCTGATCCCCCACTCCCCACCCCTCTCCTCTGACACAAGGAAAGAAGGCAGTTTATCCCTATGACCTTCTCTTTGTTTAATTATAAAAGTATGAGATCAGACTTATTTCAAATGCCTTCATAGGGTTTTGTGGAGATAATGTGTGAGAAAGTACTTCACACTTACTGGTACATAGTTAGATCAGACAGAAATACAGCAGGAGCTACAATCAAGTAGGGTTTGAACACTTTTCTGTGTAGCAAAAGGAAGTAGAAAACACTTTTCTCAAAAGACTGGCAAAGCTACCCAATAGGTCACTCTTTTAAGGGTAACATTTTTTCCTTAATAAGAAATTAACACATACTCATCCTAGAATCTTAGATAATTAACTTTAAGGAAGACAAAAGAGTCACCCATGATTCCACACAGTAATTTACTGTATTTTTCATATGTTTTCCTTAGTGAATATATAAATATAAAATTCATAAGTTTAGAATGAATGGGATCATATCATAACTAGTATTTTGTAAGCTGCTTTAAGAATAATGTTACATTGTGAACACTTTTCCATGTTAATATACCCACAGAATTCCTTTTTAAGGAAAACATCCACAAATCTTTGAAAAAATACATGACTGTTTCCTTGGGATAAGTCACTACAATTGGAATTTCTGAATGAAAGGTGGGAATTGTTTTTACAGCTTTATTGAGGCATAATTGACCAAAATTATATATATTTAAGGTGTACAATGTGATGTTTTGATATATGTATACATTTATGAAATGGTTACCACAATCAACCTAATTAATATATCCATCATCTCACATAGTTACCATTTGTGTGCCTGTGTGGTGGGAATATTTAAGATCTACTCTCTTAGCAAATTTCAAGGTCACAAATACGGTATTGTTAACTGTAGTCGTCATGCTGTACAATGGATTTTCAGAATTTATTCATCCTGCATAAATTAAACTCTGTAGCCATTAGCCAACATCTTCCCATTTCCCTCACTCCACGGCCGCTGGCAACTACCATCCTACTATCTCCTTTTATAAGTTCAATTTGTTTAGATTCCACATATAAGCGAGATCATGCAGTATTTGTCTTTCTGTGTCTGGCTGATTCTACTTAACGTAATGTCCTCTAGGTTCATCAGTGTTGTGGTAAATGGCAGAATTTCCTTCTTTTTTAATGCTGAATGATATTCCATTATATATATGTATATATGGCATATGTGTGATAAATAAAATTGTTTTAAAGATTATTTATTTTATTTATTTTTGGCTGCATCGGGTCTTAGCTGCAGCCCAGGGATCTTCATTGAGGCGTGCGGGATTTTTCATTATGGCCTGCAGGTTCTTCGTTGCAGCGCTTGGGCTTCTCTCTAGTTGTGGTATGCAGGTTTTCTCTTCTCTAGTTGTGGCATGCAGGTTCCAGAGCGTGTGGGCTCTGTAGTTTGTGGCACGTAGGCTCTTTAGTTGAGGTGCACGAGCTTAGTAGTTGTGGGGTGCGGGCTTAGTTGCCCTGCAGCATGTGGGATCTTAGTTCCCTGACCAGGGATCAAACCTGAGTCCCCTGCATTGTAAGGCAGATTCTTTACCACTGGACCACCAGGGAAGTCCCTAAATAAATGTCATATGTCACATTTTCTTTATTTGTTCATCTATCCATGGACAATTAGGTTATTTCCATGTCATGGCTATTATAAATAATGCTGCAGTGAACATGGATGGCAAATATTTCTTTGAGATACTGGATCTCATTTCTCTTAGATATATATATACCCAGAAGTGGGATTGCTGGATCATATGGTAGTTCTTTGTTTAATTTTTCGAGGAACCTCCATACTGTTTTCCATAATTGCTGTACCAATTTACTTTCTCACTAATAGTGTTCAAGGGTTCCCTTTTTCCCCATCTTCATCAATAGTTGGTATATTTTGTCATTTAATAGTAGTCATAGTAACAGATGTAAGGTGATATCTCATTGTGGTTTTGATTTGCATTTCCCTATGACAAGTAATGCTGAGATATTTCTCAAAAGGAGACATACAAATGGCCAACAGGCACTATATGAAAGGTAGGAATATTTTCAAGGCTTTTACGTTGCTAAATAGACATCCATCAAGATTAAACTAATTTATGTTCTCTACCAGCCACTTATGATAATATTTAGATTTCATAATTTTTTCAATATTTGGCGATCTAATTTGCATTTCTTTGATTACCAAGAAACTTGGAAATGTTTCCACAAATTTTCTGATCATTTTATTTCTTCTTTCATGATTTGGGATTTCATGTCCTTTGCCTATTTTATTCACAAAGTGTTTATCTTTTTTACTGATTTGTAAAAGCCATAAAGGTAAGTTATAAACTTATTTCAAAAACATTTCTTGAAACTATTTTTCTTAGTATGTTTATCCTTTAATTGCTAAATAAACAAATAGCTACAAAAATTGATTCATAAAGAAATTAACTTTATAATTAATACAGAAAGCATTCTTAATACCATCTAATATGCTTCCAAATTTTATCAATGGTCCCTAAATAACTTAAAAAAATTTTTAAACCAGGAATCAATCAAGGCTCATCACACAAGGTTAAGTCTCTTTCATCTCCTTTTAATCTACAACAGTCCCTTGTCTTTTTTTTTAAATTTAATTTAATTTATTTTTTTATACAGCAGATTCTTATTAGTCAACAATTTTATACACATCAGTGTATACATGTCAATCCCAATCGTCCAATTCATCACACCACCACCCCCACCCCCCACCACTTTCCCCCCTTGGTGTCCATACGTTTGTTCTCTACATCTATGTCTCTATTTCTGCCCTGCAAACCGGTTCATCTGTACCATTTTTCTAGGTTCCACATATATGCATTAATATACGATATTTGTTTTTCTCTTTCTGACTTACTTCACTCTGTATGACAGTCTCTAGATCCATACACGTCTCAACAAATCACCCAATATCGTTCCTTTTTATGGTTGAGTAATATTCCATTCTATATATGTACCACATCTTCTTTATCCATTCGTCTGTCGATGGGCATTTAGGTTGCTTCCATGACCTGGTTATTGTAAATGATGCTGCAATGAATATTGAGGTGCATGTGTCTTTTTGAATTCTGGTTTTCTCAGGGTATATGCCCAGTAGTGGAGTTGCTGGATCATATGGTAATTCTACTTTTAGTTTTTTAAGGAACCTCCATACTGTTCTCCATAGTGGCTGTATCAACTTACATTCCCACCAACAGTGCAAGAGGGTTCCCTTTTCTCCATACCCTCTCCAGCATTTGTTGTTTGTAGATTTTCTGATGATGCCCATTCTAACTGGTGTGAGGTGATACCTCATTGCAGTTTTGATTTGCATTTCTCTAATAATTAGTGATGTTGAGCAGCTTTTCATGTGCTTCTTGCCCATCTGTATGTCTTCTTTGGAGAAATGTATATTTAGGTCTTCTGCCCATTTTTGGATTGGGTTGTTTGTTTTTTAATATTGAGCTGCATGAGCTGTTTATATATTTTGGAGATTAATCCTTTGTCCGTTGATTTGTTTGCAAATAATTTCTCCCATTCTGAGGGTTGTCTTTTCATCTTGTTTATGGTTCCTTTGCTGTGCAAAAGCTTTGAAGTTGCATTAGGTCCCATTTGTTTAGTTTTGTTTTTATTTCCCTTACTCTAGGAGGTGGATCAAAAAAGATCTTGCTGTGATTTATGTCAAAGAGTGTTCTTCCTATGTTTTCCTCTAAGAGTTTGATAGTGTCTGGTCTTACATTTAGGTCTCGAATCCATTTTGAGTTTATCTTTTGTATGGTGTTAGGGAGTGTTCCAATTTCATTCTTTTACATGTAGCTGTCCAGTTTTCACAGCACCACTTATTGAAAACAGTGTCTTTTCTCCATTGTATATCCTTGCCTCCTTTGTCATAGATTAGTTGACCATAGGTGTGTGGGTTTATCTCTGGGCTTTCTATCTTGTTCCATTGATCTATGTTTCTGTTTTTGTGCCAGTACCATATTGTCTTAATTACTGTAGCTTTGTAGTATAGTCTGAAGTCAGGGAGTCTGATTCCTCCAGCTCCGTTTTCTTCCCTCAAGACTGCTTTGGCTATTCGGGATCTTTTGTGTCTCCATACAAATTTTAAGATTTGTTGTTCTAGTTCCATAAAAAATACCATTGGTAATTTGATAGGGATTGCATTGAATCTGTAGATTGCTTTGGGTAGTATAGTCATTTTCCCAATATTGATTCTTCCAATCCAAGAACATGGTATATCTCTCCATCTGTTGGTATCATCTTTAACTTCTTTCATCAGTGTCTTATAGTTTTCTGCATACAGGTCTTTTGTCTCCCTAGGTAAGTTTATTCCTAGATATTTTACTCTTTTTGTTGCAGTGGTAAATCGGAGTGTCTCCTTAATTTCTCTTTCAGATTTTTCATCATATAGTGTATAGGAATGCAAGAGATTTCTGTGCATTAATTTTGTATCCTGCAACTTTACCAAATTCATTGATTAGCTCTAGTAGTTTTCTGGTGGCATCTTTAGGATTCTCTATGTATAGTATCATGTCATCTGCAAACAGTGACAATTTTATTTCTTCTTTTCCAATTTGTATTACTTTTATTTCTTTTTCTTCTCTGATTGCTGTGGCTAGGACTTCCAAAACTATGTTGAATAATAGTGGTGAGAGTGGACATCCTTGTCTTGTTCCTGATCTTAGAGGAAATGCTTTCAGTTTTTCACCATTGAGAATGATGTTTGCTGTGGGTTTGTCATATATGGCCTTTATTATGTTGAGGTGGGTTCCCTCTATGCCCACTTTCTGGAGACTTTTTATCATAAACGGGTGTTGAATTTTGTCAAAAGCTTTTTCTGTATCTATTGAGATGATCATATGGTTTTTGTTCTTCAATTTGTTAATATGGTGTATCACATTGATTGATTTGTGTATATTGAAGAAGCCTTGCATCCCTGGGATAAGTCCCACGTGATCATGGTTTATGATCCTTATAATGTGTTGTTGGATTATGTTTGCTAGTATTTTGTTGAGGACGTTTGCATCTATATTCATCAGTGATATTGGCCTGTAATTTTCTTTTTTTGTAGTATCTTTGTCTGGTTTTGGTATCAGGGTGATGGTGGCCTCATAGAATGAGTTTGGGAGTGTTCCTTCCTCTGCAATATTTTGGAAGAGTTTGAGAAGGATAGGTGTTAGCTCTTCTTGAAATGTTTGATAGAATTCACCTGTGAAGCCATCTGGTCCTGGGCTTTTGTTTGTTGGAAGATTTTTAATCACAGTTTCAATTTCATTACTTGTGATTGGTCTGTTCATATTTTCTATTTCTTCCTGGTTCAGTCTTGGAAGGTTATACCTTTCTAAGAATTTGTCCACTTCTTCCAGGTTGTCCATTTTATTGGCATACAGTTGCTTGTAGTAAGTAGTCTCTTAGGATGCTTTGTGTTTCTGTGGTGTCTGTTGTAACTTCTCCTTTTTCATTTCTAATTTTATTGATTTGAGTCCTCTCCCTCTTTTTCTTGATGAGTCTGGCTAATGGTTTATCAATTTTGTTTATCTTCTCAAAGAAGCAGCTTTTAGTTTTATTGATCTTTGCTATTGTTTTCTTTGTTTCTATTTCATTTATTTCTGCTCTGATCTTTATGATTTCTTTCCTTCTGCCAACTTTGGGTTTTGTTTGTTCTTCTTTCTCTAGGTCCTTTAGGTGTAGGGTTAGATTGTTTATTTGAGATTTTTCTTGTTACTTGAGGTAGGCTTGTATAGCTATAAACTTCCCTCTTAGAACTGCTTTTGCTGCATCCCATAGGTTTTGGATTGTCGTGTTTTCATTGTCACTTGTCTCTAGGTATTTTTTGATTTCTTCTTTGATTTCTTCATTGATCTCTTGGTTATTTAGTAACCTATTGTTTAGCCTCCATGTGTTTGTGTATTTTACGTTTTTTCCATGTAATTGATTTGTAATCTTATAGCACTGTGGTCAGAAAAGATGCTTGATATGATTTCAATTTTCTTAAATTTACTGAGGCTTGATTTGTGACCCAAGATGTGATCTATCCTGGAGAATGTTCCATGCACACTTGAGAAGAAAGTGTAATCTGCTGTTTTTGGATGGAATGTCCTATAAATATCAATTAAATCTATCTGGTCTATTGTGTCACTTCAACCTTCTGTTTCCTTATTTATTTTCATTTTGGATGATCTGTCCATTGGTGTAACTGAGGTGTTAAAGTCCCCCACTATTATTGTGTTACTGTCAATTTCCTCTTTTATAGCTGTTAGCAGTTGCCTTATGTATTGAGGTGCTCCTATGTTGGGTGCATATATATTTGTAATTGTTATATTTTCTTCTTGGATTGATCCCCTGATCATTATGTAGTGTCCTTCCTTGTCTCTTGTAACATTCTTTATTTTAAAGTCTATTTTATCTGATATGAGTATTGCTACTCCAGCTTTCTTTTGATTTCCATGTGCATGGAATATCTTTTTCCATCCCCTCACTTACAGTCTGAATGTGTCCCTAGGTCTGAAGTGGGTCTCTTGTAGACAGCATATATATGGGTCTTGGTTTTGTATCCATTAAGCAAGCCTGTGTCTTTTGGTTGGAGCATTTAATCCATTCACGTTTAAGGTAATTATCGATATGTATGTTCCTATTACCATTTTCTTAATTGTTTTGGGTTTGTTTTTGTAGGTCCTTTTCTTCTCTTGTGTTTCCCACTTAGAGAAGTTCCTTGAGCATTTGTTGTAGAGCTGGTTTGGTGGTGCTGAATTCTCTTAGCTTTTGCTTGTCTGTAAAGCTTTTGATTTTTCCATCAAATCTGATTGAGATACTTGCCAGGTAGAGTAATCTTGGTTGTAGGTTCTTCCCTTTCATCACTTTAAGTATATCATGCCACTCCCTTCTGGCTTGTAGAGTTTCTGCTGAGAAATCAGCTGTTAACCTTATGGGAGTTCCCTTGTATGTTATTTGTCATTTTTCCCTTGCTGCTTTCAATAATTTTTCTTTGTCTTTAATTTTTGCTGGTTTGATTACTATGTGTCTCGACGTGTTTCTCCTTGGGTTTACTCAGTATGGGACTCTCTGTGCTTCCTGGACTTGGGTGGCTATTTCCTTTCCCATGTTAGGGAAGTTTTCAATTATAATCTCTTCAAATATTTTCTCTGGTCCTTTCTTTCTCTCTTCTCCTTCTGGGACCCCTATAATGTGAATGTTGTTGCACTTAATGTTGTCCCAGAGGCCTCTTAGGTTGTCTTCATTTCCTTTCATTCTTTTTTCTTTAGTCTGTTCCACAACAGTGAATTCCACCATCCTGTCTTCCAGATCACTTATACGTTCTTCTGTCTCAGTTATTCTGCTATTGATTCCTTCTAGTGTAGTTTTCATTTCAGTTATTGTAGTGATCATCTCTGTTTGTTTGTTCTTTAATTCTTCTAGGTCTTTGTGAAACATTTCTTGCATCCTCTTGATCTTTGCCTCCATTGTTTTTCCGAGGTCCTGGATCATCTTCACTATCATTATTCTGAATTCTTTTTCTGAGAGGTTGCCTATCTCCACTTCATTTAGTTGTTTTTCTGGGGTTTTATCTTGTTCCTTCATCTGGTACATAGCCCTCTGCCTTTTCATCTTGTCTTTCTTTCTGTGAATGTGGTTTTTGTTCCCCAGGCTGCAGGATTGTAGTTCTCCTTGTTTCTGCTGCCTGCCCTCTGGTGGATGAGGCTATCTAAGAGGCTTGTGCAAGTTTCTTGATGGAAGGGACTGGTGGTGGGTAGAGCTGACTGTTGCTCTGGTGGGCAGAGTTCAGTAAAACTTTAATCCGTTTGAGTGCTGATGGGTGGGCCTGGGTACCCTCCCTGTTGGTTGTTTGGCCTGAGGCAACCCAACACTGGAGCCTACCTGGGCTCTTTGGTGGGGCTAATGGTAGACTCTGGGGGGGCTCACGCCAAGGAGTACTTCCCAGAACTTCTGCTGCCAGTGTCCTTGTCCCCACAGTGAGCCACAGCCACCCCCGCCTCTGCAGGAGACCCTCCAACACTAGCAGGTAGGTTTGGTTCAGTCTCCTCTGGGGTCACTGCTCCTTCCCCTGGGTCCCGATATGCACACTACTTTGTGTGTGCCCTCCAAGTGTGGAGTCTGTTTACCCCAGTCCTGTCGAAGTCCTGCAATCAAATCCCACTAGCCTTCAAAGTGTGATTCTCTAGGAATTCCTCCTCCCATTGCCGGACTCCCAGGTTGAGAAGCCTGATGTGGGGCTCAGAACCTTCACTCCTTTGGGTGGACTTCTGTGGTATAAGTGTTCTCCAGTCTGTGATTCACCCACCCAGCAGTTATGGGATTTGAATTTACTGTGATTGCACCCCTTCTACCCTCATTGTGGCTTCTCCTTTGTCTTTGGATATGGAGTATCTTTTTGGTGAGTTCCAGTGTCTTCCTGTCGATGATTGTCCAGCAGCTAGTTGTGGTTCTGGTGTTCTCGCAAGAGGGAGTGAGAGCACGTCCTTCTACTCCGGTATGTTGGTTCCGATTTTTCAGTCCCTTGTCTTTTTTCCCCCGTGACATTGACTTTTTTTAAGAGACCATGTCAGTTGTCCGGTAAATTGTTTCACATTCTGAATCTGTTTTTATGTGGCATTATTTTACTCAAATACACAAATTTAAAACTTTTAAAATAGTTAAACGTGTCAAACATTTTATTACTTATGGTCCTGGCTTTGGTGTCATTTCTAGAAAGGCCTTTCCCATTACAATTATATAAATGTATATCTCTATTATTTTCCAGTACTTTTATCACTTCAGGTTTTACACTTAAATCTGTAACCCATCTTATTTTGGTAAAATTGTGAACAGATTTCTTAATAGATTTACCATGACACTTGTGAGAATTAAGTAAATTATTAGGTGATGACATCGACAACCAATTTTGTGTGTAATAGTAACATGAATAAACATTTATTTAATGCAACAATAAATCATACAGGTAATGTTATTTGAGTGTCATATATTCATTTTCTTTGTCAGGTTTCAGATATTGCATCAAACAGAAACTGCATCAAACAGAGGGAAAGATTGTGAGTCAGATTACAAAATAATCAGTATTTAATTTTGTGTCCACAGTTTATTCTATTTCATTATTTTCCCCCAGAAGACTCACTAGTATTCTTCAAAGTAGTGGAGTCTATAATTCCGATCATAGTGAGTGATGATTTCAAATACAGTTCATTTAAATGAAAATGAGAAGAGGAAACAGAGCCATTATCTCCAAACTCACTACTTACACAGAATGTAAATTGGAATTATATACCAATGAAGAATTTCTATCATCATATAAACCACTCCATTCTTACTAGTATATTGGATGGTAGTATTTCCAACATCTTCATAATTAGGACTGAGATTCTTTCTGACAGGATTTTCCTGATCATTATGTTATAATTTAGCTAACTTTAAAGGAGAATTAAATTATCTCTTTCTTATGAAGCATCCTGACTTATGTTTACATGTTTTTAATATTAGATTTGGTTTACTGAAGGGCAGTAGCCAATGCTGGGAAATACTTAAGGTAAAATGCTTTGTAATTTTTATAAGTACCAGATGAGAAGCTGTGGTTTGTAATCTCAGAAAACCTGACTTTCAAAATATCTGCTCACCAGAAAGGTATAATTAAAAAGACAGACAGTACCAAGCTTTGGTGAGAGGAATTTCTATATCTTGGGGGTATAATTGGTACTTCAAAAACACATGGCTTTATTTATTCAAGCTAAATATACACCTATCCTATGATCCAGCATTTACCCCTAGGCATTTCCCCAAGAGAATGGAAAACCTATGTCTACCAAAACATAATATACGAGAGTATTCATAGCAGCTTTATTCATAACAGCCCCAAACTGGAAACAACTCAAAGTCATTCAACAGGAAAATGGATAAATTGTAGTACATTCATACAATGAAATATTTTACAGCAATTTAAAAAATTACTGCTGCACGCAACACATGGATGCATATCACAGATATGCTATATGATTTCATTTACATGAACTTGAAGAACTGGTAAAGCTAATCTATGGTGATAGAAAGCAGAATAGTGGTTATTTACCTCTTGGGGATGAGGATGAGTGAGAAGAGTCATGAGGGAACCTTTTGGGGAGCTGGGAATGTTCTACATCTTGATCTAGGTGGTGTTTATTCACATGTAGGAATTAAATAAACTGTACACTTAAGACTAGTGCATTAACTCACTATTCTGCCTCATATGAGAAAAAAATTCTGTTGTTGATGGTTTTAACTGTATGAAGGTTAGAATAAATATATTCAAGTTTCTTCCAGCTTAGAAGAAATCCTTAATCCTGTGTCCCCTCCTAGTACCTTCCTATCTCTGTCCTTCCCTTTACAGTCAAAGTTCTTTCAAAGATGTCTAGATTCACTTTTTTATTTCTAATCTCCCAACCACTTGCTTCAACCACTGTCCTCTTATCTCTCCTGAAACCCTTTCCAAGTCCCTATTATACTTGCTATCAAATCTAATGGACAACTTTTTATTATTTTATGACCTCTCTGGAGCATTCCACACTCTTGACTTCTTCCTCCTCTTTGAAATTCTTTCTTGTTTCTGTTATGCTGCCTTACTTATTTTCATTCCTACCTCTGAGGGTGCTGCTTCTTAGTCTCCTGTGCTGACTCTCTTATCTGTCTGTCGTTAATTTTGGTGTTCCTCAAGGTTCTGCCCTGGCCCACCTTACACATTCCCATTACTTCCATTAATACTTGTAACATTTACTTCCAGTCCAGGCCACTTTACTGAAGTCCAGGTCCATTTATCCAACAGCCTATTAGGCATTTCCATTTTGATTTCCCACAGGTGCCCCAAGTTCAGTGTTATTACCCTGCCCTCAAGTCTTTTCCTCCTGTATTCCCTACCTCAATGAATGATACCCCCAATAAATCATATGACCAAGCCAGAATTTCATGGGTTATTCTTAACGTATTCCCCTCTTTCTTTTCTCAGATGCAATTAACCACTTTGATTCCACCTTCTGAATAATGCTCAATTTCCTCTGCTTCTTTCCATTTTCACTACATTAACAGAGTTCAGATTAACAATCACACTAACATCCTCCTAAGTTTAGACCCCTTCCAAGTCATTCTCCATAGTAGAGCCCAAGTAAACTTTCTACAGGTATTCCATGAAAATTGTTCCACACGTAGATGTATTTTTGACAGATTCGCGGGAGGGTGTGAGCTCCACATCCTTCTACACCTTGATCTGCTCCCCGCCCCCGCAGAGTAAACTTTCTAAAATACAAACTTGATCATATTATTCCTTTGCTTAAAACTCTTCAATGGCTCCCCATTGCCCTTAGGATAAAACCCAACTGCTTAATATGGCTTACAACATGGCTCTTGATTACCTCTCCCGCCTAATCGCTCTCTTCTGCTCATTGATTACTACACTACAGCCTTATATTAAAACTACTTTCAGTTCTAAGATGTGCCATCATTTCTGGCATCTCAGGGCCTTTGCACATGCTTTTCCACTGGCTGTCACACTTTTCTCAACTCCTTTATCCTCTCCAACTACTGTACATTCTTAAAGTCTCAGATGTCAACATCATTTTCTTTGGGAAATTCTCCCTAAAATCTCTAACCTGCATTAAGTGCCATCCCTGTGAGATACTTATCCCTCGGATGACCTGTGTCATGCTGTCTTATCGTTGCTTGTTTGCTCCTCTCCATCTCCCACTTCAGTGTAAGCTTGATGGGCGCAGGGGCTGTGACTTGTTCACTTTCGTGCCCCAGTGCCTGATACAGTGCCTGACACATTGGCTTAGTATTTGTTAAGTGAAGAATAAGCCAACCATTCTTAAAGTACTATATTTTAAACATCATTAGTGTATTTATATGCATAATTGTGCTACTAACAGGAAGTAGTGAATCAGAGGTGTCTAAAGCATCATCTTTTTGGCATTTCTGGAAAGGGAACTCGATTCAATTTTTTTTTTTTTTAAATACTCGAAGTCCACTGGTTGTACAGAGATACCAAAGACTTTATTTTGGCCACAGAAACTAAAACTCGGAACTTAAAGTTTGTGATTGAAGACCATGGTTTAAAGGCCTCTGCCCTTCCCCCTTCTTTGTTCTTTACAGGAAGGATAGAGCGGGTACCCTTTTCTCTGCCCTCCACACTCTCCACGTTTGTCTGAGCACTGATCCTCTGGGAACAACTCCTCTCCCTGCTCCACTCATGCAGCTCCTATATATCTGTCATTTTCTTTGATGACCCTGCTTTCCTAGACACAGTAATTGATAGAGGTGGCCAGCAGACTTAAGCTGTTTCATCACAGTACCCATCCCTTGACCCCAGCTGATTAGCCTAGAGGTGGGAGTGAATCTGTTCGTCTCCAGGATTTTTTTTTTCAACTTTCTCTCCAGGTGGAGGGAGTTAGTCTTGAGTGAGGGGTTGAACTGTCACAGAGATGACAGAGACTCCTCATGGTGTTTAAGCTCTGGATTCAGTTATTATGCAAGTTATTCCTGAAAGGACAAGGACCTCCCTATCCTTCCGACGTCTGATTTCAACACTTTCATAGAGTTCTTGTGCCAATTAATTCTCTCTCTTTTTTTTTAACATCTTTATTGGAGTATAATTGCTTTACAGTGGTGTGTTAGTTTCTGCTGTATAACAAAGTGAATCAGCTATACGTACACATATATCCCCATATCCCCTCCCTCTTGCGTCTCCCTCCCACCCTCCCTATCCCACCCCTCTAGGTGGTCACAAAGCACCCAGCTGATCTCCCTGTGCTATGCGGCTGCCTCCCACTAGCTATCTATTTTACATTTGGTAGTGTGTATATGTCAATGCTACTCTCTCACTTCGTCCCAGCTTACCCTTCCCCCTCTCTGTGTCCTCAAGTCCATTCTCTACGTCTGCATCTTCATTCCTGTCCTGCCCCTAGGTTCTTCAGAACCAGTATTTTTTTTTTTTTTTTAGATTCCATATATATGTGTTAACATAAGATATTTGTTTTTCTCTTTCTGAGTTACTTCAGTCTATATGACAAACTCTAGGTCCATGCACCTCACTATGAATAACTCAATTTCATTTCTTTTTATGGCTGAGTAATATTCCATTGTATATATGTGCCACATCTTCTTTATCCATTCATCTGTTGATGGATATTTAGGTTGCTTCCATGTCCTGGCTATTGTAAATAGAGCAGCAATGAACACTGTGGTACATGATTCTTTTTGAATTATGGTGTTCTCAGTGTATATGCCCAGTAGTGGGATTGCTGGGTCATATGGTAGTTCTATTTTTAGTTTTTTAAGGACCCTCCATACTGTTCTCCATAGTGGCTGGATCAATTTACATTCCCACCAACAGTGCAAGAGGGTTCCCTTTTCTCCACACCTTCTCCAGCATTTATTTGTAGATTTTTTGATGATGGCCATTCTGGCTGGTATGAGGTGATACCTCATTGTAGTTTTGATTTGCATTTATCTAATGATTAGTGATGTTGAGCATCCTTTCATGTGTTTGTTGGCAATCTGTATATCTTCTTTGGAGAAATGTCTATTTAGGTCTTCTGCCCATTTCTGGATTAAGTTTTTTTTTTTTTTGATATTGAGCTACATGAGCTGCTTGTGAATTTTGGAGATTAATCCTTTGTCAGTTGCTTCATTTACAAATATTTTCTCCCATTCTGAGGGTTGTCTTTTCGTCTTGTTTATGGTTTCCTTTGCTGTGCAAAAGCTTTTAAGTTTCATTAGGTCCCATTTGTTTATTTTTGTTTTTATTTCCATTTCTTTAGGAGGTGGGTCAAAAAGGATCTTGCTGTGATTTATGTCATAGAGTGTTCTGCCTATGTTTTCCTCTAAGAGTTTTATAGTGTCTGTCCTTACATTTAGGTCTTTAATCCATTTTGAGTTTATTTTTGTGTATGGTGTTAGGGACTGTTCTAATTTCATTCTTTTACATGTAGCTGTCCAGTTTTCCCAGCACCACTTATTGAAGAGACTGTCTTTTCTCCATTGTATATTCTTGCCTCCTTTATCCTAAGTTAGTTCAGTGTTGGTTTCTGTCCCTCATAATTGAAAGAATTTTATCTAATTTACAGTGAAATGTTTCTGTCTTTGCTGATACTACTACAAGAAAGCTCCCCAAACATCTCATAATCTGGCCAAGTAATCAATACACAAACTATGGATAATATGGTCCTATTCTGCCAGCAGATGTCATTCCTAGCATAAACCTTGTGTGTGTATCCACAGAGTGATTCCTCCTCCATTTTACTTGTTCAGAGGGTGACTCTTTGTGAAAAATTCTTGTCATTACCCTATTTCTGGCTCTAAAATGTTGATTATTTTCAATGTGTTTTTCTGATATATGTTAACTCTCCTCAGTTTTCTAATATTTTTTTACTGATGTTTCTTGTGCAAAGTAAAAAGGACTTTGCTTAGAGTTATAAAGGTTTTTGTGTATTTGGCCACACTTAAGTAGACTTTTTATGTTTAAGACATGTTCTATTGAAAGAGTTATATATTTTCCTGCATATATCATATGTATTCAAAGCATTTTCCATTTAACTATTATGAAATTCCAATGTAGTACCACTTATAAAATGGGGATATGCCTCCTGTTATGGATCAGAATTAGGACATTACTTCCACATGGAAGGAAATGTCTGGAATGAGTTAAAGGGGTTTTCCCCCAACACTGACTTTAGAGCCATATGGGACCAAACAGGAATGATGCATGTACAGGAGACAAGTATCATATGCTTAGTAACTTTGTATTTATTTATTTTTTGTTCTTTTTTTTATATTGGAGTATAGTTGATTAACAATGTTGTGCTATTTTCAGGTGTACAGCAAAGTGATTCAGTTATACATATACATATATCTATTCTTTTTCAAATTTTTTCCCATTTAAGTTATCGCAGGTTATTGAGCAAGAGTCCCCTGTGCTATACAGTAGGTCCCTGTTGGTTATCTATTTTAAATATAGCAGTGTGTACATGTCAATCCCAAAATCCCAATCTGTCCCTTCCCCCCACCTTCCCCTCCAGTAACCATAAGTTCATTCTCTAAGTCTGTGAATCTGTTTCTGTTTTGTAAATTAGTTCACTTGTATCATTTTATTTTTTAGATTCTGCATATAAACGATATCATTTGATATTTTTCTTTCTCTGTCTGACTTGCTTCACTTAGTATGATAATCTCCAGGTCCATCCATGTTGCTGCATATGGCATTATTTCATTCTTTTTAATGGCTAAGTAATATTCCATTGTATATATTATATGTACCACATCTTCTTTATACATTCATCTGTGGATGGACATTTAGGTCACTTCCATGTCTTGGCTATTGTAAACAGCACTGCAATGAACACTGGGGCATGTGTATCCTTTCAAAGCATGTTTTTCTCCAGATATATGCCCAGGAGTGGGATTGCTGGATCATATGGTAGCTTTATTTTTAGTTTCTTAAAGAACCTCCAACAGTGTAGGAGGGTTCCCTTTCCTCCACACCCTCTGCAGAACTTATTGTTTGTAGACTTTTTGATGATGGCTATTCTGACTGGTGTGAGGTGATATCTCATTGTATTATAGTTTTGATTTGCATTATTCATTCATTTTTGTGATGAAAATGTGGTACCATAAAATGCTGATGAATTCTAGGCACAGAATTCAGATTATTCAATTCATGGTGCTGGAAGGGACATGGAAATTGGATACAAAAGAAATTGTGTATGTTACCTTTTATTGGTAAATCAAATGATACTCACATGGGAAGTAAAGAGTTAACAGCAGGCCTGGACTCCCGACCTCCTTACTAGGGGAGTAGGATTGACCACAGCCAGAGCTACTTATAAACATGCTGATGGTACTTGTTAGTGGAAAGATACCCGAGAGTCCCTATCTGAAATACTAATGCTTTTTGGCAGCATAGACCTGGTCTGTCTAGAATGTGTATTATAAATAAGCCAGCGGTTTATGGTTTGATGTGGCAAGGCTGGCTGGAGATTGAGAGGGAGTCATGTAAGCATTTTCTGTCCAACTAAAGGAGTATAAAACTGGGAACCCCAAAATCAAAATGATGGGTTTTGTTTTGTGTGTGTGAGAACAACATGTTCACATAAATTGTTCAGAACTCAGTTGTCAATCTGAAACCAAAACATATCCTAACGCAGGAAAAAGGGACAGTTTTGGGAAGCTGTGTCTGATGGACTCAGGCTTCTCCAGAAAGGAATAGGTATCATCTGTGATGGGTTCTTGTCAGTATCCTTTGTGTCACTTGTAAAGCTTGGTGTTGGGTAAGATGTATGATACTCAGGAGTCTACTCTGATCTTTCAACTCTTTGGCTAACATATCATGTATACACAAGAGACAAGAAGCTGATGAATGTGGCATAACAGAACAGAGAAAGAGTATAGATTATTTATAAAAATAGTGCTGTGAAAATTGGTTAATATTTAGAAATAAATGGATTACTACTCTGGATAATATACTAGAACAAAAATTAAAAAAGGAAAAATCATTAAAAAATAGAATGAAATAGAAAATGTATGAAAATATTTCTGATTTTGACTTAGGGAAGCTCTTTCTAAGCCAAAAAAAACACAAAAGATGAACTAGCAGAGAAAAGATTGATAGACAAAGAATACACTGAGGAAATGTATTTGCACTGCGTTTAACAAAGGTAGATTTAGTATATTAAGAGTTAAAAAGCACTGAAAAAAATTAATACCACTGTAGGAAAAGGGCAAAAGTGATGAACAGTAATGACTAAATGCAAAAATATAAATTATCAATGAACATAAGTACAACTATATTACTTATCAAGAAAACTCAAAATAAGTTTAAAAAATAGATATTATTTTCTACTACATTGGCCATGCTTAAGAGTAATGTTAACATCCTTATGGTTGGAACTGAATGTGGCAGCCACAGGAGAGAGAACATGCTGTGAGGAGTGCAGCGAGCTCAGGGCCTCTGGCTGCTGTACCTCTGGGATCCAACCCGGTGTGCATGCCAATGCCACATTCTGCAGAGCTCCTAGCAAGTGACTGAGGACGGTGGGCCACTAGAACTGGGCCACGCCTGCCCAATGCAAGATTCCTCTAAAAGGTCATCTTTGCTCAAGGGCTGCTCATTGGCCTGGCTGAGAATTTTTCAGTGCTGCACTGCAGTTTGAGGCTCTGCTCACCCATTCCTCCTTTCCTCCCACTCTTCTTTCACAGGTGTCAGTCCTGCTGAAAGCTTTCTCCTTGTACTGCTGTTCCTGCTCCCCTTAGTCTTTCACAAATGTTTCCCCCAGTAAATATCTTGCATTTCTAACTTCATCCTGAAGAAAATCAATTAGTACAATCTTTCTGGAAGTCATAATAGTAATACTCTTTGACCCACATTTCACTTCTAGAAATTGACACTAAGGAAATTAACAGATATATTTATAAATTTTATGCAGGATTATCTGACAGTATTATTTATAATTGAAAAAAGTGAAAAGAAACTAATAAAGGATTGGATAAATTATAATATCCTATAAAATAAAACAGTATATATGGTCTTAATTTTAAAGATATGGGATGTTACTTATTATATTTATTAATGTAAAAAAGTTTACAAGGGGTACAATTTTATTAAAATATATATGTAGACAAAAGAACAAAATATATATTCAAGGACGTAATTTTAATTTTCTTCTTTGTACTTTTCCCTATAATATCTAAATTCTGCAATGAACACATTGCCTTATGGTAAAAATACATGTTATTTAAATTATACCTATATAGGCATTTAAAAAACAGGAAAAATACCAAAATATAATTAGCAGTTATTCTTTGAGTGATGATATTATGAGTAATATTATTTTTTCTTTACTCTCCTGAATTTTAAAAATTTTCTAATATTAAAAATAATCTTCATTAAAATTAGATTTTACTGATTTTTTAAAACAATGCAAATCAACTTAAAATGGTGCTTGAACAATTGGACATATGTATTCAAAAATATAAACTCAGCCTATGCATCATACTTTATACAAAACTTAGCTGAACATGGATCACAGGTCCAAATATAAAACATAAAACTATAGAAATTTTAAAGGAAAACATAGGAGATACTCCTTGATGTTTTACATGAGACAAAGAGGTCTTAAACAAGACACCAAAAACATGATTCATAAAAGAAAAATTGATAAATTGAAGTTCATCAAAAATTTTTAAAATTGTTCTGTGAAAGACACTGTTAAGAAATTGAAGAGAGGGCAGACAGCAGAAGCAAGAAGAACTACAATCCTGCAGCCTGTGGAACAAAAATCACATTAACAGTAAGATAGACAAGATGAAAAGGCAGAGGGTTAGATACTGGATGAAGGAACAAGATAAAACCCCAGGAAAACAACTAAATGAAGTGGAGATAGGCAACCTCCCAGAAAAAGAATTCAGAATAATGATAGTGAAGATGATCCAGGACCTCGGAAAAAGAATGGAGGCAAAGATCGAGAAGATGCAAGAAATGTTTCACAAAGACCTGGAAGAATTAAAAAACAAACAAAGAGAGATGAACAATACAATAACTGAAATGAACACTACACTAGAAGGAATCAATAGCAGAATAACTGAGGCAGAAGAACGTATAAGTGACCTGGAAGACAGAATGGTGGAGTTCACTGCTGTGGAACAGAATAAAGAAAAAAGAGTGAAAAGAAATGAAGACAGCCTAAGAGACCTCTGGGACAACATTAAATGCAACAACATTCGCATTATAGGGGTCCCAGAAGAAGAAGAGAGAGAGAAAATATTTGAAGAGAGTATAGCCGAGAATTTCCCTAACATGGGAAAGGAAATAGTCACCCAAGGCTGGGAAGTGCAGAGAGCCCCATACAGGAAAAACCCAAGGAGAAACACTCCGAGACACATAGTAATCAAATTGGTAAAAATTAAACAAAAAGAAAAATTATTGAAAGCAGCAAGGGAAAAATGACAAATAACATACAAGGGAACTCCCATAAGGTTAAGAGCTGATCTCTCAGGAGAAACTTTATAAGCCAGAAGGGAGTGGCATGATATACTTAAAGTGATGAAAGGGAAGAACCTACAACCAAGATTACTCTACCTGGCAAGGATCTCATTTAGATTCGATGGAGAAATCAAAAGCTTTACAGACAAGCAAAAGCTAAGAGAATTCAGCACCACCAAACCAGCTCTACAACAAATGATCAAGGAACTGCTCTAAGTGGGAAACACAAGAGAAGAAGAGGACCTACAAAAACAAACCGAAAACAATTAAGAAAATGGTCATAGGAACATACATATCAATAATTACCTTAAACGTGAATGGATTAAATGCTCCAACTTGAAGACACAGGCTTGCTGAATGGATACAAAAACAAAACCCATTGGGTTTCCCTGGTGGCGCAGTGGTTGAGAATCTGCCTGCCAATGCAGGGGACATGGGTTTGAGCCCTGGTCTGGGAAGATTCCACATGCCGCGGAGCAACTAGGCCCGTGAGCCATAACTACTGAGCCTGAGCGACTGGAGCCTGTGCTCCACAACAAGAGAGGCTGCAATAGTGAGAGGCCCGTGCACCGTGATGAAGAGTGGCCCCCACTTGCCGCAACTAGAGAAAGCCCTCACACAGAAACGAAGACCCAACACAGCCAAAAATAAATAAATAAATAAATAAATAAATTAATTAATTAATTAAAAAAACAAACAAAAAAACAAGACCCATATATATGCTGTCTACAAGAGACCCACTTCAGACCTAGGGACACATACAGACTGAAAGTGAGGGGATGGAAAATGATATTCCATACAAATGGAAATCAAAAGAAAGCTGGAATAGCAATACTCATATCAGATAAAATAGACTTTAAAATAAAGAATGTTACAAGAGACAAGGAAGGACACTACATAATGATCAGGGGATCAATCCAAGAAGAAAATATAACAATTACAAATATATATGCACCCAACATAGGAGCACCTCAATACATAAGGCAACTGCTAACAGCTATAAAAGAGGAAATCGACAGTAACACAGTAATAGTGGGGGACTTTAACACCTCACTTACACCAGTGGACAGATCATCCAAAATGAAAATAAATAAGGAAACAGAAGGTTGAAGTGACACAATAGACCAGATAGATTTAATTGATATTTATAGGACATTCCATCCAAAAACAGCAGATTACACTTTCTTCTCAAGTGTGCATGGAACATTCTCCAGGATAGATCACATCTTGGGTCACAAATCAAGCCTCAGTAAATATAAGAAAATTGAAATCATATCAAGCATCTTTTCTGACCACAATTCTATGAGATTACAAATCAATTACAGGGAAAAAAACGTAAAATACACAAACACATGGAGGCTAAACAATAGGTTACTAAATAACCAAGAGATCAATGAAGAAATCAAAGAGGAAATCAAAAAATACCTAGAGACAAATGACAATGAAAACAAGACAAAGCAAAACCTATGGGATGCAGCAAAAGCAGTTCTAGGAGAGAAGTTTATAGCTATACAAGCCTACCTCAAGTAACAAGAAAAATCTCAAATAAACAATCTAACCCTACACCTAAAGGACCTAGATAAAGAAGAACAAACAAAACCCAAAGTTAGCAGAAGGAAAGAAATCATAAAGATCAGAGCAGAAATAAATGAAATAGAAACAAAGAAAACAATAGCAAAGATCAATAAAACTAAAAGCTGCTTCTTTGAGAAGATAAACAAAATTGATAAACCATTAGCCAGACTCATCAAGAAAAAGAGGGAGAGGACTCAAATCAATAAAATTAGAAATGAAAAAGGAGAAGTTACAACAGACACCACAGAAATACAAAGCATCCTAAGAGACTACTACAAGCAACTGTATGCCAATAAAATGGACAACCTGGAAGAAGTGGACAAATTCTTAGAAATGTATAACCTTCCAAGACTGAACCAGGAAGAAATAGAAAATATGAACAGACCAATCACAAGTAATGAAATTGAAACTGTGATTAAAAATCTTCCAACAAACAAAAGTCCATGACCAGAAGGCTTCACAGGTGAATTCTATCAAACATTTCAAGAAGAGCTAACACCTATCCTTCTCAAACACTTCCAAAACATTGCAGAGGAAGGAACGCTCCCAAACTCATTCTATAAGGCCACCATCACCCTGATACCAAAACTAGACAAAGACACTACAAAAAAAAGAAAATTACAGGCCAATATCACTGATGAATAGAGATGCAAACATCCTCAACAAAATACTAGCAAACAGAATCCAACAACACATTTAAAGGATCATACACCATGATCAAGTGGGATTTATCCCAGGGATGCAAGGATTCTCCAATATAGGCAAATCAATCAATGTGATACACCATATTAACAAATTGAAGAATAAAAACCATATGATCATCTCAATAGATGCAGAAAAAGCTTTTGACAAAACTCAACACCCATTTATGATAAAAAGTCTCCAGAAAGTGGGCATAGAGGGAACCTATCTCAACATATTAAAGGCCATATATGACAAACCCACAGCAAACATCATTCTCAATGGTGAAAAGCTGAAAGCATTTCCTCTAAGATCAGGAACAAGACAAGGATGTCCACTCTCGCCACTATTATTCAACATAGTTTTGGAAGTCTTAGCCATGACAATCAGAGAAGAAAAATAAATAAAAGAATACACATTGGAAAAGAAGAAATAAAACTGTCACTGTTTGCAGATGACATGATACTATACATAGAGGATCCTAAAGATGCCACCAGAAAACTACTAGAGCTAATCAATGAATCTGGTAAAGTTGCAGGATACAAAATTAATGCACAGAAATCTCTTGCATTCCTATACACTATATGATGAAAAATCTGAAAGAGAAATTAAGGAGACACTCCCATTTACCACTGCAACAAAAAGAATAAAAAACCTAGGAATAAACCGACCTAGGGAGACAAAAGACCTGTATGCAGAAAACTATAAGACACTGATGAAAGAAATTAAAGATGATACCAACAGATGGAGAGATATACCATGTTCTTGGATTGGAAGAATCAATATTGGGAAAATGACTATACTACTCAAAGCAATCTACAGATTCAATGCAATCCCTATCAAATTACCAATGGTATTTTTTGTGGAACTAGAACAACAAATCTTAAAATTTGTATGGAGACACAAAAGACCCCGAATAGCCAAAGCAGTCTTGAGGGAAAAAATCTGAGCTGGAGGAATCAGACTCCCTGACTTCTGACTATACTACAAAGCTACAGTAATCAAGACAATATGGTACTGGCACAAAAACAGAAACATAGATCAAAGGAACAAGATAGAAAGCCCAGAGATAAACCCATGCACCTATGGTCAACTAATCTATGACAAAGGAGGCAGAGATATACAATGGAGAGAAGACAGTCTCTTCAATAAGTGGTGCTGGGAAAACTGGACAGCTACATGTAAAAGAATGAAATTAGAACACTCCCTAACACCATACACAAAAATAAACTCAAAATGGATTAGAGACCTAAATGTAAGACTGGACACTATAAAACTCTTAGAGGAAAACATAGGAAGAACACTCTTTGACATCAATCACTGCAAGATCTTTTTTGATCCACCTCCTAGAGTAATGGAAATAAAAACAAAAATAAACAAATGGGAGCTAATGAAACTTCAAAGCTTTTGCACAGCAAAAGAAGCCATAAACAGGACGAAAAGACAGCCCTCAGAATGGGAGAAAATATTTGCAAATGAAGCAACGGACAAGCGATTAATCTCCAAAATTTACAAGCAGCTCATGCAGCTCAATATCAAAAAAACAAACAACCCAATCCAAAAATGGGCAGAAGACCTAAATAGACATTTCTTCAAAGAAGACATACAGATGGCCAAGAAGCACATGAAAAGCTGCTCAACATCACCAATTATTAGAGAAATGCAAATCAAAACTACAGTGAGGTATTATCTCACACCAGTTAGAATGGGCATCATCAGAAAATCTACAAACAATCAATGCTGCAGAGGGTGTGGAGAAAAGGGAACTCTCTTGCACTGTTGGTGGGAATGTAAATTGATCCAGCCACTATGGAGAACAGTATGGAGGTTCCTTAAAAAATAAAAATAGAATTACCATATGATCCAGCAATCCCACTACTCGGCATATACCCAGAGAAAACCATAATTCAAAAAGACACATGCACCCCTATGTTCACTGCAGCACTATTTACAATAGCCAGGTCATGGAAGCAACCTAAATGCCCATCGACAGACGAATGGATAAAGAAGATGTGGTACATATATAGAATGGAATATTACTCAGCCATAAAAAGGAACGAAATTGGGTCATTTGTAGAGACGTGGATGGATCTAGAGACTGTCATACAGAGTGAAGTAAGTCAGAAAGAGAAAAACAAATATCGTATATTAACGCATATATGTGAAACCTAGGGAATGGTACAGATGAACCGGTTTGCAGGGCAGAAATAGCTACACAGATGTAGAGAACAAACGTATGGACATGAAGGGGGGAAAGTGGCAGGGGGTGGGTGTGGTGGTGTGATGAATTGGGAGATTGGGATTGACATGTATATACTGATGTGTATAAAATTGATGACTAATAAGAACCTGCTGTATAAAAAAATAAATAAAATAAAATTCAAAAATTAAACTAACTAACTAACTAAATAAATAAAAGTGAAAATACAAACCTCAGACTGGAAAAAATATTTGCAACTTACATATTTGACAAAGGAGGTTTATTCAGAAAATACAAAGTACTCTCAAAACTCAACAGTTAGAAAACAACCCACTAAAAAATAAGCAAAACACTTAACCAGACACTTCACAGAAGAATATATGTGGATGGCAAATAAGGACATAAAAATTGCTCAGGGACTTCCCTGGTGGCGCAGTGGTTAAGAATCCACCTGCCAATGCAGAGGACATGGGTTCAAGCCCTGGTCCCAGAACATCCCACATGCCGCGGAGAAACTAAGCCCGTGCGCCACAACTACTGTGCCTGCGCTCTAGAGCTCGCGTGCATAGAGCCCGTGCTCTGCAACAAAGAGAAGCCACCGCAATGAGAAGCCCGAGCACAGCAACAAAGAGTACCCCTGCTCGCCGCACTAGAGAAAGCCTGCACACAGCAACAAAGACCCAACGCAGCCAAAGATAAATAAATTAATTAATTAATGGGAAAAAAAAGATGCTCAACATCATTGGTCATTAGGGAAATTCGAATTAAAAACACGAACTACCTTTATAAGCCTTTAGAATGCGTAAAACGAACAAAAGCTAACAATACTAAGTGCTGGCAAGGGTGCAGGGACACTTTAATTCTTATACATGCTGGCTGGAGTGCAAAATGTTACAATCACTTGGGAAAACAGTTTGGCAGCTTCTCATAAAGTTAAATACATAGTACATAATTGCCACGTGACCCAGACATTCTACTCCTCTGTATTTACCCAGAATAAATGAAAATTATGTTCGCCCAAGAACCTGTATGTCAATGCTTGCAGCAGGTTTACTCATAATCACCCAAACTGGAAATAACCCAGATATCCTTCATTTGGTGGATGGATAAACAAATGGTGGTGTATCTGTATGATGGAACGCTACTGAGCAATAAAAAGGAATGACCATTCAACAACATGGAGCAAGCTCAAGTAGAATCAAGTAGAACCTCAGGGGAGTGAAAGAAGTGAAAGAAGCCACAGTTAAAAGGCCACATGCTATATGATTCCATTTACATGACATTTGACAAAGACAAAATTAGAGTAACGGGCTGGGGATTCCCGGAGGGACTGACTATGAAAGGGAGCATGAGAGAATGTTTTGGGGTAATTGAACTCTTCTGCATCTTGATGGTGGTGGTGCTTAAATAACTGTATGCATTTGTCAAAACTTATAGAAATGTGCAACAAAAAAGTAAATTTTACTCTATACAAGTTAAATAAATTTTTAAAAGATAAAAATAAAGTAGGGGCACTAAAATGGAAAAGCTTGGAAAAAGTTAATTGTTGAAGCTGAAAAAATTGTTTTCTATCAAAACAGATCTAACATGAATTAAATTAGCTATATGTATGGTTTAGGTTAAGTGGATACAATAATGCATATTTATTAGGTTTATCAACTTCTAAAATTCACAAATCCACAAGAAAACATGTTAAAGCAGAGGGAAAGAGGAGCTTTATAATTAATCGGTTGAGACAGTTACGTCAAAGGCTGTGATCTTTCTCCTCTTCCTTTCCTGTCTCTCCTACTCTTCCCATGTGGCTGCCTTCAGGCATTTAACGCTGCGTGAAGTTTTCCTGTGGGTCTTCATGTACTTTGAAGAGTGTATCAGAAAGCTTAGAATAGCAGTTTGACAGACCAGGCAGAGATAGTCTTCATATGATCATCTCTTTTATGGATTCTTGATAAAAGTCAAGAGTCTAACACTAAAACATTTCTCTGAAGGAATATCCAGCATAATCTAGATCAAAATGGTCTGTGATGTAGCTTTCTGGGGATCTGACTTGATCCAGGGATAGAACTGAGAGAAACTCATGGCTAACCTATTTCTAGGATATCTCTCTTGAATATAAATGATTTAGCCAAGCTTCTAGTGAGAAGTAGAGCTCAGAGACTCCAAAATGAACAACCCTAGCAGGTACAGTAGAAACTCTCTTATCCAGTATCACTGAGACTGGTAATTGTGTGGTTAGTAAGTCAGCTCTAACTCTATATCTTAAACTGTTATTTTAAGCTGAGACATAATTTTACAATCTTCCACCAGTTTTCTGATGAAAGGTTAAGGTCTTCCCTTTGAATGTGGATTCATTGATTGGGGTTCTCCGTCTGACAACAAAACCCCACACCCATAACAATCATCTCCAATTTCCAGTTTCAATTTCTTTAAAGTTCAGCAAGAACTTAAAGACACTTGTGATGCACACCAAGTGCGGAATCCTCCTAAAATTTTATGATTATTGTTCATAGCGTTTTACAGTTATCTTGTCCATACCTAATCTGATAGTAATTTTCTCTTACCAGCTCACATTTATGGTCACTTTCTAAGGTGTTCAACTACTTAGTTTGTATGTTAACAGCTCTGTTTTTGCCCCTCCTATCTCATCAGTTTACCTAATCAAAATTACAGTGTAAAAATAAACATGTTTGGAAACCAACATAACTGACTTTTGATAAGCATACAACTCAACTGGGGTGGGGTGGGGATGTGCAGAAGTCCATGGCATGTATTAGATGCTTGCTAACGTAGGCATTTGGAGGTTCTACAGAGGAAATGGAGAGCTTCCCTTAAACCAGTGGCTCAAGTAAGTGAAGGTCAGTTAAAAGGATACCTATGGAGAACAGTATGGAGGTTCCTTAAAAATCTAAAAATAGAACTATCATATGACCAAGCAATCCCACTACTGGGCATATACCCTGAGAAAACCATAATTCAAAAAGAGTCATGTACCACAGTGTTCATTGCAGCACTATTTACAATAGCCAGGACATGGAAGCAACCTAAGTGTCCATTGACAGATGAATGGATAAGGAAGATGTGGCACATATATACAATGGAATATTACTCAGCCATAAAAAGAAACGAAATTGAGTTATTTGTAGTGAAGTGGATGGACCTAGAGTCTGTCATACAGACTGAAGTAACTCACAAAGAGAAAAACAAATACCTTATGCTAACACATATATATGGAATCTAAAAAAAAAAAAAAAAGGTTCTGATGAACTTAGGGGCAGGACAGGAATAAAGATGCAGACATAGAGAATGGACTTGAGGATACGGGGAGGGGGAAGAGTAAGCTGGGATGAAGTGAGAGAGTGGCACGGACATATGGACATATATACACTACCAAATGTAAAATAGATAGCTAGTGGGAAGCAGCTGCATAGCACAGGGAGATCAGCTGGGTGCTTTGTGACCACCTAGAGGGGTGGAATAGGGAGGGTGGGAGAGAGATGCAAGAGGGAGGGGATATGGGGATATATGTGTACGTATAGCTGATTCACTTTTTTATACAGCAGCAACTAACACAACAATGTAAAGCAATTATACCTCAATAAAGATGTTTTTAAAAAAAAGGATACCTTAGTAGCTAAAATGTAGATATTCTGTGCTGTTGGTTGACAGATGACACGACATGTATGCTTTATACACATTTTGTTTTGAAAAGTGTGTGATATGTATTCCTTGCCTTGATGAGAAATCAACCCCTCGAACAAAGATAAATTGCAGGAATAAGTGCAAACAGGATTAAGATTTTCATACTACTACTACTACATATTCGGATTTTTTAAAATTGTGAGTGTACATGGCAATGAACACCAGAAGGAACATAATCATCGTGGTTAACATAATTTCTTTTTCTTCATGATGTCCTCTCCCAGGATATCTGATGCTTAAAAGGTCCCTCTCAGAATTTTATTTCTCCACTTCCTTACCGTGATCATCACTTCCTGCTCCCGCTTGAGGTTTGCCCACAGAAGTCAGAAATATCTTGTTTTTACTGCTACAACTACAGGCTTCTGTCTTTAAACGTGGCCCTGTTCCAAGATTATGATCCACTTTTTGGCTGTTCCTTGATATTTAATGAGGATATTACCTACCTGAAGAGACTTCTGGACTCAAGTTCTGAAAGCCCTGCTATACAGGGCAAGGCTATTTTGACTTTGAGAGTTACAAATTATCCTTTTCTGCAAAATAGAGAAAAGGATAAATTGGTATCTCCATAGCATTTTTTTCAATCATGACTGCACCCCAAAGGCTTGTCTATATGGACACTCTAGACAACTAAGTCTCTGAATCTTTTTTGTGTTTTACATTTTGATTCCCAAGACTCTTTTCCAAAAGACTAGATTTTGGGGCTTCCTTGGTTGCACAGTGGTTAAGAATCCGCCTGCCGATGCAGGAGACATGGGTTCCAGGCCTGGTCCAGGAAGATCCCACATGCCGTGGAGCAACTAAGCCCGTGTGTCACAACTACTGAGCCTGCGTGCCACAACTACTGAAGCCCACGTGCCTAGAGCCTGTGCTCCACAACAAGAGAAGCCACTGCAATGAGAAGCCCGTGCAACGCAATGAAGAGTAGCCCCTGCTGGCCGCAACTAGAGAAAGCCCACACGCAGCAATGAAGACCCAACACAGCCAAAAATAAAATAAATTCAAAAGACTAGATTTTTTCCTTTTTAAAAACTGATATTAAGCTGTTCCACTGACAGTAACTAGGCAAGCACATTCAATTGCTTCTTGAGGCCACCACCTAAAAGGTGTTGGCAGGACAATTTAATCTCCATAACGGAAGACATGCATCTTTCTGCTAGAGAAGGAGGGTGAAAAATCTAGTTCAGCTAAAAGTTTTAAATGGAAATGAATAGGAATTTGAGGAAGTCTTACTTTATGCTATTTAATATCTAAGCTATGCTAGATAGCCTTTTTGTCATTTAATAATCAACTTTTACTTATAGCTTTTAAGCTGACCATACATTTTGCTCTTTGATTATGATGGTTAGCTGGAGAGGTGAGCCTGGTAGGAAGCATCTTTCCAGAAGTTATTCATGCTTGGGGTGAGAGCAGAACCAATCCTATCCCAAGCATTCATTCAAGTTTCTTGCAGCCATTATGCCAACCAGGGGATGCCTTGAATATATGACATTCAAACTGGGATCAGGCATCTGATGTATTCACCTGCCTTGACAAGAGAAATGTGTACACTGTAATGGGTTTCTTCAGTGATCTAGATCAGGACAGAGATAAATACATGCTTCTAAGGTACAGCAAAACTTCTGTCTCCACTTCCTCACCTCCCATTGTCTCTTCAACCCTCCAGTCTGGACTTCTGTCCCCATTGCTCTGCTGGCTGCTCACATCAAGGTCACCAAGAACCTCCCTCTCACAAACTGCCCTGGTCCCTCTGTCCTCTTACTTGACATTTCAGCAGCATTTGACACGACAGTCACACCTTCCATCTTGAGACACTTTCTCTCTTGACTCCCAGGGCCCTCCAACCCGAAATTCCTGGCTCCGTCTTCTTGACTAGATCTCTCCTTTCTTCCTAAACTGGCTCAGCCCTGAGCTCTATCCTGTTGTCTATCTACATTATCTCCCTAAGTCAACTCATCCAGTCCCAAAGTTTTAAATACCACCCCTATGCCAATGACTTCCAAATTTAAATGTATAGTCCCGACCTTTCCTCTGAGCTCCAGACTTGTCCTAATGGACATTAGCTTCTAATGGATATTAACAGATGCCTAAAGGAATCTCACAGTTATTATGTTCAAACAGAGCTTTTGATTTTTGCTCTCTCATCCCCCGAAATGCGCCTCACCTAGACCTCCTTGTTTCATGACAAGGCGCTACCATCCGGTCAGCTGCTCAGGCCAAAAATGAAGGACTCATTTTTGATTCTTCCCTTCCACTCATCCCCTTCCCCCAACTCACCCCCTCCAGCTTTCAGTCCATCTGGAAGTCCTTCTGGCCTCACCTCTAAAATAAGCCACTCCCACCCACGGAACTGATTCCTCTCTTGTCCTCTACAGTCTTCTCCCGTATATTTAAAAAACATAAATCTCATACTCCTATGGCTTTTCACTGCATTTTGAATCACATCCACCCTGTGACCTCGCAAGGCCCTGCTGGTCTAGCTTCTAACTCCCTCCTTGACCTTGTCTTGCCCTGCTCTCCCACCCTCTCACCACTCCCCAGTCTGTCAGGTTCTGGAGCTCGCCAAGCTTTTTCCTGCCTCAGGGTCTTGGCACTTGCTTCCCCTTCTGCCTGGAATGCTCTGCCCCAGATCTTCACAGAGCTAGTTCCTCTTACCATTCAGGTCTCATCTCAAATGTCACCCCTTCAGAGAGGACTTCCCTGTCCACCCAAACCAGCTGCCTTTCCCTTGCCCTGGATATGACACACCTGTCATGTTGTCCTTTTATATTATACTCTTTGTACACATACCACTTTTGTAATTATCTTGTTTGTTTTCTTATTTATCATGTCTCCTCTAGCAGGTATAAATTCCATGAGGGTGTATCACATCTGCTTTATTTCCTGGGATATCCCCAATGCCTGGTACATAGTAGATGCTCAATAAATCTTTGTTGAAATAGTAACTGTAGTTCAGAAATAAGCATGAGAAAAAGATTGGAGTAACCTCTGACTTTTACTTGGGATACAGTTTTACTGCATTGTGTTGAATTACAAAGAGGCATAAAGTTTTGAATGGGTGTGAAATTGTTCTTAAAATCCAGGTTTCTTGAAAGTATATAAGTTCATTTATGAAAGAAAAAATATCAGGTGATGATCTCCATATTTAATTCCTTACCCTGCCACTTTCAAGGGCAGTGGTTCTCAACTTTGGCTGCCTCCTGGAATCACCTGGCTGGCTTGTCTGACTCGTAGAGATGCTGCTATAACTGATGTGGGTTGTAGCCTGAGCATCAGTGGTTATTAAAAACTTTTCAGGTGATTCTAGTATGCAGCCAAAGTTGCGAATCTTTGTTCTAGGGGTTATTTTTCGACCTCATGAAATATGGTTTCCAAAGCCCATGAAATGTGGAAAATAGAGCCATTCGTCTTAGAACCTAGTATTTGAGGTTTCCACAGCTTCTTATTCATTAATACAACCAGGGTTGGAAAGGCCTACTTTATCCTGGCTGAGTTTCAGTATCACCAACCGCGTCAGTCTCTCTAAAGCTGGGAAGGCAACAAAAATGCTGATGACATCTCAGAAGCAATAAGAAGAGAATTGAATGCAGGTAAGAGACGATGTTCCACTCAAGAGGCAAGAAAGTAAGGGGCTACGTGTGCGGTTCAGTGGAGAAATTGGAATGATTCTCTCCTGGACCATATCAATAGATGGAAGAGTTCTCAGGGGTAACATCCGGGGGATGCTTGGGCAGGAGGAGAGATTGACTGGTAACAGCAGCCTCATGTTAGCGGTGTCTTGGGAAATGAAGACACAGAGCAGTAGTCTCGATTTCAATCAGTATGTGTATAGGATGAAGCTGTGAGGAAAGAGATTCAGAGACACAAGAGCCAAGAGCAATCCTGGAGTGGGGTAGTCTGGTAACATCAGTGACTCAGGCTGCAGCATGGGCTGACTCAGCAGCGCACATAGGACAAGCCCCCTGTTAGCCAAATGTACCAGAGCAGAATGGCTTGGAAAGGGAGTCTGGGAAGCACCAGACTCCCCAAAGAAGGTCAGATGTGGACTAAAGGTAAGAGTAGTCCCTCAGGGGCTGAAAAACAGAGAAACATAGTTTCATTATTTATAGAGGTATTTGAGCAGCTGATGCTTTTACTTTCTCTGTGAAGTAGGAGACTAGATCATCATTCTTTTTACTCATTGTTTTTAAATGGAAATGACCTTCCAAATACTTAGAAAAGCAAACATAGATGCTCTAACAATTCAACTTCCTGAAACAAAAGGTTATTATTTTGACACTTGAAAAGGTATTTACACAATTTCTCCTAAAAGTAAATGCTCTTTATAAAGCCCATTCTGCCTCTCTCTGCTTTACAGATGAAGCCCCTTTGTTCTAGGAAGCTCTTTCTGTTTTGGTTTTGTGAAAACAGACACGGAGCTGATACAACCCAGGTTCAGCTTCAGGAAAAAAGGATATTACAACAAACTGTGGTGGTGCTTGCACTGTTTAGAAAAAGATTTAAACAATGATAATATTAAGTCATTGTACAGCTCTTCCCATTTACAGTTCCAGCTCCATTTTTATCATCTAAATTAGTCTGACTTTCAGTATAAACTTGTCTTTGGTGAGGTCCCTCCTTTGAATTTTTCTGAAAGGCAGTAAGCATGTCAAAAAATTTTATGGAACAAAATCTTTCAAGACCTAAGATTCTCTCTAAAAACAGCACTTACCAGTAAGGAATTTTTACACTTTAGTTGTGCGTGTATGCACATAGCAGAAAAGGGGGAAAAACCTAGCAAGTAGGAAACTAGAAGATAGAACAGGAGGTGAATTTCCAAGATGATGAACATTTTTAACACCGTTTAAACATATTAGTCTCTCTAACACTCCAGTGTTATCACTACGGGGTTCTCTAAATCACCTATGTCCACTACGTGGTTTGAAAAATGAGATTATCTCTAATTCTTACATCGCAGCATACTTAAGACCGGAGGACTCAAATTCATACATGCAAGGACAAGCCCCCCACACACATGAACAAACAAGATACTGTTTGTGAGGATCTATGAATTTTTAACTTTGAAATCCCAGAACGAAGTACTGGAAGCCTCAGTGCCTAGCACACAGAGAATTGCATGATGACTATAGGAAGAATAAATGAACAAACAGGGAGGGCGTTTCCAGAGTCTGGCTTGGGGCAGGCATGACCCAGTTGTGTGGGGTGTCTGGCTTGGGGCAGGCATGACCCAGTTGTGTGGGGTGACTTTTCATGCACTGGAGCTGGATTAGAACCCTCAGGAGAGTGTGACCCTCACACACCTACGAACTTGGGAGATAACGAACTCCCCAAGTGCGGAGTTTTATTTTCTTCTTGTTATGCAAATTGATGTCTTCAATGACTCTGAGGCATGAACCACAGACTTTTCAAATTAGAAGAATGAATATATAAAAAAAAAAAGGTCATGAAGAACCTAGTGGCAAGACGGGAATAAAGACACAGACATACTAGAGAATGGACTTGAGGATATGGGGAGGGGGAAGGGTAAGATGTGACAGGGTGAGAGAGTGTCATGGACATATATACACTACCAAATGTAAAATAGATAGCTAGTGGGAAGCAGCTGCATAGCACAGGGAGATCAGCTCCGTGCTTTGTGACCGCCTAGATGGGTGGGATAGGGAGGGTGGGAGGGAGACGCAAGAGGGAAGAGATATGGGAACATATGTATATGTATAACTGATTCACTTTGTTATAAAGCAGAAACTAACACACCATTGTAAAGCAATTATACTCCAATAAAGATGTTTTAAAAAAAAAGAATGAATATAGATATTTTTCTTTTTGTAGTAGCTTGTAATTTTCCTTAGAAACCTCTCTTGTGAGGTTTTTTTTCCTAACACTGCAGGAAAATAGAAAAATGCAGATATATCTTTTAAACCATTGTTTTGCAGAAGACATTTGTCCTTTCTTGGGCCGTCCAGCCTTCGACCCTTCTTCCTGTTGGGACATTGCCCATTATCAGTGGTACTGAGGGGTCACAGTGTCCTGCTTCCCATTATGGAAGCTGAAAGGAGGTCAGCCATCCTCTCCTTACTCCCTGCAGCCAGGATGTTGCACATGACCAGCTGGGCAATCTTACCAGGGCTCTGAAGCTGCATGTGTGACCCGCGAGGAAAGGGTGGTTAGGACTCAGCTGGGGCAGCGATGTCTATCAGTGGCACTGGCCAGGGCAACACCCTGGCCAGCCTGTTGCTGCTATGCAGCTTGTAGAGTCTCCTTGGTTCATGTCTATTTTCCAAGCCCTCCCTCACACTCCCCCATTGGATTGTATGATCCCCACATAACCTTCCAAAATATCCTCCTATTTGCTTAAGATATCTAGAGCAAGCTGCCCTTACTTGCAACGAAAACCCAAATTGATATTACAATTACTGATCAATAACAAAACAGTTCCTGGCAGTTATTTAAAAATGGAGAGGAAAGCAAAAAATTATAAATTAGCAAATGTCATTCAGACATTATTTATGTTCTTCCAGTGGTGGCACAGGGGAACATCTAGTGGCCCTTGAATCAAGAGGTCATGAGTTCAAGTACTGACCTTACCATTTATTGACTACGTGACCTTGGGCAAGACACTTAATCTCTATGAGCCTCCATTTCCTCACTTATAGCACAAGAGTAAAAATATCACACAGGTATGTTCTAAGGACAATAGGAGATTATTTTTATCATTAAAGCAGTTTTAAATCTTAAAGCTATTTTATCACTCCAGGCCAACCAGTCTCTTCTATAGAATCTCGTCTTGTCCATGGTCCACATCTGTTATGTATTTCCTAGTTTCTTCTTTGGGTATAGCCTGAAAGGTGAAATACTTATGGCTTCAAATTCTTGTTTAAAAAAGTACCTTATATTATTACTTCCAATGTAAGCACTAAAACTTAAACTCTGTTGAAAATATGAGTAGACGACTTCCTTCCTTCTCAATTCAACAGCTGAGTTTATATTTGACCCAACTTATGTCACTCCCCTACAGACAGACAGACAGAGCAGAGCTCAAACCATAGCTTGTTTACCTATTGATCACCAGATCCTTCAAAGCTACCATTTGAACTTTGGCTTCTACCTAAAATTTGTGATTGAAACATGTTTTCCCAGTTTATTGATGTCATTTAGTATAGAATTAAAGGCCTGCCCATGGAGGCTCTTAAGTGGGACATAAATGGAAGCTTTCTGGTCATGTGATGCAGGCACAGCTAAAGGAAGACTGTGAAAACTGAGGCAGAGAAAGGGAGGTGGCATGATGCTGGCCCAGCAAGGATTACAGTCTGAAGTCTGGTCATTGGTCTTAGATGATGTAACATAAATTGTTTACGGGCAGTTGATATAACTCTTCCAGCAGAGGGCAGGAAAAAGAGGGGGAAGGAAAGAGGGTCCCATGTGGGGCTGCCCTCCATTGCCACAGCCTGGGAACATCCCCTTGAGGAAAAAGGAAGGGAGACGTCTGGGAGCCATGTTTGCTTGGTGGATCCTTTGTCTGTGCCAGTGGTTCTCAAACTTGTCTACGCATCTGAATCACCTGGGGATATTTAATAAATTCTGGAGCCCAGGCCATGCCCCCTACCCTTAAATCAGAACCTCTGAGGGTGGGACCCAAGCCCTAATATTTTTTGAAGCTTCCCAGGTGATTCTAGTGGGCAACACAAATTTGGGAACCTCTGGTCTATGTTGTGCTCAGATCCTGTTTATGTTAATAAAGCTTGTGAATTGCAACCATCAACGTCAGAGTTTCTTTTCCCCCATTCCCCTCGTAGTCCTCTTGAACTTCGAGTCTGACAACAAAAAGCCAAGATGCACTCATTATATTATATGCATGTAGTGTGTTGTTTTGAAAACATTTCTAAAGGCCTAACCACTTTTATAAAAGAAAAAGACTTGCCTTAAACCCAAAGTCATTTTCTAGTGTAACTGCCTTTATCGGTGGCTCATTATTTCTCTAAGGCATTTTTTCTGAAATGAAATATTCTATTCTTGATGTCAAACCACAGAGGGATTATTCTTGAGCACTTGAAATAATACTCTTTTTTTAGTACTGAAATGGTAGGAAAAATACATTTTTCTAATCAAAATATAATCTTCCAAACTATTTTTATCATTTCCCTCCCAAATTGTTAAAGCTGTAAGCTTGTACAATTCTCTTTTTCTGGATTACAACGAAAGTCGTACCGAAAGGTGTTTTTGGTTAAGGAATACTGGAAAAAGGTGTAATAATAATAATAATAGCTGGCACTTATGAGGTGTTTGATGTTTTGCTTAAGTGCTTTACCTACATCACATCATTTAATTTTCACAGGAACCCAGTGAGGTTGGTGCTATTATTACTCTTACTTTTTCAGGGGTGGAACCTGAGGCTTGCAGGGCATGAGGACGCTGTGAGGTCACACTCTTGGTAAGTAGCTAAGTTATTCCCTTCACAGAGGCATGCGTGAATGAATGGAAGTTTAGGTGAGCAATTGTGTACAGAAAGGTGTGCTAAGTCCTTGCTCTGATGTCTCTCATTTTATCTTCATAACCGCCGACACACAGGCAAAAAATATGACAGGATGCTCTAGGGAAGAAGAACAGATCAAAAGCTTCCTGGCTCTCTGTCCTCCCGACTTTCTCGATCCTGCTTCCTCTCTAATTATTCTCTCCAGTGAAATGGGGGCAGCCCCGCCAGGACCCAGAACAAATACTGCAGGAGAAATTCTTTCTCCCATTTTTTTTTCTCTAGATCAGTAGTTCCAAATCAGGAAAACGAATGCGTCTAAAGCTAGTACAGTTTTGAAGGTAACGTAGAGGACAAGCAAAGCCATCAGGTTTTTGCATATATCTGCCCAATAAATAGAAGAGCTAGAATTCCACATAGACAAATATAATTATTTTTGAGATTTTCTACAGCTGTGTTCAAAACAGATATTCAGGGCTTGACATGTGAGTTGATTTTCCCCCTTAATGTTTAATATGGAATATTTAGAAAACACAGGTATATAAAAAAGAAAACGAAAATCATTTATCCAGAAAGGAAAAACTGTAAAGATTTTGGTGCATATCTTTGCAATTATATCTAGCTGTATAATTTTCATTTCTTTTTTCAAAAATGGGGTCATACTGTAAAACTGTTTTATAATCTGCTTTTTCCACTTACTGTCATTTTCAGTGTTTGCACAGTATTCCAGCACCTGGGTGTATTGTTTTTCATTTAATTAATCCTCTATTGGATATTTAGATCATTCCTCATTTTTGACCATGACAAGTGATTCTGTAATGTACAGACACACGTTTTTGCAGCTTGAAGGAAACTTAGAAATGATATGAAAACTACAGCTCAGAGTAGGGAAGGGATTGATCAAAATTACTCAGTTGAAAGCTTGGCTGAAATTCTAAACTGACTACCAGTCTGGGCCTCATTCCTCTACACCAGTGGTTCTCAACCTTGCAGAAATTTTAAAAAATATTCTGTCCAGACCTCACGCTGAGACATTCTGATGTAATTGATCTGGGGTGTGGAATCCAGGTATCAGTATCTTCAAAAACTCCTCCAGGAAGTCTAATGTGCAGCAGAGTTAGAACCACTGCTTGACACTGTGGGGCTTCTGGAATCAAGACCACAGAGGTGTTCTGGGATCCTCTCAGCATTCACTTGCGCAAGTTAAAGGGGGAACGCGAAACATCCTACAATTAATTTTTCTTTCTTGAGCTAATAGCACTCGAGTATGTTACTCTGGTGACTTCTTAGTCAATTTTCATGGGACATTTGGTCCTGAAAGCTGAAAGACAAGTGCATATTCTTGTAACCGCTCAGATTTTAGACAGCTTTGAATGTTTGCTTTAGAGCTGGTACAGGGGGAGGGCTGGAGGGCAAACGAGGAGCTGCAGCCTGAGGGATATGTGAGTGTCTTCATGTACTCACAGTTACAAAGCCCTTTCGAATTAGCCCTGAGATCTCAGAGGCTCTGATTCTGCCAGCTGTGTGGCTGCAGCCAGCCTCCCGAGGCAACTCCAGGAACCCCAGGGTTGTGTTTCTGGAAAATACTGGTAGGTGTCTAAACAGTCACATTAGTTGCTCACTGGCATAGTAAGCTGGCCTGAGGCTTTGTTGTCCCAGGTCCCAACTATCCCACAAAGGCGCCAATCGAACTAAAACTGGCCATCACTGCCATGGCCTCTTTCTGGCTGCAGTGGAGTTGGAAATTGATTGTATCCTGAGGCTGGGGAAAGTGAAGCTCACCCATCATTCCAGCAGGTCAGAGATTGAAAGTTAGAAAAAGACTGTTTGCTATGTCTTCTATTTATTTGGAGAAACATCTGGAAGCAAAGTTAGTTGGACTGCAAAACTCTAGCATTTAATGATTTAGCTTTCAGTTCAAAGCCACAGGTTCTATCCCAGGGCCTGGGTTGGAAAGAGTTTAGGGACCACGCTATATCAAGAATACTACTCTCTTAGAAATTACAGAAAAGTGCCAGATTCTTCCTTCCTTATCGTGGATTTGTCCCTGGGGACTCCCTGCTGTCCTGCCTATGATCTGGATTCCTCAGATCTGTATAATATATCCGAACACCAGCTGAAGGGAAATAAGGAAATATTTACAAATGGGGGTGATGCATGTCCATTTACAAGAGAGAGAAGAATCTCCATGGTCTCAGCTCTGGTTCTCCAGAAATTCCTTAGAGACAAATAAGAGGATGATTGGAGAGTGGTACCTGGGGGGCGGTGGACAGGATCATGGACTCGAAGGCAGGAGACCCGGCTTCTCATTCCAGCTCTGCCACTTGCATGCTCTCTGGCCAAAGACAAGTCACTTCACCTCTCAGAGCTTCAGTTTCCTCATACATAAAATAGGGATAATAATTCCAGCTCAGAGAAGTATAAAAAAGATTAAAAATGACTTAATATTTGTGGAAGCATTTTGCATCCTGTAAAGCAGTGGATATCCATCATGACAGGGGTTCTGTTTATTTAGTAAAGGGTAAGTGCACCTCTCAGGGGCCTCTAAGGCTCCAAGAAATCAGGAAATACTAGAATATTAGACAGCACCCACTTTGGCTCTAAAGGTGTAGGCGCAAAGAACCCCTGCAATGATAGGCAGGGGAACAGTCTTCATAAGACCACCTGGGATGGATTATGAGCCCCAGTAATTGTTCTTCCAACTGCTTGAGGGAGGGAGGGGTGGGCAGGGGGAAGGGCAAGAGAAGAATGGATGATCCACTGGGCTACATTAAATCTTGAGTCTGGAAGGGACACATTGAGTTAAAGGAAATGTTTGATGTAGGTTCCACACTCGTAAGCAGAGAAAACTGATCAGAGAATGATACTCTTTGCTGGGAATTCAGAAATAGCTATCTAGAAATGGCCTAAACTCTTTTGTGCAAATTGACATTTGTCACTATTTCGTATACCGCATCCTCTTTCAGTTAAATCCTACTAGATACTAAATCATATAAATAATACAAAATCAGGTTAAGAGAGTATTTTCCCCCCTTAGGATCTCATTTAGATAAAGTAAAATATGTATGTCCTATATTTAATTTTCATGTAGAACTCAGACTCTGTTATATGTCTGACAGGCTATTTGTCTTGATCTTGATCCTAATAAGATCAATGGGTCCTGTGTGATATGAAAGAGTAATGTGTAATATGATAATTTAAATAACTGTCTTAGCAAAAGAGAGGATCTTTCAAGCAATTTGACTTCAGGACACATGTACAAATATTGTAATTTCTTAGGTTCAAGTCCAAAAATGTTTAACATGTTCCTAAGGCTAATTAAATAACTTTAACCTTCATTAACTAACAATTCAAGGCCAAAATATATATCTCTGTTTTTTTTCTATATTTGGTAGGGTTTTTTTTTTTGCAGGGGGGTTTGTTTTTGTTTATTGAGGTGACAGGTATTGACAAGTTTTAATACTCCACAATGTGCTATTCGGAAAGCAACAAAGAAATTAAGAAGGGGATACAGTTACTAACATAAACAGAAAATGGTAAGACATCCTGGCATCTCTCTAATTCTTCACATCCACTGATCTGCAAATATTCTGAGCAAGCAAGTGCGTGCTAATTAACAGAGGTAGACACTAATGGCTGAGGGCCACTTTCAGTCGGCAGACTTTTTTCTGTTGGCCAACTTTTAAAAATCATATTTCACACACAAACATGAATTCATGGATGCTCTTAAGAAAAAAAAGCCACAAGTATGGCACATTTGGCCCATCTTTCCGCATGGGAATCAGTAATCAGTGGAGCTTGTGTGGCAGCCTGCTTCAGACCCACAGGCATGGGCTCCCCAGACCACCAGCACCCCACCTGACCCGCTTCACTTTTTCACATCGCCTCTCTGGCCCCTGATGGATCTGGGTTTGGAGACCTTGAATTGCACACTGCCTCCAATCCTACAACTGCATTTTCCCTTTTCTTTCCCCTTTAGCTTCATTCCTTTATCCCCTGGCAGTGCCCACTCCTTAATCAGCATAGTTCCCAAAGAACTAATTACTTCCTCCTTCCCTATTTTCTTTCCTCTTTTCCAGCTGAATCATTCCCCTTTTCTGCCTCTTCCCCCCTCACATCCCACAGCATTTCTTTCTCAGAAGTTGGAGATTGTCTTTATAAAGGTGAACCATGAAGCAAGACTTTCCCCAAATGAACCGTGACGACATGTCTTTTGGAAAGATTACACCTAAATAGATATTTTAACTCGCTTCACATTTTCACATCAGGTCTACCATGGTGCCTGTACAGTAACCTAATATGAAAATTTCGAGAATAATTTCAAGCTACTCTGAGTCTGAACAGACTTGGTAGCTTAAAATATATTTCCTCCTCAGAAAACAAAAGATTGAATGCATGAATATAAAAATAGTTGATAGGGCTTGTTTTCTGGAGGGAACATTTGCTGAGTGATTTTGCATTATGGTACATGCTGTGGCCTAAAATAATCTGAGCATGTTTCCTCATTATTCAATGATGGTACAGTACGCAAACAGATGCAGCCATTTGAGCTCAAACTTCAGATAGTAAGAGAACATGGTGTATGGCAAAAAATGTTCATGGAAGTCACCCAGCTTGGAAGATACAGCTGTCTCCTTTAAACACTGTGTACTCTCAGGTGAGGGCCGATTGAGTCCTGATTCCTGACTATGTGCTGACGGACAGGAGCCACCTCAACTCTCCCCTCTCCCTGTGCACAGAGAGAAGTCTTCTCAAATGTCCACAGGTGATCTCCTCACAGCTACTCTCAGAGAATTATGAATTCTGGGGCTTTCAGCCATCTGCTATGGTCAAGGCAACTGACCCAGTGTAATGATTAATTTTATGTGTCAACTTGACTGGACCACAGGATGCCCAGATATGTGTTTAAACACTGTTTCTGGGTGTGTTTGTGAGGGCGTTTCTGGAAGAGATTAGCATTTCAATTGGCAGACCAAGTAAAGCAGGTGGTCCTCTCCAGTGTGGGTGGGCACCATTCAATCCCTTGAAGGCTCAAATAGAACAAAACGGTGCAAGAAGGTTGAATTCTCTCTCTCTCTCTGCCTGATTGTTGAGCTAGGACATCAGTCCCCTCCTGCTCTCAGACTGGGACTCACACCATTGGTTCCCCTGGTTCTCAGGTCTTTGGACTCTGAGTGAATTACACCACTGGCTTTCCTGGGTCTCCAGCTTGCAGATGGCAAATCGTGGGACTGCTCCGCCTCCAGACATAATTGTGTGAGCCAATTCCTCATTTTATATTACAGCCCCCAGCCCCTGCTCACACACTCCTGCTTGTTGCTGTTTCTCTGGAGAATCCTAATACGCCCAGTTTGGGAAACATTTTCCACTCACCTCTCAGTCGTGTTTCTCTCTTCCATGGTGAGGACGGCTGTTCTCATCCAAACTGTACATCCCCAAATCACAAGCACAGACAGATTCTGATCATTTACATTCGCCTCATATAGCTCATTTGGGAGTGAAAACTCTGCTGTGGTCCTCAGAGAGAAGGTCTTTCTACATCTGCCACTATTTTTGAGCAGGACCCAGATGCGGATTATCACAAAACCAAAACAAATAGATTTTTATAAAAGTTAATAAAGTGCTAGTAAGAACAAGAACAAGACTCTTCAGGTGATGTATCCTTGCTCACTTTCCCAATACTCATTTCTTACCACATCTGCTTCTTCTTACAGCAGAACAGGACAGACAGGAGTGGATTTTTTTTTTTTTTTCAAATAATTCCCCTTTAAACAGAAATAATGACACAAACCCCCCAAATGTTTGACGTGTATAATTCAAGAAGCATGAATTATACATGATTATACACCAGAGGTAATTTTAGGAATTAATTTCTATTTTCTACCTAAATTTTTCCTACATCAGAAATATTTTGGTGAGGGTGAGGGGGAATGGTTTATTCTTTAATTCTAAGACAAATAGGAATTTTCATAGTAATGGACTAATAGGAATATGAAGATAAAAAATCGAAAATTGGGCTTCCCTGGTGGCGCAGTGGTTGAGAATCCGCCTGCCAATGCAGGGGACACGGGTTCGAGCCCTGGTCTGGGAGGATCCCACATGCCGTGGAGCAACTAGGCCCGTGAGCCACAACTACTGAGCCTGCGCGTCTGGAGCCTGTGCTCCGCAACAAGAGAGGCCGCGATAGTGAGAGGCCCGCGCACCGCGATGAAGAGTGGCCCCCACTTGCCACAACTAGAGAAAGCCCTCACACAGAAGTGAAGACCCAACACAGTCAAAAATAAATATAAATAAATTAATTAATTTAAAAAAATGTACTTTAAAAAAAAATGGCTAATTGAGGCTCTAAAAAAGAAAAAAAAAAAATCGAAAATTATCTGTATACTGATAATGAAAGCTGAGAGAGAAAAAACCATCAGCTTCGCAAAATTCCTCAGCTCAGGGAGTGGATGGCAAGAATGGAAATAAGAATTCCAAGCCAAATTTGAATGCTTCAAAATTAGACCCACTAAGGGAACAAAAGGGCCTAAAACTCAGAGCCTGAAGCTCTAACAAGCCATCATTCTGGCTGAAAACTAGAAATCCCACAAAGAGGGCAATTTAGATAATTACTATGTATTATGATTTTAAACTCCATTTGCGGGAAAGCAGGACCTCTTGTGGGTTTATTGACAAGATTTGGGTATTTAAAGAAGTGATGTTTTGAGACTGGTCTGGAAATCTCTTTCCATTCTTGTCACCGATGAGTCCTTCCCATCTTTTCACCCAGCCTCAGTGTTACTTTCTTGAGTGTTCCCATCACCCAGTGGGAAGCTCTCTCTCCTCTGAGCCCCTCTAGCCCTGGATACCACTCCTCACCCTCCCCTCCATTTCTCTTTTCACCCCTGTGCTCACTGATGTCTTGGAGTGGAGCTGGGCGGTCAGTGTCACTGTGGTAATGGAGTGTCCTCCTCCTCCTCAAATGTCTTCTGCTGGGAAGAAGCAGGTCGGTTCTTGAAACCCAGAATTCAGCCTACCTTGACCTGGGTCCAACATTTCTAGGACTTATGTAGGCAAACAAACAAGAAAGTCGGTGCTCAAGGATGGAGCAATTTGAGATAGACACAGTACTGAGAGAGGAAGTCTGAAAAATTGAGGGCCCGGAGAGAAGTGCTGAGGCCCCGAGAATGCAGAGCCGAGATCCATTCACATTCCAGTGGCAGCTTCAGCAAGGCCATAATTGTGTTATTTTTTTCCTGCCTGCCTGTTTTCCTCTCCTTACTAGCTGAGGAAACCTTAAAAACCCTCAAATCAGCTGTGTGCCGGCTGAAGAGGCCCTCGTGCTGAAGTGAGTCCAGGGAAGGAGAGAGACTCGGAGTGGAAATAATACTTTGTGACAGTGGAAGGGAAGAAAAGCAGGTCGGCCAGTCCTGGGGCCTCTCCAAGAAAGGAAGGGGCCGTCTGGGGAAACAAAACAGCCCAGTGTAGTGTCAAGAATAAAGACTCTGGCAACAGAGAGACCAGTGTTCAAACCCCAGCCCCACCCAATATCTTGACCAAAGGCCTCAACTTTCTGAACTAAATGTACTAAAAAATGGAAATTTAAAAAATATTTAGCAGTATGGGTGCTTTGGAAAGCTTCCAGGTGAGGCATGCTTCATCTAGAATCAAGAGTCAGCCCTGGTGTTTTATTGGCTCTGGATGGGGCCACTATCTTGGAACCACAAGGGACAAGTCACTAGGACTACAAGAATCCCTAGGACCACTGTCCTGACATGCTCCAACTTGTGAAATAATCCCAGCTCCCACCTACCTACAGAGTGGCCTCTGATTAGGCCACTAGGGGCTAGTTTCTGTTATTTGTAGGTAAATGCATTTCTTAGCCAACATATCTCACTTTAAAACATTATCTCACTGGGTTCTAAGTAAATATTATTTCAGATGAACTCATTTAATCAGGAAGGAATGTATGCAAAGGGTATAGCACACAGTTGGTTCTCAGCACATTTAAACTCCTATTTCTGCTTCCCCTTGGCTCAAGACAGACAAATAGCACCCCTTAAAGTTTGCTCATGGCAGGAAGCCCAAGGCTACACAAATAAAAGCGAAAGTACACTGCTCGTTGCTCTCAAAGCTCAGTCCAAGTGGCGTCCTGTCCTTTATGAAGTTGTCTTTCCTGGCTACACCCACCCAGGCAGAGCTGATTGCCGCCTCCTTTATGCCTCTCCTATATCATCCACATATTTCTATTGTAGCAGTGATCGCACTGTTTTGCAATGATTTGTTTACATGTCTGTCTTACACAGATGCTAGGTGATGAGCTCCTCAAAGGGCAGGAGCTGTGTTGTATTTATCTTTATACTTCCAGAGCCTAGCACAGTGGCTGGCCCGTAGTAGGTGTTCAATGTTTAATGAAGAAATGGATGGACCGATAAACCAAGAAGGAAATGGGCAGGAAGGAGAGGTGGATGCTAGGGCATCTCCTCTCACTACTTTCTCCCCCTCTAGCACCCCTTTGCTCACTTCTCACATCCAAGCTCCCTACCCTTCCTGTCTGCCCAGTCTTGCTAAAGTTCCCCTATCCGAGGCCTCAGGAAGCATCACTTTGGCTTACAGATTGGGAAATTTTTGTCCTCACTAGACAGCTAGTATGGAGAGAGATATATATAAATCAGATCCTGAAACTTGTAGCCAAGAAAGCCACAGGACACGGTCCTGGTCAACAAGATGTTCGTGGAAGTTGCCGTGTGAGGCTTCTGAGAAAGCTCTTTTAAAAGGGACACAATTGTCTTATGTTTTTGCGTTTTGCTATCTGTCCTTCCTACTTGCTGGGAGCATGGACAGAATTTCTGGAGGTGAAGCAGCAATCTTGGGACCTAGAGGAAAAGGCCTGATTATAGAAATCTCAGGCCTGATATCTTTAAACCATGAAGCAATGTGTGCTATCCCCTATCCCTGGGTTTATAATTATGTGAGAAAATAAACCTTTATGTATGGATGTCACTAAAATCTGGTCTATGTTACTTGCAGCTGAAGACAATTCCAAACTGAAAATCTAGTCTCCTTTCTTTTCTTCAGACCTGCCAAGGTCATTTCATTTTAGGACCTTTACACTTGCTATTCCTTCTGCCTGAAATGTTTTTCTCTTAGTTGATCTCATGACTGTCCCTTCTCAAAGTCAGATATCAAGTTAGAACGCCACCTTCTCAGATGTCACCACATTGCATCCATCATTCTTTAATAATACTATCCAATTTTATTTTCTTCATTGCTTTTATCACTCTCTGAAATGCTCTATCCTTTGCATGTTTCTTTTTGTCTTTGTCCATTCAGGCTGCTATAACAAAATACCACAGACTGGGTGGCTTAAAAACAACAGAAATTTATTTCTCACAGTTTTGGAGGCTAGGAAGTCTGAGATCAAGGCACAAGCGTGGTCATGTTTGGTGAGAGCCTTCTCCCTGGTTCATAGCTAGTGTCCTCTTTCTGTGTCCACACATGGTGGAAGGGGTGAGGGATATTTCTGGAGCCTTTTTTTTATTAGCGCACTAATCCCATTCATGAGGGCTCCACCCTCATGGCTTCAGTACCTCCCAAAGGCCCACCTACCAGTATCATCACACTGGGCATTAGGATTTCAACATACACATTTTGTGGGGACACAAATCTTCAGACCATAGCACCTCTTGATTATCCTCACCATGAATGCAGGGCCCTTCTCTATTTCAGAACTGCTATGTCTCCAGCACCTAGAAAAGCATGTGGCATATGGTGGGTGCTCTATGAATAGGTTCCCAGAAAGGAAGATGACTTCCAGAGTTGGAAATGAATATATTTCCCCATCGAATATACTGTCATATGTGTTGAATAGGTTTATAATTTAGGAAATTATGGATTAAATACCATTTATGTCCTGACTACTGGATATAACATTGTTTACATGAGATAATGAATTTCAAGTTCCATTTCTTTTAATAAACTCATAATCTTGATCACAGATCATCTTATCCCCATATCCAGAAAACCCTGCCTCCCTCCCTTTTATTCCTGTTATAACAGATTTTAACTCCTTGATGGGATTTTTTTCTTTGATTTAAAAGAAAGCTTAAATTTATCTTTTAAAAGAAGAGTCCCACTCAATCTCTGGTAGATTTTTAGAAATTGATTTCTTGAGTGCCACTACTTATCCTCCTTACAGGCCCCTATCCTATTTCACATCCTGCTTTGTGAAAATTATACTCAAGCCCTTTCAAAGGCACCTTGCCTGACTTCCTGTCCTCCCAAGTGGTTCCTGAACCTCTAATCTTTTCCATGGGTCCATTTAAAAACAGCAAAATTTTCTTAATCCCTTTGGGACCCTTCCATCTGCTCTGAATTTCAGTGCGAGGAGCATGGCAGGCAATGAGACTGCAAGTAAGACCTTGACATTTAGGAGAGTAAATTATTTCTTTGAATAGCTAGAATCTGCTTTTTCATATAAAAACCATAGATGTAGACTCATAGACTAGGGCCATCCTGTTACACACCCTTAAGGAATAAAAAGCAGACTAGTTTGAGTAAGTAAAGCGTTTACAAGTTAAATAGTAAAAGTTAAGTCCGGGAATACAGGCTGGGGACAGAGTTCGTTAGTTGTTTCCCAGTATCTGCTCTCTCTCTTTTCCTTAGTAATAAAGTCCTCCTTTTATTTAAGGTGGCAGTGATAAAAGAATACATTTCCTAGTCTCCCTTGTAGTTAGATGTGACCATATGATGCAGTTCTGGAAGAAGTTTTGTTTGGGTCTGCTTAAAAAGAGCACACCCAGCTGGGAAGCGTGGCTTTCCCCCTTCATCCTTTCTTCCAGTCTGGAACTGGGACTCATGGCTGTAGCTCCTATAGTAATCTCACATCATAAAGTCAGACTGAGGATGGAAGACATAAACAAAGAGTGGGTGACGGAAATGCCGATTTCCTGGAGCCAGCACACCGGTTCCGAATTGGCCGTTCTAGGGCTTCTTTTCTGTGAGAGAATAAAACACTGGTGTCTTTGAATTTTTTGTTCAGTGTAGCTAAATGTAATCCATTTTTATACAAACGCTCACTTGGGGAGCTTTAAAAAATATCCCAGTGCCCAGGCTGCCTCCCAGATCATTTAAATCAGAAACTCTAGGGATAGAATTCAAACATCGACAATGTTTTAAAGTTTCCTGGGTGATTGCAGTGTGCAGCCCAGGTTGAGAATCACTGCTTCAGGCTGACAGGCCTCATATTTAGCAAGTTCAAGAATCTCCTGGGGGATGGGGTGGTGCTTGTTAAAAAAATTGGATTTTCAGGGCTCATCCCCCAGAATTTTGGTTCTTTCGGTCCGAGGGCACCCCAGGTGATTCTGAGACGGGCAACGCAGGGAACACATGTGAAGAAACACTGCTTTAGGCAATGGGACATCTTTGGAAGTTTTAAAGCAAAGAAGTGACAGGATCAGAGGAGAGTGTTAGGAGGATTAGTCTGGATCTAGTGAATAAGTTGAAAAGAAGAGGTGAGAGACTGGTGGTGAGGAGAACAACTGGGAGATACTACAATAGTTGGTGGCCTGAGGGGACATGCTTCTGAACTAAGTGGGCGGCCACAGAAATGGGGGAAAAAGGGGAAGATACAATAGACATTGAAAAAGATAAAATACTACAGGACTTACTAACTGACAGAATAAGACTGAGGGGGACTTTAAGATACTTATTTTTAGTGACTGAATAATACACTAGGGGTTTGATGACTTCTGGGTTGGCATGCACTTCCCCCTTTTGCTCGGACTCAGTTAAATTGCTGTAGATTATTAGTTTACTGTTTATCTACACCTGCAAATGTAATTTTTGTTAACCTGATTGTATCTAGAGTTTTCCATTAGATTGGAAACATTATTTGCTAAATCAACACTTCTGTTTAAAAGCTTAGACACATTATCCTAGCAAGAGTCTATTTCACAAATTTTAGTATTTGTTTATAAATATATCTAAATACGTGTATATGAACAAGCAATATACATATGTGTAAATATGTATATAGACAAGCAATTAAATGTTTTTCATGAGATTTTTCCTTTTTAAAAAAAGTCATGTCTTCTAGAGCAGAGGAAATAAATGAACTGACTGGTGGTTTAGTTACTGCTCTGGAGCTTGCTTTATGTAGATATCTTTTCGGATGAGACACATCTAAACTTTCAAGGGCTAAAAGTTTAAAGAATGGTTTTTAAAAAATGACCTCAATAGAAAATGGTTATTTAACTATTCAATATAAAGCCACCAAGCAGAGGTTAGGGTGATATTTTATCAAATAACCTCAAACATGATTACCTTCTGAGTAATTCTAAAATACACACTGCCCACTAATTTCTTACAATAAGGAACGCCTATGCCTCAGAAAACAATCTTAAGTGTGCTCTTCAAGTCCTCTCATTTAAAAACCAACATTGGTTTTATAGTTACAAACCAGAAAGAAATAACAGTCAAATGTAATAGAAATATAAAATGTAAGCTAATGTATTTGCTCCTTTTTTACTAAAGTGTGTGTCTGTGTCAAGACACAGTTTCTTTTTTTCCTCGTCAACATTTTCTGTTTTATTGTTCTTTAAAAATTTTAATTTATTTATTTGTTGGCTGTGTTGTGTCTTCGTTGGTGCGCGCGGGCTTTCTCTAGTTGCAACGAATGGGGGCTACTCTTTGTTCCGGTGTGCAGGCTTCTCATTGCGGTGGCTTCTCTTGTTGCGGAGCATAGGCTCTAGGCACGCGGGCTCAGTAGTTGTGGTGCACGGGCTTAGCTGCTCCGTGGCATGTGGGATCTTCCTGGACCAGGGCTTGAACCCATGTCCCCTGCATTGGCAGGCAGATTCTTAACCACTGCACCACCAGGGAAGTATAGCTGATTTTTAAATTGAAGTATATAACACAGTGTCTTTTAAGAATAGATTTAAAAATACCAAGTAAAGTTAATGAACAAACAAGATGCACATTTCCTCACGAGCTTGGCACTTGGTGCAAACATGAATGAAACACAGCCTTGCTCTCTTGTACTTCATGGTATAAATAATAAAGTGATGATGAGTTTCCTAGAGTTTGTTTTAGGTTTAATTTTCCCTCTAATTGGAACATCTATTAGAAAGCTCTAACAAGGTGAAAGTCATTAGATCTGTTCAAAACATAAAAAGGCTAAACTTCAACTGGCAGTGGGAGACCATGTATCTAGATTCCCTATCACGTTTAGTTTGTTTGATAAGAATAGCACGCTTCTTTAATTTGGTGGGAGGCAGTCCTTTGTCACTTGCTCCTGAGTATGCTACGGCCCTGAAGCAACAGAATCAGCACCACGGAGGGACCACCACCTAATCACTTCTGGCCACGCAGACCAGAGAAAGTGAACGTCCTACGTGTGGATTGTAGGTGCATCTATTCCTCCTCCTAACATTCTCTTTGGCAGTTGGATTTTGCTCCACCTTCAGACACCAGTAATTAAACTGGTTATAGCAAAATGCTAACCATATTGGGAATTCTTTGTGAACACATCCATTTCACACAGAAAGCATTCTATTCCATGGTCACAAACCCCACCCCTAATATGAGCTACAGTCTTGCAAATGATAAAACACTGGGTGCTGGGAAGTCTTTGTGCAAAAGTGTTGAGAAAGTATGTAGATAGTGTTGGGCAAAACTCCATCCCCACTGGGCGAAACAAACAACCCGAAGTGTGTATTCTACTGCAGATGGGTGAAGGGAATTTGCTATGGGTGGAACTTTCTTCTCCCCACCCCCCAAATTCATATGTTGAAGTTCTGACACTCAGCATCTCAGAATGTGACCTTATTTGGAAATAGGTTGGTGCAGATGTAATTAGTTAAGTTAGCGTGAGGTCATACTGGTACAGTAGAGTGGGCCCCTAATTCAGTAAGACTGGTGTCCTTATAAAAAGGGAAAATTTGGACACACACTCACACAGAAGAACATGTGAAGATGGAGGCAGAGATACTTCAACAAGCCAAGAAACACCAAGATTGCTAGCAAACCACTAGGAGCTAGAGAGAGGAACAGATTCTTCCTCCCAGCCCTCAGAAGGAACCAACCCTGACTTACCTTGATCTTGGACTTCTAGCCTCGTGAACTGTGAGACGAGAACTTTCTGCTGTTTAAGCTACTCAGTTTGTGGTACTCTGTTACTATAGCCCTAGAAAACTAACACAGAATTGTTCTCCCATCATTATCTCAGGTGGATAGCATATTCTTTTGGTGCAGATATAACTCACCTTTCACTATTTGACCAGGGAGAGTTAAAATTTAAAAACCCAAACACCTGTAATAGGAAGGAAACATAAAGGACAGTGTAGGTGGCTTGGCATGCTTGCCAACCAGGCTTATTTTACTATACCTCAGGCCTCCTCCATCATGTGGATTAAAGAAAGCTGAGTGAGCTGCCTCGACGGTCAACAAATACTCCTTCCGCTCTCTACCACCCCACGTAATTGCTGCAGTCTCAGCCAAAGTGCTGAGAGGAAGCATCACTGACTAAGCTGCAGTTCTGTATTCTCTCTCTCCCATTTCAACATCCTAGCAAACACGACAGGGAATGGACAAAAAGGGGGACTGGAAAAATACAGAGCAGAAAAGTCAAATAAGAATCAAACAAAACTAAAATAGACCAAAAAAATAGAAGAAAAAACACAAGGAGAGATGCAAGGAGAAAGGAGAAAAACACAGACATGGCTGGCCAGGAAAATAATTGCTGAAAGGAAAAACCTAAAATCTGTGGGTATGGATCCCTAGGATAATCATTATATTGTTCCCGGAAGCCATTAGGAGATTAAGATTCTCCTTGTGATCATAGTATGTTCACATCCTGACAAATTATTTCTGGACTTCAATCATCAAACTTCCTGCACGTGCTGAATTTTTCATAGCTCAGTTCTGTAAACAAAATCTATGTGATTCTACATGAATTAACATAGAACACTAGAATGATGAAGCCGGACAACTCAGAAATCATTCAATTCAATTATTGAGGTGTACAGAGAATTTAACAGTCTTGTCCAATAGCATAAGCTTGTCCACATAGCTTATACCAGAGCTAGGCCAAAAGGTTTTGTAAACATTATGATCTATGAAGAATCTAGGTTGATTTATACCAAGAAAGTATTTCTAAACTTAACTACTTTTGAACCTTCACATCTCCATATTGCTTTTAAGATATTAAAGAAGAGGCCTTTTGGTAGCCATCTGGGAAGTTTCAACCGAGAAAATTCCTCAGAACATAATGTAAGAAACCAAAGTAAACAAAAATTTATTTCAGCTAAAATATTTATTTGTAAAATATTTGAGGGGCAGATTTTTTTTTATATAAATGTATCTTGACCACCTGAATTTTAAATGTCTTATTAGTAATTACAGTAACACTAATCTGAGCTTAATAATAGCATTTGCTGTATGCTAGGCAGTCTTCTAAGCGCTTCCTGTATGTTACTTTACTCAATCCTCAGAATACTGTATGATTTGGTCCCATTACGTATTAGCCCTATTTTGCTGATTAAGAAATTGAGGCAGAGAGAGGCAGCATCTTTGCCCAAGGTCACACTATTTATGAGTGGTAAGGCTGAGATTTGAACACTGGCACTCTAGCGCCAAAGTCTATATACTTAACCACTGTGCCACACTGCCGTTTACCACCCTGTGAAGCAATTTGCAATATCATTACACATGTATCCCTAGTAAGTGGTAAAACCAGGATTTTATCCAGGTCTAATCTGATTTAGAGTCAATGCTCTTTGCCACGACAGCTATATTGCCTCTCACATTAGCATAGTCAAACCTCACTTTCACTCTAATCAGCAGCCACTAACAGAAGGTCATGGTGTGAATATCCAGTGCAACAAAGGTACCACATCAGCAAAGGAAAAGGACTCCTAATAACCAGCCCACCAGCCATAGCATAAACTCCTGGGGTTTGCTGGAGGATATTGGTTCTTCTGGGCCCTCCTAGCTTATATTGCTGTACTCTTCTCTCTTCATTCTCAGGAGATGGTGTGGTTGATAGAACAGGCACTAGACCAGAGAGCATGAAACCTGGGTTCCAGTCTTAGAGCAGCCTGGGACTGGCAGAGTACCCCTGTCAGGGTACTGGCTTCCTAAATCCTGTCTCCCTAAATCCTCTCAACTACCCCAGGAGTGAGCATGACAACTAGTTTACAGATAAGGGAATTGAGATTTAGAGAGTAAGTAATTCCATCAAGGTCAGCAAAGATGGTATTCAGCCCCGATTTGCCTGACTGTAAAATCCTCATGTACACTCGACCAAGTTGTCACTTTAAATCCTCCAAATCTCAGATTCCTCAAACATAAAACAAGGATATTTTGCTAAATCAGTACTCTCTCTATCATGGAGCCTTAGGGATTCTTCAAAGGGGTCTCAGAAGTCATTTTTGGAGGGAAGTCCAAGGAGACAGGGTCCAGACAACTTCCTACCCCTGATGTGTGTGCATGTGCACACACATAAGTGCATGTGTGTGCACACACACATACACAGAAACATTGAGCAGTGCCCCTCTTAGCTTTAATGCCTAGGAGAGGATCAGCATGGTGAAGGTACAATAACTGTGGTAAATCAAGCCATTCAGAGGAGACTTTGGATTCAGCTGGCTGGCTCTGCCCAGAAAACATTCAATGCCTTTGAAAGAAAAGGCTGTACCTGAACTTCTGCTGATCTAAACACAATTTGAGAAATTGTTTCGATTGTATCTGTGAAGATGGTCTTCTTACCCAGGGTCAGCTAGTGAGAAACACAGTCCGAGTTTTCTTCTTTTGTGGTCACCATTCCTTCAGAGTTTCAACTGGTCAGGGATGAAAGGGATGTAGCATTTCTGGCTTAATTCTTTTTTTTTTACTTTTAACCCAAACTGTATTTTATTAAATTTAGACATCATCCATTGTAAGAAACACCACTGTTTTATGTACCATTAGGAAAGAAAAGATGCTGCCACTCAATATGATGCATCATCCATTGTAAAATGAACTGTAAATTCAGAGACATTAAAATGTTAAAGACCTTAGGGATGATGAAGTTGTGGGTCTCAATAGAGAGGTCTCACAATGCCATGCGCTACCTGTGTGGTTTAATCCTAACTCTGTTTTTTCTCTTCCTCTCTGTTTATCTTGCCTCATTTTCTTTTTACCCTGTCCACTTTCAACCCTGCCTTCTTCCTCTGGCCCCAGAGCCAGGTGGTAGAGAAGAAAGGAGTGGTCTGTGTTGGTAAGAAATGAGAGAATTCATTTACTCCTTCAAGTCCTGCCTTTCCCCCCACCTGTATTCCTACAAAGAACAACGCATTGGTGCTTAGATGATCACTATCAGGCAGGCATCTTGATGAATGCATGGAGAGCCAAGATTTACTTTATCCCATCCCTGTAGCTCGTATCCCTTTCACTAAAAGCTACATATGTAGAAAAGAATAAAGCCAATGAAAGTCAAGTGTTCATCATACCTTTTTGATGGTGATCATACCTTTTTAAAAACATTTATTGAGGTATCCTTTACATACCATAAAATTCACTCATTTTAAGTGAATTTGATTGATTTCAATCATTGATTGAATGATTCATTGATTTTCAGAAAACATACAGTTGTACAAGCATCACCACAATTCAAATTTGAATCATTTCCATCACCCCAAAAAGATACCTCAAGCTCATTTGCACTCACACCCTGTTCCCACCCCAAGCCCTACTCAACCACTAATCTTTCTGTTTCTTATAGATTTGCTTTCTCTGAGCATTTCATATAAATGGAATCATATAATACTTGGTATTTTGTGACTGGCTTCTTCCATTTTGTGTACTCTTTTGGAGGTTCATCTATACATTAGCACGTCTCAGTACTTTGTTTTTTTACGTGACACCTTTTTGAATGGCAGCATTATATGGAGGAAAGTTCACAGATTTCAGACGCATGTAAACCTGGGGCCAAATCAAAGTTGTACCACTTCTTAGTTGTGTGTCTTTGGGCAATTTCCTTAACCCCTCTAAGACCCATTTGTAGAATAAGGATACTAATCCCTCCCTCAGAGGATTATTCTATCAACTAAATGGATTTTGCCAGCAAACAATGGGCAGTCAAGAAATCTAGTCTTTCTGTCTGCATTCCCCAGGAATCATTGTTTTCTTACCCCTGCATCAAATTGTAAAGTGAATCCTACAGCCTCCCTACCAGCCTTCACATGAAGCTTGAAATGAGAGCCCACATAACTAGCAATATCAGGAATGGAATTCCGCCAAGGACAATCACATCCTTCATTAATGGAGCCCAGATGGTGAGGAGCTAAAGGGATTTCCTTCAATATTGCTGTCACTTTTTAGAAAGAAGGTTAAGCTGTATTTCATTGTTATTTTAAGGAGGAAAATGTTTCAAATTCTACTCTAGAACATTCTACAGAGTTGGCCTTACTTTTGCAAGGCTCTAAGAACAACCTATTTTCCCACTAATTCTTATAAAACTGCCCCCAATAACATCAACCCTCAGATAACATGTAAGTAAGTAGTAAAGGGCTATAACCCCCTGAATTCATAAAATTCACCTCAAATCCTCAAAACTCAACTTTTAGCCAATAGTTTCAGACTTTTTCTTTCCTAAACCTTTAGAAGAACCTGAATTTCATGTGTGTAGCAGAATAGACTAAATTGAACTCCTTGTTCATTTCTCCAGTGCATCTTCTCTGATTAGAACATATCAAATTGAGTTCCAAGTTAAAGGAACTCTGGATATAACCACACCATACACTCTTAGACACAGAGTTTACATAGATGCAGTTCCTTAGCCCTGAGCCCTCTTTTTCCTTCTGAATCATTGTTTCTCCACAGTTTTCAGTCCACCACGATTCCCTTTTGTGTTTCTGATTGTTTTTCTCTCTTCTTCTCTGAGATTTATCACAGCTGCATTTCTTCCCCAAATTCCTTAAACACTTAATTCCTTTGCACCTCCTAGGTTCACTCCCAGATTTACTTCCTGTTAAGTATAGTATAACAGTTAAAGCAGAAAAGGATAATACTTTTCAATATTTCTACTAAATTAAATAGGTTTGCAACGTATTTTATGTATCTCTCACTTCCAGGAGGTTAGCACAGCGAATCATTTTTCATCATGTAAAATGCCTGTTGTCAAATGTAGACTAGTTATTAAGAGAGGCAACATATGGTTTTCTAATCTTTATATACTAATAATTGTCACTATACATATTAATGGCGTTAAAGATAACAAAGAGTGATTCTTTCAAAAAAGTAAATTAGATATAATTCCTACAAGTGATCAATCTGCAACATTATCAGGAGAGTCTGACTAACTAGAACTTCTACTGTGATAAAACCATACTCATGAAGACAAATAGATAAAAGCTATATCCAGACCGAATCAAACACTTAAATCAATGTATCTGCATAAGGATTCCTGTGTTTCCTTGCTCTCTGTACTTATCTGAAAATAGGAACTGTTAACAAAATCCAGGACTAACTTTTCTCCCACTATTGAGAGATCGGGAAGGAGTGAGTGCGGTCTCAGGAGAGAAGTTTTCACTCACTGTCTTATCACCTAAAATAGGCATGAGAATCCATAAATGTGATAAAAAGAAATAAAAATAATTTGGGGGGGCACAAAAAGCTTAAATTTAGTTAGATTTGTGAATTTCCCCAATCTTTAAAAAGCTTTTCTCATGTTAAAACTTCCCTTTCATACACTACAGTAAAGAGAGTAATTTATATCCAAGATTTTATTTTAGGGATTTTATTTTAAATGATGTCATAGGAATTTATCTCATGGTGTAAAAAGTTTAGTAAATCTGGGATTTAGCAAAGATTTTCCCCCTACTGCACAGGACTTTTGTGCAGTAGATGTTTAGCAGCAGATGACAAAATAATCTTGAGGCATGATGATTTAACTTCAGTTTGGTGCCCAAACATTCTGCAAAAACATTTTAAGCCCCAAATTCCAACATGTAGCCAGCATATTGAAAGTTAATTTTTTTAAAAAATCACTTAATAACCCAAATATTCAATACATATATAAGACTCACACAGCTTTTGGATTATAATTTGGTCTATAGTCTGTTCATAGCTCTCTAGAAAATCCTGATCTCGGGGTGATTGGTTAAAACCTCACATTTGCAGAGAACATCTCTCAGGCCTTGGTCACCATAAATATCTGCCAGCATGCACACATCATGTATATGAATTACCAAATAATGCCAAGAGTCTCCTACCCCGAGATGGCAGCAAGTTTTTGGTGTGCCTGGCGGGCCATTTCACAGCCTTTGGTTCTTGTCTTGTGCATTTCCGCCCTGAGTGAGGGGCAGCTGACAGAGACGTCCCCGATAGAAATGACCAGTTCTCGGTACAGGGCCACTTGCGTGTTGAACTCTTGGACAAGCTGGAAAAGAGAGCGAGTTTCTTTCATAAGACACTGGTCAGGAAGTTTCCTATTTTGAGTACCTAAACAGAGGCTTTCGCTGACCCCTGAGCCACCTCCCCAAATCTCCTGCTGAAGAGCCTACAGATTGTTTAAAGATTGGGGCACAAAGATGTAAGTTCTCTTCATCCAAAGCAAGTGTTTATTTTTCATCGGTACGTCTCGTCATGGAAGCTCTGTTTCCAGACCTACTTGCCACCACCCGTTCAGACTCAGTTTCTGAAGAGCCAGAGCGTATTTGGAGAGCTACCATGCCACTCCCAGGTAACTAGAGAGTGATGCTGGGAACTCTCCCATAGAAGTCTCCCCTCTACCACAGCTGGGATGTGGATTTGAACTGGCCTGGGGACAAAGGCCGAAGGTGGGTTATATTAGGCAAACCATTCACCTCCTGCCGGACCACTGAACCGCTCCGGCTGGGCTCCGAGCTTGACGGGAAGACCGGCTACAGCGCCTGAGCTGGAACCTTCGTCCCCTCCGCAGAGCCCCGTGCACTCTATTTGGGTTTGTTTGCTACTGTGTCCCCACAAAGCAGCACTCTTACCTACTCAACCCCTCCCTCCCTGGTGAGCCAGCCAGTTTACCGTGTCTTTCGTATCTGCCATTCTCCGAGGGGGTAGAGGCACGACCTACAGCCGCTGACCCCAAGACCCTTTCCGCGGCACTTCTTGGCGGGGCCATTACGACCCGGGTGTCACCGCGAATCTGGGGGACTGCAGATTTAAAAATAGTGCATGTGCACGTGACCGGCATGGAGGAGCTGAGGGTGGCGGAGTTCCTGGCACTCAGGCGAAAGATTAACGTACACGATTCCCCCACCTCTCCAAAAAAAAAAAAAAAAAAAAAAAAAAGGAGGCGCATTTTCCACCTACCATCTTGCAATCGTCCAGGGCTCGTTGGGTCTTGTGGGCGCTCTCGGAGCCGCTGCCCCTGCGCTCCCAATCCCGGCTCTGCAGCGGGGGCTTGCTGATCTGGAAGATTGAGGAGCGGGTGGACCGGCTGGGGCGCTTTTTGCGCCCATTCGGTGCAGAACTCATGCATACACATCCACCAAGCCGAAGCCGCTGGTGCAGTGCGCCCCGGCGCGGGCGGCCAGGTAGTTGCCCTGCGCGCCGCCGCCAAGCAGCCGGAGCCGGGACCCGAGGCGCGGCGCTCACAGGCTTGGGACTGGCTGCGCGGGTGGGTAACCTTCAGCTTGAAGGAGAGCCGGGGAAGCGCTGGCTGTGCCGTGCAGCATCGCTCCCTCTAGCAGCGAGGAAGGGGCTCGGTCAAGTTCTGCTCAGCAGCACTGCGGGCCCTGTCCCGGGAGCTGGACGCTGGCGCGGGCTCGCACTGCCTTCCCCTCGGCATGGATCGCGAGGCTGGGCGAGAAGGAACACGCCGCCCGGCGGTTCCTAGTTTCCATTCAGATGGGTGAGCAGCTTTCAAAGCCTGCGCTGCCAGGTGGAGGGGAGGGCGGGCAGGGGGAGATTGTCGCTCTAGCTTCGGGTGTCTTCCCGCAGCGGCGCTCCGTTCGTCTATCTCCTCCCTCCCCCGTCACCAGGCCTGGAAAGGCTGGCAGTCCCCGAAGCAGGCAATTGGCTCTAATCCGTTGTCTTGATTCCTCGTCTCCACGGGGCTCATCTGTTTGAGGATCCCTAATGAATCCGTGGCGGGACCGGCAGACGCAGGGAATCGGTCCGGCTGACGTTGTTCGCGGCCCCGCACATTGATAGGACAGGAATACTAATGTGATCCGTCCATACAACCCCCTTCCCCCTCCAGGGTTTATGCACTTATCCAATCAAATCCCCGGGAACATCAATTGCAATATTACTTCATCTGCTCTATTATTAGAAACGAAAAGTGTCATCAGAGTGGAGCACATTGCCACATGCTGGGACATAAACACGGATTTCAGATCAACCAGTGTGGCCTTGAGGCCCTCACCTTCCAACACATTCCCGGGCCACAGATTAGTAAAGCCCAGCGAGGAGGGAGTAAGTTTCTTGCCTCAGAAGGAAGATCTCTTGATAACAGTTTTTAAAAATAGCTTTGTTTCCGGGAGTTTTGTTGTTGTGGTGGTGTTTTTGTTTTTGTCTATGTTCACCATGTGCCGGGAGAGAAACCTGCAGCAGTGGGGGCAGAATGCAAGAGGCCTTCAGTCAAACTGGTCCTCAACCCATCTCATCCCACCTTAATGAGTCAAGCTCCTGGTCTTCCATTCCAGAGTCTCAGGACCCAGCTCTGAGAGTTTCCCAATAGAGATTTGAACAAGTAACAGCCAACAGGCCTCCTTGGGCACTCAAGATGACTCAATTCTCCTTTACGGGACATCGGTGACCCAGAGGCCAATGGAGGTGGCCCAGGATAGTGGGGAAGATGACTGACTGCATGAAAGGGGGCCTTGGGGGGTGAGTTCCTTGGCCATTTAAGTTCACCCTTACCACTGACATCCTAAGATTCTTCTGGAAGGAAGAGAGGTAGCATGGGCATTCAACTCCAATGCTCTGAGAATGCTTGTTCCCATGAATGGTTTGTTTGGAGGGGACCGATAAAGAAGTCTGCCACAGGGGAACTACTTATGTGTTGCAGAGCCTAATGAAGAACAAAAAGGAGGTTCTGGTCAATCTCTTAAGGGGTTATAGAGAGTACACAGAGAGGGAGAGCCAGAAATAGCCAGAAGGGCTAACCCCCTAAGGAGACATTTCTAGAATTTTTTTACAAAGCAGGTGAACATAATGGGGTAGTATAATAAGAAAGATATTTGGTCTTTGTCCTCAGTTCCTGGCACAGAGCTCCTAAAACCCTTGTAATTTCCCTAGTGATAAGGGTGATAGGAACCCCATGTCACCAGAGAGACCAAGCCTTGATTAGGCATTTGGAACTTTCAGCCCACCCCCCACAACTTCCCCAGAAGGGAGAGAGGCTGGAGAATGATTTAATCATGAATAGCCGATAGTCTGACCAATCATGCCTACATACTGAAACCTCCATAAAAACCCCTAAACAATGGGGTTCAGGGAGCTTCTGGGTTGGTGAAGACATGGGGTTGCTGGGAGGCTGGCATACTCAGAGAGGGGGCATGGCATCTCTCCCTCCCCCCTCCCATACCCTACGCATCTCTTTCTGAGTCGCATTCTTTATAATAAGCTGGTAAGTAAAGTGCTTTCCCAAGTGCTGTGAGCCATGCTACCAAATTATCGAATCTGAGAGGCATTTGTGGGAACCACCCAATTTGTAGCCAAGTTGGACAGAAGTATAGAGGTAATCTGGGGACTTTATTCTTGTGACTGGTCTCTGCAGTGAGGGCAGATTTGTGGGTCTGAGCCCTTAAACATGTGGGGCCTGATGCTAGCTCCAGGAATTGAATTGTAGGACACCCAATTGGTGTTGGAGAGTTGGAGAAGTAGTGTTGAAAAAGATACCATGTATTTGGTTGGGGAGGAAAAAACCCTAACCAGGGGCTATCTGAATGGATATTCAGCTGCATTGGCATAGTGCTTCACAAAAGATTGAGTCAGTTTTCCCTAAGGACGAGTGGGGGAGAGAAGCATCAGCTCCCACCCCAGACCTTGGTGTGCTATTATCCTCCAGGTGTTTAGATGGTAGGGAGACCAGGGTGAAGGGCTCTTCTGTTGGCTGAGTCTCCCCAAATGTAGGAAGATTAAGAGGTTAACTCTTAGCTAACTCTGACTGTTCCTTTTTCCCTCAGTCTCAAATTTCTCTCTACCTCATGTGTGTAGGGAGGAGAGGTTGAAGAACACATCAGGTGGTTTGGTGAAATTTTCTGGGATTTGGTGAGTGGTTGGGATGCTGAGGGAAGGTATAGGGAGGCGAAGGAAGGATGGATAATACTCATTTGTAAATTAGGTCCTGTGATATGGACCCTTGTGTTACCACTAACTACCTCTCTCCCCACTACCAAACTTAAAGAAAAGTTTGTTCTAACCCAAGGTTCGTGGTGCTTTAGAGAATTAAAGGAAAAGGGACTTAATTTTACATGTGTGTGGACCTAGGATAGAGAAAACAGGACACTGGAGGTGAGTCTTCTGGAAATCTTTTGCCACCACTCTGCTGTTTCATCCCCTGTCCCTGCAGGGAAATACTGCCACCAGATTTGAGCGTCTCCAAGCTCCTTAGTAGTGGGTTTCTACTTCAGCTACAGCCATCTGGTTTCTACTCCCCGCTTCTTCTGCCTAGAGACCATTTCAACAAATTAAAAGAAAAAAAGGCAACACAATTGCACTGCCCTGTTTCTATGCCATATTTCTTGCAGTAGGTGGGGGCGGGGAGGGAATAAATGGGTCAGACTCAAGGGCACATCTGAAGGACCACAGATTTGGAAACCTGCTGGGGGATTACACAGAAATTGTCATTTGTAGGTGCCCCTTGGTCTTCCCTGATACACAGCCCAAGCCATTTTCCTGAGAGGGAAGAAAAATAGCATCAATCCCAGAGCTGTCTCTCTGAGGGACAAATGCTGTAATCAAAATAGCAGCAGGCAGACTTAGTTCCCTCACCTTCCCCCTCATTCAAAACAGCATGAATTTACATTCCTGGGGCTGACTGCCAAATAGAAGGGTAAAGTGCATTTGGAAATCCCAATAACAAGGGTACATTTTCTGGTTATCTAGACCCAATTTTGGCACAATTCTGATAATGGGTCCTCTATAGGTATACAGCTTTGACTCAACTCACATCCTAGATTCACTCCAACATAAGATCCACCTTACATTTCATGTTCTCTCTATGGTAATTTTAGAGAAGTTGTTTTGATTTAGAATTGAGAATTTAAAAAAATGAGTATTAGTTAAGAGTGAATATGAACAACTGGTAAGTTTCTTCAAATTGGTGCTATCGGGAACCACAGTGCGACCCAGAGATGCACATCTCAAACTGGGCTGTGCAAAAATGGAAAAGGACCTTATCTGTGTGGGTCTGTGACAGAGGCGAAGAAAAATACATTAAGATGCTGAATCCTGAGAAGCTGGAAAGATCTGAAAGGAATAATCAAGTTATTTTCTATTAATGTCAAAAGAGATTAAGTTATTGTGAAGAATTTAGTGAATAAACTATTTAGTAAATGGTTTATTTCCACTAAAACCAGAAAGAAGTACAATATATTGGAATATTTATTAATTTCAAAAATATTTTTGAGCATTTTTATTAGGTGCAGTTCCAGGTTTTATTGGTCCTAAAACATATAACTGGGGGCCCTTCTTTAAGAAAAAGAATCCAAAATTAAATACAAAATTAGATATATGATCTTGGGAGGAGCCTATGCAATGAGGTTCCCTGAAGTTAGGTTTTGTTACCTTCATGGTAAATTGCCACATTTGTTGTTTATTTTATGCACAGTGGGCATCTGGTATTTTGCCTCCTCTGATTTTATTCTCCTTTTTCTGATAACAGCACCTTAAATTTCCTTTGAGAAAACCAGTCTTCTTTCCCTTTTTGTCATACGGCTCATGGGTGGGCATATGTATCAGACCTGGCCAATAAGAGTACTATCTTCTAGTAGCCACAATGATTGGTTTATTAGTGGGTACGAAATCTAAACTGAAGTAATGAACTTTGGGCCTTGGGACTTTTTCTAGAACTATTAGGTTGAAACATTTGAAATTGCTATTACTCAACCATTTTAGACCTACATAAATGACAATTTTATATATTTCAACCTAATATTGAGAGTTTCTTTTCCTTGGGTTGCTAGGGGATAAGATGAAAGTCTGCAGTTTCTGGTGGTTGCCTCTGCCACTCATGATCAACAAACTGCCTGAGAGCCAACACAGAGAAAATCAGAATGGAGAGATGGAGAAAGATTGATTTTTTGGGGGAGGGAGGATAATTGACATACAACATTATAGTAGTTTCAGGTGTACAACATACTGATTTGATATTTGTATATATTGCAAAATGATCACCAAAATAATCTACAGATCTTCCTCAACTTACAACAATGGGGTTACTTCCCAATAAACCCATTATAAGTTGAAAATATGTGAAAATGCATTTGATACACTCAAGCTACTGAACATCATAGCTTAGCCGAGCCTACATTAAACATGCTCAAAACACATTAGCCTACAGTTGGGCAAAATCATCTAACACAAAGCCTATTTTATAACAAACTGTTGAATATCTCATATAATTTATCACATACTGTACTGAAAGTAAAATACAGAATGGTTGCATGGGTACAGGATGGTTGTAAGTATATTGTTTGTTTACCCTTGTGGTAGCGTGGCTGACTGGGAGCTACTGGTGCCCAGCATCACAAGAGAGTATCATACTGCATATCTGCTAGCCTGGAAGAAGTCAAAAAAATTGTATGTCAAACCATTGTAAGTCGGGGACCATCTGTAGTTAACATCTGTCAACATACATAGTTACATATTATTTTTTCTTGTGATGAGAAATTTTAAGATTTATTCTCCTAATGACTTTCAAATATGCAATATAGTATTATTAACTTTAGTCACCATGCTGTACATTACATCCCCTTGACTTATTTATTTTATAACTGGAAGTTTGTACCTTTTGACTCCCTTTACCCATTTTGCCCACCCCCCTCAATCCCCCCCACTTCTGGCAACCACTTCTCTGTCTGTATGCTTGGTTTTATCTTTTTTAGATTCCACACATAAGTGAGATTATATGGCATTTGTCTTTTTCTGACTTATTTCACTTAGCATAATGCCGTTGAGGTCCATCCATGTTGTTGCATATGGCAAGATTTCATCCATTTTTATGGCTGAATAATATTCCTTTGTATATATATACCACAATTTCTTTGACCATTCATCTATTGATGAACACACGTTGTTTCCATGTCTCAACTATTGTAAACAATTCTGCAATGTACATAGGGATGCATATATCTTTTCTAGTTAGTGTTTTTGTTTTCTTCAGATAAATACCCAAAAGTGGAATTGCTGGATCATATGGTAGTTCTATTTTTAATTTTTTGAGGATCCTCCATACTGTTTTCCACAGTGGCTGCACCAATTTACATTCCCATCAAGAGTCCACAAATGTTCCATTTTCTCCACATCCTTACCAGCACTTGTAATTTCTTGTCTTTTCCATAGCAGCCATTCTGACAGGGGTGAGGTTATATCCCATTGTGGTTAAATTTGCATTTCCCTGATAATTAGTGATGCTGAGCATCTTTTTGTGTACTATTGGCCATCTGTATGTCTTCATTGGAAAAATGTCTATTCAGGTCTCCTGCCCACTTTTAATTGGATTTAAGAAAATAATTAATTTACTTTTTGCTATTAAGTTGTATGAGTTCTTTATATATTTTGGATGTTAACCTCTTATCAGATATATAATTTACAAATATTTTCTCCCATTCAGTAGGTTTCCTTTTCATTTCGTTGATGGTTTCCATTGCCATGCAGAAGAGTTTTCAGTCTGATGTCATCCCACCTATTTATTTATTTATTTTTGCCTTTGGTTTGGCGTCAAATCTAAAAAATCATTGCCAAGACAGATAACAAGGAACTTGCTGCCTTTGTTTTCTTCTAGGAATTTTATGCTTTCAGATCTTATGTTCAAATCTTTGATCAATATTGAGTTAATTTTTGGGTATGGTGTAAGATAGTGGTCCAGTTTCATTCTTTTGCATGTTGCTGTCCAGTTTTCTCAACAACATTTAATGAAGAGAGACTGTCCGGGTCCCACTGTATATTCTTGGCTGCCTTGTTGTAAATTAATTTACTATATATGTGTGGGTTTATTTCTGGGCTCTCCATTCTGTTCTGTTGATCTATGCATCTGTTTTTATGCCAATACCATACTGTTTTGATTATTATAGCTTTGTAATATAGTTTGAAATCAGGGCTCATGATGCCTCCCGCTTTGTTTCTTTCTCAAGGTTGCTTTGGCTATTCAAGGTCTTTTATGGTTTCATACAAATTTTAGGATTATTTGTTCTATTTCTGTGAAAAATGCCATTGGAATATTGACAGGGATTGCATTGAATCTGTAGATTGCTTTGGGTAGTATGGACACTTCAATGATATAAATTCTTCCAATCCATGAACACAAATTATCTTTCCATTTATTTGTATCTTCTTCAATTTCTTTCATCAATGTTTTATAGTTTTCAGTGTATACGTCTTTCATGTCCTTGGTTAAATTTATTGCTAGGTTTTTTATTTTTATTTTTGTTTTGATGCAATTGTAGAAAGATTGATTCTTAATGATATTATTTGAGCACAGGGATCCAGTTTTGCCTTAAACCAAAGTATTCCTACAATTTAAGTTAGGTGAACCAAATCCCTTTTAAATTAACTCAGTTTGATTTGAGTTACTACCATTTGCAACCAAAAGAGTCCTCATTAATATTATACATAAAGAATAATTGCGCACAAGTATAAAATACATCAGATCAATTTGTCATTTAGTACTTAGTCAGTGTTCACTATGAGTAAGGCACTGTAGCAAAGAGCAGAGAGAATGCAATAAAATTAAAGATATGATTCCTTCTATGGTACTTACACTGGGAGGTGAACACACACACACACACGTGAAATCACGAAGAACAATAAAATATATATTAATGTTATTTTCTGATGTTTATAAATACTTTAAGAATTTAGAGATGGGATCAACCTCTCTGTAGGCTGAAGCTATTAGAAAAGACTACATGATAGAGATGCAACCTGAAGTAGGAATATGTAGAATCTGGATAGATGAAGGAGTAGGGAGAGCTCTTCAGGGGTTGGCTAATAACAAAGGCACAAGAGTGGAGTGGAGTGCACAAAGAGCCTGACCTGAATTGGAGAGAAGGAAGAGAGGCTAGTGTGAGAGTGCTGTGGGTAAGGTCACAGAAGTAGGATAAATGACTCAGTTCCTTTGGTTTAGGGAAAGAAGGAGGACGGTAGGTGAGAAGCAGAGAAAACTTAAGTTTCCTTCGGATGACAATAATGTACATGATTTGAGGCCACAATGGGAAGCAGATATACCAAAGGACTAACCTGATGTCTACCACTGACTTCTTATACTTTTAAAGGACTGGACTTGGGGGTTGAACTCCAGTGTTCTGAGGAATTGATGATGCAGATTATGGGCAGAGTGGGAGTTAGTGTTATCTAAACATAAAATGGTTCACATTACTTAGATCTTTTAGAGCAAAACAGAGGAGTTTGATCCTGATACTGGGTTGGGTAAGACCTTGGGCAAAAGAGGACCACTGCCATTTCGTGATTATGTGAATTAAAATGAGGCAAGTGATGCTTTAAGAAAATTAATCTGGCAGTGATAGGTAGGATGCATTGGAATGAAGAGGTAGTGAAGCCATTTATTAGGCTATTATCATAATCCAAGTGGACAAGGAGCCTGAGTGTGCCAGTAAGAATCAGGGAGAAATTGCAGACTATTTTAAGGTAACAGCATTACCTCAAGAAAGGACTGACTAGAAGATAATAGAAACTATCCAATGTAAAAAGCAACAGCTATTTCAATATCCCATGGAAATAGCAAAACCCATTGGCAATTATCTCTGAAATTTGCATCTAACTTTGACTCTATAGAGCTGTTCCTGTCTTGTATGTACACAGGACATGTACCCATTGGCCAAACTCCAGCCTGCTTTGTCCATGGATTCTACTCTGACCTCTTTCCCATTGACTAGACCTCTTTCCAGCCAACCATGGCTCTGGCCTATATCTTATCTGCACCTTCCCAAAGCTAAACACTAATCAGCTACTGCTTTGTTGGCCCTATTTCCTTTTGCTGGCCCCACCAACCTTGCCTGCAGTGGCCACTCCTTCCAACACAACTTGGTTCTTTTGAGGACACTTCTGGGCCAGCCAAGTATGCTGAAACACGCACTGGGGAAACACTGCAGTGGACAGGCTATGTCTGCAGAACCAGTTCCTTAACTGTCCTCTGACACAGCTCATTTCTGGCCAGTCTATTTGCTACTTTGCTTCATTCTCTGATTCCTCTTTGCTCTCTCATTCTCTCTCTTTCATTCTCTCTCTCCCTCTCTCCCTGTCTCTCTAATAATCACACAACTGACATAAGCGTGACTTTTCCTTGTTCTAAAAAAATACATATTCAGATAAGGATAAAGTCCTCTTTGTTCACCATCCCAGCCTCAGTCCTCTCCTGCCTCCCCAGAAATAATCCTTCTAATCATTTTGCTGTGCAGATTTTCTGTTACACAACTGTATACTTACATGTCCCTGAAAAAACATGTAGTATTTCATTGTTGTCTATATATGTGTATGTTTTTATAGAAATTATATATTATATGTATCATTCTACAACATGCCTTTCTTTTTTCTATTTTACTGTGTCTTTGCAGAGGCTTCTGTATTAGTGCACATCTACTTCAATCTTGTACTTCTGTGTAGTATTCTGAATAACAGATACATCACAGTTTACTAAACCATTCTCTAGTTGGGACATTTAGATTATTTCTAATATTTTAATATTATCAGTAATGCTGCAGTAAAATTCTTAAGCATGCCCTCTTCTTCATATGCCTTCATATGTGGGTCTATATTTCATTAGTGTACATGAAGAAGTGAAATTGCTGGGTCATAGAGTATACGCATTTACATTTGTAAGAGATACTCTGAAATTTCTTTCCAAAGTGGCTATATCAAATTACATGCATGCTGGCTAGTTTTGAGAGTACCTGTTTCCCCACATACTGGTCAGTTTGTTATCATTAAACTTTTCAACTTGTGCCAGTTTGACTTTCCATCTTGATGCTATATTCTTACCTCTCAGCCTTCCAGTTTCTCGTCTCAGGATTTCGCTGATTTAGTCCTTCTTAGCAAAGAATCTCTGTAGACTGATACTCTTTAGCCTGGTAATGATCCCCTCCACACACTCGCGGTACTACCCTCCCACCCATCATGGTCCCAGGACACCTGCTCACATAAGTAGTCTTGAGTGGGTGCAGCCCATCTCTGAAAGAGTGGGCTTCCAAATTGCTTACTCTTAGGACAGACAGGCAGGGCAGGGGTGAGAGAAAGGAGAAAAAGATGAATTCACACTTCCTAGTCTAAGAAATTGGAAAATGGAGCCTTCCTTGATAGAATTGAGCAGTTGAAGATACTAGGGTTGGAGATGAAAATTTAGAAGTTAGAAGCAAAAGGGGGTCAGGGAAGCCTTGAGAATGGACGTGTTTCTAGGAAGGAGTAAGTGTAAAAAGAGAAAAAGTCAAAGGGGTGATTAAGTCCCGAGACATGTCTACAGATAAGAGGTGGGATACAGGAAAGAGTCAGCAGAGGGATGGAGAAGGGATGGCCAGGAAAACAGAGGAAGAAACCACTGAATGCGGTGTCACAGAGCAAAGGGCAGAGTCACTTTCAGGGAGTGAGCTGCCTGTTGTCCCAGAGATATCAAGTAAGAAAGGGACTTAGAAAAATACCTTTTGGCAAGAAGAGGTCATTGTGTAAATCTAATGAATGGAAGGAGCAAAACGCAAATTGTAAGTGAGCAATGAGGGTAAGAAGTGGAAGAAGCAGGTGGGGACCATAAGCATAAGGGGAGGGACAGAAATAGGACAGTTGTTACAGAATGGCAGGTTCTGATAAGTGTACGTTTACCTTTTTTAACATCTTTATTGGAGTATAATTGCTTTACAATGGTGTGTTAGTTTCTGCTTTATAACAAAGTGAATCAGCTATACATATACATATATCCCCATATCTCCTCCCTCTTGTGTCTCCCTCCTTTCTAGGTGGTCACAAAGCACCAAGCTGATCTCTCTGTGCTATGCGGCTGCTTCCCACTAGCTATCTATTTTATATTTGGCAGTATATATAAGCCCATGCCACTCTTTCACTTGGTCCCAGCTTACCCTTCCCCCTCCCCGTGTCCTCAAGTCGATTCTCTACATCTGCGTCTTTACTCTTGTCCTGCCCCTAGGTTCTTCAGAACCTTTTTTTTTTTTTTTAAGATTCCATATATATATGTTAGTATACGGTATTTGTTTTTCTTTTTCTGACTTACTTCACTCCACTCTGTATGACAGACTCTAGGTCCATCCACCTCACTGCAAATAACTCAATTTCGTTTCTTTTTATGGCTGAGTAATATTCCATTGTATATATGTGTCATGTCTTCTTTATCCATTCATCTGTCAATGGACACTTAGGTTGCTTCCATGTCCTGGCTATTGTAAATAGAGCTGCAATGCACATTGTGGTACATGACTCTTTTTGAATTATGGTTTTCTCAGGGTATATGCCCAGTAGTGGGATTGCTGGATCGTATGGTAGTTCTATTTTTACTTTTTAAAGGAACCTCCGTACTGTTCTCCATAGTGGCTGTATCAAGTTACATTCCTACCAACAGTGCAAGAGGGTTCCCTTTCCTCCACACCTTCTCCAGCATTTATTGTTTGTAGATTTTTGATGATGGCCATTCTGACCAGTGTGACGTGATACCTCATTGTAGTTTTGATTTGCATTTCTCTAATGATTAGTGATGTTGAGCATCCTTTCATGTGTTTGTTGGCAATCTGTATATCTTCTTTGGAGAAATGTCTGTTTAGGTCTTCTGCCCATTTTTGGATTGGGTTGTTTGTTTTTTTGTTACTGAGCTGCATGAGCTGCTTGTAAATCTTGGAGATTAATCCTTTGTCAGTTGCTTCATTTGCAAATATTTTTCCCCATTCTGACGGTTGTCTTTTGGTCTTGTTTATGGTTTCCTTTGCTGTGCAAAAGCTTTTAAGTTTCATTAAGTCCCATTTGTTTATTTCTGTTTTTATTTCCATTTCTCTAGGAGCTGGGTCAAAAAGGATCTTGCTGTGATTTACGTCATAGAGTGTTCTTCCTATGTTTTCCTCTAAGAGTTTTATAGTGTCTAACTTTACATTTAGGCCTTTAATCCATTTTGAGTTTATTTTTGTGTATGGTGTTAGGAAGTGTTCTAATTTCATTCTTTTACGTGTAGCTGTCCAGTTTTCCCAGCACCACTTATTGAAGAGACTGTCTTTTCTCCAGTGTATATTCTTGCCTCCTTTATCAAAAATAAGGTGACCATACGTGTGTGGGTTTGTCTCTGGGCTTTCTATCGTGTTCCATTGATCTATATTTCTGTTTTTGTGCCAGTACCATATTATCTGGATTATTGCAGTTTTGTAGTATAGTCTGAAGTCCGGGAGCCTGATTCCTCTAGCTCCGTTTTTCTTTCTGAAGATTGCTTTGGCTATTCAGGGTCTTTTTTGTTTCCATACAAATTGTGAAATTTTTTGTTCTAGTTCTGTGAAAAATGCCATTGGTAGTTTGATAGGGATTGCATTGAATCTGTAGATTGCTTTGGGTAGTATAGTCATTTTCACAATGTTGATTCTTCCAATCTAAGAACATGGTATATCTCTCCATCTGTTTGTATCATCTTTAATTTCTTTCATCAGTGTCTTGTAGATTTCTGCATACAGGTCTTTTTTCTCCTTAGGTAGGTTTATTCCTAGGTATTTTATTCTTTTTGTTGTAATGGTAAATGGGAGTGTTTTCTTAATTTTTCTTTCAGATTTTTCATCATATAGTCTATAGGAATGCAAGAGATTTCTGTGCATTAATTTTGTACCCTGCTGCTTTACCAAATTCATTGATTAGCTCTAGTAGTTTTCTGGTAGCATCTTTAGGATTCTCTACGTATAGTATCATGTCATCTGCAAACAGTGACAGTTTTACTTCTTCTTTTCCAATTTGGCTTCCTTTTGTTTCTTTTTCTTCTCTGATTGCTGTGGCTAAAACTTCCAAAACTATGGTGAATAATAGTGGTGAGAGTGGACAACCTTGTCTTGTTCCTGGTCTTAGAGGAAATGGTTTGAGTTCTTCACCATTGAGAACGATGTTGGCTGTGGGTTTGTCATATATGGCCTTTATTATGTTGAGGTAAGTTCCCTCTATGCCTGCTTTCTGGAGGGTTTTTATCATAAATGGGTGTTGAATTTTGTCAAAAATTCAGCTTTTTCTGCATCTATTGAGATGATCATATGCTTTTTCTCCTTCAATTTGTTAATATGGTTTATCACATTGATTGATTTGCATATACTGAAGAATCCTTGCATTCCTGGGATAAACTGCACTTGGTCATGGTGTATGATCCTCTTTTTTTTTTTTCTATTTGTCAACAATCAACCTTTCACTCCATTTTAATATTATTTAATTCTATGGAAAAAACAAGTTTTATTACATTCCTTTTTTTAAACAGGGGGAAAACTGTACAAATAAGCATGATTAAACCTCTGTTAGAGCTGGTTAATACTGATCTTATTGCCTCGAAGTCTCTCTAGTAGTGTCCAGTAAATTATGTTTAAGGTCCATCTGAAGGAAAAAAGCACTGGAGAGGCAAGAAAGGACTCGGGTAAAACGTTTCAGAGGATTGTAGGGAGATGGAACTTGCTGCTTAAAAAAATTACGTTGAGCTCTGGAGCATCTCCATTTCTTAACACACCTTCCAAACCATTTATTGGGATAGTTTTACCCATGTTTAAAGGCTCATATTATATGCAGTTTGTGGGCTTTTATAAATTCAGAAATAAAGTAATATAAAGAGTAGAATATTGAAGCCTTCAGAGTAGGGCTGTAAGAGACTCAATACTGCTAAATAAGTCCCCAAACAGAAATGTTCAGTCCACCCCACCCCAAAACCTATGTGTAAAAGGAGAAAATGCACAGCAAGAAGCAGAGGAAAAGCATGTATCCTGGAATAAATCATACACTGAACAGTCTAGAACCAAAGAAAAAAGCAAACAACATACATATACACAAAAGCCTAAGAAGCAGCTATTCTCCTCATGTCTTTAGGTGAGTACATCTACCCAGTAGATTACAGTTATGAAAACGACTCAGTTGTTTTTTTTTTATAGTAAAAAACTGTTTCCCATCATGCTCTATTTTCTAGAATCTTTCCTTTTTGATTGGTTGATGTAAACAAAAAGCAAAGCACATAAACTTGCAAGCGTGCACGCGCGTGCACACACACACACCCTCCTAAAATGTGAAAAATGCTGATATATAACGCTGGTATTAGAAATCACTTCAACTTTATACTTAGGAACTTAGAGACCCTTGATTTGCCCCCCCAAAATATTTTTCCTTGTCCTTATTCTTTAAATGCCCAACCACCAAAAGAAAAAAGGAAAAAAATAAAAGGCTTTAAATGCACATGTTTCAAGTCAGTGTCTTGTTAACAAAAAAGGTAGCATTTTCTTCACTTTGGCCATCGTTAAAGATGCAGGCATGGATCAGGGAATGTTAAGACTAGCATGTATTTTTAGAAAATGCAATATTAACGGAGCATATATCTTTCAAAAAAGGATAAAACACTAACAGATACAAGTCAATACACATATTTTTAACTAGTGCAACTTTATCTACAATGGAGTAAATGTTATTTTGTGTGCCAGACATTGCAATACTGTTCATTTCCCTTTTATCATGCAAACATGCCAACCTTATCATTTAAAAAACCTTTATGGGGTCACATTCACATTGCCCTCCCACCCAAATTAAGGGGGAAAAAGTCAATAAAAAGCTCCTCAAGATTGCATAACTATGAACATAAAGCTCCTAGATAATAGTGTATAGGCTGAATTTTCAGGTTTGTATAAAAAAATTATAATTTAGGTAGATGTCTTCCTCATGGATTACAACACAATGTGAAGTTACACTACTCTGAAATTTGTACCAACTGTACAAAAACAAAAGCAAGAGACCATGAAAAAATTATGTCCTTCATGGCCTGAGAGCCTACACAGTTTTGAGTAACTTAAAAGGGTAACTGAGAGCTTGACATTTTTCCCTATCTCACCTCTTCTGCTTCTCTATCTGTAGTATTTGTAAATCAGTCAGTAACAGGTTAGTAGCAAAGGTCTCATCTATCTCCCCCTTCTTCCCTCCTAACTAATCCTACTCAATTTTCTCTCATCTTCCTGAGCATTTTCCATGAACAGCATTGCAAGTTGGTTTAAAAAAAAAATAGAAAAAGAAAACAGAAAGAAAAAAGGAAAGAAGAAAAAGAAAGCTTTACAAGGGTTTTGTTGGTTAATTATTTACTGGCGGAATCACTCCACCAGGAGTTTGATTTCATTGGCTAGCAGTTGGTTCATGTTGAATAGGCCCCCTGGGAGCTTGGTGAGCAGCTCTCGCTCTGTGGTTTCAGGGTCGCTGTCAACAGAGCTGGAACGTACGCTCATGTTGTCGACAGCAGTGTTGGCTGGGGGACCCAGCTCCAGCTCACTAGTCTCACTGGCTGTGGACACCACAGAGAGCAGGGACATACGCTGGGTGAGCCGGCCAGAGGGCAGAAGGGAGGCGGCATAGTCAGCTATGATACCAGCTACATCTAGGTTATAAGCTTTATCAAAGGCTATGAAACCTACATTTGCATTGGCCTCGCAGACACAGAAGGAGCCGTCGTCTTTCATCAACAGGTCAATGCCACACACATCCATTCCCAGGATATTAGACACCTGGATAACTAGCTGTTTCCCTTGTTTACTCAATGAGCACATCATCCCGACACCACCTAGTGAGCAGTTGCTTTGCATCCTCCCATCTGTTGAACACTGTTGCCAACCACACGGCCTCCCATGACAATGACACATACATCCCTTCCATGAGACTCTTTAACATATTTCTGAAACAGGGATGGAGCTTCATGGTGAATAAGATGGCTTAGGTCAGCCAGATGGTGCTTATCACGAGCCAAGAAAACTGCTTTTCCTCTATGACACCGTGTATTCTTCACTACCATTGGGAACTCCAGTACTTCTGCTTCATCAATCATTTTAGCAAAATTTTCATGAGCACCATAAGAGAATGTATCTGGCAGAGGAACACCATGACCTGCCAACTCTTGAAACGTCCAGAACTTATTAACACAGTTCAGGATGTCTTGAGGTTAGTTCATCAACCTGCATCCCATCTTCTCTAGATGGCACAAAACAGTGATGTCAGTATCACTTTGCACCCAAGGGGTTGGTATTCTCACTACCATGACCAGAGGGTAGGCAGTAGTTAGTTCTCCATTGATACGAAGACCCAGGTTTCCTTGATAGATCGTTAGCACCACCTCATCCATCACCAGAGCCCTAAAGTCCAGTTCCTCCTCACAACATTTGGTCTTTAATGCTCATAAGATCTCTTTTTGGGGATAGTCTTCCCTGATTTGACGATCTGTCAAAAACCACAACTTGGTGGCCACAGAGCTACATATCTTGATCTGCCTGTTCTTCCTTTTCTGGGATTACTTCGTCCTGAATATACACTCTTCCTAGGATTGTAGGAGCTCCCACAGAGTCTGAAATCTGTAGTGCAGGCTGACAGGAAGGACAGGTGAGAAGACTAGGGCAGAAGCTTCAGTCCTCTGCTGAAGAATCTCCTTGTATGATCCTTTAATGTGCTGTTGGATTCTGTTTGCTAGTATTTTATTGAGGATTTTTGCATCTATGTTCATCAGTGATATTGGCCTGTAGTTTTCTTTCTTTGTGACATCTTTGTCTGGTTTTGGTATCAGGGTGATGGTGGCCTCGTAGAATAAGTTTGGGTGTGTTCCTCCCTCTGCTATATTTTGGAAAAGTTTGAGAAGGATAGGTGTTAGCTCTTCTCTAAATGATAGAATTCACCTGTGAAGCCATCTGGTCCTGGGCTTCTGGTTGTTGGAAGATTTCTAATCACAGTCTCAATTTCAGTGCTTGTGATTGGTATGTTTATATTTTCTATTTCTTCCTGGTTCAGTCTCAGAAGGTTGTACTTTTCTAAGAATTTGTGCATTTCTTCCGGGTTGTCCAGTTTATTGGCATAGAGTTGCTTGCAGTAATCTCTCATGATCCTTTGTATTTCTGCAGTGTCAGTTCTTACTTTTCCTTTTTCATTTCTAATTCTATTGATTTGAGTCTTCTCCCTTTTTTTCTTGATGAGTCTGGCTAATGGTTTATGAATTTTGTTTATCTTCTCAAAGAACCAACTTTTACTTTTATTGATCTTTGCTATTGTTTCCTTCATTTCTTTTTCATTTATTTCTGATCTGATCTTTATAATTTCTTTCCTTCTGCTAACTTTAGGGTTTTTTTGTTCTTCTTTCTCTAATTGCTTTAAGTGTAATGTTAGGTTATTTATTTGAGATGTTTCTTGTTTCTTGAGGTAGGATTGTAGTGCTATAAACTTCCCACTTAGAACTTCTTTTGCTGCATCCCATAGGTTTTGGGTCATCGTGTTTTCATTGTCATTTGTTTCTAGGTATTTTTTGATTTCTTCCTTGATTTCTTCAGTGATCTCTTGGTTATTTAGTAGTGTATTGTTTAGCCTCCATATTCTTTACAGATTTTTTTTTTAAATTACAACACTAGATCCATCTTTATTTATTTATTTATTTATTTATTTATTTATTTATTTATTTATGGTTGTGTTGGGTCTTCGTTTCCGTGTGAGGGCTTTCTCTAGTTGTGGCAAGCGGGGGTCACTCTTCATCGTGGTGCACGGGCCTCTCACTATCGTGGCCTCTCTTGTTGTGGAGCACAGGCTCCAGACGCGCAGGCTCAGTAATTGTGGCTCACGGGCCTAGCTGCTCTGCGGCATGTGGGATCTTCCCTGACCAGGGCTCGAACCCGTGTCCCCTGCATTAGCAGGCAGATTCTCAACCACTGCGCCACCAGGGAAGCCCTACAGATTTTTTCCTGTAATTGATATCTAGTCTCATAGCGTTGTGGTCAGAAAAGATACTTGATATGATTTCAATTTTCTTAAATTTACCAAGGCTTGATTTGTGACCCAAGGTATGATCTATCCTGGAGAATGTTCTATGAGCACTTGAGAAGAAAGTGTATTCTGTTGTTTTTGGATGGAATGTCCTATAAATATCAATTAAGTCCATCTTGATTAATGTATCATTTAAAGGTTGTGTTTCCTTATTTATTTTCATTTTGGATGATCTGTCCATTGGTGAAAGTGGGGTGTTAAAGTCCCCTACTATGATTGTGTTACTGTCGATTTCCCCTTTTATGTCTGTTAGCATTTGCCTTAAGTATTGAGGTGCTCCTATGTTGGATGCATACATAATTACAATTGTTATATCTTCTTCTTGGATTGATCCCTTGATCATTATGTAGTGGCCTTCTTTATCTCTTCTAACAGTCTTTATTTTAAAGTCTATTTTGTCTGATGTGAGAATTGCTACTCCACCTTTCTTTTGATTTCCATTTGCATGGAATACTTTTTCCCATCCCCTCACTTTCACTCTGTATGTGTCTGTAGGTCTGAAGTGGGTCTCTTGTAGACAGCATATATACGGGTCTTGTTTTTGTATCCATTCAGCCAGTCTATGTCTTTTGGTTGGAGCATTTACATTTAAGGTAGTTATCAATATGTATGTTCCTATTACCATTTTCTTAATTGTTTTGGGTTTGTTATTGCAGGTCTTTTCCTTCTCTTGTGTTTCCTGCCTAGAGAAGTTCCTTTAGCATTTGTCGTAAAGCTGGTTTAGTGGTGCTGAATTCTCTTAGCTTTTGCTTGTATGTAAAGGTTTTAATATCTCCATCGAAAATGAATGAGATCCTTGCTGGATAAAATAACCTTGGTTGTAGGTTTTTCCCTTTCATCACTTTAAATATGTCCTGCCACTCCCTTCTGGCTTGCAGAGTTTCTGCTGAAAGATCATCTGTTACCCTTATGGGGATTACCTTGTATGTTATTTATTGTTTTTCCCTTGCTGTTTTTAAAATTTTTTCTTTGTATTTAAGTTTTGATAGTTTGATTAATATGTGACTTGGCATGTTTCTCCTTGGATTTATCCTGTATGGGACTCTCTGCACTTCCTGGACTTGACTGACTATTTCCTTTCCCATATTAGGGAAGTTTTCAACTATAATCTCTTCAAATATTTTCTCAGTCCCTTTCTTTTTCTCTTCTTCTTCTGGGACCCCTATAATTCGAATGTTGGTGCCTTTAATGTTGTCCCCAAGGTCTCTAAGACTGTCCTCAATTCTTTTAATTCTTTTTTCTTTATTCTGCTCTGCAGTAGTTATTTCCACTATTTTATCTTCCAGGCCACTTATCCGTTCTTCTGCTTCAGTTATTCTGCTATTGATTCCTTCTAGAGAATTTTTAATTTCATTTATTGTGTTGTTCATCATTGTTTGTTTGCTCTTTAGTTCTTCTAGGTCCTTGTTAAATGTTTCTTGTATTTTCTCCATTCTATTCCCAAGATTTTGGATCATCTTTACTATCATTATTCTGAATTCTTTTTCAGATAGACTGCTTATTTCCTCTTCATTTGTTTGATCTGGTGTGTTTTTACCTTGCTCCTTCATCTGCTGTGTGTTTCTCTGTCTTCTCATTTTGCTTCACTTACTGTGTTTGAGGTCTCCTTTTCACAGGCTGCAGTTTTGTAGTTCCCATTGTTTTTGGTGTCTGCCCCCCTGTGACTAAGGTTGGTTCAGTGGGTTGTGTAGGCTTCCTGGCGGAGGGGACTAGTGCCTGTGTTCTGGTGGATGAGGCTGGATCTTGTCTTTCTGGTGGGCAGTACCGTGTCCGGTGGTGTGTTTTGGGGGTGTCTGTGCCCTTATTATGATTTTAGGCAGCCTCTCTGCTAATGAGTGTGGTTGTGTTCCTGTCTTGCTAGTTGTTTGGCATAGGGTGTCCAGCACTGGAGCTTGCTGGTCGTTGAGTGGAGCTGGGTCTTAGCATTGAGATGGACATCTCTGGGAGAGCTTTCACCGTTTGATATTACATGGAGCCAGGAGGTCTCTGGCGGACCAGTGTCCTGAAATCTGCTCTCCCACCTCAGAGGCACAGGCCTGACACCTGGCTGGAGCACCAAGACCCTGTCAGCCACACAGCTCAGAAGAAAAGGGAGAAAAGAAAAAAGAAAGAAAAATAAAATAAAATAAAGTTATTAAAATAAAAAATTTTTTAAATTAAAAAAATAAAAAAATTAAAAAGTAATAAAAAGAAAAGGAAGAAAGAAAGAAGAGAGCAACCAAACCAAAAAACAAATCCACCAATGATAACAAGCGCTAAAAACTATACTAAAAAAAAAAAAAACCCAAAAAACCCCCCAAAATCGAAAGACAGAACCCTAGGACAAATGGTAAAAGCAAAGCTATACAAACAAAATCACACAAAGAAGCATACACATACACACTCACAAAAAAAGAAAAAAGAAAAAAAAATATATTTATCTATATATATATAAAAAAAGGAGGAAGAGAACAACCCAATCAATAAACGAATCTACCAATGATAATAAACTCTAAATACTAAACTAAGATAAACATAAAACCAGAAACAAATTAGATGCAGAAAGCAAACCCCAAGTCTGCAGTTGCTCCCAAAGTCCAATGCCTCAATTTTGGGATGATTCATTGTCTATTCAGGTATCCCACAGATGCAGGGTACATCAAGTTGATTGTGGAGATTTAATCCACTACTCCTGAGGCTGCTGGGAGAAATTTCTCATTCTTTTCTTTGCTCGCACAGCTCCTGGGGTTCAGCTTTGGATTGGCCCCGCCTCTGCATGTAGGTCACCTGAGGGCGTCTGTTCCCGCTCAGAGAGGATGGGGTTAAACAGCTGATTCGGGGGCTCTGGCTCACTCAGGCAGGGAGCAGGGAAGGGTACGGATGCGGGGCGAGCCTGCGGCGGCAGAGGCCGGCGTGACGTTGCACCAGCCTGAGGTGCGCCGTGCGTTCTCCAGGGGAAGTTATCCCCGGATTACGGGACCCTGGCAGTGGTGGGTTGCACAGGCTCCCGGGAAGGGTGGTGTGGATAGTGACCTGTGCTTGCACACAGGCTTCTTGGTGGCGGCAGCAGCCGCCTTAGCGTCTCATGCCTGTCTCTGGGGTCCACGCTGATAGCTGCGGCTCATGCCAGTCTCTGGAGCTCCTTTCAGCGGTGCTCTTAATCCCCTCTCCTTGCGCACCAGGAAACAAAGAGGCAAGAAAAAGTCTCTTGCCTCTTCAGCAGCTCCAGACCTTTTCCCGGACTCCCTCCCGGCTAGCTGCGGCGCACTAACTCCTTCAGGCTGTGTTCACACCGCCAATCCCAGTCCTCTCCCTGCGATCCGACCGAAGCCCGAGCCTCAGCTCCCAGACCCCGCACCCCCCACACCCCCCCAGCGGGTGAGCAGACAAGCCTCTGGGGCTGGTGAGTGCTGGTCGGCACTGATTCACTGTGCAGGAGTCTCTCCGCTTTGCCCTCCACACCCCTGTTGCCGCTCTCTCCTCCGTGGCTCCAAAGCTTCCCCTCTGCCACCCGCAGTCTCCGCCTGTGAAGGGCCTTCCTAGTGTGTGGAAACCTTTCCTCCTTCACAGCTCCCTCCCACTGGTGCAGGTCCCGTCCCTATTCTTTTGTCTCTGTTTTTTCTTTTTTCTTTTGCCCTACCCAGGTACGTGGGGGAGTTTCTTGCATTTTGGGAAGTCTGAGGTCTTCTGCCAGCGTTCAGTAGGTGTTCTGTAGTTGTTCCACATGTGGATGTATTTCTGATGTATTTGTGGGGAGGAAGGTGATCTCCACATCTTACTCCTCCGCCATCTTGAAGGTCTCCCCTGTTTACCTTTTAAAGGATGTGTTTGGAAAAAAAAAGGAAGAACCAGTCGATAAGCAAAGATAGAAGTTTTTTTAATAAAAAGACATAATTATAGAAAAAGGCATCAGAGGAGAGAAAAATGTAGTCCACCATGCAAATGAATGGAAACCTACTGACTTGTTTTGCAAATGGGAAGAATCTGGACAATCTTTCCAAGAGTCCTTAATAGGAATTCCAGTGTTGCTGATCTCAGTTTGAAACTGAAAATAAAATCCATGTTTAATGTATCTAGGTCCTTAGAATAGGTTAATAAAATAATCTTTTGAATAAATAAAAGATTACAAAATAACATTAGCTGGGTTTTTGGATTGAGGCATTTGAACTCTTGAGTTTTCAATCTAATTCCTGAAATTCTGATGCATCAGAGGGTGGTAAGGGACATTCAGAGTCTCCCACTAGGGAGGCCAGCTCAGAACCTGGCTTGTATTTTTTCTCGAAGGTTGGTTCTGGCCGAAGATTCTACAATTTCTTTCAATTACCTGTTCTAGCAACCAATAAACTTTGCAGTCAGGACACTGTTCTTTCTGCATATTCTAAATTTCTGCCTGCAGCAATTTAATTCCATTTCCTTAGTGCATGTAGGAAATACATAGCATTTGGTGCCAGACTTGAAGTAAGATGGATGAGTTAAAATAAAAACCGGCTTTTCAAAATGGTGGTGTAGCTAAGTCTTTTAAACTCGGACAGAAATGGGGAGAGAATTAGGTCAGAAGAGTGTGTCTTAACACCAAGGCATAGATCTAGGGTTTTTCCTCCTTGAGGGAATTGGGGAATAAGAAGGTGCCTCCAGGGGAGTGTGACACAGAAGTTTCAACCTCAGACTAGATAGATTCCAGCCTCTTCTGTCTGGCTTGTTTTGCCCTCTCTCTATTTCTGTGGTAGTTGGAAGGACGTATCTGATGTCTCTGTTCTGATCGTCTGGCAGGAGGAGAGAGTGTCTGACTTCCAGTTTGGCAGCAAATGCATCTGCAGTACCTCTGGCTTGTTCAAACTGCCAGTGCAGAGTCTATCACCAGCTCTACTGATTTGCTGCATGATCATGGGTACAATGAGGCCACTAGTCTCTTTACTGTAACACTTACATCCTTAAAGAGTCATATCAAGTCACCTGTCAGGTTTTTTCTTTACAGGCAAAAATAGTTTAGTTCCTGCATCATTCCCTCAAAGATGTACACAAACATTTTTTAACTTTCAAAATAATTGAAACTAACTTCTATAACAAGGCTCTAACAATAACTTGATTAAAGTAAAAGCCACTTTCTTATTCTTTCATATTATATCTAACTAATACATTGAGGATCTAACTACTACTTTTAAAATTAAATGGCTACTTTAATAATCTATGTTGACTTTGTGATCCAAATGACAGATAGGAAATCATTCTCACCTTATATGACGACATTAGTAAGAGAAAGTATACAACAATAGACTTTTAGACCAGGCCTAAAAAAAGACATAAAATAGATAAGACAGAAATAAAGGTTGTTAACCAGAAATTTCAAAAGGAAAGGCCTTTGTTTTATTGCTTGACTATTTTTTGTGCATTAAAAGGAGCTAATGAATCCCTCCTTTTTATAAATCACGTCTTTCTTGTTACTCTATAGTTATAATTGCAATAAAAATTACTAAAATGTTCTTAGGTAAATAGACTGAGAAGGACTCCACATCTGGAGAAAATGTCTGAATCTGGCACAGTCAAGGATATAGTGAGGAAGAAGAAACTAATATTGAATGATTGATAGATGATCCTTCATTACAAGACTAAAAGACAACAGAGCATTTCAGTTTTATACAATAACTCAGAGCATCATCAACAAAACCTTATTGAAGGTCTGGTGTTTTTAGACTCTCAGAGCCATGCAAACATATATCTAAGAGAGCAAGTGCTAAGAGAGCAAGTTTGCTAAAGCAAAGATATATCTAAGAGAGCAAAACTCATGTCTGTCTGTGAGGGATTCTGGGAAGTTGGTAGTATTGGCTGATAGAGAAGAGGAAGAAGAAAGTCCGGACAGGATTGGAAACAGGAGAACTGATCCATGGGGAACTATCTATTACATTGTGTCCAAAGGGATGGGAGAAAGTTGGTGTGATTAATATTAGCACAAGTATTCATGGAGGTTCAACTTAGTGGAGGTGTTTGGGTGGTTCAAAAACATGACTGATGTACTTACTACATACTAGCTGCTGGGGATGCAAAGACAAATAAGGCAAATCCCTGCCAAAGAGAAATTTACAATAGCAGAAGTAGAAATGATAAGTAATATACAGGGTGGCAGAACCATCTGTGAATTAAGTCTGTTGTTAGTGAATCTCCCAGCAAAGAGAGAACATGGGAGCAGGCTGATAAGAATTCAAAAAATTAAGGGGAGTCACAGAAAAGTGGGCTGAAATACAGAGCTGGACCCCATTTTCCAGAAGGAACTGGAGAGCTGAAGAAAAATTTGACGCAGAAGGTCAGTGATATGGATGATGCCAACACTCTTGGGAACAGAGAAAGGCTGTCATTCATTGACCACATTGTTATATACACTCATCCACACCAGTCTGAATGAAATATATTTCCTGCCATATCAGTAAACAAAGGATGTTGCAGCCATCAAGCCATCACATTATAGCTGCCCCTCTGGTGCACCCTGAGGAAACTCAGGATGAGAAATTACAGGATACTGGCCCCAGATAGCTGAGGTGTATATCAAAGGAATGATCTCAGTGAGCCCAGAATCTTGCATCTTCTATAAATAGAAAAATGATAAATTCCTTAACTTGAGATATCTTGTTTTCTTTAATTAACAGTAGTGTTTAGATGTTCCAACTACCTGGTCTTTGTTGCAAAAACTCCTATATATCCTGGCTGCCCCCCACCCCCACCCCCGTGCCTCTTTGGAGCAATCTCTCAGAGTTATCTGAGATGCTGTGTCCTGGGCTTAACTCCTCAGTTTTGTCTGCCAAATAAAACATAACTCTAAACTTTTAGGTTGTGCTTTTTTTTCCAGTTGACACCAGGTATCTGGCCTTTGCCAAAAAGACATATTTTAGAACTGGAGATTTCTGGTGCACTACTTGCCTTAGAGAGGAATGTCTCAGGAGCTGGGAGTAGAGCTGAGCTGGTTTGAGGTACACACAGTGACTAATTTGACTACAGCTGGGGAAGGGGGCTCACATTTTATTACTAAAAGAATAGTGGGACAGGTTGCCCATAGAGGAGAGAGCCAGCACATTGCTGAATTTATAAAGCAAGGTTTTGGGAAGAAATGAAATTAAGGTGGGTCTTGAAGAAAAGGGAAGGCGCTTAGATTGGGAGAATAAACGGGGAAAGCATTCAAGGCAGGGGAATCAGTATGAACAAAACACAAGAGGGGGGTTCGAATGCACATAGTATGTATGGGGAATGATAAGTACATCAGTTTGGCTGGATCAGAGGGTTTGTATAAGCAAATAATAATCAAGTAGAGTGGAAAAGTGAGTTGGATCCAGATTATAATAGCCTTGAAATACAAGTCTAAGTATTTTGGACTGTATCCTAGTAGAGAAAATTGATTTTTTCATTTTGGAGTGGAAGTCTAGCAATATTTTGAGAAAGTTATAATCTGGTATCAGTGTATGGAGTGGATAAGGTAGAGGTTAGAATGAGAAAGATATTGCCATTAAGATACTAGAGCCTGGAATTCAGTAGTAGTGGTGGGAAAGGAAAGAAGGAGTTGTGAAAGGCATTACAAAGGAAGAATTGATAGGAGGTATTAAGAATGCCTCCAGAGTTTTATAGTTAGGAGGCTGAATAATGATGAGACCATTGCCTGCAATATCAAAATCCAGAGGAGAAGCTGGTTTGGTGGGAAAATAATTAGCTTAGATTTAGATGTGTTAAATTGAGGTGATAATAATACAAGTAATTATAAATGCCAGGTCTGAAATTCAGTAAAGAACTTAGGTTCAAGATGTATGTCTGAGAATCCTCCTGGTAGAAGTGAAAGTTTAAGCCCTGAGAATAAATGATTCTCTATGAGAATATGTAGAACAGTGATTCTCCACCCAGGCCATGTATTATAATCGCTGTTGCAGTGGAGCTGTTGTTTCTGCCTGCCCCCTCTTCTGCTAAAAGAAGACCTCTGTTCATTGTAGGAGCTGCCTCTCTTCCTCTCCCTGTGATTCTGGTGGTGGGCAGGGGGAAGGCTACAATTAGGGGGTCCCATCATAAAGGAGGGCCTGCAACCCAGTATGGACAATCAGAGCATCCATCTCCTAGATGTAGTGACTGGTCCAAACGTAGGGACATGACTCAGTATCTTTTTAGTATTTAGCCTGTAGACCGAGGTAATGAGGGCCTGAGTCTTTTCTCTGTAATCACTAACTACGAATGATGGGAACCAAAAGTTTCCTATATTCCTCTTTTCCACCACATAAAGAAAGCCTGCCTGACAATGAAGCCACTTCATAGGGAAACAGAGACAGGGTCCTAATGATATCATTTGAATCCCTAGAACCAGATGTTTCTGAATGTAGTCCTACCACATGTCTGCTAACATGGCCACTTCATTTATATGCTATCATACCACAGTGGCGGGAGGGGGGGCACTGACAAAGCCTGCCTAATATTAATTGGCTAAGTCACCTTCTTTATTTGGGTGTTTCGATCTTTGTAACGAGAGACTAGTTCTGTATCTTTTTTTTTTTTTTTTTTTTTTTGGCTGTGTTGGGTCTTCGTTTCTGTGCGAGGACTTTCTCTAGTTGGTGGCAAGCGGGGGCCACTCTTCAGCGCGGTGCGCGGGCCTCTCACTGTCGCGGTCTCTCTTGTTGCGGAGCACAGGCTCCAGACGCTCAGACTCAGTAGTTGTGGCTCACGGGCCTAGTTGCTCCGCGGCATGTGGGATCTTCCCAAACCAGGGCTTGAACCCGTGTCCCCTGCATTGGCAGGCAGATTCTCAACCACTGCGCCACCAGGGAAGCCCTCTGTATCTTGATTATAGTGGTAGTTACACAAAACTACTCATGTGATAAAATGACAGATCTATACACACTCATTGTACCAATGTCAGTTTCCTGGTTTTGATATTGTACTATGGTTATTTAAGATGTAAATGAACTGGGGGAGACTGAGTGAAGGTAATCTTTTCAACTTCCTGTAAATCCATAATTATTTCAAAATAAAAATCTTTAAACGTTGCTGTTTATGAGACATTTAAATATAAAGATACAGAAAGGTGAAAAGTTTGAAAAGTGAAAGGATGAGAAAATATATTCCATGCAAATAATAACAAAAATTAAGTTAATAGAGGGGCTTCCCTGGTGGCGCAGTGGTTGGGAATCTGCCTGCTAATGCAGGGGACACGGGTTCGAGCCCTGGTCTGGGAAGATCCCACATGCCGCGGAGCAACTAGGCCCGTGAGCCACAACTACTGAGCCTGAGCGTCTGGAGCCTGTGCTCCGCAACAAGAGAGGCCACGATAGAGAGAGGCCCGCGCAACGCGATGAAGAGTGGCCCCCGCTTGCCGCAACTAGAGAAAGCCCTAGCACAGAAACGAAGACCCAACATAGCAATCAATCAATCAATAAATCTTTAAAAAAAAATTAATATTTTTAATATTAGAAAAGCTACAAGGTACCTGCCATCACTATTTGCATTCAACACTGAATTAGAGACCCCAGCCAGCATGGTAATGTAAGAAAAAATCAAAGATATAAGGGTTGGAAAGGAATTGTTCTGCCTGTGAAGAAAACCTAAAATAATCTACAAATAAATTATTGTAATTAAAAGAAGTAAAATATACTCATAGTTAAAAAACTAGATGACATAAAAGAAAAAAGAACTTATCTATAATCTTAACACTCAGAAAAGATCAAATGTAACATGCTGATATACTTTCCTGTAATTTTTTCTCCGTGTATTTTTTTAATTTTTATTTTTTTACATACTTAACATTGTATCATACATATGCAGTTTTGTAGCCTTGCTTTACATTTCAGCCTTGCTTTTTAAAAATAATTATTTAAAAAATGAGTTTGTTGACAATATTCTCTTGTTATGGGTGATAATAATGTTTAGGGAGTTTCCAAATGTTTCTATTATAAATAGCCTTGTTGTAAAGAGCTTTGTCTTCATGTCACAGTATGTCCTTGTGATACATTCTTAAATGAGGCCTACCTTAAAGACCATAATGTCCTAAACACATTGGTCCATTATGGTCTTCTAAGATCATAACTGTCCTAAAGACTCTTAATAAATATTACCAAATTGTTCTCCAAACTGTGTCACATTAATTAAGCTGCAACCATCAGATAATATGTTTTCAACTTATGAAACCCAACAATAATTTAATATTATCATTTGAATTGAATTTGAATATCACTTATCTTTGCTATTTTGACAATAGGAATTTTTAAAATAAACTATTTTTTAGAGCAGTTTTAGATTCAGAGCAAAATTGAGAGAAAGGTCATAGCCTCCCCCACTATCAATAACCTCCACCAGAGTGGTGCATTTGTTTCACTTATGAGCATAGACAGTAGGAATTTACATCCTATTTTATTTGGTATTTCCTTGGTTACTAGTAAGGTTGAATATCTTTCATGTTTCTGACCCACTTATACTTTTCCATGTATTTTCTCTCTCCTTTTGCCATTTATCTATGGTAGTTCAAGTATCTTTATGATTTAAAAAATTGGTTAAATTCTGATTATAGTGAGAATATTAACATTTCTCTACTTTTGTTATAAGTTGTTTTCCAGTTTGATTTTTTGCTTTCTACTCACAAATAATAGTTTTTATTTTCTTTCATAAGATGTATAGCAAAAAATTGATTACTATTATATTTTAACCTGCATTCCCATGTTTTTAGTGAGAATTATTATTTTGTTTCAGAGGAATTGAGAAACATTAGAATATCATATATAAACATTACCTAAAAAACAGGACATAGAAGAAAGGAAAGAAGATAGTTTTAGAGTTTGGAAAGCCACAGTGGTTCAGGAGTCCCAAGTAAAAATCTAGTTGATGACAGATTTATTTATACATTCATTCATTTTTAAAGATGTCAGAAAGCACCCACCATATGTCTAGCCTTGTGCATATGGTAGACATTCTGAAGAAGACATTCTGATTATATGGACAGGAAAACTATTCCAGATGCTCCTATCTAATCTTTTCAAGATCATGACAATGAAAGAGAGAGAGGGGGCAAGGGGATTAAGTTCTACAGTTGCAGGATGAAAAGAGTCTAAAAAAGGTAGAGAGAAAGAAAAAGTGAAGGCTGGCTGAGCCAGCACAGCTCTTTTTACTATTTCAGTCACATAGTAGTATGAAAGGTGACAAAAGTGTCCACATCTCTGTTAAACCTTTTAACCATGTACAGTGATCACTACCAACTGAAAGTGGCCAATTAAGAGTCCCAATGCCTAGTCAGTGGTAACAGTCATTTTTCTGATGGTGGCATGAGTGTGTTTGTGTGTGTGTGTGTGTGTGTGTGTGTATTTTAGGGGGAGGAATGGAAAAGAACATTCAATTTCTTCTCTCTAAAAGCTAACATTCCTCTGTTTTTTTTAAAAAAACTATTTTTTTCCCCTGTTAACTAATGGGCTTAAAATTTGCCCACTGGTTTATCAAAGGTATGATTTTATTTCCTTCGGAGAAAAAGAGATGAAAGGAATATCAGAGAATTCCTGTCCATAACTTTATATGGTTGCTTCTTCAGTTTTTGCCACTTCCTCAGTTTTTGTTCCTTCTTATTAGGGTTGTCCTCTGAAACTTCTAAAATGATCAAATCTAATACCATAACTAATCATTTTGAGCCTTCCTTAAACACTAGGCTAAGAATTTACTTCCAATTATATTTCCTATCTCAATTTACGGTCAGTAACATTGTCCAAATGATCTCATAGAATATTATCAGTTAGCAATACAGTACAAATAATATGAAATTAGCAATATAAATTTCCTGAAATTTAAATTTTAAAAATATTAGCTCTCCTATTATCAGATTCCCTTGGGGAAACTTAACCCCCCCCCCCCACCCCCACACACACACAGTAAATTACCCCTTCTGGTTTTTATTCTGCCACTGAAATTTTAGTAGCTTCTTTAGCATTCCCTAATCCAACCTCAAATCTCACACCTGTGTATACAGATTGAAAAGCTCATTGCATTCTAGGCAAAAATAAATGAAAAGGGACCTACACTAACACACATGCTTGCAGTATTTTCAAATATTAGGATGAAAATAATATTACAAGCACAGAGGTAGGAAAATGGGTTAATTACAGAATGACAAAAATCAGGCTGATTTGGATTTCTTTTGCAATATTAAGTATAAGAGGACAATGAGTAAAGTCTATAGCAATAATGAGAAAAGATTGTATTTTTGGAATTTTATACCCAACTGTTTTTATATGTGAGGGTAAAGGAAAGGCATTTTCTTATATGTAATGACATATTTTTCTTGATTAAAATCACTGATAGATGAAGCAAAATTTAGAGCTCAAGAATGGGGAAATACAAAAAACAAAGCTAAATATGATTAATTGTGGTTGATCTGGTTATATAACTAATCTTGAAAGAGGCAATATGTGATGTAAATACAACACAATAGCAATAATCTAGACTTTTCACCTCAGACTTTGTTAACCAGAGCTGAGAACATGAATGTAAAAAGAATGGGGCTGAGCATGAAACCAGCCCAAACAAAGCTAGATGTAAGCAATTGTGATACATCTTGTTATTAACTTATCTTGAGAAAGAAGTTTTATGGTGTAAATACAATAACGCAATAATAACCTAGGCCTCAAATCTCAGATATTGTCATGAAAAACTGAAAACTAGGTGGGGGAGGAGGACGTGGGGTTAAAATGTGTTTTAACAACAATGGCATACCGAGAGAGATGAGGAGTATTGAATTAATGGCATTGTTTAGAACTGCTAGTGCATGGTAATAATACAAAGCAGACCAACTTTAAGTTGATTTTATTCTTGTTTTTAAATTCTGTTGAGGACAAAGAAAATTTTCCTCTATTATTCTAGGTTCTTCTGGCTGGTCTAAGAATTAATGAGATAGATTAACAGAAGAAAAATCAAATTTAATTTTGTATGTACAGGAACCCCATATACATGAGAGGTTCAGAGATAGAAAGGTAAAGTGAGGTATGTATGCCATTCTTAGCTAAGGAATGGGGTAGGGTCCTGGTGCTCTCAAGGGCAGGAGGGTCATTCACAGGAAGATAAAAAGAAGAGCAGATACTGGGTAATTAGATGTTTGTCCTGCCATATAGATGGGGCCACTAAGATAAAACTGATCTCTGGTAATAAATTTTTTTCTGGGAAAAATCCCCAATTTGAATTCTTCTAGGTAGTTAAGAAAGGGGCAGTAGTTTCTCTGTAGCTCACAATAATCCTCATACCAAAGTAGAACGTTTCAGGGATGCCTATTCTGAACTTTTACAGTTTTCTAAACCATTTAAATTTCCTAAGCCCATTCACACTGCTCCCACTGACCACCCTCTCCTTCTATGCCAATGGTCCTAAACAGGGAGCATTTAAATATATTGCTTAATATCAACTTTAACAGAAAGCAATATAAGTTAAAAAAATGCCTTTAAAGGTGACCACTAATAGAATTTAAAAGAAGTTCCAACACATTGGAAAATTTAAAGTACAGAGGAAGCAGGGAAATTTCTAGTAAATGGCTGTGGAGTGACATGATTATGTGAACCACACAACAGATAATAATCATAATAACTGGATAAAATATTTTTAAATGCAATGAATTAAAGGTACTGGAAAGCAAAGGAAATAGAAGCCAGAAGAAAGTTTTCTCTTGAAAAACTGCAGCTAGAAGGGGTAATTGCAAGGTTATGACTTGACCTGAGAAGAGCTTGGCCTGAAGGTTATTCCTAATCCCCAAGGCTACAGAGCTGGGAAAACATAGTTGTAAATCACAGTTTTACTAGATAAGGTGCCAGATTAGACTTCAGAGTTGAAAAAGCAGCTGGAAATATAAGGAGAAATTCTGAGTGGGACAATAATAAAGAATAAGACCCCGAATCTAAATTCCTGGGTGACAGATAAACCCATGTATGGAGTAGCCTCCAGGGAACATAGCAAAAAATACAGAGACTTGAAAAATAGAACTTCACAGAGTAAGAGCTGTGAATTGCTTTTTTTTTTTTTTTTAACCAAATGCATTTCCCAACTGTGTGCAGTTTGAGCAAGATAAAGTTGAAAATTTAGGGCTTGAAGTGTTAGAGAACAGAGCCTGAGAATTGTATATTATCTTGAGATGGGGGAAGTGGGCTCCTTGCTCCCTAGAAGCAAGAAAACTTTAGAGTGAGTCCTCAAATATGAGTATAATGTCTGTCCAAATCCTTGGATGACTGAAATTATGCAGGCACAGGGTGTGCCCCAAGCTAATATAGGAGTAACCATAAACCATAAGATTAGAACAGATATATCAGCAGTTACATAACACAGAGCATACTAAATTTTCAAGTTGAATTTAGGCAAGTGAATTACCTAGAGAGAATTAGGCAAGAGAATAAAAAGACAACAATCTGCAGATGAACACAACAGAATTCTAAGTCACTACACCATATTATTATATAGTGTCTAATTTCCAACCCAATATTATTAGACATTCAAAGAAACAGGAGAGTGTGACCCATACTCAGGAAAAGTGGAAGTCAACAGAAAATGACTACAAGTGGGTCCAGATGTTGACTTAGCAGACCAAGACTTCAAAGCAACTACTATAAATATAGTCATAGCATTAAAGGAAAATATGTTCAGTAACCTAAAAATAAATGTTCTTCTTGGTCAAAATTTTTTGGCAGTTTTGGTCCTTTCCTGTTCCCTGTACATTTTAGAATTCATTTGTCAATTTCTGCAAAAGACGCTGCAGGGGTTTTGATAGGGATTATACAGAAACTATAGATCAATTTGATATCCTAACAATATTGAGTCTTCAAATCTATGAACATGGGATGTCTCTTTCCATTCACACTTGGTTCTATGTATCCTTGAGTTCTACACCCATGAATTCAACCAACTGGGGTTTGAAAATACATGAAAAAAATTTCAGAAATTTCCAAATATCAAAACTTGAATTTGCTGTGCACTGGCAACTCTTTACATAGCCTTTACATTGTGTTTACAGCTATTTACATAGCCTTTACATTGTATTAGGTATTATAAATAATCTAGAGATGATTTAAAGAATATGGGATAATGTGTATAGGTTATATGCAAATACTGCAGCATTTTATGTAAGATATTTGAGCATCCTCAATTTTGGTATCTGAAACTGGGCTCTGGAAACAATCTCCCGAAAATACTGGAAGACAGCTATATTTAGATCTTCTCTAATTTTTCTCAAAAATGTTTTGTAATTTTTAGTGTACAAGTCTCCCACTGCTTTTGTTAAATTTATTCCTAAGTATTTTGTTCTTCTTGTTGCTATTACAAATGGAATTGTATTCATTTCATTTTCAGATTGATTATTGGTAGTATATAAGATTGATTTTTGTAAATTGATCTTATAACCTATGATTTTGCAGATTCCTTTCTTAGTTCAAATAATTTTTTTGTATGTGGATTCCTTAGACTTTTCTACAAACAGGATCATATCACATATGCAGGTAAAGAGAGTTTTACTTCTTTCCTTACAATCTGGATGTCTTTTCTTTTTCTTGTTTGATTGTACTGGCTGGAACATCCAGTTGGATGCTGGATAGAAATTGTGAGAGTAGATATCCTTGCCTTGTTCCTAATCTTACAGGGAAAGCATTCAGACTCTTACCATGAAGTACAATATTAACTGTAAGCTTTACAGAGATTCCCTTTATCAAGTTGAGGAAGTTTGTTTCTATTTCTCATTTGTTGAGAATGGGCACTGGATTTTGTCAAATGCTTTTTCTGTGTCTATTGGGATTATCATGTGGGTTTTGTCTTTTATTCTCATAATCTGCTGTATTACATTCATTATTTTCTCCTTAGCACTCTTTCTTCTCTTGTTCAGTGTCTCCTTTTATTTTTCTTAGTGTTTTCCAGGACCTCCAATAATCTGTTAATCAGTGGTGGTGATAAGGGTCAGCTTTATCTTACCTATGTTATTACAGGAAACACATTTAAAGTAGGTTTACTATGTAAATTTTTGCTGTTGGTTCACCAAGCAGAGATAGGTCCCTTTATTCCTTAGACTTTTATGAACTTTTAATAATAAATACTACATACTTTTGCATCATTTGCCATAATCATTTTGTAACAAGGAAGAGCCAAATCTGACTACATGTTGGATCTTTCTTTTACTTTAACCTTTGCTTTCCGCTGCTTTTGTTCACTAAAAGGATACTGTCTATACATAATGGCCTGCCTCTGGGAACTCTGCCCCTCTGCCTGAATGTTAAACCAAAGTGCCTTTGTTCAGGGAAGCATCCTGACCCTGTCCACCGGTGGATGGCTGCAAGAAAGAAGAAATTGACCACCCCCCTCCCCCCCACCCTCCCCCCGCCCAATGCTGGCCATTCCAGGGTATATTAGCAAAACTTATGGCCTTTTACTTTACTTCCCCATCTCCTCCCCCTCTCCTATAAAAGAAACTGACATCCAAACCCCAATAAGATGGTTTTTCAGAGACACTAGTCTGCCATCGTCTCGGTCTGCCGGCTTTCCGAATCAAGTCGTATTCCCTGCCTCAACACCTCATCTCCAATTTATTGGCCTGTTATGCGGCAAGCAGAGTGAACTTGGACTAGGTAACAATTTCAGTTTTATATTTCAATATATGAATATGGTGAATTACACTGATAGATTTTGCTGATGCTAAACCATTACATTCTTGGGATAAAAATCCAAATGATGTAATTTTGAAATGTATTATTGGAGTTAGTTATTTTTTAAAGTAATTTTATACCCACATTCATAAGTAATATGAGTAGTATATACTTTTTTTCTTTTTCTATTGTTATCTGGTTTTGGAATCATGATTACACTAGCCTCAGGCAATAAGCTGAGCAGCTTTGTAATCTGTTAAATATTCTTGGCCCTTAGCTTTTTGGAAGGAGGTATCTTTGGCCACCATTTCAATTTCTCTAATGTTCACTTACTTGTTCAAGTTTTATTTTTATTTTATCAAATTTGTCACCTTGTATTCTTCCAGATATATCCATTTAATCCAGGTTCAATCGAGCAAATGACCAACTGGCAATATTCCAAGAAGTTGCAGTCCTGGGGGAGGGGTACTTTATTGATTAACTGGGATTCTGTCATTCATAATAGCTGCTGTAAAATATAATTCAATATAAGCATTAATTTCTTCCTTACTCCATCCTCACAGGGAATGTCAGATTTCATACCACAGTAGAGTACAACATTTCAGTATTGTAATTAGATATGATAGAAAACTACAACTGAAGAATCATGTGGTAAATCAGAAATTGTAGTGCCTAGATTCTAAGTAAATGTGAAGGAAGGAAAGGCACGTTAAGATTATGGTAGAGGCAGAAAAATACCTCTGGGATTGTGGCAAAGACTGGAAAGAATGGGACCAGGGTGAAGTGAAGGCATCTGGGTAGTTTCCCCGAGGGGAAGGGCTGTGTAGACCCAGCTCCACTCACAGGTGCCTGGAATAAGGGTGTTTAATGATGCTGTTAACGGGTAAATTGAAGGCTGGGGGAGAGAGAGAGAGAGAGAGAGCTTTTCCACTAGCAGCCAGTTTGAAAGGGCTAATTTATGCAAAGCATCTATCCCTGTGCCTACTTTGTTTAAGCATTTCATAATTGCCAGTTAAAAGAAATTTCCCTTTTCTGTATTATAAAATTGCCAGGAATTTTTGCTAGCAGTCAGGAAATTTTTTTTTTTTTTTCAGCATATCTTCCTCCTTTGCCAAGACTGTTACAAACCAGTAACCCCGGGGTGATCAAAAAAGGCCTGTTCTTGAGAAGAAAATCCTGTTCTTTAAATTCTGTGGCTTCTGTATGGAAACATCCATTTGTTGTGGTACTGGCCGTCTTGGGCGCGTCTACCTACCCCTTTGTAGGAGTAGGCTAATCTGCTTACATGTTTTCAGTGAAGACAGTCTAGTCCTAGTCCTGGAGTCGCTGGGTTGTGTACTTGGAATTGTATGTTGAGGATCAGGTAGGAACTTAACGCCTTTCATTGTTTTTAAGAACTACAGTGAATGTAAACTACTCAGAGCAGGGATTTTGTTTCAGCAATCATTTTAGTCTTAGCACCTGTAATAGTACCTGGTAGGAAGTGATACTGAATAAATACTTTCTATGATTCTCAGCCATTGCTTTATTTTAAAATTTATTTTATTTCCCTAGACTTTCCTTGTTTTTGATGACCTTGACAGTTTCAGGTGTACTCGTCAGGTATTCTGTAAAAGGTCCTTGGGATTTATCTGATGTTTTTCTCATGATTAGACAGGGGTTATGAGTTTTTGGAAAGAAGACCATAGAGGTACAGTATCATTTTCATCACATCGTATCATGGGTGCATATTACCATCATGACTTATCACTGTTGATGTTGACTTTTGTTAAGTTTCTCCACTGTAAAGTTACTCCACACCCCATACCCCAATCTGTACTCTTCGGAAAGTAGTCACTATTTGCAGCCCACACTTAAGGAGTGGGGGAGGGTTTTACTTCACATATATGAAGTATATACATAAATTATTTGGAATACTTCTGCATGGGAGATTTGGGTCTTCTTTATTTATTCAAACAATTAGTATTATATTAGTTTCTTATAACTGCTCTAACAAAGCACCACAAACTGGGTGACTTAAAATCATAGAAATGTAGTCGATCACGGTTCTGGAGACTAGAAATCTGAAATCAAGGTGTTGGTGGGGTTGGTTCCTTCCGTGGGCTCTGAGGAAGAATCTGTTCCATGCCGCTCTTTTAGCTTCTCATGTTGGCTGGAAATCCCTGATGTCCTTTGGTTTGTACATGTATCATTCCAATCTCTGGCTCTGTCTTCACATGGCATTGTCACCTTTGTCTCTATGCCCAAGTTTCCCTTGCCTTTGGGGGACACCAGTCATTGAATCAGGGCCTACTCTAATGACCTCTTGATTACATCTGCAAAGACCCTATTGAAACTGTGGGTTAAATTCATTTCACCTGCCTTCACTCATCAAGGTTGTTTTAAGACTTACATGCTTCCCAAGCTGCACATAGCCTAAACAATAATATGTTTGCTTGAATTATTTTCCAGGAACTTGGAGTCAACGGCCTCTAGTTCAGCTAAGCTGAGAGTCAGCTGTGTCTAGTTCAAACTGAGCTGGTTGAGACCGGATAGGACCACCGACCCTTCAACTGGGCATGCGTGAGTGTCCTGCTCGTGACGTATCTTTACATCAGAGGGCTGAAAACTCCACCCTCAGCACGTTCGGAGACCCATAACCTAGTCTCACTTGTGCAGGACGATTACCGCACCTTTTCCCAATTACCTTTCCTCACACCTCCCATACTCCCCACGCCTCAGACCTCCCTGCAGCTTTATTCGTTATCCTATAAATATCCCCCAAGCTCCTGACTTCCAGGAGGCAGATTTGGGATTTGTTCTCTGTCTCTTCGCTTGGCTGCCTTGCAAATAAACCCTCTCTTCACTGTGAACCTTCATGTCTCAGTATCTTGGCTTGCCGTGCATCTGGAAAAATGAACCTGGTGTGGCAACACTGTTTCCAGGTAAGTTCACCCTCGCAGATCTGAGTGAAGTGAGGTAGTGTCCATGAGAAAAATGTTCCAGGCAGAGGAAATTATAAGAGCAAAGATTCTGAGGTAAGAATGTACTTAGAGGGTTCCATGAGCATTAGGAGATGACAGTGGCTGCAGCAGAGTAAGCAATGGGAAGATGAGTAGGATATAAGATCAGAGAGGTAGCAGAGATCAGATTATACAAAGCTGTGTGGGCCATGTTGACAATTTTGGCTTTTCTTGGGAGTGAGCTGGGAAGCCACTGGAAGGTTTAAGCAGAGAAATGATATGATCTGACTTCGGCTTTGATTTTTAAGTTTTAATTTTTTATTGACATATAATTGACGTACAATATGAGTTTCAGGTATAATGCATAATGATTTGATGTTTGCATGCATTATGAAATGATCATCATGATAAGTCTAGTCCTCTGCCCCCATACAGTTATTACAATATTTCCTTAAGCTGTATATTACATCCCCATGACTTACTATAAAACTGGAAGTTTCACCTCTTAATCACCTTCACCTGTTTCACCCCTCCCCTACTGGCAACCACCTGTTTGTTTTCTGTATGTCTGATCCTGTTTTTATTTTAGTTTGTTTTGCTTTTACGATTTCACATATAAGTGAGATCATATGGTATTTGTTTTTCTCTGACTTATTTCACTTAGCATAACACTTTCTGATCCATCCATGTTGTCAAGAATGGCAAGATTTCATTCTTTTCTTTTTCATACTTTACATATATACAACATCATCTTTATCCATTTGTCTATTGATAGACACTTAGGTTGCTTCCATATCTTGGCTATTGTAAATAAGCTGCAGTGAACCTTAGAGTGCAGATATCTTTTTGACTTAGTGTTTTTATTTTCTTCAGGTAAATACCCAGGAGTAAAATTGCTGGATTGTACAGCAGTTCAATTTTTAGTTTCTTGAGGAACCTCCATGCTATTTCTATAGTGGCTGCACCAATTTACAAACCTACCAACAGTGCATGAGGGTTCCCTTTTCTTCACAGCCTCAGCAACACTTGGTATTTGTTGTCTTTTCAATGATAGCCATTCTGACAGGTGTGAGGTGATAGCTCATTGTGGTTTTGATTTGCATTTCCCTAATGATTAGTGATGTTGAGCATCTTTTCACATGTCTGTTGGCCATCTGTATGTCTTCTTTGAAAAAATGTCTATTCAAGTCCTCTGCCCACTTTTAAGATAAGGTTGGTTTTTTTTATGTTAAGGTGTATGAATTCTTTGTATATTTTGGATATTAACCCCGTATATACGGTTTGCAAATAACTTCTCCTATTCACTAGGCTGATTTTTGTTTTGGTGATAGTTTCCTTCATTGTGCAAAAGATTTTCAGTTTGATGTGGTCCATTTGCTATTTTTGTTTCCCTTGCTTGAGGAGACATATCCAAAAAACCTTGCTAAAACCAATGTCAAAGAGCCTACTGCCTATGCTGTCTTCTGGGAGTTTTATGGTTTCAGGTCTTACATCTACATATTTAATCCATTTTGACTTTATTTTTGTGTATGAAGTGAGAAAGTAGTCCAGTTTGATTCTATCACAAGTAGCTGTCAAGTTTCCCCAACACCATTTATTGAAGAGGCTGTCTTTTCCAATTGCGCATATAAGTGTTGGTTCATTTCTGGGCTCACTTTTGTTGTATTGACTTATGTGTCTGTTTTTGTGCCAGTACCATACTGTTTTGATTACTGTAGCTTTGTAGTATAGCATCAGAGAGTGTGATGCCTCCAACTTTGATGTTCTTTCTCAGGATACTTTTGGCTATGCAGAGTCTTTTGTGTTTCCATACAAATTTTAGGATTATTTGTTCTAGTTCTGTGGAAAATACTATGGGTATTTTGATAGTGATTGCATTGAGTCTGTAGATGGCTCTGGGTAGAATAGTCATTTTAACAATATAATATCTTCCAATCCATGAGGACAGTTTATCTATCCATTTGTTTGTGATGTCTTCAATTTCATTAATCAACCTCATAGTTTTCCAAATACAGGTCTTTTACCTTTTTGGTTACATTTATTTCTAGGTATTAAATTCTCTTTGGTGCAATTGTAAATGGGATTGTTTTCTTAATTTCTCTTTCTAATAGTTCATCTTTAGTGTATAGAAATGCAAGAGATTTCTGAATAGTAATCTAGCATCCTGTGACCTTGGTGAATTCATTTATTCTAATACTTTTGGGGTGAAGACTTTAGTGTTTTCTAAATAAAGTATGTCATCTGCAAATAGTGCAGTTTTACCTCTTTCCTTCCAATTTGGATACCTTTTTATTTCTTGTCTGATCGCTGTGGCTAAGACTTCCAGTACTATATTAAATATAAGTGGCAAGAGTGGGCATTGTTGTCTTGTTTCTGAATTTAGTGGGAAAGGCTTTTGGCTTTTCAGCATTTAGTATGATGTTGGCTGTGGGTTTGTCATAAATGGCCTTTATTATGTTGAGATATGTTCCCTCTGTACCTACTTGGTGGAAAGTTTTATCATAAATGGATGTTGAATTTTGTCAAAAGCTTTTTCTGTATCTGAGATGATCATATGATTTGTATTCTTCAATTTATTACTGTGTATCACACTGATAGATTTGCAGATATTGAACCATATTTGCATTCCTGGGATAAGTCCCACTTAATCATGGTGTATGAATTTTTAATGTATTGTTGAATTTGGTTTGCTAATATTCTCTGAAGAATTTTTGCATCTGTGTTCATCAGTGATATTGGCCTGTATTTTATTTTTTTGTGATGAATGACTTGGTCTGGTTTTGGTATTAGGGTGATGCTTGCCTTGTAAAATGAATTCAGAAGTATTCCTTTCTCTTCAATTTTTTGGAATAGTTTGAGAAGGATAGGTGGTAACTCTTCTTTAAATGTTCCATAGAATTCAACTGTAGGGCCATCTGGTCCTGGACTTTTGTTGTTAGTTTTTTATGACTGATTCAATGTTATTATTGGTAATCAGTTTACTCATATTTTCTATTTCTTCCTGATTCAGTCTTGGGAGATTTTACATTTCTAGGAATTTGTCCACTTCTTCTAGGTTGTCCATTTTATTGGGGAATAATTGTTTGTAGTCATCTCTTCTGCTCCTTTGCATTTCTATAGTGTCGGTTGTAACATCTCTTCTTTCATTTCTGATTCTGTTTATTTGGGCTCTCTCTTTTTTTCTTGATGAGCCTGGATAAAGGTTTATCAATTTTATCTTTTCAAAGAACCAGCTCTTAGTTTCATTTATTTATTTTTGTTTAGTCTCTATATCATCTATGTCCACACTGATCTGTATTATTTCTTTCCTTCTACCAACTTTGGGTTTTGTTTGTTCTTTTTTTTCTTGCTCCTTTAGTCATAACGTTAAATTGTTTGGTTGAGATTTTTCTTGTTTCCTGAGGTAGGCTTTTATTGCTATAAACTTTCCCTTTAGAACTTCCTTTCTACCACAAACCATATATTTTGGATTGTCCTGTTCCCATTTTCATTTGTCTCCAGGCATTTTTTAATTTCCTCTTTGATTTCTTCAGTGACTCATTGGTTGTTTAGTGGCATTTTGTTTAGCATCCACATGTTTGTGTTTTTTGCAGTTTTTTCCCTTGTAGTTGATTTCTAGTCTCATAGCATTGTGGTTGGAAAAGATGCTTGATGTGATTTCAGTCTTCTTAAATTCATTGAGACTTCTTTTATAGCCTAGCATGTGATCTATCCTGGAGGATGTTCCATGTGCACTTGAAAAGAATGTGTATTCTGCTGCTTTTGGATGGAATATTCTACATATATCACGTTCACTTGGTCCAATGTGTCATTTAAAGCTGTGTTTCCTTATTGATTTTCTGTCTAGATTGTCTGTCTATTAATATAATTGGGTTTTAAAGTTCCCTACTATTATGTTAATGTCAATGTCTTTCCTTGTGTTTGGTAATAATTTGCTTTATGTATTTAGGTGCTCCTATATTGTGTGTATGTATACATACAGTTATATCTTCTTGTTGAATTTATCCCTTTGTCATTATGTAATATCCTTGTCTCTTGTTACAGTCTTTGATTTAAAGTATATTTTGTCTGATCTGAGTACTGCTCCCCCAGGTTCTTTTCATTTCTATTTGCATGGAATAGCTTTTTCCATCCCCTCACTTTCAGTCTGTGAGTGTCTTTAGATCTGAAATAAGTCTCTTGTAGGCAGCATATGTATGGTTATGGTTGTTTTTGTTGTTGTTCTAAATCCATTCAGCCAGGACTTCCCTGGTGGTCCAATGGTTAAGACTCTGTGCTCCCAATGCAGGGGACCTGGGTTCGATCCCTGGTCAGGGAACTAGATCCCGCATGCCACAACTAAAAGAGCCTGCATACTGCAACTAAAAGAGCCTGCATGCTGCAACTAAAGGTCCCACAGTGGCAATGAAGATCCTGTGTGCTGCAGTGAAGATCCTGCATGCTGCAACTAAGACCGAGCACAGCCAAATCAATAAATAAATATTTAAAAATAAATAAATAAATCCCTTCAGCCACTCTATGACTTTTGATTGAGGAATTTAGTCCATTTACAGTTAAAGTGATTATTGATATGTTCTTACTACCATTTTGTTCATTGTTTTCTGATTGCTTTTGTAGTTCTTTTTTTTTTTCTTCTTTTTCTCTCTTTCCATGTGATATGATGACTAATTTTTAGTATTATGTTTGGATTCCTTTTCTGTTTTGGATTCCTTTTCCTTTTTGAGTTTATCTATTATAACTTGGTTTTTGGTTACCATGAGGTTTATATATAACAACGTATCTGATTATGTTAAGTTGATGAATTCTAACAACCCTGCATTTTTATTCCTCCCCCACCATGTGTAATTTTTAAAAATCAATCAATTAATTAATTAATTTGGCTGCGTTGGGTCTTTGTTGCTGTGCGCGGGCTTTTCTCTAGTTGCGGCGAGCAGGGGCTACTCTGTTGTGGTGCGCGGGCTTCTCATTGCGGTGGCTTCTCTTGTTGTAGAGCAGAGGCTCTAGATGCGCAGGCTTCAGTAGTTGTGGCACGTGGGCTCAGCAGTTGTGGCTTGCGGGCTCTAGAGCACAGGCTCAGTAGTTGTGGCACACGGGCTTAGTTGCTCCGCGGCATGTGGGATCTTCCTGGACCAGGGCTCGAACCTGTGTCCCCCGCATTGGCAGGCAGATTCTTAACCACTGTGCCACCAGGGAAGTCCCTTGTGTAATGTTTTTGACAACATATTTCACATCTCTTTGTTTTGTATATCCCTTAACTACATATCGTGGATATAGATGATTTTACTTTTTTTTTTTTTTATAAATTTATTTATTTATTTTTGGCTGTGTTGGGTCTTCGTTTCTGTGCGAGGGCTTTCTCTAGTTGCGGCGAGCGGGGGCCACTCTTCATCGCGGTGTGCGGGCCTCTCACTCTCGCGGCTTCTCTTGTTGCAGAGCACAGGCTCCAGACGCGCAGGCTCAGTAGTTGTGGCTCACGGGCCTAGTTGCTCCGCGGCATGTGGGATCCTCCCAGACCAGGGCTCGAACCCGTGTCCCCTGCATTGGCAGGCAGATTCTCAACCACTGTGCCACCAGGGAAGCCCCGATGATTTTACTTTTTAATTTTAATTTTTACTAGATTTATAAGTGATTAATATACTACCTATTGTATATTTGTCTTTACCAGTGAGATTTTTTCTCTTATAATTTTTTCTTTTATAATTTTCATATTTCTACTTGTGAACTCCCCCCTCCCCCCCTTAGAGAAGTCCCTTTAATATTTCTTTTAAAGCTGGTTTTGTTGTGCTGAATTCTTTTAGCTTTGGCTTGTCTGTAAAACTCTCTTTCCTTCAAATCTGAATGATAACCTTGCTGGGTAAAGTATTCTTAGTTTTAGGATTTTTCATTTCCTCACTTTGAATATATTGTGCTACTCCTTTCTGGCCTGCCAACTTTCTGCTGAAAAGTCAGCTGAGAGTCTTATGGGAGTGCCCTTGTACATAACTAGTTGCATTTCTCTTGCTGCTTTTGAAACTGCGTTTATGTTTAATTTTTTCTATTTTAATTATAATGTGTCTTGGACTTCTTGGGGTTCATATTGTTTGGCACTCTGTTTTTCCTGGTTCTGGATGTCTTTTTCCCATGTAAGGGAAGTTTTCAGCCATTACTTCTTCAACTAATTTCTCTGCCCATTTTCCTTCTCTTTCTGGGACCCCTATAATGTGAATGTTAGTATGCTTGATGCTGTCTCAGAGGTCTCTTAAACTATCCTCATTTAACAATTTTTTCCCCTTTTTTTCTGTTCAACTTGGATGATTTTCACTATTCTGTCTTCCATTTGCTAATCCATTCCTCTGTATCATGTAATCTACTGTTGATTCCTTCTAGTGTATTTTTTACTTCAGTTATTGTGTTCTTCAGCTCTATTAGGTTCTTTATTTATGATTTCTCACTTTGTTAAAATTCTCAATATGTTCATCTATTCATCTCCTTAGTTCATTGAGCATCTTTATGATTATTATCTTGAACTCTTTGTTGGGTGGATTGCCTATCTCTACTTTAATTCTTTTTCTGAGGTTTTTGTCTTGTTCCGTTGTTTGGAAGATATTCCTCTGTCTCTTCATTTTGCCTAGTTCTATGTGTTTATTTCTGTGTATTAGGTAGGTCATTTATGTTTCCAGATCTTGGAGAAGTGGCCTTATGTAAGAGAAGCCCTATGAGACATACTCCCTTCTGGTATGAGTATATAGCTCATACCAGAGCTATATGCTCTAGGAGTGCTCACTATGTGGGCTGCATAGGCCCTTCTGTTGTGGCAGGGCCAACTACTGTGGACACCCTGGTAGGTAATATTGGCCCCTGCCCAGTTGGCTGCCAGTCCCTGCCTTTTGTGGTCACTGCTGGCCTGTTGGTCAGCAGGGCCAGGTCCTGGGGTGGATGGCTGTGTGACCTGGAGGGTCCTGGGGTTGGTGCTGGCCTGCTGGTGGGTGGGTAAGCCCCCAGCACTAATAGACTAGAGGGAGAACTCCAAAATGGTGCTTGGCAGCACCAGTATCCTTAGGGTAGAATGAGCTCCCCCAAATGGCTGCTGTCTGCATCTGTCTCCAATGGGAGTCCCAGTTGCCTCCTACCTCTCCAGGAGGCTCTCCAAGATCAGTGAGTAGGTTTGACCTAGGGTCCGTTCAAGTTACTGCCTGTGTGCTGGGCCTCAGACCATGTGAGATTTTGTGCATGCCCATTAAGAGTGCAATCTCTGTTTCCTACAGCCCTCCAGCTCTCCCATAGACAAGTCCCACTGGCCTTCAAAGCCAAAAGTTGTGGGGGCTTGTCCTTCCCATGCAGAACCCCTGGTTTGGGCAGCCCATGTGAGGCTCCAGACCCTTGCTCCTTGGGGAGAACCTCTGCAGTTGTGATTATCTTCCCATTTGTGGGTCACCTTCCTGGGGGTGTGGGTCTTAACTATACCATGTTTCTGCCCCACCTACCTATCTTGTTGTGGTTCCTTCTTTATATCTTTAGTTGTGGAAATTTTTTAATGCTAGTCTTTAGGTTGTTCTCATAGATATTTGCTCTGTAAGTAGATGTAACTTTGGTGTGCTGATGGAAGGAAGTGAGCTCAGAGTCTCTGTACTCCACCATTTTGGCTGCCAGTCTGGCTTAGATTTTAAAAGGAACACTCTGACTGCTATATTGAGGATAGATCTTAGAAAGTAGGAGAGGTGCTGGGGATATAACTGTGAACAAAAGTAGACATTCTAATGATCTGAGCCCTTGAGAAACATATAGAGTAGCATTAGGTAAGCAAAAGAGAAAAAAAAAATCTCATAAATAAAAGTAAAATTTATCATGTGATAAATGCAGTGAGAATGCCTAACAGGGGACCTCTGTAGTTAGTAGGAGAGAGTTGTGCAAATGGTGTTCTAGGGAGTGTTTAAGCTGAGAGTTGATAAATGAGCAGCAGCTAGTTGAAGGGTGAAAAGGAGCTAGGCAAAAGGTGCTCCATGTAAATTATGTGCTTATTTACTTTTGAGGTTTAAACTATTACCTGGATTGTCAATCTAAATTGGCAGTTCTTAAAGCACAGTTTGTGCATCTTTGGAGGGCTCTATGAGATCCTTTGGGAGACCTTCAAAGCCAAAACTATTTTCATTATATCTTAATAGGTGTTATTTGCCTTCTTCACTCTAATTTTCTCCAAGTGTATAGAGTGCGAAAAGTTCACTGATATGGTTTCAGATACCACATTGCAACTGATTGTTAAGAAACTATCCCTGGTTGAGTGCTGGTGTGGTATCAAAGAAAAATATCCACAATTATCTGAAAAATTTATTGAAATACTTTTTCAGTTACCTGACTGTGTGAGGCCAGATTTTCTTCACATACTTCAACCAAAGTGATCTATTCCAATACACTGAATGCAGTAGCAGACATGAGACTCCAGCTTAACAGGGACAGACAATAAAGAGATTTGCAGAAATCCACTCTTCTTGCTGATTTTTTTTGTTTTTCAAAATATGTTCTTTATAAAAATATATGCAATGTGTTTATTGTTATTTAAATGAACTAGTACATACATATATTAATTTCTCAGTTTTAATTTATAATGTGGTAAGTATAGATATAACCCATACAAATAAAAGCTTTTGGGGGTCCTCAATAATTTTTGAGTCTTGATACTAAAAAGTTTGAGACCCTCTGATCTAGATTATAAATTGTCAGCAGCAATGGCAGAGTCCATTTCTATTCATCGTTGTGTCCCTAGGAACTAGCAGTGTGTAGCAAGTTAGAAATTCTTTTGAAATTAATTACTTCATATATTCTACTCCTATACCCATAACCTAGCCTTAACCTCTTCTTCAGTCCTGTATTTTGATCTGCCTGTTAAACCATTCCACTTTAATGCCTCTTTGAATAGTACCTTTTATATGTAAAATTGAACTCATCACTGGAGTATCTCGACCTCGTAACTTTTCTCTTTCATTTAAAATATTGATTTTTATCTGAAATAATTTTCATGGCTTTTCCAAAGGGTAAAACTGTAGTTATGGCCTACTTTTGTAGATTTTTCTTTTTCCACCTTCTTTTGTAACAGTGGTTCTCAAATATTTTGTGCATCTGAATCACATGGAGGTTTGTTAAAACACAGATTTCTGTGTTTCTGATTCTGTAGGCCTGAGATGGGACCTGAGAATTTGAATCTCTAACAAGTGATGCTCATGCTCCTGGTCTGAGGACACACTTTAGGAACTATTGATGTATATACCATTTTAGCTGGAATACTCAGCAATCTGCACATATGCCTTGTGTTTCCTTACTCTATATTTTGCTCATATACTTACTCTGTGCTTATGTAATTCCCCTCTGTTCAAGACTCAGTCTAAATCTTTTGGCTTTTACTTTCTGTTTTAGATGTAACTCTTCTGAGAGTCCTCTGAACTCCTGTACTACTCAGTTTTTGTATTCACATTTTCTTTTATTGCCTTGCATAGGGCATATATATTATTTTCAATTGTCTTTTCCTTTTTTAAAACAGTGAGGTATTAAATATAGAAGTACACAAATCTTAAGCATGGAGCTCAATGATTTTTTATGTAATCATCACCTAAATATAAAAATATAAAATATATCAGAAATATTCTATATGACTCCCTCATATCCTTCAGTCATATACCAGTATTCTTTTCATTTATCACTGCGGATCTTACAGTATGTACTCTTTTCTGTTTGGCCTCTTTTGTTAAACATTGTTTGTTTGAGATTCCTCCATATTGTTGCATGTTTTAGTAATTTGTTCTTTTTTATTGCTGAGTTGTATTCTAATGTGTGACTATACCATAATTAATTTATCTGTTCTACTTTTGAATGACAGTTGGATTGTTTCCAGTGTTTGCTGTTATGAAATTACTGTCATCAACTTTCTTGTATAATTTTATTTAGTGGACAGAAGTACTCATTTCTGTTGGGTGTATGCCCAGGAGTGGAATTTTTGTGTCACATATAGGCATATGTATATCTTTACTAGCTTTACTAGATGCTGCCAAGTATTTTCCCAGAATAGTTTTACCAGCTATGTTTCCATCAGTAATATATGAGAGTTTTAATTGCTCCACATTCTTGCCGTTTAGTATTGTCTATTTAATTTTACCATTGTGGGTTTAATTTGCATTTCCCATTGAATAATGATATTGAGCATTTTTTTCTTATGTTTATTGGGCAGTTTCTTTTGTTTTTTAGTTAAGGTTTTTTTGTTTTTTGCTTTTTACCCATTAAAAAATAGTGTTGTTTATCTTTTTTCTCATTGATTTATAAGAGTAGTTCTTAATGTTTTGGATGTAATTCCATCCTTGAACATAGGCTTTGCAGATATATTATCTAGTCAGTGCTGCCTTTTCACTCTTTTAATGTCGTACTTTGACCAAAAGAAGTTCTTAATTTAAATGAAGTCCAATTTATCAAATTTTTTTATGGTTAGTGCTTTTTCTGGTCTGCATAAGAAGTTTTTGCTCCACGCTTATGAAGATACTTTCCCATGGTCTCTTCTAGAAGATTCATTGTTTTGGTTTGCACAGTACATCTGTGATCCACCTTGAATTAACTTTTGTATATGGTTGAGGGGTCACCTTTTCTCCTCATATCATTCTTATATATTTATAACTATATTCATATTTATAAATGGTTATTTAGTTGCTCCACCACCTTTATTTAAAAGGGTGTCTGTTTCCACACTGAATTGCAATTAGTGTCTTGGTAATAAATCAAGTGACTCTGTGTGTGTGTGTGTGTGGGTGGGTGGGTGTGCCTATTTTTGTATTCTATTCTCTTCCTTCAATCTAAGGCAATATAATACTGTCTTAATTACCATAGCTTTATATAAGTGTTCATGCCCAGTAGTATAAGTCCTCCAGTTTTCCTGTTCTTTTGTATTTCCTTGGCCAGTTTGGGACTTTTGTATTTCCATGTAAAGTTTATATAGAAATTTTATGAATAGTTCCTACCCCAAAGTGTTTCTACCCACAAACCCTTCTATTCCTAGTTTGCTGATATAGTTTTTTAGTCATGAATGAATATTGAAATTTATTACATGTTTACATATTTTTTTTTCCTGCACCTTTTTAGATAGGTGTAGGAAGTCTTGGGTTTTATACTTTATTTTGTTAATGCGGTGCAGTCGTCTTGATTTATTCTCAAATGTTAAGCCATTCTTTCATTCCTGGTGTAAACCCTACTTTATTATGATATCCTATTCTTATTTATAATCAATTAACATTAAATCTGCTAATATTTTGTCTAAGGTTCTTGTGCCTATGTTCATGAGGGATATTAGCCTGTAACTTTTTTTTTGTAATGTTTTTCAGGTTTTGGTATGATGATAATGCTGACCTTATAAAATGATTTGGAAAGTGTTACTCTTTTTCTCTGAAAGAGTTTGTGTAAGAATAGTAGTGTTTTCCTTAAAAATGTTTGGAAGAATTTACCAGTGAAAATCTGGGACTAGACTTTTTATTATTATAGTTGTTGAGGAGTTTTAAATTATCATTTCAGTTTCTTCAATAGGTATAGGAATATTCAGTTTTTATATCTTTTTGTGTCATTTTTGGTAAGTTGTAGTTTTCAAGTTTGTTTTTATTTAAATTTTCAAATTTATCGATAGAAATGATTATATTTTATCTTTTTAAAATCTGTAGGATCTGTAGGGAATGCTCTCTTTTTTAATTTCCATTATTGATAATTTGTGAGGTTTTTTTCCCCCCTGTTTTTTCTCAGTCTTGCTAGGGTTTTTATTAATTTAAATAAATTAATTTAACTTAATTTTTATATAATTTAAATTATATTTTCTTTTTATTTTGTTTATTTTGCTCTTATTTTTTTTCTTGCAAGTTACTTTGCCATTTGTTTTCTAGCTCTTCTTGAGGTGGAAACTTTATGTATTTTTCAACATTTCTATTTTATTTGTCTCCAGCTATAAATAACCATCTAAGCACTGCTTTAGCTACATTTTTTAAGCTCTAACATATTGGTTTTTCATTACTATTCACTTAAATTCCATTGTGTTTTTTTCTTTGACCCATAACTCAATTAGATTTGTGTTGCCTAACTTCTAAACATTTAGAGTTTTTCTAGTTACCTTTTTATTATTGAGTGCTTCTTAAATTTCATTATGGTCAGAGAGCATACTCTGTATGTTACAGTATTGTGAAATTTTTAATACTTGTTTTATGATCCAGCATATAGTCTGTTTTGTTAAATGATTCATTATCCCCTCAAGTGGACATACATTGTCATTGGGTATAGTGTTCTATATGTCAGTTTTGTCTAGTTGGTTAACCATGTTCTTCAACTGTTTTATATCTTCACTGATTTTTTGTTTGTTTGCTTATTCTATCAGATATTCAGAGAGGTCTTAAAATTTTTTTAAATTTAGATGTACTTGACATATTAGTTTCAGGTGTACAGTATAATGATTTGATATTTAAATATGTTGCAAAATAATCCTCAAAAGGTCTAGCTAAAATCTATCACCATACATAGATAACGCATTATTTTCTTGTGATGAAAACTTAAGATATACTCTCTTAGCAACTTTTAAGTATACAATACAGTATTATTAACTGTTGTCCCCATGCTGTATATTACATCCCCATCACTTACTTTATAGCTGGGAATTTGTACTTTTTAACCCTTTTCATCCATGTAGCCCACTCCCCATCCCTCACCTTTGGCAACCAGCAATTTGTTCTGTGTATCCATCAACTTGTGTTTGTTTGTTTGTTTTTAGGATCCACACATAAGTGAGATCATATGGTATTTGTCTTTCTCTGTCTGACTTATTTCACTTAGCATAATGTTCCCAAGTTTCCATCCATGCTGTGGCAAATGGCAGGATTTCTTCCTTTTTATGACTGAATTATATATAAATCTCACGTCAAATTTTCTTTATCCATTCATTCATTGATGGAAACTTAGGTTGTTTCCTTATCTTTGCCATTGTAAGTAATGCTGAAGTGAACATGGAGGGTGCATATATCTTTTCTAATCAGTGTTTTTATTTTCTTTGGATAAATATCCAGAAGTGGAATTGCTGGATCATATGGCAGTTCTATATTTAGTTTTTGAGGAATCTTCATGCTGTTCTCCACAGTGGCTGCACCAGTTTGCATTCCACCAACAGTGCCTGATGTTTCCCTTTTCTCATGTCCTTGCCAACACTTGTTAATTGTCTTTTTGATAATAGCCATTCTAACAAGTGTGAGATGATATCTCATTGTGGTTTTGATTTGCATTTCCTTGATTAGTGGTGTTGAGCATTTTTCTTCATATACCTGTTTGTCAGATGTATGTCTTCTTTGGAAAAATGTCTATTCAGATCCTCTGCCCATTTTTAACTGGATTGTTGTTGTTGTTGCTATTGAGTTGGATGGTTCTTCATACATTTTGGATATTAACTCCGTATCCGGTACATGACTTGCAAATATTTTCTTCCATTGAGTAGGTTGCCTTTTCAACCATGTTGATGGTTTCCTTTGCTGTGCAGAAGCTTTTAAGTTTGATGTCATTCCACTTATTTAGTTTTGCATTTATTGCCTTTGATTTTGGTATCAAATAAAAAAAAATCATTGCCAAGATTGATATCAAGGAGCTTGCTGCTTATTTTTTTTCTCTAGGAGTTTTATGGCTTCAGGTCTTATGTTAAAATCTTTGATCAATTTTGAGTTAATTTTTGAGTATGGTGTAAGATAGCAGTCCAGTTTCCTTCTTTTGCATGTGGCAATCCAGTTTTCCCAACACCATTTATTGAAGAGACTGTCCTTTCCCCATTGTATATTCTTGGCTGTTTTGTTATAAATGTATTGACCAGATACATGTGTGGGTTTATTTCTGAGCTCTTTATTTGGTTCTGTTGTACTATGTATCTGTTTTTTTTTATTGGAGTATAGTTGATTTACAATGTTGTGTTAGTTTCTGCTGTACAGCAAAGTGAATCAGTTATACACATACATATATCCAGTCTTTTTTAGATTCTTTTCCCATATAGGTCATTACAGAGCATTGAGTAGAGTTCCCTGTGCTATACAGTAAGTCCTAATTAGTTATCTATTTTATATATCGTAGTGTGTCTATGTCAGTCCCAATCTCCCAATTTATCCCTTGCCCGCCTTTCCCCCCTGGTAACGATAAGTTTGTTTTCTACATCTGTGACTCTATTTCTGTTTTGTAAGTAAGTTCATTTGTACCCTTTTTTAAGATTCCACATATAAGCAATATCATATGATATTTGTCTTTCTCTGACTTATTTCACTCAGTATGACAATCTCTAGGTCCATCTGCATGTATCTTTTTGAATTATGGCTTTCTCTGGATATGTATGTATCTGTTTTTATGCCAATACTATAGATGTGATTGCTATAGCTTTGTAATGTAGTTTGAAATCGGGGATTGTGAAGTCTCTAGCTTCGGTTTTCTTTCTCAAGATTGCTTTGGCTTTTTGGAATATTTTATGGTTCCATACAAATTTTAGAACTTTTTCTTTTTTTTTTTTTTTTGATAATTATTTGGTGTGTTTTATTTAATTAGTAATAAACCAGTGCACATAATATGTCACATAAGGTTTATGTTGAGGACTTTACATGTATAATTCTCATGCTAGTGCTGGGTACATTACACATATAATTTCCATTTTATCAATCAGAAAATAAATGCTTAAAGTGCAAAATACATGTTCTAGGTTTCATGGTTTCCAAATTCCTCAAATGGGATTTAAATTGTCAAAGCAGAAATTGCACTGGACAAAGTTAAGCAGGCAAGGACAGGTTTCAAGGCTATTGCAATAAGGAAGAAAGACTGAACTCATCTCTACTGAAACAAAGATGGGATGGTTTCAAAACATTGAGTGAGCTAGTAGAAAAGAACTAGAGGACATTACAGGGGAGGTTGACCAATGGGTTGTGCTGAGCATATTGAGTTATTTCTGAGTTTGCAGATTTTTTCTCAGTGATTAGGCCATCTATGTTTCCTAATTGACACCCATCAAGGTTAGGCTCCTACCCTCCCCTCCCACAGAGACTGGGAAATAGGATGCTATCTTCCTTGATGAGTACATTTCGAAGAGATGGTTCCTGGTCCTTGATGAAAGGCATTCTGTAGGTCATAAAACTGTCAACAGGCTAGGAGATTTATATACATGTCAAATGGGCAGAGAAGTAATTTACAATTACAAGTTTTCTAAAGTAAATATTCTAAGAAAAGGAAGGTCAGGGACCTATAATGAGGAAGAAATCACTGTAGTTTAGTCAAGCTGAGGGGAATGCTAAAGTTGTCTTGGTCAAAGTCCATGTCTGTCAGACACAAATGCAGGAGCTCCTAATGATGCCGAAAACTCAGCTTCTCTGTATACTAGTGCCAAATCAAATCTTGGAGACAGAGTTTTTGGTGAAGTAGAAAAGGATAGCTTTATTACTTTGCCAAGCAAAGGGGGACACAGCAAGCTACTGCCTTGAAAAACTATGTGTCCCAACCCAGGAGGATTTGTTGAGGAGTTTTATGACAATACTTCCCAAGGGTGGGGTTGCTAACAAGATTAGGGTGTGTGCAGAGTCTCAGGTGGTCTCCTAACCTTGACGAGCTTCTTTGGTCCCTTTAATCTTGCCTCAGGTGGTTTCTTGGCTGCTCCTCCCTTGATTAACAACTGATACTACCCTTTGGAACTCAGGGAAGGTCATGGAGTCTGCAGTCTTGCCTACAAGAAACGGGGGACAAAAAGGCCTCCATGCCTGGGAGCACCACAGGACCCTACTTGGTTTCACTCCCCCCTTTTCCTTCATACTCCTCAATCTTGAGGAGAACAGATGTTGGACGAGAAAGGGAACAACAGCATTTTGGATAGCAATGTTAATCATAAACTCAGCAGAAGAACTCGGTTTTAGGGGGACTAGGTTTTAATCCCCACTTCAGTTTTATCTTTCCCCAAATCTTTCAGGGAACAGGGTGACGACTGCTCTGACGACTTCCTGCTGAGATGGGGCATAGTCCTGCCTAAATTTGGGGGAATAGATACCGAATTAGAAATATTTGCATTCCAAGTCCTGGTTCTGAGTCTTATATGATTAAGATCTCAATCCCTGTTCCGCCATTTTGGTTCAATAGACCCAGTTAGAGGTAAGAGGAGTGACAACCAGAACTTTATTAGACAGAATAGATTTCATTTCCTAAGGAATTCAAGAGAATAAGTCTGAAGCCAGTTGTTTCCAAACCATTCCCTGGATGGGGAAACCCTTCAAGGCAATCCTGAAGACATGGAAATAGTAAGCTGACCATATATCTAGCAGTTAGAAATATCTAAAGAAACAGCACATGAATCTATAGGTAGAAGGTATGAAAACAGAATCTTAGAAAGGATAAGAAAACAGAACTTTCATTTGTTGGAACAGATACTTAAAGTTACCCAAAGAGTGAGATGTCTGCTTCTTGAGAGTCTGTTCACTGGCTGTAGGCAGGCTTGGCTAGTCAGTCTCTGGTAATCTTCTTGCTCTGGTGTGATGTACCCACAGTTTTACTCCATCCAGTTTTAGAGAGGCATGAGTATTAAGAAGAATGTCATAGGATCCCTTCCATTTTTCTTCAATCTGCTGCCCAGGTCACTGCTCTTTTTCTCACTTTCAGCAACACCGGGTCTCCTGCTTTGAGGGGATGCAAAGGAGCTTTCAGGTGAGGGGGAGACCTATGGAACACAAGCTCATGCACAGAGGTTAACAGCTGACCAATCTGTTGAACATAGCAATTGACAAGACCTTGTCGCATTTTAGACGACTTTTTTGCATAGCTTGGTGAGAGTTTTCTTAATAATGTCCTTAAGAAGGGTTTTTGCCACTTCTGATGCTTTTACCTTTCTGGCTGGAAAAGCCTTTATTCAACCTTGATCCAGGTGTAATCCTCTCAGTTCTTTAGCCAAAATCTTTTTGAAGAGGGTGGGGGAATTTTTTAATCCTTGTTGTGTCTGACATAGATCAGAAAATTCAAGTCAAAATGCTGGCAGAGGTGTGACTTCCCGAATGCTACTCTTCTGCTTCCCCAAAATAACTCCTCGGAGACGGAAGTCCAGGGCGACCCAGGCAGAAGGAAGAGAGGAGCATCCTCAAGGCAAAAAGGACCTCAGAATCTGCTAGAGCAGTCCCTCTTCCACTGTCTATTCCCGCCTCAGATTTCCAGCTGCCAGGATGGTGGACAGGGTATGACTAGGGCTTGGGATTTCCAGGCAAGGGTCCCAGGCAATCTGGCCTCTAGGAATCCCTCCCATGGACCGTCCCCAAGTCGGCCCCAGATTTGTGCCAGAATTAATGCAGAAAGCTCAGCTTCTCTGTACACTGGTGCCGAATCAGATCTTGGAGACAGAGTTTTGGGTGAAGTAGAAAAGGATAATTTTATTACCTTGCCAGGCAAAGAGAACTTTTTCTTTTTTTAAAAAAAATTAATTTATTTAATTATTATTATTATTATTTTTGCTGTGTTGGGTCTTTGTTGCTGCTCACGGGCTTTCTCTAGTTGTGAAGAGCAGGAGCTACTCTTTGTTGCGGTGCGTGGGCTTCTCATTGCGGTGGCTTCTCTTGTTGCGGAGCATGGGCTCTAGGCACACAGGCTTCAGTAGTTGCAGCACACGGGCTCAGTAGTTGTGGCTCATGGGTTCTAGAGCACAGGCTCAATAGTTGTGGCGCATGGGCTTAGTTGCTCCACGGCATGTAGGATCTTCCCAGACCAGGGCTCAAACCCGTGTCCCCTGCATTGGCAGGCAGATTCTCAACCACTGTGCCACCAGGGAAGCCCTAGAACTTTTTCTATTTCTGTGAAAATGCCTTTGGACTTTTGATAGAGATTGTATTGATCTGTAGATTGCTTTGGGTAGTATGGGCATTATAAAAATATTAATTCTTCCAATCTGTAAGCATGGAAAATCTTTCCATTTATTTGTGTCTTCTTCAATTTCTTTCATCAATCTCTTATATTTTTCAGTACACATACAGGTCTTTCATCCTGAGAGAGATCTTTTTAATTTCACAACTATGATCACGGGTTTCTTTATTTTACCTCTGTCAGATTTTTTTTTATATATAATTCTTGAAGCAGTGTACAGACAAATGTAGATCTTTCATCATTTTGTTGAATCGATATGTTCTTTAATCATTAAAAATGTACTTTTTTATCTGTAGTAATAATTCTAGTCATACTTCTTACCTTTAAGTCTACCCTTTTCTTACATTAATATAGACACATCAGCTTTCTTTTGGTTAGTGTTTGTATAGTATATCCTTTACCATTCCTTTCAACTTTTGGTATCCTTGTTTTTAAAATGTACTTCTTGTAAGCAGAGTATAGTAGAGTTTTTGTTTTGTTTTAATTCACCCTGCAGGTCTCTCTTATTTAAAAGGCATGTTTAGTCCATTTACATGTAATGTATGTATTCTTTATTTATTATAGTCTAACTCAAATGAATATTTCTATTACTTTATGAACAGTATAAGAACCTTGCAGTATTTCAAGTATCCCCTCCTGTTCTTTGTGTTATTACTGTCAAATTTATCTGTATATATGTTATAGATTGTGCATGACATTATCCGCATTTTTCTTTTAAACAGTCAATTAAAAATTATTACCCACATATTTACTTTTTCCAGTGCCCTTCTCTTCTACCTGTAGTTGAATACATCCGTCTGAAATAATTGTTTCAGCCTGAGTATTTTCTGTAATAATTCTGGGAATACAGGATTAATGGCAATGGATTTTCTTAGTTTTTGACTATAAATGTTCTTATTTTACTTTGATTTTTGAATACTTCTTTGTTGATTATAAAACTCTAGGTTGGCAGGATTTTTTTTCTTTCAGCATTTAAAAAATAACATTCTAATGTTTTCTGGCTTCCAGAGCATATGTTGCAGTGTTAGCCATCACCACTACCGCCATCACCATTTCTGCCTCACTTAAAATTTTTAGCAGGTTGGCTATAATGTGCCAAGGTGTATTATTCTTTGTATTTATTTTTCATGTGGTTCACTGAGATTTTGCATATGTGGGTGGATACCCTTAATGAGATTTGGGAAATTATTGGTCATAGCTTTTCAAATATTGTTTCTGATCCATTCTCTTCCTCTTTCCCTTCTGGGATTCCAATTACTTATATGTTAGACTTTTCCTTATTGCTTTTGTTTGTTTAATTTAATTTTTATTTTATATTGGAGTATAATTGATTTATAATGTGTTAATTTCAGGTGTACAGCTAAGTGATTCAGTTATACATATATCCATTCTTTTTCAGATTCTTCTCCCATGTAGGTTATTAGAGTGTATTGAGTAGAGTTTGCTGTGCTATACAGTAGGTCCTTGTTGATTATCTATTTTATATATAGTAGTGTGTATATGTTAATCCTAGATTCATAATTTATCCCTCCCCTTCCCATGTTTCCCTTTGTTAACCATAAGTTTGTTTCTGAAGTCTGTGAGTCTGTTTCTGTTTTGTAAATAAGTTCATTTGTATCTTTTGTTTTTTTAGATTCCACATATTAGTGATATCATATGATATTTGTCTTTCTCTGTCTGACTTCACTCAGTATGGTAATCTCTAGGTCCATCCATGTTGCTGTAAATGGCATTATTTCATTCTTTTTTATGGCTGAGTAATATTCCATTGTATATATGTACCACATCTTCTTTATCCATTCCTCTGTAGGTGGACATTTAGGTTGCTTCCATGTCTTGGCTATTGTAAATAGTGCTGCTATAAACTTTGGGGTGCATGTATCTTTTTGAATTATTGTTTTCTCTGGATATATACCCAGGAGTGGAATTGCTAGATCATATGGTAGTTCTATTTTTAGTTTTTTAAAGAACCTCCATACTGTTCTCCACAGTGGTTGTACCAATTTACATTCCCACCAACAGTGCAGGAGGGTCCCCTTTTCTCTACACCCTCTGTAGCATTTATTGTTTGTAGACTTTTTGATGATGGCCATTCTGACGGGTGTGAAGTGATACCTCATTGTAGTTTTGATTCGAGTTTCTCTAATAATTAACCATGTTGAACATTTTTTTATGTGATTTTTGGCCACCTGTATGTCTTTGTTGAAGAAACGTCTATTTAGATCTTCTGCCCATTTTTTGATTGGGTTGTTTCTTTGAATAGAGCTGCATGAGCTGTTTGTATATTTTGGAGATTAATCCCTTGTTGGTGGCTTTGTTTGCAAATATTTTCTCCCATTCTGTGGGTTGTCTTTTTGTTTATCGTTTCCTTTGCTGTGCAAAACCTTGTAAGTTAGGTTAGGCCCCGTTTGATTATTTTTAGTTTTATTTTCGTTACTCTAGGAGGTGGATCCAAAAAGATATTGATGTGATTTATGTCAAAGAGTGTTCTATGTTTTCCCATAATAGTTTTATAGTATCTGACCTTACATTTAGGTCTTTAATGCTTTTTGAGTTTATTTTTATGTATAGTATTAGAGAATGCTCTAATTTCATTCTTTTACATGTAGCTGTCTAGTTTTCCCAGCAAAATTTATTGAAGAGACTGTCTTTTCTACATTGTATATTTTTGCCTTCTTTGTTATAGATTAATTGACCATAGGTGCATGGGTTTATTTCTGGGCTTTCTATCTTGTTCCGTTGATCTATATTTCTGTTTTTGTGCCAGTACCATACTGTTTTTATTACTGTAGGTTTGTCATATAGGTTGGAGTCAGGGAGTCTGATTCCTTCAGCTGCATTTTTATTTTCTCAGGATTGCTTTAACTATTTGGGGTCTTTTGTGTTTCCATATAAATTTTAAGATTTTTTGTTCTACTTCTGTGAAAAATGCTCTTGGTAATTTGGTAGAGATTGCACTGAATCTGTAGATTGCCTTGGGTAGTATGGTCATTTTAACAATGTTAATTCTTCCAATCCAAGAACATGGTATATCTTTCCATCTGTTTGTTTCATCTTCGAGTTCTTTCATCAACATATTCTAGTTTTCAGAGTACATGTCTTTTGCCTCCTTAGGTAGGTTTATTCCTAGGTATTTTATTCTTTTTGATGTGATGGTAAATGGGAATGTTTCCTTGATTTCTCTTTCTGATCTTTCATTGTTAGTGTATAGAAATGCAACAGATTTCTGAGTATTAATTTTGTATCCTGCAACTTTACCAAATTCATTGATGAGCTCTAGTAGTTTTCTGGTAGCATCTTTAGGATTTTCTATGTATAGAATCATGTCATCTGCAAACAGTGACAGTTTTACTTCTTCTTTTCCAGTTTGGATTCCTTTTATTTCTTTTTCTTCTCTGATTGCCATAGCTAGGACTTTCAAAACTATATTGAATGATAGTGGCGAGAGTGGACATCCTTGTCTTGCCTGGTCTTAGAAGAAATGTTTTCAGTTTTTCACCATTGAGAATGATGTTTGCTACGGGTTTGTCATATATGGCTTTTATTATGTTGAGGTAGGTTGCCTCTATGCCCACTTTCTGGAGAGTTTGTTTTATCATAAATTGGTGTTGAATTTTGTCAAAAGCATTTTCTGCATCTGTTGAGATGATCATGTGGTTTTTATTCTTCAGTTTGTTAATATGGTGTATCACACTGATTGATTTGCAGATATTGAAAAATCCTTCTATCCCTGGGATATTTCCCACTTGATCATGGTGTATGATCCTTTTAATGTGTTGTTGGATTCAGTTTGCTAGTATTTTGTTGAGGATTTTTGCATTTATGTTCATCAGTGGTAAATGGCCTGTAATTTTCTTTTTTTGTGGTGTCTTTTTCTGGTTTTCATATCAGGGTGGTCTCATAGAATGAGTTTGGGAGTGTTCCTTCCTCTACAATTTTTTGAAATAGTTTCAGAAGGGTTGGTGTTTTCTCTTCTCTAAATATTTGATAGAATTCGGCTGTAAAACCATCTGGTCCTGGACTTTTTTTTGTTGGAAGTTTTTGAATCACAGTTTCAATTTCAGTACTTTTGATTGGTTTGTTCGTATTTTGTATTTCTTCCTGGTCCAGTCTTGGAAAGTTGTACCTTTCTAAAAAAAAATGTCCATTTTTTCTAGGTTTTCCATTTTATTGGCATATATTTGCTTGCAGTAGTCTCTTACAATCCTTTGTATTTCTGTGGTGTCAGTTGTTAATTTTTCCTTTTTCATTTCTAATTTTATTGATTTGAGCCCTCTCTCTTTTTTCTTGATGGATCTGGCTAAAGGTTTATCATTTCAGAGAACCAGCTTTTAGTTTCATGATCTTTCCTTTAAAAAAATTTTTCCCACATGTCTTTTACACACTGCCTGTTTTCCCCCCATTTTTTCCCTCTGTGCTTCAGTTTGAGTATTTCTATGGATATTTCCTCAAGTTTTCTTACATTGTGTTTTGAAGTTCTCTAATTTCCATTTGCTTTTCTGTTGAAATTTCCATCTCTTCATTCTGTTATTTTTGCTTCTAATTTCTCTAACATTTTAATTTAAATTATTTTAAAGTCCTTTTTAAAAAACTCCAATATCTGGCTCATCTGTGGAAATATTTTTTAAACTTGATTATTTGATATAAATTTGCCCCTTTTCACATGTCTAATAATTTTGTTGTATGCCAGACATTATATATAAAGGAACTTTAGAAACTCTAGATGATGTTTTCTTTTTCCAAATAGATTCCCTTTTCCTTGTCATATAGGTGAGATGGAATTTCAATTCATTTAATTCTTTCTACTTACTTAATTCTCTGACGTCTTAATTTTTTTTTCTTTGCTGTAGTGGGAATGTGGTCTGACATAATTTACTGCACTCTACTGAGAACCAAAGTCTCATTTAGGCCCCACCTGGATTTTTTTAAGCTTAAGCCTAGGTAACTGTCCTTATACTTTCTATGGCACAGTGACTGGTATCACTAAATATATGGTGACTAAGATTTTGATTTGTGAATTATATAAAAATACAGATGGCAGTTGAGAACATGTGAGTTGATTAGTTTTGTAATAGAGGAATGTTAATTCAGGATATATTTGTTGGATACATAATGAGTGTCAGTCATTCTACAAAGCACTGGGAATTAAAGGTGACTAAGACAAAAATATCTGTACTCAAAAGCTTAGTAGTCTTAAGGGATGGGGGAAAGACAAGCACATAGATTAGAAGCTATAATACAGTTATTGCAAGGGTGTCAGGAGATCTTCCCAGAGCTAGCAGCCCTTAAACTGATTTGTAGGGAACAAGTAAGAGTTTCCTGGATTGTGTTGGGTAAGAGTATCCTAGTTTTGAAGGAACAACACTTATGAAATGGTGGTTTGGGAGCCTTTCTTCAAGGTCCTTGTGACTAGAATTCATTTTGGAGGAGGAGATAAGGTAGAAAGACATGTAGGAACCAGAACCAAGTAGATCCTACCTTTTAATGATGAATGAGTGCGCATCTGTGTGTGTGTGTGTGTGTGTGTGTGTGTGCGTGCCTCAAGTGTCTGGCATTGTATACAAAGTTATGTTTAGGTATGTCTAATTTTCTCAGAAAGAACCAGAAACATTTATTAGCTACTTAAAGAGGTCTTTGACCTCCAAAAACGTTAAGAGCTAGTTCATGTGTAATTATATAGCCACTGAAAAATTTAATGCTTGAAAGATACATATTTTTAGAAAGTATACTCAAGTAGCAGCAAGGAGGATTGAGTGGGAAGAGGATAAACTGGAAGTAGGTAGACCACTTATGAGATTATTGCAAGAGGTCATATCAAAGATGGGGACCTGAGTCAGATTAGAGAAAATGGGGAGAATTTCATGGCTTTGAAAGTGATTTTAAGACATAGAATTGACTTGATTTGGTGGCAAATTTGATGTGGTGGGTGGGCAAGAAGTTAGTGCTATTTTCCAGAGTAATTTAATTGGAATTGTTAGGGTGGATTCCAGATTGCACTGTATATATTTGAAGGTAGACTACCTAAAAAAAACTTGTTTGTAAAGTTAATGAGAGAGTACAGTAGCTGGGTCAGGGGTATGGGTGGGTAGGTAGTTAATTTGGATGTTAGAATGCTTTAAATATGTTTATATACCAAGGTCAAGGAGACAATAGGAAGAGGAATGATGGAATGAGGGAGTGTTAATTGATGGAACAAGATCTCAGAGGTGACAGAAGGAAATGGGACCAAAATCATGGTTGAAGAAATTAACAATAGATAGATGGGTGATAGATACTGAAGGAAGGAGAGGATCTACTATCTATCCCTCTATCTACTATCTATCCCTCTATCTACTATCTATCCCTCTATCTACTATCTATCCCTCTATCTACTGGTAATGATGATAAGAAATGTAAGACAAGGAGTGGATATAAAACTGGGAAATTCTACTTAATTTTCAACTTTTTATACAGAGAAGATAATCTGATAATGAAAAAGATAGAGATCATGGGGTTTAGAGAAAATAGTAAATTTATTCATTTTTAAAACATTTATCAACAGCCAGACACTGTATTAAAAGCTGAGATACAAAAATGAGTAAGAAAGTTGCTTCAAGGGGTTCATAGTAGGTGATGAGGGAGAAGTTACTTAATCCTAACAGATAATTATAGTAAATAAGGAAAGTGCTAAAATAGAGATATACCTTTCATATTATGCAAGCATGGGGGAGGGACAGCCAAACTAGCCCAGAGTGGTGGTGGAGTTACTGCAATGGAAGAAGTGAAGCTTTAGCTAAGTCTTAATAGAAGAGTAGGAATTAGGGAAGAAAATGGCATTCTTAGTCAATGCCCCTTGTAAGAGCTGGAAAGATGAAGCAACATAATTTTGAGAGGAATTCCAAGCCATGAAATGAAAGGAGTGGTTAGAGAAGTAAGTGCATAGGGAGACAGTGTCAGTTGAACTAAACAGAGATTTTAGTTGATGTGGCTGTTTTATGATCTGGAGGAAATTTCTTATCTCCTCAAGAACCACTAAGAGTTCATGGACCAGCTTTGGTCCATGGCCCATTCTTTGGATAGCACTGATCTGGGGAGTATGTTGCATTAAGGAAGGCTAAGAGGAGAGATACTGGAATGTCTTCACACATGTACTCAGAGAGATGAAAAGTTCTCGGGAAAGAGAAGTTTAATGTTAGAGCAAGGTCCAGAGGAGGCTGGTGAGGAATAGGACTGGGGAGCAGGTTGTGGGATTCAAGAACATTTGGAATTGCTACTGTGGCAAGTAAGAATGTAAGGGACCTAGAGTGCTAGGAGCAGTGGTGTCATGTTTAAATTGGGTCAAGAATGGTGCTCTGAGGATGAGTGTGATAGAGACACAAGTAGGCCAAGAGTATGAGAAAAAAAGGGTATTGATAAAAAAGAAGAAATGGGTTCTGGTAACTGGGATGGAAGTGAAATTAAGGAGGAAACTGAAAATTGTGAGAAATGTGAGAAACAAGGGACTGGAAGTATTAATGATATCTAAGAGCTTATGTAGAAGTAGGGGAAGGATAAAGCTGAGACTAATGGAGGTTTTGGTCAGAGTGAGAAATTAGAATTAAAGATGAACTTCAGAAGTGGAATAATTCTAGGTGATGGCAAATGTGGTCACAACAGTGAGTTGCTGAAGGGGACTAGAGACAGTCACCTAAGTTCAGGAGCCAACGAAAGCTTCTACATGGGTGTTAAAGTCACCAAGATGATGGTAGAATATGGAGTAAAAGGAAAGATGTAGGTCAGATTAACAGGGGAAGTAAATGGTGGTTTTCATTGGGAAAGTGGCTAATCAGAATCATCTGGGAAGATTTTTAAACTATACAAATTTGATCCCAAAGCTAAGGCTGTTACTGGGTTTAATAGAACCCACTGGCATGGAGAGTGGTGGATTCAGATAAGTCTGAATCTTAAAAAGGAAGAGAGCTTTTTCTCCATTCTGAAATTGGTATTGGGGAATGCCCATCTCTCTTCTCCTGACACCTATCACTCCCTGTTCTTTTCATTATAGGGGATCAGAGAATGGTTAGTGGGCACTAGAGAAGGCTAGCCAAGTAAATGCTTTCCTCAGAAGTTCAGATTTTAATGGAAAGCAAGGGGAAGCAATAGGGTGAAGGAGTGTCCAGTAATGAGGTTGAGGAGATTTGTTTACAATTGGAACATTAGATTATAAGGCTGCAGAGGCATTATTTTACATCAAACTTGATATAATAAATTTAAAGGACCTAGTAAGACATTGGGCGAATCGCCTTTCATCTTGCTCCCAGGGGACATAATTTATATTTAAGAACTTGTAGCCTAATTTGTGTTTTTCTATGTTTTAAAGTGCTTTCTTTTAAGGGATTACAAATTATAATTTGAGAATATCATCTGTGGCAAACATTTCATATTTTAGTGTTGAATATGATTGATTTAAGAAATTGTTTTTTTAGCTTATCCTTTCAGAATGCAAATATGCTAAAAGGTGAAGTATGTTGGCTATGGATAATGATCTTATTTAAAACTTTTATGTATGTTCTTACACTTTCATTTTTGTTCTAAAATTAAGAAAAAAAACCTTCATACTGCTAAAATATTTTCTTTGTTTTTGATAAAGACATAAAATGACAACACATACAGTTATTTTTTTAGATTGCAACAGCTGTGAAAAAGTTCAGTGTCCTGAATCCACTTTTGATTTTTAGTGGTGACTGCTTAAATCCTTGAGTTTTAAGTACAGTGATGAAAGGAAAGCATATGATTCATATTTTAAGTGAATTGGGAGTACATTTTGGGGTATTTGTGAGCTATACTTTTTACTCTTATTTGAAATTTATAAAGTAATATATATATTACTTTTAGATTATTTGATGTAAGAGGAGTTGAATAATCTGTTTATCAGCCTAGAGGTAGGCACCAAGACAGAGCATTTGGGAGCTGATTAACAGGATTGTTCAATGAATCTGAAAATTTGTAATCAAACCTAGGTTTGATTTTATGTGGCAAGATTTTATTCGTGCCTATACAAAAGTGAGAAGTATTATCAGAGTAGTTAAGATCAGAGGCTTTGGTGTTAGCTGGACCTGGATCTGAATCCTAGTTTCACCATTCTCTATTTAAGTAATCTTGGGAAAAAAGTGACTAATTTGTCAAAGACTCAGTTTTATCAGATGTAAAATAAGCAGAATATGGTACCTCCTTCACAGGGTATTTGTATGAATTAAACAATGCAACAGATATAAAGTGAAAGGTAAAATAGTAAGCACTCAGTTTCTTTTTAACTGTTTTTATTGGTGAACAAATAAAAGGTAAGGAAAAAAAAGGATATTTGAATTCTTGGTGAAATGTGTGGGATTTTGATGAGAAGATAATGGCCTGGGCATTATTTCTCTATACTGAAGAGATTATTAGGGGATTTAGATGGAGGGTGACATTAGTAGGGATCAATTTGTCTCCATGCATCCATCCCATTTTAGGGATTTATAATGGTTAATAGTGGTCATAGGTGGATGGTACAGGAAGTTTTTACTTTTTATTTTTTTCTGTGAGCTTTTCTAAATTTTATGCAATAAACCAATGGGCTTATTGATTTCTGTTGTATAATGATTTGTTGCTATTGTTTCATCATGGTATAGTTTCACTTTAAAAAACCTCACAATACCTTGTGAACATTTCCCCATGTTATGAAATCATCGTTTTTTATTGTAAAATATACATAAGATAAAATTGATCATTTTAACTATTTTTAAGTTTCAGTACATTAAATACATTCACATTGTAGTACATGAAATCATCTTTTATAACATTAATTTTAATGGTTGCATGGTATTCCTTTCAATGGATGATGCTTTATTTAATCTATTAGATATTTAAGCTTCTGATTTTTTGCTTTTACAATAAAACTGGACATTAAAAGAGGTTTGAAGAGGCTGATCTGGGGAATCAAAAGGATGTTAGATATTTTAGATATTTGGGGATTTCTATTGTAAGAGCAGGTAGGATGGCAAGGGCAAATAGTTATAGAAGGAAGTGATGACATATCATCCTACCATTTGTTCCATCCTTCCCAGCTCCAAATGGACTTTTTTTCTTTGGGTGACAGAGAAGATACTGAATGAAGAGAAAGAGGCAGAAATCAATCCTGGAATTTAATTGCCCTTTTTTCACTTTAAACTACTTGCAGTTTGTTGTGTCTGTCACAGGCTAAGGGATATTTCTAAATTCATTACCATGTGGATTTAGAAGTTGGAATTTAGAAATGTTCCACATTTAAATTTAGCATATATTTAGTTACTAATTTTAGTCCAAACATTGAATTGGACCATATGTACTGACTTTGTTCTACTTACCTATATTGGAAAGAAGGGAACTGTCAGTGTTGAAAACTGAGTGTACTAGCAGCATAGTCTGAGCTCTGCAGTGTTTGACTCCTCTTTCTGAGGAATGTGTCGATTTGCTGTAAGTGATATTATTTTCAGTTTGTTTGACATTCTGTTTATACCATAAATCTATATTTGATTGATTTCAATTTTCTAATAGGCCTTTTTGGGGTGGGTTCTATTATAAGAAGGTAAGAACAGATAGTAAATCCCTGTTGGTTATATTCAACTTATCAATTTTGTTATATAGGATTTTTGTTTTGACTTTAAATTATTTTTAGTGAATTTAATGCAATTTGATGAGTATAGAAATGTACCAAGAAAAAGCTCAGAATTCTATCATTTTTAGGTTAATATTTTATGATATTTCTTTGCAGTTTATGTGCATTTTTCATGTAGTTGAGAATATACTGTAATTGTATAATTTCACGTAACTTTTTCTTAAACATTATATCAAGCATTTCTCCACGCATATCAGTTCCATCCTGGCAGAAAATAGATGACACACCCACATGGGTAATCTGAAGAGAGTTTAATAAGAGGACTGTTTTAAAAGATGTGGGAAGAGGGAAGGAAACTGTAAGCAAAGGATAATATAGTATTGAGCATTTAAAATGTGGCTAGTCCAAATTCAGGTGTGCTGTAAGTTTAATATACATATTGGAATTCTAAGACTTACTATGAAAATAGAATGTAAAATACTTTTATTAATCATTTTTATGTTGATTATGTGGTGAAATGATGTTTTGGATATATTGTGTTAAATAAGATGTATTAAATTAATTATATCTGTTTCTTTTAAAACTGTGGTTAGTAGAAAAATGATAATGCAATCAATGTATATAATTTTATTTCTATTAGAAAATACTAGTATGGAGTATAGTATAAAGAGGTATCTCTAAGCCTGAAAAGGCCACAGAGGATTCTGTGGAAAGATCAGCTGATAGAAATCATACCCTTCAGTAGAGGTTTGCAGCCAATTTACAATGACCCAGAAAGAACCAAGTCGGAAGGAAGCCAGTAGGCATGAGAGCCAGTGGGTGCAGTCCGTAGAGGTTGGCCTACCTGAACCCACAGTAGGCTAGAAAAAGAGAGAGAATCTGGAGGAGTCAATTGAAGATATGCAGCGTACCATCTCATCAAAACACTTTGCAAATACAGTTTTGCAAAGGATTTCACTTCGTGTATTATATTGTACTGTGAGTGTTGGGATAAGTTATACTGTAATCTGATTATGGGAATTATTTAGGATAGATAGTTTCATTCAAAATATATTGAAAGATAAACTGAGTTTTCAGTTTGAACAGCCATCAAGCCGTTCACTGATAAGAGTTTTCTAAAGTGTACTCCAGATTTTTTAAATTGATAGAATTTTGACATTGCCTATTTTATTCCCATACCTAAAAGAACATTTTCTTTAAGAGTAATTTTTTTTTCCTATATATAAACGGATAGGGAGGCACACAACCTCGATTTTGTTGGGTTGCATTTCTTTAATTTGTTTCTGTTTATTCCTTTAATTCTGGGATTAATTGATAGCTTATTCATTTTAATGGAACTTGATCCTAAGATGATGAATATTACACTTTGAAATGGTACAGCATTTAAAAATGTAATTTTGTTTATTAAAAGCACACATAAAACACTTGGTAAAATTTTGATAAATAGAAGACTTAAAAGCCCTTCTGGGACCTTTTATTTCACTTATCTAAACAAGAATTGAATGTCTATTTGACACGGTATGAACTACATTATGATTTTGACCTCAAGAAGAATACACTAGCACGATCAAAATCCTTTAACTTTGTTCTCAAGTGGTTTGAGCTATGCCCTTACAAAATATTGTTTGCTTTGTATTCTTATCATAGACATTAAAATATAAACATCTGTTCAGTTCTAAAATCTAACACACATTCAAAATTAGTGGATCAACATTACTTTTGTAGTAAATATTTCAGAATTAAAAGTTTCAGTGGATGATTATTCTGATCGTTGATATGTGTATAGAGACAAGACTCAGCTATAGGTCCTTTTAGGTTTGGTAATAGTTCCGAAAATGATCTGAGACTAAATAGTGATAATCCAGGTTCTCTGAAACAAACTGTTCCCTTGGAAATCTCAATTAGTGTTTTCATAAGATATTACTACTTTTATTAACTTTTAATGTAATTAACACTTTTCATGTAGGTAATATACTCATATATTCAGTAACCAAAAATATTAATTATAGAGTAAAATATTTCCTATGCTTGGCCCCTTCCGCACAGTTCTGACTCTCCTCAGGTAAACTTTCTTCTTAGTTTCTTAAGTTTCTTTCCAGAATTTCTTTATATATAAACCAATATGAATATAAATGCTTATTTTGTCACAAAGGGAACATGTTATACATACTGTTGCCATTTTTTCTTGCGTACTTGCCATCTGTTTCCTACATTTTTAATATGCCTGCTTTGTGGACTTCTTTACTTCCTTTTATTTATTTTTTTAATTCTTGGAGGAACATTTTGTCAAAAATTTAATCTGTGCTGTGGGATGATTCTCCCGACTATCGAACTTTGGTAAATGTCGCTGCTCTTCCTTTTACCACTGTTGTGCCAGGTAGGATTCTGTGCAAGCTGATGATGGGAAATTGTAGTTGGGGTTGTTCCCATGGCCTGTGGGTTCCCAGGGAACTGAATTTCTCATTCTCTGGGGAAGTAAAATCCTTTACCTTAGCAAGTATCAATGGGTGAAATGACACAGTGTGTTCTATCTGCTTCTGTGTCAGCTTTTCCCAAAGAGTTGGTCATTGGTCTCTGCCTTTTTTTAGTCCAGCTGGGTATGGTTCTGGCTTTTAATGAAAGTGACGAGGCATTAAGGGATGAGCTGCCCAGGTGCATTCAAAGTGATCACTGAGTCTGGCGACCCAGGCAACAGTGAACTGCCCATCCTTTAAAAATATATAGCGAAATTCATTGATAAGTTCTAGTAGTTTTCTGGTGGCATCTTTAGGATTTTCTATGTATAGTATCATGTCATCTGCACAAGGTGACAGTTTTACTTCTTCCTTGCCAATTTGGATTCCTTTGATTCCTTTTTCTAATTTGATTGCTGTGGCTAGGACTTCCAAAACTATGTTGAAGAAAAGGGGGGAGAGTGGGCATCCTTGTTTTGTTCCTGATCTTAGAGGAAATGCTTTCAGCTTTTCACCATTGAGTTTGATGTTGGCTGAGTTTGTCATATCTAGGCTTTATTATGTTGAGGTATGTTCCCTCTGTGCCCACTTTCTGGAGAATTTTTATCATAAATGGATGTTGAATTTTATCAAAAGCTTTTTCTGCATCTATTTATATTATCATACGGTTCTTATTCTTCAATTTGTTAATATGGTGTATCACATTGATTAATTTGCATATATTGAAGAATCCTTGCATCCCTGGGATAAATCCCACTTGATCATGGTGTATGATCCTTTTAATGTATTGTTTGATTCAGTCTGCTAGCATTTTGTTGAGGATTTTTGCATCCATGTTCATTCAGCAATATTGACCTAGATACAAAATTAATATACAGAAATCTGTTGCATTTCTATACACTAACAACATATTATCAGAAATAAAAAGTAAGGAAATGATCTCATTTACCATCACGTCAAAAAGAATAAAATACCTAGGAATAAACCTACCTAAGGAGGCAAAAGACATGTACTCTGAAAAGTATAAGATGTTGATGAAAGAACTCGAAGATGAAACAAACAGATGGAAAGATATACTGTGTTCTTGGATTGGAAGGATCAATGTTGTTAAAATGACCATACTACTCAGGGCAATCTATAGATTCAATGCAATCCCTATCAAATTATGAATGGTATTTTTCACAGAACTAGAACCAAAATTTTTTAATTTGTATGGAAGCACAAAAGACCCCAGATAGCCATAACAATCTTGAGAAAGAAGAATGGAGCTGGAGGCATCAAGCTCCCTGACTTCAGACTATACTACAAAGCTACAGTAATGAAAACAGTATGGTAGTGGCACAAAAAACAGACACATAGATCAATGGAAGAGGATAGAAAACAAAGAAGTAAACCTACACTTGTATGGTCAATTAATCTACAGCAAAGGAGGCAAAAATATACAATGGAGAAAAGACAGTCTCTTGAATAAGTGATGTTTGGAAAATTGCACAGCTACATGTAAAAGAATGAAATTAGAACATTGTCTAATCCCATACACAAAAATAAACTCAAAATGCATTAAAGACCTAAATGTAAGTCTGGACACTATAAAACTCTTAGAGGAAAACATAGGCAGAGCACTCTTTGACATAAATTGCATCAAGCTCTTTTATGATCCACCTCCTAGAATAATGAAAATAAAAACAAAAATAAACAAATGAGATCTAAGTAAACTTAAAAGCTTTTGCACAGCAAAGGAAAGCATAAACAAAACAAAAAGACAACCCTCAGAATGGGAGAAAATATTTGCAAATGAAGCAACTGACAAGGGATTAATCTCTAAAATATACAAACAGCTCATGCAGCTCAATATCAAAAAAACAATAACCCAATCAAAAAATGGACAGAAGATCTAAATAAACATTTTTCCAAAGAAGACATACAGATAGTGAAAAAGCACATGAAAAGATGCTCAACCGCACTAATTATTAGAGAAATGCAAATCAAAACCACCATGAGGTATAACCTTACACTGGTCAGAATGGCCATTATCAAAAAAATCTACAAACAATAAATACTAGAGAGGGTGTGGAGAAAAGGGAACCCTCCTACACTGTTGGTGGGAATGTAAGTTGGTACAACCACAATGGAGAACAGTATGGAGGTTCCTTAAAAAACTAAAAATAGAACTACCATATGACCCAGCAATCCCATTCCTGGGCATATACTGGGAAAAAAACATAATTTGAAAAGTTACATGCACCCCAGTGTTCATTGCAGCACTATTTACAATAGCCAGGACATGGAAGCAACCTAAGTGACTATCAACAGAGGTACGGATAAAGAAGATGTGGTACATATATAGAATGGAATATTACTAAGCCATAAAAAAGAACAAAATAATGCCATCTGCAGCAACATGGATGGACCTAGAGATTGTCATACTGAGTGAAGTAAGTCAGACAGAGAAAGACAAATATAATATGATACCTCTTGTAGGTGGAATCTAAAAAAAAGGGTAAAAATGAACTTATTTACAAAACAGAAGTAGAGTCACAGATATAGAAAACAAACTTATGGTTACCAGGGGATAATGGGAGGAGGATAAATTGGGAGATTGGGATTGACATATACACACTACTATATATAAAGTAGATAACTAATAAGAACCTGCTGTATAGCAGAGGGAACTGTACTCAATACTCTGTAATGGCCTATATGGGAAAAAAATCTAAAACAAAAAAAAGTGGATATATGTGTATGTATAACTGACTCACTTTGCTGTACACCTGAAACTAACACAACATTGTAAATCAACTATACTCCAATAAAAATTTTTTAAAAATGGATTAAAGACCTAAATATAAGACTGGATACTATAAAACTCCTGGAGGAAAACATAGGCAGAACACTCTTTGAAATAAATCCCAGCCAAATTTCTTTGGCTCTGTCTCCTAGAGTAATGGTAACAAAAGCAAAAAAAACAAATGGGACTTAATTAAACTTAAAAGCTTTTCCACAGCAAAGAAAACCATAAACAAAATGAAAAGACAACCTCCGGACTGGGAGAAAATATTTGCAAACGATGTGACAAACAAGAGCTTAATTTCCAAAATATACAAACACATCATGTAGCTCAATATCAAAAAAACAAACAACCTGGTCAGAAAATGGGCAGAAGACCTAAATAGACATTTCTCCAAAGAAGACATCCAGATGGCCAACAGGCACAACATTACTAATTGTTAGAGAAATGCAAATCAAAACTACCATGAGGTTCCACCTCACACTGGTCAAAATGACCATCATGAAAAAGTCTACAAATGATGAATGCTGGCAGGGGTGTGGAGAAAAGGGAGCCCTCCTGCACTGTTGGTGGGAATGTAAATTGGTACAGCCACTATGGAGAACAGTATGGAGGTTCCTTAAAAAAACTTAAAATAGAGTTACCATATGATCAAGCAATCCCGCTCCTGGGCATATATCCAGAAAACACGAAAACAGAGAAAGACAAATATCATATGATATCACTTATGTGGTATCTAAAAAATGATACAAATGAAACTTATTTACAAAACAGAAATAGACTCACAACATAGAAAACAAAATTATGGTTACCAAAGGGGAAGAGGGAGAAGTGATAAATTAGGAGTTTGGGATTAACAGATACACACTACTATATATAAAATAAACCAGGTCCTATTGCATAGCACAGGGAATTGTATTCAGTATCTTGTAATAGCCTATAATGGAAAAGAATCTTAAAAAGAACCTTATAAATGTTTAACTGAATCACTTTGCTGTATACCGGAAACACTTTAAATCAAGTATACTTCAGTAAAAGAATTATAGAAAAATATATAGCTAAAAGTCACACTCTTAAATTCTAAACATAGCATTAATATCTGAATTCAAATTTGAGATAGTTAACTTCATATCTAAACTATAGTCTTTAGCTACTTTTAGAAAAAATCTGATATACAAATAAAACATAAATCATGTTACAAAGCATTTTCTTAGGAGCATGAGGATCTTGAAAGAGGATTGTATTTAAAGGAACTGGCACATTTTGGGAGTAGGGTAAATTTTAGTATTGAAAGAATGCATAATTTAACTTATATAGAGTCACTTAAACATTAGTAGAATTTTTATTTCTTTTTCCTTTTGTGCAAGGAATAGAATTAACATTTCCCAAAATATTTTTTAAAAATTTAAAAAATATTTTTACCAGAAGATGTTCTGCATAAAAAATTTCCATTTTCAAATGATTTTGCAAAACACTTAATATATCCCTCGTTTGGAGATTTGAACTGTATATTATAGTATATTAAAGATAAAAGAAGTTGATGAGTAAAAAAGCACTTTGACTTAACCCATTGTTTTCTAAACTTGATTGAAAAATTATGTAGGATCTATCAATATCCTGAAGAACTAATACAGTTAGTTCTAATACAGAATACAGTTTAGTAAATACTGGCCCAGAAGATAGTCAGATGTCCTTTTATTCTACTTCTACCTACCTGGAAATTTTCTTTATTCAGCTGTGGATACCTTCCTTGCTATACGGATCCTGAGTTATAAGATCAAGGGAAAACTAACCTTTAAACTTGGTATGCTCTTTTCAAGGTCATCAGTGACTCTTTGATACTAAAGCCAGTGGTCATTTTTCAGTCAGCCCCATTTGACAGAGATGATCACTCCTTTCTCCATAAAACCCTTTCTTCACTTAGTTTTCAGAATACCACATTCTCCTGGTTTACTTCCAATCACACTGGCTGGAATTGGAACGTGGAATATTCTCTATCTCTTTTGCTGGTCGCTCCTCATCTCTCCAACCTCTTCTTGTTGGGCCATTCTAAGAATCAGTTCTTGTTCTTCTTCTCTATATTTGTTCCCTTAGTGATCTCATCCAAATTTCTGGCTTCAAATCCTGTTTGAATTTGTTTGCTGACTCAAAAATCATATATTCAACCTAGACTCTTCCCCCCAAATCCACATCTGATTAAGTGCTTAATTGACATCTGGTCTTCAATGTTGAACAAGTCCAAAATTAATTCCTGATTCCCCAACGAAACATTCTTCCCTGCACTTGTACCCTTCTTAGTTAATACAATTTGATCTTCATCCTCTCAGTTGCTCAGGTCAAAAACTTTAGGAGTCATTATTGACTTCTTTCTCTTACACCTTCAAATCAGTCTGCCAGCAGATCTATATTGGCTGTGCCCTCCAAAATATCCAGAACCTGTCTGCTCTCTGTCACCTCCCCTCCATCACCTGGCTCCAAGCACCTTCATGTCTTTTCTGGATAATTACAATACCTTCTTAAATGGTTTCCCTCCTTCTGCTCTTGCCCTCCTAAAGTCCATTCCCACCAGGGAAATCTTTGAAAATGTCAGACAATATCATTTTTCTATCCAATACTTACAGTGTTTCCTTAACTTATTTAAAGTCAAAGTCTTCTGTGGCCAACCAGACCCTATCTGATCTAGCTCCCCATTACATCTTTGGTTTCATCTACTTTTGCTTTGTCACTCACTCTGTTGTAGCTATTCAATAGACATTTTTCTATTCCTCAATAACACCAGGTATATTCTCCACTTGAGGTCTCTGCTTTTGATATTTCCTCTGCCTGGGAAATTCTTCTCCCAGATACTCACATGGATGGCTCTCATTGCTTAAATGTCACCTCAGAGTGGCCTCCTTTGAGGATTCTCTTAAATTATACCCTCTACCTTGGCATTCTATCTGCCTTTCCTGTTTTACTTTTTTTCATAGCACTTATTAACTTATAATAGAGGATATATTTTACCTAATTTATTTATTGTCTGTCTCCTATCATTCCATGAGGGTAGGGATTTTTGTCTGAGTTGTACCTGCTATTCATCTAAGACTAAGAGTAGTGCCTGGCACTTACAAGTTTCTCAACAATATTTATTGAGCATATGAATGAAGGTATTCATTTGCATGGTCTTCATTGTTTTTAAGGTCATCAGATTCCCCTAAGTTGTTAAATAAGTCATGCAGTGTTAATATTGTAGTTTCAATAATTATGCTATAGTAATAGAGGGGGAAATGGCATGTCATTGTTTTCTAAGTTAGATTACTCAAATTTATAATCAATGCAATTGTGTTGTTTATGGCAAATTACCAGACTCTCATGTATCTTTATTGTCATAACTTTTTTATTTTTATTAATTTTTTAAAATTGTATTTAGTTATTTACTTATTCATTTATTTTTGGCTGCGTTGAGTCTTCGTTGCTGCATGCGGGCTTTCTCTAGTTGTGGTGAGCAGGGGCCACCCTTCGTTGTGGTGCATAGGCTTCGCATTGCAGTGGCTTCTCTTTGTTGCAGAGCACAGGCTCTAGGTGAGCAGGCTTCAGTAGTTGTGGCACGCAGGCTCAGTAGTTGTGACTCACGGGCTCTAGAGTGCAGGGTCAGTAGTTGTGGCGCACGGGCTTAGTTGCTCCGCGGCATGTGCCATCTTCCCGGATCAGGGATCAAACCCGTGTCCCCTGCATTGGCAGGCAGATTCTTAACCACTGCACCACCAGGGAAGTCCAAAGTTTTTAATTTTTAAGGAGTCCAATTTTTCTGTTTTGTTGCTTGTACTTTTGTTGTTATATCTAAGAAACCATTGCCTAACTCACAATCACAAAGAGTTATGTCTGTGCTTCTTCCAAGAATTTAAAAAGTAGTTGTAGCTCTTACTTTTGGACTTTGATCCATGTTGAGTGAATTTTTTTGTATGGTGTAATGAAGCAGTCCAACCTTAGTCTTCTGTATGTAGATACCCAGTTGTTGCAGAAATATTTGTTGAAAAGATTGTTTTCCCCCATTTAAATGTCTTGATACCCTATGTTCCATTGCCCTGTATGTCTATCCTTATTGGCAAAACCACACTATCTTGATTACCATAGCTTTGTAGTAAGTTTTGAAAACAGGAAATGAGAATCTTCCAACTTTGTTCTTTTCAAGTGTCTTTTGGCTCTTCTGGGTCCCTTGTATTTCCATATGAATTTAAAAATCATCTTGTCAATTTCTGGGGAACAAAAGGCAGCTGAGATTTTGAGATGGATTGTGTTGAATCTAGGCAGTTTGGGGAGTACTGACATTTTAATATTAAGTCTTTTAACCTATCAACACAGGATGTCTTACCATTTATTTAGTTCTTCAAACAAAGTTTTGTAGTTTGATTATAAATCTTGCACTTTTTTGTTACATTTATTCCTAAATATTCTTTTGGATGCTATTGTGAATGAAATTGTCTTCTTAATTTCATTTTTGCACTGTTCATTGATAACGTATAGAAATACAGTTGGTTTTTTGTATATTGCGTAAATTATGTTTTAACATCAAACCAACCTGATGCTAATGTGGAGAATATACTGAAAGAGAAACTTATGGTAGTATAATTGGCTTTCTTTGTGTACAGTTTATGGTGAAAGAGTGGGAGGCGTAGCAGGAGCAGGATGAATTTTTGGAGTCAAAACTAAAAATGTTTTAAAAATTATTTTATAGTATTTCAGATTTTGCCTTGGTTGACTGGGTTTTAGCCAAATACTAAGGTGTTAGTTTGGTGAGTTTAAGTTGATATTAGGAAGTATGCAGCAGTAAAAAAGAGATGACACATAAATAGAAGTGTTTTCCAGTTCCTTCTTGCAGCATGGCTAATAGGTGTTCTTGGAGAAAAACTAATCTGAAATAGTTGATAGGTGCTGTTATTGCCTGGAGTTGGGCCCACTTAAACAAACATTCTGTCTGTCAGCATTAATTGGTCTGGAGAGGGGAGACTGAGTCAAATACCCAAATCAACCCAGCTTCTGGCATATGGCAGTATTTTATCAGATTTTTCAGTGAATAGCTGTTGGACAGACATTTGCATGTGCCCCGTAATCAAGAGTAATCAAGAACCTGCTACCTACATAAATTCTTATATTCTACAGTGTTAATTACTGATAGGGTTTCAGAAAACTCCTCAGTTATTCAGACTCCGAGTATGTCCTTAGGAAAAACCAGATTTTTCCCACTAAGGGTTAACTTTTTAACACCAGAACTTAAAGTTTTATCATTTTGGATGAAAACTTACTAAAATGTACTATGTACTTTTCTGCTTTCAAATGTATCACTAAAGTTGACACTGTTTAATGACTCAAGCTCATCATCATTAACCTTGATTAATGTGCTGAAGATATTATGTGTAAATGCAGGTATCAGAGATGTAAGCCCTCAAAGGGGAATTCACCTGAGTTGAGAAAGCATACCTACTTGGATTGAGTTTTCTTGAAAAAGTTCCAATTAACAGTTTTTTTTAAATTTAATAGCTTTATTGGTACATAATTCATAAAACATACAATTCACCCATTTCAAGTGTATAATTAAATGGTTTTTAGTATTTCAGAGTTGTGTGAAATCACCATAGGCGCCATAGTCAATTTTAGAACATTTTCATCAACCCAAGAAGAAACCCTGTACCCCCTAGCAGTCACTCCCACTTTCCCCCCAAAACTCAAGCCTACTTTGTTTCTGTATAGATTTGTGTATTCTGGACCTTTCATATAAATGGAGTCATATAATAATGTGGCATTTATAATTGGCTTCTTTCACTCAGCAAATATTTTCAAGATTTGTCCATGTTGTGGCATGCATCGGTACTTCATTCCTTTTTATTGATGATGAATACTCCATTGTGTGTGTATGTGTGTGTGTGTATGCACACAGTTATCCATCAGTTGATGAATATTTGATTATTTCTTCTTTTTGTTGTTTTTAAGCAATGTAAATCATTCATATACAAGTTTTTGTGTGCACCTATGTTTTAATTTTTTTTGGGTATATATCTCTTGGGTATATATTTCTCTTGGGAGTAAATACTCTTTTTCTGGGGGGGGGGGGTTATTTACTTTTTTCTCACAAAGGTGGAATGAGGCACCTACAATCATAAGACAACATAGGCAGTATAACATGGCTGCTTTTCTGTAAAATTAGTAGATGAAAGACTGAAGCTTTTTGTAAGTGGCTTTTCCTCCAGAATTTTACCATCTTTTTTAACTACTGTGGGTTTTTTTTCCACTCATCAGCACCATTTCAGAACATCATCTAAATACTATAATAAGATTGAAAGTCCTGGGTCTTACATGAATGGATCAGTTCTCATCAGGTATCTCTATATTTTGAATAACGCCATTTTCATAGATTGAATTAGTGTGGTAACATGGGGGAGTAGAAAAATGGTAAAAATATTCCTAGTCACTAACAATACCTTGGAGTAAATTCTAGAATTGTGTTCTAAATTAATAGCTTTGATATCCATTGGTAAGCCTATAATTCTGAAAAGATCATTTAGTGATTACAAAAAGAACAAAATCAGTGACCATATCACTTATTAGGTTATCATTTAATATTTTATTTATCAAATATTTGAATGCCTGCTGGGTACTAGACCCCATGATTGGAATTAAAAAATGAATAGGGCATGGTTTATGCCCATGAGGAGCTGACAGCATAGTAGACCATATGTATATATACGTATATATATATATATATATATCTATATCTCTCTCTCTATATATATATATGTATATATATAAATCTGGTAGGAGTTATAATGATGTGATTCTTAAAAAATGGAATAGTAGGAGTATGTATTGCATGTGAGAATATGGTATGAGTTTGAAAAGCCAAGATAGGCCCAACTTGGGAATATGTCTCCTAAATATTTGAGAACTTTACTGTGGGTTAAGGGGAATTGTCATTTGATTTTAAGCAGTGATCTGACTTATATTTTAGAAAAACAATTGGTGACAGTGACAGGGTAGAGAATACCCTGTAGAAGGGATGTGCAGGATGTATGTAAGAGATGTTTCTAAGGTATAATGAGCACCAGGTGCAATTTGATTAGATTTGTATGTAGAGGTGTGGTCAGAAATTGGAATAGATTTGGATGCAGAGATATTGTTAGATATTCTAAATTGCTTTGAGACAAGAAATACAGCTATTTTAGGGCCAAGTAAATCAGTCTTCTAGTTATGGGTTCAGTTGTTCAGCAGAATTTGTTAATAGTCTTGAACTTATTTTACACTCTTCTCTCTTAACATTCATTGCATTTCCTGGATCTGATAATCTGCTCTTTCTTTGCCCATCTATTTATTTCCTCAAAAAAGTCATTTCCTTACCTCCAATTTTATTTATAAGTAGACTAAAAATTATTATCTGATGACTGCATTTGCACATACCCAGCCAAGTCTGTGTCATGCCAGTTGCAAGAGGGAGAGTTGAGTTGAAGACAAACATCTTTATGTCTGGGTAAATCATATTGCCTGTAATCGAGACAAAAAACACTGGAAGAACAGAGTTAAGAGAAAAAAAATAAGGCAATTGTGTATCTCTTGAATTCTATATGGTGAAATGTTCCAAACTTTAAGGATTTTCTTTTATAGGATTCTATAGTCTAGCACAGGGAAAATAGTCAACCTGTTTTAAGCTTGCAGGGACTTGATTTAGTGGCACTTGCCAGACTAGAAGTTGTAAAGCATCAAGAAAACAGATATATTTTTCATCAGAATTATAAAGCTGTTGAGGGGATAGTCTGTGTTGAATTGTTCTTACAACATAAGTTAGGTCATATCACTTCTCTGCCCCAAACTCGCCAGTGTTTTCCCACCTCATTCAGAGTAAAAGCAGATCTTTACACACAAGGCCCTACATGCTCTGTTCCCTGTTACTTTTCTGATTTCATCTTTTCCTACTCTCCTTCTGATTCTTTTGCTCCAGTCACACTGACCTCTTTGTCAGTGTGATGCCTTGAAAAAGGAATGCCTTTTGCCTCAGGACATTTGCACTTGCTGTATTTCTGCTTAGAAGGCTCTTCTCCAGATATCCACGTGGCTTGTTCTCTCACTTTATACAGGTGTTTACTCAAAAGTTACCTATTCAGCGATGCCTTATCTGGTCACCCTTTGTCAAATGCAACTGTAACATTTCATACCCCCTTCCTCCTCCTTTGCATTTATCACTATCCAACATAAAATTTTATGTATTTATTTCATTACTTATCTGCTCCATTATTGTGGAAACTCTGTGAGGGCAAAGATTTTTATTTCTTTTGTATTCCCAGTTCCTAGAATAATACCTGGTATGCATTAGGTACTCTAAAATTTTTGTGGAAGGAAAGAAGGCAGGGAAGAATGAAAGAAAGAAGGATGGAGGGAGGAAAGAAAAGAGAAAAAAAGGCATAAATTCTTCCGTAATGCCATTAAACTTACTGATAAAATTTTTATCAGCTGTGAAGCTCTCTGCTTTTAATGGTCCATTTCCTTTAAAATGTCAAAGTCCAAAACCTAGAAAGTAACACATGACCTAAATAAACTGAATTTACTCATACATTTTATTTTTTCCTGATTTTTCAACTGTATTTGGACTAGAGGTAAGGCACTGTTTCAGGTTGAATTGCCACCTCATTCATATGTTAAAATCTTAATGCCCAGTACCTCAGAATGTGAGTTTGTTTAGAAATAGGGTTGTTGCTGAGATACTGGGATAGGGTGGGCCAGTCATCCAATATGACTGGTGTCCTTATAAAAAGGGGAAATTGGAACACAGACATGTACATGAGGAGAACATTGTGTGAAGATGGTGGCAGAGATCTACATGCCAAGGAATGCCATGCCAGTGTTTGCCAGAAAACCACCAGAAGCTAGGAGAGAGGCATGGAACAGATTCTCCATCACTGCCTCAGAAGGAATCAACACTGACAACCTTGGCCTTCCAGCCTCTAGAACTGAGACAATAAATTACAGACATACCTTGGAGATATGGTGGGTTCAGTTCCAGACCACCGTAATAAAGCAAATATCACAACTAAAGGAGTCACATAAATTTTTTGGCTTCCCAGTGCATTTAAACATTATGTTTATATTATACTGTAGTCTATTAAGTATGCAGTAGAATTGTCTTAAAAAACAATGTACAATACCTTAATTAAAAAATGCTTTACTGCTAAAAAATACTAACCATCATCGGAGCCTTCACTGAATTGTATATTAGTAACATCAAAGATCACTGATCACAGATTACTATAACAAATATAATAATGATGAAAAATTTTGAAATGTTGCAAGAATTACCAAAATGTAACACAGAGACATGAAGTGAGTAAATGCGGGAAAAATGATACCAATAGACTTGCTGGACACACGGTTGCCACAAGCCTTCAGTGTGTAAAAAACACAACAAAGTGAAGCACAGTAAAACGAGGTATGCCTGTACTATTGCTTAAGCCACTCAGTTTGTGGTATTTTGTTATGGCAGCCTGAGCAAACTTATATAGGCACTCTCAGGTTCCCTCATTGAGAATAATATATAAAGAACAATAAGTTATGAATTTGATTTAACCATGCATTTCATATGGTAGTTTTTTAAAGTTATATCTGTGAAAATGTTTTTAAAAATACAGGAAAAGTATTAAAGGATAAAATAAGAATCTCCATATGTAACATCTCAAATGAAAAATGATTTTTTTTTCAGATTTTCTCTTCTTAAACATTTTACTTACAGGTAATTATAGATTCACAGGAAATTGTAAAAACAGTACAGAGAGGTCCTTTATACCTTTTCTTCAGTTTGCCCCAAGGTTACATCTTAAATAATTATAGTACATGATGAAAACCAGAAAATTGATATCGGTATAATGTATATGTATAGTTTTGTACCCTTTCACCATATGTGTAAATTGGTGTAACCACCACCGTATTCCTGATCCAGAACTAGTACATTACACAAAGATCTGCCCCTTGTTGCCTACCCTTTATAGTCACACCCATCCCTTTCCCCCTCACCACACCTAAACCCTGGCCACCGTTGCTCTGTTCTCCATCTCTGTAATTTTTTCATTTTGAGGATATTCTAAAAATGGAATCATAAATTATGTGACTTTTTGAGATTGGCTTTTTTCACTCAGCATAATGCCCTTGAGATCTATCCAAGTTGTTACATACGTCAGTAGTTTGTTTCTTTTCATTACTGTGTAGTATTCCATGGTATGGTTGTCCTACAGTTTCTTTTTTATTTATTTATTTATTTATTTATTTATTTATTTATTTATTTATTTATTTTTTTATTTTTTGGCTGTGTTGGGTCTTCATTTCTGTGCGAGGGCTTTCTCTAGTTGTGGCAAGCAGGGGCCACTCTTCATCGCGGTGCACGGGCCTCTCACTGTCGCGGCCTCTCTTGTTGCGGAGCACAGGCTCCAGACGTGCAGACTCAGTAATTGTGGCTCACGGGCCCAGCCGCTCCGTGGCATGTGGGATCCTCCCAGACCAGGGCTTGAACCCGTGTCCCCCTGCACTGGCAGGCAGATTCTCAACCACTGCGCCACCAGGGAAGCCCTACAGTTTCTTTAATCATTTACCAATGGAGGGTATTTTGGTTATTTCCAGGTTTGGGCTATTACAAATAAACCTGCTGTACTTATGTACAGGTATTTGTGTGAATGTAAATTTTCAGTCCTCTGCTTTAAATGCTGAGGATTGCAATTGGTGGAGCATATGATAAATGTATGTTTTCTTTTTAAGAAACTGTCAAACTATTTTCTAAGTGGCTGTACAATTCCCACCAAAAGTGAATGAGAGATCCCAGTTTCTCTGCCTGCTTACCAACATTTGGTATTACCACTGTTTTTAATTTTATTTGTTCTAATAGGTGTACAGTGACATTGTGGGTTTGATTTAATTGCTTTAATGGGTAGTGATATTGAAAATCTTTTTAAGTGCTCATCTACTACCTGTATATCTTCTTTTCCGTTTTCTTTATGCATTCATCCATCACCAGATACTTAGGATTTTTCTCTACCTTGGCTATTGTGAATAAGTCTGCAGTGAACATGGGAGTACATGGCTCTTCGAGATAATGCTTTCAGTTCCTTTGGATATTTACCCAGAAGTGGGATTGCTAGATGATATGGTAGTACTACTTTTAATTTTTTGAGGAGTCTCCAGACTTTTCCATAATTGCTGTACCAGTTTACATTCCCACCAACAATGTACAAGGGCTTCCTTTTCTCTACATCCTTGCCAACACTTATCTCTTGTCTTTTTGATGATAGCCATTCTAACAGGTGAAGTGGTAACTCATTGTGGTTTTGATTTGTGTTTTCCTGATGACTAATGATGTTGAGCATAATTTCATGTACCTGTTGGCCATTTGCATGTCTTCTTTGGAAAAATGTCTATTCAGGTCCTTTGCCCATTTTTAATTGGATTATTTGTGTTTTTGCTATTGTGAGTTCCTTACATCAATGTATTTTAGATATTAACCCCTTACGATATAGATGATTTGCAAGTATTTTCTCCCAATTAGTAAGTTGCCTTTTCATTTTGATGATTATTTCCTTGGCTGTGCAGAAGCTTTTTAGTTTGATGTAGTTCCACTTGTTTATTTTTCTTTTGTTGCCTGAGCTTTTTGTGTCATACTCAGAAAATCATTGCCAAGACCAATGTCAAGGAGAATTTTTACTGTATTTTCCTCGAGGAGTTTTATGGCTTTAGTTCTTACATTTAAGTATTTAATGCATTTTAGTTAATTTTTGTGAGTGGTGTAAGATAAGGGTTCAGTTTCATTTTTCTGTATATGGATAGTTTTCACTGACTATCAGTATCATTATTAAAGATACTGTCCTTTCCCCATTGCATGTTCTTGGTGCACTTGTCAAAAATTAGTCAACTGTATATACCTAGGTCTATTTCTGGGTTCTTGAGTCTGTTAAGTTGGTCTATGTATCTATTTTTATGCCAGTACCATACTATTTTGACTATGATAGCTTTATAATATAAATATTATAAAACATTTAGATAGTTTGAAATCAAGAAGTGTGATGCCTCCATTTTTTTCTTCTTTCCCAAAATTGCTTTGGATATTTGGGGTCTTCTTTGGTTCCATATGAATTTTAGGATTGTTCTCTAATTTGTGAAAAATTCCATTGGGAATCTTGATAGGAATTGCAATGAATCTGTAGATGGCTTTGAGCAGTATGGGAATTTTAACAATCCTTTTAATCCAAAACACAGGTTATCTTTCCATTTATTTGTGTATTCTTTAGTTTCTTTCATCATTGTATTAGTTTTCAGTATAGAAATCTTAACCTTCTTAGTTAAATTTACTCCTAAGTATTTTACTGTTTTTGATGGTATTGTAAATGGGATTTTTAAAATTTCTTTTTCAGATAATTTCTTGTTAGTGTATAGAAACTATTGATTTTTGTATGTTGATTTTGTATCCTGCAGCCTTACTGAGTTCATTGATTAGATCTAACAGGCTTTTTTTGGTGGAGTCTTTAGGATTTTCTATTGATACATATAAGATAATGTCATCTACAAATAGAGACAATTGTACTTCTTACTTTCCAATTCTGATACCTTTTATTTCTTTCTCTTGCCTGATTGCTCTGACTAGGACTTCCAGTACTATGTTGAATGGGAGTGGTGAAGGTGGGCACCTTTGTCTTGTTTGATCTTAGAAGAAAAGCTTTCAACCTTTCATCATTGAGTGTGATGTTATTTGTGGGCTTGTCATATATGGCCCTTATTACGTTGTGGTATGTTCCCCCTATAGCTAATTTGTTGAGATTTAAAAAATCATGAATGGATGTTGAATTTTATCAAATGATCATATGATTTTTATCTTTTATTTTATTGATGTAATGTATCACATTTATTTATATGTATATGTTGAACAATCCTTGCATCCCAGGGATAAATCCCACTTGATCACGGTGTATGATCCTTTTAATATACTGCTGAATTCAGTTTGCTAGTATTTTGTTGATGATTTTTGCATCTATATTCATCAGGGATATTGGCTTTTAGTTTTCTTTTCTTGTAGTGTCCTTATCTGACTTTGATACCTGGTAATTGACTCATAAAAGGAGTTTTGTGGTGGTCCCTACCGTTTGATTATTTTGGAAGAGTTTGAGAGGACTGGCATTAATTGTTCTTTAAACATTTGGGAAAATTCACCAGTGAAGCTGTCTGGTCCTGGACTTTTCTTTCTTGGGAGGTTTTTGATTACTGATTCATTCTTCTTCTTGTTGGTCTTTTCAGATTTTTTTCTTCCTTATTCAGTCTTGGTAGGTTGTATGTTTCTAGGAATGTAATCATTTCTTTTAGGTTATCATGTTTGTTGGCATATAGTTGTTCATAGTGGTTTGTTATGACCCTTTGTATTTCTGTGGTATTAGTTGTAATGTCTCTTCTTTCAAATATAATTTTATTGATTAGGGTCCTCTCTCTTTTCCTTGGTGAATCTAGCTAAAGCTTTGTTAGTTTTGTTCATCTTTTCAAAGACCAATTCTTAGTTTTGTTAATCTTTTCTATTGTTTTCCTGTTCTCTATTTCATTTATTTTTTGCCTTAATGTTTATTATTTCCTTCCTTCAGTTGACTTTGTGCTTAGTATGCCCCTCTTTTTCTTGTTTCTTGAGGTTTAAAGTTAGGTTGTTTATTAGAGATCTTTATTGTTATCTCTGAACCTCCCTCTTAGAACTGTTTTTGCTGCATTCCATAAGTTTCAATATGTTGTGTTTCCATTTTCATTTGTCTCAAGATATTTCTAGGAACTTTTCCATTTCTTCTAGGTTGCCCATTTTATTGGCATATAATTTTTTTTTGTGGTTGTCTCTAACAATCCTTTGTATTCCCATGATGTCAGTTGTAATTTCTCCTTTTTCATTTCTGATTTTATTTATTTGGACCTCTCTTTCTCTCTTGATGAAGCTGGCTAAACATTTATCAATTTTATTTCTCTTTTCAAAGAACCAGTTCTTAGTTTCGTTGATATTCTCCTGGTAGGCATGGCTGGCCCCTGGTCCAGTTGGTTGCTGGTCCCTGCCTGGTATGGAGGCTGCCAGCTACTGGTTGGCAGGGCTGGTAAGTGGTGCTGGATCCTGGTGAGGCTGAGTGAGAAGTCTTAGGTATCTTGGAGCTGGTGTTGGCCTGCTGGTGTGTTGGCTGAGTTCTGACAAGGCAGGCTGTTGGACTGTAGTGTTCCTGGGGCTGGTGTCTGTCTGCTGGTGGGCAAGTTGGGGGCCAGGGAGTTCTAGCAATAATGCTGCCTCTCTGGTGGGCAATACCAGGTTTTGGTATCTCTGGCTAAAAAGCCTTGGGGGTCCTGGAGCTGGTGTTGGCCCACTGGTGGGAGTCACTGGCTCTTGACACAGCTGGCAGTGGGGTCTGGGGTGTTCTGAAGATTGTGCCAGCCCTCTGGTGGGTGGAGCTGGACTCCAGTGTCTCTTGTTGCAGAATCCTGGGGGTCTTAGGGTTGTTGTTTGAGCCTGCTGATGGTCAGGGCTTGGGGCCCAGGGGGTCCTGGGGTTGGTGTCTGCTAATTGGTCAGTGGAGCTGGGTCCCAGGGTCTTTGGCTGCAGGACTCTGGGGGTACTGGAGTAGTGCCTGTACACTGGTATGTGTGGTCAGGTCCTGTGCCCTCTGGTGGATAAGGCTGTGTGCCAGGGCAGCTGTAAGCTCTGCTCAGGAGGACTTAAGGCAGCATGCCTGCTGACAGGTGCAGTTTTGTCCCCACCTGGCTAGTTGCTTGGCCTGATGTCCCAGTACTGGTGCCAAAAGGCTGGTGGGTGGGGCCCGGTACTGGTGCTAATAAGCTAGAGGGAGAATTCCAAAGTGTCACTTGCCAGCACCAGTGTCCACATGGTAGAATGAGCTCCCCCAAATCAGTGCCGCCACTGTCTATGTCCCCAGAGTGAGCTCAAGTTGCTTCCTGCCTCTCTGGGAGACTCTCCAAGATCAGCGGGTGGGTCTGAACCCAAGCTCCTTTCAAATTACTGCTTCTTCTCCATGTCTGGAGCATGTGAGATTTTGTGTGCGCCATGTAAGAGTGGGAGCTCTATTTCCCACAGCCCTCTGCATCTCCTGAAAGTAAGCTCCGTTGGCCTTCAAAGCCAAACATTCTGGCAGCTCATTTTCCCAGTGCAGGAGCCCAGTGTGAGGCTCAGACTCAGTGCTCCTGGGTGAGAACCTCTCTAATAGTAATGATCCTCCTGTTTGTGGGTCACCCCCCAGGGGCTATGGATCTTGACTATACCATGGTTTCACCCCTCCTACCCATCTTAATGTGATTTTATCTTTGTAGCTTTCATTGCAGAAGACCTTTTCTGGTAGGTTCTGGTCTTTCTCATCCGTGGTTGCTTTGTAAATAGTTGTAATTTTGGTGGGCCTGTGAGAGGAGGTGAACTCAGAGTCCTCCTACTCCAGTATCTTGGCCAAGTTTCCACTTTTATTTCTGATTATAACAATTTGAGTCTTTCTTTTTTCTTAGTTCATCTAGCTGAAAGCTTGTTGACTTTTTCAAAGAACCAACTTTCAGATTCATTGATTTTCTTTACTGTTTTCCTAGTCTCTATTTTGTTTATCTCTGTTATGCTCCTTCAGCTATCTTTGGGTTTTGTTTGTTGTTTTTCTATTTCCTTAATTTTTTTTTTTTTTTTTGGTCGCTTTGGGTCTTCGTTGCTGTGCACAGGCTTTCTCTAGTTGCAGAGAATGGGGGCTTCTCTTGTGGAGCACGGGCTCTAGGCACACAGGCTTCAGTAGTTGCAGCACGTGGGCTCAGTAGTTGTGGCGTGCAGGCTTGGTAATTGTGGTGCACGGGCTTAATTGCTCTGCAGCATGTGGGGTCTTCCCGGACCAGGGATCAAACTCCTGTCCCCTGCATTCACAGGTGGATTCTTAACCACTGCACCACTAGGGAAGTCCCTAGTTCCTTAAGTTGTAAAGCTAGATTGTTGTTTTGAGGTCATTCTTGTTTTTTAATGTAAGTATCTATAGCTATAAATTTCCCCTTAACACTGCTTTCACTGTGTCCCAGGTTTTTGGTATGTTTTGGTATGTTGCATTTTCATTTTCATTCATTTAATTATTTTCTAATTTTCCTTGAGATTTCTTCTTTGATTCACTGATCATTCAAAAGTGTGTTATTTAATTTCCCCCAATTTAAAAAAAATTTCAGTTTTATTACTGTTACTGACTTTCTAAGCTCATTACATTGTGGTTGGTGAAGATACTTTGTATGATATCTTGTGGTTGGTGAAGATAATCTGTATGATATCTATCGTTTTAAATCTACTGAGACTTAATTTGTGGTCTAACACAGTCTATCCTGGAAAATTTCCCATAAGCACTTCAGAAAAATATGTCTGCTGCTCTTATTGGGGAGAGAGTTCTGTTTATGTCTATTAGGTCTAGTTGGTTTACTGTGTTGCTTAATTAACTTCTGTCTTAATTAACTTCTGTCTGGTTATTCTATCCATTATTGAATGTGGGGTATTGAAGTCCCCACCTACTTTTGTAGAACAATTTCCTCCTTCAGTTCTGTCAGCTTTTGCTTATATATTTTGCTGGTCTATTTTGGGGTGCATAAATGTTTATAATTGTTATATATTCTTGATGTATTGAATTTTTTATTAATATATAATGTCTTGTTTGTCTCTTGTGAACTTTTTTGATTTAAAGTCTACTTTGACTGATGTTAGTATAGCCACTCTGCTCACTTTTGGTTACTATTTGCATGGGATATCTTTTTCTGTATTTTCACTTTCAGTCTGTATCTTTGAATCTAAAATGAGTATCTTGTAGGCATCATATAGTTAGGTCATGTGTTTTTATCCATTCTGCCAATATCTGTGTTTTGATTGGCAAGTTTAATCCATTGCATTTAAAGAAATTACTGATGAGGGACTTCTGTCATCATTCTGCTCTTTGTTTTCTATATGCCTAATAGCTCTTTTGTCTCTCATTTCGTGCATTACTCTTTTCTTTAGTGCTTAGTTGATTTTTTGGTAGGAAGTGTTTAAATTCCTTTCTCATTTTCTCTTGTGTACATTCTATAGCTATTTTTTTTGTGTGTGTGGTTACCATGGGGATTACATTTAACATCCTAAATTTATAACACTCTAATTTGAATTTACACCAGTTTAACTTCAATAACATACAAACCTCTGCTCTTTTACAGATCCATCTCCACCCTTTTTGGTGTAGATGACACAAAATTACATCTCTATACAATGTGTGCCCCCCAAACATAAACTAATAAATATTATTATTTTTTTAATCTTTTTTTAAACATCTTCATTGGAGTATAATTGCTTTACAATGGTGTGTTAGTCTCTGCTTTATAACAAAGTGAATCAGCTATACATATATCACCGTATCTCCTCCTTCTTGTGTCTCCCTTCCTCCCACCCTCCCTATCCCACCCCTCTAGGTGGTCACAAAGCACCGAGCTGATCTCCCTGTGCTATGCAGCTGCTTCCCACTAGCTATCTATTTTACACTTGGTAGTGTATATATGTCCATGCCACTCTCTTCATCCCAGCTTACCCTTCCCATTCCCCGTGTCCTCAAGTCCATTCTCTATGACTATGTCTTTATTCCTGTCCTGCCCCTAGGTTCTTCAGAACCATTTTTTAAAAAAATAATTATTTTAAATGCTTAGTCTCTTAAATTATGTAGACACATGGAATTACAAACTAAAGTTACAATATTACTAGCTTCTAGACTAATAATTTTAAAAATATATATTAGTCCTTTAACGCATGTATAAAACAAAAAGTGGAGTTACAAACCATTGTTATAATAATACTAGCTTTTATCATGGCCCATATCTTTACTAAGATGTTTATTTCTTCATACAGATTTGAGTTACCATTTAGTGTTCTTTCATTTCACCCTGCAGGACAAACTTGAGCATTTCTTGCAAGGCAGGCAGATCTAGTGGTAAAGAACTCTCTCAGCTTTTGTTTATCTAGGAATATCTTAATTTCAAAGGAAAAGGAAATTATTGAAGGAAAAGAGTCTTTTAAAAAAATTGATTTTCATAATCTCTGTCTTTTCATTTGTTTTTTGAGTATTTGTGTATAATGTAGTTACTTATATGTTTGGGCTATGTCTAAAATTTTAGTATCTTAGTATTTATGTTTGGTCTATTTGTTTTTTGTTCCTTTATTTTTCTTTTCCTGCCTCATTTTGGAATAGTTGAATATTTTTTTAGTGTTCTATTTTAATGTATAGTGTTTTTATTGTACCTCTTTTTATTTCTTTAGTAGTTGCTCTAGGGCTTACTATATGCATATTTAACTTTTCACAGCCTACTTAGCATCAGTATTTTGTCACTTAAAGAGAAAAATAAAGAATTTACAACCATGTATTACTATGTACTTTCTCTTCTTTATATTATTGTCTTATACATTACATATAGTTAAATTGTAAATCCCATCACACATTGTTATATTTTTTGCTTTCAACTGTTGAACATATTTTAAAGAACCAAGAAGAAAAGAATAGTCTCCCTATTTAGCCAGATATTTTTCATTTTTATTACTTTTTCTTAATTTTTGATATTCCAAATTTATTTTCTGATAAATTTATTTCCCTTTTGTCTGAAGGAGTTCCTTCAACATTTCTTTGAAAGCATATCTTCATTCCTGAAAGTTTTGCTGGATATAGAATTCTTAGTTGACAGTTCCTTTCTTTCATCTCTTTAAATATGTTGTTCCACTCTCTTGTAATCCAGTGTTTCTGATGAAAAATTTGAGTTTTTCAAATTATTTTTCCTTTATATGTAGAGCATTGTTAATATATCTGGTTGTTTTTCTTTGTATTTCATTTTTAGCAGTTGAATTATCATATGCCTGGGCATAATTTCTTTGGATTTCTCCTGTTTGGGCTTTTCTGAGCTTTTTGAATCTGTATGTTAATGTATTTCATGAAGTTTGGGAAGTTTTCATTCATTATTTCTTTAAATACATTTTTTTTAGCACCACACTTTCTCCTTTCTTTCTTAGACACAGATGACACAAATGTTAGCTCTTTTGTTATAGTTGCATAAGTCTCTGAAGGTTTTGTTCATTAAAAAAAATATTTTTTCTCTTTGTTTTTCAGATTGAATAATTTCTATTGATACATTTTCTAGCCCACTGATTCTTTTTTTCTGTAATGTTTGTTCTGCTATTGAGGTTATCCAGTTATTTTAAAATTTTGTTTGTTTTCAGTTCAAACCATTTCACATGTTTCTTTTTTATATTGTCTGTTTAAGTGATGAAATTTTCTATTTTTCCATTGGTTCAAGAATGCTTTTGTTTGATTCATGGAGTATTTTTATAATAGCTACTTTAGAATCTCTGATAATTCCAACATCTTTGTCATCTCAGCATTGGCGTCGTTTATCTTTTCCCCTGCACTTTGAGGTTTTGCAAGTTATTTGTGTGACGAGTAAATTTGGATTATATTCTGGACATTTTGAATATTATAAGACTATGATATCATTTCAATTCTATGGATAATGTTAATAGTTTTGTTTCAGCAGGGAGCCAACCTGGTTAGTTTCAGGGAACTGGTTCCAACTCACCACTGTAGACTGTGGTTCCAATGTCAGTTGCATTTTCACAGTCTTTGTAGCACTATGTTGTTTTCCTGCGTGTGTGCCATCCAGTGGTCAGACTTGACCAGAGCTGTGGTGTAGAGGTTCAGTTTTTTAGTTTTTAATTGAAGTATAGTTGATGTATAATATTATATAAGTTATGGGTATACAATACAGTGATTCACAATTTTTAAAGGTTATACTTCATTTATAGTTACTACAGAATATTGGCTATATTCCCTGTGTTGCACAACATATCCTTAAAGCTTATTTTATACATAATAGTTTGTATCTCTTAATCCCCTACCCTTATATTGCCCCCTTCAGTCTCCCCACTTGTAACCACTAGTTTGTTCTCTGTATCTGTGTCTGTTTATTTTTTGTTGTATTCAGTAGTTTGTTGTATTTTTCAGATTCCACATAAGTGACATTGTACAGTGTTTGTTTTTCTCTGTCTGACTTATTTCACTTAGTATAATACCCTCCAAGTCAGTCCATATTGTTGCAAATGGTAAAATTTAATTCTCTTTATGGCTTAGGAGTATTCCATTGTGTATATCTATATTACATGTTCTTTATCCATTCATCTGTTGATGGACAATTAGGTTGCTTCCATATCTTGGCAATTGTAAATAATGCTGTTATGAACATTGGAGTGCGATATTCTTATATGTTCATTTCAAATTAGTGTTTTGTTTTTTTCAGATATATACTGAGGAGTGGAATTGCTGGGTCATATGGTAGTTCTATTTTTAGTTTTTTGAGAAACCTCCATACTGTTTTTCACAGTGGCTGCACTAATTTACATTCCCATATTTTTAGGGTGTACAAGGGTTCCCTTTTCTCCACATCCTCAGCAATATTTATTTGTGTTCTTTTTGATAATAGCCATTCTGACAATGAGGTGATATCTCATTGTGGTTTTGATTTGCATATCCCTAATGATTAGCAATGTTGAGCATCTTTTCATGTACCTGTTGGCCACCAGCATGTCCTCTTTAGAAAACTGTCTATTCGGGTCTTCTGCCCATTTTTAAATCGGGTTGTTTATTTTTTTGATATTAAGTTGCATGAGCTAAATATATATATATTATATTAACCTCTTATTGGTCATATCATTTGCAAATATTTTTTCCCATTCAGTGGGTTTTCTTTTCAATTTGTCAATGGTTTTCTTTGCTATGCAAAAGCATTTAAGTTTAATTAGGTCACATTTGTTTATTTTTGCTTTTAATTCCTTTGCTTTAGGAGACACATCCAAAAAAATATTGCTATGATTTATGTCAAAGTATGTTCTCCCTATGTTTTCCTCTAAGAGTTTTATGGTTTCTGGTCTTATGTTTAGGTCTTTAATCCATTTTTAGTTTATTTTTGTATATGGTGTTAGGGAATGTTCTAATTTCATTCTATTACATGTAGCTGTCCAGTTTTCCAAGCACCACTTATAGAAGAGACTGTCTTCTCTACATTGTATATTCTTGCCTCCTTTATTGTAGATTAATTGACCATACATGTGTGGGTTTATTTCTGGGCTCTCTATTCTGTTCCATTTTGGTATGTGTCTTTTTTTGTGCCAGTGACATACTGTTTTGATTACGGTAGCTTTGTAGTATAGTCTGAAGTCAAGGATTCTGATTCCTTCAGGTCGGTTCTTCTTTCTCAAGATTGTTTTGGCTATTTGAGATCTTTTGTGCTTCCATAGAAATTTAAAAGTTTTTTGTTCCAGTTCTGTGAAAAATGTCACTGGTATCAACATTTTGATAGGGATTGCATTGAATCTGTAGATTGCAGATCCTTGGGTAGTATGGTCATTTTAACAATATTGATTCTTTTAATACAGGAACATGGTATATATTTCATCTGTTTGTGTCATCTTCAATTTCTTTCATCAGCGTTTTATAATTTTCAGAGTATACATCTTTTACCAACCTAGGTAGATTTATTCTTAGGTATTTTTTTTTTTTATGTGATGGTAAATGGGATTTTTGCCTTAATTTTTCCTTCTGATAGTTTGCTGTTAGTGTATAGAAATGCAACAGATTTCTGCATATTAATCTTGTATCCTGCAACTTTACTGAATTTACTGATGAGGTCTAGTAGTTTTCTGGTGGCATCTTTAGGGTTTGCTATGTGTAATATCATGTCATCTGCAAAGTGACAGTTTTACTTCTTTCTTTTCAATTTGGATTCCTTTTATTTCTTTTTCTTGTCTGATTGCTGTGGCTAGGACTTCCAATACTATGTTGAATAAAAGTGTCAAGAGTGGGCATCCTCATCTTGTTCCTGATCTTAGAGGAAATGCTTTCAGTTTTTCACCATTGAGTATGATGTTAGCTGTGGGTTTGTCCTATATGGCCTTTATTATGTTGATGTATGTTCCCTCTATGCCCACTTTCTGGACAGTTTTTATCATAAAGGGGTGTTGAATTTTGTCAAAAGCTCTTCCTGAATCTATTGAGTTAATCATATAGATTTTATTCTTCAGTTTGTTACTGTGGTGTATCACATCGATTTGTGGATATTGAAAAATTCTTGTATCCCTAGGATAAATCCCACTTGATCATGGTGTATGATCTTTTTATATATTGTTGGATTCAGTTTGCTAATATTTTGTTGAGGATTTTTGCATCTATGTTCATCAGTGATATTGGCCTATAATTTGTGTGTGTGTGTGCATCTTGTCTTTGGTTTTGTTATCAGGGTGATGCTGACCTCATAGAATGAGTTTGGATGCAGGTCAGGGGTGAGCTTAGGAGTTCATAAGTGACTTTATGAGTTTGCTTTCCTGAGCTTTTACAGTCCAAAATCTCCCTCAAACTTTTCAATTTCTTGGTGTTCCTCTTTTAATAGTTGTCTACTCAGAAAACTAGGACTTTAGTTGCCATACACTGCTGTGTACTTCTGCAAGTGCCTCTGCATCTAAGGCCAAGAGACAGTTGGTAGGGGGACTGAGGGAGGGAAAAAAGCAATGGGTGTTTGCCCCACATTGTTATAATCACAGGTTCTCTAAACAGAGGAGAAGCCTCTCCTCTCTCAGTTTTGGTTTTTGCATGCTCCCATTGCCTCTGCCTGTTGCCACTACCACAGGATTACTTGGAGGCTGGGTGTGGGGGAACAAAGCAGTCTTTCTGAGCATTAGTAGTGCCCTTTCCATTCCTTGAGGAAAGCTAGAGGGCTTCTCCTGGAGCTCTCTCTGCCTGCACCCTGCTGTCTACTTTAAGCATATTGAGTTTAGGTGACAGTTACTTGAGGAAAAAAATAGTAAACCAGCGTGACAGTATTTCAAATGCTGTTCTTTCCCAGAATCCACCTGGTACAGTTAACTTTTCAAACATCTGTTCTATCCAATCTGTCTGGGTTTTATTGCTTTTTTGTTGTATTCAATGGGATAGACTGAGTGGGGTGTACTTATGTTTAACCCAGAACTGGAACCTTCTCCCTTAGATTGCAGAGATGTATTAGTTGGTATGCCATTGGTACTTTGAGGATAATGATTGTGTGAGCATCTTTGGTCAACCTAAGTTATTTTATGCTATTATGGTCTTTTTGTCCTTTTCTTTCTTCCTTTCCTTCCCTTCTTTCTTCTTCTTTCTCTTCCTCTTCCTCCTTACTTGAGTCACTGGTTGCTTTTGGTCTCTCCTTACATAAACTGGAAGAGGGAAAATAGAAATGTATGCATAGTTTTGCTTCTTTCTTCTACCCTATTGCAGAACTCCTGTTTTATTTTTATTGCTGGCATCTTTCCATTGGCTGAGCCTGCTCCTTGCCACCTCTGTCACCATTGCTGATTGCCATGTCATCACCGCCAGCAGATTTGCTCACAGTCAATCCTATTTGCTTCTCATTTTTTTCCTCTTCTTTGTATCTTTTAATATGTCTTTTCTAATAGTTACCTGCTTTTATGTAAATTACTACATGCATACCAGTTTTTATTTTCTATTAGTATACCAATTACAGTGAAAATCAAGTGTAATTTTTTTCTCATTGTCTGTGTTGATTTGTTTCTCTTTGATCAGACCTGTTTGAGAGTGTGTGTGTGTGTGTGTGTGTGTGTGGTATGGTGGGAAATGAGTGCTATGTTAGTGATCTGGAGACATATTGGAAGCCTGAGGCTTTGTATAAATTTATTTTTGTTGTTTTTTAAGATTAAAATAAACAGTGCTATTTTATCTTTCTTAATGTTAGCTAGAAACTTTATCTTAATCTTGATGCTGGATTTAGCACTTTTCACTGCATCAGAGCTTAGAAGGAGAATTTTATTAGTTAGAAGGCCTGGATCTAATCATGGTTCTAGTATTAGTTAGACAAAATTGAGGATTAATTTTACTACTTATTCATTAGATTTTATTTATGAATGAAGTAATAATGATTGACTAGTACCAGCTGCAAATCTGGGTACAAACAGGCCAGTTCCTTTTACTCTGAAGCCACAATGGGAAGGGCAGGTGCAACAGGAGAGGAAATTAGAGAGCAACCAGTGGAACCAAGTTGAGTCCTCCAAGAAGGTCATGCAAGACTGAGGTTAGGAATTTAGAAGGTGGACTCTACAAGGGAGTAAAACTCATTCTGTTTTTTCTTTCCCCATCTCTTCAGTTTTACCTTAAATTTACCAAAAGACTTATCTATAATCAGAAGTGATTATTGGAGAAAAATGAAAGACTGGGCTTTAACTTTGCTTCCTCCAGGCCTGGATTTGGTACCACTCCTCTGTGCTCTCATAGCTCCATGGGCTCATGTTTGTCTAAATTCTGATCACTCTGTGTGATCATTTCCTCCTTATTTAATGGTTCTCCAGCTAGATAACAATATTCTTGATGGCAGGGTTTTAATTTTTTTCACTGGATATTTCTAGTACAAACAGAGTTCCTGACATATGGAGGGTACTCAGTGATTGTTTTATTCATCATGTGTTAGAGGGATATTGAAAAAATAGTAACCAACAGCAATAAATTCATTGTAAGCAAAGGAAAACTCATGAGAAAAGGTTTATGTATTCTAATAGTGAGAGATTGAATAAGACAGAAAATGCGTGTTAAGAATAAAGTTGAAAGCTGTAGCTTACCTCTACTTGTTATACTGTGGTTAAAATTTAGTTTTGTATGACATTCAATTTAGTAGTCTTGCTTGCAACCAGTTCTTTCCTCTGCCCAAGGTGTCTTTATATGTATGATATATCTTACAATTTGAGCTTCTTATACCTTGGTTACCTTAGAGTAATCTTCTTACACCTTGGTTTCAGTACTCTGGAGGAGTTCTGCCTGCCTCTATAATAAGGTGCTCCCCTGGAAACCTCCAAAGTGAAATTCACATTAGCTATATAGCATGTATTTTAAATCAGATCATCCCAGTGGTCTATGTATTTGGTAAAAATATTTCTAGCCATTTGTTCATGTTGATAGCTAACCAGAAGCTAGATATTACTTACCTTGAGTAGGGATTACATAGATAGCCAAAATTTTTAACAGAAAAAATTTAACAAAATGTATACACACACACAGACACACACATATCCCTAAACACACATATATAAATAGTCTACACTACCACTGTATTCTTTTAGAAACTGAATATGGAAACTGAGATAATAGAAATCTCAGAGTAGTTTGAAGTTGTAGGAGAAATAGAAATTCTTGAAGTTCTCTTTGGGTAGAGGAAAAAGGGATAAAACTTTTTTTTAAAATTTTTTGAATACATAGGTCATTTAGTAAGTTCTTCTCAGTTGTGGAAAACTGTCAGCATGTACACAAAGCTGGCTTGGAAAAAGTTATGACTAAGTTTTCCTGTACTTTAAGTTCCCATAAGCATCAAGCATTCATGGTTTCAGAAGATTTTAAGTGAACTAAAAACCAGGTAATCATTTTCTAATTAATGGGGAGAGTGGTAGCTTAGGCAGTCAGAGCAGTTAACTAAGAGATAGTGAAAAGATTTTTGATGGAGTGGCTCATTTTTTAAATGATACTACAATTATTATATTTTAATGTGAAGTGGGGAGATAGAAACAAATAGCCCATCAAGAAAATAAAGAGTAATTTATTTAATTCTTACATTGTCCACACTGTAAAGAGCTTTGTCTCCTGAAAAAAGGAAGTCAGAATAATTTATCTAATTGTCTGTCTGTCTGTCCATGTGGTCTATCTACCCATCTGGTCTGTGTATGTGGTATATCTATAAAGGCAGGATCTAGAAGGGAAGGAAACAAAAGGTAAGGAATGAAATTTCTCTAAGTAGATATGCAAAAACATATGGAATGTTTAATGGTGAATGGAAATCAGGGACATTACTTCAGATAGAACCAAGAAGAATTTTGATTTTTGGAAGTAGATATAATAAAATGAAAATAAAAACAATAAGTGAGGAAGTGAAGAGGGAAAGGGTGGATTTCTTTTTCTTTTTTTCTTTTCTCACATGCCAGTGTGAGATGGACTGGTACTGGAGATGTTGTATACTGGTGACAACTGAGTACTAAAGCACATTTATTGGTTTTATGTTACTAAATATAATTGAAACACCAATATAAATCACCTATTCAAAACTCAGGTCTTGGGAGTTGGGATGAACCAAAACCAGAAATATGCTTTGAAACGAGGTTAGATATGAGCAGAGGTCTTTCATTTTGGGTCTTGTTGAAAATACAGGAGAACCCAGGATACTAGTCTTGCTTATGCAGAGGAGGTGCCATTATAGCACTTTGGCTTTATGATGGCACTAGAGATAGATCAGAAGGGAAAAGATGAGAATCTGAACGTATGTGAACACAACACTTTCCAAAGCAGACTTTAGTGTCGGGCATTGCTAGAGTTGGTGAAGAAAATGGAATACACTCGTTTTTTGTCCATCACCTTTTTTCCTTATTCTTCCCACTTCCCATTAGAAATGTCGAAGAAGAAGCTGTGAGTTTTACAGCTGGCCTAATCAGGACTTTATTTCTATCATTGCTTATTGCGGGGCGACCAGACATCTACTTTGTGGCTCTCAGTTGAGTGAGAGGGGAAGCTGTGTATTCTCTGGGGTTTGGGCCTTGTACTGATATTGACCAAGCTTCTCAGTCTCTCTCTCTCTTTTTAAATTTTATTGGAGTACAGTTGATTTACAATGTTGTGTTAGTTTCAGGTGTACAGCACAGTGATTCAGCTATACATATACATGTATTCATTCTTTTTCAGATTCTTTACCCATAGAGGTTTTTAGAGAATACTGAGTAGAGTTCCCTGTGACATACAGTAGGTCCTTGTTGGTTATCTATTTTATATATAGTAGTGTGTGTATGTTAATCCCAAGCTCCTAATTTATCCCTCCTTCCCATGTTTCCCCTTTGGTAACCATAAGTTTGTTTTTGAAATCTGTGAGTCTGTTTCTGTTTTGTAAATAAGTTCATTTGTATAATTTTTTAAAATTGGATTCCACATAGGAGTGATATCATGATATTTGTCTTTCTCTGTCTGACTTACTTCACTTAGTATGATAATCACTAGGTCCATCCAGGTTGCTGCAAATGACATTACTTCGTTCCTTTTTATGGCTGAGTAATATTCCATTGTATATAGGTACCACATTCTTTATTCATTCCTCTGTTGATGGACATTTAGGTTGCTTCCACGTCTTGACTATTGTAAATAGTGCTGCAATGAACACTGGGGTGCATGTATCTTTTCGAATTATGGTTTTCTCCAGATATATGCCCAGTAGCGGGATTGCTAGATCATATGGTAGTTCTATGTTTAGTTTTTTAGCTCAGTCTCTCATTGTACTAATCTGCTTTTTAAAGATACTGGTAACTAATAATAATAGTTACAGTTTATTGAGTTTTATGCCAAGATTGTGCAAAGTGTTTTTGCAGACATTACATACTTTATTTCAGTTGGTCCTTCTAATAATCATGTAAGGTAGGTGACATTATCTTCATTCCACAGATGAGAAACCTGAAAGTTGGGGAACTTGTCTAAGACCACACTGTTAGTAAGTGGCAGTGGGGATTTCTACTCAAGCCTGTCTCCATAGCCAGTGTACTTAAGCACTGTTCTACACTGCTCAACAGGAAAAGGTAGGAGTCTGTGCAAACATTTTTATGGTTATTAATTTGGGGGCTTATGAGCATTCAGGATCTGTCTTTTGACAGTTAAAAATTTGTTGCAATAAGAGTTTTTTTTTTTTAATCCTTGAATTATTTCCAATACCAGATCGTCATTTTCTTAAAACATTATGATCTATATTCTCATTCTCATTTTCAGCATCTTTTTTCACATACTCTTGGCCTTCCTGCCTTTCTTATGATATATTCTATGCCTAGAATCCTTTCATGGTGAGGTCTTTCCTTTCTTAAAGAGTTTTAAAAATCCAATTTCTTACTTCCTTCAAAAATTTTTTTCTGAAAAAAAAAGCGCGATTTCTCCTGTCTCACAATATTCTAAAAATACAATTTAATTTTGCACCTGTTTCTGTAATGATATTTTATTAATAGTTTCATGAAGATGCAAAGGTTTTAATTTTTGCTTTTTTTCAATGTTTGTACTTTTTTACATCTTTCCTCATTTGTAAAGGGGAGAAAGCAGAATTTCAGGGCTCTTAAAATATTCATAATGCTTTTTCTAATGCCATTTGAGAATGTATACTTGCTAAATATTTTTAAGGATCTTAGTGATGTTAATCATAAAGAGCTAGATACTCAATATTTTAGATTAAGTGTATTCAAGAAGTTAAGCCAAATGATAAATTCCCAAATAAAAGATGTGTATGTTTGTATAGCATAGACTTTATCCTCACGTATGACTTATGGTTAGCAGTGATAAATGCTTGTATGCCTTTTGAAGTAATCTGTGAGCCTCACATGTGCAACTCAAGGGCAAGAACACTGAATGGGAGGATGGGAGGAGAGAGGATGTTAGGCACACCCTTGGCTTCCAGCACCCTCCAGCCCTGCCCTTAGACCCTGCTTTCCTTGCTGTGGTGCTCTGTGCTCTGCGGCCAAGTCCTCCTTTCCAGAGCTATATGGGCTGGGCATGTCTTAGGCCCTAAATAGGAGATTTTAAAATGTTTTTTGTTTTTCTTTTTTCCCCCACACAGTTTGCCTGATGATTTTTTTTTAAACATCTTTATTGAAGTATAATTGCTTCACAATGGTGTGTTAGTTTCTGCTTTATAACAAAGTGAATCAGCTACACATATACACACGTTCCCATATCTCCTCCCTCCTGCATCTCCCTCCCTCCCACCCTCCCCATTCCACCCCCCCAGGCGGTCACAAAGCACCGAGCTGATCTCCCTGTGCTATGTGGCTGCTTCCCACTAGCTATCTATTTTACATTTGGTAGTGTATATATGTCCATGCCACTCTCTCACCCTGTCACATCTCACCTCTCCCCCTCCCCATATCCTCAAGTCCATTCTTTAGTAGGTCTGTGTCTTTATTCCCATCTTGCCACTAGGTTCTTCATGACCATTTTTTTTCCCCTTAGATTCCATATATATGTGTTAGCATACTGTATTTGTTTTTCTCTTTCTGACTTACTTCACTCTGTATGACAGACTCTAACTCCATCCACCTCATTACAAATACCTCCATTTCATTTCTTTTTATGGCTGAGTAATATTCCATTGTATATATGTGCCACATCTTCTTTATCCATTCATCCGATGATGGACACTTAGGTTGCCTCCATGTCCTGGCTATTGTAAATAGAGCTGCAGTGAACATTTTGGTACATGACTCTTTTTGAATTATGGTTTTCTCAGGGTATATGACCAATAGTGGGATTGCTGGGTCGTATGGTAGTTCTATTTGTAGTTTTTTAAGGAACCTCCATACTGTTCTCCATAGTGGCTGTATCAATTTACATTCCCACCAACAGTGCAAGAGTGTTCCCTTTTCTCCACACCCTCTCCAGCATTTATTGTTTCTAGATTTTTTGATGATGGACATTCTGACCGGTGTGAGATGGTACCTCATTGTAGTTTTGATTTGCATTTCTCTAATGATTAATGATGTTGAGCATTCTTTTATGTGTCTGTTGGCCATCTGTATATCTTCTTTGGAGAAATGTCTATTTAGGTCTTCTGCCCATTTTTGGATTGGGTTGTTTGTTTTTTTGTTACTGAGCTGCATGAGCTGCTTGTAAATCTTGGAGATTAATCCTTTGTCAGTTGCTTCATTTGCAAATATTTTCTCCCATTCTGATGGTTGTCTTTTGGTCTTGTTTATGGTTTCCTTTGCTGTGCAAAAGCTTTTAAGTTTCATTAGGTCCCATTTGTTTATTTGTGCTTTTATTTCCATTTCTCTAGGAGGTGGGTCAAAAAGGATCTTGCTGTGATGTATGTCATAGAGTGTTCTGCCTATGTTTTCCTCTAAGAGTTTGATAGTGTCTGGCTTTACACTTAGGTCTTTAATCCATTTTGAGTTTATTTTTGTGTATGGTGTCAGGGAGTGTTCTAATTTCATACTTTTACATGTAGCTGTCCAATTTTCCCAGCACCACTTATTGAAGAGGCTGTCTTTTCTCCACTGTATATGCTTGCCTCCTTTATCGAAGATAAGGTGACCATATGTGTGTGGGTTTATCTCTGGGCTTTCTATCCTGTTCCATTGATCTATATTTCTGTTTTTGTGCCAGTACCAAACTGTCTTGATTACTGTAGCTTTGTAATATAGTCTGAAGTCAGGGAGCCTGATTCCTCCAGCTCCATTTTTCATTCTCAAGATTGCTTTGGCTATTCGGGGTCTTTTGTGTCTCCATACAAATTGTGAAATTTTTTGTTCTAGTTCTGTGAAAAATGTCATTGGTAGTTTGATAGGGATTGCATTGAATCTGTAGATTGCTTTGGGTAGTAGAGTCATTTTCACAATGTTGATTCTTCCAATCCAAGAACATGGTATATCTCTCCATCTATTTGTATCATCTTTAATTTCTTTCATCAGTGTCCTATAATTTTCTGCATACAGGTCTTTTGTCTCCTTAGGTAGGTTTATTCCTAGATATTTTATTCTTTTTGTTGCAATGGTAAATGGGAGTGTTTTCTTAATTTCACTTTCAGATTTTTCATCATTAGTATATAGGAATGCAAGAGATTTCTGTGCATTAATTTTGTATCCTGCTACTTTACCAAATTCATTGATTAGCTCTAGTAGTTTTCTGGTAGCAGTTTTAGGATTCTCTATGTATAGTATCATGTCATCTGCAAAAGGTGACAGCTTTACTTCTTCTTTTCCGATTTGGATTCCTTTTATTTCTTTGTCTTCTCTGATTGCTGTGGCTAACACTTCCAAAACTATGTTGAATAATAGTGGTGAGAGTGGGCAACCTTGTCTTGTTCCTGATCTTAGTGGAAATGGTTTCAGTTTTTCACCATTGAGGACAATGTTGGCTGTGGGTTTGTCATATATGGCCTTTATTATGTTGAGGAAAGTTCCCTCTATACCTACTTTCTGCAGGGCTTTTATCAAATATGGGTGTTGAATTTTGTCGAAAGCTTTCTCTGCATCTATTGAGATGATCATATGGTTTTTCTCCTTCAATTTGTTAATATGATGTATCACGTTGATTGATTTGCGTATATTGAAGAATCCTTGCATTACTAGGATAAACCCCACTTGATCATGGTGTATTCTGTTTGCTAGTATTTTGTTGAGGATTTTTGCATCTATGTTCATCAATGATATTGGCCCATAGTTTTCTTTCTTTGTGACATCTTTGTCTGGTTTTGGTATCAGGGTGATGGTGGCCTCGTAGAATGAGTTGGGGAGTGTTCCTCCCTCTGTAATATTTTGGAAGAGTTTGAGAAGGATAGGTGTTAGCTCTTTTCTAAATGTTTGATAGAATTCGCCTGTGAAGCCATCGGGTCCTGGGCTTTTGTTTGTTGGAAGATTTTTAATCACAGTTTCAATTTCAGTGCTTGTGATTGGTCTGTTCATATTTTCTATTTCTTCCTGGTTCCGTCTTGGTAGGTTGTGCATTTCTAAGAATCTGTCCATTTCTTCCAGGATGTCCATTTTATTGGCATAGAGTTGCTTGTAGTAATCTCTCATGATCGTTTGTACTTCTGCAGTGTCAGTGGTTACTTCTCCTTTTTCATTTCTAATTCTATTGATTTGAGTCTTCTTCCTTTTTCTCTTGATGAGTCTGGCTAATGGTTTTTCAATTTTGTTCATCTTCTCAAAGAACCAGCTTTTAGTTTCATTGATTTTTGCTGTTGTTTCCTTCATTTCTTTTTCATTTATTTCTGATCTGATCTTTATGATTTCTTTCCTTCTGCTAGCTTTGGGGTTTTTTTGCTCTTCTTCCTCTAATTGCTTTAGGTGCAAGGTTAGGTTGTTTATTCGAGATGTTTCCTGTTTCTTGAGGTAGGCTTGTATTGCTATAAACTTCCCTCTTAGCACTGCTTTTTCTGCATCCCATAGGTTTTGGGTCATCGTGTCTCCATTGTCATTTGTTTCTAGGTATTTTTTGATTTCCCCTTTGATTTCTTCAGTGATCACTTCGTTATTAAGTAGTGTATTGTGTAGCCTCCTTGTGTTTGTATTTTTTACACATCTTTTCCTGTAATTGATATCTAGTCTCATAGCGTTGTGGTCGGAAAAGATACTTGATACGATTTCAATTTTCTTAAATTTACCAAGGCTTGATTTGTGACCCAAGATATGATCTATCCTGGAGACTGTTCCATGAGCACTTGAGAAAAATGTGTATTCTGTTGTTTTTGGGTGGAATGTCCTATAAATATCAATTAAGTCCATCTTGTTTAATGTATCATTTAAAGATTGTGTTTCCTTATTTATTTTCATTTTGGATGATCTGTCCATTGGTGAAAGTGGGGTGTTAAAGTCCCCTACTATGATTGTGTTACTGTCGATTTCCCCTTTTATGGCTGATAGTATTTGCCTTATGTATTGAGGTGCTCCTATGTTGGGTGCATAAATATTTACAATTGTTATATCTTCCTCTTGGATCGATCCCTTGATCATTATATAGTGTCCTTCTTCGTCTCTTGTAATAGTCTTTATTTTAAAGTCTATTTTGTCTGATATGAGAATTGCTACCCCAGCTTTCTTTTGATTTCCATTTGCATGGAATATCTTTTTCCATCCCCTCACTTTCAGTCTGTAAGTGTCTCTAGGTCTGAAGTGGGTCTCTTGTAGACAGCATATATATGGGTCTTGTTTTTGTATCCATTCAGCCAGTCTGTGTCTTTTGGTGGGAGCATTTAATCCATTTACATTTAAGGTAATTATCAATATGTATGTTCCTATTCCCATTTTCTTAAATGTTTTGGGTTTGTTATTGTAGGTGTTTTCCTTCTCTTGTGTTTCTTGCCTAGAGAAGTTCCTTTAGCATTTGTTGTAAAGCTGGTTTGGTGGTGCTGAACTCTCTCAGCTTTTGCTTGTCTGTAAAGGTTTTAATTTCTTCATCGAATCTGAATGAGATCCTTGCTGGGTAGAGTAATCTTGGTCGTAGGTTTTTCTCCTTCATGACTTTAAGTATATCCTGCCACTCCCTTCTGGCTTGCAGAGTGTCTGCTGAAAGATCAGCTGTTAACCTTATTGGGATTCTCTTGTGTGTTATTTGTTGTTTTTCCCTTGCTGCTTTTAATATGTTTTCTTTATATTTAATTTTTGATAGTTTGATTAATATGTGTCTTGGCGTGTTTCTGCTTGGATTTATCCTGTATGGGACTCTCTGTGCTTCCAGGACTTGATTAACTATTTCCTTTCCCATATTAGGGAGGTTTTCAACTATAATCTCTTCAAATATTTTCTCAGTCCCTTTCTTTTTCTCTTCTTCTTCTGGGACGCCTATAATTCGAATGTTGGTGCGTTTAATGTTGTCCCAGAAGTCTCTGAGACTGTCCTCAGTTCTTTTCATTCTTTTTTCTTTATTCTGTTCCGCAGCAGTGAATTCCACCATTCTGTCTTCCAGGTCACTTACCCGTTCTTCTGCCTCAGTTATTCTGCTATTGATCCCGTCTAGAGTATTTTTAATTTCATTTATTGTGTTTTTCATCATTGCTTGGTTCCTCTTTAGTTCTTCTACATCCTTGTTAAATGTTTCTTGCATTTTGTCTATTCTATGTCCAAGATTTTGGATCATCTTTACTATCATTATTCTGAATTCTTTTTCAGGTAGACTGCCTATTTCCTCTTCATTTGTTAGGTCTGGTGTGTTTTGACCCTGCTCCTTCACCTGCTGTGTGGTTTTTTGTCTTCTCTTTTTGCTTATCTTACTGTGTTTGGGGTCTCCTTTTCACAGGCTGCAGGTTCGTAGTTCCCGTTGTTTTTGGTATCTGTCCCCAGTGGCTAAGGTTGGTTCAGTGGGTTGTGTAGGCTTCCTGGTGGAGGGGACTAGTGCCTGTGTTCTGGTGGATGAGGTTGGATCTTGTCTTTCTGGTGGGCATGTCCACGTCTGGTGGTGTGTTATGGGGTGTCTGTGGCCTTATTATGTTTTTAGGCAGCCTCTCTGCTAATGGCTGGGGCTGTGTTCCTGTCTTGCTAGTTGTTTGGCATAGGGTGTCCAGCACTGTAGCTTGCTGGTCGTTGAGTGAAGCTGGGTCTTGATGTTGAGATGGAGATCTCTGAGAGATTTTCGCTGTTTGGTATTACATGGAGCTGGGAGGTCTCTTGTGGACCAGTGTCCTGAAGTTGGGTCTTCCACCTCAGAGGCACAGCCCTGATGCCTGGCTGGAGCACCAAGAACCTTTCATCCACATGGCTCAGAATAAAAGGGAGAAAAAAATAGAAAGAAAGAAAGAAAGAGGATAAAATAAAATAAAATAAAGCTATTATAATAAAAAATAAGAAAAAAATTTAAGAATAAATGTATTCAGAAAAAAATTTTTTTTTAATTTTTAAAAATAGATTTATTAATTTTTAAAATAAAAAATAAAAAAAATTATTAAGAAAAAATTTACTAAGAAAAAAAATTTTTAATTTTTTAAAATAAAAAATATGAAAAAACTTATTAAAAAATGTTTTTAATTTCTAATAATAGAAAATAAGGAAAAAATTATTAAGAAAACACTTATTAGGAAAAAAAATTTTTAAGTAAAAAAAAAAAAAAAACACGGACGGACCTAACCCTAGGAGTAATGGTGAAAGCAAAGCTATACAGACAAAATCTCACCCAGAAGCATACACATATACACTCACAAAAAAAGGAAAAGGGGAAAAATTAATATATCCTGCTCCCAAAGTCCACCTCTTGAATTTGGGATGATTCATTGTCTAGTCAGGTATTCAACAGACGCAGGCACATCAAGTTGTTTGTGGAGCTTTAATCCACTGCTTCTGAGGCTGCTGGGAGAGATTTCCCTTTTTCTTCTTTGTTCGTACAGCTCCTGGGGTTCAGCTTTGGATTTGGACCCGCCTCTGCATGTAGGTCGCCTGAGGGCGTCTGTTCCCTGCCCAGACAGACCGGGGTTAAAGGAGCAGCTGCTTCAGGGGCTCTGGCTCACTCAGGCCGGGGGGAGGGAGGGGTACAGAGGAGGCGGGGCGAGCCTGCAGCGGCAGAGGCCGGCGTGACGTTGCAGCAGCCTGAGGCGCGCAGTGCGTTCTCCCGGGGAAGTTGTCCCCGGATCACGGGACCCTGGCAGTGGCGAGCTGCACAGGCTCCCGGGAGGGGCAGTGTGGAGAGTGACCTGTGCTTGCACAGAGGCTTCTTGGTGGCGGCAGCAGCAGCCTTAGCGTCTCCTGCCCATCTCTGGGGTCCACGCTGATAACCGCGGCTCGCGCCCATCTCTGGAGTTCATTTAGGCGGCACTCTGAATCCCCTCTCCTTGCGCGCCGTGAAACAAAGAGGCAAGAAAAAGTCTCTTGCCTCTTCGGCAGCTGCAGACTTTTTCCCGGACTCCCTCACGGCTAGCACCGAAGCCCGAGCCTCAGCTCCCAGTCCCCGCCTGCCCCGGCGGGTGAGCAGACAAGCCTCTTGGGCTGGTGAGCGCTGCTCGGCGCCGAGCCTCTGTGCGGGAATCTCTCCATTTTTCCCTCTGTGCCCCTGTTGCTGTGGGATCCGCGCTGATAGCCGCGGCTCACACCCGTCTCTGGAGTTCGTTCAGGCAGCGCTCTGAATCCCCTCTCCTTGCGCGCCGTGAAACAAAGAGGCAAGAAAAAGTCTCTTGCCTCTTCGGCAGCTGCAGACTTTTTCCCGGACTCCCTCTCGGCTAGCACCGAAGCCCGAGCCTCAGCTCCCAGTCCCCGCCCGCCCCGGCGGGTGAGCAGACAAGCCTCTCAGGCTGGTGAGTGCTACTCAGCACCGATCCTCCGTGCGGGAATCTCTCCGCTTTGCCCTCCACACCCCTGTGGCTGCGCTCTCCTCCGTGGCTCCGAAGCTTCCCCCCTCTGCCACCCGCAGTCTCTGCCCACGAAGGGGCTTCCTAGTGTGTGGAAACCTTTCCTCCTTCACAGCTCCCTCCCACTGGTGCAGGTCCCATCCCTATTCTTTTGTCTCTGTTTTTTCTTTTGCCCTACCCAAGTACGTGGGGATTTTCTTGCCTTTTGGGAGGTCTGACGTCTTCTGCCAGCATTCAGTGGGTGTTCTGTAGGAGCAGTTCCACGTGTAGATGTATTTCTACTGTATCTGTGGGAAGGAAGGTGATCTCCGCGTCTTACTCTTCCGCTATCTTGCCCCTCCCCTCTCTCTTGCCTGATGATTTAATGAAGGGAAGCCTTTCTACCTTTTTAGTTTAGCATAATAAAATGTGGTTACTTAAAATTTAATACTTTTCCTTACCCATTATTAATGTATATTTTGTAGAATTATCCAAGAATATCTTTTTAAATTTCAGATTTCCTCAAGTTACTGGAATAGAATTTGGATTTGATCCAGATACACAGCCAGGACATCAAATCATAAAAGATAATGTAAAACGTTCAAGGACCATACTTACGGAGAAAAAAAGTTTACCTTCTTGCTGTTAAGGAGTACATTCCAAATGTGAGATTATGTAGTTGCCCACACTCACACATACAATTTTTTTTTTGATTTCAGACCCTTGGTGGTTTAAATAAATGTTTTCTATTATATATTTATAATTCATGAATTAGATTTATTTTATTTTTTTATATGCAGGTATAATTTCATTGTTAATATATTTTATATTAACAGATTTTATAATATAGAATATCTGAAATTCATGCTTGTTAATACTGTTCTCTCAATGATTGGCAAACATAGCCAGAGATGGCTAAACAACTACAAAAAAAATTCCATGATGTACTGCTGAACTTTACATTTAGTGATAAACACTTTTAACGCGTTTAATTTTCAATATATTTAATTGTTAATGTCATATTTAGTTATATACAATAAAACTTGGATCACTAAATCTACAGGGACTATTCAGTTCAGTTCAGTGTGTTCTTGAATATGTAAGTCTAGAGCAGTGTCAGGGTGGTGACAGGAAGCTTGCCAGAAGTACAGATTCCAGAGTTCCAATGCTGACAGTCACTTAGTAGGTTTCAGATGAGGTGCAGTAATGTCCATTCTAAACAGACCACCCAGTGATTCTACTGTACAGCCACATTTAAGGATTATTGGTAGCCCATTCCTAAAGCCGCTAGGCAACAGAGCCAAGTATTGTACAACAGGGTCAAGGTTAGATCCAGGGAGTGGGACAGGAATTTAAAGTGTATTAGTTTACACATATGGAAATGCATGTCTTTTTGTATGAAATTGCATTTCAGTGCCTACTATGAATTATATTTTTTATTTTTTCATACTTCTGGATCAGAAAATTAAAATACGTTTTGATATTCAGGGGAAGGATGGTTATATTGTGCTTAAAAGTTGTCCTCAAATGTTTGACACAGAAAATGCACAAGTACTTTGCACAGTAGTCATGAGTCACTTTGAATCAATAAAAATTATGAAGGGAAGGAAACAGTGCCTTTCGGGTCATCAAATGAATTTAGTTACTGTACTATAACCAAATCACCATCACTAACAGGTGATAGTAGTTTTATTTTATTAGAAGTTGTGTTTTTAAATAATTTTTTGATAAATTCTAGACATTGGATAAATTTCTTATGCTTGGGGAAATATAATAAAAGATTATTGAGCACTATTTGCCAAGGCATAAGGCTAGGCTTGAGGGAAATATAAATAATTGTAAGAAAGGTATAAGCAAAAATTCAAAGATAGAAAGCACGAAGTAAGTTCTAAAGAAGTATATATTGTTCAAATTCTTCTACTTCACAATCTTTTTTTTTTTTATGGTTACATTACTTTTATTGTCATAAACTGATTATTATTTAATCTTATCTTTCTTCACATTGCTTAACTTTTTTTTAAACATCTTTATTGAAGTATAATTGCTTTACAATGTTGTGTTAGTTTCTGCTTATAACAAAGTGAATCAGCTATATGTATACATATATCCCCAACTTCACAATCTTATTTCAACTACCTTTTCAGGTTTACTTTTCTCTCTTATTTCTATTCTATGTGAACCATTCTAATTAGTCAAATTGGCTTAATAAGTGTCCTGTAAAACATCTCATCCTTTCCTACTTAAAAAGCATTGTACCTTGGCATATAGAGCTCATTTTATTTTGGTTTAGAAGTTTTATCCATTAAAAAAAAAGTCACTTAGCAATAATTCAAACAAAGATTGGACCAAATTTGGGATTATCATGTGTTTTAACCAGTCTTACTGTATGTATACCCTTTGAAGAAGAATCAGATAAACCATCAGCAGTAATTGCAGTACCTGGCATAGTAGTATGACTTTGCCATATCTCTCAGGACATGAAAGAACATTTGCAACAACTTAGAATTGCAAGAAAACAAGGCTTAAGACGTTTTCTCATCATTTGAGATAATGCATGTGAAAAATTTTGATTCTGATGGTAACGCTGTATAGGTAACGTGCTTTATTCAGAGTCAAAATGCATCTGACAAATTAACATACAATTTTAGCATTACTAAGCATAGTAACATAATTTTGATTGCTTTGTGTTGTTCTAGATTTTTAATTCTAGGGATATTGCTCTAAAAATTCTTTTCATTTGACTCTTCTCAAGCATGTACCCTTCTGACTCTTCAGTGTGTTATGCAGAAAATAATACAAGTATGTTTGTGAACATGTTTGTGATTTAAGTATATATATTACATAATGTTTCCTTTTCCTTCCATTGTTGCTTTAAAACCACTTAATTTTCACTCTCTGCTATGACTCTGACTGGATTCAGAATAAGAAAAAAATAGATAAATGTATATAACACTGATCATTACTGTTTATTGTTCTAGCAATTTTGATGATGAAGTTGTAAGGTATAGCAACGAGATATTAAATATTATCTTTTTAGAAGTCCTGAGTTTTTCATGTTAATGAAATAGACCATGTAGACTTTGTATGACGTTTGCTTACCTGTTACAATTTCAATTAAGTTTTTTTTTACTAGAAAGAAATGAGATGGAATATTGCAGAATTTATCAATAAACTATGATAAACATTTATTCTGAAATAGTTTAAAATCAGATTGGGCCAAATTTATAATGGGTTTATAATTGGTTAGTTGATAAAATAATTATCTGCCTAAACATACCTCACCTTTGATAGTTTTAAGTTTATAATTTTTGAAAATAAAATGCACCTTCTGCCTTTTCTCAGCCACAGGATGTACATATCATAACTAGAGCAAAGAGACATTCTTTCCTAGGGAGGTCATGTGTGCCTTTCCCTAATTTGTAGAAGGAAAAAGACACACCCAATTAATATCTAGGTTAGAAGTAGTGAACTGTGTACAGTAACATAGTTAATATAAGTGGAAAGAAGAACTTAGGTGGTGTAATTTTCTCTTAATTTCCCTCTACTTTTAGCTGTTAGTCATAGGAAAAGCGGACGTACTGATACACACGTATACTGATTATCTCTGAGTCCCTAATAGGAAGCAGACAGGAGTAGAAAATTTTGCTTGTGACAGATGTAGCTTTCATTTGAATAATGAGATACCAGATAGATTTCTGAAATTTTTCAAATTAGAAGGAATGTATATAGATTCCTAGGTAACAAGAAATTTATTCTGAAATCCTCAGGATATGTGATTGACATTTAGTGAAGTTCAGATCATGGTCAAAACTTGAATTGAGCATCATTTGTAGAGCAAATGAATATTTATTGAGCATGTACTATTTTTGTTTGTTGAATGCATGAATGAATGAGGAGACCTTATTAACTATGTGTTACTGTTGCATTTTACTGTGTGAAGATGTACTATTTTATATGAAAGTTTTAGTAGAGGGAAATGCAGTCCAGGAGGTTAAAACCAAAGGGAGCTAATTCACAGAGAAAAGCTGAAATAAAAACGTCAGAAAGGATAAAGAGGAAAGATAGTATGTAATGAAAAGTGGAATATTACTTGGGTACACTATAACTTACTATTTTCTTTAATAATTTATTGATATTAACTCTGAACAAATACAGTATATGTTATAGACAAAATTTTACTTGGGAAAGATGGCACATGTAAAATGGTTTTCCAAATTGAGTTAATAAAATAGTAATTTCACAGTTAGTTATTTGCCTAGAAAGGTAGCAGGTATAATGCTTTAAAAAGTATCTGTTATTTTAAAAGCATATTAATTTAGACAGAACTGAATAAGAATTTATAACTTTCTTTGGAAACCCTGTATAGTGCAGATATATAGTATAAAATTATGAGAGTTAGAAATATTTAAGAGAACATTTTAAGTAAGCAGCTCATGCCATTTATATATTGACATATTTATAAATCTTTAGTCTTTAAAGCAGAACACTACTCTAGGTGAGGTCTCTTATAGTTTTCTCTTAATTATCCTGATGAGGTTGATAGTAGTTTCTACTTTTTACAGCCTTGCAATTTACCACTCTACTTACTTGAAGTTTTCTGTGTTTCACTTTCTTTTCCCCCAGCAACCTACTTATTCATCACTTTCTATCAGCCCTCAATTCAGCATCCAACTTCATTTTATTTTCCTAACATATGTCCATTGGGGATAGGCTTCCTATTGGGAGCAGGGGTGTGCTGGTGAAAGCATCTAATTTTGGTTATTATTTTTTAATTAGTTTTTCAGTTTTGTTTTGAAGTGAAGAGAGATCTGTATTAATTAATTCATTCAGATGTATTGAAAAAGATTTAATGACCCAAAAGGTACAAGTAGGTAGAAATAGGAAGTGATATAGATGATTAAGTTTTCAAACTTTACCACATAATAGATTTAACCTAGAGAACTTTTAAGGATCCCTATTCTTATACCAACTAAATTAGAGTATTTGGGGTAGGACCTAGGTATCAGTATTTTTAAGAATTCCCCAAGTGATTCCATTATGCAGCCAAATTTGAATACCAGTGACATATATCTGTGGTTGGGTTTTTAAAAATATGTCATAAATACTCTATGAGGCCCACAAAGCCTCAAATATTTATTATACAGCCCTTTGCAGAAAAAGTCTGTTGACCCATGATATAGATTACTCTGTTTCATCAGACTAGAAGCATTGGTATCACATGAAGCCTTGTTAGAAATGCAGAATTCCAGGCCCTATCCCTGACCTGCATTTTAACAAGATCTCTAGGTGGTTCACGTGGACATTAAAGTGTGAGAAGTACTGATACATATCATGTTGAGGATAATATTATTTATTAAGTATTAAGCTCCTTGATACTTTTCTGACAGAGGTAATCAAGATTGACTACACAGTTTATACATTTTTCAGTTTTATAATCCTTTTACCAAGGGTTATTTTTATATTTCTTAAGCCCCACAGAGATTTCCTAGAGTAATAGATTAATAATTGTTCTATTAGAATCAGATTCCCCTTTCCTTGAATCTGGACTGGGCTTAGTGACATTCTTGATCAATAGAAAGCAGCAGAAATATCGCTCCAGGACTGCTGAGGCTGGTGATGAACACTCCCTCTGGGAGTCCTGAGCTACCATGGAAGATGTCTGACCACCCTGAGACTGCCTTGTTAGGCCACATGTAGGTGCTCCATTTGACCATTTCAGCTGAGCCTAAGTTTTAAACCATCTCTCCTAGGACACCAGCCATATGAGTGGAGCTGTCTTGGACCCTCCAGACCAGTCTACTGCCTGCTGAATATCACCAGGTGACCTCTGTTGATGCCATGTGGAACAGAAGAATCATCCAGCTGAGTGCTGTCTGAATCCCTGATGCACAAAAATGTGAGATATAATAAAATGATTGTTTTCTTAAACCATTAAATTTAGGGTAGTTTGTTATTCAGCAATAGATAACCGGACCACCTACGTAGAACATTTTAAAACTTTTATGGTACTGGAGATGAATTATTAAAAGTTATACTATAAACTTTTAATTTGAGTTTATCCTTATCTTAAGATTGATCATTTTGTATAAATAATCCAGAGATAAAATATAGAGAGAGGGCAGTTAATTGAGCATACCATGTGTGATGGCTTTGTGGTATGTCAACTTGGCTAGGCTAAACTACATTCCCCAGAATTCCCTTTCCAATATGTTTTTGGATAAGTAGGCTACAAGAGTTATCCTTTCACAAGAGTTGGAGGAGGGAAGGAAAGCATGAGCTAGTTTGTACCATATACACACCTTCTCTTAATTATTTAATAAAACACTAATGTAGCTTCTCCTGTGAAGAGATTTTTTTCAGACATAGTTAAAGTCCCTAATCAGTCATTGGGGAAATTATCCTGGGTGGGCCTGACAATCAGTTGAAAGGTCTTAAAAGAGGGTTGAGATATTCCCTGGAGAAAGAAATTCTACTTGTGGACAATAGCTTCGGCCACTGTGGTTTGGATCCCAGCCTTTTTGTGTTCTTCCATTTCTGTCTGCCCTATAGACTCTGGATTTGCTTAACCAGCTCCCCAAACTGTGTAATCCATTTCAGTTCCTTGTTTTGTGTATGTGTATATACTACACAAACACACGTGTGTTATATGTGAATAAATGTGTGTGTGTGTGTGTCTGTGTGTGTGTGTGTGTATATATGTAAGCATGGATACTTAGACATCTCTTACAGGTTTTGCTTGTATGTTTGGACCCTAACACAGATTTTGGTACCAAAAGTGGTTCCAGAGGAAAAATCTTAAGGATGAGTTCTCTGAATTGGTTCTGATTTTCTGGAAAGGTTTCTATAATCTGATAAGTTTTAAAGGCACTAACGAGCCTGTTTCCAGTGGTGAAAGGACACTTCTAGTTCACGGCATGACGTGGCAAAAGGGTTGCACAAATTATCACCTTTGGATACCTGCAATTGAGTCCCTATAGAAGGTGAGGCTCAGGGTGCCTAAGTATGAGATCCTCTAGAACATTTTTGTCAAAATAAGGGGTATAGTGGAGTTGGTTGGTTACTCCTAATTGCCCAGGAGAAAGTGGCCAATGAAAAAGATAAACCCAGGGATTTAACTTCCTTGCTCAAGCTCTGCATCAATGACCTGAAAGCTTCTATATCTGCCCTCAAAGAAACCGTATTCTGTAGCTGTACAGCTGTAGCTGTAGGGTTTCTGAAAACCAAAGCAAGAGTCTCCTCCTGCAAGTGGCTAAATTAAAATTCAAATTGAATTCCTAACGACCTCTGTTAGTTTGGTCCCTAATTGGGAAGGAATGGGTTCCTAGAAATAGGAGGGGGATATATGGGTAGATTATGATAAAGATGGGGAATCTGAACCTCCTAAATAAAACTGAACCATCTTTGCCAGTAGAAGCATTCCTTCCACTTCTGCCTGAGGAAGTGTGATAATTCATTTTGTGTGTCAACTTGACTGGGCCATAGGCTTTCCAGATAGTTGATCAAACATTAAGTGTTTCTGTGAGGGTGTTTTTTTGGATGAGGTTAACATTTTAAATTGGTAGATTGAGCAAAGCAGACTGCCCTCCATAATGTAGGTGGGCCTCATCCAGTCAGGTGAAGGCCTGAATAAAATAAAAGACTTACCATTCCCTGAGTATTCTCCTGTCTGACAGCCTCCAAACTGGAATATTACCTCTTTGTGGTTCTATAGCATCCTTCTGGCCTTCAGACTCATACTGGGATATTGGCTGTTTCTCGTTCTACAGCAGCTTCTGGAATTTGGACTTGAGCTGGGAGGAACAATGGCTCTGCAGACTTAGGATTTTCCAGCCTCCAATATCAGATGAGCCAATTCCTTATAATAAAGCTTTAAGTAGACATCCTATTGGTTCTGTTTCTCAAGAGTACTTTGCCTAATATAGGAAGATGGCTCCTCTTTACCTGAAGAAGCTGGAATGGGTCTCTACTGAGTTACTTGCCTACAAGGCACTCCTGACCCTCCTCAGGACCTGCTTCCCAACATTCCTTTTTGTTTCTAGATCTGTAACTAGACAAGTTGCAGAAGTTCTCAAAAGATGAGGTACTAGTTGTGATTCATGAAGAGGTGTGATACACACCAAAAACAACTGAATAATTTTTCATTTCATATAGACAGAAATCTAGAGGGTGTGTGTAAGAATGGATATTAAGGCTGTGTGATCAAGGTGGGAGGATCATAAAGTTGAATCATGCTGTATTTATTGATACAGGCTCACTAACCAGAGGTTCTGGATTCACTGTTTCAGCTGAAGCAGTTAGGAAGGGCTATAACAAGTTGGTTGGTTGGTCAGTTGGCTGGACCCAAAAGGTGGCCTACATTAAATGAAATTGAAATGCCATGTTGTATTGTAGATGAAGGTATCTGAAGGCTTAAAGGAGACTGCAATGCTAGAGTATATCTATCCTGTAAGACCTGCTCTCCAACCCTGGAAAGACACAACTTTCACAACAGCTGTGAAAAATAAAATTGTGGGGGAGCCCCAGCATCCTTGAAAAGTTCTCTTCTCTTTAGGTCAAAGCTCTCTTCTCTTTAGGTCAAAAATTACAGAGGAAACTGCTGCCACTGAACTAGGATTGCTAAATACAGTGGAGATAATGGGATCCTGAGATGTCAGGGGCTAAATGGTGGCACTTAATTGCTAAAAACAAGGTGTGCACGGTTACCATTATAAACAATGGAGTCAAATTGGTAATCAGACTAGTCTGACTTGCAGAGACTTATGGGGTGGGCTGGTTATCAAGAGGTCCCTAGAATAGGAAAAGATGGCCAGCCTTTTAAATTCTTACTTGAGCTGTATAAGCAGAGGATTTCCAGCCTACTGAACAGATGTCTGAATTGAATTAACAAAACACAGAGTCAATTCCTTCTATAAATTCTAGATTTGAGCCAGTTAACAGACTCAGACCCTCAGACACTGTTACACTGCCAAAAACATATACTGTTAATCCTTCTATGTCTTCCCCCAAAGGGACCTTTACCAGAAAAGTAATTCTGAGTAATGTACTTTAGCCTAGCCAAGTTGACATCCCACAAAGTCATCACAGTCCCTTGTCAAGTTAGTACTCATATATATCTTAAACCATCTCCTTAAACCATACTGCCTAACATGACACAGTTATCCTACATACAACTGAGGATACAAAGTCCTTGGGTGATGTTTCTCTTCTCCTTTGTAATTTAAGTACTAAGATTAATGATCACAATACATCTTATGATATTGATATAAAGGTAGCTATTTTTAAGATGCTTTAGATGGTAAGAGGATAAAACAGGAAGAAAAAATATTTGGTTAATACTTATACAAACATACTCATATCACAGTCCGTTAATCACTATAGACATGTATCTCACAGGAAAAATGAATGACCTAGTACACTGCTTGAAATTCTGTCCATGGGGAGGATTTCCCTTCACCATCATCCTTCAGGGATGTCCAAAGGAAGGCTATAGAGTATCAGAAGTCCACTTTTGAGTGGTAGCTGCAAATCACACAGAGCTCTTTGTAAATCAGGCCTAACAGTTCTGTTCCTTGGTCAACTGGTCTTAGGTGTGAAGACATAGGTATGGGCTGAGAGAGTGAAGGTGATGTAGCAAAACAGAGTCCATAGACATTTGGGCTACTTCCTCAAGCAACTTACTTGTGCCTTCAGGGCCTCCTCAAGCCTAATCTCATAAACACCACTTCCATTTGATAACAGAGTGCTGCTGTGCACACCCAACATTATGGCTTGGTGGATCAGACAGCACCAAGTTCATGATGGGTAAATCAGGTATCATGGTAACTTAGTGGGTCCTGGCCAAATGTTCAGTCTCTACTAGGCCTCATAGCAGGCAAGCTGTTTCTCAAAAGAATAGTTATCCACAGAGGATGGTGTGGCTTTGCTCTAAAATCATAAGGGTCTCTAGGAGATGGGTCAAAAAGGATCTTGCTGTGATTTATGTCATAGAGTGTTCCGCCTGTGTTTTCCTCTATGAGTTTGATAGTGTCTGGCCTTACATTTAGGTCTTTAATCCATTTTGAGGGTCTGTGCTGTGATTTACCTATTAAGGCTTGCTAAAGGCTTCAAACAGCAATCCCATCTACCTCTGACAATTCAAGGACCATTGGATGTGTAGGATCATATGGCCCAAATGACCCAGCAGTTTGCATGGCAGAGTGGACCTGTTGAAGGGCCTTCTCTTGTTCTGGTCCCACTCAATACAGGCAGCTTTTTGAGTCATTTAGTAAATGGGTCAGAGTAGCACACCCAAACAAGGCATAGGTTACCTCCAAAATTCAAAGAGGAACTGTGAACATCATTCTTCTCTTTTAGTGGTAGGAGGGTCAGATACAACACCTTATCTACCTTGGAAGGGATATCTTGACATGGTACAGACCAATGGATTCCTAGAAATTTCACTGAGAAGGGATACCTCTGAATTTTTGTAAGAGAAGTCCCTAAATTAGGAATTGGACTTCTTAAGAAGGTGTCATGGTAAGGATATAGCTTCAAGAACTAGGCGTACCCGGGTTTGACTCCTGGCTGTATCACTTGGTAGCTGTGTGACTTGAGAATGCTCCTCCAGACTACGATTTCTTTTCCTTTTCCTTTTTCCTTTCCTTTCCTTTCCCTTTCCCTTCCCTTCCTTTCCTTCCTTTTCTTTCTTTTCTTTCTTTAGGTAAGAAATGGATTTATTTAGAGAGAAACACACTCCACAGACAGAGTGTGGGCCATCTCAGAAGGCAAGAGGCCTTGGGAGAAACATACTCTACAGACAGAGGGTGGGCCATCTCAGAAGGTGAGAGCGCCCAGACTACGATTTCTTTTTTAAAGGGTATTCTATTTATTTAAGGGTATTATATTTATTTGTATTTAGTTTGTAGATACAGATCTATAAACTGATATGTATTACTGACCTAATAAATATATTTTGGGAATCATCTTTGTTTCTCTGAGAAATCGTATTAATAATACTATTTACTTTACTTCATGTATAATTATAATCAATTTTTAAGTAATTTAGGAATGAATGAAGGCATATTTGCTAGAGCTTATAAGCCAGGAGTTGCTTGGGAAATAGCTGTAATTTATTTTACAGTTCTTAAAATATGGCTCCCCCATATGTTTTGTTCATTTTTCCTGACATGTATTTTAAGAAGGCAATATTTTCCCTTATACCATATCATCCTTACTTTGAGTAGTAAATTAGTGATTATAAATATCCATTTTTATTTCTGTAAGGTAATACTGAGCTTTGCCGACAATGCTGCTTCACCAAGATAACAGTTATGTCATTAGACTGCAAGCATAATATATATATTTTTTATTATCATGAGCAAAAATTGATCTCTGTGTTTCTAAAAGTATTTAGTTTTCTGCTTTCTGGATTTGATGATGTCTAATGTACACTATTTTCTTTCACAGATATAATTTTAAACACAATAAGGGCAATGTTTGTTAGAATAAAAAGCTGTATCATTCTTCCATATTTATTAGAATATCACATACTGTCAATTAAATGTTTTTATTCAAATATAGTCAGTAATTATGACAAATTTGGACCTTTCATAGACTGAACTGTTCAAGCCTGATCAATCTCAATTTGTTTGGATGGTGGTAGTATTTTTAGTGCCATAAGAGGTTCACCTACCTTATGTTAAAATATGCTTATTGCATTATCAGATATATGACATCACAGCACAGGAATGTTGAATTAGTAGTTCATAATAAAGACGCAGACGTAGAGAATGGACTTGAGGACATGGGGAGGGGGAAGGGTAAGCTGCGACGAAGTGAGAGAGTGGCATGGACATATATACACTACCAAATGTAAAATAGATAGCAAATGGGAAGCAGCCCCATAGCACAGGGAGATCAGCTCGGTGATTTGTGACCACCTAGAGGGGTGGGATAGGGAGGGTGGGAGGGAGACACAAGAGGGAGGGGATATGGGGACATATGTATACATATAGCTGATTGATTCACTTTTGTTATACAGCAGCAACTAACACAACATTGTAAAGCAATTATACTCCAAAACAGATGTTAAAAAAAAAAACCCAAAAAACAAAACAAAAAACCTTTTGTTCTAGGTTACACAAAGACTACCTAAGTGACTGAAATAAATAAGCTTACTTCTCTGTGCTTTAGTTTTCTCACTTTTAACATTGGAATACCTACCCAAATTCTTTCTTGTACTGGGATCATTCAGATCTCCTTTTTAAAAAAAAAAAATTAATAAGGGAAGACTAATTCCAGGGATTACTGTAATAATAAATAAAAATAAATATCAGGTTTTCTTTCTATAAACCCATAAGCCTATTTCTAACAATTTTTTATTCCAGACATTAAATTAGTTAATAACAATGAAAAAATGTAAAAGCCACTCTTTATTGCACATTTACAATATATTTGACAATGTCCAAGTTAAAAGAATCACTAAATTAACTACATGTTGGACATGCATTGTTCTTTTAGGCTACTGAGTGTCTGTCAGTCAGTAAATTTTTAATTTCCTCAAGTGAATAATCCTGCAATTGGAAAAGTGTTAATATATTTTGCTAAGTCTCTACTGGTGGGAATTAATCTCAGCTTTGTTTTTTGCTTTTCTTTTTGTGTTTAATATTCTGTTCTTGTAATAGTTTAAAATGTTGCACTAATGCTATTATTAGGTCTCTACAAAAAAGGATAGTCAGCTGTCTTGGTAACAGAAAGGAACATAAGGACATATGTAGAGATAATTGGAAACCAAAACTGAATATACCCTGCTAGATTAGTTCCCAGAGGATATGGTTTATATTTAATGTATATAACTTGCCTGAGGATAAGTGATGATTGACTAAATATATTATCATTAATGATAATATCTACTCAAATTATCATTTAATTTTACATTTTTACTATTTTTAAGTGGAGGGAAAACCTCAGTCTATAAAATCAAGATAAATGTAAAAGTGACATTGTAAAATTAGAGCCACAAATCCCAAACCAAGAACTATGAAATTAACAGTGCGTTGTTGCTAAGTGCTAGATAGATTAGCTCTTGAATAAAGTTTAGTTTGTTACATGAAAAACATTCATAAATAAGTCCATTCTCAGATTTTCTATAAACACCAACAATTTATATAATGCAACATTATAAAAACTTCAAAGCACATTTAAAAAAATGTTTAAGTAATTGTTACCTACATCATTTGTAATTGTTCAACCATAGTAAGGTATGAAAATTCCTAAAATGGAAAGAAAAAATAGCAAAGAAAGCAGAAAACAATGAATCCAATGACCCAGTTCACTGAATAAATATAGATGATCACCATATCCATGTCAAACCACCATCCACGGCTATCATCCTCAAAGTGCAGATAATCCATCCTATGTGCACCATGTGGAAACTGCCTTCTTGTAACTGGAGCTGCACGTCTGTGGAAACCTGGAAGATATATGAACATATTATTTAAAGCTCATTAAATTCAGTTTAAGTGCTCAGAAAGGAAGCTGCATTATGAACAGAAGTATCACGACCAGGGCATATCTTGATTTCATTGAGTGGTATATTGTATTCCTGACAGTTTTATTTTTTTTAATGATAAGCAACTATCAGAAGTCTTTTTTTTTTTTTTTTTTTTCAGTTAAGGGTTTTAAGGGGGGACAGTAAAATTAGCAAAGAGCATGGAATATGGAGTCAGGAAACTATCCTTTTTTTAAAAATTGAAGTATAGTTGATTTATAATATTAGTTTCAAGTATATAACATAAAAATATTTTTATAGATTATACTCCATTTAAAGTTATTATAAAATATTGGCTATATTTCCTGTGCTACACAATATATCCTTGTAGCTTGTTTATTTTAATACATAGTAGTTTGTACCTCTTAATCCCCTACCTCTTCTTACCCCTCCTCCCTTGCCTCTCCCCACTGGGAACCTCTAGTTTCTTCTCTATATCTGTGAGTTTGTTTCTGTTATGATATATTCATTCACTTTAATTTTTAGATTCCACATATAAATGATAACATACAGTATTTGTATTTCTCTGTCTGACTCATTTCACTAAGCCTAATATCCTCCAGGTCCTTCCATGTTGTTGCAAGTGGCAAAATTTCATGCTTTTATTTATGGCTGAGTAATATTGCATTGTGTGTGTGTGTGTGTGTGTGTGTGTGTATGTATAACATCTTTATCCCTTCATCTGTTGATGGATGCTTACATTGATTCCATATCCTGGCTATTGTAAACAATGTTGCTATGAACATCGGGGTGAATATATCTTTTCAAATTACTGTTTTCATTTTCTTTGGACATATACTCAGGAATGGAATTGCTGGACCATATGGTAGTTCTATTTTTAGTTTTTTGAGGAACCTTCATACTGTTTGCCATTGTGGCTGCACCGATTTACGTTGCTACCAACAATGTACTAGGGTACCCTTTTCTCCAAATTTGTTATTTGTGGTGTTTTTGATGGTAGCCATTCTACAGGTGTAAGGTGATACTCATTTGCATTTCTCTGATGATTAGTGATGTTGGGCATCTTTTCCTGTTCCTGTTGGTCATCTATAGGTATTCTTTGGAAAAATGTCTGTTCAGGTCTTCTGCCCATTTTTTAATTGGTTTTTTTTTTTTGATATTGAGTTGTATAAGTTCTTTATATATTTTGGATATGAACTCCTTATTGGTCATATCATTTGCAAATATTTTAGGAGACTATTTTTGATCTGTCATGTACTTGGGGCAAGGTAATTTATCTCTTTGGGTCTCAGATTTCTCATCTATATCATCTGATGACTTAATTCAAAAATTTGTGAGGCTCATTTTTTGATATTGAGCCACATGAGCTGTTGGTAAGTTTTGGAGATTAATCCCTTGTCAGTTGCGTGATTTGCAAATATTTTCTCTCATTCTATGGGTTGTCTTTTCATTTTGTTTATGGTTTCCTTTGATGGGCAAAAGCTTTTGAGTTTAATTAGGTCCCATTTGTTTATTTTTGTTGATTTCCATTACTCTAGGAGATGGATAGAAAAAGACATTGCTGCGATTTATGTCAGAGTGTTCTGCCTATGTTTTCCTCTAAGAGTTTCATAGTATCTGGTCTTACATTTAGGTCTTAAACTCAAAATGGATTAATTTTGTATATGGTGTTAAAGAATGTTCGAATTTCATTTTTTTTTAACATGTAGCTGTCCAGTTTTCCCAGCACCATTTATTGAAGAGACTGTCTTTTCTCCATTGTATGGTCTTGCCTCCTTTGTCATAGATTAATTGACCTTAGGTGTGTGGGTTTATTTTTGGGATTTCTATCCTGTTCCATTGATCTATATTTCTATTTTTGTGCCAGTACCATACTGTTTTTTTGTTTTGTTTTTAAAATTTATTTATTTTTTATTTTTATTATTTTTGGCTGCATTGGGTCTTCGTTGCTGTGCACGGGCTTTCTCTGGTTGCGGCGACTGGGGGCTACTCTTCGTTGTGGTGCGCGGGCTTCTCATTGTAGTGCCTTCTGTTGTTGCGGAGCATGGGCTCTAGGCGTGCGGGCTTCAGTAGTTGTGGCACATGGGCTCAGTAGTTGTGGCATGCGAGCTCTAGAGCGCAGGCTCAGTAGTTGTGGTGCATGGGCTTAGTTGCTCTGTGGCATGTAGGATCTTCCTGGGCCAGGGCTCGAACCCATGTCCCCTGCATTGGCAGGTGGATTCTTAACCACTGCACCACCAGGGAAGCCCCTACCATACTTTTTTGCTGACTGTAACTTTGTAGTGTAGTCTGAAGTCAGAGAGCCTGATTTCTCCAGCTCTGTTTTTCTTTCTCAAGATTGCTTTGGCTATTCGAGGTCTTTTGTGTTTCCATACAAATTTTAAGAACAACCTAATCAAAAAATGGGCAGAAGACCTAAATAGACATTTCTCCAAAGAAGACATACAGATGGCCAAGAGGCACATGATCAAGAGATACAAGATGTTCAACATCGCTAATTAGTAGAGAAATTCAAGTCAAAACTACAGTGAGATATCACCTCATAACAGTCAGAATGGCCATAATCAAAAAGTCTACAAACAATAAATGTTGGAGAGGGTGTGGAGAAAAGGGAACCCTATACACTGTTGGTGGGAATGAATTGGTAGAGACACTGTGGAGAACAGTATGGAGGTTCCTTAAGAAACTAAAAATAGAGCTATCATATGATCCTGCAATCCCACTCCTGGGCATATATCTGGAGAAAAACATGGTTCAAAAGGATACATTCACCCCAATGTTCATTGCAGCACTAATTACCATAGCCAAGGCATGGAATAAACCTAAATGTCCATTTACAGATGACTGGATAAAGAACATGTGGTACATATATACAATGGAATATTACTCAGCCATTAAAGAAAATGAAATATTGCCATTTGCAGCAACATGGGCTGACTTGGAGATTATCATACTAAGTGAAGTAAGTCAGATAAAGACAAATATCATATGATATTGTTTACATGCTGAATCTAAAAAAAATGATACAAATGAAATTACTTACAAAACAGAAACAAAGTCCCAGACTTAGAGAAGGAACTTATGGTTACCATGGGGGAAGGTGGGGGGGAGGGATAGACTGGGAGTTTGGGATTGACATGTACACACTGCTATATTTAAAATAGATAGCCAACAAGGACCTGCTGTATAGCACAGGGAACTCCGCTCAATATCTGTAATAACCTAAATGGGAATTAGAATTAGAAAAAGAATACATACATGTATATGTATAACTGAATCACTTTACTGTATACCTGAAAGTAACACAACATTGTTAGTCAACTCTACTCCAATATAAAATTAAAATTAAAAAATAGCAAATGAAAAAAAATTGTGAGGTTCAAATGTAAATTATTTTCCCATGAGAGCATTTTCTAAATTTAAACTTCATTCATGTTTTATTTTTACAACTACTCTCACAATTAATGTTTGTTACTTCTGATCACCAACTTAACCTTCTATCTTATACCTTGAGAATTTCACTAAGTCATTTGTGCAAAATTCTATAAGAAAAATGTCTTTCATTATGTTTTAGCATTGAATAAACTGGACAGACAAAATGATACTTCTTTGAAGAAACTGAGCTTTAATTCTTATAAGTTTCCAAGCATGGACCTACTTAAGGAGATTATACAGAAAGTAAATATTGAAAGTAAGCAACAGTCCATTTATGACTAAATGAATATGACATTTCTGAGAAATATTACATCTCGTGAAATGCTGTTCTTTTTATTTTGTGATACTTATATGCTAATTATTTACAGTTTGAGTATACTCAGTGGCAACCTGTTTTTGTTGGCTGACCAACACTGAATTTTGTTTTTAGAGACCTTCAAAATTATATATTTTTTAAGATGAATAACCTGATTATTAACCTTTGCTTTGTTCTTATCTACTGCCTACTAATGTATTTCTGTGCTTGTTAGTGTTGGTGAGTGGGGACAATACAATAAACTGAGCAGAAAAGATATATTCTAGTACTTGCTATTAACTCTGGTGGTAAAGGTACGGTGAGGCTCAAGCTTGAAGCAGATTCTGGTTCATCTATTTTAATAACTTGTTATGTAACAATAACAAAAGTAATGTTAAATATTATGCTCTAGATCAGGCTGCTTATTTTGACAGAAAGGCTGCATTCACCTGAGTATTAGTATGGTTACTTAAAGTCAAATTTCTTTGATCAAGAATAATTCTAAATTATTGTTTACATATGTTTTATTTTCTATTTTAAAATAGAAAATGTATATCTTTAAGGTGTAAAGCAGGATGATTTGATATATAATATATAGTGAAATGATTACTATAGTCAAGCTAATTAATATATCCATCTCCTCACATAATTATCTTTTTTGTTGTTGTGAGAGTACCTGCTGTCTACTTTCTTAGCAAATGTCCAGGGTCTTTTATCAGATTTATGGTTCGTATATATTTTCTCAAAATCCATAGGTTGCCTTTTGATTTTACTTGTTTCCTTTGCCATGCCGAAGCTTTTTAGTTTGATGTAGTCCACTTGTTTATTTTTGCTTTTATTGCCTGAGCTTTTGTGGTCATATCCAAAAAACAAAACAAAACAAAACACCCAAACAAATTGCCAAGGCCATTGTCAAGAAGCTTATCCTGTATGTTTTCTTGTAAAGTTTTATGGTTTCAAATCTTACATTTAACTCTTTCATCTATTTTGAGTAGATTTTTGTGTATGGTGTAACACAGAGGTCCAGTTTCACTCTTTTGCATACGGCAATCCAGTTTTCCCAATACCATTTATTGAAGAGAGTATCCTTTCCCCATTGTGTATTCCTGGCACCCTTATTGAAAAGTAGTTGATTGTGTATGTGTGGGTTTATTTCTGGGCTTTCCATGGTGTTCCACTGGTTTATGAGTCTGTTTTTATGCCAATACCACACTATTCTGATTACTACAGATTTCCAATGTAATTTGAAATCAGGAAGTGATACCTCCCACTCTGTTCTTTCTCAAGGTTGCTCTATTTGGAATCTTTTGTGGTTCCATACCAATTTTAGAATTTTTTTTTCTGTTTCTGTGAAAACTGCTGTTAGTATTTTGATAGGAATTGTGTTGAATCTTTATTTTGCTTTGAGTAGTACAGACATCTTAACAATATTTTTTAAATTTTATTTTTTAATTGAACTATAGTTGCCATACAGTTATATAATTATAAAAGTTACAGGTGTACAATATAGTGATTTACAATTTTTAAAGGTTATACTCCATTTATAGTTATTAAAAGATATTGGCCATATTCTCCATGTTGTACAATATATCCTTGTACCTTATTTTATACCTAATAGTTTGTACCTCCTACTTCCCTACCCCTACATTAATTCTTTTAATCAATGAACATGGAATAGCTTTTCATTTAGTTTTGTCATCTTCAATTTCTTTCATTGATATTTTATAGTTTTCAGTGTTTATTTGTAAATTACATTTACTTATATTATGTAGATTAAAAACATGAAATTAAGAAGGATGAGATAAATGTTAAGTGATATTTTAGAATACATTTTACAGACATATTTCAAATAGGTTTTTAATAATTTCTAATGTTTTTGGCTGACTTTCTATCATATTTTATTTTTAAAAATAACTTTTATAGCTTACAAAAAGCTTATACTAGAATGATGTGTCAGCTCTTCTATTTTTTTGTTTGCCTTATCAGTATTATTGTCAATCTGATTTCTTTATAGGAGTCTGTTTAAGTTTCTTGTGCACCTTGTGCTGGTAGTTTAGCTAAAACTAGATAATATCCAAAATCCATTTAACTGGTCATATTAAACTACAAGATATTGCAACACCTGCAAAACTAACAAACTAATGAAGTCAGCTATTCATATTGTCAAACTTACAGTTTTCCTCGGCTAACATTACATACCATCATAACATGTAAGTAAGGATGCCAGTGTCAGTCCTCACTAAGTATTAGTAAAATTTAACTTTTCTTCTGTTTCAGTAATCATAACAGAAATTTTAATGTTATTTTCCCACATTCCAAGGGATTGTCTCGCACCAGCCTGTAGGCATTCTATTTTGGAGAGCATATTTAGGGGATTTCAATCCTAACAGCTATTTACGACTATCTAACTACTGTTCTCTAAACTATACTCAGTATCTTAAAAGGAAAGGGGCCTTTCTGTTTGTGTAGGAGAGAGGGGAAGTGGGAAGAGTTTTTCTCACATTCAAAAATTATTCTAATACATAAACACAAATGTTCCCAAAGCAGTTTATATACCTTTTCAAAAACCTTTCACAAATATAGGCTGGAAAACAGGTAACATTGTTACTGGAAATTATTACCATTACTACTGTATTTTAAAATATGTGATTTTTCTGTCCAAAAGGAATATTTAGAGGCCTTAGATTCTTCAGATTCAAAACTTTCAGTTGTTTGGGCCAAAGAATAACTGTACTAATGGCATAGTTGTAGAAAACAGTAGAACTGAGAGTAAACAAGGCACAATAGACGCAGAATTATGAGTATGGTGATCATACATACTGGTTTCCCCAGGACAGTCTCAGTTACTCTTATGTCTTGGTATAATTACTAATAGTGCCCCTTTCACTCTAGAAGTGTCCTCATTAATGGTAATTTCCTTTATTGGTGGAATGAGGGAAAAAGAAGGCAGTGCAGGAAGACACCGAATTACAAAATTTCTAGCTCTGAACATCAGAAGGTGATGTTGACCCAGACGGCTTATGTAATGTGTTTTTATAGGTAAGGTGGATAATGATCATTACTTGGTTAATTTGTTAAAAAAATTTTTTTAAGTGGGGAAGGAGTGAGTAGGTGTTTGTAATAATTTTGGAATTTCCAAAGCTGTAAATTGAATGAGAGGATTGGAATTTCTAAATCAAAATCAGACTAAAAGAAAATGACCTCACTGACAGTTACTTAGTAAATATTATACTGATTACGAAATTAGAAAAATTGCCAGAATACTAATCACAGAGATTAACTGCAGATTCCACTGTAAAATGATGGCAATGTAAGTACCTAATTCATTGGGCTAATATAAGGATTAGATGAATTAATACATATAAAGCACATTCCTGGCCGATAGTAAAGTTTCAATAAATGTTAGATTCTTATATTTTTATTACTATCGTTACTGCTACTTTGAATATTAGGAAGAAGCTGCTTTTCTTGTCAGTTCTTGTTCTTCATATTATGTCTACCTTTTCTGAATAAATCAATATGCTTACCATTGTTTGTTCAAACAAATGCTGAGAAACTGTTTCCTTCAAGTATGAGTTGATTTCTCTAAAGCAGATAACTTTAAATAGACTGTCAGAACATCAGATACTGAAAATATGGAATTGATTAAAAATTTAGGAAGAGTATACGTGCTATCTCTTAGAGGCTGAGGATTTAAAGATATTATAAGACATGGTTCCTGTCTTAAGAAACTCAGAGTCTAGAACAGTTTCTCAATCTTTTTTTTTTTTCATTATCACTCCTGTAAGGAGAAAAAAAATGTTAAATTTAAATTTATCTCAAATTAAATATTCTAATCAGTAAATCAAATTAAACCAAATTTCTCCTTAATGAGAGAAATTAAAAATAAGGAATGAAATTTGTTCAGGTAGGGTTGAGCTCTTGAGGGCCTCAAACGACCGTAACATCTAAGATTATTTTGGTGCCCCAAGAACCAGTTTTTGCCCCCATTTAAAGTGCATGGTCTAGGAGACAGTACACTTAAAACCATTATAATAACAGTCAATGTATATATTTTAATATATACAACCACTTCATTCCAAAAAAGGATTTGGATTGGAGTTAATGGAGTGAGAAGCTTCTGTACCAGGAATTCACTTTTTCACAGACTTAAGCACAACTTATTATTAGTGATAACCTGATAATAATTAGTTTGTTATCAACACATGGTTTAAAGAATAGTCAATATTATTAGTATATTTTAATTATGCTATTTTAAAGTAAAGGACACAATAAAGACACATACTCTTTTTTTTGCCATAAACTATTAGGAAAAAAAGTGTAGTGCAGTGAAAATCATACTCCTGAAGGAATCAGATGATTTGGATTCTTGTGCCAATATTAAACATACTGATTATTTGGTCAAGTCAAAATAGTTTCTCTATATCAAGATGTTCATATGGTTTTCTTCTTTAATCTGTTAATGTGATGAATTCAAATAGTAGATTTTTTTAAATGTTGAATAATTTTTTAAAAATCTGTTAAAGTGATGAATTAAAGTGATAGATTTTCCAATGTTTTATCATTCCTTCATACCCAGGATAAATTCCGTGTGTTCATGATAATCGTTTTTACACATTGATGAATTCAACTTTATATATTTTATGTGGCATTTTTATGCCTATGTTTGTAAGGAAGATTGGTCTATAATTTTCTGTTTTATGCGATTTTTGCCTGGTTTGTATATCATGATTTTATTGTCCTCATAAAACATGTTGGCAGTTAGGTGACAATTCTCCATGGATCTCTGTGTGTCTGCATATCTTGCAAGCAAGAGGCACTGACTGCCTTTGTTCTGACATTGGCAATCTTGTGCTCTCTTTTTATTCTCTGGAATGGTTTGCATAAAACTAGAATTCTTGATGGCTTGACTAAATCTAACCTATAAAACCACTTGGGCCTGTAGTCTTTTCAGGTGTGGGTGTAGATTTTTAAACACCAATCAATTTCTTTAATAGTTGTTGGTATATTAATGTTTTCTAGTTATTCTTGAGTCCCTTTTGGTAACTTTTATATAGCATTATCCATTCTATTCAAGTTTTTAAACAAATTGGACTAAAATGTTCATGGCTGTGGTACATTTAGGGCTTTACACAAATATTCTGGTCTCCCGAGTACCTGGTTTGTTTGCACTTCCCTGCCCCTTAGGCATGGCCACCAGACTTGACAAACGAAAACAACTGTTCAAAGAAAATGCTGTGTGGTGCTTCTGGGTAGAGCATTTATCAGTTTGAGATCCTGCAGCTGTCTCTTTTCCTCCTCCACAACCAGCAGTGTACCAGATAGAGGCTGCTCTGTCATCCTGGGTCCTAAAGCTTAGGATGATGTGGAGCAGAGCACCTAGGAGTTAAGGGAAAAACTAATTCTGACTGAAAATAATGAAGTGACTTTTAAAACTATTAAAGAAAAGGATGATAATCACAAAAGTTGAAACTGACTTGTTTCCCCACATGAAAAAAAAAAAAAAAAAGATAAAGCTCTTGGAGAAATTCATTGTGTGAAATCAAAGAGTGAGAAAGAACTGTGAAGAAAATCTCCAAGTCACTATCATATTTAGGAAGAATATAAAGAAGAACCAGCATTCCAGAATCTCATACAGGTACTTCTGCCTCTCCATAAATTCTATTTTGTAAAAACAATTTTACCTCATAAGGATTTCTCATATTCTAGAAAACAAGGCATGACCTTTTCTCCCCAGAATATGGTTCAAATTTATATTCATCATCAAAGACCATAAAGTAGGCTCTATATTTTGAAGATTCTTTCAGAGACAGAAAGACTGTCAACAATTATCTCATTCATTTTTGTAATTTTAGCAACTTGCACAGTGCTTATAGTGGGTACTAAGTGTGTTTATTGAATGGATGGATGAATGTATGTATATAAGGATAGACTTCAGAGAGTACAATGAATATATTAGCATATTTCTGAGAATGTCCCAAATCAAGCTTCTCAACTATATTTTCAGAATGTATTGAATATTATTATGAATATATTTGAGGTACATTTCGTAGTTCTTATGAAAAAAACTTTAGAGGTTAATTCAGAGAGCCCTGAAATCAGTATTAAAAAGGGGATATGTCCTATCCTTCGTGTGTGATGGGACAGACAAAAGGTTAAAGCATGGTGTTTTATTGCTCTATATTCTTCATGTTACATAAGAATTTTGCTGTGTCAAAATTTGATTAATATAAATAAGACTTAGTAGAGGTGGAGTGATATTTTTACTCACAAGCAGGTATAGAGTTACTCTGTTAATAGACATGAAAAGTTAATGCAAAATGGATTTTAAATTTCATCTTTATCTTCTATATCTTTAGGATTGCAGGGTCAAATATATTTATTAATCCTGCAAAATTAACTTTTTATATTGAATAAACTAAAATATATTGCAGGTTGCAACATATTCTATAACAACTACTGACATTTCAATATCGTTTTTAAAGTTATTGGGCTAAATTATATAATTCTTAAATGTTTTGTTTCTGTAACCAGGTAAGAAGTGAGAACCATGTGTTGTTGTTTTTTTTTTTAATTAGTTTATTTGGTTGCGCCAGGTCTTAGTTGTGGCAGGTGGGCTCCTTAGTTGCAGCTCACGGGCTCCTTAGTTGCAGCTCGTGGGCTCCTTAGTTGTGGCTTGCCGGCTCCTTAGTTGAGGCATATGAACTCTTAGTTGCGGCATGCATGTGGGATCTAATTCCCTGACCAGGGATCGAACCCGGGCCCCCTGCATTGGGAGCACAGAGTCTTAACCACTGCACCACCAGGGAAGTCCCAGAACCATGTGTTTTCTTTTTAAAAAGTATTTTTTTATTGTGATAGAACACGAATAACATGAAATTTGGCATTTTTACTATACAGTTCAGTGGCATTAATTACATTCACAAAGTTAAGCAACCACTGCCACTATTTATTTCCAAAATTTTTTTCATTACCACAAAGAGATACTGTGTAGCCATTAAGCAATAATTCCCCAATTCCCTGCTCTCCTTGGCTCCTGGCAACCTCTAATCTACTTTCTGTCTCTATGAATTTGCCTGTTCTAAGATATCTCACAGAAGTGGGATCATGCAGTATTCATCCTTTTATGTTTGGCTTATTTCACTTAACATAATGTTTTCAAGGTTCACTGTTACTGCATGATGTATGAAAACTTCATTCCTTTTCATGGCTGAATAATATTCCATTGTATGTATATACCATATTTTTTTAATCCATTAATTTGTTCTTAGATAATTGGGTTGTTTCCATCTGTTGGCTATAGTGAATAATGCTGCATTGAACACTGGCAAACAAGTATCTGTTTGAGTCCCTGCTTTCAATTCCTTTGGGTATATACCCAAGAGTAGAACTGTTATGTCACGTGGTGATTCTATGTTTAGCATTTTGAGAAAACTCCAGACTGTTTTCTTTTTTTTTTCCAGTGCAATATGTCATTTTGCATCCCTGCTAGCAATGCACAAGGGTTCCAATTTCTCCACATCCTTGCCAACATTTGTTATTTTTTTTTTAAAATTATAGTCATTATAGTAGGTGTGAATCTCATTGTGGTTTTGATTTGCATTAATTCTCCTAATGACTAATGATGTTGTGTATCTTTTCATGTGTTTATTGGCTATTTGTATATACTCTTTGGAAGAATGTCTATTGAAGTCCATTGCCCATTTTTTAACTGGGTTGTTTGTCTTCTTGAGTTTTTATATGTTCTGGGTATTAAACCATTATCAGATATAATTTGCAAACATTTTCTCCTATTATGTGGGTTGTATTTTTACCTTCTTGATACTTTCCTTTTGATGCACAAAATTTTTAATTTTGATGAAGTTCAATTTATTTATTTGCTTATGCTTTTGGTGTCATACCTAAGAATCTGTTTGGTCACGAAGATTTACCCCTATATTTTCTTTTAAGAGTTTTATGTTTTATACTTAGGCCACTGATCCATTCTGAGTTAATTTTTGTACAAAGTATGAAGTAGGGGGTCCAATTTTATTCTTGTGCATGTGGAAATCCAGTTGTCCTAGCATTATCTGTTGAAGAGACTATTCTTTCCCCCATTGAATGGCCTTAGCACCCTTTCCAAAAATCAAGTGGCCATAGACATATGGGTTTATTTCTAGAGTTACTATTCCATTTCTATTCCATATCCTTTTGCTAGTATCATACTGTTTTGATTCCTGTAGTAAGTTTTGAAATAGAAAGTGTGATTCTACCACATTGTGCTTCTTTTTCAAAAATTTTTTTTGTTTACTCAGGGCCCCTTGATATTAAGGACCAGGTTTTCCATTTCTACAAAATGGGCTATAGTAATTTTGATAGGTATTGCATTGAATCTACTGATAGCTGTAGCTAGTACTGATATCTTAACAATATTAAGTCTTCTAATCCATGGACACAGGATATCTTTCCATTTATTTAGGTCTTCTTTAATTTCTTTCAGTTCTGTTTTATAGTTCTCAGTATACAAGTAACCATCCTTGGTTAAATTTTTTCCTAGTTATTTATTCTTTTAGATGCTGTTGTAAATGAAACTGCTTTCTTAATATCCTTTTCAGATTGTTCTCTGTTGGTAAACACAACTGAGTGCTGTGTGTTGATGCTGTAACCTGAAACTTTGCTGGATATTTTATTAGTTCTAGTAGCTTTCTCTTAGATTCTTTGGGATTTTCTATATATAAGTTTACTTCTACCTTTCCAATTTGGATTCCTTTTATTTCTTGTTCTTATCTAACTGTTCTGGCTAGAATTTCTAGAGCAGTGTTGAATAGCAGTGGTTAAAGCAGGCATCCTTGTCTTGTTCTTAATCTTAGGGGGAAAGTTTTCAGTCTTTCACACTGAGTTTGATGTTACCTGTGAGTTTTTTTTTTATAAATGCCTGTTGTCATGTTGAGGAAGTTCCTTTCTATTCCTAGTATTCTGAATTTTTTGTAAAAAAGGTGCTTGATTTTGTCAAATGCCTGTATGCATTCTATTAATATGGTATAATATGGTATATAATATATGGTATATTAATCAAAATATTGATTTTCTTATGTTAGACCACCCTAGCATACTTGGAATAAATACCATTTGGTCATACTGTACAGTTTCCTAGTAATTTTTGAAGGATTTTGCATCTACATTTATAAGGGACATTGGTCTGTAATCTTTTTTTGTGATGTCTTTATATGGCTTTAATATTGGGGCAATGCTGGCCTCATAGAATGAGTTAGGAAGTATTCCCTTCTCTTCAATTTCTTGCAAGAGTTTAACAAAGATTGGGGTTACTTCTTTAAATTTTGGTAGAATTCACCAGTGATGTCATTTGGTCCCTGCCTTTTTGGGAGGTTTTTGATTACTGATTCAAGTACTTTATTTGTTATAAGTGTGTTGAGATTTTCTATTTATTCTTAAGAAGTTTAGATAATTTGTGTTCCTAGAAATTTGTCCATTCTATCTAGGTTATCTAATTTGTTGTCATACAATTGCTCATAGTATTCTTGTATACTATTTTTTTTTTTTTCTGTAAGGTTGGTAGTGAAGCCTCTACTTTTATTTCTGAGTCTAGTTATTTATTTGCATCTTCTTTTTTCTTTGTCGGTCTAGCTAAAGGGTTGCCAACTCTTTTGATATTTTAAAAGAACCAACTTTTGGTTTTGTTGATTTTTCTCCATTGTTTTTCTATTCTGTATTTCATTTACTGCCATTCTAATCTTTATTATTTCCTTACTTCTGCTAGTTTTAGGTTTAGATTGCTCCTCTTTTTCTAGTTCCTCAAGGTATAAAATTATGTTATTGGTTTGAGGATTTTTTTCTCTTTTAATGTAGGCATTTATAGTTATAAATTTTCCTCTGAGCACTGCTTTTGCTATATCTCATAAGTTTTGGTATGTTGTTTATTTTTCATTCATCTTGATGTATTTTATTTTTTTCTCCAGTTTTTTAAATTGAATATATTTGACATATGACATATAAATTTAAGGTATCAATTTGATACATTTATACATTTTAATATGATTGCCACTGCAACAATACTTAGTACATCTATCACATTGCATAATTATCCCTTTTTTCAGTGTTTGAGATAATTTTTAGTCTCTCAGCAAGTTTGATGATTGTAGTACAATATTGTTGTCTATATTAATTATGCTGTGCATTAGATCTCTATGGCTTATTTACCACTTGTTGCAAGTTTGGACCCTTAAACAACTTCAATCTTATTCCTCCACATCCCCACTACCCCTTGGTAACCATCATTTTACTGTTTTTTATGAGTTTTTCTTTTTTAGAGTCCACATGTAAGTCAAATTATACAGTATTTGGTCTTTTTCTGTCTGACTTATCTCAGTTGGTGTATTTTCCTCAAGGTCCATCCATGTAGTCACAAATGGAAGGATATCTTCCTTTCTCATGGCTGAATATAATTCCCTTGTATATATACACCACATCTTTTTTATCCATTCATCCACTGATGGACATTTAGGTTTCCATATCTTGACTATTGTGAATAATGCTGCAATAAAAATGGGTGTACATATATATCTTCAAAATCCTGTTTTCATTTCCTTTAGGTATATACCCAGAAGTGGAATTGCTGGATCATATGGTAGATTTTTAATGTTTTGAGGAACCTTCATATTGTTTTCCATAGTGGTTGGACAAATCTACATTCCCACCAACAGTGTATAAAAGTTCTCCTTTCATCATATCCCCACAAGCATCTGTTGTCTTCTGTCTTCTTGAGGATAGTCATTCTATATAACAGGTATGAAGTGATATCTCATAGTTTTGATTTGCATTTCCATGATGATTAGTGATGTTAAGCATCTTTTCATGTGCTTGTTGGCTATTCTGATGTCCTCTTTGGAAAAAATGTCTATTTAGTTCCATGCAGTTTTTAATTGGATTGTTTATCTTTTTGTTATTAAGTTGTACGAGTTCCTTATATAGTTTGGATTTTAACCCCTTGCAAAATTGGCTTGCAAAATTTTTCTCCCATTCTGTAGGTTATCTAATTTTGTTAATTGTTCTTTTGCTGTGCAGAAGCTTTTAAGTTTGATGTTGTTCCATCTTTTGATGTTTGCTTTTGCTGTCTGTGCTTTTGGCATCATATCAGAAAATCATTACCTAGACCAATGTTGAGGAACTTCTTCCTTATGTTTTCTTCTAGTTTTTATGGTATCAGATCTTATGTTTAAGTCTTTGATTCATTTTGGGTTAATATTTGTGAGTGGTATGAGACAGTGGTCCAAATTCATTATTCTGCATGTGTTTCTCCAGTTTTCCCAGCACCTTTTCCCATTGGGTGTTCTTGGCTCCCTTGTTGAATATTAGTCTACTGTATATGCTAGGATTTGATTCTGGGCTCTCTATTCCATTCCATTGTTCTATGTGTATATTTCTGTGCCAGTACCATACTTTTAAAAAATTACTATGGCTTTATAGTATAGTTGGAAATCCAGACGCATGATACCTCCAACGTTATTTTTCCTCAAGATTGCTTTGGTTACTTAGAGTCTTTTGTGGTTTCACACAAATTTCAGGATTGTTTCTTCTATTTCTGTTAAGAGTGCCTTTGGTATCTGATGAGTACTGCATTGAATCTGTAGATGGTATTGGGTAGTATGAACATTTTAACAACATTAATTCTTCCAATCCATGAACATAGGATGTCTTTCCATTTTTTTGAGCCTTCTTCAACTTCTTTAATCAAAGTCTTATAGTTTTCATAGTATATATCTTTCATTACCTTGGTTAAATTTGTTCCTAAGTATTTTCTTGTATTTGATGCTGTTGTGAATGGGATAGTGTTATTTCTTTTCCAGATGTTTCATCATTAGTGTGAAGGAATGCAACTGAATTCTGTATGTTGATCTTGTATCCTGCTACTTTACTGAAATAATTGATTAGTTCCAACAGTTTTTGATTGACTCTTTGGGATTTTCTATGTATAATATCATATTAGAAATCATGTATCAGCAAATAGCAACAATTTTACTTCTTTCTTTCCAGTTTGGATGCCTTTGTTTGTCTTGTCTAACTGCTCTAGCTAGGACTTCCAGTACTATACTGAATAGGAGTGGTGAGAGTGGACATCCTTGTCTTGTTTCTGATCTTAGAGGAAAAGCTTTCAATTTTCTCCATTGAGTGTAATGTTAGCTGTGGGACTGTCATAAATGGCCCTTATTATGTTTTGGTTCATTCCCTCTATACCTAATTTGTTGAGATTTTAAAAATCATGAATGGATGTTAAATTTCATCAAATGAAATGATCATGTGATTTTAATCTTTGATTTTGTTAATGTGATATATTCCATTTATTGATTGCATATGTTGAGCCATTCTTGCATCCCAAAGATAAATCCCACTGATCATGATGTATAATCCTTCTAATGTGTTGTTGAATTTGGTTTGCTACTATTTTGTTGAGAATTTTTGAATCTATACTCATCAGGGGTACTGGCCTATAGCATTCTTTTTTTTTTTATGGTACTCTTATCTGGTTTTGGTATCAGGGTAATACTGGCCTTGTAAAATGAATTTGGATGTGTTCCCTCCTCCCAATATTTTGGAAGAGTCTTTGAAGAAGACTGGTATTAATTCTTCTTAAAATGTTTGGTAGAATTTGCCAATGAAGCTGTCTGGTCCTAGGGTTTTTTGTGTTGGGAGGTTTTTGATTACTGATTCAATCTCTTTATTCCTTATTGGTCTGTTCAGATTTTGTATTTCTCCCTGATTCAGCCTTGGAAGGTCATGTGTTTGTAGAAATGTATGCATTTCTTCTAGGTTTTGTAATCTCTTATGATCCCATTATTTCTGTAGAATCAACTATAATATCTCCTCTTTCATTTATAATTTTATTTGAGTCTTCTCTCTTCTTTTTTCTTGGTAAATGTAGTTATAATTTTGTCAATTTTGAAGAACCAGCTCTTGGTTTTGTTGATCCTATTGTTTTTTCTGGCCCCTATTTCATTTATTTCTGCTTTGATCTTTATTACTTCCTTCTTCTGCTTACTTTGGGCATAATTTATTCTTTTTCTAATTCCTTGAGGTATAAAGTTAGATTGTTTATTTGTGATTTTTCTTAATATATGCATTTATTGCTATAAACTTTCCTCTGAGACTGCTTTTGCTGTATCCCACAAGGTCTATGTTGGATTTTCATTTGTTTTAAAATAGTTTATTTATCTTTTGATTTCTTCTTGACCCACTGGTTGTTCAGAATGTATTGTTCAGTTTCCACATATTCGTAGATCTTCTCTTGATTTCTAGTTTCATACCACTGTGATCACAAAAGATAGTTGGTATGATTTCAGTCTTCTTAAATTTGCTAAGATTTGTTTTGTTTCCTATCATATGATCTAACCTGGAGAATATTCTGTATGTACTTGAGAAAGATGTATATTTTGCTCCATTTGGATGGAATATTATATATATATATATGTGTGTGTGTGTGTGTGTGTGTGTGTGTATATATATATATATATATAATATTCCATTTGTTCTAAAGTGTGGTTAACATTTCAACATATCCTTGTTGATTTTCTGTCTGGATGACCTATGCATTGTCAATAGTGGGGTACTGAAGGACCCTACTATTATTGTATTGTTGTCTATTTCTCTCTTAAGATCTGTTAGTATTTGCATAGTATATTTCACTGCTCAGGTGTTGGGAGCATATATATATTTATGACTGTTGTATCTTCTTGAGTATTGACCCCTTTATCATTATATAATGACATTCTTTGTCTCTTGTTGCCATTTTTGGCTTGAAGTCAACTTTGATATAAATATGGCTACACCCACTTTATTTTGGTTATTGCTTGCTTGGAATGTCATCTTTCATCCTTAGAGTCTATGTCTGTAGTTAGAGCTGAAATGAGTCTCTTGTGGGCAGCATAGAGTTGGGTCTTGTATTTTTACCTGTGCCTTTTGATTGGTGAGTTCAACACATTTACATTTAGGGTGATTATTGATATGCAAGCACTTGATACTGCCATTTTATCTTTCGACTTCTGGTTATTTTGTATCTCCATTATTTTCTTTTTCCTTCTGCTTCTCTTTATGTTTGTATATTGGTGGTTTTCAATGATCAGTTTTTCAGTCTCCCCCTTTTTTACATTTTGTATCTCTATTCCACATTTCTGCTTTGTGGTTACCATGAGGCTTATATAAAATATCTCATAGATAAAATTGTCCTTTTTCTGCTGATAGCAACTTATCTTTTTTCAGCTATAAATGTTCTTCCTTTTTACTCCTCCCCTTTTTATATTTTTGATATCACAAATTACCTCTTTTTGTGCTGTGAATTCATTAACAAATTGTAGCTATACATATTTTAATGCTCTTTTCCTTTAACTTTTATGTTAGAATTAAGTGCTTAACATACTATTCTAACATACAGTTTTCTAATTCTATCACAATTATCAGAGTTTTGTGTACTTTTTTTTTTTAATGTTTCCCTAATTAGCATCTATTCACTTCAGCTTGAAGTACTCCTTTTAACGTTTCTTGCAAGGTAGGTCAAGTGGTGGCAAACTCCCTCAGCTTCTGTTTGTCTGGGAAAGACTTTATTACTCCTTCATATCTGAAGGACAACTTTGCCGGATAGAGTATTCTTGGCTGGAAATTGTATATTTTAATACTTTGAATATCTCATCCCACTCTCTCCTGGCCTGTAGAGTTTCTGCTGAGAAATTCACTGATAGCCTAATGAGGGTTCCTTGGTAGGTTACTTTCCTTTTTCCCCTGGCTGCCATTAAAATTCTTTATCATTGACGTTTTACAGTTTCATTATAATGTCTTGAAAAAGGTCTTTTTGCATTGAGATAATGAAGTGTTCTGTTAGGTTTGTGGACTTGTATGTCTAATTACTTCCCAGGCTTGGGAAGTCTCAGCTATTATTATTTTTTTTTTTTAAATAAACCCTCTGCCCCTCCTCCCTTTCTTCTTCTGGCATACCTATTATTATTACTTTGGCTTTCCTAATGGAGTCTCATAATTCTTGTAGGGTTTCTTCACTTTTTAGAAATCTTAGTTCTGTCTCCTCTTCTACCTGAATCATTTCTAAATTCCTATCCTCCAGATCACTAATTAATTAATTCTCTCTTCCATCTGATCTGCTCTATTTTTAATACTTTCTAATGCATTCTTCATCTCATTTATTGAGTTCTTTAGCACCAGAATTTCTGTTTGTTTGGTTCTTTTTTTTTTTTTAATAATTTCAATTTCTTTGGTAAAATACTCCTCCTGTATGTTAATTTTATTCCTGCATTCAATGAATTTGCTTTTCTGAGTTTTCTTTCAGATTGTTCAATTTCTTCATAACAGCTACTTGGAATATTGCAACCTAACTCATAAAGAATTCAATGTCTTTGAGTTTAGTTGGTGGAGATTTGTCATTTTCTTTTTGAGATACCAAATTACCATGATTTTTCATAGTGTTTGATGAAATGTGCCTCTGTCATCACATTTGAAGTAGTAAACACCAACTTTCTTATTTTGGAAGGTTTTGTTTACTTTGAGTCTAACAAACAGTTAAACAGATTGGCAATTAGAAACCTTTCTTTGTTTTCCAGAAGGTGGACTACAGCACAAATTTTCAGTTTCTCTTACCAGAGCTGATGTGCTGCTAAAGTTGGGAGCATGTGCATAAAAATGCTGGCATAAAAAGACAAAAAGTGGGTGGCAGAGTGTAGGGAGGTATGGGCTTGGTGTCTGGGGCTTTGGGTGTGCCCATGGCTCAGTAGGGAGATCTTAGAGTTAAGGAGTCTCAGAGGTCGATGGGTTGACCTCTTACTGAAATCCTGGGGCAGACAGCAGGAAATGTGTCCCTTCAGTGCTCTTTGTGTGTCTTCCCTCTTCTATGACCTCCCCCAGTCATGGAGGTCCCTCCTCAGAAAGAGGACTGTGTTCTGTCCAGCTGCAGCCTGTGTGGCCTGGCAGACTTTCACTCACCACTCTCTCTTTCCGCCTATTAGAGAAGTCACTCCTGCCAGGTGCTGCTGCTGTCACTGTCCCCCTTGGCTTTGTAGCCTTCTCCAAGTCCAATCCACCCACTTTCAGATGCACAGATGGATGGATCTCATGTGTGTCATAGTGTGCTGTGCAGAGAGGCATTTTTGCTCACTAACAGATCTCCAAAGAGTTCTAAATTAAAGGGGAGATAAAAAAAGGAACAACTCACACGACCATGATGGTGACATCACTCCATCATGAGGTATCCTCTAATTTCCTTTGCACTTTATTCTTTGACCCACTGTTTGTTTAAAGTGTGTTATTTAATCCCTATTTGTGAGCTTTTCAAGTTTCCTTCTTCATTGATTTCTAGCTTATTTCATTGTGGTTGAGAAGATACTTTGTATGATTTCAAATCTTTTTAAATTTATCAAGACATGTCTTGTGGCAGTACCACGTCTTTATTTTTATAACATCAATTTAAGTACAAAAAATAAATGTGATTTACTTGTTTTTTTTCCCTTTAATTTTGGAGGACTATAATACTTGCCATTAAGGTATGTAATTTATGATAATTATATTTACATTTTTATACATAAATTATGGGTTTATATTATCCTATTTCTAATTGGCTACAGTTGGGCTAAATGTGGTACATTTTATTTATGATGCCAGGATAAATACATAATAAACACCAGAAAACCATTTGTCTATTAAAAAGCAAACAACCATTACATAATCAATCATTTAGATACTAGTTTTGAGTGAGTGGTTGTTTGTCTAAAATTTAGATAAATATAATCCCTAATTAATTTTTGTCTGTTTTATTTTAAACAAAAAGTATTATATAAAATGTATGTTCAATTAGATGTTATAATGTAATCATTTACACTCAAAATTAAGAATATTTTCCACGTAACAAGATTTAATGGTTTTCTTATGTAAAAAATATACAATCCCTTATTTATTTTCCTTTATTTATAATAACATGGAATTCAGAATAACTAGATCTTATCAATGAGTCTATTTGTTTGTAGTTACACACTGTAATGCTAAAAATTGAGGTTCAGTGGTAAATTTTTTACAGTATATTTATTTAGTTTGGAGATTTTAACCTAATATCCAGCATATTACAAAGGTATCTCTTGTCAGGAAATATTTCAAAGAGCCTCATTTAGGTTGTGAAACAGTGTACTGGATCATTTTAATTATCAGTAAGTCCTTCAGGATAGATATGTTCTCCAATTTACAAATTAAAAATACAAAAAGGGCTTGAGGCTTTGACAGTTTATTGGTTTGCCACGGGTCACATCATAACTGATGGATCTGCATCATAAAGCCAGTTTCTGTTTATATACCTATGACAGTACATTAAATTCCAGATATTTCAAAATGTAAGACAATGCAAAATTCTCTCATTAGCTTGACATTTTATACTGAAACTATTTCAAGCAAACTGCCTTTTGAGAAGATAATTATTTTTAAAATAATTTTATCTATTTTTACTGGATATATAAATATATCCCACCTTATTTTAAAAATCTTTTCTTTGACACTAAAATACTGAGCAACCTGATTAGTTAGAAGACATTGAGGTAGTAGTCAACCAAAATGGCAACACAGGAGATTGCTGAGCTCTCCTACTCCCACAGACAAAATGAATGTAGAGCTACACATGGAGAAATTCCCTCTGAAAGAGATCCGGAAAGTAGCTGAGTGATCCTATATATCAGATGAATGGAAAAATAGCCACAGTGAATTGGGTAGGAAAGGTTGAGGCACACTCTTGCCATAAACCCCACCCCTTACACAGTGCTGTATAATTGGGGATGAACCTCCGAATCCCAGCTTCTCCCTGAGGAGCAAAGGATTTGGACCCTATATCTAGTATTCCAACATTTAAGACTCTCAGTAGAGGGAGTTTCAAAACACCTACCTCAGAAATCTAACTGGGCTTGGGTCCATGAGAACCACAAGATGACAGCAAACAAACAAACAAAGAAGCAATTCTTAATGGGCATACTAGAACTGCCATGGCTAACTCACTGCAGAGGGATCAGGCAAAATCACTCATACACCAGTCTTTCCCTGAGAGAAGTTTATCTGCATACTTTAAAAGCTTCTGCCTCAGGGCCAGGCTTCTAATTTAGATGGCTCTAGGGTCTGGCCTGCATCCTCCCAAGAGACTGGGGAAGCCAGGGGATACCTCTCCTGCCTTCTCTGTCCAGCCTGATACAAGTCACCAGTACTTACTTGGAAGGAGCATGTAAACACATTTGCACCCCAGATTTTATGGCTGCCAAACAAGGTATGGGTCCCCAGATCACCTGACTCTGATAGCTAAAGGTCTTCCATTCATAAGTCCCACAGAACTGTGGCAAACAAAGAAGCAATTTTTTTTTTCCCAAGGAGTTGAGGCCATTTAATTGATTTTTGCTTTGAAAACTTTACATCATTGTTAGAAGAAATTATTTAAAAAATTTTTCTCCAATTCCATCTTCCGATACAAAGTTAGTTTTTGTACTTTCTCCTAATTTTGGGCAATAGGTAGACATAATTTTTATTTTTTAACATGAAATCTATAATTTTGTTTACAAATAATAATTGGTTTACAAATAATTTTGTTCCACTCTTTTTTAACATATCTTGAAAACACATTTCCATGCCTTCTCATAGTCTTTTAAAAAATATTTATTTATTTATTTGGCTGCATCAGATCTTAGCTGCAGCACGCGGGCTGTTAGTTATGGCATGTGGGATCTAGTTCCCTGACCAGGGATCAAACCCGGGCGGCCTTGCAGTGGGAGCGTGGAGCAAAGAAGCAATGCTTAACTGGCTATCCCACCAGGGCTCAGTGCAGATGAAGCAGGCAGAACAGCCTCTCAGTTTTTTCCTGAAAGGGGTTTATCTACATATTTTAAAAGCTGCCACTTGAGAGCCTGGCTTCTAAGCTGGTAGGCATCTAGGGGCAGCTGTGATCCTCGCTAGAGACCAGAGAAGTTGGCGGATATCCCTCCCACCTTCTCTCTCTAGCTCACTCCAATAATGAAACCAAGTTGCCAGTATCTCCCTAGAAGGAGTTTGTAAAAACATCTGGGGTACCCCAGGTTTTGTGGCTGCCACTGAAAAGATGGGCCCCAGATTGCTTAGCTCTAGTAGCCAATGGGATTTTCATTCACAAGTTCCACAGGACTGTGTAAAATAAAGAAACAGTTCTTAATGGACCAAGGAGCACGACCCCTCCTCCCTGGCTATAAACCTGGGCCCATTATAGAGGGAGCAGGGGAAAATGTCCATTTCCCACTTTCACCCTGGAAGAGGCTTAACTACTTACTTTCCCAGCTGCTGCTTGAGGGACCACCTTCAATCAAGCTGCATCTAAATGCTGACTGTGATCTTCCCCTTTGGGACATTGATGGGTCTTGATACACCCTCAGCTACTGGGAGCCACTAAAAATAAAGGAGGAGGCATGGACAATCACAAAAATTTAGGACACAACTAGGTGCTTGGGCTGGGCTGATAGATAAGGTTCATCTCCTAATTGAGACAACTCTGTCAAGACTGGGAGAGGTGTCTATTTTATCTACTGCACAAAAACCGAAATAGAAAGTCAAGGAAAATGAAGAAATAGGAGTATATTCCAAACAAAAGGACAGGATAAATTTACATAAACACATCTTAGTGAAACAGAAAAGGAGTTTACCTGATGGTTCAAAATAACAGATACAAAGATGCTCACTGAGGTTAGGAGAGCAATGCATGAACAAAGTGAGAATTCAAACAAAGAGAAAAAATATTTTTTAAAGTACCAAACAGAAATCACATAGCTGATATCAATAATTGAACTAAAAAATTCAATAGAGAGGGTTCAAGCAGACTAGATCAAATGGAAAAAAGGACCAGCAAAGTAGAAGACAGGGCAATGGAATTCATTTAATTAGAGGAACAAAAAGAAAAAAAGATTGAAAAAGAGTGAAGATATCTTAAGGTACTTATGGGACACCATCAAATGGACCAATGTACACATTATAAGAGTCCCATAAGGAGAAGAGAGAAAGGGGCAGATAACTTATTTGAAGCAGTAATAGCTGAAAACTTCCTTATCCTGGGAAAGGAAACAGACATCCAGGTCCAGGAAGCAGAAAGAATCACAAATGAGATCAACCCAAAGAGGTCCATGCCAAGACACATTGTAATTAAAATGTCAAAAATTAGAGAAAAGCAGCAAGAGAAAAGCAACTACTTATATCCAATGGAAATCCCATAAGATGGTTAGCTGACTTTTCAGTAGAAACTTTGCAGGCCAGAATGATATATTCAAAGTGAGGAAAGGAAAAACCTACAGCCAAGAATAGTCTACCCAACAAGGCTATTATTCAGATTTGTAGGAGAGGTAAAGAGTTTTACAGAGAAGCCAAAGGTAAAAAAGTTCAGCACCACTAAACCAGTTTAATGAGAAATGTTAAAGCATCCTCTTTAAGCAGAAAAAAGAGACCAAAACTAGGAATATGAAAATTATAAAAGGAAAAATCTCATTGGTAAAGACAAATATACAATAATAGTGGTAGATTAACCACTTATAAAGCTAACAGGAAAGCTCAAAGTCAAACAGCAAAATCATCTATAACCACAATAAGTAGTTAAGGGATACACAAAACAAAAAATTGTAAAATATGTCAAAAACAAATGTGGGTGGGAGGAGTAAAAAAGAGTTGTTAGAATGCTTTAAAGAATAAGAGATCTTCAACTTAAAATAATCGTGTGTGTGTTTGTGTGTGTATGTGTATATATATATGTACACATACACACACACACACACGTATGTATATATATGAACCTCATGGTAACCACAAACCCAAAAAACCTATAATAGATACACACAAAAGAAAAAAGAAATCCAAACATAGTTATCAAATAAAAAGGGAAGAGAGCAAAAGAAGTTAGAAATAAATAAGAACTACAAAACACCCAGATAACACTTAACAAAATGGGAATAAATGCATAAACTTTAAACTTTAAATGGACTAAATGCTTCAATCAAAAGACATAGAGTGGGGCTTCGCTGGTGGTGCAGTGGTTGAGAGTCTGCCTGCCAATGCAGGGGACACGGGTTCGAGCCCTGGTCTGGGAATATCCCACATGCCGCGGAGCAACTAGACCCGTGAGCCACAACTACTGAGCCTGCGTGTCTGGAGCCTGTGCTCCGCAACAGGAGAGGCCGCGACAGTGAGAGGCCTATGCCCCACAATGAAGAAGAGTGGCCCCCGTTCGCCGCAACTAGAGAAAGCCCTCACATAGAAACGAAGACCCAATACAGCCAAAAAAATAAATAAATAAAATAAATAAATAAATAAATTAAAAAAAAAAAAAGACAGAGTGGCTGAATGGATAAAAAAAATGAGACTCATATATATGCTGCCTACAAAAGACACACTTCAGATCTAAAGACACACACAGATTGAAAATGAGGGGCTGGAAAAAACTATTCCATGCAAATGGAAATGAAAAGAAAGCAGGGGTAGCAATACTCATATCAGACAAAATAGACTTTAAAATAAAGACTGTCATAACAGACAAGAAGGACATTAAGTAATGATAAAGGTATCAATCCAACAAGAAGATATAGCAATTGTAAATATATATACACCTAACATAGGAGCATCTAAATATATAAAGCAAGTATTAATTGTAGGTGACTTTAACATCCCACTTACATCGATGGAAAGATTATCCAGATATAAAATCAATCAGGAAACACTAGCTTTAAATGGCACATTAGACCAGATAGACTTAATAGACACCTAGAGAACATTCCATCCAAAACCAGCAACATATACATTCTTTTGAAGTACACATGGAACTTTCTCCAGAATACACTGCATGCTAGGCCAAAAAACAAGCCTCAATACATTTAAGAAGACAGAAATCATATTAAGCATCTTTTCCATCCACAATGGTATGAGACTAAAAATGAAATATCTGAAAAAAAAAGCCCTACAAACAAACAAACATATGTAGGCTAAACCATACGGTACTATATAACCAGTGAGTCACTGAAGAAATCAAAGAGAAAATTAAAAAAAATACCTGCATACAAATGACAACGAAGACACAATGATTCAAAATCTATGATAGGCAGCAAAAGGAGTTCTAAGAGGGAATTTTACAGCAATACAAGCCTATCTCAGGAATCAAGAAAAATCTCAACCTAAACTTACACCTAAAGGAACTAGAAAAAGAACAAATAAAAAAACAAAGTTAGTAGAAGGAAGGAAAGAATAAAGCTCAGAGCAGAAATAAATGAAACACAGACTAAAACAACAGTAGAAAAGATCAATGAAACTAAAAGCTGGTTCTCTAAAAAGAAACAAAATTCATGAACATTTAGTCAGATGCATTAAGAAAAAGAGAAGGCCCAAATAAATAAAATCAGAAATGAGAGAGAAGTTAAAACAGCACAGAAATACAAAGGATCAAAAGGGATTACTATCACAATTATATGCCAATAAAATGAATAACCTAGAAGAAATGGATAAATTCCTAGAAACATACAGTTTCCCAAGACTAAATCAGAATGAAACACAAAATATGAACAGACCAAATGCCAGTCATGAAATTGAATCACTAATTTAAAAACTCTCAACAAACAAAAGTCCAGTGTCAGAAAGCTTCACAGGCAAATTCTACCAAACATTAAAGAGGAATTAATGCCTATCTTTTTCAAACTCTTCCAAACTCATTTTACTAGTCCAGCATTACCCTGATACAAAAGCCAGACAAAGACACCACAAGAAAATTATGGGTCAATATCCCTGATGCATACAGATTCAAAAATCCTCAACAAAATGCTAGCAAATCAAATCCAATAATACATTACAAGGATCAGAGAACACTATCAATTGGGATTTTTCCTAGCAATGCAAGAATGGTTCAGTATTCTCAAATTAGTCACTGTGATATAGCACATTAACTGAAGAATAGAAACCATATGATCATCTCAATAGATGTTGTAACAGCTTTTGACAAAATTCAACATCCATTTATTGAAAGAGCTCTCCACAAAGTGGGTATAGAGGAAACATACTTCAACATAATAAAGGCAACGATGAGATATCACCTCACACCCATCAGAATGGCTATTATCAAAAAGATATCAACAAGTGTTGGCAAGGATGTGGAGTGAAGGAAACTCTCATGCACTGTTGGTACAAATGTAAATTGGTGCAACCTCTATGGAAAACAGTATGGAGGGTCCTTAAAAATTAGAAAGAGAACTACTATGTGGTCCAGCAATTCCAGTTCTGAGTATTTTTCCAAAGAAAATGAAAACACAATTCGAAAAGGTGTATGCACCCCTATGTTATTTGCAACATAATTCACAATAGCCAACATATGGAAGCAACCTATATGCCCATAGGTAGATGAATAGATAAAGAAGATGTAGACACACACACATGCGCGTGCACACACATACATACAATGGAATATTACTCAGCCATAAAAAGAATGGAATCTCACCATTTGTGACAACATGGATGAGCCTGGAGGGTATTATGCTAAGGGGAATAAGTCAGACAGAGAAAGTAAAATACCATATGATTTTACTTATATGTGGAATCGAAAAAAAAAACAACAAATGAACAAAACAAAACAGAAACAGTCATTGATACAGAGAACAAATGTTTGCCAGAGGGGAGAAGGGATCGTGGAGGAGAGAAATAAGGTGAGGGAAAAAGAAGAGTTACAAACTTCCAGTTACAAAATAAATGAGTCATGAAAATGAAATGTACATCATGGGGAAGATAGTCAATAATAAGGTAATATCTTTGTATGGTGACAGATGGTAACTAGACTTATCTTGGTGATTAGATATTTCTACACATTACAAAATAATCACTATCTTGTGTGCCAGGAACTAACAGAGTGTTGCAGGTCCATCATACTTCAAAAAAGACCATATAAACCAACTCACAGAAAAAGAGATCAGAGTTGTGGTTACCAGAGAGGTAGTAGTTGAGGGGAGGGGGAATTGGATGAAGGTAGTCAAAAGGTACAAATGTCCGGTTATGAGATAAATAAGTACTAGAGATGTAATGTATAACATGATTTATATAATTAATACTGCTCTATATTATATCTGAAAGTTGTTGAGAGTAAATCCTAAGAGTTCTCATCACAAGGAAAAAAACTTTTCCGCTTATTTTCTATATATATTTGATGATGGAGGCTCACTAAACTTATTGAGGTAATCATTTCATGATTGATGTATGTCAAATCATTATGCTGCATGCCTTAAACTTATACAGTGCTTTATGTCAATTATATCTCAATAAAACTGGAAGGAAAGAAATTAATAAACATATAATATTTTAAAAATAAATTTATTTATTTATTTATTTATGGCTGCTTTGGGTCTTCACTGCTGCACGTGGCTTTTCTCTAGTTGCGGTGAGTGGGGGCTACTCTTCATTGTGGTGCTCAGGCTTCTCATTGTGGTGGCTTCTCTTGTTGCGGAGCATGGGCTCTAGGCACATGGGCTTCAGTAGTTGTGGCACGCGGGCTCAGTAGTTTTGGTTCCTGGGCTCTAGAGCGCAGGCTCAGTAGTTATGGCGCACGGGCTTAGTTGCTCCGTGGCATGTGGGATCTTCCCGGACCAGGGCTCGAACCCATGTCTCCTGCATTGGCAGGCAGATTCTTAACCACTGCACCACCAGGGAAGCCCAATAAATATATAACATTTTTAAAAGACAATAAAATACATGATTATGTTGTAAGATCACACACACACACACACACACACACACACACACACAATCTATGGTAGATACACAAAAAATAAAGACAAAGCAAGCAAAGCATACCACTACAGAAAATCATTACAAAGGAAAACTGTAATTCCTCAAATTACAAAGGAAGAGAATGAGAGAAATAAAGAAAAAAGAGAATAATGAAACAAACAGAAAATAACAAAATGGCAATAATAAGTCCATACCTATCAATAGTTACCTTACATGTGAATGGACTAAATTCTTCAACAACAGAGAGTGTGTATTAAAAAAAACCCAGGGACTTCCCTGGTAGTCCAGTGGTTAAGATTTCTCACTTCTACTGCCAGGGACACTGGTTTCATCCCTGGTCAGGGAACTAAGATCCTGCATGCCACCAAAAAAAAAAAAAAAAAAAAACCCAACTATATATTGCCAACAAGAGGCTTACTTCAGCTTTAAAGACACACAGAGTCTTAAAATAAAAGATGGAAAAAGATACTTAATGCAAATTTTTAAAAAGCAGGGGTAGTCACACTTCTATTGGACAAAAGAGATGTTAAGTCAAAGACTGTAACAAGAAACAAAGAAGGTCGTTATATAATAATAAAGGGGCCAATTCATCAAGAGGATGCACTTGGCCCTCTATACCCATGGGTTTCGCATCTACAGACACAGAGTGCCCACCGCTTTCATTGAATTATGCCACTTTATTAAGGGACTTCAGTATCGGCTCATTATAGTAACAGTGGGGGCTCCTGAAACCAATCTCTTATGGATACCAAGAATGACTGTATAATATTTGTATTTATGCATCCAACATAAGAATGCCTAAGCATACAAAGCACATATTATGAGATCTGAAGGGAGAAACAGACAGCAATTTAATAATAGCCAGGAACCTTAAAACTCCACTTTCAAGAATGGAGAGATGATTTAGACAGATAATCAATAAGGAACGTTGGACTTAAACTACCCGTAAGGTCAGATGAACCTAAGACATATATACAGATCATTCCACCCAAAATGTAACAGAATACACATTCTTTATAAATGTAAATGAGGGGAGATTAACCAAGATGGCGGAGTAGAAGGACGTGCTCTCACTCCCTCTTGCGAGAGCACCAGAATCACAACTAGCTGCTGGACAATCATCGACAGGAAGATACTGGACTTCACCAAGGAGGATACCCCACGTCCAAGGACAGAGGAGAAGCCACAGTGAGACGGTAGGAAGGGTGCAATCAGAGTAAAATCAAAGCCCATAACTGCTGGGTGGGTGACTCACAGACTGGCAAACACTTATACCACAGAAGTACACCCACTGGAGTGAAGGTTCTGAGCCCCACGTCAGGCATCCCAACCTGGGGGTCCGGCAATGGGAGGAGGAATTCATAGAGAATCAGACTTTGAAGCCTAGTGGGAATTGATTGCAGGACTTCGACAGGACTGGGGGAAACAGAGACCCCACTCTTGGAGGGCGCACATGGAATAGTGTGTGCATTGGGACCTGGGGGAAGGAGCAGTGACCCTGGGGGAGACTGAAGCAGACCTACCTGCTAGTGTTGGAGGGTCTCCTGCAGAGGTGGGGGCTGGCTCTGTTTCACCGTGGGGACAAGGACACTGGCAGCGGAGGTTCTGGGAAGTACTCCTTGGCGTGAGCCCTCCCAGAGTCTGCCATTAGCCCCAACAAAGAGCCCAGGTAGCCTCCAGTGTTGGGTTGCCTTTACAGGCAAAACAACCAACAGGGAGGGAACCCAGCCCCACCCATCAACAGTCAAGTGGATTAAGGTTTTACGGACCTCTGACTGCCACAGCAACAGTCAGCTCTACCCACCACCAGAGCCTCCCATCAAGCCTCTTAAATAGCCTCAACCACCAGAGGGCAGACAGCAGAAGCAAGAAAAACTACAATCCTGCAGCCAGTGGAACAAAAACCACATTTACAGAAAGATAGACAAGATGAAAAGGCACAGGGCTATATACCAGATGAAGGAACAAGAAAAAAACCCCAGAAAAACAACTAAATGAAGTGGAGACAGGCAACCTTCCAGAAAAAGAATTCAGAATAATGATAGTGAAGATGATCCAGAACCTTGGAATAAGAATGGAGGCAAAGATTGAGAAGATGCAAGAAATGATTAACAAAGACCTAGAAGAATTAAAGAACAAACAAACAGAGATGACCAATACAATAACTGAAATGAAAACTACACTAGAAGGAATCAATAGCAGAATAACTGAGGCAGAAGAATGGATAACTGACCGGGAAGACACAATGGTGGAATTCACTGCTGTGGAACAGACTAAAGAAAAAAGAATGAAAAGAAATGAAGACAGCCTAAGAGACCTCTGGGACAACATTAAACACAACAACATTCGCATTATAGGGGTCCCAGAAAGAGAAGAGAGAAAGGACCAGAGAAAATATTTGAAGAGATGACAGTCAAAAACTTCCCTAACATGGGAAAGGAAATAGCCACCCAAGTCCAGGAAGCGCAGAGAGTCCCACACAGGATAAACCCAAGGAGAAACATGCTGAGACACATAGTAATCAAAGTGGCAAAAATTAAAGAAAAAGAAAAATTATTGAAAGCAGCAAGGGAAAAATGACAAATAACATACAAGGGAACTCCCATAAGGTTAACAGCTGATTTCTCAGCAGAAACTCTACAAGCCAGAAGGGAGTGGCATGATGTACTTAAAGTGATGAAAGGGAAGAACCTACAACCAAGATTACTCTACCCGGCAAGGATCTCATTTAGATTTGATGGAGAAATCAAAAGCTTTACAGACAAGCAAAAGCTAAGAGAATTCAGCACCACCAAACCAGCTCTACAACAAATGCTCAAGGAACTTCTCTAAGTGGGAAACACAAGAGAAGAAAAGGACCTACAAAAACAAACCCAAAACAATTAAGAAAATGGTCGTAGGAACATACATATGGATAATTACCTTAAACGTGAATGGATTAAATGCTCCAACCAAAAGACACAGGCTTGCTGAATGGATACAAAAACAAGACCCATATATATGCTGTCTACAAGAGACCCACTTCAGACCTAGGGACACATACAGACTGAAAGTGAGGGGATGGAGAAAGATATTCCATGCAAATGGAAATCAAAGGAAGGCTGGAGTAGCTATACTCATATCAGATAAAATAGACTTTAAAATAAAGAATGTTACAAGAGACAAGGAAAGACATTACATAATGATCAGGGGATCAATCCAAGAAGAAGATATAACAATTATAAATATATATGCACCCAACATAGGAGCACCTCAATACATAAGGCAACTGCTAACAGCTATAAAAGAGGAAATTGACAGTAACACAATAATAGTGGGGGACTTTTAACACCTCACTTACACCAATGGACAGATCATCCAAAATGAAAGTAAAAAAGGAAAGAGAAGCTTTAAATGACACAATAGACCAGATAGATTTAATTGATATTTATAGGACATTCCATCCAAAAACAGCAGATTACACGTTCTTCTCAAGTGTGCATGGAACATTCTCCAGGATAGATCACATCTTGGGTCACAAATCAAGCCTCAGTAAATTTAAGAAAATTGAAGTCATATCAAGCATCTTTTCTGAGCACAACGCTATGAGATTAGAAATGAATTACAGGGAAAAAACCGTAAAAAACAGAAACACATGGAGGCTAAACAATACGTTACTAAATAACCAAGAGATCACTGAAGAAATCAAAGAGGAAATCAAAAAATACCTAGAGACAAATGACAATGAAAACACGATGACCCAAAACCTATGGGATGCAGCAAAAGCAGTTCTAAGAGGGAAGTTTATAGCTATACAAGCCTACCTCAAGAAACAAGAAAAATCTCAAGTAAACAATCTAACCTTACACCTAAAGAAACTAGAGAAAGAAGAACAAACAAAACCCAAAGTTAGCAGAAGGAAAGAAATCATAAAGATCAGAGTGGAAATAAATGAAATAGAAACAAGGAAAATAATAGCAAAGATCAATAAAACTAAAAGCTGGTTCTTTGAGAAGATAAACAAAATTGATAAGCCATTAGCCAGACTCATCAAGAAAAAGAGGGAGAGGACTCAAATCAATAAAATCAGAAATGAAAAAGGAGAAGTTACAACAGACACCGCAGAAATACAAAGCATCCTAAGAGACTACTACAAGCAACTCTATGCCAATAAAATGGACAACCTGGAAGAAATGGACAAATTCTTAGAAAGGTATAACCTTCCAAGAGTGAACCAGGAAGAAACAGAAAATATGAACACACCAATCACAAGTAATGAAATTGAAACCGTGATTAAAAATCTTCCAACAAACAAAAGTCCAGGACCAGATGGCTTCACACGTGAATTCTATCAAACATTTAGAGAAGAACTAACACCTATCTTTCTCAAACTCTTCCAAAAAATTGCAGAGGAAGGAACATTCCCAAACTCATTCTTTGAGGCCACCATCACCCTGATACCAAAACCAGACAAATACACTACAAAAAAAGAAAATTACAGACCAATATCACTGATGAATATGGATGCAAAAATCCTCAACAAAATACTAGCAAACAGAATCCAACAACACATTAAAAGGATCATACACCACGACCAAGTGGGATTTATGCCAGGGATGCAAGGATTCTTCAATATACACAAATCAATCAATGTGATACACCATAATAACAAATTGAAGAATAAAAACCATATGATCATCTCAATAGATGCAGAAAAAGCTTTTGACAAAATTCAACACCCGTTTATGATAAAAACTCTCCAGAAAGTGGGCATAGAGGGAACCTACCTCAACATAATAAAGGCCATATATGACAAACCCACAGCAAACATCATTCTCAATGGCGAAAAACTGAAAGCATTTCCTCTAAGATCAGGAAAGAGACAAGGATGTCCACTCTCACCATTATTATTCAACATAGCTCTGGAAGTCCTAGCCACGGCAATCAGAGAAGAAAAAGAAATAAAACGAATACAAATTGGAAAAGAAGAAGTAAAACTGTCACTGTTTGCAGATGACATGATACTATACATAGAGAATCCTAAAACTGCCACCAGAAAACTGCTAGAGCAAATTAATGAATTTGGTAAAGTTACAGGATACAAAATTAATGCACAGAAATCTCTTGCATTCCTATACACTAATGATGAAAAATCTGAAAGAGAAATTATGGAAACACTCCCATTTACCATTGCAACAAAAAGAATAAAATACCTAGGAATAAACCTACCTAGGGAGACAAAAGACCTGTATGCAGAAAACTATAAGGCACTGATGAAAGAAATTAAAGATGATACCAACAGATGGAGAGATATACCATGTTCTTGGATTGGAAGAATCAACATTGTGAAAATGACTCTACTACCCTAAGCAATCTACAGATCCAATGCAATCCCTATCAAATTACCAATGGCATTTTTTTACGGAACTAGAACAAATCATCTTAAAATTTGTATGGAGACACAAAAGACCCCGAATAGCCAAAGCAGTCTTGAGGGAAAAAAACGGAGCTGGAGGAATCAGACTCCCTGACTTCAGACTATACTACAAAGCTACGGTAATCAAGACAATATGGTACTGGCACAAAAACAGAAACATAGATTAATGGAACAAGATAGAAAGCCCAGAGATAAACCCATGCACCTATGGTCAACTAATCTATGACAAAGGAGGCAAAGATATACAATGGAGAGAAGACAGTCTCTTCAGTAAGTGGTGCTGGGAAAACTGGACAGCTACATGTAAAAGAATGAAATTAGAATACTCCCTAACACCATACACAAAAATAAACTCAAAATGGATTAGAGACCTAAATGTTAGACTGGACACTATAAAACTCTCAGAGGAAAACATAGGAAGAACACCGTTTGACATAAATCACAGCAAGATCGTTTTTGATCCTCTCCTAGAGTAATGGAAATAAAAACAAAAATAAACAAATGGGACCTAATGAAACTTCAAAGCTTTTGCACAGCAAAGGAAACCATAAAAAAGACGAAAAGACAACCCTCAGAAGGGGAGAAAATATTTGCAAACGAATCAACGGACAAAGGATTAATCTCCAAAATATATAAACAGCTCATTCAGCTCAATGTTAAAGAAACAAACACCCAGATCCAAAAATGGGCAGAAGACCTAAATAGACATTTCTCCAAAGAAGACACACAGACGGCCACGAAGCACATGAAAAGATGCTCAACATCGCTAATTATTAGAGAAATGCAAATCAAAACTACAATGAGGTATCACGTCACACCAGTTAGAATGGGCATCATCAGAAAATCTACAAACAACAAATGCTGGAGAGGGTGTGGAGAAAAGGGAACCCTCTTGCACTGTTGGTGGGAATGTAAATTGATACAGCCACTATGGAGAACAATATGGAGGTTCCTTAAGAAACTAAAAATAGAATTACCATATGACCCAGCAATCCCACTACTGGGCATATACCCAGAGAAAACCATAATTCAAAAAGACACATGCACCCAAATGTTCATTGCAGCACTATTTACAATAGCCAGGTCATGGAAGCAACCTAAATGCCCATCAACAGATGAATGAATAAAGAAGTTGTGGTACATATATATACAATGGAATATTACTCAGCCATAAAAAGGAACGAAATTGAGTCATTTGTTGAGACGTGGATGGATCTAGAGACTCTCATACAGAGTGAAGTAAGTCAGAAAGAGAAAAACAAATATCGTATATTAACCCATGTATGTGGAACCTAGAAAAATGGTACAGATGAACTGGGTTGCAGGGCAGAAGTTGAGACACAGATGTAGAGAACAAACGTATGGACACCAAGGGGGGAAAACTGCAGTGGGGTGGGGATGGTGGTGTGCTGAATTGGGCGATTGGGATTGACATGTATAAAGTGATGTGTATAAAATTGATGACTGATTAAATTAAAAAAAAATAGGAAAAAAATTAAAAAAAAAAAAAGTAAATGAAATATTCTCCAGGACAGATCCTATGATAGGACACAAAAGAAATCTTAACAAATGTAATAAGATTGAAATCATATAAAGCATCTTCTCTGACCACAATGATATGAAATTAGAAATCAATTACAAGAAGAAAACTGGAAAATTTACCAATAGGTGTAGATTAAACAACATGCTCCTGAACAACCAATGGGTCAAAATGAGAAATCAGGAATTATCTTGAGACCCATAAAAATAGAATCACAACATATAAAAACTTATGGGGTGCAGCAAAAGCAGTTCTAAGGGGGTATTTTATAGTAATGAATGCTGACATTAAGAAAAAAAGATCTCAGGGGACTTCCCTGGTGGTCCAGTGGTTAAGGCTCCGTGCTTCCAATGCAGGGGGTGCAGGTTTGATCCCTGGTTGGGGAACTAGGATCCCACAAGCCATGTGGCATGGCCAAAAAAAAAAAAAAAAAGAGACAAAGATCTTAAATAAACAACCTAATTTTGCACTTTAAGGACTAGAAAAAGAACAAACTAGGCCCAAAGTTAGTAGAAGAAAGGAAATAACAAAGATTAGAGCAGAAATGAATGTAATAGGGACCAAAAAGACAATAGAAAATATCATTGAAACTAAGGGCTGTGTTTTTTTAAAAGATACAATAGATAAACCTTTAGCTAGACTTACCAAAAAATTTTAAAAAAGGACTCAAAAAATAAAATTATAAATGAAAAAGGAGACATTACAACTGATAATATGCAAACACAAAGAAGCATAAGAGACTGTGAACAATTATATGCCAAAAATTTGGACAACCTAGGTAAAATTTAAATTCCTAGAAACATACAGCCTACCAAGACTGAATCATGAAGAAGCAGAAAATATGAACAGCTCAATTACTAGTAAGATGATTGAGTCAGTAATCAAAAACTTCCCATCAAATAAAATCCATGACCAGATGGCTTCACTGATGAATTCTACCAAAAATTAAAAGAAAAACTAATGGTAATCCTCTTCAAATTCTTTCAAAAGATTGAAGAGGAGGGAGCACTTCCAAACTTATTTTACAAGGACAGCATTACCCTGATATGAAAGCTAGACAAGGATACTACAAGAAAAGAAAATTATGGGTATATTCTTGATGAATATAGATGCAAAAATCCTCAACAAAATGTTAGAAAAATGAATTCAACACTAAAAGGATCAGGTAACATGATCAAGTGAGATGTATTCCAGGTATGAAAGAATGGTGCAACATCTGTAAATCAATGTGATACACCACATTAACAAAATGAAAGATAAAAATCACATGATCATCTTGATAGATGCAGAAAAAGCATTTGACAAAATTGAAGATCGCTTTGTGGTAAAACTTTCAGTAAACTGGATTATAGAGATCATATGTCAACATAATAAAAAGCATATATGGCAAGCTCCCAGCTAGCAACATACTTAATGGTGAAAAACTAAAAGCTTTTCCTCTAAAAACAGGAATAAGACAAAGATGCCCATTCTCACCACTTTTATTCAACATAGTTTGGGGTCCTAGGCAATTAGCCAAGAAAAAAAGCCATCCAAAGCAGAAAGGAAAAAGTAAAATTGTCTCTATTTGTGGATGTTATGATAAATAGAAAATCCTAAAGACTTCATAAAAAACCACCTAGATCTAATCAATGAATTCAGTAAAGATGCAGGATACCAAATCAATATACAAAAATCAGCTGTATTTCTATACACCAACAAAGAATTATCAGAAAGAAATTAAGAAAATACTATTGACAATAGCATAAGAACACTGGAATAAATTTAACCAAGGAGGTGAAAGATCTGTACACTGAAAACTGTAAGACATTGATGAAAGAAACTGAAGAAGACACAAATGGAAAAATATTCCATATTCATGGATTGGAAGAATTAATATTGTTAAAATGTCTATCCTACCCAAAGTCACCTACAGATCCAGTGCGGTCCTTATCAAAATTCCAATGGCATCTTTCACAGAAATAGAAAAAGCAATCCTGAAATTTGTATGGAACCACAAAAGAACCCAAATACCTAAAACGATCTTGAGAAAGAAGAACAAAGCTGGAGGCATTACACTTTCTGATTTCAGACTATAGTAGAAAGCGGTAGTATTCAAAACTGTATGGTAGTGGTATAAAAATAGACACAGAGCAGTGGAACAGAATAGAGAGCCTAGGAATAAATCCATGCATATATAGTCAATTTTTGATAAAGGGACCAAGAATATACAATGAGGAAAGGATAGCCTCTTCAATAAATGGTGCTCAGAAAAATGGATTGCCACATGCCAAAGAATGAAACAGAACCCCTATCTTTCACCATACACAAAAAAATTAACTAAAAATGGATTAAAGACTTGCATGTAAAACCTAAAACTGTAAAATTCTTGATAAAAACATAGGGTATAAGCTCCTTGACACTGGTCTTAGCAATGATTTTTTGTATTTGACACCAAAAGTAAAGGCAACAAAAGCAAAAAAAACCAAGTGGGATGACATCAAATAAAAAGCTGCTGCTCATCAAAGGAAGCCATCAAAAAAATGAAAAAGCAACCTATGAATTGGGATAAAATATTTGCAAACTACGTATCTGATATAAGGTTAATATCCAAAATAGACAAAGAACTCGTACAACTCAATAGCAAAAACTCAAATAACCCAACTAAAAAACAGGCAAATAGCCTGAAGAGACATTTTTCCAAAGAAAACATTCAACTGGACAACAGGTACATAAAAAGGTACTTTTAACATCACTAATTATCAGGGAAATGCAAATCAAAACCACAGTGAGATATCAACTCACAGCTTGTAGCATGATTATTATCTAAAATACAAGAGGTTAATACTGGAGAAGATGTGGAGAAAAGGGAACCATACACACTGTTGGTGGAAATGTAAACTGGTGCAGCCACTATGGAAAACCATATGGAGGTTCCTCAAAAAATTAACAATAGAACTATCATAGATCCAGTAATCCTAATTCTGGGTACATATCTAAAGGAAACAAAATCACTATCTGGAAGAGATATACACCAAGGTATGTAAACTAATGAAATGTCCATTGATGGGTAAATGGATAAAGAAAGGGTGGTATATATATATAATGGAATAATATGCAGCCTTAAAAAAGAAGGAAATCCTATCCTGCCATTTTGACACAGATAAATGTGGAGAGCATTGTGCTAAGTGAAATAAGCAAGACAGAGAAAGAAATACTGCATGCTATCAGTTATACATGGAATCTAAAAACAAAAAACAAAACAAAAACCAAACAAATAAACCAGAAAAACCTCATAGAAACAGAGTAGAAAAATGGTTGTTTGGGGCTGAGGAGTGGGGGAAATAGGGAAAGGTTGGTAAAAGGGTACAGTCTTTCAGTTATAAGATGAATAAAGTCTCAGGACCTAATGTGATTATAGTTGATAACACTGTATTGTATAACTGAAATTTGCTAAGGGAGTAGAACTTAAATGTTCTCACCAAAAAAACCCAAAAAAACAAACAAACAAAAACTTAAAGAAAACGTGAGGTGATGGTTGTGTTACCTCACTCACTGTTGAGGGATCCTTTCACAATGTATACATATATCAAATTACCAAACTGTATACTTTAGATTCTTAAAAAAATTTTTTTTTTGGTCATTGATACTGCCAATAAAGCTGGAAAAAAAGAATAAGCAGCCTTCATTAATGTTTGAATCTGTATGTAACCTCCATGGGGTGATGTTGGGAGATATTTGGAAATATAAGGGGGGATACTCTTAGTTACAATAAATGAAGGGTGTACTTCTGGTCAGGTGTGCTAAATGTTCAGCAATGTTGGGTTAGTCTCATACAATGAAGAACTGTCCTGACCAAAAGACCAATAGGACTCCTTTTGAGAAACACAGTAGGGGTCCCTTATTTGAAACAAAATAAGGAATTAAGAAAATGACCCATGGGTAGTTAAATTCATAACTAAAGTTTGTTACCTTGTCAGATCATGGCTCAGACAGGGCCTCATTTAAGTAGCAATATCTATATCAAAAAATTATTCGTAACATTTCTAAGTCTACAAATAGAAATTATTGAAATGATTTAGTAATCTATGCTATTAGTTATATCAGCTAGTTATCAGTTTTATAAATATTTAAAGTCACTTAAGTGAATGAAAAGGAATATATTTTCTAATTTTTGATTTATGTAACTAGAAATATTATGTTACTAGCTGTTAAATATTTTGGAGATCAACCTGAGAGGAAATGTTGTTCAGAAAAGTCAGACTCCATTAATTTTCTTTTTTTTTGGCTGCACCGTGTGGCATGTGGGATCTTACTTTCCTGACCAGGGATTGAACCCACACCCCCTGCATTGGAAGCGTGGAGTCTTAACCACTGGACCACCAGGGAAGTCCCAGACTCCATTAATTCAATGACAACTCAGTTTAGGGAAAAAAAAGCATTTTATCTGCTTGAGAGATTATTTTCCCTATTGAGAATTTAAAAAGGCACTATTACTTCAGAGTCATCTTATCTTTTCAAAGCTCTGCTACTATTCCTGAGAAATCAGCACCCACTTCACAGGAAGTCATATTATCAAATCAGCTTGAAAAGTCTCATATTCGGCCACCAGTTGTTTGTATAAGCTCTTTTGAAAATGAACTAGTAACCTTATTCTTTTCTTGTTCTGTATGGAATCTTAGGACATACCACATAAGCAATGTAGAATAAAATAAACTGAAAGCATAATACATATTTCAGAATGAACTCAAAAGTTTCTAGTTACTTAAATTGTCACTTTTTAAATTCTCTTGTAATATTTTTAGAAATTAACCTAATGGCCTTTCATTTTCTCAGACCAGAAAGAGTAACAAAAGAAAAAGCAGTTCCTGTGCCATATGTTATTATTTTCTCTCCTTGCTATTTTAAGAAAAAGGATATTTAAATGTAGTATTGAAGAAAAAATTAACAGACAGATTCTGTTTCCAGAAACAGAATAATACATAATATTATTAATAATATAATTATATATAATATATAATTATATTATTATATTATATATTATATAATAATATAATATATATTATTATATTATATATTATTATATTATATTATATATTATTATATACATATATAATAATAATATTATCTGTCTGATAATCTGTTTCCAGACAGATTATATTTTCAGATTCTACTATTAAAATATATAATTTATACATAATCTTGCATTATATCCAATATAATATTTCAGCCCATCAGAAATGCAGTAGATCATATACTTTAAGTGATAATATAAAACAGCAGAACCTCTACTGTATTACCAAAATAATAGAATTGTTCACAAAAGAGTAGTAACCTAAAATTTCTCAACTTTCTCAATTTTCCTAGAAAAGTTAAAACGTGTATGTAGAGTAGACCTTTGCTAATAAAAACCATTTCATTGTCAGCACAGTTATGAAGTTTTTGTTTTAAATATCTTAAGCTGTTCTGCTTAATTATAGCACAAGCCTGATACTAGTGAAGGTAAAGATTTGAAGTTTACATCTGTTCAGTTGTTTCCAAGTTTTCAGTAGCAAATTATAAATCTGGAAATGTTAAAACAGTTTCATATTAGCTTATTAATTTTAATGAACTAATACTCTAATAGCTGTTGAAATTTGTGAGTAAACATCTCATTTAATATTCATCTTTTTAAAGCCATAATAAATAAGCCCTTCTATTTCATGTTCACTGTAAAAACAAAAGATACAGCTACAGCTATGGTATAGTGAATCATGGCAGTAGCTCCAACAGTTGGCAAAAAAGTCCTGGAACTTTCAAGCATATCTTCAGATCATTAGCATACTCCTTAATATCCCCAAAGGAAAGAAGTTGGGATTGTCCCTACCCCCTTCTCTACATACTTTTTTATTTTGCAACTTCTTTTCCTCTCTTGAGACTACCTTGATAACCATTTCAACCCACTTTCCTTTTTTAACAGATTTTTAAAAATGTAATTTCTTCTTTTTTTTTTTTTTTTTTTTTTTACAGATGAAAAAATAGGCAAATAGATTTGGTGCCTTGGATACAACATGGAAGTAATAAACACTTTGTTATATCCCATGGCATTTTCCCCCAGAGAGGTGTTGTTCTCAGCATATTGGCTAAACTCTAATTTGTGCCATTACTTGCAGATTTCTTAAATCTGCACTGTAGTTTCAAATTAAATTTATATTTATGATCCAAAACAAATGGGCAACTGCCATGCACTATTAAACTATCACTGAATTATGCCAGAGTTAACTTCATTTCAGTGTAAGAAAAACACTAATCCTCTCCTTTATTTATAACATTGTATTCTGTCTGATTAATTCATTCTTCATAATAGCATGGATATGATGCTGCCTGGAAGTCAGAATAAATAGAAGGACTTTGCATGGTACCTTTCCATTTTGAGTCCACATTCTGTTTTGCTATATAGTCACAAATCCTAGCAGCTTCTAGAGTAATGTATCTCAGCCTTAGTACTTTGTCTGCATATTGGGCAAAAGCTCTCCTGGGGAGCTTTAATTACTACTGATGTTTGAGACGCATCTCCAGAGATTCTGATTTAATTGGTCTGGGATATGACCAGGGGATTGGGATTCATTTAAGGTCATAGTGTGAAATATCAGAAACCAATACCCAGAACTGTTTTGCTTCCAAAAAACTAAACAAAACAAAACCTTACCTCTTCTCCTCCCTCATGCCAAAAAAATTTTTTTTCATCTGTTCAAGTTAATTGAGGACCTTGGAAATTTCCAAGACGAGATAAAAAGTTCTGTTTCATAATAATGGTTTTATTTTGTAGTTAATTTATTTTAGGGCATCCAATTCCTGAAATTCTGGTTTAAAATTATGAATGCGGATGGTTATCTCTCTTGGAAGTTCTTTATGTCTTTATTAGTATCATCAAGCTAAATTCTTGACTGATTGATTGAAAGGAGACTGAGTACTTTACATTTTACTTTCCCTAAGGAATAAGTGATGCAAACTGTAATTTCTCTAGAAGCTAGTTATTTTAAATACTTTGTGCAAATATAATCATATTCTGCAAAAAAAAAAAAAAAAAAGAAAGAAAACTCAAAAATTCCTTATATAACTTCGAATCCATAACTTCAGGATTTTTTTGAGTCTAAAATAAATTTATGATTTAAAATCGTACATTTAAAATAATGGCTTATGAACAATGGAGGGCTTTGGTCCATAATATGAGTAGTACAGGATTATTATCCAATCTTTAGCTTATATATAGAAGAGCAAATTAGGGTCAACAGGGTCATGTATGCCTCCATGCATAATTTTATCAGAAAGCACCATAATAACCCCAATATTTATACAAGAGAAAAACTAAGAAACAGGGAAGTGCTCATTAAATAAGATGAATTTAAAATTTGTTAATTATAGATGGATTGAAGAGATGCAATCTATAGTCTCAGCAATGTCTTAATGAAAATTTCCTCAACGTTTAGATATAAATGATTTGAAACCTAGAATTTCTCTCTAAAGTCTAGGTCACTTCCACCAAGAACACTCATAACACCTGTCATGACAAATGCAAATAGAAACAGACTATAAACAATTTGCTTTGCATCTCCAACAGGAAGAAGGCTCCTACTTTCCTACCCAGCAGGAGGAAGGAAGACGTTTTCCTGACCTAGCAACAGCCCCGCCGATAAGAGGCTGTCACAACTCAGCCAATGAAAAGCCAATACACTCTGAACTCCCAGTTTCCTCCAATGGACTCTTTGTTTATAATAGCCTCTTCTAACTCCCCCTTCTCCTCTGTAAAAGGACATTTATCTCCCTTGTTTTCTGGACTTGTCTGTGGTTTGCCACAGAGTGCACGTCCTGAATTGTAATTCTTTGTTCTTTCTGAATAAACCCGTTTTGCTAGTAAAATAACTGGTTGTTCCTATTATTTTAGGTCAACATTTGATTATTGGCCACATTTTCTTAACCTTTCCTTTCTTAAATTATGTCTTATAATTTTTTATTGTATGAATTATCCATGGAGATTGAAGTAGATATTATTTCCCTCCACAGAGGGTTGGCCCTTTTGTCAGGCAGACAGAGTGAGAGACTCATTGTCTCAACTCAATAATTAATAAGCTGGATTGAGGTTGAAGTTAGGTTGCAGCTTTAATTAGATTCAGTCGACCTCTGATTTTAAATGGCTTAAAAGGGCATGACTTATGTTGTGTCTGTTGCAGGCTCCTTTAATGGGACTTGATGTCCTAAACCCTATGGAGTCCACTATGGGACTGCGGATTTGTACTCTGCTTTCAGGTCCTGACCCCTCCTTGAACACGGTCCTTTGGGTTTTTTGGTTAAGAGTTTAGCAGGTCTCTATCTCCTCTAATCTGAAAGTTCTGCTTTTCAGAGGTTGTGAAAGTAACTCCTTTGTCTTTCATCCTACATGGGTTTAAAATACAGTAAATGTCTTAAGGAGGATTCTTACTATGTGTTTGTTGTAGGCCTCTCTACACTATGGCTTGATTTCTAAACTCTGTGAGATTGTTGGAGATTTCATTTTGCTCGTTTGGGCCAACTGCTTAGCCTCTTGTACTGCCACAGCTCTCAGCAAATGTCTCATATGGCCATATGTTCAGACTCCTCTTCCTACCTGACATGTCAGTCCATATGGTTGCCAAAACCTCAGCTGATTTCTCTTTCCTCTAGTAGAGTCCTCTACCTATGGCAAGACTGATCCTCAGATAATTCCCAGACTCAGAAAATACTCCCAGAGAAGCCAATAGCTGGCTTAGCAATATTAGCTTTCCTGGGGGACTTGCCCCATACTGGAATTTTACTTATCTAGCCTTCCATAGATCTTTTATTTATTTAAAAGTATAATTTTTCTAATTCATCACTTTACTCCCAGATATTGCCCTTGAGGGTGATGACTTGCCATCACTTATTGTATCCTCATGTATCTTATTATATCTTCTATATCCTAGAGAAAGAAATCTCCACTGCTGTTATTGTAAGAAATAATAAGCCTGACCTGTGTTTATCCTTGCATTTCTCAGAGTTCTGTGGCTGTTTTCTTATTTTTGTGCTCAAAATCAGGTCCCATGCATCCCTCTAACCAGGTTTCCTCATCTGTCAATTTCAACGTTGTTGCTGATGATCAAATGAGATTGCTACTCTTCCAGTGCCGAACTAAGAGATAATAGCTCTGCATCTCATATATGTAACAGGTCCACAGCATAGTGGAGATCTGCTATAATTTTTCACAACATGTTCTGATTGTTTGGGATAAAAGGTGTAATAAACACAAAGAATAACATGCAGCCATTGCACAAACCCAGAAGCATCCTCAGAGTACCTTTATACGCCTTGCCCACCTCTGCATGCTAGGGTGCATATCCACTATCACCCACAAGGGCACACCACTCATCATGATTATAGAATAGGATAAAGTGACCAGAGGGTCTCTCAGAGACGCAGGAAGTTTTCCATTACCTCTCTTAAGTCCCATCTCCTCAACCTTCATTTTTTATTCCAAGATTGACCACAATTTTCCAGGATAATTCACAGTGAATACACATATTGCCTACTGCCCTAACAATGTCATACAGTGGTCAGACCTTAGAACACTTGAACATTTCTGAAGTCTTTAGACATCGACAGTCCAGTTTGAATTTGGCTGTGTTCCTTCACTTCCTTTCTGGTCTCTCTTAATCAAAGGTTCAAAAAATTCAGCGTCAAGTACCAAAGTCACCTTATTATATGTTTAAACGTTTTAACTCTGTGTCATCTATTCTGCAGGGTACATAGGGAAATCATTAGTAATGGGAAAGCACAGTATTAAAACTGTGAGCTCAGGGTCAAGGTCAGATGTAGCCACCCTCTCCCACCATAAGAATTTGCTTCCAGTGCTAATTTCAGTGGTCGTGTGGTTAGTGAGTGGGCATGTACAGGCATATGTATGCATTTATGTTATGTATGCAAGTATTTGTAAATGAAGGTAGCATTTCCTACCAACATCGTACTTCATATGGGATCAATAAAGCAACTTCTATATATGTGAAACCATGAAGGGGATAGAATTTATGTGTGTAAGAGAGTGTGTCTGTGTGTGTGTGGGGGGGGGTGGATAAAACTTCTGGTAATTTAAAAAATAACAGTTATAAAGTGGTGATATTTGAACAAAGTGTACAATTTGTATTATAATTTGGTTCAATCATAAACTTAATATAGAAGAAAAGGGTGTTTTAATTTTGAGTTCATTGCCCAATTGAATTATTCAGCCTTAGACAGAGACTATGAATTCCATGACCCAACACCAGAATAACACTGGGTCATGTGAAAAGGAATGGAAATATTCTAGATAAATGTAAGCTAGCACTTATATCTCTCATCAGGATTAACTGCACTGATGACTCTGTCAATCTTAGTTCTTTCCTCTGAAATATGTACCATTTCCAGGCATTGCATCCTCAATTTATTTTATCAGTATCCAATTGACACGGTTTCCAGTCCCATTAGCATCCCTGGAACAGGCAACCAGGACCTAGAAACCAGCTTCCATGAGGAACAGTTGAAGGAATGTGGATATTTTCTGTGTGGAATAAAGACTTCCAGGGAACATCATATATGTCTTTGTATATTTGAAGAACAGTCTTATGGAGGAAGATTAAAACAGACTTGAACCAATAAAAGGAAACTGTGAAAAGGCAGATTTCATTTACACAGAAATTTATCTGAAAGAGTTGTTAAAATGGACAAACTTACTTTTTCAGATAGTAAGCTCCCTGTCATTGTATGTGATAAGCAGAATCTAGACGTCCATCTCTGAGCATGACTGTTGAGGCTGTTCTTGTATTGGTTGGAGAAGTTACATTATGTATCTTCTCTAACTCTTTAGAATCTATGATTTTATATTTTTAGTGGGATTGCATGTAACTACCTGTTTTTAAAGTAGTTTCTGATATTGTAAGACTTATTACTGGTTTGGCTTCGAAATTTTAAACTCATTAGTAAACCCTATAGCAAAAACAGGGCCTGATTCTCCCATTAGAAAATAAATAGAAAGAAAAAGACAGAATTCTTAGGCCCTTTCAAAAAATTATCTTGTGAATAAAATCGTTGTAGTTGTAGAAGAAATGTAAAGGTTAATGAACTTTCTACTAAAAGTCAGCACCACGTCTACAACATATTTTAAAATCCCTCTGATTTTACCTCCAATTTTATGAGAAGGCAGATTTCTGGGTTATATTAAACTCCTGCTGTTTGATCATGTACTGTTTTCTTCTCTATTAGAGATAAGCATTTTTTCCCATGTGAATATTCCTTCGTTTATACTGAGCATGTTTAAACTTGCAGAATCAATCTAACACCTTCAGATGAACTAATGAGCAAATAAAACAATTCCCCAGGCTTTTACAAGAAATGAATGGATTTGTCACAAACATATCTCAAACACCTTCACTTCAGCTTCATGTTCTTGTTATTGCCAGAAAAAATTAACACATTGTATTTTAAATCATGACTTTTATTTCCTTTGACTTGAGTATATTTAGAAAATAAAAATTCAACACTGTGGACAACTTTTTTTTTTTTTTTTTGGCAAAAAGATCTTAGTAAAACCTCTTAGCTGGTTAACTTTATAAGTGTGTATATATACATATATGTACACACACACAGACACACATATGTAAAACTGGTTTCTTAGGAAACCAATGGCATGGCTGAAAATCATGTCAATTAGATACTGATAAACTGAGGATGCAATGCCTGGAAACAGTAGGTACTTCAGAGGAAGGAACTAAGATTGACAGAGTCAGCAGTGTAATTGGTATCTGATAAGAGATGTAAAGTGCTAGCTCACATTTATCTAGAATATTTCCATTCCTTTTCACATAACCCATTTTATATATAAACACATAAAATATGTATTTGTAAGAAAAAAATTAAAACATGTCTGCTTACTCATCAATATCTCTAAGACACTACTTGACAGTGTGAAAGGGATGGGTCTGTACTAGGTAAGTGTGAGTGAGCTTTATGGCTGAATGAATTCAAAAAGAGTTGATATGAACTTCACTAATTAGGAAATCTAAAACTACGTTAAAATGTTTTGTTTTTGTGGAAAGAACACTAATTGTACGGAGCCAAAGGCGTCTATGGCAATGTCTATTCTTTCCAGTTATATCCCCCACCTTCTCACCTTACTTCCTTCTACCAACTTCTGAAAATTAAGCTGAAAAGAAACAATTTTGAGAAAACAACATGGCATGGATGGCATGGTATGTTGAGTACTGTGGTATAATATGGATATCACAGATCCCAGTTTTCAAGTATGATCCTAATTTTGTACAATTTCATTATTTTTAATCAAGATGATTCAATAAATATTGAATTAAGTGTGCTTTATTCTTATGAAAAATAATCAGAAATGAAGAATAACAAAAATACTGCTTACAATATATTACTGAGATTACTGAGAGGGAAATTTATGACCTTAAATAATAACTTTTTAAAAATTAAAAGGATAAAAATTAATGTCCTAGAAAGCCACCTTAATATGGTATTAAAAGGACAGAATAAATCCAAAAATCGCAGTAAGGATTTAATAAAGAGCAGAAATTAATGAAATTGAAAATAAAGATACAATAGAGTCAATTTCAAAAAAAAATTCATTATTTAAAAAGAATAATAAAATTTACAAATATCTAGCAAGATCAGGAAAAAAACAGGGCATGAGTAAATAATATTAATATACAAAGAGAACAGAATTATAGATACAGGAGAGATTAAATGATATAAACAACTTTTTGTCAAAAAATTTTAAAACAGAAAAAATTAATTCCTAGCAAAAAGATAAATTATATAAACTGATTCAAAAAAGAAATCGAGAAAACAAAGACATTTTGAAAAAGGAAATACAGGGGCAATTTTACTCATAAATGTAGATGTTAAAAAAACAGAACCTCAAGCAAAAGTGGTATTCCCCGCTTTTCAAAAGTTCACTTTATGCCACTTTTGCTTTTACGAAAGGCCTAAACTAGTACCTCTTTTCACTAACTGAAAGAAATCTGAAAAGGATTTTGGCTTTTAAGAAAAAAGAGGAAAATCGAGAAAAGAATTTTACATTTGTTTTTCAGGGAGCCATCATAGAGGCAGCACACACCCCCAGCAGGCAGAGTGGCACCACCAAGCTCCTTCCCCAGGATTACAGCCAACATCTCAGCATCAGGCTGCCATAGCTTGAACTGTGTCTGTGAGCATCTGTGCTTTATCTCAGTTTATTTTGTGTATCCATTAGCAAGATGTGTCCTAAGGTAATTGTTTCTTTGCTTTACCCCTTTTGGCTTACGAAAAATTTCACAGGAATGCTCTACTTTCACATAGTGGGGGAAGCCTGAATTAGCAAACCAAGTTTACCAATGCACAAAAATGATCAAGTTGAGTTCTTCCCAAGAATACAGCAGCAGTTTGACATTGGAAAATCTCCTACAATTTATTAATGTAATTCAGCGCATTAACAGATTGAAGAAGTAAATCCATTATAGTCATTTCAAAAACGTTGAAACAACTCCCCAAATTAAAAATCCATTCAAGAAAGAGATTAAGAGAAAACTAGGAACAGATGGGAACTTTCTTAAAACCTGATAAACGGTATCTACCCAAGATGCAGAGCAACAATTCTACTCATGGCAAACATTAAAATATTCCTTTTAATATTAGAGATGCTGCTATCGGTTTTTCTATTCAAAATCAAACAGAAGTCCTCGCTCAGAAAGTATGGCAAGAAAAAAAAGAAGAAAAAAAGTATGTATTAGTTTGAAAGATATGTGTCTTTATTTACATATAAGACAGATATGATTGTCTTCATTCAGAGCCCCCCAAACTCTATAAATAATGAAACTGAAGGTAATTTAGGAAGGTTGCTGAATATGGGGTCAAAATCCCACAAGGACATTTCTATACAACAACAGGGAATAATTAACAAAACCCAGCATCACTATTTAATATTCAGAAAAGGGGGCTATTATTTGAAGAAAGACGTGAACCCTTTGTAACACATGATAAGAGGTAGATTCTAGATAAAGACATAAATGAGAAAGGTTTTTTAATATTAACTTCATAGTTTTACCTAAGCAGAAAACTTTGTGACCTAGGAATGGGTAAGAACTTCTTAAAACTTCAAAATACAATGACAATGCAAACTTAAGGTGGATTTAATTACGTCAAAGTTCAGAATTTTTTTCAGTGAAGGACACCATGGATAAACTTAATATGCAGATAATAAAATGGGATAAGAGATTTATAGTGTCTAAAGCAGACAATGGATTAATATCTAGAATATACAAGAAATTCTGTAAAACTGATAAGGGCAGAAACCCCCTTAGAAAAATGAGAAAAGCAGTTACAGAAGAGGAATCCGAAAGACTGATGAGCATTTGTAGGGATCTTAAACTACTAGAGATCAGATAAAAGCAAATTAAATCAATACTGAGCGTTCCTAATTCCCATTCTCTGTCAACGCTTGTCATTTTCCATAGTTCTAATTTCCTCCAACCCTCATGCACTGTTAATAGGTATCTATACTGGTCATTTGGGGGAACTGTTGGCATTATTTAGTCAAGTTAAGTATATTCATATTCTGTGACCCAGACATTCTGCTCCTGAGTCTATAGGCCAAACAAATTTTGACAAGGTCCACATTAGGATGTTCATTAGTATTACATGTAGTGGCAGGGAGTTGGAGGTATTCTGTGTTCCAGTCAGTGAATAGTTGGATAAAATGTGGTAGATGCACACCTTAGGAGAACATTATTTAGAACCCACAGATGATAAATACACATAGCCACCCAGATGCATCTAAAAGCCTAGTGCTAGATGAAAAAGATAAGAAACAGTGCAAGATATAATGACACCATTCCTGTAAATTAAAATATATGCACAGAAAACAACAATAAACATAATTTAAGAAAACAATAAAAAAGATACAGATTAAATAAACTCAACATAATGGAAAGTAGGATATGAGGATAAAAGGAAACAGATGAGTGTGTAGACTGGTGATGATGGTAGCCGCTAATTAAGAAGTGGGACTGGAGCAACTATATGCACTCAAGGTTCAGAGGAGGAGAAAAGAGGATGACAACATAGCAAATACATGTGAATAAATCTCACCAAAAGATGTATAAAACATTTGTAAAGGAAATTATCACATTTTATTATAGACATTAAAGATTTAGGAGATCTAAATAAAAGAAGAGAAAGATCAGTTAGTGGATGGGGAAAGTGATTATTAGGATGTCAATTCTCCCCACATTGACTCATGCATTGAATAGGAACTTCTTTCCTTAATCCAACATGGTTTTCATGGAATTTGACAAGATGATTCTAAAATTCAAAGAGCCAAAAAGAAAAAGAAAAAAAAAAAGGCCAAGACACTCATGCAGCAAAACAAGTTTGAAGGGAGATATCAAAACTTCTTACAAGGCTCCAGTAATTGAGACAGTATGGTATTGGCACAGGATTTGACATATAGACCAAAGGAACCAAATAAAGACCTCAGAAATAGACTCACACAAATGGAAATTTAAAATATAACAGATTAGCACTGTGAATCAGTGGGGGAAATAATGAATTATTTTCAGTAAATGGTGGTTGGAAAAAATTAAATAGGAAAAAATCCCAAAGTGACTGGATCCCTACCCTATAACACAACCCCCCTCCTCCAAAACCCAGAAAATATCAACAACACAAATCATTTCCAAAATATTTGAAATATAAATATTTGAAAAATAAAATATTTTTAAAAAATATTTGAAAATATTTGAAAAATACACAGGAAAATATCTTTATGACATTGGGGATAGAGAAGAATTTCTTAAGGCAGATAATACATGCCAGAAAGACAATAAAGAAAATGAAGAACTACAATTCAATAAAAGATATCGTGGAGTGAAAAGACAAACCACAAATGAGAGAAGATAGCTGCCATTCATATAATTAAAAAAGGAGTCAGCAGAAAATAATTTAAAACTATCAAAAATCAACAAGAAAAATGCAATCAATAGGAAAATGGACAAAATTTGTAAAGGAATTTCACAGATGAAGAAATTCTATAACTAATACACATATAAAGTTATTTTCAATCCCCATTGGTAATTAGAGAAAGTGAAATTAAATCCCCAATGAGATATCATTTTATACCTATCAGACTGGCAAAATCTAAAGGACTGAAAACATCAAATGTGGTAAACAAAGTTGGTGATAGATCAGCAGTCATTTAGGAAAATGGTTTGGTTTAGGTAGTCAAATTAAAGATGTGTTTTTCTTATGACCCAGCTGTTTGCTACTGGCATTTATTCTAGAGGAACTCTTATGCTCCAGGAGAGATGAAAATAATATTTATAGCAGTGTTGTTTATAAACAAAAAATGGTATAACTCAGTTGTTCATCAACAGGAGAATAGATAAATTGTACCGTATTCACATAGTGGGTGACAGTATAGCAGTAAAAATAAATGAATGTGGCTATGCTCACTGAAAAGACAAATGCAAGAAACATAATGCTGAGTGAAAAAGCAAATATAGAATACATACATTGTTACCCCTGCAAAAGTTCAAAGACAAGCAAAATTAAATAACATTGATTAAGTATACATATGTATACTTACTTGTGCAAAGAAATGATAAATACAAAATTCAGGGGAGGCAGGAAGCAAACAAAGAAGAAGTACAGAAGGTGCTTCAGTAATACTGGTAATTGAGTCTGGTTTATGATTAAAATCCTATGTGTGGCTTTTCAGGCCTGACCATAGGCAATTATGGAGGCTTTACCTGGTAGGCATCACAGAAGAAAGCTGCCCTCCCCACACCAGACTTGGTGTAAAGCCAGTGCATTACAATCTCTGAAGGAGCTGCAATCAAGGTCTCAGGCCCCTGGCCTGTGATGCTCTTTCATATATTTACATTCCTCAGCACCTGCATTCCTGGGTCCTTTATCTGAGGGCTTGGGCAGAGGGCTTCTTCTGGACCTCTGCTGAGACCTCTTTAGAGGGGTATTAGGGAGAAACCTTAAAGATACTTTTCCCCACTCTGAATTAGTACCCAATACTTTTCCACTCCTAGTCTTCCCTTCTCCCCCGCCCCCCAAAAAACCCCAACACACACACATATACACCCTTCAGGGCCCATAAAAGTGCCAAGGCCTTTTGTTCGGGGCCTCCTCAACAATAAGATTACCCCCACATCTGTCCTGGTCCACCTGACCCTGGACCAGTGCACTGTTCCATGGGGGAAAATAGAATACTGGGGGTGCGGGGGTTGGCATTTCCTCCGGTTTTACATTCTTGTTTACACGGCTGTACCAAGTGATTAAAGGCTTAACTCTTTCAGTTTGGGCTGAGCCTTGCTTAGCATAGCTGAGCTCTTGATAGTAATATATTGCTTAGGTTAGGTTGTATAATAAAGCTACCTTGAACCTCCTCCATAAAAACTTATAAAAAGTTAAAGTTCTGTGGGACTTCTATGGGGAGGACAAATAAGATGAAATCACAAAGAAGCAAATATTTAATTTATAGCTTCAGTACCCCAGAGTACAAAAAGACAAAGGATATTGAGGGGTTATCAGAAAAGTGACTCATTCTTTTTAAAATGTGGGTATAGGGTAGAAGGTAGGATACAAAGGAATCTTTTAAAGCACATAATTCATATAATAAATTTTCTCTTCTTTGGTATGAAATCCTTTAAGTAAGACTGAATTTCACATTATATTTTGGGCTAAATGTAATATATTTTAAAATGGATCTATACCAAATCTATGGACAATGGGTTTCTATAGTTACTTACCACTTTATAAAACAGTATGTGCTTATAAAATGTCTTTAAACTAACTTTCTTCATTCAAACTACTGTATAAAGTTATATTTGTCCTTAAACTACTTTCTTCAAACCTTGAGGATTTTGTAATTCAATTTATCTTTTGCCTCAACCATACAAGGCTCTGTTTTTACCTACTTTTGGTTTACATCATTGCTGTACTGATCTTATTGGTCTTCTTATGTAGAAGTCCCTCTTGTTCCCTGAAGATCAGAGGTCCCCATATCTGAGCTTCTCCAACCAGACCCCCAAAAAACATCATAAGGGTAAATACTAAAACTGCACAGTAGTCCATGTTCTGACAGACCATGGTTTTATAAAATACGAAATTATATTTTATGTTTATAATGTCTGATCATTACACATAACAAATTCTCAAAGGTGAAAAAGGTATTAGAGATTGCCTTGCCCTAATTTGATAATTCCTTATATCTATATAGTACAATTAGTTATAATTTAGAATGTGCTTTCACATCAGCTCATTTGATCCTTGTAACTATATTAATTAGGAATATATAATTATTACCATCTTACAGATCAGAAACAAACAAAAGAAGAGGTTTCTATGATATCCCTGAGGTCATACATTAGTTAGACATGAACTCAGAAATAAGTATTCCTTGTCCATTGTACAAGCATGAGACACTCTACACTAAAGCACAGACACTTTCTACTTGTCCTAAACTTGTGGGACAACTTGTAAAATATTAAAATAAAATAGTATGAAAGTGAAACACTTCCAAACTCATTCTATGAGGCCACCATCACCCTGATACCAAAACCAGACAAAGATACCAGAAAAAAAAGAAAATTACAGGTCAACATCACTGATGAACACAGATGCAAAAATCCTCAACAAAATACTAGCAAACTGACTCCAACAATACATTAAGAGCCAGAGAAATCCTGAGAAAGAAAAATGGAGCTGGAGGAATCAGACTCCCTGACTTCAGCCTGTACTACAAAGCTACAGTAATCAAAACAGCATGGTACTGGCAAAAATACATAAATATAGATCAATGGAACAGGATAGAATGCCCAGAAATAAACCCACCCACTTATGGTCAATTAATCTATGAGAAAGTGGGCAACAACATACAATGGAGAAAAGACAGTCTCTTCAGTAAGTGGTGCTGGGAAAACTGGACAGCTACATGTAAAAGAATGAAATTAGAACATTCTCTAACACCATATACAAAAATAAACTCAAAATGGATTAAAGACCTAAATGCAAGACCAGATACTATAAAAGTCCCAGAGGAAAGCATAGGCAGAACACTCTTTGACATAAACTACAGCAATATTTTTTGGGGACCCATCTCCTAGAGTAATGGAAATAAAAGCAAAAATAAACAAATGGAACCTAATTAAACTCAAAAGCTTTTGCACAGCAAAAAAGACCACAAACAGAACAGAAAGGCAGCCTACGGAATGGGAGAAAATATTTGCAAATGATGTGACCAACAAGGGATTAATTTCCAAAATATACACACAGCTCAATATAAAAAAAAAACAACCCAATCAAAAAATGGGCAGAAGACCTAAACAGACATTTCTACAAAGAAGACATACAGATGGCTAATAGGCACATAAAAAATGTTCAACATGGCTAATTATTAGAGAAATACAAATCAAAACTACAATGAGGTATCACCTCACATCAAAAAATCTACAAATAATAAATGCTGGAGAGGGTGTAGAGAAAAAGGAACCCTCCTACACTGTTGGTGGGAATGTAAATTGGTACAGTCACTATAGAGAACAGTATGGAGGTTCCTTAAAAAACTAAAAATAGAGTTACCATATGATCCTGTAATCCCACTCTTGGTCATATATCTGGAGCAAACTCTAATTCAAAAAGATACATGCACCCCTATGTTCATAGCAGCGCTATTTACAATAGCCAAGACATGGGAACAACCTAAATGTCCACTGACAGATGAATGGATAAAGATGTGGTGTGTGTGTGTGTGTGTGTGTGTGTGTGTGTATATATCTATATCTATGAATGATGGAATATTACCCAACCATAAAAAAGAATGAAATAATGGCATTTGCAGCAGCATGGATGGACCTAGAGATTATCGTAGTAAGTGAAGTAAGACAGACAAAGACAAATATCATATGATATCACTTATATGTGGAATCTTAAAAAAAAAGATACAAATGAACTTATTTACAAGACAGAAATAGACCCATGACATAGAAAACAAATGTATGGTTACCAAAGGGGAAAGGGCCAGGGAAGGGATAAATTAAGAGTTTGGGATTAACATACACATACTACTATATATAAAATAGATACGAACAAGGACCTACTGTATAGCACAGGGAACTAGACTTAATATCTTGTAATAACCTATAAGGGAAAAGAATCTGAAAAAGAATATATATATATATATATATATATATATACACATACATATTTAAAACTGAATTACTCTGCTGTACACCTGTAACTAACATGGCATGGCAAATCAACTATACTTCAATAAAAGAGAAATAATTTATTAAAATATAACTGAGATTAGCACCAATAAAATGAAATGAACTTAAATTATGATAATGAGTTGTTCAAAACCTTTATAAGGAATACCAATGCTTTTGTCAAATCTAGCTTTTGTCAAATCTGTTACTTTTGAGTTCATTATCTACATATTAAACATTATTGACTTCAAGGCAAAGTAAATTTAATCATGAGTTTTTCTCAGATTTTGCTCTTACTGTATAGTCTCCATTTTTTTCATATGTACACCTGTAGCTTTCAGTAAGAGGATACTTAGCAAAATCCTTACTTAAAATTGACCAGTGCAGAAATATTTTTCTACTAATATATCTAAGGCAGAAAGCAAACAGCTTTAAAAAAGACCTTGGACAATGTTACCAGACTTTTTTTTCTTTTCTTCCCTTTTTTTTTTTTTTTTTTTGCATTAGCTTCCTTACCTCCAAAAAGATGGAATGCTTTTCTGCGGCTTGGTAGGGGCCACTTTGCAGAGCTGGATTTCTGAAAGCTTTGTTTTCTTTTCAAATATTCTTTAGTAAAGAATGTTTTTGTGGCATTGTTCAGTTCTAGAGTAAAGCAAAAGAAAATAGTATTTTTAAACATTAATTTGAGTAAAATGGCAAGAACCTGAAAAATGGTTGTTGTAGTACTTTAATAAATTCAGATCTCTTTAAGACAGTGAAGACAAAAGTAGAGTCAACTTTTTTTTTAACCCAAGCAAACCTAACTCCTCCGAATTTGATGAAACTCTGATATGCCTACACATAGAACACACACCTACTGAGCAGCTCCTATGTCAGATACTACACCAGATATGGAGAAGAACACAGTGATGAATGAGACATAGCCCCGCCCTCAAGAAGACTGCAGTCTAAAAGATGGAAATAAACAGGTAGACCAAAAAAAGGGGGGAAACGTGTTATGGGTGTAGCAATAGAATAACTAGAGTGTAATCATGGCTCAGGAGTGATAATGAAAAGGAAAAATCCTTAGAACTTTTTACGTCATAGTCTCTTTATTTCATTCCATATGTGATGGGTTGACCATTTAGACGCTAATGCTGCTGATATGAAGAAGTTTAAAAAATGTAGAAATAAATTATCAACCTTTCAGAAACTTATTAATGAGTTAAAGAGAAAAGGAAAATATTCATTTGAAATAAACGAATACCAATCAAAGATCACATATGATGACATTCACTTTATTTTTAAAATTTTATTTATTTATTTAGGCTGTGCCGGGTCTTAGCTGCACCATGCAGGATCTTTTAGTTATGGCATGCGGGCTCTTAGTTGTGGTCAGTGGGTAAGACTCTGTGCTCCCAATGCAGGGGTTTGCTCTCTGGTGGGGGAACTAGATCCCACATACATTCACTTTAAATACGAGTCTCTAGATACGAGCCAGGGAAAGCAAGGCATGATCCGAGTTGAACTGTTCGATGGAGTTCTTCTCAGGGAGGCCAGTGTAGAGCTGGTTACTAACTGAGAAATGAAGTAGTCTTTCCATCAATGGTGCCCTCTTACTTTCATCCCACAATTATTCCTGTACTATCTTCTCTGTTTCCATCCTTCAGGCTTTGAGCTTCTTCTCAAACCAGTTACATCAAATTATCTCTATTTTTCCTAATTACTCCCCAGAATTGATTCTTTCCTTAAGCAATTCACAGGGAAAACAGATTCTCAAAGTTTACATTTAACAGCAAAAGAAACAATGTAAAAAACAGACCACTCCAAGCAAGGGAGGTTAAGTATTAAACCCCCAACTCTGTTTAACTCCCTTCCCCATTCTACACCCAAGGGCCAGTAATTAAAGCACACAAGATAGAGAAAAAGTAATTTCATAGTCTGTGTACTCACTGTGTATGTTGGAGGTTGTTATGGCTAGTGAATGTTTTATCCTTCATATGTTTAATAGTTAAATCATTTCAGATCAGATATTCTCACAGTGTTTTCTGCAGCAGTGCACAGTTGTTTTATCAATGTCCACTCTGCCCACTGCCTGTGAACAGCCCCTTAGTATAAGATGGTCATGGCACTACTACCTGGTTAAAAGGACTCATCAGTGTCATTCATACTGATGAAGAGAATGGAAGAGATTATCAAATGACTTATAACACATTCACTTATAGTAACAATTCTTGCAGGGCTTATTCTTAAGCTGTAATTCAGGGTATTTTCTGAGAAATTAAACATCCTATAAGTGGTATTGTGTTAACAATGGACTCTTGGGCAAATTGACTCACAACTTCCTAAATGCCTTTAAAAGTAAGACCAGTATCGTGGGTAAATGATTTCATGTGGGAGATAATATAAACCAAGGTGAAGAGTTTGCAGCTCAAGAATTCTTATTCCCCTCCTTTCTCTTTCTCCTCTCCACCTCCTCCTTCTTCTGGGGAGCTTGTAGCCATGCTCTAAAATGATGCAATAACCAGAGGATGCCACTGCACTGCCCTCTCTTAAAATGAAAACTTATTTGGAAGTGTAATTGATTTCAGTAAACCAGATCAAAAAGACATTCTTGTAAGAGTCGGCCAATAAGTGCAGTTTTGAAAGCTGGTCACAAATCAAACTTCTCTTAGAGGGTAGATGAGAGAGGTAAAAGTAATAATGATAACTGTGATATTTTTGTTATCTAGCTTCAAGGAACTTATTACACAATGCACTTTTAACCTACATAACAAACCCATGTGATTAATGCACCGAAGAAAAAAAGGGTTCATAAAAATATTTATAATACCTACAAAAATTATGATCAGAGAAATTACTTTACTAAAATGTGCAAAATGAGATGGGAGATGTACCTACAACATTTTGTTGAACTTAAATACATGGGTCCATAACATAGTCTTATGAGATGTTGGAAGATTTTATTTATTACACTGATCTGAAAGGCCTTTGGAGAAGAGAGGACCTAGAAGCCCTTGTCCCTCCATTTCTGGGGCAAACAAGAACTGGGTTCTAATGCTTCTTAACTGTGGCACCTTTCATAAGTTGTTGAACTTCTCTTTGTACTCGCTTTCTACCCTATCTCTGGCAAACATTTATTTTGCAATAGCTATGTGCCTAGCACTTTACTGGTCTAGCTAGAAATATAGAAATTAATTAAATTCCTGTCTGCTGGGCATTGTACTAGATCACTGATTCCAAAATACGTGTCTGGAGCCTGGCTATGCATCAAAATTGCTGAGGGCACTTGTTAAAAAGACAAATTCTAGGACCTTGCCCAGATATTACTGAAGCAGAATTGCTGTGGATGTGACCTAGGAGTCTGTGCTTTCTACAGGCTCCTTGGGTGATTCTGATGCACAGTCAAATTTGATAACCACTGGATGAAATGACCTTAAATCCTTTTCTGTTCTAAAATTACCTGAATTTATTTAAATAGGTTAAACCTTATCTCACTCTGCTATAAACTGTACAAACCTTACCCAAGGATGTTGTTCTTTCTATAGAACAGTGATGCTTCATTCTAGTGGCATTTGAACTTGGAACTCCAGGATTTTGCAGCAAATAAAATATTCAGTACTACCTTTCTCAGAATTATTTGGAGGAAGCACTAAGAAAAATCTGAAGGCAGACCAAGATGTAGGGCTCGGAGTAAAATGTGATAAAAACTACCTTTATCTCCTCCTTTGCCAACCCTACCTCTTAGGGAGTAGAGGCTTCTTATTACAATACACATTATAATGTATTAGATGTAATCAATATTTCATATCATTCAATATGCTAGAAAAAGACAAAACCCTGAATATCCTGGAAAGATTCTAAAGTCTACTCAAATGGTACATTTAGTTAAATGTGGTGGCAGTACCAGTGGAGACAGCAGCTTCTTTGCGTGACACTATCATAGAAATAGTAAATAAGTGTTAAGATAAAATTCCAGTCTTCTTGACTTGGCTGAATGCAGGAGTCAATCACCAACTACATAAAAACATAATTCACATTATTACAGGGTATATTACCATGAGTTTCACTGTATCATATCAAAAAGAATAAAATAAGAACAACCACATACACAGCACAATTTTGAACTATAGGCAGTACCAATAGGGTAGTGTAACTCTGATTTCTGCTTTTTGCTTAAATATGGGCAATTTTATGTTTAAACAACTAATTATAATTAAGCAAATATTTGTTAGTAATAGTTTTAAGCATTCTGCTAAGTATAAGAGTTAAAACTATGAAACAGGCATAGTACCTGCATTAAATCCTATCTAGTAAATAGGTAACCATTAAGTTATGAGGTAAGTGCCATGATAGGGTTAATTCAGGCCTTAGGGTCCTATTAAGGAGGGGAATATAATAAGAGTATTACTATAAATACAGGGCACAGTCATTTAGATAGACCCAGTGGTATTATGTTCTAATTTAAAAGGCTAGGATATATGTGTCCACCCATCTCATTTAGATTATTAAAGGCCTTGTTTACCTACTTAAAATTATGTCTCATTATTATGAAAGCTTTTTTTTTCCCCACAATTCCCTTCTGAGTCCTATGTTGTTTGATACATAATATTTCATTTTTCACAAAGACGCAACTTGCAAAAAGATGATTTAACAAAAAGAAATTTGTAGCATGTTTTAATAAAAGTTAAAAAAAAAAAACTACTTCTCCAAGAGTTTTGCATTATATATATAAAATGAGCCCTGATTTTGAGTGGAAATCCAACTTTCCTTCATTTCAACAGGCACTGGACATGCTTGTTCACAGGCATTATTTGGTTCCAGGAGATTAATGTACAATAAAGGACATTTGCAAGGAATAGACAAGATTGGGAATCAAGAGTCCCAATCAGTGGGCATTTGTATAAAAAGGGAGATTTCTAACAAAACAATCTTTACCAGCTGATGCTTAACCCTTATTTTTTAAACATAGCTTTTAGTTTAAGTAACCTCTTGTGAGATGATCTTTAGAACTTTTGGATTAGTCTCATCTCACTCTTATTCTTTAATATGTTGATGTATATGTTTATATATTTAATATGATGAATAGTAATTTTTCAAGAATATACAATCTAAGATAGTTTTCTTTGTATTGTTTCACAGCAGCAGGAGTAAAACTGAGTGAGGATGCTGCTTCAAGGGGATCTGAGATCTTTCCCTTACACAGGAACAGAGAAGGGCTAATATATTGACATTTGAGCTCACTTCAATAGATATCAATGAAAATCTATAAACTATCTTAAATCTGTCTTCAGGGTTTCAAGGGCAATGCTTGATCTGCACTTCTGCAAGAGGGGCAAGAAAGTCTCACTTGTAAGGGACCCTAACTCTCCTAGTGAAACTCATTTTATACCCATGTGAGCACCCAGAAAGGTTCATCTATGAGGGGAACACTACCAGTTAGAGAAAACTGGAGTCTGTTATTACAGCTTGTATTTAACAGAATATGACTACTTTGACTCAAAGAAATATGAGTAAGATAAGCCTCAGAACCAACTCTTCAGACCTGGCAGGTTCTCACCCTAGGGCGGCTGCAAGGTCTCCTAGTAACTGCATGTCCTATGTGATTTGGTGGCAAGAGGAACTCTGAATGTTGGGAAAGAGAGACCAACGAGGAATATCTCATTAATACTGATGAATATTTATCTATGTATCCTCTGAATATAAATTTTAACCTGATTTTCTTACCCTTTCCTAGTGAACTGTTCAAAGTTAAAATCTAGTTAGGAAGTTCCATTCTCCAGCTAAATATGTAGCCTGATGACAGAGGCACATACAACAGGGACCAAACCAAACCAAAAACAAAAATTCTATATTTGACACTTTGTCAAAGTGGAGCTATGGATTTTACAATACATAAGTCATTAAAGAATGTAATTTATGCTTAACTGATGTTAATATTTAGGAGTTCCTATTTCACTAGGTAGATAAACTATAGTTAAAATTTTATCCATTTTAATGTAATAATTCCACTTAATATTTGGTACTGCAATATTTTATACCCATAATTTTTATACCTGAATAGGAAAAGAGTTACAAATACTTTAACCCTTTGGCCCAGGAGAAATCTGCTAGTACTATAAGACCTTCTTAGGTTAGAGAATTTATCCAAGCTTTCATCTCAGCCACATTGTGTTTAAGTTGTGCTTATTGATGTCCTTTAAGACTCTGGAGCATTAAGAATTATTTCAGTAACTGTTTCATTACCCAAGAATGACTAGTTTACCCTCTGTTAGAGGAATAATAAGGCCAAGAGGAGATCTACTAAATTAAGCCCAATTCAACCATAACCTTTATTGTGCTCTTAGTATGATAAAGACAAAATGCTAAGTACTTTGTACTGTTATGATGTATACTGTTATTATTTTGTATTTAAAGTTACACTTCAAGATTTAGAAAAAGGCTTTTGAAAGCCTATGGATAGGGATATACTAGTGGATCTTCAAAGCAGATAGTGGGAAGCAGCCGCATAGCACAGGGAGATCAGCTTGGTGCTTTGTGACCGCCTAGAGGGGTGGGATAGGGAGGGTAGGAGGGAGATGCAAGAAGGAGGAGATATGGGGATATATGTATATGTATAGCTGATTCAATTTGTTATAAAGCAGAAACTAACACACCATCGTAAAGCAATTATACTCCAATAAAGATGTTAAAAAAAAAAAAAGGTTATCACAGCATCCATTCTCGGCTTCAAAGAATCCATGATTCTCTGTCTTCTGTATGAAAAGAAACAGGACTCCATCCTCCCTGCCCACCATCATATTTAATGCTGCACCTCAGTTTACTTATTTATTTTTAAAAACTGTCAAAGTAACATATGCCCATGGTTTGAAAAGATCCAAATGATGTTAAAGGGCTTAAAAAACCAAAACCAAAACCAAAACAACAATGAAGATCTATTCCACTCCCTCTATCTCTAGCTCCACTCACAATCTCCAGGGACTGTTTTAAATATTCCTGTTTTCAAGTTTTTTTCTGGAGATTAACCTCCATAAGTGCAAGGCAGTGTTTTTCAACACTTGGTTTGCAAACCACTAGCCAGATGTGAAAGGATTTAGGGTGAAATTGAATGAAAAAATTTTAAATTTTCATAGTTACCTATTTATTTTAATGTATATTAGAAGAAGTGTATAAACTAGAACATCAAATACATAAATTCACAAATAAATTGTTAAGGATGAGGCTAAAATAAGTATTTTTTTTAAAAAACATGTGTCGATATGAAGAAAACCCTTAAGTAAAAAAATAATTCTGGTGATATGTGGATACAGTAAAAATTGTAAAGGTGGTAGGAAAATGACAGAAATTTGAGAAACACTGCTGTAATCATTATGCTTATTTGTCTATTTCTTTTTTATAATAAAATATTTTTTCCATATATTAAAGCACAAGAGTGACTACACTAAAAGACATCATGAAATAGATACTCCTATTGATAAAGAATGAGTTTGTAAATATATACAATGGAATACTACTCAGCCATAAAAAAGAACAAAATAATGCCATTTGCAGCAACATGGATGCAACCAGAGATTATAATACTAAGTGAAGTAAGTCAGAAAGAGGAAGACAAATACCATATGATATCACTTATATATGCAATCTAAAATATGGTACAAATGAACCTATCTGCAAAACAGAAACAGACTCACAGACATAGAGAACAGACTTGCAGTTGCCAAGGGCGGGGGGGTGGAGGAGGGAAGGACTGGAAGTTTGGGATTAGCAGATATAAACTATTATATATAGGATGGATAAACAACAAGGTCCTAGTATATAGCATAGGGAATTATATTCAATATCCTGTGATTAACCCATAATGAAAAAGAATATAAAAAAAAAGAATGTATAACTGAGTCACTTTGCTGTACAGCAGAGATTGGCACAGCATTGTAAATCCACTATACCTCAATAAAAAAAACGGAATAAGTGTGGATTTTGGAGGCAGTGATGATTCTGTACAAGATGAACAGAAAAATGAAAAAGTTGAGGCATGGATGAACGCAAGAACAAAACCACTATTAACATAAGAATGAACAGACCAGACTTTTTGGTATAGAATAAGAGAAAGTATGAAATGCCGTTAATGGGAATAGGGACAATAGAACAAGACCAATTACAGGTTGTCACAGTGGATAAAAAGAGGAAATGTGATGTTCTTTTGGATGAGCTGTATGTCCTGGATAAAGCCCAGCAGGACATCTCAGAGTCAGACAGAATACAGGATAACTTGTCACTGTGTGGGATTGGCCCAAACACTGCAGGATATCTGTCATCCCTGCCCCTGCTGACTAGATGCCAGTAGCATCCTCCTATTATTGTGACAGCCAAAATATCCCTGGTGAAAAATATCATAAGCCTGCTTTATGCTTAAAATCCTAGATTAGGTTAAATGTTATTTCTTTACTTAGTTAGGGACTTCTACACACAAGGTCAAGACTTAGCCATTTTCTTTTCCTTTTTTTCCCAATGGAGTTCACCAGCACTTCTGCTTATCAGCATCTAGTTCCACCATGTAAAGGCACAAGGGTAGTGGCATGGAGTGGGTGGTCAAAAAGGAGACAGAGGTTGAATGCAGGAAAATAGTGGAACAAGGGTAGAAATCTTCCTTGCTGAGCTTTGGGTACACTTGAATGAGGTGAGAGCCGTGAGTGACTTCACAATTGAGAGTTAAGTTGTACTGACCCTGTGGCTCCCTATGCAATACCTGAGACACTTGTATCTTCCATATGAGCATGGGCTGGGATCCCTGAACAATGAACACTGAGTCTATAGTAGGACTGCCCATACCAGTGTTCTCCAGAGTCAGTCCACAATAGGGGCAGTGACATGCTTGGTTTGAAGGCTTCAGTCATAAAGTCAATTCAAGAAAATATGATGCCTTCCCTTACAACGAAACCATAATCTCCTTGGCTGAGGGATTTCTCTCCCCTCACTTGGATGACCCTCTCTCCATTTAAAGCCTTTTCCCTTCCTCAGCCTGCTGATGAAGGTGGCCTGCAGACCCTGTTATACAGCATGTAGCACCTCTCTGAACAGACCTACTGTTGGGGTGCTGATGTGGGAGTTCCTTATCTGAAAGAACGAGGCTGTCAGTCAATGAATAGGAAAGGTCTTCCCTATCCAGAGGTCTCTCTCCTCAGCTCTGCCCATCCTGGATTCTTTTTCATCTCCACAGACAAAAGAACTCTAGTTAACATCAGAACTTTTCCCAGTCTCACAAGCAGGCTTAGAGTCTTCCATGTGCAAAATTTATTCTGTTGTTTTCCAAAGTGACTTTTGCCATTTTATACTCCAACCAGCAATATATGAGTTCCATATCTCCATATCCTTGTCAACACTTGTTATTGTCTATCTTTTTAACTATAGCCATCCTAGTGACTGTGAAGTGATATCTCATTATAGTTTGGATTTGCAACAAATGTCTAATGATATTGAGCATTTTTTTCATGTGCTTATTGGCCATCTTTATATCTTCTTTGGAGAACTGTCTATTCAAACTCTTTGTCCATTTTAAAATAGAGTTATTTGTTTTTTAATTCTTGAGTTGTAACAGTTCTTAATATATTCTAGATACTAGACCCCTGTCACATATATGACTTACAAATATTTTCATTTATCCTGTGGTTATCTTTTCACTTTCTTGATAATATCCCTTTAAGCAGAGAAGTTTTTAACTTTGATGAAGTCTGATTTATCTATTTCTTCTTTGGCTGTTTGTGCTTTAGGTGTCATATCTAAGAAACCATAGCCCAATCCAATTTCAAAAAATATTTACACCTATGTTGTCTTCTAAGAGTTTTATATTTTTACCTCTTACATTTAGGTCTTTGTTCCATTTTAAGTTAATTTGTGTATGTGTGTGTGTGTGTGCGTGTGCGTGTGTGTGTGTATTCATAGTGTGAGGGAGGGTTCCAAATTCATTCCTTTGCATATGAATATCTAAATGTGACAGGCTCTCTATGTTCTTACTGAGTATAGTGGTAGATTTCAGTAGATTTAAAAAAAAAATAAATGTTTTTCTATTTGCTGTATATCCTTAGTACAATTTCCATAGACCTAAATGAAAAAAAAAATCATTTCACCAGTTAAACGGTTGTTTTGCTGGGGTGAGGATCCATGAAGCTTCTCATGCTACCATTCCAGAAATCTTCTTCACTAGTTCTTAATTTATCAACTTTAAATAATATTGACTTCCTTCTAGGAGCATTTGGGTCTTTTGCAATATCTTCTTCCCTTCTCACCTCTCAAATTTTTGTGAATAATATCATTTTTAGTTTCTATATTGTCTACCTTTATTATTAGAATGCTTTTATCAGTTAGGATGCTCTTGGTGTACACTAATAGAAAATTTATTCAAACTGCCTTAGTTAATTAGTAAATTTAATATTTCATGTAATAGAAAATTCAAAGGTAGGGTAGGCTTCAAACCCGGCTGACTTGGTGGTTAAACAATGTCATCAAGACCCCTTGTTCATTTCTTTCCTTAGTTTTACTATCCAAAATAAAGACTTTATACTAAGCTGGTTCCCCACTTGCTCATAAGATGGCTGCCAGTAATTATCCCTATTACACACTTTCTTGTTTATGTCCAATGGGGAAGAAACTAGCTTTTCCATCTCATGTCTTAAGAGTAAAGGCAAATTCTAGTCTCACCTCATCACTCAGAACTGAATCACATGCCCATTTATGAACCTATCACTGGCAAAAGGAATAGATTACCAAAAAGCCAAAGATGGGTTCATCTACCCAGGAGCCACCTGGCCTATGCTGAGGGAGTTAAATACTGGAATAAAACTCAGGGTATGTTAGGAAGAAAGATGTAATGGATATGAATTAGCAACCAATAGTGTCTACTACCTATTTTTTCGTATATTTTTCTGTTAACTTTTTTTTCCATATTTGCTAGTTTTATTTATTTATTTATTTATTTAACTTTTTTTAAAACATCTTTATTGGAGTATAATTGCTTTACAGTGGTGTGTTAGTTTCTGCTTGATAACAAAGTGCATCAGCTATACATATACATATATCCCCATATCTTCTCCCTCTTGCGTCTCCCTCCCACCCTCCCTATCCCACCCCTCTAGGTGGTCACAAAGCACCGAGCTGATCTCCCGTGCTATGCAGCTGCTTCCCACTAGCTATCTATTTTACATTTGGTAGTATATATATGTCCATGCTACTCCATTAACTTTTGACAGTATTATCTTGACCTCCACTAACAAATGATATTAATGCTTTCTATCCTGTCTTCTATATATGCTCTCCCACTTCAAATTCTCAACTTCTAGTGTATCAAGAACTTTATCAAGATCACATCTAACAGTGTTAAGAAATTTAAGCAAAATCGCATTAAATACTGAATGTTATATTGAGAGTTCAGGTTTAAATCATTATTTTGCGAAAGCACACTCTATGGAATAAATCTGGAAGGAATTTCATCATAACTCTATCCACTGAACTACTCTAAATTACAACTAACCCCTTATTCATTTGCCAAATATCTTCAGTTCCTTTAGAAAATGACAACCTTCCCACTTTAATCTTTGATAATAACTGTCCCCTGGTTTGTACACAATTGGAATGGTGACATTAGGTAGCTGAGATGATTAATTCATTCACTTAATAAATAACTCTCAGGGTTCAGTAAAGTTAACAGAATAGTGTAAGATTGGAAACTGACTTTCTCCCAAAATATCAACAAAAGCAGCTGAAACCAGAAGAGGAAAAAAATCCCATTTACAATTGTAGCAACAAAAATATACAGGCATAAAGCTAATAAGAATTTTGGGGCTTCCCTGGTGGCGCAGTGGTTGAGAATCTGCCTGCTAATGCAGAGGATACGGGTTCGAGCCCTGGTCTGGGAAGATCCCACATGCCGCGGAGCGGCTGGGTCCGTGAGCCACAATTGCTGAGCCTGCGCGTCTGGAGCCTGTGCTCCGCAGCAGGAGAGCCCACGATAATGAGAGGCCCGCGCACTGCGATGAAGAGTGGCCCCCACTTGCCGCAGCTGGAGAAAGCCCTCACACAGAAACGAAGACCCAACACAGCCATAAAAATAAATAAATAAGAATTTTGCTGTGCCATTTGAAAGGAAATTCCAGAAATGTTATTGAGAGGCAATATGCTTTCAATATTATAACAATGTTATAATATTATAACAATATTATAAAAATGTCAATTAAAAATGTGAATTATTCCCCAAACAACTTATAAAATTAATTCACTTGTGAGTTATTAAAACATAAAGCTAGAATAATTATAAGACCGAAGTAATGGTATAGGACAAGATAGAAATATGAATGGAAAAGAACAGCTGCCAAAAAACACAGAAACATTTTAGTAATTATCTTCATTACCTAAAAAAGGCCGTTCAATCAGCATAGAAAAAAATGAATTGTTCAATAATTGTTACTGGGATAAATGCTTACAGACACGGAATAAAGGGACTATATATTTTTTAAAATTATGACTTAAGCTGTTTATTCTTTCTAAATTAGTAGAAAACTATTTTGCAAGGTTTATTATTATAATTTTTTGTTTGTGGTTTTCTTGTTTTGTTTTTGAAAGGTACTATATTTTTAACCAAACCACACACCATAATAAATGGACTGGAATTAAGAGTAGGGAAATGAAGACAAAATGAAAACCAAAATAAATATAGGTAAAGAGACTATTTATATACAGTAAGTCCCCTACATACGTACCTTCAAGGTGCGAACTTTCAAATATGCGATCGTGTATTCACATGTCCAATCACATAAGTTAGTTCACGTGTCTGGCGTACGTTATCACATGTGTGCATCCTCTACAAGTGGTTGTACTCTTGTGTATTTTACTGTACAGTACTGTATAGAGTGCAGTAGTACAGTATCTTTATTTCAAGCTCAGGATGTCTGGAAGCAAGGGTAAAAGCAGCAGTGATGTAGCTGGTACTACTGTACTTTTCAAGGTACTGTACTGTAAGATTAAAAATGTTCTATTTTTTGTGTTTGTTTGTTTTTTATGTATTATTTGTGTGAAAAGTATTATAAACCTATTACAGTACAGTACTATATAGGTGATTGTGTTAGTTGGGTACCTAGGCTAACTTTGTTGGACTTACAAACAAATTGGACTTACGAATGTGCTCTCAGAACAGAACTCGTTCATGTGTAGGGGATTTACTGTAATTCTGTAGTGGATAAGGCCTTTTAATACCTAACTTTGAAATTAGAAATAATAAAGGCAAAGGTTGTTACATAAGACTACATAAAATATAGAAGTTCTGCACATTCATAAAATATAATAAACATAATTCAAGTACATATGACAAAATAGGAAAGTGATTTGCCACATATGACAAAAGCTGACATTACTGAAAAAAAATAATCCTCTTGCGGTAAACAAGAAAATGATGAACAGACCAAAAGAAAAATCAGCAAAGGGCATGGTAAGGGATTTAAAAGGAAAAAAATGGATAGTCCAGAGTGTTGAGAAAATAAGCCCATTATATTGCTGCTTGCAATAATTTTGGAACATAATTTTGTAACATATACATAGCCTTAAAACACATATAGGCTTTAACTACCAATTCTACTCCTGGAAATCCATTACAAGGAAATGCTCGGAGATGTGTGCAAATATTCATCCATATATATCAGCAAATAAATGAATGATAAACAACTAAACTAAATAGTAGATAGCTTAAGTAGATCATGATATAATCACAAGAATTTAAAGTAAAACAAGGGACTTCCCTGGTAGTCCAGTGGGTAAGACTCTGCACTCCCAATGCAGGGGGCCCGGGTTCAATCCCTGGTCAGGGAACTAGAGAGCACATGCATGCTGCAACTAAGAGTTCGCATGCTGCAACTAAGAAGTCCACATGCTGCAACTAAAGATCTTGCTGCTGCAACTAAGACCCAGCGCAGCCAAAATAAATTAAATAAATAAATATTTTTTTTAAAAGTAAAACAAAAGCCTTATGTTCAAAATGAACATTTTACAAAAAAAATGATTAAGTATATGGATATAAAATATTCTGGAAGAATACTCGATAAATGTGATCTCTAAATGGTAGGACTATGGAGGATTTTGAGCTTATAATTTTATTTGTATACTCTGATTTTTCTATAATGAAATTGCATTACTTATATAATTTTAGAAGTTATTTTTATAGGAAAACCAGATCATATATATATATATATATATATATATATTTTTTTTTTTTTTTTTTGGCTACTGGCAATGTTGCTTTCCCTAATCTATACTCTGATATGCCCTGAGCTCTTATCAAAGAATACCATAAGATACCATGTTAGAAAACCTGATATTGAGTTTGCTCTGAGGATGCTTTTGAGGACACTGCCTACTCTATCTCTCAATATGCCTAGAAATCACATTAAAAAATTTATTTTAAAGTGCTGGAAAAAACTTCTCTTGCCCTTAGGAGTTGGTATGTTTCTTTCCATCGATCATGAGAATCATTTAATTGTATGCTTATTTTATTTTTTCTTAGGCAGCCAGAATATTAAAACGAAATACTTCATTCAATACTTCCATTGCCTTGCTACTTCACTGCATATATATTTTAAAACATGTCAAATCTTTTTGAGGTAGGTATAAATAACTAAGTAGTATATTCCCATTATTATTATCAGCTTCTAAATGACAGTACACAACCAAATTTAGTCTCCATTGGAATAAATATTCCCAATATGATTTATTATATAGAAGAACCAATTTTGGAAATAAAGGAAAAGATGACATTGTTGCTTTGATAAATGAACCAAGAGAGAGTCAAGTCATTACTGTTTTAAGACATTAAGGAAAGCAATTTTAAAATCCCTGTCAACATTAAACTGGATCATGGAAGGCAGGGACATCTGTCTAAATCACTACGTACATTCCCTAGATGCTTCCCTTCAAAACAGGCTTTCAGTAAATGCTTTCTTGCATAGATGGTCAGAGATAACACTGAGAAAGAGATGTTACTCTTCACATTTCATTCACTCCAAAGCACCTAGCAAGGGATCTAGTACTAGAAAAGAACCCTTATTTTTCCCACTTCAATGTAAGCCAGAGAAGAAGAACTTCCAGTAAGCTTCCGTCCTCCCATGGAATTGCTTCCTTCCCTCTCTCCACTCCTTACTTGCTCTTCCCCATGAAAGGAAGAGTGATCTGCCAGTGTGACAGACGACAGCCTGGAGTCCCTGACCATGTTTCTCTATTGGGTAGAGTCAACTGTAGTTGGCATGTCCTTTTGTCTCCAGGTCTGTCTGTGCTCAGTGCAGTGATTTTGTGCTCCAAACTATATGCACTAGGCAGATCAGAGAGGCAAAGCTTTATTTTTCTTCACTGTGTGATTACTAAGCCTGTAAGCCAGGTTTGCAAGCCTTCATGCAGCTGGTTGGGTTAAGGCATGCAAAGCTTATTTTTATAAACTGATTCTTCCTTGCAGATGGGTCCTTGGATTTTCTTTTGCGGAAGAAAAATGTACCATGCGTTTTCTACAGTTTTACTATTAATAAAGTACATTGATCGTCATTTGGTTCCTCTATGGTTGAGGCGAGAATGTGGATATAGAAATTTCCTCCCCTAAGGTTTAGCACACAGTAGTGCACTCAATAAATATCAGCTCTGCTTACTTCTATCATTCTTCCCTTTCACCTTAGCAGGTTTCTATGTTCCACATTCATTAGTTTTTCCTTTCTCCATTAGTATGTTTTAAATATTGTGTTATATTCCATCTTTACATGATAATTAGGTAAACAAATCCTTGTTCCAATTTTACTATCTTCTAGTTCAAGAAGAAAGACCTTAAGAACAACAAGAAGGTTGAGAAGATTTGGAGTCTGGGGGAAAGGCCTAATAGTTATCCTCAGATATTTACAGATTTATTTTCTGAGGCTTCAGAGGAAAAAACATGGGCCAAAGAATGAGGAGTAGTGGAAGGCAGATTTGAGGAATAAATAATCAACAGGGCTGCTTCAAATTTTAATGGAATGTCCTTGACACTGGAGATGTTCAAGTAAATGCTGAACAATAACTAGTTAGGATGCTTTAGAAAAGATCTCAACATTGAATAGAGGAGTAGAGATGAGAAACTATTCTCATCTATGATTCTATGATTTTAACAAGTTCTAATGAGTTGGGCAAGCACTGTTTTATAAACTAGAGAGTAACAAATTATGCTGTATATGATTTTCAATAACTTTCTCATAATAATTCATACAGTACCTTTAGAACTGGAACAAAGAGGTAGTCAAAATAATCAGGCAATTGTGTTAATGAAAGACAACAGTTACCTGTCTGGAAAAAGACTCTGGAAATAACTGTCCGACACAACGGGCAGGGAGTGCTTGCAGGATTGTCTTTGGCAAGAGTCCGTAAGCAGGGCTCACAGAAGATGTGGTGGCAAGGGTAACACATGTAGGGGTTGAAATAAACATCCAGACACACTGCACAGATGTAGCTCTCCTTTTCTTCTGCATATTCATTGTCATCATCTGTACTCATCTCATTATCCAAAGTCTGCAAAACATAAGCAAAAACGATTCTTCTTAGTTCAGTATGAGATTGGTTTCCCTGAGAAATAGAGACATTGATTTTATATTTTCTTAAAATGAATGAAAATATTTATGAGAAGCAGGTAATATCTGTTTCTGTGCATAATCAAAGTGACGGAAGTGCTACCTTGCAAAGTGGGAAGAAACTGGAAACATACATGAAAAACCCAGAAGTCTTAATTATTCATTTTAGTATTTTTATATAACGCTAAATGTTAAAATATAGTACCTGAACACATTAAGTATACCTGTATCTCTATTTAACCAGCACTACTTAAGTAAGTGTTAGGTCCTAGGATGACAGGTTCCCCCTATCTATTCCACTCCCATCACAGCAAATAAGCTGACTGTCGCAAGATGATAAAGCCTTACATGGGCATTCACACATGAAGAGAAGTGAGGGTAAGAGGATGTCATATTTCATCTTCACACCATGCATGGAGCGTTTTTATTCTACATTTTGCACCTTCCTGAACCTCAAAGCCAATAAAAGGCCAAAGCCTAAGGTATGTCAGGAAGTAGATAAGGTAAAGAAACTTGTAGTAATTCTGGGATGAGCCTTGTAACTGGGAAATATGATGATCCCTCTCCTCTCTCCCAAATGGAAGTTAAGAAAGACGCTATTAAAAGGTAGTTAGGATTTGTTATAAAGCATAAACTAACACACCATTGTAAAGCAATTATACTCCAATAAGGACGTTAAAAAAAAAAAAAAACGGTAGTTAGGAAAGAGGCACTCAGGTTAGCAGCACAAAATCTGGTGGCTGAATTCCTGTTACTTAACATCACAATATTCCTCATCCACGAGGATGCTGTGAGAATTAAATGAGGTAATCCACGTAAAGCGTTAAACACAGTGCCTGGTATCTAACAAATATTCAATAAATATTAACCATAGCCAACCTTCTCTCCTCTCTTCTTCAAAGGCCCTATAGTCTTGGCTAGAGCCTTGGGAAATTTTCCTCAAACCAGGCCTGACCTCAGTCCACTGAGGCATAATGGGAATCTACATGGTGTAGATGCTTTCCTCCTCACTTTAATGGATGTGAAAAATGGAGATCAGTGATTAATATCTGAATAGGCCTTGGGTTTAATAAATATTTTTAGGTTACATGAAATGTAAAAGTTACATAAATGAGGCAAACAGAGCCTTGAAAATACAGAAAAACCTTTCTACTGGATAAACTATTATTTGATTTATCCAGATGGCTTTGCTTCCTCTTTCTGCCGCTTGTTGATAATTTCTCTCTTTATGAAAGACATATTTGAGGCATTAGCCCATTCTTTTTAATTGGTTGTCTGATTTTTCTTAAGCATTTTTACTTAATCTAGTTATTTGTTGTTACTGGCTAGATGTGTTGCAAATATTTTTTCCTTTTCTCTGGTTTGTCTTTTCACTCTTTTCATAGTGTCTTTTGAGGAAATGAAATTCTTAATTTTAAAGAACATTTTTCCTTTATGATTTAATACTTTTTGTGTCTTATTTAAGAACTCTTACTTTTTCCCAAGGTCATTAAGAGAGTCTTATTTTGCATTTAATAATATTTCATCATCCTATAATCTACCTGAAATTGATTTTCATGTATGGTGTACATTAGGGTTAAATTTCATTTTTATTTTTATGTAATTATTAATTGGTACAGCCCATTTATTGCAAAGACCTAACTTTCCTCCACTGTTCTAAAGTGCCCCATTGTTATTAGGCCAAATATGCATGGGTTGGCTTCTATTTTGTTCCATTACTTTACTGTCTATTCCTATGCCATAATCACAATCTCTTACTGTGGGCTTATAATAAGCCTCAATATCTGGTAAAGGAAGTCCTTTCATCTTAAAGTCTAATAAGAACCTGCAGTATAAACAAACACACAAACAAACAAAACAACTAATACTAAACTTTCTTTGGGTTATTTGTATGGAAATATGTTAATATAAATGTTTCAGACATTACATGAAATTTCTAAAAATCTTAAAAAAAAAAAAAAGCCCTTACTCAGGTGGATGATTACAAAATAGATAAAATTCTTCCTGTCTCTCTATGTGCACCCATATGCATTTCATCAAGATGTGGAGATTAGTTTTCCACCCTCTGAATTTGGGCTCCGTCATGTGACTTGCTTTGGCCAATGGATTGTTAGCAAATATGATGCAAACAGAGGCTTAAAAAAAGCTTGTGCATTGGAATAATCCTCTTGATGATCTTGGAAACCCTAGTCTACTACCATTGGAACAAGCCTAGGCTAACCTGCTGAATAGTAAGTGAATATGGTCCAGCTGCCTCCATTGTGACTGCTGACAACAAGCCAACCACCAGACATGTGTGGGTAGAGCCAATGACTATCACCTAACTGTAAATGTACTGGTGAGCCCAGATGACACCGTGTGGATCAGAGATAAGCCATTACAGCTGAGCTCAGCCCCAACTGCCAACTCAGAAAACTGTGAGTGAATATAGGTTGTTGTTTTAAACAACTAAATAAAATCTGTTTGTTACATAACAAAAATTAGTTGACACATCCTTGTCTACACATGGCTAACTTTACCTGATTTTTAAAATCTTAGTTTAAATACCAACTTCCCCAAAGGATTTCACTGCTATTCTATCTAAAGTTGTTCTGTCACTGCTACTTATTTGTTTCCTCATAATAATTTCTATTTGCCTATTTTTCTATGTCTCTCAATAGAATGTTAAGATTAATAAAGGGGAATGAAAAAATATATATACATACATGCCATTTTTTCCCCAATGAATTAATAGTAGAGCCTGCTTGGTGGTGGCTTGCATTCTCAAAATGCTCATAGGTTCAGCTTGTTAAATAGTGTATTGATTATATCTCTATTAAGTGTTCTTAGGTATTCTTGTAGGCCTTTTGGATATTAACAGCTAGATAACAAGCATTCTGTGAAATCTCATATAACATATACAAAGTTTAACACAGAGAAGATATGAAGTAACTGTCCCTCACCAACAGAAAGATTGTGGCTATGAGTTGAACACTAATAAAAATCTGCTGGAAAGGCAACAGTATCCACAATTTTTCTCATTATTGTTATATGACTATTCGCTCCTGTACTTAAAAGAAACTTGAAAAAGGAAAGCTGTAAGTGCACAATTAGTACCGATTTGGGCCCCCCAGATAATAAAAATATCTTTGGACCTAGATGCTTACTTACTAAAATTTTATTTCATAGTGACAGCTTATTCTGTTTGTATTACACTCTCAATATTGTGTCTTGAGATTTGAACTAATTAACCTCAAAGAAACTCATGGCATAAGACAATCATAATTTGAAGACCTTCTTAAAGCAATCCAAATTGTGGCCCTAATAACTGTACATAATTTTATTTCTATGAAGTACTTTATCTCTACATAAATAACAAAAGTGACTAGATTTCATTAAAATATACATCAAAGAAATAAATGATTTGCTATTTAAAAACACAACAATATTATGGAAATAAACTTGAAGGTGGAAGTTTGCAAATAGAAAATGAGGTCAGAACTATTCATCTATTAGCTGAGCTACGAGACTCAATCCACAAAACAGATGTAACACATACAAAGACCTCTAGGATCACTATATTTTAAGGGACCAAAAAGGGTGAAGAGTTTTCATTACACAGAGAATTGAACATATCTGGTGATAAAGACTGTTCTACAAGAAGACAAAAAAAACATCTCAAAGATAGAACTCCACTGGGCTTTTCTGCAAATTGGAGAGATAATAATAAAATTACTGTTGGATAGATGGTTATATTTTAAAAATTAATTACTCATTAATAGATAAATGTCAGCCTGGAAAAAGGTTTTTAATAGGTGTGCCTATGAACTCACCTTCATCTCATCAACATTTCAATTACCATAGATGGAGACCATCAAAATGCTTCTCAGAAATGGAGAGGTGACAGGAAAGATGGCTGACTAGTTAAAAACAACTAAAATCCTTTCTGAACAGGAGGGAGACTTTCAAGATGGCAGAGGAGTAAGACATGGAGATCACCTTGCTCCCCACAAATACATCAGAAATACATCTACATGTAGAACAACTCCTATGGAACACTTACTGAACGCTGGCAGAAGACCTCAGACTTCCCAAAAGACGCCCTCAGGCGACCTACATGCAGAGGCGGGGCCAATCCAAAGCTGAACCCCAGGAGCAGTGCGAACAGAGAAGAGAAAGGGAAATTTCTCCCAGCACCCTCAGGAGCAGCAGATTAAATCTCCACAATCAACTTGATGTACCCTGCATCTCTGGAATACCAGAATAGACAATGAATCATCCCAAAATTGAAGCGGTGGACTTTAGGAGCAACTGTAGACTTGGGGTTTGCTTTCTGCATCTAATTTGTTTCTGGTTTTATGTTTATCTTAGTTTAATATTTAGAGTTTATTATCATTGGTAGATTTGTATATTGATTTGGTTCCTCTCTTTCTTTTTTTTTTATATACACATATGTATTTTTTTCCTTTTTCTCTTTTTGTGAGGTGTATGTGTATGCTTCTTTGTGTGATTTTTGTCTGTATAGCTTTGCTTTTACCATTTGTCCTAGGGTTCTGTCTGTCCGTTTTCTTTTATTTAGTATAGTTTTTAGCGTTTGTTGTCATTGGTGGATTTGTTTTTTGGTTTCGTTGCTCTCTTCTTTCTTTCATTCTTTTCTTATTACTTTTTAATTTTTAAAAAGTTTTATTAATTAAAAACATTTTTTATTTTAATAACTTTATTTTATTTATTTATTTATTTATTTATTTATTTATTTATTTATTTCTCACTTTTCTTCTGAGCCGTGTGGCTGACAGGGTCTTGGTGCTTTGGCTGGGTGTCAGGCCTATGCCTCTGAGGTGGGAGAGCCAAGTTCAGGACACTGGCCCACCAGAGACTTCCCGGCTCCATGTAATATCAAATGGCAAAAGCTCTCCCAAAGATCTCCATCTCAACGCTAAGACCCAGCTCCACTCAATGACCAACAAGCTACAGTGTTGGACACCCTATGCCAAACAACTAGCAAGACAGGAACACAACCACACCCATTAGCAGAGAGGCTGCCTAAAATCATAATAAGGCCACAGACACTCTCAAAACACACCACCGGACACGGTCCTGCCCACCAGAAAGACAAGATCCAGCCTCATCCACCAGAACACAGGCACTAGTACCCTCCACCAGGAAGCCTACACAACCCACTGAACCAACCTTAGCCACTGGGGGCAGACACCAAAAACAACAGGAACTATGAAACTGCAGCCTGCGAAAAGGAGACCCCAAACACAGTAAGTTAAGCAAATTGAGAAGACAAAGAAATACACAGCAGATGAAGAAGCAAGATAAAAACCCACCAGACCAAACAAATGAAGAGGAAATAGGCAGTCTACCTGAAAAAGAATTCAGAGTAATGTTAGTAAAAATGATCCAAAATCTTGTAAATAGAATGGAGAAAATACAAGAAACGTTTAACAAGGACCAAGAAGAACTAAAGAGCAAACAAACAATGATGATGAACATAATAAATGAAATTAAAAATTCTCTAGAATGAATCAATAGGAGAATAACTGAGGCAGAAGAACGGATAAGTGACCTGGAAGATAAAATAGTGGAAATAACTATTGCAGAGCAGAATAAAGAATAAAGAATGAAAAGAATTGAGGACAGACTTAGAGACCTCTGGGACAACATTAAACGCACCAACATTTGAATTATAGGGGTCCCAGAAGAAGAGAAAAAGAAAGGGACTGAGAAAATATTAGAAGAGATTATAGTTGAAAACTTCCCAATGTGGGAAAGGAAATAGTCAATCAAGTCCAGGATGCGCAAAGAGTCCCATACAGGATAAATCCAAGGAGAAACACGCCAAGACAAATATTAATCAAACTATCAAAAAGTAAATATAAAGAAAAATTATTAAAAGCAGCAAGGGAAAAGCAACAAACAACACACAAGGGAATCCCAATAAGGTTAACAGCTGATCTTTCAGCAGAGACTCTGCAAGACAGAAGGGAATGGCAGGACAAATTGAAAGTGATGAAAGGGAAAAACCTACAAGCAACATTACTCTATCCAGCAAGGATCCCATTCAGATTCGACGGAGAAATTAAAACTTTTACAGACAAGCAAAAGCTAAGAGAATTCAGCACCACCAAACCAGCTTTACAACAAATGCTAAAGGAATTTCTCTAGGCAGGAAACACAAGTGAAGGAAAAGACCTACAATAACAAACCCAAAACAATTAAGAAAATGGTAATAGGAACATACATATCGATAATTACCTTAAATGTAAATGGATTAAATGCTCCAACCAAAAGACACAGACTGGCTGAATGGATACAAAAACAAGACCAGTATATATGCTATCTACAAGAGACTCACTTCAGACCTAGGGACACATACAGACTGAAAGTGAGGGGATGGAAAAAGATATTCCATGCAAATGGAAATCAAAAGAAAGCTGGAGCAGCAATTCTCATATCAGACAAAATAGACTTTAAAATAAAGACTACTACAAGAGACAAAGAAGGACACTACATAATGATCAAGGGATCAATCCAAAAAGAAGATATAACAATTGTAAATACTTATGCACCCAACATAGGAGCACATCAATACATAAGGCAAATGCTAACAGCCATGAAAGGGGATATCAACAGTAACACAATCATAGTAGGGGACTTTAACACCCCAGTTTCACCAATGTACAAATCATCCAAAATGAAAATAAATAAGGAAACCCAAGCTTTAAATGATACATTAAACAAGATGGACTTAACTGATATTTATAGGACATTCCTTACAAAAACAACAGAATACACTTTCTTTTCAAGTGCTCATGGAACATTCTCCAGGATAGATCACATCTTGGGTCACAAATCAATCCTGGGTAAATTTAAGAAAATTGAAATCATATCAAGTATCTCTCCTGACCACAATGCTATGAGAGTAGATAACAATTACAGGAAAATATCTGTAAAAAATACAACACATTGAGGCTAAACAATACACTACTAAATAACCAAGAGATCACTGAAGAAATCAGAGAGGAAATCAAAAAATACCTAGAAACAAATGACAATGAAAACACGAAGACCCAAAACCTATAGGATGCAGCAAAAGCAGTTCAAAGAGGGTAGTTTATAGCAATACAATCTTATCTCAAGAAATAAGAAACATCTGAAATAAACAACCTAAACTTTCACCTAAAGCAATTAGAGGAAGGGGAACAAAAAGACTCAAAGTTAGCAGAAGGAAAGAAATCATAAAGATCAGATAAGAAATAAATGAAAAAGAATTGAAGGAAACAATAGCAAAGATCAATAAAAATAAAAGCTGGTACTTGGAGAAGATAAACAAAATTCATAAATCATTAGCCAGACTCAAGGAAAAAAAGGGAGAAGACTCAAATCAATATAATTAGAAATGAAAAAGGAGAAGTAACAACTGACATTGCAGAAATAAAAAGGATCATGAGAGATTACTACAAGCAACTATATGCCAATAAAATGGACAACCTGGAACAAATGGACAAATTCGTAGAAAAGCACAACCTTCCGAGACTGAATCAGAAGAAATAGAAAACTGGCTTCACAAGTGAATTTTATCAAACATTTAGAGAAGAGCTAACATCTATCTTTCTCAAACTCTTCCAAAATATAGCAGAGGGAGGAACACTCCCAAACTCATTCTACGAGGCCACCATCACCCTGATACCAAAACCAGACAAAGATGTTACAAAGAAAGAAAACTACAGGCCAATATCTGTGATGAACATAGATGCAAATACCCTCAACAAAATACTAGCAAACAGAATCCAACAGTACACTGAAAGGATCATACACCATGATCAAGTGGGGTTTATCCCAGGAATGCAAGGGTTCTTCAATATATGCAAATCAATCAATGCGATACACCATATTAACAAACTGAAGAATAAAAACCATATGATCATCTCAATAGATGCAGAAAAAGCTTTCAACAAAATTCAACATCCATTTATGATAAAAACGCTCCAGAAAGTAGTCATAGAGGGAAATTACCTCAACATAATAAAGGCCATATATGACAAACCTATAGCCAACATTGTCCTCAATGGTGAAAAACTGAAACCATTTCCACTAAGATCAGGAACAAGACAAGGTTGTCCACTCTCACCACTATTACTGAACATAGTTTTGGAAGTTTTAGCCACAGCAATCAGAGAAGAAAAAGTAATAAAAGGAATCCAAATCGGAAAAGAAGAAGTAAAGCTGTCACTGTTCGCAGATGACATGATACTATACATAGAGATTCCTAAAGATGTTACCAGAACACTACTAGAGCTAATCAATGAATCTGGTAAAGTAGCAGGATCCAAAATTAATGGACAGAAATCTCTTGCATTCCTATACACTAATGATGAAAAATCTGAAAGAGAAATTAAGGAAACACTCCCATTTACCATAGCAACAAAAAGAATAAAATACCTAGGAATAAACCTGCTTAAGGAGACAAAAGACCTGTATGCAGAAAACTGTAAGACACTGATGAAAGAAGTTTAATTAAAATTAAAGATGGAGAGATATACCATGTCCTTGGATTGGAAGAATCAACATTGTGAAAATGCCTATACTACCTAAAGCAATCTACATATTCAATGCAATCCCTATCAAACCACCACTGGCAGTTTTCACAGAACTAGAACAAAAAATTTCACAATTTGTATGGAAACACAAAAGACCCTGAATAGCCAAAGCAATCTGGAGAAAGAAAAACGGAGCTGGAGGAATCAGGCTCCCAGACTTCAGACTATACTACAAAGCTACAGTAATCAAGACAGTATGGTACTGGCACAAAAACAGAAATATAGATCAATGGAACAAGATGGAAAAGAGATAAACCCATGCACATATGGTCACCTTATTTTTGATAAAGGAGGGAAGAATATACAATGGAGAAAAGACAGCTTCTTCAATAAGTGGTGCTGTGAAAAATGGACAGCTACATGTAAAAGAATGAAATTAGAACACTCCCTAACATCATACACAAAAATAAACTCAAAATGGATTAAAGACTTAAATGTAAGGTCAGACACTATACAACTCTTAGAGGAAAACATAGGCAGAACATTCTATGACATAAATCACAGCAAGATCCTTTTTGACCCACCTCCTAGAGAAATGGAAATAAAATCAAAAATAAACAAATGGGACCTAATGAAACTTAAAAGCTTTTGCACAGCAAAGGAAACCATAAACAAGACCAAAAGACAACCCTCAGAATGGGGAAAAATATTTGCAAATGAAGCAACTGACAAAGGATTAATCTCCAAAATGTACAAGCAGCTCATGCAGCCCAATATCAAAAAAACAAACAACCCAAGCGAAAAATGGGCAGAAGACCTAAATAGACATTTCTCCAAAGAACATATACAGATTGCCAACAAAGACATGAAAGGATGCTCAACATCACTAATCATTAGAGAAATGCAAATCAAAACTACAATGTGGTATCACCCACACCAGTCAGAATGGCCATCATCAAAAAATCTACAAACAATAAATGCTGGAGAGGGTGTGGAGAAAAGGGAACACTCTTGCACTGTTGGTGGGGATGTACATTGATACAGCCACTATGGAGAACAGTATGGAAGTTTCTTAAAAAACTGAAAACAGAACTACCATAGTACCCAGCAATCTCACTACTGGGCATATACCCTGAGAAAACCATAATTCAAAAGGAGTCATGTATCACAATGTTCATTGCAGCTGTATTTACAATAGCTAGGACATGGAAGCAACCTAAGTGTTAATCAACAGATGAATAGATAAAGAAGATGTGGCACATATATACAATGGAATATTCCTCAGCCATAAAAAGAAACAAAATTGAGTTATCTGTAGTGAGCTGGATGGACCTAGAGTCTGTCATATAGAGTGAAGTTAAGTCAGAAAGAGAAAAACAAGTACCGTATGCTAACACATATATATGGAATCTATAAAAAAAAAATGGTTTTGAAGAACCTAGGGGCAGGACAGGAATAAAGATGCAGACATAGAGAATGGACTTGAGGACACGGGGAGAGGGAAGAGTAAGCTGTGACAAAGTGAGAGATCGGCATGGACTTATATGTACTACCAAATGTAAAATAGATAGCTAATGGGAAGCAGCCGTTGATCTCAACAGGGAGATCAACTCGGTGCTTTGTGACCACCTAGAGGGGTGGGATAGGGAGGGTGGGAAGGAGACACAAGAGGGAAGGGATATGGGGATATATGTACACATATAGCTGATTCACTTTTTTATAAAGCAGAAACTAACACAGTATTGTAAAGCAATTATACTCCAATAAAGATGTTAAAAAAAAATCCTTTCTGGAACAAGGTATGCCATCAACAAATAATATAAAAATGTAAAATAGGCTAAACCAGATAGCAGAGTCAAGATTTAAAATAAAAGTTAATAAGTTCCTGGCTTAAATCAAGATTAACAGGTATAAATATAAATCCCTCATTAAGAATGCAAACCAGACTGCAGACATAGAAGATGAATGAAACTTAGCTGAGAGCAATTCATGTAAAGAAGAGATAGAGATTTTAACTAACTAGAAGCTCAACATATGATGTGGCCACTTACAAAAGTGGGTTTACGTGGCTACCATTTATATGATCACACCATATTTGTAGCTACTTTGAGGGATGCAGAGAAACTAGAGTTATCCACAGAAGTATATTGAGGGCCAGGGCAGCATAACTTCTGAAACTACCTCATACGAAGTACTGTTAAAAGACTGAGGATACTCACTTAGAAAAATATTAAGAGGAGACAAGATATTCAGGTATTTGTGAGAGAGATCATAATTTTTCTCTGTGTAGTTCTTATGATTAGATCTAAAAAGGAATGAATGTTATGAGAAGAGAGACTAAAATAAATGATAAAAGAAATACCTATTCATCAACCAAAGTAATATGAACACCAGCATAACATGTTCACTCTTAAATAGTACATTTGCCACAGAGCTAAACATTTATCTGATGTTTCCTACCAAATTTTGGGGGACTTATAAATAAGATGACAAAAGTTGTACATATTAACTAATTTCATCAACACAAAGCCCCTGTGAACTAAATTTAATTATGATCATCATTTTCTATATCAAAGGAAACTGAAAACAGCTCACTTACTGAAACTAGTGGTGAAGCCAGAATTTCAACCCAGCCAGTCTAGATCTGAAGCGACACTTTTCATCACCACATTCTTAACTGAATTAATATACTTTGAATAGTCCAGCAAATAATAAATGTTAACTGATGATGATAATGATATACATAAAAAGAAAAATGAAATTTAGATAGGATGTATAGGGAAGTTAGAAGTGTCAAGGCATCATCATTAAAATCAACAAATCAATATAATAGGTGTTCAACTGTCCAATTGCTTTTGGCCCCATAGAAATTATCCTGCAAAGTCAACCAAATGTACTCAGTCTCTCAAGCTCCTTTACAGGGGCTTCCAGTCTAAGAAAATGAGATAATAAACTGATAAATAATACAAACAACCTTTAAAAAATCTGTAAAAATTAGTACAAAAATTAATAGGTCAAAAATTTTTTTAAATAATAATGACAACAAAGCAGCAGTGACATTTAGTTTATTTACAATTATTGTGATTACTGTTATGTTTGGCCTTATTCCTTCACTTCCTATTTTTTTTCAAGAAGTAACAGTTGGGCAGTAGTTAAGAGCAAGACTGCAGTGCCAATCTTGCTGGACTCTGCCACTACTGCCTGTATGACCTTACACAAGTTACTTAACTCCCTGGGGTCTCACTTCCCTTATTTGTAAGGTGGGGATACTAAAAGTACCTAGCTCATAGAGTTGTTGAAAGGATTAAAAGAGTTAATATGTACAAAGCACCAGAACAGTGCCTGGAATATAAAAAGTGCTATCTAAGTGTTTGCTGCTATTATTATATCCTATTTCTTTTCTCTAATAATTATTCTTAACTTTTAACCAAAACAGTTAAAGTTTAAATGTTTATAACCTCCCTCTTCTGAACAAGACCTAGAAGGCATTTTACTTCCCACTCAAAAACACAAAGACGGCTTACGTTTTATTGCAGTCATCTGAATTTTATTTCTAAAATCTTAATAATTGCTTAAATATATTATGCCTCTACTTTGTCAGGATTACCTTCTTAAAATCAATTAATCTATATTTATTTTTAACTATGTTTTACTGTCTGCTTATTTTTATTCTTCAGCTTATTTAACAATGTTTTCTTGTATCCCTTATTGTCCTCTCTTGAATTCCATTTTTTGTTGTAATCTATCCTTGAGAATTCTTTTTTCTTCGGAAATATATATGGGTGGTAAACTGTATGTTCTTGCATTTTTTTAATTCCTTTCTTTCTTTTTATTTATTTATTTATTTATTTATTTATTTATTTATTTATTTATTTATTTATGGCTGTGTTGGGTCTTCGTTTCTGTGCGAGGGCTTTCTCTAGTTGCGGCGAGCAGGGGCCACTCTTCATCATGGTGCGTGGGCCTCTCACTATCACGGCCTCTCTTGTTGCAGAGCACAGGCTCCAGACGCGCAGGCTCAGTAGTTGTGGCTCTCGGGCCCAGTTGCTCCGTGGCATGTGGGATCTTCCCAGACCAGGGCTTGAACCCGTGTCCCCTGCATTGGCAGGCAGATTCTCAACCACTGCATCACCAGGGAAGCCCTCTTGCATGTTTTAAGTCCCTTTATTTTGTCTTCACAGTTGAATTCTATTTGAGTATAATTCTAAATAAAAAATAATTTCACTCAAAACATTGAAGACAGAGAGAGGAAACCAAGATGGCATTGTAGTAAGATCTTAAGCTCAACTTTCCCCATGGGCACACCAGAATTACAACTATTTATAGAGCAACTACCCATGAGAATGACCTGAAGGCTAACAGGAAAGATGTTCCACAACTAAAGGTAAAAAAAGAAGGAACCACAATAAGATGGGTAGGAGGGGCTGAAACAAAATGCAATGTAGTCACGACCCACACCCTGAGGTAGGTGACCTACAGAGGGGAGAATAATCACAACTGCAGAGGCTCTCCCCAAGGTTCAAGGGATCCAAGCCCCACCTAGGGGGTCTCCAGTCCTTGGGTCCTACACTGGGAAGACAAGCCTCCAGAATGTCTGGCTTTGAAGGCCAGTGGGATTTGTGTATAGGAGAGCTGGAGGGCTGCAGGAAACAGGGACTATGCTCTTAAAGGGTGCACACAAATTCTCACAGGCTCTGAGACCCAGTGCAGAGTCAGTAATTTGAAAGGAGACCAGGTCAGACCCATCTGCTGATATTGGAGAGCCTCCCAAAGAGGTGGAGGCAACTAAGACTCACCCTGGGGACACAGACACTGACAGCAGCCATTTTGGGGAGCTCCTTCTACCAAGAGGACACTGGTGCTGGCAAGTAATATTTTGGAGTCCTCCCTCTAGTGCATTGGCATTGGGACCCAGCCCTGCTAACAAGCCAGATGGTACCAGTTCTGGCAAACCCCAGGTGGAGGAGTCAGTCAAGTGGGGATGTAGCCCTGTCCACCAGCCAGTTGGACACCAGCCCCAGGATCCCCCACACCTCCCAGCAAGCTTACCTGGGACTTAACACTGCCTAAGAGTGGGCCAAGGCAAGCCTCAGAACCCCCAGGCCTGAAGCCAATTGCACCAGAACCTGGCTCCACCCACTAGCAGGCTGGGACAAGCACTGCGACCTCTAGCACCTGTATCCAGCTGTCCCAGGACCCAACTCCATGACCCTGCTCACAAGTAGGCCAGCACTAGCCCTGGGAACCCTGGGCCCTACAACCAGCCAGCCATGCCAGGACCTGACTCTGCTCACCAGCTCTGGTGACCAGAGGGAAGTGAGCTGCTGGGCCCCATAGGAAATCTCCAACACAAGGCCATTTCTCCAAGATTAGGAAATGTAACCAACCTACCTAATACATACAAATAAATGTGAAAATTAGCAAAAATGGGGTGAAAACGGAATATGTTTCAAATGAAGGAATGAGATAAAACCCCAGGAGAAGAAACAGATGAAGCAGAGATAAGCAATCTACCCAATAAAAGTTCAAGGTAATGATCATAAAAATGCTCAATTTGGGAGAAGACTGGATGAACATAGTGAGAGGTTTAACAAAGAGTTAGAAAATATAAATAAGAACCAAACAGAGATGAAAAATACAATAACCAAAATAGAAAAAACACTAGAAGGAATTGACGGTATATTAGATGATGCAGAGGAACAGATAAGTGAGCTGGAAGACAGAATAGTGGAAATCATTGAAGGTAAAAAGAATAAAGAATAAAAAAAAATGAAGACAGTTTAAGAGGTCTCTGGGACAACATCAGGCATACTAACATTCATATTATAGGGATCCCATAAGAAGAAGGGAGAGAGAAAAGGGTAGAGAACATATATGAAGACATAATAGCTGAAAAATTCCCTGACCTGGGAAAGGAAACAGACATACAGGTCCAGGAAGCACAGAGAGTCCCAAATAAAATCAACCCAAAGAGAACCACACCAAGACACACTGTAACTAAAATGGCAAAAATAAAAGATAAAGAGAGAATATTAAAAATGGCAAGGGAAAGCAACAAGTTATTTACAAAGGAACGCCCATAGGCTATCAGCTGACTTCAAAGTAACTCTACAGGCCAGAAGGCAGTGGCATAATATATTTAAAATAATAAAAGGAAAAAACCTACAACCAAAAATACTCTACATGGCCAGGCTTTCATTCAGATTTGATGGAGAGACAAAAGTTTTATAGACAAGCAAAAGCTAAAAGAGATCAGCACCACCAAACCAGCTTTATAAGAAATGTTAAAGGGGACTTTAGGGGGGACTTAACCCCCCAATTACATCAATAGATTATCCAGATAGAATCAAAGAGGAAACATTGGCTTTTAATGACATATTAGATCAGATAGATTTAATAGCTATATATAGAGCACTCCATTCAAAAGCAGCAGAATACACATTATTTTCAAGTGCACATGGAACATTCTCCAGGATAGATCACATGCTAGGCCACAAAACAAGTCTCAGTAAATTTTAAGACTGAAATCATATCAAGCATCCTTTCTGACCACAAAGGTGTAAGTCTAGAAACCAACTATATGATAAAAATTGCAAAAACCACAAGTACAAGGAAGTTAAATAATATGCTACTAAACAACCAATGGGTCACTGATGAAATCAAACATGAAATAAAAGAAAATACCTGGAGACAAATGAAAACGAATACACAATGATCCCAAATCTATGGGGCCCAGAAAATCAGTTCTAAGAGGGAAGTTTATAGCAATACAAGTCTACCTCAGGAAAGAAGAAAATCTCAAAAAAACAACCTAACCTTATGCTTAGAGGATCTACGAAAAGAACAAACAAAACACGAAGTTAGTAGAAGGAAAGAAATAATAAAGATCAGAGCAGAAATAAATGAAATAGAGACTAAAAAAAATAATAGGAAAGATCAATGAAACTGACAGCTGCTTCTTTGAAAAGATAACAATAATTCATAAACCTTTAGCCAGACTTATCCTGAAAAAAATTAGACCCAAATAAAATCAGAAATGAAAAAGGAGAAGTTACGATCAACACCATAGAAACACAAAGGATCATAAGAGATTAATATGAAAAATTACACACCAATAAAATGGACAACCTAGAAGAAATGGATAACTTTCTAGAAATGCACAATTTCCCCAGACTGAATTAGGAAAAAATACAAAATATAAACAGACCCATTATCAGTAATGAACTTGAATCAGTAATGATAATTTAAAAAACTCCCAAAAACAGAAGTCCAGGACCAGATGGTTTCACATCTGAATTCTACCAAGCATTTAAGGAAGAGTTAACGCCTATCCTTCTCAAATTATTCCAAAAAATTGAAGAGGAAGGAACACTTATGAACTCACCACTCTGGTATCAAAACCAGATAAAGCCACCAAAAGAAGAGAAAATTGCAGAACAGAAATGCAAAAAGTCCTCAACAAAATATTAGTGATCCAAATTCAACACTATATTAAAAGAAGCATATACCATGATCAAGTGGGATTTATCCCAGGGATGCAAGGATAGTTTAATACACATGAATCAATCAATGTGATATACCACATTAACAAAGTGAAGAATAAAAACCATATCACAGTCTCAATAGACGCAGAAAAAGATTTTGACAAAATTTAACATCCTTCTATGATAAAAATTCTCCAAAAGTGGGTATAGAGGGAACATATCTCAGTATAATAAAAGCCATATATGATAAGCCCACCGCTAACATTATACTCAACAATGAAAAGCTGAAAGCATTTCCTCTAAGATTGGGAAAAAGACAAGGATGCCTACTCTCACCACTTTCCAAAGAAGACATATTGGTGGACAACAGACACATAAAAAGATGCTCAGCATCACTAATCATCAGTGAAATGCAAACCAAAATTCAAAGAGGTATCACCTCACACTTGCAGAATCGCTATTATCAAAAGGACAACAAATAACAAGTGTTGGTGAGGATGTGGAGAAAAGGGAACACTCGTGTGCTGTTGGTGGGATTGTAAATTGGTGCAGACACTATGGAAAACAGTATAAACATTCCTCAAAAAATTAAAAATAGAGCTATGATCCAGAAATTCCACTTCTGGATATTTTTCCAAAGGAAACGAAAACACTAATTTGAAAAGATATTGCACCCCTATATTCATTGCAGCATTATTCACAATAGCCGAGATATGGAAGCAACCTAAGTGTCCATCGATAGGTGAACAGATATAGAAGATGCGGTGTACACACACACACACACACAAACACACACTCGATGGAATATTACTCAGCCATAAAAAAGAATGAAATCTTGCCATTTGCGACAACATGGATGGACCTAGAGAGTATTATGCTGAGTGAAATAAGTCAGACAGAGAAAGACAAATACCGTATGAATGCATGTATATGTGAAATCTAAAAAACCAAAAAACAAATAAACAAATATAACAAAACAGAAACAGAATCACCAATACAGAGAACAAACAAATGGTTGCCAGAGGGGACAGGGGTCGGGGGAGGAGTGAAATAAGGTGAGGGAAAATGAAGAGGTACAAACTTCCAGTCACAAAATAAATGAGTCATGAGAATGAAATGTACAGCATGGGGAAATTAGTCAATAATAATGTAATATCTCTGTAAGGTGACAGATGATAACAACTTATCTTGGTGATCATTTTGTAACGTATAGAAATATCTAATCACTATGTTGCACACCAGGAACTAACATAGTGTTGTACATCAATCATACTTCAAAAACAAACAAATAAACGAACTCACAGAAAAAGAGATCAGAGTTGTGGTTACCTCCTCATATTAGTTGTGCTTCTCCAGAGAAACAGAATAAAGAGTATGTGGGGGAGAGGGAATTGGATGAAGGTAGTCAAAAGGTACAAACTTCTGGTTATAATATAAATAAGTACTAGAGATGCAATGGACAACATCATTAATATAATTAACACTGCTGTATGTTATATATGGAAATTGTTAAGAGAATAAATCCTAAGAATTCTTATCACAAAAATACATTCTTTTTTTTCATTTTATATCTATATGAGATGATATTCATTAAATTACTGTGGTAATCATTTCATGATGTATGTCATATCATAATGTAAGTATGTAATGTAATTTATAAGTTACATAATGTAACTTACATATCATTGATGTAAGTCAAATCATAATGCTGTATACTTAATCTTTTACAGTGTTGTATGTCAATTATATTTCAATAAAACTGGAAGAAAAAAGACATGGATCAAAATTTTTAAAGTACTATAAAATATTTTTATGCAAAGGCTTAGAGTATTTTGACAGATAATAAAATTATGTTACTTTCTGCATGTAAAAATATTTTATTACTTTTACTTATTTCATTAAAAAATAATTATTTGGATGTAAAATCAACTTAACCTTGAGTCCCTAGGGAATATAAAAACAAATATTCTTTATGGTAATTAATGTTTAAATTGAAAAAAGTATAAGAAAAAAAATCTTTAAAGTACTGGAATAAAAAACTATCTACCTAAATTTCTATAGCCAGTGAGTATATTTAAATATCTTTCAAATATAAAGAGGAGTTAAAGTCCGAAAGAAGAAAAACTTTGAAGATATTGATCCACTGTTTCATAGCATCTATCACTGAATATGAAAAACATGTCTACCTTATGTTTGTTTCTTTTCTTGCTGGAAGTCTTACAACCTTCTCTTTATCCTCAGATTTGAAAAATTTTACTAGTTAGGTGTTCTTATAGTTACTCCTGTTCAGTACTCAGCAGTCTCTTTTAATCTGAATAACAGTGTCTTTCTGCAGTTCAGTGGAAATTTCATTTTTTTCCCTAATTAATCACCACTGTCTATTCTCTGTTCCTACCTTTATATTTCTCAGTACACACAGATTGGATCTCTTTGATCTATCCTCCACGTTCAATTTTGTGTTTCTATTTTCCATCTCTTTATGTTATGCTATGTTCTGGGAGAATTCCTCAGCATTATTTTCCAAGATACAAAATCATTCAATCTTTGACTTAATAAATATTCATTGAGCACCTACTAAGGACTGTACACCATTCTAGGTGTAGGTGGTAGGTATAAAGTAGTGAACATAACATACAATACATCCCTTCCGGAAGCTTGTTTTTGAGGCTTATGTTTTATGTCATTCTATTATACAGCTCTCATGCTATATTTTTTCTAATTTTAGAAATCACGTTTTTAATTTTCATGAATCATTTCATTCTTTTAGTATTCATTTATTTAATAGTAGGCTACTCTTTCCCTCAAGATATAATATCTTCTTGACTAACATAAGATAATAACTAGAACTTTTTATAATATCCCTTTGTTTTCTGGATAAATCTATTTCCTCTGGGATCAGTTTTTATGTTTATCTTCCATGTTATTGGTGTTCCTCAAAAGTCTGACAATACTTCTTCATAGGCACTGACTTTTTTAAGAGTAGTTTTAGGTTTACAGAAAAACTGTATAGAAAATACAGAGAATTCCCATATGCCCCCTCCTACTACACGCACACACAGTTTAATCTATTATTAGCATTACTGTGGTACAGTTTTACAATTGATGAACCCATATTGATATATTACTATTAACTGAAGTTCATGGTTTACATTAGGGTTCAACTTGGTTTTGTACATTCTATGGGTTCTAACAAATGCATGTCTTATATCCACAATTACAGTATCATACAGAATAGTTTCACTGCCCTAAAAATCCACTGGCTCTATCTATTCATTCCTCTCACCCTCTCCCACAACCCCTGTCAACTACTGATCTGTCTGTATATAGTTTTCCTTTTCTAGAATGTCATACAGTAGAAATTATACAGGATGTAGCCTTTTCAGACTGCCTTCTCTCACTTAGCAATATGAATTCAAAGCTCCTCATAATTGATTTTTGATCTCGAAATTATCCCAGGTCTCTAATGAGAACTGTTCTTAATTCTACATCACTTTTCTTTCTTGGGCTTAAAAACAAAACAAAACAATTGATTTGCTTCCATTTTCATTTTCTAAAGAAATACAAACCCAATTGCTTTTTATCTTTTAGAAATTCTGAAAAGATTCTGGTTCACTGATGGATTGCTCTCTTATTTTCTAGCATTGTTATATATATGTATTCTTTTAAAATAAACCTTTTTCTATAATTCTGTTTTCTTTAATAGTATCCGTTGAAATTAATATCATATTTCCCTTTCACTAAAAATTGTCTCCAAGGAAGTGGTAAGTATAATTAAAAGTTACAACTAATTTTATTATATATATGTATATGTATGTGTGTATATTCCACCACTCAGGGAAAAAAGCCAATTTCCACTAAGAATGCCCTTGATGAAGCAAGAAAAATACTAATTTTTATTAAATCTCCACCATTGAAAATGTATCTTTTAATATTACATGTGACAGAAATAGGAAGTACCTACAAAGCATTTCTGTTGCATACCAAAGCATAATGGTTATTTTGAGAAAAGCACCTTTGTTATTGTTTGAGTTTGTGAGCTGACCTAGCTGCTTTTACCATGAAATACCATTTTTTATGTAGAAAAGAACAACTGTCAAAATGATTATTCATATTTGGTTATTTGGCAGACATTTTCACAAAAAATGAACGAAGTAAATCTGTCAGTTCAAGAAAAACAACTGACAGTATTTGTTGTCAATCAAAATGATGAAATTCGAGCTTTCAAGCAAAAAATCAGAATTTTGGAAAACCTGTATTTGCTTATAGTTTCTCAATACTTACAGCCTTTTCTGAAGAGATTGGTGGTGATATTAACAAATTTAAAAATATTGCATAATGAAGTATGTCAATACTTTGAAGAGCTGTATAACTCAGTTAACCTTAGTTTTCAAATGTTTAATGCATGATAATATAAAATCATCCATGAGTAAATGAACCACTCAAATTGCAAAGACAGACCAACAGATTTTAATGTAACAGAGTACTTTAAGTTCATATCAAGTGTTAGATTCCACATTATAACTAGCCTTTAATAATCTACACTTATCAAGTTCTGGTGTAATATCAAAGATGACTATCCAAAATTATCTTGAAAAGGTACTATATAATACTATTCCCTTTTCTGACTACCTATCTGGCTGGGTTTTCTTAATATTCTTCAACCAAAAAAACAGACGGCAACAGTTTGCATGCAGAAGCAGATGTGAGAATTCATCTGTTTTCTATTAAGCCAAACATTAAAGAGATTTGCAAAAGTGTAAAATGATGCCATTCTTCTCAAATTTTTTAATAGAGTTATTTTTCATAAACTATGTTATTTTACCATGTAATGGTTTATCTTTATATGAATTAATAAACAAATATTTTAAATTTTTCTCAGTTTTAATGTGTATTATAGAAAATATTTATAATGGGTATACACAAAAGCTTTTTGGGGTTCTCAACAAGTTTTAAGATTTTAAAGGGATCTTGAGATCAGAAAGTGTCAGAATGGATATACTAGGAGATAGAAAGCAAAGGTGATTGGGCCCTAGGCATATATTATATACTATATTAAAGTATGTAGGTAATTATTGAATTGGCAGTTTTGTCAATACTCTCGTCAATGATAATACTAAGCAAGATAATTTAGGGAGAAAACACAATGTTGGTTCTAAATTATGACAAGTTCTCATCTATATAGGATCCAAAGAAATAGAAGATGAAAGAGGTAGGAAAAAATATGCTAGTACACTGTAGATTTTAGAGGGAAGGAAGGGGAGGAAAAATATATAGCATTTATTTCAAAAAGCCACACCTAGCTATATCATAGTTTCAATAGATACTTTATAAATCAGCTTTATATTTATAATTCTATTAGATGATAAATAACTTCATTTAAAATGAAAAGAAATACTATTAGACTCTGAGGTGGCCTCTACAGTATCAAGGAAAGATTAAATAATATTCAACGCAATTTTAGTTGTATTTTTACATTAATTATTTGAAAATTGGTGATTCATATTGGGTTGCTTAATACAAATATTCATCTAATCAGAATATCTCATTAATAAGCCATTCTAGATAGACTGAAAATACTATTTCTGAATTGTTTTTTACACCATCACTTTGCAAGACAAATGCAGCTTTAGATCAGAGTTAGGTCTAGGAATCTATGTCAAAAGTATCTAAGTGCTTGTTTTACTTTTTCTATCTGTGGAAAAATTGTCTTCCACAAAACTAGTCCCTGGTGCCAAAAAGGTTGAGGACCACTGGACTAAATGAGGACTTTACATGCCTCTGAGTGGTTCACCAATGCTGGCTTAGAGTATTTTTTCCCCAGTCATGATCACATTACTCTGGGTGTTTGCAGGCTAACACAATTCTCAGTATTGTCCAGGCCATCAGACACAGAGTTATTCAGAGGTCATTTATTCTCTATGCTACTTAATTAATCACAGCCTCTATGTAGTGATGAAACTGCCTCCTACTGAGATACATTTACAAAACAGAAAATTCCAAAGAAGATATACTGTCATTTTCCCTATAATGGCAATTGGAAGAACTGTATCTCTATTTATCCCATTAAAAGTTGCTCTGGGGACTGCAACTCTACACAGATTATCTGTTCTCCTAATAAATATGAACATTAAACTAAAATAATAATCCTTTTATTTATGAAATAACCAAGCTAAATAAAGAGAAACATTAAGGAACAGTCTTTACCTTGAAAGAACTGAAAATGACCCACATTCACAATAAATGACTGCAAAAGCTCAGGCTAGGATTTATAAATTCCTGCAAATTACTCTGGTTTGGAGACTAAAACCAATTAATTAGAATGGAAACCTTTATTTTTCTCCAGCAAATTTGAAAGAATATATTTCTGCTATTTTGGATCTCTTTAGAGCATATATGTGACTCTAAAATACACTACTTTCTATGGAAAAACTTATGACTTTGTTTTATATATATTATATTGCCCATCACTCCCATTCCTGGCATCTGAAATAAAATGTTTGCAATATTTTCTATTGACTGTCACTAATTGAAAATTTCTTTTTTGCTTTGAAAACCAAGGATGTTCTAGCAGTTATTTTAAAAATACTATCTGTACTGCGTAAATTATTAGACCTTTAAAAAATGATAAATGATAGAGTGTATATTCTATGCATGTTTTTGGAAAACATTTAAACTTAATAATCACATACACTAGAGAAAGTACTATCCTGACTAAAATTAAAGAGAGAATGTTTTGTCATATTGTGCATAACATTTCTAACATACTGGTAACTCTGGAAAGTTTTCACTTCATTTAGAGAGTCTTCTGCCATGTTTATTTAAGGCAAGAGAATGGAAATTACAGGTTATTGGTTAGATGGAAAAGGAAAATATCCAGACATTATATCTTTATTTATCCTTAGTTGCTTACACATGATCATGTCATTAAAAGACTTGTAACCATGTCCTTAAAGACTACAAAATGAAATTATTATTCTATTGAAAACATTTTTCTTAATCTCAATGTTGATGTCTGGGTGTGTGTGCATATTTGTGTATGTGCATGTATGTGTCCTTCCCTTTGACTTTCTTCGTTTGGCTGTAACTGTTCATCTGCTTTATCCACATTTTATTCTGACTGTGTCTCTGTGTACCTTCTCTGCCTATCACTGACTTTTTTTGACATATAATTCACATAACCTAAAATACATCATTTTAAAGTGCACAACTCAGGAGGAGCTTCAAGATGGCAGAAGAGTAGGACGTGGAGATCACCTTCCTCCCCACAAATACATCAGAAATACATCTACGAAGAGAAAGGGAAATCTCTCCTAACAGCCTCAGGAGCAGCGTATTAAATCTCCACAATCAACTTGATGCATCCTGCATCTGTGGAATACCTGAATAGACAACGAATCATCCCAAATTGAGGAGGTGGACTTTGGGAGCAACGGTATATATATATATATATTTTTCCCTTTTTCTATTTTTCTGAGTGTGTATCTGTATGCTTCTGTGCGTGATTTTGTCCGTATAGCTTTGCTTTTACCATTTGTCCTAGGGTTCTGTCTGTCCGGTTTTTTTTTTGTCTTTTTTTTAATATAGTTTTTAGTGCTTGATATCATTGGTGGATTTGTTTTTTGGTTTGGTTGCTCTCTTCTTTCTTTCTTTTTATTACTTAAAAATGTTTTTAATAATTATTTTTTACTATAATAACTTTATTTTATTTTATTATTTTATTTCCTTTCTTTCTTTTTTCTCTCTTTCTTTCTTTTCTTTCTTCCTTCTTTCCTTTCCTTTCCTTTTCTTATCTTTCTTTTCTCCCTTTTATTCTGAGCCATGTGGATGACAGGCTCTTGGTGCTCCAGCCAGGCGTCAGGGCTGTGCCTCTGAGGTGGGAGAGCCAAGTTCAGGACATTGGCCCACCAGAGACTTGCCGGCTCCATGTAATATCAAATGGCAAAAATCTCTCAGAGATCTCCATCTCAACGCCAAGACCCAGCTCCACTCAACGACCAACAAGCTACAGTGTTGGACACCCTATGCCAAACAACTAGCAAGACAGGAACACAACCACACTCATTAGCAGAGAGGCTGCCTAAAATAATAATAAGGCCACAGACACCGCAAAACATACAACCAGACGTGGACCTGCCCACCAGAAAGACAAGATACAGCATCATCCACCAGATCACAGGCACTAGTCCCCTCCACCAGGAAGCCTACACAACCCACTGAAACAACCTTAGCCACTGGGGGCAGACACCAAAAACAACAGGAACTAAGAACGTGCAGCCTGCTAAAAGGAGACTCCAAACACAGTAAGTTAAGCAAAATGAGAAGACAGAGAAACACAGCAGATGAAGGAGCAAGGTAAAAACCCACCAGACCTAACAAATGAAGAAGAAATAGGCAGTCTACCTGAAAAAGAGTTCAGAATAATGATAGTAAAGATGATCCAAAATCTTAGAAATAGAATGGAGAAAATACAAGAAACGTTTAAAAAGGACCTAGAAAAACTAAAGAGCAAACAAACAATGATGACCAACAAAATAAATGAAATTAAAAATTCTCTAGAAGGGATCAATAGCCAAATAACTGAGACAGAAAAATGGATAAGTGACCTGGAAGATAAAATGGTGGAAATAACTACTGCAGAGCAGAATAAAGAAAAAAGAATAAAAAGAATTGAGGACAGTCTCAGAGACATCTGGAACAACATTAAACACACCAACATTTGAATTATAGGGGTCCCAGAAGAAGAAGAGATAAAGAAAGCGACTGAGAAAATATTTGAAGAGATTATAGTTGAAAACTTCCCTAATATGGGAAAGGAAATAGTTAATCAAGTCCTGGAAGCACAGAGAGTCCCATACAGGATAAATCCAAGGAGAAACACGCCAAGGCACATATTAATCAAACTATCAAAAATTAAATACAAACAAAAAAATTAAAAGCAGCAAGGTAAAGACAACAAATAACATATAAGGGAATCCCCATAAGGTCAACAGCTGATCTTTCAGCAGAAACTCTGCAAGCCAGAAGGGAGTGGCAGGACATATTTAAAGTGATGAAAGGGAAAAACCGAAAACCAACATTACTTTGCCCAGCAAGGATCTCACTCAGATTTGACGGAGAAATTAAAACCTTTACAGACAAGCAAGAGCTAAGAGAATTCAGCACCACCAAACCAGCTTTACAACAAATGCTAAAGGAACTTCTCTAGGCAGGAAACACAAGAGAAGGAAAAGACCTACAATAACAAACCCAAAACAATTAAGCAAATGGTAATAGGAACATACATATCGATAATTACCTTAAGTGTAAATGGATTAAATGCTCCAACCAAAAGACATAGACTGGCTGAATGGATACAAAAACAAGACTGATATATATGCTGTCTACAAGAGACCCACTTCAGACCTAGGGACACATACAGACTGAAAGTGAGGGGATGGAAAAAGATATTCCATGCAAATGGAAATCAAAAGAAAGCTGGAGCAGCAATTCTCATATCAGACAAAATAGACTTTAACACAAAGACTACTACAAGAAACAAAGAAGGACAATACCTAACGATCAAGGTATCAATCCAAGAAGAAGATATAAGAATTGTCAATATTTATGCACCCAAAATAGGAGCACCTCAATACATAAGGCAAATGCTAACAGCCATAAAAGGGGAAATCGACAGTAACACAATCATAGTAGGGGACTTTAACACCCCACATTCACCAATAGACAGATTATCCAAAATGAAAATAAAGAAACTCAAGCTTTAAATGATACATTAAACAAGATGGACTTAAATGATATTTATAGGACTTTCCATCCAAAAACAACAGAATACAATTTCTTCTCAAGTGCTCATGGAACATTCTCCAGGATAGATCATATCTTGGGTCACAAATCAAGCCTTGGTAAATTTAAGAAAATTGAAATCATATCAAGTATCTTTTCTGACCACAATGCTATGAGACTAGATATCAATTACAGGAAAAAATCTGTAAAATATCCAAACACATGGAAGCTAAACAATACACTACTAACTAAGCAAGAGATTACTGAAGAAATCAAAGAGGAAATAAAAAACTACCTAGAAACAAATGACAATGAAAATATGACGACCCAAAACCTATGGGATTGAGCAAAAGCAGTTGTAAGAGGGAAGTTTACAGCAATACAATCCTACCTTAGGAAACAAGAAACATCTGAAATTAACAACCTAACTTTACACCTAAAGCAATTAGAGAAAGAAGAATTAAAAAAAAAAACCCAAAGTGAGCAGAAGGAAATAAATCATAAAGATCAGATCAGAAATAAATGAAAAAGAAATGAAGGAAACGATAACAAAGCTCAATAAAACTAAAAGCTGGTTCTTTGAGAAGATAAACAAAATTGATAAACCATTAGCCAGACTCATAAAGAATAAAAGGGAGAGGACTCAGATCAATAGAATTATAAATGAAAAAGGAGAAGTAACAACTGACACTGCAGAAATACAAAGGATCATGAGAGATTACTATAAGCAACTCTATGCCAATAAAATGAACAACCTGGAAGAAATGGACAAATTCGTAGAAAAGCACAACCTTCCGAGACTGAACCAGGAAGAAATAGAAAATATGAACAGACCAATCACAAGCACTGAAATTGAAACTGTGATTAAAAATCTTCCAACAACCAAAAGCCGAGGACCAGATGGCTTCATGAGCAAATTCTACCAAACATTTAGAGAAGAGCTAATAGCTATCCTTCTCAAACTCTTCCAAAATGTAGCAGAGGGAGGAACACTCCCAAACTCATTCTACGAGGCCACTATCACCCTGATACCAAAACCAGACAAATGTCACAGCGAAAGAAGACTACAGGCCAATATCATATTGATGCACATAGATGCAAAAATCCTCAACAAAATACTAGCAAACAGAATCTGACAGCACATTTAAAGGATCATACACCATGATCAAGTGGGGTTTATCCCAGGAATGCAAGAATTCTTCAATATACGCAAATCAATCAATGTGATACACCATAGGAACAAATTGAAGGAGAAAAACCGTATGATCATCTCAATAGATGCAGAGAAAGCTTTGGACAAAATTCAACATCCATTTATGATAAAAACCCTCCAGAAAGTAGGCATAGAGGGAACTTAACCTCAACATAATAAAGGCCATATATGACAAACCCACAGCCAACATCGTCCTCAATGGTGAAAAACTGAAACCATTTCCACTAAGATCAGGAAAAAGACAAGGTTGCCCACTCTCACCACTATTATTCAACATAGTTTTGGAAGTTTTAGCCACAGCAATCAGAGAAGAAAAAGAAATAAAAGGAATCCAAATTGGAAAAGAAGAAGTAAAGCTGTCACTGTTTGCAGATGACATGATACTATACATACAGAATCCTAAAGATGCTACCAGAAAACTCCTAGAGCTAATCAATGAATTTGGTGAAGTAGCAGGATACAAAACTAATGCACAGAAATCTCTTGCATTCCTATACACTACTGATGAAATATCTGAAAGTGAAATTAAGAAAACACTCCCATTTACCACTGCAAGAAAAAGAATAAAATATCTAGGAATAAACCTACCTAAGGAGACAAAAGACCTGTATGCAGAAAACTATAAGACACTGATGAAAGAAATTAAAGATGATACAAATAGATGGAGAGATATACCATGTTCCTGGATTGGAAGAATCAACATTGTGAAAATGACTCTACTACCCAAAGCAATCTACAGATTCAATGCAATCCCTATCAAACTACCACTGGCATTTTTCACAGAACTAGAACAAAAAATTTCACAATTTGTATGGAAACACAAAAGACCCTGAATAGCCAAAGCAATCTTGAGAAAGAAAAACGAGCTGGAGGAATCAGGCTCCTGGACTTCAGACTATAGTACAAAGCTACAGTAATCAAGACAGTATGGTACTGGCGCAAAAACAGAAATATAGATCAATGGAACAGGATAGAAGGCCCAGAGATAAACCCACGCACATATGGTCATCTTATCTTTGATAAAGGAGGCAAGAATATACAATGGAGAAAAGACAGTCTCTTCAATAAGTGGTGCTGGGAAAACTAGACAGCTACATGTAAAAGAATGAAATTAGAACACTCCCTAACATCATACACAAAAATAAACTCAAAATGGATTAAAGGACTAAATGTAAGGCCAGACACTCTAAAACTCTTAGAGAAAAACACAGGCAGAACATTGTATGACACAAATCACAGCAAGATATTTTTTGACCCATCTCCTAGAGTAATGGAAATAAAAACCGAGTGGGACCTAATGAAACTTAAAAGCTTTTGCACAGCAAAGGAAACTTCAAACAAGACGAAAAGACTACCCTCAGAATGGGAGAAAATATTTTGCAAATGAATCAACGGACAAAGAATTAATCTTCAAAATATATAAACAGTTCATGCAGCTCAATATTAAAAAAACAAACAACCCAATACAAAAATGGGGAGAAGACCTAATTAGACATTTCTCCAAGAAGACATACATGGCCAAGATGCACATGAAAAGCTGGTCAACATCACTAATTATTAGAGAAATGTAAATCAAAACTACAATGAGGTATCACCTCACACTGTCGGGCATCATCAGAAAATCTACAAACAACGAATGTTGGAGAGGGTGTGGAGAAAAGGGAACCCTCTTGCACTGTTGGTGGGAATGTAAATTGATCCAGGTACTGTGGAGAACAGTATGGAGGTTCCTTAAAAAACTAAAAATAGAATTACCATTTGACCCAGCAATCCCACTACTGGGCATATATCCAGAGAAAACCATAATTTAAAAAGACACATGCACCCCAATGTTCATTGCAGCACTATGTACAATAGCCAGGTCATAGAAGCAACCTAAATGCCCATCAACAGACGAATGGATAAAGAAGATGTGGTATGTACATACAATGGAATAGTACTCTGCCATAAAAAGGAACAAAATTGGGTCATTTGTAGAGATGTGGATGGATCTAGAGACTGTCATACAGAGTGAAGTAAGTCAGAAAGAGAAAAATGAATATTGTGTATTAACGTATATATGTGGAATCTAGAAAAATGGTACAGATGAACTGGTTTGCAAGGCAGAAACAGAGACACAGACGTAGAGAACAAATGTATGGACACCAAGGGGGGAATGTTGCGGGGGTGGGGGTGGTTGTGTGACGAATTGGGAGATTGGGATTGACATGTATACACTAATATGTATAAAAGAGATAACTAATAAGAACCTGCTGTATAAAAAATAAAGTTCAAATTAAAAAAAGAAACTAAGTCATCTCAACCAGTGTACAAAATATTAAAAGAATAACATATATGTGCTTGAACCATCTGATGAGAGTAATAAACACAATTATTTAAATTTATCATTTTATTTTTCATTGTTTCAGTCAAACTATTATCTCTAGTTATTTCTTGAACTATTATTTCAACAAAGTTGTTATTGACTGAAATGTACTTCTAATGTATATCTTTTATATACGTATTATTATCTTCATAACATATGGCTACATTTTGCCATCATGTATAAAGGTAGGTTATCTTTGTATAAGTTTACAAGATATAGTTAGAAAAGTCACCCTTTTCCTACTGAAAAACCAAACAGGTGGTATGTGAGAATTCCACAAATTGTAGAAAGAGCTTTCCCACACATAGTCAAACCTCCATTTCAAGAGAAGTACAGAAGATGCTACCTCCTGTGGCCAAGCAGATAGTATAGATCTTGGGGGGAGGGTGGCAGCATCTCTAATTATATATTTCTCCAAAAGCCTGGGACAGGACAGCACTGATTGCAAAAACATTGCAACACTGATATTACACATGCAGTAGCATGTTTAACTCATCGATTTTAAATGCTTTTCTTGTTTTTTTCACCCCCCAGGTCCTTCTGAGATTGTTATGAAAGCTATGGCTCGCCCCCCCAGAAAAATTGACGTACTTTCTATATATGTTATTTTGCATAAGTATCAGGGGATTCACAGACACCTTAAAAAACTTGACCACTGCCTGGATTAAAAACTTCTCTTTTACCACCTGGATAGAATTTTAGCCTTAAGTCAACAAAATTTGTAACATTCAACTACCTAAAGTTACTAACATTAAATTAAGCATCTTTAAGAATATATCCATGACAGCCATACTCAACGATACCATATTTTGAACTATAAACCTTTTTTCCACTACACATTGTCTATTTTCTTAAATTAAGGAACAAAACAGTGGGAGAAATGATATGGGATGAGTATCAGGAGGCCAATCCTGATATGTCAGTAGCCCTACTTGAGAAACTGTACTTTGTGTGAAACTAAATGCTCTCCAGATCTTCCCTATAAGATGTTTACTGTCCATTTTCAAGTCCCTGTCACTGTAGTCTGATAGAGCCTGTGGCCACATTAGGAAAAAAGGGTTTTGAATCTAAGTATTTTACAAATACACCAATATTCATGTTTCTGAAAATATACTCATATTTCTGCTATTGGCAGAATAAAGCAAAGGAAGTGTGGTAATAGAGTGACTAGAAATGGCTAATCAACAGCTCTCATACCATTTCTATATAAACTTCTTCCCATCAAGTAGGAATCATGAATATTATGTTTAACCATTATATTCATATTACTAAGGAGAGTGCTTGGCATATAGAAGATGCTCAGTAAATATGAGTAAACTTGGAGAATGTTAAGACTGGTAAAGGAGAAAAACATACTTGTCATACTGGTAGGACCCTAGAGAAACACTAAAAGTGAACACAAGAAAGATGAGTAAAAATAACCTAAATGTCTACATTTGGATGCATTAGCTGGAGTTCTCCAGGATGCAGAGCCTGAGGCAAAAGTTTATATTACACTATTTTATTAGGGAGTGCAGAGGTGTGAGAAAAAAAAAAAAAGAGTCAGAGAGGGAAAAAGGGAGAGCAAATATAAGGAGATGAATTTATGAGTAGAAATTTAATTGGTATCAAGTACAGTCTTCAGAAAGGGTCTATGAACTATTACGGCCCACATGCATGTAGTATGAGTTATAACCTGTTGGGGGATAAAGAAAGAATTTATCTGCTGGTGCCCACCTCCTATTGGTCCAACATTTGCCCTAGGGAGCATTAACACCTCCTCACATCCAGGTTACAAACACACAAGAACCGGGTGGATCTCACTGCATCTCATGCTTCAGTGGTAATAAAGAAGCCCCAAGAGGCAATTTCTATTAATCTGCTTGCTAGAGCAGTTGCTGGGCAGAGCCCAGCTGAATTGTTCTCTGAGGTGGTAGCTAGGCCAGAACAAGTGACCAAAGGCCTAGACAAGTGAGGCTAAGAGGATTTCTGGAGGCACAAATAAACATACTTTAGTACATTCATTTGATGGAATACTACTCAGCAATAAAAAATTTAAATTAATCATATACCGTCTTTATTATATTGAGGTATGTTCCCTTTATGCCCACTTTCTGGAGAGTTTTTTTTAATCAAAAATGGATATTAAATTTTACCAAAAGAATCTTCTGTATCTATTGAGATGACCATATGGTTTTTATTCTTCAATTTGTTAATGTGGTGTATCACATTAATTGATTCACAGATAATGAAAAACCTTGCATCCCTGGTATAAATCCCTCTTGATCATAGTGTATGACTCTTTTAATGTATTGCTGGATTCGGCTGAGTAGTATTTTGTTGAGGATTTTTGCATCTATGTTCATCAGCGATATTGGCATGTAATTTTCTTTTTTGTGTGTGATATCTGTGTCTAGTTTTGATATCAGGGTGATGGTGGCCTCATAGAATAGTTTGGAAGTGTTCCTTCTTCTGCAATTTTTTTGGATGAGTTTTAGAAGGATAGGTGTTAACTCTTCTCTAAATGTTTGATAGAATTCACCTGTGAAGCCATCTGGTCCTGGACTTTTGTTTGTTGGGAGTTTTTACATTAATGATTCAATTTCAGTACTTGGAATTAGCCTGTTCACATTTTCTATTTCTTCCTGGTTCAGTCTTGGGAGATTGTACTTTCCTAAGAATTTGTCCATTTCTTCTAGGTTGTGCATGTTATTGGCGTATACTTGCTCATAGTAGTCTCTTACGATCCTATGTATTTCTGTGGTGTTGGTTGTAACTTTTCCTTTTTCATTTCTGATTTTATTGATTTGGGCCCTGTTCAACTTCGCTAATTATTAGAGAAATGCAAATCAAAACTACAGTGCGGTACCACCTCACACTGGTCAGAATGGCTGTCATCAAAAAGTCTACAAATAATAATTGCTGGAGAGCATGTGGAGAAAAGGGAACCCTTCTATACTGTTGGGAATGTAAATTGGTGCAGCCACTACAGAATACAGTATGAAGGTTCCTTTAAAAATTAAAAATAGAGTTACCATATGATCTAGCAATCCCATTCCTGGCCATATATCCAGAAAAGAGGAAAACTCTAATTCAAAGATTTACATGCACCCCAATGTTCATAGCAGCCTTATCTACAACAGCCAAGACCTGGAAGCAACCTAAATGTCCATCAAGAGATGAATGGGTAAAGAAGATGTGGTACACACACACACACAACCCCCCCCCACTACAATGGAATATTACTCAGCCATAAAAAAGAATGAAACAATGTCATTTGCAGCAACATGGATGGACCTAGAAATTATCATACTAAGTGAAGTAAGTCAGACAGAGAAAGACAAATACCATATGATATCACTTATATGTGAAATCTGAAAAAAATGGATACAAATGAACTTATTTACAAAGCAGAAATAAACTCACAGACATAGAAAACTAACTTACGGTTACCAAAGGGGAAAGTGGGGGGATCCAAGATTACATTTTAAATTATGAAAGAGCCTCTGGAAAAAAAAATTAGTGATGGAATGAAAAGAAATGTCAGATATTTCTCAAATTAAGAGAAGTACATAACTTCTCAAATTACTCTAGTTAGTGCATTTCAACTGAATTAAAACTGAAGTACATTTACAGTAGATTATTTTTCCCACCAAACCTTCTTAATTTAAAAATGGTCAGAATTTGGGCAACATCTTTCCCAGCAAATCCATAAAGTTAATTTACCCTTGAAACAGCAATGACATCTTTTAGGAAGCCATTTTCTTGTTATTGCACAGAGGTTGATTTTAAAGCCAATACAGGCAAATGAGTACAGAAAAGGAAGTGGGGGGAAGGATAAATTGGGAACTTGGGATTAACAGATACCCAATATCACATATAAAATAGATAAACAATAAGGACATACTGTAAAGCACAGGGAACTATACTCAATATCTTGTAATAACCTATAATGTAAATGAATTTGAAAACAATACATATATGCATATGTATATAAATGAATCACCTTGCTGTACACCTGAAACATTATAAATCAACTATACTTCAGTAAAAAAAAAACTAAAAATAAATAAATAAACTTATATACCAAACACCATGGATGAATCTCAAAAACATAATGCTTAATGAAAGAAGCCTTACATTAAAAAGTACACAGCATGTAACTCTATTTCTGTAAAATTCTAGAACAAGTGAGATTGGTTTATAGTTAAAAACAATCAGAAAAGTGGTTGCCTCTGGGAGATGGGACAGAAATTGGCTGCAAAGGGGAAAAAGGAATAAACACCTAAGATATGTGCATTTTAACATATGTAAAATTCATATCCAAAGAAAAAATACAAACAAAAATCTGGCATGTTAACGCAACTGAATATGATTCAACATGAATGAACTATGGTGGCACAATTTTTACAAAAATAACACAGAACAATGCTATATATCTTCTATGGACATATACAGTTCTATGTCTATATCTAGATATGTGGATTTATTATAAATGTACATGTATGTATGCACATATATAAAAAACATGTAATTTTTTTCCTTAAAAGGATAGAAGGTATATATAAACTTCTAATGCTGTTTCCTTCTCTGGGCAGTAGGAAAAGATCTAGTTTAGAATTACTGTTTAAAAGGTCTTTAACATTATAAAGTTTTAAAATAATATTCTAATTTTTTAAGTGGAAAACTGTACCAATGCCGTATTTATATTAATCATTTAAAAACAGAAAAAATTAGGAGTCATACACACTTGCTATAGAAAAATTTTAAATTACACTAATGTGTGAATAGATTCAAATTCAGTTAGTATGTGGCAGTTTGCATCCCGAACTACTTTTACTATTTTGTCTGAAACACACAATTAGAAAACATCACTGGTTAAAAACAAGCAAAGAAAAAAGCCCCAAAAGTGTTGGCAAGTGTTTAGAAGAAAGGTCTACAATCTTTGGAACTCTTTCTACTTAACACCTGCAGGTGGTTTTGAAGCGTGTAGGTGCATGTATCATGCATACATAGCTACAATATTATCTTTTAAATATATCTGTTGTAAAATGAATGATTACGCATTGGTAGTTTGATAGGGATTGCACCATATCTGTAGATTGCTTTGGGTAGTACAGCTATTTTCACGATATTGATTTTTCCAATCCAAGAACATGGTATATCTCTCCATCTGTTTGTATCATCTTTAATTTCTTTCATCAGTGTCTTATAGTTTTCTGCATACAGGTCTTTTGTCTCCCTAGGCAGGTTTATTCCTAGGTATTTTATTCTTTTCTTGCAATGGTAAATGGGAGTGTTTCCTTAATTTCTCTTTCAGATTTTTCATCATTAGTGTATAGGAATGCAAGAGATTTCTGTGCATTAATTTTGTATCCTGCTACTTTACCAAATTCATTGATTAGCTCTAGTAGTTTTCTGGTAGCGTCTTTAGGATTCTCTATGTATAGTACCATGTCATCTGCAAACAGTGACAGCTTTACTTATTCTTTTCCGATTTGGATTCCTTTTGTTTCTTTTTCTTCTCTGACTGCTGTGGCTAAAACTTCCAAAACTATGTTGAATAATAGTGATGAGAGTGGACAACCTTGTCTTGTTCCTGATCTTAGTGGAAATGGTTTCAGTTTTTCACCATTGAGGACGATGTTGGCTGTGGGTTTGTCATATATGGCCTTTATTATGTTGAGGTTAAGTTCCCTCTATGCCTACTTTCTGGAGGGTTTTTATCATAAATGGGTGTTGAATTTTGTCCAAAGCTTTCTCTGCATCTATTGAGATGATCATATGGTTTTTCTCCTTCAATTTGTTAATATGGTTTATCACATTGATTGATTTGCATATCTTGAAGAATCCTTGCATTCCTGGGATAAACCCCACTTGATCATGGTGTATGATCCTTTTAATATGCTGTCGGATTCTGTTTGCTAGTATTTTGTTGAGGATTTTTGCATCTATGTTCATCAGTGATATTGGTGTGTAGTTTTCTTTCTTTGTTACCTCTTTGTCTGGTTTGGTATCAGGGTGATGGTGGCCTTGTAGAATGAGTTTTGGAGTGTTCCTCCCTCTGCTACATTTTGGAAGAGTTTGAGAAGGATAGGTGTTAGCTCGTCTTTAAATGTTTGATAGAATTCGCCTGTGAAGCCATCTGGTCCTGGGCTTTTGTTTCTTGAAAGATTTTAAATCACAGTCTCAATTTCAGTGATTGTGATTGGTCTGTTTATATTTTCTATTTCTTCCTGGTTCAGTCTAGGAAGGTTGTGCTTTTTTATGAATTTGTCTATTTCTTCCAGGTTGTCCATTTTATTGGCATAGAGCTGCTTGTAGTAATCTCTCATGATCCTTTGTATTTCTGCAGTGTCAGTTGTTACTTCTTTTTCATTTCTAATTCTACTGAGTTGAGTCTTCTTCCTTTTTTTCTTGATGAGTCTGGTTAATGGTTTTTCAATTTTGTTTATCTTCTCAAAGAACCAGCTTTTAGTTTTATTGATCTTTGTTATCGTTTCCTTCATTTCTTTTTCATTTATTTCTGATCTGATCTTTATGATTTCTTTCCTCCTGCTCACTTTGGGGTTTTTTTGTTCTTATTTCTCTAACTGCTTTAGGTGTAATGTTAGGTTGTTTATTTGAGATGTTTCTTGTTTCTTGAGGTAGGATTGTATTGCTATAAACTTCCCTCTTAGAACTGCTTTTGCTGCATCCCATAGGTTTTGGGTTGTCGTGTTTTCATTGTCATTTGTTTCTACACAGTTTTCAATTTCCCCTTTGGTCTCTTCAGTGATCTCTTCGTTATTAAGTAGTGTACTGCTTAGACTCCATGTGTTTGTATCTTTTACAGATTTTTTTCCTGTAATTGATATCTAGTCTCATAGTGTTGTGGTCCAAAATGATACTTGATATGAAATCAATTTTCTTAAATTTACCAAGGCTTGATTTGTGACCCAAGATATGATCTATCCTGGAGAATGTTCCATGAGCACTTGAGAAGAAAGTGTATTCTGTTGTTTTTGGATGGAATGTCCTATAAATATCAATTACGTCCATCTTGTTTAATGTATCATTTAAAGCTTGTGTTTCTTTATTTATTTTCATTTTGGATGATGTGTCTATTGGTGAAAGTGGGGTGTTTAAGTCCCCTACTATCATTGTGTTACTATCGATTTCCCCTTTATGGCTGTTAGCCTTTGCCTTATGTATTGAGGTGCTCCTATGATAGGTGCATAAATATTGACAATTGTTATATCTTCTTGGATTGATCCCTTGATCTTTATGTAGTGTCCTTCTTTGTCTCCTGTAATAGTCTTTATTTTAAAGTCTGTTTTGTCTGATATGAGAATTGCCACTCCAGCTTTCTTTTGATTTCCATTTGCATGGAATATCTTTTTCCATCCCCTCACTTTCAGTCTGTATGTGTCCCTAGGTCTGAAGTGGGTCTCTTGTAGACAGCATAAATACAGGTCTTGTTTTTGTATCCATTCAGCCAGTCTATGTCTTTTGGTTGGAGCATTTAATCCATTTACATTTAAGGTAATTATCGATATGTATGTTCCTATTACCATTTGCTTAATTGTTTTGGGTTTCTTATTGTAGATCTTTTCCTTCTCTTGTGTTTCCTGCCTAGAGAATTTCCTTTAGCATTTGCTGTAAAGCTGGTTTGGTAGTGCTGAACTGTCTTAGCTTTTGCTTGTCTGTAAAGGTTTTAATTTCTCCATCGAATCTGAATGAGATCCTTGCTGGGTAGAGTAATGTTGGTTTTCGGTTTTTCCCTTTCATCACTTTAAATATGTCCTGCCACTCCCTTCTGGCTTGCAGAGTTTCTGCTGAAAGATCAGCTGTTAACCTTATGGGGATTCCCTTGTATGTTATTTGTTCTTTTTCCCTTGCTGCTTTCAGTATTTTTAATTTGTATTTAATTTTTGATAGTTTGATTAATATGTGTCTTGGCGTGTTTCTCCTTGGATTTATCCTGTATGGGACTCTCTGTGCTTCCTGGACTTGATTAACTATTTCCTTCCCATATTAGGGAAGTTTTCAACTATAATCTCTTCAAATATTTTCTCAGTCCCTTTCTTTTTCTCTTCTTCTTTTGGGACGCCTATAATTCGAATGTTGTTGCATTTAATGTTGTCCCAGAGGTCTCTGAGACCGTCCTTAATTCTTTTCATTCTTTTTTCTTTATTCTCTTCTGTAGTAGTTATTTCCACTATTTTATCTTCCAGGTCACTTACCCGTTCTTCTGCCTCAGTTATTCTGCTACTGATTCCTTCTAGAGACTTTTAAATTTCATTTAATGTGTTGCTCATCATTGTTTGCATTTTAGTTCTTCTAGGTCCTTGTTAAACGTTTCTTTTATTTTCTCCGTTCTATTTCCAAGATTTTGGATCATCTTTATTATCATTACTCTGAATTCTTTTTCAGGTAGACTGCCTATTTCCTCTTCATTTGTTTGGTCTGGTGGGTTTTTACCTTGCTCCTTCATCTGCTGTGTTTCTCTGTCTTCTCATTTTGCGTATCTTACTGTGTTTGGGGTCTCCTTTTCACAGGCTGCAGGTTCGTAGTTCCTGTTGTTTTTGGTGTCTGTCCCCAGTGGCTAAGGTTGATTCAGTGGGTTGTGTAGGCTTCCTGTTGGAGGGGACGAGTGCCTGTGTTCTGGTGGATGAGGCTGGATCTTGTCTTTCTGGTGGGCAGGACCACATCCGGTGGAGTGTTTTGGGGTGTCTGTGACCTTATTATGATTTTAGGCAGCCTCTCTGTTAATGGGTGTGGTTGTGTTCCTGTCTTGCTAGTTGTTTGGCATAGGGTGTCCAGCACTGTAGCTTGCTGGTTGTTGAGTGGAGCTGGGTCTTAGCATTGAGAATGGAGATCTCTGGGAGAGCTTTCGCCATTTGATATTACATGGAGCTGGCAAGTCTCTGGTGGGCCAATATCCTGAACTCTGCTCTCTCATCTCAGAGGCACAGGCCTGACACCGGCTGGATCACCAAGACCATGCCAGCCACAGGGCTCAGAAGAAAAGTGAGAAAAAAAGAAAGAAAGAAAGAAAATAATAAGATAAAATAAAGTTATTAAAATAAAAAATTAAAAATTATTAAATATAAAAAAACTAAAAAGTAAATTAAAAAAAGAAAAAAAGAGAGTAGCAACCAAACCAAAAAACAAATCCACCAATGATAACAAGCACTAGAAACTATACTAAAAATAAAACAAACAAACAAACAAAAAAAACGGAGAGACAGAACCCTAGGACAAATGCTAAAAGCAAAGCTATACTGACAAAATCACACCAAGAATCATACGCATACACACTCACAAAAAGAGAAAAAGGAAAAAAAAAATATATCATTGCTCCCAAGGTCCACTACCTCTATTTTGGGATGATTCGTTGTCTATTCAGGTATTCCACAGATGCAGCGTACATCAAGTTGATTATGGAGATTAAACCCACTGCTCCTGAGGCTGCTGGGAGAGATTTCCCTTTCTCTTGTTTGTTCACACAGCTCCTGGGGTTGGTTCTGCTTTGGATTTGGCTCTGCCTCTGCATGTAGGTCACCAGAGGGATTGGGTTAAAGGAGCAGCTGATTAGGGGGCTCTGGCTCACTGAGGCCAGGGGGAGGGAGGGGTATGGAATGAGGGGTGAGCCTGCGGCGGCAGAGGCCGGTGTGACGTTGCAACAGCCTTAGGTGCACCATGTGTTCTCCTGGGGAAGTTGTCCCTGGATCACGGGACCCTGGCAGTGGCAGGCTGCAAAAGCTTCCGGGAGGGGAGGTATGGATAGTGACATGTGCTTGCACACAGGCTTCTTGGTGGCTGCAGCAGCAGCAGACTTAGTGTTTCATGCCTGTCTCTGGTGTCTGCGCTAATAGCCGCAGCTCGCGCTCGTCTCTGGAACTCATTTAGGTGGTGCTCTGAAGCCCGTCTCCTCACGCACCCTGAAACAATGGTCTCTTGCCTCTTAGGCAGGTCCAGACTTTTTCCCGGACTCCCTCCCAGCTAGCTGTGGTGCACTAGCCCCCTTCAGGCTGTGTTCACGCAGCCAACCTCAGTCCTCTCCCTGGGATCTGACCTCCAAAGCCAGAGCCTCTGTACCATTTCAAATGTTTGAAACAAAGATAGTGGATATTATTCATAAAAACAATGCTTAAATTTTATTTTGTCTCCTGGGGGCTGGCTGTGAGGTGGGGTATAATCCTTTACTCAGCTGGAGACACAGTGGGACAGGATCTCAATTGTTGAACATCCCCAAAGGAGGGTGGCTAGTGATCCAAATCACAGCACCCAGGGTAATAATGCCTTTAATCTGGGCTGGTATCAATATTCAAAGGGCTAGGTATGAAAAACAGGGTAGCAAAGGTCCCATGGCAGTAATGACAGGTATGACATTTCAGGAATTCTGTGTTTTTTTGGTTTTTTTAAAATTTATTTATTTTGGCTGCGTTGGGTCTTCATTGCTGCGCGCGGGCTTTCTCTAGTTGCAGTGAGCTGGGGCTACTTTTCATTGCGGTGCATGGGCTTCTCATTGCAGTGGCTTCTCTTGTTGCGGAATGTGGGCTCTACGCGCATGGGCTTCAGTAGTTGTGGCACGCAGGCTCAGTAGTTGTGGCACGCAGGCTCTAGAGCACCAGCTCAGTAGTTGTGGCACACAGGCTTAGTTGCTCCACGGCATGTGGGATCTTCCCAGACCAGGGCTTGAACCCACGTCCCCTGCATTGGCAGGCAGATTCTTAACCACTGTGCCACCAGGGAAGCCCTGGAATTCTGTGTTTGATATAAGCCTCCAGACATGGTAGGGGAAAGGTGAAAGGGTCTAACACCCAGAGGAAAGAGACAAAAGATGGCTACAAAGTTATTAAGGCATGAATTATGTAAATCAGAGCTCCAGTCCAAGCTGAAACAGTAGTGGAAATCAGGAAGTCTAAAGGTGGCCAGCTCAACAGAAGGCACAGGCTATACTTGGTAGCAAGACAGGTTTTGACCCATCCTCTGGTACCTCATAAGGTAACAAGCTTAGGAAGGACTGGTTCAGAGGCAATGTGAGGCTGAGCTGGGCAAAGCTGGGACAAGCAATGATCTATATTACCTATGTTTACATCAAGTAGGATTGCAAAGCAAAAAAGTCTGACTACATATGTCTTTGATTGTGATTTGGTTTTTCTCAACATTTTAACATTTCTAAAATTGTTATCTAATTTCAAATCAGATATATGTCTTTCACTTGAAAATCTTCCCACCTCTCCACAAAGGCTTCACTGATTAAATTGATGGTCAAATTGGTTTCTTAAAAATAATCACTAAGATTATATATGTTTCTCTTCCTAGTGTTTTTTCCTATGTATTAGCACTCCTTTAAATTTAAAAATAAAAAACAAAATTAATACATCAAACTAAAAATCTTCTGCACTGCAAGGAAAATCATCAACAAAATGAAAAGGCAACCCACTGAATGGTAGAAAATATTTGCAAATCATATATCTGATAAGGGGATTATATCCAAAATATATAAAGAATTCACAAAATCCAATAGCAAAAAAACCCAAACAATCCAATTAAGAAATGGATAGAGGATCTGAATAGATATTTTTCCAAAGAAGACATACAGATGGACAACAGGTACATGAAAAGATGCTCAACATCATTAATTATCAGGGAAATGCAAATCAAAACCACAATGAGATATCACCTCATATTTGTCAGAATGGCTATTATCCAAAAGACAACAAATACCAAGTGTTAGTGAGGATGTGGATTAAAGGGAACCCTGTGCACTGTTGGTGGGAATATAAATTGGTGCAGTAATTATGGAAAATAGTATGGAGGTTCCTCAAAAAATCAAAAATAACTCTCCCTCCTGCCACCTCCCCTGGCCCTCTCACGCTGCACAGTTTCTCTGATGCAAGACTGTCCTGGCCCAGATATGGCTCGTGGACAGCAGAAGATTCAGTCTCAGCAGAAAAATGCCAAAAAGCAAGCTGGACAAAAGAAGAAACAAGGACATGACCAAAAGCCTGCTGCCAAAGCTGCCTTAATATATACCTGCACTATCTGTAAGACACAAATGCCAGACCCTAAGACCTTCAAGCAGCACTTTGAGAGCAAGCATCCTAAGACTCCACTTCCTCCAGAATTAGTTGATATTCAGGCATAAAGTTGTTTACAGGGGAATTTGTGACACCTTTGACTCTTCTCCTCACTCAGACCTTAGGTAACAAACCTGCAGCTGCTTTGCTAACAAACTGTTGATCAGCAAAAATAAAGGGGCTACAGAAACACTCATTTTTATGCTGTTCCCTTTTGGGCTTCATGCAAAGACAATTCTGTGTAAATGTACAGTTGACTCTGATTTGGAAATCTGAAAATTAGTCCATCCTTGTTATAAAAAAATTTTTTACAATTGTAATTATATTGATGTTCATATTGTATAAAATAACTCATTAAAGTAGTACTTTGATTTTACAACATCACAGGATAAATGGTTCTAGAAATTCTGTTCTAACTTTCTACATTATTTGCCTTATAAAAATCTAATGAATTCATCAGCTAGAATTGCAAGCACAATTCTTATCTCCCTTTCTAATTCAGGGGCATGTTCATAGTTAAACTAGAGCAGAGTCATTCATTAAATCTGTGCACACGATTTTATTGGAATCTGCTGACCTAGGTGAAGAATGACTTACCTGCTGCCTTGGTATATTGCAATCATGTGTCATTTTCCCCTCTGATTGTTTCTTGTGATTGAGGTTGGAATATTTAAACTTGCTGTGTGACCTGGCTATACCTGCCAGCCAGGTATAGCCTGTAGATAACTGATAAATTCCTTAAAGTGGTTGGATTGTCAGTGAGCCCGTCTGAAAAATTAGGTTCTGAAGTATATGCTACAATGAAGTAATCAGCCTACTGTTCAATACAAAATATGATGGAACATATGTGAACTGGTAAAGATCTATCTTTTATAAATTATACTTGATTCTTTGAAAATTGTTCAAGTTCTTTCATTTAAAATTGAAACTCATAATTTTCGAAGGAGTTTTTGGAAGTTAATTACAATTTGGCCAATTTATGAATGGATTTTGCATTAACAGAAAGATTGGAATCGCTTGTGACTGGGTTAATTCCCAGAACCTTCTCCTTCATTTCCTTTTTAAGTGAGTAGTTGATTTTTACTTTGTGCTGGTCCCTAAAATCAAAGGCTGTGTACAGTATGACTTCCGTCTGAACTAGAAAAGTATTAAAATAGGCCAATATCCACATTTTTTGGGCTCTAAGTATGGGAAGTGGGTTGGTTCTGATGAATGAGGTAAATCCTACCCAGTTAAAAAAGACTAATTTAGGTTTCTTCTAATTTGCTTTTGCCAACTATTAATACAAGTGAAACTGCTGTAACTCAGTTTAAATTTTAAAGTTGATAGAATAGGAAGAACACTCAAATATTTACTGATAATTGCTTAGAGCCGCAAATCTGATCCTGTGGATTACAAAATGCATTCCCTCTTTCTACTGTAACTCATCACTGCATTTGTTTTGTAGCTATACATATTCTGCCCACCTTGTTTGTCTTCACTGTAAGTTTAAAATAAGATATTTCCAAGGAGAAGCTTCAGTGGTGATAATTTCTTAGTAACTCCTATTCTTATACTCTTACTTTAAAATAGTCATTTTTTTCATGTATTTGATTTCTTCAGTTTCAGATTTATTATTTGTTAATTCCCAATATGTTGGTTACCAGAACATTAGAGTTGGCCTAATTGCTTATAGTGGTTATTAACAGAGGTTCTGGTTAAATTACAATTTAAAAGTTTTTAAAAGTGCTTTGAGCATATGTATGTTTACATTAGTAACAAATCATTTAAAAACCTTTCACAAGTTTTGGTTTAATTTTTTTTCATTTGTTTTACTGACTAATTCAGAATAAAAGCTTTATGTTCCTGTAAAAAAAAAATTAAAAATAGAACTACAATATGACCCAGAGAGTCCACTTCTGGGTATTTGTCTGAAGAAAACAAAAACACTATTTCAGAAAGATATGTGCACCCCTATCTTCATTGCAGCATTATTTTCAATAGCCAAGGTATGGAAAAAACCTAAGTGTTCAATGATGGATGAATGGATAAAGAAATTGTGGTATTTATATATACACACACACACACACACACACACACACACACACACACTGGAATACTATTCAGACATAAAAAAGAATGAAATCTTGTCCTTTGTGACAACATGAATGAACCTTGAGAGCATTATACTACGTGAAATAAGTCAGACAAAGAAAGACAATAATTATATATGAAATTTAAACAACAACAATAACAACAAGAAAGCAAGCTCATAGATACAAAGAACAGATTGCTGGTTGTCAGAGGTGGGAGATGGGTGGGTGGGAGAAATGGGTCAAGGGGGTCAAAAGGTATAAACTTCTAGTTATAAAATAATTAAGTCATGAGGATGTAATGTACAGCATGATGACTATAGTTAATAATACTGTATTGTATGTTGGAAAGTTGCTAAGAAACTAGATCTTAAAAGTCTTATCATAAGAAAAAAAAACAGTTTTTAAAACTGTGTATGGTAACAGATGTTAACCAGACTTGTGGTGATCATTTGACAATACATATAGAGAATCATTATGTTATACACTGGAAACTAGTATGATGTTACATGTCAATTACATGTCAATTTAAAAATCCCCTCAAAACCAAAAAAACAAAATGAAGATTATCCTCTCTTGATATGTTCTTCCTTAAAGATACACATGTACAAATCTCTCTTATTAAAAACAACAGAAAAACCTCTCCTTGGATGTTGTGTTTCCATCTAGCTACAATCACCTCTCCCCTTCAGAGTCAAGTTCCTGGAAAGAAAAGAATATAATTTCTGCCTATTATTTCCCACTACCTACTTAAAATAAAACTGCTCTAGCCAAAAGTCATCTATCTATGACCCAATTGCCACATCCAGCAGCCTATTTTTAGTCCTCATTGTACTTGACAATTCTGTAGCATTTAACGCTGTTGGCCAATTTCTTCCCTTAAAACTGTCCTTTTTAAGAATGCCACTTACATGGAGTCTCATTTTAATTTCTAACCCTGTTTCCATTTCTGGCTTTTCTTCCTTTGGCCACCCACTAAACATTGGTATTCTGTAGTGCCCAGCCTTGGACCTTTTCTTTTCTAACAGTACATGTTCTCCTTGAGCAATCTCTTTAATTTCTATAGTTTTAGCCACTACCTGTTATGCTGATGACTCAAGAATCTCTATACTTAGCCCAAATCACTCTCCTGAACCCCAAATCCATTAATCTATGGATATCTATTAATTTAGTAGATTTCTATCTCTCTGTAGATTTGCCACCCAGGCACAGGAAAACATTAACATGTTCAAAGGTAAGTTAACTTTTCCCTTAAACCTGGCCTCGTCCAAAATCTTAGTGACTGTTACCACAATCCAGTTGTTACTGATCTGAGAAAGAAATTTAGCAATCCTTTCAGATTTTTCCTTTATCTTCACGTTCTACAACTTTCCAGCAATCAATTCATATAGATTCCACTTGTTTAACAGGCCTGTATTTCACTCCCCTTTTCTCTTCCTATTGTTACTGCCTCAGTTCATCCCTCATAATCTTGTGTGGACTTAGAGTCTCCTTCTCTTTCACGATCCCTACAGTTCACGCTCTATACTGCTGCCACATAGATCTGCCAAACAGATCTTTCTAAATGGAACCTGGAAAACATTGCTGGCTCTGTCTTTTAGAGGAGAGGGATATTTTCACTTTTCAATCCAGAGAAACCTCCACGCAGCCTTAGGTAAAGGATTTACAAATCAAGTAAATCAGTTTACAGATAATTGACCAAACTATGTTACTTAACTAGCGAATGAGGTCACTATGTTAAAAATGCAGGCCGGCCACCATCTTCTTCTCCTCTCCTTTTTCCACATTATTATGATGTACAGAAATATGACACTTTTAGGTTGAGAGGCCAGCTGGTAGGCTGGTAGCAAGTTTGAATTTGGAGCTTTATTTTCTAATTTAAAAAGGAACACACACTTACGGTAACAAATGAAACAATACAATATCATAACATAAGCAAAGCAGGTTGTGGCAGACACTATTAGTTGGATAACCCAATAATTTCTCCAACTCTCTTCTTCTTTAAGAACTGTTTCCTCTTACAGAATCCAGAAAGCCTAAATAGTTGTTTACCCAGGTTTTCTCACAGCTAGAGTTGTCCCAACTTTGGCCAATGAGATATAAGGCAAGTATAATGAAAGTTTGTGGGAAAGCTTTGGCATTCCCAATGAAAAGGGCAGGAATAGCTAATACTATCTCTTTCCTTTCCTTGAACATGATGATCCTGATATTTGGATCTGTTACAGCCATCTTGCAACATGAGGCAACATGCATGAGAATAGTAGGAAAGTGGAGACAGAGTTAGAGTCTGCATCCTTGATTGCACAAACTGACAATCTCTAGACTTGTATGAGAAAAATAAACACTGACCTGTCAAGCTCCTGTCAGTCAAGTTTCTCTTACTTATAGCTAAAATCACAATAACCATCTCCACTCTGTCCACTTCCTACCTTCCAGATGCAACCATCCCTGAGTCAACAGTGGTGAATCCTTTCATATTTTCTCTTGGCTCACGCAAAATATAAAAGCACATGTGCACATAAATACTCTGCTGTCACTTTTCTCACTAACCAACATATCATGGATATCTCTGCAAGTTAGTAGATATTGATCTTTTAGTCTTTTTTCTAATCTACATACACACATATTTTACATAATTAGGATGATCTGCTTTTTATATTTCAATTTTTTTCGCTCTCTCTCTTTTTTTTTCCCCGCTGGCCTGCCCCCTCCCTGCTCTCTTCTCTGTAGACTTGCTCCTCCTCCCACTTTCCCCTGTCTCATTTCTTGTAGTGTTCCATCTTGCACCTTATCATTTCCTCTGTGAGGCCTGATCACTCTCCTTTTAGTACTCTACCCTCTGTAAACATTCCACCTCTTCCTTTATGACCCTACTCTTTTTATACCTTTCATAATACCTATAATGACTATCTACATATGTCCCCCTTTATTACATTTCTAAGACCCTTGTGGGCATGGATTATGTTCTATTTATGTTTCCTAATTCCAGAACTTAGAGGGAAGAATAGAAATAGGAATCAGGGAGATAAGCGGAGAGGAAATTTAAGACAAGGAGACAATTTGGGGAAATCATCGACTTTGTGGATGAGGGACCTGTCAATCTGACTGGATGACAGCTTTTCCAATAAGGAGTAGGAAATATTCCTGGAGAGCTAAGGTGGGTCATTTGCTACTGGTCAGGAATGGGCAAAGTATAGCCTATGTGATAAATACAAGCTGCTATCTGTATTTTTTTGTAACTAAAATTTCAGTGGAATGCAGCCATGCTCATTGGTCTATGTATTGTGTATGGCTATTTTTGTGCCAACATAGCAGAACTAAGTAGTTGTGACAGAGACTGCACGGTCAGCAAAGCCTACTACAGTACAGGTCACTGCATGTCAGCCTGAGATGTCTCATTATGTTCCTGAATGGAATATAGCATTGCTAATTTCCACCACAATCAACAAATATTTATTGAGTGAGCAAATCATTATTTCAGGCCTTGGGGATTTTCTTAGTCTGCTTGGGCTGTGATAACAAAATACCATAGACTGGGAAGCTTAAACAATAGTCATTTATTTCTCACAGTTCTGGAGGCTGGGAATCCAAGATCAGGGTGCTAGCATGGTTGGGTTCTGGTGAAAAACCTCTCTCTGACTTGCAAACACCCATCTTCTCATTGTGTGCTCACATGGCCTTTCCTCTGTGGGTGTGGAAAGAGATCTCTCTCTCTTCCTTTTCTTATAAGGCAGCCAATCCTATCAGATTAGGACGCCACCCTTATGACCTCATTTAACCTTAATTACCTCCTAAAAACCCTATCTTCAAATACAGTCACAGAAGGGGTTAGAGCTTCACAGAATGAATTTTGGGGGGATACAATTCAGTCCATAGCAGGGATACACAAGGCACTAGGGATGCTGCGGTGAACATATGAAGCAATTAAGTCCTCTGAACTAATTCTTTAAAAAAGAAAAAAAAATGTGAAGAAGAGATAGTTTCAAGAATGTGAGTGCTAAATGGCACAAAGAGGCAATAATTAAGGCATGGGGTACCAAGGTTCTGAACCAGAGTGGTTGTGTTGAGAACTTAAGGCATTTTGAAAGCAAAATCAGCAGAAGCTAATTCTCATTTGAATGGAGGAGGACACACTGGTTTCATAATTAATAACTTTGATTTTTTTCCTCATAAATCTTAAAATCTCTGAATTCACAATTTCATTTTGATTTGCATTCCCCTATTTCTTTTGAACACTTTAAAAAGAAGGCAAAGTTCTTAGTTTCTGACTTCCAGGCAGGTGAGAAGTCCCATTGGGCCATGACAGAAAGAACACAGCTCTATATCAAAAGCCATTTTTAAGCCTCCAGCAACAATCCCTACACCCGTCAATCAGTTCCAGATCCACTAAATCCAGTTACTTCTAAGCCACAGCATGTCACACATTACTTTAGAGAGCAAAGTGGTCTTTTTCAGTCTTCTCTCTTCTTTACTGAACCTCTTGGGCTCTTTTCTTGCCTTATTCCAGTCTCCTTAATTTTTTTTTGTTTCTTTATCACAGAAAAACTTTTATATATTAATTAAATTTGTTCCAAATATTGGTTATCCATAACCCTTCTTCTCCATTCAGGCAGAAACAGATAATGTTCAACTGCCTCAAAGAATGGATGACACAGCATTATGTAGATAAAAAAGGAATTAAATTATTAAATATTTGGTATTTGAGTTTCAAAAGCCTAGGATTCTGAGTATAAACGATAGATTTAGAAGACCTTTTTCCTACTTCTCCTATCCCTTTATACTCAACACATACTAGATAAAGATTTTATGGGATTGGAGGAAGAGCCTATTGGATCTCCAAAAAGGTACTCTACAACATGTTCACCTTAGCTTAAAACTGGAAGGAGGATGATAGGACAGAAAATACCATCAGGTTTGGGGTCTGGATAGCAGGAAACCTGTAAATTCCAATCTCTAGAATATAGTCTAAGGAGGAAGCAAGGTTTCAGAAGTCTCTTATGCTTAGCATGGTAAGGGAGCAGCATAGAATGGCATTTATCTGGCACCAACTAGACAGTAAAGATCTTTTAGTCAATACAAGAAAGAAAATAAATACCTTTCTTTCTCAGTCTTTCTGAGTATAAGCTCAGTAGGTATCAGTAAGGCCAAATTCCACCCCACCTTCAACATGCTGACACTTGGAAGGTTCTAGAAACTTAGAACATAGACCTAGAGGTAAAAAGAGGAGAAAGGCTTGACCAATTAAGATTTAGTTTCTAGCCTCCAATAGAAAGGGGGCTCAAAATAGAAATTTAAATTCATTCATTTATTCAACAAATATCCACGGTGTACTTATATGTACAAATAACTTTTAATAAAAAATAAAGCTACATTCCCTGAATATCTGAGTTTGTGGATTATGAGTCATTCCTAGAACATATTACTTACTTTCTTACCTTTTCCTTATATCATTTAATTTCTTCACATACACTTGAAGTACATCTACTTTTCTCTAAATCTTATCTATTGCATTTATCTCATACCTGACACAAAGTCCATGCTACGTCACAGAAAAAGTTCAGATATTAAAGTTATCAGAAAATCACATGATTAAAAAACAGCATATGGAAATTACTTTAAATATACAGACATATATATTACAGAATTCTCTTCATTCCTGATTCTTAAAAAATGTAAGTTTTTATAAATGTCATTGTTGTGTCATAAGAATCTGTATTTCTAGTTTCAGAATATGACTCCAAATTTGCATAAATACATATTCCAAATTTGACAGTTTTGGACTTCTAACATATGCTAGCGCTAGCTTCCATATCAGTCATCAAAAATATATTTTAAGAAACAACTGGAAAAGTTTCTTACATCACCAAAAAAGATTTTTGGTCAATATGGGGAACAGAGTAAATGCAGTAAGTCTCCCTCCAGTACTAATTAAATAAAAATGTTAGATTAACTGTTCAAAAACCTAACACATATGTTGCAGATATAGCTTGGGAGTCAAGACTCTAGGCTCTATGTATAGCAGTGAGCTAGAAAGGCTGTTTGGTCTGAGGAATATAGTACAGAAGCCAGCTAATCTAGACAAAGAATTGGCAGAAGGATACCAGCACTCCAAACCTGCACTATTTGTAGGTGTGAGGTCTAAATTAGCACTTCCCAAGAAGCTTGGAAACCCTAAACAGAGAAAATAAAATTAAAATAAGTCCTATACTAGTGAAAGCCACAGCAAAGTCAAACACAAAACTGGCTCCAAGGGGTTTCTTACACAACTCAGGGCCCTTGAGATTCACACAGAAACAACTCCCGCTGAAGATAAGCTCACAGTCAAAAGTTACAAAGTATGTCAGAAAACAAACTGTCAATAAAAAAGTATTAGTAGATGTATGAATGGGAAGAATTCACTTTTAAAAAACTACATATAACTGAGAAATATGTAAGAAACTTTAAAATAATTGTGTTAAAAGGAATTTTAGGGACTTCCCTGGTGGCGCAGTGGTTAAGAATCCGCCTGCCAATGCAGGAGACACGAGTTTGATCCCTGGTCCGGGAACAGCTCACATGCCGTGGAGCAACTAAGCCCGTGAGCCACAACTACTGACCCTGTGCTCTAGAGCCCGTGAGCCAAAACTACTGAGAGCCCGTTTGCCACAACTACTGAAGCCTGTGTGCCTAAAGGTCGTACTCCGCAACAAGAGAAGCCACCGCAATGAGAAGCACACACACTGCAATGAAGAGTAGCCCCTGCTCACTGCAACTAGAGAAAGCTTGTGCGCAGCAACGAAGACCCAATGCAGCCGAAAATAAATATAAATTAAATAAATAAATTTTAAAAATAAATTAAAAAAAGAAATTTTAAAAGAAGAATATAGTTAATTAGACAAGAACAGGATATAATAAAAATATAATAATGTAGTAACTTTGTATAGTGTATAATGTATAAAAATACTGAATCACTACATTGTACATCTGAAACTAAATAATATTGTAAGTCAACTACAATTCAATTAAAAATATACATATATATGTAATAAAAACAAAAAGTGAACTTGAATAAGAATCCAAATGGAGATTGTAAATATGAAAAAGTAAGGTTAAAGAAGATAGAATTATCAAATTGGAGAAATTGCTAAAGGTAAATACAGAACAATTACTCTGTAAGATTCTCAACTTATTTTACAGAGGCAAGATAGAAACTTCCTTCTAAAGACAAACAAACTCATAGAAAAAGAGATCATTATTTATGGCTACCAGAGGCAGTTGGGGGAGGGGTAATTGGATGAAGGTAATCAAAAGGTAAAAACTTCCAGGTATAAAATAAATAAATACTAGAGATGTAATATACAACATGATAAATACAATTAATACTGCTGTATATTATATATGAAAATTGTTAAGAGAATAAATCCTAGGAGTTCTTATCACAAGGAAAAAATATTTTTTTCTACTTCCTTAGTTTTGTATCTATATAAAATGATGAATGTTCACTAAACCTACTGGGGTAATCATTGCATGATATATGTGAGTCAAATCATCTTGCTGTATACCTTAAACTTATACAGTGCTCTATGTCAATTATATCTCAATAAACTTGGAAGAAAAATATGAGACAAAAAAAAAGAAAACTCCTTGAATTGAATCCTTCCAAGTATGGAGTAAGGCTATAAGGAATTTTAGAAAATCATCTAATTCAGCACTAAAATCAAGGTTTCTCTAAAAATCTCTTCCAAATAATATACTACATATTTCTCTAATAATTAAACTGTATTATACTCCTCTAGATTGGCAGTCCACAACTCTAGTGTCAAATCTGTGGGAACAATTCTGTTTTTTTTTCCTGGCAAACTTATTAAGTCACTGACTGGCTCTCTGATATGACTATTCTAAAACCTTTGTCATTTGCCATTCCTTTCAAATTCTTCCTGGATCTACAACTTCTCTTTCACTAATGGCTTCTCACATTAAAAATAAAAAGAACCACACACACACACACACACACACAAACCCAAACACACAAAAAAAACAAATTCCCTTAGTCTTGCAATTTGATCCAGCTACTACCTTCCCTCTCTCTCCTTCCTGTCACAGCTAAACATCTCAAAAGAACTGTCTCTACTTTTCATCTATCTTGATCTGTTGGCAGATTTGACACTGTTATTCTCTTCTTCAAATTTTAAATGTCTTAAAATATTCATCACTTATCTTGTGTGATTTTCTCTGTTTAGGTTTGCCTTTACCATTTGTCCTAGAGTTCTGTCTGTTCTTCTTATTTTTTTAGTTAGTTTGTTTGTTTTTCTTTTTATGAGTGTGTGTGTGAATGTTTCTTTGTGTGATTTTGTCTGTTTAGTTTTGCTTTTCCCGTTTGTTTTTGGGGTTCTATCTGCTCATGTTTTTTTTTTTTTCCTTCCTTTTCTTCTGAGCCATGCAGTTGGCAGGGTCTTAGTGCTCCAGCCAGATGTCAGGCCTGAGCCTCCAAGGTGGAGAGTCGAGTCCAAGACATTGGACCACCAGAGACCTCCTGGCTCCACATAATATCAATCGGCGAGAGCTCTCCCAGAAATCTCTGTCTCAACACTAACAGCCAGCTCCACCCAATGGCCAGCAAGCTCAAGTGCTGGATGCCCCATGCCAAACAACTATCAAGACAGGAACACATCTCCACCCATTAGCAGAGAGGCTGGCTAAAGTCATACTAAGTTCACAGACACACCAAAACACACGACCGGACATGGCCCAGCCCACCAGAAGGACAAGATCCAGCACCACCCACCAGAAAACAGGCACCAGTCGCCCCAACCAGAAAGCCTACACAAGCCACTGAACCAACCTCACCCACTGGGGGCAGACACCAAAAATAACAGGAACTACGAACCTGCAGCCAATAAAAAGAGGACCCCAAACATAGTAAGTTAAACAAAATGAGAATACAGAGAAATATGCAGCAGATGAAGGAGCAAGGTAAGAACTCACCAGACCAAATAAATGAAGAGGAAATAGGCAGTTTACCCAAAAAAGAATTCAGAGTAATGATAGCAAAGATGATCCAAAATCTTGGAAACAGAATGGAGAAAATATAAGAAATGTTTAACAAGGATCTAGAAGAACTAAAGAGCAAACAAACAATGATGAACAACACAATAAATGAAATTAAAAATTCTCTAGAAGGAATCATTAGCAGAATAACTGAGGCAAAAGAACAAAGAAGTGACCAGGAAGATAGAAGAGTGGAAATAACTGGTGCAGAGCAGAATAAAGAAAAATGAATGAAAAGAATTGAGGACAGTCTCAGAGACATCTGGGACAACATTAAATGCACCAACATTCTAATTTTAGGGGTCCCAGAAGAAGAAGAGAAAAACAAAGGGTCTGAGAAAATATTTGAGATTACAGCAGAAAACTTCCCTAAAATGGGAAAGGATATAGTCAATCAAGTCCAGGAAGTACAGAAAGTCCCAAACAGAATAAATCCAATGAGAAACATGCCAAGACACAAATTAATCAAACTATCAAAAATTAAATACAAAGAAAAAATATTAAAAGCAGCAAGGGAAAAGCAACAAACAACATACAAGGGTATCTACATAAGGTTAAAAGCTGATCTTTCAGCAGAAACTCTGCAATCCAGAAGGGAGTGGCAGGATGTATTTACAGTGATGAAAGAGAAAAACCTACAACCACGATTACTCTACCCAGCAAAGATCTCATTCAGATTCGACAGAGAAATTAAAACCTTTACAGACAAGCAAAAGCTAAGAAAATTCAGCACCACCAAACCAGCTTTACAACACATGCTAAAGGAACTTCTCTAGGTGGGAAACACAAGAGAAGAAAAGGATCTACAAAAAGAAACCAAAACAATTAAGAAAATGGTAATAGGAACATACATATTGATAATTACCTTAAATGTAAATGGATTAAATGCTCCAACCAAAAGACATAGACTGGCTGAATGGATACAAAAACAACACCTGTATATATGCTGTCTACAAGAGACATACTTCAGACCTAGGGACACACACAGAGTGAAAGTGAGAGGATGGAAAAAGATATTCCATGCAAATGGAAATCAAAAGAAAGCTGGAGTAGCAATTCTCATATCAGACAAAATAGGCTTTAAAATAAAGACTACTACAAGAGACAAAGAAGGACACTACATAACGATCAAGGGATCAATCCAAGAAAAGGTACAACAATTGTAAATATTCACGCACCCAACATAGGAGCAACTCAATACAAAAGGCAAATGCTAACAGCCATAAAAGGGGAAATCGACAGTAACACAAACATAGTAGGGGACTTTAACACCCCACTTTCACCAATGGACAGATCATACAAAATGAAAATAAATAAACACAAGCTGTAAATGACACAACAGACCAGGTAAAATCAGTTGATATTTATCAGACATTCCATCCAAAAAACAACAGAATACACCTTCTCAAGTGCACATGGAACTCTCCTGAAGAGAGATCATATCTTGGGTGACAAATCAAGCCTTGGTAAATTTAAGAAAATTGAAATAGTATCAAGGATATCTTCCGACCTCAATGCTATGAGACTAGATATCATTACAGGAATAAAACTGTAAAAAATAAAAACACATGGATTCTAAACAATATGCTAATCAATAACCAAAAGATCACTGAAGAAATCAAAGAGGAAATAAAAAAATACCTGGAAATAAATGACAATGGAAACACGATGACCCAAAACCTATGGCATAAAGCAAAACAGTTCTAAGAGGGAAGTTTATAGCAATACAATCCTACCTCAAGAAACAAGAAAAATCTCAAATAAACAACCTAAACTTACACCTAAAGCGATTAGAAAAAGAACAAAAAAAAACCCAAAGTTAGCAGAAGGAAAGAAACCATAATGATCAGATCAGAAATAAACGAAAAAGAAGTGAAGGAAATAATAGCAAAGATCAATAAAACGAAAAGCTGGTTCTTTGAGAAGATAAACAAAATTGATAAACCATTAACCAGACTCATCAAGAAAAAAAAGGAAGAAGACTCAACTCAGTAGAATTAGAAATGAAAAAGGAGAAGGAACAACTGACACTGCAGAAATACAAAGGAACATGAGAGACTACTAAGAGCAACAATACGCCAATAAAATGAACAATGGGGAAGAAATGGATAAATTCTTAGAAAAGTACAAGCTTCCGAGACTGAGCCAGGAAGACATAGAAAATATGAACAAACCAATCACAAGCACTGAAATTGAAACCGTTAATAAAAATCCTCCAACAAACAAAAGCCCAGGACCAGAAAGCTTCACAGGTGAATTCGATCAAACATTTAGAGAAACGCTAACACTTATCCTTCTGAAACTCTTCCAAAATACAGCAGAGGGAGAAACACTCCCAAATTCATTCTACGAGGCCACCATTACCCTGATACCAAAAGCAGACAAAGATGTCACAAAAAAAGAACTACAGGCCAATATCACTGATGAACATAGATGCAAAAATCCTGAACAAAATACTAGCAAACACAATCCAACAGAACATTAGAAGGATCATACACCATGATCATGTGGGCTTTATCCAGGAATGAAAGGATTCTTCAGTATATGTAAATCAATCAATGTGATACACCATATTAACAAATTGAAGGAGAAAAACCATATGATCATCTCAATAGATGCTGAAAAAGCTTTTGACAAAATTCAACACCCATTTATGATAAGAACTCTCCAGCAAGTGGGCATCGAGGGAACCTACCTCAACATAATAAAGGCCATATATGAGAAACCCACAGCCAACATCACTCTCAATGTTGAAAAACTGAAACCATTTCCACTAAGATGAGGAACAAGAAAAGGTTGCCCACTCTCACCACTATTATTCAACATAGTTTTGGAAATTTTAGCCATGGTAATCAGAGAAGAAAAAGAAATAAAAGGAATACAAATCAGAAAAGAAGTAAAACTGTCACTCTTTGCAGATGACATGATACTATACATAGAGAATCCTAAAGATGCTACTAAAAAACTCCTAGAGCTAATCAATGAATTTGGTGAAGTAGCAGTATACAAAATTAATGCACAGAAATCTCTTGCATTCATATACACTAACAACCAAAATCTGAAAGAGAAACTAAGGAAACATTCCCACTTACAGTTGCATCAAAAAGAATGAAATACCTAGGAATAAGCCTACCTAAGGAAACAAAAGACCTGTGTGCTGAAAAATATAAGATACTGACGAAAGAAAATAAAGACTATACAAACAGATAGAGAGATATACCATGTTCTTGGATTGGAAGAATCAACATTGTGAAAATGACTGTACTACCCAAAGCAATCTACAGATTCAATGCAATCCCTATCAAACTACCACCGGCATTTTTCGACAGAACTAGAACAAAAAATTTTACAATTTGTATGGAAACACAAAAGATCCTGAATAGCCAAAGCAATCTTGAGAAAGAAAAACGGAGCTGGAGGAATCAGGCTCCCTAACTTCAGACTATACTACAAAGCTACAGTAATCAAGACAGTATGGTACTGGCACAAGAATGGAAATATAGATCAATGGAACAGGACAGAAAGCCCAGAGATAAACCCACGCACATATGGTCACCTTATTTTTGATAAAGGAGGCAAGAATATACAATGGAGAAAAGACAGCCTCTTCAATAAGTGGTGCTGGGAAAACTGGACAGCTACATGTAAAAGAATGAAATGAGAACACTCCTTAACACCATATACAAAAATAAACTCAAAATGGATTAAAGACCTAAATGTAAGGCCAGACATTATAAAATTCTTAAGAGGAAAACACAGGCAGAACACTCTATGACATAAATCACAGCAAGATCCTTTTTGACCCACCTCCTAGAGAAATGGAAATAAAAACAAAAATAAACAAATGGGACCTAATGAAACTTAAAAGCTTTTGTACAGCAAAGGAAACCATAAACAAGACCAAAAGACAACCCTCAGAATGGGAGAAACTATTTGCAAATGAAGCAACTGACAAAGGATTAATCTCCAAAACTTACAAGCAGCTCATACAGCTCAATATCAAAAAAACAAACAACCCAATCCAAAAACAGGCAGATGACCTAAATAGACATTTCTCCAAAAAAGATATACAGATTGCCAACAAACACATGAAAGGATGTTCAACATCACTAATCATTAGAGAAATGCAAATCAAAACTACAATGAGGCATCACGTCACACTGGTCAGAATGGCCATCATCAAAAATCTACAAACAATAAATGCTGGAGAGGGTGTGGAGTAAAGGGAACCCTCTTGCACTGTTGGTAGGAATGTAACTTGATACAGCCACTATGGAGAACAGTATGGAGGTTCCTTAAAAAACTAAAACAGAACTACCATACGACCCAGCAATCCCACTACTGGGCATGTACCCAGAGAAAACCATAATTGAAAAAGAGACATGTACCACAATGTTCATTGCAGCACTACTTACAATAGCCAGGACATGGAAGCAACCTAAGTGTCCATCGACAGATGAATGGATAAAGAAGATGTGGCACATATATACATTGGGATATTATTCAGCCATAAAAAGGAACAAAATTGAGTTATTTGTAGTGAGGTGGATGGACCTAGAGTCTGTCACACAGAGTGAAGTAAGTCAGAAAGAGAAAAACAAATACCGTATGCTAACACATATATATGGAATCTAAAAAAAAAATGTTTCAGAGGAACCTAGATGCAGGACAGGAATAAAGACGCAGACATAGAGAATGGACTTGAGGACACGGGGGAGGGGAAGTGTAACCTGGGAAAAAGTGAGAGAGTAGCATTGACGTATATACAGTACCCAATGTAAAATAGATAGCTAGTGGGAAGCAGCTGCAAAGCAGAGCTTGGTGCTTTGTGACCACTCAGAGGGGTGGGATAGGGAGGGTGGGAGGGAGGCGCAAGAGGGTGGGGATATGGGGATATATGTATATGTATAGCTGATTCACTTTGTTATACAGCAGAAACTAACACAAAATTTTAAAGCAATTATACTCTAAAAGATGTTAAAAAAAAAAAAGAAAAAAAGGAGGGAGAGTGAAAACTGCCACCATGTACTGCCTGCCATCCACCGCACATGTTGGGGTGTTGCTCCAGGACCTTGCTTCAGACGTGTAAGCTCCCACATCCATTAACCCACTGATGTCTCTGTTGCTGATTCGGGCTCTTTCTTTGGTCTGAAGCTGGGCAAGCATAGGCCTTGTAGGCCTATGGGATGCAGCCCAAAAACTGGTGGAAGCAGTCAGGAGACTGAGCAAACTCCCATGAGTGGTGAGATGTTGGGAAATATAGGACAGGGAACGGAAAGTTATGGGGGCTGTCAACTAGCATGTGGGGACTGAAAGTTGCGGGGGTAATCCTGTGGTGGTTGTCCTTGCTCAATGGGGGTTGCCAAGAGATCTGGCGAACAATGGCCTCTCATGGCTCTGCAACTGTATCAAAGTGAGTCTTTTGTAATTGGTTAAGCTAGTTCTCTAGAAGGAATTGATATTTCTCTAGTGCCTCTGAGATGTAAATGATCTACCTGGGCTCTCTGGAACTTTAATTTTATGTGATCTCTAAGAGTAAAGGACAAAAAAGAGTTTTTAGGTAAACTCTATAGAAATAATTATGTTTTGGGAATGTCCATCTAAAAGAGTCTCTCGAGATTTTGGTAACTTGAAACTAAACTGAGTTAAATGAAGAGAATTCATTGACTATCTGGGTGATTTCAAATAGGATAAAATTTTGGAACATTAATTGTTGGGTGGGTGTAAGTTTACCTACCCTTGCCTTCTTGGGAGAAGAAGACTAAAGCATAAGTTTTCCAATCAGGAAATGCACAATTACTTGCTTCTTGGTTTTTGCCGGAGATTAAGGTTTTTAATGGTTAAGATTATAATCAGTCATAATTCTAGTTATTGTAAGCAAGTTTCTTTATTGATTACATTGTAATTGGGTGCTTAACCATGGCTTTTTAAGTCTGTTGTCTTTCATAGACAGTTATTGTTTTACTCTGATGCTTTTGCAAAAGTGCTTTCATCAAAAAGAATAAAATACCTAAGAATAAACTTACCTAAGGAGACAAAAATCCTCTACTCTGAAAACTATAAGATGTTGATGAAAGAAATCGAAGATGACACAAACAGATGAAAAGATATACCATTCTTCGATTTGAAGAATAAATATTGTCAAAATGACTACACTACTCAAGGTAGTCTACAGACTCGATACAATCCCTATCAAATTACCGATGGCATTTTTCACAGAACTAGAACAAAAAATTTTACCATTTGTATGGAAATACAAAAGACCCCAAATAGCCAAAGCAATCTTGAGAAAGAAAAACAGAGCTGGAGGAATCTAACTCTCTGACTTCAGACAATACAACAAAGCTACAGCAATCAAGCACTATGGTACTGGCACAAAAACAGAAATATAGATCAATGGAACAGGACAGAAAGCTCAGAAATAAACTCACACACTTATGGTCAATTAATCTACGACAAAGGAGGTAAGAATATAAAATGGAGAAAAGAGAGTCTTTTCAATAAGCTGTGCTGGGAAAACTGGACATCTACATGTAAAAGAATGAAATTAGAACAGTCTCTAACACCATACACAAAAATTAACTCGAAATGGATCAAAGACCTAAATTTAAGGCTGAACACTATATAACTCTTAGAGGAAACATAGGCAGAACACTCTTTGATGTAAATTGCAGCAAAATCTTTTTGGATCCACCTCCTAGAGTAATGGAAATAAAAACAAAAATAAACAAATGGGACCCAATTAAACTTAAAAGCATCTGCACAGCAAAGGAAACCATAAACAAAACAAAAAGACAACCCACAGAATGGGAGAAAATATTTGCAAACTAAGTGACTGACAAGGGATTATTCTCCAAAATATACAAACAGCTCATGCAGTTCAATAACAAAAAAAAAAAAAACAACCCAATCAAAAAAATGGGCAGAAGATCTAAATAGACACTTCTCCAAAGAAGACATATAGATGGCAACAAGCACATGAAAAGATGCTCAACATCACTAATTATCAGAGAAATGCAAATCAAAAGTACAATGAAGTATCACCTTTCACTGGTCAGAATGAGGTATCACCTTACATTGGTGAGAATGGCCATCAAAAAGTCTACAAACAGTAAATGCTGGAGAGGGTGTGGAGAAAAGGGACCCCTCCTATACTGTTGGTGGGAATGTAAATTGGTACAGCCACTATGGAGAACAGTATGGAGGTTCCTGAGAAAACTAAAAATAGAAGTACTGTATGATCCAGCAATCCCACTCCTGGCCATATATCCAGAGAAAACCATAACCTGAAAGGATACATGCACCCCAATGTTCACTGCAGCTCTATTTACAATAGCCAAGATATGAGAGCAACCTAAATGTCCACTGACAGAGGAATGGATAAAGAAGATGTGGTACATATATACAATGGAATATTACTCAGCCATAAAAATGAATGAAGTAATGCCATTTGCAGCAGCATGGATGCACCCAGAGATTATCATACTAAGTGAAGTAAGTCAGACAGAAAGACAAATATCATGTATCACTCATATGTGGAATCTAACTTTAAAAAAAAAGAAACAAATGAACTTATTTACAAAACAGAAACGGACGTACAGATATCAAAAACAAACTTATAGCTACCAAAGGGGAAACGTGGAGGGGAGGGATAAATCAGAAGCCTGGGATGAACACACACACACTACTATATATAAGACAGATAACCAACAAGGACCTACTGTATAGCACAGGGAACTCTACTCAATATTCTGTGATAACCTATGTGAGAAAAGAATCTAAAAAAGAATGAATATACATACATGTATAACTGAATCACTTTGCTGTACACCTGAAACTAACACAACATTCTAAATCAACTATACCCCAACAAAATTTTTTAAAAAAAGAATAAAAAACAAATAAAGGAGAGAAAGGGCATGTGAGAGATAAGAATGGTATGAACAAGGCTATGGACATGGGAAGCAGCAATTTGGATGTAGGTGTGCAACAAACATTAGAGGAAGTAATAATAAATAGATGTGGGTTGGGAGCAAATGTCAGCAGAGAATATACAGATAGGTTTTGGTCCCCTCCACACAAATTCTCTCTACCTAAGACATTTGGCAATTTATAACAGAAATGAAAAATAAAAGTTGGAAAAATAAGTGGAATGTCATGTACACTAAAAAAAGGAGCAAAGAGTTGAATACAAATACTTCATTCCTAATTTATAATGTGGCTGGAATAAGATAAACTCTAAAGCCTAGTACTGTAGTTAGAATTCAACCTATAAATAACAAGCACTCAGATGCTTTGTCTACTGTGTAATAAAACTCAAAAAAAAGTAGGGAATTGTTTAAAATAATGCTAGCTGAAAGTAAAGGCATGACTTGAACTCCAGCTTCATCACCTTGTGGATATAAATTAATCAACATCAGAAATCAATAAGGAAGATAGATAAATTTATGATTAATAGTATTTGTAACCAAGGTTTCATAAACTGTGATCCATGGATAGAATGAGTGGGGGGCGGGTGGTCTATGAACTAGGATGGGAAAATGAATTATATATCAATTTTTCTAACCTCGATTTGAAATTTATCATTTCCTTCAATGATGAATGAAGGAGACAAATCTCAGCAGTACTAGCAGTAGCTGTGACTTTGCCACCAACAGAAATTAAAGGTTTTTCACATGACATTACAGCTGGTGCAGATATCTCCAAATATCATTTACACTCATCACTTCAATGACTTTACAATAGTAATTATACCCACTGCTAGATCTTGTTATGTAATGCCTTAATAAAGAAACACATGTATTAACTGTATCACAAATTTTTATTATTTTGATAACTTTTTCGATATAATTACTTTCTTGTCCATGTATTTTCTTTTATGCATTTAAGACATTATTTAAGTTTGCCAAAGAGGTCTATGGCACAATAAAGGTTAAGAAGTTATGGTCTAAGTATAAAATAAATTCAATTTGTTTACTACAGTTCACAGTCTGTTAATAGAACCCTTAGCACCAGATATGTCTCAGAAATCAGTATTTTAAAAATTTCAGATAGGTAGAGAAGCTGCATATAATGTAATGCCCCAGCACAGTCTGCGGCAGTGTTCTGGAATCAAACACTAAATATTTTCTCCAGTAAAACATGAAAATATACACAGGAATACGTAGTTTCCCTTTACTTCAATTCAGGTTTTACTGCCAAATGCATTTAGATCCAGACAAGTTTGGTGATCAAATGAATTATGAAAACAAAACAAAAAATATTGGTTTTAAGGGTTTTTGAATTTTAGAACTGTGATAAGGATTGTTGTCCTATTTTTGTATAGATGAATACACATTCATCAGTTTTGTCATTTTCCCTATTTATATCTACTTTTCCCCCATAATTTTGAATTAATAACTTGTTTTACTCAGCATCATTTAAATTTCAATAGTAGCAAGGTTTTCTTAAAAGTTTCATTATAGCAGATTTGTAGCAGAGAGTCATCTTAAGTCTTTTTTTACAATTTAGGAAAATCAGGTGATGAAATTTTGATAACTGTTAATCATTCTGAGTGAGCTACATCCCTTGTAATGAGGACTCTAATGTTTCTGGCTGCCAGTCACCTATAATATTCTGCGCTGACTCTAGTTTAGCTATTAATAGAGCTTCTTTGGTAATCATCATAGAATCTTCCAGCACATTTTTTTTCTGTTGGCACTGACACACATTAAGATATTCCCCTGACTTATGACCCATTTGGGGGAAACATACTCATTTGCCAAAGAAAACATATACTGGAAAGAAAAAGCAAGAAGAGAAAAGAGAAGACATATTTTATAATAAATCAAATTGCTAAAAAAAAGGCACATAAAATAAAGCACAATATACCCGCTCTGCTGGGAAATCAGTATACAAGAGTGACATAAACCAAACAATGTCAAGCACTGGGTAATAAAAGGTCTGTAGAATTATACCATGAAAATGAACAAACTATGTTCGAAAGAAACAATATAGATGAATCTATAGTTGGTAATGCAAAGTTAAATCAAAACAGGAATCTCAGAAGAGTAAGCTCTTCATATAAAATTCAAAACTAAATAAAACTAAATAATATATTGATCACACATATGTGTGTGTAAGATATGAAACTAGAACAAGGCAAGAAATATATTTAACTGAGGATATTCTAGTTCCTGGGTTGAGCAACGGGTTCATAAGGATTCATCAAATAATTAATGAAAAAAACACCCAGAACCCCCAAATAAATAAAATGAAATAAAATAAGTAAATGTGCATAAATCAATGATGATGTTTCATCATGAACTATGGATTATGAAAAATTCAATTTTGGGCAACTGAGGAAACAAGAAATGTTATACATTTAAAAAAAAGTTAATAGGTCTTCCTGAAGCCACTTTGTCAATTGATTTTTCACTTCACAGCTGCTAACCAAAATATGAGAAAGGATAAATTAAGAAATATCAGTAGTTAAAAGTCTCTTTACCTAGTCAACTTTCAAGTACATTTTATTTAGCGATGTGATAGAACCAGCTTAAAGAGCAAAATGTGCACATCTCCCCCCAATTCTTCATTCAGTGATTTCATATTGGTTGCTTGAAATCAGCCATGGTGATTTATACCATGTATTTATATCATGGAAATCAGCAGGCAAGTGCTACAAGTCTGGGCTTTTTCCCCCTGGAGAAATATTTATCAGCACAGCACTGATTTTATTGAAGTATAGCTTACATAGAAAAAATTCACAAATGCACAATGAATTCTAACTGAAAACATCTGGGTAACCACTATCTGGCTGAAGAAATAGAACTTTACTAACACCCTGAAGGTCCCTCTCATGCTCCCTTCTCAGGAAACTGATTCTCAGACAGGTGGCTTATTTAAAATCACAGAGATAGTAAGTTTCAGAGCCAGGACTTATCTATAATGCTCTTATACAATGTCATTTTCATTGCTATCATATTTATTTCCCAGTCTTATATCTTGTTGAGATTGTCATAGCACAGCTTATTTGAATTAGCAGCTTCTTACAGAATCACTTATCTTTCAGTGGGAGTTTTTGGTTGGGCAGAGATATCACTGTCAGTATATCACAAACATTGCTTTGGAGAACCTAGAAAAGGTTAGAGGGAAAATAAAAAGTACTTGCTGCTCACAAAAATGTTGGAGGACCCATTTTAAGGGCTTTACTACTCAAAATAAATCACTCAAGGCTAAAATGAACTTTCTACATGACAAGTACAAAATTAAAAAAAATCTTTGCTACCCATGGAAAGGTGTCTCGAGGAGTGCATGTTTCTCATTCATCAATGCCATTATGTTTCTGAAAATTAATGCTACCTAAATATTTTCCTTTTTAAGAAATAGGAAGCAATTGACTGAGACTGTTCATGATTAAACAAAGTGTTACTAGTAAACTACATATTTAAAATTCACATTCATTAATTGTTTAGACTGTGTGCCATGGTAATAGGAATAAGTCATCAATATCTACAAATTCCTTAGCAGAGTGTGGGTATTAATTCTACTGTTCAATTTTGGCATATGAAAAAAGCAATACACAAGTAAGTTGGCATATTAAAGCATCCAGCACGGTGCCCAGAACATAGCTGACACTAGGTAAATGATGGTCTTGTCATTCTCCTGATTCCCCTAGACTGCTTTTTATTATTTATGTAGTAAGCAACGGGAAGGAGCTAATTTTAAAGAATGGATAATTCAACAGCCTTATATTTAGCTTTGAAATACCTATGTTATTTTTCCTTTTCTACCTCCTATTTATTAGATTAAAATAGTATGTATTCTTTTAGTAAGTTACCATTCTAAGTACAGGAAGATCAGAGTGGGGAATACTACCTGAAATGTAAAAGCTGCTAAAGGTAATCCACATGTTGAAAAATTTTTGGTAAGTATAAAAATAAAATGGCAATTCAAAAGGATTTCTTCAGAATAGGGGTAAAATTGGCCATGAGGCCAATATCATAGTTTTGTTTTCTGGTCAATAAGACCCTCAAATTGTGTCAACTAAGTAGGATAATCCAGTTGTCAAGCTGTATAAACACACCAAGATAAAAAGAGCCAAGCTTCCAGGTTCAAATTTTGGTTCTATCACTCCAGCTGAGAAACCCTGGACAATGACGTAACTTCGCTTTGCTTGTGTTTTCTCATTTACAAAAGAAGAAAAATAAAAGTATCTTCCTCCTAGGATTGATGAGAGGTTAAATCAGCTAATATTCAAATGGTGCTTAATTAAAGCCTAGAAGTCAGTAAAAGCTATATGTGTTGTTATTTTTATTACTTCTTTAGCATATTACAATACTTATATTTATGGATACTGCCTTAAATTTGTCAAGAATATAAATAAATATTAATCATGATAAGGTTTGATCAAAATGTCCTTTAATTTTATCATTCACTATATGTACCAAGCCACCAATCTTTTCTAAAAATATAAAAACGTTGTTTTAATATATAATTATTAATAATTGAATACATATTTTGTTAAATTATCTTAACTACATTAAGTGATATTAAAATATTTCTAAAAGTACTACTTATACTATAAAATAGCAAGAACTTATTAACTATAACACATGACTTGAGAAGACTGCTTTTCCTTAAGTACATTGTTGTGGGATAAGTCTGTATGGTACTTTCCTGTCTGAAAAGGTAGCTGACAGACTGAATAATACACATGGACAATGCCCAGACCATACATAAAAAATAGAACTCTGACCCACAATCTGCAGCAACCAGCCCAGGAAACCAGCCCATCATCTATAGTAATCAGTCTAGGAGGTCAGACTACTATTTCTAGCAACTAGTCAAGAAATAACACTGAAACAATGGTTAGGGCTTGATTAATAAGGATAGCTTCTCTAATTTTTGCCCCCATTTCTAACTTAGGACCAACTGAAGAAAGCCAACTACGTACCCCTAACCAATCACATAGGATGCCCTGCTTCTAGTCAGTCCATGCCAACAGCATCCAGTCAGGGTACACCTGAAGCCTTCCTGTTTTTCCACTGTAAAGATTTTCCATTCATCTGCCTGCCTTTGGAGTCTGACAAATGCAAGTGATGGTGGCTGACTCCCTTACTATATAGCAAGTTTGGAATAAATAGCCATTACATGTTCTCATTTGGGTGGTCTTCATTTATTTTCACATAGTATTCAACTACAAGAGACCTCCACCAAATTGCTATTTAAAGTACATATTTACAGCATTTAATCAGATAATGGCATTCTCGGAAAGAAACAAAACTAGGGGAAAGGCAAGCCAATGAGTTTATTGTGTCTAAGAGTCATTTTTTTTTTTCAGATAAAAAGGAAAAACATTCTGCAATATCATAGAAAATATTTATAATATTCCAAGAAGCAATGAATAAAAAACATTTGTATTAGAGGTATGTAAAAGGACACAATTGACAAATGAAGTCACTTCTATCCAAGGTTGCTGTATTGGGCAGAAGCATGATATGTTGAATGATTAGTGAAATGATTTCTGAGCTTACAATAGAACCACTAGAAAGCTAAAATTGTTAAATCTTCTATTTCTGCATGTACTGAAATAAATCTGTATGACATCAATGAAATATATCTTCTTTATGTTCTTTCCTATTTGGGGCTTTGAAATGCTTGTTTGCATTCAGTATGCATTTGTTAGGCAGGAAGTTAGCCATGAGCGACGAGAGAGGCAGCCCCATTGACTAAATGTCCAATAGCCGCCTAATCCCGCCAAGCTATTTTGCCAACCCCACCCCAAGCACGCCCCCATCAATACTCCAAAATGGTCTGGGGACCGGAAAAATCCCCCACTGGCTGACTGGAGGGACTTTCCCACTCTGGCACATGTGCACACCTCACGTTATCATGTCCATAGATAACCTTTGGCTGCCATTAGGCTCATTAAATGTTCATAAATATTCTATGAATACATACAGCTGATTATAACAGACTGAATTATGGGAAGTACATGCACAGCAGCGCCTCGTTATATAACTTGCAGCTGTCAATCAAGACTGTCAATCAATGACCTTGCCTTAAAAACTCTACACCCCAGCCCTCCGGGGCCATTGCCTTCCTTGGCCTGGCCCAGCTCTCTCTTGAGGTGTTCTCTCTGTTCTCTCTTTATCGTCAATAAAATCTCTTGCAACCGGTAAGACCTCAGATTCTTCTTTGCATCCTTACTAAGAACTGAGGCCCATGGGAAGAGGGGTCTCCAGACTCTTCCCCTAACACATTCAGAGTGACTATGACTGTTGGATTAAATCCGACCCATAATAAAGAAGAGAGGAGGCTGAACCAATATTCTCTGGATGCTAGAAATAGGATTATCAGAAGTTTTGATTCTTTTCATAGTGTTTGAATTTTTATAATGGGCATATACTACCTTTATATTCAAAACAAAACAGAAAGCGAATTTAATTTTGAAAAAACAACTTGCGTCTGTGTTAAAGAAACTGTACCTTAACCCAAGTTATCTCCTAAACTTTAACATCTATAACCATATAAATAAATATATTTACAACCAACTGTTGAACATATCTGCCTATATATCCCACAAACATGTTAGTCTCAACATGTCTACCCATTCCTTACCTCATTGCCTTCCCAATTTTCCTCCTTAACCTGTATTTATGAGTCAAGGGAATAGCATCCACAATTCATTGACCAAAAAACAGTGATTCTACCTCTCCCTCTTTCACCAACACATCTAATTAGTTCCCAAGTGCTGTTGGGACTCAGTCTCTCTCAAATTTGTTGACCCCCAATGTCATTTTAACCTCTCTTATAAGAATTTCTAAAATAACCTCTTAACTAGTCTCTCTGACTCCCCTCTAAATCTTATCTCCCTCCCTCCTCCTATTTACCCTCTACACTTCGGCTATACTGACTTCAAAAACACAACTTTATCAGGTCACTCTTAATCTTGTTTTAAATTTCCTAGCAAGGCATAAAATTGTTTTTTTAGTTCTGGCCTCTCTGTACTTTCCCATCTTGACTCGTAGTCAGAAACGTCTCTGTACTCATCGTACCAATTGCTACCATTTTCTTGTGGTTAGTCCCTGAAGAGGCCATGTGATCTCCTTTCACTCTTCTCTGCCTAACCTCCTAGTCAACTCCTGACTGAATGTCCCACAAGACTTCATGTGAGGATTTTCAGGAGGAAATGCCTTCTGACCCTTCACCTTTCCCACAGAGTTACTCCAGCTTCCTGTGCATTCTTCTTTTATGGCACTTGCCGCAATTATAATGTCATTACTCCCTTTCACCCATCTCAGTAATTAGATTGTGAGCTCACGGAGGGCAAATACTATGTCTTTTTCCTTATTTCCCTCATGCTGAGAAGAATTCCTGCACACAGAACATACTCAGTAAGTGCTAAATAAATGAAATATATTTAAAATTTGGAAGCATATTCATTGTCAACATTTTTACTTTTTAGATGTATGGTTTAAGGAGTTTTTAAAAAGTAAGGATCCAAAATCCACCTAATGGCTGATTAACGTTTTTTGAGAAATGTTTTCAAAAAATTTAGTTCAAATCAATGGGATCTTTTTTTAGAAATATGGGAAGCATGATTTTTTTATGGGAAAAAATGTAGTAAGGAACAACTGGAACTGACTTCTGAGAGTGGGTTCTCCTTCCCTGAGATCAGGGCATCAGATATCATTTCAGATGGCTCAGCTGTATTTACCAAATGACCTTCTAAGATCCCTTAAGAACCTGTGAAACCAGGATAGGACATGTATTAATGCCTGGAGAAAAGCATGGGAATTAAAGTTTTCTTTATTATGGCTCTGTACATTTTTTTGGGCATTTTGTTTTATGCAGTTTGCTTAAAGCTTGCCATACTCTATAATAAGCTAAGTCCATTATGGTATACAATATCCAAACAGAAAGATTATATAAAAAGAATGGATAATCTTAAGAGACTATCCTGTATTTTTACTATGGCTTGCTTTATGACCAAATCATCACAAAAGCTAGTTTTATTTGATGCGTTTATTTATAAATTCATTTCCCTACAACTCAAATTCTCCTAAATGCTTTTTGAAACAACATGATACAAAAAGCATGTTGCAAAGTGCCAAAGGTTTTCTGATGTCTCCAAGGTATAAAATACTTCATTGCCAGTTAAATAAATGAAGAAATAGAGTAAACAACTCCTGTTGAAGAGCCATACATTACTAGAAGCAAGGCGCCAATATGGTTTTGTCAGTCTCTAAGGAGAAGGAATCAGATGAAATACCACCTCCATGATTTTCATCTCCATCTTGTCATCAGGCCCTATTTATCACCATTCTGGCACTGCTTCTTAAATAGCAGCTTCCTAGAAAATAGCTAAAGGTGGACTTCGAATAGTTTTAGCTCTCCAAAGGTATTAGCTGTCTAAGATGTTAGCTCTCTTTAACTTTAAAAGTGACTACTCTTCATAATTTTTATTTTTCAACCTTTTACATAACTGAATAGAATTTTAAAGTATCTTCCATTTATTAAAGGTGAAGTCGTGAACTCTGGGCCTAGTTTTCAGACTCAGAATACTCAGATGTTCACTTTTACCTTTTAAGATTACATTAGTGTAAGCATTAAGAATATGTGAAGGTTCAGGAAGAGAGGATCCATTCCTAATGGTAAAGGCAAATATCATATAAAAATAATTTTAACTTTAATAATAATACCTTGTATTTATCAAATGCTTACTATATGCAAGGTCCTATACTAAAATTAAAATGCATTATCTCACTTAATCCCTACAATAACCTTAGGAGGGCACTATTATCTTCAATTTACAGACAGAGACACAGAAGCCCAGACACTGAGGTACCTGACAGCTAGTAACTGGAAGGAAGAGCCAGGACTCAAGTTCTTGGCTGGCAGTATGCTAAGCTTTTTAACCTCTTTGATTCCTAGCCATGTGATACTTGATTTAAAAAAAAAACCAATGGGTGAAGGTGGTCAAAAGGTACAAATTTCCAGTTATAAAATTAATAAGTCCTGAGGATGTAATGTACAGCATGGTGACTGCAGTTAATATTATTATATTGTATATTTGAAAGCTGCTAAGAGAGTAGATCTTAAAACTTCTCATTACAAGAAAAAAAATTATAACTATATATGATGATGGATGTGAACTAGACTTCTTGTGGCGATCATTTCACAATATATACAAATATCAAATCATTATGTTGTACACTTGAAACTAATATAATGTTACATGTCAATTACATCCCAATTAAAAAAATAAATCCCCATACTCAATACCCTATAACAATTGTTTATGTCTTTGTCTTCAATTATAAACCTTGAGGTCCAGTCTTAATTATCTTTGTATTCCCAGGACTGAGTACACAGCATGGCACATTCAGGCATTTGGTGTTCGTTTGTTCATTCATTCATTCATTCATTCACCCAGCAGATATTTATTGAACCCCTAATATATGTCAGCCCTGGGACAGGTGCTGGAGATACGACTGTTAGCAAAACCAGACATAGCCACTTCTCTCATGTAACTTACAGCCTAGTGGGGAAGAAGATGTTAATTAAGTTATCCTACTGATGAAGGTTTAATTACATATTGAGATAAATGCTCTGAAAGAAAGAAATAAGTTCATTGAGGTAAATGACAAAGGAACCTGATCTCATTTTGTGGGTGCAGGAAGACTTCCAAGGAAGGGATCCTTTAGCTGACCTATGAAGGATGAGCAGGATTAAAAAGGCAATATGGGTGGAGGTTGTAAAGCCCCTGGGGAGGGAACACAAAGCTAGGGGGAGAGCACAGCAACACAGGGCTAGAGAGGCAGACAGGGGTTGACCAGGCTGGGCTTCTAAGGTCATGCTAGAATTTAGATATTTATCCTAAGGGCAAGGAATCTACGGAAGGTTTCTAAGAAGGGAGTTGATGTCTATGTTATGTAAAGATCACTCTGGCTGCAGTGCGGAGAAAAGACAGATCAAGAGGTTTCCCAGGTGACCATTCCATGCTCAGTAATATGCTGGGCAACGTAAAAGAACTGAGATTTATAAAGCAGATAAATAGCTTTTTAAATAACCAATAGATTTATGTTTAATGCTTTTAAAATGATTTGACCTATAAGTAGTGATTTACATAATTTTTGTTTTTCAGCCACATACCTACAACTTACTCATTCAACTGATATTTGCTAAGCCAGGCACTACATGCCAGGCACAGTTCTAAACACTAGGGTTACAGGAATAATAAAGACAAAATGGAGCTTACCCCTAATGGAAGTGAGTGATAATACATAAGTAAAAAAATGAAAAAAAATAAGAAAATTGCAAGTATAGATAAGTGCTATCGAGAAAACAGAATAGAAATGTGTGAGAGCTATGAGTGGTCTCTGAGAAGACAGCATTTGATCAAAAACAAGAACAGCCAGCCATGCAGAGATTGGGGGAAGAGCAGAGGCCAGGCCCTGAAGTCAGGACTACATTTGAATATAACTGGGAAACAGCAAAAAGGCTAGTGTAATAAAAATGAAGTGAGCAAGGAGAATGGTGGAGGAATGGTGAAGAATACAGGCTGTTCTGTTCTTGTGGGGGCAGATCATTAGGGTCTTGAGGAATTGGTAAGGCATTTATATTTTATTCTATGGCATTTTCATTATATGGCAATGGGAAGCCACAGGACATTTTGATACATGCTCTGTATCAAACAACATGCTCTGATTTACCTGACTGCTCTGGGGTAAGGGGGAGTAGACTGTAGGGGACAAGAATAGTAGCAGGAAGATAAATGCAGTTGGTGCAGTGGTCTAGGCAAGTGACAATGGTGATTTGATTACTGGAAGATGAAGAAAAACAAATGGATTCAGGACACATTTTGAAGATATAACCAACTATATTTGGTTGACGAAAAATGTCTATTTTTATTAGATTACAGGAATTTGCTATTTCAAGGAAACCTAATGCAAGTACTTTTGCAAAAGAAAGAATTTATCCTTACGCCAGCCATAATATAAATTCAGACTTTGACACATCAGGTTTGTTTAAAAGTAGAATATGTCTGTATTATTTTAATTCGCCTTTAGAGGTGAACACAGGAGTTATAATGAGGGAACTTCACTTACTAAGAGCACTTCCAGGATAAAGATCTGAGAGAAAAGTGAAAGCTACTCCAGCACTAACTACATCTTTTACTCTAATTTCTTATAGATCTTCGGTTTTTCCCTGTCCATAAAACTCCTAGAACTCCACTGAATTTACCAGGTTCATGGAATAAATAAAACACATCAGAGTCCCCAGTCAGAGATCACTTTTGCAAATTGAAAAACTGCAACCTGAATAATATTTTGGTAACAAAATGTTAAATACCAGAGGCTCAAATTTTAACATATTTATTTCTTCAAAACTACAAGATTTTCCTGTGAAAATTTCAAGTTTTTGTTTATTTTCTGTCTTTGAAGAGAAAGGAATGTTAGTATTCCACTAATTTACAGAGAACCCTGTTTCAGTTGTGATGGTTAAATGACAAGAGGGTTGTAAATGATGCAAAAAAGAGAAACTGAAAGCTCAACTGACAAATTTCTCATAAAATATTTTACAGGAGACATAAACTCCACTGACATACCTTAACTCTTGTCATTAAGAAAGAACAACTTGTAGAATGAAAGTCTATAGCCTCAAAAATGTTTATAGTCTAGCAAGTATGAATTTCAAAGTTACCAAACTCAGATGTGCAAAAACGTAATGGATTTGCAGCAAGTGAATCCAACTTGCATATTTAGCTCTCATTTAGAACAATCTTCAGGGCAAATTATTTACTTTCAGTTCAAAGCTTAGTTTCTTTGTGGTGAATAGGATTTTCCCTTAGTACCTTCTCCTTCCTTTCTCCCATCTTTGATCCCTGAGAGGACTTGGGGAGGCACATAGCTTACCTGAATAAGGGCATCCGAGGTGGGAGAGAGGAGGGTAAATGGTCCATGGGTGTCCTGTGCCAATATAGACTCTGGATGGGGAAGGGCAGGTCTCCTTCCCCTAGTATAAGAAAGGTATGCTCTCCAAGTGCAAGAAAAATGAGCTTCTATATCAATCATTCTTTCCTTTCAACAATTGTTTATGCCATAAAGTTCATGTTTAACTCCTTCAGGGCTTTATATTTGGATTCTCCCAAAACTTCCTTCTGTCAAAAACCCCAGTTCTTACAAATCAAAATCATTTGCTTTCAAGACTACTGTTTTTGCAGAGAATTAAAATCATCATCATTATCATCATCATCAAAAAAGCAAGCAAGCAAGCAAACAAAAATCCCCAAAGCTCTATCACATTGATGTCTTTTTTCTGAACTGTGTTTGTTCTTTACTTGTGGACAATGCATGTGTAGAAAGTAGCCAGCTAAATGGTGGAGGAAAAACAAGAAGGAGCACACACAAGAAAACATCAGTTAAAAGCTCATAAGATTACCCACTGCAATGAGACTTTTGAACTTAAGTTATATAACTGATAACTGCAGGTCGAGGAAAGTTAAATTAATTTTTTACATCCTTAATTTAGAATGTAGTATAACACTAAAAATTAAGAACAGTAAATTCATTAGGTTGCTTGGGTTGCTAAAAATATTTAGAATGTGACCATTTCTCACTCCTTAACATGCAAAGGCATAAATTAATACAATAATAGTGGCTGCAATATAAGAATCATCTACTGTGTGCCAGGTGCTTATCCTCCTCACACAGATTTTTGCATGAGTTAAGAAAGCTTCCAAATACAATAAACAGAATAACTGATTATATGTAGCTTAAACAAATAGGGGTTTATTTTCTCATGCACTAAGAAGTCTGAAATTGCAGGCAGCAAGACAGCTGCCATAGCTTTAGGCATTGTGTTGTTTAAGGTTGGAAGAAGGGGAGGTGTCTGGACCAGCCACATCTGTCTCTTTTACATACAAGAAAAAGCTTTTCTGGAAGGTCCTGGGAGATTTCTGCCTATTTCTCATTGACCTGCATTATGCCCCATAGCCAGTTAGCTACAAGGGAGACTGGAAAAGTTTGTTTTTAGGGTTTGTTTTGTTCTATTTTTTTATTTTTTGGGGGGGGGTCCTCCATAGTAAAGTCAAGCAAGGAAGGAGGAGGCTGGAAATAGGTACTAAATTAGTGAACTAACAAGGTCTGCCACAACTGCATTTGATATACCTCCAAAATTATATATTTGTTGCTAAAAATACAACTGGTAGAGGCCCAAACAGAAATCTAATTTCTATATACTTAAAAAAATGTTTGTTGCTCGTTCATTAATTCATACCGAATTCCTATGTGCATAGCAGTAAGCACAACCTAAAAAAGACCTTTTTTATTGTAGAGCTTATACTCTAGTAGGGATAAAAAAAAATAAAGCAAATATATACTTGGTGGCAATAAGCACCATGAAGAAAAATAAACTGTGAGGAAATGGAGAATATATGTGGAGGGTAGGCAGGTCACTTAGGGTAGTCAAATAAGGTCTCTCTGAGGAAGTGCCATTTGAGTAGAGATGTGAATGAAGCGAGAGACTCATGTGGATATCCCAGGGCAGACCTGGGTAGAAGGAACAGTAAGTGCTTGGTGTGTGCTAAAGACAATGAGGGGACCAGCATAGCTATAGCAGAGAGAATGAGAAGACAGGTGATCAGCGATGCCATCAGAGAGAGGGCAGGGTATCAGGGAGGATTTTATAGTAAATCCCACTTTTAGTGAGTAATCACTGGTTAAATGTTCTGACATAGCCCTGTCACCAAGTTTCTAATGGGAAGGTAAAACCAGTGACTGTGTGTATCAGATACTCTGACGCATATCAGCATATTTAACTCTAAAATCCAGTTTACAAATGGGGGATCTGATGCTCATCCTGGTTAAGGCTCTCACAGGCTCTATTATAAACACAATAGGTCCTCATCATTTTGGCATATGGCCTGGTGGTCCTTGTTATACAGTTGTGCTAGAATGCTGGATTAAGCAAGACTGAACAGATTTGTTTCACAGAGGATTCATCCGGAGCCTTTATTATACTGATCTGTATTTTGAGTGTCAAAAAAGAAGACATAGTTTACAGAGTATTTCCATATTTGATATACTATGGAAACACAGGCTAACATTCCTGTGAAAAGCTAACTGTGAAATGCTATATATTATAGTCCTATGTGTATTTATTATGCTGATGGTTAATGTGCAAGAAGGATACAAGCATCACTTGCTATTTGAATCTATTTGTTTCCTAACTTCAGATTGTGAGGAATTAGAACCCACAGAGAAAATGTGCATCTCCAAAAATGCCTTCAAATTTATTTAGTTCCTGACTTTAAAGAATGAGGGATAACTGTATATTTTGATGGAGGGGCAGCACTTTAGCAATTTCATCTAAGATTTGAAAAGGTAACATCCAAAAATATATTTTGTTATATCCAGCAAACAACTGTAATCTCAAGTAGAACTTTTATCATGTTTCTCATTTTAAATGCACGTTTGTTCTCCCTGAAACAATGAATTTGCAAAGTAAGCATTTTCAGATGAATATAATGCTTGTTCTAAGATGATAGTTATTTATTTATATACAGGCAGATACATTATAAAATATTCATTAGCACTAGCATATCTTTAAGAGAAAGATTACAGCTCCGTGACAGAGGGCACGGTGTTTCATAAAATCTCTGATTTTAAAATGTTTCTACCTGCCAAATGAAGCCAAATTAATAATTCATCTTGCTCTAAAATGCCACAATCAATACAACAGCTTCCAACTCAACTGAGGAACACTACTTTAAAAGACAATTACCTTATAAAATAGATTCCGCTCTCATTTTGAACCAGACAAATAAAAAAAAATAGCAAGCTTTTCCAAAAAAGGGCAGTATTTACTAGCAGACAGAGAAATGCAACGTATAGAAAGCACTTACTACCACGAGCAAAGTGAGCTATCTATAAGTGACAAATGGGAGCTAGAAAAAAGCCTAAAGCAATGATTCTCAAACATTAAAGAACACATGAATTACCTGGGGAACTTATTAAAGTGCAGATTCTGACTCAGTAGGTGGAGTGGGGCCTAGGATAGTATACTTCTAACTAGTTCTCAGATGATGCTGATGGTACTTGTCCAGGGACCTGACTCTCAGTAACCAGCCCTAAAATACACTCTTTGTAAAGTCCCTACACCTGGGATGCTATTGGGGTACCCATACTACATGAATCAAAATAATACCCCAATCCTTTCTTTATAAAATATTGTTATGCTTAACTGGTAGAAGAAGCAATGGTAAATTCTCCAAAACTAAAATCAAACAAAATACCCACAAGGCATCAATCACCGTTATAAAGTTAATCTCCAAAATTATAAAAATTTCAACTGATACTTGAGATTAGGGGAAAAAAAGACTAATTTGAATATTAAGAACTTTGAAGTCTCTTACTGAGGAGATGCCAATCTGCCTGGCTATAAAATTGAGATGCCCACCTAAAAAGACCTGTCAATCTTTCAGGGAACAAATACAGGGTAGCATCTGGACAGGAGCAAGGATGTGAAGTTAAAAACACATAGGAATTTAATCTGAGGAAATGACAAGACTGTAGGTATATATACACAATAGGTTATATCAGCCAAAAAGTGTGTGTTTGTTAGTAAAGTGACCAAAGAAAGGGATTGGTTAACTAAATTGTGGTATGTCCATAAAATGTACTAATTTATTTTATTTCATCCATAAAATGAAATACTAGGTAGCCAGTAAAATGTTGATATAGATCTATAGCTAATGACATGGGAAAATGTTTACAGAACACTGTTAGTACGAAAAAAAAGGCTAGAATGTAGTATGTGCAAAATTATTCCACTCAAATATATGCAAACATAGGAATAATAGATTATGAGTAATCTGGGAGTTTTCTTCCTATCTGAATATTCTATTTTGCCTAAAATAAAGATTACTTTAACAAAAGCAAATGAATAAATACATTTTTCCTGAACACAAATATATTGGTTTTAGACTTATATTCCCCAAATTCAGATCTTAAGTAAGCTAATTAACCTCTTCCTATGTGACAGTTTCCTCACCTAAAAAGAAGGCATAATAACAGTATAAACTTTACAGGGCAGCTACCAGAATTAATATATGCTAATAAATGTAAAGTGCTTAAAATAGAAGCTGGTAGCTTAGTAAAGTTGGCTGTTTCTTTCTTTTTTAAATGATTAAACTGGTCTCTTGCTGATAACATGTCTGAGAAGATGTTATCACCATAATTCTGCTTTGGCTCCGGAGTCTACATATTAGCTCTAGGACCTTTGGAGATAACTAGTAGATGGAAGGGTCTAAATCAGAGCAAAAACACCCTGAAGTGACCAAACAGCAGTCAAGGCAGAACTCTATAGAGTTACTCAGTATTTTTAAACATCCAGTAGAATGACTATTCATAAAATGCTGATAAGAGAATAAACTGGTTCAATCCTTCCAGGATACAATTTGGTAATATGTTTTAAACTAAGATCCTAACAATTCTGATTCTAGGAATTTAGCTTAAGCAAAGTGGACGTGATATTCGGAACACAAAGATTTAGATTTAAGGATGCCAGTTTATAATAACCAAAACTTGGGAACAATCTAAGTTTCCAACGGTGTGATATGGCTGAAAACACTTAATATATTCACATATTACAATTTTTTGGAGACTATTTAATGACACAGGAAATCTCCTAGAACATTAAATTTTTAAAAGTTGAATACAGGGCTTCCCTGGTGGCGCAGTGGTTGAGAATCTGCCTGCCAATGCAGGGGACATGGGATCGAGTCCTGGTCTGGGAAGATCCCACATGCCGCGGAGCAACTGGGCCCGTGAGCCACAACTACTGAGCCTGCGCGTCTGGAGCCTGTGCTCCGCAACAAGAGAGGCCGCGATAGTGAGAGGCCCGCGCACCGCGATGAAGAGTGGCCCCCGCTTGCCACAACTAGGGAAAGCCCTCTTACAGAAACGAAGACCCAACACAGCCATACATAAATAAATAAATAAAATATGAACACTGGGTTCAATTAACTACCCATCCAAAAAAAAAAAAAAAAAGTTGAATACAGATCTAGAGATAGAATAGAAACTGAATGTTCTTTTAAAGATTCTGAATATAAGATGCATTGGAGGGTTTACAGGAAGTCAGTATTTTAAAAGAAAAATGAAGATTTAATATTTAAAAGAAAATTCCCTGTCAGATATATTTCCTGCATCTGGGTATTAAGGAGATATATTTTACACCCCCCAAAAGGATATAAATTAAGTTGAATTTATTTATTTGGGTCTTTATTCAGATAGCTCATTCAGGATATATGCAGCAACTGTAAAAATACATCTACAAATCAAGTTGTTAGATTTCGTTAGCAGTGATGCATGTTGTACCATTTGTACTATTTTCTATCCCTTAAAAGTAATAATGTAGTTTACTTTTCTCAAAAGTGGCATTTTAATGTTTTTCAAGTATTTTTTCCCTTCACCAGATCTACTTAATAAATATTTATTTAGCTCCTAATAGGGGCTAGATAAAAATATGAATGAAAAAGAGTCATTGCCTTCAAGGAGCTGTACTGAAAGCTGCCACCAAATAATAAATGACATCTTCATATGGTGGCTCAGACCAGGAGTTTATATATGGACAAGGGAGAAAAAGCTAAGTGACACTTCAGTTTGCTTTTATAAAGTAAAAATAAAACTTATGTACACTCTACAATGACACAAATTAAGTTTACTTTCTACATTTAAACTTCAAAATATAATATATTCAGGGATGCTTGAGAAATGGTAGTGGTCCGGCCTCTGGCCACTACCATTTCTCAAGCATCCCTGAATATTAAAAGAAGAAATTCCAAAACAAGATCATAGACAAAGTGGTTCATACTAAGCATACATATTGGAAAAGTTAAGACAAAAAGACAATGTCATATAATAGTGTTATTCACAAGATAATTAATGGATTAATAAAAAATATAATTTATCTCCTGATACCTAAAAAAAACCCCAATAATATAGTGCAAATATATGTTAAAAATTTAAATTTGAATAGTAGGCTTTATTATTTTAATAAATAACTCCCCTGAATCATTTCTTTTTCATATAGAGGAAGGACAGGCATATCCTCCCTAACAGTCCCTCTCCTGGTTAGAATTCCTCAGATGTACATCATACTGTTAAAAAAAGGGGTTAAGGGCAGACTCCTTATTAATGTTTTCTCTCAGACAATCAAAAGCAAATATTTACTTAAAAAGTAAAAAACCTTAAAGAAATAAATACTGAAAGCTACTTTTCATTAAGGATCAATATTGGCTTTCTATTATTATAATATTTATTATATTGGTTGCCTGTTGTTATTGTAGCTAACTTGTACTAAGTGTTTTTGTTATGTGTTTACTTCAAGTACTTTATATTTATTAGATCATTAGATCCTCACAAGCCACCATACATGGTAGGTAGTATTATTAGCTCCATTTTAGCAAAGAAATTAAGGCACAGAGATTTAAAACATGTTTAAAGTTACTTAAATAATAGATAGGCAGGATTAAAACCCACAATCTGGGTCCAGAGCCCATGCTTAACACTATTACTTTATTCTGACTCCTAAAAACTAGAAGCAAAGGTCACTCCTTAAAACCTGAAAAACACAAATGGAGGCCTCAATGGATTAATGTACTTAGAGGGTAACAACCATGTGGAACCATAAAAAGCCAAAAATGTAAACTTATAATATTTAGGTAAATGAATAGATAGTTGTTGAACAGATGAATTGTTAGGAAAACAAGAATGTATTGAACAAAGTACAGCCTCAATTTGTTGAGAATGAACTACAGAGAATCATCAAGTCCCTTGCTGGGGCCAAACACTGAGTTTTATGAATGAGCAGCTCCAATCCATTGTAGTTTCCATAGTGTCTATTACCAATACTATATGAGCTAATCTGACCCAAAGGCAGATCCACTTAAATGATTGGTATCTATAAAAAACTCAGAGCAGGGCCTGGCACAGAAGTACTCAACAGATGTTAACAGTAATCATCACCATTACTGCCATTTAAATATACTACTAATATTTTGGTGCATAAAGCACCTAACACCAATTGTACAAGGACTGCTTTTGTTTATTCAGGGATTCTTCCATATACTTTTAGTGATATGTTTGTGCAAATCAACTGAAAGAGATCTGTGAATTTTTCCCTTTAGGGCTAGTGAATCGGATCCAGTGTGTTTCCAAAGTCTTCTAAATCACTGGAGATGATAAAATTCAGAATCAGTCTGTCCAGATGCAAAGGCTGGAATAGCAATTTACGCTGTTTGGTGTTACTTGGAGATGGAAAGTGTAAGAAGAGGAACAAAAGAGAACTGATAATATCTTTCAATCTCAATTCCCAGTATTCTACATGCCTCTCAACTGTCAAGGGTTTACTGAATTTCTATTTTTACTTTCCTTTCAACAGTAGCAGTAACTATTGAAGGTCTCTAATGCATGAGGCATGTGTCATTTAATCACCTCAGTGGCACTGTGAGGCAGTCACCCTGCACTTTTCTTGGGAAGAGACACAGACCTTAAAATTGGACAGATTTGGTTTGGAACCACAGCTTTGCCATACAGCAGCAGTAGGACACTGGGCAAGTTTTTAACCTCTTCGTATTTCAGTTGTTTCATATGTAAATGGGGAGTAAATGCAGAATACTATAAAATTAGAAATATCATTTATAGAATAAGCACTTTATAAATAAGCCTATGCCACACATTTTTTACACTGCCAAGAATTCTACTGATCTCTGTAATGCCATTTTAATGATTTTTGATCATTTAATCCTATGAGCTTTACTTTCTAATATTATCTCATAATGACATTGCTTTACCATGTGGGAAGACTTTTATGTTTTAATAATCCATAGTATATAAAGATACTTCATGGAGTTAGACAGCATATGACAATCTTTCTACAGGCAATTTAGCAGTAAGAATCAACATCCTTAAAATTCGGCATATCATTTGATGAATCATTTTACTTCTAGAATTTATTCTAAGGAAATAATCCCAGATACATACAATAACTTTAGGTATAAGGGTGTCATTTAAACATGTTCAACAACTGCCCAACAATATATTTTAATATTTTGATAATTCATTTTAATACTATTTGGTTACTTAAAACATCATGGAAGCATATATACTAACATGGAAAGAGATCACAATTACTGAGAGAAAAGCAGTTTTAAAATAATATACACAATTTGACTTCATTCTGTAAAATGGAGTGACAGAAAATGTACAAAATGTGGAAAGATAGGAAATTTTGTGAATAGCAGTTATTACTGGTGGGATCACAGTAGATTTCTATTTGTCTTTCTATATATTTTTTTTACAATAAGCTTTCATTTTTGCTGCATTATAATAAGGACTAAACAGTTAACTGTTTATCTAAATAAATTAGTTGTAGAGAAATATACAAATGAATAGATATTATATAAATATAGAGAGAAACAGTCCAAGAGAGAAAAGGTATAAGTAGATTCTTAAAGTGTACTGGTAGGAGATATAAACTTACAAGAAAAGGAAGAGAAGGAGGAGAAAGTGTCATTAAGGAGAAAAGCAGAAAGAGTAAACCAACACAGAAAGTGTGGCGAGGTAAGGACTATACAACTAACCATTTGCGATGCCTCATGTTGCCTGTCCTGGTTTATTGTCTTCTAGAGAAGCCTGCCTATATGCCCTTTAAGTGGAAAATGAGGCACACCATTCTTATATCAGGACTGCCTTAATTTTCATATCTATAAAATAAGGACATGTAAGACCATATTCAGGGAACAAATTAACGCATTGAAAAGTACCTTAAAAAATGAGATGACTCAATCAAATGTTATCATTATTATAATGTTTTAAATTAATGTAAATTAATTAGCATACTGGGACCCTAACTCCAGCTTGGTTGACTGTTAAAGCCCATGGACTTGTCCTTAATTGGTGACTAGAATATTAGCAAGAGAGTAAAACCTTGAATTCCTTGCCACTCTCTGCTTGAAACATTGTTTCTACACTGGTTAACATAGCTTCCTTTAGCACAACATCACTTCCTCAGGGACTATATCTGGCACTCCTAAACTCCATGGACTCCTAAACTCAGGCACCCCGTACCACCCTTGTAATACCATTCTCTACAGTATACAATACTTACCTGTTTAATATCTCCACTAATAGACCACATGCTCCACTGAGGGCAGAGCACATGCCTGTTTTGCTCCCTATCATATTCCCAGTGTTTAGCATACAACCTGACATAACATAGTTATTCAAACACTCCCTGGATGAATGGATGAGAGCTCTATACCTCGATGACACTTTGGTTCCTTGCAGATTTGGTATGAGGCTATGGGCTTACATTAAGGCTCATTATAAAAACAGCTCTCCAAAATTTTTCTACTTACTACAAAGAAAGCTACTTATAACATGGTTAACCACTTAAAATATCCTCTTTTTAATGATGGGCTTAAGGGAGATGACTTCTCAGCAGTACCAAAAATATGAGTTTCCTAAGTAACTAGCTTTTACTTCATGGGTACTGTGAATTGTGTATCTAAGTCATTTCCCTCTTTGTAATGGCTGTTTGAATTTTGTGTGCCAACCTTTCCCATAGCTTCATCTTACTTTAGCTATTCTTGCTTATCCTTCCCCAGATTTCCTTACTTAAAAATACAATTTTATATGTATTTTTTTATTCCTCAAATCTTTCTAGGAACAAATCAGAAGATATAAATAAACATATTATTAATTAATAATATCAGACTCAGCCAAAATTATAATAATCTCTGGCTGAGACAATTCTCCTGGTAATACGGTACTTAAATGGACTGCTAAGGATGATCAGTTTTCAGTTCCTAGCATATCCAATTAGTATACTTTTGGATAACTCAAGTTTGGAATAAGTATCTTCAGAAAGACATTTCTTAAATTCTACCTGGGTTTATTTTAGTTTCTCTATCTACTATTTCTCTTAGGTTTCTCTCCATCCCTACAGATACCACCTTATTTAAAGCCCTCATCAGATTATTTGATATTCTACTTTCTGATCTTCTGGTTTCCAGACAACCTGTTTCAGTCTCCACAATGTGACCAAAAGAATAATCTTCCTAAAATTTAAACCTGTTATCAGTGCCCTTCTCTTGCCAAAAGGTCTCCTCAGCAAAACCTGTGTGTCTGTCATTGAGTTCCTCCCCATCAGTTACCAGTCTTTTGTCTTCTCATAGTGAGCAATGTGAGGTCCATAGAAAGAATCAGGCTAATTCATGCTTATGTATTTTTCTTCCCATTACTCTCACTGCCTGGACTGCTCTTTATCACCTTGTCTAGCTAGCAAAAACCTTTTGTTTTCTAAGATAACTTAATATCTGCTCATTTTACCAAACTCAGCTCAAGTGTCATGTCCCCTGTGAAACATTTTCAGTCTTTCTCAGGGAAAACTGACTACTTCCTCCTTTGTACCTCTAGTGCACCTCATAAGATGCCCATCATTAGACTTTATTTCCATCTTTTCCCCTTCAGTAACCTAGGTTCTCCAAGAAAAAAGGTCCTGCTTTTTCCTCAAGCACCCAGTATAGGGCCTGGCACATGGCAGGAGCTTGCTCAACAAACCTATTGAATTGAACAGAATCCCTCACTTGAACTTATTTTTCTTTTCAATGAGTCTACTGAGAAGTACTACTGTGCAATTTTGAGGAAGAAGCAGCAACAGCAGCCGGCAAACCAAATGGCTTTTAATACTTGCAAGCTGACTGGCTCATTCTGAATGGAAGCATGAGATGTGGGATCCAAGATGAAGAGGCACAGTCACAATCCATCAACGATCTTCAAGGCAGTGTTTTTCAAACTGCAGGTTTCGACCCATTAGTGAGTCAAGAAATCAATTTAGTCAAGAAATCCATCTTTTGGGTCAAAGAGTTTAGAGAGCTCTGAAAAAAATTCTGACAGTAACCATGTATTCTCAAGGCATAAATGAACTATTCATTTTATTTTTGCCATTCTCAGACATGCAAAATGTAAGAATACCTTCACACCCCAAGTCAGAGAAATACTGATTCAAGAATGCAGAAAAAAATCAGTTAAATCAATAGGCTTGGCTCTTATATGTAGTCCAATTGTAACTGGGTCCATGATCTGTTCCCCTCCCACTGCTATCTGGCCAGGTTCCCTGGCATATTAGATGCTGCCTTGTACTTCTTCCCAATCGTCTTAGAAAAAGGATTCATAGAGCTGAAATCTGAGTTCCTCGTGTGGGTCTCTGGTTCCTTTCCTGACCATAACCTGATGGACCCCTGTGCCACCGGGCTTTTTCTTCCCATGCTCCACCCCACCCCCTGTAACTATTTTCTCCTTTTCTTTGTTGACATTTTTTTCACTAACCACATGCCTGTTTGGCCTACTGCTGACCTTCAACCCAGTCTCACCTATTAAAGAGACTGTCCTAGATGGCCTGGCACTTCATGTGGATTCTGCCAGACCCTGATTTGGGCCACAGTGGTATTATCTCCAGTATGCCAACCTACTCATTGTCTACTTCTCTTTAGGTATGCTCTAACCCTATTTTATTAAATTCTACCAGTGTGAAGGATAAAAGTATATATTAACTTTGGTCCCCTAGGAACTATGAAAAGATGTGCAACTGTTTCAAATATTAAAATTAATTTAGCTGCAGTACAGAATAAAGCTCTACTTTGAAACCTACAATGATCTTGATTTTCTTAACAAAACTGAGGGGCTAATAGTAGTTTGAGTTTTATGCTATAGTCTCAGTACTCGGGAATCAATTCATGGAAAATGCTCCTATTTGCATAAAAAAGTATGTTTACACAGACATGCATACATGCACATATATATTTGTGTACCTTTAACTGCCCAAAGATTAATTGCTCCTTAATAGTACTTCAAAAGTTTTATTTCTGAAAAATTAATTTTAATGAAAGGTTAATCTTTCTGAGAACCTTAATGTTATACATTGCTATATTTTTATTTTAAAGAGTAGAAGCACTGATTTTCAGTTTAAAAACAACAAAAAATTTGTATTATTTGAAAGGTGGGATCAAGATGGCAGAGTGGGAAAGACTCTGAGTTCACCTTCCCCCATGAACACATCAAAACTACAGCTACAAATAGATCAACTCTCCATGAGAACAACTTGAAGACTAGCAGAGCTGCTCTTCTACAGCCAAGGATATAAAAAAATAGCCAAACTGAGTATGGTAAGAGGGGAGGAGAAGTAAGCTAGTTGGGACTCACACCCCTGGCAGGTGGCCCAGAAGAGTAGGATATCACAGGCTTGGGGATCCTCCCTAAGGAGTGAGGGGTTTGAGTTCCTCATTGGGCATCACAGCCCTGGGGTCTGGCACTGGGAAGAGAACCCCCTTGGCTAGTGTGAAAACCAGTGGGGATTACCAGAGGGCTGTAGGAAACTGAGACTCCGCTCTTAAAAAGCATTTGCACAGACTTGCTTGTTTCCAGTCCCAGCACAGAGGCAGCATACTGAAAAGTGCCTGGTGCTCTGACTGGCCTGCCAGGACCTCCCTAGCACACCCTCTCCATCCTGCACCAGGCTCCAGCTCCAGACCCTCCTGCTCTAGGCTCATTTCTGACCAAGGTGGTGGCCACCATCAAGGAGGAGAGAAGCCACAGCTAGCTCTGACTGAGGTTCCAGCCCTTCAGGCCTGGCCCCATTCCCTAGCTACGATGGCAACCACAGTGCTACTGGGGAGAGACTGTGATTTGCTCTGGACCATGGCTCTAGTCCCTCCAGCCTGTTGAGCCCCAGCCTTGCCCCTAGATAAGGCAGTGTCTGCCATCAAGCCAAGGAGAAGCCATGACTCCCTCTGAACTTTGGCTCCAGACCCTCAGGCCCTAACCCCACCCCTAGCCAAGGTTATGACCACCATCTTGCCAGGGACAGCAGCTACTGCTGGGCATAAGCTCCAGCCCTTCTGCTCAAGGCCTCAGCCCTCACCAAGGCAAACATCATGATGCCACATGAGAAGCCACTGCCAGTGCTAGGCTTCAGTTCCAGGCCCTCCAGCTCTGAACCTGCCAAGGTGGCAACCTCAATCATGCCATGGAAGAAGCCCCAGCTCACACCAGGCTCATGCTCTTACCCCTCTGACCCCAGCTCACCCCAAGTCAAGGCAACAGCTGCCAGCACACCCCAGGAGAAGAAGTGGCCTGTGCTCACTCTCCCACCAAAGCCACTGGACACATGCACACTGCATAGGGATGCTCATGTACAGGGACATGCCCTCAAGATTGGGACAGGGAACTGTTTTGCCTATTTCATAGAGACAAACAGAGAAAGTCAAACAAAATGAGAAGACAGAAGAATATGTTCCAAATGAAAGAACAAGATAAAACCCCAGGCTGGGAGGGACCCTAATGAAATGGAGACAAATCATTTACCTGATAAATAATTCAAAGCAATGGTCATAAAAATGCTATTACTTCGGGAAAAGAATTGAAAAACACAGAACTTCAACAAAGAACTAGCAAATATAAAAAAGAACCAATCAGAGCTGAAGAATACAATAATTGAAATAAAAAATACACTAGAAGGAATTAACAGCAAAATGGGTGAAGAAGAATGCATAAGTGACCTCGAAGAGAGAATAGTGGAAATCACTCAATCAGAACACCAAAAAGAATTTTGAAAATGATGAGGTTTAAGGGAACCTCTAGGACAACATCAAACATACTAATATTTTCATTATAGGGATCCCAGAAGGAGAAGCAAGAGAGAAAGAGGCAGAAAAAGTAACTGATGAAATAATGTCTGAAAAGTTCCCTCATCTGAAGAAGGAAACAGATACCCCGATCCAGGAAGCACAGAGAATCCCAAACAAGAAGAACCCAAAGAGACCCATACCAAGGTCTATCATAATTAAAATGGCAAAAGTTAAAGACAAAGAGAGAATTTTACAGGCAGCAAGAGAAAATCAGAGTCACATATGAAGGAACCCCCATATGGTGATTAGCTGATTTTTTTAGCAGAAACTTTGCAAGCCAGAAGATAATATTATGATATATTTAAAGTGCTAAAAGAGAAAAACAAAAACCCAACCAAGGAAACTCAACCTAGTAAGGTTATCATTCAGAGTTGAAGGAGAGATAAAGAGATTCTTAGACATACAAAAACTAAGAGTTTGTCACCACTAAACTGGCCTTATAAGAAATGTTAAAGGGTCTTCTGTAAGAAAAAATAATGGGCTATAACAAGAAATGAGAAAATATATGAAGGAAAAACTCTCACTGGTAAAGGTAAATATACAATAAAGGCAGTGGACCAAGCAAATACAACAGGTAAAAAACAAAAATTGTGACATCAACTGTAACTATAACAAGCAGCTAAGAGATACACATAAAGATGCAAAATATGACACCAAAACATAAAATGTAGGAGGGGAGATTTAAAAAGTAGAGCTTTTAGAATGTGTTTAAACTTAAACAACTACCAGTTTAAAACAACGAGATATAAATATCTCATATATTTTGATTTTGTAATTTTGTATATTTTGATTTTGTAATCACAAATCAAAACAAAACAGCTATACAAAAAACAAAGAGAGGGGCTTCCCTGGTGGTGCAGTGGTTGAGAATCTGCCTGCCAATGCAGGGGACATGGGTTCGAGCCCTGGCCTGGGAAGATCCCACATGCCACAGAGCAACTAGGCCTGTGAGCCACAGCTGCTAAGCCTGCACGTCTGGAGCCCGTGCTCCGCAACACGAGAGGCCGTGACAGTGAAAGGCCCACACACTGCGATGAAGAGTGGCCCCCACTCGCCGCAACTAGAGAAAGCCCTCACACAGAAACGAAGACTCAACACAGCTAAAAATAAATAAATAAATAAAAAATTGAAAAAAAAAACAAACCCCAAAACAAAGAGAAAGGAACCCAAACATAACACTAAAGAAAATCATCAAACCACAAGGGAAGAGACTAAAAAAGAAGAAAAGAATACAGAAGAACTACAAAAATAACCAGAAAGAAAGTAACAAAATGCCAAGTAGTACATAGCTATCAATAATCACTTTAAATGTCAATGGACTAAACACTCCAATCAAAAGACATACGGTGGCTGGCTGGATTCCAAAACAAACAAAGGAAAAAAAAAAAACAAGACCCATCTACAAGCTGCTTACAAGAGACACATTTCAGAGCTAAAGACAAACACAGACTGTGAAGGGATGGAAAAAGATTATAACATGTGAATGGAAACAGAAAGAAAGCTGAGGTAGCAATACTATATCAGAAAAACTTGACTTTAAAACAAAGTCTATAACAAAAGACAAAGAAAGGCATTATAAAGTGATAAAGGGGGCAATCCAAGAAGAGAATATTATATTCATAAACATATATGCAGCTAAAATAGAAGTACCTTAAATATATAAAGCAAATATCAACATACATAAAGGAAGAAATTGACAGTAATGCAATAAAAGTAGGGGACTTTTAACACCCTACTTACATCAATAAGTAGATCATTCAGACAGAAAATTAATAAAAAGTGGCCTTAAATAACACCCTTTACCAGAAAGACTTAATAGATATCTACTGAACATTCAACCCCAAAACAGCAGAATATACATTCTTGTCAAGTGCACCTGGAACTTTCTTCAAGATAAATCACAGGCTATGGAACAAAACAAGTCTCAATGATTTAAAAAGATCAAAATCATCAAGCATCTTTTCCGAACCACAAGGGTATGCAGTTAGGATCAATTACAGAAAGTAAAACAGGAAAAAACACAAAAATCTGGAGACCAAACAACATGCTACTAATAAAACCAATGTATAAAAAGAACTAAAAGAGGAAGTGAAAAAAATACCTTGAGATGAATGAAAATAGAAACACAACTTTCCAAAATCTATGGAACACAGCAAAAGAAGTTCTAAGATGGAAGTTTATAGCAATATAGGCCTATCTCAAGAAACAAGAAAAGTCTCAAATAAACAACCTAGCTTTACATCTAAAGGAAACAGAAAAGAGAAACAAACAAAGCCCAAAGTCAGCTGAAGGAAGGAAAGAATAAAAACAGTAGAAAAGATCAATGAAACTAAAAGCTGTTTTTCTGAAAAGATAAACAAAATTAATAAAATTTTATACAGATTCATCAAGAAAAAAATAGAAGGTTCAAATAAAATTAGAAATGAAAGAGAAGTTACAACCAACATCACAGAAATACAATCAGAAGAAAATACTTTGAACAGTTATATGCCAACAAATTGGACAACCTAGAAGAAATGGATAAATTCTTAGAAACATACAATCTTTCAAGACTGAAGCAGGAAAAAAATAGAAAATCTGAACAGACCAATTACTTGTAATGAAGTTGAATGAGTAATCAAAAAACTACCAAAAAAGAAATATCCAGGACAGATGCTTCCACAGGGGAATTCTACTAAATAACTGCATAAGAGTTAATACCTATCCTTTTAAACTATTCCAAAAATTTAAGAGGTGGAAATACTCCCAAACTCATTCTACAAGGCCAGCATTACCCTGATACAAAAAGGAAAACTACAGGCCAATATCCCTGATGAACACAGATGCAAAAATCCCCCCAAAAATGTTAGCAAGCTGAATTCAACAATACAAAAAATGCATCATACATCATGATCAAGTGGGATTTACTACAGGGATGAAAGGATGGTTCAACATCCACAAATCAGTTAATGTGATACATCACATTAACAAAACAAAGAATAAAAATTGTATGACCATCTCAACGAATTCAGAAAAAGCATGTGACAAAATTCAACATCCATTCATAATAAAAACTCTTATCAAAGTTAGTATAGAGGGAACACACTTCAACATAATAAAGGCCATTTATGACAAACTCATAGCTAACATCATACACAATGGTAAAAATCTGAAAGATTTTCCTCTAAGATCAGGAAAAAGACAACAATGCCCATTCTTGCCACTTCTATTTAACACAGTATTGAATGTCCTTGCCACAGAATTTAGACACAAAAAAGAAATACAAGGCACCAAAATTGGAGGGAAGGAGTAAAACTGTCACTATTTGTAGATGACATGATACTATATATAGAAAATCCTAAAGACTCCACCAAAAAACTATTAGAAATAGTAAATGAATTCAACAAGGAAGCATGATACAAGATAAATATATAGAAATCTGCTGCACTTTTATAGACTAATAACAAATTATCAGAAAGAGAAATCAGGAAGACAATCCCATTTACAGCTGCATCAAAAAGAATAAAAAACCTGGGAATAAATTTTACCAAGGAGGTGAAAATATCGGTACACTGAACTATAGCATATTGATGAAGAAAACAGAAGATGATAAAAATAAATGGAAAGATATCCTATGTTCATGGATTTAAAGAATTAATACTGTTAAAATGTCCATACCACCCAAAGAAATCTACAGATTTAAAGCAATCTCTATCAAAATACCCATGGCATTTTTCACAGACCTAGAACAAATAATCTTAAAATTTGTATGGGACCAAAAAAGACCCTGAATATCAAAAGCAATCTTGAGAAGAAAGAACACAGCTGGTAGAAACGTACTCCCTGACTTCAGGCTATCCTACAAAGCTACAGTTACCAAAACAGTATTGTACTGGCACAAAAACAGACACAAAGATCAGTGGAACAGGATAGGGAGTGTAGAAATAAACCCCCACACACATAGTCAACTAATATATGACAAAAGAGGCATGAACACACAATGTGGAAAAGAAAGTCTGTTCAATATGGGGTGCTGGGAAAACTGAACAGTTACACATAAAAGAATAACTAGAACATTTTCTCACACCATATACAAAAATAAATTCAAGATGAATTAAAAACTTAAATGTAAGACCTGAAACCTTAAAATTTCTAGAAGAAAACATAGGCAATATGCTTTCTGACATTGCTCTTAGCAATATTTTTTTAGATATATCTCCTCAAGCAAGGGCAACAAAAGCACAAATAAATAAATGAGACCTAATCAGACTTACTTCTGCACAGCAATGGAAAACAACAAAACAAAAAGGCAACCTACTAAACAGGAGAAAATATTTGCAAATGGTATGTCCAATAAGGGGTTAATATCCAAAATATATAAAGAACTCATATAACACAATATTAAAAAAAATCCAATAAAAAATGGGCAGAGGACCTCACCAGGCATTTCTCCAAAGAGAACATACAGATGGCCTAATAGGCACATGAAAAGATTCTCAACATCACTAATTACCAGGGAAATGCAAATCATATCAACACTGAGATATCACTTCACACTTGTCAGAATGGCTATCATCAAAACGGTAAGAAATAGGAAGTGTTGGTGAGGATGTGGATTAAAGGGAACCCTCATGCACTGGTGGAAATGTAAATTGGTACAACCACTGTGAAAAACATAATGGAGGTTCCTCAAAAAATTAGAACTAGAACTACCATCCAATCCAGCAATTCTGCTCCTAGGTATTTATCCGAAGAAAATGAAAACAATAATTCAAAAATATATATGCACCCCAATGTTCACAGCAGCATTATTCACAATAGCCAAGATATGGTAGCGACCTAAGTATCCATGAACAGATAAATAGATAAATAGAACAGAGAGAGAAAGAAGATGTGGTGTGTGTGTGTGTGTGTGTATATATATATATATATATATATATATATATATTCACACACACACACATACATATATATGTTTGGTATATATATGTTTGTATGGTTGAGTAGTGTGTGTGTGTGTGTGTGTGTGTATGTGTATGTGCAGACAATCAAGAACTTTTACATATAGGTATTGATCCATAAGTAAAGAAATGCGAGTGTGAGAAAGTACCCTTATAAAGAAAAACTTAAAGCTACACATAAGCGTCTTCTTTTGAGTCCAGATATGAGTGACTCAAAGAAAAACACTAGCAGTCAGGAGATGAATGACAGATCCCTGCTAAATGAGACTGACTGGCACTAACCTAAACAGAATTGCACTGGTAAGTGCCAACTGTACCTGTAGGGAAGTGATGGCACAATTAAAACAAAAATTTGATAATGAAGTTACAGATAAAATCTTCTTTTATAGACTATTATTTAGGAACTACTTTGATGGTTTATTTGTAGACTATGTCAATAACAATAACAATCCTTTTAACATGTCATAGTTACAAAGCATTATTCAACTGCAACATATTGAATTATATATTTCCTTTTTGTGATTATTCATTTGAAAACATTAACAAAAGGTTTCTTTCATCTCAATACAACTACCTACCTGCTTCACGATTTGGACTAAACTAATTCACCTCTCTGAATCTGTTTCCTCATCTATAAAATAAGCATATCTACATGATAGGGTCATTATGAATATTAGAAATAATATATGCAAAGTGCCTAGCATTCTTCTCTCTTTAACCACACAGCTAATAAGCAGTAGTTTCAGAATTTAGGGTTTGAATGTAGTAAAAGACAAAATTATTAGTAGTAGTACAAGTACCATTCTAAGCCTTAATAGTGGCTTTGAAATAAAGAACTTCATTATATAAACATTTTTATAATAAAACTAAGAGTAAATATTCCATTTGAGAAGGCTCTCTCTCTCACTCCAATATACACAGACTCAATTATACTTGTTTTCAGCTGTTATTTTATTTTTCATTTATAATTGAGCATTTAAGGTTCATGAATGATCTTTAACAAACTATTCCAATTCAGTCATGAAAGAAAAGGAGGAAGAAATTAGAATCAACTTTATATCACATTCAACAAACAATTAATAACTGCCTATAATATGCTTAACCTATGAAGTATTAAGATGAAAGACACATAGGCCCTGCCTTTTAGAGGCTCACAGTCTAGATAGAACATGCACAAAAATCTTAACGGGTTACATGTTATAATCAAGGTGTTTATAAAGAGCTTAGAAGACAGGGAAGCAGCTAAATTTGCCTGAGTGAGTTGATCAAAGATTAATATTTAAACTCAGTCTTGAAGGATGAATAAGTTCCTCAATAGAGAATGTAGAGAATCAAAGCTAGTTACAGATGCATGAAAGTAAATTATCATTTTCAAGGAACTGAGAGAAACCTGGACCAAAGAGAGGCAACAGTGAGGGTTGACAGAGATGGAATGCAGGAAGGTGAAAAAAGAAATGTAGTGTGGGAATAAACTGTGAATGAGTTTGGATGATTAGCAGACATTTGGTCCTGTCCAAAACCTCTACTGAGACATTTGGTCCACACCAAAAGGTCCTTGAAATTTGGTCTTATCAAAAATATCCATGGGCACATTGTCCATGCCAAACAGTCCTTGATATTTTGTACTGTCACAAACGTCCACACTTAGAAAATGTCCCTGGGTTCACATAGGCCATAATGTTTATTTATACTTTTGGTTTAAAGGATTAATACATAAAAAACACTATAATGTTTTATTGGTCCAATGATTGTGTTGGGTCAATAATAACCCGTCTTGCCTTGGTAGCCTAGCTGGTAAAGGCACATGGGGTTAAGTAGATGGACTGGAATTCAAATCTTGAAGAAGAGTGGGATTAATATTAACTATGAGTACCAATGATGAGTCCTACAGTTAGAGAAATGCACAGAGGATGACAAGTGGAGGATGGGATCTTGCCATACATGGTGTGTTAATATGTCACTGGGCATTTGGTTGGATGTGGCTGGGTTGCTAAGTAAGAGAGGAGTTTGAAAGGAGGGGCTTGGTTAAGCTACTATGTAAAATGGGTGGTAAACACATAGATGTAAACACTTTACAAAGCATCTTGCTTTTTCTGGAGGAGTGAGAAATGTGTGGCTTTCCTACCACATAGCAGTGGAATGTAAGAGCACCATGAGGAGACACCAGGCAACCAATTAACACCCTTACAACTATCCCATCACTCAGGGTTAATGGGTAATGTTTCCCTTGAACTGATGTCCTATAAAGGCACAATCTTGCTCTGTTGCTATTTGGAGAAGTCTTAGGGAATATGACTCCCACACTTACCTTCCAATCCACATAGACCACCATGCCCTCCTTAGTGCCTACCTATTGGCTGATCCTTCCTATTGGCCAGATGTCAGATCCATAAGACATAAGAAAGGTTTTCCCTACCAGTAAACCAGAGACCATTGGTCAGACAGCTACAAAAGAAATAAATAGATAACCCCTCTTCTGTTCCTTGGCAATATGACATCTTTAATTTAAAATTCTCGGGAAGAATGGCCAAGACGGTGGTGTAGAAGGACCCTAAGCTCACCTCCTCTCACAAGCACACCAAAACCACAACTGCACAACAACCATTGATGAAAAAGTCTGGAACCTACCAGAAAAGATCTTCTATAACTAAAGACATAACGAAGGAACCAGAACAAGACAGGTACGAGGGGGCAGACTTGCGATATAATCAAATCCCATATCACCTGGGTGGGTGACCCACAAACTGGAGAATAATTATATTACAGAGGTTCTGCCACAGGAGTAAGAGTTCTGAGCCCCACGTCAGGCTCCTGAGCCCAGGGGTCAACACCAGGAAGAGAAATCCCCAGAGCATTCGGCTTTGATGACCAGCAAGGCTTGATTGCAGGAGCTCCACAGGATTAGGGGAAATAGAGAATTCAATCTTAAAGGGTGCACAGAAACTCTCACATGTGCCAGGACCAAGGGCAAAAGCACTAATTTGATAGGAGTCTGAGACAGACCTACCTTCTGGTCTTGGAGGGTCTCCTGGGGGAGCGAGGGGGTGGTTGTGGCTCACCCTGGGGACGTAGACACTGGTGGCAAGCCTATCGGGGAGCATTCATCTGTGTGACCTCTCCTGGAAGCTGACATCTTGGCACCAAGACCTGGCCCCACCTAACAGCCCATAGGCTCCAGTGCTGGGATACCTCAGGCCAAACAACCGACAAGGCGGGAACACAGCCCCATCCATTAGCAGAGAGGCTGCTTAAAGTCTTCCTGAGCACACAGCTGCCCGATAAACACACCCCTTGATAAGGCCCTGCTCACCAGAGGGTCAAAACCCAACTCCACCCACCAGTGCACAGGCACCGGTCCCTCCCACGAGAAAGCCTGCACAAGACTCTAGACCAGCAGTCCCCAACCTTTTTGGCACCAAGGACCGGTCTCATGGAAGACAATTTTTTCATGGACCGGGGGTGGGGTATGGTTTCGGAATGATTCAAGTGCATTACATTTATTGTGCACTTTATTTCTATTATTATTACATTGTAATATGTAATGAAATAATTATACAACTCACCATAATGCAGAATCAGTGGGAGCCCTGCGCTTGTTTTCCTGCAACTAGATGGTCCCATCTGGGGGTGATGGGAGACAGTGACACCCGAAGTGTGTTGCTTATGTCCAGTCTACTTCGTAATCTCGTTTTGGTTACTGGCACTGCAGAAAACCCTGCTTCACAAAGACAGGATGTTGGAAATGGAAGCAGGCTTTTCCGTGCTTTTGTGGCAATCTCAGGATATTCCACCTTCACTTTAATCCAGAACATATGGAGATTTGAAGTTGTCTCAAACACACTTTAAGGCCACCGTCATTTGTGATCTCAAGCAGCTGATCCTCTTCTAGCATGGACAAAGTCAATTCACCTGCCTTATTCACAAATGGGTCATGGATCCATTCCTTCCCAGTCTGGGGGTCTTTCGTGGTTGGGAAATAATGCTCAAACTCTTTTCAAAGCTGAGATAGGTGACCATGCACCAGCTGCGAGAAAGGCAGTCCTGGTGCAGTCTCTTTCAAAATCTCTGCTAATGTTTGAAACATGTCAAAAATCCCAATGTTCACTCATCTCCCCCATAATTCCATTTTGGCTTTGAATGCCATCACTTTATCTGTGCTGACTTGAACACAGGTGTCCTTCTCCCCTGAAGTGACAGATTGAGTTCGTTGAGCAGGTTGAATATGTCACACAAGTAAGCAAGTTTTGTGACCCATTCTGTGTCACTGAAATGTGCTGCCAGTGGCGACTGTTTTTCTAAAATAAATTCCTGGAGTGGCTCTCATAACTCAAAAACTCTAGCCAGTGATCTATCTTTAGAAATCCATCTCACTTCTGTGTATAAGAGAAGACGTGTGTGCTCTGTGTCCATCTCCTCACAGAGCTGTGCAAACAGATGTGAGTTAAAGGCATGTACTTTAATGTGGTTGATAATTTTAATCACATCCTGCAAAACGTTCTTAAGGTCAGGTGACATTTTTTGGATAGCCAGCATTTCTCTATGGATGACAGTGCATAGACCCACATTCAGAAGCGACCTCTTTGACCCTAGTAGTGAAACCAGAAAGCCATCCAGTCATGGAAGCTGCTCTGTCTGTGCATATGCCAACACAAAATGATCAATTCAGTTTTCCTGATATGTAATCATTCAAAGGCTTGAATAATTCTGCAGCTGTGGTGTTGGTTGGTAACAAAAGTACACAGAACATATCCCCATGCACATCCTCCTGAAAAACATATCACACAAAAACAAGCATTGTTGCCTTGTTGTCAACACTGGTAGACTCGTCAACCTGGATTGCATACCACGGTGACTCATTAATCCTCTCTAACAATTGTGCCTCAATATCCTCTGTTATTTCATCAGTTTGTCTAGTTGTGGTGCTAGCTGATAGAGGAACATGTGCCACCTTTTGAACTGCAGCCTCTCCTAAGAATTCATGACAAGTGTCCTTAGCAGCAGGCAGGATCAACTATTCACCAACAGTAAAGGGCTTCTTAGCTTTAGCAATGCAGTTAGCCACTAAGAATGATGCTCTCAGTGCAGACACACAGATGATGTGTTGGCCTTCAATAAGTGCTTCTGTTCTTCGTATTCACGTTTTTTTCTTTTGAAAAACTCCAAAGGCTTGTGTTTTAATGCAGGGTGCTTGGTCTCCGTGTGGCGAAGCAGTTTTGAAGGTTTCATGGCTTCTGTGGACAGCTGATTGCCAATATTCTACAAAGTGGGCTTGGAGAATGTGAATCACCTGTTGCAATGAACCTGTAATTTAAGTGGGACTCCTTGCATTTTCTTTTAAATGCAGCTTTCTTTTTGTTGGCAGTCTTAGAGTCTTCTGCCTTAGAGTCTTCTGCTATCTCATCATTGGGTCTTTCCCCCTTTTCAAAGAAGCTTTCCAGCAATGTTTGTTTTTTATTCATTTTGGCTAGGGTTAGCTTGTGGGCTAACCAAAACTGTGACTGAGACAAGTGTGCAGTGCGGGAAAGAGGTGCGGATGGAAGTGGTAAATAAAATAATGGGTGGGCCACGTGCAGACTAAAATAAGTGTCAGATTCTGACTTAAAGCCTGCCACCAGATGCAGCTTAATTGTCACCTGCCACTCACTGATAGGGTTTTGATATGACTCTGCAAGCAATTGACTTATTATGGTCTCTGTGTAGTCAAACTGCTCTGCTAATGATAATCTGTATTTGCAGCCACTCCGCAGTGCTAGCATCACCACACCTCAGCTACACCTCAGATCATCAGGCATTAGATTCTCATAATGGGTATGCAACCTAGATCCCTTGCACACACAGTTCACTGTAGGGTTCACGCTGCTATGAGAATCTAATGTCGCTGCTGATCTGACAGGAAGTGGAGCTCAGGCAGTAATGCAAGCTATGTGGAGCAGGTGTAAATACAGATGAAGCTTTGCTTGCTCGCCTGCCACTCACCTTCTGCTGTGTGGCCCGGTTCCTAACAGGCCAGGGACTGGTACCAGTCTGTGTCCCGGGGGTTGGGGACCCCTGCTCTAGACCAGCCTCACCCACCAGGAGGCAGACACGCACCAGAAGTAAGAAAACTACATTCCCAAAGCCTGCAGATCGAGTCTGCAAACACAGGCCCCATAATACCCTGGGACCAGCTGGCCCCTGTCCCTTGGGTGACAAGAGGGGAGTGCACTGCTGGGATGCATAGGATATCTCCTACAGAGGGCCATTTCTCCAAGGTTGAGAAACGTTAACTAACCTACCACATGCATAAAAATACAAATAGCAATTTACACAAAATGAGGTGACAGAGTAGTGGAAATCACTGCCACTGAGCAGAAAAAAGAATGAAAATAAATCAGGACAGTTTAAGAGACCTCTGAGACAACATTAACCACATTAGTATTTGCAAGGGGTCCCAGAATGAGGAGAGAGAGAGAGAAAGGGCCTGAGAAAATATCTGAAGAGAAACAGCTGAGAATTTCCCTAACCTGGGAAAGGAAACAGTCACTCAAGTCCAGGAAGTGCAGAGTCCCATTCAAGATTAACCCACAGAGGAACACAGCAAGATACACTGTAATCAAAATGACAAAAAATAAAGATAAAGAGAGAACGTTACAAGCAACAACGGAAAAGTAACAAGTAACATACAAGGAAACTCCCATAAAGCTATCAGCTGATTTTTCAGCAGAAACTCTGCAAGCCAGAAGGGAGTGGCACAATATACTTAAAGCAACAAAAGAGAAAAACCTACAACCAAGAATACTCTACCCAGCAAGGCTCTCATTCGGATTTGATGGGGAAATCAAAAGCTTTACACACAAGCAAAAGCTAAAAGAATTCAGCACCACCAAAGCAGCACAAATGCTAAAGGAACTTCTATAGGCAGAAAAGAAAAGGCAACAACTAGAAACAAGAAAATTACAAAATGGAAAAGCTCACTGGTAAAGGCAAACATACCATAAGGATAGGAAAACATCCACACGCAAAACTAAGAAGGTTAAAAGACAAAAGTAGTAAAATCATCTGTATTCACAGTAAACAGTTAAGGGACACACAAAACAGATGTAAAATACAGTATCAAAAACAGTAATTGTGAGGGGAGGAGAGTACAAATGCACGGTATCTAAAATGCATTTTAAATTAAGAGATCAGCAACTTAAAACAAGCACATGTACACATGAACTGCTATATAAAAACCTCATGGTAACCACAAAACAAAAATCAATAATATACATACAAAAAAAAAGAAAAAGGAATCCAAACATAACAGTGAAGTTAGTCATCAAATAACAAAAGAGAATAAAAGAAAGGGGAAAAAGATACAAAAACAAATCCAGAACATTAACAAAATGGCAAGAGGAACATACATATCATTAATTACCTTAAAAGTAAACAGACTAAGGCTGCAACCAAAAGACACAGACTGGGTGAATGGATACAAAAAGAGGACTCTTATATACTGCCCATGAGAGACTCACTTTAGATATAGAAACATCTGCAGACTGAAAGCGAGGGGATGGAAAAAGGTATCCCATGCAAATGAAAATCAAAAGAAAACTGAGTAGTAATACTTATATCAGACAAAATACACTTTAAAATAAAGACTGTCACAAGAGACAAAGAAGGACACTACGTAATGATCAAAAGACCAATCCAAGAAAAAGATATAACAATTGTAAATATATATGCATCCAACATAGAAGAACCTCAATATGTAAAGCAAATTTTAACAGAGGTAAAAGGAGAAATTGATACTAACAAAAATAATAGTGGGGGACATGAACACCCCACTTACGTCAATGGACAGATCATCCAGACAGTATCAATAAGGAAACACAGGCCTTAAATGACACATCAAACCAGATGGACCTAACTGATATTTATAGAGCAGTCCATCTGAAAGCAGCAGAATATACATGAACCGTGCTCTAGGATAGGTCACATGCTGGGTCACAAAGCAAGCCTCAGTAAATTTAAGAAAAGTGAAATCACATCAACCATCTTTTCTGACCACAATATTATGAGGCTAGAGATCAACTACAGGAAAAAAAAACTGCAAAAAACACAAACACATGGGGCTTCCCTGGTGGCGCAGTGGTTGAGAGTCTGCCTGCCAATGCAGGGGACACGGGTTCCAGCCCTGGTCTGGGAAGATCCCACATGCTGCGGAGCAACTGGGCCCGTGAGCCACAACTGCTGAGCCTGCGTGTCTGGAGCCTGTGCTCCGCAACAAAAGAGGCCGCAATAGTGAGAGGCCCGCACACTGCGATGAAGAGTGGCCCCCACTTGCCGCAACTAGAGAAAGCCCTCATGCAGAAACTAAGACCCAACACAGCCATAAAATAAATAAATACATAAATAAATTTTTTAAAAAAAGAATCAATTTGGCTGGCAGAATTTTAGAAGAACAAACAAACACATGGAGGCTAAACAATATGCTACTAAACAACCAATGGATCACTGAAGAAATCAAAGAAGAAATAAAAAAATTCTTAGAGAAAAATGAAAATGAAAACATGACAATCCAAAACCTATGGGACACAGCAAAAGCAGTTCTAAGAAGGAATTTTATAGCAATACAAGCTTACCTCAGGAAACAAGAAAAATCTCAAATAAACAACCTAACCTTACACCTGAAGCAACTAGAGAAAGAAGAACAAACAAAACCCTAAGTTAGTAGCAGGAAAGAAATCATAAAGATCAGAGCAGAAATAAATGGAATAGAGACAAAGAAACAACAGAAAAGATCAATGAAACTAAAAGCTGGTTCTTTGAAAAGATAAATAAAACTGATAAACCGTTAGCCAAACTCATCAAGAAAAAAGGGAGAGGGCTCAAATCAATAAAATTAGAAATGGAAAAGAAAAAGTTACAATGGGCACCACAGAAATACGAAGGATCATGAGAGACTACTACAAGCAGCTATATGCCAATAAAATGGGCAACCTAGAAGAAATGAGCAAATTCTTAGAAAAGTACAATCTCCTAAGACTGAACCAGGAATACACACAAAAAAAGGAACAGACCAATCACAAGTACTGAAATTAGAACTGTGATTAAGAAACTTCCAACAAACAAAAGTCCAGGACCAGATGGCTTCACAGGCAAGTTCTATCAAACATTTAGAGAAGACTTAACACCTATCCTTCTGAAACTCTTCCAAAAAATTGCAGAGGAAGGAGCATTCCCAAACTCATTCTATGATGCCACCATCACCCTGATACCAAAGCCAGACAAAGATATCACACACACACTTAAAAAAATACAGGCCAATATCAATGATGAACATAGATGTAAAAATCCTCAACAAAATACTAGCAAACCAACTCCAACAATACATTAAAAGGATGATACACCATGACCAAGTGGGATTTATTCCATGGATGCAAGGATTTTTCAATATCTGCAAATCAATCAATGTGATATACCACATTAACAAAACTATATGATCATCTCCATAAATGCATAAAAGGGTTTTGATAAAATTCAATGTCCGTTTATGATAAAAACTCTTCAGAACGTGGGCATGGCAGGAACATACCTCAACATGAGAAGGGCCATATGACAAACCTACAGGTAACATCATATCCAACAGTGAAAAAGTAAAAAGATTTCTTCTAAGATCAGGAATAAGACAAGGATGTCCACTCTGGCCATTTTTACTCAACTTAGTTTTGGAAGTCCTAGCCACAGCAATTAGAAAAGAAAAAGGAATAAAAGGAATCCAAATTGAAAAGGAAGAAGTAAAACTGTCACTGTTTGCAGATGACATGATGATAGACATAGAAAATCTTAAAGACGTTTACAGAAATCTACTAGAGTTCACCTATGAATTCTGTAAAGTTGCAGGATACAAAATTACTATATAGAAATCTGCTACATTTCTATACACTAACAACAAAATATCAGAAAGAGAAATTAAGGAAACAGTTCCATTTACCGTCACATCAAAAGGAATAAAATACTTACGACTAAACCTTCCTAAGGAGGCAAAAAACCTGTATTCTGAAAAACTGTGGAAAGAAATTGAAGATGACACAAACAGATGGAAAGATATACCATGTTCTTGGATTGGAAGAATCAATATTGTTAAAATGACCATACTATCCAAGGCAATTCACATATTCAATGCAATCCCTATCAAATTACCAATGGCATTTGTTTACAGACTAGAACAAAACTTTTAAAAATTGTACAGAAGCACAAAATACTATGAATAGCCATAACAATCTTGAGAAAGAAGAACAGAGCTGGAGAAATCATGCTCCCTGACTTCAGACTATATTACAAAGCAACAGCAATCAAAACAGTATGGTACTGCCACAAAAACAGAAATATAGATCAATGGAACAGGATAGAAAGCCCAGAAATAAACCCACCCACCTATGGTCAATTAATCTACAACAAAGGAGGCAAGACTATACAATGGAGGAAAGACAGTCTCTTCAATAAATGGTGCTGGGAAAACTGGACAGTTACACGTCAAAGAATGAAATTAGAACATTCTTTAACACCATACACAAAAATAAACTCAAAATGGATTAAAGACCTAAATGTAAGACTGGATACTATAAAACTCTTAGAGGAAAACATAGGCAGAACACTCCTGGACATAAATCGCAGCAATATCTTTTCTGAGCCATCTGCTAGAGTAATGGAAAGAAAAACTAAAATAAAACAAATGGGAAACTAATTAAACTCAAAATCTTTTGTACAGCAAAGGAAACCATAAACAAAATGAAGAGACAACACACAGAATGGGAGAAAATATTTGCTAACGATGTGACCAACAAGGAATTAACTTCTAAAATATACAGTTTATACAACTTAAAAAAATGGGCAGAAGACCTAAATAGACATTTCTCAAAAGAAGACACACAGATGGCCAAAAGGCACATGAAAGGATGCTCAATATTGCTAATTATTAGAGAAATGCATATCAAAACTACAATGAGATATCACCTCACGCTGTTCAGAATAGCTATGATTAAAAAAGTCTACGACAGTAAATGCTGGAGAGGGTATGGAGAAAACGGAACCCTCCTATACTGTTGGTGGGAAAATAAACTGGTGCAGCCACTATGGACAACAGTATGGAGGTTCCTTAAAAAACTAAAAATAGAGTTACCATATGATCCAGCAATCTCACTCCTGGGCATATATCTGGAGAAAACTCTAATTAAAAACAATACACAGACCCCAGTGTTCATAGCAGCACTATTTACAATAGCCAAGACATGGAAGCAACCTAAATGTCCACTGACAGAGGAATGGATAAAGAAGATGTGGTATATATATACAATGGAATATTACTCAGCCATAAAAAAGAATGAAATAATGTCATTTGCAGCAACATGGCTGGACCTAGAGATTACCATATAAACTGAACTGAGACACACAAATAATGATATAACTTATATGTGGAATCTAAAAAAAATGATACAAATGAACTTATTTACAAAACAGAAACAGACTCACAGATACAGAAAACAAAGTAATGATTACCATAGGGGATAGTCGTGGGGGAGAGACAAATTAGGAGTTTGGGATTAACATGTACACACTGCTATATATAAAATAATCAAGAAGAACCTACTGTATAGCACCAAAATCAATATTCTATATCTTCTAATAACCTATAGTGGAAAAGAATCTGAAAAATAATAGATATATATATAACTGAATCACTTCGCTTTACACCTGAAACTAACACAACATTGTAAATTAACTATAGTTCTTTTTTTTAAAAAAGGTTAAAAAAAAAAAAAACGAACTTCCCGGAAGGAAAAAATATAGGAAATTCTCACTTATATGTGGGTTTTTTTTTTCAGTAAGTACGTTCTACAGTTTCACACCATCCACAGATGCCAAACCATGGATATTGAGGGCCAAATGTAGAGTTATAATTGGATTTCGGATTGTGTGGGGGTTGGTGCCCCTAACCTCCATATCGTTCCAGGGTCAACTGTAAATAGAATTAAAAACAGATATTGACCTCCAAATCCAACTTTACTGCATGGAATTAAGTTCCAGAGGAGCATAAAGTAACCAGATGTGGAGAATGATTTCTTATGTACGATTCTGGTGCTCGAGGTGAATAATGATTTCTTACTTACACAACATATGACAATATTCGATATTTAAGGGCCAATACCACATTATTTAGTGATGGCACCTTCAAGACAGCATCAACACAGTTCACTGAGTTATTTACTATGCACAGTGTACTGCTGTATTATACTATACCAGTGATATAAGTACTAACAGTGAAAAGGTGAGAAGACACAGATCGATCTACCTATCTATCTATCTTTCTACCTAGCTACCTATCAGACAATCTATGTGCATTTTTGTGGAAAAGATCGCAACGTTAGAAGATGGTGGAGTAGAAGGAGATGTTCTCACTCCCTCTAACAAGAACACCAGAATCACAACTAACTGCTGAACAGTCATCGACAGGAAAACACTGGAACTCACCAAAAAAGATACCCCAAATCCAAAGACAAAGGAGAGGCCACAATGAGACAGTAGGAGGGGCACAATCACAATAAAATAAAATCCCATAAGTGCTGGGTGGGTGACTCACAAACCGGAGAACACTTATACCACAGAAGTCCACCCACTGGAGTGAAGGTTCTGAGCTGCACGTCAGGCTTCCAAATCTGGGGGTCCAGCAACGGGAGGAGGAATTTCTAGAGAATCAGACTTTGAAGTCTAGTGGGACTTGATTGCAGGACTTCGACAGGACTGGGGGAAACAGAGACTCCACTCTTGGAGGGCACACACACAGTAGTGTGCTCATCGGGACCCAGGGGAAGGAGCAGTGACCCCATAGGAGACTGAACCAGACCTACCTGCTACTGTTGGAGGGTATCCTGCAGAGGCGGAAGTGGCTGTGGCTCACGGTGGGGACAAGGACACTGGCAGCAGAAGTTCTGGGAAGTACTCCTTGGTGTGAGCCTTCCCAGACTCTGCCATTAACAGCACCAAAGAGCGCAGGTAGGCACCAGTGTTGGGTCGCCTCAGACCAAACAACCAACAAGGAGGAAACCCAGCCCCACCCATCAGCAGACAAGTGGATTAAAGTTTTACTGAGCTCTGCCCACCAGAGCAACAGCCAGCTCTACCTAACACCAGTCCCTCCCATCAGGAAACTTACACAAGCCTCTTCGATAGCCTCATCCACCAGAGGGCAGACAGCAGAAGCAAGAAGAACTACAATCCTGCAGCCTGTGGAACAAAAACCAGATTCAAAGAAAGATAGACAAGATGAAAAGGCAGAGTGCTATGTACAAGATGAAGGAACAAGATAAAACCCCAGAAAAACAACTAAATGGAGATAGGCAACCTTCCAGAAAAAGAATTCAGAATAATGATAGTGAAGATGATCCAGTACCTCGGAAAAACAATGGAGGCAAAGATCGAGAAGATGCAAGAACTGTTTAACAAAGACCTAGAAAAATTAAAGAACAAACAAACAGAGATGAACAATACAATAACTGAAATGAAAACTACACTAGAAGGAATCAATAGCAGAATAACTGAGGCAGAAGAACGAATAAGTGACCTAGAAGACAGAATGGTGGAATTCACTGCTGTGGAACAAAATAAAGAAAAAGGAATGAAAAGAAATGAAGACAGCCTAAGAGACCTCTGGGACAACATTAAACTCAACAACATTCGCATAATAGGGGCCCCAGAAGAAGAGAGAGAGAAAGGACCAGAGAAAATATTTGAAGAGATTATAGTCAAAAACTTCCCTAACATGGGAAAGGAAATAGCCACCCAAGTCCAGGAAGCACAGGGAGTCCCATACAGGATAAACCCAAGGAGAAACACACCGAGACACATAGTAATCAAATTGGCAAAAATTAAAGACAAAGAAAAATTACTGAAAGCAGTAAGGGAAAAACAAGAAATAACATACAAGGGAACTCCCATAAGGTTAACAGCTAATGTCTCAGCAGAAACTCTACAAGCCAGAAGGGAGTGGCATGATATACTTAAAGTGATGAAAGGGAAGAACCTACAACCAAGATTACTCTCTACCTGGCAAGGATCTCATTCAGATTCGATGGAGAAATCAAAAGCTTCACAGACAAGCAAAAGCTAAGAAAATTCAGCACCACCAAACCAGCTCTACAACAAATGCTCAAGGAACTTCTCTAAGTGGGAAACACAAGAGAAGAAAAGGACCTACAAAAACACACCCAAAACAATTAAGAAAATGGTCATAGGAACATACATATCAATAATTACCTTAAACGTGAATGGATTAAATGCTCCAACCAAAAGACACAGGCTTGCTGAATGGATACAAAAACAAGACCCATATATATGCTGTCTTCAAGAGACCCACTTCAGACCTAGGGACACATTCAGACTGAAAGTGACGGGATGGAAAGAGATATTCCATGCAAATGGAAATCAAAAGAAAGTGGTAGTAGCAATACTCGTATCAAAGAGACTTTAAAATAAAGAATGTTACAAGAGAAAAGAAAGGACACTACATAATGATCAAGGTATCAATCCAAGAAGAAGATAAAACAATTATAAATATATATGCACCCAACATAGGAGCACCTCAATACATAAGGCAACGGCTAACAGCTATAAAAGAGGAAATCGACAGTAACACAATAATAGTGGGGGATTTTAACACCTCACTTACACCAATGGACAGATCATCCAAACAGCAAATTAATAAGGAAACACAAGCATTAAATGACACAATAGACCAGATAGATTTAATTGATATTTACAGGACATTGCATCCAAAAACAGCAGATTACACTTCTCAAGTGCGCACGAAACATTCTCCAGGATAGATCACATCTTGGGTCACAAATCAAGCCTCAGTAAATTTAAGAAAATTGAAATCATATCAAGCATCTTTTCTGACCACAACGCTATGAGATTAGAAGTCAATTACAGGGAAAAAACCGTAAAAAGCACAAACACATGGAGGCTAAACAATACGTTACTAAATAACCAAGACATCACTGAAAAAATCAAAGAGGAAATCAAAAAATACCTAGAGACAAATGACAATGAAAACATGACGATCCAAAACCTATGGGATGCAGCAAAAGCAGTTCTAAGAGGGAAGTTTATAGCTATACAAGCTTACCTCAAGAAACAAGAAAAATCTCAAATAAACATTCTAACGTTACACGTAAAGGAACTAGAGAAAGAAGAACCAACAAAACCCAAAGTTAGCAGAAGGAAAAAACATAAAGATCAGAGCAGAAATAAATGAAATAGAAACAAAGAAAACAATAGCAATGATCAATAAAACTAAAAGCTGGTTCTTTGAGAAGATAAACAAAATTGATAAACGATTAGCCAGACTCATCAAGAAAAAGACGGAGAGAACTCAAATCAATAAAATTAGAAATGCAAAAGGAGAAATCACAACCAACACTGCAGAAGTACAAAGGATTATAAGAGATTACTACAAACAACTATATGCCAATAAAATGGACAATCTGGAAGAGATGGACAAATTCTTAGAAAGGTATAACCTTCCAAGACTGAACCAGGAAGAAAGAGAAAATATGAACAGACCAATCACAAGTAATGAAATTGAAACTGTGATTAAAAATCTTCCAACAGGGTTTCCCTGGTGGCGCAGTGGTTGAGAATCTGCCTACCAATACAGGGGAAACGGGTTCGAGCCCTGGTCTGGGAAGATCCCATATGCTGTGGAGCAACTGGGCCCGTGAGCCACAGTTACTGAGCCTGCGCGTCTGGAGCCTGTGCTCCGCAACAAGAGAGGCCACGATTGTGAGAGGCCCACGCACCATGATGAAGAGTGGCCCCCGCCTGCCACAACTAGAGAAAGCCCTCGCACAGAAACGAAGACCCAACACAGCCATAAATTAATCAATTAATTAATTTAAAAAAAATCTTCCAACATACAGAAGTCCAGGACCAGATGGCTTAACAGGTGAATTCTATCAAATATTTAGAGGACAGCTAACACCCATCATTCTCAAACTCTTCCAAAAAATTGCAGAGGAAGAAACACTCCCAAACTCATTCTATGAGGCCACCATCACCCTGATACCAAAACCAGACAAAGATACTACGAAAAAAGGAAACTACAGGCCAATATCACTGATGAATACAGATACAAAAATCCTCAACAAAATACTAGCAAACAGAATCCAACAACACATTAAAAGGATCATACACCATGATCAAGTGGGATTTATCCCAGGGATGCAAGGCTTCTTCAATATATGCAAATCAATCAATGTGATATACCATATCAACAAATTGAAGAATAAAAAACATGATCATCTCAATAGGTGCAGAAAAAGCTTTTGACAAAATTCAACACCCATTTATGATAAAAACTCTCCAGAAAGTGGGCATAGAGGGAACCAACCTCAACATAATAAAGGCCATATACGACAAACCCACAGCAAATATCAGTCTCAATGGTGAAAAACTGAAAGCATTTCCTCTAAAATCAGGAACAAGACAAGGATGTCCACTCCCGCCACTATTATTCAACATAGTTGGGGAAGTCTTAGCCATGGCAATCACAGAAGAAAAAGAAATAAAAGGAATACAAATTGGAAAAGAAGAAGTGAAACTGTCACTGTTTGCAGATGACATGATACTATACATAGAGAACCTAAAGATGCCACCAGAAAACTACTAGAGCTGATCAATGAATGTGGTAAAGTTGCAGGATACAAAATTAATGCACAGAAATCTCTTGCATTCCTATACACTAATGATGAAAAATGTGAAAGAGAAATTAAGGAAACACTCCCATTTACCACTGCAACAAAAAGAATAAAATACCTAGGAATAAACCTACCTAGGGAGACAAAAGACCTATAAGCAGAAAACTATAAGACACTGATGAAAGAAATTAAAGATGATACCAACAGATGGGAGAGATATTCTATGTTCTTGGATTGGAAGAATCAATATTGTAAAAATGACTATACTACCCCAAGCAATCTACAGATTTAATGCAACCCCTATCAAATTACCAATGGCATTTTTTACAGAACTAGAACAAAAAATCTTAAAATTTGTATGGAGACACAAAAGACCCCGAATATCCAAAGCAGTCTTGAGGGAAAAAAACAGAGCTGGAGGAATCAGACTCCCTGACTTCTGACTGTACTACAAAGCTACCATAATCAAGACAATATGGTACTGGCACAAAAACAGAAATATAGATCAATGGAACAGGATAGAAAGCCCAGAGATAAACCCACACACCTATGGTCAAGTAATCTATGACAGAGGAGGCAAGGATATACAATGGAGAAAAGACAGTCTCTTCAATAAGTGGTGCTGGGAAAACTGGACAGCTACATGTAAAAGAATGAAATTGGAACACTCCCTAACACCATACACAAAAATAAACTCAAAATGGATTAGAGACCTAAATATAAGACCAGACACTGTAAAACTCTTAGAGCAAAACACAGGAAGAACACCGTTTGACATAAATCACAGGAAGATCTTTTTGATCCACCTCCTAGAGTAATGGAAATAAAAAGAAAAATAAACAAATGGGACCTAATGAAACTTCAAAGCTTTTGCAAAGCAAAGCAAACTACAAACAAGACGAGAAGACAACCCTCAGAATGGGAAAAAATATTTGCAAACGAATCAACGGACAAAGGATTAATCTCCAAAATAGATAAACAGCTCATGCAGCTCAATATTAAAAAAACAAACAACCCAATCCAAAAATGGGCAGAAGATCTAAATGGACATTTCTCTAAAGAAGATATACAGATGTTCAAGAAGCACATGAAAAGCTGCTCAGCATCACTAATTATTAGAGAAGTGCAAATCAAAACTACAATGAGGTATCACCTCACACCAGTTAGAATGGGCATCATCAGAAAGTCTACAAACAACAAATGCTGGAGAGGGTGTGGAGAAAAGGGAACCCTCTTGCACTGTTGTTGGGAATGTAAATTGATACAGCCAGTGCGGAGAAAAGTATGGAGGTTCCTTAAAAAACTAAAAATAGAATTACCATATGATCCATCAATCTCAGTACTGGGCATATACCCAGAGAAAACCAGAATTCAAAAAGACACATGCACACCAATGTTCACTGCAGCACTGTTTACAATAGCCAGGTCATGGAAGCAACCTAAATGCCCATCGACAGACGAATGGATAAAGAAGATGTGGTACATATACACAATGGAATATTACTCAGCCATAAAAAGGAACGATATTGGGTCATTTGTGGAGACGTGGATGGATCTAGAGACTGTTCTACAGAGTGATGTAAGTCAGAAAGAGAAAAACAAATATCGTATATTAATGCATATATGTGGAACCTGGAAAAATGGTACAGATGAACCAGTTTTCAGGGCAGAAATTGAGACACAGATGCACAGAACTAACGTATGGACACCAAGGGGGGATAGTGGCGGTGGGGGTGGTGGTGGTGTGATGAAGTGGGAGATTGGGAGTGATATATATATATATATATATATATATATACTAATATGTATAAAATGGATAACTAATAAGAACCTGTTGTATAAAAATATAAATAAAATAGATTTCAAAAATTCAAAAAAAAAAAGAAAAATGGAGCTGGAGGATATAAAGGCTCCTGGGTCTAAATGGAGCTGGAGGGTCTAAAGGCTCCTGGACTTCAGACTACTTCAGACTATACTACAAAGCTACAGTAATCAAGACAGTATGGTAGTGGCCCCCCCCCAAAAAAAAGAAATCTCAACGTTAATCATTCATCATGCATGATGGATTTTGAGACGGTAAATATGAATGTAATTCGACTATTTCTATCCAATGCACAAGTAAAGGGATGTTTGTTTCACTTTTCATAATTAGCGTGGCCAAAAAATATCTTCTTTGGGTCTAACAAGATGAATATATGACAATTGAAATTAATACCTGTAAGTGTGTATCCATGTTGTTTGGGCTTCTGTTTGTGCCTGTGCAAGATGTAAGTGAAACTGCTGAGTACGTTATGGAGAAGACAGAAGAAAATTTAGATGACCTAATGGATTATGTTTAGAAAGTGTATGTCCATGGAAGGTTTTGTAGAGGCAAAATAAGACCAGAAGCGCCAAGATTTCTAACAGAAACTTGGAATGTTTATACATTCATACTGAACAGCAATCAAAGGATGAACAATGCAGTGAAAGGCTGACAAAGCAAATTTCACAAGCTGATGGTAGAGGATCATCCTTCAATTTGGAGATTTATTGAAGTGTTAAAAGACAAACAGCAAAGTAATAAACAAGTTATCACTGAAGTTCTTGGTGGTCACACTCAAATATGGCCAGCAACTTCACGATGATACTGACAAAATCAAATTTGTATCAATGAAATTGTTAACAGACTTAATGAATATAAAGCCAATAATCAAGTTGATATATACTTGAGAGTAATTGTTCATCAACTTAAGAGCAACTCTGCCAAACTTCATGACGAGGAAGAACAAGAATAAATGTGAAATCCAAAATTCATCATGAATCATAATAAAATAACATAAATACAATTTTAATGAAGTTAAGTGTTTGTATTATATAAGAAATCATGGACCAAATGTCTCAATGGACATTTGGTCAGCACCAATTTCAAGGACCTTCTGATGAAGTTAAATGTTTGTATTATTTAATGAATTGTGGACCAAAAGTCTCAATGTATGTTTTGGACAGGACCAAATATCTAGGACCTTTTGGTGTAGACCAAGTGTCTCAATGAATATTTTGGACCGGACCAAATGTCCTGCTAGGGTCTGGACATTATCCTTCATAAATGGGGATTCATAGGTTTTTAGGTAAGAGACTATGGTGACCAGGTATGTTTTAGATGTAAGTCAAGAATAAGATAATAAGGGCTTGAACTAGAGCCTCGAACAGTGGGAATAGAAGAAAAGAGACAGTTTAAAGATAGAAGGAATCAAATTTAATAACCAATTGTATAAGAGTGTGATAACCAATAATACATGGGTAACGAAGGAAATGGAGTCATGAAAGATTCCCATGTCTCTACCTTTGGCAACTGGCTATATGATACTATAAATTTAGATAGAAAATTCAGGAAAAGGAATAAGAACTTCAACACCAGGGTTGGTTGGCTTAGAAAACTTTAGAATTGTAGGTGGATTCAATGTCACTATGAAAAGAACGATTTTTTCACAAAATGAATGCAGAAACCTGTCTTGAAGTGTGGCTACCTTTGACAAATGAATATATTTAACTTAAGGGGAAAAATGTGTTGTTTACTTGATGTTACAGAAGCAATTCATTTTTATTTTATGTGTTTGGAAAAAAAAGAAATCTTTGTAAACCTTTGTAAAATTTTGATATGTTTTCTTCCAATTTTTTTCATGGTTATGATCAAATTATCTGTAAACATACATGTGTAGCCTGCTTTTTCATTTAACATTATGACATAACATTTTAAATAATTATCTTAAACAAATATACTCTTAGAATTAAGGTAAAATAAGAAAGGGTAACTGTCAGCTAGAAAGCCCAGCCACTAAAGACCATGACTTTGAAAGCCACTGACCATGCTATTAATCTTTAAATAAAAGGAAAAAAATATTTACTAATTGAATAACAAAAGGAGAGGAAGAGACATGTCAGTAGCACTTATCCATCTAAATCTTACTTTTTGTGGATGAGGCACTAAACACGTAGAAGAAACCAAGTCTCAGGTGAACTAACTAACTTGCAGAAGACTACACAGATAAACAATCAGTGGAGCCAGGATTCAAATCTTAATCTACTGGGACTTCTGGTTCTCTTTCCAGTATGCTATGCTGCCTCCCCTCAATTACAGGCCATGCAGAATAACAAGTTTTCTGAAATGGTCGAGAGCATACATTTGGAATGCAAGGCGATTATTTAGGGCAGTGAGTCTCAATTCTAGTGCTGGTGAAGAAGAACCAGGTAGAGTGGCAAACTAGATAATTCCTCTGTGCCTTTTCAGTTCTAACATGCTGTGACTCTGCACTCTTCAGCAGAGTTGCTAAACTCTTTTCTTTCAGCCCCCAATACAATCAATTTTCCTTCACAGATTTTTGGTGCCTATCACCCAGTACCCACTGGTCTAAAGTCTCTTCTCAGAGGCATGAACATGATTCCCATATCAATTATTGGTGGAGAGTGTGTACAAGAGCCCACAGGCAAAACTTGGCCCACTGTGTCACTTATAACTGTTATTCTTCTCAATAGTAATTATTATTTTCTCATTATATTAATTTTTGAATGCCTTTCACCTCTGATTTCCTTTAAAAATTATTTGCATTGGCTATTTTATTTCTTATTTTAGTACTTCATTTTGCTTTAAATAAGGGGGATAATTTGAAAATCAATAAGGCAACAAACTGCTCTTTGTCAATTACCTAATTTCTATATAAGATAGGCATTGCCCACTTTTTAAAATTCAGATAATGAGCAGTACAAAGAGAACACTGTCTAATGTAATTGTTCAAAACCTGGGCTGCACATTATTAGAACAATATAGAAAGCTTTTTTAAAATGTTAATGACTAAGCCCATGCCAGATAAATTAAACAGGATTCTCTGTGGGGGGTGGGAGTGGGGAGATGTGGGGTAGGCAGAACAGAGGTATTATTTTAAAATCTCCCCAACAAAATTTATTTAAGCCAAGGACAGTATAGTCATCAGAGAACAAAAAACTTTGGAAGCTACCAGCGTTCCGTGGACTTTTCCAGGGAAAACAAACGAGAACTGAAGATTAACCCATAACATTTATTAACATCACATTCATAAAACTTGTGATATATACTGTCTGCAAAGATGGGCCTAATAACTCCTCCCATATCTGTATGCATGTTCCTTCTCAATGTGATTTTGTTGCTCCTCTCATCAAAAGGAAAAATTCATTTCTCCACCCATGAATCTGCTCTAACCTCATAATCTGTTCTCAGCAACAGTATGTAGTAGAAGTGATGTTCTGTGACTTCCAAGCCTAGGCTTCAAGCAGTCTTCAGCTTCCATACTAGTTGTCTTGGAGGGCAATGCTATCATGTGAAGATCCTTAATGGTAAAAGACCACATGAAAAAAGAGGACAAACTGAGACCAGCATCAACCTCCTGATGTGTGATTGAGGCCATCTTGAACCTTCCAGGCCCAACTGAGTGCCAGATGATATGGGCAAAACCAGCAGAAGAACTGACCAGCTGATCCTAGCACAATGTGCTAACCAACAGAATGGGGAACAAATAAAATAGATTTTTTTTTTAAAGCCAGTAAGTTTTGTGGCAGCGTTATAGTGAAAAATAACTAATATAATAGTCTTGATGATTGTGGTAAATATTAAGGACAAAGTAAATTCTTCCCTAGTTTGCCTAAAATAATATTTACGTGCTTGAAATACTTGTTCATGTATTTTTTATAAACAAGGAATAAAATCCAGAAGTACAATTTAGTAAACATAGTCCTGTTTTCTCTGATAATAATTCAGTAATACATATTTAACTTAGAACTTGGAATACATGATCAAAACATAAGAGAAGATCTTTTATACTTATACAATAAGCTACTGTAAAAATAATTTTATATCATCATTTCATGCACATTCTACATTTAAAAATGTGTGGATTTCTCACTTTCTATATGAAAAAGCTCATAAGTCTCAAAGCTTTAAAAAGTCACCCTAACACAAAGTATATACTTTTTGGATGAATCCATGAAATTACTAAAAATTATATAAAGTTTTTGGTACACACTGCTTTTTCACAAAAATTTACTAACTGGCTCTTACATTAATCTATTCATTTAATAACTATTTATTGAGTGTCTATATACAAACCACTATGTCAATGTTATCCAAAAAAGACTCAAAGTTGTCTGCTTCAATCATTTTTCACTGGCTTTCAGGAACATACAGTAGAGGAAGTAAGACAAATTTGGAGAGTTATAGCCAAAGGAATAATAACTTCTGGCTAAATAAGTATGAAAGACTCCAATGAAAAAGATGTTCTCTTAATTGTGACTTAAGTGATGATCATCATTTTAAAAGGACGCTCTAGGTTCAGAAGTAAAACCACAAAATAAAGCTAAGAGGTGAAAAATGTTCAAGAGTACAGTATGCAGTCCAACCTGACTGGAACACAGTATATATGTACAGAAACACTGGGATACAACTAACACTAGATCAGCAAAGGCATGAATTGGCAACCTAGATATTAATTATTCAGTAGGCAAATATCGTCAAAGAGGTTTGGGAAGATAATAGTAAAAGGAACAAATGGAGCTACAGAAACAGTAATATACATGAAAAAGTAAAGAAGGATTGCTGGGAGGCTACTGCAAAGTCCAAATGAGAAGAATATTACCTTTTGCTGTAATAAACAATCCTGGGAATAACAAGAGAAATAAGTAGGATTAGGAAGGTACATGGGTAGAAGCAAAATCATAAGAAAGTCTTTATATGATAGGAAGTCTTTCCATAGGTACTGGAGTGATGATGCTGTGCACAACTCCTCAGTTGCACCAGCAATCAAAAAAATAACTACTTGTAAGTAAGATGTCAAGCCCTGGTGACTTTTTTTCCTCCTTACTGTTCAGGATCAGTATGACTTATTCAGCTTATCACCAAGAACTGCCCAAAGGCTATACACATAGTCTTCAGATACGTCCTCTGTTCCTTGTGAGTTCTCACCACTGGTCACTAAAATTTTCTTGGGGATAGTGCAACCCTGTTGAATTCTCCTAGGGCCTTCTGGTGCTCCCTTGCCACAAAAAGTTCCTAAGATGGACCACCTGTGCCCTGGTGCTTGAATCTATGGTCTCAGACTTCATGACACACCATCTAGGAGGAATATCCAAACCATAAGAATCTTTAAAAATACTGATGCTTTAAATTGATCCATCAAGATTATTTCTGCACACCACTACAGACTTCTATTGTCTCACTTGAGAATCTCTGCTAAATTATCCAAACAGCCCTATAATTGCTAAAATCTAACATGCTAAGATATTTTAGACAGTCACATTTGCAGAATTTTTCATTTTTTAGGCTTCTTGACTGTTTCATGCCTCAAAACTTATGATACAATAATGTAATGATAATAACAACAATATCTACCAATTATTGGGTGTTTATTATGTAAAATGCATGTGTTCAACATTTTGCAAACATTTCTTAATTTACTCTTACAACACCTTATAAGGAATATATTTTAAACTTCATTTTTTTTTTTTTTAAGATGAGGAAACCAAGGCCCAGAGAGGGTAAATAATTCACCTAAGTGATTATTTAGCCAGTACCATACAGAGTCTGCTTATAAGTCCTTGGTTTTAAACAACTTACTGTATGACTTCCTATCATATATATGGGCTCATCAGCAAAACAGAATCATGAGATTAAAAAAAAAAAAATGCAGTGGATGGAACACAGCTTCTTAAGCCTCAAGGCCTGGGTTTGAGTCCCGGCTCCAACACCTACTAGCTGGGTGATCCTGGACAAGGTATGTACCGTTCATTTATAAATAGAAATAATAAGGTGACTACCTCATAAAGTTGCCATGAAGATTAAGTGACTAGTACAGTATACTTAAAGGGACTAGAGCAGGACTTGGCACATAGCAAGTGCTAGGGAAGTGTTTATTGTTTTTGTTGTTGCTGCTGTTTATCATTATCATTATTATCATTCTTTGACTCCAAAGTAAGACTACTACCTTTGAAATCAATCCTTTAAATGTGACATATTACCATTTACTAGTTTCTTTCATCAATATTGATCTTTTGACTTTTGAAAGATGTAGTCTAGTAACATCATGAAGAAAATGGTCTCCTAAGCTTTAACTCCAGTTAACTTTAGAATAAGCATCTAAGAGTTAACAAGTTAGGCTGCATATTGGAATTTACTAGGAAGCTTTTAAAACTTGTGTGGGGCCTGCCCTAGACTTATGACACTAGAATCTCTAGGGGAATTGTATAAAGCTCCCCTGCTTATTCTGATGTAGCTGGTCCACAGATGAGCATTTGAGAACCACAGCAATACATAACTGGCATAAAGAAAACCAATCCAGAGAAATTAAAATCTCCATCTCTTCCCTAAACATGTTCCTGAGATCAAGTTCTATCAAAAGGCTAGAAATATAAACCTCTGTGCTTTGGGACCCTTGTGAAGGGGAATCCATTATATTTTCAATACTTATTACTGCCTAATGGAAATGAAACTTTTGGCACTCAGTATGATAACAATCACCTACATGTGTACAAAGATTTTTGACTTCTCAAGTATGCAGCCCTGAACGTTGATAAAATCCAAATGTTATTAAAAGCAAACTGTCCTAAAACAGAGAATAGTTGCTTCAGAATAAAGGGATGTGTTCCCATAGTTTCAAGTGTGCTGAAATGAGCACTACCTTGGCTCACACATAACAATACTGGCTGCAAAGGCTTTTGCTCTCTTGGATAAGCTGGGAAATTGTTTTCTTTTCTTTCCTCTTTAGATTCAACCTCAATAGTAAACAAGTTCATCTATTCTACTTTAGAATATGGCACTGTGTGAAAGTCAGGAACTGCACAGAATGTTACAGACCCTGCTGGAAGAGCAGAATTCAGCAATTCACTTCTGAAGAGGCAGAAACTCTTTAACATATCACAACATACATTATTACCCAAACTATTACTAATTAGTTTAAAGGCTAACTCAAAGGTGTAGCTTCAATAGTTAGCATAATGATTAGGGACCTAGATAACTGAGTTCCCTGAAAGAGAACTTACTGTTCCTTATCAAACTCAGTAAGTCTGTGGTACATATTTCTCATTTAATTTACACCATATGGGGAGACCTTCAAGATGGTGGAGGAGTAAGACGAGGAGATAACCTTCCTCCCCCAAAATACATCAGAAATACATCTACATGTGGAACAACTCCTACAGAACACCTACTGAACGCTGGCAGAAGACCTCAGACTTCCCAAAAGATATATATATATTTTTCCCTTTTTCTCTTTTTATGAGTGTGTATGTGTATGCTTCTTTGTTCGATTTTGTCTGTACAGCTCTGCTTTCACCATTTGTCCTAGGGTTCTGTCCGTCCGTTTTTTGTTTGTTTGTTTGTTTTTTGGATAGTTTTTAGCTCTTGTTATCATTGGTGGATTTGTTTTTTGGTTTGGTTGCTCTCTTCTTTCTTTCTTTTTATTTTTATTACTTTTTAATTTTTTTATTTTTAATAATTTTTTTATTCTTTATTTTAATAACTTTATTTTATTTTACTTTTTTCTTTCTTACTTTCTTTCTTTTTTTCTCCCTTTTCTTCTAGGCCGTGTGGGTGACAGGTCTTGGTGCTCCGGGTCGGTATCAGGTCTGTGCCTCTGAGGTGGGAGATCCGAGTTTAGGACATTGGTCCACCAGAGACCTCTCTGCTCCACATAATATCAAACGGTGAAAGCTCTCCCAGACATCACCATCTCAACGCTACGACCCACCTCCACTCAATGAACAGCAAGCTATGCCAAACAACTAGCAAGACAGGAACACAACCCCACACATTAGCAGAGAGGCTGCCTAAAATCATAATAAGGTCAAAGACACCCCCAAAACACACCACCAGATGCAGTCCTGCCCATCAGAAAGATCCAGCCTCATCGACCAGAACACAGGCACTAGTCCCCTCCACCAGGATGCCTACACAACCCACTGAACAAACCTTAGCCACTGGGGGCAGACAGCAAAAACAACAGGAATGACGAACCTGCAGCCTGCGTAAAGGAGACCCCAAACACAGTAAGTTAAGCAAAATGAGAGGACAGAGAAACACACAGCAGATGAAGGAGGAAGGTAAAAACCCACCAGAACAAACAAATGAAGAGGAAATAGGCAGTCTACCTGAAAAAGAATTCATAGTAATGATAGTAAAGATGATTCAAAATCTTGGAAATAGAATGGAGAAAGTAAAAGAAATGTTTAACAAGGACCTAGAAGAACTAAAGAGCACACAAACAATGATGAACAACACAATAAATGAAATTAAAAATTCTCTACAAGTAATCAATAGCAGAATAACTGAGGCAGAAGAACGGATAAGTGATCTGGAAAATAAAATAGTGGAAATAACTATCACAGATGAGAATTAAGAAAAAAGAATGAAGAGAATTGAGGACAGTCTTAGAGACCATGGGGAAAACATTAAAAGCACCAACAATTCGAATTATAGGGGCCCCAAAAGAAGAAGAGAAAAAGAAAGGGACTGAGAAAACATTTGAAGAGATTATAGTTGAAAACTTCCCTAATGTGGGAAAGGAAATAGTCAATCAAGTCCAGGAAGCACAGATAATCCAATACAGGATAAATCCAAGGAGAAACATGCCAAGACACATATTAATCAAGCTATCCAAAATTAAATACAAAGAAAAAATATTAAAAGCAGCAAGGGAAAAACAACAAATAACATACAAGGGAATCCCCATAATGTTAACAGCTGATCTTTCAGCAGAAACTCTGCAAGCCAGAAGGGAGTGGCAGGACATATTTAAAGTGATGAAATGGAAAAAACTACAACCAAGATTACTCTACCCAGCAAGGATCTCATTCAGATTTGATGGAGAAATCAAAAGCTTTACAGACAAGCAAAAGCTAAGAGAATTCAGCACCACCAAACCAGCATTACAACAAATGCTAAAGGAACTTCTCCAGGTAGGAAACACAAGAGAAGGAAAAGACCTACAATAACAAACCCAAAACAATTAAGAAAATAGTAATAGGAACATACATAGCGATAATTACCTTAAATGTAAATGGATTAAATGCTCCCACCAAAATACATAGGCTGGCTGAATGTATACAAAAAAAAAAAGACCTGAATATATGCTGTCTACAAGAGACCCACTTCAGACCTAGGGACACGTACAGACTGAAAGTGAGGAGATGGAAAAAGATATTCCATGCAAATTGAAATCAAAAGAAAGGTGGAGTAGCAATTCTCATATCAGACAAAATAGACTTTAAAATAAAGACTATTACAAGAGACAAAGAAGGATACTACATAACGATCAAGGGATCGATCCAAGAAGAGATATAACAATTGACAATATTTATGTACCCAACATAGAAGCACATCAATACATAAGGCAAATGCTAACAGCCATAAAAGGGGAAATCGAAAGTAACACAATCATAGTAGGGGACGTTAACACCCCACTTTCACCAATGGACAGATCAACCAAAATGAAAATAAATAAGGAAACACAAGCTTTAAATGATACATTAAACAAGATGGACTTAATTGATATTTATAGGACATTCCATCCAAAAACAACAGAATACACTTTCTTCTCAAGTGCTCATGGAACATTCTCCAGGATAGATCATATCTTGGGTCACAAATCAAGCCTCGGTAAATTTAAGAAAATTGAAATCGTATCAAGTATCTCTTCCAACCACAATGATATGACACTAGTTATCAATTACAGGAAAAAATCTGTAAAAAAAATCCAAACATATGGAGGCTAAACAAACACTATTAACTAAGCAAGAGATCACTGAGGAAATCAAAGAGGAAATTGAAAACTACCTAGAAACAAATGACAATGAAAACACGATGACCCAAAACCTATGGGATGCAGCCAAAGCAGTTCTAAGAGGGAAGTTTATAGCAATACAATCCTACCTCAAGAAATAAGAAACATATCAAATAAACAACCTAACATTACACCTAAAGAAATAGGAGAAAGAAGAACAAGAAAACCTCAAAGTTAGCAGGAGGAAAGAAATCATAAAGAGCAGATCAGAAATAAATGAAAAAGAAATGAAGAAAACAATAGTAAAGATAAATAAAACTAAAAGCTGGTTCTTTGAGAAGATAAAATTCATAAACCATTAGCCAGACTTACCAAGAAAAAAAGGAAGATGATTCAGATCAATAGAATTAGAAATGAAAAAGGAGAAGTAACAACTGACACTGCAGAAATACAAAGGATCATGTGAGATTACTAGAAGCAACTCTATGCCAATAAAATGGACAACCTGGAAGAAATGGACAAATTCTTAGAAAAGCACAACCTTCTGAGACTGAACCACGAAAAAACAGAAAATATAAACAGACCAATCACAGGCACTGAAATTGAGACTGTGACTATACATTTTCCAACAAACAGAAGCCCAGGAGCACATGGCTTCACAGGTGAATTCTATCAAACATTTACAGAAGAGCTAAAACCTATCCTTCTCAAACTCTTCCAAAATATAGCAGAGGGAGAAACACTCCCAAACTCATTCTACGAAGCCATCATCACCCTGATACCAAAACCAGACAAACATGTCCAAAGAAAGAAAACTACAGGGCAATATCACTGATGAACATAGATGCACAAATCCTCAACAAAATACTAGCAAACAGAATCCAACAGCACATTAAGGATCATACACCATGATCAAGTGGGGTTTATCCCAGGAATGCAAGGAATCTTTAATATACGCAAATTAATCAATGTGATACGCCATAGTAACAAACTGAATAAAAACAATATGATCATCTCAATAGATGCAGAAAAAGCTTTTGACAAAATTCAACACCCATTTATGATAAAAACCCTCCAGAAACTAGGCATAGAGGGAATTTACAGCAACATAATAAAGGCCATATATGACAAACCCACAGCCAACATCATCTCAACGGTGAAAAACTGAAACCACTTCCTCTAAGATCAGGAACAAGACCAGGTTGTCTACTCTTACCGCTATTACTCAACATAGTTTTGGAATCAGCAATCAGAGGAGAAAAAGAAATAAAAGGAATCCAAATCAGAAAAGAAGTAAAGATGTCACTGTTTGCAGAAGACATGATACTGTATATAGAGAATCCTAAAGATGCTACCAGAAAACTACTAGAGCTAATCAATGAATTTGGTAAAGTTGCAGGATACAAAACTAATGCACAGAAATATCTTGCATTCCTATACACTAATGTTGAAACATCTGAAAGACAAATTAAGGAAACACTCCCATTTACCATTACAACCAAAGGAATAAAATACCTAGGAATAAACCTACCTAAGGAAACAAAAGACCTGTATGTAGAAAACTGTAAGACACAGATGAAAGAAATTAAAGAGGTTACAAACACATGGAGAGATATACCATGTTCTTGGATTGGAACAATCAACACTGTGAAAATGACTATACTACCCAAAGCAATCTACAGTGTCAATACAATCCCTTTCAAACTACCAATGGCATTTTTCACAGAACTAGACCAAGAAGTTTCACAGTTTGCACAGAAACACAGAAGACCCTGAATAGCCAAAACAATCTTGAGAAAGAAAAACGGAGCTGTAGGAATGAGGCTCTCAGAGTTCAGACTATACTCCAAAGCTACAGTAATCAAGACAGTATGGTACTGGCACAAAAATAGAACTATAGATCAATGGAACAGGTTAGAAAGCCCAGAGATAAACCCACACACATAAGGTCACCTTATGTTTGATAAAGGAGGCAAGAATATACAATGGAGAAAAGGCAGCCTCTTCAATAAGTGGTGCTGGGAAAACTGGACAGCTACATGTAAAAGAATGAAATTAGAACACTCCCTAACACCATGCACAAAAATAAACTCAAAATGGATTAAAGACCTAAACGTAAGGCCAGACACTCTAAAACTCTTAGACGAAAACACAGGCAGAACACTCTATGACATAAATCACAGCAAGATCCTTTTTGACCCACCTCCTAGAGAAATGGAAATAAAAAGAAAAATAAACAAATGGGACCTAATGAAATGTAAAAGCTTTTGCACAGCAAAGGAAACCATAAACAAGACAAAAAGACAACCTTCAGAATGGGAGAAAATATTTTCAAATGAAGCAACGGACAAAGGATTAATCTGCAAAATTTACAAGCAGCTCATGCAGCTCACTATCAAAAAAACAAACAACCCAATCCAAAAATGGGCAGAAGACCTAAATAGATATTTCTCCATAGAAGATATACAGATTGCCAATAAACACATGAAAGGATGCTCAACATCACTAATCATCAGAGAAATACAAATCAAAACTACAATGAGGTATCACCTCACACCAGTCACAATGGTCATCATCAAAAAATCTACAAACAATAAATGCTGGAGAGGGTGTGGAGAAAAGAGAACCCTCTTGCACTGTTGGTGGGAATGTAAATTGATTCAGCCACTATAGAGAACAGTATGGAGGTTCCTTAAAAAACTAAAAATAGAACTACCATACGACTCTGCAATCCCACTACTGGGCATATACCCTGAGAAAACCATAATTCAAAAAGAGTCATGTACCACAATGTTCATTGCAGCTCTATTTACAACAGTCAGGACATGGAAGCAACCTAAGTGTCCATCGACAGATGAATGGATAAAGAAGGTGTGGCACACATATACAATGGAATATTACTCAGCCATAAAAAGAAACGAAATTGAGTTATTTGTAGTGAGGTGGATGGACCTAGAGTCTGTCATACAGACTGAAGTAACTCAGAAAGAGAAAAACAAATGCCGTGTTAACATATATATATGGAATCTAAAAAGTAAAAAAAAATGGTTCTGATGTACCTAGGGGAAGGACAGGAATAAAGACGCAGACATAGAGAATGCACCTGAGGACACGGGAAAGGGGAAGGGTAAGCTGGGATGAAGTGAGAGAGTGTCATTGACATATATACACTACCAAATGTAAAATAGATAGCTAGTGGGAAGCAGCCACAGCACAGGGAGATCAGCTCAGTGCTTTGTGACCACCTAGAAGGATGGGATAGGGAGGGTAGGAGGGAGACAGAAGGAGGAGATATGTGGATAGATGTATATGCATAGCTGATTCACTTTGTTATAAAGCAGAAACTAACTCACATTGTAAAGAAATTATACTCCAATAAAGATGTTAAAAAAATAATTTACACCATCTGAGGAAAAATTAAGTGTCTTTCTTTCATATAGCACTTAGCTGATTCAAAATAATACAAAGAATAACATCAGGATAACTGGTCTTTTAGGGTAGCTCATTATTATATACAAAAAACTAACATGCGCACTCTAAATGAAAGCTGTCATTTTTATCATTAATATACTTGTGGTCTGTGACTATTATTTCTATAGAGTGAAATGAAACCTAATAGATCTTGGGATAGCCTTGGGCTACTTGGGAGTTATTTATGCACCAAGAAGATGTGGTTTATTGTCTAATGTTCCTTTACTCAGAGTCCTGGCTCTAGGCAACTCTGTATGGTAGAACAATATTATCTTTAGTATCATACTTTTTAGTAAGCAGCCCTTTGCCCTCAAGCTGTTTTCTCTGTCCTGAGCTCACTAAACCTTTTCCAACAATGCCTTCTGCCTCTTACCTTTCCTGATCCAGCTCCCCCACCCAAAGTTAATTGCCAAACTACTAAGTACAGTAGCACTTAGGCAAGACCCTGATGGACTGATCATTTCTGTCAAATTATCATGCTAATGACTGATACAGAATTAATGAATTATGCTTCCCAAAACATTAATTTTCAGAACCCCCAAAAAACTGTAGAAGTGAGTAATGTAGAAATTCCAGGGAACATTAGAGAAAACATTCATTTTTCCCTAAGCTTTCAATACCTATAAGTAGCTACCTCTTCCCTCTCAAGGCTGGTCTGACCCATAGATACCAGTAAAACCATCTGTGATAGACAAAACAATCCCTCCTCCTCCAAAGATACCCACATCTTAATCCCTGGAACCTGTGAATATGTTATATTAAATGGCAAGTGGAAGACTATAGATGGAATTGAGGTTGCTAATCAGCTGATCTTAAAATAAGGAGATTGTCCTGGATTAAGTGGGCTGGGCTCAGTATAAACACAAGGTTTTTTGGGTTTCTTTTAATTTTTGAATTTTATTTTTTTATAAAGCAGCTTCTTATTAGTCATCAAGTTTATACACATCAGTGTATACATGTCAACACAAACGCCCAGTTCATCACACCACCACCACCCCCCCAACACAGTTTTCCCTACTTGGTGTCCATACGTTTGTTCTCTACATCTGTGTCTCAAATTCTGCCCTGCAAACCGGTTCATCTGTACCATTTTTCTAGGATCCACATATATGCGTTAATATACGATATTTGTTTTTCACTTTCTAACTTACTTCACTCTGTAGGACAATCTCTAGATCCATCCACGTCTCAACAAATGACCCAATTTCGTTCCGTTATATGGCTGAGTAATATTCCATTCTATATATGTATCACATCTTCTTTATCCATTCGTCTGTTGATGGGCATTTAGGTTGCTTCCATGACCTGGCTATTATAAATAGTGCTGCAATGAACATTGGGGTGCATGTATCTTTTTGAATTATGGTTTTCTCTGGGTATATGTCAAGTAGTGGGATTGCTGGATCATATGGTAATTCTATTTTTAGTTTTTTCAGGAACCTCCATACTGTTTGTTCTCCATAGTGGCTGTATCAATTTACATTCCCACCAACAGTGCAAGAGGGTTCCCTTCTCTCCACACCCTCTCCAGCATTTGTTGTTTGTAGATTTTCTGATGATGCCCATTCTAACGGGTGTGAGGTGATACCTCATTGTAGTTTTGATTTGCATTTCTCTAATAATTAGTGATGTTGAGCAGCTTTTCATGTGCTTCTTGGCCATCTGTATGTCTTCTTTGGAGAAATGTCTATTTAGGTCTTCTGCCCATTTTTGGATTGGGTTGTTTGTTTTTTAATATTGAGCTGCAGGAGCTGTTTATATACTTTGGAGATTAATCCTTTGTCCATTGATTCGTGTGCAAATATTTTCTCCCATTCTGAGGGTTGTCTTTTGTCTTGTTCATGGTTTCCTTTACTGTGCAAAAGCTCTGAAGTTTCATTAGGTCCCATTTGTTTATTTTGGTTTTTATTTCCATTACTCTAGGAGGTGGATCAAAAAAGATCTTGCTGTGATTTATGTCAAACGGTGTTCTTCCTATGTTTTCCTCTAAGAGTTTTATAGTGTCCAGTCTTACATTTAGGTCTCGAATCCATTTTCAGTTTATCTTTGTGTATAGTGTTAGGGAGTGTTCTAATTTCATTCTTTTACATGTAGCTGTCCAGTTTTCCCAGCACCACTTATTGAAGAGACTGTCTTTTCTCCATTGTATATCCTTGCCTCCTCTGTCATAGATTAGTTGACCACAGGTGCATGGGTTTATCTCTGGGCTTTCAATCTTGTTCCATTGATCTAGGTTTCTGTTTTTGTGCCAGTACAATATTGTCTTGATTACTGTAGCTTTGTAGTACACTCTGAAGTCAGGGAGTCTGGTTCTGCCAGATCCGTTTTTTTCCCTCAAGACCGCTTTGGCTATTCGGGGTCTTTTGTGTCTCCATACAAATTTTAAGATTTTTTGATCTAGTTCCCTAAAAACTGCCATTGGTAATTTGATAGGGATTGCACTGAATCTGTAGATTGCTTTGGGTAGTATACTCATTTTCACAGTGTTGATGGTTCCAATCCAAGAACATGGTATATCTCTCCATCTGTTGGTATCATCTTTAATTTCTTTCATCAGTGTCTTATAGTTTTCTGCATACAGGTCTTTTGTCTCCCTAGGTAGGTTTATTCCTAGGTATTTTATTCTTTTTGTTGCAATGGTAAATGGGAGTGTTTCCTTAATTTCTCTTTCAGATTTTTCATCATTAGTGTATAGGAATGCAAGAGATTTCTGTGCATTAATTTTGTATCCTGCAACTTTACCAGATTTATTGATTAGCTCTAGCAGTTTTCTGGTGGCATTTTTTAGGATTCTCTATGTATAGCATCATGTCATCTGCAAAGAGTGACAGTTTTACTTCTACTTTTCCAATTTGGATTCCTTTTATTTCTTTTTCTTCTCTGACTGCCGTGGCTAGGACTCTCACAACTATGTTGAATAATAGTGGTGAGAGTGGACATTCTTGTCTTGTTCCTGATCTTAGAGGAAATGCTTTCAGATTTTCACCATTGAGAATGCTGTTTGCTGTGGATTTGTGGTATATGGCCTTTATTATGTTGAAGTAGGTTCCCTCTATGTGCACTTTCTGGAGAGTTTTTATCATAAATAGATGTTGAATTTTGTCAAAAGCTTTTTCTGCATCTATTGAGATGATCATATAGATTTTATTCTTCAATGTGTTAATATGCTGTACCACAGTGATTGATTTCCATATACTGAAGAATCGTTGTATTCCTGGGATAAATCCCACTTGATCATGGTGTATGATCCTTTTAATGTGTTGTTGGATTCTGTTTGCTAGGACTTTGTTGAGGATTTTCACATCTATATTCATCAGTGATATTGGTCTGTAATTTTCTTTTTTTGTAGTATCTTTGGCTGGTTGTGGTATCAGGGTGATGGTGGCCTCATAGAATGAGTTGGGAGTGTTCCTTCCTCTGCAATTTTTTGGAAGAGTTTGAGAAGGATGGGTGTTAGCTCTTCTCTAAATGTTTGATAGAATTCACTTGTGAAGCCATCTGGTCCTGGACTTTTGTTTGTTGGAAGATTTTTAATCACAGTTTCAATTTCATTTCTTGTGATTGGTCTGTTCATATTTTCTATTTCTTCCTGCTTCAGTCTTGGAAGGTTATACCTTTCTAAGAATTTGCCCATTTCTTCCAGGTTGTCCATTTTATTGGCATAGAATTGCTTGTAGTAGTCTCAGGATGCTTTGTATTTCTGCGGTGTCTGTTGTAACTTCTCCTTTTTCATTTCTGATTTTATTGATTTGAGTCCTCTCCCTCTTTTTCTTGATTAGTCTCGCTAATGGTCTATCAATTTTGTTTATCTTCTCAAAGAACCAGCTTTTAGTTTTATTGATCTTTGCTATTGTTTTCTTTGTTTCTATTTCATTTATTTCTGCTCTGAGCTTTATGATTTCTTTCCTTCTGCTAACTTTGGGTTTTCTTTGTTCTTCTTTCTCTAGTTACTTTAGGTGTAACGTTAGACTACTTATTTGAGATTTTTCTTGTTTCTTGAGGTAGGCTTGTATAGCTATAAACTTCCCTCTTAGAACTGCTTTTGCTGCATCCCATAGGTTTTGGATTTCCGTGTTTTCATTGTCATTTGTCTCTAGGTATTTTTTGATTTCCTCTTTGATTTCTTCAGTGATCTCTTGGTTATTTAGTCTCGTATTGTTTAGCCTCCACGAGTTTGTGTTTTTTTACGTTTTTCTCTCCATAATTGATTTGTAATCTTATAGCGCTGTGGTCAGAAAAGATGCTTGGTATGATTTCAATTTTCTTAAATTTACTGAGGCTTGATTTGTGACCCAAGATGTGATCTATCCTGGAGAATGTTCCGTGCGCACTTGAGAAGAAAGTGTAATCTGCTGTTTTTGGATGGAATGTCCTATGAATATCAATGAAACCTATCTGGTCTATTGTGTCATTTAAAGCTTTTGTTTCCTAATTTATTTTCACTTTAGATCATCTGTCCATTGGTGTGAGGTGTTAAAGTCCCCCACTATTACTGTGTTATGGTGATTTCCTCTTTTATAGCTGTTAGCAGTTGCCTTATGTATGGAGGTGCTCCTATGTTGGGTGCATATATATTTATAATTGTTATATTTTCTTCTTGGATTGATCCCTTGATCATTATGTAGTGTCCTTCCTTGTCTCTCGTAAAGTCTCTTGTAGAGTCCTTGTCTCTTTTAAAGTCTATTTTATCTGATATGAGTATTGCCACTCCAGCTTTCTTTTGATTTCCATTTGCATGGAATATCTTTTTCCATCCCCTCACTTTCAGTCTGTATGTGTCCCTAGGTCTGAAGTGGGTCTCTTGTAGACAGCATATATATGGGTCTCGTTTTTGTATCCATTCAGCAAGACTGTGTCTTTTGGTTGGAGCATTTAATCCATTCACGTTTAAGGTAATTATTGATATGTATGTTCCTATGACCATTTTCTTAATTGTTTTGGGTTTGTTTTTGTAGGTCTTTTCTTCTCTTGTGTTTCCCACTTAGAGAAGTTCCTTTAGCATTTGTTGTAGAGCTGGTTTGGTGGTGCTGAATTCTCTTAGCTTTTCCTTGCCTGTAAAGCTCTTGATGTCTCCATCAAATTTGAATGAGATCGTTGCCGGGTAGAGTAATCTTGGCTGTAGGTTCTTCCCTTTCATCTTTTTAGTATGTCATGCCACTCCCTTCTGGCTTGTAGAGTTTCTGCTGAGACATTAGCTGTTAACCTTATGGGAGTCCCCTTGTATGTTATTTGTCATTTTTCCCTTGCTGCTTTCAATAATTTTTCTTTGTCTTTAATTTTTGCCAATTTGATTACTATGTGTCTCGGCGTGTTTCTCCTTGGGTTTATCCTGTATGGGACTCCCTGTGCTTCCTGGACTTGGGTGGCTATTTCCTTTCCCATGTTAGGGAAGTTTTCAACTATAATCTCTTCAAATATTTTCTCTGGTCCCTTCTCTCTCTCTTCTCCTTCTGGGACCCCTATAATGCGAATGTTGTTGCACTTAATGTTGTCCCAGAGGTCTCTTAGGCTGTCTTCATTTCTTTTCATTCTTTTCTTTAGTCTGTTCTGCAGCAGTGAATTCCACCATTCTGTCTTCCAGGTCACTTATCCGTTCTTCTGCCTCAGTTATTCTGCTATTGATTCCTTCTAGTGTAGTTTTCATTTCAGTTATTGTATTGTTCATCTCTGTTTGTTTGTTCTTTAATTCTTCTTTGTTAAACATTTCTTGCATCTTCTCGATCTTTGCCTCCATTCTTATTCCGAGGTCCTGGATCATCTTCACTATCATTATTTGAATTCTTTTTCTGGAAGGTTGCCTATCTCCACTTCATTTAGTTGTTTTTCTGGGGTTTTATCTTGTTCCTTCATCTTGTACATAGCACTCTGCCTTTTCATCTTGTCTATCTCTCTGTGAATGTGGTTTTTGTTCCACAGGCTGCAGGACTGTAGTTCTTCCTGCTTCTGCTGTCTGCCCTCTGGTGGATGAGGCTATCTAAGAGGCTTTTGTAAATTTCCGGATGGGAGGGACTGGTGGTGGGTAGAGCTGACTGTTGCTCTGGTGGGCAGAGCTCAGTAAAACTTTAATTTGCTTGACTGTTGATGGGTGGGGCTGGGTTCCCTCCCTGTTGGTTGTTTGGTCTGAGGCAACCCAACACTGGAGGCTACCTGGGCTCTTTGGTGGGGTTAATGGCAGACTCTGGGAGGGCTCACGCCAAGGAATACTTCCCAGAACTTCTGCTGCCAGTGTCCTTGTACCCACGGTGAGCCACAGCCACCCCCCACCTCTGCAGGAGACCCTCCAACACTAGCAGGTAGGTCTGGTTCAGTCTCCCCTGGGGTCACTGCTCCTTCCCCTGGGTCCCAATGCCCACAGTATTTTGTGTTTGCCCTCCAAGAGTGGAGTCTCTGTGTCCCAAGTCTTCTTGAAGTACTGCAATCAAATCCCACTAGCCTTCAAAGTCTGATTCTCTAGGAATTCCTCCTCCTGTTGCCAGACCCCCAGGTTGGGAAGCCTGACGTGGGGCTCTGAACCTTCACTCCAGTGGGTGGACTTCTGTGGTATAAGTGTACTCCAGTCTGTGAGTCACCCACCCAGCAGTTTTGGGATTTGATTTTACTGTGATTGTGCTCCTCCTACCATCTCACTGTGGCTTCTCCTTTGTCTTTGGATGTGGGGTACCTTTTTTCGTGAGTTCCAGTGTCTTCCTGTCGATGACTGTCCTGCAGCTAGTTGTGATTCTGGTGTTCTCATAAGAGGGAGTGAGAGCACGTCGTTCTACTCCACCATCGTTGTTCAGGGATCCATCCACAAGGGTTGTTAAACGGGATGAAGGAAGACAGAAGAGTCAGAACCAGAGAGATGGCAATATAAGAAAGAGTTGACTAGCCATTGCTGACTTTGATGATGGAAGGTGGCCGTGAGCCAACCAAAGAAGACAGACTCTAGAAGCTATAAAAGGCAAGAGAGTGAATTTTCCCCTAGAGCCTCCAGAAAGGAATGCAGCCCTGACAACAACTTGATTTTAGCCCAGTGAGACCCATTTCACACTTCTGACCTCCAGAACTATAATATATTTCTGTTGAATTAAGTGACTAAATATATGGTAATTTATAACATACCACCAGGGTACATAGAGGGAGCTAGCACCTTGATTTCCTTAAAATACCTACTTGGTATTTTCCCTACAGGATTATGCTGCTGCTTTATAGAAGTTGCTCATTTGTATTTGCTAGTGCTTAGAAAATCAAAATAGATAATCAATTGTTGTGGCTGGAGATAAAAGAGGGAAAAAAAGGTCTAATGACTATAAATAATTTAACATACACATTCACTATAAAAATATCTTTAAATGTTAAACCGAAGATAAAAAGTACAATTAGTAAAAAGAAGCATTGGCTCATGTGGCCTTGTTCCAAACATTCTTTTATTCAAGAATGGGAGAAGGATGTCTTATCAAATGAAAGTTAACAAAACTCTATTAAACATCAAGGTGTGTATGGTTCACTGCGATTTACTAGCTCACATCATTTTACTCCCCTCTGGCAGGACCCTACTCCATACCGTAGCACAACACTTGCCATTGATTTTATCCTGAATTTAGGGGTCATGCCTATTTCCAAAAAACTGCACATGCCACCTGAAACTTAAAGCCACAATAGATGGATTATCTATAGCTCCTTCAAAATAATTTATCCCAGCATTATACCCGAGTAGCTGTTTTATTCCCTCTAACAAACATAGTATACCCCTGAAAAGTAGCTGAATTAAAGCACTGACAGATTCCTAGCTGATGGCAACAAGAGAAAGCCTTACCATGATTTGTAAACTCTTTCTCACAAAACACAAATTCTCTTACTTTTTTAATCTGTCGAGAGACTAAAAATGTACCATTCCATATTCTACCCCGTATGTGAAATTCTTTGATGGAAAGAAATAATTTTGATCGTTTTGATGCAAGAGGAAATTTGGCGCCCTCTGGTGTTGGAAAACAAGATGACCCATGTCACCTATACAAGTAATACTCCAGCGAGGGTCATAAAAGCACAGAATTTTAGAGCTGAGTAGCATATCCTAGTGCAACATAGATATATAATTATTTTTTAGTGGAAAGTTTTTCTCATGGATTATTAAATATTCAATTTTATTCTAATAGAGTATTATAAAAGTATTATAAAAAGTGAACCTCTTAGGCAAAAGAAAATGGTTGCTGAGGGGATGAATTGAACATATGAATGATGTATCCATTGCTTCAGACCTGGAAATGCCTATATTATCTGTTGGAGCCTCTAGCTTTACAAGGAGAACAAAGGTGAATAAGCTAAGATTTTGCAGCAAAAATGGCGAATAAAAAGGGTATGGCATTATTAGAGGAGTATGATTTATAATCAATTTTTCAATATATTATAAAATATTAAAGACAGACAAAACAGAATAAAACAGAAGAAAATACCTGCGATGATACCACCCAGCTTAAGAAGTAAAACATAACTAAGAGAGTTGGATTTCCCTTATAGTCCCCCAGATCATATCCGCCACCCACCTCAGGTAACTAACTGCTCGACTGATTTGTAAATGTATTTTTCAGTTTTCTACACTTTCTCTAACACTGTTATATTGCTTCTAAAATGAAAAATTAACTTCAAAATATTACTTTGTAAAAGAAAGCCCAAGTGATAGCAATTACAATTAGTCATGCAGAGCCAGGGAGAGTATTCCAGCTACTTCCCCTGTTTCTGGGCACATGGAAGCGAAATTGTGAGGTTCCCATCTGTAAGAAGAATAGGTGAGACTTACATCTCAGCATCTGACAAGTTTTAAGGAGGTTTGAACAGGACAAGGATCCATTGCCAGCAGCTGTCTATGATTCTTAAAATGTGTAAGGGCAGAAATGGAGCAAGGAGGGAGATGAACAGGTGGGCAGTGAATATCTTGGTTGATGTAAATGAAATGAAATGCAAAGGTTTAGAATGTAAACCAGGCATAGTCTTCCCAGTGCACACTAGAGCTGAAGGCAGAGCCTGGTTCTACTCATCAAACACAGCTAGACTAAGCTCAGTCCTATGTGATAAGCTCCAATTTTCTGTACGTGTCACTTTGGGACTAGCTTACTGATGATAATAATGTTTTCTCCCTTCCTTACACAAAGTTGGCCTTACATAAAATCTGGGAAAGGAAAGGATGCATCTTCGCTCTTCTACTTTCCAACTGCCTTTTCCCCCTAGTGCCTGAAGAAGCCAGTGTCTTCATGCTCCTCCCTAGCTTTCCAAAGCCTGCCCCCTTAGCGATTCCCCATAATCCACAACCTAATAGCTCATGGAAATCAGGTTATACAAATAAAGCATCTTGTACTGTACCTAACATACAGAAAAGCTCAATAAATGTTAACTGCTGCTATCATTACCATAACTTTTCCAAACAATTCCCTCCCTCCCCCTTGCTCCTAACCAAAATTCTCATTCTTTTAATACCAGGCTAAGAAAAGCTATCTGGATATACTAAATGTTACTCGGACATAAGTATTTATACTGTGTTTTACTACATGTAAGGAGCTATATGAGGTGCTAGAAAGTATAAGATCAAAATATCTTGTCTTCTCCAGTATGGTTCTTCATCTCAGCCTAATTCTAGCCAGTTGCCCTTCCTCTGGAACATCTATCGGAATAAATTCTCTTTGCTCTTGTTAATAAATGCTTTGTCAAAGACTGTATCAAATCACTTCTAAACAACTGGTAATTCCTTTTTGTTGACAGCTCTTCTTTCCAATAGTTCTCAACCCTGGCTACATTGGAATTACTTGAAAATATATATATACTTTAATATACACAAATGTATGTAATGATGCCCAGTCTAGACCAACCAAGACATAATCTGATAGAGAAGGCACTGCCATTTTTAAAACCTCCTGAGAGGATTCCAACTTGCATCCAGGGTTAGGAACCACTGTTAGCCTCCACACTTAAAGCATTTTTCAGGTCTGAAGCAATGGATACATCATTCATATGTTCAATTCATCCCCTCAGCAACCATTTACTAAGCTACTACTATGGACTCAGCGTGGAGCTACACAGTACTCTCCAGCAGCTACATAGCATCCTCAGAATCAAATACAAGTTTCTGACTACTACATCAAAATCCTTCATCAGCTGACCATTTCTCCTTTTTTCTCTGTTATCAATCTTCCCACTTCTGCACAATCTTGCTACCCTCTCCCAATCAAGCTTCTTTGTGACTGCTCTGGGATTCTCAGTTGCATCTCAAGGTCTTGGCCAAAGAAATCTTGGATTAAGTAAACTGTTGGCCAAAATTCACTATGATATGGCATTTCTGCAAAAACATAGGAAAAGGATCACTGATGTTCACAGATGTCTTCCCCATTCACTCAAAGGTCCCTGAAGGGTGGGATCACATTTCATTCATTGTTGTATCCTCAATACTTAGCATAGTTTCTGGCAAAGAGTAAGCTATCCAAGGGCATTAGTCAAATGAAGAAGAGAATGAATGAAGAATAAAGGTATACAATAATAAAATGTTCTGTGAATCGTCAAAGAATGATAAAATATGTGAGAAAAAAATCCTTTCTTGAGAGGCCACGGTATTATGATTAAGAGCATAAACTTTGGGATCTAGATTTGCCACATACTACGTTTGTGGGCCTAGTATAGTTATTTAACCTCTCTGATCCTCAGTTTCTCCATCCATAAAATGGTGACCATAATAGAACTTACCTCATAAAATGGTGTAGGATTAAATGAAGTAAATAAATCAGAAAACCACCCAGCATATAGTAAGATGTGGTAGGCAGATTAATGACGCCCCAAAGATGTCCATGTTCTAATCCATGGAATTTATGTTACCTTACATGTCAAAGGGACTTGACAGTTGTGATTAAGTTAAGCAACTTAAAATGGGAAGATTACTCTGGATTATCTAGGTGGGCCTAATATAATCACAAGGGCCCTTAAATAGGTCAAAGAAAAAATGTGACATAGGAAGGAGATGTTACAGTGATGTCATTAATGGAAGGAGGCCACAAGCCAAGGAATGTGGACAGACCCTAGAAGCTGGAAAAAGTAAGGAACAGATTCTACCCTAGAGCCTCCAGAAAGAATGCAGCCCTGCCAACACCTTGATTTCTAGCCCTACAACACCCATTTTCAGATTGTGACCCCTAGAAAAATAAGATGATAAGACAATATCGTTTTAAACTACTATGTTTGTGGTAATTTGTGGTAGCAATAACAGGAAACTAGTACATAAGGAATATATAAGTATGATAATTATTATTTTTCCCTGTTCAAAACATTCCTGAGTTAACATTAATAGTGATAAGTCATGTTGATAGTATATATCCTTGAAATGATGTGTAATGTAATGAAAATGGCATTTCAATTCTGTGGTCTTCCTCCCAAAAACCAATGTACAGAAAAGAGTTAATGTAGAGGCCTATCAGTTCTTAAAAGGCTAGCCCTTGGCAGGCATCTGAGAACCTGAATTTCTGGAGAGCTCCTATCATCCTAATTGATAACAACGGCTCACTGTGCCTAAAATATTTGCACAAACAATATGCTTTATGTTGAACATCTGCTTTCTTTCTGGAGTCTGGAATTTGGTATGTGCCAGGCAGAAGATGTCTACATGACCAACCCCCAATAAAAACCCTGGGCACTGAGTTTATAATAAGCTTCCCTGGTACACAGCATTGCACACATGTTGTTATAACTAGTTGATGGAAGAATTAAGTTCATTCTATATAACTCAATGGGGAGAGGACTCTTCAAAGTTTGCACTTGCTTTCTTCTAGACTTTGCCTCATGCACATTTTCCCATTGTGGTTTGTATCCTTACACTGAAATAAAACATAGTTGTGACTACAACTATAGGCTGAGTCCTCTTAGTAAATCATCAAACATGGGGATAGGACTTGGGGACCCACGACACAACTCATAACCCCAGTATAATAATGAGAAAAGGATCAAACAACCTTAATTGAGGGACATTCTACAACATACCTAACTAGGTAACCTCAAAGATGTCAAGGTCATCAAAAACAGGGAAAGTCTGAGAAACTGTCAAAGCAAAGAGGAGCCTAATGACACACGACAACTAAATATAACAAAATATGATACCCTGGATGGTATCCTGGAACAGAAAAAGAATATTAGGTAAAAACTAAGGAAATCTGATTAAAGTATGAAGTTTAAATAATAGTAATTTATCAATATTGATTCATTAATTGTGACAAATGTAAAATACTAACATAAAATATAAATAATAGGGAAAACAGTGTGGGACATATGGAAACTCTCTATACTACCTTCACAACTTTTCTATAAACCTAAAACTACTCTAAAATTTAAAAAACCCTCTTGTTTAAAAAAAATTCCTGATCATCTACTGTGTACAGAGAACTGTGCTAAAGCATTAGAAAATTTAAATCTGAGGGGACATCAGGATGGCAGAGTAGGAGGATACGGAGCTCACCTCTACCACAAACAAATCAAAAATACATCTACATGTGGAGCAATTCTTACTGAAAACAAACTGAAGACTGGCAGAAAGACTCTCATACAAACATGGCTGTAAGAAAGATCCACACAGAACTGGGTAGGAAGGGAAAAGAAGTGGTCAGGTCAGGTCCTGCACCTCTGGGAGGGAACACAAAAGAGGAGCTAGATTACATGGGATCAGAGATCTTCCCTGGGGAGTGAGTGGTTCAAGCCCATATTGGGCACACCAGCCTCGGGGTCTGACTCCAGGAGGATAAATCCCTTTAGCTGGTTTGAAAACCAGTGGGGCTCACAGGAGGGCTGTAAGAAACCTGGGCTCCATTCTCAAAGAGTGAGCAGACACTTGCTTACTCCTGAAACAAGGTAGAGGAAGCAAATTGACACTGCCCAGAACTCTGGCCAGTTACCCACACCCACCCTGGCACATGCCCCAGACTGAGCTGAGCACCTGCTCTGGCCCTGCTTGCTCCATGGCACAGTCCACACTAAGGTAAAGGCTGCAGCAACCAAGGGAAGTGTGCAGTTGTGAGGGTCAGAGCCAGCCCAGAGCCAGCCCAGACGCAGCATGGCATCTGAACAGGGTAAAGGTAGCCATCACTGGCACTTGCCAAGGCAGCACATGGGGAGTGGTCTGGAACTCTGGTCCTGGCACCACAACAGCCCACGGCCTGACCCACACAGAGGGCCCATCCCAGCCCCTCTTGCTCCATGGCATAGCCTGACACTAGGGCAAGGGATGCAACAACAGAGAGGAGTGTGTAGTTGTGAGTAATGGAGCTGGCTCAACTTGGAACAGCAACTGAACCAGGAGAGGGTGGCCTTTACTGGAATTCATGGAGACAGTGCATTAACTGCACTAGAAAACACTGAATAGGGCTGGGACCGGCACAATCCACGGCCCAACCTACACTGAGTGCCCACTCCACCCCTCTAGCTCTAGCACTGCTCCCCTCTGGGCCAAGGGTCCCAGAGCTGGGAGGGAGGAGAGCATACACTTAAAGGGAACAGAACCAGCTCAGACCTGACTCTCAGGGCTTCTGCTCACACCTAGCTCTGGCTCTAGCTCCTGCATCTCCAGCCGTACCTCCTACTAAGATGATAGCTGCCAGCTCACCCTGGGAGATGTGACCTGTGTTCATGTCAGATCCATCTCTCCCACCAAAGCCACTGGGCACACACAGATTGTGTAGGGAAGCTCCCACACAAGGACACCCCTTCAAGACTGGAATAGGAAACTGTTTCACCAAATTTCATAGAGAAAGAGACAGTTAAGCAAAATGAGAAGACAGAGGAATTTGTTTCAAATGAAAGAACAAGAGAAAACCCCTGAAAAAACAACTAATGAAACAGAAATAAATAATTTACCAGATAAAGAGTTCAAAGCATTAGTAATAAGAATGTTAACTGCATTAGGGAAAAGAAAAGATAAACACTGTGAGTATTTTAACAAGGAACTAGAAAACATAAAAAAGAATCAGTCAGAACTGAAGAATACAATAACTGGAGGGAAAACCACACTAGAAGGAACAAATAGCAGACTAGGTGAAACAAAGAACAAATAAGTGATCTCAAAGATAGAATAATGGAATTCACCAAATCAGAACAGCAAAAAGAAAAACAAATTTAAAAAATGAGAACAGTTTAAGGGACTTATGCAAAAATATCAAGCATACCAATGTTTGCATTATATGGGTCCCAGAGGAGAAGAAAGAGAAGGGGGGTCAAAAAAGCATTTGATGAAATTTTAGCTGAAAACTTCCCAAACCTGAGGATGGAAACAGATATCACGGTACAAGAAGTACAGAGGCTCCCAAAGCAAGATATACCATATTTAAAAGGATAAAATTGAAAACTAAAGAGAAAATTATAAAGGCAACAACAGAAAAACAGTCATATAAATGAAATTCACAGAAAGCTATAGGCTGATTTTTCTGAAGAAATTTTACAGATCAGATGGGAGTGGCATGATATATTCAAAGCGCTGAAAAGGAAAAACCTGCAACCTAGGGATACTCTACCAAGCAAGATTACCATTTTGAATTGAAGGAGAGATAAAGGACTTTTCAGACAAACAAAAATTAAAAGTTCATCAAAACTAAATCTACCCTAAAAGATATGTTTAAAGAGTGTCATCTAAGAAGAAAGTAAAAGGATAAAATGAAAGCAAGAATCTATAGAAAAGGAAAAAATCTGACTAGTAAATGAAACTATATAGTAAAGGCTGCAGATCAACCACTTAAATAAGCTAGTATGAAGATTAAAACACAAAAACTTATAAAAGCAACTATAACTAAAATAAACAGTGAAGGGATAAACAGGAGGATATAAAATAGGACATCAAAAACACAAAATGTGAGGGGAGGAGCGTCAAGATGGCGGAACACTAAGACGCAGAGATCACCTTCCTCCCCACAAATACATCAGAAATACATCTACATGTGGAACAACTCCTACAGAATACCTACTGAATGCTGGCAGAAGACCTCACACTTCCCAAAAGGCAAGAAACTCCCCATGTACCTGGGTAGGGCGAAAGAAAAAGGAAAAAACAGAGACAAAAGAATAGGGATGGGACCTGCACCAGTGAGAGGGAGCTGTGAAGGAAGAAAGGTTTCCACACACTAGGAAGCCCCTTCACGGGCGGAGACTGCGGGTGGCAGAGGTGGGGAGCTTTGGAGCCACGGAAGAGAGCACAGCAACAGGGGTGCAGAGGGCAAAGCGGAGAGATTCCCGCACAGAGGACCGGTGCCGACCAGCAGTCACCAGGCTGAGAGGCTTATCTGCTCACCTGCCGGGATGGGTCGGGGCTGGGAGCTGAGGCTCGGGCTTCAGTCGGATATCAGGGAGAGGACTGGGGTTGGCTGCGTGAACACAGCCTGAAGGGGGCTAGTGCGCCACAGCTAGCCTGGAGGGAGTCTGGGAAAAAGTCTGGAGCTGCTGAAGAAACAGAAGACTTTTTCTTCTCTCTTTGTTTCCTGGTGCGTGAGGAGAGGGGATTAAGAGCACTGCCTAAACGACCTCCAGAGACGGGCGTGAGCCGCGGCTACCAGAGACGGGCATGAAATGCTAAGGCTGCTGTTGCAGCCACCAAGAAGCCTGTGTGCAACCACAGGTCACTCTCCACACCTCCCCTCCCAGGAGCCTGTGCAGCCCACCACTGCCAGGGTCCCATGATCCAGGGACAACTTCCCCGGGAGAACACACGGCGCGCCTCAGGCTGCTGCAACGTCAGGCCGGCCCTGCATCCGTACCCCTCCCTCCCGCCGGCCTGAGTAAGCCAGAGCCCCCGACTCAGCTGCTCCTTTAATCCCATCCAGTCTGAGTGAAGAACAGATGCCCTCAGGCAACCTAAACGCAGAGGTGGGTCCAAATCCAAAGCTGAACCCCTGGAGCTGTGTGAACAAAGAAGAGAAAGGGAAATTTCTCCCAGCAGCCTCAGGAGCAGCGGATTAAATCTCCACAATCAACTTGATGTACCTGCATCTGTGGAATACCTGAATAAACAACGCATCATCCCAATTTGAGGAGGTGGACTTTGGGAGCAACGATATATATATATATTTCCCCTTTTCCCTTTTTGTGAGTGTGTATGTGTATGCTTCTGTGTGTGATTCTCTCTGTATAGCTTTGCTTTTACCATTTGTCCTAGGGTTTCTGTCTGTTTTTTATTTTTATTTTTTTATTACTTAAAAATAATTATTTTTCTTAATAATTATTTTTTATTTCTTATTTTAATAACTTTATTTTATTTTATTTTACCTTCTTCTTTCTTTCTTTCTTTCTTTTTTTTCTCCCTTTTATTCTGAGCCGTGTGGAGGACAGGCATCATGGCTGTGCCACTGAGGTGGGAGAGCCAAGTTCAGGACACTGGTCCACAAGAGACCTCCCAGTTCCATGTAATATCAAATGGCGAAAATCTCCCAGAGATCTCCATCTCATCGCCAAGACCCAGCTCCACTCAATGACCAGCAAGCTACAGAGCAGGACACCCTATGACAAACAACTAGCAAGACAGGAACACAACCCCATCCATTAACACAGAGGCTGCCTAAAATCATAATAAGGCCACAGACACTCCAAAACACACCACCAGACGTGGACCTGCCCACCAGAAAGACAAGATCCAGCCTCATCCACCAGAAAACAGGCACTAGTCCCCTCCACCAGGAAGCCTAAACAACCCACTGAACCAACCTTAGCCACTGGGGACAGACACCAAAAACAACAGAAACAATGAACCTCCAGCCTGCAAAAAGGAAACCCCAAACACAGTAAGTTAAGCAAAATGAGAAGACAGAGAAACACACAGCAGATGAAGGAGCAAGACAAAAACCCACCAGACCTAACAAATGAAGAGGAAATAGGCAGTCTACCTGTAAAAGAATTCAGAATAATGATAGTAAAGATAATCGAAAATCTTGGAAACAGAATGGAGAAAATACAAGAAATGTTTAACAAGGACCTAGAAGAACTAAAAGCAAACAAACAGTAATGAACAACACAATAAATGAAATTAAAAACTCTCTAGAAGGGATCAATAGCAGAATAACTGAGGCAGAGGAACGGATAGGTGACCTGGAAGATAAAATAGTGGAAATAACTACTGCACAGCAGCATAAAGAAAAAAGAATGAAAAGAATTGAGGACAGTCTCAGAGACCTCTGGGACAACATTAAACACACCAATATTTGAATTACAGGGGTCCCAGAAGAAGAAAAGAAAAAGAAAAGGACTGAGAAAATATTTGAAGAGATTATAGTTGAAAACTTCCCTAATATGGGAAAGGAAATAGTTAATCAAGTCCAGGAAACACAGAGAGTCCCATACAGGATAAATCCAAGGAGAAACACGCCAAGACCCATATTAATCAAACTATCAAAAATTAAATACAAAGAACAAATATTAAAAGCAGCAAGGGAAAAACAACAAATGACACATAAGGGAATCCCCATAAGGTTAACAGCTGATCTTTCAGCAGAAACGGTCCAAGTCAGAAGGGAGTGGCAGGACATATTTAAAGTCATGAAGGAGAAAAACCTACAACCAAGATTACTCTACCCAGCAGGATCTCATTCAGATTTGACAGAGAAATTAAAAGCTTTACAAACAAGCAAAAGCTAAGAGAATTCAGCACCACCAAATCAGCTTTACAACTAATGCTACAGGAACTTCTCTAGGCAGGAAACACAAGAGAAGGAAAAGACCTACAATAACAAACCCGAAACAATTAAGAAAATGGTAATAGGAACATACATATCAACAATTACTTTAAATGTAAATGGACTAAATGCTCCAACCAAAAGACAAAGACTGGCTGAATGGATACAAAAACAAGACCCGTACATATGCTGTCTACAAGAAACCCACTTCAGACCTAGGGACACATACAGACTGAAAGTGAGGGGATGGAAAAAGATATTCCATGCAAATGGAAATCAAAAGAAAGCTGGAGTAGCATTTCTCACATCAGACAAAATAGACTTTAAAACAAAGACTATTACAAGAGACAAAGAAGGACACTACATAATGAACAAGGGATCAATCCAAGAAGAAGATATAACAATTGTAAATATTTATGCACCCAACATAGGAGCACCTCAATACATAAGGCAAATACTAACAGCCATAAAAGTGGAAATCAACAGTAACACAATCATAGTAGGGTACTTTAACACCCCACTTTCACCAATGGACAGATCATCCAAAATGAAAATAAATAAGGAGACACAAGTTTTATATGATACATTAAACAAGATGGACTTAACTGATATTTATAGGACAATCCATCCAAAAACAACAGAATACACTTTCTTCTCAAGTGCTCATGGAACATTCTCCAGGATAGATCGTATCTTGGGTCACAAATCAAGCCTTGGTAAATTTAAGAAAATTGAAATCGTATCAAGTATCTTTTCCAACCACAACGCTATGAGACTAGATATCAATTACAGGAAAAGATCTGTAAAAAATACAAACACATGGAGGCTAAACAATACACTACTTAATAACCAAGTGATCACTGAAGAAATCAAAGGGGAAATCAAAAAATACCTAGAAACAAATGACAATGAAGACACGACAACCCAAAACCTATAGGATGAAGCAAAAGCAGTTCAAAGAGGGTAGTTTACAGCAACACAATCCTACCTCAAGAAACAAGAAACATAGGAAATAAACAACCTAACCTTACACCTAAAGCAATAGGAGAAAGAAGAACAAGAAAACCCCAAAGTTAGCAGAAGGAAAGAAATCATAATGATCAGATCAGAATTAAATGAAAAAGAAATGAAGGAAACGATAGCAAAGATCAATAAAACTAAATGCTGGTTCTTTGATAAGATAAACAAAATTGGTAAACCATTACCCAGACTTACCAAGAAAAAAGGAAGAAGACTCAAATCAATAGAATTAGAAATGAAAAAGGAGAAGAAACAACTGACACTGCAGGAATACTAAGGATCATGAGAGATTACTACAAGCAACTCTATGCCAATAAAATGGACAACCTGGAAGAAATGGACAAATTCTTAGAAATGCACGACCATCCGAGACTGAACCAGGAAGAAACAGAAAATATAAACAGACCAATAACAAGCCCTGAAATTGAAACTGTGATGAAAAATCTTCCAACGAACAAAAGCCCAGGACCACATGGCTTCACGAGCGAATTCTATCAAACATTTAGAGAAGAGCTAACACCTATCTTTCTCAAACTCTTCCAAAATATAGCAGACGGAGGAACACTCCCAAACTCATTCTACGAGGCCACCATCACCCTGATATCAAAACCAGACAAAGATGTCACAAAGAAAGAAAACTACAGGCCAATATCACTGATGAACATAGATGCAAAAATCCTCAACAAAATACTAGCAAACAGAATCCAACAGCACATTAAAAGGATCACGCACCATGATCAAGTGGGGTTTATCCCAGGAATGCAAGGATTCTTCAATATACACAAATCAATCAACGTGATACACCGTATTAACAAATTGAAGGAGAAAAATCATATGATCATCTCAACAGCTGCGGAGAAAACTTTCGACAAAATTCAACACCCATTTATGATAAAAAAAACCCTCCAGAAAGAAGGCATAGAGGGAACTTTCTTCAACATAATAAAGGCTATATATGACAAACTCACAGCCAACATCATCCTCAATGGTGAAAAACTGAAACCATTCACTAAGATCAGGAACAAGACAAGGTTGTTCACTCTCACCACTATTATTCAACATAGTTTTGGAAGTGTTAGCCACAGCAATCAGAGAAGGAAAAGAAATAAAAGGAATCCAAATTGGAAAAGAAGAAGTAAAGCTGTCACTGTTTGCAGATGACATGATACTATACATAGAGAATCCTAAAGATGTTACCAGAAAACTACTAGAGCTAAGCAATGAATTTCGTAAAGTAGCAGGATACAAAATTAATGCACAGAAATCTCTTGCATTCCTATACACTAACGATGAAAAATGTGAAAGTGAAATTAAGGAAACACTCCCATTTACCATTGCAACAAAAAGAATAAAATATCTAAGAATAAACCTACTTAAGGAGACAAAAGACCTGTATGCAGAAAACTATAAGACACTGATGAAAGAAATTAAAGATGATACCAACAGATGGAGAGATATACCATGTTCTTGGATTGGAACCATCAACACTGTGAAAATGACTCTACTATCCAAAGCAATCTACAGATTCAATGCAATCCCTATCAAATTACCAATGGCATTTTTCACAGAACTAGAACAAAAAATTTCACAATTTGTATGGAAACACACAAGACCCCAAATAGCCAAAGCAATATTGAGAAAGAAAAATGGAGCTGGAGGAATCAGGCTCCCTGACTTCAGACTATACTACAAAGCTACAGTAATCAAGACAGTTTGGTACTGGCACAAAAACAGAAATATAGATCAATGGAACAGCATAGAAAGCCCAGAGATAAAACCACGCACCTATGGTCACCTTATCTTTGATAAAGGAGGCAAGTATATACAGTGGAGAAAAGACAGCCTCTTCAATAAGTGGTGCTGGGAAAACTGGACAGCTACATAGAATGAAATTAGAACACTCCCTAACATCATACACAAAAATAAACTCAAAATGGATTAAAGACCTAAATGTAAGGTCAGACACCATCAACCTCTTAGAGGAAAACATAGGCAGAACACTGTATGACATAAATCACAGCAAGATCCTTTTTGACCCACTTCCTAGAGGAATGGAAATAAAAACAAAAATAAACAAATGGGACGTAATGAAACTTAAAAGCTTTTGCACAGCAAATGAAACCATAAACAGGACGAAAAGACAACCCTCAGAATGGGAGAAAATATTTGCCAGTGAAGCAACTGACAAAAGATTAATCTCCAAAACATACAAGCAATTCAGGCAGCTCAATATCAAAAAAACAAAGAACCCATTCCAAAAATGGCCAGAAGACCTAAATAGACATTTCTCCGCAGAAGATATACAGTTTGCCAACAAACACATGAAAGAATGCTCAACATCATTAATCATTAGAGAAATGCAAATCAAAACTACAATGAGATATCATCTCACACCAGTCAGAATGGCCATCATCAAAAAATCTACAAACAATAAATGCTGGAGAGGGTGTGGAGAAAAGGGAACCCTCTTGCACTGTTGGCGGGAATGTAAATTGATACAGCCACTATGGAGAACAGTATGGAGTTTCCTTAAAAAACTATAAATAGAACTACCATACAACCCAGCAATCCCACTACTGGGCATATACCCTGAGAAAACCATAATTCAAAAAGAGTCATGTACCAAAGTGTTCACTGAAGCTCTATTTACAATAGCCAGGACATGGAAGCAACCTAAGTGTCCATCAACAGATGAATGGATAAAAGAAGATGTGGCACATATATACAATGGAATATTACTCAGCCATAAAAAGGAACGAAACTGAGTTATTTGTAGTGAGGTGGATGGACCTAGAGACTCATACAGAGTGACGTAAGTCAGAAAGAGAAAAACAAATACTCTGTGCTAACACATATATATGGAATCTAAAAAAAAGAAAAAAAGAATGGTCAGAAAAATCTAGGGGCAAGACAGCAATAAAGACGCAGACCTACTAGAGAATGGACTTGAGGACACGGGGAGGGGGAAGGGTAAGAAGGGACAAAGTGTGAGAGTGGCATGGACATATATACACTACCAAACATAAAATAGATAGCTAGTGGGAAGCAGTTGCATGGCACAGGGAGATCAGCTCAGTGCTTTGTGACCACCTAGAGGGGTGGGATAGGGAGGGTGGGAGATGTAAGAGGGAAGAGATATGGGGACATATGTATATGTATAACTGATTCACTTTGTTATAAATCAGAAACCAACACACCATTATAAAGCAATTATACTCCAATAAAGATGTTAAAAAAAACCCAAAATGTGGGGGAGGGGAGTGAAAAATGTAGACCTTTTAGAATGTGTTTTACCTTAAATGACAACCAGTTTTAAAAAATAAATATAAATGTAAGTCAACACATATGAACCCCAAGATAACCACAGATCAAAAACCTGCAATAAAAACTCAAAAACCAGATAGAAAGGAACATAAGCATACCACTAAAAAATAAACCACAAGGGAAGAGACTAAAAGAAGAACAGAGAAGAACTACAAAAACTACCAGAAGACAAGTAACAAAATGGCAGTAAGTACCTACATATTAAAAATCACTGTAAATGTCAGTGGACTAAATGCTGTAATCAAAAGACACAGAGAGGGCTGACTGGTTAAAAATAACAAGAGCCATCTATCTGCTGACTACAAGAGACTCACTTCAGAGCTAAACACACATATAGTCTGAAAGTGAGAGGCTGGAAAAAGATATTTCGTGTAAATAGAAACAGGAATGCTGGGGTAGCAATACTCATATCAGACAAAGTAGACAGTAAAACAAAGTCTATAACAAAAAGAAGGGCTTTATATAATGATAAAGGAATCAATACAAGAACTGTATATAAAACTCACTAACATATACATACCTAAAATAGGAGCATCTACATATATAAAGCAAATATTAACAGACATAAAGAGAGAAACTGACAATAATACAATAATAGTAGGAGACTTTAACCACCCACTTACATAACTGGAGAGATCATTCAGACAGAAAATCAATACGGGAAAAGTAGTCCTAAAAGACACATTAGACCAATTGGGCTTAACAGATATCTATAGGACATTTCAACCAAAAACAGCAGAAAACACATTCTTTTCAAGTGCAAATGGAACATTCTCCAGGATATATCACACGCTTGGCCACAAAGAAGTCTCAACAAATTTAAGAGGATATAAACTATACCAAGTATTTTTTCTGGCAACACAGAATGAAACCAGAAATTAACTGCAGGAAGAAAAATGGTAAAAACACCAAAATACATGGAGACTAAACAAAATGCTACTAAAAAATAAAATGGGTCAATGATAAATCAAAGAGAAAATCAGAAAATACCTCGAGACAAATGAAAAAAACCCCTCAACCTTCTAAAATCCATGGCATGCAGCAAAAGCAGTTCTAAGAGGGAAGCTTATAGTGATATAGGTCTACTTCAAGAAATGAGAAAAATCTCAATTAAACAACCTAACCTACCATCTAAGGTAATTAGAAAAAGAAGTATAAACAAAGTATAAGGTCAGCAGAAAGAAGGAAATAACAGAGATTAGCAAGGATATAAATAAAATAGAGGCAAAAAAGAAGAAAAATCAATGAAACCAAGACCTGTTTTTTTGAAAACATAAAGTTGATAAGCCTTTAGACAGTCTCATCAACAACAATAAAAGAAAGGACCCAAATAAACAAAATAAGACATGAAAAAGGACAAATAACATCCAATATGACAGAGACACAAAAAATCATAAGAGAATACTACAAACAGTTATATGCCAACAAACTGGAACACCTAGAAGAAACGGACAAGTTTCTAGAAACATGCAACCTTCAAAGGCTGAATCAAGAAGAAACAGACAATCAGAACAGACGAATCACTAGTAGTGGAACTGAATTTGTAATTAAAAAAAAAAAAAAAAACTCCCAGCAAACAAAAGTCTAGAACCAGATAGCTTTACAGGGGAATTCTAGCAAACATATAAGTAAGAGCTAATACCTAATAAGGTTAACATCTGATCTTTCAGCAGAAACTCTGCAAGCCAGAAGGGAGTGGCAGGATATACTTAAAGTGATGAAGGAGAAAAACCTACAACCAAGATTACTCTACCCAGCAAGGATCTCATTCAGATGTGATGGAGAAATTAAAACCTTTACAGACAAGCAAAAGCTGAGAGAGTTCAGCACCACCAAACCAGCTTTACAACAAATGCTAAAGGAACTTCTCTAGGCAAGAAACACAAGAGAAGGAAAACACCTACAATAACAAACCCAAAACATTTAAGAAAATGGGAATAGGAACATACATATCGATAATTACTTTGAATGTAAATGGATTAAATGCTCCCACCAAAAGACACAGACTGGCTGAATGGATACAAAAACAAGACCCATATATATGCTGTCTACAAGAGACCCACTTCAGACCTACAGACACATACAGACTGAAAGTGAGGGGATGGAAAAAGATATTCCACGCAAATGGAAATCAAAAGAAAGCTGGAGTAGCAATTCTCATATCAGACAAAATAGACTTTAAAATAAAGAATATTATAAGAGACAAAGAAGGACACTATATAATGATCAAGGGATCGATCCAAGAGGAAGGTATAACAATTGTAAATATTTATGCACCCAACATAGGAGCACCTCAATACATAAGGCAAATACTAACAGCCATAAAAGGGGAAATTGACAGCAACACAATCATAGTAGGGGACTTTAACACCCCACTTTCACCAATGGACAGATCATCCAAAATGAAAATAAATAAGGAAACACAAGCTTTAAATGATACATTAAACAAGATGGACTTAATTGATATTTATAGGACATTCCACCCAAAAACAACAGAATACACATTTTTCTCAAGTGCGCATGGAACATTCTCCAGGATAGATCATATCTTGGGTCACAAATCAAGCCTTGGTAAATTTAAGAAAATTGAAATCCTATCAAGTATCTTTTCCGACCACAACGCTATGAGACTAGATATCAATTACAGGAAAAGATCTGTAAAAAATACAAACACATGGAGGCTACACAATACACTACTTAATAACGAAGTGATCACTGAAGAAATCAAAGGGGAAATCAAAAAATACCTAGAAACAAATGACAATGGAGATACGACGACCCAAAACCTATGGGACGCAGCAAAAGCAGTGCTAAGAGGGAAGTTTATAGCAATACAAGCCTACCTCAAGAAACAGGAAACATCTCGAATAAACAACCTAAACTTGCACCTAAAGCAATTAGAGAAAGAAGAACAAAAAAACCCCAAAGCTAGCAGAAGGAAAGAAATCATAAAGATCAGGTCAGAAATAAATGAAAAAGAAATGAAGGAAACAATAGCAAAAATCAATGAAACTAAAAGCTGGTTCTTTGAGAAGAAAAACAAAATTGATAAACCATTAGCCAGACTCATCAAGAGAAATAGGGAGAAGACACAAATCAATAGAATTAGAAATGAAAAAGGAGAAGTAACCACTGACACTGCAGAAATACAAAAGATCATGAGAGATTACTACAAGCAACTCTACGCCAATAAAATGGACAACCTGGAAGAAACGGACAGATTCTTAGAAATGCACAACCTGCCGAGAATGAACCAGGAAGAAATAGAAAATATGAACAGACCAATCACAAGCACTGAAATTGAAACTGTGATTAAAAACCTTCCAACAAACAAAAGCCCAGGACCAGATGGCTTCACAGGTGAATTCTATCAAACATTTAGAGAAGAGCTAACACCTATCCTTCTCAAACTCTTCCAAAATATTGCAGAGGGAGGAACACTCCCCAACTCATTCTACGAGGCCACCATCACCCTGATACCAAAACCAGACAAAGATGTCACAAAGAAAGAAAACTACAGGCCAATATCACTGATGAACATAGATGCAAAAATCCTCAACAAAATACTCGCAAACAGAATCCAACAGCACATTAAAAGGATCATACACCATGATCAAGTGGGGTTTATCCCAGGAATGCAAGGATTCTTCAATATACGTAAATCAATCAATGTGATACACCATATTAACAAATTGAAGGAGAAAAACCATATGATCATCTCAATAGATGCAGAGAAAGCTTTCGACAAAATTCAGCACCCATTTATGATAAAAGCCCTGCAGAAAGTAGGCATAGAGGGAACTTTCCTCAACATAATAAAGGCCATATATGACAAACCCACAGCCAACATTGTACTCAATGGTGAAAAACTGAAACCATTTCCACTAAGATCAGGAACAAGACAAGGTTGCCCACTCTCACCACTATTATTCAACATAGTTTTGGAAGTGTTAGCCACAGCAATCAGAGAAGACAAAGAAATAAAAGGAATCCAAATCGGAAAAGAAGAAATAAAGCTGTCACTGTTTGCAGATGACATGATACTATACATAGAGAATCCTAAAGATGCTACCAGAAAACTCCTAGAGCTAATCAATGAATTTGGTAAAGTTGCAGGATACAAAATTAATGCACAGAAATCTCTTGCATTTCTATACACTAATGACGAAAAATCTGAAAGTGAAATTAAGAAAACACTCCCGTTTACCATTGCAACAAAAAGAATAAAATATCTAGGAATAAACCTACCTAAGGAGACAAAAGACCTGTATGCAGAAAATTATAAGACACTGATGAAAGAAATTAAAGATGATACAAATAGATGGAAAGATATACCATGTTCCTGGATTGGAAGAATCAACATTGTGAAAATGACTCTACTACCCAAAGCAATCTACAGATTCAATGCAATCCCTATCAAACTACCACTGGCATTTTTCACAGAACTAGAACAAAAAATTTCACAATTTGTATGGAAACACAAAAGACCCCGAATAGCCAAAGCAATCTTGAGAACGAAAAATGGAGCTGGGGGAATCAGGCTCCCTGACTTCAGACTATATTACAAAGCTACAATAATCAAGACAGTTTGGTACTGGCACAAAAACAGAAATATTGATCAATGGAACAGGATAGAAAGCCCAGAGATAAACCCACGCACATATGGTCACCTTATCTTCGATAAAGGAGGCAAGCATATACAGTGGAGAAAAGACAGCCTCTTCAATAAGTGGTGCTGGGAAAATTGGACAGATACATGTAAAAGTATGAAATTAGAACACTCCCTGACACCATGCACAAAAATAAACTCAAAATGGATTAAAGACCTAAGTGTAAGACCAGACACTATCAAACTCTTAGAGGAAAACATAGGCAGAACACTCTATGACATACATCACAGCAAGATTCTTTTTGACCCAGCTCCCAGAGAAATGGAAATAAGAACACAAATAAACAAATGGGACCTAATGAAACTTAAAAGCTTTTGCACAGCAAAGGAAACCATAAACAAGACCAAAAGACAACCATCAGAATGGGAGAAAATATTTGCAAATGAAGCAACTGACAAAGGATTAATCTCCAAGATTTACAAGCAGCTCATGCAGCTCAATAACAAAAAAACGAACAACCCAATCCAAAAATGGGCAGAAGACCTAAACAGACATTTCTCCAAAGAAGATATACAGATGGCCTACAGACACATGAAAGAATGCTCAACATCATTAATCATTAGAGAAATGCAAATCAAAACTACAATGAGATATCATCTCACACCGGTCAGAATGGCCATCATCAAAAAATCTAGAAACAATAAATGCTGGAGAGGGTGTGGAGGAAAGGGAACTCTCTTGCACTGTTGGTGGGAATGTAAATTGATACAGCCACTATGGAGAACAGTATGGAGGTTCCTTAAAAAACTACAAATAGAACTACCATACGATCCAGCAATCCCACTACTGGGCATATACCCTGAGAAAACCATAGTTCAAAAAGAGTCATGTACCAAAATGTTCATTGCAGCTCTATTTACAATAGCCAGGACATGGAAGCAACCTAAATGTCCATCGACAGATGAATGGATAAAGAAGATGTGGCACATATATACAATGGACTATTACTCAGCCAGAAAAAGAAATGAAATGGAGGTATTTGTAATGAGGTGGATGGAGTTAGAGTCTGTCATACAGAGTGAAGTAAGTCAGAAAGAGAAAAACAAATACAGTATGCTAACACATATATACGGAATCTAAGGGGAAAAAAAAGCCATGAAGAACCTAGTGGCAAGACGGGAATAAAGACACAGACCTACTAGAGAATGGACTTGAGGATATGGGGAGGGGGTGGGGTGAGATGTGACAGGGTGAGAGAGTGTCATGGACATATATACACTACCAAATGTAAAATAGATAGCTAGTGGGAAGCAGCCGCATAGCACAGGGAGATCAGCTCGGTGCTTTGTGACCACCTAGAGGGGTGGGATGGGGAGGGTGGGAGGGAGGGAGATGCAAGAGGGAAGAGATATGGGAACATATTGTATATGTATAACTGATTAACTTTGTTATAAAGCAGAAGCTAACACACCATTGTAAGGCAATTATACTTCAATAAAGATGTTTAAAAAAAAAAAAAAAAAAAGAGCTAATACCTATCTTTCTCAAACTATTCCAAAAAACTGAAGAGGAGGGAACACTCCCAAATTCATTCTATAAGGCCATAATTACCCTGATATCAAAACCAGACAAAAACACTACAAAAAAAAAAACAAAATTAGAGGCCTTTATCTCTGATGAATACAGATGTAAAATCTTCAACAAAATACTGATAAACCAAATTCAATGATACATAAAAAGGATTAAAAACCATGATCAAGTGGGATTTATTCCAGGAGTGCAAGGATGGTTCAATACTCAGAAATCAGTCAATGTGACACACCACATTAACAAAATGAAGGATAAAAGTCACATGATCATCTCAATAAATGCAGAAAAAGCATTTGACAACATCCATTCATGATAAAAACTCTCGTCAAAGTAGGTATACAGGGAACATATTTCAACATAATAAAGGCCGTTTATTACAAACCAACAGCTAACATCATATTCAACAGTAAAAAGCTAAAAGCTTTTCTTCTAAAATCAGGAACAAGACAAGGATGCTCACTCTCACTGCTCCTTTTTAACATAGTATTGGACGTTCTAGCCAAAGCAATCAGGCAAGAAAAAAGAAAAGAAAAGGCATCCAAATCAGAAGGGGAGAAGTAAAACTGTCACTATTTGCAGATCACATGGTAGTATATACAGAAAATCCTAATGTCTCCATCAAAAACTACAAGAACTAATAAATGAATTCAGTAAAGTTGTAGAATACAAGATTAATATATAGAAATCTGTTCTTTTCTATACACAAATAATGAACTATCAGAGAGAGAAAGCAAGAAAACAATTTTATTTAAATTTTCATCAAAAAGAATAAAATTCCTAGGAATAAAGTTAACCAAGGAGGTGAAAGACCTGTAGTCTGAAAACCATGCAACACTGAAGAAAGAAATTGAGGATGATACAAATAACTGGAAAGATCCTGTGTTCATGGATTGGAAGAAATAATATTATTAAAATTACCACACTACCCAAGGCAATCTACTGATTTAATGCAATCCCTAACAAAATACCCATGACATTTTTCACAGAACTAGAACAAGTAATCCTAAAATTTATATGGAACCTCAAAAGGTTCCATGTCAAAAGACCTCAAATTGCCAGAGCAATCTTGAGGAAAAAAAGAACAAAGCTGATTTCAGACAATACTATAAAGCTACAGTAATCAAAACAGAATGGTACTGGAACAAAAAAAGACATATAGATCAATAGAACAGAATAAAGAGCCCAGAAATAAACCCATGCACCTATGGTCAATTAATCTACAACAAAGGATGCAAGAATATACAATAGAGAAAAGACAGTCTCTTCAATAAGTGGTGCTGGGAAAACTGGACTGATCCATGTAAAAGAATGAAATTAGAACATTTTCTCACATCATATACAAAATTAAACTCAAAATGGATTAAAGACCTAAATGTATGACCTTAAACTACAAAACTTCTAGAAAAGAACATAGGCAGAATACTATTTGACACAAATTGTAACATTCTGAGGGATCAGTCTCCTAAGGCAAAAGAAATAAAAGCAAAAATAAACAGGGCCTAATTAAACTTAAAAGCTTTTGCACAGCAAAAGAAACCATAAAAAAAAAAAGAAAAGACAATCTACTGAATAGGAAAAACATATTTGCAAATGATATGACCAATAAGGGGTTAATATCCAAAATATATAAACAGCTCATGTAACTCAATATCAAAAAACCAAACTACCCTATCCAAAAATGGGCAGAAGACCTGAATAGACATTTTTCCAAAGAAGATATACAGATGACCAACAGGCACATGAAAAGATGCTCAACATTACTAATCATCAGACAAATCAAAACCACAATGAGATATCACCTCACACCTGTCAGAATGGCTATCATCAAAAAATAACCATAAATAACACATGTTAGCAAGGATGTGGATTAGAGGGAACCCTTGGTGCACTGCTGCTGGGAATGAAAATTGGTGCAGGCACCATGGAAAACAGTATGGAGGTTTCTCAAAAAACTAAAAATAAAACTACCATATGAACCAGCAATTCCATTCTTGGGTACATATCTGGACAAAACAAAAACACTAATTCAAAAAGATACAGACACCCCAATCTTCACAGCAGCATATATACTACAGTCAAGATATGAAAGCAACCTAAGTGTCCATTAAGAGGTGAACAGATAAAGAATTGTGTGTGGGGGGGGATGTTTGTCTGTGTGTATATATATACACACACAATGGAAAATTATAGTAAAATGTGTCATCTAATTAAAATTTTAGTTATTTTCATTACTGAAGCTTTTTATTTCAATAAACCATTAATTTTCTTCTTTAGAAACAGAACAAATGGGGATAACTGTTCAATATGTGAATTACTATTATAATTCAGAAGCACAAAAATTTTATTTTAAAAAGATAACCAAAAATATATTTAGAATATGATTTGTGTATGATTTCAACCTGATGAATCAAGTGATAAAAGATTAAGTGGACTCCTTCAAAATCTGTGAAAAATTATCCCTATGTGCAAATCCAGGAAAATGAAACTTAATGCCTTTGTGGAAAATGTATATCTTCTCTAGGTAAACACAAATAAGTAGGTCTTTAATATAATTTATTGACCTCTATTCTCCCCAGTGCCTAAATCACACCCTCGTAATAATACAAGTAGTCTTAACTCATTTAGTTAACTCAGAACAATGTAATATAATAATTGTAGATGGTTCATTGATTTATTAAAAACCATGATACTTGGTCAATTATTTTATATTTTCATGCACAACATGCCACAGAAATGTAAGGTAAACTCTTTTCACAATAGTTTCCTGTGGGTTTTAAAGAGACATTTTCTTTTATTCATATTAAATAAGTGCAAGGTTAAGAAATGTCAACACAGCAGAACAAACAAAATGTTTAAATAGAATTATTTTAAAATATTATACAGCTATACTAGTTGCAGCTTTACATTCTCTCAATCCAGAGGAAGAAATACCCTTCCACAGGATGAAGTTTTTAAATTTCCTCAGAATGCTAATATTTCAGTCTTTGCATGATTATACTAGCCACTTAGACAAACTACGTGGGCCAACAAAAGTCTCAAAGGAAATTAGAAAACAGTTTGAACTGAATTAAAAACACAACATAAAAGTCATGGGTTGTAGCCCATGCAGTAACTAAAGGGAAATTTATAGCAATAAATGCTTAGATGAGATAAAAAAGTATTTCCAATCAAAAACTTAAGTTTCTCCCATAAAAAATATTTTATAAGAGAAAGGAAAATAAAGTCAAAGCAAGCAGAAGGAAGTCAGTAATAAAAGTAAGACCAGAAATCAATGACTTTGAAAACAAAAAATAATAGAAAAAAATAATTGAAATCAAAAGCTGGTTCTTTGAAAAGACTGGTAAAATTGATAAACCTCTAGCAAAACTAAAAGCAAGAGGGGAGGGGAAGGGAGGGGAGAGAAGGAGAGACGAGACACAAATTGCTATTATCAGGATTGAAAAGGGGATATCATTACAGACCCAACAGACATTAAAGGGATAATAAGGGAATACTATGAACATTCTACACACATATTTTCAACAACTTAGATAATTCATTGAAAACAACTACCAAAATTATCCAACATGAAACAGATAACCTGAATTGTCCTACAAACATTAAAGAAATTGAATTCATAGTTAAATTCACCTCCTTCACCCACCCCCACCCCCAGAACCTCCAGGCCCAGGTAGTTTCATTACCAAATATTTAAGAAAAAGTAATATTAATTCTTCACAATATTTTCCATAAAACACAACAGGAAAGAACAATTCTTAACTCATTTTATAAGGCCAGCACTACCATGATATCAAATCAGAAAAAGACTGTACAAAAACAGAGTAAGCTTCGGAATAATATCCTTCATGTACAGAGGCAAAAAATCAAAGAAACCAAAAAAACTCTCAAAAAATATTAGCAAGTAGTATCCAGCAATATACAGAAAGAAAAATACAACATAACAAAGTATTTACTGTGGGAATGAAACACTGGCTCAATATTTGATAATCACTTAATATTCACATTAAAAACACATAATCATATCAATTGATACAGAAAAAGCATTTGACAAAATTCAACATCCATTCATGATAAAAATTTCAGCAAACTAGGAATAGAAGAAAACTTCCTCAACCTGATAAAGGGCATCTATCTAAAACCCATACCTAACATAATACTTAATGGTGAAAGACTGAGTGCTTTCCTCCTAACATCAGGAAAAAGACAAGGATACCTGCTCTCATCACTTCTACTCAACACTGTACTAGATGTTCTAGCTCACTCAATAACACAAAAAAATAAATAATCAAATTGGAAAGGAAGAAGTAAGACTGTTTTTATTTGCAGACATGATCATCTAAGTAGAAAACCCAGTGAAATCTACAAAAACCCTGCTATTCCTGATAGGTAAAATTAGAAAGGTTGTAAGATATAAGATTAATACCAAAAATCAATTGTATTTCTATATATTATTAATGAACAAATGGAAATTAAGATTTAATAAAATAATACTATTCACCAACAGTATAAAAATATAAATACTTAGGGATAAATCTGACAAGAGATGTCAAAGATCTGTACTATCAACAGCACAAGATATAAAGTCAAAACAAAAATCAATTAGGTTTCTGTAAACTAGCGAAATACAATTATAAATCAAAACAATTTTTTAAATTAACAATAACACACAAAGTAAATACTTAGGTATAAATCTAACAGTATATGCACACGTTCTGAATGCTAAAAATTGCAAAATACTGATGAAAGAAATCAAAGACCTAAATAAAAGGAGAGACATATCATGTTCATGGACTGGAAAAATAAACACAGTAAAGATTTTGGTTCTCCCCAAGTTGATCTATTTTTTGTAAAGATTTATATGGAAAGGCAAAGGAACTAGAATAAAACAATTTTGAAAATGAAAAATAAAGTTGGAGGAATCACAGTACCCTATTTTAATGACTTAGTATAAAGCTACAATAAACAAGAAAGAGGACGATTGGCAAAGGGAGAGACACAAAAATAGACTGAACAGAAGAGAGAGTCCAGAAAAAGACCACACATATAGAGCCAGTTGATTTCTGACAAAGCTGCAAAAGCATTTCAACGGAGAAAGGACAGTGTTTTCAACAAATAGTTCTGGAACAATCAAGCATCTCTATGCAAAACAAGGGACCTCAACCTAAATCACACACCTTATTTTAAAAAAAAAAAAACTCAAAATGAGTCATAATTCTCAATATAAAACTTAGAACTATATAAATTTTATAAGAAACCATAGGAGAAAATTTTCATAACCTAGGGTTAGGCAAAGAGTTCTTAGATAGGACACCAAAAGCATGATCCATTAAAAATAAATTTGAGAAACTGGACTTCATCAAAATTAAATATGTTTCCTCTATAGGAAAAAAATTTTTTTCTGAGACAATAAAAGGACAAGCTACAGGCTGGGAGAAAATCTTTACAAATCACATACTCAATGAAGGACTTACATCCAAAGTACATAAAGAACTTTCAAAATTCAACACAAAGAACACAACCCAATTAAGAAAATGACTAAAAGATTTGAAAAGATACTTCACTAAACAATATATATAAATGGCAAAATAAGCACTTGAAAAATGTTGAACATCATTAGGGAAATGTCATTAGGGAAATGCAAACTAAAACCAGAATGTGATACCACTATGTATCTATTAATGTCAAAATTTTAAGAGTACCAGGTGTTCATGAGGATACACTGCAAAAGGAACTCTCATACATTGCTGCTTGGAATGCAAAATAGTATAGCCATTCAGAAAAACAATTTGACAGTTACTTACCATATGATCCAGCAATCCCACTCCTGGACATTTACCCTAGAGAAATGAAAGCTTAGGTTCACACAAAAACCTGTACATGAATGTTTATAACAGCTCTATTCATAATTGCCAAAACCTGGAATAACCTACCTCTGCTCAACAAGTAAATGGATAAACTGTGGTGCATTCATACAATGGAATACTATTAAGGAATAAAAATAACAAACTAGAGATATATGCAACAACTTGGATGAATCTCACAGGTAATTATGCTGAGTAAAAGAAGCCAGTCTCAAAACATTATATACTACATGTTCTAATTTTATAACATTACATTATTATTTTATAAAGTTATCAAAAAGACAAACTAAAGTAATGGAGAACAGATCAGTGGTCTTCAGGAATTAGGGATGGGACAAGGGTGTGATTATAAAGATATAATCATGGCACAATTATAAAGGCACAAGGGAAATTTGGGGTGGGGCTGATGGAACTGTTCTGGACCCCCACTGTGGTGGTTGTTATATGAATCTATACATATGTTTAAATCATAGAGCTGTATGCCAAGAATAAATCAACTTTATTGCATGACAATTAAAAAAGAAAACCAAAACCAAAAAGACTGTGTTGAATAAAAAAAGGGTTTGCTCAGCACTCTTCCCCCAAAGTAGATGCTCAACTAACATTTGCTGAACAAAAACACTGAAAACTGGCTGTAGTTTCTGCTTTAACAATAATCTCATTTACATTCCTAAGCTTCAAAAATTTAAGTAACTTTTTGTAGCATCATTAACATTTTCTACCATGGTATCTGCCACAGAAAGATGTCTAGTTTACACACAAAAAAATTTTAAATGTCAAATGAAAGTCAGAAATCTAGATATCCCAACCAATTATTTTAAACTTTAAAAAATTACCATTAATAATAGGTAACTTTTTATTTATATCTTGTATACATATCTTTCTCATTAAAAAAGGGGCAGGATCTGTTTTGAAGTCATTACCCAAAGGCATGATATACAAAACAGATATCTGATATCTGTTTTAGAATCAACTAATCTTTATTAAACATTAAACGAGCTGAATAGCTAAGCCATTAATTTTTCTCAAATATCAACTCTTCCTAGGATTTATCCTTTTCCTTGAATTAGTAAAACTATTAAAAATTCTTCTTCCTTCTGACTCAAACCACAGTGTGTACTCACACTGCGAATTCATGTCATTTCTATGCTGCTACCTGTTTTTAGATTTTCTTTGCTAAGGACACATTGGGCATTTGTTTGCCTGTAGCTCCTGTGCAAGCAACCAAACCTATTAGGATCCCACCATATCATTCCTGTACTGACCTGTCACAGGTCTGACTAAGACTCATTCACTTCGATCAATTAGCTAAGCAGATTGGTTAAATCACATGTGTGTGAATGAATAAAAGCAACCTTATCAAAAAAAAAAAAAAAAGACCATTAATTTTGGTCTTACTTTGCTTTAAACTGTGTGAAAAAGAGTGTTCCTATGCTAGAAAATGATTAAAAATATAACTGAGGTTTTCAGAAGTACCTAGCCTAAGAATTATACATATTTTGAAAATTGTAAAAATGTTATTTGCATATTTACAGCACAGAACAAGTATAATTTTCATACTTCTTTGAAATCTCTGTTTGTTAAGAGAATTATTTTAGAACCCTCCACATGTTTTTAAGGTATTTGTTCTGTTCACTTAACATATGATCATCTCCAATTTATCTAGGTTTAAGTCAAATTTTCAATAAAATTTTTGAATTTTACAGCTTTGATAAGTTAAACTATAAAGTATATTATAATGGTGCTAAAACATATTCTTTTTTACATCCTACAGTATATGCTTTGATGTCACATTACACCATCACTTGCAAAGAAACCAAATTGAAATGCTTTTGTCAGAAACCAGTCAAAAATATAAAAACAATTACTTATACTATCTAACCAAAAGATGAAAAATACCTCACATGATTGAGGCATTTAATGCAGTAATTTTATTTTATTCAGTCCATGGCTAGAATCATAAACAATAATGAGTTTGCTTAACTAAGAGTGAACTATTATGTAAAGTTGTTGCTTTCTGTATTTTAGCTCTGAGGACACTGTTAATATTCAATATACTAATTAATAAGGACTGCTATCTATTATGACCAAATAATGAAAGCAATTTGCAAAACTAGTTTATACAGAAATAAGCTGGTCCTCAAACTTCTAAATTTTCATAAGCACCTCATCCACTGGCTTTAATTGGTTTCCTCAGTGCCTAATATTGGTTTCCTTCACACACCCCACCCCTGAACGTATCATTACAGGTACAGGAGTTCAAACCACAGAGAAAAACCCTCTCCTATAAAATTACAGTAAGGGTCAATTATCCTTTAGATAATTTTCACAATTTAGCACAGTTAACCATATCTGGCTCATGTGGGCACATAATTAAACAGGGCTCCTTGAAAATATCCATTTAAACTAAATATAATGAAAGTGAATGAATTTGTCACTATATTGGATTTACTTAGGGAAACATTTCTGTTTCAATTTAACCTGAAAAAGCAGCACTGCAAAACAATCCTAACATGAATATATTTAAAATGTGTATGACAACCTAGTCTCAACATCATGAGATGAATGTTCCTATAAAATATTAGCAAAATTGGGAAAAACTTCACAAAAGGGCATTTTCTGAACATGTGTAAGCACAGACATGGTTATACATGTCAGTTATAATAGAGCTACATGATCATTAACTTCACTTGGGAGAAATGTCATTTCAAAAATCACTCAAATCAAGTTTTTATAATACAGGTTATTCAAAGTTAGCTCTTCTCCCCAAAGTCTGACATTTGTAATACAGAATTTTTAGTAAACTCTTTCAAAAATTACCTGCTTCTGCAGCCATCTTTCATGCCTTCGTTGTTTCCGTCTCAGATTCTTCAGCTTGCTCTTTTCTCTCTTGCTGAGCCTCTGATTAATGGCACCCAATGAAAAACTGCCTGAGTGCAGGAAGTCCAGAGGAGAGAGGTGCTCTTCCTGGTCTGGGGCCTCCAGTGTGCTCCTCCCAGCTGAGGGCATGTCCATCAGGAAAGTCAGGTTGTTAGAACTAGCATGGCCAGAGTACACTGCAGAAGCTTCTAGACCACACTGAAATTCTCCTCCTCTTTGTGTCTGGGTCTCACAGGGAGCCACTGAAAATCTTTGCAGCAGCATATTAGGATCAAAACTGGATGAAATCTGAAAGGAACGGTTATTTTTACTTGATTCTAAAGGCAAGCCCGAAAGGTCAACAGGCTGCGTTTCATTTAGCCTGGGATACACAGTAGTCTTACTATGGATTTCATATAAAGTGGGTAATAAAGTCAGTTTCTCACTGATGTTCAGATCCAAGCTATGTGATTTTCTATGAAAAGCTCTCGTAGTGCATCTTGCGGTCACAAGCTGCGGAACAAAAAGCTGATATTTTGGATCTGATGCTTTGAAGAGCAATTTTTCGTTCTTCATCTTGAAATATGTTGACCGTACCTCCAGGCAGAGTGCTTCCGTTAATCTTCCAGGACCATTATTATTTTGGGCCATGTTTAAAAGCCCGTGATTTCTGTTTTTGGAGGCGCCACCTGTCAGCAGAGTTTCCTTGTCACAACCTGACTGAACTCTAGGATGTGACAAGTATTTCAGCGAGGGTCTCATTAGTCGGCCTGACCGTGTTGGCTGATAATCGGTCCGGCTTTTGGAGAGATGTACAGCTGCAAGCTGGCCACAGGAACATTTTGGAGTGCTGACAAAATTAAAGCCCCCTAAACGGGCCCCACAGAAAGGGCAATTCAGTTTTCCAACTGTCCACTGGGCCTACAGGTAATAAAGGAAAATAAAAACAATTCTTTCTTTGTAAAGTAACCAAAGAGAATGTGAGCTGTTTTTTTGTTTGTGGTTTTACTGTTTGTTTGTTTGTTTTTTAAAGCCGACCACATGAAAGTTTTCTACGCCACAGAAAAGGCCAGCATTGTTTTCTGATTAGTAGACAGAACAGTCTACTAGATGGAAACAAGCCTTCCAATAAATAGAGATAAGAAGCTCCGAAGGTCTAGAATGATAATATATTGCACATCACACCCATCTAAACGATACTCCTAAGAATTCTAAGAGTCTCTTAAACAATAGGCTGAATATGGATACAGTGTGAACTAATGAAAAGAAAAATACACTATGGAACCAGGAAGCAAATCAGTCTACAGAGCTTAATTTGCAAGTAAAATCTCACAGAAAAGTGTCTGTTTTGATACACTTCTTGCATACCAAGCACTGTGGGAGGGAACTTTACCCAACCAACAGAATAAAGCTCTTCCTGCCTTTTTACATACAACCAAAAGATATTGGTTGCATACATCAGTTACTTCATTTTCTATACTCAGATTACAAATTAATAATGAACTAACTTAAAGTTATCTTTTCAACAGAGATAGTAGGACATCTACAGTGTCCTAATACATTTTCTAAAGTTCAGGACACTAATAAGCAGTACACTGGCACTTTCCCAGGAAATCATTACAATGTGAGAATGGATGCAAGGGATATCTAGCTAATGTTATTCTTTAACAAAAAAAGTAAGCTAGTCAGTGGAGAAAGGCAACTATATTGTTCCAAAAATCATATTTCTTATACTTTTCTAATACTTAGCTGTTTTGAATTATGAGAAATAATGATGCCACACTGACAAGATGAATTCCTACTCATAATATTTCATTAAGGATCCTTAAAAGTGTGTTTTTTTGATACTGACTGTGCCAATACGAGTCATTAATTTTCCAGTTTATTTTACATTTGTGTAATGAGACACATAGGATATTTCATTCACTCAATAGGTACTGTTCTAGGTGCTGGGGATACAGTACATAATGAACAAAATATAAAAACTTCTGACTTTATGGAGTTTATATTCTAGTAGAGGAGCTAGGTAACTAACAAGATCAGTAAGCCCTTTGTGTGTGTGTATATATATGCATATGTGGATATGTGTATGAATGTGTATAATAATTTATATATGTCATATATACTTAAGCATATTTAAAGTTCTATATATCACTTATAATGTGTGTGTAAAACATAGATAGGTATATAAAGTAAAGAAGGGAGAAAGAAAGTGTTGAGAGTGGTAATAGTGGGGAGAGGCAGCTGATAGACTGGCCAGGCAATGCCTCACTGAGAATAAAGACCTAAGGAAATGAAGGAACAGGTGAGTAGTTGTTGGAAGAGAATTCAAGGAAGGGGAAATACCAAGTGCAAAGTCTGAGGTATAAAAGTCCTCAGAGCACTCCAGTAATAATAAAGAAACCAGTAAGCGTAATCAAGTTACACACCCTTTCATGTCTCTTGAAACAATGCATCCAAGAAAAATAGCTCTAAAATTAGGACGAAAACTTTCTGAAGGTAGTATATTCCTAATTTTACTCAGAAACTATGGAACTTACTTTTTGTATTAGGCAGTGTATCCATTCTGGAAGGGCTTCTATATCCATATGCCACACATGACAAATATTTTGATCATCAGCTGAATCATGTCTATCCTGTTGTAGCAAAATGCATGATATTAGTCATGACTAGTTCAGAATTTATTACACAAAATTCATATTTGAGTAAAACACAAAAAAATACTTTCAATTTTAGATAGGAAGGAAATACATACTGCCCTCCTCTCCTTACTCCCATTGCCAAAGACAAACCCAGAAAGAAAAGGTTTTTTTTCAGGGAATAGCCACATTTAAATTGAACAACAACAACAAAAAGATTCCTCCATTTCATTGAGTTCATCAAATTAAATTTAAAATTGAGCAGAAAGTTACTGAATGGACAAATCTGGTGCCCTATTTTTTCTGTGTGTGAGTAAAAATACTACCATTCATGACAACTTTCCCCAGCCTTCAATCTCTGATTTTGTCTGGATTCTAATGACAGAATAAAGGAGTTGCTGTATTCTCTATCAAGATGCTCAAGAAAAGTTTAAGAGAATGGGAGAAGAGGAATAATTGTACAGGGAGCTAGAAAGGCTCTGACTAAATTTCAGCTGTGTAAGTACAACAAAAATTTCAAAAAGAGACAATTTTAGCCTTTTGAAGTAGGTCTGTAGAAATAAATGTGATATATAGTTGAGACACGATAACTTCTCAACATGTCAAAAAAATTCAGGGCAGGCCAGGGTGAAGATATGTGGTTCTTTACTACCTCTGTGACTGTAGGACAGCTGCTTTATCTCTCTGGCTCTCAGTTTCTTTTCCCGTAAAACACTGCTACATAACTGCTCAGGTCCCTTCTGGGTCTACAGAATTTCATTCTGTGAAATGACAGAAAGGGTTGATTGACAAGAACAGCACAAGGGTAGTCTCCTGTCCATATATCCTTTCCCAGGATCAGATTTTAAACAGAAGTAGCTCTGCAAGTTGCCAAAGAATAGTTCTCTTTTATATTTCCAAAGTGGTTGCACTACTAGTTACTATAGTCAGGTTATAACAAAGTAACAAACAACAAGGAAATTATTGAGCATGACTTAGAAGTTTGTATTCACAGTGCTATGAATGAAAAAGGACTGAATCTCTTTAAGAAATTTTCACTGAATAATCTATATTAGATTGTGACTTAGAGCCAGGATCACCCAGAATTTTTGTTTAATATCCCAAGATGGTTCCTCTGGACCTTACATCATTTTTCTCCTCCATCAGTAGATCTTAAGGTACTAAATTTTTGCCCAGTGTAGACAAAAAGTTTCAGTGTAATTTATTTACATATTGGAAAGATCTATAAGGAAGCCATGTTAATCTAACTTTGGTCAGGAGCCCAAAAAATCAAAATATAAATTAAAAGTGGAAGGGACTTGAGCTATTGTTATAGGTTAGATCACATTTCATTATTTTGTATATTGTATACAGCAGTATTTTATATGCCAAAATAATAATTAGTGCTAAACCAAATTCAAGATTATAATGGTGAAAGAAAACTTTGTTAAAAGGTTTAAAAATTTCCAATTCTAATGTTTTAAAAATCTGCAACATGGGTTGAAAATATTTCAATGGCAAATAGAAAATCTGTTGGGAAGGATTTATAGTTGCCCAAAGAGAAACTTTACAGTTTTATTCATGATGCCTAAACTCCAATTCTGGTTAACAAATGGAACTTCCCATGTCAACACAAGAATAATGAGGGCCAGGAAAGTGCATGGCAATATGAAGAGGATATTACTGAACAGAAGTAAAGTTAGGAACAGAAGAGGAGATGCTAGGAATACTCTCTAGCTCAAACATCTTACTGCTCCCTAATACGTGTCTATTCACAAGAGTGTTAGGCAAACATACAAAGGTTTAATTATTATTCTAGATTATGATAAAATGATACAGCGAAAATTCAGGCAGAGAGAAATGTAATTCTTGGTTTCAAGATAGCAAAGTGAGTACATATTCCAGCCTATACTCCCTATCAAACCACAGAAACTACAAAAGACTTTTCAAAAAAAGGAATCAATAGATGAATGAGAAAGTATGGATGGGGAGATTTCAATGGGCCAAAAATTGTAAGGAACCTCTGAGAGATTAATGAGGGAAACAACAGCATACTGTATTCAAGTACATAACAGATGAGAACAACACAAAGAATGGCCCATGCCAAAATTGTGGAAATTAGAAGCAAAAAAGGGCCCTGGGCAACTATTAGGGGTGGATGTGAAGTCTGTCTGTCTCCAGGCAAGAGGAGTACTTGGGGCAGAGAGAAATAGGGCAACATTTCTGAAAATGTGGCTGGAAAGGCCTGGAAAAAAATGGAAAGCATTTGCAATATGTCCAGAAGATGAGCTACTGAGGACCAATCTCTATTCTTGCTGAAAATATTATCATATAAAAATATTGCATCATTTAATATATTAACTATATCAACATATAAAGAATATGAAATAGATTTGTTTTAATAATAAGGTACACCTCTAACACAAACTGTTTTTTTTAAATCAAGTGAAAGAGAACTAAATATACTCTGAATTACGATACTAAAAGCATATACAACCTAAATAAAACCAATATTACAACTTTTCTATGGAAACATATGTATATAAATGGATAGAAAAGGTACCTTACAGGTTGTGTACCAAGTTGATATCACTGGCTAGATTTGAAGAACGAAAGAAGCGTAAGATTAGGAAAGTTACTAAAAGGAAACTAACTTTTCCATAATTGTTTTAATGGGAGAATATATTAAATTACACTTATGTAATAAAATATTTATTTAAAATTTGATATAAATAAAAATAAAATACATTGATTACTTCTGGTTCTGGCAATACTGGAGTAAGAGGTATTAGACATGCTCTCACTATTTTTTTTTTTTGCTCTCACTATTAAAACTGATAAAACTAGGCAAAATATATTAAAGTATTATTTTAAGACATTAGACAAAAGAAAGCACAGGACTGTGATCCCTCAGAGAAGGAAAATAAATGAGGTAAGCCTAAAAATAACCCTGGATTTCTGCCTGGGGGAACTTTCAGAACCTTGGTGTGGGGAGGAGGAACCCAATTAGTGTACAGCAGCCTTGATGATTTAAGATGGAGCTCAGAGTCTGTAAAGCCTAAACAGCTAGAATTTGCACGACACTGTACTGGCAAGGAGAGGCCTATAAATAGAAAAAAAGTTCCAGAAACCTGTATAGTGATTCCTCTAAATTTCTGATTGAATACCAATATGGACATATGTAGGGTGAGATATCAGAGAACCAGATAAAGAAAATTTACCAAGGAAAAGACATCTTCTAGTGAGCTGTAAACATAACTATTCACACAGGGCTCACAGCAAGGCTGGGAAGATGTTCAAGTTCCAAGCAGCCAGAGTAGAAAGATCTCAATGAACTTATGGGGTCTTTAGGAGAGATTCCAGAAGAGTTCTGCCTTAAAAGTAGGGCTAAATTAGTTCAAGAGTAAAGAGTACTAAAAAGCAACCCTAACAAAGCTTAAAAATAAGCCTCCAAAGAATGAAGTTCAATCACAAATAACTTATATGCCTGCTAAAACACCCTCTAAAGGAAGACAATAATATCCAGACACTCAATAATGTTAAATCTAAATGTCCAACCTACAAGAAAAAGTACTAGATATGTACAAAAAAAAAAAAAAAAAAACAACCAAACATGTGACCCACATGTTTGTTAAAAAGAAAATGGACAAATGCATAATTATAGTTGGAAATTTCAGCATTTGTCTTATAAAGTTGTATTACAAGTAGACAGAAACTCAGTAAGAATATAGAACATTTAGACAACACCATCAATCAACTGACATTTGTGCAACACTATACCCAACAACACAGAATAGATATTTGTTTAAAGTGCACATGGAATATGTTCCAAGAAAGACCATTTGTTGGACCATTATTTAGATTTGAAAGGAATGAAGTAATGCCAAATGTGTTCTCTACTATAATGGAATTAAATTAGAAAACAATAGCAGAAAGATATCTGAAAAATCCCCAAGTACTTGGAAATTAAAAAACATACTTCTAAAGAACCTATGGGTCAAAGAAGAAATCACAAGAGAAATGAGAAAATACCTCAAATTGAATAAAAAGGAAAACACAGATATTAAAATTTGTAGGATGCAGATAAAGCAGTGGTCATAGGATACTTTAGAGTATAAATATATTTGACAAAATTAAGGTCTAAATTCAATGATCTAAGCTTCTTCCAACTTAAAAAGCTACAAGAAGAGCAAATTAAGACTAAAGTAAACAGAAAGAAAATAATACATATCAGAAATAAATAAAATAAAAAATAGACAAACAATGAAACTGAAAGATATTAAAGAAAGATAAAACATGACCAATATTTGGGAAAAGGAGAGACATCATTATAGAATCAATGGCATTTAAACAATAATAATGTAATGGAGTGGAAATTTTTATGAAAAAAGTTGGCAAACTAGATGAAATAAAATTCTGAAAAGATACAATTTACTTAAATGAATCAAGAAGAAATGGGCTATATGAACAGCTCTAAATCAATTAAGCTAAATTTGAAATTAAATCTTGTCTCCCACCAAAAACAAACAAACCGCTCCAGGCCCAGATGGCTTTTCTGGTGAACTGTATCAAACAGTTAAGGAAAAAATGTACAAATCCTATACAAATTCTTTCAGAAAACTGAGTAAGATGGACTGCTTCCCAACTCATTTTATGAGGCCAGCATTATCACAAAAATTTTTAAAGATAAAGACATTACAATAAAGGACATCCATGAAGGAGAGGATCAAGATGATGGAGTAGGAAGACCCTGAGCTCACTTCCCCCAACAAAAACATCAAAACTACAACTACATATAGGGCAACTCTTGTTGAGAATGACCTGAACACTAGCACGACAGATGGCTCTTTTACAACCAAGGTTATGAAAAAGAGAACCACACAGAGTCTGGTAGGAGAGGAAGAGAAGCATTTCTAGTTGCAACCCAGCCCCTTAGTTGGTGACCAAGAAGAGGAAGGGGATATCACAGTCTTGGCATTCTCCCTAAGAAGTCAGGGGTTCAAGTCCCATATTAAGCACCCAAGCCCTGGGGTCTGGCACCAGGAAGATGAGTCCCCTTGGATACTTAGAAAATCAGTGGGGTTTTCCAGAGGGCTGTAAGAAACCGGGACTCTGCTCTTGAAGGGCATGCACACAGACTTGCTTGCTCCCAGTCCAAGGATAGAGGCAACAGAATGAAAACTGCTTGGTGCTCTGGCCAGCCTGCCAGGACTATCCCAGCATGCCCGCCCAACCTACACTGAGCACCTGCTCTAGTCCCTCCAGCTCAGGCACTGCTTCCCACCAACGTGGAGACTGCCATCACACACAGTAGGGAGAAGCACAGCCAGCTCAGAATGGTTGCCCCAGCCCCTTGGGCCCTGACACCCACCCCCAACCAAGGCAGAGACCACCATCACCATTGTATGCCTGCTGAGAAGAGGAGAAGCAAAACTGGATCAGAACTGCTGCTCCAGCCTCTTGGGCCCTGACCTCATCCCTAACAAAGACAATCCAAGTCCAAAACCACCAATGCTCTGAGACAAAAGCCCAATTCCCTCAGGGTTCCTGCTCTAGCCCCTCAGGCCACAGTTCCACCACCAGACAGGGGTGCAATTACCATCAAGTATGGGAAAAACCCTGACTCACACTGGGCTCTGGCTCTAGCTCATCCAACTTTGGCCCTACCTCCCACCAAGGCAGTGGTCAGCAGCACATCCCAGGAGAAGACATGGCCCATGATTGCTTCAGATTCAACTCTCCCACCAATGCCACGGGGCACAAGCAGCCTGTATAGGGATGTTCCCACACACGGACACACCTTCAAGACCAGGATATGTAACTCTTTCCCCTAATTCCATTAAAACAGAGAAAATCAAACAAAATAATAAAATAATAAAGATTAGAATGAAAATAGAGACAAAAAAATAGAAAAGATCAATGAAACTAAGAGCTGGTTTTTAAAAGATAAACAAAATTGACAAACCTTTAGCCAGACTCATCAAGGAAAAAAAAATGAGGTCTAAGTACACAAAATTAGAAATGAAAGAGAAGAAATTACAACCAATATCACAGAAATGTAATCATAAGATAATACTATGAACAGGTACATGCTAACAAACTGGACAATCTAGAATAATTGGATAAATTTCTAGAAACATACAATCATCCAAGACTGAATAAAAAAGAAACAGAAAATATAAATAGACCAATTATTAATATTAAAATTGAATCAGTAATCAAAAAACTCCCAAAAAACCAAAGTCCACGACACAACAGCTTCACAGGGCAATTCTATCAAAAATTTAAAGAAGAGTTAATACCTATCCTTCTCAAACTATTCCAAAATATTGAACAGGAGGGAACACTTCCAAATTCATTCTATGAGGCCAGCATTACTCTGATACCAAAACCAGACAAAGACACTACTACTACAGAAAATTAGAGGCCAACATCCCTGATGAACACAGATGCAAAAATCTTCAATGAAATATTAGCAAACCAAATTCAATGATACATAAAAAGGATCATACTTCATGATCAAGTGGGATTTATTCCATGGATACAAAGATGGTTCAACAACCACAAGTCAATCACCGTGATACATCACATTAACAAAACAAAGACTAAAAATTACACAATCATCTCAACAGATGCAGAAAAACTACTTGACAAAATCCAACATCGATTCATAATAAAAAAAATCTTGACCAAGTTGGTATATAGGGAACATACTTCAACATAGTAAATACCATTTATGACAAACTCACAGCTAGCATTCTACTCAACAGTGGAAAGCTCAAAGCTTTTCCTCTGAGATTAGAAATAAGACAAGCACAACACTGTAAATCAACTATACTTCAATAAAATAAAAATAAAATAAAAAAAGAAGACAAAGATGCCCACTCTCAACACTTTTGCTCAACATAGTACTGGAAGTTCTAGCAACAGCAATCAGACTAGAAAAAAAAAAAAAAGGCATCCAAATTGGAAGGAAAGAAGTAAGACTGCCACTATTTGCAAATGACATGATACTGTACTATTCAGAAAACCCTAAACACTTCACCAAAAAACTATTAGCACTAATAAATGAATTCAATAAGGTTGCAGGATATAAGAAAAATATACAGAAATCTGTTGCACTTCTATAGACTAATAATAAACTATCAGAAGGAGAAATCAAGGAAACAATCCCATTTACAATCATATCAAAAAGAATAAAATACCTAGGAATAAATTTAACCAAGGAGGTGAATGACTTGTACTTTGAAAACTATATGACACTGCAGAAAGAAATTAAAAATAATATAAATAAATGGAATGATATCCCATGTTCATGGATTGGAAAAATTATTGTTGAAATGTCCATACTGCCCAAAGCATTCTACAGATTTAATATAATCCCTACCAAAATACCCATTACATTTTTCACAGAACTAGAACAAATGATCCTAAAATTTGTATGGAACCACAAAAGACCCCAAGATGCCAAAGCAATCTTGAGAAAAAAAGAACAAAGGTAAAAGTATCATACTTCCTGACTTTAGATTTTGCTACAGAAAAGCTACAGTTACCAAAACAGTATTGTACTGGCACAAAAACAGACACAAAGATCAATGGAACAGAAATAAACTGACACACATATGGTCAATTAATCTACAACAAAGGAGGCGAGAATATACAATAGGGAAAAGACAGTTTCTTCAATAAGTGGTGTTGGGAAAATTGGAGAGCTACATGTAAAAGAATGAAATTAGAACATTTTTTCACACCATACACAAAGATAAATTCAAAATGTATTAAAAACCAAAATGTAAGACCTGAAACCACAAAACTCCTAGAAGAAAACATAGGCAGTATGGTCTTTGACACTGGTCTTAGCAATATTTTCTTTGAATTTGTCTCCTCAAGCATGGAATACAAAAGTGAAAACAAACAAATTGGACCTAATCAAACTTAAAAGCTTTTACACAGTGAAGGAAACCATCAACAAAATGGAAAGGCAACTTAATGAATGGGAAAAGATATTTGCAAATGATGTAACTGATAAAGGGTTAATATCTAAAATAGATAAAGAACTCACACAACTAAATATCAAATAGAACAAACAATACAGTTAAAAAGTGGTCAGAGGATCTAAACAGGCATTTTTCCAAAGAAGACATACAGATGGACAATAGGCACATGAAAAAAACTCAACATCCCTAGTCATCAGGGAAATGCAAATCAAAACCATAATGAGATATCACCTCACACCTGTCAGAATGACTACCATCACAAAGATGAGAAATAACACATGTTGACAAGGATGAGGAGAAAAGGAAACCCTCATGTACTGCTGGTGGGAATATAAATTGGTACAGCCACTATTGAAAATAGTATGCAGGTTCCTCAAAAAAAAAAAAATAGTGCTACCATACGATCCAGTAATTCCACTTCTGGGCATTTATCTGAAGAAAACAAAAACAATACTTCAAAAAGATATATGCATCCCAATGTTTACAGCAGCATTACTTACAACAGTCAAATATGGAAACAACAAAAATGTCCATCAATGGATAAAGAAAATGTGGTATATGTGTTTGTGTATGTGTATACACACACACACACACACACACACGCACACACACAATTGAGTGTCACTCAGCCATAAATAAGAATGAAATCCTGCCATCTGTGACAACATGGATGGACCTGATGACATTATGCTAGTAAAATAAGTCAGAGAGAGAAAGATAAATACTGTACGTTTTCACTTACATGTGGAATCTAAAAAACAAAACAAACAAACAAATATAACAAAACAGTAACAGACTCACAGATACAGAGAACAGACTGGTGGTTGCCAAAAAGGAGAGGGATAAGAGGAGGGCTAAAATGCGTGAAAAGGATTAAGAAGTACAAACAACTAGGTATAAAATACATAAGTTACAAGGGCATAATGTACAGCATATGGAGTATAGTAAATATTTTATAATAACTATGTGAAGTATAATACATAAAAATATCAAATTACTATGTTGTACATATGGAATTAATAAAATATTGTAAGTTAACTATACTTTGAATAAAAAAAGAAAAAAAAAGACATCCACAGACGAACATCTCTCTTAAACAAAGCATCAAAATCCTTGATAAAATATTAATAAAATTTAGCAATAGATTATCATATATATGTAGAAAATACTGAGGGATCCACAAAAAGCAACTAAAAAGTGAGTTTAGCATAATACGTTTGCAGGATATAAAGTCAATATACAAATTCAACTCTATTTCTTTAGCCACAAAAAATTGTAATGGGTAACTTATTAAATATCAATTATAACAGCAGCAAAAAACATGAACAACTTAGGAATAAATTTAATACAATATGTATAAGATCTCTCCATTATAAACTAGAAAACACTACTGAAAGAATTGAGGAATACATAGTGGTGTGTATCTCAGGAATGAAAGATTGATATAGCATTCAAAAATCATTCAGTATAACTCAATATAGTAATATAAAACAGAACAAAAATGTAAAAAATATTTTGATATATGTGGAAAAATCATTTGATAAAATTCAACATCCATTCATAATGAAAACTTAGAAACTAAAAATGGAAGAAAACTTTTTCAATCTGATAAAAGGTATCTATGAAAAACCTTTAGCTAAACTTATACTCAGTGGTGTAAGATAACTGTTTTACCTTAAGATGGGGAACAGAATGTCTTCATTCTCACCTTTCTAGTCCACATTGTATTGATGTCAGTACAGTATGACAAGAAAAAGAAATAAAAGAAATAAAAGAAATAAAAAACATACAGATTAGAAATCAACAAAACGATGAGATACATCTTCACACCCACTTAGGATGGCTATAATAAAAAATAAAAATAATGAAATAAACAGAAAATAAAGGTTGGTAAGGGTGTGGAGAAATTGGACCCACTGTACATTTATGGTGGGAATGTAAATGGTGCAGCCACTGTGGAAAATAGTTTTGTGGTTCCTCAATGAGTTAAACATTGAATTACCAACTGGCTTAAGAATTCTATTACTGTGTGTATATCCAAAATAATAAAAAAACAGGTGTTTGAACAAAAACTTGTATAAAAATGTTCATAGCAACACTACTGAAAATAGTCAAAAGGTGGAAACAACTCAAATGTCCATCAACTTATAAATGTATAAACAATATGTGGTAGATCTCTATGATGAAATAATGTGCAGTCATAAAAAGGGGTAAAATACTGATACATGCTATAACATGGATAAACCTTGAAAACACTGTGCTGGGTGAAAGAAGCCAGACCAAAAGGCTGTATATTGTGTGATTTCATTTGTATTAAATATCCAGAATCAGTAAATCCATAGAGACAGGAAGCATATTAGTAATTGCCAGGGGTTCGGGGGAGGTGGAAATGGGCAGTGACTGCTTAATGAGCATGGGCTTTCCACATGGGGTGATGAGAATGTTCTGGAACTAGACAGTGATGATGGTTGCACAGCATTGTAAGTGTACTAGATAGCCGTAGTGGTAAATTTTATGTTATGTGTATTTCAGCATAATTTTAAAAAATAACAAAATAACTTTTCTATTCACAGACAACACAATATAAAGAAAATACTAAGAAATTCACCATAAAAACTGTTAAATTAATAAGCACAATTTCAATATAGAATGTCAATATACAAATTTCTGTGTACCACAATTCTGGAACAACAAATGATGGGAAAGTAAACATTTAAAAAATACCACTTAATATAGTACCAAAAAACCATGAACTACTTAGGTATAAACTTGACACAATATATACAAGACTTGTCCACTGAAAACTACAAAACACTATACAGAAAAATTAAAGACCTAATAAAACCAAGAAATATACCATGTTCATAGAATGGAAAGTTTGATATTTTTAAGATGTCAATTGCTTCCATATTAACCTATAGATTCAATACAACCCACTCAAAATCCCAGCAGGCTTATTTATAGAAATGGATAAATACATTGTAAAATTTATGTAAAAAATGCAAAATGACCTAAAACATCCTGAAAAGTTTTGCAACAGAATAAGAAATGTAGAAGACATACACTATCTGATTTTAACACTTATTAGATCAATGGAATAGAGTAAAAAAATAGATCTGTATATAAATTTAGTTAATTGTTTTTTGGTAAATATGCCAAGATAATGAGAAAAGATAGACTTTTCAATAATTGGTGCTGGAACAACTGAGTATCCATATTAAGTAAAAAAAATAATAATAACAAAAATAATAAAAATGCTTACCACACACATGAAAAACAAATCAAAATGGATCAGGATCCTAAAAGTAAAAGCCATAACCACAAAATGTCTAGAAGAAAACAGGAAAAAAATCTTTGAAACCTGGGGATAGGCAAAGTAGTCTCAGGACACAAAAACATTACCCATAAAGGAAAAAAATGATAAACTGGATTTCATCAAAATTAAAACCATCTACTCTTTGAAAGTCATCACTAAGAAAATGAAAACACAAACTGCAGACTGGAAGAAAATTTTTGCAAAACCTGTATCTGACAAGAACTTTTTAGCCAGAATATATAAAGAACTCTTACAACTAAATAAGAAGAAAATACAATTTAAAAAATGATTATAAAATTTCAACAGACATTTCACAAAAGAAGATATACTAATGTCTGATAATCACATGAAAAGAGGCATAACAGTCACTGGAAAAATGCAAATTCAAACTATAATGAGACAACATTACATATTTATTACAAGAGCTAAAATGGAAAAAAGAAAAGAAAAAAAAGGGAAAGAAAAAAGCAAAAAGAACTGGAAATATCAGTACAGACAAAGACATAGAGCAACTGAAACTCATACGTTTTCAGCGGGAATGCAAAATGATATAGTCATTTTAGAAAACAGTTTGTCAGTTTCTTAAAAAGCTATGCCCGTACTTATCATAAAACCAAGAAATCCCTAGTAGTAACCAAGAAAAATAAAAATATAGGTCCACATAAAGATTTGTAGCTCAAAACTGCAAACACCTAAAATGTCCATCAACAACTACAGCATCCATACAGTAGATAAACAACTGTGAAATGTATACAATGAAGTAATACTCAGTAATAAAAAGGAATGGACTACTGATATATGCAACAATATGAATCAATTTCAAAAACACTATGCTGAGCATAAAAAGCCAGACATAAAAGAATATATGCTCTATGATTACATATATAAGAAACTCTAGAAAAGACCAAATGTTGTTACCTCTTGACAGTGGTGGTGGGTACACGAGTACATATACATTTGTCAAAGCTCACTGAAATGTGTATTTCATTACATATAAATTATACCCTTGGGCTTCCCTGGTGGTGCAGTGGTTAAGAATCCGCCTGCCATGCAGGGTACACGGGTTCAAGCCCTGGTCTGGGAGGATCCCACATGTCGCGGAGCAACTAAGCCCATGCGCCACAACTACTGAGCCTGTGCTCTAGAGCCCGCGAGCCACAACTACTGAGCCCGCGTGCCACAACTACTGAAGCCCGCGCACCTAGAGCCCTGCTCCGCAACGAGAAGCCACCACAATGAGAAGCCCACGTGCCGCAACGAAGAGTAGCCCCCGCTCACTGCAACTAGGGAAAGCCCATGCGCAGCAACGAAGACCCAATGCAGCCAAAAAAAAGTATACCCTAATAAAACTAACCCTAAAAGTTAGCAGTGTAACTTTACCTAAATTTACTTTTTGAAGAACAGACTTAATCTTGTAAACATCAATACCTGTACACATTAGCCCCTTCCATTAGGAGCTGAGAGTTATGCAGATTAGTATAACTAATGAATTCTTTAAAAGGCTCTCATAGAGAATACAAAGTGGAATTGACAAATACAGCCTTCTTTACTTCACTATTAGATCCGAAATTTTTTCGGACTTTTCAAGGTTCTGTCTATCCATGAGCTAAATAAATAAATATTTCTACAATGGTACAAAGAATAGACTATTATGTCAAAATAAGTTAATGGTAATCAACCTATCAAGATTTATTGGGTCATTACTAGACACAGTGTTGACCATATAAAGGGAGTAAAGAAACTTATTTATATGCCAGGGACTGTGTTTTACCTTAACACGTATTATCTCATTTTACTATTTCATTGTGCATATTCCATTATTTCATTTAATCAGATAAAGTGATCATGATATTTAGTCACATAAGATTGATCACTATACTAAGAAACCACTATCTGTTATAAATTCTAGAGATGTTTTATGAACATTCTTATGAGAAAAAACATTGGAGTCATATGTCTAGGTAGGTAAAGGAAATTTTACAATGTACCTATTCTTCTTATTTTTACCAGGTAACAAGCATTTGTACTGTGCTACTACAGCCCAGGCACTCTTTGAAAGGTTTTATTATTTTACAAATAAGGAAACTGAAACAAGAGAAAGTAAGTAACTTTTATGTAACTTGTCCAAGGTCACACAGTAAGTAGCAAAGGAAGGATTTCCATCCAGGCAGTCTGGCTTCAGAACTCAAGTCACTAAGCTTCCACTGTTACTTCCTATACCAAATCAATACTATCTTTTATAGGGCAATCATCTTTCTTACATAGCCTGAGTATGTTTTAAGGCATGATACTACTATTCTTCCAGAGGATTACAAAAAAAGCAAAACAAAACAAACAAAAACTGGAAGCATAACTTACTTTTAAATTAACCAAAAACAATGTACTAACTTATACAGAAGAAAGGTAGGTTTAGAAAAAATTCCAGTTGATTCTGATATGCAGCTCCCAAACCAATCTCCCTGATTTGAGAACTATTAACATAAAGCAAGCACATATTTTTCTCTAAATATTTAAAAGTTAAAGCATTCTCTCATGCCAACAAAAAAGACAAAAATCAGTTACAGCAATTGATACTGGTGGAAGGAGCATAAAAGGCTGGGTTAAGAGTGTATAGTATTGTTTCCCTTTCGGAAAATTAGATATGGCAAACAAAGAAAACCAGGATAAACACAGAGGCCTCAGTTATAAATGAGACTGCCAACTACTTCAACTGTAATTACACACACTGTCTTAGAAACATATATATATATGATATTCATGATACTTACTTCCAATTTAATTTTACAGGTAAAATAAGACATCAAACTATAAAGTCTACAGTCACTTAATTTTTTAAAAAATCACATAAATATACGTGATAAAACAAGTTTTAATGGATGTATTTTAAGATAAATGATTAAACGAAGCAACCTCATTTGAGGAATTTAAAGGCTTTAAAGTAGTGGCGTCAGGTTATCTCCTTGGGAAAAAATAAACTGAAAATTAGAAAAACTATATTATTAGGATTTTTAAAACCTTACTAGACAGGTTTTTGTGTTTCAAGTTTATCATGTGGGCAAAGGAGGAAGTGAAGGAAGAGAAGTAACTAACAGCCAGTTTCACTTAATACTGTCAGAAAAATGTTGACAAAATATTTTGTAAATGAAATCTTTTGTTCAAGCAGTAGGGGGAGCTAACGCATTGTTATTGATATTGCTTTTTCTTTAAGGGTAGAGAATGTTTTCAGTTACTGTGTACAAAGAGAACTTCTTTAATTTTAAAATTACAAACTGTATGCATTATCTTCTTATCATTTCATGATTGTTAAGAGTTTTAATTGAACAGAACAGGTTAAATGTAAAAAGGTGACATAATATTATTATATAATTTTTGAAAAATGTTCAACACTAACACATTTCCAATATCAGTAATAACATTCCCTTAGCTAACACATTAAAAGTTAGCCAACTATATTATTTAAGTAATATAGTTTATTTAAATATTTGCAGCTATCAGCTATAAACACTACAGGGGAAAAGATCAGGTAATAAAAATGTCATTTAGATTAACATTATTTAATTAAATGTTTAAAGAGTTATAAATATAAACGAACCGAATCCTATTGGACTGCCTGGTTTTACTATTTGTAGGTTGAGAACGTACTTCAAGGGTGAAAATTTTTTTCACTCAAACGTCAGAATGAATAAAAGAGAAACTGAAAGCCTCATTTAAAGGCAGACCATTCCCTACATCTATTCTTGCTACCTTTCTAATTTCATGCTTTCAAAATTGCCAAAATAATTTTTAAAAAATTCAATGGTCATGTCACTCCTTTTCACTGACTTTCCAGCTTTTAGGAAATAGGTCCAAGTCCTTAATTTGTCTTGCAAGACCATAAATGATCTAACCAACACCCATCTTTCTAGCCTCAAATCTGGCCAAACTGTCTCTCAATCTCTGCCCTCCAATCATAGAAATCTTCTAGTTCCATGGAGATACATCACATTCTTTCCACCACAGGGCCTTTGAATATGATGGTCCCAAAGCTTGGAAGGTCCTCTGTCTTGTACTGTCCTGGCTACTCATCCACCGTATCTCTACACAAGTCGTTTCCTCAGAAAAGCCTCCCGCTTACAACAACAATCTTATGTCTATGTCCTATCTTTATGGCTCCCTATACGTTTCCTTTTTTTCCACTTACACAGCTAATAATTTAATATTTATGATTGAACACTATCCTGAAAGTTTCACAAGGACAGAACACTTCTCTTCTGCTCTTCACTGAATTTCCAGTGCCTGTCATATCTTAGTTGATCTGAGCTGGCATAACAAAATACCACAGACTGGGTGGCTTAGACAACAGACATTTATTCTTCACAATCCTGGAGGCTGGAAGCCTATGATCAAAGTGCCAGCATGTTCAGGTACTGGTGAGAGCTCTCCTCTTAATTTGCAGATAGCTGCCTTCTTGCTGTATCCTCACAGGGCAGAGAGAGAAAGAGCTCTCTCTCTTCTTCTTACTGGATTAAGGTCCCATCCTTATAACCTGATTTAACCTTAGAAACTTCCTAAAGACCTATCTCCAGATACAGTCACTTCGGTGGTTAGGACTCACAGCTACAATGAACATTGACCAATGATTTCCTCTTTGCTAAAACCAAAGCATACTTTTAATTCTCATTCAGTCTCTACATTTGGCCATGCAGTTTGTATGCCATTTCTGTACAAATCTGGGGGCACCTTTCACAGATTAGCACCCTCTAGAATTATGCAGTGTACAACCTGCACATTAAAGGCAGTATCTGGTCTTCTATGTCTCGCTACAACGTTCAATATTACTAATGAATCCCTCTTTCTGGAAGATATTCATCCCTTGACTTCCATAACACCGTATCCTGATTTTCAATCCTATCTTTCTTACTACTCTTTTTTTCCTACTTTGTGATTTTTTTTTCCTGTCCATCCCTTAAATGTTCCTAGGCCCTCTTCTTTCTCACTCCAGTCACACTCTGCATGGTGATCTCATCTACTTTCACAGCTTGACTCACCACTTAAATGCTCATGACTCCCAAATCCACACTTTTAGTTCAGATCTCTACTCTGAATCCCATATCCATAGAACCAGCAGCCTTCCAGAAATCTCTTTTTAAATGTCCTTTTAGGCCACATAAACTTGACGTGCCCCAAACTGTGTCAAAACGGACTAAGAAGTGAAAGCGGAGGACACCACCTCTGCCGCAGCGGAGGACACCACCTCTGCCCACCCCACCAGACTTCACAAACGGAGACCAATTTGTTATTTTCTGGTTTTACTGTTTTCATTGTTATTTTTTGCTTTTGGTTTTGGTTCTGGCCCACATTTCATGTATCTCAGGCCTGAAGGTAGAGTAGGAGTCCCCTTTTGTCCCTGTGGACATTGTAGACTGTCTCAAAATTCCATTCTAAATTCCCAGTCACATGCCTTACCATATGCCAGTGGCTGGAAAACTAAAGCTCAAATGTCCCAGATTCCCTTACAGCTCAAGTTCCACACATGACCTAGCTTTCCCCAAGCTGATACACTGTTCAGTACTATGAAAGCAGAAGTGATGAGTATATTTGTGCTGTTTCTTCTAGCAAGCTTGGCTTTGAAGGTACTTAGATAGTCTGCGGCAAAAGTTAGTGATTCCAATGTCCAGTTCCTAGTTTTGTGTGGACTAAGAGGCAGCGTGTGAGACTTCCATTTCCTGGCATTGGTAAGGGCTAAACAAGTGTGGTTCTGGAGCCAACAGCTGTGGATGCTATTTCCTCATGTTCTTCTGAGGGCCATTTCACACCTGCATGGGGTGAGGAAGACAGGAGACAAAGTCCAGGGTTTGCTCAGGGTCGGGAGACTATAAGAGGGAACTCCTACATAAAGCTGGGTTATAATATCAGTATAAGGGTGAATGAGAAATAAACCTGTTGCTCAGAAGGACAAAGAAGGAAAGTTGCCTATCTCAACTTTGGTATTCAGTAGAAGGAAAGGAAAAAATCTTCTCCTCAGGGTACTGAAGAATTTCTTAAACAAAAAGTACAGAACATAAAGGAGATGATTAATAAATTTATCTACATTATTTTACAAATTCTGTTCATCAAAAGATACCACAAAGAGTGAAATACAAGTTATACAAACTGGCAAAAGAAATTTGCAATACAATAACCAACAAATAATTAGTATTCAGAGTACATAAAGAGCTTCCAGAAATCAAAGCTACATAATAGAAAAACAGGCAAGGAAAAAAAGACATTTCACAGAAAACACAAACAGCCTTAAACAATGAAAAGATGTTAAATGTTGGCAAAGATGTGGAATCACAGCAATGTTTAACTGCTGCTCATGGGACTGTCATTTGAAAACAACTTAGCATTGCCCAGTAAAGGTGAAGAATCACATATCCTGCAACATACAACTCCATTTCCAGTAATATACTCCTGCCTATGTTTGTCAAGATATGGACAAGTAGCATGGCTTGTAAGAGCAAAACAACTAGATTTAACTCAATGGTAGAGTGAATTATAAATTGTGATATATTAATACGCTGGAATACTACACAAAAGTGAAAAACTGGAGCTGCACTACATGCTGATATTAAGTAAAAGCAGCAACCAGAAGAATACCCACCTATGTTGTGATTCCATTTACAGAAAGTAGAAAAACAAAACACTTCCAGAAACAAGAAAAACACTTATTTTATACACAGATACATTTTAAATTATATTGTTAAATAGGTAATAAATTAAGATGATTTGATAGGTGATAAATTTAGCATTCTTTCAGCATAGCATCTGATAAATTACTTTTAGATTCCAATATTTTATTTTATTGTTTCCTTTAATTAAAACAGATGCTTCTAAGTTCATCTTTAATATTTATATCAAATGTATGTATTTATAAATGTAAAATAGGTTTGTATATTTCAAAGAAATACTTAAAGAGAAGCAAATACCAATACACCCACCACCCAGCTTAATAAGTACAACATTACCACTACTTTAGAAGCCCCCTCAGGATCCCTCTCTAATTGTATACTCCTCCTTCCCCCTAGACTTAACAATGATATTGAATTATTCCTCAAGCAGGTTTTTAACAGGCTTTATATATGTATGTTTTATTTTACATGCATATAATATATATACCTTTATATACATTATTTTATATAAATATAAAAATATTTAAATAATATATTTATGTAAATATGCATTTTATATCTATTATTTTTAATAAATATATTTTTATTTTATAAGTTAGTTTCAATAATTATATATATATTTTATTATGTATATACATAAACATTTTATTTTATATATAAAACTATGGTGACAGAAAGCAAATCAGTGGTTGCCCAAGGCTGGGCTTGGAAACAGGGCAAATGGGCCTAAGGAAACGTTCTGAGGTAAGAGAAAGATTTTAAAACTATTATCATTGAATTGTATTCTTACAATAAATAAATTTTATGGTTTACAAATTATACTTAAAAATCTGTAAAAAAAAAAAATACATACATAGATTTCACAATCTCCTTTGGGAAACCTCTGTGACTATGACTAGCCCAGGCAACATTTGCTTACATTCCTCTGTTACAGTACTTATCAAATCAGGCTACACTGCTTGGCCTATTTTCAACTAGAGTTTAAAGCTCCTAGAGGACCAGAATGTTTTTTCAATACTGTATCACTCTCTTCTACAACCTATCCCATTACATCCTAGAGCAGTGTTTGAACTTCTCTTGCTTATTGAGAAGGTGTGACATTGCATAATACCCTGATGGAGGAGCAAAGGCAGTAAAGAGAGTGTGGGGTGAGGTGCACAAGCTCAGGACCCTCACTGTCAGGTTCAACTGTAACTGCACTGCTGGTAAAAGTGTAATCTGAGGCAATTTATTTAATCTTCTGTGCCTCAGTTCCCTTATCTATAAAATTGAGAGGATAGATTATCTCCTTCAAGATAATCTATCCTTCTATCCTTATGCTATAAGGAATGAATAATATAAAACATTCAAAACAATGCCTAACTAATAAGCATAAAAAAAGGTACTGGACATCATTATCACTAGGAAAAAGCAAATTAAAACTATAATGATATACCACTATACATCTACCAGCATGTCTAAAATTACAAAGTCTGAAAATACCACCTGTAGAAAAAAGGTGTAGAGCAACTGGAATTCTCATCACTGCTGCTGGAAGTGAACATTCACTTTGGAAAACTACTAGCAGTTTCTAAAAAACTTAAAATACACCTACTCTATGACCCCCCCCCCCAAATTCATTCCTATGTATATATCAAAAAGAAATAACAAAACACAAACACATAAAGTCTTTTACAAGAATACTGATAGCAGTTTTATTCATAACCCAAAACTAGAAATTCAAATGTCCATCAGCAGAAAAAATTGATAAATTTTGGTATATTCATAAATGGCATACTACTCAGGAAAGAGGAAGCAAACTACATAACACGAAACATAAATGAGCCTTTAAAACATTATGCTGAGCAAAATAAGTCAGGTGCAAAAGCATATATGCTATATGATTCCATTAGAATGAAGGTCAGGAACAGGCCAAACTAGTCTATGGTGATAGACATCAATATAGTGGTTGTCTTGTGAGAGGGGAGTATTGCCTGGAAAAGGGCAAAACAACTTTCTGGGGTGATGAAAATATTGTATATCTTGATCTGATTCGTAGCAGGGCTGAAAAAAATTTATCAAGCTGTATACATTTTTTTTTTTACTTTATAAATTACACCCAATAAAATACTCAGCATGAAAAGATTTTTTCCTCCAATTAAAATGTTTTTTCAGTTTTTAAAAGATGTTAAAAAAAAAAGTATCTGCCATGTAGTAAGTATGCAGTCAAAGTCTTCCACTATTATCAGTTCAAGCTGGCTAATCTGTTAGAGTGGATAGGAAATAATCATGATCAAATGTGGCTGAGGAAAAAATTAAACAAAACAAACAGTCTCTCAAAGAAGGGGAAGAAAACAATTACATCCACTCTCTCTGCTGAATTGAGAATTCCCTGTAAAGTGCATGGATTACTATCTGGTTTGGACCTCTTTGATATTGCCTCTTGCATATTGCTTTTAGAGAAGTTTAGGGATTTTATCTGTTTTTTAAAAAACATTTACTTTTACCAGGACAACCAATTAAATGCTTTTAAATATTATTCAGGTTTTTCTATTGACTTTTAAATTATACATGAACTTTCCCTTTTAGGCCCATACTGAATACTATATATATAATATGTATATGTATATATATATGTTTATATATATGTATATGTTTTTATATACATATAAAAATAGGTTTTCTATTTTTTAATATGATCTTGAATTTAATTGTGTGGTGATGACTAAGTTCACTCATGGTGGGGATAAAATAAACATGGACTATTATCTTCAACCTATGTTTGTGATCCTGCACTTAAAACTTTAAGGTCATGTTAATGTCAGCAGCTAGAGGTAAACTTAATTATAACTGTGGAAGGTGGGATGCCTTTCGAATACCACTTTGAAATGTTTTCAGTGGATCAGGTAAAATAAGGTAAAAGCTAAGTCAGGTGCAGAGGGATATGTGTGCATGTGTAGGTGTGCCCCCAGCATTCCTATACTAGGAAATTATTTGATGATTATACAGTTAGCAAGACTCACCTTAGTCACTTGATGCTCAAGACATTCCATGAAACAACCAGAACCTGCTATGCATTTTCTACATTTCCAACAACGAAGAATACTTATTTCTTCTTGATTATGATTTTTAGTTATCAATTCTTTACTTCTCTTCATCTGTGGGAAAAGTAATGCATTTTTAGAATGTTAAACCGTGTCAGATTAAACTTGATTTTCTAAACCCTTTGAACAGCATTAGCTACATGAGGACCAGAAAGAAGAGAATTATCATTTATTGAGGTATCTACTAGTCTTAGGCTAGGGGTGCTCTATAAACTATATCCAGGATTAATTCTGATAATAATGCATTATATTAGTGACTACCAGCTTATTTTATTTTTGCAGAACATTTTGTCTATTTCTTTCCATCTGTTCTCACTAAAAGTGGTAAAAGGTAAGAACAGTTAAATAAGTTACTCCAGTAACTTTAAAAGTCACAACAAAGAACTATAAATATTCTTACAAATAGGATGTTTTGAATAGCCACAGCATTAAATTTTAAATATAACAGGATTTACTGAGTTGTAGTTAATTCTGTGAAAATTAGAAGTAATTACTTCACACGGGTCAGAATGGCCATCATTCTGGAGAAAAGGGAACCCTCTTGCACTGTTGATGGGAATGTAAATTGATACAACCACTATGGAGAACAGTATGGAAGTTCCTTAAGAAATTAAAAATAGAACTACCATATGACCCAGCAATCCTACTACTGGGCATATACCCAGAGAAGACCATAATTCAAAAAGACATATGCACCCCAATTTCATTGCAGTACTATTCACAATAGGCAGAACATGGAAGCAACCTAAATGTCCATCAACAGAGGAATGGATAAGGAAGATGTGTACATATGCACAATGGAATATTACTCAGCCATTAAAAGAAACGAAATCAGGTCATTTGCAGAGACGTGGATGGACCTAGAGACTGTCATACAGAGTGAAGTAAGTCAGAAAGAGAAAAACAAATATCGTTTACTAACGCATATATGTGGAATCTAAAAAAATGGTATAGATGATCTTATTCGCAAAGCAGAAATACAGACACAGACGTGGAGAACAAACGTATGAACACCAAGGGGTAAAGGGGGGTGGTATGAATTGGGAGATGGGGATTGACATATATACACTATTGATACTATGTATAAAATAGATAACTAATGAGAACCTACTGTATAGCACAGGGAACTCTACTCAATGGTCTGCGATGACCTAAATGGGAAGGAAATCCAAAAAAGAGGGGATATATGTATACGTATAGCTGACTCGCTTTGCTGTACAGTAGAAACTAACACAACATTGTAAAGCAACTGTACTCCAATAAAAAAAAATTACTTCAAATTAATGGGAAAAATCCTGTATCCTAAATGCATTAATTTCTGTTGTATATTATATTCAGTGGAACAGTTAACTATACTACATCTTGTGCTATGTGCAAAGACTTAGATAATAACCCTACCAATTTTTTAGTCTATTTTTATACTTGAGATTTTATGTCAGTATTGTGATTCAGACCAATTTGGGAAAACAGTTTCATACTAATAAGGATTCCAAAATAGGTGCAGTGTATTTAATAACCTGCCTGGTAACTACTCATTATAAAGAAAAGAAATGTTATTCTATTAAGCTGTCCACAAGGGCCTGCTTAGCTCCCTGGCCACATTTCCTCATGTGTTAGATCTTTAATATTTCATTTATTCAACAAACATTTACTGAGAGCTAACCATATGCCACACAATGAGTCAAACTCTGGGGGCACAAAGATGAGTAAAACTTATTTTCCGTCACAGAACTCACTATGCTATAGATCAATAGTTTTCTACCCTAGCTCATAGAATAACTTGAGAAGCTTTACAAAATAGTGATGCCTAGGCCAGGCCCCACTCTTAGAAATTTTGACTTATTCTGAAATGGGGAGGGAGTTAGGAATGGGTACTTTTTATTAAAAAGTTCCCCAGGTGATTCTATAGTGTGGTCAGGGTGAAGACAGGCTGTGTTAATACACAAACAATTAATTAAGATGTAACAGCTGAAGGGACAAGAGAGGGAACATAGATGGACTTCAACCAAATTTAAAGGAAGGATTTGAAGAATTCTGCCTGGAAGGGCACAGCATGCCCCTCTTGCAACCTATCTAGCTCTGTCTGACCTTCAGGTGCTAGGCAGCAGTTCAGTCTCCACTGACATCTTCAGAACCCATCCTCAGCCCAGTTGCCACTCTACTTAAGCTTTGTCCTCAATGATCATCAATAATATCTTAATTTGCAAGTGTTGTGACCTCCCCCTGCTTTCACCATTGTTGATGCTCCCCTCCTTAGCTTCATTAGCGCTCCTTTCATCTCTCAGTAGTCTTCCTAGTATCTTCTATCCTCATCTCCCTTTTAAACACCAATGGTTCTCAACCAGGAATGGGGATTGCAGGGAGGGATCACATCGGAATCAACAAGGGAGAAACTCCATATCCGCCTATGTTCTCCCCTTCCCTGAGATCCATACACACCTCCCCACTTCTCCCCTCCCCTCAGGGCTGTTCCATGCCCTCTTGGAGTGCAAGCATGTAGTTAGAAAAAGCCCTATTGGTGATTCTAATAAGTTTTCACTGAGAATCACTGAGAATTATACTCTGTGTGACAACTCTTTTATGGCAATGATTTTTAAATCTATACATCTAGTTTGATCTTATTCCAAAGCTCTAAGACCAATATTTTCAAATTCTGAATGTCAAATGCTATCTCTACATGCATCTCCTTTAGGGTCTTTGTACTGGCTGTTCGCTCTGTCTAACCTGTACGGTAGCCACTTGTTAGATGTGTTATTAAGCGCTCGAAATGTGGCTAATCTGAACTGAGATGCACAGTAAGGGTAAAATATACACTGAATTTTGAATACTGTGTAGAAAAAAGAATGTTAAATATCTTAATAGTTTTCATATTTATTTCATGCTGAAATCAAATTTTTAATATACTGAGTTAAATAAAATATATTGTAAAAATTAATTTCACGTTTCTTTTTACTTTTTGAATGTGGCTACTGTAAATTTTTAAATTACATATCTGGCTTGTATTATACTCCTACTGGACAGCACCTGTCTAGACCTCCTCGCCCCAGGTCTTTGCATGGTTGGCTCTCTTCTCATCACTCAGAGGTCAGCTCACATTCATGTCCTCATAGGTATGGTATAAGAAGCACCTGGGGAGTTTATTTAAACGTATGTCACAGGGCCGCAGTCCCAGGAATTCTAATTCAATGTTTCTAGGGTGGGATTCTGCATATTTAACAAGCAACTAGGTGATTCTGTAACAGGTGATCTGAAGATCACACTCTGAGGGACAGAATACAGTCTAAGCTCCATTTGCAACAACATGGATAGACCTGGAGAGTATTAAGCTTAGTGGAATAGGTCGACAGAGAAAGACAAATATGCTACCACTTATATGCGGAATCTAAAAAATAAAACAGATAAATGTATATAACAAAATAGAAACAGACTCACAGGTATAGAGAACAAACTAGTGGTTACCAGTGTGGAGAGGGAAAAGGAGAGGGGCAAGATAGGGGTATGGGATTAAGAGCTATGAACCAGTATGTATAAAATAGATAAGCAACAAGGATATGTTGTACAGCACAGGGAAATATGGCCATTATTGTATAATAACTTTAAATAAAGTATAATCTGTAAAAATACTGAATCACTATGTTGTACACCTGAAACTAATATAACATTGTAAATCAACTATACTTCAATAAAAAAAATACAGTCTAAGCTTCTTAAGATGTCAAAAAAGGTCCTTTAGGTAGCACAAGGGATTCTTGCGATGGAACCGTTCTGTATCTGATTGTGGTGTTGCTCACGTGAATCTACACATGTGATAAAATCACATATAACTAAATACACACACACATGAGTACATGTAACTGGTAAAATCTGAATAAAGTAGATTGTTTGAAGGGTATACAGGATTGCTCCATGAATCTATAATTCACAATTCACAATTGAACCTACAACTATTTCAAAGGAGATGCAAGAGGGAAGAGATATGGGAACATATGTATATGTATAACTGATTCACTTTGTTATAAAGCAGAAACTAACACACCATTGTAAAGCAATTATACTCCAATAAAGATGTTAAAAAATAAATAAATAAAATGCAAAATAAAAAACCTTTTACCGCATACATTAAAAACTCAAAATTTTTAAAAAGTCATAATATTTTTTACCACTTAACTGTCCTGACATACTTGTATAATCCTCTATATTTTTTCACTATATTTTTAGCTGCATACGTTTTGATTGCCTCTTCATATGACAACTTTGCAGTGTTTTCTACAAAGAGAATAAAAAGATCATTTAGTCTTTCCTCTTTAAAAAACAAAAAGGCCCTTTACACTTTTAAAATCCAACTCTTAACTAGCTCTCAAGTCTTGGTGTCCCCTCCATGAACACTCCACACCAATAGTATGCAGATCTTTGTGCATTTCCCTAAAAATACTTTTTTCTGCTTTCCCACTTTCAAATCTGCTGTTCTCTCTTCCTGTAATATCACTTCCTTTTCCTTTGACTTATTTAAGAAATACTTTTCATCCTTTAAGGCTGAGCTCAAAATTTTCTTTTACAGATGCTCCCCAGAAAACTACACTTCCTCCCTCTTCTGTGTTCCCATGGAACTTTGCATGTACCTCTACAGTAGCACTAATCAAGTTGTATTACACTTATATGTGTTATGTGTCCTATTAATTTAATGGTGAGGTCCTAAAAAGCACCATGTTCTATTCAAAGCTGCATTTTTACAATCAAATATTGTACCTGGCACCAAAATGACAGTCAACGAGTGTTCGCTGAAATCAAATCAACGAGATCTGGCAGCTCAACTTACAAAAATTCTTTTTCCCATACCAATTACTAAGTATGCCTGCTTAACCAGCGGGGCAAACCAAATACAAGTCCTTTAGCAAGGGATGTGAGGAGCCCAAGGGAAGAAATAAAGCTGTGTTTATACATATCTGAACTTGAAAGGAGAACTGGAGACTACACTACAGTGATATATTTATAGGACATCTGAGGTGGCTTCTTTCAGAGAATTTATGCTAAAAGAAGACGTCAAACATGGTAAATGAACCTATTAACAAAATGGTAGTCTTTGAACTGATTTGAATACAGCCTGGTTGTCAGACGCTAACTCAAATCCATCCCTAACTCCAGCTCCCTAGACACTAGTATGGGTTCTAGAAAAAAAGAAGCTGTATAAGTAAACAACTGAAAATCCTGTTTTTTGTTGGGGTCTAAACAATTTTGAGCAGATACACCAAATGGCTTTAACACTCTGAGGACCTGGGGGCAGCAACTAGAGAACTATCAAAGCAAACAGAGGAGTGACCTTGGGAAACAGTAAAACAACATGAAAATGAACTTACTGCTGAACACATATGAATGTCTCACAATGCTCGGAAATACTTGGAAGGATTCTGCAGAGAGTGCTGTGTTCTGAGGCAACAAATGCAAATAACAAACTATAAAATTCTGGTATTACTGTTCATAGGACTGTGGTGCAACTTACAGACTGATAAGGTCTAAGAAATTCAGGTATAGTAGTCTGCTTTTCTTCCAAATCCTGTTCCTCATCTCTTACTCCAGTTCTCATCAGATCAGATACATGCGTTTTTCTAAAATGGGGTGCTCCCTTGGGCCCTAGTTCTTCCCACCTATGTCACAGTCTCTGTTATGGTAACTTTCTTGGCTCCTGCCAAAGCTTGGTCTCTCGGACCAAGCTAGCTGCTAATATCTGCTTGATTTTCTCCATATTGCCCGCTCACAGATTTCCTCTTGCCATACTTCACTACTTATCCTGATATTCCTGTCACTTTCTAGTATTTCCTCAACACAGCGGGCATATGTAAAGTAACATTTGGCTGAGTTATGCATACCTCTCAAATATTGACCTATTTCATTACAAAATATCAAAAAAGTCACATTTGTTAACATTACCACCAACCTCACCCAAAACTTCTTTAATTATCGGGCAGTAGTTAAGCTCATAGCAGTGGATACAAGTTTTTCAAAGTGCTAATTTTTGTTTAAAATTCAAATTTTATCACTTGCCACAAATATCACCAAATATCCATGTCTGAATAACCATAGTTTGTCATTCAAGTAAAAATGGTGTGCTGTGGAAAGGTGGATAGTTCAGCTCTCAACTAAAACAACTGAACAAGGGCTTTTCTTCAAGACTACCCACCATCAGCATTCAGTGTACTACAGAAGTGCTTTATGCATTCTTCCCATTTTTTTTCACATGGAATATTACAAATATATGTATTGAAGAGTAAAGATTTAATAAAATCAATATTATTTACTGCTTCAATAAACGGTTTTTTTAAAAATAAATTTATATTTATTTATTTATTTATTTTTGGCTGCGTTGGGTCTTTGTTGCTGCGTGCGGGCTTTCTCTAGTTGCAGCGAGGGCTACCCTTGGTTGTGGCGTGCAGGCTTCTCATTGCAGTGGCTTCTCTTGTTGTGGAGCACAGGCTCTAGGCTTGCGGGCTCTAGAGCGCAGGCTCAGTAGTTCTGGCACATGGGCTTAGCTGCTCTGCGGCTTGTGGGATCTTCCCGGACCAGGGCTCGAACCCATGGCCTCTGCATTGGCAGGCGGATTCTTAACCACTGTGTCACCAGGGAAGCCCAGGGTTTTTTTTTAACTGCATGAGTATGGCAGTGAAGAATAAAATGGCTACTAATACTGTTTGTCACCACTGCCTTGATTCTGCTAAAGGACAAGAAGTTTTACTCTCTGTTGCTTTTCCATGATTAATGAAAATGTTAACAGAGCAGAAAAGGCAAATAACATCTTAGTATTACCAAGAATAGTTTGACCTGACTCTCTGTGGTCCACCAGGGGGTGTGGGCCACATTTTGAGAACTGCTACTTCAGTTCAGCAAAACAGCTGTCCCAAAAATGTTGCCTATGAAAATCTTATTTTCCACCAATATCCTTTAAAATATCTAAGAAGGATAGGTGGGTCCCCATGGAGAAATATATTTATAACAAAGTTTATAACAATTTATGAAATTTTCTATAAAGCCAACTACTGGAATTATAATCTACACAAAGACGTTTCATTCCTTCATCTGCCTTTTGCTACTTACAACTTTTTTATGGTAAAAATCAGCATTTGGCACAGGTCAAATTCTACACTCCTGGGTCTCCAAGGTTTGCTCACCTTCTTTTTATTCATGGATTTAAACTTGAGATGAAGTGGACAAAATATAAACTACTAAAATTTATCTAAAATTAGAAAATAAGAATAAACCAAAAAGACTTTAAAAATTGAAATAGACCTCAAATATCTTCTCCAAAACTCATAAAAAATAGGGGGGGGGGGTCCAGGCAAAAATGATCTAACTGGCAAATTTTTCCAACTCTTTAAGAAATGGATAATCTTTGTAACTTATATAATTGTGGTGGCCAGAAAATATAAAAGGAAGATGAGCTCTGCAAACAAAACATAACCTTGACACACTAGACAAGGAGATATAAAACTAGACAAAGAGAGTATAAGAAAAGAAAATTACATACCAATCTATTTACGAACACAGATGATAAAATCCTAAATAAAATATTAGTCATGGAATCCATCAGTGATGTAAAAGAATAATACATTTTAGCCAAACAAGATTATTTTCAGGAATTCAAGGATGATTCAAAATGAAAAAAAAAGGCCTATATATTTTACAAACTGTAAGATTAAAAGAAAAATAACACAGGACCACCTCAAAAGATGCAAAATAAAACTTTTGGTAAAGTTCAAAATTTAGTCATGATAAAAAGACAGCAATACTTAGCATCCTAGAAACAGAAGGAAATTTCATTAACCTGATAAAGGGCTTACTGAAAACCTTAGCAATTATAATACCTGATGGTAAAACTTTAAAAGCATTCCATGAAAATTAGGAAGAAAACAGAGACAATGATGCTATTTTTCATATTATTCAGCTTTAGAACACAATAGAAGAAAAGTAAATAATAGGTATAAGGATTGGGAAGATTTAGCAAGTGAAAAAGAAATTAAGTGCCTGTGACACCATTTTTCTTTTTTGGGCTGCAGATGTTTCCACCTTCTTAGAACTACATTGCTCATTTCTAATGTACTATTAGTTTCTCAGTCTGGGCACTCATTATATAGGTGTGCTCACTTTGTGAAAATTCATCAAGCTGTATGCTTGTGATGTTTATTTTTCTATATGTATCTTATTTCATCAACATAACCCCATACTTGCCTCTGTTTGAGAAGAGTGGGTAAAGAATTCTCAATATGGAGCAATGTCTACAGTAACAATTTTCATCATCTGGTCCTGGTTACACTGTCAGTGTTTATGATACATGGAAGTCAAGGAATTCCATCGACAGAAGGAATCAGAGATGTATTTTCCTACCTCTGCTTATGGGAGGATTACTTATCCACCACCAAGGAAAAAATGGAGAATGGGGAAGATGCAGGAATGTGTCCCTGCTGCTCTCTCATTATAAAAGTGACATATGTCAAAGATCAGCTTATATGTGGATAAACGGTCCCAGCTCCTTTCATGACCAAAGAATTGGTTAAATGCTAAAGAAGAGTTTGGAATCCAAATCCTACACAATTGGAAATGGGTCAAGATATAAAAATCCAATGTAAAGATCTCTCACATAGGGACAACACTTCTGTATTTTTGTATTTCATGCAAAGAATTTGAATGTGAAGTATTCCAACTTTTCTACTGTAACAGTAAAGGAAGAAAATTTTAAGCTACTGTTTTCCAGCACTTTTATCATCTTTACATATCAATATCTAATTATTTGGACAGAGAAAGGGAAGAATGAATAGGTAAAACATAGGAGAATTTTAGGGCAGTGGAACTATAATATAGTGGTGGGTACATGACATTATACATTTGTTAAAACCTACAGAACTATACACAGAGTGAACCCTAATGTAAACTATGGACTTCAGTCAAAAATAATACATCAACATTCAATCATCAACTGTAAAAAGTGTATCACACTAACACAAGAGGTTAATAATAGGAAAAACTGTACAGGGGAGAGGGAGTATATGAGAGCTTTCTATACTTTCTGTGCAATATTTTTGTAAAGCTAAAACTGCTCTAAAAGTGTCTTAATTATTTTGACATATAATAGCATTATCTACTCAAAGTTATTAATATTCATTAACAAAGGGGAAAGTATACTTTTGTCTTGTTTATTTAAATGATTGAAAATAGTTTTTCCTTTGAAATCTGACATTAACATTGGTTTTCTAAATGTAAGAAAAACTTCTACCTTGTCAGTATGATACCTGTATTAGTTTACTTGGGCTGCCATAACAGAATACCACAGACAGGGTAGCTTAAACAATAGAAATTTATCAGTTCTGAAGGTTGGAAATCTGAGATCAGGGTGACAGAAGTTTTGGGTTCTAGTGAGGGCTTTCTTTCTAGCTTGCAGACAGCCACCTTCTTGCTATGTCCTCACACGGCCTTTCCTCTGTGCATGTGCACTTCTGGAATCTCTTCCTCTTCTTATAAGGACAACAGTCCTACTAGATTAGGGCCCCGCCCTTATAAGCTCATTTAACCTTAAAGGCCCTATTTCCAAATACCATCATATTGGGGGTAAGGACTTCAATATACGGATTTGGGAGGGAGACAATTCAGTCTATAACATTCCTCCCTCTTGTCCCCAAAATTCTTGTCCTTCTCACATGCAAAATATATTCACCCTATCCTAACAGTCTCAAAAGTCTTAACCCATTCCAGAATCTACTCCAAGTCCAAAGTATCATCTAAATCAAGTGTGGCTGAGACCTGAGGTATGATTCATCCTGAGGCAAAATTCCTCTAAGCTGTGAACCTGTGAAAACAGAAAAATTATGTACTTCCAAAATAAAATGGTCGGACAGGCATAGGATAGACATTCCCATTCTAAAAGGGAGAAATCAGAAAAAAGAAAGGAAGGGGTGACAGGTCCCAAGCAAGTCCAAAACCTAGCCAGGCAAACTACATTAGACTTAAGGCTCAACAATAATTCTCTTTGGTTCAATGCTTTGCCTGCTGGGGCCCACTATGGTGGTGGCTTTGTCTTCTGCCCACTGGAATGGGTGGCCTCACGCCCTTGGCCATGGGAGGCAGCTTTGCCCTTGAGGCCATGTACAGGGACATGATCTGCTGAAACTAAGAGGGTGACTCCACTTTGAAACTCAGGAGACAACTTTACCCTCTGGACCTGTGTGCTCTGGGCCTATGCAGGCAGCGGCAGTCCTGCTGATCTCTGAATTATCTTCAGGGTCATTTTTCCCTTTTCTTGAAGGATAAAACATATCTGCAGCCACTTCAGTCTAGAACAGTACCTATAAGACCCAAGCCAGTCTTCTCAATTTTGACATTATTAGAAAGCCCATGTTTTATTGTATGTCTTTCCTTTTATAGAATTCATAGAATAAAATCCTGTGAAAAGTATTGAGTTCAAAATTTCTCAAAAGGTAAAAATCATGCTAGTGAACAAGAAAGAAAAATCAAAGGTGAAATGGCCAAAGAATCTGGAGCTCCCTTATCAATTATCTATATATTTCTTAAAAATTGGAACAAGGTATAAACAAAAAGCCAACAGAGGTAAAACTGATAAAAGTGTGGAAGGAGCAATGCATACCAAATTAGAAAATAAAACACTAAACTGAGTTAGCCAATTCAGACCATTTCAAGGCAAATAATATTGCTAAATTTTAGGTTTGTTTGTTTTTAAGGAAAAGCTAATGAAAATACACTACAGATAAAGGCTGCTGTCAACCTTGACTCTCAATACCATGTTACTACAGCTAAATAATGAAGCATCTGTATCTCTTATCTCTGCTGAAGATTGGTTTGAAAGTAGGAGGTCTATGGATACATATGCCAATGGGAGCATATTGAATGCTCATTAGATGGGATTCCTCTTTAATGTGCAAACTAGACATGAGCTCTTACAAAGGAATGATGCCATGGAGAAAAATACAGACTGTCAGTCTTAGTCTGTTGCAATGATGATAGTAGTAAAAAGCCAGAACTATTTGAGGAAATTTGAGTATTTCTTTTATATACACACTTTTCCTGTATATATAACGTTAACAAAAATACACTGATGTCTGGCAGGATTTTGGAGAGAATGACTACTAAAATCAGAGAGAAAATTACTTGCAGAAAAGGAATATTCTGTTACTGATTGAGATATCCTGCCCATACCCCCTGGGGCCTTATATTAAAGATGTGTATATACTTTTCTTTGCTTAAAAGCACCAGGTTGCATTTGTAGCCATTAGACTGAGGCACAATTTGTCACCTAAAGGTTGTAAACTGGAAGTGCTTGGTAGATTATGTCTCCATGAAATAAGCAGTTATTTCTTTTATAATATAAAGAAATGTTCTCAGTGTAAAAGAAATCTCACTGTTATGTAGGACAAAGTAACCTCAGAAGTAATCCACAAATGTTTTGCAGAAGTGGGCTTTGAAACCAATGATTGTTCACATAAACAGAACATCATATGTAATAACTCTGTTGGGAATATGCTGCACAGATATTGGTTATTTTGTAAAATTGATACCATGTCAGCTCCCCCTGCTGATGTTGAATCTCCTTGATGTGTGCTGTGAACACAGAAGAACTGGAATAAAATGTGCTCAACTCCAAGCAGATACAGAAAAGAAGCATTAATAACACTGCAATCAATGGTCTGTGAAAAACTGCAAAAATATAAGTAACTGAGTTTCAAAGCAGCAGTCACTACACTTGTTTGTAAACTGTTTAGAACACATCAGGTCCTGAAAATTAATCTTACATTAGGCAGAAATTAAAACAGGGTTTTACAGATATAACTAGAGTCCTGTGGAATTTATATGCCTTATGTGGTTCAATAGATATTTTTAGAACATGTATTATTTAGTGAAAGCTGGCTTGTAATTCAGGATCCCTCTTAACACTAGCTTTCAATCTTTGTCAAGGGTATCAGATACTTTACAGGTACAAATAGGAGGCTGGATCAGGTGATTTCTAAACTGTCAATTCTATAATTCTAGACTTGGTAGCTTCAGTGACTAAAATGGCAATTGAAGCCTCCAATTTATTAACTCTACAACTGTCTAAATCACAAATTACAGAGAGACACCTCAATTTTCTTCAATAATTGTTGGTGTTACATACTTCAGGGTTGAACATGATAAAGTCAACTTCAACAACTTTAACTGTTTAAATGGTTCTGCATACACTTTAGTGTTCACATCGAGAAACATTTTTCTTGGAAAGCACCCAACTTTTGTTGACAAAGAATTATTCAGTAGTTCAAACTACCTTATCACCATCTGGTCACCTCTACCCACCCTCCCTTTTCTTCCCTTCTACCTCCCCTGGGCTTGCTGAACTCTTAGGCATAATACAATGCATATTCTACCTTAAGGAGAAAAGGTAATATAAATTTGATGCTGTAGTAGCTACCAAGTTCTTTTACACTCTCACATAGCTTCTTAAACTACACACTACACTTGAAGTTGAATACCATCTCTTTATTCTTTTAAATTTCTCCTTTCCCCTCTTCTTTCTCACAAACATACCTCAGACACTCAGTCTTGAATGCTCACTGCAGTCTTTGAATCCAAGTGACACCTTTAAGAATTGTAAAAATATCATTGAAGAAATGTAGATACTTTGTAAATTCTGTATTTTGATTAATTTTGCTCATTTAAACTGCTACCACTCTGGTAAAAGAAGGAATGCATTCTAAAAATGGATGAAAGTAATAGTATGTAGCACCCAAATATTCACTTATTTCTCACATGCTACTTCCTTAGGAAGAAAATATATGAAAAGGTAGAAATTACATACAGAATTAATCGAGTTATGAGAAAAGCTAAAATATATTTTCAAAATGGTGTGTGTCTATTTGTTCTCATATGTAAATCTTAGAAATCACCATATGATGAGTCTACAAAGTTTTGTTCCGAGCAATAGGTATAGTCATATTTGGAGATTTTTGAGCAGACTAGGATACATCTGAACATATTTTTTAAAAAACTGCCAAAAATATTTCTGATTGGACCAAGAAGAGGCAGTAGCAAGAAGAAAATAAAACCAGGTGATTTTTAAAAATTAATTTTAAGTTGTGTTTTGAGGCTACAAATATTCACTCATTCAGTGAATATTTGCTGAGAACCTACTGTTTTGTCAGGGAACACACACACACACAAAAAATAAAAATAAAAATAAAACATGTACTGTGAACGCATATGAGAGGGTAAGAGGGGTTCTAAGCCAGTTGGGAGAGAGAGAGTAGGCAAAATTGTCAGGGTTCTCAGAGGAAAGTATCTAATTAAAGAATTGATCCTGAGGTCAAATGCAGCCTTGTTTCCCCAGGTGCTTCGCAGGCTGATTTCTTAGAATGGAAAATAAGAGCTAAAACATATTTACTTTATGTAAAATATATTAATATGATATGAAGCATGGTCTTAACTGAAAGCTGATAAGAAGTAAGTTGTGGAACTCACCATGCTTTTATTGGATGGCTATATTCTTTTTGATGGGTCAAGTATCAATAATCAAAAAAGGATTCAAATGGGAAATTGGTAACAAAAATAAGCACACTGGCTTCAAAACCCTTTTTTCTTCTGGGCAAAGGTGTAGTTACACAGAGATGCTTTTTGCTGGATACAGAGGCAGCTATACTAGGTTACTGTAAAAGATTGCTAGATAATGGAGACAAAAAAGTAGTAGGTATCTCCTAGCAGATAAAGCACTGACCTGGAAGCTAAGAAACCTGGGCTTGTTTATTTTACTTATTTATCCCATCATCTTACCCACAAAAGGGTTTAAAGCTCTTGGCACTTTCATTGTTTGCTTCTGTCTTTCCTGAACAGCCTTTATCTTTGAATAGTTCATCTGTTACCTAAGCCTCTGTCTAGTACTCATGTCACTACACCACCAGGTATTATACTAATGTGTACGTTTGTTTCTTCCTCTAAGTTGTAAGTACCCAAAGAAAGGGCATAAGCAGTATCTCAAATCTTCACAGTCCTTTATAATACCACATGATGCTTTTTACATGCCTATATATGTTGTTGATTTGAATTAGAGGCAACTAATTTTCTTACTCTGGGCACTGAAAGGAAATTCTAACAGATCACATATAAACCACATTCTTCATTTCACATAAATTCACCTATAAGCCAATTCTATGACTAATTTCATTATACTGCATTACATGGGGAAAAAGTCCAATTTAGAGACTAAAATATAATTAACATTTTCATATGATTCTAGATGAATCAATAGCTTGTCCTAATATACAAGGTGCTTCCAAAAGATTCTGCCCCTGCACTATTAAACTCTTACTTACTCATAATTACTTAAGGTTAGAAAAGAAAAATTGGATAAAGTAGCACTTTTTTTTAAGCCACTTAGTTTCTGGTATTTTTTTCATTTCTATTATGGTTTATTACAGGATAGTGAATATAGTTCCCTGTGGGATACAGTAGGACCCTGTTGTTTATCTATTTTATGTATAGTAGTTTAAAGTAGCACTTTTTAAATGGCTTACTAGATTTAGTTTTAAATAAGATTCTCTGAGTATAAAGCAGAAATGTGGTTATGAAACTATCAATTTAACTCTCCTACTAGATAAACTCCATTATAATGGAAAAATGTTGCTACAGTAATCCAGCCAAAAGATAAGGCCCAGATTGGGGTGATAGCAGTGGTAGCGGTAAATAATGGTCAAATTCTGGATATACACTGAAGGTAGAACAAACAGGATTTCCAGACAGACTGAATATGGGGTCTAAAAGAAAGAGAAATCAAGGATGGCTCCAAATCTTTTGGCATGAGCAACTCTAAGGATGCAACTGCCATTGACTGATATGGGGACAGATGCAGGTAGAACAGAAGGGGCAGATCAGGAGTTGAGTTTTGGATGTATTAAGTTTGAGATGTCTATTCAACTTTCACAAAGAACTGTTAAGTGTAAGCTGGATTCAAGAATCTGGAGTTCTGAAGAGTGTCTGAGCGGGAGCTTTAAATGTGGGCAGGTTCTCTAAAGCCATGAAAATGGATGAGATCTATAAGGTTGTAAGTATGGATAGAAAAGAGAACAAAATCCTGAGCCCTGGGCTCACATAAATTTTCTGGGGATCTAAATTTCCTCTCAGTTATGTCTATTAACTTTCACTCATTTCCCCCTGAGTTTTGTAATTTTGGAATATGAATTCATCTTTACCATGAGACAACTATGGGACCTTGTTTGAGGACCTGCCCCTCCAGGAAGAACAGTTTCACATTGTATCTGCCAGGTGCTTGAGGAACATCACCAGCACAGGAATAGCTTTTAGGTAAGTTTCTTAGTTTGGGGCTCCTTGGATCACCCTGTTAGTATTCAATATAAATCCAAGTACTAAAATCTGAAGTTAAGGATTCTCAGGTGATTTGGAGGATGTCAGAATTGAAAATGAATAAATATAGGAAAAGAATCTACAGACTATTTCTGGGTGAACAAATAGTTGGTGAGGAAAAATTCTTCAGTTTAAAGGTATCATGCTAATAAATGCAGGATGATTAATATAATCACCATTTACAACCCCTAATGAAATGATGGATTTAGGGGAAAGAAATCAATGGATACTAAAAACATTTGGAAAAAAGGATGATGGAGCATTTTATAATGTATGTGTAAGGCTGTTACCACCTGAACTCAAAGATCAATCTTAACATCACTCGAAAACAGGACAACTGTACTGGTTTGCTAGGGTTACCATAACAAAATACAACCGACTGGATGGCTTTAACAACAGACTTTGTTTTTTTTTCCCACAGTTCTGGAGACTAGAAGTCTAAGATCAAGGGGCCATCAGGGTTGGTTTCTTCTGAGCCTCTCTCCTTAGATGTTAGATGGCTGCCTTCTCATGTGTCCTCACATGACGTTTCTTCTGTAGGCACATACCCTGGTGTCTCTTTGCAAGTCCAAATTTCCCCTACTTATAAAGACACCAGTCAGATTGGATTGGGTCCACCCAAACAGCCTCATTCCAACATAATCACCCTTTAAAGGCCTTATCTCCAAACACAGTCACAGCCTGAGGTACCTACTGGGAATTAGCTCTTCAGTATATGAATTTGGGGGGATACAATTCACGTTATAACAACAACCAAACATCTTGTGCCTCCTGATGTAATGCAGCTGAAAATACTGAGCACCATCTCTAAAGTATTCTTAAAATAATAGTAATGATAACCTGAACTGAATCAAACCTCTAAATCTAAGAACCACTTTATTTACTACATGAACAGAGGAATGTTGAAATGACACTATGAGGCTACAACTAGCCAAATACAGAATGTAGTTAATTCTACAACTTGGTTTTTTCAACAAATAAATTAATTTTAAAAGAGGGAGGAGAAACTTAAGAGATTTAAGATGTCTAACAAATGCAATGTGTAGACCTTGTATGAATCTTGATTCAAACAAATCAACTCTAAAAAAATATTTTTGAGACAATCAGAGAAAATTATACATGAACTAGGTATTAGATGATATTAAAGAACTGTTAATTTTGTTGGACATAATATATAAAACTGTTGCTATGTTTTTTAAAGGTCCTTAGGCTAGAGATAAATATTCTAATTTTGAGTATTTACAGGCAAAATTATATAATGTAGAAACAAATTATATATAATGCAGAAAAAAGAAACAAGAATGGAAGAATAATAATAACTATTAAAGCTGGTTGATGGATACATGATGATTCATTATGCCATTCCTCTATTTTTGTGTATGTTTGAAATTTTTCATAAAAAGTTTCTTTAAAAAAAAACTGAACAGAATTTTCAGATGAGGCTTTTCTCTACCATCTACTCAGAGACTAAGCCAATATAGACTTCCTCATAATCTCTGTGTCCGTGGATGCTGTTTTTTTTTAAACTACTGTTTTACTGAAAATGTTACCCTTCCCAAGTCCTGGCTTTACTCAGGGGTCTCAGTTCCCAATGTCTGCCTCATGTGTACCCAAGGCCTTGGTCTCCTGTATAACTATGAGCATATTAGTGAGCCTAGCAACCTCACTCTAACACTAAGGGTAGTTTTTATGTCATGTGTCTGTTGCCAAGCTCTCTCCACCTTTCTTCTTCTTTTTAGCTCCTGGGCTTTCTTTTACTTTGTTACAAGCTCATCTATGCATTTATGTAGTATATAATCAAATATTTCTAGAGAAGTTCTAGTATTCGTAGCATAGGTTTTCAGGTTATCATAACCAGAAGCCTCCCCTCTGTTAACCACTGCAAGAAAAACTTCTAATTCCAGTTATTTGGCAATGTCACTCAGAGTTATGGTCATGTTCCTTAGGATTTGTTCTGAAAACATCAGAATTCTGAAGGGAAGGGGCAAAGGGAGAGAGGAGGTTTAAAGTGGACTGAGGACAAAAGATACCTTGCCAGCTTTTTCAAAAAGGTAGAATGGGACAGAATCTCTCTAACAGGCCAAGGAAGAAATATGGGAAGAGGAAGATATTTCATCCCATACGCTCTATAAACAATAAGCAAATGTGTGACCTCAAAAATTCCAGGCCAAAAATTATGGTTCTAATCACCAAGGCTTTACTTTTTGAAAATCTGAAGCATTTTATCCTCCACACTGAAGGCAGAGCCCTTGTTGAAAACACATAACAAATCATTACTTCCCTGCGCCCTTCAGGGGCTTCCCAGTGCTCTGCTGACCAGGCTGCTGTCTGTCCTCAGCCCCAGTCTACTCTACAGTCCAGCAGTCCAGACTTCTTTCCGCTCCTGCACTCCACTGGCTCACTCCTCCTGCTCCTATCCCTGGACCCCTGGAAAGCATGCCTCTAGCCTCTAGGGAATAGAGCCATATCCTTCAAGTCTCAGCTTAAATGCCTCTCCCTGGAGAAGAAAGGGGAGTGGGTCTTCCTTGACCTATTTTTTCCCCCAATGACCTTTCCAATTCTCCTTCAGAACATTCATCATGCTTTCAATTACTTGTTCCATGTCTGTCTTCCTTGCTGAGTTGCAAACTCCTTAACAGTTTATAAGAGTGCTAGCACAGTGTTGGGCATTAATCAGTTGAATGAATGAGTGAATAAGTAAGCAAGCATAAGCAAGACAAAAAAAAAAAGGCATTCTTTCCTTACTCTGCTTAAAGTCAGGATACAACTTACTGGCATCACCAGGGTAAATTTAGCAAACACCACCAAAGGAAGCTGGTCTCAGCCTTATAATGCTGTTATAGAGACTGAATTTTAGAAGCTCCATTTTAGAATATGATCTGAGCTTCATGACGTCTTATGTGGTTTGATGACTATATGTCACTGGATGTGTTCAAATTATTTATAATCCTCTTTGTGAAGCTATCCATCAGAAAATAATACTTTTCTCTTTTTAATTAGGAATGGGACAGAAAGTAGTATACTCTCCATATTTTTTAAACTAAAATCTCTACATATACAACATGAATTCAAGTGGTTGGAATTATTTTAAATACTACTACTATTTTTGAAGACAGTGATTATTAAATGGCATTAGCTCCTTTAATCATCAGGACATTCCTGTGAAGTAGGGATTGTTAACTCCGTTTTATAAATGAGGAAACTGAGGCCTAGAGAAGTAAAGTAACTTCCCAAACTATCTCCTATCTCCATCATTTTATGAGGAGGAAGTTCCTATTTCTAGAATCTTGAGATTTCTAAGGACAAGAGGAGTGAGGTGGACTGAAGTCCTTACAGAGAGTTCAAAGTTGGGAAGGGGGAAAGTGCTCTCTATTAAGTCATTTACTGGAACAGAGAAGGCAACAAACATCATTGGCTGCCCTCCCCTATCTGCTGGCATCTTAGGCGACTACAGTAAGAAAAGCAGAAGGCAAGGCATGGAAGCAGTAACTAGCTCTAAGCTTCAAGATCTATATTGTCTTGATCAGCTTTTGGGTGACATCAGAAATACACTTCTTTAGCCATTCTAAAAATAAATCAGGGCTCAATAAGTTAACAGAGTCCACAAAAACTGCACACACTCCTATCTAACCATATGAATTTTAGTGCATTTTACTTTTAACATTTGCTTTGCCTTTGCTTACTCCCCGCTTTTTTGGAATTACAGAATCTACACCATGATATACCCAATTTGCTATCATTTATTCTCCTGTTCTTATAAGTTTACCACTGTCTGGCAGCAAATGTTTCTGCAGACAGCTATTCTAAATAGTCCCTCAGCATGGATCTCCATGGAATTCAGTGACAATTAGATGGTGTGCTAAGACGAAGATCTGGTTTATAATCCTGAAACAGCCATGCTGCACCAGTTGTTTCTTCTGTCTTCCCATTCTGTGAGGTCCTTAGAGGCTCCTGAAATAGGCAGGGTTTAGCCTGCCTTCTTTAAATGCTTCCAGACATCTGAGGCACTTACCTATCCTACATTCTGAACAGCTATTCTGACTCTCAGTAAATCCAATATCCAGAGTTTCACAACAAAACTTTTAATGATTAGTAAGATCCCCTAACAAAATTGATTTAATTAGTGAAATTTCTTTCTTTAAAGTTCAATTTTTTGAGAATAACGTTATTTAAGAAAGTAGCCATTGCACTTTACCCTTCATACAAAATCTTATAAGGAACCTCAAAATATCAACGTGATACAAACAATGAGGGGGTTAAATATTTCACTGTTTGCAGAACCCCTGAACACAAATTGAGCACTAGGGATATAAAATACCATATTCATGTGACTCATATATATCAAGTCTGAAATTTATGTTACATTCCAATTCCTTTCAATAATAAATCTTCCTTTGTCCCACAGTATTTCAGAGGTTTCAGTTTAGATTGCTTTATTTCTTTTTCTTTCTATACATTTCAATCATGGGGGGTATCTACCAAGACTTGGTGTTAAACAGACAAGGTGAGGAAATTACCCATGGTCACTTTTCTGCCCACCTGCTCAGATCTACGGTGGCAGAGCTTGCTGATACACAAAGCACTCAGTCCAGTTTCCCTAACAGGCCTTCACCACCTGGTCCTCTGTTCTCTACTCTGTTCTTCACAAGGGGCATCTTGCACTATCCTTTATTGCCTGTTTCTCTGGGAGAGGAACTGGCGTGACCCGTGATGCTGCTATGTATTATCACCAGGGTTCTGTGTGTCTCAGGTCTCCAGATGCTCTGCAGCACCCACCACAAACGCCTTACATTCTGCCTAGTGGCTTCTTGGAATTTGCTGGGAACCCAGAAAGTGAACTGCCTGAATTTATCAGGCAGTCTGTATCAGGAGTGAGGGTGGGATAGGGATTTGCAGGTGCTGATGTAGAGAAATTCCCTTCAATCGAGGACAATCTGCTTCTTAATTAAGGTTACTTCCCCCCAGTTTTAGTGTTTTAGGAGTTTTTTGCTTTTTGGTTTTGTGGTGAGTTTCCATTTTATTCTACATTTTCATAGGAGCTTTAAGAAAAATGAGAAAAAGCTACATTGGAAGCTGCTATTTAGATGCTGTTTTTGAACTGGGAAACTTTTTTACACAAATTGTTAAGGATTAATAATTTTATGTATATTCCAGTGATAAACTGTGTGGCATGTTTATTTCTTCATTTATTTATTTATACTCTACTTTATCTAGAAGGAATTTATGAAAGTAAGGAAGAGAGTTGCAAACCTTAGAAAGACCAAGGTTATGACTACATGTTGAGTCATAAAACGGTTTCAAAACACAGAGCAAAATACTGAAAAATTTTAAATACTGATATCTTTTAAAACTTCAGTATAAGAAAATACACACAAAATTAAGAGACAATCCACAGACAGGAAGAAGAAACTTATAAATATAAGCAAATGGTTAATATCTACAATGGATTCTACAATACAAATTTTTAAAAAGATAAATTTCCAACAGAAAAATTAACACAGAACATAAAACCACTATTGCCAGAAGAGGAAACCCAAATGGCCAACAATCATATGAAAAGTGCTCAACTTCACTAGAAATTAGGAAAATTAAAATTAAAACAAGATACCATTTCATGCCCATCACAAGTCTGACAAGACCAAGTGTAAACATAATACAAAGCAACAACAAAAATCTCATAAACCACTATGGGGAAGTATAACTAGACACAAGTATTTCAGAAAGCAATTTGGCAAGATCTGCTAAGACAGAACGTGTATATGTAGGTCTGCAGTTCTACTTCTAGGTTTGTATGTATTTAAGGAAATATTATATCATAAAAGAATGTTCACTTTAGCAACATTTTGTAGTAGCAAAAAATTAGAAACAACCAACGGTTTCATCAATAGGAGATTTGACAAATTAATTTGTGCTCATTGATACAATGGAATATTATATAGCAATGAAAGTTGATAAACTAAAGCTACAGGTATGTAGAAAAAATTCCAAAGTATGTTAAACAAGGAAAAAAAAAGGCTGCAGAAATATACATGGTGAAGAATAAAACACACAGCACAGTAATAGCTACAAAAAAATTAAAGCATGTGCAACAATGTTATAGTTTGTTTACTGATACATGTATATATAGCAAAGGTATAAAAACATGAATGGGAACGATAAATACCAAGTTTGGATAACGGTAACCTCTTCAAAGGGATCTAAGGGAGGCTTAAATTTTATCTGTAATGTATTTTTTCTTAAAAAAATCAGAAAAAAATAAAATGTTAATATAAGGTTACATGGTGGAAACATGGGTGTTCATTACGTTATTCTCTATACTGTATATTTAAAAGGTTTTATATCTATATTTAAAAATTTAAATTTATTTGCCTTAATAATATGGAAACCACATATTTTGCATCCTATATCACGAGCACCTCTCGTGTGAAAAATCTAAAACATCTTTTTTGTTTTGAAGAGTCCATAAAGCAGCATTAGCTTTCCATTTGAGCCTTAATTACTGAAGAGTGCTACATGTACATTAAAGGGGGAGGGGGGAACTATGACCAAAATGATTACCTGTGCTAGTGCTTCTCACATTTGTGCATCTGAAATATCTGAAAGCTTTTTAAAAGAACAGATGTTCAAGATTTATCTTAAACCTGCTTGAAACAGAGTATCTGCAATGAGAACCACATACAGCAAGACTGAAAACCACTGATCTATGAAAATGACACAAAGAGAAAAATGAGCAATCCTGACTAATTCAGGCAAATCATGTGGTTAGAATGGTGAAGGGGCAGTTTTCCCAATGACTATGCAGACAGTTCTGTGTCTCCCACCTGGGCACTGTACAAGCAAAACACAAAATATGAAAAAATGAAATCACTGAGAAGACACGTGTAACGATACCACACCAGCTAACACCACAAAAGAGGGATAGTGGTTCTTATGAAATGCATCAACCATAAAATAAAGTGTTCTTGGATGTTAGTAACTGAATTAGACTAGAAAGAAATAAGTATGCCTTTTATGAAATAACGACAGCACAAAAAGGCTTACGTAACTGTAATCACTCTAGAGAGTGTTTACTTTCTAGATGATATGATTATAGCACTGGATATTCTTTGCCTCCCTCGCCCCCCACTCCAGAGGTACTTTCCACCCTACCTTGCTCTATTTCCCAGGAGGCTGACTTTTGACCTGCAAAAATAGGGCCCCCTAATCTTCTGCCTTCCAGTTGGATTTGCCAGTGGGAAGCACCACCAGGAAATCAGAGAGCTGGAAGAGAGTGAAGCTGGGGTATTTATTTCCCCATCCTTCCCAATCACAGAAAGGCCAGAGGTCGAGTCAGGCAGCATTTCCCACATAGCTACCCTCTCTGGGTTTCAGTCATGATCCAATTCTCTCACCCCTTCAGGCCTTGGAACGATAATGGTTCCCACTATTGTTAGTCCTGAGATGCTTCACCATCCACTGTTGGTTTATTTTAACCCAGGCACACTTTTAATATTAATCTTCTGAACAACTCCATTTTGAGCCTGCTATGTATTTTCTACCAGAACACTGAAACAATTATGAAGCATGAAGATATTCTACCTTACTCTCTTAAGTAAAACATCTTTTGTAGATCTAACCTTACAAGTTGAATATGTCCAGCTAGTATCCAGAGTTATAGGTGCTATACATGATTCAAGAAAATATATATTGAATATCTGACCTGTGCCTTAGAGGGAAAAAAAAACTAGGTGGAAAACAAATTCATTCCCACTCCTGGGCATATATCCAGAGAAAACCATAATTCGAAAAGATACATATACCCCAATGTTCACTGTAGCACTATTTACAATAGCCAGGACATGGAAGCAACCTAAATGTCCATCAAAGGATGAATGGTAAAGAAGATGTGGTACATATATACAATAGAATATTAGCCATAAAAAAAGAACAAAATCATGCCATTTGCAGTGACATGGATGGACTAGAGATTGTCATACTGAGTGAAGTCAGACGGATATCATATGATATCGCTTACATGTGGAATCTAAAAGAAATGGTACAAATGAACTTATTTACAAACAGAAATAGTCACAGATGTAGGAAACAAACTTATGATTACCAAGGGGGGAAGGGGGGAAGGGGGGGAGGGATAAACTGAGAGATTGGGATTGACATACACACACTACTATACATAAAATAGATAATAAGAACCTACTGTATAGCACAGGGAACTCTACTCAATACTCTACAATAACCTATATGGGAAAAGAATCTAAAAAAGAGTGGATATACATGTATGTGTAACTGATGCACTTTGCTGTTCAGCAGAAACTAACACAACATTGTAAATCAACTATACTCCAATAAATATTAGTTAAAAAAAAACAAAAAACAAATTCAAGGCCAAAATAAAAGAAATTATCAAAAACAGAGAGTAATTAACAAATAGAAAGATATGGTAAACTAAAAACAAGAACTAGGGAGTTAGGGAAGGATTTCCGGGAAAAAAGTAGTATTCCATCTGGGTCTTAAAGGGTAAGAGAGAATTTAGATAGCATTAGCAAGTAGAATGGAGAGGAATGGGCATCTTGAGCAAAGAAAATAATATAAGCCAAAACACTAAACTGGGAAGGGGTATGGTTGTTGGGTGAGCAAAAAGTATAATGCCAGACTAGAGTAGAGCAAGCTTTATTTAGGACTCTACAGCCTTAGCTAGTTCTAAGTCAGACAGGTGAAACTATACAAATATTAATTATACAATTTATATATCTTCCAGGAGACCAATGGTCTGGGAAAGAATAAAACCAAAAATTCAAGCAGAATATGGCTAGAAAAATATACCTTAGTTTTAATTTCTAACTCTGTTAAATAAACTTTAACACAATCCCCAATTTACTCATTATACAATGGGCCCACATAGCTATACTATTCATCCCATGCTGCCTAAATTGGTGTTCATATTTCAATTCTGGCTCCTCGGAAGTTTTTTTTCACCAGGTTTATGAATAGGCCATGAGATTCTCAAACAGAATAAGCCTCATGCTTATCTCAGCAATTTTATGAAAGATGTTTTGAAGTTGCTTTTAAAATCTGTGCTAATGACCTACTGCTTGTTTCTAAGGTTTTTCCACCTGTCACATCAGGGAAAGAGATTACAGAACTTGCAGGCAGTTCTATTATTAATAATCTCTAAATTTCTGCTTGCTACAGAGAAATTTATCAAGACAAAAAAAAAATGCAACAGCTCGTTTCCTCAGCTGCATTTTGTAAAAGACTCACCATTCAAGTTATTTCCTCAAATATTTTCTAAAGTCAAGAAAAGCAATAAAACACCTTGTTAATTATGCGGTTAATGTTTACTGTACCAAAGATACTTAGCTTTGGTTAATATAATATTATTTTTGTACACATTATTTTATACTAGGGCCAAAAGAAGATATTTTAATGTGGGCATCTTTATGTTACCATTTTATTGGGGACTGCTTACTTACTGGGGCTGTTCTGACGCAGGGAATTCTGAGGAGACCTTAAAAATGAACTATTAACCTTCCAAAATGAGAAAAAAATTCATGTTATACATGAAACAGATATTCTCATCCCTTCCCTCTGCTGTCTTCCTTTCTGAACCAACTACTTTCCAACCAAAGGTGGCAATTAAAGATGAAGTAAGGTCAGAGATTAGAGTGAGGGTCAGAGGCAAGGTACAATTCATCAATGGAATGAGATGGGCATGGACCATTACATGGGAGACAAACCCCTGTATATAACCAGAAGGTAATGTTTACCATCACACTTGCTCATCTTAGAAAGGGCCATGCTAGGGGAAAATTTCTGCTTGTCAGCTGATAATTTATTTGTCACTTCAATAATCTGCATATCAAAATAGGTGATTTCTTTCAAAGTTACCATTTATTCTCATTTAAAAAGAGAGACTTGGCTGCTAAGTAATGGAACTTTTTTCCATTTGAATATCAAAAGGATAATATCCCTTCTTTTCATATGCTCCTTATTATGTATTTATTATTCAGTGGAATGGAATGGGGTATATTTGCAGCCACAATACTATCCCTGTTCTCAAGCTATTGACTGTATGGAAAATTCCCCACTTCTGATCCCTCAGAAATGACTTCATATGTTTATCATAAAACTCCTGCTTCATGACTTTAGAGGACTAGGCCAATATCTCTTTAACTGCTAATATAGTTATAACAGACTTCTGACACTTATATGATATATAATATGTATAATACAGATACAAAATTTTCAAACAATCCCGAAATGAAGAAAATGAACATATCCAGTAATTGGTGTGATCAAGAAAATCTCTGCCCCCCACAACTTGCTAATGATTTTTTTGAAAATAGCAATTTCGCATTTTGATGAGGCCATTTTGACACAGCTATATTACACTCAAAACATATAATGTGGAGCTAAATTTTGATTCTAAATTATTATAGAGATTTACACTTGCATGTATGTGAAGTTCAATTTTTCATATGAAATACAGCCACAACTTAATACAGTTCCAGTATTATATGTGGTTTACTTAATGTATTCTACTTGAAATAAATAATTGATAGGTTGCAATCCAAATTATTACTTTCAAAATGTTTAACAATATGCAAATGTACACATAGATATACATATATGTATTACAAATGTATACAAGCCTACAAGTAAGCAGTGCCCATTTCAGAGTAGTCACTCTGGGAAGGTTACTTCTAATAATCTTGCCATTAATTAAAACTATTTTTTAAAAGATCTTTTGATGTGGACCATTTTTAAAGTCTTTATTAAATTTGTTACAATATTGCTTCTGTTTTATGTTTTTTGGTTTTTTGGCCCCGAAGCATGTGGGATCTTAACTCCCCGACCACGGATTGAACCTGCGCCCCCTGCACTGGAAGGCGAAGTCTTAACCACTGGACTGCCAGGGAAGTCCCAAAACTATTTTTAAAACACCCTTTCAAAATTGTCTTCCACAATTTTGATTTTCATGATAACCGTTTAAATATCCTTAATAGCAGTAAAATCTTGAAGGTAGAGCTGAGTTTTGCAACCATGCAGAAACCATTCTGCCAAGTTTAGCAAATAAAAGAGATGTTCAAACTGAGTTACATAGTTTTTGATTACAAAATATAAACCAAAGACAAGTACTTATAAAAGAGATTCTAAAACCATGTTTTTATGTTGCTTGTAAATCAACTACATTTTTCAAATATTCAAAATAATTGTGACTAGCAGCAGCACTTTTGGAATAAGTATTTAGCCTCCTAAAATAACTACCTGAAATGACCACTCTAAAAAAAACATAACTGACAGCATGTTTGGGGGAAGGGGTAGTGTTTCATGACCCTATAGTCACACTTCGAAGTCACAAAGCACCTTTCTTCCAAGAATTTTAAAATATTTTCCAGACACTACTTCATTAACTCTCCAAATACCCCTTTATGAGAGATAGGACAGATTATCATTCTTTTTCTTCCAGAGTGCTGAGTGAAGATGGTGTAAGGGAAAGAGAACTGTGTATTCCATGAGTCAGTAATTAAGTCTAGGCATACTGTGCCCTAAAATGTGTGCTATGTAGTTAGCAAAATTTAACTGAACTTTTTTTTAGCTTTATTCTGTTTGATAAAAAGGCATTATATGAGGTAGATGTGTCATAAAATATTACAGGGATTAAAATGATTATTAATTCATTGCATACTTGACTGGAAGAATTCTTGCTTGATGTACAGGAGTTACTTATTAAAGAAGCTAGTGTCTATCCTCAGATACACTCATAAAAGCCCAGTTAAGTCTATTTTATCAAGGGAAAAAAGCTTGTTTTTTTAAAGACTCTTTTCCTTGAATTTTAGAAGAAAAAATATCTTCACTTTGAAAAACCAAATATATAAATGAAACAGACGAAGAAAAATGGGGCAATGAAAGATCTATTGGCAAAATCATTTAAGAGCAAACCCTAGGGAAACAGGTAAATTGTCGATGGCTCTGGAGAGAGAGCACAACATAATATGCACATGATTACAAGTTAATTTTCACTGAAATTATTAAAATGATTATTCTTCTAAATGTTTAATTCTTTTGTATGAGAAAAGAAAACTTGCTGCTCAGGCATACCACCATTCCACTTATTCATTAAATAAACATTTAGGGTCTCTGCTATGCTAATCACTAGGTATATTGGGGCTCCCAGTGGCACCATTTTTATATGGGAGATTAATGGTTTGACAGATGAAAAGACAAACAAATTTAGTCCTTACTACGATTCCAGTGATCCTATTCAACAAATGGAATGATTCTGGTCTTTTAAGTATCACTTTTAGGGGTACTAGTCCAGGAATATGAAAGGACTCAACTCTTTTTTTTTTAAAGAAAGTTTTTAGTAATTAATGAGTAAATAAAAATACGCCTATTAGAGGGGCACTCAGCGCTAAATTTTGTTTGAGGTTGAGTGACTGACCGGACTGAGGACAACTCTCAGTCAGATAAGCTCTAATCACAGCTCCCACAAGGGCTGCCTGCTTATTTTTGAAATAATCACTTTTCCTCACGGGCGCCGTAGCTGTCTGGTCTATAAAATGGGTAACTTAATAGTAACCTGCCCACACAATGCTCCTTTGAAATTGACTAATGAATGCTCTCCCAGGTGTTAAAACTATTAGATGCTACAAAAATATTGAGTACTGTCTCGAAAAGAACTCGGTGATATACACGTTAGAGCTAATTAGGGCACTAATAATAAATCCCAGCCACCCTATGGACCCTCTCCCCACCTCCGCCCCGCTGCATTTCAGAGCTTACCCATGACCTCTGCCTGACAACAAGTCTGTATACTCCGGACCCGAGGCTGCAACAAAAGCAGCTGAAACGCCGACACCAAAATGGACCAGACAAAAGAAAGTGGGTCTGTGCGAATGGAACGGGCCGTGGGAGGGGGTGTGTGCCGACTCTCCCCACAAGCTCGGAGATGAAACCGGACACAGCGCCTCAACTCCCACCTGCAGGGCGGCCCACACCGACCCCGCGGCGCCCCACCGCCGTCCCGCCGCCCCGCACGCCCCCGGCGCCGCCCGGCTCACGTTTCCAGACCCCGTGTAATTCCACTCTCCCTCCGGGTCACGCCCCGAGGCCGCCGCCGCCGCCGCCGCCCCGCAAGCCTCAGGTGCGAAAGTTAAACCGCCTCCGCATCACCTGAGGCCGCGCCGGGAAGCTGCCGGGCCAGCCCAGCCCAGCCCTCGGCGCGTCCTCCCTGCGCGAGCGTGGGGCCCGAGCCGCCGCGGCCAGGCAGGGCCGGGCCGAGACCAGACCCTCGGGCGGCCGGGCCCCTCCGGGCTCCAAGCCGCCGGCCCTCACCTGCGTCCGCGTCCCGGAGCCGCCCGCTCCGCGCGTCGTCCCGGAGCGCCCGGCCGCCCGCAGCCCGGCTCTGAGGACTCGCGGCGGCGGCTCCGGCGGCGGCGGCGGCGGCGGCTCTGTTGGCGGAGATGCAGGTTCGGCGAGACGGGAAGCGACAGGAGCCAAACCCCGCGGAAAGCGCTCGAGCTGCGCCGGCGACCCGGAGCCTGCGGCCTCGGTCTCGGCTCACGGGCGCTCCCCGCCGCCTCCAGCTCTGCGCACCCACCTCAGCGGGTTCCGGCCCGAGCCGCGCGTGGGCGGCGCCCCGCCCCGACCTCTCGCAGCCCTGCCAGCAGCGCCAGCTGCGCTGGGCCGGGCGGCACCGAGGGAAAGTTGTGCTCTCTGGTCATCCTTTTACCAGAGCAACAGAAGTTGCAGGTGCCTGCTTCTTCCGTGGCCTCACCCAGCCCCTCCTGTAGTTCAGAGCTCCGCGCCCACCTGCTGAGCCCATTACCTGCTCAGATCGGCTGGCATCCCCCGACCCATCTCCACGCCTAGACTTTTCCTAAGGCAGCGCCACTATCTGAGTTTACTTTTCCCTTCTGATGTCACTGTCCTAGTTGCTTACCTTATTGTGCCTAAGGTTCCATCCAAGTGCAACTGGGATTAACTACTAAAGTGTTTTTGTTTCCACTCTTGACAGATTACAGTTGGTAGGTGAGTTAATGACCCGCCGTAAATCAAAAGCGCTTAGTCAGGGAGCTAGGGGGCTGCTTTGAGTAAATGCGGACTTGTCAGCACGTCGTAAACTCTGGATTCAGAGCAATGAAAACAGATGATCAAAAGAGTATAAATAAGGTTTGGAATATAAAAAAGCAAGTTTTATTAGTTGGCTTGAGGAAGGGGAACGAAGCTGGGTGGGGGGACCTCAAAAGACTGTACAGCTTTCTCTGCTAGATATAGACATTTCCATTTACCTGACTGGCTTGTTTAGAGCCTTGTTCCAAGACTAAGGTGATATGCAATGATTTCCCACCTGAAAATCCGATGAAATCAACAACAGTAACGATACCACACAAAAACATCACAGGAAAAGAAAACTACAGACTATTAATATTGATACAAAAATCCACAACAAAAAACTAGCAAACCAAATCCAGCAATGTAGAAAAAGCATTTTACAACATGACCAAGAGGGATTTGTCTAAAGAATGCAAGGTTGGTTCAATAAAAAGAATTATCAATGTAATACACTCTCTTAATAAAATAAAGGACAAAAACTACAGGATCATCTCAATAGATGAAGAAAAAGCACTTGACAAAATCTAGCACTTTTTCATGATTAAAAACACCCAACAAACTAGGAATAGAAGAGAACATCCTCTATCTGATAAAGAACATCTATTAAAAAAACCTGAAGTTAACATCATACTTCATGGTAAAAGAATGAATACTTTCACCTAAGATCAGGGTAAGACAAAGGAGGTCCCACTCTTGCTACTTTTCTTCAACATTGTACTGCAGGTTCTAACCATGGCAATTAGACAAGGAAAGGTCAAATATCTAATAGTAAATAAAGCAAACAGAAGAAAGAATTATTGAAGAAAACCAGGACAACAGTTCTTAGCCCTGAGGGGCAATAGGATACAAGCTCTCCGCTCAATGGACAAAAATTATCTATGTCAAAGTGTATTTTTATGAAATTTCAAAACACATGGTTCTAGGAGAAAGATCTTAACAGGTTCCTGGGAGGAAAAAATAGATCATTTATGAAGATTCAGAAATCAGAATGGCATTGGACTTTTTGACAGAAACATAAGTAAAAGATAAATTCTGAAGGAAAACCATTTCCAATCTAGAAGTTAATAAAGGTTAAAAAGGGACTTTCCTGGCGGTCCAGTTGTTAACACCCTGCCCTCCCAATGCACGGGGCATGGGTTCAGTCCCTGGTCTGGGAACTAAGATATCGCATGCCACACAGTGCGGCCAAAAATAAAAACAATAAATAAAAATAAAAATAAATAAAGGTTAAAAAAAGACATTTTCAGATATGCAAAGTTTTAAATATTGTTTTCATGCATTCTTTCTCAGAAAACAATTGGAAAATATGCTCTACCACTACAAAGAGGTGAGGTAGGGGGTCTAACAGAAGAGACAGGTGAAGGTTACACCCAAGAAAACTGTGGTAGGTGGAATGACCACCAAAGGATGTCCACGTCCTAATCCCTGGAATCTGTGAATATATTGCATTGCATAGTAAAAGAGACTTTGCTGATAGAGTTATGAACACAAATATGGAGGTTATCCTGGATTATCCAGGTGGGCCCAATCTAATCTAAAAGCCTTTGCTTTGCATGAGAGTGTGAAGAAAATAGTGTCAAATGTGGCAAAGAGTCTGAGGTTGAGGAAAAGCTACTGGGTTTGCTGACCCATGAGGCAACATAGAATAATAGCTCAGGTGTGGGGCTCTGGAATCGTAGTGCCCTGGCTTGAATCCCAACTCTACTGTTTATAATCATAAAACCTTAGGACAAGTTTCTTTCTTGCTGTGCCTCAGTTTCTTCATCTGTAAATAGAAGATTATAATAATAACACTATAGAGTTAAGAGGTTTTAATGCTTTTATCCACGAAAAGTGCTGAAAATATCTGACACATAGTAAATACTCAATAAATATCAGCTGTTGTTAGTATTATTGACAACCTTTAAGAAAATAGTTTCTATAGAGTAATAATTAGTTAGGACTCATTTCAGTGAAATGACAGAACTCCAACTCTAGTTGGCCCAAGGAAAGTATTCATTATTTCATAAGAATAAATCTATTATAGTTTTATGTACCTTTGGGTCTAAGTGATCAAATGATGCCATGGACAAAATATCTCCATCTTTTCCCTCTATTTTTGGCCCTGTGTTGGCTTTATTTTTAGGCAAGATCAGTCTATGTCATGACAAGATTGGCCACCAGGAACTCTAGGAGTAAATTCAACAAAGTTAGCAACCACAATGGAAAAAGAATACTTCTTTCCCAATAGTTGCAGCAAATTTCTGGAACTGAGTCTCAGTATATAGACCTGGATTGCATGCCCATCCCCAACAATTACTGTCACTAGAAGGAGATAACTAGCAGGTTGGCCAGTTCAGTATTATTTGATCACCCATAAAACTCTGTGTGTGTGTGTGTGTGTGTGTGTGTGTGTGTGTTGGGGTGTTGGTGTTGAGGGGAATCAACCTCCTTACTCAGACCACATAGACTGAAAGTGGCAGAGGCGTAGTTCCTCAAAGGAATATTGGGTGCTGTTATCAGAACATGGAAATAGATATTTGGTCAGGCAAAAATAAAAGATGTACATTATAAGTGGTGAGTGTAGTTAATTAAAAACAGAATGAAAAATTACTGAACATCAGAGAGAGCCCAGCTGAGGCTTGAATGATAGTAGAAATCTGTATGTAGGTTTTGTGACCTTCTTCAAAATGTTCAGCATCCCAGGAAGACAAAAAAAAAGACAGTACAATGATGTAATTTACATCAGGTTCAGGTTTGGGAAAGTGAACATGGCTAAAGGAGAAGAGCCAAAGGAATGAAGGTGTCGTAAAAGAACTGAAGAAATGGCAATCCATGGGGCCAGGTTGGGCAGGGAGGCAATAAGGCCAGAAAGGTATTGGCAAAGTAATCCCTATGTAGCTGAATGTTCCTGCACTAGTAAAGTTATGAACCTAGTGCTAAAATTATTGAGAAAGGCAATGCTCCTAGAGATTTGTAGGTAATAGGGATGGAGATGGAAAGAGACCTCAGGAAAAGGTAGTTGTTTAGTTTTACTTTTAATTCTCTCTCTTCAGGATGTGTAAGGCTAAGTGGACATATTCCAAATTGAACTGAGGTCAAATCAAATCCGAAAAAGCTGAAGAAATTTAATTTTGTAATTGAAATTAACCAGTGCATGCTAATTTATATTTTATTACTATTGGAATGGAATGTAATTCCATTCAAACAACTCTAGTGGCAGTAAATCAGGAGTTTATTAATCAATATTATATTAGTTGTTAGTTATAAGTATCTTTAATATGGTTACATAATAATTAAAATATATAAATATTATGTCATAATATATAATGAATAAATTAGTATTAGTATTAATAAAATCAAGCCAGAATTTTTTCTACCAGTTATGATAATTTTCCAATTCTTAAAACACCTAAGAGGAAAAATCTTTCAAAGAAAATCATGATATTGTGAAAATGTCAAAGAAGATTTGAGATTCATGATTTTTCAACTGCATGACCTTAGGCAAGTTATAACTTTAACTCCAAGTTTCCTCAACTATAAAAATGGTTTTTCTTAAACAGTATGTCTTAGTTGTTGTGATTATCAAAGGAAATTATCAAATGAGAACAATAGGTGACAGTGTCTTGTAAAGAATAAAATTATTTAAGTATGTCATTTTTTTTTTTTAATTTATTTATTTTATTTATGGCTGTGTTGGGTCTTCGTTTCTGTGCGAGGGCTTTCTCTAGTTGTGGCAAGCGGGGGCCACTCTTCATCGCGGTGCGCGGGCCTCTCACTATCGCGGCCTCTCTTGTCGCGGAGCACAGGCTCCAGATGCGCAGGCTCAGTAACTGTGGCTCACGGGCCCAGTTGCTCCGCGGCATGTGGGATCTTCCCAGACCAGGGCTCGAACCCGTGTCCCCTGCATTGGCAGGCAGATTCTCAACCACTGCGCCACCAGGGAAGCCCCATGGTGCATATTATTTCATGTATATCTCTGTCCCATATCCTTTAATAATCAGAGTGGCTGTCACTTCTCTCCTTTACTGAAAGGATCACAAGTTTGCAATCCAATAACTTCATTTGCTAACTTCACTGTAGGTACCAAGTAAAGAAGGCCATGTCTCTAATTCTTCAAAAAATAAAAAAGATTATAGTTTGAGATTTGCTTTGACAGAGTTAGAGGACAAAGTTCTAGACACACTGCGTCCATGATAGTAGACATTTTAACTATATATTTAACAGTTTTATCTTTTGCAATATGCATAATGGAACAAATGAACGCCACTCTGATGAAAGACCCAAGCCTGTCTCTCTCATTAACTATGTGCTAGTTCTGGTCAAATGACTTAACCTGCCTGAACCTTAGTTTCCTTGCCTGTAAAATAACAGAATCATAGAATTTTAGGACGGGAAGGCACCCTAAAAAACCAAGGATGCATGGAAGTTCAGGCCTGTCTTATGTAGTCAGTTTTGAGGCAGAATTCATCTTTAACTTTGGCCTCAGTCTTTGGAGGGCCAAAAAGCCAACTACTGACTAGAGTGTCATTTCTGATAATATAGAGACTTTTTTAATTTTAAAAACCAATCATATTACTATTTTGATATGTTACTAGATCCAAGGTTTAAGGAAAAAATTCTCTCAAGTGATTGTGTGAAGCATTGGGCAGATGAAAGAAAGAAAAAATGTTTTTAAAAGTAAGGGCAAGTAAATTAAGTCTGCTTCAGAAAGCGTTTTGCTCAGTCAGGGCACGAGGCTTCAGTGTTTGGGTTTATCATTGAAATTGCATCCATCACTAGTAACAGAATCTTGGGGTTCCGAGAGTTAACAGAGGATAAGTTAGGAGAGTTAAGAGGGGATAACCTTGGTTGGTTATTATTAGAGAGGAAGGAAAGATTAATAATATAATTGCAGTATCCAGTATTGACAGAACCAGACAAAACATATCTTGCATCTCCACCAACCTCAAGTGAAGGTGAACGCTTGGTATCACAAACATGCAGTGCAGTTACCATATAAGCAATCTAGTAGCTACGGTGCTAGGTGATGATTAATGATCGTATTATAATGCCAGACTTTTAAAATAGCTACTATAATTTAATACCAACATTACAGTAATATTTTAAAATAAAACTTCAGCTTTATTTTGATATCCCAGAAATTCATCCTGTGATGGTAATATTTCATTTTGACCTTGACTTTTGTCAAATACAAAGCATTTTGTATAAGCATGAAGTTATTCAATCAAAACATATTTAGTGCACTTATATGGGAAATTTAGTTCAACTTTCCATCCAATTTAGCAATCGCTTCCAAAATATCCTAGAAGATAGCAATTCAGTTATGATAGGGCTCTTCCAATGATGAGCAATTTACTTCTGAACGAGGCAATATATTCCTTGTCTTGTTAGTAGACAGTTCTAATTAATCAAATAGTTTCATTATGTTGACCTGAACTCTTCTTGCTTAATAACATTTCATCCAGTGCCCTTAATTCTGTCCTCTTATGTAACATATTAATAGAGTAAGTCTGTTTTCATGGGGCTAACCTTCAAAGGTTAGCCCTCTACAGATTTGAAGTCAATCCTTTGTCATATCTTTTCTAGCCCAAGTGTGATCAGGCCTTTCAACCATTTATGGCACATGCAGACCACACCCTTCACTATCCTAGTGTTCTCTTCTAATATTTGAGGTCCCCCTTAAGAATGCACGAAACTTAAAATTGAGAACCCAGGACTTAGTGCTTTCATTCACTCAAGATGTTTTTATTGAGCATCTATCACATGGCCTATCTCTAAGGGTAGGATACAGCAGTGAACAAAACAGATAAAAGTCCTTACCCTGTGGAGCTTATGTTCTTAATGGGAAAAACAACAAATAAAAAAGTAAAACATACAGTATGTTAGAAAGTAATACGTGCTGTGGAAAAACACCAAAGCAGTGAAGGGAAGTAGGACCTTCTGAGGGTGGAGGTGGGGTTACAATGTAAAATAGTGATCAGGGAGTCACCAAGAAGGTGACTGTGCCCATTATCTTTTGGTCACCCCTCTAGATCTGCTCTCTTTTCTTATCCCACCTATTCTCCATCTCAGGAGGCTGACCTGTAGAGTAGATCAGCAGTTCCCCTGCCACCTGGCTTCCCGTTTGGGTTAACCATTGGGGATCCTAGTAAGATATTGGAGGGAGGGAAGAGAGTGAGGTCAAGATATTTATTCCTTGGTTGTCACTTAGTGAGGACTCTCAGGTCCCTCTATTAGAAGTTTGGTTCCTCTCAGGATGTTGGCTCTGCAAAATTCTCTTTCCTTCTGTTTCCAGTAACCACTCCCTTTCTTGTCCCTTTAGGCCTAGGGATGGTGAGCTCTAGGTTACTGCACTATCCTTTGTGGTTTCTTTATACCCACACTTTTGAAAATAGTCCCTTTGTTCATGAGCCTTCTTTGACGTTATCCTATTTCAAGTATGCTGTTTCCTGTGGAACCCTGACTGATGCAGTGATATTTGAGCAACGATATGAAAGAGATAAGGGTAAGCCATGTGGAGACATGAAGACATGAGTATTGCAGGAGCAGCAAGTACAAAGGCATATTGCTACAGACACAGTCTGGCAGTGCAGAGCACAGAGGAGCTTTCATCTCCCTTGACCATTACATTATATGTCCATTAGTGTAGTCAAAGATTGTAGTAGCTTTCTCGTGGCAGTCATACTCTGTTTATACTGAGCTTGTCATAAATTCAAATCCAATTCTTCTGATTCATTAAGATTTTGGAACAAAATACAAAATTTTAACATGTATTTCCATTAACTTTTATCTTTTTGCCAGTAAACAAATACTTAACAGGTACCTACTATGTGTCAAATCTTGTGCTATATACTGGGAATTCAATGGTAAATGAAACAAGAATGGTTTCTACCCTTCTGGAAGCTTCAGCCTAGTATAGGAGACAATTAAATAATCACACAAATAAGTCTGTGCAAAGCTCTGTCAATTGTCAGTTCAGAAAGAAGCCCTTGGGACTGGTATACCGCCAGAGAGTAAGAGTGTCATGTAAAATGAGGCTAGCAAGATAAAAAAGGGTTATATCACGCAGGGCTTCACAAGATATGATAAATATTTTGCTCTTTGTTGCCAGAGCAGTGAGAATCCATTGAAGAGCTCAAGCAACTGGGTGAATTGCTCAGATTTGTGTTTTGAAAATATCAATCTAGCCATAGTGTGGAGAATGAATTGCAAGGAGTTAAGAATAGATCCAAGAAGACCAATTAGGAGGCCACTGAGAAATGTTAGGATTATGGGTAGAAACAGAATAACCTTCATATTGGAGAGATTTTGAGGTGAAATTGGCAGACAAGGGGAAGTTGGTGTCCATGATGACTGTACTATATTTCTTGTTTGCATTAACTGGCTGGATGGAAGTAGCACTCAAATTATCTAGACAATATTGGAAGAGAAACATGCTTTAGAGAAGAAGAGCAAGAACTTGGTTTGAAATATATAAAACCTAAGATCTCCATAAGATATCCAAGAAGAGAGGTCAACTAGGCAGATGGAAGTGTGAGTCTAGAGCTCAAAAGACAAGTCTCTGTGTAACTGGCAATCCATATAGCTGATAATTATCATGTTGGTTTTGTTTAATGATACAAATCTACCAATATTTCAAAAATCTTGATTCTATTATTTAGAGTATTATTAACTGTTTTTACTGCTGAGCTCTCTTAAATTTGGTAATGTGCTTTCCATGTATTCGTCCGAATTGGTGACCATTAAACTGGACAGTGCTAAATCCTGGTCAGGTGCTCGGTTTGGAAACTTGGAATCATAAATGGATCCTGACTGTGATTTGGTACAGCACGTTCTAAGCTGTGGCTGCTCTCTGAACTATTAGCATATATTTTATATTTTGGGACACGCTTATTATGCCTTCCTATTCTCTTTCTTCTTGGTATATGTGCCTTTCCTATTTCTGCTGTGTACCTTTTGTTTTCTTTTGTTTTTTAAATTTTTATTGGAGTACAGTTGCTTTACAATGTTGTGTTCATTTCTACTGTACAGCAAAGTGAATCAGCTATACGTATACATATATTCCCTTTTTTTTTGGATTTCCTTCCCATTTAGGTCACCACAGAGCACTGAGCTATACAGTAGGTTCTCATTAGTTATCTATTTTATACACAGTATCAATAGTATATATATGTCGATTGCAATCTCCCAATTCATCCCCCCCCCCTTACCCCCTTGGTATCCATACGTTTGTTCTCTACGTCTGTGTCTCTATTTCTGCTTTGTAAATAAGATTGTCTATACCAATTTTTTCAGATTACACATATGTGCGTTAACATACCATATTTGTTTTTATCTTTCTGACTTACTTCACTCTGTATGACAGTCTCTAGGTCCATCCACGTCTCTACAAATGACCCAATTTCGCTCCTTTTAATGGCTGAGTAATATTCCACTGTATATATGTACCGCATCTTTATCCATTCCTCTGCTGATGGACATGTCCTGGCTATTATAAATAGTGTTTCAATGAACATTGTGGTACATGTCTCTTTTTGAATTATGGTTTTCTCCAGGTGTATGCCCAGTAGTGGGATTGCTGGGTCACATGGTAGTTCTATTTTTAGATTTTTAAGGAACCTCCATACTGTTCTCCATAGTGGCTGTATCAATTTACATTCCCACCAACAGTGCAAGAGGGTTCCCTTTTCTCCACACCCTCTCATCTGCTGTGTACTTTTAGTGGGATAGACCTAGAAGATACAATTGGGTAGCTAAAAAAGTAGATAAAAATGAAGAAATAACAAATTTTTAAGGTACCAAATGCTTTAAATGTTTACTTGCAAAAGGACTAATGGGAGAATGTTGTGCACCAATGCTATGTGTTATTGCTCTTTGGCAAAGCTAAGAAACTCCTATTATTGATTTATAGTGTGTCTTCTCTAGTACCTAGTATGAAAGTAGCAGGAATAGCCAGCTGCTGTATCCCTGGTGTATGCAGAACATGGCTCCATCTCCTCTACTGTTCTATACAGTGTTCCAAATCTCACCCCTCATACTCAGAGGTGGGTTCTAAGGCATCTTTGGCATCTTTATATAACGTACTGGTCAGCTGTCCCTCTTCTTCTCAGTCAGCTCTTGTCTCTGTTTCCACAAGAAATTCAACCAAAGCAAGCACATTGCAATCTTTGTAGTTTTGTGGATCCCAGAAGGATCATGTTCCACCTCACATGGCATATCACTTTTAAAATCTCACTTGGCTGTCCCTTCACTGAGGCTGAGAATCACTTGGCTGAGTCTTTGCTCCTGGCTGCACAATCACCGGATTCCTCTTTCTGCCCTCTGCACCTCACAGGTCTCAGCTCAGCTCCCCCTGATTGCTGTCCTCCTAGCCCTTCTTTGCTTAGGTATTTCAATCTCCTCTCTCTCTCGCTCTCTTTTCCTTCTGCAGAGCAACTTAGCATTTTTCTAATTTCTACCTCTAAACTTTCATACCTCACAGAGCTCACCGGCAAAGGACCCTCCAGGTACCAAGGACCGTTCTCCTAGGGCAGTGGGAGATTGTAAATTTATGATGAATTTAAAATGAAATACATAATGAATATTTTTATTGTTGGATATTTACAACTTTGTCTCATTTCTTCCACATAGAAGGAAAATCAGCCTATTTTCTGAGTGTCACAGTTCCATCCCAGTGAAGAGAATAGTAATGGGATGGACATAAAATTGGGCTAAACATAGAAGTCATTCCCTGAAACACTGAAAGATCAGGCTGGAGGGGAAAACAAGAAAGTTGGGAAAATAAGAGGGGTGGAGGGGATGAATTAGTTGGAGAGGTTGTAAGGAAGATAGACATTTTCTGCCCTTAAAATGCTTACATAATAACCTATATTTTATTTGAAAAGAATCAATGAAGGCTAATCCAGTAACTTATAAGGGCTATTAATCTGCAGGTAGAGAAATAATGTGATATATATGTATATTAGTTTTAATTTACACTACAGGATAACTTGCTAATGGTTGAAATAATTAATAAGGAATCCATATCCCAGAGATGTTTAGCTAGTATTTGAAAGACTAACCAGAATGACTAGCTTTATCATTGATCCACACCAAGAGATTTGATAATTAGTATACGGATGTTAGAAATGATTCTTCATTCATGTGGCCAGTGTGTTCAAAGTATACAGATTGGCAAAAAGAACTTCACGGTTACTTCTACACTTGCATGAATAGGAAATAAGAATCTAGCAATTCCAAGAGGCTATGCTGTTGAGAACAGCTTGACTCCATGCCTGAAGACTCCATTGCGTCACATGTCTAGACATTTTTGGAGGCGTCTGTCATCTGATCTTACCAGGAGGTTGGCAGAACCCTACAGCAAGAATATTGTTGCATCTGCCTTGAGTGAATCTTTCTTGCAAAGTGCTTGAAAGAACAAAGGTCAGGGATGTCACTGAATTTACATAATAAGTTAATTACCTTTTTATCTTCCCCATTTTTTTGTATTGTGGTAAAATATACATAACATAAACTTTACCTTGTAAACTATTCTTGAATGTAGAGTTTTGGTGGTATTCAGTATATTCATAATGTGGTACCACCACCACCATATGTCTCCAGAACTCTTCATCTTATAAAACTGAAACTCAGTACCCACTAAACAATAGAGAGTTATTCCCTGCTCTCAGCCACTTGCAATCACCTTTCTACTTTCTGTCTCTAGGATTTTGTCTACCCTAAGTACTTCATGTGAGTGGAATCATACAGTATTTGTCCTATTGTGACTGGCTTATTTCACTTAGCATAACATCCTCAAGGTTCCTCCATGTTCAATCATGTGTCAGAATATCCTTCCTCTTTAAGACTGTATAATATTCCATTCTCTTTTTTTTTTTTTTTTTTGTTCCTACTTGTTTTCTTGTATTTGTAGCTGTGGCAAATTTTGGTCTGAGACTTGCTTTCATTGTAAGACTTTGGTGGAGAAGAACAAAGATATGTATTGTCCTTACATATCTCTTTGAACCAGGCTATTGTTATTTACCAAAAGTACCTAATAATCAGGAATGATCAAATTGCCTTAGGGCAGTTCTCAACATTTAGGTTATAATATTTATCATCAACATCTTTCAGTGCTCAATTATTAAATCTCAGGATTATAAATTAATTATCAGAAAAATATAGCCATATTTAGTGAACAATAGTTTTATGTTAAAGTAGGCACATTTTCAACAATAAAAATTCTTATTAAATTATTTGATTATTGATTTTATTCATTCATTTGAAGGTTTTTTAACAAATAATGTAATTCTAAATAGTTCTCTTGAGCTTTAATTTTAAATGGAGTCAGAGCTTGGATTCAGCCTTTTAGAAATCTGACTGACAAAGTTCTTTGGTTTCACATTAATTTTTTTACAGGTGTTCTCATAGCTTAAGGCAGGGGGTGCAAAGGAAATATTTGCTTATAAATGCTGTGTGTGTTCCTAGGACAGTAACCTTTCATTTCTGCATTTTTATTGCAATTGAGAAAGAGCCCAAAGAGGAGTTAAGAACAAAGAAATGGAATTAAAAAAGATCAAATAGAAAATGTTGCCCAAAGGAATCAAACATGATAGGAACTGGAGACAAAAGACATGATCAAGATCAGACTAATGAAATAAATTAGTGCCTACTGCAAAGTCTTTCTCTTGGGTCTAAGTGTAATACAATCAAAATTTGAAAATGTAAATTAAATGATAGCAACTGTTTTCCAGTATTGGAAAAAATAATGCTTCCTCTGATAGAAGGTAAAATAACATATTTATTAAGTATTACCATGTGCCCTTTTAATAAACAGTACCTTATTTTTCAACTACTTACTCCTCAACTCAATACTACAGAAGTATGACTTGGTTATTAATCATGCAAGGTCATCATAGTGGAATAGTGGTATGAATGGTAGAAAGATAAAATGGGCACATTTAGAGGATGTACATTTTCTTATGTAGAAAGGGATATAGAAAAAAGATGAGAGATAACACAGAGCCCCTCCAGATGGGGCAGCAGTTTCCCATGGAGATTTTAGCTGTGGTTGATGCCACTGGTACAAAATGAGGATTCCTCCAGCATGAAAACTTATACTTATGTTCTGTGCCTGTTTGCCCACCAGGTGGAGATGACAGGTGGAAAACAACTCAAAGAAATTCCTAAGTGCATTTTGCAAAACTAGGTAATGTGTTTCCCAAGAGCATCTATCAATACAGTGCACTGAAGAAAATAAAGCTGCTACCATATTACACACTTGGGCATCCTCAATGACAAAATTGAAGGGGCTAAGGGCTGAAGGTTGAATCAATCTCCAATGGCCAATGATTTATCAATCAGGCTTGTATAATTAAACACTCATAAAAACCCCAAAGGAGGATGTTTGGAGAGCTTCCACATTGGTGACCCAAACTGATTCCATGTGCCACCATGCCAGGCCCTAAACTTCATGAAGACAGAAGCTCTTCATCTGGCTGTTGCATTGTACTCTTTAACATCCTTTGTAATAAACCAGTAATATAGTGAGTAACCTGGTTTCCTGAGTTCTGTGAGCAGCTCTCGCAAATTAATTATACCCAAGGAGGGTACGTGGGAACCTTCAATCTATAGCCTGTTTGTAAGAAGTACAGGTAACAACCTCAACTTGCTTTTGGCATCTGAAGTGGAGGGCAGTGGGACTGAGCCCTTAACCTATGGAATCTGATGCTACCTCTGGGTAGATAGAGCCAGTATTGAGTTGAATTGTAAGACGGCCAGCTGATGTCTGATAATTCCTTGGTGGTGTGGGAAAACCCCCTCTTCTCACATCAGAATTGGGTACCAGAATCTTTACCAGGTAAGGTCACAGTGTGAAAACTCACCCTGCCACACACTTGAAACACAAGCACTTTTCACTATGTGTACTGAGGGATAGAAAGCTACAGGAAATAAAAAGAGTTGAGTATGTATGTATAATATGCATGTAAATATACCATGTTAAGTATGTATGCATATCGATTTTAGATGGGCAAAGTTTATCATTTCAAATTCCAGAACTAGAGCCATTTTTCCTGGGTCTCAAATCACCATTCTGAAACCACAGCCACCCGCCCCTGAAAATCCATACTATCTATGAAAAACAGATAACTATTTTACTCTGAGGTCAAATATCAAACTAAAAATGTTAAGACCCCAAAGGGTTCAAATTTTCAGTGAAATTAGTCATTCTTTAAAAATATACTGTATTTTTCTCTGTTTTCCTTTAGTGACTTCCAAAGTATCAAGTTGACATCCAAAAGCCATTTTAAAAGGAATAGTCAATAGCTCTTCATTATAAAAAATATTCTAACACAGAATAAGACCTATTTAAAACACTTTTAAAAACCAAAGCCTCCTTGTCTTATAATAGTACCTGTATTATAGAAAACATCACTAATGAGAAGACAGAAAATTTAAAACTTACAGCCATTCTTAAAAATACTCTGAACTTGCAAACTTTAATTCACACTTTAGATATTCTTAATAAGAAGAAAGCAAAAACATTAAGGTTTGTGCTTTTGCTAAGGACGAGGCACTTCTGAGCCCTGGTTATATTTGAATGTTTATCCTTTCCTCTAATCGCAGTAGCATAACACCCCCCTTCTAAGCAGAAATTTATGATTGTTTTAAAGTTGCAAGCAGCAATATTTAAATGCAAAAAAAATTTTGAGGATCACGTGTATGACTTTAACATATCTGTGAATTTATGTAACAAGAAACATTTCAGATACCTTGTTGGTTCAATACCTCAAGTATGTATAATTCATTATAAAATTTTTTTTCATCAAAAGGTTTTGCTGTTTAGAACTTTGGTTGTCTGGCCATCTCAGTCTGCTCTAATTTACAGCATAAATTTTGGGCAAGTCATATGAATTCTTTGGGGCTTAATAATCTCATCTGTCAACCTCTTTTTAGTATGCATAAATATCTTTATACATATGTATTTTTCTGTGGAGAGAATTCACAACTTTCAATGACTTAAAGTATGTGATACAAAAGGAAAAAAAATTTTTTTAATTACTGAGTTAACTAATTTTTAAGGCCTTATATTAAATGCTATTCATGTCTGCCCAGATTCCCTTTACTGGTCAGTCCACTCATCTCAGCTGTTTTCAGTGTCCATGGATAGCACTCACAGATGCCCTCTTCTCTAAAGGAAAACTTTTGGGGAAATGGTAGCCACCTTGCCTGGGAGACTATGCACACCACCACCCAACCCAGGACAGGGAAGTCCTCAACAAATGACTAATTGGCATGTGGTCCTTGCCTCAAGTTGGAATCAGTTCTGGGGTGCAATTTGAGCTCCAGAGCTTCCCTGTGGGATCAGATTGAAGTGCGTATCTAGCAGAGAACACATTCTTGAGTAGCTCCCTCTCTACCTTCCTCCCGCCCCTAGCCTTATCTTGTTTCCCTCTCCTCCTCAGAGCATTCACCCAAAATCACTTGAACAGGAATCTCTGTCTCAGGCCCTGTTCCCAGGGAACTAGATTAAGACAGGCATCTTTGAGTTCTCACATTTTATGAGTCTAGGAGGTAGTTTTAGGATCAGACTCTAAGGATGGGTTTCTGTAGTTAGTTCATTCATTCTGGATTATTCTGGAGGTGGATAACAGTGAGGATGCTATCACTGATGGTAAGTGCAATTTGATAGTCCCTGGCATGCTGCAGTTGAATAGTCGCTAACACTTTATTTAGTTCACCATGGTGAACTGGAATGGGATATAGATGAAAAGGGATCTACTACCTGATGTAATGCCTAGTGGGATTGAGCAACGCGGGGAAATAACTATAAGTACTGATGTTGAGTGGTTCTTGCTATGTGCCATTAATTTGTTTAAGAGAGATGACAAAGTGCGTATCTATTTATCAACAATGTAAAGCAAAGAGTTAGGGTAGGAGGGCCTCTTTGGCAACATTCAAGGAGACCCTTATTTCCTGCAGCCAGAGGACATGCCATGCTGAAGGCAAGGCTCAGGACCTAATTGTAAGAGTAGCAGAATTTCAGAGAAGATTGAATTCTCAACCCTGGCAAGTGTCTTACATTAAAGTCAGTGCCCTATTGAGAGAGTGACCTTGAGTCTTGGGAGGAGGTGTGTGGGTAAATGCATATGAGACCCTTTGAGACCCTTGAACTCCTGCATTCCCTTCAATGCTCTGCACCTGCGGAATTGCCCTACTCCCCTTGTTGGAAGATCACAGGCTATTTGCTTAAGGACTATGCAGAAGCTTCAAATAAGGTGGGTGCCTAACATAATAATCCCCACCCTCCTCAGAATCTTCTCTAGACTTATACTGGCCAGCAGAAAATCAAATCTTAGCAAATCCTGACTGGGGAGATGCTGGGTAAGGTAAAGAGAGGAGAGGAGTTATGTGTCAAAATTGCTGCAGCTCCTGGCCTACATTTATCAGTAGAAACCAGGACAGTAAGCCTGAGAATCCTGAGGATGCCGAATCAAGAGGGGAGGAATATAAGTCTGGACATGGGACAGTTTGGTGATATGGGAGCACTCCCCTGTGATACATAATTTAAACCCTTGGCAATAGTGCTGAGTGATTCTAATACATTTCTGGAATGACTCTTGGACATTTGGAAAGGGTGATGGCCGACACTGAGTGATGTAGAGATGCCAGAGCTGCTGTGGCAAACTGTTGAGAAGAAACCAAAAGGCTTATAGAGGTGGGAATACTTGCCAGGTTCTAATATTTTTTTAAAAAATGGAAAAGCCAACAACGGTCCATGTCCTTTGGGAGGGCCCACATCAGAAGCAGGATCAGAAGCAGTTTGTGTTCACAGGGGATAGACAACAGTATACATACATGGTCAAGGCTATGTTAATTCTTCTGCTCTCTGTCACAATATAGGTTAATATAGGTTAATAACCACAATCTAGTGGCTTGGAGTGACTTCCACTTTAACACTTTGGTTTCTGGACCCATGCATTCTACCTATTGATGACGCCTTTGATTGAATATATAAACTGTCTTCTGAGGACAGTGCATCATCCTGACATGGCATCATTCCCAAGCTGGTACCTCAGCTGTACCTTCAAGAAACCATTCTGTTGTTTTATCCTGAGTCAGAAAGTGAGAGATCCCTAAAACTTTCATGGATATGGGAGGCCCTGAATCTTTGTATAGTTTATCTCCCACCCTCTGGAGCACATATATTAAGATACAAGTTATCCACTTGCCTCGTGTTTACCAGGTCCAATTAACATATCATCAATATAGTGGACACAGGGAACTCTACTCAATTCTGTAATGACCTATATGGGAAAAGACTCTAAAAAAGAGTGGATATATGTATATGTATAATTGATTCACTTTGCTGTACAGCAGAAACTAACACAACATTGTAAATCAACTATACTCCAATAAAAATTTAAGAAAAGAATTTTTAAAAGGGAGACACGTAGCATGAAGCCCATGCATTGACCCCCCAGTGTCAGCCAATGACTGACTAGCTTGAAAGTAGCAAAAGGGCCACTTTTGCCTTAATGTGGGAACAACACTGTAGCACAACTTGGACTCCAGACCATCTCTCTAGGATCAGGGTAAAGGTAGTCTCCAGTGGAGACTATATCCTTGCTTAGTGTTTTTTTTCCCCTAACAATTCTGCTTCCTTCACTCATCTTTTTCTGAGATCACTCCCTGAAAAAGCAGAATAGAAATCCCTGACTCAGGCTCTCCTTCCAGGGCAATGAACCTGTGTTAGTTATTGTCTAGTTCTAGCATTCTATGAGTCTCTGATTATAATATGTGGAGTAAAAGTAGTTAGGATTAGTTTACAGGTAGCTAAAGGGCAGGGAAGGCCAGGGGAGACAAGAGCAGCAAACCAGTGCTGTTCAGCAGATAGCTTGATCAGGGTCTAGTATGGCAGCCATTTGAGGGGAATGGCAAATGTGTAATGGGAAGCTGCAGAATTGCTTTGATTGAACAGCTTCTGTGTGCCAGAGATACAGAGGAAGAGTGGGTGAGTCATCACTGGTGGTTACAGTCTAGATCACTGCATCTCAAGCTTTAATGGTCAAACAAGTTGCTAGGGATTTTTTTAGATGCATATTCTGACTCTGTATTTCCAAGAAGTTCCCAGGTGACATCCTGCCTGTTGATGCACAGACTACAGTTTGAGTAGTAAGGCTCTAGACCAGAGTGCACAAGAGAAATATTAAGACATATGTGTGATTTAAATTTTTTCTAGCAGCCACATTAAACAAAGAAAATAAATGAGTAAAGTTAATTTTATAATATAGTTCAATTGACCCACTATACCCAAAATACTATCATTCCAACATACAATCAATATAAAAATTATAAATTAGATATATTATATATTTTTGTACTGTCTTCAAAATCCAGTGTATATTTTATACTTGAGGAACATCTTAATTCATATCTAAATTTTTATCAGAAATATATGTGTTTGTATTTCATAACGTTTACAGTTGAAAGTAGATTCATGCACTCAAGTTATTCTAAACATACTTAAAATTTCCCAATAGGTGAATCAAGTATTAGCTTTTAAATGTAAATTAATTAAAACTGAATGAATTTGTAAAAATCAGTTTCTCACTTGCACTAATCACATTTCAAATGCTCAAGAGTCACATGAGGCCATGGGTTACCATATTAAATGGAGTAGCTGTACGTCATGTGAGAAAGACAAGAAGAATGCTGATTGAAATGAGGAAAAAGGAGCCTGGGAAGTAGGCTTGAAGAGATTAAACACAGAAGGTTGAAGGGAGTAAATCTAAGAAGAGACGATTTCTTAGGGAGTAAATGACAGTGTCTGAGTGAATAATGGAAAAAGCGCCTGTCTTTGACCATTTGTGGCTAGAATTATTTTAACTTGTTCTGATAATTCAGAGCACCAATATCTGGTTTTCTGCTGCAGCAACCTGGACCCAAGCACTTGCCATCTTGGATTTTACTTAACCAAGTACTAGATGTGAATATTTCAGTGATTAAAAAACCATGATCCTCGGTGAAGGGGTACCACACCTGGGACCTGCACCATTCTCCACCAGTCTTCTTAGAGATAGGTGTATTTGGACTCCTGGTTCTGGCTACAAAGATAAAAAGGCTTGTCGTTTGAGAGGGGTGCCCCCTGTGACCACTACCAACAGGTTTCCTGACTTGGCTGGGATAATTTGCCTAATTCTTTGATTAGGTTCCCTAACAACCCATCTGTTCATTCCATGGGCCCCCAGTGTGGATCTCATTCTCCTGGACAAGCCTGCCTCCCTCTTTTCCTGTCTCTTTCCCGCATCTTGATGAGGACACAGTCCTAACCAGCTCTCTGGCTCATCCTCTTCAGCTCAGACTCCTGGGGCCAGCTTGAACTGCCTAATCTGATTAGCTGTCCCCTCTGAATTGCTGACCCAGTGTGGTGTCTATTTGCTGAGCTAGTGAAGGTTTGCTGCCCCCTTCTGGTGTGAATGCTCACTAAATACTATTTGTTTGATGAATTCTGGAAATGCATTATAATTGCATGTGTTGTCAAATGCAGTGTATAATAAAAAGCTGCATAATTAAAAAAAATTAACTACTGTTTATTGAGCATCTTCTGTGTGCTAGAGATATTAGGCACTAGAGATACAGCAGTGAATGAGACAGACATAAATCTGTGCCCTCGTGGAACAGACAGACAAGAAATGTATTAACAAGTAAAATCTGTGGGAAATCAGGAATTATAAAAAATATATATATTAAATAAAGCTGAGAAGGGAAATAGCGAATGAGGGACGGCATTAACATTTCAGATAGGGCCAGGGAAGTTCTCCCTGAAACCTAAAGGACATGAGGGAAAAGAGAGCAATAAACACTGAGGCCAGAGGCTGCTTGGTATGTTTGAGGAACATTAAGGAGGCCAGTGTGGCTGAAGAATCGGAGCAAAGTTACTGTGGGGGAGAAGTAGGACATAGGTTAGAGAGGTAACTGTGGAAGGGCAGGCGGGAGCAGATTACACGGGGCCTTGTAGGTAATTACACACACACACACACACACACACACACACACACACACACGTACATATATCCACAAACACACACATATACATATACAGTTGAACTTTGAACAACAGGTTTGAACTGTGCATGCATACTTTTACACAATTTTTTTTTCCTGTTTCTTTTTTTTTCTCCTGGATTTTTTTCAATAATAAATACTACAGTACTATATGATCTATGGTTGGTTGAGTCCACAGATGCAGAACTGTGTATATGGAGGATCAACTCTAAGTTACACATGGATTTTCTTGACTGTAGGGAGGGTTGGTACCCCTAAATCCTGGGTTGTTCAAGGGTCAACTGTATAGGTACATACATATTTACATATATACATATATATTACTCTGAAACAGATTGGAAGCTAATGGAGAGTTTTGAATAGAGGGAAAATATGACTTGACATATTTAAATAGATCACTGAGGATTATATGATGAATAGACAGAAGGGGTCGCAAGAGACAAGGCGTGAGACTTGTTAGGAGGCAAGGAGTAACAACAACTTGGACGAGCATGGCAGAGGGAGGTCATGAGATATGGTCAGGTTCTGGGTATATTTGGAAAGCAGAAAATTTGCCGATGGAATGAATGAGGTGTGTGAAAGAGAGGTCTCTAGGGTAACTGGATGACTGAGGAAACAGACAGTTGGAGTTGGCATTTACTGAAATGGAGAAGTCTAGGGGAAGAGCAGATTGGAGGAATAAAGGTAGAGAGGAGAATAAGAATTGTTATTTGGAAATGTTTGAGATGCCTACTGGGCATATACCAAACTGGAAATCAGAGGAGAAATCTAGGGTAATGATAAAATCTTTGGAGATATAGCCTATAGATGGTATTTAGAGCCATAACATTAGATGAGATCAAATTAAGAACATTAATTCAATGTGTTGGAAGTTGTTGATAAAACTGAATTATCACTTGTAACATAGTTCTGACTTCAGTGGTGCAGCTCTGAGATTTAGGTGCCCTCATTAGTAAACTGGAGAGGATACCTCTTATCTTACAGGGTTATTGTAAAGAGTGAGTGTAAATGATGAAACTGCACAAATGTTAGTTATTTTAGTACAGCAGTGTCCATGGTCACAGAATTTTAGAGCTTTAAGTTTCCTTATGGATGTCTAGTCTAAGAACAACTCCCTGATAATGGGTACAAAGGAACTGAGGCCCAGAGCGCAGGGTTAGGATGGGAACGAAATATCCCCTCCATTATGCTCTTCCCACTATTTCAGGTTGTTCAGTGTAGCCTTTGGAAGAACTGGTTTATGCGGTTACTTTTTGTTTTGTCTTCTTAACTTCTTTTTATTTATCTTTTCTATTATATCTATTTTCCCAACAGAACTTAAAGGAACTTTTAATAAACAGCTTGTTTTCTTTTATTCCAGGTAGATGTAGCTTTAAAGTCAGTATCTAGTATCTGATAAATATTGGTTACAACTGCCAGATTTACACTGCCAAATAAGGGGAAGGCTCCCATTTAAATACTCTGAACAAATGTAACATGTATCTCTGTCCCTATGTATGCTCAAAGCATGACAAGTTTATTATGGACAATGAATGTCCTTGCACCTCTTTGAGGCTATCTTTAAGAAGGTGATAAATAAAAACAGATCTACTGTTACTTTCCCCTTCCACTCTACGTCCACTGATGGAAACGGATAACAATCATTCAATTAATTCTCTTGGATTATTTCTGCAACATTTGTTTTAGACATCACTCCTCATCATCTTTTGTTCCCACCAGTCAGTGCTCCTTGTTGTGCTTAAGAATATTTCATACTTCATATCTTTTGCTTCATGTTGAGGTTTAATGATCCTCTTTCTTCTTTACTGTCCCTGTGATATATTATTGTTATTAGAATAGAAGGGTAGGGTTGAAGAGATTTTTTTGAACCAAGTCTAAGATTTCTAAAACTTGTAGTTTTCTTTTTTTTAAATCAGAATTTATGATTAAAAATCTGGCTAGGAGTCTTGAGAGAGATGTATTTATGAAACAGGTACGGATTTGAGGTGAATAACATTTTTGTTTGGGTAGGATATTAAAAAAACACCTTTAAGTTTGAAAAATTCTTGGATTCTGCATGAAATAGTTAACTAAAATGGGCCTTCCAATTTCAACAATTTTAGAAGACTGACAAAACAAGATGAGCAATTTCCTATGAAACTAAGACACTGACTGAAACCTGAAGAGGCCTATAATATTCTTTTTAAAAAACAAATATAAAAAACAGAATTATCCTCAAGGGTTACTGGATAAATGCTTGATGGTCCTCTGAATACATTAAGGAGGTATTATAGTTGGAGCTTGTCAAAAAACTAATTCAGATGAATGCTGTGAAATAGGATCTGGTTACCTGGTAAGAACCATTTTCTCTTTCAAAGATCTTGGCAACACTTCCTAGTAGTGATTCTATTTGCATCAGTAAGATGTTTCCACTGGAAGAGCACTGTAGCATCATCCTTGAGTTGTGTACCATTGATTGCTTTATAGATAAGAATCTCTTATAGTGTGATACTATTGATTCGACAGCAATTAAGCACTCTTTGGATGAGGTATAAGACAGACTGACTTCTTTAGGAAAATGACTCAGTAGTGAATGGTTTTAGAAAGAGATTTCACTCTATTTGCATTTGACAGATGTAAAAATTAGTTGCCAAAATTTCTTGATGAAATGAAAGTAGACTGTTAGCACAACGTAAGCCAGGACACATCTTCTAATCAAGTTCTGGAATCTGGTTTAGGCATCTCCTCTGGCCTTCAGATAAGGATGAAACCTTCCACAGCTGATAAGAATTGATTCTGTTTCCACAGTCCTTCAGGTAACCCATTTCAACGTGTAACAATATATGCTCTGAATCTATCCCATTATGTTCTAAAGCCTTCTTCTGAGTTCTGGTCTCTGAAAAAGGACCAGCTGGTCATCATTTACTTTTTATTTATTGATGTTAAAAATCTTTATTGCCATCTCTTTTCTCAGCTGATCAATCCAAATTTATGTAACCTTTTCACATAGGGCTTGATTTTCTCACCCTTGGACTCACCCTAATGATCTCCCTAAAATTCTCTCCAGAGGAGATTAACCAAGATGGCGTAGTAGAAGGACGTGCTCTCACTGCCTCTTGCGAGAGCACCAGAATCACAACTGGCTGCTGGACAATCATTGACAGGAAGACCCTGGACTTCACCAAGGAGGATACCCCACGTCCAAGGACAGAGGAGAAGCCACAGTGAGACGGTAGGAGGGGCGCAATCAGAGTAAAATCAAATCCCATAACTGCTGGGTGGGTGGCTCACAGACTGGCGAACACTTATACCACAGAAGTCCACCCACTGGAGTGAAGGTTCCGAGCCCCACGTCAGGCTTCCCAACCTGGGGGTCCGGCTATGGGAGGAGGAATTCCTAGAGAATCAGACTTTGAAGCCTAGTGGGAATTGATTGCAGGACGTTGACAGGACTGGGGGAAACAGAGACTCCACTCTTGGAGGGCACACACAAAGTAGTGTGTGCATCGGGACCCAGGGGAAGGAGCAGTGACCCTGGGGGAGACTGAACCAGACCTACCTGCTGGTGTTGGGGGGTCTCCTGCAGAGGCGAGTGGTGGCTCTGTTTCACCATGGGGATAAGGACACTGGCAGCAGAGGTTCTGGGAAGTTCTCCTTGGCGTGAGCCCTCCCAGAGTCTGCCATTAACCCCACCAAAGAGCACGGGTAGGCTCCAGTGTTGGGTTGCCTCAGGCAAAACAACCAACAGGGAGGGAACCCAGCCCCACCCATCAACAGTCAAGTGGATTAAGGTTTTACTGAGCTCTGACCGCCACAGCAACAGGGAGGGACCCCAGCCCCACCCATCAACAGTCAAGTGGATTAAGGTTTTACTGAGCTCTGACCGCCACAGCAACAGTCAGCTCTACCCACCACCAGAGCCTCCCATCAAGCCTCTTAGATAGCCTCAACCACCAGAGGGCAGACAACAGAAGCAAGAAAAACTACAATCCTGCAGCCTGTGGACCAAAAACCACAGTTACAGAAAGATAGAGAAGATGAAAAGGCAGAGGGCTATATCAGATGAAGGAACAAGAAAAAACCCCAGAAAAACAACTAAATGAAGTGGAGATAGGCAACCTTTAAGAAAAAGAATTCAGAATAATGATAGTGAAGATGATCCAGGACCTTGGAATAAGAATGGAGGCAAAGATTGAGAAGATGCAAGAAATGATTAACAAAGACCTAGAAGAATTAAAGAACAAACAAGCAGAGATGACCAATACAATAACTGAAATGAAAACTACACTACAAGGAATCAATAGCAGAATAACTGAGGCAGAAGAACGGATAAGTGACCTGGAAGACAGAATGGTGGAATTCACTGCTGCGGAACAGACTAAAGAAAAAAGAATGAAAAGAAATGAAGACAGCCTAAGAGACCTCTGGGACAACATTAAACGCAACAACATTCGCATTATAGGGGTCCCAGAAGGAGAAGAGAGAGAGAAAGGACCAGAGAAAATATTTGAAGAGATTATAGTCGAAAACTTCCCTAACATGGGAAAGGAAATAGCCACCCAAGTCCAGGAAGCGCAGAGAGTCCCATACAGAATAAACCCAAGGAGAAACACGCCGAGACACATAGTAATCAAAGTGGCAAAAATTAAAGACAAAGAAAAATTATTGAAAGCAGCAAGGGAAAAACGACAAATAACATACAAGGGAACTCCCATAAGGTTAACAGCTGATTTCTCAGCAGAAACTCTGCAAGCCAGAAGGGAGTGGCATGATATACTTAAAGTGATGAAAGGGAAGAACCTACAACCAAGATTACTCTACCCGGCAAGGATCTCATTTAGATTTGATGGAGAAATCAAAAGCTTTACAGACAAGCAAAAGCTAAGAGAATTCAGCACCACCAAACCAGCTCTACAACAAATGCTCAAGGAACTTCTCTAAGTGGGAAACACAAGAGAAGAAAAGGACCTACAAAAACAAACCCAAAACAATTAAGAAAATGGTCATAGGAACATACATATCGATAATTACCTTAAACGTGAATGGATTAAATGCCCCAACCAAAAGACATAGACTGGCTGAATGGATACAAAAACAAGACCCATATATATGCTGTCTACAAGAGACCCACTTTAGACCTAGGGACACATACAGACTGAAAGTGAGGGGATGGAAAAAGATATTCCATGCAAATGGAAATCAAAAGAAAGCTGGAGTAGCTATACTCATATCAGATAAAATAGACTTTAAAATAAAGAATGTTACAAGAGACAAGGAAGGACACTACATAATGATCAAGGGATCAATCCAAGAAGAAGATATAACAATTATAAATATATATGCACCCAACATAGGAGCACCTCAATACATAAGGCAACTGCTAACAGCTATAAAAGAGGAAATCGACAGTAACACAATAATAGAGGGGGACTTTAACACTTCACTTACACCAATGGACAGATCATCCAAAATGAAAATAAATAAGGAAACAGAAGCTTTAAATGACACAATAGACCAGATAGATTTAATTGATATATATAGGACATTCCATCCAAAAACAGCAGATTACACGTTCTTCTCAAGTGCGCACGGAACATTCTCCAGGATAGATCACATCTTGGGTCACAAATCAAGCCTCAGTAAATTTAAGAAAATTGAAATCATATCAAGCATCTTTTCTGACCACAATGCTATGAGATTAGAAATGAATTACAGGGAAAAAAACGTAAAAAAGACAAACACATGGAGGCTAAACAATACGTTACTAAATAACCAAGAGATCACTGAAGAAATCAAAGAGGAAATAAAAAAATACCTAGAGACAAATGACAATGAAAACACGACGACCCAAAACCTATGGGATGCAGCAAAAGCAGTTCTAAGAGGGAAGTTTATAGCTATACAAGCCTACCTAAAGAAACAAGAAAAATCTCAAGTAAACAATCTAACCTTACACCTAAAGAAACTAGAGAAAGAAGAACAAACAAAACCCAAAGTTAGCAGAAGGAAAGAAATCATAACGATCAGAGCAGAAATAAATGAAATAGAAACAAAGAAAACAATAGCAAAGATCAATAAAACTAAAAGTTGGTTCTTTGAGAAGATAAACAAAATTGATAAGCCATTAACCAGACTCATCAAGAAAAAGAGGGAGAGGACTCAAATCAATAAAATCAGAAATGAAAAAGGAGAAGTTACAACAGGCACCACAGAAATACAAAGCATCCTAAGAGACTACTACAAGCAACTTTATGCCAATAAAATGGACAACCTGGAAGAAATGGACAAATTCTTAGAAAGGTATAACCTTCCAAGACTGAACCAGGAAGAAACAGAAAATATGAACAGACCAATCACAAGTAAAGAAATTGAAACTGTGATTAAAAATCTTCCAACAAACAAAAGTCCAGGACCAGATGGCTTCACAGGTGAATTCTATCAAACATTTAGAGAAGAGCTAACACCCATCCTTCTCAAACTCTTCCAAAAAATTGCAGAGGAAGGAACACTCCCAAACTCATTCTATGAGGCCACCATCACCCTGATACCAAAACCAGACAAAGACACTACAAAAAAAGAAAATTACAGACCAATATCACTGATGAATATAGATGCAAAAATCCTCAACAAAATACTAGCAAACAGAATCCAACAACACATTAAAAGGATCATACACCACGATCAAGTGGGATTTATCCCAGGGATGCAAGGATTCTTCAATATACGCAAATCAATCAATGTGATACACCATATTAACAAATTGAAGAATAAAAACCATATGATCATCTCAATAGATGCAGAAAAAGCTTTTGACAAAATTCAACACCCATTTATGATAAAAACTCTCCAGAAAGTGGGCAAAGAGGGAATCTACCTCAACATAATAAAGGCCATATATGACAAACCCACAGCAAACATCATTCTCAATGGTGAAAAACTGAAAGCATTTCCTCTAAGATCAGGAACGAGACAAGGATGTCCACTCTCACCACTATTATTCAACATAGTTCTGGAAGTCCTAGCCACGGCAATCAGAGAAGAAAAAGAAATAAAAGGAATACAAATTGGAAAGGAAGAAGTAAAACTGTCACTGTTTGCGGATGACATGATACTATACATAGAGAATCCTAAAACTGCCACCAGAAAACTGCTAGAGCTAATTAATGAATATGGTAAAGTTGCAGGATACAAAATTAATGCACAGAAATCTCTTGCATTCCTATACACTAATGATGAAAAATCTGAAAGAGAAATTATGGAAACACTCCCATTTACCATTGCAACAAAAAGAATAAAATACCTAGGAATAAACCTACCTAGGGAGACAAAAGACCTGTATGCAGAAAACTATAAGATACTGATGAAAGAAATTAAAGATGATACCAACAGATGGAGAGATATACCATGTTCTTGGATTGGAAGAGTCAACATTGTGAAAATGAGTATACTACCCAAAGCAATCTACAGATTCAATGCAATCCCTATCAAATTACCAATGGCATTTTTTACGGAGCTAGAACAAATCATCTTAAAATTTGTATGGAGACACAAAAGACCCCGAATAGCCAAAGCAGTCTTGAGTCAAAAAAATGGATCTGGAGGAATCAGACGCCCAGACTTTAGACTATACTACAAAGCTACAGTAATCAAGACAATATGGTACTGGCACAAAAACAGAAACATAGATCAATGGAACAAGATAGAAAGCCCAGAGATTAACCCACGCACCTATGGTCAACTAATCTATGACAAAGGAGGGAAAGATATACAATGGAGAAAAGACAGTCTCTTCAATAAGTGGTGCTGCGAAAACTGGACAGCTACATGTAAAAGAATGAAATTAGAATACTCCCTAACACCATACACAAAAATAAACTCAAAATGGATTAGAGACCTAAATATAAGACTGGACACTATAAAACTCTTAGAGGAAAACATAGGAAGAACACTCTTTGACATAAATCACAGCAAGATCTTTTTTGATCCACCTCCTAGAGTAATGGAAATAAAAACAAAAATAAACAAGTGGGACCTAATGAAACTTCAAAGCTTTTGCACAGCAAAGGAAACCATAAACAAGACAAAAAGACAACCCTCAGAATGGGAGAAAATATTTGCAAATGAATCAACGGACAAAGGATTAATCTCCAAAATATATAAACAGCTCATTCAGCTCAATATCAAAGAAACAAACACCCCAATCCAAAAATGGGCAGAAGACCTAAGTAGACATTTCTCCAAAGAAGACATACAAGATGGCCACGAAGCACATGAAAAGATGCTCAACATCACTAATTATTAGAGAAATGCAATTCAAAACAACAATGAGGTATCACCTCACTCCTGTTAGAATGGGCATCATCAGAAAATCTACAAACAACAAATGCTGGAGAGGGTGTGGAGTAAAGGGAACCCTCTCGCACTGTTGGTGGGAATGTAAATTGATACAGCCACTATGGAGAACAATATGGAGGTTCCTTAAAAAACTGAAAATAGAATTACCATATGACCCAGCAATCCCACTACTGGGCATATACCCAGAGAAAACCGTAATTCAAAAAGACACATGCACCCGAATGTCCATTGCAGCACTATTTACAATAGCCAGGTCATGGAAGCAACCTAAATGCCCATCAACAGACGAATGGATAAAGAAGTAGTGGTACATATATACAATGGAATATTACTCAGCCATAAAAAGGAATGAAATTGAGTCATTTGTTGAGACGTGGATGGATCTAGAGACTGTCATACAGAGTGAAGTAAGTGAGAAAGAGAAAAACAAATATCGTATATTAATGCATGTATGTGGAACCTAGAAAAATGGTACAGATGAGCCAGTTTGCAGGGCAGAAGTTGAGACACAGATGTAGAGAATGGACATATGGACACCAAGGGGGGAAAACTGCGGTGAGGTGGGGATGGTGGTGTGCTGAATTGGGCGATTGGGATTGACATGTATACACTGATGTGTATAAAACTGATGCCTAATAAGAACCTGCAGTATAAAAAAACAAACAAAACAACTAATACTAAACTTTCATTGGGTTATTTGTATGGAAATATGTTAATATAAATGTTTCAGACATTACATGAAATTTCTAAAAATCTTATATTTGTATTTGTATGGAAATATGTATGGAAATATGTTAATATAAATGTTTCAGACATTGCATGAAATTTCTAAAAATCTTATATGTTCTGGTATAATGTTATAAGTAATAATCCTAGTTATTACTTTAAAATGTATATCTCAGAAATAACTAATTTTCTTGTCAACTGCATTATTATGAACTTTCATCAAATCTTTAACCGTGGTCATTTTTAAGTCTTTTGTCATTTACAGACAGTTCTGGGTGTACTCTGATGATTTTGCAAATATGTTCCTATAAAAGGGTTTCATCTTCAAGAAATTCATGGAAAAGACTCTGACAAGTACAGGTTTCTGGTAACTGACTGTACTGCTGAACTGAATGAATAAGCATTTTCAGAACTCTAATGAAAAACTGATGAACTCATAAAAGTGCTAACAAAAGATCAAGATGAAAAAAAAAATTAATTACATGGGACTGAGTGAACTGATGAGGATGAGTATAATTTTTGTGACTTTCTGTCTGAATTTAAAAAAAAAAAAATCCCACAAGGACTCAGAGGCAAAGAATATACAAATCAATTTTCACTGCAAAGTAAAGGAGCTGTTACAGTGGAGGATTACTGGACTGAATGTCAATATTATGACATAGTATGACTGTGTTTCATGTTTGGTAATTGCAATCATTGTTGCTTTTGTTGTGGTCATCCATGTACAATGCTTGGTGTCAGTCTATTTATCTCTTGTAAAAATAAAATACAGTGTGTGTGTGTGTGAAAAAAAAAAAAAAAAATTCTCTCCAGATTCTTCCTGCCCTTGGATGTAATAACTTAATGAGGTTGTCCTGATACTACAGGAACTCTGGCTCTTTAGTCCCCAAGCCTCAGCCTGCCCATTATCCTACAGTCTCCCACTGCTCACCTTCCTAATACTGTTGTTCTTAGATCTCTGTTCTCACCTGTGCCTGGAGAGCAATGCACGTAACCATCCCCAGCAGGGCTGCCTTATGAGTAGGGGTAGAGATATGATTCCAGGGTTAACAAGAAGGCCTTCCATTGCCTATTTACCCCCTGGAGTCTGCTCTTTCTTTCATAGGAGGTAAGGCCCTAAGTTCAGTTATATAATATTTTTAATGAACTATATTGCAAGAGAGAAAAGACAGTGACAACTTTATTTGTATAAAATTATAAAAACCTAATATAAGACCCAGAGATCATGCTACATAATGATTGGAAGGGGAGGGAGCATGAATATCCTTGTGGAGTACAATAGGGCTAGGACAAAAGTCAAATGCGACTCTGCTTATTCCATTCCATTACCACTTTTGATTAGAATTGGTTATGGTCCTTGGAAGTACTGGGTAGTAAAGGGATGCCTTCTTGAGTTCTCAATAAGAGTTGAACTAGCCATTGCTTAGGTCTAGCTCTCAGTATATTACTTCTTGATCTATCTTAAGCTCACTAATTCTTTCCTTGGCCATGTCATATACTAGTGATCCTGTCAAAGGCAGTCATCATTTCTGTTCTTAATTATTCCTTTGTGTTTTTAATTTCTAGTGTTTCCTTTTGATTTTGTCTTAGCGTTTCCATCTCTCTGCTTATATTACCCATCTGTTCTTGCATATTATCTACTCTTTCCATTAGCACCTTTAACATATTAATCATAGTTATTTTAAATTATCTTTTTGATAATTCCAACATCTGCGTCATAAGAGAGTTTGATTTTTGTGATTGCTATTTCTTCAGATTGAGCTTTTTCCTTGCATTTTGTCATGCCATGTAAGTTTTTTGTTGAAAGCCAGATGTGTTTGTATAGGGAATAGGAAATGACATCCTTTAATGTGAAGATTTGTGATAAGCTGGCTAGGAACTGAACCGTGTTTAATGTTTGCTGTAGCTGCAGGTGCCAGCGTCTTGAAATTCCTCTAGTGTCCTTGTTTTGTCTCCTCTTGACTTTGGGTTTCCCTCAGCACTCCTCCTCAGAGAGAGTCTGTGTCTTGCAGTTCTTTGAGTTATAATCCACTGTAGTTATACTGGAGTTCTCTTGGTGTGCTGGTAAAATGTAGCATTCTATAATATGATTAGTGGACCTGTGTCTCAGGTCTGTGATCTTCATAATTACTTTCCCATGGTATAGCTTTTATCTTCCTCCTTAGGTAAGAAAGAATAGAGTAGGCAAGGGGGTGAGGAATGTCCTTCTCCCAGCTTGCATTAGGCTCTGGTAAACTCTTTTCCCTTACTGAGTAGGCCTTTGTTGTGAGAACCCTTTGGGCCTAATTCACATTGATTAATCTTTCTCAGATCTTTACTGTGAGAACACAGTGGAATTCCTGGAGGTAAACTCATGCAAGTCTGCGTCTGCTCCAGAGTGGTGACCTCCAGAAGTTTCTCATTCTCATGCTAGTCCATATTCAGCCTCCAGCAAGTCATCAAAATCACCACTTAAGTGTTTCTATCAATTTATGGATCTAGCAGCTTTAGTCCAGGTAAGCACATTTTGACTGTGACTCTCTGGACTCTTTCTCTCTAGATTTTGGGGTGTTGGTTTGCCCTGTAACGTCTGCTCTCTGACAGGGTCCAAGAAAAGTCACTGATTTTCAGTTTACTCAACTGTTTCTTGTTGTAAAGATGGAAGTGATGACTTCCAAGTTCTTTGTATATCAGAGCTGAAACTAGAAGTCTTCTCTATGCAAATTTCATTTTATGTTATTTCTCCCAGTGCATTCCTCTTAAGCAACATGACAATGTGTTTTGTTTTGTTTTTTTAATTGAAGTGACTGTAGTTATATTCACATTTGTACATAAATCAGGTCTGACATTACAGGAGCTGAAATACTAAAACAAGATGACTTTAAAAGATAGAGCATTAGAATGGATTCTAAATTCTACTGATGGGACCCTGAGGATAAAGGAATCTTCTTTCCCACTAAAACCACTCCTCCCCCGTGAAATATGTTCAGGTTACCTTGATATGGGGCTCAAGCTGATATAACCTAAACATTTAAAAACAAACTATTTTTGGTTACCTGAAATGTCTCATTTTTCCAACTCTAATTCTTTGAGATCAAAGTAAACCTTTATTTACTGTTTTGTTCTACCACATGTTCAATAAACTTGCAAATATTCTACACATCCTTTAAAGGTCAGATCATATACCACATTCTATACTAAGCCTCCTCTGATTACCTCAAGTGGAAGTGACTTCTCTCTGTTTTTCTTTAACTATTACAATGGTGTACTGGAGACAATTCATCTGGCTCATAAGAGCTGAATGTGAACATGCATCTCTTACCAATTCCACACTCAGCGACTTCACATTCTGAACTCAGCTGTGTGGAGCACTTACATCATTGAAATTGGCAAACACTATAAATCAGAGCTCTTAAAAATTTCCCTACAGGTCCAGTTAAACATTTACCATCACACTACTCTTGTGTGTGTGTGTTTGTGTGTCTGTTTGTAGATAGATAGGTAGGTAGGTAGATAGATAGATACTGAGAGACAGAGGGACAGTGAGCAGAGAGAGAGAGACAGACAGACAGACATAACAGCTGTTTCTGTACATATGTCTTACTCTAGTCTGTAGTTTCTTAAGTGTAGATGTAGTTGGCAGGTATTATTTTTATTCCTGAGTATCCATTTTCTCTTTTTAATTGGGGAATCAATGGTCTCCTATTTAATTCTTGGTCATTTGGGTGGGATTTAGTTCTGTCTTTGTTCCAGGAGCAGACATGAACTTGACAATTCAGTATATTGGTTCTCTTTGGCCACAGTTATTGATTCAAGGATAGTCACATGACATAAACTGAATAAATCAAAGTCCACCAACCCTGAGACTTTAGTTGGAACTACTAGAAAAGCACTCTCTTTTCACAGAGCTCCTAAGTTGATAGACATTAAGTTTGTAGATTCTGGTGGCCATTTAGCTAATTCAGTGGTAGAACCTGTCTAAGAATAAAGTTAACACAGAGAAATGAAGAACACCATGAGATGAAGAGAGAAGATTCCTGATAATAATGAGCTAGAGCTATACTGAAGTTGCATGAGCCAAGAGTTGTTTTTTTTTTTTAATTTTGACTAGTTTGAATTGGGTTTCTTTCAGTGACAATCAAGAGACCCCTGACTAAAACAGTAAGTAAAATATGTTATCTTTAAAAATCATTCTAGCACCACATCTATATAACGCCCTGTCTATAAAGAGGCTCAATAATTATTTATTGAATGAAAGAAGAAATCTTATGTAAAATACAAATGCAAAGCTTGCTGTCAATGTGAGTGGTTTGCTCATATCAGATTGCATCCATTTTGAAAGATGAAGAAATTGTGTCTTACTACTTGACCTTTACTCCCTCTTTGATGTTTGACTTTTGTTTATTATTTGAAGAAATAATTTCTTCTGATAAGTAAGCCATAGTAAGTACTTCTGTCTTCAGCTCTTCAAGGTTAAGGTTTTCACTCTTTAAAACATAAAATGAAATATAAAAATCCTTATCACTCAATAAATGAGCTACTTGGAAGTGATTTTTTTAGGCCTAAAAGAGGCTATTAATCTAATAATAAAAGGAACTGCAAGAAAGTACAAATTTTTAAAAGCTGACATACTATAAATGCTCAAAACATAGAAAAAATTTTAAAAATTTTTATTAACTGACTAAAAATCTCTATAATTCTTTTTTTCTGTTTGTGTATTATTTGATTATCATATGACAACAATTTTGTGATACCATTTTCTACAGAGAAAATGGAAAGATAATCATTCTTTCTTCTAGTATGAGTCTCCTTTTTGATGTCATCCTCAATAGAACTTTCCTTGATTAAACCAAACAAAACACATGCCTTTTGTTTGTTGGTTAGTTGGTTGGTATTGTACTCTGCTGTGCCCTATTGTTTTGTTTTGTTTCTTATTTTTGGCTAAACATGCTTGACTTTTAAACAGTTGAGGAAGAGTTTTCATGCTTGATCCCTAAGTGCTCAGCTCAGGGGTATGCAGAAGTCCTTTCTCTTTCCTCAATAGCTAATGGAAATTCATTATTTAAAAACTGGAAGTGGAAATGCATTTATTGTATTTTTAGGAGTTTGAACAGTGGGGATGCTGAGAGCAGTTTTCTCTTCATTACTTCACATTATGTGGATTCAGCCTGCCTTCTTTATACTTTCAGGTGTAAAGAGCTTTCTCCTTATCATTTCATTTTCCCTTTTTAGTGATCAATTGCTTTTCAGAAAATTACAGAAGACTCCAAAGAAAGACACTCCATCCAGAGCTAGTCTACAAACTGTAACTCAAGTTCATTTAAGTGCCCAGAGTACCACTTCCAAGGATAGCCATGGAAACTGAGCCAGATAGTGGACTCGACATTACATTTTATGTAATTCAATATTTTACTCCATGGTTAAATCAAGGGACAATGGAGGAGAATAACCCTGCTGTATTAATTCTTATTTTAAAACAGGTGGAGGCCTGCACAGAGAAGGGTATACATATACCAACATCACTTATGCTCTGGTATTTGTGCCTTTAATTGATCTGAAAGCTAGGTGTCAAAATATGCTTCAAAACCTAAATGGAACGAGTGAAAAGCACTGCCATATGGGCAGTAATGTACTGACTATACTGAAGCAATGACTTAAGGTTATGTCAGAAATTTTAACCTAAAGTTCTTAATAGCTTACTTTGTTTTCCCACTTATACTTGTTAGCATTTAACTCTTAACTAATGACCCTCTACTTTCTTGCACATAAAATGGAATGAGATAGTGCTGAATTAAAATTTAACTTGAGGTAAGGTCCCTAAATTTCAGTAAAATGACTTTTTTGAATCTCAAAGCTGTGTGATCATGCAGTGGTAGGGAGGGGTCAGAATTGTCAAGGCCCCAAGACTAGAAGTAAAGTCTTTGCTAACAGTGAAGTCCCTGGGGAAGACAAGGAGAAACAAAGTGTTGATACTGCTGCCTGTGTTCTCGTCCTTACTGGGAATGCTGTTTTATATATATATATAAATACCAACATTACATAAGCTCTGGTATTCATCAGAGAAAGCCACAGTGGCAACTGGTTTGGAGATGTGTCATGGAAGGCCTCAAGATTTACTGGGAGAGTGAGTTTTACTTCTTGGTGGCTGCTTCTGTGGGTAACAGAGATGATTACTGAGATGAAATTTAAAGGCAAAGATAAAGAAGCCTGACCTCCCTTCCCTCTGTGAACTACAGGCTGCCATCAGATTCTGCCTCCATCTCCAGTTCCATATTGTATTTTATTTTCTCTTATCTCAAACCACTGGTTAATTAGACACATCTTTAGTGGCCACTACATTTGGGTGTTGTGTCAGACACCTTGTAGGATAAATATATGGCCACATAAAATACAGTTCCTGCTTTCAAGATGAGCCAAGTGTTCTCTCAACTGACAGAGAATGGGAAGTATCAGTTATGAGGCACCAGCCAAAGGCTATGCCAGTCTAGGGGAGGGAGGGAGTGCATTCAACTGCAGGATCAAGGTCTTGAAGAAAAGGTAGAATTTTTCATGGCAACTGGATGTTAGATTGGATTTTCCTGTTCTCTTTGAATTTCAGCTAAAGCCCCCCTAGGTAGAAAATAGACACAAAATACCTAAACAGAGTGCTAGGTGCTAAGGAGCTACTAGGCTTCATCTATGAACCACCAAGAGTTAGCCAAACTAGAGCTGAGACTCATCACCTCCACCCCATCAAGTGATGAGTGATGCTGTGGAATTTCCCTTTTCCTCACTGAGAGTAAGGGAAAGGAGGGTGTTATGGTCTGAAATGCCTTCCTTCAAAATTCATATATTGAAGCCCTAACCCCCAATGTGACTGCATTTGGGGATAAGACCCTTAAGGAGTAATTAAAGTTAAATGAGGTAATAAAAGTGGGCACTTAATCCAATAGGAGTGGTGTCCTTATAAGAAGAGAAATAGATACCAGGGATGTGTGGGCACAGAGGAAATACTATATGAGCATACAGTGAAAAGATAGTCATCTGCAAGCCAAGGAGAGAGGCCTTAGGAGAAACCGACCCTGGAGCACCTTGATTTTGGACATCCAGCCTCTAGAACCATGAAAAAATAAACTTCTGATGTTTAAGCCACCAGTTCTATGTATAATGTTATGGCATTCACGGCAAACTAGTATAGAGGGTTTTCCAGTCACGAGCAGTCCCAGGACAACACAAACAGATGGAAAGATATACCGTGTTCTTGGGTTAGAAGAATCAATATTGTTAAAATGACTATACTACCCAAGGCAATCAACAGATTCAATGCAATCCCTATCAAATTACCGATGGCATTTTCACAGAACTAGAACAAAATATTTCACAGTTTGTATGGAAACACAAAAGACCCCGAATACCCAAAGCAATCTTGAGAAAGAAAAATGGAGCTGGAGGAATCAGGCTTCCTGACTTCAGACTATACTACAAAGCTACAGTAACCAAAAGAGTATGGTACTGGCAAAAAAACAGACACATAGATCAATGGAACAGGATAGAAAACCCAGAAATAAACCCACACACCTATGGTCAATTAATCTACAACAAGGAGGCAAGAATATACAATGGAGAAAAGAGAATCTCTTCAAAAGGTAGTGCTGGGAAAACTGGACAGCTATATGTAAAAGAATGAAATTAGAACATTCTCTAACAGCATATACAAAATAAACTTGAAATGGATTAAAGACCTAGATGTAACACCAGATACTATAAAACTCCTAGAGGAAAACATAGGGAGAACACTCTTTGACATAAATCACAGCAATATCTTTTTGGATCCACCTCCTAGAGTAATGGAAAAAAAAAAAACAAAAATAAACAAATGGGACCTAATTAAACTTAAGTTTTTGCACAGCACAGGAAAACATAAACAAAATGAAAAGATAACCTACAAAATGGGAGAAAATATTTGCAAACCATGTGACTGACAAGGGATTAATTTCCAAAATATACAAACAGCTCATACAGCTCAATATCAAAAAAACAAACAACCCAATCAAAAAATGGGCCAAAGATCTAAATAGACATTTCTCCAAAGAAGATATACAGATGGACAACAGGCACATGAAAAAATGATCAACATTACTAATTATTAGAGAAATGCACATCAAAACTACAGTGAGGGGCTTCCCTGGTGGCGCAGTGGTTGAGAATCTGCCTGCTAATGCAGGGGACACGGGTTCGAGCCCTGGTCTGGGAGGATCCCACATGCCGCGGAGCAGCTAGGCCCGTGAGCCACAGCTACTGAGCCTGCGCGTCTGGAGCCTGTGCTCCGCAACAAGAGAGGCCGCGACAGTGAGAGGCCCGCGCACCGCGATGAAGAGTGGCCCCCGCTCGCCGCAACTAGAGAAGGCCCTCGCGCAGAAACGAGGACCCAACGCAGCCAAAATAAATAAATATTTAAAAAAAAAAAAAAACTACAATGAGGTATCACCTCACACCATCAGAATGGCCATTATTAAAAAGTCTACAAATAATAAATTTTGGAGAGGCTATGGAGAAAAGGGAACCCTCCTATACTGTTGGTGGGAATGTAAATTGGTGCAGCCACTATGGAGAACAGTATGGATATTCCTTAAAAAACTAAAAATAGAGTTGCCATATGATCCTGCAATCCCACTCCTAGGCATATATCTGGAGAAAACTATAATTAGAAAAGATACATGCACCCCAGTGTTCATTGCAGCACTATTTACAATAGCCAGGTCATGGAAGCAACCTAAATGTCCATCTACAGAGGAATGGATAAAGAAGATATGGTACATATATACAATGGAATATTACTCAGCCATAAAAACAAATGAATAATGTCGTTTGCAGTAACATGGATAGCCCTAGAGATTATCATATTAAGTAAAGTGAGACAGAGACAGACAAATATCATATAATATCACTTATATATGGAATCTAAAAAAAAAAAGATACAAGTGAACTTATTTACAAAACAGAAATAGACTCACAGACATAAAAAACAAACTTCTGGTTACCAAAGGGGATGGGGGAAGGGTGGGGGAGAGATAAATTAGGAGTTTGGGATTAACATATATATACTACTATATATATATATAATAGGTAAACAACAAGTACCTACTGTATAGCACATGGAACTATACTCAATATCTTGTAATATTCCTTAATGGAAAAGAATCTGATAAAGAATATATATATACAGTATATGTATAACTGAATCACTTTGCTATACACTTGAAACTAACACAACGTTGTAAATTAACTATAATTAAAAAAAAAAAAAGAAAGAGCGGTCCTAGGAGAACTTCCTCTAGGGATTGGGAATGACTATAAGAAGGTAATATTGACATCTCATCCCCCCAAATTTGTAAGTGTACATGAAATTAGGGACAGTGTGAAGCTGGTTGTGTTTTGATTGATTTTTTTAATGCCTAAAGTTGAACTGTCTATAAAATGAGATTATACTTGAGATGTCATTAGGGAGCATGGAACGTAAATCTCAAAGATCATGTTTGAAAGTAGTTGGTGGAAAATTGTTTCTTATTCATATTGTTCACTAAACTGGTTATACATGCAAAACTGAGACCCTCTACACTACAAATATCTATTTGTGTCACTACTCTCATTAAATATGCTCTAATATATGTGGCGGTTTTATTTTATAGCATTGATATTTTTTAAAAAACTGTTTAGCTTTTGACTCAGAACAGTCCCCAGTAATCAAATTTATGGATTAGGAGAGGAACATAATATAACAAATATTGCCTATATTTCCATTTTGCCTTTCTTCTCTAAGACTAGAGCAGGGCAGGATTTTCTAAATTCAAATAATGGCTATTGTCTCCCCTTCCCCACGAGCAATTAAATTTACAAGTCACAAACATCTAATAACAATGCAATTGCCGACACTAATGGACAGATGTTTCAGTGCATTTTCCAGCAGACTTCATCATGGCTATTCCATCTATCTGCTGTCTGTTTGTCTGTCTCTTACAGAGACATTCTCTCCTACTCTGTGTGTGTGTGTGTGTGTGTGTGTGTGTGTGTGTTAGAGAGAGAGAGAGAGTTTAAATATTAGAATCCTCTATATTTTAAAATCAGCTTTTTTTGACCAATGGAAATATTTAAGGGATCATATAGATGGCTCCACAGAGGGACTTAACTATTTGTTTATTCTTAGCTCAGATATTGCACAATTTCAATCAATGGTGATTGAATTTACAAGTCATAACCATGATAGCAACACAATTGCTAACATTAACTGACTTGAGTATTTCAGTGCATTTGCCAGCAGACATCATACCACCTGCCAATACTACTGGCATATTTAGTTGGCATCTCATTTAACTGGTTCTTATACTTAGCATGAGAATATGAGCTATGAGTGTTTCCTATGAGATGTTCTCCTTTAGGGACTGTGGGGTGAGTAAGAAGTTTAGATTGTTTCAAGTACCAGGATAGTGCTGGAATGGTGCAGAGAAAAAAAAAAAAATCAGAATTCAAGTGAAGGAAATAAGCAATACATTTATGGTAATTATATGAAGGAGATGATTAAAAGTTGGAGAATGGCTAATACCAACTACTATGTGGTCAGTATAAGCAGTTTGCCGGAGAAATTCCAAAGTGGTATAACAAAAAGTCATTCTTCATTGTTAGACAAAGTTAACCTGGTTAGTATCCATGTTATCCTGAATTGAGCTTGATTTGTATACATTTACAAATACTTATTTTGCCTACATTTCTTTCACACTAATATATGTAGTTAGTGATCAGAACAACTGAACAGAAGGCAAATACAGAGAGTAACACACACTTGGTCATCAATCTTACAGAAAGAACTCACACTGTGGCATAAACCACCATCTGTTTTTGAAACTCTACAATGAATTGACTCGCTTGATAATTACCAGCTTTATTCACCTACCCTGTAACCTTGGGGTCATAGGGACTTCCTTCTACGGCTCCTGTTTCCATACCAATTGTGATAGGAAAAATGGCCTCCAAAGATATCCATGTCAAATTCCTGGAAACTGAGAATGTTACCTTATTTGAGAAAAGGGTCTTTGCAGGTATATTTAATTTAAAATCTTGAGATGAGGAGATAATCCTGTATTATCTGAGTAGAGAGAGACAGACAGACATACAGAGAAGACACACATACATAAAAGAGAAGGCAATGTGAAGACAGAAGCAGAGATTGGAATGATGTAGCCTAACCCAAGGAAGCCAAGGAATGCCAAGAGCCACCGGAAGCCGGAAGAGGCAAGGAAGGATTCTCCCCTAGAAGCTTTAGAGGAAGCATGTCCCTGTTGACAGACACTTTGATTTCAGACTTATGAACTCCAGAACTATGAGAGAATACATTTCTGTTGTTTTAAGCCACCAGGTTTGTGGTGATTTGTTACGGCAGCCCTAGGGAACTTATATAGCAGTCAATACATACACACACACAATTTTACCACTATTTGTACCAATACTACTATTATTAGTTCAATTTACCCTTAATCTTAAAGTTATGTTGGGCCTGCTGGATATTTTCCAAAAAGTTACCATTGAAATAACTGGAGATAAGTTTGAGGAGAATGTAACAGAAGATGATTCACAGGATCTGGTTCTATTTAACATAGTATTCTGGTTATCCCTTACTGCTTAACAAATCACCCCAAACCTTAGCTGCTTAGAACAAAATTATTATTTTCTCTTATGGTTCTGTGGATTGACTGAGCTCAGCTGGGTGGTCTTACTTTGGGGCTTTCCTATTGATTGAAATCACGTGGCTGCTAGGGCATCATGATCTGAAAGTTCCACTGGACTGGATATTTCAGATGACGCACTCTCATCATGACAGTTGATCCTAGGTTGTCCCCCGGGGCACCTACACGTAGCTTCTCCTTGTGGCTTGGGTTTCTCATAGGATGGCAGCTAGGTTCTCAGAGTGAACATCCCAAGAGAAAGTTTTCCAAAAACAAGGAGAGGAAGTGCCAGGCCAGGAAAGGCTATGCCTTAACAGTGTCATTCTGCTATATTTTATTCAGTCAAGATTCAAGGGGGTGGAGAAATCAACTCTCCTTCTTGATGAGGGAATGTCAAGGTCACATTGCAGAAGAGCCTGGGCGATGTGAGGTATTTTTGTGGCCATCTTTGGAAAATACGATCTGCTATGCATAGTAATCAGGTTCATGAATAACACCAAATTCAGAAAAACTTATCTGTGCCTGAGTAAAAAGGATTAAAATTCAAAGGCACTTTGAGAAGATAAGCACCTAAGGAAAGACTCCATTTAATAGAGCATTCTGTCTAGCAGCCTCAATTACAGCCACTCTCCATTCTTTCCAACTTTCCACTAAAAGAAAGAAACAAGAAAAATGGGTAAACTCACATCCCCTCCAAGAACTGAGACCAATGAGTGGTGTAGTATTAGGAGTTCTTTTCATGGCCTATCTGGGCTCTGATTTATGAAATAGAGTACACCTAAAAAAATGAGTAGTAAGATCCTTCCTACTTCCTACCATTGTCATTGTGTTCCTGGACCTAGAGCCCCAGGATCTGAATCACTCAGCTGTCTCTCTACCCTAAAGGTGCTGAATTGCCTGCCACATTGTCCCGCCCTCAACCTTCAAATACTATTTCTCCCTACCAAGTTTCTCCTCCTGTCAAGGATATTCCCACCAGAAAATGACTGGCCAAAAATCTGGGAGGGGAAGTGGTTAAAAACTCGTGGTGTTGGTTCATAGCCCTTGGGCAGTGTAATACTAAGTAGAATACTTTGGGTGAGAGTTGAGGCAGGAGGGCCTCAACTTGGGGTTGAGGTTCAGAGTAACCGAGTCTGAGGCAGTGAGGATAGGAATGATGCTGCTTCAGGAGAGCAGAGGTGAACTGAGGAAAAGCCTGCAAGAAGCTAAGCGCTCATCTGGGAGGAGTGTACTTCATTCTGCCCTCCAGCTATAAATCTGAGAAGAGGTGTGAAACATCACCTGAGTAGACAGAGACCAGACCTCATCAGAGGTCTGTGGATAAACATTACATCCAAAGAGAATTTGTCTTGTTCAAATAGAACCTCATGGTCCTAGAATCACCACTAAAAATGGTCCATGGCAAAGCATAGAAAAATATTTCAAGAAGTTACATGATATTCTTAAACTGGTATTTTTACTATCCTGGTACTCAAATATACAACTATCTATACTATAAAATGAGGATAGAAAAAGGAAGAAAATACAGAGAAGAAAAAAGAGATAGACATTTTAGGATGGATGTTTTGGTAAAAGTAGAAAGAAAGAATAATCAAAATGAAAGTAGTTGGAAATATTAGTCCAGAGAATGCAATGTTAAACAGTTACTGAGTTACTACAGAGAGGGTCTGGCATGGAGACAGGCAGATTTCCCATTATACCTGGGAAGTCTGGCTTGGGAAGAAGTAGAGTAGTCTTAGAGTGGAAAGCGAGAGAAAGCACGGCCTCACCCACTTCGGGACTGAAGGCCCACAGGTAGCAGTGGCGATCGTTGGCTGGTGCATTGTGGGGAGGCAAGAGCTCCAGGCAGGTGCAGAATGTCAGAACTTTAGGGCTTGGGGAGCAAGAGTAGAACAAAAATGGCCACAGAGAAAAAGAAAAGGACTTGTTAATGGAGCACTAGAGCTTAGGATTTCGGCAAAAGATACACACCTAGAATATGATTAAATTCAGTCATGGCTGAAGGCATAATGGCCATTTACATTCTATAATTCACTGGAAAACGTTTTGGTGAAGGTAGTCTCATAACATACAAGAAATTTCTGTTCACAGGTTACTTTTTTAACATCTTTACTGGAGTATAATTGCTTTAAAATGGTGTGTTAGTTTCTGCTTTATAACAAAGTGAATCAGTTATACATATACATATATCCCCATATCTCTTCCCTCTTGCGTCTCCCTCCCTCCTACCTTCCCTATCCCACCCCTCTAGATGGTCACAAACCACCGAGCTGATCTCCCTGTGCTATGCGGCTGCTTCCCACTAGCTATCTATTTTACGTTTGGTAGTGTATATATGTCCATGCCACTCTCTCACTTTGTCACAGCTTACCCTTCCCCCTATCATCATCATCACAGGTTACTCTTTTGAAAGGGCATCTGTGTTGCTGAGCCATGCAGAAATGGATGCCTTATTTTCAGAGGCACATGTGCTAAGTATCCATATGCATCAGGAACAACTTTTTTCTGTGATATTTTTAATATCTTGCTTAGTGACACAAAGATGTATTTTCATTCCCAGCCATTCTGGGAATGAACTTAGCCATTCTCTAAGTTCAGCTTTGGAGAACTTAGCAAGAAGTCTATAAAATTTCAGAATCTATCATTTTTTATGGTTTCTTATTTCCAGTATTGTAGGTAATCCTGCCTCTAATTACAGCGTATCTACCTGCTCTTCTGAAATCCCGCAGGCTGAATAAATCTGTAGAAAAATGCTAACTCAGAGGTATATGCCGCATTATTCTTATTAATTTGCGTAATGAAAATACATTTACTTTCCTCTATGCCTTCTTGAGTTAGTTCAGAAATGTGTCTTCAAACTTAAGGATACCTGGAGAGTCCCCTAATCATGAGTGCTGGTCCAGTAACAATTTAAGCTTTCTCTATCTTCTGAGCCTAAGAGGCAAGGCTGCTCTAATTTGTCTATGACAGCTGGAAGTATATGAAAACGTCCTGTTATAATCCACGCACTGCTCCTGGAGTTCATGGTAGCAACTAGCTTCAATTATCTTTTCCTTTTTCTCATATGTGTTACAGAAATATTGGAGTTCTCATAGGATTCAGGGTGTATATTTCTGAAGCTAATCTTGTGTCAGAGGGATTCACTTAGGGCTCATGGTGGGTCACAGTTCCTTTTAAAAATCTGGTGGGAACTCTGGAACATCTTCCCTGAGCAAAAGCAAGTAGACATCAATTTTGTGTAGAATTTTAGAAAGTTCAGCGATCCCTTTGCCCAGTCATAAAAGAGTTTTAAATCTACTCCAGTTCCTTATTTTGTGTTCAGAAAACAGTTAAGCATAGGGAAAAGGTTTAAAGGAGAGCATATAAACAAATTATGTTGAAATGAGCTTAATTTCAGTTTTCATTAAATTAAAAATTATTTTTTTCTCTCATCCAGATGACTTTTGAACCATTTAGACAATTGATTAGAGCTCGCTGTATCTTGTCTTGGTCAATACGTGCGTTTGATTGAGGCAGAGTAATCACCCTCCCCACCCTCATCCCGAGCTGGATAGGGAGATTGTGCACATGGGAGGGAGTCGACCTCTGTTTATGCAGCATCAGCCAAGCCACCACACTTGTATTTTCAAATCGTTCCTGCTGTTACATACAACTCATTTAAATATGCAGTTAATTGGAAATAAATGCTGTTTATGAATCATTAGGTTAAAATATATCATGCTTACTGATTCAAATCAACTCCCTTTTACGGCCCCTAACCAAATCTTGCACCAGCATCTATTCATCGTTCTTTAATCTTCCTTTCTTCTTATGTTTAGGTTAGTATTTATGTTTGACATTTCTGTCAATCTTTGTGGTTGGATATCTCATCTTGATTTTTACACTCTAAGTGATGGGTCGACCACACTTCTCTCTGGTATTATTATTACATACTACGAATTCTCTCCTCATTTGCAGCTATTGCTATTTAAGAACTTTCTAATCACCAGCCAATCCTTTTTGTTATGCCCCTTGCTTTAGTTACCATAACAACAGAAGGGTTGGTCAAAAATTCATCATCCGGTCTGTTTATAAGCCAGATAGAGGCTTTCCAGAAATACTAGTACAGTTTAGAGGAGTCATTTATAGGAACAACAACAGCAATAGATGATTTTCAACTAGAATGCTTACAGAGTATATTATAGATTTAGAGTTGGACAGGGCCTTAGATTTCATCTACTCCTCCTTCCCACCAATTCAGGAAATATCCTGTATTATATCATTCGAAGGTGGCCATCTGACCTTGGCCTGGAAACTTCTCACGATAAACATCCTTGCTTTCTGGTGCAGCCTATTCATTGTTGAGAGCTGTAATGATTATAAAATTCTTTCTTGTGTAGATTAGAAATATGCTTCCCAGTAACTTCTAAGCATTAGTTCTTGTTATATCAAGTGAGACTTCACAAAATAAGCTGAGTCTATTTATTTGTCAGACATTCAAATATTTGAAGACAGGTGTTATTGAAGTGGTCATCTCTATTTTTGCCTGCCCAGGATCCATTTTCCTTTCTTCTCATAATAACCAATTTTCCAATGGGAAATTATATTCATCCTATTCTCCACTGATGGGGTTTACCATGGAATGAAAGCTTTCTTTTCACCACCCTTTAGGATGTGCTCATAATAGAGATCCTCTCATTTAGCATATTCCATTCCCCTGGCCACAGTGATTATTTCAGTCCTAGGCTAGTCACACAAACTGGTTCAGTAGAATGCTATACTGGGACTTTTATGGAAAATACTGGAGGAGAGAAGCTCTCCATCTTACAGAATTGCTAAGATGCTAGAATATGAGCTTGGGGTATGGGGAGAGAGCCTGCCTGAGAATGAGGGTGACCCAAGAAAACAGAGTCTTGAGAAAAAATATAAAGCCCTGACCACATACATTGTCAGAGCACCTGGAGCCAGCCCACACCTTATGCTATGTTACTTCTTGAACTTTTAGATACATGAACCAAAAAATTGTACATAAGTCAGTTTGAGTTGAGTTTCTCTTAATTGCTCTAAAGAGTTTTGAATAATACAATTATATTTTTTTGAGTCTTATCTTTTCTTAGCTAAAATGCTATGGCTTCATTCTCAGACCTTTTCATCTCCGAGTCATACTATGCTCTATGTGCTCTCAATTGTTTCCATGAAAATTGGGGTACCTAGAACCGGACACAGTCCTTTAGATGAGAATAAAATGTGCTAGTGTAGAATACAGTCTAACATTTTCTTTCCTTGTTTATGCCCCCTCCCAGCCTTGTCAATTTTCACTGACTGAGACCTAGATTGCTTTAAACATCTTTATTCCTTTTTTGTACCTTGCCATCCTACTGGCTTATATAACATCTGAATTTCTTAGGGATTTTTCAAACAAACTTATATTAGGCTATGCCTCACCTCTTTACCTCTTCACCTTTACTTCCAGCCCTTTCCCAAGCTACACAGACATATATCCACTTGTCTGGTCTATTGAAACTTTTGAATTTTGAGCTTGAGAAAGTAACTCAGTCTCTCGGAGCTTCAGTTTGCTTTACTGTAAAACTGTGTGGTATTGCTTAGGATGCTTTTGATTGTAGATATTAGAAACCCCCAATTAAAATGGCTAATTAAAGAGGGTATATTAAAATAATAATAAGTGTGGAGGTAAGACAATTTTAGTTTTGGTAAATTTGGTGGCTAAGGTCCAGGCTCCTTCCATCTTCCCATCTTGCTACATTCAGTGTGTTCCACTCAGGCTGGTTCCCTTCATGGCTTCAAGATCGCTGCCACAGCACCATGCATCACAGACAGACATGAAAATGTCCACCAGCAAAAGAGGGACTCCTTCCCAAAAGGTTCTTTTAAAGAAAGAAGTAAACGTTTCCTAGAAGCCCCTCAGATTTCCTCTCACATCTCATTGTCCAGGAGTCTATCATATGACACTTTTAAATCAGTCCCTGGCAAGGGCTGTGGGATAATCAGATTGGCTTAGAACATTGGTCTCCAACTAGATATGTATCAGAATCACCTGCAGGGCTTGTTAAAACTCAGATTTCTTGGCTCCATCCCTACAGTTGCTGATTCAGTAGGTCTGATGTGGGACCCAACAATTTCTTTTTCTAATAAGTTCCTAGATGACACTGATGTTGTTGGTTGAGACCATAGTTAAAGAACTACTGGCTTAGACAAACACTATATACCCCAGGGACTGGAGTTGAGGCTGGGGCCCATATAGGGCAGGGTAGTTTCCCTCAGGGCTTTGTTATTAAGAAAGGAAAGGTAGGTAATCACAAATGTCCTGCTATGGGAGCTATAATCCCAAACTCGTAGGATTGTTCTGTGGGTTACAGGTAATGCATGTAAATTGCCCGTCACAGTATGTTCAATAGATGTAACTCCTTCTATTATTGTTATTATTGATTCTGTGATAGACATTATAGACTCTTTCAATTTTACTTGAAAATTTGATAAGTATGCTCTTCCATCTTTATTCAGTTCATTGACAATATATTGGACAGGACAAGGGTGGATAGAGAATTCTGAAAATTGCAGTAGACATTTCCCTGATCACTAACATCAGTGCACTAACCAAAATGCTTATGATTTGGTTCTTAAGTGATTTCACTTCATTGAACTGTCATTTAGCCTTATTTTCCCATCTTCTCCAAAACGATATCTTGAGAGGCTATAAAATAATTGGTTTCAGATTTGCCTATACATGTCTATAGAAAAAATATAGAGTGAATTGTATGTTCTGGTGTTTTATTAATAATAGTATCCCACATTTATATAGAGTGCTTATACTGCATAAGATACTGTTCAAACTGTGTTACATGGGTGGATACTATTATTATCCCTATTTCACAGAGGAGAAAACTGAGGCACAAAGAAGTTAAATGGCTTGCTCAGAGCCATGCAACTGGTAAATGGAGGTAAAAGGATTCTGATCTATCCTAATGTAATCTCTGCTAATAGGCACCACCACACATAAACAGTACAATCACAGGAAATGGTCATGATCATAATCTAGTAATACAACTGTTACCTAAAATGCTCTCTCACACACATATACACATACATACACATCTGCCTTATTCATTACAGCTTTTAAATGCTATACATTTTAGTATATTCTAGTTCTCTAGGAAATTGTTCAACAAGCTGCGGTGCGTGGGACAAGCTTTATGTATCAGTGCTCATGAACCATTGTACTGAAAGGGTCATCATGATGGATAACAGAGCTATTATACATGGAAAAGTGTATTTTAATATTGTATTGCCTAATTAATACTTTAGTAAATATTTAGAGTAGAAATATCTGCAAAGTTTTGCAACAATTTTTGCAGAGTCTCACAATGGGTTAGAATGGGAGCAAAATAGTAATGGATGGTAACCGTGAGAGCAGGAATTTGCATTATATTAATTAAATGTGATACCTAAACACTGTAATGGTTCTGTCCTATTTTTATAAATAAGTAAGGTATGGCGATTAATCTTTAAGTGACTAAAACTATCAACTAAATAAAAAAGTTCTTTATTTGAAGTTAGGGACAATCTTCAATGTATTTGGTCCCTTGGCTCTGTTTTGATGACTTTTCTGTGTCTCTCCTCTAATTGAAGTTATTTTATCTCCTGATTACTAATTTGTTTTTTGCAACTTGGTTGGGAGGCTTGCATCCCCAGGGAGGATACTAATCAGCACTTCGTGAACTCCCAAGATTTACCTGGCTCTGAATTTCAGCAAATCTAGGGCAGCTTGGCAGAGGGGTTAGGTATGGCTGTTTGGCCGTCATTTTAGTTTCTCTGTCACATTGTGTTAGGTCTGTTGCACCAGCAGGTGTCATACTGGGCTGCACTTTACCACAGAAATACATCAGGTAAAATTCAGAATTCCTGTTCTATAAACTCTGAAAATAGAGCACTAGCCTCAAGCACTCTGCCGTACAGAAGCAGTAAGTTGTGCTATCTTAATTATGAATGCATCAAATATGAAGGCCTTTTCCCCTGCCCAGGTCTCTCATGGAAAGTGCACACAGCATTAGGGTTGTTCATCTAGGCAGCTGGTTTCCTTTCTTTAAAGGGGTCAGGAAGTTGGGTATTTAATGAGTCTCCCTTTGCTGTGCTAGGGCTGAGGTTGCCTTCCTAAAGGGAGCATGTATTTAACTCCATGGTTCTCAGTCTAGAGGGCACATCAGAATCACTGAGAGGGCTGGTTATCCCAGGAATTTCTGCCCCCCACCACCCAAGAGTTTCTGAATTTGCACTTCTGATGAGTTCCCAGGTGATGCTGGGAGCAGGTTCTGAAAGCCCCTGCTATAACTTAAGGCTTTGTTTTTACTTGGCAGTCTTAACCAGTTGGATATATTAGGTTTGCCCTGTTTCCTTCTTTATTTTGAACTGTCCAGCACGTGCAGCTTTGGGGAGTAGCTCATATTAAAAAGACTTCTTAAAAATAAGGGCATGGGATAAAGAGTCACACTTCGGATATTCTGTTACAAGTTAAGCTTTTGGATACAAGTAACAGAAATGATTTTAGCTAACTTAGTGCAATAGATACTGTGGGGCTCCCAGCCAGATTCCCTTTTCCAGCCAATGAACTTGTTCCCTAATAGCTACAAGTGCTGTGGATAATGGCTTATAGCTGTGACCTTCTTCAGAGAACTGCCTTTGACTAGTGAGAGCCACCTCTCCCAGACACATCTAGGAAGTTTCACACTCGCCTCCCCCTCATATATTTTGGGTTAAATAAAATATATTAAAAATAGTTTCACCTGTTTATTTTTATCCATGTGGCTCATATTATACTCCTATTGAGTCACATTGCTCTAGAGCCTCCACAGCTGCATGGGTCAGGCCAAGGCTAGACTCTACTTGAGACCATATAATATCTCTGGAAGAAATTAAGATTGGATGAGTAGAAGGCTGAGGATGGCTGTGCAATGGCAAGTCATGACTCCTTAGCCAGTTTCAGTGTCTGAAACCATTCCTGCTCCCAGAATCCATCAACTAAAGAAGAGGATTCGTCCCCATGAGGAAGGACTCCACAACACTACGGCAAGAGTGTACAGTAATGTAGTCATTTGATTCTCCCAATCCTCTGCCAAATGACACTTGTAACCATTTACAGGGTAAAAATAAACCAGGGAAAAGAGAATACCCACACCTTTTGAAGGCTGTTGGATACAGGGACTGAATTAACATTGACACAAGGGAACACAAAGTGCCATCATTGACTTCCTTTTAGAATAGGGACCTATGAGGGCCCAATAATAAATGGAGCTCTAAACCACATCTATCTCACAGGGGGTCTGTTAGGTCCATGGACCCATCTGGTGGCCCTGTCTCTGGTTCCTAAATGTATATTCATAATGGAACACTCACATGTGTTCTTTGGCCCATTAAATCCAAGCTATTGTACCAGGAGAGGCCAAGTAGAAGCCCTGAAGCTGTCCCTACCCTACCCTGACAACATAATGAGTCAAATTACAATTCATTCCAGGGAAAATGAAATTACAGAGATTAGCACCACACTCAAAGACTAAAATGATGCAAGAATGGTGATCACAATCAAATCTCCATTTAAATTATTGGCTTGACACTTGCAAAAACTGGATGGATTGTGACATATGTCAGTGGATTATTACACAACTAACCAAGTAGTAGCCCCAGTTGAAGTACATAGTTTGTAGCTATTGATCTTGCAAATGCATTCTTTCCATACCCACCAGGAAGAATAAGAAGTGATTCATCTTCACACTGAACAGCAAACAGTGTACACCACAGTCTGTTTCCAGGTGAATGTGAACTCTGCCACCCTCTGTACAATATAATCTGAAGGGAACTGGACAGTTCGGACATGCTGTGGGACACTACTTTCATTCAATATATTGACGGCAATACTTTAAACAGACCTGATCATCAACAAGCTCTAAGTCCTCGGAATGCCTTCATAAAACATACGCATGCCAGGGGGGAAGAAAGAAATGCCACAAAAATTCAGGGGTCTGCCACACTGGTGAAGATGTCAGGGGCCTGGTAAGTGGAAGTATGCTGGACATCCTCTCAGTAAGTAAAGTAAAGGACAAGATGTTGCACCCTGTACCTCCTACCATTAAGAGAGAAGCAAAATGTTTGGTAATCCTCTTTGGTGTTTGAGGGTGGCACTTGGGGATACTGCTATGATCATTTTTTGGGTGAAGTGAATGTCTGCTAATTTTGAGGGGGTCAAAAACAAGATAAGACTGTAGCAGATTTAGGCTGCAGTACAAGCAGCCCTGCCACTTGAGTCATATGCGTGATGGTAGAAAAAGAGGCCACTAGAAAAGTCTCGGTGGGAGAGTTGCAGGGCAGAACCCTAGAATTTTAAAGCAGAGCTACTTACCTTTGACCCTCCAGAAAGGAATGCAGCTCTGGCAACACTTTGATTTTAGCTTGGTGAGACCATGTTGGACTTGTGACCTACAGAAATGTAAAATAATAAATTTGTATTGTTTAGACCATAAAAGTTGTGGTACTTTGTTACTGTAGCCCAGAGATAACTAAGACACTGGACTTCCCTGGCCTTCATCATCTCTTCTGAAAAATAGGAATAAAACTATCTTCCTTTCCTACAGAGAACAAAAGGAGACTCCACATGGGATAGTGCCTGGAAAACTTTAAAATGCTGGGCAAACACTAGGTATTATTAGATTTAGAACCAGTTAAAGTGGTAGTCTCAGGAGAGGTCTTGTTGGTGCAAATAGGCACTTACACTGATTGTTTCTAATGCTTGAAAATGCAGTAAGTAAAGGAAATAAATTATTTAAAATTCTGTTTTGGTACATCAACACTTGACAATATCTAAGCCTAATGAGGTCACTTGAGTAAACATAGAAAGCCTTGTTAGTGAAGATTATGTACATGTCACGACGGGAATAGAAGACAGAAGAACTGAACTATTACTATTTTAATATAGCTCTTGGCCTGACAGAATGAAAAGCTAATATGTGATTCCTAAAAACCAGATAGCAGACTCCATCTCCATTTTACTTTATTGAGTCTGATTTGATTACGCTGATTCTCAAGCATCAATAGCTGCTTGTATTATCAGTCTCTTGGCCCTAATTTCTTAATCAGCAAAGTAATGCAAAATAGCTGCTTATTGCTTGCACATGATTAATTATGTTGGCTCATTTATTTTGGAAGGGACCAGAGAGCTTACCTAGGTACGTGGATGGGCCACCTCTTTGCTTTTGGGGATAATTGTTTCCAAAGAAACTTTTAAAATGTAGGCCACTTTGTTCTGATTTTTTAAAAAAGACAGTCAGCCCTAGATGGTTGAACATCGTAGTCAGGAAATATTTATTGCAAAGAAGCTATTCAAGCTAGTTCCAGTTAAGAGAGATTAATTTTAAGGATTGCACAGGCAACCTCAAGGGTATAAAAACTGTAGTACTTGTATGCGTGTGAAACCAGGAATGGGGAAACTGGAAACCATGGCTTTTTTTTTTTTTTTTTTAATTAAGTTATTTATTTTTGGCTGTGTTGGGTCTTCGTTTCTGTGCAAGGGCTCTCTCTAGTTGCGGCAAGCGGGGGCCACTCTTCATCGCGGTGCGCGGGCCTCTCACTATCGCGGCCTCTCTTGTTGGGAGCACAGGATCCAGACGCGCAGGCTCAGTAGTTGTGGCTCACGGGCCTAGTTGCTCCGCGGCATGTGGGATCTTCCCAGACCAGGGCTCGAACCCGCGTCCCCTGCATTGGCAGGCAGATTCTCAACCACTGCGCCACCAGGGAAGCCCAAACCATGGCTTTTTCATCTACCTTTTATAGAGTTTTGGTTTTTTGCTTCTGCTTGTGTTTAAGTGCTTACTCCTCCCTTTTTGCTTCTCACTACAGATCTCCTTTCTCTGCTTAGTTGTCAGCAGGCATATAGCTAAAAATGACTACCTCAGGCGAGCCTCTATGAATATTGAGCTTAATTGCACATATTGCTTTATTTCCCATACCACTTCTTAGTCTAAAATAAGTATAGAGAATATGATTGATTACTAGCTGGTTAGAGGAGTGGATACTTAAAGTCTGATGCACACTCCTAGTTCAATGAGCTGTGAGGTTGAAGTCACATGATACAAACTTGGTTGCAGTGATCTGCAACTTCTACCAGGCAGCTCCCAGAGAAGAAGGCCATGGGAAGGCAGACACTTCTACATGCCTCATATTTAATCACACTTAAAGCTTTAGTTCCTTATACCTGAAGAATGAGTTCCTTACACCCTTTGTCAAGGGCATAAACCTACCTTCCAGTAGGTTTATGCACTTGTCAAAGGTTTTTCACTATTTAGCTTCAAAGCATTACATATTGTCTCCTTTCATAAGAGCTAATGAATTAAGTGAGCACAATCTTGTATCTCCAATAGACATGTCATAAATATTGTTGAAAGTAACAAAATTTTTGTCCTTTGTGAGTTTATAATCATAGTCTTTCTGCAGTTACTTCCATAGAGGTAGGAATAATATCTGTTCACAGTTGGGATTACTCCAAGTTTGTTTATTCTGTTTCCCTTGAGGAACGACTGAAGTAGTGCATGTCGTTCCGGGCTATCTTAATGACTACGTGGAAGTATTTTTCTGCTTTCTGAGGGTAGTTTCTGGGACACATAATATCTCCTTCAAATATATATTGATTTATAACTAGTAAATCAAGGAAAGGGCTTTCAATTTAGCAATAAAACTCTGAGTTTACAGAATCTAAAAACATAATGCCAAAGTAAAAATCTAAATTTCCCATTGTAGGGAAACTTCGTCCTGTTTTATCTGTGGTGTTTCATTAAGAGGAACATAAATGTTATTGTGAGCAGTGCAGCTAGAAATTTTGATGAGCCTGGTAGTATTGTGGAAAGCATCTCTAAGGCTGTGTTAAATTCTAGAATTCTAATTAATTTGATGTTTATGGAGAAATTGATTACAAAAGGATTTGATGATATAATTTTGAGCCTAAATATACTAGACAAAATCATAAAGGACTGGTCCAGGATAAAAGACTGACAAAACTGACAATATCAGCTTGCTTGAATTTGCTTTCACTATGGTTTATTTCTGGACCAGTAAACTGGATAAATGACATTAAGAATACAAATGATTGAGTTGATGCAGCTGCTCCCAGCATGTCTGGTTTTTCATGGAGATGACTCTGATGTTCAATACTCATAGCAGGATACATGGACTGAGCAATCCACAAGGTCAGAATAGCAAAGAAACTGTGTGTTGTCGCTTTTTTACTTTTTGGCTGGGGAAAAGACTAAAATAAATTATTGCTTGCTGTCACCATGGTTATATAACATCATGTTCTTAGTCACTAGGCATGCAGTATACCTACCCATGTCCTACCACATTACACTAATTTTTTTTTTTCATTGGTAACTTCAGGAAATCGAGGTCATGAAAAATAAAATCCCAAAACACTATTGCCAGGCTCTCCATTAGACCACACACTCTGAAACCAGATATAATGAATCAGATCCAGTTCTGCCGGCCTGTGGGAGCTTTGACAAATTACTTAACCTCTCTTTGTCTCAGTTTATTCAACTTTAAAATATGAAGTAAAAACACTTCTGATTTTCAATATGACTTAAAATGAGTATTAGACAAATTCTCTTGCAATAGACAACTGTAATACTGATGAAGCATCTGTTTTGGGTTATTGGAAAACAGACGGTAGAAGCTGTGGTCCTTCAGAGGAGGAAAATACAGCTTTCTGCTTAGGGGCACTTTCCAAACTGTGGTATTCATAAGCGGAACTCAACAGAAACCAACAGTTTAGCTGTGCAAAAGAAATGTAGATCGTATTGGGAGTTCTGAGGTGAGTGGAATTTGTAGGGCAGAAGATCAGAAGGAGCTATGCAGACAATAAGATACCTAAATCTGCATATGGATCTCCTTGAATATTTGAGTGAATATTCATATGTGTAAGATCAGAGCAAGACCTGGAAAAAAGCAACTATTGGGGGACTGTGAACTGAATATTGATTCCAGATATTACATTGTTCTGGGATACACTGGGATTGGAATTAGTGTAGAGACTTCACTGAAAACCTTGGAAATTCCATTGATATCACAGAAAAGCCACACCTTAGGAGTAGGGTTAATCTAGTCTTACAGTAAGGGATACTCTAGATGTTCTTACAAAGACTAAAAAAAAGTTTCAAAGGCATCGAGTTGGTCCATCTGTATATTAACTGCATGACAGAATAAATCTCAACACTATGTAAAGTAAGACAAATTCAAGCTCTCAAAAACGTATCACTCAAAATGTTTGGCACACAATAAAAATCAAGGATATGTAATCTATAACCAGAAGAGTAAACAATCAATAGAGATAGATCCAGAGATGATACATATGTTGAAATTAGTATACAAGGACTTTAAAACTGCTATTAAAATATGTCTGAGGATTTAAAAGAAAATATGGTTATAATATTAATATAGGGAATATCATCAGAGAAATGAAAACTATAAAATAAACCAAATAGACATTATTGAAAGAAAAAATATAATGTCTGAAATGAAAATTTTCCTGAATGTACTTTTAATGGTACATTAGACACTACACAGGAAAGGATCAGGAAACTTGCAGAGAGTTTCATAGAAGCTATTCAAAGTGAAGCATAGAACAAAACAAAACAAAAAAGACAAAAAAATGAAAAGAGACTCAGTGACTTTTGGGACAATACTAGGTGGTCTTACATATATGAAATTTGAGCCCCAGAAAGAGAGGATCAGGAGAGAGAGTGAGGCTGAAAAAAAATTTGAAAAATATAATGATCAAAATTCTCCAAATTTGATAAAAATTATCAACCCACAGATCCAAGACATTTAACAAATCCCAAGAAAGTTAAACATAAGGAAAACCACACCTAGGCATATTATGGTCAAATTGGCGAAATTCAAAGATAAAGGGTAAAATCTTTAAAAAAAAAAACCTAACTAAAACAAAGATAATTTATATATATATGGGAACAACAAGAATGATCTGTACTTTTCATCAGAAATAATGTAAGCCAGAAGACATTTGGAACTACATCGTTAAAGTCCTGAAATAAAAATGTCAACATGGTTAAAGATAGACAGATAGATCAATGAACAGAATAGAAAATCTTGAAATAGACCTATACCACAGCTAAACTGTCAGTTTTAGACAAAGACATGAAAGCAGTAGAGGAAAGGAAAGTCATTTTTTTTTTTTTTTTTGGCTAAATGACAATAGAGCCACTGAATCTCTATTTAAAAATAAACTTTGACACCTACCAGACAGCATACTTAAAAAAAGAAAAAATAAGTCAAGATGAATCATAAACCAAAACATAAAAGTTAAATCTATAAAGTTTCTGGAAAAAAACATAGGAGAATATCTTCCTTACCTTGATGTAGGGGAAGTTTTCTTATACAGAAAACCCCATTCACCCTAAAAGAAAAAAAAAAAAAAATGACAAATTAGGCCTCATCAAAATTTAAAACTTCTACTCATTAAAATACTCCATTAAGATAGTGAATAGCTAAACCACACACAGGAAGAAATTATTTACATTACATATCACTGACAAAGGGCTTGTATCCACAACATAAAATAATTCCTACAATTCAATAATAATAATACAAACAGCCTCAATTAAAAATAGGCAAACAACGAGGACTTCACAATGGATGAATACAAATGGTCAGTAAGCAAATGAAAATATGCTCCATATCATTATTTATCAGGATATAAAAATTAAAAGCAAAATGTGATATCACTGCATACTCATAAGCATGGATAAATTTTAAAAGGGTAACAACATCAAATATTGGTGAGGATGTGGGACAACTGCAAAATACAATATTGGTGGGAATGTTAAATGATACAGTCACTTTAGGAAAATGTCTGGCAGTTCCTATAAAATGAAACAAACACATAACCTACAGCCCGACAATTCTAATTTCAGTGCAAGAGAATTGAAATCATATATTCACAAAAAGATTTGTATAAGAGTATTGACAGCAGCTTTATTCATAGTAGCTCAAAACTGGAAATAACACAAATGTCTATCAATAAGTAAATGGGAACAAATTGTACTATATTCACACAATAATTCACTATTTATATATGCTACTAAATGGATGAATCTCAAAAATATTATTCTGAGCAAAAGAAGCCAGACACAAAAGAACACATATTGTATGATTCCATTTATAAGTAGTTCTAGAACAGGGTTAACTAAAGAATGGTGATAGAAATCAGAACAGTGGTTGTCTTTGGAGATGGTTCAGGAAAGAGAACTTTTTGAGAAAGGGCATAAGGGAACTTTTTGGGATGATGGATTGTTCTGCATTTGTACGCATCTGTCTAAACTCATTTTTCTTTATGTACATTATACTTCAACTTGAAAAAGAAAAGAAACTGATGTAATACTAGTAACTGCTTTATAAGAGTGTTGTGGAAATTAAATAAGCCCATATATATGTATATCTTATATATATATCTTAACAATAGCACCTAAAAATTATAAGTAATATATAAGCATTAGAAATTACTATTTTATTATACAATTCATGTTGTTATTTCTAAGGCTCCATTCATTTAATGTACTATTAGTGGTTCTGCACAAATATTCAAACCATAAAATATATTTCAGAATTTTGGAATAATACCTCACATTGCATAGAATGAGACTTTTCTGGTATTATTCAGCTCTATTAAAAAGGCATTGCAGCTGTTTCTACTCATGAAACCTTTGACACTGCAAATTCCCCATCTGTGGTTTCCCTGCCAGTTGACTTCTAAATGGCTGCAAGTTTTCCTTTCCATTCAATTATCGAGAATTTTAAATACAAGTAATTAATCCCTTGATCAAATGGTATAGGATTAGACTGCTTTGATTGTTCCCTTTCCTCAAGAGATCTTAAACTTCCATGGAATATAACATTTAAAGCACATTTAAACAGAACATAGGATGGTTTAGAAAATTGTTTTGTGGTAATACCCTCAAAATCCATAGCCCAAAGCATTCATCCGATGAAATCAAACAAAAATGATCTTTTGCCTGAATTCTTTAGGGAATTGCTTCATCTACGCAGTGCAGAGGTGCCAACATTTTAGCTAAATGGTAGGATGAAAATACCAGAGACAAATAGAAACCAAACATTACGGTGGTGATGATGCTGAATACCGGGGCAATTTATTCTTAAAAGGAATTTTGTTTTTCATCCCTCTGGCTTGAGAAGGAAATATTCGCTGACAGATGCTGACAAGTGAAATATAAATGGTAAAATTACAGGGTTGAAGATGACTGTTTTCAACCTATCAGTGACAGTGGGAGTCAACTGAACATCATTTCTTGGGTCTTATCTGTTTTCATACAGATTTCAAAGATGAAAACATTCTGTCCCCTGTATGTGTGGATACAACTTCCGAGACATTCTTATAAGGTAGACAGTAGCTCAGAATTAAGATCATAGGAGCCAAAAAAAAAAAAAAAAAAAAAAAGATCATGGAAGACTAAAAGACTAAAATAATTTATTAAATTAGCAAAAATAATGCCACATTCTAACTTGAATGTGATTTGGTATAATAATTCCACTTTCTTTTACAACTAGATGTAACAAAATGTCCACCAGTTGGCTGGCAGTAGCCTCATTACCCCAATTCCACATAATTGCTGTGTTTGATCAAGCAGAGCCGAGAAAACAGCTGGTCCAGATATTTTCTGTGCTCCCATTTTAGCTAAAAAAATTTGCAGGATGCACATTCATTTTTTTCCCTTCCACTGCATGGAACATGGGTACTTCATACTCTATTTACGGCCTTGAACAGTAATCAATTACTGCAATCTTGCGAGGCTGCAAAAAGCAAAGAGGTTTATTTGGGGTCTTAAGACTTGCAATTCATAAGACACATATTTGGGTAAAACCAGAAGAGTGTTCTGCGAAAGAGAAGGAGTCAGGGGCTTATAACAACAAAAACCATAAGGTTGTTAAAGTTGTCTGGCAAAAATTATGCTTGACTCTGATGCAGGAAAGAAATATTTGTCCTTAAGGGATAGGCCGTCACAAGTTATTTAAGGTAAGGATCCAATAAGTAGATAGGCTGTTAGGGTAAATGTCCAATAAGTATCTTGAGTTTCTGGAACACTGGGCAGAGGTTCTGGATGACTGCATTAAGAAAATAAGTAGTCAAATTCCAGATTTCGTATGGGCTGAGATGTGTATAAGTCACACTTCCTCAGTGGCCTCCTGGCTCTATTTTAGAAAGCTTTCTTAGCAATATTAACTCCACTTTTATTTTCCTTTCACAGTGGTCAAAGAACTTTTGAAGTTAGACACCACATTAGATATGCCATCATGCTAAGAAAGACTTTGTTCAAGAGGCAAGGTTAGCAAGACTTTCCACAACTGTAACTTTTAGTCTTTGGAATTGCTCTTTTTTTTTTTTTTAATTAATTAATGAATTTATTTATTTATTTATTTTTGGCTGTGTTGGGTCTTCGTTTCTGTGCGAGGGCTTTCTCCAGTTGCGGCAAGCGGGGGCCACTCTTCATCGCGGCGCGTGGGCCTCTCACTATCGCGGCCTCTCCTGTTGTGGAGCACAGGCTCCAAATGCGCAGGCTCAGTAATTGTGGCTCACGGGCCTAGTTGCTCCGCGGCATGTGGGATCTTCCCAGACCAGGGCTCGAACCCGTGTCCCCTGCATTGGCAGGCAGATTCTCAACCACTGCGCCACCAGGGAAGCCCTGGAATTGCTCTTAATGAAGAGATTTAGTTAAAAAAAATATATATTTTTTCCTAATAGATTCCAATGGTTGAGTGAAATCTTCTGTCTCTTTCCTGGAACTTTCCCTGGAACTACTTTCCATGGGAAAACTAATGAGAAGATTCTCAAGGAGACCAGGTTTAGAAATATTAAACAAGAGATGTATATTGCTTCACCAAACCAAGGGGGATACTGGAAAATTAATCCATAAAAGTAATTTTATCTTAAAAATATTATCTGTTTGTTTTTGGAGTGCTTTTGTTGGTAAGTTACCTTTTCACACATAACAGCATTCAGGCAATAATTTGCCTGACCCTTTTTAGCATTCAATTAGGTTAGCTCTTGAAATTCTTCCCTTAAATGCCACACTAAATTGGCTCATTTAAAGTATTCCCATAAACCCAGAAACTGATTTCAGGCAAAATCAACGTACCAGCCCCCAAACACCCATCCATCCAACCAACAAACCAATAAAAGTATGTTTACAATCATCAGCCTTTCAAACTTTTATAAGGCCAATTGCAGCTACACCTACCTAATACTAAATTGTATGAGAACTATTTAGATAAAGAAACAAACAAACAAGTAACAAAACTAAACCGACAAAAAAATTCCTCTTGAACAAATACCAGTAGGGTAAATGTCTGACATGAAGCTTTTGATTGTCAAGGCATCTGTTTCAGACATCCCTCTGGAATCAACACTGCCAGCTAGATTTCACAGCTACCAGTAAAACAACTAGATAAGAAACCGGGCTGCCTCCACCCATGAAGTTGCCCGTTTAGAAAGCTCTGAGTAACCTAGATAACTGACCACTTAAGGGACGCCACTTTTCCCTCCACATGCCCTAATTCTCACTCATGTTTTAAATTTACCAATAAAGAATGAACCCACAAAACCCTAGGCACCCCAACCTTGTACCCCAATAAAGGCAGAGCCCCAGGTCCACACACTCCCCTCTCTCTCTCCCCTCGATCTCACTGTGTGGCCCTTGGTTGTGTTATGTGTCTTCTAGTACCTGTGAGTAATACAACTTTTCTCAAAGTTTCCTGGTGGTTGTTGCTGAGGTCTATCTTGCAATCATAATAAGAACCAGAAGGGCTGGTCCAGCCACAACATTAGCTCCAGAGGTGGAAATATCTGTGGGGCCTCGCCACAGGTAGTACGGATCCAGGTGAATGCCCGAGGCATTACTAGCTGATAACAGCACTATAGCATCACTATCCATTGGCCAAGACAGGAAACACACCTCTAAAGAAGTTTGTTTCTATTGTTTTTTTTCCAAAAATCAAATCAGAAAAGAAAGCTTTTTAAAAGTACACTAAATTTTATGCAAAAATCCAACACAAAACGGAACTGCTTTGACTAGGTGTCTTCATTGTTCCAGTACTTGTAATAGAGAAATTTTTCATTGTTTGGCAAATACGAGTTAAGTATCTAACAAACTTATAAATGCCATACATTTATAAACACATCGTTTTTGACACTTGATATATTTTTATTTCTTTTAATTGAGGTGTAATTAACATATAACATTATATTAGTTTCAGGTATACCATATCATGATTTGGTATTTGTATATATTTGGTATCTGTATGTACTGCAAAGTGATCATCACAATAAGTCTAGTTACCCTCTGTCGCCATACAAAGTTACAAAATATGCAATACAGTGTTATTGACTATAGTCGCTATGCTATATATTACATACCCCTGACTTATTCGTTTTATGACTGGAAGCTTGTACCTCTTGACCCCCTTCACCCATTTTGCTTACCCCTCCAACATGCCTCCCCTCTGGCAACCACCATTCTATTCTTTGTATCTATGAGTTTTGTTTTATTTTGTTTATTCATTTGTCTTGCTTTTTAGATTGCACATATAAGTGAAATCATACAGTATTTGTCTTTCTTTGTCTTATTTCATTTAGCATAATACCCTCTAGGTCCATCCATGTTGTTGCAAATGGCACAATTTCATTTTTTTAAAATGGCTGAGCAGTATGCCATTGTGTGTGTATGTACCACATCTTCTTTATCCATTAATCCACAGACGAACGCTTAGGTCATTTCCATATCTTGGCTATTGTGAATAATGCTGCAATGAAAAAGGGGTGCATACACCTTTTCAAATTACTGTTTTCATTTTCTTCAGACAGATACCCAGAAGTGGAATTGCTGGGTCATATGGTAGTTCTATCTTTAGTTTTTTGAGGAACCTCTATGTGTTTTCCATAGTTCCACCACACCCAAAATGGAATATATTATCTCCTAGGCAAACTGTCTTCTGTATTCCTCATCTCAGTGAATGATTTCACTCTCCATGCTGATGCCCAATCCAGAACCCATTCAATCAATTATCAAATCAATTATATTTTCCAAACCTATCTCCAGTCTTTTCTGTCCTCACTCCTACTTCCTCATTTCAGCCTCATCCTCTTTTTGCTTGATTACTGTTCACCATCCTGTTCCCTCTAATCCATCTTAACACTGTTGAAAGGGTCATTTTCTAAAAGCAAAATATGACTATGTCACTGTCATGTTTAAGATCCTTTAAAGCTTTAAGCTGCCCTCAGGATAAAGTCTAAAATCTTTAACACAGTTTACGAGTTCTGCTTACTCTCTAGCTTTAACTCACCGTTTCTTCCAGCACATTCTATATTCCCACTACACTGTGAAATGGTTACGCTCTGTAAGGTCTAGGAGTTGCATATATCAACCCTGCCCCCAGAATATACTTGCTCTCAATGTGTCTCCATTCACTTGCTCATCAATTCTATTTTTGAGTTGCAGGCTGGATGTTACTTTCTTCAGGGGAGAAAACCTTCCCTAAAAACCCCACCTCTACCCCCTAATATGGCTTTTCTCCCCCCTCTTACTACAGTCATCCCCCTTAGCTGCAGATGTTCCTAGACTGCCAGTGGATACATGCAACTGCTGATGGTACCAAACCTTACATACTATATTTTTTCCTATACATACATCTTATGATAAACTTTAATTTATAAATTAGGCACAGTACAAGATTAATAATAATTGATAATAAAATAGAACAATTATAACAATATTCTATAATGAAAGTTATGTGAATATGGTCTTTCTCAAAATATCTTATTGTACAAAATTAATTCATTTTCCATCTTAATTAAGCGTTTATCATTCACTGTGGCCATAACTTTTGCAGTTTGAGATGTAACAGCAAACTAGCACACATTTCTTTTACAATTTCACAAATAAAAGATTCTTTCTCATCATAGACCTTAGCAACCTCAGCATATGATTTTTTCTTATTAAGAACTTTCACTTTTCACTTAAGGGAAGCAATTTATGGCTTCTCTTCAGCATATCAGCATCACTACTCTAGTGCTTTGGGGCTAGTATAACGTAAAATAAGGGTTTCTTGAACACAAGCATCAATACCGAGGCAGTAGATCTGATAACCAAGATGGCTACTAAGTTACAAAGAGTGGGAGACTCTGCACAAAGGGATGATTCACATCCTGGGCTGGATGGAGTGGGATGTCTCGAGATTTCATTATGCTACTCAGAATGGCAAGCAGTTTTAAACTTATGAATAGTTTTTAAAAAAATTTTTTGTTTTATATTGGAGCATAGTTGATTAACAATGTGGTGTTAGTTTCAGGTGTACAGCAAAGTGATTCAGCTATACATATACATACATGTGTCTATTCTTTTTCAAAGTCTTTCCCCATTTAGGTTGTTACATAATATTGAGCAGAGTTCCCTGTGCTATACGGTAGGTCCTTGTTGGTTATCTATTTTAAATATAGCTGTGTGTACATGTCAATCCCCAACTCCCAATCTGTCCCTTCCCCCTACCCTTCCTCCCTGGTAACCATAAGTTCATTCTCATTCTCGAAGTCTGTGAGTCTATTTCTGTTTTGTAAATAAGTTCATTTGTATCTTTTTTTTTAGATTCCACATAAAAGTCATATCATATATTTGTCTTTCTCTGTCTGACTGACTTCGCTTAGTACGCTGATCTCCAGGTCCATTCACGTTGTTGCAAGTGGCATTATTTCATTCTTTTTAATGGCTGAGTAATATTCCATTGTATATATGTGCCACATCTTCTTTATCCATTCCTCTGTTGATGGACATTTAGATTGCTTCCATGTCTTGGCCATTGTAAACAGTGCTGCAATGAACATTGGGGTACATGTATCTTTTTGAATTATGGTTTTCTTCAGATATATGCCCAGGATTGCTGGATCATATGTAGTTCTATTTTTAGTTTTTTAAGGAACTTCCATACTGTTCTCCATACTGGCTGCACCAATTTACATTCCCACCAACCATGTAGGAGGGTTCCCTTTTCTCCACACCCTCCCCAGCATTTATTGTTTGTAGACTTTTGTGTGTACCAATTTCTAATAAGAACTTTCAAAGCAAGCCAACAAGAAACAACTTACTTTTCTTAATTATAAACAAAAAAAATTGATTATACCTCTTATATGCATTTAAATATGCTGGTAATTGTATCCATCAGGAAGAAAGGTTTAACCATTGTATTTGTTTCCTAGGGCTGACAATAACAAAGTACCACAAAGTAGGTAGCTTAAAGCAACAGAAATTTATTTCTCACAGTTCTGGAGGCTGGAAGTTTGAAATCAAGGTGTCAGCAGGGTTAATTCCTTCTGAGGGTCCTTTAAATTAGGGTCCCATCTACTCCAGTATGATCTCATGTTAACAATTATATCTGCAATGACCCTATTACCAATTAGGTAGCATTCTGAGGTACTGGGGGTTAGGACTTCAGCATATTTTGGGGGGGCCACATTTCAACCCATAACACCTGTTTTAGGGTACAAATGCATGGTGAAGAAATCTGTTTAGCTATTCTTTAGGAGAAATCAAAATTATCTGATAAAACCTCATTGCATTGGTAACATGGGCAGTCAAATCAGAATTAATTTTTAGATCTTAAAAGTAACTTATGTTCACTGAGAGAAGTAAAAACAATTCAACGATGTATAAATAAAAAGTCAACTTTCATGTCTTATATCCTATCTCTAGCTACACTACTTTGAAGTCTTTGCTGCAAACAACAAGATTTGTGTCCTTCCTCATCTTTCCCAAATACGTATATAATATGAGGTGATTTTTCTTTCTTCCTTTTTTTAAAACACAGTGGGAATAGTCTATATATCTTACTGTGAAGCCTGACCTTTTTCCCCAGTCTAATACACTATTTAGTTGTTGCATGGTATTATATAATATGAAGGTCCTGAAATTTATTTAACCATTTCCCTATTAACATTTACATTATTTCTAGTTTTTGCCACTATAACACTGCAATTGACATGTATGATCTTCTAAAACATATCCTTATACTGATGTTTTAAGTAATAGACATTCCTAGAAGTGGGCAGGCTTGATCAAAGAGTTATGCATGTTAAATTTTAATGGATTTCTCAAGATTACATTTCAACAAAAAAAAAGGGATGTAGCATTTCACCTCCACCAGCAATTTTGAGAATATCCATTGCCTCAACAACACGAAATGATTTTAGAGGCTTTAATTTGGGCTAATCCTGGGGTGAGGAAGGGTAAAAAATGTATCTCGTTCCTTGAATTTTCATTTCCCTGACATCTAGTTTTGATTAGTTCTCCCATATACAGATCTGCTCTCTCACCTAAAAGAATTCCAGAGTAGATACTCCAAAGCTAATATGGTAGCTCCATGACTTCCTGATGGTTCATACTCCCCATAAGAGAGTATGGGGCAAAAGGTATCACCCTCAGCTATCTGTCCCCACTTAAAGAAATCTATAAAAGTCCTACTCAACAATTTCCAATTACATTTTACTGACCAGATCTTAGTCACTTGGCCACATCTATCTGAAAGAGATAAGAAAGTGTACATTTTCAGCCTTGTTAGGGATTCTGAAGCTTTCTCAGGTCTTTTCTATGGATATGCCTGTTCCACACTTCTTACACCCCCTTGAGAGGAAATCCTCAAGATTAAGGGAACACTCCTGCACTGTTGGTGGGAATGTAAATTGATACAGCCACCATGGAGAACAGTATGGAGGTTCCTTAAAAAACTAAAAATAGAATTACCATACAACCTAGCAAGCCCACTACTGGGCATATACCCTGAGAAAACCATAATTCAAAAAGAGTCATGTACTAAAATGTTCATTGCAGCTCTATTTACAATAGCCAGGACATGGAAGCAACCTAAGTGTCCATCAACAGATGAATGGATAAAGAAGATGTGGCACATATATACGATGGAATATTACTCAGCCATAAAAAGAAACGAAATTGAGTTATTTGTAGTGAGGTGGATGGACCTAGAGTCTGTCATACAGACTGAAGTAAGTCAGAAAGAGAAAAACAAATACTGTATGCTAACACATATATAAGGAATCTAAGAAAAAAAAAAAGGTCATGAAGAACCTAGGGATAACACGGGAACAAAGACACAGACCTACTAGAGAATGGACTTGAGGATATGGGGAGGAGGAAGGGTAAGCTGGGACAAAGTGAGAGAGTGGCATGGACATATATACACTACCAAACGTAAAATAGATAGCTAGTGGGAAGCAGCCGCATAGCACAGGGAGATCAGCTCAGTGGTTTGTGACCACCTAGAGGGGTGGGATAGGGAGGGTGGGAGGGAGGGAGACGCAAGAGGGAAGAGATATGGGAACATATGTATATGTATAACTGATTCACTTTGTTATAAAGCAGAAACTAACACACCATTGTAAAGCAATTATACTCCAATAAAGATGTTAAAAAAAAAAAACATAGTCATAATTATACAAAAAGGAAAAAAAAAAAGATTATATGCCTGCAAAGCGAGGTCGGGTGCTGACAGCTCCCCATTTGCTTTCCCGACGCCGATGCCGTACTTACAGGGCTGTGTACTCTCTCTGCATCTGCTGAGTTGGTCTGGTTTCTGCTAGTTCTCACTAGCTGTCTGCAAAGGCTCATTCTCGCTGTCCTGAGGGGTGAGCACAGGGAGCTGCCCACCGGTTGGGGGTGTGTGTGGGTGAGGGACGCAGAGGTATGGGGGTACCCATGGGCGAGGTAGGGGGGATCTCCAGGCTGGTGTCTCCAGGGGTCCATGGGTGGGCTTCCTGATGGAGCCCACAAAGTGGTTCGTAGGATCTGCGTCTGCTTGATACGTCCTGTTCTCAGTTCTGGCTACTGTTCTACCAGCCACTTACTGTCCCCTAGCCACGCAGTACACAACCCGGTATTCTGGATGGGGCGAGAGAGAAATGGGCCTCATGGGCAGCTTTCCGCACAGCTGAAGAAGCCAGGTGCTCGCTCACACTTTTTCACTTTCCTTATGGGAGAAATCATGGGCTGAGAAGATCTCTCCTGGCATTGAGCTGTGCTGTCCACAGGAAGGGGTGATGCGGGTAAAGTGAAACTGTTCGCCTTACCCTCTTCAATGTATTCAACCTCAGATTGTTTGTTTGTTTGTTTGTTTTTTGCTCCAATGGTGTGCTGGGAGTTTTCCTGCTAGATGGCTAGACTTCCACAAAGTCCCTCTTGTCTGTAGGTGATTGTCAAAACTGGTTTGGAGAAAGATGGTAGAAAATTCTTATTTTGTCATTTTATGACATCATTCCCAGGGTTTTTAATGTCCTCTTGAAGGATGTTTATGTGGTGCCCAATTTTTCACCATTACAAATAATGCTGTAAAGTACATTATTGCTCATGCCTTTTTTTTTTTTTTTTGCATAAGTGTGAGCATTTTTTTAGGGTATATTATAGAGAGTAGAACTGCTAAGCTGTAGGGTGTACCTCTTCTACTTTACTAGAAATTGCTAAATTGCTATAGAAATTGATTTTAAAATATACATCCCCACCAGTGGTACAGCAGTTATATGAGGGTCCCCGTTGCTCCATATCTGGTATGTTTGGCTCTTTTAATTTTTATCAGTCAGAAATAATATTCCATTGAAGTTTTAAATTGCATTTCCCTGACTCCTGGGGAGGTTCTGTTCAGATTTCCCCTCCTGTGAGTTTTCCATTCATATCTACTTTTTCCATTGTGTGCTTCTCCTTTTGCTCTTTGATTTGAAGAAGCTATTTTTTATTCTGGATAATAATTTTTGTTGATTGTGTACAATGCAAACATCTTCTGCTGGTTGCGACTTGTCTTTTCATTTTATTGATGGTGGCTTTTGCTTTGTAGAAGTTGTGGTTTTAATGTGGTCAATATAGTATTTTTTTCTTTGTTGTTTAAAATTTTTGTCTTGTTTCAAACTCTGAGGTAATAATCTATATGTTCTTTAAAATTGTTAAAGTTTTGCTTTTCACAATTAAATCATTAATTCACTTAGTGTGTGGTTGAGGTAATAATAAAAATGTTGTTGTTATTATTGTTTAGAAACAAACCTTTTGTTTTGGTACCATTATTGACTGGATCATTCTTCCCCAATTGATTTATAATTCTTTGACACATATAAACATATCAAGTTTCCATATATGTGTAGGCCTGTTTTTTGAACTTTTGTTTAGTTTCACTAACTTATCTCTGCACTGTTACCATACTTTTAAAATCACTGTTTCTTTATAATGAATTTTGATATCTGGTAAGCAAGTATTCTACCTTATTCTTCAAATCTGTGTGGTCTATACTTGGCTCTTTACTCTTCCATAAATATTTTAGAATCAGATTGTTAAATTCCATGAAAAAACCCAGAGGGGATTTGATTAGAATTAATCTGATTTGAATGTATACATTAAATGAGGAAGAACCAATGTCTTTATCATAGTGAATCTTCCCAAACATTATACGCCCTTCAAATTATAAGGGTTTTTTATATTATCTTTTAAAAAGTTTAAAAAATTTCTTCATAAATGTCTTTTATTAATTCCATTCTTTGAATAAATGAATGCATGAATTAATAAGTAAATAACATTTGTTGCCATTTGTTACAAATTCTATGTGTTTTAGAAATTACATTTTCCAGCTCTTTGTTAGGGTATAGGACTGCAGCTGGTATTTTTTATTGATTTTATATCCAGAATCTTTGTTGAACTTCCTTGTTAATTCTAATAATTTGTCAAATTTCTTGATTTCCTACTAAGACACATTTTCTCTCTTTTCAATCTTAATACGTTTATTTTCTTTTTCATATCAGTTCTTTAAAAATTAGAATTCAGCTGTAAAACTATCTGGTCTTTATACTTTTTAGTGCTGAAATAGGTCAGTTTTCCAAATGTTAGCTCTGGGGTGAGCCTAGGACCTTATAACACGTTAGGGGTTTTCCTTCTCTGCTTCTCTTCTCACCATGATTCCCCATATACCTGAACTCTCAACAGCCCCTTTTTCTGGTCCTCTGGCTAAAAAGCTGGGGATTTAGCCACATGGGCTGTCAGGCATTTCCTGTGACTGGCTCTGCCTTCATGTGAAGCTATTAGAGAAAAGGGGGTGAGAAAAATAATGAGCATTTCCTCCCCCACATGCTCTGAATAGCAGCGACTCCTTTTCTCAGTTCTTCTCAGAATTTGCTCTCAGATATTTAGGTATTTGTGTGGCAGCAACTGCTGCAAGTAGCTTCATGACTGAGGCTCGCCTCAAGCAGAGATTGGATAATAAAAATGTAGGGGGCCAACCCAGGGAAGCGCCTGGAGTCTCTGTCTTGCAATGAACCCTGCTCAACCTACTTCGAACTCCTTGGGCCAGGAAAAGTTTCTCTGGGAGTTGTTTTTCTATTCACGCCCTCTGTAGTTCCAGAATTCTGGCTGCTCTAGAGTCTATGCCTGGAGGCATAGGAGGGAAAAAAAGTCCAGAAAAATCTCTGTTATAATGGCATTCTTTGTATTTTGATTTTTCTCCCTCATCTGCTTGTTCTTATTTACTTTTCAGAATCCTCACATAGTTGCTTTATGCCTCCTATTCAGGGTTTTTGGCTGTAATCACCGGGAGGGAGAGGGTGGTTTGCTCACTCCATCCTAGCTGGAAGCAACACCTCCACGCTGAAATCCTTCTTCATGATGGAGAGGGGACACATAGCCTCAATCACTAAGTCCTCTCAGGTTCTGGACTGTTTATCTGCTTATTTGCTTAATTATTTCTTCCCCATCTATTCTCTTTCCTCCTCTGGATCTTCTGTTACTATTTCATCTGACCTTCCAGTGTCATGTATTTTTCCCTCCTAATTTACATATTTTTGTGCTTATTATATATAGGGAGTTTTTTTTCCCACTTTGTTTTTCTGAATACAAATTTGGTTCTTACCAGTAAATGTCCTCTTGTTTATCCACTTACTTTGAAAGTTTAAAAATCACAATTTTAATTTTTAGAAAATCTTCGAGTGTTCTAAATTATCCTTTTGAGTGTTCTTATTTATTTTTTGTTTTTAATGAAAGTCCTCAAATGTCTTTCCTATCAATTCTTCTTCAGAGGGATCCACCTCTTCTAGATGTTTAGCTTGGTCTTCGCTTTAGCCTGTTCAGGCTGCTAAGACAAAACACCACAGGCTGGGTAGCTTATAAACAGCAGAAACTTATTTCTCACAGTTCTGGAGGCTGGAAATTCGAGATCAAGACACCAGCTGGTAAGGGCCCTCTTCTGGGTTCATAGCTAGCACCTTCTCTCTGTGTCCTCACATGGTAGAAGGGGCTAGGGATCTCTCTGAAATCCCTTTTATAAGAGCACTAATCCCATTCATGAAGGTTCCACTCTGATGACCTAAGCACCTCCCAAAGGCCCCACCTCCTTATACCATCACCTTTGAGGGTTAATATCCAACATATGAATTTTGGAGGGGGACACAAACATTCAAACGGTTAACAGTTTTCCTCCATTAAATTTTGCTTTCTTCAGTGGGTTTTAATTTTCATTGCCTATCTGAAAGTAGTTTAGGCTGGCAGGGTCTCTAGAGCCCGGAAAACGACATCTGAGTGAGGAGTTTATGTGGAGAAAAGGTGAATTTCAGCCCTTTCTGTTATCAGTTGCCACCAGATCCTTGCTCAAAACCCGCCAACCCCTCCCTTGAATAGGAGCTAACATATACCTTTAAGTCACAGGGTCTGTACACAAAGACAAGAAGCTATGGGAAGAGGAAAACAAAAACCGGATAGACCTAGCTGAAACCAAGATGGCAGTGAATCTGACCTCCAACACACCTTGAGCCTCATTCTATGCTGATATTACTACATTTTCGTATGAAATTATGTATCTACCAATGGCCAGAAGTCACAGACCAAAAAAGGATAGAAAAGGGGTGGCATCCCATTTCCAGGCAAACCCTGCCTCTTTCCCAGAAAACTCATATATATGCCTCCGCATCATTAGTCTCACTCTTTCCTGCATTGTCTTTACTCCTTAAAAGTAAATCCCTCTCACTATCAAGACCAGAAGTTGATTTGTGAATTAATTTCCTGCTCCTCCGTTCTCTGGCCATTGAATAAAGCGTGTGTTCCTTCTATCTCAGCTTTGGTTTTGTTTTTGGCTGTGTGAACCCCAAACGACACAGAACCCTTCCAGCCAAGGCAGGGGGCCTTGGCCAGGCTAGGACCCAAGTGGGTGTTCATATGAGTTAATTCTGTAACACCTCCACAACCTGAGCCCAAGAGCAGTTGCACCCACCGTTGCAGGCGTCCTTCAGGCCCACTGGGCTTAGCTTCCCAGAGCAATACACAAGCAGCCGCAGGTACACACGCAGCTCCTGTCTGTCGGGACTCATAGGCTTCTACGACCTGAATGCCCAAAGGAACCACAAGAATCCTTTTTTTCTCCTTCACCACTTTTCTCCTCCCTCTCTGTCACTAATTCCCATGGTTGCTCTACCCTACAGATTACAGCCGACTACCTTTGGCCCCAGGAGACCTCTCTGGGCCCCACCAGGTTTACTCTTCTGGTTTTCGTGTTATACAAAAGCTTCCTTTTGAGGAAGACAGCCAGAGGTGTGCACCAAAAACTCTATCTTCCCTGAATGCCTCATAGTTGCAGTCTCATTCCTCAGCCCCCAGTTAAAAAGCATCCAATGTCCTGTGCATTTTGTTGGCACTGATTTAAAGCTAACGACATTGGTTTTTTTTAATTAGCCAAGTATTATTTCATCTCAGTCGGTTTCTTAATTTGTGTCACAGTATCCTATTAAAGAATAATAAAGTGATAACCCTTAGTAGTTTATACTCCAGTTCTCTGAATAGATCACTTAAACCATACAAATGGGGACAGGCTCATTTTTGTTCTACATGTACAGGTTTCTTGTATTGTTTTGCTTCTTACAGTTGCCTTAGGAAAATTTAAAATGAGACAAGTTTTTGAAAAATGGTTTCTTAAAATCCCAGCCCCATTCCTATATAGCTGAAAGTTTCCTATTCCAAATAAGCAGTGACTACAGAACAATTGGTAATTTTTCTTTCTGATAGGTGGTGAGAAGAAAAACTTTTACTTTACAGATGAGACACTGAGGCCAGGGAAGGACAAATAACTTTGGTGGCACCATTACACAGGGGTAAGGCTGGGACCCAGACTCGCATGCTGTTCTTCCTACACCGCCGCACTGGAGCCGTAAAATGATTTAGGAACGACACAGTGGATGATCTCAAACAATAGAGGAGGACACAGAAAGAGGTGAGAGAAAATGTGAACTCCTTCCATTTTAGTAAGCATCTTAGATGACTCAGTCCTTCACACTGCAGTGGGTGTTTTGAAGAACAGAGTGCTTCTTCTATGTGGCCAGCTTGTTTGTACATCTTTTCAAGGAAAAACACCTTTAGAGCTAGCAGAGCTGAAAGTATGTCTGAAAAGCCAATTAATCACTTCAGATACAGTCTACTCACCATAAAGGAACTCAAGAGTTTTAAGGCACACAGACAAAGGAACAAATATATATTGAGAATAAGTGAAGTTATTAATGAAGTTTATCTTCAGCTTTCCAAGTCTCTTCTTAAATAATATTCCCTTAAATTTGCATTTGTACTTTATAAAATAATCTCACATTCATTACTTTGTGTGACTTTTCTCCTGTTTCTTATCTTTTATCATTTCTCTTCCACCAATAGCCAGGATCACATGTCTGAAATGTTCACAGTGGTTGATTTTATTTTTCAACTTCTTTTGGCAACAGAATAACGTGTATTATTGGGCTTCCCTAGTGGTGCAGTGGTTAAGAATCCACCTGCCAATGCAGGGGACATGGGTTCGAGCCCTGGTCCAGGAAGATCCCACATGCTGTAGAGCAGCTAAGCCCGTGCGCCCCAACTACTGAGCCTGCGCTCTGGAACCCATGAGCCACAACTACTGAAGCCCATGTGCCTAGAGCCCATGCTCCGCAACAAGAGAAACCACTGCAATGAGAAACCCGTGCACCGCAACAAAGAGTAGCCCCCGCTCTCCGCAACTAGAGAAAGCCAGTGTGCAGCAACGAAGACCCAACGCAGCCAAAAATAAACAAATAAATTTATATTAAAAAAAAGAACAACCTGTATTCTTATTTTTCTAACAACAAGACATTAAAAGAGAGTGAAAGGAAGAAGAGAGAATGAAGAACACCTTGTACTATCTTTACTATCAAAACACGTTCTAAGGAAAAGATTTGATACCAGGCATTACTTTTGTGAATTTAAGTTAACATGTTACCCTTCTCAGGATATTTACTGAGAAACTTTATACTTAACTGTGTGAGAAAGAATTCGTCTCTATAAATGGAATTTATGCCCCATAAGTGGCTTTAGAAGCCAATAAATGGAGCAGTTATTTTGGGGACAACCTAGTGGATTGATTATATTCTGCCCTACTTTTTCTAATTCAGAGGAAAGATAACTGATGGCTGGAAATATCATTGTGTTTGCACTTTTTTAAGTGTAAGGGCCTTGTAACCTCATGCTGTGATTCTTAAACTAGCCATGGAGGAGACCACAGCCCTCAATGGACATTGAATATTGAACGTCACCTTTTTATTTGATATGAGTCAATTTTAAAGTCATATATATTTATGTTTTCCATTGATGTGTTTGCTCTTAACAGTGTAAATAAAATGTTTATAAGAATGATTGTCATTCTTGATGAAGGGCTGTGCTCATGATAACTGCATAGTTTTATTTCACTGAGAGGTGCCGTAACTATCTTTGCCTGTGGTTGTGCTTTATGGCTAATTTAATGCTTCACTGTAACATGCTTTTTCTGCCTGGGATTGCTCATAAAGAATGCCAGCCCTGGTGTCTGGAGCTCACTGGGATCTTATGAGAGTTGAGCTCACTGGGTGATTTGTATTTCATGCCAGTCAAAATTTGAGGGCTGTGTGATATAGTTTTATTTTAAACTGGCTGGGCAAATATTCATGTTCTCATTATTTATTATTCTTCCTAATAATGACTTTGTTTAGTGGTGCAAATTGGACATAAATGTATTGACATCCTAGGGGGTTTCAAAAAAATTTTACCTTCTGGTATGTTTCAAGAACAGTGAGGAGGCCAGTGGTCCTTTTTCAAGGAGGTGTTCAGGGTTCTTGAAACTGTTATTTCCAGATGATTTCACACCAAGCTGGAAGTGCTTCCATCGTGGCCTCTCCAGCTGTGGCTGGCTATGATATTTATTCATTCATTCAGCAAATAGTTATTGAGCACATGCTATGTGCCCAACTCTATTCTGGCTCCTGAGGATACAGCAATGAACAAAAGAGGCAAAATTCCTGCCTTTTTGGAGCCCATTTATTCAAAGGGAGGTAGATTATAAACAAGGTAAATAGCATGTTAAACACTGGCCAAATGCTAAGGAGAAAAATAAAGCTGGGAAGTGTTGGGAAAGGGATTGCAGTTTACATAATGGGACCACGAAGGCCTCACTAAGAAGGTGACTTTTGCACAAAGACCTGACAAAATGAGAAATAAGCCATGTGGATAGTTAGGGGAAAATTATACCTGGTGGAGGGAACAGCAAGCGAAAAAGACCTGAGCAGGAGTATGAACCGGTGTATTTGAGTAACAGTGAAGATGAGGTTGGGGTGCTGAAGCTGAGTAAACAAGGGGAACAAGAGTAGAGGGTGAAGTAATGATGGAGGTGGAGTGGGGGAAGATTAGGTAGGGCCTTAGAGGTGATAATTCAGATTCTTTTTTTTTCAATTCAGGAGAAACACTATCTAGGGCAAATAACGAATTCAATTTCTACTTTCAAAAGATGCTGGAAGGGCTTCCCTGGTGGCACAGTGGTTGAGAATCTGCCTGCCAATGCAGGGGACACGGGTTCAAGGCCTGGTCTAGGAGGATCCCACATGCCGCAGAGCAACTAGGCCCATGAGCCACAATTACTGAGCCTGCGCGTCTGGAGCCTGTGCTCCGCAACAAGAGAGGCCACGATAGTGAGAGGCCGGCGCACTGCGATGAGGAGTGGCCCCCGCTTGCCGCAACTGGAGAAAGCCCTCGTACAGAAACAAAGACCCAACACAGCCATAAATAAATAAAATAAATAAATAAATAGAAATTAAAAAAAAAAAAGATGCTGGAAACGTTTCCTGGATATCAGGAGCCAAGACATACCTCTTCCTACTAGCACTGTAGGGTACATTGCTTTGCTTTTCTTAACGGAAACAAAGACTAATGTTTGCTTGGAGCTGTGTCTAAATTTTCTAGTAGAGATTAATTATTGAGTTGTTTTAATTTACTTACTTCTCTGCTACTGCTTTCATGTAGAAAGCAAAGCAGAAGCAGAAAGCCTTTCCCTCTACCTTCTTGGAATTACTATACAAGGAGTTATTACTATTCCTACATTATGTTACTTCTTTTGACATACTATTGAAATGTCAAGTAACTACCTAAGATTCAAGGATTATGGCTTTGACTAACTCAATCTCAGTTCCATGTTTGAGGTCATTTGCACAGTGAGCTCCCAATAAATTACATGACATTGAAAGGAATTTATTCAATCCTGAATATGGATGACCCGATTCTCCTTGACTGAATCCTTCACTTAACTTGAAGATCAAATAGATGGTGATTTTTCAAGAAGTTCCTATAATATATAAATGCTTGGGGAGGATGCTTTTGAAATGAAAAGCTGGAGACGGGGGGAGAAGATTCTGCCTGCTAAAATTCTCTCTTTAATAGAGCCAACTACTCCTCCTGAGTCCTCATTAACATCTCTTAGGGCCTCTCCAGCTGTCACTCCTTGGCTACAATGGAATGATAGTGGGAAGAAGTTACTGTATTTCCCAGAGATGTGGTTCTTCCACTAAAATATGAACACCACAAACAAAGGAATCACGAGTGTTTTATCATCATTCTATGCCCAGTGCTTAATGTCATGCCTGGTCCATTTTAGGCACTCACAATATTCCTTGAATGAATTAATTCATGAATTTAAACATAATGTATTCCTTCTGCATTCTTCTGACTTCCCTCCAAAACTTTCACTCTGGAAACCCGATTCAGGATGTTCTGCTTCTTGAGGAAATTAGGTAACTCTTAAAACAGTGTAAGCCTGGGATAAGTAAGGAACTGGCAAACAGTAATGCCTTCAACATATGGACTTTGGATGTGGTTTCTTGAAAAAAGTCCAACAGGGACTTGATTCAGACACCTGACCCAGACTAATATCCTACCATGTGGCTTGGGAAAAAGACACAAAAGCAAAAATCAATAGAAACAACAATAAACTAGTAGGGACCTTGTGACTTAGAATATTAATGTATTTTTTAGTGCTTGTATCTCTTTTTCCAAACATTATTTTCCCATCAGAGGTCCCATTTTGCCCATTCCTCCTTCACTGCTTAGTACAGATATGTTAGAAACAGCATGGATTGATGTCAAGTGGAGCTGGATGTGAATTCCTGATTCTCAACTATGCTACAGTTTGTTCACCTATGAAAGTGAGCTCAAGAGTCCCAAACTCATAGGCTTTTAAGATTAAGTGAAATAAATTTGTCAAGTGCCAGCTTAGAGTTTGGTATGTACCTGCCCCTTGAAAACACTGCTTCCCTTTCCCTTAAAATGCTGGCTCAGAGGTCATTAGTGGTCTTTGTTTGTTTTTTTCCTACCATTCCCTGGGTCTCATATACTTACTGGACATTTAGGGCTAAAAGGCTCAGAGTTACATACAGAAGTAAGGGGGAACATGGGTGTGGGGAGGAAATAAAGGAAGAGAGATTGGGGGGGAGAGAAGCAAAGAGTTAAGAACAAAGAGAGAAAAAATAGAATTCTTAGGTAAGCCATGGTTCAGATGTGATCAGATGATTTAAATAGCTTTCTAATATGACTTCTTGCCTCAATATTTAATCTTTCTAGTTCAATTTTCACACTGAAACCAGAGTTATATTCTTCTTTGGCTCATGCCATTTCCTAACTGTTCTTTCTTGTTTACTCCTATAGAACTTGGTGTATACCGTGGTTGTTATTTTTATTTTTTTTCTGCCTTATATTAATATAGAAAGCATGATTATTAATCATCTTAATCTCTGAAGTTATGAGTCTGTATGAAAAAACAAAAATAAAACATGGAAATCGTCACTAATTAGCTGACAACTTATAATATTAATTCCAACTCTTCTAATGCTTCTCTTCATTTATCGTAAGTGATAGCTGTCTGTTACCATATATCTTTACATTTTTTTCTCTGGTTCTTGAATGCTATAAATATATAATAATATAATTCAGATACAATGTGAATAGATTGCTGTGAAATTTCAAGTAGTACAAGAAAAACAGGAAATGATGAAGTTCAGGTAAATGTTAAAATCACTCACAAAACTATTGACCAGATAAAAAACTGAGAGAAAATTGATAAGGTTGATAACAAAAGAAGCAAAGGGGAATAATTTGCATGCCCAAGCATCAGGAGAATTGATGAAGCTGTTTAACATTTTTACAAAGGATGTCCTCTTTAAGACAGTGTTATGAAAATTCAAATGAGAAGTGAATGTTGTCATAAGTTACATTTTGTAGAAAAAAAATGTAACACGTGATTTATTCTTTGTTGCAATTATATCCTATATTCTATTAAATATAAAGCAGAATAGACATTTTTTTCATGACTTTGAGTTTTGGGTTTCATATTTTAAAGACAAACTCTAGGCCAAACATTTTTTTTAAAAAAACTGTATTTATTATGAACTTTTGTTTCCTGTGTTAAGATGTCCTACCTGGTGCCAATTATCCTGAGTAAAATGAGTTCTTCCTGTAGTTAGTTATTTGTAGACCTCTGGAAGCCATTAGAACGTCAGCTCCACGAAAAAAGCTACCATGTTTTCACCAGCCAACATAATGCCTTGCACATAAACAGTAATGTACCATTTACTGTGGGCTGAATGCTGATCTCAGCACTTTACAAATATGAACTAATTTAATTATCAAAATAATCTTCCAGGGCTTCCCTGGTGGTGCAGTGGTTGTGAATCTGCCTGCCAATGTAGGGGACACGGGTTCGAGCCCTGGTCTGGGAAGATCCCACATGCCGCGGAGCAACTAGGCCCGTGAGCCACAACTACTGAGCCTGCGCGTCTGGAGCTTGTGCTCCGCAACAAGAGAGGCCACGATAGTGAGAGGCCCATGCACCACGATGAAGAGTGGCCCCCGCTTGCCACAACTAGAGAAAGCCTTTGCACAGAAACGAAGACCCAACACAGCCAAAAATAAGTTAAAAAATAAATTAAAAAAAAAAATCTTCCAAGGTAGGTAGTATCTTTAAAGATGAGAAAACTAAGGCACAGAGAAATTAAGTAACTTGTCTAAAGTCACACAGCTTGTAAATGGTAGAGCTGGAAATCAAACCCAGGCTGTCTAGCTCCAAAATCCATAATCCTAGACCATACACTATGTTGTCTCTACTATTTTAGGCTGCCTCCAGATGTTTGTGGAATAAATTAAGATTTTAGAAATCTGTGTTAATATAGTAATACAGTCTACAGGTTATATTCAAATGAGACTCTGGGGAAGAGGGTTTATGGTATCTTTGGTTACGACAAATGCTAGAAGAAAAATGCAAACACAAAAACAAAAACAAACAAAATGCCCAAAACTCTTCCAATGAAACTAAGACCATCTGGCCTCTTTCAATATACTCTTTATTCCATTTTTATCCTTATTATTTTTTATCATAAAATAGAATACAAAAAATATAAATACTACAAAAATATTTTGTGCATATTTCACCAACCATTTTTTTCTACCACATATTGATACATCTTGCATTATAGTCCAAATTGGCTTGTTATATATGCCCACTATTGACAGCGCACTGAGTTGTGCAATGGGAATGACTATAGGCTACGGATCAAGACTTTATTTCACTTTCTCTGTATAGCACTTGGGATGTGGACCAGAACCAGGCAAATGCTGGAGCTCCTTTTCCATTCTCACATCCTCCCTAGGATCCACTTGAGGTTTTCTGCTTCCCCAGGTTCTCCCAGCAGCCCTACCCTTGACTTACTTTGCAGCAACCTGTTCTCTTTTAGATCCTTGTCCAGTCTTTACTTCTCTGCCTCATTCTCTCAGGGACCTGCTCTTTGCTGGGTGACAGAGGCCTAATTTGATGGCCTACTCAAGACTCCTAGGTTTGCTGAGTTGTCTCAGCAGCTGGAATCAGGGTGGTTTAGGGGTAGGACTGGGGCTGGAGGTACCAGGCAGGTTTTGGGCCCTCCACATATCCCTCAAGGAGAATATCTCACTGTTCATCTTTCTATATGTACTGTGATGAAAATTATATTCTCAATAACTGACAGTAGAATTTCTCCTAGGGAGGGAAGTACAAAGGAACTGCTTATGTTAGGAAGACACTTTGATATACTCCACAGAGACAGAAGGTTAAGGATGGCAGGAGCCCAAATAACAAAAACAATTGAACTGCTTTGCATGAGAAAGTGTGAATAATCTTTGTTTATTATTTTGTTGTAAGAAGGGGGTGGGGAAGATTGGGGAAAAGAGAAATGGGAGGGGGCAAAGAATGAAGTCAGCAAGATGGTATAATTTCCATCAGGGTGAAGGGTCAGTGTGGCATTCCCCTTGGATAGGCAGCAGAGAAAACTTTTTAGAAGGGGAGGGGGAATTTTATCCCAGGGATGCAAGGATTTTTCAACATCCTCAAATCAATCAGTGTGATATACCACATTAACTATACTCGATATTTTGTAATAACCTATATGGGAAAAGAATCTGAAAAACTATATATATATAAAAAACTGAATCACTTTGCTGTGTACCTGAAACTAACACAACACTGTAAGTCAACTATATTTCAATAAAAAAAATTTGACCATCACACAGAGGTGGTATAACCTAATATAGACCACAATAAGCTTAAAAACATAAAATTAAAGAATAAAAACCATATGATCATCTCAATAGATGCAGGAGAAGCTTTTGATAAATATCAACGTCCATTTATGATACAAACTCTCCAAAAAGTGGGCACAGGAGGAACAAACCTCAACATAATAAAGGTCATACATAACAAACCCACAGCTAACACCGTACTCAATGGTGAAAATCTGAAAACATTTCCCCTAAGATCAGGAACAAGACAAGGATGCCCACTCTCACCACTTTTATTTAACATAGTTTTGGAAGTCCTAGCCATGGCAATCAGAGAAGAAAAAGAAATAAAAGGAATCCAAATTGGAAAGAAGAAGTAAAACTGCCATTGTTTGCAGATGACATGATACTATACATAGAAAATCCTAAATATGCCGCCAGAAAACTGCTGGAGTTCATCAATGAATTTGGTAAAGTTGCAGGATACAAAATTAACACAGAAATCTGCTGCATTTTTATACACTAACAACAAAAGGTCAGAAAGAGAAATTAAGGAAACAATCCCACTTACCATCACATCAGAAAGAATAAAATACCTAGGAATAAACCCACCTAAGGAGGCAAAAAGACAAGATGCTGATGAAAGAAACTGAAGATGACAAAAATAGATGGAAAGATAACTGGATTAGAAGAATCAATATTGTGAAAATGAATATAATACCCAAGGCAGTCTACAGATTCAGTGCAATCCCTATCAAATCACCAACGGCATTTTTCACAGAACTAGAAAAAAATTTTTTTTAATTTATCTGGAAATACAAAAGACCCTGAATAGCCAAAGGAATCTTGAGAAAGAAAAACAGAGCTGGAGGAATCAGGATCCCTGACTTCAGACTGCACTACAAAGCTACATTCATCAAAACAGTATGCTACTGACACAAAACAGACATATAGATCAATGCAACAGGATAGAAAGCCCAGAAATAAAACCATGAACCTATGGTCAACTAATCTATGACAAAGGAGAATATACAATGGAGAAAGGACAGTCTCTTCAATAAGCGGTGCTGGGAAGACTGGACAGCTACATATAAAAGAATAAAATTAGAACATTCTCTAACACCACACACAACTCAAAATGGATTAAAGGCCTAAATGTAAGACCAAATACAGTACTTAAAAACTCCTAGAGGAAAACATAGGCGGAACACTCTGACATAAATCACAGTAATATTTTTTTTGAATCCACCTCCTAGAGTAATGAAAATAAAGACCAAAACAAACAAATGTGACCTAATTAGACTTAAAAGCTTTTGCACAGCAAAGGAAACCATAAACAAAACAAAAAGACAACCTACAGAATGGGAGGAAATATTTGCAAACAATGTGACCGACAAGGGATGATTAATTTCCAAAATATACAAACAGCTCATATAGCTCAGTATAAAAAAACCAAACAACCTAATCAAAAAATGGGCAGAAAACCTAAATAGACATTTCTCCAAAGATTTACAGATGACCAACAGGCACGTGAAAAAATGCTCAATGTCTCTAATTATTAGACAAATGCAAATCAAAACTATAATGAGGTATCACCTCACACCAGTCAGAATGGCCATCATCAAAAAGTCTACAAATAATAAATGCTGGAGAAGGTGTAGAGAAAAGGGAATCCTCTTACACTGTTGGTGGGAATGTAAATTGGTACAGCCACTATGGAGAACAGTACGGAGGTTCTTTAAAAAAACTAAAGTTGCCATATGATCCAGCAATCCTACTCCTGGGCATATATCCAGAGAAAACTATAATTGGAAAAGATACACGCACCCCAATGTTTATTGCAGCACTATTTACAATAGCCAAGACATGGAAGCAACCTAAATGTCCATTGACAGAGAAATGGATAAAGAAGATGTGGTGCATATATATATCCATGTTGCTGCAAATGGCATTATTTCATGCTTTTTTAAGGCTGAGTAATATTGCATTGTGTGTGTGTGTGTGTGTGTGTGTGTGTGTATAAAAATGCCATTATTTCATTCTTTTTTATGTCTGAGTAATATTCCATTGTGTGTGTATGTATGTATTGTGTGTGTGTGTGTATATGTGTGTGTGTGTGTGTGTATATATATATATATATATATATATATATAGTGCCATTTACAGCAACATGGATGGATTATAATACTAAGTGAAGTAATCCAGACAGAGAAAGACAAATATAATGATATCACTTATATGTGGAATCTAAAAATAGTTATACCAATGAACTTATTTATAAAACAGAAATAGACTCACAGACATAGAAAACAAACTTATGGTTACCAAAGGGGAAGCAGGAGAAGGAATAAATTTGGTGTTTGGAATTAACATGTATATACTACTGTATATAAACTAGATAACCAACAAGGACCTACTGTATAGCACAGGGAACAATACTCAATATTTTGTAATAACCTATATGGGAAAAGAATCTGAAAAATAATATATATGTATAACTGAATCACTTTGCTATACACTTGAAACTAATACAACATTGTAAATCAAATATACTTCAATAAGAAAAATACACATCATTATGTTTCCCCAATAATTAGTAAATAATTTAACCCCAAATTATTTGTGTGAATGTGGTGAGAGGTGAAAATCTTGATGAGAACATTTTCACATCAACGTAGCACAGAATAGGAACAGTGTGTATGGCAGAAGAATCTTCAAGCAAAGCAGACCATGCTTGACCTAGTCCTCAGGAGGTCACAGATGTCTACACTGGGGCTTTGTACTGCCACACGGTGGGGAGTTCAGGAGTTCAAACCAAACATATGTCTCTTGCAAAGACATTGGAGAGGCTTATTGTTTCTGGGTTATATATATATTTTGTTTGAAAAAAGAGTACTTTTGTTTAAAAAAAATAATGTATATGTGTATGTATATGTGGGTGCATATATAAAAGACCACTGAACCCTAATCCATGCTCCCCAAAACAGTTCATTTGCTCAAGTTATTTTCCTGCCAGGGGACACTCAGTATGGTAAAGAGACCTTGTGATGAGGAACCTAGACAAACTGCATGAGCTTCTGAGGACAAGTTTGTGTCCCAGCAATGAGCACATGCTTGGCAAATAGTGGAGGTGCCCAACTGATAGTCACTGAGTAGAACCTATGAGATAGTGTCTTATGACACCACAGAGACACCTGGGCTTTTTCCTGGCTGGTAAGATCTTAGCCTCGGTCTTACATATGCATCATACATTTTTCTACTCTTGGTAGAAATCTCCTAGTCTGCCTGTAATACCAACCTCAACCTCAGTGGAAAATGAAATATTTGCTGCTGATTTCTCCCCACTTGCTCATGAGGAAACCTCCCTCCTGCTGATTCTGATGATGTTTATGTGTGCAACATTACCATCATGTAATTAGTGCTATGCATAGAAGTCTTTAGGCAATGTTTTGCTTTTCCAGTTTACAGGTAACAGGATCTCCCCCAATAAGCTTTATTGTAGAGTTTTTATCTATTTATGTTCAATGTTTTGTTTTCTGGGGACTCTCCTTCATATTTCCTTGTGGGCACAGACTTAGGAATGAAAAGAAAGCAGAGACCCCTTTTCCCCTTCACCTGCCATCACTGCTCACAAATCATCCCAAACATTTAGTAACTATTGGAATAAAAGCATCAAAGGATGAGGGACAAAGAAGGAAGTTTATGCTTCTTCAATGTTTCAGGTGTTACCAGTTTCCCTGCCCTCACTTTCCCCCTCTCCTCACAAATGTTTCCCCAATTTCCTTGGCACCTGAAGAGTCAACCCCATCCAAGGCCAGCCTGGCCAGAGTCAGGGCTGGGTGGGGTGGGGAGAAGTGTCTCTAGATAAATATTATTTTTTTCCTTTAAAAAAATCACCCCTTCCCTTGCTCTGTTATCATCATGAACGATGGATTTATTATTTTTAACTTGAGGTATTATAATCACTACTTGTAGACTCAGCTAGCTTTAACAATGCACCCCATGGCTTGTTCAGGGGACCATGGCCCCTTGTATTGCATTGATGAGAACTGAATAATTGTTTTCTTCCTTCTGGGCTTGTCTTAATGATTTTTATTGTACATCTAACCATTTAGATCTTCCTCATTCTAGCCTTTGTGTCCCACTCTTGATTTGACTGATCTCCATTCTGCTCTCCCCTCCCCCACCCCAACAGGCTGAGCTCTGATGATGAGTTATGATTCAGGTGTAGGGGGATGGGCAGTATAGGTCCAGAGTTGCTGTGAGAAGTGGTTTCTAAGAGCAGAACAGACAGTAACGCTGAACAGAATTCCCAAAGCATGTTCACTTTTTTTCTATATAAATAATTATATTGGGTTTTGAATCTAAACTTTTCTTTGGATTAGCACTATTGTGGAATACTCTCAAAAATTCAAATTTCACCAATAGTCCCCAAAATCTATTTTAAGATTTTTTCTCTTATTCCAGGATCCACTTAGATTTCACTCATTGTATTCAGTTGTTATGTCCCTTTGGTTTATTTCTCACTATGTTTGTTTCTCATGACATTCATTTTTTACTGACCCTCTCTGAAGTTTATTATCTTCAGAAAACAGACCATATTCTGTCCCTCCACTCCTGCGTCTTTCTTTTCTCCAGTCTCTGTTGCTCCTGTGGCGTCTTCATCCTCATTCATCACTCACACTTCTCGGGCCTGTTCAAATACTTGATAATATGGCTGTACGAACTCTGTGACATAGCTGTCATTCTCCTCAGTGTACATGGAGTAGAGGGAAAAGTTTGGGGTGTAGGCACACAAACAAGACACAAACACACAGACACACACATGAGACCCTTCTCTCTTCTGGAATTTCTCTCCTAGAATTGTGCATTATCAGCCCAGGAACCCAGGACAGGAGCAACTAAGACTCTCTCGTGGTTACCAAGGGTTACACATATCTCACTTTGAGCATTAAGTAAAACTGCAGCTTCTGATTGATGGACAGCTACTGGCCTGACAAATGACTGGAAGATTCCACTGTAGCACCTTTCCAGGAGGTATTCCTCAAATGCAGAGATGGCTCAGAAAGGCTGAAGGCATTTTTATTGCAGAGAGAGGTTTTTAACTTGTCAGAAAAGTATTTCCCTTCAAGGAGAAGACAATAATTAATACATGATGAAAACATGTCCGAACACTTCCCCAGAGCCTGGAGGAGACGCTGGCAGGCCCTGTACTGATAGGGAAACAGGGAGTTGGCAAAGCTGTTCCAGACTTGCTCTGGGTTGGCTCTCAGCAGTCAGAGATTACTTGCTGGTGCTAATTTCTGCCTCTTAGTTTCGTGCCAGCTCCTGAGGATGGCTGAGGTACCCTATGCCAGTCTGCACTGGGTGATGGCATCCTTCACAAGTGATTTGAAGCCTCATTCTCTGTGTAGGCTTTGTCTTCTCTACAGGAGCTTCTGTCCTCCCTCCCTTCTTTTCCTTGTCAGCAGATGAGTGCTGACTATTGAGTGCGCCAGGCACCACATTGGGCGTGGTGAACGACACACTCAGAGTCACACAGCTTAGCGTCAAGTAGGAGGGCATGGCCATGCCTTTTATAAATCTGCTCTAGTTTACAGCTCCTACTTCACAGGAGCTCAGCACATCTCACTCACTACCAAAGAGAGCCAATCCTAAATCTCTCTTTCCGACTCTCATGTCCTGAACTGCTTGAGATGTCTTCGAAATTGGAGGTTTCTTGAGTTGAGAGGAATGGACCGTGCACGGCTGCTAAATTTCATGCTGCTTTTAATCAACATCAGGGTTGTTGGCACTCCACCAGAGAGGCCAGGCATACCATCTGGAATCTGGCAGGAAGTCACTTTAGCAGGTGTCTGAGAGCCTGGGCTCTTGCAGTGGGTTCAGATCCTGACTATGCCATTTACTAGTTAAATGACCTTGGGTGGGCTTCTTTAACACCTCCTTATCAATACAATGAGAACTATTACAGTAGTTACTTCATAAGATCTTTGGACGGTTTTACCACAATGCAGGTGAAGTGCTTAGCATGTGACCTACCACACAGAAAGAGTTCGATAAACGGTAGCAATAATTAGGGAGGTGGATTTCATTTCAGCAGTTACACAGACTCTACATCATAAGGTCATACATATAATAAAATTAAGGCTTTGGCATCTCTTGACTGTTCTTTCACTTAGTACCTGAAATGGTTATTTCTATAAGGCTTTTCCTAAGTTATTAGAATTCTTCCATATTTGATTTCTCTAAATAATTAGATGATAAAGATCTCTAATATCTTATACTAAAGAAGCAAATGAGTAATATTATCCCTCCTTACTTGATGCTGAGGACTTAAGGCAACTGGTGGAAATGGTTAAAATCCTTTTTTAACATGTTAATAAAAATTAATAAAACACAAGTATAAAATTTTGAACTGGCCTGAGTCTTTCTCCGGCGGGCGTTCTCTCCCATCGTCTTACATCAAACCCAGCGTTCTCTGACCCCCCAAAGGACGTGAAGAGATATCTGCCCACCTTCTGTAAGACAAAACTGAAGTTCTTCTTGAGCTGCTGTGTGGATGAAAGGCTCTTGGTGCTCCAGCCAGGCATCAGGGCTGTGCCTCTGAGGTGGGAGAGCCAACTTCAGGACACTGGTCCACAAGAGACCTACCAGCTCCACGTAATATCAAATGGCAAAAATCTCTCAGAGATCTCCATCTCAACATCAAGACCCAGCTTCACTCAACGACCAGCAAGCTACAGGGCTGGACACCCTATGCCAAACAACTAGCAAGACACGAACACAGCCCCATCCATTAGCAGGGAGGCTGCCTAAAATCATAAGGCCACAGACACCCCAAAATACACCACCAGACGTGGACGTGCCCACCAGAAAGACAAGATTCAACCTCATCCACCAGAACACAGGCAATAGTCCCCTCCACCAGGAAGCCTACACAACCCACTGAACCAACCTTACCCACTGGGGACAGATACCAAAAACAACGGGAACTACGAACCTGCAGCCTGTGAAAAGGAGACCCCAAACACAGTAAGATAAGCAAAATGAGACGACAGAAAAACACACAGCAGATGAAGGAGCAGGGTCAAAACACACCAGACCTAACAAATGAAGAGGAAATAGGTAGCCTACCTGAAAAAGAATTCAGAATAATGATAGTAAGGATGATCCAAAATCTTGGAAATAGAATAGACAAAATGCAAGAAACATTTAACAAGGACGTAGAAGAACTAAAGAGGAACCAAGCAATGATGAAAAACACAATAAATGAAATTAAAAATACTCTAGATGGGATCAATAGCAGAATAACTGAGGCAGAAGAAAGGATAAGTGACCTGGAAGATAAAATGGTGGAAATAACTACTGCAGAGCAGGATAAAGAAAAAAGAATGAAAAGAACTGAGGACAGTCTCAGAGACCTCTGGGACAACATTAAACGCACCAACATTCGAATTATAGGGGTCCCAGAAGAAGAAGAGAAAAAGAAAGGGACTGAGAAAATATTTGAAGAGATTATAGTTGAAAACTTCCCTAATATGGGAAAGGAAATAGTTAATCAAGTCCAGGAAGCACAGAGAGTCCCATACAGGATAAACCCAAGGAGAAACACGCCAAGACACATATTAATCAAACTGTCAAAAATTAAATATAAAGAAAACATATTAAAAGCAGCAAGGGAAAAACAACAAATAACACACAAGGGAATCCCCATAAGGTTAACATCTGATCTTTCAGCAGAAACTCTGCAAGCCAGAAGGGAGTGGCAGGATATACTTAAAGTGATGAAGGAGAAAAACCTACAACCAAGGTTACTCTACCCAGCAAGGATCTCATTCAGATGTAATGGAGAAATTAAAACCTTTACAGACAAGCAAAAGCTGAGAGAGTTCAGCACCAGCGAACCAGCTTTACAACAAATGCTAAAGGAACTTCTCTAGGCAAGAAACACAAGAGAAGGAAAACACCTACAATAACAAACCCAAAACATTTAAGAAAATGGGAATGAGAACATACATATCGATAATTACCTTGAATGTAAATGGATTAAATGCTCCCACCAAAAGACACAGACTGGCTGAATGGATACAAAAACAAGACCCATATATATGCTGTCTACAAGAGACCCACTTCAGACCTACAGACACATACAGACTGAAAGTGAGGGGATGGAAAAAGATATTCCATGCAAATGGAAATCAAAAGAAAGCTGGAGTAGCAATTCTCATATCAGACAAAATAGACTTTAAAATAAAGAATATTATAAGAGACAAAGAAGGACACTATATAATGATCAAGGGATCGATCCAAGAGGAAGGTATAACAATTGTAAATATTTATGCACCCAACATAGGAGCACCTCAATACATAAGGCAAATACTAACAGCCATAAAAGGGGAAATTGACAGCAACACAATCATAGTAGGGGACTTTAACACCCCACTTTCACCAATGGACAGATCATCCAAAATGAAAATAAAAAAGGAAACACAAGCTTTAAATGATACATTAAACAAGATGGACTTAATTGATATTTATAGGACATTCCACCCAAAAACAACAGAATACACATTTTTCTCAAGTGCGCATGGAACATTCTCCAGGATAGATCATATCTTGGGTCACAAATCAAGCCGTGGTAAATTTAAGAAAATTGAAATCGTATCAAGTATCTTTTCCGACCACAACGCTATGAGACTAGATATCAATTACAGGAAAAGATCTGTAAAAAATACAAACACATGGAGGCTACACAATACACTACTTAATAATGAAGTGATCACTGAAGAAATCAAAGGGGAAATCAAAAAATACCTAGAAACAAATGACAATGGAGATACGACGACCCAAAACCTATGGGACGCAGCAAAAGCAGTGCTAAGAGGGAAGTTTATAGCAATACAAGCCTACCTCAAGAAACAGGAAACATCTCGAATAAACAACCTAACCTTGCACCTAAAGCAATTAGAGAAAGAAGAACAAAAAAACCCCAAAGCTAGCAGAAGGAAAGAAATCATAAAGATCAGGTCAGAAATAAATGAAAAAGAAATGAAGGAAACAATAGCAAAAATCAATAAAACTAAAAGCTGGTTCTTTGAGAAGATAAACAAAATTGATAAACCATTAGCCAGACTCATCAAGAGAAAAAGGGAGAAGACTCAAATCAATAGAATTAGAAATGAAAAAGGAGAAGTAACCACTGACACTGCAGAAATACAAACGATCATGAGAGATTACTACAAGCAACTCTACGCCAATAAAATGGACAACCTGGAAGAAATGGACAGATTCTTAGAAATGCACAAACTGCTGAGACTGAACCAGGAAGAAATAGAAAATATGAACAGACCAATCACAAGCACTGAAATTGAAACTGTGATTAAAAACCTTCCAACAAACAAAAGCCCAGGACCAGATGGCTTCACAGGTGAATTCTATCAAACATTTAGAGAAGAGCTAACACCTATCCTTCTCAAACTCTTCCAAAATATTGCAGAGGGAGGAACACTCCCCAACTCATTCTACGAGGCCACCATCACCCTGATACCAAAACCAGACAAAGATGTCACAAAGAAAGAAAACTACAGGCCAATATCACTGATGAACATAGATGCAAAAATCCTCAACAAAATACTCGCAAACAGAATCCAACAACACATTAAAAGGATCATACACCATGATCAAGTGGGGTTTATCCCAGGAATGCAAGGATTCTTCAATATACGTAAATCAATCAATGTGATACACCATATTAACAAATTGAAGGAGAAAAACCATATGATCATCTCAATAGATGCAGAGAAAGCTTTCGACAAAATTCAACACCCATTTATGATAAAAGCCCTGCAGAAAGTAGGCATAGAGGAAACTTTCCTCAACATAATAAAGGCCATATATGACAAACCCACAGCCAACATTGTCCTCAATGGTGAAAAACTGAAACCATTTCCACTAAGATCAGGAACGAGACAAGGTTGCCCACTCTCACCACTATTATTGAACATAGTTTTGGAAGTGTTAGCCACAGCAACCAGAGAAGACAAAGAAATAAAAGGAATCCAAATCGGAAAAGAAGAAGTAAAGCTGTCACTGTTTGCAGATGACATGATACTATACATAGAGAATCCTAAAGATGCTACCAGAAAACTCCTAGAGCTAATCAATGAATTTGGTAAAGTAGCAGGATACAAAATTAATGCACAGAAATCTCTTGCATTTCTATACACTAATGACGAAAAATCTGAAAGTGAAATTAAGAAAACACTCCCGTTTACCATTGCAACAAAAAGAATAAAATATCTAGGAATAAACCTACCTAAGGAGACAAAAGACCTGTATGCAGAAAATTATAAGACACTGATGAAAGAAATTAAAGATGATACAAATAGATGGAAAGATATACCATGTTCCTGGATTGGAAGAATCAACATTGTGAAAATGACTCTACTACCCAAAGCAATCTACAGATTCAATGCAATCCCTATCAAACTACCACTGGCATTTTTCACAGAACTAGAACAAAAAATTTCACAATTTGTATGGAAACACAAAAGACCCCGAATAGCCAAAGCAATCTTGAGAACGAAAAATGGAGCTGGGGGAATCAGGCTCCCTGACTTCAGACTATATTACAAAGCTACAGTAATCAAGACAGTTTGGTACTGGCACAAAAACAGAAATATTGATCAATGGAACAGGATAGAAAGCCCAGAGATAAACCCACGCACATATGGTCACCTTATCTTTGATAAAGGAGGCAAGCATATACAGTGGAGAAAAGACAGCCTCTTCAATAAGTGGTGCTGGGAAAATTGGACAGATACATGTAAAAGTATGAAATTAGAACACTCCCTGACACCATGCACAAAAATAAACTCAAAATGGATTAAAGACCTAAGTGTAAGACCAGACACTATCAAACTCTTAGAGGAAAACATAGGCAGAACACTCTATGACATACATCACAGCAAGATTCTTTTTGACCCAGCTCCCAGAGAAATGGAAATAAGAACACAAATAAACAAATGGGACCTAATGAAACTTAAAAGCTTTTGCACAGCAAAGGAAACCATAAACAAGACCAAAAGACAACCATCAGAATGGGAGAAAATATTTGCAAATGAAGCAACTGACAAAGGATTAATCTCCAAGATTTACAAGCAGCTCATGCAGCTCAATAACAGAAAAACAAACAACCCAATCCAAAAATGGGCAGAAGACCTAAATAGACATTTCTCCAAAGAAGATATACAGATGGCCTACAGACACATGAAAGAATGCTCAACATCATTAATCATTAGAGAAATGCAAATCAAAACTACAATGAGATATCATCTCACACCGGTCAGAATGGCCATCATCAAAAAATCTAGAAACAATAAATGCTGGAGAGGGTGTGGAGGAAAGGGAACTCTCTTGCACTGTTGGTGGGAATGTAAATTGATACAGCCACTATGGAGAACAGTATGGAGGTTCCTTAAAAAACTACAAATAGAACTACCATACGATCCAGCAATCCCACTACTGGGCATATACCCTGAGAAAACCATAGTTCAAAAAGAGTCATGTACCAAAATGTTCATTGCAGCTCTATTTACAATAGCCAGGACATGGAAGCAACCTAAATGTCCATCGACAGATGAATGGATAAAGAAGATGTGGCACATATATACAATGGAATATTACTCAGCCATAAAAAGAAATGAAATGGAGGTATTTGTAATGAGGTGGATGGAGTTAGAGTCTGTCATACAGAGTGAAGTAAGTCAGAAAGAGAAAAACAAATACAGTATGCTAACACATATATACGGAATCTAAGGAAAAAAAAAAAAAAGGCCATGAAGAACCTAGTGGCAAGACGGGAATAAAGACACAGACCTACTAGAGAATGGACTTGAGGATATGGGGAGGGGGTGGGGTGAGATGTGACACGGTGAGAGAGTGTCATGGACATATATACACTACCAAATGTAAAATAGATAGCTAGTGGGAAGCAGCCGCATAGCACAGGGAGATCAGCTCGGTGCTTTGTGACCACCTAGAGGGGTGGGATGGGGAGGGTGGGAGGGAGGGAGAGGCAAGAGGGAAGAGATATGGGAACATATTGTATATGTATAACTGATTAACTTTGTTATAAAGCAGAAGCTAACACACCATTGTAAGGCAATTATACTTCAATAAAGATGTTTAAAAAAAAAAAATTTTGAACTCCCTCCTATCTCTTAGTCAATGTTGTTAAAAAGTACTTATAAGACTGTGAATGAAATTTATGTGATCTGATTCTACGGTGAATTTGCAAGGTTTTATTTTAAAAGAACAAAATAAAAAGCTATAACCCCAATGCTGTCCTGTGAAGAAAGCTATGAATATTGAAAAGCCAGGTCAGTCAGAGGTAGAAATCTGAGCAGCTGTCAATTTTTTGCTTCTGTGCTGTGGATATGCTATTTGGTCTTTGCCTCTCTTCGTATGAGTCTCATTTATTTAAACAAAATGCCTTTTCTCTGCAACTAGAGTTAACTATCCAGCGAATAGAAGGCAAGGCTGACAGGAGTTGTTCTGTGAGGACAGCAGTTAATGTTAATGTGCAGGTTCCCAAGTTCCTCATGGAATTCTCTTGCCCCTGATGTCTGCATAGCTGGACCCCTCATTTTGCTCAAGTCTCTACTTATAAGTTAACCTTGTCCCAGCAAATTTCCTTGAGAACATAATCTTAAGTAGTATATCTCATCATTCTCTCTCCCTTAACCCTGAATCATTTTTCACACCACTGAGCTTTCCCTGAGATATCACAGATTAATGGTTAATTATTACCTTCCTGCCACACTCCCACTCCAAAGCTCACAAGATGTGGGAGGGTAGGAATTTTACCTATCTCCACCAGTTCTATACCTCCTATACCTGTATGTAGTTCCTGGCCCATACTGATGTTCAATAAGTATCAAAAAAATAAATAAACCAATAAACCAAGAGGCAGAGTGGCATGGTAGAAAGATTCTGGATTTGAAATTAAGGTACAGTTTTGACTCCTGGCTATGTTCATACCAGAGCTGTATGTCTATGGGTGAGCCAACTAATTTTTTTGAGCTTTAGTTTCCTCACGTATAAAATGAGAATAACAAAATCTATCTTGCAAGGGTGTTATGACATTCAAATGAGATGGCATATGTGCATTTATACACGCCTTATAAACAATATTCATTTAAATAATTTGTTACTATCACTCACAGACCAGTAATCATGATTATTGAACTCTTCTGTTTTAAGTTCAGAAGATATGACAACACTTCATATGTTTGGCAGTTAGCCAGTATAACTATGTCATGTGTCAGTTAATTTTGTTTTTTCTTTCCCCAGAAAGCACAGGATGACAGTACTGAAGTCTTATAAGTTTGATTATTTGGATATAGCTCTGATTTTTAACCCAAGTATTCATGGAATCTAACTATTATCCCGAAAGCCCCTACTCATGGAAGAAAGATCTTTTTCTACAGGCTTCTTGGGGAGGACATTTGAAATAGATACCTAGTGTAGTTGTCATTAAAAAAATTTTACCTGACAGCCTAGAAGTTAAATGAATATGTGGTGGGTTTTGATTGTGAAGGTGATGGTAGACTGTAGTTTGATTTGAATTTTTTAACCATTTATTAAAAGTTTGAGTTTTAATTTAGCATTGAATATCTTCTATTAACTGAGTGATGTACAACATAATTTTTTCATACCTAGAATATTCCATTTTTAACTTTTAATTTTGGCAAATAAAAATTCATATAAACCCTGGAAGATTTTGAGGAGTTATCGATATGAATATTAATTAAAGATGCATTCATTAATAGATTATCCATTTTGAAATTTGGCAGTATATATCCAAAGCTTTAAACACGTGTATAATTATTGGTCTAGTAATTCTACTTCTAGAGATTTATCCCCCAAAATTAATTATGGTTATGGGCAAAGCTTTATGTATATAAAGTTATTAATTACAACATTGGTTATAACATCAAAATTAAGGAAAAAATCTAAATGTCTAATAATAGGGAATCAGTTAAATGTATTATAGTACATTTATAAAAAGGAATATTATAAAGCCAGAAAAAGGATGTAGAAGAGTATTTAATATCTTGAGAAACATTCATTACATTATGTTAAATAAAAAAAAAAGTTCATGTTCTATGTGTGTGTGTGTATAGATTCATTTTTTAATGGAATAATCTGAAATAGATGGGGTTCAAACAGAAAATGGCTTTATTTTTAAACAGCTACTGCCTTCAAATGTATTCTGTTGAATCTCCCTTCTCTGACCTTTGTGGTGTCTTGGAAAGACGCCTTAGCTTTTTTGACATTTTCTGTTATGAGCATGGTCTCCATAATTACAGTTCATTTTCAGGCATTAAGAGGTCCTGTGCATTCTAAATGAAAACTTTAAGTTCACACCCAGGGAGTATGGTTTGTTTATTCACACTTCCTCATATTCCTTCCCTGCTTCTTCTGGCTCCTTTAGGGCTGGGAAAGGGGAAAGGGCACTAGAGGGACAAGAGTAACTGTCTTCTGTCACCAGTGCTATTATAATCTGCCTGTGTGACAGGCATCCAAAGTCTGGCTCTTTAATTGGATACAAACATGGATTCTTTGACTATTCTGCAAAATGCTATAGTTCCTTGGTATAAGCAGTTTGGAACTCTTACAGCAAACCCTCTGATTGCCCTTGATGATGCATTCCATAACCTCTCACACTATGGCTCTCTTGCCCTGGTTAGCTGCCCTCTAGGGCAGAGTAATTTCAAGATAGCTTGAGCCTAGCTACTCTCTATGGCCTCTAATTGGGCCACAGAAAACTCATACATAATTTTTTTTTTTATTGGAGTATAGTTGATTTACATTGTTGTGTTACTTTCTGCTGTATAGCACAGTGAATCAGGTATACATATACATATATCCACTCTTTTTTAAACTCTTTTCCCATATAGGTCATTACATAGTATTGAGTAGAGTTTCCTGTGCTATACAGTAGGTCCTTATTAATTATCTATTTTATATATAGTAGTGTGTATATATCAATCCCGATCTCAAATTTATCCCTCCCCTCCTTTCCCCTCAGTAAACATAAGATTGTTTTCTACATCTGTAACTCTATTTTTGGTTTGTAAATAAGTTCATCTGTACCATTTTTTTTACATTCCACATATAAGTGATATCATATAATATTTGTCCTTTTCCATCTGACTTACTTCACTCAGTATGACAATCTCTAGGTCCATCCATGTTGCTGCAAATGGCATTATTTCATTCTTTTTTATGGCTGAGTAATGTTCCATTGTATATATATATACCATACATTCTTGCTATACCAAACCATAACCACAGTTCAAGATTTCCTACTGTTTCCCTCTGTCTTTGTTTTTCCACTGAGAAGCCAAACCGGCCAGCCTCTACCCTTTAGTGTTCTCCAAGTGGTAAGCTGGTATCAGTCTTTATGTTCATGTATAATCCTGGGCTCCAGAGACACCTCAAGTTCTTCCAATAACTCTCTTCAGTGAAAAACCTAGGTTTCTGCAGTTCATAATAGACAAGGCCATCAGAGAATAAAGGTTAGGTCACAGATCAGATAGGATAACATGGAGAGGATGGAATTCATAACCCAAGAGCAAGTTTGTGAGAAAAAAATGGGGTTTACAGAGTCAGTGTGGTTCTGTTTTTAGGATAGGTTGATGAATGTATAACTCTATAAGAAATAAAAAGGAAGCTTTCTAACTCCTAGTGATGGAACTAAGGGAATCCAAAAAGAGGTGACAAGATGGTTGCAGTATCCACGTATTTTCATCCTGAGAGAACTGAAGTTCAGTAGTTTTTCTAATTATTCTGAAACCAGTATGTAATAATTTATATCTGACCATCAAATTTGAAGATCTCTTGTCTTAAAGATGAAAAAGTATGTGTCAAAGCTCAACACCAAAATATATTAAAATTTTATCCAAGGCATCAAATATTTCATAATTTATCCACTTTTCCCCTCTGACAGAAATATGATATAATTTTAACAGGATGTATTGTTCTTTTAGGATAATATAGATGAGCCATTTGGTTTACAAGATCCAAAGTATTTGTGGTATTCTTTTTGTTACACTGAATTTCATTTTTTTCTACACAGAGTTAATTGCTTTTCAGTTACAGCACTTAAAATATTCAGAGTGACTATCTCCATTGTTTGAAATTTACTGGACAGTTGCTTAATCCTTTGCTTCATTTTGAATAGTGTATTTTAAGCTAGTGTGTGTGTTAATGAAGAAAATGTACAACAGGGAAGTCAGACTCCCTAGAGAAAGGTCAGCTGGCTATCTTCTAGGCAACATTCATTATCCTCATGAATGCACTAATAGCTAAACACAAGTCTTAGAGACTCAGTTTCTATAATTATCAGCACACTGAAAACAAATTTACTTTTCAGGTATTGTTTTACGTTAATCAAGTTAACAGCAATTCATATATAAAGCAGAAGCCCAATGTTTTAATTTTCCACCAGAAATATAATTATTTATGACTAGTGAAAAATTTTACTTGCAAAGATAGCAACTGTGAGGGTTAATTCCTTCTGTCAACTTAACTGGGCCATGGGGTGCCCAAGTATACGGTTACACGTTATTCTGGGTGTGCCTGAGAGGATTTTTGTTTGTTTGTTTAACATCTTTATTGGAGTATAATTGCTTTACAATGGTGTGTTAGTTTCTGCTTTATAACTAAGTGAATCAGCTATACATATACATATATCCCCATATCTCCTCCCTCTTGCTTCTCCCTCCCACCCTCCCTAACCCACCCCTCTAGGTGGTCACAAAGCACCGAGCTGATCTCCCTGTGCTATGTGGTTGCTTCCCACTAACTAGCTATTTTGTGAGGATGTTTTTAGAGGAGATTAACAGTGGAATCTATAGACAGCAACCTGCGTAGAGCAGATTGCTATCTCCAGTGAGGAAGAACCTCACCCAACGCCCTCAAGGCCTGAATACAGCAAAAAGGCATAGTAAGAGAGAATTCACTGTGTGACTCTTTTCAGCCTGAGAGAACATCTTTTCATGTCTTTGAACTTGCACTGAACTGAAACTTATACCGTTGGCTCTCAGGACTTTGGATTCAGACTGGGAGTTATACCATTAGCTCTCTTGTGTCTCCAGCTTGCTGACTGCAGATCTTGGGACTTCTCAGCATCCAACCTCCATAACCGCACGAGCCAATTCCTTATAATAAATAAACAAACATACATACACACATATACACAATATAGAATGTGTACGTGTGTGTGTGTGTGTGTGTATATATACATGATCATAGCGTATCTAAGCAGTCCCATTAGGATGCATCTTTGGGTTCCTTCCAGGAATTCTAGGACATAAGTATGCTCCCTTCCACTGTAAATGTACACTGGATCACACAGCCTCAATTGTGCTCAGAATGAAACAGCCTGTGGCCTCAAGTGGCTCATCCTACACATATAGTCACCTCCAAAGAAATCTTCAGTTACTAGAAGTGATTTAAAAATGAGTTCCCTTCTTTTACTTCATCTCCCACAGAACAGTAAATGGGACCCAAACCAAAACTCATATAACGCTTCTCCAAACCTCTCTTTCCTTCCAAACTCATCCAGAAGCTCTCAGAAGAAACCCTCTTTCTTCCATCTGACTTTTTGCCCTATCCTCAGATCTGTACTTAATTTCTTGAAGAAATGTTTTCCAATATTTGAATCCATTATCCAGATTCTCCACAAGAAAGGGAGCCTAGGAACCTTGGCATTCATCCAGCAAGCAACAATCTTTCCCTCTTTCTTCCTGGCCTTCCAGGTTGATTATCTCTTCCCATTCTCCCTTTTCTGTAATACTAAAAGCCTAGGACTGGTCTGCTTCCATAGAGTGAGTTCATGGAGGAAGCTATGGGGAAGCTGATCTAGAAAACTAAAAATCTCTTGTTTGGAAGGCTGAGAACATTCCTAAGTCAGTAAATTTTGATTCCAGCACATAAATCCTGCAGACCCAGAGGCCATTCTACCTCAAAAGTAACTTGGCATCTCCAGACACAGGGCTACTATATGTTAGTATTAGAGCTGAATGCTCAAAGGGCAATGTTATTTCCCTTATTTCCAAGCCTTTGGGGTGGCAATGGGATGGAGGTGAGGTCAGGGTTGTGAAGGAGCTGGTAGAGTCTCACTGTGACCCCTAAGTACCAATACAACCTCTGATGAGGACAAAGGCATACGCTCTGTTTCTGCTCAGGTTGATTTGTTCTGCCCTGTTCCTTGGCCAAATTAAAAATGTGTGCTATTGGTCACAGACAGCCTGCAAATCCATCACTGCCCATCGCTGGGTGGACTGCCCTCAAGTGTGTGTGCCCACTTCATGCCGGGTCAGCAGAAATATGTTTACAAATGAAAGAAACCACATCCATTACCATATTTTTTACATCTATTTTTAGCCTAAAAAGTATTCAGGGCAATTTGCATTCATTTTAGGATGGAAACATTACACTTGGTATGCATATTAGTGAACCAGAGCTATATATAACATTGCTCTTCACTTTTGCACACTGTGTACAATTGCCTGCAAGGGGAGGGACCTCTCATTTCATAAACACTTACCCGTCGTGATCAGCATTTTGACATTCCTCATTTGATAACTATGCGTGGTTGTTGCTGAATCTCTGATCCAGAACCAACTGACATTTCCACATTGTACATAAGACTAATCTTTGTGTAACCGAAGCCATGATTTTGAGAGGTCTGTTGTCATTTATAATCCCATTTTAGAATGTGAACAGATTGAATGCATCCCTTTTTCACTTGGAAAGAGAAACTTGGTAATTTCAGCCCTATTGGTCACATTCTGCAGAAAAATCCTGAATAAATTTTCAGTATTTTGGGCTTATGGATCAATGACTTAATGTCATACATGGATGCCTTTGGTCTGAGATTTTCTTCAGCTCCTTATGATAACCACAATTTGTTGAATGCGGCTCTTGCATATGTTCTACTGTCCAGATCTATTCATGTGTCTGATTTCTATTGATGTGCTAGTTTGTCTCATCGATTTCTTTAGTATTAATTTAAGCCTGATATTCTCAGATAGGGTTCAGGGCATCAGAATCACCTATACCGGGCCCTTCTTGCATGCTTTCTTGTCCCACAGGGATTCTAGTACATCTCAACCTCTCGATTCAGAACAATTGATTTTGGTGCTTCTGTTCATACATTTCATCAGGGCAGGAAGCTTGTTTGAGTGGGAGGACTCCAGCTAGCAAGTGTGGGAAGGGGTATTTGGTGGCTGACTGAGATGAGGTGACAGTGCTCTGAAGCAAAGTAACTGACAAGGAGATGGTGTTTGGTACTGCTGCTCCCTCGGGTTAAGCTTTGTGTTGGCTGGACTGGTCATCTCCCTGTTCCATGAAGATGCAGGGCCAATTCCCAGACCTTGTTGCTCCTCCTGCCCATCCACTTATCTAATCCTACCTGTGCATCAGGATCCTCCTTAGGTCCTGTTTCCTCCTTGAAGCCTTACGGGTAACCAGAATTTATGCCTTCCTTGATTTTTCTTTTTTGAACCATAAATGTTCATATTTCTCATTTTTGCACATATGTTGCTAATATTTTTGGACTGATTCCTGAGTATAAGAATCGTCATTGTAACAATATCACAAGTTCCTTGAAGTCTATAATTTTATTAATTTTATTTTCCAGAGGAGAGAACTTTGAACAGAATGAGAGGAAGAGAACTAGTATTTATTTAGCATTACTATGTGCCAAGTACATATGTGGGAAGCCCTCAATATCTTCCTGTAATTTTTTTCTGCATGGTATTATTTCCTTTTTATAGATGATTAAAATGAGGTTTACAGTTTTAAGTAACTAGCTGAAAACACATGAATTGTGGCAGAGAAATTAGAAATTTGTTTTAGGCTTACAAAACACCAATCTCATCTGCTACCATTGAATTTAAACATCAGCCTCACTATACCTTGAAAGTCTGTCCAGTATCCACTTTATTTAGGCATACTACTGTCTTCCCGTTTTAGTATGTAATATAGGTGATTTTTCCCTACCTTAATATATATTTTTCAATACTAGCTTTCATTGCTACTATAGTTTATCCTTTACTTTCAGATTAAATGATAATTGTATAATGATAGTATCAATCAGTTGCCCAGAAGTCTTGATACAACTTCTTTTGGGAGCATTGTGCTTATAATTATATACATAGTCATTGCTGTCAAAATCACCTTTTCCCAACTATTATGAGGATGCTTTTCGTAGTAGAAATAGAAATAGTATACCTTGTTTGTACTAGCATTGCTTTTTTTTTTTAAATTTTATTTATTTTTGGCTGCATTGGGTCTTCGTTGCTGCGCTTTGCAGCGAAAGGGGGCTACTCTTCGTTGTGGTGCGTGGGCTTCTCACTGCGGTGGCTTCTCTCGCTGTGGAGCACCAGCTCTAGCATTGCTTTTTATTTATCACAGGAAATAATTTTTACATGGAAAGTCATAGAACTATAATTATGTTTTTATTATCTAATACTTCCACAAGATTTCAGTCTTTTTTCTCTAAGTATTTGAGTTATCGAGATTATAAATCTTTCTGTGTTTTTTTTATGTATGATTTGAAAGAATCAATAAACATCCTCACCAACTCTTCTGATTTTATAATGCTAGTCAGAAAATTTTATTCATTCTGACAGTTTCTTATATACTAGGTCTTCTTTATCAGTTTTACTTCAACTATTGAATTCTTGGAAGATTTCATAACCATAACACTTTTTTTATTTTTATTATTTTCTGACTGCCAAAATCCTGTTATTTCCTTTTTCCAGTAAAGATTTAGCTTCTGAAAACTATATTTAATCATCTCAGACTTTTAAAATTAACACTATGTATAATTTTTCTAGATGCCAGCTTTCATTTTTCTTAATTTAGTTTCCCTGGGGTGTGTTTAAAAGTATTATCTTATTTGTCTCAATCCTTTTACTAGCATTAACATTTTCAGGTTTAGAAATATTTATATGGCTCCTATAAGATTCAGGTTTTGCCAGATTCATATCTGCAGCTTGCCACCCACCTTTTTATTGAAGTCTCATGGACTATTAAATACATTTTTTGATTATTTGCACCAGGGCTACTGAATCTCAGGAGAAGAAACTATTATGAGGACATCTCATCCTTTGGTTTGCTTGATGCTGTTTTTATACTTGTGGTAGAACAAGTATAGAACTCTGCATCTGTTTCTGTTAATTAGGGAAATATAAAGAGGCAGTCACGTGTAGGGAGATTGAGAGCATATTCTAGAACCAGACAGCCATGGATTTGAAACCTGGGTCTCCCATTTATTAGTAGTAACTTTGAGAAAATTGTTTAACCTTATGGTGCTTTAATTTCTTCATCAATAAAAGGGGGGTGATAATAATCACTACCTTATAGAGTTGTAGGAGTATTAACTTAGTTAATACATTTAAAGTGCTTAAAATAGGGCACATACATATAGCTCTTGTGTGTGTGTGTGTGTGTGTGTGTGTGTAGGGAATGCTCTAACAAGAGTTTATTTAAAATGAATCTGCTTGGTTTCACTGTCACACATACAGAGATAGCCCATGGCACTCTACATTTTCTACCCATAATATAATGTAGTGAATTTTGATATTCCACAGGGTCATTCTTGTAAACCAGAAAAAAGAAAAGTATTTTTTTAGTTTTTCCTTTTTGAGCAGCATATGTTTTTCTTTACACAAAATGCTAGCAGCGTTTTCTCTCCCTTCTTCCCTTTTTCTCGAGTTATTGTCTGCTGAGAAATATGGACAGTTCCAGGTCTCACCTGTGACTATCTCAAGAGGGAAAATCAATACAATAATTAACTTATATAAAGATGTCTAAGGCCATGATTACCTCTGCTCTTTCTCTTTTTTAGTAGTAAGACTTTCACAATTGGCTTTAGTAAATTTTGCAAAAGTTCCATGAATAAATCTGTAACCATATTCACATATAAAAATAGTTACATGAATTTTCAAGAAAAGGCCAGGGGCTGAATGGGAAGGAAATATATTACTTTGTTCTATGCACTCATCTATGGGCTGCATGTGTTTAATAAACATTTTTTCCTATTTCCATTTGTGTCTGTGAAAATCCCAAATTTTCTTGAAGATTCTTCAACCTAACTGTCCTTGCCTTCATAAAATCTTTGAAAGCCTCCATTAGAATGGATCAATCTACTAAAAAAAGTAGGTATAATTATGGGTCAACATATATCAACCCCATGGTAACCGCAAATCAAAAACCTACAATAAATACACAAAAACAAAAAAGAAAGGAACACAAGCATACTACTAAGGAAAGTCATCAAAAAACAGGGAAGAAATAAAAAGAAGAAATGAACAGAGAAGAACTACAAAAACAATCAGAAAACAAGTAATAAAATGGCAATAAGTACATATCTATCAATAATTACTTTAAATGTCAATGGACTAAACTCCCTGATCAAAAGGCATAGGGTGGCTGATTGGATAAAAACAAAACAAAACAAGACCCTTCAATATGCTGCCTGCAAAAGACTCACTTCAGGGCTAAAGACACACACAGACTGAAAGTGAGAGGATGAAAAAAGATAATTCATGCAAACAGAAAGGACAAGAAAGCAGGGGTAGCAATACCCATATGAGACAAAACAGACTTTAAAACAAAGGCTATAACAATAGAATACAAGGAGAGGATATTACACTTGTTAACATACATGCACCCAATACAGGAGCACCTAAATATGTAAAGCAAATACTCACAGACATAAAGGGAGAAATTGAAAATAATACAATCCACCTCTTAGTTTTCCCAATGTGGGTTTCATCTCTTTCATGACACTTCATACACTACATCATAGACTTCTTTTTTTTTTTTTTTAAATCAACATAGACTTCTTGAAGTCAGAATCTCGGTCATTTTATCTGTCTTTAGTCTTATATTCCCCCCACCCTGCTTCACCTCTTGCCGAGTATAGTAGCTCAAGTGGGTGGGTCTTCAACAAATGGTTCTGGAATGAATAGATTTATAAATGACTAGAACTGGTATGAGACATAGAAATCATTTAGTTTGATACCTCATTTCAACCATGAGAAAATTGAGGCTTAGGAGGGTGTCCAATTTTGCTTGAGATCACAAAGCAAGCACAGAAAGGGGGAAAAAAAAGACCTTTTTTATGTTGGTGTACATTTTTAATTATAATGATTAAAATCTTAGAAGTACTGGTACTTGAGAATTATAAATCTCTAGAATATCTGAGACATTGCTTTGGAAGTAGCTATAGCAAAGCAGGTAAGTATCTCTAAATACTGTAAATAGGATTCCTATTTAGCCAAATTTGTCACTTGATAAACAGTTTTAAAGAGAAACAGATAAATCCCATATTGCATTTTATTCGCCAGTAGTCTTGTGCAGTATTTGACTTGTAAATTGATTTGTCCAATTGACTATCCACAATTGTCAGGTTACTCTGGTAAAATGGAAGCCTCTGACAATTAGAGAGATCTGGAACCATGTGTCCTTCACTAGAACACTGCACATGAACCGTTAGAATGAAAATCAGTTTCTCCGACAAAATAGAGTTTTACTTTAGCAGCAGGCACAAAACATTGAAACACTCTCTTCCTATAAACCCTCTGAAGCCTCTGCTTCTTGTCATTTTAGAAACCCTAACAAGGACCTTACATGAATCATTCATTTTGTGAAAATACAAAATTCTGTCAGCAGCATCAGCTAGCCCAGTTGGATTAGGAAACACAATCAGGATGAACTAGAGCTTGAGACCATGGGTGTTACTTTAAAAGCGGTAGCCTTCTGGGCTCACCAGAATTTTAGACATCATTCACGCAAGGACAGAGGTGCCTGTATAATTTTCGTAGCCAAAATATATCTTGAATAGTACTAATTTCACCAGTGAAAATTTACTTCCAAAGTTCTTTGTAATAATATATGAATCTTCTAGTGAAGATTCAGATATTGATATTTGAAGACCCTGCCATAGTTCCATTCCTGAGAGTGGACTCCTAACTATTTCAAATGTCAACAATGCCTTAGGTTGTTTGTGACTTAAGTTTAACACACACACGTTAAGTAACACTGTATATGCATAGAAAAAGACTGGAAAAAATGCATGTAAATATTGACAATGGATGGGATGATGGGGTAATAGGTAGTTATAATTTTCTTTATATTTATCCATTCCAGTTTTTTATAATAAGCATATAATTTTGTAATTAAGAAAAGTAATTTATTTATAAATAATTTTAGTATTTTCATGGATAACATAGTGTTTTCTATTTTGGTCTTCTTATCCCAAAACCATGATCCTAGCTGCCATATAAACGGTCTTGGCAGTTCTCTCACCTTATCATCTTCAGTTGCCTTAACTAGCAGGCTAGGAATCTTGCTGCACCTTTTCCCCTTGGATCATGCTTAGCTTTAGTAACACAGAGGTTTCTTGTTATTATTCCCTTCCTCTTGTGCCTTTGGCAGATAATATTAAGCGATTAAGGCACTCTTTCTCCTGATCCTGTACTCTCCTTGAGGTTATTCCAGTTCACTATGCCTGATCAGCTGGAATTGGCAACAATGAAATCAGCAAAGCCTAAACTAATCCGGGGATTGAGAGAGTCTAGCCTTGCTTGGAGCACCCATGAGGCAGGCCAGCTGGTTTCTATTTACATGGAGGAGTAACGAGCTTATTGAAAAGGAGTTCTTCCAAAAGTAAGAGGGGTTAATATACAGCAGCTTGATTGCAGGACAAGGGGTTGTTGCTAAAGGAGAAAAGTGGTTTTGAAAGCAGGATGGCATTTGCTAGTCAGATTTCTCTTTGCCGCAGCCCCACGGCTGAGTCCTAGGACGCATAACGAAACATTCCTTTATAAGTTGCACTAATGGAAGTGGCTAGTGGTGTTCCCACTGGAGCATAATAATGTAATCCTGATACATCACATTCAGGAACCGTAAAGAAGGAAACAGTACAGTATATGCCAATCATCCCTCTGGAATTTTCCAAACTAAAAGTAATTTGAATGGGGCTGGAGTTTCTGAATTCTATGAGAAAATAGTTCTGCTAACATTTTAGGTTTCCTATTTTAGTCTCAAACTTGTGTGGTCCATGAATACGTGCATTATTCTCAGAAATTATGTGACATAAAAGGGGAGTTATTATCGTTTTCATTTTACAGATTAATAAAAGCAAGGAGAGGTCAAATCTGTTCACACAATGATAACTTATGTTGGAGACGAACTAGAACCCAGCTGTGACTTTGTTCTTTTCCCACTGGAACACATCATGACTAGGCCCATAGACACTTACCAAGAACACACTGAATAAAGCCCTGTATCAGATGCTGGGACTACCATAAATATAATGAGAAGTGCAGACCAACTTAGCACACTAAAATATACAGGTATTGGGGGATTAAGATGGTGGAGTAAGAGAACGTGAAGTTCACCTCCCCCCAAAAATACATCAAAAATACATGCATGTATGGAACAGTTCTCATGGAAAACTAACTGAAAACTGGCAGAACTCCTATACAACCAAGGCTGCAAGAAAGATTCTCATGTAATTGGGTAGGACTGGAAAAAAAGCATTGGATAGGGACACGTACCACTGACGGGGACTAAGAGGAAAAGAAAGACCACACAGGTGGACTCGCCCTGGGGAATGAGTCAGAGACTAGGCATCCCAGCCCTGGGGTCCTATGTGGAAGCGACAAGCCCTCTTGCTTGCTGGGAGAACTGCTGGGACACATAGAAGGGCTGGAGAAGCCTAGACTCCACTCATGAGGAGTGTGCAGGTGCTGGCTTGCCAACAAACAGGAAGGCGAGAACTCTGCACTAGGGGCTGCTGCCTAGCCACACTCCCCACTCCCCAGTCTGAGCTGGGTGAACAGCCAGCCTATCCCTGTTTACTCCATACCATGGCTTGGCCCAGGATCTAGGGCAGCCAAGTCCTGGGAAAATAATCTAGCAATGCAGAGATGGCCAGAGGGTCCAAGGAGTTATCAAGGTGTGGCAGTGGTGGCTATTGTTGGTGCTTATGCAAACATAGGAAGCCCAGAACTCTGGAAGCAATGCAGCTGCTCAAGCCCCCAGGAACAATATGCCTCGACTCCCACCCCAAGTTATGTGAACTCTCCAACCCGTCCACTCCACACCACAGCTTGGAATTGGATCTAAGCCTACCAGGTCCTGGGAGAAGACTCAATATAGGGACACAGGAGTGGCCCTGGGGGCCTGGGATGTGCTCCAGGTGGGGCAGTGGTGGTCATTATTGTCACTTGCTCAGGCAGTGCCACAGAAGCAGCCCAGATCTCTGACAGCAGCACAGCTGCTTCAATTCCTGCAACCACAAGCCCTGACTCCCAGTCCCAGTGGGCAAATGCTCTGGCCATGCCCACTCCATACCACAACCTTGCAATAGATCTGGGATAACCACAGCAGAGGAGGGTATGGTACCTTGAACTCTGTCTGGGTGGAGCTGAGGGTGGCTGCACAGGTGGGTGTTGAAACTCTATGGGCACACAAGTCTCACTTGCCTCAGCACTCCCCTCCTTTGAGGCAGGAACCCCAGTGTGGGAAGAGGGAATATCACACACCTGAAGTGAACAGAGCCTGCTTGAACCCAACCCTCATGGCTTATGCTCCAGCAGCTGGGGAGCAGACCCCACCCCTAACAGGGCAGTGACAGCCACAGAGCAGAAAGGAAGTCCCGCCTCATATTTAGAGCAGGTTTTTGCTCCTCTAACACCAACCACAGCCTCTATCATGGTGATAGTGACAAGCACACCCTGAGGGAACTTGTGGCTAGTATCCACATCACATCCAGCCCTCACACCAAACACATTGAGCACACAGTCTATATAGGGATGGTCCCACATAAAAATGCCACTTCAGGACCACAAAATATAACTGTTGTACCTAGATTCATAGACAAAGAGAAAGTTAAGTAAAATGAAAAGGCAAAGGAACAACTCCCAATTGAAAGAGCAAGTGAAAACCCTTGAAAAAACAAATGAAACAGAGATAGTCTACGAGACACTGAGTTCAAAAATTTGGTAATAAATATGTTAACTGAATTCAGAAAGAGTACTGATATAAACACAGATCATTTTAACAGGGATCTAGAAACTGAAAATAACCCAATCAAAAATAGATAATTCAATTTTTGAGATAAAAAAATACTCTAGAAGCAATGAATAGCCAGATAAGTGACACAGAAGAATGCATAGGTGATCTGGAAGACAGAATAATGGAAATCACCCAGTCAGAACAACAGAAAAAAAAAAAAAAAAAAGGAACCAACATATGAGATCTCTGCAAGAATATAAAATATGCCAATAAATGCATAATAAGTGTTCCAGAAGGAGAAGAGAGAGATAAGGGGATCAAAAATGTACTTGAAGAAATTATGGCTGAAAATTTCATAACTCTGAAGAAGGAAACAGATATCCAGGTACAGGAAGCACAGAGGGTCCCAAATAAAATGAACCCAAGGAGATACACATCAACACATATCATAATTAAAATGACAAAAGTTAAAGATAAAGAGAGGATTCTAAAGGCAGCAAGAGAAAAAAAAGAGTCATATACAAGGTAACCCCCATAATGCTATGAGCTGAGTTTCTCTGCAGAAACTTTGCAGGTCAGGAGAAGGTGGCATGATATATTCAAAGTCCTGAAAGGGAAACCTAGGATACTTTACCCAGCAAGATCATCACCTAGAATAGAAGGACAGATAAAGAATTTCTCAGACAATCAAAAAGTATTTAAGAGAATTTAGCAAAAATAAATATATCCTAAAAGAAATGTTGAAGGGTCTTTAAATAAAAAAGAAGCAAGAACCTATGGGAAAGGGAAAATCCTAATAGGAAAGGCAAAGGATTGAAGATGACTTAAAGAAGCCAGTATGTAGATTAAAAACAAACAAACAAAAAATGTAAACTCAATTATAACTACAATAAATAGTAAAAGAATAATAAGCATGAAGATGTAAGGTATGACATCAAAAACACAAAATGTAGCAGAGGGGAGTAAAAAAATGTAAATCTTTTAGAATGTTTTTGAACTTGAAAGATTATCAGTTTCAACCAAGTAGATATAGTTATGGGACAACATATACAAACTCCATGGTAACCATAAACCAAAAACATACAATAGATACACAAAAAACCAAAAGAAAGAAACATAAGCATACTATCAATACTAATGAAAATCATCAAACCACAATGGGAAAAATAAAAAGAAGAAGAAATGAAGAAAGAAGAAGTATTAAAAAAACAGAAAACAGGGCTTCCTTGGTGGCACAGTGGTTGAGAATCTGCCTGCTAACGCAGGGGACACGGGTTCGAGCCCTGGTCTGGGAAGATCCCACATGTCGCGGAGCAACTAGGCCCATGAGCCACAACTACTGAGCCTGCGTGTCTGGAGCCTGTGCCCCGCAACAAGAGAGGCCGCGACAGTGAAAGGCCCGCACACCGCGATGAAGAGTGGCCCCTTCTTGCCACAACTAGAGAAAGCCCTCGCACAGAAACAAAGACCCAACACAGCCAAAAATAAATAAATAAATAAATAAATTTATTAAAAAAAAAACAAAAACAGAAAACAAGTAATAAAATGGCAATTATTACATAATTATCCATAATTACTTTAAATGGCAATGGACCAAATACTCTGATCAAGACATAGGGTGGCTGATTGGATAAAAAAACAAACAAACAAAAAAACAAGGACCTACAATATGCTCCCTACAAGAGACTCACTTCAGGGTTAAACACACACACAGACTGAAAGTAAGGAGATGGAAAAAGATATTTCATGCAAACCAAAATGACTAGAAAGCAGGGGTAGCAATACTCATATCAGACAAAATAGACTTTAAAACAAAGGCTATAACAAAAGACAATGAAGAATATTATGTAATGATAATGGGATCAGTGTAAGAATATATTATACTCTTTAACATATATGCACCCAATGCAGGAGCACCTAAACATATCGAGCAAATTCTAACAGACATAAGGAGAGAAATTGACAATAATACAATAATAATAGGAGACTTTAAACCCCACTGACATTAATGGGTAAATCATCTATAGAGAAACTCAATAAGGCAAAAGAGGTCTTAAATGACACAATAGTCCAGTTGGACTTAATTGATATCTACAGGACACTACATCGAAAAAAAGCAGGATGCATGTTCCTCTCAAGTGCACATGGAATGTTCTCTAGTATAGACCATATATTAGGTTGCAAAACAAGCCTCAACAAATTTAAGAGGACAGAAATTATATCAAGCATTTTTTTGGACCACAACAGTCTGAAACTAGAAATCAACCACAGAAAGAAAAATGGGAAAAAAAACAAATATGTGGAAACTAAACAACATGCTACTAAAAAAACCAATGGGTCAATGATGAAATCAGAGGAAATCGAAAACTACCTCCAGACAAATGAAAATAGAAATACAACTTTGCAAAATCTATGAGAGGCAGCAAAAGCAGTTCTAAGAGGGAAGTTTATAGCAATGCAGCTCTTCCTCAAGAAACAAGAAAAATCTCAAATGAACAACCTAACCAACCACCTAAAACCATTAGAAAAAAGAAGAACAAAGCCCAAAGTCAGCAGAAGGAAGGAAATAATAAAGATCAGAGAGGAAATAAATAAAATACAGTTTAAAAATCAATAGAAAAGATAAATGAAACCAAACTGTTTCTTTGAAAAGATAAACAAAATTGATAAAAGTTTAGCCAGGCTCACCAAGAAGAAAAGTGAGAGAACCCAAATAAATAAAATAAGAAATGAAAGAGCAGAGAAATAACCAATACCACAGAGATACAAAAAATTATGAGAATACTGTGAACAGTTATATGCCAACAAATGGGACAATCTAGAAGAAATGGGCAAATTTCTAGAAACATTTGGCATGCTAAGATTAAGTCTAGAAGAAACAGACAGTTTGAAAAGACCAATCACTAGAAGTGAAATAGAATCTGTAATAATAATAATAAAAAAACTCCCTGCAAACAAAAGTCCAGGACCAGATGGCTTCACTGGGGAATTCTGTCAAACATATAAAGAAGAATTTATATCAATACTTCTCAAACTATTCCAAAAAATTGAAGAAGTGGAACACTCCCAAAATCATTCTATGAGGCTGTCATTACCTTGATACCAAAACCAAAGATACTATAAAAAAAAGAAAATTACAGGCCAATATCTTTGATGAATATAGATGCAAAAATCCACAACAAACTATTAGCAAAATAAATCCAACAATACATAAAAAGGAGCACACATCATGATCAAGTTGAATTTATTCCAGGGTCCAAAGAATGGATCAACATATGCAAATCAATCAGTGTGATATACCACATCAACAAAAGGAAAAACAAAAACCACATGATCATCTCAATAGATACAGAAAAAAGCATTTGACAAAATTCAACATCCAGTCATGGTAAAAAACTCTTATCAAAGTGGGTATAGAGGGAATATATATCAACATAATAAAGACTATATATGACAAACTCACACCAACATAGTACTCAACAGTGAAAAGCTGAAAGCCTTCCCACTAAATGCAGGTACAAGACAAGGATGCCTATTCTCATCACTTCTATCTAACACAGTATTGGCAGTCCTGGCCACAGCAATCAGACAAGGAAAAACATAAACGGTATCCAAATAGGAAGAGAAAAGGTCAAACTGTCACAATTTGCAGATGACATGATACTCTATATAGAGAGCCCTGAAGTCTCCATACAAAATCTACTAGAACTAATAAATGAATTCAGCAAGGTTGCAGGATACAAGATTAATATACAGAAATCTGTTGCATTTCTACACACTAATAATGAAATATCAGAAAGAGAAAGTTTAAAAAAAAATCCCATTTAAACTCACATAAAAAACACCTAGGAATAAAATTAACCAAGGAGGTGAAAGACCTATATGTTGAAAACTGTAAAACACTGATGAAGGAATTATAGATGATTCAAAGAAATGGAAAGTTATTTCAGGCTCTTGGATTGGAAGAATTAATGTTATTAAAATGGCCATACTACTCAAAACGATCCACAGATTTAATGTGATCCCTATCAAAATATCCATGACATTTTTCACAGAACTAGAAAAACTAATCCTAAAATTTGTATGGAACCACAAAATACCCAGAATTGCCAAAGTAATCCTGAGAAAAAAAGAACAAAGCTGGAGGTATAACCTTCCTGGACTTCAGACTATACCACAAAGTTACAGTGATCAAAACAGCATGGAATTGGCACAAAAACAGACACATAGATCAATGGACCAGAATAGAGAGTCCAGAAATAAACCCATGCACCTATGGTCAGTTAATCTATGACAAAGGATACAAGAATATACAATGGAGAAAAAACTGTCTTTTCAATAAGTGGTGCTGGGAAAACTGGACAGCCACATCTAAAACAATAAACTTGGAACATTCTCTCACACCATATAAAAAAATAAAATCAAAATGGTTTAAAGACCTAAATGTAAGATGAGGAACCATAAAACTCTTAGAAGAGAACATAGGTGAAACACTCTTTGACATAAATCATAACAATACTTTCTTGGATCAGTTCCCCAAGGCAAAAGACACAAACAAAAAAAATAAACAAATGGGACCTAATTAAACTTAAAAGATTTTGCACAGCAAAAGAAACCATCAAGAGAACAAAAAGACAACCCACAGAATGGGAGGAAATATTTGCAAATGATGTGACAGATCAGGGTTTAATATCCAAAATGTATAAACAGTTCATACAACTTAATAACAACAACAAAAAAACCCCCCAAATAATCCAATCAAAAAATGGGCAGAAGACTTGAACAGACATTTTTCTAAGGAAGACATACAGATGGCTAAGAGTCACATGAAAGGATGCTCAATATTGCTAATTATTCGAGAAATGCAAATCAAAACCACAATGATGTATCACCTCACACCTGTCAGAATGGCTATCATCAAAGTTTTTAAAAAACAAAAAAGTCTTTAAATAACAAATGTTGGAGAGGATGTGCAGAAAAGGGAACCCTTGCACTCTGTTGGTGGGAATGGAAATTAATGCAGCTATTATGGAAAACAGTATGGACGGTCCTTAAAAAACTAAAAATAGAACTACCATATGATCTAGGAATCCCATTCCTGGTAATATATTCAGAAAAAAATTAAAATATTACTTTGAAAAGATACATACACCCCAATATTCATAGCAACATTATTTATAATAGCCAAGACTAGTAAGTAACCCAAGTGCCCATCAGCAGATAATTGGGTCAAGAAGATGTGAGATAGATAGACAGACAGACAGAACTAGAGAGTTACGCTTAGTGAAATAAGTCAGACAGAGAAAGACAAATACTATATGATATCACTTATATGTGGAACCTAAAACATAATACAAATGAATGTATATACAAAACAGAAACAGACTCATAGACATAAAAAACAAACTTGTGGTTACCAAAGGGAGATGGAAAAGGGGAGGGACAAATTAAGGGTATGGGATTAACAGTTACAAACTAATATATCAATATATAAAGTAAATAAGCAACAAGAATTTACTGTATAGCACAGGGAATTATACCCACTTTCTTACAACTATAATGGAATATAATCTGCAAAAATACTGAATCACTATGCCGAACATCTGAAACGAACACAAATTGTAAAGCAACTATACTTCAATTAAAAAAAAAAAAAACTACAGATGTGATTTGATTTGTAAACTTCAGCTGAGTCCACGTACAATTCCAAGAATCATTATGTGGTGTGTATTTTACAAAGATGGAAAATCTCACAGGTTCTTCTTCCAATACAACTTTTCTGAGAGGTTAGTCTGTTCCCTTTTCCTCCTTGACCAATAGAATGTGGAGGAAGGTTCCCTGTGTGACTTCTGAGATTTTCTTATAGAATGTGATATGACTCAGGATACACACCTTTGGATCCCCAAGAGGCTATGTAAGAATCCTGGCTACCTTGAAGCCACCATCCTAGAGAGACATGAGGTAGCATCACAAAGAGATAGAGAGAGATACCAAAGAAGCCCTATTTCTTCCAGACCCTGCTCAACTCTTCCTAGCTCAGGACTCAGACATTCAAATGAAGAAATCTTGGAAGACCCCAGTCCAAGCCACCAGCTGATAGTAACCTTATGAGAGTCCCCAAGCCAAAACCACTCAGTCAAGCTGCTCCCAAATTCCTGACTCACAGAAACTATGAAAGAAATTAATATTGTTATTTTATGCACCTAAGTTTTGGGGTGATTGGTTAGGCAGCAATGGTTAACTAATGCACAGCAGGAGAGATGTGTTCAAAAATCTTCTCAGGGGCTTCCCTGGTGGCGCAGTGGTTGAGAATCTGCCTGCCGATGCAGGGGACACGGGTTCGAGCCCTGGTCTGGGAGGATCCCACATGCCGCGGAGCAACTAAGCCCGTGCGCCACAACTACTGAGCCTGCGGGTCTGGAGCCTGTGCTCCGCAACGAGAGGCCACGATAGTGAGAGGCCCGCGCACCGCGATGAAGAGTAGCCCCCACTCGCCGCAACTGGAGAAAGCCCTCGCACAGAAACGAAGACCCAACACAGCCAGAAATAAATAAATAAATTAAAAAAAAAAAAATCGTCTCAGTTGCTATCCCTGCTTTACAGAGCTGAGAAACCAACAGTGTTTAATACAAGAAATTCCTTAGAAAACATAAAACTGATGAATCCATCCATTTCTGCTTTATTGTACACACATTTATCTTTGGTTTGAGTGCTGTTTTCACTTCTAATATGCATTTCACCTGTTCTTTTAATGAGACACCATCTTTGATAGTTCTGTAAAAACTGTTATAAAGATCTCAATTTATTGAATGATATGTCCAAATTCCTCCTTTAGAATGACATAAAAGAGAAAAGAGAACTAAAGCCCATTGGCATTTGCTCCGTTTGCTCCAGTTTCTGATTCTCTGGAGCCTGCATCTTCCAAGCAACTCCAGCTAAGGAGTTGCTTGGAAGATGAACTGGCTAAGGGTCTGAGAGAAACAATGGTGAACTGGCTAAGGGTCTGAGAGAAACAATGAAAGCTGAATCTGAGAGGTTCTACTTCATTTTTTTTTTTTAATAAATTTATTTATTTATCTATTTATTTATGGCCGCGTTGGGTCTCCGTTTCTGTGCGAGGGCTTTCTCTAGTTGCGGCAAGCGGGGGCCACTCTTCATCGCGGTGCGTGGGCCTCTCACTATCGCGGCCTCTCTTGTTGTGGAGCACAGGCTCCAGACGCGCAGGCTCAGTAGTTATGGCTCACGGGCCCAGTTGCTCCGCGGCATGTGGGATCTTCCCAGACCAGGGCTCGAACCCGTGTCCCCTGCATTAGCAGGCAGATTCCCAACCACTGCACCACCAGGGAAGCCCCAAGTTCTACCTCATTTTAATGCATAAATCATGCAAAGTTAATTCAAATGAATTTACTGGAGGTGTTCAGAAAAAAAGGCAATTTTAGGTGTTTCGAACTCTTTCTCACACTTCAGCATGTTAATACATTGAAAGAGTTCGGAAAAGATCATATGACACCAATGAGCCTTCCAAAAGAGCCCTTGCTCTGCTGTCTCACCACTCCCCTACTCTTCCTCTTCTTCCTCCTTAACCGAAACGTCTCTAGTCTGCATTTAACTCCTCAATCAATCATTTCAACATGTAACTTAACCTCCCTAAATCTTTTTACTCAGCTCTAAAATGAGGATAACAACAGTAGCCAGTTTTATTTGCTTAATTAGTTTGTTACTGGGCAAATACATAATTGATTATCTCTGTATCAACTCTCTGATATTGCAACATCCTATAATATTATAATTTTTTGGATTTAAATAAAGGACTTGAATTGATGAGGGATGGCTACTCTACTAGATAGGTTTGAAAAGGCCTGGGTTCCAGAGTTGTAATCTTTTGAGGAGAACTCCTGGTTTCCTGCCTGGTGGTTGCAGAAAGTTATCCCAACAGCATGAAAGTCAGCTGAATGGCCTTTTTCCTCAGGTTTCTTCCTAATCTAAGAACTCTCCTTGGCATTCAGAAGGATGCTTGTTTTTGTTCTGCTTCATGCATACGAGAGAATCAGGTTCATTTTTTTCAGGAACTTCAGAGAGGCTTTGCCTTCCGATGAAAGGCAGAGTGGTGTGGGGTCACTTAAGGCCAATACTTGTTTTCTTTCTGAGGGAATGAGATAATGCAGTCCAAGGGGAAAACAGGTGCAATATTTTTTTCAATAGGAAAATGACTAGAAGGCCAGAAAAGGAGGGGGAGTGCACTGTTAAATGAACTTTATATTGTTCAGGAAGGTACAGCTCCTATATAGAATTCTCTGATAACAGTGGATTTAAACTGTGTTTTTCTCTGCCTATTATGCTGAAAATAATATAACTGGCCAAAAAAGTTGGTGACACAGTTGAATGAATTTTATGGGCTAAAACACATAGGGAATTTGCAAGCAACAACTTTATGTAATATTTGATCAAGAAGCATGGTTCAAGGAACTTTGAAAAGGAGTTTCAGCCTTTTCTTTTCTGGCCAAGACTGTTTTCTTCTACCAGTTCCCATAATCATTAACTTGGATTTCTTCCATAGGCCGAGACTGCTAGGAAGAAGCTCTTCTCACCTTCAGTTCTTTGGCACCCTTGGGATGCATCCTTTAGAGTCTGAACTGCACTGCAGTGCCAGGCAAAGGGCATGTGTTTGGGATCTTAAGGCCTTGGTTTCACACTGGCTCTACCTTAGCAGTTGAGTGACAATGGAAAAAGCCACTTATTGTTTCAGAGCCTTGAGTTCCTAATTTCGTAAAAAGTCAGGAATAGTACTTGCCTCATAGGTATCCATGGAGGATCACAGGAGATAAAATGTGAAAATGCTTTATATACTTACTTTAATATTTAAACAAATGTTAATTATTGTATCGACTTTGATTCATAATTATTTGTCTTTTTTCTCATATTAAATTGAAAGATCCTTGAGGTAAAGATTTTGAGTTTCCCCTAGTTTCTGTCATAATACTTGGCATAAAGTAGGTGTTCAAAAAGTTTTTGAGGAAGGAATGTGCGAATACATGAGTGAATAATGAACCTGTTTGGGGCACTGTCTGTTATATATATGATGGGAGATTTCAGAGCATTATAAATTAAACTTTGGGCCTCTTTCACAATAATCATTGCTTAGAAGACTACTCTTTTAAAATCAATACATATGATAACCTCTAGTCAGCTCTGTGGCCCAGGCTCCCTGGTATAGATTTTTGACTGAGTACTATTCCTGCTGATAAATTACCCTGACCTTTGCTGATGTGCAAGTACAGATTTAAAAGTTTATGGAGGGGCTTCCCTGGTGGCGCAGTGGTTGGGAGTCTGCCTGCCGATGCAGGGGACACGGGTTAAAGCCCTGGTCTGGGAGGCTCCCACATGCCGCGGAGTGGCTAGGCCCGTGAGCCGCAGTTGCTGAGCCTGCGCGTCTGGAGCCTGTGCTCCGCAACAAGGGAGGCCGCGATGGTGAGGGGCCCGCGCACCGCGATGAAGAGTGGCCCCCGCTTGCCACAACTAGAGAAGGCCCTCGCACAGAAACGAAGACCCAGCAGCTAAAAATAAATAAATTAATTAATTAATTAAAAAAAAAAGTTTATGGAGTAAGTTTGAAAGAATTAGGATGCAAATGTCTGGGATAATTGGGAATTTGACAATTTCTTTTTCAGTGCTTCACTGTGAAGTATGGCCCGGGAAATCAATTCTTACCTTTTAGAGCAATGGTTCTCAAAGTCTGGTCCCTGCAAGAGCAGATTTAAATTTATATTATTATAGAGCTTTTAAATTCTATTTTTGGGGGCTTCCCTGGTGGTGCAGTGGTTGAGAATCTGCCTGCCAATGCAGGGGACACGGGTTTGAGCCCTGGTCTGGGAAGATCCCACATGCCGCGGAGCAACTAGGCCCATGAGCCACAATTACTGAGCCTACGCGTCTGGAGCCTGTGCTCCGCAACAAGAGAGACCGCGATAGTGAGAGGCCTGCGCACTGCGATGAAGAGTGGCCCCCGCTTGCCACAACTAGAGAAAGCCCTCGCACAGAAATGAAGACCTAACACAGCCATAAATAAATAAATAAAATTAAAAAAAATTCTATTTTTGTTTTTACTAGAAGCAGTAAGAAGCACAGATTTGCTTGTCTTTCCTTCCTCACTTCTTTCCTGTTGATCAATAAGGATTGGCTACTAGTGTTAACGCTGTTGTTTTCCTTACAACCAGAAAGAGCCAGACAGTATAACAATTCTTTTTTGTCACCTTCCCATGGTCAATGTGCACAAGTCTCCAGACCCTACACATTTGACCTTTCTGCTTCATTATAATGTGGGGGTGGCATCTTTATACTCTAGGCAATTTTGATGGTATGCACAATGGTAACTCATTAGATGGAGCCATCTGATACCTCTTTTGTAGTGGGTTTCTTCTGTAGATCTGTCTGTGGATAAGAGCTAAGGAGAAAACACAAACAAAAGTATACAAAGGGCATCCTATCCACTACTGTTCCAATTCCTCTAAGCCTTCTTAGCCTGGTACAATGGGGAAACCCACTTCCACAGGTTGAGGGAAGAGGCAAAAGGAAGCACTAAACAGATCCCAATTAATGATAATAATCATCAGTTAGCTTCCCATACCTAAATTAGTAATGAAAGGAAAAGAAAATGATTCAAGCTGAGTTAATTTCCTATTTCAAAAAAATATGGTTATAAAATACATAGTCCTAAGGGCATGCAGTTCTTAAGATCTGTGTTGTTCTAGATCAAGCAGCTTTACATGTTTTTTTTTCACCCTTAACTATTGGATAGTATTAGTCAGAAGAGAAGGTTATTTTACTGGAAGAGGGAAAATGATTAGATCTGGTCAGTGCAAATAGAATGTTATGCTATATTTAGTGAATTCAGGGGAACATGTACATTTTAGCAAGACACTGAGGAAAAGCAGATGCAATAAGGAAGAGATTACGTTCTTAACACCTGGGGGGCTAGTGGCAAAAGTTCAAATGGAGGTTATCTGCCATTCTTCTTTTCTTTTTATTGCTATACTTTATACCACACCTAGTGATACCTCAAATGCATGTTAGTAGACACCCCAGCTGTCTAGGGAAAACACTCCTGTGTTTCTCTTTTACTCTCATACTACACCCACACTTAATTTCTGACACTAGATTTGTGAATTTCCACAAATCAAGTGATTCTCCAACATCAGCTGGGTGTCCTACAATTTAAATCAATTCTGAGACTATCTACCTGTAGATAGTATCAGATCCCAGGTTAAGAGCTCAGGCCCACAAGACTAGCCCCCCATACTTCAGATGCCAATCACAAGTCCCAGGTTGTCACCTGTACTTCTGATGGACTGGCTATAAATCAGGGTTACCCTTCCTTGGGTTCAATAATTTGCTAGAATGGCTCACAGAACTCAGGGAAACACTTAGGTATGTTTGCCAGTTTATCATATAATGAAGGATATGATAAAGGGAACAGATGAAAAGATACAAAGTGTGAGGTTTGAAAAGGTCCCAAGTGCAGGAGCTTCTGTCCCCATAAGTTGGGGTGTGCCACCCTCCTGGCATGTGGATGTGTTTAACAACCTGGAAGCACTTTGAGCCCTGTACTATTGGGATTTTTATAGAGGCTTTATCACGTAGGCATGATTGATTATTAATTCCATTTCCAGCCTCTCTTTCCTCTCTGGAGAATTGAGGGTGGAGATGAAAGTTCCAAACTTCGAATCATGGCTTGGTCTTTCTGGTGACCAGACCCCATTCAGGAGCCCACCAAAAGTCATCTCATTAGAACAAAAGATATTCCTATCAACCAGGATATTCCAAGAAATTTAGGAGCCTGTTGTCAAAAGCTTCTATCACTCAGGAAATTACAAAGGTCTTAGGAGCTCTGTGCTAGAAACCAGGGTCAAAGACTAAATATTAGAACAAAATATTCTCTTAGCACATCTGTTTATAAGAGTTTTAGGAGATCTGTGTCAGGAATCAGAGGCAGACACACACACACACACACACACACACACTCACATATACATATATATTATTATTATTTCACATTAGCCCTAATCCAAGCTCTGGGCACACCTCTACTCAGAAAGCTAGTCATTGGGTTTAGGAATGTATATAACAGAAGCATGGTTATTCTGTGTGTGTACAGACTCTAGAAATTAGATGAAGTATTTTGGCTGGGAATTCTGGTGTCCTTGGTATCTGGAAAGTGTATCTAGAGGGCAAAGACTTGTGCCTTTTTGCCCCACATTATCTTTGACTGGTAGAAAAGGACATGATCAGATGAGGGCTAGAATGGGGCTCTCTAATGTATACGGGCCTTCCAGGACCCAGCCCCGCCCACCAGAGGCCCAGAACCTGGCCTCGCCCACCAGTGCACTGGCACTAGCCCCAGGACACAGTCTCACTCACCATTGGGTGGGTACAGCCTGAAGACAAGCTAGGTCCTGGCCCTGGCCACCAGCAGACAGACACCAATCTCCAGACCACTGCAGTCCCACAGCCTGCCAGGCCAGGACCCAACCCACCCACCAGCAGGCCAGAACCAGCCCTGGGACAAACTGGGACCCATCCCTGCCCACCAGTGGGCCAACACCAGCTTTGGGAAACCTTGAGCCCCTCAGCCAGCCACCCTGGGATACATCAGCTTTGGACACCATGGACCCCAAAGTTAGCTGTGTTGGGAACCAGCCTTGCCCACCAGTTGGACTAGCACCAACTCTGGGACCCCTACAGCCCTAGAGTCTGAGACTTCAGGACTTGAACCTGCCCACCAGCAGACCAGCACCAGCTCTGAGATATCTTGGGTCCCTCAGCCAGCTGCCCCAGGATGAGGACCCACAAACCAGCAGCCCAATACCAGCTTTGGGATACCCAGACCCTTCAGCCAGCCGTTGGGAACAGGCCCTGCCCACCAGCATGAGGACACTAGATACAGGATGCCTGGCCCCACAAGCTGCCACCCTGGGACCTGGCTCTACTCTCCAGTGAGCCAGAACTAGCCCTGGGACCCCCTGGGGCTCTACAGCCAGCAGCTTCATGACCTGGCCCCACCCACCAGTGGCTGACAGCCTTGGCACAAGTCAGGACCTGGCAACCAACTGGACTGAAGGCCAGCTACACCTACTGAAGGCCAGCTACACCTAATAGACCTCCCACAGTAGTCAACCTGCCACAATAGAAGGACCCATGAAACCTAAATGGGGGCACCCCTAGAGCATATAGCTCTGGTGACCAGAGGGGAGTGTGCTGCTAGGAAACACAGAATGTCTCCTACATAAGGCCACTTTTCCAAGACCAGGAAACATAACTAACCTATCAAATACATAGAAATAAAAACAGAGAATTAGGCAAAATGAGGCAACAGAGGAATATGGTCCAAATGAAGGAACAAGATAAAACCCCAGAAGAAGAACTAAGTAAAGTGGAGAAAAGCAATCTATCTGATAAAGAATTCAAGGTAATGATCACAAAGATGCTCAACGGACTAAGAATGGATGAACACAGTGAGAAGTTTAACAAAGAGTTAGAAAATATTAAGAACCAATAGTAGAAACAATAGTTCAGAGTAGAAGAACACAACAACTGAAATTAAAAATAGAGTAAAAGGAACTAACAGTAGATTAGATGATACAGAGGAACAGATCAGTGAACTGGAAGACAGAGTAGTGGAAATCATTCAAGCTGAACAGAAAAATGGAAAAAAATTAAATGAGGATGGTTTAAGAAACTTCTGAGACAATATCAAATGAACTAATTTTTGCATAATAAGGGTCCCCAGATGGAGAAGAGACAGAAAGGGGCAGAGGACATATTTGAAGACATAATAGTTGAAAACTTCTCTAATTTGGGAAAGGAAACAAACATCCAGGTCCCAGGAGTAGAGAGTCCCAAACAGGATCAACCCAAAGAGGACCACACCAAGACACATTGTAATCAAAATGGAAAAAATTAAAGATAAAGAGAGAATATTAAAAGCAGCAAGGGAAAAGCAACAAGTTACATACAAGGGAACCACCAGGAAGCCATCAGCTGACTTTTCAGCAGGAACGCTGCAGGCCAGAAGGGAGTAGCATGTTATATTTAAAGTGATGAAAGGGAAATACCTAAATTTGAAGGAGAGATCAAAAGTTTTACAGACAAGCAAAAGCTAACAGTTCAGCACCACAAAACCAGCTTTACAAGAAATGTTAATGGGACTTCTCTAAGCAGAAAGTCCACAAGAAATATGAAAATTACAAAAGGAAAAATCTCATTGGTAAAGGCAAATATATAGTGAAGGTAGAAGATCTACCACTTATAAAGCTAGTAAGAAAGTTAAAACACAAAAGTAGTAAAATCATCTATATCCACAATGAGTAGTTAAAAAATTCACAAAACAAAAGGATGTAAAATATGATGTCAAAAATGGTAAACGTGGATGGAGGGTAAAAATTCAGGGTTGTTAAAAGGTGTTTGAACTTAAAAGATCAGCAACTTAAAATAATCACATATATAAATAGATTGTTATATATAAACCTCATGGTAGCCACAAAACAAAAATATAGATACACACATACAAAAGAGAAAGAAATCCAACCCTAACACTAAATATCGTCATCAAGTCACAAAAGAAGAGAGCAAAATAAGGAACAAAAAAGAAACACAAAACAACCCCCAAACAATGAACAAAATGTCAATAAGCACATACCTATCAATAATTACTTTAAATGTAAATGGACTAAATTCTTCAATCAAAAGATGGGGAGCTGAATGGATAAAAAACCAAGACCCATATATATGCTGCCTGCAAGAGATTCATTTCAGATATAAAGACACACACAGACTGAAAGTGAGGGGATGGAAAAAGTTATTCCATGTAAATGGAAACAAAAAGGAAGCCAGGGTAACAATACTTGTATCAGACAAAATAGACTTTAAAACAAAGATTGTAAAAAAGAGACAAAGAAGGACATTACAAACCAACTCAGAGAAAGAAATCAGATTTATGGTTATCAGAGGCAAGGGGGAGGGGGAGGGGGAATTGGATGAAGGCAATCAAAAGGTAAAAACTTCCAGTTATAAGATAAACAAGTATTAGGAATGTAATGTACAACATGACAAATATAATTATCACTGCTATATCTTATATATGAAAGTTGTTAAGAGAATAAACCTAAAGAGTTCTCATCACACACACAAAATATTTTTTTCTATTTCTTTAATTTTGTATGTATATGATATGATAGATTTTCACTAAACTTATTTTGGTAATCATTTCATGATATGAGTCAAATAATTATGCTGTACACCTTAAATTTATACAGTGCTGTATGTCAATATATCTCAACAAAACTGGAAGAAAAAAATGTTTTAAAGATTGACAGTATTTTTAAAAAATGTTAATTCTTATAAAAAGCACAGACCAGTGTTTAGCAATTGTTAAAAAGAAAAGTATAGAGGCCTTAGGGGGCATGGGTGGTACCATTTGCTTTATGCAACCCCAGTAACAAAAGTCTTAGGAGACAAGATTGAACCTGCCTCAACTCTGCTTTCCTCATTTCTGGTTGCTTTGGTTATGAGGCCAGATGTCATATGCAGCACATTAGATAAAGCAAAATCACATGCAAGTAAGGTTAATATTAATCAGGAACAGAGCAGTTCATGATCAACCAATGCCATCTTGGGGAATGATTTGGGGAGTAGTTTGGAAGGGTTTTGAACCATAAATAAAGGATGATATTACCAGGAGGGTGCCAAGCTTGTGTGCTGTATGACTTCTGAGTGTTACAGACAACTGTGTCTCCCTCTGGCTTTGATGGAGCTATAGTGAATAAGCTAGATGGTCATGAATCCATATTCTATCACTTATGTTGCCTGTTTCTGTGAGCTTTTACATTATGCTCCTAAAACATTTTTTACATTCATTTCAACCTTTTTCACAGGGCCACCGCATGCCCTGTATATTTAAAAACCTGGGCTGGGAAGGAAAAGGTCACTTGTCCTAACTTACTTGGTGTCTGCAGAATGGGTTGGAAGATATTGTAGGTAAGGGGTTGAGGGAGGAGAAGAAATTTAAATAAGAGAGACCATAGCAGTAACAGTCTTGCTTCCATAACCACCATGGTTTGGGAATTCTAGCTACTGTCCTCTGCACTCAAAAATAGAAGGGACCAAAAGAGCAAGACACTAAGTAAGGGGAACTCATTCAGAGTGGGCAGCTTAGAAACTATGGATGCAGTTATCTAATTTTACCAACAGTGCATTTCGCATGGATGCATTAAAATGCTACATTTCTGTAAAGATAGATGATACTGTCACTATTCAGTCACTACAGTAGTCCTCCCTAATTTGCAAGGGATACATTCCAAGACTCCCAGTGGATGTCTGAAACCACAGATAGTACCAAGCCCTGTATATACTATGATTTTTTCTATACTTACATACCCATGATACAATTTAATTTATAAATTAAAGCACAGTAAGAGATTAACAATAATAATAAAATAGAAGAATGATAACAATATACAGTAATAAAAGTTATGTGAATGTGGTCTCTATCTCTCAAAATATCTTATTGTATTTAATTTATTGCCTTTTCCGTCTTAACTAAGCACTTATCATGCACTGTGGCCGTAACTTTTGCATGTTGACATGCAACAGTAAAACTAACATAAATTTATTTTTCCTTCTTCACAATTTCACAGATAGAAGATTTATTCTTACTGTAGACTTCAGCAACCTCACCATACAATAGTCTTTCTTTCCTTATTAAGTTGAGAACTTTCACCTTTTCACTTAAAGGAAACACTTTATGGCTTCTCTTTGGCATATCCAAATTACCAGCATCTCTACTCTAGTGCTTTAGGGCCATTATTAAGTAAAATAAGCATTACCTGAATACAAATGCTGCAATACTGTGACAGTCAATTTAATAACTGAGATGGCTACTAAGTGACTAACAGTCAGGATACACTGGACAAAGGGATGATTCATGTCCAGGGTGGGACAGAGGGGGACAGCATGAGATTTCATCACACTACTCAGAACGGTGGGCAATTTAAAAGTTAAGAATTGCTTATTACTGATTTGCATTTCCCTGATGATTAGTAACATTGAGCATCTTTTCATCTGTTGGCCATCTGCATTTCCTCTTTGGAAAAAATGTCTATTCAGTTCTGCCCATTTTTAGTCAGGTTATTTTTTTGATATTGAGTTGTATGAGCCATTTATATATGTTGGATATTAATCCCTTATTGGTCATATCATTGGCAAATATTTTCTCTCATTCAGTAGGTTGTCTTTTCATTTTGTTGATGGTTTCCTTTGCTGTGTAAAAGATTTTAAATTAATTAGGTCCCATTTGTTTATTTTATTTTTATTTCCTTTGCTTTAGGAGACAGATCCAAAAAAATATTGCTGTGATTTATGTCAAAGAGTGTTCTCCCTATGTTTTCCTCTAGGAGTTTTATAACATCTGGTCTTACATTTACGTCTTTAATCTATTTTGAGTTTATTTTTGTGTGTAGTGTTAGAGAATGTTCTAATTTCATCCTTTTACACATGGCTGTCCTGTTTTCCCAGCACGAGTTATCAAAGAGACAGTTTTTTCTCCATTGTCTATTCTTGCCTCCTTTGTTGTAGATTAATTGACCATAAGTGCATGGGTTTATTTCTGGGCTCTGTATTCTGTTCCATTGATTTATGTGTCTGTTTTTATGAATATACCATATTGTTTTGATTACTATAGCTCTGTAGTATAGTCTGAAGTAAGGGAGTATAGTTCCTCCAGCTCTGTTCTTCTTTCTCAAGATTGTTTTGGTTATTTGGGGTCTTTTGTGTTTCCATACAAATTTTAACCACAAAGAGGTATCACCTCCCACCTGTCAGAATGGCTATCATCAAAAAGAACACAAATAACAAATTGTTCGTGAGGATTTGGAAAAAAGGGAACTCTTGTACACTGTTGGTAGGAATGTAAATTGGGGCAGCCACTGTGGAAAACAGTATGCAGGTTTCTCAAAAAACTAAAAGTAGAATTACCATATGACCCAGCAATTCCACTCCTGGGTATACAACCAAAAAAAAAAAAAAAAAAAACACACAAATTGGAAAAGATACGTGCACCCCAATGATTATAGCAGCATTATTGATAATTACCAACATATGGAAGTAAACTAAATGTCCATAATCAGATGAATTGATAAAGAAGATGTGATATATATATATACACAATGGAATACTACTCAGCCATAAAAGTGAATGAAATTTTGCCATTTGCAGCACCATGGATGAACTTGGAGGGCATCATGCTAAGTAAAATAAGTCAGAGAAAGACAAATACTATACGATATCACATGTGGAGTCTAAAAAATACAACAAGCTAGTGAATAAAACAAAAAAGAAGCAGACTCACAGATATAGAGAACAAACTAGTGGTTATTGAGGAGAGAGGGAAGGGGGGAGGGGAAATATAGGGGTAAGAGATTAAGGGGTATAAATTATTGGGTATAAAATAAACTACAAGGATATATTGTACAACATGGGGAATATAGCCAATATTTTATAATAAGTATAAGTGCAATATAACCTTTAAAAATTGTGAATTACTACATTGTACACCTGTACTTATATAATATTGTACATCAACTATATTTCAATTAAAAAAAGAAATATTGGTATTGGTATTGAAAAAGTAAATGACTTAAATACTAGGTAACAAATTGTTTTGCAACTCAAATGGTTTCCAAGGCTTTGTTTTTGAGAAACTTGTAGGAAGATATAATTTAGTTACTAGCTTATAGATTAGTAAAATATTTCATGTATGAAACAGACTCACAGACATAGAAAATAAACTTATGGTTACCAAAGGGGAAAGGGAGGGGGGAGGGATAAATGAAGAGTGTGGGATTAATAGATACATGAGACAGATAAGCAATAAGAATTTACTGTATAGCACAGGGAACTGTTTCCAAAATCTTATAATAACCTATAATGGAAAATAATCTAAAATATATATATGAAGCTGAATCACTTTGCTGTACACCTGAAACTAACACAATATTGTAAATCAACTATACTTTGATTAAAAATATTTATATGATAAAAAAAGAATTGCTTATTTCTGGAATTTTCCATTTAATACTCTTGGGCCGAGATTGATTGCAGATAACTGAAAACGAGGAAAGTGAAACTGTGGATAAGGGGGGAAAATACCTCCTTCAGGATCAGAAATTACCTCCTTCAGGATCAGTCCTTATTCAATGGCATATAGGATACCAAAACACAATCTGAGCAAGCACAGGAAAGATAATAGCCCACTAGATGTTTCTAAAATGGTGATGACATTAAGTGTGTGTGCATGTGTGTGTGGAGAGAAGAAGGTCAGGGAGACACATTCTCAATTTTTATCAGAATGTAAGACACTAAGTAAGGAGGTCTCCCCTTTGTGGTTTATACAACCATAGTCTGAAAGGCTGAATAAAATGTAGTCTGTAACATTGGTGAAGGATTTGAGCCAGAGACCAGAGGCATCATTTCATGGAAGAACTTGATGTTAATTGAAGATGACAAAGTATGAAAAGCCTGAGAGACTAACGTCCTTTACTGGCTAAGAGATGGGCAATTTGCATTGTGTGAAAACACCATAAATAACTGCATGTCTGCTACCCAGCTGAATTAATTTGCATTTAAAGCCTGAGAGGTGGTCAAAACTGCCTCTGGGAAAACTGAATGTCAGTATTGAAACTTGCAGCATGTTCTGTACTTTGGGAAGTAGAATATCCTTAAGCATGAAGATCATTGAAGAAATCAGGTCTCCTTACCACTTACCCCAGAGAAAGTCAGTACTGTGAACTTGTGGTTCTTTCCGCTTATTAGCTCACTATGTACACATCAGGAAAAGTCTCACCAGCTCCTACCAACTCTTCCCAAATTTCAGCCCTTATCCCTCACTCCTACTCTGGTGTGGAATGGAGGAGACTTGGTGTCACCTCCTGTCTGCATTCCTGTGTCTCTGTCTGAAGGAAACAGGAGATGGAGTTGTTTGGAACCAGTTGTTTGGAAGCATAGGGGCCATGTGTTCCTTCAGATAGAGCCAGCTTGGATCCCACATCGCCTCTGAGATCCATTGCTCCCTTTCTTCCCCTTTCCCGTATATGGTTCATGTTCATGACGCTGACTAAGATGTGTCCCCTCAACGCTAATTCTGATGGATTGTGCTGCTTCTGACTTCCAGGATGGATCTCCTCTCTGCACCAGTCCAGACTGGTGGCTGATGCTGTAGAATCCTGTCTTGGTTTGATCAGGTATCTCCCACCAATAACTAAGGTTTGCCACACAAAAGAGATGGCTAGAAGCTAGCCACTCCACATCTGACTCCTGAATGTGGCCACTGCCACATTTTCCTGCCGTACCTCACCTGCCTGACTGACTATTCATGAAAGGGAAACTTACTTCCGGAATAAGGACTGAGCTTTCATTTTTGTCTTAAGCTGCATTTTCCAGGATCCAATTCCATTGTCAGTGACCAAATGACCTATTATGTCTAGAGCCGGAGTCATCCAAGGTGTGACATTTGTAGAAAAGTCATACTATTTCCTCAAATTTTAGGGTCTGCCTGGCTCCCCATCCCAGTCTCACCTACTGTACTGAAGCATGGGTACTCACACCTACCTGTGCTTTCTGTCCTTATTTTATAATTCTAGTTGTTCTCCCCTCCAGGCCTTGGTGTTAAGATTATTCTGACTGCTATTTTAGTTTCCTGGGCCATCTGTCTCCTTTGTAACTTTTTTAGTGACCCCTTTCATGCAGTGTTCTCTATCTGCTGTATAGTTAGAATTTCCTCATGTTTTTGTGTTTCCTGAACTTCTGGCTTGAGGCTTACCTTTCTTAATCAATATTTCATGGTGTGACTTGCATGATAGTACCTCCTTTACACACTGTTCCTTTATATTCATGCTGATTCCCTGAACCCCAATCCCTGCTTCACTTTCTATTCTTAAATTGAAAACACATCTTTCCTTATACTGGTTGATCTCCTGGCTCTGACCACATCTAGATTCTTGAAACCACTTTTGTTCTATCTTAGCTATCCGGGACTACTGTAATATATCCCTAGTACAGATGATAATCATTCTGATTATCTGTAAATAAAGAATGAAGGAGGGCTAAAAACAGGACAGAAGAAACTCACAAAGCATCCATCTACTAGAAGTAGCGCTAAGTTTCATGGAACCAGGAAAGTGATGAGGCAATATTTTTCTCTTATTGTGGCCACATAGTCCATCATTTCCACTTCACTCCATATGTCTGCAACATTCTTGTTTTTTCTGGACTAGCTTTTTCTACTAAGCCTGTTAGTTTTGCCCTTCATAACTTTGGTCTGCCATAGATTGGCCTATGGATTGGTTCCCCAGATGAAGTGTCCCACCCCTGATCCAAGCAGAGATGGCCCAGGAGAGGGCTCCTGTGGCAATTCATGGTCACCCAAGTCCATCACTTCAGCAGAGGTCACAAGTACGGATAACTTCCAAAGAAAAAGGCAGAGACTCAGCATATTCCCCAAGCATGCCTAATACAATTAACTCTAAAAATTGGGGTAAAAATTGGTCGATTCGCTGGCCATGCATGAATAGGTCAATAATATTTAAAAAAGCAAACTAAGTACTGCAAAGTGACAGAGGTAGTGTTAAATATTCAGAGACAAGTGATTGAACTTAATCAGGTGTGAAAGGTTGGCAAAGAAATATATGCTAAAGGGAGGGAAGACATTAATGAAACTTAAAGAGAGTGGAAAATGTGGATAAACTTGATTTGATGACTCAATTAATACTAAACATATCCTGCAGGAATATATAAAGGCAAGTAAGGCATTTTGAGTTTGTTTTGCAAAAATATTTCTAACTACTGAAAAGTATGCCCAGGGTTCTGTACTCTTCTACAAAAATGTCATTAAGAAACTAATTAGAGAATTATAATTATCATCGATTGAGACTCCTTTATTGAAAAAAGCAGAAAAGCATATTGGATATGATTATGTAGAAAAGATTAATAGAACTAGATATGGGCAAGCAGATCAGGAGAAGGGCAGCCAGTAATAAGACATTGATTCTCATAACCTCTTGTGTCCTCCATGGACCTGAGCACAACTACCTATGGGGGAGTGAATCCATTTCATTTCCTGAACACTATCTTTAAGAAGCTGGGAGCTTCTCTAGGGTGCTGTCAGTGATACTTGGTGGGCAGCCATGGCACAGGGCAAGTGAGGGATGCCAGGCAGAACTGATGTCTGCTACCTGACAGGCAGATCAGGAAGGTAGCAACATATGGGACTCTTAAGTATTCACACAGGAAGCAGTCAGAGCAGAGATGCCAGACTGAGTTTAGAATCCCAGCCCTAACATTTACTAAGGCCGAATTAGGCATGTTGCTTCATCTCTAATTTTGTTTCCTCAGCAATAAAATGTGGGATAGTAATTCTACTTCATAGGATAGGTGTTCATAAGATATATATAAGGTGCCTAGCACTGTGACTGACAGGATGGAATTACAATAAATGGTACTTATTATTATTACTCAAAATGAATGAAAGAAACGGGTAGAAAATGTGATCTGGGGTGGAACATGGCATACTGTTAGGCATACGAAAGTGATTCTCTCTCTTCCTGGTATATGTTGATAAAGCTTGGTAGGTATACACTTCTTTACATAACATGAGTCAAAGAACTACAAGTACTTGGAGCTAGTTGACTGTAACAAAAAGAGAACTAGGTCATTTGGAGAGACATCAACAGTTTTGCAGGTAGCAAAATATAGTTGCAATTTTCTGTATGTTTCTTAAGTGAGCTTAAAGCTCACATTCTTAGTCACTGTTTAAAGGGTCTCAGAGACCCTTTTGAACCCCTTTTTCCCTTTCAACATGAAAGTAGGGATCACTGATTTTGCCTCTTCTTCCACAAGTCATTTAGATTCTTCAGAATCAAAGCTCAAGGGTACGTTTTAAGCATCTCATAAGCAGACTCTATTGCAACTTTCCCTGGGCCGGCCTCTCTCTCCATCATTTTCCCTCTACCTTGAATTCAAAATGCTAATGCCAATTAAATTATATTTTAGGGACTTCCTTGGTGGTGCAGTGGTTAAGAATCCACCTGCCAATGCAGGGGACATGGGTTCGAGCCCTGGTCAAGGGAGATCCCACATGCCATGGAGCAACTAAGCCCACGTGCCACAACTACTGAGCCCGTGTGCCACAATTACTGAAACCCATGCGCCTAGAGCCCATGCTCCGCAACAAGAGAAGCCACCGCAACGAGAAGCCCACACACTGTAACAAAGACACAACACAGCCAAAAATAAATAAATTAATTTAAAAAAATTATATTTTAATTATTTCACTCAAATTTCTGTACTGAGATTATGTTGCTATTGGTATCAGATTTCAGTTTCTCTTAAAGAATCAAAATGCCTGAGCTTTTGGGAGTCTTTTTTTTTTTAATACATTTATTTATTTAATTTTTGGCTGCATTGGGTCTTCATTGCTACACATGGGCTTTCTCTAGTTGCGGTGAGCGGGGCCTACACCTCGTTGTGGTGCATGGGTTTCTCAGGGCTTCTCATTGCAGTGGCTTCTCTTGTTGTGGAGCACGGGCTCTAGGCACACAGGCTTCAGTAGTTGTGGCACATGGGCTCAGTAGTTGTGGCTCGCAGGCTCTAGAGTGCAAGCTCAGTAGTTGTGGTGCATAGGCTTAGTTGCTCTGCAGCGTGTGGGATCTTCCTGGACCAGGGCTCAACCAGTGTCCCCTGCACTGGCAGGCAGATTCTTAACCACTGCGCCACCAGGGAAGTCCCTGGGAGTATTTCTATCTCGATGAAATTATAAGCAAAATCACTGACATGTAAATTGTAGACACCATGACAGTTTACCTTCCCTTCTAAAGTAATTAAATATGTACTACCTACGAATGATATTATCCCACATTACTATAATACCATTATCACACTCAAGGAATATGACATTGTTAAATCACATTTTCAAATATGCAGCCCATATTCAAGTTTTTACTTGTTCCCAAAATATTCTTTATAGTTGTTTTTTTGTTTATGTCCTGATGCAGTTAAAGATCACTCATTGCCTTTGGTTGTCAATGGCATGGGTACTTTTAAAAACTCATAGGGTGATTCTGAAAACCTTTTCTCTTCCCTTCCTGTTAAAACCAGAGAGGTAGGAACCTACTCTACTCACTCACAAATGTGGTCTTAGAATTTTATAAATTCCATAAATATATGACAAGAAATAGCTTACGCTAAATTTTCTTAAAATTAGGAATGCTTCTAAAGGGATTGCATTATTGTGAGAGCTTCAAGGCCCAAGAATCCTTCAGGGAGAAGATTTCTGAATCAATAGGTCCCTAAGAGACATTCCAGCTAGGATGGGTTAGAAAAGGGTAAGTAGATATCTGACATCAGAGGGGCTGATCTTCTCTTGAGAGTTGATTTTTTTTTTTTTTTGCTAGGAACCAGAATTGCTTAGAATTTAACACGAGGTTATACAATTGCCAAGTAGACCACTAAGGTAAACTAGTATTTTCAGACAAAGATGATGGCCTGACCAATGAACAGAACCACAACTCATTAGTATTATCAGCGAAGTTGTAATTATAAAATGATAAATGCTAATATTAATATAAAATTAATTATTAATAATTGGTTATAGTACCCCTGTTTCTATTACTTTGAAATATCTTTTTTAGTCTTTTAAATAATATTATCATTGTTTCCAATCTTCTCATCACTATAGGTTGTAATGGGAAATTTTTCTTTATGCCTCTTTTACGGGCTATGGAAGACACTGGAAAACCCAACATTGCTTCAGGGTTTAATAAATATTCAAAATAATTGCAAATGAGATTAACACTAGACAGTAGAAAAGTAACATGAAGCTATTATTCAAATGTTTTATTAATTAAGAATTAGTTGATTGACAAATTGCTTCTAAAATTATCCACTTTCAAGAACAGCTCCAGGAGTTGTCACTTTCTCTGCAGTATCCTCTGATGTAGTGTTAAGTTTATGTAAAAAGCAGAAACATCACCACATTTTGCTTTTTTATCTTGACATGGCCCTCCCTCTAGAATTATTTTTTTCTTTTTGCATTATAGGTTTTATCTCGGTTGCTTTCACTTCCAGTGTAGCCTTCCTAGAATGAATAGAAGGATAAGGCAATGCTGATTGATTTGGTTTGCTACTGACAGTGAGCTTTGAGCTTTTTGATTGTTAGAGTGATATTTTCCTGAAATTGACAATACTGTCCCTGTTCCCTTCCTTCCACCTACAGCGTACAGAGACTATAGAAGAAACAAAAGACAGGGACATGTCATCCCCTTGTCTGAGTTTAGGTAGTTTCAGCTTAACTTGAGAACACATCAGAAAATTATGACTATGTGGCCCAGTCTTACAAGGTGAAATTGTGATTTCTTTCTGTGATATTGTTCACTACCTGCCTCTCATTTTCTACATTCTCCTTGCGCCTCCTCCTTTAGTATTGCCAAGAAATTTCAAATAATTTTTCTGGGCAATACACAGTGGTGAAAAGGTATGAAAAAACCACAGGACAAGTTTTCCTGGGAGTGGGGATGTTTTTGATTTTAGTTGAAGATTTTGAGGAAAAGTTAAGAAATTCAAATAGTGATATTATTGAAAGTATTATATAATATTACAACAATTGAATATATGCTAATACAGTGCAAAATTCACATTTCTTTTAAAGAAAAGAAAAAGATTTTATAGATACTTTTTTTGCTTAAGATAGAACTATACTTTGCCACTGGGGTTCTATGATAGTAAAAACTTGCAAATCAAAGTCATATGAGCTCTAAGTCCAAATCTAGATAAAAGCCAACTTGGAAACTACCAAGGAATTTTTTTGATTAACATGGCTAAGTTTTAGCCATATATAATAAATCTCGTTCCAAATTCCTATGTCATAGTTTGGATTCCCCAGCAAATAAATTCTGAGATGGAATGGCTTTGTTTTGCCATATCTCAGCTCCAGCCAGACTTTTGCATTTCAGGTCCCTGCAGCCAGGAAACTGAGTGCAAATAAGGCTGCACCTCCCCAGACTGTTTATGACACAGGTTCTCAGAGAAGGGTTGTGAATGGGAGGAAATGATTGATACCTTCAACCCAGGTAGCCTTCTGAAATTAGCATAGAGCTTCCCAAAGTAACTGCTTTGGAGAAGCAAACATTCATTCAGATACGAAAATTCTAACATGCTTGTTAAAATTCAGTTTTTACAACTTATATCTCCTTTTATCTCTCTGGAATGGCAGTGGAGTTGGAGTGATACATTTTTATGAAGGCAAGGAGAATTTCCTTTCCAGTTTGAACCCCCAAATAGCTTTCCAGTTGCTCAACACTTGTAAGGGCATGTCCCAGTTATGCTATGATGATTTTTCTTTTTAGTATATTTGGAAGACAGTGAGTTGTGCCTCATTATACACTGAGGGTATGAAATATTCTTTTCCATCATGGATGTCCAAATAGCATCCAAAGAGACTCATAAGTCAACACAGACTATTCAGTCTAATGTTCTAGATTCTAGAATATCATAACAGAGTAAAATATTTCCTTCTTCTCACCATTATAGAACAATCAAAATGAAGAAGTATAAGATGCACCTGAATGCACAAATGAGTCATGTTTAGCTTAATGTGAACCTCTGCCCTGGCCTAACCCCATCTCAGCTGTTTTTGCTGAGTGCTCAGCTAGCTGTGAGTTATGCCATGTGTTTTTTGGAAACAGAGACAGAACATCTTTGTGCATCATGTTTTTCTGCTCTTGGACTGAGACTGAAAGTCTCTACGCTTTCACAATTCTCTGGGCAACACTCCCACGTGTCCTTGAATAATGCTTGTACAGAGTAACACATCCCATTGTTTGCTCTGATTTTTCAGCCCATCACTGTATTCTCTCCTGCAGGATGAGGCCTTGTCAGTTTCATTAGTTTCAGTCTGTATCCCAGGATCAGGCTCAGTTTCAATTCTTTCCTTATTTTCAGACAAATTCCCTTGGACACCTCAAGTGATGCTCCCATTGTTCTCATTTCCAAAGAGGGCTCCATGACCCACTCTTTTCATTTTGGGCTGCTTCATTTGATTTTCTATCCTCCAGGAATGGAACTTGAATTGCCGTCATTCTTTTGTGGATTGTTTCCTATTTGTCAGCCACTATTGAGGCCACTATTCTATCTACTTCTGCTCCTCACCCTGCATGTTTTGTCTGGCCTCCATTTCACTTTTAGGCTGTTGTAAGGCACCAGCTATGGCATTATATGTTTACTTAACTGTGGAAGCTAACATTGTGATTAAATGAAAAGTTAACTTATCCCTTAATTACTCAACAGTTATTAGAATTTGGAGGAGGATCTCTTTGGAGCATGATCACAGTGTAAAACTATATTGTGTTACTTTGTTTCAGGTCTTGATTTACATCAAGACCCTTAGTAAAAAGGCCACAATATCCTCTCATCATCTCTCATTCTACCAGTATTGGAGTGTGAACTTGGCTTGGGAAACTTTCAATCTCAAATGCTTAACAACCCAGATCCAAAGTAAGATAACATGATAACTATTTACTGAGAATTCTGGAAATGTCTGATTTTGGGTATCATCCTTTTCCTTCCCTCTCCACTGAGGCAGGAAAAAAAATATCAGAATAATCTTTAAATCCATGAAAGAGGTAGTATGTTCATTAGAAAAATGTAAAAATGACATCCTCATAATAATAGAAATAAAAACTATAATTACCAACATTAACACATCCATTAATGAATATCATTCCTGCTACCACCACTGGTACCATTTAATGAACCCCTACTCTATAGGTGCTTTAAACTCATTCCCTTATCAAGCCCTGTAAGGGAGGCATTATTATACTCATTATACGTTGGAAATGAAGTCAAGGCTTGGAGAGATTAAATAACTTGTCTATGATCACATAACTTGTAAGTGACTGAACCAAAATATGAATGTAGATCTGTCTGGTTTTAAAAATCTATGTTGTAGCCACTATACCAAGATGACTCTCATTAGCTATCAACTTGTCCAAAGATTGCATCTGCCAGGCTTTATATGCACAAGTAAAATGAAATGGAACAAATTTTCTGGTAAATTGGAAAGCTGATTTCAACCTAGATCCTGATTTCCCTTATTAGTTTTATTTTTCCTTTTCTGCTTGTGCAGATGTTGGCAATGTCTCTGCATATAACCAGCCAAATTGACCAGCAAGCCCCTTCAGTGGACTGCATGCGTCACTCGGGCCAGCCGTTACTGCTAGAGTGGTTCTCCGTAGCCAAGTAGCTCTGAGAATTATGAGCTGCCACAGAAAACTGGGAGAACCATTCCAATCTGACTGAGATCTACTCACCTTTTGCTTTTCAGACCTGCTCCTCATCCTAGTGTGTTTTTTTAGAGTCAAATTCTAAAGATAAAGAAATTTTATGCTTAGCTTACTCTTTTCAAACTGTAATAGCAATTGTTGACTCACTGTATTGACTCACCTGGCCTAGCCTCTGGGATGAGGCCAAATTTAGAAAGTGACCTTGGCAGTAGACCTAGATTACCCTGAGCCTTTCCATGTGTAGAACGACATTCACCTTTTTTTATCCAGGGTTCCTGATTTCTGAGGTTTCTTTCCAAGAAGCAAGTAGATGAGTAGACCAAGTTAAGGCCGTGTAGATAGCAAAGATGTTGCTTATTACCTAAAACCAATTTAATCAGCAGAAGAAGTAATAAAAGGTCCCTATCTTTCTCTTTTTGAAAATGCAGGTTCCAATGTTGTATTCTTCCTCTCATTGTATCCTTCTTATTCTACATTGCCAACTCCTCCCCAGACTCTTCTCTGGATTTTCCTCCAGGAGGAGCTCATTAGGAATTACTCTGTGCTACATTTCATGTAATTTTTCTCTTTTTAATCTATTGCCATAAGGTGAAGTTTCAATTATCAGGGCAACTGTGAGTGGAATGAGTATGGTGATGTTTAATCTGAGCTCTTAGCTTATTTGGTCTTATTTCTGCTATGTTATTAGCTTTTTTCACTCTTATGGTTAAAAGAATGCAAATCATTCCACTACCCTGCGTTTTTCTATTCTTGTTTGCCTCTATTTCTTCTCAAGATCTAGTGTGAATGCACTCTGTCAAATTTAAAAATTTAATTCCTTTTCTTTCCATTAGCACACTCTGATTCCTTTGTCTTCATTCTATGTTAGATTCTCCCTTGGATCAATATTTTCCACTCAAGAGAAACTGGTTTCAAAGCTCAGTTTCTCAGTTCAGAAAAGAAGTTTAATTATCATTGACAAGCTCTTTCCTCTATGCAACATCTGTTATGTAACTGGAGGAGATTCAGCCCATGAATTTAGACTGATCAAAATGGATGGCTTATCTATGTAATCTCTTCTTGTTTTCAGAAATTATGGAACACCAAAATGTTTCTGGGTAGCTGGGTGGAAAGAATACCTAAAATCTCTGCTTAATGATGGGGAGAGTGTTTTAGTTCTCTATTAGCTACCATAATTTAGAAACCAGCCAGTGAAAATTAAGGTGTAGCTGGATGAATCAGAACTAAATCTGAATTCATTAATAGGTGTAGAGAAAGGACACTGTTGATAAGTTTAACTTCTGAGAAAAATAATTAGGCAAAAAAATTATATGTGGCATGTGATGGATCTCAGAGACCTATTTAGAATCATAGAATCAAGGAGCACTATGGCCAGAAAACTGCTTCGAGAGCATCTATTTCAACTCTTTATTTTGATGATTAGAAAACTGAAGTTTAGAAAGGTGAAATGAGTTTTCCAAGACTGTCTAACTACTTAGTGTCAGAGCTGAGACTGGTGTTTCCTGGGTATATATGCAATTATTACAAAAATTACAAAGGACTGGATCATAAATATGCTTCCATTTGAAGCTACCCTGATGTTTACTTCAGTTCAATTTAATCAAGTCCATTTAAATACTACTCTCATGGCTTTCAAAGATTTTGGAAATTTCCAAGCAAATTGAAGTCCCTGGAGCTAAATAGCCAAAACTGCAGACAGTCTAGACTAAGATCTTTTCCATAGAACTTGATATCCTAGAAGGCAAAAATAACTCTCTTTGGTCTTCACTGTTAGATAATAGGCCTAGAATACAGAATATTTTATGGATTCATGGAAATATGTATTAGGTTGGTCTCCCCCAAAAGCAGATTCTGAGACAAGGATTTGAGTGAAAATAGCTTCTTTGAGAGATGATCACAGGAAGCACTAGTTGGGCAATGGAGATGTGAGCCAAGAAAGTGTATCTTATCACTGCAGGCAAGTGGGGCTCAATGCCTGATGCACACCTCTGAGATGCTGTGTAGAATATTCCTCAGAGTTGTTCTGGGGTAAGGAAGCTAGAATATTTATTCACCAACTACCAACTCCCATATGTCATTGATTGAGAGTTTCTCCATTCATTGAGAGTAGACATTTTGGATCTGCCCTGGGAAAGAGCTGCACTACAGTTCCTATGGCCATAGAAAGCTCTCAATAACAGAATTGTGAATAATTGCAGTAAGAAACCGTTGGCATGCATTGGAATGATGAATGTTGAGGGAATATGGATGGGATATGAAAATTGTTTGCTATAAAGGGGGAATGAACAGAGGAGGGAATGGGGGATGAAGCAGATAAGCTAAAATGGATCAGCCAAATGCAGATTGAATCTCATGATATTTCCCTCAAGTTATGAGTCTGTGCTTAATGGGTTTTAGTGTACAGAACTAGCTTATTTTACAGATTGAGATTTTGTGGATTTCTATGGAATTTTTTGAGGGTGTCCTCCAAACATTCATAGCAAACTTTTGGTAAGAACCTGATGCAGAGCTTCTTCCTTTTTTTTTTTTTTTTTAGTTCCTTTTTATTGCTGAATAATATTCCACAACTTGTTTATCCATTCACATATTGATGAATACTTGAATTGTTTCTAGTTTGGAGACTATTATAAAGCTGCTATGAGTATTAACGTAAAAGTCTCTTTGTGTGTTTATGTTTTCTTTCTCTTAGGTAAATAACTAGGAGCTTCTTGTTTTAGAAACATCTCAGGTTTAGGTAGTGAAGGGTCATGAGAGGTGTGGTTGGGAGCAGAGAGAGGAATATCTAGAGAGTGACAACTGAAGATTGCTGAGTATCTTAGTAATGTCAGATTATACACACTTGAGTTAAGATTAAAAATAAAATGTTAAAAGCCTGTAAAACTGAATAAAAATTAATATTTTGAGAAATAATTTGGCATGGTTAATATCTCAAAATCTTATTTTTGCTATCAATATGAGGATTTGAAGGAATCAAGAATTCAGAGAGATAGGTCGAGAAATGGTGGCTACATAAATCTAAACATTCCAATACATTCTGTAAAAGCTCTGCATCAACAAAGGTAAAATGTGAACCCACAGAAATTCCATTCTTCAGAAGACTATAAGTCAGAGTAAAATACACAATTCAATTTACCTGTAAGTAGAAAAATAAAAACCAATTTCCATTTTTAGTTTTTAGAGAAACCTCCAGACTGTTTTCCACAGTGGCTGCACCAATTTACATTCCCGCCAACAGTGTACAAGTGTTCTGGTCTCTTCACATCCTTGCCAACATTTGTTATTTGTGTTTTTTTGGATGATAGCATATGACCCAGCAATTTCACTCCTGGGTATATATCCAAAAAAAGAAAAAACACTAATTCAAAAAGATATATTCACCCCAATGTTCATAGCAGCATTATTTACAATTGCCAAGGTATGGAAGCAACCTAAGTATCCATCAACAGATAAATGGTAAAGAAGATGTGGTATATACAGTGAAATACTACTCAGCCATAAAAAATGAAATTTTGCCATTTGCAGCAACATGGATGGACTTGGAGGGAATTATGCTAAGTGAAATAAGTTGGACAGAGGAAAAAAATACTGTATGATATCACTTATATGTGGAATCTAAAAAATACAACAAACTAGTGAATAAAACAGAAAAGAAGCAGAGTCACAGATATAGAGAAGAAACTAGTCGTCACCAGTTGGGGGGGAGGGGCAATATAGGGGTAGAAGATAAAAAAGGGTTACTATAGGATTATTAAAAATCATGTGTGTGAAATTTTTGAAAATTGTAAAGCATTATAGAATGTAAAGAATCTTTCAGTCAGTAAACAAACAAACAAACAACTAATTTCTAGTGGAGCTATTTGTCAACTCCCCAACCAAGATTTCCAGCAAGCAAAGTATGGAAAAACTCTGTGGAAGAGGGAATAGGGCAAGGGAAAAGAGCTCTTTGGAAGTTGTGTAATAAGAGGAAAAAGAAACAAGATGAGAAAATTTAGAATTTTGTAAGATAAATACAAATATAAAATATCATAGGACATCTTTCTCCACTTCGCACCCACACTAAAAAACCATTTGCTTTGCTACACTGACAGAAGAGGGTGATGTAGAACTAGAAATCTTGTAAATCTCCCAAATTTTCATCCCTAGTTACTAAATGCAGAGATGCAAGCAGTCTTCATTTATGCTAAGAAGAAAACAGAGAATTAAAATCAAACATTTCACCTGATAACAATTGTCTCTAAAAGCCAACCACAAACAAGAAAACTGCCATATAACTCTGTAAAATAAATCTTCTCAAATAAATATTTGGCAATATGAAAAAATTATCTTGAATCACTTTTCTAAGAGCAGAAATAGAAAGAAGGAAGGAATAAATAAAATGTGTACTAATTTCTTCCATTCAGGAAAGAAATATAAGAAAAACACTAAATTACAAGTTGCTCAATGATGAATAAATTAAAGAAAACAATAAATGTCGATGAAGAGGACAATAATCAAAACAATTAAAATGAGATAAAAAAAGAAATAAAAAGTGCCAGGAAGAAAGTAATTATAATGGAAAACAGAGAATATCCAATACATGAATAATTAAAGTCCCCAAAGGAGAAAAACAAAACAATGGAACAGAACTAATATTTAGAATAATAATCTAAGGTAATTTTCCGGAAACAAAAGAAAACTTTGAAATCTATGCATTGAAAGGGCTCACTGAGTACCTAAGAAAATTGACATAGCATGATCAAATCTAAGGCCTATCCTACTAAGACTCTTGGACTTTCAAGTCCAAATACTTCCCAGTGTTTTCAGTCAAAAAGATCTAATGAGTTATAAGGGCAAGAGACTTAGACAAAAACAATGATTAAGGAGCATTTTCAAAAAACTCAAGAATTATGATCTAAGGATTTTATATCTTGCCAAGATGTCCTTCAAATATCAAGACTACAAAACCTCTTTTTTAAACATGTAAGAACTCAAGAGGTTATGAGAAAATGCTGAGAAAATACACAGCAAATACTATATACATAGAATTTATAACATGAAATTAAAAGGACAGAATTGAGACCAAATATATCAGCCATATCAATAAATATGAATGGGCTAAATTCAATTATTAAAAGAAAAATTAATTACAATTTGACTCACAAAGCAAGGTCCAACTATATACTTTATAAAAGAGGCAGATCTAAACCAGTGATTCAGAAATGCTGAAAATACAGGGATGAGCAAAGCAGGAGAAAGGAAACAATGAAAAAGCAGCAGTTAAAATACTGATATCCTGCCAAAAATGCATGACCTCAATGTAATCACAAGGAAACATCAAACAAACTCAAATTGAGAAAGATTTTTATGAAATAATTGTTCTTTATTTTTCAAAATTTTCAAAATACGTCAGGGGAATGGAAAGCAAAGACAGACCGGAATTGTCCAGACTAAAGTAGACTAAGGAGACTTGATAACTAAATGGAATGTGTGATCCTGAATTGAACCCTGTTATCTGTCTCTGTCTCTGTCTCTCTCTCTATATATATAGCTTACATAGGTCATTATTGTAGTAATTGGCAAAATATTGATAAAACAAAAATTAAATAGTATTATATCATCACTAATTTCCTAATATTGATATGTTAGTGTGATTACATAAATGAATGTGCTTACTCTTAGGAAATGCACATTGACATATTTAGGGTTAAAAAGGCATTGTATCTGCAGCTTACGGCCAAATGGCTCTGCAAAATTACAATAGTATGTGTCTGTGTGTGTAGGTAAGATGTCCAGGGGTTCTTTGTCCTATTGTTACAACGTTCTGTAAGTCTGAAATTATTCAAAACTTTAAAATTACAAAAAAAATATTTTCAGGGGAGAGATACAGATTAAGTTAGGCATCTGTATCCACTAGAAGAATTTGAGTGTATTTTCTGCAGGCTTTGCTGGGTCATAAACTTTATTGTTTCTGGAGGAATACTATTTCAAGGACTTGCTCTGCTCTGGTTATTGGGATGTGACTGGCTGCAAGTACCACCAAGTTAAAGTAGTGTTATTCTTAGAGAGAAAATGCACCTTCAAATTTCATCTAAGTGACTTTGCCTTTCCTGGAACGAATCTTGGATAAAGTGAAATTGGGAGTAAAATTTCAGAGGGCAAGGGCTTCTTTGGACATAGATGTTTTGAAGGGTTTTCTGAGAGACGGATATTTTGATTCCCATATGCTAAATAAAAGCTTCCCAAAAAGAAAAAAGAAAAACAAACAAACAAACAAAACTGAGCCATCCTGCGGTTTTCAAATAAAAACGGACATTTCTACTGCATCATAGAACTCAACCTTAATGGTAAATTAAACAAAAGCAGAGATAATAGCCCTTGGAAGTAATAGTTTGTAAAGCAATGGTTCTCATGCAGCTTGCTCACTTTGTTAGCTAAGGATGCTTTTTTTTCCCATTGATTTTGGAAAGAATCAAAGCATTATATGATAGATGCAAATATGTTTATAAGCTTCTAGATCCAACATGAGATTAAGTTCAAACTGTTTAAACAGAACTAATTCACTCATTTAATTGTGGGGGGAAAAAAGAATGTAAAAAATGTAGACATCTCATTTTATGGCCTTTTGTTTTATTTTTCTTGAGCCTATAATTATCATCACATTTAAAATATTTAGTACTTTTTAAATATTTTTGGAAAGATTTAAAGATACAGAATAGTACAGAAGCCAACTTAACAGTTAGTTAGATTGTCATTATTCTACCACCCAAACCAATTAATATTAAACTTTCATTTTTGCTTCAGAGGTGTTCCTAATAAATGAAACAATATTAAAAATTTGATTGCATTTATTCTTTTGTAATCCCATTTCCCACACTTCTCTCACAAATACTATACTGAATTTTGTATGTATTTTTCAAGTTCATGTTTACTACATATGTTTATCCATGAATAATATATATTTTTGATAGCCTCATCCACCAGAGGGCAGACAGCAGAAGCAAGAAGAACTACAATCCTTCAGCCTGTGGAACAAAAACCACATTCACAGGAAGATAGACAAGATGAAAATGCAGAGGGCTATGTACCAGATGAAGGAACAAGATAAAACTCCAGAAAAACAACTACATGAAGTGGAGATAGGCAACCTTCCAGAAAAAGAATTCAGAATAATGATAGTGAAGATGATCCAGGACCTCGGAATAAGAATGGAGGCAAAGATCAAGAAGATACAAGAAATGTTTCACAAAGACCTAGAAGAATTAAAGAACAACCACCTAGAAGAATTAAAGAACAAACAAAGAGAGATGAACAATAAAATAACTGAAATGAAAACTACACTAGAAGGAATCAGTAGCAGAAAAACTGAGGCAGAAGAACGGATAAGTGACCTGGAAGACAGAATGGTGGAATTCACTGCCATGGGACAGAATAAAGAAAAAAGAATGAAAAGAAATGAAGACAGCCTAAGAGACCACTGGGACAACATTAAACGCAACAACATTCGAATTATAGGGGGTACCAGAAGGAGAAGACAGAGAGAAAGGACCCGAGAAAATATTTGAAGAGATGACAGTCAAAAACTTCCCTAACATGGGAAAGGAAATAGCCACCCAAGTCCAGGAAGCACAGCGAGTCCCATATAGGATAAACCCAAGGAGAAACATGCCGAGACACATAGTAATCAAACTGACAAAAATTAAAGACAAAGAAAAATTATTGAAAGCAACAAGGAAACAATGACAAATAACATACAAGGGAATTCCCAAAAGGTCAACAGCTGATTTCTCAGCAGAAACTCTACAAGCCAGAAGGGAGTGGCGTGATATGTTTAAAGTGATGAAAGGGAAGAAACTAAAACCAAGATTACACTACCTGGCAAGGATCTCATTCAGGTTTGAGGGAGAAATTAAAACCTTTATAGACAAGCAAAAGTTAAGAGAATTCAGCACCACCAAATTAACTTTACAACAAGTGTTAAAGGCACTTCTCTAGGCAGGAAACACAAGAGAAGAAAAAGACCTATAATAACAAACCCAAACAATTAAGAAAATGGTAATAGAAACATACATATTGATAATTACCTTAAATGTAAATGGATTAAATGCTCCCACCAAAAGACATAGACTGGCTGAATGGATACAAAAACAAGACCCATATATATGCTGTCTACAAGAGACCCACTTCAGACCTAGGGACACATACAGACTGAAAGTGAGGAGATGGAAAAAGATATTCCATGCAAATGGAAATCAAAGAAAGCTGGAGTAGCAATACTCATATCAGATAAAATAGACTTTAAAATAAAGAATGTTACAAGAGACAAGGAAGGACACTACATAATGATCAAGGGATCAATCCAAGAAGAAGATATAACAATTATAAATATATATGCACCCAACATAGAAGAACCTCAATACATAAGGCAACTGCTAACAGCTATAAAAGAGGAAATCGACAGTAACACAATAATAGTGGGGGACTTCAACACCTCACTTACACCAATGGACAGATCATCCAAACAGAAAATTAATAAGGAAACACAAGCTTTAAATGACAGAATAGACCAGATAGATTTAATTGATATTTATAGGACATTCCATCCAAAAACAGCAGATTACACTTTCTTCTCAAGTGCACATGGAACATTCTCCAGGATAGATCACATCTTGGGTCACAAATCAAGCCTCAGTCAATTTAAGAAAATTGAACTCATATCAAGGAGCTTTTCTGACCACAACGTTATGAGATTAGAAATCAATTACAGGGAAAATAATGTAAAAACACAATCACATGGAGGCCAAACAATACGTTACTAAATAACCAAGGGATCACTGAAGAAATCAAAGAGGAATTCAAAAAATACCTACAGACAAATTACAATGAAAACACGATGATCCAAAACCTATGGGATGCAGCAAAAGCAGTTCTAAGAGGGAAGTTTATAGCAATACAAGTCTACCTCAAGAAACAAGAAAAATCTCAAATAAACAATCTAACTTTAACCTAAAGTAACTAGAGAGAGAAGAAAAAACAAAACCCAAAGTTAGTAGAAGGAAAGGAATCATAAAGATCAGAGCAGAAATAAATGAAATTGAAACAAGGAAATCAAGAGCAAATATCAATAAAACTAAAAGCTGGTTCCTTGAGAAGATATAATTGATAAACCATTAGCCAGACTCATCAAGAAAAGAGGGAGACGACTCAAATCAATAAAATTAGAAATGAAAAAGGAGAAGTTACAACAGACACCACAGAAATACAAAGCATCCTAAGAGACTACTACAAGCAACTCTATGCCAATAAAATGGACAACTTGGAAGAAATGGACAAATTCTTAGAAAAGTATAACCTTCCAAGACTGAACCAGGAAGAAATAGAAAATATGAACAGACCAATCACAAGTAATGAAATTGAAACTGTGATTAAAAATCTTCCAAAAAACAAAAGTCCAGGACCAGATGGCTTCACAGGTGAATTCTATCAAACATTTAGAGAAGAACTAACACCCATCCTTCTCAAATTCCTCCAAAACATTGCAGAGGAAGGAACACTCCCAAACTCATTCTATGAGCCCACCATCACCTTGATACCAAAACCAGACAAAGATACTACAAAAAAAGAAAATTACAGACCAATATCACTGATGAATATAGATGCAAGAAGCCCCAACAAAATACCAGCAAACAGAATCCAACAACAAATTAAAAGGATTATACACCATGATCAAGTGGGATTTATCCCAGGGATGCAAGGATTCTTCAATATACGCAAATCAATGAATGTGATACACCATATTAACAAATTGAAGAATAAATCCATATGATCATCTCAAGAGATGCACAAAAAGCTTTTGACAAAATTCAACACCCATTTATGAGAAAAACTCTCCAGAAAGTTAGCATAGAGGAAACCTACCTCAACATAATAAAGGTCATATACAACAAACCCACAGCAAACATCATTCTCAATGGTGAAAAACCGAAAGTATTTCCTTTAAGATCAGGAACACGACAAGGATGTCCACTCTCGCCACTATTATTCAACATAGTTTTGAAAGTCCTAGCCATGGCAATCAGAGAAGAAAAAGAAATAAAAGGATTACACATTGGAAAAGAAGCAAAACAGTCACTCTTTGCAGATGACATGATACTATACATAGAGAGTCCTAAAGATGCCACCAGAAAACTACTAGAGCTAATCAATGAATTTGGTGAAGTTGCAGGATACAAAATTAATGCACAGAAATCTCTTGCATTCCTATACACTAACGATGAAAAATGTGAAAGAGAAATTAAGGAAATACTCCCATTTACCATTGAAACAAAATGAATAAAATTCCTAGGAATAAGCATACCTAGGGAGACAAAAGACCTGTATGCAGAAAACTATAAGACACTGATGAAAGAAATTAAAGATGATACAAACAGATGGAGAGATATACCATGTTCTTGGATTGGAAGAATCAATATTGTGAAAATGACTATACTACCCAAAGCAATCTACAGATTCAATGCAATCCCTATCAAATTACCAATGGCTTTTTTTACAGAGCTAGAACAAAAAATCTTAAAATTTGTATGGAGACACAAAAGGCCCCAAATAGCCGAAGCAGTCTTGAGGGAAATAAACGGAGCTGTAGGAATCAGACTCCCTAACTTCAGACTATACTACAAAGCTACTGTCATCTAGACAATATGGTACTGGCAAAAAAGCAGAAATATAGACCAATGGAGCAGGATAGAAAGCCCAGAGATAAACTCACACACCTATGGTCAACTAATCTATGACAAAGGAGGCAAGGATAGACAATGGAGAAAAGACAGTCTCTTCAATAAGTGGTGCTGGGAAAACTGCACAGCTACATGTAAAAGAATGAAATTAGAACACTCCCTAACACCACACACAAAAATAAACTCAAAATGGATTAGAGACCTAAATGTAAGACTGGACACTATAAAACTCTTGAGGAAAACATAGGAAGAACACTCTTTGACATAAATCACAGCAAGATCTTTTTTGATCCACCTCCTAGAGTAATGGAAATAAAAACAAAAATAAACAAATGGGACCCAATGAAACTTAAAAGCTTTTGCAAAGCAAAGGAAACTACAAACAAGATGAAAAGACAACCCTCAGAATGGGTGAAAATATTTGCAAATGAATCAACGGACAAAGAGTTAATCTCCAAAATATATAAACAGCTCATCCAGCTCAATATTAAAAAAACAAACAACCCAATCAAAAAATGGGAAGAAGACTTAAATAGATATTTCTCTAAAGAAGACATACAGATGGCCAAGAAGCACATGAAAACCTGCTCAGCATAACTAATTTGAGAAATGAGAATCAAAACTATAATGAGGTATCACCTCACACCAGTTAGAAGGGCATCATCAGAAAATGTACAAACAAGAAATGCTGGAGAGGGTGTGGAGAAAAGGGAACCCTCTTGCACTGTTGGTAGGAATGTAAATTGATACAGCCACTATGGAGAACAGTATGGAGGTCCCTTAAAAAACTAAAAATAGAATTACCATATGACACAGCAATCCCACTACTGGACATATACCCAGAGAAAACCATAATTCAAAAAGGCACATGCACCCCAATGTTCATTGCAGCACTATTTATAATAGCCAGGTCATGGAAGCAACCTAAATGCCCATTGACAGGTGAATGGATAAAGAAATGGTACATATATACAATGGAATATTACTCAGCCATAAAAAGGAACGAAATTGGTTCATTTGTAGAGACGTGGATGGATCTAGAGACTGTCATACAGAGTGAAGTAAGTCAGAAAAACAAATATCATATATTAATGCATATATGTGGAACCTAGAAAAATGTTACAGATGAACCGGTTTGCAGGGCAGAAATAGAGACACAGATGTAGAGAACAAGTGTATGGACACCAAGGGGGGAAAGTGGTGGGGTGAGGGTGGTGGTGTGATGAATTGGGAGATTGGGATTGACATGTATACACTAATATGTATAAAATGGATGACTAATAAGAACCTGCTGTATAAAAAATAAAATAAAATTCAAAAAAAATTATAAAATAATAATATATATTTTTGGTATGTGGGTGTTCAATATTTCATAATTATATTGTGTTAGTTATATTTTTTCATTAAATATTTGTTAGAGATCTGTTCAGTGGCTATATTTATATCTGGTTATTTCATTCCAACTGACAAAGTGTTGTAGTGTACCCCATTTTATTTTTTGCTGTTATAATTAATGTTGTAATTAGCAATATTGTACATGCCTCTGGGAGTGCATGTATACCTATCTGCAATGTATACCTAAAAGTAGACTTGGCATGTTTGCTAAATATTGTTGCTCTTCAAAGCAGCTATGCAAGTATATACTCACTATCTGTGATTTATGAGTCCCTGTTTCCTTAGAAACTTGCCAATATTTGTCATGTCAAACTTTACACTTTATATCCAATCTGATGGATATGGCATGGTATCTCACTACTGTTTTAATTTTGCATTTCCTTGATCATTTAAGAAGTTGAGCATCTTTTCATATGTCAATCATTTAGCTTTCCTAATCTGTGCATTGCCTGTTCATATTCTTTGCCTATTTTCCAGGGTGTTAAGGGTTTTTTTTTTTTTTTCTTTTTCTTACTGACTTACAGGATTTCTTTCACATTTAGGATATTAAACATTTTTAAATTTTATATACATAAAAATATATCATACTAAATATATTCTTTCCATAAAGTTAAAAAGTTTTGACTTTTGTCACATTTTATGCAAATTTCAACATCAGTTTTGTTTATGTCTAGGTTTGCTGAGATTTTTAAATTGTATTGCACTGAATTTATAACTTAACTTGGATAATTTTTTTAGTTGAAGTATAGTTGATTTACAATGTTTTATTAATTTCTGGTGATTAAGAAAAGTGATTCAGTTATACATATATACATATTTTTTTCATATTATTTGCCATTATGGTTTATTACAGGATGTTGAATATAGCTCCTTGTGCTATACAGAAGGACTTTGTTATTTATCTATTTTGTATACAGTATTAATAGTTTGTATCTGCTAATCTCAAACTCCTAATTCATCCCTCCTCCACCCCCTTTCCCTTTTGGTAACTGTAAGTTTGTTTTCTATGTCTGTGAGTCTGTTTCTGTTTCATAAGTTCATTTGTGTCATATTTTAGATTTCACATGTAAGTGATATATGGTATTTGTCTTTCTCTTTCTGACTTACTTCACTTAGTATGATAATCTCTAGGTCCATCCATGTTTTTGCACATGACATTATTTCATTCTTTTTTATGGCTGAGTAGTATTCGTGTATATATTCCACATCTTCTTTATCCATTCATCTGTCAATGGACATTTAGGTTGTTTCCATGTCTTGGCTATTGTAAACAGTGCTGCTATGAACACTGGGGTGCATGTATCTTTTCAAATTAGAGTTTCTCTGGATGTATGCCCAGGAGTGGGATTGCTGGATCATATGGCAACTCTAGTTTTAGTTTTTTAAGGAACCTCCAAACTGTTTTCCATACTGGCTGCACCAATTTACATTCCTACCAACAGTGTAGGAGGGTTCCCTTTTCTCCACACCCTCTCCAGCATTTGTTATTTGTAGCCTTTTTAATAATGGCCATTCTGACCAGAATTTTGATAATATTGGTATCTTTAATATTATGACTTTCCATCTAACATCATGTAAATATCTGTATCTTCATTCATTTAGGTCATTTTTCATGTTTTTCCATAATATAACTCTGAATTTGCTTTTTCATATTATTTGTTAAAGTTATTCATGAGCACATTATATTTATTGTTACTGTGAGTATATTCTATTACATTTCTTAGTTATTGCTGGTATATATGAATACTCTTATTTTTTATGCATCAGTGAAAATCCATAACTCTTTGGAACTGTCTCATTAGTACTAATGGTTTATAGATGCTTTTTACTTTCTATGTAGATGATATTTATTTGCAAATGTTGCTTTTGCCTTTAACTTTTCAATTACTATGCCTCCTATTTCTTTTTATCTTTTTGTACTGCTTAGGGCCATTAGTATAATATTGACTTTATTGAGAATGTCCCTGAAGTTTCACCAGTAGGAATGGTTATTGGTTATTGCTATAAATTATGGCTAATTTTTCAGCTAAAGAAGTGCTTTCTATGATTGCAGTCTGAATATATTGTTTTATAACAAAGAAGTGTTGGATTTTATCATGAGATTTTTTTCTTTTTTGTGGATTGATTGAGATCATATGCTGTTTTTCTTCCCAAGGGTGTGTGCATGACTGAGGCTGGCCCACTGGGCTAAAGGAAAAGACTTCAGCCCATATTTGAGGAAGTATTTTGTTTTGTTTTGTTTTTATTTCATTTCATTTTATTTTGCTGTTGGGTATGAAAAAGGAAGTATTTGCCCCAGGTTCTACAGGAAGCAATTCTGAGGAATTGCTAATAAAAAAAGGAACCAAAAGGAGACCCAAAATAGAAAAGTCCCTTAAGGTCCTGGATCTAAAGCCCACCCTACCTCCATCCTCTTGTTAGCAGAACAGAACAGGTAAGTATCCTTAACTTTTAAACTAGTTTTAGTTCTAGTTGTCTATCACTTGTAGCCTAAAGCTAAAGGGTGGTAGACCTCAATACCACTGCTGGTAACATTTGAAAAACAGATATAAGTCCACCAGCTGACAAGGAACAAGAATAACTATGAAGTACAATTGTGAAATTCCACAGAGATAAGGTCACACTTAAACTTGTGAAAATGGTTATCTTTTCTTTTTCAAGATATTTTCTCATACTCAATACATATTTAAGTAGAAGAGTTACTGGCCCAAGTGATGGAGGAAGGAGATTAGTAGATTCCCCTGAGCTTGGTTAAGGCAGAGACTCTGGAATAACTATCAGCCGTGATGTTGTTTAAACAAAGTACTTAACTTCTCTCAGCCTCAGTTTCCTTGTCTCTAAGATAAAATAGTGTGTGGAAAGCACTTGGCAGTGCCTGATATGTAATAAGCAGCAATAAATGTTAGTGATTTTTGTTATTACTGAGAGGAAAAGAATTTTCTGTTAGCCTTCCTTATTCAGAGGTTTGAAATATAATGTACTTTTGTCATAGCTGTTGACTGATTTTCCTTCAAAACGATGAGTTCCAGTTAGCACTGAAACTTTCCCAAATGTTGGAAAATCCTTGATAACTCTTTAACGTAAGTACAAAATGAAAGTATCAGTTTGAGGCTAAGGGTGCAAGGAGATACAGTAGTTATCTTTAAAGGCAAAGCAGAAAATTTGAGAGCTATTTGACACTGTCCCTGGCTGTGACAAGTTAGCTAACAACCAAATGATGGTGAAAGAGAAATAAAATGATGCCTGATGTCTGGTCACTTCAGTTCAGTTAAAAACCGTAGCTCAGTGATTATGCTGTGTTCAAGATCCCAGTGAAGTATGAAATGCTGCTGCCTTGGGAGAAAAGCATTATTGCTAAAATACAGATCACAGTTGAAAACTGTCAAGTGGCTTGGGTCAAGGGGTAGTGAAGAGGTGAATCGATGTAGAGAATAGCCATATGGACAGCTAAAATTATAATTATGACTTGGTTCTTGGAAATACATTTATCAGTAACATTTCCAGATGGATGGAAATATATTCCTGAGAAAAAGTCTCAAAGGAAGTAGATTTAGCTCTGGGAAGAGAAAGAAGATGAAAGGGTGATTTTGAATCTGGAAGTTGCAATGTGGTAGATGTAACTTCTAGAGTGTCAGAGGTGAACTGACAAAAGGGATTGACCTTAGATGGAAACTTGAGAGCCAGCAGGGCAGAAAGATTAAGAGTATAGCCTCTAGACATGCTTCTTGGGCCTCAAGTATTGTTCCACTGCTTATTAGATGTGTGACCTTGGTCAGTTACTTAATGCTGCAGTTTTCTCTTCTTTAAAATGGGTATAAAAATATTACCTACCTCATAAAGATGTTGAAAGTAGAAAAATAATTCATGTAAAACACTTAGTGCTTGGTGTGTGGTATTTACTCTGTGTTAGTTATTATTATTGTTATTAGAAACAAACAGGACTGTAGTTCCTGATTGTTTTGGCTATTTATTTGTGCAGAGGTGGTGGCTAGGCCAGATGTTTCAAATCATTCAAACTGAGTCTGATTTCTAGGAAACCAGCTTCTCTGGAAATGGAGCAGAGTAAGAGAAGCTCATGGGGACAGTGGCTGTGTTAGAGGGCCTGGGCATGGAGTCTCAGACCTTGTTCTAGATACGACTGAGTGTATTTTGCTGTCTTGGGCACCAACCCCCTGGCAGGGAGAAGTAGATTGATCTGAGGGGCAGAGCCTAAAATGAAGATGTGTGGACAAAATCATGCCTTGGATTTGAAAACTACTTTGGACTTCTGACAGAGAGAGAGAGAGAGAGAGAGAGACAGCGAGAGAGAGAGAGAGAGAGAGAGAGAGAGAGAGAGAGATCTTGCGGATTCCAAATAGAAATTATATTACTTTGGTGTGCCTTCCTATTTTAGCAACTGTTCACTGTGGCAAGACCAGAATCTTATTCAGCACATAGAGAACAGCCATCTTACTGTCCTTACCACAATTAGAAAGTTGAAGAGTTTTGTTTGCTTACATGCATATTTCTTTTTTAGACAACTAAGAAAAGATAAATAATTTGTGAAGTTGTTTGGACATTTAGTTTGTATCTCTTAGACCTGAGGGGTCAAGGAAAGCCTCCAGAAAGAAGTGATGCTCCAACTGAAAACTAAAGGCTGAGTAAGCCAGCCAGGGGAGAAGATGAGGCAGAACCTGGCAAGCAGGGGAAAGAGGAAAGTATTCTTGACCACAAACATCCTATGCCCATACTATCCCCCACATATTACCATCATTTGTTTCATGTTGCTTTTTTCCCAGAGACACTGCCTCCTTAGTCAGTCTCCCTCGGAACGCTTGCAGCCCTCTAACTTTTGAAAAATGAACACCACTAATTGCCCAGGATGTCTCCAAGGACGCCAAAAGCCTGGATGGAGGGCGCCTTCTCCTGTGCTCCCAAAGCTCCCTGCTCTGAGATGTACAATGACATTGATTGCACTGTGTTGCAAAGGTCGTCTCACTCCCATCACTAAGCACTGAACCACTCGATGGCAAGAACAACATCTTACTCACCTGTGTGTGCTCAACACCTGGTGTGGTCCCCAGTACTTAATGTGTGCTTCATAAATGTTTGATGAGAAAACACATCTCTGGGAATTACAGTTATGTGATCATTTCTGCATGCTCACCAGGAATGGAGACAACTCCCTTGAGTCACTCTCCTGCTTAAACTTCAATAGCCCTCCCACTGCCTTCAGGATAAAAGATCTTTAGCTTCATCCCCTAGCTTCTTTCACAAAAGCACCATGTTCATCACACTGTACTCAACACCATTTCCAGAATGTACCTTGTTCTTATCAATGAACACGCATTTCTTTTATCGTTCCCTTGCTCACATAGATGACTCATCCTTCAAAGTTCAGCATACATTTACGTGAAGCCCTCCATTTTTCCTTTCTCTATGGCTTCCTTCCTTTCTCCAAATCTCTCCTCTACCAACTAATTTCTTCCTCTTTTTCTGGTAAAGCTTTCTGACTATCATTACTACAGAATTTTCATACTGAATGATTTTTCTTTATGTTTCTCTCCCTTACAAGGCCAAGAACACGTAGAAGGCAGAGAACGTGATTTATTCATCTTTGCAGCATAGCAGAGCCTGACATATTGCAGTAGGCACATACCAAGTTCCAACTAACTTCCTCTTGGCTTCTCCTGTGAGTTTAGCTTCCAGAGGGCAGTGAGAAGAAGTCTGTGCAAGCTTCAACTCACTTAGGCTGACAGTCTCTCACCTTGCTCTTTGCCCTGATTCCTCCATGACCTTGGGACACTGGAAGGGGTAAAGGGTGGGGCTTCCTTAACCTTCAGGCATGTGGAGCTTAGAAGAGTGGAATTTAACACCATAGACTAACGTTGCATCATGGGAGACTGGAACCCTCAGATAACTGTTTCATCCTACCATCCTTTAAAGGACAATTCCAGAAAACAGTCCCAGCAGAACTGAGTTTCCATTGCCCACAGTGATGTCCTCCGTAATATGCCATTACATTCATTGGCTTTCCTTTTCCTTTCCCTCTCTTTCCATTTTCTCACTTCTGTTCCTGGGTATCACCTCCCAAAGACATTACTTGCACCTAATTCTTTGTCTCAGATAGCTTAAAAGGGAATACATGTAATGTTTAAAAATATTTTTGGAATGAAAGAATAAGTGATGGATAAACAAATGAGGCAATGAACGAAAAAATAAATAGTTATGTATTTGGCATGCTATGGTTTATTACACTTTGTATTCTGTTACTTTTTGCTGACTCCAACGGAGAGAACGGGTGCTGGAAACCTACGATCTATCTTGTGGCTTTGCTAGAGGAGCCGGGCTGCTGGTTGCTCCCCCTGTTTTCTCTGCCTCACATAGAGGCTGGTGTGTGTTTCTAAGTGAACTTCCTGAGGCTCACATTTCCTAAACTTGAAGCAGTTTCTTTCTGATAGGGATGTGAGAATTGAAGCCCCAGGATATGACCAAATTAGCCTTCGGCCAACAACAGCAGACCAAAGTTAGTATATTTTTCACAGCTTGATTAGCAGAGTTTGCATTTAAGAAGGGCAGGATTATTACATCTGACTTCCAGAAGAGCAGCTGGGACATTATCTTCCAGCCTGCTCACCACAGAGAATCTCCTCCAGTTGACAGCACGTTTCTTTTCTCCAACCCAGATCCGGCGTCCCCACCTGAGTACTTTTCTAACGCCGGCGCCCTCACTCCCCAGCTGTCTCCATTTGCTGCCTGAGCTTCTTTTCTCTCTACTGTCCTCTTACTTCAGCTGGCATGACTCTGCTGTGGTCTTTAAAATTTGCCTGCAAACTTAGATTTTCTTAATTCTCTTTCCCTTCAATAGTGGTCAAAGGGCCCTTGAGTTTTTGTGAGAGTCAGGAAGGAATATTTATACAGCAGTAAAATGGGGTAGCTTTTTGTAAACTCCTATTTCCCATTGGCCTGTGGTCTGCTGGCCTCAGAATCATTTAGGGGGCTTGTTAAACATACAGATCCCTAGGACCAACCCCAGAACTACTCCATCAGAATCAGCAGTGTTTGGGGGCTTGGGTGGAGGGGGTGTCTGCATTTTTAGCAAGCTCTTCAAGTGATTTTTATATACACTCAGGTTCGAGAGTCACTTTAATTTGTTCCCTTCTAAAATCTTTCTATAATATTTTCTCCTCTTGTCTCAATGAGAAGATGAAAAGGACTCACTGAAATATCTATTCCTGTACAGATTTTGAGCAAAGCCAGAACCAAAGCAGATTTTCTATGCAGCTTTTCTCATTAAATACAAGGTCAAGGAGGTAATTGCTCACTTACCTTCCATGGTAGGTGACCACAAAGACTTCGGTGTTTGTGGCACATTCTGTTGTAGCTGGTCAGTTATTTTTTCCTCTCTCGCAAGAGAAACCCATCTGACCCAAGTAGCAAGGGTGAAACTCCACACTCTATTTAGAGCCCACTTTAAGTAGGAGGGAGGGTTAACCTAGCTCAGCAATTCCTAACCTCGTTAACTCACGAGAATCACCTGGAGAGCTTAAAAAGTATCAACGCCTGGGCCCTTCTCTCTAGAAATTCTGATTCAATTGGTTTGGGGTGGTACTTTTCTATTTTAAAAGCTACCTAGGTGCACTTCAAGCTAGAGAACTACTATGTAGTTACTAAGGGCTTGGGATTGAGTGTTGTTTGCACTGGAGGTAGGAGTTCCTTTGGTACAAAAGATGGGAATGAATATGCCAGGTTGAGGGAACTGTAAGCAATGATGTGGAGGCATGGGCGTATGGAGAGGTCTAGAAGGCAAGCAGACTCAAATTTAATCAGGTTTCATCACCAGAAAACAATGTACGTGGAGATATCTGTGTCTATCAACTACTCAGGTTCTGATGAAATGCCTTCACTAAGATGAAACTTTAGGTTTTAGTTTTCATGAAATGACATTTAGAAATATTCCTAAACTTATGCAAGATGGCAAGGAATATATAATTTGCTAAACTACTTGGTAATGAACCTTGCAATACATTTCTTCCTTTTGAGTGTCAAGAAAAAGTCTATTATCTCCTAATGCAAGTTCATGTTTCCTGTATCGAGACAAAGAAAATTACATGGTCCAAGATGTTTTACTTTAGACTTCAGCTACTAGTTTTAATACTCAGTGTTAATTTTAGGTAATTTGAATTTTAGTTCATTCTAGTGCTCACACTAGGCTCCAGATAAAATTTTCTCTCTCCACTCTTTGTATTATTTTCAACATTTCTTTTTAATATGTATTTTGATTATCCTATTTAATATGTATTTTAACATAGTAATGTATCTAATTCCTTTTGGAAATAGACAAATATAACTTTTATATCCATCCACTTTTCATCCTTACATCCATACCAAGGCTCATGCCCACTCTCTGACCTCATTCTCCCCTCATTTTCCCTTTTGTGCACTCTATTCTTTTAGTTACCCAGCACACCATGCTCAATCTCCTTTGCTTTTCTTCTACTTGGATTTTCTCTTCAACTAGAATAGTGCTTCCCAATGCTCTTCATATCATGCAACATACAGAAAATGGTAACATTTTTACAACACACTGGAGTAAAGAGAGGAGACTATTGACCACTACAGATGACTGGTCAGGACCTTTGCTGCCCCAGGCTCTGCCCTGCTGGCCCAAAGGCTGAGATGATCAATACATTATTGCAATACACCACCAATGAGATCTTTGAATGGCTGTCCTCTTTGTATTATTTGAGTCTCAACTTAAATGTCAATTCTTCAGAGCAGCTCACCTCACCAACCCCACAAGCATAGACCACTTCAGTCATTCCCCCATCCTTACTCAATTTTATCTTCCTCATAACATTACCAGCTCCTGCAATTATCTTATTTGTTTGTTTCTTCACCTGTTTATAGTTTGTTTCTACTAGTTTCAGTATAAAGTGACTGAGTGCAAGAATATTTGTAGGTCCTATTAATTGTTATGTACAAAAAGCCTAGAAAAAAATGGTAAGTACTCAATAAACATAGCAGGTTGTTGGGAAAAGTGTGACTAGGCCTGGATATTCTCTATTCCTGGATGAGGCTTCACTTAGTGTGGCCAGGGAACATGCTTCACTCATGCTTAACATGAGTTAAGGCAAAGACAAAGACTCTATCTTTCTAGTTTTATATTCTCAGTGGGTGGTGTACTGCCTGGCTCATAGCAGACATACAATATGTGCTTGTTGTGTGAATGAATGAAGAGATGAAGGAAGGAAGATAGAGGTAATTGAACACAAAATTCAATTTCTTTGGTCTGTTCCAAGTTTTGGAAATCTTCAACAGGAGCCGGTAGCAGTTAAGGTTGAAACCTGGATAATAATGTTAGGGGTCTTTTAACTGATGCAGTCAGGCTAATATGAGGCATCCATTGTGTGATCTACGGCAAATAACTATGAAGACCCTCAGTTTCCTTTTCTGCAAATCGGTTAAGTGGGTTTGGTGAGTTCTGCAGTCCCTTACCATTTTGAAATCTGCTATATAAATCGACAGAGAGTCAGAAAGGGGATGTTGAGGAAGTAATCAGGCAGTTAATCCAGATAGTAGCCAGGATCCTCCAAGGGAGACCAGAGGCTGCTTTCTAAAAACATGATGGATGACTAAGAATGATCCAGGCAGCCCTCAAGTCATATTTTCAGGGCAGGGTTGGGCTTTCTACCTAGGATACTTATGTTGTCCTCTTTCTCTGCTCACCTACCGCTGAGCAGTACCTTCTCATCAGTTGGTGAACTTGAATAAATGAGCAACAACTGTTGCTAAGGTCAGGTAGCTGCAGGCAGGAAGTATTTCTCCTGGGTAGAAAATTCTATTTTCTCACTGTATTCAAGTGTTTTAGAAACAAACAAGCAAAAGGCCTTTCTAGGCCTCCATTTGTTTTTTTGAAAAATTGAACAGGCTGAGGCTGTGAAGATTAAATAAAACATTGTATGGAAAGGGCTAGTATAGAGTTAGGCGTATAGTAAACACTCAATCAAGTTGGCTACCACTGTTATTATATTATGCAAGCCATGAGCTAGAAGCCAAAATATTTAATCCCAGATACTGGCACTTGATTCCACTTCTTTCTACTGAAGATGGAGCAGTTGGCTATGAAGTCCAGAGGAAGAGATCCAGAACTGCACATGATGATACTCATCTTCTTCAATTAAAATGCCTCTGTATATTAATAAGCCCAGCTGTGTTTCCCAATTTGGAAAAGCTGCAAAATCCAAAAATAAACCAAAACAAAGAGATACTTAGTCTGGAGGCAAATTTCAATTTTAGGTTTCTTACAGAAAAAGATTGGTATTATTGTGTTTGACATTAAAATTATATCAACACTACATTTAGTAACAGTCAGATACTACGGCACACTCATCTTCTCATCTACATCTCTCTAACAGAAGTAGATATTTTGAATATTTATGTCTTTAGAGAATCATTGTTTTGTTTGTTTTTGTTTTGTTTCCCATTAAGTGATGGGTCTGTGATAAATGCCTTCTCATTCACAATAAAAATTATAGAAAGATGTGCTGGTTGGCTCATGCTTTAAAAATGCTATTTATTTTTAGTTTTCAAAGTAGAATTGGAAACTAAGAATATAATAATTTTAGAAGATAGATATCATTCACTTTAAAAATAAACACTGCTAACAATGAGCTCTAAACAACTTTTCAAAATGTTATTTCTTGGATAATTTCAAGTAAGAAGTTACATTTGATAAAATGTTAACAGCAATTTTTGACTAATTTTAGTTTAGTTTAAAGAAGTTCTTTTCCACAGAATTTTAAAGTAATTGACTATAAACTCAAACACTGTGATTTAGTATAATTTCCCCATACTTATTTTACATTAAATAATTTATGTATGTTTATCTGTTAAAATACAAAATATAAAACATAAAAATTCTAGTTACTATTTATGCATAGGAATTTACACTTCTTTTCTTTTTGGAAGACAGGTATATTTCACATAAATGGAAAAGATGAATAAAGCCCAAGATAGAAAATATTTTGGAAAATTAATTAAAATTTTCATTTTACTAACATTGATTGAACACATAAGATATAAGGAACTCTGATAAGTTCTTTAGTTGCATTTTCTTATTTAATCCAAATGCAACCTAATAAAGTAGAAATATTTCTATCTTCTTTTGGTAAATCTTGCAGACTCTGTATTCAAAAAATTTTCCCACTGCAAAATACTAAAGGATGATAGATAAGTTAAAACTAACAGGCAGAGCTGAGCTCTCAAGAAATTAAGGAGAATCTTCAGTATTCCAAAATGACAGGAACAAAAGCCAGAGTAATAATCTAGCACTGAAGTTATAGATATCTTAGAGACATTTGCTGATCAATGGTACCTAAATCCTGAAGTTTTAATGTCTCTTCAATGAAACAGAACAACTCCTAAGGCATACAAAAGATGGTGTGGTGGTGGGGGAGGAGGGGTGGGAATGGAGACAGCTACAGAAAGCTAGAATACTCAAAGAGCTTCAGTAAACACAATGTGTCTGCCTGGCTTGAATCCTACACAGGGATAAATGCTCCTCTGATAATACCTAGTCATAAATGATGCCCTCACATAGGATAATAAGTCTACTGTTGTATATAACAGAAGGAAACACAAATATTCCTGGGATAATGTCCATTGAACCAAGATTCTCAGGATTCCCATAAACAGAGATTGGTCAAATATAAACTCACAATATGAAATCACCAATCACAATAGTAACCAAGCTAGCATGAGTGAGACTCAGCAAGAAAGAATTAGACAACTGGGGTTACAGATATTGGAGTAATCAGAGACAGAATATAAAGCAAATGTGCTTAAAATGCTAACAGAAATAATAAAATTACAAACGAGCAAGAAAAAAAGGTCTACTAAAATAACTAGCTACATTAGAAAAATAAAACAAAACTCATGAAAGTAAAATATATAGTTGAAATTTAAGACAAAGGATTTAACCAATTCTTCGGTATATTAGACAAAACTGAAGAGAGAATTTATAGACTAGAAGATAGATATGAAGAAATTAACCACAATATAACACAGGAGGAAAAATAGAAAATATGACAGAGAAATTAAGAGGCATGGAAGACAGGAGAAATTATTTTAATATATTTAGAATTTCAGAAGGAGAGAATAGAATGAATGAGAGAAAGGCAGTATTTGTTAAATTAATGGTGAATGAATGAATTAGAATTTTCCATAAATAATGGAAATTATGAATCCTTAATTTCAGGAAGCAAAATAAATCTCAGGAAAACTGAAATAAAATCTGCTTCTAGACAAACTGAGGTAAAATTGCAGAACACAGTAAAAACTAAAAACCCGGGATCTTAAAGGCAGCCCTAGAGAAAAGGAAGATTATACATAATGACAAACAGAAGTTTTCTCATCAATAGCAACAATGCAAGGCAAAAAATATTAAAATATCCTCCACTTCTGAGAAGCATAAAAGCATCAACCTAGAATTATGTATGTAGTTAAATGACGGTGAAATAAAAACACGTCAGTCAATAAAATACTAGGAGAGCTTACCACTAATAGGACTTCATAAAAGGAATTTCTAAAGAGTATTTTTAAAGCCAAAGGAAAATAATCCCAGAAGAAATATCTGAGATGCAAGAAGGAATGATGATCCTAACACAACACTGTAAAGCAGTTATACTCCAATAAAGATGTTAAAAAAAAAGGAATGATGATCAAATAAATTTAGTAACCACATGAGCAAACATAAGCAAATATTGACTGTATAACAATAATCATGTCTAATTAAGAAATCTTGATAAAACTAATTACTTCACAACTGTACCTTGGATAGGGATGATCTGAATTAAAGGGTTTAAAGGTACTTATATGTGCTTAGAGGTAGTGAAAATCATAAATAATACTTTAAGTTGTTTATTCATGTTAAAATATTAAGGAAGGTCATGACTAGAATACAGAACTTTCTACAATAGAGGAAGAAAATTAATTTTGAAACTCAGTCAGCAGAATAGAAGGAATGGGTATAAGAGAAGCATAGATGAGACAGGATGTATATGAAAACATAAAATAGTCATAGTAAAATTAAGACTAAACTCACCTACTAAAACACTAAGATTTTCAGAATTGGAAAGAAAAGAACTATAATATTTTTACAAGGACTCACTTAAAACTTTGAAGACACAGAAGAGATGAAAATTAATATATGGAATGAGATATACTAGGCAAATACAGAAAAGAACTTGTATAGACAAAATAGACTTTAAGGCAACAAAAAGTAGTAGGGATAAGGAAGGTAATTAAGTCAGCAGGAATATATACTAATTGTAATTATGTATGTACCTATGATTATGTCCTGAAAGTATACAAAGCAAATATTGATGGAACTACAATCAGAAGTTGACAAATCTCCTGTCTTTGTGAGAGGTTACTCTATCCTATCCTATTTCCTTACTAATTTTTGTCTGCTTGATCTATCAACTTCTGATAAGGGTTGAAGTTGACAGATTAAGCAGACAAAAATTAGTAAGGATATAGAAGCTTTGAACAGCACAATTAACAAGCCTGATCAAAAAGATATGAGTAGAACTATGCATATCATGACGAGATGACATGTCTTGCAAAATTTCTGATAATTGATCATGTACTAGGCAATAAAATCAATCTCAAATTTTAAAAGAATTGATGTATTTTACTTCACATTCTTTGACAACAATGAAATTAAGCTACAATCCAATAACAAAAGATTACTAAGAACATCTTCACTTAATTGGCATTTAGAAGAGTGCTTCCAAATTACACAATTTGGAAATCATTATGGAAAGTATAAAATAGAATTGAGTAAAATAAATAAACACTGTTTTGACTGATTAAGAATAAAAGGGAAAAGACTCACACAAGTAATTAATAAGGATCAAAACAAGAGATTCACTGTAGATACAGGAAAGATAATTTAAACAACTTAGTAAAAATGGAAAACTTTTAAAAGAAAACTATAACTTAACATTGATTCTAGAAGTATTAATTCTGAATTATTATATAGCCACTAAATAAATGATATCAAGAATTAAAAACATACCTATCAAGAAAAACCAAGTCCAAATGTCTTACAGATAAGTTTTACCAAATAGTCAAAAAACAGATAATTGAGGTCTTATAAAAGCTATCCCAGAGAATAGTAAAATGAGGGAATACGCCACACTTCATTTTTATAAGGTTGGTATAAATTTTGGTACTGGTGTCAGAGTAGGACAGTATAAGAAAGGAAACTTATAGACAAATCTCACTCAAGTATTTAGATGCAAAACCTAAAACAAAGTATTAGTAACACAGTATTAGTAATTTAATTCTAAAACCAAGTATAAGAAAGGAATAGAATAGGAAATATAACTTCTTTAAGCTGACTAAGCATCCCTTTCAGAAATATACTATGTGGCGTAGCATTAGAAGTATTCTCTCTAATACATGAATGAGATGAGTATACCCTCTATTCCTGCATCTCTGACATATTAAACTGCAGTTCTAGCCAGTTCATTAGGAAACAAAAAGGTAATTAAGGGCAAAAAGCTTAGAAAGAAAGTTTTGTTGTAGTATTTGCAGATAATTTAGTTGTCAACATAGAAAAGCAAAGAAAATCTACCGATTATTAAAATTAATCAAGTACACAGAAGTAAAACCAATCAAATAACTTAATCACATTCTTATATACCTACAAAAATTGAAAATATAATTTAAAAATATACCATTCACATTAGCTACCATGTATAAAAGCACAACTACAATAACAACAAAATAAGGTACCTAGGGTAAAAAAATCTACCACAAGCTGTTCATGCCATTAATGGAGAAAATTAGAAACTTTATCGATAGGAAAGGAAGAACTAAATAAATGAAAAGTTACATCATATTCCTGGATAAAAAGATCCAATAACATAAAGATGTCTGTTCTTTAGGAGCTATCACATAATTTCAATACAATTCCAATAAAATTCCACAATTTTAAGTATACATATGGGGGTGGGATGGAAAAGTTGATTCAAAATTAATATGTAACAGTAAAAGGCTAAGTACTGCCAAGAAACTTCTAAGAAAGAATAAAGTAAAGAGGATGATCTAGCACATATCAAATTTATTGTAAAAATTAAGACACTGTATTTTTGGAACAGAAATAGACAAACAGATCAATGGAAGAGAATAGAGAACCCAAAAGTAAACTCACCAGTATATGAAAACAAGATGTATGACAGAAGAGACTGTATATCAGGGGGAGAAAGGATGGACTATTAAATGAATAGTACTAGGTAATTTTTTTATTCTTATGGTAAAAATTAACCTGCATTCCTACCTCACACAATACACTCAAAAGCCAAATTTAGGGTGAATTCACCAACTAAATATGAAATTCAAAAAAATGTTGGCTGGTATCTTTATAACCTCAAAGTAGACAAAGATTTCTTACACAAGACAGAAAATCACAGAACAAAGAAATATTTATTTACATTAAACTGAAAAATGTAAATTCATCAAAAGACACTTTTAAAAAGTGAGCCAAAGATTGAAAGAAAATATTTCCAATAATACAAATGATAAAAGATGAATACCCCTAATAGATAATGGATTTTAAAAATTAGTAAGTTCAAAAAAATCCCAAAGAACCCAGTTTAAAAGTAAGCAAATATAAGAATAAATAACTCACAGTGAAGAAACTTGAAACAACACTCAACCTTGATGAAGCAATGGGAACTTACACATTTTTAGTGATTGTGTTAGTTTCCTCAGGACACCATAACAAAGTACCACAACCTGGGTGGCTTAAAGCAACAGAAATGTATTGTCTCAGAATTCTGGAAGCTAAACATCTGAAATGAAATTGTTGGCCCGATACAAACTTTCTGACAGCTCTGGGGGAGATTCCATTGTTTGTCTAAGCTTCTGGTGATTGTCAACAGTCCTTGGCATTACTTGGATTATGGCAGCATAACTCCAGTTTCTGTCTCTGTCTTCAGATGGTGTTCTTCCCCTGTGTGTCTGTCCAAATTTCCTTCAATTTATATGAACATTAGTCATTTGATCTGGGCCCACCCTAATCCTTTATGACGTCCTTTTAACTTAATTACATCTGCAAAGATCTTATTTCCAAATAAGGTCACAGTCATAGACACTGAGTCCTTTATCCTTTTGTAGGATACAAAAGGATGAATTGTAGGTGACACAATTCAACCTACAAAAGTGGTTATGAGATTTTACACAACCAGTTTGGAGAAGAATTAGGCTATATCTACTAAAGTTGAATCTGGGCATATCAAAGGATCCAATAATTCCACTTCTGGAGGCTTAGATCCTTGCTACTCTAAGTATGGTCTATGAATCAGCAATATCAGTGTCACCTGGGAACTTGGCAGACATACAGAGTCTTAGGCTTCACTCCATACCTACAGTGTCAAAATCTGCATTTTAAACAAGATCCCCATATACTTTGTTTGAAAAGCACTACACTGTAATCCAGTTTACTCTAAATTACATGGATTTAAAAAAAAAGCGATATACACATTAATGCTCACAGCAGTATTATTTATAAAAGCAAATGTTTGGAAAAGACTTAAACGTTCACTAATCGGAGAATGGATAAATAATTTGTGGCTTTATTCATAAAATTTAAATCTACACTGTAGTGAAAATAAATGAACTAGAGGTGCTTGTACCAATGCAGATGTATTTCACAAAGATAATGTCGTGCAAAAAAAGGAAGTTGCAGAAGAATACATAGAGAATGATACCATTTCTATATTGCTTAATGACATGTACATATGGTGTAAAAGTATAAAGTCATTCATGGGAATGATAAACACTAAATTCAAGAGTAAAGAGAACTTTATGGAATTATACTCTTCTTTTTCATAAATTTTTCTTAAGTATATAGGTATTTATCATTTATACTATATCATTCTTTATATTTTTGGTAACTCATATAATGTAAAAAATGGAAAAAATTAAGAAAAAATTCAAGGCTAGTAAATGGCAGCATAGGTGTTTGAATCCAGAACTGTGGCCCTGAGCCACTACTCCCAACTAACAAATTACTGTTTCAACAGGACAGATGGCACAGTTATAGACTCATATTTTATAACCACAATTGTTGTTTTTATATAAGTAGCATGTTTTAAAACAAGATTAAAATAATATATTGGGTATTGGTTTTAGCTTTATAACAAAAAAGTTTATTTGTCAAAACAAAGTAAAATGTGGCTATTTACCCCCAATTATTGTTAGATTAAATGCAGTAATTAAATCTTGTTTCAAATAATTATTAAACTGAATTTAATTTCCAACTATCCTTAGACTAACAGGAAATACTGAGCTAATATTCAAACACTTTTCTCATCTGAACTATGCTCTTATCCTTTCAGAAGTGAGCCATGAAAATATTGTCAGAAAGAGAGCAGTATAAAGGAAGTGTGCTCAGGAAAGCACATTTATTAACACCTGTCACTCTAATCTGATGATTTCCTACAACAAAAATACTGCCTTTGGGGTTTTGCTGTACTTTAAACATTTTATTGGGGTCTATGAATTTCAATTATTGATTTATATTTTTGAACAAACCGTTGAGCTCCCAGAGAAGAGCAGACTCCTTTTCCTCAGTGATTATTGAACATTTGTTGACATATTCATCACCACGCCCAATAACTTTCTTTTTTTTTCCTCACTGCATGGCTTTCAGGATTTTAGTGCACCCACCAGGGATTGAACCCGGGCCCTTGGCAGTGAAAGAGCAGAGTCCTAACCACTGGACCACCAGGGAATTCCCAATAACTTCTGATTTAAGTCAAGAAGTTCCAGAATGCAGAGGCTACATCTTTCTTCACTTGTCTCATACTCAGAATTTTCTAAAGAATTGGAAGCTTATCAAATAATTTAAAGAATAGGGAGAATGTCACATCTGAAACTGAGTAGGGGACAGACCCTGCCATGTCCCCTGCCTCTTGTTTGTAGAAATGCTTTAGTGTCTTAGGCCTTCCCAAGTTCCAGTGACCAGATTTAATCACAGAAGTGAGAAAATGCAGAAACAAAGGAAAACAGTCAAGCAAGATAAAAGAATAATCGTTTAGCCATAAAACAAACTCAAGGACATTTAGCTCCTCTGTAAGGGCTATAGATAATATCCTGGGCCATATCTTTGAGTTGTTTTGCAGACACTAAAATCCCCACCAGGTGGGGGCCGTTAACTACTGACCACCAGCACATAGACCCCAGACCGGTTAGAACCAGAAGGTTGATGATCTTGACTCCAGAAATACCATCTGGTTACCTCACCATCAACCAATCAGAAGAATGTCTACCAACTGATCAGGCACCCTGCAACCCTCTCCTTCATACTGTCTTTAAAAACCCTTCCCTGAAAGCCATGGGGGAGTTCAGGTCTTTTGAGCAGGAGGTGCTGGGTCTCCTTGCTCAGCCCCACGTTGGGCACCTTGCAATAAATGCTCTATTTTCCTTCACCACAACCTGGTATCAGTAGATTGTATTTGCTTCATGTAGGGGGGTAGCAGACCCAAGTTTAGTTTGGTAACACAACCATGTGCAAATTGTTTTCAAAATAAATCCTCACCTGAAAGGGCCTTAATTTTTTTTTCAAGCACTTGCTCTTTCACTAAGCCTACCTAATTCTCTTTCTCTGAACTTCTCAACAATTATCAGTGGAGAGAGAATTAATATTATTACTTTGCATCACTATTACTACTATTATGGCTTGACCTTTACTGAGTGTTTTTTATTTTATGGGCCAGCAAAGTGTATTAAATCACTTAATCTTCACAAGTCTATTTTACACCCATTTTACTATTGAGGAAACAAGAGGATTAATTAATTTGCCCAAGGTCACACACCTAGTGAATATGTGTTACTGTTTGTTTTTTTTTCACTCTCTACATGCTGTGTTTTCAACATGTGTGTTAAATGAACCAAATCAACCTTACAGTTCCAGGAGCAGAGACTGAGGCATCTATCATTTGTGTTTTGCCACTGAAAACTTAGTGTGGTTCTGGGTCTCGGAGAAGTCTCTGTCATGTAGAAATAGCAGCTAAGTAACGATACCATCTGAGGAAGGTGGAGGGTGAGAATTAGATACACAAAAAAAACTGTACTCAGTTTTAAAGGAGAATTTTTTCTCTTGCATTTTGGTTGCATTTCTTATTAAGGACCAGTTAATTCTTGCTGATAATCAGAAGACCACACTTCCTAAATTATCTAAGCAACAATTTCTCCTTGAAGTAGTTTTTTTTCCCTAACAAATTCCAGTAGAAAATTCACAGTTCTGGAAAATCTACAATTGCCTTGTTGCTTTAGTATTTGAAGAATGGGGTGAATAAAATTCAGAATATTTTTAATTAAAAAAATAATCTATCCTAGTTTTAATTACTTAAAAATACAAAACCTTTTTAAAATAGGAGTTTTAAAAAATTACTTCTGTAATCTCTTAAGCAAAATTTCAATTCTTTATTATGTAGGTTATTTCCTCATTAATACAAAAATCAGCCATAATTTGGGATTATGGATGAACATATTAATTATTGAGAAGACCCAACCATTACTGAGCTTTCAACAATGATAAGACAGTCAGGTGCACAGCAAAACTTCAGCCTAACATCTTTTTAATCTTATGTCCCTGGTCAAAGAACTACATTGAAATGCTTGGCTTGTATCAAATTTCCTGTAAAGATGTTAGAAATCTTTATCTCCCATAACCTATTTTAGAGAAATTTCATATGATGGATGATGCATCATACTCCAGATCCATAACTGACAAGTTTATACTGGCATCTAGTAAATTCAAACAAGAAATAAAAGCAGAATGACTGGAAGCTTTGTTTTCAAATGATGTCATCAGTAATATTCGCTTTAAGGTTAGTTTTTCTTTAGGATAATATCATAGGCCTTGAAGAACAAGAGCTTAACTCTTTATCCAGGATCTTCAGTTTGCACAATTTTCTTCTGGCATATCCGGGATTCTGTATCGTTAAGGGTTAAACATAGAAGAACTGGCAAAGTGTGAACATGAAGAAATGTAACATCATTGTGCTTTTAATATATATCACAATATTATTAGTTTAATAAAAAGTTTTACATAATTATCTATTCACTTGAAGGTTGTAGAACCATAGGGCTGCATATCCTTTTATACTTCTATTCATAAGAGTGCCTATACATTCTTATTGAAATGAAATGTTTGAAATATTATGTACATTATTTCTAAGAAAAACATGAGCTACTTTAGAGTTTTTTTCAACTTGAATAAAAAAAAGCAGTGTCGTAGAATATTAAAGCAGAATAGCAAATGCCAGATCTTATAAATATTAACACTAGATTTACAGCATTTTAGCTTTCTAAAAAAGGAAAAATAAACTTGTCAGTTATTAAACAATTTGGGTTTAATAATAATGAATGCACAGTTGCTGACTGACATACTTACTGACTTACACTATGTTTATATGTGCTAAATTTGACAAAATTCGTATTCAAGTTTGTACTTGACATGTAAATATTTTTTAAAATTCAAATTTCTTTTATTTTACCCTTTGTTTATGTTATCACCTATATTTCCAAAGTTTTATCTTTGGAGAATCCAGATTTTAATTATTTTCCTATTAAAATTTTTGGAACTGCTACTGTATTTTAACAGTTACTTAGTTCTGTAATTGTGAGGAGATTTTAAAAGGGAGAATGAGTACCTTCACAAATTTTTAAAAGATTTCTTCAGAGTCTGTAGCCAGTATCGACATGTATACTTATCTCTTTCTTTTCAATGCCATGAATCATTATAAATGTCAGGTTCATTGTTGTGGCATGTTGAAATGATTGAGTGGGAACTGTGCCCAGCACTGTGTTGTAAAACAATTGATCTCCAAACACATTGTTCTACAGCGTGCATCGGCCCAACTAGATTTTCTTTGATGCTTTCGTGACTGCTCTTTTGTTTGGTCTTGGAGAATTTAGAGCTCAAATTTGAACACAATATTAAGACTATCTGCAGTGAATCTGTGCCTGTTATCTAGAGTCATCTACTTTTGGGACTGCATTCTGTATTTCTCCTTTACTTCAGTCATGTAATCAGAATGTATAAGTGACGTTTTTTATATGCTATTCTAGTGGATTAGAAATCCCATTCTTTATCTAGGTGCAAGTGGGATTAAATTTGGTTTTCTTGGTAAAGGAAACAGCTTAGAACCAACCCATAGCAGTCTCTTTATCTTCTATTTTAAGTCATCCCCATTTGGAAAATCCAATATTGTTTTTACCCCCGTTGGTGAATGTGTGCAAATGTATGAGTTCCAAAGCACAGCCTTTGTTAGCACAAAAGCAACACAAGTGAAGGTGTTTGCCTAGGTCTATTAAAATTGTATTTCTAGATAGAACTTGTGAATGACAAATGCTGCAGGCTTTCAAAAAAGAGCTAGAAAATATAGGCTTGATATAGAGGATAAAGAGCAAAAGATGACACTAAAAGAAATTTTTGAAGAAAAGAGGAGAAAAAATAGAAAACTCGAAGTTACTTTTCTTTTAGTAACCGTCGTTTTCTTTCTTGAAGTTGTGGGATTTCCTCAATACCTGCTTATTTTCTGCAAGACAAGGGTTTATAGATGGCGCTCTAAAGCATTTGCCGGAAGGTGGCGACATAGCCCTCATTGCCTAGAGCTGTCCCAGGTGCTGAACCCAGTTTCGGAGCCCATGAGAAACTCTGCAGCCAGCGACCAGGGATTCCACCAAGTTCTCCCTAGAGGCCTGCAAACTCTGGTTAGAAAAGCAAAAGGCCATAAAAATGCCCGACCTCATTTATAACACAAAGACCAAAAAATTCCTTTCCCTAAATTTACTTGCTGCGAAGCTGTGGGAAATGGCAATGTTCACTGAAATTAAAAACGCAATAGAGATGAAAAGGCAGGGGTGTGTGTGTGTGTGTGTGTGTGTGTGTGTAGAGTACATACCGAATTGATTTTTTTCTTCACTTTGAGATGCAGCTGTTTACCGGTCCTTTGACCGGTTCTTTATAATTACTTTCTCCCTCAATTCCTCAAGGTTAAAAAAAGGCAGAGGCAATATCCTCCCCAAAGGAGACAGGCTGGACTGTGCGATGATAAACGGGGGTGATTTTTAAAAAGCTAAGACACATTCCCTTTTCTTTCCATGAATTAGTAATAATTTACAGACTGACCCAGGACTGTCCACCTCCCCATTCAGGCTCCGCGTGTCTCCTTTTCTCATTTCCTATTGCCGCTCTGTGATGCTGACTCTACTTAAGAATTTGACAGAAATATGAAGCAATTTACGTGGTTAGATTTTTTTTCCCTCGAGTTTGGCCGGGTGGGAGGCGGAGTTATTTGTTGCAATGTTGGTCTGACCGGCGGATCGGGTGTGTGTAAGCTAGTTCTGAGTCTCGGTCGACAAAAAGGGACGTGAACGCAAAGAGGCTGAGCTAGAGGGAGAGGAGGGCGGGGAACCAGGGGAAAGAGGCACTCGGGGTTGGGGAAGTGTTGGGAGGGGAGGGTTAGCGTAGGAGGGAGGGAGACTGGCTGTCGGAGCAACACCGGGGAGATAAAGGGAAGTGAGAAGGGAGAGGGACACTGAAAGGGAAAACTAGTGGGAGAAAGGGAAAGAGAGAGGAGGCTTAAGAGAAAGAGAAGAGAGTAGAGGAGAGAGTGGGAGAGAGGGAGGGAGAGAAGCAAGGAGAGGAGGGTTACAGAGTGACTCTGGAGGACGGTGTTTCTCTATTCCACATACTTCTAAGATTGGAGATTCTTTGCTGGTGGGGAGACTCCGGGTCTGGCAGCCAGTTAGGCAGCGGCAAAATAAAATGGACAGCGAGAGACAAACGTTCCAGCCACCTTTCCGCCGCCCAGAGATCCCGGAGCTGTTCTCCAGCCAATTCGTTTCCCAGCTGGAGTCTCTGAGCGCGCTGGACTACGAGAGCCCAGAGAGCGCCTAGAAGCTAGCTGCTCCTCGGAGATGCCTTCGCCTGAGCAGTAAGAACTTCCTGCTTGAGTCCCTGCATCCCCTCCCCCGTTGAAACTCCCCAGGAAAGAGGGGCGGAAGACCCCAGGGGGAGGGGCGAGGGGGATCCTGGCGCAGCTGTTTCTCCCCTCCCCCTCCCCTGCCGGGCGCGCAGGCATGGATGTGCTCAGCCCCTTACAGGGCAACAACACCACGTCGTCCCAGGGTCCCTTCGGGACACGCGCCAACGCTACTGGCATCTCCGACGTGACCTTCAGCTACCAAGTGATCACCTCTCTGCTGCTGGGCACGCTCATCTTCTGCGCGGTGCTGGGCAATGCGTGCGTGGTGGCCGCCATCGCCTTGGAGCGCTCCCTGCAGAACGTGGCGAACTATCTTATAGGCTCGCTGGCCGTCACAGACCTCATGGTGTCGGTGCTGGTGCTGCCCATGGCCGCGTTGTACCAGGTGCTCAACAAGTGGACTCTGGGACAGGTCACCTGTGACCTGTTCATCGCCCTCGACGTGCTGTGCTGCACTTCGTCCATCCTGCACCTGTGCGCTATCGCGCTGGACAGGTACTGGGCCATCACAGACCCCATCGACTACGTGAACAAGAGGACGCCCCGGCGCGCAGCTGCACTCATCTCGCTCACCTGGCTCATTGGCTTCCTCATCTCCATCCCGCCCATGCTGGGCTGGCGCACCCCGGAAGACCGCTCGGACCCCGACGCGTGCACCATCAGCAAGGACCACGGCTACACTATTTACTCCACCTTCGGCGCTTTCTACATCCCGCTGCTGCTCATGCTGGTTCTCTACGGGCGCATCTTCCGAGCCGCGCGATTCCGCATCCGCAAGACAGTCAAGAAGGAGGAGAAGAAGGTAGCCGACAACCGCCTTGGGGCGTCGCCAGCCCCGCAGCCCAGAAAGAGCGTAAATGGTGAGCCGGGTAGCAAAGACTGGAGGCAGGGCATGGAGAACAAGGCAACAGGGGCTCCGTGCGCCAATGGAGCCGTGAGGCTGGGCGAAGAAGGCGCCGCCCTGGAGGTGATCGAAGTGCACCGGGTGGGCAACTCCAAAGAGCACCTGCCGCTGCCCAGCGAGGCCGGTGCTGCCCCCTGCGTCCCCGCCCCCTTCGAGAAGAAAAATGAGCGCAACGCCGAGGCCAAGCGTAAGATGGCCCTGGCCCGCGAGAGGAAGACGGTGAAGACGCTGGGCATCATCATGGGCACCTTCATCCTCTGCTGGTTGCCCTTCTTCATCGTGGCCCTGGTCCTGCCCTTCTGCGAAAGCAGCTGCCACATGCCCACCCTGTTGGGCGCCATAATCAACTGGCTGGGCTACTCCAACTCTCTGCTCAACCCTGTCATTTACGCCTACTTCAACAAGGACTTCCAAAACGCATTTAAGAAGATCATCAAGTGCAAGTTCTGCCGCCGATGATGATGGAGCCGCGTAGGCCCACCCCACCCAGCCTGCCTCCCCTAGCCCTCTGGAATCAAAACCTTTGCTACTTTTCCTCTAACATTCACAGCTGCTCCGCGCGCTGCTTCCAGACCCCCTCCCCCTCCCCCAGCCCTCTATTCCCAGCGGGGAAGGAGGGAGCCCCGTGCAAAGAGGCTACAGCCGCGGGGCAAGAGAGTCTGGGAAACTTCTAGAGTCTGTGAGTGGCGACCTTGGCTCAAACTTTGGTCTGGGAATCAGTTTTGATTCCAGCAATTGCCTCCTCCCTCTTCTGCCCCCAAATCTTCGCGGCAGAAGTTTAAGCCTTAGCCGTTCAAGGCAAAACGTCCACACAGAAGAAGAAAGTGTACACCCAGCCGCCGCGCCCACTAAAGGCTCCCACCTGATCGCCTCACTGCTACTACTTGAACTTAAGGTTCAGGACTTTGCTTCATTTCCCAGCAACCGCATCCCCGCCCCGCCTTCTTGCCCTAGAAATGTTCACTGTTCTGGCGGTCTCATCCCTTATTTCCTTTTCCATCTTCCCTTTATGCCCTCGCCAGTCTCTACGCACTAAATTGCTAGTCGGGAAGTCTGGGAGGGTCTGCTTTTCCCGGTGCTTAAGGTGTCCCCGGGAATCTCCGCCTCCTGGTGCAGACTCCCAGAGTAACTCTCCCGGGAACAGCCCCATGCTTTGTTTTCTTGGATTCAAAACAAGTGTCTGGAAGTTGTCTCTTAGAGTGGACCTGTAAGTACAAGGCTGGGCCAGTGGGGCAGAGCGAGGCAGAACGAATTTATCCTTGCCTGCCTTGGTGTCAGCACTCACCAAAGAAACTGACAATCATTGGGAGGGGAGAGCGGACTTCTGTTTTTACAGGTTGCTGGCGAGTCTGAACTGGCTGGCATCGCCACTTACCTACTGTGGGAGGCGCCCGGCGACCAAGCTGCGCGCGCTGGGGCGGGGAGCGGGGGTGGGGTGGGTGCCACGTGCCGGGAATCCCCGAGCCTTCCCCCCTTCTCTGAGGTCTGGCGTGCGCTCCGCGCGCACTGAAAACTAATCCCGACTGGAGCCATCCCTCCGCCTACGCCCCAGGACCAGCTGAAGAGAGGGTAAACAACAGTTAAGGTTTGCGGAAGCCGGCGCTTCTAGGTCCAGCCAAGCTCTAGAGACCAGAAAGACCAGCAAATCCCACGGGGTGGCGTTTTCCAGGTGGGCCCGAGCTCTAGCTGGCACTCCCCCTTGGAAACTGAAAGAGCAAGTTTATCCAAAAGAAGCAGATTTTTTTCCTCCTAATTCCACCCCTCGCCCTTTTCGGATAGGGAGATAGGTCTGTTTAGCGCATCCTAACACGCCACAGGATTTGTTCTGCAGGACGTCCAGGACACTTAGTTAACCACGACTTTGGTTTCCAAAAGGGAAATTTGGGCTTTCAATAGAATGGGCCCCCGATAGGTTTAGTACTGTGACCTCACAGGCGCTTACCTTAAATAATGAGGCCCTAAAGAACTAGCTAGGCGTGCTCTCTCTGCGGAGTCCCAGAGACTCTTGTACATTTGCTCCTTGGCCTGACTGTCCTGCGACACAGGTTTGCCGGGAAACCGGCCTCTTGCCATTTGAATATGTGAAGCACTCCAAGCTTTCTCCCCCTTAAAAGTATTCTTTCAGCCTTGCCACTCCTGCTGAAAAACTGGTTATCTTTACTGCCCCCTGAAGGGAAGTTTTTCGGTGCTCCATTTGAATGTAAATTTCCATCCGTGTGACCAGGGTCAAGAGGTTTGTTACAGTTAGATTCGTTTTCCAATAATAGCCCAACATTATTGATTCTTACTCCCCGCTCCCTTCATGTGTACCTTTTGAATGATTGCTTGGGCTGTTTTGAGAACCATGTTGCAAAAGTTGCCAATGAAAAAAGTTCACTTGTGTTAAAATTAAGGTGAAAAGACAGCTCTATCACTTGTAGCCATTTTATCGTTTGCCAAACTGAACAAAGCTCCATTTGGTATCTTTTTCTCAGACCTAAACTGAGAGTAAGCATCGTATCCCGTTAATATAGAGAAAGTATAAGAACTATGGGAACTTAGTGGATGGTTTGTCTATGCATATGTAATGCTTAAAAGGGACTATGGTGGATAAAATGAGGGAGACTTCTCCAGTCCATCAGTTATTTATTCGAAAATTCATTTTCTTTTTTGCTCACAATAATTTAAGTAGAGCTATATGAAAAAACAAACTTTGCTGTATGTCTCTCTAAATTTTAAGAACAAATTCTACATATAAAATAATTCAAGTCTGAAATTTGCTCATCCAAATTATTCCTTGGTCAGCATTTGAAGTCTTGAGACTTCTATTTATTTGTGTCTTTTACAGAACTATGGCAATGGCTTTTGGGCATTTGTTCTTCCTGCTTTGGAGGATTTACACAAGAATGGGGAAGGAGCATCCAACTGGAGTATATAATTGCCAAAGCAATAGAGAAATTTGAGGAATAAGTGCAAAAGAGCTGCATAGCACAGAACCCCTGATGCTTTTTTTTCCTTTTAACCTATTGCATTAAGTATATATGCATTAAAATTGACCTTTACTCTTCCCTGTGACAATAAAGGACTTTAATAATTGTAATGCTACAATAAACTGATATCAGTAACACATGCATCTTTATTTTAATCAGAATCACTGTCTACTTGTATTTATTTGTATAATTTTAAATCTGAAGTTAAAAAATACAGTTATCAGGAGAAGATCCTGCTATACCCATCAGGGATCTGTCACTTAGAGAAATAAATTTAGTTTTAGTACAGAAACTCATCATAGATGAGTGAGTTCTTTTTTAAAAATTCCTGTCTCTGGAAAGAGAAGGTCACATTTCATCTTTTAGCCATGAAACCATGAATTTTCCCTGACACCTACTAGCAAAGATTTAGGCATCTGTCTAATTAATATGGACAGGGTGGGGGACTTATAGAAGAGAAATGCAGCCTCTGGGATAAGCACCAGGGGCTCATGCTGCCTTTTTAAAGCAGTGGACGGTGATGAACCGCCTTCTGTGTCTTCCCCACAAAGTCCAGCTGGAAGAAAATAGTCTCCCTGGTTTCAAATGAAGTAACGCATTGTTTTGGGGTTTGTTACTCAATTAAAAGTGGAAGGGCAATTTCCTTTCTGGCTGGGTCTCATTTGATAGTGCGGTTTTATATGTAAGATCTTTTACTATATTAAAATTAATTCAAATGCTCTCTTTTTCCATACTGGAATCATCAGTAAGGCCTTTTGTTTCCCATGTTATGTTTGTTAATTTCACAGTTTTCTGGTGTCAGAATGATGGCTTCAGGGCAGGGTAAACCCTAGTAAGCCTCAAGGGGAAAACAAAGGTCAGAGCTATTATGGCCACAGAAGAGGGCACTCTGAAGCTGTGTGAAGCCTAATTTAGGCTATGTATGTACATACATATTCTCCCAATAATGAAAAGGTAAGACAGGAATCGAGGGTTTTTCATTTGAAAAGTGTTACATAAACACATCCCTGACCTTGAGTAAAATGATGCATTTGGCACATTTGTCTTCTAGATTCTGGATATTTCCCTTCTTGGCCTCTGCTCTCTGCTCTGGTGTCTCTTCCTCCAGGGAGACAGTGGCTTTCTGTTTTCTACGGGGCTTCCTGAACCTTTATCAACACTCCAATTAAGAGAGAGAGAATTTTTATCAGTTACTTCCAGTGTGACTAACAAGCCCAGATAACCAATTAGCAGCTATCACATGTCAGGCTCTATTGGATAATGTTGAAATATGGGGCTATAAAGTAATATAAGCTGCTGTTGACACATTGAAGGAGTTTCCAACCTACTTGGGTATTCAAGAATAAACTACTAAGGTTAAGTAAACACTCACAGCAGAATATATGTATCATCTAAACAGGACAAATCACAGGAACTTGGCTCTATAAGAATTCAGAGGACAAGATCACTGTGGGCTGGGTGTGGGTAGGGAAGATCGGGTAGGGAAAGCTGTGTAAAGCATCCAGGATTGACTTCTGAATGCATGAGGAGTGATATAAAAGGCCAGACATTCTTCATGAGGTGCCAAAGACAGCCTGATTCCCTCTTTCTATCAAGTGGGGTGCCTGGGATGACATTTTTACCTGTATTCCTACATGTATCAGTCTGGGTTGATTATGAAGGTGGTAATGCTAGAGAAAGATGCAGGCTCAAAACTTCCCATGTGTTATAACAACATGAAGTGTCTGGGAATAGAGAGAGATGAGTCTAGAACCAAAGGAATAGGGATTAAGGTAACTAGATAGAGGAAGAATGTTCTGAGCAGAGTAAGGGGCAGAGCATAGGAATAAGGAGAAACTTATTAAACCATTAAACAGTGACAACAGGGTGACCGGGGTAGGTACAACAATTCACATTTATGTAATGTTTGTGATTTTGCCCAGTGATTTTCACAAATAATATGCGATTTAAATTTGAAATAGCAGATCCTTCTGGAAATACTAATTAGACCATTTTAGCCAAAGCAGAAGATTCACATAGTAATTGGTACATACATGAAAATGTGCTAGAGATCATATATGGAAGCATTATAATACCAGGTTAAAAACAAGAACTATAGTTTTAGTTAGTGGGGAACCACTAATAATGAAAGCAGAAGTGTACTGTTTGGGGGTAGTTTCAATGGTGCAGGTGTGAAACAATAAATGCCTGAATGTGGGATGCTGGTAAGATTGACAAATACATCAGAGAGAAAACTGGCAAGAGTTGGTGCCTGGATGTGAAGAGAGAGGGAGCTGAAAATGCCGATGCAGTTTTGAGCCAAGGAGATTTGGGCGAATGACAGAAACGGGGAAGTCCAGAGTTGCTTCTCCTATGGGTCTTTGTTTTTTCAGCTTTATCTATAAATATGAAAAGGCTTTGTTCTCTGCTAAAAGAATTCCCAGCCCAAATGGAAGGGATCTGCTGATAAAGGTAGTGATACACGTGGCACAGCATTTGAACAATCTGTCGTTTGGGTGATTATGTGAAGAATGCCACCTCATAGAGCAATGGTCGGATCAATTCCCTGATTACTGATGTGTTTTTTAAAAGTAGAGTGTGTGCTTTGTTTTTGGAGAGAGCACAGTTCCAAGGGACTACAGCAGCCTTTCAAGAAGAGTACCCCAAACACACCATGTTAGGCCATGTGCCAAGAATGATATTTGAAGCCCAGAAGACTGGGTCTGTCCAGCTGACCAAGTGAAGAGCAGAGCAATACAGTTTGCTCAAGTCCACTTATCAAGAACCACAGCAGACCTGTTTGATCCTTAAACAAGATATTACTAGAAAATCTAGATCCATGAGGCTAAAATATCCAGTGAATTCCATTTTCCAAATCACTTTGCTTATGTGGCAATGGCAAGGATGGGGAAATGAGTCGGGTCCACAGACAATTCCATATCCAGTCCTAACTCAGGTATATCCAAGCTGCCTGTCTGTAACCATGCAGAATTACTCAGCCTTTCAGAAGTTTCACCAGGCCAGAATTTCAAGGAGCTGTCTTACACTGGCGAGTTGTCATCTTTGAAGAAAGAAAAGGAAGTAGGTTGGCTGGGAAGAGAAGAGAGGGGGAAAGGAAAGAGGAGACAAAAGGATTCACCTATCTTGTTACTTGGCTGGCTGGCTGTGGAGACTGATGAGAAAGTGTTCTGAAACTTCTCCAAAGTAGTTGGAGGAGAAGCATTCTATGAAATATGGTGTGCTTCATGGTCTCTGGAAGCAATCAGTCTGACTTTGCAAGAACTAAAAAGAGAGAAAGCAAACTTTGAAAGCTGGTTTTAATTTTAAAAGAACAGTAGAAACAGGATTCTAATTGCAAATATTCACAATGTACTGTCTTGAAAGCATATACTATATTGTAAAGATTTGCAACAGTGAAGGGGTGATTTATGGAACAGTCTCTGGTTCAGGAGTGGTAGGCAGGTGATTCATTCATTCATTCATTCATTTAACTAATATTTCTGGAGCACCTATGAGCTAGGCACTGTTCTAGGAGCTTGGGATACAGCAAAATGAAAATCAGATGAAGTCTCTCTGGTAGATTGTTTACAGAAATTATTCCCACAGTTATTCCCCTCCACATGTCCACCTTTTTTGCAATGAGGTTTTCAGTTTCTCCCATCAAGTTATGGAGGCTTTCTCACTGCTTAAATCTGAGCTGGCCTCGTGACTTTCTTTGACCAATAAAACAGGTCAGAATTAATGTGATTATGATCTGTGTGCAGAACTCATTAGGCCTTGCACTCTTCACATGCTCCCACAGAACTCTGCCCAAGCACCATGTGAACAAGCCTGTGCTCCCTTGTTGGAGACTGAGAGATCACCTGGAGCAGAGAGTAGTCATGGTGGACCAGACAGATCTCAACTAACTCAGCAGCTGACTGCAGATAGAAGAGTGAGCACAACTGACCTCAGAGAAACCTCCCAGCTTCATTCATTCCAAATTGTCAAGGCACACACTTGTGGACTAAATAGATGGTTGTTATTTTAAGGCACTAAATTTGGGGAGTAATTTGTCATAGTGAAAAGCTAACTAATACAGTCACAGACCTGAAGAAGTTTACATTCTAGAGGAGGAGAGAGAGAATGAACAACAAAACCTCGTGTATATGTAATATATCAGATGGTGATCAGTATTATGGGGAAAAACAAAAAAAACCCCAAAAACCTAGAGTAAGATTATATATAGAGAGTGCCAAGGTGGAGGGAAAGGTTCTGGCTATTTATTTTGTACGGTGTTCAGGGAAGGGCTTACTGATAAGATTATATTTAAATGGTTTCTTTGAAAGAGTTATCAAAGGCGTGAGGTTGTAGCTTGGTAGGAAATGAGCACTCAAACAAGTAAATCTTAAATCTTAGACAATTTACTGTGAAAACTACAAAGGGTATATTTCCAACAGGAGATGCTAGGAAATGGCAGATTTGGGGATTTGTGTTCTCAAATTCTAGGATTCTCCCAGGTCCTCACAGCAGACTAACTTAGGTTGAAAGTTTGAGTATTCAACCTGTTCAGGATAAGGGCCAGCCAGGTCATGGGAAGCCCTGAAGAGGATCTTATCAAGCCTCATACAGTCCTCTAGCCCCAGAATTTTGGCATGTACCCTATATGGTGAAGAAAACCTGTCTTTGACACACCAAGTTACCTGAGTTTAACTTCCTACTATACTACCACTTGCTTCTTGCTATGTTGTATAGTTTTATTTTGAAAACCGTTCTATTGGGATAAAATTCACATCTTTGCATTCACACATTTAAAGTTTACAATTTGAAGGTTTTCAGTACATTCACAGAGTTGTGCAGCTATCAGCACAATCCATTTCAGCACATTTTCATCACTCTTCCCCCAAATAAACTCTGTATCCACCAGCAGTTGCTCCCTATTTAGCACTAAACCCTGAGCCCTAGGCAACCACTAATCTACTTTCTATCTTTATGAATTTGCTTATTCTGGGCATTTCATATAAATGCAATCATATAATGTGTGGCTTCTTTTACTCAGCATAATGTTGTAAAGATCCATCCATGTTGTAGTATGTATCAATATTTTATTTCTTTTTATTGCCAAATAATATTCCATTTCATGGACATACTACATTTTATTTATCTATTCATCCATGAATGAACATGTGGGTTGTTTCTATTTTTTGGCTATTATGAATAATGCTGCTATGAACATTCATGTACAAATTTCTGTGTAGGCATGTTTTCATAATACTGTGTATAAACCTAGGAATGGAATTGCTGGGTAATATGATAACCCCATGTCTTACATTTTGAGGAACTTCCAAAGTAACTGCATCGTTTTACATTCCACCAACAATGTAAAAGGGTCTCTTCCCATTTCTCCTTTCCAGTACTTGTTATTATCTGTCTTATTGGTGATAGCCATCCTAGTTGGTTGGAATTTGTATCTCGTGGTTTTGATTTGCATTTCACTTATAACTAAAGATGTTGAACATCTTTTCATGTGCTTATTGGTCATGTGTACATCTTATCCAGAGAGATATCTATTCAAAGTCTTTTCTCATTTTTAAACTTAGATGGTCCTTTTATCCTGAGTAGTAAGAGCTGTTTATATTTTCTGGATACTAAACTCTTTTTGGATATATGATTTGCAAATATTTTCTTCAATTCTATTGTCTTTACACTCTTTCTTTTTAAAGAATGATCCAAATTTTATTTTATTTTATTTTTTAATTTTTATTCTTTTATTTTTTTAAGTACTGGAACCAACTCTGCCATTTATTTATTTATTTAAAATTTTTATTGGGGCACAGTTGATTTACAATGTTGTGTTAGTTTCAGGTGTACAGCAAAGTGAACCTGTTATACATATACATATATCCACTCTTTTTTAGATTCTTTTCCCATATAGGTCATTACAGAGTATTGAGTAGAATTCCCTGTGCTATATAGTAGGTCCTTAGTAGTTATCTATTTTATATATAGTAGTATGTCAATCCCAATCTTCCAATTTATCCCTCCCCCCACTTACCCCCTGGTAACCATAAATTTATTTTCTATATCTGTAACTCTATTTCTGTTTTGTAGATAAGTTCATTTGTGCCCTTTTTTTAGATTTCACATATAAGCGATATCATATGATATTTGTCTTTCTCTGTCTGACTTACTTCACTCAGTATGACAATCTCTAGGTCCATCCATGTTGCTGCAAATGGCATTATTTCATTCTTTTTATGGCTGAGTAATATCCCATTTTATATATGTACCACATCTTCTTTATCCATTCCTCTGCTGATGGACATTTATGTTGCTTCCATGTCCTAGCTATTGTAAGCAGTGCTGCAATGAACATTGGGGTGCATGCATCTTTTTGAATTATGGTTTTCTCCAGGTATATGCCAGGAGTGGGATTGCTGGATCAAATGATAGCTCTATTTTTATTTTTTTAAAGAACCTCCATACTGTTCTCCATAGTGGTTGTACCAGTTTGCATTCCCACCAACAGTGGAGGAAGGCTCCTTTTTCTCCACACCCTCTCCAGCGTTTATTGTTTGTAGATATTTTGATGATGGTCATTCTGACCGGTGTGAAGTGATACCTCATTGTAGTTTTGATTTGCATTTCTCTAATAATTAGTCATGTTGAGCATCTTTTCATGTGCTTTTTTGGCCATCTGTATACACTTTCTTTATGTTATCATTTGCAACAAAAACATTTTTAATTTTGATGAAGTCCAGTATATCTATTTTTTCTTTTGTTGCCTGTGCTTTTTGTGTTGCCTCTGAGAAGTCTGCAAAGATTTACTCCTATGTTTTCATCTAAGGGTTCTATAATTTTAGCTTGCATATTTAGGTAGTTAATCCATTTCCAGTTAACTGCTCTGTATGGTGTAAACAAGGTGCTCAACTTCAGATTTTTGCACTTCCAGTACCATTTGTTGAAAAAAATAACTGGTTTTCCTCATTGAATTATTCTTAGTGCCCTTGATGAAGATCAATTGAACACGAATATAAGGGATTATTTCTGGACTCTCAATTTTATTCCACTGATCTATATGTCTATCCTTATGTCAGTATCATAAGTCTTGATTACTGTAACTATGTAGTAAGTTTTTTTTTTTTTTTTTTTCACACACACACACACTGTATTTTATTTTTACAAGAGATAAATCGACTGACACCAAGCATTGTACATGGATGACCACAACAAAAGCAACAATGATTGCAATTACCAAACATGAAACACACTCATACTATGTCATAGTATTGACATTCAGTCCAGTAATCCTCCACTGTAACAGCTCCTTTACTTTGCAGTGAAAATTGATTTGTATATTCTTTGCCTCTGAGTCCTTGTGGAATTTTTTTTTTTTTTTTAAATTCAGACAGAAAGTCACAAAAATTATACTCATCCTCATCAGTTCACTCAGTCCCATGTAATTAATTTTTTTTTTCATCTTGATCTTTTGTTAGCACTTTTATGAGTTCATCAGTTTTTCATTAGAGTTCTGAAAATGCTTATTCATTCAGTTCAGCAGTACAGTCCGTTACCAGAAACCTGTACTTGTCAGTCTTTTCCATGTATTTCTTGAAGATGAAACCCTTTTATAGGAACATATTTGCAAAATCATCAGAGTACACCCAGAACTGTCTGTAAATGACAAAAGACTTAAAAATGACCACGGTTAAAGATTTGATGACAGTTCATAATAATGCAGTTGACAAGAAAATTAGTTATTTCTGAGATATACATTTTAAAGTAATAAATAGGATTATTACTTATAACATTATACCAGAACATATAAGATTTTTAGAAATTTCATGTAATGTCTGAAACATTTATATTAACATATTTCCATACATATTTCCATACAAGTACAAATATAAGATTTTTAGAAATTTCATGTAATGTCTGAAACATTTATATTAACATATTTCCATACATATTTCCATACAAATACAAATATGATTTTTAGAAATTTCATGTAATGTCTGAAACATTTATATTAACATATTTCCATACATATTTCCATACAAATACAAATATAAGATTTTTAGAAATTTCATGTAATGTCTGAAACATTTATATTAACATGTTTCCATACAAATAGCCCAATGAAAGTTTAGTATTAGTTGTTTTGTTTGTTTTTTTATACTGCAGGTTCTTATTAGGCATCAGTTTTATACACATCAGTGTATACATGTCAATCCCAATCGCCCAATTCAGCACACCACCATCCCCACCCCACCGCAGTTTTCCCCCCTTGGTGTCCATATGTCCATTCTCTACATCTGTGTCTCAACTTCTGCCCTGCAAACTGGCTCATCTGTACCATTTTTCTAGGTTCCGCATACATGCATTAATATACGATATTTGTTTTTCTCTTTCTGACTTACTTCACTCTGTATGACAGTCTCTAGATCCATCCACGTCTCAACAAATGACTCAATTTCGTTCCTTTTTATGGCTGAGTAATATTCCATTGTATATATGTACCACATCTTCTTTATCCATTCGTCTGTTGATGGGCATTTAGGTTGCTTCCATGACCTGGCTATTGTAAATAGTGCTGCAATGAACATTCGGGTGCATGTGTCTTTTTGAATTACGGTTTTCTCTGGGTATATGCCCAGTAGTGGGATTGCTGGGTCATATGGTAATTCTATTTTTAGTTTTTTAAGGAACCTCCATATTGTTCTCCATAGTGGCTGTATCAATTTACATTCCCACCAACAGTGCAAGAGGGTTCCCTTTTCACCACACCCTCTCCAGCATTTGTTGTTTGTAGATTTTCTGATGATGCCCATTCTAACAGGAGTGAGGTGATACCTCATTGTAGTTTTGATTTGCATTTCTCTAATAATTAGTGATGTTGAGCATCTTCTCATGTGCTTCGTGGCCATCTGTATGTCTTCTTTGGAGAAATGTCTATTTAGGTCTTCTGCCCATTTTTGGATTGGGGTGTTTGTTTCTTTGATATTGAGCTGAATGAGCTGTTTATATATTTTGGAGATTAATCCTTTGTCCGTTGATTCATTTGCAAATATTTTCTCCCATTCTGAGGGTTGTCTTTTCGTCTTGTTTATGGTTTCCTTTGCTGTGCAAAAGCTTTGAAGTTTCATTAGGTCCCATTTGTTTATTTTTGTTTTTATTTCCATTACTCTAGGAGGTGGATCAAAAAAGATCTTGCTGTGATTTATGTCAAAGAGTGTTCTTCCTATGTTTTCCTCTAAGAGTTTTATAGTGTCCAGTCTTATATTTAGGTCTCTAATCCATTTTGAGTTTATTTTTGTGTATGGTGTTAGGGAGTATTCTAATTTCATTCTTTTACATGTAGCTGTCCAGTTTTCCCAGCACCACTTATTGAAGAGACTGTCTTTTCTCCATTGTATATCTTTGCCTCCTTTGTCATAGATTAGTTGACCATAGGTGCGTGGGTTAATCTCTGGGCTTTCTATCTTGTTCCACTGATCTATGTTTCTGTTTTTGTGCCAGTACCATATTGTCTTGATTACTGTAGCTTTGTAGTATAGTCTGAAGTCAGGGAGTCTGATTCCTCCAGCTCCATTTTTTTGCCTCAAGACTGCTTTGCCTATTCGGGGTCTTTTGTGTCTCCATACAAATTTTAAGATGATTTGTTCTAGCTCCGTAAAAAATGCCATTGGTAATTTGATAGGGATTGCATTGAATCTGTAGATTGCTTTGGGTAGTATACTCATTTTCACAATGTTGATTCTTCCAATCCAAGAACATGGTATATCTCTCCATCTGTTGGTATCATCTTTAATTTCTTTCATCAGTGTCTTATAGTTTTCTGCATACAGGTCTTTTGTCTCCCTAGGTAGGTTTATTCCTAGGTATTTTATTCTTTTTGTTGCAATGGTAAATGGGAGTGTTTCCATAATTTCTCTTTCAGATTTTTCATCATTAGTGTATAGGAATGCAAGAGATTTCTGTGCATTAATTTTGTATCCTGCAACTTTACCATATTCATTAATTAGCTCTAGCAGTTTTCTGGTGGCAGTTTTAGGATTCTCTATGTATAGTATCATGTCATCCGCAAACAGTGACAGTTTTACTTCTTCTTTTCCAATTTGTATTCCTTTTATTTCTTTTTCTTCTCTGATTGCCGTGGCTAGGACTTCCAAAACTATGTTGAATAATAGTGGTGAGAGTGGACATCCTTGTCTCGTTCCTGATCTTAGAGGAAATGCTTTCAGTTTTTCACCATTGAGAATGATGTTTGCTGTGGGTTTGTCATATATGGCCTTTATTATGTTGAGGTAGGTTCCCTCTATGCCCACTTTCTGGAGAGTTTTTATCAGAAATGGGTGTTGAATTTTGTCAAAAGCTTTTTCTGCATCTATTGAGATGATCATATGGTTTTTATTCTTCAATTTGTTAATATGGTGTATCACATTGATTGATTTGCGTATATTGAAGAATCCTTGCATCCCTGGGATAAATCCCACTTGATCGTGGTGTATGATCCTTTTAATGTGTTGTTGGATTCTGTTTGCTAGTATTTTGTTGAGGATTTTTGCATCTATATTCATCAGTGATATTGGTCTGTAATTTTCTTTTTTTGTAGTGTCTTTGTCTGGTTTTGGTATCAGGGTGATGGTGGCCTCATAGAATGAGTTTGGGAGTGTTCCTTCCTCTGCAATTTTTTGGAAGAGTTTGAGAAGGATGGGTGTTAGCTCTTCTCTAAATGTTTGATAGAATTCACCTGTGAAGCCATCTGGTCCTGGACTTTTGTTTGTTGGAAGATTTTTAATCACAGTTTCAATTTCATTACTTGTGATTGGTCTGTTCATATTTTCTATTTCTTCCTGGTTCAGTCTTGGAAGGTTATACCTTTCTAAGAATTTGTCCATTTCTTCCAGGTTGTCCATTTTATTGGCATAAAGTTGCTTGTAGTAGTCTCTTAGGATGCTTTGTATTTCTGCGGTGTCTGTTGTAACTTCTCCTTTTTCATTTCTGATTTTATTGATTTGAGTCCTCTCCCTCTTTTTCTTGATGAGTCTGGCTAATGGTTTATCAATTTTGTTTATCTTCTCAAAGAAGCAACTTTTAGTTTTATTGATCTTTGCTATTGTTTTCTTTGTTTCTATTTCATTTATTTCTGCTCTGATCTTTATGATTTCTTTCCTTCTGCTAACTTTGGGTTTTGTTTGTTCTTCTTTCTCTAGTTTCTTTAAGTGTAAGGTTAGATTGTTTACTTGAGCTTTTTCTTGTTTCTTTAGGTAGGCTTGTATAGCTATAAACTTCCCTCTTAGAACTGCTTTTGCTGCATCCCATAGGTTTTGGGTCGTCATGTTTTCATTGTCATTTGTCTCTAGGTATTTTTTGATTTCCTCTTTGATTTCTTCAGTGATCTCTTGGTTATTTAGTAACGTATTGTTTAGCCTCCATGTGTTTGTCCTTTTTACGTTTTTTTCCCTGTAATTCATTTCTAATCTCATAGCGTTGTGGTCAGAAAAGATGCTTGATATGATTTCAATTTTCTTAAATTTACTGAGGCTTGATTTGTGACCCAAGATGTGATCTATCTTGGAGAATGTTCCGTGCGCACTTGAGAAGAACGTGTAATCTGCTGTTTTTGGATGGAATGTCCGATATATATCAATTAAATCTATCTGGTCTATTGTGTCATTTAAAGCTTCTGTTTCCTTATTTATTTTCATTTTGGATGATCTGTCCATTGGTGTAAGTGAGGTGTTAAAGTCCCCCACTATTATTGTGTTACTGTCGATTTCCTCTTTTATAGCTGTTAGCAGTTGCCTTATGTATTGAGGTGCTCCTATGTTGGGTGCATATATATTTATAATTGTTATATCGTCTTCTTGGATTGATCCCTGGATCATTATGTAGTGTCCTTCCTTGTCTCTTGTAACATTCTTTAATTTAAAGTCTATTTTATCTGATATGAGTATAGCTACTCCAGCTTTCTTTTGATTTCCATTTGCATGGAATATCTTTTTCCATCCCCTCACTTTCAGTCTGTATGTGTCCCTAGGTCTAAAGTGGGTCTCTTGTAGACAGCATATATATGGGTCTTGTTTTTGTATCCATTCAGCCAGTCTATGTCTTTTGGTTGGGGCATTTAATCCATTCACGTTTAAGGTAATTATCGATATGTATGTTCCTATGACCATTTTCTTAATTGTTTTGGGTTTGTTTTTGTAGGTCCTTTTCTTCTCTTGTGTTTCCCACTTAGAGAAGTTCCTTGAGCATTTGTTGTAGAGCTGGTTTGGTGGTGCTGAATTCTCTTAGCTTTTGCTTGTCTGTAAAGCTTTTGATTTCTCCATCAAATCTAAATGAGATCCTTGCCGGGTAGAGTAATCTTGGTTGTAGGTTCTTCCCTTTCATCACTTTAAGTATATCATGCCACTCCCTTCTGGCTTGCAGAGTTTCTGCTGAGAAATCAGCTGTTAACCTTATGGGAGTTCCCTTGTATGTTATTTGTCGTTTTTCCCTTGCTGCTTTCAATAATTTTTCTTTGTCTTTAATTTTTGCCACTTTGATTACTATGTGTCTCGGCGTGTTTCTCCTTGGGTTTATCCTGTATGGGACTCTCTGCGCTTCCTGGACTTGGGTGGCTATTTCCTTTCCCATGTTAGGGAAGTTTTCGACTATAATCTCTTCAAATATTTTCTCTGGTCCTTTCTCTCTCTCTTCTCCTTCTGGGACCCCTATAATGCGAATGTTGTTGCGTTTAATGTTGTCCCAGAGGTCTCTTAGGCTGTCTTCATTTCTTTTCATTCTTTTTTCTTTAGTCTGTTCCGCAGCAGTGAATTCCATCATTCTGTCTTCCAGGTCACTTATCCGTTCTTCTGCCTCAGTTATTCTGCTATTGATTCCTTCTAGTGTAGTTTTCATTTCAGTTATTGTATTGGTCATCTCTGTTTGTTTGTTCTTTAATTCTTCTAGGTCTTTGTTAATCATTTCTTGCATCTTCTCAATCTTTGCCTCCATTCTTATTCCAAGGTCCTGGATCATCTTCACTATCATTATTCTGAATTCTTTTTCTGGAAGGTTGCCTATCTCCACTTCATTTAGTTGTTTTTCTGGGGTTTTTTCTTGTTCCTTCATCTGGTACATAGCCCTCTGCCTTTTCATCTTCTCTATCTTTCTGTAACTGTGGTTTTTGGTCCACAGGCTGCAGGATTATAGTTTTTCTTGCTTCTGTTGTCTGCCCTCTGGTGGTTGAGGCTATCTAAGAGGCTTGATGGGAGGCTCTGGTGGTGGGTAGGGCTGACTGTTGCTGTGGCGGTCAGAGCTCAGTAAAACCTTAATCCACTTGACTGTTGATGGGTGGGGCTGGGTTCCCTCCCTGTTGCTGTGGCGGTCAGAGCTCAGTAAAACCTTAATCCACTTGACTGTTGATGGGTGGGGCTGGGTTCCCTCCCTGTTGGCTGTTTTGCCTGAGGCAACCCAACACTGGAGCCTACCCGTGCTCTTTGGTGGGGTTAATGGCAGACTCTGGGAGGGCTCACGCCAGGGAGAACTTCCCAGAACCTCTGCTGCCAGTGTCCTTATCCCCACGGTGAAACAGAGCCACCACTCGCCTCTGCAGGAGACCCCCCAACACCAGCAGGTAGGTCTGGTTCAGTCTCCCCCAGGCTCACTGCTCCTTCCCCTGGGTCCTGATGCACACATTACTTTGTGTGTGCCCTCCAAGAGTGGGGTCTCTGTTTCCCCCAGTCCCGTCAAAGTCCTGCAATCCAATTCCCACTAGGCTTCAAAGTCTGATTCTCTAGGAATTCCTCCTCCCGTTGCCTGACCCCCAGGTTGGGAAGCCTGACGTGGGGCTCAGAACCTTTACTCCAGTGGGTGGACTTCTGTGGTATAAGTGTTTGCCAGTCTGTGAGTCACCCACCCAGCAGTTATGGGGTTTGATTTTACTCTGCTTGCGCCCCTCCTACCGTCTCACTGTGGCTTCTCCTCTGTCCTTGGACGTGGGGTATCCTCCTTGGTGAAGTCCAGGGTCTTCCTGTCAATGATGGTCCAGCAGTCAGTTGTGATTCTGGTGCTCTCGCAAGAGGGAGTGACAGCACGTCCTTCTACTCCGCCATCTTGGTTAATCTCCCTGTAGTAAGTTTTGAAATTAAAAAAATGTGTCCTTCAACTTTGTTCCCTTTTTCCAAGATTGTTTCAACTATTCTGTGTACATTGATTTTCCGTATGAATTCTAAGAGCTGCTTTTCAATTTCAGAAAGAACAGTAACTGAGATTTTAATAGGGACTGCATTGGATCTGTCGATCAATTTGAGAAGTATCATCATCATCTAAACAATATTAAATCATCTGATTCATAAACATGGAAAGGCTTTCCATTTATATGTCTGTTTTAGTTAATTTTAATAATGTTTCATAGTTTTTACAGTGTAGATTTTGTTCATGTTTTGTTAAATTCGTTCCTAGGCATTTTCTTTTTTTTCAATGCTATTATAAATATAATTGCTTTCTATAGTTTATTTTTAAATTGTTCATTGTTAGTGTATAGACACACACTAGATTTTTGTATATTGATCTTTTATTCTGCAGTCTTGCTAACCTACTTTATTCTAATAGATTTTTAGTGAATTTCTTAGGATTTTCCATATACAACATCATGCCATCTGCAAATAAAGATAGTTTTACTTCTTTTCTTTTCTCATCTGGATGCCTTATTTCATTTTCTTGCCCAATCCCCTGGCTGGAAACTTCAGTACAAGGTTGCATGAAAATGGTGAGACCAGATATCCTGTCTTTTTCCCAATCTTATGGGGAAAACATTCAGACTTTTACCATTAAGTATGATGTTTACTCTGGATTTTTTCATAGTTGCACTTTACTGCGTTGAGGAAATTTCCTTATTTTCCTGCTTTGTTGAATGTCTTCATCATGAAAGTTTGTTGGATTTTATCAAATGCTTTCTCTGGGTCAATTGAGATGATCATGTGCTATTTTTGCTTTCTTCTATTGATATGGTGTATTACATTAATTTATTTTCAGATGTGAAACCAACCTTACATTCTTGGGATAAATCCCACTTAGTCATGGTGTATAATTCTTTTTCTATGGTGCTGGATTTGGTTTGCTAGTATTTTTTGAAGGTTTTAGTATCTATATTCATAAGAGATATCAGTCTATAACTTTCTGTCTTTGTTATAGCTTCATCTGATTTTGATATTAGGATTATACTGGCCTGTCCATCAATTTTTAATAATGACTAGACATGTTGTGTGCATATCACAATGCAATTGTGTGATGATGACCTGTTTATGGACATGCACAGGCCGTTCAAGGTTTAGGAGGGCTTGACCATGCATTAGGGTGTTAGAAAGGCCCTAATGCATTCAGTTCCTATAAAGAATCTGGGTGGGTATCCACAATTCTAGAAACAACCTTACTAATAATTAATGACATTGACATTAGTGTTAATACTTTCTCTTTGGTTAAAACAACATCTTATTATGGATTAATAATGTATTAGATGCTGATTGTGTTCACCAATATCCAAGGCCTTTTCTTCCTGGGCACACTACTAGACTACATTTTCTAACCTCCTTTCTTATGAGGCTGGTGTTAGGCTAATATAATATGTACAGAATTGATATCATTCCTTTGAAGGATGGCCTGTAAAAACCTCCAGAGTGATCTTCTTTTCCCATTTGGAAGCTAAATAGAGAGGATTCCTTGCACCTAGAGGAGGATGGAACCACAGTTATAAGGAGCCTGGATCTCCGATTCTTTATGTATACCAGAATCTTCTCCACTTCACACCCCACCATCCAGCCTTTGACTGTGATATGAACAGAAATGAAACCTGAGTTTAAATTAATTAAACTGAGATTTTTAGGGTTGTTTATACAGCAGTTAGTCTATCCTGATCAATATAAAATATCTATAAGTAATAAACTGGGTGAAAAATTTGCAGTGTCCTGGGACACTGTCAGGGAGGTTGCTCTAGATAACTGAAGTGACTACCAACTTCTTTCCATTCTGGTCAAGGTACAGACCTGCTGGGAAGGAATGGACATAGGTCAAGATGACAAACCTTCAGTGCATATTCTGAATAGTACTGGGTATCCAAGAGGAAGACTAGTGCCCATCACTGGTGCCTTAGTTCAGAGATTTAGTTTTGCTCTGGCTTTAGTTTTATGGAGTGCATTTACAGTAAGGCCCCTTAGCCACATCTTTGGTTACTCCTTAGGACTTTGGGAAAATTATGAAGTAGGAAAACTGATTTTCAATGCCCTTTCTTTTTTTTCTTTCTTTTTTTTTTTTTTTTTAATACTGGAGTGTGCCTAGTCTACTTTTTGTTATAAATTTATTTATTTATTTTTGGCTGTGTTGGGTCTTCGTTGCTGCACGTGGGCTTTCTCTAGTTGGGGTGAGTGGGGTCTACTCTTCGTTGCGGTGTGCGGGCTTCGCATTGCGGTGGCCTCTCTTGTTGCCAAGCATAGGCTCTAGTCACGCGGGCTTCAGTAGTTGTGGCACGTGGGCTCTAGAGCTCAGGCTCAGTAACTGTGACGCATGGGCTTAGTTGCTCTGTGGCATGTGGGATCTTCCCAGACCAGGTCTCAAACCTGTGTCCCCTGCATTGGCAGGCAGATTCTTAACCACTGCACCACCAGGGAAGCCCTCAATGCCTTTTCTTTTATTTCAGGCATCCTTTTCTTCCATTATGCTTTCCCCATTTGTCTCTCAAAACTTGCACTACCTGTCTTCCTTCTGAAGTCTCCTACTTGCCATTTTTATTCCTCATTTTCTCAATTTTGGATCATGCCAAAGGTGGTGGAGGAGCAGGCCAGCCCAGAAGAAAAAGAAAATTGACTAAGTTGACTAGCAAGGATAGCGTACAATGACAACTTTTCTTTTATCAGTTGGACAACTGAGAGGGGGGCATTCCATATTCTTTAACAGAGATACTGCTAATCATAATGACATTATGCAAAAAACAAAAATACTATAGAACATCTTGTGCTATGGTATATTTCCATGGTTATAACATATAAATTATCTCAAGGGAAATGAAACTATCTGATTTTAGGTGTACCATGCTTTTCTAGTAACAGTTTTTCAAGGCCACGTGCTTTTACATGTAGGTAGATGATAATAAGATACAAATGGCCAAGAACACTTCCTGTATTACTACATAAGATTATTCAAGAGTTCCCTAGTATACTTAGGTGGCTATTGCAGTTGGCATGGCTTAGACTACCATGATGGTGGATGGACTGATAAGGGAGTGATTAATAATAGAGGTTTGCAAAGAAAGAGCTGAGAGGTCTTAAAGATGGACTGGATGTGAAACAAGTTGCTAAAGAAAAACCCACATTTAGAGATTAGAGAGTGGAATAGACTAGAAATAGGGAAATTACAAACTGAAGGTGCTACTCTGGGAAAGAAAAAATAGGTCTTTGATAAATTTATAGAATTCAATTTCAGTAGAGGGAAAGAGGAAGAAAGCAGCTAAACTAATGAGAGGTAAGGGGGCACAGAGAAGCCATGAGGTCATTGCATGTGGAACACTACCGTGAGAGGTTATGTTGTTATAAGAACTAAAGGGAAGTGTTAGATGAAATAAACATTTCTTTTTCTTTTAGATAAAAGGAAACCAATGCATGTCAATAGAGACTGAGGAAATGGAAATAACAAAGAAGGAAGATTGAAGTCAGGAAGAACTGAAGATTCTGGTGAAAGAAGGAATTCTTGAAGAAGACTAGAGGTTGAAGGGTTAAATTTTGAGATGGAGACATTCTGTGATATAGGAGATGAAGGGAGAGTGTGTGAACAGGTAGAGACATAATCCAGCTTTGGGGAGAAAGGAAGATGTTGTATGAGGATCAACTTGTCATTGGTTTCATTCGAGAGTTACATGTCTCAATGGATGGATGCCCCAGGTGAACAATCAAAATGAAAGCACATCTGGACTGGAGAATCTGTTACCTGGGAGCTGGAGAGAAGGCCAGATAAAATTGAGTGGAGTTGGAGGCTGCAGCAGTACTTGGTGAAAGTTGCCTCTGAGTTTGTGCTGACCTTTAAGCTAGAGCACGTATGACCATTTTTTCTGCCCCTCCTGGCCTCTTTCTCTTTTTCTTGCTTCTCCACTACATTTGGCATGATCCAAAATTTAGGGATCGGGGAATCAAAGCATATGTGTAGCTTCTAGGGCTGGCTGTTGCTCTGATTTCCTCCACTTCACCATTGTCTCTCTAAAAATCTATAGGACTCAATTATTGGAACTTTGACAACTGGGAGGGTATTTGTGCCTGATGAATTTTTTTAAATGAAAGAAGTAAGGTAACAAGTGATAGGAGTATGGACAATGACTTCAGCATAGTAAAGAAGGTCTAGAATAGTTAATGCAACTAAAATTGCACTAGTGACTTTATAGCAGAGGTATTCTTGAATTGTCAAGCTCTCTGAGTCATCAGCTGACATTAGATAGTCTGGCTTTGTAGTAAATGGCTGATGCCTGGCTTATTTCACTGCTCTTCCCCAACTTCCCCCATTACCAACTCCCATTCCTCTATTATTATGTCTCTCACACATGTCCTTTCTATATTTTTTTTAATTTCCCACTTTCTCATTCTAGGTTTTAGTTCATGCCTAGATGATTGGGTGATTGTTTTAGCTTCCTAAATTGTTTTCTATTCCCTCTGCTTCTCTCCCATTTCTCCCCCCTTAATTCTGTCTTGAGTACCACAATTAAGTTAATATTCTCTGGCAAAAAGATCCCCCATATTCAAGCTTACTTCTCATATAATGACCAGTTCTGCCTAATCCAGCACTAAGATTAAACAAGATAATATCTGGAGATACTTAGCAAAATGTCTGCTCTATAGTGCCTACCCAATAAAAGTTATTTAATCTTTACTCAATGCAGAACCTATGATTGGGTCAGTCATTCATTTTACAGCTATAGAGCAGGGAGAAAAATTATATCTAATGTTAGATGTAATATCCTGATTTTTTAATCACATGAAACAGAAGAGAGTTAAGTAGGAGTCAGACTTACCTAGCTGTTTTTAGTAGCTTTTTCAAATGTCTGAGGGAGAAATAAGAGGGCATTTATAAACTATCATTGTCCGTAAAATAGAGCTTTTATTTTAAAAAAATAAGATAAGAAGTAAGACTTAAGAATGAGTGTGGTAACTGATTACATAGTAGAAAATGTAGCATCAATCTTCTTACCTCCTTGCATTGCTTTGCTTTTGCCTGACTTTGAAGTGAGGCTCTCTCTCTCTCTCACTCTCTCCCTGATCTCTAGCTCTAGCGGGGTGGGGGAATTTATCATTGCTTTCAGTTCATGATGGTTTTCACAGTGGACCACACTGCTACCATTATTATATTTCTGCAGAAGAACCAGATGGCTGGTATACTTGAGCTGCCAAAACAATAGTAATAAAAACCATAAAATATGAGGAAATTATATATTTTCTTTTCTTGTATTTTAGTCCTAACAGAGTGTCATTAAATAATGGAGACTTCAAGAGCTGACTGTGAAAGTCACAGAATATTAAGAGTCTGGGCCATTGTTCTCATTCTTCATTGTTATATAATTAAGCCTTGATCATCCCAAACACACACAATTGATTGGTGTCATCTGATGACATTACAGTTTTTGCTTTAGCAATTTAGGAAAAAACTTAATCTTAAATTGACCTAATTATCTGTTTCTCATTTGCCATTTAAGCTTTGATGACATGGTATCTGATCATATTTGAATATTCAATTGCTACGAATTTCTAATATTGTGCTCTTACCTTGATCGTTTTTTTGTGTAACTTTTCAAATTGCTTGGTTTCACATGCCTCTTACCCTTTAAGTCATATTTTAATAACATCTAGTGTGCTAATAATGGATTTGACAGCATCATCACTGATTTTTTTCATGAATGTTTACATATATATATATATAATTTATTACTTGTCATACTTAAACAATCTTATAAAGTATGATGTATTTTTAAGAAAATAATTTTTATGTGCACTTGTATAAATTAGGATATAAGTCAGTGGTTCTCAACTGGGGGTGGTTTGCTTCCCCCGCCCCCAAGTGATATTTGGCAACATCTGGAGACATTCTTCATCTTCACGACAAGAAGGGTGCTACCGGCATCTAGTAGGTAGAGGCCAGAGATACTGCTAAACAGAACAGTCCCTACAATTAAACATGGCCCTAAATATAAATAGTGCCAAGGTTGAGAAACTCTGATCTAGGTGGATGGGTACGTGATCTCATGTTTTGGAAAGAAACAAATTCGAAGTACTCTGATGGCTAGCAAAGAGGTAGTGCATGCATTTAGGAAGAGTGCGAGAATAAAAATGCCATAAACTCCACCTTGTTTTTGTAGTGCTTGTTAGCTTTTCCAGGAGCTTTCACCCTTAGAATGTCATATAATTCTTATATTATCCTTGGGGTGTAGAAATGGAAGAGTTTCCAAATAAATATGCCTTTTTACAGATGCAAAACAGACACAGAGAATTTAAGGGATTATCCTAAGTTTACATGGCTGGTTAGAGATTCCAGTTCTCTGTACACAGAGCATTGAAGCCCCTGAGAAAGAAGCATATCTACCAATCTACTGGTGGAGAGGAATTAAGAGGGAGATATTTTATGTTCTTAGGAGGAAAACAGGCTAGAAGTACTAGTGTGCAAAAAAGCCTGTTTGGTCTTCTCTCAGTTTCTCCTGTCTCCTCAGTTAAATGAAAAATCCAAGGAGAATAAGGTCACCATCTATCTATTAGTAAACACTGAATTATCTCAGATCATCATTTTAATTAAAACATATGTCTTTATTGATGTAGAATTAAATTCACTTGTGGTAACTTGAAGTTTACATTTAGCATTAATCATGGCATTCAAGTAAAGTAAATCTCAAATTAATCCTATAAATTCTGCTAATGTAGCCATGCTGAAACTGGGACAGCTCAAGCAATATGGGCTGTCCATGTTTTTCCTCTTTAATTTCTAAGTTATGACTCCTCTTTCAGCTCTTGAATAATGAATGCATTTATCACAGAATGCCATCAGTCAGGATACAGATTTAAGTGAGAAATGGAACAAGCATTGATGCCTAAAAACCGTGGTGTTAACCTTGGATAACGGTGTCAGTGATTTTCAGAATATTTAACTTAGAGGAGAAATCCACTGTCATTTCCATCTCAAAGTTGCTCCTACTGTGTTATTTTGGTCAGGAGCTAGATATTCACGCTTTAACTTGGAAACTGTTAACATTGTGACATAATACCTTCTGTTTGAATAGTTGAGGTAATTATTTTTAAATCAAGTAGAGCTGTAGTGTAAACTATCTTTGTATAAACATTGATTATTCAGAATAAATTCTATTTAAATATGTTCCAGCAACTTGCACAAACCTTTGAAAATGAATGAATAGAGAAAACTTACAAAGCCATCCATCTTATCTTATTAACTTATTTGTCAATCAAACGTTTCCTAAAATTTAGGGTCTACAGATTGGAGTAAGGATTTGTTTTTAATATTTTTGCTGCGTTTCTGCCAGGTATCCAGCGCTATGGATACACCAAAGAGGCACATAGTTTTCATACATGTTTTCTGCAATTAAACACTTATTACCTAGGCTGTAGATTGGGGTAAATTCTGGCATACCCACAGGGAAATGGAGTAGCCTAGCAACAGAGAAGGTGAAGGCTCTCAATGTCCCAATATAAAGGAGAAATTCCTAGGGATTTGCAGCTTAGTGGGTGGTGGGCAAAACACTGAAAGGTAAGAGAACAAGGAAAATCAGGGGATAAAATGAACCCACAGCAGTATTTTCAAGCTATTTAGTTAGTTGAATGGTGAGGAAGTGAGTTGTTATCAAAACTCCCCATACTCTTCACTGAAGTAGTGTGTTGAAGTTGGAGGAGTTGTTTGTAAATACTTATATTCTAATAGTTGTTCTTAATCCTGGCTAACCTGAATTACTGGGGAGCTTTTAAATATATGAATGACTGTACCCCAACCTGACTCATTGAGTCTGGAGTTAAGCCTGAGAAATCGCTATTAACAAAGAAAACTCCATGGGTGATTTTAAAATACAGAAAACTACGGATACAAAGAGGTTAGAAAATATTCGATGGCATATCAGAAAAATCTTCATATATAAAGATGTAGTGTGCGCTTCATGATGATGTTAACTTTATGAGTCTGAGACTTTATAGCAGAGATATATGACATTTGGGGCTATCCTCTACCCTTTGAGAAAAAATGAGAAAAGGCCAATAAAACTTTACTCTTGGTCTCCTGCTTATGCCAGGAAGCCTTCTGAGAACCAACAATATAGCAAACAATTTAGAACTCAGCATAAATAGAAACTAACGGTAAATGGACTTTTAAAAAAAGTGATTAATATTTAGGGTATCTACATTGTACAGATGCATCAATTTTAGGTCTTATGAAGTTAAAAATGGCTGCCAGAGATGAAAAGGTTAACGGTGTCCTCTGTCAACCAGAATGAGGCCTTGTCATTGGTAGAACATTTACTGCTCAATGTCAGGAAGGAGATATATATGTACCTTTTGCAGAAATCACCTTTATAGACAGATAAAGAAGTTTGAAAATCTGAGTTTGTGAATGATAAATCACATTTCTGGAGTTGTAGACTGAGAAAGGTGATTGATCCATGTAATAACTCACGAATAAACAGGGAATATTAACAAGGAGCAGGAATGTAGGTCAGTGATCATTTTGGCAAATACAATTTTGATCTCCTGCTGTCCTAAACCTTTGGTCCTTAAATTTGGTCCTGCTGTCCTTAAATTTGATTTTTAGCACTGTTTAGAGATGTGCACTAACCTAGATGAAACAGTTTATTTAATCTGTCATTATTTTAATAGGAATGAACTTATAAATGCAAATTATTTGACAAAAATATATTCTCTGAGGGAAACTAAGGACTAGTTTTAAAATAATTAGATGATGAGAATAAGTACTATATCATGATAGATGTTAATTTTGTTGAAGTATAACTGTCCTAATAAATTTGCTGTTAAAAGTTGTTTATAGATTGTTTGCATCATGCCTACAATCTAACTTCTTAAAGTTAAAAATGGAAGACTTTAAAATTGGACAAGAATTTTCTAGTTTCCGATAGTCATTTGCATTCCCACATTTAATTCTCGCCTTTCCTAAATTCCTAATACAATCAATAAGAAATGGAAAAAATACATACATAGATTATATCAGTGGGGATGAAGAGGTAAACCTGACATCAACAGGCTAGGTATTTTGAGAAATTTCTGAAAGATGTATAGTAGAAGTAGTACCAGATCTGAGGGAGATACCAAATGGCTAGAATGCAATTAATCCATCCATGCATACATCCATCCATACATCCATCCGTCCATTCTTTTACTCAGTTTACAAATATTTACTGAGCAAGTACAATGTGTCTCACATTTTTGAGGCACTGAAGATCACAAAAGCAAGAGTATTAACACAATCTTTGCTCTCTTGGGATCTAGTGAGGGGAGACATAGTCCACAAATTAATGAATAAACAAACAAGATACTTTCAGATACTGATAAAGGACTATAAAAAACAGAATAGAATATTGTAATGAAGAGACTCCCTGGGGGAGAGGCACTAGCGGTGGTGGTATGAAGCTGTATTTTATTGTGTGTCAGGAAAGACCTCCCTGAAGACATGACAGTAGTGCTGAGGTCTGAATAACAGGAAGGAAGCAGCCAGAAGAAGGTTTGGAGGAACAGCATTTCAGGTAGCTGCAATAACAAATGCAAGTGCTAAGAAGAATCAAAGAGGTCCAGTGTGGCTGAAGAAGAGTGAAGGAGAGAGTGTTGCAAGATATGAGGTCAAGACAGATGCAACTTTACTACAAAGGTAGCAAAGTGTAAGCTTCAGGGCCCCACATCTGCATCAGTTCTTGCAAGACCTTGAATCTAATTTTGTATTATTTTTCTTGAATTGGGCCCATCAAATTCCATAAACTTTAGGTTCCTCAAAGTTTGTATTCACCCCTGAGTCAGAGATCTATGGTCAACAGAAAGATTTTATAGTCCCTAGGAAGGACATTTAAATTTTTTTTTTTTTTTTTTAAATGCACAACGTGAAAGTTGCTAGTTAAGTTTTTTTTTTTTTTTAATTTTTATTTATTTATTTATGGCTGTGTTGGGTCTTCGTTTCTGTGCGAGGGTTTTCTCTAGTTGCGGCAAGTGGGGGCCACTCTTCATCGCGGTGCACGGGCCTCTCACTATCGCGGCCTCTTGTTGCAGAGCACAGGCTCCAGATGCGTAGGCTCAGTAATTGTGGCTCACGGGTCCAGTTGCTTCGTGGCATGTGGGATCTCCCCAGACCAGGGCTCGAACCCGTGTCCCCTGCATTGGCAGGCAGATTCTCAACCACTGCGCCACCAGGGAAGTCCCCATTTAAACTTTTTGTTGCTGATCTGGGAAGCCTTGGAAGGTTTGCGTCAGGAAGTCAGTGCTATGACCTGATGTGTGCCGTATATTGTAGAAGGATTTTTGTGGCCACTGTCTAGTGGATGGACAGGTAGGTAGGAATATAAAGCAAGGCCCCTTAGGAGGCTTTTTAAAGAGTTGCCCCAATGGCTTAGGAGATGGTGGCTTGGAACAGTGAGGTAGCAATGGAGATGGAGAGAAGGGGATCTGTGTAAAATTATCTGAATGACATCTCTAAAAAATATCCTTACAAGTCTAAGTTGAAGGCATGGGTGGGTAGTTGGTAGTGACTAGAAGTCAAATTTTAATCTTACTAATAACTCTGAGAAATGTACTAGTGGACCAAACCATGACATAAAATGCTAATGAGATGTTTTTAAAAGAATAACATTCATTATCAGTGAAAATGTGGTGACAACGAACACTCATACGTACAGTTAATAAAATGTAAATAGGCACAAATTTTCCGGAAGAGAAATTGGTGCTATGTATTATGGACCTTTCAATGCATGTTATTTTTGGTTTAGTAATTCCACTTTTAGTAAATTCTTCTGTGGAAATAATCAGACCACTGATGAAGGATGTATTAATAGAGATATGCCTTAGAGCATTGTTAATACTGCAGAAGAACTGGACAGAAGTTAAATGTTCAATAATATGGGTTTGGGTGAATTCATAATGGTAATCCAGACAATGAAATACCATGTAGTAATTGAAAATGAATGTATAAACACATGTGTATCAGTTTTGAATGTTAGCAATATATTGTTAAAGAGAAAAACAAGTTACAAAATATTTGTATATGAAGAAATATTTATGCATATGAATAAGAAAAAGTCTTGAGTATATATCTAGGTGCTAACAATGTTTATCTTTCTGTGGTAGGACTAAGGATGATTAAAAATTTTTTTTCTGTCATGAATTTTCATAACTTGTGTGATATAGAAAATGAAAAATTTAATTAGTGGTAGGGAATACTTTATAGAAAATTTGTATTGTGTTTGTTATAGCTTTTGAGACTCCAAAGCAAATATCTTTTGCCATATGGGATGCATTTTATATGTAGCTATAATCCATTAAAAATTTATTTCCATAATATGTTAGTTGTGGAGACGAGTACACACAAAAAACAATTAGATGGAATGAAATTACATAAATAACACAATGTAAGTGAAGTAGGTGATACAGTTTGCATCAGATCAGTACAGACGGAATCTAAAGGGACCCGGGAAGTCAGCTCATTCTGCCTTTTGCATGAAATGAGATGAGTGTGGCTTTTAAGGCTGATAGGTTTGGAGTCAGTGAATAAGAGAAGGAGTCACTTGGATGCAGAGATTAATGACTTATGAAGGGAGAAGTAAAACAGTTGGTATAATTAGACCTCGTTTTCATATTTGAAAGAATAAAGTTATAAGATGTATGGTAAGCTAGGAAAAAGAATTTATAAATTTCATTATGAATCCATCATTTGCAGTGGAATAGGTGTCAGGAAATTATTCTGGTCTCTTGAACAGTAGAGACATATGAGATATAAGTGTCATTTTGGTAAAGTTATTCCATGCAGGAGGGATTAAGGGAAGAGACCACTGACCAAGAGAGTAGTGACAAACTTACTGGCCTGTGCTAGATACAGGGTTTGTCAGGATGGTGTTGTGAGACCATTCAAGGAAACATCGGCACTACTTACTGAAGTCAGGAGACCAGAGTGAGTCCTGTGTTTCCATGTTTTGTGTTTCTGAACTAAATCGTGACACAATCGTCCCTCATTCCATATGCCATGCTTTGGTTACCTGGGCCTCAGAATTAGCTGTTGATTCTTTGATATCCATCTTTAACTTGACCCTCAGTTTTCATGGTCAAGGTTGTGTACCGAGCTATAAATCTGGCTGCTGTGACTAAAGATGCTGTGTCTCCATTCTAGATACATGGCCTACGCTACCCAGGGTCACTTCCTTACCAATTTTAAAAAAAAAATTTCCAACTAATTTCAGATTCATGAAGAAGTTGCAAAAAGAGTACTGAGAGTTCCCTGGTACCTTTAACATTTCACATAATCATAGTACGAAAATGAAGAAATTAACATTGGTACAATGCTATTAATTAAACTACAGACTTTATTCTGATTTCACCATTATTCCCATGACTTGTCCTTTACTGTTACAGGATCCAATCCAGAATCTCATATTGCCTCTAGCTGTTATTTCTCCCTAGTCTTCTTCATTCTGCGGTACTTTCCAATCTTTTTATATCTTTCATGACCAGGACACTTTTGAAGAATAGTTATTTAATCAAGTTTCCCTCAATTTAGGTTTGTCTAATATTTCCTATGCTTAGGTTAGGTTGTCCATTTTTGCCAGGAACACCACGGAAATGATGTTGTGCAACATGTCACAGTGAACATGATGTTGATATATCTTACTCTACACATTATTTATTTCTGTATATATCTCTCGGTATAAAGTAAAAACTGAGTTTATTCTGATATTTCTGATTCCAATCCAACACTGCAGGGTTCATTCTAGCTTTCTCCCTTTCCTTATTTGTAACATTTCTCCAATAGTGAGAAACATGGCTCTTATTATTTATATTTATTGATTTTTCAACTCTAGTATACACAGAAGTTTTTTTTAATTGTTGACATATACCCCTGTAAGAAAGAAATTTACCAGCTACAGTACAATTTTTGTGTATGGTTCTTTTGTCTTTAGTCTTAACAGTATCCTGTGAAAATACTATTTTTCAAAGTTAGTTTAGGTTAAGGACTTCCCTGGTGGTGCAGTGATTAAGAATCTGCCTGCCAATGCAGGGGACAAGGGTTCGATCCCTAGTCTGGGAAGATCCCACATGCCACAGAGCAACTAAGCCCGTGCGCCCCAACCACTAAGCCTGTGCTCTAGAGCCTGCGAGCCACAACTACTGAGCCCATGTGCCACACCTACTGAAGCCCGCGCACCTAGAGCCCATGCTCCGAAACAAGAGAAGCCACCGCAATGAGAAGTCCACGTACCTCAGCAAAGAGTAGCACCCACTTGACGCAGCTAGAGAAAGCCCGTGTGCAGCAATGAAGACCCAACACAGCCAAAAATAAAGAAATATTTTTTAAAAAGTTAATTTAGGTTAGTTCTTTCTTTCCGCATTCCTTTCACCAGGGTTATGCTATTTATTTGTAATTCACTTAAATTCATTTATTACAATTTGCATTCTATTTTGTGTTCCCTTTATTCCTGGTTATTTTTATGTTTTTAAAAATTAAAAAAATTTTTTACTGGAGTATAGTTGCTTTACAATGTTGTGTTAGTTTCTGTCGTACAGCAAAGTGAATCAGCTATACATATACATATATCCCCTCTTTTCTGGATTTCCTTCCCATTTAGGTCACCACAGAGCACTGAGTAGAGTTCCCTGTACTATACAGTAGGTTCTCATTAGTTAGCTATTTTATACATAGTATCAATACTGTACACAAGGAAGAATTTATTCTCTGTTGTGTACACTTTCATGGGTTTGGACATATTCAGAGAACTGTGTATCTACCCATACTATAATGATGTTGAACACTTCTATCACCTCAAAAATTCTCTCCTTCTGTCCTTTTATAGTCAAGTTTACCCTCTATCCCCAGTCCTACTGATCTGTTTCCTATTCTTATTATTTTGTCTTTTCCAGAAAGTCATATAAATGGAATCATACAACCTTTTGTTTCTGGCTTCTTTCATTTAGCAAACTTTATTTAAGATTCATACATGCTGTTACATGAATCAAAAATTCTTCTTTTATTGCTTAGTAATATTCTATTGTATTATGAACCACATTTTATTTATCTACTCACTGGTGGAAGACCATCTGGGTGATTTCCAGTTTTTGACAATTATGAACACAGCTGATATAAATATTCTTGTACAGGTTTTTGTGTGAACATAAGTTTTCATTTCTCTTGGGTAAATGCTAGGATTGGGATTGGTGGTTCATATGGTAAATATATACTGAACTTTATAGGAAACTGTCAAGCTGCTTTTGTTCCAATGTGGTTATACATTTTACATTCCCACCAGCAATATACAAGAGTTTCCCCATATCCTCTCAGAACTTGATGTAGTCAGGGTTTTTGTTTGCCTTTCTTTTTTAAAAAATATTTATTTATTTGGCTGTGTCGGGTCTTAGTTGTGGCATGGGGGATCTTCGTTGTGGCATGCGGAATCTTTCGTTGTGGCACATGGGCTCTTCGTTGCAGCATGCGGGCTTCTCTCTAGTTGTGGCACTCGGGCTGTAGAGCACGTGGGCTCAGTAGCTGCAGTGCATGGGCTCTCTAGTTGTGGCTCGTGGGCTCCAGAGCATGCAGGCTCAGTAGTTGCAGCACGTGGGATGTCTAGTTGTGGCACATGGGCTCTAGAGTGCACAGGCTTAGTAGTTGCAGTACGTGGGCTTAGTTGCCCTGCAGCATGTGGGATCTTAGTTCCCCAACCAGGGATCAAACCTGTATCCCCTGCATTGGAAGGTGGATTCTTAACCACTGGACCACCAGGGAAGACCCCTTGTTTGCCTTTCTGATGAATGTATATTAATATAACATTGTGGCTTTCAGTTACATTTTCATAATGATTAGTGATACTGAGCGTTTTTAAATATGCTTATTTTCCATGTGGACATTTTCTGGGTTAACTGTTCAAATCTTTTGTTCATTTTAAAAAATTAGGTTGTTTGTTTTCTTTTTGTTGAGTTTGAGAGTTCTTTATATATTGTGTATACAAGTCCTTTGTCAGAATTGTGATTTGCAAATATTTTCTCCCGGTTCATGGCTTGTCTTTTCATTCTCTTAACAGTGTCTTTCACAAAGAAGAGGTTCCTAATTTCGATAAAGCCCAGTGGATCATTTTTCCTCTGATGGATTGAACATTTGGTGTCATATTTTAAAACAATCTTTGCCTAACTGAAGGTGTAGAAGATTTTCTCCTTTTTTTTTTTTTCTAGAATTTTGAGAGTTTTACTTTTTACATTTAGGTCTATGGTCAATTTTTGAATAAAAGATGAGGTATGTGCTAAGCTTCATGTTTTCCTGGGTATTCAGTTTTCCAAGCAACATTTGTTGGAAAGATGATCCTCTTTTTTTTGAAATGCTTTTTCATTTTTGTCAAATATTAGCTGACTATATTTGTACAGGATTATTTCTGGACACATTATCCTTTTCCATGGATTTATGTGTTTATCCTTTTGCTAATATCACACTCTTGATTAGTAAGTCATGAACTTTGTAGTGTGCCCTCTACTTTGTATTTTTTTTCCAAAATTTTTTTGCTATCCGATCTCCTTTCCTTTCCCACATAAATTTTAGAATTTTGATAATATCTACAAAAAATATTATGAGTATTTTAATTTGGATTGCAATAAAATTGTAGATCAAATTGGGGGAGAATTGATGTCTTAACAAAATTGATTCTTCCAATTTATGAGAATGGTTAATCTTTCCATTTATTTATATCTTTGCTATTTATCATCAGTGTTTTGCAATACAAAACACTGCCTACAGAGTCTACATACAGACTCTGTATACAGAGTCTATACATATTTGTTATATTTATATGTACTTTATGCTATTATAAATGGTTCTTTAATTTTATATTCTAAATATTCATTGCTAATATATAGAAATACAATTGATTGTTTATACTGACCATGCATCTTGGGAACTAGCTAATTTCATTTTTATATTCTAAGTTATTTTGGAAATTCTATAGATTTTTCTGCAGGGATAATCATGTTATCTTTGAATAAAGAGAGTTTTATTTCTTTCCTTCCAAACTGTATACCTTTATATCTTTTTCATGCTTTATGGCACTGGCTATTACTTCCAATATGATTTTGAATAAGAGTAGTAAAATAGGACATTTTTGCCTTATTCCTAATCTTAGGAATCCTAATTCTTAATCCTAATTCCTAATCTTAGTAGTCTTTCCTAATTTATTTCTTTTACATATCTCTACATTTCATACACACATTAAAAAACTTAACAATGCATCAAATGAAAGGGTTCTGCAAAGTCTTCTGCTGGTGGCGCTCTTCATTCCCTGGATGTAGGTTTACTCTGTAAACAGACAAATGTGAGCCAATCTACAGGTTCATCAAGCCTCACTTAGTTTCCGGAGTGGAATTCAGGTGTTGCTTTGCACATCAATGCAAAGCATTGTCTTTCACAATTAAGTATAATGTTAACTGTAGGTTCTTGTACATGCCTTTTATCAGTTTGCTGACAGTTTTTAACATAAATAGATGTGAAAGTTTATCAAATGCTTTCTCTTCATCTATTGAGATGCTCAAATAGCTTTTCTTCATCAGTCTATTAATATGGTGAATAACACTATTTGATTTTTTTAACCAGTCTTGTATTACTGGGATAAATCCTATTTGGTCATGAAGTATTGCTCTTTTTAAACATTTCTTGATTCAATTTGCTAATATTTTATTGAAGATTTGTGCATATATGTTCATGCAAGTTATTGGTCTGTATTTTTCATTCTTTTTGTACTATTTTTATTTGGTTTTGGTATTAGGGTAATACTAACCTCATAATAAGAGTTGGAGAGTATTTCTTTTTCCTTTTCTGAAAGAGATTGTGTGAAGTTGGTATCATTATTGTGTTTAAATGTTTGGAAAAATTGACCAGTGACATAATTTCAGTCTGGATTTTCTTTGTTGGAAAGTTTTTAACCATGAATTTAATTGCTTAGGAGCTATAAGACTATTCAGGTTATCTATCTCTTTTTGATTTGGTTTCAACTGATTGGTTTCTTTTTCATTGTCTTTCAAGAATTGATTCATTTCATCTAAGTTGTTGAATTTAGAAATACAATGTTGTTCATAGTATTCTTATTTTCCTTTTTAATGTCTGTGGAATCTGTAATGATGCCACCTGTTTCATACTTAATACTGACAATTTGTTTCTTTTCTCTTTTTATCAGTCTGGCTAGAGGTATATCAATTTTGTAGGTATTGTAAAGAACCAGCTTTAGTTTCACTGATTTTTTTTTATAGATTTTTATTTTCAATCTTATTAATTTCTGTTCTTAATTATTTTCTACTTTCCATTTACCTTGTGTTTAATTTGGTAGTTTTTCTAGTTTCTTGAGGAAAAACTTAACTTACTGATTTAATGCCATTTTTTTCTAATATAAGTATTTAATATTATCCCTTTCTCTCCAAGTACTGCTATAACTTTATCCCACAAATTTGGCATGGCTTGTTTTCCTTTTCATTTAGTTCAGAATGTTAAATATATTTTTTGAGACTTTCCTTTCTACTTGGAGGTATTCAGAAGGGTTTCGTTTGATTTCTCACTATTTGGGGATTTTTTATCTCACTATTTGGGGATATTTTAGATATCTTTTTATTATTGTTATTTAAATTAAATTATGCTCTGAGAAAATGCCCTGTATGATTTCTATTCTTTTAAATCTGTTGATATTTGATTTTTTCACATAGTATTATCTATCTTGGTGGATGTTCCATGTACACTTGAAAAGAATGTGTAATTTGCAGTTGTAGGGTAAAATGTATTATAAATGTCAATTATGTCAAGTTGGTTAATACTGCTGTTCCAGCCTTCTATATCTTTACTGATTTTTCTATCTATCTGTTCTACCTGTCCTTTATAATTGTAGATTTGTCAGTTTTATCATTTTTTGCTTCATGTATTTTTGAAGCTCTGTTGTTATGTGTCTGCACAATTAGGATTTTTATGTATTCTTAGATAATTGACACTTCTATTTTTATTAATGTCTGTCTTTACCCATGATCATATTTCTTATTCTGTATGTCTGATATTAATACAGCTACTGCAGCTTTATTTTGGCTAGTGGTAAGAAGGTGTATCATTTTCCATCCTTTTACTGTTAATTTATCTGTGTCTTTATATTTAAAGTGGATTTCTTATAGATAGCATAGAGCTGGATCTTGTTTTTTTCATTAATCTGAACATTTCTCTTTTAATTGATGTGTTTAGACTATTCATATTTATGTGTATATCAGTATGGCTGATGCAAGGCAATTGATTTGCTCACAGCCCTCTTGTGCAGCAGAATGAAGGACCCCGTTCCCTCCCCAAAGGGACAGATATAGCAGTAGGGTTGGCCAGGTACCATATGATGTACATGCTTAAGCTGAACAAAGGAGCATAGATTGAGTCTGAAACAGGGAAATATATTCTCACACATGGTGCTAAGTCCAGCACAGCTTGAGAGGATGCTATGTCTTGGTAAGGAAATGTTCCAGTTCAAGGCCCATTCTTATGTGGCCAAATGGGGGACAAAAGACTGCATACACAAGACTGTCTTTCCCAACACATATCTACTATAGAAAATTTGAAATAATACAGGAAAGCATAAAGAAGAAAAACTTTTTGCTCATAATGCTACCAGCAGTAGATAACATCTTATTATTTTTGATATTTTTCTTTCCATCTGTATATATTATATACACATAATATTTTATATACTTGAGATCATATGGTTCATAATTTATAACCTGATTTTTTCACTTATCCTTAAATATTTTCAAGATCACTTCTTCATATGACTATACTATATATTATTTAGCCTTATCTATGATTTTTGATATTCAAGTTGCCATAAATTTATTTTACTTTTACAAATGCCATTATAATGAATATCCTTACCCCAAATCTTTGTGAATATTTTTATTATTTCTCAAGATAAATTCTTAAAAGTGGATTTATAAGTCCAGATGGTTTACCCATTTTTAGACATTTGATGCTAATTGCCAAATTATCTTTCAGAAATATCATGCCAATTTACTCTTCTATTGGAATTATATGAAGTGTTTGTTTTTGGAAGGGGAGTTTCTCTACCTAATTCTTCCAGATGAGGAAGAAGCAGAGAGAAGCATAATTTTTCTTGATAAAAGAAAATTGAGGGATAGTTTTATGGGTTGTGAGTTTCTCTAATACTTCCTAGTTGAAAACATAGCTAAGAGCAGCTCCCTAAAGAGTGAAGTGATAGATAAAATTTGAGAATCTGTGTATTTTAAACATTCCTTTAAAAACAAAATTCAAGTAAGTGTGTTTTGCTCCCCTTAAAAGTTCTTTGAATATCTTGAATTTTCAGGCACTTTCTCACTTTTTATGTAATTTGGGAGTTTCTTCTCCTCCTTGTTTTTTCATTTTTTCAAGGTTCTTCACCTTCCTCAGGTTCTGACTCAAATGCTTATTCCTCCTGGAATTACTTCTAATTCCCTCAAATCTGGCAATTGTTCAGTCACTCTTAGAATTGTGTATGGAACCTGCTGTATGCACTTTTGGTTTTTAGCATAGATCATTTTATGTACAGATCCTACCTGAGCTTCCCACACAGGGCTGGTGTCTTGCACTGTTTCTGTTTCTCCAGAGATGAGCCTATTGGTTTGTATGATGGTAACTTGAGACTATAAACTCCATAATAGCAGGAACAAACTTTATTTTCTCACTATTCCATCTGCCTTTCACACTGCTTGAAACATAGTTGGAGCTCAGCAAATATTTTTGCAGAAGTGAATGAACAAATAGATTTATCATTTATTTAGTAGAGCAGGACAACCTTTGGAAAAATTATGTGCTTCATTTTCTCTTGTAGCAATCTCATCAGAGAGGAAGGAAAATGATCTTTTTCTCCCCCCAGGAATCTTTGGATTGCTAATACCTGACTTTTTCTTATCCACAGAGTGTCTTCCACTTTGGCAATGGTGACAGGCAGGCTAGTGTGGACCCTTCTGGGAAAAAAAAGCCATTAAGAAGACTTCTGTGGCGTGTGTGTGGTGTGTTTAAGGTGATTAAACAATTAGGTCTAATTTTCCCAAAAAGGTAGAAGAACAAACCAATCTGGGTTTATAGTGTTGAAAGGAGAAAAAAGTGTCTACCTGGCTTTATCCCCACGAGTAAGAGGAGGAAAAGGTCATAGTCCTCTTGGGAGGTAGAAAGTCCTGAACCCATTTAGATGCTGCAACTCCAAGGGTCAGGAGTCTGAGAGGATGCCTGTGAGGACAGAGCTGTGTCCTTAGGGGCAGGCAAAGCCTCCCTGTGGCCAGGCTTGGCCTGAAAGTGAGTGAAGCTGCTAGGGAGCTGCCCATCAACAAATGGAGCTTGTTGGCTTGGGCCACAGATGGCATGACAGCTTGGAGAGATGGTGAGAGACTAGTGATTCACAGTAGCATCATGTGGCCCCAAAGAACAAATGGCAGCTGTGGCAGTCACAGACTGAGGCTCTTCTCTGCTCAAAACACTGGAAGGCTGGAAGGTCAGTTTTATCTATCTGTTGATATATTGATCTGCTGATCTATCTATTTTGGCAATCCTACAAGGGTGCAGAAAGCCCAAAATGACTGTTATGTCTTCCTGCTAATTTGAGTGGGTGGGGAATTGAGCTTCTTCTAATTCACTTGAAACACTTAAGGGATTGTGGTAGAACATGTACCTTGCATGTCCCAGAGCAATTCAAACCTCATATAATTATAATTTTGTGTTTCTAGTCACATCCTCCCAGGGTTAGGGGATTCTTATACAGATCTCTAGGGTATTCTTATCTGCTGGCAAGAGGAATACTCCAGCTTACTGTCCAACTTTTAGTCTGGGTATGCATAGGTTTCTGGAATAATTCTTATGCTTTAATGTCTTTAAATTATTACTGTTGACCTTAGTTTCCCCTTTCTTTATATGGAGCAATATTGGGTGAATATGCTAGGCTGTGTCACCATACCCTCTGTAGCATATAATTTTCACTAACAATGTATGCTGTGGGGTGTTTTAGGAACTATTCTTCCAAGCTTTACATTAAAAAAAATGCATGGAGGCAAAAATGCTTTTGTTTCAGACCAGCTGTTTAGCTTAAATTTAAATTACTTTTTGAACCATGTTTCCTTGTTGAATATGTGCAAATTACATTTTGGATGTGAAAATGGTTGTATGTAGGTGAAGAGTCTTTGCTAGCATCCTTCCTTCAATCTTCTCTCCTTTATATTTACTCGTTTTTCCTCCCAATTAAATAAATGAGGTTCTTTGTGCATCGTTGATTACAAAGGAGTTGAAACTAGAGTCTATAATGAGGATCAGAGTATGGCTGGATTAAGTATTTTTTCTTCTTTTCTTTTTCATTAGCATGGAATTGGGGGACGCATTGCAGGATACCCTCACATTTCCAGTATTCCCACGTAATGTTCTGCCATTCTAGGAGAGAAATAAAAACGCTGCCTTTGGAAATGAGTTTATGATATCAGCAAGTAGTTTCAGAACCATCAGTGAAAAATTCTGTTTGACAGTGTAAAGGTGTTTCTCCCCCTGAGAGAGAAGGAGACCAAGAACGATTATGAGTTTTAGATACACAGTGCTGGTTACCTGGGTGCCTCTGACCTCACACCAATTGCACCCACAAGACTTACAAGATAGTCCTTAGCCCTCCATGGAAGCACCAGAAACACCATTGTTTTGCAAGGTCTTTGAGCTAATTCTCCACCCTCTGCCCATTTTCCGCTTCTTCTCTGGTCTGGGCTGTGTTAGTAAGCTCCCTTGACTTGACTTTTAGTTAGGTTCCTCTAATGGGAAGTTTCCTCAGCAGACAATAGAGCCAGAAGAGTTAGACATCAAGGTGCTTCTATGCCATCGCCCCTCCCACTTTACCTCTACTTCATGGTTCCAGCCGCGGATTTATTCTTCTGAGATTCCCAGTCCTTCAGTTCTGACATGCCTTTGATTACACTGCTTTTCTCCTCTACCCTCTTTTTGGGCCTGAAGGTGGAAACAGTTTCCTGCTGTTGTAGTCCTTGAATGCTTTCAGAATCCCTCATGAGTTCTTAACCCTCACCTCATTTCTGTGAATAAATAGTTCCTTCAACATTCTAGTTGAGTGTGTCTCTATTTCCTTCCAAGACACTGAGTGGGAAAGCACTAAGCTTTTTTTCTCCGAACACTGGGCTGATGAGTTGGGAATATGGACTTTCGGAATGATTCTGAGTTTACGGCTCCTTCAGATTGCTTCCTGGACAGAAAGTGGTAATTTTGTAACAACTTTTAGAATCAACCAGCATCCCATTTCAGAGTAAGGCTTAGGTTGTTGAGCCGGGTTGTCTTGGGCTGGAAGAGAGGCAAGTTTCAGTGAAAAGGATGTGGATTACCAAAACTGACTCAACCAAACTGTCACTCTACCTCTGGCTCATTATGAAAGTAGTACTTGCCTAGTAACTCGAGGCATAATTATCTGTTCTGGGACAAATTAGGATCTAGCCAACAAATGATAGTGGTCCATTTTAGGACCTGTTGACGAGTAGGGCTTGCATGTGTGTTTGTTTGTAAGCAGGGCAAATGTTGGGCAGCCCATTGAACACCAGGCTGATGCCGATGCTTTCTAGTGCTTTGCAAAGCAAGCTGTGTCCTTACCATCTGGTCCTAGAGCTTTGTGAACTGTTATACATGACTGGTTTGGCACTAAGTAGCCTAGAGATGTAAGAACAGTGGCGTCTAAGGTGTTGCTTTTCTGTGAATTTTAAAATTAATTCCAAATAAAAAATGAGGGTGAATGGAGTGATAGAACTTTGTTCATTTTGTGTTAATGTTTTCAAATAATGTCTTTCCTCTTAATGTAAAGGATCGATAAGGGAAGAGGATGAGGATTAAGGACCATGCCAGTTCACATGTCTGGGGTGAGCTGGTTGTGGTAAAGGGATGCATCTGAGGATTTAGCTCTGGTAACACTTGATGAAAATATCAGTTATCTCTAGGGAAGCTTTAGATAAATAGGGACTTTGAATGAAATCTAGATAAAGATCCACTGAGAAACTTTGAATCGTTTATTTATGTTTTTACTTGTTAGAAAATAATATCTTAAATTCACAACCACTCAATAGTTATCAAAAGTTTATGGAGTGTTGCTTGAAGGATACAGTTCAACTACTTTTCTAGATCCTACAAAATGAATTCATGAGTTGTCAAACAAGAGAGACGTGCTTGCTTGTACTGCATCATTTTAGCACCCCTGTCTTCCCAAGTACGTTTACTTAACTGGGTTTTGCTGTGTTTGCATTGCGGTTTTTATTGACTTGCCTTGAGGGACTTTGTTAGAAACAACCCTGAGCATCTTAGTTTTGTATTTACTGCAGGATTGTTGTTGAGAATACTGTTATTTACATTTCACACAATCTTCTGCATAAAGACTCATGACAAGAATATCTCTCAGGACTTAGTTTTAGTAATACGTTTTTTTTTTAAGCAACTTTTTTTTTTTAATTGAGTTATATTTGACATATGATATTATATAAGTTTAAGGTGTACAACATATTGAGCTGATACTTTTATATTGCAATATAATTGCCATAGTTGGTTTGCTAACACCTCTATCATGTCACATAATTATGTGACACAACCAGTTTGTTTTTATTTTATGTGGTCACATACCTCATACTGGGGGTTACATAACATACTTTTTCTCCTTGTTGTTTTGGTTGCTAGAAAGCTCAGAGCCTGATTCTTGTCTCTAAGTAATAGAGTTTCTATTCTAACTTAACATCTGGTGGTATTTCTTTTCTTGACTTTGTTTTTCTTTTTTCTGGATTACTGAACTCAAGATTTTTTCTTTTTTATTCTATTGTATGTATTAAAAGCTACCTCAAATTATCGGTGAACATAGTAAGGGTGTAAATAAACAAACTAAACAAGCCAGAAAGTAGTATTTTTTAATATATTTTTTGGTGACAATTATTTATGCCTGCAAAGTCTCAAAGAAACAAAAAAAGAAAACCAAAAAATAGCGCTGGTCAAAATGTAAAATATTAAAGTCATTGATTATTGCATGGTTACATAGCAAAAAATAATGGTTGTTTGACACAGTAAAATTGGTCCTCCTTTACTTAGTTCATTCAAAATGGTTTATGCGATTTGATCTGGACCATATAAGGCAGAATGTTCTAAATGTCTGGCAATCTATTCTAATTGAGAAGAATCATTAATGGACATTGGGTTAGGTGGAAGGAGAAGAGTGGCTTTAGAAAGAAATTCTGGGGGCTAATGCAAGATGTGGGTTGACCAGAGATCTTCATTTTTGTTAATATGGTAGTAGAGTTATTAAAACATTAACCATGTTACATATACAGTTATCTTTTTTACATTTGAAACAGTCATTCAACACAGAAATGTGCTTTATGTGCTATATAAATCCTAACAGAATATTTTGAATCAGTGGAAGGTGAGATACTCAGAACATTTATACTTACTTAATTGGAATTCAGATTTCCAACCCATAGATTTTTAAGGTTTTGAACGTTTGATTCTCAAAAATTTAAGATGAGGCAAGTCATGAATGATTAGCTGATAAATGGCTAAATAGTTTTATCAAGTTTTGCAGAACTTATGAGTTCAACATCCAACTGGAGATTAAATTTAGAAAGCCAATGAGAGATGAAAAATTCTGAATGATTCATTTAATTGTGTAATTTATTTGTTTCTCACTTTCATGTGAAATATTCAAGTTTTCAGATTTTAAATTCTAACAGAGTGCCACAAAAGGTACATTCACAAGGCTAAAGAGAAACAGTTAAGCCTTAAAGGCAAAAAAATGGACTTCAATTCCCTGAGTTTAATAAAGTAGCACTTACATACTTATGGTGTCTTCACATTTCACATGCATAAGGGAAAGGTTAGCAGCAGTTCTTTCACTTCATTTTCCCTCCATGGACCATTTTCATTATTTGTTCTTACAAACATCTGCTCTACTCGGGGCTATGAGACATGACTAGGATACCAAAAATAATGATGCTTTCATCCTGTCTAGATGCAAAATGGTTGCACAAATAATTAGACAAGAATATCAAACCCCAAAGACATGAAATTCACATGACACAGTTATAGAGAGACTATGTTGCAGCCTGCATTATGATAAAATTTTGTCTACCTTTACTCGTTTATTTTTTTGGTTAGGACTGGAAAAAGCTTTAATTATGAGTCACTGCCTAAGTTGTAGTTCCAAAATACAGGGAACATTTTGATTTCCAGCAAATATGCTTTGTAAAAAAGTTAATGTAAGTGGCATCTAGTATTGGGAAACAGAAATAAAGAAACCTCCTACTTGAATTGTTGCTATGGCTTAAGCTACCTTCTATTTTGCTTCAGTGGTGGGGATGGGATGGGGTGGGGCTCAGGGTCTGCAGCATGAGTGACAGCTTAGCAGAGAGATCCTGCACCTGATTCCTGGTTTCGCTGACACCAAGCACTCCAGATCTGAAAATGTCTGGAAGATAACACTAATGAAGTGGGGAGGTAGAGAGATGTGTGCGTACACTTAGAGATTTTGGCCACATTAGTGGCTCTTAACTATGGCTGTACTTGAGAATTATATGTCAAGCTGTGTTTTACCTTACTATTTTTTTTAATGGCTTAATGTCTGCCTTGGTAATATCCTTGAAGGTCAAGCTTTAGTAGGTTTGGAGAGGGGTGTGGGTATTTGTATTTTTATGAAGTTCCTTAAAACCTACCATGTGCATCTGAAGCTGAGAACCTCTTGGCTTACATTTAACTGACATGAGAGTTTAGTCTGTGATATGACTTTCTCCCTTTCTGACTTAATCCTTACATATATGGATCTGAGTGTTTAGCTCAGGACTCAAAACACATCAGGTCTTAATTCACTGCTTAGAATTATAATATTTACCACTAGGAGAAAAGAAATAAAAAGCCACAGATTCCTGGCTCCTTAGTCTCAGTAATTTGAATATCCTTTGAGCAGAACCTCTAACTTGCCATGTCTGATAATAGTGTAGGTGGTGTTGGTATATGTTGTTGATTGAGAAGGGGATAAGAGGTTACAGGTGCCAATATTCAGTGTTAAAAAACTAAGGAGTCCCATACATGTTGGTCTCCACTCAAACAGCCTGTCAATCCCTCTCATTCCAGCCAGGAGAAGGTTTAATTTGGCATCACAGGGGGCCTCCAGAGCATCTGGTCATTCCTGAGGTTGAGGTACCTATTCTTGATTGTCTAAAGTTATTTCTAAGTACGCCTTTCTGTGTGGGAGACAATTAGAAGAGTAGAAGCTTAGCAGAGCAAAGATGGGAACTAAACTGGCCATTACAATTGGGGGCTTTCTTGATTGGAAGGTTTCTTTTGTTTGAAATATGGTGAACAATATTATCGCAAAAGTGAATCTGTGCACATGAAAATATGCTCAACATCATTAATCATCAGAGAAATGTGTGAGATATTACCTCACACCTGTCAGAATGGCTGTAATCAAAAACACCACAAATAACATATGTTGACGTGGATGTGGAGAAAGGGAACTGTAACACAATGTTGGTGGGAATGTAAATTAGTGCAGCCACTGTGGAAAACAGTATGGAGGTTTCTCAAAAAGCTAAAAATAGAACTACCATATGATCCAGCAAAAATTTCACTCCTGTTATTATATCCAAAAAATAATGAAAACACTAATTCAAAAAGATACACGTGAAGAGACCTTCAAGACGGCAGAGACGTAAGACATGGAGATCACCTTCCTCCCCACCAATACATCAAAAATACATCTACATGTGGAACCATTCCTACAGAATACCTACTGAATGCTGGCAGAAGAGCTCAGACTTCCCAAAAGGCAAGAAAGTCCCCACATACCTAGGTAGGGCAAAACAAAAAAGAAAAACAGAGAGAAAAGAATAGGGATGGGACCTGCACCTCTGGGAGGGAGCTGTGAAGGAGGAAAAGTTTCCACACACTACAAAGCCCCTTCACTGGTGGAGATGGGGGCTGGGCGGGGGGTGGGGTGGGGGAGGAAGCTTCAGAGCCATGGAGGAGAGCACAGCAACAGGGGCTCAGAGGGCAAAGTGGAGAGATTCCCACACAGAGGATGAGTGCTGACCAGCACTCACCAGCTTGACATGCCTGTCTGCTCACCCACTGGGGCGAGTGGGGGCTGGGAGCTGAGGCTCAGGCTTCGGAGGTCAGACCCCAGAGAAAGGACTGGGGTTGGCTGCGTGAAGACAACCTGAAGGGGGCTAGTGTGCCACAGCTAGCTGGGAGGAAGTCAGGGGAAAAGTCTGGACCTGCCTAAGAGGCAAGGGACCATTGTTTTGGGGTGTGTGAGGAGAAGGGGTTCCTGCTCCATGTGCCCACAGAAGGCAGAGCACCACCTAAGTGAACTCCAGAGACAGGCGTGAGCCGTGGGTATCAGCTTGGACCACAGAGATGGGCATGAACCGCTAACACTGCTGCCAATGCCACCAAGAATCCTGTGTGCAAGCACAGGTCACTACCCACACCCCCCCTGGGAGCCTGTGCAGCCCGCCACTGCCAGGATCTCATGATCCAGGGACAACTTCCCTGGGAGAACACATGGCACACCTCAGGCTGTTGCAATGTCATGCTGGTCTCTGCCACCACAGGCTTGCCTCACATTCCAATTATGACTACCATACCCCTCCCTCTCCCCGGCCTGAGTGAGCAAGAACCCCCTAATCAGCAGCTGCTTTAAGCCCCTCCTGTATGGGCGGGAACAGATGCCTGAGGGCGGCCTACATGCAGAGGCGGAGCCAAAACCAAAGCTGAACCTCAGGAGCTGTGTGAACAAAGAAGAGAAAGGGAAATTTTTCCATGAAGCCTCAGGAGCAGCAGATTAAATCCCCACAATCAACTTGATAACCCTGCATCTGTGGAATACCTGAATAGACAACAAATGTTGCCAATATTGAGGCAGTGGATTATGGAAGCAACTGTAGACTTGGGATTTGCTTTCTGTACCTGTTTTGTTTCTGATTTTAAGTTTACCTTAGTTTAGTTTTTAGTGCTTGTTATCATTAGTGGATTTGTTTATTAGTTTGGTTGCTCTCTTCCTTTCTTTTTTTTATTTTAAAAAATTTTAATTAATTAATTAATTAATTGCCTTTTTTCTCTTTTTATGAGTGTGTATGTGTATGTTTCTTTGTGTGATTTTGTCTGTTTAGGTTTGCTTTTACCATTTGTCCTAGGGTTCCATCTGGTTGTTTTTTTTGTTTTTTTGTTTTTTTCTTGGTTTGTTTGTTTTTTGTTTTTTGGAGGTTTTTTGGTTTGTTTGTTTTTTGTTGTTTGTTTTTTCTTTTTATGACTGTGTGTGTATGTTTCTTTGTGTGATTTTGTCTGTTTAGTTTTGCTTTTGCCATTTGGTTTAGGGTTCTATCTGTTCATTTTTTTCCTTCTTTTCTTCCTTTTCTTCCAAGCCATGTGGCTGGCAGGGTTTTGGTGCTCCAGCTGGGTGTCGGGCCTGAGCCTCCGAGGTGGGAGAGCCAAGTCCAGGACATTGGACCACCAGAGACCTCTTGGCCCTACATAATATCAATTAGTGAGAGCTCTCCCAGAGATCTCCATCTCAACACTAAGACCTAGCTCCACCCAATGGCCAGCAAGCTCCAGCGATGGATGCCCCATGCCAAAAACCTAGCAAGACAGGAACACAACCCCACCCATTAGCAGAGAGGCTGCCTAAAGTCATACTAAGTTCACAGAGACCCCAAAACACACCACCGGATATGGCTCTGTGCACCAGAAAGACAAGATCCAGTCCCATCCACAAGAACACAGGCACCAATCCCCTCCACCAGGAAGCCTACACAAGCCACTGAACCAAACTCACCCACTGGGGGCAGACACCAAAAATAATGGGAACTACGAACCTGCAGCCTGCGAAAAGGAGACCCCAAACACAGTAAGTTAAACAAAATGAGAAGACAGAGAAATATGCAGCAGATGAAGGAGCAAGGTAAAAACCCACCAGACCAAACAAATGAAGAGGAAATAAGCAGTCTATCTGAAAAAGAATTCAGAGTAATAATAGGAAAAATGATCCAAAATCACGGAAACAGAATGGAGAAAATATAGGAAATGGTTAACGAGGACCTAGAAGAACTAAAAAGCAAACAAACAGTGATGAACAACAAAATAAACGAAATTGAAAATTCTCTAGAAGAAATCAATAGCAGAATAACTGAGGCAGAAAACGGATAAGTGACCTGGAAGACAAAATAGTGGAAATAACTGCTGCAGAGCAGAATAAAGAAAAAAGAATGAAAAGAATTAAGGACAGTGTCAGAGACCTCTGGGACGACATTAAACACACCAACGTTTGAATTATAGGGGTCCCAGAAGAAGAAGAGAAAAAGAAAGGGTCTGAGAAAATATTTGAAGAGATTATAGTTGAAAACATCCCTAAGATGGGAAAGGAAATAGTCAAATCAAGTCCAGGAAGCACAGAGAGTCCCATACAGGATAAATCCAAAGAGAAACACGCCAAGACACATATTAATCAAACTATCAAAAATTAAATACAAAGAAAAAATATTAAAAGCAGCAAGGGAAAAGCAACAAATAACATACAAGAGAATCCCCATTAAGTTTACAGCTGATCTTTCAGCAGAAACTCTGCAACCCAGAAGGGAGTGGCAGGACATATTTAAACTGATGAAAGGGAAAAACCTACAACCAAGATTACTCTGCCCAGCAAGGATCTCATTCAGATTTGATGGAGAAATTAAAACCTTTACAGACAAGCAAAAGCTAAGAGAATTCAGCATCAGCAAACCAGCTTTACAGAAAATGCTAAAGGAACTTCTCTAGGCAGGAAACACAAGAGAAGGAAAAGACCTACCATAACAAACCCAAAACAATTAAGAAAATGGTAATAGGAATATACATATCGATAATTACATTACATGTAAATGGATTAAATGCTCCCACCAAAAGACACAGACTGGCTGAATGGATACAAAAACAAGACCCATATATATGCTGTCTACAAGAGACCCACTTCAGACATAGGGACACATACAGACTGAAAATGAGGGATGGAAAAAGATATTCCATTCAAATAGAAATCAAAAGAAAGCTGGAGTAGCATTTCTCATATCAGACAAAATAGACTTTAAAATAATGACTATCACAAGAGACAAAGAAGGACATTACATAATGATCAATGTATCAATCCAAGAAGAAGATATAACAATTGTAAATATTTATGCACCCAACATAGGAGCACCTCAATACATAAGGCAAATGCTAACAGCCATAAAAGGGGAAATTGACAGTAACACAATAAGAGTTGGGGACTTTAACACCCCACTTTCACCAGTGGACAGATCATCCAAAATGAAAATAAATAAGGAAACACAAGCTTTAAATTACACATTAGACAAGATGGACTTAATTGATATTTATAAGACATTCCATCCAAAAACAACAGAATACACTTTCTTCTCAAGTGCTCATGGAACATTCTCCAGGATAGATCATATCTTGGGTCACAAATCAAGCCTTGGTCAATTTAAGAAAATTGCAATCGTATCAAGTATCTTTTCCGACCACAACGCTATGAGACTAGATATCAATTACAGGAAAAAAACTGTAGAAAATACAAACACGTGGAGGCTAAGCAATATGTTACTAAATAACCAAGAGATCACTGAAGAAATCAGAGGAAATCAAAAAATACCTAGAAACAACTGACAATGAAAACACGACGATCGAAAATCTATGGGATGGAGCAAAAGCAGTTCTAAGAGGGAAGTTTATCGCAATACTATCCTAACTCAAGAAGCAAGAAACATCTCAAATAAACAATCTAACCTTACACCTAATGCATTTAAAGAAAGAAGAACAAAAAGACCCAAAGTTAGCAGAAGGAAAGAAATCATAAAGATCAGATCTGAAATAAATGGGAAAGAAATGAAGGAAACAATAGCAAAGATCAATAAAACTAAAAGCTGGTTCTTTGAGAAGATAAACAAAATTGATAAACCATTAGCCAGACTCATAAAAAGGGAGAAGACTCAAATCAACAGAATTAAAATGAAAAAGGAGAAGGAACAATGACACTGCAGAAATACAAAGGATCATGGGAGACTACTATAAGCAACTATAGGCCAATAAAATGGACAACCTGGAAGAAATGGACAACTTCTTAGAAAAGTACAACCTTCCAAGACTGAACCATGAAGAAATAGAAAATATGAACAGACCAATCACAAGCACTTAAATTGAAACTATGATTAAAAATCTTCCAACAAATAAATGCCCAGGACCAGATGGCTTCACAGGTGAATTCTATCAAACATTTAGAGAAAAGTTCTAAAACCTTTCCTTCTCAAACTCTTCTAAAATATAGCAGAGGGAGGAACACTCCCAACCTCATTCTACGAGGCCACCATCACTCTGATACCAAAACCAGACAAAGACGTCACAAAAAATGAAAACTACAGGCCAGTATCCCTGATGAACATAGATGCAAAAATCCTCAACAAAATACTAGCAAACAGAATCCAACAGCACATTAAAAGGATCATACACCATGATAAAGTGGGATTTATCTGAGGAATGCAAGGATTCTTCAATATACACAAATCAGTTAATGTGATACACCATATTAACAAATTGAAGGATAAAAACCATATGATCATCTCAATAGATGCAGAAAAAGCTTTTGACAAAATTCAACACCCATTTATGATAAAAACTCTCCAGAAAGTGGGCATAGAGGGAACCTACCTCAACATAATAAAGGACAAATATGAAAAACCCACAGCAAACATCATTTTCAATGGTGAAAAACTGAAGCCATTTCCTCTAAAATCAGGAACAAGACAAGGTTGCCCACACTCACCACTATTATTCAACATACTTTTGGAAGTTTTAACCATGGCAATAAGAAAGAAAAATAAAAGTAATCCAAATTGGAAAAGAAGAAGTAAAACTCTCACTCTTTGCAGAGGACATGATACTATACATAGAGAATCCTAAAGATGCTACCAGAAAACTACTAGAGCTAATCAATAAATTTGGTAAAGTAGCAGGATACAAAATTAATGCACAGAAATCTCTTACATTCCTATACACTAATGATAAAAAATCTGAAAGAGAAATTAAGGAAACACTCCCATTTACCATTGCAACAAAAAGAATAAAATACTTAGGAGAAAACCTACCTAAGGAGACAAGAGACCTGTATGCAAAAAACTATAAGACACTGATGAAAGAAATTATAGATGATACAGACAGATGGGGAAATATACCATGTTCTTGGATTGGAAGAATCAACATTGTGAAAATGACTCTACTACCCAAAGCAATCTACATATTCAATGCAATCCCTTTCAAACTACCAATGGTATTTTTCACAGAACTAGAACAAAAAATTTCACAAGTTGTATGGAAACACCAAAGACCCTGAATAGCCAAAGCAATCTTGAGAAAGAGAAATGGACCTGGAGGAATCAGACTCCCTGACTTCAGACTATACTACAAAGAGACTGTAATCAAGACAGTATGGTACTGGCACAAAACCAGAAATATAGATCAATGGAATGGGATAAAAAGCACAGAGATAAACCCATGCACATATGGTCACCTTATTTTTGATAAAGGAGGCAAGAATATACAATGGAGAAAAGACATTCTCTTCAATAGGTGGTGCTAGGAAAACTCGACAGCCACACGTAAAAGAATGAAATTAGAACACTTTCTAACAGCATACACAAAAATAAACTCAAAATGGATTAAAGACCTAAATGTAAGGCCAAACACTATCAAACTCTTAGAGGAAAACATAGGCAGAACACTCAATGACATAAATCAGAGCAAGATCCTTTTTGACCCTCCTCCTAGAGAAATGGAAATAAAAACACAAATAAACAAATGGGACCTAATGAAACTTAAAAGCTTTTGCCCAGCAAAGGAAACCATAAACAAGCCAAAAAGACAACCCTCAGAATGGGAGAAAATATTTGCAAATGAAGCAACTGACAAAGGATTAATCTCCAAAATATATAAACAGCTCATGCAGCTCAATATCAAAAAAACAAAGAACCCAATCCAAAAATGGGCGGAAGACCTAAATAGACATTTCTCCACAGAAGATATACAGATTGCCAACAAACACATGAAAGGATGCTCAACATTGCTAATCATTAGAGAAATGCAAATCAAAACCACAGTGAGGTGTCACTTCATACCAGTTAGAATGGTCATCATCAAAAAATCTACAAACAATAAATATTGAAGAGGGTGCGGAGAAAAGGGAACCCTCTTGCACTGTTGGTGGGAATGTAAATTGATACAGCCACTATGGAGAACAGTATGGAGGTTCCTTAAAAAAACTAAAAATAAAACTACCATATGACCCAACAATCCCACTACTGGGCATATACCCTGAGCAACCGTATTTCAGAAGAGACATGTACCACAATGTTCACTGCAGCTCTATTTACAGTAGTCAGGACATGAAAGCAACCTAAGTGTCCATGGACAGATGAATGGATAAAGAAGATGTGGTGCATATATAGAATGGAATATTACTCAGCCATAAAAAGAAATGAAACTGAGTTATTTGTAGTGAGGTGGATGGACCTAGAGTCTGTCGTACAGAGTGAAGTAAGTCAGAAAGAGAAAAACAAATACCGTGTGCTAATACATATATATGGAATCTAACAAAAAATGGTTCTGATGAACCTAGGGGCAGGACAGGAATAAAGATGCTGACATTGAGAATGGACTTGAGGACATGGGGAGAGGGAAGGTTAAGCTGGGACAAAGTGAGAGAGTGGCACTGACATATATACACTACCAAATGTAAAACAGATAGCTAGTGGGAAGAAGCTGCATAGCACAGGGAGATCAGCTCGGTGCTTTGTGACCTCCTAGAGGGGTGAGATGGGGAGGGTGGAAGGGGATATGGGGATATACGTATACATATACTGAATAGACAAATAGGGGTTTGTCTCATGCATCAGTGACAGGAGGAAGATTCCAAAGAAAAATAAGAAAGAAGGTGAGAACTCTTTCAGAAACATAAGTTACAGAAGGAAAAGAGGGGAGCCATGTCTCCCAGAAGCCCAGATGTTTAATTGTTTTCCTCTACTAAACCCTTTATGAGCATTTTTGAGTCAGGAACTTTCTTGACCTTGGTCCTGACACATCCTGGGAGAGAAAGCAGTCTGAAGCTGGCTCCTATGGGTCAATATTAAGTCTCAGGATATTTTTAGCTATGAAGGAACACCTTCATGTTTTTCTTTCCCAGACTGTTTTCCCATCCCCCATGTCCCCAGGGTAATGTAATCTTATTTGGGGAACATTTTAAACATTGTCTACTCTGCCTAGGTATTAAAAAAACCAATCTTGGGAAATTACAAAATGGTAGGGTTAATTTTAGGTAGTATCTCTTGAGAACCCCCTACTTATTAAGCACCAACTGCTCTCATGCATTTATTTTTTAAATTACTTGAATAACCCCATGAAATAGGTATACTAGTATTACTGAGATGAAGCAGGGCATAATGCTTTGAAGTATGAATTTTAGGGCTGACCTCCCTGACTTTGAATTCTGGCTATGTCACTTGCTAGACTAGCTGTGTGAGGTTGGGCTTTTTTCCTAAACGTCCTGTGCCTAATTTTCTCATCTGTAGGGAGGGAATAATAATAACAGTTTTGTTGTGAAGAGTAACTGATTTAACATCTAAATATTTAAAACTCTCAGAACAGTACCTGGCATATAGTAGACACACAGTGAAAATTAGCTATTACTATTTTCTTAATTTTTCAGATGAGGAAACAGGCTTGGGGAGGTAACATAATTTGCTTAGGACTATACAGATGGCCAGTGAGATAATTCGGCTTCACACCCAGGTTGTAAGTGTCTAAAGACCTCTAAGAAGTGCAGTCCTATTGCACTCACTGTGACAAAGGGCCAGAGATTTTCAGTTCAAAGTAAGTGTACCACATAGCCTCTGTCTGTCTCCAGCGGTGATCGCTTTCCTTTGCCATGCTGCTCTCTATCTCCAAGAAGCTGCCAGGTATGAACTTCATCATTGGAGGCCCTTGCCCTCTAGGTGTGTCAGTGGGGTGGGTCGTGGGGAAGCTGGCAGAAAATCAGAGGGAGAGAGGAGTATGGTAGGGGTATGGTTTTTCTCTTGATTTCCTGTGGGTATGATGCCCTTTGAGCTAACTGTATCCCTTTGGCATAGTAATTGCAGTGGATCAACAGGCTTGTTTAAAACAAGGCATGTGACATGTCAGCTTTTGGAATGGCGAGTCCAGCAACAATGTCAAAGGAATCATGGCACTTCAGTGAAAATGTAACAGAACAGGGAACAGACTCTCAGAGGAGTTGCAGCCTTCAAGTCTAATCCCAAGGCCTCTCTTGGATCTTTGCTTTTCCCTCCCAAACGGGAAGAAATGTAACCCTGGAGTCCTAGCCTCTGCAGCCAGTGACTGACCCTTCTCTATATGCCTGAGGTGGAGTAGGGCAGGGAATCATAGTATATTCCCCTTAGGATTAAAGACTATTATTTGATCAGGGCTCCTATAGCTCCACTCTGTGAGTTTCAGATAGACTCCTGACCCACCCAGAGTCTGGAGAACTAGACAGGGCACGTCACATGTATTGAGGGTCTTGAGCTGCTTGCTACATACCCTTTCAAATACATCACTAATCTAGAATGCTTATGAGGAAAGGGGTTTTCTCATTAGCATTGTAACTGCTAATATTTTATTATTCTTGATTGATTTAGATGGACTGGCCCAAGGTTTATTAGAACTGGTGTATTAATTTGCTTTTTTGTCAGGAAGATGCCTAATGAACTGGGCGCTGTCTGAGCTAGTGCCTATGAATGATTTATGTGGTCAGCAATTGATCAATCATCTTTCATTTGGAAACTTGCACTTTTGAGGGAAATATGAATTTGATCTAAACGGTCAGATTTAGACCAAAGTCTTGAAAAAATAACTCGAAATGATTTGAAACTTGCCCGGCTGTGACATTAGCAAATGAGCATGTGGCGTTTACATTCAGGACCAGGTCCTCACTTTCGCAAAAGGGAGATCTGGGTGAGATACTTAATGTTTGGCCTCAGTTATCAATTTGTGAAAAAGGACAACAGTATCCAGATTTTTTTCTTCCTTTCCTGAGATGTTGAGAATTTAGTCACAAATAAAACCGACATGATATTTATTGAATGTCTACAATCTAGGCCTGATTTATAATGGTAGAGAAAATATAAGATAGGTTTATGCCTTTCTGAGAATTAGTTTTGCCATCTGTAAAATGGGAGCCTTGGATTCAACAAATAATTCTGTTAATCTCTACAGTTGGTGAAACTTATAGCCATTTATTAAGCATTTATTAGATGCAGGCACTATACTAAGCATATATGTATATACACACTTATATATAGTATATATATTAGTTGTCACTAATTTTTTACCCATATTTTAGAGCTGGGGAAACTAGGACTTGGGAAGGTTAGAGTAACTTACCCAAGATACACAGCCAGGAGAGCATGAACCTTAGCCTCTGACCTTAGCCACTACCCTACCCTTCCTCTTGAGAGTCTATCCTCTGCTTGTTGTTGTATTTGCCTTATGGGGTGCATTTCATCTATACCTAGACAGCTGTCTACCACTCTTCATTTTCTAAATTTTTTGTAACAAACATCATGATCACCAGCCAGTGATGGATGATGGAGGACTTTTGAGTTACTGCCTGTGTAATTAATCTAGACCAGGATTTCTCAACCTCAGCACTACTGACATTTTTGTCCAGATAGTTCTCCTTATGAAGATCTGCCATGTGTAATGTAGGGTGTTTAGAATCATCTGTGGCCTCAACTCACTAGATGCCAGTAGCAACCCTCCAGTTGTGACAACTAAAAATATCTCTGGAAATGTCCTCTGGGGGCAAAGTTACGCCAGGTTGAGAACCACTAAGCTAGACCTTGACCATGGATTGATAATATGTCTTGTGGTGTGTGTGTGTGTGTGTGTGTGTGTGTGTGTGTGTGTGTTATGTAAAGTACTTTGGACACTTAATAATGCTGACAGGGGCCAGCTGGCCAATGAATTTATAGTTATAGGAACCACCTGTTTTCATACTATTAAAATGATGATTGCATTATTTGGAACACATGCAGTAGGGCATGAGCTGGATAGAGTGTCAGCTTCCTGTGCTCTTCTGTGGATTCTGTAGAGTGGCCTATGAGATATTCCATGGAGAAGCTGTGTAGGTTAGCAGTAAGGGCACAGGCTAGAGTGAGGTGACCTAGCTTCTATGCACAGCACCTCCACTGCTCCACAAAGCTTACGCTTCTTTGGGCCTCAGTTTTATTATTTGCCAATGTAGGTAACTGGGCCAGATGACCTCCAAGGCCCTGGCTTGATTTAATAACTAACAATTTTCTATCCAAATACTGAATTACTTATATGGCAAATTCGTTCTTTCTGAGCATACTATAGTTTGTGACAGTGAGACTGCTGATTCAGTTATAATGCAGCAATTAATGCCACCCCCTCCCAGTTCATTCTTGGATATTTTGATATCCTTTTCACATATAAATCTTAAATACTGCTAGTCAGAGCTTAGTTGTCAGTCTTGCAGAGGTCTGCCTCAAAGAAATTAGGAAAATTTTCCAGTTGGGCTACAACTGGCCTAATGGAATGAAGAAATCCTTCCCCAAACCAGATTTTTGTTTGTGCTACACAAATTGTATCCAGCAAGACCTCAATTTTGTAAAAAAAAAACAAACAAACAAAAAAAACCAAGCCTAGTGTATTGACCTCCCCTTGCACTATCCAAATAGGGATTTGTTTATTTTCTCCACCACAAAGATGTAAAGAAGAGGGCAGCAAGAGTAAGCAAACACTACAGGGATTCTGTCACATGGCCGCAGAGTTCCATTAGTTGGAGATTCCATTAAAACATTTGTTTATGAGACAGAAAAGTACATTGTGACAGCAGCACTATAATGTGAATCATGCCTCCTAGAATTATGCAGTGGGGAGGTCTGATCCGTAGCCAAGGTTTCTGCCCAGCACAGGTTTCTGGTGGCAATGCTGGGGGGCTTTAAGTGAGGGGATCAGCATCTATGCTTGTGTGCAATTCAGGAAGAAAGACCATTACAGAGAATGCCATTGGATAGAGTAGTGCACACGTTGCCAAAGACCTTGTAGTGGCTCTTAAAGGGTGTCTCAAGCTCAAAATGCCCAAAACTCATCTGATCATGTACTTGCATGTATGCTACTGCTTCTATGTGCCTTCACCTAATAAATGGCACTATCATTCTCCCTCCTGCCCAAGCCAGAAAACTGCATGAATTCCTTGATTTTTCTTGCTTTTTCTTTCCCTACACAAATATAATAACAAAGTCCTGTCAATTTTTCCTGCTTATTTCTGTCACACTAACTCACTTCTATCCATCCCCACTGTTGATACTTAGGCCAGGCGACCATTGCCACCTGCCTGGGCTGCTTCTATCACCTCCTAACAGGGGTCCTAACCTATAGTTCTTCCCCTATACAATCGAGGCTCTATGCTTAAATCACAGTGATTTTCCCTGAAGTGCAATTTGAGCATGATATTCTCATGCTTGAAATACTGGAGTGGCTTCCCATTGCCCTTAGGCTTCCTATCATGGTTTTTAAGGCTTTTCTCTACCTGGCCTTGCTTACACCTCTGATGCTGCCTCTTCCTACCGTGTACTCTGTGCTCCAGCCACATGGAAATAATCCAAGACATTGAGTTCCCTCTTATCTCCAGGCCATTTTCCATACTGCTCTCTCTACTTCAAACACTATAAATGAACATTAGCATCTCATGGCCAAGAAGGTAGGAGTATTTAGTCATTGGAGAAACTGCTATCTGCAAAGCATTTCTTAACAGGTCATTTATCAATTGGAAATTTCTGGTTGAGAGCACAGAAAACCTGTGGTTTAATTTCCAAAACTTGCACCTCAGGGCCTTTTCTTACTTTTACTTTTTTCTCTCTCTAATCTAAGCATATAAAAATAAAGGGATGCCTTTGTGAAGGTGGGATGTTAGTTTTTCTGATGATAATTAAGCCGAAGAGAGATTCTGAAGTAGAAAGACTTGATCTCAATTTTCAAAGTTTATACCATTGGTGCATCATGTTACCTTTCATGCCTATACTGATGGGAAATGGGTGTAAGTTGTGAAGTGTGTGGAATTAAAGACAATGATAAAGTTAGAGAAAGAAGAGCAAAGCTTTGTGATGTGGAAGACAAAAGGAGTAAGGGTTAAAGTGTAGGTACAAAACTTCATTGGAAATGATCATTTAAAAACAGGGATTATTATAGGATTATATGAAATCATCTGTGAAACTTTAGAAAACTGTAAAGCACTATAGAATTTAAAGAATCTTTCATTCATTGAAAATATAAAGATTAAGTCATATACTACTAGAATTGGAAGGAATCCTCATATTAGTGATGAGGAAATTGAAGCCCAGAGAGGTTAAATATTCTGGTCATCATCACACAGCAAGTTAGTGGTGAACTGGACTACCACTGTGGCCAGCAGAAAGGGGAGTTCTCAGAACATTTTAGATCCTCCCTATCATTTCTTGGCAGTCTTGCCTCTTCTCTACTGCCAGAGTTGGCCACTTCCCACTAACCACTGTTCTCCATCTCAAGTTTGCTGCATTTCAGAAGGAGAGGGATGGGTGGCAGCAGACACAGGGTTAGTGGTCTTTAATTCTCCTTTGAATTGAAGTGGGTCAGGTAAGGGCCAAAGTCTTATTTTCTCTTTGAGTGCTTTCTCCCTTAGAGATTAGTTAATATACTCACTATGAATAGGTTCTGAGATACAGAAAATTCTTTGGAGAACTCTTTGAGTTGTGCCAATTTTCCCCCTCCAGATTGGCTTGTTTGCACCACAACTACTGCAAGTCAGGAAAACGGCGCCAGCTTGGTATCACGAGGACTGCAATAATAGTGTTAGGGAGAAATTGGAGACATTGGCTGGAGTGAGGAGCAAAAAACTGAGCTCTTGGCCAGATCCTGAGAATATTCTTCTCCCTCACATCCCTCTTCTCTTACATCTAAGGGTAGGTGATAATACTGAAGGGAGAAAATTACTTGGGAAGGATGGTGCCATGGTAGACATATAAGCGTGCTTCATGTAAAACAGATTTGTCTGGTAAGGATGGTGTGGTCAAGCCAGAGTGAGGCATGGGTGGAGAGTCCTGGGCAAGGCTCCATCCCTAAAACCTGCCAGACATGGAACATAGTAGAAGATGCCTTTGACCCACACCTTGGATGGATATTATTAACCAAAGTTACTAATACTCTCAGGAAAATGAGCACACATAAGACAGAGAAAAAAAAAAAAAAGATACCTGAGCAGCACAACTGCTCAAAAAATGTTATTTGATAATTAAGTAACTTATATAACATCAAGATTGTATAAAAAACAGTTGATATCCTGGAAAATATAAAAGTGAAGGTTGTTAAAGTGAAGCAGGAACAAGTATTTTTAAGGAATATCCAAGAGGAAACATAGAGATGACAAATATAATAGCAAAATCAAGAATATAAGATATAATAAATAGCAGAATTAATATAAGCAACATCTGAGGAAATATGTGAGAGGAATTAAAAGATGGAATATATAAAAGAAATGCTAAGAGAATGGAATATAGATTGGAAGATCTCATAGCGTGTAATACAGGAGAGATAAGGGAAAGCCACACCTGAACACACTACTCATTAAAATATTCAAATTGGAGAACACACAACACAGAGAGAATACTACAAGTTTCCAGAAGGACAGTGTAGGCCACCTTCAAAAAACAAGAATTAGGTTTCCATCTGACTACTCAACAGTGACCACAAGACACCTTAGAGTAATAAACTTAAAATGTTGAAGTAAAGCAACTGTGAATCTAGAATTTTATATCCAGCAAAAATATTATTCAAATATGATGGCACAATAAATATATTCACAGGTATATAAGACCTCAGAATACCTACAATACAAAATAACTTCTCTGGAAACATATTTGGAAGAAGTAGTCTAACAATGAGGATTTAGAAGGATCTAGGAGTTACCTGAACATTTAACTTGGTATATTTGATTGTTTAATTAAGCAAGGAAGCCCCTTATTCCAAGTCTCAGCAATTCCACTGCTAGGTATTTATTCAACACAAATGAAAACAAATTTCACACAAGGACGTGTGCTAAAATGTTCATAGCAGCTTTATTCGTAACGACCAAAAATATAAGTCAGATATCCATCAACAGGTGAATGAATGAATTATTCATCTTGTATTCACAGAATGGAATTCTACTCAAATTAAAAGGAACAAACTACTGATACATTTGACAACATGGATGAGTCTCAAAAAGATTTTGCTAAGCCAAAGAAGCCAGGCACAAAATCGTGTATACTGTATGATTCCATTTGTATAATATTCTAGAAAGGGGAAATCTAATATATAATGATACGAAGTAGATCAGCGACTGTCTGGGGTTGAGTGTATGTGGGTAAAAATAGACTAAGGGTTTCCCCTTGAATGTCCTGTATTTATAAATCTTGGATTCAAAGAATAAATGGAAAATACAGAGAAAACAGCCCTTACTAATATGGAAATATTTTTCAAAATGTTCAAGAGTTTTGAAGGTCATACTGGTAAGGCTTTTGGAGGGTAGTTGCATTTCCATTTGTTAGGAGTAGTATTAAGCTCATGCTATAAAATAGAGTTTGTCCTAGATGGTGATTTCAAAAACCTAGGTGGGCATGCCATTAAAGGCCTGTCCTTCAGTTTTCTGGGTGTTGATCTCCCACTGGGTCCTCTATAACCTGATTCTTCCATTTGCAATAGCAAGGATCAAATTACTCCAAATTATACCCTTCTGTGCTTACAGTCATTCAGAAAAAGACCTCAATGAACTGGAAGCCCAAGAAAAAATGCCAACAGAAGACACCGAAAAACAAAACAAACCATCAGTTCCCAGGGAAAGCAGAAGATCCAACTGAAAAGAACCTTTTATTCAATCTTGTCTCACTTGAGTAGATAATACTCCCAAAGGGAAGTCAGCTAAAAGGCAAGGAATTCTAATATAAGTGTCAATATCTGGGTATACTGTTCAAGTCAGGGGTGAAAAGTGTGAAATCCAAGTACAACAAATTTAAATGCTAACGTCACTAATAATTAAGATTTTAAAGAAGATTAGTAATTATAAGAGTCCCTTTGGGTCCTTCATGAAGCAGATGCATAAACAATATTAGACATGCAGACTTATTGGGGGAAACAAGCCTGAGGATAAAGAGGAGGGGAAGCAGGAGGAGGCATTGTAGAGTCTTCAGACCACAATATAGGTCTGACACTTGTGAAAGGAGAGAGGGAAGGAAGAGGATTGGGTAGGTTGGACTTTAGTCTGCTGTATAGCTCTGAGAAACTTATGGCCAATAGAGTCCCTGAGCAGAGATTGACTATTAGCAGAATCTTGTGTTGGTCAGAAATGATCTGGCTCTAGTACCTTGCTGTGCTTAGTTATTGGCTGGGAGGAGCCTGTAGGGAGCAGGACCTTAGCATGTATGCTACAATACATCCAAAGATGCATTGTACTCTTAGTTAAAATCAAAGTCTATAAAACTCTTGCTAAGTCATATAGTGTGAATAGAGAGGCAAAAAAATTTTTTAAAGAGAGAATTAAAGAAAATTGTACATTATAGGTTAACATCATTGGAAATTTCATCAGGAAACAAGAGTGTGCTCTCAATTATGGCCTACTATCGATAGAAAACTTGTTTTTAATCCAGTAGAAGTGATGGACACTCACTCAAGATATCTTCACTCTCTTGCTTGGCTCTCTTGTTACCAAAAACATTCTTTTTTAGATACCTGGCTAGGCCATGGGTGCAGTCTATGAAAAATGTGGTAATTTTCTTGTCATCAACATGTACCATTACCTAACTAAAAACACGAAAGAAAGTGGGAATATCAATTTTGTGTATATTGGAGAGTTAATATTTATTCATATACATGACCAGTAGTTGGTCTTATTTCCCAACTATGCTGATTTGTGAGGGAGTAAAAGAAGACAAACTCTTTTCAAATGATCAGGCTAAGACTTCCATTTAAATTTCAAGCTTATGAAATTTGTCTTTCTGTTTCCTATTAGGAAAATATCTAGGGTCTCTTTTGCAGTTGACTTTAGGATTCTGCTTACAGTGAAAAGTGCTCTCTTGTAGTATTTCTGTCTCTGCCAATACCAGTCCATAACTTCATGTAAGAAAGACAGAGTCTAGGAGAGGTTTCAATAAATCTGGAACAGCATTAACTCAAGATTACCCATATTTTCTTAATATCACAAGTAAGTCAGTGCTGAGGGAGAAGAGAAATACAATGTAAACCAGTGATTTTGTAGTTTATTATTTTTTAAATATTTGATAGTACTCTAAGAGGGGAAAATATTTTTACCTTGCAGGTGTTCTTCTATTAGGTTGTATATTATTTCAGAAAATGAAACTGAAAATTCTGTTTATGTACAGTGGTTTAATTAGAGTAGATACAAAAATAAGAACCGAATTGTTAGTAAATGGAAGTCTGGCATCCTATGAAAGCATTCATTTTATATGTGGAACACTTATATATGGAACAACTCTCTAACTATACAATGAAGTATTATTACAATTCGAAATCATTTTTCTTCCTTAGTTAATAATATGGGAATATGCTTCTGTGTTCTTTAGTGTACCTAGAAGTTAACATTGATTTGAGCTATATTGCACCTAATTTCTCTTTCATTGAAGGAGGGAAAAACATAGGTGAAATAAATCACAAAATTTGTACTTATAAATATTAACTCCTAGTTTTTGATATGTGTCAATTAATGGCTTCTTTTCTGTCACTTTCCCTACATGCTAAAAAATCCCAGTATTTTGGTTTTTGTTTTCTTATCAGCTAACAAAGTACTCCTAGATACGGAAAGGGTTGCTTCAGAGTTGAAGAGTTTCCCATCACAGAGATATTTAAGGGTAGGGATTCTATAGAGGATTCAAGCAAAAGATGGGTGTTTGATTAAGTTAAACCTGAGCCCCTTCATCTCTGGTTGCCAGTCATTATATAAAACTTACTTATGGTCATCAGAATATACCTTACTTCTCACTCTTAGCCCTCTCCAGTAAACTGTACTTCCATCTTTCTAAACCTTTCTTTGAATTAAGCCTAACAAGCATTTGTTAAATACCTGTTATGTGCAAGACTATATATTAGCCATTCTGGAAAAAATCAAATTAACTATAATGTATATGTAATGTAAAACTTTGTATATTTTTAAAAGTTTCCATTTTTTAACAATTAAAACGAGAACAAAAGCAATAAGCACTATATTAAAAAAAGTGAATAAAGTGAATAATAGATAGCTCCTGACCTCAAAGAGTTTACGATTAAAGGGAGATGGATACTTAAGAATGACTTCTTAAAGTTCATGAATATTTGGTCATTTCTATCATCCCAACAGTTCTCTAACAATACTGTATATTATACAACACTTATAATGCATACATTTCATGCGTGGTTTAGGAATAATTAATAATTTAAAATAATACACTAAATAGCCAAACTAACCAATTAAAGTGACTTTTATCCTTTACATAGAAAAAAAAGTTCTTATATTAAAAAAAAACATTAATTTTCTACTGTGTACTAAACACTGTAAGAATGAAGGATTTTTTAAAGCACAAGTTTCCAGTTATAGAAAATCAATACACATTCATCCCAATCTCCTGAATTTTCTCTATGGTGCAGCAAATACTTCTGGTTATAATAATGACTATGAATCACTGAAAAAGACTCAGTTACACAGAGGGATTAAATATTTACTACTATTTAGGTCTTCTGCCCATTTTTGTATTGGGTTGTTTGTTTTTTTGATATTGAGCTGCATGAGCTGCTTGTAAATTGTGGAGATTAATCCTTTGTCAATTGCTTCATTTGCAAATATTTCCTCCCATCCTGAGGGTTGTCTTTTTGTCTTGTTTATGGTTTCCTTTGCTGTGCAAAAGCTTTTAAGTTTCATTAGGTCCCATTTGTTTATTTTTGGTTTTATTTCCATTTCTCTAGGAGGTGGGTCAAAAAGGACCTTGCTGTGATTTATGTCATAGAGTGTTCTGCCTATGTTTTCCTTTAAGAGTTTGATAGTGTCTGGCCTTACATTTAGGCCTTTAATCCATTTTGAGTTTATTTTTGTGCATAGTGTTAGGGAGTGTTCTAATTTCATTCTTCTACATGTATCTGTCTACTTTTCCCAGCACCACTTATTGAACAGGCTGTCTTTTCTCCATTGTATATTCTTGCCTCCTTTATCAAAAATAAGGTGACCATATGTGCGTGGGTTTATCTCTGGGCTTTCCAACCTGTTCCATAGATCTATATTTCTGTTTTTGTGCTAGTACCATACTGTCTTGATTACTGTAGCTTTGTAGTATAGTCTGAAGTCAGGGAGTCTGATTCCTCCAGATCCATTTTTCTTTCTCAAGATTGCTTTGGCTATTTGGGGTCTTTTGTGTTTCCATACAAATTGTGAAATTTTTTCTTCTAGTCTGTGAAAAATGTCATTGGTAGTTTGATAGGGATTGCATTGAATCTGTAGATAACTTTAGGTAGAATAGTCATTTTCACAATATTGATTCTTCCAATCCAAGAACATGGTATATCTCTCCATCTGTTTTTATCATCTTTAATTTCTTTCATCAGTGTCTTACAGTTTTCTGCATATAGGTCTCTTGTCTCCTTAGGTAGGTTTATTCCTAAGTATTTTATTCTTTTTGTTGCAATGGTAAATGGGAGTGTTTCCTTAATTTTTCTTTCAGATTTTTCATCAGGAATGCAATAGACATTTCTCCAAAGAAGACATACAGATTGCCAACAAACACATGAAAGGATGCTCAACATCACTAATCATTAGAGAAATGCAAATCAGAACTGCAATGAGGTATCACTTCACACCGGTCAGAATGGTCATCATCCAAAAATCTACAATCAATAAATGCTGGAGAGGGTGTGGAGAAAAGGGAACCCTCTTGCACTGTTGGTGGGAATGTAAATTGATACAGCCACTATGGAGAACAGTATGGAGGTTCCTTAAAAAACTAAAATTAGAACTACCATACGACCCAGCAATCCCACTACTGGGCATATACCTTGAGAAAACCATAATTCAAAAGGACACATGTACTCCAATGTTCATTGCAGCTCTATTTACAATAGCCAGGACATGGAAGCAACCTAAGTGTCCATGGACAGATGAATAGATAAAGAAGATGTGGCACATATATATAATGGAATATTACTCAGCCATAAAAAGAAATGAAATTGAGTTATTTGTAGTGAGGTGGATGGACCTAGAGTCTGTCATACAGAGTGAAGTAAGTCGGAAGGAGAAAAACAAATACCGTATGCTAACACATATATATGGAACCTAAAAAAAAAAAAAAAAAGTTCTTATGAACCTAGGGGCAGGACAGGAATAAAGACACAGGCATAGAGAATGGACTTGAGGACACGGGGAGGGGGAAAGGTAAGATGGGACGAAGTGAGAGAGTGGCATTGACATATATACACTACCAAATGTAAAATAGATAGCTAGTGGGAAGCAGCCGCATAGCACAGGGAGATCACCTTGGTGCTTTGTGACCACCTAGAGGGGTGGGATAGGGAGGGTGAGAGGGAGAAGCAAGAGGGAGGAGATATGGGGATATATGTATATGTATAGCTGATTCACTTTGTTATAAAGCAGAAACTAACACATCGTTGTAAATCAATTATACCCCAATAAAGATGTTAAAAAAAAAAATTTACTGCTAAACGCACGAAGTTTGACTAAAAGAAAATTGAAAGTTGCTCTAAAATAATAGGTAAAGTAAAAGGGTTTCATGTTTAAAACTTTGTTTTTACTAAAAGTTCAATTTGTTGGAACACTTCATCCCCTTACTCTTCTGAAAAATTGTGGTTTCAGTAAATTCTTCATTTTATTTACATTTATCCACCTATATGTGCATCTACATTTAGTGTTAGCAACACTAGGAAATAAAAAGAGTAAAGAAATTCTGGGACTTAACAAGTATGGACCGTGTAACTTTTTCACATTCTTAACCAATAAAACATAAAAATGAGAAGGCCTTTGAACAAAAAAGACTGATTTAAATGGCCATAGGCAAGAATCAAATAAAAGGCATGGCTGCCACAACTTTTGTTTAAACTCCTGAGTGCATTGAGGTGTTTTAGAACAAAGATTCAGTTAAGGTTGTGGGACCCAGAAATTTCTTTCAATAAGAAAATTGTTACTGTAAAAGACATGAAAGGTATGTCCCTCTCTTGAAATCCTAATTGATCCTTGTTTCCAGCAATGAATTAGAGAGAGAAAGATGGAACAAGGCACGGGAAAGAGAAAATAGAACTAGCACATTAAGAAGTAGGTATATAAAAGAACTGTAGGTGTGGCTAGTGGCACATGGACATGACTTGAACCAAATTGATTCAAAATGATTAATTATTTAATGTCAAAAAAAATCACTCATCTGGACTAAAAGCTACCAACCATCTGCAGGTAGGTGAGTCTAAGAAAGCTGTTGTCTCCTGAGGGACACACACAACTGCTCAGCTCAGCTCTTAGCAGAATGGGTGTGGCTTTGTTCCAACAAAACTTTATTTACAAAAAGATTTGTAAATCTTTTTGGCCAGATATCACCCAAGGGCCAGAGTTTGCCAACTCCTTGTCTAGCTCTTCCATTAGACTATAATGCTATTAACATTGTAAGTCATGATTGCCTCATTTATCATGTACTCTCAGAGCCCAACACAGAACCTGGAACAGAGTAGTCATTCAGCACATTTCTGTTGAATGAATGAATGGCAGTATAGCATTCCACTCTCCTTTTTAAAAGGCCAACATTGTTTCAATTTTATACCTAAAAAAAAAGGACATTAACATTTCATCTGGTTCTACTTTAGAAACAAAGTTGTTGGAGGAGGTCATGGAGAGGACATGATTGCCAGTTGACCTGAGAGCTGGACCCAGGCAATCAGAGGCTCCTCACCCCCTCCCTTGTCCTTGGAAAGTACAATATGTCCTGCCCACCATTCCCCATTCTCATAGTGGGACCTTTTTCAAGGACACAGCCTTGAGGAAGTAAGGTGTTGTTGAGACCATCTGGACTGAATACATGACTGAACCCAGTTAAGGTCTCTATGTAAGCTTTTAAGATTCTGGTGGGTGGGTGCTGAAATCTACACCTCTTGCGGCTGCCCAAGATAAGCCTTGTATGTCAGTTCCCTTGCTTATTAAACCTGCCACCTGCCATTCTTGAGTGATCTGCTTCTTTCTTTGGTATCTCCTTACTCTCTGTGTATGGAGATCAGTTTCAGATTTCACCTGGGAAACTTCCGGGATTTTGAACTAACAAAAAAGACATAACAACATGAAGAAGAGAGGAACAGATTATTAAAAAAGGAAGGGAAGAAAGAGCCCCTGAAAGTTCATCAAGATATGATATCAACATTGCCTCTTCTACATTAAAAAGAAATTGGTTGGCATTAGTCATTAACAGCTGAATCCTTTCTTCTGAAGAATCAAAGTAGTTTTCTTATGATTGTGTGTTTTTCTTATTAGAACGATTTTTAGCCTTGAGGTTTTCCTTTTAGCTATTATATATTCAGTTTTGGACAAACGAAAATCAGTGACTCATTTTGCACCTGGCTGGAGACAGGATGGTAGGCCCATCTGGGCAGGGTAGTAGGAGTTGCAGTATGAATGAATTCTCTGAAGAATCAGAGTACAGTAGAATGTGTTTACTAACATCATGTTCTGATTGTACCTCATCACCTTCCAGCTGATGTGTCACTAATGGGTTTGGTGGGTAATCTTCTACTTCCTATGATAAAGATGCTTTAAGAACACATGGCTCCTGTTGGCAGTTTTTAATTTCTGATAAGATCTCATTTTAAATACCCAAGCACCATGGAAGGGCAAGTAGAGAGCTTGGAAGCAATTGCAAGCTCATTAAATCTTATAAATTTAAAGCACTGGATCATTAGAAAAAATTACTTGACTTAAAAAACTCAGGAAAGGAAAATAATTTGAAAGTTTAATAACCAACGTATAGTAAGAAAATATCAAGTGCAAGACATTGAGGGAAAAGAAGTATTCACCACAATAATTCCCTAACATTTTGCAACTGCAACACGTTTTTGATTGTCTAAATTAGAAATACTTTCTCTCCATTTTCTTAAAAATTATTTGACCTGCATGTTAATTCTTAACCTAAACGTGGGTAAAAATTATCTCATTTTGATAACTTTGTAAACTCCTGTCTCAGATGAAACTAAGCTGAAGAATGTCAAATTAGGTGTTGATACCATATTCTGGATAATTTCTTAGATTCATATGTGAGGGAAATGAGTAACAGATGAACTCCCTAACCTCTAAGACAGCGGTCCCCAACCTTTTTGGCACCAGGGACAGGTTTCACAGAAGACAATTTTTCCATGGACGGGGTGAGTGGGGGATGGTTTCGGGATGATTCAAGCATATTACATTTATTGTGCACTTTATTTCTATTACTATTACATTGCAATATATAATGAAATAATTATACAACTCACCATAATGCAGAATCAGTGGGAGCCCTGAGCTTGTTTTCCTGCAACCTGATGGTCCCATCTGGGGGTGATGGGAAACAGTGACACCCGAAGTGGGTTGCTTATGTCCAGTCTCCTCAGTGATCTCGTTTTGGTCGCTGTCACTCCAGAAAGCCCTACTTCACAAAGACAGGCTGTTGGAAATGGAAGCAGGCTTTTCAGTGGCAATCTCAGGATATTCCGCCTTCACTTTAATCCAGAACGTATGGAGATTCGAAGTTGTCTCAAACATACTTTTAAGGCCACCGTCATTTGCCATCTCAAGCAGTTGATCCTCTTCTAGCACGGACAAAGTCGATTCACCTGGCTTATTCACAGATGGGTCGTGGATCCATTCCTTCCCAGTTCGGGGTCTTTTGTGGTTGGGAAGTAATGCTCAAGCTCTTTTCAAAGCTGAGATAGGTGGTGACGCACCAGCTGGGAGAAAGAAGGCCCTGGCTCAGTCTCTTTCAAAATCTCTGCTAATGTTTGAAACGTGTCAAAAATCCCAATGTTCACTCGTCGCCCCCATAATTCCAGTTTGGCTTTGAATGCAGCCACTTTATCTGCCGACTTGAACACAGTTGTCGTTCTCCCCTGAAGTCACAGATTGAGTTCATTGAGCAGGTTGAATCTGTCACAGAAGTAAGCAAGTTTTGTGACCCATTCTGTGTCACTGAAATGTGCTGCCAGTGGTGACTGTTCTTCTAAAAGAAATCTCTGGAGCAGCTCTCGTAACTCAGAAACTCTGGCCAGTGATCTATCTTTAGAAAGCCATCTCACTTCTGTGTATAAGAGAAGACGTGTGCTCTGCGTCCATCTCCTCACAGAGCTGCGCGAACAGACATGAGTTAAAGTCATGTACTTCAATGTGATTGATAATTTTAATCACATCCTGCAAAACGTTCTTAAGTTCAGGTGACATTTTTCGGCTAGCCAGCATTTCTCTATGGATGACACAGTGCGTAGACTCACATTCAGAAGCGACCTCTTTGACCCGAGTAGTGAAACCAGAAAGCCATCCAGTCACGGCAGCCACTCCTTCTGTGTATATACCGACACAAAATGACCAATACAGTTTTCCTGATATGTAATCATTCAAAGACTTGAATAGTTCTGCAGCTGTGGTGTTGGTTGGCAACAAAAGTGCATATAACATATCCTCATATGCAGCCTCCTGAAAAATATATCTCACAAAAACAAGCATTGTTGCCTTGTTGTCAACACTGGTAGATTCGTCAACCTGGATTGTGTACCACGGTGACTCATTAATCCTCTCTAACAATTGTGCCTCAATATCCTCTGCTATTTCATCAATTCGTCTAGTTATGGTGCTAGCCGAAAGAGGAACATGTGCCACCTTTTGAACTGCAGCCTCTCCTAAAAGTTCACGACAAATGTCCTCAGCAGCAGGCAGGATCAACTCTTCCCCAATAGTAAAGGGCTTCTTAGCTTTAGCAGTGTGGTTAGCCAGTAAGAATGATGCCCTCAGTGCAGATATGTTTGATGAAGTGATGGCCTTCAGTAATTGCTTCTGTTCATGTTCCTGTTTTTTTCTTTTGAAAAACTCCAAAGGCTTTCTTTGAATGCAGGGTGGTTGGTCTCGTGGCAAAGCATTTTTGAAGGTTTCATGGCTTCGTTGGACAGCAGGTCGCCACATATTATCCAAAGCGGGCTTGGAGAATGTGAATCACCTGTTGCAATGAACCTGTAATTTAAGTAGGACTCTTGGTATTTCCTTTTAAATGCAGCTTTCTTTTTGTGGGCAGTCTTAGAGTCTTCTGCTGTCTCATCATTGGGTCTTTCCCCCTTTTCAAAGAAGCTCTCCAGTCACATTTGTTTTTTACTCATTTTGGCTAGGGTTAGCTTGTGGGCTTACCAAAACTGTGACTGAGACAATTACGCAGTGCGGGAGAGAGGCGAGGATGGAAGTGGTAAATAAAATAATGGGCGGGCCATGCGCAGACTAAAATAAGTGTCGGATTCTGACTTAAAGCCTGCCACCAGATGCAGCTTAATTGTCACTTGCCACTCACTGATAGGGTTTTGATCTGAGTCTGCAAGCAATTGATTTATTATGGTCTCTGTGCAGTCAAACCTCTCTGCTGATGATAATCTGTATTTGCAATTGCTTCCCAGCGCTAGCATCACCGCCTCAGCTCCACCTCAGATCATCAGGCATTAGATTCTCATAAGAAGTGTGCAACCTAGATCCTTCGCATGCACAGTTCACAGTAGGATTCATGCTCTTATGAGAATCTAATGCCGCCACTGATCTGATGGGAGGTGGAGCCCAGGTGGTAATGCGAGCAATGGAGAGCAGCTGTAAATACAGATGAAGCTTCGCTCACTCGCCCGCCGCTCACCTCCTGCTGTGCAGCCCGGTTCCTAACAGGCCACGGACCAGTACTTGTCCATGGCCCGGGTGTTGGGGACCCCTGCTCTAAGAGGATTCTGGCTTGTCTAGACTGGGTGGCTTATAGACAACAGACATTTATTTCTCACAGTTCTGGGGGGCAGGAAGTCCAAGATCAAGTCACCAACAGATAAGGCATATGGCGAAGGCCTGCTTTCTGATTCATAGATAGTGCCTTCTTGCTGGGTCCTCACTGAGGGGAGTGGAAGAGGGAGCTCTCTGGGGTCTCTTTTATAAGGCACCAATCTCCATTGTGACAACTCTGCCCCATGACCTAATCACCTCCCAAAGGCCCCACCTCCAAATACTATTACCCTGGAGTCAGGATTTCAGCAAAATGAATTTGGAGAGGGAGACAGTGGGCACAAACATTCAGACCATAGAACACTATTCCCTAACTTCTACCACATTCTTCGAAAGGAATCTTGCCTTGAGCAATAAAATAGTCTGAGTTACAGAATCAGGAGAAAACTGTGAAGGAGAAGAAACTTGAGGGAAGAACTTGCAAAATTAGCTTGGGGGACAGCAGGAGAGTAAGATGAGGGAAAGCTGAGGTGTTTGTGGGATATGGGTGGGCAAGGAAAGGGGGAAGGAGTTTAAAAAAGGACGGGTCTGATCAATATATATCTACAATTTTTTGAGAAATTACAAGTAAAATTTTGTGTTATTTTAAAATTATTTCTGCTTGCTGGAATTTTCTTTCTTTGATCAACATGCTGCTCACTGTCTTGGTATCCTGTGCATGAATGTCATAAGCATTACAGATCCATGAACTTCATAGGCATTATACCTTTATATGCATAAGACGACTCTCTCTTCTTGTCTCCATCATCTATGTTGGATAAATGCATTGATCACATGACATATCTATAGTCCTTTTATGCACATTACAGAGGTGTTACAGCTATATTTCTTTTTGCTGTCTGTCCATAGTCAAATGTTTCTGATATAATTTGGAAAAACAAAGGCTACAATGAGAAGCTTTCATTTGTGAGAAAACTGCACAACCTGTAAAGTATATTTGGCATAGTTCTTCACTTTATATAGTAGATTTCAGATTAAGTAACTGTGATGTTTTTAAGTGTTTGATATCATGATTTTTTTTCTGAGTGGAAATACTTAGTTCACAGAAGCCAGACTATCAATTTTATATTGCTTTAAACACCAATTAAAGACAATACCTCTAATATACACTCAGAAACTGTGATATTAGTCAGTTTGAATTCAAATGGGTTTAGGAATATAGTGAATGGATCACTGATCATCTCTTATCAAGACCCTTCCTTTCACTTTCTTAATTTACCTCTTAGAAAACTTCCTTTTATTTTGAGGCCAATTAGACTCAAAAGCAAACAATAAACAATGGCCATTGGTCCAAGAACTATTATCATTGATGATAATAGTTGATGGATATCAACAATAATTGCCCAAATCAGAAAGGAGTTTGGTGCGCAGAGAAAACATGAGTTCAATCATGGTTGACCTTGTGGTTTTCAAGCACCACCATCATCTCATTAGGATAGAATCAGCATTTGATCTTGTCAATATAATCACTGTGAAATTGAAAAGTTCAAACACTTGCAGCAGGAAATAAAACCCTTTCCAACCTCCGTATTTGCATGAGACAGAATGAAGAAAAGTGACACTAATCATTGAATTTAGGGCTGGTTTCTTTCCAGTTGCAAGTTAAAAGGACATTCTTCTAGCATATTCAGTATTGGTCAGACACTCATAAGAATTAATTTGTCCAAATTATGGCTAACTTAAAAAGGGTTCTGTAGAGATTGTTCTCACTGGGAAATGAAGATGTCTCAAATGCTTTTCTAATTCTGATATTATGTGGATCTCAGAGATGTGTCAGAATTCTTTGTGTGTTAGGTAAAAGACTTTTGATTTAGATATATTTTCCAAATGAAAAATTAAAACACAGTAGCTCAAAGGACTTTAAGGCCTTTTTGCAAGTGACACAAGAGGTCTAGGATATATTTTACTGGTAATTTAAGGGGACAGTAGAAAAGAATTTCTGAAAATAGAACTTTCCTAGATGATTCAGGGTATATGATAAATGACCTGTCTGGAGGGGTATGGTTCTCTAGCTGTACTATCTCTATTCTACTGGACTGATCTTATCTAAAAGATTATGCTTGGAGCTCCAAATACTTCTCACTGGCCTAAAATGCTACTACTACCTTTTCTACCTAAAGAACCTGAAACTTCCACTTGTTGGGTCTTGGATGGATTAGCAGAGGAGCAGAAGCCTTGACTTCAGGAGATCTTACTTAAAGTTTGACTTCAGAAGATCTTACTTAAAGATCTTACTTAAAGCCTCTCTAACTAGAGAGGCTTCATATGGCTTTTCCCTTTGGCCCAGTTTAGTGTACCAGATTAACTGATATAATTTTCATTGCTGAAGGGGAGGGGACAGATACAGGAGAGAATTGCAAGGAGGGGAGAATCTGTGGAACTACAAGTTCACCAGCATGTATATGTTACTACTGTAGTTGTCTAGGCCGGGGAGAGTAACCATAGCTGTTGGCAATTAAGAGAGTTTATTTATTCCTGGGAGGCTCCAGGAATAACAAGGATGTTGATGGTGCTTGAAGAACAGGGTAGTTGACAAGGCAAGGGGAGAGAGAGCCCTGAAAGTTAAGACTGAGCTAGGTAATGAAGGGCCTTGAATGCCAGATAGATTAGGATGTCCTGCAGACAAGAGCATAGGGAAGGGGAAGTCATTGGAGGGGCAAAACAGGGCAATGCTCAGATTTATGTTTTAGATACATTATTCTGATTAGCCAGGCTGGGGGTGGAGGATGGACCAAAGGGGAAGGGGATGAGATCAGTTGGTGGGGGTAAAAATTCAGATAAGATAATGAAGGTCTGAAATAGGTCAGTGTTAGTGGGAATGGAAACTACAGATTCTCCCCAATTTTTGAGGAAGAAATAACAAGGATCAGGTGGGCAATATGGTTTCAATAACTGCAGTTTTCTCTAATGAGTAAGGGAATGCAGGGAGAGGGACAGTATTCAAGCACAATCATTTGCAAAATATGGTTTCTACCTACCTACAGTCCCTACTTTAGTCTAAAACAAAAAAAATAATCAACTAAAAGCATAAAAATGATTTAGATCTTTGTGGACCAGTGGTTCTCAATGTTAGAGAGCATCAGAATTACCTGGAGGGCTTATTAAAACACCAGTTGGTGGTCCTTATCCTCAGAATTTCTGATTCAGTGAGTGTGGGGTGAGGCCTGAGAAGTTGCATTTTAAATGTGTCATGATAATGCCGTTGCTGCTTTTCCAGGGACCACACTTTGAGAACCACTGTCCCAGGTCATTGTTTTAAATGATAATTTTCAATATGCCTGTTTCTGGCAGAGGTGATCTACCATGATCTGTAGTGACTGAAGGAGTTACAAAAAAAAGAAAAGAAAAAAAAGAAATGGATGTTATCTGGTTTTCCTTTGCCTGATACATTTTTCCCCAATACATTTTAACTTATGTAGATCATAAATTATTTTAAATTGTATACTCTGGTCCTGTTTTTGTAAGATCACCATTAATTTCTTTTTATCTAAATCCCAAGGCATTGCCACTGTGCTTCTCAAGGAATAAATCTTTGCCTTGTAATTTATCAGGCAACAGTTAAAGTGGTAGATCCAAATAATTCTTTAAATCAATGTCTGGAACACTTATCATTGTAACCATTTAAGAACTATAATGTCTGCTTTTATTAGATTTATCACCATCATAAATCACAAGCCTAGAAATATACCATTCTCATTTAAGGTGATTTCTTTTATGAATCTCAATATTCACTGTAGAACACTTCAATAAAATTTTTTAAAAGTATGGTGTCTTCCTGGGAGTTGAGAAAAGAACCAAAATAAGTATGAGAGTAAAGATGGTGTTAATGCTGAATAAGGAGAAGAAACAAATAAGTACCAGAGTAAAGATAATGAAATGCTGGAGCAGATTTCATCACTGAAAAGCGTAAATTGCCTTAATACTTGTTACAGGAAAACTAAGGTAGAAGAAATATGCCTATGGTGAGATAATTATTGTGTTTATTTAACCAGTCAGAGAAATTTGAGGATAAGAGAGAGGAAATTTACAAGGAAATTAAATAATAGTATTGATGCAGAGAGATTTATTTGTTACAGAGGTCCTTGTGACTGGAACAATCAATGTTAGCTTGACCTTGGGACCTGGGAGGTTTCTTATGTGGAAAGAATCTGTGTTGTTTGGGGATACAAAATATTTTGTAAATTTCTCCTCTTGTGGATTTTTTAGATAAAAGGCATGGCCTTTCTGAAAATGCAGAATTTTCATATTTTCCTTCAACTCTGGATTAACTTTTTCAACTCTTTTCCTAAGCTCTTGAGTTTTTGCTTCCTCACTAGCTGACCATCTCCTTTGTCCTTTCTAGCACTCACATTCCTCTTATATGTATACTGTCTCTGACCCACTTGAGCTTTGTGGAATCAGAGCAACCCACTTTCTAACCTGGTTCTACCATCCTCATTGAAATATATTTTCCATTTACTTGAGAGAGAAATTAGCTTTGTGGGGAAAATGGCTGAGAAAGTCTTTTTAAAACACTTGCTCCCTTAAAATTGCTCAGACAAGTTCCAGTTTTGTGACTCCTAGCTTTTCATCCATGTACTCCAGCAGAGGACTATACCTAGGGAGTACTCAGTAAGAATAGATGATGATCTGTCAGCATCCCTCAAATATGCCTTTCCATTGAGGCAGAAAGATTTGCCAATATATTAAATGGAACTCTCACAACGAGGTAATAAGAGCTCTGGGTTTGGTTAACATAGCAATGAGTTTGCTATACAAAGTTCTTATAATCTAAGACCTTACTCTCCACACTCTAGGGAAATCATTTCCCAATTGGAGTATATAGTCTGTTGAATAAAAACATGCTTAGGATATGTTTGTTTCAAGGTAATTATTCTTTACCCTTTAGGTCAGCAATCCCTTTGTCTATGGATAAGATCTCTGGCCTCTCTATTTTCCAAAATTTACATATTCATGTGATGTAAAATTGTCTAGAATTTTCTGAAGTTCATAGGCCACAGGTAAAAAGTCTCTGGTAACCTCCCTGGATGTCTGAAGAACATTCATTCTCCTTTGAAACTCAAGGTTTTTAAATAGAAGGTACCTGCATTTGTGTATTGCCTTCTATGTATGCGTGACTGACTTTGTAGCATAAAAACAAGGGAAATAAAAATGTGCTTTTGCCTTGATTTTTTTTTAATTGAAAAATAAATGCTATGGAAACTTGCATTATGTTGTGAAGGAGCTGCTTTAATCTTAAACCATGATTTTTCTTCCTCTTAAGAGTTCACTGGGGAAACTTAAAATAGAAACAAAGTGTATATATGTGTATGTTTTCCCACTTCACAAATTTGTTACAGAACCTAAATCATCTATCACCATGTCACAGAGTCAATAGAATCCTCCCCTGTAGAGTCTTGCCTGGAGGTTTTCAGTGTGATTCTTGGAATAAAGGATTAGTTGAACTCAGAATAGCTAATATTATAGATCACATGGTGACTCGGCTCTTTTTGACATGTGTCTCTTCTTTCTAAACTGCACATTAACTTCTTCCTAGTCTGAATGTTGATCCTTCTTAACTCCCATTGCTTGTAATCTCTAGTGCATGGTGCACAGTTGCACATTCTCCCTTTATTATTCCCTGGAGATTTTCTGCATACTAGTGCTTCTCAACCTTGGCTGCATATTAGAATCACCTGGGGAACTTTACAATCTATTAATTCTTGGATGGGTCTCACCCCCAGAGGTGTTAATTAATTGGTCTGAGGTGTGACCTTAGTATTGGGATTTTTTGTTCAGTATTTTTTAAAACAGCTTTATTGTGGTCTAATTGACATTCAATGAACAGTATATACTTAAAATGTAAAATTTAATAAGTTTAATATACACATCCACCCATGAAGTCATCATCATAAAGAGGAAACATATGCGTCATCACCAAAGGTTTGCTCGTGCCCCTTTATCCTTTCTCTCTTCCTCTGGTTCCACTCTCCCCCACTCCTGTCCCAGGCACCAGTGATCTTCTTTTGCACTACAGATTGCATTACAGTTGTATTTTATAGGTTTTTATATAAATGGGATAATACAATTTGTGTTCTTTATTGTCTGGCTGTGTTCATTCATCATAATTATTTTTTAAGATTTATCTGTATTGTTTGTTTCATGTATCAATTGTTCATGTCTTTTTATTGCAAATTAGTATCCCATTGCATGAATATACCACAAATTGTTTATCCATTCACCTGTTGATGGGCCTTTGAGTTGTGTCCTGTTTTTGGCTATTACAATTTTATTTTTAAATTGCTATGAATATTCACGTACAAGTCTTTGTATGGAAGTATACTTTAATTTCTCTTGGAGTGGAATGGCTACGTCATATGTATTAGGTGTATGTTAACAAACTGTCAAACTACTTTCCAAAGTGTTTGTGCCATTTACATTCCTACAAGCAGGATATGAGCAGTCTAATTCCCCCGCATCCTTGCCAACGTTTCTTGGAATTATTCTTTCTTTTTTTTTTTAATTTTAGCCATTCTAATATGTGTGTAGTGGGATCTTATTGTGGTTTAAACTTGCAGTTGCCTAATGTTTAACAGTTTTGAGAAACTTTTTATGTGCTTATCTCCCATCTGTATATCTTCTTGGTGAAGTATTTGTTCAAATCATTTGTACAGTTTTTTATTGGATTGTTTGCTTTCTTTATAATTGAGTTTGAGAGTTTATATATTTTAGATAGAAATCTTTTATCAGATATATGATTTTCAAATAATTTCTCAATATCACCCTTTCTAGGTTACTGTAACTTTATCATAAGTCTTAATTAACATCAGGTAGTAAATTACTGCACCAAATTTGTTCTTCTTTTTACAAGTCGTTTTCCTATTTTAGGTCCTTTTATTTCCATAGGCATTTTAGAATGAGCTGCCAATTTGTACAAAACCCCACTGGGATTCTGATTTTGTTTGCATCATTACCACTAGGTGGTTGGTTGTAGTTCTTTATCTCCAAGCAATTATAATATAGGGACCTTCTTTAGATCCTGACTCAAGCAAACAAACTGGGGGGGAAAAAACCTCAAAACATGCAATAATAAACATTGATAAGACTGTTGGAAAAAAAATAAGTAAATTTAAAAAAAAAGTTCTTTATCACCACTGCACCTCCTCTGACACCACCCTGGGGGGAAGGGGGGAACATATTACTGATGGATGGAGGTAGAAAGCCAGGGCCCCTAAATGATCCTCAGTGATCCTGCATGGAGACAGGGTCTTCTTACCAACTAGTCTTTGCTCCACAAAGCTGGAATAGAGTGGTTACTATCTAAAAGTTTTATATTTCCCTAAGCTGTCCCTTTCCTGATCCCTTTTTTGTTGAGGGAGAGGCTGATCTTGTCTATGCCCATTGGTGTTTGCCACTTGCCAGCTTACTAAACTGTATGTCTAGGATATATACGACCAAGAAAATCCAGGAGACTCTAGGTTATTCCTCAGATCTTGAGGTCCTCAGCCAGTCTGCCTTCTCTCCCCCTTTTAGAGTCTTCTTATATTTTTTAATATGTAAAACATCTAGGGATTTTTAGTTGTGCTTCATGGAAGGAATATGGAAAAAGTACATCTACTCCATCTTCCCAGAAGTAGAAGTAATTCATACACAAGTTTTTGATCAGGGAATTTTTGTGATAGAAAATCAAAAGATAATCTCAGTCATCATTCTCTGAACAAATTGGAAAGGGGTGCCCTGGAAACATGTGTTATCCCTGGCTTGTGGCATAAAGGATTCCACAGCAAACCCTCATCCCATGGCATGTTGAATGATAATCTGATTGCCCATTATAAATAGGAGCTGTACTTACCTTTAGTCTACACTGCTGCATTTTGACCTTACCACACTGGCCATGAGGTAGGTATTGGAATTATTATTATTATTATTTTTAAGTTTGTATCCTTTTACCAACATCTCCCTATTTCCCCCACGTCTCAGTATTTGAACTTCAGGGGAATTAAATAACTCATAGAAGTCACACAACAAGCAAGTCACAGAATCAGATATGGAAACTGGTCTACCTGCCTGAGGCTGGCAACAGTGGCAAGATAAGGAAAGATAGTTTCATAAGATATTAGAGGAGATGCATCAATATTACTGGAGACCGTGTAAAGGTAAGAGGTGTTTGGGGGCCTCAGTGTAGAGTGCATGTACCTTTGGTTATGATTTCTTTAACCTCAGCCATTCCAGTATCACCTTTGTATTTATGCCATATCTAAAGGCCACCTGGATTATTATTTACTTATGATTTTTCTTTACGTTGACTCACTTATTTTACTTAATTAAATATTTATCTTAAAATATTCATATGATCATATACTAGTTATATTTATTTTTAATATTATATGTATCTTATTACATATTGAAATACGTCTATAACTATCAAAACAATAGCTGATCTATGTGTCAGCCAAAAGTTTGTTTGGAGTCACTTTGTTGTATAGTCCATATTTTGGGACCCTGACTTTGGTCCCTGAAGGGCTCTAATGGAGGATTACTGCAAACATAGATCTAGTACTGGGACAAAGGGGTGAGAAGGCTCTTTCCCACTATTTTTGCAACTGGAGGGATGAGAAGGTTTGTTTGGAGGACTACATTTCTCTTTACTGCTGAATAGCAGCTTCTTCTGTGTTCCAGGTCACCCTGTACAACCCTTTTAGTAAGGTTTGTTATTAATCAAGGGTTAGGCTTTACACAAAATTGTCTCATTAAATAGAAACTTACTTGTTGGTATCTGTCTGGCTTGTCCGGATCTAAGATTTAGAGAAGACTAAATTCTCTCTTAGTACAATAAATCAAGACTATTCTTTAAAAAAAGATATCTAACTCTATTTCACTTTCAGTGTACATTTGAAAGTACATTATTGTGTCCTAATTCCTACTTTCAGTCATCTCGAGATGAATATAGATTTTATCCAGTGATGAGTTCCTCAGATGTTGAAAAAAAGGTCCCATATAGGAAATTAAGCTTTACTAATCCTGAAATGTCAGCAGAATAGAATCTAAACCCAGCTTTGATCCACAATACAGAGGAAGAAATTTGGTTCATGTGGAAAAAAATACAAACCTTAAAAAAACAATCCTGTAACGATCATATCACCAAGCAGCTGGACTGTTGCAGGGGAATGGCATAGCAGGGGTTTTATTTATTCATTTAGAGGAGTTCAGTCTCATTGGCTTGGACACAGGGAATACCAATCAAAATAAACTCATTTCACATCCGTTCTCCTGCTGATAAACTATAATTGGTGACTGATTGCATTGAGGCATTTTCTTTATTCCGGGACCCTTTTGTCCCATAACCTGGCCATTTCCTGCCAGGGGTTGGAAAAGGTCTTTTCCCTTACAGAGAAGAAACACTCACTCCCCTGGCAGCTCAGAATGCTTCTCATTTGTACTATGAAACGAATTGCTTTGTAATGGAAGTATTTAGAAAGAACAAAGCACTTTTAGACCAACTCTTAATAACAGATAATCAACCACACACTTGGCTGAGGATATTACCATCTATATACAGATTGCTCTAGCCAGAGTATCTGACTTCCTCATTTTTTTTCTCCTGCTATAATAATATTCAATATCAAACAAATATCAGCCATTAAAACAGAAGCTAAAGGCAAATATGAACTGTCTAGTTCTTGGATAGGAGAAAGTTGCTGTTTTCTGGAACTGATTCACCTGAAAAGTGCAAGTTTGGGATTTTACTTCCATTTGAAGGGTAAAGTAGTTGGTTCTGTTTCTGGAACTGGATAATGTAATTTCAGAGAATAGTGGCTTTCTTCCTCTTATACTAACATCAGGTCTTATTTGAAATTATTTTGCTCAGCTTAAGTACTGAAAATAGTGGCTTCCGTTGCTGTTTAATGCTTTTGCCAAAAAGGGGAGGTCCAGAAGGTGAAGATGGAGACTGAGCACAAAATTTGAAATCAAGAAGGAAAGTCTTGAGACACATTTGGAAGTCACCTGTGACAGTTTGGATTTTTAATTTTAACTGATAGCTGGCTGATTCTACATTTGTTGAAGACTGTCAGTATGCTGGCCAGTAATCTCGTTTCTGTTCTTTATTTAAAGAATAAATCTGTCTCTTCCATTATATAGAGACAGCTTAGAACACGCGTGCCAATATGTCTTCTTATTTTTCTCTTGAACAGTTCTAAATGGATATTTGAAGTTCACTTGTCATTTAATTGTCACTTTTATTGCTGATTAAAGACATTTAATAATTTTCTTTATTATTTCAAATCATAAATGTATTATATGCATATTGTAAAAATGGAAGGAATAAAACTCTGTATTAAAAAAAGTAAATTGCCTACCTACCCCAGGCCCTAGCCTCACCCTTTTGAAGTAACTAGTAATTACAGCTTGGTATATGTCCTTCCACATCTTTTTCTATACCCTTCTAAAAATATGCATATATGTATATATGCACACACACACATACGTATACATCTCTATCCCTTAAACTGGCGTGATACTCTACGCATGTAGATGTAACTAGTTGCCTACTCAATGCATATTTTCAAGTGTAGTCTTAAAATACACTTTAATGAATAGCTATGCCCCACTCTCATTCCTTTGTTACAAAAAAATTTCCAGGGCTTCCCTGGTGGCGCAGTGGTTGAGAATCTGCCTGCCAATGCAGGGGACACGGGTTCGAGCCCTGGTCTGGGAAGATCCCACATGCCGCGGAGCAACTAGGCCCGTGAGCCACAACTACTGAGCCTGCGCGTCTGGAGCCTGTGCTCTGCAACAAGAGAGGCCGCGATCGTGAGAGGCCCGCGCACCGCGATGAAGAGTGGCCCCCACTCGCCACAACTAGAGAAAGCCCTCGCACAGAAACTAAGACCCAACACAGCCAAAAATAATAAATAAATAAATAAATAAAATATTAAAAAAAAAAATTTCCAAGTCTCATCCATTTGCTTCATTGGATTTGAAGTCTAGGGTCTCCAGGTTAGGGACAATCCTCTCTATCAATTCTTCATGGAGCTCTTCATGGTCCAGGGAACTGTGGAAAAATATTAATATGTTATTTATCTTAACACACTCAGTATACCATAGTGATGAATGAACAAGGTAGCTACAGTAAAAATTTCTGTTTGTGGAAGGGAAGATGGGGAAACAACACACATATGTCATTGGTCCATGGAACATGTCACATCCTACTGGATAGGAAGGTATGATTGATCTCCCCAAGCAATGCAGTGCTTTTGTTTGCTTTTGGTCAGCAACATATAAACGTTTGGTTCTGTTCTTTGGGGCAAACTTCCTCGCCCATATATAAGGTGTGCATTAGGGATGCTCTTTTGAGGGACGTATAACTTTAGCAACTTCTTCCTATTGGTACAAATTCAGGAACCTGAGGATTGCCTTGGGTTTGAATATTTGCAGATTGTTACAGGCCAGATTTGGTGTTGCTTTGGAAATACAGACCCCTTGAAATATATTTCCTTTTAAATAATTCCATTGGCTAATGATCAGAAAATAAAAACAAAAGCAACCTTTGGTTCTGAGAACTAGGGATGTCTGACCACAGGTCCCTTGGCTTAATAGCTTTAGTGCTGAAGCAATTTAAAACCATAACCTTCACAATCTTACTTCTGCCACCAGACTTGACCCCCTTTTGAAGAAGAGAATCCACCACATGCCTACAGGAAGTTTTTGGGAGCTTTGGCTTTTTCCAAGTCCTGTGTTTATATTCTGCTAAATCTGCATTCTCCCCCTCAGCTATCGGGGTCACCTTCAGCCTAAGCTTGTTCCTTCCTTTAGTTTGGGTTATCACTGTAGACAGTAAAAAGTCTCTAACTTCATGCAGAATCCTAAAGGTCACCTATGTTTTTTCTCGATTTTACCACCTTTGTAAGCATTTTGCAACCATATAGCAAAATTTACAAAATCCCCATTCTATAATGATAGGGTCCTCACAGCCCTCAGCCTTATCTCCATCACTTAGCCAAACTCAGTATTAGCACTTTCTCCTGATAGCATATTCTGAATCAGTCAGCGTTCTTAGTTGTAAGTAACAGAAAATGACTTTTGCTGATTGAAGAGCTGAGAAAAAAATTTAGGAAGATATAGGGTAGTACACAGAGTCTCTGGGAGAGCTGGAGATGTGTACTTGGAGGTTAGGACTTTGTCAGGAAAAGTGCCCTATGTCACTTTGCTGGACTGGTCCAGCTACTGGTCTAGGGAGTTCGTCCTGGTTGACACTGGATATTGGATGCTGCTGCGGACATTGCTGTTACCAATCCTTAGTAATTCGAACTTACTGCAACCAGCATAGCTGCCTAAGTAGACTCACCTTTTTCTTGCTTCCTTGTGTGTATGTTCTTGTGTGTGTGTGTGTGTGTTGTGTGTGTGTGTGTGTGTGTGTGTGTGTGAGATAGGGCGAAAGAGAGGAGAGAGAACTTTAACAATACAGATATGATGCATTTTTGCTACAAGCTCAATCATTTTCTTAAATATACTTTATTCTGTACCTTTAGCCCTCTATGATGGCTAATTTTATATGTTAACTTGACTGGGGTACGGTGCCCAGTTTTTGTGTCAAACACTAATCTAGATGTCGCTGTGTAGGTGTTTTTTAGAAATGATTAACATTTAAATCATAGTCTTTGAACGAAGCAGATTGCCCTCCATAATGTGGGTGGGCCCCATCCAACCAGTTCAAAGCCTTAAGAGCAAAGACTGAGGTTTCCTAAAGAAGAAATTCTATGTTTCAGCCTCCAGACTGAAACATAGAAACCTTGCCTGAATTTCCAGCTTGCATATTTCAGGCTCAAATTGGCAACATCAACTCTTCCTTGAGTTTCCAGCCTGCCAGTCTGCTCAACAAATTTCACACTTGCCAGGCCTCACAATTGCATGAGCCAATTGCTAAAGATCCATCTCTTTCTCTCTCTCTCATTCAGTTCTGTAATTTTGGAGAACCCTAATATACCCACTTAGCACATGAAGGATTATAGGTTGTCTAGTTCTTTTCCTAATTTTTTGTTTTGATAACATTTAAAACTACAAAAATATGCAAAACATGCATAATGAATTATATAGCTTTCACCTAGATTTACTAGTTTTAGTATATGTATATGTATTTATACAGTTTTTTTTGAACGATTTGAGAGTAAGTGGCAGACTCCTAAACTTTTCAGCATGTTTCTCTTTCACTCCTAAATATTTCATCCTTTCTCCTAAGAATAAATGCTTATTAGCATTTCTGATCAAATTCAGAAATTAAACATTAATATAAGTAATATACAACTGTTATTCAAATTTCACTGTTACAAAGTGTTTATAGTAATTAAAAAAATAATCTAAGATCCAATCTCAGACCATGAAACACATTTAGTTGTCATATCTTTTTAGTTTCCTTGTCATATTCCTTTAGTTTCCTTTATTCTGAAATATTGCTTAATCATCTTTTTATCTTTTATTACACTAGCATTTTGAAGAGAAAGACTTATTGTTTTGTAGCTGTCACCCAAGGATTTCTCTCATGATTATGTTTTTCTTATGATTAGATTCAGGTTATGTATTTTTGGCTAGAGCACTACATAAATAATGTTATGTCCTATTCAGTGCATTACCTTAGGAGGTAGAGGGTGTAATTTTTTCCCCATTAGTAGTGATGTTAACTCTGATCTCTGTGTTAAGGTGGGAGAGAAATAATTTAAACAATGTGGGTTATTCCACTTGCCCCTGTATTCAGTGATCATATGCCTCAAAACAGAGGTGAACATATGTCTACAGACAGGAAATCTGTTACTGTCTTAATTGGGTTCAGTTTCCCACATGCCATTTATTGTGAACATCTCACTGTACCAAGTTTTGCTAACTATTTTTGTGAGAAATTTATGGTATTATTTGAGGGTAGTTTTGTACATGCAAATTGAACCTCACTTACGAATAACCTAACCCCGGAGTTAGAATCAAGTCTACCGTCTAACCGTCCTTATACGTCTGTCTCTAGGGTAAACACCCCAAGTCATCTTGCAGGTCAAGTATTATAGATTTTAAATTTCAGCAGATATCAACAGATTATTTCTAAAAACAATGCCGTAGTTTTTAGTTCGACTAGCAGTATATGAGTGCCTATTTCTTCATTCATAGTCCCACAGTAAGCATTATCATTCTTTATGTTTTTGCCAATCTGATGCATTGCAATGATTTCTTTGTTGTAATTTACATCTCCCTGACTATTAGTGATACTGAGTTTTCATATATTCATTGTGTTGCCAAACCAGGTTCATTTTGCCCCATGCACAGCAAGCCAAAACGCTGAGACAAGGTTTGCAGCAAAGAGAGAGTTTATTCGTCAGGCAGCCAAGCAAAGAGATGAAAAAAACAAATCTCAAATCCACCTCCGTAAAAGCAAGGGTCTTGGCGTATTCATGGGATAAGCAATAAAGAAGCAGGGCGGTCTGAGGCATGGGCAGCGTGAAGAGAGGTGATTGGAAAAAGCTGCGGTAATCTTCATTCTGCGCAGGCTTAATTGAGCTACAGTCCTCTTCACATTCGAAAGGTTATCCAGCGGAACAGTATAGGAAATGGCCTGGGAGATAAGCAGGAGTGCAATTTCGTGGAGGAACTGATATTGTTACCATATGACTGGAGCACAGAATACAAGGTAGGAAGTGGTAGGAGGTGGCATCAGGGGTGTAAGCAAGGCCAGGTTGAGATAAGCCTTGAAAACCGTGATTGGAAGCCTGAGGGCAATGGGAAGCCACTCTATTTCAAGCATGAGAATATCATGCCCATCTTGGAGTTCAGGGAAAATCACTGTGATTTAAGCATAGAGTCTCCATTGCACAGGGGAAGAACTGTTGGTTAGGACCCCTGTTAGGAGGTGATAGAAGCAGCCCAGGAAGGAGGCAGTGGTGGCCTGGACTAAGTATCAATAGTGGGGATGCATAGAATTGAACCAGTGTGAGAGAAATAAGCAGAAAAAATTGATACGACTTTGTTATTATATTTGCGTAGGGAAAGAAAAAGGAGGAAAATCAAGGAATTCATGCAGTTTTCTGGCTTGGGCGGGAGGGAGAATGATGGTGCCATTTATTAGGTGAAGGCACACAGAAGGGGTAGCATAGATGGAGGTCACTTGTGTTTTGGGTATTTTGTGTTTGAGACCCCCTTTAAGAGCCACTACAAGGTCTTTGGTAACAAGTATAGTAGTCTGTCCAACGGCATTCTCTGAAACGGTCTTTCTTCCTGAATTGCACCTGAGCCTAGTTGCTGATCCGCAAACTTAAAGCCCCCCAGCACTGCCACCAGAAACCTGTGCTGGGCAGAAACCTGTGCTACTGACCAGACCTTCCCACTGCATAATTCTGAGAGGCATCATTCACATAATCATGCTGTTGTTATAATGTATCTTTCTGTCTCAAAAACAAGTGTTTTAATGGAATCTCCAGCCAAAGGAACTCTGCGGCCATGTGACAGAATCCCTGTAGTATTTGCCTACTCTTGCTGCACTCTTCTTTACATCTTTGTGGTGGAGGAAATAAGACAAACCAGAGCATCCCTACCTGGATAGTCCAAGGGGAGGTCAATCTACTGGGCTTAGTTTTTTTTTTTTTTTACGAAACTGAGGTCTTGCCAAGTACAATTTGTGAAGCACAAACACAAATCTGCCTGGGGTCAGGGTTTCTTCATTCCATTAGGTCAGCTGTAGCCCAACTGGAAAATTTTCCTAATTTCTTTGAGGCAGACCTCTGCAAGACTGACAACTAAGATCTGACTAGCAGTATTTAAGATTTATATGTGAAAAGGATATCAAAATATCCAAGAATGAACTGGGAGGGGGTGGCATTAATTGCTGCATTATAACTGAATCAGCAGTCTCACTGTCACAAACTATAGTATGCTCAGAAAGAACGAATTTGCCATATAAGTAATTCAGTATTTGGATAGAAAATTGTTAGTTATTAAATCAAGGCAGGGCCTTGGAGGTCATCTGGCCCAGTTACCTACATTGGTAAATAATAAAACTGAGGCCCAAAGAAGCGTAAGCTTTGTGGAGCAGTGGAGGTGCTGTGCATAGAAGCTAGGTCACCTCACTCTAGCCTGTGCCCTTACTGCTAACCTACACAGCTTCTCCATGGAATATCTCATAGGCCACTCTACAGAATCCACAGAAGACACAGGAAGCTGACACTCTATCCAGCTCATGCCCTACTGCATGTGTTCCAAATAATGCAACCATTTTAACAATATGAAAACAGGTGGTTCCTACAACCATAAAATCATTGGCCAGCTGGCCCCTCTCAGCATTATTAAGGGTCCAAAGTGCTTTACATAACACACAAAAAAGACATATTTAATCCTCAGTCAAGATCTAGCTTAGTGGTTCTCAACCAGGGTCAGCTTTGCCCCAGGAGAACAATTCTAGAGACATTTGAATTGTCTCAACTGGGAAGTTGCTACTGGCATCTAGTGAGTAGAGGCCAAGGATCATTCTAAATATCCTGCAGTGCACATGGCAGCTCCTCACAAAGATAATTATCCAGACCAAAGTGTCAGTAGTTCATGACCAGTTGAAGGGTCAGTGGCCCTATCCAGTCTTGACCTGCTCAGCTTGAGCTAGACCCAGCTGACTCCCAAGTTCCTGGAAAACAACCTGAAAAAAACATCTTATTGTTTAGGCTTCATGCTGCTTGGAGGACATGCAAGTCTTAAAATGATCTTGATAAGTGAAGGCAGATGAAATAGATGAAATAGATTAACCCATGATTTCAACTGGCATTTAAATTTCCTTTTTTTAAGAAACTAGCTATTTATAATCTTTTCCATTTTTATTTGATTATACTTAATTTATGAATACTCTTTGTATATTAGAGATGATAATCTTTTGATTGCCATGTGTATTACATTTTTTTTCTCCCAGTCTATTATCTGTCTTTTATCTTTGGACAAAATTCAAATTAAAAATTTTTTATGTAATCAATTTTATATTGTTTCAAAATTTTCTATCTTTCTAAGGAAATTGTTTTCCACACCAAGAATGTATGAATGTTCTTTGTTATTTTCATTGTATAAATTTATTGTATTATTATTTAACCTTAAAATATTTAACCATCCTGAAACTTTTGTGTATATGGTACAGAAGGATTCTACTGTATCATTTATTAAACAGATTACTTCTGTCCCCCTAAAGTAAAATACTACATTTGTCATTTAAGTTCCTTTATATTTTTGGAATTTTTCATGCTGTCATGTTTTACCGATCTATTTTTCTACACAAGTATCAGTATCTTTTGTCAATGATTAAATTATAGTATTATAATAATGTTTAATTTAATATTGAGTAAGGCAGGGGTCCTCCCACTATTTTTTTCCAAATTGTTTTAGCTATTCACAGACTTTTATTCTTTCTTATGGCCTTTGAAGTCATTGTTTCATCCAGCTTAAAATAAAACAAAATTGTGAATCTGAATGCGATTGCTTTACATTTGTAAATTAATTTCTAAAGAACTGATATCAGTAGATTTCTCAAGGATTTTTTTTTAAATATGATTTTATGGCTTTCTTAGGTTATAAAGGGTTAGAAAGATTGTATGTATTTTTGTTAAAGTCACCCCTACATATTTTACAATTTTTTCACTATTATGAAGATATTTTTCATATTTCTGTTTCTTACTGGTTATTGCTAGCAGAGAGAGAAGTAATAAACTTTTCTATATTTGTCTTGTCAGATTTTGCAAATTCTCTTATTAATTTTAATGCCATTTTCATTGGAATTTTTTGTTCTTAAGAATCACAGTCCTATCTCAAAGACTTTTGTCACTCTTTTCCAATATTTAAATATTAATGTTCTAATATCATTTTTTACTCACTGAATTACAGCCTCTAATAAATGTGGAATTATTGTGATAACTGTAGCCATGGCTGTTTTGTTCTTAATTTTAATGACAGTAGTTTTGTTTTGTCCCACAGTTGGAGTGCTGACTACTGTTGGTTTTTGGTAAGCAGTCTATCGTATTTAATTCAAATATTACTTACATTTTTATTTTAAGTTTGGAATGACTGATGAACTTTATCAAATAGTTTTTCGGCATCTACTTACATAATTACATAATACTAACCCTTTACTCTGTTTCTATTGATATATTGGATGTTGGTTATTTATTATCATTTTTATCACAGCTGGATTCTATTTTCTTATGTTTTACTTAGAAGTTTTGAATACATATCCATAATGAAATTTGTTTCTAGTATTTTTTATAGACTTATTGAAGTATAATTTATGTACTATAAAATTCAGCCATTTTAACTGTACAATTCAATGAATTTTACTAAATTTAGGGTTGTACAGCCTTCACCATAATCCAATTTTAGAACATTTCCATGATTCATAAAAGCTCTTTTGTGCCCCTTTGCAATCAGTTCTCATCCTCTACCACCACCCTGGGCAACCACTCATTTTCTTCCTTGTTTATAGATTCACTTTTCTTGAACATTTTATATAAATATTGAAATACTAAAGTAAAAGTCTCTTGCATTTCTCCTCTTTTACTTGCCTTAATATTTTTGAGATTCATCCATGTTGTATGAATGTTCATATTTTGTTCTCAGTAGTTTGTTCCTTTTTGTTGCTGAATGGTTTTGCATTGTGTGGTTTTAAAAGATAAGTGGAAGCATATTAAAAATTCTAAGTTTATTTGAACAAAAACTGATTCAAATCAGCCAGCATCCAATCTAGTAGATGGAAAAGAGATTCAAGAAGCTGAACAGAATGAGTGGGGCGTCCCAAAGGGTCTCATCCTGGTCACCAGAAGCTGTAGAGGAGGAGAAATAATTTCCCCTCTACCCTTATGGTGAGTGCTTGGGTGAGACCCCTTTTTCTGTAGGAAACTTCATAAATGGATAAGCTTATCTAAGCTAAAATTTCTCTACTGCGGCCACTGTAATTCAACGATTATCTTTGGTAAGGTTAACCTGCTTATCCAACCTTAAAACAACATTTTATTCACCTGAGAACTCACACTCGGTCCACTCCAGCTTAAGTAGGACCCAGTCTGACCAGAACCCAGTCTGGTTTCTAAGTCGGACACAATCTGACTGAGGCCAGTTTCCGGACCCAGTCTGAAAAAAAAAAAAAAAAACTACTCAAAGTCTAAAAGTTCATAACATAAAAGCTGTGGAGCTAGGATCCAAGAGGGATTTCCCACCACTGCCTGAGGCAGCAAGAACGCAGCAAGCTCAAGGGGCTAAACGGGTCACCACCCTGAGTATATTTTTAATATAAGTATGTCTTAGACAATATTTGGGGCATACTTATACTAAAAAATAATTCATTGTTTATCTGAAATTCAGATTTAACTGGCATCCTGTAGGACTCTGGAGGATGAAAGAGAGAGGTGAGACAAAGAAAATTACAAGCTGCTATAAATATTTAAACAAAATGAGGAGACATACTCTATCCTTATAGTTATCAAAGTCTGTAATAAAACATATATAACACATACTTGGTAGTGAAGCTTGGATATCTTGAGCATGTGATATTTGTGAAACCTTGTTAAAGGTTTACTTTCCCTAGGTTTCACATTAGGAAAATAAGTCTCATGTAGTAGGCAAAAATATGAGTAAAATCTTGCACATTGGAAATGGAAAAAATAACATTGGGGCTAGATTCTCTATGGAAGCTTTATCAAGGTCTTCTGGCAATTCACGAAATTAACCAATTTATAATTCAGTTGGTTGATGAAGATATCAAAAGACAGTTTTCTTAAAGTAGATATTTTCCTAGGTAAATTTTTTGTTGTAGTTAGGAATTTGTATGTAAAGGATACAGAGATCATAGAACAATTCTTGCTCTGTGACCACTGAAAATTACAAAAGCAGTTGACGTGATCAATTTGTTAGAGGCCTTGTTTTGGAGCATAATACTTTATACACACCGATCAGTTCGCACTGAGAGTGTGCCTACTTTGCTAGAAAAAAAAGATAAATTTGTTGCTCAGGTAAAGATTTTCAAAAGCAACAATATTGCACAGTAATGTCCCATGAAAATGAAATTTGGCTATAATATGATTGACAATTTGGTTCCTGTCCTCTGCTCAGCTTAGTAGGGTTAGGAGGTGGTGGAAGGTTAGGAGGATGGGGAATGAGCTGAAGTTTTTATCTTCTGCAGGAGGCCAAAGGAGGCTTAGGAAGCGACTGCCTTGTGACTGTTTGGGACTTGCTGAATTCTGGGTACAGGCAATCTTGTACGTAAGCTTAAATATTTTTAATTTAAAAAATTTTTCCATTAACTTGGCAATAACAAGAGCACATGTTTTATGCAATTGATGTTTTGGTCCCCACTATGAGCATTATATAGGGTTTAACTGTATCACTATGCACATGCTGCAAAGATTAGCATACGGATTTGGAGTACGCTGCATATCTATGGTGAATAAAGGAAATGTCAATAGATGAGTATTACAGGTCTGTCTTCCCCTGCTCTTTCTTCTCTTCTTTATTTTCAACACAGCAGCCAGGGTAATTGTGTTAAAAATGTAAATTAGATTTAATCTACTCAGAACTCTCTAAAGGCTTCCCATCTCACTCACAGTGCTGTGAACACCTACAAGGGTCTCTGTGATTTCCATCTCTCCCCATCTCTGGGACCACATTCCTTATTATTCTCTTCTTCATCACTATGCCAAAGCCACACTAGAATTTTTGACCATGTCAGATTCTCTCTGGCCTTAAGGTTTTGGTATTTCCTTTTCCTCTGCCTTAAATGCTCTTCCTTCAGATATTTTGTAGACAAATATCTTACTTCTTTTCGTTTTTTTTAAATAGACTTTTTTTTAATTCTTTTTTTTTTTCTTTAAACCCCACATTTGTTTATTTATTTATTTTTGGCTGTGTTGGGTCTTAGTTTCTGTGCGAGGGCTTTCTCTAGTTGTGGCAAGCTGGGGCCACTCTTCATCGCGGTGCGTGGGCCTCTCACTATCGCGGCCTCTCTTGTTGCAGAGCACAGGCTCCAGACGCACAGGCTCAGTAGTTGTGGCTCACGGGCCTAGTTGCTTCGCGGCATGTGGGATCTTCCCAGACCAGGGCTCGAACCCGTGTCCCCTGCATTAGCAGGCAGATTCTCAACCACTGCGCCACCAGGGAAGCCCTAGACTTTATTTTTTAGAGCAATTTTAGGTCCATAGCAAAACTGAGCAGAAGGTACAGAGAGTTCCCATATGTTCCCTGCCCCCATACATGCATAGTTTCCCCTATTATCAGCATCCCCCACCAGAGTGATACATTTGGTACAATTGATAAACCTAAATTGACACATCATAATCACCCAAATTCCATACTTTATATTAGGTTTCACTCTTGGTGTTGTACATTCTATGGGTTTGGACAAATGGATAATGACATATATCCACTGGTGTAATATCATAGAGAGTAGTCTCACTGTCCTAAAATCCTCTTTGCTCCACCTTTTCATGCCTCCTCCCCTTCAGATTGGCTTCTTTCCCTTAGTAATATACATTTAAGGTTCCTCCTTGTCTTTTCATGGCTTGAAAACTCATCTCTTTTTAGTGCTGAATAATATTCCATTCAGCATTTATCACCTCACCTATGAAAGGACATCTTGGTTGCTTGAAAGTTTTGGCACTTATGAATAAAGCTGCTATAAACATGTGTGTGCAGGTTTCTGTGTGGACAAAGTTTTCAACTCCTTTGGGTAAATACCAAGGTGTGTGGTTGTTGGAGCATATGGTAAGAATATGTTAGTTTTGTAAGAAACCACCAAACTGTCTTCCAAGGTGGCTGTACCATTTTGCATTCCCACCAGCAATGAATGAGAGTTCCTGTTGTTCCATATTCTCGCCAGCACGTGATACTGTCAGTGTTCTGGATTTTGGATTTTTATCATTCTAATTGGTGTGTAGTGGTATCTCATTGTTTTAATTTGCATTTACCTGACGGCATATGATGGGAGCATCTTTTCATATGCTAATATACCATTTGTATATCTTCTTTGGTAAAGTGTCCATTAAGTTCTTTGACCCATTTTTTAAAAATCATGGTATTTGTCTTCTTATTGTTGAGTTTTAAGAATTCTTTGTATATTTTGGATAATAGTCCTTTATCAGATATGCCTTTTGTGGATATTTTCCCCCAGCCTGTGGCTTGTCTTTCCATTCTCTTGATATTGTCCTTCACTGAGCACAAGTTTTTAATTTTAATGAAGTCTAGTTTATCTGTTCTTTCCTTTATGGATCCTGCCTTTGGTATTGTATCAAAAAAGTCATAACCAAAACCCAAGGTCATCTAGATTCTATACTATCTTTTAAAAGTTTTGCATTTTATATTGACATGTGTGATCCATTTGGGGTGAATTTTTCTGAAGCACGTAAGGTTTATGTCTTGATTCATTTATTTGCATGTAGATATATAGTTGTTCCAGAACCATTTATTGAAAATCTTTTAGGTTTTAATCAAAAGCATCTCATGAGGGAGAAGTTCTCTGTTGAACCTATCACAATGTAACATTATACCCACTGCAACACAGTTATCTCCATCCCCAGATTTATTTTTTTCCTCCTTAGCACTTTTCACCAACATCCCATATATTTTACTTACTTATCTTGTTTACTGTTTGTCTTCCTCAGTTTATATCTTTGAGGGTACTGATATGTCTTTCAATGCAGCATCCCCAGCACCTAGAACCATGACTAGCACACAGTAGGTACTCAATAAATATTTGTTGAATTAATCAATAAAAGAAGAAATGCTCTAATCAGTGGTGTGGTAGCCTCACAAGCACCACCGGCAGCCCTGGGAACTTGTTAGAAGTGCAAATAGTCAAGCCCCATAAAACCTACTGAATAAGAAACTCTGGGGTGGGGCTCAGCAATGTGTTTTAACAAATTCTCCAGGTGATTAGGATGTATGTTAAAATTTGAGAATCGTTGCTTTAAGTTCTTCCTTATCCATGCTTTCTTTGTTATTGAACACACATTGTCTCTTTTCTGTAAGAAGTGAGATTGATGGCTTTTCTGGAACAAGGTATTTAACTGCATTTTTAAATGTTCAAAAAAAATCAGTTTATTGGAAACCAAATCAGTTATTTTATTTTGATTTATAAGATGGCATTTATCCATTACTTAGTATTCAACCAACTCAATAAATTCAATACATGGAAAAATGGAACAAACTCAGTAATGACTGGAGGGAAGGTGAATGCTCGTAGAAATCTTTCAGTTTGGATTTAAAAAGTCCAGAAAGGACATTTCACTAATTTATCCTTTCTTAAAGAAACATTTCCAAAAAACAAAGGAATGGTCATAACAAACAAAGTGAATTTGCAAAAGTTGAAAGACAATTTACATTTTTTTTTATTTTACAAATATGCATACTGGGTTTCTTTATTTTGATCTAGATCCAATCAATGATAGTTTTTGTTTTTTAGTTTGCTTGTGCTTTAGGTAGAACATGAATTATTTGAGCAATGAGTTGCCAAATTAGAAAAAAAAAAATCTAGGTTTATGTAAGGAGAGACTTCATTCAAAAATATTATTTCAAGGGAGAAAAGGAATGATTACAATATGGGGAGGGGGCTTTTGCAAAGGGAAAAACACTCTGATCATGAGATTTGCAAGAGTCCCAAGGATTAGGCAAAAAGAGGTTTTTTTTAATAAGGAGGAGTAAACAAAGCTGGAAACAACCTGTTGGTGGAAGTGGGAATGAAAGTGATGAAAAGGTATAGGTAGTTTGATGGTATAGTAGATCAGAGAATGTTTTACTCTGAGGTCAGCCTATTCTCAGTAGGGAGTTTTTAAGGGGATGTTCTATGCTGGCTCAGTAATAAGAGGAAATGACCACAGTCAGCTAATTGCCCAAGATCAACAGCTGGTGAATGTGATGCTGGGATTGAGACTAAGGCAATCTGCACTGTAGAGTCTGTGTTTTTAACCATAAGCCATAATGACTCTCATAGATAATATGTGTCTTATGGGAAAAAGACAATGGAGGTCATTTATTTTTGTTGAGGGCTCACGAGAACCTATTCTTATAATCCATAGGTGACAGTATAGTAACAACCTGATGCCCTTGTCTAGCCCATGCCCCTAATCTTCAATCAAAAATCACTACCAATGGCAGCAACCAAGGAAAGGGGAAGTCTGAAGAGACTAAGGAACTTCTATATTCCTCAGTTTAAGAACTATAGGTGAGGTAGATTAAGAGGTACAAACTTCCAGTTGCAAAATAAATGAGACACAGATTATGAAATGTACTGTGTGGGGAATATAGTCAATAACTATGTAAGATCTTTGTATGGGGACATATTATAACTAGACTTATTGCAGTGATCAGTTTGAAATGTATAGAAATATTGAATCACTGTCTTGTGTAACAGGAACTAATATAGTCTTGTAGGTCAATTATACTTCAAAAACAAACAAACATTAAAAAAAAAGAGATAAGATTTGTGGTTACCAGAAGTGGGGGCATGGTAGGGGGAAGAATTGGATGAAGGCTGTCAAAAGGTACAAACTTCCAGTTATAAAATAAATGAGTACCAGAGATGTCATGTACAACATATTAAATATAATTAACACTGCTGTATGTTATGTGTGAAGGTTTTTGGGAGAGCAGGTCCTGGAAGTTCTCATCACAAGATAGAAAAATTGTTTCTATTTCTTTAATTTCGTACCTATGTGAGATGGTGACTGGACCACTTCATGATATATATGGGTCAGATCATTCTGTGGGACACCTTAAACTTGTACAGTACCATATGTTAATTATGTCTCAAAATGGAATCTAAGCAATTTAATTTGTGCAACTAAGTCTTGATGCAGAGTTTACTTTTGAAAATCTAGGTTAGAACATGGAGTAGAGGGTAGAAATCCTGGGATTTACCAATAAGGTTATTGTGCTTGCCTCAAAGTCCATGGGTGGAAGTTGTACTTTTGAATTATATTAAGAATGAAATAGAGAAAGCAGAGGTAAAGCTCCTTATTGCTGGCAACCAAATGCCTGCTGACAATGACAAACTACTGGAGAAATTACTCCTGGCTCTTTCCTCTGGCAATATGATCAGCTCCTGGATAAATGATATTAAAAGCAGAAGTCTACCTCCAGGGCTTTGCTAGGAGAGCAGCTCCTATCTGATTGTGTTCTTTTGTTCCTTTAGTGCCGTTGGGTAGACAGGGCTACAGACTAAAGAGATTCTATAGGATTATCCCCATGAATACTGACCAAAGAAGCAATACTTAGGCGGCTCACATTCTTATAGCCTCTTCTCTGAAACAATGAGCATGTGAAAGGTTTGGCGATAGGGGAAAGTTCTCTACACTTTCGGATACTGCCAGCTATTATTCATAATTTTAAAAGTTGACAATGAATTAGGAAGCAGTCCCTCAGAGTCTCAGGCGAATTCTTGTACTCATCCCAAATAGCTTTCAGCTGTTTTCTGGACTTAGGTTCTTCTGTTAGACTCTTGGCTTTCAAGAGCCTCATAGATTTTATTCCCATTCTGAGTTGACTTGGAGAAAGCTCCATATATTGTATTTGTTTTTGCCTGGAATATCTCTTTGTCTCAGCCTGTGTAGAGTGAAGAATGGTGCACTGGATTTCTAGGCTTTGGGGTATTAATATATATTCACTATACGGGAGAGTATCTGTTCCTTCTCCCTTTGGGTTCAGGGAACCTAGTGGGACCCTGATTTGGACACATGATACCACACTCACAGGAAAGTGTCACCTACACACATATAGCACACTCCTTGATTAATGTGAGTTCCACAGTAATTCAGGAACTTCAGCAGGATTCTTGTTATTATCTCCCTTTGATAGATTAGAAAATTAATGTTTATAGAATTAAGGTGGCTGTGTGACTTGGATGAGGGTAGTAAGTAGCGGAGTTGATGCAGGAATGCAAATCCATGGACTTACCTGCCTATTATGTTCTCTTCCTTTCTGCTTCACTGCCCCAAACTGCCTCAGACACAGGCACTCTGTGAAGCTTTTATTTGGAAATAATTTAAAACTTACTGAAAAATATGCCATTTAGCATAAAGAACTCTGGTGTTCCCTTCACTGTTAAAATTTTGCCACATTTTCTTTATCATTTTTGTTTGATCTGTTTTTCTTTTTTTTTTTTTTCTTTACCATTCTCCTCTCTCTGCCCCTTTCTGTATATATAAAGTTTAAAAACTCACCCAAGAGAGCTGCTGCCTGCAAGAGTGAAGGGGAAACAGCAGAAAGGGGTTGGAGGTGTACCCTGGGACCAGAACTCAATATGGAGGTGGCTCACAAGGATCAGCCAAAGAGTTCAGTGCAAAGATGCAGTGTGGTGGTCCTTGCTTTGCAAGGGTCTGAAGAATATACTAATGCATTCAATGCGATAGGGCTGCATTCAGATGCTTGCTGTGGCAGAATACAGAACAGCCAAGAGAGAGACACACACAGGTCCAGCTAAGAAAAACTGCTTTGTCCCTTCTTGTCTCAGCCTTCTTCCCCTTATACTGATCCTGAAGGATAGAGAGGCAGCTAAAGGAATAGAGGAAGAGAAGTGGGACAAGGGGAATAAAAGAGCAGACTAGGTTCTTTCTTATTTACTTGTTTCCCAAGTCCGGGGTCAGAATCATGCCAGGGGTGGGAGGAGATTTATTAAGATGGGAGACAAAAGTTTGGAGTTATATTGGAGAGAACCTTTTAAAGCTGAAAACAAAGTCATTTAAGTTCCTGAAAGTGATGGGAAAGACAGTGGGATCTGCCCTAAATATCACTAAAGGATGGAGAAAATCCCACAGGTCATGTGTGAAGGAAGTGATGGGAGAAAAATGACACTTTTATTCTCATAACTTATCAGTGTCAACATGTTCAATAAACTGGCTACACATGCTTAAAAAATTCAGACACTGACTAAATAAAGTAGAACTAAAATCCCCTGGTTCTTATTTTTCTCCTTCCACAGCCCTGTGGAAAGCTATGGTTTACATGTTCGTATTATACTTATATTCTTCCCACCTTTTATCTATCATTAATATCTATCTATCTATCTATCTATCTATCTATCTATCTATCTATCTATCTGGACATCCTGTTCTAAAAGCTACTTTGTTCACTTTACAAATACTGTGGAGATCTTATAACATACCATAGGCTCTTCATGTTATAAAATATAAGGATCTACCTCATTGTGTGTACATAGCATTGTGTAGATGATTTACTTAAGCAATGTGCTATGGATGGCAATTCGTTTTCCATTGTTAGCTATAATAAATAATTCATTCAGTCATTTATTTAGGATAAATTCCAGAAGTGTACTTGTGTCCAAAATTTAGACTTAAAGATTTGATATATATTATCACATTGCCTTTCGTAAAGTTTGTATCAATGCAGTCACATTAGCAATACACAGCGTGCCTCTTTCCCCACATCATTGCCAAAAACGTAGTACTTATGTGTCCACCAAGTACTTAGCCATCCCCAAAGGAACACACTTCAGTTTAGCTTCTGGTGATCATAATCAGAAATAAGAGAGTATCATAGTATAAAATGGAATCATAGTTATTATTGTTTTTGCATAGAGCTCTTTAAATGTAAATCCTGAGAAGTAATGGGAGAAGCAAACAAAATAATTCTAAAGCACCACCAATGTTGAATATATTCTCAGCTTTCTAAAATGTGATAGCTGGATCTGAAATTGTTTTTTGTATTAGTACAATTTTGTTCCTGACTCATCATATGGATCATTGTGGAACCCACTTCCATTGTTGACTGGTTACTTCCAGTGACATCTGTGTGACTGGGCTGTTAGTATATTATGCAAAACCTGCATTAGAACTGTGCTTTATTTGATGCTATGCCAGTTCTCTGCTTTTCTTTTTCCCTTGCCTTGCTTCGCTAAAGACTAAAAATTTAATAATAACAGAAATGAGGTTGGAACAGCAGAACTGTGGCCCTTCACAGAGCTGAGCACTTAAAAGCATTTCAACTATGAATTTGCACTCCATATACTTTCCTTATGATAGGGAAAATTCAAGTCATTTATTTTCCTCATGAAGCTATATTGTCCACAAATGACCTGTTTCTTGCTTACTCTTGAGCTAAAGTCCTGCTTAAGTTTCCAAGGAGAGTGTACTTAATGGAGAAGAAAACTGAATCAGGTGGGTGTGTGGGACTGAGAGAGACTGGCCTGCTGCTTCCACAAACATCTCCCAGTGTGCCTCTTCTGTGGCTCTGAAAGAAGTCAATTGCTCAGTTTGGAGTTATTCTTTGTGCCTTGCAAAATCCGTTTAGGCCATGGAAACAGTGATTTTGTGTTTGCTTTTTTTTGTTTGTTTGTTTTGTTTTTAAACTGAAACTGTACTCGATTAAAGAATGAAAACCTCTCTAAAAGAGAGTAGTAATTCTTTGCCCTCAGGCCATGCATGTCCAAAGGCTGCATTGCTGAAACATATTGGCTGTCTATAGGAAGTTCTCACAAACATGGAAAAAATGAGTAAGTTTTCTGAGTAGCTCAGGAGTTTTATGACAGAAACAGCCTACAAAATACAATGCCCGAGTTCTTACCCATAGATGCCCTTAAGGTGCTATTAATCTGAAGTGAAAAACTAGAGGGTTGCAAAGTAGTGGCCAGTGAGCCAATCTTGCCTATAGGTTTTTAATTTGTTTAACACAAGGCTTTAAACAATATTTTTTGGTAACCAACCTTTAAAAATTCGGATTTCAAGTTTCTTTTGGAAAACTGAGTGATCTTGTATAACGAAGGTGGCATTCCTACAAGAAAATAGTTTACAGAGTGGAAAGTCACTGCTCCTTCAGGATAGAATATGGGCTTCACTCATTTATATCACTCACTTACTTCCTGTAGGCCCTGGTGAGTTCTGGGAAGGCAGAATATATATATATATATATATATATTTTTTTTTTTTTTTTTTGAGAGGATAAAAAGCAAGAGGGAAATCTTTAAGACAGCTCAGTTTGTTATGTCCTCTGAAGTCTCACCTCCCCAGTGAGCAGAGAACTCTGTGCTCCAACAACAATTTGTATACACCCAATGAAGTCAGTTTTCACAATATATCATCACTGTTTTTCCCCACATCTGCCTTCCCGTTAAACCTAGAGGGCAGAATCTATATCCTGATTGCCATTGTAATGTCCCAGTGCCTCTTACTGTGTGAAGGTCCTTAACGATCTGCTTTCTGAGTGAATGAATGCCTGGATGAGTGGATGAACAAAAGGTTCCTTGGGGATATTCATGATGACTTGAACTTCCAGAGTGAGTGGAATAGGAGTGACTCAGGATGGATTTTTCTCAACATTTGGCACTGTTGGGGTAGTTTGAGTCTCAGAGAATTTTGAATCAATGCCCCCTGAGGCCTGAGCTATACATTAGAGCAATACTATTGCCATGGAGCAGCTTTATTTTTCTCTGAATATGGGGAGTACCGATTCTTATTTGATCATCCTATTAAAATTAACACAAAACCTAACAAAAGCTCATTATTCCTGTCAAGTTTTTAATCATTACCTGACAAAAGAAGAAGCTGAAGTCATCCAAAAATATAATTTCTGTCCTCCCTTTGGAAGAATAACATGTTCAGGTTTTCCTTCATTTTAATTTCCTTTGACTAAACACTTCTGTTTCTACTTAGCACTTTATAAAAGGTGGTAAAATGTTGCCAATCTCACCTTTGTCAAGAACATAAATACAAAATGTTCAATGTTTTAGAACAGTTTTGATATAGTTCTCCTTTAAATTAGGATCGGAACAGCTAGAAGATGTCATGACCATTTAATCAAAGAGTAAATATTTTAGTGACTGCAATAAAAGAGAAGCTATTGAACAAATTCTATCTGATGGTGGTTATTCTAATTGGAATTGTTGCCTAAGAAAAGCAAAAGCAAGTCCCTGTATAGAAAAGGCAAAGCTGATTTAATTCAGTCATATTCAAGACTGGTCTGTTGTGAATGAGCTCTTAATCGTTTTATAACAAACCAGAAGTTACTTTAATATCTGTTTCTCACACAGAGACTTTAATATTTCCATCACTCTCATCTCCTGTAGCTACCAGTCACTTTGACATTGATGCATTTTAGAAGTTAAATTTAAATAATGTGGAATTACATATATTTAATTCTATTTTGCATGTGCTTGCATTGTAAAACTGGAAATAGATTCATTTCTATGGGGGTGGGTGGGGAATCATCAGAGAGCTGATTATAAGGAAAGGGTTACCATTAGGTCTGGCTGTGAGAAATTCTGAGTAGGTTCTATCTTCTGGGAGTAGTTAGTAATCACTCCACAAATATCAAAGTCTTACTAAAACAAGACTAAACTCAGAGAAGTTCCAATTAATGTTTATTACTCAATTTTTATTTACATATCTCTGAAAGCATATTTTCATATCGTATACTTAATAATAAAAAGACTACATATTTCTTATGTTAATTATTTAAGAAGCTATTTTAAGTATATATTGGATTAAAATATCATTAAAAAAAAAAAAAACTTGCTCAAACACAGAATTTACTTAGTGTTCTTGACCACAGAAAATGACATTTTTCTCTGCTAGTAATACTTCGGTAAGGTTAATCTCTTTTCTAGACAGTTGAAGATTCTTTCCCATTTTAGAATGAGAACATACCAACTTACACTGAAAATGTTGCTTCAATCTCTTTGTTTGACTATTTAGTAAGGAAGGAGTGCAAAGGAAAGTCATCCAACTCTCCACTGGAAATGAATTCCCCATCATTCCACTGGTGAGTTCCTATGGTATGAAAGCACTGTAAATGTAGAGCAATTATTGAACCCGTGGAGTAGCAATTTTCCCCACAGAAATATAATTTTATGTTTCTTTAAAAAAGATTTTTAAAATACCTAACAAAGAGAACTCCTGCCAAGGTAATCTTCTTAGGCAAATCCTTGTTTGATGTGGAACAGTGGGTAGGAAAATAGGACCCACAGGCCACGTGTGGGCTGCTGGGATGTTCTGTCCAGCGCTGGTCTTCTTCTCAAAGCAGCTCTGTCAAGGGCTAGTTCTCAGGCCCTCAGGACGTCACTGTAAAGTTATGTCGTGGCTCTCAGGTGACTACTGGCTGTGGGAAAGAAAGGGTATGAAGCTCACCTCGAAAGGTCGGGCTATGACTTCCAATGGCCCATGTCTAAGAGTCTGTAAAGGGCCCTTTCTAAGAGCCCTGGATTCTCTGCTGTTCCTGTAGGGCTCAGGAAAGCCTGCATTTCAAAACTGAAACTCAAAAGGACTTCTCATCTACCTCAAATTTCAAATTACTGCTTGGCTCTGGAAGTGGGTGGGGTGGTGCCGTTCAAGGCCAAATGGAGTTTTTCTAAAGATGGGCTCTGTTGAAAAGAAGGCAGTCCTTTTGCAGGCTCTGAGGCACCTGCCACTGGACCCGGCCTCCCTTCATTAAGCTCCAGAGCAACTTCCCCAGGTCTTGTTCCTGAATTATGAATTCCCATTTCTCTGGCATGGAAGAGCTATGCCAAACCCTCAGAAATCCAACCTCTCTTGCAGATTTCCTTAACCAACCCCCAGACCGAACAATATCGAGGTGCTCATTTTAAAATAAAAAGGAAGATACAAAATTTACTCCATACTTTTAGGCTTGCAGTGGCAAATCGAGGTAGTTATAAGAAATATGTATATTTCATTATTGATACTATGTATAAAATAGACAACTGATGGGAGCATACTGTATAGCACAGGGAACCCTACCTAATGCACTGTGGTAACCTAAATGGGAGGGAAGTCCAAAAGGGAGGGGATATCTGTATGTTTTATGGCTGATTCATTTTGTTGTGCAGTGGAAGCTAACACAACATTGTAAAGCAACCATACTCCAATAAAAATAAATAAAAAAATTTTAAAAATTAAAAAAAAATGTATATTTAATTTAAATACATTTTATTAATCTTTCTCAGTTATTGGGATCCCATTTTAGCAAATTGATTCTAAGACACTGTGCCAAACAGTTGTGTAAACTTCTGAAGAAAAATTAATGATCTGTTTTCTGAAATTTCATCCCTTATTCTTTAAGAAAATTCTTCACTGTCACTACTCAATTTCTACAACTTATTACCTTACTCTTAGACTATCGAAATACCTTTACAGTTGATTCTCTTGTTTCTAGATTCTTCTCAATCTGCAACTCTAAACCATCATAATAATGGTGTTAGATTAATTTTCCCCCAAACAAGTGACTTACATGCTGAAAACCCTTTTGTAGGTCCCAATATTTAGCCATAAAGTAAAAACGTATATACTTATTAAAAGAGAAAATTTGATTATGCCATTTTCCTGTTTAACAATCTTTGTTGGCTCTCCATGGCCTTTAGAGTAAAACACAAACGCCTTAAAAATGGTTCATCTAGCTCTTTATGACCTATCCCTGACTACCACTATACTAACTTCTTGTATCTATATTCTCTTCACTACATCCGAGCTGCCCTGGAATTTGTTGAGGTGCTGTGAACTTTGCCACAATTAGCTGTGGCTTACTCAGAGTCTATTGGAAATATAGGGAAGACAGAGTCAGTTCACAGAGGGCTTTATTGGAGAGAACTATCCCTAATCTGGTTCTCCATCACAACTCTGCCAACACTGTAGTCCAATTCACCATTACTTCTCATCTTGACTACGCACCTTCTATCTGATTTACTCCTATCCACTCCTGGCTTACACACAGTTTTCCTTCAGTCCTAAGCATTTGTCATTCTTGGTCTTGCCAGAGAGCCATTGCATTTGTTGATCACTCTGTCTCAAATGCTGCTTCCTCCCCTTTATGCCTAGTTATATCAATCTCATTATTTACATCTCAAGTCAATTATGCCTTTCTCAAGATAGGCTGCCTTAATCTCTGACTACATCAAAAGCCCTTCTTATATGCCCTTTTAGCTATATGTGCTTCTTCTTTATGGCACTTTTCACAGTAACTGGCTTACATTTATTTTTTTCTAGTGTTTAATTAGTATCTGTCTCATCCATGATACTGTAAGCTCCACTAGAACAAGGACTATGTCTGTTTTGTTTTTTCCCCCCGTTTTAAAAATTACTCTATCTTTGATGTCCAGTGCAGTACTTGGTCAAAAATAAAAATATTTTTAGAATTAATATTGAATGACAGATCAAAATCATGCCTTAAGCTTATTTTAAAGGAATAAATATTAATCCAGATTTACAACCCTTTCCCCTGTAATGAACATCAGAATAAGAGATTTTATTAATGTTCAACTTCTCTGGAATATTAACTTTTTTCTGTTTTCTGAGAAAATGCTACAGCTAAGCCAGATTCTCTTATGTCCTACTATCTTAGCTTTTCTAGAAACAAGATAGGTTTCTTGTGTGTTTGATTATTGTTTTGAAAAACCAGGTTCCAAGTTACCAAACTTTTATGTGACAGGAGTTTTTCTACCAGTGTTTCTGAAAAGTTATAAGCAAATAATAACAATAAAAATATGAGCTTTATTAAACAACTAACTAGGAACAGGAGAAAAAAATCAACAAAAGTAAAGTGTACATGCAGATATCTGGGCATTCAAGCTATTCTGTCATAAACAGGTTAGTGAAGAATGATGGCTCAAATGTGTTTCTGCTTACCTGGTTTATTTCATTCTATTTTTCTTTCTTTAAAGATTTGTTTTTTGATGTGGTCCATATTTAAAGTCTTTATTGAATCTGTTACAGTACTGCTTCTGTTTTATGTTTTGGTTTTTGGAATGTGAAGCATGTGGGATCCTAGCTCCCCGACCAGGGATCGAACCCACACCCCCTGCATTGGAAGGTGAAGTCTTAACCACTGGACCGCCAGGGAAGTCCCTTTCATTCTTCTTTAATATTGTGCCTCTATGATCTTAAATCTTATTTTAGCTCCCCAATTATTCTTAGATTCTGGGTTCTTTCATAGGCAATTTTCTACTCTTGGCATGTTCTACCCTGCCCCCTTTCCTTCCTTCCTTTGCCACACATTCTTTAATTCTAAGTGAAAATAACACGTCCTAAGGGTATCTTTCTAGGACAAACTTTTCCTTCTCCACTATAATCCTTATTCAGTATACATATATTTTTTCCTTCTGGTCTATCAGCTCCCTGTGTGTGGAACCAGGTCAAAAATTTTTGGCTGCTGTATCCCCAAGTATGATGCCTTGCACATAAGAACTGCTAATTAGTATTTATTGAATGAATGAATGAATACCATTTACCACCTGAGTACAACCTATATTTTACACTGCTGTGACACAAATATTATACTCCATTTCTGTCTGTGGTAAGTATTGCTCTTACCATCTCTAGCTTTTCTATGATATTCCATCTTCTTAAAATAGCTATTTCTCTATATCTATCTATCTGTATCTGTACCTACAGATATATAGATATACAATAGTTATAGCTATTTTTTGTTTTGTTTTGTTTTTGTTATAGAGTCCCTCCATCCTTCATCCCTCATGGTCTATCCAACTCAAAATACCATCTGCCTTACTGTACCTTTGTATTTTCCTAGGTAAAATAATCCTATTCTCCTCGGCGCTCTCAAAGCAATTAGTTTGTCGCATTTCTAAGGTAATGACAGTTTGTGCTACAGGCATTCAATGAAAGGCTCATGTATCTTCAATTTGATTGTAAACTCTTTTAAGAGCGCAGGCGATTTTGATTGCACTCTATCTCCCATAATTCCCAACATAACATCTTGTACATAATACTCATGTATTCATTCAATATTTGTTGTAAGAATTGAATAATGGCCATTCTAGGTAACCAAAGGTATTCCTGGTTGTATTGCTTAGTTTGTTTGCTTAATTTATGTGTTTAGCTCCCTTTGTGTAGTAGAGATTCTTTTACTGTAGAGTCTTATTTAAGCAGTTTTTTTTTAACTTCTTTTCTGTCACCTGATTTTAGGAACTCCTTTTAGATTTAGTGGAGTAAGAATCTTTAAATAAATAAAAATAGCTCAAACCCTAGTCATGAATCTCCTACATGGTAGACTAATAATAGAACCATTTTCCCTGATCTACAAAGAGGTTACTGCATGTAAGAGTTTATCCTAAAGCCAGTATGATTGGACCCTAACAAGAATTACTAGAATTAAACTGAGCACAGTAAGTAAATTGAAAAGTCAGCATGGTTCCAAGTCTGTTCAGTTTCCAACTAGCATAGAGAAAAGCATATTTGAGAATGGCTACTGTGATTAGGAATTTGAGGGGCTGAGAAAAAATGTTGATAAAAGTACTTTGGGAGAAAGCCTTTGCTTAAAAAAAAAGAGGATTCCTGAAGGAATGGTAAGTGATGGTTCAGAAATAAAGTGCATCCACCACCACCCCCGCCACCATCCCTCTCCCTCTCCTTCAAGAAAAACACCCTAAATTCAGGAAACTAGGAACAGTTTTATAAGCAGAACACACGCAAGTCTTCAGGATTATGACTGAAAAGCCACAAGGGGACCAAGTATGCCAAATATTCTTTTTTTTTTAATTTTTATTTTATATTGGAGTATAGTTAATTTACAATGTTGTGTTCCAGGTGTACAATGGAGTGATTTAGTTATACATATACATATATTCTTTTGCAGATTCTTTTCCCACATAGGTTACTACAGAGTATTGAGTAGAGGTCCCTGTGCTATACAGTAGGTCCTTGTTGATTATCTATTTTATATGTAGTAGTGTGTATATGTTAACTCCAAATTCCTAATTTATCCCTCCCCCTACCTTTCCCCTTTGGTAACCATAAGTTTGTTTTCTAAGTCTGTGAGTCTGTTTCTGTTTTGTAAATAAGTTCATTTGTATCATTTTTTAGATTCCACATATAAGTGATATCATATGATAATTTTCTTTCTCTGTGTGACTTACTTTACTTAGGAGATAATCTCTAGGTCCATCCATGTTGGTGCAAATGGCATTATTTCGTTCTTTTTTATGGCTGAGTAATATTCCATTGTATATATGTACCACATCTTCTTTATCCATTTTTCTTTCGATAGACATTTAGCTTGCTTCCATGTCTTGGCTACTGTAAATAGTGCTTCAGTGAACACTGGGGTGCATGTATCTTTTCAAAGTATGGTTTTCTCTGGATATATGCCCAGGAGTGGGATTGCAGGATCATATAGTAGCTCTATTTTTAGTTTTTTAAGGAACCTCCATACTGTTCTCCATAGTGGTTGTACCAATTTACATTCTCACCAACAGTGTAGGAGGGTTCCCTTTTCTCCCCACCCTCTCCAGCGTTTATTTTTTGTAGATGCTTTAATGATGGCCATTCTGACGGGTGTGAGATGATACCTCATTGTAGTTTTGATTTGTATTTCTCTAATAATTAGTGATGTTGAACATCTTTTCATAATGATTATACAGAAAAGAGTATAAGGATGCCTTCACATTTGCCTGGTAGTCATTTGCAAATGCATTCGGAGGCCTGAAGCAGTGAGTGAGAACATCTCAGGGATCAGATGTCCCATTCCTATGGTACTGAGTATTTTTTAAGGGCAACGTTGTCTCTTTTTATATTAGGGGAGAGGTTACAGAATATGAAATGATCTAGAATGAGAAAAGGGAGTGTTTCTATGGGTCTAATCCAGACTTAGTTTCTGTGAATTTTTTCCTGGTTAGAAAGCGTATGTCTGTCTGTCTCTAGCTTGGAGCTATCTTGTGAGCAGTGAGGAAGTAAGCTGGACTTGTCCTGCACAGGATTGATTTTTGGAACTATAACACTATCAAGGTCTGACCTCCCTTCTACCTTATCACAGAAAGAGCTAGGAGCTCCATGTTACAAACCTGCTGTCTCCCCTATTGGGGAGCAATGGCAATGGTGACAGTTGAAATTACAACCATTGCTGGCTCACTGGTAGACTTTCAGAAGCTTTTCTCTATGGATTAATTTCTCTCAGACCCAGTAGCAAACTCCTACCCATATATTTTCCACCTTTATCACATACCTTGAAAGGCTCTTATTCTACATACCTGCAGAATGGGAGAAATAGGAGCATTTCTAGAGTTACTTGAGAGACTTCAGTCAGTAAATAAAGAGTTCTTGGGTTTGGAGCAAATAAGCAGTGGGACATACTTAAGGAGTCCTGAGACTGGCCATGAGTTGTGTCAAGCCAGATTTCAAGAGTCCCAAGGGACTGAGCAGAAACCTCAGTGATGCTACATGACAAAGAGTACAGACTTTACAAAAGTAATTTAGGAAGGTTGCTAAACAAACAAACAGCAGAAACAACAAACTGAAGAATGATGAAATCTGATTTCCAGAGTTTCCACATTATATTATCTCAGATGTTCACTTTTTAACAAAAATTAGGAGACATAAATGAACAGGGAAGGGTGGCCCATAAATAAGAAAATCACAACAAAAACACAGTCAACAGAACTTCCCCTAAGGAAGTCCAGAGGTAGAACTTCTTAGACAAATAACTTAAATCTGCTATTATAAGTATGCTCGAAGAACTAAAGCAAATTATGTCTAGAAAAATTAAAGGGGGCTTCCCTGGTGGCGCAGTGGTTGAGAGTGTGCCTGCCAATGCAGGGGACACAGGTTCGAGCCCTGGTCTGGGAAGATCCCACATGCCGCGGACCAACTGGGCCTGTGAGCCACAATTACTAAGCCTGTGCGTCTGGAGCCTGTGCTCTGCAACAAGAGAGGCCGCGATAGTGAGAGGCCCGCGCACAGCGATGAAGAGTGGCCCCCGCTTGCCACAACTAGAGAAAGCCCTCGCACAGAAACGAAGATCCAACACAGCCATAAATAAATAAAATAAATTTTAAAAAAAATTGAAGGAAAGTATGAGAAAGACCCCAGGGAACTCATTTACTTCTTTCTGCTATGTGAGGATACAAAGATCTGAGGTCTGCAAGCTAGAAGCGGGTCCTCACCAAAACCTGACCATGCTTGCACCATGATTTTAGACTGCCAGCCTGCAGAATAATGAGAAATTTATGTTTTTTATAAGGTACCCACTCTATGGTATCTTGTTATAGCAGTCCAAACAGACTGACATCCATAAAGGTAACTATATAGGTAAATATGAAAGATAATATAAATGTATTTTTTCATAGATATAGTGCTAAAAGAGAAAAATAATATATAAAGAGAAAAAATAGATAAATTGGACTTCAGAAAAACTAAAAACTTTTTTTGCTGAAAATGATACCATCAAGAAAGTTGAAAAGATATTCCAAAGAATGGGAGAAAATATTTTTAAATCATATCTCTGATAAGGGTATCCAGAATACATAATGAATGCCTACCCCTCAATAGCAAAAAGACAAATAACCCAATTAACTAATGGAAAAATGATTTGAACAGACATTTCTCCAAAGAAGATATACAGATGTCCAATGATCCTATAAGAAGATCCTTAATATCAAAACCCAAATGTAAATCAGAACTACAAAGGAGGTAACACTTAACACATATGAGAATGGCTAAAGTACAAAAAGACAGACAATATAAATTTAAGAAATTAACCCATAGACCCATAGGCTTATTGAAGCTGTTATCATTTACAACTCAAGTCTTTTACACTGATCTTATCCTCCATTCAAATTCTTGGCAAATTCATCCCCCAACTTGTCAAACTAACTAGTGGTCAAGTACTTTGGAGGTCACTTCCACCCAGGGTTCTGGCCCCCCACCCAGAACCAGGTCTTTTTAATGGTGGTGAAGAGCAACAACCTTCTGGTGATATTGAGGATATTGAGCTTAGTTTAGTTTCTGGTCAAGAGACTATTTCTTTGTCCTTCTACCACTCCAGGCCCTCAGCCTTTCTTACATCTTTTTTTTTTTTTTTTTTTTTTTTTTTGAATTATAGTTGACTTACCATGTTGTGTTAGTTTCAGGTGTACAGCAAAGTGATCTAGTTATACATATATAATATATCTATTTTTTCATATTCTTTTCCCTTATAAGTTATTAAAAATATTGAGTATGGTTCCCTGTGCTATATAGTAGGTCCCTGTTGGTTATCTATTTTATATTATGTATAGTAGTGTGTATATGTTGATTCCAAACTCTTAATTTATCCCCTAACCCCTTTCCCCTTTGGTAACCATAACTTTGTTTTCTATGTCTGTGGGTCTATTGCTGTTTTGTATATAAGCTCATTTGTATCTTTTTTTAAATTATTGTTTTTTAGATTCAGCATATAAGTGATATCATGTGATATTTGTCTTTCTCGTCTGGCTTACTTCACTTAGTATGATAATCTCTAGGTCTACCCATGTTGCTGCAAATGGCATTATTTCATTCTTTTTTTATAGCTGAGTAATATTCCATTGTATATGTACCACATTTTCTTTCTCCATTCATCTGTTGATGGACATTTAGGTTGCTTCCACATCCTGACTACTGCATATAGTGCTGTAGTGAACACTGGGGTGCATATATCTTCTCAAAGTATGGTTTTCTCCAGGTGTATGCCCAGGAATGGGATTGCAGGATCATATGGTAGCTCTAATTTTAGTTTTTAAAGGAACCTCCATATTGTTCTCCATAGTGGCTGTACCAATTTACATTCTCACCAGCAGTGTTGGAGGGTTTTTTTTCTCCACACCCTCTCCAGTATTTATTATTTGTAGACTTTTTGATGATGGCCATTCTGACTGGTGTGAGGTGATACCTCATTATAGTTTTGATTTGTGTTTCTCTAATAATTAGCAATGTTGAGCATATTTTCATTTGATTTTTGGCCATCTGTGTGTCTTCTTTGGAGAAATTTTCTATTTAGATCTTCTGCCTATTTTTTGATTGGGTTGTTTGTTTTTTCACTATTGAGATGTATGAGCTTTTTGTATATTTCTGGAAATTAATACCTTATCAGTCACATCATTTGCAAATATTTTCTCCCATTCTGTTGGTTGTCTTTTAATTTTGTTTATGGTTTTCTTTGCTGTGCAAAAGCTTTTGAGCTTAATTAGGTCCCATTTGTTTATTTTGTTTTTATTTACATTACACTAAGAGACAGAACCAAAAAGATATAACTGTGATTTATGTCAAAGTGTGTTCTGCCTAAGTTTTCCTCTAGGAGTTTTATACTATCTGGTCTTCCATTTAGGTCTTTAATTCATTTTGAGTTTATTTGTGTGTGTGGTGTTAGAGAATGTTCTAATTTCATTCTTTTACATGTAGCTGTCCAGTTTTCCCAGCACCACTTATTGAAGACCCTGTCTTTCCTCCATTGTATATTCTTGCTTCCTTTGTCATAGATTAATTGACCATAGGTGCATGGGTATATTTCCGGGCTTTCTATCCTGTTCCATTGATCTATATTTCTGTTTTTGTGGCAGGACCATATCGTTTTGATTACTGTAGCTTTGTAGTATAGTCTGAAGTCAGGGAGTCTGATTCCTCCAGCTCCATTTTTCTTCTTCAAGATGACTTTGGCTTTATTTGGGGTCTTTTGTGTTTCTATACAAATTTAACAATTTTTTTTCTAGTTTTCTGCCAGTTGTAATCTGATAAGCTTCTCTTACATCTTAACATAGGCAGTTTTCCCAATTTCCCTTGGGAAAAGGAAGGCAGTCCCCCAGCTGCTGGCTTCAAGTGTTACCTTGGCCCTGGCTCTTCATGTCATTTAGAACTGTTTTGTCTCCAGTCACCCTGTTGTCCTGTCTCAATGAAACCTTGGCCAACACTTGCTGCTTCCATGTCCTAGCTCTCACAGGCCTAGGGTTGTTGTGCTTCAAATTTATGTTCTGTTTCTGGTTTATAGAGATGTCTATTATGCTTGGAGCTGGACTGTGTATTCAAGTTTTGACATTTTGTCTCTCATTGTCAAAGGTCTGAAGCAGAGGGATGAAACAAAGTCAAAACTTATAGCAATATCTTGACCAGGGTCTCCCTGCTCCTATTTAGCTCTCTTAGTTGGTGTATTTCTAGAAGTTATTTGTAGAAGTTGCATGGTGTCTTCTTTGTGCCCACAATAGACACTAAAATCTTGCCTTTAGTATCATTTTGTTTATTTATCAAAATATTCAAAAAAGTTCTTCAGTTTGCAACTTTATATAGACTATAAACAGATTAAATAAAAATGGTTGAACAAACACTAAGGAATTAGCATGGGGTAATAGTTTCCTAAATGACATATTGATATCATAAAATATAATAACATCTCATAGGATTCTGATGTTAAATTTCCAAACATTTTCTTCCAAAGAACTGGTTAAATTCTTAGCCAGGTGTGCTTTATGGAATAGTTTCTCTAATCTTGTTCACAACTTTTTCTTCTATCACCGTCTTGGCTCTGGCATACACTGAGCTTCTTTTCTAATCTATTCTACCCTGCATAAGGTGATAATTTCTTTGTTTTAAAGTCATAATCATATGGTTCTGCTTGTACTCTGTCATACCACTTTATCTCCCAGGGATGCAATTGCCCCAATCTGAGAAATGGTGATCTTAAACAGAGATCTAGGGGAAAAAACTTATCATTTAATAAGTTTTAAATATCTCAATAAACATAGATATGTAACTGGCTTATTCAATGAGTATGACTCAGTATGGAACAAGATAAACACAATTTTATTTTTATTATTGTTTTTGCTATCTCATTTCTTTAATCCTTAAATTCACTATGAAGAATTGTTCTTCCCAGCTGCTGAATGAAATCTTGGATGGATCCAATTGATTTTCTAGTTATTGTCAAATATTAAATAGTCCAGTCAAGTTTATTAGCAAAGCTTCAGTGATTTTAAATTAAACATATTCTTCAGTTCTTCAATTCTCTCAACTCAGGATTCAAAAGCTGCAGTGAAAAGAGGGGAGGGTAGACCTTTTTTCTTGTTCCATCTCCTATCCTCTTTCTAGGTGCTGGTTCTAGCCCCCTTCATGGAGAGTCCTAGGGGTGAAGTTTAGAGGTAATAATTACATATTTGTGCTTCATGTGCATGGCACATGTCCAAATGCAGGCTCTTTCCTGTGGGACCCTTTCATGGTTTTGCCACTATAGGATCCTGCTCTTACCTGGGTTCCTTATCTACATGACTCATATGTGGGTTCCCTTTGTTGATGGAAAACAAATGCTTTCTGGCCTTCTAAACTTGGGAAGCATAGTCCTTTCCCAACATGCCTACACATTACTGCTACCATACATAACAATAGCCCCTTCTGACTATTTATCTTTTTCCAGTATGAGTCAGGAACTGTCTCAAACTCCAGGGAGCACAAGGCAAGCTTTCTGAATGGTTCTCTTGAAGTCCCAATTACTTAGGAAGGAAAGGGAAATGGAAGACTCCCCAACGGCTTTCTCACTGTCCAATCCTCCACACCAATTTTTACCTTTGTGGTGGGCGATGAGCTAAGAATTTTAAAGCCATTTTGAAATAATTTATACAAGTTTTAAAAAGATTACCTTAATACATAAAAATATGTTATTTTTAATTTTTAGAAAGCATGTCTTTGAAAATAGTTTTTGAATAAAATGTTTTATAGGTCTACCAATAAAATAAAACAAATTTTGAGTCAATCAATAACTATTTAAAAAGTGCTTTAATTTCAATTACTTCAGTGACCATTTCACACTGAAAGTATACTGATTTGGATAAAAAATTATATGGTCACTCTATTTAAAGAACATGTTCAGTTGTACAACTCAAGTTGACCAATGCCTAATTGGTCTTGACTGACTTTTTTTAACTTAAGTTTTTTTTCTGATTTGATTGAATAACTGAAAATATTCAAACCATTTTGATATAGGCCTAAACAGTGAATTCATTTTTATCCTCTAATAATTTTCATGATGTTTATATTTTTCTAGACTGCTCTGTCTAGGCGCATCCCAACATTCTTCCTTGGATAGCTTGAGTCACTCTGTAGCCCTCTGTCAAGGAAGGTACATGGAGTCTCAGGTGCTACAGTGAATATAACCTGTCTGTTCCCTGTAAGACTGTTCACAATGAGGATGTCTGTTTGCATGCATACATGTACACATTTCCTCTTCAGGTTTTTAAAAATTCCTTTTATTATTTTTGCTTTCCCACACATTTCATTATATATATATATTTATATAATATATATATACATTTAGTAGAGTTATTTCAGAGAATACTTCAGAGCTACAATTATATATGAATATTTAAAATTGTTCTACTAATTGGCAGTACTGATAGAAGCAACTTGCCTTAAAACTTTCCAAACTACAAGATTTGTACAAATGATAGACCTAGGGTGTTTTTTTCTTAAGTACTACAAAAGGATTTTTCATTCTAGAAAGATCTCTTTAAGTACTAGGAAACCCTCTTGAGGCATTGCAATATAATTTATAAATTATATAAACATAATATAATTTATAAATTTTGAAGTTATTCAGATTTTTTTTAAAAGAACACATCTGTTGCATAAGAGCAAGGTGCATTTGTAATTACCAAGAAGAATTACAAGTAAATGATGTTAAGAAATTGAAATATAATTTTGCTGAAGTGAAAACCTTCCCAGAAGGGTAAATTATGATGCTCTTCTGTTGTTAAATGTTTATTTCCTTACTTGTAACAAGAGTGGGCCATTTCTATCTCAAATAAAAAATATTCAGTTTTAGACAGAATATTGGATTTCTGGTGCTAGACTCACATTCCCATATTTTGTTGCTATCCAGACAATTGTAAATACTAAGAGGCTCAATAGGGCATTTCCCTTTCCACACTTGCTATGACCCTTGCTTTTTTTTGAGATTCCACATTCTGTAAAATTATATTTGTTTTCTGTAATGGATATACTTTGATACATTTTTTTTTCTTTAATATCCTTAAGAAGCAGGTTAATCTGCTCTTCTTCTAGTACTTGTAATAGTGGCAAAGAAATTATTAAGTGGTAGGCAAGTGAATATTTACTTCCTTTCTTCTACCTGTTTCTTAACAATAAATCCAGACATATATCCACAGAGATATCTTATTTGTAGAATTATTCTGTTTCCTAGGTATTTTTAAGTTTTAAGCCCAGGTGTTATCAGTTTAATACAAAGTCTCTGCACTGATTATTTTATAATACTTTACCCTGAAGCGACTCAAAATATAGTAACCATGGAAATACTCTACAACTCTCCTCCTTTTACTTTCTCTTATTTACCTTTTGGTTAAATACAGTTAAACAAATGCTCTCATTTGAACTTGTCTGCTGAGAATACCAAAACTCTTCCATAATTATATGTAATTTAATTTCTGGAAAATTAGGATGGTTGTTTTATTTTCCTTTTTTTTTTTAGTCATAGGTGGGACAGAGTCAGCACTGATGTAGGTCTATTTGAATATAATCCATTTGAGTCAGAAAAGATGCTTGTGTCTTTTCTGAGGATAATAGTTTATAATTTCAGAATGGAGGGAAGCAAGGCTAAGTGATCGTTGGAAAACATGGTGAGACAAGCTGGAAAGGAGAGTGAGCACTGCTGGGATGAGGGAAGGATAAAGAACCCCTTGCTGTGGGGAACAACTCACCCGCCTGGTCTACTTCAAATGGCAGTGCTGGCTCAGAGCCTAGTCCTGAAATCGGCTGAGCTACCCCATTGTGAGACAGAAAGCTGCTCTGCAGGAATCTCCAGATCTGTGGTCTGAAAGATATGCCCTTGTTCCACAATGGAACTGGCCATAAGTATAATTTATTTCTTCCATTTAGAAACACTCTGGGACTTTGAGGCAAAAAAATAATCCCAGGTAATCTGAATTTTTCTCTGAGATTTCCATTTCATCACACTGAAAAGCTGGTGCTTATGTTGAACTATATTCATTCAAAAAGTCTTTATTAATCCCAGTCTGTATGTGTGGTAGCAGCAGTAGTAACAACCACTTATGAGTGTTTACCATGTGCCTGGAATTGTGCTAGGTGCTTATTTCACTAAATGTTCACAGGACCCATTGCATGATTATTATTATCAGCATTTAGCTGGATGAGGAAATTGGAGTTTCAAAAGGAGTAGTAATTTTCCTAGAGTCACATGACAAGTAAGTAAAAGTGCAGAGGTTTGAATTCAGAATTTTCTGACTTCTGAGCTCTTTTTCTTTTCACTGCTTCATAATTTCCCCCATATAGAGTTATTCTGAGTAGGTGCCCCAGGCAGAAGGAAGAGGACAATATGGCTGCTTTTTTTGGTGTGCATGTGATCTAGCTGGGCAGAAAAAATATATTTACCTGTAAAACAACTAGAGACAAATTTAGTAAGTTGAATATCAAATGGACCTGCACTGCAAAAGCACAGGTGATTTTGATTGAAGGTATAATCTTTGTTCTAGAGACCCTGCATTTGAAGTAACAAAAAGAATTTCTGAAGAGATACACATCTTATTTTAATTCTTTTATGGGATATTTTTTCTCAAACTGACATTAAATATTCTAAATCATATTTATGCTATTCTGGCCTAATCCTAAACTCAACCCCCTTTTCTTTCTCTAACCCATCGGCAATTGATGGATTGAGGTCCTATATAGGATCTGGCAGGTTACATAGAATAGTTGACTGGCAGGTTGAATCCCTGCAAACCCTACCCCTCTCCCCATCTCCCTGAAGCAATGGAAACACAAAGTGAAAACATCTTGGTCCTTGTCATGACTCAGCATTGCTTGATTTCTAAGATTTCCAACTCTTAACATCTTTTCTCCCTGATGAAAACCTCCTTAACTCCAACTATCTCTCACTATGTGAGCCTGCTCTTTTCTTGTATCCCTCCATCAATCCTTGTTCTTCTTGTCAAGAAATCCTCTCTGGCACCATCTCTGTCTCTCCCCAGGCAGGTTCTCATCTTCGTAATTTCCATGTTGCTCTTATTTATGTCCTAGAATCCATCATTTCCTTAAGCTTCTACTACTCCTACCTTGCTCTCCCAAATCCCAAATGACTCTAGTAGGTTATTCTTTTCTGCTTTTATGACAATTATGTTACAATTTGGGGGTAGAGGACCTCACCAGGGACCTCACAACTTGTTGTCAGTTTATCTGTCGGTCTCTCCCTGTTATATTTCTTGGAGTAATTTTCCAAGGGCTCTTTATTTTCCTTGTCCACAAGCCTATGCTTATCTTAAAGACTGAACTCAAATAATATGAAGACTTTCCTCATTTCCTGGCTCCTTGAGGGCAGGGTTAGTGACCATTTCACCTTGTTTGAAACTGGTACCATTTGTTGAAGAAATGAACAGAAATCTGAAGATATTATGGGATCCTATGTTAAACTACATGATTAGTGGCTACTGCACTCAGACTGACACCATTAGATACTTTTCTGCCAAAGCCTAAGTAACTCAGTGATTCAAGAGCCTACTCTTTCAGTCTCATTGATTTATAGGCGAGTTGGATGGTAGAAACCTCTTATATTAATGTAACTTTTATCACAGTAGAATACCAAACAAAAATGTCTTGGTGACTTTACTTACATTGAGAAATTTGAAGCTTACTTTAAAGCACTCTTGTGGTTCCCTCTGGTTTAGTGTAATTAATAGATCATTTTGAAGTTCTTCAGTCATGAAGAGGTAGCTCTTTAAGTGGTACAGTAGTTGGTGCTTATGGTTACATGATATGTACATTTAACAAAGTAAATTTTTATTGAATGTGTTTAGGTAAAAGGAGAAAAGTATGTAAAATACGCATAATGCATAAAAAATTGCATAATGTGCATGTCTTCTAGGAGCTTTCTTACAGAAAGCTGACTCAGTAAGACACTTTTATTTGAACTTAAGTGTTTGTGAAAGATTTACTGACATCATGGAACAAATAGCTAAATAACTAAAACTTTGAAAATCATTTCTATTACTTTTTAAAACTTTTATGGATAAATAAAGTCATAATTCATTCAAAGAATGACAATGGTATACTTTCTATACCATTCATGTATTTTTACTTCTAATGGAGGTACATTGATGAGTTTTGTTTTTTAATCCTTTGAAAGTAGGTTAATCTTCTACTACTATATATGAAATGCTGTCTCAGTCAGGATCCCATCAGGAGACAGAAACTATGCAGTAATTTGAACAGGAAAACTTTAATATAGAAAATTATTAAAAATTTCTATATGTATGTATGTATGTATCCATCTATCATCTATCCATCTATCTACTTATAACTAAGAGGGAATAAAAGAGGTTTCCACAGAATATCATGGGTCTGAGGGAGTGTACCTAAAGAAGAAACTAACTTGGAAAGAGAGGGATTCTCTCCAAGGCTGGGATGTAGACTTTGTTAAAGAGGATGTGTTTACTGTTCACTGGATAGTGGAGGAGTTCCCTGGCTTGCTGAGTTGTCAGGACCAGAACTGATCCAAAGTCAGTGGGTCGAGGTTTGCTGGTGCTTCTGTGAAGCCATCTGAGGTTGCAATGAAACTTGCCTGAAAACTTGCTGTGGAGGTAAGCTGTACTGGGTGTTCTGCACCCCAGCTCAATACTGCAGGAGCAGTAAGAAACAAAACACACTAGGAACAATCCCTCAAGCACCGACCACTGACAGATATTAATATTGTACCAGCTTGTAAAGGAGTGTAAAAATTTGGTAAACAGAAACCTCAATTAAATAGAGTCGGGAGATCAGAGGGGAGAGCACTCACACCCTATAGCAATAGTAGGACTCAGCAGGAGGAAGAAAGACCCCTGTTCTTTCCTGGCAAGGACTCAGCCAATGAAAAGCCATGGGCTGTTTGTTTATTACAGCCCTTCCAACTTTCTTTTCCCCTCTCTAAGAGTGTTCTCCTACCCTTGTTGTGTGGGGATTTGCACGTGGCATGCCATTGTTGCAGATCCCAAATTGCAATTCTCTTCTGATCCTGAGTAAGCCCATCTTTGCTGGAGAAATATCTATTTGTTTTATGGCAACATTTTAGTGTCCTGTACAGGAACCAGAGATGTCTCCAGGGATGGTGAGCAAGCATGTGGGGTACCCACCACTGAGCCCACTGAGCTCACTGCTTTTCTTTGCCAACCTGGGAGTTTGAAGGTATATCTTTCTCCTGGATCCTAGCTTATGCTCTCTTTGTGTTTGAAGTTCTCCAGGCTTTAGTTGAGATTTATTTTAAGATTTTGTCTTTCCAGTTAAAGCCTGGATCTGTATGTGAGTAGTCACGTGGCACTTCAGTCTGATTCTGAGATCAGACTGTTTCATCTGAAGCTGGCTGAAGCATCTTTGGTCCATTCCTTTGGGAACGGGGCTCTTCACTGAAACTGTGATGGCTTTTTAGCCTTCAGAATAGGGCCTGTTCTATGGGAACTGGCTGAAAAGACTTTGGCCTGGCTCCTCTGGGACCAAGCTATTTCTTAGAACTGTAGGCTGTTTGAGCTGCAAGCTGTTTAAATTGAGCTGTTTGATCTGTAAGCTGTTTAAGCTGTTTGAAAACTATTCTCTTACTCTAGAAAAAAAACATCTGAGAAATGGGATTCCAGTTATCTAAATATTTTGAGGGCACCACCTACTCCAGGAACTTCGGCTGATTTTATGTTTAAAAATCGTGGTCCTTTCTTACGTGCATTTCTAACTAAATGGACCCACCTGATCAAAGGCTATTTAGAATATCAATGGCCATTATGGGGAACTTTTGTAATCACCAAATTTAATTTTCTTAAAACTGAATTGGATTATTAGTTTTCTTAAAACCAAAATTTCCAGAACTGAAGAAAATGCCTATTTTGATTGGTATTTTGAGGCTTCCCAACGTTATCAGGAGTTTAAAATTGCCTCTCTGAAAAATAAGATTTTAACATTCACTGAGGTAAACAAACAACCAAAGAAAGATAAAATAGCTCCCAAAACATCAGGCTCTTCTTCTTGGGCTTCTTTGTCTCAGGATCTGCCTCTGGTTCCATCTTCCTCCTTCCCTTCTATGCCACCTATATAGTCCACTATACGTTCAGTTCCCCCATACTAATTACCTCACTGAACTTCCCTTTTTTTCTGAAAGCTTCCCACTCCCTTTTCCTCTGAACTTATCAGAACCTGGTCCTTTGAAATTAAGCCTTCTGAGAGTCCAGAGGTTAAACTTTTAATTTCTTATAATCCCTGGACTAATACTGAACTGCAAGCCATAGTCAAAGATTTTCCCAAAGTAACCAAAGATTCCCCACAGATTTGCAAAGGAATTTAACACAGTCACTCAAACCTATCAACCTGTTTTTTTAAATTTATATCAACTAGTTTGTATGCTTGTCAGCGAAGGCCAGTCCAGCATTGGATGAAAATCACAACTTGGGAAAATCCTGGGAAAATCCTGAAGGGTCTCTAGGATTACAACTGGGGAACCAGCCATTAATTTATTATATGATCAGTCTCAGGCAATGGCTAGGTGACTTCATCAAGCACTTCCCAGGGCTTTTCCAAAGCCTGTTGATTGGAACAAAATTCAAGCTTATAAACAAAAATCTGATGAATCTGTTCAGGACGGTTACAATTGACTTCAGTTTAAAGTAAAATTCTGCTCTTCCTTCAGATGTTGATTCCTCCCAGGTAGCTTTTAACTTTATTTATATTAATGGGCTGAACCAAGACCTTACCCTTCTGGTAAAAAGGACAAAGATGGAATGGAAAACCACTCCAGATTTAGTTAATCTGGCAAACCAGTTCCCTCACTCTTTAGATGAGTCACGTAAAATGGAGATCACCAAAATTCTGAATCTTCAACTCCAGCAATTGAAGGCTCCTAAACAAAACCAAAACTCCCTTAGTTTCTGCTATTATTTCAAAAAGTCAGGACATTGGAAAAGAGATTGCTACAAATGTAAATGCTTTAGACACCTTCGACTCTCTACCAACCTTTCCAATATCTTCCCAATTTTCAATGATGGGGCTTCAAGAAAATACAGGGGCTCTTTCCAATCCTCCCTCTTAATCAGCCTGGAGAAACATTTCTCCAGATTGGGTGTGAATCTCTTCCAGTCCTAATTGGGCTGGAGTGTGACTGGAGTTACACTCTCAGTGCTCAACCCCACAACTGTAAAAACGGCCCCTGCATTGGAGTACTAAAACAGTTCAAGTAGTGAGGATCACTAATGGAGCTCAAGAGGCTCCTGTCTCTAATCATATTCTCTTTCGTTTTGGCCCTTGAGAGATACACACCCTTTTCTTTTCAGTGTCCCCACTCCCCATCAATTTATTAGGCTGGTACTTCTTAGAGAAGTATCATGCCAGAATTTCTCCCCAAAAGGGAAAATAATTCTAGAATTTGATGGTAGTTATCAAAGTAACCAAACAGGTGAATTAAATGACCCTTGACATCTTTTCTTTGTTTCGTCTCTGACAGTACTAGAACTGATTCTGAAAACACTGATCATTTATCCCTATTGAATCCTCTACCATCTTCCTTATGGGCAAAATCTCCAACTGATATTGGCAAAATTCACAGTGCACCTCCCATCAAGATTCAGATAGATCTCTTAAAACCTCTTCCCAGAATTAATCAATACCCCATGAGTAAAGAAGCCCTTCAAGGCATAAAGCTCATAATAAAATATTACAAGGCTCAAGACCTTATTATCCCTTATAGTAGTTCATGTAATATTCTTAATTTACTGGTGAATAAACCTAATAGCCAAGAGTGGAGGTTTGTCCAGGACCTCCAAGCAATGAACAACATTGTTATCCCAGGACACACTGTTGTTCCTAACCCTCATATGTTACTAACATTCATTCCCACCAGAAGCCATTTCTTTACTGTAATTGTTTTATGCAGTGCGTTCTTTAGTATTTTAGTTGATGAAGATATAATACAATACATTTTTACCTTCAACAATTCACCTGGACAGCAATGTCTCAGGGTTTTACTGAGAGTCCTTATTTCTAGCAAATCATGAAGGCTAATCTGGATGACACAAAATTCCCTAGGGATTTTTGTTGCAATGTGTCAATGATTTGCTTCCATGCTCTCCTTCTCAAGCCTCCTCACAGGAAGGCAGCATCCATTTGCTAAAGCTTTTAGACTTAAACGGACATAAGGTTGCCAAAGAAAAATTGCAGTTTACCCTAACCTAGGTTCCATATTTAGGGCTTCTGATATCAGGACAAGGGCTACACCTAGATCCAGATAAACTTCCTGATGTCCTACATTTCCAAAAATCCAAAACTAAGTGCCAACTATGAGGTTTTCTCAGGCTACTTGGTTTGGTTGTTGCTGAAATTGGGTGCCAAATGTTTCTCTTATATCCAGACCTTAGTATGTTTTACTAAACAATGAAAATGCCAACCCAATTTTATGGGAAGAACTGGATGATATAACATTTAAGGCCTTAATGGAGAATGCAATGAACCCACCTGCCCTTGGGCATCCCAATCATTAGATTTCCTTTTTGTTTTTTATATATGAAAAGGAAGGAAGTGCCCTTGGTGTACTCACCCAACAATACAGGGAACACCATTGACCTATAGGATATTATAGCCAACAACTGGACCCTTGCCTTAGGGCCATTATGGCCACTTCCCTTTTAGTTAAGACTACTGAGAAAATTGCTGTAGAACTACCTTTAGCCATTTTTGTACCTCATGCTGTAGAAAATTTCCTGAATTCTCATCACACTCAGTATTTCTCACCCAGCTGTCTGTAAAGGGTTTTGTTAACTGCTTCTTACATAACTCTTTTATGTTGTAATAATCTTAATCCTGCTACTCTCGTCATCTCCATCATAGACTAAGTCCCTCACAACTGCTTAAGGCTGACAGATCACCTCCTGACTCCTCATAATGATCCACAGGAAATTCCTCTGGGTAATACTGACTTCTCATGGTTCACTGATAGTTCGTATTTAAAAGGTGACAATGGCAAATATTGTGCTGGCTATTCTATTGCAGCTCCTTTTGATGTCATTGAGGTAGCATATTTACTTATGGCTACTTCAGCCCAACAGGCTGAATTACATAGGCTTGTACTTTAGCTAAGGACAAAAGTGCCAATATTTATACTTTAAGTAGATATGCTTTTGGACTAGCTCATGATTTTAGTATGTTGTGGAAGCAACATGGCTTTCTTACTTCCAGTGAAAATAAAATTAAAAATGGTCCTATGTTCAGGATTATTGGATGTGATACTTTTACCTGTCACTTTAGCTATTATTAAAATTCTGGGACATTCTAAACTTGACCCTCTGCAAGCTAAGGGAAACTACCTTGTTGACATTTCCACAAAGAATGCTTTCCTTAAAGAGACCAACAGCAGCCAAACCTCTGTCATGGTCTAAAGGGATGCTTCCCCAAATGATAACTTAGAAAAGCTGGCTAGAGAAACCCAACAATTTATCAGAAAAGGATAAAAAGATTGGAAATTCAACATTTATTGATTTAATAAAGAGAGAAAGCTCTGGTTTAGAGTAAATAACAACCCAGTCCTGCCAGAGACTCTAAAATTCCCAATTCTTACCCATATATATACATTAAGCCATTGGTCTACTGACAAGATGATAGCATTCATTAATCAGTATTGATGAGGAAACATTAACAAGGCCCCACAAAATGCCCTCACCTGTCCCACTTTTCCAAAGTACAACCCAAGGAAGCCTGTTGGTACTGCTCCTGGACATTTTAAACTGCCTAATGGACCTTTCAAAATCTGTCAAATGGATTTCAGACAACTTCCTCCATTTAATGGATATAAATATGTCTTAGTCGTGGTCTATGTGTTTTCCACACTGGACTAAAGTCTTCCCTTGCAGACAGACTAATGCCTCTCCTGTGGCTTAAGTCCTTCTGGAAAAGATTATCCTTACCTGAGACACTCCTTTCGAACTTCATGGTAATTGAGGAACCCACTTTACTGGCTAGGTGCTTCAAGAAGTCTGCAATGTTTGTCCAGTTTTGCGACGCTTTTACTGTGCTTACCACTCTGAATCCTCTGGTTTAGTTGAATACACTAATGGTATTATTAAGACTCAATTGGCAAAATTTGTAGAAACTCTCCAAATACCTTGGCCAAAAGCATTGCTATTGGTCCTTCTAAACCTCAAATCCACCCCTTTTGAAACTTATAAACTTTAAGACTTTAAGATAGTCACAGGAGGCCCAATGCACTTGGCTCCTGCTTTCTTTTGACCCACAACTGATGAAAGGAGAGATACTGTAATATTTCAAAGGTCTAATTGCTTCTATTAAAAATAACCATGTTTTGACAGAACAATCTTTTCACAGTGCACTCTCAGGAGGCAAAGATATTAAACATCACCTTGCAACCTGGAGATTTTGTCTATTTAAAAAGACACCTCCAAAAGAAATCTCTTTAACCTTGCTGAAGAGGCCCTTATCAGAGGCCCTTGTGTTGCCAAACTCCAAGGAATATACGCTTGGATTCACATGACACATCGAAACAAAGCACAAACACTGGCTGGAAATACACATCATTTGGTGACCTAAAAGTAAGGATTTCCTGGAATTGAAGCAGACAACATCTGATGAGATAGCTTTCCCAAGATATCCAGGCCAGACCTGTAAGAAGTTTCTCACCAAATCTTTGATGATGACATGATGCTTCAGTTGATCTCCAATGTCTATGATCTTGATAACATATGGGCTTTAGATAAAAAGTGCTTGAGAGTTCTCCCTCCTACTCTTTGTTACTCAAATGTTACCTCAATAAATTTCCAATCTGTGCACTTTCCCTCTGACATGGGACACTACACCCAGGAAAGATCCTTCCTGGCATTGAGGGACAAAAAGCCATGAACCTGGAAAACGTGACTCTTGATCAGTCATGCATTCAGAGAAAACCAAAAGGGGGAAAAGTAAAAAATTAATAAATAGAAACCTCAGTTAAATAGAGTAAGGAGATCAGAAGGGGGAGCTCTCATGCCCCTCAACAATAGAAGAGCCCAACAGGAAGAAGAAAGACTCCTCTTGTTTCCTGGCAAGGACTCAGCCAGTGAAGAGCCATGGACTCTTCGTTTACTCTAGCCCTTCCAGCTTTTTTTCTCCCTTTATGAAAGTGTTCGTCTTCCCTTGCCTTGTGGGGACTTACATGTGACTTGCCACGGTTATAGACCCTGAACTGCAATGCTCTGCTGATCCTGAATAAACCCATATTTGCTGGAGAAATATCTGGCAGTCTATTTATTTTAGGTCATCAGGAGACCCATTCCAGTATCAAAAGAGATAGCAGAGTTGGAGTTGGAAGGCAAAAATAGATTGAAAACTGGTCAATGATTTATGCACTAAGCTGAACTTCAATCCATAGCGAAAAAATTGTCAGTGCTTTTTAAGGAGCGATATTTAAAATATAGAGAAGCAGAGTGAAAATATTCCCCACCTTTCAGACTGATTCATCTCAGTTTTTAATATAATTATCACCTGGATGTATGAACCAGCATTTAGATTTGAGGGTGGGAGGAATGGAAAGAATAGCAGATGTTTACAACAATAGCAATAATAATAGGATTTCATGAACACAGAGTAATTACCAAGGGCAGTTTATGTTCAGCCTGTGATGCAGTAAGGTCCGTAAGTGGTTCATCTATGCAGAGTTATCAAGAGATAGTTGTTAAACACACTTGGGACAGTAATGAATGTTGATGTTGCCACTCAAACATAGTTAGAAATTTAGTCAACATTGATATCCTAAAATGTGACTGCCAAATAGTAAATGCTTAATAAATGTTGGTTGAATTAATAAATGAATTATTACACTACTATTGGTATCCACTATGTGCCAGGCATTGTACTATGTCCTAGAAATACAACAATGTTCAAAACACAGTTCCTACCTAAAGAAGTGCACAGGCTATTTTGAAAGCAATAATTCTTTTTTTTTAAATTTAATTTAATTTAATTTTTTATACAGCAGGTTCTTATTTGTTATCTATTTTATACATATTAGTGCATATATGCCAATCCCAATCTCCCAATTCATCCCACCACCACCACCCACCAAAGGCAATAATTCTTAGGGCTTATGGAGATTCTCCTGAGTGGGAAGAGATGGTTGAAGTTCTGATAGGGGAATATAGTTTCAGGGTCTTTAAATCAGGAGTTATATATATCCTTTTGTTTTTAGAAAAGCTCAAATTAGTAGATGGAGTGGGTTTTTTTTCTTTCTTTTCTCATTCCCTTGCTCCTCCTACTTCTTCTTTTAATTCCCCATTCTACATATTAAAAGTAATCAAGTGGATATTTCTAAAAAATTAAAAAAATATGTTAAAGTATTGGTTTACACAATAAATTTTAATTTTATATATAACAGTGAAGAAAATCACCACTTAAAGTTATTCTTTTTTTTTAATAGAACTTTGCTGGAGTATAATTGCTTCACGATACTGTGTTAGTTTCTGTTGTACAACAAAGTGAATCAGCTATATTCATACATATATCCCCATATCCTCTCCCTCTTGAGCCTCCCTCCCACCCTCCCTATCCCACCTCTCTAGGTCATTGCAAAGCACTGAGCTGATCTCCTTGTGCTATGCTGTTGCTTCCCACTAGCTACTTATTTTACATTTGGTAGTGTATCTATATCGCTGCTACTCTCACTTCTCTGTGGCTTCCCCCTCCCTGCCCGTGCCCTCAAGTCCCTTCTCTATGTCTGTGTCCTTATTCCTGCCCTGCCACTAGGTTCATCAGTACCATTTTTTTTTTTTTTAGTTTCCATATATATGTGTTAGCATATGGTATTTGTTTTTCTCTTTCTGACTTATTTCACTCTGTATGACAGACTCTAGGTCCATCCACCTCACTACAAATAACTCATTTTCATTTCTTTTTATGGCTGAATAATATTCCATTGTATATATGTGGCAAATCTTCTTTATCCATTCATCTGTCGATGGGCATTTAGGTTGGTTCCATGGCCTGGCTATTGTAAATAGTGCTGCAGTGAACATTGTAGTACATGTCTCTTTTTGAATTATGGTTTTCTCAGGGTATATGGCCAGTAGTGGGATTTCTGGGTCGTATAGTAGTTTTATTTTTAGTTTTTTAAGGAACCTCCATACTGTTCTCCATAGTAGCTGTATCAATTTACATTCCCACCAACAGTGCAGGAGGGTTCCCTTTTCACCACACCCTTCCCAGCATTTATTCTTTCTAGATTTTTTGATGATGGCCATTCTGACCGGTGTGAGGTGATACCTCATTCATTTCTCTAATAATTAGTGATGTTGAGCATCTTTTCATGTGCCTCTTGGCCATCTGTATGTCTTCTTTGGTGAAGTGTCTATTTAGGACTTCTGCTGATTTTTTTTGTTTAATTTATTCAATTTATTTATTTTTGGCTGTGTTGAGTCTTCGTTGCTGCACGCAGGCTTTTCTCTGGTTGCGGCAAGAGGGGGCTACTCTTCATTGTGGTGTGCGGGCTTCTCATTACAGTGGCTTCTCTTGTTGCAGAGCATGAGCTCTAGGCACGCGGGCTTCAGTAGTTGTGGTGCAAGGGTTCAGTAGTTGTGGTTCGTGGGCTCTAGAGCTCAGGCTCAGTAGTTGTGGTACGTGGGCTTAGCTGCTCCACAGCATAGGGGATCTTCCTGGACCAGGGCTTGAACCAATGTCCACTGCATTTGCAGATGGATTCTTAACCACTGTGCCACCAGGAAAGTCCTGCCCATTTTTAAATTGAATTGTTTGTTTTTTAGATATTGAGGTCCATGAGCTATTTGTATATTTTGGAGATAAATCCTTTGTCCGTTGTTTCATTTGCAAATATTTTCTCCATTCTGAGGGTTGTCTTTTCATGTTGTTTATGGTATCCTTTGCTGTGCAAAAGCTTTGAGGTTTAATTAGGTCCCATTTATTTATTTTTGTTTTTATTTCCATTACTTTAGGAGGTGGGTCAAAAAAGATCTTGTAGTCTATGTCAAAGATGTTTTTCCTATGTTTTCCTCTAAGAGTTTTATAGAATCTGGTCTTACATTTAGGTCTTTAATCCATTTGGAGTTTATTTTTGTGTATGGTGTTAGGGAGTGTTCTAATTTCATTCTTTTACATGTAGCTGTCCAGTTTTCCCAGCACCACTTATTGAAGAGGTTGTCTTTTCTCCATTGTATGTTTTTGCCTCCTTTGTTGTAAATTAGGTGACCATATGTGTGTGGGTTTATCTCTGGGCTTTCTATCCTGTTCCATTGATCTATATTTCTGTTTTTGTGCCAGTACCATACTGTCTTGATTACTGTAGCTTTGTAGTATAGTTTGAAGTCGGGGCACCTGATTCCTCCAGATCCATTTTGCTTTCGCAAGATTGCTTTGGTGATTCGAAGTCTTCTGTGTTTCCATACGAATTGTAAAATTTTTTATTCTAATTCTGTGAAGAACGCCATTGGTAGTTTGATAGGGATTGCATTGATTCTGTAGATTGCTTTGGGTAGTATAGTCATTTTCACAATATTGATTCTTTCAATCCAAGAACACAGTACATTTCTCCATCTGTGTATGTCATCTGTGATTTCTCTCATCAGTATTTAAAAGTTTTCTTAGTATAAATCTTTCACCTCCTTAGGTAGGTTTATTCCTAGGTATTTTATTCTTTTTGTTGTGATGGTAAATGGGATTGTTTACTTAATTTCTCTTTCTGATTTTTTATTGTTAGTGTATAGGAATGTCAGAGAGTTTTGTGCATTAATTTTGTATCCTGCAACCTTACCAAATTCATTGATTAGTTCTAGTAGTTTTCTGGTGGCATCTTTAGGATTCTCTATGTATAGTATCATGTCATCTGCAAAAGGTGACAGTTTTACCTCTTCTTTTCCAATTTGTTTTCCTATTATTTCTTTTTCTTCTCTGATTGCCTTGGCCAGGATTTCCAAAACTATGTTGAATAAGAGTGGCGAGAGTGGACATCCTTGTCTTGTTCCTGATCTTAGTTTTTCACCATTGAGTATGTGTTTGCTGTGTGTTTCTCATATATGGCCTTTATTATGTTGAGGTAGGTTCCCTCTTTGCCCATTTTCTGGAGAGTTTTTATCGTAAATGGGTGTTGATTTTGTCAAAAGCTTTTTCGGCATCTATTGAGATGATCATATGGTTTTTATTCTTCAATTTGTTAATATGCTGTATCACATTCATTGATTTGCATATATTGAAGAATCCTTGCATCCCTGGGATAAATCCCACTTGATCATGGTGTTTGATCTTTTAAATATGTTGTTGAATTCTGTTTGCTAGTATTTTGTTCAGGATATTTGCATCTATGTTCATCAGTGATATTGGTCTATAATTTTCTTTTTTTGTGATATTTTTTCTGGTTTTGGTATCAGGGTGATGGTGGCTTCATAGAATGAATTTGGGAGTGTTCCTTCCTTTGCAATTTTTTGGAAGAGATTGAGAAAAATGGGTGTTAACCCTTCTCTAAATGTTTGATAGAATTCACCTGTGAAGCCATCTGGTCCTGGACTTTTGTTTGTTGGAATATTTTTAATTACAGTTTCAATTTCATTACTTGTGATAGGTCTGTTTATATTTTCTAATTCTTCCTGGTTCAATCTTAGAAAATTGTACCTTTCCAAGAATTTGTCCATCTCTTTGTGGTTGTCCATTTTATTGGCATATAGTTGTTTGGAGTAGTCTCTTATAATCCTTTGTATTTCTGTGGTGTCAGTTGCGATTTCTCCTTTTTCATTTCTGATTTTATTGATTTTCATCCTCTCCTTTTTTTTCTTGATGAGTCTGGCTAATGGTTTATCAATTTTGTTTATCTTCTCAAAGAAATGGCTTTTAGTTTTATTGATCTTTGCTATTGTTTCCTTTGTTTCTATTTCATTTATTTCTGCTCTGATCTTTATGATTTCTTTCCTTCTACTGACATTGGGTTTTGTTTGTTTTTCTTTCTCTAGTTGCATTAGGTGTAGGGTTAGATTGTTTATTTGAGATTTTTCTTGTTTCTTGAGGTGAGTTTGAATTGCTATAAATTTCCCTCTTAGAACTGCTTTTGCTGTGTCCCATTGGTTTTAGGTCATTGTGTTTTCGTTGTCATTTGTTTTTATTTATTTATTTATTTCTTCTTTGATTTCTTCAGTGATCTCTTAGTTATTTAGTAACACACTGTTTAGTCTCCATGCATTTGTGTTTTTTACAGTTTTCTTCCTGTAATTAATTTCTTATCTCATAGCTTTGTGGTCAGAAAAGATGCTTGATATGATCTCAGTTTTCTTAAATTTTCTGAGGCTTGATTTGTGACCTAAGCTCAGATCTATCCTGGAGAATGTTCTGTGTGCACTTGAGAAGAATGTATATTCTGCCACTTTCGGGTAGAATGTTCTATAAATATCAATTAAATCTATCTGGTCTATCATGTCATTTAAAGCTTGTGTTTCATTATTTATTTTCTGTTTGGATGATCTGTCCATTGGTGTAAGTGGGGTGTTAAAGTTCCCTACTATTATTGTGTTACTCTCGATTTCCCCTTTCATAGTTGTTTGCACTTGCCTTATGTATTGAGGTGCTCCTGTGTTGGGTGCATAAACATTTATAATTGTTATATCTTCTTCTTGGATTGATCCCTTGCTTATTATGTACTGTCCTTCCTTATGTCTCGTAACAGTCTTTATTTTAAAGTCTATTTTATCTGATATGAGTATTGCTCTAGCTTTCTTTTGATTTCCATTTGCATGGAATATCTTTTTCTGTCCTTTCACGTTCAGTCTATATGTGTCCTTAGGTCTGAAGTGGGTCTCTTGTAGACAGCATATATATGGGTCTTGTTTTTGTATTCATTCAGCCAGTCTGCTTTTCGTTGGGGCATTTAATCCATTTATATTCAAGGTTATTATTGATATATATGTTCTTATGACCATTTTCTTAATTGTTTTGGGTTTGTTTTGGTGGGTCTTTTTCTCCTCTTGTGTTTGCCACCTAGAGAAGTTCCTTTAGCATTTGTTGTAAAGCTGGTTTGGTGGTGCTGAATTCTCTTAGCTTTTGCTTGTCTGAAAAGCTTTTGATTTCTCTGTTGAATCTGAATGAGATCCTTGCTGGATAGAGTAATCTTGGTTGTAGGTTTTTCTGTTTCATCACTTTAAGTATATCCTGCCATTCACTTCTGGCTTGCAGAGTTTGTGCTGAAAAATCAGCTGATAAACTTATGGGGATTCCTTTGTATGTTACTTTTTCTTTTTCCCTTGCTGCTTTTAATATTTTATCTTTGAATTTAATTTTTGTTAGTTTGATTAATATGTGTCTAGGTGTGTTTCTCCTAGGGTTTATCCTGTATGGGACTCTCTGTGCTTCCTGGACTTGGGTGACTATTTCCTTTCTCATGTTAGGGACGTTTTCCACTATAATCTCTTCAAATATTTTCTCAGTCCCTTTCTTTTTCTCTTCTTCTTCTGGGACCCCTATCATTCGAATGTTGGTGTGTTTAGTGTTGTCCCAGAGGTCTCTGAGATTGTCTTCATTTCTTTTCATTATTTTTTTTCTTTATTCTGCTCCTTGGCAGTTATTTCCACCATTTTGTCTTCCAGCTCACTTATTCGTTCTTCTGCCTCAGTTATTCTCTTATTGCTTCCTTCTAGTGTATTTTTCATTTCAGTTATTTTGTTGTTCATCTCTGTTTATTTGTTCTTTAATTCTTCTAGATCCTTTTTAAACATTTCTTGTATTTTCTCAATCTGTGCCTCCATTCTGTTTCCGAGATTCTGGATCATCTTTAGTATTATTACTCTGAATTCTTTTTCAGGTAGATTTCCTATTTCCTCTTCATTTATTTGGTCTTTTGGTTTTGACCTTGCTCCTTCATTTGTGATATATTATTTTGCCGTCTGATTTTTTTTTTTTTATGAGTGGGATTGTGTTCCTGTCCTACTGGTTGTTTGGCCTGAGGTTTCCAGCACTGGAGTTTGTAGGCTATTGGATAGAGTTGGGTCTTGGTGCTGAGATGAGGACCTCTGGGAGACCTCACTCTGATGAATATTCCCTGGGGTGTGAGGTTCTCTGTTAGTCCAGTGGTTCAGACTCGGAGCTCCCACTGCAGGAGCTTCAGCCCAACCCGTGGCTTGTGAAGCAAGATCTCACAAGCCACATGGGGTGCAAAAAAAAAAAAGAGAACAATAACAAAGTAAAATATAAAATTAGACTAGGAAACTAACAGATATGTTAGAAAAAATATAAAAATAAAAATATAGATGAAACAACTGGAAGGTAAAACAAAACCACAGTAGTAAAAAAGAGGAGGAGAAAAAAAAAGGTGGAAACTGCGTTGGCTGTGGAGGGAGGGGCTCAAGCAGAGCTGAGGTTTGGGTGGTGGGCAGAGCCTATGCTTAGGACCCACAGGGCTGGAAAAGGACCTGGGGGGTGTGGGGGTGGGGCTTGGGCTCAACAGAACAGAAGAGGACCAGGCGTGCCTCCCACCTCTGGTCTCAGAGGGTGGGGGACCCCACCTGGGAACTCAGCAGGCTCCCTGAGACCAAGTGGGTGGGGCAAACACCCTCTTCCTCTTCTGCTTCTCCCATCCTGGAGGGGCCCTCCCACCTGCCTCTCCTGATCTCCCCGGCCTCTCTCCTATGCCCCCAGGACCAACCTGGCCTGGAGGGGACCTTTGGGGGAGTAGGACCCCCCTGAGAGCTGGGCAGATTTCCCACAGCTGATTGGGCAGGGGAAACACTGGGTGTGCTGCCCCCTGATCTGAGCCCCCAAGGGTCCCTCCTGGCGTGGGAACCCCTCCCCCCCTCAGCCACCCCTCATGGGTGCCAGTACTGTCTGGCTTCCACTTCTCCTCCCCCCATCAGTCCCCCCACATCCTACTGGTTCACTTGGGTGTTCTTCCCGTCTCCTTGGCTGTCAGGGTCCCCCACCAGTGTCTGGCAGGTGCCCTAGTTGTGGTGAGACTCGAACTCTGTGTCTTGCCACACTGCCATCTTGACTCTGCCCCGCTAAAGTCATTCTGTACTTCATCATTTTCATCATCGTTTTCTCCATTGTACCTACTCTATCTTCACTATATTCAACAATGCTGCCTGCTCCTTGTTTGGATTTATTAAGTATTAAAAAATGTTATTACTATTTAGTTTCATTACTATCCTCTCACACACTAGGCTAAGCATTTCTCATGATTATCCTCATTTTATAGAAGAGAAAATGTGAAGTGGCTTGCACAGGTCACACATTATGATGACAATCTTTTTTTAATCATCTTCTGCCAAAGTTATTCTGACTTTGATCCCCTAGACCAATGGCTGGATGACTTCAAAATTGAATATTTAGAGTTATCTGATAAATACTTTCATACACTTAAATGTATTTTTAGCTTACATGTTTTTATTCATCTTTTACTTCAGTTATGTGTTTTGGAGATAAAATATTGGAATCTAGCCATAAAAGTGGGGTGTAAAATGGGTGCCTTTGCATTTTTGTATGTGCCTGTTGGACATATAATGAGGTAGGATTCCATTCTCTTTTTTTGAGTAGGGTCTTTTGTAGAGACTGTCTTTCAGAAGTCTAGATTAAAAGGACTGGTTCTATGTCTGAATAACCACATTACTCTTTTCCCACACTCAAAAGCTCTGTCATAGGCATTCAGGCGAATCCTGGAGTGAGTGACAAGCAATAAGAGCCATCAGCCCTAGCTCTGTCTCTTCCACTGGGCACAGTTCAATAGCTATTTATTAACTCTCACTCTTCATTTTAAAGGTGAAACTTCAGAGTAGCACACAAAAGCCAAATAAATTTGACTCCAAAGATGCACAGTAGTGTCTGGATGAATTTCTTAGTGTTTATTGATGTGCCAAAAAGAGAAATAAAGAAAAAAAATCAGCAAACACAGGCTAAGCTGCTTGGAGTTGGGGTGGGGGAGTATATCCATGCCCTGCAGTATTTGCTTCATTGGTTTTATGTTTAAAAATTTTATGCAATGTCTGCTTTTTGCTGGTTGCCAGTGCAAGTTTATAGTTTTATGTCAGATGCTTGAATTATTCACTTAAAAAATGTTAGCCTGAGCAAGCCAGCCAAGAAAATAGCAAGCCATATAAAATAGATTGTATTTTTACTGGAACATGAACAAAAGTATAAATGTAATTCTGGATACATTTGTGCAGGGATAGCCAGAGCTGGAGGATTTCTGGTCAAACTGTTTATTTTTCTTTTACACATTATAGCAAAGAACATCAGCTCCTTTTTGTGCTTAGTTTGCAAGTTTTAACAATTCTTTAGGGTTTATTTTAGTTCAAATACAGATCTTCCCCTGGCGATCTCCTCTGGGCCTCCTTATTAAATAGTATCTCAGTTTTTCCTGACAACATTTGTGGGTTTTGTTGTTGTTGTTGGTTTTTTTTAAACATCTTTATTGGAGTATAACTGCTTTACAGTGGTGTGTTAGTTTCTGCTTTATAACAAAGTGAATCTGTTATACATATACATATATCCCCATATCTCTTCCCTCTTGCATCTCCCTCCCTCCCACCCTCCCTATCCCACCCCTCTAGGTGGTCACAAAGCACTGAGCTGTTCCCCCTGTGCTATGCGGCTGCTTCCCACTAGCAATCTATTTTATATTTGGTAGTGTATATATGTCCATGCCACTCTCTCACTTTGTCCCATCTTACCCTTCCCCCTCCCCGTATCCTCAAGTCCATTCTCTAGTAGGTCTGTGTCTTTATTGCCATCTTGCCCCTAGGTTCTTCATGACCATTTTTTGTTTTGTTTTGTTTTTTAGATTCCATATGTATGTGTTAGCATACAATATTTGTTTTTCTCTTTCTGACTTACTTCACTCTGTATGACAGACTCTAGGTCCATCCACCTCACTACAAATAACTCCATTTCGTTTCTTTTTATGACTGAGTAATATTTCATTGTATATATGTCACATCTTCTTTATCCATTCATCTGTTAATGGACACTTAGGTTACTTCCATGTCCTGGCTATTGTAAATAGAGCTGCAATGAACATTGTGGTACATGACTCTTTTTGAATTATGGTTTTCTCAGGGTATATGCCCAGTAGTGGGATTGCTGGGTCGTATGGTAGTTCTATTTTTAGTTTTTTAAGGAACCTCCATACTGTTCTCCATAGTGGCTGTATCAATTTACATTCCCACCAACAGTGCAAGAGGGTTCCCTTTTCTCCACACCCTCTCCACCGTTTATTGTTTGTAGATTTTTTGATGATGGCCATTCTGACTGGTGTGAGATGTTATCTCATTGTAGTTTTGATTTGCATTTCTCTAATGATTAATAATGTTGAGCATTCTTTCATGTGTTTGTTGGCAATCTGTATATCTTTGGAGAAATGTCTGTTTAGGTCTTCTGCCCACTTTTGGATTGGGTTGTTTGTTTTTTTGATATTGAGCTGCATGAGCTGCTTGTAAATTTTGGAGATAAATCCTTTGTCAGCTGCTTCATTTGCAAATATTTTCTCCCATTCTGAGGGTTGTCTTTTTGTCTTGTTTATGGTTTCCTTTGCTGTGCAAAAGCTTTTCAGTTTCATTAGGTCCCATTTGTTTATTTTTGTTTTTATTTCCATTTCTCTAGGAGGTGGGTCAACAAGAATCTTGCTGTGATTTATGTCATAGAGTGTTCTGCCTATGTTTTCCTCTAAGAGTTTGATAGTGTCTGGCCTTACATTTAGGTCTTTAATCCATTTTGAGTTTATTTTTGTGTATGGTGTTAGGGAATGTTCTAATTTCATTCTTTTACATGTAGCTGTCAAGTTTTCCCAGCACCACCTGACAACATTTGAATGAGAGGTTGTCTGGGAGTACCAATCACCTAGTAAGCTTTTTCTTTTTCCAAATACATATTCACACTCTCCACCCTGACATTTTTGTTTCAGGAGGTCTGTCTTGGCTCCTTAGAATCTCCATTTTGAATGCAAAGCACCTCAGGCCATTCTAATATAAGTGGTTGAGAATGAATTAAAATTATAATTGCAAAAGTGAGACAATACCAAAGTCATTGACCTTCCTCAGCAAGTGCAAATTCAGATTGTCTCAACTTTTTACTCCTAATTTTGGTCTCTTCCCAGAAAAATTCAGGCTGTAGTTGTCCTTGGATATGACTGTTTCATCTGGGTGGCTTCCCTAGAGCATGGTTCTGTGTCAGGCCCTCTTGTAAATAGTGAAATCTTGCAAGGCAGATGTTCTTGGTGAAAATGAGATGTTTCTGGCGAGCAGAAACAGAGGATCTTGTAACTGTGGTCAGAAACCATGGAAGAGATACTAGAGGTGTATTCAGTGGTTAATTTTGCCCAAAGGAGACATCTAAGAAAAGACAGGAAAAAATGAAAACATAAACAATCAAACAGATAGCTAAATATTATATGTAGTGGGTTTTGCTGATTAGGACATAAATATTTAATAGCATTTAAAAGTCACTGAATACTTTCTCTAGCTTTTTAATTATAACCTTAATCATTAATCTATTGGCTTGAATGTCCACTGGTTTTATTTTGACTCAGTTGAGCAGCACTGGGGTTAAGTCTCTGATATCTGTGTTGGCATATTACACATTAAAAAAAAGTATCAGTTTATTTACAAAAAAGAAAATACAAAAGGGGAAACAGTGTATTGCCTCTGGATAAAATTTTATAAATTCTTTTTTATATAATTATATAATGTTTTACCTCCTAATTTTTAACACATTCTTATAATTTGGTGATTATTAATATTAACCTTAGGCATTTTGGTGTGTGTTAGATATCTAGTCTCAGTTTCCAAGAAGATACATAGATATTTGAGTTTTCATTAGCTGAGTGAAGGCACTTTTTATAAGTTGAAAGATAATTTGTTTTCAAATATAGTTGAAAGTAAATCTTCTTTTAAAACTCACCTGATTATTAATATGTAAACTTAAAATAATTTTAAAAAGCTGAGGCCTTTTTATGAAACTCTGAATTGACAGTCTCTAAAACTAAAACTCAGACATCAACAGGCTGTGTATGAAATGGTTTTTTTTTCAGTATTGCAACACACAAAACACTGATTAGTATATATAAAGAAGCACGGGAATCAGCTCTGAGTCTCACCTGATTCAAGTGTTCCTGGATTGACATCTCTTATATGTTGGGGATTGGGGAACAGAACCAGTTATTTGGCTTCCATGTATCAATTGCTTAGGTTTGTTTCTATTGTCAAAACTATCCAAAAATACGGAGTGACATATGGATAAAATGTTAAAATGAGTACACTCTTATATCTGTTTTTTTTTGTTTTCAAAATTGTCAATATGCTAGGGGTAGTCAATGTACCACAAAAGTAGAAAAAATAGAATAATTAAAAAGAAAAAAGAGATCACCTTGACTGGTATGTTGAGACAAGATTTTAGGAGTCATGGGGAAAGGTTGTGAGACCTGTTAGGAGGCCATATCAATCTACACTTTCTATAATAATAAAATCACAAAATTTCCATAGCATACAATAGTGAGCATTTATATCTCATATATCTGTGGGTTGGCTGGATGTCTCTGTGGATCTTAACTGAGCTCATGCACTCATGACTTGTCTGTAGTTTGGATAAGGAATTTTCCAATTTAAGTTGCACTTGAATGAGGTCACTGAGCTCCATGGGTTTGTCATCTTTCTCTTAGGACCAGCAAATCAGGTAAGTATATTGTTATGTCAGAGGCACAAAAGAATTACCCTTATTACACAAGTGCAGTGGGAGTTTTTGTCACTTTTCCTAAAATTTCATTAGCCAGAGCAAGTCATATGACCAAAGTCAAGGGGTAGGGAAGTAAATTCTACTTTTGGTTTTTGGTTTTTATTGGACACGTCTTGTGGCTTGTGGGATGTCAGTTCCCCAACCAGGGATTGAACCTGGGCCACTGCAGTGAAAGCACTGAATCCTAACCACTAGACCACCAGGGAACTCCCTCTACTTTTGTTTTTAAGGACCTGCAAAATTACTTGGTGGGAAAAGGCATGGCTAAAGGAGTAAAGAATTGGGCTTAATGATGAAGTTTTCCACAAGTATCTTGCAGTTGTTCAGACAAAGGATTTGGGGTTCAGACCAGGCATGTAGCTATAGTAGTGATAAGAAGTATAAGATTATGAATATATTTTTAGGTAGAGCCAGTGAGATTTATTGAGCTGTGGGAGAGATGTTAAGGATGGTTCCAAAGTTTCTGGTATGAACAACTGAAAGGATAGGGTTGTCATTAACTGAGATATGAAAAGTTGTAGGTGAAGGATTTGGGGAGGGGATAAAAAAATCAGTTTAGGACATGTTGAGTCTTGGATGTTAAAAGGCATCCAATTGGAGATAGTGGGTAGCACATTTTATATATGAGTCTGGATTTATGGAAAAATGGTCTGGACATAGATATAAATTTGAGAATTGCCTTCCATAAACATAATATTTAAAGCCATGAGTTTAGATGAGATTGCTAAATGATAGAGTGTAGATAGAAAAGAGAGAGGGGGCAAGGACATTTTAACATTAAGAGGTTTTGACAAATGTGTGAAATGAGCAAAAAAGACTGAGAAGAAGTGACCCATGAGGTAGAAAAAAATCAAATGAGCACAGTGTGCCATGTAAATAAAATATATCAAGGATGAGAGAGTGTCAACTGGAGCAAGTGTGACTTATAGGCCAAGAAAGATTAGAAATAAAACTTTCCATTAAGATTGAACAACATAACAACGTGAAGGTTGCTGCTGACTTTAGCAAGGGCTGCTTCAAAAGATTGCACCAGAAGGAGAAATTATATTTGGGATTTGCTGGGCTCCCTAAGTCTGAGGATTGGATTCTTTAATAAACTCTGAAGAATTTTAAGCTATTATCCTTTAAAATGTTGACTTTTCCTCCCCCCTAAATTATCTTTATTTGTTGCTTCCGAAGTGTCTTTTAGAGATGTAATGTACCATGTCACTCTATTCTCTACATGTTTTCACTACTCTATCTTATTTTTAAAACTCTTCATCCTTTTGTTTCCCTACCTTAGGTAACTTCTTCAGCTCTGTCTTCTAGTTTGCTAATTATCTCTCTAGTTTTTTCTAATCTGCTGTTCATTCAATCCATCGACTTTTTAACTTCAGTGATCATTTTTCCTCAAATCTGCCTGTTTTTGTTTTTTCATTCTTCTGATTCATTTTTAACATAATCATTTTAAACATAGATTTTATGATCTATATAATTCTATCACTGACCTTCTTAGGAGTCAAATTCTGTTATTTATTTTTTATAAAACTCATACCAACTTTTTTCCTGTATGTTTGCTAATTTTGGACTGGGGTCTCATGTTTGGTATGGTCTAACATTGATAATACTGTGCAGTCTAATTTGTGAAGTTTCATGTGTAACTCTGCCAGTCCCTCCAGGATTATAGCAGATCCTCTTGGTGCCCTGACAATTTTCTCTCAAACCTTACCATTTCTGTGCATGCAGGACCAACTTTCATCTGCCAGCATCTATATCTCTTTGCATAAGAGTTTTGTCTGGTGACTTACTCTTACTGTGTGCACAGTGGGCCAGAAATTTGCAAAATTAATGCTCCCTGCCTTGCCAAATGACTGACAGGAGTTGGTATATAAACACCACAGCTCCCTTGCCTTTTGGGTAGGATAGTTCTGACATGTTCTCTATTAGCCCCCAGATTTCCCCCATGGGAATAAGATCCACTTATCCTCAGGGGAAACTCACTTGATAATGCACCCTTTATTAGGCTGCCTTCCGTTTCCTGCCTCAAATACTTACTGTCCTACTCACTGAAATACTTATCTCAGGGTCTATTTCAAGAGTATCCAAACTGAGACAGTGGTTATGAGCCCAGAACAAACTTTTTTCAAAAAATCTAATTTTCAGAACTACTTTTTAATGTTAAGTATCAGCTTTGGGTTCTCTGACACATGAATATGGTGTGGGAGTGAATCCTGAACAAGTGCAAAGTAATACTCTGCTTCTGAGGCTTCAGGGAAGACTTTTTCCCACCACGTAGTGACTAAGCAGAGGCAGAGAAACTATCCTGATATCAACTTATGCCCCTGTAAAGATTATTTTCTAGTCTATGTTTATAGCCCCTAGGTTGAAGCAAGAGTATCACTCATGTTCTGTGTCTTGCTCTGGGTCCAAGCTGAGACTCCTGAGCCTATGATATATTTCTGGAAGTGGAAGTATACCCCAATTATTTAGGAAGGGTGGTTACCAGGATCACAATGAAGACATGTGCCTTCTTGGTCCAGGAAACTGGAGATTTCAATCAGAATACAAGAATACACAATACAATACAGAATACAAGTTGATACAAGAATTGGGGTTTACTGATGGGTCAAAAATGAGGAAATCTTATGTTTCTTTTCTTTTAATTAACACCTTTGATCCTGGAGAGTTGCCTCTGGAGAATTTTTCTCCAATTTCTCCTCTTATAAGTCTCTATGGTATCAATAAAATAGTGAAAGGAAAAATTTTTTTACTCAAGGTATTGACATCCATTTGATGCTGTTTGTGTTTATAGGGAGAAGATGAATAACTGTCTTATTGGATGTCTATATTTCTATTTTCCTCATTTGACTATGCATAGATGTTGGTTTCTGTCAACATTATTTATGTTTTGGTCACCTTCAGTCAAGTAGACCCTGACAGTTTGATAAGATGATAACTTTGAACACTAAGTCATATCTTGTCCTTTCTCATTTGCACTGTGTTGGCACTTCACAGTTTGACAAAAGCTTGCCTGCAAATGCACAATGTCTTAACTCTGTTGTATTTATTTGAGAGAGAGAAATAACTGGAGTGAGTAGGTTTCTGTATTCCATCTCTACACATAATTTCTTTACCAGGAGCAGGGAAATGCATTTTCAAAGCTGAACAAATAACCCATGACTTAAGTAGTAGATATGATAAGAAGAACTAAAGCTCTCAAGCTTAATTTGTCATAGGAAATATGTTAAAAATAGTAGCCTGAAAAAAAAAAAAAAGTAGCCTGAAAGTGGGAAAGATCAGCTTTTGATCAGATAAAAGTATCTACAATAAAGGAATTCCATGTAATTAAAGCTGTAAATTTGGTTATCATCTTGGAAGTCTTCTGTGCAACCTCTCTCTGAATGCTAGAATTCTGTAGGTGTTTTCGCTTAGCTTGATTAATTTCCCTTGATGTTGGGTCTAGCCCATTCCATTGCAGGATAACTCTAACCATTAGAAAGGTTAGAAAGGTCTTCTGTTTATTGATTCTAAGTCCTAACTCCTTACTGGTCCTAGTTTTGCCCTTAAGGATAGCATTGTCCATAGAACTGTCTACAATGATGGAAATGTTCTCCCTGTGCACTATCTGATATGGTAATCACTAGTCAAATAAGGCTATTGAACACTTGAAATGAAGCTAGTGTGACTGAGAACTGAATTTTTAATGCTATTCAAATTTAAATGTTCTTCATTTAAATCCTCTTTAAACCTTCCACTTATTCTAAGTGATAGCCATTAAAGTATTCAGGGCACTAAGATGTCTCTTGCAGTCTTGTGTTTAGAAAGGACAGCTTGCTCTAGTGCCTTGTGGATTCTAGTATCTTCAGTCTCCTCACTACTCTCCTCTAGATTACATTGTCTATTAATTATCTGCTTAAAGTTTGGTGCCCAGGATTGGTCACAGTAGCTCAGAATGATCTGATTAGTCCAGAATATAATGAATACTTCACCTCACTTGGAGTGAGCACTGGAGTTTATTAGACCTTCATATTGTATTTATTTTTGACTGTCTTAAAGCACTTCATATTTGGTTGACAATAAATCATCACCTTCAGGAAAATCACTGGATTTTAGAATTAAAAGATATATTTCAGATCTCCTAATTCAGTGTTTTTCACAGTTTATTTTAGTTAATGAACTCATTATTCAGTGAAACTTTCCCAGCAGATTAAATAGGTTAATCTAGAGCTGTTTTAATTACAACAGAAGTGGGCTACCTGGCCTGTGCTTCCTACCTAAATATAGCTCCTCTCCCTCAACTTCAGACTATGAAAATTTCTGATTTAGCCCAATCTACCATGCAAATCTTAATGTCAGTGTTGATGTGGATTCAAATCCATACAACCATGGAGTCAAATCACTGCAGTCAGTAATGAGACTTTCTAACTGCATTATTTAAGAAGTGTTGATGGTTGCCTGAAAAAAAGACAAGCTCAAGTTGAACAAACAACAGATGCTTAAACTTACACTCAGTTTACTCAAGCATTTAAGATCATACTTCCTGTATGAGTCTTAAGTTCTCTAGAGCAACAGAACCAATAGAATATATATACCATAAGGAATTGTCTTAAGTGATTTTAGACTTTGCAACATTCAAGATCTGCAGTCAGTAAGCTGGAGACCCAGGAGACCTGATAGTATAGTTCTTGTCAGATTTTGAAGGCCAAAGAACCAGGAGAGCTGATGGTGTAAGTTCCAGCCCAAGTCCAAGTCTGAACACAGAAAACCAATCCCCCTGCTCAAAGACAGTCAGGCAAAGAGAAAAAAATCTTTCTTACTCAGCCTTATTCTACTTAGGCCTTCAACAGTTTCGTTGTGCCACCCACACTAGGGAGAGCGATCTGCTTTACTCAGTTTACTGGTTTAAATGTTAATCTCATTCAGAAGTTCCTTCAGAGACACACCCAGAATAATGTTTTGCTAAATGTCTGAGCACCCCGTGGCCCAGTCAAAATTACACATAAAATCAACTATCACAAGTTCACCCCTTGTCAATATGGTACACATCTTTTCAAATCATATTTAATCTCCAAAAAAGACAACAAGGTAAAAATTCACCTAACATGAAATATCTATTCTATGTACAGCTATTTAAAAATGCACTGACCCCTTGTCTAGAAGAGGAGGCAAAGTCCTTCAGTGGTGTTTAACCTTTGCACTGATATCCTCTAACTTAAATACTATTATGTAAAATTAACAATACATAAATACTGATATAAAGTCAATGCAACTTTATTGACTTTATATATTTATAATAATATATGGAAACAATTGACTTTATTGTATTCAATTTATGTTACATGATAAGAGAATAAGAGAGAAAAGAAAACAAGAATGTCTAAAATACATATATTTATTTTGCTATGTATATATGCACAAATACACTCATAACAAAATAAGGAGGAATACTCACGACACTTATTGGTCTTTATGTCTGTAACTGGTCACATGATCATAGCTGATATAATTTATAACTACCTTTTTCCACTACCCACTCCCTTTACCTTCAGCAAGCAATTCAGCTAGTCACAGTTCTTTACCAAGTAGAGTGACCTGAACTTTCATTCCTGAAAGGTAAGGGCCATTAGTAGCCCTGCCTGGATTGGGTTGTTGTAGTTTAACATTTGGCCTTAATCACAGGGCATGGCAATATAAAGAGATGCCCAAGGGGATCTCCAATATTCTAGATCTCAATTGTGGAGTAGCAGTGCAATTTTCCCTTGCTAGTCAGGATCAGTCACCCCAGCCATCATGGTAACTCCCTTCTTTGATTATTGATTCATAGGCATAAGGAGTGCAAAGTAGCCAGGTGGCAATCTTAATTTCCATTTTAACAGAATCATTGTTGTGTTTCCTGGTGAAAGCATTTCTCCCTTTGGAACTAAGACTGCAGAACATAAGGTCACCGGAACAGGAAGCAAACATTTTACTAGTGGGTCACTAGAGGTAATGGTAAGTGATACCACTTTCATATATACTCCTTGCTTCTTGAATCCATGAATCATGGCTATGGGAGAAATAACACCAGCTACTGAATTGAGATTCAGAGCAGATAAGGCCTTCTGGAGCACCTTGCCCCAGCTCTGTAAGGTATTGCCACCTAGCTGTCACTGTAACTGAGTCTTCAAAAGGCTCTTCCACCATTCTATCAAGCCAGCTGCTTCAGGATGGTGGGAAACATGGTAAAAATCGATGAATTTTATGAGCATGGGCCCAGTGCTGCTCTTCTTTTGCTGTGAAGTGAGTTTCTTGACCAGAAGCAAAGCTGTGTGGAATACCACAATGATAGATTAGGTATCTGGAAACCATGGAAGATAGTTTTGGCAGAATCACTACATGCAGGGAAGCCAAATCCATACCCAGAGTAAGTGTCTACTCCAGTAAAAACAAAATGCTTCCCTTTTCATGGTGGAAGCAATACAATATAAAAAGTGGCCTGAAGAAGCTTCCTTGTCCTTTCTGCCATGTGAGAACACAGGAGAAGTCAGAAATCTGCAAACCAGAAGAAGGCCTTCAGTAGAACTTGACCATGCTAGTACCCTGATCTTGTACTTCCAGTCTCCAGAATGGTGAACAATAAGTTTCTGCAGTGTGTAAGTCATCCAGTCTACTGTGTTTTGTTATAATGGCCCGAAAAAACTTACAATGAGAAATCAGGTGCTCTGCTTGAAGTTCTGCCTACTGGGAGGATTTCCATTTATCACTGTCCTTCAGGGATGTTCCAGAAAGGGGTTGTAGTGCTGCAGCTGTCCACTCTCAGGTGGTGCCCACATATCGTGCAGAACCATCTGTAAACCAGGCAAGAGTCTTCTCTTCCTCCGTCAACTAATGGTAAGGAACTTCCCATGAGGACATAGGTACAGGCTGGGAAAGAAAGGGTAGTATAACAGGAGTGGGGACCATGAGCATTTGAGTCATTCTTCATATAAGTTAGTTGTGCCTTCAGGGCCTATTCAAGCCCAATCACATGTATACAACTTCCATTTAATAATGGAGCACTGCTGTGCATACCCAACTTTACGGGTCAGATAACACCCAGTTCATGATGGGCAGCTCAGACTGCATGGTATTTGATGGCTCATGGTTAAGTGTTCAGTCTCCACTAAGACCCAGTAGGAGGCCAAGAGCTGTTTCTCAAAGGAGAGTAGTTACCTGTGGAAGATGATAGAGTTTTGTTCCAAAATCCTAAAGGCCTGTGCTGTGTGTGATTCACCTATAGGGATGTGTCAAAGGATCCAAACTGCATCCCTATCTGCTGTTGACATCTTCAGTCAGCATTGGATCTGCTGGATCATATTACTCAAGTAACAGAGCAGCTTGCACAGCAGCCTGGACCTGTTGCAGAGCCTTCTCTTATTCTGGGCCCACCTAAAACTGGCAGCTTTTTGGGTCACTCAGTAAATAGGCTGGAATAACATACCCAAAATGAGGAATATGTTGCCTCTCAAATCCAAAGAGATCCCCTGGGCATTGCTTCTCTTTCTTAGTATGAGGAAAGGTGAGATGCAACAACTTATCCTTCACCTTAGAAGGGATGTCTTGGCATGTCCTCACCACTGGACACCTAGAAATTTTACTAAGGTAGAAGGCCTCTGATTTTTTGTTGGATTTATTTCCCACTCCCTGATATGTAAATATCTTATCAATAAGTCTAGAATAGTAGCTACTTCTTGTTCACTAGGTTCAATCAGCATAATGTCATTAATGTCATGAAACAGTGTGATATCTTATGGAAGGGAAAGGAGATCAAGATTCCTGTGAACTAAGTTGTGACATAGGGCTGGAGAGTTGATATATCCCTGAGGTAGGACAGTGAAGATGTATTTCTGGCCTTACCAGCTGAGAGCAAACTGCTCTGGTAGACTTCATGGACAAGTATGGAGAAAACATTTTCCAGATCAATAACTGCATACCAAGTACAAGGGGATGTGTTAATTCACTGAAGCAATGAAACCATATCTGGTAGAGCAAATGTAATTTGAGTTACCACCTAGTAACTTATAATAATCCACTTTATACTCCAAGATTCATCTGTCTTCTGCCCAGACCAAATAGATGAGTTTGATGGGGATGTGATGGGAATCATCACCTCTGCATCTTTCAAGTCCTTGAAGGTGGCACTAATATCAGAAATGCCTCCAGGAATGCTGGATTATTGCTTCCGGTTTACTATTTTCCTAGGTAGAAGCAGTTCTAGTGCCTTCTACTTAGTCCTCACTTCACAGATCAGGGAGCCAATGTGAGGATTCTGCCAGTTGCTGAGTATATCTATTCCAATTAAGCATTCCAGAACTGAGGAAATAATCACAGGATGTGTTTGGAGCCCACTCTGAGACAAACTTGAGCTAAAACTCCAATGATTACCTGACCTCCAATAAGCCCTAACAGTAACCATGAGTAGTGGGCTGCAGTGACATTTGGTCTCCTAGAATAACTGTCAATTCAGAGCCAATGTCCAGTAGGCCCTAAAAGGTCTGATTATGTTCTTTTCTCCAACCTAAAGTTTCACTGGCAAAAGACCATAGGTCCCTTTAGGGAAAGCTGGAAGAAAGAATAACAGTATAAATTTTTGGTAGTGTACAGGGGTCCTTCCTCAAGGGGACCTGGCCTCCCCTTCATTCAAGGAGTTCCGGGTCTGTAACCCCAAGGGGTTCTGGTTCAGGTTTAGGAATTGATTGAGGGGCCATGGTTCTCTGTTTGTATGATTCAGTTTAGACTTTTGTTCAAGTGATTCAGAACTTCTCTACATATACAGATAGAATAAGAATTTAGTAGCCTTCTTATCTATTTCACTTCTAGAAACACCATGAGGTCTACATAAGCCAGACTATTTTGATTGCTGCTTTGATTCTGCTGTCCACTATGACAACCACACCCACCTTACCTCTGGCAGTTGAGTTGTGCCACTTGGCCCCTGCCACCCAGGGATCTAATTACTCTCATTGCACTTAGATTCTCCAAATCAGTGACTGTAGTTTCCATTGTAAGATCTGGCCTACAGAGAAGAGTTATCATAGAGCTTTTCAAGGATGCTTAAGCTCCCTTCACAAATTTACTTCTCACAGTATTGGTGAAAAGCATGCCTTCTGGGTCCTCCCAATGGAGGTGGGTCGGTCTTAAACCATAAATGAACTCTAACATTCCAAGCTCTCTAAGCCTTTGAATCTTTTCTTTTACCTTAAATCAAGGCAGGTCTTCCACTGGCAAAGAAAACTCATCAAAATTTGGGGATGCAATATCCCCATTCCAACTTACAGTACCCCATTCTTTCCCAATCAATGCCCTCATTTTAACAGTAGGCACCCTGCAAGGCTGGGAGTTCAACTTGTGTTGTAATGCAGCCAGTCAAAGGATGAGATTCTGCATCTGATTTTCAGCAATCAACCTTGTGGTTACAGGAGATAAGGATCTTCTTAAGGGCACATAATGAAGCTTTCAGGTCATTTATGTGGTGCTTGAGCTGGGAATTGGAATCCCTAGTGCATCCTTTTCTTTCACCACTTTGTCCAGTGACATTAGAGGCAACCAGTTAATCTCATTATATTCATTAGATTTCAAAAATGTTAGAAAGTATCACATACATAGTCACCCAATGCCTTGCTTTTTTATGTGGTTGATTAGGAGCATCCAGTGGAAATATTTTGTATACCTCTATTGCCAGATCATGCCAGGCAAGAGAAGACAGGTGTCCCAAATTGAGGACAGTAAGGCAAAGGAAAAGAATTCTTTTTTACTCAGCCTTTTATTCTATTCAGGCCATCAACAGATTAGATGAGGCTCACTCACATTGGGGAGGGCCATCTGCTTTACTCAGTCTACCTATTCAAATGTTAATATTATCCAGAAATACCCTCACAGACACATCGGTAAATAATGTTTGACCAAATATCTAGGTACCCTTGACCAAGTCAAGTTGACACATAAAATTAACCATCATGTTTCCTAATAATGATATGTATGCTGATTTTATTGAAGATACAAGATTATTCATAATAACTCAAAGATATTGGATAATTTTAATTTTTCAGCCTGTGGTGATGGTGGAAAATTGGGGGATCTACCTATTGAACAAATTATGAAACCTTTTCCTTTGTCTTCCAGTACGGTGAGCTTCTAAGTTCCTTGTCATCCCTTAAATCTCCTTTAATAGGTTTGCATAGGCATCACTTGGGGACACTGGTAAAAATAGAGATTCCTGGCATCCATCCCTAGAGATTCTGACTTGGAAGAACTGGGACAGGTCCCAGGACTCTGTATCTTTAACAATAATTCTGATACCAACAGTTCATGTTCACACTTTGAGAAACACTGACCTGTGTCATGGTCATTAACAAAGAATGGGAAATTTATGGCTTTACAGGCAGCCTGTGAGTTAAAAGCAACATTCAATTTTTTTCTTTTATTTTGTAAGACTTGTATTAGAACAATTTTTCCCCCAAAGTATTTTGAACCCATGCTCTTTTGAAATCTTACACAATATGCTTGTCACTTGTCTGGCATTCCTGAGCCCTAAGATGAGAAGTATCTAATAGGTATTCCAATCCTTTCACCCTGTTCTTGGAAACACAATTCTCATTTTGCATCTGACCTTCTACATATCATTATGCAGCCCTTCAACCTCATTCGATGCAATTTGGCATTAGCCTGAGAGAAGCTGTCACCTCTTCTGTGTCCTAACGCAATTGTTGCAGCTCCTACATTTTTTCTCCTTAGCTTTTGTTCTTCCTCATTTCTATACTTGTCCACATATTTCATCGAGACGTAACAGAGAAAAATAACTGTTGGGATAATGAGCCTGAAAATTAATAATCTCCTTTAATAAGCTTTATTTCTTGTTGGTGCTCTTTAATGAAAATATCTCAGCTGTAGGAAGGGGAACCAATAGAAGGGCCATAAAGGGCTTTCTCATTACTTAAATTCTGGATGGAAGATGAAAATTTAATGTCATCTCCAATAACTATTGTAAGTGTGCTATCACCCATATCTTTTACCAGTAAAATATCTGTAATAATTTATTAAGATTTTGTCATTGTTCTACTTACATAGAAGATAGATAAACCACCATGGAGCAAACACACTGATTTGTAGGATTTTACTATTTAGACACCATCTTAGACAGATGATAGCTACTGTATGAAGGTGAGAAAAACAAATTTCTTGGAAATAGCAAGATGTCTATAATAGTTTAAGACTTGAGCTAGTTAGACCATAAGTAGCATTCACTTGACCTGTGTTGACAAACGTGGTAGCTACCAGCCACATGCGGCTATTTAAATTTAAATGTATTTATTATGTTAAATAAAATTTAAAAGTTAGTCTCACTAACCAATTTCAAGAACTCAGTTAACAAATTTGGCCAGTTGCTGCCATATTAGACCAAGCAATGTAGAACATTTCCATTAGAAAGTTCTACTAGATAGTAATACATCAGATTCTCTTGGCCTAGCTGAACCTGCTTGAGCAGAGAAAAATAAGTAAATATCTTCTATGTAAAATGCTGATGTTATTGTTTATTTCAATTAATCTCTTGGGTTAAAATGATCTTGCGAAAATTATATTCTAGAAACTTCCACTTAGGACTGTGTGCTGAGTGACACTAGGCCTGCCTGTGCTGAGTATGGTGCATTTCTGAAGTGTGAATCTGTGTCTTTACCAACAATTGAGCTGGTAATTGTTTTTTCCCATAAGAATCCCTAGACTTACAGGTAATGGATGAGTACTCTACAATGATTTAATGCCAGGCAAATGTACCTTACTCTGTTTTTATTTGGAGTACAAAAATTATTTTAAACTATATTTATAAATTACTCTGTGGGTGCTTTCTGCTTAAGAAAATCTGAAAAACACATGAGGAAATGATTTTCCACACTGAAAAATAATTATTTGCTTTATATTAAATAAAGGAATTTATTTTTAATTTTCTTTGTATTAAAAAAGAAACTTTTGAAATAGAAATATTCTTTGACAAAATTAAAATCCAGCCTGATAAATTTTTATTTGGGTTCTTAAATTTCTATCTCTATTCTATCAAGAATAATAATTTTATCATTATATTGTTTCCAAAGCATATGGATTCATCCTGCCCTGACAACTCCAAATAATTGCTTTCCAGGTCCTTGCCAGAGATTTCAACCTTCAGTTCTATAATTCCATCTTTGATAAACATGTCTAGTTGTGAAAAGATAATGAAGACTCTCATCAACAGTGTATAATTGGGCTCATTACTACACCTTCATAAAAATAAGAAACTCTCATTTAAAAATACAAGTATTACTTCCTATCACTATCTCAGTTCTCCCCATAATGATTCTTTATGTTTTCTAACCCAGATTCAGCTATCTGAACCAGTTACCTGGAATAAAGTATAAATGCTGGGTTGTTTTAGCAAAATCCTGCCACTTGTGACAACATGCATGAATCTTGAGGGCATTATGCTAAGCGAAATAAATCAGAGAAAGACAAATACTGCATGATTTCACTTATATGGGGTGTCTAAAAAAGTCACACTTATAAAAACAGAAAGCAGATTGATAGTTACCAGAGGTGGGGGGATGGGGGAAATGAGGAAATGTTCAAATGGTCAAAGGGTATAGAATTTCAGTTATAAGATGAATGAGTTCAGGGAATCTAATGTACAGCATAGTGACCATAGTTAAAAATACTGTATTGTATACTTGAAATTTTCCACGAGAGTGGAACTTAAATGTTCTCATCTTACTCCAAAAAACGGTAACTCTGTGAGGTGATGTACGTGTTAACTGTCCTTAATGTGATAATCATTTCACAATATATACATATAACAAATCATAACATTATATACATTAAATTTATGCGATATTGTCATTTATATCTCAATAAAGCTGGAAAGACAAAGTAAACCCTCCAGTAGGATATTAACATTAAATTAAAAAATTTAAAATTGTATTTTGCAAAGTGCGTCTCTGTCTTTTGCATATTATTCATTATTTAGTTACATTATAATACATACTTGTTGTAATAAGAAGGAAAAAGTACCTCAAAACCAATACTACATACAAACATAACTGCTAATGAGTTAAGTAATAAATAATTAGGTAATTAATATTTATTTTTTTCATGTTATGTAGACATCTTTGGTGGAAATAGTTACATAGTTAAGCACTATGAGTGATTTGAGTGATTTAGTGATATTTGGGGAAATTGAATGAAGTTTTTGTATGAACTCAGAAAACATTGTTATTTTTTCCTCTTTAAAATAATAAAATATAGGCTCCTGCTATCTGAATACTTGTTATTCTCCACATTTTTCAAGAATGCACTTGATTTAGATCATGAGGGTTGCCTGGATTATATATTTTGCCAATATAATGTGTGAAAATGGCTTCTGGTTTTAATATATATTTTCCATATTACTTGTGAGATGATGTTCTTTTTATATGTTGATTGTCATTTACATTTTTCTCATGTCTACTTCTTGTTTATTTTCTCATTTTTATATCAGAATAAGGGCCTTAAAAATCAGTCTGTGGTAGAAAAATTAATTTCCTTTGAGCCTTTTTTTTGACATAGCAAAATAATGAATATATCCGTAATCCCCAAAAGTTTACTGTGCTATGTGTAATTCCTCCCCTTTCATGGATCAGCCTTGCTCATCCTGTTGGTAGGAAAGCTTGCCATTTTACCTATTCAGCTACCATTCAGGCAGCTGAATCGCTAAAACTTTCACTCATCACTTAGTTACTACATATTCCTCGAGTTTTCCCATGTGACATATCTGTAGAGCCCCTTTTGGGAAAGATTCAGGCATTTCCGCTTATTCCAGGAAAGAAACCAAAGCTATATAGATAGACAGAGATATTGCATATATGTAAATGTCAGTGCAAAGTGGGAAACAAAAACGTACTGAAGAGAACACGATTACTTTCTGGAGTAGAGTCCTCCCAGAAAGTAAGAACAGCTCCCTCCCCTGTCTCACTTCATCCTCATGCACCTGTGTCCACTTTCACTTTCTTGGATTTTTAATGTCCCTTTCTGCAGCAGTCTTTGTGCCCTCTCTTCCTCTGCATGCAATGCTCATCCTTCCCCTCATTCACCTTGTTGGCTCCAATGCAACTTTTATATCCGAGTTCAAATGTCATTTCCTCAGAGAAGTCTTTCCGATCTTGTTTTACTCCCTGCATCATTTAACTATAATTAATAGCTCTTATAACATTGTGAGTTTTAATTTTTTTATTATTTGATTAATGCCTCTATCTTCCATCAGAATGTAAGCCCCCTAGAGTCAGAGAATATTTGTTTTTGCACCCCATTTCATCCTTAGCACACAATACGGTGTGACGAGCATATAACACATGGTGTGACAATGGTGTTGTCACGGTGTGACAACGAAGCTGATCGTTGTCTTACAATTTGCTTTGCTTTATATAACACATTTGGCATGGTTCTGTTGGTTCTATCTGTACATGCTACTCAGCCTATTTGAGAAAAACTGTAAACTTTTGTCTGTTTTTTCATCTCATTGGTCATTAGGGTTTGCTGTTTTTAGGAGAGTTATACTCATTCAATCTCATATTTTAGTAATATAACATTTTATAGATTTCTAATGACTGGTTTATAGTGGTTTCTCCTAGATATACAGTAGATATGACCTAGAATCAGTGGAACTATTTATTTATGGGCCCCTTTGGAGGAAGGAATAGAAGCTTGTCCAGGACTTGGCACCTGTGATGATTTCTTTGTCTGTGTATCTCTAAGATCTATCACAAGTATCTCTAGATGGAGCTATTTAACCTTTTCTTTTATAAACTAAAACCACAAGCCTTGAAATTAAAGAAACTTGCCTACATTGTTTCTAGGATTCTAGGCCACAGCTTGAAGATTGCTTGATGCTGGAAGTTCCTGATCATGTGTCCTGACTTCTTTCTTCTCTTTCCCTTTTTCCTTACCACCAAAGCTAGCTAGGCCTGTAAATCCCAGGTATGATCAAATAATCCTATCTTTGGTTTAATATTATTGAGAACATTTACAATAACATTTTTACTTAAATCATTATTTTTCCTGAAGAATCCAAGGTGTTGCTCTGACCAAATTGGCAAACATTGCCTTATGGAATGGTAGATTTAAAAAAATCCATACTAATGTACTAGCAAAAACAAAAACCATAAAATAGGCATTGGAAAAGAAATTATGGTTATTTTTTATTTTAATGCTGAGCAACATGGACTTCAGTGGTAGAACAAAACTTAACCTTTAAATGATAATGATAATAGCACATATATAGCAGCTCTTACGGTATTCTAAATTCTTTTTATATATTGTTTTTTAATTTTCAAAACAAGTCTATTTTTTGCATAGTTACATATGAATTATTATAAGTTAAATAGAAAACACTGTCTTCAGCCCTTGGATATACCATTTAGTGTAGGTCTTAGGTGGTATATTGAATCCTCGCTACATGTTAAATTGTATATTTGTTCTGCATAGCCAGCTCAAATGCCTCTTCTTTTGTCAAGACTTGCAATGATTTTTGAGCTTGTCTTTCTGGACAGTGAGCTCCTTGAAGGCAGAAGTCGTGTCCTGGTTATGTTTATATCACTAGTATCTAAAACTGTCTTATCCAGTACGGTAGTCACTAGCCACATATGGCTAATTAAATTTAAACTTAATTAATTAAAATGAGATAAAATTAAAAATTTAGTTTCCCAGTTACACTAGACACATTTCAAGTGCTCAATAGTCACCCCTTGTGGCCAGTAGTTATACTATCAGATCAACATTGCGTGAACATTTCCATAATCACAGAAAGTTCTATTGAAAGCACTGCCTAGAACAATGATTTGTCCATGAATTAATATATTGATTGAACTGATCAATGTTTATTTAGTGCCTTTTTTAATATTGGCATTGTCTAGACATGGGAGATAGAGTGACAAACAGCAACAAGAACAATAACCAAGGGACGTTATCTTTCGTATTGAATCCTAGCATTTTGTGAAGACAGAAATGAAGCAAACCGGAGTTAATTGTACATGTTTAACAATGGACTATTTCAGATTCAGTGTTAGAAAGGCCCATTTTGCAATGATGTGAGTATGGCTTGTTGATAAGCAGTATGTCATAGTGGAACTATTTAGCGTGCCCTTTGGTCATATTGCTAAGGGCAGGAGAGTTTCTAAGCAATGCTGGCCTCAGAAGTACAGAAAACTGTTGCCTTCTTACTGGAACCATTAAAGAGATAAGAAGTCAGCAGATTTTATAACTTTTAAAAAATTTGCACTGTTTTCTACCTCAGATGTGTAGGTATCTAAACTGTATTTCCCACTAGAAATAGGAGAGAGAAAGCATTGAACACAGCAGGAGGACTATTAGTGAAGCTGCAGTAGGAGAATATAAGCAAAATTTTTGCTGCATTCCTGTACCCACGGTCTTGGGAGCTTTATATTTCATTTGCTTTCATTGTTTTCCCCTGTCCTTTTAGAAAGCCAGGTTAACATGTGTTCCGACATCAAAGTCAGACAGGGAAAAATAAAGAAACCTCATGAAAGATTCTAAACAATTATGTGATGAAAATATACTAATTGTCTGAAAATCAGCCACTGTTCTGTTGGTAAATACAGAGGACTCACTTCTGCTGTCAGCTAACAAATAGATAATGCAGCTGTAAATTTTCTGAAAATTGATGTGATCATTAGTTTAAGTCATCCCAATTGCTTACATTGTACTCCTTGAGCAAGTGTGGAGGGGTGTTTATGTGTGATTTCTCTTTCTGGAAGAACTGCTTGTTAAATGGGCTTTCTCCATACACTGAGGGGTGAGACTATAATTGCTGACAAAAGGAGGATAGGAATAAAACAGCCTGTTAAGAGTAGGCACATACTATATGTAGGACTCTGCAAATTGAGAAAAGAATGTTTCACTTGAAATAAGTGATGCATTTTATTTTAGAAATTTCTTGATTCTAAGACACAAAGAATAATTCTGTAGTTGAGGGTAAAGTGGTTTATCGTCATTTCTTTTATTTTTAATTAATTTTATTTAATTTTCTTTTTTTATATAGCAGGTTCTTATTAGTTATCTATTTTATACATATTAGTGTATATATGTCAATCCCAATCTCCCAATTCGTCCCACCACCACCCACGCCCCCCCACCCCTGCTTTCCCCCCTTGGTGTCCATACGTTTGTTCTCTACATCTGTGTCTCTATTTCTGCCTTGCAAACCTGTTCATCTGTACCATTTTTCTAGATTCCACATATATGTGTTAATATACGATGTTTGTTTTTCTCTTTCTGACTTACTTCACTCTTATGTCTTCCAATATTTAGGGAAGGCCAGGATTTGACTTTGGGCTTTTCCACGACTAAATGTAGAACCTGTAGAAGGAAATAACAGAGAATTTCCAATGATACTAGAATTTCTTCTCTGCTTCTAGACAAGATTTTATTGATTTAAGTAGCTGAAAATGGCATTTGTTTGAAAATAATTTTTAAATGAATTAATGGCTTCCACATTTGGTGAAACAGATTGAGCTAGATTTTATTCTTTAAGCTCATGTACAGTTATAATTATTTCTAATTTTTATCCATTTACTTTAATCTTTATATTCCTTTTAGGACATTGTTTAAAGGCAACAAAAGAAACACTAATGGCAAAATACACGTTAATAGGATAAAATGATAATTTTTTCATCAGATCCATAGATTGCATCCATCTGATTTAAATTTTTGTGTCCCATCTAATAATACCTTTACTACAGCAAAAACCACTGTTAAAAAAGAAATGCTATATTTATATCTATTCTTTCATTTCTTAGCAAATAACACTTTTTACATTTTCAATGGGTTATTTGATGAGAGGGTCTTGCAAATAGTTGTCTGAAAAATTCTCTCACGTGGTTTAGTAACTGAGCATGGAAATTATAAAAAGTAATTCAGAGAGCAGGAATTTAAAATATCATATAATAAAAACAGATATTGTCTTCTTCTGATGCTAAAACCGTAACCAATGTTCAATCTATATTTAAATATGTATTTGGCCCATATAAATAACATGACAAAATACAGCAGTTTAAGATGTATTTAAATCACAAATAATTTAAATAAATGATCTTTGTATTCCCTTCAGAGAGTAAAAGTAAAAATTAGTATACATCATAAATATTATTAAAATTGTATTAAATTATTAGTATAATTTTTAATGATTTATTGATTTGAAAGTTTTTAGATCAATATTAAAACACACAAATTATTTTATCAATTTCTAGTAGGATGGGGTTTCTATATCATAATTACCTTGAAATGAATTTGTATGTCAAACAAGGTTGGGAGACTACTTAATAAACTCAGATATTTTTGTTAAGAATGTTTGTTAATAGATTTTTAATTCTTTCCCTCTCTATTTCTCTCTCTCTTTACTTTCTGCTTTTAAAAACACATTATTTAGTCTTTCAAAAATGTCTCAAGTTTCTAGGAAATTGGACGTGATGCTGAATATATTTTGAGAACATTGAAGACCAATTCCTAGAATCCAAAAGCCATTGCCATTTTGGCTTCCCTCTTTGATGGGCACTCCTAGCTCCTTCTGAAGCTGTGCCCTGATATACATCTCACTTCAAGAAATGAAAGGTTATTTTAATTCTGTTGTTTCTTTTATGGCCAAATCATGGTGGAATGGACAGTTGTTGTTGATATCGATTGACTCCATCCACACTCTTCCTATTTAAGGGAATTCCCTAGTTGTAGTTGACAGAGTCTCAGATATCTAGGGTAAAGATACATGATCTATGCTTTATCAGTTGGATGTTCCTGCTCAGGACTTAGAAGGGGCACCAAACTAAAGGAGTGGTTTAGAATTCATGCACAGTAGCAGTGGAATAACTCACTGGCAGAGCAGTGGCAATGACCTGGGTAATATCTTAAAGCAAGAGTTCCTATGGTGTGATCTAGGCTACTTGGCTTCATTTGAGTCCCACTGGATTTTTGACCCTTATCTTTGAAGCTTCCTCATAGATTGTGTAAGCTGGTCCATAGTTTTCTAATAATTATCTTTTTCCTGCTTAAGATAACTGGAGTCAGTGTCTGTTGCTTATAGTTGAAATCCTGCCTGATGCAACTTCATATTCTAGAATTCAGAAGATAATCTTACTATTTTTTTTTTCCCTGAAGAATGAAATGTGATGTTGACATCTCCTGGAGATCTTATTTCCTAAGAAGGAGACCTTCACTGTGATAAATATGGCATTTGAAGTGGTCTGTGTGAGAATGACTCCAAGAAGCCATTTTTTCCCCAGTTGCTCTTAGAGGAAAGTTAGAAGATCCTAACAAGTCAGGTGGAGGAATACGGCCTATGTGTCTGCCTCCTGGCTTCTTATCCACTGTCCTGCCTATGATGGCCACCATGTGACACAGTCTGTACCTTTCTCTCTCCTTTTAGGTTAAAGCTGTTTTATAGCAAATGGGAAAGAACTACTTCCCGTTCTCTCAAAGCTCTGATATCATAGGAGGAGGTAGAAAGGTAGTTGAGAGAGAGTGGTTTGCTGAATTTAAATCACTGAGAATGAGAAAGGAGGGGTATACTTCTAGTGATTGCAATATCAAAATAAAATGAAATATCAGTGTTTTAGTATTTATTCTGTGTTAATATGAAAGTATGGATATTAACACAGACATTTTGTTTTATAAGTGTCTAGAATTAGTACTTTAAAAAATCAGTGACATATAATATTTATTGTCTTCAAGTGTAAGAAGGCATTATTGAATTTAAAAAACAGTAATTCAAAAATAAAAATACAAGACATATAAAATTATTTATCAGCAGACAGGTTATGAACATTATTAGCAGAGGAAATTTTGAAAAAGAAAATGTTATTCCAAAAATAAAACTAGATACTACCAAACATGAAAAACAATCAATCATTAAAAAATTGGACTATATTAATGAAATAATGATTCCAGTATATTAGGATAAATTGTGTGCTATATACAGGTGAGATGCATTGTTTGATAATGGAATATATTATTTGAGTTTTTGAAAAAGTGTGACCTTAAACAACAAAGTGCATCAGTAGTATCATTATTTACCTATGGGTATGTTTTCTGATAAATTTTTCCAGCTGCTGAAGCAGCCCTGTCTGACTCTACGCTAGTAGGGCAATGGTGAAGAGAGTTACAAACTAGTGTTAGATATTTTCCTCTGACATTTTTATCTTCAAACAATTCCATCTCTTGTTTGATGATTTTAAGATCTTTTTAAACAACTTTTTTTCAGGAACTGCAAACTTTTTATTGAAATTGAGTTTTAGGTTTGTTTCAAAAGAAATATTCCCAGTTTGTACTCAACTTTATTTTTCTTTTGTTTTTATCATGTGTAGATAGAGACACTCATGCAGCCTTACCCATATCAGTTTCAGTACAGTCATGTTCATGTTCTTCTTGTTTGAAATCTTTGAACTGGAGTAAGAATTATTCTTGCAGTAGAAACTTTACACTGTGGATTGTTTTCAACCCTCCCCTCCACCCCATTGAAGCTGAGGGCAGTTATAGAAGAACACTTTTAAAAAGTGTAACTTTGTTCAATGTGAATTTTAGTGAAGCATATAACTCTCTGGATATATCTCAGGATATAAATGATTTACTCAGATATTTTTAAAAGGCTGAAATAATGGCATCACACCAAGAGAAGTACGATATTTTAGGAGATAAAAATAACATGGTATATGAGAATAACAAAAAATTGCATGACAATTACTAAGCACCACTGACTGGAATCTCATCAGACTGTAGATGGGGGAGGTGACATAGAGGGTCACAGAATCATGTCCCCATGAGAGACTTCAAAATCTACTCCTGTATTCCTAGGGCACTAGGAGGACTAACCCACAGAAGGAGTCAAACCACCAGCCCTGCTCATGCAGAAAAAATTGGGGAGGTGTTTGAAGTTGGAAAGCTCATGGTAAAAGTTAGCATTTCAAAATTACCAAAGGAAGCATAAAAGAAATAATTATAATACTACTCAGTGGACTAGCATTTATGACTAGTATATAACATTTATGACCAGGATATAGCATTTATGACTAAGGATCAGCCAGCATTTCCAGAGGCCTCATTGTTAGTCAAGTTTCACACAATATAGAAGGATATTTTTTAAGTTAGAGAAGGATTTATTGAGATGCCTTGAACCTCATACTATGGAATTATAACTATACTCTTGCCACTGTGTGTGTTGGGAGGATAAGAATAAGATATATTCTTATATATATATATAAGACCATATCTGCCATTCTGAGTTGTATTATCCCAGTTCTTATGTAGATATATTCCCAGAATCATACCTCATTCTTCTATTCTCTTCAACTATTTCAAATTATTTTTATGTCTCCAGTTATAGTTTATTCCAGTTTTTGTTCACACAATAGTGTTTGTCAACTTCCAAGACTGAGATGATGTTTATACTTCCCTTCATCATGTCAAATAACTTTTATCAATCCACAGTTCTCTACTTATTGTTTCCCTTTTTTTCCTTGGTCATTGCTTAGAAGTAACTAGAGCTGCTATTAAACCTGTATTTTAATATCCAGAGTGATCATGTACTTTGGAACTTTTGCAGTCTCTCAGGCACTTTTATACTCTCTTGTTTTTGTCATCCATTTTGGATTAAAATGTTCATCAGAAAACAAAATAGTGGCAGGAAGTGAGACCACTGTAGGGTAAAGAAATGCATTAGTGAGTGTCAGTTAAGCTGAGAAGAGCAAAATGTGATGCCAGTGGCAGAGAGCATTTGCTTGTGTTTGTTCTACTGTACTGTGTTAGTGGTCATGAGAACTATATATATGACATATATGAGCTTTATTGCTTATCTTGCAATGGATTTGCATATTTTAATATCTTTGCAACAAATAACATTCTAATAAATCAGCACTGTGTAGGGAGGTGCTCCATGAGGAACATATGCATTTATAGCATGCCAAACATGACTTGTAAATGCCACCCAATAGCGTGCTTATATGAAGTTTTAATTTCTCTTCACAAGAAATTTTTGAAACCCAGATTGAGTGGTATAGGAACATTATTTCTGTTCTGATTCTAGTCTCTCTTTTCTATTTTTCAGCCCTGTTCAATGTTTAATGTTTTTTGTTTGTTTGTTTTTGGCCTAGGCTGTTTCAAGGCAGAAATGGGCTACTTCAATAAATATTTTCTGATTATCTATTATGTGTCAGGTCATGTCCTAGGCTTTAAATACTATGGCATCTGAAAGAAGGAATAATTTCCAGATTAAGTCCATTTTGTGAAAAAAATTTCTCTGAGAGCTACTGAGGGGCATTATGCTTCCCTGGCAGCATGTTCTCCCTGACAAAGCTCAGGATTTGACTGTTTAATTCCTGTTAACAATAGTTCACCCTGCAGTGAAAGATAACAGCCTTCGTACTGCTGATACAAAGATCAAAGGGAGCAGATCTTTTTAAAGATGTTATATTTTCAACTTGGGATGGAGTGAACTGAATCCACATGGCTTTAAAAGGTCCCCTGGAATACCTAAAATCTGACAAAGAAAAGAACACTTGTTATTTCTTAGCCGTCTGTTAGGACATAAAAAAAGGCTTGCCAAATGAAAAGCAGCATATGCACACATGACACATCAAAATCGTGAGAAACCTATGCTTTGCTTGACAGGATGAGTTTCCACCGCAGTCTTGATACCTGTGTTGTTTTGTTTGTGGTTTCTCTAAGTGCCATAACAGACGGGAAATCTTCAAATAACAAAACCTCATTAAGAACATTATCAAATTTTTCAGGTAATGGTGTAACATCATGTTTTGAAATTACGCCTCTTTTTTACATACTAAGTCTTTTCTTTAGGTCTTACATTAATCTTTTGGACATTTTAACGGAACACTGTATTCATAACATTAGTACAATATCAAATGGAAACTCAGTTTCAGAGACAGGTATTGCTAAGGTATTGATATTCATTTTATGCATTCCCCCAAAATGGCTATTTTGTTTTATTCTATTTGAATTGCCTGTGAATATTCTATTTGAATATATTGCCTGTGGAGAGGGGATGTCAAGGAGAAATGTAAGATAAAATTATCTGACCAAAAATATGTGTTAGTTTGTTTTTTAGAATGAGAGAGAACTCAAACACATTTAGTTGAGGGATACTGCAGTTGTATATTTAAGTGTGTATTTTGTCTAATTTTACCATATTCCTCACTTTGGGATATTCTGTAATAAATATCATGAGGCCCTGATTGCTTTCTTTCCAAAATAATAATTGTAAATTATGTCATGCTATTTATGTCTTATCTTTTTATTCAGTTGGTGAATTATCTGCACATTGTATGCCTTTTGGTAATTTCTTTGCTCATTAATACCTCTACCACTTTTCTTTTTTGTTGATAGCATTGGCAAGAGATTTGGAAAAGGCTGTCCATGGGAATGGAAGAAAGAATCCCTTTGAAAATGGAACCAATGCAGAAGGAAGAGCAGGTGGGTGCTGTCTGTCATCAGCACTGGGCTGGGTGTGTGGTTTGATTGATTACACAGTGTGACTTTGGAGACATTCCTTGACATCTCTTTCTACACCAAAAAATCTCCATTTACTGCCTGACCCATGGAAAAACTTTAAAGATTTTAATTTCACCATTAGAAATAAGGCTAACATCTCTTGGGAACCATAACCATGACATAAATGCAGTCCAAACTATAGATTACTATTCTAGGATTCTTTCCTTAGGATAGATATTGGGGGAAAAAAAGCTTGTTTTAGGAATAAAAGAAGAAAAACAGAAGGATGCAGGTATCTTAAGGAGTAAGGAAATAATAGAGTACAAATCTGTAAGGTGAAAGGGCATAAAAAAGAGACCAGAGGTGAAGAACTATTTTCACAATCTGTTCAGGGCTAGTCCCACCCATCAGTTTAGGTGACCTAGAAAGAAAAGGACTTTCCCTAGAGTTCTGATTGTCATAAATGTTTGCAATATATTTTCAGCATAAATTCTAAGCATTTATTTGATGTGTTGATTTTTCTTGTTTGTTCATTTATCTTCCTAGTTTGAAAAAATTTAAAAATACCATCACTTTAATTAAAAAAGAAGTCCTACTACCAAGAAGTGCTTGTTTCTTCCACTATATTCTCCCCAGAACATAGTTTGTATGTATCCCAATTAGTGTTATAGAGATTAGAGGCAGGCTTGCATGATGAGTCAGAACATGAACTTTGGAATCAGATAGACTTAGTTTTGGTTACTGACTTTGTCATCTATAAGTTGTGTGGCTTTGGACATGTTCCTTAACTTATCTCTCCCTCAGTTTTCTTGTCTATAAATTGGTGATAATAGTACCATGTCATGAGGTTAAGGGGATTGAATGAGACCATATCTGCAAAGCATTTTGCACCAAGCCTGTCATATTTAAACACTCAGTAAATGAATGGGAGCCTTGTGGCTGGTAATGGTGATGGTGATCATGATGAGTTATGTGTTTTAACCCAGCAAACATAAAATCCTAAAATTAAGGGATTTTTCTTAGCTATTTTTATGTGCTTTGAATATAGCATCAAAACTGCATATAGTACACAAAACTGTATAATCTTAAATTAATTGGGGACTTTTTTAAAAAGTTGTTAAAAAAGTTACAATAATAGAGTATTAGCCAACAAATGTAGTTGGATTGAAATATATGATAACTTTAGTTGCTAATAAAGTTACCAAACAGAGGTCCTTTGGAAACCTGATTTTTTGATGAGAAAACAAATTTGAAGTTGGAACGTTAAATTTCTAAGTTGTTTGAAAATGATTCTTCCCACAAAGTAGATTAAAAATTTCTTTGTATTTTTCTTTTGTATACAGTTTGTGTCAGTAAATTTTTGCATTTTATTCTTATTTTATTCAGTAGATATTAAGGAGCACAGTAACAAAACTGAAAGAGATCTGGTAAAATTTGCACAATGAGTGGAAATTAAAGGAATTGAGAATGTTTGTTGGAAATAACAGAAGATTATGGAGAGGAAGTAATATCAATCTTCAAATATACATAGAATGTTGTTATGAGGATTTCAATCAAGATTGTTTTGGCTGCAGGTGACAGTAAATCCAACCCAAGCAAACTTAAGAAAAAAAGGAATGTTTTAGTTTATATAACTGAAAGCTGTAGGGAAGTAGTACTACCTTCATACTTGGCTGAATATTTCAGGACCCCGTCACTCTCTTTTTGCACTTCTTCTTTGTCAGCTCCATTCTCATACAGTCTCTTGCTTCCCATGGACATGATGGTGGTCAGAGTAGCTACACCTTCAAGTCTACTGAAACTATGAGTGTTTCTCATGCTCAACACTTCAAAGCAAAAGTTCTGCTCTGAATTAGGTTTCATGCTCATTCCTCAATTAATAACTATGATCATGGGAGTACTGTGAATCCATGTTTAAATCATTGGCCCAGCCCTGGAGATAGTAGCCATCAAAAACACCAGATCCAAATGTACTGAAGCTTGGCAATGGGTGGTATTTCCAGAGAAATACCCAGGTGTTGTGTTCTGAGGAAATAGAGAGAGAGGATAGCTGCTATAACCTGGAAGATGAAGTCCCGGTATTCTGTATTGCTCCACAGGACAGAACTGGAATCAATTAGAAGAAATAATTGTAAGGCAGATTTTAGTTCAGCAGAAAGAACTAAGAATTTAGAACTTACAAAGAACTAGCACATCTCAAAAGTTAGAGGGCTGCCTGTGAAGCTTGTCTTTGAGTTCCGGCTTGGTACCATCTGTGTTAGACTGGAGTAAATGATCTTTAAGATCTTTTCTTAGTCGGCACGTCATTACTAGATTTCTTCCTTCAAGTTTGGGTGAGATAAAGTGATCATATGCTAAATTCTTTTGAGGTGAAGTATGTAAAACGTTATTTCCAAGGGACTTCCTTCATGAAAACACAGGGGCCATGGAAGAAGAACCTTCCACAGAAGGCAACATGTTTCACTGAGAATTCAAACATAGACAACATAGATGCTCATATAATGTTTCTTGATATTTAAGCTTCAAAAATATTTCTCCTTATCTTTCTTTTTACAAATTACCCATTTAAGGAAGATAAAATATTAATCTGTCCAGTTTCATAAAATATTATCTATTAACTTTTTTAAAGCTCCGAATACTTATTTAAAAAGTAATATAATTTTTTTTCCACAAAAAAGAGGGAACTCACAAAGATGATATGATAAATTAAGAGTCACTGCTCTTGGTCTTTAAATAGGTTTCTGTTCATAGGGATATAAGCAGGAAATTAGGGAATGAAACCAGTAACTATTGAGCATCAATTACCTGCCAGGTCTGGGCATATACCCAGAGAAAACCGTAATTCAAAAAGACACATGCACCCGAATGTTCATTGCAGCACTATTTACAATAGCCAGGTCATGGAAGCAACCTAAATGCCCATCAACAGACGAATGGATAAAGAAGTTGTGGTACATATATACAATGGAATATTACTCAGCCATAAAAAGGAACGAAATTGAGTCATTTGTTGAGACGTGGATGGATCTAGAGAGTGTCATACAGAGTGAAGTAAGTCAGAAAGAGAAAAACAAATATCGTATATTAATGCATGTATGTGGAACCTAGAAAAATGGTACAGATGAGCCAGTTTGAAGGGCAGAAGTTGAGACACAGATGTAGAGAATGGACATATGGACACCAAGGGGGGAAAACTGCGGTGAGGTTGGGATGGTGGTGTGCTGAATTGGGCGATTGGGATTGACATGTATACACTGATGTGTATAAAATTGATGCCTAATAAGAACCTGCAGTATAAAAAAACAAACAAAACAACTAATACTAAACTTTCATTGGGTTATTTGTATGGAAATATGTTAATATAAATGTTTCAGACATTACATGAAATTTCTAAAAATCTTATATGTTCTGGTATAATGTTATAAGTAATAATCCTAGTTATTACTTTAAAATGTATATCTCAGAAATAACTAATTTTCTTGTCAACTGCATTATTATGAACTTTCATCAAATCTTTAACAGTGGTCATTTTTAAGTCTTTTGTCATTTACAGACAGTTCTGGGTGTACTCTGATGATTTTGCAAATATGTTCCTATAAAAGGGTTTCATCTTCAAGAAATTCATGGAAAAGACTCTGACAAGTACAGGTTTCTGGTAACTGATTGTACTGCTGAACTGAATGAATAAGCATTTTCAGAACTCTAATGAAAAACTGATGAACTCATAAAAGTGCTAACAAAATATCAAGATGAAAAAAAAAAATTAATTGCATGGGACTGAGTGAACTGATGAGGATGAGTATAATTTTTGTGACTTTCTGTCTGAATTTAAAAAAAAAAAAAATCCCACAAGGACTCAGAGGCAAAGAATATACAAATCAATTTTCACTGCAAAGTAAAGGAGCTGTTACAGTGGAGGATTACTGGACTGAATGTCAATATTATGACATAGTATGAGTGTGTTTCATGTTTGGTAATTGCAATCATTGTTGCTTTTGTTGTGGTCATCCATGTACAATGCTTGGTGTCAGTCTATTTATCTCTTATAAAAATAAAATACAGTGTGTGTGTGTGAAAAAAAAAAAAACAGGAAAAAAAAATAATAAAAATTTAAACTTCAATAATAGTTTAAAAAGAGGGAAGCATGGAGAAGACAGATGAGTTGATTTATCCAATCGTGTTTGTGCTGGAAATAGATTTTCTTTTTTTAAAAATCTCAAAAAAAAAAAAAAAAATTACCTGCCAGGTGCTTTATACAATTTATCTCATTAACCCTCACAGTATAATAAGCTCCATTAACATGTGAAGAACTCAATGTTTAAAAAAAATTAATGTACTTCACCTCATTTATTTAACAAAAGCTAAGAACTTGCCCAAGGTCATATTTCTCTTCAGCTGGCAGAGCCTAGATTCAAATCTGTATCTATCCATTTATAAACTCATTCTCACCATGCGGCCTGTCTGAAAAAGAGATGAAAAATACGATCCTGTTTTCTATCAATTCCTGAGAGTATTAGGAAGTTCATTCCTATTTCCTTGATATTTCTGTTGCTGTTCAACTGTAGTTGCATAAATTGGAGTGATAGGACTACAGGGAAATTAGTAAGTGCAGACTACTAAGGCAAAAGAAGAAATCAGAATTGAATCCATAATTCAGTAAAAGATACAGAAAAGTTGGTAGTGCATTATACAGTTTTGGAAGATAATGGCAATTGTTTCTATAGGATTCAGTATCCCAAATTATTACCTTATATCTCCTCTACTCTTTATTGAGTTGGAATAGTGATATTCCCTCTTTCTCTGAACTTTTAAAATTGAACCCATTTAAACTTGAAATGTGGATTCAAAACTATTTTTCTTTATGAAGGGAGAAGTAGCTTGTTTTGAATTTCAACCTTGTGAATTTGCTGCATTAATTTCTAGCCAAAGATTTTATAACAATTAAAAAGGAAAGTACATTGTTGAAAAGCTTTTACTACTTAACATATTGAAGAATTAATTGTAATATGATTTCCATAGAAAGGTTAATTGGCTTTCCCACAAACAATAAGATGTGAATTAGAAAAGAGAAAAGACTATTAGCACTCAAGATGGGCTGTAAAAGCTTCAGTTTTAAAAAATAAGAGCTGACACATGCAAAGTTGTGATTTCATAAAAATAAATTATTTTCTCCTGTATGAATACCTTGATGTATAGCTATGTTAGAGAAAGGCTTTTGAGAATTTTGAGGAAACTAGGCAAGAAAAAGGAACCATCCCAATAAATGGGAAGGACAGTGAGATAGGGATCTTGGAGAGTCATCTGCTTGGCAGATGTGTGCTTTGGAGTCTGTTAGATGGATGTTTATTTAACATTTATATCTGATGCTCAGCAAATGAATTGTTGCTGCAATGGAAATCTTACAGAGTATTTAAAAGAGTTTACAGCTTGCTGTGGGAAGTTAAAATTTCTTACGAGATTTTGGCTGAAGTTTTAAGAACAACCAACAATTCTTCCCTGGTTTTAGGTCTGACAATGGACAATAAAGAGTAATAACACATTTCTTAGTTTTACTTTGGTTGGGTCAGTTATTTAATACCAGAAAGGCACACATATCTTCTGAGAAATCGCAGAGTATGGCCTGTGTAAAGATGAACTATAGTAAAAGGGCTAAGTGGTACTGCAGAGGAGAATAGCAAGAGAATAGAATCTGTATGTAATTTGTGCTCTTTGCAACTTCAAGACTGTAACCTTGGGCAGTTTACTTCACTTCCTCATCTGTAAACTGGAGTTAAAGAGAAACTATATTGTGGGGTTGGTGTAAGAATCAAAAGATATATATGAGTGCCCAGTAGATAGTAGAGATGCAGTAAATTTTTACTCCAAGTTGATTGAAGTAACTGAGAGAATTAGAAGGATCCAGGGAATCAGTGGAGAGAACACATGGCAAGAAACTTTTAATATTTATGATTGATCATTATTTTGTCAATATTGAAGTAATTATTACATACAAAACAGCATAAGCTCAAGTGGTGGAAGACCTGAGTTCTAGTAACAATAGCTTCTAACTAGCTGTGTAGATATTAGTCTAGATTTGATTTAAGATACTTTCTAGATCTTACTTTTAATTTTTAAATTATTTCTAAATGACCTTTTAAAATATGAATTTTATAAACAATGTATATTTCATCCACTCACATTTATTACAAAGCATTTGATGAGTACCTAATTCTGCACAAGGCATTGCTTTAAGCCAACTTTCTGACTTGGGTGACTGATGACACAGAGTAGGATAGGGGATACAGTCAACCCTCTGTATCCGCAGATTCTGCAACCATGGATTCAACCAGCCTTGGATCAAAATATTTGAAAGAAAATTCCAGAAAGTTCCAAAAAACAAAACTTGAATTTGCTATGCCCTGGAAACTATTTACATAGTATTTTCATTATATTTACAACTATTTACATAGCATTTACATGCTATTAGGTATTATATGTAATCTAGAAATGATGTAAAGTATACAGGAGGATGTGAGTAGATTATATGCAAACACTACAGCATTTTATATAAGGGACTTGAGCATCTGCAGATTTTGGTATCCATGCAGGTCCTGGAACAAATACCCTATTGATACCAAGGGATGACTGTATAGGAGAAGATAAGTTTAGCTTTGAAAATATTATACTCATGGAATTTACAAGCAGAGTTTATCAGAGAAAATTAGATTCAGCTGCTGAAGAGAGAGGTCTGTGCTGAAGAAAAATGCTTTGAGATTTGAAGCCATGAAGCTAGTTGAGCTTTTAGGGTACTCCAACATTTAAAAAATGGGTAAAAGAAAATGTGCTCCCAAGGAATTCCAAGAAAGACCTCATGAGGAGGTGGGGAAGTTCAGGAAAGATTTAGGTCATGGAAGCCATGATAGGAGAGTTTCTGAAAGAGATAATGGGCAAATGATGGTGAGGAATAATGTAAAAAATGAATTAAACAATTTGGGAGTATTTTGATATCCCTAGGAAGGGCAGTCAGTGGAGAAGTCAGAATGGAAAAAAATATTGAAGCAAATTGAAGAATGAACAGCTTATTTTTAAAAGTCCAGCCAGAGTAAAATGTTGCCTCAGAAAGTTTGGTTGTGAAGGCAGGAAGAGATTGTGCAATATTCTGATGGGGAGCATTGGATAGAAGGTAAAGAGGATCACAGACATTGAGATTAGATTCCAGATTTAGTATGCATTGTTTTCCTGGTTCTTTACTATATCCCTTTAAGAAGGAAATATCCAAACTTTTATTTTACTTTAATGTCTGTGGTTAATGCTCTTCAATCTACTCAACCAACACTTATCTAGTAACACCTCAAGTGTTTCTGCAAGTGCTCTGTGGTGCTTTTGCATTTCACAATGAATTAGGAAGACTTATGGTCAACCAATGATGTAAATAGGTTTGAAATGTGTGACTTGAATAAGGTAGTGTGTCTTCATAGAATCTACTCTAGGCACATGTTCTTTTTCTGTACAAGAGCAACAAAGCAACTTCCTTGTATGGGAATTTGACCAGGTTCATTTAAAGTTATTATAGTACAGCCTAAGAATTTGGAAGGTTTCCTACACTGAACTCTGACCTAGGTCACATTTATTTATTAATACATATTAGGCCTTTTCTGGCCTTTTCCTCTGGAATGATTGCAGAAGAGAATGAGCTGTAACATTTCCCTGTGAGTTCATCTTTAACCTGATGTGTTGATTTTCAACTCAGAAGAACCAGTGGTTTCAGTGCATTACAGTCCTAATAGTTTTTGAAAACAGGGTGATGAGCACAGTAAGTGAAGTCTGTGGCCTTCTGATCTAGGTGGTCAACCCAGTAGGAAGGATGCAAATACAAACCTTGTGCTGAGATTCCAGCTCACTTGACTTGCCAGGAGTTTTCTCCAGTCTGTTCCCAGGACAACACTGCACCTGCTTCTGGCTTGTGGATATTTGTTTTTCCTGTTGGCAAAAGTATCACTGCTCTTGAATAGGCACAGTTCCTGTCTCCCAGTACTTGCCTCACATCCATTTGTCTTTCTGGAATCTTACATCCCACATTTGGAAGGGCAAATCCACTTCGATATGTCTCCCAGTCCTCACACTGTGAAGCAGTTTCGTTACTCTCCAAGTTTTGAGACATCTAGATAAGAAGGCAACTCTCATTGGATACCTTTCAAAAGAGAGAATCTGTTCACTTTGGAATTTTCAACAACCCTTATCTTTATAAGGAAGAAACTCAAATATAAAAGAACTATAATTCATACTCAGTTTATCACAGTCAACAAATTGCTGAAGCTGACTCAAAAGGTACCAGTTAAGAGGCCTATGTGAAGGCTGTGAAAATAATATGCATCTAGTTAAATGCTGTGTCCTTTTGAAATTTGAATTATAACTCAGCAAAGGCGGACTTGGAGAAGCTTAGCATATACAATTGCAGCCAAATCTGACAGGATTAGAAAAACTGATAGATTTACTTTGCTCTAACCAATTCAATTTGGTCAGTGAATTTCTTATTTTAACTCATGTGTTAATACTCAATCTTTACTGTACATGAAGCACTGTGAAGGGCTACAGAATAATGGAGGTATTGCCCTCTGTTGTTTAAAAAGAATGATCTATTTTTTTAGACTCTCACATAATATTGAAGGGATCTGCAAGAACGTAAAGAAAAAGAATAACTGTGAGTAAGGAGAGGTAATCATGTTATTTTGGGGTGGTCAAAATATACATTATTAAGGGATGGCTGTCTTAGCATTGGCAAAGCTGAGATAAATTCTTAGATATTCTCAGAAACCCTTGTTCCATGTAGTCTATAAGGATGTAACAGAAATGAAGATGGAGCTCTCTGAGATGGGCAGTGGGTATCATAGTGAGAGGAAGGAATGGGTGCCTTCATTCCATTTTTTTCAAAAGTTGCTAGTTATTACACTTTCGAGCATAGGTTGAAGGTAGCAAGACAGTTGGAAATATGAAAGTGTAGTGTAAATCTATTATTTTCTCATTACCTATTATTTCCTCATTATTTGCTCAAGTTCAGTTACAGTTATAATGTTTACCTTGGGAGTTTGTCACTGTTTTGCTTTGAAAAATGAATTAAGTTTACAAATTGGTTTTGGCATGAAATAAATGCAATTTTAGAATTAAGAATGATCTATTCCAGCTCTCAGTTTTATTGATGATGAAATTGAGGTCCAGAGAGACTGAGTGACTGGTCCAGGGATACACAAAAATCTGTTGGCTGAGAAAGTAACAAATTGGTATTCTGACTCCATCTAGCATTCTTTCCACTGCTTCATATCACCACACATCCGAAATAATTTATGTGTGTGTGTGTGTGTGATGTGCCACAAAGGTGCACATAATGTTGTATATGGCCCTTGACACTAGTGCAGGAGACATCCTGCTGTCAAGATAGCTTCTGCTTAAAGTGCTAACCTAAATAGTATTGGGGAGCTATAAACTAACATGAAACCATACTTGAAAATGTGAGCGAGTACGTACTATTTTTCTGCCTATAGATTTTTCACTAAACTTTTCTGTATATAAATACAGATTTACTTTAAGGAAAAAATAGTCATGCCTTTTAGCCTTTATATCTACAGTTTTCTTCGTTATTTTTCTTCTATTGTTCCCTCCCTCCCTCCCTTTTTTTCTTTTTTCTATTGGTGGTCATGATGATTTCTCAAGCCCATACAAGCCATTGCACCACAAAACATAACGTTATATTCATAGTGAGTTTGAGGACATAGTGTGGAGGGGGAAACATACAATAACATCTCCTGTTGTACCAAACACTTAATTTTACAGAGTATTTTCTCACATATTACCTCACATAATCTGCACAGTACTTTGTATCCTTTAATCCCATTTTTAAATTTTAATTCCATTTTATATTTATAGAAATTGAGTATCAAAGAGGGAGAGCAACTTGCCTAAGTCTAACCTGGTATCTAGCAGCAGAACTGGTGGCCGGCGTATATTTGTTGCTTTTGTTGGTGCTCATACAGCCTCATGCTCTGCAGAGTCCCCATAATGAGGATTTCATGCCTGGCAGCAGCCATTGCACTGACTTCTGGCAATTTAGTGAGGCACAAGGCGAGTGTGTCTATCCCCCTCCTCCTTTTCTGGCTACATGGTGAACTTGAGATGTGTATTCTTAAAGTCCCCTCCTTCCATCAGGTTTCTTGAGTTCCTAGGGGGCCCTCAGTGGGTCTGATACAGGCTGCACCCCAACTACACTTTGATAGTGCTTCTTTCTTCATCTTTTCTAGAACATTTCCTATCCCCTCACCCCCAATTTCCTCATTTTCCAAGGGCAGTTGGGTCAAGGTATTAATGACTATTTTAATTATCTCAAATAACATATTTGTATTCTTAAAATGGTCCTTTTTTTAAAGAATGAGGACTATATCATGATGTGAATTTCCTGCATCAAATAACAGGGGAGCAATTTGGAGTGAGCATCAGCCTCTCCTGTCCATTGTTAGAGGTTTTCCTAGCTATCTGCCTCAAGAGGCAAAAACAGAGGCAGTATCATTCATTTTGGGGAAGGCTACCAGGGTCATCTCTTCTTTTATTCTGATAATTCCTAGAAATGATATTGTGAAATACATAGCCCTAACTTTAGTGTTCCCATAAATCATGGCTGTGGAAAAAAAAGTGGAGTCTCTCTTCCCCTTACAGATAATGGTTAAGACAAAATATTTTATCTCTATTTTAGCTAAAATTGTGGCGTTATGAAATTTCTTTATTGTGTGGAGATGAAAGAGAAAGGTAAGATCATTCAGTATATGTCTATATTTGTAGGGAGTGGGAAGGTGTGGTTGGCAGAATAATGACCCCCAAAGATGCCCATGCCTTAATCTTCAGAACCTGTGAATATGTTACTTTACATGCCAGATGTGGTTAAGATTAAAGACAGTGAGAAGGAGAGATCATCTTAGATTATTTGGTTGGTCCCAGTGTAATCACACAAGTTCTTAAACGCAGAGAATCTTTCTTGGCTGCATTAAACAAAAGAGATAGCAGCATGAGAATGACTCAGCCTGAAGTTACTGGCTTTAAAGATGGAGGAAGGGGTCAGGTACCAAGGAATGTCAGTAGCCTCTAGAAGGTGGAAAAGGCAAGGAAAAAATTCTCCCCTAGAACCCCTAGAAATTAATACAGCACAGTTGATACCTTGATTTTAAGCACAGTGATACCTATGTTGAGATTTGAACTGCAGAACTGTAAAAGAAGGATATTGGAAAAAAGTAACTGACATGTTAAGTGAATACAATCCAGTGAGGTTAATTTAAGAAGTTAACATTTTTATAATGCCTATTATGCACCAGACACTTTTCTAAGAATAAAACTTTCAAGAACCGAATGTCTCCTTTTTCTTAACCTAATTTTGCAAAAGAAAAACTTTGTTAATTTGTTCAAGGTCATACAGCTGGTGTGTAGTAGAGCTAGGATTTGAACCCAGACCATATGGCCTCAGAGTCTTAGTTTTAGAATCAAGTTACAGTGTTCATGCTCTTAACGACTACACCAAAATTTATCACTGCTCTTATTTTGGCAAAAGCAAAGTGCCAAGAAATTTGGTTTCTTTCCCAGATTCACAGAGCCAGTGGAAAACCTATGACCACTCCATTTTGTCAGAAATGCCTTTTTCTTCCTTCCTCTCTTCCTCCTTCCCTCCTATCTCTTTCTTCCTTTTTTCTTCTTTATTCTTTCTTCCTTCCTTTTTTCTCTCTTTCTTTTGAAAAAAACAGTACAGTTTGGCATACGTATAATTCTTCATTAACTTTTTTATCTCGGTGTTGGAGAAGGGGAAACATTTCTGCTGAAACTGTATTCCTAGCTCATTAGAAGTCTATGATCAAATAGTTTGTTGGAATTTTAGCCATATTGCATTTTCTATTAACCCATCTTTTTTCCTTAAATAAAATATAAATGGTTTTAAATTATGCAAATATTTCATGCTTCTTTGTAAACTATTTTTGAAATACAAGATATAGAATGAAAACTATCACCTCACATTTACCACCCAGAGACAACCATTTTCAGTGTTTCTTTTCTGTGTCCCTCTTTCTCTGGGCATACTTTTACATGGTTGAAATCCAAGTATATCTTTCAATGGCAGTGTAGTATTTCATCTTAAGTAATATATAGGCATACCTTGGAAATATTGCAGATTTAGTTCCAAACCACCACAATAAAGAAAATATTACAATAAAGCAAGTTACATGAAATTTTTGGGTTCCCAATGCACATAAAACTTATGTTTACACTATACTGTAGGCTATTAAGTACAGAAGGGCATTATGTATTAAAAATAATGTACATTTCTTAATTTAAAAATATTTTATTGCTTAAAAATCATAATCATCACCTGAGCCTTCAGTGAATTGTAATCTTTTTGCTGGTGGAAGGTCTTGCCTCGATGTTAATGTCTGCTGACTGACCAGGACAGTTGTTGAAGATTGGGGTAGCTGTGGCAATTTCTTAAAATAAGACAACAGTGAAGTTTTCCACATTGATACACTCTTCCTGTCATGAACAGTTTCTCTGTAGCATGCAATGCCATTTGATAGCATTTTACCCACAGTAGAACTTCTTTCAAAATTTGAGTTAATTTTCTCAAAACCTGCTGCTGTTTTATCAACTAAGTTTATGTAATATTCTAAGTCCTTTGTTGTCTTTTCAACACTCTTCACAGCATCTTCACCAGGAGTAGGTTCCATCTCAAAAAACCACTTTCGTTGCTCATCCATAAGAAACACCTCCTCATCCATTAAAGTTTTATCATGAGATTGTAGCAACACAGTCACATGTTCAGGATCCACTTCTAATTCTAGTTCTCTTGCTATTTCTACCTCTGCAGTGACTTCCTCCACTGAAGTCTTGAACCTCTCAAAGTCATCCATGAGGGTTGGAATCAACTTCTTTGAAACTCCTGTTAAATATGGATATTTTGACCTCTTTACATAATCATAAATGTTCTTAATGACATCTAGAACGGTGAATCCTTTCTAGAAGGTTTCATTTGACTTTGCCCAGATCCATTAGTGGAATCACTACCTACGGCAGCTATAGTCTTATGAAATGGATTTCTTAAATAACATTTAAGAGTCAAAATTACTCCTTGATCCATGAGCTGCAGAATGGGTGTTGTGTTAACAGTAATAAAAACAACATTAATCTCACTGTAATCTCCATCAAAGCTTTTTGGGTGACCACAAACATTGACAGTGAGCAGTAATATTTTGAAAAGAATCTTCTTTTTGAGCAGGAGGTCTCAACAGTAGGCTTAAAATGTTCAGTAAACCATGTTGTCAGCAGATGTGCAATCATTCAGGCTTTGTTGTTCCATTTATAGAGCACAATAGATGTTCCATTTATAGGCAGAGTAGATTTAAATAATTCTTAAGGACCTCAAGATTTTTCAGAACAGTCACGAGCACTGGCTTCTATTTATAATCACCAGCTACATTAGTCCCTAATAAGAAAGTCAGCCTGTCCTTTGAAGCCAGGCATTAACTTCTCCTCTCTAGCTATGCAAGTCCTAGATGGCAACTTCTTCCAATAGAAGGCTGTTTTGTCTCCATTGAAAATCTGTTGTTTAGTGTAGCTCCCTTTATTAAGTTATCTTGGAGTTTCTGGATAACTTGCTGCAGCTTCTACATCACCACTTGCTGCTTCACCTGACACTTTTATATTATGGAGACAGCTTCTATCCTTAACCCTCATTAACCAATATCCGCTAGTTTCAAACTTTTCTTCCACAGCTTCCTCACCTCTCTCAGCCTTCATAGAAGTGACGAGACTTAGAGCATTTCTCTGGATTAGACTTTGGTTAAAGGGAATGTTGTAGCTGGTTAGAATTCTACCCAGACAGCTAAAACTTTCTCTATATCCCCCATTAGGCTATTTTGCTTTCTTACCATTTGTGTGTTCACTGGAGTAGCAATTTTAATTTCCTTCAAGAACTTTTACTTTGCATTCACAACTTGGCTAACTGTTTGGTGCAAGAGGCCGAGCTGTCAGCCTATCTTGGCTTTTGATATACCTTCCTCATTAAGTTTAATCATTTCTAGATTTTGATTTAAAGTGAGAGATGTGTGACTCTTTCTTTCATTTGAACACTTAGGGGCCATTGTAGGGTTATTAACTGGCCTAATTTCAGGGGCATAGGGAGGGATTAGGGAGATCTGAAGAGAGGGAGAGAGACAGGGTAATATCTGGTCGGTGGAACAGTCAGAACACACATAACATTTATTAATTATGCTTGCTGTCTTATATGGGTGCTGTTTGTGGTGCCCTAAGAAAATTAAAGTAGTAACATCAAAGATCACTGAGCACAGATCGTCATAACAAATACAATGATAATGAAAAAATTTGAAATATTGCAAGAATTAGTAAGATGTGATAGATACTAGGTGAGCAAATGCTATTGGAAAAATGGCACCTATGAATTTGCGTAATGCAGGGTTACCATAAAGCTTTACTTTGTAAAAAAAAAAAAAAAAAAAAAGCAACATCTATGAAGCATATGAAGAGAAGCCCAATAAAACAAGGTATGCCTGTAATTACTTAACCATTCTCCTATTACCAAAAAGTAAGAATGTTGCTAATATTTTTTTCTAATGAATAAGCTATAGTATATACATTTATGCATATTTTTCTTTTTCTATTCCACATTTATTCTCAGACTAGAGCTGCAGAAGTTGAATTATTAGATTAATAAATAAGGATATTTTGCCACATTGCTTTCCAGATAGGTTATATAAATTTATGTTTACAGACTTTTCATACTAACCTTCTCAGTGTGAAACTAAACAAAACAAAGTAATTTTCCCCCACTTATTTCATAGACAACAACATCCCTCACTTAAGATGCAATCATAAAGTGGCATTACTTATGGACTTTAACTGAACCAGAAGCCAAGTTGATGTATTTCATGAAGAAACTGAATATGGGAGAAAAATAATGCAAACTTGGATGTTGCTAATGAGGACAAATAAAGAAATGGTCAGTTTACCAAGATCTTGAAATACAACAAAATAGACTGAGAATTAAATAATTCACGTCTAGAGAGTTATTTTCTTTTATATTTATTTTAGTTGCCTTTTTGTTTGCTTGTATTTGTTGCCTCTTAATTATTATTACTTACTGAAGCAAGAATATAGGATTATCATTATAATAAAAGGTCTGTATGTTAACTCTGTGGATCTGGTTTTAATCTTGGACTCTTGCTTTAGGCAGACTTTCTGTTTTGCTGTGTTGTGTTTTGCTTTGTTTTGGCAGACCCTAACACAGCATTGTATATATCCTGGAGATGTTAGACTAACGGTTGGCAGTATAGGCTCTGGGGACAGATATGTGTTAAAAATTACAGCTATTACATTTACCAACGTGTATCTTTAGGCAAGGTATCTAACTCTTTAAAGTTTCTGTTTCCTTATCTATGAAACTGAGATAATAATAGAATCTGTATTTTATGGTTGAGGGAAAATTAAATGAAGCATTGCAAACTCTTAGTGACAGTGCCTAGTAAAAGATCAGCAAATAATAGTTGTTACTATCATCATTCCCATTATCCCTGTCATTATAATCTTTTTACCCCTCTGATTGTTTGTAATATGAGTTATTTCTGCTCCAAGTATAAAGCTCTGAAACTCTATCCCTCACTTCCTTATCTTTCTTTTTTTTATTATAAATCAGAATATTTATTTTTTTAATAGATCTTTATTGGAGTATAATTGCTTCACAGTACTGTTAGTTTCCGTTGTACAACAAAGTGAATCAGCCATATGCATACATATATATCCCCATATCCCCTCCCTCTTGAGCTTCCCTCCCACCCTCCCTATCCCACCCCTCTAGGTGGTCACAAAGCAGCGAGCTGATCTCCCAGTGCTATGCAGCTGCTTCCCACTAGCTGTTTTACTTTCAATAGTGTATATATGTCGATGCTACCCTCACTTGCCCCAGCTTCCCCCTGCCCCCTCCCTTGTACTCAAGTCCATTCTCTATGTCTACGTCTTTATTCCTGCCCTGCTACTGTAGGTTCATCAGTAACATTTTTTTTTGAATTTTTGAATTTTATTTTATTTATTTTTTATACAGCAGGTTCTTATTAGTCATCAATTTTATACACATCAGTGTATACATATCAACCCCAATTGCCCAATTCATCACACAACCATCCCCACCCCCCCGCAGCTTTCCCCCCTTGGTATCCATATGTCTGTTCTCTACATCTGTGTCTCAACTTCTGCCCTGCAAACTGGTTCATCTGTACCACTTTTCTAGGTTCCACATACATGCGTTAATATACGATATTTGTTTTTCTCTTTCTGACTTACTTCACTCTGTATGACAGCCTCTAGATCCATCCACGTCTCAACAAATGACTCAATTTTGTTCCTTTTATGGCTGAGTAATATTCCATTGTATATATGTACCACTTCTTTATCCATTCGTCTGTCGATGGGCATTTAGGTTGCTTCCATGACCTGGATATTGTAAATAGTGCTGCAATGAACATTGGGGTTCATGTGTCTTTTTGAATTACAGTTTTCTCAGGGTATATGCCCAGTAGTGAGATTGCTGGATCATATGGTAATTCTATTTTTAGTTTTTTAAGGAACCTCCATACTGTTCTCCATAGTGGCTGTATCAATTTACATTCCCATCAACAGTGCAAGAGGGTTCCCTTTTCTCCATACCCTCTCCAGCATTTGTTGTTTGTAGATTTTCTGATGATGCCCATTTTAACTGGTGTGAGGTGATAACCCATTGTAGTTTTGATTTGCATTTCTCTAATACTTAATGACATTGAGCAGCTTTTCATGTGCTTCTTGGCCATTTGTATGTCTTCTTTGGAGAAATATCTATTTACGTCTTCTGCCCATTTTTGGATTGGGTTATTTGTTTCTTTAATATTGAGCTGCATGAGCTGTTTATATGATTTGGAGATTAATCTTTGTCAGTTGATTCGTTTGCAAATATTTTCTCCCATTCTGAGGGTTGTCTTTTCGTCTTGTTTATAGTTTCCTTTGCTTTGCAAAAGCTTTTAAGTTTCATTAGGTCCCATTTGTTTATTTTTGTTTTTATGTCCATTACTCTAGGAGGTGGATCAAAAATGATCTTGCTGTGATTTATGTCATACAGTGTTCTGCCTATGTTTTCCTCTCAGAGTTTTATAGTGTCCGGTCTTACATTTAGGTCTCGAATCCATTTTGAGTTTATTTTTGTGTATGGTGTTAGGGAGTGTTCTAATTTCATTCTTTTACATGTAGCTATCCAGTTTTCTCAGCACCACTTACTGAAGACACTGTCTTTTCTCCATTGTATATCCTTGCCTCCATTTTCATAGATTAGTTGACCATACGTGCGTGTGTTTATCTCTGGGTTTTCTATCTTGTTCCATTGATCTATGTTTCTGTTTTTGTGCCAGTACCATATTGTCTTGATGACTGTAGCTTTGTAGTATAGTCTGAAGTCAGGGAGTCTGATTCTTCCAGCTCCGTTTTTTTCCCTCAAGACTGCTTTGGCTATTCGGGGTCTTTTGTGTCTCCATACAAATTTTAAGATTCTTTGTTCTAGTTCCGTAAAAAATGCCATTGGTAATTTGATAGGGATTGCACTGAATCTGTAGATTGCTATGGGTAGTATAGTCATTTTCACAATATTGATTCTTCCAATCCAAGAACATGGTATATCTCTCCATCTGTTAATATCATCTTTAATTTCTTTCATCAGTGTCTTATAGTTTTCTGCATACAGGTCTTTTGTCTCCCTAGGTCGGTTTATTCCTAGGTTTTTTATTCTTTTTGTTGCAATGGTAAATGGGAGTGTTTCCTTAATTGCTCTTTCAGATTTTTCATCATTAGCGTATAGGAATGCAAGACATTTCTGTGCATTAATTTTGTATCCTGTAACTTTACCAAATTCATTGATTAGCTCTAGTAGTTTTCTGGTGGCATCTTTAGGATTCTCTATGTATAGTATCATGTCATCTGCAAACAGTGACAGTTTTACTTCTTCTTTTCCAATTGTATTCTTTTATTTCTTTTTCTTCTCTGATTGCTGTGGCTAGGACTTCCAAAACTATGTTGAATAATAGTGGTGAGAGTGGACATCCTTGTCTTGTTCCTGCTCTAGGAGGAAATGCTTTCAGTTTTTCACCATTGAGAATGATGTTTGCTGTGGTTTTGTTGTATATGGCCTTTATTATGTTGAGGTAAGTTCCCTCTATGCCCACTTTCTGGAGAGTGTTTATCATAAATGGGTGCTGAATTTTGTCAAAAGCTTTTTCTGCATCTATTGAGATGATCATATGGTTTTTATTCTTCAATTTGTTAATATGGTGTATCACATTGATTGATTTGCATATATTGAAGAATCCTTGCATCCCTGGGATAAATCCCACTTGATCATGGTGTATGATGCTTTAATGTGTTGTTGGACTCTGTTTGCTAGGATTTTGTTGAGGATTTTTGCATCTATATTCATCAGTGATATTGGTCTGTAATTTTCTTTTTTTGTAGTATCTTTGTCTGGTTTTGGTATCAGGGTAATGGTGGCCTCATAGAATGAGCTTGGGAGTGTTCCTTCCTCCACAATTTTTTGAAAGAGTTTGAGAAGGATGGGTGTTAACTCTTCTCTAAATGTTTGATAGAATTTGCCTGTGAAGCCTTCTGGTCCTGGACTTTTGTTTGTTGGAAGATTTTTAATCACAGTTTCAATTTCATTACTTGTGATTTGTCTGTTCATATTTTCTGTTTCTTCCTGGTTCAGTCTTGGAAGGTTATACCTTTCTAAGAATTTGTCCATTTCTTCCAGGTTGTCCATTTTATTGGCATACAGTTGCTTGTAGTAGTCTCTTAGGATGCTTTGTATTTCTGCGGTGTCTGTTGTAACTTCTCCTTTTTCATTTCTAATTTTATTGATTTGAGTCCTCTCCCTCTTTTTCTTGATGAGTCTGGCTAATGGTTTATCAATTTTGTTTATCTTCTCAAAGAACCAGCTTTTAGTTTTATTGATCTTTGCTATTGTTTTCTTTGTTTCTATTTCATTTATTTCTGCTCTGATCCTTATGATTTCTTTCCTTCTGCTAACTTTGGGTTTTGTTTGTTCTTCTTTCTCTAGTTCCTTTAGGTGTAAGGTTAGATTGTTTATTTGAGATTTTTCTTGTTTCTTGAGGTAGGCTTGTATAGCTATAAACTTTCCTCTTAGAACTGCTTTTGCTGCATCCCATAGGTTTTGGATCGTCGTGTTTTCATTGTCATTTTTCTCTAGGTATTTTTTGATTTCCTCTTTGATTTCTTCAGTGATATCTTGGTTATTTAGTAACGTATTATTTAGCCTCCATGTGTTTGTGTTTTCTACATTTTTTTCCCTGTAATTGATTTCTAATCTCATAGCATTGTGGTCAGAAAAGATGCTTGATATGATTTCAATTTTCTTAAATTTACTGAGGCTTGATTTGTGACCCAAGATGTGATCTCTCTTGGAGAATGTTCCGTGGCACACTTGAGAAGACAGTGTATTCTGCTGTTTTGGGGTGGAATGTCCTATAAATATCAATTAAATCTATCTTGTCTATTGTGTCATTTAAAGCTTCTGTTTTCTTATTTATTTTCATTTTGGATGATCTGTCCATTGGTTTAAGTGAGGTGTTAAAATCCCCCACTATTTTTGTGTTACTGTCAATTTCCTCTTTTATAGCTGTTAGCAGTTGCCTTATGTATTGAGGTGCTCCTATGCTGGGTGCAGAAGGGAGTGGCATGAAATACTTAAAGTGATGAAAGGGAAGAACCTACAACCAAGATTACTCTACCTGGCAAGGATCTCATTCAGATTCTTTAGAGAAATCAAAATCTTTACAGACAAGCAAAAGCTAAGAGGATTCAGCACCAGCAAACTAGCTCTACAACAAATGCTAAAGAAACTTGTACAAGTGGGAAACACAAGAGAAGTAAGGGACCTACAAAAACAAACCCAAAACAATTAAGAAAATAGACATAGGAACATACATATCGATAATTACCTTAAAGGTGAGTAGATTAAACGCTCCAACCAAAAGACACAGGCTTGCTGAATGGATACAAGAACATGACCCATATATATGCTGTCTACAAGAGACCCACTTCAGACCTAGGGACACATACAGACTGAAAGTGAGGGGATGGAAGAAGATATTCCATACAAATGGAAATCAAAAGAAAGCTGGAGTAGCAATACTCATATCAGATAAAATAGACTTTAAAATAAAGAATGTTACAAGAGACAAGGAAGGACACTACATAATGATCAAGGGATCAATCCAAGAAGAGGATATAACCATTTTTTTTAAGATTCCATATATATGTGTTAGCATACGGTATTTGTTCTTCTCTTTCTGACTTACTTCACTCTGTATGACAGACTTATCCTTCTTAACATTCACTCATTCATCAACAAACATTTATCTAGAACAAAATAGATTAAATCTGGATGCAAGGATCTTATTTACCAGTGAGAGAAGATAGATAATGAACAAATAAGCCAATAAATATTCAGTATTTCGGATGGTCTTAAGTCTTATGGAGAAAAATGAAACAGAGCAAGGGAGACAGGGAGGGCCAGAGGTGGGAGTGGAGGTGACATGGGAGAAAGATAGGTTGTTATTTATTCAAAGTGGTAAAAACCTCTGACAAAGGATATTTGAGCTATCTTGAACAGAATGAAAGAGAAGAAAAAGTAACATTCTCAGTCAAGGAAACATGACTACATGTACAAGAACCAGCAAGACAGTCTGTGTGGTGGAGAGAGAGTAATCAAATGGAAGAGTGACAGGAGATGAGGTCAAAAATGGGGATTGGGGCACATCATGCAGGGGCTTGTAGGCCATTGTCAGGGCTTTGATTTTTACCCTGGGTAACATTGAAAACCACTGGACAGTAGTGAACAGAAGAATGGGCAAAGGCAGAAATGGAGAATCAGTTAGGGGAGGCTATTTCAGTATCCTAGGTGAGAATGTGATGGCTTAGATAAGGAGATAGTAGCAGTGATAGTGATAGAAAATTGGTTGGAATATGAAATATATATATATTTGCATGTCATTTAATATATCATTATACATAATTTATACACATTTATCTAATACATATATTTGTATAATATATTTAATATAGAGAGATATATGATTATCATCATTTTTTTGTGGTTGTACAGCAATGTGTCTGAACTCAGAGTTTGAATCTCAGACCCACTAGACAGCATGATGTCAGGAGGAATATTAGCAACTAGGAAACAGATATATTTCACATGTTTGACAACCTTGCCAGTGGCAAGTCTTATAGCATTTATTACCTTAAATATTTCATTATACCCATTTTGTGATTGATATTAGTTCCTCAGAACATATATTGACAGCCAGCTCTAGATATATTATGCCTCTATTTTTTTTTTATGAGAATTTTTTCTTTCTTTCTTTTTTTCAATATATACCCTTTTTTCAGTCTGGACTTTGTATCATGTACAGGTAATTTCAACTAAAAACATTATTAAACAAAACAGATACAGAAAGATGTACAATCAAATGCATGACTTAATGAATTGTAAAATAAATATCCTTCCAAACTATATCAGGTAAAGAAATAAAGCTTTGGCAACCACTCTAGAAGCCCTTTAAGTGCTGGTCATAAACCCTTTTCTCCTCCCTTAAATAACCACTATCCTGACTTTTAGAGTAATGACTTCCTTGCATTTTTTTTTTTCCCCCTTTTTATATATGTCTCTTGCATTTTTAAGTTGAGGTAACAATTTATAACATTATGTAAGTTTCACGTGTACAACATTATATTTTGACTTCTGTATACACCGTAGCATGCTCATCAACAAAAGTTTTATTTCCATTCCTCACCATACATTTGACTCCCTTTACTCATTTTGTTCTTCCATATCTCTCTTCCTCTGGTAACCACTACTCTGTTCTCTGTATCAATGTGCTTGTTTTTGTTTGGTTTGGTTTGTTCACTTATTTTATTTTACTTTTTAAAATAGTCTATGTATGAGTGAAATCATGTAGTATTTGTCTTTCTCCATCTGACTTATTTCATTTAGCATAATGCCTTCAAGATCCATCCATGTTGTCACAAATGGATGCAGGAATGGTACAACATCCACAAATCAATCAATATGATGCACCGTATTAACAAAATGAAAGATAAAAATTATATGGTTGTCTCAATAGATGCAGAAAAAGCATTTGACAAGATTTAACACCTATTGATAATAAAAACTCTCAATAAAATAGGTATAGAAGTAATGTACCTCAATGTAATAAAGAACATATATGACAAACCCACAGTTAACATCATACTAAATGGTGAAAAACTGAAAGCTATCCCTCTATGATCAGGGATAAAAAAGGATGCCCACTTTCACCTCTCTTATTCAACATACTATTGGAAATCCTAGACAGAGCAATTAGGCAAGAAAAAGAAATTAAAAACACACAAATTGGAAAGGAAGAAGTAAAATTGTCACCATTTTGCATGACATAATTTTATGTATAGAAATCCCAAAAGACTCCACCAAAAAACTGTTAGAAATAATAAATGAATACTGTACATTTGCAGGGTACAAAAACAATATACAAACATCTCTTATGTTTCTATACACTAACAATGAACTAGGAGAAATAGAAATTAAGAAAATGATCCCATTTACAATTATTACAAAAAGAGTAAAATACCTAGGGATAAATTTAACACATAAGGTGAAAGACTTGTACACTGAAAACTTTAAGACATTATTGAAAGAAATTAAAGAAGACACAAAGAAACAGAAAGATATTTAGTTTTCATGGACTGGAAGAATTAACATTGTTAAAATGTCTATATTATATAAAGCAATCTACAGATTCATGCATCCCTTATCAAAATCCCAATGACACTTTTTACAGAAATAGAGCAAAAAATCCTAAAATTTATATGGAACCATGAAAGAACCCTAATAGCCAAAGCAATCCTGAGAAAAAAGAACAAAGCTGAAGATATCACACTCCCTGATTTCAAATTGTGCTACAAAGCTACAGTAATCAAAACAGCATGATATCAGCAGAAAAACAGATATACAGATCAATGCAACAGAATTGAAAGCCCAGAAATAAACCCATATGTATATGGACAATTAATTTATGACAAAGGAACATAGAACATACAATGGAGAAAAGATAGTCTCCTCAATAAATGGTGTTGGGAAAACCACATGCAAAAAGAATGAAACTAGAGCAATATTTTACACCATACTAAGAAATCAACTCAAAATAAAGACTTGTCAGAGGAAAACATAGGCAGAATACTCTAGGACATAAACCACAGCAAGATCCTTTTTGACCCACTTCCTAGAGAAATGGAAATAAAAACAAAAATAAACAAATGGGACCTAATGAAACTTAAAAGCTTTTGCACAGCAAAGGAAACCATAAATAAGACCAAAAGACAACCCTCAGAATGGGAGAAAGTATTTGCAAATGAAGCAACTGACAAAGGATTAATCTCCAAAATATACAAGCAGCTCATGCAGCTCAATATCAATAAAAAACCCAATCCAGAAATGGGCAGAAGACCTAAATACACATTTCTCCAAAGAAGATATACAGATTGCCAACAAACACATGAAATGATGCTCAACATCACTAATCATTAGAGAAATGCAAATCAAAACTACAATGAGGTATCACCTCACACCAGTCAGAATGGCCATCATCAAAAAATCTACAAACAATAAATGCTTGAGAGGGTGTGGAGAAAAGGGAACCCTCTTGCACTGTTGGTCAGAATGTAAACTGATACAGCCGCTCTGGAGAACAGTATGGAGGTTCCTTAAAAAACTAAAAATAGAACTACCATATGGCTCAGCAGTCCCACTACTGGGCATATACCCTGAGAAAACCATAATTCAAAAAGAGTCATGTACCACAATGTTCATTGCAGCTCCATTTACAATAGCCAGGACATGGAAGCAACCTAAGTGTCCATCAACAGACGAATGGATAAAGAAGATGTGGCACATATATACAATGGAATATTACTCAGCCATAGAAAGAAATGAAATTGAGTTATTTGTAGTGAGGTGGATGGACCTAGAGTCTGTCATACAGAGTGAAGTAAGTCAGAAAGAGAAAAACAAATACTGTATGCTAACACATATATATGGAATCTAAAAAAAAAAAAAAAGGTTATGAAGAACTTAGGGGCAGGACGGGAGTAAAGACGCAGACCTACTAGAGAATGGACTTGAGGACATGGGGGGAGGAAGGGTAAGCTGGGACAAAGTGAGAGAGTGACATGGACTTATATATACTACCAAATGTAAAACAGATAGCTAGTGGGAAGCAGCCGCATAGCACAGGGAGATCAGCTCGGTGGTTTGTGACCACCTAGAGGCGTGGGATAGGGAGGGTGGGAGAGAGGGAGATGCAAGAGGGAAGAGATATGGGGATATATGTATATGTATAGCTGATTCACTTTGTTATAAAGCAGAAACTAACACACCATTGTAAAGCAATTATACTCCAATAAAGATGTTAAAATAAAAAAATAAATAAATAAAATTTAAAAAAATAAATAAAAATAAAAACTTGAATGTAAAGCTTGAAAGCATAAAACTCCTAGAAGAATACATAGGCAGTACATTCTTTGACATCAGTTTTAGCAGTATCTTCCTAGATATGTCTCCTTGGGCAAGGGAAACAAAAACAAAAATAAACAAGTGGGACTACATCAAACTAAAAAGCTTCTGCACAGCAAAGGAAACCATCAACACAATGAAAAGACAACCTACTGAATGGGAGAAGACATTTTCAAATCTTATATCTGATATAGGGTTAATATCTAAAATATATAAAGAACTCATAGAATTCAACAACAAAAACCCAACAACCTGATTTTAAAATAGGCAGAGGGTCTGAATAGACATTTTTCCAAAGGAGACATACAGGTGGCCAACAGGCACAAGAAAGATGCTCAACATCCCTAAGGGAAATGCAAATCAAAACTATAATGAGATATCACCTCATGCCCATTAGAATGTCTGTCATCCAAAACGCAAGAAATAACAAGTGTTTGGGAGGATGTGAAAAAAGGGAACTCTCGTACACTGTTGGTGAAAATGTAAATTGGTACAGCTACTATGGATAACATTATGTATATTCCTCAAAAAATTAAGCATGAAACTGCCATATAATCCAGCTCTTCCACTTCTGGTTATTTATCCGAAGAATATGGAAACACTAATTCAAAAAGATATATACATCCCTGTGTTCATCACAGCATTATTTACCTTAGGGAAGATATGGAAACAACCTCAGTGTCCAGGGATGAATGGATAAAGAATAGTAGTATATGTATACAATGAAATACTACTCAGGCACAAAAAAGATGAACTCCTGTCATTTGAGGCTCCTTTTCTGTATCTCCAGTAACCCTCATTCTGCTCTTTGCTATCCCAGATTCCCTAGTTTGTTGTCTCAATCAAGACTATATTTCCTAAAGGTATCAGTCATTCAGTAAACACTTGTTGACTGCCTGCAGGACTGATCAAGGACCAATTATTGGTAGTACATAATAATGTCTTCAAGGGGCTGACAGTATACTGAGGAACAAAAGAGAGTAGAATAAAGTAAGATAATAATTTGTAATAAACTAGTCCATAAAGCTAAAAATGGGAATACAGGGGAGAAACATCACTCGGGGGGACTGAGATTGGAGCAGTCAGGAGAGCTTCCCAAATTAAATTCTAAAATATAAGTAGGGGTTAGATAAATGATGGCAAAGATCTGAGGAGAAGGGTACATGATTTGATTTGAGCTAACATGATTTTTCTTTCTTGAGTGTCAAAACAATCTGTTAACCAGCTTTAATATGGTAGCTTCCCACTGTAAAGGTAGCTGAAGTTTATGCCTTATTTTTATAATTCCCTTTCACCAAAACTTGTTGGTAAAGTGCAGAATAAAAAGAAACAAAGGAATGAGTATAAATAAAAGAGATTCTGTAGAACAAAAGATATCACACAAAGTCAGTGGTTCTTAATGGGAGGAGGGAAGGATTTGATACCCAGGAGATATTTGGCATTGTTGGCGACAATTTTCAATTGTTACAAGCTGGGGGTGTGGTTTGCTAATGGAATCCAGTGGGTAGAGCACAGGGATTCTGCAAAACATTCTGCAAAGTACAGGACAGCTGCCCACAACAAAACAGTTACCTAGTTCAAAATGTCAATAGTTGTGGAAGTTGCAAAGTCCAGCGCTAAGCTGATAATTGAGAATTATATTACCATCTTTTTAATATGACCTTATAAGTAGCTGTAAAACCAACCAGTGGCCTTCATTCTTTTTGTTTCCAGAACCTGTTGCTTGCTCTTTTGTTCTTTTAGAATGTCCTTCTACTTTTTTTTTTCAATTGATTCTTTTTTTTTTTTGATTTTATTTTTTTATACAGCAGGCTGTTATTAGTTATCGGTTTTATACATGTTAATGTATATATGTCAATCCCAATCTCCCAGTTCATCCCACCACAGCCCCCCTTGCTTTCCCCCCTTGGTGTCCATACGTTTGTTCTCTACATCTGTGTCTCTATTTCTGCCTTGCAAACCGGTTCATCTGTACCATTTTTCTAGATTCCTAGTCAGTTCCTCTTCCACTTCCGTGTTCTTGTAGTCTTTGCATATTTGATTCATCTACTTGTCCACAGGATCTGTGTCTTCTTATGTCCCTTTCCCTGGTGTTTGGTACATATTATTTAACAAGTAGCTATGTTATATTAGTCAATATATGTTGAACCAGCCACTTGCTGCTCCATCTACTTGGAAAGCTCTTCCTCTGGACATAACACACGATTTACATCCTTATTTTATTCTGGTTTCTGCTTAACCATCATCTCACCTGAAGTATCTTCCTTGGCTATCCTATCTGAAATGGCAGCCTCCCACCACTCTCCACCCCTTATTTGTCTATTTACTTGTGTATTTGGCCATTATTATTGTGTAAACCCTAAGGGCCCTTGCTCCCTGTTTTGCTCCCCATTGTTTACCCAGAGCCTAGCACAGTGCTTAGCTTAGAGTAGTGCTCATGAAGGGTATTTAATAGATTACAGAAAAAATAAATGAGACTTGTTCCCTGCTCTTAAGACACTTAAAGAATAATGGGAAACAAAATAGTTAACAATTATAGGAATAATAAGAGGAATTATAGAAGTAGCTAGAAAATACTTTTGAAATACAGGAAAGGGTAAATCTCACTATTTGCAGGGAACTAGGGGAAGCTGAGGCTGGAAAGATGAGCTGGGCTGTCTGCCCTTATCCGGTTGACTTCTACATACTGCTTGTTTAGAATGTCAGCTCCCGCTGTCAAGGGCCGTGTGTGCTGTTCACTCACCTTCTTTTAGCATTGTCCTGTGTGCTATTTGGAGAGAGGAAAATAAGTATTGGGGGATGATTATAACTTATTCCAGGGAGTGTGAAGGATAGTGTCTTAATCCTATTGAAGATAACATGCCTGGAAGCTAAAACATTTGAAGACTGCTCCCTCAGAATCACCCTTACAGTGTTGGTAACCAAGCAGTCTCTATGGCAGCAGGAGTGCGCTCACTTTGGGTTTAGGGGTAGAAGGGTGTATGTCTCACTAGGGTCAATGCCTTCCTTTGAGCATCCACAGTGCTGCACGAGGAGAGACCGGGTATGCTCTCTGCTGCTCCCCCAGTTGCTAGCAGCACAGCAAGTGTGTCTCCAAGTAGGAAAAAAGCCAGCGTCTTTGAGTGGGTGTGGGTGTAAATATTTCTCTTGGATCTGTTCTTCTAGCTATTGCTAGTCTTTGGGAAACACTTGAAGAGTAGCATTCCATGTCAGAGACCAACTTCTTGACTGTGGCTGAAAGTGTCTCTGCCACTCTGCAGACATGGACAGGAATCCAGACTCTAGACAACCAATGCTGAAGATGAACAGGCATCCTCCCTTTAACCTTTGGTATCGTGCATGTACATGAGTTTTTTCCCCTTTCCATGACTGGCTAAATTAAAAGCTTCAACATTATTTTCTCAATGTTTTATGCAACAATTCATTTGGAGACCAAGACTCAGAAAATACTATATCCAGGCTCTGATAATAACTGTCTTTATAGCCATAAAAGCTTTTCACTGAAGCTTCCCAGTTCTTCACATTAATACAATAAACCACAGACTTTGGAATAAAAAAAGAAATGTGGAAACAAAATAACATTTACAACTATAAGTTGAAAGATATTAAGCTGTAATATGTAGAGCAATAAAGAGAGAGTCAGGAAATTTGATATCTAGTTTTTAATTGAACATTAGCTGGCTCTGTGACCTTGATAAATCCATTAACCTCCAGGGGCCTTAGTTTGCACATTAATACAATGAGAGATGTTGCTAGGCCAGTGCTGTCCAATAGGCATTTCTGCGATATGGAAATATTCTATATCTACACTGTCCAATATGGAAGCCAGTAGCCACGTGTGTCTCTTGAGCACTGGAAATGTGGTTAGTACAACTGAAGGGCTAAGCTTTAATTTATCTAGTAGTTAGAGTGGATTTTTGCATTATTTGGTTGCCCATAATCTGAAATCTTCCTGTTCTCTCACTGTAAACATTAAAAACCTCAGATACTTGCTATTCTAGCTTTCCCTGCAGTTAGAGGATGGGCACATGGCTTAGGTTCAACCAATAGGATGCACTCACTCTAGTCTTTGCAATAGAAGCTAATTGTGCAAAGAAGGAGAAGCAGAAGACGATATATTCTGGAATGGTGGCAACCACATCAGGTTTCCAGGGCAATGATAGTGGTTCTGGTAGGGGGATCTATTGCTCAGAACTGGTGATGGAGCAAACTCTTGTGCCCTTTGTTCACCACTGTTTAACTTTAACTTTAAGCAAACTACTTAATTTCTCTAATCCTCAAGGTAAATTCTGTAAAAATAGCTACAGTGATACCTACTCTCTGTGTGAATACAAGTAAATAAGTTTGGTAAAGATTTTATGTTTGGAGAAATGTAAAATAATAGCCTCAGAGTTTTAGTTATCTTCCTTTTGTTTGTTTATTGTTGGGAGGGGGCAAGTCTCCTTTTGTGATCAGTAATTATCTCCATACAATTCTTATGAATTTCTCTGGACACAAAGTTCTCAAGCATCTGCTAAATAGAGATGATGGCTAGCACTTAAAAGCTCTTCTTAGAAAAAAAATGAAGTAAATTGCTAGTTTAAGGTCTTTCTACTCCTCTCTTAGGTCTCCCTTTTCTTATTCAGTAACTCTGTCACCCACCCAGAGTACCCCCACTGGCCAGTGTGCCCTACGCAGCACCAGGAGCTCCTACCCTTCCCTTGCCTCTGCCCCACTGATAGTTCGCCTACAGAACCTGTGGACTCCACTGTCAGTAGGAAACTGATACACGCATTCAAACCAAGGAATCAATGGCACCTTCAAGCTTAATTAGCCACTCTTCTTACATAGAAGTTTCATCTGAACTAAAGCCTCCTTATTCTGGTGTGAGGAATATAATTAATGACACACTAGACCATTGAAAAATACACACAGGGAGCAAATAGGGGCTCACTTTATTGCAGGTAAAGCTGAACTATGGAATTTGGCCTAAATTTGGTGGTAAAATTGGCTTCCTAGTGCTTCCACCACCCCCTACCCCTCACCACACCATTACGTTCAGATCTTCAGACCCATCTGAGGGGAGAGCCAGTTTCCAGAGAAGCCTTACCCAGCCAGCTACATGGAGAACACCTCTCATCTTTCACCTGCCAAGAGTAGGGACAGGCAGTCAGAGGCCATGCATACATAAAGACCTTCAGCATATAAACACACCTGATAGAGAAACAGGAATTAACAGAAGTCATATTCTTACCTTCTCATCAATCAGATAAACCACTCCTTCTCACATAGGAGAATCAAGTGAGAAGTGGAAGAACGTTTGGATGCTTCTACCAATTACATACCAGAAGTCAGAGGTTCCTATTGTATGGACCAACAGAAATTTAGGACGGAAAGGATGCTTCCTCTTACTTTCCTGAGCCATAAGAATGAGATTAGAAACACAGGAGATTGAGGCACTTTCCATGGGCAGAGGTGGTATTATAAAGGCTTTCCTGATGCCATTTAATCATATCTCATGTGTAGAAACTTGCTATGTTTTTGTGATTATTTATTATTTTAAGCAGCCTCTGTTGTCTTGCCTTTTTTTAAAAAAAAACTAGTCATTTATAAATTTTTAATTTTTCCACATAATACAAAGGACCATTGGAACAGAAAGTAATGCATCTAACTTAACCAGAATATTTCAGGTTCACTCCTAGTTAGAACTAATATTTACAACAGATTCTAAGTCTTTTGAGGTCTGAAATAATATTTCCCTTTACCTTACAGAAAAGACCTACCACAATGCTTACCACATAGTCATAGCAAATGCTCAATAAATGAATGAATTAGTCTGACCAGACTTCTTTTCTTCTCTCCTTAAAAGGCCACCTTAATTCTTCACACTTCTTTCTTCCAATTTCTTGTGTTTCCTATGAGCATCCTCATTTTCTTTCCCCCTCATTTGTCTTTCTTTCCACTGGGCAACTGTTCTGTTCTTTGTAATTACTTTATTTTCCTGTCTTTCTCCCTCTCATATTCTCCTTTCATTCACCCTTTCTTTCTCCTCTGCCTCTATAATTATCTTAAAAATCACCTTTTCAGGTATGACTTGGTAACTGGAGAGGAACATCTTAAATCAAGAAATAATGAAACTGAGAAATTACTAATTAGTCATGGGGAGAAGAGCCAGAAATCTATCTTGAGCTTCTCTGAGACAAAGCCATGCCAGTATCTATTTTGAAATCACGAACATCTTAAATGGACTGCCAGTCTTCCTTGATTGGGCATTTACTTGAATATAGAACTTACTTCAAAAAAAACTAATCTGTACTTTATTAGCATGAATATTTATATAGATATACCTATTAAAAGTATTCCTATTATCTCTAAGTAACTGAATGAAGAAAACTAAATTAGTGAAAGAGGCAATATTCTTTTTTCTTTAAGTATCTACAACAAACCAAACCCATCTTAGGACTTTCTTTAATATTATAAATATTAATTTGAAATAAATAGTTCAAATTATCACTATGAAACTCTTTAACTGATAATATTTTTTGAATTTTCAACAGATCTGAAAGATATAGAATATTTTGTGTTTTCTAGTAATTCTCCCAACCAGAAAGTTACTGAATTTGATTATAATTGAAACAAATAATAAGGAATAAATACAGTTATCAGGGGAGATTTAACTTTCTCATGAGGATTGTGCACTAGAAAATTGAAAGGAGGGAGATTGGTTCAAGATGGCAGAGTAGAGGAAGTGTGCTCACTCCCTCTTGCAAGAGCACCAGAATCATAACTAACTGCTGAACAATCATCAACAGGAAGACACTGGAACTCACCAAAAAAGATACCCCACATCCAAAGACAAAGGAGAAACCACAATGAGATGGTAGAAGGGGCGAAATCACAATAAAATCAAATCCCATAAACGTTGGGTTGGTGACTCACAAAATGGAGAACACTTATACCACAGAAGTCCGCCCACTGGAGTGAAGGTTCTGAAACCCACATCAGGCTACCCAACCTGGGAGTCCAGCAACGGGAGGAGGATTCCTCAAGAATCAGACTTTGAAGGCTAGTGGAATTTGATTGCAGGACTTTGACAGGACTGGGGGAAACAGAGACTTCACTCTTGGAGGGCACACACAAAGTAGTGTGTGCACCAGGACCCAAGGGAAAGGAACAGTGACCTCATAGGAGACTGAACCAGACTTACCTGCTACTGTTGGAGGGTCTGCTGCAGAGGTGGGGGGTGGCTATTGCTCATCACAGGGACAAGGACACTGTTAGCAGAAATTCTGGGAAGTACTACTTGGTGTGAGCCCTCCCAGAGTCTGCCATTAGCCCCACCAAAGAGCCGGTAGGCTCCAGTGCCAGGTTGCCTCAGGCCAAACAACCAACAGGGAGGGAACCCAGCCCCACCCATCAGCAGACAAGCAGATTAAAGTTTTACTGAGCTCTGCCCACCAGGGCAACAGTCAGATCTAACCACCACCAGTCCCTCCCATCAGGAAACTTGCACAAACCTCTTAGATAGCCTCATCCACCAGAGAGCAGACAGCAGAAGCAAGAAGAACTACAATCCTGCAGCCTGTGGAATGAAAACCACATTCACAGAAAGATAAATGAAATGAAAAGGCAGAGGACTATGTACCAGATGAAGGGACCAGTTAAAACCCCAGAAAAACAACTAAATGAAGTGGAGATAGGCAACCCTCCAGAAAAAGAATTCAGAATAATGATAGTGAAGATGATCTAGGACCTCGGAAAAAGAATGGAGGCAAAGATCAAGAAGATGCAAGAAATATTTAACAAAGAGTTAGAAGAATTAAAGAACAAACACCTAGAAGAATTAAAGGACAAACAAGCAGAGATGAACAATACAATAACTGAAATTAAAAATATACTAGAAGGAATCAATAGCAGAATAACTGAGGCAGAAGAACGGATAAGTGACCTGGAAGATGGAATGGTGGAATTCACTGTCACGGAACAGAATAAAGAAAAAAAATGAAAAGAAATGAAGACAGCCTAAGAGACCTCTGGGACAACATTAAACACACCAACATTTGCATTATAGCAGTTCCAGAAGAACAAGACAGAGAGAAAGGACCCGAGAAAATATATGAAGAGATAATAGTGGAAAACTTCCCTAACATGGGAAAGGAAATAGTCACCCAAGTCCAGGAAGTGCAGAGAGTCCCAGGCAGGATAAACCCAAGGAGAAACATGCTGAGACACATAGTAATCAAATTGACAAAAATTGAAGACAAAGAAAAATTATTAAAAGCAGCAAGGGAAAAATGACAACATACAAGGGAACTCCAGTAAGGTTAACAGCTGATTTCTCAGCAGAAACTCTACAATGCAGAAGGGAGTGTCATGATATATTTAAAGTGATGAAAGGGAAGAACCTACAACCAAGATTACGCTAGCTGGCAAGTATCTCATTCAGATTCGATGGAGAAATCAAAAGCTTTACAGACAAGCAAAAGTTAAGAGAATTCAGCACCACCAAACCAGCTCTACAACAAATGCTAAAGGAACTACTCTAAATGGGAAACACAAGAGAAGAAAAGGATCTACAGAAACAAACCCAAAACAATTAAGAAAATGGTAATAGGAACATATATATTGGTAATTACCTTAAAGGTGAATGGATTAAATGCTCCAACAAAAAGGCAAAGGCTCACTGAATGGATACAAAAATACCCATGTATATGCTGCCTACGAGAGACCCACTTCAGACCTAGACACATACAGACTGAAAGTGAGGGGACGGAAAAAGATATTCCATGCAAACGGAAATCAAAAGAAAGCTAGAGTAGCAATACTCATATCAGACAGAATAGACCTTAAAATAATGTTATAAGAGACAAGGAAGGATAATACATAATGGTCAAGTGATCAATCGAAGAAGAAGATACAACAATTATAAATATCTTTGCACGCAACATAGGAGCACCTCAATACATAAGACAAATGCTAACAGCCATAAAAGGGGAAATTGAAAGTAACACAATAATACTGGGGGACAGCAATACCTCACTTACACCAATGATCACATCATCCAGACAGAAAATTAACAAGGAAACACAAGCTTTAAATAACATAATAGACCAGACAGATTTAATTGATATTTATAGGACATTCCATCTGAAAACAGCAGATTACACTTTCTTCTGAAGTGCACATGGAATATCCTCCAGGATAGATCACATCTTGGGTCACAAATCAAGCCTCAGTTAAGTTAAGAAAATTGAAATCATATCAAGTATCTTTTCCAACCACAATGCTATGAGATTAGAAATCAATTACAGGGAAAAAATGTAAAAAACACAAACACATGGAGGCTAAACGATACGTTACTAAATAACCAAAAGATTACTGAAGGACTCAAAGAGGAAATTAATAAATACCTAGACACAAATGACAATGAAAACACGATGATCCAAAACCTATGGGATGCAGCAAAAGCAGTTTTAAGAGGAAAGTTTATAGCTATACAAGCCTACCTCAAGAAACAAGAAAAAACTCAAGTAAACAATCTAACCTTACACCTAAAGGAACTAGAGAAAGAAGAACAAACAAAACCCAAAGTTAGCAGAAGGAGAGAAATCATACAGATCAGAGCAGAAATAAATGAAATAGAAACAAAGAAAACAATAGCAAAGATCAATAAAACTAAAAGCTTGTTCTTTGAGAAGATAAAAAAAAATTGATAAATCATTAGCCAGACTCATCAAGAAAAAGAGGGAGAGGACTCAAATCAATAAAATTAGAAATGAAAAAGGAGAAGTTACAACAGACACCACGGAAATATAAAGCATCTTAAGAGACTACTACAACCAACTCTATGCAAATAAAATGGACAATCTGGATGAAATGGACAAATTCTTAGAAAGGTATAACCTTTCAAGACTGAACCAGGAAGAAATAGAAAATACGAACAGACCAATCACAAGTAATGAAATTGAAACTGTGATTAAAAATCTTCCAACAAACAAAAGTCCAGGACTAGATGGCTTCACAGGTGAATTCTATCAAACATTTAGAGAAGAGTTAACACCCATCTTTCTCAAACTCTTCCAAAAAATTGCAGAGGAAGGAACACTCTCAAGCTCACTCTATGAGGCTACCATCACCCTAATACCAAAACCAGAAAAAGATACTACAAAAAAAATTACAGACCAATATCACTGATGAATATAGATGCAAAAATCCTCAACAAAATACTAACAAACAGAATCCAACACATTAAAAGGATCAAACACCATGATCAAGTGAGATTTATCCCAGGGATACAAGGATTCTTCAATATATGCAAGTCAATCAATGTGATACAGCATATTAACAAATTGAAGAATAAAAACCATATGATCATCTCAACAGATGCAGAAAAAGCTTTTACCGATTTATGATAACAACTCTCCAGAAAGTGGGCATAGAGGGAACCTACCTCAACATAATAAAGGCCATATATGACAAACACACAGCAAACATCATTCTCAATAGTGAAAAGCTGAAAGCATTTCCTCTATGATCAGGAACAAGACAAGGATGTCTACTTTTTTTTTTTTTTGTCTTTTTTTTTTTTATTGGAGTATAATTGCTTTACAATGGTGTGTTAGTTTTTGCTTCATAACAAAGTGAATCAGCCATACATACACATACGTTCCCATATCTCTTCCCTCTTGCATCTCCCTCCCTCCCACCCTCCCTATCCCACCCCTCTAGGTGGTCACAAAGCACCGAGCTGATCTCCCTGTGCTATGCGGCTGCTTCCCACTAGCTATCTATTTTACATTTGGTAGTGCATATATGTCCATGACACTCTCTCACCCTGTCACATCTCACCCCTCCCCCTCCCCATATCCTCAAGTCCATTCTCTAGTAGGTCTGTGTTTTTATTCCCGTCTTGCCACTAGGTTCTTCATGACCTTTTTTTTTTTTTTCTTAGATTCCATATATATGTGTTAGCATACAGTATTTGTTTTTCTCTTTCTGACTTACTTCACTCTGTATGACAGACTCTAACTCCATCCACCTCATTACAAATACCTCCATTTCATTTCTTTTTATGGCTGAGTAATATTCCATTGTATATATGTGCCACATCTTCTTTATCCATTCATCTGATGATGGACACTTAGGTTGCTTCCATGTCCAGCCTATTGTAAATAGAGCTGCAATGAACATTTTGGTACATGACTCTTTTTGAACTATGGTTTTCTCAGGGTATATGCCCAGTAGTGGGATTGCTGGGTCGTATGGTAGTTCTACTTTTAGTTTTTTAAGGAACCTCCATAGTGGCTGTATCAATTTACATTCCCACCAACAGTGCAAGAGTGTTCCCTTTTCTCCACATCCTCTCCAGCATTTATTGTTTGTAGATTTTTTGATGATGGCCATTCTGACTGGTGTGAGATGATACCTCATTGTAGTTTTGATTTGCATTTCTCTAATGATTAATGATGTTGAGCATTCTTTCATGTGTCTGTTGGCCATCTGTATATCTTCTTTGGAGTAATGTCTATTTAGGTCTTCTGCCCATTTTTGGATTGGGATGTTCGTTTTTTTGTTATTGAGCTGTATGAGCTGCTTGTAAATCTTGGAGATTAATCCTTTGTAAGTTGCTTCATTTGCAAATATTTTCTCCCATTCTGAGGGTTGTCTTTTGGTCTTGTTTATGGTTTCCTTTGCTGTGCAAAAGCTTTTAAGTTTCAGTAGGTCCCATTTGTTTATTTGTGTTTTTATTTCCATTTCTCTAGAGACTGGGTCAAAAAGGACCTTGCTGTGATTTATGTCATAAAGTGTTCTGCCTATGTTTTCCTCTAAGAGTTTGATAGTGTCTGGTCTTACACTTAGGTCTTTAATCCATTTTGAGTTTATTTTTGTGCATGGTTTAGGGAGTGTTCTAATTTCATACTTTTACATGTACCTGTCCAATTTTCCCAGCACCACTTATTGAAGAGGCTGTCTTTTCTCCACTGTATATGCTTGCCTCCTTTATCGAAGATAAGTTGACCATATGTGCGTGGGTTTATCTCTGGGCTTTCTATCCTGTTCCATTGATCTATATTTCTGTTTTTGTGCCAGTACCAAACTGTCTTGATTACTGTAGCTTTGAACTGTAGTCTGAAGTCAGGGAGCCTGATTCCTCCAGCTCCATTTTTCGTTCTCAAGATTGCTTTGGCTATTCGGGGTCTTTTGTGTCTCCATACAAATTGTGAAATTTTTTGTTCTAGTTCTGTGAAAAATGCCAGTGGTAGTTTGATAGGGATTGCATTGAATCTGTAGATTGCTTTGGGTAGTAGAGTCATTTTCACAATGTTGATTCTTCCAATCCAAGAACATGGTATATCTCCCCATCTGTTGTATCATCTTTAATTTCTTTCATCAGTGTCTTATAGTTTTCTGCATACAGGTCTTTTGTCTCCTTAGGTAGGTTTATTCCTAGATATTTTATTCTTTTTGTTGCAATGGTAAACGGGAGTGTTTTCCTAATTTCACTTTCAGATTTTTCATCATTAGTATATAGTAATGCAAGAGATTTCTGTGCATTAATTTTGTATCCTGCTACTTTACCAAATTCATTGCTTAGCTCTAGGAGTTTTCTGGTAGCATCTTTAGAATTCTCTATGTATAGTATCATGTCATCTGCAAATAGTGACAGCTTTACTTCTTCTTTTCCGATTTGGATTCCTTTTATTTCTTTCTCTTCTCTGATTGCTGTGGCTAACACTTCCAAAACTATGTTGAATAATAGTGGTGAGAGTGGGCAACCTTGTCTTGTTCCTGATCTTAGTGGAAATGGTTTCAGTTTTTCACCATTGAGGATGATGTTGGCTGTGGGTTTGTTATATATGGCCTTTATTATGTTGAGGAAAGTTCCCTCTATGCCTACTTTCTGCAGGGCTTTTATCATAAATGGGTGTTGAATTTTGTCGAAAGCTTTCTCTGCATCTATTGAGATGATCATATGGTTTTTCTCCTTCAGTTTGTTAATATGATGTATCACGTTGATTGATTTGCATATATTGAAGAATCCTTGCATTCCTGGAATAAACCCCACTTGATCATGGTGTATGATCCTTTTAATGTGCTGTTAGATTCTGTTTGCTAGTATTTTGTTGAGGATTTTTGCATCTATGTTCATCAGTGATATTGGCCTGTAGTTTTCTTTCCTTGTGACATCTTTGTCTGGTTTTGGTACCAGGGTGATGGTGGCCTCGTAGAATGAGTTGGGGAGTGTTCCTCGCTCTGCAATATTTTGGAAGAGTTTGAGAAGGATAGGTGTTAGCTCTTCTCTAAATGTTTGATAGAATTTGCCTGTGAAGCCATCTGGTCCTGGGCTTTTGTTGGTTGGAAGATTTTTAATCACAGTTTCAATTTCAGTGCTTGTGATTGGTCTGTTCATATTTTCTATTTCTTCCTGGTTCAGTCTCGGCAGTTTGTGCATTTCTAAGAATCTGTCCATTTCTTCCAGGTTGTCCATTTTATTGGTATAGAGTTGCTTGTAGTAATCTCTCATGATCGTTTGTACTTCTGCAGTGTCAGTGGTTACTTCTCCTTTTTCATTTCTAATTCTATTGATTTGAGTCTTCTCCCTTTTTCTCTTGATGAGTCTGGCTAATGGTTTATCAATTTTGTTTATCTTCTCGAAGAACCAGCTTTTAGTTTCATTGATTTTTGCTATTGTTTCCTTCATTTCTTTTTTATTTATTTCTGATCTTATCTTTATGATTTATTTCCTTCTGCTAACTTTGGGGTTTTTTTGCTCTTCTTTCTCTAATTGCTTTAGGTGCAAGGTTAGGTTGTTTATTTGAGATGTTTCCTGTTTCTTGAGGTAGGCTTGTATTGCTATAAACTTCCCTCTTAGAACTGCTTTTGCTGCATCCCATAGGTTTTGGGTCGTCGTGTCTCCATTGTCATTTGTTTCTAGGTATTTTTTGATTTCCCCTTTGATTTCTTCAGTGATCACTTCGTTATTAAGTAGTGTATTGTGTAGCCTCCATGTGTTTGTATTTTTTACAGATCTTTTCCTGTAATTGATATCTAGTCTCATAGCATTGTGGTCAGAAAAGATACTTGATACGATTTCAATTTTCTTAAATTTACCAAGGCTTGATTTGTGACCCAAGATATGATCTATCCTGGAGAATGTTCCATGAGCACTTGAGAAAAATGTGTATTCTGTTTTTTTGGGTGGAATGTCCTATAAATATCAATTAAGTCCATCTTGTTTAATGTATCATTTAAAGCTTGTGTTTCCTTATTTATTTTCATTTTGGATGATCTGTCCATTGGTGAAAGTGGGGTGTTAAAGTCCCCTACTATGATTGTGTTACTGTCGATTTCCCCTTTTATGGCTGTTAGTATTTGCCTTATGTATTGAGGTGCTCCTATGTTGGGTGCATAAATATTTACAATTGTTATATCTTCCTCTTGGATCGATCCCTTGATCATTATATAGTGTCCTTCTTTGTCTCTTGTAATAGTTTTTATTTTAAAGTCTATTTTGTCTGATATGAGAATTGCTACTCCAGCTTTCTTTTGATTTCCATTTGCATGGAATATCTTTTTCCATCCCCTCACTTTCAGTCTGTATGTGTCTCTAGGTCTGAAGTGGGTCTCTTGTAGACAGCATATATATGGGTCTTGTTTTTGTATCCATTCAGCCAGTCTGTGTCTTTTGGTGGGAGCATTTAATCCATTTACATTCAAGGTAATTATCGATATGTATGTTCCTATTCCCATTTTTTTAAATGTTTTGGGTTTGTTATTGTAGGTGTTTTCCTTCTCTTGTGTTTCTTGCCTAGAGAAGTTCCTTTAGCATTTGTTGTAAAGCTGGTTCGCTGGTGCTGAACTCTCTCTGCTTTTGCTTGTCTGTAAAGGTTTTAATTTCTCCATCAAATCTGAATGAGATCCTTGCTGGGTAGAGTAACCTTGGTTGTAGGTTTTTCTCCTTCATCACTTTAAGTATATCCTGCCACTCCCTTCTGGCTTGCAGAGTTTCTGCTGAAAGATCAGCTGTTAACCTTATGGGGATTCCCTTGTGTTTTATTTGTTGTTTTTCCCTTGCTGCTTTTAATATGTTTTCTTTATATTTAATTTTTGACAGTTTGATTAATATGTGTCTTGGCGTGTTTCTCCTTGGATTTTTCCTGTATGGGACTCTCTGTGCTTCCAGGACTTGATTAACTATTTCCTTTCCCATATTAGGGAAGTTTTCAACTATAATCTCTTCAAATATTTTCTCAGTCCCTTTCTTTTTCTCTTCTTCTTCTGGGACCCCTATAATTCGAATGTTGGTGCGTTTAATGTTGTCCCAGAGGTCTCTGAGACTGTCCTCAGTTCTTTTCATTCTTTTTTCTTTATTCTGCTCTGCAGTAGTTATTTCCACTATTTTATCTTCCAGGTCACTTATCCGTTCTTCTGCCTAAGTTATTCTGCTATTGATCCCGTCTAGAGTATTTTTAATTTCATTTATTGTGTTTTTCATCGTTGCTTGGTTCCTCTTTAGTTCTTTTACATCCTTGTTGAATGTTTCTTGCATTTTGTCTATTCTATTTCCAAGATTTTGGATCATCCTTACTATCAGTATTCTGAATTCTTTTTCAGGTAGACTGCCTATTTCCTCTTCATTTGTTATGTCTGGTGTGTTTTGACCCTGCTCCTTCACCTGCTGTGTGTTTTTTTATCTTCTCATTTTGCTTATCTTACTGTGTTTGGGGTCTCCTTTTCACAGGCTGCAGGTTCGTAGTTCTCGTTGTTTTTGGTATCTGTCCCCATTGGCTAAGGTTGGTTCAGTGGGTTGTGTAGGCTTCCTGGTGGAGGGGACTAGTGTCTGTGTTCTGGTGGATGAGGTTGGATCTTGTCTTTCTGGTGGGCACGTCCACGTCTGGTGGTGTGTTTTGGGGTGTCTGTGGCCTTATTATGATTTTAGGCAGCCTCTCTGCTAATAGATGGGGCTGTGTTCCTGTCTTGCTAGTTGTTTGGCATCGGGTGTCCAGCACTGTAGCTTGCTGGTTATTGAGTGAAGCTGGGTCTTGATGTTGAGATGGAGATCTCTGAGAGTTTTTCGCCGTTTGGTATTATGTGGAGCTGGGAGGTCTCTTGTGGACCAGTGTCCTGAAGTTGGCTCTCCCACCTCAGAGGCACAGCCCTGATGCCTGGCTGGAGCACCAGGAGCCACACGGCTCCACATGGCTCAGAATAAAAGGGAGAAAAAAATAGAAAGAAAGAAAGAAAGAGGATAAAATAAAATAAAATAAAACTATTATTATAAAAAATAAGAAAAAATTAAGAATATATTTATTAAGAAAAAAACTTTTTTTAATTTTTAAAAATAGATTTATTAATTTTTTATAATAAAAAATAAGAAAAAAAATTAGAAAAAAAATTTTAATTTTAAAAATATAAAATATGAAAAAACTTATTAAAAAATTTTAATTTCTAAAAATAGAAAATAAGGAAAAAATTATTAAAAAAACATTTAATAGGAAAAATTTTTTTTAAGTAAAAAAAGAGAAAAGAAAAAAAAACGGACGTACCTAACCCTAGGACTAATGGTGAAAGCAAAGCTATACAGACAAAATCTCCCCCAGAAGCTTACACATATACACTCACAAAAAAAGGAAAAGGGGAAAAATTAATATATCCTGCTCCCAAAGTCCACCTCCTGAATTTGGGATGATTTGTTGTCTATTCAGGTATTCAACAGATGCAGGCACATCAAGTTGTTTGTGGAGCTTTAATCCGCTGCTTCTGAGGCTGCTGGGAGAGATTTCCCTTTCTCTTCTTTGTTCATACAGCTGCCAGGGTTCAGGTTTGGATTTGGACCCGCCTCTGCGTGTAGGTCGCCTGAGGGCGTCTGTTCCCCACCCAGACAGAATGGGGTTAAAGGAGCAGCTGCTTCGGGGGCTCTGGCTCACTCAGGATGGTGGGAGGGAGGGGTACGGAGGGGGCGGGGTGAGCCTGCGGCGTCAGAGGCCGGTGTGACCTTGCAGCAGCCTGAGGCGCGCCGTGCGTTCTCCTGGGTAAGTTGTCCCCGGATCATGGGAGCCTGGCGGTGGCGGGCTGCACCGGCTCCCGGGAGGGGCAGTGTGAAGAGTGACCTGTGCTCGCACACAGGCTTCTTGGTGGTGGCAGCAGCAGCCTTAGCATCTCCTGCCCGTCTCTGGGGTCCGCGCTGATAGCCGCGGCTCGCGCCCGTCTCTGGAGTTCGTTTAGGCGGCGCTCTGAATCCCCTCTCCTTGCGCGCCACGAAACAAAGAGGCAAGAAAAAGTCTCTTGCCTCTTCGGCAGCTGTAGACTTTTTCCCGGACTCCCTCCCGGCTAGCTGTGGTGCACTAGCCCCTTCAGGCTGTGTTCATGCCGCCAACCCCAGTCCTCTCCCTGGGATCCAACCGAAGCCCGAGCCTCGGCTCCCAGCCCCCGCCCGCCCCGGCGGCTGAGCAGACAAGCCTCTCGGGCTGGTGGGAGCTGCTCAGCGTCAAGCCTCTGTGCGGGAATCTCTCCATTTTTCCCTCTGCGCCCCTGTTGCTGTGGGGTCCGCGCTGATAGCCGCGGCTCTCCGTGTCTCTGGAGCTCGTTTAGGTGGCACTCTGAATCCCCTCTCCTTGCGCACCATGAAACAAAGAGGCAAGAAAGTCTCTTGCCTCTTCGGCAGCTGCAGACTTTTTCCCGGACTCACTCCCAGCTAGCACCGAAGCCCGAGCCTCAGCTCCCAGCCCCCGCCTGCCCCGGCGGCTGAGCAGACAAGCCTCTCGGACTGGTGAGCACTGCTCGACACCGATCCTCCGTGTGGGAGTCTCTCCGCTTTGCCTCCCGCACCCCTGTGGCTGCGCTCTGCTCCGTGGCCCCGAAGCTTCCGCCCTCTGCTACCCGCAGTCTCCACCCACGAAGGGGCTTCCTAGTGTGTGGAAACCTTTCTTCCTTCACAGCTCCCTCCCACTGGTGCAGGTGCTGCCCCTATTCTTTTGTCTCTGTTATTTCTTTTTTCTTTTGCCCTACCCAAGTACATGGGGATTTTCTTGCCTTTTGGGAGGTCTGACGTCTTCTTCCAGCGTTCAGTGGGTGTTCTGTAGGAGCAGTTCCACGTATAGATGTATTTCTACTGTATCTGTGGGAAGGAAGGTGATCTCCGCATCTTACTCTTCCGCCATCTTGCCGATTCTCCAGGATGTCTACTTTTGCCACTATTATTCAAGATAGTTTTGGAAGTCCTAGCCATGGCAATCAGAGAAGAAAGAGAAGTAAAAGGAATACAAATTGGAAAAGAAGAGGTAAAACTGTCAGCTTTTGCAGATGACATGATACTATAGAGAATCCTAAAGATGCCACCAGAAAACTACTAGAGCTAATCAATTAGTTTTGTAAAGTTGCAGGATACAAAATTAATGCACAGAAATCTCTTTCATTCCTATGCACTAACAATGAAATATCAGAATAAGAAATTAAGGAAACAGTCTCATTCACCATAGCAACAAAAAGAATAAAATACCTAGGAATAAACCTACCTAAACAGGTAAAACACCTGTACTCAGAAAACTATAAGACACTGATGAAAGAAATCAGAGATTATACAAACAGATGGAGAGATATACCATGTTCTTGGATTGGAAGAATCAATATTGTGAAAATGACTATACTACTCAAAGCAATCTACAGATTCAATGCAATCCCTATCAAATTATCAATGGCATTTTTTCAGAACTAGAACAAAAAATCTTAAAATTTGTTTGGAGACACAAAAGACCCCGAATAGCCAAAACCATCTTGATGGGAAAAAATGGAGCTGGAGAAATCAGACTCCTTGACTTCAGACTATCCTACAAAGCTACAGTAATCAAGACAATATGGTATTCACACAAAAGCAGAAATATAGATCAGTGAAACAGTATAGAAAGCCCAGAAATAAACCCACACACCTTTGGTCAACTAATCTATGACAAAGAAGGCAAGGATATACAATGGAGAAAAGACAGTCTCTTCAATAAGTGGTGCTGGGAAAACTGGACAGCTACATGTAAAAGAATGAAATTAGAACACTTCCTAACACCATACACTAAAATAAACTCAAAATGGATTAAAGACCTAAATGTAAGACCAGACACTATCAAACTCTTAGAGGAAAACATAGGAAGAACTCTCTTTGACATAAATGACAGCAAGATCTTTTTTGATCCACCTCCTAGAGTAATGGAAATAAAAACAAAAATAAACAAATGGGACCTAATGAAACTTAAAAGCTTTTGCACAGGAAAGGAAACTATAAACAAGACGAAAAGACAACCCTCAGAATGGGAGAAAATATTTGCAAACATATCAACGGACAAAGGGTTAATCTCCAAAATAGATAAACAGCTCATGCAGCTCAATATTAAAAAAACAAACAACCCAGTCAAAAAATAGACAGAAGACCTAAATAGACATTTCTCCAAAGAAGACATACAGATGGCCAAGAGGCACATGAAAAGTTGTTCAACATCACTATTTATTAGAGAAATGCAAATCAAAACTATAATGAGCTATCACCTCACACCAGTTAGAATGGGCATCATCAGAAAATCTACAAACAACAAATGCTGGAGAAGGTATGGCGAAAGGGAACCCTCTTGCACTGTTGATGGGAATGTAAATTGATACAGCCACTATGGAGAACAATATGGAGGTTCCTTAAAAAACTAAAAATAGAATTACCATATGACCCAGCAATCCCCCTACTAGGCATATACCCAGAGAAAACCATAATTCAAAAAGACACATGAACCCCAATGTTCACTGAAGCACTATTTACAATAACCAGGTCATGGAAGCAACCTAAGTGTCCATTGACAGATGAATGGATAAAGAAGATGTGCTACATATATACAATGTATATATCAGCCTTAAAAAGAAAAAATTGGGCCATTTGTAGAGACGTGGATGGACCTAGAGACTGTCAGTGTGAAGTAAGTCAGAAAGAGAAAAATATCGTATATTAACACATATATGTAGAATCTAGAAAAATGGTACAGATGAACCAGTTTGCAAGGCAGAAATAGAGACACAGATGTAGAGAACAAATGGATGGACACCAAGGGGGGAAGGCAAGTGGTGGTGGTGGTGGTATGAATTGGGAGATTGGGATTGACATGTATACACTAGTATGTATAAAATAGATAAGTAATAAGAAAAAAAGAAAACTCAAAAGAATGAGGTGGGCAGAGAGCTGTTAGACTTTCCCTCTGATGAGCACCTGGCCAGGATCATTCCCCTTCAATAACTGTTTTGCAGAATTGAGAGTCCAGAAGCAAGAGATGGTAAAGAGATGGCTCAGCAAAGGGGTCCTGGCTGGACTAGGTTGGGGTACACATTGTTAGCAGATCATCTCCTACCCCTGTCTGGAAATTCAGAGCAGGGCCATGTGCTTTATTTCTGGGTTCTCCTCTGTCTGGCACATCTCTGGGTCCAAGTGGGCACCAAGCAGTGTTTCCTGAGCTTAGAATCAGAGGGAAGAAAATATAGCAAATTCCATCGGCCACATTACGGAATATTTACGTTATGCTTTTAGAGTGTTACCTTTGGATTTTGAGGAAAAAAATGACAGTTTGGCTGGAGAGGGTATGGAGAAAAGGGAACCCTCTTACACTGTCAGTGGGAATGTAAACTGGTGCAGCCACTATGGAGAATAGTATGGAGGTTCCTCAAAAAATTAAAAATAGAGTTGCCATGTGATCTAGCAATCTCACTCCTGGGCTTATATCCAGACAAAACTATAATTCGAAAGGACACATGCAGCACTATGGTCATAGCAGCACTATTTACAATAGCCAAGACATGGAAACAACTTAAATGTCCATTGACAGGTGAATGGATAAAGAAGATGTGGTGTGTATATATACACAATGAAATATTACTCAGCCGTAAAAAGAATGAAATAATGCCATTTGCAGCAAAACGGATGTACCTAGAGATTATCATACTAAGTGAAGTAAGTCAGAAAGAGAAATACAAATACCATATGATATCACTTATATGTGGAATCTAAAATATAACACAAATGAACTTATCTATGAAACAGAAACAGACTCACAGATATAGAGAATAGACTTGTGGTTGCCAAGGGGGAGAAGGGGTTGGGGATGGATGGATTGGGAGTTTGGGATTAGCAGATGCAAACTGTGATACATGGGATGGATAAACAACAAGGTCCTACTACATAGCACAGGAAACTATATTCAGTATCCTGTGATAAACCATAATAGAAAAGAATATGAAAAAGAATATATATATATGTGTGTATAACTGAGTTACTTTGCTGTACAGCAGCAATTAATACAACACTGTAAATCAACTATAGTTCAATAAAATTTTAAAAAATGAAAAAAGAAAATTGAAAGGAAGCTTCATATTGACAATCATAAATTAAAGAATGACAAATAAACCTGTGTATATTCAGTAAGGGAATTACTCAAAGTTTATTGATTTGGGGCGTTTGGCCTTAAGGAAGGAATAAGGAGGAAGGAAGGAAAGAAGAGATAATGACACATATTTAAGATTAGGTCACATGGGAATGAGAAAAGTTTGGGAGGTTAGATTAATCTTTTGGAGCAGAACAAGCAAGAGTTCTGAGGAACACACAGCTGGCAAAAATTCAGGCAGGTCAGTAGTTGATATAAGAGAAGGGCAGCAGTAATTTTGGGGGACAAGTTACCAGGTTTCTGGAGCAGAACTCTAGCTGTTTTAGTCTCATGAAGACCGAGGAACCATCCAAGAAATCAAAGGAAAGTCTTATGCAATTGGACGAATAAGATGGCCAGGGTTTTGGCTACTAGGAATAAGAGGAGAGCCTTACTCCTGGAGCTCAAAGCCAGGAACAGAGTAGAAGCAGAAGTCAGGCTGCCTGCACTTTGATTCTCTAAGCTATGGCCTTAAAGTTCCTGAAATTTCCTGTGATCAGGGACAGAATTTGTTCCAAGGATGCAGGGGCGGTGGGCAAGGAATGAGCTAAATTTACAAGAGCTAAAGTGTCACCAGATTTGAAATTTAGAGGAGAAAAGAGATAAACAGCATTGTGTGAATTACTTCATAAAGTGGAAAAAAATCCTATTCTAAGACTCCTGTGCTGCAAAAAGTTCTAAGTTAGTGAGGGAAACTCTGTTAAGGTAGCTGGGATGATTAAATGTATAAATATATAGAAAGTGCTTAGAACAGTGCCTGACTCATAGTAGGTATTCAATAAATGTTAACTTACTGCTGTTAGTATTATCAATCTATGACTATTTTGCAGTTCCTCATGGAAATACTGCTTTACTCAAAGCTTCTGAAAGAAACCACAAAAGGAACTAAATGGCAGTGGGTTCTTTAGGAGCTTCATAACTTGGAAGGATCTAGTTAAGTACACTTTGGAAAGCAAGTGAGGCTTGGCCAGCTTGGGATATAGGAGATCCTCTCAAAGTCTGTGAGAGTAGGTGATCTGGAAGACCCTGAAGACTGCTTCTGTCTTGAGAGATCTGGAATCCACAACCCCAGATTTAATTTCCAGATGCCTTCTTGCAGGTCAAAGGAGAGAGTCTTGGAGTCAGATAAGTTTAATTAGTTTAGAAGTAATGAATACTAGAGCCTTTGGTAAAAGATGCAGAGGTAAAATTTGTCTTTACTTCCTCCTCACTACGTCCCATTCTAGAGGGGGTTCTGACATAATTTCCTCAGTCTGCCCAAGGCTGATACCATTATTAGCTCTCACCAATCCCCTATCACCATTTTGCTTTCATTCATTTACTGACTATTTGCTTTATTCATTTATAATTTTCAATTGCTACTATACTTGATTGTGGACTGAAAGAAAATTTTAAAATTATGCAGCTAAAATTATCACTTGATGTACCAAAGAATATTATAGGCCTCTAATAGGAGAAATATAAAGTCATATTAAAGGACTGTTTAAAATAATGGATTTGATATTTTGTCTTTGAAAATTCATTTTCTGGACCTTTTGCTTCTCACTTAGTCCTGGTTCAGGGAAAACTTGGTCTTGGATTGGTAGTGGCAAGATTTTAACTATTACATTAAACCACAATCTCCTTGCCTTCTTTCCTTGCTTCCTTCACGGTTCACCACAGTGTTCTTTGTTTTTAGTAGCTGCCTTCTAGAAAATGTTCTGATAATGATCTGGCCTTTGGATATTAAGTCTTAGGCTTAGTCACATTTGAGCAACTTATGTTATATTAGATATATTAGCTACATATTATATATTTGTTATTAAATATTATATATGTTAGATACTATATATTTATATATTACTGCAGCTTAAAACAAATATTATTTCACTTAATAAATTTAGCAGCTTAGAATTAGGAGCTTAAAATGATGAACAATTATTACCTCAGTTTCTGTGGGTGAGGTATGTAGGAGCAACTTAGCTGGGTGGTTCTAGCTTAGGGTCTCTCATAAGGGTTCATATAAGTTGTCAGCTGGGGTATCATCTGCAAGTTTGATGGTGCTGGAAGGTGTGCTTCTAAGATGCCACACTCACATGCCCCAGGCTAGAAATACTCAGTTCCTTGCCACATGAACCTCTCTTGGAGCTGCTTGTGTGTCTTCTCTGCATGACAGCGGTTTTCCCCGGAGTGAATGATCTGACAGAGAGTGTGATAAAGTAGCCTCAATGCCTTTTATGAGCCAGTCTTGGAAGCCACAGGCTATTACTTCCACCACTACTTATTAGAAGTGAATCACTAAACACAAAGAATAGACTAGTGATTGCCAGTGGGGCGAGGCAAGGGGGGAGTGGCGAGATAGGGGAATGGGATTAAGAGATACAGACTACTATGTATAAAGTAAATTAGCAACAAGGATAATATACAGCACAGGAAAATATAGCCATTATTTTGTAATAACTTTAAATGGAGTATAATCTATAAAAGTATTGACTCACTATGTTGTACACCTAATATAATATTGTAAATCAACTATACTTCAATAAAAAAATTTTTTTTATTTTAAAAAGGGAAGAGAAATTAGACTTCACCTCTCAGAGAAGAATCAAGGAGTTTGTTGACACATTTTAAAATCATTGCAAGTGTATTTAGTTTTGTGTCAAGAAATATATATGTGTATATATGTGTATACATATATATTTTTTTACCACTATTAAATAATTGTCACTGCAGATGTATTCTGGTCCTATAAGGTCACATTTACATGATTTAATAATTTTGAACAGTTCTGTTTCCTCCAGGAAATGACTTTGTTTAGGCTGCAGGGAGAAGAAATATGTCAAAGATATAATACTTCTCTTTTCTCCTTCCTTCTCCTACTCTTTACATTCCCCCATTCTCTCTTTCTCCCTTCTAACCCACCCCACCTCCCATATTCCTGCTGCCCCTACAACAAGATGGAGATATGTGGGCTGAGGGATTGTATACTTACACAGATCTATGTAGTCATGTGGTTTCTGTAACAATGGCTGACTTTTGAATAATTAGCTATAACCTGTAATTCAACTACCTATAAAACTCTGAGAGAAAGTAGCTAGGCATCTGACCTCTTCACACACAGCACATTGCCCTTTGGAATTTACTCAGCTTAGCCATGGTGGTACAGTTTTATATTCTAAATGTGTGGCTTTTTATGTTATTTGATAGTGACTGACCCTGGATTGTTTCACTATTTTTTACAGGATATTTTTTTTCCATTTATGCCATTTCATTTGTTTATACTAAACTTTAAAAAAAAAAGAAAAAAAGCCTCAAATATTGTATTATATTTTTACCTTTCTCAATAATCTCTGTTGGTTTATAAGGTTTTGCTATGGGCTGAATTGTATCCTCCCCCCACCCCCCAATTCATACATTGAAGCCCTTAACCTCCAATTTCTGGAGAATTTGGAGCTAGGGCCTGTGAGGAAGTGAGCAAGGTTGAATGAGGTCATAAGGGTGGGGCCCTAATCCAATAGACTGGTGCCTTTATACAAAGGCGAAGAGACACCAGAGTTCTCTCTCTGTCAGTGAGAGGGTAGTCATCTGCAATCTAAGGAGAGACCTCTCACTAGACACTGGCCCTGCTGGCATCTTGATTTTGGGCTTCAATCTCCAGAACAGTGAGAAATAAATTTCAGTTGTTCAAGTCACCCAGCCTGTGCTATGGTATGTTGGTATGGCAGCCCAAGCAGACTAATACAAGTGTCATCCATTGCTGGCTCCTTCCTTTTCCACAATTTGGCCTTTTCCAGGGAGGGGTAATAAAATGTTCTTTCTTTCATTTCAGAAAATGATCTTTTCTTCATACGAAAGTCATAGCTATGTTATTTTAAAAGTCCTTATTGAAAAAAAGAAAAGAAAATATTTTTAAAAGCAGAAAAAATTAGCTTTTCTTTTACTCCTTTCAAATTTTTGTGATTAATTCATGAAATCCCACCATCAACATAAGATTGGACAAGGGCACAGAGCTTTCTGAATTTCCATATGGGAGAATTGGGGTTTATTTTTTAATATTGTATTAATTTGGTGTTACAGCTTTATAGGGTATTGAAAACCTAATTTAAAACCTTGTCATATTTTTCAAGTCCTACATTATGACATTATGCTCTTACTTAGATTTATATAAATTAGCCTCTGGGAATGGTACTGAAAAACTTCTATTAAAATGTGTATCCCAGGAAAGACTTCTAGCTAAGAAAATCTTCATATTCTATGAATTCAGTTGCCTGTAGAGGTTTTAGTTTACTTCAAGCTCAGTATAAGTCAACTAGACTGAAAATAAATGCCCAAGAGAATGATAAGAAAAACCACAGACTGGGAGAAAATGTTTAAAAAGGTATATCTGATAAATTTTCTGTTATCTAAAATACACAACGAACTTTTAAAACTCAACAATAAGAAAACAAACCACCCAATTAAAAAATGGACCAAAGACCTTAACAGACATCACACCAAGGAAGATATGGAGATGGCAAATAAGCATATGAAAAGATATTCCACAGCATATGTCATTGGAGAAATGCAAATGAAAATAACAATGAGATAATACTGCACACTTATTAAAATGGCTAAAATCACCAGCACTATGACTAATCTGCTATGCTCTTCAATAAGAACTTTTCCCCCAGATTAATGCAGAGGTAGGGAGAACACTGGATTGGGAATCAGGAGACCTAGATTTTTAGCCACATTGATTTTAACATTTACCTGGCTGAACTCATGATAGCCTTGGGTTATCATTTGTCAAGGGAGAAGATTGGACTAGATGACATTAATTACTTCTTTCAGCCCTAGTGCTCTATGATGCTGTCATATTATAGATAACTTTTGGCAGACTGGTTAATGCCTACCAAGAGAAAACTGGTCATCACTAGTTTAAGGAGTTAATGTTGAATATAGATCTGGATACTGATGTTTTCTATCCTCCCATTTTCCTCTCCCCAGTCCCAACTGCCTCATTTCTTAAGCGTTTCAGCTAAGACACACTTATGATGTGTGTGTATACATTTGTGTCTTTTAAGGTAAGTTAATATTACCCAGGTTTGGGCATCAAGGGACCAATGCTCACATTGCTAATCATTATGTCATTTACCTAAAAGGAGCTATGGTTGAAATCATTAATGAGCCATGTCTCATAAACATACTTTGAGGTTGCGCAATGTGATTTCACAATTTGGATTGATCAAATTGGGAGTGGAGCTGACATCACTCTGAGCCAAATTTCATCCAGATATAAACTTACTTCATAAGTCCAATTTTATGATACCCTCAACCCAGGGTTTTAGTGTAAATGTCGTGTTGAACAACATATGGTCAATGTTTCTCTAACTAGAACTTAGACCTTCATATTTTGACACCAAAATGCCAAGAAATGTATTCGAGAAGATAATATTATTTTTAATTTCAGGAGTCCAATATGACATTTTAAGGGACAGTGAGATGCTTTCCTAGAATCTAATTTAATAATGACATGGTTGAGCAGATGGAGCATAAAATGACAAGTTGTGTTCTAGTTTATTTTCTTAGGAGTGCTAGTTTCTCATGCACCAATTATTCTGTTGGGCTTTGGAAAACATCAGCAAATCAGAACTGTAGAGAAGGTGACAGTAAATTAAGCCTTATTGCAAAACATGACAAGTAAAGTGACTCATCTAAAATCATGAGATCTCTTAAGGAACTACTAATTTAGTTAATCAAGGTGATATGGCTTTAGAAAGTAAATTATGCTTAAATGAGGCTTTGATGTGACTCTGATCCTTTAAATGGCTCCCATAGAATGTCCACAATGATGACAGAATTAAAATAATTTCATTGGATGTTGTGTAATCTAAGAGATTAATGTTAGAAAGGCAAAGATTAAAATTCCCAAGTTAAGCTGTTATGTATTGGATAATGTATAAAGGAAAGGATCCCAAAGCCTCTCCATGCAATTCTAAAGTCAGGAGTCAAGCACACATATCCCCTCTACTGCAGTGCGAATAAGAAATTTTCCTTTTCTCTGTGGTTTCCATTACCAGGCATGGGCAGTCTCTCTTATAGTAAGTGTTAGATATGTAAGGGTTACATGTTGAGGCTTAGGAGGAAAAATAAAAACAGAGTGGAGAGGAGAAATAGCATTTTGGGGGACAGAAGGAGCTGTAGCAGCCAGATTATCCTGCTGGGAGGTATCCTTCATACCACAGGACCTAAAGATGACCCCAGCTACCTTTCTCTTTATTGCTACCACTTTTACTCTTGATCATCATTTCTGTGTAATAGTTCAGTCCAAAACAAGTGCCCTTTGCCACATTTTGTTAAAAATGTATCATGAGAGGACTTCTGCTTCCAGACATAGTGAAGTAACAGGGACAGGATTTACCTTCCTGCTTTAAGCAACTAACAAAACAAGCAACATGTATGAAACAGATGTTTTTAGACATCAGACAACAGGCAGCATAGTAGAGTGATCTCGGAGAGAAGCAAAGTAAATGAAGTGGACCTTGCGATTGCCCCAGCTCACTGCCTACAGAGAGTATCCAGCCTGTGGTAATGGGAGGGAAATTTAAACAGAACCAGAGACAGAGAGCTCTCAGGAGATCTGCAGAGATTCCTCTGTCACATCAACAGCAAAGTACTCATGATAAAAGCATGCATGTAAGGAAACCACCCAAGTCTGGGGGAAGAACCAGTATAAAGGAACAGGTTGGACAATGTCTAAGGATCACACAGGGCCAGGAATAGTTCACAAGCAAAGATGGAAAGACCTTTTAATATAGGTGTGGTTAAGTAAAGTACTTAGACGAGTATTGCCTTAATTTTTGAGACCAAATTAGCCCTAGACTAAAGGCTGTTTGTTCTGTACCAGTCTAACAAAGCTTAAAGGCAAGGCTCTAAAGGTTCAATTTGTTTCAAAGTAACTTAACTGTGGCCCAGAACAAATCCCTAAAAAATAGTTAAAGAACTACAACAAAATCCAGTACCCAACAGCATAAAATTTATAATCTCTGACATCTAATAAAAATTACCTAGTAAGCAAAGAAGCAAGAAAATATTATCTATAATGAGGGGAGAAAAATCAATTAAGAGAAAGAGACCCCAAAATGCAACAGAAGATAGAATTAGTACACAAAGACATTAAAGCTGTTATTTAAATATACTCCATATGTTCAAGAAGGTAGCAGAAAATGTGAGCATAGTAAAGAAAGACATAGAAGACTTAAAGAAGATGTAAATCAAATTTCTGGAGATTGAAAATACGCTGCCTGGGATGAAAAATGCACTGAATGGAATTGAGAGCAGATTAGACAGTGCTAAGGAAAAAAGGCAGTGAATTTAAAGCTATATCAATATAAAGTCTCCAAATTGAAGCAAGAAAAAAAAGACTTAAAAAAAGTGAACCTGTGGGACATGTGGGACAATACCAAGTGAGCTAAAATGTGTGTAATTAGAGTCCCAGAAAGGGAATGGGGCATTAAAATATTTAAAGAAATGACTAAAAGTTTTCCAAATCTGATGGGAAGTACAGATTTTATTCTCTACCACCTGTATACTGAATCAGAATTTATTGGGTAAGCCTATGTCTCTGATTAAAAAAATGAACCACTGGAAATAGATGAATACAACGGGAAAATGAAAAGTGTCTTTGAAGGAAGCGTATAACTCTGAATTGAAATAGAGAAATGATCTGAATCCTGAAGGTTTACCATCTTGGAATTGGCTATCCTGCTTTTGTGCCCAACACAAACACACACACAAACACATCATATTGTGAATTAATTCTAATAAGGAACATTTAATAAAATCTTCGAAGAAAAAATGGAGCTTCTCCTAAAAATCCCATACAAGCTCTGGATGAACTCTTCTCCTCTTTGTCTCATGGCCTCAAGCTATAGCAGAGTGGATGGGCTATATTAACATGGACGAATAATTCATAATATTATAATTAATAATTAAATTGTCTCAGGGGAAGATGTGCAGGTTTCAGATAAGCAGGTTATAGATTTGCTTGCTTTAGCATGAGCAAAATGAAAAGTGCAAATACAACAGCACCCGTTTGTCTTAGAGAGAAAGGGAGAATAGAAAACACAGAGTACCTGCTTGAAGATAAAATATGATCTAAAGAACAAAAGAAAAGTCCTCATTAATATCTTGCATTGTAAAAGAAGTTAATAAAAAGACAAATTTAATAAATCAATAGATTGAAGTCCAAGAAATAAAACACAAAAATAAAATCTAAAGAAAATTTACAGAATTCAGGGGAAAAACCTTTGATCCAAAATCCAACTTTACAGAACTAAAAATATGAATTAGAAATAGTAAACAACAAAATAAACTGCATTAAAATGGAATTGAATTATTTCAAGGAAGGAAGTCTTAATATAGTTACCATGAACACATAAGAAATAGATCAAAGCAATAGGACAGACATACTATACATGACAGACAACACACATATAGGAGAAATTGTTCTGCTAGATTACAGAACATAACTCAGTAATAATCAAAATAATTTAAAATAAAATAGAAAATAAAATTCCTTGAATTAATGGCACAACTGAATATGAAGATTGAAAAGCACATCTCGTTAAAATGTTATAAATTAATAATAAGACATGCCTTAGCTCAATTATTGAGCTTTAAAGAAAAATACATCATTCTTTAGCATCACAGTAGAAAGTACAAGCCATCTTCTATAATGAAAAAAATATCAGCTTATTTTAACATTTTCCTCAGCAATAGGCAAATGAGCTAACACGGTTCTGAGAAAAGGTAGAAACAAAAATATTTTAGCTGGCCAAGTTGATTTTCATTTGTTGGGTAAATGGGCTCAAATTTTCAAATAAAAACAAACTCAGAGGCCACCTTGCCAGCACCTTACATTAGTGGAACAGTACAACACTATAAATGGAGACTGATGTACTAAATGTCAAAATTTTTTAAATTATGCCTATTTTACATCTATATATCTGTAACTATATATCTATATCTATCTATATATATATAACAAGCTAGGAACTATAAAATAAAGTATGTTCTCTTTTCCTACCTTGATAAATATACTCTTCAACTCTCTGGTTTAAATTAAGAATTTTTTACCTTTTTAGAGTAACAAACCAGAACATGGTTGTGCAGCACAAGCCAGCCCTGATGAATCCACACCCTTTTAAATGTTTGGTACCATGAGGGGCCTCATTTGTATATGTATGAATACCTTAGACCACATTTCCAAGCTCTCTCCATACTTCCACAAAAAAGTCATCTCTGGGCCACCCCTCGGTCTAGGTGTAGTGGCATGGTCCACATTCAGAATAGACAGGCTGCTTCTGGAAACAGGCTCAAGGCTGTTTGGACAGAAAATATTAGACTCCCAGGCACCCCAAATGTGATCTAGAATAGGTGCAAGCACAAAATCCCTAGGACATTTATACTCTTTGTGGGAAAAGACATGAGTTGGGATAAGCTAGTTCAAGCTCCTTTAAGGTATAGAGCCTGGGTCAGGAGCACTTTCTACCCAGATCTAAGTGTAGTACTGGTGGCCAAAGCTCCCATAAGTTATTCTTGAAGAAACTACTAAAGATGAAACCCTGCCAACCAAAAACTAAATGGAGAAGACGCTAAAGGATTAAACCACCAATGAATTCCAGAAGATGGTAGAGGAATGACTACAGCATTTAGCAATAAAGAGACACAGCCAATAACTTTATTCCCTTCAACATTTTTTTCTCTAGTATGAAAGGCAACATACTGACATTTTCAAGCACATACAAATTCATAGAATACAGGAGTTGTGTCTTTCTTTAAAAAAATTAATGATTAAATCCATTCAAACAAAAAATCAGTACAGAAAATTGTGGTAAAAGGCCTGGTGGTTATCACTGCATCTATCTAAAATAGAAACTTAGACTTAATAACTGAAGGAATTATGGTTACAGAATAGAATATAAATGCTATAAACCCTGTAATATAAAAAATTATATCACCAAAATTAGGGAGTTGGAAGAGAATACTGAAGAGTGCTAATTTCCTCATTTCTAAAAGCAGAGTCAGTTATTCCATCTAAAATTGAAACGTGCCATTTAAAAGAAATGATAACTCTAGATATTTAGTGTTGCTCCATGTCTATGTTTCTTTCAAAAAAGTAAGAAAATTATATATTGAAATGAAGAAACGTAAGTTTAAGATTCAGCAGTTTCTTCAGCTTCCCTTAGGTTTCTTCTCTGTTAAATGCAAAAATTAAATCTAATACTTTCTTTTAAAAAGTAGCATGTATAAGGTGATCAACTTTTTATAAAATTACTTTTGTCTTTTGATTAGTCTGTTTGTCTATCTATCTACCTATCTATCTATCTATCTATCTATGTATCTATCTATCTATCTATCTATCTATCTGCAATATCTATTCTTCTACCTCCCTGCTGATCTATTCACTTATCCATATTTCTGTTTACCAACTTCTTTGTCTATCTCATCTATCTGTCCATTCCTTGATCTGCAAATCTTCAAGAGATGCCTAGAATGATAGTCATTTAATATAAATTCTGTAGTGTTATTTTGCTTATTTTGTTAATTTCTTCCTTAATGTCTATGTCTTGATTTCATTATAATATGACAAACATGTCTAAGTTTCACCAAAACAGTGAAGTTGTTATCTGAGGTAGCTAGGTTTGCAAACCACTGATGCAGAATATTTTGGGTGAGAAAATTCTTAGTGGAAGTTTTTTGCAGAGGCAGAGGACAAAGGAAGAAAAGGACTAACAAGGAAGGAGAATAAGGTTATTGATCTAATTGTCAAGAGCCTATATCAAACTGAAGGCCAGATTTAGGTCCTATTGATATCCACTTACAGATCAATCAAATATCCCAACTTTGCTTAGAATTTCAAATGAGTCTCAATGATTGAAGTCTAGGTGGAATATTACCTGCTGATATTTATAATTAGCCAGCGATCTTGCTTGAGAGGGAAAGCAGGATTCAAATGCCAACATACAACGTCCTCACATTTCTTATTCTCTCCATCTGAGCTTGGATGCTGACATCTGCAGTGGACACAGAGATGGTGAAGCAGCAACATGTAGAACTCTGAAGAATGCAGTGGGAGTGCATTACCCCCATGGGATCTCTGTAAGGCCCTTTATATTGTAGGGTAATGTCTCTAAAATCTGCTGTGCAATTAGTCCTTTTTTCATTCTGTAAAGAACAAACTGAGAATAGAGACATCAGGGGGAAATGCAAGAAAGCCAAAGGTCCCGAAACACATGGAGAGAGTCAGCAGGCTCCTGGCTGACAGGGAATTGCAGAAAGAAAGAGACCAAAAAAAGACTTGGAATGACAGAGGCAGAGAAAGAAGAGAATTAAGCCAGGGACCTTTGGGTTTAAATCTGCAAAGTATGAGACTGCCAAAATAAGTTGGACTGAGAAATTCAAACGACATCTCTGTTCTTTAGATATGTGCATCTGGTAGCTCCATTTATGAAATTGAAATTTAATTTCAGAAGATGTGGGGATTATATAAGACAATTAGATTCAACCACATGAAGCTGTAGTTTTTAGCAATTTCATGTGGTTCAGCCTAATATTGACTTTACTCTCCCCCCTGATTTTCCCTAAGGTCAGACGGATGTGGGTTTGAGTTGTGCCCAGTCACATTCTAGCTGTGAACTCTGGGCAAACTTCCTCTACAAGATTCACTTTCCTCATCCAGAAAGTGGGAATGATATTATCATAGTAAAGATTAAAGTAGTTGATGTTTATTGAGTATTTATCCCAGGAAGCATTCAATGGCAGCTCTTCATTACTTTTAATATCATTAAATACATCTTTATGTTACACCTCCCTTCTTAAATTCTTTCTCTGACTTTCCATTGCTCTTGAGATAAAGTCAAACTCCTTGACATGTCTTACAAGGTCCTTCATGGCTTCTGGCTTTTGCTTATTTTTCCAGACTCTTTTTGTGACTCCCATTAAAAACTGTAAATGCTTTTCACATCCCTGTGAAAGTGAAGTTCTTTCATTCCTCAGCAAGCCACTGTTTGCTCTCATTTCCTTAGCCTATAACACTAATCCCCTGATCTGATCTTTCTCCATCCTACTCGTAAGTGCCATTTTTCTCCTAGAAAGTTTTAGACAACCCCTATGCTGGGTACATAACTTCAGAGCTCCCGCAGGGCACTGTGTGTTTTCCCTCAGTTTTCTTACCAGCTTTTATTATAATTCTTTGTTTTGTTATTTCTCTCCCCCTCTGGCTTATTCTCCATTGCCTCTCACAACTGAGGATAGCACTGGACACATTTTAGGAGATCAACCATTCTTTGCTAATGCTGCCACATCAGAAACTTACATTACAGCAAATCCATTTTGTTTTCTATTTTCCAAGATATTACTTTTTCCTTTAGACACAACTCACAGATGTATGGGCTGGCTGACAAGGAGAAAAAATACCTGTATCAGTACCAGGTCTATATAGAAGATTTATTCCATATAAATAATTAATTATTAAATACAATGGCTTTTAGTTTACCCCAATATTATGTCTGTGTTTAGATTTGTTTGAAGTTTAAAAGGGCAATGAACATTTCAAGTAAAGCTATGAATCTGAAAGAAAATATTCTGGATGTGATTGAAAAATGTTATTTACCAGATATTCAGGGTAATCAGGGAAAAAGGAGAATCTCAGTTCTCATTAAATGATACTTTAATCAATGTTACAAAATACAGTTAATATTTCCTTTCAAATTATGGCTTTCAAAATTTTTATTTATTTAGCTTATTTTTCTTTTTATAATTAAGAGCTTAATTTACTCCAGCTCAGTAGAAGCAAAAGAGGATTAAAAATGAACACTTTGGATTAAAAATGAACACTTTTGCTCCAGGATGATGTGAATGCTTCTACTTAGAAAGAGGTTGAAGAAGAAACAAAATATCATTTTTTCTTCACACTACACCCAATACTCTTAACACATCTGTCTGTGTCATCTGTCATCTGGTCAACAAATATGTGGTAGTTTTACCCTCTGAAAGCGATTCTGTAGTATCAGCTGGGTGTCCTATAAATTTAGCTCAATTCATATGTTACCTACCTAGAGATACTGTCAGATCCCTCTGGTTAAGGGCTCAGTCCCACAGACTACCTCCACTTCAGATGTCAATTGCAATTTCTTTTATCACTGTCTTATAGTTTTCAGTGTACAGATCTTTAACCTCCTTAGCTAAATTTATTTCTAATTATTTTATTTTTGATGCTCTTATAAATAGGATTTTAAAATTATTTTTTCAGATTATTTGTTGTTAGTGTATAAAAATGCTACTAATTTTTGCATGTTGATTGTATCCTGTAACTTTACTGAATTTGTTGATAAATCTAATAGGTTTTTGGTGAAATCTTTAGGATTTTCTATATATAAAATCATGTTATCAGCTAATAGAGACAAGTTTACTCCTTCCTTTCCAATTCTGATTTATTTTGTTTCTTTTTTCTTACCCTATTGCTCTGGCTAGGACTTCTAGTACTGTGTCAAATAGGAGTGGTGAGAGTGGGCACTCTTGTCTTTTTCCTGATCTTAGAGGAAAAGTATTCACTCTTTCACCATGATAGGGAGAGACCCACAATGCTGGGGGAGCTGGATGTTCACCTTGGGCTCTCTTTTCCCACTGGAGAAATCACAGACACTGGTGTGGGGGGTGGGGGATGGGGAAGAGGGTGTGTGGGGGGGGGGGTGGGTCGTCTCCCTGCAGCACTGTGCCGGCCTGGAAGAGGGGTGATGCAGTTAGAATGTAGCTGTTCCTCTTGTTCTTCTAATGCAGTCCTTCTCAGTCTCTGTGGTCCACAGGGGTGCTTTGGCCTCACTGCCCTGTTCACGGATTTTCACAGTGGTGTCTTGTCTATGGATAGTTGCTATCTGGTGTTCTTATGAGGGGAACTGAAGTCAGGAACACCTATGCCTCCATCTTGATGACATTATCTCCCGCTATCTGGCCATTGGTGTTTGAACTTGATCTCCAGCCTCTGTTCTTTCCCCAGAGGTTAGGGAATGGATCTAAAAGTTCCATCATCTCGTTAATTGCGGTTGGTTCCCCTGGCAACCAGGCCCCTTCCATAGGTACTTTCCAAAATTCACATCATTATGGGTGTGGTTGAAAGGGGTTTCTTATGCATATCAAAAGACACTTTATTGTTCTTATCACTTAGTAAATTTTAGGAACTTTGTACCAGAAATGGGATAAAGGCTGTGTATTTCTTATTATAACTCATTATACCATAGAGGCCAATTTAGGGCTCTGTTTAAAAGCTGGTTAATTTTATCATTCTGAGGAGTGATTCAGTCTACTACTTCTAATAGAGAGGAGACTATTGTTTTAATGAATCTCATTATTTTACATTAAATATTTTGCCTTTCTTTAAGAATAGTTATAAAGCATATTACACAGAATGCTTTATACATGATGAGGAATGTTCATATATTTTCTTATTTGATTCTTATTAAAATTTTGTGCTGTGACCACAGATATGGAAATTGAGTCTAAAACATGTAAACTAATTGCCACGGTTCATTTAGTAGTGAGAAAGAAGTGAGTTTTGCACCTGGGTCTTCTCAAAACATAATTATAAAATCATTTATAGCCAGTATGTTTTAAATAAGACTTTTCTACTTTTTTTGTACTATCCTATATAATGATCTATTCCATTGTTTTGTTAAATTATTTCTTAATGAATTTTCTTCCAAATAAAGCTTTATCTCATGTTACTTTTTTTTACTCCATTAAATTGACAGAATTCTCAATGTTACAATTAGCCAAATAGATATATAGAAAGTATCTTAAATGTTAGCTCCTAAAGACTATAGGATAATTAGGTCCCATTTACATATTTTTGTTTTTATTTTCATTACTCTAGGAGGTGAGTCACAGAAACTGTTGCTGTGATTTATGTCAGTGTTCTGCCTATGATTTCCTCTAAGAGTTTTATAGTGTCCAGTCTTACATTTAGGTCTTTGATCCACTTTGAGTTTATTTTTGTGTATGGTGTTAGAGAATGTTCTAATTTCATTCTTTTACATGTAGCTGTCCAGTTTTCCAAGCACAACTTACTGAAATTCTGTCTTTTCTCCATTGTGTATTCTTGACTCCTTTGTCATAGATTAATTGACCAAAGGTCTGTGGGTTTATTTCTGGCTTTCTAACCTGTTCCATTGGTCTATATTTCTGTCTTTGTGCCAGTACCATACTGTTTTGATTACTGTAACTTTGTAGTAAAGTCTGAAATCAGGGAGTCTGATTCCTCCAGCTCTGTTTTTCTTTCTCAGGATTGCTTTGGCTATCTGGGGTCTTTTGTGTTTCCATACAAATTTTTAAATTTTTTTATTCTAGTCCTGTGAAAAATGCCATTGGTAATTTTATAGGGATTGCACCGAATCTGTAGATTGCCTTAGGTAGTATAGTCATTTTGACAATATTGATTCTTCCAGTCCAAGAACATGGTATGTCTTTCCATCTGTTTGTGTCAACTTCGATTTCTTTCATCAGCATCTTATAGTTTTCAGAGTACAGGTGTTTTGCCTCATTAGGTAGGTTTATTCCTAGGTATTTTAAAAGCTTCTGCATAGCAAAGGAAACCATAAACAAAACAAAAAGACAACCCACAGAATGGGAGAAAATTTTTGCAAATGAAGTGACCAACAAGGGATTAATCTCCAAGATATACAAACAGCTCATGCAGCTCTATGTCAAAAAACAAACAAACAACACAATCAAAAAATGGGCACCAGATCTAAACAGACATTTCTCCAAAGAAGACATACAGATGGCCAAAAAGCATATGAAAAGATGTTCAACATCACTAATCACTAGAGAAATGCAAATGAAAACCACAATGAAGTATCACCTCACACCAGTCAGAATGGCCATCATCAAAAAATCTACAAACAATAAATGCTGGAGTGAGTGTGGAGAAAAGGGAACCCTCCTACACTGTTGGTGGGAATGTAAATTGGTACAACCAGTATGGAGAACAGTATGGAGGTTCCTTAAAAAACTAAAAAATAGCACTACCATATGTTCCACTCCTGGGCATATATCCGGAGAAAACCATAATTAGATAAGACACATGCACCCCAATGTTCATTGCAGCACTATTTACAATAGCCAAGACATGGAAGCAATCTAAATGCCCATTGACAGATAAGTGGTTAAAGAAGATGTGGTACATATATACAATGGAATATTACTCAGCCACAAAAAGAATGAGATAATGCCATTTGCAGCAACATGGATGGACCTACAGATTATCATACTAAGTGAAATAAGTCAGACAGAGAAAGACAAATATCATGATGTCACTTATATGTGGAATCTAATTTAAATAAATGATACAAATGAACTTATTTACAAAACAGAAACAGACTTACAGATATCAAAAGCAAACTCATGGTTACCAAAGGGGAAAGGTGTCAGGGGAGGGATAAATCAGGAGCTTAGGATTAAACATACACACACTACTATATATAAGATAGATAAGCAACAAGGACCTACTGTGTAGCACAGGGAACTCTACTCAATATTCTGTGATAACCTATATGAGAAAAGAATCTGAAAAGATTCTTTTCTCATATATGTATAACTGAATCACTTTGCTGTATACCTGAAACTAGCACATTATATATCAACTATAATCCAATAAAATTAAAAAAAAAAGACTATAGGATACATTGGATCATTCATTACATTTTCTATAACAAGTTGCTTCAGTGTCTTGGGGCTTTTCTTTTGCTTGTATTTACTGAAAAATTATTTCTCATAATCCTACTTAAAATATGCATTTGCTCCATTACCTCTTTATTATTACCTTCCCAAATGTTGTCCTTGGAAAATACAAACAAAAAGGTGCTTGTGTGAATGGGACTTAGAAAAGAAATTGTATTTATTGCCTGGTGTCTAGCATTCTCATAGGACTTTTAGTAGTACAGACTATTGATAAAAGGAGAAAACATCCTTCTGTAGTTATTGCCCTTTCACAGTATAAATGTTTAACCTCTAACAGAACATTATTTGAGATTATTCTTTTCCCTAAGGAATACCGGGGCAGAATCAAAAATTTCAAGTTTAATATGGAAGAAGAATTTTTTTTTAATTTTATGACTAATTTTTCTGATTATAAAAAATAAAATGGACATTGCTGAAAATTTTTTTAACCTTGAAAAGTAGAAAGAAATAAATAAAAATCCCTGAAGTCCCACCAACCAGGATAATACCCTCAAACTCTTTTTTCCTTGTAAACAGCTAAGTGTCTCCAGGGACATCCCCCACCTCCCATCCCCTGCAAAGCCACAGGCCCTTTTACAAACCCCTGTGCCTGAGACTCTGCTGGCACCAACTTGGTGCCTCATATGTTCCATCTTATTTCTTTCTACTTCCTTGTTAACCTTCTGACAATAAGGAAAGAGTGTGTGGCTGGTAACGCTGTCAGGCAGATCAAACTCTCATGGCCTCTGAGTGTAAAACCAGTAGAGCAATGGGTGTCTGCTAGTTGATGCAGATCATACCCTTTTTTGGGTGTTTCTACTAGACTGTCTTCTTGGTGCTTGATTTCAACTTACCCTCCGATGATTGTCTTGTGAGCTCAGCCCCACCTCTCTCAGCCTCATAGCCTGTTAACTGCCAAGGTAATTTTGGAACCCTGTCTGGCCACAGGATACTACTTGCTTTAAAAGGGTGTTTGGAACACACCCATTTTGTTTAAAAGGGTGTTTGGAACACACCCATTTTTGTGCATTCTGCCTTCCTTCTGATTCCTGAAAGTGAAATTATGGGCTACAAGTGAGGGGGTATTAATTACTTTTGTGTCTCTTCATACATATTGACAAATTACTTTTCTTATTAATTAGTATGTACTTTCTCTATATTATTTATAATAAAATTTTATCTGGCAATGTTATTTTAAGCAAAAATTTACAGTTTATTTTCTGTCTTTAAATATGATTTCTCTTTTCAGATTTTATTGATGTCCAATCTTTCACTTGTTCCTTGGCAAGATCTTCCACTGCTTTTATGAATGCAAAAGTTTTACATGTACTCTTAAGAGGTTTTATGATCCCCATATTTACTTCATGTTTTCCTACGGGCACCTTTATATTTATTTATTGAAAATTTTAGTATTTTATCTGATGGGGCATGGTAACATGATTATTTTTAAAATTCCAAACATAGTTATTCCAGTTTGAAGTATTGAAAAATCCAGATTGATCCATTAAATCATTTGCATAAGTGATAAAGCAGAAAGCAAACTCTGGTTCCGTGCATAATTATGACAACAGTGTTTAATATGGTTTGCATACATTTTTAAAAAGCTAACTGGAGTTTGTATTATGACAAAGGAAGGACTATGTAAGGGCTTGTTATTTTAGCCCATGATAGGAATTCAGTCCCTTGAATGACGTGATAATGATAAATCCTAGAAACCCTATTACTATAGTTGGTAGAATCATAAAACTACCCTAGTGTTTTACTGAATTGGAAGACAGTGTAAATGACAATAAACATGAAAGCTTGGATTTACAAATAAAAAGCAGACCCCATATACTTCCTTTTAATGTCCCAATAAGTACTGTCAAAAAGAGAGACAACAGACAAAATTTGTGGGTTTGTATAGCCATATCCATTCAAGCACTCTTTCGGAGTCATGTAGGCCTGGAGACATTCCTCTTGAGGTTAGTGTAGTTTATGAACCATGTAGTTGCTTATCCACATTCCCTCTCTGTACCAAAAGTCCAAGTTCTTGGAAAAGGCAGCATCTCACTTTCCTTGTACATCTCCTTTTATGAATTACTCTGAGATTAGAGACATCAAGACAGTCAACTGTTTAGTTGATTTTTCTCTGCCATTATCATTATCCAGGAGGGTGGTTCATGCAGGAATACAGAACTTGGAACCATCTACAAGACTTGATTTTAAAATTCTGGTGTGGGATCCAGAGTCAGCAGTGTTTCCTAGTTCCCCAGGTGATTCTTATGACTGCTTAAGTGTGAAAATCGCTATAGCAGGGTCTGTGTTTAAGTGATGTATTCTGTTCCATTGCCTATATATTATTTTTGCTAGTTTGTCATTGATATTAATTCATGTCATTTTTGTTTTATTTACCTAGTAGAATAAGATTTATTTTAATTATTTTTATTTATAATTTCAAAATGTGCTTTTTGCCCTCCAGATGAATTTTAGAATAATTTTCTCATGCTCAAAGGAAAATTTTACTGAGATTTTCATAGGAATTTAGTTCAAATTAATTGTTATTTTTAAAACATTTATGCATTTCAGGAACATAAAAGTTTATGTTTGGTCAAGATTTATTTTTCTAGGTGAAGTTATATTATTTTCTTTGTAAAGGACTATAATATTCTTATTATAATATTGTTATTATTAAGTATATTATGTTCTTAGTTGCTATTGTGAATGAGTTTTTGTTTTATACTTTCTTTTGTAATATCTTTGATTTGGTTGTTGTTACTATACAGTTAAACAATTAATATTTGGACATCTATTTTGTACCCAAGCATTTTAATATTTTTTACTCAACTGGAATATATTTAAAATTTTTATTTGTATTTTCTTGGCTTTCTGCAAATAATGATCCATATCTGAAAGTTCCTTTTGGTTTTCTTGCAGAGACTACTTACCTCGTGACAAAATTCTTGGGGAAAATCCCCACTTTTTGTTTTTGGATTTGGGTTCTGGTTTTCTGGATGTGTTCAGTTTCTTAAAATTCATCAGGATGTACACTTATAATCTATGTACATTTCTGCTATAACACTTTTTTTAAATCCCTTGTCAAACTTTGTACCCCTGTGGTTCTCAAACTGCAGAGTGTGTTAGAATTACTTGGGAGCTCATTAAAAATGTAAACTCTTGGGGCTAATGTGTCAGAGATTCTGATTCAGGAGATGTCAGATGAACACAAAACACCTGATTTTGCTGCTAGTTGATTCTCATGCAGGAGGCCCTCATTACACTTTAGGAACACTGCTGATATATTTCTTTCCAGTGCCTTCTAGTATTTAGTGTTTCATGGGAAAAACCTGAGATTTCTGTCTTCTCTGCTTCCTATCCTGTATGACCTGGACCGCTTTCCCCCTGGGTAAACACAGAAAGTGGGGAGGGAAAGAGTAAGAGGATGGTGGAGGCAGCCCAAAGATAAAATTTAAACTCCCCAGAATGAAGCATCAGCTGAGCAATGGGCTACTGCAGTTGATACAGATCTTAAGAGAGGGTGGACCCTTTTCTTTCATCTCCAGCCAGATGCTGCTGCTACAGTGTTTTAGAATCTGAATGAAGCCTGTAGTAGGTCATGATTGAATTCCTCAATGCTAATCGATTTGCATTTATTTAACAGAAATTCATCCTGATCTGCAAACAACTTCCTTTGTTCAGAGCCTCCCTAATCTTCCTTGTCATATCTTCATCTGTATTTTAATGAAGAGTTAGGCATTTGGGGAAATAAGTCTGGAGTCATAGTAAAGTAGAAATTTCAGGAAAAAAATTCACAACACTTTTCTTCTTCCTTAAAAATAACACAATGATGAGTAGAAACAAAATTTACCAGAACAATTGTAGATATAGATGGATATAAATATAAATATATGGCTTTATGTTACTAAAAGAACTCACATCTTGGAGTCCTAAAACATTAATCTTTCTCACATCAGTATCTTTGAGCAGCAGAATTGGAGTCAGAAGAAAGGTTTTAATCAAGGCTCTGTCACCTAATTTCTGTGTACCTTGGACTTAAACTACCTAGGTTTTTCCCTGCAAAATGAAGGATCTGGAATCTGTAATCACTTAGGGTATTTTTAGCTGTGTATAATGAGGTCTTGGGGCACTCGGAGATCACAACTAAGAGAAAAAAAGCTTAATTTCTATGTTATGCTTCTTATAGCAGGATATAGTGCATTTTAGAAATTGTTCGACAGAAATGAAGACAAAATATTTAGATTACCTCCTAGCTCCAAGTTCTTGTTAACTAGAATTTATATGCCTGGTTAGAAATTTGAATAGCATTTTCCTGTACAGTTTTGGATAATGAGATGGGCACTGAATTTGGAATTCACAAACATGTATCCTTTTCTTTATTTTTGAAATTATAGAATATCTCTATCATCTATTTATGTGTATGTGTATAAACAAACATACATTTAAAATATTATTTTAGTATTATGAAAGCAACTCCTGTTTAGGTAAGAAGTTCAGGTTTCCTGGAAATCACATTGCTCCCCTTGGTGAAAAAAAAAGTTGAATTTGTTTATTTTTCGTGATCTTGAGTTAATAAAAGCATTAGCATTTGTAATATTTGTAAACCAACCAAACTTGAGAAGCAGATCTTAAAATTTGAAGAATACAGTGAATACTAACACTCAAGTCACTGAAAATCATAAGCTCTAGAATATTTGAGAAAGTTTGAGAAACAAACATCATTTTGTTCCATTGACTTCTTTGTGATTCCAAAGGGCTCTTAAGAGAGAGGACAATGTGATATTAAGAAGGAAACTATAGTCTGATTCTGCTTGCTAAGGAGGTAAAGGAGAAAGATACCTTACTTACTGGGCGGTAAACAAAGTAAGAACAATTCTGAAAGCTGGAAGATGCACAATCTAATTTTGAACTAGGAACAGAAAAGCATCTCTAAAGCCATTATGAATGTTATCCATCCATATAATAAAAATGTAGTAAGTAGCCTATATAGAGGAGGCATCAGAGATGAAAAGACAGTAATTCCCAGATCTCAAGGAGCTTAGGATTTGGAGGACAAAGACAGTAAATAGATAAGAACATAAAGTGTAATAGGTGCTGCAATAAAATCATGTTTAGGGAAAAAGGGAAGCCTCAGGATTTTTAAAAGCTCAGCCTCTAATACTTTGTAAAGCTCCCTGGTGATTCTAATACTCTGACAAATGTAAGAACAACTATGTAAAAAGAGTCATTGAAGGGATGTATCCAATATTTATTTGCTCCAGAGTAATAGGGGAAAAAAAGCAACTCATATTTCCGATTGGTATGATAATTTTTGTTAACTTAAGTGGACATATTTGTGGTCCTTTTTCTTTTCTTGATTTATGAAGATCATGGGTTTTCCTATAATTTGTCTTAAGGATTCTAGTTGTCTCAAATAATCTTCAACTATCATACATTTGTCTAAAACTAATTTTCCAAAATCTGTGTTGTATGTATTGGTACATGTATAAGATCAGCTGTATGAAATGAATACCCAGTAAGGGGAGAAATGAGCTAACATAATAAAGTTAGAATAAAAACCTTCTATAGCTTTCTAAAGTGATATAGCAATGTCATAAAACTCTTTATGACTCTAAACAATTAGATATCTCCTAATTAGGAACAGATTAAAAATTAACTCTGAAAATTGAAAACAGCTAATCAAAACAATACATAACTGAGAGCATTGTAAAGAATGAAACCATAGACACATTAAGGCTTAGTTAATTTAAAGGATTTTGGCTAGGGATTGACCACTCGAAGCTCCAGAAGATGATTCATTAGACTGTTCTGCTTGGTAAACTTCTATTTCACCTCATAGGCAGCCACTGTGATTTGGATTCCTCGAAAGTTGTTGTCATTTTTCCCCTTTCACGCACCTCTCCTCAAAGTTACAAACGTTTTCTCTCAACTACTTTATAGCAGGGAAGATAAAGGGGGAGAGATTGAGAGTCTAGGGCTTGTTATCCTCTCAAGCTACCATCAGCTGTGTAACATCTTGTCCTTTGTCTAATTGGTTCCAACCAATTTATTCATGTCCCAAATTATTAGTCCTTTCTGTGAATACTTTCCTTGTATTGAAACCAAGATAAAGGATGCTGTCAGTACAGTGGGAAATGAAAAGAGAAAATACATTAAATATAAAAGAAAATTGAAGTTTCAGCCCATAGTTCAAGGAGATCAGGATTCCCCTGAAAAAGAGAATGCCTCTCTCTTTCTCTCTCTGTAGTTTTCCATCTCCATCAAGACCACAAGGAATTTTTATACTCTTGCTACAGTGACTATTCTCTCCTGCTGGAAAACCTGTGGATTCCTCCTTTTACAGAGTTTCTTCTTAATATCTATATCTTCTTAATACCTAAATATAATAAATATCTATATTTATCTGTAATAAATAGAGATAGCTCACCCTCAACAAACTCCTGAAGTAAATGAAGCCGCTTTGCTGTTTCACAGCTGGAGGCCCCAGAGGCTTAGTCAGAACCAACACTTTCTGCCACGTGACCCTCTGTTAAACCTTCTCTTTACTCCATTTTGGGATTTCTCAGGCCCAACTAATAACCTGTGCTACTGCAGTGCGACAACAGCATTGTCTTCTGCATCCTCCTTCCGAGTGGCACTGAGGTATGGTTTCCCTGCGTCTGGACTGTGTTGGGGGCAGTTATGGTGATTTGCTCTCTAAGAACCTTTGTTTTTTCTCCAGTCATACTCCATAATGCATAATCCCTAGTAACAACTTTAACTGTGTTCCTTTCCATGTCATATCCTGCTAGCCTGTACTTCAATGAATTAACCTTTCTTTTGAGGAAATTCTTCTTTTTTCTAGCTCATTGGCCAGGTTTCTTTTTTTTCTTTTTCTTTTTCCTACCTTTCTACTAATCCTGACTTGACTGAAAGAACAAAGTATATTTTTAATGTGATTCTTTTCCTCTTTGAGTCTTTGAGAAATCTCAATTCCTAGAGAAGGTGTTCTGGAGACAAAAATTTCTAAACTTTCTTAACCTTTGGAACTGGAATGCTTCCATGAGGCTTACTGCACTTTGGTTTAGGAAATGATGTTACCCTCATGTTCCCTATTTATTGATAAAATACACTAATCATGGATTGGACTTAGTCTGAAGTCCTGAAATCCATAACTCTCATCAAAAGCAGTCGAGAGCCACCTGTGTGTCGTCTTTGGAGAAATGTCTATGTATTGTAGATCTTCTGCCCATTTTGTGATTGGATCGTTTTTTTTTTTTTTGATGTTGAGCTGTATGGGCTGTTTGTTTTGGAGATTGATCCCTTGTAGGTTGTGCGTATCTTCTCCTATTCTGAGGGTTGTCTTTTCATTTTGTTTGTGGTTTCCTTTGCTGTGTAGAAGCTTTTGAGTTTAGTTGGGTCCCATTTGTTTGTTTTTGTTTCCATTGCTCTAGCGATGGATCTAGAAGGATATTGCTGCGATTTATGTCAAAAAAAAAAAAAACAGTCAAGAGAGAGTTTAGAGAACAAGTGGTGATTGTGTTGGGGGGAGTGGATGGTTTTTGAAAATCTATTAGCCTGTTGATATATTGTACAAATCCAAGTTTAGTCCTAAATTTCACCCTCTAGTGACTAGGAATATCTACTTTTGCCCTTGAGACCTAAAGTCTGGATTGAAATGCAATACAAGGTCCATCTCCTAATACCTTAAAACATCTGTATGCTTAAACTCTGCTTATTTTTATTTCTAAGTGGTCCTTGGGTCACTTTTAAATAATAAAAAACTCACCACAGCTGTGCTTGCACTAGCAGCTGTGGTCAAACTGCTATAACCTCCACAGTTCAAAAAGTCCGCATACTTCACTGTGATCCTTGACCTCAATTAGCTGTCGTTGGTGTTTTTTCGTTTTAGTTTTCCTCAGGAGGTTTTCTGCTCAATGCCCCATGTGACAAAGATCAGATAATATGAAACATTTATTCCTCTTATCATACTGGTTCTAACTAGTGGAATATAAATATAATGATAGCAGAGAGGGCTCAAAATATTGGCTTTATTAATGGCTGGGAAGCATACTCAAGCCCCAAAATACAGAGCTATAGAGTCAACAGTACTGAAAACTGCTGCTTGATTTAAAGCCTGTGCTACCAACTTAATTCTCTTGACTGCTAGCTGTAAAGCTGAAAAGGGCACTAACTGGGTCTGCCAGGTGGGGGTGGGGTGGCTGCATGGTCTGTTTATTCCAGTGGTTTGCAAGTTTGAGTGTGCATCAGAATCACCTGGAGAACCTGTTAGAACACATTGCTGGGTCCCACCCCCAGAGTTTTGGGTCCAGTAGGTCTGGGGCAGGAATGGAGAATGTGCATGTCTAACAAATTCTCAGGTAATGCTCATGCTGCTGGTCTGGTGCCCATACACTGAAAACAGCTGATTTACTTTGTGGAAGCTAGAAGTGTAAAGCTGATCAATCACCGCCCCCCCACCCCGGCCGTTACAGTGGCCCACGTGAAAGAGGTTTGCATTACTTTTCCAGGGCAGTAATCCCACCCCCAAGCCCTACTTCCCGCCCTCCAGAACACGTGGCCCAGTGGATATCAGATTCAACCAGTTTCGCCCATCAGGAAGGTTTCTTTCCTCCTAGCGGGGAAGCAAGTAAAAAGGATGGAACAAGAAGCCAAAAATACGCACTCAAATTTTGTCCCTTCTTAAGGTGTTGTTGGCCTTTTGAGGAGGAAAGAGAGGTCAAGGAAAGCTTTCTCATTAACAGTTAAGAGCAATGATTGAAATTTTGCTTCTTTAGGAATTAGTTGTGGGAGGATAACAGAAAAATATACATTCCAGAGGAGCCTACAAGACACTTTGAGGGAACACCGGACTCCTCCTTCTTCGTGTGACAGAAGTATGTATGATTACCAGAAGATCAGTGGATTTGGAGACCACTGGATCACACAAAGGTAAGTAACTCTTGCAACTTAAGGATCTTAAACTGGCTTTTATTAACTGTGTCATCTTGGGAAAGTCAATTTCTTTAAGCCCCTGTTTTCTCATCTAAAAAAATGGAAATAAGCTTCCTCTGAGGAGGGTGTTTGTGGATATTAAATGAAACAGTTCTTTAAAATGCTGAGTACATTGTTTTTCCATAATATACTTAGTAGGCGGTAACTGTTTAAGTAGTAAGAGGTTAGTGACCTAGGAGAATTCAAACACAGAAAGAACTTGAAGGAGTGTACTAGTTTCCTATTGCTGATGTTGTAAATGATCACAAACTTAGTAGGCTAAAATAACACACATTTATTATCTTATAGTTCTGAAGGTTAGAAGTTTGATACAGGTCTCACTCGGCTAAAAGCAAGATATCAACAGGGCTGTATTCCTTTTCGGAGATACTAGGGAAGAATTCATTTCCTTGCTATGCTCAGCTTTTAGAGGCTGCCCACCTCCTTGGCTAATGGCCTCCTCCTTCTATCTGCAAAGCCAGCAACATAGCATCTCCCTGACCCTGCTTTTTATCATCAAATATCTTTCTTTGACTCTACTTTTCTGTCTCCTAATGTGATTATATTGGTCTCTCCCAGGTAATTCAGGATAAACTCATTATTTTAAGGTCAGCTTGTTAGCATCCTTAACAAACTGTAAACTTATTTGCCTTGAAGCCTAACGTATTAACAAGCTCTGGGACTGGGACATGGATATCTTTGGAGCTGGGAGCATTATTCTGCTTTCCACAGGAGGGAAAGTTCATTGTCATTGTGTTCCATGAATATATGTTTGAGGCATGAAATTTTATTTATTTATTTATTCATTCACCAGCATATATTAAACATTGATATCTATTTCACTAATCACTGGAGATACAAGATGAATAAGACTATTCCTTAAAGGAACCTGGGATCCACTAGTGTTTTACAGACTTGGAAATAAGTGAAACAGTGAGAAATAGTACAATGGTGAAGCCAATAGAGGACCCAACCAGGGAATGGTCCATTCTGTTACAAATGGATTTGGTAGGACTACAGGAAAGGCTAGATAGGAAAGATGCTTGAGCCTTGAAATTTGTTTACACAAACAAATAGGGAGGCAGAAAAACATCCAAAAGATGCAGGGAGAGCACAATGATATGACATATGGTGGCTGCCTGGAAAATTGCAAGTAATTCAGCAAAAATGGAACATGCAAAGAGAGAATGCTGGAGAGATAGATAGGTATCAGAATCTCAAATAACTATCTGCTGCTCTTTTAACATAACCTTGCATTACCTGCATTATAGCAGTTTGGCTTTATCTTAAGGCCAGTGGGGGACAATAGAGCAAGTTACGATGAAGCCAGATTACAGAAGCCCTCGGATTCCATGCTGAGACTTCCTCCTGTTCATGATGATCTCTCCCTCATCTGATTCAAATCACTTAATTACTGATCAACTATATGCCAACCACATGATACTGTTTTGTTCTGGGAATAAAGGAAACACTATCCTTGACCTTAAGCAATGTCAAGAAGACAGAACATACAATTATGGCATACCGTGGTAAGTAATGGAAATGAGATGTCCATACTGCTTACATGGTCTCGTGACCTTCTGCATTGTGATATTCTTTCCATACGTGTACTGGTTTTGGCTACTCACCACTATTAATGTTTTTGAAAGCAGGAGCTTATGCAGAGCATTTGCTTAGAAAATCAGTATTAACTCTTCTCCCTCTTCATTTGCCATGGCAATGGGAAGTGTTTGTCATAGACTGCTTTGCATGTTCATTTACCTGGATATTTTTTAAAAGAAAATTCTTCAATCGTTGTAAACCATTATTTGGATTTTAGTTTCTGTTCCAACACAGTTTCTTAGAAATTTCATGTACCCTTTCTTTTCTCTCCCTAAGATCTATCTTGGTAAGTTAATTTTTTTCTAAACAGTAGCTTTGAGAGGTGTAATGTCCTTCAGCTGTGTTGCACTGCAGGTTGCAATGCAAAAGATCTCAGGTATTTCTCTTTAATGTTAAAACAGAATATCATAGCTCTGAACTCCCTCTCCTATCTGCCATCCCTAGAAGCTGCTTCCTTCCTAGAACAGACCTGCATTTAGACTTCTCCAGGAAAGCTGTTCATTATCATATTCTTCTACAATGGACAGATGGGAGAAGGAGGAGACCCCATTGGTCCTCATCATCCAGTATATAAAACAACTCCTTTGGGCCACGCTTCTTCCCCACTAATTGCTGTTGACTTCTGGTCTCCTGTTATTCACCCACAGTCAGAGAGGGCTTTGAGACCTGCCCACACTTATTCTCTACTTGGGCACCATCAGTGTCTTTGGTGACTTGAATGTTCACAGCCCTCGAGCCTAACAATTCCCAGGCCCCTTTGACTGCAGTGGTCACCTAGTCTATCCCACCTTAGTCATTTATCCCAAATCACACACAGAAACTTTGAATCCTTAAAATCTGCCCCATCTCTAAATCTTAAACCTCAGTTTGCAGAAATTGTGTTTTCCCCTTCAGATCCATCATTCAGTGTCTCATTCCATTCAGGCTGCTATAACAGAATACCATAAACTAGATGACGTATAAACAACAGAAATTCGTTGCTCACAGTCAGGAGGCTGGGAAGCCCAAGATCATGGCACTGGCAGATTTGGTGTCTGAGAGTCTGCTTCCTGGTTCACTGCATCTTCACATGGTGGAAAAGGCTAGGGAGCCCTGTGGTTCTTTCCTAAGAGCACTAATTCCATTCACGAGGACTCCATCCTCATGGCTTAAGCATCTCCCCAAATCTTTACCTCCTAATACCATCATCTTTGGGGGGGTACAGTTTCAACATATTAATTTTGGCAGGGATATGTTCATTCTGTTGCATCCAGTCTTCTCTACCCTTGGCTGTGCCCCAAGAGGCAGACCCACTTAGACTCCATCAATGGGTTCCCTTGCTCTCTAGCTTCCAGTTTGTTTCAGACAATAATGAATCACAGATCTGAGAGAGGAAGAAGAATCTAGTCAGGGAATTTATTCCTCATGCACCATGTGGAGTTGCTATCAGGAGGCCCTTTCAATATAGTTATCCTCTGTTGTTTCTGGTAACTACTCTCTCCACCTACCTCTTCATGTTAAGGCATTGTCGAACTACCTTGCTTTTGTTAGGCCCAGGTAATTATTTCTATGGTTTCCATACATCCTGCCCTTGGATACACATTTGTGAATAGTTGTTTTACTAAATGCTTCCATAATTGCTCAATATGAGAGTTCTGTATGTTTTCTACTGGAACACCAACTGTTATGCTACTCTTCTTACTCTTATTCTCAACATATTATTTTACTTTCAAATCTCAAGTCACCTATCTGCTAATAGATCAATTATTTTCCAATTTGCTTTTCTTTGCTATCTAACTAGATCTTCTGGTCCTTCAATTTAGTTACTCTTTTGTGTTTTCTTCTAACTCTCTTTTCCCCTGCAAAACTCCAGTCCTGCAACAATCTGCCTAGTTATATCTAAGTGGATATTACAAATTCGAACATTTTCCCCTACTTTTATCCTACTTTCAATAGATGGTCCACCCTACTAATTTATCAGAAGTACATACATTTCAGTTAACAATTCCCTAGACTCCTCCCTGTACTTATATTCTTTCCTTCTTAAGGTTTTGTAAGTATAAGAAAGATATTGGTGGCAACTAACAGAAAACCTAACCCCAACTGGCTTACTCAAGGTTCTTTATTGGAGTAGATATCTGGGAAACTCAGGAGGAAGGCTGACGTAGGCAAGGGAGGGACTCAAATCCTGTCACCAGAACATGGTTCTATCAGTATCAACTCAACTCTCCGTCTTACTTGTGTTGACTTTGCTATTGAATGGACCTTCCCCTGTGGTCACAGGGATATCCGTAGCAGCTTCAGATATCACATTCTTTCATGTTCACATTTAAGTGGGATGTTAGGTCTACTTTCCCTGTAACAGTCAAGCAGAAATTCTGGGCCTGTGTCTAGTTAGCTTGAATTGGGGCAACTTCCCTTCCCTGAACCAATCAACCTAGTCAGAATATATGTTAATTACCTTAAATCATTCAGTGCCTAATCTTGGATCTGAGGATTTGTTCAAGTACTCATGAGATTTGTGTTGAAAAACTAACATCTGGTTTAATTGAATTAGTTACTGGAGCAATGGAATATGAGGTCTTATGTCCAATCAATGAAGAATGCAGCAAAGGCCTCACTACTAGAAAAACTGTTGACACAGGTTCTGACCAACAGACTCAATAAAATGTTTCTGGGCTCCATGAACCATCATAGTGGGTAGTAATGTCATTCTCAGGACCTAACGTGGAACCCCTGCTTCTACTTAGCTAAGCTTCCTTACACTTATAAATTGACTGTGCTTCAAACAAACAAATAAATACATAAAATTTGATTTTGCTGATACAAATCACACTGAAAGATATCCTACTGTATGATATTATTAAACTACTTATTTCCTTTAGTACTTTTTGTAACAACCTGATCAATAAGATAAGATAAAAATGGTTATTATAGCTAGGCCAGTGAAGAGCCTAATTTCTCTGGGGCTATTTAGTTATACTCCATTTAATATGTAGCACTCCTAAAAATTCAATAGGAAATTGGATGAGTCTTCATGGTTTGTTTCATTCTCTCTTTTTTTTTTTTTTTTAAAGAAATTCACGTTCTTTTATTTATTTATTTATTTATTTATGACTGTGTTGAGTCTTCGTTTCTGTGCGAGGGCTTTCTCTAGTTGCGGCAAGTGGGGACCACTCTTCATCGCGGTGCGCGGGCCTCTCACCATCGCGGCCTCTCTTGTTGCGGAGCACAGGCTCCAGACGCGCAGGCTCAGTAATTGTGGCTCATGGGCCCAGTTGCTCCGTGGCATGTGGGATCTTCCCAGACCAGGGCTCGAACCCGTGTCCCCTGCATTGGCAGGCAGATTCTCAACCACTGCGCCACCAGGGAAGCCCTCATTCTCTTTTAAAATATAATAAATTAACATTGGCAAAGAGAATATAGGTAGGCAGTATCAGAACTTTCCCAGTTTTGTACAGTATACAACAGACCTTCAAGAGAAACATGGTGTTCTGTTATATCCATGTCAGTACTGAACTAACAAAGCATTTGCTTCAAGAAACCTATAATAATTTAACATTTCTAGTATAGTGAAGAATTTCTAAGACATTATGCATACTGCATAAGAAAAATTCTTCAAACTTTCTTTTGAATATGTTTTTCAAAACTGTGGAGTTCAATATATTTTGAACCTCCTTTCCACACTTCAGCTCATTTAATTTTTGATAAACAGCCTGTTATATATACAGAATTTTTAAAAAGAAACTTGATTATAAAAACTCTATTGCAATACATTTTTTCCATCTAATTCTGAGATAATTTTACATAAGTAATTTTCCACTTATGTTTTTGGCTTAGTTTCTTGTATGCAAATGAAGAGAGAAAGTGAACTTAATGATTCGACTTATCTTTTCCTCCAAAGTCTGGTGAGGAAATAGTTTTAATAAATGGCTGGATTGCTAGTTTACTTATCTTTCCTCTTACTCCTGTGTATAGTAGTTATCTACACTTTTAACTACAAAAATTTGGTTAGTGAAGAATGTATGACTTGGGATCAAATGTTGGGTTTGAGTGTTGACTTTACCATTTATTATGATATCCTGAACAATTTTACCTTTCTGAAGTTGTTTCCTTAGTAAAAACTGGGAAGGTAATAGTTAGCTCCCCAGTCTGTTGTGTAAGGTTGATTAAATAAGATACTCACACATAGTGCATTTAATAATAATTCCTGGTTCTTGGCGCAAGATTTTGAATCTGGTTTATGAGAGAATTTTTTTTCTACTTATCCCTCCAAATGTTTCAGTCCAAATACATTAATTGTGCAGAAATGCCCTGTTTCCAATCCAAAAAAAAAAAGCTGTTTTGAAAATGCCATGTTTATTCTAGATGGATAGTTTGTCCCCTCTTTGACAAAGAAATTATTTTTTAAAACAGTAACAATACAGCTTAGCTTACAGTCTGCAAAACACTTACCTCATTTTGATCTCACTTTTGAGGCCAAATAAGAAATAAGGATCTGAATTAAAATTCAGTCTTAGCTCACAACATGAAGTGTGCATACCATTTTATAGTGTGAGGTCTTTAGGGTTGTTTTTGGCTACTGGAATTATTTAGGTACTAGGACAAGAGAACTATGGCAAAAATACTATAGGCTAAAGACTCTCGGTCCTTTTCCTCTTGCAAACATCATTAATCATCTCAGAGAAATGCTTTTGTTTATGCACTTTAAACAAAGCTCTATTTGTCTACAATCTTGATGAAAATGTTTATTAAACATATTCTTAGAGTGAACAGCTGTTAAGGGAAAATTGATCCCTTTTTTCCAAGCAAATAATGAATTTTATTATTTGACAGGTTTTTCAAATTTCCTTTTATCCTCTCTCATTTTTAGTACCTGTGAATCAGTAACAGTTCAGATTAATTCGCATTCTCCTTTCTCCTGTCACCTCACCCTGGCTTAGTACTGCAGATATGTTGCTATAGCTGTCTGAGCAGCGGCAGTGATTTGCATCAGTTGATACTCAAGCAGCTAGCTCAACTTCACAGCCCAGCAGCTGTGATTGTTAACACCTGCACGCAAACCCTGTCTTTTTTCTAAATCTTATAGATTCCCCTACTTCCAGATTCCTTGTTTGCTATAAAGCATTTTTATAAGTATACATATTTACTGCTACTAGTACTAGGCAGAGGTCTGGTTTGGAATTGAGGCTTCATGACTTTCTAGCTGTGGCTTCTGGGTAAGTGATTCATATCCGTCTCATCATATGTCCTCAACTTTACACCTAAGCTAATTGTAAGGACCATGAGACATTTTGTAAGGAATAGAAAAAAATATGCAAAGAATCAGCACAATTATTGATGCTACAGGTGAATTCAAAAATACAGGCTAACATTTTTCTCCCCGCTCTCAGGCGTGAGATAGGGGTGGTCCTGGGTGTGGGGGTAAGAAGGGGATAGAGAAGTATTTGGAGAAGTGTTTTTATCACCGTAAGGTTTATAAGGGTGGGAAAAATGGGTACTCCTGCTAGTATGTTGGAAATTGGTTTACTTAACACAGATATGTGGAGAACATTTTATATGCCTGGCACTGTTCTAGACTCTGGGGATAGATCAGTGAACAAAACAGATGAGATTCCTACCCACATGGAACTTCAATTCTAATAGATTTAGACAGCCACATTACAGCTCTCTCCCAAGAACAATTTAAGTGAGATGAACTGCAAAAAAGTGAATTATAGATATTGAAGAGGAGGGAGGGGGGAGTTTAGTCCCCAGCAGATGAGAGGTTCATATACAGGTCTAGAGGATGGAAGGCAGCAGGTGTGGTGCATGGGGAGGAGTGGAGGAATCAGCCGTCTAAAATGTGCATGAGGAGGAGCTGCTGGCCTGTGAGGCAGCCCTGGCCAGGACCCTCTGCCCAGTTCCTCCCAAGGTTTGTAAGGCTGGAGGCAAATGGCTGTCTGGCTATCATTACACAGAAGCAACAAGACAGGACCACATAGCGAGATCATTTTGGAGACATACTAAGAAATTGTACCTGGAACCCAACTGTGAGATCCAGCTGATACGACTTGCTAAAGACATTTTGCAACCATATAAATCATTATGCTGGAATTTCTGGATGATATGTTTGTTTGAAGGCTTAAGAGGCTTCTCACCTCCTGACATAACCTGACCCTGGAAAAATGACCATCATGCCATCCTCTGTGAGGACACTAGAGGTTGAAAAGAGAAGCCTCATCACCTCTGGTATCTTTTGCTGAAAAGATCCTTTGAGCCTATTCCAGTAAAATGTAACTTGTTTGTAAGGGCTAACTTTTAATCTATTCTTAAACATAGTTCTCTTTGATATTAATTTCATTTGGGAACCAGAAACACTACGCCTATTAAGTCCAGGGATGGGAGTAGAGGGTAAGAAATGGAATGGAAAAAAAGGACTTAATTAAATATCTGTTTATAGAAGTCAACTTGCCTCTACCCTTTCCCAATTCCTCCCTGTCCTCTCTCATAACATTGATGTCATTCATCTCACTTATCCATATGGTATAATCACCCAATACATCGTTATTATTATTACTTTAAACATCTATCTTTTAGATCCAATAAGGGTAAGAAAATAACATACTTTATTTTACCTTTATTTGTTCCTTTTATGATAGTCTTCCTTTCTTTATGTAGATCCAAGTGTCTGACTTATTTAATTTTCCACCTTTGACTTACCTAGCCTTTGCAGATTTCCCTCTCTCTGGAGCACCCACACTGTGGTTGTTGATGGACACCTTCACATTTAACTATCTTCTGTCTTGCATTGTTCTTTGTTGTTTCATGATGTAAACCATGCTCCTCCAATAGGGTTATGAACTCTCTGAGGCAGAGGTCCTTTATTATGTTTTTTAATCCCACATGGAGCTTGACATAGAGGTTGAGCATATAAAAGACACTGGATTAACCCTGATTGATTATAGACTAGTAGAAATGTCAAGGTGCGGCATGTAGGACTATGCTTACATTGGTTATGTCATTTGAATAGTTCAGGAGGTTTGACAGAGTGCCTCCAGTGACTTCACTGTTCCCATCAGAGCTTCATCCCCTGATGCAGGTGCTTTGTGTACGTAATTATTATTGTAATGATACCTAGTAAGAATTTCTAAGAACAGCTCACAATCTAAGCTTCAGAATTAACAAGGATAGAAATACACATCGTGGATGGCATGAGGAAAGTGATGGCAGTTTTAATCATCACCGCTTGGTACCCAGGAACTGGTCCTGCAACTTTCTGACATCTTGCCTTCTTGTGGACACACTATAGAGTATGATCACGTGGGAGATAGAAGCAAGTCAGGTCAACTTTTGCATTTTACCCTTAAAATTACTAATGCTTTTCAGGTAAATTTTCAGGTAAGTTTGCAGAATAGAGTTTGGAGGGATTTGGGGGGAAAAAAAAAGATTTTGATCTCAACTACACTGGCTCCCTTAGTGTTTTCTGGATAACTGTGAGTGGAGATTAAATACCAATGCTTAGATAGTACTTCTTTTTTATCTACTGCTATAACTGAGCATCATAATGTTTGCAATTTCTTTATCATCTAGTGCCACTTGTTGAAATGTTTAATGATAGCAGTGATCTCTGAAATATTTCATGAGACCTAGAATGAGTGCCTGTCCCTTTCATAGTGTTAAAGGGTATATGATCAACAAGTGAGTGCCCTCACAGCCCTGCATTGCCCTGTTTTCCCAAATTATCCATGGCTTCACTTAGGTTTCCTAATTAACATTTTCCTGATAATTTTTATTAAAAGGACCTCCTTGATATAGATGGCAGTCACATTAAAGAGGTATAGTTAGTTTTTTATTAAACGGAGGGTAAGTGGTGACAAGGCACCTTAATTTTAGGTTGTTTTCTTTCAACATCTCAGAAGGAAATTAGCCATCTTAAACATTTGAATTAATGGAATTCATGGGCTTTTAATTCTTCTTTCCAGTGCCAGCTCTACCACTAACTAGCTTTGTATTTTACCCTCTTTGAGTCTTCCTATTTGCATCTGTAAAAATATGTATGGGGAAGGGGGAGAGGTAGTTTAGGGTATTATCATCTGGAAAGTCTCTAATTTCAGTTTAATATTGAATCCCATGAGCACCCACTCTGATTTTACCACCTCACAATTGCAGAACATTTAAGAGTTTGCAAAATATATATATTTTTTCATTTGACCCTTAAGGTAACCTTATAAAATGGTCAAGGTATATTTTATAATACCCATTTTACAGATAAGAAAACTGAAGATTGCAGTCCATATAGGTCATAATTGAGAGCAGAGCACATTCTTTTGAAGCAGGATAGACTTGGTCCAAACACCTGCTTGGTTCAAAGGGTACAGAATCTAAGGCTAATTTTTCCCATAAAAAGATCTCCCCTTGAACGTAACCAGTGACTCGTATTTCCATGACTTCTAAATAAAGGGGAAAATCTTAGAATTTGGGTCATCCTAACCACCTATAACAGTGTGACACTTTTGTGTTGAAATCATTTGCCTTCTCTGCTCATGACAGTCAGGAGACAGGGCTGGGGTGTGGTGATATGGAGAGCTTCATCCCTGTGGTTTGCTTTGTAGAAGTAGTTTGCCAGCCTGAAGCTGAAATAACATACACTGTTAGTGACAATAGATTGAGTTTGCACAAGGATCATAGTTTTGTGTTGGGTGTTTAGAAATAGAGAACAAGTCAGGCATTACTAACACCCTGAAGTGAGAAGAAGGTAGACTCTGGTGCCAGACTGATGGAATTAATGTTGCATTTGCCACTTAATAGCTGTTGGACCTCAGGAAGTCACTTAACCTCCATGTGCATTAGTATTATCATCAGTAAAATGGGAATAAGAGTGTTATAAACCTCAGAGTGTTATTATGAAAAGTATTACACATATTTAATAAATATGTATAAAGTGCTTACATCATTGCCTAGTATACAGTATGTGTTAAATAGGTATCCAGTATTATAGTAAGAGTTAATATTTATTGGCTCTTTCCTATGTCAGACATGAGTTCAGTGATTTATGTATATCATCTCATGTAACTCCCACTACAATCCCTGAGATAGGGACTATTTTAATACTCATTTTATGCAAATTCACATAGCCAATAAGCATTAGCATATCTCTTAAAATTGTGCCCTCAACTTCTATGCTAAAAATGGTTATTTACTAATATAAGTTGCTTAGAAATAGAGAAGGTGAAAGTAGGAAGCCCTGTTTCAGAGCATTCTGTGTTTTTAAGCTGACAAGAGTAACCTCTACATTGCAAACTTTGTCTTAAATGATTTGTCTTAAACGTTGTCAATAAATGGTTGATATTGTTGATATAACCTTAGTCTGTCGTATATTATATATAAATTCTAGGTGTCTTTTAAGCACAGTGACTCTGATTTTGTTGTAACTGTACAGAATGAAATAGAATGTTTAACACTGATGATCTATGATTTTAATGTTAAAAATGAGTTCTATTAGAAGCAAAAGAAAATGTCGTCTCAGTATAGTACAGATGCCTGGAATAAATTTGGGTTGCAATGAGATGGGATGATTCATCTATTTGTAAGGATTCTTTCCATTGTGCACTGCATGTTAAAATGTTTTACAATGACGGATTATTTTTCTTACATCTCTATAAGCTTAATATTTCCACCATCTATTTAGTAAGAAAGATGTTCGTTGAGAATGCAGATGTTTCAGAGATGTTTCAGAGGTGTTTTAGAGAGCATAAGCTTTAAAAAATTTAGATCCATTTAATTTGAATGTCCTTGAGCAAATTATTTAAACTCTCCAAATCTGTTTCCTTATTTATAAAAGAAAGGGTTGTTTTAACTTCACTTAGCAAGGCCAAGTGTACAAAAATACTGTACCAGGCACTTTATAATGTTCTGAATAAAAGTCATTGCTATTAAGACAGGTCTGTGTAATAAAACAGGAATTTGTATGATCCCATCTCTATTAGAGTTCTCTGGAGAAAAAGAATCAGCAGGATAGCTCTGTCCTCCCTCCCTTCTCTCCCTCTCCTCTCTCCCTCTCCCTCCTTCCCTCCCTCCACTGTCACCTACCTAAATCTATATATCTAAATACACATATATAGAGATCTCTTAATATCTCTATGTAGATATCTATACATATCTATATCTGTAAATATATATCTAGATCACTCTCTTGACAATTATTATTATCTAATTACTAATATTAACTATTATTATTATTAACTATTAATTATTATGACAGAGATGGTAGGAGCTAGCAAGTGTGAAATTTGTAGGGCTGGTCAGCAGGCTAGAAATTCAGGAAGAGATGATATTGCAGTCTTGAGTCTAAAATCTCCAGGTGGGCCAGCAGGCTGGGACATCAGGCAGTGTTTTTATGTTGCAGTGTTGAGGCAGAATTGCTTCTTCTTTAGGAAGACTCAGTCTTTCCTCTTAATGCCTTCAACTGATTGGATGAGGCCCCTGTTATGGACAATAATTTGTTTTACTTAAAGTCAACTTATTGTAAATGTTAATTATGTCCACAATTACCTTCACAGAAACATCTAATGTTTGACCAAACACCTGGGCACCATAGGCCAGCCAAGAAGACACATTAGTTAGCTATGACACCATGGAACTTTTTTTTTCTTTTTCTGGTGTTAGGGTCACCACTACACTGATAAGTGTTCTAGTCGGCTATGTTATGCTGTTGAGGATGCCTTAAACCCATTCCACAGTCAACTGAGATGGGAGGATTTGTTTTGTTTTGGGGAGGATTGTTAAGGGAAGGTGAATCATAGGAAAAAGCACAATCTTTGGTGCTGGAATTCCTAGTGCCAACAGTCAGCAGTTGATAATTGGCCAAGAATGGCAGATGTGGTGACATGGGAATGAAGCCTAGAAAAGTGTACCTTGTTTCCTTCAAAGGTGCTTCCGGGGTCTTCTCCTTACCGCAGCTCAAACCAGATCCCCTTTGGGGATTGAACGCTCTTCCCACAAAGGTGTCCTATTACTGTCAGGTGAAGGCATTTCCCTCAAGTTAGTACTTCAAACTTCCTATTATGCCAGAATGATGGAGTCACTTGCCCCCTAGCAACTGCTGTGGCTGCCTCATTTCCCGGGAAACACTGGCTGCTGTGCAGGTGACAGACCATCAGTTGCTTATTTGAGTCATATTTGAGATGTAGCTGGTGCTTTGGAGGGGAACGTGGGAGTTATCCACTCTCCACTTCTGATGTAACAACTGGAGACATCCCTCCAAAGAGATAATTCCAATACTGCCTTTTTGAAATGAGAGCCTAACGGAGTGCCATATGCTACCTCTTCTGAGTATTCGGCCCACACGCTCGGTGGGCCCAGTGCCATCTCTTTGGGGATATATATTCTTTTTTTTTACATCTTTATTGGAGTATAATAGCTTTACAGTGGTGTGTTAGTTTCTGCTTTATAACAAAGTGAATCAGCTATATACATACATGGGGACATATATTCTTGAAAGAAAATTAATAAGTACAGTTTACCCAAGCCCTACAGAAAAATGCTCTCAGGTATTTGAGAGTGTGTTGTTAGCTGTTATCATCTCAGATATTCTCCTCCAAAAGGAGGCGATCTGTGGTGGTATAGGTTATTTTGGGACCAGTATATAGTATCGTTATTTTCTTAAAGCAGTTTTTCCACAGGCAGATTACTCTAGGAGACCAGGGGCCTGTGTGTATATTTAAAAATTTTTCCAAAATAAAAACCTGTATCTGCAGGATAAGAAATCGAGTTCAGACACTGGTATGTGGACATTGTTCTGCCCATGTGGACTCTCTCTCTGCAAAGACCATTATAAAGAAATAATGCCTTTGATATTTGGGGAGAAAATTCCCATTGAAGTGCTTCATCTTCAAAGTCATCCTTTCTATTCTACTGAGGGCTGACAGATGGCCACCATGGGGCAGTTGTATAGACTGGCTGCTGAATATAACACTCGTACTATGGTCCATAGTGAGAGACAGACTCCCCTCCCTGCAGAGGTCACAGACAGGGCCTTATCAGGGATGACAGGCTGCTGAGGGAGTGCTCAGGTCCTGTGCCTGGTGAGCATGCCTCTGCAGTGTGCGACCACAGAGGGCTGTTGCCCGTCCAGGTGCTCTCAAGGGCGGTGTGATGATAAAGGCTTTGGAGGCAGCTTGAAAGCCTACTTCTGCAAACACTTCCTGCGACGATTTGTCATACCCTTCACATGTCATATTGAAGGGGGGTAGGTAAGGCTCTGAGAAGATAGGTTCAAGTTCAGGGGTATTGAAAATGAAATAAAAGTTTTGTTCCAAACCGTATCTTGGGCACAGCCATGGGCTTTAATTAGGCTGGGTTTCTACTTGCTTGCTTGTTTCATTTGTCCTCCTTGATTGAGGGACATAGAAGAGAGCTGCTTCTGCTGCCCTGGGGACAAAAGATGTCTGATGACATGGGAGGCAGGTTGGGGATCGGTGTGCTGACTCTGTCCACAACTTTCCCCCATGGAAAAGTGACTTTCAGCTAAACAGAAGAGAAGTGGGTTCTGATGCTTATTTAAAAATAAATTATATGACCACTGATGTCTAGACTTTGTTTTAGAACTTGAAGGGTAAAAAAGCAACAAAAGAACATTTCGCTTATTGGCAGATCGGTTATCTTTGAGACACTGAAACACATGCTTTCCTCTGCCTACCTCATCATCCTAGTGCAGTGATTTATTCTGACGTTGTCAGTCTAATCAAAGAACCCAATCTTTGGCACAAAAGAAAACAAACATTAACTCCACCTCTAGAGAGAAACAGCTTGATAAAAGAATATCATGACTTTGTCTCATGGTTCAGAGCTTTTATCATTTAGCTCAATTCTTCCCTAATATACACACCTGCACACTGACAGAGCTGCACCTGAAGTTTAAAAGGGAATACTTCGGTTCTGGCAGAAAAAAAAGTTCCATCTGGTGGTTTAGGACCTCAGTTAGTTTTTCAAATGCTTTCCGAGGGACGTAGCTAGGTGAAGGTGGTCATTTCAAGGCCCTTATATTATAGAATTTTGATAAGTTTTCCAAATTTTTACTTGTAGCACAAGTAATTTTTCCCTTGTAGCACATTATCTCCTATCAACATTTGAACAGCTATCTGTGAGGTTGATAATTTTGCCTCGTGTGTCTTGTTTTCTTGAAGCCCCCTCTAGAGGCCTCTGTGATTATCACCTGAGTTGCCATTTTAATAAATACTTGTTGATGTCCTTTCCATGACTTTGCTAATTTTTTCCCTCCTTTGAGAAAGGTCTTTCTTTTGTCTACAATTAGGCAACATAATTAGGAAACTTTCTTCCACAGCCACTGAAAATAATAACTGGCAGTTGGGACATTTGTGGAGTGAGTGGTGAAATGGGAGTGGTCATGCATGTGGTTAGAACATTAGGCCCTGTTGCATAGGCTCACACCCTAAAGTTCACAGAAAAATCATCATAATCACAATCAGAGCACCAGGAGCAATAAGGGTTTTACGATGTTGTAGAGGTCAGTGATATATAGTAAACTCCATAATCTGGGTGAAGCTGACTGCATGTGTTGCCCTGTCCCTTGCCTTTCTTTAAAATTACAATTAGTCTATCACACAGTACTAAATTTCTGAAAAATCTATATTACTTTTTTATATACATAATAATTTTCTCATGTATCAGGTAGATTTTTATTTGCTTAAATCTTAATATTTGGCCAAGAAATGGTAGACTAACTTCCCACTGTTAGCTGCAGGAAGTTAGGCTTTAGTTCAAAAGCTTTTTGTATTTTATTTTCAGGCAAAGGTGCTGAGTACTTTGGCTGGAGTGCTTTGAACTAACCTTGTGCCTTTCATCTGAGTGTCTTACAGTTGCTGTATTTTCTCACTTAAACACACGACTGCCTTAGGAGATAGGAGTAGAGTAACAGCAATCCTTTGTAGATAAAGACTTGGGATACAGAGATTTGAAACCATGTGAAACAGTCTGGGAGAGATGGTAAAGGAAGCTAGGATTCCTACACAATGCTGAATAATGGGCTGGAATATTTTCTATACACCAGGTACACAGGCTTCTCTTTGTTCTAGCACACACTGAGGGTCTCTTGGACTGTCAACTATGTGAAGATTATTTCATTAAAGTTCAGCTTGGAACTCCTGAGCTCAGGTTGCCTGCTATTGCAGGCCAATTACAGACATGATAAGGCTCTCAATACCCACACCCCAAGGATCTTAGCTTTTTCTGACACCAAAACAATCTATGCCCAAACTGCCCTTAGAGAGTCAGGACCAGTCAAAGCCATCTATACATCCCAATGCAGTGATCAACCTCCTCCAAAAACCAAAGTTCTGTTTTTTGAGCACCTATATTTCTATTCTTTAATTCCCATACTGTTCAGTGATTCTTACCAAGCTTCATTGCTGTACTGCTGACCTTCCATAGCAATAAAATCATGTTGCCCTCTAGGAACCCTGTTCTATTATAGGTTACCTTCCTGCATCTTTAATATTTTTATATTGCTCTGTGGTGTGCTGGGAAATACTCAACAATGTGCTATCTGAAAAAAGACGTGTGTATATATATATGAGTTATTAATATTTTTTACTAATATAAAGAATGTGTAGCATACTGTTTACAAATAATACATGGTACTCTTTATTATAAATTCTATACAGCCAATGCATTTGCACTTAACATTTTCATGATTTTTTGCTGAACTCTTGTATCGATAACAAACCAATGGTTGCAAATGGCTGTAAGTACTACATGAATGTTGGTTGATACTTTCATTTGGATGGATAAGTAGGATAAAAGTGAAACAATGAAGGCATATGTCAGAATTGTGCTTATTTGTCAATGATGTGAGTGACTTCTTTGCTGAATCAGATAGAGGTTTAAAATACCGTGAGAATATTTTCTCAAATTTTACTTTATGCTGCTCACAATAAAGTATCAACAGACATGACACACTTTTAAGTTTCATCTGCATTATTTTCTCCACTATTAAGTCTAAACCAGGATTGGACAAACTTTTTCGTAAAGATCCAGGTATTAAATGCTTCAGATTTAGAGTCACATAGTTTCTGTGGTAATTACTCAACTCGTGTTATAGTGGAGCCATAGATATTACCACTGAGTATTGACATTATTCCAGTAAGACTTTATTTACAGAAACAGGCAACAAGTGGGCAATAGTTTGTCTAGAACATTGGCAAAACAGTAAATCAAACCTTGATCTATTAACATTTACCAGTTTCTATGGTGTAAGAACTCCATCACAGCCAATTTCAAGCTACCAGTGTGATGTTACTGAACATGTGTTTGGGAAAGAATGTGCAGTAGCACCCCATTATGTAATATTTCCACTATATAGACACAATGGGTGGAAATACCTCAAGAGTATGGATAATAAAATGTAGTATATTTATTAGAAAATGAGGAGTTTGAGTATTTATTACCTTTGGTTTTAATGTTACTGCCTTAATTATAAGGTCATACAGTCTAATTTTTGATAATCATTATGTTCAACAATCAGCTCTCAAAATTCGAAAAAAATTTGTAATTAGGCCTTGCAAGCTGGCATGAGCTGGTTCTACCACAGCATTTCTTTTCCTGGCACATTTCCCATTGGAGTTTTTATATTTTGTATTCAAGGAACTATAAAGCAGGACCTGTAAATTCATTCCATAGACATTTCATTAACTATCCATTTGTGTCAGACACTCCTGTGTCTGACTCCACTGTCATTCTTGACTTCTTTCTGTTACTTTGAGATGCATTTTCTTCAACTCTCCTGAAAAATGTCTGCACCTTTGAAGCTTGGCCTTCTTCTAACCTATTGACTACTCTATTATTCTGTTAAATTCATTGATTACTTATTTCACAGTCCTCTGCCATCCCCAGCATGACTTCAGCTGCCATGTGGATGATCCTATTAACATTCCAAGTAATTTCTTTAATTCCAGTGGCCTTTACGACTGTTCTAATAACATATTTCCATACATGTTTCCTAAACTTCTCAATGACTAGTTTAATATCTTGAACTCTGGTATCTTACTTTGTGAATTAAACTATAAACTGTGTTATCTTCCTAATTTTAAGATATTTAAATTTCTTTTTTTATTGAAGTGTAGTTGATTTATAATATTTTTTTAGTTTCAAGCATACAGGATAGTGATTCAGTATTTTTATAGATTATATTCCATTTAAAGTTCTTATAAAATATTTGCTATATTCTCTGTGCTGTACAATATATACTTGTAGCTCATTTATTTTGTACATAGTTATTTGTACCCTTTAATCCCCTACCCCTATATTGTCCTTACCTTCTTTGGACTCCCCACTGGTAACCACTAATTTGTTCTCTATATCTGTGAGTCTGTTTCTGTTTTGTTATATTCATTCATTTACTTTATTTTTTATATTCCACATATAAGGGATAACAAACAGTATTTGTCTTTCTTTTTATTGACATAATTCACTAAACATAATACCTCTAGATTCATCCATGTTGTTGCAAAAGGCAAAATTTCATTCTTTTTTGTGTCTGTGTAGTATTCCATTGTATATATATATATACCACATCTTTATCCATTCATCTGTTGGTGGACACTTAGGTTGCTTCCATATCGTGGCAATTGTAAATAATGCTGCTATGAACATTGAGGTGCATGTATCTTTTTGAATTAGTGTTTTCATTTTCTTTGGATATATACCCAGGAGTGGAATTGCTGGATCATATGGTAATTCTGCTTTTAGTTTTTTGAAGAACCTCTATACTGTGTTACATAGTGGCTGCACCAATTTACATTCTTACCAACAGTGTACGAGGATTCCCTTTTCTCTACATTCTCACCAACACTTGTTATGTGTGGTCTGTCTGTCTGTCTGTCTGTCTATCTATCTATCTATTTATTTATTTATTTATGGCTGTGTTGGGTCTTCATTTCTGTGCGAGGGCTTCCTCTAGTTGCAGCAAGCGGGGGCCACTCTTCATCGCGGTGCGCGGGCCTCTCACTATCGTGGCCTCTCTCTTGTTGCAGAGCACAGGCTCCAGACGCGCAGGCTCAGTAGTTGTGGCTCACGGGCCTAGTTGCTCCGCGGCATGTGGGATCTTCCCAGACCAGGGCTCGAACTCGTGTCCCCTGCATTAGCAGGCAGATTTTCAACCACTGCGCCACCAGGGAAGCCCATCTGTGGTCTTTTTGAGGCTAGACATTCTGACAGGTGTGAGGTGATATCTTATTGTGGTTTTGATTTGCATTTCCCTGCTGATTAATGATGTTGAACATCTTTTCATGTGCTTGTTGGCCACCTGTATGTCTACTTTGGAAAAATGTGTATTGAGGTCTTCTCATTTTTTTAAATCAAGTATTTTTTGGGTTTTTTTTTTACAGTGAGTTCTATGAGGTGTTTATATATTTTGGATATTAATCCCTTATTGGTCATATCATTTGAAAATATTTTCTCCCATTCAATAGGTTGTCTTTTTGTATTGTTGATGGTTTCCTTAGCTGTGCAAAACTTTTAAGTTTAATTAGGTCCATTTCTTTATTTGCTTTTATTTCCTTTGCCTAACAAGACATATCCAAAAAAATATTGTTATTATTTATGTCAAAGAACATTCTATCTACTTTTTCCTTCTAGGAGTTTTCACGGTTTCTGTCCTTACATTTAGGTCTTTAATCCATTATGAGTTTATTTTTGTCTATGGTGTGAGGAAATGTTCTATTTAAATTATTTTACATGTAGCTGTCCAGTTTTTCCAACACCACTTATTGTGTGTCTTCCACATTGTATATTCTTGCCTCATTTGTCTTAGATTAATTCACTACAAGTGCATGGGTATAATTCTGGGCTCTCTGTTCTGTTCATTTGATCTATGTGTCTGTTTGGGGGGCCAGTACCATACTGTTACTGCTTTGTAGTATAGTCTGAAGTCAGGGAGCCTGATACATCCAGCTTTGTTCTTTTTTCTCAGGATTTCTTTGGTTATTCAGGGACTTCTGTGGCTTCATATTAATTTTTCTTATTTTTAAAAAAAGTTTTATTTTATATTGAAGCATAGTTGATTAACAACATTGTGTTAGTTTCAGGTGTACAGCAAAGTGATTTGGGTTATTACAGGGTATTGAGCAGAGTTCCCTGTGCTATACAATAGGTCCTTGTTGGTTATCTATTTTAAATATAGCACTGTGTATGTGTCAATTCCAAACTCCCAATCTATCCCTCCCCCCATATTAATTTTAAAACTATTTGTTCCAGGTCTGTGAAAAATGTCATGGGTATTTTGATAAGGATTACATTAAATCTGTAGATTGCTTTAGTTAGTATGGCCACTTTTTAATTTTTTTAAATTAATTTTTATTGGAGTATAGTTGCTTTACAATATTGTGTTAGTTTCTACTGTACAGCAAAGTGCATCACCTATACATATATATATATACCCCATTTTTTTTGGATTTCCTGCCCATTTAGGTCACAACAGAGCCCTGAGTAGAGTTCCCTGTGCTATATAGTAGGTTCTCATTAATTATCTATGCTATACATAGTATCAATAGTGTATATATATCAATCCCAATCTCCCAATTCCTCCCACCCCCACTTTCTCTCTTGGTATCCATATATTTGTTCTCTACGTCTGTGTCTCTACTTCTGCTTTGCAAATAAGATCATCTATACCATTTTTCTAGATTCCACATACATGTGTTAATATACGATATTTGATTTTCTCTTTCTGACTTACTTCACTCTGTATGGCAGTCTCTAGGTCCATCCACATCTCTACAAATGACCCAATTTCATTCCTTTTTATGGCTGAGTAATATTCCATTGTATGTATGTACCAGATCTTCTTTATCCATTCCTCTGTTGATGAACATTTAGGTTGGTTCCATGTCCTGGCTATTGTAAATAGTACTGCAATGAACACTGGGGTGCATGTGTCTATTTGAATTATGGTTTTCTCTGGGTATATGCCCAGGAGTGGGATTGTTGGGTCATATGGTAAATCTATTTTTAGTTTTTTAAGGAGCCTCCATACTGTTCTCCATAGTGGCTGTATCAATTTACATACTCAGCAACAGCACAAGAGTGTCCCCTTTTAACCACACCCTCTCCAGCATTTATTGTTTGTAGATTTTTCGTTGATGGCCATTCTAACTGGTGTCAGGTGATACCTCATTGTAGTTTTGATTTGCATTTCTCTAATAATTAGTGATACTGAGCATCTTTTCATGTGTTTGTTGGCCATCTGTATGTCTTCTTTGGAGAAATTTCTATTTAGGTCTTCTGTCCATTTCTTGATTGGGTTATTTGTTTTTTGATATTGAGCTGCATGAGCTGTTTGTATATTTTGGAGATTAATCCCTTGTCAGTTGCTTTATTTGCAAATATTTTTCCTATTCTGAGTTTTGTCTTTTCATCTCAATTATGGTTTCCTTTGCTGTGCAAAAGCTTTTGAGTTAACTAGGTCCCATTTTTTAATTTTTGGTTTTATTCTCATTATTCTAGGAGGTGTTTCAAAAAAGATCTTGCTGCGTTTTATGTCAAAGAGTGTTCTGCCTGTGTTTTCCTCTAAGAGTTTTAGAGTGTCTGCCCTTAAATTAAGCTCTTTAATCCATTTTGAGTTTATTTTTGTGTATGGTGTTAGGGAGTGTTCTAATTTCATTCTTTTAAATGTAGCTGTCCAGTATTATTGAAGAGCACCCCTGATTGAAGAGACTGTCTTTTCTCCATTGTATATTCTTGCCTCCTTTGTCATAGATTAAGTGTCCATAGGTGCGTGGGTTTATCTCTGGGCTTTCTATCCTGTTCCATTGATCTATATTTCTGTTTTTGTGCCAGTACCATGCTGTCTCGATTATTGTAGCTTTGTAGTATAGTCTGAAGTCAGGGACCCTGATTCCTCCAACTCCGTTTTTTCTCCTCCAGATTGCTTTGGCTATTCAGGGTCTTTTGTGTTGCCATACAAATTTTAAGATTTTTTTGTTCTAGTTCTGTAAAAAATACCACTGGTAATTTGATAGAGATTGCATTGAATCTGTAGATTGCTTTGGGTAGTATAGTCATTTTCACAGTATTGATTCTTCTAATCCAAGAACATGGTATATCTCTCCATCTGTTTGTGTCATCTTTGATTTCTTTCATCAGTGTCTTATAGTTTTTTGAGTAGAGGTCTTTTACCTCTTTAAGGAGGTTTACTCCTAGGTATTTTATTCTTTTGGTTGCAGTGGTGAATGGGATTGTTTCCTTCATTTCTTTTTTTCATCTTTTATTGTTAGTGTATAGGAATGCAAGAGATTTCTTTGCATTAATTTTGTACCATACAACTTTACCAGATTCATTGATTAGCTCTAATAGTTTTCTAGTGGCATCTTTAGGATTTTCTATGTATAGGATCATGTCATCTTCAAACAGTGACAGTTTTACTTCTTTTTTTCCAATTTGGATTCCTTTTATTTATTTATTTTTCTTCTCTGATTGCCGTGGCTAGGACTTCCAAAACTGTGTTGAATAATAGTGGTGAGAGTGGACATCCTTGTCTTATTCCTGATCTTAGAGGAAATGCTTTCAGTTTTTCACCATTGAGAATGATATTTGCTGTGGGTTTGTCATATATGGCCCTTATTATGTTGAGGTAGTTTCCCTCTATGCCCACTTTCTGGAGAGTGTTTATCATAAATGGTGTTGAATTTTGTCAAAAGCTTTTTCTGCATTGATTGAGATGATAATATGGTGTATCACATTGATTTGCGTATATTGAAGAACGCTTGCATACCTGGGATAAATCCCACTTGATCATGATGTATGATCATTTTAATGTGCTGTTGGATTCTGTTTGCTAGTATTTGGTTGAGGATTTTTGCATCTATATTCATAAGTGATATTGGTCTGTAATTTTCTTTTTTTGTAGTATCTTTGTCTGGTTTTGGTATTGGGATGATGGTGGCCTCATAGAGTGAGCTTGGGAGTTTTCCTTCTTCTGCAATTTTTTGGAAGAGTTTGAGGAGGATGGGTTTTAGGTCTTCTCTAAATGTTTGATAGAATTCACCTGTGAAGCAACCTGGTCCCAGACTTCTGTTTGTTGGAAGATTTTTAACCACAGTTTCAATTTCATTACTTGTGATTGGTCTGTTCATATTTTCTATTTCTTCCTGGTTCAGTCTTGGAGAGTTATACCTTTCTAAGAATTTGTCCATTTCTTCCAGGTTGTCCATTTTATTGGCATAGAGTTGCTTGTAGTAGTCCCTTATGATCCTTTGTATTTCTGTGGTGTCCATTGTAACTTCCCCTTTTACATTTCTAATTTTACTGATTTGAGTTTTCTCCTTCTTTTTCTTTATGAGTCCGGCTAAAGGTTTATCAATTTTGTTTATCTTCTCAAAGAACCCACTTTTAGTTTTATTGATCTTTGTTATTGTTTTCTTTGTTTCTATTTCATTTATTTCTTGAGTCTTTTATTTATTTGTTTGGTTTTACCAGGTCTTCTTTGCAGCCTGTGGGAACTTTAGTTGCCACAGGCAAACTCTTATTTGTGGCATGCAGGATATAGTTCCCTGACCAGGGATCAAACCCAGGCCCCCTGCTTTGGGAGTGTGGAGTCTTAGCCACTGGACCACCAGAGAAGTCCATATTTCATTTATTTCCACTCTGCTCTTTATGATTTCCTTCCTTCTACTAACTTTGGGTTTATTGTTCTTCTTTCTCTAGTTCCTTTAGGTGTAGGGTTAAACTTTTCATTGGAGATTTTTCTAGTTTCTTGATGTAGGATTGTATTGCTATAACCTTCCCTCTTAGAACTGCTTGTGCTGCATCCCATAGGTTTTGGGTCATCGTGTTTTCTTTGTCATTTTTCTCTAGGTATTTTTTAATTTCCTTTTGATGTCTTCAATGATCTCTTGGTTATTTACTAGCGTATTGTTTAACCTCCATGTGTTTGTGTTTTTTAAAGTTTTTTTCCTGTAATTGATTTCTAATCTCATAGTGTTGTGGCTGGAAAAGGTGCTTGATATGATTTCAATTCTCTTAAATTTACTGAGGCTTGATTTGTGACCCAAGATGTGATGTATCCTGGAGTTTGTTCCTTGTGCACTTGAGAAGACAGTGTATTCTGCTGCTTTTGGATTGAATGTCCTATAAATATCAATTAAATCTGTCTGGTCTATTGTTTCATTTAAAACTTGTGTTTCCTTATTAATTTTCTGTCTGGATGATCTGTCCTTTGGTGTAAGTGGGGTGTTAAATTCCCCCACTATTATTGTGCTTTTGTCGTTTTCCCCTTTTATCGCTGTTAGCATTCGTCTTATGTATTGAGGTGCTCCTATGTTGGGTGCATAAATATTTATAATTGTTATATCTTCTTCCTGGATTGATCACTTGATCATTATGTAGTGTCCTTCCTTATCTCTTGTAACAGCCTTTATTTTAAAGTCTATTTTATCTGATATGAATATTGCTACTCCAGCTTTCTTTTGATTTCCATTTGCATGGAATATCTATTTCCATCCCCTCACTTTCAGTCTGTATGTGTCCCTAGGTCTGAAGTGGGTCTCTTGTGGACAGCATGTATATGGGTCTTGTTTTTGTATCCATTCAGCCAGTCTATGTCTTTTGGTTGGAGCATTTAATCCACTTACATTTAATGTAATTATCAATATGTATGTTCCTATTATCATTTTCTTAATTGTTTTGGGTTTGTTTTTGTGGGCCTTTTTCTTTTCTTGTGTTTCCTGACTAGAGAAGTTCCTTTAGCCTTTGTTGTAAAGCTGGTTTGGTGATGCTGAATTCTCTTAGCTTTTGCTTGTCTGTAAAACGTTTGATTTCTCTGTCAAATCTGAATGAGATCCTTGCTGGGTAGAGTAATCTTGGTTGTAGGTTTTTCCCTTGCATCGCTTTAAATATATCCCACCACTCCCTTCTGGACTGCAGAGCTTCTGCTGAAAAATCTACTGATAACCTTATTGGTATTCCCTGGTATGATATTTGTTGCTTTTCCCATGATGCTTTCAATATTTTTTCTTTGTATTTAACTTTATATAGTTTGATTAATATGTGTCCCAACCCGTTTCTCCTTGGGTTTATCCTGTATGGGACTTGCTGCACTTCCTGCACTTACTATTTTTTTCCCCTCTCCTCATGCACCACCCCCAACAATGGTCCATTGCCTCTCTGGTTGGCCCAGGCTTCTTCCCAGACTGCCTCAGCTCTGACGCACTAGCCCCCTCAGGCTGTCTTCACACAGCCAACCCCAGTCCTCTACATGGGGTCTGACCTCTGAAGCCCAAGCCTCAGCACCCTGCTCCCACCTGCCCCAGCGGGCAAGCCAACGAGCATCTCAGGCAGGGGATTGCTGGTCAGCACCAATCCTCTGTGCGTGATTCTCTCCGCTTTGCCCTCTGCACCATTACTGTGCTCTCCCCTGAGGCTCTGAAGCTCCTCCCATGCCTGGTCCCCACCAGTGAGGGGGCTTCCTAGTGTGTGGAAACTTTTCCTCCTTCACAGCTCCCTCCCAGAGGTGCAGGTCCCATCCTGATTCCTTTGTCTCTCTTTTTTTTTTTTTCTTTTTTCTTTTGCCCTACCTAGTTAAGTGGAAATTTTCTCAGATTTGGAAGTCTGAGGTCTTCTGCCAGCGTTCAGTAGCTGTTCTGTGGGAGTCATTCCACATGTAGATGTATTTTTGATGTGTCTGTGGGGAGAAGGTTAGCTCCACATCTTACTCCTCTGTCATCTTGACAGTCACTCCAGAACTTTGTTCTTTTCATCACCTTGGTCTCCTACTGAATGACATTCAATTCCTGTAGTTCTTATAAGTAACTTCTTGAAGTTTGTTGGAAAAATATCCAAAGATTTCTACTTTTCTCTCCCCCAGTATATAAGCAAGTAGGTCAATAATGCCTGCTGTTAACCTCTTCTTCACAGGAAAAGAAAGTCCATTATGAAGTTCTGCAGCTTTGCAGACAGGTAGAGAATGGGGGGAAATACACACAATCTGCTGTAAGTTCCACATTTATTTGGTCAATGATCTTAAACACAACAGGAGCAAAGTAGCAACACTAAGCAGGAGCCAGTGGAGCATATCTGGTAGACTTCTCCATAACTTTGGCTTCCTTATGAGGCACATAGCTGTTGGCTCAGAAAGAATCTTGCCTATCCTAAGAGAGACACAGACTTACATCACTATTTAGGAAAAATCTACATTAAAAAAGTATATACATCAATAAAGCAATAGGCTCATTCAAAGGGAAGAAACAAAATTGATGCTCACAAGTCTCTGAACAATTTCTCTGCTTTCATGTTTTCAGTGCCTTGAAAACCCTGACTCTTTGCAAGTTTAAACCAAGAATAAATTCAACAGCATTTTACTCTGCAGCATTTCTAGAGAAACATGGAAGAATTCTTGGAAATGCTACTTTTGTTAAAAATCAATAATTGTAAAATATTTCCTAAGTAGACAAGCCCCCATTTTTTGATCACTGCTATATCTCTGAACCCCATTTTATGCTTGTAACATAAAATACAGTTACATTGCCTCCTTGGTATCTCCCTTTAATTTTTTAAGAAAAGTAAACTTTCGTGCTATTCACTTTGAACTCATGCTTATTTAGAATTTTAGCTTTAGTTTCTTGTGTTGCCTTTAGTTTTTATTAATTTTGTGATTATGTGAGAAACCTTAGCCTGCCAATAAAATAAGGTGCTAAGATAATACATTGTGGGAACTGTAGTCTTGTTGTAATTTCCTTAGTTGAGATTCAACAATGAACCTTCAGGTCATTTTCAAATGTGTTCTTAAAATTTAATTTCCTTTGCTTTTGATAGTAGCATGAAACTAAGATATTCCAGTTAAGTAAGGTCATTTTATTAGTACACTTTATATGTTTTTCAGCTATAGTGAGGTACTTTGCAATGCTTTGAAATGTGCTTAGCTTGAGTGCAGCCCGAAGACTAAAGTAGACACAAAAAGCAGTGGTTTTTCAAGTGTTACAGAGTGATGGGACCTGGGACTGAGCCTGATTTTAATAATGGTTTTAGTATTTTTCTTTCTGCAACATATTCAATGCAATCATGGTAGATAGATTCTGGCTAAAACATACGAATGTATACAGAAAAATGTCAATGCTGTTACTTTTATCCTCATGTAATCAGTGAATTTTTCTGTGTACTAACCTTGAACTGCAGAAGGAAAGTATTATTCTATAGGTAAATAGTTCACTGTTACTTTTGAACCTCCAGTTAAAAAATCAAGAAAAAAGCTTTCCCTGAATAATTCTGAAATCCATAATGCTCATCTTTGAATCACTAATCATGCTGTCAATAGATCTCTTGAATTAAAAAGAGTTTTTTCCCCTTTCCAATGGAAACAAAACATTTCAAGAGTGCGGTAAAGGTAGAGTTGATGAGTGTTTGCTTTTGCAATTTTAAAGACTTTTTTGCTCTTATTTCTTTTGATATTTATTTGTTGGAGCATAAGGAGTCAGGTCCTCACAATATGTGAAAGATAAGGCAACATGACCTACTGTGTCCTTTACTTCGTTGAATCAAAGACTGATTAGCACTAGAATTAAAACCATGGTTTTGTTTCTGTTTGTTTGCTTGTTTTTGCCTAGTGATCAACTGTACTTGACTGCTTTGATTTTTAAATCATCTTGTCCTTCAGATTATTGGATTTTCCTAATCAAGTTGAAGTTCAGCAGTCTTCACAATGTGTCAGAAAAATTCCCAAGATGTCAGTCACCACTGCCTTAGACTGTTTGTCATGCACTCTAAGTAACCAGACAGAAAAATCGAATTTCCCATTGTATGAACCAGCAATATATATCTGAAATTCAGCAGATCGGCATTACCTGGCACAAATTCAGAGGATTATATTCAGATTCTTTTCTGACTCAGGTTCAGTGATGAAATCCTATTATATAAATATCTGTTATCTATATCTGAAGGCAGACTCAGAATTCATCATAGAGTGCAAAACAAGAAAGATGAATATATTCACATTACATTTATCCTCAGTGTAAATGTTTAAGTGAGATAGTTGAAAACGACACTGCAGCCACTAGATGAAATTCAGATTAGTGATTATCCAGAAGGTCATGTGGACTCTGTATAAACTGGGTAAATTAAACCTAAAGAAACAAAAACTTGAGAGCCATGATGTCTGTTTTCAAAGGATTGCCCACTGAAAGAAGGGTTAGATTTATTTTATTTTGTTTTAGAAGATAGAAGCACACCAGATTGTGGCAGGTTATTGAATGCTGAGTTTGGCTTGATAAAAAAAAAAAAAAAAGTAAATAACTAGAGGTAGTCTGTTAAGTCTGCCTGAACCAGCAGTGAATCTCTGTTATTGAAAATATTTTAGAGTCTGAATGACAATCTGCCAGGGATGTTGGACAGAGAACTCTTAATCTGGCAGGGAATTTGGATTTGTCACTTTTAAGGTTTATTCCAACACTGGTTCTGTTATATTCATCCTGGAATAAATAGCCCCATCGCATCCTTTCTAGACCTCTCATTTCCTTTTGTTTACCATAGGATAATACACAAAGAAGGGAGAAAAGAAGCCCAAATTCAGCTGTTAGTTGGGCTGACCCTGTTAATGAAATCTCATAAACATTTTTTTCCATACCCCTCCTTAGCTGCTTCTGGGACCATCTTTTTATGAATATGATTCCCAGATTCTCTCACCCAATTTTCATGTGGCTATTCCTTAATTCTTTTCTGAGGTCATGAGTGTTTACTTTCTCTATCCTTCTGTCAGCCTTACTTAATATAACTATTGGCCATCTAAGAGTGTGAAGTTAGAAACTTCTGTTTTCATTTATGTAAAAAAATTGCTTTTGAATGAAGCAGGTTATGTTTGACTTCTCAGCAATCTCAAAGCCCTCAAGTTCAAGGCAAGGGATAGAAAGTGACATATTTAATGCCCAGCATCAAATGAGCCAAAGAAAAGCAAACACACAATTGTTTTTCATTAAATATATCCCTAATCCAAAACTTTTCAAAATAGGTATCCATGGTCAAATAAGTTTCAGAAATATTTATAATATTCATATTTACCATTTAGTGATCATTTACTAAGTGTATGTATCAGACAGGTTTAGAGTTTTATATACATTATTTAATTCTCAATTTTCCTATGAAGCAAAAAGTTATTACTGGTCTTATCTCATAGATGAAGAATCCGAGGCACTTGCCACTTCCGAGATACTGAATGGTAGTGCCAGGAATTCAGCAAAGTGTGTATAACCCTGTGTCTTCAGTGGAAGACTGCTCAGTGACCTAAATGCACATTTGTGGTTTATTAATCTTCACACAGGAGAAATAGCTTATCAGCTCTGTTCCAGAAGTGTTTGACTACAGGATACATGATGAGAGATTAGTATTTTGAGAAACACCATCTTAAATTACATTTTATCTGTATCACTAGTAACCTTGGTCTCTTTTATTAGAAATCATTTCAATAGAGGAAAAAGTTCTAACTAGAAGAATCTCCATTGTGACTTGCAACAGGATGTTGTGAAATGCTGTTTGAGATCAGTTTTTATTACTGGAAGTTAGCAAATCAGGCAGAAATTATAGTGGAAATAGCAGCATGTTCAGAACAAAGTTTTGTGTGAGTGATAATGAATGACTGCTGTTCGGGATGAGTTTGGAATGGTTTCTTATGCAGCAAGAGATACAGAGATAATACATCTGAGTTTTGCAGGACTCTGTATTACAGGGGTGCCAGATATCTAATACCAAGGATGTTACCTCAGCCATAGGGCTTGTTGAACTTCTCCAAAATCTGATAGTAAAGAAAGTTCTAATGAGAGGTGGCATGGGTGATATGGTCATACAGTGAGGGGGAAAGAACTACTTCTGCAATTTCTGGGTTGTAGAGAGATTCTGCACATTTTTTCTTTGGCCCAAAGTTGGACTCTGGAAATAGATGAGCTTGGAGGCTACTGGAAATTGCCACAATATGGACAAAAATGAGTTGCATCTGAGATTGCAGAATCATGTCTCATGCTGGAGATGAAGTTGAATTTCATGCAGGATGAAAAATGCATTTGCGAGATGCTTGGCATATACTACCCATGCAGACAATGAGCTTAGTAAGAGCTGATAACCAATGGAAAGGGAACAACAACCTTACCACCATGTACATACGACGCTCATGTAAGGAAATGCAATTACAACTACAAGAAAGGACAGGCAACTTAACAAGGGCTGTTCCCCCTTCTCTGATACAACTCCAGAGAGGTAAGCATAGTAAACAAGGAGGGGGAAAATCCTACCATATTTACCTCCATCTCAGCCCATGTTTCACAAGTAAGAAAGTTATTAGCAAGACTAATAAACTGGTATTGGTAGGCAGAATGAGGAGGGCTTTGCATCCAATACAAAATTAAAATATAACCTGTACTAAACAGTTTTAATAACTGAGAGTACCCCCAGAGTGATGGAAAGTTTCTAAACTTTTGTTAATGAAGCTCACCATGAAGGATAAAAGAAAATTCTCAAAGCACCATCGGTAGCAACTACTGGAAAAATAAAAAAATGTTTTGTGTATATATTTCAATAAATTGAGATTCTTCAAATTGATTAATAAATTTTGATTAAATCTATTTAGTGGTCCTGAACAGATCTGTCCTTGAGATTGTTCAGCACAATTTGGGGGATTTGACAAAATGGTCTGATTTTTCCTTTAAAAAAAAAAAGAATCAGAGCCCCGGGCAGCTTGCGAGTTCAGGGTCCCTGTGCTGCGGGTTTCTCTATTTTCAGGGCCGCCGACGTGTCCTCTCCGCCTCGTGCATCAGGCCGCGCGCAGTTGTGCGCTCCGGGACTCTTTTTCGGGGCTGTCGGAAGCCCAGCAGGTTGCTGGGCGCAGCTGGCACCGCCCTCCGCCCTCCCTACCAGTAGGCCGATTCTCGTAGTAGCAGCCGGTGGGGAAATGGTTGTGCTTTCGGTACCCACCGAAGTCACTGTGATCCTGTTAGATATCGAAGGTACCACGACCCCGATTACTTTCGCGAAGGACATTTTATTTCCTTACATCGAAGAAAATGTTAAAGAGTATCTGCAGACACATTGGGAAGAAGAGGAGTGCCAGCAGGATGTCAATCTTTTGAGGAAACAGGCTGAAGAGGACTCCTACCTGGATGGGGCTCTTCCGATCCCAGCAGCATCGGGGAATGGGGCGGATGACCTTCAGCGGATGATCCAGGCCATGGTAGATAACGTGTGCTGGCAGATGTCTCTGGACCGGAAGACCACGGCGCTGAAACAGCTGCACGGCCACATGTGGACGGCGGCATTCAAAGCTGGGAGCATGAAAGCAGAGTTCTTTGAAGATGTGGTTCCAGCAGTCAGGAAATGGAGAGAGGCTGGAATGAATGAAGGTGTATATCTATCCTTCAGGGAGTGTAGAGGCACAGAAACTGTTATTTGGGCATCCTACAGAGGGAGATATTCTTGAGCTTGTGGACGGTCCGAGATTGGACACAAAGTGGAGAGTGAGAGTTATGAAAAGATTGCCAGCAGCATTGGGTGCTCAACCAACAACATCTTGTTTCTGACGGACGTTACCCGAGAGGCCAGCGCTGCTGAGGAAGCTGGCGTGCGTGTAGCTGTGGTGGTGAGACCTGGCAATGCGGGGTCAACAGATGATGAGAAGACTTACTTCAGCCTCATCACATCCTTCAGTGAACTGTACCTGCCTTCCTCAACCTAGAGGAGGAGTTCCAAGGAAGAACAAACTGTCTTCACAGACTTGTCCCTGTAGTCTAGTTTTATTCTAAGGGTAAAAGTAATTTACTTAAAAAATACATATATACACATACATAAGGTAAGTGTGTGTATGTTCAAATTACCATTCACAGGCACGTAAGTGGGAAAAAGAATCTCAGTTCAGTGAAAAGGAAACTTATTTAAAGATGATGCTTTGTATGTAGAAATTGTTTGAAACCACAACTCTAACCATTATTGAGGGCGAAATATAGTTGATAGAAGAAATTGCTACTATACAGGTCAAATGTGTTATGTTTATCAAGTCATGTACCAAAATAGAAAGGTAGGTTTGAGAAGTTACTCAGAAGCCTGGTTATTTTAAAAACTAGAAGTATTTCAAAGACATTCCTAGTAATAATCTAGTCCCCTTTTAAATTGTGAGGTAGAAGATTACAGCAACTGAATTTCAAACTATTAACCTCCCTATTTACAAATGACAAAGCTATTTGTTTCTACTCCAGAAGAGAGCAAAGTTGGGAAAGGAGACTCATTTGAGTCTTGATTCATCATGTATCTGTTACTTAAGAAACTTGCTAATCATTGTACCCACAGCAAGCAGTTGCTTTACCAGTGAAAAAGATGCACTATCGTAACAGCTAAAATAGAAATGTGCTTCCTAATGTTTAACAAAACAGTCCTAATCCTGACAGTTGTCTCAGATTTCAGAGTCACCTTGCTAACTACTTCTTAGCACAGTTTGAGAACATATGTTAGTCGCTGTTTACTATTAAAAAACAAAAGGTTTACTGAAATTTGTCCATAAGACCTAGAAGAGCCCTAATATCTAATATTTTCTTCTGAAATGGATGTGAGAAATGTAAATTTTATAACAGCATTATTTATCCTAGTTCAGCCTAATAGGATATCATGTCAATTTCATGTGGTAATTAATAAAAACATTTTCTTCTTTGAAAAAAAAAAAGTTTGGAAAAAGCTGAGTCATGTTCAATCAGCCACTTGGAGAAATACAGAGTAACCTAATTAGGGACAGCTGAGGCATACAGTGTTCTCATCTGTTATGAAGGAATAAGGCTGCTTGGTTGTAACCAAGGGCCAAACTAAGATGCCAAGATGTGTTTCAGAGGAGGCATTAGCTCCTAGAGTAATATATAAACTAATTGCCCTGGAAAAAGATTTCTTCCAAGTGACTATAGCACAGTTAATTATTACTCCGAAAAGTGCTAAACTAGAACTGGTAGGTATTGATTTATGTATTTAACATTTCAGAGTAAATTGCAATTATGTGGGTAAAATAGGCAAAGTCCTGAGGCAACTTGTAAGAACATGAGTGTTGCAACCAGGTAAAGCTGAATCTTTGGGGCTCTTTGGAATTACTGTGAAACTCAGGGTTATGCATAAGGAATAGCAACTTTTTTGTTTACAAATATTTTGTTTCTTATAAATAAATATCATCGTTGGAGAGCGGAACAACAACTCTCTGACAATAACTGGTATTAGTAGCAGAAAAAAGATGCAAAGAAAGCCTTGAATGGATTGGAAGGGTTGGTGTGGGAAGAAAATGGGGTTACCACATTTTGAAAGCCAAAAGTACTAGCATGATAGAAATAGCACAGTTGTGAACTAATGGGTCTCTGAAGCTCTATGTGACTTCAAAATTGTTTGCAAGTGGTCTTCTGATTCAGGAAAGATTTTTATAGGTAAATTTCAAATGAACAAGAGGACTGTTAAAGTTGGAATGTAGTTTTAAGGAAAAGGAAAAATATTGGCCTTGTATTTTCCATGCAACTCAAAATGCAGAAACTTACAATCTAGTAGCTATTTAGACAAATCTCCCTGACTAGACCATTACAATTATGTCCTTCATTATTATTTTTAATGAAGAGACTTTGAGTCTTTTCCATCAAAGGCAACTTTGTAGGTACAAGGCTTAGGAAGAGAAAAATATGATGAAATTCCTCAAATTTCCCCTTTATCCTATCACTGATAGTAAATCTGTCAACAGAATTACAGCCCACACCGCCAAAATTAGGCTGAAGGGCGTAGCAGCTTACAGTTCTCTGCTTGTAGAGAGCTAAATCAACTGGCTGCAACGGAAACATAAAATATGACTTCAGTTAAGCCTAGGATCATTGTCTACAACTCCACATTGTACACAGGATTTTTTTTCCTAAAGAAAAGTGTTCTTTAAACTGAAAACCCATTGTGCATGTTTTGTTATAAGATAGTTAGAAAGGCTTTAAACTGTGTTAAAGCCATTCCACCATGTGACCATTTCCATAGGGAGTTCTCAGTTAAGAACTAGATTTTTGAACCTTGAAAATACATGGTTACAAAGATATTTGTAGGTACTTCAGTGAAATGATGAAACACTTCAAGCAAGTGAGGAAAAAAAGGGTAAGTTCATTCTATGCCTGGGGAAGCCACTATTTTAAATTCTGTTTTGCTAAGATTTTTAGAATGCTGATACCCAAATATATACTTGTTAGTTAATATTACAAAGTCAATCTAGTGACATTAAAGGCAAAGCAAAGAAATGATAGGTCCATATTCTCTATTAGTCTGGCAAACATTTCAAAAGAGGTGGTGTAGTATATGAAATGACAGTCTGCCACACTGAAGTAGTATAGCTTATAGCATTGTTTTTGAGTCTTACATAAGACAATAGTATGGTATGACTGACAGGTATTGTTACCAAAAGCCTCTCTTAATGAAGGCTCTACCTCCTTCAAGGTCAAATAATGTTCCTTCCTTTACTAAACTGGAATTTCTATGGGTCTGTTTTACCTGTAGTGATTAACAAATACTCTTTAGTGAACTGACACCTAGTTCATGAACTCAAAGAGCTTAGGCTGGTTAGAGAGACAGGCTTATATGTAGAAACGTAGACATGGGGAGTTATGGGATTATAGCCAGTTTAGCATAGATTATAGAATAGCAGGGATGTCGAGTAAGCTCTTGGTGAACTGCAGTGATCCAGGAAGCTTCACAGATAGACAAATCTTAGGTTAGATGGGGAAAGATTTCTGTAAGCAAAGAGAAAAGTGAAGGGAATTATACATGGAAGTACAAAAGGGGCATAGGTGAGTGAAAATGTGTCAAAGAAACAATAATTTCACTTATCTTGCCAAAGGATTGTTGTATTAGTCTGTTGGGCTGCAGTAACAGGAAACCACAGACTGAGTATAGCTTAAACAACAGAAATTTGTTTTCTCACAGTGCTGGAGGCTGGAAATCCAAGATCAAGTTGCCAGCAGGATCAGTTTTTGGCGAGGCCTCTCTTCCTGGCTTGCAGGCAGCCACCTTCCTGCTGAGTCCTCACATGGCCTTTCCTCTGTGCCTGCACACTCTGGTACTCTGGTGTTTCTTTCTCTTCTTTTAAGAACAGAACATTTGGGTTAGGGCCTCAACCTTGTGACCTCTTTTAAGCTTAATTACTTCCTTTAAAGGCCCTATTTCCAAATATAGTAACATTGGGAGTGAGGACTTCAATGTACGAATTTGAGGGGGACAAAATTCAGTCCATTACAACTGTAAAGGTGAACATAACACTTGAAATGTAAGTTAGGCCAAGATTGTCAAGGAAATTGCTGAGGCAATATTCCCCATCCTGTGTCTACTGACTAGATATCCATAACCAATGATATTCACGTATGTGACTCTTACCACTGGATGATTCAGGGCAGATTAGCTGGCTTTCAACCCCTTCTCCTTTTCTCTCTACCTTTCTCTTCAGAAATATATAGGAGAGTGATCTTGTAGAGATAATCTTGATTCTGCTTGGATTTACTTAAAAGAAACTCATGTTTTAATAGGGACAGAAGTACTAAAACATTAATAATTACAGTCATCTCTTCCCTGGCTTTGTAAGGAAGATGATGGATTCTTACAGTTTGGCCCCAGGACCCTGATTGTGCTATAGTCTCCGGAGGAGGGATTGATTAGGAGACACTCAGGAAGACCACAGTGGATATTTGTTGCCTTTCCCCTACAGCTAGCTGCTCACCGCAATCTGAGTGGGCACATACCCTCCTAACAGGCAGGTATGTCCATGTGACTAACTTCTAGTTAATGGAATTTGAACAAAAGTACCAAATACCACTTTAGGCCTGGCCATAAAATTTTGTGATGTCCACTGATCTGAAGTCCATTAAAAAGGCAAAACTAATCTATGGCTTAGAAGTCAAGAGTGGGGTTGCCTTTGGGTCAGAGGGAAAAGGCAGTGATAAGGAGGTGACAAGAAGGATGATTCTTGATGATTTTCTTTGACCTGAAAGGTGGTTATATGGGATTATTCATGTATGCTTTATAAACATATCTGTTTTTATATTAAATGTTAATGGAAAAATTTAAAAATATCCTTTCATGGCCTTTTTCCATGTTTTCTCCCTTTTGGAGGGCTGCAATAAAAAGGATATTCAGGACCAGCTAGAGAAGCACATGTTGAAGTTGGCAGAGTTTTTACCAGCCTGGGTCTCTGAGAGCTGCCCCACCTATCTGTTCACCTACACACTAGAGTGGTTTTGAAACATTTTTCACTTTTGTGTTTAAGTTACTAGCATTACCCTAATATGTTTTCCTATTTTCTATTCACCCCTTCTACTTTCAACAATATTTTCATCTTCCCATGTGAATTTACCTATTCCTCATTTTTGGCCACATGGTTCCCTTGAATTAATCCTACCTCCATTTCCAATCAATGATCCTAAATAGATTAAGCTAATCAATATATCCTATCCCATTGTCCACTGTGAAGGGCTGGGCATAAAACTCTATGCAATGAGATACAATGAGAATTGCAGAAACTTGCTGGGGTTTCTGTGAACATAAGCTTCTTTGGCTCCCAGAGGAACTGTAAGAAGAGACTTTCTCCCTCTAGACCTAGTGATCTTATGATTTGGGGCTTCAGGCAACTGCAGCATCCTGCCATCAGGATCCTGTCATCCTGCCTAAGGCTAAAGATGACAAAAAGAAGAAGTTGAGCTCAAAAATAGATCGATCTGGCAATCTAGTTTGAGCTGTGCCTGAAACACAGGAGGAACTTTTTGATTTCACAGTCAAGAGGTCCTCCAAATTAACAAATACTTTGATGAATTTGACTAAATGTTGGTATTTATTCATTAATAAGTATATATTAATATATATATGTGTGTGTGTGTGTATGTATATATATATATATATATATATATATATATATATATATATATATACACACACTTGATACTGTTAACATCCTTTGACCTCAGTTGCTACATCTATAAGATAGGGTTATGCAAAGGCTAAAGGCTGCGCCAAAAGACATCTTGTGATCCTTCTAAGTCAGATGTTAGTGTTCTTATTTTTGATTGGCTTTATATAACATGATTTTCATTATTTGTCTAATTATTTTAATACACATTTATTACAGCCAGGCTGTGCTCCAGGTTTCCATTTCTGCCTCTTAAAACCTAAGCATTTTATCTTAAATTCTATCCCCTCATCATCTCTTTCCTATAAAAAGTACACATTAATAACGTCACATTACTTTTCTGTTACATCAGTGTTTTTCAAGTGAGATTTTCCTGTCTCATTTATGCTATTGGAAAACATTTTATAAAACTGTGATTTAAAATGTATAGTTTTATCTTTCAAATGTTTCCTTCATTCATTTCTACAGCAACCCAACTAAAATAAATGTTTAATTATTGTTGAGTGATTGGTAGAAAGTTAATTTTTTGAAGATAATTATCTATCTCATATAATCAATAACTCTGTAGTCATGAAGCTTCAAGGTTCGTCCTGTTTGGATGAACCATAGAATTTGGAACAAATTTCCCTGAGTGATATCTTTTCATTCACCTAGATTAAAATGTCACAAAAACTTGCCTTCTCCACTTAAGAGAAGAGTTGTTTTCTAAACTATAATTTTAGTCTTACAGTCTAAAGTTCTCTGAATGAAGGCAAGACAACAGTGTGAAGCAATGAGGAGAATTAGGAGGTAAAGATTATGGTCAGGCTTTGCCACTAATTTGTGGAATCAGATAACTTAACCTACCTGGATCTCAGCTTTCTTGTAGAAAGCCAGACAATCCACAGGAGCCGTACCAGGACTAACAATCCTATGGATAAAGACTTGTGTGAATGGGGATTACAATTTGTCCTCCTAATTAAAATGTATATATTTTCTGCATCTAAGAGGCATAGTCTGCACATCACTCAGCTTCAGTGAGTAAACACAGGCAATTTCCTGATTTCACTGTGTTGCCTATTGTAGCATTTGACAAGAAGGCATGTGTTTCTCAGGATAAAATGCAACTACTGGGAACTAAGAAAGCTTAGTTAAGTCAGGAGATCTGGGCTTATACCCTAATTCTGCTGCTTACAAGGTTTGTGACTTTGGGCAGCATATGCTATGTTTGCCATTGTTTCCAAGTCTGGGGAAAAAAAAAACCCAAAAACCCAACCAAACCTCACTTTCTTATCTGAATATTATTGTTATTCAATAATAAAAATATAAAGATGATAGTACTTTGCTCTCTGTGTACCTGTGCTTAAACCCATGGCAGAGCCTTTAGTCTTTGGTACTGGCATATAGAAACAGAAAAGACGTCCTAGGTCATGTGGTGTTTTCTCACCTTGGAGCAGGTGCTTTTCTGTTGTATCTTTTTGTAATAACACTGAATCCAGCAAATGGCCAGTACTTTGCTTTCTTGAAGGCCAAGACTAGCTCTTTGTCTCAGAGATACTTGAATTCATTTTGGATATTTTTATGCATTCTACCATTCTCTTTATTTAAAACCAAATCTAATCTCCTTAATGCCTATGTCTATAATCAGCTCTGTTCAAATCCCTTTAAAATCTGTTTAGCCTGTAAACTTAATTTCCTCCACTGGAGGAGTTTTAATTCCTTTTGGCAGCCTGCTTTTTTCTTGGACCTTAAGGTAAGACTAAGGGCCATTATATTCAAATGATATTTTTGAACTATACAAATACATAAGTACTCCTGTTGCTTCTGTGCACAAAAGAAAGTATTCTGTTAAATGATTGGAATTGCTCTTTTTATGCTAATTTGAGCACAGAATTATTGGATTGAATTTATCAGCCTCTGAACACCCACCGCGGGCTATAACAGGCTGTTCCTGTAAATGAGATGCTGCATCCCAATAAGTAAATACATTTCAAAATGAAAAGGAAATCTATTTCAAGAATTTTTCTTACTTTACTCAAATGTTCTGTAGTTGGTAACTAAATTCACTAATGTCTTAGGATGAAAAGTACCATATAAAATTTTATAAAAAATCTTGTTTATTACAGAAATAGGATGAACACTGCAAATGTGAAAGATGTAATTGGTGTACAATTAGCCTGAACGTGGTAAGGTAAAACAAGAGGTTAAGCTATAATAGGCGTGTAGAGTGAAAAAAAATCTGCTTAAACTATAATTGTTGCATTAAATTGTTTATATCATATTGGTTGATGTTTAAAAGATTTAAAGCCATTTTTAAAAGCAAGACATTTGCTCATTTACCCAGCAACAGCCTGGGAAACTTAATTGAAACAGCTGATGCAATAACAGCAGACCTCAGTGTAAATGTCAACAAGAGAAAAGAGGGTTGTTTGTTGGTATGCTCCCTTGTTTTTTTGAGAGAGAACTTTGAACTTCAAGAAAGGAAATTGTCTCAAAGGAAAAACCAGGAGAAATGATATTTCTCCAAAGATTATCAGGGGGCTAGACTGACAACTCTGATAAACAAGAAAGAAGGTTAATTTGAGATGTTTTGGTTCTTAATATAATAAACAGTGAAATTATGTGATAATATCATTGAGACATTAGAACATTAATTTTTAAATACCCAGGCTAAAATAAGGAAGATCAAAAGCAGAATTGCAACCAAGTGTAACTGTACATCAAGTATTTGGATACCTTTTACATGCCAGTGCCTGTATTAAAATTCTGTGGACACAATTGGAAAGAAAAATACTCAGACTTCAAGAATATTCTATGAAGAAAGAGGAAATCAGACTAATATCAGATTTCTTATTAAAATCACTGGATACTCACAAGTTATGTCTTCTAAGTTCCAAGAAAAAAATTATTTTACCCGTCCAAAGGTGGCCCACAAATGAGCTCTACCTCCTAGTACTTAAATCTGGGCTGGCAGAGTGATGCTGTGTAACATTTGAGGCTACAGCAGAAGTCCTGCAACTTCTGCCTTAGTTTCTTGAAACACTTGTTCTAGGTGAAGCCAGCAACCACATAAGTGCGACTACCCCAAGATGCTCATGATGTAAGGCAGTGGTCCCCAACCTTTTTGGCATCAGGGACCGGTTTCATGGAAGAAGATTTTTCCACAGACTGGGGCAGGGGGTATGGTCAGGATGATTCAAGCGCATTACATTTATTGTTCACTTTATTTCTATTATTATTACATTGTAATATATAATGAAATAATTATACAACTCACCATAATGAAGAATCAGTGGGAGCCCTGAGCTTGTTTTCAGTTGCCACTCACTGATAGGGTTTTGATATGAGTCTGCAAGCAATTGATTTATTATGGTCTTTGTGCAGTCAAACCTCTCTGCTAATGATAATCTTTATTTGCAGCCTCTTCCCATCTCTAGCATCACCACCTCAGCTCCACCTCAGATCATCCGGCATTAGATTCTCATAAGGAGCACGCAACGTAGCTCCCTCGCATGTGCGTTTCACGGTAGGGTTCGCGCTTCTATGAGAATCTAATGCCGCTGCTATCTGACAGGAGGCAGAGCTCAGGCGGTAATGTGAGCAATGGGGAGCGGCTGTAAATACAGATGAAGCCTCCCTTGCTCACCTGCCACTCACCTCCTGCTGTGCAGCCTGTTTCCTAACAGGCCATGGACCAGTACTTGTCCGTGGCCTGGGGACTGGGGACTTCTTATGTAATGAAACCCAAGTTAGCCATGTGGAGAGGACACATGAAAAGAGAGCAATGATGAAATTTCCAAGCAAGTACAACTATCCTAGCCCAGCCTCTAGACATGAAAATTAAGTGGCCATCTAGGATATTCCAACCCCAGAACATTCTAACCCCAGCCACCAACTGGAGAAGAACCGAGGCCCCAGATATATGGCTCTAGTCAAACTATTTCAGAAATCTCCAGCCACTTGATTCTTCCTAGCTGAGGTGGCAAGCATTCTTTTTTTTTTTTTATGATTAATATCTGAGAATATCAGTAATAAAAATGTTTCATTATTGAGGATATTTGCTATGAAAGTTTTTGGTGACATCTTCACCAAAGATTAACAATATATACTTAATTAAAAATATATACTTATGTTCCTAGTTTATCAAGGACGTGGAAGTATGTTGAATTCATGGAATACCCTTTCTTCATCCATCACAATTCACAATATTAGTTGTAAAATTATCTATGGGAAATGGGAAATAGAAAAAGTTCTGGTTGACTTCTTTAGCTATTTTGAATTTACTTGAAGTTCTAATATAATACTTTATATTAAAACAGGCTATCTGTCTTAAAAAACAACTTATATCAAACAAGAGTTAGAGAAACAATAAAGAGGAGGGTGTTAGAGCTGGAGGATTATTCTGGGAATAATTTGCGTATAGAGAAGAGTAATTATTTAATGAACTGACTCTTCATATTTTAAAAGTAAATTTTAATCCTCAGATATTTGAAGGCATATCTTCTTCAGAGAGGTCAGGTTTATATTGTAGGGGCTGTTTATTTAGCACTTTGAGGTGGTTACATTAAACTTATAGGTTTCTTGTAACTTAGCTGAATACTTGAAAGACAGACTCATATTTGAAGCTAGTGACTCCCTCCCTCACTCCCTCTCTTCCTTCCTTTCGTTCTTCCTATTTGGCAACTCACTACTGTACTACCCTGTATAGTAACCAGTATGAGATTTGAGTTAGATAGTAATTCCATTTTGATTTCTCTTTTGCAGAAAGATAAGAAATGAATAAAATTCCATCCAATATTTATTAGAAAATAGTAAACCTTTATTTTTTGTTGAGATGTAATTGATACATAACATTGTCTATGTTTAAGGTGTACAATATATTGACTTAATACATTTATATATTGCAATAGGATTATCTACATAGCACTAGCTAACACCTCTATCATGTCACTTAGTTATAATTTTTTTGTGGTGAGAACAATTAAGATCTACTTTATTAACAGCTTTGATATTTATAATACAGTATTGTTAACCAAAATCACTGTGCTATACATTAGCACTCCAATACTTTTTATTTACTAGTTACAAGTTTGTATTCTTGAATAACATCTCCCCAATTCCCCCACCCTCAGCTGCTGATAACTATCATTATATTCTGTTCTATGAAATCAGCTTTTATAGATTCCCCATACAAGTGATATCATACAGTGTTTGCTTTTCTCTGTCCGACTTGTGTCTGAGTTAGCAGAGTGAACTCAAAGTCCTCCCATGTTGTCGCAAATGGAAGGGTTTCCTTCTTTAACATGGCTGAATAATATCCCAGTGTGTGTGTGTGTGTGTGTGTGTGTGTGTGTGTGTGTATGTATAAAAGGTATAATCTTTATCCACTCATCCATTGACAAACACTTAGGTTGTTTCCGTATTTTGTCTATTGTGAATAATGCAATAAACATAGGAGTGCAGATATGTTTTCAGTATCCTGTTTTCTTTGGATGTATATCCAGAAGTGGAAATGCTGGATCATGTGGTAGTTTCTATTTTTAGTTTTCTGAGGAAACTCCAAACCATTTTCCACAAAATTGGCTGCACCAATTTTCATTCCCACTAACAGTGTACCAGTGTTCCCTTTTCTCCACTCCTTGCCAACACTTGTTATCTCTTGTCTTCTTGAGGATAAGATGTTCTAACAGGTGTAGAGTGATATCTCATTGTGGTTTTAATTTGCATTTCCCTGATGATTAGTGTTGTTGAGAATCTTTTTCTGTACCTATTGTTCATTTGGATGTCTTCTTGAGAAAAATGTGTTTAGTTCCTATGCCCATTTTATTTACTTATTAACTTATTTTTAAATTTTCTGGAAGTGTTTATTTATTAATACATCTCTTTCAATAACTTCAAATATTACACTTTTTTTAAGAATCTGAAAAAGAATTTTTTTTCTTTTTTTTTAACATCTTTATTGAAGTATAATTGCTTTACAATGGTGTGTTATAGTTTCTGCTTCACAACAAAGTGAATCAGCTAAACATATACATACATCCCGGTATCTCTTCCCTCTTGCGTCTCCCTCCCTCCCACCCTCCCCATCCCACCCCTCTAGGTGGTCACAAAGCACCGAGCTGTTCCCCCTGTGCTATGCGGCTGCTTCCCACTAGCAATCTATTTTACATTTGGTAGTGTATATATGTCCATGCCACTATCTCACTTTGTGCCAGCTTACCCTTCCCCCTCCCCGTATCCTCAAGTCCATTCCCTAGTAGGCCTGCACCTTTATTCCCGTCTTGCCCCTAGGTTCTTCATGACAATTTTTTTGTGTATTTTAGATTCCATATATATGTGTTGCATACGGCATTTGTTTTTCTCTTTCTGACTTACTTCACTCTCTATGACAGACTCTAACTCCATCCACCTCACTACAAATAACTCAATTTCGTTTCTTTTTATGGCTGAGTAATATGCCATTGTATATATGTGCCACATCTTCTTTATCTATTCATCTGTCGATGGACATTTAGGTTGGTTCTATGTCCTGCCTATTGTAAATAGTGCTGCAATGAACATTGTGATACATGTCTCTTTTTGATTTATGGGTTTCTCAGGGTATATGCCCAGTAGTGGGATTGCTGGGTCATATGGTAGTTCCATTTTTAGTTTTCTAAGGAAACTACATACTGTTCTCCATAGTGGCTGTATCAATTTACATTCCCACCAACAGTGCAAGAGGGTTCCCTTTTCTCCCCACCCACTCCAGCATTTATTGTTTGTAGACTTCTTGATGATAGCCATTCTGACAAGTGTGAGATGATATCTCATTGTAGTTTTGATTTGCATTTCTCTAATGATTAATGATGTAGAGCATTCTTTCATATGTTTGTTGGCAATCTGTATATCTTCTTTGGAGAAATGTCTATATAGGTCTTCTCCCCATTTTTGGATTGGGCTGTTTGTTTATGTGATATTGAGCTGCATGAGCTGCTTGTAAATTTTGGAGATTAATACTTTGTCAGTTGCTTCATTTGCAAATATTTTCTCCCATTCTAAGGGTTGTCTTTTCATCTTGTTTATGGTTTCCTTTGCTGTGCAAAAGCTTTTAAGTTTCAATAGGTCCAATTTGTTTATTTTTGTTTTTATTTCCATTTCTCTAGGAGGTGGGTCAAAAATGATCTTGCTGTGATTTATGTCATAGAGTGTTCTGCCTATGTTTTCCTCTAAGAGTTTGATAGTGTCTTGCCTTACATTTAGGTCTTTAATCCATTTTGAGTTTATTTTTGTGTATGGTGTTAGGGAGTGTTCTAATATAATTCTTTTACATGTACGTGTCCAGTTTTCCCAGCACCACTTATTGAAGAGGCTGTCTTTTCTCCATTGTATATTCTTGCCTCCTTTATCAAAGATATGGTGACGATATGTGAGTGGATTTATCTCTTTCTATTCTGTTCCATTGATCTATATTTCTGTTTTTGTGTCAGTACCATACTATCTTGATTACTGTAGCTTTGAACTGTAGTCTGAAGTCAGGGAACCTGATTCCTCCAGCTCTGTTTTTCTTTCTCAAGATTGCTTTGGCTATTCGGGGTCTTTTGTGTTTCCATACAGATTGTGAAATTTTTTGTTCTAGTTCTGTGAAAAATGCCATTGATAGTTTGATAGGGATTGTATTGAATCTGTAGATTTCTTTGGGTAGTATACTCATTTTCACAATGTTGATTCTTCCAATCCAAGAACATGGTATATCTATCCATCTATTTGTATCATCTTTAATTTCTTTCATCAGGGTCTTATAATTTTCTGCATACAGGTCTTTTGTCTCCTTAGGTAGGTTTATTCCTAGATATTTTATTCTTTTTGTTGCAATGGTAAATGGGAGTGTTTTCTTAATTTCACTTTCAGATTTTTCATCATTAGTGTATAGGAATGCAAGAGATTTCTGTGCATTAATTTTGTATCCTGCTACATTACCAAATTCATTGATTAGCTCTAGTAGTTTTCTGGTAGCATCTTTAGGATTCTGTATGTATAGTATCATGTCATCTGCAAATAGTGACAGCTTTACTTTTTCTTTTCTGATTTGGATTCCTTTTATTTCTTTTTCTTCTCTGATTGCTGTAGCTAAAACTTCCAAAACTATGTTGAATAATAGTGGTGAGAGTGGGCAACCTTGTCTTCTTCCTGATCATAGTGGAAATGGTTTCAGTTTTTCACCATTGAGGACGATGTTGGCTGTGGGTTTGTCATATATAGCCTTTATTATGTTTATGTAAGTTCCCTCTGTGCCTACTCTCTGGAAGGTTTTTATCATAAATGGGTGTTGAATTTTGTTGAAAGCTTTCTCTGCATCTTTTGAGATGATCATGTGGTTTTACTCCTTCAATTTGTTAATATGGTGTATCACATCGATTGATTTGCATATATTGAAGAATCCTTGCATTCCTGGGGTAAACTCCACTTGATCATGGTGTATGATCCTTTTAATGTGCTGTTGGATTCTGTTTGCTAGTATTTTCTTGAGGATTTTTGCATCTATGTTCATCGGTGATATTGGCCTGTGGTTCTCTTTCTTTGTGACATCTTTGTCTGGTTTTTTTATCAGGGTGATGGTGGCCTCGTAGAATGAGTTTTGGAGTCTTTCTCCCTCTGCTATATTTTGGAAGAGTTTGAGAAGGATAGGTGTTAGCTCTTCTCTATATGTTTGATATAATTTGCCTGTGAAGCCATCTGGTCCTGCGCTTTTGTTTGTTGGAAGATTTTTAATCATAGTTTCAATTTCAGTGCTTGTGATTGGTCTGTCCATATTTTATTCTGGTTCAGTCTTGGAAGGTTGTGCATTTCTAAGAATTTGTCCATTTCTTCCACGTTATCCATTTTATTGGCATAGAGTTGCTTGTAGTAATCTCTCATGATCCTTTGTATTTCTGCAGTGTCAGTTGTTACTTCTCCTTTTTCCTTTCTAATTCTATTGATTTGAGTCTTCTCCCTTTTTTTCTTGCTGAGCCTGGCTAATGGTTTATCAATTTTGTTTATCTTCTCAAAGAACCAGCTTTTAGTTTTATTTAACTTTGCTATACTTTCCTTCATTTCTTTTTCATTTATTTCTGATCTGATATTTATGATTTCTTTCCTTCTGCTAACTTTGGGGTTTTTTTGTTCTTCTTTCTCTAATTGCTTTAGGTCTAAGGTTAGGTTGTTTATTTGAGGTGTTTCTTGTTTCTTGAGGATTGTATTGCAATAAACTTCCCTCTTAGAACTGCTTTTGCTGCATCCCATAGGTTTTGGGTCGTCGTGTTTTCTTTGTCATGTGTCTCTAGGTATTTTTAAATTTCCTTTTGATGTCTTCAATGATCTCTTGGTTATTTACTAGTGTATTGTTTAACCTCCTTGTGTTTAAAGTTTTTTCCTGTAATTGATTTCTAATCTCATAGTGTTGTGGTTGGAAAAGGTACTTGATATGATTTCAATTTTCTTAAATTAACTGAGGCTTGATTTGTGACCCAAGATATGATCTATCCTGGAGAATGTTCCATGAGCACTTGAGAAGAAAGTGTATTCTGTTGTTTTTGGATGGAATGTCCTGTAAATATCAATTAAGTCCATCTTGTTTAATGTATCATTTAAAGCTTTCCTTATTTATTTTCATTTTGGATGATCTGTCCATTGGTGAAAGTGGGATGGTAAAATCCCGTACTATGATTGTGTTGGTGTTGATTTCCCCTTTTATGGCTGGTAGTATTTGCCTTATGTATTGAGGTGCTCCTATGTTGGGTGCATAAATATTTACACTTGTTATATCTTCTTCTTGGATTGATCCCTTGATCATTATGTAGTGTCCTTCTTTGTCTCTTGTAATAGCTTTTTTTTTTAAAGTCTATTTTGTCTGACATGAGAATTGCCACTCCAGCTTTCTTTTGATTTCCATTTGCATGGAATATATTTTTCCATCCCCTCACTTTCAGTCTGTATGTGTCCCAAGGTCTGAAGTGGGTCTCTTGTAGACAGCATATATATGGGTCTTGTTTTTGTATCCCTTCAGCCAGTCTATGTCTTTTGGTTGGAGCATTTAATCCATTTACATTTAAGGTAATTATTGATATGTATGTTCCTATTCCCATTTTCTTAAATATTTTAGGTTTGTTATTGTAGGTCTTTTCCTTCTCTTGTCTTTCCTGCCTAGAGAAGTTCCTTTAGCATTTGTTGTAGAACTGGTTTGGTGGTGCTGAATTCTATTAGCTTTTACTTGTCTGTAAAGGTTTTTATTTCTCCGTTGAAGCTGAATGAGATCCTTGCAGGGTAGATTAATCTTGGTTGTAGGTTTTCCCCTTTCTTCACTTTAAATATGTCCTGCCACTCCCTTCTGGCTTGCAGAGTTTCTGCTGAAAGATCAGCTGTTATCCTTATGGGGATTCCCTTGTGTGTTATTTGTTGCTTTTCTCTCACTGCTTTTAATATTTTTTCTTTGTATGTAATTTTTGATAGTTAGATTAATATTTGTCTTGGCATGTTTCTCTTTGGATTTATTCTGTATGGGACTCTCTGTGCTTCCTGGACTTGAGCAACTGTTTCCTTTCCCATATTAGGGACGTTTCAACTATAATCTCTTGAAATATTTTCTCAGTCCCTTTCTTTTTCTCTTCTCCTTCTGGGACCCCTATAATTCGAATGTTGGTGTGTTTATTGTTGTCCCAGAGGTCTCTGAGACTGTCCTCAATTCTTTTCTTTCTTTTTTCCTTATTCTGCTCTGCAGTAGTTATTTCCACCATTTTATCTTCCAGGTGACTTATCCATTTTTCTGCCTCAGTTATTCTGCTAATGATCCCTTCTAGAGAATTTTTCATTTCATTTATTGTGTTGTTCATCACTGTTTGTTTGCTCTTTAATTCTTCTAGGTCCTTGTTAAACTTTTCTTGTATTTTTTCCATTCTATTTCCAGGATTTTGGATCATCTTTACTATCATTATTCTTAATTCTTTTTCAAGTAGACTGCCTGTTTCCTCTTCATTTGTTAGGTCTGGTGGGTTTTTACCTTGCTTCTTCATCTGCTGTGTGTTTCTCTGTCTTCTCATTTTGCTTAACTAACTGTGTTTGGGCTCTCCTTTTCGCAGGCTGCAGGTTCGTAGTTTCCATTGTTTTTGGTGTCTGCCCCCAGTGGCTAAGTTTGGTTCATTGGGTTGTGTAGGCTTCCTGGTGGAGGGGACTAGTGCCTGTGTTCTGGTGGATGAGTCTGGATCTTGCCTTTCTGGTGGGCAGGTTCACGTCTGGTGGTGTGTTTTGGGGTGTCTGTGGCTTTATTATGATTTTAAGCAGCCTCTCTGCTAATGGGTGTGGTTGTGTTCCTGTCTTGCTAGTTGTTTGGCATAGGGTGTCCAGCACTGTAACTTGCTGGTCGTTGAGTGGAGCTGGGTCTTGGCATTGAGATGGAGATCTCTGGGAGATTTTCACCATCTGGTATTACATGGAGCAGGGAGGTCTCTTTTGGACCAATGTCCTGAACTTGGCTCTCCCACATCAGAGGCACAGCCCTGACACCTGGCTAGAGCACCAAGAGCCTGTCATCCACACAGCTCAGAATAAAAGGGAGGAAAAAGAAAGAAAGACAGAAGAAGAGAAAATAAAATAAAACAAAGTTATTAAAATAAAAAATAATTATTAAAAAATTTTTTTAAAGTAATGTAAAAAGAAAGAAAGAAAGAAGAGAGCAACCAAACCAAAAAACAAATCCACCAATGATAACAAGTGCTAAAATCTATACTAGGAAAAAAACAGAAAAACGGACAGACAGAACCCTAGGTCAAAGGGTAAAAGCAAAATTATACAGACAAAATCACACACAGAAGCATACGCATACACACTCACAAAAAGAGAAAAAGGGAAAAAAATATATATATATCATTGCTCCCAACGTTCACCTCCTCAATTTGGGATGATTCGTTGTCTATTCAGGTATTCCACAGGTGCAGGTACATCAAGTTGATTGTGGAGATTTAATCCGCTGCTCCTGAGGCTGCTGGGAGAGATTTCCCTTTCTCTTCTTTGTTCGCACAGCTCCTGGGGTTCAGCTTTGGATTTGGCCCCACCTCTGCGTGTAGGTTGCCTGAGGGTGTCTGTTCTTCCCTCAGACAGGACGGGATTAAAGGACTAGCTGCTTCGGGGGCTCTGGCTCACTCAGGCCGGAGAGGGAGTGGTACGGAATGTGGGGCGAGCCTGCGGCGGCAGAGTCCAGCATGATGTTGCACCAGCATGAGGTGCGCCATGTGTTCTCCCGGGGAAGTTGTCCCTGGATCACAAGACCCTGGCAGTGGCGGTCTGCACAGGCTCCCGGGAGGGGAGGTGTGGATAGTGACCTATGCTTGCACACAGGCTTCTTGGTGGCTGCAGCAGCAGCCTTAGTGTCTCATGCCCGTCTCTGGGGTCCGCGCTGATAACCGCGGCTCGCGCCTGTCTCTGGAGCTCCTTTAAGCGGCACTCTTTTTTTTTTTTTTTTTAATTTTTTTTAAAAATTAATTTATTTATTTTGGCTGTATTGGGTCTTCGTTTCTGTGCGAGGGCCTTCTCCAGTTGTGACAAGCGGGGGCCACTCTTCATCGCGGTGCGCGGGCCTCTCACTATCGCGGCCTCTCCTGTTGCGCAGCACAGGCTCCAGATGCGCAGGCTCAGTAGCTGTGGCTCACGGGCCCAGCTGCTCCGTGGCATGTGGGATCCTCCCAGACCAGGGCCCGAACCCATGTCCCCTGCATTGGCAGGCAGACTCTCAACCACTGTGCCAGGGAAGCCCTAAGCGGCACTCTTAATCCCCTCTCCTGGTGCACCAGGAAACAAATGGGCAAGAAAAAGTCTCTTACCTCTTCAGCAGCTCCAGACTTTTTCCTGGACTCCCTCCCAGCCAGCTGTGCCCACTAGCCCCCTTCAGGCTGTGTTCACTTAGCCAACCCCAGTTCTCTCCCTGGGATCTGACCTCTGAAGCCTGAGCCTCAGCTCCCAGCCCCCACCTGTCCCTGTGGGGGAGCAGGCAAGCCTCTCGGGCTGGTGAGTGCTGGTCAGCACCGATCCTCTGTGTGGGAATCTCTCTGCTTTGCCCTCCACACCCCTGTTGCTGCGCTGTCCGCCATGGCTCCAAAGCTTCCCCCCTCTGCCACCCACAGTCTCCACCCGTGAAGGGCCTTCCTAATGTGTGGAAACCTTTCCTCCTTCACAGCTCCCTCCCCGAGGTGCAGGTCCCGTCCCTATTCTTTTGTCTCTCTTTTTTCTTTTGCCCTACCCAGATATGTGGGGGTTTCTTGCCTTTTGGGAGGTCTGAGGTCTTCTGCCAGCGTTCAGTAGGAGTTGTTCCACATGTAGATGTATTTCTGATGCATTTGTGGGGAGGAAGGTGATCTCCACGTCTTACTTCTCTGCCATCTTGAAGCTCCTCTCACCCATTTTAAAATTGGTTTGTATGTTGTTGTTTTTATATTTAGTTGTATGCGTTTCTTATATATTTTGATATTAACCCCTCTCCAGTATATGGTTTGCAGATATTTTCTCCCATTCTGGTAGATTGCCTTTTCATTTTGTTGACTGTTTCTTTTGCTGTGCAGAAACTTTATGGAATGAAATAGTCTCACTTGTATTTTGTTTCTTTTTTTGCTTTTGGTATCATATCTATAGAAGCATTGCCAAGACCAGTGCCAAAGAGATTCTTCCTTTGTTTTCTTCTAGGAGTTTTACAGTCTCAGGACTTATGTTTAACTTTTTAATCCATTTTGAGTTAATTCTTGTGAGTGGTGTAAAATAAATGTTCAATTCATTTTTCTACATGTGGTTATCTAGTTTTCTCAACAGAATTTGTTGAAGAGACTATCAGTGCCCCATTGAGTATTCTTGGCTCTCTTGTCAAATATCAATTGATCATATATGCCAGGGTTTATTTCTGGGGTCACTATTTTATTCCATTGGTCTATGTGTCTATTTTTAGTATCAGTACCATTTAATTAGTAAAGCTTTGTAGTATAGTTTAAAATCAGGAAGCATGATTCCTCTAGCTTTGTTTCTTTTCCCCCCCCTCAGGATTGATTTGGCTATTTGGTTTTTACGTGGTACCATAAAAATTTTAGTCTTGTTTTTTCTTTTCCTTTGAAAAATGCTAGGGGAATTTTGATAGAAGTTGCACTGAATTTATAGATGGCTTTGGGTAGTATGGACATTTTAACAATCCATGAATATGAGCTATCTTTTATGTTTTATTTTTGTATATTCCTCAGTTTTTTCATCAAAGACTTGTAGTTTTCACTGTACCAATCTTTCACTTCCTTGGTTAAATTTATTCCTAAGTATTTTATGTTTTTGATGCTATTGTGAATGGGATAGTTTTTTAAAATTCTTTCTCGAATATTTTGTTGTTAGTGTATAGAAACACAACTGATTTCAGTATGTTGATTTTATCCTGCAACTTTACTGAACTTGTTGATTAGTTCAAACTTGTTTTGGTAGTCTGTAAGATTTTCTGTATATAAAATCATATCAGTGAATAAAGAAAATTTTATTTATTTACCATATTTATTTTTATCTTGCCTATTGTTACAGCAAGGATTTCCAGTACTGTGTTGAATAAGAGTGGTGAGAGTGGGAACTCTTGTCTTTTTCCTGATCATAGAGGAAAAGTCTTCAACCTTTCATCAATTAGTATAATGTTAGCTACAGGATTGTTATATATGGCCTTTATTATGTTGAGTTACATTCTTTCTGTACCCAATTTGTTGAGGGGTTTTATGATGAAAAAATGTTGTATTTTGTCAAATGCTTTTTATGCATCTATTGAGATGATCGTATGATGTTTTATCTTTCATTCTATTAATATGATGTGTCACATTTATTGATTTGCATGTTGAATCATCCTTGCACCCAGAGATAAATCTCACTTGATTGTGGTGTATGATACCTTTAATGTGTTTTTGAATTTAGTTTGCTAATATTTTGTTAAGAATTTTTGCATCTATATTCATCAGGAATATTGGTCTATATAGTGTTCTTATACTGCCATTCTCTGGCTTTGGTGTCAGGTTAATGCTGACCTCATAAAATGAGTTTAGGAGTGTTCCCTCCTTTTCAATTTTTTGGAAGAGATTGAGATTATTGGCATTAATTCTGTAAATGTTTAGTAAAATTCACCTGTAAAACCGTCTGGTCCTAGGTTTTTTTGTGCTGGGAAGTTTTTGATTACTCACTCAAAATCCTTACTTGATATTGATCTGTTCATATATTCTGCTTCTTCATGATTCATCTTGGTAGGTTATATGAGTCTAAGAAATTTATCCATTTCCTCTAGGTTATCTAATTTGTTGCCATATAATTCCTCTAGGTTATCTAATTTGTTGGCATATAATACACATATAATTGTGTATAGTAATATTTTATGATATCTGTGATGTCAGTTTGTAATGTCTGACATCAGTTTGATGTCAGTTTGTAATGTCTCCTCTTTCATCTGATTTCATTTATTAGAGTCTTTTCTCTCTTTTTTTTTAGTCTAGCTAAAGTGTTTGTCAATTTTGTTTATCTTTTCAAAAAACCCAGCTCTTTGTTACATTGATCTTTTCTATTGTTTTTCTGTTCTCTATTTCATTTACTTCCACTCTGGCTCTTTATTATTCCTTCTGCTAACTCTGAGCTTAGTTCATTCTTCTTTTTCTAGTTCCTTGAGGTATAAATTTAGATTTATTTTTTTGGAAATATTTTAATTTTCTTAGTATATGCATTTATGGCTCTACACATCCCTCTAAGAACTGCTTTTGCATCATCACATAGGTTTTGATGTAGGGTGTTTCAATTTTCATTTGTTTCAATATTTTTTAATTTCCCTTTTGATTGCTTCTTTGATCCATTGATTGTTCAAGAGTACGTTGTTTAGTTTTCACATGCTTGTACATTTTCCAGCTTTCCTCTTGTTGTTGATTTCCAGTTTCATACCATTGTGGTTGGAAAAGATACTTGGTATGTTTTAGTCTTCTTGAATTTGCTGAGAAGTGTTTTGTGGCCTAACATGTGATCAATCCCAGAGAATGTTAAGTTTTTATCTAATAAATGCTTATGAGGTTTTAATATCTCTGTAATTGTGGCTTTAACTGTGCCCTCATGTGTTTTGATATATTTTCCTTATCATTTAGTACAAGATATTTTCTAAGTTTCCTTGTGATTTCTTCTTTGTTCATAAGCTATTTAGAAATGTACTGTTTCATTTTCAAATATTTGGAAACATTCTAGTTAATTCTTATTTTTTTTTCAAGCTTATTTCCACTGTGGTCAGATAACATGCTTTCCCCATTTTGTATACTTTAAGACCTTTGAAACTTCATACTTATTTTGGTTTGTGTTTGAATGTTGTTCCCCTCCACCCATCCTTTTACCTGCAATCTATCTTTATCCCTATAAGTAAAATATTTCTAATAAACAATGTATAATTTATTTAATCAATTTTGATATTTGCCTTTAATTGCAATATTTAATCTGCTTATATGTAATATAATCACTGCTATTTATCTGTCTAAATCTACTATTTTGTTATCTGTTCTATATTTCTTTACTCCCCTTTACTGACTCCTTTTGAATTAAATTAAATACATTTTATTACATTTTTTTCTATTAACCTGTTATTAATTTTTTAATTTATTGGCAAAATAGAGATCACAACATGAATCATAATTTATTAGTGTTTAATATACAATATCCATACCAATGCAAGGACCTTAGCACACTTAATTCCAACTACTTCCTTTAAACTTTTGTGTCAAGATATTATTGGCTTTTATCAACATTTATTCAAATTTCCCATATATTTATCTTTTTTTTTCCTTTGTTATTTTTTCATCTTTCCTATGTGGTTGGAATAAGCATACATATGTAGTTTTTTGTGTATATAAATATTGTTTTTCTCTTTTCTGCTCTCTCTTGTTCTCTCTCCCTCCCTCTCTCCTTCCCTACATTTCTTTCTTCTTTTTCTCTTAGAACTTCTTTTAGTATTTCCTTTTGTGTAGTTTTTCTGTTGTTAAATTCTTTTTTTCTCTTTTATTTTTATATCTCACTCTTATATGAATGGTATTTTTGCTGCATATAGAATTCTGAGTTGCCAGTTACTTTTTTAGCACTTTAAAATACCATTCCATTCTCAACTCACTTTCATTATTTCTTTTCAGAAGATAGCTGTAATTATTATAGATCACTTTGCAAAAACTATATTGTTTGCCTCTGGCTGCTACCTTTAGGATTTTCTCTTTGGTTTCAGTTTTAAGTAACTTTATTTTGATGTGTCTAAATGTAGCCTTGTTTATTTGCTTTTGATTGGGTTTCATTCATGGCTCTTCTTGAATCTGTGGCTTAGTATATTGGAAATTTATCTTCCAGTATCTTAACTATTATTTCTTCCTTTCTCTCTGTTATCTCTTTCAAAGATTTCAATTAAACCTTATGGATGTCCTCTCACTGTTTCCCTCTTGTCTCTTATGATCTTTGCTGAAGCTTTTTTTTCTTTATACTACTTTACAGTTTGTTCTGACCTAACTTCCATGTCATTGGCCTTCTGTTTAGCTGCTATTAAGCTAATATACTGGATTGTTAATTTTAGTTAAATAATTTACTCATAAAATTTCCATTTGATTCTTTTTTGTGGGTTCAAGTTTTCTATTGAAATTCTCCAATTCATCTAATCTTTTAAATATGTTTTTCTATTTCATTGAAAATGTGAGCCTGATACCTCCAATACCCACCCAAATCTCCTGAGTCTTCCTATGTCCTTTTTAAATTTCTCTTGATGTTTGTTCCCTTCTCTTCTTTTTGCATTTCTGGTTTTCATTAAATGAAATACAGAGCTTTTATATAAAAAATTTTGGAGAAAATTTGTGGCTTTGTATAATGTTATATAACCTAGAGAGGATTTATATTTTTGTATGAGGGTATTTAGGGAAGGAGAAAATCACTTTAATCTAATCCAAGTATTTTAAACCCAGATTTAATTTTTATGGGAGCTAATGTATATCAATATGCTCTTGTTTCTACCCAGCTCTTCCCAGCTCTTTGGGAATCCCAACTGAATGATTGCAGTATAGAGAACCTTTCCTTCTTGAAACATCTAGATCTCCAAGTTTTATTTTCACAGTCTTATGTGATTGTTAATGATCTGTTCAACTTGTAAACATCTCAGGGGCAATTTTAGAACCAGTCTTTGGTTAAAGTTGAATCAAATGTTAAATTCAGCTCTCTGCATTTTCCTTCCTTCTGGCTTTCCAGTTCCTTCAAACAGGTGTCTTACATCTGTTAGTCATATTTTTTAGTTGTTTCGGTGGAAGGGTTGGTCTGACATAAACTAACCTATTATAGTCATAAATAGGCATCTCATACTCAGTTTTCAGTCAGAAGAAACCATACTGCAACATATCTCACTTTTTTTGTCAATGTAAAACTATATAACATCTTTGTTTTCCCTACACACAATTCCAAAAATCCTTAGAGATTATTTTTGTGTTGATACTCTTATCTTTCTTAATGAATTACAAATCATTCTTTGAATAACATTCTAAGGTCTCAGTGGCTTTGAAGACTGATCCAAGATATAAGTATGCTTTATATATCCTAAATAGAATGTGCGGGCTATCTATTTTTTCCTAGGCAGAGTATAAAACAAATTTATCGTAATATTGGGTTGGCCAAAAAAATCGTTTGGGTTTTTCCATAACAGCTTACAAAAGTCCTGAACAAACTTTTTGACCAACCCAATATTTTTATCCACAAATGTAATGTGTTTTCCTTTTAGATTCTATCAAATTTTTTTCAAAGAATTTTATATTTGCTTTGAAAAAGATCTAAATAGTTTTCAAATTGGAAGGACTACTCACATATCAGATTCCTTCTGTAGTCCTAGCCTGCCTTTCTTTTCTTTCTTTCCTAAATAAATCATTCAGTCTCAGCAAAGTGATAAAGGTTTACCACTTTTGAAATGTACTTTGTACATAGGAAATACTATGTCCATGTCCTGGCTTATGCCATTACTTCTTGGAGTATATTCCATTTCTAATATTTCTTATCAAAATCCTATATATTGGAAAAGAATCAGCTTAAGTGGCATAACCCCTATGATGGCTGTTTCATCTTTTAAGCCCACTTTGAAAGAAAGAAAATGATTCCTATGATTCTATCATTCTATGTAATGTGTATAATTTTTTGGCCTAATATACCTATGTAATATGAATGAACTTTTATAACAGAATGTTTTGCCTCATATTTATTGTGTCTCTATGTTATTTCACACATTATTATAATCTCTTTAAAAACAGGAACTTTCTCCTAAGTAGTTTACATTCCCCATCACTTGAGTGCTTTGCATATAGCAGCTATTCATTTATAATGAAGTAAAATTATGAGACTTAGAGAAATCTAAAGTTAGATGCTGCAAATATTGTGATTACATTAATTATTTTTTATTTTGTATATCTAACACAGAATTATGCATGTTTTTAGGAATTCTTTGTAAAGATTAAGGAAATGATTTTACAACATAAAGCAAGTACAATGACTTAGGTACAGAAATGTAAACAGCATGAAGTATTGTTTATATTATAAACTCTTGGATTCCTAGCATTTTTATGAAAATACTATGGTATTAACTCTTACCAGAATTTTGTTCACAATTAATTTTAAAAGCCATCTTCCTTTTTTGGGGTGTGTTTGGTTTTGTATTATTTCTCATTTGTCCCCACTCACATCGATCATTTGAAAGGTGGGAACTAAAAACTTCTCTAGAAATACCTAAGCCTTAACAATATTCTACTGGAATAACTTCTCTGAAACTGTAAAATCTGTTTGACATTTTACAAGAATAATATTTTAAAGGTTCAAACTGTTATCTCTGAAAATTTACCATATGCATCGGAGGGTAGAAATAAGCAAATCTCTACAACATTATGGCTTGACAACCATTTATTTTTTAATGACAACCCATCCCATTTTTATTTTTAATACTACTTATTTTTGTAAACGGAATGATCAGTCCCATCAAGGACATATGACCAAAGGCAGAAGATCTGTTCTCACGAAACTAGAAAAGAGCATCTATGTCATGCAAGTCATTTTTTATTGATAGGATAATGGGTGATGGAGTCTTTGTAAGTATCACAGATCCCATTTTAGTTTTTACAAGCTTCCCCACCTGTCAATACTCAGTCAGCATGGTATTTGTTTAAACATTCTCTGTTCTTTCTGTAACGTATCGTGGAACCAGTTGTAAAAATTCAGCAGTCAGATTTTAGCTGACAGTTTTCCCACTGAAACATGGTGTAGAAGGAAACCCAGCTTGGTCTTTCCCAGATGTGCTTGCTCTGTCATGCTGAAAGGAGAATAATATAACATGATTGTCAGTTACAGAAGCAAATAGAATTCAGAGACACCCAGGGGGAAGAAAATATTAACCATGCGAGTAGGACTATTTTTATAATTACATTTTTAACTATAAACATTCTTAACTAAAGGTAGGGTAAACAGCTTGGGGAGTCATTGGAACACCAAAATGCAGATGTATTCACTGCATAAATAGTATAGTGGTATATTAAAAACTGAGACCCTATAATAAAAGTAGCTTTAGGTAGGCTAAAGAATAAATTTGCTCCTCTAGGTAATCTGGAAATCTTTTGAAAATTATTTTATAAGGTAGTTAATCCCATTTATGTGTATTATTATGATCAATATGTTTGATCTCAGTTTACATATACGTGTACACTTTCATTATGTCATCTTTCTCGATATTCTATAATTGTGTTTCATTTATATAATACCCATAATCTCACTTATAAATACAGTAACATTGAAATAAACTGCAACTTTTGTTTCCTAGAATGAAATTTACAGTAATATCTTTTAATTTCAGTTAATTCTTATAAGGCATCTATTTAAAGTGTACAATTTAATGAATTTTGAGAGTTGTGTAACTACTGAAGCCACAATCACAGTTAAGACAAAAAACATTTCAGTCATCCCAGATAGAGTCTCTGTGCTCCTTTGCAGTCCATCCTTTCTTCTGCCCCAGGCAACCCCACATCTGCTTTATGTCTCTATAGATTAGTTTGTATATTCTAGAATTTTATATAAAAGGGATAATATAGTATTTACTCTTTTAATCTGGCTTTTTTTTACTAGCATAAATAATTTGAGATTCATCCATATACTTGTGTGTGTCAGTCATTCATTAGCTTTTATTGCTAATTATCATTCCATTGTATTTTTGTTTTGTTTATTCAATCTGCTGCTAATGGATATTTGAGCTGTTTCTAATTTATTTTACTGTAAATAAAACCATCTCTGTGTATATATACATATATGTATAGTCTCTGTGTGTATATATATATGTTTTAATATCTGTAGCATAATATATAGGTGTAGAATGGCTGAGTCATATGCTAAACATATGTTTCAATTTTTACAGAACTGCCAAAAAGTTTTCCAAAGGGGTTGAGCCATTTTATATTTCCTCCAGCAGTGTATGAGAATTCCAGTTTCTCCACATTTTGACCAGAATTTAATTTGTGATTTTTTTAAAAAAATTAGCTATTCTAGTGAGTGTGTAGTATTATCTCATGATAGTTTTAATGTACATTTCCCTCAAACTAATGATGTTGTGCATCTTTTCATGTACTTATTTTCCATCTGTAGATTTACTTTTGTGAAAACCTATTCAAATCTTTTGCCCATTTTTATTGAGTTGTTTGTCTTATTATTAAGTGGTAAGATTTCTTTATATTCTGGATGCAAGTCTGGATGCAAGTCTATTATCAGACATATGCGCTATGAATATTTCCTTCCAGTCTGGCTTGCATTTGTGTTTTCTTAATCAAGTATTTCAAGGACTAAATGGTTTTAAATTTGATAAAACCAAATTTTTTCTAAAATTATAGTTTTTCTCCCTTATATTTTGTGTCCTTAGTGTCCTGATAAATCTTTTCCAGGCCCAGGTCCCTAATTGGCCTGCTTTTATTTACTTTTCAGTGTCCCCTGGTTGTTGCTTTCTGCATTTTGTCTGGAACTTTTAGTGGTAATTATTGATAGACATAGGCTAAGCGGGCTCACTCCATCCTGGGTGCTTATCTTCTAATAGTATTTTTGAGACATCATAAACAACTGAGAAAGAAATCTCTACCCTCACATAATTGAGGTCATCCTGCAGAGAGAATAGCATTTAATGATGTTTTGGGAGTGTCTGAGAATAATTTGACTATATGGGAAGCAGCACATAATAAAAGTACAGGTTTGGACTTTTAAAATAGGGCCTCCCTTTTTCTTGTTGCTTAAATTATTTCCTGGTAATATATGACATCTAAATGGGTCTTATTATTTACTTCCGGTCCTAATACTAGTATAAAATTCTATAGTCTAGTCTATTTTATATGTCATGTTTCTTATAGTATTCTTTCTCTTGTATTGTCTGCAAGTGCTGAAACCATAACCTCTTATATCAAATGCTCAGAGATTTGGGGGAAAGGTGGATAATGCTTCTCCCATTTAGGGTAGCATTTTAGCACCAGGTATTGCCACACATTACAAACCAGTTTTGTTAAGGAAGACAAGACCAGTACTTATCTCTTGCAGTGGGACATTGTTGCCATTCGGAATGAAACTCGGGCATCTGTTCAAGAATCTACCTCTTTCCAGGGCACCTCAGACATTCTTACTTCTTCTAAGACAGGAGAATTTTGTGTGGGTGGATGACAGTCTTTAGACACTCTATTGCGTGTTTCAGGCACATCAGTCCATAAAGAATCGATGTCTTTATCATCATTTTTGATGTAAGAGTTATGGGTTTCATAAGAATGTCTTTTTAAGAAAGCAAAATTTGGAGTCTTGCTCAATATTTATTCTGTGTGTGTGTGTGTGTGTGTGTGTGTGTGTGTGTGAATTTTGCTATTGTGATACACAGTGGAAATCTGGTAATGATAACAGTGTCATCCTGATCAGTTTTCCAGTGCTTCACCTTGCCCAGTACACAAAATGTTCACACGTTTCTGGAAAGAAAATTGTTGATCTCAGCCTACACTAGTTTTGATTGAAAGGAGACAGGTGCAAGTGTATTAAATCCCTCCAAATGTTTCAAATGTTAAAATTAAAAATGGACTACTTTTAAATTTTATTAATTGTTTAGAGGTTTAAAAAATATACCACAAGTATTACTTTTAAGTCATTTTTAAGCTAATGAGAATTCTGTATGTGATAGTAACATAATTTCCAAATGATGACATTTGATTAAGTTCTTATTGAAGGGTTTAGGGACTGAGAAAATAAATAAAAATATAAATCTCATATAATACCTTTCTTGATCGTGAAAAATGATGACGCTATCCTCTCCTTGTCATGCTTCTCATGAGTAATACTTCTTTTCTTCCTTGATGAAAATCATGGTAATAACCCAGACTGTCAGTCATGTGTTTCACAATCTCTCTTTTTGATTTTTATCTTCACAAGTGAAAACAGACAGGTTGTATACCAGATGGCAGAGTTCCACAAATGCCACAGTATATTTGAGTTAAAATATATATATATATATATACACACACACACACACACACATATATATATATATATATAATGAATTCTTTCGCAGAAATGTCAGTATTATTCCAACTAAAGCAGGTATTTCATATACCTATATGGCAAGAAATTCTAAAACAGTGATATTTAAAATGATTCCAAGCCACAAAAACACTTTTCTGCTAAGTTTTCATTTTCAAAGTGGCCAAGTTTCTAATGCCTTATATTATCTGTCTTTCAGTGCTATAGAGAATGCATCTTTCAAAACACACGCTTTTTATATATTTCATCATTATCTTCCATACTTTCCCCTTACCTGGCCCAGGTGGTAAGGGAAAGAAACATTCCTGGAATAATACTGGAACAATCCGTACCCTTCCCTTTCTAAAACCCCACAGAGCAAATGCCAGACTCAGAGGGCTTCACTAGTGAGTTAAACCATCATTAAATGAATAAATAATTCCATATGCAAAACTTGTCTGGAAAATAGGAAAAGAAAGTAGCCTGATAACAAAAGCTAAAAAGAATAGTATGAGAAAGAAATACTACCAATCAGTCTCACGTGTGAATATAGAGGCAAATTCCTCAATAAAATAACAAACATAATCTAGCACTATATTAATTATATCAAAATTTAAATCCTGGTTTTATTCCAGGAAAGCAAAGTTTGTATGTTTGTTTCACATTGGAAAATCAATTATTGTGATTTATCACATTCATAGATTGAAGGAGAATATCATAGCATATTAATAGAGAAGGAAATGCATTTGACTCATTTCATCAACATTCATTTTAAAAAACTTCTTAGACACTAATATTAAACGGGATCCTTAGTCATGATGAGGAAAGCCTCTCATTTTGTGCCTGAAAACATCACTGTTAACTTCTAGGAGGAAGCAGTTTCTGATTAAAAGAGCTGGCTTCTCTTAATTAACGTAGAATAGGAAGCAGATTGTAGAAGAGCAACATTAAAGTTATGGGACCTTTTGCCTGTTCCCACAACTCCCACTTGCTCTGAGGAGCAGAAGCAGTTGACTCAAAGCTTATAGCAGTGTTTCTCAAACCTTAGTATGCATTAGAATCACTGGAGCGGTTATCAAACAAGATAACTGTGTCCCTTTCTGTGAGTGTCTGATCTAGTGCTTCTAGATTGAGGCCTGACAATTTTCATTTCCAGCAAGTTTCCAGGTAATTTTCACACTGCTTGTTGAGGTATCCAACTTTGAGAACCTCTGGCCTTCGGCAACAATGACTGTGTGATGGTTAGATTGTAGAGACAAGGCAATGACTGTGGTAGCTATCTTTACGTGCTACCATACAAAAGCTATGCAGAGCTTTAAAATTCTAGTCATTGTGACGATTCTATGCCATTACCATACTGTTTTGATTGCTGTAGCTTTGTAGTATAGTTTGAAGTCAGGGAGCCTGATTACTCTTGCTTCATTTTTCGCTCTCAAGATTGGCTATTCATGATCTTTTGTGTTTCCATACAAATTTTAATTGTTTTTGTTCTAGTTTTGTGAAAAATGCCATTGATAATTTGATCGAGATGGCAGTGAATCTATAAATTGCCTTGGATAGTATGATCATTTTAACAATATAGATTCTTCCAATCCAAGAACACAGTATATCTTTCCATCTGTTAGTGTCATCTTCAAATTCTTCCATCAGTGTCATAGTTTTCGGAGTACAGGTCTTTTGCCTCCTCAAGTAGGTTTATTCCTAGGTATTGTATTCTTTTAGATGAAATGGTAAATGGGATTGTTTCCTTAATTTTTCTTTCTGATCTTTTGTTGTTAGTGTATAGAAATGCACAGAGTTTTGTGTATTAATTTTGTATCCTGCAACTTTACCAAATTCATTCATGGTCTCTAATAGCTTTCTGGTAGCATCTTTAGGATTTTCTATGTATGGTATCATGTCATCTGCAAAGAGTGACAGTTTTACTACTGCTTTTCCAGTTTGGATTCCTTTTATTTCATTTTCTTCTTTGACTGCTGTCCACTCTCACCACTTTTATTCAAAGCTATTTTGAATAAAAGTGGTGAGAGTGGAAATCTTTGTCTTGTTTCTGATCTTAGAGGAAATGCTTTCAGCTTTTCACCATTGAGTATGATGTTAGCTGTGGGTTTGTCATATATGGCCTTTATTATGTTGAAGCCATGTTCCCTCTATGCCCACTCTCTGGAGAGTCTTTATCATAAATGGATGTTGAATTTTTCAAAAGCTTTTTCTGCATCTATTGAGATGATCATATGGTTTTATTCTTCAATTTGTTAATGTGGTGTATCACATTTGTGGATATTGAAAAATCCTTGCATCCCTGGAATAAATCCCACTTGATTATAGTGTATGATCCTTTTAATGTATTGTTGGATTCAGGTTGCTAGTATTTTGTGGAGGATTTTTGCCTCTATGTTCATTAGTCATATTGGCCTGTAATTTTCTTTTTTGGTGATGTCTTATTCTGCTTTTAGTATAGGGGTGATACTGGCATCATAGAATGAGTTCCAGAGTGCTCTTTCCTCAGCAATGTTTTTGATAGTTCAAGAAGTATAGGTGTTAACTCTTCTCTAAATGTTTGGTAGAATACAGTTTGAAGCCATCTGGTCCTGGACTATTGTTTGTTGGGAGTTTTAAAATTACTGATCTAATTTAATTACTGGTAATTTGTCTGCTCATATTTTCTGTTTCTTTCTGGTTCAGTCTTAAGAGATTGTACCTTTCTCATAGTTTGTCTGTGTCTTCTAAGTTGTCCATTTTATTGGCATAAAGTTGTTTGTAGTAGTCTCTTATGATCCTTTGTATTTCTGTGGTGTTCTGTTGTAACTTCTCCATTTTCATTTCTGATTTTATTGATTTAGGTCCTCTCACTTTTTTCTTGATGAGTCTGACTAAAGGTTTATCAATTTTGTTTATTTTTTCAAAGAACCTACTTTTAGTTTCATTTATCTTTTCTAATGCTTTTTTATTCTCTATTTTATTTATTTCTGCTATGATATTTATGATTTGTTCCTTCTACTAACATTGGGTTTTGATTGTTCTTCTTTCTCTAGTCCTTTAGGTGTGTGGTTAAATTGTTTATTTGAGATATTTCTTTTTTCCTGAGGTAAGCTTGTAGCACTATAAACTTCCATCTTAGCACTGCTTTTCTACATCCCATAGGTTTTGGATTGTTGTGTTTTTGTTTTCATTTGTCTCTAGGTATTTTTAAAAATCTCCTCATTACCTTCTTCAGTGATCCATTTGTTGTTTAGTAGCATACTGTTTAGCCTCCAAATGTTTGTGGTTTTTGCAGTGTTTTTCTTGTAGTTGATTTCTAGTCTCATAGCATTGTGGTCAGAAAAAATGTTTGATATGATTTCAATTTTCTTAAATTTACTGAGGCTTGTTTTGTGGCATAGCAGGTGATCTAGCCTGGAGAATGTTCCATGTGCACTTCAAAAGAATGTGTATTCTGTTGCTTTCGGTTGGAATCCTCTCTATATATTTCAATCAAGTCCACATGGTCTAATGTGTCATTTAAGGCTTGTATTGCCTTATTGATTTTCAGTCTGGATGATCTGTCCATTGATGTAAGTGGGGTCTTAAAGTCCCCTACTGTTATTATGTTACTGTCCATTTCTCCCTTTATGTCCATTAATATGTGCATTATGTATTTAGGTGCTTCTATGTTGGGTGCATGTGTATTTACAGTTGTTATATCTTCTTCTTGGATTGATCCCTTGATCATTATGTAGTGTCCGTCTTTGTCTCTTATAACTGTCTTTATTTTAAATTCTATTTTGTCTGATATAAGTATTGCTACCCTGTTTTCTTTTCATTCCAGTTTGTATGGAATATGTTTCCCCACCCTCTCACTTTGAGTCTGTGTGTCTTTAGATCTTAAGTGAGTTTCTTGTAGGCAACATATATACAGGTCTTATTTTAATATCCATTTAGCCACTCTCAGTCTTTTGATTAGTCCATTTATATTGAAGGTAACTATTGAGATATATATATATATACATACTCTTATAGCCATTTTGTTAATTGTTTGAGGGTTGGTTTTTTAGGTGTGGGTTTTTTTCCTTCTTTTTTTGTTCTCCAGTGAGTTGATGACTGTCTTTAGTGTTATGTTTGGATTTCTTTTTCTTTTTTTGTGTGTATATCTATTATAAATTTTGGGTTTGTGGTTTCCTTGAGGTTTTTATATAGAAATCTATACATTAATGTAATTGTTTTAAGTCGCTGGTCTCTTAAGTTCAAGTGCATTTTAACAACCCTGCATTTGTACTCTCTTCCCCTCACAATTACTGTTTTTGATATAACACTTACATCTATTGTTTTGTGTATCCCTTAACTGCTTATTGTGGATATAGATGATTTTACTACTTTTGTCATTTAACATAACTACTAGCTTTGTGTGTAAATGATTTTTAACTTTACTCTATGTTTGCCTTTATCTATGAGTTTTTTCATTTCATAATTTTTATGTTTCTAGTTGTGGCCTTTTCTTTTTCACCTACAGAAGTTTCTTTAACATTTCTTGTAAAGCTCGTTTGATGGTGCTGAACTCTTCTAGCTTTTAATTGTTTATAAAGCTTTTGATCTCTCTGTTAAATCTGAAGAAGAGCCTTGCTCAATAGAATATTCTTCGTTTTTCTCTTTCATCATTTAAATATATTCTACCACTCCTTTTGGCCTGTAAGGTTTCTGCTGAAAAATAAGCTGATAGCTTTATGGCAGTTCCCTTGTATGTTGTATGCTGCTTTTCCATTGCTGCTTTTAACATTCTATCTTTCTCTTTAATTTTTGCCATTTTAGTTACAATGTGACTTGGTGTCTTCCTCTTTGGATTAATCGTGTATGGGACTCTCCACCCCTCCTGGACTAGGATATCTCTTTCTTTTCCCAGGTTAGGAACATTTTCAGCTACTATGTGTTCAAATATGTTCTCTGCCCTTTTCTCTCTCTTCTCTTTCTGGGAATTCTACAATATGAATATTATTGTGCTTGATGTTGTCCCAGATGTCTCTTAAACTGTCCTCATTCATTTTCATTCTTTTTTTCTTTTTTCTCTTAAGCATTAGTGATTTCCATTACTCTGTCTTTCAGCTCACTGATCCATTCCTCTGTATCATTTAGTCTATTGTTGATTACTTCCAGTGTATTTTTCATTTCAGTTATTGCATTCTTCATCTCTGCTTGGTTGTTCTTTATATCTTCTAACTTTGTTAAAAACTTCTAACTTCATGCTCTGTGCATCCATTTTTTCCCCTGAGTTCTTTGATCATCTTTACAATCACTACCTTGGACTCCTTTTCTGGGGTTCTATCTCCACTTCACTCAGTTCTTCTACTGGTGTTTTATTGTGTTCCTTTGTCTAGAACATGTTCCTCTGTCACCTCATTTTGCATAAGTTGCTGTATTTATTTTTATGCATCTCATAGTTTGGTTATGTTTCCCAATCTTGTAGAAGTGACCTTTTGTAAGGGATTTCTTGTGTGTCCCCAGCATTGCACTTCCCTCTTGTCACCTGAGCTGTATGTTCTAGGGGTTTCCTCCTTGGCTGTATGGGTCCTTCTGATGTGGCATGCTGAATATGTGGGTGGTCTGGTAGGCTTCGTTGGCCACCATTCCAATTGATTGCCAGTGCCTGCCTTGTGTGGAGGTTGCCAGCCACTAGTTAGCAGGACTGGGTCACCAAGTGACTGACTGCAGAACCCCAGGGGTCTTGGTGCTGATGTTGGTTTAATGTTGGGTGGAGTCAGGGTACAGAGGACTCTGGGGATGTTGCCCACCCTCTAATGGGTGAAGCTAGGTCCTGGGGTTAGTGCTGGACTACTGGCAGGCAGAACCAGGTCCTGGATTCTGATTTCAGGGTCTAAGGAGCCTGAGTTTGTGTCAGGTCATTGGTTGGGAAGGTGGTTCCTGAAACATTTGGGTATGGAGTCTGGGGTGTCCTGAAGTTCCTGTTGGCCATCAACATCCAGCTGCCTGGGAGAGGGCATAGAAAATGTGGTCCCATCAGTCAGCTGATAACTATATGTGGGTTCCCTTGTATATGACTTTTTTTCTCTTGCTGTCTTTAGAATTCTCTCTTTATCTTTAACTTTTGCCATTTTAGTTTTGATATGTCTCTTTGAGTTCATCTTGTTTGGGACTCTCTGTGCTTCCTGTGCCCAGATATCTGTTTCCTTCTCCAGGTTCAGGAAGTTTTTAGCTGTAACTTTATCAAATACATTTTCAACACCTTTCTCTCTTCCCCTTCTGGAACCCCTATAATGTGAATGTTAGTGTCTCAGAGGTACTTGTTTTTTTAATTTGTTTTTCTTTTTGCTGTTTTGATTGGGTAATTTCCATTATTCTGTCTTCCAGATGACTTATATGTTCCTCTCTATCATCTAGTCAGCTGTTAGTTCTTTCTAGTGTATTTTTCATTTCATTTATTGAATTTTTCAGTTTTGACTGGTTCTTTTTTATATTTTCTAGTTCCTTGTTCAAATTCTCACTGTTCATCTATTCTTTTCCCCAGTTCAGTTAGCATTCTTATTACTAATGCTTTGAACTCTTTACCTGGTAAATTATTTATTTCTATTTCATTAGTTGTTTTTTCAGGGGTTTCTCTTGTACTGTCAATTGAAACAAATTCTTCTGTCTTCTTAACTTTCTCTGTCTCTGTGAAATTAGGTGAAACAGTTAACTGTTGCAGTCTTAAAATTGTGTGCCTGTGTGGAAGTGTCCTATAGTCTGCATGAGCCTTGGTGGGAGAGTTGGATCTGATGTGAACATGAGTCATGTCTTTCCCCAGGGTTTGTTGGTAGCTATCACTTTGGTAGGAGGTGGGGCTGAGTTGGAGGGGCTAGACCCAGAGCCAGGTGTGAGCCAGGGCTTCTTCTCTGCTCAGTGACCAACACTACCCTTTAGGGGTGGGATCAGGTCCCAAGTTGCTAGAGCCAGAAACTCTGAGGATCAGGTCTGACCTGGCTCTTTTCCTTTGAAGTGTGTGCTCTCCCACTTCCAATAAAGGCACACCCTTCCCAGAGGGTAACAGTGCTAGAGGAAGAGGGGCTGGAGTGGACACTTGGTGTGGGTCTGAGCATGGGCTGTCGTGGCTCCAGCTGCAGTCAGAGAATGGAGGTGCTTCTGATGCACTGCCCCTGTAAGCACCAGTAATGGCTGGCCCCACCACGTTCAGATATTATTCTGTGTACAGGCTGGCTCTGTCCCTCACAACTAAGCACTCCCCTCAGATATGGCAGCCCTTGCCCTAGTGTAGAGCTGCATTGCAAAGCACATGGGGCCAGAGTGGGCACTTGGTTCAGGCTGCAGCATGGCCCATGAGAGTCACAGGAAACTGGTCAGCAGCATGGCCCATGAGAGTCACAGGAAACTGGTCAGAGTTCCATGCAGTTTCAATCTGTTTTCTCTACCTTGTTTTGAGAGTAGGCAGATGTGTCCATGCTCTTCACAAGTAGAGTCTAGGTTTCTCTTATCCCTCCTGGTTTCCTACTCACTTTATGACCACCTAGGGGGACTCATCTGCCCAGGGTCAGACCTCAGGGTTGAGGTGGCCAATATGTGACTCAAACCTTCACTCCCCAGGGAGAATCTCAGATCCCTTATAATCCTGCTCTTCCTTTGTGTACTCTCCCAGGGGCACAGGTCCTGACCTGATTACTTCTCTTCCCTTCCTATCCTATTCCATGTGAATCTTTCATACAACTTTAATTGTACAAAAGTATTTCTGCCAGTCTCCAGTTAGTTTTCAGTGAGAATTGTTCCACGGGTAGATGTATTTTTGATGTGTTCATGAGGGGAAGTGAGTTCTGTGTCCTCCTACTCCCCCATTTTGATCTGAAACCTATTTCTTCTTTTTGATGTCATAAAAATCAGGGAGAAATTTTTTGTAATCAATAAAATGTAAACAGCTAAATTATCTCCCTTTTAAAAAATATTCCTTTGCCTTATCTTTATTATGGCATGAGTGGCTTGGAATGTAACTTATGTTAAAATTTTTTCTAGAATTTTATTATAAAATTTTACAATCAATGAGAAAAACAGTGAAAGGATTTTATAGTGAATATCCAAATACCTACTGTAGAACCACCTAATTCTAAAAAAATTACTACGCTTTATTTATCACATATCTAGGCATCTATCCATCTTTCTATACATCTAGCAATGTGTCTTATTTATGTGATACATTAAATGTCATTTAATTTTTCTTTATTTGTTGTTCATATACTGAGCTACAAGTTATTTGAGGGTAGTGACTATGTTTAGTTTATAGTTTTTAGCCATAAAACAGTCTTAGTAATGTCCTAGTGTGAACTCACTGAGTTAGAGCTCATCAAAAATCATGAATTTAGTACTCTTTTGAAGAAATGTTAATAAACTCTTTAAATGCTGATAAGTAATGTGGCCTAGTATAAAGCTTAGGCTTTAGCAGCAGAAAATGTGACTTTAATCCTTTGTTACTTTGGCCAAGGTACTTTATTCTGTGCCTTGGTTTTCTCATATATACTATCCTATAAGATTGCTGTGAAGAATAAGATTCACTAACAATAGCAAAGTTGCACAATACCAAGGTATTGTACAAAAGTCTATCACCTTCCTATATATTAGCAATGAACAAGTGGAATTTGAAATTAAGAACACAGCATCATTTACATTAGCACTGCAAATGAAATCCTTAGATATAAATCTGATAAAATATGTAAATATCTGTGAGAAAAACTACAAAATTCTGAAGTATGAAATCAAAGCAGAACTAAATAAATAAAAGATATTCCACATTCATAGACAGGAAGACTCAGTATTGTCAAGATGTCAGTTCTTCCCAGCATGATGAATAAATTAAATTCAATCCTAGTCAAAATCCCAGCAAGTTATTTTGTGGATATCAATGAACTGATTCTAAAGTTTATATGGAGAGGCAAAAACCCAGAATAGCCAATGCAAAATTGAAAGAGAAAAACAAAGTTGAAGGACTGACATTACCCTAGTTTAAGACTTATTATAAATCTACAGTAATTAAGGTGGTGTGATTGGTAGAACAGTAGACAACTAGATCAATGTAACAGAAAGAGAGCCAAGCAATAGACCCACATAAATATTGTCAGCTGGTATTTGAAAAAGGAGCAAAGGCAGTATCATGGAGAAAAGATAGTCCTTTTAACAAATGGTGCTAGAACAACTGGACATCGACATGTAAAGGAAAAAAAAAGGAAAAAAAGAAAAGACTCTAGACTCAGACCTTACACCCTTCACAAAAATGAACTCAGAATGGACCACTCAAAGTGTAAAATACAAAACTATAAAACTCCTAGAAGGTACCTTATGAGAAAATCTAGATGTTGTTGGATATGGTGATGACTTTTTAGATACAACACCAAAGGTATGATCCGTGGAAGAAAGAATTAATAAGTTGGACTTTATTAAAATTAAAAACTTCCCCTCAGTGAAAGACAATATCAAGAGAACGAAAAGACAAGCCACAGACTGGGAGAAAATATTTGCAAAAGACATCTGATGAAGGACTTTTATCCAAAATATACAAAAAACTTTTAAAACTCAACAATAAGAAAACAAACACTAATTTAAAAATGGGTCAAAGATCTTAACAGACACTTCGTCAAAAAGTTATATAGCCGCATAGCACAGGGAGATCAGCTCGGTGCTTTGTGACCACCTAGAGGGGTGGGATAGGGAGGGTGGGAGGGAGGGAGACGCAAGAGGGGAGAGATATGGGAACATATGTATATGTATAACTGATTCACTTTGTTATAAAGCAGAAACTAACACACCATTGTAAAGCAATTATACTCCAATAAAGATGTTATAAAAAAAAAAGTTATACAGGTGGCACATAAGGATATCAAAAGAAGTCCTAATCATACATCATGAGAGAAATGAAAATTAAAAGAACAATGAGATACCACTGTATACCTATTAAAATGGCCATAGTCTAAAACCCTGACAATACCAAATGTTGGCGAGGATGTGGAGCAACAAGATCTTCATTCATTGTTGGTGGGAATGCAAAATGGTACAGCCACTTTGGAAGACAATTTGGCAGTTTCTTACAAAACTAAACATATTTTTACCATACAATCATGTCCTTTGGTATTTACTCAAAGGAGTTGAAAGTTGATATACAAAAACCCGCATGTGGATATGTATACCCCTTTATTCATAATTGCTAAAAACTTGGAAGCAAACAAGTTGTCCTTTGGTAAGTGGATGGATTAATAAACTGTGGCACAATCAGACAAGGGAATATCATTCAGCATTAAAAAGAAATAAGCTATCATGCCATGAAGAGATGTGGAGGAAATTTAAATGCATATCACTAAGTGAAGGAAGAAGCCAATCTGAAAAGTCTACTTACTGTATGATTCCAACTATATTACATCATGGAAAAGGCAAAACTATGGAGACAGTAAAAAATATCAATGGTTCCCAGGGGCTGGGGAGAGAGAGCAGGATAATTAGGCACAGGATTTATGGTAATGAAACTACTCTGTATGATATTATAATTGTAGATACATGTCATTATACATTTGTTCAAATTCATAGACTGTACAACACTAAGAGTAAGCCCTAATATAAACTATGAACTTTGGTTGACTATGATGTTTCAGTGGAGATTCATCAATTAAAACAAATGTTCCACCCTGATGGGGGATGTTGGTACTGGGACAAGTTATGCATGTGTGGGGGCAGGGTGTATATGGGAAAATCTCTGTACTTTCTGCTCAGTATTGCTATGAACCTAAAATTGTTCTAAAATATAAAGTCTGTTTTTTTAAAAAGGAGTCATATATGCAAAGTTCATTGCACAGCTTCTTATATATAGCAGATAGTCAATAAATGATATCAGCTGTTCATTTTACTAATATAATTTAATTTTAACTTTGTTAGATTAGGTTTATGTGTACAATAAAGAGAGGAGTACAATAAAGAGTATGCTGTTGAATAGAATATTTCTTATGATCAGCAAACAGAAATTGAGATGAAAATTCCAATTGTAAACCAACTTAATTTACAGTTTTCCTCAGTATCTTTTTTTTTTTTCTAAATTATTATGCATGGATCTGTCCTGTTTGAATAATGAGGGCTCCAGTAAATCATACACTTACTACTCATTGATTAACAAGGAAATATTTGGGCAATTAAAGTCAGTGTCTCGTAGATGTACTGTTAGATCCTTTCTGGCATCCCACCAGTAGGCAATGGCTTTTCTCTTTTTCCCACGCCTAATATGTCCTGGACTATGGCTGCTAATGCATAGGAAACACCATTGGCTTGCAAGTCTCAAGGTACAAGATATAAAGTACACATTTGAGTATTAGCAGCATGAAACTAGTATTTTACTTAGAAAGGATAAAGTATATAAGAAAAGTGTTAACTCAGTTTTTGATATTGTTGGAACATAAGTCAACACAAAATTAGTAATAAAAATAGAAGGCTGCAACAGATAACAAGACTTAGTGTATGCAAGTTAATTCTGAAGCTAATATCTCTCTTACTTAAATTAACTGGCCTATTTGATATGAATGAGTATATTGGTAACAATGTAATTTTCCAGCCCAGGAGAGAGACAACATTCAGAATGACAGCTCTCCAAAGGACTCTAAAACTAATGGACTGCTTCTCAACACCTTTATAAATCTTAGCAAACTTTTCCCAGAGTGGATATTAAAGGTATAATGAGTAGATGAGTTGAATAGGGAAATAAAGTAAGATAAGTAGTGTAACAGTTAATCGATACATGATTTCAGGGAGTAGCATTGCAAATGTTGTAGTCAGCCATTTTGGTAAATGGAGCATCATATGTGATATTCTCATGTTGTAGAAGAAAACATTCAAGAAACAGTTTGAATGGGACTTGATTTAGGTTTACTTTCTTCTTTTGTTTTAAATTTTATTGAAGTATAATTGATTTACAATGTTGTGTTAGGTTTATTTTCTATTCCTGGAAAATTACAATATATTTCTGTCACCTTCAGAAAAGTTAAAAGTCAACCAAAATTATCAAAGGTCATTTAAATAACTATATTTGGTGTGATAAAGACCCATAACTCTTCTTCATTTGAGCTACTATAGACATGGTCTGTTTCTGTTAGAGCGCTCACCATCTTCTATTCCTGATAATTTTTGTATGTATATATCTTATTCCTGAGATCAGGTTTTCTTTCTGATTATTCTTTTAATCTCTACTTCTAACATAGTGAGCAGCTAATATTAAACGAATGTACAAGTGAATGCATGAATGGATACATTAATGAATAAATATTTGTCCACATACCTAGTTCTCTTCAATTTTTGTCTCTGTATGTCAAGTCTAGGTTCTTCCTGCTTTCCTCATTTCACATTTGCATTTCAAATCAATATTAATCCAGCACCTGTGTATTTGCACTCATTCTGTTTGTTTTAAAACTTTGCATGGTATTTCAGTCTCCACTGGGTAATCATTTATTTGGATAGTGGAAGAAAAGCAAAACAAGTTATTTTTACACACATTTTGCTTCTCTAAAAATGTATATCTGAAAACAATGTCCCTCAAATTAGAATTTACTTTTGCTTGAGCAATTTCAACCCCAATATTTACTATACTACAAATGAGAGGTGAAAAATCCCCACCAATAGAAGTATCTGTTTAAGTAATTTAACTTGGAAACAGCATAAATTACATTTCTTCAAGGGAATATAAAAGTGGGTCTCTTCTGCCACTTGGGAAAATAAATTCTAAGTAGCACATGAAATAAGATGGTTTAATTTTGTACACTACAGTGCTTGACAATTGAACAAGAAATGAATGAATGGACACTCTTTTGGTTCCTTCCCAATGTTATTCACCTGAATCCAGGACTAGCTGGACGATAAGGGCCATGGGGGTCAATCCAATCTGATCATTTAATTCCTGTATTAAGTAAAGTCTCTCTGAGACAGATAAGATGGAGCTCTCTGTTACTTGTGATTTTGAGCACTACTCCAAGAATAATTTTCTGCTTAGCACAGAAACCAGGACTCTGATTCAGGGACAGATAAAGGGAGAATGTGTCTTTACATCATTTCTCGTCCATGGGCTGGAAGTTTTTTCAGCTTCTTTAACCTTATACTTAGTGACTTCTGTCCCCATCCCCCGGATCTGGAAATATGTTGTTGATAATCTTAAATTTCAGCATGATAAAGGAGTTGTAACTTCTCTGTGAATGTCTTCTTAGGTTTGGAAAGTTGGGGATCAGTGACATTACTGATGCTATTTGTTATTTTTAATCCTAGATGTAAGTTTTGAAATAACTTTCAAAAATAACTGAAAGTGCAGAAGTATGGTGTAGATAATAAAGTGAAATCATAGGGCTATGAAGGGAGAAACAGTTAAAAGGCTTTCTGCAGTATGTCAGGAGAAAGATCATGAGGGTCTGATCTAAAGCAGTATTAACAGAACAGAGAGGTATGGGTATAAGCCTGTTTAGATTGAATGACCTTTTCAAATAATTGCAGGTAAAGATACAAGTTGAAGATTGTCTCTGATTTTTTTTATCATTAATGATACCATTAATTGAATAGGGCAAGGTAGGTAAAGGAAGAATTGCAGGATTTTTTATAGCATCTAAGAAAAAATATTTTCGTTTGGGGAAAGATTGACTTGGAATTCCTTGGAAGGAAGATATCTTTGGGAAGTTAGAAATAGGAAAGTAGAGCTCAGAAAAGAGTTGTTGGCTAGAGATACAGATCTGAAAATCATTAAAATGAGTTGTATGTAGGCTAAGAAAAAAAATTCCTCTAAGTATTTTACATGTATTGCTCCATATCACCTTCACATCTATCTTCTGTGGAAGGTAATACTATTATTCTTTATTTTAAAGAGAAAAAACTCTAGCACAGAGATGTTAAGTATTTTTCCTAAGAATACCATTAAAAACTGGTGGCTGTATTAATCTGCTTGGGCTGCCATGAGAAAATACCATAGGCAGGGTGGAGAGACATTTATTTTCTCACAGTTGTAGAGGCTGGAAGTCCAAGATCAGAGTGTCAGCAGGTTGGGTTATGGTGAGAGCTCTCTTCCTGGCTTGCAGAAGGCCACTTTCTCACTGTGTGTTCACATGGCCTTTCTTCAGTGGGTGCACATGGAGAGGGAGAGAGATAATTCCCTATCTTCCTCTTATAAGGTCACCAATCCTGTTGGATTAGGACCCTGTCTTTTTTACCTCACTTTACCTTGATTGCCTCTTAAAAGCCTTATTTCTAGATACAGTCACTTTGGGGGTTAGGGCTTCAACATATGACTTTTTGGGGGACACAGTTCATTCTATAGCTGACTTGAACCCAGATAGGCTACAGAAGCCACACCCTTTACTGCTAGACGTGTGATGCAAGGCAGTAACTGATTTTAGTTGCCGAGAGCCAGTAATCAAAATCCTTTGTGAATGTGGGGAAAGCAGATAGATGACATGCACAAGCACAGGCAAAGGGTGGTGGCACTGAATTGAATAAACTCTAAATTAATTAGGAATACAAAAATTTCTGAGACATAGTTTTGTCCTCAAGAATATTTCTGTAATATTATATATATACTTTACTATTATGTATACTCTATAAATAAAATATAATATGCTTTATATATATCATATATATATATATATGTTTCAGTATGGAAAAAAAGCCATGTTTCTTTTCAGTGTTTCTCCTGAAAGCTACAGATTGCTTCCAGGTACAAGTTATCATCAGTGATGTCTAAATCCTTGTGTTTTGACTCTGCAGGCATGTTTTAATTCTTTCTGGGGGTGGAGTACATCATAGAAATTGGAATCAGTTATCGACTCTTACACAAAAGAAAAAAGTACATCTGTTGGAAACACATCTATATAGACAGAGCCAAGGTATGAAGCTCTCCTTAAAGCCACGTGACTTATATAAAGAGAATTACAGATATGATTACAAATTGAGTGTTTATACTTTAACATGAATTTTCAAAGGTACATTTTAAGTGCCTCTAACTACTTCAACTACTTCATTAGCATTTAACATTTAACTGCAGTGAAATAACCAGAAACATATATTCTAGAAATAGGCAGGTTCCAAACTGATTTTACTATTTGAGGTCAAGGAAGAAATTTTCTATGAAATAAAAAAATAATCTAATCCTAAGAGAAAAAAATCATTTCACAATTTCTAGTCCCAGCTCTTTTGTTTCTGATCAAATAGCAATGTATAATTAGAATGAGTTGTTTGTGGCTGCTTAATATATTCATTATATTTGCCCATAAATCACTCTAATACATGACCTGGTATTTAAATTTCAGAAAAACAGTCATTAGACTAGTCCTGGTTTCAGGGTAGCTTTGTAGATAGGTCTCAAAAATCATTAGCCTGTCAAAAATTTTGACAGGCCTGTAAAATGTTTTGACCCTGTTGACAGTTATCCATGTCACCCCATCTACTGCTTCCTTAGCTCTATGTTCTTCTACTGAGCCCTATGACATTAGTATTGGAGGATGTATACTTTTCACCTTCACCAAGTAATTAGGACTCAAACTATATTACCCCAACGTGTCAGGGACATGAGGGAGAATGAATAATGACCAATGGCTCTTTATTGAGCAAATAATATTTTATAGTCACCTTCGTGTGCTTTTCCGTCATGTCTCATAACCCAGTGAATTTGTTACTGTTAATACTTCCACTTTAGAGCTGAAAAACTGAGTTAAGCATGATGGTTAAGGGCACTGACTTACCCAACAGGATAAACAGTTTTGAATCCCAGTTCTGTTCCTTAATAGCTCTATAGTCATGGGAAGATTTTTTTTTTTTTAACCTTTCAACATCTTATTTTCATCTTATCTAAAAACTAGAAGTTAAAATATTATCTACCTCAATAGGGTAGGGGCTAGAATAAGATGAGCATGTGGTAGAATAAAATAAGAATACCAGTGGCTAGCACTGTTCTAGTGAAAAATAATAAGTGATTGTGGTGGTGTTTGTTAGAAACCCTGTGACTTGTCCAAGGCCACACAGCAAGTAAAAACTGGTGTCAGGACTCAGAGTAAGGTTTGCTAAGATTTCAGTGCTTTTCTCTGTGAGATACCTTCTTGCAGAGAAATGCTTCAGATATGCTCTCTGCTGTTTATTAAACCCAGACTGATTTTGTTGAAGTGAACACGTAGGTCAGTACGTATTTTCATGATGTTTTGGGATTTACCTAAGTTTAATGCAGAGGGCTGATAGGAAATCAAGTGGGAGTAAGTGAAACAGCCATAGATTTGGTTGTAAATAAAGGCACTAGCTGTCCGGTAACAAGGGCCTGGAGGCACAGAGATGTCTGGCTCAGGAAATCACAACTGCCTACAAAACTTCACCAAGCCTGTTTGTCTCTACCCAAGGGACTTTTCCTGTACCTGCACACATCCTGTTACTACTTTCTACCTGAGCAGGAAGTGAATAAGTTTCTACCCTTTAAATTTTTGTATTGTTTACCCAGTTGTATAAATGTTGGTTTTATGAACATGTATCCAGAAAGAATATTAACAGTGAAGAACAAATTTGAGTAATAAATTTTGTAATGTAAACACGTTGAAAAAATGAACCAGATCTTTCCTGGATTAAAATATGGATATGTGCTTTGGTATGTACATACACAAAGCAAAGCAAAGGGAAAGATACAAGGCAAGAGAAAGTTTATATTGTAAAGTTAACATCATTACTCCTTTTCCTTATGTGTGTTTGTGTGTGATGTGTGTATGAGCAACATCATGAAATTGTATTATTTGTAAATTCCATATGGGTTCTTGAATTTTTAATCATTTTTATTTGTTTTAATAATACAATGTAATATAGTAATATATTATCTTGTAATCTAGGGAATACATTTTTAACTGTTCATTTTCACTTTCCTTAAAGATAAAAGGTGCACTATAAATATAGCAAGTTCTGTATCCTCACAATGTATTCTTCTTACCTTTGCAGAGAATCTGGGCTAGTCACATCAACATGTACTGGTTCATTTCATTGAGAAGCATATAATGGAAGTATCTATAAACACACAAAGTCCAGTTTTATATTCATCAGAAGAGAGTTAAACACTATAGTCCATGTCCATAGTTAGAGCATTGAAATTCTCCATAGTGTTGGAGAGTAACTCTGTGCACTGAAACTGTTACCTAGGGGTGTGTGTGTGTGTGTGTGTGTGTGTGTGTGTGTGTGTGTGTGTTAGTTATAAACATATATTCTATATGAAGTAGACATGATCTCTAGGCATAAATCCAAATTGCAGAAACTGAGGTGACATGAATGGGTAAATATTAAAGAGCTACCCAGGGCTATTTGGTGGGGCTAATGGCAGACTCTGGGAGGGCTCACTCCAAGTAGTGCTTCCCAGAACTTTGGCTGCCAGTGTTCTTGTCCCATGGTGAGCCACAGCCAAACCCTGGCTCTGCAGGAGACCCTCTAACACTAGCAGAAAAATAAAATGGAAGATATAAGGAGCCCAAAAGAGAAGGAAAATATTCTACTGCCTAGCCTAGACAAAACAAGGAGAAAAAATCAGCCATTGAATACACTGTGATTCAAGCCGTGTGGCTGGCAGGGTCTTGGTGCTCTAGCCAGGTGTCAGGGCTGTGCCTCTGAGGTGGGAGAGCCAAGTTCGGGACATTGGTCCACCAGAGACCTCCCAGCTCCATGTAATATCAAATGGCAGAAGCTCTCCCAGATATCTCCATCTCAACACTAAGACCCAGCTCTACTCAATAACCAGCAAACTACAGTGCTGGACACCCTATGCCAAACAACTAGCAAGACAGGAACACAACCCCACCCATTAGCAGAGAGGCTGCCTAAAATCATAATAAGGTAACAGACACCCCAAAACACACCACAAGATGTGGTCCTGCCCCCCAGAAAGACAAGATCCAGGCTCATTCACAAGAACACAGGCACTAGTCCCCTCCACCAGGAAGCCTATATAACCCACTGAACCAGCGTTAGCCACTGGGGGCAGAAACCAAAAACAACAGGAACTACGAACCTGCAGCTCGTGAAAAGGAGACCCCAAACACAGTAAGTTAAGCAAAATGAGAAGACAGAAAAACACACAGCAGATGAAGGAACAAGGTAAAAACCCACCAGATCAAACAAATGAAGAGGAAATAGACAGTCTACCTGAAAAAGAATTCAGAGTTATGATAGTAAAGATGATCCAAAATCTTGGAAATAGAATGGAGAAAATACAAGAAACGTTTAACAAGGACCTAGAAGAAATAAAGAGCAAACAAACAATGATGAACAACACAATAAATGAAATTAAAAATTCTCTAGAGGAATCAATAGCAGAATAACTGAGGCAGAAGAACAGATAAGTGACCTGGAAGATAAAAGAGTGGAAAAACTACTGCAGAGCAGAGTAAAGAACAAAGAATGAAAAGAATTGAGGATACTCTTAGAGACCTCTGGGACAACAGTAAACACACAAACATTCGAATTATAGGGGTCCCAGAAGGAGAAGAGGAAAAGAAAGGGACTGAGAAAATATTTGAAGAGATTAGAGTTGAAAACTTCCCATATGGGAAAGGAAAGAGTTAATCAAGTCCAGGAAGTGCAGAAAATTTCATACAAGCTAAATCCAAGGAGATACACGCCAAGACACATATTAATCAAACTATCAAAAATTAAATACAAAGAAGAAATATTAAAAGCAGCAACGGAAAAGCAATAAATAACATACAAGAAAATCCCCATAAGGTTAACAGCTGATCTTTCAGCAGAAACTCTGCAAGCCAGAAGCAAGTGGCAGAACATATTTAAAGTGATGAAAGGGAAAAACTTACAACCAAGTCTACTCTACCCAGCAAGGATCTCATTCAGATTGGATGGAGAAATTAAAAACTTTACAGACAAGCAAAAGCTAAGAGAACTCAGCACCACCAAACCAGCTTTACAACAAATGCTAAAGAAACTTCTCTAAGCAGGAAACACAAGAGAAGGAAAAGACCTACAATAACAAACCCAAAACAATTAAGAAAATGGTAATAGGAACATACATATTGATAATTACCTTAAATGTAAATGGATTAAATGCTCCAACCAAAAGACATAGACTGGCTGAATGGATACAAAAACAAGACCTGTGTATATACTGTCTACAGGAGACCCACTTCAGACCCAGGGACACATACAGACTGAAAGTGAGGGGATGGGAAAAGATGTTCCATGCAAATGGAAATCAAAAGAAAGCTGGAGTAGCAATTCTCATATCAGACAAAATAGACTTTAAAATAAAGACTATTACAAGAGACGAAGAAAGACACTACATAATGATCAAGGAATCAACCCAAGAAAAAGATTCTTAGGAAAGCAAATTCTTAGGAAAGCAAAACCTCCCGAGACTGAACCAGGAACAAATAGAAAATACAAACAGACCAATCACAAACACTGATATTGAGACTGTGATTAAAATTCTTCCTACAAACAAAAGCCCAGGACCAGATGGTTTCACAGGCGAATTCTATCAAACTATTAGAGAAGAGCTAACACCTATCCTTCTCAACCTCTTCCAAAATATAGCAGAGGGAGGAACACTCCCAAACTCATTCTACGAGGCCACCATCACACTGATAACAAAACCAGACAAAGATGTCACAAAGATAGAAAACTATAGGTCAATATTACTGATGAACATAGATGCAAAAATCTTCAACAAAATACTAGCAAACAGAATCCAACAGCACACTAAAAGGATCATACACCATGATCAAGTGGGGTTTATCCCAGGAATGCAGGGATTCTTCAACATACGCGAATCAATTGATGTGATAAACCATATTAACAAATTGAAGGAGAAAGACCATATGATCATCTCAATAGATGCAGAGCAAGCTTTTGACAAACTTCAACACTGATTTTTGATTAAAAACCCTCCAGAAAGTAGGCATAGAGGGAACTTACATCAACATAATAAAGGCCATAAATGACTAACCCACACCTAACATCATTCTCAATGGTAAAAAACTGAAACCATTTTCACTAAGATCAGAAACAAGACAAGGTTGTCCACTTTCACCACTATTATTCAACATAGTTTCGGAAGTTTTAGCCACAGCAATCAGAGAAGAAAAAGAAATAAAAGGAATCCAAATCGGAAAAGAAGAAGTAAAGCTGTCACTGTTTGCAGATGACATGATACTATACATAGAGAATCCTAAAGACGCTACCAGAAAACTACTAGAGCTAATCAATGAATTTGGTAAAGTAACAGGATACAAAATTAATGCACAGAAATCTCTTGCATTCATATACAATAATGATTTAAAATCTGAAAGAGAAATTAAGGAAACACTCTCATTTACCACTGCAACAAAAAGAATAAAATACCTAGGAATAACCCTACCTAAGGAGACAAAAGACCTGTATGCAGAAAACTATAAGACCCTGATGAAAGAAATTAAAGACAATACAAACAGATGGAGAGATATACCATGTTCTTGGATTGGAAGAATCAACATTATGAAAATGACTATACTACCCAAAGCAATCTACAGATTCAGTGCAATCCCTATCAAACTACCAATGGCATTTTTCACAGAACTAGAGCAAAAAATTTCACAATTTGTATGGAAACACAAAAGACCCCGAGTAGCCAAAGCAATCTTGAGAAAGAAAACCGAAGCTGAAGGAATTAGGCTCCTGGACTTCAGACTATACTACAAAGCTATAGTAATCAAGACAGTATGGTACTGGCACAAAAACAGAAATATAGATCAGTTGAACAAGATCAAAAGCCCAGAGATAAACCCACACATATATGGTCACCTTATTTTTGATAAAGGAGGCAGGAATATACAATGGAGAAAAGACAGCCTCTTCAAGAAGTGGTGCTGGGAAAACTGGAGAGCTACATGTAAAAGAATGAAATTAGAACACTCCGTAACACCATACACAAAAATAAACTCAAAATGGATTAAAGACCTAAATGTAAGGCCAGACATGGTAAAACTCTTAGAGGAAAACACAGGCAGAACACTCTATGACATAAATCACAGCAAGATCCTTTTTGACCCACCTCCTAGAGAAATGGATATAAAAACAAAAATAATTTTTGGGACCTAGTGAAACTTAAAAGCTTTTGCACAGCAAAGGAAACCATAAACAAGATGAAAACACAACCCTCAGAATGGGAGAAAATATTTACAAATGAAGCAACTGACAAAGGATTAATCTCCAAAATTTACAAGCAGCTCATGCAGCTCAATATCACAAAAACAAACAACCCAATCCAAAAATGGGCAAAAGACCTAAATGGACATTTCCTCAAAGAAGATATACAGATTGCCAACAAACCCATGAAAGAATGCTCAACATCACTAATCATTATAGAAATGCAAATCAAAGCTACAATGAGGTATGACCTCATACCAGTCAGAATGGCCATCATCAAAAAATCTACAAACAATAAATGTTGGAGAGGGTGTGGAGAAAAGGGAACCCTCTTGCACTGTTGGTGGCAATGTAAATTGATACAGCCACTGTGGAGAACTGTGTGGAGTTTCCTTAAAAACTAAAATTAGAACTACCATTCGACCCAGCAATCCCACTACTGGGCGTATACCCTGAGAAAACCGTAATTCATAAGGGGTCATGTACCACAATGTTCATTGCAGCTCTATTTACAATAGCCAGGACATGGAAACAACCTAAGTGTCCATGGACTGATGAATGGATAAAGGAGATGTGGCACATATATACAATGGAATATTACTCAGCCATAAAAAGAAATGAAATTGAGTTATTTGTAGTGAGGTGGATGGACCTAGAGTCTGTCATACAGAGTGAAGTAAGTCAGAAAGAGAAAAGCAAATACTGTATGCTAACACATATATATGGAATCTAAAAAAAAAAAAAAAGTTCTGAAGAACCTATGGGCAGGACAGGTATAAAGATGCAGACGTAGAGAGTGGACTTGAGGACACAGGGAGGGGGAAGGGTAAGCTGGGAAGAAGTGAGACAGTGGCATGGATTTATATATACTATCAAATGTAAAACAGATAGCTAGTGGGAAGCAGCTTCATAGCACAGGGAGATCAGCTCAGTGCTTTGTGACCACCTAGAGGGGTGGGATAGGGAGAGTGGGAGGGAGACGCAAGAGGGAGGAGATATGGGGTTATATGTGTATGTATAGCTCAGTCACTTTGTTATAAAGCAGAAACTAACACACCATTGTAAAGCCATTATAATCCAATATAGATGTTAAAAAAAAAAGTGTGATGGAAAAGAATATGAAAATGAATATATATATATATATATATATATATATATATATAACGGAAGTCACTTTGCTGTACAGTAGAAATTAACATTGTAAATCAACTATACCTCAATAAAATTAAAAAAGAATGCTTTTCCAGGGAATAAAATATAGAGCTACCAAAGGTAGTGCTATATTTATATTATGGGTGGATGAAGACTCAGAATTGAGTGAAGAGAGAATGGCATGTTCAATCAGGATAAGTTAAGAGGAAATCATCTTTTTTTTTTTTTTTTTTTTTTATCATTTGGTGAAGGCTTTATAGAGAAGGGAGGGTTATGGGAGCAACTTAAATTTTCTACACTAGGTAAATTTCATGAAAAGTTATGGGCCTAATGATTTGGCCTTTCAATGGTGATATTTTCACATTACCTTACTGGGCCAATGTGTTTCTCTCTCTATGCAGGCGCGTGTTACCAGAGATGGTTAAAACTTCCTATCACATAGCACCTCATGCTTCACTGGGTACTGAAACAGAAAAGTTAAAATGAGACTTAATATTACCCAACACTTCTATCTCTTTTGAAAATTACTTCACCAAACTCTTTGTCAGCATTCTCTTATGGTTTTTTGCTTACCTTCAGTTGTCTTTTTTAGAACAGTAGAAAAATAAAAGATCATAACACCATGAACCTTTGCTTTAACTAACTCAGAGATGAGGGGGAATGAACCAGAGTGACTATGGGATGAAACGGCTTGTCAGCATTTGCATCCGCCTTTATTCCTGAATTAGCCACTGATTTTTCACCATGTTCGACATTGTGCCAGGTTTTGTGAGAGATAAAAATAAACGGCTGCTGATGTTCAGAAGACCCTCTAAAGTGTCTGTAAATGAAATAATTGAGGCAAATAAAATAATTGAGGGTAAAGAGTTACGAGTAAGGACGGTCACTTCCCACTCTGAGGGAGTGTGGGGAGAGTCAAGGGAGACTTTATGGAGCATATGACAATTAATTGGAGCCTTTAATCATGGATAGAATATTCAGTCAGAATCAGGTTTAGAGAATAGCTGAAGTGACAACGTTCCTGGAAGAGAACTGATTCATGTAATGGTAGATGTAGCCCAGTTAGGCAGGAGCAGTAGGAGAAAATGATGCCCTAACATCAGCCATCCCCTTCTGTTGGATGATGCCACTGTACAGAGCTGTGAAGCTCAGAGTGCTCAGAACACCCACCATGATAGCATAGATATTTTATTGACATAACCTTGAAATATTTTGAACTGCAAATGAAAATCAATGTTCCCCATCACCTTGTGAATTATAATAAGCAAAATGTGGTTTTGCATCTGTTCAACTCTACACTGACTTTCAGTAAGTTGAAATATGCTGTAAATGTTCTTCTTTCTCCCCAGACATAGGTTTTCTGTGGAGAGATATTTTCTTGATATTATGTCAGAGTCTTTCAGGATTTATGTTTTCAGTGAAAAAAATAAGACTTTTTAAACCCAGTATGTTTTTTATTGGGTCAAAAATTCAAGTCTAACTTTTCAGTTTTGGAGTTTTTTTAAGAGTAATAAATGGAAAATAAATGGTCTTGACTATAGTCCAAGCCACAATTTGTTCTCTGTGTTCTCTGGAAACAGGAAAATAAAGATTTATATCCCATTTATTAGAAAAGAAAAGAAAGAGAAAGAGAGAAATGATGTGTTTGTGAACGCTACTGGGAAGAGTATAAGTCCCTGATCTGCATTTAGAGATTTGTTCTACTTCTAAGTATATGGGCTAGGGCTCATTTGAGATGTATCCATTGTATATCAATTTACCCAGAGAGAGGAAGCAAGTTTTTGCATTTGTAAAATACCAATCTGGTTATTTTTAGATGGAACATGCATACTTCCAAAAAGATACTTTTCTTATTACTGACTCTCATATTATGTTGGCATTGAAAACTATAGTAAGGCACCAAGGAGATAGTGACAAGTAAAAGTTGTTGAAATCTAGTTCCATTTCCCAATGCAGATCTGGGAGGCAGGCAGGGTTGGTTGTAAAAAAATAGTATTAATGATTTCAAAGCTGCTTATTAGTTTTACCTGAGGAGCTTTTAAAATAGTAATATCTTCCTTTCCTCTCCCCCCTCTTGCTCCCTCCTTACACGTCTCCCTTCTTTGCTCCAGGCCACAAGCCATTAGGAAGGGCTGAATGAGGACAACAGCCTTAGAGGATCTAGACAGGTTTCAGGGAGACTGAGACAAAGTAAACATATTGAGCATACCAGAGTTAGGTTTCTCACTGTCAGAAAAGGAAATTACAAATATGAAATGGGAGAAAGTTGGAACATGCACTGTAGTATTGGATTAGAATTAGTAATATGTATGTGAACGCATGTTTTTGTTTTTTATATCTCGATATAGATAGATAGAGAAATTAAATACGAAAGTAAAAGGTGCTTGTGTTCCATATCTCTGGCCGCTTGCTATGATAGAAATAAGAAAGTGTTCAAATAATGATGGGGTCATGTCAAAAAAATACAGGTGTCAGCTTGAAGAGGCTCCACTAAAAAATCTAGAACAATTTGGGCATCTAAATAAACACTGATAGTTATGGGTAGTATTGAATAAAAGAGGAATTTATAAGGAAATCTATGAGTCTACAGTGAAATAAATAATTGAGCACATCAATGTGGAGAAGAGAAAGCTTTTACTTACAGAAGACCAAACAGTAAATGTAGAAGTAATGGTAGAATTGGAAAAATAACAATTTGGAAACTATTGTAGTAATAATTTGGCCAACAAAGAACACTAATGTATGTTAAAACCAGTGGGTGAAAGTTTAATGACACAGAGCATATTTACGTAGCCTCAAAGTGTCTCCCCACGAAATAATTATAAATACAGTGGGGAAAGAGTAACTTGAGCAGATCCTAATCAAGACCTCCAACAAGTTATCAAAGTTGTTGCCAGCGATGGCACACACTGACATTTTGTGTCACCTGATGGGATACAGTGAGAAGAGACAGTCTTGGTGATTTTTCTGCCAAAATCCATAGCCTGAGTCTACTCATGAGGAAACACACAAATACAACTTGAAGGATATTCTACAAAACAATTGTCATAGATTCAGAAATATTATGGTTGGTAAAGTCACGGAAGAACTGTGGAACTCTTCCAGACTTAGGGAGATTGAAGAGATATAACAACCAAGCATGACACATCATCCTCGTTTGGATCATTTTGCTATAAAGGACGTTATTGGGATGGTTGGCAAAATCTAAATGGGAATAAGGGTATATGGGATTTCTTTGAACTCTTATTGCACTTTTATTTTGTAAGTTTGAAATTACTTCAAAATAAGAAGTGCAAAACAATGTATATGTCCCAATCTCACAGTATTAAATCAGGATCTCTGAGAATGGAAACATTTTAAAAGGACCTCAAATGACTCCAACAAGCAGCCAGGATTGAGAACGGCTGGGCAAGGAGCAACAGTGTTCATTAAGATCAATGCTGGAAACAACTGGAATAATTCTAATTATGGGTCTATCTTTGTTTCATTCAGCATGAGTTCTGATGATGGATTTATGTCTAGCATTTACTTGGTGAATGGATGCAAATGCTCTGTTCTTTTAGAGTTGCTTGTAGAGAGCTATTATAGCTGTTCTTGGTTTACAGTACATTGCAGCACCCACTTGTGATGTTCCAAATGGTATATTTATTTTTTTAAATGAAAACAGAACAAAAACATACCTTACTTTGAGATTTAGTAACCTTCCATGGTGTAGTTAGAGACACCTGGTTTTCTAAAACTAGAGTCGCTATTAGTTTGGGTTGATGCTTAATGTTTTATCTTTAAATGGTACATTTCTTTAAATGTTTTTGAGCATTACATTGGAGAGCAATCCACCTGGTGTTCTGTTCTATCAGTGCATCAGGTAACACATTAAGATCCATTCCCTTCTTTGTATTTGGAATATCGTGAAATGGAGAAGAGTGTCTGCTTGTCTTCTGTGCACCTCCCATTCCTCTTTGTCTAGGCTTATATATGTGTAATGTGATGATGTGATGTATGTGATGAGAGCATCATCTTCTTGTGTCTGGCAGGAGGTGAGAGATACAGCAGGTGATTGGATTCTGCAGATAGTCCAAGATATAAGACCTTCACATGCAGATGCATTTAGAGTAAGCCAGAGATAAAAAGTGAGGAGAATTTTAATGGTGTTGTCAAGGCTTGCCTCAAGCAAAATTGTGAAATATGCCAAGATTGTCACTGGAGCCTACCAGTCTTTGCAGTGCCCCATCTATCTCACTGTGGCTGTTTGCTAAGTGTCCTTCAGATGCACAGTCCACACAATCTCCGCTGTCACAGCATCTACTAAGTTGTTGCTAGATAAAGTGTTACGTGGTAGGGGCTTTAATATTGACCCCTCCCAGGCATGTTTATTTCTTAAAATGGTATTACTTGTCAAAACTGATTTATTATTGATGGAGAGAGAGTATATTTTAAAAATAGAAATAGCAAGTATTTATGAGCCCATTTACCTGCCAAGCATTTTGCTACATACTCTATTCATTATTTCATTTAATCCTCACAAGTGCTCTATGAGGCAGACTATAATTTATATCCATTTTATAGATCAGACCTTGAAGCTTAGAGCACTGAAACAATTTGCCCAAGATCAGAAAGCTGGTGAGTTACAGACTTCAGTTTGAACCTAGATCCATCTGATTCCTAAATGTGTGTGCTTAACCATTAGGCTCTATTAGCTCTCATGATTTGGACTGGGGTTGACCTAGACCATCTACCCTTAATTTTAGAGAAATTCATGTAGTATGAGTCTAAGAAAACTATCTCATGATCCCATCTCGCTTACCAGCAGACTAGTCCATACTGTATTTTAGAGCATATGGTTCGGAAGAATATTCACCCAATTATTCCGCTAGTCATATCCTCATGAGGCAGCAGCCTCATGCTGAAACAGTCTTTCAGTTTGTATAGTGGATGTTTAAATACACAAAGCTGTAGGGGATTTTTCTCTGAAATCTTTCAAAACCCTCTCTTAGGCTCATTTAGTAATTCAAAGAGAGAATTAAGTAGAATGTGGCCTTTTAAGGTATCTCTAAATACATCTGGCAAGCCATTAAGGCCATCGAGGTACCAATCACAAATATAGTAAATATAGCTTCTTAGCTCTCTTCTTGAGATAGATATTTAGTCTGCATTTTTTATAGTTTAAGTAAAGCTATACATTCCAAAGCAATTACACTGTAATGAAGAAAGAATAACTGAGAACAAGAATAACATACGCTATGCAGTATATTTTAAGAGAATCTGGTTAATCATTTTCTTGTTGAAGTAAAAAGTCATTTCAGTTCAATCCCATTTAACTGAGGCATTCAAACACTGAGAAAAGACTATAAAAACATACTTGTTTTTGAAGTATTAAGTAAATTTATAACATGTCAACAGTCATTTTTATATTTGTAACCCAATGTAAAATTGCTCTTTTTAGCTGATAAGTTCCAAATTATTTAAAAGTTATATATTACTTTTTCCAAATGCTAAGTTACTGATGAAGCATATGAATTAGTTATGTAATGAGGAAAATGCCTAAGTGACATTCTTCCATTATACCACTGGAAAAAGTAATGTGCTTCCCTAAATCACCAAACTAAGAAAATAATTACCATTTACTCTGTACCAGACACTCTGTTGAGCAATTCACTACATTAATACATTAAATCCTTAGAGCAACCTTGGGATGAGATTGGGGTAAGTGTTATGATTATTATTACTGAAGAGATAAAATAATGGAAGATCTTTGGGACTGAACAACTTGCCTACTAGCCATATAGCTAGAAATGAGCATATGTAGATCTCAAATCCAAGGCCATCTAACTTTAAAATTTATTCTCTTAACCAATAAGTTATATAACTAAGGTAAAATAAAAGCTTTAGGACTAACATTTGTATTAATAGGATTTTTCTGGAATTGGCATTCCCATATATCCATATTACCATTACAAAACTGTATTGCCTTTAGAGCTAAAAGTGCTATCTTAACGCAAATATTCATTTGAGAGATGAGGAAAATGATGACCAGATAGGATATGATATTCCTAATACTAATCTAGAAACATTTCAAGAAAAAAATGTCGACCAAATATTAAATGATGAAATTTTTATTCCCTATAGCTTACTCCTAACTCTTGTAATAAAAGAAAGGCAGAATTGTCAAAGATGGAGGCCAGTTGATGGTTCAGGCATGAACTCTCATGGAGACAAGGTGGTCGTCCTTGTCTAGGCCCATTGGTTAAATTTCCTAGCTCTCCCAGATGTAAAATGGAGGTACTATAACATTTAACTGCTGGGTTGTTGTGATGATTAAAAGGGAATATGTTTTGAGGGCCTGGCACATAATAGTACTGGATAAGTGACGGATATTATTATCGTACTACTTTATTATGCTCTTCATACATGAGTGTCACAGTCTCAGCTTTGCAAATCCCAGAAATTTATTTTTGTGCCCTCAGAAATTATCTAGCAGATAAAAAAAATTTAATATGTTTTATCTTAGAAGTAGTATGCTGATAAATATATAATAATCGGCTTTTGGAGAGGGTAGAGGTAGGGAAATTATTTGTAGCATTTACTGATTTTTATGTGTGAATTACTTTGATCAGGACCGATTTCAAGCTATTGACATGTCAACTGACTTGCAAAATTTTTGAAAATTTAACAGTAGGCCCTCCCAAGCAGGTATTAGCTAACTCCAGCATACACTGATTTTCCTGTGTGTGTGTGTGTGTGGTGTGTATGTATATGTATATACTATGTTTATGCAAAATTACATATGTCTGTATAAATGAAGGCCAAATTACTATTACAAAGTCACTTTGTAAGCATAGAGTCAGAACAAGGGTAGCTAATTTTATAACAACAGTCACTGTCACTGAGCTATGATACCAAATCTTAGGTTTAAGACAATCTCTTCCTTGACTGGTGTTGGAAACATAGGACAAGTTGTTTTTTTGGAATATATATTATTCTAGACTGCATTCATACCATTGAACTTCCTGCTGCCATGCACAGTCCATGCCGGGGCAGACAGCTTCCCGGGAGAATACCTCCTCTTACCTTGACTGTATTTGACCACTGCCCAATTAAACTGAGCACTTCACTCTTAGGCAGTGATCTTTTCCTAAGTTCCTGGGTATAACACTATATTGATCATACTACTAAAATATTAGTAATTGAAAGTTAGTAATAAATCACGTGTGGCCAAAGTGGGGAAATGTTCATGGATAGCTGCTGATTTAATTAGCTATTTTTTCATACTTAGAGAAATAAAGCACATCAAACAAAGAGGAAAAAAGTAGAAAATAAGTTTAATTTGTTCAAGTGTTTCTGACAATTCATAGCAAAAACCCTTTCCTGTGTCCTATTTCTTTAATTTTTTGTTATAAAAAATTAATTCATTAATTTTATCTTATCTGAAAGTAATATAATATTTTTATTGTACTAGAAATTCATAATGATCCCAGGAATGCAAGGGTGATTCAAAATATGAAAATCAATCAGTATTATATACCACATTATAGAATGAAAAAAAAAAAAAAAACACAATCATCTCAATTGATCCAGAAAAAGCACTTGACAAAATTCAATGCCCTTTCTTAATAAAACTACATAAAAACACTCAACAAACTGGGAATATAAGGAAACTTCCTTAACATGATAAAGTCTATATATCAAATCGTGACAGTTAACATCATACTCAGTGGTGAAAGACTGGAAGTTTTTCTCCCTTTATCAGGAAGAATACAAAACAAACCAATTAACAAATGGACAAAGAACTTCAATAGATAATTCTCCAAAGAAGCTATACAAGTGGCCAATAAGCACAAGAAAATATGCTCAACATCATTAGTCATTAGGGAAATGCAAATCAAAACCACTGTGATATAAAACCTTACACCTGCTAGTATGACAATAATAACAATAACAACAACAACAACAATAATAATAAGTGTTTTCAAGGATGTGGAGGAAATGAAACCCTGTACATTTCTAGAGAGGATGGAAAATGGTGGCAAACAGTTTGGTGAATCCTCAGAAAGTAAAACAAAATTAGCATAATACCCAGCAATTACACTTCTAAGTATATACCCCAAATCATTGAAAACAGGAACTAAAAAGAGATTTATATACCAGTGTTCATAGCAGCACTATTAATAATAGCCAGAACATGGAAAAAACCTAAGAGTCCTTCAAAAGATGAATGGATAAACAAAATGTATTGTACACATATAATGGAATACTATTCAGCCATGAAAAGGAATGTTTTGATGCATGATATAATATCGATGAACCTTGAAAACAATATGCTAAATTAAGTAAGCCAGACATAAAAGAAAACTTTATGATTCCATATAAATATCTAGAATGGGCAAATTGATAGAGACAGAAAGTAAATTAGAGGTTGCCAGGGACTGAGGGGAGGGAGGAATGGGGAGTTATTGTTTAATGGGTACAAAGTTTCTGACTGGGCTGATAAAAATTTGGGGGAATAGATAGTAATGATTGTACAACACTGTGAATGTAATTAATGGCACTAAATCATACACTTAAATGGTTAAATTGGCATGTTTTATATATGTATTTTATCACAATTAAAAATACAGTGGAAACATGAACTTTTTAGTTGAAGATGGCAAATTGAACATGTTTTAGCTCTATCCCTCCTGAACTTCCACCAAAATGACAGTAAATAAATTATTTAAAAACCATACTCCACATAAGGACTAATGAAAGAGGAGAAAACAGCAAAATTTTGGGTACTGAGAAGCAGAATGATGAGCAGTTACTATATACAACAAACAAACCAAAAAACCCACAGTGGGATCCAGTATTCTACCAGGAAATTGAATGCAAAGGAAAAGAAAAAAATCTGTAGGATTGTTTTAGTATGAGTGGATAAGCTGCAATTTCTCAAAGTCACAGCATTTGGCAGAGAGACTTTGACCAGGATAAAGAGAGTCACTGAAAAACAGAGTCCAAAACACATGACTACACAGTAGTACCCTAGCTGCCAACTATCTTAGTATATTCCATTTCAGTCCTGGCAACTAGATTAGCAATCTATATTTATTAATGATTGAGGTCTTAATAGTGCCTTTGTATCATTCCTGTTGACACTGATGCTAGAGACTGAACAGTATATCCTGTGAATTAGGGCCTCTCTCTTAGACATCTTTGGCCCTAAATATTATTTAGGGTGTGACTATAGCAATAAGTAGGGCAAAAAAACCATGAAGAATTCTCAGTAAATCATTTGTCTGGGATTGAACCAGTGTCTTCTCTCTTATGCCTATTTGATATTTAGTTATTAATCATAAACCTGTCCACCACAGGGTCATCCTTTCTTATTTGATCATTTATTATCTGTATATTTTTGAACTTCCCCGTCTTAGTCCCAGTGCTAAGCACAGTGGGAGGTATAATACTAATCAAAGTATAACACTTTTCAAGATGTTTACAGCTTCTTCATGGATATCAGTCTTGTTCACAAATATAATACAATATAGATTGGTATCCTTTCAAACAAAGTAGTTTAAATAATTTAAATTATTTTTAGAAAATTCTGGGGAAGGAAACACAAAAAAGAGGGGATATATGTATACATATACCTGATTCACTTTGCTGTGCAGTAGAAACTAACACAACATTGTAAAGCAGCTATACTCCAATAAAAATTAATTTTAGAAAATTCTAGAGAAAAAAGAGTTCACATTTTGCTAAAGTAATCAGGGGAGACTTCATGGATGCAAGGTATCATTTGAGAAGGATTTCAAAGAATGGGGACAAAATGGATATACTTAGAGAAAGTATAATGCAGACAGGGAGTACCATTTAAGGCAGTTATATCCAACTTTTCGTGTTCTTAATATATTCTCAAACGCTCAAATTTTAGCATCAGTTGTAGGGTTTACACCAATCCACAGGTACTGTACCCATGAATCACCCTTCAAGTCAGTACTTTGGCACTACGATGTAGAACTTTCTGTTATCCTGAATATGCTCTCATATGGAAATGTTTTGGCAGGATCTAGTAAGTATATCATCTTGTGGTGATGCCATTTCTTCTTACTCTCAGCTTTCTACACTGAATAGCACCAGATGTCCCATCTAACAGACTTTCTGAAAAGCACTTTTCCTCATTTGAGAAAAAATAAATGTTGTGCTTTAATCAACATCTTACAGCACTTAACTGAGGATCTTTGGTTACCCCAGTGCACTATGGCATAACTATGGAGTATTACTGGTACTAGGGAAGGCAACAAGGGAAGTAAGCCACAGGGAAGTTTTGGTAATAATGTCTGTTCCAGTGCACAATGGAGGATCCATGAAATGAAATACTGAGAAATAACATTTGAAAGGAAAAATGTGACCAAATTGCCAAAGTAAGCCTCTGTTATTCTGTAGGTCAAGTTAAATTTTATAGAGCCAATGGGTTCCACAGAAGTATTTCAGAAATTACCTTGGTTGAGGGTAGGGGAACTAGTGATTAAGGCATTTCTACTTCAAATAGAGTAGCTCAGGCTTTTTATTCTAGTTTTAAGAAACAATGCTTTTGGTAAGAAAAAGTTTTTAAAATAATTGAGCAGGCTATGAAAAACACCATTGAAGGTTTTCAGGGCGGTGACATAATAAGATCAGTTTTGAAAGGTTGTTCTGGTATCAGGATGTATCAGGAGTGGAATAGCTAGGAACAAGGAGGTTTATTGGGAGACTTTTACATCATCCAGGAAGAAATCGTGAAAGCTTGTACAGCATGGTGGTTGTGAGACCAGAAAGGAGGAAAAGGAAAAGAACCATTCTAGAAATAGAATCAAAGGACCTCACAATATTTTGGCTCAGGGGGTAGGAGAGAAAAAAAATGTCTGCTTCAAGTATTTATGGCTTTCTTGCTCTAGTAGGTGATGTCATCAATACAGATATAAGTAAGTTAAAAAGTAGAGAGAGCAAATGAATTTTATTGTGAACATGGTGTATTTGAATTAAGTGCCAGATGTCTTGTGAGATATAACTATCAGACCACTTTAAATGCACTTCCAGAGCTTTGTAGTCTTTATCTATTAATACAGCAACATGAGTATTTACACAGATAGTAAGTTAAAAAGGGGGAGTAGCCAAAAATTACATGAAAGGAAAATAGGGTTAGAGGCAAAAGTTGAGTAAAGGCAATGTGGTCAGTTCTGCCACTAGAGATTAAAAAATTTTATAAGGCATATTTGAAACCAAATAGCAAGAATTTGTAATGGAATCAAAAATAAATACATAATGGGGTTCTGTAAAGAAGGAGGGGTACTCACTCCCTCTTGCAAGAGTACCGGAATCACAACTAACTGCTGAACAATCATCAACAGAAAGACACTGGAATTCACCAGAAAAGATATCTCACATCCAAAGACAAAGGAGAAGCTACAGTGAGACGGTAGGAGGGGCACAATCACAATAAAATCAAATCCCATAACCACTGGGTGGATGACTCACAAACTGGAGAACAATTATACCACAGAAGTCCACCCACTGGAGTGAAGGTTCTGAACCCCACATCAGGCTACCCAACCTGGGGACCTGGCAAGGGGAGGAGGAAATCCTAGAGAATCAGACTTGAAGGCTAACGGGATTTGATTGCAGGACTTTGACAGGACTGGGGGAAACAGAGATTCCACTCTTGGAGGGCACACACAAAGTAGTGTGTGCATCGGGACCCGGGGAAGGAGCAGTGACCCCATAGGAGACTAAACCAGACTTACATGCTAGTGTTGAAGGGACTCCTGCAGAGGGGTGTGGTGGCTGTGGCTCACCGTGGGAACAAGGACACTGGCAGCAGAAGTTCTGGGAAGTACGCCTTGGCATGAGCCCTCCTGGAGTCTGCAATTAGCTCCACCAAAGGGCCTGTAGGCTCCAGTGCTGGGTTGCCTCAGGCCAAACAACCAACAGGGAGGGAACTCAGGCCCACCCAGCAGACAAAGAGATTAAAGTTTTACTGAGCTCTGCCCACCAGAGCAATGTCCAGCTCTAACCACTACCAGTCCACCCCCCCATCAGGAAGCTTGCACAAGCCTCTTAGATAGCCTCATCCACCATAGGGCAGACAGCAAAAACAAGAAGAACTACAATCCTGCAGCCTGGAGAACAAAACCCACATTCACAGAAAGATAGACAAAATGTAAAGACAGAAGACTATGTACCAGATGAAGGAACAAGATAAAACCCCAGAAAAATAATTAAATGAAGGGGAGATAGGAAACCTTCCAGAAAAAGAATTCAGAATAATGATAGTGAAGATGATCCAGGACCTCGGAAAAAGAATAGAGGCAAAGATCAAGAAGATGCAAGAAGTGTTTAACAAAGACCTAGAAGAATTAAAGAAGAAACACAGATGAACAATACAATAACTGAAATGAAAACTACACTAGAAGGAATCAATAGCAGAATAACTGAGGCAGAAGAACGGATAAGTGACCTGGAAGACAGAATGGTGGAATTCACTGTCGTGGGAGAGAATAAAGAAAAAAGAATGGAAAGAAACAAAGACAGCTTAAGAGACCTCTGGGACAAGTTAAACGCACCAACATTTGAATTACAGGGGTTCCAGGAAGAGAAGAGAAAGAGAGACAGGACCCGAGAAAATATTTGAAGAGATTATAGTTGAAAATTTCCCTAACATGGGAAAGGAAATAGCCACCTAAGTCCAGGAAGTGCAGAGAGTCCAGGCAAGATAAACCCAAGGAGAAACACACTGAGACACATAGTAATCAACTTGACCAAAATTAAAGACAAAGAAAAATTATTAAAAGCAGCAAGGGAAAAATGACAAATAACATACAAGGGAACTCCCATAGGGTTATCAGCTGATTTCTCAGCAGAAACTCTACAAGCCAGAAGAGAGTCATGATATATTTAAAGTGTTGAAAGGGAAGAACCTACAACCAAGATTACGCTAGCTGGCAAGTATCTCATTCAGATTCGATGAAGAAATCAAAAGCTTTACAGACAAGCAAAAGCTAAGAGAATTCAGCACCACCAAACCAGCTCTACAGCAAATGCTGAAGGAACTTCTCTAAGAGGGAAATACAGGAGAAGAAAAGGACCTACAAAAACAAACCCAAAACAATTAAGAAAATGGTAATAGGAACATACATATCAATAATTACCTTAAAGATGAATGGATAAAATGCTCCAACCAAAAGACAAAGGCTCACTGAGCGGATACAAAAATACCCATACGTATGCTGTTTACAAGAGACCCACTTCAGACCTAGGGACACATACAGACTGAAAGTGAAGGGATGGAAAAAGTTATGCCATGCAAATGGAAATCAAAAGAAAACTGGAGTAGCAATACTCATATCTGATAAAATAGACTTTAAAATAAATAATATTACAAGAGACAAGGAAGGACACTACATAATGATCAAGGGATCAATCCAAGAAGAAGATATAATAATTATAAATATCTATGCACCGAACATAGGTGCACCTCAATAAATAAGGCAAATACTAACAGCTATACAAGAGGAACTCAACAGTAACACAATAATAGTGGGGGGACTTTAACACCTCACTTACACCAACAGACAGATCATGCAGACAGAAAATTAATAAGGAAACATGAGATTTAAATGACACAAAAGACCAGACAGTTTTAGTTGATATTTATAGGGCATCCTATCTGAAAACAGCAGATTACACTTTTTTCTCAAGTGCACATAGAACATTTTCCAGGATAGATCACACCTTGGGTCACAAGCCTCAGTAAATTTAAGAAAATTGAAATCATATAAAACATCTTCTCTGACAACAGTGCTATGAGATTAGAAATCAATTACAGGGGAAAAAAAACCGTAAAAAACACAAACACGTGGAGGCTAAACAGTACATTACTAAATAATCAAGAGATATTGAAGAAATCAAAGAGGAAATCAAAAAATACCTAGAGATAAATGACAATGAAAACACGACAATCCAAAACCTTTGGGATGCAGCAAAAGCAGTTCTAAGAGGGAAGTTTATAGCTATACAAACCTACCTCAAGAAACAAGAAAAATCTCAAATAAACAATCTAACCTTGCACCTAAAGGAACTACAGAAAGAAGAACAAACAAAACCCAAAGTCAGTAGAAGGAAAGAAATGATAAAGATCAGAGCAGAAATAAATGAAATAGAAACAAAGAAAACAATAGCAAAGATCAATAAAACTAAAAGCTGATTCTTTGAAAACATGAACCAAATTGATAAACCATTATCCAGACTCATCAAGAAAAAGAGGGAGAGGACTCAAATCAGTAAAATTAGAAATGAAAAAAGAAAAGTTACAATGGACTCTGCAGAAATACAAAGCATCATAAAAGATTACTACAAGTAACTCTGTGCCAATAAAATGGACAACCTGGAAGAAATGGACAAATTCTTAGAAATTTGTCCTTCCCAGTCTGAACCAGGAAGAAATAGAAAGTATGATCAGACAAATCACAAGTAATGAAATTGAAACTGTGATTAAAAATCTTCCAACAAACAAAAGTCCAGGACCAGATGGCTTCACAGGTGAATTCTATCAAACATTTAGAGAAGAGCTAACACCCATCCTTATCAATCTCTTCCAAAAAATTGCAGAGGAAGGAACACTCCCAGACTCACTTTATGAGGCCACCATCACCCTGATACCAAAACCAGACAAAGATACTACAAAAAAAGAAAATTGAAGACAAATATAACTGATGAATATAGATGCAAAAATCCTCAATAAAACACTAGCAAACAGAATCCAACAACACAAAAGGATCATACACCATGATCAAGTGGGATTATGCCAGGGATGCAAGGATTCTTCAATATATGCAAATCAATCAATGTGATACAGCATATTAACAAATTGAAGAATAAAAACCACATGATTATCTCAATAGATGCAGAAAAAACTTTTGACAAAATTCAACACAAATTTATGATTAAAAACTCTCCAGAAAGTGGGTATAGAGGGAACCTACCTCAACATCATAAAGGCCATATACAACAAACAGACAGCAAACATCTTTCTCAGTGGTGCAAAACTGAAAGCATTTCCTCTAACGTCAGGAACAAGACAAGGATGTCCACTCTTGCCACTATTATTCAACATAGTATGGGAAGTCCTAGCCATGGCAATCAGAGAAGAAAAAGAAATAAAAGGAATACAAATTGGAAAAGAAGAAGTAAAACTGTCACTGTTTGCAGATGACATGATACTATACATAGAGAATGGTAAAGCTTTTACCAGAAACTACTAGAGCTAATCAATGAATCTGGTAAAGTTTCAGGGTGCACAATTAATGCACAGAAATTTCTTGCATTCCTTTACACTAACAATGAAAGATCAGAAAGAGAAATCAAGGAAACACTCCCATTCACCATTGCAACAAAAAGAATAAAATACCTAGGAATAAACCTCCCTTAGGAGGTAGAAGACCTGTGCTCAGAAAAGTATAAGACACTGATGAAAGAGATAAAAGATGACACAAACAGATGCAGAGATATACCATGTTCTTGGATTGGAAGAATCAATATTGTGAAAATGACTATACTACCCAAAGAAATATACAGATTCAATGCAAGCCCTATCAAATTACCAATGGCATTATTTACAGAACTAGAACTAAAAATTTCACAATTTGTATGGAAACACAAAAGACCCTGAATAGCCAAAGCAATCTTGAGAAAGAAAAATGGAGCTGGAGGAATGAGGCTCCTGGACTTTAGACTATACTACAAAGCTACAGTAATCAAGACAGTATGGTACTGGCACAAAAACAGAAATATAGATCAATGGAACAGGATAGAAAGCCCAGAGATAAACCCACACACACATGGTCACCTTATTTTTGATAAAGGAGGCAAGAATATACAGTGAAGGAAAGACAGCCTCGTCAATAAGTGGTGCTGGAAAAACTGGACAGCTATATGTAAAAAATGAAATTAGAACTGTTCCTAACACCATACACAAAAATAAACTCAAAATGGTTTAGAGACCTAAATGTAAGACGGGACACTATAAAACTCTTAGAGGAAAACATAGGAAGAACTCTCTTTGACATAAATCACAGCAAGATCTTTTTTGACCCACCTCCTAGAGTAATGGAAATAAAAACAAAAATAAACAAATGGGGCTTAATGAACCTTAAAAGCTTTTGTACAGCAAAGGAGACTATACACAAGATGAAAAGACAACCCTCAGTATGGGAGAAAATATTTGCAAATAAAACAGCAGACAGTGGATTAATCTCCAAAATATATAAACAGTTCATGCAGCTCAATATTTAAAAAAAACAAACAATTCAATTAAAAAATGGGTGGAAGACCTAAATAGACATTTCTCTAAAGAAGACATACAGATGGCCATGAGGCACACGAAAAGCTGCTCAACACCACTAATTCTTAGAGAAATGCAAATCAAATCTACAATGAGTTATCACCTCAAACCAGTTAGAATGGGCATCATCAGAAAATCTACAAACAACAAATGCTGGAGAGAGTGTGGAGAAAAGGGAACTCTCCTACACTGTTGGTGGAATGTAAATTGATAGAGCCACTTTGGAAAACAGTATGGAGGTTCCTTAAAAAACTAAAAATAGAATTACCAAATGACCCAGCAATCCCACTAGTGGACATATACCCCGAGAAAACCATAATTCAAAAAGAGTTATGTTCCACAGTGTTCATAGCAGCACTATTTACAATAGCCAGGACATGGAAGCAACCTAAGTGTCCATCGACAGATGAATGGATAAAGAAGTGATACATACATACAATGGAATATTACTCAGCCATAGAAAGGAATGAAATTGAGTCATTTGTAGAGACATGGATGGACCTAGGGACTGTCATACAGAGTGAAGTAAATCAGAAAGGGAAAAATGAATATTGTATATTAATGCATATATGTGGAATCTAGAAAAATGGTACAGATGAACCAGTTTGCAAGGCAGAAATAGAGATACAGATGTAGAGAACAAATGTAAGGACACCAAGGCGGGAAAGTGAGGTGGGGGGTGGTAGTTGTGGGATGAATTGGGAGATTGGGATTGACATATATACACTAATATGTATAAAATAGATAACTAATAAGAACCTGTTGTATAAAAAATTAAATTAAAAAAAAAAAAAAAAACCAGACGGGGTAACTTCCAGAGAGTTTAACTCTGTAGACTTCTCCATAAGCAAACCTATTTATCATTTATATGTCCCATCCTTACCCTCCTAAAGGCAGTGTGTTGGATAAAATTCTGCCTACTGCTGAACTCATCCTGAGAGTGGTAACAGATCACAATGGGGTAGAAACTATGTGAGTAGGTTATTGACAAACCTGGTCCTGTAGCTTCTTCCTCTGTGAGATTTCAGGTAAGAAATTAATAATCATGCCTAAATGTCTTGAAACTTCATCTCACCATTGAGGACATGGGCTCTTATTATTATTTTTTTTTATGTAGTGGTCTGTAATTTTTCCATTAAAAAGTCTATGTACTAAAACCTGAGGGAGTTTTCCTATAAAACATATGTATATTATGTTTGCTCCTAAACATCTTGCTCTTTCTCAAAGGCATCCCATAAATTTATGGGCACAGCTTTTCAATTGCTCTGTCTTTAATCTGTTTCTGGGTTTGTAATATATCCATTTCACTGAGTTGCAGGTACTCTGAAAAGTTAACAGTTTTCTAGGTGAAAGGAGCAGTGGATATTTTCAGATTTGCACAATGTCTATTGTCTCTATCTAGAGCTTGAATTTGTCTTTTTTTTTTCCCCCCCCCAAGGCAGGTTTCTTTAAAAAAAATACACATTTGTGAAAAACGAGGCAGATATCTAAGTAGTGATGTATTTCTTATAAAACTTCACTGTTTCCATTTGTTGATAGTTAAAATTTTTCTTACGGATATATTTCCAGGATATGAATGGGCTGGTAATATGTATATTTTCTGATAAGATTTGTACAACTTAGTTTCCTCCTTACTCTTTCTTACTTGTCATGGTTGTCATCTTGAGAAGCATCAGTGGCTTCACTAATGGTGGAGTATGCAAATATTGAGACCAAATATGTAGCTGTTGCTATTAATATGCTCATTGTTTCTCCAGAAATTCTTACTTTAAAAATTTTCCTGCACAGTTATTAATAGTCTATTCAGTCTGAGCCGAGCAAGTAGCTTTGCCCTAATTTCCTCTTCCCACATGAAGTGGGACCAGTTATCATTCTCATTTTCTCAGCTTATGTCTCTACACCTCTTACTTCTTTCATTGCGGCTTACCTTTTGGGACCTTTAGTCTCTTTGCCTTACCTTCTCTTTTGACCTATTCCTTTGTCCACATTATTATCCATTCCCTCTTTGCAGAATCCTGTTCTGCCTTTGTTTTTGATGTTTGCCTTATCCTCTATTGCACACAGGTCCCATAACACATTCCTGACCTCCTTTAGACAGAACTGTATTTATATATATAGACAACAGGAAAGAAAACCATTGATGATGTGTTTGAGCAGTTTACCTCATACTGGGGTACTATTGACATAAAAACAGTTTGGCAAATTCTATTAAAGGCCCAGATCTTCAGCCTTCCCTGTTCTAATATTTCTTGTCATGTGACTTGGTGATTTGAGCATTGGCTTTAAGCCTTAGTGTTTGCTTGTCATGCTGTTATCACAGAGAGAAGGATATGCCCAAAATAGCTTACTAGTCGCAGGAAGAAAATGAGAGACAAATGGAGCAGAGCTGCCACAGCTAAGGTACACCAGCCAAGCCCAACCTAGGCCAAACACCAGCCCACCTCCAGATACACAACTGAACCAAACTGAGATCAGATGATCCCATTCTAGATCAGCTGATCCCCAGCCAATTCATAGATGAATGAGCTTTAAGAATATATTATTGCTGTTTTAAGTTACAGAGTTTTGGGTTGGTCTGTTATGCAGCAGCAAACAAATGATATTGACAGCATATGAAAAATTCAATGCATGATGGGACATATGTCCTCAAAAAGAAATAGTTTTGTTTAACTGGGGCTTTGTTATGAGAGACTGTGGTGATAAGAGCTGAGGCTGTAAAGGTATGTCATCATCAGCTCATATGCATTTATGGACATTATCATCAAAACAAATTTTCATCTAATTCCAAAGTGGATTAGGCAAAAGAAAAATCGAAGAGACAGGATTCCCTACTTAGCTCATCCTTCTCTCCAATAATTTCTCCCTTATTTAATTTCTGTAAGAATTTATTTTTTGTCCAAATTTGACAAATAATGTATGCCAGCATTCTTCTTCCATCCATGGCAGATCATTAGTCAATCAGACACTCTTCTTGCCTGAGTCAGGAAACCTTTTCAACAGAAAGCTCTTAGTTCTCTCTCCTTGAAATCACCTTCCCTTCCATCTCAGAGTTGCAACTCAATCCATCTATGACCAGCTCACATGTTAGCTCCTCATGGAGCCTTCCATGATTTCTTCCACCAGATATACTATTTTCTTTAATCAGCTGTAATGCTTTATTTAACAATTCTTGAACTGTCACATAACATTTATTTACCGTTCTTATTTCCCGTACTAAACCTAAGAATGATGAAGCTAGAGATCCATCTTATGTTTTTGAAACCCCTGCAGCATCTAGATTAGTGCTTTGAATATATTGTATAACTTGTAAATGTTTGTTGGAAGCATGATTTACAATCCTAAAGTGTTACAACTATTTCTTAACTCTTGCTTTTGTCAAGAAGAGTTTAAGATATTTTCTGATAGGCAGAATCCTACATTTGCACACCAATGTTTAGATACTTTCTAAATGGTGACTAATTAATTTCTCTTCTAAAATGTACCTGACAAGAATGTACAAGGAGGAAAGAAAAGCGTGGGAAAATTCCCTATTTGCAGCATGTAAAAGCAGATGTGATTTTTTGCAGGTGGATAGTTTTCTTCCATTTTTGGTCCAAGAAAATGAAAGAAATGATTTCCCCTCCAGATTTTGGGATCCATCCTCTTTTTATTTAGGGCCCTAAAGATGCATTAGCCTAGAATCCTGAATGTGAGTCTTCTGTGAATTTGATCATTCTTATTTGTTCAGCTCAGAATGAAGAAACAAGTAACCTTTCCTCTTTCACACTAACTCAGACTATTTGGATAAGTCAGAAAAAGAGGAGAAAAAATAAGCCTCATAATTCTAATACACAGCATACTTTATATAATAAATTAGGTAGAAATCCTGAGTTGCTGGGTAATAACTTTATTATTTGACTATATCATATATGCAAAAAATAAAGATTAATTTTACATTAAAGAAGCAAAGTAAAAAGGAAGAGGGAGGGAGGGAAGGAAGACAGGAAGTGAAATAAGGAGAGAGAGAAGGAAGGAAAAGTTTTCTGTTGATAAGTGTTTTATATATTGTAATGAACCCTGGCTTGAGACCTTAAAAGATTTGTATTTGATTTTGAGATTCTTGCATAGAATTTGAAAAATTCATTAGGCATCTGTGTTGCTTATAATCAAGGCTGCCCTAAGAGTAACTGAGGGTTCTAGTGAGAAATGTGATAAATAGTATTCTCCTTTCTAAGTACCATATGTCTTCACTGACCATATATACCCATGAGATACAACATTCTCCTGTGACTTTTCAGGAATGTAATTTGAATAAATTCGTATCATAATACATGGGTGTTAACAAGGGATCTTTATAAGTCAGAAATATTGAAAGTCACATTAACTATTTCATTGTTGTTAATAATATTTAAATCTGTTAAGAAAGGAATGAAATTTCCCTAGGGATATCTCATAAACTCACAATGTATTAAAGTATATACCTTATTGGATATCTAAGTTTATCTTGGTGTCAATATTTTGGGGGGGCAGGGATTACCTCATTATTAAGTAAACTGTTGAAACATTGACCCAAACTTTTGTTTATTATTTTTTCATCATATAATTCTTTAAGATGTCTCACAGAAAGGATAGATTTGGAACTTGTCTTTGATTGGAAAATTCATTTTGAACTTCTCTCTTACCTAATTTTCAACCTGACATCTTAGTTGAATTGGGCATTTTTAATTTTACATGCTGAAAATGTTACATAAAGAATACATTATCCTTTATATACACTGAAGACTCTAATACTCTAGACTATTTCAATGTGTAGGAAAATAGCTGGTAGATTATAAAAGGAAGACAGAAATGTTTGAATAGGTACTGAAGCAATTAAAGAATTCACATAGGAAATTGAAAAACTAGTTTTCAAAATGTTCACCAGAGATTTCTATTGTGTAAATCGTGGGACAGCTATTACCAACTGAACTATTTCTAATAAGATCTCTGAGTCCAAAGAAATCCTCTTTTTCCCCAAAATATAGCTGTAATGCTTTTTGTTCATTTTGGGATAATATTAGTCAAATCTGTGCCTATCTTCCTAAAATAAGAGCTCCAGCTATGAAGAAAGGATTTGTTGTGTTGTGTACATTAATAAGAATGCCTCTAGCCCTGAAAAAAAATGAGACCAGAATTTTTTATAGTGAGTTGATATACTTCAAAATATTTGAACAATACCAGTACAGCATCCCTGAGGCCAGCAGGCAAACACATTGCTTGCCTAAGGCTGCTAAAACATGTGGGGTTGGAGGGGGTGAACTTTCAACAACAAATATGAACCCTCTTCAACACATCTGCCAAAAAGAAGGCTGTCTTTATCAGAACAGAACCAAAGGAAGAAAGAAAGAGGGCTACCACTGACCTAAATATAGCTGTGTCTTCACTCCCCTTCTCACTGCCTTCATCAGCAGCTTCCTTTTATCCTGATTTGGATTTCTTGTCTGTTGGTTCTCTCCAGGTTTATTTCTTCCATATTATTTCTGTTTATTTTCTAAATTATTTCTAAATTCTTATTTTGATTATCACCACAGTTCTTTCTATTTTCTACTCATTCTCAATTTCTGATTTTTTTCTAGCATGATTGTTTTTATGTTCCTTTTTTAGTGGCCTCACTTTTTGGTTTGCAACTTTTTTCTCTCACTGCACCACCATTTTTTTCTAGTAAAACAAATGAACTATCTGCACATGGTAAATTGTGGCTCTGAAGAGAGGATTGTTTTAAGGACCTTCCCTAAAGAATGAATGCCTTATTATAGGTTGAGGAATGACTAAAAAAGGAGAGGCTAGCACAATAGCTTAGGGCAAGACAGAGGATCAGTCTCCTTTATGGTCTGGAGAAGAGGAGCAGGAGAGGGGAAATAGAGTAAACATTTTAAACATGGTGTAAGTTGAGTGCAAAATAAAACTAAAAAAATTAAAAGAATAGAATTAAAATGTTAAATAGGTTAAAACTCTACAAAGTCAAAAAAGATTTAAATTATAAAATAGTCATGAGAAAAACTAAGTAACAGGCTTTACTTGAATAATGGCATTGCAACAATGGATTAAATTCTTAGATAAGTATTGTTTGGCTCCAATTTTTGAAAATACATACACACATATAAACCTATCTATCTATCTACATGTATATGTTATTTATATGTATATCTAAATGCACAAACTAGTAGGGTGGGGAGCGGCAAATACAACAAGGGAAAGGGATAGGTGGTGAGAAATTAAAACAATATGGGATCTCCTCCCCACCCCCACCCCACCCTGTCTACTGAGAATCAACTAATTTTGAAACTGTTGAGAGGACATATGAGACATGTGCTATAATCAGGCTCTTAGTGTTGCTTTCAGAGGGACCTGAATATAATATGATAGTTTCCAAGCTTATCTACCTCTCCTGGAAGGGTGTTTGGTGGCTTTTTTAGAGTGTTTGGCTCCTTTAAGCTTCTTACCTTTCCTTACATTATAAGGGTCAAATAAAACCTTAATAAAATCATGGTTCCAAGAAGAGTGGTATTTTTAAAACCAACATTGGCTACACCCTGTTGGAAGACTCTCTTATTTTGTCAGGATATATATGATGTAGTGATTAAAAATAAGTCTCTTCAGGCTCTTCCACTTAAAAAACCATGTGATTCTTGGCAATTTAATAAAACTCTTGTAGTTTCAATATTCTTGCCTGTAATTGTAATTCTGGCCTGGCGATGATAATTAACACCTACTTTGAGAATTATCGTGAGGATTGAACAAGGTAATGCCTCCAAAAAGCTTAATAGAGTGCCTGGTACATGATAAACACTGTCAAGAGACATTGTACTGGACACTTGCTGAAAATGTCAAGGAAGACTTTAAGACTATTGCAACAGGGGAGAGAGATTGAACTCAACACACTGAAACAAAAAGTAGGAGGGTTTTTTAATGCTGTTTAGCTAATGGAAAAGTATTTGGAGGTTTTTAGAAGGGGAGGTTGGTCAGTGTGTTTAGGTCATCTGTGTCTGCTAATTGTCACTTAGGGAAATTAGGCTCCTACCCTCCCTCAGAGATTGGGATATAGGGGGCCTAATTTTCTTGATGGTTACATTCTGAAGGCATGCCTCCCAGGTTTTTGAGAAAGACATTTCTGGGTTGTAAAACTGGCAAGGGGCTCGGAGAAGGTTTACATCTCAAAAGGAAAGAGAAACAATTTGCAGTGAAGTTTTCTAAAGTAAATGCTCTAAGAAAAGTGAGGTCAGGGACCTAGAGTCAGGAGGAAGCCCACCTAAGTTCTGTCTAGTCAAGCTGAGGAGAAATGTAGGACATCTTGGTCAGTACTTGGTGAACATTACACTTTACCATTTTTATCTCTCAAACCAGGCTCTCTTTTTATATCTCTTAAGGAGGAGAGGAACCCTATTTTCTTCCAGGATAAAAATCTAGCTCTGCCTTAAAAAGTACCCAAGGCACATAAAGATAACTGAGCTCCTATAATCCTCTTCTCCTTCCCAAATGGATTCTCTTTGGGGTTGCTTAGAGCTTCTCATGGGTGACTTTAGGGTATTCATCTGTTTAATAAATTGATTTTTCAGGCAGTGTTCTAGGCACTGAGAAACTGGAGTTTTTAGGGGATCAGGCTATTATCAATGACTTCAAGTTCACACTTTTTCTCTTTACCTTTCATTACATTTGTCCCACTAAGAGAACGTTCTTCCTTGAACATTATTAAGGAACCTGACAAATTATACTTCTATTCATAATTGCAACTACATGGAAATTCTTGGCTGTCAGGGAGGATCATCCCAAACAATTTCTATGTGTTAAATATAACTCTTTTTCTTTGAACCCTTCACTCCAGACTTACCCAGGAATTCTGAATCAGATAAATGAAGAAGCTATAGGGAGAAAGATTAATCACTAGAAAGGGAAAAAAATGGAAACATATTTTGACACATGTTGAATATAATTTCATTTATTAAAAAATCATTTCTTAATATTGAAAAACTGGAGAAGAGAAATCCAACTGGATGCAAGTGTTGACATAAATTAGAATGTGTGTGTAAGAAGGAAAGCAGGGTATCAGCTGGGTAGAAACAGTGTGATTATGTCATAATAGCTTCATATTTTCAAAAACTTTTTTCACATTTTTTTCCCTGTTTTGCTTTTATGTCTCGATGAAATATTTCCAATTTTCGCTAGTTGCAAAATCAACAGAAGCATGGCACATGTGATGGATTTTCTGTTTGCCCTATCCCCACTCCTTCCAGATCCATCTTTGTGCCCTTCTCTGCCCTGGTCTGTGTTCAGGATGGGGGATCTCTATGGGCAGTATCCCTTGAACATCTTTGCCTTCTTTCCACCAGTTGGGTTTGACCAGTGAGAGACATTGGAAGGAGTTTGGAAGGAATGAGAGGAGAGAGTCTGGGATATTTATCCCTTTATTTCCTCCATGCCTTGCCATGATTCTGACACTTACCCACGTCTGAGCATAATTCCTCTTCTAACATCCTCAGTCTTGGCTGGGCTCCAGGAATATTGTTCCATCTTCTTAATCCTTCAGGACAAGTTCTATTAAAGATTTCTTGTTTGTTCTCTTAGTCCTGCCCACACTTCTGTCAATACTCCCTTCATATTCTATTCAGTTAAACACTTTTGAGTGTGCCCTCTATTTACTTCCAGGACTCTGACACTACAACTTATTTTAAATTTACCACTCTGACATTCAGTACTTTTACAGTTTACATGATTTTATACTTTCCATGGTTTCAGTACTTATAGAAGTGTTTCTAGTCTGTCTGTCTATCTATCTATCATCTATCTATCTATCTATATATCAAGTCTTTGAGTCCTTAGACATCTATTTTATTTTTATTAATTTTGAGATAATTATAGACTTACAGCAGTTGGGAAACTAGTAAAAAGAATTCCATATACCCTTCACTCAACTTCTCCTCATGTTAAGATCATAATAACCTTTGAATAAGTATTAATACTAGAAAATTGCTTTTGGTATAATACTATTAACTAACCTGCAGAATTTATTCAGATTTTTACCATTTTTTTCCAGGATCTAACCTAAGATCCCAAGGTGCTTTTCATCATCATGTCCTCATGTGTCCTTAGTTTCCTTCAGTTTGTGGCAGTTTTCTCATTGTTCCTTTTATTTCATGACCTTCATGTTTTTGAAGAGTATTGTCCACTCATTTTGTGAAATGTCCCTTTATTCAAGTTTGTCGGATGTTTTCTCTTGGTTAAGTTGGGTCATGAATTACTTGGAAGGATATCACAGAGGTGATGAGCCATTTTCACACATCCATTCAGGAGGTACATAATATTGATATATATTACTGGTGGTGTTGACTTTTATCCTTTGGTTAAGGTGGTGTCTCACAGGATTCTCCAGTCTAAAGTTACTATTTGAGGAGATATATTTAAAACTATGCAATATCCTGTTTATGCTTAAACTTTTACCCTCTAATTTTAGCATTCATCAATAGATCTATATGTACTCACATATATTCATATATATTCATATTTAATGAACACATAGTGATAACTCCATTTCCAATTAAGCTCGACAAGTTTCATTCTGCATTTCATCTTTTCTTTATTTGTAACTTATCTCTCCAACAGTGGGAGATCTAGCTCTCATTAGCTACAGTATATTTACTTATTTGTTCAAACATCGTGTACAAATAATTTAAGAATTGCTAAAATGTACTCCTAGGAGGAGCAAATTTACCAAATAGAGTATAGTGTTTATGTGTAGTTATTTTTGTATTAACCTTACAGTATGCAGTTAATGTAGTTTCCCAGTCATTTAGATCCACTCCTTTCTTCTCCACTCTCTTTAGGGTGGTTATATGATTCCTCTGTAATATAGTTAGATTCAATTGTCACAGTCTGAATTCTATCTTTCCACCTTTGTCCTATTTATTTTAAATTTGTATACAATAAAGTTCACCCTGTGGTGTTTGGTTTTATGTGTATTGACAAATGCAGAGTTGTGTGTCCACTGCAACAGTTCCATTTAGAACCATTCCACACACCCCAAATTTCCTTGTTTTCCCATTTATAGCCAACCCTCCCTTTACCCCTAAACCCTGGCAGTCATTGATCTATTTCCTTCTCTATAGCTGTACCTTTCCTGGAGTGTCACATAAATGTAATCACACAATATGTAGCCTTTGAGGTTTGACTTCAACAAACTTAGCAAAATGCATTTAAGATTAATCCATGTTATTATGTAAATTAATATCTCATTTTTATTGCTGAGTTGCATTCATCATATGGAAATATCACAGGCTTTTGAAAAATTCATTCAACAATAGGAGAACATCTGTGTTTAAAATTTTGGCAATTTTGAATAGTGTTACAAATATTCAAGTACAAGTTTTTGTGTGAACATAAGTTTTAATTATTGGGTAAGTACGTGGAAATAGTGGGATGGCTGGGTGATATGACGGCTGTATGCATAACTTTATAGGATACTACCAAACTGTTTTCCAAAATGGTATTACCATTTTGCCTTCACATTAGCAAATGTTGATAGTTCCAGTTACCATGCATCTTTAAATGATATTGCCATTTTTTAAACATTATTTTAGCTATTCTAACAGTTGTGTAGTGGTGACTCCTTGTGGTTTTGTCTATTTCTCCTTGCATTTCTATCAGATCTTACCTCATGTATTTTGATGTTCTGTTAGGTACATACATGTTAAAGATTATTGTGTCCTCTTGAAGAATTGACCACTGTATCTTTATTCCTTGTTTTGAAGCCTTTTTTTTCTAAAATTAATCTACTTTTGATTAATCAACTTTTGCTACTTTTGATCAGTGTTAACATAGTACAGCTTTCTGCATCCCTTTGCTTTTACCCCATTTGTGTCTTTATACTTAAAGGTCTTGTAGACAATATATAGATGGCTCTTATTTTTTTTAATCACTCTATCTTTTAATTGGTGTTTGTAAACTATTCACATTTAAAGTGATTATTTATATAATTGAATAAATAGCTACCGTATTTGTAACATTTCATTGTGCTTGTTTTTGTGTGTGTGTGTGTTTTAACTTATTTTTCTTCTCTTTTTCTGCCTTCTCTGTTTTTACTTGAGCATTTTATGAGTCCATTTTTCTCACTTCTTCAATCAATTATGCATCTTTTATGTTTTTTAGTGTTGGCTTGAGTTTGAAATATATATTTACAACCAAGTCTAATTTAATAGCATTATGCTGCTTCACAGGTAGTATAGGTGCCTTGTAACAGAGTATTCCCAATTCCTTCCTCCCATCCCTTATAACATTATTGTCATTCATTTCACTTATCCATATGCTATGATCACTCAATACATTATTACTAGTACTACTTTTAACCAGTTATCTCTTAAGCCAATTAAGAATAAGAAAAATAAAAATTTCCTTTTGCCTCTATTCTTTCTCTGCCACTCTTCCTCTGTCTATATGGGTCTGAGTTGCTGACTTATTTTCCTTCTCCCTGAATAACTTATTTAACATTTTATTCAGGGCAGGCCTTCAGTTTTTCTCTTTCACTTTTAAAGAGTGGTTTCACTGGATGCAGAATTATAGGTGGGTGGTTTTTTCTTTTAACACCTTAAGTATTTCACTACTGTCCTCTTGCTTGTATGGTTTTGGACAAGAAGGCTAATGAAATCCTTATGCTTGTTCCTCTATAGATAAGGTGTTAATTTTTCCTCTAACTTCTTTTCTTTTCTAACTTCTTTAAGATTTTTCTCTTTTTCTTAGTTACTTTGCATTTTGAATATGATATGCTTAGGTATAGACTTTTGGTAGTTATCCTGCTTGATGCTCTTTAGGTTCCTAGATTCATGGTTTGGTGTCTGTAATTTATTCTGAAAAAATTCTCAGCCATTATTACTTCAAGTATTTCTTCTGCTCTGTTTCCACCTTCTCTTCCCTTTGGTATACCAGCCAGACATTATGTCACATCTTTTAAAAGCATCCAACAGTTCTTGGACATTCTGATCTTTCTTTCTTCTTTTTTAAAAGTTCTTTTTGTATTTCAGTTTGTGAAGTTTCTATTGATATATCTTCAAGCTCACTAATTCTCTTCTATACCACGTCCATTCTATCGATGAGTCCATAGAAGGTATTCTTCAGTTCTGTTATAGTATTTTAAATTTGTAACATTTCTTTTTAAATGTTTCTTAGAATTCCCTTCTTTCTATTTACATTACTCATCTGTTCCTGCCTGTTGTTTACATTTTCAGTTAAAGCCCTTAACATATTAAACAGTTATTTTAAATTCCTTGTCTGGTAATTCCAAAATCTATATAACATTTGAGTGTGGTTGATGCTTATTTTATCTATTCAGACTTTGTTTTTTTCTTGCCTTTTATCATGGCTTATATTTTTTTCTTGTTGAGCCTGGACCTGATGTATTTGACAGCTGGAATTGAAGTGAATAGTCCTTCAGGGTGAGATTTTAAGTTAATCTAGCTAGGAGTTGGGCTGTGTTTAATGTTTGCTATAGCCTTAGATACTACTCTCCAGATCCCTTTAGTGTCTTTGCTTTTGTCTCCCTTCTTGACTGTGCCGTACATACTCCTCAGAGAGAGTTGGCATCTTGTAGCTATTTCAGCTGCAATACACTTTTATTATACTGGTGCTCTATTGGTGTGGTGGTAGAATGTAAGGGAAGGTAGTTATCTATAATCTTATGGTTAATTCTTCATATTTTAATGAGCCGGTGTTCCTGGGTTATGAATTCACAAGTGTTCCTTACCCTCCACCCCTTAGGTGAGGTAGCAAGGCTAGAGGGGCCGGAGTTAGGTAAACACCCTCTCCACTTGTGGAATGAGGCTCTGATAAAGTGTTTCCCCTGCAGTGTAGGTCTTCGTTATGGAAAATACTTTGCATATATTTCTGACTGGTTCTTCTTCCCCTTCCCCTGATGGAGACACATGGAGATTTTTCATGGTTCCTCACCATAAAATCTAATGGAGTTTCTGAAGATAAAACCCGTGAAAGTGTGGGCAGCCCCTTAAGACTGTGGCATCCACAGTGGGTTGGTTTCTCAGTATATGCTCATCTACATGTAGCCTCAGCAGTTCATCAAAATTGCCTTCTAAGTGTTCCTGCCACTTTATGGCTCCAGTGGCTTCTTTATCAGGTAAGCTGATGTCAGCTGCAGTTCTGTGTTTGCCTGTCTCTCCAGATTTCAGTATGGCAGTTTTCCCTGTGACCTCAATTCTCTAATGAGTCCAAAAGACAGCCTTGATTTGCAGTTTGTTCAGCTTTTTCTTATTGTAAGGATAGGAGTGATGGCTTCTGAGCTCTTTAGATGTTGGAGTTGAAACTGAAATCCCTCATTGTGGTTTTAATTTGCATCTCACTAATGATTAATGATACTGAGAGTATTTTCATATGCTTATTTGCCATCTTATTTGGTGAAGTGTCTGTTCAAATCTTTTGTCCATTTTTTAATTGAGCTGTTTTGAGAGTTCCTTATATACCTTTGTTACACATCCTTTGTCAGAAATAAGATTTGTAAAATCTGTGGCATCAATTGTCATTGTTTCCAAGTGCCTTTTCAAAGAGCAAAATGGTCTTATTTTACTAAAATCCAATTTATATATATATATATATATATATATATATATATATATATATATATATGTATATTTGATGGCTTTGGTATCTATCAAAATCTCTCTGCCTAACCCAATATCATTCAGATTTTCTTCTCTGTTTTCTTGTAGAATATTATGGTTTTAGGTTATACACTTAGATCTATGATCTATGATGAGCTTTTTTTAAAAAAATAGGTATGAATTATAGGTCAGGGTATATATTTTTTAATATGGATGTTCAATTATTCCAGCACCATTTGTTGAAAAGACTAATTTTTTTCCCTTTGAATTGCCTTTGTTACCTTTGTTTAAAATAATTTGACCTGTATTTGTGAGAGTTGATTTAGGGTCCTCTATACTGTTCCTTGATCAGTGTCTGTCTTTTCAAAAATACCACATTGTCTTGATTATTATAACTTTGTAGTGCATAGAATGAGCCCTTCAACTTTGTTCTTCTTTTTCAAAATTGTTTTGCTTCATCAGTGTCCACAAAAAGCCCATCTATTTTTTTCATAGGTATTATGTTAACTCTAGATCATACTGGGAAAATGTACATCATTATTGAATTGTAATATATGCACACCTTATATTTCTCTGTATTTTAAGTCTAGTTTGATTTGTTTCATAAGTGTTTTGAGATTTTTTTGGAATATAGTTCCTGCACATATTCTGTTTTCATTTTTAGTGCTATTCTAAATGTTCCTTCTTTTAAAGAAATTTCAATCTCTAATTGTTCATTGTTAGTATTTAGAATACAGTTGATTTTTGTATGTTGACTTTAGTCAACAAGACATATTTATTAGTTTTAGGAGCTATTGGTAGATAATTTTTGGTTCTCTACATAGATGACAATGCTATCTGAGAAGTGAAACAGCGTTATTTCATCTTTGATAATCTGTATTCCTTTTATTTATTCACTTGTATAGACTCCAGATCTCCCAATATAGGGTACAATACACTATCCCAGTATGCTCTTTTTTTTTTTTTTTTTTTCCACACACACACACTGTATTTTATTTTTACAAGAGATAGACTGACACCAAGCATTGTACATGGATGACCACAACAAAAGCAACAATGATTGCAATTACCAAACATGAAACACACATACTATGTCATAATATTGACATTCAGTCCAGTAATCCTCCACTGTAACAGCTCCTTTACTTTGCAATGAAAATTGATTTGTATATTCTTTGCCTCTGAGTCCTTGTGGGATTTTTTTTTTTTTTAATTCAGACAGAAAGTCACAAAAATTATACTCATCCTCATCAGTTCACTCAGTCCCATGCAATTAATTTTTTTTTTTCATCTTGATCTTTTGTTAGCACTTTTATGAGTTCATCAGTTTTTCATTAGAGTTCTGAAAATGCTTATTCATTCAGTTCAGCAGTACAGTCAGTTACCAGAAACCTGTACTTGTCAGAGTCTTTTCCATGAATTTCTTGAAGATGAAACCCGTTTATAGGAACATATTTGCAAAATCATCAGAGTACACCCAGAACTGTCTGTAAATGACAAAAGACTTAAAAATGACCATGGTTAAAGATTTGATGAAAGTTCATAATAATGCAGTTGACAAGAAAATTAGTTATTTCTGAGATATACATTTTAAAGTAATAACTAGGATTATTACTTATAACATTATACCAGAACATATAAGATTTTTAGAAATTTCATGTAATGTCTGAAACATTTATATTAACATATTTCCATACATATTTCCATACAAATACAAATATAAGATTTTTAGAAATTTCATGTAATGTCTGAAACATTTATATTAACATATTTCCATACATATTTCCATACAAATACAAATATAAATTTTTTAGAAATTTCATGTAATGTCTGAAACATTTATATTAACATATTTCCATACAAATAACCCAATGAAAGTTTAGTATTAGTTGTTTTGTTTGTTTTTTTATACTGCAGGTTCTTATTAGGCATCAGTTTTATACACATCAGTGTATACATGTCAATCCCAATCGCCCAATTCAGCACACCACCATCCCCACCTCACCGCAGTTTTACCCCCTTGGTGTCCATATGTCCATTCTCTACATCTGTATCTCAACTTCTGCCCTGCAAACTGGCTCATCTGTACCATTTTTCTAGGTTCCGCATACATGCATTAATATACGATATTTGTTTTTCTCTTTCTGACTTACTTCACTCTGTATGACAGTCTCTAGATCCATCCACGTCTCAACAAATGACTCAATTTCGTTCCTTTTTATGGCTGAGTAATATTCCATTGTATATATGTACCACAACTTCTTTATCCATTCGTCTGTTGATGGGCATTTAGGTTGCTTCCATGACCTGGCTATTGTAAATAGTGCTGCAATGAACATTCGGGTGCATGTGTTTTTTTGAATTACGCTCTTGTATGCTCTTGTACTAAAAAAAATAGCTGACAAATATTATTTAGATATTCTTTTAGAGAACAGTATAGATCTCATTTACCTTGACCTCTTGCTTTGACAGTATCCTATCATATACAGAGGGTCCTAATTAATAACTTTATACCTATTTGTAACATTTATACAACAGATACAGTACCAAAATAACCTTGTTCTGGAAAAAAAGATGCTTCAGAAATGTAAATTAATGCATCTTATAAAGTGTTTGCTTTGGCTTCTAAGGTCAGTGATAGAAAACTTGGTTAATTTAATGTATTTTACTACAGTAGGCTATAGCATAACTATAGTATATGCCTCTATTCTTAAAAATAAAAGAAGGCAGGATGACAAGGAGTAAAATTAAGAATTACCTTTATATCCATGGAAGCAAAGGCCTAAACTAAACTGGAGTTTAATTGTTGAAAATGATACACAGCTCCTTGACGTTATACCTATAACCCTAAACCATGTAGATATTGTTGGAGTTAACTTTTCCCACTCTTCTTATTTCCATGTGAAAATATATCAGCCAGGACAACACTTCCAATCCCTTCCTTGCTATTCCTCAAAGAGGAAGACTGGGCTGAGTGATTGATGGAAAGGCCATTGGTTCGTGTTTCTCAGTCTGGTGCAGCTAATTGATAAATGATTTTAAGTACTTGGTGTTTAATCTCCTTTTTTCCTTCTCTCTACACCAATTGACTGCAAGGCAGCAATTCTTGGTAATTTTATCTGTTCTTTAGACCAAAATGTTCTCTCATGTGGGAACATCCTCAGTAAAGCTGGATAGATATTAGAAAGTCCATTTGATTTATAAATAAAATATATTATCCAAAGAGTTTGTAGTAATAGATGTTATGTGTTATCCCTGCTGTTGAGACTCCAGTAGTTTTTGTTAGTTCTCAATTACGTGGTAAAGCCTGGGATATTATTCATTCACCCCTAGAACTCCGTCATTTAATGCGTGAGTTAGAAACATTAAGTAATAGAAAAGGAATGGGATTGGGGGACTGAATGTGGAGAAAAGGAAACCTCTGCTGCTCAGAACAGGTGGCATAATTCTTAGGCTTTCATGAATAAGGTCATTTTGACCTTGGTGGATTATAACAGGTGATTTTGGCAGCTGTTTACAGATGGAGACTATTATTTATTTGTTTATTTTGGCTGTGCCGCATGGCTTGCAGGATCTTAGTTCCCCAACCAGGGATCGAAACTGTGCCCCCTGAAGTGGAAGTGCAGAGTCCTAATTGATACACCACCAGGGAATTCCCACAGGTGGAGCCTATTTTTAATAGCCTATGCTTAACAATTGCTGGCTATAGGCTATAGAGACAATAATGTTCATGCTAATGCAGCTTGACATAAAATATACTGGTCAATTTGGCCTGTATGGCACCAAGACTGAGTCAGGGAACACATCTTTGCAGGCATTGACAAGCAGAAGAATATTTACTGCTTTCACTGTTTTTCCAGCCATGTATACATGCCAGGACTTTCAAAGACAAGGCATCTATGTTCTGCCTCTTTACAGAACATTAGTAAGGTTCTTGCTTTAAATAGTCTGTGTCATGCCTAGGAAGGCTGTGTTATATCAGCTGCTCTAACTTCGGTGTCTAATATTTTAGAATAGAAAGAGCTAAGGGAAGGAAACTCCTGAATTTATGTTACTCATTCTCAGGCTCTTAAGAACCAATACTTTCTCTTCCCATTACTATGTGATCTTCTTCAGCTGGACATTCATTTAATTACATAAGTACAAGCGGGACCTTCATTTAATTACATAGGTATTGACTATAAGATACCCTGAGCTTAGTAGGAAAATTTATTGACCCATTAATTATTTGTTGAAGGAGTAAATAAAAGAATGAATAGAAGGTATAGTTAATCCTTGCACTACCCACAAGAGAAGACAAATCACTATAAGAAAGTGACCGAGATATTAAGATATGCAATGAATGACAGAACTTGGTATCTATAAGTAATTGATGAAGCAAAATAAAAAGAAAAAAGGGCAAGAACAAGATAGAGAAAACAAAGAGAAAATGGTTAGATTCATGCTGTATTATGAAGTGTATTTTAATTAACATTCCAGGTTTAAATGTGATGAGAATGTTAAGCAATCAAATAAAGATTCTCCATTTACATTGGTCTCTCAAGTAAAAGGGTCATCCCATATTGCTGAGATATTCACTAATTTATAAAACAAATTAAGTGGAATCGCTTACATTCTGAGTTCTTTTCAACATCAACTCACCAACGAATAGAGAAATGTAATGCTAAAGGAACCCAGGACAAAGATACAAAAGCAACATCACCTCTTGCCCATCCCCAGTCATGTATGGCCATGGCGTTTTCTTCTTCGTTTTACTATCTCAATACAGGCACTGAATAGTTTTTGTAACCTATTTAACTTGCTGTAAACCTTAATCAATAAAACACTCATATTAAATTTAAGAACACTGAGATCCCAATAGATGGGTATGCAAATAAAGTGAACAGACAAATCATGGAAAAGAAAATTCACTTAGATATAAATATACATGAAGATTTTCTCAGCTCTACCTATAATAAAAAGTACATTAGCCACAATGAGACACCAAATTAGCGTATATGAAAAATGCCTCTATTTTTACATTCTATGTTTTATCAATTCTAAGGTGCATGATTTTTACATGTTCCCATCTTTGGAATCCACATGTATCTTACCACTGTGGCATTTTAGATACAATGAAATGTTGTAGGTGAAGTCTTTAGTTCATGTTGCAATACTTAAATGAAATTAGTTACGTTTGTGAGGCTGGTAGTCATCACTATTAAAGATGCCCTATTCTTTGTTTTCCCTATTGAATTGATCAAGATGGACTAGTTGTGCTGCAATAAATAAAAAGCAACACCAAAATCTCAGTGTTTAACAGAAAGGCTTTTTTCTTTTTCACCCTATATGTTAATTGTAGGTCTCTGCTTACTGGCTTTTTAGGGTCTCAGGTTAATGCATACCATCTTGGCATCTTGGCAGGAACTTCCATGATAGCTTCAGCAAGGGAAAAGAATGTGACAAATTGCACATTGGTTGTTAAAGCATTGGCTGTATGTCACATCTGCTCACAAGCCTTGTCCAAAGAAAATCACACAATCGTGTTGGACTGGAATGGAAGCATCATAAAAGTGCATACTTTGTCAGTGAACAGGGGTTTTAAAAATATCAAAAATTAGACATGTTAACTTTGGCACATAAGGATAATCTGTACATACTTTTTTGACTTCAAATGTTTTATGTTGTTAATAATATAGTAGTAAGTAATCACTTTGCACAACCTCTGACAGAAAATGTGAGGTTTAGATTTTCAGCTTCAATGCAGTCAAATGTGACTGCATTAGACGAATGGCTCCAGCTTCTCAGAAAGCAAGATGCCTTATAAGTCATCATTCTTCAGAAACCATTGACAACAGAGGTAGAGGAGAGTCTAAAATGAATGTTGTTATAAGGTCATCATTTTTAGAAACACTTTCTAAGGTAAAATTTATTTTAAAATTATAGAATGATTTCTAGGACTTTCAGATAATACCCTTATAAAGGTTTAAAATTTTTCACCTGGCAAAAGGGTTTCAGATAAGCAGGCCCTCACCAACTCCACCATCGTTTATCAACACACAGAAATCAGTGATATTTTGTTTTGTTTTCTTGAGAGTCCTGGCTTACATTCCTTCAGGGTGATCTGGGAAAAATTAAAATTTGATCTAACATATTCATCTTCCTTGAGATGTATGAGATTTGAATATGACCAACCTGATTATTTATCATTGTTAATTATGCTACTACTAATAATTACAAATTTGTTTTAATCAACCTTTGACTCTTCAATATCCATTCATTCAGTCTGCAGATTACCCATCTTCTTTGCTGTCTTCTTTTTCTGCTCCAGTCCGTTCCTGAGGATTTTTGTGTTCCTAGTAATTGAAGGTTGAGGCAAGGAAATTCATATGACAAATGTTATTATTAAAACTTTGGTATAGAGTTCCAACTAAAGAAAAAAAAAACACAATAAATAGTCATCTTTATACAACTATGCAGCAAAAAGAATTCTAAGACTGACTTAACTATAGTATGCTCCTGTACACATGCATATCCAATTTATTTGCCAGTTAGGAATGCAACCATATTACCAAAGTTTTTCACTGCATATTTGTGGTAAGATTTGTACTTATTCTGGTGTAGATTTGGCTTGTGTTAGTTTATCACTTAAGATATATGAGTATATATCATAGCTAAATACATGCAGAGAATCTTACATGGTGTAGTTTTTATTTAATTTCTAATGGTAGGTTTTATTCAAGTAATGTTTTTAAATAGGAAGAACCACTTTTTTTGGTATTAGGAATTCTTTGATATTATTATCGAGTTACTTGCTGTTTTAATCAATATTGGGTTAAAATATACAATCCTAAATAACACACACACACACACACACACACACACACACACACACACACACACACACTAGGTTGAATATGCAGTTGCCAATATTTAACTGTTTTTGACCTGAAAAGGGGCACTTTCATATGGTTAAAACTGATATGAAAATACTTGTTAAATGAAAATTATTTAAGTGTTTTGACAGAGCTCGAGATCTGCTCTTAAGAAAGCCAACCACTTCTGAAAAAGGGAATGAGTTAATTAAAACCTTTAAAATCTAAATTCTCTTGGAAAAAATACTTCCAATAATTTATTGAAATACAACAACTGTAGAATGTACCTTAGAAAAAAAATGGAGGTGATTGTGAGGAGAAATTTTTAAAAAGCAATGTTAGAAAAATGTACAGTTGATTTTGAAACTCTTGGGAGTATTCATTCTTTTGGGATTGCTTTTAACACCCTGCTCCATGGCAACAACTGCTTATTAGTTCCCTGCATCCCAGTTTGACACTGAATTGAAGGCAACATCTTATTACTCATAATTTTGCAAAACTTCCCTATGAAGTTTTTTTCCAAGAAGCATCATTAAAGATTCAGTACACAAATAAGTCATCTCATTTGTCGTTAAGTGTGGTGTGTGCATCTGCAATTCTGAATAAACTATAGTATGATAGTACTTCAAAAAGCAAATGTGAAAGACATAGGACCAGTTGGCCAATCTAAAAAATTCAACCTTGGTTTAAGGAGATAAGAAAAAACAAATACCTTTCCTTCCTTCAGGTAATTCATCTTCAGATGGTGGCAGTATGTACAGAGTATTTGCAAATAGGAAGAGGCATTAAAGCATCCATCAATAAATCCTCTTCTTTTTTCTTTTCAAAAGCAGTTTCTTATCCTTTATCTGGCCTTTTTAGTAAGTTGATTATGATAATTCCTATGTGTTCTTCTGGAGTGCAGTGATGAGCCTATGAATGCTTGCTCATAAAATTGTGAGAAAAATAGGGAATTAGAAAGTAAATATGAAATAGGAAAAAAGCCCACACGGAAATGAGGATAAGGAGGAGAGGCTAAACATATACCAAACAAAAAAAAACAAACAAAAGAAATAAATCCTTTCTCAGCTTGTGGTGTTAAAAACCATCCTTATAATTTGAAAATCAGTACAGTATATGCTGATGAAAAAGCTTTGGTTTGTGCAAAATGACTGCTGTGATTGTCAAAGAGAATTTTGCTTAGCACATCAAATGGAACACTTTGGAGCTCTTGTGTGAATAATATAGCCCAGCATGTCCCAGAGTCAGCCATAATAGATAGGCTGACTATGCTTAGGCTATGGCAGAAGCAGTGAGTTAGTAGGAAAAAGGAAATGTATCAAAAATGAAACTTATTTCAGAAACTAAGAGCTTGGTGATAAGAATTATAATGAAGAAAGAGAGAAAACAAAAATTTTACTGGATATTATTTGGGTTTTCCCAAATTTGCAGGTCCATCCTGTGAACTTCACCAGAAGCTAGAATTCAGTAAATATTTCTTGTGGTCATAGTATACAGTAGGTATAGGATTAGTTGCTAATTTCTACTGTTAAGGACCACGCAATCTAAAGAGGAGACAGAGAAGTAAACAAATCATTACAATACACTGTAATAAGCACAATGGTATAAATACAAACACTAGACAGTACAAAATGGGACAAAATCAGAACGGTTGGGAGGGTGAGTCAGTGTTGGCTCTTGGAGTCATCACATTGGAACTGAATCTTGAAATGTTACTGGAAGTAGCCAGGTGGCAAAGGTGATGGAAAAAGGCCAAAGGAAGACTATGTTCAAAGCTATGAAGTGAAAAAGCATGGATTGTTGGGTGAACTACACGTAGCCTCTATAACTGTACTGAAGGTATGAATGAAGGAATAGAAGGGAAACTCTTCTAGCTACCAACTGCCACGCAGTCACCCCATGAAGTTAGAAAGTCAGTCCAGAGCCTTGTCTGTTCTCCTTCTCTAAAGATGCCTGAATAGCCTCATTTCATTTTAAACCCTACTGAGCTCTAGGTACCTGCCAGAAAGGAGGCACACCCACCCCACATAGCATTCAGCACACTGGCAAGTAGACTTTTATAATCCCTTTATTCCTTCATCCAAAGGATCTTTCTGCCTTCCTAGAAGAAGGAACTAGGAAAATCAAATCTATGGTGGTCTCGTTATGATTCACTTTCCTGTTACATATCCAAAAGCTTCACTGGAAATAGATACAGAAGGGAGGGTGGTGAAAGGGTGTGCGGAGCCAACACAATTTGTGGAGTTATTTATTCAGGGTAAGAAGTATTTAGAAATGAAGTAAATTCTAAGGATTGACTTCATTTACATCATTATTAGAGTTCTAAAGCTAAATGCAGCTATTAGAAAATTACATTAGATGGGCTATGATTAGACTTAGGTGAACATATGCATATGGGAGTACCTATGAAAAAACTATGTGCAACAATTTTGACTGATGACTGTTATTATGACTAATTTCCAGTTAATTGAAATTTTGTTACTGCTATAAGCAAAGCTGAAAATTGGTATATCTTAAAGACCTGAAACCCAGTCAACTTCAACCCTTAATGAACTGTCAATTCTGCATTCTTTCATAAACAAAAGTTGAAAAAAATGAAACGAGCTCCTATCAGAGATTTATTCCAAAGATCAGGGTTAATGGGTGGGCAATTATATTGCCTGATCTCTAAGGCTGTTTATATATATTTGCAGGAGGAAATAAAGTGAATTATTGTTGCTAATGATGACTTTGGACTATTGTGCTATTTTAGTAATGAAAGGTTATATTTTATTTAGTGTACTATATCTTTATGTCAGGGAGATAAAGTAGGATGCTGTAGAAAACTGAACTCCGTGCATGTGTGCATCCTTGTACTTGAGGACTATCCAGTCAAAAGTAACTCTTTCATCAAAGTTACTATTAATCATTATTTTCTGTTCATAAAGTACTTACTATATCCCTGATAAATATTACAAATACTAACATAGTCAATGCACATAACAACACAAAGGAATAGGCCCCATTATTATGCCTATTTTGCAAATGAAGCAAGTTAGAGCCAAATAGTTTGAGTAACTTGTCCAAGAACATACAGCTGGCTAGAGAATGGTGAGGCTAGGAAAGGAACCCAGCCAGCCTGGCTTGAGTCTGTGTTTTTACTACTCCAGAACATATTATGCAATAAGAGGGATAGATCTTTTACTGCAATAGACTCTAAAATACGTTTCCAGGAAAATATACCAGGAGATACCAGGTTGAGGGTAGTTAGGTAAGCACAGTTTCTTGAGTTTCCCAGGTTTTCTCCAGGGAGAAAAAATACACTGTAATGACAATCTGCCGGTACAGGGTGAGGTTCTCCCAGGTTGGCAAAGCCATGAAGGGCTTACTAAACCTTTAACCCCAAAACACCTCACCTCAAAATCTCAGGGATGTTACTTTATATGATTGCTAAACTTGCCATTTGCAAACTTGAATCCTGGCTCTAATACTTACATTCCAGCTACAATTTTATTTTATAGTCCCAATACCATTTTGCATTATATACTTTTTCCATTGACTCTAAGATGATATTTGTTGTTCCGTATTTTATTTTTTTAATTTAATTTTTATTTTATATTGGGGTATAGTTGATTTACAATGTTGTGTTAGTTTCAGGTGTACAGCAAAGTGGTTCAGTTATACTTATACATATATCCATTCTTTTTCAGGTTCTTTTCCCATATAGGTTATTACAGAGTATTGAATAGAGTTCCCTTGCTATACAGTAGGTCCTTGTTGATTATCCATTTTATATATAGTAGTGTGTCTCTGTTAATCCCAAATTCGTAGTTTATCCCTCCCCTCTATTTCCCCATTGGTAACCATAAATTTTGTTTTCAAAGTCTGTTTCTGTTTTGTAAATAAGTTCATTTGTATCATCTTTTTAGATTCCACATATAAGTGATACCATATATTTGTCTTTCTCTGTCTGACTTACTTCACTTAGTATGATATTAACTAGGTCCATCCATGTTGCAGGAAGTGGTATTATTTCATTCTTTTTTATGGCTGAGTAATATTCCACTGTATATATGTACCATATTGTCTTTATTCTTCTGTCGATGGACATTTAGGTTGCTTCCATGTCTTGGCTATTGTAAATACTGCTGCAATGAACACTGAGGTGCATGTATCTTTTTGAATTATGGTTTCCTCCAGATATATGCCCAGGAGTAGGATTGCTGGATCATATGGTAGTTCTATTTTTAATTATTTAAGGAACTCCATACTGTTCTCCATAGTGGCTGCACCAATTTACATTCCCACCAAAAGTGTAGGAGGGCTCCTTTTTCTCCACACCCTCTGCAGCATTTATTGTTTTTAGATTTTTTGATGATGGCCATTCTGATGGGTGTGAAGTGATACCTCATTGTAGTTTTGGTTTGCATTTCTCTAATAATTAACGATGTTGAGTATCTTTTCGTGTGCTTTTTGGCCATCTGTATGTCTTCTTTGGAGAAATATCTATTTAGGTCTTCTGTCCATTTTTTGATTGGGTTGTTTGTTTTATTTCTATTGAGCTGCATGAGCTGTTTGTATACTTTGGAGATTAATCCTTTGTCCTTTGATTCATTTGCAAATATTTTCTCTCATTCTGAGAGTTGTCTTTTCATCTTGTTTATGGTTTCCTTTGCTGTGCAAAAGCTTTTAATTTTCATTAAGTCTCATTTGTTTATTTTTGCTTTTATTTCCATTACTCTAGGAGGTGGGTCAAAAAGGATCTTACTGTGATTTATGTCATAGAGTATTCTTCCTATGTTTTCCTCTAAGAGTTTTATAGTGTCTGGTCTTACATTTAGGTTTTTGATTTTTTTGTGTGTGTATGGTGTTAAGGAGTGTTCTAATTTCATTCTTTTACATGTAACTGTCCAGTTTTCTCAGCACCATTTATTGAAGAGACTGTCTTTTCTCCATTTTATATCCGTGGCACCTTTCTAATAAATTAGTTGACCATAGATGTGTGAGTTTATCTCTGGATTTTCTATCCTGCTCCATTGATCTATATTTCCGTTTTTGTGTCAGTACTATACTGTCTTGATTACTGTAGCTTTGTAGTATAGTCTGAAGTCAGGGAACCTGATTCCTCCAGATCCGTTTTTCTTTCTCAAGATAGCTTTGGCTATTTGGGGTCTTTTCTGTCTCTGTACAAAGTTTAAGATTTTTTGTTCTAGTTCTGTGAAAAATGTCAGTGGTAATTTGAGAGGGATTGCATTGAATCTATAGATTTCTTTGCATAGTAAAGTCATTTTCACAATGTTGAGTCCTCCAATCCAAGAAAATGGTATATCTCTCCATCTGTTTGTGTCTTTGATTTCTTTCAGCAGTGTCATATAGTTTTCTGAGTACAGGTCTATTACCTCCTTAGGTAGGTTTATTCCTAGGTATTTTATTCTTTTTGTTGCAATGATGAATGGGAATGTTTCCTTAATTTCTCTTTCTGATTTTTCATTGTTAGTGTATAGGAATGCAAGAGATTTCTGTGCATTAATTTTGTATCCTGCAACTTTACCAAATTCATTGATTAGCTCTAGTAGTTTTCTGGTGGCATCTTTAGGATTCTCTATGTATAGTATCATGTCATCTGCAAAGAGTGACAGTTTTACTTCTTCTTTTCCAATTTGGATTCCTTGTATTTCTTTTTCTCCTCTGATTGCCATGGCTAGGACTTCCAAAACTATGTTGAATAATAGTGGTGAAGGTGGACATCCTTGTCTTGTTCCTGATGTTAGAGGAAATGTTTTCAGTTCTTCACCATTGAGAATGATGTTTGCTGTGGGTTTGTCATATATGGCCTTTATTATGTTGAGGTAGGTTCCCTGTATGCCCACTTTCTGGAGAGTTTTATCATAAATGGGTGTTGAATTTTGTCAAAAGCTTTTTCTGTGTCTAATGAGATCATATGGTTTTTATTCTTCAATTTGTTAATATGGTATATCACATTGGTTGATTTGCATATATTGAAGAATCCCTGCATCCCTGGGATAAATCCCACTTGATCATGGTGTTTGATCCTTTTAAAGAGTTGTTGGATTCTGTTGGCTAGTATTTTGTTGAGGGTTTTTGCATCTATGTTCATCAATGATATTGGTCTGTAGTTTTCTTTTTTTGTAGTATCTTTGTCTGGTTTTGGTATCAGGGTGATGGTGGCCTTGTATAATGAGTTTGGAAGTGTTCCTTCCTCTGCAATTTTTTGGAAGAGTTTGAGAAGGAGCAGTGTTTGCTCTTCTCTAAATGTTTGATAGAATTCACCTGTGAAGCCATTTGCTCCTTGACTTTTGTTTTTTGGAAGATTTTTAATCACAGTTTTGATTTCCTTACTTGTTATTGCTATGTTCATATTTTCTATTTCTTCCTGGTTCAGTCTTGAAAAGTTATATCTTTCTAAGAATTCATCCATTTCTTCAAGGTTGTCCATTTTATTGGCATAGAGTTGCTTGTAATAGTCTCTTATGATGCTTTGTATTTCTGTAGTATCCATCGTAACTTCTCCTTTTTCATTTCTAATTTTATTGATTTGAGTCCTCTCCCTCTTGATGAGTCTGGTTAAAGGTTTATCAATATTATGTATCTTCTCAAAGAACCAGCTTTTAGTTTTATTGATCTTTGCTATTGTTTTCTTTATTTCTATTTCATTTAATACTGCTCTGATCTTTATGTTTTCTTTCCTTCTACTAACTTTGGGTTTTGTTTGTTCTTCTTTCTGTAGTTCCTTTAGGTGTAAGGTTAGGTTGTTTATTTGAGAATTTTCTTGTTTCTTGATGTAGGATTGTATTGCTATAAACTTCCCTCTTAGAACCACTTTTCTGTGTCCCATAGGTTTTGGGTCATTGTGTTTTCACTGTCATTTGTCTCTAGATATTTTTTGATTTCTTCTTTAATTTCTTCAGTGATCTCTTGGTTATTTAGTAGCATACTGTTTAGCCTCCATTTGTTTGTGTATTTACAGTTTTTTCCTATAATTGAATTCTAATCTCATAGTGTTGTGGTCGGAAAAATGTTTGATACAATTTCAATTTTCTTAAATTTACCAAGGCTTAATTTGTGACCCATGGTGTGATGTATCCTGAAGAATGTTCCATGTGCACTTGAGAAGAAAGTGTCATCTGCTGTTTTCAGATGGAATGTCCTATAAATATCAATAAAATCTATTTGGCCTATTGTGTCATTTAAAGCTTCTGTTTCCTTATTAATTTTCTGTCTGGATGATCTGTCCATTGGTGTAAGTGGGGTGCTAAAGTCCCCCACTATTATTGTGCTTCTGTCATTTCCCCCTTTTATGGCTGTCAGCATTTGCTTATGTATTGAGGTGCTCCTATGTTGGGTGCATATATATTTATACTTGTTATATCTTCCTCTTGGATTGATCCCTTGATCATTATGTATTATTCTTTCTTGTCTCTTGTAACATTATTTATTTTAAAGTCTATTTTATCTGATATGAGTGTTGCTATTACAGCTTTCTTTTGATTTCCATTTGCATGGAATATCTTTTTCCATCCCTCACTTTCAGTCTGTATGTGTCCCTAGGTCTGAAGTGGGTCTCTTGTAACAGCATATATACAGGTCTAGGTTTTTTTATCCATTCAGCTAATTTGTGTCTTTTGGTTGGAGCATTTAATCCGTTCAACATTTAAGGTAATTATCTATATGTATGTTCCTATGACCATTTTCTTAATTGTTTTGGGTTTGTTTTTGTAGGTCCTTTTCTTATCTTGTGTTTCTTGCCTAGAGAAGTTCCTTTAGCATTTGTTGTAGAGCTGGTTAGGTGGTGCTGAATTCTCTTAGCTTTTGCTTGTCTGTAAAGCTTTTCATTTCTCCACTGAATGTGAATGAGACCTTTGCTGGGTAGAGTTATCTTGGTTGTAGGTTTTTTCCTTTCATCACTTTAAATATATTCTGCCACTCCCTTCTGGCCTGCACAGTTTTCTGCTGAAAAATCTGCTGATAACCTTATGCGGATGCCCTGGTATGTTATTTGTTTCTTTTCTCCTGCTATTTTTAATATTTTTTCTTTGTATTTAATTTTTGATAGTTTGGTTAATGTGTCTCAGTGTGTTTCTCCTTGGGTTTTTTTTGTATGGGACTCTCTGTGCTTCCTGGACTTGACTATTTCCTTTCCCATGTGAGGGAAGTTTTTGACTATAATCTTTTCAGATATTTTCTCAGACCCTTTCTCTTTCTCTTCTTCTTCTGGGACCCCTATAATTCGAATGTTGGTGAGTTTAATATTGTCCCAGAAGTCTCTGTGACTGTCCTCAAGTCTTTTCATTCTTTTTTCTTTATTCTGCTCCACAGCATTTATTTCCACCCGTGTATCTTCCAGCACACTTATCCATTCTTCTGCCTCAATTATTCTGATATTGATCCATCTAGAGTATTTTTAATTTCAGTTATTGTGTTGTTCATCACTGTTTGTTTGCTCTTTAGCTCTTCTAGTTCCTTGTTAAACATTTCTTATATTTTCTCCATGCTATTTCTGAGATTTTGGATCAGCTTTACTATCATTACTCTGAATTCTTGTTCAGGTAGACTGTCTATTTCCTGTTCATTTGTTTGATCTTGTTGGTTTTTACCTTGCTCTTTTGTCTGCTGCATATTTCTTTGTCTTCTCATTCTGTTTAACTTACTATGTTTGGGGTCTCCTTTGCACAGGCTGCAGGGTCGTAGTTCCTCTTACTTCTGGTGTCTGCCCCTAGTGGGTGAGGTTGGTCCAGTGTCTTGTGTAGGTTTTCTGGTGGGGGGAGGCTGGTTTCTGTGTTCTGGTGGGTGGAGCTGGATCTTGTCCCTCTGATGGGCAGGGCCGTGTCCAATGGTGTGTTTTGTGGTGTCTGTGAGCTTAGTATGAATTTAGGCAGACTGTCTGCTAATGGGTGGGGTTATGTTCCTGTCTTGCTAGTTGTTTGGCTTAAGACATCCAGCAGTGGACCTTGCTGGCTGTTGGGTGGAGTCAGGTCTTACTGTTGAGATGGAGACCTCTGGGAGAGCTCTCACCGATTAATATTCCATGGGGCTGGGAGTTCTCTGGTGGTCCAAAATCCTGGACTTGGCTCTCCCACTTCGGAGGCACAGGCCCAACCCCTGGCCAGAGCACCGAGACCCTGCAAGCCACACAGCCTGGAAGAAAAGGGAAGAAATAAATGAGCAAACAAAACCCAGAGGCAAATGGTAAAAGCAAAACTAAACAGACAAAAATACATAAAGAAACACCCACTCACAAAAAGAAAAAAAAGAGAAAACGAAAATGAGGAGAGCAAACAAACCAATAAACAAACCCCAAAATGAAAACAAACACTAAAAACTAAACTAACAAAAACAAAAAATCAAAAACAAATCAAACTCAGAATGCAAAGTAAAAAAGACAAAGGAAGCATAAAACAAATATACAAAAAGGATCCAAAAAAATGTAAAAACAAAAGAAAGATGAAAACTAAAGGAAAAAATACAAAAAAAGTAAAGTAAAAATAGAAAAATATAAATTATTGTTAAAAATAATATGCAAACAAATCAAAACAAAGGAAAAAAACAAGAAAAAACAATATAACAAAAAAGTACAGTAGAAATATGAAAAAAATAAGTTGAAAAATATGTTAAAAATAAAAGCTTAAAAAAGGAAAAGAAAAAGTAAATAAAAATTAAAATTAAAAGAATAATAAAAAGAGCAGCAATAGAACAAAACAGAAAGAAAGAAAAATATTTATAGTAGTAATAATAGTAATATTTTCCTGTGGCTTCAGCTGTCAGTGTCCTTGCCCCCATAGTGAGCCACAGCCAATCCTTGCCTACCCAGAAAATCTTCCAGTACTTCTACGTAGGTCTCTGGACCTGCTGTGGGCACTGCCGGGCCAGCTCAGACTCTGATCTGACCTGACTCCCACGTGTACTTGCCTCCAAAGTCCACAGTTGCCCCCAAAGTCCACAGCCTCGATAGTGGGAACACTCACTGTCTATTCATGTATTTCACACGTGCAGGGTCTACCAAGCCAATTGGATAATCTGATGCTCCTGTGGCTGCACAGAGAGATTTCCCTTTCTCTTCTTTGGTTGCACTGCCCCTGGGGTTCAGCTTTGGTTTTGGTCCTGCCTCTGCCTGTCGGCCACCCTCAGGCATCTGTTCCCCACCCAGGTGAGAGGGGGTAAAAACAGCAGCTGATTAGGGCACACTTGCTCACTCAGGCTGGGGAGAGGGAGGTATACGGCAGTCACAATTGGGATGTGTGGGGAGTGCATGCAGCGGCAGAGGCTGGCAGGAAGTTGCAACAGCCTGAGGCAAACCGTGCACTCTCCTGGGGAAGTTGGCCCCGGATCACAGGACCCTCAGCAGTGGCGAGCTGCACAGGCTCCAGGAAAGGTGTGGGCAGTGACCTGCGCTTGCTCACAGGACCCTTGGTGGCAGTGGCGGCAGCGGTAGAGGACTCACCTCTGGGTTCAGAGATAGCAGCCTTGGCTCGCGCCCACCCCTGGAGCTCATGTAGGTGGTACCCTGCTGTCTGTGAGCACATGGAGAAAGAAGCTCCTATGGAAGGCCTGGCCCTCTCCTCATGCACCCCCCCAACAATGGTCCATTGCCTCTCTGGTGGGCCCAGGCTTCTTCCCAGACTCCCTCAGCTGTGGTGCACTAGCCTCCTCAGGCTGTCTTCCCACAGCCAGCCCCAGTCCTCTACCTGGGATCTGACCTCCAAAGCCCAGTCCTCAGCACCCTGACCCCACCTGCCCTAGTGGGCAAGCCGACAAGCGTCTCAGGCTGGGGAGTGCTGGTCGGCACTGATCCTCTGTGTGGGATTCTCTCCACTTTCCCTCCGCACCCCTATTGCTGCACTCTTCCTCTGAGGCTGTGAATCTCCCTCCCGTCCCTGCCAGCGAGGGGGCTTCCTAGCATGAGGTAACTTTTCCTCCTTCACAACTCCGTCCCAGAGGTGAAGGTCCCATCCCTATTCCTTTGTCTCTTTTTTTTTTTTCTTTTTTCTTTTGCCCTACCCAATTACATGGAGAATTTCTTGCCTTTTTGGAAGTCTGAGGTCTTCTGCCAGTGTTCAGTATATGTTCTGTAGGAGCTGTTCCACATGTAGATGTATTTTTGATGTATTTGTAAGGAAGAAGGTGATTTCCACGTCTTACTCCTCTGCCATCTCGAAGCTCCCCCGCCTCCCAAGCTTTTATTATACTCAGAAGATAAGAGAGATGATGATATATATTAAAGGTCATACATCTTGGCTTACAGGCTAGAAATAAGTAATGATATATGCCAATGCTTTGTGATATGTATTAAGATAAAGTTTCTGAGAAAACTTGCTCTTTACATTATACTCTCTATCCCCTCAATCTTCATCCTCTGCATCCTTTTCCATATTTCTGCTTGACTATTATATCACTTTTCAAAGGGCATTCTAAGTGGATCTTTCTCTAACACTGTATTTGGATGATCCCCAGTAGATTTAACTACTTCTTTATCTATATTACTATAATGTTTCATACATACTTTGAGTAGAATAATTATATGATTTCTGTTTATATTTTTCCAAATTCCTAAAATAATTTAAGTTCCTTAGGGCCAGTCACTCAACTTATTAACTTAACTCATTGTTTGCCAGATAGCTCATGAATTCTGATTGTTGGGAGGAAAATTCTCCATAGAGTCCTTGTGTTCCTACATGGTCTAAACCTTCTGAGTCAAGTACATATTTGAAGAGCAGACAGTCTTCTAATCTAGAGATAGTGTATCCTACCAGAGAGATGTAGAACCACCTTCCTCCTAAGGAAATCCCAAGGAAGAAAAGATAAAGCCCTCTTCCTCCCCTCCCTGGAGGTGTCTGCTTACATTTCAGGCAGCAAACTTAAGAAACACCTTCCTTTTCTCCTAGAAGTGTTTGTTACATACACTCCAGAATAATGAGTAATCTCTCCTTTGGGATGGGTAGACAAGCGTATATACCAGTAGCCTCTTGAAGTTTCCTTGACATTTCCTAAATTTGGGTTTTCTCTCGTGGTACATGCCACTGCACATGTGGGCAAATATCTAGACCTCATTGCGTCAATGTTGGTTTTCTCTGTGAGTGACAAATGTTCCATTTCTCTGACGCAATGGGATATGAAAACTGTGCTATGCTAACCTGTTAGCTTCCAAATAGGGTAAATATCAGACTCTTCATAATTTCTGACTTAACACTGCTCTGCATATATGTACACATGAGTATGTGTGTGAATGTCACCCATGCGTACACTGGAGCAAAAGGAGGAATGGGGGAAATAGATATTAAATAGATAAGTATACTCTAAAATGTGGTAATTTCTGATATAGAGCAGAGTTCTATAAGAGCATAGAGAAGGAAACAGGAATTGCAAGGCTAGTGAATAGTGACTATTTTTAAATGGTTGATAAAATACTAACTAAATTCAATTTTGAGATAAGATGAGGAAGGAGTTCTCAGTGGTTAAATCTGTCCAGTTATCTAGGGAGTTTATCTTTCCACAATGTGAAATCACAGACTTCCTCTCTGCCCCTTACTTTGTCTGTGGTGAAAGCTTTCTCCAAACACTTTATTTGTAGGCATGACCTGAATTATTTGGTTTATGTCCTTGTGGACAGTGAATCATTCTCTCTTTTTTCTCATTCTCCTCTTTGCCTCTGGATGACCTAGGGATTCCTGTGATGCTGAGGCCTCTCCCATAGCTTGTATAAGAGGAGGATAGCACAATACTGCACTTTGTTAGAAGAAGTGTTCCTTTTAACAACAGATGTCGGAGTTAGGAAAACAAACAGAAAAGCAAATCAGAGCAGTTTCAATTATAATCTTTAAATGGAAGACTCAATCATTATTTTGCCCCATCAGTGAGGATCTGTAGGGCATCTTAGAAGTGCCACAGGAACAACTATTTTGTGTCTTCATATGTAGCAAAAAGGAACACTATTCTTATCTTCCCTGTAATAGACCTGATATTACATAATTTTAGTTGATTTAGTTTGTTTTCCTCTCTCTCCCTCTCCCTCTAGGTCTTGGGAGCTTTGGCAAAAACTAAATTTCCTACACTATGTGAGAAAACTTTCCTGTCCCAACCCAGGGAGGGCCCCCCTAGCTAGTTCCCTTACTGTTTTCTCCCTCTGGGAGTAGTGGGGATGGAGCTGAGGTTGGAGTGAAGTGAAAGCAGTTTCCTTAGGCAAACAGCTAGGCTGAAGGTGATGGCTAGAGAGTGGGAAGCTTGGTCCCAACAGAGCTCCACTCCCATCCTCCTCCTGCATGGCCACCTTAGACCAGTAGGTGTTCCTCCAGCCCCACAAAGTGCTGCAGAAGAGATAGAAAGCTGTGGGCAACATCCCAATAGACTGACCTTTTCCTATAGTGCATGGCCCTGGCCACACTGATCAGCTCAGACGCAGAGATCAGGTAAGTCACATGGACTAGTCCTTACCTAAGTTTGGAGCTGAGAGGTCATGGCTTAATAACCACCCAACATCCAAGAAGATCTCAGAAAGCCTCAACACTCTGGACATACTGACCACACTATACACAGCCATGAACTTGACACTCCAGGCACAGTCAGGTACTGCAGCTGACCATTTCATACAGACTCACCATTCCATACCCAACAACTGTTCTGGACACATCAACACACATGAAGAAACCATCCCATAGACAGTGGCTGTCCTTGACCACAGACTTCACCTGCACCTGGGAGGCACCAGTGATCCCACTGTACTGCCTGTGGAGCTTTGAATATGTGGGACAGGTGGTGGGAAGCTGTGATGGCCTCAAGACCTCTGTGAAAACTTCTGCTCTATGAAATGTTGTGGTGCATTTTCACAAATGGAAGCTAAACTTGGTTTCCAAAATGATTATTACAGCTAATGAACATGTAAGTGTCCAGTGATAATACTAATATTAGCTATCATTTGCTGAGTTTTTACTATTCAACAAATACTTTATATATATTCAACAAAGTACCGTCTCTCTCTCTCTCTCTCTCTCTCTCTCTCTCTCTATATATATATATATATATATATATATATATATGCACACACACTTTAACTTATTTCATCCTTGCAATAATACCATGAGATAGGTCCTGTTACTACCTCTATTTAATAGGTGAGAAAAGAAAAGCCATGAGGAGTTAAATATCTTGCTCAAGGTTATAAAGCCAGTACCTGGTTACTCAGGAAGTAAACCTGTGCAGATGGACTCCAGAGCTCCCATTCTTAACCACTATTTCCTGCTAGATGTCTGATTTTTCAAATGTTGACATTGACAGATTGTAGGTAGTTAGTGACTTTCTATAAAAATTCATGTGTTGTTGAATGTTCGATTAATATTTTTCTTTTAATTCATCTTACAGCTTTTAACATTTAACATATGCTGCTTGAACCTAATATACTGCTTTAAAATGACATAATATTATGTTCTTCTCAGTCTGTTATGGGAATAGACTCTTGAATGAATCTGATTATTCCTTCCAAAACTTCTAACAAGACCATAATACTTTTTCCCTAAGAAGCATAACACCCTGTTGATGACAAATCTTTCTGATCTACCTCTTTGAAATATGAGTTGGGGCTGGTGTAGTCATCTCATACTTTCAGAATCAAAGAAATCTCACAGGCAGAGGGTTGAAACCAATACAGTACTACATATATGTATACATTGTACATAAATATTCCTACATATACATACATAATACATTATAGCACTATTAGTATCATCACTGGATGCTTGTCTGTTCATTGACTGTAATGTCCATTTTGAAAAACAAGATCACTGCACCTTGGGAAAATACAGAATTCCATAGGATAGGATATGAGTAACATTATTTGGGCTTAAGAATAAAATGATAGCAGAAGAATTCTTTGGATGTTCTGGAGAATTTTTCTTGTCCTGAAATTTATGACGTCTTGCTTGTTTTCAAAGTATTCAAAATATCAAGAAGTTTGAAAATTAGGAATTCTCCTCTGATTGTAGCAAGCAAGTAAAACAGCTCCCCAAGTGAAACCTGCATACATAGAAGTTGGAGAACCTCTGCACTGACCCTTTTGCCTCTAAGGATTTAAGATAAATCAAGTTTACCAAAGCCAGTAGTGAAAAGTAATTATACAGAAGCCACTATTTATGGAAAATTGGCACGAATTATTCAGACATCTAGGAAGAGTTTCTAAAATATCCTTGGTGTCTAACACAGGGATCTGACATTATCTCCTAAAGACAGAATGTTTGCATATGAGTTTCCATATGTTCCTTCCATTATCCTAATCACTTTAGAAAAGTGGTTCTTAGCCTCGGCTGCACATTACTGTTCACCTGGGGAGCTTTGAAGTGTACACTTACCTGGGCCAGAGCTTCTGATTTAATCGGTGTGGGATGAGGGTTGGGCCTTGAGATTTGGAAAAGCTTCCCAAGTAATTCTATGTGCAGCAAAAGTTTAAAACCACTGTTTTAGAGTAACTCTGCTGTTCTAAATTTACCTCCATCCCCAACCCACCTCTCCCTGCTCCTTGCCCCACTCTTATGCACATTCTTCTCCTCCTCTTGCCCTAGTCATGAACAACTGAGAGACATTTAAGTCATGTTAACTTGTCTGATAACTTTTTAGTTCTTAATACTGCTGGAAACAACATGCCTACTGTATAAGCACAAAGTTATTAGCGTCCAAGAAGGCCAGATTATGATTGTGCTATATAGCAATTTGAGTTTTTTTGAATGATATTTTAGGAAAAAAATTTCAAAAAGAATGAAATTTTCTGGTATTGGCATACCCTAGAGGAGCAAACTATACTCCCCAGCATGTTAACAGATGTCTGTGAAAATAGAATTCATGGTCACAAAAATTTTGGCAAACATTGGGTAAAAATAAAGTTAAGTATTTTTTCCCCTGTAGAACTCTTTAAATACTTAATATGCTAATATGTATTGTGACTCTTCAAGGGTATTATATTGTATTATTCAGCATTCACAAACTTATTTTGGCCCTTTTAATATTAATTAGGGAAATAATTTTTTAACACTAATTATTTTTGTTTTCCTTCTCTTGCTTTTTTTCCTTCTCTTCCTTCTGCTTGAAGCCCGGAAATTTAAAAAATCAAAAAAATAATAAATTCTTATATTAAGGAGCTATGAGAACAATAGACTACTGGGTGTAGAAGTAAAAAAAAAAAAAGTGTAAGACTTACACAGGATATCAAATACCACAAAGGCAAATTTAGTACCAGATGATAATTTAATATGTCCAGTGTGTGGTGCTTAGATTAACTAGACCACTGACAGCAGATATTGTGCATAAATAAATTGTTTCACATCCCTCAGGGTATTTGTTAAAACTGTATAGATGTTTTACTGGATTTAGAACTTTCTGATAGTTGGAAAACTTTCATATAGAAACCTTTCATATAGTTGGGAAACTGTTCCATCTATTTTCCTTTCTCTAATTCCAGGATTTTTTATGGTTTCCTCAGGAACTTCTAAGGTAGTAGCAGTGTTGACAAATGTAGTATTTGTTTTATCATTTATTGAAATGAAGCAAAGTACCCCTCAAATTAGTGGCTTAGTGGGAATTGTGCAGTTAGTGTGGAAAATGGTGTGGTAGTTCTTCAAGAAGTTAAATATAGAATTACTAACTAACCTACTAATTGCACTCCTAGGCATATACTAAAAAGAATTGAAAGCAGAGACTAAAACAGATACTCGCATGCCACTGTTAATTGCAACATTAGTCCCAGTAGCCAAAGAGTCCATCAACAGATGAAAGGATAGATGCAAGGTGGGGTGTATATATTTTGGAATATCATTCAGCTGTAAAAGGAATGAAGTTTTGATAGATACTACAGCATAGACAAACCTTGGAAATATTAAGCTATATAAAATAAGCCAGATACAAAAAGATGAATATTGTATGATTCTTATAAGAAATATCTAGAATACATAAATTCATAGAGACAGAAAGTAAGTTAGAGGTTACCAGGGGCTGGGAAGAGGATGAAATGGAAAAAAATTGCTTAAGGGGTTCAGAGTTTCTGTTTGAGGTAATGAAAATGATTTTTAAATAGATTCTGGTTATGAGTGCACAAGATTGTGAATGTAATTAATGCCACTGATTTGTACACTTAAAATAATTAAAACAACAATAAAAACATTTTAAAATAACATAAATTAGTGACTTAAAATAATAAGCATTTTGTATGGTCTTGATTCTGAGAGTTAGGAATTCAGCCTTTGCTTAGTTGGGAAGTTCTGCCCCATGTAGTGTCAACTGGGGGTTCTCGTGAGTCAGATGGTGGCTATGAATAAAACATCCAAAATGGCTTAACTTCTATACCTGGAAAGTAATACTGGCTACCAGCAAGAAGCTCATCTATGGTCTCAGCCAGGAACTTTGCTTCTCCTCCATGTGGGCCTCTTGACATGGCTACTGGAGGTTCCTCACCACAAGTTAGCTGGGTTCCAAGAAGGAAGGTTCCAAGACTTAAAGGCAGAATCTGCTGTTCTCTGAAAGCACAGCTCAGAAGTCAACACTTTCACACTTGTTGCATTCTATTTGTCCAAAAAAAAAAAAAAAAAAAAAGGCATAGAGCTGGCCCAAATTCAAGGGGAACAGAAAGAAACTTCCTTTCTTCGTTGTGGAGTAGAAAGTTCAAATGGATAAGTTCATGTGGATTGGGTGCTATTGTTGCAGTCATTTATGGAAACACAATACCAGAGTATTATTATGTATACTTTAAATGATCTGTCTCTGCTGACCTTCACTCATGGAAAATGACCCAAGCATAACAATTATAAGACTCTTTTTACCATCTGCTGGGAAAGGTGCAAGTGTAAAAGTAGCCTCTACATGGAAGGGTGTCTGTGTTGAGACTAGAAATCTGTGCTTCTACTTTGTAGCATTGCTCTAGTCTTCATTTATTTTCAGAATGTTTGCTTCATCTAATCCTTATATCCATATTATTTTTACCTTCAAGTGTACAAAAAACCCCACCACTTTTGATATTCTAGCTGCAGTGCAATATGAAATAAGATATTTATCATGGTTTAAATGAGACAAGCATATGCAGCAAGACAGGAATTCAGAATTACAGAATATTCATGAAACTGTCCTACTCAGTGTACATCACTCAAGCAAGGGATACAATTGTTCATCCATTCTTCATAACTAAATATTTTAGTTTTATATAGCCAGCTGTCTTAGTTACTTAAGAAAACTTTAACCTAAATTGTTAACATCTTGACTCCTTGTCAAAAGCTTTCATATACACACAGACACAGACCCATAAAGCTCTGTGCTTTGCAGCTCTGCAGTATTCACAAGTTACACAGACATGACATGCTACCCTCTAGTAATTTTTATCTAAGTTGATAACATCTTCTTAGCTTGAGAATTTGCCAATCTCTAAAAGCTCCCTCCTACCCCTACACACTGAACTTCATCTCACAATAATCATTCTTGGGCTTTTTATTCCTTTATATCATATGACATTTTCCTTGGGTGATTGCTTGATTGTTGTATTGTGCAATGTATGAGGTGAGAGACCCACTATTTACATGATTCTGCTCTAGTCCTTGACTCTAGAAAAGGGGCCAGAAGTCCCCTCCTTTGTTTAGCTGCTGAAGAGTAGTTGCAGCTCTGATATCAGGTTTTTTATTTATAATAATATTGAAAAGAAAAGGGTATTAACATAAGCAAGGTACTTATGAATACTCAAGCACCTTACAAATATTGTATCATGTAATATTCAAAATAGCCCTATAAATTAGGCACTAATATATCCTTGTTTTATAGTTAAAGACATTGGAGCTTATTATGTATCTGAAGTCATCAAGCTAATAAGTGCCAAGAGTTGAAACTGGGCTTGATGGCTCTGGAGCCTATGCTCTTAATTGCTATTAATCTTTCTCACCATAAAATTTTCTAGTGTGTGTCCCTGGAAACTTTATTTCCCTGCTTTTACTCTGTTAAGAGGGGTTCAGTATGGTTCTATTTTAGAGCTACTGTTTAAGGAACATGTCAATCAGCTAATTCTCTGTTGCTGAAAACAAAACAACATCTCCGCCATCCTTTTCAGAGTAAATGGGGTTTATGATACTAAGCAATAAGAATATAAGGTAGAAACAATAAAATATGCATGCAGGAAGCTAGTTAGAGCTCTATCTCATTATTTTCAGGCTCTCCTCAAACAAGACTTTCCAAGTCTGCTGGTGGTTGGTCCTGGGACAAGCCATGGCTGATCTCTTCAAACATACTGTGTGTAGCATTAGCCAAGTCTTCCTTAGTGGGCAGATCTTTGCTCCTTACTGTAATGGCCCTGTCACTATTACACTGATTATTAAAATATCATTATGCCTATTCCGTTCACCAACTCAGGCAGATGTTAAGAGTATTCCTTCGGGAATTAAATCATTGATTGGGTTTACATGCTTGATCAACCTTAAAGATGGGCAAAGTATAACGAAGATGCAACATAGAGATTCACAGTCAGGTACAAGCATGTGGGGTATACCGAAGACATAGGAATCTTTATAGAAAAGGGAAGGTGCTTTTACAGTGCAAACAAACATTATGCTTCTACTTAAAGATGAGTTTGAATATTTATTGTGTTGGTTGCTCTTCCTTGTCCTCTTGTAGTTTCACATAAATGCATGACTTATTTGAGAAATGTCAGTTGAGCATCAGCTGGGAAACAGACACTGGTAAACACTGGGAAATGGATTTGCATTATTTTGGAGAGAATATGAACAGATTGTAATGATAGGAGATTTAATGGAGAAATTCAAAGTCCACACATGAAGGTAAATTGAGAAATTCTTTTGAATTTCACTTCATTGCAGTGAAGTGATGAAAACAAGGAAACTAGATCTCAGAGACTTAACAAAGACTGAATTCCCACCCACACAGCATGTCACTTGAGGGCTGCTGAGAGCTATGTGCTACATCATCCTCATTTCAGGTCCCCAGGTTGCAGAGCAGCCACTTGCTGGGAGATTGCCTGTTGCTTTCACGAGGAAAAGAAAAAGTGGTGAAGTGCATGCAACTCTTAACGCTTCTGTTCAGAAGTGACACATATCACTTCCACTTGCATTTTATTGACCAAAGAAAGTCATGGACACAGCTGAGTTCATAGGGGTGGTTAATTATTATACTATCATGTGGCCTAAAGAGAAGAGAGAACCAACTATTGTTAACCACCTTAATGACAATTACAGCATATTTGGTATAAAGTTTCTCTTTTACCTAACATGACTTCACCTTTTATATTATAATATACAAAAATTGTCTCATATTCTTAAAAATTAAACAAAAAGAGAGATTATGCAATGACACTTCAGTAATATGGGTCCAATCTACCATCATATTGTGGGTTCAAGAAAAACAGGAAAAAAAGCAGCAATGTTATTACCATTCATATTTGCTAAAATGGGCCTTATAACAGGTCATACTGGGTGACCTTAGCAGATACTCAGATGGTTGCAGATACTTTCACACTAGCTTCCAGAGCAATGTGCTTGAGAACTCAATTCAAGTACACAGCAAAAATGTTGAGAAATAAGTCATCCTTTAGTGATTTCAAGTAATGGAAAATTATATGTAAGAAAAAAAGTATAACAAATTGTAAATGACCATAACACTCTACTGAAGAAGAAAGTAATGTGCACTTACTAGTGGGCATGGTGGGAAGCATGGAGTGAACAAGAAGAAAATCTTACCTTGAAGTCTGTAAAAGCATTCCCTGCTGTTCTCACCCCGGCACCTCACCTGTCATCCAGCAATCAGGAGATTCATCTTAGGTAGAGCAATCAGCACTGCACAGTCTTGGGCTCTAAAAAGAAAGAAAGAAAATAACATCCTACATTTCCCTACTTGCATGTCAATTATCCCATTTTGCCAAAGCATAACAAAATGTGAATCATATCTGGATTCAGTGAAGTAAAAACTCACTGAAAGATAGGAATACAGAAATAATATATGGGAAGGAGAGAAACATAAGAAATGTTCTCAGCTCTCCAGGGTAAGCCCTGAAGTCAACTGTCACAAAGTAGAGCATGTTATCTGTCTGCACATCTGTAAATCCAAAAATGGCTTGTAGCATGTGCAGGTCCCTCCCCTAGACACTATGGGGCCAAATCATGTTGTAAGATTTCAGGTGTGTTTGTGGAGGAGGGAGGGGTGACGGTGGGAGAGGGGTCAAGACAACGCTAATTAATAAATTTTCAATCAGTAAGTCAGAGGCATTATATGGGCATTTATACTCACCTCTCCGTGTGATTAAATTATAGAAAATCAATCCCAATGCAACCACTCTTTAGGTTTGGTCCTGCTTTCTGTTGTAATGTTTGAATCCGCATTTGTCTATTAAATCTAACCAGGTTTCTCAGGAGCACCATCAACACAGTGGTCTATACCTGAGAAGCCTCAGAGGGGATCATGCAGAGGCTGCTGTTTTTATTGAGTTTAAAACATATCCAGTCAGTTTGTTGCAGCATATTTAACTTTGCTAAGGAACATTTCCTAAGAGCTAAAATTCTAAGCAGTGAATGAAGAAATAGGAAGGATAATTCACAAATTCTTTAAAATACCCTTGGTTTTCACAAAACAAAATGAAAGCATTTTAAACTTTAAAACACTTCAGACATCTAAACTCAAATTTCAGTAACAAACAGCGTAGTTGTGACCCAAGCTACAAGACAACATTGAAAAGGCACATTAAGAATGTTAATTAAATTCAAATTTAAAGTTTAATTTCTCATGTATTAGTTAAAAGATTTCTATTGACCCTCACCACATGCCAGTGAGGCTATGGCTTTTGCAGGAGACCAGCTAAGAACTAAACAGTTGAGGCAAATTATCTGAAGTCAAAGAGCCAGGCTATAATGCAATCTCAGCAAGTGCCCACAGCTCAACTTAGGCTCCAGAGTTTTTTTACATTAAGCTAAATTTTCATTCTCTCTCATACCTAATACCAGGTATTAATGTTGCTCCCTTTTTAATTCTCTTTATGCAGTTCATCCAGGGAGTGAGGTCATTCACATTGACAAGGATGAGGGGAGGTGGGTGGGGGAGCGCTACTCCCCATGTTCTGGCCTGATTTATTTTGTTGAGCATAGTTCTTATTTCAAATGACATTGGACTAATGTCAACCAAATATATTTTATGAGCACAAAACTCTGATTTCATAATAGCTTCAAGGTGTGGAAACCTGAATAGAAGAATAGTAAAATGACCTTTCAGTTTGCCAATGATTCAGTCATTCGACAAATATCCTCTGAGTGCCTGCTTGCTGCAAGCACACTCTACTCTGAGGAACAAGGGAATAAAAATACAACCTCCAGGCACAGAAGACACAAAGATCCCTCTGGGCACTCTTGTAACTGATAATTGTCTATTCATTCCACAGATATTCATTGTGTACCATATGAAAGATGATCAGGTAAACATGATCTGGGAAACCATACCAATGGGATAAAGCAATTGATTAGAAGATGTTCCCTTTAATATTGTGCCACTGGCCAGCCTTATTAGCTAATTTATTCCTCAGAAAAATCCAACAAATTTGATATTGTGTACAAATTCTAGCTTGCTTTCTTAAACAGCTTCATGAACATATTTTAAGCAAAAATAGCCAGTCACAAAAGAATACATATGTATTGTATGATTCTATTCATATGAAGTTCAAGAACAGGCAAAACTATTCTATGGAGAAACAGATCCAAAAAGTGTTTACCTCCTCATGAGAAATCTATTGAGTAGAAAGCATGAGGCATCTTTCTAGGTGTTAGATTCTCTCTTTTTTTTTATCTGAATGGTGAGTAGATGGGTGTATGCACATGTAAAAAGAAATTTAGCTATTCCATTAGGATTTGTGCATTTTACTGTATGTAACATACTTCAATAAAAAGCACAACACTCAAAACAAAACAAAACAAAGAACAAGAGTCTTGATTCTCATAGCCAATATCCTCTGAGATAAGCTATTCAACGTTACTAAAGAGATGATATTGAAGCTTCATACAGTTTAAAAAAAATTTTTAAGAAAAAATGAAACTCCATTCTACTCCATTGGTCGATGTGTCTGTTTTTATGCCAGTATCATACTATTTTGATTGCTATAACCTTTGTAATATATTTTGAAATCAGGAAGCTTGATGCCTCCAGCTTTGTTCTTTCTCAGGAATGTTTTGGCTATGTGAGGTTTTTTGTGATCTGTATGAATTTTAGAATTGTTTTATTTATTTATTTATTTTTTATTAAAGTATAATAGACTTACAATATTACAGTAGTTTCAGGTGTACAACATAGGGATTTGATATTTCTATACATTAGAAAATAATTGCCATGGTAAGTCTAGTTACCATCTGTCACCACATAAAGTTATTACAGTATTATTGACTATATTTCCCATGTTGTGCATTACATTCAGGTGACTGTTTTATTTTATTTTTTAAATTTATTTTATTTATTTTTGGCTGCATTGTGTCTTTGTTGCTGCACACAGGCTTTCTCTAGTTGTGACGAGTGGGGGCTACTCTTCATTGCAGTGCATGGGATTGTCATTGTGGTGGCTTCTCTTGTTGCAGAGCATGGGCTCTAGTAGTTGTGGCAGGCGGGCTCTAGAGTGCAGACTCAGTAGTTGTGGTGCACAGGCTTAGTTGCTCCATGGCATGTGGGATCTTCCCGGAGGAGGGCTTGAACCCATGTCCCCTGCATTGGCAGACAGATTCTTAACCACTGCACCACCAGGGAAGCCCAATGACTGTTTGTTTTATAACTGGAAATTTGTACCTCTTATCTCCCTCACCTATTTTGCTCATCACCATCCCCCTCCCGCCCCCGTCAACCACCACTTTGTTCTCTGTATCTATGAGTCCATTTCTGGTTTTGTTATGTTTGTTTTGTTTTTTAGATTCAATATATGTGATATATCATATAGTATTTGGCTTTCTCTAATTATTTCACTTACCATAATACCCTCTGGGTCCATCCCTATTGTCACAAATGGCAAGATTTCATTCTTTTTTATGGCTGAGTAATATTCCATTGTGTGTGTGTGTGTGTGTGTGTGTGTGTGTGTGTGTGTGTGTGTGTGTATTTCACATCTTCCTTATCCATTCACATATTGATGGACACTTAGGTTGCTTCCATATCTTGGCTGTTGTAAACAATGGTGCAATGAACATAGTGGTGTGTATATCTTTTCAAATTAGTGGGATTTTTTTTCTTCAGAACAATATCCAAGAGTGGAATTGCTGGATATCTTCTTAATTTTTGGAGGAATCTCCATACTGTTTTCATAGTGACTGTACAAATTTACATTCCCACCAGTAGTGTACAGGGGTTTGCTTTTCTCCACGTTCTTGCCAACACCTGTTATTTATTTTGATAATAGTCATTTTGACAGGTGCGAGGTGTTTTCTCATTGTTGTTTTGATTTGCCTTTCCCTGGTGATTAGTGATGTCAAGCATCATTTCAAATGTCTGTTGGCCATCTGTATGTCTTATTTGGAATAAGATCTATTCAGATTCTCTGCCCATTTTTTAATCAGGTTGTTTGTTTTTTGATGCTGAATTGTATGAGCTCTTTGTATATTTTGGATATTAACCCTTTATCAGATATATCATTTATAAATATCTTCTCCAATTCAGTAAGCTGCATTTTTGTTTTGTTGATAGTTTCCTTCACTGTGCAAAAGCTTTTAAGTTTGATGTAGTCCCATTTGCTTATTTTTGCTTTTGTTTCCCTTACCTGAGGAGGCATATCCAAAAAAAATTATTGCTAAAACAAGTGTTAGAAAGTGTACTGCCTATGTTTTCTTCTAGGAGTTTTATGGTTTCACATCTTACATGTAAGTCTTCCACCCATCTAGAGTTTACTTTATGTGTAAAGGTGGTACAGTTTAATTCTTTTGCATGTAGCTGTCCAGTTTTCTCAGTATCATTCATTGAAGAGGTTGTCTTTTCCCGATTGTATATTCTTGCCTCTTTTGTCATAGATTAATTTCCCATATAAGAGTGGGTTTATTTCTGGGCTCTCTATTCTGTTCTATTGATCTGTGTGTCTGTTTTTGTGCCAGTACCATACTGTTTTGATGACTGTGGCTTTGTAGTATAGTCTGAAATCAGGGGGCATGATACCTCCAACTTTGTTCTTCTTTCTTAAGATTGTTTTGCCTCTTCAGGGACTTTAGTGTTTCTAAACAAATTGTAGAATTATTTGTTCCAGTTCTGTGAAAAATACCATTGGTATTTTGATAGGGAATTCATTCAATCTGTAGATTGCCTTGGGGAAAATGGTCATTTTAGCAATAATAATCTTCATTCCATGAGCACAGTACCTTCTGATTTGTTTTCCAATTTCTTTGATCAATATGTTATAGCTTTCTAAGTATGTTTTGTACCTCCTTGGTTAGATTTATTCCTAGATATTTTATTCTTTTTGATGTAATTGTAAATGGGATTGTTTTCTTAATTTCTCTTTCTGATAATTCATTGCTAGTATATAGAAACACAACAGATTTCTGTATTTTAATTTTATATCTTGCAAAGTTACTGAATTCATTTATCCTAATAGTTTTTGTTGGTGTCTTTAGGATTTTCTATATATAGTATTATGTCATATGCAAACAATGACAGTTTACTTTTTTTTTTAATTTGGATATCATTTGTTTCTTTTTCTTGCCTGATTGCAATAGAACAGAATCAAGAGCCCAGAAATAAACCCCTGGATATTTGTTCAACAAATATTTGACAAGGGATACAAGAATATACAACAGGGAAAGGATAGTCCCTTCAACATACGGTGTTGGGAAAACTAGATACTCACATGCAAAACTCAATGCCTATCTTATATCACTCACAAAAAATAACTCAAAATGGCTAAAAACTTAAACCATAAAACTCTTAGAAATTAACACAGGGAAAAAGCTTCTTGGCACTGGTCTTGGCAATAAGTTTTTAAGATGTGACATCCTAAGCGCAAGTAATAAAAGAAAAAAAATTATGACTACATCAAACTAAAAAGCTTTTACATAACAATGGAAACCATCAACAAAATGAAAATGCAGCCTACATAATAGGATCAAATATTTGTAAACTATATATCCGATAATGGGTTAATATCTAAATATACAAAGAACTCATAAAACTCCATAGCAGAAAAAAAGGGTACCAACCAGTACATGAAAAAGTACTCAACATAACTTATCATCAGGGAAATGAAAATCAAAACCAGAATGAGATATCATCTCACACCTGTTAGAATGTCTATTATCAAAAAGACAAAAGTTAACAAGTTCTGGTGAGGATGTTGAGAAAAGGGAAATATTTACACTGCTTTTGGGAATATAAGTTGGTACAGGCACTCTGGGAAACAGTATGAGGGCTCCTCAAAAAATTAAAAATGGAACTACTATATGATGGAGCAATTATGCTTCTGGATATATATCTGAAGGAATTTAAATCACTATCTCATAGAGATATCTACATACCCATGTTCATTGCAGCATTATTTACAATAACCAAGACATGAAAACAACCTAAATCTCCATCTACTTATGAATAAAGAAAATATAGAATAGAATAGAATATAGAATATAGGTAGAATATAGAATAGAATATTATTTGGCCATAAACAAGAAGAAAATCTTGCCATTTGCAAAAACATTGATGAAACTAGAGGGTATTATGCTAAGTGAAATGTCAAATAGAGAAAGACATATATATGATCTCACTTATTTGTGGAACCTAAAAAAACCAAACTAATAGAAACAGAGAGAAGTTTGGTGGTTGCCAGGGTCAGAGGATAGGTAGGAGGAATGAGTGAAGATGATCAAAGGGTAGAAACTTCCAATTATAGGATGAATAATTTCTGGAGATATAATGTACAGCTGATGACTATAATTTACAATCTCATATTGTATACTTGAAAGTTGCTAACAAAGCAGATCTTATAAGATCTCACCACACACAAAAAATTGTACCTATATGAGTGATGGATGTGTTAACTAACCTTATTGTGGTAATCATTTCCCAGTATACACACACAGTTGATCCTTGAACAATGCATGGGTTAGGGCTGCCAATCTCTGCCCAGTCAAAAATCCACATATAATTTTATAGTTAGCTCTTCTAGCTGCAGTTATGCATCCTTGATTCAACCAACTGCAGATTGTGTAGTACTGTAGTATGTATTTATAGAAAAAATTTGCATACCAGTGGACCCATGCACTTCAAACCTGTGTTGTTCAAGAGTCAACTGTATGTCAAATCATCACACTGTACACCTTAAATTTACACAATTTTATATGTCAATTACATCTCAATAAAAGTGAAAAAATAAAATTTTAAAAAGGAATGAATGAATTTATCCTATTAAGTAAGGATCATGTGTCTATTCCCTTAACATAAACCTATTTACCCAACTACAAAGTAGCAACAACCCATTTTTCTTAGCCTACATGTCTTAGAAAGGAGTATTTCTTTTATTTTGGTGGGGATAAAACTCTTTTGGTCTGTGATAATCACTTGTTTATTAGATTCCTAACCAAAAGCAAACTCTAATTAGGTAGAAACATGAAGACTATGACAATTCCTGTGCAAAGAAACATTTTAAATTCTACCTGACTTCATGGGTGTTTCTTTTTTTCTGGTTAACTTATATGATAAGCTAAAATTGGTTGGCAACATCTAAGATAGTATTGTTATAAATAAATTTTTAAATATAATACTTTATGCAAGAGTTTACATAAGAATACATTTTAGTTACATTTATTTTTTGTAAATGTTTTCATATATTTCATTTTGTTTTCGTAATTTTCACAATAACTCTGCACTAAGATAGACAAAACTACTTTCTTTAGTGGCATTCTTGCTGATTATTATAAAGAAATTACCAACCTGTACTATTCTTTTATTTAGTTTAAGAATCCGACGTAAAATTCTTAGTAAAAAAAAAAAATTTAAATGAGACTTCTGGAAATACTTTATAGTTTATGTGAGGATATTAAAAATACCAGTGGTTTATGTACCTTTGAAATCCAGACATCTAAGGCTGGAAGAGGTAATATGCATTACTAATTTTATGCAATTAATGGTAATTTCATGAGAAATCTAGTTTCACTCCATAAAATTCAATCAGTCTGTGAATAATGCTTTTCAAGTCAAAACACTTCAAAATAAAACTCACTCTAATATGGCGTAATTTTTTCTGATCCTTCAGAGTTGAAAAAGGATGTAAAAGTAGAAATTCAAAAGAAGAATGGAATTGAAATGGTCAGGATGAAATGCTCTTGATTTTTTTCTAGTGATTTGCAAATCTTTGAGATTAAGGTGAACATTTTAAACAAAATTTTAAAAAACTGAGGATCTGTGATATTGTAAGAAGTTTATTGTAAACATGGAAAATAAGCTAAATATCTGTCATTGCACAAAACTCAAAACAAATTTTGTATAGAACAAAAGAGAAAAATACATTGACTACTACAAAGTCTTTCAAAAATTAAATATATCCTTCCCAATATACTTCTTTGAGAAACAAGGTCAATATTGAATCCCATGATGTAATAAGGGTTAAAAAGTAGATAATATCAAATTAAATAAAATTTCTCATACTGAGAAATTTAATTTTGCTTTGGTTTTATGATGCTGTAAAATTTCCAGATTGAAAACCATAGGTTAATAGTCTTTTTTTTTTTCCACTTGTAATCTGATATTTGATGCTAAATAAGCATTACATATAACTGGACTTGTTAAATAGTATGACTTAAAAAATTACAAGATATCTTAAATTAGAAAAACTTTCAAATTTGAGAATTACAAGTGAATATACTATTTCTTAGAGTTGAGATATGTGAGATATTTGCATGTCTGTTTCAAAGGTAAGGTCTATTTCAAAGACAACTTCCCCTGGCAAGTGTTGCTTCAGATACTTGAACTTTTGTTTTCTAAATTACACTGTGGTTTGAGAATCTGTCACTTCTTTACATTTCATTTGAAATAACTTGTCAAGTACTGTTGTCTCTCCTTAGGTCAAACCTCTATTAACATAAAAGCATTATAAAAGAGTCAGAAACTCATTAGATCAGCAAAGTGCCGTTTTATATAGTTCCATATGGAGTTTCTTCCAAGTTGGTTTTGTCTTAATTAGAGTGTAATCTTATGGAGATCAGGTATTGTATTTCTTCTAGCCACCTAGTTCCTATCATGGTGTTAAGAACATCAGTAGTATCCAAAATATTTTCTGAATGACCATCTTTTAGAGAAAGTTACATTTTTAAAATGCTGTTGTTGAATTTTGTTTGGTTTTATTTGACCATTTTATTTATTTATATATATATATATATATATATATATATATATATACACACACACACACACACACATATATATACACATATATATGTATATATATATATATATATATAAAATTATTTATTTGTATTTCTATTTTTTATTGTGGTAAGAACACAACATGGGATTTACTCTTAAAATTATTTAAAATATACAATATATTATTGTTAACAGCTATTGTTAACTATAGACACACTATCATACAGCAGATCTCTAGAACTTACTCATCTTGTGTAATTGAACTTTTATACCTGTGGAACAGCAACTCCCCACTCACCCTTAGCCTCAGCTCCTGATAACTATCATTGTACTCTATGTTAATTTTAATTTTATTGTAGTACAGTTGATTTACAATGTTGTGTTAGTTTCAGGTATACAGCAAAGTGATTCAGTTATACATATATTCATTCTTTTTTAGATTCTTTTCTCATGTAGGTTATCACAGAATATTGAGTAGAGTTCCCCATGCTATACAGTAGGTCCTAGTTGATTATCTATCTTATATATAGTAGTGTGTGTATGTTCATCCCAAGCTCCTGATTTATCCCCCCCACCCAATGTTTCCCCTTTGGTAACCATAAGTTTGTTTTCGATACCTGTAAGTCTGTTCCTGTTTTGTAAATAAGTTCATTTGTATCATTTAAAAAAAAAAATAGATTCCACATAATGAGTGATATCATATGATATTTCTCTTTCTCTGTCTGACTTACTTCACTTAGTACAATAATCTCTAGGCCCATCTATGTTGCTGCAAATGGCATTATTTCATTCTTTTTGTGGCTGAGTAATATATTCTATTGTATATATGTACCACATTGTCTTTATTCATTCCTCTGTTGATGGACATTTAGGTTGCTTCCATGTCTTGGCTATTGTAAACAGTGTTGCAGTGAACATTAGGGTACTCTGTTTTATAAGTTTGATTGATTAGATACCTCATATAAGTGAAATCATGAGGTATGTGTTCTTTTGTGACTGGCTTTTTTCACATAGCATAACGTCCTCAAGGTTCACCTGTTTTGTTACATATTGCAGAATGTGCTTCTTTTTAAAAGCTGAATAATATTTCAGTGTATGTGTATAAGGCAATTTATCCATTCATCTGTTGGTGTAAATTTAGATTGTTTCCCTATCTTGGCTATTATGAATAGTGCTTCAACAAACATAGGAGTTCGTATATCTCTTTGACATCCTGATATCAATTCTTTTGGATGCATATCCAGAAGTGAGGTTACTGAATCATATGCTAATTCTATTTTTAATTTTTTGAGGAACATTCCTACTCTTTTCCCTGGTAGGTAAACAATTTTATATTCCCACCAACAGTACCCAAGGGTTCCCTTTTCTCCACATCCTTACCAATACTTGTTATTTTTGGCTTTTTGATAATAGCCAATCTAATAGGTATGAGGAAATATCTCATTGTGATTTTGATTTGCATTTCTCTGATAATTAGTCATGTTGAGCATATTTTCATATATATGTGGGTTATTTGTATGTCTTCTTTGGAGAAGGTCCTTTGCTCATTTTTAAAGTCAGATTATTAGGTGTTTTTTCTGCTATTGAGTTGTATGAATTGTTTATATAGTTTGGATATTAATCTCTCATCACATATATGGTTTGCAAATATCTTCTTCCATTCACAGGTTGCCTTTTCCCTCTGTTGGTTGTTTCCTTTGTTGTGCAGAAACCTTTGAGTTTGATGTAGTCACACTTCTGTGTTTTCCTTTTGTTCCTTGTGCTTTTGGTGTCAAATCCAAGAAATCATTACCAAGTCCAATGTCATAAAGCTTTTCCCCTATGTTTTCTTATAGGAATTTTATGATTTCAGGTGTCATGTTTAAGTCTTTAATCAAGTTTTGGTTGATTTTTGTGTATGCTAAAATATGTGTCTAATTTCATTCTTCTGCATGTGGATATCCAGTTTTCCCAGCACCATTTATTGAAGAGACTGTCCTTTCCCCATTATGTATTCTTGGCACCCTTGTTAAACGTTGAATGACCATATGTGCATGGGTTTATTTCTGGGCTCCCTTTTCTGTTCCATTGAGCTATATATCTTTATGTCAGTACCATACTCTTTTGTTTACTGTAGTTTTGTAACATATTTTGAAGTTGGGAAGTATGATGCCTCCAGCTTTTTTCTTTCTCAAGATTACTTTGGCTAGTCTTGTATTTTGTGGTTCCATATGAACTTTAGGATTTTTTTCCCTGTTTTTTTGTGAAAAATGTTATTAGAATTTTATAGGGATTCCATTGACCTGATTGTTGTAGTAATAGATCATTTTGGGTTTATGGACATTTTAACAACATTAATTCTTCCAATCCATGAACATGAGATATCATTCCATCTATCTGTGTCTTCTTTAATCTCTTTCATTAATATTTTGTAGTTTTCAATAGGCAAGTCTTTCACCTCATTGGTTAAGTTTATTTCTAAGGATTTTACAGCTTTTGATGCTATGGTAAATGGAATTGATTTCTTGGTTTTCTTTATGAATAGTTCATTGTTAGTTAATAGAAATGCAAGCGATTTTTACGTGTTGAATTATATTTGCCACTTAATCCCTTTATTGATATTTTTGTGGCATCTTCAATGTTTTCTATATATAATATCATGTCATCTGCAGAGAGATAATTTTTCATCTTCCTTTCTGATTCATACAGTCTTTATTTTCCTTGTCTAATTGCTTTGGGTAGGACTTCCAGTACTGTGTTAAGTAGAATTGGTGAAAGTGGGTTTCCTTGTTTTGTTCTTGCTATTAGAGGAAAGCTTTCATTTTCTTACAGTTGAATATGATGTTATTTTGGGCTTTTTATACATGACCTTTATTATGTTGAGGTAAATTCCTTTTATACCTAGTTTGTTGAGAATTTTTGCCATGAAATGGTGTTAAAATTTGTCAAGTGTTTTTTCTTTGCATCTGTTGAGATGATTATGTGATTTTTATTCTTTGTGTTGTATCACAATTGATTTGTGTATGTTGAATGATCCTTGCATCTCGGGGATAAATTTTACTTGCTCATTGTGTATGATCATTTTAATGTGCTGTTGAATTCAGTTTGCTAGTATTTTGTTTAGGATTTTTACATCTATGTTCATTAGGGATATTTAGACATTTTAAAGCTAGGAGTTTCACTTCATTGTCTTTCAAGTGAAGAAATACACCATTTATTCACTGGTTTCACTTCTACTCAATACCCTTTTTAGTTAAGAATGCAAATAGAAACCTTAATTATTTCCTTTACCTTCTTATCCTCTACAATCCTAAGATAAGGCATGGAAATGAGTCATTAATACCTCTTTTTCCTAACATTTCTATCATAAACATTTGTTTTATTTACTGACTACTTTGATTTTAAAAATGGCAAAACTCTAACATTGAGCGACATTTTATACATTTTATGTATTGGTCAGTAACTTGACAGTAAGCAACAAATCTTTTCAACCTTATTCATTTAAATGAGGATTGACACCATCTAGTGCCTATAACTAATGCAGTGTATTCAGCTTTTAGGGCAAATCTTCAGGAAAAACAAACTTCAGAGTTTATCTTAACACCACTAATAAGCACACAGGTTTTTTTTTTTATCTAGCAAAATATGGAGACATTAACTGAAATTATCTTTCCCACCACTCTCATTTTTTATTCCTCTAATCTGTTTTATTTCCTTCATAGCATTTATTATTATTATACTTTTTTATTACCTGTTTACCCCAGAGTATGACTTCCTAGAGGATAGACTTTGAAAATTTATTGCTAAGTATTCTATTGCCTAGATATTGCCTCATATATAGTAAGTTATCAACAAATATTTGCTAAAAGAATATGTTCAAAAAATGTAATGGTATGAGAAATAGTTGAGGATATAAGCTTGATCGTTTAACAACTGACACAGAAGTCAAAATTAAGAATATTAAAGATATTTCTTTAGAGTCCTACATATTTCTATAAATATTAAATACACACACACACACACAAGATAACATTTTGAAATATCCTTTACATTTCACTAACATCAGCGGTTTAGAGTTCAGTTGAAAATCGAGCTCATTAAAGACCATAGAGTTCACCAAGCACCACATTACTTTGTTTTTAGAAAGGATACAGGACAAGGAGCAATGCGGCATGGTTTTACACAGCAAAGCAATGCTTCTGATTTCTCAGTAACTTAGGACTCATGTGGTCACAAGAGATGAAGCTGAGTGAGGACACACCTTCTCAGCTCAGATGAACCTTTAACTCTAGGATCTCTTTCCTTTTACATGTAGAATATTACACAGCTCTCTCACGTGATGACTATCTAGCCATGTATTTATCTCAGAGGTTTGTGACTAGCTCCTCCCCTGTAGTAAAGCTACATCTCATAAATACTATTTATTCATTGTGTAATAAAAAATCTCAACAATAAGTTATAGGCATTTGATCCAGTTTATAGTCTTTGTTTAAATTTGCATTTTTCTTGGTTCTAGTATTAATATTTCTGTAACTATCCTTGGATAAATGTTATAAGGAAGATTCAACCAAGATTCAAATCTCCAGCATCCCCTGTATTTAGAGAAAAGTTGTAAAACTCGATGTTAATGCTTTCTTTTCATACTTCTAGGTATGAAAATTGGAAGAATTTTTTCAGATATTGTATGAGTACCTAAATTTTAATGTTTCTAAGACTCTAAATAGAATAGCATACTTTTAAACTAAACTTTTTAAACCAGGGGTACTTTTTAATGTTTAAAATTTTAATGTTTGTAATAGCTATAAAATATTTTTAAAAATTAAACCTAAAGTACAACTCTAATACCCAATATTTTTATAAGAAATGGAGTATGAGAAAATAAAAAGATATGTGAGAACAAATATTGACAGAAATCTTTTTAACATACCTTAAACAAATATTGGTAGGAATAAAAAGGAATAATGGAAAATACACAACAAATAAGAGTGCAATGTGATTAGAAACAGAAGGTAACAAAGCATAAGACAATAACCTAAAACACTAGGAGGAATTTTATGTTCCAGATACTTGGGAGCTGGTAGAAACTATACTTGTCATCTATTGTGTGGTTATTAATCACATGGGTACCATTATGTTCAGTGATGGTGAAACAAGAAATTCATATATAATGATGTGGATACATTTTTCCACATGGACTGAATGTTGATTAAAAAACTCTTGATAATGAAAGGACAACTGAAATTGAAGTGATAATTATAAAGAAGGAGAATCTGTGTCGGGCTTGATAAAATGAGTTGAACTAGTATAATTGCAATAAGAAAAGTTTTTGCAGTTTTTACAGAAGAAGAGTAAAATTAAAGGACTATAACTAGATTAGATCTACAATCTTTCTCTAATATGCTATTTTCCTTAATTCACGTTAGGAGTTAGCAAGTTTCAGGATGTGTTATATGCTTGAATTGGAATTCATTTTTATTACTTACTTTGAAAGTTTGTATTCCTCTGAGAACTTTTATTTTATTGCTATTCATTAATGTCATAAAGATAACCTATGATCTTCAAAAAGTCCAGGACTTTGTTTTCTTGTTTTTTAAAAAAAATATACATGTTCTCTATATGGTCTGTTGAGTGGAGGAGGACAATATTAAAAACAACTAGTCAGAATGACTGTTATCCTCCACAGTATTGATACATACTAGTGTTCCACCCACCTGCCCTTTACTGTCCTGAATTTGTCCTGAATTTCCTAAATTCATGGCTGGAAACATAAACTTTCAAATGAGCTCCCAAGAGTTTGTCTGATCTCAGTAAACAGTAGACAAAATACAGAGAAGGAAAAAAACTTCCAGGTACCTACAATGTCCCCACAGTCTAAAATTAAGTTTTGTTTACCATTAAAGATGTTAACCTCATGAGACATAAAATAGTTACGTAACTTAGGTAACCTAATAAGTATACCATGGTCTTCCCAACCATGTGAATTATCAACTTTCCAAAATTGTTTAAACAAAATTAATCTGAAACAAATGAAATCTCCTAGAAAGTTATAGTCATTATTTTTCTGAACCAAAGGGGAGGAAAATTCCAGAAATACAAAATTTTACCCCAGCATGATTTCTTTAAGAAATCTTTAAGAAAACTAAAAGGATTTTCTTACTGGATAACATTTAAGATATGCTCACATGCATGGCAAAGGCAAATATAATAATAGAATGGAAATAATTATATTTGAGAATTACATATGAAGGATCTCAGGTTTGGAAAGAAAGAATGGTCACTTACATTAATTTTCACTTATTGTTAATAGTAAAGTTACATTAATAATCACAAGAGCTATCGTATACCAAATAGATACTCTTTGCTCCACACAGTATTAGGAATTTTGCAGACTTATATTAAATCTTAGAAAACTTCTATAAAATATGAATTAGTATCTCTATTTTATAGATGGAAAATAAAACAGAAAAAGCCAAAGTAACATGCCCTGAATCACATGATTCACAATTGGCACGTTCAGAATTTGTTTGGATTCTGCCTGACTTATGCTTTCTCCACTGCTTCTTACAAGCCTCTTGCTGATAGAGAATCAGTAGAACTATTCTACTATAAAAGATGCTCATATAATTTTGTCACAGTGTTTTAATTTATTCTTTGCATTTATTGTGTCTATTCTTATTGGAGACATGACAAACTATCCTTAGGAACATATTTTTTCTTGAGAAGTTTAAAACAACTATATCAATGTAATTTTTTTCTACTTTTAAAAAGCATTCACTTTGAGACTGTTTAGGGAGAGGCAAGCTTTCCTGTTTCTTTGGCATGTTTTGGTATGAATCAACTTTCAGAAACCTTTGGAATATGGTATAAGGAACTAGTTTGTCCTCCAACCTGAAATAACTTTAAAAATGAAACAATACTTAAAAACAACTGATACTAAGCACTGGATATTAGGAAACAAAGAATAATATTTGCTAAGAGATGGAGAATAAACAGAGTTGGCACTAATATTTCCCTAATTTAATATTTGAAGAGAGTTCCAATCACACAGCAGGGAAGAGGAACCTATGTATAACCCAGAGGCCTCCCTAAGTTAATGGAGTAGAGGGTCTGGGAGGCCAAGGCAGATAGAGTTCACAGGGCAGGGTACCAGGGAGGAGAGATTTACATAGAACACTCTGGAGCCCTGAGATCTCAGAGAATCCCCCTCAAGTAGTCGGCTGTGTTATAATCAACATATGCACATGAAGAAACTACCTACTCTGTGGAAAGAACATCCAAAAGGACTGAAGGGAAAGATCACCTAAGCCCATGTATAGTGCTTATGCCCACCAGCAAGAACAGAAAATTTCGTAAAACATAGAGCATTGAATAAAGTACTAAGAAGAGTTTTGCCTCAAAAATAGGGCAATATTAGCCTAAGAATAAATGCTGCTCTGGTTTTGCTTACAGCAATTAAAAAGCAAGGCCTGAAAGGATAAAAGTGTTTTCAAATAAGTATATTCCAGAACAAAAATTCAAGAATATTTATAGAAACATAAAACATCCAGGATCCAATAAGCTAAAATTAACAATCTATGACCTTAAATAAGAAACAATTAGGCATCCAAACAGCTGGAAAACATCACCCAAATATATTTAAAAAATCAATTGAAACTAATACAGAAATGATAGGTAGGTAATAGCATTTGGAGATAAGACATTTAAAAATTGAATAAATTAAGTAGACACATTGAAAATATTAAAAAAGATCAACTTCTCAAGATGAAAACTATAATGTCTAGGATGGGGTTAACAGCAAAATAGACATTGCAGAAGAAAATATTATTGGACTTGAAGGCATAGCAATAGAAACTATTCAAAATAAAATATGGAGGAAAAATACTTAAAATTCAGAGTTTAAATGAGTCTTGGGGCAACTTCCAATGGCCTAGTGTCAATGTAATTAAAATTCTCATGGAGAGAAGGGGAAAAATATTAAATAACAATGGCCAAAATTTTCCATATTGGATGAAAACTATGACTCCAGAGATCCAAAAAGCTCAATAAAACCCAAGCAAAATAAATATGAATAAAAATACACCAAGATATTATAAAAATTTCTTAAATCTAATAATAAAAATTATCTCAAAAGGATACAAGGAAAAATATCACAGTATGTATAGAGTAGCAAATATAAAGATAATAGCAGATCTCTTTTCCAAAACATTGCAGACTAGAGGACAGTGGAGCAACATCTTGAAGGAAGGAAGGAAAATTTTCCCTAGAATTCTTTATCCAATGAAATTAGAAAATAATTGATTCCATACAAAGTATGCTTTCTCATAACAATGAAGTTAAACTAGAAATCGATAGCAGAGAGAGCAGTAAAATCTACGAACACATGGAAGGTAAAAAACATACTTCTAAATAATTCATGGGACAAAAAGAATGTCTCAGAGGTGATAAAAATTATATGTAACTGAATAAAAATGAAAATGCAAAATTTCAAAGTCTGTGGGACACAGCTATAGCAATACTCGGAAAATTATCACACATATTTCTTATGATAAAATTTTTAAAAAAATCTGAAATCACTATTCTAAACTCCCACGTCAAGAAACTGAAAAAAAGAACAAAGTAAACTAAAAGTAAGTAAAAGTAATAAGAGCAGAAATCAATTATATTCAAAATAGAAAAAGATATATAAAAGCAATCAAACCAGAAGCTATCATTTTAAAAAGGTCCGTAAAATTCACATTTAGTAGTCTAACAATTTCAAATAGAGGGAGAGAGAGAGAGAGAGAGAACACAAATTACCAATACCTAGCAATATCAGGAATGAAGGAAAGTATATCACTACAAACCTCACTGACATTAAAAAGATAAGTGGATGCTACTAACATCTTTATGTTCATAAATCGAACAGTGCAAATGAAATGGATGAATTACTTGAAAAGTACAAAATCCAAAAAACACTTAAGAATTACATAATCTGAACAATTCTATATTAAATAAATGAACTTATATTTAAATACTTTCCACAAAGTAAACGCCAAACACAGATGGCTTCACTGAGGATTCTACAGAACTTTGAAGTAAGAAATAATATCTATAAAAATTCTTCCAGAAATTTTAAAATTACAAAGGATCATACACCATGACCAAGTGGATTTTTCCCTTGGATGCAAAGATCATTCAACATACACAACTCAATAAATATGACATATTACATTAACAAATGAAGGAGAAGAATCCTATTATCATCTCAATAGATGAAGAAAAATCGTTTGACAAAGTTCAGCCCTTCATGATAAAAGTTCTCAACAAATTAGGTATAGAAAGAATGTACCTCAATATAATAAGGCTGTATATGACAAGTTCACAGGTAACATCATGCTCAACAGTATGATGTTAAAAGATGAAAGCTTTTTCTCTAATATCAGGAACAAGGCAAGGATGCCCACTTTCACCACTTCTATTCACCATCATACAGGACGACATACCCAGAGCAAAAAGGCAAGAAAAAGAATAAAGGTGTCCAAATTAGAGAAGAAGAAATAAAATTGTCTCTATTTGCATAAAACATGAAAACCCTTGAGACTCCACACACACAAAAAAAACTATTACCACTAATACAATTTTAGTAAAGGTGCGGGATACAAAATCAACATACAAATATCAATTGTGTTTCTATACACTAACAACAAAATATCTGATAGAGAAATCAAGAAAATTATCCCATTTACAATAGCATCAAAAACAGTAAAATACTTAGGAATAAGTTTACCAGTGAGATGAAAGATCTGTACACTGAAAACTATAAAATATTGATAAAAGAAATTTAAGAAGACACAAATAAGTGGAAAGATATTCCATGTTCCTGAATTGGAAGAATTGTTAAAATTGATAGATTCAACACAAGCCCTCTCATAATTCCAAGGGCACTTTTTACAAAAATAAAAATAATTCTAAAATTTGCATGGAAGAACAACAGACTATGAATATCTAAAGCAATCTTGAACAATAACAAATTTGGAGCCACCACACTTCCTGATTTCAAAACATATTACAAAGCTATAATAATCAAAACTATATTGTACTGGCATAGAAACAGACATAATAGACCAATGAAGAGAATAGAAAATGTAGAAATAAACCTATGTGCATACAGTAAACTAATCTTCAACGAAGGTACCAAGAATACACAATGAGAAAAGGATGGTCTCTTCAAGAAATGGTGTTGAGAAACCTGGATATCCAGAAGCAAAAGAATGGAATTGGACCCTTATCTTACACCATACGCAAAAATCAACTGAAAATGGATAAAGGCTTAAACATAACACCTGAAATCATAAAGTCCTAGGAGAAATTATAAAGTGAAAGCTGCTTGGCATTGGTCTTGGCAATTTTTTTTCTTGGATATGTCACTAAAAGCACAGACAACAAAAACAAAAATAAATAAGTTGAACAACATCAGACTAAAAAGTTCAGCACAGCAAAAGAAACCATCAACAAAATGCAAAGGCAACCTACAGAATGGGAAAAAATATCCATAAAACATATATATGATAAAAGGTTAATATCCAAAATACATAAGAAACTCAAAGCAAAACAAAACAAAACTTAATAACTCAATTAAAAAATGGGCAAAGGATCTGAATAGACATTTTTCCAAAGAAGACATACAAATGGCCGAGTTATGAAAAGATGCTCAGCATTTCTAATAATCATGGAAATGCAAATCAAACCCACAATGATATATTACCTAATACCTATTAAGTTGTCTATTACAAAGATAAGTGTTGGCAAGGATGTGGTGTAAAAAGAACACTTGTACACTATTGGAGGAAATGTACATTGGTGCAGCCACTGTGGAAAATGGTATGGAGGTTCCCCCGAAATTAAATATAGAATTAGCATATCATCCGGTAATTGCACTTCTAAACATATATCCAAAGGAAAGAAAATAACTTCCTTAAAGAGACATCTGCACTCTCATTTCATTGCAGCCTTATTCACAATAGCAAAGGTATGAAAACAACCTAATTGTGTATTGATGGGGGAATGTATAAAGAAAATATTGCATATATATTGTAGGGGAGGCAAAATTCTATGTCTACACTCTTAAGGTTTTTAGGATGGGCCTAAGGATTAAACTGACATATGGCAGATTAACAGGTGAAAATCATACAGTTTTACTTAATATAAGTTTTATGTGACATGGAAAGCCTCATAAGGAAATTAAGACCCAAAGAAGTGGCAAAACCTAAATGCTTTTATACTAGCCTGAACAAAGAGGAAATTCTGGGAAAGTAACTAAAGTATGTAAGAAGGCTAAAGGAAGATAAGAATTATTTTAGCAAAGTCTGTTTGTATAAAATTCTCTTGGTCACAACATTCTGTCCTTGGTAATAAGAATGTTAATTTCCTTCTAGTATAGGGAGAACATATTTCATAATAGGATTTTATCTCCTGCTTTCAGGAAGATAAGGGGAAGTTTCAGAGTGTGCTTCTGGTACCTGCTTATGTCTTTAGCTCAAAATTATTTTTATGTCTAAGAGGCATATTTTGTGATGACGTGTTCTGGTTTCCTTCAGTATACAATAGTCTGTTATTCAGCCTTTAAAAAGAAGGAAATTCTACCATTTGCAACAACCAGGATGAACCTGGAGGATATTATACTAGGTGAAATAAACTAGGCACAGGCAGGAAGATAAATACTGCATTATCTCATTCACACACAAAATCTAAAAAAATCTAAATCATAGAAACTGAGTAGACTAGTGGTTACCAGTGGCTGAGGGGGCAGGAGAAATGTGGACATATTGGTCAAAGGGTACAAATTTTCAGTTATAAGACTAATAAATTCTGATGACTAATGTACAGCATGGTGACTAATATTGTATAGTTTACTGGAAATTTGCTAAAAAAGTAGACCTTAAGTGTTCTCATACAAACACACACACACACACACGCAACTCTGTGAGGTGATGGATATGTTAATTAGTTTGTGGTAATCATTTCACAATGTATACTCATACCAAAATATCATGCCATACACATTAAATATACACAATTTTCATTTGTCAATTTTATCTCCATAAACCTGGGTAAAAGAGAAAGAAATGAAGAGCAGCCATATTGGAAAGGAAGAATTAAATTATCTTTACTCAAAGATGACATGAATGTTCATGCTGAAAATCCATTTGAATCTAAAATTAAACTATTAAAACTAAAAACCAGTTTGTCATGTTTGAAGGATACACAGATACATTATATACAATTTTTTGTAGAGGTGCAAGGCAAAGACAATTCAGTAGAGAAAGGATAGTCTTTACAACAAATGGTTTTGAAACAAATAGGTATTGACAAGCAAAACAAAAATGAACTTTTTTCCCATACCTCACACAACAAACACAGGTTAACTCAAAATTAATCATACACTTAAATATAAAACCTAAAATAATAGAACTTCCAGAATAAAATATAGAAGAAAATCTTTGTATTCTAAGTTAGGAAAAAGACTTTTATATATAATGCCAAAAGCACAATCCATAAAAGAACAATAAGTGCTGAATTGGACTTCATTAAATTCTAGAACATCTGCTCTTCAAAAAAAACTCAAACAAACAAAACACTCTCCAAAAAAATGAAAAGACAAACTACAATATTGCAGAAAATATTTGCTTTCAGGGATATTTCCTCAATGTCATCTTCCTATACTTCTGATCTTATCATTTTTTTTGCTTGTCCTTAATTTATTGTTTGTCCCTAATTCTTCTATTTTGCTTCTCTGAATACACATTTTTAAAAAGAAATATCCTTTTGTTTTTATATATGATGTGCCCATTAACATAGATTTATAATTATATTTTATGCATTTGTCTTTTAAACCATATAAAGAAAAAAATGAGAAATGACAAACCAAAATACAATAATATTGGCATTTTTATTTACTTATGTAGTAACTATTATCAGTGTTTTCTTCATATGGATTTGAGTTAGTATCTAGTGTCATTTCATTTCTACCTGAAGAAGTCCTTTTAGTGTTTCTTGTGGGGCAGGCCTACTAGCAAAGAATTCTTTTAGCTCTTGTTTTTCTAGGAATATCTTAATTTCTCTATTTTTTAAGGATACTTTTGCCAGATATATAATTCTTGTTCGACATTATTCAATTTCAGCACTTTAAATAAGTCATCCCACTACCTTTGGCCTTTATGGTTTATGTTGAGAAATTAGCTATTACCTTATTGAGGAACCCTTGCATGTGATGAGTCTTTTCTTATTTTGCTGCTTTCAAGACTCTCTTTTTGGCTTTCAACAGTTTAATTAAAATCTGTCTCGTGAATCATTTTATGTTTGTTCTTCTTGGAGTTCATTGAATTTTTGAATGTGTAGATCCATTTCTCTTACCACGTCTGGGTAGTTTTCAGCCATATTTATTCAAATATTCTTTCTGACCTTTTCTCTCCTTCTGGGACTCCCATTTTGCATATGTTGGTAAATTTCACGTTGTATCACAGTTTTCTAAGGCTCTGTTCATTTTTCTTCAATTATTTTACTTTCTGCTTCTCAGATTGGATAATTTAAATTAACCTATTTTTAATTTCTTGGATTTTTTCTTCTGCCTGTTCAACCTACTATTAAAAACCTCTAGTGATTTTTTTCATTTTAGCTATTATACTTTTCAACTCCAGAATTTCTTTTCAGTTCTTTTTTGTAATTTCTGTATTTCTGTTGATATTCTCTATTTGTTGAGACACTATTTTCCTGGTTTCCTTTAGTTCTTTGAAACATTTTTAACACAGTTGATTGAAAGTATTTCTTTAGTAAGCCAAATGTCTGTTATTCCTCAGGGACAGTTGCTGTTAAATTATCTTGTGAATGGATCTACTTTTTTTGTTTCTCTATGTGAGTTGATTTGTAATTTTTATGGAAAATTGGAAATTTTGAATATTGTAATGTCATAAGTCTTGTAACCAGATTTTCTTCTTTTCCTTGGACTTCTTTTTTTTTCTTGTAGTTTGTTGTGCATTGTAGTTGTTTGTTTATTTAGCGACTTTTTTTTTGGTAAAGTCTGTATTTTTTGTCCTGGGAGGGAGGGAGGGAGGAAGGATGCGAGAGAGGGGAGGAAGAAAGGAAGGAAGGAAGAAATGAAGGAAGGAAGGAAGGAGGAGAGAGATAGAAAGAAAGGAGGGAGGGAGGGAGGCTGGTTGGCTTACTTGGTCTTTGCCGGTTGGCTCTCTGTTGGGACACTCCTTTACCATGTAGCCAGGCTATTTACAAATGTGATGTAGCATTCATTTCCTCCTTTTGCTGAGACTAGAAATCAGCCAGAGATAAAAGCTTGAGGTCTTCTCAGGTCTTTTCTGAGCATGTATACTGCCCTGGAAATTGATTTGACTTTCTAAATCCCCCCACATATGTGGGTACTTTTCAGTGACTCAGTATCCCCAAACCTCCCCAGCTTTCTCTTCCAGGCTTTCAGCATGCCTATTGTTTGCCTCAAAAGACCAAAACAGGTAAACAAGTTCTTAGAGAATAAGGTCTGCTCTGCTGTCTCTGGAACCTGGGACCAGGGTTTCACCCTCAAAATGGAGGCTGATGTCTCTCAGGCCACTGCCTGGCCAGTGAGGGGGAGAACAAGAGTAACTAAAAAATACTGCAAAGGTTTCCTACTGTTTTCAAGTTACCTTTTCCTTGATTCAGCATTTGTTCAGTTGCTATAAACCTTTAACTATTTTCCAGAGTTTGGAGAAAGTTCATTCTGTTTTTGCTCCATTTTCAGTGTTTCTGTGGAGTTCTGAACCCTTGGAACTACCTAATCTGCTATTTTCACCAATATTATTCTTTCAGCTTTTAAATTTGCATCCACATTGGTTTTTTATTATTTATTTGTTTGTTTATTATTTAATATTCAAGTTAGAGCTGTTTTCCGCTGTCTAGTAATTTTTTGTTGTCCATTCATATTTAGAAGTGGGAAAATCAAGAGCTTATTGGAAGCACTATGCATATGGGTAGGGCTTGTTGTACGCAGACTTCAATGTTACAGCCGTATCTATTTGGATCATTACATTAGGGACCTCCTGATGTATTTTTAGTTCTTTCATCTTTGGCTGATCAATTCACAGAATAATATTTTCCAGTCATCTCAGAGGATAGGCTTGGCTATTATCATTTTGAGGGACATGTAAAAGAAAGGTGTTGAAGTATTTCAACATTCATTAAGTAAATGTTTACTAGATCCTCTTGTACCTGGAATGAACATGTTGCTTCCCATTACAGAACCCTCTCTGTTTTCTTGGTGGGGGTTTGAGTGCTTTACTTATCTAGCTTCAGGGAGTCATTAGTCAAGCCTCCAGATATTAGCCCAGTCTTTACCCTCAGTTTTAGAAGTATAACTGCTACTAGAATCATTTGGAAATTCCCCACTGCTAGCTAAAGATTCAGATTTCTGATGTCTGCTGTCAGTTACTAGAATCCATTTGCTTTCCCCCTAAAAGTTTTTGCTGTGGTTCCTTCTCTCATTTTCTCTTTTCTTATCGACTTATTTCTTTGAAATTCCTATTTTTTTTATAATTACTCTTATTTTAGTGGCATTTCTTGGTGAAGAAGAGCTGGATGTGTTTTTAAACCACCATCTTTATTTTGAAGTCTGTTTGCAGGATTTCTCATTAATCCCCCTTTCTGCATTGGATATAAGAACATGGTTCAAGGATTTAAGCTATAGAAATTTAAAGAGAATTCTTAGGATATATGGTAGAAATAAATATAACAAAGTACCCAGAGGAATTTGTCTTATGAATAGTCTTGCTAGATACATTGAATATCATTGTGCAATTTTACTTTAAAATAATGTTTTAATTCATTAATAATCCTTTTATTAATGTAACTTATTACAGAGGTTAAAGATTAGATCAGGCCCTAAGTACAGAAAGCATTTGACTTAGTATTTAAAGACCCAAAGGGAAGCATAAGGTCAGACATCTCATCCAATGGAAGTTTAGTCGACTCCTCCTCAACAACATTTTGTCAATTCATTCCTTTATTTTTATCCTCACATCATAGTGATAATGGGCTGAATCTTTAGTTTTCTTTCATTCATTAATCCATTGTTTGATATAAATCTATCAAGTTAACTTATAGGAAAAAAAAATTTAAAGGCAATGAACTATTTGCTGGGTTATATCATTATTGAACTGTTTATAAAATTATGTGAAGTCCTCTTCTACTGTATAGTAAAAATTGCAAGGTTATTTTATTTCATGATTACTCTTACAGTAATTTTTTAAAATCCTTTTAAAGATAGGCATTTTTTTCATGGCTTTTTCTAAGGAACTAGTTTTTTTCTTTTTAAAGTTTAGGTTCTTTAAATAAATGTATTTGAAAGATCAATGAAATGGGAAATTTGGGTGACTCATCAAAGCAGAAAGTAATTGAATACTTGAGTTGTTACTCTTGATGACAAATATGAAAATTAATAAAATTAAATGTGTGATATCAAAATGAACAAAAAGTAAAACATCAAACAAAAAAGACCAAGATCAAAGGAATAAATAGACTATACAAATGTTGAAATCCATGAATATTACAACCTCAACTAGAAATGATGCTTACGTTAAAACTGGAGCTACACTGTAGGGAAGTAGAGAAAGGATTTAAAAAGGTAATTATTTGTCTCGTAGTGAACCAAAGACATATTAGGGACTTAGGTAAGACTTTTTCATGTCAGCTCTTGGGGTTTCTTAGAAATAATCTCAATGATGCCTCCTCTGTGGTCAATTCAGGACTCTACTTTTTACGTCTTACAGTTGTCCAAGATCTTCTCCAGTCTTGGTGCTACAGTTTGTTTTCCCTTTCCTTAGTCTTCAGTTTGGTTTTGATGAAAACGATAACTAAGAGCTTAAGAATAAAATGTATATTAAGGGGCCAGGCCCTTTAAGACAGGAAAGTTGAAGTCTGATAGTGGAGACCTGATAAGAAAAGGTGATTTTCTCCTCTGAGCCTTATTTTAAGTCTGAATTGCAAAGCTGATATAATGAGCTTAAGATCAATTCAGGTCAGCATCAATATATAAGTGATAAAATGTTGGGAGTGGGAGGAAAGGAAAAGGTTTAGATAGGAAGACACTGGCAGTGATAAATTCTGAACTGCAGCCATTTTAAGGAAATGTCAGAATCAGGTTTTTTGGAAGGTCCTTCTAGGTTAATAAAGAATCAGCTAGCACCTGGGAAGGAATCAGCTTCTTCATTTTACTTCCTTATTGAATGTTAGGAGTTTGATTGCTCCTAAAGCACATATGAAATCAGGCCATCATTTTATCAAATTAATACACCAGCAAAGAGTTCTCATAATTAAGCCTAGGTATGGTGGCCAAGAGAGTGTTGACACAAAAGATTTATTGCCTCAGACCCTCTTTATTTTCTATATAATATTAATCTCCACTTTTTTTTTTTTTTGGAAAACTTTCTGATCCAGATATAACTGAAACACAATTTAAATTGATCTTTCATATTATTGTCAGGATACTGACAGGATACATCATGAATGGCTTTAATTCTGTGTGTGCCTCTGTACCGAACTCTAAATGCATGCGTATATGCATGGGATATAGTCAGGGGGCTGAGAGTCTAGGCTCTAAAGTCAGACAGCTGCAGCTTAATTCACACTTCATAATACTTATTAAATGTGTGACCTTACCAAAGTTAATTTTCTCCATATTTCAAAGTTTTGATTTGTCAAATGAGTCTAAAAATACTTCAAAAATTGTAGTGAGGTGGTAAAGTAGAAAATGACATCTTTTTAGTCAATATGCATGAACATTTTTTCAATGTGATATACCCCAAATGCCCAGCATTGCTAAGCTCTTCCTGGCATTACTGATACAGTAAAATTAATACTACTGTATATCACTTATTTTATTATGGTTACTATTTTACTATAAAATGAATAGAACAGGGCTGCCTCATTAAGAATTCACATTAAAAATGATCCACTCCAAACCTGGAACTAAACAGAAGTCTCCTGAACGTGCACTGAAAGAGGGAATTGTAATTATAATTCTCACATAAATGCCTACTAAATTCTCTTTACCAATCCATTATGCCAAAGTTCTTATGAATCCACCAAAGTCTCTCCTCTCACTCCTTGTCCCAGAACATTCTATGCAATTTAGCTACTATCTTCTTGTTTTATTTTTTCCTCCCAGTAACTGCTTCATCAATACCTTGTTTAGGATTTTCACATTATGTTTATGAAACAACTGATCTCTCATTTTCCTTTCTTTAATATCTTTGTCAGTGTTTAACATAAAGCTTATTCTGTCTCCATAAAATGAGTTGCTAATTATTTCCACTGTATTATCTAGAATTGTTTTAAACTGATTTCTTGCTGTAATATTTGAAACTTTTCAATAGAAGATTTCTGTGCTAGTCTTTTCTTATGTAAAAGGTCTTTGGTTATATATTCAGTATTTTAATTTAAAATAACAGTAATTTTAATTTTATTCAGCTTTTGAAATTTACTGTCTGTCTCAGTAGGTTGTGTGTATGTTTGTAGGAATTTATCCATTTCATCAAAAATTTTAAGTTTTGTCATAAAGTTATTAATTATCTTTTAATGTTGGCATTTTCTGCAGTAATGTACCTTTTTTCATTTTTTGTATGTGTGATTAATGAGCCCCTTTTATGGATCATGTAGTTTGTTGTTGTTGCTTTTTGCTTTTATTTTTAGTCCATTACAAGCTCAGTCTCTTGATGAGATTACTTAGTCCATTTACATTTAATTGCATAAAATATTTTAGAAAGTTTAGAAGGGCAGCATTTTGGACTAGAATTCTGAAGAATAAATACGTATTTTAGAAAGAAAGTAATTCCTTTTGGAGAAAGTAAAATACTCAAATTAAGGTGGGTTAATTCTTCTAGAATGAAACAGAGGCAATCTTTAAAGGAAAAATGTTAGAAAAAAATACGTTTATTATTTTCCTCTCAAATATTTCTTTTAGAAATTCCAGTGCAAAAAAGTATAAACTATTTAAGGTCCATGTCTACCAGGAATGACATGCCTCCTCACTTTAAAATATTTCCTCTTTGGTTTTCACAGATGTTCAACATGGTCTTCAAGGTAGCTTTTGCCTTTGGAACACTGGAAGTCTAATTATTTTAAACTAATATGCCTTCCTTATCAAAAATAGTAATATCTGGTTTGGGTTAAGACAATAGAGCTTTAATGCATGATCGTATTAACTCATGAATCCCAGACTCTTTCCCCAATGCTTAGCTATAACCTTCAGAAATCCCCTCATTAATCACCTTGTATTATCCTTTTTTTCACCTTCTTCCTCACTTCTCCTACTCCACAATAGACACCAACAGATACATGCAGAGACACATGATGGGTTTTTTTCCCCATATTTGAATACAAACATTCTTTGATATTCAGAGGAATAGTCTGTAGCTATGATTGACCCTTTTCTGTTGTTTTGTCACGTTAAAAACTTACGGTTGAGTTTCTTGGCTCTTTTCAGTGTTTTAATGGCATCATGGAAGTTAACAAGCCCATTTATAGAAAACTGTCAGTACTCTTGATATTTGCTATTAAATTCCAAATTATTATTTTTTGATATATTTTTCATGTCCCTGAAAATTCAAAGTTGAGCCCTGAGTAAACTTACTAGTGGCTCAAGGCAATCTTCCAGAATGCAAAGTAAGTCCACCTTATGTAATATAATATCACTTATCCTAAAGCTATATATTTTTCATTACATTTCACAGGCTTTTTGTGCTTTTGATGTTCTTTTTGTTATGAGTCTGACAATTCACTGACTCTAATATTGTGAGGGTGAGAAATTTATACTGTTAAAGCTTTTCTTTATGTGTGTAACCAAACTCTTCCTCTTTTTAGAAACAGATTGCTACTGGGGTTTTCATAACCTGTTAGTGTTGTCCACCTTTAGAACTATTATATCAATTCCACTCAGTCTACAGGCAGCATTTCAGTGCTTTATAATAAAATATATTGAACTGTCTGACTGGAAATTACAACAGAAACAGCGTGAGCTTTGCTTGCCTCTTTTTCTCTAAAAGAAGCAACTACATTTCAGCATCTCTATTTTTTGCCTAAATATATCTCAAAAATGAAAACCCATTATCAATTCTTCCATAAATGCTCCAGCATCAAATATACTTTAGTATATATCATGTATTATTTTAGACTTTGAACAAATTTAATTTAAAAATCGTTATGAATTTCTAATCCAAGATAAAATTTAGCTACCATGTGATTATTCTTTTGAATAAGAACAAAAATGATCATCAGTGCTTTGATCTATTTTATATTTGAAAATTTCCAAGTCAGATAAAAAAATGGATTTTTATTTTATGTCCATTAAAGCATATTTTTATTGAAGTACCTCCCATTCCTTTACAGCCTTTTCTTTTTGCCACTGTTCACTATGCTCAGTCAAGGCTTAACCAGAGATCTCTGATTGTAAACCTTGAACTAAGTCAAAGAAGATGTGAAATCTTTACAGGGGAAGGATTTTGATAAAAGGAACTTGGAAACTTGGAGTAGCATTCCCACCACCTTAAGTGAGAACTGAACTGCTCATTGGAGCCCTGGGAGGAGGGGTGAGGCCAATATTACTAATCAGTTTTCTAAAAGCCATTGCTCCCAAATTTTCCCTTGCTAAGAACCATGGTAGTTATAGAAATAAAATGAGTTTAACCATAGAAGAAGAGTTATGATTTGGTCTGTTCAATTCAAGTTAATCTCATTTTAATTTCTACATTTCCCAGTCTCAGCCAGTGTTCTGAATAACAATTACTCACACAGATACATGTTTTTTGTTTTTTTATCCTAGTGGTGTTCCAGCCTGTGTTGCAGTGCTCCCAGCAGTCTTGATTCTCTGATCCTGGCTTCCTAATCACTGGATCACACCTCAGGTGAGTCCTCCTAAATTCAGCAGGTGACTAGTATTCTCATATATCCCCTGTTTCCTGACGGTGGCCATATCATAGCTTTGGTGTGTAAATTCAGCTAAGTTGTTCTAGGAATCATAGAGGGTCCAGATTAGAACTCACTCCTCTAGTCTTTTCAGTGATTTTGTAACCATTTAATTCCTGTATTAAATCCTCTTCTGTTTAAAATACCTAGAAAGGCTTGTGTTTCTTAGAGTGAACTCAATCAATTTGTTTTGCAGGTATGGTTTACCATATGACATAGTAGTTGACAAGTTTATTGGAAGTTTGTTGGATCCTTCTGGTAAAGATTGCTTTATGATTAAAAATTAGGGGTATGAAAAGAGGTAGTTGGGCTGTCTTGCTCCTTCGCCTCCTTCTCCTCCTCCTTCTCCCTTTGATCTTTGTTATGAGTCTTAGTGTTAAAGGAGCTATCTTGCAACCATGTGGTTACTAGATGGATGAAGACCAAATGCTTCCATGTTAGGGATAGAAGAGAAGGATGGAAAAAGCCTGGGTTCTGGATGATATCACTAGGCTTCTGAAGCTCTGGATTGATTACTAGATGTGGACATTGTTAGGTTTCCTGTAACATGCTGGAAAAATAATTCCTAATTGATAAGATTGAATTACCTACTGAATTTCTCATGGTGATACATCAAAAGTAAAGGAAGTCTGAAATTCCCTAATGAAGACAATTCTGTCAGTGGCCAACCTACACACTTTTCTTTCCAAGTGTGCTCCAGCCAGGATTAGTATCTCTCTACTTGAGAACTTTTAGAATTTCAGAAGGCTTTTTTCCCACTCCTAGAGCAGGAGGGAGGTGCCAAGGAATCAGTGTCCCCTGAGACTACCCCCCAACCAGTGACTCTCTGAAGCTGCTGTATAAATATACCAGTTTCCTTGTCCCTTGGGCAGAAAAATTCTGAGGCATGTGTTTTACACAGTTCCTAGACTTTCTCACTGTATTAGCCTGCTTAATACTGATTTTTTATAGGTTTTCTCCTTTCTCTGTACCTTCTAAATTAAATAATTGTATGTGAGTTCTTGTCTTAGCATATGCTTCTGAGGGAATCCAAGCTAAAATACCTAACTTGAATTCAAATTAGACATGTCAGGCCCCAATCAGATAAAAGAGACTCTCCTTGTTCAGTCAAATGTCAGTGCACAGAGTACTGTGGAAGCCAACTGAGATTTAGTCTCTGACTACAAATTTTCAAAGACTCAGTCCTTTTGATTTTGATATATTATATCAATTATGACTGTATATTGATGATTCCCATCATATAAGTCCCGATGGATGCCATTATGCATTTTATCACTAGCTACCAACAATACAGCATATGATTAGCTTACTGACTTGACTCTACTACTGCTTCCAAAGACAACTTAATTTTAATTCAATTAGAAGATTATTCTCCCATTTGTTAAATGCATTTAACTGAAAATAGAATTTTCAGTTCTCCATAATCATGTCTATTATTTCCATGAGGTTGAACCACATGACATTTTACATCCATAAGTGCAGGCAAGATGGATAGGCTTTATTGTGGAGTTAAAGAAAAAATTCCTGTCAACATAAAAATGCTTCCCTTCTTTGTTTGCTAAAGTAGCTGAAATTCTCTACCTGAGAAAGGTTTCTTGAGGTAACATGCCATTGTACAATAAATTAAGATATTTTATTACCAGGAAAGATCAAATCTAAGCTAGCCAATGCATCATTGAAGATGTGTTCATTTAAATATTACCGCTCATTGCCACCTATCATATAGAAATGACCCTGTTGAGGTTACACTTTAATGAGATGGAGGAAGAAGGAAAAGGCTGCTGCCACTCAGGTCAATTATTATGTAATCACAGAGGACCTTAGGGAGAACATTGGGGCCTGGGTGTCCTGCGCATAGAGAAAGATAACGAAATGGGAGTCAAACAAAAGGTGACATCTACTGAACAGCTCTGCCAAAGGGCTACCTTTGTACTGAATTACATGAATTTTTTTAAAAAAAATAAGAAAACAGAATAATAAGCTAGAGTTAAATTTTGCCTTAACTCCTATTTCCTCTTCCCACCTGAATTATGGGATAAGCATAAAACACCTTGGTTTTACAAGAAAAGTTATTTTTTTGACAGACCTCAGGTGAAAAATACATTTAAAAATCCAATTTAGAGGGAGAAACTATGTTATTTTGTATTGGTGGAAACTGTTTCCCATACAACTAAGCGAGCTCCATTGCATGAATCTTTTATCAAAGCAAGGCTAAGGAAACTGGTTAGCTTATGAAAGAGCAGTATTTTTTTTTTTTTTTTTTACAAAAACAATTTCATTTTCATGAGTTTTACCTCATGACAAACATGTCTGATTTTTCTAAGAGGAAAATTTACAAGGAGATCCCTTCAGTTAGAGGGAGGAAGAGGTTATAAGTTTTAGGAAATAATTTTCCTGGGAGAAATCTTTCAAGTAACTTCACTTAGTAGTGCCAAGAATGTGTTCTATACAACTTATTGCAAGAAAGACTATAAACAACAACAACAAAAAGAGTTCACCAAATTGAAAGCTTAATGAGAATAAAGGCCTTAACTTACTCATGTGAAGATTCCCATTGCCCATAACAATACTTTGTAATCATTAGATTGCCAATAAATATTTATTGAATAAATGAATGCTAGATTAATTTTGACTTCTGTCCTCAAGAAATTTATAATCTAGTTGAATTAGAGAGGCATATGACTGTAAATGGGCCAAAACCACTATGTGTATGCACAACCAGTAGGTTCTTTTTGGTTGCTGTTTATAGGTGCCAGCAGTTTAAAATAAATAAATGTCATTCCCAGTTTATAACAAAAGCATATCTTAGGACAAATTTTGCCGCTGACACCAACATGTATTAACAATCAAGCATATTGTCTGTTTAAAATTTTTTGATGAAGTTCCAGTTTATATATATAGAGAAAAAAGACTTGCATGAAAGATTCACTTGAGTCAAATGGGACAATATTCCATTGTTAGATCTGGAGAAACCTATTAAGTCAGGCAATAAAGAAACCTTAAAATCAATAATGGAAAAGAAATATTTAAGAATCAAGCCTAGAATGTCATACTCAAAGGTATAGATTAAGGGTAATGGGTTTGCTATATTCTTATCCCTGTTCATGCAAGGTCCGGGGTTATCTCTAAAATATTTTAACCAATCTACACATCTTGAAAGTCACCAGTGAGATCCCCACTTTGTTAATTCACGGAATTTCTTCAACAAAATCATAATTGTAACATAGTATGCTGATAAGCAAGCATCTCAGATGATGACCAGAAAAGAGAGAACTGAAATGTCTATAGTAGCTGCCTCAGGAATGTAGCTAAGTTCATCCTCTGCTGAATTCCTGATACAAGCAAATAAATACTCCAAGAGTGTGGTTTCCACATACATATATAAGATGGGTTGTCTATACTGAAGTACTTCAAATAAATATAGCATAACATCATATATGACATGAGTGGAGAACAATAAATATTACTTACACATACTGAATGCTTTCTGTGTGTTGAGGGATGATTCTAAATACTTTGCATGAGTCATCTCAAATAATCCCACAGTAACACTCTGTTATTTCATTTTCTTAACGAGGAAATTGAGGCTCTGAGAAGTTAGATTGCTTGCTATTGTAATAAGCTGGCAAGTGGAAGTTTGGGGTTTAAACATAGGCAGTGAGCTCTGAAGTCCACACTCTAAGCCATGATGAGATACTGTCTCTCAAAGGACTGAATACAGAATAATAGAACTAAGGGCTAAATTGTGCATGCTACTGGGACGATGAGAAGGTCCAATCTAATCATACATGCAGAAAACTGGACAGGAGTGCTCTCTCTCTTCCTCAGACCTATGTGGTATAGGACAACTGGTCAAGCATGATCTAAGCGACATGAACCACTGGATTTATTTTAGAATGGTGAGTTGCAAGGGCCATGGATGGTTTTAGTGGTGGTGGAATCTGATTGGGCAGTGGAAGCAGATCAGTAGATTATACCAGAAAAATGTAAGCTAAAGGTAATTGCTTCACTGGAACAGCAAATTTAGTTTTGTTCTGCCAGGGAGCCAAGGCAAAAACATAATTCTGTGTGTTTATTAATAGGAATCATTCATGCATATAGGTAAAATTGAATTTACTATAACACCAATCAGTAAGAGAGATTTGTTAACTAAATTCTTCTGAAAGGGATACTAAGTAAATTCAAAATTACTTTTACAAAAGAAGTGGACATAATAATCACAGATCTGATTTTATATTTTCCATCTCTATATTTTACGGGGAAATGTGAATTCCTGGCTTCAGGTAATGTAGTGTGTGCTCCATGGCCTCTGGTACATTGTTTACATAGCACCACAGTGAACTCTGGTCATCATTTGTTTATTGTCTGAGACACTAGAATATGAGCTCCTGAGGGTAGGACCTGGGTCTGTCTTGTTTATCTGTGTATCTCAGCACCAGGAGTTCAATTATGCAGTATTGGAAAAAATATAGTTTTGTGTTACATAAAAACATAATTTAAAACTCAGTTTTTCTGGCATACTTTATAGATCCTTATAGCCCAGAAATGGTAGAAGGGAACTTTGAGAAATCTAGAACATTTTTATATATACATGAAATGTGAAGTTGCCAAATGTGAAAGTTTCTAGAATATATCCAAAGCTTTCGAATGATCTTGTAATCTATTCAGGTAAGAAATGGACTAGGAAAAAATGCTTATTTCAATTGCCTGAGGAAACAGTGAGAGATCTGAATTTCTTTGTTAAAGTGTATCACATTAGACAGTGTTATGGTTTCAATGTTGGTATAAAAGTGTGTGTGGAGTGGTTAGTTTTCCAGCATTTGAAAAAAATCTTAGACCTTATCTCTTGAATATTTAGATTTAGTTCATTACCCTTGGAGTAGAATATTTATTACAGCAAAAGGTAAACTAAATACCATGATGCTATTAACCTTTTTAAGACACTGATCCTAATATTATTGAGTAGTTAATTGAGGGGAGTAAAAAATTACCTCCTTTTACCCTTTTATCCTTAAAGCCAAAGGTAAACATACGATACTGCATTTATGATGGCAGCTTTCCCACCTCTGGGGAAAGAACTGGATTTTGGTTAAGAATACTATACTATTTAAAAAGTATGTGTGTGCATGAATGTAAATGTATACATGTGTGTTTTAGTGTTAACAAAAAACAATTTCAGTTAATATCATATTTATTTCTCTGTTGCTCTTGATTATGTATCCAGCCAGGTATAGTGTCTCCGAGTTGTAGCCAATAATTACGCATTAATTTTATTAAAAGTGTACTTTACTTATGTATGGTACTTCTGTAAGCTTTGACTGATGAGATAATTTTATTAAAAGGGAATAAAACCTTAACTGGAGGTGGGGAGAGTGGGTTTTTACTACATATATTACAAGCAAATTATTAACATCTTTCATAAATAAACTATACTTATATACTTATAAAAAGTAAAATTGTCCAATTGGACAAATAACTGAAGACTTAAATGTACAATTCAAATGCTAGAAATACAGATTAAATGAATGACAAATTAAAATAGTAATAATACATTAGTCTTGGCTGTAAAATTGATAAGAGGTCAAAAGCAATTCAAAATATGTTTTTTGCAAGGTAGGTGGAGGAAGGGTAAGTTGGAGGAGATAGGCATTACCAATTTACTCTTGATCTGGGTGAAATGTGGTCCAATCTTTATGAAGGCCTATTTGGTAACATGCTTCAAGAGTGTTTAAGTATACATATGCATTGAGCTGGAAATTCTAATTCTGAGAGTATATTCAAAGGAAATAATCAGAAATGTGAACAAAGATGTGTGTTTATTTATTCAGTAAATTGAATATTGAATCCCTGTTGTATGACAGATGCCATTTGCTTTAGATAAAAAGTTCTCTTAGTACTCTCTGAATTTTGTCAAGTGGGAAGTCAGAAAAATTAAAGGCCAAATACAATAGAGTAAATTAAAATCATTAGTGTCCCTAAGCGTGCTCTGAGAGGATGATAATATTTTTAAGATGAAGTAACTTAGAAATAAAATGAGAAGGTCTAGATTTTGAGTAGGCTCTCAAACTTTGGCAGAACATTAGAGTTAACAAGAGAGGATTTTTTTAAATAGAAGTATAGTTGATTTACAATGTTGTGTTTGTTTTTGGTGTACAGCAAAGTGATTCTTTTTCATGTTCTTTTCCATTATGGTTTATTACAGGATATTGAATATAGTTCCCTGAGCTATACAGTAGGACCTCGTTTATCTATTTTATATATTAGTAGTTTGTGTCTGCTAATCCCAAACTCCTAACTTATCCCTCCCTGATTCCCTTTCCCCTTTGGTAACCATAAGTTTGTTTTCTAAGTCTGTAAGTCTGTTACCATTTTGTAAATAAGTTCATTTGTACCATATTTTAGATTCCACATATAAGTGATATTATATGATATTTGCCTTTCTCTTTCTGAGTATGATGTCACTTAGTATGATAATCTCTAAGTCCATCTGTGTTGCTGCAAATGGTATTATTTCATTCTTTTTTATGGCTGAGTAATATTCCATTGTATACTATATATGTACCACATCTTTATCCATTCCTCTGTCAATGGACATTTAAGTTGCTTCCATGTCTTGGCTATTGTAAATAGTGCTGCTATGAACATTGGGGTGCATGTATCTTTTTGAATTAGAGTTTTCTCTGGATACATGCCCAGCAGTGGTATTGCTGGATCATATGGCAACTCTTTTTCAGATTTTTAAGGAACCTCCATATGGCTGCACCAATCCACATTCCCACCAACAATGTAGGAGGGTTCCCTTTTCTCCACACCCTCTCCAGCATTTATTATTTATAGATTTTAAATGATGGCCATTCTGAACAGAGTGAGGTGATACTTCATTGTATTTTTGATTTGCATTTCTCTAATAATTAGCAAAGTTGAGCATCTTTTCATGTGCCTATTGGCCATCTGTATGTATTATTTGGAGACATGTCTATTTAGATCTTCTGCCCATTTTTTGGTTGCGTTGTTTGTTTTTTTGATATTGAGCTGTATGAGCTGTTTGCATATTTTGGAAATTAATCCCTCGTTAGTCACATTGTTTGCAAATATCTTCTCCCACTCCATAGGTTATCTTTTCATTTGTTTATGGTTTCCTTTGCTGTGCAAAAGCTTATAAGTTTGATTAGGTCCTGTTTGTTTATTTTAGCTATTATTTCTATTGCTTTGGGAGACTGACCTAAGAAAACATTGCTACGATCTATGTCAGAGGATGTTTTGCCTATGTTCTCTTCTAGGAGTTTTATGGTGTCATGTCTTATATTTAAGTCTTTAAGCCATTTTGAATTTATTTTTGTGTATAGTGTGAGATAGTGTTCTAACTTCATTGATTTACATGTGGCTATCCAGTTTTCCCAACACCACTTGCTGAAGAGACTCTTTTTTCTCCATTGTATATTCTTGTCTCCTTTGTTGAAGATGAATTGACCATAAGTGTGTGGATTTATTTCTAGGCTAAGAGAGCATTTAAAAAAAAAATCATGTACTCTATGATTCCATTTATGTAACATTCTTGAAACAAACCTATAGAGATGGACAACAGCTTAGTAGCTGCCAGGTATTATGGATGAGGGGGAAGAAGTAGAAATAAAGCAGTAACTATAAAAGGATAGCATAGTGGATCCTAGTGGTGATGGAATATTTCTGCATCTTGATTGCAGTGGTGGTCACATGAATCCACACCTGTGACACTGTGTGACCTGCATAGAACTGAACACACACATACACACACACACAAGTTCATATAAAACTGGTAAAATCTGAATAAGCTTTATGGATTATGCCAGTTTCAGCTTTGTGGTTTGATAATGTACTACAGTGGTGCAAGATGTTACCACTAGTGGAAACTGCATGAAGAGTGCACAGGACTTCCCTGTGTATTTTCTTTTTTGCAGCTTCCTGTGAATTTATAATTATTTCAAAATAAGAGATTAAAAATGCCATTGCCTACATTTTAACCTAGAGTTTTCAGGTACAGAATCAAACATAAGTAATATTCTTCTTTATTTTTTAAATAAAGTATTGTTTACATAAAGTTCACCCATTATAGTGTATGGTGAGTTGTAACAGACATATAGTCATGTAACCAACACCACAACCAAAATATAGCACTTCTCCATCACTCCAAAATATTCCATCTTGCCCCTTGTAGTCGTCTCCTCACACCAACCCCATCTGACAACTACTCATCTGTTCTTCATTACTGTAGTCCTGTAGTTTTGAGAACATCATATAAATGGAGTCATACAATGTATAAATTTAGGAGATCAGGCTTTTTTCCATTCTGATCTGTTCCTTTATATTATTGAGCAGTTGCCCCTTGTATTGGTGTACCACAGTTTTCTATTCACCCACTGTATGACATATGCAACTATTGTAAGACCCAGCAGCTGCACTCCTGTGCATTTATCCCGGAGAAATGAAAACTTGAGTTCACAAAAAATATGTGCATTAATGTTGATACCAGCTTTATTTGTAATAGCTGAGAATTAGAATCACCCCAGATATCTTTCAACAAGTGAATGATTAAAATAAAAACCAGGGCTTCCCTGGTGGTGCACTGATTAAGAATCCACATGACAATGCAGGGGACACGGGTTCCATCCCTGGTCCAGGAAGATCCCACATGCCACGGAGCAGCTAAGCCCATGTCCCACAACTATTGAGCCTGCACTCTAGAGCCCATGAGCCACACTACTGAAGCCCACGAGCCTAGAGCCCGTGATCCTCAACAAGAGAAGCCACCACAATGAGAAGCCCGCACATCGCAACAAAGAGTAGCCCCCGCTCACCGCAACTAGAGAAAGCTCACGCGCAGCAATGAAGACCCAACGCAGCCAAAAATAAATAAATAAAATAAATAAGTAAATTAAAAAAAAATAATAAAAAGCTTAAAAAGAAAGTAAAGTATTAAAAAAAAATAAACTGTGGTATATACATACCATAGAATGTTACTGAGAAATCAAAATACCTTTGAAATGAAAGCACACCAAATTTGAGGGTATCATGCGTAGAAATGGTAAAAGTGACTCAAGGAAATCTGGATAAGTCCTGACTGTGTCTGCTATAAAATGCCATTTTTAATAATCTTTCATGTATATTTTTACTGAAAATAAGATTAATAATTTTAGGTATCCATAGACCTCATTACTTTCATGTAATAAATGGGTGTCCAATTTGGCATATAGGTAACCTTAGCAAGTGTTGCCATATTATGCTAAATGCTACTAAATTATGCTTCTCATTTTTATTGCTTAGAAACTACTGACAATCTAGATTCAAAAATAAAGCTGATATATCTAGAATACAATGGAAACATTTTAAAATCTTATTTTTGGAAAGCAAATAGAAATCTTTCCAATGACTTCATTTAAGGCAGAAGTAGTACCTACCAATATCTTCATTACTTTGGGAAAATGAAATGGAAAAGTAAAAAGTGCAGTATTAAATGACCCACATATGAAAAGAGAGACATAAATGTCTGTTGTTAAATCAAATAAAGCTTCCATCTTGCAAGCTCTAATTTTACTCTTTCTATTGATAATCCACAAGGGAGATTGTTTATATATATTATGCCTAAGCTAAATATCTACTCTCCATGAAGTGCAACTCCCATGGAAGCATAAGCACTTGTATCACTGTGTCATCCTTGTTGCCCAATTTACAAACTAAGGATGCTTGAGTGCCTCTAATTATTTTCAGTACAATGTGATGTAACTGTGCCACCTACATTAGCATTAATGAGTACAGCATGGCTAACTCTTCGCTTAGGGGAATGACATGTGGCTCTATTCTGGAAAATGTCTCTATAACTAATAAATTAGACTTTCTACAAGTTATACACTAGGTAGCCCCTCCAGAAATCCCCAGGCCCAAGTGGTTTCTCTGAGGAATTCTACTAAACACTGAAAGAATTGTTCAGGATAGAACTTTCCTTTGCCCTCGAAACTACTTGGTAAATGAGTTAAAAAGGAACAGCAAACAACTTCTATTGGCTAATTTAAATCATGCTAGACAGAGTGTTGGAAAATAAGTAGAATGTTTGAAATCAAAAGTCATGTGGTAGTATAAGGGATGTTCAGCTGCCAGAGAGGGCACAGGGGAACATCTAAGGACTGGAGTTCAAAAAATTTCTATCTGCTGTTTGATGAGTGTATGGAAATTCTCCTGGGAGAAACCTCCTAATGAACTTGTCTTTATTTTCAGTGGAAAAGACTAAGTTCCCTGGCATGGCAAATAAGTAGGAAACTTTTAAACATAATCTCTTCAATCTATGGGGATTATTTTCAGGCATCTGTTGAGTGTGTGTGTTTTAATCTGATATCTGATAAATTATCTAAAATGATCATTACATTAGACTCTCACTCTTGAAACAGATGTATAAAAAAAGTTCTGAATCTCTAAGATCATCCTCTAACAATACAGGATAACAAAGGGTTTCCATTTATAGGAAGATAAGGCAGAGTTTCCTACACTCAACATCTAGATGGTCTCAGAAGTATTTTCCCAAGGGAGAAGTGTTTGCCTGATGGTGGGCAGAGACATTAACTGTTTAGGATAAAGTGGTGCTAGATTAGTGATAAGAATTAACTAGGTTCTTGGTATTACCCACTAAGAGTAGTAAGTAAAAAAGTGCTTCCCCTTTCTGAACAACCTCTCTTGCTTGGCAGTGATGGTGATATTTATTTCCTGGTTTACTTTGAGTTTGTATTAAAGTTGATTATTTTGAGATGATAATCATGTCAAATTTCCTTCTGTCCCTAAGAAATAACTATTACTTTATCCTCTGTCTTCTGTTTCCTTCTTTGTTTAACTTGTGTTGCTTCTCAGGAAACTTCCTCAGGTACATTGAGTAAGAAATAAACTTTCTGAATCCTTTCATGTCTGAAATATATTTGTCCTCACATTTGAACAATACTGTTGCTTAGTAGAAAAATCCAGATTGAAAATATTTTTCCCTGAGAAATCTGAAGATGTTTTCAGTTGTCTTCTAATATCCAGTTTTATTGGTGAAAAATATGATATTTGTCTGACTCTCACTCCTTTTGGTTATATTGTTTTTGTTTTCTGGGAGTTATTAGGATCTTTTCTTAATCCTTGCAGTTATAAAATATGCTTAGGATAGATTTTTTTTAGTCATCCATTTATAACTTACAAGGCATTTCAATATGAAGACTCATGTTTTCATCAGCTATGGGAAATTATTAAACTATTTCTTTGAAAAGTTTTTCTTTTAAATTTCTGGCCACATAGTACGAGTTCATACCTGTTGCCCACTCATTCATCTCCATCTACAAATACTATGGTTTGGCAGATAATGTATGTTTATGATTCAAAATATGTGGCAAGTAATAAAATGCCAGATTTAAGTGATAACATATCAATAATTACTTTGAATGTAAAATATTTAAATATACCAATTTAAAGAAAAGAGATTTCCAGAGTGAACTTATAAAATGGCTCAACTATATGCTGCTTAAAAGAAACTCACTTTGAATTCAAATGTATAAGTATGTGGAAAGTAAAATGATGGGAGAAAATATACCATGCAACCATTAATAAAAAACAGCAATGGCTATATTAATATCTAATAAAATAGACTTAAAAGTCAGTAAAATTACCAGAGACAAAGAGGAATATTATATAAAGACAAAAAAGATCAAACCATTAGGAAGACATACTGATCCTAAATGTTACACACCAAATAACAAAGCCTTCAAATACATGAAGCAAAAACTGATAGATCTAAAAGGAAAAATAGACAAATTCATAATCATATAGCTGAGGACTTGAATACTCTCCTCTCAACAGTTGATAGAACTACTAGTCAGAAAATCAGCAAGAATACAGGAGATTTGAACAATACAATCAACCAACAGGATCCAATAGACATATACAGAACATTCCACCCAAGAACAGCAGAACAGTCACCAAGATAGATCAGATTCTAGGCTATAAAACAAACCTCATCAAGTTTAAAAGAATTTAAATCGTATAGGGTATGTTCTCTGATCATAATGGAATTAAACTAGAAATAAAGAGCAAAGACAACAGGCAAACTTCAAATCATGTGGAAATTAAACACACTTCCAAATAACCCCTGTATCAAAGAGGAAAACTCAAATGAAATTTTTTAAAAAGTAGAGCTAAGTGAGCATCCTAAGTGTCCATCAATAAATGAATGGATAAGGAACATGTGTGTGGGTTGTGTGTGTGTGTGTGTGTGTGTATGTATGGCTGTATACATACATACAGTGGAACATTAGCCATAAAAAAGAATGGAATCTTGCCATGCATGATGACATGGATGTACCTAGATGGTATTATGGTAAATGAAATAAGTCAGACAGAGAAAGACAAATACTTTATGATTTTACTCATATGTGGGATCTAAAAAAACGAAGCAAATGAACAAACTAAACAAAACAGAAACAGACTCTTAGATACTAACTAGTGGTATCTAAGGGAGGGTGTGGGGGGATGGGTGAGATAGGTGAAGGGGTTTAAGAAGTACAAACTTCCAGCTATAAAACAAATAAGTAACTGGGATGTGATGTACAGCATAGGGAATATAGTCAATAATATTATAATAACTCTGTATGGTGACAGATGGTAACTAGACTTATCATGGTGATCACTTTGTAATGTATAAAAATATCAAATCACTGTGGTGTACACCTGAAACTAGAACAATATTGTATGTCAATTATAATTCAATGTAAAAAGAGAGAACTAAGTGAAAATTTAAAAAAACAGTGTATCAAAATGTGCAGGACAAGTTAAAGCAGTTCTCAGAGACACAACAGCATTAAATACTTACATGAGAAATGAGGAAAGATCTCAATAATCCAAGTTTCTACTTCAAGACACTAGAAAAAGAAAAGCAAAATAAACTCAAAGTAAGCAGAAGGAAAGAGATAGTAAACATAATAGCAGAAATCTATGAAATTGAAACTAGGAACATTATAGAGAGAATCAGTGAAAAATCTGATTATTCAAAAATAATCAATAAAATTGATAAACTTGTAGCAAGACTGACAAAAATAAGCAGAGAGAGGACACAAATTACAAATATCAGGAATGGAATAAAGAATATCCCCACAGATATTATAGCCATTAAAAAAAATAAGGAAACATAATGAACAAATTTATATTTATAAATTTTAGAAGTTAAACCAGTTACTTAAAAACCCAAACCACCAAAACTCATCCAAGATGAAATAGAGAACCTGAATAGGCCTATAACCATTAAAGAAATTGAAATTTTAATTAAATATCTTCCTAAAAAGGAACTTCCAGGCCCAAATCATTTCTCTGAAAAATTTTATTAAACATTTAGGGAAAAATAATATCAATTTTACATCTCTCCCAGAAAATAGGGGAGGAAAAAACATTTCCCAGCTAATTTCACAAATGCTAGTACTACCCTGATAAATCACCAAAAGACAGTGCAGAAAAGAAAGAAAGAAAGAAACTAGAGATCAGTATCTCTCATGAAGGTAAGCACAAAAACCCTGAGCAAAATATTAATAAACTAAATCTAATGATGTATAAAAATAACTATAACATCACTACGAAGTAGGATTTATGCCAGGTATGCAAAGATGGTACAGCATTTGAAAAGCAATGTAATTCATCATATCAACAATTCAAAGAAGAAAAATTAAAGCATTTGATAAAAATTCAACATCCATTCATGATAAAACTCTCAGCAAGTTAGGACTAAGGGGAATTATCTCAACTGGATAGAAAGCATCTACAAAAAGGCAACAGCTAACATCACAATTGATTTTATAGAATGAAATTTCTATGGGTAATAACAAAAGGGGCTGTGAGAATTGTATGTCATTTGCTGCTTTAGAGGCAATGTATAAAGGCAATTAAATATATTAATGAATCTGAGTTCTTAAAGAACCTGCTTTTAAAAACTAATAATGACAGGGACAACTGACAGCCTTGAATTATTTAGTGGTAAGAAAATGATGAGTTATGGATATGATAACATTCCCAGAAAAAGGATTGTGTTGTTGGAAGTGATACTAATTCTGATGTGACTGAAAAACAAAGAGAAATTGATATTTTGAAAATCAGCATTATCTATGAATTGGCTGAATTAACTAAGGTTCTTCTAACTTTTTGGTAAAAAGAACTGTTTATATGACATAATAGTATTCACCTAGAACCTTTTGAAACTTTTAGCAGATAGTTTTAAATGAAGCAATATGAAGAACCTATGCAATTTTATTTAAAATTAGCCCATTTGGCCTCTTTCCAACATAGCCAAAGAAAATAACCCTTTTCATAAAATAATTTTCTAACTTTACAAATTCTGTATCTTAAAGAGATATTATTTTCATTGTATAAGAAACTTTTTTTTTTAATTTAAAAGTGCAAAAATACATAGAGTTCTAAGGAAACACTCTCCCAGACCACTACCCCATTTCTCTGTCCAGAGATAATTACAGAGTTTGTTGTGATTCTTTCAGATGTATTCTAAACATAAAAGTATATATACACAGAGACACATTTGCTTACATAAATGAGATCATATAGATGCTTTGTTCTGCAACATACTATTAATAGCTCATCTATCTCTTCATATTGATGGATCTCATTCTCTTTTATATTGGATGCTGAGTATTCCATTGAATTTATATGATTGGTCCTCTATTAATGAACATTTTTCCAGCTTTATTCAGATATAATTAACGTATAAAATTGTGTAAGTTTAAAGTAAACAATGTGAGATGATTTGATACATGTGTATATTGGGAAATGATTACCACAATAAGGTTACCTGACACATCCATCTCCTTACATAGTTATGTGATTTTTCTTCTTTATTTTATTAATATAGTTAATTGCATTGATTTTTGAAAGTTAAATCAAACTTGTATTCCAGGGGAAAACTCCACTTGGTCATGATGTATTATTACCATTTTAAATATAATATTAAATTCTATTTGCTAATTTAAAAAAAATCTATGAGATGCAGCAAAAGCAGTTCTAATGGGGGAGTCTATAGTCAGAGACAGAAAGACAAATACTATACGTTATCACTTATATGTGGAATCTGAAAACAAACAAACAAACAAAAACTAGTGAATATAGCAAAGAAACAAACTCACTCACAGATATAGAGAACAACCTAATGGTTACCAGCAGGGAGTGGGAAGCGGGGAGGGCAGGAAATTAAGGAGTACAAACTACTATGTATAAAGTAAATATTATAAGGATATATTGTACATCACAAGGAATAAGGAATATGGCCAATATTTTATAATAACTATAAATGGAGTATAATCTATAAAAATTATGAATCACTATGTTGTACATCTGAAACTAATATAATATTGTAAATCAACTGTACTCCAATAAAAAAAAATTGGGGGGTGTGCAGCAAAAGTATTAAAGTTCTAAAGAGGAAGTTTATAGCAATACAGGCCAGCCTTAAGAAACAAGAAAAATCTAAAATAAACAACCTAAATTTCTACCTAAAGGAATTAGAAAAAGAAGAACAAACAAAGCTCAGAGTCAGGAGAAGAAAGGAAATAATAAAGATGAAAGCAGAAATAAATAAAATAGAGAGCAAAACAAACAATAGAAAAGATCAATGAAACTAAGAGTTGTTTTTTTTTTCTTTTTTTGAAGAGATAAACAAAATTGATAAGCCTTTAGCCATGCTCATTAAGGAAAAAAGAGGGCTCAAATAAAATTAGAAATGTAAGGGAAGTTATAACAAATATCACAGAAATACAAACAATCATAAGAGAATACTATGAACAGTTATATCTCAACAAATTGAACAACCTAGAAAAAATGGATAAATTCCTAGGATCATACAGTCTTCCAAGACTGAATCAGCAAGAAATAGAAAATCTGAACAGACCAATTACTAGTATTGAAATTGAATCAGCAATCAAAAAACTCCCAACAAATAAAACTCCCAGGACCAGACAGCTTCTTAGGAGAATTCTACCAAACATTTAAAGAAAAGTTAATTTCTGTTTTTCAAAAAACATTCCAAAAAAACTGAAGAGGAGAGAACACTCCCAAACTCATTTTATGAGTCCAGCATTACCCTGATATGAAAACCAGACAAAGACACTACAAAAAAAAAAGTTATAGGCCAATATCCCTTATGGACATAGATGCAAAAATCCTCAACAAAATATTAGCAAACCAAATTTAACAATACCTAGGAAGAATTATACATCATGATCAAGTAGGATTTATTCCAGTGATACAAGGATGGTTCAATACCTGCAAATCAATCAATGCGATATACCACATTAACAAAACAAAGGATAACAATCACATGATCATCTCAATAGATGCAGAAGAAGCATTTGACAAAATTCAACATCCATTCGTGGTAAAAACTATCAATACATTTGGTATTGAGGAAACACACCTCAATATAATAAAGGTCATTTATGACAAGCCCACAGCTGACATCATACTCAGTGGTGAAAAGCTAAAAGCTTTTCCTCTAAGATCAGGAACAAGACGAGGATGCCTACTCTTGCCGTTTCTATTTAACATAGTATTGGATGTCCTAGCCAAAGCAATCAGACTGGAAAAAGAAATAAAAGTGATCCAAATTGATGGAAGAAGTACAACTGTCACTATTTGCAGATGACATAATACTATATATAGAAAACCCTAAAGTCTCCATCAAAAAAACTGTTAGAACTAATAAGTGAATTCAGTAAAAATGAAGGATACAAGATTAATACACAGAAATATGCTGTATTTCTATAAACTAATAATGAACTCTGAAAAAAAGAGAAACCAAGAAAAAAATTACATTTACAATCACACCAAAAAGAGTAAAATACCTGGGAATAAACTTAACCAAGGAGGTGAAAACATATACTCTGAAAAGATTTTGGAGACAATAAAAATAATTGGGAAGATATCTCATGTTCATGGATTGAAAGAATTAATACTGTTAAAATGTCCATACTACCCAAAGCAATCTATAGATTTAATGCAATCACTTTCAAAATATCACAGGTATTTTTCATAGAACTAGAACAAATAATTTTAAAATTTGTGTGGAACCACAAAAGATCCCAAAGCATGTTGAGAAAAAAGAAGGTATCAATCTCCCTGACCTCACAGTATACTACACAGCTAAATAATCAAAAGTGTATGGTACTGAAACAAAAACAGACACAGAGATCAGTGAAACAGAATAGAGAGTCCAGAAAAAAACTCATGCTCAGTTGGTCAGTCAATCTACAACAAAGCAGGCACAAGCATATAATGAGGAAAAGATAGTCTCTTCAATAAATGATGTCAGGAAAACTGGACAGCTACATATAAAGGAATGAATTTAGAATATTTTCTCACAACATATATAAAAATAAATTCAAAATGGTTAATGACTTAAATGTAAGACCTGAAACCATGAAATTCCTAGAGGAAAACATAGTCAGTATGCTCTATGACATAGGTCTTAGCAATATTTTTTTTGGATATGTCTCCTCAGGCATGGGAAACAAAAGCAAAAATAAACAAATGGGATCTAATCAAACTTTTGCACAGCAAAAAAAACCACCAATAAAACAAAAAAGCAACCTACTGAATGGGAGAAGATATTTGCAAATTATATGTCTGGTGAGGTGTTAATATCCAAAATATATAAAGGACTCATATAAGTCAGTATCAATAAAACAGAAAATGTAATTAAAAAATTGATGGAGGACCTGAATAGGCATTTTTCCAGAGGAGACATAAAGATGGCAAACAGGCACATGGAAGGATACTCAACATCAGTAATCATCATGGAAATGCAAATTAAAACCACAATGGTGGTTATGTGGAGAAAAGGAATACTAGTACAGTCTTGGTGGGAATGTAAATTAGTACATCCATGATGGAAAACAGTATGGAGGTTCCAAAAAATATTAAAAATAGAACTACTATATGCACTAATTCAAAAACATATAGGTACCTCATTATTTACAATAGCCATGATATGGGAGCAACCTATGTGTCCGTCAACAAGATGAATGGGTAAAGAAGATATGAGACGCACACACGCACACACACACACACACACACGATGGAATATTACTCGGCCACAGAAAAGAATTAAATTTTGCCATTCTAAACAACATGAGAGGACCTGGAAGGTATTATGCTAAGTGAAATAAATCAGACAGAGGAAGACAAATACTATAGTTTTCATTTATATGTGGAACCTAAAAAATAAAACAAATGAACTAATGTAACAAAGCAGAAACAGACTCACAGATACAGAGAAAAATATTGGTTACCACAGGGGAGCGGGACTAGATAGGTGAAGAGGATTAAGACATACAAATTCTAGGTATAAAATAAATAACAAGAATGTAATGTACAGCACAGGGAAAATAGCCAATATTTTATAGTAACTTTATATGGAGTATAATCTATAAAAATATTGAATTACTATGTTGTACACCTGAAAATAATATGTCAACTATACTTCAATAAAAAAATTCATGTGTTCAAAAACATTATATGAAGATTCCTTTTCCCTTACATCTTCGCTAATATTAGATATTATCAATCTCTTTAATGTTTCTTATCTATAAATGAAAATTATATAATGTTGCTTCTTTAATTTAGATTCTTAATTATAAGTGATATTGGCCAACTTTTAAAATGTTAATAGGTCAGTTGTGAAACGTCTTCATTTACTTTGCCCATTTTTCTATTTTGTTGTGATTATTTCTTTTGTTGATTTATAAAAATTCAATATTAAGGAAATAGCCTTTTGTTTGATGTAGGTATTATAAATATTTTTCTTCTTTGATCCTTGGGGAAATATTGAATATTGGGAGATTTTTATGTGGGGAAGCATCAAGCTTAAAAAAATTTTTTTTAAATCAAATTCATTATCCCTTGCCTATAGGATGGTTTCAGAAGAACTTTAGAATCCTATTGCTTCAAATTTTTTTTTTTTGATTAATCTGAACATTCTTTTAACAGTTACATGGTTTCTTCTATGTTTTTAATTTTTGGTACATCAGAAGTTTATTTTGTATAAAGAATGAGGTAGGGACTAGATTGACCCTATCCCACTATATTTTGCCAGTAGTACAACAACAAATATGACAGCTCAAATCTTTTCCTCTGCTAATTTGAAATTGCATCTTTATCATGTATATCTTTATATGTACTTCTGGACATCCTATTACCTTCCAATGATTATCCATATCTATATCGATCCTATGTATGTAACCATGGGACTTTTATACTATGTTTAATATATTGTAGAAATAACCTCTATTCATTAATTTTCCCTTTTCAGATATTTCTTCTGGCTATTCTCATATTTATTCACTCAAATCAACTTTATTATCATTTAAAAAATTATGCAAAATAGCCTATTTATAGTTTGAAAGTGCATTAATGTAAGATTGATTTAGAAAATTTGCTATCTATTTATCAATAAGTTTAGAGTTCTTAAATGTTTATTGATATTAAGAATAAGAATTTTTCTATCATATTTTCTAGAAGTCTATTGTATTTAGAAAAGCTACTGAATTATGTATATTATTGTTATATCTATAATCAAAAAATAGTTGATTGGGAACACTTAACATAAAATTTAGTTATTTTAAAATTTATTATATGTGAATATGTATTAATTTAATAAATGCAATCAAATGTACATATAAAAATTCCGATAATTTATATTTGCAAATTACTTTTATGTTTTGGTGATCAAATTCAATGTTATTTGAAAGTCACTCTAAAATTTTAGAATTCTGTAATTCATAGTTTTTCAAGTGAAATGCTTTACTGTACTTCACTGTATCTTCCAAAATTATAATTTTTTGGTTCAATAATATACAGTCATTTATCTCACTCATATTAAGAATGACCTAAGGAACACCTTAGTTATCACAATACTTCTCAAAATAGTAGTTATAATATCTACCACATTTTGAGGGTTTATAAGATATAGAACATGCATTGCTTATGTATTTTAAAACTATCATCTCATTTATAGTTTCAACAATCCTGTGAAATAACTATTTTTGTTTTCCATTTTTGAAGAGAAAACTTAACATAAAAGGGTAAAGAAACTTGCCCCAAATTATTCAACTGATTATTGGCAGTGTTAGTGATTGAACTTGAACTCTGGTCTATTTGAGATCAAAGTCTGCTCTTTAAGCATTACACATATAATCCCCCTTATAAAACTTAATGAGAGTAAACAACTTAAGATGTGGAGGCAAATAAAGAAAGAAATGGTTCCCCAGTGGTGATGAGTAGCCCAGGAAAAGCAGAGAGATCCCAAAGTCTTGGTGCAAGAAGCTGTCAGGAAAATGACCAATGTCGATACATGAATTATGTTCACCTTCCATAGAACACACATTCCTAAGGTATCTGTCAGGTGAACAGAGAGCCCACGATTAGGGACCAAACTCAGCATCTTGTCCAAAAGGATGTTGTGCAATAAATAGGATTGTACCCTGGAAATTGGTGACTTGGAAGAGAGCAAATTTCCCCTTCGCAGTGAATGTCAAATGGAAAGTCAAAGTTAAAATTTACTAACCTCATTCTAACCTATTGCCTAGCAGCAATAGTCTTTGATTCGCCATTTTTTTTAACTTATTTCTCTGACAGACATAATTTTTTAAATTTACTAATTGTGTTTTGCTTTGAGCTGTGGGAACACTATGCCTCTGAGCCTCTCACTTGGGGTCACTCATTCTTTTTAACCCAGAAAAAGAGTCTGTAGAGGATGGCTTGATTTCCATACTTTGCTACAGAATGCTTCACTGCACCTTCTGCCAATTTTTATCATACCTACAACACCTTTCTTTTTATTTTCTCTTAGAGAAAATTTTAAAAGAAATATATTCTTTTATGAAGAAACTTATTTAAAGTGAACATTATGTTCAGCCCTTTTTTGTCTTGAAATGTAGGTCTTATTCATTGATCAGTTTCACAATGATTTACTTCCTTTTTCTTGGGAATACAAAAGGTGAATCTGCCATTTGAAAGCCCTGAAGAATGATTCGTATACATTCCAACCTGAGGCAGACACAGTACAGATAGATTTAGTACAATTTCTTATTAAAGCTTTGATACAACACTTTAGTTGAAACCAGAAAAGAAAACTCATTTCTTCAATTTCTAGAGCTCTCTACATCAGAGCATATGTATCATGTAAAATGAGAAAAGTAGCGGAATGAAATTGATTACTGTTTTCATGATCAGATTTATCTCCATGCTTTATAATACCACATCTTTCATAGGTTGTCTGATGAGAATCTAACGCAATTTTAACATATGTGGAACTTTTTATATGAGTTTTTTAGAAATCACTTCTTAGCTATGCTTTTTGGTCTTAAGTCCTTATTCAGAGAGTAGTTTTGATTAACTGATTGTATGTCACATTACTGAGTCCCCATAGCTGTTCCACAATCTATTCTAAAGGAGAGATTCAACTGTACCATCAAGAGGCTATATACTAAACATCAGGCTACCCACCTTCCAAACTCTTTTTTTTTTCCTATTCATTTTTGAGTCATCAAGTTCACAATTTCTGTCCATCTGTTGAACCTGAAAACATGATATTGAGATTAGAGTGCATTAAACATATGATTTTTACACCAAGGCAGTAATCCTGAAAGCTACTTTTGGAGAGGGAGAGAGAATGAGACAGAGAAAGAGAGAGAGAGAAGGAGAGAGAGAGAACAAGAGATAGATTGATTTTCAGACTCAGCTGGCAGTCAGGGTATTGCCATAGAAATCAATGACAAGACAGAACAAGAAAAGGGCACCTTGGTGATTCAACCTCTTTGCACCATCAAAAGCCTTCAATCACACACCATCTCTGTAACATATTGAGATGTCATCTTAGAGATAATCTGAGAGAGGTTATAGACAATTTAGGAAAATCCTAGTTAAAAGAACAAAACATTTACCTTAAATGACTGTTTAGATGAGTCTTAGAGTGAGTTTACTAAATTATACTAAAGTTTACTTGTTTTCCTCCTTACTTCCTTCCCACAAGCAGGTAGGGATTTGTGAACTCAGAATTAGAACCATTTTTTAAGCTGTATTTTCTCTGTACATCTGAATATAGAGGGTATCATTTTGTAACCCCGCCTCTTCATGAACATTTGGTCAGTGTCTTTGTTTTCTGTTATTAGAGTGTGATCTTCCAGATGCTGTGAGGCAGGCTTTAAAAGTACTTTCTAGCAATATGATTCTCATTGTACAGATTCTGAATTATAATTCAGTTAAGTAAATTTCTCCCAAATCATTTGAGTGTGTGCCAATGTGAAGTTAACGTGCACCTATCCTGAACCTTCCTTGAGGAATGGTGCCTAAGAGGAAGGAAAATACTTAATAAAAGATGATAGAGTTTATTAAAAGTCAATAAAAGTTGGAAATTTGCTCAAATTCCATTTCATAAAATTGTGAGCTTAAAGAGCTTATAAATGTTTCAGCAGTTCAGCTGAAGATGAGCACAACTGACTGACTTCAACTTTCTCTCCTAATCTTTAACTACTTTATACCAAAGAAAATAAGTCCTTTCACTTTCAGAATAAATAGTAATAAGGATCTGGAAATTTTATGGAAATACTTCCTTTGATTTAAATGGCTATTCATATTATATAACATAGGTCATTTGTGATTGATTACTGTTGGGTCATTGGGGTCATAGTTACAAGAAAGTGATTTTATGAACAGAAACGTATTCATAACATGTTGTAAAAAAATATAGAATTGTATATACAGTATGCTACCAAATACACAAAACATCTGAAAAGAGTCTTCAAATATTAAATAATGGAATTACATGTGATTTTAGAGTACTCTTCTTTACACAGTTTTGTAGTTTCCAAACATTTTACAATGACCACTTATTATTTTGGTATATATAAAAACGCTATTAATAGCAAATAGCCATTTACAAAATTAGAAATTCATCTCTTTCTTATTCCATTATTTTTATAATAGCAGCGCTCATCTATCTTATTCTTTTGGCTTTGCAAACCTACTTCTATCTTGCCCAAACTTCCTTGAAACTACCAAATGACAGATTTTTCTCTACTTTCTCTGTAGCTGTTGATAAGGATAATGCTGGAGTATATTTCTTTAAATTGATTTGTCAGCATTTTCAGTGACTGTCACTATGAGTTTGATAATATTAAGGATGGGAAAACAGGCAGGAGTCAGAGTTATAGAGGTTAACACTTATTTTTCTTAAGTAAATATGAAGTATATGCGTTATTTGTACTAAGTTGTTATAATGGAAAATGGGGCAAAAGTAATTCTCCTCAACTAACCTATTCTTTGTAATCTTAATTCTTCAGACTCAATACATTTATCCTTAAATACAAACAAAAAAATCTGTGTGCAGCTTAAATATAGAATAACTATTCAACAATGCTTTATTCCCACTTTAAAATCTCCTTCAGATTTCTCTTGTGTCGCCTGAATGAGTCCTGCTTCACAGACTTTTCATTATGAAATTTGTATTTCAACTAAGTTTAATATTTATAATCCCAATCACTTTTGATAAAAGTGACTTTTGGAGAGAATCCAAAGAATGTACCTTTCTGAGTGAGTGTGATTAAATTTTTTCATTATTTGTTATCTGAACATTTGAAATCCTTCCAGTGTCACAGAGTAGAAACATTTTAAGCTTTTTTTATCCATAGCATATTTCTCAATGACTCCTAAGGCCTTGGGGTTTTAGAGTTGACAGCCCAGAACAGTGAAATGACTTGCTAAACTTACTAAAGTATCTTCTTTTTTTAGACATTTATTTGTAGTGACAATTTTGCATCAGGTTGACAAATGAAATCTGAGAATAGCTACTGTCTGTGTGATTCCTTCTTGCCTAAGTTTTTCCTTTCCTAGTCATTCAATTTCAACTCCTAAAATGACACATTTGAGCAACAACTCTTCAGCTAACTAAACATTTCTCATGCTTTTGATTTGTATTACACTCTTAAAAATGTGAAGCTTGTAGATCATAGGAAAATGTGAAAATCATAAATGAAAAAAGTACAAACTTATGCACATATACAAACAAATCCCAAGTAGATCATGTTTCTTTTGCAGAGAAACTGCACTGGAGTCCAATTTAAATTTTACAAAAGATTTTTATCTTTCAGGATTATGAATTTTGTCTTCTACCAACCCTCTTATGGCTACAGAAACTAATTATGAGATACAAAGGGGAGGAAGAATAAGAATAAGAAAAAGTAAGACTTCTACATTTCTTTAAAGATTCCCCTTTCATATTCCTGATTTTTGAAAAATCATATTGTTCTATTTTATTGCCAGCTGAAACGGAAATTTCCAGAAATTATGAATTTATTTCTTTACCTAAAACATTAACAATATCAAGGCAGCAAACGATTGAAAAAATATATTGCTAGTTTTAATTTACTTATTCCTTTGTGTTCTTTGTCAAGCTCTTTAATTCTTAGTACATCCCAAGCCTCAGATCGATCGATCTATCTATCTATCTACCTATCTCTCTCTCTCTCTCTCTCTCTCTCTATCTTTCTATCTATTTATCTATCTTTCTATCTGTCATCTCTCTATCCTTCTATCTTTCTATCTATCTATCTATCATCTATCTTTCTATCTCTCTCTCTCTCTATCTATCTATCTCTGCTCTTATTCTAAGTGTTAGCTCATTTGCTCACATTTGTAACAACCCATGAAAATATGACCACAGTGCTGATATTATTCCCAGCTCCACCAACAATTCCAATCCCTCATCCTTATTGATATTTCATTTACACTTAGATATACAATACAGGAAGATTAATGTTTTTAAAACTAAACTATCAATGGTTCCTTCTGACATCTGCCTCTCCTTAATTTCCTTATCGCTGCAGTGTATTATTAATATATTACAACTGTCCTATAATCACAACTATTTTATGTGTGTTCTCCTCTTTGGCCAGGATTATTCTTTTTGGAATGGTGGTCCCTGGTCAATGTAGTCTGCCTTTTTAGAGAACATGAGAATTTCTTTTGGGAAAGTTATTCTACAGTGTAGCTAGCTACCAAACAGGAATTACTGGCATGCATAATTTCAAAAAGTATTTTAGTGTAATGTGTGAGGCACTCGGCTAGTTCTACGTAGGTCAGAGCAAAAGACATACGATAAATCCAGGATCTGCCCTTCTTAGCATATATAACCTAGAAGAGACATCCATACATACAAACATACATAATTACAAACTTTGATAAGGGCCATGAAGAAAATGTGTAGGGTGCGAGAATAACAAATACCATAGGAGTAAAAATTAGATTTGTATGTCAGTAAATATATCTGTCTCCAATTCCTACAGCTCTGGACCATATCTTAGCACTTCCTGCCTTGCTTGATGATTTTCTGGTATTGCAATTTTTTTCTTGGCTGTGCCAAAATCTTGGCCTTCTGTAATTGGAAACAAAAATCAGTTTAATGGTCTCTTAATAGAAAGCTCACTTCTTCAGAAATCAACTTAGCTAGAGGGTCTTGTCGGCATGAGTGCAAGTTATGAGCTGAGTATGTATTGAAGGAAAGTCAGTATATATACAACAATTTGACTTATATCCATCCCAGAATTATTTTCACCTGTCACTGTTGGAGCAGCTTCTCCAGGTCATTAAATAATAGTGTGCAGCACTTTCTTCCCTTCCTGACAATGGACTTCCTACTTGCTTCCTGAGGCTGGGCTCAGAATAGCATCTGGTATTTCATGGAGTATGTGTGTGATGTGTAGGGGTACTAAATGTCTCATGTAGATATAATGAGGACATGTTGAGTGTCAAGAACAAATAAACTTTGAGACACCCTGATAGCTGAAAGGAATTTTTTGTATGAAAAAGTTGCTAATTACCTCATGCTAATCACACAATAATAATATTACAATTTGATATTTCAGAAATAGTACCAGTAGAAGGAGAATCAAAATCCAGATGAGGTATCAGTGGGACAGTATTCTTGTCTCAAGTTTTATGGGACTTCTTTTATGACTTGGGGTCTAATTTTTGCATTCATAAAATAGAGACAAAAACGTGCTGTAACTATATCCTGAGGTTGGTGACAGACTTACTAAAATTAGGAATGTAAACTAACTTTAAAATTATAAACAGAAGAACCAAAATTAAAACTCTGATAACTATAATATATGTTGACAGCTATGATATATGTTGGAATTTAAAGACAAGCATCAAAATATTTAAATAGATCAAAGTGATACAGAGCATAATTTTTGAGCACAGTGGAATCACTAATAATAAATCACTAATAAAAATCATTAATAATGATAATAAAATTAAACAATGCATTCATAAAGTATATATGGGCTATAAATGAAATAATAAGAGATAAAACTAAATCAGTATGTAGTCAGAAATATACAACTCCAAATGCTTATGTTAGAGAAGATCTAAAATCAATGATCTAAGTCTTCAATTTGACAAAATCTAAATAAATCTGAAGTAAGTGGAAATAAGTAGGTGCAGAAATTAATAGCAGCAACAGAAATATCTGACAGGAACAGAGAAAATTAACAAAGAAAAAAATGAGTAAAATTGATAAATCTCTAGCTAGATTGATTATGAAAATAAGAGAGAAACAAAAACTACCAATATCAGTCTTGAAAAGGATTTATTATCACAGCTTTTACAGAGATTGAAAGAATAATGAGATCACGTTTAAAACTTTATAATAAATTTGACAATTTAGATGAAATGGAAACATTTATTGAAAAATGCAACCTACCAAAATTAATACAAGAAGAAAAGGTTGCAATATGAATAGCCCTAATTCTATTAAAGAAGTGGAATTTCTTATCAACTCCTCCACTGAAAGAGCATATTTAAAGAAGAAATAACATGAATCTTATGCAAACATTTTTGAAAAAGAGAAAGAGGGATCACTGCCCTACTTGTTTGTAAGTCCAGCAAATCAATCGACAAAAACATTACAAAAAAATTAAGACCAATATTTCTCATGAATATAAACACAAAATTCCTTAACAAACTGTTAGTGCTTGAAATTCAAACATATTATGACCAACTCGGACTTATCCTAAGAAAACAAGGTAAATGTAACCTCTGAAAAATCAATCAATGTAATTTACCATATCAAGAGATTAAAGGAAATAAAATACACGATTATTTCAATACATGCAGAAAAATAAATTGAAAGCAATCAATATACACTCATGATTAAAATGCTCAGCAGGACTTCCCTGGTGGTGCAGTGGTTGAGAATCTGCCTGCCAATGCAGGGGACACGGGTTCGAGCCCTGGTCTGGGAAGATCCCACATGCCGCGGAGCAACTAGGCCCGTGAGCCACAACTACTGAGCCTGCGCTCCACAAGAGAGGCCGTGATAGTGAGAGGCCCGCACGATGAAGTGTGGCCCCTGCTTGCCACAACTAGAGAAAGCCCTCGCACAGAAACGAAGACCCAACACAGCCATAAATAAATTAAAAAAAAAAATGCTCAGCAAATTAAGAATAGGAGTTATATTTTTAAAATAGAGTTTCTTCCACTTTCCAGTCCAGCTTCTAAGGAACCTGTAAGTCATCGCTCCATTCTAACAGCAAGAAAAAAGCTGAACAAACTGAAAATCAACAGTGCTTCTTAGATGTTTCAGATAAGTTAGATCACAGAGCAAACTTCTGTCCCCAAAATTGGAAGAGATAGACAGGTGGATACAGAGAATCATAATTTACAGGAGCATGAATCCATGAACAGAAAACTCCAAGAGAAACACTACTAAGGTAGAAAAACCTAAATTGTAATTGGCCTATTGCTGAAGGCTTAGTCTGTATAAGTCTGAGAGTTAAAAACTCCAGTGGTCCCAGTCATAAAGGGATCACCACATATTTGTGAGTTTTACTTCCTACCAGGTTCTCGTAGTGAAGAGTGAAGAAAAATTCCTTTGTGCTTTTGGCATGGGGAGGGGGAGAGTAACCATTTTGAAATAGACCAGAGTATTCTGACCTAAACAAGACCTGCCTTAAAGAGAAACGTATTTACCAGAACCTAATCAACCTGGGGGAAGAGAAACACCAACTCCAACCCACTCCAGCCTTACACATTGGAAAAAGGAACTATCCAATTCCCAACCTATCTAGTCAACCTGTCCCAATTAGGGGTGTAAAAAATCACTGAGAGGCACTTTTAAACATCACAGCTCAGGGACACAGGCTCACAAAAAGACTGAGACCTAATCATGGGATGATAGAATGCTTCCCCTCCCACACACACCTTACCACCACATCACTAAAGACCTACTTACCTCAGTTCCTTTTACCCAGTACATCATGTTCAGTTTCCAACCAAAAGCTACAAGGCAAACTAAAAGACATAAAACACAGTTTGTAGAGACAAAGTGAGCATCAGAGCCAGACTCAGATATGGCAGGGAAGTTGGAATTAACAGATGGAGAATTTGAAACAACTGTGATTAGCATGCTAAGGCTCTAGTGGATAAAGTAGACAGCATGTAGAACAGATGGCCAATGTAAGCAAAGAGATGCAAAATCTAAGAAAAAAATAAAGAAATGGTAGAGATCAAAAACACTATAACAGAAATAAGGAATGCCTTTGATAAGTTCATTAGTCTGTTGGACACAGCTGAGGAAAAAAATCAGTTAGGTTAAGGACATGTCAGTAGAAACTTCTAAAACTGAAAAGCAAAGAGAAAAAATACTGAAAAAAAATCAGAATTGAATATTCAAGAACTGTGGGACAAATACAAAAAGCATAACATGTGTGTAAATATAATACCAGAAGGAGAAAAAAGAAAGGAACAGAAGAAATATTTGAAGCAATAATGATTCAGAATTTCCCCAAATGAATGTCAGATTCCAAACTGCAGATCTAGGGAGCTCAGAAAACACCAAGTGTGATAAATGCCAAAAAAACTATACCTAGGCATATCAAGTTCAAATAGCAGAAATTCAGAGATTAAAAAAAATATACTTGAAAGCAGAGGAGATAAAATTGTACCTATTGAAGAGCAAGGGTAAGAATTACATACTTCTCAGAAGCCATGCAAATAGAAGAGAGTAGAGAGAAATACTAAGAGTGTTGAGAGAAGAAAAAAAAAAAAAACACTGACTTATAATTCTGTATCCTGCAAATTATACTTTAATATTAAAGGAGAAATAAAGACTTTCTCTGACAAACAAAATTGAGGGAATTTGTTACCAGTAGATCTGCCTTACAAGAAATGTTAAAAGAATTTCTTCAAAGAGAAGGAAAATTGTATAAGTTAGAAACTCAGATCTACAGAAGGGAAAGGAAAGCATTAGAGAAAGAATATACAAAGATGAAATACATATGTTTATTTTTCTTATTCTTAATTGATCTAATAGATAATTTGTTTTTAAAAATAACAGCAACAGTGTATTCAATGATGATAGCTTAAAGGAAAAGACAACAATGATACAAAAGTTGGGAGGGAGGAATTTGGAATCCTTTGTTATTATAAGTTACTTGTACTACCTGTGGAGTGGTATAATGTTTGCAAGTGGACTTGTTTTAATTATATAGGTATATTGCAAATTATATGACAATCACTAAAAAAGTAAAAAACAAACAAAAAAAAACTATGATTTATATGTTAAGAAGGGGAGAATATAATCATATAAAATGCTCAGTTAAAAACCAGAGAAGGCAGAAAAAAGACTGGAAGACAAAAAGAAAGAAAGAAAAAAAAGAACAGCATAACAAGTAAAAAACAGCAATAAATATGTTGTATATTCATCCAAATACATCAATAATCACTTGAAATGACAATGGTCTACACAATTTAATAAAAAACAGATGTCTGAATGGATTAGAAAACAAGAAAAAAACTATATTGTTCACAAGAAACCCACTTTCAAAATAAAGACACATAAATTAAAAGTAAAGGAATGGAGAAAGATGTACCATGTTAACGCTAAGCAAAAAGAAAGCTGAAGAAGTTATATTAATCATAAACAGCAAATTTTAGAGTAAAGAAAATTATCAGGGGTAAAGAAAGTCATTATATACTGATAAAGATAGGCTACAGGGAAGTATTGTACAACACGGGGAATATAGCCAATATTTTATAATCATTGTAAATGGAGTATAACCTTTAAAATTATATAAAAAGTTAAAATTTTAAATATATATAATATGTAAATATATTTATATAAAACAATCCTTAATATATATATGTCTAATAACAGAGCATCAAAATATATAAGGCAAAAATTGATAGAACTGCAAAGTGAAGTAGATGAATCCATTATTAGAGACTTCAAAACCTCTATAAGTAATGGATAGATCTACAGGCAGAAAATCAGTAAAGACATAGTTGAACTCAACAACACCATCAATCAAATGAATATAAATGATATAGAATACTTCCCAGAAATAATAGACCACCCATTCTTCTCACGTTCATATGGAACATTCACCAAGATAGACCATATTCTAGGCCATAAAACACAGTTTAAATAATTTAAAATAATAGAAATGAAACACTGTAAGCTTTTAGACCACAATGGGAGAACAAACTTTTTTTCCCTCTTGTTTCGGTTTTTTTTTTTCCTTTGGATGAGACCCAAATAATGGTACTGGGTCTTTTGCTCTGGCTTTCCACAGTGGTCTTCAGGTGGTCTTACCACCATTTTAGTCCCCCTTAATCCCTGAATCCATTATTTTTCACAAAACTTCTGGATCTGCTCATTGCTACTTGCCCCTGCTAATAGTGACTTTACCAAGTGGCTAGTTTTTTAATATAGTTTTCATATAAACCAGCTTTGTCAAGGGGATTGAAAAGCAGAAAGCATCACTTGTTTTATTGACAAATTTTTTTTTAATTTTTATTGGAGTATATTTGATTTACAATGTTGTGTTAGTTTCAGGTATAAAGCAAAGTGAATCAGTTATACATATACATATATGCACTTTTTTTTTTTTTTAAGATTCTTTTCCCACATAGGCCATTACAGAGTACTGAGTAGAGTTCCCTGTGCTATACAGCAGGTTCTTATTAGTTATCTATTTTATATATAGTAGTGTACATAAGTCAATCCCAATCTCCCACTTTATTCCTCCCCACCCCCCCCCCCCCCCGCCGCCCTTATCTCCTGGTAACCATAAGTTTGTTTTCTACATCCATGACTCTACTTCTGTTTTGTAAATAAGTCCATTTGTACCCTTTTTTTTAGATTCCACATATAAGCAATATCATATGATATTGTCTTTCTGTGTCTGACTTACTTCACTCAGTATGACGGTCTCTAAGTCCATCCATGTTGCTGCAAATGGCATTATTTTGTTCTTTTTTATGGCTGAGTAATAATACACTTGACATACCTGGTTGATAAGTCATTGAACCAGAAACTATCTTTATATATTCTCTTTCAATTTCTTTCCTGGATTGAAATGCAAATTGCCTAGAGAAAGCAGGTGGAATTAAGAAGTATTGGTAGATTTGATAGGAAACTTGCTTCACATTCAGCCAATTTGTCCTTTGCTTTAATTTAATTTTACAGTTCTATTAAAATTTAAATTTGTTTTCAAATTCTCTTAAGGGGGAAATGGAAGAAACTTGCTAATGTTGTTTACTTTTTCTCAAAGATGGAAATGATAAACTTTTTGTATGTCAACCTTAAGAAAGTTGTATCTAGCAGGGTTTAGTAACCTTGAAGGTAGGCAACAATCTATTTGCCAAGAATATAAACAGACTAATAGTCCTGACTAGGTCAATTAGTTTACCCAAGAACCACATAGAAACCATTTTGCAACTCCATTTTAGCTTCAGGCTGGACTGAAAATGTATTGCTTATTTAATTAGTACCCTAGGCAGTAGTAGTAATTAATTTTTAAAGATTAGGGAGGCATAAAAAAAAAGGCAGCAAAATGATCCTCATATTGAAGTGTTGTTCTGTACTGTTGAACCATGAAGAAAAACTCATTTTTTAAAATTGGACAGAAGGGGATAAGGAATATTTATGGCTCCCTATCCTAACATGTGTCCAACTAAGTGTTAAATGATAATGCAGGAGGCAGAGTGGTCCAGTGGAAGTGATGCTGGCCTCAGTCCAACCTGGATCTATCTGGCCTGTTCTAAAACTCTCCCAATAATTAGTTTCCTCAATTTCTCTGATGACCCAGTTGAGCATCTCACAATCCTTCCAAGGCTAGAGTTTTCCTCATATTATCAGTATTAATGACAGGAATGGTAAGTAGCACTTTTAGAGTGATTAAAGTTTTAAAAGATCTTTCATAAACATTTAAATTAATCCTCACAATAATCTAATGAGATGTCCAATTTAGATATTATTATTCCTCATCAAAGGGTCAAGAGTTTAAAATTTTTACCAGTTTTTATGGGCTTCAGTCATTTAAACAACTCAGTAGGTACATGTTGAGATTCTGATCTGTAATCTTGATTCAACAATTATTAATATGGGGCCCATGTTACATGGAGGGAGGTCTTCAAGGAGAGGCATCAAGGTTGCTGTGAATCCCTTGAAATTGTATGTAGAATGTTATCTGTGTATATGGGGAGAAACCATGATTTTCATAAGCTTCTCAGAGGGTATTCAGGAACTAAATACGTTCAAGAAGCATGGATTTAACTGATTTTTTTTCTTTACTCATATATTTTAGAGATCATCCTGTAATAGGTTTCTATACATAATTAAGTAACATCTCTGCTGTATGGAATAATTTGGGGAATGGACAAAAATACAAGAACAGCTGCATTTTGATCGAATGGTATTCATTATCTAGGCATGAGTGATGTAGGAATTTAACTGATTATTCCAGGACGGCAACCTGGTTGATCGTGGGGCTATGGTCTCTTGTTGTGCTTGTAGTCAGTGCATTTCAACTTGGAAATAAAATCAGTCACTGAATCCTATTGATTTTCCTCTTATAAGTGCTTCTGAGCTGCCCAATCTTTCATTTCTTTCCATCACCATTCTAGCTCAGGTAGCATCATCTCTTACCTAGATGACAGAAGATTCCTAAAAAATAGTTTTGTCTTTCTTTCTTCATGCTTCACACAGCAGCCAAAGTGATCTTTTTCAATGTTTAATGTCAGCTTACTACTTAAAACCATCAAAATTTTCTCATTGCTTTTAGTATAAATTCTACATTTTCAAACACTGTCCATTATATCTTGTTAAGACTTGACTCTTCTTTATTCTGAAACCTTATATTTATTACTTATATACCCTGTGACTTCTCCATTTTAACAATCCTTAGTCTATTGTGATTCCTCAAAACAATCATAACCTCTTATAACTTCCAGGTTGTCTCATATACTGTTTTTCACTCTGGAACAGTGGTTCTCAAAGTGTGGTCCCCAGACAAGCAACAGCATATTCTGGGAATTTAGTAGAAGTGCAAAATCTGGCTTACTTCCCAAACCTACTGAATCAGTGGTCTGTTTTTTATTTGTATTTTTTAACAAGCCCTCCCTGCTTTCTTTTTTTGTTTTTTGTTTGTTTGTTTTTTAACAATCTCTCCATGTGATTCTCATGTACAGTCAAGTTGGAGAACCACATTAATCTAACATTTTTCTATCCTCTTTTGCCCTGCTAAACCCTGCTCAGTCAGCTCAGATTTTTTTTTTTTTTTTTTAGGAAACTTACTTTCCAAGTTTCCCAGGAAACCCTCTATTCTCACAGAGTTAATATTATCCATTCACCACATATGACTGTAGATTTCTAAACCCATGGAAAATCCTGATTCAGCTACTTGGATAGAAGATAGAAATACAAATATCAAAATGTACACATATGACAATCCTGATGATAATTCAAATTTGTAACCACTGATATAAATGGTTTTCTCAAAGAGATTAGCTTTGAAGGGGATCAGAGAGAAGGGGTATTAGTTGTAAGGGGAGGGTGAATGGACTATGGAAAGAAGTGTTTTGGTTGTTGATTTATTCATTTGTTTTACAATGAAAGAGACCTGAGTATGTTTATATTCTGAGATGTTCTTACACCTCATCTGGCAGAGATGCAGGGGTTTAAGGTACAGAAGGAAAAGGGCTTGACAGACCCTTAAAAATTTCAGAAAAAAATGGGCTACAGAAAACTGGTAAAGTGGCACTTTTCAGGGCCAGAAAGGTAGCAGGAAGGGTAGGACGTACAATGTTTTACTGCCAGAATTAAGCCCAAAGAGACATCTTCCTTTTAAAAAAATTATCCGTTCAGCCTTCCCAACATTAGTATAGCTTTTCTACATTTTCTCAAAGTGAAAAAAAATATCTAGAGATAGAAATATTTTCAAAATAGCTTCTAATACTTTCACAAATAGATTCACAGAAGAAATAAAGAAGAAAATAAAGGAATGAAGGGAGGGAGGGAAGGAGGAAGGAAAAGACAAGAGATGCCAAGATTTTTAAAAGTTGACTCAATATTTCTGAATAAAATTAGGAGTTCTTATATGAGTTACACACTCTAAAAGGAAGAGTAGATAGGATATTCAGTCAGGGGAAAGATCAGTAGATTACATTCCAAAACAGTTTTCAAAAATTGTACATCAACAACACTTGATTCAATTTAAAATGCACGTTTTGTGTTAGGAAAGGGTATTTTCTTCGTAAGTGGCAGATAGAGAGTTATTGTCCTTAATGCTTAGTATGCTTCTAGATATCAATAAGATACATACTCATAAGTGCTATCTTTCTAACAGATGTGGAACACCATATTTAATATATACTAAATTATCCTAGTTTTCATGAGACTTTTATCTACTTCAGGACCTTTTATTTGATCCTTCTGTTTTGCCAATTCATTCCTATATCAGTACCACAGGGTCGTTGCAATTTAGTATTTGGTAGGGAATTATCTACTTATTTCCTCCCTTTTCAAAGCTGTGTAGATGATTTTTCACATTTGTTCCATGTTAATTTAGGAATACTTTTGTTGATTAAAATATCCATTGGAATTCTAATTGATGGGATCTAGATTAGAATAATGATGAATCGCTTTTTAATTTGTAGATAACTGATATATTAACATTATTTAGACTTAGGAGCATACTCTCCTTCAAGTTTTTATTACTAAATAAAGTTTTATTTCTTTTTTCACTTAGATGTATGTAGTTTCCTAGGCATTTAATTTTATTTTCCCACTCATTGCTTTTTTTTTTTTTTTTAATAAATTTATTAATTTATTTATTTTAGTTGTGTTGGGTCTTCGTTTCTGTGCGAGGGCTTTCTCCAGTTGCGGCAAGCAGGTGCGCGGGCCTCTCACTATCACGGCCTCTCCCGTTGCGGAGCACTGGCTCCAGACGCGCAGACTCAGCAGCTGTGGCCCACGGGCCCAGCTGCTCCTCGGCATGTGGGATCCTCCCAGACCAGGGATCGAACCCGTGTCCACTGCATTGGCAGGCAGACTCTCAACCACTGCGCCACCAGGGAAGCCCTGCTTTTTTAACTACAGTGATTGATCTATAGGAAATCTATAGATTCTAGTATAAAGTCCTTTTAGTAAGTATCTTATAGAATTGTTTTAATTGTTTTTGTAGTAATAGATCTCATAGTAATTTAATAGTTCTCAGAATTATTCTATTATTATCAAGTTCTGCAATCATATTATATATAATGTTAACTTAGTTTCTTTTCTTTTTCTGTGTAACTAACTACACTTTGTGGATCCTTTCACTAAAAGAAAAAGGGCAGCGTCGATAGGGAGACAATTGGCAGAATCTAGCACACATCTGTAATGTTTTATCATTAAATATGAGTTTTGCTCTTGGCTTCATATAAAACATTTTTTCTAATACAGTTATAAGAGAGTATATTTTTATTGCCAGGTTTTTAAAATAATCTGTAACAAATGTTGAATTTTTTTTTAATTTACCTTTTTTTTTTTTAATTATTAGCACCTTTAATTATTATTTATTTATTTATTTATTTTTTATTTTGGTTGTGTTGGGTCTTCGTTTCTGTGCGAGGGCTTCCTCCAGCTGCGGCAAGCGGGGGCCACTCCTCATCGCGGTGCACGGGCCTCTCACCATTGTGGCCTCTCTTGCTGCGGAGCACAGGCTCCAGACGCACAGGCTCAGCAGTTGTGGCTCACGGGCCCAGTTGCTCTGCGGCATGTGGGACCCTCCCAGACCAGGGCCCGAACCCATGTCCCCTGCATTAGCAGGCAGGCTCTCAACCACTGCGCCACCAGGGAAGCCCACAAATGTTGAATTTTATTCAATAGTTTCTGAGTATCCATTGAGATGATAATTCTTTTTAAAAATCATTTTACCAATAAAGTGCTTAATAATTTTTATAGGTCTCTTACAGATTGTCATGGCACTGACTGAATATATCAGTATTTTCTGACTATGATGCATTAGTTTTAATATGCAAATGCATATGATCTTCTAATGTTTTATTTGGGGTTGTTAAAGGGTATGGAGATTTTTAAGAAACTTAATGCTTAGTGTCACTATTTTTTTTAATAAAAATTGTACCAATTTTAAACCCAACCTGCAGTGTAGAATAATTATATTTAATGATGTACTTCCATCATCATTAAATAATTTACTAATATATTTAGAAGTTTTATTAATTTGATAGGTAGGCTTATCTCTTAATTTACATTTTAAAAATTTATGGTGAGGTGAAACTTTTTTCCAATGTTTCTTAGGAATTTATATTTTCATTTAATTTTATTTTGATTAAGAAATCCTTTCAACATCAAAAAAACAATTTGATTTAAAAATGGCCGTAAGTTCTGGATAGACATTTTTCTAAAGAGGACATGCAGATGGCCAGCAAGCACATGAAAAGATGTTCAACATTGCTAATCATCAGGAAAATGCAAATCAAAACCACAGTGAGATATCACCTCACACCTGTCAGAATGGCTATAATCAAAAAGACAACAAATGTTGGCAAGGATGTGGAGAAAAGGGAACCCTCGTGCACTGTTGGTGGGAATATAAGTTGATATAGCCACTATGGAAAACAGTATGGAGGTTTTTCAAAAACATAGTGTGCTTCTAGATATCAATTTGATACAGATAATTATACTCTTAGGTGGTTTCTAACAGATTTGGAATATCATATTTAATATATACTAAATTATTCTAGTTTTCATAAGAACTACCATATGACCCAGTGATTCCACTCCTGGGTATATATCCAATAAAAAACAAAAACACTAATTTGAAAAGATACATGCACCTCAATGTTCATAGCAGCGTTATTTACAATTGCCAAGGTATGAAAGCAACCTAAGTGTCCATAAACAGATGAATGGATGATGAAGATGTGGTACATATATACAATGGAATACCATTCAGCCATAAAAAAGAATGAACATCCTACAACATGGATGGACTTGGAGGGCATTACACTTAGTGAAATAAGTCAGACAGAGAAAGACAAATACTGTATGATATCACCTATATGTGGAATCTAAATGATACAACAAATTAGTGAATATAACACAAACAAAACATATTCACAGATACAAAGAACAAATTAGTGGTCACCAGTAGGTGAAAGGGAAGGCGGGAAGGGGCAACCTAAGGGTAAGGGATTAAGAGATACAAGCTACTGTGTACAAAATGAGCTACAAGGATATATTGGACAACACAAGGAATATAGCCAATATTTTATAATAACTATAAATTGAGTATTATTTTTAAAATTTGTGAATTACTTACTATATATTATACATCTGTAACTTATATAATATTATACCTCAACTATACTTCAAATAAAAAAAGAAAGATTTTTTAAAAATTTATTTATTTATTTATTTATGGCTGTGTTGGGTCTTCATTTCTGTGCGAGGGCTTTCTCTAGTTTTGGCAAGTGGGGGCCACTCTTCATTGCGGTGCGCGGGCCTCTCACTATTGTGGCCTCTCTTGTTGTGGAGCACAGGCTCCAGACTCGCAGGCTCAGCACTTGTGGCTCACGGGCTTAGTCGCTCCGCGGCATGTGGGATCTTCCCAGACCAGGGCTCGAACCCGTGTCCCCTGCACTGGCAGGCAGATTCTCAACCACTGCACCACCAGGGAAGCCCAAAAAGAAAGATTTTTAAAAAAACAAAGCCTATAGCAAATGTTCAATAAAAGTTACTTATCATCAAAAAAATCCTTTTGCTCGAATATTAAACACTCCAATCAGTATTTCCATAGCTCAGGTGAATGGTTATTTGCTTTTTTGCAAAGTGTCAATGATTACCATTGTCATCAACTGACATGTATTGAACAAGTGATTTCATTATAAGCAAAACAGTAGTCTGTGTTAATCTGAATTTACTCTTTTATCCAGTTATAGTTTGTAATGCAATTTAATTTTTTTCTTAAAATATATTTGATATATATTATACATAGGGATAAGCATATATTTCATCAGTATATAGCTTGATAATTTTTCACAACCTGAACATGCACATGGAAACAGCAGCCAGATCAAGAACCTGAATGTTACCAGAACTCCAGAGGTCCCCCTGTGCTTCCAGTGAATAATCACTATTCTGCCTTCTATCAGCTTAGATTAATTTTGCCCATTTTTGTACTTACATTAATGGAATCAAGCTATGTCTTTTACTTAGTTGACATTAAAAAAAACAAAAATAAAACAATAAACTCTTGAGCACCCTAAGAAGACATTATATTAACTACATAATCATGCAGTTTTGTCTTCAGCCTGGCATTTTAATGAAAGGTTTAGAAAATCATGATTTTACCACTGTGCTGGACGAAGTCACAACTATCAGAGTCAAAGCTTAGAGTCTGTCATACGGAGTGAAATTAAGTCAGAAAGAGAAAAACAAATACAGTATGCTAACACATATATATGAAATCTAAGGAAAAAAAAAAAAAAAAAGGTCATGAAGAACCTAGTGGCAAGACGGGAATAAAGACACAGACCTACTAGAGAATGGACTTGAGTATATGGGGAGGGGGAGGGGTGAGATGTGACAGGGTGAGAGAGTGGCATGGACATATATACACTACCAAACGTAAAATAGATAGCCAGTGAGAAGCAACCACATAGCACAGAGAGATCAGCTCGGTGCTTTATGACCACCTAGAGGGGTGGGATAGGGAGGGTGGGAGGGAGGGAGACGCAAGAGGGAAGAGATATGGGAACATATGTATAACTGAATCACTTTGTTATAAAGCAGAAACTAACACACCATTGTAAAGCAATTATACTCCAATAAAGATGTTAAAAAAAAAGCTTAGTCCTAGGTATGGCTTCATGCCATGTCTTCGCTCCTGAAACCAGTGTTCTTGTTAGTGATTTGCAATGATAATAGCTGCTTATGTTCCCTGATGCTACAAGTGGTCTCCTTCTGCATGCAATTAAGCTCACTGGTAAATGGAGCCAATAAAAGTTTATGAGACTTCAATATCTGTCCCAACCAAGTTAAAATCTGGAAGATTATAAAGCAAATGGAATCACTGGATTTGGAGCAAGTATAAGATATTCAGCAGTCTGGGAGAGAGGGTTTATTGCTTAATCCATTCTTACACAAATTTTGGTGTGTAATGTGGGCTCTTTTGTTCTATGATTTCCTGCATTTCTCCCTAATTAAAAGGGCCATGAACTGATAGCTTTCAGGATGTCTGAGGATAAGCCTCTTTTTTCTACTCCTATGTCTGCTACCTGTGCTGAAAGTGCGTGACGTCTCTCGCCTTTATGGTGGGCCAGGCATGCTTACGGCTGGCTGTGCCCCAGCTGAGATGAGATTCCAGAGGTGGAGGACCTGGATGCCACATCTGTGTGACTTTGGGCAAGTTGCTTTAACCTCTCTAGATCTCAACTCTCCCATCTGTAAAATGGAGATACAGTGATACTATACTTATAGGGCTTTTGTTAAGTTTAAATGTATTCAGATGTCTAAAGCTCTTATAACAGTGCCTAGCAAGTCATAAACATAATACAAATGTTTGCCTTTAGTATTATTGTTCAAAGCAGTTGGATATGCCACTCTGAACAAATCAGTGAAGCAATCCCAGGAACTCTGTCCCTGCTTGAATCAGTCAGGAGCCTGACTTATTGGTAGACCCATGAGTAGTTCTGGGAAGACTTCTGCTTCAGGGTCATCTCACATTTCCTTGTAATAAACCACTATATGAGTAGCATGCCCTGGAATTGTGCAATGTGGCAGTCCTACTCTGCTCCCCCAAATCTTGGCCACTTCCTCTCTACTAATACCTCTTTACCTGACTTCCTGGAGTCCACATCCTGCCCACCTTCTTAGAAAAATGGCTTGGAAAACTGGCCTGAATCAACCTTTTGGTCAGCTCTTCCGGCATAGACTTCAGGGTCTGTCATGTACAGAAACCTTCAAAGGCCAGGAGATCCTATGCCTGTTACATGGGAGACAAGGTTCTATGTTCTAATTGAGGCAAATCAACTTTGATTATGAAGTGATATGGAAAAAGTAGAAGCAGGAAGGCCCAGAACCAGAGACTGAAATTTGAATCCCAGTTTGGCTAATTTACTTGCAGACCTTGGCCTAGTCACTTAATCTCTTCTCTAAATTAGGGTGCCTATCTTGAGTTGTTTTGAAAACAAAATAAAATAAGACTTTAAAGTTCTACATGAAAAGTGTTCATCTGTAAAATAGTGATACATTATCTACAGTGTAGATTTTATGAAGATTAAGGAAGATAGATTTAAAACCTTTGATACAATATCTGGCAGAGAGAAAAGTCTCAACTACTGATAGCAATGTTTTATTATGATGGGGCAGTGTATATGGCCCAAATCACAATAAGTATCTCAAAAGTTTTGGGGGGTTCATATTTCCTCAGTGTGGTTGGTGATACAACTATTTATTTATGGTCTGAAATTTTAAAAGCTGTGGGGGAAATATTAGACACTTCTGATTTTTAGTCACACAATCTCTTCCCGAGCCAATAATAATATTGATAACCTACATATGTTAGAGCTTAATATTGGTAGTAGATGCTCTTAGTGTCTGTGTGTGTTTATGTGGTGGAAAAAAAATATATGTATATTCACCACATTTTCACAGTAACTCTCTCAGGTAGTTATTATTATCACCATTTGCCAATAAGAAAATTAAGGCACAGAGAGACTATCCTGCCCAAGGTCGGCCAGCTGGAAGGTTGTGGAGTTGTAAACAAGCTCTGAGTTCATGCTTTTAACCATTTTGTTGTGCACAAGCATTGTTTTCAACCCACCTACCACTTGCCTTCCATGGTTCGTGCTCTGCCTCTTCTGGGACCCAGGCAATACTCACCTAAAACATCCAAGACCAGTGTGTATGCATCGTGGGTATAGCAATGGATGCCTCTGAGGAGGATTTTGGAGTTTTTTGATAAAAGTTCTCAATGCCAGTAAGAGCAAGGATCTTAGTAGACTGGGACATTTCTAACAGAACTTAAAAAATAAATTAATCATAGTATTTTCTGAAACTGAAGTAAGGGTTCATTTTGGCCTACTTAGATAAAGGTTGTAAAAGGGGAAAGATCAGTGCGGTCCAGCACACTACTGCCCACAGTGTCTGCAGGATGACTGAGCAGTTGAACACCATCATTAACTATCTTATAGCAGATGTTGTGTCTATGATAGTATACATAAACTGTTAAAACTTGCTTTCAACACGTTTACAGTTGAAACATGATAATTTAGACGGGTTAAAATATTTATTCCAAGTAGCAGAACCAAGAGGTCCTCCAGTGTAGAGTATAATGCTCTCTGTCTGTATATAACTAATAGGTTTTGACCCACAGTCTCTTTATATATCCAGACTCCCACCTATCTCATTACATGATCTAGATCTTGATTTTTGCAAATCTGCTCCTATGTAAATTCACATGGCCATACATACACACTCATGTAAAAACATACTACTATCCTTGATCAAGTTAAAATCCATTCGTATAGGATAGTGGGTTCTCAGACAGTGGATTTCAAAATATTTTGACTGATCCACGATAGGAAATGCATTTCACACTGAGAACCTAGCAGAGATGCACATGTGCACGCACACCCCTGTGTGTGTGTGTGTGTGTGTGTGTGTGTGCAGAATAGGATAGACGATATCTGAATGTATCACCCTTAATAAAAGTATGTTAAACTTTAACAAATAGTACATCTTACTATGAGTGATACATTCAAACATAGTCTATTATATTTACATTTTCCTTATTTTTATTCTACTTTATTTTTTTTAAATGCTGGTTGAAATCCATGTTTTGATGGACTTCATAATCCACTAATGGGTTATGACCTACAGTTTGGAAAACATTGTTTTAGGAAGTGGTTACCAAGTATCCAAGTGAACCTTGCATCAAGAATGTTGCTTTCTGTTATGTTCTATAAAGCTGCTTGGACTCCCGCCCTAGAAAAGCACACAGATTTTTGAGCAAACTTTGTCCTGAATGCAATTAGGAGTAGGAAGTAAAGTTTCTGTTTGTTGAAAGTGGGTCAGTTCTTTCCTATACTCATTACACTTGTCGTTATTTTGCCCTATTTTCCAGTAAATGCCTTATATGCTCACAGTTTATTTTTTTATTTTTTTAATTTTTTTTTAATTTTTATTTATTTATTTATTTATTTATGGCTGTGTTGGGTCTTCGTTTCTGTGCGAGGGCTCTCTCCAGTTGCGGCAAGCGGGGGCCACTCTTCATCGCGGTGCGCGGGCCTCTCACTGTCGCGGCCTCTCTTGTTGGGGAGCACAGGCTCCAGACGCGCAGGCTCAGTAATTGTGGCTCACGGGCCTAGTTGCTCCGCAGCATGTGGGATCTTCCCAGACCAGGGCTCGAACCCGTGTCCCCTGCATTGGCAGGCAGATTCTCAACCACTGCGCCACCAGGGAAGCCCCCACAGTTTATTTTTTAGCTCAAAATAGATTGCTTAGGAATGACAGGCTTGATATTAAAGAACATGCTTTGAAGTGTTTATGACCAAGAGCAACAACATCAAAATAATTTGCACACTTTAAGTAATGCAAAAACTTTGAGGCACTCTCAGCTCTCTTGAATAGAAATAATTATTTTTAATTTAAAAAAACTTTGAAATAAAACTGTGCTGTTTAGTCACAGATTCCTTCTGTTTCAGCTTTCATTTGCTATACACCCATATTACCTTGCCCTTTTCACTTGATCTGTCCCAAAATACCTGTATTTCATGAATCTCTACCTTTTCAGTGGATTTCCGTAGACTTCTAAGTAGATCGGCCAAAGTTCTAAGTGCAGTCGGCTTTTTCAGTTTTGCGAGCTATTTAAGTGTGCCATCTTATTTTTTTCTGATTCAGGTGTGAGCCCTTACTCTCATTTCTAATCTCATAAAATCCTTTATTCCCTAAAAAAAAGATCAGTTTTTCTTCTATTAATTTCCTTCTACATTTTATTTCCCACATTACTATTTAATTTTATCTGCTATATATCTTTGCATGTTGAACAGGGGACAATCTTAATTGACACCCCTCCCCCAACAAAAGCTGAATAATTTTCCCAACAGAATATATTTAATAATTCAATCCTTTTTAAATGCCTCCTTTATCACATATTAAGATTTTATATATACTACAATCTGTTATAAAGCTTGCATTCCATTGATCTCTTTTCATTTTTACACTAATACAAAATAATATTAGTTATTGAAAATATGATTAAATATTTTGTAGGCAAGTGACTTTCTAGTTCTCTATTTTCTGTATGCTAATATTTATTGGGAGAAAAATCTTGCAACCAACTTATTTTTCTTAATGCAACTCATTTATTAACAGACTTTGCTCAGACATTACATCTTGCAAAACTAAAATTCTGTACCTATTAATCAATAACATCTCATTCTCCCAGCTTCCGACAACCACCATTCTACTTTCTGTCTCTATAAATTTGACTACTCTAGTTTCCTCATAATAATAGGAATTATATAGTATTTGTCCTTTAGGGACTGGCTTATTTTGCTTAGCATAATGTCTTTAAGGTTCATCCATGCTGTGTCAGAATTTCCTCCATTTTTAAGGCTAAATACTATTGCATTATATGTATATACATAGTGTATTTATCCATTCATCTGTTGATTCTCCACCTATTTTTAACATATCTTTTGAGTGGGACACAAACTCATGACACGATGGCAAGAACCATGTCTGCTGTGTTTAATGTTTTATTTCCATTGTCTTGCAAAAGTAGTGGCTCAAAAAGTAATTTAATTAAATAAATGAATATAATAATTTAAGTACAGGAGTATGTGAAAGAAATGAGCAAAGCTATGATTGGAGGGGAGTGGTTAATGGCCATTAGTATACTTCAGTAAACACTCTCTGGAGGAGAAAGATCCATGAAAGAGCTGGGTTTGTTTACATGGAGAATGGTAGGTTTATAATATGTAATATTCATTTGTTCTTTCATCTTTATTTCTGCAAAAGTCAAAACAAAGAGGAAAAATTGTAGCATCGCAGTATGAGGGTGTGATTTGTTGTCACTTGTAAGGTATGTTTTATTTATTCCAATAAAATAACATTCATGCTGATGCATAGGCATTACAAAGGCCAATATATAAAACTGTAATTAACTTATTCAAACCAACTTACAATTTCTGTACTAGTTAGTCTGAAGGGGGAAAACGTCAATATTTAAATACAGAAAAAATTCAGAAGAAGAAAGAGTCATAGAAACAGAAAATTCAGTCATAGAACTTCTACAGTTTAACCTGATATATAGCCAATATCAAGTTTCTTTAATTTCTGTATGTATATACATATATTTTTTTCTACCTTTTGTTCTTCATGCATCTATTAGATAGAGGTTTATCAATTGAATTGATCTTTTTAAAGGACAAGTTTTTAGGTTCATCAATTTTATTGACATTTTTATTGTTTTACTGTTTTTAATTTCATTGATTTCTGCTATTATCTTTCTTATTCTCTTACTTTTGTTAACGTGCTATTTGCTTTTCTTTTCCTAATTTATTAGCTGGAAATTTGGATTATTGATTTGAGAAGTATTTATATTTTCTAACATCAGCATGTAATGCTATAAATTTCCTGCCAAGCACTGTTTTCTTCCTGTATCTGCCTTTTGATATGCTTCATAATGTTTCTTACATAGTTCAAAATATATTTTAATTTCTCTTTAAACCAATGGGTTATTTAAAAGTATGGTGCTTAATTTCCAAATGTTTGGGAATTTTCCACATGTCTTTCTGTTATTGATTTCTATATTTTCATTCCATTATGACCAGGGAAAATACTTTGTATGATTTCTGTTTTCCTAATTCCATTCTGAACTGTAAGAGAGACTTTCTTAGTACTCTGTCAAATTTTCTGTGGACACCAGATGGGTTTGGTGGAGAAAAAGCCTGTAAGAGGGTACAAACCACCTAATTTTGCTTTCCCAAGGGACTCACTATCTCTCACAGAGCACACTCAATTTCCACTAATTTGCCAATCACTAGCTGAACACTTCTTATTGGTGTCTGGTTGTTTCTTCACCCAGTAAGCTAGTCATCATGTCTTATCCCTCCCTGCAGACTCCTGTCCCTTTTTAGAATACTAGTTGAGTATTCTAAGTCCTCAGCACTGTGATAGAGGTCAAGAAAATTTGTGAACTTGCTGTTTGTCTGGTTTTTGTAGTCCTTAAACATCACTCAGGGTTTGAAGGTTTCCTTTCTCCTAGTTTTATTAAAAATATAGTATTTTTTATTCTTACATCATTTTGTACTTTTTCCAAAAGAATTACAGAGGATTCAAAACTAAAATGCCTCCATGATTCCATATGCTTATTTTATTCAGTGAAATTTAAAAAAACAAACACTTTTTTCCATTGCACAAAATATTTTCCTATAATCTGTTAAAATTTACTTTTTACTTTTAGTTATATCCACATTACATTGCCATTTCTTTTCTTCATGTTTATTTTGTTTTCCTTTATTGGCCTCACAAAGCTTAATCTATTTGATTGCACTTATTAGAGCAATAACTTCAATAAAGTAGACTAGTCTCTTGTTAATAAATGAAAAATTACTAAAATATTTTGCATTACAGGTTAATTATGACTATAGTAATTTCAGATAAATATTTGGAATCCATTCTAGAGGATGTTTTTATAAAGTGTTCTATGTCTCAAATATCAGTTTCTTTCTCCTCCAAAACCTGGAAATATGGTTGAGAGAAGACATTTAAACAGTCATAATAATGTAAAATATAAAATCTCTTTTACGTATCTTTCTCTTAGATCAAAATATTTCCTAATTGCTAAGCCATGGTGGAAGTGCTCTTATTAGGTTAAATATAATCTTACTGGATGAAATTTTTTTCTTGCTCTAAGATGCTTTGAAATTCTTAATGAGGAATGCATCCTGGTAGCCCTAAGATAATTTTTTTATTTGGAAAAACCTTCTAAGTTATTTTTTGTTTGTTTCATTTTTATATTTGTTGGGAAAAAATAAAATGTGTCACTACCTGATCATTTTTTTTTTTAACTTTCTATTTGTATCTGATCATAAGCCAGTTAAAATATTCTTTGCTTTTATACTTTACAATTTAGTGTTCTAGTTTAAAATTTCCTTAGCTTCAGGAAAAGCTGATTATGATTAAAATTGTTACTTTTTAATCCAAAACATGATTTTATCTTCACTTTTTTAGATACGTCAGTAATAGCTATTTATTGGTTTTTTAAATTATTGTGACATATTCTTATAAACATTTTTACCTTGATATTTATGTGTGTGCACATATATATACATATATATATGATTGTAAGTGTGCTTAAGTAAATACATGTCTTCAATAGTATTTGAAGCTATTAGGAACCTTGAATAGTAATTTTAAATAATTGCAGGGGACTGAGAAAGGACTGGAATGAGAGTGAGAAGCTTCTAAAGGCTACAGTCAAAAGGCAGTCCCAAACTTTTTCAGGCTTTTCCTCCAGGAACCTTGCCATATTCTCAAAGAGAGGGTCCCAGAAAAATCTCCATGTGAACTCAGTTTGGGGAGAGGAAGAATAACTGTCCCTGAACCCTCTTAGACCCTTACAAAGGTCCTATAATCAGGGGAAGAATTTCACCAGAGGATAATTCTGAAACATCCCAGGTGGGTAAAGGCAACCACCACCCTTTTCCAGTCCACTCCTGCTTTCCAGTCTTACCTAAGTTTAAAAAAAAAAAAAAAACAGTAAACAAATCAAAGCTATAGTCAACAGGGAAGAGAGCTTCAAAAAAAAATAGAATGGGAATGCTGTAGCCAGAGAAGAAATTAGGGGACAGGGAGGAAAAAAGTTTTATCCCTGAGAGGGCCAGACACACTGAAAAAGGTCACACCCCCAAGAAAGGCCCATGTAAGAATGAGACTTCTTTAAAAGAACAGGCAACACCTCTTCCATCACATCTACCACCAGCCTAAGAAGCCCCCATTAATAACAACAGTGGTTACAGATGAAAGCGCTTGTAGACACATTCTCTTTGAGGATACTACAAAGGGAAGCCCCAAGGACAAGAGAGGTGGATAAAACAAGCTCACACCAGGAACTTGCAGCCTTTGGGGCCTACAGCTACAACAAACATCAAACAGAGCCTAACTGCTAGCCAAATTAGCATAACTACTCATACAAAAGTCCTGTACCTATTACCCTATAAAAAAATACATTGTAATGAAACAAGGTTTGTCCCCGGAAGGTAAGGTTCATTCAACATTTGAAAATCAATCAATGCAATCTGCTATATTAATTAACAAAATTAAAAAAAATGATCATCATACTAGATGCAGAAAAATCACGTCAAAATTTAACATTTATTGCTGATAAAAACTACGCAAACTAGGAATGGAAAGGAATTTCCTTTAATAAATAAAATATATCTATAAAAAACTATTACTAACATCAAACTGATTATGGAAAAGCTGACTGCTTTTCTCCTAACATCAGGAATAAAGCAAGGATGTCAGCCCTAAACACTCCGTCCTATTCATCTTTTTACCAGCTGCCCTAGCCTTTGCAAAAAGGCAAGAAAAAAGAGGTAAAAAGCATAGGGATTAAAGGGATAAAATATGTATTTGAAGAAAACATGATTGTTTATGTAGGCAATTCAAAAGAATCTAGAAAAGCCTATCAAAACAATAATTTACAGGGTCACAATAGACAAGGACAAAATATGCAAACAATGAAACACCTCATATTTCCTGCATTATTAAAAAAGTACCTCATATACCTAAATGTAAATAATGGATTGTAGACCTAAATACAAAATGTAAATTTATAAAATTTATAGAAGAAAGCATTAAGGAAAATTTGACCTATTTTGGCAAAGATTTTTAGATATGAACAAAAAAATCATGTATGTTACAATTTTTAGAATGATATCAAGTTGTCATATCAATTACTGTTAGGGGAGTGTTGAAGTCTCCAACCATAATAGTAGATTCATCTATTTCTCCCTGCAGTTCTATTAGTTTTTGCCTCACATATTTTGATATTTTATTGTTCAGTGCCTACACATCAAATGGTTATTATGTCTCCTTGGTAATTGCCCTTTTTAACATTAATTAGTGGTCCACTTTATCCCTGGTAATTTTCCTTACTCTGAAGTCTGCTTTGCATGAAATTAATGTAGCTACTCCTGCTTCTTTGATCAGTGTTAGCATGGTATTATCTGTCTCCATCCCTTTAGGTTTAATCTATCAGTCTCTTTATATTTATGGTCGATTTTTTGTGGAAAATATATAGTTGGATCTTTTTTTATCCACCTGTAAATTCTCTGTCATTTCATTGATGTATTTAGGCCAGGGTTGTTTAAAATGATTATTGATATAGTTTAATATCTACCGTATTTATTATTATTTTTATTTTTTGCGCTTGTTCTTCGTTTGTTTGTTTTGTGTTCCACTCTTCATCTGATTTCTCTGATTTTAACTGAGCATTTTATATAATTTCATTTTCTCTCCTCTCTTACCATATCAATTATACTTTAAAAATTTATTTTTGTCACTGCCCTGGAGTTTGCTACATACATTTATAGGTAATCCAAGTATACTCTCAAATAACACTATACCACTTCACAGGTAGTGAAGATAACAGAATATTCCCAATTTCTTCCTCCCATTCCTGAGAACATTCCTGTCATTTATTTCACTTATCCATGAGCTGTATTCATGGAATATATGGTTGCCATTATTATTTTGAACAAACTGTTACCTGCTAAATTAATTAATAAAAATAGAGCGGTGGGATAAAGATGGCAGAGTAGGAGGATGCTGCGCCCATCTTCCCCTAGGAACACAACAAAACAACAACTACGTATAGAACAACTCACTGAAATCACCTGGGTAATAGCAGGATGGCTCTTCTACAACCAAAGCTGTAAAGAAAGATCCACACAGAGTCTTATAGGAAGGGAGAAGTGACCAGATCGGGATCTGAACCCCTAGCAGGCAACTAGGAAGAGGATGGGGCTATCACAGGCTCGGGGATCCTCCCTGGGAGCAAGAAGTTTAAGCTGTGTATTATTCTCCCCAGCCCTGGGGTCTGACTCCAGGAAGAGGAGCCCCCATCAGCTGGTTTGAAAACCAGTGGGGCTTACTAAAGGAAGGCTGTAGGAAACCGAGACTCTGCTCTTACGCACATGCACAGGCTTGCTTATTCTCGGTGACAGTACAGAGGTAGCAGATTAAAAACTGCCTGGGGCTCTAGCCGACTTGCCAGGATCATGCCAGCATGCACCCCAGCATGCACTGGACTGCTATTCTAGCCTCTCTTGCTTCAGTGCTGCTCCCCAGTAAGGCAGAGGCTGCTGTGGCCAAAGAGAGTGCAGATACTTGGAGGGAGCAGAGCGTGTAGACCCCAGCCCTCCCTCTGACCAGGGCAGAGGCAGCCATTGAAAGCACACACGTTGGTGCACACACTCTGGAAGGAGCTACACTGGCTCCAGGGTGGAGACCACCACTCCAGAGCATGAGTCCCTGCACAAACTTGGAAGGGAGCAAGGCTACCTCCAGGGCAGAAACCTGCATTGCCTGAGCATGGATCCCTGAACACACTTGGGAGAGAGCCAGCTCAGTAGTGCGTTACCAGCCCTTTTGGCCCTGAACCAGCCTCTAACCAAGGCATGCATACCACGGAATAAGTGAAACCACCATAGAAGTGCAGCTTCAAGCCCTCAGGCCCCGTCCATACCCAAAATCAAGGCGGAGACAACCATCACAGTCTGGAGAAACCCAATTCCATTAGGGATCCTGCTTCAGGCACTTGGGCCCTGATCCCACCCCCAATAGGGCAGTGACAGCCATTGAGCTTAGGAAAGGCCCCAGTTAGCAGCTGACTGTGGCTCTAGCCCCTCCAACTCCAGCCCCACCTCCCACCAAGTCGATGGCTGCCAGTACACCCTGTGGAAAGACACAAACTGTGTTCACTTCAGATCCACCTCTCCCACCAAAGTCACTGGGCACATGCAGATTGCATAGAGACATTCCCACATAAGGACACACCTTCAAGACCAGGATACGTAACTATTCCAAAAAATAAAACCAAAAAAATGAACATAACAAAACAGAAACAGACTCATAGATACAGAGAACAAACTAGTGGTTACTAGTGGGGAGAATGTTAGGTGAAGACGAAAGATAGGGGAAGGGGATTAAGAGTTACAGACTAGTAGACATAAAATAAATAAGGTACAAGTATGTAATTTACAATTCAGAGAGTATAGCCAATATTTTATAATATTTTTAAATGGAGTATAATTATAAAATATTGAATCACTTCATTGCACACATGAAACAATATTTCATTGTAAATCAACTATATGTCAATAAAAAGAATAATAAAAATATATATTGATTTTACCTTCACTTTTCCCTTCTCTAATGCTCTTCCTTTCTTTATGTAGATATGAGTTTCTGAACTATATCATTTTCCTTCTCTCTGAAGAATTACCTTTAACATTTCTTGCAAGGTAGTTCTACTGGTGAAAATTTCCCACAGTTTTTTGTTTGAGAAAGTGTTTCTCCTTCTATTTTAAAGGATAATTTCACTGGATACTGAATTCTAGGTTGGTGATTTGGTTTTGGTTTTGGTTTTCCTTCAACATTTTAAAGCTTCACTCCACTCTCTTCTTGTTGCATGACTTCTGTTGAGAAGTCTGATATAATTCTTATTTTTGCTCATTTATAAGTAAGGTGTTTCCTACACCTGGCTTATCTGAAGATTTTTCTCTTTGTCTTTGATTTACTACAGTATGAATATGATATGGCTGAATATATCTTTTGGTCTTTTTCCAGCTTACTGTTCTCTGAGCTTACTGGATCTGTGCTTTGATGACTTTATTTAATTTTGGTAAAATTCTCAGTCATTATTTCAAATATGTCTTCTGTTTCTTTCTCTTCTCCTTATGGTATTTTCATCATATCTATGTTTCAACTTTTGTAATTGTCCCATAGTTATTGGCTGTGCTGTTCTGTTTCATTTTTTTCTCTTTACTTTTTAGTTTTGGCGGTTTCTCTTACTGTTTTTCAAACTCACTGATTCTTTGATTCTTTACTTAGTTTTGTTCATTCTACTGATGAGCCCATCAAATGAATCCTTCATTTCTTTCACAGTGTTTCTGATACCTAGCATTTCCTTGTGATGCTCTCAGAATCTTTCTGCTTACATTACCCATCTGTTCTTGTATTTTGCCCACCTTTTCCATTAGAACTCATATTAATCATTGTTGTTTTAAATTCCCGGTCTGATAATCCAACATTTTTGCTATATCTGTGTTTGGTTTTGATGTTCTGTCTCTTCATAGTTTGTTTTTGACTTTTAGCATGGCTTGTAATATTTTGTTGAAAGCTGACCATGATATACCAGGTAATAAAACTAAGATAAATAGGTCATTTATGTGAGGTTTACGTTTGTCTAGTTACAAGTTAGGCTGTATTTACTGTTTGTTATAGGTGCCAGAGGCTAAAATTTCCTCTGGTGTCCTTGTTTTTATTTTTCCTGTTATCTGAGACTTCTTCTCAAATAAGGTCTGACATGTGCTCTTCTTTCATTTGCATTTCCCTGTTATTATACAGGAGCCCTACTGATGTGGTGGTAATGTTGGAGGGAGGAAAGAGGAAGCATTCTACAACCTTATTATGGACTAAATGTTTGTATTCCCCAAAATTCACATATTGAAATCCTAACCCCCAACGTCATGATGTTAGGAGGTGAGGCCTTTCAGGGATGATTAGATCATGAGGTGAAGTCCTCATGAAAGATATTAGTGCTTTTATAGAAGACACCCCAGAAAGCTCTCTCACCCCTTCAGCCATGTGAGGACACAGAAGACAGGCATCTCTAAACCAGACAGTGCATTGCCCTTGCCATAACCTTGGACTTCCTAGCCTCCAGAACTGTGAGAAATAAATTTCTGTTGCTTATGTGCTACCCAGTCTGAACTTTTGGTTATAGCAGCCCAAGCTGTCTACGACAGCATTCTGTAGTCCTATGATTGGGTATTAGTCTTTTAGTGTCTCTGTGACCCTGAGCTGTGACTTTCACAACTGTTTCCCAACACCCCACCCCCATCCCCACCTTCATAGATGGGACAAGAAAGCTAGATGTGGCTGGAGTTACATACTTTCCTTCCTTCATATATAAAACTACAGAGGGTTGGAGTTTCTCTTCCCCTAGATAGGTTAGGCTCTGGTAAAACCCCAGTCACCACTTAAACTCTGTTAGAATAGTTTCTTTTGAGGGCAGGCCTTGGTAAGAAGAACAGAATACTCTGGGAGTATTTCATGTGGTGACTTTTTCCCTCCCTCTGCCAAAATCATGAGGGAATTTTTTCCTGATCTTTACTATGAGAACTTGGTGGGGCTCTTAGAGGTAAAATCACAACAGTGTGAAGTTTCCCCTAAGATTGCCCTCCCCCAACCCCTGGAGTTTTAATTTTCAAGCTTGTCAACACTGAGACTAGCACTTAGTTACTTACAGTTTAAATTTCCCTACCCTGGTACTGGCTCCCTTGGTGGGTTTCACTCCTGGACTTCTGCTCAAGTAAACTGTTATTCTCTGTATATTCTTGTTTGTCTCTCCAATTTGGGGAGTAGTATTTTGCCCTGTGACCTCAATTCTCTGATGGCTCTAAGACAAGTTTTTGATTTTGTTTGTTCAGATTTTCTTTCTTGTTGTGAGTACTGGAGTGACAATTTCCAAGATCCTTACATCCTGGACCAGAAGACAGAATTCTATTTTTTTACATTTTAATGTTGTATGACTTTCCCAAGCATTAAGAATTTTAACTCAGGTTTAAATAGCAGGTGATAGGCTTGATAAACGTAGGTTGGTATGTTGAAGTTTCTATTTCTCTTTCATTTCTTTACCATGTAATGATTCTTGTTCACATGCATGGTGATGTCTCTGAGTTTATTCCTATGTCTTTTTGTGTCATCTGCCAGAGGGAATATCTAAGTTCACATGAAAGATATTTAATTTCTTAATCCAATGGTTTGAGTCTTTGAGAAGAAAATCTCATGCGCATCAAACAATCTGTTCCCTGGTATTTGCATGGAGTATCAAATGATTGGCAGCATTCTGTTTTACTAAGTTTAAGAGGCAAAGGGGAATAATTCTCTCAAGTCACTGGTGAATAATCCATGCCCCATGGTATAATATTAAAGGGATTTTGAAGAGCCAGCTTCATTCATTACTGTTCTGTAGGGTGCCCCAGGGGCTAGAACAGAATATCCAGTAAAATGAGCTCAGAATATGTGAGTAAATTTAATGGGAGTGTCATGGTATCAACAGCACATATTACATCATACAAGATGGGTGTAAAAGAATAGTTACTTGGGGGCAAAAATAAAAATAAGGACAGAAAATGAAAGTGAAAGGAAGAACAAAAGAAATCAAGTAATATGGGAGTATGCTTATGTTCACTAGATATTTAGAATGATAAATGATTAATTTACCAGTTTCTTTCTGCAAAGACACTGTGTTTTAATCAATCTAATAATAATCAATCTAAAGATAAGATATACTAAAGAAAGAAAATATTAACAGAAACTTTTAGAGTTCATACCAACTATATTAGTGTAACTTCTTTGCTGGTTCCTTCACCACCACTTCTACCCCCATCATAAATACTCAGGTTTTGTAGCACTTATTTTTGCTTTACTTTGGCCAGTTTTGTCTGGAATAGTGGTAGCTGTGCAATGAGAATTTAGTCTCAATATATACCTAATAGCAGTATCAACATTCAAGTTCATAAATTCCTCAAACATCTCATCAGCATTAAAAGCATGTAGGCTTTTAAAGGAATTTAGATTTAGTTTTGCTTTTTTAAAAAGTGGCAGAAATAATGTATGTTCAGAAAGCCATTTTCATTTTTCTTCTGGAAACACAGGAAGACTGTATTTACTAACCTTCCTTCTAGTCAGATGAGAGCCATGTGACTATGGTCTGTCCAATGGATGTGATACAGAACCACTGTATATGCCACATCCAGCCTTATGAAACCCCATGTGCTATTATCCAAGCTGCTCTCTCTCACTCATGCTCTCACTGTCGCTACCTTCCCCCATTCCTGTGGTTGGAATCAAAAGTCCCTAGGATGGCAGAGCTGCACTTGTTGAATTGGGGATGGCCAGGAGAGCCGCTAACCCACAGTGGGCTATAATGTGAGTGAAAAATAAACATATATGTATTGTAAACTAATACTAAGCCACTAAGACTATGTTTTAGAGTAGCTAGTAAACATTACTCTGAGGAAAACAGAACTCTCAACTATTTAAATTCAGAAAGCTGGAAATTTTAGTCTGTGTTTTATCCCCAAAGCAATTATCCACCACTTGAAAGCTGTGCAGAACTAGGAGGTGCCTGTGGCCATTATAATTCACACTTACGAGCAACCTGCCCCCGCCTTGGTGAAGGTGGTACCCGAGAAAACTGAGGCTCTCAGCAAGTCAGAGAATACATTAACCATGACGAGGGCTAAGTTTTTCTCTGCCTCATCTTTGATTTCTGCTGAATGTTTCTTCACTTTGTGTCCTTAGAAGTCATCTGACACTTTCAGAAAGGTAAAATTAGCAGGCAGGCTTAACTTCCATTGTTTCATATGTGAGCAGTACTCATTCCTCAATCGCGCAACTAAAAATTAGTCATGTAGTAATGTTGATAAACGCACCTGTTTGTCAGAGGAGAATGGCATTGAGGAAACAATATTTTTTAGTATTTATTTTTTTAGGATACAACACAAGTTTAAATAGTTTTCACAAAACAGTTTACTTTTAATACCTCCTTTTGTCCTATTTTAAAATTCTAAAGATTATTTTCAGATGCAATTCTGAAATGACTGCAAATATTAAGGGTTGCATCACTCAATATTATTTAGTGAGATGTGTGTCTATTCAGCTATAATAGTTATGGTAATGATGTATTCTATTAGCATTATTTGAACCACTGCAGTTAAACTTGTCAGCATTTTTTTTAACTGTTAAACTCCAAGGCTTTTTTTGTGTGTTTTGTTTTTTTCTTGCCTGACTTGCAAAGCACGTAATTCCTTTAGGAGATGACTTTTCCTTATTGCCATTGTAAAAAAAAAATTTTTTTTTAACCAAAGTGTCCTTAATCTGAAGACAGAAGTCATTACTGATTGCTAAGATTTAAATACTACCATCCTTGACTTGAAAAAAAAAAAGTTATGCTTATTTAATTGCTTCTCAGATCTTAACTGAACCTAAAAACATTCCAGCTAAACTATAGTTAATGGATAATTCTGAAAATGATTCCACATAGCCAAGGATCTATAACTTTTCAATAACTTTTGTCTATTACTCTTCTCATGTTTACACTACACTGCATATTTTGCATAGAGTTTAACTATTGCTCTATCATTGAATATTTCTTTGAAAATAGGTGAACAGATTTGGAAAATCTAAAAACTAAACCAAATACTGCAGTGTGAAGTTTGGTTTTACTAGCCTTTAAAAAGAAAATATAACTTTCATTTCCTTCAAATTAAATCCTTATCATAACAATTTTTTAAATCTGACCACTTTGTAATAAAAATAGTTAGACTCAGTACCTGGAAGAACTTTGGTTCAAATATGACGTTCACCTTAATCAAACAGGAGAAGCACATCACTTTAATATTCTTGAAAACTTTCTCTTTCATTTAGGGATAAAAAAGAATATGTATTGAAAAAGATATAGAACAGAAGGAAAAGTCAATGGGGATTATTTACAAAACAACATTTTGGGGGAGACATAGAGATTATTTTCATATCTAGAAATCATAAACCTCCTCACATAAGTAAAATAGATAATAGCTTATTCTTATTTCAATGATTTTGATTTTAAAAGTCTCTGTCTGGCCCCAGAATGTATTTTGTGTGTAGAAGCATCATAACTACTGATTATCCTTCATTTTGAGACATGGCTTGTTAAGTTTCTTTTAATCTTTCTTATTGTACAATTTTAAACTTTATTACTTTCATCTGCCCTTTGAGAAAAGTTACCTTCAGGTCCTTCAGTTTTCTTCTTTCATTTTTTTTCTGTTCAATCGAGAATCAGTCTCTTGGTCATAGTTTATCAGAATTAATGTGTTAATATGCACTGCATTTTCATTTGTTGAGTCTTCGCCCTTGTAGAAATCCTATTAGCTTTCCAAGTGTGTATATTCACCTAGGACAGAATGTTACCACTATAAACTTAGTGAAATGCCTTAGTCTCCTCTCCTGAGCTAAGTATGCTCCTCTCTGTTTTGAACCACAACTCTCATCCCTACTAATGAATTGATTGTCATTCTTTGTTTTTGTCAGAAAACCTTTTCCAGAAACAACATTATGTGGCTAGTAGGGACCTCATTTCTTAAATTCTTACCTCAATTTCTAACAGCTTGCTGGAACAGCATGGCTACGGTAACAAATACAAGTATGTTTGAAACTAATCTTTACTTTCTTCCCCCATCTGTGCACACCAAATCCGCTATTGCATTTCATTTCCGATCCTTCAATTCATTCCATCTCCAGGCCTCATTTTGGATTGCTTCATAACCTTTACTCTTCATATAAAGTCTCTTAAAAATCTATACAATTTTGTTCTTCCTATTCACCTTTCACAGGACTGCCTTTGCTTAGACCCTCCTCCTCATTTGTCACTTGAACCATAAAGCTCTCTGCCCCATGTCTTGTCTCTGCCACATGCCTTCTGTTACTGAGTCCAACCTCGCTCTGCTCACCGCATGACAGACCAGTGAATCGGAGACGATGTGTTGAGGCAGGGAATAAGACTTTATTCAAAGCCGGCAGACGGAGAAGATGGCAGACTAGTGTCTCTGAAAAACCATCTTATCTGGGTGTGGATGCCAGTTTCTTTTATAGAATCAGAGAGGGAGAGGCGGTGAGGAAGTAAAGTAAAAGGGCCATCAGTCTTGCAAAACATCTCCTGGAATGACCAGCCTTGGTGAGGGGATGTGTTACTTTTTCTTTTTTCTTGCAGCCATTCACAGGTAGGCAAGGTCCCCTGAGGCAGGCCATTATGTACGATTATAATAACAAAAGCAATGAAAAGCAAAGGTTAAAGTCAAAGAAACAGATCCAATGTGGAGTCCAATTTAGCTCTTCCCTGTTACACTTCCAATTTATTCTTCACAATGCCACAGAGTGGGATTTATAACACATCAAATTTTTATCATATTGTTTCATTGCTTAAACTCCTTGAGTGTCCCCCTCACCTTCACTCCTCAAAACACATCTTTCATCATACCAAATCTATAATTGCAGTAGCGATATTTTCCACTTCTTACACTTTAGTGCATGCTCTTTCCACTACTTGAAATGACTTTTCCCCTTGTCCAAACCACCACTTCTTCAAGACAGCTCAAGTTACCTTCCGAGTAGTCAACCTCCCTTCCTCTGTATTCTAGGATTATATATACAAAACAGATCTCTGTAAGGTTCACAAAGAGAAAAGATAATACCCCTAACAATCTTTTCTTTTGCCCTTATCTGTTTTTTTTTTTTTTTTTGGCTTTGTGCTTACATGAGAACACTATTAAAATTAGAGTAATTAATGTAAAATAAAAATACATAGCCTGATAGATATCAAATCGGTATATGTGTAGTAGAAGCCACTCATTTGAAAATAAACTGAGAGTGTGTAGGTTTAGCAAGTCTTTACAGGTTTGCTCACATTTTTGTTTGTTGTTTCCTGAAAAACTGGCATTGATCCCTTTATTGTTAAGAGAAGATTATGTAACTTTCTCAAATGTATCAAATAAATAGATATGGGGAACAAAAGAGAACAAATTTTAAATTGCCTTGATTGAAAATAATGAATAAAACGTACTTAATATATTTCATAATAATATACTGAAGTGTGTCCATCTATAGAACACATCAAACATATTTCTCATCATGATTTCCTTCTTTAAATTTAGAAATAGGAGTATTGAAAATTGTGAAAGGTAGTTTTTCCTGACTGTCCTTTCATTGCTTCTTGAATTGATAGATGAATAACTGACCCATATTTTTCGGAATTTTTGAGGGTAGGTGACAATTAAAAGTAAAGGTACCTGAGTCCCATCTTATTCCTATTAAATGAGTCTCTGGGAGTTGGGATACTTTGATTCTGTAGATTTGACAAACTCTCTAAGTGATTCCAATGCACTTTGAAGTTCAAAAGCCATGCATCTTGTCTAGTTTAGTGTTTCTGTCTGTTGGTCTTTGCTTGAAGACTTCCAGTGGTGAGGAACTCTGAATTTCTGAAGGCAGTGCATTTAGATTTTTTTAAATGATCGTGTATTTTATATATAGTAAAATGCCCATTTCTTTAGTGTTCAGTTTTGACAGTCGTGTCCAACCACATAACCATCACCCACAAAGAACAGAACATCTGTATCATCCCAGAACCATTACTCACATCAGTTTCTGTGTAATCCCTTTCTCTCAGAATCAGCCCCTTTATATATTCTATCACCTCAGGTCAATTTTTCTGGTTCTAGAACTTCATATAAATGGAACTTAAAAGTGTTCTCTTATACTTAGCTTCTGTCGCTCAGTTTAATATCTGTAAGTTTCAGCCATAGTTGCTGAGTGTATCCGTGGTTAATTTACTCTTCTTTCTGGGTAACATTTCATTGCATGAATACACCAAGATTTCTTCATCTGTTGACTTGCTGATGGGTATTTGGACTGTTCCCATTTTCTGGTTATTATGAATAAGCCTGCTAATACATTTTTGTAAAAGTCTTTTATATAGACATATGTTTTCATTTATTTTGGGTAATTACTTAGGAGTGGAATTGCTGGGTCATATGTGTTTAACTTTATAAGAACTTGCAAATATTTCTGCCAAACGGTTGCACCATTTTACACTCTCACCAAAGATCTATGATGGTTCCAGCTGATTCTCTCCAACATTGGGTGTTATTGAGATTTTTAAAATTTTAATCATTCTAGTGACTAAAAAATCATTAAGATTTAATTTTGAATTTCCATGATCCTAAAAATGCTTAGTACCTTTTCAAATACTTATTTTTTTAAAAATATGTGTGTATGTGTGTGTGTGTATATATATATTTGTGTATAATGTCGTCTATTCATGTCTTTTGACCATTTTTAAGTGGGTTCTTGGTCTTTTCGTTTTTTTGATTTGTAAGTCCATTTGCATCCTACTGAAGTCTCAATAGTCATTTTTGTGAGACCTGGATGTGGTGTATCAGTAGTATATGGTACTTTTTAATAAAATTGTTTTGATGATTTTGCTGTATTTATTTTCTATCTTATGTGATGAAAATATGTACGTTATACTTAACTCATGGATAAAGAAATTATATGAAAACATCCTATAAATATTTTTCAAGGCACAGGGGATAAAGAATGTGATTAACTCAAAAGTGGATGCATTAAAATCTGTTTAAATCTTACTTACGTTTTACTGCCTCCAAAGAAGGTATACATTTCCTCTCTACCCAATGAAAAACAATTTTTAAACTCCTACTCAGCAAGCATTTGTACTGTATTGGCTGGATTTGATCAATTTGGTTCATCTCTTTACAAAATAACCTAGAGAAATTAAAACCAAGTTATCTTTGTTTTGTAAAGAGAGGAAAGAAGTTCCAGAGAGGCTTGGGTCTTAGTTCCAGTAGAATTCTGAGTGACAGTATTTGTGCAGCTGACCTTTTCCACACTGACCTGTTAAGAGCCTGAGTCCCCCTCTTTCCACTTCCCTAACACACAGGTTGGGGGGCGTCATTGCTCCTGTTTGATATGAAACTTGGCAGTAGTTGTCTACCACCTGAAAGAAATGGCTTATAGCATGAAAATCCAATTGGCTGACTGGGGGCATCAATCCTAGATCATCATTCTCTTTACTTTCTGGGTCTGGAATTCCCATGGTAAATCTTCCCTGAATACATTCAATTAATAACTTGAGCCTAAATGCAGTAAAATGTATTTAACCTCAGCCTCCAACATTTAATTTACTACTCTTATTGATCTTCAACAAACACTTTTCGATATGCATTTACTGAAGATCTGTTTTGTACACAATCCTCTGTGAAGTATTAATTTCCCAGAGGCCATCCTGATGCAGTATCTAGCATAGTATTGTGTATATCCAGTCAATTAATACACATATGGACCTGTTTCAACTGGGGTTCATTGACTCTCAGTTCTGAATATATAGCAGCCTGGGTACCCTGAAACCCTTCAGTACAACTTCATAAAAATGTTGGTTAAAGAAAATAATTCTTTTAAATTATTTTCAATACATTGCTGGACTCACTAGAAAGAAAGAAAAATTACCGTTGTCAGAAACTAGAGGGAAATAATAATCATAGCAGCTAATTAAAAAATGACACTAAATCTGCTGCCACAATGGTGGTGATAGCTATGTGGTAGCTGGTCTTGGTAACCAGAGTCTTAACAAGTAGGAATACTATTTCAGGGATAGGAAAGGAGACCAGGCACCCATTGAATGTGGGGAGCAAGAACTGAGAAACCACATGAAGTTGGGATTCTTAAAAAAATGCCACATTTGGTGAAGAGTGGACTAGGAAACTTGCATTCTGCTAGTGTAGGAACAGTCAAGAAGTGATTCACACTCAATGAAGGTACAGGAATCCTAAATTAAAAATGGGTGGGATGGGGGGGTGGGAGGGAATACTTCCAAGAGGGAAGTATATATGTATACATATAGCTGATTCACTTCGTTGTACAGCAGAAACTAACACAACATTGTAAAACAACTATACGCCAATTTAAAAAAAAAACACTAGCACAAAAAATAATAATAAAATAAAATAAAAACTTTAAAATAGACTCACTAAATGTAATAAAGTACTAGATATTAAAAACATGAAATCATAAATCAACTATAAACAGTAAGAAATACTGTAAGTAAATGATAGTATTTAAGAGCATTATTAAGCATTATGAGCACTGCAACTAATTGTTGAGTTGGGAATATTTCTTATTTGGCTTTCTGGCATATATTTAGGGTGGTTCACAATCACCTCCATTCCTAAACAATCATTTGTTTCGCTAGCGTTGTAATAGCATCAAAGAATATTTCTAATGCCCAGTATGCTGACTCATGTGGCTTCATGGCAAAAGGTGCAGGGCCAGAGGTAGCATAGGGATACAAAGGCATTCTCTGTCACATGTCCCAGAAATATGTGGACAGAGAAGGAGAAACTATTTTTGAAGTATATGAAGCTAGTAATATATGTGAAATTCTTCCAATGATCACCTGTGTTAAATTGTAAACAGGAGATTCAGATCCCATTGAAGTAGCCAATGTAGACATTCTCTCCCAACAGGAATATACTTAATTACACAGTGTATAAGTACATCAGACTTTTCCTTCCTTTTGGGTTGGGAAACATGTGAAATAGAACTTATTAGCAATTTGCTGATTATAGAGCACAAACCAGTTAACAGTAATACAGAAGTGAGTCTATCTTTATGTAGAGTAGCATGCTCTATGCAATCTTACATGCAGATTGCATCCTACAATTTGATACATTTCATTCTGATGAAGTTTGATTCTGAAATGTTCTAATGAAAGGGCATGTGAAAGTGCCACTAACACAAGACTCTACTGTGTCAGAAGTGTTTCAGGGACAAAACTCCCTACACATATTTATCAATAAGTCAAGGTATGTAGGATAAGAGGACTCTCATTACAAAAGTATGTAGCACAATATAGTAGAGCATCAACTTTAAAATACAGTTGATCTGCTCTTGTGTGTGTGATCATTTCTGGTTAACTTTGTATTTCAGTTATGGTTTAATCAGTGAAGAAGCAACACTAAGCATATTATAGAATATGGAATTTATGATAGGAATTAGAACTTGCATAATTGTTGGGAAGGCTGGTGATATAAAGTCCACTTAAAAAAAATTAAAAGATTAAAAAAAATCAGTCCTGGCACAGATGAACAAATCTGAAAATGAAGCATACAGAGCTGCTATGGTGGGATTCTGAATGGCAATACTAATAGAGGTTGATAGAAGACTGTTGGTTCTTTGTGGCTATTGCCGCTTTAAGTTCAAAGTGAAGTGTCAAACAGTGGGCATGGGGTGGTCAACAGGACACACAACATTAAGGAAAATTGATCTTGGATCAGGGAAGAGTAAGGACAACCTGGAACCCACCTGCACCTCTATGTCTATCTTTCATCAACTCTACACAATGATGACCTCAGGTAATAATGACTGATACTTCATTTCTGCCTCCCAAATTTTGCCTACCTTCACTTGTGGACATGTTTACTCCCAAACCATACACAGAAGAGATTCTGAACAACTGTAGTTTTCAGTGTAAACAAGTTGACAAAAACATCCAAAAAACTTTATGTGCTCTTCCAGAATTTTTTTTAAATATTTATTTATTTATTTGGTTGTCCCAGGTCTTAGTTGCAGCAGGTGGGCTCCTTAGTTGTGGCATTCAAACTCTTAGTTGCGGCATGCATGTGGGATCTAGTTCCCTGACCAGGGATCAAACCCAGGCCCCCTGCATTGGGAGTGCGGAGTCTTATTCACTGCACCACCAGGGAAGTCCCTAGAATTTTTGATTGTAACAAAATTTTTACATTGAAGAAAAGGAAGTATCCTACTAGAAACCAAAAAAGGTAGAAAATTAAAATATCCAAAACTCTCTTATTATAGCACAAGAGAAACTAAAATTCTGATGGTAGAAATCATAAACTTAAAGAAAAGAGTTACAATTATCAAGGAAATATAGATAATAAAATGACAACAGACGGAATAAAGAAGATTTTTTAAAAATCAGAATATTCCAAGTTACAGAAAGATAGACAAGATGAAAAGGCAGAGGGCTATGTACCAGATGAAGGAACAAGAAAAAACCCCAGAAAAACAACTAAATGAAGTGGAGATAGGCAACCTTCCAGAAAAAGAATTCAGAATAATGATAGTGAAGATGATCCAGGACCTCGGAATAAGAATGGAGGCAAAGATTGAGAAGATGCAAGAAATGATTAACAAAGACCTAGAAGAATTAAAGAACAAACAAACAGAGATGAACAATACAATAACTGAACTGAAAACTACACTAGAAGGAATCAATAGCAGAATAACTGAGGCAGAAGAACAGATAAGTGACCTGGAAGACAGAATGGTGGAATTCACTGCTGCGGAACAGTCTAAAGAAAAAAGAATGAAAAGAAATGAAGACAGCCTAAGAGACCTCTGGGACAACATTAAATGCAACAACATTCGCATTATAGGGGTCCCAGAAGGTGAAGAGAGAGAGAAAGGACCAGAGAAAATATTTGAAGAGATTATAGTCGAAAACTTCCCTAACATGGGAAAGGAAATAGCCACCCAAGTCCAGGAAGCGCAGAGAGTCCCATACAGGATAAACCCAAGGAGAAACACGCCGAGACACACAGTAATCAAAGTGGCAAAAATTAAAGACAAAGAAACATTATAGAAAGCAGCAAGGGAAAAACGACAAATAACATACAAGGGAACTCCCATAAGGTTAACAGCTGATTTCTCAGCAGAAACTCTGCAAGCCAGAAGGGAGTGGCATGATATACTTAAAGTGATGAAAGGGAAGAACCTACAACCAAGATTACTCTACCCGGCAAGGATCTCATACAGATTCAATGGAGAAATCAAAAGCTTTACAGACAAGCAAAAGCTAAGAGAATTCAGCACCACTAAACCAGCTCTACAACAAATGCTAAAGGAACTTCTCTAAGTGGGGAAACACAAGAGAAGAAAAGGACCTACAAAAACAAACACAAAACAATTAAGAAAATGGTCATAGGAACATACATATCGATAATTACCTTAAACGTGAATGGATTAAATGCCCCAAACAAAAGACATAGACTGGCTGAATGGATACAAAAACAAGACCCATATATATGCTGTCTACAAGAGACCCACTTTAGACCTAGAGACACATACAGACTGAAAGTGAGGGGATGGAAAAAGATATTCCATGCAAATGGAAATCAAAAGAAAGCTGGAGTAGCTATACTCATATCAGATAAAATAGACTTTAAATTAAAGAATGTTACAAGAGACAAGGAAGGACACTACATAATGATCAAGGGATCAATCCAAGAAGAAGATATAACAATTATAAATATATATGCACCCAACATAGGAGCACCTCAATATATAAGGCAATTGCTAATGGCTATAAAAGAGGAAATCGACAGTAACACAATAATAGTGGGGGACTTTAACACCTCACTTACACCAATGGACAGATCATCCAAAATGAAAATAAGTAAGGAAACAGAAGCTTTAAATGACACAATAGACCAGATAGATTTAATTGATATATATAGGACATTCCATCCAAAAACAGCAGATTACACTTTCTTCTCAAGTGCGCACGGAACATTCTCCAGGATAGATCACATCTTGGGTCACAAATCAAGCCTCAGTAAATTTAAGAAAATTGAAATCATATCAAGCATCTTTTCTGACCACAACGCTATGAGATTAGAAATGAATTACAGGGAAAAAAACGTAAAAAAGACAAACACATGGAGGCTAAACAATACGTTACTAAATAACCAAGAGTTCACTGAAGAAATCAAAGAGGAAATAAAAAAATACCTAGAGACAAATGACAATGAAAACACGACGACCCAAAACCTATGGGATGCAGCAAAAGCAGTTCTAAGAGGGAAGTTTATAGCTATACAAGCCTACCTAAAGAAACAAGAAAAATCTCAAGTAAACAATCTAACCTTACACCTAAAGAAACTAGAGAAAGAAGAACAAACAAAACCCAAAGTTAGCAGAAGGAAAGAAATCATAAAGATCAGAGCAGAAATAAATGAAATAGAAACAAAGAAAACAATAGCAAAGATCAATAAAACTAAAAGCTGGTTCTTTGAGAAGATAAACAAAATTGATAAGCCATTAGCCAGACTCATCAAGAAAAAGAGGGAGAGGACTCAAATCAATAAAATCAGAAATGAAAAAGGAGAAGTTACAACAGACACCGCAAAAATACAAAGCATTCTAAAAGACTACTACAAGCAACTTTATGCCAATAAAATGGACAACCTGGAAGAAATGGACAAATCTTTAGAAATGTATAACCTTCCAAGACTGAATCAGGAAGAAACAGAAAATATGAACAGACCAATCACAAGTGATGAAATTGAAACTGTGATTAAAAATCTTCCAACAAACAAAAGTCCAGGACCAGATGGCTTCACAGGTGAATTCTATCAAACATTTAGAGAAGAGCTAACACCTATCCTTCTCAAACTCTTCCAAAAAATTGCAGAGGAAGGAACACTCCCAAACTCATTCTATGAGGCCACCATCACCCTGATACCAAAACCAGACAAAGACACTACAAAAAAATAAAATTACAGACCAATATCACTGATGAATATAGATGCAAAAATCCTCAACAAAATACTAGCAAACAGAATCCAACAACACATTAAAAGGATCATACACCATGATCAAGTGGGATTTATCCCAGGGATGCAAGGATTCTTCAATATACGCAAATCAACCAATGTGATACACCATATTAACAAATTGAAGAATAAAAACCATATGATCATCTCAATAGATGCAGAAAAAGCTTTTGACAAAATTCAACACCCATTTATGATAAAAACTCTCCAGAAAGTGGGCATAGAGGGAACCTACCTCAACATAATAAAGGCCATATATGACAAACCCACAGCAAACATCATTCTCAGTGGTGAAAAACTGAAAGCATTTCCTCTAAGATAAGGAAAGAGACAAGGATGTCCACTCTCACCAATATTATTCAACATAGTCCTGGAAGTCCTAGCCACGACAATCAGAGAAGAAAAAGAAATAAAAGGAATACAAATTGGAAAAGAAGAAGTAAAACTGTCACTGTTTGCGGATGACATGATACTATACATAGAGAATCCTAAAACTGCCACCAGAAAACTGCTAGAGCTAATTAATGAATATGGTAAAGTTGCAGGATACAAAATTAATGCACAGAAATCTCTTGCATTCCTATACACAAATGATGAAAAATCTGAAAGAGAAATTATGGAAACACTCCCATTTACCATTGCAACAAAAAGAATAAAATACCTAGGAATAAACCTACCTAGGGAGACAAAAGACCTGTATGCAGAAAACTATAAGACACTGATGAAAGAAATTAAAGATGATACCAACAGATGGAGAGATATACCATGTTCTTGGATTGGAAGAATCAACATTGTGAAAATGAGTATACTACCCAAAGCAATCTACAGATTCAATGCAATCCCTATCAAATTACCAATGGCATTTTTTATGGAGCTAGAACAAATCATCTTAAAATTTGTATGGAGACACAAAAGACCCCGAATAGCCAAAGCAGTCTTGAGGCAAAAAAATGGAGCTGGAGGAATCAGACTCCCTGACTTCAGACTATACTACAAAGCTACAGTAATCAAGACAATATGGTACTGGCACAAAAACAGAAACATAGATCAATGGAACAAGACAGAAAGCCCAGAGATTAACCCACGCACCTATGGTCAACTAATCTATGACAAAGGAGGCAAAGATATACAATGGAGAAAAGACAGTCTCTTCAATAAGTGGTGCTGGGAAAACTGGACAGCTACATGTAAAAGAATGAAATTAGAATACTCCCTAACACCATACACAAAAATAAACTCAAAATGGATTAGAGACCTAAATATGACTGGACACTATAAAACTCTTAGAGGAAAACATAGGAAGAACACTCTTTGACATAAATCACAGCAAGATCTTTTTTGATCCACCTCCTAGAGTAATGGAAATAAAAACAAAACTAAACAAATGGGACCTAATGAAACTTCAAAGCTTTTGCACAGCAAAGGAAACCATAAACAAGACGAAAAGACAACCCTCAGAATGGGAGAAAATATTTGCAAACGAATCAACGGACAAAGGATTAATCTCCAAAATATATAAACAGCTCATTCAGCTCAATATTAAAGAAACAAACACCCCAATCCAAAAATGGGCAGAAGACCTAAATAGACATTTCTCCAAAGAAGACACACAGACGGCCACGAAGCACATGAAAAGATGCTCAACATCACTAATTATTAGAGAAATGCAAATCAAAACTACAATGAGGTATCACCTCACTCCTGTTAGAATGGGCATCATCAGAAAATCTACAAACAACAAATGCTGGAGAGGGTGTGGAGAAAAGGGAAACCTCTTGCACTGTTGGTGGGAATGTAAATTGATACAGCCACTATGGAGAACAATATGGAGGTTCCTTAAAAAACTAAAAATAGAATTACCATTTGACCCAGCAATCCCACTACTGGGCATATATCCTGAGAAAACCGTAATTCAAAAAGACACATGCACCCAAATGTTCATTGCAGCACTATTTACAATAGCCAGGTCATGGAAGCAACCTAAATGCCCATCAACAGACGAATGGATAAAGAAGTTGTGGTACATATATACAATGGAATATTACTCAGCCATAAAAAGGAACGAAATTGAGTCATTTGTTGAGGAGTGGGTGGATCTAGAGACTGTCATACAGAGTGAAGTAAGTCAGAGAAAAACAAATATCGTATATTAATGCATGTATGTGGAACCTAGAAAAATGGTACAGATGAGCCGGTTTGCAGGGCAGAAGTTGAGACACAGATGTAGAGAATGGACATATGGACATCATGGGGGGAAAACTGCGGTGGGGTGGGGATGGTGGTGTGCTGAACTGGGCGATTGGGATTGACATGTATACACTGATGTGTATAAAATTGATGCCTAATAAGAACCTGCAGTATAAAAAAACAAACAAACAAAACAACTAATACTAAACTTTCATTGGGTTATTTGTATGGAAATATGTTAATATAAATGTTTCAGACATTACATGAAATTTCTAAAAATCTTATATTTGTATTTGTATGGAAATATGTATGGAAATATGTTAATATAAATATTTCAGACATTACATGAAATTTCTAAAAATCTTTTACGTTCTGGTATATTATAAGTAATAATCCTAGTTATTACTTTAAAATGTATATCTCAGAAATAACTAATTTTCTTGTCAACTGCATTATTATGAACTTTCATCAAATCTTTAACCGTGGTCATTTTAAAGTCTTTTGTCATTTACAGACAGTTCTGGGTGTACTCTGATGCTTTTGCAAATATGTTCCTATAAAAGGCTTTCATCTTCAAGAAATTCACGGAAAAGACTCTGACAAGTACAGGTTTCTGGTAACTGACTGTACTGCTGAACTGAATGAATAAGCATTTTCAGAACTCTAATGAAAAACTGATGAACTCATAAAAGTGCTAACAAAAGATCAAGATAAAAAAAAATTAATTACATGGGACTGAGTGAACTGAGGAGGATGAGTATAATTTTTGTGACTTTCTGTCTGAATTAAAAAAAAAAAAATCCCACAAGGACTCAGAGGCAAAGAATATAGAAATCAATTTTCACTGCAAAGTAAAGGAGCTGTTACAGTGGAGGATTACTGGACTGAATGTCAATATTACGACATAGTATGAGTGTGTTTCATGTTTGGTAATTGCAATCATTGTTGCTTTTGTTGTGGTCATCCATGTACAATGCTTGGTGTCAGTCTATTTATCTCTTGTAAAAATAAAATACAGTGTGTGTGTGTGAAAAGAAAAGAAAAACAAAACAAAACAAAACAAAAAACAAAAAAACAAAAAAAAATCAGAATATTCCAAAACAGTACAGAAAAAAATGAAGGAAAAGAAATAATAAAGAAAAACACAATTTTTACAAATAATAGAGAATGCAAAAAAGGTTTGCAGCAGGTTCATTCTAATGAATTATTTGATTTCCATTAGTTTCAAAAACTTTAATAATGATTTATTAGAGAAATAATTTTATTCAGCACAGTTTAATGAAAGGCGATTTGTTTCTCATAATATGAAAATCATAATATGACCCTCTAGAGTGGGTATTGAGGTAAAAGCAAGTTAATGAGTATTGTTGATTAAAAACACATTTAAGACTAGTAACTGAACAAGAAAAACCTAAGTGTCCTAAGACCTCATATCTTGTATATAAAAGAAAGTGGTAGAGATTTTCCCAAATTTTACAACCTTAGCATTAAGTGACATGACCAATTATAAGTTGTAAAGCTGAAAGACATTTTTCTAAATTTCAACAATAAAAAATGTTTAGTTCTGCCATAAAAAGACTTAATTATTTTAATATTTTTATGATTTTAAAAATTGCTGTCAGATGAGTTGATGAAAAAGTAAACAGCCAAAAGTACAAGAATAAAAGTATTACCAAACTGTGTTAGGCAGCTAAGTAATAAAATATATTTTTATTTTTGTTATCATGTGATGTTTATGGTATTTACCAACTTTTAAAAGTCTAACTTGCAATTATTTCCTTTTTAATGCCCAGTAAATATTAACTTTCATACCTAATTTTGTATTATAGTTGTTCTAATTCTTTTTCTTAAGTAAGTACCACTGGAACTACGAATTAGAGCATGAAGGAAATAAAAATGTATATTTTAAATCTGTTACATTCATGCTGAGAAAAAGGATTTTATAAACATTCAATTTCTTTTTTCTTTTACCTAAGTCATCCCACATTTTACCTAAGTAATTCCACCTCTCTCTGCTTTTTGTCCACTGAAACAGCGTCTGTTTCCAACCCACAAACTTTCATGGTATTTGGACACAGTTACCTTTTCTTTCAGAGATATAAGCAAGATTTGTGGAGATCTGTTTTCCTCAGGTCTGAGTCGTATTAATCACAAAAGTAGATGTTTAGGGATAGCAGATTGTGTTCTGCTTGCTCTGATTGTCAAATGTTGAATAACAAGAGTCCCCATAGGTTCTTCCATGAATTTGTTATGCAGACCCTTAAAAGTACAGGTCAAGTCCTCTCCCTTATTCTGGCCTCTATCAGTTCTCCAGGGCTACGGTAACAAAGTGACACAAACTAGGTAGCTTAAACAACAGAATTGTATTGTCTCACAATTCTGGAGGCTGGAAGTAGATGAAGATGTCATTAGGGTTGATTCCTCCTGAGGGTTGTGAGCAAGACTCACAACCTTGCCTCTCACCTGGCTTCTTGTGGTTTGCTTGGTAAATTTTGGGATTCTTTGGCTGGTAGAAGTGTTACCCTGATCTCTGCCTTCATCTTCTTATGGTGTCCTCCCGTGTGCATGCCTGTGTCCAAATTTCACCTTGTATAAGGACACTAGTCATATTGGATTAGGGGCTCATCCTACTCCAGTATGACCTTATCTTACTTAACTAATTACCTCTGCAGTGACTGTTTCCTAAAGCAGTCACATTCTGAGGTACTGGGGGTAAGGACTTAAACATATGAGTGGGGGTGGGGAAGCACTATTCAATCCGTAACAAGGTGTAAGAGCACTGCTATGTAGAAACAGAGAGCAAAGAAAAAAAGTAAAACAGTTGAACAGAATGACCTCTTCTGCATGAAAAATGGGAGTGGGGGAGACCTTCTTTCCTGACTGCTTAGGTCCCGTGTTTCTTGAATGAGTCAAGGCAGGCTGAGGAACTATAACAAACTGACACTTGATTCAGCCAGTGTTGGTGGGAGGGGGTCAGAGGCCTATGGATTTCATTTAGATAATTTGGGAAATGAGACTTTGCTTGTATTCTAAATATCACTAAATGAAAACATATAGGAAATAGTAACTTTGCATATGAATATAAGAGGGAATGAAAGTTTATAGTGTGCTTTAAGTCAGGATTCAATCAAAGATGCAGAATAACATGAGAGTGTATATAAAGCATCATGCCATGGATGGTAGCTTTGGCAGAAGCATTGCAGACATGGAATGCAAATCTATATCTGGAGTAAATGTCTATTTCAGGAAGAATAAAGTGCTGCCCCATCCATGATATAAGCAGTTCAGTGTATTCAACCTACCACCAGGTAACTGTCTCTTCACCTTGAGATATGGTGCCATATCAGGGCACAGTATTGGTATCTGCTGCTGGCAGTTTGGGCACTCAACAGTGGCTGTAGTCAGGTTGGCCTTAGTGATTACAAGTCTTTGTTGTTGAACCCATGCATGACTTATATCCCTTCAGTGTGGCCACTTTGTTCATGAACCCACTGAGTTATGGCAGAAGTGGCTGCAGAAAAGGTCTTACTGGTATCCACAGAACAGGTCATGCTATCTTCTTGATCATTTACACCCTTCTCTGATGATTATCACCCTATGGTGAACATTCACGTGGGACGGAAATATCTCCACATTCTGTGCCCATTCAGAGAAGTCTATTCACATACATCCTCCACAGATCTTCTTGTCATCAATTTTCCAGTTTTGTTTCCTCAAAGTCCCTGACCATCAAGCCAAACCATTAACAACAGTCCCTAAATCAATACAGATTTATACCTCTGGCCATCTCTCCATTCAGACATAATGAAAAACCACATGCATTACTTGACCTCCTGCCCTGCCCACTAGGAAGATCTCCCTTCACCATTGCCCTATTAGGCTGTCCCAGAATGGTGCTGTACTGTTACAGCTATTCACTTTTGTATAGTGCCTGTATTTCATGCAGAGTTTCTGTAACCAAACCTGAGTTTTTCCTTCCTCAGTCAACTAATTAAGGAACTGGCCATGATTTCATAGGTGTGGGCTGAGAGAGAAAAGGTAATGTAGCAAGGCGAGTGGCCATGTGCATTTAGGCCACTTCTCTAAGCACAGGGATGTTACAGTAGCTTTCAGGTCATTTACCTAGAACTGCAACTGGGAATCTGGAGACCCTGAACTCATCATTTTCTTTCCCTGCTTTCTTCAGCATAGTTCAAAGCAACTAACAAATACTATTATACTCCTTATTTTGACCAAAATATTTTAAAGTGGAAAATATTCATCCAGAGCCTCATCTTCTATAGATACCCAATTACAGGTAACAAAGTCAGTAATCTAAGTGGTTTCTCTGTCACTTCATGCCATGGACTACTTGTACCCTCATTACCACTGGAAACAGGATCATTTTTCCTTTAAATCTAATCAGATTAAAGCACCAACTCCAGAAAACCTAAAACCAATTCAGAGAAATTATCCTTAAGATTCTGTTCTTCTGGAACCACTTCCAGTACCAAATTCTGCATCAGTCAGGGTTCATCCAGACATGCAGATCTAGTAGTCGATATAGATAGAAATAGATATAGATATATATAGATAAAGCTGGAGATAGATATGAATATAAACAAAGGTATCAATATAGAAGATTTATTAAAAGAAGTTAACATATACAATTGTGGGGCTGGCTAAACAAATCTGAAGTCCGTAAGTTAGGCAATCAAGAAGAAAAGATCCCAAGTCAGCTGGAACCCCAAACACAATCTGAAGTGTGTTGTCCAGAGGGAGGAATCTCGCCCTTTGGGGAAGGCCTAAGCTCATTTTTAAGGACTTTCAGCTGATTAATTAAGGTCCACCCAAGATAATCTCCCTTTTGATTAACTTAAACTGATAGGGAGTTTAATCAAATCTGCAAAATCCCTTCACTGTAGCACCCAGATTAGTGTTTGAATAACTGAGAAAAGATTATACATCTTTTCATGTGCAACAAAATGGTCTCTACCTCTCTTTCATTTGCCAACTCTATCTAAAGAGAATATTCTTGGTAGCCCCCTCTAACTGGAAACACAGTGAAAGGAAATTCTGAAGCTTATTAAAACCTAACCAAGTTGATACATCAAAAACCATGATATATAAAAGGGTCATATTTTTCTTGAGTAGAAAGATTTCAATCTTTCTTTGTGCTTCTCAATATTATCCAACTTTTGAAATATTTACATAGATAATACAAATTTCAAAAATTGGAAACCACTTTTGAAAAGTGTTAATATTATATAATGAGAAATGCCACAAACACAAATCACACACAAATGGCCAAGAGACAACTAAAATAAATATTCCATTTTACTATTAATTGCAGAAGTACAAAAATACAAATGAAACTGTAAATGAAATGCATTTACATTTCATTTATCAAGAAAGTAAAGTTTAAGAAAAGACTGTCTGTTGTTGAAATTAATGAGGAAATGGTCACTTACTCCTTGTAACATAGACTCCTGGCAAGAGTATAAACTGTACAATATTTGGGGAAATGTGTGTGTGTGTATGAATCAACACTCAGGGAAAATGAGCAATATTGTTGCTCTTTTAAATGAAATCATGAATGTATTTTCAGCATTACCTAAATAGGAACAATGGACATATCCATAAAATTATAATAGATAGTTACCTTTGAACGAGTTAGGTTATTATCTATATTTAAAATGTGAAAAAATTATTCCCCTATTATTAAGCTCCCTTTATCTCACTACACTTTTCTAAGATGATATCTAGGAAAGAGTTCCATCATTAGCATAGGCTAAAAGCAATTCACAAAACAGAAGCGTTTCCAAAAAAAAAATTAGCATTTTTTTACATAGTAATACTAATGAATCTTCCAAATCCTACCTTGGAATATGCTATCTGGAAACAGATTCTTTTCACATTTACTGTTTAAATAGTATAATTTGAAACACAAAAAAATTATTAATATATGAGAGATGAATAGTAATTAGAAAGATCAACAAAAATTAATGTCTTACAGAATATATGAATATCAACTGGAAAATTGAAAATAAATAATTTAGGTGCTATTAAGAAAGATAAAGGCAATATAATCACGGTGCAAATTGGATTTAAAAAACCAGAAGAAATAAAAAATATGTTATCAGTTCCCTTATCAGAGGTTTTTGTTACTTACTGCTACATAACAAACCATCCCAAAATTTAGTGGCTTAAAACAACGCTTCATTATTTCTCATGGTTCTTTGGATTGACTAAGATCAGCTAGGTGGTTCTTGCTTGGGGTCTCTCACAAAGCTGGAATAAGATTATATTTGGGCCACAGTCATCTGAAGGCTTACATGGGTTGGATGTTCAAAATGGTGCATTCACAAGGTAGGCAATTGATGCTGGCTTTTAACTGGGAGCTCAGTTATGACTGGCTAGTGAAGGGCCTACACATGGCCTTTCCATGTGACTTGGACTTTTCATATCAGGGTCAAGTTGTAATAGAGTGTCCTAAGAAGGAATGTTCCAAAATATCCAAAACATTTCTTCAATTTAAATGTATTGTTCATCCAAGTCACTAAGATAGCCCAGGTGAAGGGGAGGAAATTAAGTTCCACATCTTAACTGGGGAATAGCAAAGTCACAATTCAGATGTATGTATAGGATAGGAGGTATTCCTTTGGCCATCTTTGTAAAATACAATCCGCTACACAGCTCTTTCCTCAAAATCAAGTGATCTGATGAAACTTGGTGTGACATGTTTTATAAATTAGTTATGTCCATCTTTTGAATTAGCTCAATAGTAATTTAGGTCTATATAATATTTCCTCATATAATCAGTAGCAGACACTTGGGCTCCTAATATATTAGGAGCTAAGTCTGGATCTGTATTTCTAGTTCTAAGCTTTTTAGAAACTATTTAAATTTAGTTCTTCATTTCATTTACTTCCTAGCTGACTACAACAAAGAGCTGTTGGTGTCATTAGACTAATCTACTTGCTTATTAAGTTAGTTCTTACTTCCTTATCACTTTGATTTAATAGAATTATTAACTGTTTGATTTAACAGAATTATTATCTAGTGCCAAGTGTCTAAATCAGACGTTTAATCTATAAATGGAATTGTACAAATCTCAGCAGTTGAGAGCTTCCTTTTGTCAGATACTTTCTTAACAAATACCTCCAATAAGTATATCAGTGTCCCTCATGAGATGTCATTATTACTTAATTACCCTGTGCTGAGGGACATGGAGAATGCCAGAGGGTGAGCAGAGGCAGAACTGCATGGTGGGACAACTTCAATTTTCTAAGGAGCTTAGTGACAAGGCAGGGGACACTAAGAGACAATCATTGATAGTTTTTCATCTGCATCAGACATATATAAATTGAAATGCAACTGCTATGATTAAAATGGAGGCATTTTTATTACCATTCTTGGGACTATCATGTCACATCATTCTGTCACCATGTAATGAAATAATTCATTGTGTTTCTTTGTTAACTTCCAACTTATCTGTGAAAATGTAGGGATAGTAGTTATTCAATGATTCTGGATGTAAACATATCCTAAATTTATCAAAACATATTTCAGCAGAACATCAGATAGAAAAGTAGACAATCAAGCAGAATATTGATAGGTTTACTGATGCTGAAAGATATCACTCCAGGAGTCTTGAACCGCTTGGGCTTAAGTAACAAACTCAGGTGACATTTAACAACCCCTGCAGTTCAATATTTCCTCATAAGTGTGTCAGTCACTGAAGATTTACTGCCCTTTCACATTTTTATATTTATGTCAGAGAGATGGCCTGTCATCACACTAGTGACTTCTAACATGGGGAAACGCTAAGAATGTCAAACACAGAGTAGAACAGAAATGGAATAGCAGTTGGAGATGATTTTTAGTTAAAATGAACTCAGAAAACTGAAGAAGCAGAAAGGTTTTTTGTTTCTTTAGCCTCACTGTTTGTTTTCTTTTGTTGACTTTTCTGCTCATCAAATCTTATTCCTTCATTATATTTCATTTCTTTCCAGTGCTGGATGTGTTCTTTAACACCTATGTAAACATTCTAAGTACACACAAATTGTAGATTCCAGCTGGAACAATCCAGTGTTTTGCAGCTGTTTTTTGTTTGTTTGGTGGAGGCGGGCGGGGGGAGGGGGTGTAAGGAAGAGAACATCAGTATTTCATTATATACTTCTAGCCCTCCCACCTCAGGAGAGTCATAGCAGAATTAGGGACAGTCTAGAAAAGAGCAACAGCAAAGGTAAAAGAGATTAAAAGAGTCTATTTAAGGAGAAAGCAGAAGAGTTAGAAGGCATTATCAAAAATAATGAAACACGAAAGGGATATGATCAAAATCTATAAATTAAGTAAATATATTAACCAATACAGTGAACATGTGTTCATTCAACAAATAATAGAGCATGAGAGGAGTAGCATAATGATCTCACCATAATTTGTCATTCTAGATCCTATGTTACCTAAACTCCCAGAGGATGGTGTCAGGGTATCAGAGTGTATCCTTTCAGATCCCTCTTCCACTTGGTGTAAGATGAGAGGGAAACATGTCACTGTCCATCCTTTTCATTGGGAGGATAATGTAAAACAGAGAATGTTGTCCACCATCCAGTTCTACAAGAATCAAATCATTAGGCTCTGAGGTTGTTGACCTATAATACACCCTGAAAGGCTGAGATAAGCAATGTGGTACTCTGTGCTCTGGGAAAACTGGCAGAACAGGCTTTCAGATAGTTGAATATTTTCAGGAGAAATTTTTGTGAACCCAAATTCTTGCACCCACCCATACTTAGAAAAGCACTAAAACTATTCACTAAGAAACCTGTTCCTCATGACTAGCAGCAATCTTCTACTGAAATGTGTGCTTGATTGCCTGTACCCTTTTAACAAAATCACATATATACTGACCTACCCCCTTACCTTTTCAAAACAGTTTCTCAGAACTATATGAGAGGCTTTCTCCCAGGCTATCATCCTCAGTAACACACAGAAATTCAACTCACAGCTCTTACATTGTGCTTTTTTTTCAAGATGACAGTAAGAATGTACATAACAGCAATGTTTCTCTCCAGAGAATTCTGCCCTCCTTCTATTAGATGTTTATTAATTTCTCAAGCTTAATGAAGAATTGGGAGTCACAAAACCAGCTATCACAGTCTGCTTAGTAAGTCCTAATCAGGTGGACACATACCTTGCTTTAGTATGTGGGAAAAGCTTGGGTTTATATAGTTTTTAGACTTCAGTGTTTCAACTGAAACAGAGAGAGAAAGAGTACCATTTTACCATCCTGTTATATGGATATTGCTCCATTTTTTTTAAACATCTTTATTGGAGTATAATTGCTTTACAATGGTGTGCTAGGTTCTGCCTTACAACAAAGTGAATCAGCTACACATATACATATATCCCCATATCCCTTACCTCTTTCATCTCCCTCCCACCTTCCCGATCCCACCCCTCTAGGTGGTCACAAAGCACCACTGATCTCCCTTTGCTATGTGGCTGCTTCCCACTAGCTATCTATTTTACATCTGGTAGTATATATAAGTCCATGCCACTCTCTCACTTTGTCCCAGCTTACCATTCCCCCTCCCCGTGTCCTTAAGTCCATTCTCTATGTCTGCATCTTTATTTCTGTCCTACCCCTAGGTTCTTCAGAACCACTTTTTTTTCTTTTTTAGATTCCATATATGTGTGTTAGCATACGGTATTTGTTTTTCCCTTTCTGACTTACTTCACTCTGTATGACAGAGTCTAGGTCCATCCACCTCACTACAAATAACTCAATTTCATTCTTTTTATGGTGAGTAATATTCCATTGTATATATGTGCCACATCTTCCTTATCCATTCATCTGTCGATGGACACCTAGGTTGCTTCCATGTCCTGGTTATTGTAACTAGAGCTGCAATGAACATTGTGGTACATGACTCTTTTTGAATTATGGTTTTCTCAGGATATATGCCCAGTAGTGGGATTGCTGGGTCGTATGGTAGTTCTATTTTTAGTTTTTTAAGGAACTTCCATACTGTTCTCTATAGTGGCTTTGTACCAATTTACATTCCGACCAACAGTGCAAGAGGGTTGCCTTTTCTCCACACCCTGTCCAGCATTTATTGTTTGTAGATTTTTTGATGATGGCCGTTCTGACTGGTGTGAGGTGGTACCTCACTGTAGTTCTGATTTGCATTTCTCTAATAATTAGTGATGTTGAGCATCCTTTCATGTGTTTGTTGGCATTCTGTATAACTTCTTTGGAGAAATGTCTATTTAGGTCTTCTGCCCATTTTTGGATTGGGTTTTTTGTTTTTTGATATTGAGCTGCATGAGCCGCTTGTAAATCTTGGAGATTAATCCTTTGTCAGTTGCTTCAATGGTAAATACTTTCTCCCATTTTGACGGTTGTCTTTTCATCTTGTTTATGGTTTCCTTTGCTGTGCAAAAGCTTTTAAGTTTCATTACGTCCCATTTGTTTATTCTTGTTTTTATTTCCATTTCTCTAGGAGGTGGGCCAAAAAGGATCTTGCTATGATTTATGTCATAAAGTGTTCTGCCTAGGTTTTCCTCTAAGAGTTTTATAGGGTCTGGCTTTACATTTAGGTCTTTAATCCATTTTGAGTTTATTTTTGTGTATGGTGTTAGGAAGTATTCTGATTGCATTCTTGTACATGTAGCTGTCCAGTTTTCCCGGCACCACTTATTGAAGAGACTGTTTTTCTCCATTGTATATTCTTGCCTCCTTTATCAAAAATAAGGTGACTATATGTGTGTGGGTTTATCTGTGGGCTTTCTATCCTGTTCCATTGATCTATATTTCTGTTTTTGTGCCAGTACCATACTGTCTTGATTACTATAGCTTTGTACTATAGTCTGAAGTCCAGGAGCCTGCTTCCTCCAGCTCCATTTTTTTTTTCTCAAGATTGCTTTGGCTATTCGGGGTCTTCTGTGTTTCCATACAAATTGTGAAATTTTTTGTTCTAGTTCTGTGAAAAATGCCACTGGTAGTTTGATAGGGATTGCATTGAATCTGTAGATTGCTTTGGGTAGTATAGTCATTTTCACAATGTTTATTCTTCTAATCCAAGAACATGGTATATCTCTCCATCTGTTTGTATCCTCTTTAATTTCTTTCATCAGTGTCTTATAGTTTTCTTTTGTCTCCTTAGGCAGGTTTATTCCTAGGTATTTTATTCTTTTTGTTACAGTCGTAAATGGGAGTGTTTCCTTAATTTCACTTTCAGATTTTTCATCATTAGTGTATAGGAATGCAAGAGATTTCTGTGCATTAATTTAGTATACTGCTACTTTACCAAATTCCTCGTTTAGCCCTAGTAGTTTTCTGGTAGCATCTTTAGGATTCTCTATGTATAGTATCATGTCATCTGCAAACAGTGACAGCTTTATTTCTTCTTTTCCGATTTGGATTTCTTTCATTTCTTTGTCTTCTCTGATTGCTCTGGCTAAAACTTCCAAAACTATGTTGAATAATAGTGGTGAGAGTGGACACCTTGTCTTGTTCCTGATCTTAGTGAAAATGGTTTCAGTTTTTCACCATTGAGAACAATGTTGGCTGTGGGTTTCTCATATATGGCCTTTATTATGTTGAGGTAAGTTCCCTCTATGCCTACTTTCTACAGGGTTTTTATCATAAATACGTGTTGAATTTTGTCGAAAGCTTTCTCTGCATCTATTGAGATGATCATATGGTTTTCTCCTTCAATTTGTTAATATGGTTTACCACAATGATTAATTTGCGTATATTGAAGAATCCTTGCATTCCTGGGATAAACCCAACTTGATCATGGTGTATGATCCTTTATATGTGCTGTTGGATTCTGTTTGCTAATATTTTGTTGATGATTTTTGCATCTATGTTCATCAGTGATATTGGCCTGTAGTTTTCTTTCTTTGTGATATCTTTGTCCTGTTTTGGTATAAGGGTGATGCTGGCCCCGTAGAATGAGTTTGGGAGTGTTCCTCCCTCTGCAATATTTTGGAAGAGTTTGAGAAGGATAGGTGTTAGCTCTTCTCTAAATGTTTGGTAGAATTCGCCTTTGAAGCCCTCTGGTCCTGGGCTTTTGTTTGTTGGAAGATTTATAATCACAGTCTCAATTTCAGTGCTTGTGATTGGTGTGTTTATACTTTCTATTTCTTCCTGATTCACTCTCGGAAGGTTGTGCTTTTCTAAGAATTTGTCCATTTCTTCCACATTGTCCATTTTATTGGCATAGAGTTGCTTGTAGTAATCTCTCATGATCCTTTGTATTTCTGCATTGTCACTTGTTACTTCTCCTTTTTCATTTCTAATTCTATTGATTTGCGTTTTCTCCCTTTTTTCCTTGATGAGTCTGGCTAATGGTTTATCAATTTTGTCTATCTTCTCAAAGAACCAGCTTTTATTTTTATTATCTTTGCTATTGTTTCCTTCATTTCTTTTTCATTTATTACTGATCTGATCTTTATGATTTCTTTCCTTCTGCTAACTTTGGGGTTTTTTTGTTCTTCTTTCTCTAATTGCTTTAGGTGTAAGGTTAGGTTGTTTATTTGAGATGTTTCTTGTTTCTTGAGGTAGGATTGTATTCCTATACACTTCCCTCTTAGAAGTGCTTTTGCTGCATCCCATAGGTTTTGGGTCATCGTGTTTTCATTGTCATCTGTTTCTAGGTATTTTTTGATTTCCTCTTTGATTTGTTCAGTGATCTCTTGGTTATTAAGTAGTGTATTGTTTAGCCTCCATGTGTTTGTATTTTTTACAGATTTTTTCCTGTAATTGATGTCTAGTCTCATAGCATTGTGGTTGGAAAAGATACTTGATATGATTTCAATTTTCTTAAATTTACCAAGGCTTGATTTGTGACCCAAGATGTGATGTAACCCAGAGAATGTTCCATGAGCACTTGAGAATAAAGTGTATTCTGTTGTTTTTGGTTGGAATGTCCTATAAATATCAATTAAATCCATCTTGTTTAATGTACATTTAAAGCTTGTGTTTCCTTATTTATTTTCATTTTGGATGTTCTGTCCATTGGTGAAAGTGGGTGTTAAAGTCCCCTACTCTGATTTTGTTCCTGTCACTTTCCCCTTTTATGGCTGTTAGCATTTTCCTTATGTATTGAGGTGCTCCTATGTTGGATGCATAAATATTTACAATTGTTATATATTCTTCTTGGACTGATCCCTTGATCATTATGTAGTTTCCTTCTTTGTCTCTTGTGATAGTCTTTATTTTAAAGTCTATTTTGTCTGATATGAGAATTGCTACTCCAGCTTTCTTTTGATTTCCATTTGCATGGAATGTCTTTTTCCATCCCCTCACTTTCAGTCTGTATGTGTCCCTAGGTCTGAAGTGGGTCTCTTGTAGACAGCATGTATGCGGGTCTTGTTTTTGTATCCATACAGCCAGTCTGTGTCTTTTGGTGGGAGCATTTAATCCACTTACATTTAAGGTAATTATTGATACGTATGTTCCTATTACTATTTTCCTAATTGTTTTGGATTTGTTATTGTAGGTCTTTTCCTTCTCTTGTGTTTCCTGCCTAGAGGAGTTCCTTTATCATTTGTTGTAATGGTGGTTTCGTGGTGCAGAATTCTCTTAGCTTTTGCTTGTCTGTAAAGGTTTTAAGTTCTCCATCAAATCTGAATGAGATCCTTGCTGGGTAGAATAATCTTGGTTGTAGCTTTTTCCCTTTCATCACTTAAAATATGTCCTGCCACTCTGTTCTGGCTTGCAGAGTTTCTGCTGAAAGATCAGCATTAACCTATGGGGATTCCCTTGTATGTTATTTGTTGTTTTTCCCTTGCTGCTTTTAATATTTTTTCTTCGTATTTAATTTTGGTTAGTTTGATTAAAATGTGTCTTGCCGTGTTTCTCCTTGGATTTATCCTGTATGGGACTCTCTGTGCTTCCAGGACTTGATTAACTATTTCCTTTCCCATATTAGGGAAGTTTTCAACTCTAATCTCTTCAAATATTTTCTCAGTCCCTTTTTTTTTCTTCTTCTTCTAGGACTCCTATAATTCGAATATTGGTGCATTTTATGTTGTTCCTGAGGTCTCTAAGACTGTCCTCAATTCTTTTCATTCTTTTTCTTTATTCTGCTCTGCAGTAGTTATTTCACTATTTTATCTTCCAGGTCACTTATCCGTTCTTCTGCCTCAGTTATTCTGCTATTGATTCCTTCTAGAGAAGTTTTAATTGCATTTATTGTGTTGTTCATCATTGTTTGTGTGCTCTTTAGTTCTTCTAGGTCCTTGTTAAGCGTTTCTTGTATTTTCTCCATTCTATTTCCAAGATTTTAGATCATCTTTACTATCATTACTCTGAATTCTTTTTCAGATAGACTGCCTATTACCTCTTCGTTTGTTTGGTTTGGTGTGTTTTTACCTTGCTCCTTCATCTGCTGTGTTTTTCTCTGACTTCTCATTTTGCTTAACTTACTGTGTTTGGGGTCTCCTTTTCACAGGCTGCAGGTTCGTAGTTCCCGGTGTTTTTGGTTTCTGCCCCCAGTGGCTAAAGATGGTTCAGTGGGTTGTGTAGGCTTCCTGGTGGAGGTGACTAGTGCCTGTGTTCTGGTGGATGAGGCTGAATCTTGTCTTTCTGGTGGGAAGGACGTCGTCTGGTGGTGTGTTTTAGAGTGTCTGTGACCATTATGGTTTTAGGCAGCCTCTCTGCTAATGGGTGGTGCTGTGTTCCTGTCTTGCTAGTTGTTTGGCATAGGGTAACTTGACTGTGGAGATTTAATCTGTTGCTCCTGAGGCTGCTGGGAGAAATTTCCCTTTCTCTTCTTTGTTCACACAGCTCCTGGGGTTCACCTTTGGAATTTGCCCGGCCTCTGTGTGTAGGTTGCCTGAGGACGTCTGTTCCCGCCCAGACAGGACGGGGTTAAAGTAGCAGCTGATTAGGGGGCTCTGGCTCACTCAGGCCAGGGGGAGGGCGGGGTACGTAATGTGGGGTGAGCCTGTGGCAGGAGAAACCAGCGTTAAGTTGCACCAGCCTGAGGTGCACCATGTGTTCTCCCAGGGAAGTTGTTCCTGGATCACGGGACCTTGGCAGTGGAGGGCTGCACAGTCTCCTGGGCGGGGTGGTTTGGATAGTGACCTGTGCTTGCACACAGGCTTGTTGGTGCCTGCAGCAGCAGCCTTAGCATTTCATGCCTGTCTCTGGTGTCTGCGCTGATAACCGCGGCTCGCGCCCATCTCTGAAGTTTGTTTAGGCAGTGCTCTGAAAACCCTCTCCTCGCACACCCCGAAACAATGGTCTCTTGCCTCTTAGGCAGGTCCAGACATTTTCCCAGACTCCCACCTGGCTAGCTGTGGCACACTAGCCCCCTTCAGACTGTGTTTACATAGCCAACCCCAGTCCTCTCCTTGAGATCTGACCTCCAAAGCCAGAGCCTCAGCTCTCAGCCCCCACCCGCTCCAGCGGGTGAGCAGACAAGCCTCTCAGGCTGGTGAGTATTGGTCGGCACCAATCCTCCGTGCAGGAATCGCTCCACTTTGCCCTCTGCACCCCTGTTGCTGCACTCTCCTCTGTGTCTCCAAAGCTTCCCCCCGCCCACCCCCCATCTCCACCAGTGAAGGGGCTTCCTAGTATGTGGAAACTTTTCCTCCTTCACACTCTCTCCCAGAGGTGTAGGTCCCATCCCTATTCTTTTGTCTCTGTTTTTTCTTTTGTCTTTTGCCCTACCCATGTACATGGGGAGTTTCTTGCCTTTTGGGAAGTCTGAGGTCTTCTGTCAGCATTCAGTAGGTGTTCTGTAGGAGTTGTGCACATGTAGATGTATTTCTGATGTATTTATGGGGAGGAAGGTGATCTCCACATCTTACTCCTCTGCCATCTTGAAGGTCTCCTGCTCCATTTTAATGATGGTTAAGCTGAGGTTTAGCAGCATTAATGTAACTTTTTCACAGTCACACAGCTTATGGGGAAAGAGTTGGGATCCAAACCCATGTCTGTTTGATATTAAAATACATATTTTAAAAAATTATAATGTAATATTTTTGATAAAAATATTGAGCCTTAAAAGAAACTTCTCATTTCCTGCTTGGCTATACATTTGCATTTCCATATCTGTTGTTGATGAGTCTCCATTCTGATTTCTGCCTAAGAAGGTGACTATATGGAAAGTATCAGACAGCTCCCTTGCCTCTGGGTTCTGCACCTGCAGGAGATGAGGGAGGGCAGGAGGATAATGAGGTAGGGGTATTTATTCCTCTGGCTTGTCCCTACCAGGGCTGACTTGGCAGTAGCCACATTTCTCTTTTGAAAGCCACAACTTCTGTCTGATGGACCCTTACATATGCTAAAGCCCTTTTCAGAATTCCTCCCTTTGCAGTGTCAGATCTTCTGTTGGTAATCACTGTTGCTGGGTATTATTGTATTCTTTGTTGGCTTCCCTGAATATTTTAACAGCTTTGTAAATAGTCCTTTCATTAAACTCTTCTGAAGTACCCATATGAGGATGCCATCTGTTTCTTATTGGGAGCTTAACAAATATACCTACAAACTGGTAGGCCAGTTTATCCATGTTATACTTGTGCAAAGAAAAACACTGCTTTACTAATTCTCTGTTTAATTGTTAGAACCAGGGGTAGAGGTGGTGGTGTAAGGAAGGGACAGAACTTGTCCATGTAAATGAGATTGCATGAAAAAATGGAACATAGAAATAGTGGTATTAAATCTTGACACTGTTAGAATGTTATTATATAGGGGACTTTCAAGTACACTAATATATATGGAAAAAATATAGTTCTTATAGTCTAAAAATTTCTCATATCCTTCTTAGGTACAACTGAACTTGTCAATTGAAGCTATTTCAGCCTTCCCAGATAAAATAGTCTCTGTTAAATTTAAACATTCATTTAATTTAGTTGTATCAGGATTTATTTATGTAGTCTCATTTGGATCACTCAGCCTATTTAAATAAATTGTCTCATCTTCTGTTCTGCTTTCCCACTCCTTGGTATGTGGGTATATAGCAGGCTCACTGTGTCATCATGCTAACCAGGAAAAAGAAGCCCTAGAATCTATAAAAATCTGAAAATAATAAGTCGTGCAACTCCTTGAAGCTGAGGAGAGGCTATGGAGAGAAATGAGTAATCTAATAGCAGTGGCCTTTGCTGGCAGCAATAGATAAAGACTTTTGCCAATATATTCATTCAAAGTCTTCTATAACTACATGACTATCTGGATAAACCTCTTTAATTGTATTAACTCTGTGACCATGATGACATATAGATAAAAAACAACAAAAAGTAAACAACGACTATGCACCTATTATTTTATAATACATTGCATCTATTTTTGTATTAGATTCTTTCCTTGATAAATTGCATGTCTGAATTCCTCAGGAAAATATTTTAGATAAATTTCAAGGAAACTTTTGGTAAGGCTATCCCATTATTAGTCACTATTTCACTCTTTATTAACTTGAAGAGAAATTTGTCAAGAAAAATACAAGATTATTCTGAACTTTTATTGATTTTCTTTTCCCTCAGCCTTTGTGAAAAGGAACACATTATGAATTAAGCTGCTTGAGCTCAATATAAACTTCCAGTAAATAGTGCTTTAACCTTGAATCTTATCACTAATCTCAGAGTCCAAGTTTCACAAAAATTTCCTACTTACCAACAAGATGATAAATCAGAGTAATTAAAAACAAGATGGTGTTCTTGCCTCCCCACATCCAGTGTCTTCTATTCTTTCATTTTAATGAACTGAAAATGATTTCAAATGATCTGGATGGATGTCTACCTTCTTTAAGTATTAGAAAATCATAGCTCCTTCTGTAAAAAGGTGAAATGTTATCATGATCCAGATGTTGTCTCAATTGACTTTAAGTTTAAATTATGATCAAAAAGTTCTAAGTAGCAATGTTAGCAAAATAAAGACATACTTTTGATAATAGCCCTTTAAATTTTATTCGGTGATGAGCTGCGAAAATAGCAACTGCCTAGCTCTCTTCCAAATATCATACCTTGAATTTAAATAGAAGAGAGGAAGCAAAACAAACTTCAAATTACCTCTATGTAGAAAAATAAACACCAATTTCTAGCAGAGCTATTTCTTGCTCCAAGCTCTTTTGAAGAGTTAAGTGGGTCCAGAAAATCTATGCAGAAAAGAGAAGAACTGAAATCACCCTCAGAAAGAAAAAATTCACCCTAAGAATCTTTGTAGATCAGATAGTATTCTATGGGGAAGGGATCTAAAAGTGAATTGGACTCAAAGTGTCAGTCTTAAAAAGGCAATGCTTCTGAGGGAGAAGAGGGTAAAAACAAAAAAAGGGGAGAATTCCTTCTGGAGACTAAGTGGTGAAGGGAAAAAGAAGCAAGAGAAGAAAATTAAGATCCTGAAAGATATACACACAAACTTAGATGTATGGATATATATTAAATAAGACAGATCTTGCATAAAATGGTGAAAAGAAGAAGCAAGAGAGGAAAACTTAGGTTCCTGAAAGACATAAAAAGTAAGGTGTATATCATGGTTATATATTAAAATTTACACTCTGATAATAGAGAACATACATTGTCCTCAGGAGCATATGGAAGATTCACAAAAATTGATCAAATACCTGTTTATATTGAAACTATCAATAAGTTCCAGAAAGTAGAAATATTGGCAACAATCTAAATGCCCATACATAGGAGAGTGACTGAATAAACTTTTACACACACAGTGAATACTGTGCAGCTGTAAAAGAACGAAGAGTTTCTCTGTAAATGAATATTAATTGTTTTTAAATGAGAGAAAAAAAGCAAAAGATAAAAAGTAGTACACATGAAATGCCACTTTTTATAGAAGAACAAAGGAGAAATAAGTGTATCTGAGCATGCTTCCTTTTGTAAAAAGAAACATGGAAGGATAAACCAGAAATAATGTAACTGATTGTTTTTGAGAGAGGGTGGGATGAGGTGGAAGGTAGGGTAGTCACTTCTCTGATTCTAGCTTTGTGTATACAGTTTGATTTCTTGAACGATGTTAATGTTTGGCATATTAGATAAAATAGAATGGGAAAAATTCTTAAAATAATACAAAATTTTAAAACAATGTATTTCAAATTAATAACCTAACTACACTGAAGGGAAAACATTAATTACCCTGAGCAACTGTTGTATAGAGTATTTTGACTATATAACATCAACCTAAAGAAAAAACAAAAATATAAACAGATTTTTAAGTCTAGTTTGTTAAGTTAGTCTTTTGCAGTAGTATGGTTTAGCAACTCTGAAGTTACTTTCTGAGCATTGTAGAATTAAGCATATAGATAAATATAGTAAGGATAATAGGAGCTAGGTTTTGCATTGTTGGGGAAAGAAGTTCCAAATATGGAAAAGGAGAAGATTTGAATTAACACTGTGGTATTGGTGTTGACTTGGAATAGAGATGTCTGTTAAATGTTTTTGCTATTTAGGTCATGGACAGATAGATAGATATAAACATAGACAATACAGGGACAGACAGACGCACGACTCACGCATGCACTCATGCGTACGCAGGCATGTAGGTTCCTGACCTCTCTATGTTGACAGAGAGTAGAAGAAATTATATTCCAGTAACAGTGACTACACCTAATATCCCGATCTTCATTTCTAAATACTATTCTTTTTTTTGTTTTGTTTTTATTTTTTACTTTTTTCCAAATTGAAGTATAACTAAGGTACAGCAAAACACCAATCTGGCAACACAGCTCAATGAACGTTTACATATGTATATACCAGTGTAACTACCACTTGGATCAAGACAGAACATTCTGCCTCAATAAAGCTGGAGAAAAAAGATATAGAACATTCCCAGTTTACTGGAAGGTTTCTTTATGTCACCTTCTAGTCAATGCTGCCCCACTCCACAACATAACCACTATTCTGACCAGTATCACTATAAATTAGTCTTACCTATTCTTGAACTTCATGCAAATGGAATGATATAGTAAGTACTCTGTTGTGTCCATCTTCTTTTTTTTTTTTTTTTTTAGGTTTTTTTTTTTTTCACACACACACACTGTATTTTATTTTTACAAGAGATAAATAGACTGACACCAAGCATTGTACATGGATGACCACAACAAAAGCAACAATGATTGCAATTACCAAACATGAAACACACTCATACTCTGTCATAATATTTACATTCAGTCCAGTAATCCTCCACTGTAACAGCTCCTTTACTTTGCAGTGAAAATTGATTTGTATATTCTTTGCCTCTGAGTCCTTGTGGGATTTTTTTTTTTTTTTTTTTAATTCAGACAGAAAGTCACAAAAATTATACTCATCCTCATCAGTTCACTCAGTCCCATGTAATTCATTTTTTTTTTCATCTTGATCTTTTGTTAGCACTTTTATGAGTTCATCAGTTTTTCATTAGAGTTCTGAAAATGCTTATTCATTCAGTTCAGCAGTACAGTCAGTTACCAGAAACTTATACTTGTCAGAGTCTATTCCATGAATTTCTTGAAGATGAAACCCTTTTATAGGAACATATTTGCAAAGTCATCAGAGTACACCCAGAACTGTCTGTAAATGACAAAAGACTTAAAAATGACCACGGTTAAAGATTTGATGAAAGTTCATAATAATGCATTTGACAAGAAAATTAGTTATTTCTGAGATATACATTTTAAAGTAATAACTAGGATTATTACTTATAACATTATACCAGAACATATAAGATTTTTAGAAATTTCATGTAATGTCTGAAACATTTATATTAACATATTTCCATACATATTTCCATACAAATACAAATATAAGATTTTTAGAAATTTCATGTAATGTCTGAAACATTTATATTAACATATTTCCATACAAATAACCCAATGAAAGTTTAGTATTAGTTGTTTTGTTTGTTTGTTTTTTTATACTGCAGGTTCTTATTAGGCATCAGTTTTATACACATCAGTGTATACATGTCAATCCCAATCGCCCAATTCAGCACACCACCATCCCCACCTCACCGCAGTTTTCCCCCCTTGGTGTCCATATGTCCATTCTCTACATCTGTGTCTCAACTTCTGCCCTGCAAACTGGCTCATCTGTACCATTTTTCTAGGTTCCACATACATGCATTAATATATGATATTTGTTTTTCTCTTTCTGACTTACTTCACTCTGTATGACAGTCTCTAGATCCATCCACGTCTCAACAAATGACTCAATTTCGTTCCTTTTTATGGCTGAGTAATATTCCATTGTATATATGTACCACAACTTCTTTATCCATTCGTCTGTTGATGGGCATTTAGGTTGCTTCCATGACCTGGCTATTGTAAATAGTGCTGCAATGAACATTCGGGTGCATGTGTCTTTTTGAATTACGGTTTTCTCTGGGTATATGCCCAGTAGTGGGATTGCTGGGTCATATGGTAATTCTATTTTTAGTTTTTTAAGGAACCTCCATATTGTTCTCCATAGTGGCTGTATCAATTTACATTCCCACCAACAGTGCAAGAGTGCAACCACACCCTCTCCAGCATTTGTTGTTTGTAGATTTTCTGATGATGCCCATTCTAACAGGAGTGAGGTGATACCTCATTGTAGTTTTGATTTGCATTTCTCTAATAATTAGTGATGTTGAGCATCTTTTCATGTGCTTCGTGGCCGTCTGTATGTCTTCTTTGGAGAAATGTCTATTTAGGTCTTCTGCCCATTTTTGGATTGGGGTGTTTGTTTCTTTGATATTGAGCTGAATGAGCTGTTTATATATTTTGGAGATTAATCCTTTGTCCATTGATTCATTTGCAAATATTTTCTCCCATTCTGAGGGTTGTCTTTTCGTCTTGTTTATGGTTTCCTTTGCTGTGCAAAAGCTTTGAAGTTTCATTAGGTCCCACTTGTTTATTTTTGTTTTTATTTCCATTACTCTAGGAGGTGGATCAAAAAAGATCTCGCTGTGATTTATGTCAAAGAGTGTTCTTCCTATGTTTTCCTCTAAGAGTTTTATAGTGTCCAGTCTTATATTTAGGTCTCTAATCCATTTTGAGTTTATTTTTGTGTATGGTGTTAGGGAGTATTCTAATTTCATTCTTTTACATGTAGCTGTCCAGTTTTCCCAGCACCACTTATTGAAGAGACTGTCTTTTCTCCATTGTATATCTTTGCCTCCTTTGTCATAGATTAGTTGACCATAGGTGCGTGGGTTAATCTCTGGGCTTTCTGTCTTGTTCCATTGATCTATGTTTCTGTTTTTGTGCCAGTACCATATTGTCTTGATTACTGTAGCTTTGTAGTATAGTCTGAAGTCAGGGAGTCTGATTCCTCCAGCTCCATTTTTTTGCCTCAAGACTGCTTTGGCTATTCGGGGTCTTTTGTGTCTCCATACAAATTTTAAGATGATTTGTTCTAGCTCCGTAAAAAATGCCATTGGTAATTTGATAGGGATTGCATTGAATCTGTAGATTGCTTTGGGTAGTATACTCATTTTCACAATGTTGATTCTTCCAATCCAAGAACATGGTATATCTCTCCATCTGTTGGTATCATCTTTAATTTCTTTCATCAGTGTCTTATAGTTTTCTGCATACAGGTCTTTCGTCTCCCTAGGTAGGTTTATTCCTAGGTATTTTATTCTTTTTGTTGCAATGGTAAATGGGAGTGTTTCCATAATTTCTCTTTCAGATTTTTCATCATTAGTGTATAGGAATGCAAGAGATTTCTGTGCATTAATTTTGTATCCTGCAACTTTACCATATTCATTAATTAGCTCTAGCAGTTTTCTGGTGGCAGTTTTAGGATTCTCTATGTATAGTATCATGTCATCCGCAAACAGTGACAGTTTTACTTCTTCTTTTCCAATTTGTATTCCTTTTATTTCTTTTTCTTCTCTGATTGCCGTGGCTAGGACTTCCAGAACTATGTTGAATAATAGTGGTGAGAGTGGACATCCTTGTCAAGTTCCTGATCTTAGAGGAAATGCTTTCAGTTTTTCACCATTGAGAATGATGTTTGCTGTGGGTTTGTCATATATGGCCTTTATTATGTTGAGGTAGGTTCCCTCTATGCCCACTTTCTGGAGAGTTTTTATCATAAATGGGTGTTGAATTTTGTCAAAAGCTTTTTCTGCATCTATTGAGATGATCATATGGTTTTTATTCTTCAATTTGTTAATATGGTGTATCACATTGGTTGATTTGTGTATATTGAAGAATCCTTGCATCCCTGGGATAAATCCCACTTGATCGTGGTGTATGATCCTTTTAATGTGTTGCTGGATTCTGTTTGCTAGTATTTTGTTGAGGATTTTTGCATCTATATTCATCAGTGATATTGGTCTGTAATTTTCTTTTTTTGTAGTGTCCTTGTCTGGTTTTGGTATCAGGGTGATGGTGGCCTCATAGAATGAGTTTGGGAGTGTTCCTTCCTCTGCAATTTTTTGGAAGAGTTTGAGAAGGATGGGTCTTAGCTCTTCTCTAAATGTTTGATAGAATTCACCTGTGAAGCCATCTGGTCCTGGACTTTTGTTTGTTGGAAGATTTTTAATCACAGTTTCAATTTCATTACTTGTGATTGGTCTGTTCATATTTTCTGTTTCTTCCTGATTCAGTCTGGGAAGGTTATACCTTTCTAAGAATTTGTCCATTTCTTCCAGGTTGTCCATTTTATTGGCATAAAGTTGCTTGTAGTAGTCTCTTAGGATGCTTTGTATTTCTGCGGTGTCTGTTGTAACTTCTCCTTTTTCACTTCTGATTTTATTGATTTGAGTCCTCTCCCTCTTTTTCTTGATGAGTGTGGCTAATGGCTTATCAATTTTGTTTATCTTCTCAAAGAACCAACTTTTAGTTTTATTGATCTTTGCTATTGTTTTCTTTGTTTCTATTTCATTTATTTCTGCTCTGATCTTTATGATTTCTTTCCTTCTGCTAACTTTGGGTTTTGTTTGTTCTTCTTTCTCTAGTTCCTTTAGGTGTAAGGTTAGATGGTTTACTTGAGATTTTTCTTGTTTCTTTAGGTAGGCTTGTATAGCTATAAACTTCCCTCTTAGATCCGCTTTTGCTGCATCCCATAGGTTTTGGGTCGTCGTGTTTTCATTGTCATTTGTCTCTAGGTATTTTTTTATTTCCTCTTTGATTTCTTCAGTGATCTCTTGGTTATTTAGTAACGTATTGTTTAGCCTCCATATGTTTGTCCTTTTTATGTTTTTTTCCCTGTAATTCATTTCTAATCTCATAGCGTTGTGGTCAGAAAAGATGCTTGATATGATTTCAATTTTCTTAAATTTACTGAGGCTTGATTTGTGACCCAAGATGTGATCTATCCTGGAGAATGTTCCGTGCGCACTTGAGAAGAACGTGTAATCTGCTGTTTTTGGATGGAATGTCCTATATATATCAATTAAATCTATCTGGTCTATTGTGTCATTTAAAGCTTCTGTTTCCTTATTTATTTTCATTTTGGATGATCTGTCCATTGGTGTAAGTGAGGTGTTAAAGTCCCCCACTATTATTGTGTTACTGTCGATTTCCTCTTTTATAGCTGTTAGCAGTTGCCTTATGTATTGAGGTGCTCCTATGTTGGGTGCATATATATTTATAATTGTTATATCTTCTTCTTGGATTGATCCCTTGATCATTATGTAGTGTCCTTCCTTGTCTCTTGTAACATTCTTTATTTTAAAGTCTATTTTATCTGATATGAGTATAGCTACTCCAGCTTTCTTTTGATTTCCATTTGCATGGGATATCTTTTTCCATCCCCTCACTTTCAGTCTGTATGTGTCCCTAGGTCTGAAGTGGGTCTCTTGTAGACAGCATATATATGGGTCTTGTTTTTGTATCCATTCAGCCAGTCTATGTCTTTTGGTTGGGGCATTTAATCCATTCACGTTTAAGGTAATTATCGATATGTATGTTCCTATGACCATTTTCTTAATTGTTTTGGGTTTGTTTTTGTAGGTCCTTTTCTTCTCTTGTGTTTCCCACTTAGAGAAGTTCCTTGAGCATTTGTTGTAGAGCTGGTTTGGTGGTGCTGAATTCTCTTAGCTTTTGCTTGTCTGTAAAGCTTTTGATTTCTCCATCAAATCTAAATGAGATCCTTGCCGGGTAGAGTAATCTTGGTTGTAGGTTCTTCCCTTTCATCACTTTAAGTATATCATGCCACTCCCTTCTGGCTTGCAGAGTTTCTGCTGAGAAATCAGCTGTTAACCTTATGGGAGTTCCCTTGTATGTTATTTGTTGTTTTTCCCTTGCTGCTTTCAATAATTTTTCTTTGTCTTTAATTTTTGCCACTTTGATTACTATGTGTCTCGGCGTGTTTCTCCTTGGGTTTATCCTGTATGGGACTCTCTGCGCTTCCTGGACTTGGGTGGCTATTTCCTTTCCCATGTTAGGGAAGTTTTCGACTATAATCTCTTCAAATATTTTCTCTGGTCCTTTCTCTCTTCTCTTTCTGGGACCCCTATAATGCGAATGTTGTTGTGTTTAATGTTGTCCCAGAGGTCTCTTAGGCTGTCTCCATTTCTTTTCATTCTTTTTTCTTTAGTCTGTTCTGCAGCAGTGAATTCCACCATTCTGTCTTCCAGGTCACTTATCCGTTCTTCTGCCTCAGTTATTCTGCTATTGATTCCTTCTAGTGTAGTTTTCATTTCAGTTATTGCATTGGTCATCTCTGTTTGTTTGTTCTTTAATTCTTCTAGGTGTTTGTTAATCATTTCTTGCATCTTCTCAATCTTTGCCTCCATTCTTATTCCGAGGTCCTGGATCATCTTCACTATCATTATTCTGAATTCTTTTTCTGGAAGGTTGCCTATCTCCACTTCATTTAGTTGTTTTTCTGGGGTTTTTTCTTGTTCCTTCATCTGGTACATAGCCCTCTGCCTTTTCATCTTCTCTATCTTTCTGTAACTGTGGTTTTTGGTCCACAGGCTGCAGGATTATAGTTTTTCTTGCTTCTGTTGTCTGCCCTCTGGTGGTTGAGGCTATCTAAGAGGCTTGATGGGAGGCTCTGGTGGTGGGTAGAGCTGACTGTTGCTGTGGTGGTCAGAGCTCAGTAAAACCTTAATCCACTTGACTGTTGATGGGTGGGGCTGGGTTCCCTCCCTGTTGCTGTGGTGGTCAGAGCTCAGTAAAACCTTAATCCACTTGACTGTTGATGGGTGGGGCTGGGTTCCCTCCCTGTTGGTTGTTTTGCCTGAGGCAACCCAACACTGGAGCCTACCCGTGCTCTTTTGGTGCGGTTAATGGCAGACTCTGGGAGGGCTCACGCCAAGCAGAACTTCCCAGAACCTCTGCTGCCACTGTCCTTATCCCCACGGTGAAACAGAGCCACCACTCGCCTCTGCAGGAGACCCCCCAACACCAGCAGGTAGGTCTGGTTCAGTCTCCCCCAGGGTCACTGCTCCTTCCCCTGGGTCCCGATGCACACATTACTTTGTGTGTGCCCTCCAAGAGTGGGGTCTCTGTTTCCCCCAGTCCTGTGAAAGTCCTGCAATCAATTCCCACTAGGCTTCAAAGTCTGATTCTCTAGGAATTCCTCCTCCCGTTGCCGGACCCCCAGGTTGGGAAGCCTGACGTGGGGCTCAGAACCTTCACTCCAGTGGGTGGACTTCTGTGGTATAAGTGTTCGCCAGTCTGTGAGTCACCCACCCAGCAGTTATGGGATTTGATTTTACTCTGATTGCGCCCCTCCTACCGTCTCACTGTGGCTTCTCCTCTGTCCTTGGTCGAGGGGTATCCTCCTTGGTGAAGTCCAGGGTCTTCCTGTCAATGATTGTCCAGCAGCCAGTTGTGATTCTGGTGCACTCGCAAGAGGGAGTGAGAGCACATCCTTCTGCTCCGCCATCTTGGTTAATCTCTCTAAATACTATTCTTAAGTAAAAGATAGCAGAGCCTGTTGAAGAAATGGCTGATTCTGGGTGTGGAGCAAGGACAGTATAAAATGGCCCTGGAGCATTTTACTGTACCAGACAAAAGAAAATTCTCCAGGAATCATGAGGAATGTCTACAGCACACAAACACAAGTCAGTTTGAAGGAGCTCCCTCTGGCAAAATCTGGGGAAATTTGAGCATCAAATAGATAATGATAGTAATAGATGATAACCCATTGAGTAAAATAAGAATCCATATTTATAAAAATACAATAAGAAGGAAAAAAACCTCTTCCTTACAGTTAAATACAAACGTATACATGTCGAAGGAATGATTGGGTTAGAAAATGCCTTTGGCAACTCTCATTAATAATCAGTTCAAGCAAGAATTATCGATGTCTGCTCAAAACAATGGGTAAATATTTAGTTCAGGATAGAATATGACTCACTCTCAAAGTGTCTTTCAACAAATTACGTATTAATTACCAAAAAAAAAAAAAAATGATATTTCCGTGGAGAAATCTGGAAGACAACATGTTAATCAAGCGATCAAAATTAACATCACTAATAATAGCACAAAGTAACAAGGTGGGACTCCCAATATTATGCACTAAGAAAGACACAACATACAAGGCACTTAAAATCCTTGTGTCTCTGAAAATGCCACACTAGGGAACTACATTTCTAATAACCTACCACTGGAATGGTAATTTTTGCACAAAAGATTAAGTTAGTCATTAATTGGGGTCACAAGAAAAGTATTAACACCATATCAAATTTGGTTAATAATTTCCATTCAAATCCCACAATGACTTGACATAAAATTAAAAAATGAAAGTAGTATTCTCCATCTATTAGTTGCTGAAGCTGGTATTACAGGAAACAAACAAGCTCAGTTTAATTACTCCTTTCCTCAATCAAAATTTTTCTACATGTTTAGCAGTGGGCTAATGACAAAGTTTTTCATTTCCACCTCTGAGGAGTACTTAAATATTGGATATCAACTTTAAAATAAATATATTATAAGCTATTCTATTATCTCTCTTAAATAAAAGTCTTGGTGGTTCCAATACAGGGTGAAATGAAGAGTTCTGGGCTCACTTTATTAAAATTAAGATATATGCTTAAGCCATTTAAGAAGAGAAAGTTAATATTTTTGACAAACATTTGCTCTTTGTGCTCCACTTTAAGGTACTACAGCCCTGTTTGGTATATACTTTTATATATTTATATATTTATATTTTATATAAATATATATTTATATATTGGTTTGATGAAAGTGTGTGAATCACTTTTAAAATTCTGAATTAGCTTCATACACTCACTCTGTGGTTTGTCTATAAAAGGATATTGATCAGAAATGATTCATTCCCCTTGCAGTGAGGTTCTGGTCAGCTTGTTTGGAACAGTGAGGTATAATTTAGATTTTCTTCATATTCCAGTATAAAAAAAACTCCTGAGATTTTTGCTATCTTTGGGAACTTCATTATATATATCACAGATAATGAATGCATTTACAAACTTATGATGACTTGTTTTCTAAATATTTATTTGTAAATCTGTAACTGTGACATGTGTTCCCATAGAAACATGTTTGATAAAAAATAAATTTGCAAGCCTAGTCTGAAAGTTAATTATTTAATTTACAGTATATTAGTACAGTAAAAACTAACCATTCTATGCAATACATATTCCTTTAGGAAACTTTACCAAAAGGAGTGATTTGGTAAAATCACTGAAGAAATGTGTTCCAGTTTTCAGTTGTGCACTTTGTATCAGCCGCACATAAAGCAGAGTCTCAGCCACATACACTAGAGTACTCTGAATAGTCTCATCACTTCTCTTTAGCAGTAGCGTGATGGGCACTCACTCAGATGGAGGCAGAGTAACATACTCTCTGAGAAGATGCACTTCGTAGTCTGAGACATCTCAGTTTTACCCTCATTTCTCCACTGGCTGATTATGTTACTTTGACCATATTTCTTTATCTCTGAATCTTGCTTTCCTAGTTTGTGAAGTGGCAATAGAATATCTAATTAACAGCATTGTTGGAAGGATTAAATGAGATAGATGTTTAAAGCAGGAAACAACTGCTCATTATATAATAACTTTTACAATTATTATACATGGATGGGGAGATGGTAAGGGAGAATCTTTTCCAACAGGATAGGTGCTCATATAATTTGTTGTCAAATCTGTGCCACTTTTGGTTATACACAGTAGTGTTATTAAAAATTATAATGTAAAATGGGCGTAACTGGGGACTGCCCTAAGTACCTGAACACATATGTTTACCCTACTTACTAATGACTCCCTGTTCAAGAAGAGGTGATTGCAGTGGTATGGAAGAGTAGCTTAAATCCCACCAGAATCAAGGCATACAGAAGATATAGGAAGAGCACATGTTCAAAGACATGAACTCCCACAAGGAATCAGCTATTTAAATAGCTGAGTATAAGTATGTGCTCTATGTATGCAAAAGACTGTTAATGAGTACAGTATATTCTGTCCTACCAAAATTCAGATTTTCTATAGATGAGCATTTCATATATGAAGATCAAAAATGCTCCAAAAACTTCCAAGTACAAATATATAATTTAATTCCATTGTAGACTTTTAATAACTTTGCTTACCAATATTTCCAACTAAATGCTTATAGAATAAAGCCATTTCAAGAAAACTTATCTTTATTTGGAAATTTCTTCTTCCCCTTTCCTCTTCCTTGTTCACCTCCACTCCTGTTCCTTTTGTCTCTCTTCTTTCTTATGCAATTCAGTGTGTGTGTATATTAGTGTGTATGTGTGTTATGGCAAAATTTGTATCTACTCTTTTTCCAGAAGTACATTATAACCACGCAGTATGTGTACTCAAGCTTCTGGGGGGAAAAGGTCTACACTATTAAAGTCAAAGGGGATTAACTTTGCCTTGAGTTTGGTTTCTGAGCAACCCATCCTAAGGCAATAATTGAATGAACATACTAAATACTAAGAATATCCCACTTGATATGAATATATTTTTCCAAATAGAAATTTCTACATTTTTGGATTCAAATTGTTGTTTTTTCAAAATGTGAATCATGACCCATTAGTGAGTCACAAAATGAAGCTAGGGGGCTGCCACCATTTTAAAAAATGAAATAGAGACTAGACTAGAATAAAAAAATATCAGAATGTATCACACAGAATAAGGATATGTGAAAATTTTGTTTTAATTACATGCATAAGAAATATATCTATGCATGTGCTAAATATCAATGTAAAATATAGTTCTTCCTGTGGGTAACAATTTTAAAAAAAATACCTTCTAATGTGCTTGAGATGACTGATTGGATTTCTCACTTTTTTTTCCAGATGCCTTTTCTATTAAATAGACTTGACAATGTGCATGAGAAAACTTTTTAATACTCTGAATAAATAGTAATAAGTGGATTCAAGGTCTTGCTGGTTGTTTGCTTAATTAACGCACAGTGTTGTTATGCAGACTGAAGTATACAGGTGATGTCTACTCTTCATTTAAATTAAATGGAAATTATTTTTAAAAATATTTGGCACTCTGAATTATCCATATTAAGAATCTTCTTTGAAGAAATCCACTGGATAATTATTCAGTGAGTGAGAAAGATTGGGATGCATTGAGATACCTCTGAGATGTTTGTGAAGGTAATGAATCTTAATAGAGATTTTGAGATCTCTGTTTATCCTTGATTCTCCTTAGAGACAAGAATGTGTCATGTGAGTACACATTCATTTATTCACGTATTCATTCAACAAATATTCATTTAGCTCTTACCACGTGTCAGTACCATCTTTGTTTCAGGATACAACCTGAAGACAAGAGAAGTTCTGACCCTTATTTAACATATTTTTGCTATGGGCAAAGACAGATGATAGACATTTCAACAAATATTTAAATATACTTAAATAGACACATTCTAGGAAAACTTTAAAGAAGATTGCTATAGGTAGTATATGCAGAGTGGGGTGGGAACTTTTTAGATAGTTCTGTCAGAGTGGAATCTTTGTGGGAGCAACATTGACTTGAGCTCTAAGAGGAGAGTGATAAAAGATGAGAGTGAAAAAGAAGTCAGGTTCAGATCAGTCAGTCAGGATGTTGTGGGCCAATGTAATGAGTTTGGATTTTATTTTATATATTACTAAGCTATCAAAGCGTTACAACAAGGGAAATAATATGAGCACTTTTCCATTTTGAAAAGACTACTTCTGTGTCTGCTATTTGGAAATTGGACTGTAGAGAAATAAAGGTGGGATCCAGAGGAACATTTAGATGGCGTGACAATATTTTTTGTTATGGTGGTGGATGGATTGTGGCATTGCTAGATAAATGGGAGATAACGTTAATAATCATTAGCATAAAAAAAATTATGGAGCACTTATTCTATGCCTGATAATATACTAAGTACGTTATACTCACGATCTCAGTCAAACCTTAGAACAATTCTGTAAGCAAAATACTAACATTTTTTAAAATTATTTATTTAGTTATTTTTGGCTGCATTGGGTCTTCGTTGCTGCATGCGGGCTTTCTCTAGTTGCAGTGAGTGAGGGCTACTTTTTGTTGCGGTGCACAGGCTTCTCGTTGCAGTGGCTTCTCTTGTTGCGGAGCACGGGCTCTAGGTGTGCGGGCTTCAGTAGTTGTTACACATGGGCTCAGTAGTTGTGGCACGCAGGCTCTAGAGTGCAGGCTCAGTAGTTATGGCTCACAGGCTTTGTTGCTTCTCAGCATGTGGGATCTCCCCGGACCAGGGATCGAACCCTTGTCCCCCGCATTGGCAGGCGGATTCTTAACCACTGCACCACCAGGGAAGTCCTGAAATACTAATATTAATTCCAACTTACAAGTAAGCAAACTAGTCTAAAAGAATTTAAGTAGAATAACTGTCCAAGATCCTTATAGTTATACACAGTAGAACGGTTGACAGCAGGTCATCTTTATGTGTTCTCCTCAACAAGATACTAGCAAAGAGAATTTGACAGCACATTATAAGGATCATACACCATAATCAAGTTAGATTTAGCCCTGGGATGCAAAGGATGGTTCAACATATGCAAATTAATAAATGTGATACACAACATTAACAGAATGAAAGATAAAAATCATGTGCTCATCTCAATAGATGCAGAAAAAGCGTTTGATAAAATTCAACATACTTTCATAAGAAACACTCAATAAACTGGATATAGAAGGAATGTACTACAACACAATAAAGACAATATATGATAAGCTAACATTATACTCAGTAGCTAAAAGCATAAAGCTTTTCCTCTGAGATCAGGAACAAGATAATGTCACCCACTCCCTCCACTTCTATTCAACATAATACTGGAAGTCCTAGCCAGAGCAATTAGGCAAGAACAAAAATAAAAGTTATCCATATTGGAAAAGAAATAAAATTGTCTGTTTGCTGATGCCATGATCTTATGTATAGAAAATCCTAAAGACTCCACTGAAAACTTTTAGAACTAATAAATGAATGCACTAACATTTCAGGACACAAAATCAATATACAAAAATCAGTTGTGTTTCTGTATACTAACATCTGTGCACTGAAAACTATAAGACACTGATGAAAGAAATTGAGGAAGACAAAATTAATGAAAAGATAACCCACTTTTATGGATTGGAAGAATTAACATTGTTAAAATGTCCATAATTAACAAAAAGATCTTTAATTAACACATGATCTCATGCTGTTGACATCATATTACATGCCTTTTGTCCTGCCGTCCAGCTATATAATCCTCACCTATTTATTCAAGCCTCATATGTACCACAGGGTTCACTATAACCCATCCAGCTATGTTAGTCCCATCCCAGTAGTTATGGCTTCATGGGCTCCATTTACACTCAGAACTCTTCTGTTTCATTGTTCACTACCCACGAGGTAATGTTTTTTGCTCATTTATTTATCCGAATTAGTACAAGCAAACTTTTGAGAGATAGAGAAAGTAAATCAAATATTGTGACAGGTTTAAAGATGGAGTAGTTTATTAAAAATGGCTGAGTTGAGAAAATTTTCACTTTTGAGCTTGGATCATTTCAATGTCTCCACTGTTCACCAGCTGCCAAACTTAAAGCAAAGAAAGAAAGCATCTTTCAAAAAATTCACCTCAAAAAGTCTTAATGCTTGAATCCTTTAAGCATGGTCTTAGATCTTAAAGCTCTGACAGCACAGTATTGAGCACAGGTGTTCATGGTTCCTTATAATTATCTTAAAGTTTCTGTGGAAGAGCATCTGGTTTGCTTGATAGGCATTTATACACATACATTTGTTAGGTGAGAGAATGAGACAGGTGTGGGCTTGAAGGTCTGAGTCCATTTATGTTTGACGGGCTTAATTTCCCATTATCAGTAATACCACTCCTTTATGAAAAATGATGATGTAAAGAACACAGTCCCTTAGAGGATCTAGTTTGAAGGGAAAAATGATGTTAGTCCCTAGGATGAATTCATCGAGCTATTAAAATGTTGCAGACTTTATGGAAAATGCTAACTCTGCTTTAGCATGCAAGTTGCTTTCCTATTTTGATGAATAATGCAGTTTCCATCTAGTCAGTGCTTCTCAAACTTTTGTGCACATCAGAATCTTATTTAAAATGTCAGGGATAGGGTTTTATGTTCAGAGATTCTGATTCGGAATCTAGGAGGAAAAGAGGAGTCAAATTTTAACCAGCCCCAAAAGTGATTCTGATAAAGGCAGTCTTAGGACAACAATCTGAGAAACATAGTTTGTTATTAACTGGTTGTTTGACTAAAATGATAAATATAGGAAATGAAAAGCAAAATGATGGAGAACAAAGGCGAAGCTTTAAACTGGCACTTCATGCAAATGAAATAGCAGAAAAAGAATTGAAGGGATTTTATTTATAGGAAAATAGGGACTACAGACGAGTTCAGATTTTACCTCTTTTATATAACTTAATACACATGACTTTCATTTTGTAAGTGCTATGGACTGGATTGTGTCCCCCCTGTACTCATAAATTGAAGGCGTAACCCCCAATGTGACTATATATGGAGATAGAGCCTTAAGGAGGTAATTTAAGGTTGAAATGATGTCATAAGTGTAGGGCCTTGGCAAGAGGTTTAGTGTCCTTATAAGAAAAGACACCAGAGAGCTCACTTGCTTACTTTCTCTGTACACTCACAAATGAGAGCTCATGTGAGCACGCAGTAAGATATTGGGCACCTACAAGCCCAGAAGAGAGGCCTCAACAGAAACAGACCATGCTGGCATCATGATCACAGCTTTTCAGCCTCCAGAGCTGTGAGAAAATAAATGTTGTTCAAACCACCCAGTCTACAGTATTTTGTTAGTGCAGTCCCAGCAGACTAAGATAGTGAGCAAAATAACTTTGGATTATCATTGTATCTTAAGAAAATGCGGTGGAATGTCATAGGTCAATAAAAATGATATAAATTCTTAGTCACTAGATAATTTGTTGAATAAGTGAAAAATATGAGTGAAGCCATCTCCTGAGTAAGGTCTAAAAAATTCAATATTACTGCACATTTAATTTCTGTAGTATATCATTACTTATAAGTCATTCAGCTTAAAAAATTCACTGTACATAGACCTCTAGCAATAGCTGAGAGCTTTTGAAATAATTCTGTGGGCTTCACCTAGAATTATAGAAGAAAAGTCTTTTTTATATATTATTTTGTTTTAAAATCTTATTTGAAGACAATAAACCTAAATACTCTGAAACCGTTTTCTACCTAGAGTCTTCTCTCCCTAGAGCAGGGGTTCTAACCTTCTCTTTCCCTACCTGCCTTCAAGTGGTTTGTTTCGGTATTTGCTTTTTCCCTTCTGTTGATGACCAAAATAAATACAGGTTATCAGCATTAACTTCTATGTAGAATTACAATATATTTTAGTTTAATGTAATGTGTCATTCTGATAGTGGTAGAGTATTGGTTTCAGAAGAGTTTCTTTTGGGGCATATGGGGAAAACCTAAGGATAGATTTAAAGGCTCAATTATTAAGTTTATCTGGAGTAATAAAAACCTCATACAACAGCTGACTGCCTTTAACATGCAATAATTTCAGAGGTAAACAATTGGCAGAGTTTGAAAAATAAGTAAATCTGCCTAATTTGTATCACAGAAGAAGAAAAAGGAAGATAAGGGTGGCAAGATCCATGGTGAGGAACTAAGACCAAAATCTGGAGAATGGGGTAGGGCTCTCCAATAGAGTCCAGTCAATGGAGGAGACAGAGTAGAATGTACCAGAAAACTTCACAATTAGATTGTTTTCCCACCTCTCCAGGGGGTCAACCTGGGAAGCCACTGTCTGGTAATCTCCGTTGTGTCAGAAGGATTGGTTACCCATCAGTGATTTATTCTGTAGCATCTATTTGTTCATTTATTGGTTCATGTATTCATCTATTCAAAGATGTTGAAGTGTCTACTATGTGCCTAAAACTGTCCTAGGCAATGGAATATAACAATGACCGAAACAGAAGGTCTCTGTTTTCATCATGCTTACATTCTAGTGGTGATCTATGGGTGATACAGGCCATAAGCATTTAATTAAATGTATATATATTGATGAAGGAAAATAAAGTAGGGTAAGTGGATAGAGAGAGATGAAAAGAGGCAACTCTTTAAGCTGGTTGAGGGGAGGTGTCAGGGATGGCCTTTCTGAGTATAGATCAGAATAAAATGAGGGATCAAATAGATGTTGAGGGGAAGAGCTTTGCCCTGAGACAGGTGTCCAAATATGAGTCATTCAGCTACAGCCTCAAACATAGTGTTAGATAGTTTAGACATAGTTGCTGGTAGTCAGCTCCTATTGGGGGAACTATTTCTAGAAGATTGATGGAAGGGAAATCATTACTTGATGGACTTTCATTATAAGGGGTATCTATTTCAGAAACCTTTGGAGTACAAAATGAATAAGCATGCTTCCCTGGGAAGAGATGATATTTGCTTATAAATAAAAAGTTTGAATGGGGAGGTGGTTGGGAGAACAATAGATTGCACAGTTAGAATGATGCTGTAGGACTTCACAAGTTACTTGTGGAGTTTTGATGAGGAGTTTATAATCCTTACAAGGAATACTCAACTTCAAGGTGGAAGTATAGGAAATGCATCACCTGTTTTCTGGAAAAAAAAATTTAAATGTAATTTTAACCATTGATGTGATTTTAATCATTTTATTTATTTATTTTGAAATAAAAACATTAAAGCATAAGGTGAAGTGTTGTGTAACAAAAGGACACTGGACTAAAAACAAAGAATTGGGAAGCCCTGACCTGGTCAGTTTTTTTTAAAAGAAAAAGCAGAGGGGGCTTCCCTGGTGGCGCAGTGGTTGAGAATCTGCCTGCTAATGCAGGGGACACGGGTTCGAGCCCTGGTCTGGGAAGATCCCACATGCCACGGAGCAGCTGGGCCCGTGAGCCACAACTACTGAGCCTGCGCGTCTGGAGCCTGTGCCCCGCAACGGGAGGGGCTGCAATAGTGAAAGGCCTGCGCACCACGATGAAGAGCGGTCCCCGCACCGCGATGAAGAGTGGCCCCCACTTGCCGCAACTAGAGAAAGCCCTCGCACGAACCGAAGACCCAGCACAGCCAAAAATAAATAAATAAATAAAAATTAAAGTAGCTATAAAAATTCCCCATGTAAAAAAAAAGCTAAAAAAAAAAAAAAAAAAAAAGAAAAAGCAGAATATTTAGAAAATGATGGGAAAATGTGAGTATGACAGCATAGTCATGTTTGATTTAAGTAAGAACTCTATCTCTCAGTCATAGGGTCTTCAACCAGGATTAGAAGACTCCACTTGGATTAGTGGGATACGACATTTTCACATAAACTGTTTTTCATGGAGAAGTTTTAGGAAACAAAATAAAAAGATAGCAAGAGGTAAAGCTTGAGGAAAAAAGAAGGGAAAGGAAGGGAAGAAAAGAGAAGGGATAGAAGGAACTGAGGCTCAATCATCCCTCTGATATTAGAAACCAAGGGGGCTAGGCACCACTCTAATTGGTAAAGTCAGGAATATATGATTCATGAGAACTAAAGGCAGTTTCCAGTCCATTCTATCTATCTATCTATCTATCTATCTATCTATCTATCTATCTATCTATCTATCTAATCTATCTACTTATCCATGTATCCATCCATTTCTTTACTTTTTTTAATAGAATGTCTTTTTTTAATTGAAGTATAGTTGATGTACAATATTATATATATATATTATATGTTACAGGTGTGCAATACAGTGATTCACAATTTTTAAAAGTTATACTCCATTTATAGTTATTATAAAATATTGGCTATATTCCCTGTGTTGTACAGTATATCCTTGTAGCTTATTTATTTTATACATAGTAGTTTGTACCACTTAATCCCCTACGTCTATTGCCCCTCCCCCCTTCCCTCTCCCCACTGGTAACCACTAGTTTGTTCTCTATATCTGAGTCCGTTTCTTTTTTGTTGTATTCACTAGTTTGTTGTATTTCTTAGATTCCTCATATAAGTGATGTCATAATAGCATTTGTCTTTCTCTGTCTGACTTATTTCACTTAGCATAATATTCTCCAAGTCCATCTGCATTGTTGCAAAGACAAAATTAGATTCTTTTTATAGTTTTCTCTGGATATATGCCCAAGAGTGGGATTGTTGGATCACATGGTAGCTATATTTTTAGTTTTTTAAGGAACCTCTATACTCTTCTCCGTAGTGGCTATACCAATTTACATTCCTACCAAAAGTATAGGATTCCTTTTTCTCCACACTGTCTCCATCACTTATTATTTGTAGACTTTTTGGTGATGGCCATTCTGACCAGAATGAGGTAAAACCTCATTGTAGTTTTGATTTGCATTTCTCTAATAATTAGAGATGCTGAGTTATTTTCATTTGCCTGTTGGCCATCTGTATATCTTCTTTGGAGAAATGTCTATTTAGGTCTTCTGCCTATTCTTTGATTGGGTTTTTTTTGTTTTTTGATATTGAGCTATGTGAGCTGTTTATGTATTTTGGAAATCAATCCCTTGTCGGTTGCATCATTTGCCAATATTTGCTCCCATTTTGTATGTTGTCTTTTCATTTTGTTTATGGTTTCCTTTGCTTTGCAAAAGCTTTCAAGTTTTATTGGGTCCCATTTGTTTATTTTTGTTTTTATTTCCATTACTCTAGGGGACAGATCCAAAAATATATTGCTGTGATTTATGTCAAAGAGTAATCTGCCTATGTTTTCCTCTAGAAGTTTTATAGTATCTGTTCTTAAATACATTTAGGTCTTTAATCCTTTTGGAGTTTATTTTTGAATATGGTGTTAGAGAATGTTCTAATTTCATTCTTTTACATGTAGCTGTCCAGTTTTCCCAGCACCACTTATTTAAGAGACTGTCTTTTCTCCATTGTATATTCTTGCCTCATTTGTCATAGATTAATTGACCATCAGTGTATGGGTTTATTTCTGGGCTTTCTATCCTGTTCCATTGATCTGTATTTCTGGTTTTGTGCTAGTATCATACTCTTTTGATTACTGTAGCTTTGTAGTATAGTCTGAAGTTAGGAAACCTGATTCTTCCAGCTCCATTTTTCTTTCTCAAGATTGCTTTTGCTATTTGGGGTCTACTAGATCTCATCAATGAATTTGATAAAGTTGCAGGATACAAAATTAATACACAGAAATCTGTTGCATTTCTATACACTAACGGTGAAAGATCAAAAATAGAAATTAAGGAAACTATCCCATTTACCATCACATCAAAAAGAATAAAATATCTAGGAATAAACTTACCTAAGGAGGCAGAACACCTGTACTCTAAAAACTGTAAGACACTCATGAAAGAAATCAAAGATGACACAAACAGATGGAAAGATATACCATGTTCTTGGATTGGAAGAATCAATATGGTTAAAATGACTATACTACCTAAGGCAATCTACAGATTCAGTGCAATCCCTATCAAATTACCAATGGTTTTTTCACAGAACTAGAACAAAAATTTTTTTAAATTTGTGTGGTAGTCATTTAATAGATGGACAAATTATTGTACTTTTGAAGCAGCCTTAACATTATGTGACAGCCTTAATTTTTTATCTTTTTGTTTTATTTGCATCCACAGACAGAAGATAAGGAAGTTACTGGTAGAATTTTTAAAATTTAGTAATTAGGAAGCACAAATATTTTATGCCATGACCTTATTAAAATTATAGAGGAAAAAACCCACTTATACCCATTTATTTTAAAGTTTAACTCTTATATTTTATGACACTCTCATTAACAATATGTCATCAAATTATAATAACTAAGTTGGACTGCATACCACACCAGAAGTTGGATTTCAAAAAATAATATTTTCTAATGAAAACAGCTTCCACAAGATCTTAATAATTCCTTTATATTAGACTTTCTACCATGATTTAAATGGAACCTTGAGGGATTAAAATAGTTGCGGGCTTTCCCACACACTAAATTAATCCAGGTCCCTCAGAACATTGTCAAGCAGCAATACTAATGTTGAGGTGAATGAAGAAGACCTTGACTTTTCATGTAAAAATATTTCAGTGTAATTAATATTAATGGCATATTTTCCTCAGTATAATATCAATTATTACTGCTGATAGCTGGGTTAAGAAAAAAATGATTGATTTAATTTTTAAGGGTTCAAGACTAGGTCATGCTTTCACAGTTTGTGGTGGGCTTGTACATATGTACTAAGAATATAACATTAAATATTTGCTAGGTATCTAAGAAAACTTTGCTAAATCCAATTGCTACAGGAACCTAAGCTGGACATTTGAATAACTGAATTAATTTACTGCAATTTTGATTAGAGACTTTGAGCTATAAGGTGTAGACAACCTGGTTCTGTATTTTTATTTTGTGGATGAGGAACTTTTTCCTGGCAAGGCTAAGCAACTTGCTGAAACCACAGCCAGTTAATGATAAATGGATTTCCCCAAAGTATCACTGTATTTGAAGACTGATAGTTTAACACAAAACAAAACAAAATAAAAACTAATAATGGTAGACATATTACATGTATTATCTTAAATTCTTACCACAATTCTAAAAAATATAATATTACTTCCATATAATAGATTAAATAAAAATTGCTTGGACGTAAGAAAACACAGGTAGTAAGTGGTCCAGTGGGGTTTTAGCCCAAATATGCCTGTCTCCAGGATCTGTGTTCTTTATACTTGTTATACTCTTATTTAAGTGGAAGCCTAAACAAATCTGAAGAGATTTAAAACTAGTATAGATTGGATATGTTTGCCATTTTCCTTCAGCTATATATTTTATTTCTATAGGAAACAGAGTAATAACACAAGGTAGTAGTTATTTAATCTGTTCATTAGTCCTGGAAAGATCTTCAAATTATGATTCAACTTTTCATTTGACTGATGAGAAAATTGAGGTAGGTTGATAGAAATTAATTGAAATTTCCCCCAATCCTACACTTAATAAATGACGGAGCTAATACTGTAATTCAGTCTTATGGCTCTAAGTTCAATACTTTTCCTAGATACTACATGATTTGAAAATAAAATATTCAAAAATCCTCCTTATTTGAATAAAATTCATTTCACCACTTTGGTTCTTCATATTGAAGCACCATTTTTTGCATGTTCAATAAGTTGTTATTATACATAAATTAGTTTCCTGATAATTTAAAGGATTTATCTTATCATGTCTACCTTTTTCTTTTGTTTGAAATTGTGATTTTTAATTATGAAATACATCAAATGCACAGAAATAAGATCTTATCATTTATTTTAAACTTGAAGTGAATTTAAACTTCATAAGAGTTGTTTTCAGGTATCTGCTCTAATTATGGGACAGTATACTTACGAAATTAAAAAAATATCTAATACGTCCTAAATATCACCTTTCTACACATGATAGCCAAACCATCAGTTGTCTATATTGTCTGATAATAAATGATTTGTGACTAGGTTAGGATTTTTTCATTAATCACATAGAACCAGGCCTACTTTTGAATACCCCTTTCTTATTTTATCCCTATGCTAACATTAGCATTGACTTTTAAAAAATTGGTCGTATAATGGAAAAACTATCTCCTTTCAAACAAATATTTGCTGGGCACTTCCTATGCTGGAAGAAAGATCTAAGTGGACCAAACTCACCTGCTATAAATATTGTGTATTTTCAGAATTTTAGGAAGTGCTGTGACATAATTCCCTATATTGACCTTTAGAATCAATAAATCTCAAGCTCCAACTAAAATTAGTATTGACTAATTATAAAATATGTGAAATGAATCTATATTGAATACTTAGTCTTTATGTTCTGCTCACCAGGAATGAAACTGTTAAAAACTGCTTAACCAAAACCAGAATTCTTTCTCCATCCATTGATCTACACATAACCCATTAAGAAAAAACACTGTCTTCTTTTAGAGCATATGAAGGCATAAAGATCAGAGACACCTTGTGAAATAGGACATTTTTTAAAATAACATGCATTGATTTTATCTTGCTCTACAACTGTTTAGATAATATGAAAACCCAATAAGTGATTTATTCAGGCTGAAATGAATTACGTATGATGATGTCACACCACATGATTGCACCAAGACACTGATAAATGCAAATGTTGTAAACATTAAATAGTAATTTAGAGGTAATTTAAATAGTAATGTAATAGTAATGTTCTTTCCTTAGAAATTCTGATTTTTATCTACAAATATCTTTTGTGTGGTAGTTTTCAAAAAGGGTGATGTGCTAATTGACAGTTTTAAAGTGGCATTGCAGTTATGAGTTGTTCCATTTTTATAGATAATAATAATGAAATATAAATATTTCTGGCACCTCTATTTTCTGGGTTCCAATTGCAGTCAGGCAAGGAACTGTAAACTGAAGTTTAATCAAATGATGACCCATAGGAATTTATCTGTCAATCAATAGTTATTGTGATGATTAAATATTGAATGCTTAAATGGTTCATGGCATGAATCCTGATTATGTTATTCTAATTTAGTATTTTAACTAATATATAGTCAAAATATTATTTTCTTCCCTATTAAGAATATACTCTGATAACACTTGGGGTCTAAACAAGATTTTGAATTTTTTAAATTTAATAGCACACCAAACAGAACTTCTTTTTCCTAGCACAACTTGATAGAAAATCTTACAGTAGGCAACTCTTCTTCTGCCTAGTGTCCAGTTTGCCTCTACTGGAAAGAACATAAGGATGCTAGACACATTCACTCACTTCCATAGCTCTGGTCTGAATTCAAAGCATGAGTTGGAGAGCAACAACAGAGGATGGCAACTAGACCGCCATACTTAATATGAGACACCATTGCATATAGAAGTAAAAAATGTGAAGTTCATTAAGAGCAGGGTATTTGGACTATCAGTATTTAGTTTAGGTGTCAAAGCAGAATGGTATTGCAAATTCACGAGAAGAAGGGTGAAGGAAAGTTACAGACCTGGGAGCGTTGGCATAAATCAATGGGAAAAGAAACTGTATCAAACATAGAAACGCCAACATTTTTCATCAAATTAGATTTGCAGATTCACTGCCTGATTAGCAGAAAAAAATACACCAGTTATTTCTAAGGATAATATTTACATTTTAGAAATTAGAATGTGAATTAAAACAACTTGAACTCTTTATGGTTTAAAGAAAGTTTTCATATCTTATATAGAGTGTCTTGGATTACTAATCAGACATAGGAGGAAGTCACTGGTTTCTTTGTTAAAATTATAGTAAAAACTTGATTATGAAAAATAAAAGAAGAATAGTATGTATTTTATAGTTCACTATATTTTCTCCTAAAATGTGTTTTAATGATCGGAAAAACAGTAGAAATATGAACATATAAGTAGAATTTTTCAGAGAATCTCATCACCAGATTCACATGGATTCATACAATCAGAAAAAGTCAGTGGGCCTTTCACCAGCAGGCTATGTTTCGAGGATTAGCTGTGTAGGTCATTATCGGCTCTGCATACTGCCAAGGTGAAACACATAGCACAGCCTATATTCTCATTTCCCATTGCTTTTGTGCAGTATCAAAAGGAACTGAGTAGGAAATTAATTTAGCCATTTTGTGTCTAATTGATTTTCTTTCATGAGATCTCTGGTTTCCTCATGTCAAAGTTGTATAATACTGAAAATTTTCATTTTGGAAAAAAAACTTAAAAACACATACAAATAATGCTCATTTTGGATGAGTGTTTCAGAGTAATTAAATTCACTGTAAAATACCTTTTGCTATATGGACTTTTATCTGACCAGTAACTATATGCTTTCCAGTAAGAGGCAATATTTTAAGTTTTATTCTTAGCTTTTTGTACTTTAAAAACATGCAGGCCATGAGGTTAGCCTTCCACTGCTTCTCCCTTGGTAACTATGTTCCTCTTTCTACTAAGAACAACTGTTAGGTGGCCTTGATCTACAGCTTGAGACATGGCACTTTGTTCTAGAATAGGAGTTATTCAGCACCTTCACTGCCCCAAGAAAATTTTTATTGTATAAATAAAAATAAGTAAGGAGAAATTTTGATGGTAATTTTAAGGATAAAATAACAGTGGTTATGTGTTTAAGTCTCTTGGCCAGAGACCCTACAAAATAGTTATAATTATGTAAACAATTATTGTATAAAAAAAAGGATGGGGAGATGCAAGAGGGAAGAGATATGGGAACATATGTATATGTATAACTAATTCACTTTGTTATAAAGCAGAAACTAACACACCATTGTAAAGCAATTATACTCCAATAAAGATGTTTAAAAAAAAAAAAAAGGATGAGGAGGTGAGTAAAAAATGTGTGTGCATGTGTGTCATGTGTACACACACATTTTAATAGCTGGTGCTGAGTTTCCTTTAGGGATGGCTCTTTGCTTCATGAAAGACCTAATAATCTACTTGTGATTAGAACGTTTAGCTCTGAGAGATAGAATATTCAGAGACAAGAAACGAAAGAGGCAACCAAACTGTTCTTCTTTTTTTTTTTTTTTTTTTTTTAACATCTTTATTGAAGTATAATTGCCTTACAATGGTGTGTTAGCTTCTGCTTTATAACAAAGTGAATCAGTTATACATATACAATATGTTCCCATATCTCTTCCCTCTTGCATCTCCCTCCCTCCCACCCTCCCCATCCCACCCCTCTAGGTGGTCACAAAGCACCGAGCTGATCTTCCTGTGCTATGCGGCTGCTTCCCACTAGCTATCTATTTTACATTTGGTAGTGTATATATGTCCATGACACTCTCTCACCCTGTCACATCTCACCCCACCCCCTCCCCATATCCTCAAGTCCATTCTCTAGTAGGTCTGTGTCTTTATTCCCGTCTTGCCACTAGGTTCTTCATGGCCTTTTTTTTTTTTCCTTAGATTCCGTATATATGTGTTAGCATACTGTATTTGTTTTTCTCTTTCTGACTTACTTCGCTCTGTATGACAGACTCTAACTCCATCCACCTCATTACAAATACCTCCATTTCATTTCTTTTTATGGCTGAGTAATATTCCATTGTATATATGTGCCACATCTTCTTTATCCATTCATCTGTCGATGGACATTTAGGTTGCTTCCATGTCCTGGCTATTGTAAATAGAGCTGCAATGAACATTTTGGTACATGACTCTTTTTGAACTATGGTTTTCTCAGGGTATATGCCCAGTAGTGGGATTGCTGGGTCGTATGGTAGTTCTATTTGTAGTTTTTTTTTTTTTTTTTTTAAACATCTTTATTGAAGTATAATTGCCTTACAATGGTGTGTTAGCTTCTGCTTTATAACAAAGTGAATCAGTTATACATATACAATATGTTCCCATTTCTCTTCCCTCTTGCATCTCCCTCCCTCCCACCCTCCCCATCCCACCCCTCTAGGTGGTCACAAAGCACCGAGCTGATCTCCCTGTGCTATGCGGCTGCTTCCCACTAGCTATCTATTTTACATTTGGTAGTGTATATATGTCCATGACACTCTCTTACCCTGTCACATCTCACCCCACCCCCTCCCCATATCCTCAAGTCCATTCTCTAGTAGGTCTGTGTCTTTATTCCCGTCTTGCCACTAGGTTCTTCATGGCCTTTTTTTTTTTTTCCCTTAGATTCCATATATATGTGTTAGCATACTGTATTTGTTTTTCTCTTTCTGACTTACTTCACTCTGTATGACAGACTCTAACTCCATCCACCTCATTACAAATACCTCCATTTCATTTCTTTTTCTGGCTGAGTAATAGTCCATTGTATATATGTGCCACATCTTCTTTATCCATTCATCTGTCGATGGACATTTAGGTTGCTTCCATGTCCTGGCTATTGTAAATAGAGCTGCAATGAACATTGTGGTACATGACACTTTTTGACCTATGGTTTTCTCAGGGTATATGCCCAGTAGTGGGATTGCTGGGTCGTATGGTAGTTCTATTTGTAGTTTTTTAAGGAACCTCCATACTGTTCTCCATAGTGGCTGTATCAATTTTCATTCCCACCAACAGTGCAAGAGTGTTCCCTTTTCTCCACACCCTCTCCAGCATTTATTGTTTCTAGATTTTTTGATGATGGCCATTCTGACCGGTGTGAGATGATATCTCATTGTAGTTTTGATTTGCATTTCTCTAATGATTAATGATGTTGAGCATTCTTTCATGTGTCTGTAGGCCATCTGTATATCTTCTTTGGAGAAATGTCTATTTAGGTCTTCTGCCCATTTTTGGATTGGGTTGTTCGTTTTTTTGTTATTGAGCTGCATGAGCTGCTTGTAAATCTTGGAGATTAATCCTTTGTCAGTTGCTTCATTTGCAAATATTTTCTCCCATTCTGATGGTTGTCTTTTGGTCTTGTTTATGGTTTCCTTTGCTGTGCAAAAGATTTTAAGTTTCATTAGGTCCCATTTGTTTATTTGTGTTCTTATTTCCATTTCACTGGGAGCTGGGTCAAAAAGAATCTTGCTGTGATGTATGTCATAGAGTGTTCTGCCTATGTTTTCTTCTAAGAGTTTGATAGTGTCTGCCCTTACACTTAGGTCTTTAATCCATTTTGAGTTTATTTTTGTGCATGGTGTCAGGGAGTGTTCTAATTTCATACTTTTACATGTACCTGTCCAATTTTCCCAGCACCATTTATTGAAGAGGCTGTCTTTTCTCCACTGTATATGCTTGCCTCCTTTATCAAAGATAAGGTGACCATATGTGTGTGGGTTTATCTCTGGGCTTTCTATCCTGTTCCATTGATCTATATTTCTGTTTTTGTGCCAGTACCAAACTGTCTTGATTACTGAAGCTTTGTAATATAGTCTGAAGTCAGGGAGCCTGATTCCCCCAGCTCCATTTTTCGTTCTCAAGATTGCTTTGGCTATTCGGGGTCTTTTGTGTTTCCATACAAATTGTGAAATTTTTTGTTCTAGTTCTGTGAAAAATGCCAGTGGTAGTTTGATAGGGATTGCATTGAATCTGTAGATTGCTTTGGGTAGTAGAGTCATTTTCACAATGTTGATTCTTCCAATCCAGGAACATGGTATATCTCTCCATCTATTTGTATCATCTTTAATTTCTTTCATCAGTGTCTTATAATTTTCTGCATACAGGTCTTTTGTCTCCTTAGGTAGGTTTATTCCTAGATATTTTATTCTTTTTGTTGCAATGGTAAACGGGAGTGTTTTCTTAATTTCATTTTCAGATTTTTCGTCATTAGGGTATAGAAATGCAAGAGATTTCTGTGCATTAATTTTGTATCCTGCTACTTTACCAAATTCATTGATTAGCTCTAGGAGTTTTCTGGTAGCATCTTTAGGATTCTCTATGTATAGTATCATGTCATCTGCAAAAGGTGACAGCTTTACTTCTTCTTTTCCGATTTGGATTCCTTTTATTTCTTTGTCTTCTCTGATTGCTGTGGCTACCACTTCCAAAACTATGTTCAATAATAGTGGTGAGAGTGGGCAACCTTGTCTCGTTCCTGATCTTAGTGGAAATGGTTTCAGTTTTTCACCATTGAGGACAATGTTGGCTGTGGGTTTGTCATATATGGCCTTTATTATGTTGAGGAAAGTTCCCTCTATGCCTACTTTCTGCAGGGCTTTTATCATAAATGGGTGTTGAATTTTGTCGAAAGCTTTCTCTGCATCTATTGAGATGATCATATGGTTTTTCTCCTTCAATTTGTTAATATGGTGTATCACATTGATTGATTTGCGTATATTGAAGAATCCTTGCATTCCTGGGATAAACCCCACTTGATCATGGTGTATGATCCTTTTAATGTGCTGTTGGATTCTGTTTGCTAGTATTTTGTTGAGGATTTTTGCATCTATGTTCATCAGTGATATTGGCCTGTAGTTTTCTTTCTTTGTGACATCTTTGTCTGGTTTTGGTATCAGGGTGATGGTGGCCTCATAGAATGAGTTTGGGAGTGTTCCTCCCTCTGCAATATTTTGGAAGAGTTTGAGAAGGATAGGTGTTAGCTCTTCTCTAAATGTTTGATAGAATTCACCTGTGAAGCCATCTGGTCCTGGGCTTTTGTTTGTCGGAAGGTTTTTAATCACAGTTTCAATTTCAGTGCTTGTGATTGGTCTGTTCATATTTTCTATTTCTTCCTGGTTCAGTCTCGGCAGTTTGTGCATTTCTAAGAATCTGTCCATTTCTTCCAGGTTGTCCATTTTATTGGCATAGAGTTGCTTGTAGTAATCTCTCATTATCTTTTGTATTTCTGCAGTGTCAGTGGTTACTTCTCCTTTTTCATTTCTAATTCTATTGATTTGAGTCTTCTCCCTTTTTCTCTTGATGAGTCTGGCTAATGGTTTATCAATTTTGTTTATCTTCTCAAAGAACCAGCTTTTAGTTTCATTGATTTTTGTTATTGTTTCCTTCATTTCTTTTTCATTTATTTCTGACCTGATCTTTATGATTTCTTTCCTTCTGCTAGCTTTGGGGTTTTTTTGTTCTTCTTTCTCTAATTGCTTTAGGTGCAAGGTCAGGTTGTTTATTCGAGATGTTTCCTGTTTCTTGAGGTAGGCTTGTATTGCTATAAACTTCCCTCTTAGCACTGCTTTTGCTGCGTCCCATAGGTTTTGGGTCGTCGTATCTCCATTGTCATTTGTTTCTAGGTATTTTTTGATTTCCCCTTTGATTTCTTCAGTGATCACTTCGTTATTAAGTAGTGTATTGTGTAGCCTCCATGTGTTTGTATTTTTTACAGATCTTTTCCTGTAATTGATATCTAGTCTCATAGTGTTGTGGTCGGAAAAGATACTTGATACTATTTCAATTTTCTTAAATTTACCAAGGCTTGATTTGTGACCCAAGATATGATCTATCCTGGAGAATGTTCCATGAGCACTTGAGAAAAATGTGTATTCTGTTGTTTTTGGGTGGAATGTCCTATAAATATCAATTAAGTCCATCTTGTTTAATGTATCATTTAAAGCTTGTGTTTCCTTATTTATTTTCATTTTGGATGATCTGTCCATTGGTGAAAGTGGGGTGTTAAAGTCCCCTACTATGATTGTGTTGCTGTTGATTTCCCCTTTTATGGCTGTTAGTATTTGCCTTATGTATTGAGGTGCTCCTATGTTGGGTGCATAAATATTTACAATTGTTATACCTTCCTCTTGGATCGATCCCTTGATCATTATATAGTGTCCTTCTTTGTCTCTTGTAATAGTCTTTATTTTAAAGTCTATTTTGTCTGATATGAGAATTGCTACTCCAGCTTTCTTTTGATTTCCATTTGCATGGAATATCTTTTTCCATCCCCTCACTTTCAGTCTGTATGTGTCTCTAGGTCTGAAGTGGGTCTCTTGTAGACAGCATATATATGGGTCTTGTTTTTGTATCCATTCAGCCAGCCTGTTTCTTTTGGTGGGAGCATTTAATCCATTTACATTCAAGGTAATTATCGATATGTATGTTCCTATTCCCATTTTCTTAAATGTTTTGGGTTTGTTATTGCAGGTGTTTTCCTTCTCTTGTGTTTCTTGCCTAGAGAAGTTCCTTTAGCATTTGTTGTAAAGCTGGTTTGGTGGTGCTGAACTCTCTCAGCTTTTGCTTGTCTGTAAAGGTTTTAATTTCTCCATCACATCTGAATGAGATCCTTGCTGGGTAGAGTAATCTTGGTTGTAGGTTTTTCTCCTTCATCACTTTAAGTATATCCTGCCACTCCCTTCTGGCTTGCAGAGTTTCTGCTGAAAGATCAGATGTTAACCTTATGGGGATTCCCTTGTGTGTTATTTGTTGTTTTTCCCTTGCTGCCTTTAATATGTTTTCCTTATATTTAATTTTTGACAGTTTGATTAATATGTGTCTTGGCGTGTTTCTCCTTGGGTTTATCCTGTATGGGACTCTCTGTGCTTCCAGGACTTGATTAATTATTTCCTTTCCCATATTAGGGAAGTTTTCAACTATAATCTCTTCAAATATTTTCTCAGTCCCTTTCTTTTTCTCTTCTTCTTCTGGGACCCCTATAATTCGAATGTTGGTGCGTTTAATGTTGTCCCAGAGGTCTCTGAGACTGTCCTCAGTTCTTTTCATTCTTTTTTCTTTATCCTGCTCTGCAGTAGTTATTTCCACCATTTTATCTTCCAGGTCACTTATCCTTTCTTCTGCCTCAGTTATTCCGCTATTGATCCCATCTAGAGTATTTTTAATTTCATTTATTGTGTTTTTCATCATTGCTTGGTTCCTCTTTAGTTCTTCTACGTCCTTGTTAAATGTTTCTTGCATTTTGTCTATTCTATTTCCAAGATTTTGGATCATCCTTACTATCATTATTCTGAATTCTTTTTCAGGTAGACTACCTATTTCCTCTTCATTTGTTAAGTCTAGTGTGTTTTGACCCTGCTCCTTCATCTGCTGTGTGTTTTTCTGTCGTCTCATTTTGCTTATCTTACTGCGTTTGGGGTCTCCTTATCACAGGTTGCAGGTTTGTAGTTCCCGTTGTTTTTGGTATCTGTCCCCAGTGGCTAAGGTTGGTTCAGTGCATTGTGTAGGCTTCCTGGTGGAGGGAACTAGTGCCTGAGCTCTGGTGGATGAGGCTGGATCTTGTCTTTCTGGTGGGCACGTCCACGTCTGGTGGTGTATTTTGGGGTGTCTGTGGCCTTATTATGATTTTAGGCAGCCTCTCTGCTAATGGATGGGGCTGTGTTCCTGTCTTGCTAGTTGTTTGGCATAGGGTGTTCAGCACTGTAGCTTGCTGGTCATTGAGTGATGCTGGGTCTTGATGTTGAGATGGAGATCTCTGGGAGATTTTTGCCGTTTGGTATTACGTGGAGCTGGGAGGTCTCTTGTGGACCAGTGTCCTGAAGTTGGCTCTCCCACCTCCGAGGTACGGCCCTGATGCCTGGCTGACGCACCAAGAGCCTTTCGTCCACGCGGCTCAGAGTAAAAGGGAGAAAAAATAGAAAGAAAGAAAGAAAGAAAGAAAGAGGCTATAATATAGTGAAGTAAAATAAAGCTATTATAAAGCAAAGCTATACAGACAAAATCTCCCCCAGAAGCATATACATATACACTCACAAAAAAAAAAGGAAAAGGGGAAAAATTAATATATCCTGCTCCCAAAGTCCACCTCCTGAATTTGGGGTGATTCGTTGTCTATTCAGGTATTCAACAGATGCAGGCACATCAAGTCGTTTGTGGAGTTTTAATCCGCTGCTTCTGAGGCTGCTGGGAGAGATTTCCCCTCCTCGTCTCTGTTCGCACAGCTCCTGGGGATCAGCTTTGGATTTGGACCTGCCTCTGCGTGTAGGTCGCCTGAGGGCGTCTGTTCCCCGCCCAGGCAGGACGGGGTTAAAGGAGCAGCTGCTTCGGGGGCTCTGGCTCACCCAGGCCGCGGGGAGGGAGGGGTACAGAGGAGGCGGGGCGAGCCTGCGGCGGCAGAGGCCGGCGTGACGTTGCACCAGCCTGAGGTGCGCAGTGCGTTCTCCCAGGGAAGTTGTCCCTGGATCATGGGAGCCTGGCAGTGGCGGGCTGCACGGGCTCCCGGGAGGGGCGGTGTGGAGAGTGACCTGTGCTCGCACACAGGCTTCTTGGAGGCGGCAGCAGCAGCCCCAGCGTCTCACACCCGTCTCTGGGGTCCGCGCTGATAGCCGCGGCTCGCGCCAGTCTCTGGAGTTCGTTTAGGCGGCGCTCTGAATCCCCTCTCCTTGCGCGCCGCGAAACAAAGAGGCAAGAAAAAGTCTCTTGCCTCTTCGGCAGCTGCAGACTTTTTCCCGGTCTCCCTCCCAGCCAGCTGTGGTGCGCTAACCCCTTCAGGCTGTGTTCACGCCGCCAACCCCAGTCCTCTCCCTGCGATCCGACCCCGAAGCCCGAGCCTCCGCTCCCAGCCCTGCCCGCCCCGGCGGGGGAGCAGACAAGCCTCTCGGGCTGGTGAGTGCTGGTCAGCGCCGAGCCTCCGTGTGGGAAGTGCGGGAATCTCTCCGCTTTGCCCTCCACACCCCTGTGGCTGCGCTCTCCTCCGTGGCTCCGAAGCTTCCCCCCTCTGCTACCCGCAGTCTCTGCCCGCGAAGGGGCTTCCTAGTGCGTCGAAATCTTTCCTCCTTCACAGCTCCCTCCCACTGGTGCAGGTCCCGTCCCTATTCCTTTGTCTCTGTTATTTCTTTTTTCTTTTGCCCCACCCAAGTACGGGGGCAGTTTCTTGCCTTTTGGGAGGTCTGACGTTTTCTGCCAGCGTTCAGTGGGTGTTCTGTAGGAGCAGTTCCACGTGTAGATGTATTTCTACTGTATCTGTGGGAAGGAAGGTGATCTCCGCGTCTTACTCTTCCGCCATCTTCTCTCCTCTCCCAAACTGTTCTTTAGTTGAAATTTTAAACATTTTGGACATAGAGAAAGAATATAAAAGACTGAACAGAACTGGTAGGAGGTAAGAACCTAGCAATATGGTGTAGACTTTGAACCTATGAATAATCCACAACAAAATTTGGCCAAAGAAAACATTTTAGGGACTGGATGGTCAAAGTAGTTGAACATTACAGATTTTAGTCTTTAAATAAATTATTAGTGTGCTTATGATGCAGCCACCTTTCATCTCCCCAAAATTTAAGCAAAGGGTGGTATGTTATTAATAATAAGTACTTTTATTGAGCATATACTATAAACTAGGTACTGTAGTAGGCACTTTAAATTATTGTTTAATTAATACAAAGCTTTATTAGTAATGATTTTTGTTATCACTATTTTAGGCAGAGAGTAAGTAAAGGCTTAGTGGTGATACAGCGGAGAACAAAGGAACAGGAAATAAAGCCCAGAGTGGATTGCCCCAAAGTCACCTCTCTCTAGCATCTGTGCAAAGGAGTCAGAACAGTGGGAGGCAGGCAATGATCAGGAGCCCCAGAGGCTACCAACAGAGAGTGAAAAGTTAGCAGAATCATAGATGAAGTGTGGAATTGACTCAAGAATAATCATAAAATATTCCTTTTTTCCCTCCAAAAAACTAGGAGGTGACCTTAAGGTGAAGGTAGAAATGTGTAACATCTGAATTAAGACTATAAAAGTGTTCTAACTGTAATATAGTAAAATCTAACTAACTAGAAATCAAAAGGCATTAAATTCTTCATTCTTTTCAGAATATATCACGTTTCCCTCTGACTTCTAAAGCAGTCATTTAGACAGTGCATTAACAACTGCCCGCACTGTGGGAAACACCCTTGACTTTTCTATTTAATAATAACCATATAACCTTGGGGAAAGTAGTTACCTCCCTCAACCTTATATTCCGCTTCCAAAAATTAAATGTAAAAAAGGCTACTTCTTTAGTTTGTTATGAGCTTTCAATGGAGATAGAGCTATATCTATCTATCTATATATCTATATCCATAATCTATACCTATAGATATATAATCTCCCACCATGCCTGCTACTAAGGAGGAGCTACAGGGAAAAAAATATTCTCTTTGTGGAACATAAGTTAACATTTCCAGGATGACCCAGGGTAATTATTATAAAAAAACATATGGCTTAATGAAGTATGAGTCCTGTTTATCCTTTCACTAAATGACCCCAGACTGTAGTCTGCTTTTCTCTTTACTCTTGGTTTTGTAGATAGTTTACAATTTACCCTCGAGCTATCATCTGACCCTTCTTACTGCTGCAAGTGAATTGAAGGAGAAGTTGGAAAGAAAAGAAAACACCTGTTTGTGGAAATTAGTTAAAAAAACCCGAGCCTAGAATAATGAATCCTCTGGGTATACATATAGCTTCACAAAGCAGATTCCCATACAAACATGAAAAAAGGAAGTTAATACTGATACATTGCTATCATCGGATCCCCAGACCCCATTTAGTTTCTCCCATTGTCCTAAAAATGATTCTAAACAGCTTTATTTAGGTCCAATTCACATGCAATAAACTGTACATAAAGTGTACAATATATGTTTTAACATATATACATATTAATAAAACCATCACTACAATCAAAATAATAAACATTTATATCACCCCCCAAAGTTTCCTCATGCTCCTTTGTAATCTAACTCCCTTTCACCTCTCCCCTTTGTAACCTCCTAAACCATTCCCAGGCAACTACTGATCTGCTTAAGTCATTAAAGATTGGTTTGCAATTTCCAGAATTTTATATAAATGGAATTATACATTTAGACTTTTTGTCTTCTTTCACTTAGAAAAATTATTTTGAGATACAACCATATTGTAGCATGTCCATTTGCCTGTTGATGACTATTGCATTCATTTCCAGCTTTTGGCTATTAGAAATAAAGCTGTTATGAACAGGCACATGAACATCTCTATGGGCATATGCTTTTGTTCCTCTAAGAGTGAAATGACTGAATTAGAAGATAGATACATTAAAAAAATTTTTTTAATGCCCAACTGTTTTCAAACTGGTTGTACTATTTTACATTTCCACTAGCAGTCGTTTCCTCCAAATCGTAACACTTGATATAGTGAGTCTTTTTAATTATATCCACTCGAAAAGATGTGTAGTTGTACCTCATTGTGGTTTAATTTGCTTTTTCCAAGGGACTAATGATACTGAGCATGTATTATTGTGTTTATAAATCACTGTTTTGTCTTCTTTGGTGAAGCTTCTGTTCAAATCATTTGCTCATTTTTAATGGGATTTTTTATGATCTTATTATTGAGACTTGAGAGTTCTTTATATATTCTGAATCCAAGTCTTTTATTAGACATACGATTTGCAAATATTTTCTCCCAGTGTGTATCTTCTTTTTATTCTCTCAGCAAAGTATTTTGAAGAGCATAAGCTTTTAATTTTGATGGATTTCAATTTGTCTATTTGTTCTTTTATGGATTATGCTTTTGGTGATTTATATAAGAAAGCGTTGCCTAACTCAAAGCCTCAATTTTATCTCCCATGTTCCCATGTTTTGTTCTAGAATATTTATAGTTTTAGTTTTTAAATTTGGATCTATGATCTATTTTGAGCTAATGTTTGTGTACAGTGTGAGATGGGAATCGATAAAGATTTTTTAAAACTATGAATATATCCAATTTTAAGCCACGTTTGTTGAAAAGATTATCCTTTCTCCATTGAAGTACCTTTCTGATTTTGTAAACCAATTGTCCACCCCATTTCTTAACTCTCTGTTAAGTTCCTTGGTCTATTACTTTTATCTCAACACTAATACCACACTGTAGCTTTATAATAGGTCTTGAAATCAGGAAATATTAATACTCTAACTTTGTCCTTCCTCAAATTTTTATTGGCTATTCTAGGTCTTTTGACCTAGAATTTTAAAAAATATTTTTGTTATTTCTAAAAAAAAAAATAGTCAAATGGAGCTTGTGTTGAATCTATTGATCATATGAGTGAGAACTGGCATCTTAATATCGATTCTTTCAACTTATGACCACTGTATCACTCTCATTTTTAGGCTTTCAAAGTTTCTCTCAGCAAAACTTTGTAGTTTTACATATTTGTCAGGTTTATTCCTAAGTATTTTATATTATTTGGTGTGATAGTAAATGGTATTTTTATATCAATTTATGTTATATTGTTGCTAGTATATAGAAATGCAATTGACTTTTTACATGATCTTGAAGATCACTTATTAGTTCCAATAGCTTTTTAATTTTTAATCAGATTTTCTACACAGATAATTATGTCATCTATGAATATAGTTTTAGTTTTGCTACTTTTACAATACGGGTTCCTATTAATTCTTCTTGCCTTACTGCATGAGCTAGATCTTTCAGTACAATAATGCTGGGTAGAATTTTTGAGAATAAATAACCTTGACTTGTTCTCAATCTTAGAGAAAAAGCATCCATTTTTACCATTAATTTTGGTGTTAACTGTGGGCTTTTTGTAGATGCCCTTTTTCAGGTTGAGGAAGTTCCCTTCTATTGCTAGTTTGCTGAGAATTTTTATCAGGAATGACTGTTAAATTGCATCAGATGCTTTTTTTCCCTACATATATTGAGATAATATATGGGTTTTCTTTTTTAATTTGCTAATATAGTGAATTACAATGAATAATGTTCAAATATTAAATTAACTTTGCATTCCTGGGATAAACCTTTGATGTGTTATTTTTTATATATATATTGTTGAATACCATTTTCTAAAACTTTAGTTAGAAACTTTGTTTCTGTATTCATGAGAGATTGTTTTGCAGCTTTTCTTATAATGTTTATGTTTAGTTTGAATATTAGCACGAGACTGGCCTCCTAGAATGTCTTCAGAAATTTCATTCTTTTCTAATTTTCTGGAAGAGTTTGTGTAGAATTGCTATTTTTTTCTTAAATGGTTGGTAAGGTTTACCAGTGAATCTACCTGGACCTGTAATTTTCTTTCTGGGAAAGTTTTTACCTATAACATCAGTTTCTTTACTGTATGTAGGGTTATTCATTTTAACTATTGCTTCTTGAATGAAATTTATAAGTTTGTATCTTTCAAGAAATTTATTTCATCTAAGATAAATTTCTTGTCATAAATTCGTTTATAGCATTTCGTTATTCTTTTAATCTCTGTATAGTCTATAGTATGTCACAGCTCTAATTCCTAATACAGGTGATTTATGTCTTTTTCTTTCTGATCATTCTGGCTAGAAGTTTATCAATTTTTGATCCTCCCAAAAAAATCACTGTATTGATTTTTCCTTAAGGATTTTTCTGGTTTCTGTTTTATTTATTTCCTACCTGACCATTGTTATTCCTTTCATCCACTTATTTCATATTAAATTTTTCTTTAGTTTCTTAAGGTGTAATCTGAACTTATTGATTTGAGACCTTTTTAAAATTTTCTAATATAGGCACTTAGTGCTATAAATTCCACCACCAACCCCAAGGACTGCTTTAGTGGCATCCCTTAGTTTTTGACATATATTCTGTCTTTGTTTTGTTTTTCAGTTTAAAAACTTTCTTATTTTTCTCTTGGTTTCTTCTTTGACCCGTTCATTATTTGGATGTGCACTATTCTGTTTTCAGATATTAGATTTTTCAGGGATCCTTTTTTCAATTGTTTTCTAATTTAATTATATTGTAATCAAATAACATACTTTTTATGACTCAAATAATTTTAAATTTGTTGAGATTTTTTACAGCCAGGATATGCTCCATCTTGGTAAATATTCTGTGTACATTTGAAAAGGTGTGCATTCTGCTGATCTAAGTGGATTGTTCTATAGATGTCAATTAGGGAAAGCTGGTTAATGGTGTCTTTCAAATCTTCTGTATCCTTTATAATTTTCTCAGCACTTATATCAATTATTGAGAGATTAGTATCGAAATTGCTTATGATAATTTTTTGTCTCTTTCATCAATTTTTGCTTTGTGTATTTCAAAACTCTGTCATTAGGTACATGAACATTTATGATTGTTATGTCTGTTTAATAAATTGACACTTTTATTATTAAATGACCCTCTTTATCTCTGCTGTGCGTTAGCACCCCATATGGATGCTCACTGCAGGTGCATGAGATCTGATATCTCGTATCAGGGCGCTCTAATGAATGGATGTCCTTCTCACCCACCTTGGTACCTGACACTTCATGCCAGGCCAGTCACCCACCTCAACACTACCCCAACATGGCCTTTCCTTTAACCTTTGGTGGGGCTTCAACATTCCATTCTGGTTGCCTCCTATGCACAAACTCTTTTTATCTCACTTTGTCTTTGACACCCCCTGCTGGGCAGCCCACTTTCATAAATATTTTCCTTATCCCGATCAGCCCACCATGGGATGCTTTTTTATGCAGACACCTACCTTACCACAACTGGGCTCCAATTTCACCCACACTAGGCTGCCCCTCCTGAAAGACATTCTCCTTCCTGTACTCAGGCTCTCACACTATATGCCAGACTCCCACTAACCCACAACAGACACCCTCTTCAACCTTACTACTATTTTTTTTTTTTCCTGGACTGTTGTAGCTCACCCATCCCCAAACCAGCCTGATGCTTACCTTGCTGAGTCTTAATTATTGGATTTTGGACAAAGTCATTCAGGAAGAAAAGAGAAAAATAAAAGGAAAATCTAGCATGTGTTTTTGTGCTTGAAAATTTTCCTTCATGAACTGTGTTCTAGACAAGAGATAATAGGTTTTTAAGGTCTTTGTGTCAAGGCATGCTATATGTATGAGTCCAAATGCATGGTAAACTTAAGTAGCATATGGAGCATAGCGAACAACCTGCCTCAAATACTGTTGTTTAGAAAGCCTAGAAAAACTAGTTAAACAATACTGAATTCTGGGGGAAAGCTAAAAACCAAATAATAAAGTATGGGTAAAAATTAAGACTGAGGGCTTCCCTGGTGGCGCAGTGGTTGGGAATCTGCCTGCCAATGCAGGGGACACGGGTTCGAGCCCTGGTCTGGGAAGATCCCACATGCTGCAGAGCAGCTGGGCCCGTGAGCCACAATTACTGAGCCTGCGCGTCTGGAGCCTGTGCTCCGTGACAAGAGAGGCCGCGATAGTGAGAGGCCCGTGCAATGCGATGAAGAGTGGCCCCCGCTTGCCACAACTAGAGAAAGCCCTCGCACAGAAACGAAGACCCAACACAGCCATAAATAAATAAATAAATTAATTAATTAATTAATTAATTAATTAATTTAAAAAAAATTGACTGAAAATAATTAAGGTATCTCCACACCCTTTGAGGGCAATCATGATATTTATCAGTCATAGAAGCTAAATCATGAAAATGACATATCCCAAGACTAAATGTTCTGTTGTCATTGTTTTATTGTTGTTGAAGTTTTTATTGTGTATTTCTAAACAAACCAGAGTTTAAATCACAGTCCTGATATTTTTTACTTGGATAACTTTGGGCAAGATTTTTAATCATCTTGTACTTTATTCTTTTCATTTATAAAGTGTGGATAATAAGACCTATTTTGCAGGACTCTTATGATAACTAAGTAATAGAATGTATGTAAAGTGCCTAGGACATTCAAGAAATAACAGCACCTATCCAGTCCCTACCACCTCACCCCCTAAGTTTTTCTTTTCTGTTATGAAGATTAAATGTGCAAAAGCACATTTTGCAAAGCATTTGATTTTAATAAATAATGCTGTGCTTAAGACATAGTTCACTTTCTCTTTCTCTGTTGCCTTAGTAATCTAAATGAACATTAAAATGACAGAGGCTCTGGGGGAATATCCAGAGTAGCACTAATTAGGAAGAAAAAATTTTAATTAAATATTTTGTGAATAGTTAGTATATGTTTAGGGCAGTTTTTAAAGGAACAAAATAATAGGTAAAGTAATTTTTTCACTTATTGCTGTGCCTCAGTCACACTAAAAATTACTTCTTTTTAAAAAATGTTTTTCACAGTTTTATTGAGAAATAAGGGACATACATCACTGTATAAGCTTAAGGTATACAGTATAAGGGTTTGATTTACGTATATTGTGTAATCACCACAGTAGGTTCAGCTAATATCCATCTTCTCATATAGATGTAATTCAAAGGATAGAAAGAAGAAAAGATAAAGAAAATAAATGTTCTCCTCATAACGAGAGCTCTTAGGATTTACTCTTAACAACTTTCCAGTGTATCACATATCAGAGTTAGCTGTAGTCATAGATCTCTTCCCAACCCTGGTAACCACAAGTCTGATCTCTTTATCTATGAGTTTCGTAGTGGTGTTTTTTTTGTTTTTTGTTTTAAGATTCCACATATAAGTGAGATCATACAGTATCTGTCTTTCTCTGTCTGACTTATAAATATTATTTCTTATGTAGATAATTTTATATTTTAACAGTTGATAACACAATATACATAGTATTCTTTAACTTGATTTTCTTTACTTAATAATATAATATTAAAATATTTATATTAGAATAGTAGAGGGCTTCCCTGGTGGCGCAGTGGTTGGGAATCTGCCTGCCAATGCAGGGGACACGGGTTCGAGCCCTGGTCTGGGAGGATCCCACATGCTGCGAAGCAACTGGGCCAGTGAGCCACAACTGCTGAGCCTGCGCGTCTGGAGCCTGTGCTCCGCAACAAGAGAGGCCGTGACAGTGAGAGGCCCGCGCACCGCGATGGAGAGTGGCCCCCACTTGCCGCGACTGGAGAAAGCCCTCGCACAGAAACGAAGACCCAACACAGCCAAAAATAAATAAATAAATAATTAAAAAAAAAAAAAAAAAGAATAGTAGAAATATTTCTATGAGTTCTTATGAAACTGCCTCATTTTTTTCAATGACTATATAGTAACACATTGTGTGAATGTATTATAGTCTTAGTCATTCACCTCATAACTGGCATTTGGGACATTTTTTAACTTTTTCTATTACAAAAAAATTCTGGAATACATTTCCTCGTATACACAGTTTTTGCAGCAGTAAAATTATAATGGTAATGTTAAAAGATAAACTGAGGCATATTAAAAATGTGAGTTTATTTGAGCAGCAATCAGTTGGGATTAGGTAGTGCCAAACCAGAAGTGGTTAGGAGTGCTCTACCAAGAACCTGGGGAGAGACTTTTATACAGAAAAGGCTGAAGCAAAGCAAGGAAATTGTTGACTGGCTATAGCTTAAAGCCTAGCTGGCTCTTTGTAATTGGTTGTCCTTAGGTTTCAATTTTGTACCTCGAGGCATTTACAGACTTAGATTTTGGTTTGCTTACATAAGCCACCATAGCATCAGTAGCACTTCAATCTGATGGCCTCCTTGTTTAGTTAACTTAACAGTATAAATATAATTGTTGGATAAAAGCAGATAAACATTAATATTCTCAATAGACATTGGAAATTGTATCAATAGAAATTCTACCAATTTATATTCCACCAGCAATTTTGAGGAGAAAATTTCCCCATACCTTTGCCAAAGCATCACAAAGTTGTTTTAGCTTTGCCAACCTTTTAAATTTGTGTTTCCATTATAAGTGAGGTGGACTGGGCTTTTTCCCATAAATTTGAATCAATGGCATTTCCTTTACTGTGAACTTCCTGTTTGTCCACTTAAATATTGTTATTGGCCATTTTATCCTTGACATGCTGAAGTGGTTAACATGTAAGAAAAATGATTTTTGTTTATACTATGATTGATAAATCATTTTCTCAGATTGTTATTTATTTTGTCATAGTTTTTTCCCTGTATCAATGAGTAATTTTCTTCCATGAATTTTCAGTTTTGTATCCTACTAGAAAAGCTACCACATTTTGCAATTATAAAAACAAGATTCCCACATATTTTCTTCTAGTCACACAAGCACACCTAACTGGGAAGCTTGGAAGTGTAGTCTTTATTCCCAGTAGCATGTGTCCATCTAAAATTTGGCTATCCTTATAAGGGAAGAGAAGAATGGCCAGCTGGTACCAAAAGCATAAAAACATAATATCTGTATACATGTCACACATACATTTGTAAGCACACATCTACATATATATATCATAGATATATATTGATATATATATACATACTTATATAGCATACATGTATAAGCACATGTATCTATGCATATATCCATATCATAGACCTGTATGTATCGATATGTGTGCTTATATATATATATTTATATATATGTTTGTATATATATGTGTAGGGGAGGAAAAATAATTTTCCCTCTACCTTTCTCGGTTCTGTGGCTGAGACCTCCCCCACCATAATAAAAGATTACCACAGGAAAAATAAACAGAAGTTTAATAATATGTATACCTCATGTATAGTGGGAGAGACCCAGGAACACTGAGTAAAACTCCCTGAAATGGCCCAAGTCATCACCTTAAATACTGTCTTAGCTAAAGAAAAAAAAAAACAGAAAGGGAGTGTAGGGACGACAGTTACGGGAGATTATTAGGAAAAGTACAGTGAGGTTATGCAGAGTTAAGTCTGAGGTTTTCTCTATTGATTAGAGTTTCTTGTCGTTTAGAGTCATCCTTCTCTTTCTGGTAAAGAGAGGGAAATATCTTCAAAATGTGTTTTCCCTTATAAATGTAAATTTCCCTTACAAAAGTGTAAATTCTACTCTGTTTTTAGTGCTTTTCCCGTGTCTGCTTTTTCTCAAAGATAATCAGCTCAAAATAATCTTTATGCCAAAGAGGCATAGATGGGGTGGCATATTCTGTTACCCTTCATATGGTATATAGATAATATCATATATAGCATATATATACATATCTATATATCATACATATATAAGCATATATGTTATTAAACTTCTCAAATACAACATGATTTTTTTCTTTTGATGTTTTCTGTATTCACAAAAGAGCTTCAGACAACATGATTCAGGGTTTCAATGTCTTATTTATAAGCTAGTAAGTCTGGCAAGCTTGGGATGGGTTACCCATCAGAAATGAAACCTACACTCTCAAGAATTGAAAATCAGAGTTAAAATCAAGTGTTCTTGAAATAGGATAGAGGATAAAGGGATGTTTTATGAATTAAATTCTCTACCTTCCCATGGATTTGCAGTTTCCTTCCACAAACAGGTTAATGGGGCCCTTCAAACATTGGTGCCTGTGGGATCATCTGTTTCCGAAACTTTCCACTACAGGGAGTAGTTTTGATTGAAAGGGCAATGCATAGTGGAAAAAAACAATATAAAAATTAATAAGCTGAGGGTGTGTTTTTCTGTCAAGAGCTGCCTGAGAAAGTACTGATCATGTGAGCCAAAGTAAGAATTTAAATCTTGTAATCTGGGAAACACTACATTGAACTCTTCTACTTTTGATGTGATATGAAAACTTGAGCTCAAGTACAAACTTGCTCCTCTCCCTCTAAAGCCTCTTTGGTCTATGTTTCTGTCACTTGGAAATAAGATGATAATCTCCCCAAGGTTTAAAATAGTCTTCCTTTATAAGAGTTTTGGTGAGATAGAATAGAGGCTTTTAGACACACTGCCACTTCTTATGAGTTCACAAGGAGGTTGGGAATTAGGAGGAAGAAAAGATAGAAAACTAAAATATAAAATGCTCTATGAGTAGTTGGCCCTTAAATCCCATTAATGTTATCACTCTGACCGTCTCTCATCTCTAATGGCCTCAGAATATATCGTAGGTCAAAAAATGAGGAAGAATATCTGATTGGATCAATAACCTGAAAGTCCCCAAGATCCTTCTTTTGCAGTTTGCATCAAGAACTCATAGACTGAAATAACATGTTACTGTGCTGGAAAGTTGAAGCTAATTCAGAGAAAACTGGGATTTTAGCCATTGCTCTGACCCATTTAATTCTACAGTGTGCATGTATGTTTCATGTTTAAAACATCCTGAAGGATCTATGATGCTAAGGAGAAAAAGGCTTTCTACATATTTGCTGTCAAAGGACACAGCATGACCCTGCATCCAGTGTGTTTCTTTCTCAGTGTACCAACACCCTTCTACTTCTACTGTACTCAAAGTTCTGTTGATCAAGGTTTTAGATCACCTCTACACCAGTTATCAGATTCATGCTCTCTTTACTCTCACCCCCAACCCCTTCTCTATACCAATTTGTAATGCTTACCTAATGAAATGCTAGTATGCAAAAGTGTTACACAAAGAATTCTCAAGGGTGGAATGGCTGGCTTTCTGGTGTGGTTAATTTCTCTCAGGTTGTGTTTAATGGAGTGATGTAGGGTTAAGAAGCAAAATACTGAACTGACTCCCTTTGTGCACAGAAAGAGCCTGCATGTTTTTGAATAAAGCTAGAAAGTCCATTTGCAAGCCCCAGTAAAATGGGTTGTGGAACCAAATAGATAGACAGGAGGTGGAGTGTAACCAGTGAGGCCAGAATCTTCTTCAGGCCTGACTGGCAAGGTCTATTATGTTTAACAGTATGTGAAATTGGGACTCCTCTAGCCATCATAGGAAGGAAGTCATCTACATTCACTTCCTTACAATCTATTCCTAATCACCCCCCTGCAAAGTACTTTTTATTCCCATTGCTCTACGGAGAATGCTCTCCAGATCTAAGATATAACCAATGACTTTTTAATGATTTCTCACCTTTCTTGACATTTCTTTAGCCCTTAAGCCCATTTCTGATTGCTTTGTGCCTTTTGTCATTCAAGAGAGACCCTCACTACTACAATAATCTGCATAATATTAAATTGGAAATGGTGACTGATCATTGTGTCTTTATATGAAGATACTATAGGCAAGACATTCTAAAATAAGGTGCCTGGGCAAGATACGATTTTTTAAAAACAATTCAAAACAAGTTAAATGACTTTTAAATCCTTTACATCAAGGGTTTAAAAGGTTCACGTTGCTGGAGATTCAAAGAAGATTTAAGAAGTGTAATATTGGGACAGATGCTTGTATTCTTTGGGTCTAGACCTCTGTAATGGGCAAACAGAACTCAGCAGAAAGAGGTTATCAAATTGCCTAATTTCTACAGGCTGAGAATGAAAACCAGAGATGTGAGATCCCCAGTGAAAAAAGTTCTCTAAAGGACCCACAAAAACATCCATAAATCGACTCAGCTTAAGCATCTTCCAAGCCTACAGGTTCATTGTTAATTAACGAGTTATCACTCAAGTATGACCTTTCTTCCCCTCTTTCTTCTTTCCTCCCTGTACTCTATCCCCAAGAGGGTCAAAAGCCTCAGTGATCCAGCTTGGCATGGGAGTGTGGAAACACTAGGCAGAGAAAGAAAGAAGATGTCAAACATACTCCCTTTCTTTCCCACAACAGGATTCCCAGCCTATAGCAGTAGTTAGCTAGGGAGGGGAAAGTTTCAACTTTGAATAACCTCAGAATTTTGACGTTCCAGTTGCTAAATAGAAACAGTGTTTTGTGACATCAGAGTGAACAGAAAACTCATAAGACCTGGCCGATGGAAAAAATATGTGCTGCTGAGCAAATTTAAAAGAAAAATGGGGAAAAAAATTGTTTTATGATTATATTGCCCAAAACATATTAGTTCAGTGTATGAATTATCCAGAAAATACAGATAAACCAAAAAATTAAACTTATATAAATTCCATCAAGTTTGGTTAGTTAACATAAATATTTCTGTATACATACACATATACACATATAATCATACTATCTATACTGTTTTATTATAATTTATTATGAATATATTCCCAAAGCTCCCAAAACTAGATTATGCCTTTTCACCTTATGTTTCTATAGGACCCTATACTTAACCCTATCATAGTATTTTATTATTTAATATTGAATTACCTATTAAATTGTTGTGTTCCACTTTGGTAGGCAGAATTCTAAGATAACCCCCAATGACTCTCAGCCTTCTATAGTACTTTCCCTTTTTAGTGTGGATAGAATTGGTGAGCATGATGAGTCACTCCCATTACTGTGCTACATTATATGGAGCACAGTGGCTGACAAAATAAATACGTGGATTCATTGTTGAGATTAAAAGAGATAGTATGTAAATTTGCAACCATAAATTGCAGTATAAATATGAAGAGTTACTTTTGTCTGGTTCCAAGATGGCACATAGGTTTCATCTCTGGGTCAAGTCTTAAAAATTGGCAGTGAAGTTCTGAAACACTGAACCCTGACCTGACTCAATGGGACAGAAGCCATGATAAATGTGGGAGGTCTCTGTGGTGGAAGATCAGGGAGGTGACAGAACTTATGATGATCGTAAATTAGGCCTGAATCCTTTCATTCTGTGTATGAGATCCATGTAGCTTTCCCAGATTAGGCTTATATAAAATGAAAAATTCAAAGTAGGGTCACATATACTTCTTATCTAAGATTTCCATACAATAAATAAATGGGGGTTAAGAGTAGTTTGGGGGAAATTTTTCAACCCCTGAATGCCAATATGCAAGTTCATTAGATAAGAAAAGAGCAAAGTTTGAGGCTTTTTATTTGCATATTTACATTAATAATTTTTTGAAGAAAATTAGAGATTAAAAGTATAAAATATGTATAAAATGGTATGATTGTTTTAATTATGATTATAATACTTAGATTTTATTTGAGTGATTTGAAATTGACAAAAATTTGTTAAACATTGTTCAGTTATGCCTTAATATTATTCTCATATATTATAATAATCTTTATTTTTCAACAATTCATGTTTAATCATAACTCAAAATTCCCAGATGCATGTTGATTCATTTAGGCACTGATATTTTGTAAAGGACTTGGGATAGTTTCACTTAGATTGTTCAAAGATCTCCATGAATATCACATTTTATCTGGAACTAGGGAATACAAAGAAAGCAGAAATCTGATTAAAAGATTTTCAATTTCTTTAAAGCAGTTCTCAAATACAGCTAACAAATTGGATTAACCAGTAAAAATGAACACAGTCTGCCTAACAGCTTGAATTTCTAGGAGAATATTATTGCTTTTATCTATGACTTGGAGTGCATTTTTAAAATTCTACTTTAAATCATAGAATGCACCAATGTAACTGAAATAAAACATTTCAGAAATCTAGTCTGAAGCCTTTATCCCTTGCATTGTTTTCCTGTTCCCTTTGACTTTATAATTACATGAAGTGAATTACCTATGATATAGTTAGAAACATATGCTGTTAAATCCTAAAACCCATAGAATTGTAGAGTTTAGATTATACCGTCTGTCTCTGATGAAGCATAGTGAGAATTCAAAAGACATAGATATGGACATTTATTCAAAGCTGAATACTTCCATACAAGTGAATGCTATATGGGTATTAAAACTAAAGTGGTTGAAAGATAGATAGATAGATAAATTATCATATTCATGATAAGTTATTTCTAACAAAAACTGGTACTTTGTCCTGCTGTCATTATGAATATGTGAACATCATATTCTATAGTTAGGGTGTGAGGTGACTGTACTTTAAACTTAAGATAAACCAAAAATGAGAAAAAAATGGAAAAAGCAGAGTCATTCTGTCTAGTTCTAAACCCCAACATAAAAGTAGCATTAAGACTTTCTTGTTAGTTACTGACTCCCCAATAATTTTGCAAGACTAATATCTGCATATATGTGAAAAACCTTTCAGACATGATAATCATGTGAGAAAATTAATTTTTCCATCTTGGACAAAATAACTGTAAACTTAGAAAGTTTGGCATAATATATATTTCCTATAAATAACTTACTTATTTTTATTGTTGTTGTTGAGTCAGTCCTTGTAAACCCTGGAGTCTCTTGTAAACTTTTATTCTTAACTTCATTTCTTTCTAAATGTTTTTTTCTCTGAGTCTTTTTTTTTTTTTTTTGATAATTGTTAAATATAAAAAAAAAAAAGTAGTACAAAAGCACCAGAACATTTAACTGGTTTTTTGAATGAACAGAACTCAACAGGTTATGTACTAGTTTCCTGTTTCTACTGTAACAAATTACCACAAATTTAGTGCCTTAAACAAGACAAATTTTACCTTATAGTTTTGGAGGTCAAAGTCCTAAAATCACATAGGTTGCATTCTTTCTGGAGGCTGTTTTCTTATGTTTTCCAGCTTCTAGATGTCATCTGCATTCCTTGGCTCATGGCCTCAAATCACTCTGACCTCTGCTTCTATCATTCTATCTCCTTATCTTATAAGGACCCATTTACATGGATGTGGATAATCCAGGATATTCCCCCATCTCAAGTATCTTAATATAATCAAAACATCAAGACACCTTTTGTCATGTAAAGTAACATATTCACAGATTCTAGGAATTAGGATGTGAACAACATGATTCTTTCTAACTATCGAAATCCATCTTCTGGCCCCCAAAGATTTATGTCCATCTCACAAAATACCTTCATCACATTCCAAGATCCTCCTCAACCCATTCCAGCATCAACATAAGTCCAAATTTCATCTAAGTTTAATCAACTCAAAATTCTAAATACTCTAAATTAGGTATGGGTTAGTTCCTGGGTAAAATAGATCCTCGGGCAAAACTTCTCTCCATTTATGGGTCTGTAAAATTAGGAAAAAATTACCTACTCCTAAAATACCATAATGGGATAGGTATAGGATAGCAATTATAGACATTCCCATTCAAAAAGTATGAAAATGGAAGGGAAAAAGAAGTCACCAGTCCTAAGCAATTTTGAAATCTAGCTGGACAAACATTAGATTTCAAAGTCTGGGAACAATTCTTTTTGGTTTTCAGCTCCATCCTCTGGACTCAGGACTCCAATCTCTGTGCTCAGGTTTTCACCCTTAGAGTTCTCCTTTTTTCACAAACATTAACATGTGTTTGAAGTTGAGTAGTTTAATCAGCCTGTTTCCTGCCCATAGAATTTTGGGAGTTGGATAGCCTTCTTCCATTTTGTCTTCTCTCTTTCAGTCCAAGTGGGAAGTGTTTCTGGTGGTACAACATTTCAATAACCTGATGGGTCTCCTTTGTATGTCCTGGAACTCACTCCATTAGACAAAAGCCTCACCCCTCCACCCCCATATTTTTCCTAGATAATCCTATCTATATTCTTGGTTTCTGCTTAAATGACTGCTGAGAGAACCTGTGAGTCACAGGCCTAATCTTTTCAAAGAGACCTCTGGGCAGCTGAACATTGTGGCATTTTGTGCCTTTGGAGGTACTAGCAAAAGATTATTCAGTCACACTCTTTGCTTTCTTACCAAAGCACAGTTTCCAGACAGTGAATCTTATTTTTTTGTCTTTTATAATCTAGATAGGCTGAGGATTTTTCCAAACATCAAGTCCTGGTTCCTTTTTGTTTAACAGTTCTTCCCTCTATGAATGTTTCTTCTTACTTTTTGCTATAAGCAGCAAGAAGAAAGCAGGCTTCTCTTTCAAGACATTTGCTTGGAAATCTCCCCTACCAAATACCCAAGCTATCACTTACAAGTTCTGCTTTCTACATAACTACAGGATACAATTGCACAAAGCTTTCTGCCACTACATAACAAAGATCCTCTTTCCTGAAGTTTCTGATAGACTAGTTCCTCATTTCCTTCTGAACCCTTGCCAGCAGCACCTTTAACATTTATATCTCTGTTAACAGTCTGTTTATGGACCTGCGTAGATAATCCAGGATAATCATCCCATCTCAAGACCCTTAACTTAATTACATCTACAAAGTCCCTTTTATTATGTTAGGTCACATATACACGGTTTCCAGGGGTTAGGACATGGACATCTTTGAGAAGGGATTATTCTTCCTATTAGAGGTTAAAATAAAACTTTTTATGCTTTCCTTTGTTTTCAAAATATGGCCTCAGTCTTATTTTCCAACCCCTTAAAGACATCTCAGGTAGTTCCCCAATTTTTCTGGTCACTTCCAAGTATCACACCCATTTCATTTTGATAATTAATTGGGTATTTAAAAGTCCAAACCAATTTAACTGAGAAATTAAAATCTTATATCCAACTTGAAGCTTTTGTGCATTCCTCCAACGAAGGTCTGCTATGCAGCTTGTAAACCACAGTGGTGAAGAATGTCATTTGCCATTCACCCTACTTGTTCTACCTCTTCTTGCCCTGTACCCTCTGGCACTTTTCAAATCAGTGTGGTAGGAAGGGGTTTTTAAGGCAGAGAACTATAGGTCTATTTGGTAGCTGGTGTTATCTGTAGGTTTTCTTGATTGATATCCCTACTTGTTGAGGGTTTTTATTATGAAAGTGAGTTGGATTTTGCCAAATGCTTTTCCTGCATCTATTTAGTAATCATATGGATTTTGTCCTTTCATCCACTCATATGGAATACTATATTGATGATTTTCCTACGATGAACTAACCTTGCACTCCTGGGATAAATTTCAGTTGATCACAGTGTATAATCCTTTTTCTTTATTTCTGGATTGGTTTGTTAGTATTTTCTTGAGTATCTTTGAGTCTATATTCATATAGGATATTGGTCTGCAGTTCTCTCTTCTTATAAGGACTTTGTCATTTGTATCAGGGCTTCGTAGAATAAGTTTGAAAGTGTTCTCTCCTTTTCTATTTTTTCTGAAATTTTTTGAATGATTGGTTTTAAGTCTTCTTTAAAGACTTGATAATTCAACAGTGAATGCCTTTGGTTCTGTGTTTTTCTTTGTAGGAAGTTGTTTGATTACTAATTCAATCCCTTTATTGCTATAGTTTTATTCCAATTTTGTACCTCTTCTTGAGGAAATTTTTATTGTCTATGTCTTTATGAGCATACTTCATCTAGTTTATTTCTTGGATTACATTTTTCTATAGTATTGCTTATAATTATTTTCATTTCTCTAAGGTTAAAATGAATGTCCCATTTTTCATTTCTGATTTTCATATTTTGAGTCCTTGATATCTACCTTCCAGTTAATAATCTTGTTCCTTGTGGTATCGTCCCCTGTGGAGGGTTTTCTCTATCCCTGTGTGGATTTATCCATGTGTTCAACCTAAACTTTGGTTAGTAACAGTTCTCCTTCCCTCATTGGACTAATCTTCCAATTTCAGACTTTGCAGGGGCTGGGGGTGAGGGGGCTGCTGGTCACATCAACACTTCTCATTCCTTTGAAAACTCAACTTTTGTGTTGCCATTGGTCTCACATTCTGTCATCTAGATCTCCTTCAGCCCTGTTAGGATTCCTGGAACAGGCCAAGTTCAGTTTTACTACATCTGATGTGCACACACCTTGGAGCATTCATTATGATAAAATGCAAAGTGCTCTTTCTGTGCTGCCATTACCCAAAATTTGAGGTTATGTGTTTGTGGCTTTGACCTCAAAAAACAAGGGATTTACCATATCTCCTTCCTTCTCAATCTACTTTATCACAAATGCAAATCAAATAGAATATTTGAAGTTCCCTCAGTTCTGGATTTCCATCTGATCAGAAGACTCCAGCCATGTGGTGGCCCAAATTCATCTTTCAATTGACTTTGTTTGTCAGCATTCCCTTCTTAACTTGAGCATAACTTGATCTCACCTGAATTCTATAGAAGATTTAATTCTCATTTAGTCCTCAGTCTTTATTCCTAGCTTATGGAAGATTTATATCCTTTCTTTGCTTGAATATCAAGTCTCTTTATGGTCTTAGCTTCTAAAGAATCATTTCCTCTTTGCAATCTGGACCTCCCTTGCCTGGCTATTTGGTCAGCATACATTTGTACTTTTATCTGTTGCTTCTGAGACCTGAGCTTCTATTAATTTCACATTGAGCGTATTAGCATATTCAAGCACATTCATCATCCATCTTTGTTATCATCATCACCATCAATCATTTGCTTTTGTTGGCTTCTTACTCTGTTGCAGGCACTGGGTACTTTACCAGAAGTAACATCAATTGCAGAAGTCCCTACCCTGTTAGATGATATGGATAGCAGGAGCTTAGTTGTACAATGAGAGTGGAAAATGCCCCCCCCCTTTTTTTTTTTTTTTTTAGCTCAGGGAATATATATATATTTAACTTTCATAGCCAAACCATTTTCCAAAACATTTGTATCAATTTATCCTTCCCACCAATGGTATATGATAGTCTAGTAGCTCCACAGACACTCCAACACTTAATAATGTCAGTCATTTTTATCATAGCCATTTGAGTAGATGTGTATCACATTGCGTTTTTAACTTGCATTTCCCTGATAATGAAGGATGTTGAACATTTTTCATATGTTGATTAGTGATTTGAATATGTAGTTCCATGGCAGAGAATAACAAATTTTTTTTTTTTTAAAGGGAATAACAAATTTTTGAAAGATGTTTGACACAACAAACCTGAATTGAAGCCTCATACTGACTTAGATTCCTGTCCTAACCCTCCCCACACTATTCATCAGTAAATACTAACTTTAATATAGTTTTTGGGTCCAAAGATGAGAAAGGGGCAAACACAGAAACATACACATGCACACACACACACACCTCAAAGGAGAAGGACATGAAAACCTTATATGAAAGAGAAAGCATCTATATCATTCTCATAATCTCTGAGAGATTGAAACATGGTCTTTGAAAAAGAAAGGATCCCAAATAAATCATATAAAAGGTTAAAGAAAAGATGATAAAGTATCAGGAGAAGACAAACAAATAGTTAAAGCTCAGGAAAGAAATTGAAGAAAAAAAGAAAACCTTAACAGATGAAAGCTACATTAAAAACAATAAAAGGTAAACAAGAGATAGAAAAGTTTCAAAAAATTATATAAAAATAAAATGGAAAAGAAAAAGATACAAAAGTGATTCTAAAAAAGATGAAAAGCAGAAAAAAAGAATACCAATGTATACACTGTTGTTCTTAGAAAAAAGAACAGAACAAACAGAAGAAAAAAATATTCAAACAAGTAATAGCATGAAATCTGCCAATTGAAAAGGCAGGAAAAATAAAAATAAATAAGAATGATCCCAAGGTCCCTAATTGGCATGATTTCTTCTCTCCACCCTCCAGAGTCTTCTCACATTTGGTACCCCCTAACACAGTTACAGTGATTTTTAAGTCAATCATTTTACCTTTCTCCCATACAACACAAAAATCTTGGAACACAAATTCCACAAGTCCAATTTAATCTTCCATTTTATTGTTATTTATGTTTCTATACTTAAACTCTTGTTTAAAAGAAATCATTATTATTTTATATGCTTCATATTTTTGAGGAGTTTCCCACATGTTTAAAATGTCTTTCTTCATCTTTCCTTCTTCACTCTGAGTACTTTTGGGTTCAATTTCTTTTTTCTTGAAGTACATCTCATAGAAGGTTTCGTTGTGAAAGTCCATTAGTAATCTAATTTCCATTTTGATTTGTCTGAAAATGGACTATTTTGCTCTTTAGGAAAAATATTCCAAGTTAACAATACTCTTCTGGCAGCATTTTGAAGATAGTATTTCACTATCTTCTGACTTCTATCGCTGTTTAGAAGTCAGCCATCAGTATCTCTGTCCTTTATAGATAATGTTTCTTTTCTCTCCAAGTGCTTTCAAAATCTTTATTTTGGTTTGGGTGTTGTGCAGTTTCACAACAATGTGTGTAGATACGTATTCTTTTCTGTATTTTTCCTGGAATTTGTTGGGATACCTGAATCTTTGGATTGATGTTTCTCTTGAGTTACAAAAACTTCTTAGGCACTTATCTCTAACTTTGGCTCCTATCATTTTCTCTCTTAAGAATCCAATTAGGTAGATCTTGATTTTCTCATTTTACCACCCTCCCTATGATTCTTTTTTTTTTTTTTTTAACGTCTTTTTAGGAGTATAATTGCTTTACACTGGTGTGTTAATTTCTGTTTTATAACAAAGTGAATCAGCTATACATATACATATATCCCCATATCTCCTCCCTCTTGCATCTTGCTACCACACTCCCTATTCCACCCCTCCAGGTGGTCACAAAGCACCGAGTTGATCTCCCTGTGCTTTGCCGCAGCTTCCCACCAGCTCTCTATTTTACATTTGGTAGTATATATAAGTCCATGCCACTCTCTCACTTTCTCCCAGCTTACCCTTCCCCCTCCCTGTGACCTCAAGTCCATTCTCGACGTCTGCATCTTTATTCCTGTCCTGCCCTTAGGTTCTTCAGAACCTTTTTTTTTAGATTCCATATATATGTGTTAGCATACGGTATTTGTTTTTCTCTTTCTGACTTACTTCACTCTGTATGACAGACTCTAGGTCCATCCACCTCACTACAAATAATTCAGTTTCGTTTCTTTTTATGGCTGAGTAATATTCTGTTGTATATATGTGCTACATCTTCTTTATCCATTCATCTGTTGATAGACACTTAGGTTGCTTCCATGTCCTGGCTATTGTAAGTAGAGCTGCAGTGAACATTGTGGTACATGACTCTTTTTGAATTAGTTTTCTCAGGGTAAATGTCCAGTAGTGGGATTGCTGGGTTGTATGGTAGTTCTATTTTTAGTTTCTTAAGGAACTTCCATATTGTTCTCCAGAGTGGCTGTATCAATTTACATTCCCACCAAGAGTGCAAGAGGGTTCCCTTTTCTCCACACCCTCTCCAGCATTTATTGTTTGTAGATTTTTTGATGATGGCCATTCTGACTGGTGTGGGGTGATACCTCATTCTAATTTTCATTTGTGTTTCTCTAATGATTAGTGATGTTGAGCATTCTTTCATGTGTTTGTTGGCAATCTGTATATCTTCCATGGAGAAATGTCTATTTAGGTCTTCTGCCCATTTTTTGATTGGGTTGTTTGTTTTTTTGATAGTGAGCTGCATGAGATGCTTGTAAATTTTGGAGATTAATCCTTTGTCAGTTGCTTCATTTGCAAATATTTTCTCCCATTCTGAGGGTTGTCTTTTTGTCTTGTTTATGGTTTCCTTTGCTGTGCAAAAGATTTTAAGTTTCATTAGGTCCCATTTGTTTATTCTTGTTTTTATTTCCATTTCTCTAGGAGGTGGGTCAAAAAGGATCTTGCTGCAATTTATGTCATAGAGTGTTCTGCCTATGTTTTCCTCTAAGACTTTGATAGTGTCTTGCCTTACATTTAGGATCTTTAATCCATTCGGAGTTTATTTTTGTGTATGACATTGGGGGTGTTCTAATTTCATTCTTTTACATGTAGCTGTCCAGTTTTCCCAGCACCACTTATTGAAGAGGCTGTCTTTTCTCCATTGTATATTCTTGCCTCCTTTCTCAAATATAAGGTGACCGTATGTGTGTGGGTTTATCTCTGGGCTTTCTATCCTGTTCCATTGACCTATATTTCTGTTTTGTGCCAGTACCATAGTGTCTTGATTACTGTAGCTTTGTAGTATAGTCTGAAGTCTGGGAGCCTGATTCCTCCAGCTCTCTTTTTCTTTCTCAAGATCATTTTGGCTGTTTGTGGTCTTTTATGTTTCCATACAAACTGTGAAATTTTTTGTTCTAGTTCTGTGAAAAATGCCATTGGTAGTTTGATAGGGATTGCACTGAATCTGTAGATTGCTATGGGTACCATAGTTATTTTCACAATGTTGGTTCTTCCAATCCAAGAATATGGTATATCTCTCCATCTGTTTGTATCATCTTTACTTTTTTCATCGGTGTCTTATAGTTTTCTGCATACAAGTCTTTTGTCTCCTTAGGTAGGTTTATTCCTACGTATTGTATTGTTTTGTTACAATGGTAAATGGGAGTGTTTCCTTAATTTCTCTTTCAGATTTTTCATCATTAGTGTATAAAAATGCAAGAGATTTCTGTGCATTAATTTTGTATCCTGCTACTTTACCAAATTCATTGATTAGCTCTAGTAGTTTTCTGGTAGCATTCTTAGGCTTCTCTATGTATAATATCATGTCATCTGCAAAAAGTGGCAGCTTTACTTCTTCTTTTCTGATTTGAATTCCTTTCATTTATTTTTCTTCTCTGATTGCTCTGGCTAAAACTTCCAAAACTATGTTGAATAACAGTGGTGAGAGTGGGCAACCTTGTCTTGTTCCTGATCCTAGTGGAAATGGTTTCAGTTTTTCACCATTGAGAATGATGTTGGCTATGGGTTTGTCAAATATGGCCTTTATAATGTTGAGGTAACTTCCCTCTATGCCTACTTTCTGGAGAGTTTTTTCTTATCATAGATGGGTGTTGAATTTTGTCAAAAGCTTTTCCTGCATCTATTGATATGATCATATGGTTTTTCTCCTTCAATTTGTTAATATGGTTTATCACATTGATTGATTTTTGCATATTGAAGAATCCTTCCATTCCTGGGATAAACCCCACTTGATCATGGTTTATGATCCTTTTAATGTGCTGATGGATTCTGTTTGCTAGTATTTTGTTGAGGATTTTTGCATCTATGTTCATCAGTGATATTGGCCTGTAGTTTTCTTTCTTTGTGATATCTTTGTCCTGTTTTGGTATAAGGGTGATAGTGGCTTCATAGAATGAGTTTGGGAGTGTTCCTCCCTCTGCTATATTTTGGAAGAGTTTGAGAAGGATAGGTGTTAGCTCTTCTCTAAATGTTTGACAGAATTCACCTGTGAAGCCATCTGGTCCTGGGCTTTTGTTTGTTGGAAGACTATTAATAACAGTCTCAATTTCAGTGCTTGTGACTGGTCTGTTTATATTTTCTATTTCTTCCTGGTTCAGTCTTGGAAGGTTGTGCTTTTCTAAGACTCTGTCCATTTCTTCCAAGTCGTCCATTTTAGTGGCATATAGTTGCTTGTAGTAATCTCTCGTGATCTTTGGTATTTCTGCAGTGTCATTTGTTACTTCTCCTTTTTCATTTCTAATTCTATTGATTTGAGTCTTCTCCCTTTTTTTCTTGATGAGTCTGGCTAATGGTTTATCAATTTTGTTTATCTTCTCAAAGAACCAGCTTTTAGTTTTATTGATCTTTGCTATTGTTTCCTTCATTTCTTTTCCATTTGTTTCTGATCTGATCTTTATGATTTCTTTCCTTCTGCTAATTTTGGGGGTGTTTTGTTCTTCTTTCTCTAATTGCTTTAGTGTGAGGTCAGTTTGCTTATTTGAGATGATTCTTGTTTCTTTTTTTTTTTTTTTTAAAGAAATTCACGTTCTTTTATTTATTTATTTATGACTGTGTTGAGTCTTCGTTTCTGTGTGAGGGCTTTCTCTAGTTGCGGCAAGTGGGGACCACTCTTCATTGCGGTGCACGGGCCTCTCACCATCGCGGCCTCTCTTGTTGCGGAGCACAGGCTCCAGACGCGCAGGCTCAGTAATTGTGGCTCACGGGCCCAGTTGCTCCGTGGCATGTGGGATCTTCCCAGACCAGGGCTCGAACCCGTGTCCCCTGCATTGGCAGGCAGATTCTCAACCACTGCGCCACCAGGGAAGCCCGATTCTTGTTTCTTGCGATAAGATTGTATTGCTATAAACTTCCCTCTTATAACTTCTTTTGTTGTATCCCATAGGTTTTGGGTCATCGTGTTTTCATTGTCATTTGTTTCTAGGTATTTTTTGATTTCCCCTTTGATTTTTTCAGTGATCTCTTGATTATTACATAGTGTATTGTTTAGCCTCCATGTGTATGTATTTTTTACAGATTTCTTCTTGTAATTGATATGTAGTCTCAAAGCGTTGTGGTCGAAAAGATACTTGATAGGATTTCAGTTTTCTTAAATTGACCAAGGCTTTATTTGTGACCCAAGATATGATCTATCCTGGAGAATGTTCCATGAGCACTTGAGAAGAAAGTGTATTCTGTTGTTTTGGGATGGAATGTCCTGTAAATATCAATTAAGTCCATCTTGTTTAATGTATCATTTAAAGCTTGTGTTTCCTTATTTATTTTCATTTTGGATGATCTGTCCATGGGTGAAAGTAGGGTGTTAAAGTCCCTATTATGATTGTGTTACTGTCTATTTCCCCTTTTATGGCTGTTAGTATTTGTCTTATGTATTGAGGTGCTCCTATTGTGGGTGCATAAATATTTACAATTGTTATATCTTCTTCTTGGATTGATCCCTTGATCATTATGTAGTGTCCTTCTTTGTCTCTTGTAATAGTCTTTATTTTAAAGTCTATTTTGTCTGATATGAGAATTGCTGCTCCAGCTTTCTTTTTATTTCCACTTGTATGGAATATCTTTTACCATCCCCTCACTTTCAGTCTGTGTGTGTCCCTAAGTCTGAAGTGGGTCTCTTGTAGACAGCATCTATACGTGTCTTGTTTTTGTATCCATTCAGCCAGTCTATGTCTTTTGGTTGGAGCATTTAATCCATTTACATTTAAGGTAATTATCAATATGTATGTTCCTATTACCATTTTCTTAATTGTTTTGCATTTGTTATTGTAGGTGTTTTCCTTCTCTTTTGTTTCCTGCCTAGAGAAGTTCCTTTAGCATTTGTTGTAAAGCTGGTTTGGTGGTTGTGAATTCTCTTAGCTTTTGCTTGTCTGTAAAGGTTTTTATTTCTCCTTCTAATCTGAATGAGACTCTTGCTGGGTAGAGTAATCTTGGTTGTAGGTTTTTCCCTTTCATCACTTTAAATATGTTCTGCTATTCCCTTCTGGATTGCAGAGTTTCTGCTGAAAGATCAGCTGTTAACCTTAGTGGGATTCCCTTGTATGTTATTTGTTGTTTTTCCCTTACTGCTTTTAATATTTTTTCTTTGTATTTTATTTTTGATAGTTCAATTAATATGTGTCTTGGCGTGTTTCTCCTTGGATTTATCCTGTATGGGTCTCTCTGCGCTTCCAGGACTTGATTGACTATTTCCTTTCCCATATTAGAGAAGTTTTCAACTTAATCTCTTCAAATATTTTCTCAGTCCCTTTATTTTTGTCTTCTTCTTGTGGGACCCCTATAATTCGAATGTTGGTGTGTTTAATGTCATCCCAGAAGTCTCTGAGACTGTCCTCAATTATTTTCATTCATTTTTCTTTATTCTGTTCTGCATTAGTTATTTCCACTATTGTATCTTCCAGGTCACTTTTCCGTTCTTCTGCCTCAGTTATTCTGCTACTGATTCCTTCTAGAGAATTTTTAATTTCATTTATTGTGTTGTTCATGATTGTTTGTTTGCTCTTTAGTTCTTCTAGGTCCTTGTTAAACGTTTCTTGTATTTTCTCCATCCTATTTCCAAGATTTGGATCATCTTTACTATCATTACTCTGAATTCTTTTTCAGGTCAACTGCCTATTTCCTCTTCATTTGTTTGGTCTGGTGTGTTTTTAACCTTGCTCCTTCATCTGCTCTGTGTTTCTCTGTCTTCTCATTTTATTTAACTTACTGTGTTTGGGGTCTCCTTTTTGCAGGCTGCAGGTTTGTAATTCCTGTTGTTTTTGCTGTCTGCCCCCAGTGGCTAAGCTTGGTTCAGTGGGTTGTGTAGGCTTCCTGGTGGAGGTGACTAGTGCCTGTGTTCTGGTAGATGAGGCTGGATCTTGTCTTTCTGGTGGGCAGGACCACATCTGGTGGTGTGTTTTGGGATGTCTGTGACCTTATTATGACTTTAGGCAGCCTCTCTGCTAATGGGTGGGGTTGTGTTCCTATCTTGCTAGTTGTTTGGCATAGGGTGTCCAGCACTGTAGCTTGCTGGTCGTTGAGTGGAGCTGGGTCTTAGCATTGAGATGGAGATGTCTGGGAGAGCTTTCACTGTTTGATATTACATGGAGCTGGGAGGTCTCTTGTGGACCAGTGTCCTGAACTTGGCTCTCCTACCTCAGAGGCACAGGCCTCACACCTGGCTGGTACCAAGACTCTGTCAGCCACATGGCTCAGAAGAAAAGGGAGAAAAAAGGAAAGAAAGAAAAATAAAATAAAATAAAATAAAGTTATTAAAATAAGATAATTATTTAAAATGAAAAAATTAAAAAGTAACAAAAAAAAGAAAAAAAACAAGAAGAGAGCAACCAAACCAAAAAACAAATCCACCAATCATAACAAGTTCTAAAAACTATACTAAAAAAAAGAACAGACAGAACCCTAGGACAAATGGTAAAAGCAAAGCTATACTGACAAAATCACACGAAGAAGAATACACATACACATTCACAAAAAGAGAAAAAGGAAAATATATATATATATCATTGCTTCCAAAGTCCACCGCCTCAATTTTGGGATGATTCGTTGTCTATTCAGGTATTCCACAGATGCAGGGTACATCAATTTGATTGTGGAGATTTAATCTGCTGCTTCTGAGGCTGCTGGGAGAGATCTCCCTTTCTCTTTTGTTTGCACAGCTCCTGGGATTCAGCTTTGGGTTTGGCCCCGCCTCTGCATGTAGGTCTCCTGAGGGCGTCTGTTCTCCACTCAGACAGGACAGGGTAAAGTAGCAGCTGATTCGGAGTTCTGGCTCACTCAGGCTGGGGGGAGGTAGGGGTATGGATGTGGGGCAAGCCTGCAGTGGCAGAGGCCAGTGTGATGTTGCAACAGCCTGAGGTGTGCCGTGTGTTCTCCCGGGGAAGTTGTCCCTGGATCACGGGACCCTGGCAGTGGCGGGCTGCACAGGCTCCTGGGAGGGGAGGTGTGGATAGTGACCTGTGCTTGCACACAGGCTTTTTGGTGGCTGCTGCAGCAGCTTTAGCATTTCATGCCCATGTCTGGTGTTTCTGCCAATGAAGGGCCTTCCTAGTGTGTGGAAACCTTTCCTCCTTCACAGCTCCCTCCCCAAGGTGTAGGTCCCATCCCTATTCTTTTGTCTCTGTTTTTTCTTTTGCCCTACCCAGGTAAGTGGGGAATTTCTTGCCTTTTGGGAAGTCTGAGGTCTTTTGCCAGCGTTCAGTAGGTGTTCTGTAGGAGTTGATCCACATGTAGATGTATTTCTGATGTATTTGTGGGGAGGAAGGTGATCTCCACATCTTACTCTTCCGCAATCTTGAAGGTCCCTCAGAAGATGACTTTTAACTTTAGTATCTCTACGTTTCTGCCTCAGTTATGTGATATTCTAGGGGAGAAGTTCAAATAGAAGGTGAAGGCAAAATCATAAAAATTCATAAAACTGGCAAACTCCTTTCATAGCTTAGCACATTGCTATATATTATATGCTATTAGACTTTATGCCAGAGAGAAGTGTGCTTTCTGAAAATGTGTCTAGAGTATTTTCCAGAACACAAACCCAATATTATTAACAACCAGAAATTCTCTGTGTATCCCATTCTGCACAGATAGGAGATTAACATACCTCAGCAAAATTCTGATTTGACAATTTGGGAGGGGGGGCGTGCAATGCAAGTTAATTTAAAAAACATCTTATTTGGCACATCAGAATATTACATTTCAAGTCCTGGTGAGTCAGTGTGCTTGAGGGATCGATATAACTCGTGACATGCAACTTAGAAACCATACCAAAAATATCAAAACTTTTACTGTGTTTGCAAGTATTAGCCTTTCTCCAAAGGCCTGAATGCTGCTTCTCAGCACAGGCTGCTCCCCTGCTGGCACTACCTAGGCAGAGCTGGCTAATTGGTTAAGTAGCTTTGAAAATTCATAGATCTACACAGTCATTGAGGTTTTTAAGAGTGGCAACACTAGACCAGGCTCTGGGGATGCAGAGGTGAAGGAGACAGGCACAGATCATGGGGTCTAGTGGAGAAAGGATACTGTAACTAAGAAAACACACATGCAAAAAAATGATGCCCAATGGTGATAAGGCTATGGAATTAATAAACAAGGAGCCTGAGAAGCAAACAGTAGGGAGATATAAGGGAAGACCTCTCAGAGCAGGAAGGACATTTAAGCAAAGGGGAAGTGGATTACAGATGGAAGAAACAGTATATGCATCATTCGGGGTGATTCTAAGAAAGGGAAATGACCCCAAAAGATCACATGCAAATTAGCCATAGTGCCTAAAGCACCACAATTAGAAGTTTTAAAATTTGTATTGAGGCTTTTCTTTTACATACCTAACTCACTGGAAATGATAACCTATAAAACAGTTTCAAAATTAATACTTTCTAATGAGATGGGAAGAAAGCTTTGGTGTTTTGGAAAGAGCACAGAATTTAGAGTGAAGTTCAGGTTTTCTATTTAACTGTATGAATTAATACATTGACTCTATCAACTAATACATATTATTATTGACAAATTACTTTGTTTCTACATCTTAGTATTTTCAACTGTAAAGAAAGGTAATTACATAATCAAATGAGATAGTATAATAATTATAAATGTACTATATAAATTATGAAGTATTAACATATGGTGATAATACCGTTATTTTTAAATAAAAAGTGGGAAAGGCCTAAAATATGCACAATTTTACACAACACCAATCCCAACATCTAGCTTCAGGTATGGCTGTTTTGGACAGGAAGAATATTAGTGAGACTTCAGTGGTGACTTCATTCACAGGCTCTGACTGACAGCTTCTCTGTAGAGAAGTAGTCACTGATCATTTTCTTCCCTTTAAAGATCTAACTGGGGTACTAATATCTGGTAGTATTCTATCTCTGTTGAGAAGTTTTGCCTTAGTCATCCAAACATAAAAGAGAAATTGAGTTGGTAAATTAGAGTCAGAGGTGACATTTGTACAAAGTAACTTTCTTCCTTATACTTATCTACAATGATGGTCTCTACAGTATTGAAAGACATTTCTCAAGTTTAAGGACATGTGACTACTTTCCATTGCTGCTGATAGTATCAAAGAGAGGCTGAGAAATGTGTATAGACCAGCATTCAAGTCCTCAGCTAGATTGTGAATCTGGGAGGTATATGTTTAGTGTTAACCCTTTTATGGCTCCAGCTTTCAGAATTCTTGTGCTCTTTCTGTAGAAAAACATACCATTAAGAAGGATTTGCAAGTCTTTCACACTGATGTATAAATGTCTGGTAAGTTATATTTGATTTTAAGTTTAGAAATTGAGGTTCTTGCCCTGGTTTGAGATAACTTACTCACCAAGTTCATTGCCCCTCCACACCTCTCTTTCCTCAAATATAAAACAAAGGAATTGTTTATTATGGTGATTCTCAAGCTCACTAGAATTATCCAGAGAATCTGTGGACCTACAATTACCAAAACCTTGGTCATAGAAACTGTGATTCAGTAGAACTGAGGTGGACCCCAGGTGATTCAGATTCAAAGTTCAATTTGGAATTGCAGAACTATATAGACTCCAAGGTTCCTTCTAGCATGAACCTTCTAGAATTCAAAGATTTAACTGGGAAGACTTCTGACATTAAAGTATAATCACAGATTTTTTTTATGGTCCCTTAAATAGCCAACCATCTCTTAGTGACAATAATAATAGCTAATGCTTTATCGAGAGCTTAGTCTGTGCCTGAGACTCTGCTAAACACTTTTTATGTATTTTCATTCAATTCTTATAACAATCCCATGAAGTAGGAACTGTTATTATCCTCATTACAGAGATGGTAAATTTGAGAAACAGAATACAGAAATGATAATGTGGCAAACACCTCCAGAGTATTTATTATGTACCAAGCATTACAGCATTACTGACTGTATTCTTAAAAATTATCTATATATCTCTTTACAACACCATGGTTTGTACTGTTATTATCATTATTCCTTTTTTATAGATGAGGAGTTCAAGGAAGGGGGGTTAAGTAATTTATACTAAGGTTATGTAACCATTAAGTGACAGTCTGGGGATTTAAACGCAGGCAGTCTGGCTCCAGAGTCTTTGCTTTTAACTAACACAATGCAGACATGTGTACTCTTTCTCAGAAATGTCTGGTAACCATCCCAAGTTTGTGTAGCAAGTAAGAGACTATCACTGAAATTAAATACTCATCTAATTTTATTTCAGAGCCCCTGTTCATAGTTACTACCATATTAGAAATGCTTGGAAGCAGTAGGCTTTACGTGGTTGGTGGTGGAATGTGGAAAATTCAAGGGCATTGAACTAGGAGTGCCATGTTTAGGGAGAGAAGGGGTACCTATAACCAAATAATATGTCTGCAGAGACAGAAAAACACAAAAATAAGATGGAAAAGCGTTGTGTTCTTCAAGTTCTTATATCCTATCTCTTGAATTCTTTCCCTCTTCTGTGTGTTTCCTCAAACTGTGCAGCAGTTAAGAATAAAGCACAGCTGAAAGGATTCATCTCAAATCTTCCTCTAATGCTGAATGGAATAACTTTATAAAAGGACAGTTTTGGATTTTATTGAGTATCTACTATGTGCCCAGCATCACATTATATTCATGGCTCTACGTTTTTTGGTTTCAGGACCACTTTACATGTAAAAATTATTGAGGAATACTTTTTGTTTATGTGGGTTACATAACAATCAGCATTTATTGTATTATACTTTAAAATGAAATTCTTAAAAAGAATTTATTAATCCATTTCAAAATAACAATAACAAACCTATTACATTATTCATAACATATTTTTATGAAAAGTAATGTTATTTTCCAAAACAAGCAATTATTTTTTAGTGAAAAAAATGGCATTATTTTATATTTTTGCAAATCTTTTTAATGTCTGGCTTTGCAGAATTCAGCTTTTGCATTTAATCTATTATGATATCACACATATGTGGTCACTAGAAAACTCCACTGTGCACTTGGTGGAATGAAAATAGTTTTGACCTTTTGAAAGAGTATCTGGGACAACCAGAGACCCCTGAACCACACTTTGAGAGTCACTATAAAAGATACTGTATGTCAATTATAGTGAAAGGGGAAGTATTACAATTACCATATAAAGGAATCTTAAAGTCAACAATAAAAAGACAGAAAATAAAATGGGCAAAGGATTTGAAGAGCCATCTTTCCAAAGAATGTATAAAAATGTCTAATAAGGGCATGAAAACATGTTCAACATCATTAGTCACTAGGCAAATGCCATTCAAAACCATAATGAGATACCACTTCATACCCACTAAAATGGCTAAAGTAAAAAAGAGAAAATACCAACTGTTGGTAAGGATGTGAAGGGACTAGGACCCTTATACATTGCTGATGAATTTGTATTCCAAAGTATGTCAACATTTTACAATTTAGTGATTCCTCAAAATATTAAACATAGAGTTAAAATAGGACCCAGCAATTTCATTCTCTGTCATATATTCAATAGAAATGAAAACATATATCCACACAAAAACTTGTACACAAATGTTTATGGCAGCACTATTTATAATAGCCTAAAAGTAGAAACAACTCAAATGTTCATCAACTAATGAATGGACAAAAATACATGGGATATATAAATAATGAGATATTACTAGCCTATAAATAAGAATTAAATACTGTTACATGCTACAACATGGATGAACCTTGAAAACCTTATTCTAAGAGAAAGAATCCAAACACAAAAGGTCACATATTGTATGATTCTATTTATATGAAATCTCCAGAATAGTCAAATCTGTAGAGGTAGAAAGTAGATAAGTGGTTGTCAGGGGCTAGGGAAAGGGGAGGAGTAACTGCTAATGAATATGAAATTTCTTTTTGGTTGATGAAAATGTTCTGTGATTAGTGGTGATAGTTGCACATCTTGTGAACATGCCACAAACAGAATTTTATAGTATGTGAATTATATCTCAATAATGCTTTTATAAAAACAAGGTGACTACTGTTCTTTCCAAATTTCTAATATATTCCCCAGAAGGTTTGCCATCCCATTGTATGTCCCATCTCCTTGTGCTCCAGAACTCCTTACCATTGACGGTCACCACTTTAATGAGATGAAATTTCCCCTGCTCCACTGTCAGAAATGAGGGAAAATTTGAAAATTTTTACATACGTATTCTTATATAAACACTACAACAGATAAGGATAGTTATACCTGTGCCCATTCTACAGATCAGCAACTCCAACCACTGAAGTTTACTAACTCCCTCAATCTACCCAGAGCAATTTAACTGATTAACAGCAGAGAAGTGATGCAAACACAAAGACTGACTTGTTCAAGTCACATCTGTGGCCAGCTTCGTTACAGGCAATATAGTTAGGAGTGAACATTTTTACCTGGTTTCACTAGATTCTAGGCTGTGTGAGCATGTCCTATCTTAAAAATTAACAACAACAAAAAAAGAATGACAGCAGTTGTATAAAAGCTTTTTTAAGACATATAAAGTTATAACTCAATATAAAATGTGAATTAAACTAAAAGGGTAGATATGCTCCTAATTACCACCTCAGTCCTTCTTAATTTAATTATATAAGCTTACTCTAGTATTTGAGCCAATTAATGTTTGCCTATGCTAATTCCTACCCATCTCTTCCCATGACATGGATTTCTTTAATGCCAAACCTTCCTCGGTTTCATTTTCACTTCTGTGCCCTGAACTATACTGACATACGTGATTGGTAGGAGGGACCTTATGTCAACAGCTGTGAGTCTACTAGCAATTTACAAAAGGAATCAGCTTTGCTTATTCATCCTTACGATCAAAATGCAGAGTCTGGCCCTCACTTCTCCTGGATTCCAGGGCTGTCATTATTGTCGTAAAGAAACCTTTTGTTTTCTTTCAGCAACAGAAGCAATGTCTCCTGCTCTGTTTTTAAAGGCTTCTGATCTGAGCAGTTTTGTGGCAACCAGTCTACCTTGACACATTATTTGGCAACTAGTACCCCTCTCCACCCGCAAATGAAGCAATCAAGTGCTCTTATAAAGTGTATGGGCCTGCATTTCACATGTCGGTATTTAATCACAAATCTCTTTTCTTTTTAACTCTGTGATTTTGAACAGGTTATTTAACCATTTTAAGAAGTTAGTGATAGAATTTAATAATACAATATAAGAGGTTAATGATAGAATTTACCTCATCAGTTACTATAAAGATTAAGACTTAATCCGTGAAAGGACTTGGAATAGTTCCTGACATACACTAAAACCTCATAAGATGCTAATGGTAACATGTCAGATCCTCTTCCAATGTGCTCTTACGTTTGGTCAGCTCAAGATACTTTGTTTCAAGAAGATGGAACTGAAAACTGAGGCCACTTATTTTACTAAGTATTCAGTTATGATTTACTATATTTAACAGCCTTACTGTGGTATACATAACATACAATGCACTGTACATATTTAAAGTGAAAAATTTCATGAACTTAACCTATTTATACACCTGTAAATCCATGACTACAATCAAGAAAATAAGCATATCCATCACTACAAAAAGTTTTCTTGGGATATTGGTTCAAGATGGCAGAGTAGAAGGACGTGCTCTCACTCCCTCTTGCGAGAACACCAGAATCACAACTAACTGCTGAACAATCATCGACAGGGAGACACTGGAACTCACCAAAATGATACTCCACATCCAAAGACAAAGGAGAAGCCAAAATGAGATGGTAGGAGGGGCACAATCATAATAAAATCAAATCCCATAACTGCTGGGTGGGTGACTCACAAACTGGAGAACACTTATACCACAGAAGGTCAACCACTAGTGAAGTTTCTGAGCCCCACATCAGGCTTCCCAACCTGGGGGTCCGGCAAAAGGAGGAGGAATTCCTAGAGAGTCAGACTTTGAAGGCTAGCGGGATTTGATCGCAGGACTTTGAAAGGACTGGGGGGAACAGAGACTCCACTCTTGGAGGACACACACAAACTAGTGTGTGCATTGGGACCCAGGGGAAGGAGCAGTGACCCCAGGGGAGACTGAACCAGACCTACCTGCTAGTGTTGGAGGGTCTCCTGCAGAGGCGGGGGGTGGCTCTGTCTCACCATGAGGACAAGGACACTGGCAGCAGAAGTTCTGGGAAGTATTCCTTGGTGTGAGCCCTCCCAGAGTCCGCCATTAGCCCAAAAAAGAGACCAGGTAGGCTCCAGTCCTGGGTTGCCTCAGGCCAAACAAACAACAGGGAGGGAACTCAGCCCCACCCATCAGCAGACAAGGGAATTAAAGTTTTACTGAGCTCTGCCCACCTGAGCAACAGCCAGCTCTACCTACCACCAGTCCCTCCCATCAAGAAACTTGCACAAGCCTCTTAGATAGCCTCATCCACCAGAAGGCAGACAGCAGAAGCAAGAAGAACTACAGCCCTGCAGCCTGTGGAACAAAAACTATATTCACAGAAAGATAGAGAAGATGAAAAGGCAGAGGGCTATGTACCAGATGAAGGAACAAGATAAAAACCTAGAAAAACAACTAAATGAAGTGGAGATAGGCAACCTTCCAGAAAAAGAATTCAGAATAATGATAGTGAAGATGATCCAGGACCTCGGAAAAAGAGTGGAGGCAAAGATAGAGAAGATGCAAGAAATGTTTAACAAAGATCTAGAAGAATTAAAGAACAAACAAACAGAGATGAACAATACAATAACTGAAATGAAAACTACACTAGAAGGAATCAATAGCAGAATAACTGAGGCAGAAGAACAGATAAGTGACCTGGAAGACACAATGGTGGAATTCACTGCTGCAGAACAGAATAAAGAAAAAAGAATGAAAAGAAATGAAGACAGCCTAAGAGACCTCTGGGACAACATTAAATGCAACAACATTAGCATTATAGGGGTCCCAGAAGGAGAAGACAAAGAGAAAGGACCAGAGAAAATATTTGAAGAGATTACAGTCGAAAACTTCCCTAACTTGGGAAAGAAAATAGCCACCCAAGCCCAGGAAGTGCAGAGAGTCCCATACAGGATAACCCAAGGAGAAACATGCTGAGACACATAGTAATCAAATTGGCAAAAATTAAAGACAAAGAAAAATTATTGAAAGCAGCAGTGGAAAAACGACAAATAGCATACAAGGGAACTCCCATGAGGTTAACAGCTGATTTCTCAGCAGAAATTCTACAAGCCAGAAGGAGTGGCATGATATACTTAAAGTGATGTAAGGGAAGAACCTACAACCAAGATTACTCTACCCAGCAAGGATCTCATACAGATTCAATGGAGAAATCAAAAGCTTTACAGACAAGCAAAAGCTAAGAGAATTCAGCACCACCAAACCAGCTCTACAACAAATGCTAAAGGAACTTCTCTAAGTGGGAAACACAAGAAAAGAAAAGGACCTACAAAATCAAACCCAAAACAATTAAGAAAACAGTAATAGGAACATACATATCGATAATTACCTTAAACGTGAATGGATTAATGCTCCAACGAAAAGACACAGGCTTGCTGAATGGATACAAAATCAAAACCCAGGGGGCTTCCCTGGTGGCGCAGTGGTTAAGAATCTGCCTGCCAATGCAGGGGACACGGGTTCGAGCCCTGGTCTGGGAAGATCCCACATGCTGCGGAGCAGCTGGGCCCATGAGCCACAATTACTGAGCCTGCGTGTCTGGAGCCTGTGCTCCCCAACAAGAGAGGCCATGATAGTGAGAGGCCCGCGCACTGCAATGAAGAGTGGCCCCCACTAGCCACAACTAGAGAAAGCCCTCGCACAGAAACGAAGACCCAACACAGCCATAAATAAATAAATAGATAAATAAAAATTTTTAAAAAATAAATAAAAACCCATATATATGATGTCTACAAGAGACCTACTTCAGACCTAAGGACAAATACAGAATGAAAGTGATGGGATGGAAAAAGATATTCCATGCAAATGGAAATCAAAAGAAAGCTGAAGTAGCAATACTCATATCAGATAAAATAGACTTTAAAATAAAGAATGTTACAAGAGACAAGGAAGGACACTACATAATGATCAAGGGATCAATCCAAGAATAAGATATAACAATTATAAATATATATGTACCCAACATAGGAGCAGCTCAATACATAAGGCAACTGCTAAGAGCTATAAAAGAGGAAATCAACAGTAACACAATAATAGTGGGGGACTTTAACACCTCACTTACACCAATGGACAGATCATCCAAACAGAAAATTAATAAGGAAACACAGGCTTTAAATGACACAATAGACCAGATAGATTTAACTGATATTTATCGGACATTCCATCCAAAAACAGCAGATTACACTTTCAAGTGCACATGGAACATTCTCCAGGATAGATCACATCTTGGGGCACAAATCAAGCCTCAGTAAATTTAAGAAATTAAAATCATATCAAGCATCTTTTCTAACCACAACACTATGAGATTAGAAATGAATTACAGGAGAAAAAACATAAAAAACACAAACACATAGAGGCTAAACAATACGTTACTAAATAACCAAGAGATCACTGAAGAAATCAAAGAGGAAATCAAAAAATACCTAGAGACAAATGACAATGAAAACACGATGATCCAAAACCTATGGGATGCAGCAAAAGCAGTTCTAAGGGAGAAGTTTATAGCTATACAAGCCTACCTCAAAAACAAGAAAAAACTCAAATAAACAATCTAACCTTACACCTAAAGGAACTAGAGAAAGAAGAACAAACAAAACCCAAAGTTAGCAGAAGGAAAGAAATCATAAAGATCAGAGCAGAAATAAATGAAATAGAAACAAAGAAAACAATAGCAAAGTTCAGTAAAACTAAAAGTTGGTTCTTTGAGAAGATAAACAAAATTGATAAGCCATTAGCCAGACTCATCAAGAAAAAGAGGGAGAGGACTCAAATCAATAAAATTAGAAATGAAAAAGAGGAAGTTACAACAGACACCACAGAAATACAAAGCATCCTAATAGACTACTATAAGCAACTCTATGCCAATAAAATGGACAACCTGGAAGAAATGGACAAATTCTTAGAAAGGCATAACCTTCCAAGACTGAACCAGGAAGAAACAGAAAATATGAACAGACCAATCACAAGTAATGAAATTGAAACTGTGATTAAAAATCTTCCAACAAACAAAAGTCCAGGACCAGATGGCTTCACAGGTGAATTCTATCAAACATTTAGAGAAGAGCTAAGACCCATCCTTCTCAAACTCTTCCAAAAAATTGCAGAGGAAGGAACACTCCCAAACTCATTCTATGAGGCCACCATCACCCTGATACCAAAACCAGACAAAGATACTACAAAAAAAGAAAATTACAGACCAATATCATTGATGAATATAGATGCAAAAATCCTCAACAAAATACTAGCAAACAGGATCCAACGACACAATAAAAGGATCATACACCATGATCAAGTGGGATTTATCCGAGGGATGCAGGGATTCTTCAATATACGCAAATCAACCAATGTCATACACCATATTAACAAATTGAAGAATAAAGACCATATGATCTCATTAGACGCAGAAAAAGCTTTTGACAAAATTCAACACCCATTTATGGTGTAAACTCTCCAGAAAGTGAGCATAGAGGGAACCTACCTCAACATAATAAAGGCCATATATGACAAACCCACAGCAAACATTATTCTCAGTGGTGAAAAACTGAAAGCATTTCCTCTAAGATCAGGAACATGACAAGGATGTCCACTCTCACCACTATTCTTCAACATAGTTTTTAAAGTCCTAGCCATGGCAATCAGAGAAGAAAAAGAAATAAAAGGAATACAAATTGGAAATGAAGAAGTAAAACTGTCACTGTTTGCAGATGACATGATACTATACTTAGAGAATCCTAAAGATGCCACCAGAAAACTACTAGAGCTAATCAATGAATTTGGTAAAGTTGCAGGATACAAAATTAATACACAGAAATCACTTGCATTCCTATACACTAATAATGAAAGATCGGAAAGAGAAATTAAGGAAACACTCCCATTTACCACTGAAACAAAAAGAATAAAATACCTAGGAGTAAACCTACCTAGGGAGACAAAAGACCTTTATGCAGAAAACTATAAGACACTGATGAAAGAAATTAAAGATGATACCAACAGATGGAGAGATATACCAAGTTGTTGGATTGGAAGAATCAATATTGTGAAAATGACTATACTACCGAAAGCAATCTACAGATTCAGTGCAATCCCTATAAAATTACCAATGGCATTTTTTATAAAACTAGAACAAAAAAACTTAAAATTTGTATGGAGACAGAAAAGACCCTGAATTGCCAAAGCAGTCTTGAGAGAAGAAAATGGAGCTGGAGGAATCAGACTCCCTGACTTCAGACTATACTACAAAGCTACAGTAATCAAGACAATATGGTACTGGCACAGAAACAGAAATATAGATCAATGGAACAAGATAGAAAGCCCAGAGATAAACCCACGCACCTATGGTCAACTAATCTATGAGAAAGGAGGCAAGGATATACAATGGAGAAAAGACAGCCTCTTCAATAAGTGGTGCTGGGAAAACTGGACAACTACATGTAAAAGAATGAAATTAGAACACCCCCAATGCCATACACAAAAATAAACTCCGAATGGATTAAAGATCCTAAATGTAAGGCAAGACACTATCAAAGTCTTAGAGGAAAACATAGGCAGAACACTCTATGACATAAATCGCAGCAAGATCCTTTTTGACCCACCTCCTAGAGAAATGGAAATAAAAACAAGAATAAACAAATGGGACCTAATGAAACTTAAAATCTTTTGCACAGCAAAGGAAACCATAAACAAGATGAAAAGACAACCCTCAGAATGGGAGAAAATATTTGCAAATGAATCAACGGACAAAGGAATATTCTCCAAAATATATAAATGGCTTATGCAGCTCAATATTAAAAAAACAAACAACCCAATACAAAAATGGGCAGAAGACCTAAATAGACTTTTCTCCAAAGAAGACATACAGATGGCCAAGAAGCATATGAAAATCTGCTCAACATCACTGATTATTAGAGAAATGCAAATCAAAACTACAATGAGGTATCACCTCACACCAGTTAGAATGGGCATCATCAGAAAATGTACAAATAAGAAATGCTGGAGAGGGTGTGGAGAAAAGGGAACCCTCTGGCACTGCTGGTGGGAATGTAAATTGATACAGCCACTATGGAGAACAGTATGGATGTCCCTTAAAAAACTAAAAATAGAATTACCATATGACACAGCAATCCCACTACTGGACATATACCCAGAGAAAACCATAATACAAAAAGACACATGCACCCCAATGTTCATTGCAGCACTATTTACAATAGCCAGGTCATGGAAGCAACCTCAATGCCCATTGACAGACGAATGGATAAAGAAGATGTGGTACATATATACTATGGAATATTACTCAGCCATAAAAAGGAACGCAGTTGGGTCATTTGTAGAGACATGGATGAATGTAGACTGTCATACAGAGTGAAGTAAGTCAGAAAGAGAAAAACAAATATCATATATTAACGCATATATGTGGAACCTAGAAAATGGTACAGATGAACTGGTTTGCAGGGCAGCAATTGAGACACAGATGTAGAGAACAAACGTATGGACACCAAGGGGGAAAGCGGCAGTGGGGTGGGGGTGGTGGTGTGATGAATTGGTAGATTGGGATTGACATGTATACACTGATGTGTATAAAATGGATGACTAATAAGAACCTGCTGTATAAAAAAATAAATAAAAGAAAAAAATAGTTTTCTCACGCTGCTTTGTAACACAACTATTCCCCCCTTCCACCACTCAGATTTGGGCTCCAGCACCTACTGATTTCCTTAAGTCATGACAATTTGCATTTTCCAGAATTTTATGGAATTGAACCATATAATATACACTTTTTTTCCTGTCTGTTTTCTTTCATTATCACTTCTTTGTGTGGACAAATGCTCTCATTTGTCTTGGTTAAATAAATACCTTGGAATATACCTGTTGTATGGTAGATGTATATATAACTTTTTAAAAAGTGATGAACTATATCCAACATTGTACAATTTTACATTTCCATCAGCAGTACTTGAGAGTTCCAGTTGCTCTACATCCTTCCTTGTCAACACTTGGGCAGGCTTTTTGATTCTAGCCATTAAAATGGGTGTGTACCAATATCTCATTTTGGTTTTAATTTGCATGTCCCTAATGTCTAATGAATTTGAGCTTTTCTTGTGCTTATTGGCCATCTGTATGTCTTCTTTGGTAATGTGTTAAAATCTTTTGTGAATTTTTTTCATTGTTTTTCTTGTCATTGACTTTTGAGAATCTTTAATACAGCATAATGTAAACACTTGGTCAGATATGTATTTTGCAAATATTTTCCCTAGTTTGTGCCTTGCACTTCCATTTTTTTAAAAAGTGTATTTGAAGAGAAAATATTTCAAAGTAAAAAGTATGTTTTTTAATAGAGTTCATTGTTTTGGTTTCCTATTTAGGAAAAATTTTTCCAAACCCATGATCACCTAGAGTTTCTCCTAGTTTTTTTTCTGTGTGTTTTACGTTGTACCCCTTTAGGTGTGTGATCCATTTTGAGTAACTTTTTATGTGTGAGGTAGAGCTTGACAGTTTTCTTTTTGTTTGGTTGGTTTGGGGAATTTTGCATTTTGTTTCAACACCATTTATTGAAAAGATTACTTTTTTTCCCATTGAATTTTCTTGAAAACTTAGTAAAAAAATAAATTGACCATATATGTGTCTACTTTAAAACTATTCTGTTTCATTGATCTATATGTATTTCTTTATGCCAGTATAACAGTGTATGTTCATTATTGTAGCTTAATGTCTTGAAATCAGGGTTGTGTAAGTCCGCCAACTTTGTTTTTTTAAATCAGAGTTTTTCAGGATATCTAGTTTTTCTGCATTTCCTGTCAATCTTAGAGTTAGAATATCAGTCTCTACAAAAAGAGTATGCTATTTATTTTGTTTGAGATTGTTTTTGATCTAGAGATCAATTTGGGGAGAATTGATGACATAACAATATTGAAGCTTCCAATTCATAAACACAACATATCTCTCACTTATTTCTTTTTTAAGTTTACTTAGAAGTGTTTTGGGTTTTCAGCATATAGGTCTTGAAAATTTTTAATCAGATTTATCCCTAATTATTTCTTATTGATGCAATTGTAAATCACAGTTTATTTCAATATTTGACTTTTCATTGCTAATATATAGAAATGCAATTGATTTTATATATTGAAGTTTATCTTGCAAACATTCTAAATTTACTTCTTATTTTAATACATTTTTTTTAGTTTACCTAAGATTTTCTACATAGACTATTATGTCGTCTCTAACAATTTTACAGCTCCCTTTCCATTCTGTATATCTTTTCTTTCCTTCCTTCTTCTTTCTCTCTCCCTCTCTCCATCCTTCCTTGCTTCCTTTCTTTGTTGTTTTTGTCTTATTGCACTGGGTAGTATCTCCAACACAATGTTATAGAGTAGAGGTGGTATCAGCAGTTACTCTTGCTTATTCCCTAATACTAGGGAAAAAGCAGCCATCCTTTTACCATTAAGGGTGATGTTAATTGTATGCTTTTTATAGATGTTCTTTATTGGGTTGAGCAAGTTCATTTCTATTCCTAGTGCCTTAAGAGTTGTCATCAGGAATGGATGCTAGATTTTAATAAATGCTTTCTCTGAATTAAGATAGTTAGATAATTGTATGGTTTTTCATTTTTAATCTGTGAATATATGGAATTATAAGGAATTTTAAATGTTAAACCAAATTTACCATATTAGAATAAATTTCATTTGGTTAAGATATAGTATTCTTTGTATACATTGATGGATTAGACTCGCCAAAATTTTAGGAATATTTGCATCTTAATTTATGAACAGATATATTTCTTTCATTTTCTTGTAAATTTTTCCTGGATTTTTTAAGGTTAATATTGATCTTATAAAATCAGTTGAGAAATATTCCTTCCTTCCACTTTCTGAAAAGGCTTCTATAGAAGTCAAATTTTTTTCTTTTTTAAATATTTTATTGAATTTACCAGCAAATCCTGTGCCAAGTTTCCTCTGTAGGAATATTTTCAAATACAAATTCCATTTCTTTAATAGATATAAGGCTATTTAGCTTTATTATTTTGTTTAAGGAATTTGTCCATTTCATTTCAGCTGTTCAATTTTTTTGGGAAAGGTGCTCATAAAATCCCCTCATTGTTAATTTAATGTCTGTGAAATTTGTAGTGATTATCCTTTTCATTTCTAATATGGTATTGTTTCTCTCTTCCTTTCCTTATCAGTCTGCCTACAGGTTTATCAATTTTTATAGATTTTTCCAAAGAACTAGCTTTTGGTTTCATAGAGTTTCTCTAATTTTCTTTTCTGTTTTTCATTGCATTGTTTTCTGCTCTTTGGGTTTAATTTGTTGCTCTTTCATTGACTACTTCTACATGCTTTAGATTTAATCTGTGTTTCTGTTTCTTGGTTCTTAAATTGGAGGCTTAGTTCATTACTTTTAAACTTGCCTACTTATGTAGTAGAAGAACTTAACAAAATTTCCCTCTGAACATTCTTGTAGTTGTACACCATAAATTTTGATATTTTTTTCATTTTCTTTCAGTTCAAAACACTGCCTATTTCCCTTCTGATTCCCTTTTTGATCTATAAATTTTAATTTTCAGATGTTTTAAGATTTTTCCAATTTTTTTAGTTATTGATATCTGATTGATTTCCATTGTGATCAGAAAATGTACTTTGTCATATTTGAATCCTTTTATATTTGTACAAATTATTTTATGACTGAAAGTATGGTCTACCTTGGTAAATGTTCCATGTGCACTTGTAAAGAATGTGTATTTTGCTGTTATTTGGTTGCGTATTCTAAGCCAGTTTGGTTGAGAGTGTTGATCAAATGCACTGTATAATTGTTGATTTTCTATCTAGTGGTCCTATCAATTATTTAGAGTGGGGCATTGAAATCTGTATCTATAATTGTGGGTTTGTCAGTTTCTCCTTGTGCTTCTGTCAGGTTTTGCTTCGTGTATTTTTAAGCACTGTTATTAGCTCCATAAACATAAAACTGTTATGTCCTCCTGATAAACTGATACCTTTAGCATTATGAAATTGCCTTCTTTATCCTTGGCAATATTCTTTGATATGAAATGTATGTTGTCTGGCACAAAAAACTTAATCTTACTCTCTTTTGACTGTTAGTCCACCCTGCAAAGTCTAGCCACTTGGACTTCTCAGAATTCTCAATCTGTCTCCTCAATTTAGGCACATAGCTAGGTTCTGTCTGAGTTTCCCCATCCCTGTACTGTGATGCGGAGACTGTCTCCAGGGAGTAAGCTGGAATTACCCTAGAGCTCATTTCATTAATTTTCTTTCTCTAGGTATCACTGTCCTATACTGCTTCTTTTCTGATGTCTGAAGATCATATTTTCATATATTTTTCTGATTGTTTAGTTGTTTAAGTTAGGAGGGCAAATCTATTCTCTGTTACTCTCATTGCTAAAAGTAGAAATTCCAGTGAGTTAATATTGAAAAAAATTATTCACAATGCTAATATATTTTAAATTTTAAGAAGTCATTAAACCTTGGAAGATGTTATGTTAGGTTTTCATAATTTTTTGCCAAATGCAAATACCACTTATAACTCACACTTTAATATTGATAATCACAAATCTATACATTCACAGATTTTTAATGAACATCAGATTTGACCTTGATAGTGTTCTAGGTATGGGGAATACAGCAGTGAGCAGACATATAAAATCTCTCAAGGGACTTATATTGTAGCTATAAAATACAGATAATAAATATATATACAAACAAATAAATATGATAATATCTTATAATGATATATACAACAAAGTAAGTAAAGAAAGTTCATGAAATAATAAGTGGTACTGGTTGGGGGAAAGAAGGATTCACTTTAGCTAGGATGATGAGCAAAAGCCTCTGTGATGAGGGAATAATTAACTAAGGTGATATTTAGACTAAAAACTAGAGAATGAGGGGTGAGCTTTGTGAACAAGTTAAGGAAGGGGTCTCCAGAAAGAGAGAAGAGCAAGTTGAAAAAACTTGAGATGGAAAAGAAATTTGTAAAACGGGGAAAAAAAGACTCGAATTGAGTGTACAATATTCAGAATAAAAGAAAATGGTATTGGATAGGTTATCAGGGGCTAAATTGCATAGAGCCATGTAGGTTATGATTTATGCTTTCAAAAGAGCCAACATTATATAAAATGGATTCTAGGGGGCAAAAATGGAAACAGATGGACTAGTTAGGGTGCTGTTGCAGTAGTCCAGGTGAGAGATCATGGTGGGTTTAGCCTTGATGGTAAATAGATTAAGAATATACTTTGGAGACACAGCCAATAAGACTTGTAGATGAATTTGATATGAAGGGAGGATAGGGGTGGTTTGAAGTGGAGATGAATCAAGGAAGATTTCCAGGTCTTTGACTTGAACAATTAGGTACATGGTAAAACTTGTTGCTGAAATGAGGACTGTGAGAAGCAGGTTTAGGAGGAAGGTAACAAATGTTCTTTTTCAATGTGTTAAGTTTGGATGTGTTAAATTCCCAAGCAGAAATGTCAAGGTTGTCAAATATATATTTGGACCTCAGGGAAAAAGTCAAGACTAGAAGTAAAAAACTGTGCATTTGACATTATATAATTTCATTTGCTTTTATCTGGTGACATTATTCTATTTGAAAAATATTTGGCTTGCTTCTCTAAGGACCCCAATTACTCATCTTTTAACAGTCTAAGGGTACCTTCAGTTTTCCAGGCTACAAGTGAACACAGGTGAGGATGGGGTGCCCTCTGGTGGAAAACCGGCAAGGTTAAGCACGCTGGGGTACAGACATGCTAAACTAGGGATTAAGTACTTTCCCAACAGGTTATAGGAGGGACAGCTGTGGGAATGTAATACATGAATTGGGCTAGCTGTTAAGGAGAAACATGGCGTAGGTGGGGACTGGTGCAAAATGGAGAATACATGTTGCGTAACAAAAATAATATTTAGTTCTAGCCTAATGTTATGTGTAGAATGCAAGCCCAGTTTTGAGAGATATGATTTAAATTCATACTATTATGTAAATTTTTCTAATTTATAAATATTAGTTACTATTCAGATACACAACACTGGTTAAAATTATGCAATAAGATGTCTGTGGATACGATTGATGGACTGTAGCAATGTCAATATCCTGGTTGTAATACTTCTCTGTTGTTTTGCAAAATGTGACTATTGGGGGAAACTGGGCTAAGGGTATGTAGGATCTCTCTATCTTATTTTTTACAACTGCATATGAATTTATAATTAGCTCAAAATAGTCTAGTTTAAAATTTTATTAATTTTTCTGTCAGTCAAATTTAGCCCAGGGACCACTAGTTTACAACTTTTAAGTAGAGAAGATATATAAAGTGGTGCAGTTTAAAAAGGTAGCCCTGAAATCCTGCTATGGAAAGAAATGGAGTATTTGCTAGCCTGATTAACAACCTAAAACTTAAGCACATCTGTAATGGAAAAGGAGCTCCTGTCCCCTTGCTCCCAAGCACTAATGCTGGCTCCACTTCCTGGAGGGGTGGTCAAGAAGGCAAAATATGGGCATGGCGGGGGTAGCGTGCTGAAAGGTTGTGACACCAAATTCTGAGAAATCATATACTGCTCTCGGGTTCTTACTTGCCAATCTGTGAAATGATGCCTTCTATCAGAGGAAATATAGTAATTCAGAAGGAGTAAATGTGCCCCCTTTCTGGATGCGTTATTCGTTTAACTTTTAATTCAATGGGAGAACATGGCTTACTGGATTACTATTATACACACGAGGCAATTGACAAGTAGACCTTCAGAGCTTGAGAAAACACACACACACACACGCATGCACACACACATGCACTCATTTTACGGTACTTTACTCATAAATAGGTGTTGTCCCTTATATTTAACTCAGAGAACATTTGATAAAGTTAAGAAAAACAATGGGCTATTTTCTTATCTATCACATTGTAAGCTTTACAAGTAGTATCAAAAAGAGTGTTCAGTATCTGGGAGGAATTCAATTCATTGATTTAAGGAATTCATCCGATTGCCCTTAAACAAGTTCTCTGCTCTACATTGCTCAGATGGCTCAAACTTCTCCCCACCTAAATTCAATAATTCAATAATTCAATAATTATGCCCTTCTACTTGATTAGTGAAAGATGGAAAAGACGAGAAAAAAGGAACAGCAATTTGTAGAGGAGTCCATCAACAGGACTTGCTAATGGAAATTATTGTACTAGAAAAATTTATTTGAAATTGCCATCCTCAACTTTAGTACTTCTCCCAACCCAGCATCACCACACAGAGATACCAGGATTTGAGGCTGATAATTAATCACACCTCTCTCTTCCCCACAGTTTGGTATGGGGGTCAGTGGAGAAGTAGACATATGTAACAGATATATGGAGATCAAATTTCAGCATTACTACTGCTAAGGCTAAGCTAGAGATTTGATTTTAAATGAGAGACCATATACTTTCTCCCAAATCTAGCTATTAGAATTCCATACTGGAGGGCAAATTTGGATCTGCAGAGTTGACACATGAAACTAGAAATGGTTATACCAGTTAAGACCCAGTGGTAGAGAGAGATGAAAAGGAATGAGGAGGAAGAAAATGGAAAAGAGAGAGAGAAATATCCAATCCAGGACATAAAAGGCAAAACAAACTAAAAAATATACAGCAGCCATCTTGGAATTTCCCACTTAAACCATAATATTTTAAATTATTCTATAAATCATGATCCGGAATTGTGCTTGTCTCTGAGATACAATTATAGACAACAAATAGTCCTTTTACACAAAGATTCAACAGTGTAGAAGAAGAGATAGACAAGTTGAAGGTATAATTATGATTTGAAATGATTACATGAATAATATAATTATGATATAATACTGATAATATGAATAATTATAACATGAAAATAAATATTATTTTAAATGTTTGAATAACCATAATTTTGGTTTTAAAAATCTACATATGCATACTGGTGTATATGGTGGAAAACAGGTCTCAAAATTGTTGAATCTAGAAAACTGTATCAATATATCGTTTGTTAAAAGATGTTGAGTATTCCAGGAAAAAAAAAATCTTAGAGATGGTGGAAGGCAGCTTTCAATTTTAAATGGGATTTCCATGAAGTCTTCATTGAAAATAAGCTATCTGTGTAAAAAGTTGAGGAGATTAAGGGATTTAGCTATGTAGGAAGTTCCAAAGGCAGTAGGTAGCAAAGGCCACAGGTAGTACAAACACTGATGTCTGATCATCAGAGGTAAAGTAAGGGGACATGTCTAGGGAAATAAAGAGAATAGGTCTTACCATCCTCATTTTAGGCCTGGTACTGAATCTTAGCAAGTGTCCCAAGAATGTGAAGAGAGTAAGTGATGTAACTCACTCTGACATTCAGGTTTTCTCTCTCCAAGTTCAGTTCTTACTTTGCTCCATTCATTGATTGGGCAATGACTTTATAGGTTTCTTTGGCTTAACTGTAGTATTCTACTTTCCCAAATGAAGGAAAAACAAAGCAAAGCAGTTATCCTATATTGTGACTCAGATGCAGCTTTAGAGCTCAGGAGGCTGGGTTAATGTTTCATGTTTAGTTGGACCCAACCCTTCTATCCAGTTCTGATGCTAAAGTCAAGTAATGTATCAGCTGTATCCCATCAGATGACACCACTACAATGCCAGTTGCTCACCAGAAAAAGGTTACCTATCCTGGTACTAAAGATTACCTAGAGAGTTGAGGTAGTAATTTACCACTGAGGGAATGCTTATTTGGTCAGCACTGTGCTATCTTCAAGGACAAAAATTAGTGATCATTAGAAGATTGAGGCTCACGGGCATTTGTAAACTTCAGCTTCAGCACACAAGTCATGAGGCGTCATTGGAATCTTCCATTATTACAGTGATGTCAGTGGAGTGAGGTCTTCTCTGACCAGTTTAATCATTTTTAAAAACCCAGAAGATGCTGACTTACATTCTTGGTTTATAAGGCACCTTTTAATGTTAAGTAAGGAGAGCATATTAAGCTACTCATATTTAATATAGCACCCACTCTCTCCTTTGATCTTTGCAACAAGTTCCCTGGAAGTCATTGTCCAATTATTAAGTGGCATTGAAATCCAAACTTTACTTCTCTACCAACATCTAACCTTCCCCACAACCCAAGATGGAGCAGACATCCTCTCACTATACGGCCAGCTTTATCTGGTATACTTCCAAGTAGTCTAATAAGTAGACTTTGTCACTGTGCTCAGTCCTGAGACTCAACTTCAGCTCTACATTTCCCCTAAGCATTTTCTTCCCTTAACTGTATATAAATATACCCGCTACCCTGTATTTGAGTCCATCCAAGCTTTCACAGTTGTTCCCACTCTTATGACCGAGGTTTCACTATTAAGTTTTGCTGGAAAGAATTTGTAGTTAGATACACATTGAAGCCACAAGCTAATGTAACCCTTTTAAAAAGGAAGCATTTTACCTTCCTTTCATCTTCTTCTTCCCTCTTCACTGCTGAAAGGAAAGAGAAGAAATAAGAAAGGAACCTGTTAAGCTTTCTCCCAATTCTCTTTATTTGCACCTCATTCTTTTTCCCTTTGGCTTGATACTTATATTTTTCAGATAGAAAGTGTTTTAGGAACTGGTTCCATGAAATTTACTCAAAGAGTGGAATTTATGAGGAAGGAAATATAGTGAAAGGGAATATTTTTAAAATTCCTATCTGATTTGGAAAAAAATAAAAAACTCTACTCCTTTGTAATTTTAAACACTTTTGAATCTTTGTGAAATTACTCTGTTAATTTTGGGGGGAATGAGATTTTTTATTTGTAAATACTCAATGTAATCATCAATTTTCCTTAAAGTTATCATATGAAATACACAGCAGTCTTAAAACTCCCAGTCTACCTAGTACATTTACATTGTTTCCAAAGTGGTTTTTAGATTGCTTTTGAACAATATAGTCCCTAATGTTTACAGCCACCTTTTCAAAATTGTATTCAGAAATAAAGTTTAGAAATACCCACTTATGCCATAGGGAGTTTTATCTTGGCCAAACACCAGTATGCATTTTTCAAAGAGTACTCTCTCAGAAGAAAGTTTAATTATGAAGCTTTAAGCATTATTTCTGAACTTCCATTCTATCCCTGTTGTGTTCCCAAATCATTTTGACTCCAGGAATGTATAAATCTTAGTTTCAGTAAATTCAGAGAATAGACATTTGGGCCTTTAAGACCTTGGGGAATAATAGTGAATGTATCAACTGCTCTGCAACATGTAATTATGCATACACAATTCCATTTCCTTTGGTCTTTCATCAAAAGCTGATGAGAGGCAAACATCAATAGGAGAAGACTGCTTCCTTGAGTGGTAGATCTATTATTTACACAGTGATAGTCAGTGTCGAAGAGTTCTTCTAAACTAACACAAATGCTTTATTTTAACTGAAGGGGAACACTGTGCCTGTTTAATAACTCAATAGATTAATGGTGTTAAATCCCCCAGAGTTTTTATTTTTAAAGACAGAAAATGACAGATTTGGAAAGATAGTAAGAATAGAGCAAAATCTGAAGTAACAAAAGAACAGTTGCTAAAGAAGGGCAACCTGACTTTTCCATAAACCTATTACAAACTGTACCATGTGAGATGTACAAAACAAATTGCTCCTGATACTGTGTTTCTTCTCCTTTTGCCTTCTTAGTGTCGTGACAATACCAGGGAGGTAGAGACTAGTTTGACTTTCAGAATCCTATGCAATTTTATTGGCCTCATGTTATTTATATAGATGTTGCTATCACAGAAATAGGTGATATTTAATTAAACCTTAAAGCAAAGCGGTTGTGGTAATTGTTTGCATTTGCTGTTCCCTCTGCTAGACTACAACTCCCTCAGATCTTTGCATGACTGGTTCCTTTTCACATTCAGTTCTTTGCTTGAATTATACTTTTTCAAAGAGATCACACGCATACACACACATACACAGTATACATTCCATGGCCTTGTTTTATTTTATACTTTGTATCTGTCTCTTTCTGAAATTAAATTATGTGATGTTTAGTTATCTGTTTATTGCTTGTTTTTTTTTTTTCCCATTATCTGTTTAATTCACTGTGTATCTCTGGAACTCATATACTTGTTGCTTAATGGTATTGAATAGAATGGATTAACAGGAAGAGCCAAATAAGCCAATATGTGTTTAAATCCTCTTAACTTTGGGAGGTGGGGATTGATAAACCCTTAGCTTACAGAAAATGTCACAGGGGGGAATGGATTTCTGTTCCAAATGAGACATGGACTATAATTACTCTCCCAAATATAATTAGGATTTTAGAATTGTTGTCTATTTTATACCAGTTTTCATATCTTCAAAAATGGTCAAACTCTCAAGTGACTGCAACTATTGGCCAAAGAGTTTTTGGTTAGGATGTTGTTACAGAACCTCTCAAGGGTCAGCACATAAGTGAGAGCCTTTTTCAACCTGCGCATAAATCCAGGCATGAACTAAGACAGCTTTGATTTATAGAAGTATATGTAGAAAACAATGACCAGAGAAGTTACAGGCCTGTCTGAAATCCTCTGTGTCTACAAACTTTAAACGGGAAATAAAAACTCTCTAGAAGAACTGTCACTGGGAAGCTCTTTCATCTGTGAGATGAGAATTTTCTCTATATCCAAAAAGAAATTTGCTGTGTTTTGTTTTAAGTTCACAAAAGTCAGTGACACTGAGAATTTTAAAGGCAATTTTCCCTCTTATCTGATGAATAAGAAGGCCTGAACTAAGGTAGAGATGCCAGGATTGCCACCAAAGAATTCTTAATTATTCATTAATCTGCTTGGATTCTATATTACTAAACAAGTATGTACCCAAAGAGAATTATACCCATAATTGCAGCCTCTTGCTGGGGCAATCTGGGAACTCATTAAGGAAGCATGACCAAATTGAGTCATTTCTCCCTAAAAGATGGTGGAGTGGTTGTGCTGGAAAGGTATTTATATTCAGTGATAGAATTAATGGCAGTGCCACTATTCACAAGAAGACATCAGTTTATATCACTAGTTCCGAGTACTTCTAGCATGTGTAATCAAGCTACGTTTGAGTAGATATACAACTTCCAGTGAGTAACATAGAGACAAAATAAATATCATGTTTCAGAGTTGCACTTATGAATGAAAACCGTTTCTTTCCTAAACTAAATACACTACTGAGATATGTGTATCTAAAAGCCACAATTCTCTCTTTCTGGATCCCACATCTCTTCCCTGCTTGAAACTGCCATTTGACACTCCCAGGTCACTTGTTTTGGGAATAGCTGATGAAGGATAAAAATATATAAAGCAGGAGGCTTTCACCTATAAAAAGTGAAAACAGGACTCCCAATTCTTGCCTGGCATTTTCACTAATGCTAGGAAGAATTAGCAATAATGCAACACAAAGCCTTATTATATCATTGCCATTATCCTTTAGCTTTGTGAAAAGGTAAATATTTTGGTTGTTGTGATTACAGAGAACATTTCTTGCTTCACTGCACTGTGTTGAGCTGAGCTGACTGGAATGAGGTGTTTACATTTTATTCTTTGGATAATGGTTCAAGGAAGTAATCATATTGACTCTATGTTACAAAGTAAAAATGTTTTTTTTAGGGTCTGTGATTGGAGTTCCAGACAGTGGTATCCAGGCATAGGCCACAATGTTTAGGGTTAGGGTTAGGTCTTTGCCCTGAATGAGGGGACTTCTGTCATTTTTTCAAGTATTTTTGCTTTAGTACACATTTCCTACATTTTTGCATATGTAATTGAAAGCATTTCCATTTTGGTTTGCAATTATAAAATGAACTCTTGAAAAATGTACCCAGAGATGATATTATAATAATATAATTCTCTGTTAATGTAGGAACTGACATGAGATGAATTTAATAGTAATAACCATACTTCAAGGAAAAGAGATTAGCTTTATAAACTCATAAAAGTAAGATAAATTCACATCAAGTAAGTGTTTCTCCCAATTACATTTGCTTTTTACTATCAGTAGGGTAAGCTAAAAAATTAGGTTTTAGACACAGAGTTGAGAAAACTTCAGCAAACTCTGAACCTAGAGTGGTGATTGCTTCAAGTAGCTATATCCTATAGTTAGAGAGAAGTTTTTTCATTGTTAAGGTTGATAAAATATATTTCTAAAATCCTGAGTGGATGCAAGAATGAGCTCAGCTTTAACTAACACTGCTTTTAATTCCTTTAGAGGATTAAAGCACTACAAGATGATAGATTTGTGTGCACTTTGACAATGTAAAACTTTCTATCTTTGACTCAACTTTCTTGAAGAATCCAGGGAAAGCAAGTGGTTTTCTAATAATGATAGCTAGGGAAGCATCAAAGGAAAAACAAGCATGCTTTTTCCTTAAAGCTAGTCAGTAGACATAGAAAGAAAAGCATGTGGATGGAGAATAAAAAAATTAATAATTAAAAACGTAAGACAAATCTCAGTCAACTCTCCTCCTCCAAGATGAACAGATAAAATAAAATTGAATTGAAAGAGGAAATTCTACCTACAGATTCTGAACAACACATTGAGCTTAGGAGATAACACTTAAATCCCTGTGCATGTGGTAGCCTCTACAGTTAGTTACAGATTGCTGGGCCTGGAACTGCAAGTTAATAGACTGTGAAAGGAAAGAATAACCATGAGATGAGACAGCTGATACATCAGCAACTATCAGGATTGAAAATAAGGAATGACTATTACCTCTTACTTCCTAGGATGTTATAAACCTTCAGATTTCAAAAGAGAACAAATTTACTGTGACAGTGTAGATGGAAAAAGAGACATGTCTAAGAGCAATTTCTATGACATCCTTCGTTTAAACAGGGACTTGGGAAGAACAGAAAAGGATACTAGAGGTGAAGCAGTACTTTGGTTTCAGTTTTCTAATGCTTTGAAGACAGCTTTATTTCTATTTGAAGTGTTAAGTTAAATATTACCTTTCTATTTAAAAAAATATTTTTAATTGAAGTATAGTTGATTTACAATGTCGTGTTAGTTTCAGGTGTACAGCAAAGTGATTCAGATATATATATATAGATATATATATAGATATATATATATCTATATATATATATTCATTCTTTTTTCAGGTTCTTTTCCCTTATAGGTTATTACAAGATATTGAGTACAGTTCTTTGTGCTATACAATAGGTCCTTCTTGGTTATCTATTTTATATATAATAGTGTGTATCTGTTAATCCCAAACTCCTAATTTATGCCTCCCCAAATATTACCTTTCTAAATATAGGAAAATTCAGTTTAGGGAAAAAACAAGTAAGAATTTGAGGGTAAGTCTTTGATAGTAAATGTGTTCTTTAAAAATTAAATTTAAATGATGACACATGAATTTTATCCAAGGTATATGGGTATTATGAAAAAAGCAGAGGTGTATCCCCCAATTTTCCCTTTATTCAGCTATCTAACAACTATACATTCTGGTTTTTATAATAGGAAGAACTGAAACCAGTCAGTTTATTCCAGGCTTTCTTCCAACTCTGTTGGTAGAAAGAGTTTGGGTTCTGACCTGAAGCTCTCAGAGCTCAAGGTATCTATGAGTAGTTCAGTGATTAAATATGCTAGGTAGGTCTTTTTCCACAGCAACTCTGAATGCTAGGAAACAGTGATCAATCCTACTAATTCTTCAAGGAAAAAATGTGCACCCTATGAAATTTATTCCCAGAGGGAATACAATTTCTATGCACCCTTCTTGACAGAAGTATTAGACAACAAACCTCACAGTATCGTGTACTTCAAATTTTGTTGAGGCTAGATGTAATGTTAAGTGTTGTTACTTTAAAAAAAAAAAAAAGGACACTATGGGAGGTTTTGGATATGTCCATTACCTTAATTGTGATGATAATATGTGTTTGCATATGTCCAAATTCATCAGATTATACACAATAAATATGTGCAGTTCTTTATATATCAGTTATACCACAATAAAACTATTTTTTTTAAAGTTAGTGAAGCAAGAAATGAAACCATGGTAATAGAAAAGAATGAAAGTATCGCAAACCTTGATAGTGTTGGAAGAGGGAGGGTAAAAGAAGATGAAGGACAGATTGATCAAAAAAAATAGTCCCAATTTTTCAACCCTCCCTGGATTCATGCCATTGCTCTATAACTTTTCAGTGATTTCACATTGTGGCTGGAGCATTCTGCCTCACCTCCCTCATCTGGACTCAGCTAAGTTATATTCTTTAACCCAAAGCATTATATTCAATATATGTATGCGTACATATGTATTTATGTATACACATATATGTGCATATATACAAATAAATAAAATTTATCGTGTAGATAGGTGTTATCTTTGGGGTTGGGAAAATTAAAATAGGTATAGGCAGAATATAAAATGTAATTATTTTTCCTTGTTAATTTATTATGTATACTCAGAAGTCCAAGGACTAAAGAAGTCTTTTGAAATTCCCTATTTTTTAAAACTTCTAATGCTGAAATGAAATATTTATAGCTTAAATGACCTAAGTTTAAATTTAGGCTGGCATCTCTAAACTAAGGAAATGTATTTATCACTAATTCCTTTTCTGAAGAACTACACAGCCTCCATTTGCAGTTACAGAATAAACAGATTATGTTTTTCTCAATTAACAAAGGAGTCAAGAAAGCTCTTCTCCTTATAACACCCTTGACAAAGAAGATTAAAAGTTGTGTGCAGAAAAATTAAAGCGCAGGTGAAATTTTAGCAAGGCAAGCATATATATAGTGTCTTAGATTTATTGAAGAAAATTGTAATGATGGGAAAGTCATATAAATAGAATTTGTTTCAAAAATTTTGTAAACAGAAACAGCAATAATAATTGCATTATATCACATATATTGCATTACGTATAAATAATTTATAAAAGCAAAATTATAGCTCTGAGTTTATAAAAGTGATACTTGCCCTAAAGTTGAAGAATTATTACAGAAAATAATTCCCACTTTTTTTCTCTCCCTACCTGCACAAATCATGCTCACCTATATCCTCTGGGAAAATTGTTATCAGTCATAAACTTTTAAAGCTATTTGTTATTAGTGAAAAAAGGAAAGACTATTAATGATAAAGCAAGTTCACCCTTCTAAGAGTAAGCATATATGTAATTTACATAATAGTTCAGTAATGGATTCTGTTATACACTATGCCATTATCTCCTACCTTAGTAGATTCAAGCAGAAATCATAAAAGTAGCCATATGATCATATATAATCATTTCAGGGATTTGGGAAATAATATATGAAGAATACAATGGCCACAGTTGGCACAAGCTGCTGTAATGAAGAGATCGTAAATTCAATGACTCAATTAAGATAGACATTTTATTTTTCTCTCATGGAACAATTCCAAGATGCAAAGCTCAAAGCTGGTAGCTAGACTCTGCCATTAACAAAATAGGGCTTCCATGGTTGCTCTGATCTTCTTCACCATTTCCAAGCCAATGGAAAGAGAATAAGAGAAATCCATGACAGACAAGCAGCTGCTTTTTTTTGGCTGCACCGCATGGCATGCAGGATCATGGAATCTTAGTTCCCTGACCAGGGATGGAACCCATGCCCTTTGCAGGGGAAGCACGGATTATTTACCACTGGACCACCAGGGAAGTCCCAGCTTCACTTTTAAGAGGAGCCTTAAGAGGAAAGTGCACATGTCACTTCTATTCACATTCTTTGGCTGGAACTTTACCTCTTGGCTATAGTTAGCTTTCAAAAAACAAAAAATGCTGGAAAATACAGTTTCTAATGAAATTCTGAGAATCTATTTATTAAAATAATGAGACAATGGAAATTATAAAACAATGAGCAGACTTTTCATGGAGGATGTGGAGACTGCATCTTCCAAAGATGATCTGTAAATATATCTCATACCATATGTTCTTTTTAATGTCACTTTGCCACTCCAACATCAAAAGACAGAGTCTTATAGCTTATCTTGCTTCTGGGATATTTGACCAATAGAATATGGCAGAAGTGATATTCTGTGACTTCTGAGGCTGAGTCATAAGAAGATTTAGAACTTCTTCCTGGATTTCCTGGAATATGCATCATTGGGACCCTCTTCGAGGAAGGAAGCAATCTTGCTGTGAGAAGTTCAAGGCACATAGAGAGGGCATGTGTAGGTTTTTCAGTCAACAAACCCACCCAAGCTCTTAGTGGACAGCCAGCACTGATCACCAGCTGTATTAGTGACCCATTTGACACATGCAGCCCCGTTACGCCTTTGGATGACTCCAGCCTCAGCTTCCATCTGACTACAATTACATGAGAGTCCCTAAGACAGAATCAGCCAGGTGTGCCCAGCCAACCACAGAACCATGATAAATAATAATAAATTGTGTTAAGCTTCTAAGTTTGAAGGCAGTCTGTTACCAACAATACATTCCTGAAGCAGATGATAAATATTTATTGTGGACATTGAGTAAAATCTCTGTCTCAGTTTCTCTCAGAGCTGAATCATAAGTATTACACTAGCAAAAGATGCTCTCTGCCTTTACTCTCCCTTTCATATTTAAAGCAATTATTTAAATCTTTGCTGGAGTAGAGCAACTTCAGGGTCCTTGCCTGGAATACCTTTCCTCCATTTCACTCTAGATCTTAGTCATTATTAAAATTCAATTACCCCCAGAAAAGTAAGATTTTAGATGTTATCAAGCATTTTTACCTTAATTGGAGTAAAGGATTTGTGAGATTGTGTTAAAAATCGGTGTGGGACAGATTGGACTTCAGGCTTTGAATATGTAAGGGAAGTAGAAAATAAGCCATCAGCATCTAATGGGGGAGAAATTGAGAGCAACCAAATGCAAATTTCATGTACCTCATAAGTTTGTCTAAAGTCTGTCCTGTATTCAATAGCCACTTACAGGAAAGCAAAACTCCCAGGAGGACATAATAAGAATCAACAAATTATTTTATTGTATGTCTTACAGAGTTTTGAGCTTCCATCATGGTGTTCATTCTTTTGAATTATTTCTATTGGTGTCTAATCTATTTATGTGGGTGTCCATAGTTATTGATAAGAAGATATAGAATATACAGTAGTTTATAAGTGATTACTCCCTCCAGCAGATTTAGTTTCCAGAGGTTGGTTAATTGTAGAGGCTGGATTATATGATTGGTTGCATTTTCTTATCATTAATATATCAATTATTTTCCAGAAACTGTGTGGGGAAAGTATTCTTCACAAGTTGAATAAAGATCATTTTTCCATTTATCTTAAAAAGAAATTCAGATGAAGATCATCATCTCTAAATTATACATAGATATCGAGTGATCCATATACTTGAATGATTCACAATATAATTAGTTTTACTTTCAGGGATGTAATAAAATGGATAGTGGTGCCTTTCCTTATCAATACATACAATTACTAGAAAAAAATCTGTTATAGTCACTTTTGAGATGTCAGAATCAGAAAATATCCTTTGGGGATATTTATGAATGGAGAAATCAAGATATATGTATTTTTATTAGCAAATGTCCAATATTTGTGCCACTGAACATATGTGAGTTACTTAGGAAAATAAAGCAGTATGACATAGAGAGGAGTTGTCTATATATAAAAAATACATAAATACATTAATGCTTATACAAATATATCTCCCTGTGTTTCTGAGATTTATTAATTTGAATTCCCAAACTGGGGAAGTCAACAGTTTATTGCCTATTTCTTTTTCCTGTTCACACTCTGGGACTCATCAAGATGGACCTCTCTGAGGATTAAATTATAGCCAGAGAGTTACGTGGGCCCTGAAGGGGAAAAAAAACAATACACCGTGTTAGTATCATGTTGAAGGTAGGTAGGCCTGATGATCTCTATGCCGTTTGTATAAAAATATCAGACTTTTGCGACATTTAATTGCAGAAGTAAAGAAGAAAACAGACCTAGTCCCTCTACATATATGATTTTTAGTAATCCAAAGTCTACAAGTTATAACTCTTAGAATATTTTAATCTTGAAAATGATTGGTAGAAAAAGTCATTGATCTAATAATCATTACAAAGCCCAGCTATTCTGGAATGGTTGCACCTACACACTAGATCTGTGAACTCCTTTAGTATTGCATTCCTCTGCCTATAGCAGAAAACCTAAATAGGTCCAAGTGACTTAAATATAACAGGGAGCAATTGTTCTCAGTTAAGAAGTTCAGAGGTAACCGGTTCAGAGCTGGTAGTTTGACTCTAAGAAATGCCAGATGGACCCAGGCATCAGCACCTTTACTGAGTAGTTTCCTTTTCATGTTCACAAAATTGTTGTTCTACTATATTATGTTCAGAAAAAAAAAGTAGGACCAGTGAAAGGCAAAGGTGAATGTTGAGTGATTTGTCTTTTTTTATGAGGAAAACAATAGTTTTCTGTAAGCGCCAGCCAATGGAGCACTTCTTATATTATTTTGGTCAGAATTAGATCACAAAACTATTGATAATCTGTAAAGAGCCTGGAAAATTAAATATGAAGGTGGGTACCTTCCTTTGGTTATGAAGGAGGGAGGAATGCAAGCTGGGTAGCAAAAGCAACATCTGCCACAATCCTGGGTGACCCTTGTTCCTGTGAAATTAAGAATTTTCCCAGGAAAAAAAGTAAGTGGACTTTTATTTTTCAAAGTGTTGTTGAGAACTTTGCTATTACAGGGCAGCAGGGAAAACATTTGGGTGGCAAAAGTAATCAATCCTGGAAAAGGAGTTGGACAGGTCAATAAATATAACACTGGCAAGCAGACTTTGATGTATGAGAGAATAACAAACTCTCACTTCCGATGGTGCTGTGCTACGTACCTTGATGGAAAACAAATGCATCAATAGACTCCTTAGCTTGGAATTACCATACATAACTGGTGCAGCCACTTTCATTACTGATGACAGTCAGATATGCTGAAGTCAGTCTGTAATCAGCAAAGTGAGGGTCCTCATGGGAGAAGATAGAAGGGTAATTTGAGTGAACCAGCAATCATTAGCTACTATAACTGGCTCTGTCCTTCTGTTAGAGGTGATCACCTTTTTAAACTAATGATGGTGGAATGACAGGTATGTATGAAGACAGCCGTCCCTGGGTACCCACAGGGGATTGGTTCCTGGACCAGTGGCAGATACAAAAATCTATCGGCACTCAAGTCCACACTCCAGGTATCTGCAGTTTTGCATCTGTGGATTCAACCAATTGCAGATCGTGTGGTACTGTAGTATTTATTGAAAACAATCCAAGTATGGGTGGATCCACACAGTTTAAACCCATGTTGTTCAAGGGTCAGTTGTATATTCTTTATGTCCTATGTTAAAAACAATAATAATAAGGGAAGGACAGATGGCACAACTGAGGCACCACGGGAAGTAATATGCAACAGGAATAGTTGGGCAAAGGAACTGATTTTATCTCTAAGACACTTGCGATATTGATAGTTTTCATTTTCTATAAAATATACTGATAGATGTGAAAATTTAAAAGTTCCCTTTTTTCATATTTCTGAATCCCTCTTCCTATATTGTTATTCTTAAATTACTGTCATTTTTACTTTTGTATTATTATAGCACAGTAGTTAAATACCTTAAATGGAAATTGATATAGAACTGCTTTGGCTGTTGTATCATGTTCAAAATATTGCCCTTGGTCAATATTATTTAGTAACCATCCCCTGTATTCAGACTGTATGAAAAAGATGAGGAAAATAAAATGAAATCTAAGGATACTCTCTTCCAATTTGTTGGTTACTTTCCTCAGCCTATAGACTGGCTTAAGCTTTTCTACCTGCATTCGTCTGTTCAGGCTGCCATAACAAACTGCCACAAACTGCATACTTTAAACAACATACATTTACTGTCTCACAGTTCTGGAGGCTAGAAGTCAAGAAATCAGGGTGTCCACACGTTTGGTTCCCTATGAGGGCTGTGAGAGGAAGATCTGTCACAAGTCTCTCTTCTTGGCTTAGAGATGTCATCTTCTCCTTAGGTTTCTTCATTTCATCTACCTTCTATGCATGTCTATGTCTGTGCCCAAATTTTCCCTCTTTATAAGGACAACAGTCATACTGGATTAGGGGCTTACCCTACTCCAGTATGACCTCATCTTAACTAATTATATCTGCAAGGACCCTATTTCCAAATAAGCTCACATTCTGAAGTACAGGAGATTAAGCCTTCAACAAATAAATTTGGGAAGGGGAAGGATACAATTCAACCCATAATACCATCCTAGAAAATCTTCTCATCCTTTGAATTTCTGCGCCAGTTCTCACTTTCCCATTATGCCAAACTTCTTGAAGGTAAATATAATTATTAGATCTATGATATTTACCAAAACATGTTCACATGCAATTATTCCCTCCATCCCTTTTATCCTTGTGGCAATACTCTAAGGTAATACACAGGGAAGGTAGAATGGTGTCACACCTTCAATGAATAGATGAAGTAACAAAGACTTACAGAGTTTCTACGATTAGATTAAAACCACTGGGAAGTGGTTAAGCCAGGACACAAATCCATGCTTTCTGACCCCCAGGTTCCAAGATATCTTCAATATGTTATTCTGCCTCCACTCCCTCACCATTCATGCACATCTTAATTTCAGATCGTACAGTATTTTTGATATTTTTCTGCCTCAGTTTTTGGTTCACATATTATTTCAAAATGTTTAGTCTATAAGACTGTGTCATTAAAAAAATGAAAGTTAACAGAAGTTAAAAAAAAATCTTTGGTAAGATTCACACCGGTTCATGCAGCTTATTTTCAGGCCAGAAAGGATTATGATAAATTGCTTAACCACACAACTTCCTCACTTCTCTAACTCTCCTCAGCCATCTCAGGCAAATAACTTTTTTTTTTAACTTCTTTATTGGAGTATAGTTGCTTTACAATGCTGTGTTAGTTTCTGCTGTATAATAAAGTGAATCAGCTATACGTATACATATATCCCCATATCCCCTCCCTCTTGTGTCTCCCTCCCACCCTCCCTATCCCACCCCTCTAGGTGGTCACAAAGCACCGAGCTGATCTCCCTGTGCTATGCAGCTGCTTCCCACTAGCTAGCTATTTCACATCAGGGAAATAACTTATAACTGTATGGTCTATTAGAGGAAATGTTTTAAAAATTATTTATCTGTGCATTTTTTAAAAATTATTTATTTATTTATCTATTTATTGGCTGTGTTGGGTCTTCGTTTCTGTGCAAGGGCTTCCTCCAGCTGCGGCAAGCGGGGGCCACTCCTCATCGCGGTGCGCCGTCCTCTCTTGTTGCGGAGCACAGGCTCCAGACCCGCAGGCTCAGTAGTTGTGGCTCACGGGCCTAGTCGCTCCGCAGCATGTGGGATCCTCCCAGACCAGGGCTCGAACCCGTGTCCCCTGCATTAGCAGGCAGACTCTCAACCACTGTGCCACCAGGGAAGCCTTTATCTGTGCATTTTTTAAACCCTCATTAATACTAAGCCATTGTGACCTTATTGCTCCTACAAAATAAGTATATTTCTTCTAAATATCCAATAAAGCATATTCTACCTAATACACAACTGTTCAGAGGTTATCTGTATGGGATAAGAGATAATGAAATGATTTAGTTCACTTTATCTGCTACCTCCAGATCTTTATAGGGAATCAGTAATGTCTGTAGAGTTTGAAAAAAAATTAGTTTATTCTCTTTCTTTGTATGCTTGGAGAGAAGGTAGCCTTTGTAAAACCTTCAAACTCATGAGTAAATACTGCAATTGCAAGTAGACAATGACAATATCAGACTAGGCCCCCAAACCTTAAGGAGTAGTGATTGGGAGGATAGGAGGTCAGGGAGGACTTCTTTAAACAGCAGCCCAAATAAAGGTTATCTTTGATTATATTCTCTTGAAAACCAGATATTAATGTACACTTAAGTCAAGGACATGTCTTGGAGGATGACACTATGATGGCAGGAACTGTTTTGATTTTTATTATTGTATTCCCAATATTTTGCAGAGTACCTTGGACATAGTATTTATCCAAAAATATTTATTGAATGAATACATGAATGGAAATGCTAGGAAAAGTCTTCTAAACGTAGGTTAAAAAAAGGCAACTTTTACATAAATCTGCCTGCCATGAAAATACCAAATTTATCCTCTTTTTCCAACTGTTTAGAATTTTGCCTAAACATTTCACCCATTTACCTAGCAATCTATGTAATCATTAATTCTTTGATTCATCTGAAACAAACTTGACTTTCCAGTATAAACCAGTGCTGGGTTATTAAAGATAAGTAAGAATGTACTCATGTAAGTAATGGAGGTAAAGCATGTTAACATATATTTTAGCACAGTATATGTGCTACATCATATATTGGATATGATGTACGATATGCATATATACATATATGTATGTATGTGTGTCCATAATATATAGGATACACACACTTATGTATATTACAGTGACAGTGTAAAATACCAAAAGAGAGACACGAACATAATGCTATAGGAGGTGAATATAATGCTATAGGAGGTGAATACAATAAAAAAAACTGCCTCCAACTGGAAGCATCAGTCAAGGATCCTCATGCTGTTTTCACTCACTTGGCTCTTATTTAATAGTGCTACTGATTCAAATGAATGAGCAAGTCAATGTGAAAAATGCTGTTCAACTGTCGTTGCCTTTCTCCTTGGACAGACTCCAGAGGGAAAAAAACATCAGAAAATTGATCTGCTCCAAAGACATCAGCTGCAAAGCCTTAGGCGTTCCTTGACCAATATAGCATTGAAAAGAATAAATAAGTTTGAGAAAGAGATATTATCTCTGCTACCACATTCCTAAGCTGTGCTAAACTTTCCAGTGCATTATGTGTAAAAATAATGGTTTGGTTGAATTTTAGTTTCTCGTTTTTTGTTTAGCTTGTATACACACACATATACTTGTATATGTATATAGTTATATAATTAATATATAAATATAATTATATATAATAATTATGTTATATATTATACATTATATATCTTAATACCAATAAAATGTTTAGAACAATCAAAATCAACTTAACACTATAAAAGGCCCTATTTGGATATGACATAATGTTAGGCAACACACAGGAAAGTTAAAAGGCATAGTTATTAAAACTCTAACTTCCATCAAATTGGCATTGTTTTGAGCACTATCTCTTTGACCTTCACAAAAACAATGTGGAGATGTTATCCTTGACCTGTGTAACAGGTGAGGAAACAAAGGCTGTGAGTGTTTAGATGACGTCCCCGAGGTCACATAACTGAATGTAGGTCTTCAGTCAATGTACGTCCCACTACATATGACTACGCCATTCTTTAATGAATGGCCCATAGCCTGCTGAAGAACTTTATGGGTCTTCTTGGTGGGATAAAGTGGTATGGAAAAGAAACTCTTTCTTCAAAAATTATAGATGTGTAATCTTTGGATGTGTAGATCCAAAGGTTTTTGTTTTTTTCAGTTTCCCAATTCCCATCCCAGGGGTCTTCTTTTCCCCATCTCCTATGCTAAATTTATCAGCAGTTTCTCTTGGCTCTAATACACATCTTGAACGCAATCACTTTAGTATATGTCTATTGTTAGTACCTTAGTCCTGGTTATCATCAACTCTTGCCTGCCTTTCTGTCTCCCTGTTTTCACTCTGCTGCTCATTTCTATGAAGGGTAAAATATGTGGAATTAAATTTATAGAAAAACATAACTCTGATTTCTGTAAGCAGATTATTTCAACACTTTTCTTTTGAAGAAACCATATATTTGTTTTATAACAAACAGGATATTCTCAAAACACTAATGTCATGCATATAAATATTTAATTAACAGGAACAGAATTAAAGGAGTTGATATATCTTACAAATATCATGAAAGCATTATGTAACATATCCAAAAGAGGCATCAAGTTTTTGAACTAGGTCACCTTGGCTATGCTTAAAATTTTTCAGCTGGGAGGATACAGCCCAGGTGATGAAGTCTAATGGTATGACTTAATTTTCCCATATACAAATTTTACCCTGTAATTTTGATGAACAGACTTGCAAGACACTTCAAGATAGAGTGTGAGGTACTAGGCTAGTATCCTTTCTGTGGTTGTCTTATTCCCATAGCTTCTATTAAATGAAAAGAAAGAAAAAAGGAGGTTTGCCCAGCATGTACCTGACAGCTGCTGTGCAGGCACTGACCAGTTCTTGAGCACCATTGCTTCCCTGTATATTAAACAAGCAGTGTTCTCTTTAGGGATACAGTTAATCAGTTATCTCAATCTGGTGAATTTCAGCAAAAGCAGTCTCTGTGTCAACAGTTAGAAGTTGCGAGGGAATAAGAAATTAGACTATATATTTTCCTCTGTCTTAACTTCCAGGTATTTCTCCACACTCTTTCTTCTTGATGTGGAAAAGTAGAGTTTGTTGATCCCCACGTCATTTCTAGATTGGAGATGAAACATGAAAGTTTGTTGAAACTCCTAAAATAGTCAGAGGTATAAAGAAACCAAGGGAAAAAGAAAGAGGATTTGGTATCAATGAATGAAATAAATTTTTCATTAAATTTGAATCCTACTTCATAGAATTGACCTAGCCATAGTCATTGAGAAACAGGAAGATATTTTATTTTGTAAATTATAATGAAAGTACTAAGCTCTGAAAAATATGTGGAAGAAATTTAGGATAGATGAATACTAGTTTGCCCTTAAAATGTGATTGAGAGATTACAAATCTTGGCAAAAGCCATGAGAAACCAGTGACAAGCAGGTAAATCAACAGTGCTTGTCTTCCAGAGAACAGTTTTTGGGAACACTGGCATTTGAAATGCATTACAACTGCCTGCAATAATTATTATCAAGCATATCCAGAGAACCAGTGCCCCAGATTGTGAAGATTTAAAGCATTTTCCTCCCACTCTAAGTAGAATAAAGTAAGGAAACAGTATCTTTTTATTAATAACAAATGGAGTTTCTCAGCAACTATCAGAAAAATATAGCAAATAATAATATATTTTTTCCATCGCATCAAAGTGTATTTTTTGGTCTATGTAAAGAACAACAAGAAATTTAAAGGGATATACAAATGTCAGAGACTGAATATATATTGTCTCCTATAAATAAATAGCCAGAAGCTGAGGAAAAATTCCAAGCTAATATACCTCTGGATATTTCAAAACATTTCAATACTTCTTAAGTACAAATTTTAGATATAAATCAGCAGGTCTCAGATCAGAAAGGCTTCAGAAGAATCAGATAGTTGACTGGGTGTCTTTTTTCTCTCTATAAGTGAGGTTTTGTTGAGGTAAATAATCAGAAATTTCTCTGTAATATTAAAGTTACAAGTCTATTGATTGACTTAGAGTAATAATCAAAGAATGAACTTCATTTAATTCTCAGGGCCACACCCCAGATACTTCCAAAGAAAATCCAGCCCTATTTTTTTTTTAGTACATTTATTTTTATTTATTTATTTATTTTTGGCTGTGTTGGGTCTTCGTTTCTGTGCGAGGGCTTTCTCCAGTTGTGGCGAGCGGGGGCCACTCTTCATCGCGGTGCGCGGGCCTCTCACTGTCGTGGCCTCTCTTGTTGCGGAGCACAGGCTCCAGACGCGCAGGCTCAGCAGTTGTGGCTCACGGGCCTAGTTGCTCCGCGGCATGTGGGATCTTCCCAGACCAGGGCTCGAACCCGTGTCCCCTGCATTGGCAGGCGGACTCTCAACCACTGCGCCACCAGGGAAGCCCCAGCCCTATTTTGATCCTAGATATGCTCAGAATGAAATCAGTGAAGAAGCTGGGCGATGGAGTGTTTTAATGTACTTCCAATGTCTACAGTCATCATTCTTAATTATTTTCCTTAAGAGATGATGAAAAATAATAAAACCTGACACTTATTTCTAGAGTTCTCTTTGGATATAATATGATAATTACTTCTATATTTCATTTTTAGTTTTTACTAATAGTATTTTTAGTTATAATTTAGTCAATAAAGTATACAAATTTTAAGTGTGAAGCCTGAAGAATTTTGAGAAATGTAGACATGGAACCACTATCCAAAACAAGAGAAAGAATATTTCTATCACCCAGAAACACCCTTGTTACCTTGTCCAATAGATACTAATTTCTATCATCATAAATTAATTTTTCCCATCACTGAACATCTTATAAATGAAATCATGTAATATGTACTCTTCTATATTTGTCTTACTTCTTTCACCCAACATAATGTCTTTGAAATCCGTCTGTGTATTAGTGTGTATCAGTTTTTGTATTGCTAAGTAGTGTTCCTTTGTAATGAATATCCAGTTTATGTATTCTTTATCTTATTGAAGGACATTTGGGTTGTTTCCAGTTATAGACTATTATGAATCAAACTGCCATAAATATTCTTTTACATGTCTTTCTGTAGACATACAGGTTTATTTATCCAATTCCTAGGAGTGGATGTGCTGTGTCATAGAGCATATTTACTGGTAAACTTGTAAGAAATTGCCAGTTTATCAAAAAGACTGTAGCATTGTATGATACTACCAGCAATTTATGAAAAATTTCATTGTTCCACATTCTTTCCAACACATAGTAGTCTCATCAAAAATTTTAATATTACACATTCTAAAAATGTGTAACATTATCTCATTGTGGCTTCAATTTGTTTTTCCCTGATGAGTAATAAAGGTGACCAAATTTTCATATGCTTATTCGCCATTTGGGAATCTCCTTTTCTGATGTACCTATGTGAATATTTTTTCTTCTATTTTTTCCTAGTTAGGGTGCTTGTTTACTCATAATTAATTTGTAGAAGTTTGCTATATATCTTGTGTATCAGTTCTTTGTTTCATATCTCATATCTCATATGATGTCCAATCTGTGGCTTGCATTTTCACTTCCCTAAATGATGTCTTTAGATGACAGAAGTTTTAAATTCTGATAAATTACAATTTATCATTTTTTTCTTTTATGGTTAGTATCTTTTCTGTTCTGTGTTAAGAATCTTAGCTTGCCGGAAGGTGAGAAAAACACTCACCTATGTTTTATTTCTAGAAGATATAAACATTTTTACATTCAGATGTAGCTAAAGGATCCATTTCAAATTCATTTTTACAATATATATTGTATGAAGTAGGGGTCAAGGTTTATTTTCTATTCATATGCATATAAATGTATGTATATATGTGTGTATATGTACATGTGTATATATACACGACACACATTCCCACACACATACACACAGATCCACATGTTCCAGAGCCACCTGAAATGCTTGAAAATGCTTTACTTCACCTGTTGAATCATTTTGCCATCTATGTGGTCTACTTCTGGACTCTATTCTGTTCATTGATCTATATAAGTGTCACTGTGCCAACCACACTATCTTAATTGCTGTGGCTTTATAGACTGTCTTGAAATCATGTAATATAAAACCTTCAATTATGTTTTTTTTTTCTCTTTTTCAATATCATTTTGGCTAAGGCCTTTGCACTTCAAAATAAATTTTAGAGTTCGCTTGATAATATTTACAAAAGAAAATCCTTTTGGGACTTTGAGTGGGATTGCATTAAATCTACAATCAACTTGGGGAAAATTAACATCTTAACAATATTGAATCTTCGAATCCATGAACACAAAATACATCTTGATTTATTTAGATATTATGTAATTTCTGTCAGCACTTTTTTTTGCAGTTTTAAGTGTAGAGGTTTCACATTTCTTAAAATTAAACTTGTGTTCATGTATTTGATGGAATATTTGATGCCACTGTAAATGACTTTTTTTTTAAGTTTCCAAATGTTTATTGCAAGTATATAGAAATACAGTTTATTTCTGTTGTATAGACACTTACCTTGATTAATGTATTTATTATTATATTTGTTTATAGATACATGTAGATTTTCTATGTACAAAATCATGTCATCAGGTATAAAGACAGTTATTTCTTAATGTAATTGCAGATACTGCTAAGTTTATGTTTACAACCTAGTTGTTTTCTACTTTTTTGGTAGTATTATATTTGTTTGCCATGGGGATTGCAAGTGCATCCTTAGCCCATCACAGCACATCTGCACTTAATATTCTACCATATAATATGTAAGAACCTTATAAGAGTAAAACTGTATTTATCCACCTTTCTGCCATTTATCTTATTGTTGTCTTTATTTTATTTCTACACCTTATAAACTCTACCACACAGTTGTAATTATTTGTGTTTTAAGCAATCATTAGTCTTTTTTAAAAAGCATATATATTTACTATTTCCAGTAATTTCATTTATCTCTGAAGATCCAGGCTTCCATCTGGAATCATTGCTCTTCAGCTGAAAGAACTAATATTTCTTGTAGTGCTAGCTCCTAATCATAAAATTTTCAGATTTTCCTAAAATTGTCTTTATTTAACCTTCATTTTTTGGAAGAAATTTTCACTGGGTATATAATTCTGTTTTGTTTTTTCAGCATTGTAAGGATGTTATTCAATTGTCTTCTGGGTTTTGTTGCTTATGATGAAAAAACCAGCAGTTATTCTTGTTATTCCTTTGAATATGACTTTTTTCCTCTGGTACATTTAAGATTTTCTATTTAATTTTAGTTTTAAGCTTTTTATCCAATATATGTTTTTGGTAATCTTCGTATTTATCCTGCTGAGTTTCACCAAACTTCATAATCTTTTATTAATTTGGGACAAAATTTTGGCCATTGTCTCCCCAAATATTTTTGCTGTCACTTTTGATCATAACTCTCCTTTTCTTTTGAGTCTTAGATTATCTGCTAGGCCATCTGTTACTTCCCCACAATTCTCAAGTGCTTTGTTCTATATTTTACCCTTTTTCTCTGAGCTCTAGCACGTGTAGAGTATAACTTTAGAATAGTTTTTCTGAAGAGGAGATAGTTTCGCCCCCAGGAGGGCATTTAGCAATGTTTAGAGACATTATTGATTGTCATAATTGGGCAGGGTTGGTTGTACTGCCTTAACAACTTATAATGTGCAGGACAGCCCTTCAGAACAAAGAATTATCTGATTCAAAGTGTCAATAGTGTCAAGATTGAGAAACCCTGGAATAGAATGATAGACCATTTTTATGCATCAGTAGATTAAAAATTGTAGAATGTTGATACACCCTAAATTGAAAGATTTAGTCTAATCTGGATCAAAATCCCAGCTTGATTTGTCATTGAATTAACAAGTTAATGCTAAAATTTATAGGAAATGTCATATCTGGACCACAAATTTCTTTACAGACCTTTTTTTCCTAAAAATTCTAATTTGGAGGAGAAGTGAATGAGTATTGTGTGTTTTGTGAAATGCTCTTTTTGAAGACATTCCATTTGAAGTTCTAAACTGCTTGATTGCATATCTGACATCCCTCATTTCAAGGGAAAAAACTTTCATAAATATTTTTCAAAAAAAGTTAAATAGGAGATAACATTTTAGGGTTCAATAAATTTTGACTAAGTATAGAATTTTCCATAAGTCTGAAGGATTTGCTTTATTTTATTCTAGACTTTAATACTAAATATGAGTGGATGACACCAATCTGATTCCTGTTTCTTCTTGAGTAACTTGTTTTTTCAATTATTCGTTTTTGTGGAAAATTATAGAGGCTTCCATTTTCTTAGATGATCTGAAAGTTCTTGAGGGGTGCTATGTATTTTTATATTTATCCTACATGAAATCCTCTGACTTCTTTCAATCTGAATATTTTTATATTTCTTCAGTTGTAGAAACTTTTATTATTTATTTAATTCTTTCCTTTATTTTCCACTGTGTCCCCTTTCTGGAATTCCTGTCATGAAAATTGGACCTCTTAAATTCATCCTCTACATTCCTTAATTTTTGTCTTATATTTTGCTTCTACTATCTTGTTGCACTATATCCTGGGAAGTTTTTCAACAGCTTTTCTTAAAAATCTTCTGTTTTTTAATTTTGTCTATTTTTAATTTCATCATCCTTATTTTTTCCAAGACTTCTTTCTTGTTCTCTGATTCTATTATTTTATAGCTTCTCAATATTAATAGATTAAATAATATCTCACAACTGAGGATTCTCATTGGAATAGTTTAATGTTCTTTCATATTACCCAGATTATCTATTTCCATCAGAATCAAGTCTTATGTTTACCCTGCTTAGAGCCTTTTCTATTACTATTTGCTTTCCTCAAATGTATGGTATTCCTTAGTTCTCCATTTTCATAAATTTATTCATTCAATAAATGATTGATTAGTTACCATGTGCCAATTATTTTTATAGGTAGGTAAAAAGTAAACAAGCACAGTAATTTAATTCTATAGTATGTAAAAAGATGATCAGAGCCATCACAGAAAAAGGAAAAGAAAAATTAGAAGGGAATGAGAGAGATCACATTGGTGGTGGGAGGAGACAATTTTAAATAAGATGATAATGATAGACATGTTGAGAAATAACTTTGAAGAGAAAGGATTCAGAAGAGGAAAGCCATTGGATATCTAAAGGCAATCACTGCAGACTAAAACAACAGCCAATGGAAAGGCCCAAAGAAGAGAGCATTTCAGGTATGTTCAAGGAACAGCAAGAATGAGCCAGTGGTCAATTCAGTTGGCTCAGAGTAAGCAACATGGAGAGTCATAGGTGATGAAGTCTTGAAGCTAATAGAGGATGGTTTTGTATCATTTAGAAACAGGTAGAACATTATAATGATTATTTTCTTTTATTTTGAGTGAAATGGGGAGTCATTGAAAAGTTCTGGGAAATGACATGATATGTGTTACATATTTTAACAGATCACTATGACAAGACAAATTAGATATGGGATATGAGAGGAAGAGTGGAGTAATAAGAGTCCAAATTTGTTTGTTTGGAATTTTCGGTTTTTGTTGGTTGATTGATTGAATGGTCTCCAGCAACTGGTAGAATGATGTAGAAGAGTGGGATGGAAGAGATCTAAGGGATAAGTCAAAGGTTCAGTTGTGGACATGTTGATTTTGAGATGCCTATCACACACACTATTTAAGCAGTTGGTTATGTGACTCTGGTGTTCAGGAGAGTTCTGTGTTGGAGATGTAAATTTGGAGACATCCAAATTTGTAAATTTGTAAATGTGGAGAAAGCATGAAATCACTTGATTTGTCTACATTAAATTATATACTGCTTCCATTCCCCCTAACAGAATTAAGTTATTGTTTTGCAATTTAATGGCTTAAAACTTTACTAACTGGAACAATTTGTATCGTGTGTGAATTTAAAGAAACACATGAATATACTTACAGTTAGATGCTTAAAAACATTTTAGATAAAGTTTTTGCATTCTGGTGCCTAGAATTGAAACCAGGGATCTACTTTAACATTTATAAAGACAAAAAGAACAAACTGGCAATGAGAGTCATGTAGTATTGTATCTAATTGGTGATCCCTGTGCCTATGATATATTAACTAAATAAGCTTCAACTACAAAAGTGGCACAGCACAAGATCCAAAACTTAGGAGTTATAATAAGTACTTTAAGCTTTGCGTGTTTCTTACCTAACTCTTGAGTGATTAATTATGCTCATGACTTGATGAGTGTTTTAGCTAAATTCATTTTTTAAACTGTCACAGGGAATTTTTTCACTATATATTTTAATATCAATAGCTAATTAGTGAGCACCATCTGTATGAAAAACAACTCAAAATTAATTTTTGAGAATTTCCTTCCGGTCATTTTCAAGTGTTTGTTGATGTGCTTGCTTAGTCTTCCTGTTGGATTTACTTTGTTTTGTTTTGTTTGGCTTGCTTTGAGTAAATTATAAACATTTTGCTATTGTCAGCTAAGAAGTAGAGAGAAGATAATAATGGGGAAAATCAATGAATTAATAACATTAAAAACAGTAACAAAATATTAGATGGTATGCAGATAAGTCAGAAAGAAATTAAGGTTATTCTATGTAGATGATGATAATGATTATTATGATAGTATCAACTCATCTTGAACAGTTCAATGTTTCTCAAACTGTGTACCGTGGACAATCTTCAACTAAATCAAGTAAAGGACTTGTTAAAATGCAACTTCTCTAATGCTAATGTACCTATTAATAAGAATCTGTACAGTCAAGGGGAGGGTCTGTGCATCCTGGAAATCTACATTTTATTTATTTTTACATTTTGGAAAACACTGTTGGAGTATTATATAGTGTAAAAATATTTCTCTATTAATGTATTTGATTATCACAATACCTGTATGCAACAGTCTGAGCAGTTGCTATTATCTCCCAGGTTACAGATTTAAAAAAACAGGCTCAAAGAGGTTAAGTAAGTTTGTGACAAAGTAAAAACTTTAACATCTTCTAGTCTCTGCTCATGAACCAATTGAAAGAACAAAAATATGATGGTTCTTTGCTTAGATTTGATTTCTATCTCCCTCATTTATGAAGTGTGTGCCCTCAGAATGGATATTTAAACTATCCATTCCTCCATTTTATTAGTTAATTTCTTAGTCTGAGTTCTGAAAAAGCCAACTCTGAGATGAGGATTCCTGTGCAAATGATCTATTAAGGAAATGTTACCAACAATAAACAGTAAGTGCTGATGGAAGGAAAAGTAGGAAGTGGAAAAAGCCAAACAGGTTGTGATTGCAGAAGAGGCCTAGCATCAGCCTGATCCCCACAGGGAGCTCTGGAGTATAAATTACACCCCAGTTTGTCCTGACTCAAGTAAGCAAGCTGGGCTGGACTCCTGCCCTATATTCACTCTGAGCATCCCAGGCAATACATAAAATCCCAGCATCTCCGACAATCTGTGCGCACAGGCAAAGTGGCTCCAGTAGCCCTTGGACAGCCTCCAAAAAGAGTCACAGATGCAGGCTATTAGATGCAAGAGAACACAGAAGCTGAGGAAATATAGATTATTTTAAAACAAACATGCTTTTAGGAAGAAAACATTGCAGATTCTAGTACCAGTAAATACAGCTTACTAGTAATTAGTCCTAAAATGAGTCACTTTACCTCATTCAACTCTTTTTATTTATATTTTTGTCTTTCATGTAAAAAGTTAATAGTAACCTCTGCCCTGCATTCTTGTAATATTGTTCATTGGATCAAAGAGAATAATAAATATTGTACAACACTTTGTAAAAATATAAAGTGCTGTTCCCGTGAAAGATATCCTTTTATTTAAAAAGGTATTTTTTTTGTTTATTATTGAAGAGACATTTTAGAAAACCTCTTTCCTGAGGTTCATATGCTGAGAGAACTTTGTTCTTTCTGGAAGCAAACTAAATAAGAATCCAACATAGCTGTTCTCTGATACTAATGGTGTATACAATCCTAAGTTTATCATTGTTCATCATGTTTACTTAAGACTAAAATGTTTAAACAACATGAAGATCACTAAAAGCACATTCATCACTAATACCGAGAGTCAGTGTTTAGTGATTTATCAGTTAAAATTGAATCAAAAGAATTCTGAGGGAATTCTGCTTACATCACAGTATTGTTCTACCTTTCAACTATAAGTTTGGAAATTCCTTAGATGTTTTGAACTGTGGATTTCATAAATAGATAGGCTGGTTATGTTAAACTTTTCTTGATCAAATTTAATACTTATAATAGCTCAAAAATAGGCCATACTCATATATGTCATTGGATAAAGGAATATCTTCTAATGCAAATATCTCCTCGCAAGTTCTGGTAGAAAGTTATGGCAACAAGAATTGAACACTATAGAATATTCACAGATCCATCTAGAAATGTTATCCTCTACTTAAAATGGGGAGATTTGTGTCCATGAATGTGTTGCAAATTTATGAGCACAGAATTCTTCAATAAGTGATGCCACTTGAAGCAAGGGTGCATTTTACAATGCAACAAAATAGAGTCCACAAGTTGTGAAGGCTGTGTTCATTACATAAAATTGAGTGGTCTTAATTTTCCCCATAACTATGGGGATTTGAAGGAGGATCACATTCTCAAGTGTTTGGGCAAAATATCTCTAAGTAGTGCCATATTTTCAACTTAATTTGAAAGGATCGAAACCAAAATTTAGAAGTCAACTCTGATTATCATTCAGTATTATTAGTAAAAATATTTTTATATACATTATCTCATGATCTTTTACCACATTTATTGGGACTACATGACCATTTGTCTCAAGATCACAATTTTTAGGTTTATAAATGAAGTTGTGTTGACTCCATTGGTATTGGAAACTCTGCTGTGAACATGCAGTGTGACAAAGGCCAATTTGGAACAAACATTCTCATGGGCATCTTTGTCAGTGGCCTTCATACTATTAGGAAGTCCTGACTGCAGGAAATTGTTGACTTAAGAAACAGCCTAATTTGTTCCATCAGATTCTGGGTTTTATCTTTATTCATCTAAAACTAGAAATGAAAATTTAGCCTTAATGGGTACAGAGGAACCTGAAAAATCTTAGCTATCTAGTGGTTCAAAAAATTGTTTTTGTATCTTTTTTTCTTTCTTTCTATAGAAGAAGGGTAATATGACCTGATTTATGTTTCATAAGACTCCGTGGCTGCTGCATAGAAAGTAAAAATTACTCAACCTCGGACTGTCTGTTTATAGTCCTAAAACTGTTTTTGTTCCCAAACTTTACCTTTCAAAATCTGCCAAGGTTACACTCAAATGCTACCTCCTTAATTAAGTCTTCTCAAGTTTTTTTGGCAGTTACTCATTTTCTCATGTGTTTTATATCTGCCTATTATGTACTATTCTTAGTATGTTTATTGCTATTAACCTTCTTTGAGGAGAAATTTCCATACAATGTACATTTTTGTATTCCTGTCCTTTGCCCCTTCCACAAAAATGATGTTCAATAAATGCTTGTTGACTAGAATAGAATTGAAAATATAACTGGACTGCCAATACTTTCTCAGAACTTCATGAGTTCTTACATTTAAGTGAGATTCTAAAATCATTTCATATGCTGGAACTAAAAACCACCCTTATTCGGGACATCAGGTCTACATATATGTTTGCTGTCCTTATAGGGGGACCTGCTGACTCTGCCCAATTACAAAAAAGCTACTAAAGAAACCAAAGAGCCCTTATATTTTAAGTAAAGCCTCTCTCTTCAGAAATTCTGTTTTGTTCTTGAGATTTTTTTTTTTCAGTGATGTCTGGAGATAATCTTTTTAGGTATTCCAGGAGTAGGAAGATGTTTAGTGTTTTTTTTGTTTTGGTTTTCTTTTTTTGCTATGAGATCAACACTTTCCATATGTCATAGAAAGATTTCAGGACACCCATCTTCTTTCACACTAAGAAAATTTAGATTTGTCCAGTGTACCCTACCTTCTCTCATACTGGCATATGTAGGTGTGACTCTCTCTTCCTGGAATACCACCAACCACACAACCCTCCCTTTTTGTAGATGACCCCATTTGTTTTTCATGACTTAGCTCATGTGCCACCTTATCACCCCAGAAGCTTCCCTTCCTCACCCATCCCAATGTAGATTAGGTACAGTTCTTATTGCACCTAACACATACGCCTAATCCAATGTCATCATATTGTAATTATCAAGGTACTTGATAATCTTATTTCTAGACTATAAGCTCCCTGAGAGGAAAAATCATTTTATATAGATAGATAGATAGATAGATAGATAGATAGATAGATAGATATAGATATAGATATTGATATATTGATATATTGATATATATTGATAGCACCTAGCAAAATGCCTGAGAATTCATAGGCACTTAATAATCTTACAAATGAATATTGTTTAAGTAAGCATACTTTTGTGTGAAAGAGAGAAAGGTGGTCACAATAATCCCTGTCTGTTTTTCCTGGAATTGAAACATCTACTCCAAGGCAATGTCTCTTAATTTGTATTGATCACAACAATGCCTTCTTTTTCTAAGGAAAACTCTATGACATTAACTACATCAGCTGGATATTTTACTCAAGGCTCCTGACTATGCATATAAACACTCTTTATATATTCACATAGGAAGAAGCAACATGTGATTCAAATGTCCAATGCCACCTGCCCTGGCAGATGGTAGATTTTGTTGTGCCAGCTACACTAAAATTTTGTCAGGTTTACTAAATCATACAATTAATTTTGGACCCAAATCATGCTCTTATAATGTGATGTTAATAGGGTGGTAGTAGACAAATTGTCTGAGAATTTCATATTACTCACTAGTGTGTTATCTGATAAAAAATATTACCTTTCATAAGCAAATATAGTTGTTATTTCAAATGACAGATCACTGTTATCTTATTTACCCTACATGGTGAAAATATACAGATTGTTCACATAAATACAGGTTCTAAAATAAATTTTCTGACCCACTTGATCCTGTCATATAAATGATTAAGATAATCAAAGCCACTCAATTACCACGGACATGTATCACTACCTCTCTCTATGGCAAGTGGTCAAGGAGCACTGATCAAGGATCCATATTAATTTTCTGGACTACTGCTGAGAATTTTGCTTCATAACAGATTCCTTTACAAAACGACGTCAACTGCTTCTAGTTGTTTTTCAAAACTTGTGCTCTTAAATATCAGAGCTGTATTAGTTATCTCTGACATGAGATCTCTAGACACCATTATTCTAATGTGGAGTCTGAATATAAGGAAAGGTTGAACTGAAGCCCTCTGTGTATTGCCATTATTGCACTGTCAAGGATATTTTCGGGATGGAAGAATAGCACCAATTAAGAAGAGGGCTTCATTATTGAAGATGATTGACTTATAAGATTTTAATGGTAAGGACAAGTAAAAGTTAGAATAGAACTCCTTCAAAATGAGTCTGAAAAAGTAACACTTTGTTTCAGATACCAATGGTGCACTTTTAAGATATGATAGGATAATGTTGCTGAAAACTGGAATGACCAAATTGGAATGTCTCTAGGCAAAAGGAAATTGCTAAACATAGTATAACAAGCTGCCCGTCAATCCAACCACTCAAGTGACTCCTGATAGCTGGCCATATTCTGTTTTCCAATTCCAGTTACTTCCCTGGATTGTAGCCTTTGCAGTTCCTTGACATATCCCTGGTATGCCTTTTGTGACACATTCTGCTACTGATTTCTCTTATTACTCATCTTAAGCATGTTTCTTTGTCCATTTTTGCCTAACTCCAATGTGGTGGTAGGAGTACCTCTTTAAGAATGTGATCTATTCACTTGAAGTTTCCATTAGTGCTTAGAGAATTTTCCAATGTGTGCAAATATTAGTCAGCAGTGAAGCTATTTTAAGTCAATTATCCTATTATTGACAGATCACTAAACCAAGAATGATCTTTGTGTGAATAGCAGGATCATGAAAAAGGTAGCTACATGAAGGTATCTTAAGCAATGTGATATATCATCTTCAAAGTAAAAAGTAAAAATAATTTTCCAAATAATATCATCAGTTTGGCTTAAGAAACAAAAGCATGGATTCATGAAGGATTTTCAGAGGATATGTAATAAGACAATAAGTAAGAGAGCTTATTTTAATTAATTCCAGCACTTTTCAGAATAATTTTGGATGATTTGAAACCTTAAATCCAATGAGTATAGCTCCTACCTGAACAAAAATCTTTTTTTTTCTGGTGATTAACTGCATATGGAAAGATAGATGATCTGAGCTCTAAAGATTTACTCTTTGATAAATAGTATAGTATTTTGGTTCCATTATGTTAATTCAGTATTCAGAAACACAAAATAAATAGTAGTGTTTCCATGAAGCTCATCAGTTTTATTCAGAAGGCCAATGAAAACAAACCCAGGAGGCCTAGACAGTGGCATTATATCTGGGGCCCAAGAAAATGGAGTTTCAAGCACTCAAGCAAAAACTAAAATATTAAAAAATAAGAAACAGTTATTCTTTTTATGAATAAAAGCCTCAATTGAAGAAATACTGGATTATCACTAAACAATCACCAGGCTGTTCTCCTGGGCAGGGACCTTCCATTATATAGTGAACAAATTTGAAGAAATCCAGCCCTTCTCCAGCAAATCTCTCTTTGGTCTCCTGAAGGACCATATTTATGTTTAAAAAAAAAAAAAGTACCTGAATAAAATGGCTAAAAGACAGAAGTCTGAAAAAATTAGAGATTGTAGTTATCTAAATCAAGTCCACAGCAATATTAAATACAGTCACACAGGAAGATGTGTCCACCCTAAGGTTTGAATGTAACTTGAAGGCACTGTTGTTCATATTTCTGAGGTGCTTATAAATACATTATGATGACGAAGAGGGGATTATACAGGAGATTATTGAAATATATCTTATATCTTATTATAAATATTAAAAAATAATATTCAAGAAAGTATTCAAAAAGTTGCTGCTGCCAGAGCCAGTAGTTCCAGAAAACTATGCAGTGAGAGCAATAGAATAGCAAATCGTATCAGTGAAGAATACAAATTATACCATAGACCATGTGACCAGAAAGTAAAGAACTCAAATCCAGTGACTGAAATTGAGGTATAAAGCAACTTATTAAGGGTGGCTTTATTGTCATGTCTTAAAGGAGGCTTTAGTCATTATTTAAGGTGATACCTAGAGTTAGGCAGACATTTAATAATTATAGCTAACAGTTATTGATCCCTTACAATATGAGAGGCATTTATATGTTTTATATTAATCTCATCCTCACAACAACCTTGTGACAAGGTACTGTGATTCTCCCCATTTTACAGATGAGAAAACATGCTTAGAGAGGTTGAATAAACTGCTCAAGGTCACAGAGATAGTAGTAAGTAGTAGAGCCAAACTTCTAAGGCAAGCGGTGTGATACATTGCTTGTGCTCTTAAACACTGTGTGTTTCTATGATCCAGGAAGTGACCATGAATCAAGGGAGAAGAAATTTGAAAGAGGAGAACTCATTTTGCTATGATTGGTCCACTAAACACAATGAGACACAGATAAATTTAAGAGGAAACTTGAAGGAATTGTGAGATTTTCTCTAAACTCCTTTAATACTTAATGCATGTATCAGTGGCTTTCAGATTTTTTAAATGCATCTTATGTGGAACCTCAGTGTATAAAACAAATATTAATAAATACAAACATAAACATACTACCCCCAAATCTGTCCCCAGATCCCCTTGCATCTTCAGAGATACCTCAGAAAAGCCCTAGGATTCTGCATAACATGAATTGGAACTCTCCGGTAATCAGACCCTCAGACTTGGGAGAGATCTTCAAGGCAATCCCACCATGATTTGTTCATTAACTTTTCCTCATACATCCTAGGTGCTTAATATTTATTAAGTGAAACAATGTGAAGGACTGTATTTAGGAACAACCCAAATACCAGCAACTACCTAACTGCAAAGTTGGGAGAAGTAGCCCTCAATTTCCACATGGATACAATGGGATGATAATCATACCTATCTCGCAGGGTAAATGTAAGAATTAGAAATAGTGCACATAAAGTGCCCAGCACAAAGGAGATATCAATAAAAGGTAACTGTTATTTTCATTTTCATTACTATTGGCATTTATTTCATAAAAATACAATGTACTCAACCTAAAATGCACAGTACATTTTGCTCAGTTTTCTTTGATGAATGACCAAGTGTTATTTTTTTCTGTGTTCTATAGCTTTTAAGATGAATGTGAGAATTCAATTGAATTTCTGTAGGCGGGCATAGACGAAAAGAGAGAGCCAAATGTATTAAAGTAGAATCAGTTTGACATGGGTTATCTCCCTTTGAGTTAGGAATACATTTTTATCATTGTGCTCAGGGATATAATCAGTTAGGGAACACCCTGATAACTCTGGTAGAAAAAAAAAAAAAAAAAAACAGGGCTACATAGGAGAAGAAATGAAATGCCACACCATGTATGAAAGGCTGTAAGCTGTCTGGAGTAGTAACTAGAGGATCTCATATATAGCAGAGGTTGCTGCCTGCACCTGTCCACCACTGGGATCACACCATGCCAGGGCATGGCTAGCAAACTGGTAGGATGGGCCACAGCCGTGATCTTTGCAGGAAGAATTGGGGAGTCTCCTAGGGGAGGAGTCATCCTCAGAAAAGAGGCAGTCATGCATACAAGCTTGGCCCAGTAAGAATTAATGATCATGGGGAAAGGAAATCATGAGTACAGTATGGTATTTTTTCCAAAGATTTGTCTTTTTTATTGAAATATAGTTGATTTACAGTTTTGTGTTGGTTTCAGGCATACAGCAAAGTGATTCAGTTATTTTTTTAAGATTATAGTCCACTATAGGTTATTGCAAGATATTGGATATAATTCCCTGTGCTATACAGTAAATCCTTGTTGCTTATCTATGTTATGTATAGTAGTTAATATCTGTTAATCCCATACCCCTAATTTGTCCCTCCCTCCTTCTCCCCTGTGTAACTGTAAGTTTGTTTTCTATATCTGAGTCCATTTTAATTTTTTATACAGACTTGTTTGTATTATTTTTAGATTCCACCTATAAGTGATATCATATAGTTTTTGTCTTTGTCTGACTTACTTCAGTAAGTGTAATATTCTCTAGGTCCATCCATGTTGCTGCAAACAGCAATATTTCATTCCTTTTTATTCCTGAGTAATATTCTATTGTCTGAATATACCACATCTTAAGCAAATCGTCTGTTGTTTGGCACTTGATTTGCTTCCATGTCTTCGCTATTGTATATAGTGCTGCTCTGAACATTGGAGTGCATGTATCTTTTCGAATTAAGAGTTTCCATTTTTTTGGGCTTCCCTGGTGGTACAGTGGTTGAGAATCCGCCTGCCAATGCAGGGGACATGGGTTCGAGCCCTGGTCCAGGAAGATCCCACATGCTGCGGAGCAACTAAGCCCGTGGGTCACAACTACTGAGCATGCCCACCACAACTACTGAAGCCCGCGTGCCTAGAGCCTGTGCTCTGCAACAAGAGAAGCCACCGCAGTGAGAAGCCCGCACACTGCAACTAGAGAAAGCCCACGAGCAACAACGAAGACCCAATGCAGCCAAAAATAAATTAAAAAAAAAAAAGTTTCCATTTTTTCTGGATATATGCCCAGGAGTGGGATTTATGGATTATGTGGCAGCTCTATTTTTAGTTTTTTAAGGAAGCTCCATACTGTTTTCTATAGTGACTGCACCAATTTACAGTCCCACCAACAGTGTAGGAGAGTTCCCTTTTCTCACACCCTCCCCTCTCCAGCATTTATTATTTGTAGACTTTTTGGTGATGGCCATTCTGACTGGTCTGAAGTGATACCTCATTGTGGCTTTGACTTCCATTTCTCTAAAAATTAGTGATACTGGGCATCTGTTCATGTACCCATTGGCCATCTGTATGTCTTCTTTGGAGAAATGTCTATTTAGGTTTTCTGCCCATTTTTTGGTTGGGTTGTGTTTTCAATATTGTATAAGCTGTTTGTATATTTTGGATATTAACCCCTTGTCAGTCACATTGTTTGCAAATATCTTCCCCCATTTTGTAGGTTGTCTTTTCTTTGTTGATGGTTTCCTTTGCTGTGGGAAAGCTTTTAAGTATGACTAAGTCTCATTTGTTTATTTTTGCTTTTATTTATATCATCTTGGGAGTCTGATCTAAAGAAATATTGTTACTATTTATGTCAGAGAATGTTTTGTCTATGTTCTCTTCTAGGATTTTTATGGTGTCATGTCTTATATTTAGGTCTTTAAACCATTTTGAGTTTATTTTTGTATATGGTGTGAGGCAGTGTTCTAGATTCATCGGTTTACATGTAGGTGTACAGCTTTCCCAACACCACCTGTTGAAGAGACTGTCTTTCCTCCATTGAATATTCTTGCCTCCTATGTCATAGACTAATTGACCATAGGGTGTAGGATTTATTTCTGGGCACTCTATTCTGTTCCATTGATCTATATATCTGTTTTTGTGCAAATACCACACTGTTTTGATTACTGTAACTTTGTAATATAGTCTGAAATCTGGAAGTGTTATGCCTCTAGCTTTGTTCTTTTTCCTCAGGATTGCTTTAACAATTCTGGGCCTTTTGTGGTTCCATATAAATTTTAGGATTATTTGTTCTAGTTCTGTGAAAGATGTCATGGGTATTTTGATAGGGATTGCATTAAATCTGTAGATTGCTTTGGGCAGTATGGCCATTTTAACAATATTAATACTTCCAATCCAAGAGCATGGGATATCTTTCCAGTTCTTTGAATCCAAAGACTTGTCTTTTGACATAATTCCAAATGAACTCTTATCTTATTATCTCCTTCTAATAGAGAGGGAAAAGAACCATATGAAAGTGCTGACAAAATCTTTTCCACTGAAATCTCTATAAACTCTTGGTATCACAAGAATAATATTTTACCTTTTGAGTAATTTTAATTAATATATAAATATTCAACTTTAAACAGAGAGAGCCCTTCTCTTCATTTCTGCATGAATACCATATGGCTTTATTTCACTAAAGCATTCACATACAGTTTTGGCATCTCTAGAACTGCCCAAAAACAGTTGCAAGAAGTGTTGGTGGTGCCCAGTGGAAGGTGACTGGAATGGATGAAGTTAAGAAATCAAATGCTTTGTAGTAGCTAACAGAATTTGGTTGTGAAGATGAAGGATATTCCCTAGAGACTCTAGGAGACAATATAGAAAAAGGATATTTTAGGGGGGCAAAAAGTACTTTAACAGTAAGTGCCAGCAAAACATGAGTTATGTGAATGGTTAGACACTCCAGATACAGAAATAAACCTCATGGATAGAGTTTCTGCTCCTAGGTTCTTCTGTTCTGGGGTCCAAAGTGTTCTATATACTTCTTAGAACTGAGCTGGAGCAGTACCAGCTCCAGTATATTTTGGGAGCTGTACCAATTTGTGGTTCCACAGTGAGGAAACCTGTGCTCTCTTAAGGATGAATGCAACACTCCCTCTCTTTTAGGTAGAATTTGAGTAGAGCCTTCTAGAAGGATCAGAGTGTACTGCCTTCTACTTGATATAAGGAAAATATGAAGAGCTGATACCTTATTTTGATTCACAATATTGCCCCTTCATTTTCCAAAAGGATAAACATGGTGATGAAAATGTGCCTCTCAGCTTTCCCAGTGCAAGGAGTGTAATTAACTGGCACCTGCTGATTCTCTCTGAAATCCATCAATAATTTGGTACCAAAGCCATGCTTCTGACAGGCTGTCCCCAGATGGTAACTGAGCCTGGAAGGGGTACTGAGGCAGGCCCATCCCTGAGAAATTCAGGACTATACTAACGGGTAACCTGGTTTGAAGACTGCTCATCAACTTTGCCAAAATTATCTTAAAACTCTGTTCTAGTCTTAAGGCCTTTTCTGTCCTATATTCCTTCCTCCCCTCCTCTTCCACAAGAGTGAATGTACCTCATGGTCTGATGGCTTTTTCCTCCAGTTTTATAGTGATATAATTTACATGTGTCACTGTAAAAGTTTAAGGTGCACAGCATAATGGTTTGACTTACATATATTGTGAAATGATTACTGTAATAAGTTTTGTTAGTGTCCATTATCTCATATAGTTACAATAAAAGAGAAAGAAAAAATTTCCTTGTGATGAGAACTCTTAGGATTTACTCTTTTAACTATTTTCAGATATATCATACAGCAGTGTTAACTACAGTCATCATGCTGTACATTACATCCCTAGTACTTATTTGTCTTGTAATTGGAAGTTTGTACCTTTTGACCACCTTTCTCCATGTCAACCTTTCCCCCAAACCCACCTATGGTTAAAACAAATCTGATACCTTTTTCCAAGTTTTTTTTTTTTTTTTTAAGATTCCCCATATAAGTGAGATAATACAGTATTTGTCTGTCACTGTCTCACTTATTTCACTTAGCATAACGCCCTCAAGGTCCAACCATGTGTTTGCAAATGGCAAGATTTCCTTGTTTTTCTATGGCTCAATAATATTCCATTGTATATAAAACCACAACTTCTTTATCCATGGCTGAATAATATTCCATTGTGTATTAAACCACAACTTCTTTATCCATTTATCCATCAGTGGGTGCTTAAGTTGTTTCCATGTCATGGCTATTGTAAATAAAGCTGTTATGAACATGGGGATGCCAATATCTATTTGAGTTAGTGTTTTCATTTTCTCTGGATGTATTCCCAGAAGTATGATTGCTAGATCATATGGTAGTTCCATTTTTAATTTTTTGAGGATCCTCCATCCTGTTTTCCAAAGTGGCTGTACCAGTTTACATCCCACCAACAGTGCACAAGCATTCTTTATTCTCCATATCCTTGCTAGCATTTGTCATATCTTGTCTTTTTAATGATGACCATCCTAACAGGCATGAGGTGATATCACATCGTGGTTTTGATTTGCATTTCCCTAATGACTAGTGATAGTGAACATCTTTTCATGTACCTGTTGGCCTTTCCTATATCTTCTTTGGAGAAATGTCTATTCAGGTCTTTTGTCCATTTTTTAATTGGATTTGGTTTTTTGCTATTGAGTTGTATGAGTTCTTTATATATTTTGGATATTAATTTTTTATCAGATATATGGTTTGCAAATATTTTCCCCATTCAATAGGTTGTTTTTTCACTTTGTTTATTGTTTCTTTTGCTGTGAAGATGATTTTTAGTTTGAGGTAGTCCCACGTATTTTTTTTATTGCTTATGCTTTAGGTGTCATACCCAAAATTCATTGCCAAGACCCATGTCAAGGAGATTTTTTTTCCTCTAGGAGTTAATGGCTTCATGTCTTATGTTTAAGTCTATTATCGATTTTTAGTTTATTTTTGTGAGTTGTATAAGAGAGGGGTCTAGTTTCATTCTCTTACATGTGAATATCCAATTTTCCCAGCACCATTTATTGAAGAGACTGCCTTTTCCTCCATTGAGTATTCTTGGCTCCCTCGTCAAATACTAGTTGATTGTATATGCTTGGGTTTATTTCTGGGCTCTCAATTCTGTTCCATAGGTCTATTTGTCTGTTTTTATGTCAGTACTACACTGTCTTGATTACTGTAGCTTTACAGTATAACTTGAGATCAGGAAGTGTGATGCCTCACACTTTGTTCTTCTTTCTCAAGAATGTTTTGCCTATTTGGGGTCTTCTGAGTTTCCATACAAATTTTAGAATAAGTTTTTCTAGTTCTGTGACAAATTCCATTGGTATTTTAATAGGGATTGCATTGAATGTGTAGATGCCTTAGGTAGTATGGTTATTTTAACAATATTAATTCTTCAAATCCATGGACGTGGGGTACCTTTCCATTTATTTGTGTTGTCTTTGATTTCTGTCATCAGTGTCTTGCAGTTTTCAGAGTAAGAGGTCTTTCACCTCCCTGGTTAAGTTTATTCCAAAGTATTTTATTGTTTTTGATGCTATCACAAATGGGATCATTTTCTTTTTCAGATAATTCATTGTTAGTGTATAGAAATGCTACTAATTTTTGACATATTAATTGTGTATCCTGTAACTTTACTGAATTTTTTATTAGATCTAACAGTTTTCTGGTGGAGTATTTAGGATTTTCTATATGTAAAATCAGTTCATCTGCAAACAGAGACAATTTTACTTCTTCCTTTCCCATTCTGATGCTTTTTATTTCTTTTTATTGTTTGATTGCTCTGGCAAGGATTTTCAGAACTATGTTGAATAGAAGTGGTGACAGTGGGCATCCTTGTCTTATTCCTGATCTTAGAGGAAAAGCTTTCAACCTTTCACTAATGAGTATGATGTCAGCTGTGGGCTTATCATATACATCCTTTATTATGTTGAGGTTTCTTCTATACCTAATTTGTTAAGAGTTTTTATCATGAACAAATGTTGAATTTTGTCAAATGCTTTTCCTGCATGTATTGAGATGATCGTATAATCTTTTTTCATTGTTAATGTGATGTACCACATTGACTGATTTCCATATGTTGAATTGAGTTCCATATGTCACATCCCAAGTAAAAATCCCACTTGATCACAGTAAATAATCCTTTTAAAACGCTGTTAAATTCAGTTTGCTAGTATTTTATTCAGAATATTTGCATCTGTATTCATCAGGGATATTGGTCTGTAGTTTTCTACCGAACAATATCCCTGGAAGCATACTTTCTGGAAGCATACTTTCCTGACTTTGGTGTCAGGATGATGCTGACACCATGAATGAATTTGGGAGCGTTCCCTCCTCTTCAGTTTTTTGGAAGCGTTCGAGAAGGATTGGCATTAATTCTTCTTTAAATATGTGGTAAAATTCGTCCTAGGGTCTTCCTCACTGGGAGATTTTAGATTACTGATTCAATCTCCTTACTAGTAATTGATGTATTCAGACTTCCTATTTCTTCCTGATTCAGTCTTGGTAGTTTATATGTTTCTAAGAAGTTTTCCATTTCTTCTACGTTGTCTCATTTGTTGGTGTATAGTTGTTCATAGTAGCCTCTTATGATTTATTTATTTCTGTAATATCAGTTTTTATGTCTCATTTTTCATTTATAATTTTTATTTGGGTCTCCTTTAACTTGGTTAATCTAGATATAGATTTGTCCACTTTGTTTATCTTTTCAAAGAGCCAACTCTTAGTTTGGTTAATCTTTTATATTGTTTTCCTGTTCTCTATTTTATTTATTTCTGTGCTAATCTTTACTACAGGCATACCATGGAGATATTGCACATTTGGTTCCAAACCACTGCAATATAGCAAATATTGCATAAAAAGTGAGTCAAATTTTTTGGTTTCCCAGTACATATAAATGTTATGCTTACACTATACTGTAGTCTACTAAGCATACAATAGCATTATGTCTTTAAAAAAACAATGTGCATACCTTAATTAAAAACAATACTGTTGGGAAAGGGTATGATAGACTTGATTCATGTAAGATTGCAACAGAATTTTGCAGTATGTGCAAAGCATAATAAGGCAAAGGAAATAAAACAAAGTTTGCTTGTATTTCCTTCCTTCTGCTAACTTTGAGCTCATTTTGTTCTTTTTCTAGTTCCTTAAGGCATAGAGTTAAGATGAGATCTTTCTTATTTCTTAATGTAACTGTTTATTACTACGAACTTCCTCTTAGAACTGCTTTTGCTGCATCCCATAAGTTTTGGTATGCAGTGTTTCCATTTTTATGTCTCTAGATATTTTATTATTTCCCTGTTAATTTCTTAGTCCATTGGTTGTTCATTAGAGTGTTGGTTAATATCCAGGTACTCATAAATTTTTATTTTCCTCGTTACTGATTTCTAGTTTCATATCATTGTGGTCAGAGAAGTTATTGGTTATGATTTCAGTCTTCTTGAATTTGCTAAGTATTGTTTTGTGCTCTATCCTAGAAGATGTTTATGTGCACTTAAGAATGTGTATTTTGCTGCTGTCAAATAGAATGATCTGTCCATGTCTGTTAGGTACAAATAGTCTAGTACTGTTATATCCACTGTCTCCTTGTTGATTCTTAGTCTGAATGATCTATTATTGAGAGTGGAGTATTAATGTTCCCAGCCATTATTGTATTGCTGTTTTCCTTTTACCTCTGTTAGCTTTTGCTTTATGTATTTAGTTGCTCCAATCCTAGGCTCATAAATATTTACAATTATTATATCATCTTGATATATTGAGCCCTTTATCATTATATAATGACTTTTTTGTCTGTTTTTACCATGTTTGTTTAGTTTAAATCTATTTTTTTCTAATATAAGAAGTATAGCTATCCTGCTTTTTTTGGTGACCATTTACATGAACTATGTTTTTCCATTCCTTCACTCTCAGACTTTGTGTATCTTTAAGGCTAAAGTGAGTCATTTGTAGGAAGCATATTGTTGGATCTAGTTTTTATATCCATTCAGTTATTCTATGTCTTCTGACTGGGGAATTTAATCTATTTACATTTGAAGTAGTTATTGATAAGAACTTACTATTGTCATTTTTGTTAATTGTTTTCTGGATGTTTAGAAGATCCATTGTCCTTTCTTTTTTTATCCTGCTGTGTTTTTTCATTTGTTTGTTTGATATCTTGTGGTATAAGTATGCTTTGATTTTCATATCATGTTATTTTGTGTAATTACTACAGGTTTTCCCTTGCGATTACCATGAGGTTTACATAAAATATAACACCCTGTTTTAAACTAGTAACTTCAATAGAATTCCTAAGCCTTACACTATTACTTCTCCTTCCCCTCACATTTTAGGTTTTTGATGTTACAATTTACATATCTTTTCTATTGTGTAACTGATAAGAGATTATTGTACTTACGCTTACTTCTTTACATTTGTTTTTTTAACTTTTAAACTAGAGTTGTAAGTGAATTACACACCACCATCACCTCATTACAGAATCCAATTTTGACTATATTTACCCTTATCAGTGAGTTTTATACTCCCTTTTAATGTTTTTATGATGTTAATTAGTGTCCTTTTATTTCCAAAGAACTCTCTTTGGCATTTTCTGTAAGGCAGGTCTAGTGATGATGAATTCCCTAAGCTTTTGTTTGTTGAGGAAAATCTTTATCCCACCTTCCTTTCTGAAGGACAGTGCTTTTTCTTGCCTGAAAAGTTTCTGTTGAGAAATCCACTGATAGTCTGATAGGGGTTTCCTAGTATGTAACTTCTCTCTTTTCTGTTACAGCTTTTAAAATTCCATCTTTGTCTTTGAGTTTTGACAATTTAATGTGTCTCAGTGTAGCCCTTTTCAGGTTCAACCTTTTTGGGGTCTTTTGGGCATCTTGGATCTGGATAGCTATTGCTCTCTCAGGTTTGGGAAGTTTTCAGCCTTTATTGCTTTAAATGTACTTTATGTCCCTTTCTCTTTCTCTTTTTCTGGAATTCCCATAATGTGAATATTCTTTTAATTGTGTCCCATAAGTAAGTTTTCATTACTTTTTTTCATTCTTTTCTCTTTTTGTTCCTCTGACTGAATAATTTCAATTTTCACGTCCTATCTATCTATCTTCCAGGTTGCTGATTCTTCCCTCTGATGGCTGAGTTTGCTTTTGAAGCTCTCTAGTGAATTCTTCAGTTCAGTTATTGTACTTTTTAGCTCTAGGATTTCTGGGGTTTTGTTTTGTTTTTTGGATGGTTTCCATTTCTTTGTCAAATTTCTCATTTCGTTCATGCATTGTTTTTCTAATTTCATTTAGTTGTGTGGAGTTCACTAAACATTTTAAAGAAAATTATTCTGAATTCTCTGCTAGTTCATAGCTCTTTATTTCTTTAGTGTCAGTTAGTAGAGCTGTATCAGCTTCCTTTGGTGCTGTCATAATTACCTGATTTTTTCATGATCCTTGATTCCTTACATTGGTATCTGTGCATCTGAATAAGTAGTAGTTTCTTTCTCCAGACTTTGTAGGTTCACTTTGGCAGACACAGTTCTTCCCTAGTAACTTCAGTTTGGGGGTTCTGGACATGTCTGCTGGCTTGATTCCTTGCCCAAGTGTGACTATAGGATTGGCTTTGTAGTTGCCTGTATTCTCCTGTCAGGCTTACTAAACACGGGGGACTAGGTAGTATACTCAGCAGTAAGTGGGGTTATGAGTAGTTTCCCAGCCCTGGCAGGGCAGCAGGAATGGGACCCAGGGCCTGTGCAGCTCATTGTTTTGGGACCTGAATCAGGCAAGAGTATGCACTAAATATCCTGGTCAGGTGAGGCCACCGGTTTTGCTCTGCAGACAGGTAAAAGCTGCGGCTATGCTCTCTAAGTGCCACTGTAATCAGGGTTGTTGAATGACCTACACAGCTTCCCATGTGTTCTGGTAAGATTCCCAGTCAGGTAGTCTGAAGGCTGTGTTCAGCAGTAAGTGGGGTTACATATTAATTTCCCTACCCGGGTACAGCAGGAGAAGCAGAAGCGGGAGAATCAGCTTCAAGGCTGCTAATCCTATTTGTGATCTTAACTCAAGCCAATCCATGCCCCAAGTTCCCTGGTTGAACAGGGCCACTGGCTTTGCTCTGCGGGCCATGCTCTGCAGTGAACGGGGCTGACTCCTGCCTGGCTGGAACTGGAAGGGCCTACTTCTGGCAACTCCAAAATTTTTCAGAAGCCTTTTTGGTTGGGAGGGGCTAGGAGCTATGATCTGTAGCTGATGGAGCTATGAATTAACTCCCCTACCTGGCTGTAGCAAGGGAACCCTCCATACCTGTTACTGGCTTTGTTCTAATGGCCAATAGCTCTCTCCACCTGCTTCTCCACTTAATAGTTGCTGGGTTATGTAGCTTCCAGGTATTCTCACCAGCCCTTCCTGTCAGATGGGACTCAGCGCCACACTCTATAGCAAGTGGGAGTATGACTCAGGCTCCTGCCTGGCTATGGACAGACCAGGCTCTAGGGACAGCAGAACTCTTTGTTTGGGGACCTGAATTAAGAAGACCTGCACCCTGCCAAATTCCCTGGTCAGACTCTGCCCCTGACTTGGTTCTGCAGATGAGCAAAACCACTTGTTGGGACTACTACTTGAGCCCTGCAGGTAGGAACTTGGCTGGTTAGTTGGAAGCCCCTCCTCTCTTCGCAGCGTCAATCAGATTCCCAGTGGTTGAGCCCCACAGATTCCTCTGTGATCCCTGTGCTATCCCCATGGAGTGAAACCAGAGTAGAGACTCTGGCACAACAGTCCACAATGCTGTAAGAGCTTGATGTCACCCCCAGCTCTGTTTCCCACTAGAGGAAACATAGGCTCAGGGGAGACCTCTTGGTGTAGTGGCCTGGGGGAAGGGCAATGTGGTCATTGTGTAGCTATTCCTCTTACCCTTCTAATGAGGTCTGTTTTGGTTCCTTTGGTACAGAGAGTTGCTTCAGCTTCAACTCCAAGTTCTAGGATTATTTTCATGGTCTTGTCCATCAACAGTTGTTAGTTGTTGTTCTTATGAGGGAGAGGGAAGTCAGGATTAACCAATGTTGCCATCTTGGTGATATCACTCTTCATGGCTTTTCCAATATCTGGCTCCCTCTCCTTTTCTAACTCGCAGGCATTTCCTTAATAATGCTCTTGCATGTTTAATCCCATCTTGATGTCTGCTGCTCAGAGAATCCAAACTAACATAATGAATAAAGTGAAAATATTTTCAATAATTGCTTTAACTGAAAAGCAAGTAGAAATATGTGAGCAAAACAGATCCTGGAGTCAGATCCCATGGTGGTGTGCAGCATAACTAAAACCTAGGCTTTATCCTACCTCTGTTTTCTCGTCTGCAGCAAATGAGTTAATATACTCCTCAGATTTCAGTCATGGTTGTAGCATACACTTCCATGCTAAGCATGTCCATTATTTTTTCACTTTTTTGCTTTGGGTCTTTCTTGAAGCTGTGGAGGCTACTCAGGCAACTGGCAGGTACAGTCTGGATATTCTGGAAGTTAACATCCCTGGGGAAACATTCAATGGAATACATGTCAGTGGATAAATGTCCCAGCCCCTATCCTTTAGATTGATTGTTCTGGAAGTCAATCTCTGTGCTTCTCAGAGGTCCCTGCAGGATCGACCCTCTACTGCCTAGAGCAGCAAAAATCAGCAACATGACTGTTTTTGGCTTTCTTCCTTCCCTGTCCCACTCTCTTCCATCCTTTCCTCCTAATTCCTAGGCTAACTTCTGAGTAAACTATCTGCACCAAAGCCCTTGCCTCAGGTTCTACTTTGGGAGAACTCCAAGGCAAGATATCATCTATCTAAAATGGTGACAGGAATTTTTAAGATGATCCACTTCTATCATGAACATTCCACCAAATGTTAATATGGCATATGTGGCACTTAATAATTTGGTCACTTGGCTACCCTTTAATCACTCACAACTCTTCAGCACACACTGTGTCCCAGCCATACCAAACAACATACAATTCTAATCAAAGTGCTTTTTTAGCCACATCACTATACCTTTCATATGCTAGTTTTTCCTTCTCCATCAACCTAGTTTCCATCAAGGAAAATAGAGAAGTTCATTTACCAGTTTTGACACTTTATCTACCCACCTCAGCAAATTAGTAGTAAGTGTAGAGGCCTCTGCAACAGCATGTATCACGTTGCATTGTAATTGTTAATTCATATGCCTGACTTCCTTACTGGAATAGAAGATAAGGACAGAAATCTTGTCTTCTAGAGTGGCTTGCACATTGTATGGTACTTGGAAGTTTCTCAAGCATTTTTTCCCATAAATGAGCAAAGCAATTATTAACAAAATAATATTTAAAGCAGAGCAAGATATGATACAGAGATAGTATAAATGAGAAGGCTTTAATGTTACCTGTCTTGCTCTTAATACATGTCATATCTTATGATAATAATTACTTTTAGTTACTAATTAAGCTTTTTAATAACTAAGTTTTATACCATAATTAAAGCAAATGTTAAATTTAACTAGTAGAGGAAATGGTTTTATCCTAGAAATTCTCATTCCTATGTAATCTGATCAGAGTCTCATTTTTCATATAGAGGTTTAAAAGGATAAGGGAAAGAAATTCACCAACACCAACTCCTATTTGTATAGTACTAGCATTGCATTATCTCCTTTGACCTTTACTAACAATTTAGAAAAATCAGATATTACTGTTTCCATTTAAAAGATGAGGAAACTAATACTTTAAAAGTTAAAAATGAATCACTCAAAAGCACACAGATGAGAAGTACAAGGCTAAGATGTAAATCTAGAAATGCTAAACATTATCTAAGTACTTTTCATCTAACCCAAACCTCCTGGCATTATCATTATCTGAGACAAAACAACAGAGGCTATATAGAAATTAAAGCCAATGCATTTTGTTAACATATTGCCAAATACCTAATACAATATGTTGAGGAGGTGTATTCTGGAATGAAAACATTATTTTAATAAAGCTATTATAAAATAAAAGAAAACTCTGGAAAGTACATATCATGAATATGAATGTTTTTACAAAGTTAAAAGTACTCTTACTGTATGATCCAGAAACTCAACACCTAGGTATTTACCCAAGAAAAATGAGAAGATATGTCCACACAAAACCTGTGAGTGAATATTTAGGACTGCTTTTTTAAATAATCACTCAAACTGGAAACAATATGGTATGTCTATTCAACGGAATATCACCCAGCACTAAAAAGTGAATTTACTGTTACATAAAATGACATGGGCATATCTTAAAAGCATTATGCTACCTGAAGAAGGTCAGACACACAGCATGATTCCATTTATATGATTGATGAATGATGATAGTCTGAGAAAGGCACAACTATAGGGACAGACATTAGATCAGTGGTTACCAGGAGATAGTGGTAGGGGAGCAGGTTAGCCCCAGACTTTTGGAAGTGATGGAAATGTTCTATATTCTGAGATAGTGGTTATGTGACTTGATACATTTGTCAAAAATTCATTGGACTGCATAGCTAAAGAGTATATTTTACTCTAAATTATAGCTTGATAAACCTGGAAATGTCTGAATGGTAAGATACATGGACAACCTTTAATTTGAAAGGAATTTACATCTTCAGCCATATTTTTCATAAGTAATCACAAAATTCAATGCAATTATAATCAAAATCCTTTGTAATGTCTCCAGCAATTTCTAACATTTACATGAAAGAGCTAAAGACCAGATTAAGCATGATATTTTGAAGGAGCACAGGTTGGAGTGACTTGCTTTAATCAGATATCAAGACTTATTATAAAGCTATAGTAATTAAAATCTGTGCTATTGGCTCAGGGAAAGATAGATCAATAGGAAAAAATAGAGCACTGAATAAGAGAATAAAAGGTCTTTTGGGGACTTTTACATATACTAGCGAAGGCATTAAAAATCAGAGGGGAGAAGGTAGTTACTTCTTAGTAAACAGTGTCAGAGCAATCCATTTCTATTATAAAATTAGATGCCTGTGTCAAACCATGCACAAAATTACTATGTATATGACAAAAAGCCCTAACCAAGAAAATTTTAAAAAAACTTTAAAACTATAATAAATACTATTATAAAATTTGGGCAGGGAAGGTTTTCCTTGAAAACAAAACTGCTACAGTAAAAAGGACCATAAAGTTAAAAGAAGAGAAATAAACTGAAAAAATACAACCAACATGCACCTACAGGCAATAGAAAAAATTCAAATAATCCCTATCAGTCAATAAGAATATGATAAATAATCCAATAGAAAAGGGACAAAGGATATGGGTATGGCTAACTCAAGGAAGAAGACAAAGAAGACAGATACAGACATCATTAGTGGTGGAGAAAAGAAAATGCAAAACAAGATGATATGTCATTTCAAATCCATTGTATTGGAAAAGTTATATTAACTCCAAATGATAAGAGGATATGGGAATGAAAATCTCATACACGGCTAGTGGGAGTATAAACTGGGTTTGGAGGGTAATTTGGCAATATCTCCTCAAGTTGAAAATAAGCATATCCTACAGCCCAACAGTTCCATTTCTCAGCATACTGTCACATATTCATGTAAGATATATGCACAAAGACATCCACTAGCATTGTTTGTAATAGGGGAAAATGAAAATAATGCAAATACCTGTCAATAAAGGGATAGATAATTAAATCATAGTACATATATACAATGGAATATGATACAGCACCAAAATAAATAAATTAGCATCACTAGTTCTAAGTGGCTTAATTTACGTAGAATAATTAGAAAACAATGTTGAGAAAAACTTTAAACTAAAATAATCCATAATCGTACCAAGAGCCTTAAATATAGATAATTTGGTCTTTTCCCAACTTAAGTAGCATTTCCACTTGTGTTAGTTCCATCCATCTATTCCTCATTGAAGGGTTATGCATTGGTATCTCTGCCCATTAAAACCTTCCTTAAACATTCTTCAATACTGAGCACAGATTATATCCTCTATATGAATATTTCCTAGTATGTCATTGTTAGAATTTATATTTCTCTCCTCTGGTTACTTGAACCAGATGGAAATATAATGACAAAACAAAGGCCTCAGGAAAACCAAATGCATAGAGGTTGACCTAACCAAAAAAAACCAGACTAACATCCCCATGACAAAGATAACTTTGTTTCTATAGACAGCCACCAAATTCTTAGCCATTGACTATTTACATATGTTCAGCGCATCTGCTCAATTGACACTATGTAAAAAATTCCCATTCTGGCAGGAGAAGATGTTTCAGTCTATTTTTGCAAACTTTAAGTATACATCGTGATGGGTTAAGTGCAATAAAGATTATAATTAACTTACAGCTGTGTTCAAACTTCAAAATTCATTCCTCAAACTACAAGGAACAGAATCCTGTTTACACCAATATGACTTATGGTCATAATGAGACAATGAAACACACTTTTTAAAAATTGTTTTTAAGTTAAAGCAAACTGAAATTACTGGAACATCATTTTAAGAAGACATGGGTATAAGTATCAATTTTTACTTTTAATCTCAAATCAAAACTCTTTTTTTTGTTTTCTTTTCTTTTTCTTGTCATTACACTGATCCAGTCCATTTTAGTTCATTTTAGTTCCTTCTGAGAGGAATATGTGAAAATAAAATTTCTCAGGTGTGGATGAATTAGATTATATTATTAGCCAAATAGTATGTGCTACTCTCAGGAAGGATCACCAGTAAAAGTGTAAACCTGGTCTTCCTTATATGCAGAAGAGCTAAAATGATCATTTGATGCTTTATTTTTCCATTGTTCATTCTTTTATGTTTTTATTCTAACAAAATCCATATTATCATGTTACTATAGTCGACATTTATTCCTAATTGTTTTTTATTAGGCCATTGAGTCACGTTGCTTAAGAATTATTCAGTTATGAGAATTAGTACTAGAGTCCAGTTTTTTCCCTGATATTTCAAAAATTTACATTCAATAAGCTACAAAAGTCTGTATACCCTTAAACCTAATAAATCGATTTCTAGGAATTTATCCTGAGAACATGGTCACTGATGGGCATATGGAAATGCACACAAACAAAAAATAAGTGTACATTTATTATAATAGTGGAAACTGTACATAATGTCTTAAAGAGTAAACTGGTTAAATAAGTGATGATATATCTCAAAGGAAAGGCTCTGTGATGATTAAAATTGTTAAATAAATAGACAATTGACTTTTCAAGAGTGTTCTGTAAAACACTAGTCCTACCAGATGTTCATAGGCATTTTAGATTCTCATCCCAGGGGTTAAATATGTGTGGGAAATGCTCAGAATGCTTTCAGTTGTGAGTAACAATACACCTAATTCCACCTGGCTTAAGTCCTTAAAGGAATGTCTTCATTCATTTAACTAGAAGTCTAAAGAAAGTCTAAATATTCAGCAATATTTCAGCCAAGGCACTAGCTCCATTTTTCTGTGCTTCTCTTAGCCCTGTCTTCCTCCATATGTTGGCTTTATCCTCAAATTGGCTTTCCTCACGGTCACAACTATTGGGGAAATATAATAAGCATTACACTAGAATGTGACATGCACCACAGAGAGTCACTAAGAGATTGCAAAGGCAAACAGAAATCTCACCCTTTTATATAGCCAAGCAGATACAATCCATTACATATGTTCTCAAGATAAATGACAACTAGTCAAGTAAGAGAACAGCACAATTTGTCACATATAGTTCATCCTAAATTCACTTGGTAATGGGGGTGACCATCTGTGTTAGCTAATTGACTTTATTCAAAGGAACATTAAAATTCTCATATCTTTATGACCAGAGGTAATTTTGCTACTTAGAGTGAGTGTCCCTGCCAAAATTAGGGCTCCTACCTTCACACAGAAATTGAGAGATAGGTATGCTATCTCTCTTGATGGTTACATATCAAAGAGATGGCTCTCAGGTGCTTGAAAAAGACATTCTGGGGTCACAAAGCTGGCTTAAGTCTTATTTGGCTTTTAAAAGGATTTACATACTTTCAAACAGGCAGAGAAAGAACTTACAAGTTTCCTAAGGTAAATGCTCCAGGAAAAGAAGGAGAAAAGTCACTTCTCTTATTTTCAACAGGAAAATTTTGGCTTCTTATTTTTATTTTGTATTTGTCCTTACACAACAAAGCTGCCAGTCCCAATCGGGGCAATGTGTTTCGTCCTATCTTTCCCCCAAGTATAGAGTGAAAGTCCTTCTCTTTAGTCTGATGGAATAAATCTGGTAAAACAAAATAACAACCGAAAACTATGTTACCTGTTATCTTAGGTGTGGTAACTGGTTAACTATCAATCTCTTCAACAAGAACTCTGACAAGAGAAATTGGAATTACCTGCCTTTGAGTCCTTCAGAACACACTCTTGGAGGTAGAGTTGAGTCAATTCAGCTGGAACCACACAGGTGTCAAACAATGAGAAGGAGGAGGAGGAGAGGAGGGAAAAGAGGAGCATGCATTCTGCCAGGAAGTCAGCAGCATAGCTGAAAATAACATTTTCAGATTCTCATCCCCATTTCCTTTCTTTTCTGCCACCTGCCTTCAAGTTAGTGTTATGGGGCTGCACATATATACAGTTCAGTAGTGCTGCTACTGCTCGGTCCTGTCTTGGAACTTCTCTTGGTTTACCTTCAAAGCTGTGGTTCATTATTTTGACGTCCTAAGTAAGGGTGAACCTTCTATCAAGTAATGGCCAAAGGTCACTAGCACCAAGACAAGTAAGAAAAGAAATTACATGGAAAAATTCTGCTGGTTTCAGAGGTGGGAGAAAATAATTAAATAGCTAGAAATATTTCCTTGTGTGGTATATGAACCTCTTCTGAACAACAGCAGCATTGTTCAGCTGGGTACGTTTTTCTCCAAAGGGGCTGCTTTGAATGGGAACGTACATATTTGAACATAACTAAGTCATAAAAGCTTAATTTTAAAAGGTCTTGGTTCTTTCCAGTAAAGGAAATCACTACTTTTTGCTATGTTGTTCATTAATATACAAATATCCTCAATTTTAATATTATAAACTAGTGGTCTACCTTGCTAAATAGTCTGACAAACATTCAATCTAATCAATAGCAACCCTTTATAATTTTAAACGTGTCTCTTATTTCCTGGCAGGTTCACTGAGTCATTAAATACCACCTCCTGTGGATATCACAGCTATAAAATGTTAGTTGGCTGGATTGTTGTATTTCACTTAGCTGATGGTGATGGCATATGGACATTTTAGTGTGTTCTGGTGCACTAATAATAAAGACTACAAAACTTTCATTCAAAACTGCAAAATTATGTTGTAAAAATGATAGGATTAGAGTGTATCTTGGTTATTTCCTTACATACCTCTAGATACAAAGTTTGTGGTGGTTAATTGTATGTCAACTTGACTGGCCCACAGGAGCCAGATAGTTCAACATTGTTCCAAGTGTGTATGAGGGTGTTTCTGGGTGAGATTAGCATTTGAATCAGGAGGCTGAGTAAGGAAGATTGTCATCCACAATGGAGGCAGGCCTCGTCGAATCTGTTGACCTGAATAGAACATTAAGACTAAGGGAGAAAGAATTAGCTCTCTCCACTTACCTGTCTTTGAGCTGGAACACAGCTCTTCTCTTGCCTTCCGACTGGAACTTAACCATTGGCTCTCCTGTGTCTTCAGCTTGTCAGCCGCAGATCTTGACATTCTTCCATAATCATGAGCCAATTCCTTAAAATAAGTAAATAAATTGATAGATATGTAGATCCACCCATCGGATTCTATTGATTCTGTTTCTCTGGAGAACTCTAATACAGGTGGGAATGAGGGAAAAGGAAAAGCATACAATGTAAGAACCATAATATTTTAATGTCATTCCATTATAGCCCACACTTGCTATATACACACACACACTCACACACAAACCTTCTTTACATCCATTATTTTTATAGATTGTTTAATCATTAGGGTATAACCTTGGAAAAAGTTCTCATGGAACTTCAATTGGAGAATTTTAAATTTGGTCATTTTAACACAGGCACATTTCGTCTTTTGGTATGGGATAAGAGACTCTTTTACTAAAAACTTTGAGTTGTGGAATACATGCGCTGAGCAGAGCTTTTTCTTTACTTAAAACTGCGTTCCAACTGACCCCATCAAGAATAGGTTTGTGGTTGCTTCTCTCTTCTCCTACCTGTTTCCAAATGATCTTTGCTCTCTAAACAAGCCAGCTTCCTGTAACTATTGCTTACCTGTTTGGTAATGGAGGTTTTTCTGAGACAGTTCTCTCAGGCCTTCACATTGCTGGGGGTTTCCGTCTTTCTTCTGCCTGGACCATTCCACTCCCTTTGGCAGCAGAGCACTGCCAAGACTGATGCTAGCAGTGCCTTGAGTTTCAAATTCTCCCTCTTCCCTCCCCTCTCCACAGCCAAAATTGTCTTACTTAAATACGTACTACTGCTCTCCTCTTTCATTCAGTTTATATTATAGCACCACTCTGCTGGCCAGAGGACATACAACAGTACACAAAAAAGACATCTGACCCCATGAAATTTACAGTCTAATGGAGGATTCAGACATTAAACAAAGAGACAAATGACTATACAATTGCAAACTGAGGCAAGTGCTACAAAGAAAAACAGACAGACACAGTGGACTTCTTCCGTTTTGAACTCACTGGTATTGACCTGAGGATGTATAACAGCTAGGCAGGGTAAAATTCAGAAGGAGTTAGGGTAATGAAATGACTTTGCATAATTAATTTCCCCAGGTTCCTCCCACCAAGGATGTCATAAAGCTACAGTGAAAGGAGGAGAAAATCCTCTCTCCTCTGGGTCCTGAGGGATAAAGTTGTAGATTACACATGCCTGAAAAATCTAATTGTCAACTTTTCACTTTATGACCATCTTTTCCTGTTCTACTGACTTTATTTTATAGCTACCATATTTCTCTGATTAGGTTGCTTACTACTGTATTAGCCTTGTCATTCCTCCATTCTGAGGTTCAATCTGTGGTCCAACCAATAAACAGTCAGTGATCATTTGCATGTCTTTTCTTACAGAAACAATAGAAACTCTATGTGTTTAGTTAACTCTTTTTATACTTCATCTTCTCCATAGAGCTCTATAAAAAATCCCAGTGGTGATAATACCATATGGACGGGATGCATTATGCTCTATACAAAATACTGTGCCCCTAATCCTCTTCCTGTTGCCCCAGTTATCCTTGCTGACCCTCAACCAGTTTCTGTACCTTAACTTCATCTTTGTTGAATGAATGGTTTGCATCTGGTACCTACCTCAGGTAAGGTGAGGGTTAAGACAGGGATCCTTACAGAACCAGGGATCAGTTATCAGGCCCAAAGTGTCTTTCATTTGGGCTTCCCATAAAATCCATTAGGTACTCATACATTGCATGAATACCTAACACTTGCCTGCTGCATATGTCAGACTTTGCAATTGACACAGCTTGGGCCATCAAACTGAGATGCACGTTTCTCAGTGCTTACTGTTTTATGGCTTATAAAATATTCTCACCAAGGTTATCTTATATTTAAGCCTTTATTTATGTTTACCCTCCATCCACTCCTTGAGAAACCACAGAATGCAGGAAAAGCATTAAACCATAAATGTGATGTTTTAATTAGGAAATAATAATATGGATAGAGTTGCTGGTATATTGGGTCCTTAAAAATTATTTTTCTGATTATTAAATAAGACATGTTCATTGTTAACAAATTTTCTTAAATTACTAAAAAGTAATGGAGATAAATATACCGTAATTTACTTAATCTTTCTCCTGTATTTGAATATGTAGGTAGTTGTCGCTTTTTCACTATTAAGGAACAGTGCATTAGTGGACATCTTTGTCCACAGAAACCTTGCTTACTTTAGAGTTTTTTCTTTAGTATGGTCTTCCAGTGAGAATTTACTAGGCAAAAGGGATAAGCATGTTTCAGACTCATGAGACATAGTACCAATTACCATCCCAAATGGTTATATTTATTTATACTTCTACGATAAGTGTCTAATAGTGCCTGTTTCAACATAAACATGTAAGCTGGTAGGTTTTAGAAATAATGTCATCATTTAAAAGCAAAGACATGGATAAAAGTCTGAGTGAATAGGTAGGTAGCTCAAGAAGCTAAACATGTTCTGAATACCTTTTTTAAAAAGGCAGGGTTTAGGAAATCTGTGAAGATGTTTATAAATCTTGGTTCAGTGGCTACAGAGAGACATTCCACATCTAAACCAAAAAGAAAAAAGTCTTTCTCCAGAAACAAAGTAAACTATGAGAACTGTACAACTGTCCTAAAATTTACTCAATTTTAATAACCAAATACCACTGACTTATGTCAATGTCTTGTCCTCTCTGCCAACCCCCCAGCCTGGCCCACACTCACATCATCTCTCTCTACTTTTGTCATAGATGTGTAACTACTTTCTCTGCTTCCATCTTGCTCCTCTCCAATTCATAATCTTTTTTAAAAAAATGAAATTCTAATTTATTATTGTCCCATTTGTACCTCTTCAAAAGGTTCCCAATATTCTTAGGATACTCTTAGGCTAAGGATGAAAACCCCTGATATGGCTCTCAGGGACCTCAATATCCTGGTCCCTGCCTCTCTCCCCAGCCTCAGTTGTTCATCTCCTTTCCACTTCTAACAAACAACTCTGCCTTTTTCCCATTCCGTGAATAACCCACACTCTCTCCTCATCTGGAAGGACGATATTATGTTCTGCCTAGTTTCCCTTCTCCCCCGTCCAGTCCCTCTGTTGATTCGTCACCTTTCAGATATCAGCTCACGCATCACGTCCTCACTCCTTAGCCTAAACAGCACCTGTATTTTTCCTTCAAAATATGTTTCACAAGAAATTTTGTTGTGAATAATTACTTACTCAGGAGATTATTTGATTGATTGTCCACCCCAGATGGCAGCTCTTGGTCGGATCAAATCTGTTTTGCTCATCTTTGAATCCTGAGTACCTGGCAGAATGCCTGGCACATAGCTGAGTTCAACATTATTTATCGAATAAAAAGTATTTACTCCTAGAATGAATGTATGAATCCGACTTTTATATGAAAGTTGAAGACCTAATAAGAAAGGAGAGTAACTCCAGATTAGAAGGCCTGGAAAGTGCTAACCAACTGAAAGTTCATCAAACAAAGAGAACATGCATAAATGGCATTACATTTTCAAACTGGGCTAAGCTAATTGAGTAATGAGAGATGCTCTGACTCACTGACTTTCAACCAAGTATTTGACCTCTTTGTTCCTGAAATGCCTCAATATATAATATGAATGATACTATCTCATTTACATATTTTCTAATATCAAAAATCTATATAACTTTTACCCTGAATTTGATTCAAACTACAATAAAATAATTGTGCGATTTGAAACCATGACCATGTGGGATGTATTATAGTAGACGAACCAGGAAGGAAACTGCAAGAGAAGGAAAAGAAGAAATCAATATAAATCACAGAACGATGAACTTTGTAGGACAATTTTTTTTCCCTTTTAGTTGTGAAGAAGTAAACAGCCTTATGAAGTCTGTTTTATTATAAATTATACAAGCTAATTCAATGATAACTGCACAGTCCTGAGTTCTCTACAGGAATTAGAGCTGTATGAATTATTAAAACAAACAGTGCATAGCTAAGAAGAGTTAGTGTTCTGAGCTATGTTGTTGCTGCTGCTTTTTTTTAATAGGAGGGGAATAAATAAAAATTTAAAGATAAATAACTTTTGATTTCTTATTTGGGCAAAAATGTCTCAATAAACAATCCAGCTTTTCTATAGCCTAATTACTGGTTCTTCTTTTTAAATGATCAGCCTCTCCTACTTTATCTATCTTTATTTCTGTAAATAGCTAGGTATTATGACCATGATTCAAACCCATAACTCCAGCAGGGAAAGCAATTATGGCAGAAGCAATGAACACCAATAGGGAATACAAACTTGTAATAAACCATATTTAGGTCTGAAGATCATCTGTGTTTTGCATAATTTAGGCTAGAAAAATATTTAACTGACAGTTAAGATTCAACTAGGGAAAATTCTCAGGACTATCTTTTCACCTAAAGTGTGATAAAACAGATCCACTGGGGTGCAATCTCACCATGATATATATCAGAATTAGAAAAAGAGGGTGCAAATGAAGACAAACACCTGGAGGTGGAATGTTCAGTCCTTGAAAAGTAGTGCAAAACTGTGAGAATAAAGTGTTATCTAACTTAAGGAGCAAGTTATAAGCAAAGAAGTCTTGTATTGAGATCATTCTAATTTCTCCAATCAAGTCCTTCAGATGGAATCCAAAGTCTTAAAGTCCATGTCATAGCAAGCCATTTCCAAGCAGAGTTCTTATTGTAAAGGAAAAAAATCAATCCATATCGCTTAAGTTTAATACTGGTTTGTCTCTACCAAGTGATTCTCCTGACGTCCAGTCTCCTTCACCTTTAAGCAAATTTTCACAAGGTCCTTATAAATGAAACAAACAAGAAAGAGTTTACAGAAATCGCAGCCAACTTGAAATTAAGCTTACATTTGTCCTGTTTTAAAAGCCTTTTTAACGTAGGGTGGAAATCTTCCCTTTCGACAAATGTTCTGACACACAGAAAGAAAAAAATTAATCAAGCAAGCCAAAGGAAACTTAATTTAACAATTTTTAAAAGAAAAGGTGGTTGTTTTTTCCATGTTTTAAATTAAGATTGTGGAAAAAATCTTTACCTACCTAGTAGAGACTGGAAATGCATGCTTTAGCATATGTTTATAAATATCATAAGGTAAAGGAGATAGAAAAAAGGAAAGCAGGGAAAGATAAAAATTTAGGAAACCCTGAATTACATTTTTTTAATATAAGTTAAGTGTCCACAAATTCTAGAGGGGCCTTCAAGTTCCACAGAATTTGGAATGTCTATTATCATTGCCTTCTGAGGCTCTTATTAGCTCTCCAGGAGTTAGAATTCTTCCCTTTGCCTGAGGAAAAGCTTCTATTCTCATTTTCAGGCTGCAGAGATATTTTCAAAATAAAGACTTATTTTTTCCTTGATCTCCTGAGTGTTTGCACCTGCATTTATACATGACTTAGGAATTTTTGAAATATGATTTATCATCTTGGAAAAGCTGATAAATTTGCCCATCATTTCTAGAAAAGTCGCTTTAGCTTTGAAAACTTCCCAGATGAGCTTATGTCAGTTTCTTACATGTTCAGGGCTGTTTATTTCTGTTGTCAGACAATCTCTAAATCTTTCTGGATATTAAGTTTCCCACTTAGAAAATCACTAAATTGGCTTGGGTCATCTCCAGAATCCATCCTACCTTTAATATTCAATCACTCTAGCTCTAAATTTGCATTCAGAATCAGTATTTGTTTAATGATTCTAAGCATAACTCCCACACACTTTAAAAATCAAACAAAATCTATTTTTGATTAGATCAGTCATAGTAGGAATAACCCATATTTTCTTTTCTGAAGTGAAAACCTTTCAGAGAAAAAATGTGAAATGTGTTGACTTTCTTTGCTACTCCAGTTTGAATGAAGAAATTGCTTCAGAGGTCTCTTGGAAGGAAAGCGGTTTGGGTGCTGTAGTTACCTACTTCAGAGTCTCCACTTTCCTTCCCTGATTCATCTCCACCTCTGACCAATTTAGGGGACTCTAACTGGACCATCACTGAACTTCAAGTCTCCTCATTAATTAAAAAACAATATTTTCTTATTATTCTTCTAAGATTTAACAAAATGAGTAGGACCCAATCATCGCCCTCAATTAATTTAAAATTTAGAATTAGGAGTTTGTAAACAACTGTCTATAATACAAAGCAGTCACGATGGAATAAGGAAAGAAAGAAAACTGTTACAGGAACATAGAGAAATGATGATTTATTACATCTCAGATGTATTAAAGAAGACTTCAAAAAGGAGGCGTTATTTTAGTTGTACTTTGAAGGAAGAGTTAACTTTCAATCCATATATTAATTGAGCCTTTCAGGAGAGGGATGAGGAGGCATGCTCCCCTCTCCTCTTCCAACCAAAGTGTGCTCTTGTCTCTGAAGTACCACCTGTAGATGACCAAGAGCAGGTTGATTCATTCATTCAAGCAATAGCTGTATTTGCCCTTTGAGCACCTAATGCATGCCCAGCACTGGGCTAGGTACTGAGAAATACAGCAGTTATGAGGACAGGGAGGATGCATTGATAAAATGATGCTTTACAGGTCTCCATCAGCTCTAAGATACTATGAAGAACTAAGGTTCAAATTTCCATTTCTTTCTTTTTTCTTTTTTTAGAATTTACAAATTTATTTTAAAATATATTGAAAACAGAAGTGAGCCCCATTTGAATAATAAAATAATTTATTTTTCTGGAGCTAAAAAACAAAAAAAAAGTCGATTTTATTTTCAGGTAATAGTCAGATGTAATTTCCCTGAATAGCTGAGGAATCTGTAGCAAAAAACAGACTTGGTCCTCAAGAATTTCATTCTCTTTTGTTTGTATTATACTATGGGGTGGAAAATTTTGAGAATCAGTGAACTAAATAAAGTACTCCAACTAACCATCTATCTATTTCCTCCACATACCCCTTAAGCTATTTTTTTAACTCCCAATAAAGGGTGTAAAAGTTATTGATTATTATAGATTAGTACATTTTGGTGAAATGGAGCTAGCAATGTGTTGTTGTATTAGAAAGAATGAACAAGAGAAAAGGAGGAGAATAAGAGGACCCCCAAATTATTGATAATCAGAGCTAGAAATGACCTCTGAAACAGAACAGTTGGTCCACTTATGAAATGGGTAGTAATGCCTTTGATGTACCCCCTAATATGTAGAAAAATGTGTGGTTCATATATGACCTCTTATCCTGTGCACATGACACATGTCACTAACTGAACATGATGCTTTTCCTAGCTGAGCCTAGACACACCAACATATTCATTATCACCATGTCAGTGCCATGAAACTATTCTCAATCAGAATTAGTGAACAAATTAAAAACTATTTGAGATCCATGACCTTATCCAAATATGTCATTTTACAGATGTAGAAACTGAGGATGAAAAAGTGTTCCTGAGGTGTCCATTTATCTAATTACTGTCAAGGCATGAATAATATTTTTCTGTCTTTCCTTCAAGAAATCACTAATTTATTCAATATGTATTGAAGACTTGATATCTGCCAGACTAGGCACTAGATATTGGGTTAATATATATGAAAAAGCCATTATTAAAAACCTCAATGGGTTTTTAAAAAACACATCAATGGGATACCTTCAAGCTTTTCTGACTGAGCAATGGAAATATTTAAACACAAAGTTATGAATTTAGACATCTCTAGTTAGCTTTGTAAAAAGCACATATCTTCTTAATTTTTCTGTAAGTGCTGTAAAGTAAATATTAATGGGTGTTTAATGAATGCTTATTTTTGCTAGCATGCTAGGTTTAGGTAGGTCAAATTTAGATAACACTGAAACATTGTCCTTTTCTTTTTTTTTTTTGCCATGCCACACAGCATGTGGAATACTAGTTCCTCGACCAGGGATCAAACCTGGGCCCCCTGCATTGGAAGCACAGAGTCTTAACCACTGAACCACAGGGAAGTCCCAAACACTGTCCTTTTTTACATTGTATTATTACACGTATTCAAAGTACATTGAGCATCCTAAAACATTACAGTGCTCTGTACACTCCTGCTGAAGTTATGAAAGAATTAAAACTAAACTGAGAATCAAAAGAACAAAGTTCTAATATAATTTCTGTCACTAATTGCCTATGTGCCTCGGTCGTAAAATTTGATCTTTCTGAAGTCTCAAAAGTCTTAGTAAAATGAAAGAAGTGGGAAAAATGATATTAAAGGCTATTTTTGTTTTTAACAACAATTTAAAGCAAAGCATCAATATTTTAGATGATTTTTTTGTTTCACAGTTGTTCTTATCTTTTTCTTCTGTAGATTGTTTATATCTACCCTTTTGTGTTTGAACTAGCTCATTTACAAACAAAGCAAACTCAGCAAACAAAAAAGCAAAGTCTGAATGTATAACATTTGAATAACCCAAATTAACTTCTACAATTGAAAAATAAAATTATTGAAGTTAGAATCTCAGTAGATAGCTCAAACACTACCTTAGGCACAGCTGTAGGAAATTAAAAATAAGAATATAGACCTGAAGAAAATGTATAGAATGAAACACAGAGAGAAGTAAACATACAAATTGAAACACTTTAAATTAATTCATGGACATTTTCCACAATTGTCTGTATTAGTATACTAGTGTTTTATTATTACTTTAACTGTCACAAGTTATTTTATCATCGATATAAAATAATTTACTTGTCTGATTCTCTATTTGTATGCACTTAAGTTGTTTCAGTTATTTTTGCTTGTAGTATTCTGGCATTCAATACTGTGAAACAAATAGCTAACAACAGTCTGATTTGTTTTTTCAACGTAAAATATACTTATTCTCTCTATATTCTTGTATTATTTATTCTTTACTTTTTAATCTCATCTAACTGCTCTTCTTTGTTTTCCTCAGAAGTCATGGGTCATTTTGATATTCAAATTCAGGTCTTTTTCCATTTCAGAAAGTTTTATTAGAATTACAGGAATAGTATTATCATACTGGAATTCTCATTCTATTCACTCCTGAGACATCAGTTATTGTTATTTTTTATTTCCCATATTCAGTCTTCCATATATATTGTTCTCTGATCCCTTTCACTACATTCTAGATGCATCTCAAGATCATTCATGACAATATAGATATAAGTTTCTGCAAAATTAATACTGTTTTTCTTTTCACTGACTATAAAACCGTTTTTAATTTTTCTAGGACATTCTCTTCAATTTTTCAGTTCCACTCTGCATTACTGAATATACAACCAATTAAAATTATACATAGGTATATTGCACTGTTAGTTTTTACAAATACCAAGTTGATTAGAATTTTTGTTTGTTTTCTTTAATAAATACTGGCCATAATTTAATCAGCATTTTAGTTTGTATGTAGGGAGTACAATAATACTTACCTATGGGATTCACATGCATACTGATTTTGACTACTCCATTCAAAATCAATTTGTCAACATCCATTTATGATAAAAATTCTCAACAAAGTGGGTACAGAGGGAACATATCTTAACATAGTAAAGACCGTTTATGACAAACCTATAGCCAACATCATACTCAATGGTGAAAAATTGAAAGCCTTTCCTCTAAGATCAGGAACAAGACAAGGATACCTATTCTCACCCCTTTTATTCAACATAGTATTGGAATCTCCTGGACCCTGACTCTGCCCACCAGTGAGCCAGCAGTAGCCCCAAGGACTCCCAGGGTTCCACAGCCAGCTGCCTTGTGACTTGGCCTCTCCTACAAGCAGCCAGCAGCCTCCACAAAAGAAGGGCTTAGCAACCAACCAGACTGGGGGCTGCCACACCTGTCAGCCTGCCACAACAGAAGGATCAACAGCCCACAGAGGGGGCACCCCTGGAGCATATAGCTCAGGTGACCAGAGGAGAGTGCACTTCTAGGATTCATAGGGTATCTCCTACAAAAGGCCACTTCCTCAAGGCTGGGAAACATAACCAACCTACCAGATACATCAAAATAAAATCAGCAAGTTAGGCAAAATGAGGTGACAAGGAATATGTTCCAAATGAGGGAACAAGATAAAGCCCCAAAAGAGAACTAAATGAAGTGGAGACAGGCAATCTACCAGAGAAAGAGTTCAGGGTAATAATCATAAAGATGACGAAAATAATCAGGAGAAGAATGAATGAACAGAGTAGAAGATAGAAGTTAGAATTTTTTAAACAAAGAGTTAGAAAATATAAACAACAAGAAAACACAAATAAAGAATACAATAACTGAAATGAAAAATACACTAGAAGAACATAACATTGTAAAAAAAACTATACCCCAATTAAAAAAATACACTAGGAGGGATCAACATAGACTATATGATATGGAGGAATGAATCAGCAAGCTGGAAGACAGAGTAGTCAAAATCACTGATGCTGAACATAAAAAAGAATTAAAAGGAATAAGGACAGTTTAAGAAACCTGCAGGACATCATGCATACTAACATTCATATTATAGGTGTACCAGAAGGAGAAGAGAGAGAGAAAGGGGCAGAGAACATATTTGAAGACACAATGGCTGAAAACTATCCTAACCTGGGAAAGGAAAAGACATCAAAGTCCAGGACCACATATAGTCCCAAACAGGATCAACCCAAAGAGGACTATGCAAAGACACATTATCTTTAATTGTTTCCATTTTAATTACAAAGAGAGAATATTAAAAACAACAAAGGAAAAGCAACAAGTTACATACAAGGGAACTCCCATAAGGTTATCAGCTGACTTTTCAGCAGAAACTCTGCAGGCCAGAAGACTATGGCATGATATATTTGAAGTGATGAAAGGGAAAAACCTACAACAAAGTACACTTTACCAGGCAAGGCTATCATTCAGATTTGATGGAAAAATCAAAAGTTTTATAGACAGGCAAAAACGAAAAAAGTTCAGCACCACCAAACCAGCTTTACAAGAAATTTTAAATGGACTTCTCTAAGTGAAGAAAGAAAGGCAACAGCTAGAACATGAAAATTAAGAAAGGAAAAAGCTCATCAGTAAAGGCAAACATACACTAAAGGTATTATATCAACCATGTACACAAAGCTGGTAGGAAGGTTAAAAGACAAAAGTAGTAAAATGATCTAAATCCACAATAAGCAGTTAAGGAATACAGAAAACAAATAGATGAAAATTTGATATGAAAAACAGTAATTATGAAAGGATGGGAGTAAAAATGCTTAGCTGTTAAAATGCATTTGAAATTAAATCAGCAGCTTAAAATAACCACATATATATAGAGACTGCTATATATAAACCTCATGGTAACCACAAATAAAAAATCTGAAATAGATACACACTCACGCACACACACACATACACACACACAAAGGAATTCAAACATAACACTAAAGATAGTCAACAAATTACAAAGGAAGAGAACCAAAGAAGAAGAAAGGAATAAAAAAAGACTACAAAAACAAACCAAAAGCAATTAAAGTGGCAATAAGCACATACATATGAATAATTACTTTAAATGGAAATGGATTAACTACTCCAATCAAAAGACATAGTGTGGCTGAATGGATACAAAAACAAGACCTGTATATATGCTGCCTACAAGACACTCACTTCATACCTAAGGATACACACAGACTGAAAGTGAAGGGATGGAAAAAGGTATTCCATGAAAATGGAAATCAAAAGAAAGCCAGGGTAGCAATACTTTTATCAGACAAAATAGATTTTAAAACAAAAACTGTTACCAGAGACAAAGAAGGATATTATATAATAATCAAGATATCAGTCCAAGATTATATAAAAATGTAAATGTATATGTACCCAAAATAGGGCCACCTAAATACAGGAAACAAATATTAATAGACATAAAGGGAGAACTTGAAAGTAACACAATAGTAGTAGAGGACTTTAACTTGCATCAAAGTACAGATCATCCAGACAGAAAATTTATAAGGAAACACTGGCTGTAAATGACATATTAGACCAAACGCACTTGATATAAAGAGAGCATTCCAACCAAAAGCAGTAGAACACACATTCTTTTCAAGTGCACACAAAACATGCTCCAGGACAGATCACATGCTAGACCACAAAGCAAGCCTCAGTAAATTCAAGGAAATTGAAAGCATATAAAATATCTTTTGTTACCACAATGCTATGAGACTAGAAATCAACTACAAGAAAAATAACTGCAAAACCACAAACACGTGGAGACTAAACAATATGCTACTAAACAACCAATGGATCACTGAAGAAATCAAAGAAGAAATTAAAAAATACCTGGAGACAAATGAAAACAAAAAACAATGATCCAAAATCTATAGGCACAACAAAAGCAGTTCTATGAGGCAAGTTTAAAGTGATTGAGCTTACTTTAGGAAACAAGAAAAATCTCAAACAACCTAACCTTACACCTAAAGGAATTACAAAAAGAATGGACAAAACCCAAAGTTAGTAGAAGGAAATAATAAAGATCAGGGCAGAAATAAATGAAATAGAGATTAAAAAGAAAAAAAATAGAAATGATCAATGAAATTTAGAGCTGGTTCTTTTAAAAGATAAACAAAATTGATAAATTTTTAGCCAGATTCATCAAGAAAAAAAAGAGAGGGGCCCCAAAATCAGTAAAATCAGAAATGAAAAAGAAGTTTCAACTGACACCACATAAATACAAAAAAAAATCATAAGAAACTACTATGAATAACTATAGGCCAATAAAATGGACAACCTAGAAAAAATGGACAAATTCCTAAAAATGTACAACCTCCCATGACTGAGCCAGAAAGAAATAAAAACTATGAACAGATCAATTACCAGTAATGAAATTGAATCAGTAATTTAAAAACTCCCAACAAACAAAAATCCAGAACCAAATGGCTTCAGAGGTGAATTCTACCAAATATTCAGAAAAGAGTTAACACCCAGCCTTCTCAACAATTCAAAAAAAATTCAGAGGAAAGCATGCTTTCCAACTCATTCTATGAGGCCAGCATCACCTTGACGCAAAACCAGCTGAAGATATCACAAAAAAAGAAAATTATAGGCCAATATCACTGATGAACATAGGTGCAAAAATCCTCAGCAAAATATTAGCAAACTGAATCCAGCAATACATTAAAATGATCGTACACCATGATCAAGTGAGATTTATCCTAGGGATGCAAGGATGGTTCAATATCTGCAAATCAATCATTGTGATAAGCCACTTTAACAAATTAAAGAATAAAAACCCCACGATCATCTAATAAATGCAGAATAACTTTTGACAAAATTCAATATCCATTTATGATAAAAAAAAAGAACTCTCCAGAAAGTGGGCATAGAGGAAATATACTTCAACATAATAAAGGCCATATACATTAAGCCTACAGCTAACATCATAATCAATTGTGAAAAGCTGAGAGCATTTCCTCTAAAATCAGGAACAAGACAAGTATGCCTACTCTCACCCTTTTTATTCAACATGGTATTGGAAGACCTAGCCAGTGTAATCACACAAGAAAAAGAAATAACAGGAATCCAAATTGGAAAGGAAGAAATAAAACTGTCACTGTTTCCAGATGACACGACACCATACACAGAAAATCCTAAAGATGCCAACAAAAAACTGCTAGAGCTCATCAGTGAATTTGGCAAAGTTATAGGATACAAAATTAATATACAGAAATCTGTTGCATTTCTAGACACTAACAACAAACTATCAGGAAGAGAAATTAAGGAAACAATCCCATTTAAAATCACATCAAAAAGAATAAAACTAAAGCAGAAACTAACATACCATTGTAAAGCAATTATACTCCAATAAAGATGTTTAAAAAAAAAAAAGAATAAAACACTTAGGAATAAATCTACCTAAGGAGGCAAAAGACCTGAACTTAGAAAACTATAATACACTGGTGATAGAAATTGAAGATGACACAAACAGATGTTGTTATACTGTGTTCATGGATTGGAAGAGTTAACATTTTAAAAATGATTTTACTACCAAAGGCAATCTACAGATTCAATGCAATCCCTATCAAATTACCAGTGGCACTTTTCACAGAACTAGAATAATTTTAAAATTTATACAGAAAAACCAAAGACCCTGAATAGCCAAAACAATCTTGAGAAAAAAGAACAGAGCTGGAGGAATCACATTTGCTGACTTCAGACTATACTACAAATCTACAGTAATCAAAACAGTATGGTACTGGCACAGACACAGACACGTAGATCAATGGAAGAGAATTGAGAGCCCAGAAATAAACCCACTCACTTTATGGTCAATTAATCTATGACAAAGGAGTCAAGAATATACAATGGAGAAAAGACAGTCTCTTCAATAAGTGGTGCTGGGAAAACTGTACAGCTATGTGTAAAAGAATAACATTAGAACATTTTCCCACACCATATAAAAAATAAACTCAAAATGGATTAAAAACACAGATGTAAGACCAGAAATCATAAAACTCCTAAAAGAAAACATAGACAGTATACTGTTTGACCTAAATCATAGCAATATTTTTGGGGGGTCTGTCTCCTAAGGTGAAGGAAACAAAAGCAAAAATAAACAAGTGAAGTCTTCCCTGGTGGTGCAGTGGTTAAGAATCCGCCTGCCAATGCAGGGGACACAGGTTCGAGCCCTGGTCCAGGAAGATCCCACATGCCGTGGAGCAACTAAGCCCGTGCACCACAACTACTGAGCCTGCACTCTAAAGCCCGTGAGCCACAACTACTGAGCCCGCGTGCCACAACTACTGAAGCCCGTGTACCTAGAGCCCATGCTATGCAACAAGAGAAGCCACTGCAATGAGAAGCCCACGCATCGCAACAAAGAGTAGCCCTCACTCACCACAACTAGAGAAAGCCTGCACACAGCAATGAAGACCCAACGCAGCCAAAAATTAATTATTTTTTTTTAAAAAAAAGATAAACAAGTGGGACCTAATTAAACTTAAACTCTTTTGTACAGCAAAGGAAACCATGGACAAAACAGAAAGACAACCTATTGAATGGGAGAAAATATTTGCAAATGATATAACTGGTCAGGGATTAATATGCAAAATATACAAACAGCTCATAAAACTCAATATAAAAAAAAAAACCCGATTAAAAATTGACAAGACCCGAATAGATGTTTTTCGAAAGGAGACATACAGATGGCCAATATGCACATGAAAAGATTCTCAACATCACTAATCATCAGAGAAATCAGAGAAATGCAAATCGAAACCAGGTGAGATATCACCTCACACCTGTCAGAATGGTTGTCATTAAAAAGAGCACAAATAACAAATGCCGATAAGGATGTGGAGAAATGTGAACCCTTATACATTGTTGGTAGGGATGTAAATTGGTGCAGCCACTGTGGAAAACAGTATGGAAGTTCTCTAGAAAACTAAAAATAGAACTACCATATGATCCAACAATTATATCCCTGGGTATAGATATGAAGAAAATGAAAACACTAATTCTTAAAGATACATGCGCCCCAGTGTTCATAGCATTATTCACAATAGCCAGGATATTGGAGAAACCTAGGTGCCCATGAATAGGTAAATGGCTAAAGAAGATGTTGTATATAATGGGATATTATTCAGCAATAAAAAAGAATGAAATATTGCCATTTTCAACAACATGGATGGACCTAGAAATTGTTATCTAAGTAAAATGTGTCAGGCAGAGAAAGACAAATACTATATGATTTCACTTACATGTGGAATCTAAACAGCCAAAGAAATGAGCAAACATAACAGAAACAGAATCATAGAAACAGAAATAAAGAGGTGGTTTCCAGAGGGGACAGGGGGTGGCAGATGAGTGAAATAGGTAAGGGAGATTAAGAGGTACAACCTTCTAGTTGTAAAATAAATGAGTCCTGGGAATGATGCAGAGTGGGGAATATAGTCAGTAAGGTGGTCATATCTTTGTAGGGTAACACATGGTAAATAGACTCATCTATTGTGGTGATCATTTTGTAATGTATAGAAATATGGAATCACTAATGTTGTGCACTAGGAACATAGTGTTGTAGGTCAATTATACTTCCAAAAATAAAACCAAACTATCTCACAGAAAGAGATCAGATTTGTGTTTATCAGAGGCAAGAGGTAGGGGAAGGCAGAAGTGGATGAAGGTAGTCAAACTTCCCATTATAAGGTAAATAAGTACTAGGAATGTAATGTACAACATAATTAATATAATTAACACTGTTGTATGTTTTATATATATTATATATACACATATATATGAAAGCTGTTAAGAGAGCAAATCCTAGGAGTTCTCAACACAAAGAATTTTTTTCCTGTTTCTTTTATTTTGTATCTATATGCAATGATGGATATTCACTAAACTATTGTGGTAATCCTCTCATAATATATGTAAGTCAAATCATTATGCTGTACACCTGAAGCTTATACAGTGCTGTATGTCAGCTATATCTCAATAAAACTGGAAGGAAAAAAATCATTTTGTTGAGAATTGCTCAGTCTGATGTTTAACCCTACTTGCAAGCTAACAAGTAATACTGCCACACTTTCATGGCTGCAAGCAGAGGATACAAGACTCCTGGGTCTTTGACAAAGTACTTTTTACTCACAACAATAGCAGTAGTTAAGGCATTAGCATTTTCACCAGCTGTCCTAACCTCAAGTCCTGTGGAGCCATATGAATAGGGCCAAGGGCTATGGGCTGAATGTTTGTGGCTCCTCAGAATTCTTATCTTGAAGCCCTAATCCCCAAAGTGACAGTATTCAGAGGTGGGGCCTTTGGAAGTAATTAGGTTTAGACGGAGTCATGAGAGTGGAACTCCCATGATGGGATTAGTGCCCTTATAAGAAAAGAAAGAAACCAAAGCTCTCTCCCTCTCTCTCCACCATGTGAGATGTGAGGATAAAGCAGGGAGGCAGCCATTTGTAAACGAGGCAGAGGGCCCTCCTCCAAAGATACTGAATCTGACGGCACCTTGTTCTTGGAGCTCTCAGCCTCCATAAATGTGAGAAATAAATGTCTGTTGTTTAAGCCACCCAGTCTACTGTATTTGGTTACAGCAGCCTGAACTATACAGCAGGTAACACCTACACACGTAGTGGGTTTTGTTATAAGAAAGGAACCTCAAGCTTAAAAAACCTGAACCTTTTATAATGGACAGTATTTGAACTTTGTTCCAAAAGGAAGCATTATCTTTATTACACTGAACCGTAAACAAACCTCCCTTTGCTATGGGAGGATTTACTGTGTTTATTTTCCAAGGCTATATGCTATTCAAGCATCCTTGAAAAGATAGTCTGGAACAAAGCAGTCAGTGTCTCTGCTTGCAGAAATGACAGAGACCATGAAGAGATGTCTCCCAACATATAAAGTTAGAAACGTGTTTGGTGACATGTAACAGAAAACCTGACTAATGATGATTTAAACTAGATAATAACATTTGTGCCTCATTACTCATGCAAAAAAAAAAAAAAAAAAAAAAAATCCAGGGACAAGTGATCCAGGGCTTGTTTAGTGGTTCAGTTACACCATCAAGTACCAGTCCCTTTCTGTCTTTCCTTGGCTTTTATCCACAAGCTTTCTGCCTCATGATGGCAGCATGGCTGATACACTCCACACATCATTTCCACATTCAAGACAGGAAGAAGATGGGAGGGGCAGCACCTCAATCAAGAAAGTCAAAACCTTTCCTAAAGCCCTCAACTTGTGTCCATTCACCAAAATTATGCACAAAGTTGCCATTACCGCAAAGCAGTTTGAGGAAGCAGGTATGTTTATCTGGCAATTTAATCTTAACTGTTACATGATAATCTTTACTCTTTGATGGCCCTCAGTATGCTGTTCCAAGTTCTGGTTTCCAGTGCATTGAAGAATCTCTCTGAGATCTTGTATAAATGGTAACCCCACTGCTATAGTTTTCTTTGTCTTGCCAGGCACTTGCTGTCCCTGGTGAATCAGTAATGTGGAACAAAGAACATTGTTTTCCTCTCCCTAGCTGAGCATAGTACATTGCTGCACTTGGGGAACTTGCAAGGTTGAGAATGTCTCCTCATTTCATAAATATTGGAACAGCGACTAAATCAGTAAGTGATTTTCAAAATAAGAGTCAATCGCAAGAGCAGACCTAGAATGCCAGGGTTCAGAATTAGTTTTGTATTTTATGCTGTTTCCATGGAATACATTACTCACTCTAAATTATCATTGATCTTTCTCGTAAGCAACCCCTTAAAACACTGTTCAGTTATATCTTCTTGGTGGATACGTCTAAATCTTGACTGGAACATAGAAATCAATGTGAAAATATTCCCCTCTATTTTTTCTTCTTGCCTGTGGAGTTGAATAGGTAATACTACTACCAATAATGAAAAGAAGGAATAGATATCCTTGTCTAGCTACCAGACATATTTGTATGTGGAAGCTTAATTTTTGTCCTAATGCATATGAAACCTAAAGCAAGAATTCAGCCAAACTCTCAGCATTTTCTACCATTTTTAACATCCCTATGGAAATTTCATATAATTGAAAGATAACCCAAAGAAGACATGTATCCTTTTGCACAAATATTTCCCAAATATATTCCAGGTTATAATGTAGTGGTTCAGAGAATCCTGGAATATGAAAGATCTGTGTTTGAATTACCACTCTGGCACTTACTTGCTTTCTAACTTTGGGCAAGTTACTTAGCTTCTCAGACTAACTCATTATCTGCAAAATGATTATATAACAATGCCTATTTTGCTGGACTATTTTAAGAATCAAATGAGTTATATTACCAAAAATTTAACACAGTTTCTGGAACTTAGTATGTGCCTAGTAAATAGTAGCTATTATTATAGCTCTGGAGTATTTTTTACTAGTTACTCCAAGTTGATTTATGGAAAATCCCCAGATTTAGGAAATACTGTTGTAGACAGAGAATGTCACCTGCCATTTCAGTAAACAAAGGATGTTGAGGCCATCAAGGCATCAGCCAATGCAGCCACCCCCAACAGTGTTCCCTGAGGGGTTCAGAATAGAGAAAAACAGGATACTGGCCCTAAATAGTTAAGGTGCATATCAAAGGATTAATTTCAATGAGCCCAGACCCTTGCACCTTCCCATACATAGAACAGTACTAAATTCATTAACTTGAGATGTCTGGTTTTCTTTAAATAGCAGTAATATTCTGATGTTCTGACCATATTTTCTTGTTTGTTTTTCCAAAAACTCCTATATATTATGGCTCTTCCCTTACCTCTTTGGACCAGTGTCTGAGTGACTCTTGGGCTTAAATCCTCAGTAAAGTCCGCCAAATAAAACATAATTCTCAACCTTTAGGTTGTACACTTTTTTCAGTTAACACTATATACTAAATATTGGGTTGGCCAAAAAGTTCATTCAGGTTTTTCATAACATCTTACAGAAAAACCCGAACAAATTTTTTGGTCAACCCAATACCTTACTTAAATATTCTCAATATATGTTATCCTAACACTAGACCTAGAGAGTCCTGCAACAAAGAAAGCTGTTTAACTTAATTAGCCTAGTCATGATTTGAAGTGTCAATTGATTACTCCTGCTCTCCTCTGGGTTCTAACAGAGTACAGATATGGGAGTTAAATGAGGGTCCAAGTGTCAGTTTATTAGTGGACATTCGATAACTCCTAAAGAAGAGTGCACAGCTTTTCTCTGGATTCAAAAACATATCTAGACCTCAAAGCTGCTTCACAAAGTCAGCATTGCCTATTTGCCCCTTGATGTGGTCAGCCAATCATCTGAAAAACTTGTATCAATAAATGCCAGGTTCACAGGGGGAAAGCAAAGCAAGGGGAAACAGGCACCAGAGAGGCAGAGAGAGAGGGGTGGGGGGAAGGAGGGTGGTATTCTATTCAGTTATCTTTTACAATACTCTCTAGTAAAAACATGAGGATGGGAGAATAAGTGGTCTCCTTATACACAATTTAGCATTTTCTAAACGTTTTTAACAGGAGTATTTCATGACCAACACACCTAAGAACATTCTAGAATAGTATTCTGCAGAATAATAGCTTTAGAGAGCATCAGTTATACATATGTGTGTGTGTGTGGGTGTGTGTGTGTGTGTGTGTGTGTGTGTGTGTGTAGGATCCAACAGACTTGTTTCCAAAGTGTATTAGTTGGGATTTTTTTTTTTTAATCCCACCATGGAATCACTTTGGCACTTTGTCCTACTTTTCTTCTAGCACTTAACACGCATTGAATTGCTTTATAGCTATTTGTGGGCAAGACTTATCTGCTAGACTTCTCTGTTTGAGGTTGGAAGTCTTACCTCTCTATATATCGAATCCTCCGCAATACTCAGCAGTGGGTTGTGAAGGTAATAAACACAAATGTAATAGTTATAGTATAAACAAATTGGTCATAAAACATTTAGCCTCTCAGTGACACTAGTGTTTATTCTGCCTAGGCTATCTGAGAAAAGAATAGAAAATGCTGGCTGTACCTTTTGTGTCCTGAATGAACATGAGGTGGTTGCAGATCATTTAAGTCAGATCGCTTCCTAACAAATGGATTTACATGTACATGTATAAGCTTAAATACTCAGGACATTGCTTAATGCCAGTCTTATCTAATGGCTCAGATATAATCTCAGAGATGATTTCACCAAAGAAAATAAAATCATCTCAGGATTTTGGGAAACCTTTGAAAGACAGGGAGTCAACTTTTATCCTAATTCTATCATACTTCCTAGTGATTCCGATTCCAGAATTCTTAAGGAAATCATGGTAATATCCCAACTCCACAAGGACACAATGTGGCATAAAACAAACAAGAACATTTCAGGACACTGAATAAACTGACAAATGTAAAATAAAATCTGTCATCAAAAGGTAGCCAGGTTACTAAATTCAGTTCTGACCTGAACTTCTCATTAAGTCGGTGGTCGGAATTCTCTTATTTTTATGGCTGACCACGAGCCACAGTCCTCAGTATGAGCTACAAGCCACCCATATCCTATAAAAACTGAAATACACAAAAGGATATTCTGGTCTTTATGAAAAACATTTTATCTTATGAATTTGGGGATGAGTGATACTATATGCACGTTTACTATTATGCATCAGAAAATAGCATAATCCCCAATGTCTAGTTTGTAAATTTCAGCTATACTGTGATTTTGATTTGCCCCATAGCTGGTGGTCAGAATTTGAATTTAAGTTAATTTAAACTGTCTCAGCCCAACACCTATACAGTTGGAGACAAATGAACTGCTTAATCAAACTGATATAAAATCAGTCAATTTAAGCAGTTGTTTGGCTAGTTTTGCTTATTTCTTTATTTCACATTTACTGAGCAGAAGTTAAACATTTTCAGTATGTAGACAAGACTGATTCAATACAACCACCAAAAAAGTATTAAATGCCCCCTTAATAATGGTTCCTTATTCATTCTTTCTTCTAATAGGTAATGAATAGCAGTGTCTATTATCTTCAAAACATCATTCTTCCTGCTAAGGAATCAAGATAATGTGTTCCTAGCTCTGAGGTAGAAAGTTCACAGTATTACATGGAAGTTTATTACTTAACATGGAGAGAAAAATGAAAGTCCAATATGTGACTATGACTATGTGTAAGTATCAATAAATGTAGTCATTTGTGGATAACCCTACGATGTTTTACAGGTTGATTTTAAAAGTACCTTAAACTGTGGACATTTGTGAGACAACATCCACTTATTGCTCTAAAATTACCCCTGAGGTGGTTGTGATGCTAGAAGGAGGAACTTTCCATTGAGAAAACTCCACTGGAACCATTTTAAGGCCAACACATATACCACCTTTATCATTTGGTTTCATTTTTACATAAATTTATGAGTTAACTTTAGACTTCAATACATACCTTTTTTACTTGCCTCCTCCGAGCTCAATCACAGAATGGAGTTTGTGCCTTGAATTACCTGTCTATACCTATTCTTACAAGGGGAGCCTATAGCATGGCAGAACAGTAGCAGTGCTATGTGCTTCTTGGTGATAAAACCCAGATGGTATCCTAGGGAGACGCAGATGGGCTGGTAGAGCAGAAAACCAGATTATGCCTTCAGCTGTAAGATATTCCTTCACCCTAGATGCCAAACTTAAAGATTTCCACAGGCGCCCCATTTTCCTTTCTGATTCCCACTATATAAGCCCCCTACAAAGCATGACCTACAGCTGGCTTCTTTCCAGGGCAGATACTTAGCTCTCAGGCCTATGACTGCTTTGTCAAACATACACACACACTCCCACCAATAACATATGACTTGTTCCTACAAAATAATCATACTCCTTGTCAGAATTCTACTATACAGAAGCATATGAAATAGTTCTAAGAGTCTGAGAACTCAGGCCCAAATGTGAAACAAAAAGATACCATCAGTTTACTTGAGGCCATTTTTTCCAATCCCCTGCATCTTACTAAAGGCAGAATGAAGGATACAAGGGAAAGAAGATAAAGTGAAAATTCTTAAGCTCTTTGTGCTGGCATCAAAGTGATAGCAAAATGGCTTCAAAGCTCAGACCTAGGATACTCCACAGTATTTTGACAGTGCTGGACTTTTATATCACTGCAACATCTGGAACTTCTGAAGACACATCCAGCTCTTTGAATAATTCTATTGACTTTATCCGGTAAAAAAATATGGATATCTTAAGATCTAACCAGTTGATGACTGAAATTCCAAGAACCTGGAATTCAAGATTTTTAAATTGTATTTAGGGTCTTATTGATCCAAAATGTCGTTCTTCTCATATATAATCCAAGTTACATTCAGTCTCTATCTTTTGCTTATTGGTACAACCATCCTAAAACTCCAGGACTCTGGAGAGTTCATATACATATATACATATTTTAGAAGGTAAGTTAATTAGCAATTGTTGACTGGCATTCATCAGATAGTCAAGAGGAAAAACTAAACAAATTTGGAATAGGTAATTAAAAATCTTGCCTGATGGTTATGTAAACTGTAGGTTTAACTATGAGTCATGCAAAGATGGAACTTTAATTCCTCTTTCTGCTTGCTGTGTATTTTTGTGTCAGTTACTTATATTATAAATGCAAAGACTGTTTTTACTCCCAAAAGATCTATAGAGGCAATAAAACTATGGATAAACAAGCTGGATATTCTCACGCATCACATACAAAGTTTCACTTCTAATTGCAGAATTTGTGGTTTGGTGATGATGCTAAGTAGAGAGAGAGCACAGCTTGGTTTTTCACATCATGGGCTGAAGTTTCAACTCTAGTTAAAAAAATCAGTGTGTGATTTAGAAACTGTGCAAATGCAAGTAAATACGATTAAGAAAGATAAATATGGAAATCTATAAGGTTATATTCCTCACATATACCACAAGGTTCTTATCATATTTCAACACTAATACATTAGCAGAAACCATCTAGGATGCTGTAATTGTGCTTCATTCATTCATTTAGTTATACGTCAAGCGCTTTTGGAGTGTCTACCATGTATTTGGCCTATTATACCATTTGAAAATGCAAAGATGAAAAACACCTCAGTTTCTCATGGAACACACAGTTATCAGTATTATTTTTCTTAAAAAAATGTAGGATGCTTGAGAGGTTATGACAGGAGAATCTAATCATGGACATAAGGAAATTCTTCCCTGAGGAATGCCATTTGAGCTACCATCCAAATAAAGCAGAAAATGTAATTAGGTGAAGGTGCTGATTAGAGATGGTGTGGCAGGCATGTGCAGTCCTCGAAGTGGGAAATGAAAAAAGGAAAGTTTGTTGGGACAGACAAATTTAGAGAGAATGGCCAAAAGTGATAAAGATATAGGTGGCTAAGCCACCACTGAAGGTTTTTAAGTATAGAAGCAATAGAGTGAGATGTAGGGTTTGAAAGACATGTTTTTCGCATACAGTATAAAAAATGAATTGGAGTGTGTTGAGCAACAGTGGTTGCATGGAGACTCATTAGGGGGCTTTTACAGTATAGTATTGAGATGAAGGTGGCTTGAAGTTGGATTGGGAGTGGACGATATACAGAGGAGAAATCAGATTCTAGATTGCAAAATTAACAGAACATAGTGATAAGTATGATAGTGGGGCTGGGAAGGAGGAAGTGAAGCAAAAGAAGATAGGAGAAGTATTCTCAGATTTTTAACTTGTGCAAATGGATAACGATGTTCTTGACTAAAGTGGGAATTCTGGAGGAGGGAAAACTTAGGGGAAGATCACTTGTTAAATTTTGGACTCTTTACCTTAAAGGTGCTTTTGAGATACCTGAGTAGAGATAATGAAGAAGCAGTTGGATACAAGGGTCAGATCTGGAATGGTGATATACATTTAAAATTTATTGGTATCTGGTTGGTTATAGAACCCATGCATGTGGGATAATACTCCCAAGGAAAGAATTTAGAAACAAATAAGGAAAATTAGGACTGGACTTTGAGGACCTAAGTATAGCCAGAGGTTGATGAGCCAGTAAAATGGTCAGAGAAAGAGTAATCTGGAAACAGTAGGAAAACCAGAAGGTTCTGATGTCATAGATGCCAATGGAAAGAGAGGTTTTCCAGAAGAAAGGATATATCAAATATTATTGAATAATGTTAAGAGGTTGAGTAAGGTGGTCATTAAATATGACCATTAAATTTAATGACAAGAAGTTAGGACCAATTTTGCAGAGTTTTAAGAATGAAAGCCAAATCTTAATGGCTGAGGAATGAATGAAAAGTAAAAAAAAAAAAAGGAGACTATAAATGTAGGCCACTCCTTCTGAGAGACCCGAGAAGAAGAGGAATGAGGGCCATACATAAGGTGAAAGTAAATTTGATTTACATTTTTTGTTGTTTCAAGTTTGGAGGGATCTGAGCTTGATAATGAAAGAAGAATAAATTATTGACTTTAGAAACTATTTATTTTCCCAGAATACACATGCTACTCTTTTGGCTTAATACTCATTCTTTTTGAGAAAATGGATGATGTATTCACAGAATCTTTCCCTCATAGAACATTCATCATGAGAGAAATGTATAATTCACTAGAGTTAATTAATTTGAATTTTATAAAACTTCTAGATAAGTGTATACATAACAACTTAACTATTTGGAAATTGATTTAAGTTGATTGCTAAGATATGATTGGGTTACTAAATCGAATGACAATTTGTACAATCTTAACAGAAATAAGGAAACCTATTTATTTTTAGGAAGTATATCATTCAAGGTTCAACCAAAGAAACAAAACCAGTAGAAGAGATTTTATATATATATAAATGTATATATATTTATATATATAATAGATAGATAGATGATGGATGGATGGATAGATAGGATATATCTATATTAAGGAATTCATTAAAAGCAATGTGCTTACTCATACGTGGGGACCTGACTAAACGAGTCTGAAATCCATCGAGCAGATGGCAGAAAGATAAGGTCACAAGCAGGCTGTAACCCCAAGAGCACAAGCTAAAACTTTTTTGTCTACAGATGAGAATCTCTCTTTACTCAGGGAAGACTCAAGATCTATTTTAAAGATTGTCCAACTAAGTCAGGCCCATCTACGATAATTTCCCATTTGATTTACTTAGTAAAATAACTATGGACTTTAATTACATATGCAAATTCCCTTCACAGTAGCACCTATATTGTTTGATTTAAAGAACTTGGAGAGGGAGAGTGATGTCACCGAAATAGTAACATGGTTCCTTCCTGACTTAGCTCCCCACACAAGAAAAACTAACTGTTCATGGACTATGCACCACTTAGAGTATCCTAGAATGTGGGAGTGAGGCTGAAGCACCCCACTGTACTACAGAGACCAAGACAAACTGTATTAGAAAGGTAAGAGGAATTGTTATACCCTGACTGCATTGCCCCTCCCCCAGACCAGCGGAGCACCACTCCAACAGGAGGCTATGGTTCCCCCAGTGGGAAAAGAGAGCCCAGGGGTGACACCTAGCTCCCCTCACTCAGCATATTGGTTCACTTCATGGGAGCCCCTATTGTAGTTTCACCACACAGAGATAGCAGGGGAATCTGCAGGGTTCAACCCCTTTAAATCTGAGAGACTGAGAAGGGGTTAGGCGCTTCCAACAACCAGCACTTGGATTATGGCAGGCTGAGTTCCTTCCTGCAGAGCTCAAATAGTAGTCTCAACCAATGGCTTTGATCATCTGCAGAACCAAGTCAGGGGCAGAGTCTGACCAAGGAACTCAGTTGGGTATATATAGGTCCCCCAAATGAGGAATCTTGCCAACCCTGGAGCCTGGTCTGTCCATAACAAGGAGGAAAAAATGAGTCATATCCCAAGCTTGGGTGAACAGCAGCTCCCAGCCCCTTTCAGACAGAAAGCCTATTTAGGAAAATTTGGGATTAGTTACCTGAAGTGGGCCCTCCCAGTCCCACCCAGGCCGGAACCAGAGTTACATCCCTACCAGCTACAGAGCATGGTCTCCATCCCCATCTGACAGGAAGGTCTGACAAGAACACCCAGAAGCTGTGTAACCCAGCAATGCTAGATCAAGAGGCAGAAGGGCCCCTGAGCAAAGCCAGTGGCCCTGTTTAGCCAGGGAACTTGGGGCATGGGTCAGCTTGAGTCAAGACCACAAACAAAGAGCATTAATGGCCTTGAAGTGGCTTCTCTTGCTGCGCCCAGGCAAAGAAACTTATTTGTAGCCCCACTTACTGCTGAATACAGCCTTCATACCCCCCAACCAAGGAAGCTGGGTAGCCAGTCCAACAGCCCTGCTTATAGTGGCACTTAAATAGAAAGAACAGCCTCTGACTTTCCCTGTCTGCAGAGCAAGTCTCGTGGCCTCACCTGACCAGGATATTCAGTGCACACTTTTGCTTTTCTCGGGTCCCAAAACTATGAGTTGTGTAGGTCCTGGTTCCCATCCTGCTGCCCCAGCAGCACAGGAAAGCTAATTCACGGCTCCACCAACTGCTGAGTATAGTACCTAGAGCTGACTGTCTAGTAAGCCTGACCAGAGAATCCAGACAACCATAAAGCCTATCCTACACTCTCACTTGAGCAGGAAACCAAATCAGCAGGTCTATCCAGTTGTTCTTAGCCAGTGGCACTCCTCCCACCCCCAACCTCAGAGCTCACACAGTTGCCTTGTCCCCAAATTGACTCTAATAGCAGGCTCCACCCACCCAAGGATGTTACCAGCAGACATATCAAGAAACCCAAATTGAGCTGACTGGTGAAGAACTGTCTCTGCCAAAGCAAATCTGCAAAGTCTGGAAGAGGAGACCACTTACTCAAATGTGCAGTTACCAATGTAAAGAATCAGGATCATGAAAAACTAGGTAAATATGATACCACCAAAGGAAAGTAATAAAAGTCTAATAACTGATCCTGAAGAAATGGATATCTATGAAAACTCAGACAAAGAATTCATAATGGCTCTCTTAAAAGAGTTTAGTGAACCCCAGGAACACACAGAAAGACAATTAAACAAAATTAGGAAAACAATGCATGAAAAAAATGAGAAATTCAACAAAGAAATAGAAATTTTTAAAAAAGTATCCTAGAGCTGAAAAATAAAATAACTAAAGAATTCAATTGAGAGTTTCAAAAGCAGACTCAACCATCAGAAGAAACAATCAGTGACCTAAAAGATAGGATAATTGAAATTATCCAGAGAGTCTAAAAGAAAAAAGATTGAAAAAGAGTGAAGAAAGCCTATGGTATTCATGGGACATAATGAAAGAAATACAGTCTCATTATGGGAATTTCAGAAGGAGAAGAGAAAGAGAAAGGGACACAAAGTATATTTAAAGCAATAAATGGCTGAAAACGTCCCAAACATGGAAAGAGATTAGACATCCAGGTCCAAGAGGCCCAAAGAATCCAAAATAGGTTGAAAACCACATAAAACTATACTTATATAAATTATAATTAAATTCTCAAAACTCAAAGACAAAAGTTTTTAAAGCAGCAAGAGCAAAGTTCTATACAAGGGAACCCCCATAAGACTATCAGCAGATTTCTCATCAGAAACTTTATAGGCAAGAAAATGGTATGACATATTCAAAATATTATTGAAAAAATATGTCACCAAGAATACTAATACCATCAAAGATGCCCTTCAGAAATGAAGGAGGGATAAAGAGTTTTCCAAACAAACAAAATTTGTTTGAGGGAATTCATCATCAATAGACCTGCCTTACAAGAAATTCTAAAGGGAGTTCTTTGAGTGGAAATAAAAGGACACTAGTTAACATCACAGAAATATAAGAAGCTCTGTAAAACTCACTAGCAGTGGTAAATATATAGTCAAGGTTGGATTCTGTAATAAGGAAATGGGGTGTGTAGTTCACTTACATCTCTAGCTTAAAAGTTAAAAGGAGTGTAGTAAAAACAATCATAACTACATAAATTTATTAGTTACATGATATAAAAACTATGTAAATTGTAACATCAATAACCTAAAATGTGAGGGAGAGGAGAACTAAAAGTCTAAGACTTAGAAATTCTATTGAAGTTATGTTGTTGTTAGTTTAACACAGGGTGTTATAATTGAAGATATTTTATGTAAGCTTCATGGTAACCACAAGGGTAAAACCTGTACTAATTACATAAAAGAACATGATACAGAAGTCAAAGCACACTGTCTTGTGCTAACAAGACCTCAGAACACACACAAAAAAGGCAGCAGGATAAAAAACAAAAACCAATGAATCAAAAAGTAACAAGAAAACAATTAATAAAATGGCAATAGTGTGTCCTTACTTAGCAGAAATTACTTTAAACATAAACAGATTAAATTCCCCAGACAAAAGACACAGAATGGCTGAATGGATGTAAAAACTAGATCCAATGATATGCTTGCTAAAATGACTCACTTTAACCTTAAAGACACACATAGACTGAGATTGAAGGGATAAGAAAATATTTTAAGCAAATGGTAACAAAACAAAAACAGGAGTATCTATACTTATAGCAGACAAAATAAACTTTAAAATGGTAAAAAAGACACAAAGAAGGTTTTATATAATGACAAAGGGGTTAATACATGAAGAAGATACAGCAATTGTAAATATTTATGCACTCACAATGGAACACCTTAATGCATAAAGTAAAGACTAACAGAGCTAAAAGGAGAAATGAACAACAATGCAATAATGGTTCGGGACTCTAATACGCTATCTCAACAAAAGATAGATCATTCAGACAGATGATCAATAAGGAAATAGTAGATTTGAACAATAATATAGTCCAAATAAACCTAACAGACATATACAGAACATTATATCCAACAACAGCAGAATTCACTTTCTTATCAAGTGCACAGGGGACATTTTCTAGGATAGACCATATGTTATGCCACAAAACAAGTCTTAGCAAATTCAAGAAAACTGAAATCATAGCAAGCGCCTTCTCTGACCACCATGGTATGTAACTAGAAAACAGTAACAAAAGGAAAACTGAAAATTCATGAATACATAGAAATTTAAAAATCTCTAGTGAACATATGAACCAAAGAAGAAATTAAAGAGGAAATTTAAAATCGAAACAGAACATACCAAAACTTATGGTATGCAGCAAAGCAGTTCTAAGAGGGAAGTTCATGACAATAAGTGCCTATATTAAGAAGAAAGAACCCAAATAAACAACCTAACTCTACATATTAAGGAAAAAGAACAAGAAGAACAAACTGAGCCCAAAGTTAGCAGAAGGAAGGAAAAATAAAGATTAGAGGAGAAATCAATGAAAGAGAGACTAGGAAAACAATAGAAAAGATTAACCAAACTAAGATAAACAAAAAGGACAAACCTATATCTAGACTAATTAAGGGGAAAAAATGACCAAAACCCCAAATTCTTAAAAGTTATATCACAGAAATACAACAAACCATAAGAGGCTATCATAAACAACTGTATGCCAAAAACCTGATCAACCTAAAATTAAGTGAAAAAATTCTTAGAAACATACAAACTGCCAACATTGAATCAGGAAAATGGAAAGTCTGAATAGATCAATTACTGGTAAGAAGATTGAATCAGTAATCAAAAACCTCACAACAAAGAAAAGCCCAGGACCAGAGGACTTCACTGGTAAATTTTACCAAATATTTAAAGAAGAATTAATGCCAATCCTCTGTCCTTCCAAAAAAAAAAATTTAAAAGAAGGGAATACTCTCTAATTCATTTTACAGGGCCAACATCAGCCTGATATCAAAGGCAGAAAAGGACACCACCAGAAAAGAAAACTACAGACCAATATCCCTGATGAATATATATACAAAAACTCTCAATAAAATACTAGCAAACTGAATTCAGCAGCACAGAAAAGAATCATTCACCATGATCAAATGGGATTTTTTTTTACCTGGGATACAAGATTAGTTCAACATATGCAAATCAATCAGTGTTAAATCACATATTAATAGAAGAAAAAAACATATGATAATCTCAATAGATCCAGAAAAACCATCTGACAAAATTCAACATTTATTTATGACAAAAACTCTTAGCAAGTTAGGTATAGAAGGAATGCACTTCCACATAATAAAGGCCATATATGGTAAGCTCACAGCTAATATCACACTAAATGGTGCAAGTTTGAAAGCTCTGCCTGTAAGATCAGGAGCAAGACTGGGGTGTCCACTCTCACCACTCCTGTTCAGCATGGTACTGGAATTCCTGCCAGAGAAATCAGGCAAGAAAATGAAATAAAAGTCATCAGAATGGGAAAAGAAGAAATTAAATTGTCTCTATTTGTAAATGACCTGATTTTACGTATAGAAAATCCTGAAGAATCCACCAAAAACCTGTTAGATTTAATCAACAAATTCAGTAAAGGTATAGGATACGAAATTAACATACAAAACTCAGTAGCATTTATATACCCTAACAATGAATTATCTGAAAAGGAAATAAAGAAAACAACCTCATTTATGAGATCATCAAAAACAATAGAATACTTAGTAATAAACTTGAGGAGAAACATCTCTACTCTGAAAACTATAAGACATTAATGACATAAAATGAAGAAGACACAAATAAATGTAAAGGTGTCCTGTGTCCATGGATTGAAATAATTAATACTGTTAAAATGTCCATACTACCAAAAGCCATCTAGGGATACATCTTAATCCCTATTAAGATTCCAATGGCTTTTTTTTTTTTTTAACAGAAGTAGGAAAAATACTCCTAAAATTGAAATGAAAACATAAGACCCCAAATGGTCAAAGCAATCCTGAGAACAACAAAGTGAGTGGAATCACACTTCCTGATTTCAAGATATACTATAAAACTACAGTAATCAAAACAGTGTGATATTGGCGTAAAAACAGATAGACCAATGGAACAGAACTGCAAGCCCAGAAATAAACCCAATGATATAAGTCAACTAATATTTGACAAGGGAGCCAAGAATACTCAATGGAGAAAAGACAGCCTCTTCAGTATATGGTGCTGGGAAAATTGGATATTCACATGTAAAAGAATGAAACTAGACCCCTACCTTACACCACTCACAAAAATAAGCTCATTATGGATTAAAGACTTAAAACTTGAGACCTGAAACCATGAAACTGCTAGAAGAAAACATAGAAAAACATTTCCTTGTTAGGGGTCTTGGCAGTGTTATTTTTTGGATATGACACCTAAAGCACAAGCAACAAAATTAAAAATAAACATATGGGACTGCATCAAACTAAAAATTATCTGTACAGCAAAAGAAACAATCAACAAAGTGAAAAGACAACTGATGGAATGGGAAAAAATATTTGCAAACCGTATATCCAATAATGGATTAGTACCCAAAATATATAAAGAACTCATAGAACTCAATAGCACAAAACCTCAAATAATCCATTTTAAAAATGGGCCAAAGACCTGAATAGATATTTCTCTGAAGAAGATATAGGAAAGGCCAACAGACACATGAAAAGATGTTCAACATCACTAGTCATTAGGGAAATGCAAATCAAAATTACAATGAGCTATCACCTTACGTCTGTTAGAATGGTCATCAGAAGGACAAGAGATAACAAATGCTGGTGAAGATATGGAGAAAAGATAACTCTTGTGCACTACTGTTGGGATTGTAAATTAGTACAACCACTATGGGAAACAGGATAGAGGATCCTCAAAAAATTAAAAATATATATACACATAGGATCCAGCAGTTCCATCTCTGGGAATACAGTTGATCCTTGAACAACATGGGTTTGAACTGCAGAGGTCCACTCACACAAGGATATTTTTCAGCAGTAAGTACTACAGTACTACATGGTCCATGGTTGGTTGAATCTGTGAATGCAGAGGAACTGCAGATACAGGGAGCTGAGTAAGTTATACATAGATTAACCCTCATGTTATTCAAGGGTCAACTGTATATTCAAATGAAAGGAAAATACTAACTCAAAGATATCCTGATCCCCATGTTCAAAGCGGCGTTAGAATAGCCAAGATATAGAAGCAACCTAAGTGCTCATAGATGGATGAATGGATAAAGATTATATATATATATAATGAAATATTATTCGGCCATAAAAAATGAGGGAATCCTGCCATTTGCAACTATATGGTTGGACCTTGAGATAATTATGCTAAGCGAAATAAGTCAGAGAAAGACAAATGCTATGATCTCACTTATAAGTGAATTTTTTTAAAAAAATCATAGAAAAAGAGTTCAAATTTGTGGTTACTAGACACAGGGGGAGGAGAGGGTTAGGAGAAATGTGTTCAAAAGATACAAACTTCCAGTTATAAGTACTAGGGATGTACTATATGTCACAATGACTTTGTCAACAGCATTCATATATATCATATAGCAGTGCTTTGAGAGTAATTCCTATGAATCCTCATCACAAGGAAAATTTCTTTTCTTTTTTAATTTGCTTTCTCTTTTTATTAGGTCTATTTGAGATGACAGATGCTAACTAAACTTATAGTGATAAATCATTTCACAATATATGTAAGTCATTATACTGTCCACATTAATATTTTACAGTGATGTATGTCAATTACATCTCAATAAAAGTGGGAAAACATAACTTGGGGAAGGTGTGTGTATGCTACAAAATGGCTGCCACCTTACTTCCATCCTTTAGCTTTCACAAGACAGTACTCTGTGAAACCTAAAAGCTAGAGATAAAAAGGACATCAAAATTGAGATCTGTTTGAAAGTTTGACCACCTGAACAACAGAGCAACTGTGATGAGCCAAACTAAGTAGGGATATTAGTGAAGTTATTTCGAGGATGTAAGAACTATAAGTAAGCTTTTCTAGTTCTTGTATTTTGAGATAAACTCAGACAAACTGAGTACATCTGTATATTGCAGAGAAAGCATGTTAGACTTCATCCCTGGTATGTTAGTTATCTATTGCTGCAACATGTTACTTGAAAACTTAGATAATTTTTAGTTAATATTTATTGATGTTTTACTTCACGAGCAGTTGCTGATATATGTAGGAATGGAATAAAGGAATACTCTGCTTGGGGTATTTTATGAGATTGAAGTCAACATGTCAGCCAGCTGCAGTCATCTGAAGGCTTGACTGGGGTTGGAGAATCTGTTCCCAAGATGGTTCATGTTGACTGTTGGCAGAAGCCCTCATTTCTTCACCATATAGACCTCTACATAGGACTGCTTGACTACAAAACATTGTAGTTATCTGCCCCCAAAGCCAGTGATCAGCTCTAGCCTGTGAAAAATACACTGTCACTTCTTCAGTGTTCTATTGGTCACACAGGAAAGTTATGACTAAAAACTACATAAAACATGAATATCAAGCAGCAAGCATCACTGGGGGCCATCTTGGAGGCTGGCTACCAAACTTGGTATTGATATCTTCAACTTCCAAGGCTAGATCTTTCCACAGAGCAGCTGTTAGAGCAAAACACAGATTAAATTTCATAATCAATCTGAACTTCTGCTTATTTCAAAACCTTTTAAGGATTTTATGGTCTCTTTTTTTCCAACTAGCATATAATCGTGTGTATTGGTTCTATAGGGCTGCCATAACAAAATAACAAACTTATTTTCTCACAGTTCTTGAGGCTAGAAGTCCAAGACTAAGGTGCTGGCAGGTTTAGCCTGCAGATGGCCACCTTCTTGCTGTGTCCTCACATGAATGCCCCTCAGTCTGTGTGTTATCTGTGTCCTGATTTACTCTTTGTATAAAGATTCCTGTCATATTGGATTAAGGCCCACCCATGTGACCTCATTTTACTTAATTGCCTTTTTAAAGACCCTATCTCCAAATCTAGTCACATTCTGAGGTACAGAGGGTTAGAACTTCAGTGTATGAATTGGTGGGTGGGGAGCACAATTTAGCCCACAACACTGTGCATCTGACCTAGCCTTTAAAAGACTATACAGTTGACCTTTGAACAACGTGGGGGTTAGGGGTGCCAACTCTCCTCACAGTCAAAAATTTGCACATACCTTACAGTTGGCCCTCCATATCCATCGTTCCTCTGGTTCCATATCCACTGATTCAACCAGATGTGTAGTATTATAGTATTTACTATTGAAAAAATCTGCATACAAGTAAACCCATGCAGTTCAAACCCATGTTGTTCCAGGGTCAACTGTATAGCTAAAATCCAGTGACTCATACTTTGCATTTATTTGAGTGACAAAGAAGGTCAAACAGTTTCAAATCATCTATCATTACATTCCATTGAACCAAAGCTAAGAAGTTTTCTTTTTTTTCTTTCTTTTATCAATAGAAAAGCAGTTTCCTTCCTTTTAAAAGAAATAATCCAAAAGGAAACCTTGTTGGACAGCTCTTCTAGCTCAGCTATCACCTTTTCAATGAGGACTACCCAGACCATAGCTACCTTTCCTTACCTTCTGCCATGACCAATTCTTTATGTTGATTTATGTTTTCATAGCACTGTCTAAGGTTTAATTTATTTATTATGTTTATTGCTTGTTGCTTTCTACTGGAATTTTAGCTCCATGAGAGCAAGGATTTTTGTTTGGCACATGGTATGGCTCGATAATAGAATTTATCTTGTCTCACTAAACAAGCTCCATTTCCCTTATTTTCATCTTTTTAGTTGTGTCATTATATACATCACAGCCCTTCCCAGCATTACACATGGACAACTAAGGGAAAACTGAGAAACGGACCTTCAGGAATATGAGGGAAAGAATACTCTAACCTAAAAAATAACATCTCCACTTGATTGCCTTTCATCAAACAATTAGGGAAAGAAATTCAGAGTAGCATAGCATTTATACTAAAATCATGTAACAAATAATATCAGATCCTTCACTGTATTTCCATGTAAGCATTTTTTTTTCTCCTTAAGAAAAATATATGGAAGAAAGGAAAGACTAATATAAACATAATTGTGATATGCTCCACAAGACATCTTCAAAATAAAGGAGGCAACATGTATGGGTATGGAATTAAAGGAAGTCTTGCTAGAAAAGTTGATATATGAAATTGAAAGGAAAAGACTATTTTGACAAGTGGAGATGGAGGACAGCCTTTCAGGTGGCCAGAATTAAATTGGAAAGCCAGAGAGCTTAGAAAGCCATGAACACTTAGTTGTAGTGAACATTACCTATGGTAATTTGGCTGAACTCAGAGTACATGTTGAGACACAGTAGAAAAAGTAACTAGAAATACACATTGGAGAAAAGTCATAGAAGACCTGAATGGCCACAGTAAGTTGTTGGAATTTGGCCAGTTAGCAACTGAGAGTCACTGAAATTTTCTTGAAAGAAAACTATCATGGTCAGGGAGTCCCTCAAGGAAGATTAATCTGGCAGTATCAAACTGATACTGAAATTTGGAAAATTGAGATAAGAATACCTCCTATGTAAGTTAAAACCCTTAAAATTGGTTCATTAACTTAGAAGTATTTAAGGAAGAAAAGTGCTCTAAAATTATACATTTAGTGTGCCTCTGTTTCCTTATCTCTAAAATGAAGGCAGTAATAGTATTCAATCCACAAGATTGTTGTAAGAATTAAATGATTTAATATATGTAAAATGCTAAACAAGTGCTATACAGGAGTTTATTGTTGTTATTATCCATTTGAACCTGGATGAGTCATTTAATCTCTGTGCCTTGTTTTCCTTATCTGTAAGATGGGGATAATAATGGTAACCTAGGTCTGTAGATATCCTTAAAGCTGAAATATGTTAAGTATAAATATCTTTAAAATTTCCAGGTATATACCAGGTGATTAATAAGGTTTAGCTATTGCTATTGTTGTTACAATCACTCTCAACATACATGACACAATTGGGAAACATCAGGAAAAAAATGTAAAATTCTGACCCATTCATACCAAACTTCCATGTCATTATTCCATAGTTTAATAATTTAAGTAGGTAAGACCTTGATTGTGGCTACTCAACTCAATTCTCCCCAAAACTGTGGTCTTCCCTGCCAAAGTATCTTTTGACCTACATCAATTACTTTTTTGGTGTGGGTCAACATGGATGTACTTGACTGGCTAATGAGAGGAGGAATTTTCCAGAAAGAAAAAGAGGCTATTTTCTAAATGCTCAGAAAGAAATCTTAAGGACTTTTCTAGTTGGGGAAAAAGAGACCAAACCTGGAAGAAATTTTCAGGATAGTTACATTAATCAAAAAATTAATGCACCAGCAAATCTTAATTGCAGCATGCTTTGTACAAGGTACTAAACTGGGCACCCTGAAAGGTCCAAAGAAATTAAAGATAAGGCTTAATTCTAATTTAAAATCTGACACATATATTAGTTTTCTAATGCTGCATAACAAATTATCTCAAAATTAGCTTAAAGCAACAGAAATGTATGGTCTTATAGTCTTTATGGGTGAGGTGTTTGAGAACAATGTAGCTGGATTCTCTGCTCAGGGATTCACAACGCTGAAATCAAGGCATTGGATGGGCTGTATCCTCATCTAGAGCTCAGGATCCTCTTCCAAGATCATTCAGGTTGTTGACAGAATATACTTCCTGTGGTTAATAAATACTGAGGTCCCTATTTATTGCTGGATGTGGGCAGGGGAGGGGGTTTACTCTCAGCTCCTAGAAGCTGCCCTTAGGTCTTAGCTACATGGCCCTCTTACAACATGGAAGGTTTTTCTTCAAAGCCAGCAGAAGACTCTCTCTCCAGTCTGCTAAGAAGAAGTCTTATAGAACTTAATATAATTACTTTAGTGACTATACTATTACCTTTCCTATATAGTGTAACTTATCATATTAATGGTTTCTACCCACATTAAAGGGTAAAAGATGATACAGGGTGGTTGTGCCAGGGGGTGGGAATCTTGGGGACCATCTTAGAAAATACTGTCTATCTCATATATAAATTTTCAAAAATCTGAAATGTATGAAAGTAAAACCTACAAAAACCCCTGGGGGCCAAGGCTGACAAGGAAGAATGGTTTGGGGAAGAATTTCTGAAGGGAGAGAAAAAGAGGGCCAAGGATCTGAGCAAGTCAGATACATGTTGGCAGCAGTTTCACGCAAACCCCCTGCTTCCTTTAGTAGTTCTTCTATCCTGGGAGTTTTCAAGCTCAGCTTCTACTAAAAAGTCTCTCTTTTTTGATTTCTCAGAAACAGAGTAATGGGGATTTGTATGGTATGTTAGTATCTTCAGAGCATTCTCTCATATACATGTCACTTAACATTTTTAAATCACACTTCAAGAATCAAGAAATTCCCATGTCCTCATCTCCACATTCTCTCCTCCTTCCATGACTGCCACCATTCTTGACCTCTGGTACTGAGCACAATGCTACTGAGCTCACTGTGCCCAGAAACCACTGCCAGTCTTTGACTGGAACACAGAAACAACAGGAGGATCCTGGAATGGTCACTGGCTACACAAGAACAACCTAAGGGCATCAGGCTTAGTGGCCTTAGTTTCACTTCAAGAGAACAAATCTTCCAATAAGTGTTCTTCATGAAATCTTTCAACACTATTCAGTGAACAAACCAGAAGGTTGCTAACAAATCCTAAAGAAAACAGTTGACATAGGGAATTGTCTATTGTTGGGCAAAGACCATGATGTTATTTTTAGTGCACATAGCCATTACATTATGGATGTCGAGGGGAAAAAAAGGCTTTCTGAGAAAAATTATATCCCCATAATTGTGGAGATAGAGCAAAATGAATGCTTTCAAAAATTGTATTACGGAGCTTGTCACATTTTTTGCTAGCCTTATTGTACTTATGCCCTTTGAAAAGGACCATAGCAGGTTATTCTATCTAATCTTTGTTTTATTGAATGCAGCATGCAAATTTTGGGCTGCAAATAATCAAACCAAAGCACAGGGATGGAAATTTGAATATACAGGTAAATACAGGATTCAAGTGTCAAAACTTATCTTGAATTTTAAAAGTATATATACATTTTTTCATTTTTGTTAAATGGACATAAAAATATAATTAGTTTTGATGTATTATTTATTTATATGAATGCAAAGCCTTCTGCCAGGTGGTTTAGAGAATAGGATACAAATGAAGCAATAAAAAAATAAAGTCAGAGTTGGAGAAATAATTATTAGTCAAATCTTGAAACTGGTAAACAGGAAAGAAAAAACAAGAGAATATGGACTTCTTAGTGAAGAGACTTATAAGAGAAAACATAGAATAAATGAGAATTAAAAATTCTGTCTCAGATATTTTAATATTTTATCTATCCATTCATTCCTTCCACAAATAGTTATTGATTATCTACTATAGGACTGTCACTATGCTGTGTTTTTCATGTATTTTCTGAGTTTATTTAATCCTCCCAATCAACTCAGGAGGTTGGCTCAGTTAATGTCCCTAGCTTAGAGATGAGAAAACTGAAGGTTTCAGAGGATAAATTGCCCAAGATCACCTAGTTAATACATCAGAGAACCTAGATTTGAACCTAAAGCAAATGGGTTTAACTAACAAGTTGACTATTACTAGAAAAGACATTGTCTAACAACCACTGACAACAAGTGGCAATGCTAAGAAGAATAGTTTAATTTGAATATAGGAGTACCATGATGAAAATATATTTAAAGACCACTACTGAGAGAGAGTAGTGGGCATTCATTAATTTTTTGCCTTCTCAGAAATGTACTTCTGTATTTTGAATAATTCTTTACTATGCCTCACCCCCTGACAGGTTCTGATGAAAGTCCAATTCCAGTACTCCATGCCCCTGTCTATAGAAATTTCTCTGCAGATGGTATCTTCATCAAAGGAGTCAGTCACAGCACTTAGCCAGATTATTTTCTGACTAAAACTGGCAGTCAAGTGTCTCTTCTTAGATCACTGCATTGGAGGAATGTGAATGTGGAGTAGCCCGAGACCATGCCCTTTGCACACAGAGAAAGTTTTATGTAAAAGATGAGAATGAAACCAACAGAGAGAAGAAATTAGAGATGGGAAAGAGATTTGATAGCCTGCAAGTCCTTCAATTCAGTTGGCACTGAGGCAAATCTTACCCCTCCCTTCTTACTAGGTTAATTACATGTGCCAATAAACCCTCCTTTTTGACTTAAGCTAACTCACTTAGAGTCCTAGAGAATACAAGTTGACTAAACAGGAGGTTTGTATGATCTTGAGAGTTGTAAGGTGCTGAAGAACCATGCTAGTGAAGTAACAGTGTAAATGGAAAAGAAGTTCTCAGAGATATCATAGAGAAAGTATCCACAGAACTTCAAAACATGATGAACTTGACAGGATGGTGGAGAACAGAGATTCCAAATCTAAGGGAGTAGCAAGATCATCAGTTAGGAGATGGTATCATCATCTAATTGATTATATTGTGGTAGATACAACGATAGCAACTGAATTTTGCTTTGTACGTAGTACACACATCAACCCTCTGAGCAAAAAACATACTAACTCCTTGACTAAGTTACTGCATAAGCTGGCCCCAACCATTCTCCAAATCAGCCGTATTTGTCTAAATTTTTGCAATTCCTTGCAGATCCCTAGACCACCACCACCTTGTCACGCCATTCTTTATGAACTTGTTCTCTTCTTCCTTCATGTTCCCTCTTCTAGGGCTTCAAGGCAAAGTTAAATTCTCTAAGTTCTACAAAACCTTCTCTAAATGTTTCCAGGTCTCCTCTATCAGACAGCAAATCTATTTGGGGCTTAGAAAGTACTACTTTGCATTGCTATTTTTCTTGTTATATGTAAATCCAGACAGACCTAACAAATTGAAGAGCTATCTACTTTTTAAGCCTTAGGACCCTAACATATTTATTACTCAATAACATAAATATTATACAGCAAAAATGAGTTCTAGTAATTACAGTCACCAGCAAAGTAAGAATCTTTCATTAACTACATATCCATAACATATAATTTTATGTTTTAATTAATGATAGATTCTTATTTTACTGGTGACTGTAATTACTATGGGTCAATATGTACTTACATACAGTATGTATACTGCGTGTGTGTGTGTGTGTGTGTGTGTGTGTGTGTATTGTGTGTATTTTCAGAAACATTTCAAATAGTATATAAGCTGAAGCATACCCTGGACAAAGACCAAAGCCAGAGTATAAATAACCTGCTAAAATTACTTGTACTTCATTCATTCCTTCTTTTCTTATTTTAAAATTTTAGATGAAAAAAAATCCTTTTTGTATTAAAGGCAGTTCTATAGTTTCATGTATTCAGGCAGGTAGGTCAGGCACCACTGTATTCTTCATTACATGAGATTCAGGTTAAGAATTTAGGCTTGGGCTCTGCCTTTTCCTAGTTATGTGACCTTGGGCAAGTTATTCTCTACATATCTCAGTTTTCTACTAAGTAAAGCTCAGATATTAATAGCTCTTTCCTCATAAGGACTTTGTAAATATTCAATAAGTTAATGCATATAAAGCCATTAAAAAAGTATTCAGCACATGGAAGACTTCAATCAGTATTTCATTAATAATATTTCATCATCATCATCATTGTTCTCCATGTCTCTAAGAAATATTGCAGGTGTACCAGAGCATAACAAAAACTCCTGACTCATAAAGAGAAAGTTACTGCTTCAGTGGGCACCATATTTAAATTTAAAACAATGGGCAAAAATTGAAAAAAACGCTTTCTTATGGAAAATGAGTCCTTACGATATGTAACTTTTTTATCACTACAAAGTCAAACGTTCTGAGCTGAGTGATTTATGCAAATGTCCCAGAGTAGTAAAGTACAGGCCTTTCTTGTCGCCTCAAGTGCTGTGGTAAAAATGCTGGTCCTCTGTATTTTTCTCATGTAGAAGCCCCATAGAATTTCTTCCTGTTTGCAAGTTATTTTCATATTATTGCTATTTTTGCAAGTAAATAATTAAACTTTCAACAAATCTTTATTTAAATTGGCTTTATGTGTCACATTCTTAGTGCTGAAACCAAAAAGTAAATCTGAGTTTCTATGCATCAAGGTACCATTTCAAAAAATGCCAAAAACTTAATTAATAGAAGATGTGTTGCCACACTACAGAACAGAGACCCGAAAGGTTTATCAGTGAAGCAGATCAATGGAGAAAATTCTGGTTTTGGCTTCACCAGGATACCAAAATATCTGTGTCCCTTTTCCAGAACCCATGATATGTGATCTTAAGCCCAACAAGGAGAAATCTCCTAGCAAGAAGTTAATTTTGACACAATGCATTTAACATCTTTGCAGAAGAAACTCATGCATACTGCTTTCTTTGGAGCATGGAATCTGAGATATTTCAGACATCTTTCAAAGTGTAGATATTTGCAAAAGTAGTGGCCCCGCAAGGATCTTATTCGAGGTGCTGTTCTTTCACAGACAACAGACTTACTTACAACTTGTTAGTTTCCATCTTGCTTTGGGTCCTGTACATTCAGTATTAGCTTTATCTAGTGACATGGCCATCACGTTCTTGAGTAGTTCTATGCTGCAGTGTCTGTTTCCATTGTCTTTTGCTATGGAACTGTTTAGTCCTGACAAATCTACTTTCCAGAAATGTTCTCTCACTCAAATATAATTAGCTAGCTTTGAGCCAGCTTAAGACCACATGTCTCAGGGACAGGCAGCATCTCTTGCGCATGTAGAGCAAGCTGCATGTATCCCAGGCTAGTGTTTCTACAGTTGATTCCTAGGTCAAGGGCATAACTGAGTTTAGGGTAGCCACCTGGAACTGCCAGTCTAGGGTCAGAAAATTAAAGCATCTAACTCTCTGTGGGACACTTGGAGCTAAGAAAACTTAGCAAATAAAAGCAGCAAATAACTCTCTCCAAAGTGTAAAGGACCTGTAGGCACCAAATAGATTCTCTATAGTTCACAGTTTTGCTTCAGCCAAGCCTGCTGGGGAATAGGTCAAACTAGTCTGACCTACTGCTTGTGCTTCTGCTGAGTACCATGCACCACAGGGTGATACCCGAGGCCCCTTGTGCTCATATCCAACTAAGGCTCCCACACACCTTTGCTTTGTTGAGGCTCCAGGGCCCCATGCATTTCCTGAAGCCCAGAAAGACTTTCATCTTTCCTGAGATGTGTGTGGCCAAGAATATTCCCTGAGGCTGTGAGCCTGAGCCACTCATTTATATCTTGTGTTACTGTGACTTTACCTGTTGCCTGCTACTGGTGGCAGTTTTTGTATACAGACAAGTTGCTGTTTTCCCACCATGAAGAAGTAGAGTCTATTTCCCTCTTCTTGAATCTTGGCTGGCCTCTGACTGTTTCTTTAAAGTCCACAGGCCTCAGTGAAGAGATCTATCTTTCTATATTTGTATGTATATGTGTGTGTGTGTATATGTGTGTGTGTGTGTGTGTGTGTGTGTGTATGTGTGTATATATGTTTTCTTACATGGTAAAATCATAGATCAGAGAACTGCTTAGCCAGGACCATCTGCAAAGTACTTCATGTGAGCAAAAAATGTATTTTACTGTGTGTTTACTGATATTTATGATAACAATTAGCCTATCTGGTCTAATATACTGATCAATCTAGGCTGTCATTTTTAAAGCACGAAAAAATAGAAAATAACTCCACAATAAAGAATAATCATCAGCCTGAATAAAAATACCATACTGGGTATTCAGAAAGCGTTGATGGAAACCAAGGGATAAATTTTTTAAACTCCAAATTTGTAATTTCAGTGAAAATTAAAAGGATAACTTATCAGTAATAAGAGTAGCTATAGAAAAAGAAAAATTTCTTCGGATGTTAAACAAAAGAACTATTCCCCAGATAATTAAATCTTTAAAATATTAAAATATTTTAATAGCTCAGTAGGGCATTTAGGCAGAAGAATTACTACATAATAATAAAATACTCAGTTTACCAAGAATATATGATAGTTCTAAACTGGTATGCACAAGAGAACTTCAGTAGACATCTGTGCAATATATACAGCCAACTAACAGTAATAATCCATATCATATAAAAATAATTCCTATGAATAAATAAGACAATCTGATAGAGAATGGAGCAAAAACATGGATGGATTTTCATTGAAGAGGAAATACAAATGGCGAATAAACATGTGAAAACATGCTCCATCTTCTTAATGATCAGGAAAGTAAAAATTAAAGGCAATTCATTACACCCATATTTATGGCAAAAATAAAGTTTGAAAATATAAAAATCAATTATGAGCAAAAATGTAGAGCAATGAGAATACTCTAAACTACCAGCAGAATTGTATATTAGTTTAACTATTTTTGAAAATATGGCATTACTTTCTAAAAATGGAGATACACACCTTACACTGACAATTCTTCTCTTAGGTATATTTTATATATATGCATTAGTAGACATAAAAATATAAATAGAATCATTGTAATTACAAAACAAACCCTGGAAACAACACAACTGCTCATCAATAGTGAAGAGATAAGTGAGTTGTGGAATTACTTATATATTTGAATATACCCAACAGTGAAATGAACCACAGCAACTGTCAAAAATATAATGTGGAAAAGAAAAGTGATATGGTAAATGTGGTAAAGAATAGATAAGGAATGTCTCTGTTTATATAAATATACAACAAACAGGCAAAATTAAACCAGTACATGCAAATACACATTCATGCACGTGGGCACACACACTTGTGTATGTGCGTTTGTGTGCCAAAAGCAAGCACTGTACTTAATACAAAATTCAGAATACTGGTTTTCTCTAGGGATGAAGGATATAGAGTGTGACTGGGAAAGGGCACATAGGATACTTCAAAGCTACTGGTAATGTTTGATTGTTTAAGCTTAAGAGGGATACATAGGTGGCTGTTGGTAAAAATTAATTATATATTAGCATATATTATACATATAAGTTATATACATAGATATATATTTTTTACACAGGCTGCTTTGTGTGTATAATATCCTCCTCCTCAAAACAAACAAACAAAAAAAACCTAGAAAAAAATACTAGATAATGCCTAAATACGAAGACCCACTGTTGAATGTTACTAGTATTGATATATACCAACAAAGGTCTTCACTGGGACTGAAGAGGGAATGCAGGTCCCTAAACATTTGTAAGAGCCCCAGGAAGACAAGAAGCCTCTGCAATCAGAAGACAACCTACTAGTAACCTCATCCTTTTAGCACACATACTTCCTTCCTCGAAATCGCTATGTACAGTCCATGATAATTACCACTTCATGTCAGCCAAGAAAAACCCAAATGCAAAGAAAAATTCAAAAGCAAAAAATGTTTAGATAACCAAGAGTCACCAAACATTTGAGGAAAAGCAGCACTTCAAAAGTTAAGAACTAAATTATGTATCAGAAAAATACTTGACAAAGCAGAGGTAAAAGAAGAAAAAGGTTTTGAAATAATTAATGTCCTCTGTGAAAATATTCATAACAAGCTGTAATCAGAAACATCTTAGACATGTTAATATTATTTTTATATAAAATGTAATAGTTGGCTTGAATATAAGAATGATAAAAATGGAAGACAAATTTGTTAGCTAGAAGTTCAAGCCAATGGTTTCTCCTAAAATGAAAAGACAGATGAAAATATATGTGATAACATTTAAAGGAACAAACAAAAAAAGATACAGTCTATTTCTGAGATTTGTAAGAGAAAAGACAGAATATATTAAAGTAAATGAATAAATATTAGAAGAATATTTTAGAGATAATTAAAAACTCTAGTATTTAGATTGAAAAGGCTTATCTCATACAAAGCAGGGTGAAGGAGAAAGAATCCTTGCCCTACACACACTGATGTGAAATTTAAGATACTGGGTACATAAAAAAAAATTTAATCTTTTCCAGAGGGGAAAATAGGTTACAAAGAGGTACAAGAATTACACTGACATCACACTTTCCATTGCCAACTCTAGATCATGGAAAATAGGTAAATTAAGTTCAAAGAATTGTAGTAAAATTACTTTGTACTTAGAATTTTATACCCACATATTCAAGAACGTTGCTGATTGCATGAGAGCAAAATGTTACCAGCCATAAATCTTTCATTTAAAAAAATGAAAGGGAATGCTCATTCACCTGTCCATTATCTCTCTGTCTGTCAATTTATAAATGACTTCTATAAATTTGGATTTAAAAAGCAGTTGTTATAAAGTCTATAATCTACTTAATTCAAGTTTGGACATATTAAGTACTAAAAAAAAAAATCCAAAAAATGGGAGAGGAACATACACACATGCACACACACATAAATACACACATGCCCTCCTACATAAAATCCATGCTATAAAAAAATTATACTGGACTTCACTGGTGGTGCAGTGGTTAAGAATCCGCCTGCCAATGCAGGGAACACGGGTTCAATCCCCAGTCCGGGAAGATCCCACATGCCGCGGAGCAACTAAGCCCGTACACCACAACTACTGAGCCTGAACTCTAGAACCTGCAAGCCACAACTACTGAGCCCACGTGCCACAACTACTGAAGCCCGTGCTCCACAAGAGAAGCCACCGCAATGAGAAGCCTGTGCACCGCAACAAAGAGTAGCCCCCGCTCACCGCAACTAGAGAAAAGCCCACATGCAGCAATGAAGACCCAAGGCAACCAAAAATAAATAAAATTGATTCTTTAAAAAAAAAAATTATACCAAGTATTAAGGGTCCACCCCATACTTTTAACCCACAGTGATGTAGCCCAAGATTCATTGGGTGAGCTGAGCATCATTGCAACAGCAAGCTTCTTAGAGGATAAGAAAGTGAAACACAGCACTTGAAATCAACATTTGGGAATCTGCATTTTTCAAACCAATCACTAAAAATAGAATATTTTCATACATCCCTTCTCTCTATCTCACAATAGCCTTGGAGCCAATTACCTTCAGCTTCCATTTGAAATATTTAAGTTGTTATAAAATAATGAGAGTCAGAGGTACACAGCAATAGATGAGCCAGTCAACTAACCATTTAGGAGTTGCAGGGAGGGGGACAGTGTGGACTTCATTTGTTAGCAAGAATAAAATCTCACCATGATAATTTTAATTAAAACATCTTTTTTTATACTTTACAGAAAATTACCTTTTCTAGTCCAAATTATGTTTTATTTATATATTCTCAAATTGCTTAATAACATGTTTAAAAACATGCACTTAAAAAAAATTTCAAAGTGTATATTTTTACACAAAAAAGGTCTTATCATTTCAATATGAAAAGGTACAGTTAAGTAGGTTCCTGAAAGGTGTTGGATCCAGAAAACAAAAAGTGCTAAGAAGTCAAATAATGACAAGTAAAAATCACAATCATAAAGCAATATCAACACAAACACACACACACCCACACACACCCTGATGATAATAATTTGGCAAATGCTACTACCTGACATTCTATAAAATATTTCCAAAGCTTTACCAACTAACTTATATTCATGGATTAATTATAGTCACATATAAAACAGTTTCTAAAAGGGTTGAGTTTTACTCAAAGTCATGAGACATGACCTAAAACACTACTAAACTACACTTAAAAAAAAAAAAAGATTTGCCATTATCTTCTCTTTCTACAAGAGTATATGACTTTCTTGAAAGGAATGATTACCTGTTTCTCTGTAAGTGACTTAGAAACAAGTGGAGTCCATTTGGAATTACCCAATATATGACCTTATTCAAACTTCCCACAGCACCTGCTCCCCACGTTTATAACTTGATGGAAATAAGTATATTGTGAAGATCTGAAGTGAAAGCCTGTTCAAGGTTTTGAGAAAGCTAAAGAAATCTGGACTTTATACAAAGATTGCTTTTTATTCTCCAATGTCTTTTGCAGAAATCACAAGAATTTTTCAAAAGTTTCAATTGAAAACAAAGAAAATGAGTGCAAAATCAACTCTTAAGACATAAATATTGCTGCTTTTTCAGACGGAAAAAGGAAACCAAAAAAAGAATTATCATGGAAAAGCTATGTGTCATGGTGAATCAAATTTATCTAATGACAGTGTGAATAATATGTCATTTTTTTGTGCACAATGCACGATTTTGTATGAAGTAACTTGGAAGTATATGTCAATTTTTAGGGATTAGACATAGAAGAAAAAATACTGTAACTAACAAAGTTAGAGTTTTACAATTTTATTTTGTGTGATTAATAAAGAGTTGTTATAAGGGAATTTTTTTTTCTAAATACAGTAAGAATGAAATGAATTTAATTTCTTTGGCTTCTTTGCCCCCTAAGCTAGGACCTAATGATCTGTGAATATTTAATAAGTAATGAAATAACATGGTTCACGTGATAGTAATATAGAGAAAGAGCATGGACAAACTTGAAGATTTTGCTTAGAACCTAGTATTATGAAATATGTAAAGGCAGCGCTTGTCATTAGCATTTGCAGAATGGCTCAAATATCAAGTAATGCCAAGGGTAAAATATTCCTCAAACAGGATTAGTCCTCATTGTGTCCATACAATGCAAACATACTTGAATTAAAAACATAGATTCTTGTTAACATTCTGAATACTCATTTCCAGACAAAACAAAACAAGCACATATTTCCAAGAATGCATGTGAAAACGCTCTTCTCATTTTCAAGTGTATCTAAATATGCAGACAAAAATCTTACTTTGTATTTGAATGCTTTGATGTCGTACAGACATGCTTCTTTCCTTTTATCATTTCTTTTTCAGTTTAGGAAAAACCCACAGTTGAAAGCCTTTGATTTGGAGAAGAGAAAGACAAAGGAAAACTAGAGTAAATGGAAAAGACAATTTAAATATTTGGTGTGGAAGAAAGACAGGTAGAGGAAGTAGGCATGAGAAGGGCAACTGGAACCCTCCTACACTGTTGGTGGGAATGTAAACTGATACAACCACTATGGAGAACAGTATGTAGCTTCCTTAACAAACTAAAAATAGAGCTACCATATGATCCAGCAATCCCACTCCTGGGCATATATCCACAGAAAACCGTAATTTGAAAAGATACGTGCACCCCAATGTTCATTGCAGCACTACTTACAATAGCCAGGACATGGAAGCCACCTAAATGTCCATCGATAGATGAATGAATAAAGAAGATGTGGCACATATATACAATGGAATATTACTCAACCATAAAAAAGAATGAAATAATGTCACTTGCAGCAACATGAATAGACCTAGAGATTGTCATACTGAGTGAAGTAAGGCAACAGAGAAGGACAAATATCATATGATACCGTTTATATGTGGAATCTAAAAAAAGGCTACAAATGGACTTATCTACAGAACAGAAGTAGAGTTACAAATGTAGAAAATAAACTTATGGTTACCAGGGGGTAAGGGGGTGGGAGGGATAAATTGGGAGATTGGGATTGACATATACACACTACTATATATAAAAGAGATAACTAATAAGGACCTACTGTATAGCACAGGGAATTCTACTCAATACTCTGTAATGGCTTATATGGGAAAAGAATCTAAAAAAAGAATGGATATTTGTATATGTATAACAGATTCACTTTGCTGTACACCTGAAACTAACACAGCATTGTAAATCAGCTATACCCCCAAAAAATTAAAGAAAAAAAAAAAGAAGAAGGGCAATTGGAAATGGAAAAAGTTAATTAAGAGATCAAAAGCCCATGCTTATTCACATAGCTGTCACAGATGTCCCAAGAAAGAGAGTGAAGTAGGCAAGCCCTCTTGTAGTTCAGAACTGATGCTGTTGCTTCCACTAGTATGCTATTGGTCAAAGCAAGGCATAAGGCCAGCCAGTTCAGAGTGGGGAAGTAGACTCTACATTTTACTAGGAAGAATTGCAAGAAATGTTGTAATGGGCATGTTTACAAGAAGGAGTGGAGAACTGGGGCCATTTGGGGGGCCACTGGTGTAATTAACCTACCACACTGACTAACCAAAGAAATGAGATGTCAAACTGTATCAAAAATTAAGTAAAGCTTAATTTCCTTATTTGTAGATATAAAAAAAATACAAATAAAATTTCTAATCTTTTCTTTCTGGACCCCTTGAATCCGCTCATATCTTCTATCTTTAATAACAAGTATTCCATTTAGTTTATTCAAATTTAACAGAAGAAGAAACTGAAAACTTCTTTCAACAAAAAGATATTTCTGCCAAATCTCTAAGATTAAGAAAACAATCTTACTAAAGTGTTTTTTAAAGCATGTTTCTATTTAAAACAATAGATTGATTTCCTACATTGAAAAATGAAGGCAATATTCTCACAAATTTTCCCACCTTCCCACCTGCAGCCTCCTGTATTGGTGAGTTATCTTAGTTTATATATGTTTTATACAATATTCTTGTTTATAACTTTCACATTCTATTCTGTAACCATAATATGCATAGTTTTTTGGCATTTTTCCATATTTCAATGAATTCTGTATTTACAACTAAGATTTTAATCCTGATGCCTCAATTCCTGAACTCTATTTAGATTCGTTTCTTAATTTGGCTGAATTTTATCAGCCAATATTTTTTTGTTTTATCCCCAAGAAGTATATATGGATGTTTTATTCCTTGAGTTCTTTCCTGGTTAGAAATATATATCTGTTGTCCTAGTAAAAAAAAAAAAATTGAATCTAGAGTGGGCATAATAATCCTGAGTCACAATTTCTCTCAAAATTTTATTGGTATTGATTTATTATCATCTGGCTTTGAATATAGTTTGGAGAAAGCTGAGGACAGCCTGATTTAGTTGCTGTAGGTTTGTTCTTTTTTGTTTATTTTGGCTAGATATTATCTTTATCATTTTGTATAGGGGAAGATAATTACTGTGATGAAATTTCAAACAAAATTTTTCATTATAAAAAGTTGTTTGCCCCACTTTGTATTCTACACAACTTATTGGCTATGCAGTCACACTCCATTCTAAGAACTGATAGAGCCACAAAGTAACTCGATCACAAGGGTGAGGATTTGATCTGATGTCTTCACATAAAATTCAAAAGCAGGATGTAGTAAGTATTTATCACCAATACTTATTTATAGAATTTGGCATAATTTGCTCTCTTCCTGTATTACAAATACATACTTATCTTCTGCTACATAGATAACTGAGTATATTTTAGGTTATTTTTCATCAAGGTCTATGTCATTAATCTAAATAAGCATTTTGAATCTGGATTACTTTCATCAACCCCTCAGATTTATTGATGATATGCTATACCTAAATACCTACTGCTTATATTTTCTTTGACATGTTCAATTTGCTTGCCAATACTGATTAAAAGACTGCTATTTTTAAATACCTTTCCATGATAGCACACATTATATGACATCGCCTGCTCAGGAATATGCTTCATTGACATTTGAAATTTGATTTATATTTGCAATTTGTAAGAATCAATTTGATAGCATTAAAATGCATTTTTTGGTAATATGTTAGACTTAATGTAGAAAGAAACCTATCATAATGCATAGAAAAGATATATAAAACATAAAAACTAGCTTTAACTAAGGTAAGAAAAGTAAAGGGTATAAATGACCCAAATCCATAATTTGATAAGACTGATGGAAGATCCAAGCCTGCAATTTCCCTGAGGGCATCTCTGGATATGTAGATGCCTGGGTTTTAAAGTATTCACCAGGTGGATGAACAGGCAACAAATCCTGCAGTCTGAAAATGATGAGATGCTGGATTAGAGATTCCTACTTAAAGTTAGGGTGACAAAAGGTTGTCATACTAGAAAGAAAAAAAGTGCTAAAGAAGGATACTTTCCTATCTTAGCTTCCTCTATACCTGGAGAGAATGTAAAAAAATAAGATCTCACCTAAGAATTACGCACCTTGAACACATACTCATAATGAGTTCAGAGTTATAATTCAAACCTAAGTTAAAAATTATAAATGTCCTGGGTTGTCAGTGCCCCTGGGAGTAGGACAGAAATATATTTAAATAATTTCAGAACCAACTATTTTAAACATAAAACTCAAAGTATTGTCATGGGCAGCATTGCTAAAATCATGAGATCACAATAAAAAATACACAAAAAGAATTGAGAAAACAAGCCATTATGAGCAAGAACATAGAGACACAACAAACAATAGCCTCAGATATGCAAAGACTACAGAAGTTGAAATGATTACATATATAACATTAAAAACTGAGACACAGACCCAACTAAAGGTGGAAGTCTGATAAATGGTCTAGCTGACATTGCAGAATACTAAGTAAAGAATTGGCTATTCAAAAAATGGTGCTAGGATAGCTGTTAACACATAAGGGAAAAAATAAAAGATTGACACATCACACAGAAATCAAATTAATAAGTACTTAAATGTGAAATACAAATCTTTAAAACTTTTAGAAGAAAACATAAAAGAACATGTATAATGAAGTAAGAAGCACAGACCATTTTAAAAAATAAGAAATTACATTAAAAATAATTCATTTTTCAAAAGACATCATAAAGGACTTCTGTTTTAGGGCATGAGGAATGTCTCCCACTATAAACAATTAGAAAACTGAAGAAATATATATTAATTCTTTTCAGACATTAGACAATGGGTAGTGCATAACTGAAATTCCTGAGAGAAAGGAAAAAAATGAAGTCAGCCCTACGATCACCCCAGATTTCTGTCTCTAAGCAATTTCTAGACCATGGTTCGTGGAGTGGGATATAAGCAGAGCCTGGTGGTCTCTCAATGAGAAGATGAGACAGATACACCAAGGTGGTAAGAACTTAAGGAGGAGAGTATCAAGGGGAAGGAGCTACATAGGGTAAAGTGTCCATAAATTGTTGACTCTTGAGTCTTTGACCATATACTAAGCTATGTATTTATACACTAAAATAGGCCAAGTGAAGAATAACTTCCAGGGAAAGAAAGTTTTCTTGGGAACTTTAAGCCAAACAATTTCAAGACATAAAAAAAGGCTGAGAATCATCCAAGATCATACAGACCATAATGAAGGGACCTTGTTGAATCCATGGAGCTTTAAGTAAGTATCCCAAATATCAATACCTTAATTTCAGGACTAAATTAGCCTTATACATGACCTTAAAAACCTTCAAAACAGGCTTTGAAAGAATGAAGTCGCTATGCCAGAATTGTAATTTCCTTCCGGGAAAAAGGCCAACAGTCTCTGAGTACAACCCACTCAAGCAATCAATCACATAAACTTCATAACGTCTGGGATCTAATGAAAAGTTGTAAGACATGCAAAAAAAGAAGAAATATGTGATTCATTTCCCAGAAGGAAAAAAAGAGACCTAGTAGTCACAGAAATGTTGAAATTAGCAGACAAGAACATTAAATGGCTTTATAAGAAATGAACCACTAATACATGTAATAATATTAATAAAACTCTATGGCATCACTGTAAGTGAAAGAAGCCAGACATGTAAGACTATACCCTGAATTATCCCCTATATATAAGATGCCAGAAAATGTAAAACTATAATAATAGAAAACAGATCAGAGGTTGCAAAGAGCTTGGGATGGAAATAGGGGATTTGCTGCAAAGGGACAGAAGAAAACTTTTGAGGTGATTAAAATATTTTTGGTTGTGGTGGTAACAGGACTATTCTTTTTTTTTTTTTTTAATAAATTTATTTATTTATTTATTTTTGGCTGTGTTGGGTCTTCGTTTCTGTGCGAGGGCTTTCTCTAGTTGCGGCAAGCGGGGTCCACTCTTCATCGCGGTGCACGGGCCTCTCACTATCGCGGCCTCTGTTGTTGCAGAGCACAGGCTCCAGACGCGCAGGCTCAGTAGTTGTGGCTCGCGGGCCCAGTTGCTCCGCAGCATGTGGGATCTTCCCAGACCAGGGCTCGAACCCGTGTCCCCTGCATTGGCAGGCAGATTCTCAACCACTGAGCCACCAGGGAAGCCCCAACAGGACTATTCTTAATTTATGAAAGTGTTTCTTGATTTTGGTGGTGGTTACATGACTATATGTATATAAACACTTTAGAACTCATTGAACTGAACATGTTAAAAGGATAAAATTATATATAAATTATGTCTAAATAAATCTGATATTTTTGAAAAAGAAGATATTATAACTGTGAAAACAAATGGAACTTACAAATAAATGAATGAGAAATCAAGAAAAGAAAACATCAAAAACAAAAAGTTCAATGAACAGGATTGATAGATGATGTAGAACAGAAGATCAGGGAAATAAAGAGGTAGCACTAGAAACTACCCAAAATGAATCACAGAGGAAAAGGACTGAAAAAAGTGACCTGTGAAACAATACCAAATTCTCTACCATGCATGTCATTAGAGTCCTAGAAGGAAAGGAGAAAGAAAAGAGAATAAAAAATATATTTGAAGAAATAATGGGGTTTCTAGAATGTGCTGCTTAGTATGTAGACATTAGGAAAGAGCACTGCTTCAGCCCTAGCAAGGAAAAAGCCAAATAATATATACAACTATACTGTTTCCTGAACCTATCAGAGAACTGAAGTTGCATGACAACAAACTAACTACAATCTAAGGAAAGACAGGCACCTTCAAGAAATGGGCCATCAGCCCTTACTCACTTGGAGCAGAACACAGGAGTAATATGAACCACCATACTAGCGGGTAAGCTACAATTTTTAGCAAAGTACCAAAGGCCAAGTGCAGGTGAGAGTGAAAGCATAGAACTCCTGGAATCCACAGATACAGGGAAGTTCACACCCCCTTGTAGTTTCTTCTTTGCAGACTTTCACAAGGTGATTATAACAAAAATTGGGACAGTCCATCAATGAAAGCAGCCCTGCTAGACCCTTCTTCCCTGTGGAACAAAAGCATTAGGACTCCAAGTGAAGGACAGCAAAGGCCGTCATCTCCAGGGTACAGGTAAAGATCCATTGAAGCTGGGGTAAGAGAAAGGAGAAAATATTCTCTACCCCTGGGAGAAAGGGATTTGACCATTACAGGTTTAGCCTGATAGAAATCATTCTCAGCAGGCTTTTACTCCAGAAATCATTGTTAGAGGAAGTTTTTCAGGCAAAAGGAAAATGTTATCTGGTGAAAGCTTGAACCTACATCAGGGGTCAGCAAACATTTCCCATATAGTGTCAGTAAATAGTAATACTTTAGGCTTTACAGGATTCTCTTGTAAGTACTCAACTCTGCCTTTTCAGCAAGAAAGCAGCCATATACAATATGTAAATGAATGAATGTGGCGGAATTGCAAGAAAACATTATTTACGAAATCACGTGGAAGGCCATAGTGCACCAATCCTAATCTGTGCAAAGGAATGAGGACCATCGGAAATGGTAAATATACTGGTAAATATAAAACATTTTTTTTTCCTATTTCAAGGTTTTTTTAATCAAAAACTTGAAGCACTACTTCCCTACGGCAACTTATAATAAAATAAAAGACATAAAACTAATAAGCTCAATTGTGGAAGTAAATTGAAATCCTTAAAAAATACTCAGTTAATCCAAAAGAAAGCCACAAACAAGGAAAAGGAAACAAACAACAAAAAAGAGGGAACAAATAGCAAGAGAATAGAGGCAAACCCAACTCTATTGAAAATCACATAAAATTTTAATTATATGAAATGTAAATTATATAAAATTATAAAAAACATTATTATATAAAATGTAAAAAGGCAGAGATTGTCAAATTGGTTTAAAAAGCAAAGCCCAGCTATATACAAGAGGTGCATTTTAAATATAAAAACAGAGATAGAAAATGATAAAACATGTAAACGTGAATAGGAAAGCCAGAGTGGCTACATTAATATCTGACAAAATAGACAAAGATAAGAAGTATTGCCAGAGATAAAGAGGGACTGCATAATTTCTGACAAAACGTCTGAACATTCTTAAAGTTCTTTATCAGTATTGGCTGCTTTTTTTTTTTTTTTTTTTTTTTTTTTTTTTTTTTTTTTTTTTTTTTTTTTAAATTTTATAGCTACTTTTATTTTTATTTATTTATTTATTTTTGGCTGTGCTGGGTCTTCGGTTCGTGCGAGGGCTTTCTCTAGTTGCGGCAAGTGGGGGCCACTCTTCATCGCGGTGCGGGGACCGCTCTTCATCGCGGTGCGCGGGCCTTTCACTATCGCGGCCCCTCCCGTTGCGGGGCACAGGCTCCAGATGCGCAGGCTCAGTAGTTGTGGCTCACGGGCCCAGCTGCTCCGTGGCATGTGGGATCTTCCCAGACCAGGGCTCGAACCCGTGTCCCCTGCATTAGCAGGCAGATTCTCAACCACTGCGCCACCAGGGAAGCCCAGTATTGGCTGCTTTTGATATTTTATTTTTTCTTTGTCACAAGTTTTTGACAACTTGATTAAGATGTGCCATTGTGTAGTTTTCTTTCTGAGATAAAGATGGTCAATTCATCAAGAAAACACAACAATCCTAAACACGTATATGCTCACCTAAAAGAAGAGTATCCAAATATGTAAAGCAAAAACCAACAGAGCCAAGGAGATATAGCTACACCCATGAGGTTTTTTAAAAAATGTAACATGTACACATGAAAAGAATCTAATAGGTATATAGAAAACAAGAAACTAATAGAGATGTAGAAGACTTGGAATAATACTATCAAATTTACTGAATTGACCTAACAATTCACCCAACATCTGAAGAATACATTTTTTAAATGTACAATTCCGTGGTTTTTAGTATATTCTCAAAGTTGTGCAACTATCACCACTATGTATCTAACTAAGAACATTTCCAACACTCAGAGAGTGTCTGTACCCATTAGCAGTCATTCCTCATTCCTCCCTCCCCTTCACCACTGGCCACCACTGATCTGTTTCCTGCCTCTATGGCTTTGCCTATTTTGGACATAATATACAAATGGAATCATCCAATATGTGAGGCTATGTGACTTTTTTAATGTGACTTCTTTCTCTTAGATTAATGATTTTAAAGTTCATCCTTATGCAGCATGGATCAGTATTCCGTTTCTTTTTATGGGTAAATATAGGTACACTCTGTTTTGTTTATCTATTAATCCATTACAGCTTTCCTCAATATATTTAATTTATTCATCACTAATTTACTTCCATTGGGGTGTCAGAGAGCCAAAGGAAATAAGAAGTCAAAGAAGAGTTAGGAACAGGAGAGAGAAATAAAGATACTCAGTTTAGACATCAGTCTGCTGGATTTTTACTCACTTTAAAATCCAAGTCCTCTAGAAAAGGCATGGACCTTTCTGCTTCATGGTATCCCAACAAGTCTTAATTCCAAAAACGATATATCATTTTCAAACTGTAAACATCATTTCATTTACTTTTATTCATAATTTTTTCACTCTCCTTGAGATTATAATGAAGCTCAGGGAGAGACATTTAAAATTTTTTGCATGCTCTGAGAATAATTTCTCAGATAAAATACCACATTATTCCCCTATAAAGCAGCTGTAACTGGAATTAGTTCAAGCTGGCAATATTATTTTATATGAATTTATTATAAATTAAATGGTAATGTTGGCAGGATTATTCAGGAAAAGCCTCTCTTCCCAGTAATGTCATTTTCCCATAAATTTATGTCATTCCTATAGGTCATGCCAGCAGCTCTTGATCTGCATTTTTCTGAGGGGTTATACTAAGGACACTTTGCAGGAATTGGCCCCTAGAGTCTAGCGAGGACTCTTAAAGATAGCATCTTTTAGGCCTGAATTTAGTATCTCCAGAAGCTGTCACCGCAAAGTCCATTTTTCATATGCTCACTCAACAGAGAGTGAAAACTTCATTTTCTGGAATGAAAGAATATCATTTGGAATATCACAAACTGGTATTCTCTTCTTCATTCACAAATATTATTCTCCTTATGATAATATACCAGTAATTTGTATGGTCCTAATTTGCTAATTAGGAACATAGACATTTAAACATAAATAAGTTATATTTTACATTTCCTAAGCAAATTTTACCTTTATTTTTGAAATAGTATAATTAAGATTGTAAGGAAAACCATTTAGATGCCCTAATGAACAAGTGGTATTCAAGAATCTCCAAAACATCTACAAACATATATTCAAACACAAACAGCCTTGAACTAAAAATAGCTATTTTGTTAAAGTGTATCATCTTCTAAAAACTCTTATACAGTACTCTGTGCATTTGATAAATATTTATTGAGCTCCTACTATGTCTTCTTCTAGGCGAGGTAGGCTGGGACCTGGGAGTGCTTGCACCTGGACAAAAGGCTCCTTGAGCAATGGGATACAGAGAAACTATAATCGACTAAAAATAACTGCATGCATGCACAAGTTGGGGCAATTATGAGCAATAGGATACAAAAAGGCCACAACACACTGCCATTTCTGAGGTGCCGGGAGCAAAAGTAGGGCACTGCACGTGATTCTTGCACGGGGCACCACCAAAGGGGTGGACAGACCACCTAAGCTACACCTCCTGCCCAACCCATAGATCCGCCCCCTGTTGTTATCCCATTTAAGGATCCAAGCAGCTCCTTTCTGAGAGCGAGCAGGAGCATCTGTTTCTTGCTTTCGCTCCTTGTGCTGCAGCACGAGCACCAATAGAGCCTTGTCTGAAACCCTCATTTGGCCTCTTATCAATATCTATTGATTAAAGATTCCAGGGGCCCAGGTCTGTAACATAGGTGTCTGGGATACATCCAGGAATAAAACATTGGGGGAAGCGAAAGAGAAACAAACAGTAAACATAATGAATAAGTAAGTTATTTAGTATGTATGTTAAAGGTGATAAATTTTGTGGGAAAAGGAAAAAGTAGAACTAATTAAGAAACTAAGAAAAAGGAATGCTGGGCAATAGTGGGGGATGGAGGGGATATAATATCAGCCACAATTTTAAATAGGGTGCTTAGAATAGGCCTCCTTGAGAAGGTGATGTTTAAAGAAAAACGTTCAAAGTAGGTAAGGGAGTGAACTGCATGAGTATCTGGAAGAAGAACATTCCAGGCAAAGGGAAGTGCAAATATCGTAAGGTGGTATGTTTCGAGATCTCCCTAGTTATGATAATATCTTTGATTTTCTTCCAGTCCTGAAGGAAGGATCAAATCCTTGGGCTCTACCTCTTCTTTGTCTTCTTCATATAATGAGTTTACTTGGCCCTCCTGAACCCTTGGCCATCACGTCCTTCTTGGTAGTACCTTTTCTCAGTACTTTTATGCATCCTGCATAGATGGCCTCAAATGCCTCCAAAGCTATCTCAGGGAAAATGACATTACTGGGAAGAGGGGTTTCCTGGATAATTCTGAGGGGACTGCCCTGGGGGTCCAGTGGTTAAGACTTGGCTTTCCAGTGCAGGGGGCGTGGGTTCAATCCCTGGTTGGGGAGCTAAGATCCCACAAGCCTCGCGGCCAAAAAACCAAAACATAAAATAGTAGCAATATTGTAACAAATTCAATAAAGACTTTAAAAATGGTCCACATCAAAAAACAAAAAAAACAAAGCTATCTCGTTGGTCTCTCCATCTCACTATTCTGGTTGATCACGGATCTTTCTTACTCTTTCAGTAACTCCCTATTACTTGTTGGATAAAGTACAGGTTTCTCAGCACTTAAGAATTTCTCGTATCTGCTCTCTCATCTACCTTTTATATTTTTTTAATTTACTTATTTTATTTATTTATTTTTGGCTGTGTTGGGTCTTCGTTTCTGTGAGAGGGCTTTCTCTAGTTGTGGCAAGCGGGGGTCACTCTTCATCGCGGTGCGCAGGTCTCTCACTATCGCGGCCTCTCTTGTTGCGGAGCACAGGCTCCAGACGCGCAGGCTCAGTAGTTGTGGCTCACGGGCCTAGTTGCTCTGCGGCATGTGGGATCTTCCCAGACCAGGGCTCGAACCCGTGTCCCTTGCATTGGCAGGCAGATTCTCAACCACTGCACCACCAGGGAAGCCCTCATCTACCTTTTTATCCTCATGCTCCCAACTCTCTCCCTCCAGGCCAAAATTGAACCACAAACTTTCTGTACCATTTCTGGCACCTGTCCACTTTTCACTTTTCTTACGCTCTTCTCTCTCCCTGAACTGTCCATCCCAGCTCTAGCTCCACCTTTTGAAATCTAAACTGCTCTTAAAGGACCCACTCACACACCACCTCACTTCTAACATGTTTTCTTTTTTTTTTTTATTAGAGTATAATTGCTTTACAATTTTGTGTTAGTTTCTGCGGTAAAACAAAGTGAATCAGCTATACATACACATATATCCCCATATCCCCTCCCACCCTCCCTATCTCACGCCTCTAGGTCATCACAGAGCACCAAGCTGAGCTCCCTGTGCTATACAGGAGCTTCCCACTAGCTATCTATTTTACACATGGTGGTACAGATCAAGAGCTGCTAGCATGACCTATGGGAATGACATAAATTTATGGGAAAAATCAGGGAAAATGACACTAATGGGAAGAGAGGTTTTCCTGGATAATTCTGCCAATGTTACCATTTAATTTATAATAAATTCATATTAAATAATATTGCCAGTTTGAACTAATTCCAGTTACGGCTGCTTTATAGCAGAGTAATATAGTCTTACTTAAGTATTTTATCTAAGAAATTATTCTCAGAACATTCAAAATTTTTAAATGTCTCCACCCCCTTTAAATGTCAAAATTTTTAAATGTCTTCACTGTAATCTCAAGGAGAGTGAAAAAATTATGAATAAAAGTAAATGGAATGATGTGATGGCTCCCTCTTCTGAACGTCCAGAAGCACTTTGCACTACCCTTACCTCATGGATCGTGCTCTGCTTTGCATTATGTTTGCTTCTAATAATACAATAGTCTTCCAGTAGATTGAAATCTCTTTTAAGTTTAGCCACAATTGCTCACGCATTTTTATAGCATGCACAATATGCACCACAAATATACAATCAAATGGAATGAACTTGTGACTGAACCTTCTAGGAAAAAGCAGAGAATACACAGTTGATTGGAATTACACTTCACAGTGTTCAAGTATTAGAAATCTGGGCTGTGCAAGGGGCTACAGAGGTAGGTATGAATGACTGTAAGCTTTCCTCCAGAAAAAGTTGTTAGCAGTAATAGAAGTAAAAATTGACTCTGGGACTACTAATATACTTGCATGTTAATATTATAATAAAATAATAAAAATAGTGATGCTAATAACTGACCATCATTGAATGATTATTATAAGTTTGGCACTGTGGTTAATACTTCATTTGACTTACTTTATTTACTCCTTATAAGACCCCATGAAGTAGGTATTTAAATTATTCTCTTCGTTTTCAGTTGAAGAAACAGAAGATGGGGTGGGTTAAAGTAACTTACTAAAGAGTACTTTTCCACAACACCACAGATATCAGTTCTTGGGAAATAAGAACACAAATTTTTCTTCGTATATGAATTTATCTATAAATTTTCATTTATTCAGTACTTTATATGTTACTCTTTTGTGAGCACTCCTGGCCTCTACATAAGAGTCTCCCATTTACTAATTGAATAAAGTAGGATGACTTAGTTTTAAGAATCAAAACTTTAAAATACAAACCTGTATTAGTGAATCTAGAAGGGCTTTTTTCATAAAATGCCCACAGTTTTATGTGTTATTAAAAGTGACCAATAATAAGAAATAAATCCTTCATAGATTTTACTGCTGAGTTGAAGGAATTATTCCATTGAAAGCTGGAGCAAAATTCTTAAGCCATCATCTAGTAAAATACCTGCAGGTGGGTCCATATGTCAGCACACACTGACTTTTGCATAATCCCTCATTTTCTTATAAAGTTAGGAAGAGATTTTCCTAATGAAATGATGTAGATACTGATTATAATTACACAAGACTGTTTCTGCTCTATGAGTAATATTTGACTTCACAGTTCAAGAAATGGACTCTGGTCCTTCAAACTCATCGGCCAGAAAGAAGGAGTTAGGATAACCACTGCTTTAGAGGACCGTTTATGTTGAGGAAAAAAAAGCCTTTGGATTAGACAATTATGGAAGTCCAAATCCTTGGGTTTAGAACTGGAAGAGACTATTGAGCAAGATTTTATCCTCTACAAATTACTAGAAAAGTAAGCCCAAAAAACCCTTCATCTAATTAATGATGTACAGTATCCATGACAAATAAACTGTGACAATTAATGCAACAGAATAAAATTGGCAATATCACAGTATCAGAAAGAGAAAGTTGTGTGCAAAGCAATGGGATTTATAACTGGGTAATTAGGGGAATTATAATAATAATTGGAATGTCAAGAAGGGCATCACTTTTATGTAAAAGATACAAAGCACAAATTAAAAATGCCATGTTAACTCTATATGGTAAAAGAAAAATTGGTCACTTATGCTTTCTAAGTAAAAAAATGTGAAGCAGAATAAATACTCTCTCATTGATCATTCAGATGACTACGTCTAAAGCATTTTAATTCATTTCATTGTATCCTAAGTCACTGGCTCTACGGTTGTAAGAATCAATTAGGCTAGAAACTCCTCAAAGTCAGGAACCGAGTATCTAGTGAAGAACTTTTAGTATCTATTGAAGTAGCATTTATGATGATTTAAAAATCAGTAGGCACTCAATAAATGCTTATCAAATAAACAGTTTTTCCTTTAGGTTGCAGTTGTAGGCAGTTTATGTTCATAGGTTTGAGCCAATACTCTTGAACTTTTTTTCACATAGAAATTTTTGAATTTGGCATTCAGTTTCTCAAATGGAATTTCTAGATGAATGCATAAAATAGGCCTTTCACCCTAGGTATCTATCACCATACTTACCAGCATAGCTCATTGCAAGTATCCTTGTGCCAAGCTCCAATTAGCAGTGATAAAGAATACAGGACTTTAGCTCTGTAGCTCACTTGGCAAATAGTGCACATACCATAGTCCAGAAGGCCCTGAGTAAATGTTTGCCAAAGAGTGTAGCACATTTTACAAAGTAATAGAATTTGTAAAAAAAATCTCTAGCCCCAGGATAGAAAAAGATTTCCATCCCTCTGTGGTCCATATCTATTTGCAATGGAGAGTTGTACATTGATCCGTCGTGCAGTGAATCTGTCTCTCTGGCCACTATTGATTTCAGTTTACCCAATCAGCAAGGTTCACAGACTTAGTTTTAAATGGGTTGAGAGTATATGGACTGCCAAAGGATAACTATTTATCAAGGGAGCCCTGGAGCCATTGGATGAAATTAATTTGTTAGTAGCCTGGCACAGTCTACTATATCTATCAGAGTTAGATGAATGTTGAAAGGTTTCAATAAGGGAACAAGCCCCTTATTCCCTCCTGCTATTCTAATGCTCCTACCAGTTTCAAGCCGTCCAGTCTTACTCTTTTGAACAATCACGTATCTGCACCTTCTTATGTCACTTACTATGTGTAACAAACTGAGCTAACACTCAAAAAGAGGGGTCCTGATTATAACCATTAAGTCACTTTGGGGCCTCAGGAAATCTACATGTCACATCCATGCTCCAATTTCTTCATCTGTACAATGCATATGGCAGCAGCTGCTCTTCTCAAACTTACCATCATTCTCATATTTCTCTGCCTCACAGGGAAACACTGAGGACCACTGAGAAAATGGATTCTACGTCCTAGGAGGCAGTCATTCCAGTGGTCCTCTTAAGAACAAAAAGGACTCCTATACTCCTTCTACAGCTTCCTTTATTGTCACATTTATGCACCCCTTCCCTAACCCAACATCTCTACTATCTAATAACAAAAATAGGGAGTTGTACTGATTTTAAGGTTGGGCAGTTTTAGTTCCTGCTTTACTGGTCAGAAGATCAGCTCTTCTGAGGCTGGTCAGTTCCCACTTAGAGTCTACCTTTCCAAATGAACATAGGGTGCCACTTTCAAACAGAAGCAAAGGTAAATCCAGCCCATCTCTGTTCCTTGTCTTGGCTAATGGTATTACCTATTGAAGCATCAATTTCTCAAGTATTACCCTCCAAGCACCTCTGCCCAAATCTAGCTACTTACCGCATTTCACCATTTCTCCTGCTGCAAAGTATCTTAAGTCTGTGACTATTCAATGTCATCACTTATATCTTCTTTAGACCCTTGTTATTTCTAAAATTAATCACAACAGAGATATAAGTAATCATTCTTGCATTCCACTATTTCCAGAATTATCTTTTAAAACACCAAACTCCTTATACCATTCTCCTCCTTACAAGCTCCCAATAACTGCTCATCACCTACAAAGTCCAAAGTCATCAGCATGTCAAACAAAGCCCTTTAACATCTGGCAAATCTCTCAGCTATACTCTCACAATGACTAAATTCTAGTTATACCATATTACTCACTCATATAGGTTAGGTTCCCCCAGAAAATGGCCTTTGGATGGGATAGAGAAGTAATTTGGAAGGTGGTGCCAGAAAGCACAAGTAGGGAGCTGTGAAACTGAAAAAGTCAAGAGAAGAAAGTCAGAGTATGCTAATAAGTGATTACCATGTGGGCTCAGATGTGCACAATTCCCTCAGAGGCTCTTAGTGACCATGTAGAACACACCTCAAAGTCATTCCACCCAAAGGGCAAGGGCTCTGGGGTGTTTGTAATTTAACTTCCATCTATCATATTTTAAGGGCAAGTCCAGCGTGCATTAACTACCTGACACTTCCAGCCTGCAGGCTGAGCACACACCTCTGGCCAGAGAAGGCCTTCAAGCAGAACTTAAACTCTGGCAATGAGGAACCACCAGCATGAATGTGTATAGAATGCTGAAGGGACCTAGCCAGGACCCCAAGAGTAACTGTAACACTCACAAATCTGCAAATATGCCCTGTTCCTCCCTATCTCTGCCATGTTTTTTTTTGTCTTTGTTCATTTTTAATACTGTTGTCTCTATCTGAACAGTGCCTTTGCCCTACTTTTCCTCCTGGTAAAAAGTCCACACCCCTTGAGACTTCTTCACATGTACCAGGCTTGTTGGACTTTGTCTTCTGGGCTGCGTAAGACCTATGCAGACCCGTAGCAGAACAGCAGCTACATTACTGTAAATATCTTTTTACTTCCATCCTTTCCCTGCTCAGTGTAAATCACTCACATTTGAGTTAATAACAAGTCCTTTACTTTGATTGCATTTTCTCAAACAGAAAGCTTCAGGGTATAGAGGCAGATCATAGAGCTCTAAGGGCCCTTGGAGAATACACAGTTCAATCTTTCATCTCACAGATGAGAAGTGTCTAAGTCAGTTTGTGCAGCATACAATAACAGAATGCCATAAACTGGGTGTCTTAAACAACAAATATGTTTTTTCTCACAGTTTTGGAGTCTGGGAAGTCCAAGGCCAAGGTGCAGGCCAGTTGGTTCCTGGTGAGAGCTCTCCTCCTGGTTTGCAGAAGGACATCTCACTGTGTCATCACATGATAGAGAGAAAGATCATCTTTCTCATGTCTCTTATTAGAGCAGGCTTTCTCATTTTTTGCAGTATGAAGAGGCTGAGAATTTTCTTCAAAAAAAAAAAAGCAAATCCTTTTTGCTTAATAATTCCATTTTCAAGTTCTCTCTCTCTTCTCACATTTTACTATAAAAAGGAGGAATCAAGCCACTCCAATACTTTGCACAGAAATCTAGCTAAGTATACAATTTCATCTTTCCCAAGTTCTACCTTCCATAAAATACTAGAATATGAGCACAATTCAACCAATTTCTTTGCCACTTTATAACAAGGATTGCCTTTTCTCCATTGTGCAACTACATGTTTCTCATTTCCATCTGAGACCTCATCAGAATGGCCTTTACCATTCATATTTGTACTAACATTTTGTACATTATTATTTATGTAAGGTCCAAGAAGATGGAAACTTGTTCTATAGCTTTACTCTATGCTTTCCGAGCTCTCACCAGAATGACCTTTCAAATTCCCTTCACAACAATCTCAGTTTCTTCTAGAATGCACCCAAAACTCTTCCAGCTTCTATTACCAGTTCAATTTCACATTTTTAGGTATTTGTTACCCTAAACTGAGTGGCTTAAATAAGCATTTGTTTCTCATCGTTCTGGCAGCTGGAAGTCTGAGATCAGGGTGTCAGCATGGTTGGGTTCTTAATGAGCGCTGCTTCCTGGTTTACACATGGCCGCCTTCTCACTTTGTCCTTACATGGTGGAAAGAGAACTAGATAGTTCTCTGGCCTCTTCTTATAAAGTCACTAATCTCATTCCTGAGGACTCCACCCTCATGATCTAATTACCTCCCAAAGGCCCCACCTCCAAATACTATGTTGGGATTAAGATTCAACATTTATATTTGGGAGGAACACAAACACACAGTCCACTGCACATGCCCACCTGGATGCCTATTAACCCCAATCCTAATTCCCTTTCTCATCAATAACCCTACCATCCTTCTCTAATATACTTTCCATATTATGGTATATATTATTTATACCATATATTTACAGTACAGTATGCCATCTCTTGCTAAGTAAGGAAGTTCCTTGAGATTTAATCTTTGCCTCAAATATCTTTATACCACCATAGTACCTTATACATGTTTTCTGAATAAAGTAATGGATAAATGAATACACAAGTGAATGAATAGCAAAAAGAAACCAACCTTCTGTAACTGAAAAAATTAGCCACTGTGGACTTAGCATGCTCTTACTTATTCCAGAGATGATTAACAATTTCACGTAAGTCTAGTGTCCCTACTAAGAATACAGGTCTACACTTCTAAGGTTATTTTTAAAAATAACTTTTAAGTATTTTCTGGATGTTTTGATGCCTTGGTGCAATGGATAGTATTTTTCCTTCCTCCATTGGGGTAGATAGTCCCGGAAATAGAGACTACTTGGTACATTTCTTCCCTCACACTGGGGTCATCTAAATTGGGAGAAAGAACAAGCACTAGGCTAGAATCAAACAAAGTTCTTACTTAAAATTTTTGAAGTATTTTATTATTACTATTATATTATTGAGCCTAGGGTCCCTAACAGTATTTTGGTTCTCCTATTTGCTGTGCAACGAACTCCAGTAGGTCACTGAGATATAAGAAACAGAGAGGACTAAAGCATAAGTTTTAGAAAAGCTAAACGAAAAAAAATCCTGTCCTTTGATATGGGAATGATAAGAAAATAGAAATGGCTATTTAATTTTGACAGTAGGAAGCATTTGAGTCAGTAGATGTACTTTGCTTTCCTCCTTTTTAATATTTTTTCAAATCTTCAATTTTTTTTTTTAAACTTAAAGACATGGCCCTCATACATACTTAATGAGTGGGAAACTTTATTTTTGGAAATGAGAATTTTTAAGCTTAAATTTATGCTGTGTTGTTTTTTGAAGAAAAATTGTCTTCACTCACAATGATAATTATTTTCTCTCTGCTTTAAAAAAGTAAAATAGGCTTTTTATACTTTTGAGGATATTTTTGGTTTAGAAACCACTGTTTGAAGGGTGAAAAAAAAGCTAATGGAACTTATTTATGAAGCACAAATAGGAAATATTAATTTGCTAATGAGTGAGAGGGTGTTCGCAAATGTAATGCTGCAGACAAAGAAACTTCTAAGGGATTTTTTGGTAATATGTTTTAGGAGTGTTTAATTTATTGCTATGTAAGTGAATAACATGTACCAAAAACTCTACTATTTCATGAAAATAGGGATTAAGTTTCAAGACACTTTTACTTAGGTCATTGGTAGAGATACACTTCTTTCACTTGTAAATTTAAAATTTTCCACTGGAGAGGAGCAGTAGCTAGTCAAATTGAAACATTAATCTTACACAGAGTAACAAACAGTGACAACAATAGGAAAAAAATGCAACAACAAAGATTTCCATGTTTTTGTAATTTCTCTTAAAAATTCAAAGTGTCCCAAACCACAGGACACCTTAGTTGCAATTCAGAAATCACTGGATATTGTTTTAGTTCTTTCAGGCAAGGGTAACTTGATATATCAAAGGGCATCCTCTGGTTCTACATGAGTTTTAATGAACTACCCATAGGAGAAATAATAATAAAAAACAAAAAAAACACTGTGTTATTGAGCTTGATCCATTTCCCAAGTGGCATACAGGAGTTAGAGCAAAGTGTCAATAACTCAAAGGCCACAGGCTTCTGGGCGTCTCTTTGTTCAGGAAAGATATACTCTGCTAGTTCAATTTCTGGTATTTTATCTTCTTTCTCACTAAAAATTCAACAGTCTTAGCGATTTCTGAAATCAAATTAATATGTTAGTTTCAGACCTCAAACAAAATGAAGAAACTTCATGCAATAACAAAACAAAGCAAAACAAAACTTAACTCTTTTTCCAGAAGCACTTACATAGACATATTAATGGATATGTTTGTGATCTTTGGAAATAATAACCTGAAATGATACATTTTAGAATCATTATCTGATATTATCCCTGGGAAGAAGTTTCTTCTGAAGTATATAAAGTGTATTTCCCTCAAATCTGCAACATTTCAATTTGTTAAGGAGGGAAATTTTTAGTAGTATTGTGAAAAATTAGAAGGCAAAGCATTTGATGGTTGCTTACTTGGCAAAATCTGGCCAGCAAAAACAAAACAAAACAAAACAAAACAACAAGTTTAAAAGAGAAAAATCAATGGTAATCACAGAATTTTCTCATCCTTAATTAGGAAATGGGAAAAGTATCTTATTCTCTTGCTATTATATCATCACTATTTGTGATATTTTATTTGTGAAATATGAATGCAATTACTCCCCAGCTTGTATCCATATCTCTTTCAATATGACTTTGCAGATTCTCTCTTCAAGAGATTAATTTTCCTAGTACTTGGGCTGCCTTATGACTTTTCCTAGCTAGTTGACTGTGGCAAAATTGATATGTGTCAGTCCTGAGCCTAGGCCTTAAAAGGCCTATGCAACTCTTTGTGCACTCTTGGAACTCTGATCAGCTGCTATTTGAAAAAGCTGAGCTAGTCTCCCAGATGCTGAGAGACATGAGCATTTATCACCTGCCCTGGGTTGGCAGATAGCCAGCCACCAGAAATGCAAGTGAGGCCATGCTAAAGCAACCAAAACGCAGCAAAACGCAGATACACAAGCAAGCCTAGGAGAGACTGGCTGATCTAGGTCAGACTGGTAGATCTGTTGCCAGAGCTGCTCCAGGTCTTTGCTCAAAACCCACCAACTCTCACCTTTAGCAGGAGTGTCCTTGCTCAAAACCTGCCAACTCCCCTACCACCTTTAGCAGGAGTGAACATAAGTCTTTAAGTTAAAGCATTCTGAGATAAGAAAGGAAGCTATACACAAAAAAAGAAAAAAACCATATGGAACCAGCTGTGACCAAGATGGTGAGGAATCTGACCTCCAACAGACCCAGAGTCTTATATGTTGATTTTACTACATTAGCATATTAAATGACACACTTACTGGCAGCCAGGGCCTGGACATTAAGGACCAAAAAAAGATAAAAGGGGGTGGCACCCTGCTCCCTCCAAAAAGCCCTGCCCCTTCCCCCATAGACTAATGCATATGCCTCCCCAGCATTAGCCTCACTCCTCCTCCTCTGCTTTCTCTTTAAAATTAAATCACTCTCGCCAGGTGGGCAAGAAATTGATCTGTGAACTTAGCTCCAGCTTCTCCATTCTTTGGCCACTGAATAAAGCTTGAGCTGTGTAGATTTCAGCTTCAGTTTCATGATTAGCCTACTCGAACCCAAAAAACCCCAATGGAAAAAGAACTCTCCCCCGCAGAGGTGGAGAACCTGGGCTTGGCTAGGGCCTGAGCAGGGTCCATACAACTTAATTTGTTAACAGATCCATCCAGCCAACCCTCACTTGTGAACAAAACTAAATGGTTATATTCTTAAAGCCACTAAATTGGGGGTTTCTTTGTTACACTGTAAAAGAAAACTCATGTGCCATTTGAAAACTTTATTCATCTTATTATCTAATTTTTCTAATCTAATTAGCTCTCATTTAGGATCTAATTGAATGAAATTAAGAGAAAGATTCCAATGAAGACATTTATGCTCTAACTGCTCATTCATTCTAAACATAATTTCAAGGTATCTTGCTATATAGCAAAGTAAAAATTGTTATAACAAGACAAATCTAGAGCTCCTTCTAGTTCTGAATTTGTGTATGAATGGGGTAGGGGAAGAAGTGGTACCCAGCAGGACCTTGTGAGGCTCCTGGGCACAAAAGCCTTTCTGTGTCCCTCATTTCTTGATTACAGGAATTAGGCTTCATTCAGCCTCCATGACCTTCCCTGAGTTCCAAGAAGCAGCTTTAAACAGTTGCTAATCAGGGAAGGGAGGGGATGCTGAGACAAGGAAGGAAAAATCAAAAGAAACAATAGTGCAGCCTTGGGGCAGGGTCCTGGTTCCACGTCAAGGGATACACATAACAATATCTTTGAGCTGTTTTGCTGAAACCCCCACTAGGTGGCAGAAGTTAACTGTGTGCTGCCCACAAGCACGGAGACCCCAGACTGGTTAGAACCAGAAGGTTGATGATGCTGACTCCCACTTACCACACCACCAACCAATCAGAAGAATGTCCACCAGCTGATCATACCCTCTTTGAACCATTGCTATAAACTCCTCACTACCCCTCCAGGTCGGGACACACAGTTCTGAGGGCATTAGCCAACTGTGGCTCACTTTGCTTGGCAAAAAAATAAAACTATTCTTTTCTACTTCACCCAAAACTCTGTCTGAGAATTAATTTAGTATTGGGGTACAGAGGCTGGATTCAGTTTCAGAAGTAATACACAAGGATAGAATACATTGTCTCTGCAGTACCTTCCTTCCATTTCTAGAGACTAGTGGGCAGGGAAAAAGGAAAAGATGAAATTCCAAAGCTTCTGTTTGTTCTCTGTGCTGGTAAAAGTTGAGATCCAAAGTAAAAGGCTCTTTTAGAGCCATGCTTTGCATAACAATGGAAATCAGGTAGGATTAGCACAAGTAAATGACAATAGAGTTTGGGGGTTTGTCAAATCCTCCCATGGGGTTCAGGACATGGTACCCTGAAATATGGCACCTTGGCATACTGAATATTTTAAGCTGAAAGAGTTTGAGAAAACAGCAGATGAATGAATGTCACTCTGATCTTCACCTCTTCCTTCTCCCCTAAGCAGGTCATAAAACCCTTCTGTGAAGGGTGCCCTCCCCATAGAGGTAAGGAGCAACCTTATCTCTGAAGACAGAGGGACCCTGAAAAATACTCAAACAAACAGGCCTTGCCTAATTTCCCCCAGTTTATTAAACTTATCTCATACTCTGCCCTATCATCTTTCTTCCTCCCGGGCTCTACACTCTGCATCAACCTAGCATAAAAATACTCATATTTAACCATTTCTTCGAGTCTTTCTTTCTTTAAGGCAGCTCCCATATCATATAAAACTAATATTAAAACAAATGTTTATGCTTTTCTTCTGTTAATCTGTCTTTGTGAGTTTAATTTTCAGACCCAGCCAAGGACTGTAAGATAATTAAGGAAAACATTTTTTCTCTCCTACAATTCTTTATTTAAAAAATTATTTCACGGGCTTCCCTAGTGGCGCAGTGGTTGAGAATACGCCTGCCAATGCAGGGGACACGGGTTCGAGCCCTGGTCTGGGAAGATCCCACATGCCGCGGAGCAACTACGCCCGTGAGCCACAATTACTGAGCCTGCGCGTCTGGAGCCTGTGCTCCACAACAAGAGAGGCTGTGATAATGAGAGGCCCGCGCACCGCGATGAAGAGTGGCCCCCACTTGCCACAACTAGAGAAAGCCCTCTCACAGAAACGAAGACCCAACACAGCCATAAATAAATAAATAAATAAAATAAACCCAAAAGTTAAAAAAAAAAAAGCTGAAATATTAATATGTATGGAAATATGTTAATATAAATGTTTCAGACATTACATGAAATTTCTAAAAATCTTATATGTTCTGGTATAATGTTATAAGTAATAATCCTAGTTATTACTTTAAAATGTATATCTCAGAAATAACTAATTTTCTTGTCAACTGCATTATTATGAACTGTCATCAAATCTTTAACCGTGGTCATTTTTAAGTCTTTTGTCATTTACAGACAGTTCTGGGTGTACTCTGATGATTTTGCAAATATGTTCCTATAAAAGGGTTTCATCTTCAAGAAATACATGGAAAAGACTCTGACAAGTACAGGTTTCTGGTAACGGACTGTACTGCTGAACTGAATGAATAAGCATTTTCAGAACTCTAATGAAAAACTGATGAACTCATAAAAGTGCTAACAAAAGATCAAGACGAAAAAAAAAATTAATTACATGGGACTGAGTGAACTGATGAGGATGAGTATAATTTTTGTGACTTTCTGTCTGAATTAAAAAAAAAAAAAAAAAAAAAAAAAAAATTCCACAAGGACTCAGAGGCAAAGAATATACAAATCAATTTTCACTGCAAAGTAAAGGAGCTGTTACAGTGGAGGATTACTGGACTGAATGTCAATACTATGACATAGTATGAGTGTGTTTCACGTTTGGTAATTGCAATCATTGTTGCTTTTGTTGTGGTCATCCATGTACAATGCTTGGTGTCAGTCGATTTATCTCTTGTAAAAATAAAATACAGTGTGTGTGTGAAAAAAAAAAAAAAAAATTATTTCACTTAATGTTCACTGCCAGTATTAGCCAAAGAGAGCAATGGATATTGAAGGGAGATGGTTCATAATAGGTGGAAGAATCATATAAACCCAGTGATCAGAGGAGAACATTTTGGAGAAGGTTCCAAATTCAAGTTACTTGGGCAACCCCAGGAGTACGTACCTCCTAAGAGAGGAGGCATTGTTCAAATATTGTGTTATTATTCTCAGTTTACATGGAAACTAAGGCTCACAGCAGTAAAGCAACTTACTAAAAGTTCCAACATCATAAATTTCAAACACTACAGTCTAAGAACAATCTCTTATTCTTCCAAAGAAGGTTCTGAAGAAAACAGACCTTCAAAACTAATTTAGAATATCTTCTTTGCCAACCTAATTCCTTGGGTCTGATCTAAAACCCCTTCTTAAAAAATGGAAAAATGTGGCTCTGATTTTCTTCTCAATCTATTTTGCATTGAAAAATAGTATACACAACTGGCATCCTTGTTACATAGATCCTCCAAAACGTGCAGTCACCCTTAATTTCTCTGAGAAGAAAACAGAAGGCACTACCTACAAGAATTTGTTATTAATATTTTAGCATTTGTACCAATGCAGGTATAGCCCTCAAAAAAGATTTTTTAATTTGCAGGCTCCATCAGCAGGAGTCATGTTGTCTCTCAAACCTGTGGCTTATATTTTGCATAATCCTCTACAAAACATTAGTTGCCTTCCATATTCAATTAATAAGTCCTTAAATCGTAAAGTAAATTATACCCTGAAATAAAAATGAAAGAAGAGCAGTAGCTATGAGTCTTTGTTATTGGATTAACATCAATCTTTGTAAGTTTTTGTATGCGCTTAGCTTATTTATTTCATCATCATCATCATTCCAAAAAATAAAAAAGATTGTCATTTTCCTGATAGGAGATTAACAAAAATTGGATAGGCTCAATTTTTCTGGAAAATGTACATCTTAATAAATATCTGTGCCATACTGCCATAGTAGCTACATTTAGAAAACAAGTGCATTTCCTTGAGAATTGAAATTATATCATTTGTTAAGTGTCGGTAAGTAGTACCAAATTGTTTACTAATAATATTCTAGTTGATGGAGCCCAGGGAAAGTGACAGAAATAAAATACTGATAAAGACAATACTGAAGTTCCAACATGGGTTTTCTCATATTTCCAAGGAGTTTGTAAAAAATGTTTACTGAACATCTTTATTCAAGGAGCTATGCTAGGGATATAGGGGCAGTAAGACATAGCTCAAGAAGCTCCAAACCTTAGACAGATATACAGGTAACAGCCCGATGAGACAGAATGTTCAAAATGCCATTGGAGAGGGACAAGGAAAGATCTCTAAAGGAATTGTCCAGCCAGTAAAACTTCTTTATTGCTGCATGACTTAATTCCTTTTTTTGTGCTACCTTCAGATACAATGTGCTTCGGTTACCTCATGAATGTTTTTGTAAGTTGATCCCAAAAACACATTGATAAAACTCTGAAATTTTTTACTTTTATCTGAAAAGAGGATGTCTCCAATGGGAATCATATTCCAGGAATTCAAACTACCAAACCCTGGTGAAGAGTTCGGAACTTACAAATTAGTGGAAGAGATAAATAATGCATAAGAGATACTTTCTCTCTGTATTAGCCTCCTTCCTTTTCTAGAGGCCAGTAGAACAGGGGACAAAGGACAAAATTCCAAACTTCTGTCTATTCTCTGTGCTGCTAAAAGTTGAGATCCACAGTAAATAACTTTTTGTATAGCCATTCTCTGCAAGATGATGTAAACCAAGTGTGATTAACACAAAGAAAAGAGTTTGGCAAATCCTTTCTCCAAAAAGCAACAATAAAGCTTGACAAAATTGTGACAACAATTTCAAGACTCTGGAAATCCACTAAAGACTTAGAAAAAAGAAAAAGTTGTTCAAAGAAAAACCACGAAAACTTTGGCAAAAACAGTAACAGTCTGTATACAGCCCTGTTGCCCAAAGCTTTGCCGATAACCCTGCCCCAGGTTGGTCGCTGCAATGGTTCTGTAATGGTAGGACAAACCATGAGAACCAGCAGCTTCTCTGCCAGGAGGGGCTCACTAGGTTTGAAGCAGAAAGTAGAAAAACTGCTCATTCAGGCACATGGTCATAAAGCAATAGCAATTTTAGTAACAGACAGGGAAAGCCAACCCCACAGCTAACCTGAGGTTGCAGCTCCAGTTGGGGCAAGCAATGGAAAAACAGACTAGCCAGATATTCAACAGGGAGGTCTAAGGGATGGGATTAGATATAGGGAAACTTGATAAGTATCCACACATCCCTGCAGGTCTGGAAAGCTGTGTTCATGCGCAAGGCTGTGCATGCATAGAAGAGACCAGAGAGAGTTCTAGCAATCCACTTATCCCTGGTTGAACATGATGCCATGTGCACAGGCAGAGGAAGTACAAGAAGACCCAATGGAAGACAAAAGCCTGAGATTTGAATACATTTCCCAACCCACGTGCAGATCCACATACAGATTCCATATGGAGAATGAAAGCGTTACTGTCTCAAGGTATTTGAATACAACCTCTGTTTAGTCATTGGCTGAGATATAATGACACAGGAGTAACCACTGGGAAGCTAGGTCTTATAATTTAAAAAATAACACTTTTTGAGCAGAGACATTAACAAATACATATTGAGGGAGAAACAAACTATACAGATTTAGTTCAAGCAAGTAACTAAAGAAAATTTAATAGAATCCAGAGTTGCTATTATCTAGAATATTCATTTTTCAATTATGGATTATGAGAGATATGCAAATAGAAAAGTGTGGATACAAATGTTGGATTTGGCCGACAAAGACTTTAAAGGTAATTATAACTATATTCAAAGAAATTAAGTAAACCATGTGTAAAGAACTTTATGACAGCTTTATTGAGATATAGTACACATTCTATATAATTCACCCACTTAATGTGTACCATTCAGTGGGTTTTAGTAGATTCACAAATATGTGCAGCCGTCACCACAGTCAAGTTTAGAACATTTTCATTACCTCAAAAAGAAATGCCGTACTATTTAGATACCACCCATTATTCCCTACTCCACCCTCCAGTCCCAAGCAATGACTAATCTACTTTCTAAATTTATAGACTTGCCTATTCTGGATATTTCATATAAGTGAAATCACATGAATTTTTTTGTACAACTGGCTTCTTTCATTTAGCATAATTTTTTCAAGGCTCGTCCATGTTTATTTTAGGGGAAAGCACCCATGCTCTTCCATGTATCTCTTCATTCCTTTACGATAGAATAATATTCCTCTTTATGGCTAACACATTATGTTTATCCATTCATCAGTTGATGTACATTTGGATCAATTTCATCTTTGGTTATTATGAATAGTACTACTATAAACATTCATTTACAAGTTTTTTTTTGTGTGTGTGTATATATTATATATATATATATATATATATATATATATATATATATATATATATGTCAACATTTCTTTGGGGTATATACCTATGAGCGTAGTTGCTATAACTCTGTTTAACTGTTTGAGGAATTCCCAGACTGCTTTCCAAAGTGGTTGCCCCACTTTACTCTCCCACCAGCAGTATATGAGGGTTCTGATTTCTCCACATCTTCACCAACACTATTTCTTATCTTTTTGATCCTAGCCACCCTAATGTGTATGAAGTGGTATCTCATTGCAGTTTTCATTTGCATTCCCTTGATGGCTAATGATGTCAAACATCTTTTCATGTTCAAGTTGCTCACTTTAATATCTTCTTAGGCAAAGTTTCTGTATAGGCATTTTACCAAATTAAAAAAAATTTTTTTAATCATTATTGAGTTGTATGAGGTCTTTGTGTAGTCTAGAATAGTGCTTATCAGATATGTGATCTGTAATTTCTCCCCTCTGTGGGTTGTCCTTTCAGGTCCTTGATAGTGTCTTTTGAAGCAGAAAAGTTTAATTTCAATGAAGTCCAATTTATCTATTTTTTTGTTTCTTCTGCTTTTGGTGTCATATCTAAGAATCCATGGCCAAGGTCATGAAAATTTACCCTTAAGTTTTCTTCTAAGTGTTGTGTAGTTTTAACTATTATACTTAGGTCTTAGATTCATTTTGTGTTTTTTGTATATAGTATAAGGTAAGGGATTGACTTTTTTTGGTACGTGGATAGCCCATTGTCTCAGCACCATTTTTTGAGAGTTTGGGATCGACATGTACACACAGCTATATTTAAAATGGATAACCAACAAGGACCTACTGTATAGCACAGAGAACTCTGCTCAATGTTATGTGGCAGCCTGGATGGGAGGGGATATTGGGGGAGAATAGACACCTGCACATGTATGGCTTAGTCCCTTCGCTGTGCACCTGAAATGATTACAACATTGTTAATTGGCTAAACTCCAGTATAAAATAAAAAGTTAAAAAAAATCAAATATGTAACCATCAGACAAATATAAAAATCATATAAATAAGAAAACATAGCAGGTAACAATGACTTTTTTGCAGGAAGTATGGCCAAAGTATCTGTGAACATGCCTAAGTCAAATAAGAATAGAGGAGTGAAAATTGAATTTGCAGATCCACAGTATCCTCCCTTTATGGAGTTGATGGAAAAGGCATGTATAGTCAGGGAACGGAGACAGTGTCTAAATAGAAGAAATTCCAAGATATGTCTCTAGTTCAGAAATATGAGGTCAAGGGGAATTCATATCTTCTTACACGTGGAGAGTACTAGGGAATATTCTAGGAAAGGGAGAGAAATTGTGATCCAACAGAGAGATGTAGTGAAGTCCTTGGGAAGATGAAGAGAGAGGAAGAGGAGAATAGGACTTTCATTTTAAGCACATGGTTTAAAAGTTCTGAAAGTTGGCTTCCTTAGTTCTCTTTCCTTTTATCTGCCTCTCAGCAAACTAAATTGAATGTTTCTGCTGATGTCTGGATACAATTGTATTGAATACATTGGTTAAGAAGGTTATAAATAGGTCAAAATAATGGGAAAAAAATACTTTTCTTAATCTATTAAAGGGTCTTAGGACCCTTGTTAAAAAAACACTTGATTATAGATGCATGCTTTATTTTTGGACTCACAGTTCTGTTTCATCAGTGTATATCGTTATGCCAATGCCACAATTTTACTTTGTAGTAAGTTTTGAAATTGGGAAGTGTGACTACCACAACTATGTTCTCCTTCGTTAAGAATTTTTTAGCTATTTTGAGCCCCTGGTAATCCATATGAGTTTTTGGAATTATCTGGTTAATACCTACAAAGAAGTCATCTGGGATTCTGATACCAATTGTATTGAATCTGTAGTTCAATTTGGGTAGTATTTCCATCCTAACAAACAATATTAAGTTTTCCAATCCATTAATATATTATCCCAATTATTTTGATCTTCTGAAATTTCTTCCAACAATATTTTGTAGTTATTTAAGAGTATAGTTTTTACAATTATTTTGTTAAATGTATTCCTATTTTTTATGTTATTGTAAATGGAATTAGAATTGTTTTCTTAATATCATCTTGAAATGCTATTACAACCATGAGAAATACTATAAATTGTGTATATTGATCTTGTGTCAGCAAACCAGCTGAACTTGTTTATTAGTTCTAATCCTTTTTAGTTATTCTTTAGGATTTTTATATACACACTTCTATCATCTGCGAATAGAAACAGATAGAAATAATTTTACTTCTTCCTTTCCAATCTAGATGCTTTTTTTCTTTTTTTAATCTAATTGCCCTGGCTAAACCCTCTAGTTCAAGGTTGAATACACGTGGTGAGTGCAGGCATCCTTGTCTTGTTCCTGGTCTTAGAGGAAAGCATTTAGTCTTTAAGTATTAGAGATGATAATAGCTTTGTTTTTTTCAGAGTTGTCCTTTATCAGGCTGAGGAAGTTACCTTCTATTCCTGGCTTATTGAGTATTTTTATCATGAAATGATGTTGGATTTTGTCAAATAGGTTGAAAGTAAAGGATGGCAAAAAAATATACAATACAAATTGTAACTGTAACAAAGCTGGAATGCTATTCTAATATCAGACAAAATAAACTTTAATACAAAAAATATTACTAAAAACAAAGATGGCCATTTCATAGAGATAAAATATTATTTCATTAGGGAAACATAATAACACAAGCACATTGTGCCTGACAAGAGAACCCAAAAATACATGAAACAAAAATTGATATAATTGAAATAAAAAATAGGCAATCCAACAATAATAGTTGGAGACTTTAATACCTGAGTCTCAACAATTGATAGAACAAAAAGGTATAAAATCAGCAAGAATAAAGCTAACTTGACCTGACATCTATAGAATACTACACACAATAAGAGCAAAACACACATTCTTTTCAGTGAATATAAACCTTTCTGTGAAAGACCATATGACAGTCCATAATACAAGTCTCAATAAATTTAAAATGACTGAAATAATCCAAAATACATTCTCCAACCATAACAGAATTAGAAATAAGCAATATAAAGAATTTTGGGAAATCTTTAAATATTTGGAGATTAAACAATTCTAAATAATACAAGTGTCAAAGATGAAATCATAAGTAGAATTAGAAATTATTTTTGAATTAAATTGAAATGAAAACAAAACAGATTAAAAATCTGCAGGGTGGAACCAAAGCAATGCTGAGAGAGAAGTATGTAGAAACCCCTATCTTAGCAAAGTAGAATGATCACAAATCAATAATCTAAGATCCCACTTAAAAAAAAAACTACAAAAATAACAAAAAACTGAACCCAAAGCAAATAGAAAAAGGAAGCAATAAAGATTAGAGACCAAATAGGTTAAATAAAAAACAGGAAAACAGTGGATTAAAAAAAAGAATCAAGGAAACCAATTTTTTTTTTGAAAAGATGATCAAAATTAACATTTTTAGATAGAATGAACCAAAAGAAAAAAGAAAAAAGACACAAATTAGCAATACTGGGAATTAAATTGGAGCCTTACATTGCACCATACATGAACACTAACCCAAAATGTGTTATACACGTAAATATAAGATCTAAAACTATAAAATAATTAGAAGAAAACATCACAGAAAAATCCTCGAGAACTTATATCAGGCAAAGAGCTCTTGGATATAACACCAAAATATGATCCATAAAAGAAGACTATCAATGAATGAATTTCATCAAACTTGAAAAAACTTGTACTTTAAAATACATTAGTAAGAAAACAAAAAAACAAACTAAGACCTGGAAGAAAGTATCTGCAAATCACATATCTGATAAAGAACTTGTAACCAGAATATATAAAGAACTCTTACAACTAAATAATAACCCAATTGAAAAATGGGAGAAGAGTTGAATAGACATTTCATCAAAGAAGATATAATAATGGCAAATAAGCACATGAACATATGGCCAACATTATTAGTTATTAAGGAAGGACAATCAAGGGTACACTAAGATATCACTTCACACCCACTAGGATGACCATAATCAAAAAGACAGACTATAACAAGTGCTAGTAAGGATGCAGAGAAACTAGGACCCTCATGCTTTGTTGGTGGTAGTGTCAAATGTTAGAAGCACTTTAGAAAACAATTTGGTAGTATGGCAGACAGACCTTAAAATGACCCCAAATAATTCCCACCTCCTAGTAGTCATTCCTTTTGTAATCACCTCCCCTTGAGTCTGGGTATGACAGGTGGCTTGCTTCTAACCAATAAAATATGGCAAAGGAATGTTACCTTCCATGATTACATTTTGTAAGAATGTAACTACTATCTTGCTAGTGGACTCTCTCTCTTGCTGACTTTGATGAAGTAAGCTGCTGTGCTGTGAGCTGTCCTATAGAGAGGCCCACATGGCAAAGAAGTGACAGTAGCCTCTGGCAGACAGCAAGAAACTGAGGCCAGCAGTCCTACAACCCATAAGGAAATAAATTCTGCCAAGAACCACAGGAGCTTGGATGCAGATTCTTCCCCAGTTGGGATCTGAGATAATACCACTGTCAGCGTGCTGACTATAGACTTGTGAGAGACTCTGAGCCAGAGGACCCATCTAAACCAAGCCCAGACTCTGCCCCACAAAAACTATGAGATAGTAGCTAAAAACAACACATAGCTATTAAGTTTGCAGTTTATTTTTACACAGCAAAAGATAATACAGGCCATTTCTGAAAACTAAACCTTAACTTACCATGCAATCTAGCAATTCCAATCCTAGGTATATACCAAGGAAAAATGAAAACATATGTCCACACAACTATTTACGTATTCTTAGCATTATTTGTCATAGCCCAAAAACTTGAAATAATTCAACTATTCATCAACTGGTGAATGGATAAACAAAATGTGATTATCAATTCTATAGAATACTATTCACCAATTAAAATGAACTGCAGTGCAACATGAATGAATCTCAGAAACATTACACTAAGTGAAAGACACATGCCAAATATTAAGCTAAGTGAAAGAAGACAGATACATATGATTCTCTTTATATGAAATATTCATAAAAGCAAATCTTATAAAACAGAAAGCTCTGTGGTTGACTGGGGCTGGAGGTGAGAATGGAGCTTAACTAAAGATGGAAAGGAGGGATCTTTGGGGTGATTGGAATGCTCCAAAACTGGATTGTGCTGATGGTTACCCAACTTTATTAATTATTAAAAATCATTGAATTGTACACTTACAGTGGCTGAAACTTACAGTATGTCAATTGTACTTTAATAAAGTGTTTCTTTTCATCCTGATGGAGATCCTACCTTAGAAACGATTATTTTCACTCTCTGGTCCCTGCAATACAGCCCCATATGGAACTCAGAAAGTACCCTCACCAAACCATCAAGAACCTCCCCAGACAAAACTGACCCGCTCAGACTGTGGTTTCTCTGAGCGGCTAAAAGGAGGAAGATCAAGGTGATATGGCTACAGACCTTGATAGAAAAAGGGAATTTCTGCACTGAGTCTTAAAGGAAAAGCAGGAATTATAGAGCCTGAAAGGAAGACAGTTATAAGTAAAAGAAAAAGCAGAAGCAGGAAAGAACAAGATATATTTGCAGAAGACTAAGTATATTTTGTTTTAGTTAAAATGTTTCAGAGGAAGAAAATCTAAAGATGAGAATAGGATTCTTAACGTGGGTTGGTCTTTACAGATAGAATCTCTGTGATCATCATTATAATTTTCTTCATCATTCAGCAAATACTTACCAAGAATGTGTGGCACACAATGCTACACCGTAGGGATAAAATGTGCAACATATATGCCCTATAGACTAGGCATAAACATTTAAAAATGGTAAAATTATAAGAGAAAGAATCCTCTCTGAAAATACTTGTACTATCATATTTTCCTCTCATTCTCCTTACGTGGACATGGAAGAAAATGGTGAAAGAAATCTAAGCTATTTTATCTTCTCTAAAAAGTCTCTCTATTCCAGAAACCAGAGGAACAAAGAAAGAGGTGCATAGTCACCTGACAACTCCCTTTTTTTTTAACCCTATATTGAAACGGATGCAGGCTGTAAGGTCAGAGATTCTAGTTCTAATCACTAACTTTTGCCAACCTTTATTTCTAAAGCTCTTTCTCAGAAGCACTGCTAATGGCTGGTAAAATATACACTTCCACTCCAAGTAATGGGACAAGGGAAACCTAGTAAGAAAACAAACAGAGGGCACTCCATGCTTCAGAGATTAAAAAATTCGAATTTTTCACAAAGTCATGGTGAAAAAATGATAGCTATTATTCAACATTTAAAAGGAGAATCTTAGCATTCCCTTGTCTCTTTACACCTTGTAGAAGACACAGTAATAATGAGGACGTTTCCTTGGGGCTACAATCAAGTTGCTGAAATGAAGACTAAGCTACAGTATCCTTTGTCTTCTATCCTGATGTCAGTGACAGCAGGGCAAGTCCTCTGCTCTAGCCAGTGTTTCAGTACTTTCCATTAGCAGTTAACATACCAAACACATGCTTTTAGAAGTCCATGAATTATTTTAGGAATTCATCTGTATCTAGAAGTTTAGGTAATTTCAAAGGAGATGGGAGCCACACATCTACAATGAAAGTTACCCTTTGATTATTAAATGTAACTACAGGAATGCATGTAGGAATTAGACCTGCCCGAAATGCACAATTCAAAATGAGGGAAGGCAACAAAAGCTGCAATGAAAGTCATTATAGCCCTTTGAAAAAAAGCTTTCAAGAATTTGAAACAGACTCTGAAATTCTCACTAGCCCTAACTGGTTTCTACACAAATATATATATATATATATAGTCCATCTATCTGTATGAGTACATTCTTCTGTTTTGGCTAAACCTTCATTTCATTTCTTGGTTAACTACTATAGAGACATTAGAAAGTTTTGTTCTGCAGTGTTAGAATGTCACAGAGTGACTAAGTCAAACTTAAAATAGAGAAAGAACATTGTGAAAGGCTGAGAATGTGACATTCAACTTGAGGGCCACAGCGGGTGCAATAATACCAAGTAAATAAGTTTGTGTGCTAGATAGTCCCACAAACTGCTTCTAGAAAATTACTTCTCAAGTTTGGAAACTTAAGGAATTTTCCCAGGCAACCTTTTCTTTCCAGTTCATCCTCACTCATCTAATTTAGCTCTGCTAATTAAAATTTGCTCAGGTAGTTGTAAAGAGACACATCCCCTACCTTAATTGTTCTAGATAGAAAAGTGACAGGAAATGGGTAAGTGCTGGATTTTTGATATTCCTTTTTGACTCTGAATGGATAATACTACCAACCTTATTTTATGTATAAGAGAATGGAGGGGGAAATGAGATCTAGAGATTCTGAATCATGTACCAAATGGAATTATGATTCTATTAGTATAAAAATAATCATGAACGTTTTCCTCTAAACAACAATTTAAAATAAAAAGATCTGAGACGAAAGCAAAATGTCATAACTTCTTGTTTCGCAGATACATCCCAACTCAGAGCTGACGTGCACTAATGGGTTGACAGCACCCTCTGAACAGGCAACCTGCTAATTGCGGGTGGGGTAGAGAATTGAGGATGCTCGCAATAAAAACTGCTGCTGCCGCCCACGCTCTCACCTCCCAGAGAGCCACGGGACTCAGTGAAGAGACGATCTTCATTCTTGATTTTTATGAGCAGAGGTCAGAGCATTTCATTTACTTCTTGCAAGAACTGAACTTCCAGTGACAAACATTTAATCGAGTTATACAAAGACAATTTATCCGTTTGTTTATTTTCTTGAGTTTCTAAAAATTACTCTTCATTAAAACAGCCCCAGGATACAAGAACAATCAAACCACATTAGTAAACGACCAGAAAAACAACAAGCTGAAATGATTAAAATATATGAACTTACTAAAGCATATTTTAATTCTGTCTTAATTCATCTATCATTTGGGATGCCTAGCAGTTTTAAAGTATACATGAATGTTGGCCAAACAGAGCATTTAATGCAGACAATGAGAAAGTGTCTCATTTGAGGAAATTATAGGAGTGTAGCTATGCAGGTAGGGGGAAAAAAATTACTGACAGCACAGCAAAAACCATCCTTATGGATCACCACCAAGGCCTAGAATTCAGAGAATACCACCAGAAAATGCTACTTTATCATTTTGTGCCATATGCTGGGACAAAACCCAAAGCTGTCATTGTCTGAGCCTTGTCTGAGTTCCTGTAAGGCTAGGCTCAGGAAGAGGCTCCGACAGGCAGGAACCACCTCACTAATATTTTAATTCTTTCACTTATTTAACAATTTATTGAGCATCTATTATGTTCAAGGTTTTGAGGGATACAAGGATAAATTAGACACAGTCCTTGAACTCAAGGAGCACTTGGACTATGCCTCTTTGTGGTAAGAATATTCTTACTCACACCCTACATACTCCTCTCCCTCATAATAACTAACTTCCCAGAATATTTTTCACTTTAGTTGGAGTTTGTTCATGTCACTAACACTAAAACCACTGATCCCCACCTTCCAATAGCCCGATAATTATCTTGAATTGTGAACCTCAATGTCAGCTCGAGCTTGTACTAACAAATACAAGCTCGGGTTAATGTCTGTCTTTAGAAGAAAAGATGTAAAATATAAACAGGCTCTCTTTACAACCAAGAAGCCCAATAAGACCAATAGGAAAGTAGGAACAGGTATAATCAAGACCTTAGTGTGTGCTTTGGGTTAATTCACATGCCAATATTTATACACACACACATTCATAACATACATATATACACACATATATACATATATATATAAAACAGACCCTAAATAATTTTAGAGAATGCTTGTTTAGAAAGAGAAAGGAATGTATGAATATGCAACAAAGCAGAAAACAACTTACAGAAGTCAGCTGTGGGGCCACAATTCCAGAAATTGAAAGAACCTAACTTTGTTTCCATTCTTCTCTCTGCATTACCTACATCTCCACAAAGTGGGTTGCTACCATAGGAACTACTTTCTCCTTTCCAGTTCTACTGACGCCTTGTAAAACTGGGGCATCTGTTGACCCTAACTGGCTAAGGAATAAGTTTCTAAGCCATTTCATGACTTTAATTGAACTAAGAGTATGAGCAACACACAAAGCCTCTTCCCTGCCATTTGACGTCAAGGATGGTTGGAACTGGCCTGTTCAGGTGTAAGAATGACATTCAAGACAGTGGAGGATGGGAATGTAAGTCTCATCAACAGCCAATTGGAGGGAACCTACCTGGGAGTGACTTGGGGATATTTAAGAAGCCATCCTCTAAATGCTTAACTCACGACAAGTGAAAATATGTATCACAAGACAGGAAACACAACTGTATAGAATTTAGATACTGTAATCCAAGTCTAATTCTCTAGAAGCCAAGTAGATACTTCCATAGAAGTCCAATGAAAACTATGAGATATTCTGTTAAACACAGTAAATTATATGTAAACTATTATCTAGGCTTACTTCAGAAATTTCACTAAAATTACATTAAAGGAACTAAAAGTATAAATCCAAAAGGAAAATGAACTAGAGAGTAGATAACAGACAAGAGAGGTCACCAAAATTTGGCAAGATGGACAATAAAAGAATACAATTGACTTAGGTGTAATTGTGCTGTCTACAGTTGTATACAAGAAGCAATCTGATTCATCCTATAGAATCCCAGAGAAGCTCGGGATTTGGAATCAATGGGCATTTAGATTGATTCCAGGATTTGGAATCAACAGGCATATAGGCAAAGACGACACAAAGAGCTGGTATCAGATATTATTTGAAAGTCTAGTTAGACTTGAGAGCCTCTCACCCACTCCCAAGCAAGAAGCAACTATTCTTCCCCAACTCCTGAAGGAAATGATCAGATGTAGATCTGGAGGATTGAACTACAGAGGCTCCAGATTTAGTGACAACAGGCATAGGCAAGTTCAGGGAAAAGGCCCCTAACTGACAAGAAAAGGAATATATGAAAGTCTTCATAATGAAGAATGAGGCCTCCCCAACTCCCCTCACCCCATCCACCACCAGCCAGTTCCAGGGACACTGGTGGCCAGCCAGGAGACTAGAATGTTCTTCTTTGGAGAAAACTGAAGTCTCCATAGAGAAGGGAGGAAGGACGGGAAGGAAGGAGGAGAGTGAAAACATTTCCTGATGCTTCTGATGATATTTAGGACCTACTGGTCAAAGCTATGTGTTCACTAATTAGCATATACTATGTATAATTAATGTCAACCCTACCTATCTCATCTTCTCAGCTAAACTATAAATTTCATAAGTTCAGAGCACATTTCTCAATGCAGTATCTTCTGGATAACAGTTATTTCATTAAAGTATCAATTCAGAGGTGATTGCTTTAATCAAAAAACTGTCTCTTTTCATTGATGAGCACGCTTGCTGGGCACAAATACAATAAGGCTTTTCAATTGATATGGAAGAAATGGCTTCCATTATTTAGAGAGTTCCTCTGCCCTTTCTGACTATCTTCTATGGGAACCAAGGAACACAGAGTGTTGTGTGTGGTTGGGGTAATGATACTTTATTTCTCCTTTGGTGCATTCACCTTGTCCAGAACTCCAAAAGAAAAGTGACTGCTTCAATATAACATGTTGCTGTATCTATACTATTGGTTTCTAATTCCTGTATAAAAATAGAGCTCCCATGATTATGGAATCCGTTGCATTTTAACAAACAAGAACATAGGAGCCTATGAATTTTAATACAAATGCAAATGTAAGTGTAAGTGTAAACACACACGTACACACAAACAGATCCTGAAGTGCTTTTCCTCTTGGGACCTAATCAAAATTCACCCTTTCGAACATGTTCTCAGTGATGTAAATCTCAGTCCTAGCTACATGCAACATATTGAATTATTTGATGCAAACCAAGATTTGAGTCAGTTTTCCATTTTAATAAGTAGAAACAACTAGCTCAAACCTTGATATCAAACCTAAAATGTACATTTTACAGATAAGCAGCAGAATTGCTTTTAAAAAAGTGCTTCCCTGGGTATATTTTTAAAAATAGCTTATTTTTAAAGTAGCAAGGCAGTAATATCTCAAAGTTCAATTGTGTTGATTCTTAACATATTCTAAAGCCCTGTAATGCTTGGATAAATATGTTGCCTAGTTCCTCAGGCCTTAATTATATCCCTCTTTAAAAAGGCTAACCCATTGGAACTGGAAGCATAAATAATTAGAATAAAAACATGCCCATTTATATGAATTATCTATAGTCCTCAAAATGTGAAAATAACCAAGATAGCACTTGCTGTATATGGCTCTTTTGTTTCTTATATGAGCGTCTTTATTGCTTACAATTTTTCTTGTGGCTGATGGGAAGAGATACTATAAATCACCCACAATATACTATGTGTTGTAGAATTTTCAATTTGTGAATCACGGGTGATGAGTCCCTGTGTTGGGATCCTATATAAAAATGATGGGCTAGAAATAATAATTAACCAGTAAGTCGGCTTAGTTTTACGCTAAGCTGAAGACTCTGCATCAGAATCAAAAAGATTTCACATTCAGGTAACAGATTACACATTACTGTAATAACGTGCTCGCAGCATCTAGCACATGGCAAGTATTAATACTGGTTGGACGAATGAAGAGTTAATGATTTAATTTAATTTCCCCATCACACAATCAGCCTGTTTTACCTTTCCTATTTGAGGACATATTTAAGGATAAAAGTCCTTCCATGCCAACAAACACTCTACAGAGTTCCTTCTCCATTACCCCAGTGATATATTATTATTGGGAAAGGAACACAACTCAGCTACATATACCTAAAGGTCCAGCCTAGAAAAGAGGGGAGAAAGAGAAAGAATCAATGATAAAATAAAACTAAGCCACTGGAAACAGGAGGATTTCAATGGGTATGGCTGCATCTGTGCTATGCCTTTGTAAAGGAGTTTATCTATGCATCATGGAATTTTACCTGGAAGTAGTAGACTGATGACCCCAACGATAATAATGCACTGAGGGCCTATTTTGTGCCAAGAACTGTATTAGAGGCTTTATATAAAACTCTCATTCAATCTTTATACAGATTCTCTTTTAAAGAAGAATAGTATCATTGCCTGACCACAGCAAACTCTTCCAAATGTGAGAACTTACATATTAAAGGACTTTGAGTGATATGTCTAGCAAATTGGTAGCAAAAGCATAGCCAACTCCTCTTAGCTCTCTACTTTCCCATAACCTCAGATACAGCATAGTGTGGTAGGCAAGGAAGTTAGGATTATAAATTACCTAGAATGTAGTTCAAGTACTGGCTGTATCACTTACTGATATTATACCATTGGGCATATTATTTAACTTTCCTCAGGCTAAACGTCCTTGTTTATAATAATACTTTGTCCTGTTATGAGACTGGTATGTCTCAAGATGTATGATGTACTCAGTTCAGGATCTAAAACATGGCAAACAATCGTGGAAGCTGTTCTTTATGATGCAGGATTTTACATTTCTGTGGGTATTAAGAAGGAGTCTATTATGCTCTATGTGCATTTTCGGAGCTCCTTAAAAGGTAGACTGACTATGTGACTCAACCATCCTAGCCACAGAAGAGTAAAACAGAGATCTACGCCTCTCCCATAGGCAGCCAATATCTTTAATGGCCAGTAGCATCTGAAGTGATCTGGCATGACAGATTTGCCCAACAGGGTCAAAAATGTCTAACTAACCCAATAACATCTCTGTGTTGGAGATTTTGAACATACAATCTTTAGAGATAATTAAGTTGGTGGCTGCTGGCATATCCCAAAATGCTTATATACTAAGATAGGGTAGTACACAGAAGCAGTTACCAATAGAAGCCATGAGTAAACCAGAGGCAATGAGAGCACTTAATTAGTTGATACAACTTGAAGTAAGTGCTTCTGATCATTAAAATCAGAAGCAATTTAATCAAGAGTTTATTTGATATTAGAATCATGAGCAAGGGGACCAAGTGAACACAGTTGATCAACAACCTAACCACTATATTGAAGCACATTTCCCAACCCGAAATGATGACAAGGAGGAATATGATATCTGTATGATTATTTAGGGAAAAGAGTTAATAACGAAGGGAATACATGGTCTTCTCCCTCAGAACAAGCAAGTTTTTCTCTAGGATTGTGTGTTAACATAATAACTGCAAGAACAGTAAAGAACAACAATGAAATGGTCAACTGACCACACCAGCCACTTCCATCAGCACAGCACCAATTGACAAATAATTTGCAAAATGTCACTGGAAGCATTTAATTAAGCCTGTGATGGTAGTTCCTGTTAGCTTTGTCTATAATTATTCTTTATTTCCTTAACATAAACAAATTAGCTTTAATAGTATGTCAGATAGTGTTTTCAGTCCCCACAGGACTTCTAATTTGTAGGCTTTTCAGTTGCTGATTTATCAAAGCTGTCCGTAAAACATGTTCTCAACCCCATGCATCTGCCTTCTGGTGCACTTCTGGCCCCTGAATATCTATTAATTTACTGTCTTCACACTGGGACAATTTTTTTGTTTGTTTTTAAAGGGATAATTTCACTTTCTAAGAATAGATGTAACATGGTGTCAAGCATGTGGTAGAACTCCAGGATACTAGTATAATTTTGAAAATTCATGCATGTGTTAGAAAATTCCCATGTCTAAGGCAACAATGTTCATCTGCTTAATGCAACTGAAAGACAAGACACATTTTAGAATTTGCAAATATTTTCTCTGTCAACTAGTTTAAAATAGTGAGTTGCTACTGGCATCTAAACGTAATAGGGGTGTCATACCTGTCTACGAATATGAAATAGCCATTCAAGTGAGAGCCAGGAACAAGTGAATACATTCCCATCTGTGAAATAGAGGGGACTTAAAGTGTTGCTGAGTGTCATGGTGTTAGTCATCATTCAAACTACTGCCATCACTGCCTATCAAAATGGGTCATCAAACACAGGCTTCCAGGCCTGATACGTGCATGGCAAAGGGGGAGAAAGAGACATTCAACCCCCTCACCAATCCATTCTCATTCCCACTGTATCCAATGTAGTCCTGATATTTTGTTGATATTTTTATTAAATCACATGGACCTGAAAAGTACTGCCTGGGCAAAACAATGTTGACAGTGATCTCAACCAATTACCTCACAGCTGGCATCAGTCTCTTATTCTAGCTCAGCATAATGAGTTGTCCGCTATTTAGAAATGTATACTCTAAATTTATAATACCAAGGTCATTTTAGAGATGGGATTTCAATGTTTCAGTATATTTCTGTACCAAGTGGCTCACCATAGCTTCTCAATCTTCTCTTACACTTCCTAAAACTTATATTCCTTATTGTCCTATGCCCTTCCTATAAAGTATTGGCTTTAAAATTTCTTGAGTTTTCCCAAGTTTTGAAAATCCACATATTTTAGAAGTCATTTGGGGACAAACAAAATGTTCTGGAGATGAAAACAATGTCTGAGAGAAACCAGTGAAAACTATAATCATAGTAAGCAATGTCTTCCTTACGCAAGCATGTCAGGGGGAAACATCTTTTATGAATGCTAACGCACCCCATGGGTAGCACCATGCTCAACAAATAACTCAAATGAAGATTCCAATGTCTTTATTTCTTTCTTAGTTCATTTCTGAGGCATCAGAGGTCCCATTCTAAGTTACAAAGACCTATTGCTTTAGAGACATCTCTATTTTTCAGTAATCCTTTAGCTTATATCAGCATCACAAAGATCAGCTGGACAGAATTCCAGAGTTTTTATAATAATGACTTTTAATACTCCAGGGCATCTGAATTCTTCCAAAATGGAAAGACCTTCCACCCTCTCTCTACCCCTTAGCAGTGTTCATTGATATATGTTTCTGACATATTTAAATATTTTAACTCAACTTGATTGAATTCTAGAATGACAAAGTAACCAGTAAACCTTCAGAATCATTAAATGTCAACAAGAGAAAAACCTTCAAAGTAGGGGGATAATATCTCATAGCTAAGGTTTTCAGAATCTGGTGCTTATTGCCCGTCCCCTCTTCTCTGGGAGATTGCTTTGTGTGCCACGTGAATGGCAACTCACAAAGGAGAAACAAACACTTCCTAGTGAACATACTAGCCTTCATATCTAAGTTTTGAAATAAATGATTTTCTTTTTCTAAATGCAGCAACATTTTCCTCAGTAAATGTTCTAATTCAATACCTAGAGAGGTTTCTTGCCTTTTCTTCCGTAGAATTGTTTTATAATACTTCCTTCTAGTCCAGGAAAAGAGCTCAGTGTCAGGCAGTATCTAAATATAACATAAAAACTCCTTCTGTCTCCATTCCACATGAGCTAGGGAACAAAGCTAAAAGCCATCTACTTGCCGTTATCCAGTAAAGAAAGATGTTTAAATTTAAATGAAGTATGTAATACTGGGTGTTAGAGCATCAAAACTCATCAAATCCACTCATTCTACCTGATATCACTGTCTTTTAAATCTGCCCAGTTTCCTTCATCACCATGGCCATTCATATGGATAATCACAAGAGATTCCTAAGTGGTCTTGATCTCTGTGCCTCTGAATTTTTTCAATTCCATTCATAGCCAACACAACCTCAGTCCTCTGTTTCATTCTTTATATGCTGCATCTAAAATAATCTCTCAACATACAGCTCTGTTCCATTATTGCCCTGCTCGATATCCAATAGTTTTCAATTTTCCTGAGGATAAATCCAAGCACACTTTAATGGTGTATCATCCAGGGTCCCAATGGGAAAGACATGACACATTCAAATTAGTATCATTTCAGGTGGATCTTATAAGTAATGACTTATTTAGGTACTATAGGGTGTAACATAAGGAAACCATAAGGAATAGTGTGGTGGGATTGCACCGTGTCAATAGGGCTAAGCTAGAACCACATTTTTCAGAATCTCCTTCACTGTATGGTTATGGATGTGAGTTGACCAGAAAAGAAGTTTATTTTGAGATCTGGAAGACAGAAGTGAGGCAGAGGCCATTACAATCCGATGGCAAGCGTTTTACAGTGGTAAAGGACAGATACACAGGTCCAAGTGGGTCCCAGCTGGTCCTTGCCCCAGTTCCAGCTGTCCTTCTCAACTGCAACCCCAGGATCCCTGTTAAATGCAGACTTTTCCCCCAGGGCTCCATCATCACCCCAGTCCACGAGCTGAAAATGACTAGCATCCCAGATTGCCTGACAAGTTTTGATTTGCACACCTGTACCGTGCTTCAGAAGGGCTGATTTATGACTTCTCTCTAATCCTCTAACTCTCCCCATGGACCATTATTTCCCCAGCTTCTCCCACCATTGTGGAAGGTCTTATTCCTATAATAAATCGCTTATTTCATAATATCCATAGCAGTTCTGCTTCCCTGACTTTGCAGAGCGTTTAGGAGTCTGGGATTATTGTTATCCCTAGGCAGAAAAGAGGGAAAACAATCAGGTGGAGGAAGCCTCCTTGAGATTAGGAGGGACTTCAAGCTATGGAACACAACTACTTCAATGCTATTTCATAGGAAGGACAGTAGGGAAATAAATACCCTGATTTCACTCTCCTCCTGCCTTCCAGTCTACTGTCTGGGGTCCTCATTGGCAGAAACTACAGGCGCAGGAACCACTGATATAATCCATACATGTTGACCTCCAGTGCAGAGAGCGAGGGACATACTGGAAGACACTCAGCACACATATATTACATGACACATCATGACCTGCCCCATACTTCCCAGTTCTTTTAACCCCATATATCTCACCACCCTTTTCCCCATACTCTATGCTATACCACTCTCATTTTCTTTTTATGTATTTGAGTCTTCTATATTTTTACTTTCCTGAGGGCCTTTGCAAATGATCTCTCTGTATGTGCTAGTTTTTCCTTTCTTCTTCTTCTTCACTTGGATAATTCCAAGTTGCCTTTCAACTATCAACTTTATCACCTCAGCATAGAACCATCACTAGACAACCTGGCTAAATTATAAGTCCTTTAGGTGGGCTTCTATAACAATGTGTATTCTCCCTATTATATCTTATATCTCATTAATTATAATGTCTTTCCTGATAGAACATTAACTGTAATAGCAGAGACCATGTATATACTGTTCACTGTCATAACTCAAAATAACAGCATTGTGCCAGGCACATAGTAGACACTCAGTATTTGTTAAATAAGGGAAATGAATAAATGAATGAATGAGGACTATGGTTTTACTACTAAGGCAGCTGAATACCAACTAGAATATTTTTGTACTTGTAGAATTTGAGCCTAAATCTCAAGAGTGAACCCACTAGCATGTGGTGTCCATGTCTCCTTTGCAGAGGGATCACCAGTGTGCAGAGAGCCCATACTCCTGAGAATATTGTCTCTTTCTGAGAGGGAAGTAAAAAGGGAACAAACGATGACCACTGTGTCTCTAACAGACCAAGACCAGATTTCACTGGAAATTTCACTTTCAAGTAGGACACTAAGGCTACCAGATGGACCCCTCTGCAGAAAACAACTATAATACTTAGACATAATACAGAAAGCAAATATCTGAAGGTATTGGAGAATGAAGATAACAGAGTCTGGCGGAAAGTGCACACTCACTTGGAATGGGGAAGATGGCATGCGCCATGAGTATGTTTCCATCTTTTTGTGGCCTTAACCTAGGACTAAATACATGCACATGGAACACACAGTGGTGAGAGGGTCTCACATGGAGAAAGTCTCACTCTCTCTGGTCTGGGGAACCAGAAAAGTGAAGCTAGGCAATGTCAAACTCTGAAGGAAGTGTGGCAGTTCTGAAGTGGCAAACACCATAAAGGGGATCTCCAAACTATTCTGTCAGTACCTCCATCTGAACCTGAACATGCTCAAAGCAGAATAGACTCAAAGCACCTGAATTAAAGACAAAAGCCCTCCATTGAGACCAGATATGATACCCATGCAGCAGAGCTTATAGTTCAAATCCAGACAAGCCAAGTACCTGCTGCAAAGGAAATGATCCTTATCACAGATAACAGAAGCTAGAATCTTTCCAACATTCATAATATCTTGAATGCAATCCAAAATTATCCAACATGAGAAAAACCAAGAAAATACAAAGGAGAAAAGGAAAAAAAGTCAAGTCTGACCCAGAGATGAACAAACGTTGGAACTAACTATAAGAAATTCTAAATGGCTCTTATAATTATCACCAATGAAGTAAAACTTTTGGTGAATGGAAGTAAAGAGATAGAAAATTGTTCAAGGCAAAGAACACAGAGATAAAAGATTGAGAAAAAAATAGTCTCAAGAACTGATTAGATGGTATCAAATGATCTAATATACATGTAATTGATATACCAGGAGGAGAAAGTGAGGCAGAAAAAATATAAAATAACAGTTGAAAATTTCCCAATTTATTGAAATATAGTACTTTTCAAAAAGAAGATATTAAACATCAAGCAGAATAAACACAAAGAACCTGTTATGAGGCTCATCATAGTCAAAATGGTGAAAATCAAAGATAAGGAACAACTCTTGAAAGCAGGAAGAAAAAACGTTATATACAGGGGACAAATGATCTAATTAATAGCTGATTTCTCATCAGAAACCATGAAGAGTGAGAAAATCTCTCTGTAGTGCTGAAAACTGTTTTTTTTTTTTTGTTTTTTGGGGGGTTTTTTTTGGTCTAACAAGGATTCTATGATATCTTTATCCTAGATATACAGGATATTTTCCTTCAAGAATGAAGGCAAACTAAAGATTTCCAGGTAAAAGAAAACTAAGAAGACTTATTACCAATATAATTGCACTATGATAAATGCTAAAGGAAATTATTCAGGTTGTGGGAAAATGATATTTGTGGAAACTTGGATCCTCTGAAAATAATAAAAAGCAAGAACTGAATTCTGCCAGAAACCTGAATGAACAGGGAGACAGATTCTCCTAGCATCTCCAAAGACTACAGCCCTGCCAACACCTTGATTTCTGACATATGAAAGAGTGAGATAGTAAATGAGTGTTGCTGCTAGTTTGTGGTAATTTGTTACAGCAGCAAGAGAAAACTAACAGAGGGACTTTTTGATAAATGTTAACCTCACATGTTTTGAATGGAACGTGGAAAAATCCACACCATTTTTCCAAGGGTCCCCAACAGAACTGAGTCCCAGTTTTCTACAGCAGTAACCAGCCCAAAGATGTTACTTGGGATATACTTTCCTTCCTTTCTTGATTTGTTCTTCCCATCCCCCCCATCTCTGGGTCTCTGGAAGCACATTCTAAATTAACATACCTGAAAGGCAGGCTTTGTCTCAGGTTCTGCTTTTGGGGGGACCCAGGCTAAGATAGCTGGTCTAGAGAGTGGCCCTAGACAGGAGAACCTTAGTTTGGGAGAGTCCTCAGGTTAGGAACCTTGGTTGTTCTCAGTGACTAACAGGTCAGCTGGCAATCAGGACCCCAGTGCTGTCGATAGGTGGAGTGGTGATCAGAACTGGCTGCAGAAGCATCATAATTATAACACTCTAATCCTCTGCAGATTAGGACAAGTTACAGGTGAAAGTGAAGCACTGGCTTATGAGGTAGGGATAGCACTTGAAAGGTTTGGGGTCAATGATAATAAGGTCTATAGAATTGGCTGCCTTTGGTTAACTGTTTTTAGAGTTTATTTTTAAAAGCAAAGACAGGTTTGAGTTATTCAACTCAATTCAAGCCATACTGTGAAAATCAGAAAGCCTCATAGCAACATTTAAGACCCTTTGCAGGTCCAAGTGTGGGGAAAATATCAGGTTCAGGCTTTAAAGGTACTGGTAGGACACCTACAAGATGAATGATAGCCTCAGCAGGACTTCTGCATCAAAACCAGGACCCTAATAGAGAGTGGGACCCTGATACCTGGGAAAGACTCATGTGCATGAAAGAACCTGAGAAACTTGAACCCCCTCGGCCAATTGTAGCAGATCCCACCTTCTTGATGGAGAGCCAGACTTCACTTGCCTGGACACCTTGCAAAGACCTCACCTGAGGCAGGTGCCTTATAAGATGAAGACTTTACCATTTCCATCTGCAGAAAGGCTAGCTCTAGCAAGAGTTCACCTCTCTTGTAGGACTTTTTGAAAACTGCAAGAAGCAGGTAATATACCCTTGTTGCAGCACAGGGAAATATAGCCATTGTTTTGTAATAACTGTAAACGGAGTATAATCTGTAAAAATATTGAATCACTATGTTGTATACCTGAAACTAATATAATATTGTAAATCAACTGTACTTCAATAAAAAAGCAGCCAGCATACTTCAACATTTTGAATTCATATGAACTTAAGAATATACAAAACAATTAAAACTCTTTTTCAAAGGTGTAAAGAGAAAAGTCTGGGAGAAATAGAAAAGAAATACTAAAAATGTGGGTACTAGAATAATTTAAAATCAATTACATATAACAATGTTTTATCTTAATAAACATTAGTGCTTAGTTCTTACAAGGATTTCTTTAGTCAGGAAATGCTATTTAAATTCATGAGTACTTCCAAAGATATCACTATTTGAATGCAGAACCTGAGGCAAAAAAAAAAAACAACCAAGAAACCACAAACACCAGGTAGTAAGTTTTGGTTTGTTTACATTGATAAAGAAGGTTAGAAAAAAATTTTAAATACGGTATTAGTTTAACAGGTAGTATTCCAATTCTTTATGGTTGCTTTGCACTCTAGGTACTTTAAATAAAGGACTTGAATTCATGCTTTTGGAGATAAATATGCTCCTCACTACCAGATGCAGTCATTTTGGTTGCCACAAAGTTATTGCTCCAGGCATAAATGAAGAGAACTGTCTTCCATCTGACTTGGCCCTTAAGTCAATTGAGCACATTTAGCAAGTAAACCTTGGTAATTCTCATGTCAACAACAAGTCAATGTTATTGAATGCAGTATGACAACATATAAATAAGTGATATGTCTGTTTATGAGAAATGTGGCACAATGAAATAAAAGACTGTGGAGCTAAAAAAAATAAAAGTTCAAATTATATTCTTCATTTATAAGTTATATGAACTTCGGTAAGTCAGTTTTTCTGAATTTAAGCTATTTCAAAACATTGACATAAAAATGCATAGTTCAGAGGGTTACATTATATAGCACATGCAAATATAGAAAATATATTGGAGAAATATAAATCCAAGACAAAACCTTCTGCCAACCCAGAAAACTTTTCACAAAAGTAGAAATAGAGTTTATTATTGAATGAACATTAAGCCAGAATATAAGTGCATCACAGTCAGTCTGCTAAGGGATTGCGAAGACAGAAAGAAATCTTCCCCTTTTATGTAGCCAAGAACATACAGCCCATTAACCACATGTTCAAGGTGAACAATAACTAGTCCTCAAGTAAGATGACTTGACAGCACCATGTGTCCTGCATAGTTCATCCCAACTTCACCCGGTAATTATGGTGGCCACCTGTGTTTGCTAATTTGCTTTAGCCAAAAGAAAATAAGCTTCTCATATCTTTATGATGAGAGGTAGTTTTACATCTTGGAGCAATGGACCCAATGAAGTTAGGCTCTGACCCTCTGACAGAGACGAGGAGATAGGGATGCTATCTTTCTTGATTACATTTTAAAGGAATGGCTCCCAGGTCCTTCAGAAAGCCATTTCTGGGAGAACCTTAACTACATTACATATCAAGTAAGCATGTTTTTCATTTTTAACCAAAATTAAAACTGGTACATAAAGTCTCCAAATATTTCTTGTTCCTTCTGTCCTATTAAGTAGTGGTGGAAAAAATAAAGAAAGAACTATAAAGGCTCTCAGTATTACAATTCAGCCCAACAGAGGCTAAGGGAAATGGTGTGGCTGGGGAACACTTTTGGGAGTTGTCAGGTAAAATCTGAAACTAGAGGGCAAAGAGAGAACAAAAAAAGAGGCAGACCACTCCAAATTGGTAAGTGGCAGTTTTACAACAATAAGCAACAGAACTTACATACAGGGCTTGTCTTGGGTGGTCATAAGACGAGCAGATCTCCACACCAGCCCACCAGAATCTTAAGAGTTTATATAGAGGTCTTAATTGGGTTCAACCCCATATTCAGTTCAGGTGGTCTCAATCACTCCTTACTCTCTCAAGGTTTTGTCCTTGAAACCGAGTACCACTGTAGGAACAGTGGACAGAATGTATATTCCTAGACAGGGGAGGGGGTGAAGAGCCTCCAATTGCCAGGGTCCAGCTCACAAGACCTCCTCCAACAACAGTCTACTATACTCTGATCAAGATGCTGACCAAAGTTAAATGGATAAATTACTCAAAAATTTAAAAAAGCCAACACTGTTGCAAAAGAACTAGAAAACTTAAGTTTTAAAGATATTGAAATAATAATTCAAACACTTTCTTACAAAAAAAAAAGTTTATAGGTAACTACTCTCAAGTATTCAATATCAAAGTCAGGTTTTCTAATTTAAGCTAAACAAATATTGCCGTTTCCCATAGCCTCTATTGGGCTACCCTCCACAGACCTGCAGGCCTTGTAGTTGCCCAGCCTCGAGACCTAAGAAAGAACCCGGAGACAGCTACAGACACAGCAACGGTATATTGTACAGAGGATCTTACACATCTGAAACAAAGGGTCCTGGAGTGACACCCCCACTGTGTTCAGCAGGCGGCAGGCAGGACACGGCAGCACTCTTCACTACTTGGGAGAGAAAGAGGCTACCATTTATAGAGGGAATTGACGTCATGTCGACTCATCTGCTACCAGGGAAACGAGCAACTAGGGCGGGGGCAGGCATGTAGGCAATTACTGATTACGCCCTATAATTAGGAGGACTGGATAGTCATGGGAGTGAGGCAGGGACTGGTAGAGCAGGGGATATACAGGCAGCAAGAGAACAGCCATCTTGAATGGCCTCAGAAGAAAAGTAGAGTCAGTGGCAGGGAGCATCCAAACATATTTTGTTACAAACATATTTCAAAGGTAATTGCTTCTAACTTAAAACATTAATGACAACTTTCCATTTGGAGTTGAGTTTATCTATGACCAGAAATATTTCCATAACAAGCTATGGACAGACTGGGAAAAATCTGCTTGAGTTCAGAGTTAAATCTCCAACAATCTACATAAAAATTAAAATTTACACTGCAAAGGTGAAGAAGCAAAAGTAATAAAACTCACTTACAATTAATTGACACATATAATTTGAAAACCAGCACACCAGTTGATTAGGCTGTATGGATTGACTAAGCATCCCAGCACCCACTCAAGGCACTGCTCCTTTGGGGATGAAACACCTTTCACTCTGAACAGCTGATTTACCAATGGACCTTGGAAAAGATGCACTGTCCCCTTCTGATCATTGAAGCCTCCCAGGTCCACAGCCCCCAGTTCCCTATGTTTATGTATCTTTGCCATTTTAATAACCCATAACTGTTAAGAATAAAATAATTATTTTATTAAGAGATGGATCTGACTAAACCAACAGACAATCAACTATGATTGAAAAGTATGCCTCTCCTAAGATATTCTTTAAAGCAAGCACAGTTCCCAGACCAGTAACATCAGCATCAGCATCAGCATCACCTGGGAACTTGTGAGAAATGGAAATTCCAGGGATCTACTGTAGATTTACTAAATCAGAAATTCTGGGGGTGGGGCCCAGCAGTTTGGGTTTTAACAAGCCGTCCAGGTGATTCTGATGTACACTCAAGTTTGAGAACCACTGGCCTAGAGGTTAACTACAAGAAGCAGTTACTAAAGGTGTCTGTAAAGTACAGATTGTCAAACAATATTGTTTTCTACAATGTGCCTGAATTTACCTGTCATTTCAAGGAATTTGAAGTCTGCAACCTCATTTGAGTTACATTTTTCATGCCTCCAGAAAACTGTAAGACTGAGCGCAGGCAGGTTGTTGAGGTTCCTATCATGCTCAGCAATTCCTCCAAATGCTAATACCTTGGGTGTCCCTGCTCTCCTTCTCCAGACTTTAAAACACAAATGCCCAGGCCCCAATGCCAGCAATTCTTATATAACAGATCTGGAACAAGGCCTTGGTATCAGTATTATTCAGCCCTGCACAGCACACAAATGCATGCTCCCCACCACCACCCCACAACCACCCCACACACACCTCCTCCTTCTAATATATAGGCAGGTTTGAATACCATTGGCCATTGGCTTTTGAAACCATTGCTACATAGAGGTTAAAGAATGCAAATAAATTTTCAACAAGAGACAAGGAAGGACACTAGATAATGATTAAGGGATCAATCCAAGAAGGAGATATAACAATTATAAATATTTATGCACCCAACATAGGAGCACCTCAATACATAAGGCAGTTGCTAACAGCTCTAAAATAGGAAATCAACAGTAACACAATAATAGTGGGGGACTTTAACGCCTCACTTACACCAATGGACAGATCATCCAAACAGAAAATTAATAAAGAAAAACAAGCTTTAAATGACACAATAGACCAAATAGATTTAATAGATATTTACAGGACATTCCATCCAAAACAGCAGATTACACTTTCTTCTCAAGTGCGCATGGAACATTCTCCAGGATACATCACATCTTGCATCACAAATCAAGCCTCAGTAAATTTAAGAAAATTGAAATCATACCAAGCATCTTTTCTGACCACAATGCTATGAGATTATAAATCAATTACAGGGAAAAAAATGTAAAAAACACAAACACATGGAGGCTAAACAATAGGTTACTAAATAACCAAGAGATCACTGAAGAAATCAAAGAGGAAATCAAAAAATACCTAGGGACAAATGACAATGAAAACACGATGATCCAAAACCTGTGGGATGCAGCAAAAGCAGTTCTAAGGGGGAAATTTATAGCTATACAAGCCTACCTCAAGAAACAAGAAAAATCTCAAATAAACAATCTAACCTTACACCTAAAGGAACTAGATAAAGAAGAACAAACAAAACCCAAAGTTAGCAGAAGGAAAGAAATCATAAAGATCAGAGCAGAAATAAATGAAATAGAAACAAAGAAAACAATAGCAAAGATCAATAAAACTAAAAGCTGGTTCTTTGAGAAGATAAATAAAATTGATAAACCATTAGCCAGACTCATCAAGAAAAAGAGGGAGAGGACTCAAATCAATAAAATTAGAAATGAAAAAGGAGAAGTTACAACAGACACTGCAGAAATACAAAGCATCCTAAGAGACTACTACAAGCAACTCTATGCCAATAAAATGGACAACCTGGAAGAAATGGACAAATTCTTAGAAAGGTATAACCTTCCAACACTGAAACAGGAAGAAATAGAAAATATGAACAGACCAATCACAAGTAATGAAATTGAAACCGTGATTAAAAATCTTCCAACAAACAAAAGTCCAGGACCAGATGGCTTCACAGGTGAATTCTATCAACATATAGAGAAGAGATAACACCCATCCTTCTCAAACTCTTCCAAAAAATTGCAGAGGAAGGAAAACCCCCAAACTCATTCCATGAGGCCACCATCACCCTGATACCAAAACCAGACAAGATACTACAAAAAAAGAAAATTACAGACCAATATCACTGATGAATATAGATGCAAAAATCCTCAACAAAATACTAGCAAACAGAATCCAACAACACATTAAAAGGATTGTACACCACGATCAAGTGGGATTTATCCCAGAGATGCAAGGATTCTTCAATATACAAACATCAATCAATGTGATACACCATATTAACAAATTGAAGAAGAAAAACCATATGATCATCTCGATAGATGCAGAAAAAGCTTTTGACAAAATTCAACACCCATTTATGATAAAAACTCTCCAGAAAGTGGGCATAGAGGGAACCTACCTCAACATAATAAAGGCCATATATGACAAACCCACAGCAAACATCATTCTCAATGGTGAAAAACTGAAAGCATTTCCTCTAAGATCAGGAACGAGACAAGGATGTCCACTCTCACCACTATTATTCAACATAGTTCTGGAAGTCCTAGCCACGGCAATCAGAGAAGAAAAAGAAATAAAAGGAATACAAATTGGAAAAGAAGAAGTAAAACTGTCACTGTTTGCGGATGACATGATACTATACATAGAGAATCCTAAAACTGCCACCAGAAAACTACTAGAGCTAATCAATGAATTTGGTAGAGTTGCAGGATACAAAATTAATGCACAGAAATCTCTTGCATTCCTATACACTAATGATGAAAAATCTGAAAGAGAAATTAAGGAAACACTCCCATTTACCATTGCAACAAAAAGAATAAAATACCTAAGAATAAACCTACCTAGGGAGACAAAAGATCTGTATGCAGAAAACTATAAGACACTGATGAAAGAAATTAAAGATGAAACCAACAGATGGAGAGATATATCATGTTTTGAATTGGAAGAATCCATATTGTGAAAATGACTATACTACCCAAAACAATCTACAGATTCAATGCAATCCCTATCAAACTACCAATGGCATTTTTCAGAGCTAGAACAAAATTTTCACAATTTGTATGGAAATACAAAAGACCCCAAATAGCCAAAGCAATCTTGAGCAAGAAAAACGGAGCTGGAGGAATCAGGCTCCCGGACTTCAAACTATACTACAAAGCTACAGTCATCAAGACAAAATGGTACTGGCACAAAAACAGAAATATAGGTCAATGGAACAGGATAGAAAGCCCAGAGATAAACCCACACACCTATGGTCAACTAATCTATGACAAAGGAGGCAAGGATATATAATGGAGAAAAGACAGTCTCTTCAATAAGTGGTGCTGGGAAAACTGGACAGCCACATGTAAGAGAATGAAATTGGAACACTCCCTAACACCATACACAAAAATAAACTCCAAATGGATTAGAGACCTAAATGTAAGACCGGACACTATAAAACTCTTAGAGGAAAACATAGGAAGAACACTGTTTGACATAAATCACAGCAAGATCTTTTTTGATCCACCTCCTAGAGTAATGGAAATAAAAACAAAAATAAACAAATGGGGCCTAATGAAACTTAAAAGCTTTTGCATAGCAAAGGAAACCATAAACAAGACAAAAAGACAACCCTCAGAATGGGAGAAAATATTTGTAAACAAATCAACAGACAAAGGGTTAATCTCCAAAATGTATAAACACCACATGCAGCTCAATATTAAAAAAACAAACAACCCAATCCAAAAATGGGCAGAAGACCTAAATAGACATTTCTCCATAGAAGACATACAGATGGACAAGAAGCACATGAAAAGCTGCTCAACATCACTAATTATTAGAGAAATGCAAATCAAAACTACAATGAGGTATCACCTCACTCCTGTTAGAATGGGCATCATCAGAAAATCTACAAACAACAAATGCTGGAGAGGGTGTGGAGAAAAGGGAACCCTCCTGCACTGTTGGTGGGAATGTAAATTGATACAGCCACTAGGGAGAACAGTATGGAAGTTCCTTAAAAAACTAAAAATAGAATTACCATATGACCCAGCAATCCCACTACTGGGCATATACCCAGAGAAAACCATAATTCAAAAAGATACATGCACCCCAATGTTCATTGCAGCACTATTTACAATAGCCAGGTCATGGAAGCAACCTAAATGCCCATCAACAGACGAATGGATAAAGAAGTGGTACATATATACAATGGAATATTACTCAGCCATAAAAGGGAATGAAATTGGGTCATTTGTTGATACGTGGATGCCTCTAGAGACTGTCATACAGAGTGAAGTAAGTCAGAAAGAGAAAAACAAATATCATATATTAATGCATATATGTGGAACCTAGAAAATGGTACAGATGAACCAGTTTGCAGAGCAGAAATTGAGACACAGAAGTAGAGAACAAACGTGTAGACACCAAGGGGGGAAAGCAGTGGCGAGGGGGGTGCTGTGATGAATTGGAAGATTGGGATTGACATGTATACACGATGTGTGTAAAATGGATGACTAATAAAAGAAAGAAAGAAAGAAAGAAAGAAAGAAAGAAAGAAAGAAAGAAAGAAAGAAAGAAAGAAAGAAAGAAAGAAAGATTTCAACTGGGGTTCTGTGTGAGGAAGATTTAAGCATTTCTGATGTTAAGTGCCCATGCTGTTCTTCTGCACCCTGCCTTATCTCCTCTTCACTTTCCAAGGCAAATTATGATGGATAGGGGCAAAAATGGAAGAATAGAAATAATTAGGAGCATGAAGCTCCATACCACCATGTCCCACTTTCATAACTCGTGTAAACTCCAGAGAAAGCATCAAACACAAGCCATTCATGGAAAGTAAAAAACATTTTTTTCAAAACCAAGAAGTTCCCTATTATACAGATTAGCACACTTACAGGACATTACTAGCAGTATTATTGTAATAATCAGACCTTGATCTTATAAGAACATATCTCCACAGGAGTGACTTTTAGCCATTCAGACTCAATCTCTTCCTGAGTATTCCATATTTAAGGAGAATTACATGTCACTGTTCTTATCCCCAGGTTTGACAGAAAAAAAAAAAAAAAAACTTGATAAGTTACAATGAAGATAAGCAAGTTTTTTTTCACTCTTTTTTCTGAATTTATTTATTTTTCCAATTATATCTGTTGTCTATTATTCATCAGAAATTGACTTCAGATCGTTCTCTAATATGTTTCAAAGACTCTTACTCAAATGGTTTAGCTGGGACACTAGCCTGACACCAATCCTTGGCCTCTCTCTCCTTTAATTAGATAAATCAGATGAAAATGTTGCCCAGGGGGCTTGGGTGACTCATGTCACTAGACAGGATAATAGGCAGAGGCAAAGATATCAGACCAATACTGCCATGGATACAGGGAAGGCTGCATTTCACTCAGTAGAAGTATAAAATCTCACAGAAAGCTTACACTATTGTGACTTTTCTTTCATGCTTTTCAAGAGATAGAGGGACAGGACTAAGCAGCATATTGCAACTTGAGTTTGCCATGGATCTGGAAGGAAAATTAAAATCTGTGCTGAACCACTAGTAGTTAAGAGATGTCAACAGAGTAAAATATTTCCCCTGGCCAGAGGCCTCCTCACACTGTATAAATCTTAGGTAGTATCAACGCAAGCCAAGTTTTATAGTTATCAATATAAACGTCTAAAACCTCAGTTTTTAGACTAATTTTAGCTAATCATCTGAGGTTGAGAAGCCAACTTATGCAACTATTCAAGCAGAACAGACTGTCAGCACTAAAGAAAGGTAATCATAGAAGATAATACCTACGTAAGACTCAGTAAGGTCTTCAATCAGATCAGCTGATTCTCATAGGTGAGGTAACTTGTGACTCATCCCTGGAAAACTGCCTTTCAGTCTGAATCTACCCTTCTGTGTGCTTTTACCTGTGGAAAATATGAAAATTAATAAAAATGGACAACTATATCTAAACTACTATAATTAACAAACTTATTTAGGAAGTTTAGAATTTAAAAGTCATAGTACATCCAGGGGAATACAAGGAAATACTGACATACTAAATTTTAAACGATGGGATACATAATGTGCCAAATAAAATACAATCAAGAATAGAAGGAAGTTTTTTAACATCATAAAGGGAATCTACTAGAACCTACAGTAAGCATCATACTTAGTGATAGAAAATGTAAAGAATTCGCATTCTTTACAGGAAAAAAATGTCTGCTACTATTTTACTTTCCAACATTGTGCTCAATGTCTTAATAATTCAGTAAGAAAAGAGAAAGAGATAAAGAGAGGAAAAGCTTAAAACTGTCATTATTTTGAGGTAATGAGTTATAACTTACAAAAAAGCCAACAGAAAAGGCAATTAGCTCTAGTTAGAATTTGTTAAGGAGACTTGATATAGATGTTAACACTAAAATCAATAGCTTTCCTACTCCTTATCAATATCCAATTACAAAATGTAATGTTTTAAGTTCCCATTTTTTAACTTTTTATTTGAACTAATTATAGATTCACAAAAGTTATAAAAATACTACTGACAGGTCCCACATACTCTTCACTTGGTTTGTCCCAATGGTTACCTTCTAGAATGAGAATATTATACCAAAGCAAGGAATTGATATTGGTATACAGTGTGTATGTACTCCTATATCATGTTTTCACATGTGTAGATTCATGTAACCACCCTACAATCAAGAAACAGAATTAAAAGATGTACTTCATGCTACCTTGAGAAGGTATAGGTATAGATCTTACCTATCTCCTTCCTCCTCACCATCCCTAATGGTTGACAATAATTAATTTGTTCTCATCTCTGTAATTTCTTCACATCAATAATGTTAAATAAATGGAATCATATAGCTACAGCATGTGACTTAAGTTTTTTTTTTTTTTTCCTGTTCAGCATAATGTGCTTGATGAAAACTGGACATTTTGAATATTATAATGTAATAGCCCTGAAAATCAGACTCCTCCCCCCCCTTTGGAGTCTGTTTATGTAGCTTGATGTAGACACTAGCTCTTTCTTTATTTAGTGACTTTGTTTTGTGACTTTTCTAAACGATTTTTGTTAAACTGTACTTTTTTGTTATATGTGGTCTCTGAAAGGAACTGTTCATTTAGTGTAGGTTCAGCTAGTATTTTGAAAGGTTTCCTTAAATGCCAGGAACCAGCTGAGACAGGGGAGACAGAGAGAGAGAGAGAGCTGAAAAAGAAGTAGAACAAGGAGGAGGAGGAGAGAGAGGAGGAGAAGGAGAGGAAGAAAAAGGAGAAGTAGAATAAGAGTAAGAAATAAAAAGAAAAGAAACCCTTTCCCAGTTTTTGAAGACTGGCACTCCTTCAATGTTTAACCAAGCTATTTACAACCCAGCCTTAGCTTTCACTTCTGCTTGCATTGTGCCTAGAGATAAGTCAGAGGTAAAAGCTTAAGGTCTTCTGAGGTCTGTTCTAAGCATGCATTCTGCACTGGTCATGTCTGTGGCTTTCTAAAGTCCCCACTATACAGACACTTTTGAATGCTCAAATTCCCCAAAGAATCTCTCTCCCCAGCTTTACCTGCCTGGCTCTCAGTGTCTATAGTTGACCTCAATTTAACCTTTTGCCTCAGGTGGCTGCTGATTGTTCATTTACCTCATAATATTTTTGAACAGTGACCAGCACTTTTCTGCCCTCAGTGAGTTCCAAGGTAGGTGAAACAAACCTTGCCCTCAGGTAACCCCCAGGTAGGTTAGAATAATAGTTTATGAATAAAGTCAGCTCTGCTCCCTCCAAAACCAGAGACTAAGGTCCCACACTGGAAATGGAGGCTGCCATTTTTAAGACCATCATCAAGCTGGGGAGAGGTATGGAACAAGGGCAAATAAAAGGCTGCAAAGCTTTCCTACCATTTTTAAGTTGCCTTTTTCCTGATTCAGCATTTGTTTGGTTGGTATAAACCTTTGACTATTTTCCAGAATGCTGACGAAGTTGATTCTAATAGCATTTGCTTTATTATTCAATGTTTCCATGGAGGCATGAGCCCTTGGAGCTACCTTGGAGCTGGCATTTTTGCTAATGTCACTCAGTTTAATTCCTTTGAGATGCACCTAAGTTCTTGTGTATATCAATAGCTTATTCCTTTTTATTGCTGAGTAGTATTTCAGGATATGGATCTACCATGGTTTGTTTACCCACTCATCTATTATAGGACATTTGGATTGCTTCCATTTTGGGCTATAATAAATGAAGCTGCTATGAACTATCATGTACAGGTTTGTGTGGATATAAATTCTCATTTAGATGGGATGAATGCCCAGGATTATGTTTGCTGAGTGACATAGTAAGTGTATGCTTACTTTTTTAAGAAACTGCCTATTTTCCAGAGTGACTATACCATTTCATATTCCTATCAGCAATGTCTGAGAAGTACACTTTTTCCACATCCTCACCAGCATTTGGTATTGTTACTATTTTTCATTTTAGCTATTCTAATAGGTGTGTACTGGTATCTCATTGTGGTCTTAATTTGCATTTCCCTAATAGTTAATGATGTTAAACACACAAACACACACACACACACACACACACACACACACACTGGAATATTATTCAGCCATGAGAAAAAAAGGAAATCTTGCCATTTGTGAGAGTATGGGTGAAACTTGAGGGCATTGTGCTAAGTAAAATAAGTCAGACGGAAAAAGACAAACCCTTATGGCTCTTACATGTGGAAACTAAGAAAACCAAACTCACAGAAATAGATAGTTGTATGGTGGTTGCAAGAGGCCAAGGGCGGGAAAAATGAGGAGATGTTGATCAAAGGGTATAAACTGCCAGTTATAAGATGAATAGTTCTGGAGATTCCAAGGTACCACATGGTGAAAATAGTTAACAGTACTGTATTATATAATTGCAAATGGCTAAGAAAGAAGGTCTTAAATGTTCTAACCATAAATAATAAATGGTAATTATGTGAGGTAATGGAGATAATAACTAACCTTACTGTGGTAATCACTTCGAATATATGTGTATCAAATTATCATGATGTACATCTTAAACTTATACGTGTCAATTATATCTCAATAAAGCTAGAATGAATGAATAAATAAATACATAAAATAACACAGGTTTCTGAGTCTCAAAAAAAACTGTAATGGGATAAGCAAATATATTTAATTAAAAAGACAAGTTGAATTGGAAAGCATATCCCCAAATATATAATTATATGTTATTATAGAGACATCTAAAGTAGGGTGACTCTGAAAGCTTTGAAAGTAAAAGAATTAGAAGTTTGGTCATTTTGATTATAATTAACCAAAATCACAGCACTATCTGTATACAGACAGAACCAGTTTAGAAAGATTTCTAAAAGGAGAAAAGATCTAAGTTAAAACTTGTGCTTAGGAAAATATACAAGGAAAATGAACCAAAAGGCCAGTTGAAAACTGGGAAAAGTTATTTCCACCACATATGATAGATGAAGGGTAAGATGTCCTTAACATTCTTAAAAGAAGACTAAAACCCAATAGAAAAAAATTTTTTCAAGCAGATCATAGAAAGGGATATATAAATGGATCTGAATACTGGAGAAGATGCTCAATCTCATTCACTATTTAGCAAGTATAAATTAGCTTTGCAATGAAATGCTATCTTTCACCCATCAAAGTGACAAAGATAAAAAAGATTGGTAACAGAATTATTGAGAAATGCAAAATTTTTGCTTTTAGTTCATAAGTGTAAAACATAAAGTTAAATTTTATTTTTTATAGAAATCCCATTAAGTTATTTATAATATTTATATTTCTAAAAGTTTTTCAGCTACTATAACATCTGTAGAGGTACAGGTCATCTTGATTAAAACCTATTTTCCTGTCAGTTGCATATTAATTATTTTGTGCTTTAGTTCAAATGCTTGATTATCACCATCATGTTATACTATATCCCAAATTTTCAAACCTGGGTCGAGGTCTCAAAAGGGGTTCATTGAAATAGTAGCATTATTACCCTAGTTCAAGGGAGAAAAAATGTGAAATGTTACTGAAGTTAGTAAAACTGTGATTATGGCAATGCCCCACAGGTAGCCACAATTGTACGAAAGGAAAATACAAATAAAAAGTGAAACGATGACAATCAGAAAGTCTAATTTTACTTGGATGAGCAATCCATTTTACCCTTTTTCAATGTGGCATTGTCTGTATAAAACATTATCAAGTAGCATTCTGAAGCCACTGAAATTCACATATCATTCTAAGACAAACACAATGCCCTTGCTAGCAAGCAAATCGATCTTTTCTCAGAATGAGTGCAAAATAATGTTTTCTAGTATCAAATTCATTCATTTCGTGACAAAGAAGACTAAAAATATAGAAGCATCATTCAAAGTTGCACCCTTTTTAGAAAATACAAATTTTAAGGGCCGTATTGCCAAAAAGATAGCCAAACTGAGCACAAAATTAATGATGACTACTGTGTGCAAAAAAAAAAAGTAGAAAGTGCTATAGGCTTGTTTTTCAAAGGATACTGCCAGATATAACACAATGTCAATGGTATTCAATACAGATGAGTAGTGACTACCACCCTGTTCATGGTGATAGACACAATTTTACAATTGTAAATGACTACTGACAAAGTGTATGAATTTGTTCCTGGTATATGTGCAGTATATATACTAGAAACTTTTTCTGTTATCCTCTTAAAATGTTTAGTATATAAAAGATTTGATTCTAAGGAAGTATTTTCTGAGCTGTGACAGAGGCTGGAAAAGCATCATCAGTGAGCAATGGAGCTGTATGCACAGCCTAGAGAGAAATCACAGTAATGGAAAGTTGCCCTTGAACCCAATTCACATCGTGCTTCATGCACAGAGAATCGTTAGGGGGTCATCCACATGCCTCCTGACCTTGATTCTTGGTTGACGAACACAGTGAAAATTATGAATATATTTAAGTGAAGGTAATGTATCTTTTTTTAAAATTTTATTTTGTATTGGAGTAGAGTTGATTAACAATGTTGTGTTAGTTTCAGGTGCACAGCAAAGTGATTCAGTTATACGTATACATTTATCTATTCTTTTTCAAATTCTTTTCCCGTTTAGGTTATTACAGAATATTGAGCAGAGTTCCCTGTGCTATACAGCAGGTCCTTGTTGGTTATCTGTTTTAAATATAGCAGTGTGTACATGTCAATCCCAAACTCCCAGTCTATCCCTCCCCTCCACCTTCCCCCCCTGGTAACCATAAGTTCGTTCTCTAAGTCTGTGAGTCTGTTTCTGTTTTGTAAATAAGTTCATTTGTAACTTTTTTTTTCAGATTCTGCATATAAGCGATATCATATGATATTTGTCTTTCTCTGTCTTACTTACTCTACCTAGTATGATAATCTCCAGGTCCATTCATGTTGCTGCAAATGGCATTATTTCATTCATTTTTTCAATCTGATATCTGAAGAAATATCCAGTAATTGTAAGACTTATTTTCACAGTGAAATACACTTTCTGTTGAGGTCAAAGACATAATTTACTGAGCACATTCTAGGTAACAGACATTCTACTTGTCTCATTTAATTCTCATTGTCTCATTTAATTCTCACCACAAACCCTACACAGAAGGTATTGTTCCTATTTTTAATAAGGCAATAAAGACTTAGAAAAGTTAAGTAACTGACACTTTGCTTTTTAAAATCTAACTTAAGACTTAAAAGATCTTGTTTTTAATTATATTAATAAGTTAAATTTAGTATGTACTTTATTTTGTAGTTTATTTTGGTTTCCTTTTATAGTCAATACAGTCTTGTACAATACCTGAGAGGGTGAGACAGACAACTTCTCTTCATAGATAGATAATAATTGGATTACAAAGACAGAATGAGAGAGAGAGAGAGAGAGATTCTACTCCCTATAACAAAGGAAAATATGTATAATTCTGAGCATACATTGAAAGTTTTAAAATTCACAACATAAATCCTGACAAAAGCAACTATCAAGAAAATTTCAGATAGTCAGTGTCATATGTACAATCCCCACTACATCACAATTAATTTAGAAGGAAATAAAAATGCACAACAAATACTCCACATATCTGGAAAATTTTAAAGATATTTCAAATAACTACTGAGTCAAATAAGAAATTATAAGATATTTAGATCTAAATGATAACAAAACCATATAAAACACAACTTTTACGATGCAGCAAAAGGGGTACTTAGCTTTGATTCTTATACTAGGGAAAAAAAAGGCTGAAAATAAATAACAAGCATCCAGATTAAGGAGTTATAAAAAGAACAATATAATAATCTACATGTAGTAGACTGAAGATAGCCACAAATTCTTTTACATTCCTCCCACAGGGTGAGTGGTTGTGTTCCAGTCCTTTCAACCTACACTGGTTCTTATAACTTCTTTGATCATTAGAATAATGTGGAAATAAATATGTTCCAGTTTCAAATCTTGGAGGTATAAGATGTCATGTAAGAAGTTCAACTACCCTGCTGGAGACACCACACGGAGAGGCCCTTAGGCTATGTGGAAAGGAAGAGAAGCTCAGCTGAACCCAGTCTTCCAGCTGTCATTTTGAACCTCTAGAAAATACCAGCCACCAACTGAACAGCAAGTGACCCCAGACAACACCATATGGAAAAGAAGAATAACCCAGCCAAGCCTTTCCCAAATTCCTGACCCACATATTCAAGCACAAATTAAATGATTGTTGAATCTTAAGCCACTCAGATTTAGGGTGATTTGCTATACAGAAATAAGTAAATAGAAATTGGTCCCCAGAAGTGCTACTATAACAAAAAACTAAAACATGTGGCAATGACTTTAGGAACCAGCAGCAGGTAGAAGAAGCTGGAAGAGCTTTGAGGACACTATTGATGGAAGGAGAAGGGCACTGAGGCAGTGTCAGCGAAGAGTGGAAGGAAGGGGAAAGCGATAATAAATTCTAGAATATCTACCTCCCCAACTTTTCAGTCTGATATATCTTTTTGCCAGTTACAGTTTCCTGAGTAACTGGAAACTGTGTCTTGCCCACCATTCTCTTGACCCTGCCTGAGAAACCTACAACCTAGTTTGTTTTGTGTACGGATGGGATAGCCTACGTTTCAGAGAGGTTTGGCTTCTTTGCCTTTTGTTGGCTACCATTGGTTTGATCAAAAACAGCCACATAACCTGTCAGTGTTAATTCTTAATCCGCATTCCTCATGTTTCCATAGAGACAGAAATGATTTGTACACTACTGACCAGGAGGAGACAGGCTGACTCTTCTCTGTCCCTCTTCATCCCTTCCCATGGAGGAGGAGGTACTTGATGGGATGCTAAGTTCAAGAAAAGAATTCAACTTAGTTGCTCCAGATTCTCTCCTCCATGTCTTTCTGCCCGGAAAGACTGCTGTGTGGTAAGCTTAGCTGGGAAGGCTATGCTGTGAGAGGGGGAGACCTGCTGCTGTATCTCTCATCTCTCATTTGGTTCTAAACTATGGTGGAGACAAGGAGGATATTTACACCCCATTCCCCCAAAATTCAAAACTTCTAAGGTGTTTACCTGTATCTTAGTTACAGGAACCTACTCACTTGATTGAATCTATATCCACTCAATTGCATTCTAGAGCAGAGGTTTTTAATCATATAAGCTTAGGGGATCTTTGAGCACCATGAAAATATATGCATAATCTTGTCTTCATTTGTATTTTTTCTAGGAGAGTGTCAGTAGACTGCTGTCATTAGATTTTCCAAGAGGTCCATAACCTAACTCTGGTTAAGAACTACTGCCCTTGAAATATCCTGCTGAGCTCCTGTTTCCTATTCCCACACCCTCACCCCACCCCATGCACCTAGCTCTTAATTGCAGAAGTAAAGGATCCTTTCCTCTTTCAGAGTATTCTCTGACTGGTGTTTGCTTTCAAGGATCTTAATTTTGCAGTATCAGTGTATCCCAAATTTAGGAAAATAAGAAGGTCGTCCTCACCAAATCTAAATATGGAAATGAAATTTGACAGTCTACAAGCCCCAGGAACAGATGTGTTTCAAAATTCACACTTTTTCAAACTTTAGAGAAGATGGTGCATATATTCTATGTTACCCAATGACACCAACAAGGCCTGGAACAGTATTCCATGACCAAACACATAACTATTTCTGCAACAAAACATGAATATTCACACCAAGTGGGATAGAGACTGTAAATAGAGTCATCTCTGTTCAGTCAGGTTTTTGCTATAAAATGAGTTATGAAATACTTCTTTTTCAGTGACTTGGGGGGAGCATGTGGTTAAAGAATTGTGAACCTATAACTAAATACCATCACTGCCTTCCTTTAATCTCCCCTTGTCCAAGACTAAATAATTCTAGTTTCTTAAATATTTCTTTGAAAGTCTGTTTGTCATCATCTTAATTATCCCCATAGCTGTCCTGTTTCAGCATAATCTGGCAAACAATAGAACTGAGAACACTGTATGTTATTATGCAATAGGGTTTAAAGGGAAGATTACTTTTGGCTTCCTAGGACTGCGATGATACCTGAATATAGTCAACTTCATATAGCCTCAGGGATAACACAATTTGCTCTGCATCACTCTTCCTAAACTTGATTATTAATCCCTGATCTAAACTCCAGTCTCCAAACATCTGTGAAAGTAATCTTCTTCTTACAGCCCTTGGAAATAGGCCCAGTGATCCTTTTATCCTATTACAAAATGTGCTGTCCAAAAACGGAACAGGCTGTCTTAGAGTATAATGAGTTCCCTTTTATTAGAGGTTTTTAGGTGGAAGCTAGATAATGTAGTGAATGTGCTCATAATACTGAACAAATAAACAATGAAAGAAGTTCACTTAATCCCTATGTGATTGCACATTTCATCTTGTAAACCCACTGATACAGAGTTCATAACTAAGCCTTATTCCACATGCTCAAAGTTATTAACTCACACTTGGGCAACTGAAGCTATGATCTCAATTATTTTCTTGCCCACTGGGAGAATGAGTATTCTATTTGGACTCATAGGGTTCTCATGTCACAGGACTGTTCTTCCCCAGAAGAGGCAGACAACTAGAATCCACTTCAATTCAAATCAGTTAATGCGTATTTATTGCTAACTTGCTTTATCTCTAATAAACTGCATAGAGTCTGTTGAGGAGAAATTTATGTGTGTATCTAATACCTGGAGAACCACACTAAGGACAACATAAGCATCTGTGAAATAATATGCTGTATTCCTTAGGCAAGAATACAGAGAAAATTTAAATTAAGAGGTAAGGCACTCAGATTGAGGAGTCTGAGTCTTGCTACGGACTGGGTCATCTCAGGGCAAAAGAGAAAACTAGATGGCATTTGTAATCAGGGGACCAACCTATTTTTCAACCTTTCCTCCACTGAGTATTCTTGGGTCTTCAGTCCAAAATTCTCACTGGATCTTGTTTTCTTCAAAACTTGATATCAGGGAAAATTCTGATCAGATTATTTTTTTATTTGTATCAGATTCTATTGAGGGTTCAATAGCATTTTGCACAGTGCTAGACCCCTTAATAAACCCTAAATAAATTGTAGCAATTATTATAAATAAAGCATTGTATTTCTAAGGGTATTATCAAGAGATAAAAAGTTGTAATACAATAGAAAAGAGCTTAAATGATGTATTATTTCATGATTATAAAAAAAGTTGCAAAAAGACATATATAATATATTAACTTTGAAACACACAGAAAATTGCTATATGCTCAGATATATGTGGTGAAAAATATATAGTTGTATGTGGGAAATCTACTCTCCCACATAACAATAGTGATTTTTCTCTGGGAAAGAAGGAAGTGGAACTGTGCCTATAATATTATCTTTAAAAAATCAACCAAGGTATACACGTTTTTTTCATAAACATTTGACAACATATTGTGTGGGTTGGGGATGGCAAGAGAAAATGGCCAAAGATAACAAAGTCTTTTGACTAGATTCCATTAGACAATCAATAATTCTTAAACATCATCTATATTCAAGTCCATAGTGGTGCTATGGTTGCTCCAACATGAACATGACAGAATCCTTGCCCCTGAGATATTTGTGTTCTTACTCAGACACAGAAAACAACCAGGAATGATGTACAGTCCTTTGGAAATTGATGACCCCTCAATATGAACAACATCTAGCATGTTGTAGTAACCAGAAATGCTTGTTTTATCAAAATTGGGCACTGTTTCAGGTCACATTTCCAACTACACTTCTGCTATGTGCAGTCCAGTACAGTGAAATAAAATCAGGGTTTTCAGATGAGTATCCTGGGTTTAAGTCTTGGCCCTCATGCTAGACAGGCCATAGAAAAGTCTTTTTACTTCTTTAGGCCTCAGTCTGTTCATCTGTAAGTTAGGGATCAGTAGTAATACCTATATTACAGTTATTGTGGTTATTAAATATAGTAATTTTTTTCTAAAATAAGTTCTTGATTGTATATAAATTGCTATACAAAAAAATTTTAGCACCAAGTAAGTGCCCAGCACCATACTAAGTACTAATAATTCAGAGATAAATAAAATATGGACTTTGTCCTCAAGAAACTTACAGGCTGTTTTGAGAAATACTGATAAATAACTGTAAAACAAGGTATGATAAATGGTAACAACTTGTTATGAAGATCCAAAAGAGGGAGAGATTAATTAAGAAAGTAGGCAGATGAATGAGTCAGAAAGATAACAAATAAGATGTTCCATATGAACTGTAAAGAATGACTAGAAATTTGTTGAATCAGCTGAAATTAAGGCAAGCTCATCAGGAACTAAAGTTAGGAGATGGGCCAAAGCACTTGGAGAATAGTGAGATGGCCTTGCACCTAGAGTAGGGGGTACGTGGTAACAAAAAGTGGGAGACAAGTTCTCAGAATGAGGTTGTGCCCAATTTTAAAAGATATTGATGTGAAAAGAGTCAGGACTATGTTTGTTGGCCATGTGGGGCCATCAAAGCTTTTTGAGCAAGAGAGAAAATAATACCACCTTGGTTTTAGGGAAATTACTTTTTTGAAGACAGTATAAATGACAAATTGAAAAACCCAAATTGGGTATATTAGTAAGGATTATTTTTTGGCTCTAATCTGGATGAGGGATGATGTGACACTGGACAGAGCAAGAGATTGGGGCAGGGTTGTTTGAAGAGAACTGACGAATTGGAGAGCTATCTCAGAGGAAAAAGAGATAAACTTCATAACTGATTGTATATAGAAAGTGAAAGAAGTCAAAGATGACTCGAGGCTTCCACCAGGGGAACTGTGTGGATAGTAGTGCCATTAACCAAGACAATGCCCAGAAAGAGAGATGTGTTTTGGAAAATGGAAGAGAATGTGTTCAGTTTGGGGTAAGTTGAGTTTGACAAGCCAACAGGATATCCAGGTGGAAATGCCCAGAAGGCTGGGCACAGATGCAAAGTGAACAATTTACTTTGCCATTCTTCCCTCCACTGCAAAATGGATGGGAGATTGCTTGCCACTTCTCTCCAAGGACCGTGGAGAGGATTAATGAGGCAGTGTTCACATTTATTCCACACTGAGGATCAGTGAGAGCTTGGCAAAGTATTAGGTTGAGTCCCATTATGTTAACTTGGAAACAAAGCAGCTTTGATAGGAAAGCCATTGAAGGAGGAGAATGCAAACCTACAAGGCCACTTTGTAGAATATAATTGTACTTCAGGCAGCCAGTCCAAGTACTGCCTTGGTGTGGGTGAGCACTAACCTGTTTCCAGCTGAAGCCAAAGAAAGTGAAGCAGCCTTCCTATTGTCTGCATTTTCTTTTTGAATCCCTTCCCAAAGTCTCCAGGACTCAGCCCAAATGTGAGCTCAGGAATTAGTTAAATAGAACCCTTACAACACTTTCTAGTGAAACTCATTTCACAATTTCTCCCATCATCAATAACACTGATTTCTGAAACAAGCTACTGTTAGCTGCCTCTGTCCTATATAAAAGTAACTTTGTTTTATAAATAAGTTCCACAAATAAGTGGTATCATATGATATTTGTCTTTCTCTGTCTGATTTACTTCACTTAGTATGATAATCTCTAGGTCCATCAATGTTGTTGTGAATGGCATTATTTCATTCTCTTTTATGGCTGACTAATGTTAGAAAAAAAATTTTACGGTTACCAAAGGGGCAAAAGGGGTTTTGGATTAACAGATACACACTACTATACATAAAATAGATAAAAAACAAGGACTTACTGGATAGCACAGGGAACTACATTCAATATCTTGCAATAACCTAAATTTAATGGAAAAGAATCTGAAAAAGAATATATATTCTGTACACCTGAAACTAACACAACATTGTAAATCAACTACACTTCAATAAAAAAATTGAAAAAGAAAAAGTAACTTTGTGTTGGCTCATATGCCAGTGATTAACTGGCAACACTGAGGTCACCAGGTAACATATGCTTGAGACCACTGCCAAGCCAGCAACTCATATCTGACATTTTCCTTCTAAAATGTGGACTCAGGCAGAGAATTATGCCTATTCATAAAATGGAACCTTCCAGAATATTTCAAAACCTTTTAATTTACAAATTTTATTTCCTCTTCCTACACTTCAGAGAGGGCAGAGAAACAAAACACAGAATGAAAGATATATGATACAATAGAAAGGACATGTTCTTTGAGGGTTCTGACAGATCTGATTTCCAATTTGCCACTTACTGTGTCCCCTTGGTTCTGGTCTTTCTGGGCCTCGGTGTCCTTAGTTGTAAACTGCAGTGTCATGAGGATTGAATTCTTGCCACTTGTTATCTGTGTGACCTAGTGCAGATTACTGAGACTCTTTCTGCTTCAATTTTCTCTTCTATCAAATGAGGATGATGTTACCTGCCATAGTTCATGTAAGAGTTGGATGAAATAAAATTAGTCTTTAGCTTTGGTTCTGACACACAGTTATTTCTAAATAAATGGCAGTTGTTATACTGGTGGCAGTGGTACTTCTGCTGCTGATGTGATAATATGAAGCAGATGGCTCATTAAAGATCCTCAATAAATGTAAATTTAACTATGGAGTGTGAGTTGGGATATCACTATAAGTAGCTCCCATGTAATTCAGGTTACAATATACATCAGTGGTCATTTTATTTAATTTTATTTTTTATTTTTGAGGAACAAGAGCCCAGTGTTTTTATTTGATCATTTCTTGCACTTGAAGTACTCCTCGATGACATCCTTGGCCTGAGCCTCTTTGCCACAGCCCTTAACCACCACACAACTGCAACCAACCACTTTACGGGTTTTCCCTCTCTGTCAATGTTACAGAGGCCTACCCATTCCCCTAGTTTCTTGTCATCAACCTTAATCAGGTTGATTTGGTGTTCAGCACAAAGGGCCTCCACCAACTTGACATACATAGGCTCATCACAGTTGGATGCAAGCACACAGAGATGGGCTTGACACTTGTCTAAGGCTTTGGCAGCTTCGCATATTCCACGTGCTAGGCCATCGTGGATGAGGTTGGTCTTCAGCACCTCTTGCAGAGCAGGATTAACATCCATTACACCTCCAACAGCAGTGCCTTCCTCGGCCCTGGCGGTGGGTTATGGGTGGGGCCGAATCTTAAGTGCACCCGAGCCTCCGTCTCCGCGCGACTCCGCGGCATTATCGGTCATTTTAAATAGGAATAGAAATCACCAAAGGACAGCCTTGGGTGGATAAAAGTATATTACCTGCTTTGCCTTGGCTTTGAATGAGGAAACCTAATAAGTTGGATTTTTTTTTAATACTAAAATAAAATAAAACTTTGGAATTAAAAAAGTAGTTATGGTAGAGCCAATTTCTTCCTCTTCAGTGGTGGTTTCCCAGCTGCTTATAGTGAGGGTCTTCAAAGCAGGCCCAAGGAGCCTCTCTTGGCCTCATCCTAAGAAAACCTCTGTATATGAGATGTAAATGATGTTGGGGATATCCCGAGTAGCTGAGAAAATCAGCAGAGACGACAAGACAAAAACAGATACCTCCCAACTTCGATTCCAGTGGTTTCAGGAACAGGTGGAGATGTCTATGAAAGTCAGAAACACTTTCTTTTGCAATAATTTTCCTCTCTTTACTAGAAAAAAAGGTGGAATCTTGTCTCGTATTGTATTTGTTGCCATGTTTGCACTTTAGAATAGCTAAACCTTATATTCCTTAAAGACACGGTCATTTGAGAAAGATTTAGGAAGTAGGCAAAGATTGCCTCTTTCCTTCCTTTCCTGAGGTTCAGGTTGTTGGAACTAGAACTAACCCTCCCTTTTCCTCCAAACCTAAGTCCACTACTAATCAGGAGCAGACTTAGTAGCTGTTTCTTCTAAAGACTGCTGTTTCTGCATGTGCCTAATTTTAGAGGATTCTCAAACATCCACTGCCATTGCCTTCCCCACCCTATCATCCTGGGCCTCAGAGAAGATCCAGTAATCTATATGTCCTCAGGAGATAGGAATTTATTGTGTTTCATCACCCAGAAATACCTACTATATTTCCTGAAAAAAAGAATAATTGGTCTTAATGATGTCAATTCTGCTTAATCTTTTATTACATTTCATTAGAATTTGGAAGAGGTAGTTCACACCTCTCTTCCACTGCACCCCTCCCTACAACCCTTCTAAAGACAGGATTTTAAGCAGGATGGCATCTAGGGAAGAAGGGAAGAAATATACAGCAGAATAAGCCTTTCTCACCACCTCTTTAAGCCCTACCATGGGCACCATGATTTATTCCATCTCTTTATAAGACCTGTGTTGGTTATATGAAAACAAAAACTAAGGACTTCCCCGGTGGTCCAGTGGTTAAGAATCTGCCTTCCAATGCAGGGGACATGGGTTCGAACTCTGTTCAGGGACCTAAGATCCCATATGCCTCAGGGCAACTAAGCCCGTGTGCCTCAACTACTGAGTCCACACACTCTAGAGCCCACGTGCCACAACTAGAGAGAAGCCCACTCACCACAATGAAAGACCCCATATGCCGCAACTAAGACCTGATGCAGCCAGATAGATAGATAGAATTGATTTTTTTCAATACTTTTAACAAATAAATTTATTTATTTATTTTTGGCTGCGTTGGGTCTTCGTTGCTGCATGCAGGTTTTCTCTAGTTGTGGCGAGCGAGGGCTACTCTTTGTTGTGGTGTGCAGGCTTCTCATTGTGGTAGCTTCTCTTGTTGCAGAGCATGGGGTCTAGGTGCACAGGCTTCAGTAGTTGTGGCACACGGGCTTCAGTAGTTGTGGCTCGCGGGCTTTAGAGCACAGGTTCAGTAGTTGTGATGCATGGGCTTAGTTGCTCTGTGGCACGTGGGATCTTCCAGGCCCAGAACTCGAACCCATGTCCCCTGCATTGGCAGGTGGATTCTTAACCACTGCACCACCAGGAAAACCCTAGAATTGATTTTTTTAAAAAAAGAAAACAAAAACTCTACATAATAACAGCAATGACTATAATTCCAGCCAAACAAATTAGTTTCAAGCACCCTAATGCAAGTTGTTGGATGTGTGAATGGTAAGGAACCTGCAATGGAAGCAGGAAAATTTATATCACACTCAAAATCAGTCTCATATTTAGGATGTGCTTTTTGTTATATATGTCGTGAAAGCTATTCTTCCACGCAGGATGTCAATTTCTTCCATTAACTAACCTGTTGCCTTGCTGAATAGAGGAGTGAAGTAAACATTTAGAAGTGTTTATTTTGATTTCTATTGTTAGCACCAAAGTTTCAAGGTTAAGATGCTGCCTTTTATTTTTGTACAATATTGCTATTAAAGTTGTTGCACTTTCAAAGGTGATTGTGTAGTTGGCCAACTAACTGCTGTGGAGGTATAACTTTTACCAGTTACACTGAGAATTAATATTTTCACATAGAATTTTGTTCTAAAGAATATCAATGTTAGAAATGATTTGTAAAACTATAAATTCAGTTGACTGACTTCATTAAAATATTGCTGCCAAATTCTAGGTATCATAGAAACAAAATAAAGAAGGATTATTATCAAAGGTGAAAGTGCCCAGAAAGAAAAAGAAATATGCAAATACTAGTGTATTATCATAATGTTCCTCAAAAAGAAATTTATTATAAATTTTTTTCCATACCTGGTCCCAAACATGGATTTTTAATGTAGGTTAAGCAAAAGTCATATGCAATAAAACCATTATGATAAGGATTATAACAATAAAAAACATGAAAATAAATGAAAGTCATGTATCATTTATAGTTAAGAATATAATCTTAAAGTGAGAAATTAAGTCTTATAACTGATTAGAAAGTGCAGTGTCGAGATTCATGGCAGCCAAAGAAAAGAGGAAATCATTTGCTCAGGAGACACAATTTTACCTAGCATTAAACTCTATGAGGAACTTAAACAATTTTCTTTATATAAAGAACATTTAACTAGTTATTCAGCAATTAATTAAGTAGCTGTTTTACAAAAGATATGGAAACTATATTCATGTAACTGAGTTTTACACAAATTTGCAACAAAAAAATTGCCAAGAAAATAGTAAAATCATATTTCCATTATGAGTTTCTACCTGGCTCTAAAACAATGCAATCCACAGGTGCTGTTTTAGGTAGCTTAATTGATAACAGGAAAAAAAGGCTCTCAAAAAAAGAGGCCACAACTTTATGATTGAAACAAAAAAGTTTAATGGATTATTTGGTAAGCAAGAGAGATCTGTATGAACAGAGCTCAGTATTACTGATCAGAGCAAGTTGCTGATCTTATACAGGGTTTGGGGAAGCACAGATTTTTAGGGACTGTTGGACTTTCAGAACCGGGAGTGACTCAGAATTAGTTGATCTTTAGTAGTTATGGAAGTGTCTCTAAAAGTGGAAGCGTTTCAAGTGGTAGAAGTGTCTCTAAAAGTCAGCCATAGTGAGGCTATTGCTGATTGCCTGGCCTTCAGCCAAGTGATGATGTTCCCAGTGGGTAGTTTTCAGAAGTGTAGTTATGGAAGCAAATATACAGGGATTGGTTGAGATGGATTATGACCAACTTTTTTGAGTTTGAAGTATAAGAAGTTTTTCTTCTCAGAGCAGAGTATCTAGAAATGGATCATTATTTCTCCCCAACTTAACTTGGATAGGATTTTTAAGAAGTTCATTAGTAGTTAATTTGGATTTTAGTTCTCACTGAGTCCCTGAATAACAGATGTTATATGTTTGAGAGGAAATCAACATAACTTTGGAAACCAGATGTGTAGATAATAAAGTTAACATATTGTTATAAAAAGTGATTAATCTACATTGTTACTTTTCTATATGCCAGCAGTGAACAATAGGAACTTGAAATTAAAGATACAACCATTTGCCTTAGTGCCAAAAAATAATAATACTTGGGCATAAGGGTAAAAAAAGAAGTACAAGGTCTATATTAGGAAACCAAAAAACTGATGAAAGAAATTAAAGAAAAAAAATCTACACAAGTGGAGAGATATTCCATATTCATGGATAGAAAAGGTCAATATTTTTAGAATTTCAGATCTTCCCAACTTGATTTATAGAGTCAACGGAATCCCAATCAAAATCAACCCCTTATATAGCTACTAGGAAAATTAAAAGACAAAAGTAGTAAAATCATCTATATCCACAATAAGTAGTTAAAGGAAACAAAAAAATGTAAAATACAATGTCAGAACATTAAATATACAGGAAGGGGAGTAAAAATGCAGGGTTGTTAAAATACCTTCAAACTAAAGAAATCAGCAACTTTAATCATGTATATAATGGTAACACAAACCAAAAATCTGTAATAGATACACATGCAAAAAGAGAAAGGAATCCAAATATAACACTAAAAATAGTCATCAAATCACAAGGGAGTAGAGAGTAAAAGAAGAAGAAAAGAACAACTGCAAAAACAATGAAAAAAATGGAAATAAGTACATACTTATCAATAATTACTTTAAATATAAATGAACCAAATGTTCCAATCAAAAGACACAGAGTGGCTGAATGAATACAAAAACAAGATCCACATGTATGCCACCTACAGGGGATTCACTTCAGATCTAAAGACACACACACACTGAAAGTGAGGGGATGGAAAAAGTATAAATGGGAAATAGAAAGAAAACCATGATAGCAATTTAATATCAGATGAAATAGACTTTAAAATGAAGACTGTAACAAGAGACAAAGAAAGACATTATAAAATGATCAGCAGAGCAATCCAAGAAGATATATCAATTGTAAATATATATGCACCCAACAAAGGAGCACCTAAACACATAAAACAAATATTAACAGACATAAAGGCAGAAAGTGACAGTAAAACAATAATGGTAGAGAACTTTAACACCCCACTTACATCAGTGGACAGATGATCCAGCGAGAAAATTCTGGCCTTAAATGACATTAGACCAGATGTACTTAATAGATATATAGAGAGAACATTCCATGCAAAAGCAGCAAAACACACATTCGTTTCAAGAGCACATGGAACATTCTCAGGCACTGATCACATGTCAGGCCACAAAACAGGTATCAATAAATTTAAGAGGATTGAAATCATATCGAGAATCTCTTCTGACCACAACATTATGAGAACAGATATCAACGACAAGAAAAAACATCATAAAAAACACACACATGGAGGCTAAACTATATGCTACTAAACAGGCAATGGGTTACTGAAGAAATCAAAAAGTACATGGAGACAAAAGAAAAGGAAAACACAACGATCCAAAGTCTATGGGACAGGAGGAGACCTTCAAGATGGTGGAGGAGTAAGACATGGAGGTCACCTTCCTCCCAAGAAATACATCACAAATACATCTACATGTGGAACAACTCCTACAGAACACGTACTGAATGCTGGCAGAAGACCTCAGACTTCCCAAAAGGCAAGAAATTCCCCATGTACCTGGGTAGGGCAAAAGAAAAAACAAAGACAAAAGAATAGGGATGGGACCTGCACCTCTGGGAGGGAGCTACGAAGGAGGAAAAGCTTCCACACCTTATGAAGCCCCTTCACTGGTGAGACGGGGGGGTGGGTAGGGGGGAAGCTTCGGAGCCACAGAGGAGAGCACAGCAACAGGGGTGTAGAAGCCAAAGTGGAGAGATTCCCGCAGAGGATTGGTGCTGACCAGCACTCACCAGCCCGAGAGGCTTGTCTGCTCACCTTCTGGGGCAGGTGGGGACTGGGAGCTGAGGCTCCGGCTTCGGAGGTCAGATCCCAGGGAAAGGACTGGGGTTGGCGGCGTGAACACAGCATGAAGGGGGTAGTGCACCACAGCTAGCCAGAAGGGAGTCCAGGAAAAAGTCTGGAACTGCCTAAGATGCAAGAGACCATTGTTTTGGAGTATGCGAGGAGAAGGGATTTAGAGCACCGCCTGAACAAGCTCCAGAGACAGGCACGAGCTGCGGCTATCAGTGCAGACACCAGAGATGGGAATGAAACACTAAGGCTGCTGCTGCAGCCACCAAGAAGCCTGTGTGCAAGCACAGGTCACAATCCACACCTTCCCTCCTAGCAGCCTGTGCAGCCCGCCACTGCCAGGATCCCGTGAAACAAGGACAAATTCCCCAGGAGAACACACGGCATGCCTCAGGCTGTTACAACATCACACCGGCCTCTGCCGCCAGAGGCTCGCCCCGCATTCCATACCCTCCCTCCCACCAGCCTGAGTAAGCCAGAGCCCCCTACTCAGCTGCCACTTTAACCCTGTCCTGTCTGAGTGAAGAACAGATGCCCTCAGGCAATCTATAGGCAGAGGCAGGGCCAAATCCAAAGCTGAACCCCAGGAGCTCTGTGAACAAAGAAGAGAAAGGGAAATTTCTCCCAGCAGCCTCAGAAACAGCGGATTAAATCTCCACAATCAACTTGATGTACCCTGCATCTCTGGAATACCTGAATAGAGAACGAATCATCCCAAAATTGAGGTGGTTTACTTTGGGAGCAACTGTAGACTTGGGGTTTGCTTTCTGAATCTAACTTGTTTCTGGTTTTATGTTTATCTGAGTTTAGTATTTAGAGTTTATTATCATTGGTAGATTTGTTTATTGACTTGACTTGGTTGCTCTCTTCCTTTTTATTTTTATATATATAGATATATATATTTTTTCCTTTTTCTCTTTTGGTGAGTGTGTATGTGTATGCTTCTTTGTGGGAATTTGTCTGTATAGCTTTGTTTTTACCATTTGTCCTAGCATTCTGTCTATCCTTTTTTTTCTTCTTTTTTAAATTACTTCTTAATATTTTTTAATTTTTAATAACTTATTTATTTTCTATTTTACTAACTTGTATTTTTTTTTTCTTTCTTTCTTTCTCCCATTTCCTCTCAGCGGTGTGGCTAATAGGGTCTTGGTGCTCCGGCCGGGTGTCAGGCCTGTACCTCTGAGGTGGGAGAGCTGAGTTCGGGACACTGGTCCACCAGAGACCTCCCGGCTCCATGTAATATCAAATGGTGAAAGCTCTCCCAGAGATCTCCATCTCAACGCTAAGACCCAGATCCACTCAACGACCAGCAAGCTACAGTGCTGGATACCCTATGCAAAACAACTAGCAAGACAGGAACACAACCACACCCATTAGCAGAGAGGTGGGCTAAAATCATAATAAGGTCACAGGTATACCAAAACACACCACTGGACGTGATTCTGCCCACCAGAAAGACAAGATCCAAACTCATCAACCAGAAAACAGGGACCAGTCCCCTCTGAAGGAAGCCTACACAACCCACTGAACCAACCTTAGGTACTGGGGGCAGACACCAAAAACAATGGGAACTACGAGCCCGCAGTCTGCAAAAAGGAGACCTCAAACACAGTAAGTTAAGCAAAATGAGAAGACAGAAAAACACACAGGAGATAAAGGAGCAAGGTAAAAACCCATCAGACCAAACAAATGAAGAGGAAATAGGCAGTCTACATGAAAAAGAATTCAGAATAATGATAGTAAAGATGATCCAAAATCCTGGAAATAGAATGGAGAAAACACAAGAAATGTTTAACAAGGACCTAGAAGAACTAAAGAGCAAACAAACAATGATGAACAACACAATAAATGGAATTAAAAATAATCTAGAAGGAGTCAATAGCAGAATAACTGAGGCAGAAGAATGGAGAAGTGACCTGGAAGATAAAATAGTGGAAATAACTACCACAGAGCAGAATAAAGAATAAAGAATGAAACAAATTGAGGACAGTCTCAGAGACTTCTGGGACAACACTAAATGCACCAATATTCGAATTATAGGGGTCTCAGAAGAAGAAGAGAAAAAGAAAGGAACTGAGAAAATATTTGAAGATATTATAGTTGAAAACTACCCTAATATGTGAAAGGAAATACTCAATCAAGTCCAGGAAGTGCAGAGATAAATCCAAGGAGAAACACGCCAAGACACATAGTAATCAAACTATAAAAATTAAATACAAAGAAAAATTATTAAAAGCAGCAAGGGAAAAACAACAAATAACATACAAGGGAATCCCCATAAGGTTAACAGCTGATCTTTCAGCAGAAACTCTGCAAGCCAGAAGGGAGTGGCAGGACATATTTAAAGTGATGAAAGGGAAAAACCTACAACCAAGATTACTCTACCCAGCAAGGATCTCATTCAGATTCGACAAAGAAATTAAAACCTTTACAGACAAGCAAAAGCTAAGAGAATTCAGCACCACCAAACCACCTTTACAACAAATGCTAAAGGAACTTCTCTAGGCAGGAAACACAAGAGAAGGAAAAGACCTACAATAACAAACCCAAAACAATTAAGAAAATGGTCATAGGAACATACATATCAATAACTACCTTAAATGTAAATGGATTAAATGCTCCCACCAAAAGACACAGACTGGTGAATGGAAACAAAGCCAAGACCCATATACATGCTGTCTACAAGAGACCCACTTCAGACCTAGGGACACATACAGACTGAAAGTGAGGGGATGGAAAAAGACATTCCATGAAAACTGAAATCAAAAGAAAGCTGCAGTAGCAATTCTCATATCAGGCAAAATAGACCTTAAAATAAAGACTATTACAAGAGACAAAGAAGGACACTACATAATGATCAAGGGATCAATCCAAGAAAAATATATAACAATTGTAAATATGTATACACCCAACATAGGAACTCCTCAATATGTAAGGCAAATACTAACAGCCATAAAAGGGGAAATTGACAGTAACAAAATCAGAGTAGGGGACTTTAACACCCACTATCACCAATGGACAGATCATCCAATATGAAAAAAAATAAGGAAACACAAACTTTAAAGGATACATTAAACAAGATGGACTTAATTGATATTTATAGGACATTCCATCCAAAAACAAAATACACTTTATTCTCAAGTGCTCATGGAACATTCTCCAGGTTAGATCATATCTTGGGTCACAAATCAAGCCTTGGTAAATTTAAGAAAATTGAAATCATATCAAGTATTTTTTCCAACCACAATGCTATGAGACTAGACATCAATTACAGGAAAACATCTGTAAAAAATACAAACACATGGAGGCTAAACAATACACTACTTAATAACCAAGAGGTCACTGAAGAAATCAAAGAGGAAATCAAAAAATATCTAGAAACAAATGACAATGCAAACATGAGCACCCAAAACCTATGGGATGCAGCAAAAGCAGTTCTAAGATGGAAGTGTATAGGAATACAATCCTACCTCAAGAAACAAGAAACATCTCAAATAAACAACCTAACCTTACACCTAAAGCTATTAGAGAAAGAAGAACAAAAAAAACCCCAAAGTTAGCAGAAGAAATCATAAAGATCAGATCAGTAATAAATGAAAAAGAAATGAAGGAAACAATAGCAAAGATCAATAAAAATAAAGGCTGGTTCTTTGAGAAGATAAACAAAATTTATAAACAATTAGCCAGATTCATCAAGAAAAAAAGGGAGAAGACTCAAATCAATAGAATTAGAAATAAACAAGAAGTAACACCTGACACTGCAGAAATACAAAGGATCATGAGAGATTACTACAAGCAACTCTATGCCAATAAAATGGACAACCTGGAAGAAATGGACAAATTCTTAGAAAGGTATAACCTTCCAACACTGAAACAGGAAGAAATAGAATATATGAACAGACCAATCACAAGTAATGAAATTGAAACTGTGATTAAAAATCTTCCAACAAACAAAAGCCCAGGACCAGATGGCTTCACAGGTGAATTCTATCAAACATTTAGAGAAGAGCTAACACCCATCCTTCTCAAACTCTTCCAAAAAATTGCGGAGAAAGGAATACTCCCAAACTCATTCTATGAGGTCACCATCACCCTGATACCAAAACCAGACAAAGATAGTACAAAAAAAGAAAATTACAGACCAATATCACTGATGAACATAGATGCAAAAATCCTCAACAAATTACTAGCAAACAGAATCCAACAACACATTAAAGGATCATACACCATGATCAAGTGGGATTTATCCCAGGGATGCAAGGATTCTTCAATATACGCAAATCAATCAATGTGATACACCTTAATAACAAATTGAAGAAGAAAAACCATATGATCATCTCAATAGATGCAGAAAAAGCTTTTGACAAAATTCAACAACCATTTATGATAAAAACTCTCCAGAAAGTGGGCATAGAGGGAACCTACCTCAACATAATAAAGGCCAAATAAGACAAACCCACAGCAAACATCATTCTCAATGCTTAAAAACTGAAAACATTTCCTCTAAGATCAGGAACAAGACAAGGATGTCCACTCTTGCCACTATTATTCAACATAGTTTTGGAAGTCCTAGCCATGGCAATCAGAGAAGAAAAAGAAATAAAAGGAATACAAAAAAAAACAACAAAAAAAAAGCAAACAATCCAATCCAAAAATGGGCAGAAGACCTAAATAGACATTTCTCCAAAGAAGATATACCGATTGCCAACAAACACATGAAAGGATGCTCAACATCACTAATTATTAGAGAAATGCAAATCAAACTACAATGAGGTATCACCTCACACCAGTCAGAATGGCCATTATGAAAAAGTCTACAAACAATAAATGCTGGAGAGGGTGTGGACAAAAGGGAACCCTCTTGCACTGTTGGTGGGAATGTAAATTGATACAGCCACTATGGATAACAGTATGGAGGTTCCTTAAAAAACTAAAAATAGAACTACCATATGACCCAGCAATCCCACTACTGGGCATATACCCTGAGAAAACCATAATTCAAAAAGAGTCATTTACCACAATGTTCACTGCAGCTCTATTTACAATAGCCAGGAGGTGGAAGCAACGTAAGTGTCCATCAACAGATGAATGGATGAAGAAGATGTGGCACATATATACAATGGAATACTACTGAGCCATAAAAAGAAATGAAATTGAGTTATTTGTAGTGAGGTGGATGGACCTATAGTCCATCATACAGAGTGAAGTAAATCAGGAAGAGAAAAACAAATATCACATGCTAACACATATATATGGAATCTAAGAAAAAAAAAAAGGTTCTGATGAACATTGGGGCAGGACAGGAATAAAGATACAGACGTAGAGAATGGACTTGAGGACATGGGTAGGGGCAAGGGTAAGCTGGGACAAAGCGAGAGAGTGGCATGGACATATATACACTACCAAATGTAAAATAGATAGCTAGTGGGAAGCAGCCACATAGCACAGGGAGATCAGCTTGGTGCTTTGTGTCCACCTAGAAGGATGGGATAGGGAGTGTGGGAGGGAGATGCAAGAGGGAGGAGATATGGGGATATATGTATATGTATAGTTGATTCACTTTGTCATAAAGCATAAACTAACACACCATTGTAAAGCAATTATACTCCAATAAAGATGTTAAAAAATCAAAACAAAAACAAAGTCTACGGGACACAGCAAAATCAGTTTTAAGAGGGAAGTTTATAGCGATACAAGCATACCTGAGGAAAAAAGAAAAATCTTAAATAAACAAACTAACCTTACACCTAAAGGAATTAGAAAAAGAAGAACAAGCAAAACTCAACCTTAGAAGGAAGGAAATAATAAAGATCAGATCAGAAATAAATGAAATAGAGACTGAAAAAAATAGAAATGATCCATGAAATTAAAGCTGGTTCTTTGAAAAGATAAAGTCAATAAACCTTTAGCCAGACTCATCAAGAGAGAGGGTTCTTATGAATAAAATCAGAAATGAAAAAGGAAAAGTAACAACCAACAGCACAGACATACAAAGGGTCAGAAAACATCACTATGAATAATTATACAGTAATAAAATGAACAACCTAGAAGAAGTGGACACATTCCTAGAAATGAACAATCTCCCCAGACTGAATCAGAAATGAATAGAAAATATGGACAGACCAATTACCAGTAATGAAATTAAGTCAATAATTTAAAAACTCCTAAGAAGCGAAAGTCCAGGACCAGATGACTTCACAGGTGAATTCTATCAAACATTTAAAGAAGAGTTAAAACTTATCCTTCTCAAACTATCCCAAAAAATTTCAGAGGAAGGAATACTTCTGAACTCATTCTATGAGGCCAGCATCACCCTGATACTAAAATCAGACAAAGACATCACAAAAAAAGAAAATTTCAGACCAATATCGCTAATGAACACAAATGCAAAAATCCTAAACAACATATTAGCAAATCAAATCCAACAATACATTAAAAGGATCATACACCATGATCAAGTGGAATTTATCCCAGGGATGCAAGAATTTTTCAATATTCACAAATACACCATATTAACAAACTGAAGAATAAAAACAATACAATGATTGCAACAGACGCAGAAAAAGATTTTGACAAAATTCGGCATCCATTCATGATAAAAACTCTCAACAAATTGGGTATAGAGGGAACGTACCTAATGTAATAAAGGCCATGTATGACAAGCCCACACCTAACATCATACTCAATGGTAAAAAGCTGAAATTATTTCTTCTAAGATCAGGAACAAGACAAGGATGCCCACTCCCACCACTTTTATCCAACATAGTATTGGAAATCCAAGATGCAAAAATCACAAAAGAAAAAGAAATAAAAAGCATCCAAATTAGAAAGGAAGAAGTAAAACTGTCATTTTTTTGCAGATGACATGATACTGTACATAGAAAATCCTAAAGACAACACCAAAAAACTACTAGAACTCATCAATGAATTTTGTAAAGTTGCAGGATACAAAGTTAATATATAGAAATTCGTTGTGTTTCTATACACTAAGAACAAACAATCAGACAATCAGAAAGAGGAATTAAGAAAACAATCACATTTATAATTGCAGCAAAAATAATAAAATACTTAGAAACAAATCTAATTAAGGAGGGCAAAGATCTATACTCAGAAAACTTTATGACAAAAATAAATTGAAGATGGTGCAAACAATGAAAAGATATACCATGCTTTTAGGTAGGAAGAATTAATATTGTTAAAATTACCATATTACCCAAGGCAATCTACAGATACAATTCAGCTCCTCTCAAAATAACAATGGCATTTTTCACAGAACTAGAACAAATAATTCTAAAGTTTGCATGGAAACACAAAAGACCCTGAATAGCCAAAGCAATCTTGAGAAAGAAAAACAAAATTGGAAGAATCAGGCTCCTTGACTTCAGACTATACTACAAAGCTACATTAATCAGAACCAGTACAAAAACATGCACATAGATCAAAGAACAGAATAGAAAACCCTGAAATAAAGTCGTACTTATATGGGCAATTAATCTACAACAAAGGAGGCAAGAATATACAATGGGGAAAAGGCAGCCTCTTCAATAAATGATATGGAGAAAATTGGACAGCTACATGCAAAGAATCAAACTGGACTACTCTCTCATACCATGCACAAAAATAAATTCAAAATGGATTAGACACTTAAATATAAGACCTGAAACCATAAAAGTTTTAAAAGAAAACAGGCAGTACTCTCTTTGACATTGTTCTTAGTAATATTTGTTTGGAAAAGTCTCCTCAGGCAAGGGAAACAAAAGCAAAAATAAACAAATGGAACTACATCAAGTTAAAAAGCTTTTGCACAGTGAAGGATACTATCAACAAAATGAAAATGAAACCTACTGAATAGAGAAGATATTTGCAAATAATATACCCAATAAGGGATTAATATTCAAAATATACAAAGAATGTATATAATTCAACACCAAACAAAGAAACAACATTATTAAAAAATGGTCAGAGGACCATAATAGACATTTTTCCGAAGAAGACATACAGATGGCCAACAGGCACATGAAAAGATGCTCAGCATCACTAATCATCAGGAAAATGCAAATCAAAACCACAGTGAGATATCACCTCATACCATTCAGAATGGCCATTATCAAAAAGACAACAAATTACAAGTGTTGGCAAGGATGTGGAGAAAAGGGATCACTCATGCACTGTTGGTGGGAATGTAAATTGGTACAGCCACTATGGAAAACAGGACAGAGGTTCCTCAAAAAATTAAAAATAGATCTACCATATAACCCAGCAATTCAAATATTATATATATATATATATATAAAATATTACTGTATGTATTCTATATATATAGAGAGAATATTAATATTACTTGGCCATAAAAAAGAGAATTATTACCATTTGCAGAAACATGGATGGACCTAGAGGGTATTGTGCTGAGTGAAATAAGTAAGACAAAGACAAATATTATATGATTTCACTTATATGTGGAATCTAAAAAAAAACCAAATGAACAAATATAACAAAATAGAATCATAGATACAGGGAACAAATGGTGGTTGTCAGAGGGGAGAGGGTGAGGGGAGGAGAGAAATATCTAAGGGAGATTAAGAGGTACAAACTTTTGGTTACAAAATAAATGTGTCAAGGTACAATGTAGGGACTATAGTCAATAATAATGTAATATATTTGTATGGTGACAGATGGTAACTAGACTTATCATGGTGATTATTTTGAAATGTATAGAAATATTGAATCACTATGTTGTGTGCCAGGAGCCAACATAGTGTTGTAGGTCAGTTATACTTCAAAAACAAACAAATAAACAAAGAACTCATAGAAAAGGAGATCAGATCTGTGGTTACCAGAGGCAGAGGGTGGTGCTAGGGGAAATTGGATGAAGGTGATCAAAAGAAAAAAACTTCCAGTTATAAGATAAATAAGTACTAGGGATCTAATGTACAACATGATAAAGATAATTGATTATATGTCAATTACATATGAAATTTGCTAAGAGAGTAAATCCTAAAAGTTCTCATCACAAGGAAAAAAACTTTTCTATTTTTTTTAATTTTATATCTATATGAATGATGGTCACTAAAGTTATTGTAGTAATAGCTTCAGGATGGTGTAAGTCAAATCATTTTGCTGTACACTCTAAACTTATACAGTGCTGTATATCAATTATATCTCAATATCTCAACAAAACAGGAACTAAAAAAAACTTCTACTCTGTGAAAGGCACTGTTAAAAGAATTAAAAGACAAGTGACAGACTGGGAGAAAATATTGCAAGACACATATTTGATAAAGGATCCTAAAATATGAAAAGAACTCTTAAAATTCAACCATATGGAAACAAACAACCTAATCTAAGAAATGGACAAAAGATATGAACAGACATCTCACCAAAGAATATGTACCAATGGCAAACAAGCATATGAAAACATGTTCAATATCATAAGTCATTAGGGAAATGCAAATTAAGACCACAACATGAATGCCAATCCACGTTTGGATTTGGTTAAAATCCAAAATACTGACAACATCAAATTCTGGTGAGGCTGTAGAGCACCAGGAACTCTCACTTATTGCTTGTGAATATAAAATGATACAGCCACTTTGGAAGACAGTTGGGCAGTTTCTTACAAACTAAACATACTCTTACCATATGATATTGCAATCACTCTCCTTGGTATTTACTCAAATGAGTTGAAAACATATCTACACAAAAACCTACACCCAGATGTTTACAGTAATTCTATTTATAACAGCCAAAACTTGGAAGAAAGCAAGATGTCCCTCAGTAAGTAAACGGATAAATAAACTGGATACATTAATACAATGGAATATTATTCAGCAATAAAAAGAAATGAGCTATCAAATCACAAAAAGACATTAATTAGATCATTAAATGCATATCACTAAATGAAAGATGACAATCTTTAGAGGCTACATACTGTAGTATCCCAACTTCATGACATATTGGAAAATGCAGACCTATGGAGACAGTTTAAAGATCAGTGGTGCCCAGGGGCTTGGGGGAAGGGCAGGAGGGATGAATAGGTGAAGCACAGGAGATTTTCAGGGCAATGAAACTATTCTGTATGATACTATAATGTTGGATACACTACATTATGCACTTGTCAAAATCTATCTAGCTGTATAACACAAAGCATGAACCCTATTGTAAACTATGGACTTTAGTTTACAAACTATTAACATAGTTTAATACTATGTTATTAAACTATGTTAATAACAATATATATATATCAATAATAGTCATCAATTGTAACAAAGGTACCACACTAATGTAGGATGTTAATAATAGGAGAAACTGGGGAAAGAGAGAGTATGTGGTAACTCTCTGTAATTTCAGATCAATTTTTCTGTAAGTCTAAAATTGCTCTAAAATATAAAGTCTATTAATTAAAAAAGAAGTGAAGAATCTGACTTGACTTCTCACCCAAAGAAAAGGCATTCTATCCCTGCAAGGAAACAAGCTACATGAGTCAAAAGGTCAACAAGTAAGACAAAGCTCTTCTCAGGAAGCAGACTTAGATTTGCTAATATGGTCAAAACTACAAAATCTAAACCTCTAAATTACATTTTAAAAAGCCAATAGGACTCTGAGAATAGATGACTTACCCTTGGTTCTCCTACGTGTTCAGCATGTCAACAAACTACTTTATCCTAAAGCCTTTGCCTTACATCTACCCTCAAGAACTGTGTAAGGGTGTGTGTTGAAGGAAAGGTAGACCTTGTAAATCATCAGAGATGAAGCAACCCTGGGCACATGGCATGCTGGAATATCCTGTCAGGGAGACAGGAAAAAGCAGAGACTGGTGTAAGATTGAGGCTAAGGATAAAATCACTGGGCAGAGAGTACCCTAGTACAAATTATAAATCCCAGATAGTACAAGAAAAGACTAAGCTGGATATTGATACACAAAAGGTAGAATAACGTTTTGGGCATCATATGGGGACATAGACTTCTCAATAACAGAAGTGGTCAAGTCAGGTGGGGACCAGAAATCCAGCTCAATTCAGGGAGAGGCTTACTGTGAAAGGAAAGGAGTTGGGGCTCTATTCCTACATACTGGAGTTCTAAGGACAGGCTCAAGACCCATTAGGACCCAGACTAGAAACTAGTTGCCATGGCTTTGGCAGTGTGTCCATCACATGAGTGGAAATGGAGATTGTAGATCCAAGCTCATCAGTTGCTAGGCTTCCCTCCCTCCTTCCAGTTTCACTAGGCATTTTTTGGATATTCCAGACCACAGTCTGGTGGGGAAAAAAGTCCATGATACTCTATAATATTTTGTTCTCAATGGTTTTAAAATTAAGTGGAACTGAGCCTGCAAGTAACAGAGCTCTAGTATATCCTGCTAGGTTGAGCAGAGGTAGTCATTTTCTGAAATACCTGATAGGAAGAGTAAGTTCTGAAGTGTTGAAGCGTTTGCTAGAGAATACATAACTGTGCGGGACTTCTGCATGGGCAAAAGGTCAGCCCAAGAGCACTGGGAAAGACGGCTCTGCAAAGACTGGAAGGCTGGAAAAAAGGAAGTTATACACCAAGAGACTTCTCTTTAATGTCATCCCTCCCAACATACACTTTCAATTGTTTGCAGACATCCTGACTCTTTTCCTAATGGGACCTGGGATCCCAAGATGTTGGGATCCTGGGATCTCGATATCCATTGTTCTTCTGAATCTCAATTATTCCAACCTCCCTTCTCAACTATCAAAGCCAGTTCAGAAGGGAGAGTTCAAGGTACATGCTAAACAGGGGCTAAAAGGAGTGTGTGCATGTGTGTGTCTGACAAAACATGCATCTCTAACTGAGTATGATCATGTTTTTAAATCATGAATGAATAGAATAGGAAACATAAAACAGCCATTATGTCTTTACAGGTCATTTCCAGGCCACGAGAAGCATCAAAACTAGCGGTTTCAGGTGCCAATCAAGGAGCTTCCCTGCAGAGATGACACATATCAATCAGATTGATGAGTTTTCACAATCATGATATTTTACAGGACCAAAAGCTCACTAAATTATAGATGTATTTCTTCACTCAATTCTATATAAATATTCCCCAAACCAGTGTTAGTGCCTTTCCATGGAGAGCAATCAATATGTGCTTACTTGATTGAATCAAAATGAATTATTTAATTGAATTGGCTCATACAAAGTAAATGCTCTATTAATTTATTTTTTGTATTGATTTAAGGACATCTTCATCTTCAGAACTGACTGTTAACAATTAAACCAGTCTCTGCACAGCCTTTAATGGGATTACTGCTCCACAAGTTTGACAGTTGTGCCTGTACTAATCAGGGACAAAGTCTTGATATTCAGGTGATTGAATAAGTGATCAATTATTCAGGTAATAAGTGATAAATCAGGTCAAAAGAGAGGTGATAGAATCTTTGTATCTTTTCATTCATTTGTCAACAAATATTTTTTAGCACCTACAATATGGCTTATAATTTCATTTCTCCATTGTTAACACAGTTCCTATCAAATTTTTGATATTTTATAAATTGTTGCCAAATGAAGTTATACAAACATTTGTAATTGACTTAAGTCAAAATCATTTTAGTGATTCCCTTATAAGGTTAGGAAAGCATTTAAACAAAGAAAGGGCACTTCAGAACATTATAGACTAATTCGTTAGCAGATTATGTTAATGCTATTGCCTACAGCTGTTCCAGTGGAGTAATTTTTGGTAATTGTGCTTGCATACAACAAAGTAAAAAATTACTGAAATGTAGAAATCCATAAAAGTTTCAGAAAGGCACTAGAAGCCTTTTATATTTTATGGACCATGTAATGCAAAATTTGATTAGTTCAGCACTAAATTATTCATGTTCTATATAACTTCACTGAAATACCAAAAAATCTCATCTTGGATAAATTTTAATGAGCATTTTCTAATTTAAAAAAATAAAAATATTATCAAAGGCACCAAGTGTATGCTGTGCTAATAAGATGCCGCCACATACAAGGATACCTCAGTTAATGAAACTCTGGACACAAAGGTTATTTTTAATGGTAAAGAAAATTGACTTTAAGTCAAATAAACAACAATTCTTTTAAATCATGAAAAAGCACTTTGGCATAGTTCATGTGTCTCAGGCTCAGAGATGTTCATAAGATGCATCTACGTATAGTTGTACCTGACATAATTACACACACACACACACACAGTGTTACAGGTATGCCAAGCAGAGAAAAACTGGACGTTTCCAGGGTTCTCATCTTTTCTTTCCCAAAGGAGGTACCCCTCCCCATCACCTTGCATGAATTCTCTAGCTCCTTAAATGCCTACTAGTTACGTATAACCATATTACTGAGTTCTAGACACTGGAATAAATACCAATGGAAATATTTGCCACTTCAAGACCTGGCCCCTAAAAACATCCACATATGTTCCTCACTGCCTTTTTCCCCTTTATGGCTAGTTGAAATAGAGATGACCCTCCCACCCCTGCAGAGACCGTGGAAGCTACATATTAAAGATGGCAAAGCCTCCATCAACCAGGTCCTTGGATAGCTACATGCAAGAAGGCCACCATGCCAACTTAGGCAAACACTCAGTGCTCTTAGCAAGAAAAAAATCTCTTTTGGTTTGACACTGTACACACTGGGATCTATCTGTTATAACAGTTAGCCTCAGCTACCAACATGTAGAGATCTAAATCTAGTCATGCCTCTAGATTTTTTCATAATGGCCATTCTGACCTGCGTGAGGCAATACCTCATTGTAGTTTTGATTTCCATTTCTCTAATAATTAGTGATGTTGAACATCTTTTCATGTGCCTCTTGGCCATCTGTATGTCTTCCTTGGTGAAATGTCTATTTAGGTCTTCTGCCCATTTTTTAATTGGATTGTTTGTTTTTTTGATATTGAGCTCCAAGAGCTGTTTGTATATTTTAGAGATTAATCCTTTGTCTGTTATTTCATTTGCAAATATTTTCTCCCATTCTGAGGGTTGTCTTTTTGTCTTGTTTACGGTTTCCTTTGCTGTGCAAAAGCTTTTAAGTTAAGTAAGTCCCATTTGTTTATTTTTGTTTTTATTTCCATTACTCTAGGAGGTGGGTCAAAAAAGATCTTGCTGTGGTTTATGTAAGAGTGTTTTTCCTCTGTTTTCCTCTAAGAGTTTTATAGTGTCCAGTCTTACATTTAGGTCTTTAATCCATTTGGAATTTAAAGATGTGGTGAAAAGGGAACCCTCCTGCACTGTTGGTGGGAATGCAAATTGATACAACCACTATGGACAACAGTATGGAGGTTCCTTAAAAAACTAAAAATAGAATTACCATATGACCCAGCAATCCCACTACTGGGCATATACCCTGAGAAAACCATAATTCAAAAAGAGACATGTACCATAATGTTCATTGCAGCTCTATTTACAATAGCCAGGACATGGAACCAACCTAAATGTCCATCGACACATGAATGGATAAAGAAGATGTGGCACATATATGCAATGGAATATTACTTACCCATAAAAAGAAATGAAATTGAGGTATTTGTAATGAGATGGATGGACCTAAGAGTCTGTCATACAGAGTGAAGTAAGTCAGAAAGAGAAGAACAAATACCGTACGCTAACACATATATATGGAATCTAAAGGGAGGGATGGTTCTGATGAACCTAGTGGCAGGACAGGAATAAAGATGCAGATGTAGAGAATGGACTTGAGGACACAGGGTGGGAGGGGGAAGCTGGGGCGAAGTGAGAGTAGCATCGACATATATATACTACCTAATATAAAACAGTTAGCTAGTGGGAAGCAGCAGCATAGCACAGGGAGATCAGCTCGGTGCTTTGCGATGACCTACAGGGGTGGGATAGGGAGGGTGGGAGGGGGGGCTCAAGAGGGAGGGGATATGGGGACATATGTATGCATATGGCTGATTCACTTTGGTGTACAACAGAAACTAACACAGTATTGTGAAGCAATTATATTCCAATAAAGATCTATTAAAAATAATAATAATAAATTAAAAATAAATAAATAAATAAATCTAATCATGCCCACTTGTGTTTAGTGTTCTCTGGGTCTGCTTCCTTAGAGGGAATATTCAAAGAGCTAAAACAGCTCTAGCTACTTGAGATGCTTTTCCCCTGAGCTCTGCAAGTGGATGAACTTATGCCAGATTTAACCTGGATTTTCCCATTGTCAAGTCTAAATACTCCATCCAGACCTCCTCCCCTACATCTTCCCTATTTTCCGTGTCTAACCACAGACCAATCCTCTTTACTCCCATTTCCAATTTAAGCCCATCTTTTTTTCTGCCCTAGGCCTTATAGGTACACTTTATACTTTTGATACTTTGGCCATAATTTTCATTATTACCAGCAATGTTTTATTTGCCTCATACAACCTGAACAACTGGTAATGTTATATAAAATACCTTTCACCACTTTTGAGCTTGTCTGAAGGAAAATAAGACACTCCTTCTAACTCAGAGTGTGTCCCTGAGTTACACAGTAAGGTAAGTAAAGAAATAAAGTGAAGTGTGCAGCTCTACTGAGAGGAGGGAGTAAGGAGTGGTAAGGGTTAGACAGGGAATCCAGTTGGTTCACTAGCATGACCACTTATCAGCATTCCCTGGTTAGTGATACTTTCATGGCTCTTCTGCTCCCATACATTCTTAAAGATGATAAGCTAACTCAGCTAAACTTTATCAAATAAAAATGTATAGAATATATATTATATGCTGATAATTATATTAAGGGTCAAAGAGAATACCAAGAAGTAGAGGCAGAGTCATTTCCCACTAAAGGCATATGGCCTAATTAGAGACACAAAATATACACATTTATGTTACAAGACAGTGAGTGTATGATTAAGTGCCAAAATATATCACGCAGATAATACAGGCCTGAGGTGGGTCAAAGATGGAGGAGATTGGTGTGAAGTGCATCTGTCAAGAGACATTTCAGTAAGTTATAGGAAAGGGACAAAACTTGAACCAGATCTGATTTCTCCTTTCCTGTACCCTAAGTGGTTTATTTTTGCCTCTACTCTATTCAACAGCATGCATAATTTGATCAGGTTCCAGGAACTAGAAAGCCTCCCCTCTGCTGACAGATACAGTTTACCTAAAAATGAGAATGCCACAGTTTCAGAGGGTATGAACTCTAGCTTGTTCTTGTCTTCATTATGAGTTCTCCTCTGGGCAAAAGCTATAAAAGAGCACAGCACTTAAATATCTGAAACATAATGAAATGACATGTTTTTAAAAGGTCAGGATGCCAGAATGCAACATAACTATTGTGTTAAACTCATATTTTTAAAAATCAGCAACCTTAAAGTCTTTGCAGAAAATTGCAATTAAATATTAGATAGAATGACATTAAAAACCCTTAAAAAACGTTATGAAAAATGGCATTCTAACAAAATCCAACCCCACCAGAGGTCTAAGGTAAAATTTCTTTCTCTAGGGTCTTCCATTCTCAAAGAATTCCCTTTTGGGTTATAAAGTCTGACTTAGCACAATATTTTAGATCAATAACAGCTCAAAGAGTCAAATATAAGGAACCAGGTGGAACTGTAGGTATTACAATCTTTAGCTTACAACTACCCATCTATTTGGACTCTACCAAAGTACTTGACTTTGAAAGTATTTCATTTGGCTGGCTGCTTTTAACTCTGAAGTCTTTCTAGTGGAGCCTGACTCCCCTGTAGGACTTTTTGAGAGGTAAAAAGTGACATTTAGAATGCCATCAACACACTCAGTTTGTGAAATATTAGTTGTCAAACCCAAAGCTTGGAGGTTGACCTCTTCAATGGTTTACCAAAAAAATAGATTATCAAAAAAAATCAAGGACAATGTATATTTTTTAAAGTTTCAGATTTTAAGTCAAACATTCATCATATTTTAGTTATTATTATTGGTGTTATGTTGTTAATATACTGAAGATTATTTAGTTATTCATTTAAAATTAAATTATACAAAACTATGCCCCATCTCTACTAATATCCTGAAATATCTCACCCCTTTGCTCCTTCTTGCTGGCACACACATCCCAATAAACTCCTACTTCTAATTCAAGAGTCAGCTAAAAGCATCACCTCCTTTGGGGAGGCTTTCCTAGTCCCTCAGTCAAAATGAGACAGTCTAATATTTGTAGTCACCTGATATTTTGCATATTCCTTCATTTTAAAAATCATATTTCATTATATTCATGCATTTTTCCACTAGGATTCCTTGAAGGGAAGGATTGTTTTTTGTTCATCTTTGCTTTCTGGTATCTGGTAAATGGTTAGCATTGAGCAGGAATTTAATAAACATTTTTAAAGAAATGTATAAATGAAGGGAACTAAATTCTTAAGTAAGGAGATCTGTTTTTTTAAAGCATGCACTACATTATACAAAAGGACAAGAAGGTAGTAAACCACTACGAAGTACGGAATTTATGCAAGTTGTTATAATAAAAATTAGTATTAAGTACATTATTTATAACAGAATCTACACTATAAACCCACAACCAACTTGGTTAATTTAAATCATATAATTAAATGAAAGGATAAATGAGTATTTAATAAACAAATAAGAAAAATGGTTGGTGAATGATGTGAGCAGAAGACTTGTACACTGGTACTATAAAAAAGAATATGTATTTACATTATCAAATAATTTTCTGGAAAAATGTAATGAAAATATTTCCCCTATGAATCTAAGTAACTGATCATTAAACTATAACACTCTGAGCTCTGATACATGTTCCTTTTTAGCACTGATCTAAATCTACACCTGATTTGATTCATGACAACTATGCAGCTAAGGTAAAGACCAAGACCTGAGAGTGTGAAAGTGCTTATCGAATTCTTTCTCATTCCTGAGAATGATGAAAGTGACAAAAGCACACTGCATTGCAGAATGTACTTCCTAGCATTTTCTAAATCTTACAATCTTATTTCTAAATTAGATAGGTAGGTGCATAAATTGTGTAGCCTTGCCATTAGTTTGTCACCTAGAAGAAATAAAATGCTGCTACTGTCACTATTTCTTCCTGGTGCTCTCTTGTTCGGTTCTCATAATACATTTTCTCAGGGGCAATGCATTCTTTCACAATAGACCATGGGCTAGAAGTATCAAAGTGTCTGAGAAATTATTGTTCCCATTGCTCAGTAATACCATATACTACATCTGAATTCAAATAATCCCAACATAGATCAAAATATTCATTTCTAATCCCACATTTTTCCTTAACAAAAATACATCAAAGATTGGAAAAGACATAAAACACTACCACAAGTTTATGGTGATTTGGCTATAAAGAGCTTCACAGAACTTCTCGTTCTGCCAACCTGTGGTAGCTCCATCCCACGTACTTTTATCCTCTTGCAAGGAGAAAACCACGGACCCTGCCTAGTTCTACTGACTTACAAAGAAAACACCATGGACATAACACAACAAACAAGAAGAGGAAGATGCTGAAAGCTGGAAAGAAGGCAGCAGACTCTAGGGACCTCAGGACCTAAGCAACAACATGGCAGTGAGTCGCCTGGGTTTCCTTAGTGCCTCTTCATATATCCCAGATAGGACACTGAGCCCCCAACTCAGAACAACTAACAGACACAGATTTTTTTAAAAGCTCCAAGAAAAACCTGTTTATACTACACTGTTTTCTACATCCAGTTGCTTATCCTAGAAAAGAGATATGTATATTCATATTTGAAGAACAGCTGACACTCAGAAAACATCACCAAGAACACAGAAGTCAGATTTTTATCTCCTACAGGAGAAACAATTATAAAGTATGTTTCTGTGTAGATCAGTGGTTCCCAAACTCTGGCTTTAATCACAATCTCCCAGAGGACTGGTTGAAATAAATTGCTGGAATTCAGCCCCAAAGTTTCTAACTCAGTAGATCTGGAGTGGGGTCCAAGAATTTACACTTCTCAAAAGTTAATACCAGCATAACACCAAAGGCAATACCAGTGATACCAATCTAAACCATGCAATGACCAACTTAACTGTAATGTTAATACTCTCGCATTTAAGCCAAAATCCCAGCTACAAATGTACTGCTAATGGAGAATAATATTCTGTGTGTATCATGCACTGAAGACATGATCTTCTAAGTGGATAATACTGTTTGCCTGGAAGGTAGAGAATATTTCCACTGTCTATCATTTTGAGAAGAGTTAGGTTTGGGAGCAGGAAATGGGCATATAGAAGGCAAGCTTTAGAATATAAAATACAGTGAGGCAGCGGGATATTTCCCCACTTGGGTACCACGGCTGTTGGAGTCTGAATACAAGAAGTATAGAGATGAAGCCCTAAAGTCATGGAAATTAGTCTTCTTTAGAAAGCTGAGGGAGTAGTACCACAATCTGGGGAAAAGAAACAACAGCAGGCATTATGCAGTTAGATAGTTGATTCCTATGTAGAAAAAGAGGACAGTGGTTCTGGATCTGTGAAGTAACAGTAATACATAGCTGATGCTGTCTCACCACTTCTGGGACGATGAGGAAACATGGAAGTAACTTATAAGAGAGCTGAAATATGTGGACACTAAAGATCCCACAATGTGGGGAGCTTTGGGGCACTCTTAGCCAAGCTTAGCACCAAGGGATTATCTACCCTCAAAGAACCACTGTAGTCTCCGCAGGAATCTGGATCATCTAGGCTTCATAACATCAGTGATTCCATACTAATTGCATGACAGAGCAAGACTAAATGCAAAAGTCACACCACGTGGTAATAGATTTTATGGCAGTAGACTGGAAAACCCCAGGGTTCTTTCTTGTTGGTGTAAAAATGTGAACTGCTTTGGGGCTGTGTGAGATTCTGAAGTTCTTGGGCCAATTAAGGGTAAGGGGAAACACCAAGAGGGAGATTCTAGATTTCCTGATAAAGAAGGAAGTTGGGTACTGAAGTGATTAATTGAAAAAATTAAGGAGACGTGACCAAATTGGTCTTCTGAATCAGTGGAGCATTTCATACCAATTACATGGTTGTTGTTCAGTTCCCTGTGGCTGGTTGGCTCATTGGTTAAATCATGACACTAGGAAAGAGTGGATAGGAGATTTAATTTTACACTTGAATAGACCTGTTTTGCTCATGACCACAGGCTCTGGATTCCTCCCTAACACTGGCCAGGCATTTTACAAAAGGATGGTGATAATCCAGATTAGGAACTTGAAGAGATCATTGCTGATGAGTACAAATTCATTACCATGGCTGGAATAAATACCTCAAAAATGCACCTGATGCTAGTGGGCAGTTGTATTAGCTTGGCATTCCAAAAAATACAGCACTATTCTGAAAAAGCAGAATTCCAAATTGACTGAGAAATGCCAATTTGACTCTCACAGAGATCCTGGAAACTCGTTCAACAAATTTATGTACCAGATACCACTATGCTAAGTGCTTTACTGTATTCTCCATTTATTCCTTATAACAACCATATGAGATGGGTTTCATCCACCAATTACAGATGTAAGAACATCTGTAATTTGATTACAATTTGAAACTTTTCGAAAAGAAGGTTCTGAGTTATTAGGATGGTGCTATCTAACAAGTTTTATCTTTTTAATATGGATCCCATTGAGTCCAATCAGTACAAAAGGCATGAAATAACCAGGGTCAGAATTTGGTCAAACTGACTTGTACCCATGTAATTATAAATTAACATTATGCCTGATGAATCCCTCTGGGAGTCTTTTGAGTACTTTAACCTTAGGTCCCAAACCTGTCTGTGGATGAAATTAACCTGGAAGAGTGTAAATCTATACTTTATTAATACTTCCCAAGTTTTTTTCTGATATACAGCCAAGTTTAGAAACCACTAGTTTGTTCTGTTTTTTGTCCCAAAGAGCTGGAATAAGCAAACATAGAGAGATGGGCCCAAGGGGTGTTACAGCTTTTGGTAATACAGCAGAAGTAGTAGGTTGAAAAGCCCTCCTGCTTCAAATCATATAGATTTTGGGTAGATTACCACAAAGAGTTTTGGTTTGGATTTTGGTTTTTGAAGTTTTTGTGGAAGAATAATAAATACAGTAAAGTATACAAATCGTCAGCATAAACTCAGTGAATTTTTACAAACTAAACAAAGTCATGTAAACAACAAGTGGATCAAGAAACAGAATACTACACACATCCCAGAAGCTACCCTTATACTCCCTTCCTATCACTGACCTAACCCACTTCATCTCAGGATAACCACTACCCGATTTAAAATAGCACAGATTAGTTTTGCCTGGTTTTGTATCTATATAAATAAACTATATAGTACAACTTTGCTATCTAGCTCCTTTTCCTTGTTGTAGATGGTTCAGTCTCATTGCTGATTAGAATTCTACAATTTACCCATTCCTTACAATTTAGTTATCCATTCTATGGTTGAAGGACATTTGGGTGGTTCCCATTATTTTGGCTTTTACAAAAAGTGCTGCTATGAAAATTCATGTATGTGAGTAAGTACATGAAATAACTACATTAAAATATATACTTTTTTCCTGTTGGGTATAAAACTAGGAGTGTAATTTCAGCATCATAGGAATGAGTATATCAGTTATAGTAAACACTATCAGTCTTACAAAGTGACTGTACTGATTTATGCACCCATCAACAGTATAGGAGAATTCCAGTTGCCCTATATAAAAATCAACACTTAGTGTTTTCCATCTGTTTAACTGAAGCAAATTCAGTTGTATAGTGGTATCTCACTCTGGTTTTCATTTTCATTTCCCTAATGGCTGATGAAGTTGATGATCTTTTCATATGTTTTCACATCTTCTCCCACTGCATAGGCTGACTTTTCACTCTTCTAATGGTTTCATTTTATGTATAAAATTTTTAATTTCAATATCATCAAATATATGAATCTTTTCTTTTTTGTTTTGTGTGTCTTGTTAAATATTTGTCTATCCCAAGGTGAATAACATTTTCTTATATATTTTATTCTGAAAACTTCATAGCTTTACCAGTCACAATTGGATCTTTGGGCTATTGCCATTTTGAATAAAATTTTTTGTGTGGCATGATATAAGAGTCAAGATTCATTTTTTTCCATATATATATATATTCAGTACCATTTATTGAAAATACTTTCATATCCCCCATTGAATTGCAGTAATTCCTTCACTGTAAATCAGTAAATTATTTAGGTGTGACTACTTCTAGACTACTTTTTCCATTTGTGTATTTGTCTATCTTTGCACCAATATCACACTGCCACATACTATGACTTTATAATATCTGCAGTCTCATAGACTATTCAGCAAATATTCGCTTTCCAAAAGAGGAGGTCTCTGTGACAAAACTTATATGAGAAAGGCTGAGAGGTAACAGAACCCTAACTTTTCAATAAGTGGAGAAAGGAGTTGCAAAAAATGCCCAGGGGAGTCACAATGAGTGGCTTTCAGAAAATACTCCTTTAAAAGTGAGTCATCACTTGGGCAGGCAACAGTCCCTTGATGATGGCTGCCTCTGAGCCAGCCTGTGAGACTTGGCAGCCCCAGGAGTCACACTAGAAGTCGTCCTGAGCCAGATTATATTCTGAGATTCAGAGGCAGCCTCTCTATACAGAAGCACCAAACTTTATGGAAATAGGCTATAGCTATAGCAATAAAAGAGCCTCTGAGCTGAGAGGCTTAGAAAACAACCCAGGCCTCTCCCTTCACCACCTCCCACAAAAACTTCCTGCTAGTACTCTAAGAAAATTCAATGCCATCACCTTGGAATAACAACAGAAATATATGTTTAATAAGATATTATCAGAAAAAGGGGGAAATAGCCTAACTATTTTACAGATGATGAAAATTCACCAAGAAAATATACCTGCAAAGCAGATAAAAAATATAAAAAAGGCTTCTGGTTTCAGCTCTGACACATAAAGAGTTTGGAAACACTACTTCTATCCCTACAAGAAAAACTTTAACAAACTGAAAATCAAGTACTTTTCTTTAAACTATCAGAGAATTGAGCTTGCAGGGCATATCACCAGGCTGAAATCTGGACAGTCAGGTTGCATCCAGAGAGGTATAGCTCCTGAGATATGCTTAGCTGGAGCAGAAGCTGCTGGGTGTCATAAGCTGGTATAAATATTAAATAAAAAGAATTCTGTCAAATTGCTGGAGACTAGGTGTGGAGAGTTTGAGAGTGAGAAATGTCTGGGGCCCACAGTCACTGGGGACGCCCCTCACACTAATAAATTAATATTTATTATATAAATATCATTAAAATAAAAAATCTTACAGTACAAAGTTCATTTGAGGTCTAAAGATTACTTTTAGAACTTTTAGCCTAAGAACATTTGGTAACAAATAGTTTTTTACTATAAAATAGTCCATATGAAGTTGAAAATTTATTTTAAAATGTTTCTACCTTACCTAAACAGAGTTATGAAAAGCAAAGTTCATTATAACCATTAATCCTGAAAACAGCTAATTTTAGTAAGAATAGGGAAACTTAATACTATTATAGCAATACTACCATCAACCTAATAAAGAAGATAGACATTAAAAAGACCTGAAAAATAAAGGCTTTATTTATATCTGATTGGTTTATATGACTAGTTTTTAAATAAGTTTAATTTTTAAAACAAAACCTTACTAAAAACTGTTAAAGAGTTGAATGACTTTTTGTTATTAAATGTTATAAAAAATCTTAAGAGAATTTTGTTTTAAAAAACTGAAATACTTTGATACAAATCTAACAAAAATTGTACACAGAATCTGTACGTGAAAAACTATACACTAACAATGAAAGAAATTAAATATCTGAGAAGGTGTGGAGAAAACGGAACCCTCTTGCACTGTCGGTGGGAATGTAAATTGATACAGCCACTATGGACAACAGTATGGAGGTTCTTAAAAAACTAAAAATAGAATTACCACATGATGCAGCAATCCCACTACTGGGCATATACCCTGAGAAAACCATAATTCAGAAAGAGTCATGTACCACAATGTTCATTGCAGCTCTATTTACAATAGCCAGGACATGGAAGCAACCTAAGTGTCCATCGACAGGTGAATGGAAAGAAGATGTGGCACATATATACAATGGAATATTACTCAGCCATAGAAAGAAACGAAACTGAGTTATTTGTAGTGAGGTGGATGGACCCAGAGTCTGTCATACAGAGTGAAGTAAGTCAGAAAGAGAAAAACAAATACCGTATGCTAACACATATATATGGAATCTAAAAAAAAAGGTTCTGATGAACCTAGAGGCAGGACAGGAATAAAGATACAGATGTAGAGAATGGACTTGAGTATACGGGGAGGGGGAAGGGTAAGAAGGGATGAAGTGAGAGAATAGCATGGACATATACACACTACCAAATGTAAAATAGATAGCTAGTGGGAAGCAGCCGCATAGCACAGGGAGATCAGCTCAGGGCTTTGTGACCACCTAGAGGGGTGGGATAGGGAGCGGGGGAGGGAGATGCAAGAAGAAGGGGATATGGGGATATATGTATGTGTATAGCGGATTCACTTTGTTATACAGTAGAAACTAATATAACATTTTAAAGCAATTATACTCAAAGATGGTAAAAAAAAAAAGAGAGAAATTAAATATCTAAATAAATAGAGAGACAGATAGTCTATTTTTATGGATTGGAAGACTTTGTATTGTTAAAATATCAATTATTCCCAATTTGATCTACAGATTCAATACAATCAAAATCAAAATCCCAGCAAGCTCTTTTTGTAGATACTAATAAATAGATTCTAAAATCTATATGGAAAGGCAAAAGTACTAGAAGAACCAAAACTAGTACAGTTTTAAAAAGAACAAAGTTGGTGGACTCATTATAACCCAATTTCAAGATTAAACATAAAGTTAATCAATCAACACAGCATATATCAGTGAAAGTATAAACAAGCATATCAATGTAACAGAATAGAAAGCCCATGAATAGACCCACACAAATATAGTCACTGATTTTTGACAAAGATGCAAAGGCAATTTAATTGAGAAAGGATGGTTTCTTTCAGCAAATGGTGCTTCTAACTGGATATTCACATACAAAGAAAAAAAAATGAGAATCAACACAGAACTCACACCTTACACAAAAATTAACTCCAAATGGATCATAGACTTGAATGGAAAATACAAACTCTGAAACATCTAGACAAAAACAGGAGAAAATCTGAATAACCTTGGGTTTGTTGATGAGTTTTCAGATATAACATACCACAGGCATGGTCCATGAAAGAAAAAAAATTAATCAGTTTGATTGTATTAAAATTAAAACTTTTGCTCTATGAAAGACACTATTAAGAAATTAAAAGATAAGTTTCAGACTGGAGAAAATACTTGAAAATCACACATATGATTAAGAATTTGTATCCAGATATGCAAAGAACTCTTAAAACTCAACAATAAGAAATGATCTCCCAAAATGGACTAAAGATCTGAACAGACACCTCACCAAAGAAGATATGCAAATGACAAATAAGCATATGAAAAGACACTCAACATCATTTGTCATTAGGGAAATGGAAATCAAAACAACAATGAAACATCACTACACACCTATAAGAATGGCTAAAATCCAAAACACTGACAACCCCAAAGGCTGGCAAGGAGATGGAGCAGTAGGAACTCTCCCTCATTGCTGGAGGGAATGCAAAATGGTACAGTCACTTTAGAAGACAGCTTAATGGTTCTTATAAAACTTATCATAAACTTAAATATGACCCAGTATTCATGCTCTTAAATATTTACCTAATTGATTTGATAACTTATTTCCACACAAAAACCAGCAAGCAAATTTTTTATAGCAGCTTTATTAATAATCACAAAAAGCCTTCAACAATCTAGATGTACTAAATAGGCGAATACATAAACTTGGTACATTGATGCATAAACAAACTTTGGTACATTGATACTATGGAATACTATTTAGAAATAAAAATAAATGAGCTATTAATCCACACTCAGCATGGAAGAATCTTAAATATGCATTGCTGCGTGAAAGAAGCCAGTCTGAAAAGGCTACATACTGTATGATTCCAATTATATGACATTCTGAAAAATGCAAAAGTATAGCTGTAGTAAAAAGATCAGTGTTTCCCAGAGGCTCAGGGGCAGAGGAAGGTAGCATGAGTAAAGCACAGGAGACTGATTTGTTTTTAGCATGGTCAATCTATTCTGTATGATATTATAATTGTGGATATGTAACACTATGCCTTTGTCACAAGTCATGGATTTTAAAGCAAAGAGTGAACTTTACTGTATGCAAATTTTTAATAATATTTAGAAGGTTCTGGGATCCCAGGATACAGCCAGTTATACAGGCTCCAAACAAAATGTTTTGAACTCTCAAGAGAACAGGGAATATTAGTCACATGAATCTTTCTTGAAGAACTACTAAGAGACAAATTTAGCCTACTTCACCCAAAAAATGAATGGAGAAAGATCAACAGAAGGACTAGTGAATAAAAACTTCAGTAAAATATAAAATAGAAGGAGTGATCGCAGAGATAATTATCTGGTTCCTGATTTTGAAAAGAATGTTCATATTTGCCTTCCTTACCTCTCTATCCTATGGATTACTGACAGTGCCTTTTATTAGGTGAAAAAATTATTTTCTATACCTAATTCACTATGTATTTTTCATCATGAATTGCTGTTGATTTTATGTGTTTTTTCTGTATCTATTATTATTTTTATATGTCCTTTCTTCTTTAATCTCTTTCTTATATTCCTGAGTTAAATCCTACTTAGTCACAGTATTTTAAGCTATTTTTACATTGCTGCTTTGAGTATGTACTCAATTTTTAAGAATATTTACTTTAAATTCACCTATAGCATTGGAAAACTTTTCCTATATTCTATTCTTAAGAATAATGTGTGCATGACAGAGATGTTGAAGCTTTCAGAAAATTGCTTGAGTCTGCTAATATTTTGATATGCAAATTTTAACCATTGTTCAATTTTTAATGGTTATAAATATATACAGATCATTTTTAACTCAGTTTTGATAAATTATATTTTTAGAATATTTCTTATTTTATTATGTTATTAATCTACTGCCATTAAGTGATTTTCATTGTTTTCTTATTATATATGAATCTATGAGTCCTATCGCCTGTTTCATTCCTAACATTATTTTATAGCTTTGAACTTTTTAAGTTGATAAATACTGGTTTCTGTGTAGAAAATTATAGCATAGAAATATAATGTATAAATTTCAAACCTGTAGAAGGAGAATAAATAGAATGAAAAATAATCAATCCAAAAGAAAGCTAGAAAGGAGGAAAACAGGATCCAAGATAAAATGAGACAAGTAGAAATAAAAAAATAGGATATAAAAATAAAACCAAGCATGTAGTTATAAAAATAAATATGAATAGATCAAGCTCACAAAGCTAAGAACAAGAATAAATCCAAAGTGTATGGAAGGACATAAAGATAAAAACAAAATTAATATTAATGAAATATAAAATAATATAAAACAATATAAAACAGAGACTTTTTAAAAGTTAGATATTAGTATTCTAAAATGACTGATAAAAGAGACAAAACTCTGGTAAGAGTTACCAAGAAAAAGAAAAATAGAAGGCACAAATTAACAATATTTGGAATAAAAGAGGGTAAATTATAAAGTAAAAATTTTAATGTAAGAAGTCTATTGATATAATAGACCAGTAAACATGAAAACAGAGATGACATGTCAAATTCCAAATATATATATAACTTTTTAAAACTGGCTCAAGAAGACCCCTACTATTTACATAAACATTACATAATTTGAATAAGAAGTTAAAAACATGTCTCCACAAAGAAAACTCCAGACCCAGACAGTCCAATAGGTGAGTTCCATGAAACTATCAAGGAACAGGTAATTCCAATTTACAAAACTTGTCCAGAGTTTTATAAAAAAAGAAAGAGGACCAACTCCTGAAATTGTTTATGAAGTTAGTATAACTAGATACCAAAACCAAGCAAGTACAATATGAGAAAAGAAAACAATAGACTAACCTCACTCAGGAACACACATTCAAAATCATAAACAAAATATAGACAAGCCAAATCCTGAATTACGTAAAAAATATAATAAACCATAGGCAAGTTTTTTTTTTACACAGGAATGCAAAGTTGGTTAACTTTTTTAAAATCCTATTAATTTAATTTATTACATTAATGGATTAAAGGAGAAAACAATAGAATCTTATCAATAATGAAGGAAAATTACTTAAAATTCATTACCCCTTTATGATAAACAATTCAGCACATCAGCCAAAAAAAGAATAAAACCCGAACAAACAAACATAACAAGCTAGTAAAATAAGAGAACTATCTTACCTGATAAAATGATAAATGTGGTATTTATAAAATGTACAGCAAACATAGAAATATTGCTAGATTTGTGATTAGGGGTTTTATCTTACTGGTTAAACCAAGAACTTTGAACTCTGGGGGGAATATGAATGTTAAAGGATTTCAAGCAGATTCTCTGTCCATTTTGAAAAGGTATTTCTATGGAATATGTAAGAGAAAAATTAAAATATAGGTCATGGTCTACAATCTAGTGTGTAACTCAAATAGAGAGGAATTGGAAGGTTTGGAAAGGAAGGGAGCGATATAAGAGATACTGAAGTAAAACAAAGTAAAAGATATGTTAATCCCAAACTCCTAATTTATCATATACACATTACTATATATAACATAGATAATCAACAAGGACCTACTTTATAGCAGAGGGAACTCTACTCAGTATTCCATAATAATGTATATGGGAAAAAAATCTGAAAAAGGATGGATATATGTATATGTATAAGTGAACCACTTTGTTATACACTTGAAACGAACACAACATTGTAAATCAACTATACCCCAATATAAAATAAAAATTACATTAAGAAAAAAAGTAAAAGACTTGTAAAGAATTGCCTGTGAAGGGAGGAGAAGCAGAAATAGTGAAGATGTTTAGCTTTATCGAGTAGACACTGGAGGAAACAGGTAAGTCTCACTACCTGGAGGTGGGACATAGAACTACCCTTTAGGCAGCTGTGTGTACAAGTGTAAACCTCAGCAGAACTGTGAGTGGTAACAGTAAGTGTAGTGCTTGAAGTCATTCATTTAGAGGAGGTCATCCAAAGAGTAAGTACAGAGGTATGTTTAAAAGAAAAACAAAAATAAAAAGAGGAGCACAAAAAGGAATTAAAAATGAAAAGCCAAGGAAATCAGAGGAGAACTAAAGGAGACTTTTGTCATTAAAGGTTTTAAGAAGAAGAAACTGTCCAACCATGTAAAATACTACAAAGCTTTAATTCCCTTTTGTTCCCTCCTTTTTCACCAATCATAAATCTTCAAATCACACAAGATCTTTTGCAAAGATCATTAATGTATATCTGTGAGCCAGCACTATCAGATCTGGATCAAGAAAAAATAGATATTTATTCCCACCTCTTACCTTGCCTTAATAGAAAGCTAGTTAGCTTCACCTGCCCCAGCAGAGCAAAATAGCTGTCATTAAGGAGACATTGGTTAGGACAAAGTCTCTACTAACTGAATTATACCTAAGACTATAACAGCACATTGGAAAATGTTTCCCACAGAAAATGAGACAAATAACATGACTGCAATTCTCAATGGACTTCCAATTACTGAGCTTGATAAAGGGAGAATAGAACCCAACCAAGGCAAAATGTTAGGATAAAGGTGCCATAAGTGGACAGTGGCAAAAGTGTCCATGGGAGATTAATGCTAATTCATTTAAATCCACTTAAGAGCTAATTTCCAAAAAATTAATCAAGTACAGTGTTTTCTCTTTCTTTTTCTCAGAAAAAAAAGAAACTGCAACATTGATAAAAGAAGGAAAATATATTCTATGCTGCTACTCTTTCAACAGCCCTCACTTAATTCCATTCCAAACCCAGTTCTACTCCCCAGAAATGACTTTTTTAACAGCTTTATTGAGGTATAATTGACATAAAATAAACTGCACATATTTGAAGTGCACATTATGCTGTTTCGATATATTTATATACCCATGAAACCATCACTGCAATCAAGATAATTAACATATCCATCACTCCCAAAATTTCCTCATGTCCCTTTATAAACCTTTCCTCCTTCCTCCTGTCCCCAACATACCCCCCCATATTTCCAGCCAGCCACTGATCTAATTTCTGTCACTATAGGTTAGTTTATATTTTCTAGAACTTCATATAAATAGAACCCTACATTGTATTACTTTCTTAGGACTGCCATAACAAATTACCACAGGCCAAGTGACTTAAAACAACAGAAATGTATTCTCTAATGGTTCTAGGACTAGAAGTCTGAAATGAATGTGTTGATAAGACCACATTCTCTCTGAAGGCCCTAAAAAAGATGCCCTCCTTGACTCTTCTAGCTTCTGATAGTTGCTGGCAATCCTTGGCATTTCCTGTCTTGTGGCAGCACAACTCCAGTATCTGCCTCCACCTTCATATGGTCTTCTTCCCTGTGTCTCCTCTATGTCTCTGTGTGCCCCCAAAGCTCTCTCTCCTTATAAGGAAATCAGTCATTGGATAATCCAGCAAAGACTATTTTCAAATAAGGTCACATTCACAAGTACCATGCATTAGGATTTCAACATACCTTTTGGGGACCAGAATTCAACCCATAATAGTCTGCCCCTGGTCTCCCAAAATTCATATCCTTCCCAAGTACAAAATACATTCACCCCTTTCCAACCTCCTCAAAAGACTTATAACCATTCTAGCATCAACTCTAAATCCAAAAATCTCATCTAAATGTCATTAACACAAAAAGTCCCAAAACTCATCTTCTAAATTATCTAAATCAAGTATAATGAGACTTGGGTTATGCTCCATCTTGGGGTAAAATTCTTCGCCATCTGTGGGCCTGTGAAACTAACAAACTAGTTATTTGCTCCCAAAATACAATGGTGGGACAGGTATAGAATAGATATTCCCGTTCCAGTTGGGAAGGAATAAAGGTGTTGCAGTTCCCAAGAACATCTCAAACCCAGCAAGGTAAATTTCATTAGGTTTCAAGACACGAGAATACTCCTGGGGTCCTGAAAATGAGTCTATCTTTTCAGTCATCTGTGTTTTTTATATATTTAAGGTAAAAATAACTTTCTCTGAACCTGATTAATTCAGTGTTTATTGTAGTGCCTCCTGAACCATCATCATAGGTAGATCAGGTAACAGAATTAAAGAGCTTCCAGGTCTTATGGTTTATACCTCTAGGGAGACACAAAGTCCTATTGGTGGGCAGGAGAGGTAGACCAACTTCATCTGTATAATTCAGGTATTAAGATTTGTACCTCTCTTGGGGCTTCCCTGGTGGCGCAGTGGTTGAGAATCTGCCTGCTAATGCAGGGCACACGGGTTCGAGCCCTGGTCTGGGAAGATCCCACATGCCACGGAGCAACTGGGCCCGTGAGCCACAACTGCTGAGCCTGCGCGTCTGGAGCCTGTGCTCCGCAACAAGAGAGGCCGCGATAGTGAGAGGCCCGCGCACCGCGATGAAGAGTGGCCCCCGCTTGCCGCAACTAGAGAAAGCCCTCGCACAGAAATGAAGACCCAACACAGCCAAAAATAAATAAATTAATAAATTAATTTAAAAAAAAAAGATTTGTACCTTTCCACTTATTTAGATACAACTTTTTAGTCACGAAGAAGTTTCCTGCTTATCCCTAGATAGAGTTTTGTAGTAAGGATACTATGCCCTATTACAATGGACAAATTGTATGTCTTGATTTTAACTAACAAGAAACCGAGGTGACCTTCCAAAGGCATTCTTTAACTTACTCTGCTGTATTAATCATGGAAATGTAGGCTGAGGCCATGTTTACCATGACTAGTTGTTTCTCTAGATCTTTTAAAAATTTTCCTGGGCTTTCAAGCAGTTTATTCATGTCAAACTGCATCAATGTACTTATTCACATACCCTGTATAGGACTTTTCTTAACCTCTCCAGTTCCTACTCCTAGGGCACCATTAACTGCAGTCTCTTTTTACTCTGTATGGTCCTTGTAGGGATCAGAGAGAAGCCAAGTTAGCATTATGTAGCCCCACACTGATGCTCTAGGGTTCAAAAAATTTGAAGCTAGACTCTGGGAGTAATAGTCAATGCTTATTATCCCCCTGTTGGTACGATGAAATATAATTACTGCACTTTAACAGTGTTTAGTAATTACAGAATCCCACTTTCATAAAAGAGAGGACACAATTAGTAAATAAGTTATATTTTTTGACCACCTTGAGGAACCAATGCAGGGCTTGGCTAGAGTTGTTAGGGTGAATGTGTTGGAGTCTTTGAATCCCCTTAATATTCACAGATGCAGCTGTCACTATTTGGGGATGACATCCTGCTCCACCAAGCTGGTCTACAGGTCTAGCACTTTATTTTCAAAGCCAACATCCAAAATACATGTATCAACATAAATGGGAAAAGAATTTGAAAAAGAATAGATACATATATGTATAACTGAATCACTTTGCTATACACCTGAAACTAACACAATATTGTTAATCAAATATACTCCAATATAAAATAAAATTTGTTAAAAAAAGAAATAAAAAAGAAAAAGACAATGACAGGAAAATAATTACTGCCAAATCCAGCAATTAGGAATGCTTTTGGTAAAATGGTAGGAATTGATGCCAAGATGCAATGAGTTGAAAAATTACAAATAAATTAAACTAATTAGTATAGAACATGCCTCAAAATTTTTTAGAAATAAAGACAAGAAACGGGGTAGGAGCTAAAATTAGATGCTCTGATAAAGAAGCCAAGAATGAAAAATGAAGATACTCCAAATGGGAGGCTGAGTGAGGCTGGAGATAATGGAAGACAACACACCAGATGAAGGTCACTCAACTGGGGCTCAAAGAACATCCAAATAAGTTAGCTGCTATTATCAGGGAAGTGATTTGTTTAGTTTTGTAGAGGAAGATCTATAAGTAGTCAGTCAAGGTTCCAGGTGAAATTTGAATTCCCACTTTGAGATCCTATGTTAGGGTTACTGCTCACACTGCCTTTTCTTTCAAGTCGTCACAGACTGTATATAAAGCTTTTTTAACTGATATATTCCATAACATGTTTTGTAATGAGCTATTAGAGAATGTACTATACTTGCAGCTAATAATCATTTTATAACACTGAATTAAACATTTTAAAAGCGTATTAATTTCTATGTTATCAATAAGACCTTAACATCCTTATGCATAACGAACATATCAAAAAGGTGGAATTCTTCTAAAAACTACCAGAAAGTGTTAGAAGATGAGGTCTCATTTAAATGCTAATAAAATTTATTTTTTCACATAACAGACATTTTCAGAGTTAACCTTATTTGGCCATAGTTTAGCAAAATAATAAAATTGACTTTCAAAAGAGTTTAACTTTTTCATTTCTAGAAGATTATAATTATTCCTGTGTCCTCTGAGACTTATAATTTGATAGCCTGCCACTCTTAATAAATAGACCAGTTTTGCAATTCTAATATAATCCTATCACATCTTATTATTAGATGATCATTAACACTTAAACCCAATGATCTATTCTTGCCCTCTGTTAATATATACTGTCATCCCTTATAAAAGAGATTAAATGAAACAGAGAGTGTGTTCTCCCTGGGGAGAGGGATGCAATTTGTAATAAACTGGCAAGTAAACCTCATGAATAGCTTCTACACAGTGTCCCCATTTTGATCTAAATCTTTAACCAGTTCAAAAAATAAATAACTGAAAAATAAAAATACTGATAGGACATAATGAGCCCAAGCACGAACCATGTCGAGAGAGAATCTACTGGGACAATGTCCTTGTTCAGACAACTAAAGGACCACATCTAGGTTTCTACCTCTAACTCACTTCTACTTTAGATTTGAGGAGCCTGTGGAATAGTCCAAGTGTCCAAATATTGAACAGGATGCTAAATATCTCACAAGAAAGGGTAGCTGGGAACAACTTGATGATTTCTGTTTTAGCACTTTCTGTGTTAGCCTTTGATGTCGTGGTGATGAGGCTTTCATGTCTGCTTATGTTCTGGACTCTCAGACCTAGCATTCACTCCTTCATGTTACCTCAAAGCCAAGAGTATTTATACAAAAAGAAATTGGGAAAAAACAAAGTGGAAGACCAAGTGTATTTGCTTCAGTAGGAGTGGGTTAATAAGGGGAAAAAAGAGTCAAGCAGGAGAGCACCACTGGAGAAATCCCCTCAAACTCTTTTTCTTTTCATGAGTCTCCCTCCAAGATGTGATAACTATTTTTAAAGGTGAGGTTTCCAACAACAGAGAACAATGGTGTCATAAATTACTATTTATTTATTTCAACATTTTGTTAAATAGTAATTTTCCCTAGTGGTTAAAACCAGATAGAATGTTATGGTATTAATGGTTCTTGGCTGTGAGGCTTATATTTCATTTGCAACCAAATCAGCAGGCTCCTCATCCTCTAAAGCAATCTGGATTAAAAAAAAAAAAAAAGATACAACCATCAGAATACTCAAGAGGAAACAAATTCACACAAAACTGCACAATAAGGAAGAAAAACCTTTTCAAATTAATTTTTCAAAGGCTCCTAGATGTTATAGCATTAGGAAACCTCCTCCTGGTGTAATTAATGAAGTCTCTGCACTTAAAATGGACCCAAAGCAAATTTAGAATCTTTATTATAATTAAAAAGGGCTCCACTGTGAAGAAGTGACCATCTTGACACCAAAAGGCATAGGACAGAACAAGGCAGAATATTTACAAGAGAACTAATGTAATAAACCTGAAAATCTGAAGGAGATCAATACAGATACAATTCTCTCAGCCAGAGCTGACCAAGGTTTTCACTATTTCCTTAGAAAGGAGAAAGTAAAATGCTAATCTCAAAACCCCAGTCTATAACATTTTAGTTGTTACATCTTCAAAATAGCTAAATTCTATAAAGTTCTAAGTCTGTAACTCGTGTTCAGTCATTTACAACATATCTCTTTGTTGTTCTGATGAAGCCCCTCTGGGAGTAGGATTTATAGTTATGTGGCCCATGTGGACCCTGATGGACAAGGGCTGGTGCCCAGAATGGGCAGATCACCCAAGTAAGCCCACCTTGCAGAATAGTACCTTAACATTTATTCCTGAGTAAGAGAATTATAACACCTGATTTTATTCATTCTTCTACAAGCATTCATTGAGCACCTACAATGTGTACTGCCTTCTGAGAAACACAAAAATAACAATTCTTGGATGGGTAAGGAGAGGGTTGCTAAGGCATATGAATAAATGTCAGATTAATGACATATCAAAATCTCCTGATTCCTCCTTAAAATTACTCTCCCCCCGCCAACTATTCTGCAATGGCACTTGGCCACACATCTCTTACAAACATTTCTACTCTATTATAGTAAGTTACTAGGGAGAAGGTATTGACATTCAAGTTTATGTGCCCAGGGTATTACAAATATAGTGGGTGCTTTGGAGTATGTCTTTGGAATGAATTAATGAATTCAAAGAACAGAGACTTTACTTTTAGTTCATGTGATCTCTGGAAAGATGTCAAGAAGAAGGCAACTCAACAGACCTGAAACAAAGAAATTATGATAGAAATAGTGATGGGACGTAATTTAGGAGAAAATGCCTCTGGTCTGGATAATGTAACTGGAAGATTTGCACCCTGTCTCCTGCTTCAGAGTCCTCCTTCCCTATGATCTACTCCTAGATCAGCCGTCAAAATGTAACACCTACAAAAAATGAACAATTACTTAAGACAATTAGAGCTGATTTTTATTTTAATTCAATCTTCCAGACATATTCAGGTAATGGAGGGAAAAGAAACTTTTGATTTGAATTTTCCACACAAATTATAGCTGTAGACATAGCTCTATTTATCAATGAAGTCTTGTTCTCTTAAGACAGTTTGGCTATTTATTGCATGTTATGGGCTAAATTGGGTCCCATCAAAAATTAATATGTTGAAGTCCTAATACCCCCATACCTCAGAATTTAATTGTATGTATGTATGTATTTATATATTTATTTATTTAATTAATTTATTGGCCATAAATGCATGAGTTTATTTCTGGAAACTCAATTGCATTCCACTGATCTATGTGTCTATCATTACACCAGTACCATACTGTTTTATTATTTTAACAGATCTTTATTGGAGTATAATTGCTTCACAATACTGGTTAGTTTCTGTTGTACAACAAAGTGAATCAGACATATGCATATATATTGTCCCCATATCCCCTCCCTCTTAAGCCTCCCTGCACCCTCCCTATCCCACCCCTCTAGGTCATCACAAAGCACCAAGTTGATCTCCCTGTGCTATGCAGCTGCTTCCCACTAGCTAACTATTTTACATTCAGTAGTGTATATATGTCGATGCTACTTTCACTTCCCCCCAGCTTCCCCCTCCCACCCTGTGTCCTCAAGTCCATTCTCTATGTCTACATCTTTATTTCTGCTCTGCAACTAGGTTCATCAGTACCAATTTTATTTTTTTTAGGTTCCATACATATGTGTTAGCATACGGTATCTGTTTTTCTCCTTCTGACTTACTTCACTCTGTATGACAGACTCTAGATCCATCCACCTCACCACAAATAACTCAATTTCGTTTCTTTTTATGGCTGAGTAATATTCCATTGTATATATGTGCCACATCTTCTTTATCCATTCAGCTGTCGATGGACATTTAGGTTGGTTCCATGTCTTGGCTATTGGAAATAGTGCTGCAATGAACATTGTGGTACGTCTCTTTTTGAATTATGGTTTTCTCAGGGTATATGCCCAGTAGTGGGATTGCTGGGTGATATGGTAGTCCTATTTTTAGTTTTATAAAGAAGCTCCATTCTGTTTTCCATGGTGGTTGTATCAATTTACATTCCCACCAACAGTGTAGGAGGGTTTCCTTTTTAACCACACCCTTTCCAGCATTTATTTTTTCTAGAGTTTTTGATAATGGCCATTCTGACTGGTGTGAGGTGAAACCTCATTGTAGTTTTGATTTCCATTTCTCTAATAATTAGTGATGTTGAGCATTTTTTCATGTGCTTCCTGGCCATCTGTACGTCTTCTTTGGTGAAATGTCTATTTAGGTCTTCCATCCATTTTTTAACTGTATTGTTTGGTTTTTTTTGATATTGAGCTCCATGAGCTGTTTGTATATTTTGGATATTAATCCTTTGTCTGTTGTTTCATTTGCAAATATTTTCTCCCATTCTGAGGGTTGTCTTTTTGTCGTTTATGGTTTCCTTTGCTGTGCAAAAGCTTTTAAGTTTAATTAGGTCCCATTTGTTTATTTTTGTTTTTATTTCCGTTACTCTAGGAGGTAGGTCAAAAAAGATCTTGCTGTGGTTGATGTCAAAGACTGTTTTTCCTATGTTTTCCTCTAAGAGTTTTATAGTGTCTGGTCTTACATTTAAGTCTTCAATCCATCTGGAGTTTATTTTTGTGTATGGTGTTAGGGAGTGTTCTAATTTCATTCTTTTACATGTAGCTGTCCAGTTTTCCCAGCTCCACTTATTGAAGAGGCTGTCTTTTCTCCTTTGTATGTTCTTGCCTCCTTTGTCATAAATTAGGTGTCCATATGTGCGTGGGTTTATCTTTGGGCATTCTATCCTGTACTACTGATCTATATTTCTGTTTTCGTGCCAGTACCATACTGTCTTGATTACTGTAGCTCTGTGGTATAATTTGAAGTCGGGGAGCCTGATTCCTCCAACTCCATTTTTCTTTCTCACGATTGCTTTGGCTATTCAGGGTCTTTTGTGTTTCCATACGAATTGTAAAATTTTTTGTTCTAATTCTGTGAAGAATGCCATTGGTAGTTTGATAGGGATTGCACTGAATCTGTAGATTGCTTTGGGTGGTATAGTCATTTTCACAATATTGATTCTTCCAATCCAAGAACATGGTATATTTCTCCATCTGTTTATGTCATCTTTGATTTCTTTCATTAGTGTTTTATAGTTTTCTGAGTACAAGTCTTTCGCCTCCTTAGGCAGAGGGAGAAAGACTTAGGCAGGTTTATTCCTAGGTATTTTATTCTTTTTGTTGCAATGGTAAATGAGAGTGTTTCCTTAATTTCTCTTTCTGATTTTTCATTGTTGGTGTATAGGAATACCAGAGATTTCTCTGCATTTATTTTGTATCCTGCAACCTTATCAAATTCATTGATTAGTTCTAGTAGTTTTCTGGGGGCATCTTTAGGATTTTCTATGTATAGTATCATGTCATCTGCAAAGGGTGACAGTTTTACTTCTTCTTTTCCAATTTGTATTATTTTATTTCTTTTTCTTCTCTGATTGCCATGGATAGGACTTCCAAAACTATGTTAAGTAAGAGTGGTGAGAGTGGACATCCTTGTCTTGTTCCTGATCTTAGAGGAAATGCTTTCAGTTTTTCACCATTGAGTATAATGCTTCCTGTGGGTTTGTCATATATGGCCTTTATTATGTTGAGGTAGGTTCCCTCTATGCCCATTTTCTGGAGAGTTTTTATCATAAATGGTTTTTGAATTTTGTTAAAACTTTTTCTGCATCTATTGAGATGATCATATGGTTTTTATTCCTTAATTTATTAATGTGGTGTATCACATTGATTGATTTGCATACATTGAGGAATCCATGCATCCCTGTGATAAATCTCACTTGATCATGGTGGATGATCCTTTTAAAGTGCTGTTGGATTCTGTTTGCTAGTATTTTGTTCAGGATTTCTGCATCTATTTTCATCAGTCATATTGGTCTGTAATTTTCTTTTTCTGTGATATCTTTTTCTGGTTTTGGCATCAGGGTGATGGTGGCTTCATAGAATGAATTTAGGAGTGTTTCTCCCTCTGCAGTTTTTTGGAAAAGTTTGATAAGGATCAGTGTTAGCTCTTCTCTAAATGTTTCATAGAATTCGCCTGTGAAGCCATCTGGTCCTGGACTTTTGTTTGTTGGAAGATTTTAAATTACGGTTTCAATTTCATTGCTTGTGATAGGTCTATTCATATTTTCTAATTCTTCCTGGTTCAGTCTTGGAAAATTGTACCTTTCCAAGAATTTGTCCATTTCTTCATGGTTGTCCATTTTATTGGCATATAGTTGTTTGTAGTAGTCTCTTACAATCCTTTGTATTTCTGCAGTGTCAGTTGTGATTTTTCCTTTTTCATTTCTAATTTTATTGATTTGAGTCCTCTCCCTTTTTTTCTTGATGAGTCTGGCTAAGGGTTTATCAATTTTGTTTATCTTCTCAAAAAAACAGCTTTTAGTTTTATTGATCTTTGCTATTGTTTTCTTCATTACTATTTTATTTCTGCTCTGATCTTTATGATTTCTTTCTTTCTACTGACTTTGGGTTTTCTTTGATCTTCTTTCTCTAGTTGTTTTAGGTGTAGGTGTAGACTGTTTATTTGAGATTTTTCTTTTTTCTTGAGGTGAGATTGAATTGCTATAAATGTCCCTCTTAGAACTGCTTTTGCTGCATTCCATAGAGTTTGGGTTGTCGTGTTTTTGTTGTCATTTGTTTCTATGTATTTTTTGATTTCCTCTTTGATTTCTTCAGTGATCTCTTCGTTATTTAGCAGCATATTGTTTAGCCTCCATGTGTTTGTGTTTTTTACATTTTTTTCCCCTGTAATTTATTTCTAATCTCATAGCGTTGTGGTTGGAAAAGCTACTTGATATGATTTCAATTTTCTTAAATTTACCGAGGCTTGATTTGTGACCCAAGATGTGATCTATCCTGGAGAATGTTCCATGTGCACTTGAGAAGAAAGTGTATTCTGCCACTTTCGGGTGGAATGTTCTATAAATATCAATTAAATCTGGTCTATTGTGTCATTTAAAGCTTGTGTTTCCTTATTTATTTTCTGTTTGGATGATCTGTCCATTGGTGTAAGTGGGGTGTTAAAGTCCCCTACTATGATTGTGTTACTATCTATTTCTCCTTTCATGGTTGTTAGCATTTGCCTTATGTACTGAGGTGTTCCTATGTTGGGTGCATTACAATTTATAATTGTTATATCTTCTTCTTGGGTTGATTCTTTGATCATTATGCAGTGTTTCTCCTTATCTCTTGTAACAGTCTTTATTTTAAAGTCTGTTTTATCTGATATTAGTATTGCTACTGCAGCTTTCTTTTGATTTCCATTTGCATGGAATATCTTTTTCCATCCCCTCATTTTCAGTCTGTATGTGTCCCTAGCTCTGAAGTGGGTCTCTTGTAGACAGCATATATATGGGTCTTGTTTTTGTATCCATTCAGCCAGTCTTTTCTTTTGGTTGGGGCATTTAATCCATTTACAATCAAGGTTATTATCGATATGTATGTTCCTATTACCATTTTCTTAATTTTGTTTTGGATTTGTTTTTGTGGTTCTTTTTTTCTCTTGTGTTTCCCACCTAGAGAAGTTTTTTAGCATTTGTTGTAAAGCTGGTTTGGTGGCGCTGAATTCCCTTAGCTTTTGCTTGTCTGAAAAGCTTTTGGTTTCTTCATCGTATCTGAATGAGATCCTTGCTGGGTAGTGTAATCTTGGCTGTGGGTTTTTCTCTTTCATCACTGTAAGTATATCCTGCCACTCCCTTCTGGCCTGCAGAGTTTCTGCTGAAAAATCAGCTGATAACCTTATGGGGATTCCCTGGTATGTTATTTGTTGCTTTTCCCTTGATGCTTTTAATATTTTTCTTTGCATTTAACTTTATATAGTTTGATTAATATGTCTCAGTGTGTTTCTCCTTGGGTTTATCCTGTATGGGACTCTCTGCACTTCCTGGATTTGGGTGACTATTTCCTTTCCCATGTTAGGGAAGTTTTCAACTATAATCTCTTCAAATATTTTCTCAGACCCTTTCTTTATCTCTTCTTCTCCTGGGACCCCTATAATTCGAATATTGGTGCATTTAGTGTTGTCCCAGAGGTCTCTGAGATTGTCTTCAATTCTTTTCATTGTTTTTTCTTTATTCTGCTGCTTGGCAGTTATTTCCACCATTTTGTCTTCCAGCTCACTTATTTGTTCTTCTGCCTCAGTTATTCTGTTATTGATTCCTTCTAGTGTATTTTTCATTTCAGTTATTGTGTTGTTCATCTGTGTTTGTTTTTTCTTTAGTTCTTCTAGATCTTTGTTAAACATTTCTTGTATTTTCTCAATCGTACCTCCATTCTATTTCTGAGATTCTGGATCATCTTTACTATCATTACTCTGAATTCTTTTTCAGGTTGATTGCCTGTTTCCTCTTCATTTATTTGCTCTTGTAGGTTTTTACCTTGCTCCTTCATCTGTGACATATTTTTTTGCCGTATCATTTTTTTATTACTTTTATGAGGGGGATTGTGTTCCTGTCTTACTGGCTGTTTGGCCTGAGGCTTCCAACACTGGAGTTTGTAGGCTGTTGTGTAGAGCTGGGTCTTGGTGCTGAGATAAGGACCTCCATGACACCTCACTCAATGAATATTTCCAGAGGTCTGAGTTTCTCTGTTAGTTCAGTGGTTCAGACTCAGTGCTCCCACCACAGGACCTTCCTTCGCCTGACCCCCAGCTTGTGAACCAAGATCCCCCAAGCTGTGTGGGTGGCAAAAAAAAAAAAAAAAGAACAATAACAAAGTAAAAAATAAAATTAAGCTAGGAAACTAACAGATATGTTAGAAAGAATATAAAAATAAAAATATAGATGAATCAATAACAAGGAGGTACATCAGCACCGCAATAGTAAAAAAAAAAAAAAAAAAATGTGGAACGCTTCACGAATTTGTGTGTCATCCCTGCACAGGGACCATGCTAATCTTCTCTGTATCATTCCAATTTTAGTATATGTGCTGATGAAGTGAGCACTAATTGTATTTATTAAGAGTCCTTAAAGAGGTAACTGAATTGATATGAGTTCATTGGGGTGAGCCCTAATCCAACATGACTGATGTCCTTATAAGAAAAGGAAGTGTGGACATGGACACATACAGAGGGAAGATGATATGAAGACAACAGGGAGAAAACGGCCATCTAATAAGTCAGAGAGAGGCCTGGAACACATCCTTCCCTCAGAAGAAGTCAACCCTGCCAATGCCTTAATTGAGGACTTCCAGGCTCTAGAACTGTGAGAAAATAAATTTCAGTTGTTTAAGTCACCAGCTGTGGAACTTTGTTATGGCAGCCCTAGCAAACTGATACACTGCATTTAAATTTTGTAGCCCTTTAGCCATGCTTCAGTTGTTGTTTCCTTCATTTTTTCCAGGGGATTGGAAAAGTATGCCCATCTTTGACACTCCCACTTTTGGATGGAGGCGATATTATGTGCAAACCAGTGGCCTTGGAGATAACTGGTCCCTTAGGCTGACTCCCTCCCAGAGAAGGCAAATTCATCCCAGCCACTGAACTATCTCTTAGGAAAAAAAAAAGAAAGAAAGAAAATATTTCTGTAACGAGGTGATGACCTCTACTGGAAGCTGTGTGGAATTACAGAGATCCCAGTTAGTCTCAAGACTTAGGGAGAAAAAAAAATAGAACAGGTTTAAATGTTAAGAAGTGGTGACCTCAGAGGAATTTCTAAGGGAGAACACTGTTACCATCAACCAGTAAATAAATCTAAATTAAAAGAAAGTGTAGCAGAATAGAATAGAAGGAAAACCTTCAAGTCATGTGTTCCTTATTGCTGCTGAGGGCAAGGTGGGCCAGAGGGAGGATCACACCCGGTCAGGGGCACCTCCACACTCACGTCCTCTGAAAGATTTCTAGCTCCTTGCTACTCAGAGTGTGCTCTGGGGACCAGCAGCTGAGGCCCCACCCCAGAGTCGTTGAATGAAAATCTAAATTTTTTAACAAGGTTCCCAGATGATCTATAAACTCATTAAAGCTTGAGATGCACTGCAGACTTATTCCTAAGCTCATTTTTCTTCACATTAGTGCATATTATCCAAATACCCATAAAATGTACAGGTTGAATTAACAAATGTTTAAATAGTCTTTTTTTTTTTTTACTTTTTAATCCTGAAAACTCAACTAATGACAGCTTGGAACTCTCTGATTTCCAGGGTTTTCCATGGAAATGATGATCCTTCTAGCCCTCCTATTATTCATCCTGTGTCAGGGAAGCAGGAAGTTTGAATTTTAACTCTTCTTAATGAATGAATTTCACATACCAGAATTGCCTCGGCAATTTGCTCAACAGCTTTAGAAGCCATTACTAGATTGCAGTTCAAATTCATTTCATCTGTCTCCTAAACTGGCCCTATTGTTCATCTTCACACTATTCTAATGCATGGTACCAAGATACAGCTACTTTTGTTCAGCAGGAAAAACAGCTTTTCTTGTAAGTGCCCCTAAAACCAGAGTATATTAATTTGTTTAAAACGCCGTTTATATCTGGTGGTGTTCTGGTGAATGTTTAATAACCAGCTTTCAAAACAAAGTTGAAGCTATAATTTACAGCACTTGCCAATTGCCATAGTATAAATTCTCCCATCTTGAACAATTTCACAATACCAACATGATCATGAAGTTGGGGAAATACGCGCACAGTTGCTTCATGACAGTACAAGCAGGCGTCACTATGTATTTCCAAAATACCATCAAATACCTTCCCATTTCCCAGACTACCTTCCAAATACATGTCAGTGCACAGTATATGTGCTGTGCAATTGTACAATCTTAATATATACCAATAGAAAACTACCAGGTTTGGGATAAAATACTAGTTTTATTAATGATGTGATTAATGCTTTTATTATAACAGTAAGATGGTAATATAAAAACTTAATGCTATGAAACTCTCAGGATCAGAGATGCAAACAGCTACTCCAAAATTTACTCTAGTAACCTTACCCTTCCCACACTTACCTGTAGGAGCTGTCTTCTACATAAAGAAGGCTAAGTTTGTATTTAGTGTCCTTGTAACTACCCTAAGGTAGTTCTCCTAGTTACGGCAACCCTTCCCACAGTCTTCGTTACCAATTACTTTTTGCTGGCAATTTAAGGCCTTTCAATCTGGGCCAGTCATGCCTCTGGCAGTTTCTGAGCTCCATATTTAATCTATCTCACACCAGAAAAACCCGTCTATATTTTTATCAATTTCTGAAGGACCATCATCCACCTCATAAATTAATTCATTAGATTTTCACCATCAATGCCACCATACAATGGAATGACACTGTTATGGGTTTAATTGTATCCTCCCCAAAATGTTAAAGTCTTAACCATCAGTACCTGTGAATGTAACCTTATTTGGTAATAAGGTCTTCACAGATGATCAAGTTAAGATGAAGTCATTAGGATGGATCCTGATATAATATGACTGGTATCCTCATAAAAAGGAGAAATTTGGACAGAGCCAGACATGCCTGGAAAGAACACCTTGATTTCAGACTTCCTAGCCTCCAGAACTGAGACAATAGGTTTCTGTTGCTTAAACCCATCAGTTGATGGCAGACCTAGCAAATTAACACAGTCACAATCAGAAGAGGCATGTCTCAACTAATTTTTTTTACTCACATCCAACTTTGAGAATTAATGATACTTTTATTCTTATAAAACTTGACTAGATTCTAGGTTATTCTAATAATTATGTCACTCTCATTCTTTGCATTCTGAGATGCTTTCATAATAGGAAGGAAAACAGTAGAGATACAGTTGGGCATCATACACAACACTGACTGCATCAATGAGAGAGAGAAGCACATGTGCTCACAACTAGTCATAGGTGTCATGATAGAAAAAGTGGCTGAGAAGTGCTACAATATTTGGTACAAAACTATTATCAACTTGTTAATGCAGTTACTAACTCCTACAAAAGGGGACTTAAATATGTAACTGAAGAGACCTCACTTTAACCCATTCCTCTAATGCAGAAATTTCCGAAACTGAAAGCAGGTTGGTGTAGAAGATGTTCTGAGGAAGAAAAACCTACTTGGAATCCTTTGAATGGGAGCTATAGTCAGCCACAAACTCCATCTACATTAAAGGCAAGCTCTGAAAATTAGTTTCTAAACCCAAAGGCACAAAAACAGAAATGCAACTGCTAAAACTCTTATTTACTGAATCATAACATTTTAAATTCTGGAGGGATCTGGGAGCCTCATATTTTATCAGAAAGAAGTAAAACCTAGAGGTACTTCTCTAAGGTTGTAATTAATGGGAAAAGTCAACCCCATTTCTTAGTTTCTTATATTCTAGTCCCAACTACCAGAAATGAAGTTTATGAACCTGATCATGTCTCTTAGTCACTTCAAGAGCTTTTATAAAAATGCACATTTCCAGGGCCCAAGCTTAAAAATTCAGATTCAAATCCCAAGTTTTGCTCATGGATCTGTACTTAAATTCTTGGGGACTTCGGCTGTGTAGGGAAGTTTGAAACCACTTTTGAAAAAAATTCTGCCCAGAGACCTCTTACCTTTGGTCTGCTTCTCATTTCACTCAGACCCAGCTCTGTGTGACGATTACCACATCTTCTCTAATCCTGAGAAGAATGCTTAGGGTCCCATGGACCTGCTGATAATACAGGTTCACACTGACTCTGATAATGTAGAAGCTGCTCCCCTTGACTCCTGAGCAAGTTCTTAGTACACAGAATATTTTAGAGCAGAAGAGGAAAAACAAACCTGAAACGTCTTAAAACAACCTTTTTTGAATGTTCTCATTTCATACTCGTTTTCTGCTCCTTAATTTGCCCGAGTACATTCAATTTGCAGCCTCACAGAAATAGCCATTTTCCCATTCACCAAGGGTAAGGTGATTTATGTAGTGTGAGTTGTATTAGTTCTTTTGTTTGTTTGTTTTTTTATACTGCAGGTTCTTATTAGGCATCAATTTTATACACATCAGTGTATACATGTCAATCCCAATCGCCCAATTCAGCACACCACCATCCCCACCCCACCGCAGTTTTCCCCCTTGGTGTCCATATCTCCATTCTCTACATCTGTGTCTCAACTTCTGCCCTGCAAACTGGCTCATCTGTACCATTTTTCTAGGTTCCACATACATGCATTAATATACGATATTTGTTTTTCTTTTTCTGACTTACTTCACTCTGTATGACAGTCTCTAGATCCATCCACGTCTCAACAAATGACTCAATTTCGTTCCTTTTTATGGCTGAGTAATATTCCATTGTATATATGTACCACTACTTCTTTATCCATTCGTCTGTTGATGGGCATTTAGGTTGCTTCCATGACCTGGCTATTGTAAATAGTGCTGCAATGAACATTCGGGTGCATGTGTCTTTTTGAATTACGGCTTTCTCTGGGTATATGCCCAGTAGTGGGATTGCTGGGTCATATGGTAATTCTATTTTTAGTTTTTTAAGGAACCTCCATATTGTTCTCCATAGTGGCTGTATCAATTTACATTCCCACCAACAGTGCAAGAGGGTTCCCTTTTCTCCACACCCTCTCCAGCATTTGTTGTTTGTAGATTTTCTGATGATGCCCATTCTAACAGGAGTGAGGTGATACCTCATTGTAGTTTTGATTTGCATTTCTCTAATAATTAGTGATGTTGAGCATCTTTTCATATGCTTCGTGGCCGTCTGTATTTCTTCTTTGGAGAAATGTCTATTTAGGTCTTCTGCCCATTTTTGGATTGGGGTGTTTGTTTCTTTAATATTGAGCTGAATGAGCTGTTTATATATTTTGGAGATTAATCCTTTGTCCGTTGATTCGTTTGCAAATATTTTCTCCCATTCTGAGGGTTGTCTTTTCGTCTTGTTTATGGTTCCCTTTGCTGTGCAAAAGCTTTGAAGTTTCATTAGGTCCCATTTGTTTATTTTTGTTTTTATGTCCATTACTCTAGGAGGTGGATCAAAAAAGATCTTGCTGTGATTTATGTCGAAGAGTGTTCTTCCTATGTTTTCCTCTAAGAGTTTTATAGTGTCCAGTCTTATATTTAGGTCTCTAATCCATTTTGAGTTTATTTTTGTGTATGGTGTTAGGGAGTATTCTAATTTCATTCTTTTACATGTAGCTGTCCAGTTTTCCCAGCACCACTTATTGAAGAGACTGTCTTTTCTCCATTGTATATCTTTGCCTCCTTTGTCATAGATTAGTTGACCATAGGTGCGTGGGTTTATCTCTGGGCTTTCTATCTTGTTCCATTGATCTATGTTTCTGTTTTTGTGCCAGTACCATATTGTCTTGATTACTGTAGCTTTGTAGTATAGTCTGAAGTCAGGGAGTCTGATTCCTCCAGCTCCGTTTTTTTGCCTCAAGACTGCTTTGGCTATTCGGGGTCTTTTGTGTCTCCATACAAATTTTAAGATGATTTGTTTTAGCTCTGTAAAAAATGCCATTGGTTATTTGATAGGGATTGCATTGAATCTGTAGATTGCTTTGGGTAGTATACTCATTTTCACAATGTTGATTCTTCCAATCCAAGAACATGGTATATCTCTCCATCTGTTGGTATCATCTTTAATTTCTTTCATCAGTGTCTTATAGTTTTCTGCATACAGGTCTTTCGTCTCCCTAGGTAGGTTTATTCCTAGGTATTTTATTCTTTTTGTTGCAATGGTAAATGGGAGTGTTTCCATAATTTCTCTTTCAGATTTTTCATCATTTGTGTATAGGAATGCAAGAGATTTCTGTGCATTAATTTTGTATCCTGCAACTTTACCATATTCATTAATTAGCTCTAGCAGTTTTCTGGTGGCAGTTTTAGGATTCTCTATGTATAGTATCATGTCATCCACAAACAGTGACAGTTTTACTTCTTCTTTTCCAATTTGTATTCCTTTTATTTCTTTTTCTTCTCTGATTGCCGTGGCTAGGACTTCCAAAACTATGTTGAATAATAGTGGTGAGAGTGGACATCCTTGTCTTGTTCCTGATCTTAGAGGAAATGCTTTCAGTTTTTCACCATTGTTTGTTTGGGTTTGTCATGTTTGCTGTGGGTTTGTCATATATGGCCTTTATTATGTTGAGGTAGGTTCCCTCTATGCCCACTTTCTGGAGAGTTTTTGTCATGAATGGGTGTTGAATTTTGTCAAAAGCTTTTTCTGCATCTATTGAGATGATCATATGGTTTTTATTCTTCAATTTGTTAATATGGTGTATCACATTGATTGATTTGCATATATTGAAGAATCCTTGCATCCCTGGGATAAATCCCACTTGATCATGGTGTATGATCCTTTTAATGTGTTGTTGGATTCTGTTTGCTAGTATTTTGTTGAGGATTTTTGCATCTATATTCATCAGTGATACTGGTCTGTAATTTTCTTTTTTTGTAGTGTCTTTGTCTGGTTTTGGTATCAGGGTGATGGTGGCCTCATAGAACGAGTTTGGGAGTGTTCCTTCCTCTGCAATTTTTTGGAAGAGTTTGAGAAGGATAGGTGTTAGCTCTTCTCTAAATGTTTGATAGAATTCACCTGTGAAGCCAGCTGGTCCTGCACTTTTTTTTGTTGGAAGATTTTTAATCACAGTTTCAATTTCATTACTTGTGATTGGTCTGTTCATATTTTCTGTTTCTTCCTGGTTCAGTCTTAGAAGGTTATACCTTTCTAAAAATGTGTCCATTTCTTCCAGGTTGTCCATTTTATTGGCATAAAGTTGCTTGTAGTAGTCTCTTAGGATGCTTTGTATTTCTGCAGTGTCTGTTGTAACTTCTCCTTTTTCATTTCTGATTTTATTGATTTGAGTCCTCTCCCTCTTTTTCTTGATGAGTCTGGCTAATGGCTTATCAATTTTGTTTATCTTCTCAAAGAACCAACTTTTAGTTTTATTGATCTTTGCTATTGTTTTCTTTGTTTCTATTTCATTTATTTCTGCTCTGATCTTTATGATTTCTTTCCTTCTGCTAACTTTGGGTTTTGTTTGTTCTTCTTTCTCTAGTTCCTTTAGGTGTAAGGTTAGATTGTTTACTTGAGATTTTTCTTGTTTCTTTAGGTAGGCTTGTATAGCTATAAACTTCCCGCTTAGAACTGCTTTCGCTGCATCCCATAGGTTTTGGGTCGTCGTGTTTTCATTGTCATTTGTCTCTAGGTATTTTTTTATTTCTTCTTTGATTTCTTCTGTGATCTCTTGGTTATTTAGTAATGTATTGTTTAGCCTCCATGTGTTTGTCTTTTTTACGTTTTTTTCCCTGTAATTCATTTCTAATCTCATAGCGTTGTGGTCAGAAAAGATGCTTGATATGATTTCAATTTTCTTAAATTTACTGAGGCTTGATTTGTGACCCAAGATGTGATCTATCCTGGAGAATGTTCCATGCGCACTTGAGAAGAACGTGTAATCTGCTGTTTTTGGATGGAATGTCCTATATATATCAATTAAATCTATCTGGTCTATTGTGTCATTTAAAGCTTCTGTTTCCTTATTTATTTTCATTTTGGATGATCTGTCCATTGGTGTAAGTGAGGTGTTAAAGTCCCCCACTATGATTGTGTTACTGTCAATTTCCTCTTTTATAGCTGTTAGCAGTTGCCTTATGTATTGAGGTGCTCCTATGTTGGGTGCATATATATTTATAATTGTTATATCTTCTTCTTGGATTGATCCCTTGATCATTATGTAGTGTCCTTCCTTGTCTCTTGTAACATTCTTTATTTTAAAGTCTATTTTATCTGATATGAGTATAGCTACTCCAGCTTTCTTTTGATTTCCATTTGCATGGAATATCTTTTTCCATCCCCTCACTTTCAGTCTGTATGTGTCCCTAGGTCTAAAGTGGGTCTCTTGTAGACAGCATATATATGGGTCTTGTTTTTGTATCCATTCAGCCAGTCTACGTCTTTTGGTTGGGGCATTTAATCCATTCACGTTTAAGGTAATTATCGATATGTACGTTCCTATGACCATTTTCTTAATTGTTTTGGGTTTGTTTTTGTAGGTCCTTTTCTTCTCTTGTGTTTCCCACTTAGAGAAGTTCCTTTAGCATTTGTTGTAGAGCTGGTTTGGTGGTGCTGAATTCTCTTAGCTTTTGCTTGTCTGTAAAGCTTTTGATTTCTCCATCAAATCTAAATGAGATCCTTGCCGGGTAGAGTAATCTTGGTTGTAGGTTCTTCCTTTTCATCACTTTAAGTATATCATGCCACTCCCTTCTGGCTTGCAGAGTTTCTGCTGAGAAATCAGCTGTTAACCTTATGGGAGTTCCCTTGTATGTTATTTGTCGTTTTTCCCTTGCTGCTTTCAATAATTTTTCTTTGTCTTTAATTTTTGCCACTTTGATTACTATGTGTCTCGGCGTGTTTCTCCTTGGGTTTATCCTGTATGGGACTCGCTGCACTCCCTGGACTTGGGTGGCTATTTCCTTTCCCATGTTAGGGAAGTTTTCGACTATAATCTCTTCAAATATTTTCTCTGGTCCTTTCTCTCTCTCTTCTCCTTCTGGGACCCCTATAATGCGAATGTTGTTGCGTTTAATGTTGTCCCAGAGGTCTCTTAGGCTGTCTTCTTTTCTTTTCATTCTTTTTTCTTTAGTCTGTTCCGCAGCAGTGAATTCCACCATTCTATCTTCCAGGTCACTTATCCGTTCTTCTGCCTCAGTTATTCTGCTATTGATTCCTTCTAGTGTAGTTTTCATTTCAGTTATTGTATTGTTCATCTCTGTTTGTTTGTTCTTTAATTCTTCTAGGTCTTTGTTAATCATTTCTTGCATCTTCTCAATCTTTGCCTCCATTCTTATTCCAAGGTCCTGGATCATCTTCACTATCATTATTCTGAATTCTTTTTCTGGAAGGTTGCCTATCTCCACTTCATTTAGTTGTTTTTCTGGGGTTTTTTCTTGTTCCTTCATCTGGTACATAGCCCTCTGCCTTTTCATCTTGTCTATCTTTCTGTAACTGTGGTTTTTGATCCACAGGCTGCAGGATTGTAGTTTTTCTTGCTTCTGCTGTCTGCCCTCTGGTGGTTGAGGCTATCTAAGAGGCCTGACGGGAGGCTCTGGTGGTGGGTAGAGCTGCCTGTTGCTGTGGCGGTCAGAGCTCAGTAAAACTTTAATCCACTTGACTGTTGATGGGTGGGGCTGGGTTCCCTCCCTGTTGGTTGTTTTGCCTGAGGCAATCCAACACTGGAGCCTACCTGGGCTCTTTGGTGGGGTTAATGGCAGACTCTGGGAGGGCTCACGCCAAGGAGCACCTCCCAGAACCTCTGCTGCCAGTGTCCTTGTCCCCACAGTGAAACAGAGCCACCCCCCGCCTCTGCAGGAGACCCCCCAACACCAGCAGGTAGGTCTGGTTCAGTCTCCCCCAGGGTCACTGCTCCTTCCCCTGGGTCCCGATGCGCACACTACTTTGTGTGTGCCCTCCAAGAGTGGGGTCTCTGTTTCCCCCAGTCCTGTCGAAGTCCTGCAATCAATTCCCACTAGCCTTCAAAGTCTGATTCTCTAGGAATTCCTCTTCCCATTGCCGGACCCCCAGGTTGGGAAGCCTGACGTGGGGCTCGGAACCTTCACTCCAGTGGGTGGACTTCTGTGGTATAAGTGTTCGCCAGTCTGTGAGTCACCCACCCAGCAGTTATGGGATTTGATTTTACTCTGATTGCGCCCCTCCTACCGTCTCACTGTGGCTTCTCCTCTGTCCTTGGACGTGGGGTATCCTCCTTGGTGAAGTCCAGGGTCTTCCTGTCAATGATTGTCCAGCAGCCAGTTGTGATTCTGGTGCTCTCGCAAGAGGGAGTGAGAGCACGTCCTTCTACTTCGCCATCTTGGTTAATCTCTGTAGTGTGAGTTGTAATAAGCACAGGTTTCATTTATTTTCTATCATTGCTGTATCTCCTAGGGGAAGAGTTGATTGTAAAACAACAATAAACCAAAACGAAAAATTTATAAAACTATGGCCAAGTGAATCACAATTATTTATAAAATCTGATAGTTCAAACTTCGACCTAGGATATCCTGGGGGATGGGGAGACTGAGGAGAACACAGGAGAGAGCTGAATGTAGGAAATTTAGAGGTGTAAATAACTTCGCATTGGTGGTAGTGGTGGTAGAGGTTGTCAACTGCAATGTGTGCAACTAGAATGAAGCTGAGTCTATATTCTGGGCATCCATCCTGAGCTTTCTCACTCTCACACTTGAAGCTCCCATGCAACACCAAAGAGGAAGACTGAAACTTCAAAGTTTAAGAGGTGTGGTTGTACTGAAGATTTTACCCGTGAAACATCTCTCAAATATTTTCTCTTCTTCATCCCAACCCTATCTCCTTAGGTGAGACCCTCATCAACTCTCTCCTGAAGTAGCTCAGGAGCCTCTAACTGCTTTCCTTGCTTCCAGATTCTTCCATACTCATGCCCTTTCAGCAATACTTCTTTCCCATTTGAGGCCTTCACACTCAGTATCTCCAGCTCCCACACCCCACACCCCACACCCCAGAGATCAAAAGGCTTCTGGAAAATAGGAACTATCTCCTCTTGCCGCCTCTTTGGAGATTCCTGCTGTAGAATACAGGTTCAGGCTGAACTCCTGTAGCCTATACAGCCTGCAGTAATGTCAGGGTTTCTATTCCAAACTGGAGAACCCAAGGAGGATCTGGAAGAGCCATATTTTGAAATCTTCCTAGTTGGGCTGTCTCTCCTTTGGAGCCCTATTTATTTGCAAAGGACAAGAAAAAAAAAGGGCAATGGGGCTCTTTTGGAATTTGTGCTTCAGAGTCTACAGTTGACCTTTTTGCCTTTGTTTCCAGCACTGAAACATGAGACCAGTTCGGCTCAGTGGCATACAGTGTGATTAGGACTAAAATCAACTTCATATTCCTTCAGGTCTCCTCAGAAACTGCAGTGTGAACCACAATTTTCCTATCTTTTTAATAATGAAATAGATATAGCACATCTTTATATTGACATTTTATGACTTCATATTTCATATTTCGTTATGGAATACTTCCGTAATGAGCAAGGCATCTTCTGACACAGAGGTGTCCTGAACAAATCACCTCTGGACAAATGAATACGAACGTGTGGAACTTTAGGTTCAGGTGAAGCATTTGCACAGTCCTGTAGTGTCACAGTAGAATAGGGATAAACCTTCCAGCCCTCTGGTACTGCTCTCCAAGAAGTGAGAAGGAATCCAGAAGCTTAAGTACATGGTGTCAGAGAAATTCGAGTCACCGAGCTTTCTTTTAGGGATATATATCTACAGAGCCCAAGAGGCATAGATGTACATGTTACTTGTCTTAGAAGATCACAGAAAACTCCTAGATACCTGAATGTGGGGAAATTCGTCCTCATGACTACAGCTTAAGGAAGCCAACACTAGCCAGGCAAGAACTGTGATTTTCCAGCCACCTTGGAGGCCCCCTGGCCATGGTGAAAGCTTAAGTCCCTCACTTCCTTGGCTTTCAAAGACCTTCAGAAAGGAAGAAGGAAGAATTAGAGAGTTCTCGCTGGCTTTTCTTTAGCCTCTACCCCTAGTTACTCCTAAATGGACAAATACATACAACATAGTGTTGTCCTAAATAAGAACTCAGGAACTGTGGAGTATAAGTCACCATGAAGGCTAGAGAAATCTCAGGAAGTCTGGTAACTGCTCATCTTTGGGGTACAAACGATTAAAAATAATCATAATAAGGTGCATGGTGTAGCTCTAGAGACCAGCATTTGCCTATTTCAACTATTCCTTTGATTCTGTAGCTTTTGTCTCTAACTTTGTGTCACCTCTTTCTGGGCCTGATGTCTTCTCTGTGGTCATTACACCACTGATGTCATAGCTGTGTCTGAAACTTTCAATCTATGCACAGCTCTTGGAGAAATTTGCTCCTTTAACCCTGCTTATCTTCTTTCCAAGTCTCCGCTAGTGTGCTCCTCTCTGTGGAGCTGTTCCCTGGCAGTGTGAGGCCCATCATCTATTCAAAGGAGATGATGTATACAGAGGCACCTGGTGCATATAGGTGCCTAAATATTAGTTCCCTTCTCTCAGGGCTACCAGGGAGGACTCCCCATTCAAGCCTAACTCTTTGAGATGAGACTCCCTGAGGCAATACCTCAGCTTTATTCTCTACCATCAAATATCACCTACAATCCTAATCTATTGATATATCTGTGCATCTGCTTTCATTCTAAACCATCTCAAACTTAAACCAGCTCTTTGCTTCTGTTATTATTTCCCCCCCTCTGTGTTTCTCCCTTGGATAATGACTTCCTCATCCAAATTAACTTTCACAAATACCTTAATTTACAAAAGCTATAAATAAAATTCCATCAACGTGAGTGGAGATGATACCTGAACAGGGGCACCCTGGTGAGAACTGGTGTCCTGACCTTACAAGCCTTCTTCAGACACCCCATAGGTGGCTAAGATTGCCTTTGGCAGATTAGCCAAGGGCCCATTTCTTGAGAGCAAAAATTCAAGGCCCTCTGAGCTATTCCAACTAAAAATCGAGAAGCATATAACAACTAATAAAGTTAAATTCATGCATTCTTAAGAAGGGAAACTTCAATCATTCTCCCTATGCTCTGGAAAATTCATGAATAAATATGTTAATGCAAATAGCTCCCACTTCAGAGATAGGTTTGTAAGAGGATGTCCTGTCCTTAAACTAAACTGCATTCTTAAGCAGCTCTCCCACCTGACAGTATATCTGGCAGAATTAGTGAGTAGGAATGATCTTTACTCAGTCTGTAATCTGAACATGTAATTGATGACAGACTCCAAAATGATACTAACATCTGACCTGGTAATATCAAATTTTCAAGGTAATTTGTGTCATAATGCTTCATTTAAAAACATGTACAAGCAATCTTATGCAGCATTGAATATAATTACTTGTTCACATTCTCAGGATCTAAAAGAAGCACAATAGGCTTTTTAAAATCAATAGAAAAGCCTAAACTTAATGGATTATTCATTTGAACCTGTTCTGCTGAACCACAGATTTACAGTCCCAACACAGTTCTGAGCAGAGCTGGGTCAGAGTGAAAGAATCTATCCTACCCACCTCCCACTCTGAGGAAAGACTAGGTGTCAGGGGAAAAGAAGGCTGCAAAGAAGTTCCAGTGGCAAGAAATTAGAGTCAAATACAGTTTTAGGATGAACCAAGTTCTACATTAAAGCAGAAAGTGATGTGGTTCATTTTTCTATTCTAACTGTGTTATAACATCCTGGGATTTAGGAAAATAAGCCTAGGTGTCTTGGGTGGGCAGCAACAGGAGATATGAGTGGCTGAGAAGAGATTGGAGAACACCAAGCATGGGCTGAGGGCTCCTTCTGAACGGAATGTGTCCTGGTTGGTAAGGCAAGAAAACTAGGGGGTTATTTTGACTCAATAAATGATTCTAAGAACAGTACTATTCTAGACCTCTGTACCTTAGTATCTTTCTGGGGTGAAATGAGTATGGAAAGGAGGGTTTTATGGTGAAAGGGATGCCTTCCCTTCCAATGACATGATGCACGGATGAAAGACAGGAGCAGGTTTCTGGATCAGAGGACTAAGCCAACCGACCAAGGTGATAGCAGGGCTTATTAAGCTTCCAGCCACACCAGGGCCTGCAAAACTGACAACATGAGGGTTCTGGGACTCCTCAGTGTATCTCCAGCCACATAACAGGGATGAGACTCAAGGGCTCAAGAGGTGTCACAGCATTTTCAAAAATAAAAAAAGCAAATTTCGTTCATTTTTAAACACTCACATAGGCCATAGAACAACCTGGGAGTTTGCAGAAATTTTTGAAAGGGATGGGGGGGAGTGGAAACATGGAGAAAGCTGTATTCATGGGACAGTCAAATATTGAGTTCTTCCATAAAAATAAGCGAATTCAAATGCCAAGGTTCAATAGCCATTCAATCAGATACAATGTTACATTTATATTATCCTTGTTTATTTTGCTATTACAGATTGATTTTTATAAACCTGCATTCTGGATTACATTTTCTGAATTCTGTAATCTGAATTCTGTCACTGTAAATCAAAAACTCACACATTTAAATATCACTTAATCATCACATGGGTATAATTTAAAACACATACACACTATTTAACTTTAATTGCTTTCAGTACCCAACAGAGTAAACTTCTCAAAGCACTCATATTTACAAAAGTAAAAATCCATGCCTATTTTAACAACAGCTGTCTAATAAATTGAAATTGAAGCAATAAAGACTTGTAGCACCTATCAGGTGAGAAAAAAGTAGACTCATATTCAGATATGGTTTGCTGTCATGACTCATCATTTCCCCAACCCTCTTGACAATAATGGGGAAAAGCACATAAATGAAATGTTAATTAAGAGTTCACACCAAAATCCTGCTAAGCAAAAATTCTAACTCCTATTTTTCGGTTAGTAGGAAAAGTCAAACATTGACAACCTTTATTACTATGGTGTGATGATAACAGATGAACATTTTCCCCAATCTATACCTCATTGCCAGGAATCTGAGGTTCAGATGTCAGCTGTTAGAGACAAGCCTCCTCCATCTGGAATTTCCAGAAGGTAATGGGCATAAAGGTACTTATCACAGAACCCAGCAGGCAGTCCATAACTGTTAGTTTCTTTTCCCATCCTCCTTCCAACATTACTAACTCACCTGGCCGTAATTATGTCTAGTTCCCATCAGTCTTCCAAGCTCGAAATGAAATATGAACAAATTCCACTGCCTTAAAATATGCATAAACAAGAAGGGTCAACTCTTCTTATCTCTTTTAAATGTCCTATGCCTCTAAAAACCACTTACCTTAGCTCCAACAACTGTCTACTGATGGGTGACCATCGTGGCCCTCTGTATCCTCTCTGTGTAGCATTGTGTCCCCCTCATCAGGATCTCCACATTCGCCTTGCAGGGATCCACAGGAGACTGGTAGGGACCCAAGTAACAGCATTCAGAAGGGAAACATTTACTCTCAAGTACTATCAAGTACCATGCCAGAAAGTGAGTAGTGCAAAATGGCACTACCTCTAGGATAAATGAATGTCATTAATTTCAATGTGACTTGGTTATAACAACAAAGGGAAGAGAGAAAATATGTATTATCCTGTTTCTTATTTTTCCTAATACTTTGTATCTCCTTTACCATGGATGACTGATTAAAAATCTATAAATACACTCACTTTACAAGCATTGACTAATTCTCTGATACACAAAACTTCAAAATTTTCTTTAATAAAAATATCCAGAAAATTAATACTTCACTGTTCTGGGAAATTGCCTAAAAGAAATGACCCCAATGAGTCCTCTAGTGGTCTCTGTTATGTTTTATTCCTCTCATATAAAATATTCATTCAACAAATATTTATCGAATATCTACTATGTACGAGGTATTGTAACCACCACGTACTGAAGTTACAAGAGGGAATAAGAGAGATATGGCCCCTGTTCTCACAGACATTATATTCTAGTGGGGAAGACTAAAACTAAGCAAGCTACAACTCTTCCTAGAGTCCCTTAAAAAAAAAAATGCACAGGGTGTTGCGATGGAGATGATTAACATGACTGTAAGAAGAGGGCCTAAAGGAGACAGAGCAGTCAGGAAAGGCCATTTTGAGCAGGTGACCAGTGATCTAACACTTGAAGAACAAGAAGAAGCAATCCTCCCAAGGGCTGGAGGAAGCACATCTCAGGCTATGGGAAGAGCTAGGGAGATCTGGCTCAGAAAACACTGTGAGCTTTAGCGATTGTCTTGAGGAAGGAAGGCTACGTGGTTAGATATTTCTCTTTGCCTGAGATCCTCTTCTGTCAGCCCTTATGTACCTCCAGGAGAACACACACTGCCCCCTTGACTCAGGTACGTTTCCAAACTGCCCAAGGATGCCCCACGTGTGGTGTCCATCAAGGCATGCCTCCATTGTTCAATCTCACATGAGTAAAGAACTCACTGAGTGACAACCAAAATCAGTCATACTGCCTTTGCTTTCTGAAACAAAATCAGAATGCAAGGCTGAAAATCACTAACACAGTGATTTTCATGCTGTGCTCTGCAAAGACAGACGTTCACTCTGAGACTACTTTTATATGAGGCCAAGAAAGTAGAGCTCTACCTCACTATGATCATTTTCATCTATTTAACATAACAGAATCTGTTCAAGAGTTCAGTTAATAAAAGAGTTTTGTATTACATGAAATTTCTAAAAAAAAAAAAAAAAAAAAAAAAAAGAGTTTTGTGAGTAAAAGGGATTTGAAAACCATGGTTTCCAGCCTGTTCTAGGACCTCTGAATGAATGCAACTCTCTCAGATATGGGAAGAGATGTTGTCAAATGCTCTTGAGTTCCTCCAGGCTACCTCCTATTTTTCCAATCACTAAACCTAAATCTTTTCTTTCCTGGTTCCCCAGCTCACATCCCATTTTGGCTTCATACCTTGCATCCAGTCCTCTGCCTACTTGAAAAGCCAACTTCTTTATCCTTACTTTAAGACCAAAAAAAAAAAAAAAAAAGAAAAAGAAAAGACCAAAAACCTTAAAATTAAGATGCAGAGATCATTAATGTATAAAACTAGATCAATCCAGAAACAAACATTTTTAACATTGATTCTAAGTATGTTACTGATTTTCATTAGGGAAAAATTGAGATAAAAATTCAACTTTCCAACTTTTCAAAATAAATACATGAAAATATACAATGTGATTCAAACACAAGTCAAAATACATTGTATAGTCTCTTATTATGACCCTCTCTTTGGCAGAATATATCTCCCTGCCATCATCTCTTTACTCTGGAAGGAAAAAAAGAAAAAGAGACAAAATCAAGAGTTGAAAGAAGAGAGAAAAAAATACAAAGACTGAAAAAAGTAGAAAGAGAAAGAGAACAGGACTGTTGCAGATAGGTTTAAAAAACAAAAGGTCATCTTTCAAACTTCCAAAAAACTGCTATCTCTAAAATTATTAACCAGATATTCCCATATATATTGTTGTTCAGTGACTTCATATTAGTAGTCTACAGGATGAGCATCCTGCAGAAGGCATCCATCCTCATTTTTATGATAATTTTATCAGTGGACTCACTGCATGCCAAGCCCAGGTGGACTGGTCCCTGATGATTTTCAGGGCAGCATGACACAGCTTTCTGGGCTTTCCTTCAGGGTTAGTTAAAATTAGATGCTAAGGACTTAAGGAACAAGGGAACTCATTTTTAGCTGTCACAGATGCCTATGCACCCCAGAGAAGGTACTGATATTGCATTAGGCATGGTGGAGATGCCCACTTAATGTCTTGGTCAAATTCATTTACCTGTTGTGATGAGTTCATTTCCACAGTGCAATTTCCAATCTGAAGCATGAAATCAAAATCAGCCAACTATATTCTAGCTTGTGATGCAGTGCAATGAACAAGTAGAATTAAAATCAGCTCATCACTGCCCAGAAAATTAGTGAAAACCTCAGATTCACAAATCAACAGGATTTATGTATGCAGTGAAATCTAAAAAATTATGTTATTTAACTCTAAAATAAACACATTTGAACATTGATACTCAAAGTATTCCTCATTTGAATTATACAGAGCTTAGGAAACCAACATGTATTCTCAAAACACAAGAGCAAGAATAATTTACTGGCCTATTTAAATATTAGCAGCACATGGAGGGCTTTTGGTAACCACCATCCATCTGTTCCTGCAACCTGTCCAAACCAAATTCATTAATTGGATTTCCTCAGCCTCCTGATATAGAAGATAAATCTATAAATGTATATACCAGAAGATGTTCCCTTGGATTTCCCTGGGGGGTGAAAAAAACATGTTAAAACAAAACCACAAACACAAGAGGACAGCTATCGGCTTTCAATTATCCTTCAGAGCAGGCAGAATGTTCATTTTACATTTTAGGACTTAATAATAGAGAAAATAACTCTGTGATCTCTAGTCACTTCTTGAAATTCAAACCTGGGACTCCATTGGGCCTCTGGAGATGTAAACAGTGAACTCTTCTAAAAACAGTTTGGAAAAGAGGCTTCCAGTAGAATAAGAAGGCAATCACCCTTCTGGAGAAATCTAGAGGGACACCATTTTCGCAGGCCAGATTGTAAGAGGCAAAATAAACCCTTCCAATTCTACCTTGGGCATGGCTACCATTGCCACCCATTCCAAATAGCCCTACACTGGTTTAGGATGAGGTGGGATTTGGAGGTGCTCACACATCTTTACCCAGCCCCTCCTCCCCCCGAGTAATGAGATAGTGGTGTCCTCCAGAATAACATTTTTGTCTTCGTAAGACCATATGTCCTAGGTTGTCACTCACATTGCTTCACCAAGAAGCAAACACATTATTTACTTAATTGATAAATACAGTTCTAATTAGAATCCCATCTGCATTCATCCTCTTGTAAAATTACATGTAAATGAGCATGTTTGTTTTTTTGTTGTAATCATAGTCTTATGATGCATTTAAAAATATTTACATAGATAGACCTAGAGATTGCCATACTGAGTAAAATAAGTCAGACAGAGAAAGACAAATATCATATGATATCATTTATATGTGGAATCTAAAAATATGGTACAAATGAACCTATTTAAAAAACAAAAGTAGAGTCACAGATGTAGAATACAAACTTATGGTTACCAAGGGAGAACGGGGGAGGGGGGGGTGGGGAGGATAAACTGGGAGATTGGGATTGACATATACACACTACTATATACAAAATAGATAACTAATAAGAACCTACTGTATAACACAGGGAACTCTATTCAGTACTCTGTAATGACCTATATGGGAACAGAATCTAAAATAGAGTGGATATATGTATATGTATAACTGATTCACTTTGCTGTACAGCAGAAACTAACACAACTCCAATAAAAATTAATTTAAATAAAAATATTTAGAAGAAACATAAAATAAGCCCTTATTCTTAAGAACTATTAAAAGACAAGTAGATCATAGCACATAAATAAAAGAGGACTCAAATAAACATATGTATATCACCTTCATATCAATTCATAAATATTTTATTTGTGGAGTCATATAACATAACCTTGAAATATTAGTAAAAGTTTGAATTTCTCCCTCTTGATTCTATAATTAGAAGCTAAACTTACCAATCATTTCCACTAAACACAGTGTTTCTACTACAATTTATTATAGTAACATGTTACTATAATCAATATACATCTCTCTTGTGCTTTGTATGTCTTTCTGCCCACCATAATTACTGTAAAGGCAATGTTATAAAACCACACTTTAATTCTTTATCTTGACTATAAATAGAAGGGTTTAGCAAGCCTTCGTGGCCTTATATTTTGTGAACTTAATCTGTATACTGTAACTATAAATCCTCTAGCTTAATACATTACAAGTCAGCTATATTACTTTGTCTACTTAACAGACAATTTAAACTAAATAATTGATAACCCTTGAGTTTTCTTTTGAGGAAAAAAATTATTATTTTATCCAGGAGGTGACTCACTTAATCACATCTGTGTTCACTCCTCTCATGAACACAGCACATCCACGAACCTTGTAGGTGTCCGCAGGTCATCAGGTCAGTCACTTTTCCCCAAATCCACCCTGATTCTTATGTATACCACCACTCTATATTACTAGGGGAATTCCAGCATGCCTTTTGCCTGAGAATACACAAATTCTAAAATAATTAACCATTATTACAGGAAATAAAGGCTAAGCCTTGAGGGAATACATCCTAGAAGGTAAGTTTGAATTGATATTTGGTGGAGAGATTTGCAGATAAAGGACAAAGGTTTAGAATATGAGATATACCCCCAAAAAAGAGGACAAATCAAGGCTGGACTTCAAGGGCAGACACTAAACCTTTCCACTGCCTCATGAAAACTTTATAGTTCCTTAGGTAGGAAAAGGATTCCCAATTAGTTAAGTTTACAGTGGGTCCAGCTTTACCATTTTCCCTACAGTTGCCCTTATCAGTGGCCCTTTGACCACAGAACTTTGGGGTGAGTTGGTAATTGATAACATCCTACTAGGTGCTCCTTAACTTGCATGCTTATTACTAAGTTCTCTCTCCTAAAGAAATATGGAGCATAAATTACATGAATCATGCAGACATAATTCAACCTCAATGCTGAATGAGAAGCTTTCTCAAAGAAGCATAAGCTCAACTGCCTGTGATGTTCTCTTCAGGGACAGGCTCTGTCACAAGCAGAAATAAATCTTTAAATGTGATTTAAGCCTCTAGATAAGTTACTGACATATTTCTATTGACTAATGTCGAAATTTTATATACAACTATTCCCAGTTAATTTGACTGATGTGTTTCTCGGCTGATTGGCTAGTCACTACCTCTTTTGATTGATGTTCATTAAGTTAATCAGTAAATTGGCACTTTAAAGTTCAATTTGATAGGTATGTTAGCTATTTAATAATAAGTATATATATATGTACAAAGTTAAGATAAATTTTCATTAGTAAGGAATTTTTAAAAGGTACACATACGTGGCATGTTAAGGAGCTCGGTATTTCAAAAACAGGTTTCTGCTCTACAATTTACCATCGTCATCAGTAGAATCTTGCAGTGCATGATTGAATAAGTATGTCTGATAAAACTGTCCAAATGATTTCTGTGGAACTTCCCAAATCCTGTATTTCAGACATCATTATATTGGATTTACAGAATGGTTCATCTCTACTCACACTTAACAAAAAGTAAGGGAAGGGGAAGATGTTAGCAGAGAAAAGCTTCCAATCATACCCACTGCAACTATTTGATAGATTGAACTGGTGGAAATAGGAGATTTTCCATCAAAGTTAGAAACTTAACCACCATAGTCAAAGATGAAAAGTTTTGATTTAAAATGTTATTAGAATTTTTAAAAAATTTTATTAGACCAGAGAACTAATAAATGTCTGTATTATGGGAAACAAGAACTGGCATCCAGAGAGAGAATGAGACAGAAAGAGAGATCTTGTGCTCTGGTCACACAGAGGGAAGGAAGGGAGGAAGGAAACTAAATTGACAGTATTTTTCTCCAGATTCCATTTGACGGCCTAAATTCCTAAGGCAGTAAACATTTCTTTCAGGTCTGTGACCTCATTTTGAGGCTTTCCAGAAGGCATCTTCTTAATATAATCACTTTAAAATATAATTTCCAAAATACCTCAGTTCCCAGGTAAATAAAAACATTTTCAATAGCAGAGGATGGAATGGAAGAGGATTGCAATTTGGTCATCTGATCACATTATCAGAGAGCTCTGCTCCTGACCTGAGATGCCTATAACAAACAAACAAACATAAAAAGAAAAGAAGAAGAAGAATGCAATATCACCCATATTTTATTTTATTTTTTTAACATCTTTATTGGAGTATAATTGCTTTACCATGTGTTAGTTTCTGCTCTATAACAGAGTGAATCAGCTGTATGTATATATACATCCCCATATCCCCTCCCTCTCACCCATATTTTAAATGTTGAGTGACCTGATATTAGTGGACTGATGGGAAAAGAAGAACATTTCACTTCTCAAAAGACTATCTTTTGAAATTAAAAAAAAAACAAAAGACTATCTGGAAATAATGGACATAGAAATTGCTAAAACAAGAGTCCTAAGCTTACCCAAACTTTACCCCAGTTTTTTCTGATTGGGGAAGAAGTAATCAAATTACCCTAAGACTGTGGCTTAGTTTAGCAGAGCAGAAAGTAATCAGAAATAATTTGAATTGTGCCAAATACCACCCATCAATACCCACTGTTGCGCCTGAAACTCCAAAAATCAGGGTCATTCCTCAAAGTTAAGGTATTTTTTTTTCTATAGACTTGTGTTAGAATAAATATTAGTATCTGGGAAGGATAAAAATTTACACCTTAGTTTTTATTGTTATAATAGTCTCTTCCATACTCAATTCATCACAAAAATTTATTTCTGAAAGACTTCACCAAGCCTTAATATGCTAATGAGAATTGTGAATCTTTAAGATGGTGGTATAGAATGCAGAATTTTACAAACTTATTTTGCCAAGGAACTCTTTTTCTATCCCCCTGAGTTGTATCTACTGGTATCTGGAGGAACACGAGCAGTTGGGTTTGGGAAAGCATGGGTTATCAGATACTCTCATCTAACAGAAAACGTGGCCTTGGGGTCAGGAGAGCAAGGACATGTAAGTTTAAATAGAAGTTAGGCAGAAAGGAAAGGGCTGAAGCAGAGACACAGCCAGGAGCAGACCCAGGAGGGGCACTGGTGTGAAGTCTCCGTGAGCCAGAGGATGTGAGTGAGCACTAGGGAAATGGGAAGTGTGGGGAAGTTCTGGGAACAGGGACAGAGGAGGTAGGTGGGAGTAAGAGACACTCGAGATGAACTCTGTCTACTGCACAGTTTGGCAGAGGCAGGCACTGTTCTTCCAGGACACAAAGCTTACTGTGAACAGATAATTTTTAGGGGCCTTATTAGCTCAGTGCTTTTAATCAACTAGGCTAAACATCCTGTCTGGCCACACTGTCTGTATCAGAAACCCAAGTAATATAAAAGGTTATATATTTTTATCTCTTAATTTGTTTGCAGGATATTAAGCCTGTCTTTGTTAGATAAGAAAGTGAGCAGGATTATTACTGGACTGTCTTCAGAAAGATCAGAAACTAGGCCCCTCCCAAAGTCCTTGTTATCACCCTAGGAATGCTATTACCCTGTCTCTTTAAGTGTCCAGAGTCGCGTGTCCTGCTATTCCCCCTTAATTCTAACACTGTTAAAACCTTTTCTTACAAATGACTGTTGAGTTTATGTACATTATGACTTAAAATCCTGCTAAGGCTTAAAATTTTACCCCTCCCTGGAGGAGTTGTACTTCCATGATTTATGTGTATGTTCAAAGACAGATGTCCTTTCCTGACAAGGGGGCGGCCAACTAGGATTCTTTCTCAGTTTATATCATTGTCTTTAGGTAACAAAATCCCATTCTTCTCTTTCTGTAATTGTTTAATCTTTCTTACTATTTACCAAAATTTTATTTTCCTTTATAGCATCATTTACTTGACAGTAGTAGCTGTATCTATCACAGTTGGTTCTTTGAGACTCTAGTAATCTAAGACAATTAAATTCATGTTTCTGAAAATAGCATTTTTCCATTATAGTAAAAAACAAAATCAACTTTTTTTAAATAACTAGCTTTCCACAAACTGATTTTTACAGTAACATACAGGCCAACCAATGGTGAAAGAGGAAATCATTCTTGGGAGAGAAACAGGAAAGGGATTACAAGAGTCATTTTAAACTTGAAGCTGTTTCCATGTGTTGACTTAAATAATTTGACAAATATCAGAAAACTTCAAATAACATCATTGTTTACTCAAGAAATCTGAAAAAGAGTAAAGGATCTAAGCTTTTCACCTTGGACCTGTAAAGCAGAATTCAAAACTGGCATTACAAGCCTCAGTTTCTTAGCCTGAAGAAAGAATCCCTGTAATGTTTTAAAAAAAAATTTAATAAAAAATAAAGTCATCACCATTATCCTCAATGTAATCAGCAAGATAGCTGGGTTAATAAAGAATGGGCTCCAGCTGAGGTCACATGATCTATCTCCACCACTCACTTGCTGTGTGAGCTTAAGCAAATTAAACAAGAAAGTTTAGCCTTAGTCTCCTTGTAAGAAATATGGGAACAAAATAGTTTCTTCACAGATTGTTTGGGAGGATGAAAAGAGAACTGATGTATATAAGAGCTCTTTGTATGCTGTAAAGCACAATTCAAGTACTAGTTATGGGAAGGGTTTCTAATAATAGAATGCACATTTCCACCAAGCTCCTTTGCCCCCAGAAATCTAAATAAACTTTTTCTGCATCCCATTTCCAAGTCCAAAGCTTTCTCCAAATTTCCAGCTTTCCTTCCTCAAAGCTCTGACTGTACTCCAATATTTGTGTGGGTCATCTTGCTTAGGCATCCTATCAGTTGTACAGAATTTTCCGCCCTTTCTCCAGTAGTCTCAGGGACCCCCAATCACAGTCAGTTTACAGTTGTCCTCCCTTATCCTCAGGAGGATATGTTCCAAGACCCCCAGTGGATGTCTGAAACAACAGATAGTACCAAACCCTATATATACTATGTTTTTTTCCTATAATAAATAGCTATGATAAAGTTTAATTCATAAATTAGGCACAGTAAGAGAATATCTGCATTGCCAGCCTCACTACTCTTGTACTTTGGGGCCAGTTTTAAGTAAAATAAGGGTTACTTGAACACAAGCACTGTGATCCCACTACAGTAGATCTGATAACCCAGAAGGCTATGAAATGACTAAGGCAGGATGGAGCAGGATGGTGCCAGATTTCATCACGCTACTCAGAACTTTAACTTATATATGTTTTATTTCTGGAATCTTCCATTTAATATTTTAGACCATGGTTGACTGTGGGTAACTGAAACCATGGAAAGTGTAACCACAGTAAAGGAGGGACCACTGTACCGTGAAATAATTTATTATACTGAAGATTTCAGGCTTCTGCCATCTCTCCACCTGTGCTCCTGATATCTGATCCTCTCTGCTGAGAGCAGTTGCATGGCAAGTGCAGCCTACTCTTCCATTACAAATGCTTTTCTCATAGGGAGTGGTCTCATGTGCCAGTGAATATAGTTATCACCAGCTATCCTATGCATATAATGATTGTAAAAATGAAGATAGAACACAATTGAAAGTTATTATAGCAAACTTAACCTATCATAGCCACCCTTGCAAATTATACAAAATGTGTTCCTTTTGATTTCTACACTCAGGAACATGATGTAATCCTGAAGCACAGATGGGAAGGGGGGAATGCAGTACACCCAAGAGGAATTCATGGCTCTTTTACACATTAGACCCACTCTACCCTTTGAGGAAGGGGAGTGGGGGTGGGGAAGAGAGCAGGAGAAGGGCAGTCCCCATGGAAATGACCTTGGCCTCTTTCACTAGACAACACAAGTGCCAGGGTCCCAGTGTTCCATCTTCAAAAGATAGACTTGACTTAGCAACTACCCAGCAACTTTCCAGAGACCTAAGAACCTCTAGGCAACTTCTACTATTCTTCTATTTACTCTTCTATTTATTCTTCTATTTATTCCTCTATTCTACTATTCTTCTATTTAATTGAACAAATAATATTGGGGGAATAAGAAGTTTTCATGGGTAATAGAACATTCAAAAAATTGGCCATCCTTTCCAGAACTGTAGATGAAATGTATTTGACTCTCCTGGGATCCTGAATTGCTATATTCTGATCAGAGGCCTTACGTAATTTGAGAAAAAAGACATTTGCATGCAAAGAAATATATATGTTCTCTATGCCTTCCTAAAAATGTCTTTCCTTTTTTCTCCTAGTAATCTGGCTTTTTAGAGAAAAGCCAGATTATAATAAATTAAATTATAATAAATTATAAATATATCTGGCATTATATATAATAAATTATAAATAAATCTGGCATTTATTTTCCACCATTTTCTACTCACAGAGATTATTCAAAAGACCATAGCTATAATAATTATTATTTTATTTATTTTAGCTTTTCATTGCCCACAGAACATTTTTATCTGATCTTCCAGAAAACTTGTATGGATGGAAAATACTACTATGATGATTATTTCAATTTTATAATGAGGAAACTGAGTCTCAAAGCAGTTAATAAACTTGCCTAAGACCACATAACTAATAAAGGGCAGTGCCGGAACTCAAACAGGTCTTCTGATTTTTCACCCCATGATCCTATGCTTCAGCGAAATAAATTTGCTAAATCATATGCAGCAAATCAATGCAAAAGCAAAATCTTAAATATGATATTTTGAACCCAGAGTGAGTCTTCATGTTACCTAAAATATTTTCCTCATAAGCATCTTAGTTTCAATAGAACACTGTTAGAGTAAAGCTATATCTATTGGTCGTGGAGAAATATTGTAACCATTGATAGTCCTGACTTTCAGATTTTTCCAAGGGTTGTCTTTATAAAACACATTAATGTTTACAGTTTTTCCCTCTTCAAATATGAAGAATAGAAGCAATATTGGTTCTGTTGTTGTCCTGGCCAGGGTGCTGTGCTGTAGCCAACAAACCCTGTGTTACTGGTTTAAGCAGAGAGAAAGACAGAGAGAGCCCACAGAATCTTTGTAAGGCTGAAGAGGCAGAATCCAAGCTGAGCTTCTGGGGAGGACACCCGGAGCTACATCTCAGAACCAACCTACCAAGAAGGAAACTGCTGCCTCTGCCATCATCAGAAAGTGCCTAAGTCAGGGGGCTGCTACCATCACTGTCAGTAATAGAGCCTTCCTCAGTGCAATTGGCTAAATGTGTGTGTCCCCCCACAAAATCTGTATGTTGAAATCCTAATCCCTAAAGTGATGGTATTAGGATTTGGGGCCTTTGGGAGGCGTTTAGGTCATGACGGCAGGGCCCTCATGAATGGGATTAGCGCCCTTATAAAAGAGGTTACAGAGAGATCCCTTGACCTTTCTCTGCCATATGAGGATACAATGAGAAGTTTGCAACCCAGAAGAGGGCCTTCACCTGACCATGCTGGCACCCTGATCTTGGACTTCCAGGCTCCAAAACTGGAAGAAATAAATTTCTGTTGTTAATAAGCTACGCAGCCTGTGGTATTTTGTTACAGCAGCCCAAACGGATTAAGACACTTTCTCTGTCTCAGTACCTGCTGCAGAATGGAAACTCAGCACCATGCCTCTTCCCTCCATGTGACTCAATTCCGTATGAAGTCTCTTGCAGGTATATCTGATGGGTAGAATCTAAATCACTTATTCTTCTCCAAAAACAATGTTTTCATTTGTTAGTTTCCTCACTGGGATAGTAATACATAATTCAATGGAATTATTACAAAATGGGAAGGCTTTTAAAAATATTCTTGTGCAACCAGATATAATAGAAGTCCATTACAGAGTTTAACTGTTTAAATGAGAATAACAATAGAACTATCATATGGTATTGTCATATGGATTAAGTGAAATAGAATACATAAAAGGCTTAATACAATTAGTACAAAGGAAATCATCAATTGATATTGTATATTACAATGTAAAGGGCTGCTGAGTAGAACCTTTCCTACTATTCTGGAATTGGCAGTGAGGCCTCATGACTGAGGACACAAGATTGTCTAATAACACACTTCCTAAATAAAGGTACAAGCAACTGGGGAGCAAGACAGCCCCTCCAAGTTCTTGTAAAAGGTGAGTATATTCTCTCTGTTGCTCCAAAACATCCCTCAGGACTCTTCCCCGAGAGAGAAAGAGAAAACTAGAGAGGGAGAAAGGGAAGAGGGGGATGAGGATCCACAGACTCACACATGACTGATTCTAAGGTCTAATCAGGGTACTGAAGCTTTTCCTCACAGAAGGAGGAAGAAAGGTGAGTGCTCATCCACCAAAGTCCAGTGAGGGCTCCACCAAAAAGACCACTTGTAGGATTTGGGGGTGTCTACAGGAAAAAGAGACTAGCATCTCATTCCCAGTGTTACTGCTAATCTGAACAGACATGAAAGTTGAACACAGATGGCAAAAGTGAAGGAAGGGAATGGAAGCCATGTGGTGTCTGGTGATGTTTGAGTATGTGAGTGATGTGTGATGTGTGAGTGATGTATGAGTCTCTCATATGTCAAGGGAACACTGGAACGTAGTAGCAAGGCTTGAGTTATGAGCTCACATCCTAAATAGGAGGGCTCTCTGTTGCTTCAGGAAGCAGCAGGAGCTTATGGCCATGTGATATACTAATGGTGAAGGAATCTGGCAGCCAAGGGAAAAGTTTGAGCTGGAGATGGATCTTCCATGAGAGTAACTATGAAGTGGGAATCCCTCCCACAGTCCACCTAAAAAGCTTACACATGTGTCCATACATCTATTTCTATCTTCTCCCTCTCATTCTATCTCCTTCCTCCTTAGTCCAACACACCAGAGGAGGAAAAGGGGAGGGAAGTGGACTTTAATAGTGAGGCCCTCCTTCCCCCCGTGCTGCATGCCCCCTCAGGCCACTGATGAACCCTGAGCTAGGAAGAGGGGTTAGGTGTGATTGAAGTTTTATATTGGACTGGACTAGACTTAATAACTGAAATTTATTTGGAAGCTATGAGATCTGACAAAGATGTTATTAAGATCTAGGAAACCCAGATTCAACAGAATAATGTCAAAGGCACAGGCTGAGAAGAAATTAGACCCTTGCATGTTTGTATCCATTAGGATAAACTTTCACAAACCAGTTACAATGGGATTGCTTTTATTATTTGTATTCACTCCCCTGTTTTTCTATCAGGACTTGGTTCACCTTAGAAAGATAAAGCAACTAGAACCAAGATAGCCAGTGGCCTCAGCTAATGCCATGAAAGTGTCTCACCATCCTCTGAAACTTTTCTCACCCAATACAAGCCCAAATTTCTACACTATGTTGCCAAGGCAGATGGAGGACAACCAACTATGGTTTTTCTTCTTTAACATTTTTTTTTCTCTGTCTATTTGTTTGCACCCAATGCATATCTTAACTGGAGCAGTATCTAGGGGAAGGTATCTTCATGCTCTCTGTTAGACTATGATCTGCTTCCCCACAACCCCTGATTTACAATGTTGGAATGTTGTAGCACAGCTTCTGAAACTTAAAAAGGCATATAACTCAGCCAGGAATTTTGTGAAAATGTAAATTCTGATTTTATATGTCTATGGAAAAACCTGATATCCTGTTTTTCTAACACATTTCCAGGTCTGTGGACCACATCTTGTGTGACAAGGCTCTAGAGTAGAGAACACTCCACCTCATTAAATGGGAGGACCAAGAAAAAAAAAAAAACCACACCACACACAAAGCTTTCCAGATCCTCTGAAAAGACATCAGTAAGAGCAAACAAGCAGGAATTCTATTTATTCTGCCATTACAACATTGTTCAGACTGTATTCTGTATGTTTTAGGACTAGGTTTTTCATATCTACACTGGTCTCTTTTCATGGTAATGTTTATCACCTGATAGCAATCATATTTTTCTTTCTAGTACGTGAGATATTCTTAGAATATTTAATAAAATTCATTTCTCACCTGAGAAAATCAACTGAAGTCAACATTTAAAAGGTGACCTGTGGTGTCAGGAGGAGTCAATCTACAAATTCAACTCATGAGGGGAAAGAAAATGTGTGGGACCTTAACCACAAAATTCCTAACAATTGAATTCTGTTCAATTCCATGTATATGCTAGAGTTCAACTTGTCTTTCATCTTACGTAGAATTATTCTGCTTCATCTTCTTTTTCATGCTCCTCTTGTGTCATTGTTTATATTTAATAAAATCAAGTATCAGGTATTTTTAGGATAGTCATAGATTTGAATACTCTTGTTAGGGGAATCACTGACTGAAACCAACCTGGCCAGGCATGAGTTATCTTAAAACAGGAGGTCCTGGTAAGGAACTTGGAACTAACAAGCTACCACCAACCAGAAGAATTCGGGAAAGGCCAAGAGGAGAGAAGAGACGCCAGTCCATATGCCTACCAACCTCCCAGAATCCTTCTTGCTGGAATCCATCTTGGCTGAGAGATGCACGTGCCACCAGGAAGGACCCTGAGTCAGAATGATTGGCCAGAGACAACCAGGAAACTAACCCCATTACCATAAAGCTGAGACTGCGAGTCACATGGCAGAGCAGTTCTCCTGGGTTCCCTTACCCTACTGCTCTCTGCCCAGGCGGCCCTTCCCAATAAAGTCTCTTTGTCAGCACATGTGTCCCCTTGGACAATTCATTTCTGAGTGTTAGACCCACTCTAATACTCTAAGAGCCCACTCTCGAGCCCTGGAAGAGATGTCCCTTCCTGCAACATTCTGATCTGTGGACAAACTATTTGACCTGATGACGTTTACTTTTGAAACAGGAGGGAAGGGGGCAGGGCACAACCTTTAAAAGAATGACATAGGGGCTTCCCTGGTGGCGCAGTGGTTGAGAGTCTGCCTGCCAATGCAGGGGACACGGGTTCGAGCCCTGGTCTGGGAAGATCCCACATGCCACGGAACAACTAGGCCCGTGAGCCACAACTACTGAGCCTGCACGTCTGGAGCCTGTGCTCCGCAACAACAACAAAAAAAGAATGACATAGCCATAGTACATGACAATAATTAGTGAGAACAACTGGGTCCAAGATGGCAGAAGATTCGACTTCCACTAGACCTTGAGCCTCATTATAAGCTCACTGTGATACATTAGCATGTTAAGTGACACACCCACCAACGCCATGACAGTTCTGAGGCTAACCATAAAAGGCCAGAAAGTGGGAGGTGGCCCAATTCCTGGAAATCCCCGCCCCTTCCCCAAAATAACTGGAATAATCCTCCTACTCATTAGCCTATGAAATTACCCAGCCCATAAAAATTAACCATGCCATATTTCAAAGCCTCTTGCCTCTTGCCTTCCAAGATGGCCCACACTGTCTATGGAGTGTGTTTCTCTCTAAATAAGTCCGATTCTTACCTATCACTGCATCTCCGAATCCTTTCATGACAAAGAAAGAACCTCAAATTCACCAGGAACACTTTCAATGAGGGTAGAGCCCAGCAATCTGTTTTAACAAACACCCCAGTTGATTTTGACACACAAAAATGTGAGAATCATGGCTATAAACCTGTGGCTTTCAAACCACGCTCTCAAGCCTATCTCCCCCACCACCCCAGTCCCCAACGAGACCCGGATTCTGATTGAACTGTTCCAGAAGTGGGCCCAGCCACCTGTATTTTTTCAAAACTCCCCAGATGAGTCTAGGGTTCTAATATCCAAATAAGGTTGGAAATCACTGCTCTAAGGTGTGTGTGCTGTTCAGTACTGAATCACATACGGACAGATGTACAGTTGAGGACAGAGCTGAGATTTGAACCCACATGCTTGGATTCCAGACTGCAACACTATGCTGACATTTTGGTTCCCAATTCCTCTGTTCCAAGTCCATGTAATTATCTGCATTCTCAGTCAAACTTCAACTTTATGACTATCTGTGATTTCTCTAAGTTTGCTTCTATAATATTTTTTCATCATGACTCCTTCATCCTGGGATTGCTCTCTCTCAATCTTCATTTCATAGGTCACATGGACATTGAAACCCTCCCTTCCTCATGCCCCTTTGCTCTCTGCCTAACACACAATAGCTCAATCATTTGGAGATCAAATTCTTTGTTAATACTTGAAATTCCAGGCTGTTAAAGCTGAAAGGATCTCTGGGATCAGCAGGTCCAGCTCCTTTTTATTGCTCATTAGTGTAATTACTCTAGATTTTCCAGATGAGATCTTCTCAATTATATACATTTCCTGCAAAGGATATGAAGGTAGTGCAAGCAAGTCCTTTGACACAACATGCCAAAGGAATTTTTGTTCTTTGGAACAAAGAGGGTTGGAATTGCCAAAGTCATCTGTATAAATCTTTATTTTCCTTTTACTGTGGTGTTATGACCCATATGCTCTAAAATCCAAATACAGGGCTCATGTGGAGAAGAATCTCAGCCTTTGCTGCAGGGTAAAGAAATAAGCAGAAAGGGGCTGGGAGGGGATTAGTGAGGGATACAAAATCCCAAGCCTATTTAATGGTCTGTGCCTTGTCTCAAAGCACAAAATCACACTGGTGTTTCAAGTTGGAATATATAGATGATAAAATAGCATTAAAAATATTGGGCATCTTGAAAGTGGAGAGTATTATCTTCAACTACTAGACCTTTTTTAGGAGCCTAAATATGAATGGGGAATGCTCTCCTATGGTTAACTTACGTGGCATATGTTAAATATGAATAACTCATGAAAATGAAAATTAAAGCCTATTATGAACTAATAATCTAGGGTTCTAGTGCTGCCTGATAATAACTGTTCTCTGCCTCAGATTTCTCAACTGTAAACCAAAAATAAAGCACTTTCCCTAAGAACCTCATTACATTATCCCAAAGATAGCATAACCAAGCATGTGTGAAAGGAATTTGGAAAACAAAGATAAGAAGAATTATCTTTACTATTAGCATCCTATAGCCAAGCAATACGTTCTTTCCCAGTAACTAGTAGGTTTAGCTTCTGTGGGCAAAAGTGGCAAGTGCTCTGGGTCACTGTTTTGAGAGGAGAACCATGATATAAGGCCCTTAAAGGAGTATCTTTAAAAAAAAAAAAAAAAAAAAAAGACAGCTGCAGCAGCTGTCAAATTCTATCAACTACTGAATGTTCAAATGATCAAATCCCACAAAGATAGACAGCTTGACAGGAATGCTCTAGTAACTTTTTCTAACAGAAAAATTCCTTTAAAGTTTTTACACACGCTGTGGATCGTAAACAGTTTTGGTCGTTGATCCTTTTTGAAAATGAAACTGGATAAAAACCTTACCAGGAGAAAGGTGACCCCAAATCATCTCATGAGTCTTACCACAGTGAGGGCTGAAATAGGCACATTTGGCTTTTCTGACCATATATACACTCTTGGAAAATTTATGAGAAAGCCCAAGGGTATTACTACCAGGCAAAGTTCATGAGTATAAGCAGTTTCTGTTTTAACTTGAGAGGTAGATGGGAAAGTAAAAAGAATTGCAATCCAGAGAATACACCCAGAGCCCTAGGGATGGTTTTTAATACTACTAATTGGTAGTAAATACTTTTGCCATATTGCCAAATGAGGCTTGTCTAACTATTGTATATTTTTTATAATATGTATATTGCTACATATAAGAAAACACTGACCTAGAATTAACACTTAACAAAAAAGCAGTACTTGGTGAAAAATAATCCAATACTGAAAATAATGAACAATAGTTGAAAGGCACTATTTACAGGAAGACTCTGTGCGTATGGATTCATCCCTGGTTTTCATAGGCACACCTTGCTTGTAACTTCCTTTAAACTACATTTGTCTAATCATCCCAGTCCAGATTCCCCATAGTAATGTAAAAGTCCAAAATGTAATAGGCTTCCTTCAGTTTCTTACACATTGAGTCATAGAACATTTAGAACCAGAGGAGACTTGTGAAAGAGCTAATTCCGGACATCTATGCTCACCTCCCTCCAGCTGAGCTCATGGCAGTCATCACTGACCCACCATGGCCCCTTCTTTGATGAACAGTGACATAAACTAAGAGATCTTCTCGTAATAGTCCATTAAATATACATGTCAGGGTGTCAGCAGGAAATAGTTGGTACAACCAAATTAAGATAATTCAAAGAGAGTTTAGTAAAGAGACTATTTATCAAGGGAAAATCCTCAGCTTGTAAGGTAGGTAGGGACTATGTGGGTGAGGGGTAAAGGGGGAAAGCAGGGAGGATCACATAAGGATAATATGCCCAAGGGTAGTTATGGCCTTTGGTTGAGGGACAAAGTCAGCCCAAGGTGAGCTCACAGAAAAACATCCAAGCTCACTGTTATCCCTCCCTCCAGGCTCCTGCTGGGGCTCAGCATTTACCAAACCCAACAGGAAACCAGAACACTAGGAAGCCTTCTGATGTAGTCCCTAAAAGTCAGTCCTCTGGGACAGAGAGCAGGTTAGAGAAGGGTAGATAGGAAATCCAGAGAGGCAAAAGGCAGTTATCCAGCAATTGAGGTGATTTGCTCTAGACCACATAGGTATTAAGTAACAGAAAAGGGATAAAAAACACAAGCTTTCTTAGTCTTATTCTCAAGCCTTTCCTTTGCACACCACGGTGTGTGTGCGTGTGTATGTGTTCACTTGGGGGCATGCACACAGGTGAGTATTCACATGTGCACCTTGAAGATAGGGAGTTGGCCACTGAGCAGATTCATCTGGCACTCTGGGACTGATTGAGTCAAAATGGTTCTTCAGCTCTGTGACCAGCCCAGGCCCTGAAGGTCAAGCACTCTGTGACGTTCTAGAGCCAACCAACCTGATCACAGGTGTTGCAGTTTAAACCAGATGGCCTTTAGGACCCTTCCAAGGCAGTGTTGCAATGGACTCTAAGGATTGTTTCTTTCCTTCTACTGGGTAAAACGTAAAGCTGCTTTCCAGATTTACATGAGCCCAAATTAGCTTACCTTTCTGACCCATGGCATTACTGAAAATGTCAACCTGTCTTCAACCCAGTGTTATTTTGGAAAGTCCTGCACCCATAATTAACTTGGTGTCACGTCCCAACCTCCTGTGTATTTGGTGAAAGTAAACAAAGAGGATTTATTGAGCAACTGGGCCATTCAAGATTGTTTAAAATGCCACAATACCTCAGCCACTACTGTTAGCTAGAAAGCCTCCTTCTTCTTTCTCTTAAACTCATAGCATGAAAATATTTTTTTGAAAGCACAGATTTGGGTTGGGACAACTCTTTGTGTACTAAATCTTACAACAGGACCATATTTCTAGACATTCAGTAAAAAACATTTTTGGCATGATATTAATATATAATGTTTTGCAAAAAGCTTTAGTTTCCCACTCCAATTTTGTACTGCATGGACAGGACATTAAATTTCTATCTGGATTACTACATGTTCACTTCCTTTGATGTAAAGAAATCAAATCAGAATTAAAGCAATCAACCAGGAAACAAACACGTCCTTATTTTCACATTCAATTCACATTAGTGATTGACTCTCTACTGTCATCTAAGTCACAAACCAAGAATGGTACTATTTGCTAAAGAAATTCAGCAACAGGTAACACACAAATAATTTTCCTGAAATATTGACCTGCTTTAAGCTACTCTGTCATCAAAAGCATTGGAAGTATTATTAGTAAATATGAATAATATGAGTAAATATTCACGATTTTTTAAATTATATGATTTATGTGAAAGACTTTTCACTAAGAATAATAATAGTTTCTAGATCAAAATCACTAAAAGAAATTCTGGTTTGGCATTAACAACAAAAAGAAGGTCACAAAAAGAAAGAATCAGTAATATAATCATATCCACACACTCATGTTGGCATATCACCCTCACTCTTACAAAATTCTTTCATATCCAGGTGAACCTCTGGTAACAGTTGAGGCTTAGTGGTTTGAACAGGTAAAAGACAATGAAGTAGAGAAAGAGATAAGTGGGAGGATACAAAAGGAATACATTATCAGTTACTTCACCATTCAGGCCCCACATTCATCTTACCATATTTATTTATCCTACAAGCAACCTTTCCAGTTACCCAACTAGTCAGTGACAGAGCCAGAAACAAACCCAGGTTTTCTGATTCCTCTGGTGCCATTTCCACTATATTTCTTTTGATGATTCTCCTCTATTTGCATTGACTTCACAGCCCCACCTTTCTAGGCAGAGTACTTCAAATAAATGGACATGTATTTCAGTTAAACCAAAATAAGCTGTGTTAGAAATCAAAAGCAATTAAGAATCATATGCCACCTCTTCATCTGAGGTAATCTTACTCCAACAATTTTGGGCTCAGCTAATAAAGTAATGATGCCTCTAGGTTATAATCTCCTAGGTGGCAGCTTATTTTAATGCACAAATCATTTTTTGATAGAAATAACTTCTCTTTGAGGATCTCAAATTGTGTACAAAGCTACATTCAAATACCATGAAGATGATGGATCCTGAAGCCAGACAAACAAACACAATCAGTGAGTGGGCAAATAAAAATGTAATTGAAAATTAACAATGACAACAGACATAGCTAGTCTATTTCTTTTAGGGCACTGTTTCCACCTATATGTGGTTTTTCTCCCATCCCACTACCAATTTGCTAATGCAGGTCCATGCTGTCTCAATATCTAGAAATGCTATTCTTGAGTTTGCCATATAATTTCTGCTCCTCCAATCTGTCCTCAATATAAATTAAAAGCAGGGAGTGGAGATAGTTTCAGTAAATGAACTAACAATTATTAAGCCCAAACTAAGTAAGTACTAACTCCATAGACACACAGACATATACACACACAAACACACACTGGATTAGTCAAGTTTCTCCAGAGAAAGAGAACCAATAGGATAGTACAAAGAACTCTGCATATGTAGTTCCTCATTTAAATTTATACACGTTGAGGTGAGTAACAATCTCTCCATTTTAGGTGAAGAAACTAGGGCTCAAAGAGGTTCAACAACTTGCCCAAGATCAGGCAGCTAGTAAATCAGAGAACCCAAAATATCAACCCACAATATCTTCCATATCTAATCTAATCCATATCTAAACCACATTCCATGCCTACATTGTGTGGTCATATACATTTTAGTAGCACAGCTGGCAAAAGTAACTCCCTTGGGATCTATGGCAAACCCAATCCCTTTGGCAAGTGATCCTGAGGTTCACGATCCTTTTCCTGCCTTACACCTGCTACTTCCTCTATTGGAAACTGTCGCCAGTCCTGTGAGACTGAGCTTTGGTCATGTTTCATCTCTTATAGGAAGCCTTCCTCATGTCACAGCTTGATTTCAGCACCCTTCTTCTGCTTTGCTACACGCATAAGCGTACCTCTATTACAGCATATGTCACACTGTAATCTAATCTACCATTCGTCTGTCCCCACAAAAGACAGTGAGCTTGAAAAATAGGTCTGTGTTTTGTTTATCATTATCCAACACCACACTCACTTTCCCACTGTAGGCTTTTAGCCTAAAGCAGGCAGAGCTGGAGCAAAGAAACAAAATAGCACTAAATCAACTTTAAAGCTTTAATCATGTCTTAGACTGGAAATTCGACTGAATTGAGACAGAGTTTGTGCCTTAGGTTAGAGAATGTCAATTACTCAGGAGTGAACAGAATATCTATAGGACTTGATGGGTTCTTATCCAGTGGCTGAGAAAGTTTTAAAAATGGAGGGAAGAAAAATATAATTTTGCACTTTAGTTCCAACAGGCTTATTCAACAAACTGGTCACTTTGTATCCCCAGTGCCTAGGACTCTGAAGAAATAAAGAATGATTTTCCTTGCCCTAACTATGAAAACTCTCCTAGTAATTTCCTCAGAACTCAGGACATCACTTGTCCTTCTGAGCAAATTTTCCAGATACCAGAGCCCTCATATTTAGAGATCCAAGAAGTGGGAAGAACTAACTCTGCCTTGAGAAATTTTGGTCATAGTATCTAACATTTATTATACATTAACTGTTCTAAGAAGGGATGTGGAGTCCTGCTACATATATTTTATCATTTAACTCTCATAACAGTCTTAAGATGTAGGTATCATTATTGATCTTCCCATGTTATGGACATGGAACCCAAGACAAGGGAAGTTAAGTGACTTGCCTGAGATCACACTGCAAGTTGGTGGAGGATTCCAACCCAGACTATCTGTCTCCATAGCCCACAGTCTTAACCAGTACCCAAGATTGTCACCCACTCGGAGGTGGCTTCAAGGAGAATGCAGGAAGAAGGAATAGAGGAATTCAAAGCAGGGGGAGTTGTAGATACAAAGGAGTGAAAGTGTAGAGGAGCCTGGCATATTGGGGGAATGGTTAAGAATTCCCAAGAGCTGGGCTTTAGGAAGAGTGAGTGGTTGTCACAGGAGAGGTGTGATGGGACCTGGCTGTGAGGGGCCTTTGTGACATGATGAGGAGTTTGAGCATCACCAGTGGTCTGCAGAGTGGGGAACTGTTCTGGCAGCAGTAATGGCAGATGGAGAGAAATTCAGAAGGACTGCAGAAGCACAGATCTGTTGGACTCTGTTGATAAGAGTCTGAACTAAGGCAGGGGGAAGGGAGGCAGAGGACAGAGGCTTGCATTCAAAAGACAGTTCTGGGGCTTCCTTGGTGGCGCAGTGGTTGAGAGTCTGCCTGCTAATGCAGCGGACACGGGTTCGCGCCCTGGCCTGGGAAGATCCCACATGCCGCGGAGCAACTAGGCCCGTGAGCCACAACTACTGAGCCTGCGCGTCTGGAGCCTGTGCTCTGCAACAAGAGAGGCCACAACAGTGAGAGGCCCGCGCACCGCGATGAAGAGTAGCCCCCGCTTGCCACAACTACAGGAAGCCCTAGCACAGAAACGAAGACCCAACATAGTAATCAATCAATCAATCAATCAATCTTTAAAAAAAAAAAAAAAAAAGACAGTTCTGAGGTAGAAGTAACAGGAGTCAATGGACAATCAAATATGAGGAGTAAATGGAAAGGAGGGGAAAAGGGTGAATCTGGGGCTTATTGTGGGAGACTGGCTGGATGGTGATGGCACTGAGGCACAGGTTTGCAAGGGGAAGTGATGGGTCCAGGTTGGGGTGCTCTGAGTCTGAGGGACCAGAGTATCCACATAAGATGTCTAGAGGCAGCTGCCTGTGCAGAGCTCAGGTGAGGGGTCTTTCATAGAATGTTATCTGGTAAACTTTTGCTAAAAGTTTCTCTTCTAGTCCACGTTTATACACTGACATCTGTGCTGAAGCTCTGGAAGTGAGTGAAATCATCAGGAAAGGGTATAGAGGGAATGAAAAAAAGGGGGGGGGGGACTCTTTTCCCTTATTTTCAATGTTTAGGTTGTACTCAGGTTCTTTTGATTCAAACGCCTTTTTATTAGATTTCAGATTCTATGAAATCTGACTGGGTAATAAGTTTTTATTCTCTAATTACTTTTTATTCTTTCTTTACATTTTATTTCTCTGCTTCTCAGTGTATTTTTTTCTATATCAAATGCTAGCTCTATAGACACATAGACACACACACTGTATTAGTCAGGGTTATCCAGAGAAAGAGAACCAATAGGATATAATAGATATGTAAAAAAAAATTTATTATGAGGAACTGGCTCACACGATTATAAAGACTGAGAAGATCTGCCATCGGCAAGTTGGAGACCCAAGAAAGTCAATGGTATAATTCACTCTGAGTCTAAAGACCTGACAGTCAGGGGGCTGATGGTGTAAGTCCTGGTCTGAGTCCAAAAGCCCAAGAACCAGGAGGGCTGATGTCAGAGGGCAGAAGATGGATGTCTCAGCTCAAGCAGAGAGAGTGAAACCACCCTTCCTCTGCCTTTTTGTTCTATTCAGGCTCTCAACAGATTGGATGATGCCCACCTACATGGAGGAGGGCAATCTTCTATACTCAGTCTACTAATTCAAATGTTAATCTCTTCTGGAGACACCCTCACTGACACACGAGAAACACTGTTTTACCTGCTATCTGGCATCCCTTAGCCCAGTCAAGTTGACACATAAAATTAACTATCACAAGCCCCCCAGCTGTCAATTTGGCAACCATATGCATCTCCTTAAACCATACTTAATCTCTAGATAAAAACAATAACAAGGTCATAATTCCATCTAACATGATACAACTATCCTACATACAACCGAAAACGTGCTAATACCTTTACCAGAAAAAGAGGTAAAGTCCTTGAGTGATGTTTACTCTTCTCCCGACATCCAATAACTTAAATACTATGATGTAAAATCAACAATATTTAAATACTGATATCAAGTCAATATATCTTACCTTACATGATAAGGGGATAATATAGGAAAGAAAAAAGATATTATACACATACACAAACGTATTCATAATAAACACGGAGGAAATACTCATAACAATTACAGTCCTCATTTTTGTAACTGGTCATGTGGTTGTAGCTGATATTTATAGCTACCTTCTTCTACCAGACATTCTGTATTCTCTTCGCCTTCGCCAAGCATCTCAGCTGGTCATGGTTCATTACCTGGCAGGGTGATCCAACCTTCATTCCTGAAGGGTCTAGGCCATTAGTCCTACTTGGATGGGGTTGCTGTAGTTGACCATATTTACAGGGCATGGTAATACTAAGAGACAACCTAAGGGATCTCCTTTATTCCAGATATACTCTTGCTTACCTCCATTGTAGAAAAGCAGTCCAAATTCTCCTTGATAATCAGGATCAATCACTCCAGCCAGCACAAGAACTCCCTTTTTTGCCTGTTGAGTCAGAGGCATGAAGAGTCCACAGTGGACAGGTTTTAACTTCCAGTTTAATGGAAACACTGTGTCTCCTGGTCGAAGCATTCCTCCCTCTGGAATTAAGACCTCTAGGCCAGCAAAACATAAAGTTACAGGAACAGATAGCAAAAATGTTGCTAGTGGGTTACTACAGGTAATGGTGAGTAGTGCCACTCCCATTCCATCCTTTGATCCCTGAATCCATGGATCCTGGCTATGGAAAAAACAGCATCATATATTGTATGCTGATTTCAGAGCATATACAGCCCTCAAGAGAACCTTGCCTCAGCTCTGCAAGGAACTGCCACCTAACTGGCATGGTAACTTAGTTTTCAAATGGCCATCCTACCACTCTATCAATCCAGCTGCTTCAGGATAGTGAACATGGGAAGACCAGGAAATTCCATGAGCATGGCCCCATTGCCATACTCCTTTTTCTTTGAGATGAGTTCCTTGATCAGAAGCAATGCTGTATGCAAATCTGTATGCAGAGTGTCTATCCCAGTAAGAACAAAGCACTGACCTTTCCTGACGAAAGTGGTCCCATATAATCAACCTGCAACCAGGTAGCTGACTGATTTCCCCAGGGAATGGTGCCATATCAGGAACTCAATGTTGGTGTCTCCTACTGGTGGATTGGGCATTCAGCAGTGATCATAGCCAAGTTGGCATTGGTGAGTGGAAGTCCATGTTGCTGAGCCCATGCATAACTTCCATCCCTGCCATCATGGCCACTTTGTTCATAAGCCCACTGGGCAATAACAAGGGTACCTGGGGAAAGATGCTGGCTGGCATACACAGAACAGGTTGCCCTATCCGCTTGATTATTGAAATTTTCCTCTGTTGAAGTCCCCCTTCGGTGAGCATTCATATGGAACCACACACATGCATAAGTTTCCTTTAATTTTCTTTCTAAAGTATACATGGCTCCATGATGTCGGGGGAACATGCCTGATTTGAAAAGGCACCAGGTCTTACGTTACAAGGATTTTCATCTCAGTAGCTCACATTATTATCATTAAGCTGTATTTATTAAGCATTAGATCACAGACAGCATTTTTGTAAATCCACTTGTAGTAGCCAGATCCCTTTTTGGCAAACTATCGGTAATGAGCAGCTGGAATTTTCTTTGTCTTAGGCACCGATATTATCTCAGGCTATACTGAGCCCCAATGGCTTAGTAAACAAAATAGGAAATGCATTATTTATATTGGTCTTCATTAATAATTAATAAAATTACAGGTGCATGATGCTCCCCGGCTTCCCAACTCACATCAGTGACAGTGGTACATGATTTCCTTCTCCCAAAAGATCACAATTAAATGACTGTTGCCGACCGTATGTTGTTAATTAATTTGTGTGACCTTCTCACACTGAAGCTGGAAAATAATGAGGTAATTTTCAAGTAGACAAATATGTTATGGTTTGTGAACTTTTTGTTCTTAGGTGTTGAAATTGCAGCAGACCCATTATTTAACTTCCTACAGACATCTAAAGAAATGATGATTACTAAATTATTCTAAAGTTCCAGGAAAGAAAATGAGCAGAAGAGTATCCTTACAGCAGTATGGGATTTGGTTTTCAAATCCAATTTTTCTTTTGATCACTTTACCTACCATCCACTCAGACTCTTCTTTTTCACCAACACCACTATCTTTTTCTTACCTTTTTACGTAAACATCTCATTTGGTAATTAACAACAAATAGTTAAGAAGCACTGATTATACTTTACTGGACAATTAATAATAGTAATATTAAAATAATAATAATTTATCATATTTATAAAAGCTCCCTTAGAACTTTTTAAATGCTAACAAAAATATGATTTTATTTTCATGGCATATGCTAACCTCTGTAGAGACACAAAGATGATTGAGATCCTGCATTCAGTGTGGTAAAGTCTAACGGTAAAAAAATAAAATATGTAGCACAAATGATCAAACTATGCATCAGAAAATAAAAGGCCATGCTCTTCTCCACTCAGAGCTCCTTGAAGGCAGGGTCTTATTTCCTTCCTCTTGATTGCCAATATCTAGCTCCATAGTTGGTACAGTGCTCGTTGACTGAGTGAAGAGCCCTAAGAAAAGTGTCATTCTTTCTATGCTGTGTGTCACTAATTGTGCTGAAAACCCAAGATAGGGCAATAAAGACAACAGACCAGGTTCCCGCCCTCATGGCACTGATATTCTAATGAGAGAAACAGCCACTAAAATGGAAGCAAACAAATAAAAAACTGTAACAGATTTGGTAAATTCCATGATGAAAGTAACAGATAAATGGAATAGGAAATGATGGGAGGTAAGCAGAAGAGGAGGGTGACTTTAGACCAGGAGGTCAGAAGATGCTCTGACCTGAGAAAATGATGTTTAAGGTGAACTAAAAGGAACCAAAGGGAAGAAGCAGGTAAGGAGCATCCAAGGCTGAGGCAACAATAAATTGCAAAGGCTTGAAGGTGGGAAAAGCATAGAGAAGGAATTGTAGGAGGACAAGAGCAAAGCAAAGAGACCAGGTGGAACCCCAGTAAGAGGGGAAGGTACCTTGGTCTAGGAAGGTGACAGTGGAGATGGAAAAATACAGGTAGGTTTGAGATGGATCTGGAAACATGGTTTCCCTGCTCTTGATTCTCTTATAATATAATCTCAATTGCTTTTTATCGTCTAAGAATTCTTTACATTTTTTGATTTTCTAATGCACTTATGGATTTTTTTCAATCTTTGGGGGAAAAAATGGAAAATAACAAGTCTTTCTGATATTTCAAAGAACGTTGAGTAGAAGGAATTATAGCCCTTTACCTCATGCACATAAAACACTTTAAAGTAAGCAAAGTTTGAGTTTACAGTATTGTTATTTTCCCAATTTTATCCTCTTTTTTTTTTTTAATGAGTATCTTAGCTTGGGTTCCCTAGAAAACAGAGCAGGAAACAAAGACAAATTTCTTTTCAGGGACTGCGATCCAGGTAGCAGGAGTTAGGGGCAGTGAATGAAGTGGAAGAGACGGGAGAACCAACAGAAAGAGGCATAATAGAGATGGCTAGCCCCTCCCACCCACCCCATCACTGTAGCTTCAGGAGAGAAATCCTGGGAAAGAAAGTGTTCAGATGGGGGCAGATGTACATTAAAGCGTTCATATGTCAATTACTGCTGGCAAAGATCTCTCAACAGATATAGTTAATTTCATTATCACAATAACTATGGGTGTGTTAGAGGTTGGACAAGTTGAATACCTCCAGGACTCCATTCCATAAGCGTTGCTAAAATATCATGAGAACCGTTTTAACTCGTTTACACATCAAAACAACTCTTAACACAATAGAAAGATGTAAATGGGCCCCTCTCCTATGCAGGCCATGTAAGAAATTGCTTATTTTGCATTTTACTATGGTCATCTGCTCATAGTAGATTTGTCAGTTTTTATTTCCCATTGCCTTCTAAGGAACGCAAATTTTGGTATCTGGAGGAACTTCTATTTGTTTAACAGAAGTAAAACTTTTGTCCCTCATATAATGGCCTTTGATGTTACTGTAGGCAGTTTTAACTAGTGAGTGGGAGTGTCAAAGTTTGAATTTAAAACTGTTACAGCACTAAATTGCTCTGCCTAAGAAAGGAAAACTTGAGAATCCCAGATACGGATCTAGAAAATCTAAGGCAGGAGCAAGAAGGCAGAGTGTGTATGGGAAAAGAGAGGGAGGAAACCTGTTAGCTGTGAGGATGAGAAGAGGAATTTGGAAAACCAGGCAGGGCTCACTGAGCTCAGTGTGCAAACTGTGAAACAGCGAGCACAGTGCAATACCAACCCTCTCCTTGTCACCCCACTTCACCTCAGTAAATATCATTCCCTAATGTTCTCATTGACGTGAAATTTTGTTTGGGAGAAAATAAAATAGGAAAAGAGGATGAAAGGAAGGAAGGAAGGAAGGGAGGGAGGGAGGGAGGGAGGGAGAGGGAGAGAGGGAGGAAGAATTTTTACTACTAATAAACCAGTTTCCCCTCTAAATAAATATTGAACATGAACACATACTTAATAAATATTGGTTGAAACGGTGCATTTTTCCTTAATTCTATAGGCCACCACACGAATTTTTCTAGACCTGACTAAAGCCTATTGCTACAATCCAAAGTAAATAAGTTTTCCAGCCACATGAGGCAGGACATAACTAATGATGCAGTCTCAACTATAGAAGCCAGTATTAATTCTTCAATATTTAAACACCTTCTCTGTAAAGCCTGTCATTATCATGGAGAGATGCAAAGGTGGAATGAGACATAGACCCTACTTTAAAGGCTTGGAGAATATTTTTTCTTAGATTTTTTTTTTTTTTTTAAAGTTAAGGGCTTTCCCTGACCTTTCTAGCACTACAGTCTGTCAATGACAAGAAGTGGGCAAACTATGGAGAACAGTATGGAGGTTCCTTAAAAAACTAAAAACAGAACTACCATACGACCCAGCAATCCCACTACTGGGCATATACCCTGAGAAAACCATAATTCAAAAAGAGTCATGTACCACAATGTTCACTGCAGCTCTATTTACAATAGCCAGGACACGGAAGCAACCTAAGTGTCCATCAACAGATGAATGGATAAAGAAGATGTGGCACATATATACAATGGAATATTACTCAGCCATAAACAGAAACAAAATTGAGTTATTTGTAGTGAGGTGGATGGACATAGAGTCTGCCATACAGAGTGAAGTAAGTCAGAAAGAGAAAAACAAATACAGTATGCTAACACATACATATGGAATCTAAAAAAAAAAAAAAGGTCATGAAGAACCTGGGGGCAAGATGGGAATAAAGACGCAGACCTACTAGAGAATGGACTTGAGGACACGAGGAGGGGGAAGGGTAAGCTGGGACAAAGTGAGAGAGTAGTAGTGTATATATGAACATATACACTACCAAATGTAAAATAGCTAGCTAGTGGGAAGCAGCCGCATAGCACAGGGAGATCAGCTCAGTGCTTTGTGACCAGCTAGAAGGATGGGATAGGGAGTGTGGGAGGGAGGGAGACGCAAGAGGGAAGAGATATGGCGATATATGTATGTGTATAACTGATTCACTTTGTTATAAAGCAGAAACTAACACACCATTGTAAGGCAATTATACTCCAATAAAAATGTTAAAAAAAAAAAAAAAAGAAAAGAAGGGGACTAGATAGTAAAAAAAAAAAAGTATTGGGCAACTATCCCTCTGAAAAATTAATAAGACATGATAATGCTAAGTTTTTAAGACCTAATGATATGATTTGATCTGTTAAAAAAGAAATATACCATTCCTCCCACATTCTGGTTATTTGTCAAGGCATTATGGTTCATAATAGGGCCTCCTTGGTGCAGGTGGGCATATTTTCATTGGGCAGACCATGGGATGAACATCAGCTAGCCTATTCCATTCACACCAAAGAGAAATGTGCTTTGGACAAAACATTTCAATTGCAGGTTAAAGTACCCAACAACATTTTCTGCATTAATATCTCTTTCTATTCTGTATACTTCCTTACCATTCAAATTACTGTGACAGGTTATTTACAAAAATGGCCACAATTATTCCCTTCCCTATATCCATACCCATTTGTAATGTGACCTCCCAGCTGGCCTGGACTTGTGACTTAGGTTTATCAATAGAACACAGCTGAAGTGATGTTGTGCCAGTTCTAAGACCAAGCCACAAGAGAACCTGTGTGCTTCGTGTATTAGTTTGCTAGGGCGGCAATAACAAAATACCACAGACTAGGTGGCTTAAATGACAGAAATTTATTTTCTCACAGTTCTGGAGGCTGCAAGTCCAGGCTTAAGGTATTGGCAGGTTTGGTTTTTTCTGAGACCTCTTTCCTGGCACGCTGGCCACCCTCTTGCTGTGTCCTCACATAGCCTTTCCTCTATGCATGTGTACCCCTAGTGTCTCTCTGTGTGTCCAAATTTCTTCTTAAAAAAGCATCAGTCAGATTGGATTAGAGCCCACCCTAATGGCCTCATTTAACTTAATCACTTCATTAAAGGTCCTATCTCCAAATACAGTCACAGTCTGAGTTACTGGGGGGTTGAAGCTTCAACATACGGATTTTGAGGGAACACAATTCAGCACATAATGCTTCCCTCATTCTCTCGGGACCCCACCGCCACCATTTGAACAAGCCCAGAGAAACGTCCTAGATGGCCAGATAATCTCCAGAAACAAAGCTGCCCACCTGACCTGCATTTCACCACAAAAGCATGAGAAAATTTTTCTAGGCACTTTCACCATAAACATCTTTAGCGACATCTTTGCCACAAGCATTTTTGCCCAAAGCTAATTGGCCTTAAGGCAATTATTCCATGAAAAGTAAAATAACTGGTTGGCAGTTTTTGATTTGAAAGTTTGTTTTCATCTGGTTGAATATATTAGCATTTCTTCTAGTTAGCAACGTTATTGGGGTTTTTTGAGTTGACAGATGATGATGATGATTTGTCCCAAGAGTGGGTTTCATATTTTGAAACACATGACATTGGAAAAGAAAGAGGCCTCAAGAGCCTCAAAGGCACAGAGTTGAACCCACATTTCCCAAAGAACTTTGAAACATCTTTCAACCAGCATGTGAAATAATGCTAACAAAAAACAGTGCAGAGGCTTTCCCAACACAGTACAAAGCTCAGTTACAAATATTCATCCTAGTGTTTGAAAACTGATACCTTTATTAATAAAGGAAGAAATTTTAGCAAAAAAGAAAAAGTGTGGCACCAAACAGGGAGACAAATTAACAGTCAATCAATCAATGTATAAAATATCATGAACGAAAGCCTTGGAAGATAAGTGCTTAGTTACAACCCACAAAATAAAATCAGTTATATGTGCAGTATTGCATGAATCTACACACATTCTAAATGTATTCAAGTATTTTGTATTTTGCAATAAGGTCCTCTTAACTTTGTTACTCATTTCTCATGTTTTAGTATGTCCTTTTTAGTATCCCACTTTTATTTTTCATTATTTTATCCATGATAGCAAACTTGCCTCACAGCCGTTTAGTTATGCAGTGAAAATGTTTGGGGCAAAAACGCCTGTGGCAAAGATGCTTATGGCAAAAATACTGAATGTAGGGAAATCTGGTTGAGACCAAGAGAATCAGACAGCTGAACCCAGTCTAACCCATGGGCCTGCATAACTGCAGCTAAATAAGTGGTTGTAATTTCAAGCTACCACATTTAGAGGTGATTTATTACAGAGCAGTAGCTAATCAAGACACTAACTATACAATTAAAATGTATTGAGAACTTACCTTACTCATAGCTATATCATCAGAGTTCTCTGGTGGCAGCTAAGAGAAACCATCTCTGATTAATTACGTAAACAGGAATTCATTGGAAAGAGAGCATGCTAACAGAATCCGTGGAAAAGCTTGGAAATAGACAGAAACACACGTAGCTCTGACGTCCAGGGAGCAAGAACTATTCTATAGCTTTGTCAGAGTGCTGTGCTGCCAGTCAAATTAAAAAAGAAAAAAAATCAATTTAGGACATATGCCACCAACCCAAGATTCAAAGTCCCAGGAGAAAGTATCATTGGCTGAGTCTGGGTCACACGCTGCAAGACTGTCAATCAAGTGCACAGAATAGAATAGGTTTATCCATCACTGAGTTTACTTAGCCTTAAGAAAGCACACAGAAGCCTTAAGAAGAGGGACAACAACATACTGCAACAATGTCGTGGAGGCCTTGGACACCCCAGACACATCTTCCAATGTCTCAGTAACTACATGGGATACCCTTTAGTCATGAGGGACCAGCACTGACATGACATGAGTGCGAATCACATAAGCACAAGAAAACTTCAGGGCCTAGGGTCCCTCAACTTAAATATCTTTCTAGTTACCTGTCACTGGGGAACTAAAGGAGAGGCTCCCTGGCTTCCTTTATTTTATGCGGCTGTAAATCAAAAATTATAGGTTATATGATAAATTGTCTTGACAACCAAGTATGCAAGAATATTCATGGATCAGTAATCTATTCACAGCAAACCCAGAGAGACCCTTGTAATGAAAAAATTCGTTGAGTTGATATTGTAAGAAGGTCGACAGTATTCTATCTTTCCTCAATTAATTATAATGCTGAAGAAGATTACAGTCTAGTTGTTAACCTATTTCTTCCAAAGACTCCTCTCCTGCTTGGCTAAGACAGGACAGGACAGCTTGCTTTTACCCACAGTTGTCCACCAAATGGAGGTGAGATGAGTTCCCAGAAAGAAAGCAGAATGTTATTATCAAGAGAAGAGGAATGAATAGAAGCCAGGAGAAACAAAACTAACAGATGCCTACAAAAAAAAAAAAAAAAGGCACCATGTCAGGTTCTGGGTTTGAAAAAAAGAGCAGAAAAAAATAGATAAGAAGTAGTTTCTGTCCTTAAGAAGCTTAAAATGTGTTTCAAGAAATAAAATGCACAGATAAAAAAGGCACTCAACTCAGCTAGTGGGGCCTATTTAGAAGTAACAATTGAGTAACAGAGAAATAAAGACTAGAAGATCAATAGAAAATTACTGAGAGGGAAGGAAGAACTGTAGAGTGGGGATTTCATTTAGAGTCTAAGGATGGCTTCAGAGAGCTCTTTAATGGCTCTAAAATGTAGACAAAATTCTATCTGTGTGTGGATTGTTAATATATGACATTTTAGCTAATGCGGTTCCATCCTTGAAGTTCTGTCCCATCATTAGTTCAACCAGTGTTTACTGGACACATGCTAAGTACAAGGCACTGTTCGAGGCTCTAGAAATAGAACAATGAAAAACTCATATCAATTCTCCCCCCTTAAAGAAATTCTTCTAGTGAGGCAAGACTTGGGATCAGTATTGTCCTATGTTGATGACCTATGGTGAGAATGAGCAGTGGTGCCATAGAAGTAACCAGAAAATAAAAATCCAAATTCTTGGCTTTTCAGTTTTTTAAAACCCTCAATGTACATATTTAATAGAAGGAGAATACTTTTATTTTTAAATATGTTTAAACAGCTGAATTGACATGGTAAATAGTAGAATATGTGTGAGGCATAGTTCAATCTATAGACAAAGCTGAGTACCCAAATTCATTTGCAGGACAGACTTTCTGCAATAGATCCTGAAGCCACCAGGGCCCACAGGTGGTTAAACACTGATTTAATAAAATGTACAACAGATGCGTAGCTGGAATACCTGAGTTCTACTCCATCCCTGATGTTCACTGGTGCTGTGTCTATGTTCATATTATTAACCTTTCCTATGTGCAAAATGACAATAATAATCCACACCTAGATTAACTCAGGTGTAGGCTTTTTCTTTTTAATTAATTTTTTATCTTGAAAATTCTCAAACCTATAGAAAATTAAAAGAAAATTGCATAAACACTTGCATATCCCTCCCCAAGAACCACCAACTGTTACCATCCTGCCCCACTCTTTCCAACCATCTCACTATCTGCCTGCTTCCCTTGGCTCATGGCCTGCTTCCTCCATCTTCAAAATCAGTAACTGAGTCTTTCTCACATTGCCATCTCTCTGCTTCTCTCTTCTGCCTCCCTCTTCCACCTATAAGGACCCTGATTACATTGAGCCCACCCAAATAATCCAGGATAATCTCACCATCTCAAAGTCCTTAACCTTACTCCCATCTGCAAAATGCCTTTCATCATGTAAAGTAACACATTTCTGGGATTAGGGCATGAACATTCTGGGGGGCTGTTTTTCTGCTACCACAGCACCACAGCATCCATTGATGATGCTTACCTAAATCAATTTAATATGCTGGAGTTTACAAAGTGTGGACTGTTCTATCATTCATTCTGCATTTATTAGTTGGCATTATTCTACTTAAAGGAGGACAATCTTCTCTCTCAATCCCTCCCTCTATTCCTGTCCTTCTCCCTCTCCCTTTCCCTTTCCCTCTCCCTATTTCTGGATATCACTGTGGATTCATGGACTTTTTAATATGTATTACCATTACTATTCATGTTGTGTTCTTGACAAGACCCAGTTAGTCTTTGAACAATTCATTGTTTCCTGTCACAAGAAGTTCCAGGTTCACCTTGTACTTTCCCCATTTTAGCTGTTTCTCTAAGAAGTTCTTGTTTCATTTAGTAGATTATGGTATTCACAACCAAGATCTGGGTACTAGTGGTACTTGCTGCCACTAGGGTATCTTTGATTTTAGGTCTTTCCAGGGGAGAACAAATGTATACAGTTAGCCAGTTATCTCTCTGTGTATATATATATACATATATATGTTAGTTCTCTATTATTTATATAATATTTATATGTACTTATAGCTATATACAGATATTTGAAATTTTTAATTTATATTAATAACTCCAATCTAAATTTAATACCAAGGAGTTCTTCCTTACTGTCCTTACATCCTGTATGTTGAAACTCCCTTCTCCTGGTGAAAATCCTGGCTGCCAACAATATCAACATATTGATTCATTTATTTTATCCTAAAATACACACAAAATAGTTTTAGAATTACAATAACTGCCAGGAGTTAACAACTAAATATAGTTTAAGATTTCCCTGCAGTTATTTTATTATCTTAATTATATCCAAGTACAAATAGGTGTCCAAATATAATCCAATTAAATATCTTCTCTATAGTTATGTTATCAGTTCAATATATAGTTAGGATTAGTATTTGTTTCTGTTAGTAAACAATTTTAAGGTTTGACTTGTTTCATCCTTTTTCATTTAATTTCATTTTTTGAATACATAAATTGTTAAAATGGTTTAAAAGTCCAAACTATTTAAAAGGCACACTCGAAAGTCTCACTCCCTTCCCCATCCCTTTTACTCCATTCCTACCCATCCATTATAAATCATTTTCATTACTTTTTTTTTGTTACTTTTTCATTTATTCTTTGTATATTTTTAAATAAGAAAATACATAGACATATTCTTATATTCCCAGAAGGAGAATCCTTTGTGACCAAGTTACTTCTCCTGTGCCATCCAGAGCCTCCAAGCTGTCAAGGAGAAAAGGATTGGAAGAAGGGCAGAGCCCTAACAGAGGGAGAATCGGGAAGTCAGGACAAAAGGACCCAGCAGTGACCAGCAGCAGGGACCATGCAGGTGCAGCACAATGGGGACACGGCTGTTCAGCAAGAAAAGCAAGCAGTGATGGAAGCGACAACCGGAAGCCCCAACACGCTGTTCATGCATCTCAGGGATACCTGCTCAAAGTAGAGCCAGAACAAGAAGCAGAGCCCCAGGGTTTAGAGGTAACCTCAGAAGGAGGAAGAGGTGAGGAAATATCAGGAGTTTGTTGTTGTTGTTATTTTAAACCTCAAGTCGTGGAGAAGTCACTGAAGGGATGGCTTACTGCCAGGAGCTGGATTAGGTTCCTGCTATCAGGCAGAATGCAGGCTTGAGACAGAGACAAAGTGAAGCAGGTAAACAAAGAAGGTTACATTTTTGCACACCACTTAGTGGCCTTGGAGAACACTGTGCATAGGAGCATTTTTTTCTGGGGAGAAAATCTATTATTTTTTACAAGATTTTCAAAAGGTCCCTGGATCAAAGCAGGTTAAGAACCATTATGTTTATTTAACAGAAACAATGTAAGGGCAAGAAAAAAAAAAATAGACGGAGGAGCTCATTTCATTACAACAGCTGCATTTTCCATTTTATGGTATCACTGGACCCTTTGGCTATCCTCTGTCTTATTTACCTGGACTTTCTCATCTTCACTCAGAATTTCATTCACTCTGCTGTAACTATCACGCAGACTTCTTTCCTTTTTCCTGTTCCCATCTATTTTCCCCTGGTAGTCTTATCTGTGTATAGTTGCATGAAAATAGTATTTCTTCCGTCTGAATCATTATTAATTATTAGCTAAATATCAGTTACTCTTCTAGTCTAAGAATTATTAAGTATTCAACTAACGCTTATTGTGATTAGCATGTTCCTTTTCAATTTGTAAATCTCGATAGGTAAAAGCTTGCTTTATATGTTTATATTTTCAATAGAGCAAAGTTCTGTGTTAACATATAAAGTGCATTTATATCCATTTTGAAGGATTTGTGAGAGGGAAGCAGTGCATCATGGAAAAACAGGAGATTAAGGCAGCCCTCAGTGATCTGTGTTCTAATCATAACCCTGCCAAGTATTTAGCTGTGCAACCCTGCACATCTCTGGCTGTTATTCCCTCGGATGTGAAATCAGTTTGTTAAATGACTACCAGGTAGCCATGCGGCAGGGTTCTGGACCAGGTTACTGGGAGAACAAATAGAGGCAGACATATCTTTTGATTACTTTATGGTTCACCATCTTGCTTTCACATCGATTCTTTTAATATCTTTATACCACGGCCTTAACAATTTTTGTGTCATCATGTGTTTAAAAATGTGTTGAAATACACAAGTTTTGGAGACTGTGGACTAAGACCTGTTATGCCTAATGCCCACTTACCTTTGCTTCTGGCCAGTAGAGCACTCAGGCCAATCTCCCAGCAAAAAGTAAATACATAAATAACATTGTGTCCCCTTCCCCACTAGGAATTTTCAATCCCATGGAGCGTTAATATAGAGTAATATACCTAGGAATGAGGGAGAGGGAGTTTTCAACAATTCATTAAAATACAATAACTTTGACATTTCAAGAACAGTTTTAAAAATCTCTCAAATATGAAGCCCACTGAAGGTGTGGGTTTTACAGATGACTCCGCATCACACCCACCCCTTACACTCCTTATGGGGTGCTGAAAAAACTCTGTAATCACAATATTTTAGTCTCAAAACTACACAATCACTTATAAACACTTTTTGTTGTTGTTATCCCAAATCAGTGGTTTCAAACTGTTATTATCTATCTGCATAAACCTTTTCCCTAATGAAATCCTACCTGAACACCAACATATAAGAGAGATAAAAACTGAGCTGTCCTGTTTGAATGGGAAAGGAATGGACCACAGTTGTGTTTCCTTGGCCTCCCCCTCACTCTGTACCATAGCTACAGAGACCTCTACAATCCTTTTTTTGTCACAAAACAGAGTAACCAATTACCCATGTGGTGTTTTCAAAGATCTAGACCCATGGATTTATGGCTACTACAGGTCAGTCCACACTCATTTATTCAACGTATTTTATTGAGCATCTACTATGTATCAGGCACTATTTTAAGTGTTGGAGATAACAGCGGTGAATAAAACAAACTACAATCGCTACCCACTTGGAGCTTTCATTATAAGGTAAAGATACACAATAAACAAAAATAAATAACTGTATATAATATGTAAAATAATGATGGATTCTAAAGGGAAAAAAAAAATAAACCAGAAAAGGGGATAGAAAAGGTGTGTTTGGTCAGGACAGGAGACTGAAATTTTAGACTAGATGATGAAGGAAGGCTTCTTTGAGAAGGTAACATTTGCATAAAATTTCTGAAGAAAGTGAGGATGGGAATCATTATCTGAAAGAAGAGCAATCAAGACAGAGAAAACAGAAATTCAAAAGCCCTGAGGCAAGAATATTCTATGTGAAGACAGCGAGGAAGCCACAAGTGTGGCTGAGTGAGGAGGGTGAGTGGTAAGAGATGAATTGATCTCTCAATGGTGTGGGTTGAATCACATGGAACAGCCAGTATTTGACAGTTTTTCACCTACCAAACAGCAATTTTATATAGCTCAAGCAAGTACTTAGAATAATATAAATGGATTATTCACCACGTGCAAAGGCAGGGACTAAGTATACTTAAGCAATTATTTTCCAATAGCCAGCGTGATTTTTAAATCTCTAAAATAGAACCTCGATCCACAATCAACTAAAATATATGATGTGGCCTCAGTAATGCAGGAGACAGAGCCCTGAGTTCTGTCCTGACACCATCATACCGCATAGACTCAGAGCTGTAGTTTTTGCATCTGTAAAGTGGAAATATATGCCCTCCTGATCTCATCAAGTTTTGTAAAATCACTCAAGGAAATGGGTTTATTTAGTCATTAGTCACACCTCTAGTGACACTTGGTTAGAATTTTTCCACCTCAACCATCCACCTAGCACTACAGGTCCATGAGCAAGATATATATTGGGTTGGCCAAAAACTTTGTTCGGTTTTTTTCCATAAGATGGCTCTAGTAGCGCTTAGTTGTCTTTAACTTCATTTGAAACAATTCTGTTAGATTGATTGTGACAGCTGTCATATTAGCCTGCATTTGAAAAAGAAAATCTTATCAAAATTGGTAAATTTTGGTGTAGCCATTTTAATATTGAAGATGGAAGAAAAAAACAACATTTTTGGCATATTATCCTTTAAGATTTCAAGAAAGGTAAAAATGCAACTGAAACGCAAAAAAAGATTTGTGCAGTGTATGGAGAAGGTGCTGTGACTGATCAAACGTGTCAAAAGTAGTTTGCGAAGTTTCATGCTGGACATTTCTTGCTGGACAATGCTCCACGGTTGGGTAGACCAGTTGAAGTTGATAACGATCAAACGGAGACATTAATTGAGAACAATCAACATTATACCACACGGGAGATAGCCGACATACTCAAAATATCCAAATCAAGCATTGAAAATAATTTGCACCAGCTTGGTTATGTTAATCGCTTTGACGTTTGGGTTCCACATAAGTTAAGTGAAGAAAACCTTCTTGACCGTATTCCCGCAAGTGATTCTCTACTTAAACATAACGAGAAAGGAGGATAGGGGAGGCAAAAGCTCATTTTTTTGTTGCTATATGGACTTACTGCAAGTCCTGATAAACAACCTCTAGCCTTGATGAACAGGACTGGATTATGTGGAGGCCAAGAGACTCCCTTGGTGGCTCTGGCCCAAAGCCTATACTAAAATCAAGTCCAGCAGCCTCCTCTGCCCTTTTCCATAGCCCTCTTCCAGGAGGGTGTGCCACTGGGGGCATGAGAAGAGCAAGCCAAGGAGGTTCATCCACAGGAAATCAATCCAAAAGAATATAACAAAAACATACTAGTCAGTGTCAGAACATACTCTAACTTAACCACAGCAGGAGGAAAATGAAGTACTTCGCAGAATCCTTAGGAAGGACAAGAATTAGGATAGCTTGAGGATCTGGGGAACGGCCTCTCAGAGAGGGTCTCTTTCGGTCACTAGCATTAAAAATGACTCAGCCCTAACAATTTTCTACCATGGAATTACTCTTCTCGTGATTGTTTTTAAATCTATTTGATAACATTTCCTGATAAGTGGGTCCACAGTCAGTTGAAATAATGTGTCTTAGTGACACCGTAAAAGGAGAATTGGCCTAAATTCAAATTCCCAGAAGGAATCCCATTGGTCTTGCTTGAGTCACTGCTCACCTTCAGACAGAGAGCTGGTACATCTTGAGTAATTATCTTATCCAGATCATATAGAATGGAGGAAGAGTAATCTCCTATGGGAAAGCAGAATCTTGTTGTAAAAAATAAGAGGAAATGCTTGCTGAATAAAAGATGTCAGATATCTACTATGACTTGCCAGGGAGAAGCCCAGGTCTTTACCACTTTGCTCAGCCCCAAAATTTATTAAGCCAAAACTCATAGTGTTTTGGCTTAATAAATGCCCATGCCTAAAATTTTGACCCGTCTTTGCAAAAAATGTGAAAGGGAGACTTAAAGCTAATTGTATACCATACTGTGTTGTTTTTTCCTGTAAACCTCAGTAGGGCTCAGTCAAAGCAAGCAAAAAAAATATGCCTGGGGCTTCCCTGGTGGCGCAGTGGTTGAGAGTCTGCCTGCCAATGCAGGGGACACGGGTTCGAGCCCTGGTCTGGGAGGATCCCACATGCCGCGGAGCAACTGGGCCCGTGAGCCACAATTACTGAGCCTGCGCGTCTGCAGCCTGTGCTCCGCGGCGGGAAAGGCCGCGACAGTGAGAGGCCCGCGCACCGCGATGAAGAGTGGCCCCCACTTGCCACAACTAGAGAAAGACCTCGCACAGAAATGAAGACCCAACACAGCCATAAATAAATAAATAAATAAATAAATAAATAAATAAATAAGTAAGTAAATAAATAAATAAATAAATATAAAAAAAAATATGCCTGATTTTCCAAATCTTGACACTGATTCTACATATCTGCTGGAACCAATGAAACAGTTAGGTAGAAGGTAGAACCCCTCTTGGTTTAAAACATGTTTTTATATTGTTGTAGAAGCCTGTAAGTTGAGTCAAGACTGAAGATGAAATATATTTACCAGAAAGCCATATAGTATACACTCTGAGACATGACTTCATCCCTTTCCCCAAGCAGAACTGAAAGGGTTAAATGATATGAACCAAGTATGAAGATAGCTCAGAAAATCTAATCTCAAAAATATAAATGTCCAAATCTCATGATATTTGCCCAAATGCCTGAAATTTTAATAATAAAAAACTCTTCATATTATTAATTTAATTTTTTCTAAAGTAAATTCCTTCTCTATTGACCCACAGAAAATGAAAATCCTAAAATGTATATGAAAGCATACCTCTTGTCCCAGTTCTTCGTACTTCTTATTTTGCTCAGTTCCATCAGAAGCATTTAACCTTGGTACCTAGCTAGAATCTGGGTTCTACCTTCAGCAGATAAAAGCAAGGACATCATCTGCCAAAAATATGTTCCTTCAGCTCCTCCAGTCCTGTGATTTTTCTAACCCCAAATCTTCTGGATTTAACTTTCAATTCCCTGAGCTCTTAACACTCTAATTTTATATTAAGTGTTCCAACATCAGTTCCACAGAGAGGCTTTTCCTTTCCTGGGGACCAAATTAGGTCTCTCTGGTACATGATTTTATTCTTTTCTATACTTTCCTTTATAACATGTCACAATCATAACTCAATATCTTATGATTATGTAAATATGTCTGTCTCTCCCTCTGAAGTCTAAGCTCCATGAGGGTGGGAACATTGAACCTCCTCTGGTTTGCTCACCACTGTAGTATCAGAGCAGAGCTTAGTGCCTAGCAAGAAGCAGGTGCTATAAACATTTGTTGGATGATTAACTCATCCATAGCCGAACACCGTCTCTTTGGGATTCTAAAGAGTAGAGTGGAAGGGGAATCAGAGCTTTCCCTAGAGATCAGTAGATGAGAAAGCACTGGAAGGGAAAAATGATAGAAAAAAGAATAAAAGCAATACATCACTTAACCTACTTGGTTCTTAGGACCAGCGTTCTCTCCAATAACGCTAGGTTTTATTACAGATAACACAATATGTTCAATCTCTTCAAGTGGAAAAAATATATTACATGCATTCAAGTTCAAACTCAGTTTCAAAGTAACTGTAGCATATTTGCTTCTTGCCATCTAGCTAGTCTTTATAAATTCTATAGCCATTGGTGCCATAAAGAATGCAACAGAAAGACACGAACTACTAAATGAAACTGAATCAAGAAAAATCAATTTGAGGTTCTTTACCAATACATTTTAAAGAACATGGATTTAGCCTACTTTGAATAAGAACGGTATTCAAAACCCACGCACATATGGTCACCTTATCTTTGATAAAGGAGGCAAGCATATACAGTGGAGAAAAGACAGCCTCTTCAATAAGTGGTGCTGGGAAAATTGGACAGATACATGTAAAACTATGAAATTAGAACACTCCCTGACACCATGAACAAAAATAAACTCAAAATGGATTAAAGACCTAAGTGTAAGGCCAGACACTATCAAACTCTTAGAGGAAAACATAGGCAGAACACTCTATGACATACATCACAGCAAGATTCTTTTTGACCCAGCTCCCAGAGAAATGGAAATAAGAACACAAATAAACAAATGGGACCTAATGAAACTTAAAAGCTTTTGCACAGCAAAGGAAACCATAAACAAGACCAAAAGACAACCATCAGAATGGGAGAAAATATTTGCAAATGAAGCAACTGACAAAGGATTAATCTCCAAGATTTACAAGCAGCTCATGCAGCTCAATAACAAAAAAACAAACAACCCAATCCAAAAATGGGCAGAAGACCTAAATAGACATTTCTCCAATGAAGATATACAGATGGCCAACAGACACATGAAAGAATGCTCAACATCATTAATCATTAGAGAAGTGCACATCAAAACTACAATGAGATATCATCTCACACTGGTCAGAATGGCCATCATCAAAAAATCTAGAAACAATAAATGCTGGAGAGGGTGTGGAGGAAAGGGAACACTCTTGCACTGTTGGTGGGAATGTAAATTGATACAGCCACTATGGAGAACGGTATGGAGGTTCCTTAAAAAACTACAAATAGAACTACCATACGACCTAGCAATCCCACTACTGGGCATATACCCTGAGAAAACCATAGTTCAAAAAGAGTCATGTACCAAAATGTTCATTGCAGCTCTATTTACAATAGCCAGGACATGGAAGCAACCAAAATGTCCATCGACAGATGAACGGATAAAGAAGATGTGGCACATATATACAATGGAATATTACTCAGCCATAAAAAGAAATGAAATGGAGGTATTTGTAATGAGGTGGATGGAGTTAGAGTCTGTCATACAGAGTGAAGTAAGTCAGAAAGAGAAAAACAAATACAGTATGCTAACACATATATATGGAATCTAAGGGAAAAAAAAAAAAAGGCCATGAAGAACCTAGTGGCAAGACGGGAATAAAGACACAGACCTACTAGAGAATGGACTTGAGGATATGGGGAGGGGGTGGGGTGAGATGTGACAGGGTGAGAGAGTGTCATGGACATACATACACTACCAAATGTAAAATAGATAGCTAGTGGGAAGCAGTCGCATAGCACAGGGAGATCAGCTCGGTGCTTTGTGACCACCTAGAGGGGTGGGATGGGGAGGGTGGGAGGGAGGGAGATGCAAGAGGGAAGAGATATGGGAACATATTTTATATGTATAACTGATTCACTTTGTTATAAAGCAGAAGCTAACACACCATTGTAAGGCAATTATACTTCAATAAAGATGTTTAAAAAAAAAAAAAAGAACGGTATTCAAAAGGTACTAGCTTGACAAAAACCTAAAAATACATATTGTTCAACTTGGGGTCTGGGTGTATGTAATGTCTTTTATGCCTTATTATTTCAACCTTTTAGCCAAAATTTACAACAACAAGCTAAAACAGAAGTTTCTTCAGTTTCACATTAAATGTCTAGGTTGCCTTCAGGAGGGATAGGATGCCTCCAAAAGGGAGGGTGTCTATGCAGCCCCAGCAGATTCCCCACTCCCACCCCAGCATCAGCTTGAGCTTGTGTTCTACATACTAGGTTTCTTCAGAAAGTTTCTTTGAAGAAAGGATGCCAAGGGTTTTTTTTTTTTTTGAAAGTGCTTAAAAATAATTGAGCTAAGCTAACACACCATGTCTTTTACCTAGTTACATATACTTTGGAGGGGAAAATGGCCATTCTAAGTTAGTAAGGGGTTTTTTTATCATTAGGACTCAGTTCTTTGTCATTATTTTCAACTACCAGCTCCTACATTTTCACAGCTTTCTTTGAAATCACCTGGGGAAGACAGTATGGGAAATCTAGAAAAGTCCTCTTCCAAACACAATACCCCTCATCTCTAAATAATTCAGTGCCTGCTATTTTTTCTAAAAAATTCCCAGAGCCTTGTTTTGACCTCATAGCATTTCTACCTCTGGTCAGTCACAGTATTTTTAAGACACACTTTAGCTCAAATATTCACTTTGAAGTCCTCTGAAAGTGTCACTTTAAAGGGGAATGTTATTTGGCAGAGTATTTGTACTGTTACACCAAGAGTTTGAAGGGTTTTATAAACCTAACCACTGAAAATAGGGGACAAAAGTAAAAATCCCATAAAGTTTTCCAGATAATACCACACATTAATACTTGGCTTAGACCAGTTACCATCTCCACTTTTGTAACTATATCATGCATATTTGGAGCCGAAAATACTTACACTGATCCCCATTACATTTAAACTAACTGTTGGGTTTTTTCCTTCACTCGTAATCATCACTGAACAGTTTTCACATTGCCTTCTGGTTAAATTGCTGCTTCACAGGAATCACTGCAATTCCTCTGGCAAGAGGTAGACAGTATACAATTGGTTAAGATCGTAGAGGAGGGAATTGCAGTCCTTAGATTCAAATACCAGCTCTTTCACTCACTAACTGTATGACCTTGGGCAAGTTAACCTCTCTGTATCTAAGAGTCCCCATTTGTAAAATGGGAGTAAGAGAAGCACCTGCCTATAGGGTTGTTGTGAGGACTAAATTAGGGTGTCTGGCCCAGTAACTGATATATAAATATTAATCACAGCTGTTACTATTTTCAGATGTCAGCAATGGAGCTAGGGATTCAATCTGGCTTCCAGGTATCTCTCAACCCAACCAGAAATTGGCCGACTATTCATTTATTTACAGACAAAAGATCTTGTGTTTTGTAAGGTAACTTTTCTAGATTTTTCTCTTCAGTGGTGATGTAAAAGAAGGGTATAAAAAGGTGGGAGCTGGTGGTTAAAAATCATGACAAAGAATTTCATTCAACATCAACATCAAGACATGGAAATAACAATCTCCTTATTCAGATCCATGTTTGACACATCCAGCGTGGGCTGTATTTCCAATCAAAGTTATAGAAAGGAAGGTTGGGTCTAGTCCTACTTTTCATGTAAGTCATTCATAACTCTGTCAATCCTAAATAAATATGTCCCAATTCTTTTTAAGTGTGTTTTCATTTCCTACCTATAGCTCTTCTTAATATGTCTCAACATGTTGTCCTCAACTAAGCCAATTAATGCTTCTCTGTATTTATATTAAATGTCCCTCTCAAGTTTCTAAAGGAGCTTCTCTCATTCTAGACCTTCAAGATTTTTTTGAACAAGCCCTTCTTTCTCTTATCTATGTTGTTTGTGATTTTACTGATATTAATCAGGTTTCTGCCCAGTATTTAATTTTCCAAGTGGAGGTCTAATATTTGTAGTACATTTTCATATAGGAGCCCTTACTCTCACCCCAGTTCCCCAACCTCTTTCTCCCCATACCTACCCTTCATACACTTGTGGGTGTGCCTACACACACACACACACACACACACACACACACTCTTCAGATGCCTTTTTTTCTGGATTTCTCTAACTTTAATATCCTTTCTGTTGTTAACTGACAAAAATTACTTTCCATATTTCTAGTACAGATGTATCATAATTTGTAGAAGAAAAAAAGATAACATCTTGTTTTCAGGATCTCCCTTGAAGATGCCCAATATTTTGTTTGACCATTTCATCACAGTAGTATATTGAATGAATAGCCTCAGAGAACATTCTACAATGATTTCCAAGTCCTTTCGTACCAGAGTTCTGCCTTCTAAAATCATCAATGGCTTTACAATTTTCCAAAATTGAGAAGGATAAGTGCTGACAATAGTGCCAATTTGTAACTGAAAAACTGCTTGCTGTGTTAACTTACATGAATCCCAATAAGCAAAACAAAGAAAAACAAAATCCAGTAATGATGAAAATATATAATGTAGCTTTGGTTTTCTATTTGGGGTTGTTCATTACAATTTTGGCATTTCTAAAATTTGTTGTATATAATACCAAATATAAGTTGATAATATGAATTGGGGGTGGCATAACAATGAGGTTGATGGGAAACAAGTTTGGCAAACTATCCCACCTGAGGAGAATAAAGACAGCTCAACCCTGAATGCCCTATGCCACGTGTTCAATTAGTTTGGGCTGTGACAGAGTCCCTGAACCCCTATGTCTTTACCCCAGTGAGTGAAGATGGGAAGACAAATGCTTCATCTTTGAAAAGTCAAGGATCAATTCCCAAAACGGTTTTGTCCTTTCCACCTTGGGAAAGCCCAAAGGAGGCTATTTATGTGGTAATTCCAAATGTGTTGTTGAAGCTATAAGGCAAAAGATATAAAGGGGAGGTTTTCTGCACTTTGAAATGCCTACAGAGGGAGTACAAATATACGCCAAAGACAGCTGTTTGACCTAGATGTATCGGCTCCCTATAGCTGAATTCATCTTAGTGCACAAGACATTTACCATCTTGACTAGAGAAAAACTGCCTGTTCACAAGAGGAAAAAAAAAAAGCAAAGCCTTGTTATTTTTTTTTTTTTTTTGACTTGTTATTCTCACTTGGGGAAAAAAATGATTTTCAAATGTATTGATTATTCTGAGCCATGAGTTTGAAAAAAGGAATCTTAAGAACATAAAATGAAGGGCCTGTCTATAGTTTCTGAGGAAAATAATAGTATGCTATGGAATATTTCTGCCATCCCAGGAAAGACAGTAATTGCTTGTGTAACTTGGAGCACATATTCATTGTTCTTTTTTGGAATCTTCCATTCTCCAAGATCACTGCATTAAGACAGTGGTTTTCAACATGGGCAGTTTTGATCCCTGGAGGACATTTGGCAAATGTCTGGAGGCTGGGGTTGCTACTGGCATCTACTGGGTAGACACCAGGGATACTGCTAAACATCCCCCAGTGCACAAAGCAATTCCCTACAACAAAAAATTATCCACCTCAAAATGTCAATAGTGCCAAAATTGGGAAACCTTGCAATTAGAGATGAGAAAGAGGTTTCAGAAAGGAAGGCTGAAACAAAAGCCTGACTGCTGGGGCAGTGCCTTTGCAGGGGGGCTGATGAACCTCTCTCACCACTTCCTGGTTCCCCTGGAAGTCCTAGGTACCCAAAGAATTGACCAAAGCAGATAAATTACAGTTTCATTGCACAGAATACAGGATACAGTTTCTCTAAAGCTGGTTTAGAGAATGCCATGAGGAACTAAGGCCAAGTCCAAGCTTCCTCATCCTTTCCCCTTAACTGGAGGCAGCTAGTCACCCAGAACAAGCCTGACCTATCTTACCTACCTAGGAGTTGCCCAGCAGCTGGCACAGTCACCCACCATGCTGAAGTATCACTTCAATACTGCTACCTCCTGGCAGGTAGAACTGAAGAGCCCTCTACTCTATGGAAACATGGTGTGGGGGTGACTAAGTGATACCCCTAATCACCCAAACCCATAAGTGTCAAAGAGCCTTGTTTGCATGAGAACACCACAGTAGTGGGCTTGTCCAACGGTGCAAGGCAATTGTTTGTGGTTTCTTAATTCACAATATAACTGTCTCTTTCTCCTACCATTCTCTTTGCTACTCCTTCTGCTCTAACCACACTGGTCTACTTGCTGTTCCTCCAACATGCCAAGCATGTGTCAAACACCCCAGCACAAGCTGCAGCACTTACAGAGCAAGTTGTTTACTTACTGTGTACAATGTTGTTTGCCCAGAAATCCCTTACTTCATTCCATCTCTGCTCAAATGATACACTCACTGACCACCCATTGCTGCGCCTCCCACCGCTACAATTCACTGGGCTCTTATCCTGATTTACTTTGCTTATGCACTTACCACAGCCTGCAATTTTACGTATGTATCCGCTTCCTGTCTCTCTTCCTTCTCTCCACTAGGATACAGGCTCCATGAGAGCAGAGACCTTATTTAATTGCTTCATGTTGTATCCCCAGGGCCTGGAATACTACCTAGCACATCATAGGCACTCAATACAAGCTTGTTAGATATTTTAAATGGCTTTCTATTTTCTTGCTATCTCCATTTTCCTTTCACTAACTTTTCCTAAAACTCTTAAACCCATCATGTTTTGACTTTTGTTTTATCCATTTTTATTTCTTTGATTAAGTATTAAGCCAGTCATGGCTTAATACCTGTTACTAACCACTTTGTTGGCCTTTGGGGCTAAAAAGTTTGCTGAACTTTCAATAAACAGGTACTGAACACCTGCTGTAAGTGACAACTCTAGGTTCTACTGGAAACACAAAGAATGGGAGGAAGCCTGGCCTTGACCTGTGGGAGAAAAGTAGAAGAGATATAGTGTTCACACCAACACTTTAATGTCAGGACACTGAGATCTATACCATAATAAAGACCGGTGTTATGGGGTGGGGTGGGGGTCATAAAGAGGCCAGATGATTCAGCCTGTGTACACTATGAAAGGCTTCCTAGAAGAACTGGGGTTTGAAAAGAAACTTGAAAAACAAGCATCTGTTAAACAGGCAGGATTAGGGAGGAAAAAAAAGTCCCTAATTATGAGAATTATGAGAAAATAAATGGCAGATATATTAGACTAACAGGGTTTGGTGACAAAGTAGGTAGGGATGAAATGAATTAACCAAACTGAATCTCAATGAATCTACTGAAATATGATAAATGATAGCTCCAAGACTTCATCATGGTACAACTATGACAATAGTGATAAAGCCATTAACAAAAATCAGAAAGGGGCACCTTTGGGGTAAGAAATGATTAGTTTGGTTTCTGTCATATTGGTTCTGTCATCTTAAGATTCCAGAGCAACCCCCAGAGTGTGGTAGAGCCTTGTTCCTGGCTGTGTGGCTTCATGGCCTTGATCTGTGGCCCTCTTAGCAATTCTGTAAGCCAAATAATATCATTAATAACATTATTTCTCCTCATAAAGTAGCCAGAGTGCATTCTGTTGTTTGTCAATATGACTTCTAGGCAATACAAAAGGCCATCAAACTTTATTTCTTATAGATCTCAACTAATTCTATTAGGATGAACCTTATGAAATTGACATCATTATAGGTCAAAAATGGTTAAATATGGCAATTTGATGTTAGTGCTATGGTGATAAGCACATACTCTGGAATCAAAGAAACCTGGGTTTAAACCCTTGCTCAGAATTTATCAGCTGTGTGATTTATACTAAGTCTCAGTTTTCTTAGCTATAATATAGTAACAATGGTCTGAATGTTTTATAGGTGGCATGAGGATTAAGTGAAAAGATAAATGTGAAGCACCATACCAGGCACAACTTATACTTCTTCTCTGACTGCAGAAGAAATAATGTCCTTCCTTACCTTTGAGGTTACCCTTGTCTTTTCTCTCCTTTTTCTATCATCATTGCTTCCCTGATATTCCCTCCTTCCCACACATTCTATCAATTTCTCTCTACCCTGCAACCATGCTTCGGTCTTCGATACCAGGACAAAATGTACTGGAATCCTGCTGTGGCCTGAATATTTGTGTCCCCCCAAATTTCATTATGTTGAACCCTAATCCCCAATGTGATGGTATTTGGAAATGGAGCTTGGGGAAGTGATTAGGTCATGAGGGCAGAGCCCTCCTGAGTAGGATTAGTGCTTTTATATAAGAGGTCTCAGAGAGCGCCCTTGCCCCTTTTGCCATGTAAAGATACAGTAAAAAGACAGCTACCTACAAACCCGGAAGCAGGCCCTCACCAGACATAAAATCTGTTGACTCCGTGATTTTGGATTTCCCAGCCTCCAGAACTATGAGAAGTAAATTTCTGTTTATCATCTCAAACATCACCAATGACCTCTAAGTGAACAAATTTAGTGATTCTTTTAAAAGTGTCGTCCCTTTTGATTTATTTGAATTATTTGAAACTGGCAACCACCTACTCTGACATAAAACCCCTCCAAGTTTTCAAGACTTGAAACCCTCATCGATACCTCTTCCATGCCTACATCATCGGGTCAACCACACGTTCACGTTGCTCTTCCTTCTCAATGTCTTTCATGTCTTATTCCCCATATTCCTGCCACTCTTTTTCTACTTAAATATTTATTTATTTACTTATTTGGATAAATAACTTAAGCAGGTATTTTATTATTTTTTTTAACATCTTTATTGGAGTATAATTGCTTTACAACTGTGTGTTAGTTTCTGCTGTATAACAAAGTGAATCAGCTATACATAAACATATATCCCCATATCTTCTCCCTCTTGCGTTTCCCTCCCACCCTCCCGATCCCACCTCTCTAGGTGGACACAAAGTACCGAGCTGATTACTTAAGTATTTAAATCAGCCTTTACCCATATCTAAAATTTGTCATCAAAGGAAGAGCATATATGAGTAAATATATTTTTTTTAATTTCCAATTAAATTAGCAGATAGAAGAGGGGAATTAACTCAGTGGTGACAGTGATTGTTCATACCACCTGGGTTAGAGTCTCAGAAACTAGTTCTACTGAAAGGAATTGCTGCATTCATTTCAACATAGGCAAAGTTAGTCTACCTGATTCAGGATCCAGGGCTATGAAGTTTTCTCTGGGCATATGCCTGACCATCAAAGATTGCAGGGAGAGCATAGGGAAAGAGGTGAACTGCTTCAGGAAAAGGAGAACTACAAAGGAGATTAACTGGTTTACCCTGCTAAAGCCTTATCGGTACCATATATAATGCCCTACCCATCTCCTTGAGCACATGTTGAAAAATCAATACCTGGAGCCTTGGATAAACTTGATAGTGTCTGTTGCCTTTTCTTTTTAAACATATTTTTATTGAATAATCTCCTCTGAGTCTGACAATATAAGACATGTTTTGCCCCAAAACATATTTTCCATGAAATCCTTAAACTAGTCTTCTTATCCTTACTATCCTGACGTTAAATTTGGATCTGTCTTTAATATATCTGAAATTGTTACCAAAGGAAATTTATAACTGATCTGACTGCATAACTCTTTAAATTCACAACTAAACTCAGTTTGTAAATTCATTTCTGTGCAACTATTTTTTTCAAAAAACAATTTGCACTTGAGTGAAATATTCAAAGCATGTCGTATGTTTTTAAAGAGTCTGTTTATCTATTTGTAAGAGAACACAATTTTCAAGTGTAATTTATTTTCAATGCTTTCATCAAAAACACCCAGGGGGATTTCATTTCTTTACCTTGAACAAATCAGTGGAATGTTATTACTACGAGTTGGCATGGGGACAGCTATTTTAAAATCTGTGAAGTATTTTAATTTGAAGATAATATATTAAAATATGTTTTTGGTGACAACGGTTCTAATTGGAACATCTTTCTGTCTTTTTTTTTCTTTTTCCTAATATAACTAATCTCTCTTTATTCTATCAAGAGTCTTTCCACCTTTCCTAATATAGCAACAAATCTTTTCTCCAATCTGCAAGACTGAAAGTTTTATGAAGTACTAAACTTTTTTTCCCAGTAAAAGTAGAATTTTTCATCTCTTGAAAGAAAATGAGAACCAACAAAAAATGAGACTAAAATCACCTTGTCAGAAATGACTGAAGGCTACACAGAAAATGAACAAGGAAAAAGAGAAACAAACATTCAAATGAATATAAATGGATCGAGCCAGACTGAAAAGAGAAGCAAATGGGTCTCTGAGGAAAATGGCAAGGGAGCAAACATTTAGAAAGTACACAAAAATCCCTCTGCTCAGCTCTTCTTACTTCACTGCACTTCCTTGGTAAACTTACAGATGTCTGTTGCTTATTTTATTCATGTAAACTTCCCCTGATACCTAGAGTTCCATTCTGCCTTTCTAGAAGGCAAGTTAAACTGATAAATATTTGGCTTGGCATTACCCATTCCAGGATGGGGACCTATAAGGAGGCATGAAGAGGGCACCAAGCCATGAGTGAGGAGGTCTTGGTTCTGGTCCCACATCTACTTCTCAAAAAAAAGTGTTTCTTTCTAAAAAATTAAGAAAAATGATACATGGTCATAGCAAATAAGTTGCTCTAGCAAGTGATGGATGTTAAGATGTCAGCATGGTGAGTGGGGTTAAGAGGTCAGGGCATGAGCTGTCCATAGAGACATTAAACCAAACCCAGGAGCTAGCACATGCTAAGTGTTCTATAAATACTTGTTGAATGATCAAGTGAACAAATGAATGCATCTGTTGGCAGACAATGCCAGCCTGACCAGTGGAAAAGGAGAAGTTTGAACTGTTCGTTATAAGATATATAGATATAGGTATATAGATATCATCATGATTCTCATGCAAACATAAAATAAACATCTGTCAAAGATTTTATTTAACTCATTAATTAATGAGGAATCCAGTAAGATATATAAAACCAAAGTAGAGTCTGAAGAACAAACACAAATATAGGCAATCAAAAATACTGAAATGGGGGCTTCCCTGGTGGCGCAGTGGTTGAGAATCTGCCTGCCAATGCAGCGGACGCAGGTTCGAGCCCTGGTTTGGGAGGATCCCACATGCCGCGGAGCGGCTGGGCCCGTGAGCCACAATTACTGAGCCTGCGCGTCTGGAGCCTGTGCTCCGCAACAAGAGAGGCCACGATAGTGAGAGGCCCGCGCACCGCGATGAAGAGTGGCCCCTGCTCTCTGCAACTAGAGAAAGCCCTCACACAGAAATGAAGACCCAACACAGCCATAAGTGAATAAATAAATAAATAAAATTAAAAAAAAAAAAATACTGAAATGAATTTGCTCATAGATGTAAAAACAATGAATACCCACATGACAAGCATCATTTACATCTCCACTGGACAAAGTCTGTTTGCATCGTTATGGACAAAAATAATTTGCATCACCATCAATTTTCTACAACTTGCAGAGTTATAAAGCAGCTCAAAGACAATGTGAGATACAGACACACAGATTGAGAAGATTCCCAGCAGAGTATTTTAAACATCTTTAGCTTTCATTGAAAGGATACCATACTGGTCATAATTTTGCCCATTTTTTTTCACAGATTTGCTTGATATGGTAAAAATATGAATTATTTTCTGCCTGTTTGTATTTTTATTGAACCCTTCTAGCAAAACCCCAAACCTCATCAACTCAACTATTTCCTTTCTCCTTGCCTTCACCTGAGAAAATCCTATAATGATGAAAACCATAAAGTCATAACGATCACCAGCAACTGAGCCCTTGATATGACCTTCAGGAATTCTACTGAATTTCTGAGGTCATTTCACTGTCCCACTATATACAACACCTATTCAAATATTTTCCTCTCTCAGAAAATCTCTGATCACAGTAATCTTCAAAATATTTAGCTACCAGTAAGGAATGGGAATCCGCTGCTCAGAACCAGGGCTGCATGTAGCTTTGGGGTCAGACAGTGCTACCTTCTAGATGCTGGATCATGGAAAGGTCTACGGATCCTGGGTAAGGGTGGGACACAGAAACAGAGGCAAGTGGGGACTCTTAGCATAGCTTAGGAGTATTCCTATATTTTAACTACCAATATACCTATATTTCCAATTCACTCACTTCCCCCTATTTAAACAAATTACCTCACCTCCTATTCCAAAGGGAAAACTAAAGCCATTAGAAATTCCTTAGCTTTCAACTAGCAAAATTATTCTTCTTCTGCATTTACCCCATCCTCTTTTCATTCCGGGGTGTAAAAAGGAATCTGTAAGACACACAGAGTGTGTATCTGACATCTGACAGGATAACGGAAGAGAAAAAAAAGACAAGATTGGACTAATATAATACAGTAATCCAGAGGAATGGAAGAGGACACTGAAAGGAGGTAGATACTACTGGTTAGTCTAGTTTATGTTTCATACTGCAGAAACTACAGAAAACTATAGAACAAGAATGACCAAATATACACAGCTTCTGTAAGAGGATCCCTTCAAGGAAAACGTGCTGTGGGTCACTTCAAAATGTTGATAGAGTCATTTCCCAGCATGAGTGTATTAGGGAGCCTAATTATAAATTCAATTGAAATGAACCCAAAGGACATTTGCAATATATCAAATCCCTAAAATAAGAATTTTATGTGTGCTTCAGACCAGCAGAGAAATTGAATTTATTTTCAGGATAGCAACAAGACAAAAAGGACCAGAAATGCTAGAAAAACTTTTTGTACTTCCACTTTGCAGGCAAGAATAAAAATTCTGTTCATCCCTTTAGGAGTGAGAAAGAGATTCATGTACTGGAATTGTGTCTAGATGACACTGTAAACGAAACAGCCCTCTAAGAAGTAATGGACTAGGCACTAGGTTCAGTATCCTCTAATAGAACCTCAAGAAGTGAAAAGTTTGGTATGGAACGCTTAAAGTTGGCATTCTTAAAGACAGTTTTTATACTTATTTTAACTAGTAGTTCTTAAACTTGAGCTTCTGGAGGGCCTGATAAAACAGATTGCTGGGTCCCACTCCCAGAGTTTCTAAATCCAATAGGTCTGGGACTCAGCCTGACAATCAGCATTTCTACAAGTTCCCAGGTAATCTGGTGCAGTGGTCCAGGGACCACACTTTGAGAATCACTGGTCTTAACTGTATTTCTAAAATAAAATAAACCAATGGGAAAATACTGATTTGAGTGAATGGAGGGGGAACAGATAAATGGTAAATTAAAAAAAAAAAAAAAAACTAATCCTGAAAAAATAATTCTTTGGAGTTTTTGATCAAATGTAATGCTAATGAACTCAGTATATCACAGATGAAGAAAATAAACTGTCCTTTCTTGAAGTCCTTTCAACATATTTTTCCAGATGTCACATCATTTGTTTTAAAATTTGCTCCCTATTTGTTTCCTTTTATGGCTTTTGCCATTTCCCTGAGATTTCTCTTTCTCTTACACAATTGACCTTCCTTTGGTTTCCTGATACTTGTTTTAACCCTCTTTTTCCTTGATTCTTGGAACTCCTCTCCACACAGCACACTGTCCTGACTGGCATCAGTAAGTCACTGATTCCCCTAGACTCTTTCTGTTGTTTTGGTTTCACCCCCAGTTAATTGTAACTTACTAAAACCAAGCTAACTAAAAGTGAACATTCTAAATTAAAATCAGACAACTAAAGCAACATAGATGAGACAGTCTCAGCTCAGAATGTGCCCCGTCTTATTTTTGTAAGATCAACAAAGTCCACCCACACAGTGTAAAAGGATTATTTTCTTGACTGGCTCTGCTGCTGGCCAGAGACACCTGAAAGACAACAAATCTGGAACCAGCCCTCTGCATGAGGTGGCAATGGATGAGGCTGAGTAGTACTACATAGAAGCCTATTCAGGGACCTAAAATTGAAGATGGAAAAAAAAAGAGAGAGAGAGAGAAGACACTGTAGCTGCTCCTATATTTAAGAAGAAAAGAGTTAACAAAAAAGTGAAAGTGGGTGGTGGTATTCTTTTTCAAAAATTTGTGGGAAAACAAAGCAATTTAGAAGCTTGCGCAACGAAAAATTAATGGATGCCTCTGTCACCTGAATCAGAATGCAGTAAACTGTGTTGGAAAAAGGTATAGTAGGAGGAAGAAGGGTAGTCAATTAATACAGCACAAATATCTGAAATAGCAAAACTCATCAGTAATTTTTAAAATTCATACAGTAAAGTTCAAGTATTAGAAAAAGCTTTCCAGTCACTTGAAATTGATTTCCAAAGACTGTATTTCTAGACCATATAACCTTCCCTCAAAACAAACAAACAGTTTCTAAAAGATTTTAAATATTGTTTTCTGTGATGGTCAGTTTTATGTGTCAACTTGGCTAGGATATAGTCCCCAGTTATTCAATCAAACACTACTATTCTAGATATTGCCAAAGATACTTTGTAGATGTGATTAAAGTCTATAATCAGTTGACTTAAACTAATGGAGATTATTTTTAGATAATCAGGGTACTCCCAACTCAATCAGCTGATAGACCTTAAGACTGGAAGTGATCATTCATTGATGAAGAAACTCCTCCTGTGGACTGCAGCTTCAGGTTGAGCCAGAGAGCTCCAGCTTACCCTTTTTGACAGCCTGCCCTGTGGATTTCAGACTTATCTAGCCAGCCCTCACCATTACATAAGCCAAAGTCATGCAATAAATCTCTTAATATATATCTCCTGCTGGCTGTTTCTCTGATTGGATGCTGACTGATATAGTTTCGTTTTGTAACTGTTCATTATGTCACATATCTGCCTCTGCTCATGTCCACAGGCCAGTTTCTTAGACATACTACATCAGTTCTCTACCATCTAATAAATAAATATGGCAGAAAGGCACAATTTGGTAACCATTAAGAGTTAGTTTAGAATTGATTATTAAGGCAGTGATCATAGTCCAATTTACCAATTAAGTGAGCAAAGAATATTTTTAATAGAGGAAAAGCATTGTGTACTACTACTCATAAGGCAGAAAAAAAAATTTTTAATTATGTCATCTATGGCATACGTGGAGCCACACAAGAGAAAAAATTCCTGCAAGAAAAGAAGCAATTGCCAGGAAAGTGAGTGGACAAGATTCCCAGCCACCCCAAAATCAGAGTAATAAAGGTTGTAACTAACATTAGAATACTTAAAATGTGCCAGAAACTGTTCCATGTGCTTTATAAACAGTAACTCAAGCCTCATAACGTTGCAAGGAAGTGGATGCTAGAATTATGCCCATTTTACAGGTATGAAATCTGAGGTAAGAATAATTAAGCCATTTGCCCTAAATCACTCTGACAGTAAGTAGCAGAAACAAATATCAAGCCCAGTCTGGCTTTAGAACCTGCACTCTCAATGCCATATGACCTTGTGACTCCTAGAAGCAGGAATTGTCTAGTAGGATGGAAATAGGGACATTTAGAATCTGCCATTAACTTCACTAAATAGTGGAATGAAGAGAGGCCCATTCTTAGTCTCATTCCCACCTGGAGTAGACAGTGTGCTAGGTAAAGTCATTGTTACTAAGGCAGTCAGTGCCAGATAGAGAAGGATGTCATCAATGGTAGGCTACTGTGACAGAAAAGGAAATGAAATCCTTTTTTCTTACCCAAACAATGAATCAGTTATCCATGTCTCTTCATAATACTGTCCCACCTAAATATTCCTTAAATTTGTTCACTTAGTTCCATCTCCCTTACAACATGCCTGGTCCAAACCACAATCATGTCTTGTCTGGAAGGCTGCAAGAACATTCTAAAGTGGTCTCCCATATCCACTTGGTCCCTACAGTCTGTCCCCCACAATGGAAGCTAGAGTGGGCCTTTAAAAATATAAGTTTAAATACACCATCCACCCACTTCATATCTTTCCACTGGTTTTGGATTAGTCTCAGTGTCCTTAATGTGTCCCAAGAAGCCCTGCATGATCTGACCTCTCCTACCTCCCTGGACTCTTCTCTATGGTCACCACACTATGAACAATAGTCTCCTGTCAGTCCTTCCAATTCACCAGGAACCCATTAAGTTTTTATAACCCTTAACACTCTTGGTAATTAAGTAGATTTCTGTGTAATTATCTGATATATGACTTCTCTAAGAGTTTATAAACCAAATAAGAGCAGGGACTGGGTACGTCATATTCATCATCATATCTTCAGTGCTCAGTAGTGTCAGACACAGAGCTGGCCCTCAGTAAATACTTGTTGAATAGATGAATTCTTTGCTATAATAATGAAGGTTCCAGACACCAAAGTGCTTCTACGCCTCTCTTTCATGGACAAAATTGAAACATCAAAAAATACAAACTTCTACTTTCCTCTTTTTCTGGAACTATAGGAGCTAAAGAAATGATCTCTGACAGAACACAGCTCAACTCTGGCTACTAGACATAAAAGACATCCACCTAGAGACTGTCATACAGAGTGAAGTAAGTCGGAAAGAGAAAAACAAATATCGTATATAAACGCATATATGTGGAACCTAGAAAAATGGTACAGATGAACCGGTTTGCAGGGCAGAAACTGAGACACAGATGTAGAGAACAAACTTGTGGACACCAAGTGGGGAAAGTGGCGGTAGGGGGGTGCTGGTGGTGTGATGAATTGGGCGATTGGGATTGACATGTATACACTGATGTGTATAAAATGGATAACTAATAAAAACCTGCTGTATAAAAAAATAAAATAAAATTCAAAAAAAAATACATCCACCTGTGAGGATGAAAAATGAAAAAAAATTACTAGACAATAGAAACATTTTAGTAGTTTAAAAGAAAGTGAACAATTTGGGGGATCATAACAACTGCAATGTACTATTAAAAATACTTTAAAGTTGAGAAAGTAATTTATTTGTGTTCTCAATAGTATTTGCATGTATAAAAAAAGAATGACATGAGTTAGGAAAGAGAGTTTTCAGGTGAAAATCAAGAGAGATGAATTTTACTGGAGGTAGTAAAGTGAAATTAATTAGATAACACCAAAAACAAGCAAATAAATTACAACACATGTTTGACAAATGCTCCCAGAATTCAGTGGAAATTTACAAAGAAGGATAAATACACTGAACAAAATACTGTCAACATGGGAGGTATCCAGAACATCTAGCATAAAGTACTTTAAGAGGAGAGAAGGGCCAGAGGAGAAGCAACAATTAAATAAATAATAGAAGAAAATATCCCTGATTTGAAAGAAAAAAGAAAAGAAGATATGAATTTTCATGTAGAAAATGTCCATTTAGTACCCTAATATATTTAATTGTATAGAAAAATTAAAGAGCCACAACTTTAGAGATTCTGAATAAAGTTTTAAATTTTAAGAAGATAGAAGAGTATCTCTCAAAGACAGCAAAAATTGATTAACTGCAAAGAAAGGAAAGCAATATAATCAGTAAAATGTCATATTTTGTTTAAGTAGTTTTATCAAGATTATTGTGAAATTTAATGTAAATATAAATAACCCTTAAAAGAAAATTTTATACCTAAAGAAAGAAACTAATAATAAAGGTCTAAATCTAATAGCTCATGTTAGTTAAAACAAGTTGTGATGGGAAAAAAAACAGAGTGAAAAATATTTTAAACTAGGGAGATGACAGAATTTAGTGGATAAAAGAAGCCACAGAGGACTGGGTTCAAACTCTGGCCCTGCCAATTATTAGCTTTGTGCTCTCAAGCAAATGACTTAACTTCAAGGAACTTTTTTTTTTTTTTTTTTAAGTCTTTATTGAATTTGTTACAATATTGCTTCTGTTTTATGTTTTTGGTTTTTTGGCAGCGAGGCATGTGGGATCTGAGCTCCCTGACCAGGGATCAAACCCACACCCCCTGCATTGGAAGGCGAAGTCTTAACCACTGGACCACCAGGGAAGTCCCCAAGGAACTATTTTCTCATCGATAAATTGGGGTATTAATATTTACAGGCTGTTGCAAAAATTAAATAATATATGTAAGAGACTCAGCTTGCTAACTGGAATGGTGTGGGCACTCAAGCTGCTATAAAATGCTATTTTTAACATAGAGAGAAAAACATGAGTTCAAATAACCACCAGAAGAATAGAAATGTCAAGCAAAACTAGAAAATTGCCAAGAAAACCTAAACAACAGGAAAATAAAAGGGAAACAAGGAAATGTTTAAAAAATCAGAAGGCTGAATAAAATATGATAGATATAATAAAACCAAATTTTCAGAAAAACAATGATAAATCATAAATATATATAGTCCAATTACCACAGAAGATTTTATATAACTCAGCTCTTGACAAATAAATTAATATAATAGAATTAATAAGAGGTATATACCAAAATTTGTATTTGCATAGCATATACATTACTTTTGAGTATTCAGAGAATATTTACAAAAATTGACCAAATTCTAGACTACTAATAAGTTCTCAATAATTGCCCCCAAAATGTTTAGATCTCACAGGGGCAAAAGGGCAACCCGGGTAGGGAGTTAAATTGAGAAGCCCTATGCCTCTGGACTCAGCACAATATGGAAGCACATAGGTTACATTTATAAATTCTTTAGATAAACAAACAAAAACAAAAAAACAACAACAACAAAAACCAGGAGCTTTTTGTTCTGTGTTGGTTCTCAGAAGCCTATCTCCTATGATGAATCAGCTCTTGCTCAGATGAAAATTTGACCCTATTGCTAATCAATAGGATGACCTTTCATACTTCAAGCCTTCTCTTTCATCTTTGAATTGCCCCCTTCCCCCAGTTACTGCATCTCCTAAAGCGTGTTGGGAAAAAAATCGGCAACCACCACCATTTAATTTGTCCACCAAGGAGTCTCTAAAAATCTCCAAAATATACAAACAGCTCATGCAGCTCAATATCACAAAAACAAACAATCCAATCCAAAAATGGGCAGAAGACCTAAATAGACATTTCTCCAAAGAAGACATACAGATGGCTAAAAAGCACATGAAAAGATTCTCAACATCACTAATTATTAGAGAAATCAAAACTACAATGAGGTGTCACCTCACACTGGTCAGAATGGCCATCATAAAAACTCTACAAACAATAAATGCTGGAGAGGGTGTGGAGAAAAGGCAACCCTCCTACACTGTTGGTGGGAATGTAAATTGATACAGCCACTATGGAGAACAGTACGTAGGTTCCTTAAAAAACTAAAAATAGAACTACCAGATGACCCAGTAATCCCATTCCTGGGCATATACCCAGAGAAACCCATAATTCGAAAAGATACATCCACCCCAATGTTCATTGCAACACTTCTTACAATAGCCAGGACACAGAAGCAACCTAAATGTCCACTGACAGATGAATGGATAAAGGAGATGTGGTACATAAACAAAATGGAATATTACTCAGCCATAAAAAAGAATGAAATAATGCCATTTGCAGCAACATGGATGGACCTAGAGATTGTCATACTGAGTGAAGTTAGACAGAGAAAGACAAATATCATATGATATCATTTATATGTGGAATCTAAAAACTGGGTACAAATGAACTTATCTACAAAACAGAAATAGAGTCACAGATGTAGAAGACAAACTTATGGTTACTGGGGTAAGGGGGGTGAGGGATAAACTGGAAGTTTGGGATGGACATAGACACACTACTATATATATAATAGGTAACTAACAAGAACCTGCTGTATAGCACAGGAAACTCTACTCAGTACTCTGTAATGGCCTATATAAGAAAAGAATCTAAAAAAGAGTTGATATATGTATATGTATAACAGATTCACTTTGCTGTACACCTGAAACTAACAAAACATTGTAAATCAACTATACTCTAATAAAATTTAAAAAAGAAAAAAAAAGACTTTCTACATCTATAAAATGTACAACCATCATAATAGAGGGATTCTATTGAGACAGAAAATGAGGTTACCATTTTCTGATTTGAATAATAACAAGTGTATTTGGAATAGTAATGTTCATTACAGTTCCTGCAGCATTCTGGCAAACATCACATCACCTGCCTGCTGGTTCACTGGCAGATATTTCATGTTTCCCCCAAAGTCTCTGAAGTAATGTTTTTTGAATTGGCTTACATATGATCCTTCATGTTTCCAATGTCTCACCCTTCTAATAATTCAAAAAAGAGAAAAATGGTTTCAAAATCACACACACACACAAAAGGAGTCTCTAAAAAAACGCAACGACTTTCCAAGCACTACCAGATTTATGAGAAATTTTTAACAGGGGTATCCCACATTAAAAATGAGAAAAAGAATGATCAACATAAAAATTCTTATGATACTTTTGCAATGTGATGGTTCACCTCTCTTATGAAATTAAAAGACCATGCACATAAATTCAAATATATTTGGAGGTAACTTGCCTTTTAAAGGAGATTATTTTTATCAGATGCTCTCTAAGGATGAGTGAATTTGAAGAAAATTACCAACCCATATAGAACACATCATATTCATTCTGTTCCCCTCTCCTCATTGTTCCTCCCTTGGCCTCTTTTTTCACATATGACTTATATCCTTCAAGGACACCTATTTATTTTATGTAACTTCCTAACATCTCCAACTCATGTCATCCTCTCCTACCCTGAATCTTGCTGTTCTCATGAACCCCAATTTAACACTTGGTTATTTCTAATATAACTTAAAGACCATGCTACTTACTTTCTTAATAAGCCTCATAGGAACTAAAATAATGCTAGATGCAGAACTGTAGAGAATTTCATTGAACTTTATTTAATATTTTCCTGAACCCATATTTGAAATATTTTCTCTTATTCTCTATTTATTGTTCTTTTCAAATGACTTTAGATCTAAGATTCTACTGAAGTAATTTTATTACTTTTTGTTACCTGATTTCTGCTACAATAATTCATTAATGTTTCAAATTTTTATATCAAAAAATTTAAACTATGCTATATTAATAGGACAGTTTATGACAAGAGCAACACAATTTTTGTTTGAAGCTGAAGAACTGAGGCTTAGAGTAATTAACTTAAAGATAATCTAATTTTGGCTTCGGCATTTATATTTAAGGTTTTTGAAATATTTTTTCAACAATTATAAATCCCTATGTAACGTTAAAATTTAACAGGTATATCTTTTGAATTCATATTATGTAAAGCTTAAAGCAAATGCAATCCCAAAGGCTTTGAGATTAGAGAGACTTTGCATCAAATCAGCAGAACAATACAAAGGCAAAATGCTATTTGTTGAATGTTAACAAAACAAAACAAAACAAACCCTGAACAACCCCTCTTTTGAAGAATTGCACTAAAATCTGTTTAAACAATGTAATTCTTTTCAAGCTGGCCATGGGAAAAGGCTAAAATAAGAAAAGTAGATCAGCCTGATTGAAATAATAATTGACATCTTATAAGAGAAAAATCAAAAACCGTTCTTTGGTGTTATATTTTTGGGGTTTCAGATACTATTTGTTTTTCTTATCTGAGTTCCTTCACCCCTTTTAGTTCCTTATGATGGAGGATGTCAAATTTTTAAAACAACCTGAAAATATTAGCATTTTCAGTTTTGCACAGCAGTAAGACTACAAAATTTTGAAATATCTCTGTAGCACAAGAAACTAGAAATTGATAACATGCCTGGATCATAGGGAAGTTTCTAGCATCATTTTTTTCCTCACCTTCCCACAGATAAGATCTCCCCTTTGATCTCATATTTCACACTGTCTTCAAAGAGAAATTGGCCTATATAGCCTTGCCTGTTTAATAGAACCAGGTATTAAGAAATGTGGATAACTTTACAAAAAGATTGACTCCTTTGCAGTATCATTACATGAGTTTCTCTTCTAAGTCGAGGTCAGAGAATGCAGCATACAAGAAACTGCCTTTAAAATTTGTTGAAACATGCTTTATGGCTTAGAACATGTTCATTTTTTGTCAATGTTCCTTGAGCTAGGAAAAATACATATTTTTAAATAGTTACAAATATATTACAAATATATTTCTTTCCTACCATTGTTGGAAGCAGTGTTCAAAAGATAATTGTATAAAGACATGGATACATGTCATTGTACAGTTATCCAAACCCATAGAATGTACAACACTAAGAATGAACCCTATTGTAAACTATAGGCACTGGGTAAAAATGAAATGTCAGTGTAGGTTCATCAATTGTAACAAACAACTGTGTCATTCTAGTGGGGGATATTGATAATGGGGGAAGCTATGCATGTGTGATGTATATGGGAAATCTCTGTACTTTCCACTCAATTTGGCTGTGAACTTAAAACTGCTCTAAAAAATAAAGTCTGTTTTAAAAAAATATAACTAGCTCAAGATGGTTGATTATATTTTTCAAATCTTCTATATCCTTATTGATTTTGTTCTGCTTTATTTATCAGTTACAAGAGAGGAAAATTAAATTCTCCCATTATGATAGCTGATTTGTTGATTTCTGCTCATATTTTAGTTGATTTTATATTTAGTTTGATTTATGTATTTTGAACCTATGTTATTAAGCACTTCTACATTATAAATTATTATCAGTATCTTTCTGAAAACTTGAAACTTTTATCAACATATAGTAAGCGTCTTTATTTCTAGTAGGGTTTTCCACGTTAAAGTCCACTTTTTCTAGTTAATATAACTACACCAGGTTTCTTTTTTGCTTTATATTTCCTGGCGTATCTTTTTCCATTCCCTTACTTTTACTCTTCCTATATTCTTATAAACTGCATGAGACGTTCAATCTCCTGTAAACACCAAATTGTAGGATTTTTAAAAATTCAGTCTGAAAATATTTGTATTTTAACTAGGGAGTTTAGCACATTTACACTTACATGATTACTAATATAACTGGATTACTTTCTACTGCCTTGTTTTGTGCTTCCTCTTTGCCTCAATATCTTCCATATTCTTGTTTTTTTCTCCTCCTTCTACCTTGCTTTCTTTAGGACTGATTGAGGTTTATTTCTTATTTTTCCCCTTTATTCTATTTTTTCCCATTCCTAGATTGGAAGATACAAACTCTACTTCCATTCTTTGGTGATTACCTTGGAAAATTTAATATCAATATTTATATTTACTAAGGTCTAAATATCTTTACAATCTTTGCAAAGATATAATGATCTTAGAATGTTTTTACTCTCATCATTCTCCTTCCTGATTTATAAATTGTTATCCAATGACTTGGTTCCACCTTCATTCTTAGTCCAACAAATTAGACATTATTACTGTGATTCCAACATGTATTAAATTTCCCTGTAATATTTTCCATCTGCTTCTCTATGCTTCATTCTGAGCGATTTCTTTAGAAATACCTTCCAGTTTACAAACAGGTGTACTTTTCTTCATTTTTGTCTAACCTGCTGTTGAACTTGTATAGCATTCCTACTTGGAGTTATTATATTTTTTATTCATAAAATTTCTCTTTCAGTTCTTTTTCAAATAACTGATTATTTTCAATAGATATGTGTTCCTTTGTCATACCTTCTTTTACTTCCTTGGACAATATTATAACATGATAATTTTAAATTTGGTATCTGAATATTCCAACATCTCTATTCTCAGAAGTTTGATTCTGTTATTTGTTCTTTCAGCTGGCTCTTCTTTATGGTGGCTTATTTTTCATTTGTTTTGTGATTTTTTTTTTAATTTTGCAATCATGTTTTTCAAAAATTTACCTGTAGGAATTCTTTGAAGTCTTAGTTTAAAATGTTTTCCTCTAGAGATTTGTTTCTTTATGCCAGGTACCTGGAGGTACAACCAATCCAGTGGCACTTTACATTAAACTTTCTGTGGATACCACAGAGGGTATGATTTCTGTCTCCAAACTCATGTGACTGTGGAGTTGAAATTAGGAATTTTCTGGACAAATGTGTTTCCTCACTCCACCCACAGCTAAGGCAAACGCAGACAGTATCTCTCCAGCTGCCTCTGTGCAGTAGGCTTTTTTTTTAGTACTCTTAAAGGAGAACCAGCCTTATTCAAGAGCCTCTGATCTGACCTCTACCCTCCTCAGACTCAGCCTTTATCTGCCCATGCATAAGTGTGACCCACTATACAAATGCCCCCAGGTAAAGGCCAGTTCCAGAATTCTTTTATCTGTCTAGATTCACACTTTCGCATTGTTTCTAACCTACTATAATTTCCCTTACTTTCCTGCTGGCTTTGTCAATTTAAAATACATTTTAATAAGCATTTTTTGTATTCTCTGATAGGATATATTCTCCAGATAATTAGTCCATCCTATAACTGAAAGTCAAAGTCAGCCCTTTTTAATTGTAGTTCAGTAAAAACTGTGGATTGACCCCTAACTACTGCACTGAAAAGTGTATGTTTATCAGTGATTTTGAACACTGCCTATTCAAGCGAAGATTCTAGAACAACAGTCTCTGATCTTTCAAGGATGGTCTTGCTGAACCTTGGGAATCCAATGAGTTGGTTTTGCTGCCTTGTCTATGAAAAACAGTTACTAGATGACTTGCTTTCAACAAATCTTCTCATTTTTATCTCACTCTGTCAGTAACCAGCCCATGAGCTGGTTACTTGCCCTATTTACAAATATGGATAACTGAAATAGCAGAATGCACAGGTCATTGTGAGCAACTTGAGGAGGAACCCATACATGGAGACTAAGGGCATGGAGTCTGGTCATTTCTTTCGAGTCCTTTGTTCCTCCTATTCAGGCTTCCAATAGCAGGCAAACTGGAACTGGTTAGTTTGTGAGTAAAGTCTATGCTCAGAAATATCTTAAGTTTATCACATAAGTGACTATAAAAGTTATAGTAAGAGCCCTGGGAAAATATTTTGCATATCAATGTGGAAATGAATGTTCCTTCTTAAAAAAGAGGGCTTATTAATGCTGATGCAAGTAATAAGGTTAAGAAAATCCATTCATTTTCCAAGACTTCTGCCAATGCTCCTGAATTATGAACAACAACATGCCAGCTACTTCAGACCTCTCTGTCCTGAAACTGTCACAGATTCATAATAGTTCTCAATGCACCAGCCTGATAATATCTTCTAAGGGATTCATCTGTTTGACTGAAGCACAAATAAACTGGTGGCTGGAAAAGGGCATATTTTAATCAAAGCTGAATGCTCACTCTCTGAGACAATGACAACAACAAGAACAAGAGAAATGAGTGTAAGTTTCTCCCGGACACCTCAGGAATTGAGCAAACTGCCACTGTCATTCTCATATGTTCTGTTCCTATAACATCCTCAGTCCAGTCCCCTATGGCCACTCTAAGGACTGCCTTGGGAAAGGTGACAAAATTGGGCAGGGGCTTGTGAGCTCACTTCACGGGCTCTTCGACAGAGCTTCAGGAAGTATTTCCAGCACCCTCCTATAATTCTGTCTTCGGGGTCCACATGCAGGGCTCTGCTCCTTCTCAGCGTTGCAGCATTTTAACCAGAGCACCAAACATCCATCCAGGAGGGGACCCAGGTTCAGCCCCACACCAAAAAGCTTAGAATCTTGCTAGCAGCTGAGCAGATCCAAGATGCAAGTAATAAGATAAAGATTAAAAACACATCTCTACTTTTCCCATCAACTTGCCCCTTAGTTCATACAAAACCAACATCGAGCCAGCCTGAAATCCCTCTCATCAAGTGGTTGGTCCCAGGGGCTTTGTCCTGACACTATCTCTGTAATAAGGTCAAGAAGATCACTCCCGGCTCTACCCTTGGATCTACCCTTGGATTTTTTGAAATGGCATTTACAGAAAATACAAACTTCTCTCCTACTTCATACAGATTGCCTTGCACTGAAGGGTCACCCTCCGCCTTCATGGGTAAGGATGTGAAGGGTCAGGTGGGGTAAAAGGAACAAAGACCCTTGTTATCCCACAGCATACTCATCACCTCTGGACTGGATACCAAATTTTGTTATACTTGGATACAGCACAATGCTCCTTAAAGCAAGAGATGTCTCAGGCCAACCAACAAGCCAGATCCATAGAGACAAAATCCTAAGTGACATTTTATTTGGACATGGAATCCAAATAAAAGTTAAAGTCACAGATGTAAAGACACTGCCGAGTCTTACTTATTTACTCACTTGGAAGGTCTAAGATTCTGGAAACTGGAAGCCTAAGAGTATCTATATAAAGTCTTTAAGGCATTGGGTTCTCTCCACTCCAGAAGTTACGGAGTATAAGCCAGTAGGTAAGAGTTCAGGAAGGAAAGGGACATAAAGTCATCAGGAGCTTCCTCTGTTCATAATCGCTTGAATTTACCTTACCTGCTACACCATCCCCTCTTAAGGTCAGCTGTGAACCAACACCATCCATTTGGGAAGTATTCCAGCTTTTTTTTTTTTTTTTAAACATCTTTATTGGAGTATAATTGCTTTACAATGGTGTGTTAGTTTCTGCTTTATAACAAAGTGAATCAGCTATACATAAACATATATCCCCATATCTCTTCCTTCTTGCATTTCCCTCCCGCCCTCCCTAACCCACCCCTCTAGGTGGTCACAAAGCACTGAGCTGATCTCCCTGTGCTATGCAGCTGCTTCCCACTAGCTATCTATTTTACATTTGGTAGTGTATATATGTCCATGCCACTCTCTCACTTCATCCCAGTTTACCCTTCCCCCTCCCCGTGTCCTCAAGTCCATTCTCTACGTCTGCATCTTTATTCCTGTCCTGCCCCTAGGTTCTTCAGAACCATTTTTTTTCTTTTTTAGATTCCATATATATGTGTTAGCATATGGTATTTGTTTTTCTCTTTCTGACTTACTTCACTCTGTAATGACAGACTCTAGATCCATACACCTCACTACAAATAACTCAGTTTTGTTTCTTTTATGGCTGAATAATATCCCAATGTATATATGTGCCACATCTTCTTTATCCATTCATCTGTCAATGGACACTTAGGTTGTTTCCATGTCCTGGCTATTGTAAATACAGCTGCAATGACCATTGTGGTTCATGACTCTTTTTGAATTATGGTTTTCTCAGGGTATATGCCCAGTAGTGGGATTACTGGGTCGTATGGTAGTTCTATTTTCAGTTTTTTTAGGGAACCTCCATACTGTTCTCCAGAGGAGCTGTATCAATTTACATTCCCACCAACAGTGCAAGAGGGTTCCCTTTTCTCCACACCCTCTCCAGCATTTATTGTTTGTAGATTTTTTTGATGATGGCCATTCTGACTGGTATGAGGTAATAAATCATTGTAGTTTTGATTTGCATTTCTCTAATGATTAGTGATGGTGAGCATCCTTTCATGTGTTTGCTGGTAATCTGTATGTCTTCTTTGGAGAAATGTCTATTTAGGTATTCTGCCCATTTTTGGATTGGGTTGTTTGTTTTTTTGATATTGAGCTACATGAGCTGCTTATAAATTTTGGAGATTAATTCTTTGTCAGTTGCTTCATTGGCAAATATTTTCTTCCATTCTGAGGGTTGTCTTTTTGTCTTGTTTATGTTTTCCTTTGCTGTGCAAAAGCTTCATAAGGTCCCATTTGTTTATTTTTGCTTTTATTTCTATTTCTCTAGGAGGTGGGTCAAAAAGGATCTTGCTGTGATTTATGTCATAGAGTGTTCTGCCTATGTTTTCCTCTAAGGGACTCCAGCTTTTAAGTGAATTAACATTTCCCAACGGCTCTTGCTCTGCATCCTAGGAGGTAACAACAACCCACAGAGATTTGTATTTATTGCCGTCCAACTTCTACATCTCTCCCCTACAACTCATCATTTCACCAAATATTTTTTTTAACATCTTTATTGGAGTATAATTGCTTTACATTGTTTTGTTAGTTTCTTCACCAAACATTTTTTTTAACATCTTTATTGGAGTATAATTGCTTTACATTGTTTTGTTAGTTTCTTCACCAAACATTTTAAAGCAGGAAGAACAGCTTGGATATTTGCAAATGCGTTGGCAGATTTGGCAAAGCACTCCAATATGCATCTGGTAATGTCTGCAGAGAGGATTCTGTGGGTCTGGTGCTGTGCAATCTGAGTCTGCTGAAACAAGCCTCTCTCTATAAAAGATTCCAAATGATAATAAGGAAAAAGGAGATTCAGCAAAGGAGATTGATAATTGGCTGTAAAGACATCATTGATGGAGGAAAGGAGGAGGCAGAGGAAAAGAATGGCAGAGTGTCTTCTGAAAGATAATCTTCCTTATCAACTTTTTAATTTTAAAAATGATATGACCACTCAAAACATTTGACAAAGAGAAAAAAAGAGTCATCCATAATTGCAAAGCTTAACAAAATCTTCTTGCTGAATTACAATTTTTAGGATTTCGCCCTACAGATCTGCTTTTCCACTTAGTCACTATCAATGGGGACGTATATTATGCCAGGTCTTACTGTCATTTCTTTGTCTTCCTATGCATGATCTTAATTTTTCCTGACTCACTGTCTTCTAAAACTTTCTCTCTTGGCCATTTTCTTCAGACACGGTATGCACCTTTGCTACACACTTGTTTCATGGCTTAGGTGTCCTCTGAACCAAAGTTATTGAATTCAAAGGGCTCACAAAAAACTGCAAAACGTGCTGTTGCCACTCTTTTTGGAGGGCCCTTGTGTCTTTTTTTTCTGCCTTCTCCTGCCTCTATAACTTTCCACTCTGCACAATCCATGACTGATTACTCCTGGAAGAGGAAAATAACTTTTTCTCCCTGGTAGAAGGAAGAGCTATTTTTATTCTTATAGTGTGAAAGCCATGTGTTTTCTCATTGGCTTCCATTTGTGTCTTCGAAAAGACTCCCCCTCCCTTTGCAGAAATTCAAACCGGTGCTCTAAATCACACTTTCTGTTTCCTCTTCCAAATACCTTACAGTAATTGTACAGCAAACCAAGAGAATTGTCTACTCCTAAGGTTATAGTTACACTTGTTAGAGACCTTGACATTGTAGAGTCAAATACTTCTTACAAATACATACAGGTTAAACATGTAATATGGACAAATTTTAAGGAAATAAGGATTCAACTTTTGGGACCTTCATGTGATACTTGGTTTGAGTCACAGTGAATCAGAGTAATCATGCACACTGAGATGTACATATAAGTCACAACCCTGTTGCACAAAACATCACTTTTCTTTCTTTAATAAAATTACATCTGACTCTAAGCTCCAGTCATTAGAATGATAAGATCCTTGAGATCAGTTGTTACTGTTTTGGGGTTTTTTTGGGGGGGATGGGTGTGGTCTTTCCCCACACAAACACAAACTTAGAAGAACCTGTGGGAAACCTAAAAAATGAGGGAAGAATCTGACTCTTATAGGCCATTGTGGCCACTATACTAATTTCCTACTGCCATTATAACAAAGTACCAAAAACGTAGTGGCTTAACACAGATTTATTATGTTACAGTTCTAGAGATCAGAAGTCCGGAATGGGTCTCACAGGGACAAAATCAAGGTGTTATCAGGGCTGCATAGCTTTAGGAGGCTCTAGCAAAGTACCTATTTCCTTGCCTTTTGCAACTCCTAGAGGCTGCCCACATTCCTTGGCTCATGGCCTGCTTCTACCTTCAAAGTCAGCAATTACATCACTTGGACTTTTGCTTCTGTCCTCACATCTCTGCCTTTTCTCCCTTCCATTTTCCCCGTTAGGACTCTTGTGATCACATTGGGCCCACCCACATAAATCCAGAACAATCTTCCCATCTCAAGATCCTTAACCAATCACATCTGTGAAGTCCCTTTTGCTATATAAGGTAACAGTCACAGATTTCTGGAACTGGGATGTAGGCATCTTTGAGAAATTATTTTTCTGCTGATGAAAGCCACCATTCTCATCTCTATTATGATGCCACTGTCAACACTTACATCTCCTGCCTACCAGAAACTGCTGTCCTGGGTGCCCAAAGAAGCCCTTCACCATGGTTCTCTCTACTGAAAACAGTCTCAGCCACAGGTCCTGCCACTGTCTTCAGCGGCCCACCTGGGTGTCTAGAGCCATCCTCCAGCCACAGACCCAGTGAAGCCCTGTATCACACAGGATGTAGATCTCTACCATTCATGGTAATCCCCCAAACCTCAGTCTCAGTAAAGCTAACTGCCTCTCTGTTGTGCAGAGTTGTCCTCCTTCTCCACAATACCCATCACCTTCCTTCTCAAAGGTTCTTCACATCCCCCACAATCGTGGGTGTGGGATTGTCCTCAGATGCTTGACAACCTCTGATTTTGACAGCAAAACAGAAAAGTTTTTAATAAATCCCTAAGACAAGGGGCATAAACTCAGACCCACTGAAGGTTATTGTTCTTCTTGAGAGGGGTTAAAAAAAAATAATTCCCTTTGCTTTAAATTTACTACAGAAATGAGAAAAAAAAAAAGACATGAATATTTTAATAAAATTTCTTGTCTCATCTGTAAGAAAGGGAAATTCCTAAGATAAAAGTGAACAAAGGCAAGTATTAGAAATAGGTGTCATTAAGCAACAATATCATATAAAACAGATTTAGCAGAATTTAATTCAGTCCCATTTCTGGGAAAGTACAAAGAACCCCATTATAACACTGATATGAGAGACAGGCAGAGTCAATCCACAATATAAGAGAGTTTTTCTTTTATATTTAATTGCAATTCCAGAGTCATACCTTGACCAATAGTATTTTTTAATCTATAGGATTTTTTTTTTACATTGGTGTTCTACTCCTGTTGAAAATACTACAAAAGAGAGCAAGAATTAAAAAGTTGGAAAAAGGAAGGGAAGCAAACAATTGAACAGAAAAAAAAACTATTTTGTAAACAAGTCTTAGAAAACACAACAATGAACACACCACATCTTTGGAACTGTAGTGTTTCTCTTAGGAATGTAAAAACTAAAATATGTATCAAAAGGGCTGATGGAGCCAGAGAGAGAGAGGAATAAAAGGTTTAACTTTTGGCTATCCAAATGTTCCAGTTCCATTATAGCAGCTTTATTTGTACTAGTTAAAAACTGGAAATAACCCACACATCTGTCAACAACAGAAAAATAAGAGGAGGCAGGATAAAGATGGCAGAGTAGGAAGACCCTGAGCTCACCTCCCCCACACACCAAAACTGCAACTATATATACAGCAACTCGTACTGAGAACAACCTGAAGACTAGCAGAACAGCTTTTTTACAACAAGGCTATAAAGAAAGAACAGCACAGAGTCTGGTACGAGAGAAGAAGTGATTTAGTTGGGACCCACATACTAGCAGGTGACCCAGAAGAGTAGGGGGATATCCTTCCTGGGGAGTGAGGGATTCAAGCCACATTTTTGGCAGCCCAGGCTTGGGGTCTGACACCAGGAAGATGAGCAACCTTAGCAGGTTTTAAAACCAGTGGGACTTGGCAGAGGGCTGTAAGAAACCGAGACTCCACCCTTGAATAGTGCACACACAGACTACCTTGCTGCCAGTCCCAGCACACAGGCAGCAGAATGAAAACTGCCTGGTGCTGTGGCCAGCCTGCCAGGACCACCCCAGCATGACTTCACCATTGCCAGTGAGCACACTCATGAACCAGGAAAGGAACAGAGTGAGCTGAGAAGTTTGGCTCCAAGCCCTCAGGCCCTGGCCATGCCCCCAATCAAGGTGGAGACAACCATCACACTGGGTAGAAGCCCAATGTCCTCAACGATCCTGCTTCAGCCCTTTGGGCCAAAGACTTGCCTCCAGTTGGGCAGCAATTGCCATTGAGCCTAGAAGAAGACCCAGCTCATACCTGGCTCTGGCTCTAGTCCCTATGACTCCAGCCTTACCTCCCACAAAGGTAGAGACTGTAAGTGCACCTAGAGGAAGACACAGAATGTGCTCAGTTCAGATCAAGCTCTTCCATCAAAGCCACTGGGTACATGTAGACTGCACAGGGATACTCCCACACAAGGAAACACCTTCAAGACTGGGATAGATAATTGTTTCACCTAATTTCATAGAGACAAACAGAGAAAGTTAACAAAATGAGAAAAAAGAAGACTATACTTCAAATAAAAGAACAAGATAAAGCACCAAGGGGAAAAAAAGAAAACCCTAAAGAAACAGAGGTAAATAATCTACTTGATAAAAAGCTCAAAGCAATAGTAATAAGAATGCTAACTGAACTTGAAAAAAGAATAGACTAACACAGTGAAAACTTCAACAAAGAACTAGAAAATATAAAAATGAACCAGTTATAGCTGAAGAATACAATAACTGAAATGAAAAAACACCAGAAGGAATTAAAAGCAGATTAAGTGATATGGAAGAGTACATAAGTGATCTGGAAGACAAAATAGTGGAAATCACCCAATCAGAACAGCAAAAAGAAAAAAGAATTTTTTTTAATGAGGATAGTTTGAGGGATCCCTAGGACAACATCAAGCATACTAACTATTGTATTATAAGAGTTCCAGAAGGAGAAGAGAGAGAGAAAGGAGTAAAAAATGTATTTGATGAAATTATGGCTGAAAACTTCCCTAACCTGAAGAAGAAAACAGATGTCCAGATACAGGAAGCACAGAGAGTCCCAAACAAGATGAACCCAAAGAGACCCATACCAAGACATATCATAATTAAAATGGCAAAAGTTAAAGAGAGAATTTTAGAGGCAGCAAGAGAAAAACAAAGAGCTACATACAAGGGAACACCCATAAGGCTATCAGCTGATTTTTCAGCAGAATCTGATACTCTCCCCAGCAAGGTTATCATTCAGAATTAATGAAGAGATAAAGAGTTTCTCAGAAAAGAAAAAACCAAAAGAGTTCATCACTACTAAACTGTCCTTACAAGAAATGTTAAAGGGTCTTCTTTAAATGAAAGAAAAAAAAAAAGCTATAACAAGAAATAAGAAAATAGAGGAAGGGGAAAATCCCACTGGTAAAAACATGTAGATCAACAAATTTTAAAAGCTAGTACAAAGATTAAAATACAAAAATTATAAAGTCAACTCTAACTACAATAAATAGTTAAGCAACAGGCATGAAGATATAAAATATGACATCAGAAACATAAAATGTGGTGGGGGGAGTAAAAGTAAAAGATGTAGATCTATTGAACTTAAATGACTCTAAGTTTAAAATAAGTACCTATAGTTATAGGTCAACATACATGAACTCCATGGTAACCACAAATCAAAAACCTACAATGGACACACAAAAAGAAGAGAGAAAGGAACTCAAACATAACACTAAAGAAAACCATCAAATCACAAGGGAAGAGAATAAAAGAAGAAAAGAACAGAGAAGAACTACAAAAACAATCAGAAAACAAGTAAAAAAATGGCAATAAGTACATAACTATAAATAATCTCTTTAAATGTAAATGGAGTAATCAATCCAATCAAAAGGCATAGGGTGTCTGGATAAAGAAAAAAAAAACCCATATGTATACTGACTACAAGAGACTACTTCAAATCTAGAGACACACAGAGACTGAAAGTGAAGGTATGGAAAAAGATATTCCATGCAAATGGAAACAAAAAGAAAGCAATACTCATATCAGACAAAGTAGACTTTAAAACAAAGTCTATAATAAAAAACAAAGGGCATTGCATAATGATAATTGGGTCAACCCAAGAAAAGGATATAACATTCATAAACTTATATGTACCCAACATAGGAACACCTAAATATCAAAAACAAATATTAACAGGCATAAATGAAGAAACTGACGGTAATACAATACTAGTAGGAAATTTTAACACCCTCCTTATATGAACAGAGAGATCATCCAGACAGAAAATCAGTAAGGAAACAGTGCCCTTAAATGACACATTAGAGCAGATGGACTTAATAGATATCTACACAACATTCCATCCCAAAACAGCAGAATATACATTCTCTTCAAGTACACATGAAATATTCTCCAGGACAGATCACATGGTAGGCCACAAAACAAGTCTCAATAAATTTTAGAAGACTGAAACTATTACAAGCATCTTTTGCAACCATAACAGTATGAAACTATAAATCAATTACAGGAAGAAAAATGGAAAAAAACACAAACATGTGAGACTAAACAACATGCTACTAAAATACAAATGGATCAATGATGAAATCAAAAAGAAAATCAGAAACACACAACTTTCTAAAATCTATGGGACACAGCAAAAGCAGTTCTAAGAGGAAAGTTTATGGAGATCCAGGCCTACATCAAGAAACAAGAAAAATCTCAAACAAACAACCTAACTTACCATTTAAAGGACTTAGAGAAAGAACAAACAAAGCCCAAAGTCAAAAGAAGGAAGGCAATAACAAAGATTAAAGTGGAAATAAATAAAATAAACACCAAAGAAGAAAAGATCAATGAAACCAAGAGCCAGTTTTTTGAAAATATAAACAAAATTGATCAAACTTTAGCCAGGTTCAGTAAGAAAAAAAATGAGAGAGCACCCAAATAAACAAAATTTGAAATGAAAGAGGAAAAGTTCAATTGATAGCAAAGAAATACAAAAGATCATAAGAGAATATTACAAACAGTTATATGCCAACAATTAGGACAATCTAGAAGAAATGGATAAATTCATAGACACGTACAATATTCCAAGACTGAATCAGGAAGAAACAGATAATCTGAACAGATCAATTACTAATATTGAAATTGAATCAATAATCAAAAAACTCCCAATAAACAAAAGTCCAGGACCAGACAACTTCCCAGGGTAATCCTAGCAAACATTTAAAGAAGCCTTAATACCTATTCTACTCAAACTATCCCAATAAATTTAAGAGGAGGGAACAATCCCAAACTCATTCTACCAGGTCAGCAATATCCTGATAACAAAACCAGAGAAAGACACTACCAAAAATCCCCAAAATTATAGGCCAAACATCTTTAATAAACATAGATGCAAAAATTCTGAACAAAATATTAGCAAATTGAATTCAACGATAAAAAGGATCATACACCATGATCATGTGGGACTTATTCCAGGGTTGCAAGGACAGTCCAATCAATGTGATACACCACATTAACAAAACACAGGATAAGTATCATATGATAATCTCAATAGATGCAAAAAAGTGTTTGACAAAATTCAACATCCATTTATCATAAAAACTCTCATCAAAGTTGGTATAGGGGAAAGATATCTCAATATAATAAAGGCCATATATGAAAAGTTCATGGCTAACATCATACCCAGCAGTAAAAAAACAGAAAAATTTTCCTCTAAACTCAGGAACAAGACAAGGATACCCACTCTTATCATTTCTATTTAACATAGTATTGGAAGTCCTTGCCACAGCAATCACACAAGAAAAAGAAATAAAAGGCATCCAAATTGGAAGGGAAGAAGTAAAATTGTCACTATCTGCAGATGACATGACAGTATATATAGAAAATACTAAAGAATCCACCAAAAAACTATTAGAACTAATAAATGAATTCAATAAAATAGCAGGATACAAGATTAATATAAAGAAATCCTTTGCTTTTCCATATACTAATAACAGAGTATAAAAAAGAGAAAATAAGAAAACAATCCCATTTACAATCACATCAAAAAATAAAATAAAATAAAATACCTGGTAATAAATTTAATCAAGCAGGTGAAAGACGTATACTCTAAAAATTATAAAACACTGATGAAGGAAAATGAAGATGATAAATGGAAAGATACTCTGTGTTCATGGATTGGAAGAAAATTGTTAGAATTTCCATACTATCCAAAGTAATCTACAAATTTAATGCAAATCCTATCAAAATATCATGACATTTTTCACAGAACTAGAACAAATAATCCTAAAATTTATATGGAACCACAAAATACTCCAAATAGCCAAAGCAATCTTGAGAAAGAAGAACAAAGCTGGAGGTATCAGATTTCTGACTTCAGACTATACTATAAAGCTACAGTAATCAAATCACAATAGTACTGGCACAAAAACAGACACATAGATCAATGGAACAGAATGGAGAGCTCAGAAATAAACTCACACACGTATGGTCAATCTACAACAAAGGAGGCAAGAATATACAATGAGGGAAAGACAGTCTCTTCAATAAATGGTGCTGGGAATACTGGACAGCTACATGTAAAAGAATGAGATTAGAACATTTTCTTATACCATATACAAAAATAAACTCAAAATGGATTAAAGACCAAAATGTAAGACCTGAAAACATAAAATTCCTAGAAGAAAATATAGGCAGTACACTCTTTGACACAGGTCTTAGCAATACCTTTTTTGGATCTGTTTCCTCAGGTAAGGGAAACAAAAGCCAAAATAAACAAATGAGACCTAATCCAACTTAAAAGTTTTTGCAAAATGAAGGAAACCATCAACAACAAAAAAAGATAAACTACTGAATGGGAAAAGATATTTGCAACTGATATGCCTGGTAAGGGGTTAATATTCAAAATATATAAAGAACTCATAAACACAACATCCAAAAAAAAAACAACTTGACTTAAAAATGGGCAGAGAACCTGAATAGGCATTTTGCCAAAGAAGACATAAAGATGGAAAACAGGCACATGAAAAGATGTTCAGGATTACTAATCATCAAGGAAATTCAAATCAAAACCATGATGAGAATCACCTCATACCTGTCAAAATGGCTATCGATAAAAAGACCACAAATAGCAAGTGTTGGCAAGGATGTGGAGAAAAGGGAACCCTTGTACACTGTTGGTGGGAATGTAAATTGGTACAGCCACTGTGGAAAACAGTATGGAGGTTCCTCAAAAAATTAAAAATAGAACTACCATATGATCCAGCAATTCCACCTGGGTATATATGCAAAGAAAATAAAAACACTAATTTGAAAGCTATATGAACCCCAACATTCATAGCAGCATTATTTACAAGGCCAAGCTATGGAAGTAACCTAAGTGCGCATCAATAGATGAATGGATAAAGAAGATGTGAGATATATATATATGGAATATTACTCATCCATAAAAAGAATGAAATTTTGCCATTAGCAATAACATGGATGGACCTGGAGGGTATTATGCTTAACGAAATAAGTCAGAGAAAGACAAATACCATATGTTTTCACTTGCATGTGGAATCTAAAATAAAATTTTTTTAATTGAACAAATATAATAAAACAGAAACAGACTCACAGAGATGGAGAACAAACTAGTTGTTACCAGTGAGGAGAAGGGTGGGGAGGGGCAAGAAGGGGGATTAAGAGATACAAACTACTAGGCATAAAATAACTAAGATACAAAGATGTAATATACAGCACAGGGAATATACCCAATATTTTAGGAGGTATTGCTTTACAATATATTAATATCTGATAAGTATCTCTTTATTACTCCTCTTTTGCAATGTTTTTCAAATTTATAGTATGAGCATAAGCCCCCACATAACTAATTTTCCATGTTGATAAAAATTTTTCCCATTTTTTTTTTTTTGGGGGGTTTTTTTTGTTTTTTTTAAGATTCTTGTATTTTATTTATTTATTTATTTATTTATTTATTGGCTGTGTTGGGTCTTCGTTTCTGTGCGAGGGCTTCCTCTAGCTGCGGCAAGTGGGGGCCACTCTTCATCGCGGTGCGCGGGCCTCTCAGTATCGTGGCCTCTCTTGTTGCAGAGCACAGGCTCCAGACGCGCAGGCTCCAGACGCGCAGGCTCAGTAGTTGTGGCTCACGGGCCCAGTTGCTCCGCGGCATGTGGGATCTTCCCGGACCAGGGCTCGAACCCGTGTCCCCTGCATTAGCAGGCAGATTCTCAACCACTGCGCCACCAGGGAAGCCCTCCCATTTTTTTTTATGTTTGATCATTTCCATGGGAATATTTTTTTTAACATCTTCATTGGAGTATAATTGTTTTACAATGGTGTGTTAGTTTCTGCTTTATAACAAAGTGAATCAGTTATACATATACATATATCTCCATATCTCTTCCCTCTTGCGTCTCCCTCCCTCCCACCCTCCCTATCCCACCCCTCTAGGTGGTCACAAAGCACTGAGCTGATCTCCCTGTGTTATGCGGCTGCTTCCCACTAGCTATCTATTTTACATTTGGTAGTGTATATATGTCCATGCCACTCTCTCACTTTGTCCCAGCTTACCCTTCCCCCTCCTCGTGTCCTCAAGTCCATTCTCTAGTAGGTCTGCGTCTTTATTCCCGTCTTGCCGCGAGGTTCTTCATGACCTTTTTTTTTTTTAGATTCCATATATATGTGCTACAAAAAATTTCACAATTTGTATGGAAACACAAAAGACCCCGAATAGCCAAAGCAATCTTGAGAAAGAAAAACAGAGCTGGAGGAATCAGGCTCTATGGGAATTTGACAGAAGTGGTGTTAAACATGAGCTCTTGATTGTATAGTTCAGTTATTTGATTCTGAACAGAATATTTAACATAATTTTATTTCTAACTTAATTCAGTATTTTTTTATTAAAGTATAGTTGATTCACAATGCTGTGTTAGTTTCAGGTATACAGCAATGTGAATATATGTGTGTGTGTGTGTATATATATATATATATATATATATATATATATATATATATATATATATATATATTCTTTTTCAGATTCTTTTCCCTTATAGGTTATTCAAAATATTGAGTATTTCCCTGTGCTGTACAGTAGGTCCTCATTATTTATCTATTTTATATATAGTAGTGTGTATATGTTAATCCCAAACTCCTAATTTATCCTTTCCCCCCCTTTCCCCTTTAGTAACCATAAGTTTTCTAGGTCTGTGGGTTTATTTCTGCTTTGTAAATAACTCCATTTGTATCATTTTTTTTAGATTCCATATATAAGCAATATCATATGAAATGATAATCCAGTATTTTTAACTTCCAAAAGATTTTTTCCAGTTGGTCATCTCTTGCCTTCCAATTTGCAGATAAACCTAGTCATTTAAAAATGAATTGTTTCTGCTTGTTCATTATAAAATATTCCAATTTATGAAATTACATGAAACTATAGTAGTTTGTTCCTGTCTTTTTGCTAGTCTACCTGAAATTGATTACTCTTCCATATAAACTACAGAATAATTCCCTCAAATTTGAATTAATCCAGCTGGTATTATTGAATTATTGAATTCAATACATAGATTAATTTGGAAAGCATGAGCTCCTTCCCTATATTGACGTTTCCAATCCATTAATATGGTACATCTTTTATTTTGCCTTCCTCCAGGAATCCCATCCATTTTTTATTTAGTTTAATCTCATTTTATGTTTTATTCTTGTGAGTATCTATCTGTTCCCTTTTACCTTAGGAATGTGTCCTAAGGTAAAGACGAACACACCCAGACCTTCATAAAGCAGCAACTTGGGACATTTACACAGGGTGGCCATTCATCCTGATTTGTCTGAGACTGTGCCAGGGTAATAATTAATAGTACTCCCTTTCACTCTTGGAAGTGTCCTGATTTGGACAGTAAATTATATGGTCATCCTTAGGTTTTTGCCAAGAAGGACTTCTAAATCCATATTTCATTTTTATAGCTATAGTTAAAAGTGGGATATCAATTTTCAACTGTGTTTGAATAGCAGGTTAATCAATCCAGATGTGTAGTGTGACTACAGACTAAGGATTTATCGTTCTAGTTTAAAAATTATATAAGAAGATATAGGGCACTGAAAGAGGACAAAAGCAATAGAAATTACTGCAGTCAGAACAAAGAATTACTAGGAAAAAATGAGTAAATGAAAAAGAAACAAGAGAACTAGGAAGCCAGTTATAAGCCAGATATGACTTTAACAAGCCTCAAATATGCTTATTTTATCTGTTAGTCCTAAATCTGTTAGCCTTAAATCTCGTTCTTTTCTATTAACACATGACTCCCAGATCCCAGCAAAATATCACTCATGCAGGTATTTTGGGGAATCCCACATGGTGTCTCATCTGAGCTCACAATCAGTCCTATTTGCCTTGATCTGCTCCAGGACAAAAGCCTGCTCTGGGCTACTTGGAGATAGCTTCTCTGCCGCTATCAGCCATGTGGTACCCACTTGACAACATTCATGTTCCTCATAAAAGCACTGCCTCCCAATAAGGCTGCAAACACCAACTCCCCAAAGTGTTGCTGTACCCTCCAGATTCCTCAATGTGCCCAAGATACATTTTGAGGTAACAAATGTGAGAAAAATGTTCCTTTTAATATACTTCTTTTGACAAATATTTATTGTGGTAGCACTGTGCTGGTCACTAGGGCTATGATGGTGTGCAAAAATGGACACGGTAACTTTACAAAGAGCTTACAGTTTAGTGAGAAGAATCTCTAACACTTATTGATGTTTATAGTGTAACAGGAACTACGCTAAATATTTTATTTGTGTTTTCTCTTTTATTATCACACAACTAGGAGGTAGGCATTTTTATTATCACCATTTTGTAGGATATTGCAGTAGGCTGAATAATGGCTACCCAAATTTTCAGGTTCTAATTCCTGGAACCTGTAACTGTCATTTTATAAAGGAAAACAGACTTTGCAGATGTGATTAAGTCAAGGATCTTGTTGTGGGGAGATTATCCTAGATTTTCTAGGTGGGTCCTAAATCCAATCATAAGTGTCTTTTATAAGTGGGAGGTAGAGGGAGATTTCATACACCAGAGAGAGAAAGAGAAGGGGTTGGGAGGGGGTAGGGAGAGAAAGGGATGTAAAAAGAGGCAGAGCTTGGAATGATGCAGCCATGAGCCAAGGAACTCTGAAAAATGCCACCAACCACCAGAATCTAAAACAGGTAAAGGACAAATTCTCCCCCAGAGCCTCCTAAAGGGAGCATGCCCCTACTGACATCTTGATTTCGGAATTCTGGCCTCTAGAACTGAGATAATAAATTTCTGTTGCTTACTGAGTTTGTGGTAATTTGCCATGGCAGCTACAGAAAACTAATAGAGATGGGAAACTGAGGCTTAGGGAAGTAATTTGTCTAAGGTTACGAAGCTAGACATTTGGAGAGCAAGGGTCTAAAGTTAAGGAAATATCTCCAGGGCTCTTTCTTAGCTACTAGGTTAAGGCACTCTGCCAACATACCTTCTGGGCACCATGTCCGCAATGTCTGTGTCCCAGAATCTTAAAGAATGTTTCATAAAAATAGCCTATTCTGGCAGCCCTTTCCTTTATATAGTTCTGGTAGAAATTCTGGGGGCTGGGTTGATAGATAGGGACAAATCCCTTCAATACTCTCCATGCTTCTTCTCTTCCACCACCTCTGTGCCCTTCTGCTTCTGTCTTCTCTCCTTCCACCAAAAGAAAATCCTCATGAAAACAGACTTGTAAATCAACATCTAGTGGGCCCGGCAACAGTTCCACAATTAGAAGAATGAGTTCAAATAATAATGCCCTAACTTTATATTATCTGTCAAAAAATATCTCTAAGATAATCAATAAACCCCCTAGATAGATAAATATCAGCTAAAAAAGGAAAATGGAAGACAAGTAATAGGAATATTCTCAAGGTAAACTAAGCTAATCTCTGGATTCTTTCCTTAATATTATATTTTACATGTTTATGTATATCCAGTATATGCAAGATCTTGCTTGTGATGCAATTATTCTGGTACTTCCATCTACACTTTCCAACTTAGTGAACTGACCATTTCTTCAAAGAACATCACTGAAATATGCCTCATGCAGAAACATTTCTAGGGAAACTTTGCACAACTGAGAATCACTTTTTTTGTTGTTGTTAACAGAACTGATATGAGGTGTCTCCAGAGCAAGAGATTCAATTCTGTGAAACATTAGGAAAACAAGAAATAGTTCTATGTTTCAGAATATGAAGCAAAGGGGTTCATTTTACTTCATCTTGGGCTTTGAGCTCAATAGACCTGTCTGATTGCCTCTGAATGCAATGTTGCAGCACATAGAGATACTTTTTTATTTCATACATCATTTATAACTTCTACAGAAATTCTACAAAACTAATATACATTATTCTTCCAAACCAAATAAGCAATATCCTAATTTTGTTATTCTACTGGTTGCTGGGACTTCTGTCCAAGCATAAATAGCTTACGTTTCTATAAATAATACCGGAAAGTTTTCAAAACACTATCAGCCGGTTTTATGTTGACCTGGACTCTCCTCGGACTATTTCTATATTTTCTTTCTCCTTCCACCTTCTAAATACAGACGTTTCCTCAGGTTTAATCCATGATCCCTTCCTTTTTGTATATACACAAATGCTTTTCTTGTAACCATGATGACATCCATTGCCTCAAATATCAATTTTACTCAAAATTCTCTCCTACACCTGATTTTTTAAAAACTTTAAATAAATAGAAATTACTCAAGATATCTTTAACATGATACTAGCATCACACTTAATAGGAAACAACAGTGGTGTTTCCCCATTAAAGTAAAAAATAAGGTAAAGACAGTAAATAATTCTACAGTTATGTTTACATTGTTCTGGAGGAACTAGCCCATACAATTAGGCAAGATGAAGAAATGACAAGTATAAAAATTGTAAAGGAGGAGGTAAAATTATCTCTCCTTCAGGTGACATGAATTAGCAGGGTCATCATGTTTCACAACCCCAGGGACCACCCTTCCCATTGTATTCTAGTTGTGCTGGGTGGTGAACTGGCATGATTGTACACCTGGAAAACCAATAGATTTTACTGAAAAATTATTATAAACAGTAAGAGAATTTACTAAGGTGATTGGGAAAAAAATAACATATAGAAAGCAACAGCTTTCATGTATAAAACAATATTAGTTAGGATATGTAATACTAGGAAAGACCCAATTTACAATAGCAATTTAAAAATAATAAATACCTAAGAATAAACCCAGTATTAAAAGGGCAATATGAGACTTCTGGTTTCCATTCCAGCATGTAAGGCGCTTGGAAGTTGTCACTCTGCCGTAACAAATAAAAAGTGAACAAACTAAAAAGTTAACAACTCTTCTCAGATCTGTCATAGAAGTGACGTCACAGAGCAAACCATTCTTCCAAAGATTGGAGAGACAAACAGGAGGTTACAGAGAATCACAACTTACCAGAGCAGAAACCTCCCTAGGAAACAGCACCAGCATAGGAAAATCTAAACTATAAATGAAAAATTGCTGGAGGCTCAGTGTGGTAAAAGTCTGAGAGTTAAAAACTTAAGGGGACCCAGTCATTTGGGAGACCTCATACTGTTCTGGGTTTTACCTCCAAAAGCCTTAACAGGTTCTCACAGTGAAAGTCAGAGAAAATATGCCCTCAGAACTTCCAGCCAGGGGAGGGGGAAAGTAACCATTTTGAAATATACCAAAGCATTCTGTTCTTCATAGAAAAACCTGGTTTCAAGAGAAACTTTTTTACTAGTTTTATGAAAGCCTAACTGATCTGGGAGAAGAGAAATACCCAACTCTAGCCTATTCTAGCCATCCTGTTCACCTAAGGTGGAGGAGAAGGAAGGGAGAGGAATCCATCTGAGAAGCACCAGTGAAGTTCACAGTCCAGGGACACAAGTTCACTAAAAGACTGAGACCTAATCATAAGACTACAGAATGCTTCCCCACCCCCCACACCTTACCACCACACCACTAAGGGCATATTTAAAGCAATTCCTTTTACCCAGTAAATTATTTCTGACTTTCAACAAAAAATTACAAAGCAAACTAAAAGATAAAAAACACAGTTTGAAAACACAGAGAAAGCATAGACTAAGGTATGGCATGAATATTGTAATTATCAGATTCAGAATTCAAAACAACTATGATTAGTATGCTAAGGGACCTAATGAAATACATAGACAATATAGAAGAACAGATGGGTAATGTAGCAAGAGAGATGGAAATTCTAAGAAAGAATCAAATAGAAATGCTAGAGATTTAAAAAAACTGTAATAGAAATGAGGTATACTTCTGAGGGGCATATTAGCAGATGAGACATGGCAGAGGAAAAATATCTCTGACATTAAGAATATGTCAATAGAAACTTGCAAAACTGAAAAGCAAAGAGGAAAAAGATGGGAAAAAACAGCAGAGAATATTCAAGAACTGTGTGACAACTACAAGAAGTATAATATAGATGTAATGGGAATACCAGATGGAGAAGAAAGACAGAGAGGATGCAGAAATCCTCAACAAAATATTAGCGAACCAAATTCAACAATACATAAAATGGATTATGCACCATGATCAAGTGGAATTTATTCCAGGGACACAAGGACGGTTCAGTATCTGCAAATCAATCAAGTGATACACCACATTAACAAAATGGAGAATAAAAATCACATGATCATCTCAATAGATGCAGAAAAATCATTTGACAAAATTCAACATCTATTTATGATAAAAACCTCTCAAGAAAGTTGGTATAGAGGGAAGATATCTCAATATTATAAAAGTCATTTATGACAAACTCACAGCTAACATCATACACAATGGTGAAAAGCTGTAAGTTTTTCCTCTAAAATCAGGAACAAGACAAGGATGCCGACTCTGATAATTTCTATTTAACATAGTATTGGAAGTCCTAGCTACAGCAATCAGACAAGAAATAAAAGACATCCAAATTGGAAGGAAAGAAGTAAAACTGTCACTATTTGCTGATGACATGACACTATATATAGAAAACCCTAAGGACTCCACACACACACACAAAAAAACCACCTATTAGAACCAATAAAGTAATTCAATACAGTAGCAGGATACAAGATTAATATACAGAAATCTGTTGTTTTCTATGCACTAATAAACTATCAGAAAGAGAAAGCAAGAAAATGATCCTGTTTAAAATTACATCAAAAAGAATAAAATATCTAGAATAAACTTAACCAAGGAGGTGAAAGAACTATACTCTGAAAACTACAAAACACAGATGAAGGAAAATGAAGATGATAGAGATAAATGGAAAGATATTCTGTGCTCATGGACTGGGAGAAAATTGTTAGGATGTCCATACTATCCAAAGTAATCTACAGATTTAATGCAATCTCTATCAAAATACCCATGACACTTTTCACAGAACTAGAACAAATAATCCTAAAATTCACATCAAACCACAAAAGGCCCCAAGTTGTCAAAGCAATCTTGAGAAAAAGGAACAAAGCTGGAGATATCACACTCCATGGCTTCAGACTATACTACAAAGCTACAGTAATCAGAATAGCATGGTACTAACACAAAAACAGACACATAGATCAATGGAACAGAATAGGGAGCCCAGGAAAAAACCCACACACTTAAGGTCAATTAAATTATGACAAATGAGGCAAGCATATACAATGGAAAAAAGACAGTCTCTTTAATAAATGGTGCTGGAAACACTGGACAAATACATGTAAAAGGATGAGATTAGAACATTTCCTCACACCATATACAGAAATAAAATTGAAATGATTAAAGACCTAGAGATAAGAGTGGAAACCATAAAACTCCTAGGAGAAAACATAGGCAGAACACTCTGACATAAGTTGTGGAAATATTTTTTGAATCTGTCTCCTCAGGAAAAGGAAACAAAAGCAAAAATAAATAAATGGGGTTTAACTAAACTTAAAAGTTTTTGCACAGCAAAGGAAACCATTGGCAAAACTAAAAGACAACCTACTTAATGGGAAGAAATACCATCAAAAGAAGTATGCTAAGAAAGGAGAAAAATAAAATTATATAAAAAGCTCATTTCAAACCACAAAATGTAGAAAAAGGTATACAAAAATAATTTAAAAAGGAGTAGGTCAACCTTCAACATAATAAAACCCATATGTGACAAATGCACAGCTAACATCTACTCAATGGTGAAAAGCCAAAAGTTTTTTCTCTAAGATCAGGAATAAGACAAGGATGTCCACTCTTGACACTTTTATTCACCACAGTATTTTTATTCACCATAGTATTAGAAGTCCTAGCCAGAGCAATTAGGCAAAGGGAAAAAAAGGACATTCAAATCAGAAAAGAAAAGGTAAAACTTCACTATTTGCACATGACTTGCTACTGTATAGAGAAAACTGAAGACTCCACCAAAAAACTCTTAGAACTAATCAATGAATTCAATAAAATTTCAGGATACTAAATCAATATACAAAAATCACTTACGTTTCTATACACTAAAAATAAACTATCAGGAAGAGAAATTAAGAAAGCAATCCTATTGACAATTGCATCAAGAAGGATAAAATACCTATGAATAAGTTTAACCAAGGAGGTGAAAGACTTGTACACTTAAAACTCTAGGAAAATGATAAACAAAATTGAAGAAGACACTGATAAATGAAAATATATTCCATGCTCATGAAGTGGAAGAATTAATATTGTTAAAATATCCATACTACCTAAAGTCATCTATTGATTCAATGCAAACCCTATCAAAATTCCAATAGAATTTTCAACAGAAATCGAACAATCCTAAACTTTGAATGGAATCACAAAAGACCCAGAATAGCTAAAGGAATCTTGAGAAAGTATAACAGTGCTGAAGGCATCATGTTTCCTGATTTCAAACTATATTACAAAGCTATAGCAATCAAAACAGTATGGAATTGGCATAAAAACAGACACACAGATCAATGGAACAGAGAGCCGAGAAATAAACCCGTGCATATATGATCAATTAATTTATGTTAAAGGATCCAAGAATATACAGTGGGGAAAAGACAGCCTCTTCAACAAATGGTGTTGGGAAAACTGAACAGCCACATGCAAATGAATGCATCTCAAAGACTATCTTACACTACACACAAAAATCTACTCAAAGTGAACTAAAGACTTGAACATAAGACCTGAAACCATAAAACGCCTAAAAGAAAACATAGGCAGTAAACTCCTGGACATCAGTCTTGACGATTTTTTGGGGATCTGACACCAAAAGCAAAGGCAAAAGAGCAAAAGTAAACAAGTAGGACTACATAAAACTAAAATGTCTCTGCACAGCAAAGGAAACCATCAACAAAATGAAAAGGCAACCTACTGAATGGGAGGTTGCCTATAATATTTGCAATTTTTAAAATATTTATTTACTTATTTATTTATTTAGTATTTATTTTGGCTGCCTCAGGTCTTAGTTGCGGCATGCAGGATCTAATACCCTACATATTCAAGCATACCTTGTTTATAGTGCTTCTCTTTATTGTGCTTTGCAGGTATTGCTTTTTTTTTTTTTTTTTTTTTTTTTTTTTTTACAAATTAAAGGTTTCTGACAACACTGCACTGAGCAAGATTATCATTGCCATTTTTCCAACAGTATTTGCTCACTTCATGTCTCTATGTCACATTTCAGTAATTCTTGCAACATTTCAAACTTTTTCATTATTATTATATTTGTTATGGTGATCTGTGATTAGTGATGTTTGATGTTATATTGCAAAATAGATTATGACTCACTAAAGGCTCAGATAATGGTTCGCATTTTCAGCAAGAAAGTATTTTTAATTAAAATATGTACTTTTTCAGATATAATGCTACTGCACACTTAATAGACTATAGTATAGTGTAAACATAACTTTCATATGCACTGAGAAACAAAAAAATTCATGTGACTCACTTTATTGTGATATTTGATTTATCGTGGTGGTCTGGAACCAAACTCACAATATCTCCAAGATATGCCTGGATAAAAAACTCATACAACTCAATAGCAAAAACAATCAATCTAATTAATAAATGGGCAGAGTGTCTGAATACACATTTTTCAAAGAAGACATACAGAGGCCAACAGGCATATGAAAAGGTGTTCAACGTCATTAATCATAAGAAAAATGCAAATTAAAACCACAGTGTGACATCACCTCACACCTATTAGAATGGCTATTAACAAAAAGACAGGAGATAACAAGTGTTGGTGAGGATGTGGAGAAAAAGAATCCCCGTCCATTCTTTTTGGGAATATAAATTGGTACAGCCACTATGGAAAACAGTATGCAGGTTCCTCAAAAAGTAAAAAATAGAGCTATCATATGATCCAGCAATTCCACTTCTGAGTACACATCCAAAGGAAGTGAAAACAGGATCTTGAAAAGATATCTGCACTCCAATGTTCACTGCAGCGTTATTCACAATAGCCAAAACATGGAAACAACCTAAGCGTCTGTCAATGAATGAATGGATAAAGAGGATGTGGTATATATGTACAATGGAATACTATTCAGCCATGAGAAAGAAGGAAATTCTGCCATTTGCAACAACATGGATGGACCTGAGGGCACTATGCTAAGTGAAATAAGTCAGACAAAAACAACACTGTATGTTATCATTTACATGTAGAATCTAAAAAAGCTGAATTCACAAAAACAGAGTACAAAAACGGTTACCAGGGGCTGGGGTGGGGGTAGGAGAAATGGGGAGATGTTGGTCAAAGGGTACAAACTTCCAGCTATAAAACAAATAAGCTGTGGAGACCTAATGTAGAGCATGGTGATTGTAGTTAATACTGTGTTATATACTTGAAAGTTGCTAAGAGAGTAGATCTTAAATGTTCTTACCACACAAAAGAAATGGTAATTATGTGATGTGTTAGAGGTGTTAGCTAACACTATGGTAGCAGTCATTTTGCAATATACAAATGTATGAAATCAACATGTACATCTTAAACTTATACAATATTATACCTCAATTATATGTCAATAAAACTAGAGCGGAGACGATGCTCTCAGAATAGGTAGCTTGCAGAAAATTTATAGATACCATCTTTTCTTTTTGCTTTCCTAAATTGTAGTACTCATGATAAAAGCTTACATCAAATGTTCAAGTCTCTTAAATTTCAGTGCCCTTCAAGAATAATAACATGGAGATGATAGGGTACAGCATAAGCTTAATAAGTATGTAACTTGATGTTGTTTATTAGATATTCTGATTTTATATTTACAGTAGGGGTGAGATTGCTTAACAGCAAATACACAAGAGCGTGTCTAGAAAATTAGTGTTTCAAAAAAAAAGTATTAAAATTCTCTCTGCCTTCTTTGTACTATCAGAGATAGATAAATACCTTACCTAGTTATCTGGTGCTGAAGAGACAGGTGGCTTTTTTTTTGTCTGTCTACACAGTTCAAAAAAAGATAGCCCAGTAGCTGTCACTTTTCTAATATTATAATATGTGAAACACAAGAACAACTGTAAAAGGGGGTTATTCCAGGGAAGGAAAAAGATCAAATGGTTAATGAAAATTCATTTTATAAGATGATACCTTTCACAGATACAGTATTAGCTTCTGAGTTATTTTACATCCTATGGAGGTCACAATTATTTCCACCATGGGAGAGGGAGAGGGAAAAGGAGAGGGAAAGAGAGAGAAAGAGAAATTTTATATCAAAAAGTACCACTAAATTATGAGACCTTTCAAGATTTGAAATGTAACTTATGTTTTCATATCAGATAAATGAACTTTGTTAATCTGGTGAGCTAGTATATAATTAAATCTGTACGTGACATGTAACATCTTTTTCTCAGTAGATTAGTTGTACTTTAAGAACACTTCTAACTAATTCAACAGTTTAGTCTGCTTGTTTTATTTTTATGTGTCTTTAGTAGCTTGTGCTCATATATGTACTAGCTTTCCACATTACTTTCCACATTAAGGGTGGTTGAAGGTTACTGACAAAAACATTTTGATAACTTAATATACTATATTTGAAGTTGGAAAAAGGTACTTCTTAGAGATGACTGATTTGGACTTTACTGAAGTGCAGAGAGAGGAAATCAATTTTTTCCCCCTGAATAAGGTGATTTAATTAAGCTGCTTGTAAACAGAAATACTTTCCTGGAGACTCCCAACATTAATTAAACTAATTTTACTAGATGATGATCCTTCAGACTTGAACAGGAAAGTCAAACGGCTATTTTCTCATTTTTACAAGACTCTTTTCCCACATGTTACTCTTTCTGAAATCAGAATGCGATTTGTAGTGAGAGGCAAATTTATTTGGACCTTTCACTCATGATCCCCCTTCTCCCTCAAAAAGAGCTACTACCAACTTGATGATGCACCTTAGAATGAACAGGGACTTAAAACCCAAGAAACATAGATGCACCTATCTGCAACTGGGTGGACAAGGGAAGTCAATTTGTAAGAAGAATAAGCTGACAGAAAACAGCGGTAATGTCATCCTTGCCTAAGAGGGTCTTGTGTCTCACGGCATCGTCAGGCAGACCGGTACTTCTTTCTCATCATCTTCCTCCGCTTCCTCCAGCATCACTAATTGAACAACTACTTGTAGCAGGCACTGTCCTTTTAACAAATGACCTTCACATGTGTCATTTAAATCAATTTGTCCTCAGTGCTATAGCTGCATCTTAGAATGTCAAGAGCTTTTAACAATACAGCTGCCCAGGCCCATTACAGACCAGTTGTTTCAGAATCTTTGAGGGTAAGCCCTGAATATCTGTATTTTTTAAGTCTTTCCAAGTGATTCTGATGCACAGTGAATGCCGAGAGTCACTGTTTTTCTGTGCTGCCCCCAAACACCAACAGGTACTTGGAACAGAAGCTACACTGACTCATGTCATTGCTTTTCAATCTAAAGAGATAATACTTCTCAAGATTTAGAAAGCACAAGAGAAAAAGAGCCCAATAAAAGAAATCACTCTCCTAGTATTTTTAAAAGAGGAGAAATGACCGCAGAATTAATAGGTTTGAAATTAATTCTTCTGAGAATAGCTAATAACATTAATAACTACCAGGTCCTCAAGCACTCAGCCTTGGACTCCAACTTTCAGTATATTTGTCATTCATTATAATTAGTGTCAAATTTTTAGTCACATCTAGCAGATAAAAGATGCTGGCTGCTGGTAGCTAATTGCCACAGTGAAACCAAGTGACTATTTGGAACCCTGAGGTTCCATGCTCCATAACCCAAAGTATTCCTGGAAATATACCTCTCATCAGTTGCTCCCCTTTACCATGAGTCCCATTTTAGAAGAATGTGTCAATTTTTATTAGTACCCCAGCTCATCAGAGGTGCCTCCTTGGCAGCCTGTGCCTCATACAGTAACTTTCATCTGTTTCCTACAGCAGTATCCCTTTCCCTGAGGGACAAGCTAATAATTTCACCCGCCCTGACATCAAATTCTCTTTCACCAAAGTTTTCGCCAAAGCTTCTGAGGAACACCAATAAAATGCCCAGATTCTAAGAGAATGTGTTCTGTTTTCTCCTTTCTCTCAATTTAGAAGATGTTGCATTATACACAGTGTGTGAGAGACCCTGAGGGACCACTTTTTCAGCATTCAGTTGGAAAATGGACAGAGGAAACATATTTTCTTATTCTGATTATTTTCAGCATAGTACAATTTTAGCAACACGCTCATTAGCAACGCACAAAATCTTTCAGCAAAGGATTTTACCCCATGTGCGAAGTACATGATGGCACCATCACACATTCATTGAAGAGTTACCCACACAAAGGCCATTCGCCTATTAAGCACAGGAAGCATGCCGGATCCTGCACACACATGTGGAGGAGAGACACTCTGTTCTAAATAGCTGCTACTTCATTCCTTTGCGATCGACACTTCTAATTTTCTTAGGACAGAATTGTGCAAGTGCTTAGAATTTTTTTTTCTTACAGATCCACAATGGCAGAAGAGGTGCTGGTATACCATGGACAGTTTCCTTCAGGAGCACATTTAATTTCTAACCAGAACAATAACAAATTCAATATACGGATAATTGTATAGTTTTTCCTTCCACATTTACTGAATGCAAACCTTGTTTATTTACTTCCATAATTTTATTCATGACTGATAAGAGAAATATTTATAATGAAGGTTTAAAGACAACTGTGTTAGAGATGTAAGGCTTAAATATTTATTTCTAATCATACGTGTGTGCACGTGCGCGTGTGTGTGTTGGTTAATCAGTCAATAATCAAGAACATGTTGAGCACCTTCTAGGTCAAAACACAGTGAGTCAGGGAATCCAAACAGTTCTCAGTCACAGTACTCTTCAAGGAACTTGCAAGAGAGTAAAGGAGATTTCCACCCTAAAAGTAATTGTTTTCAGAAATGGTTTGTAAAGAAGACAAATTAGCAAACTGAGCACCCAGTGAAATCCTGAATTCCTGTGCCTGAGCCCTGGTTCATCATTATTAAAATAAATTATCTGCTGGTGACACATAAAATACCTAACACCAAGAAAAAGTTTAATTTTTATTGCTACAATATCTGTTACCATAATGCCAACTAGCATATAAGGGATGAGTAAATGAAGGAGAGATATCAGGGTAACACAGAGGTTACACTGGTTTGTATATGATTGTTTTCTCCCATTACCAATTTGTGCCAGCCAGTATCAGCAGCTGAACTCACGCAACACTAGCACAGCCGAGTACAGCAAGCCACTGTACACATGGCCCATGTCCTTCCTCCTGGCTCAGTTCAGTCATGTACTCTGTCTTGGAAGAGTTATTGCAGGTCCTCCCAGATGAGTACATTTTGCTCATCTCCCTAACTCAGCAGCCTTGATCTTGCATTCTATCTTCCCTCCCATCATCAAAGTGCCTTTTTAAAATTAAAGTCCTAAATTCACTGTAGTATTTTTCATTTCTTAGGAATTTTAAAGTCTTTTGAAACTATCCTAAAATGTATCAAAAAGGATTATTCTTGTTTTCATCAGTGCTTTGGTCACAAGTTGCATAGGTTTTGAATAATCTGCTCCCAACCAATTTTCCCCATGAGTTCTGGTACTTTTAGTGCATTATTTTTCAGGAACACACATATAGGCCAAATGGGAACTCAAGGAAGGCACATCACTGTGGGTGCTGGAAGATGCTTAGAGACCGTGTTATAGCTACAGAGCCTGATTCAGATGTTGAAGGAAGAGTAGGACTCAGTTAAGCACAAAGGAGGCAAGAGGTGGGAGGAGCAGAGGAAGAAGCCATCAGTGCAAACCGTGTGTGCAAAACCATCAGTAAAATGAGATCAAATAGGGGAAACATATTTTAAATTAGGTTTGCCCAGAATATAAAGGCCTAAGATCCTGAAGTTCCTTCTATAAAGAATTAAGAGCCACTGGAGACTTTAGGGCAAAGGTGAGGGCTAGAGTATTGACAGAGCAATTCCCTTTTGGTGCAGCAAGGGCTTCTGAAAACACTGTAGTCTATCCCCATTCTTTTATGTTAAAAAAAAACTGAGGTCCGGGTAGGTGACTGACATTCATAAGCACATTTATTCATGGCCTGTATCTCCTGGTTCCCAGGCCAAAGCTCATATGACAATACCCCTGTAGCACAAAAGGAATTTAAAAAATAATATGATGACTATTGCAACAGTCAATAGTCCAAAAGCCAGTGAGGACCTGAACTATGAGGTATCATTAGAAACAGAAGGGAGGGAATATATTCATGAGACCTCACAAATAAAGGATCCATATCTAGGCATGGTAAATGACTAATGAGTGATCAGTATTTCCTTAAGTAGAAACTTTATATATGTCATTCTGTACCTAACAAATTACCACAGGTAATTCATGTCTCTCTTTTGTGATATTACATAAACTATTAAGGTAATATTTGCAGCATTGCAGGGTTAACATGTAGACAGTATGCGGCTCATCTCTGAAAAATAAGATTGGAAAAAGGCAAAAGGGAAAGCTGTATAGGATGGTGGAATTATTCCATGAAGCTGGACCAAGACCATCTTCTGCTCTGCATTTCCCGGGAAGGAAGTAGCCAAATAAGAAGACCCTCCCTCCTCCACGATCTGGCTGACCGGGAAGAGAGAGAGTCAAGTAAGACACCCCAGTTGTGCGAGGAAGCCAATCTTTCAACACATGGCAGCAAACCACACCCACAGAGCATTAACACAGCCTGAGGGCAAGATGCTACCTGGTGTAATGAGCTGGTCCCTTAGGGAGACCTCAGCAGAGTGACATTTCCTTGGTGAAGCCCAGTTTTTATAGTCTAAAATTATTTTGTCAGTGTACCCAGAGTTCATCATTTTCTAAGGGACTAACACCATTCTCTTATGTTAACCAAACTCAGAAAAGACTGTTGCATTCATCAAAATGCCAACCAGAAAAAGTGGACTCAATACCCAGGGTCACTCATCAATGAGTACCTTCTCTTTGAAAATCTATTTGGGAAGCCAAACATAATCAGAATATTGTGCAGCGTGTATGAAAGCAGAGGAAGGGCAATGATGTAAATGACCTTAAAGCCCGTGAAGCAAGGACAGCCTCAGCGTCTACATGTGCATTGAGGTAGTTCTGCCAAACAGGCCAGAACACACAAGTTCACTGGTTACGGCTTTAGTGAACTGGTTTCAAAGAAACATTTTCATGAAGTGTTTCATAAAGAAGAAAAACTTTGAGTTAGATTTTTGCCATTATAAGCAGCAACGTTAAGAGCTGCAATTAGAATCTTCATATGATAAGTGAGTTTAAAATATTCAAAGGAAAATTTTACTTTGCTGAAAGTTCATGTTTGTTAAAACTATTCTATGAACTCTTTCCAGGTAATTTCAGATTAATCTGATAACCATTGCTAATTAGACGATGAAGGAAATGAGTGAATTAATTGTGGTTATCTTGGAACAACAGTCTCCCAGAAGAAAGGAGTCGTGCTTAAAATGGCTTACTTCAGAAATAGAGAGAAAAATAGCAAAATTGAATGGGAAGTCCGGAGAGAGAAACACAATATTATTAGAGAAAAAGCAAACTCCTTAATACTGCCTATAAATGTAACTTATGGAAGAATATTAGACTAAAACTAAAAAAACAGATGTTTCATTCAATTAAATTTATTTAAAGTGTACTATTAAAATTAATAGCACAGAAATGTACATCAAATTAAAATCTTACATAGTCTCTGCAAAATCTCATAACTCTATGTTTGACCAAGTTTTCATCATTCCTCCAAACTTGACTTGGAACTTTCAGATGTTTTCAAATTTTTCATCTTTCTTATTAAAACAAGCTTCCACTTTAATCTGATATAATGATAAAAGTATCAATATAAGGTAATGAGTTTTGCTGTCTGCTAATGTTGCCAGGATACCCCCCTGTCAGATGATTTCAGGTTCTGTGGAGGAATTTTCTTGGAACAGAACATACAAGCTTAGCAAATTGCCTAATTTGGCTTCCATTTCTAAGAGCTTTGGATTTTCCTTGTAACTTTGACCTTAGAATGTAGCCATCTTCTTATAGATCCTTCTCTTCATCTTCATGGTGACCCTTTATGACAGCAATATACTGTCAGGCTGGTCTTTCTGAATACAGAAAAAATGACTTTATTGTGGGGATGAGGAGATATGTGGGCACAATATATACACAAGAGGAAATATAATCACAGAGAAAACCCAAGTTCAGCTTTGTCTCTCCTTCCATTAGAAAGAATTCTGACTGTCAGGTTAATTCATCCTACCATTTCCCTAGTCTGAAATATTCCTGCTTGGAACTTGGTAGCTTCTTTCTTTGTTTTCTTTGCATTTTTTTTCCTTTCCCATCCCCACCCCCTTTTTAAGTTGAATTCTTCTCTTCTAGGTATTCAGACAATCTTTCCATCTTAGTTCTTTAATTACTACTCTCATTTATCTACCAATACAGCACATAAATAGTTCCTAGGCAAAAGGACTGCGCTAGAGATTGGTGACAATATAAAAAAATAAGACATAGACTCTGGCCTCCAAATGTTATACTCTAAGTAGGAATATAAAGCAGGTCCAAAATACAGTTAAACAAAAAACAGATTATCCAAATAGATTCTATTCCACCAATATTTAAGGAATGCAGAAAGTATTTCTAGAATTCAGAGACTGAGAAGATGAGTGTGGGCGAGGGGAACTTGTAGCAGTGTGGGATGAAGCAATGACACCCTAATTTGGGGTGGCAGACCTTCTGACACTGCCAAATTCTCAGTCTCAGATAGACTATGGCACCTTCCCGCCATCTAAAAATTGGCACTTGCCATCTGCCTCTACAAGGATTAAGTCACTAGTCACTGCAGCCACTGACCTTCAACACACCCTGAAAGGAGTTCAGGGTGGAGATCAGGAATAAGGCAATCTGTGTTCTGGGAAAAACTGGCAGAACAGGCCTTCAAATAGTTAGATATTTTCAGGAGAAAATTTTATGAGCCCAAGTTCTTATATCTCCTCATATCTAGAAAAGCACTAAAATCATCAATGGTAACATCTGCTCCTCATGACTAGCAGCAAGCCTCTGCCAAAATGTGTGCCTAACTGCACGTCCCCCCCTCACTAAAATCATATATCATACTGACCTTCCCCCCTACCTCTTTGGAGCAGTTCCTCAGAGCTATCAGAGACGCTGTCTCCCAGGCTATAGTCTTCATTTTGTCCCAATACAACTTAACTCACACTCTCACATTAGGCATTTTTTTCAGTTGACATTCCATAAAAACCTTTTTAAAAAAAATCTGTAGGGCTTCCCTGGTGGCGCAGTGGTTGAGAATCTGCCTGCCAATGCAGGGGACACGGGTTCGAGCCCTGGTCTGGGAAGATCCCACATGCCGCGAAGCAACTGGGCCCATGAGCCACAACTACTGAGCCTGCGCGTCTGGAGCCTGTGCTCCGCAACAAGAGAGGCCGCGATAGTGAGAGGCCCGCGCACCGCGATGAAGAGTGGCCCCCGCTCGCCGCAACTAGAGAAAGCCCTCGCACAGAAACGAAGACCCAACATAGCAATCAATCAATCAATCAATCAATCAATAAATCTTTTTAAAAAAAAATCTGTAGGCAGTGTAAAATAGAGAGTGAGAGCCTGAACCCTGAGAGTCAGATCATCCACTTTACTTCCTGAATCTGCTACTCAACAACTACAGGCAAGTAACATAACCTCTCTGTTACTCGGTTTCCCCATCAGTAATACAGAGTTGTGCTAAGGATAAAATAATATATATATAAAATACTTAATACTGTGCCTCACACAGAGCAAGTGCTATATGCATGTTTGTTGTTGTTGTTGTGTTGTTGTCATTAATTGCTGATGATGCCAAGGGCCTCTAAAGTCACATATAACCTTCTAGCAACACCCTTGCCCACAAAGATGTGGATCTTGTCTTGAATGCACAAGACATGTCACTCTCCTTTTTGAGTAACCAGATTCAATCAACACAAACAGTTATTGTGATGAAGGGAGTTTAAAAGAGCATAAGGAGGAAGGAAGAGAAGAGGGAAAACAGGTGATGGTGATCACATCTCTAAATTCAGATCATACTTTCCAAACCAGCTCAAACTATGAGCCCTTGAGCCTTGATTTAATCACAGGATGTGCACAGCTTTCATCTCTTTATGAATTGGTAAAAATTCACAAATTCTAAAGTAATTTTCTAAAAACTTTCTTTGCCTCCAACTTCCTTAATTTCAAAAGCTGCCTCCAAAGCACAGTTTGTTTTTCTAAGCACCTTTCTCATTTGCATGTAAAACTCTACCTCATGTTACATCCTTGATGAATATCAATAGGATGCTTTAACTTTTATCATTATGAGTCCCAGGAAATTGTTCTTTCATGCCTTGACTGGCATTTAAAAGCATTGTTGGTGAAAGCATTGTTGGTGAATGCTTTTTGGTGGCAGCTGGAGTGGGTGAAGGTCTTTGATGTTTAGCATGAATGCCTCAAAATGTAATTTTTATGGAAGCATTTGGAGAGAGAATTCAAGAGCTGGGAGTGCCCATGAGATGGAAAGGCATGATATGTTCAGATGTAGATGAGAACTGTAATCAGTAAATGCTGGTGTGGTGGAGGGTGTAGGGGGACAGCAATAAGTTGGAAATCAAGTCTTTGTTTACTTTCAGTGTGCATTTCAACATCACGTTTATGTGTCACTCTGGTAAGGAGACCTAGATAGTTCAACTAACCTGAAATAATTAGCATGTGAAACACTTCAGAGGAAAAGCAAAACAAAGATTGAAAGTGTCATTTTTATTATCATCATCCTTATAAGGATAGAAGCAGTATTTGTGCTGTGTAGCAAGTACTTTGAAACGTTTCAGATCTTGAGAAAGCAAACATATTTGACAGCCCACTAAAGAACCCCTATAAATCTGTATCATTAAAAAGTCAAAGAAATACAGAGTGCTTCCACAGAGAGAGGAAAGAAAGACAGATAGGGGGAAATGGGAGTAAGCAAATGGGAAAGGCAAGTTAATAAACACATCAGAACTGAACAGAGTAATATTTTTCCCCTTGTAGCTGAATATCAGCAGTGGGGAGATCAGAATGGGTTTCTCCTCATTCCCTTTCAAATTTCACCATTCCTATTCCAATTGTTGAAACTGCTGACAAGAAGTGAGAACACTGCAAATCCAACCTACTCTTCAAAATTCTTTAGAATGAGGCAGAACACAGAATTTAAATCCTGGATTTACTGGATTTAAGGGATGTGTGGGACTGTGGGTCGTGTAACAGCATTAAAGTTAAGAGCATCAGAATGACCTAAAGTCCTGGTATTATTCAGAAGGATAGTAACAATGTTTATTAATTTCAGATTAAGTTAACTATGATACCTATGTGATTTAAAATAGCTAGGATAACTACTAAAAGAATACACATGGACTACATACATTTCAAACAGTAAAGAGAGATTAGACAGAATGAGAAAAAAAATTCCAAAAGAATGTGTAAAGAAGAAAAAGCATAATAATCAGACAAATAGAAAACTCATAACAATATACCAGGCAAATATTAACCAAAAAATGATGTAGCTATACTAATAACACAAAAAGCAGACTTTAAGACAAAATGTAAAACCAGAATTTAAGATAGTTGCTACATAACAAAATGCTCAGTTTACTCATGTAAACCTAATAACATGGTCTTAGAGTAGATAACAAAAACTGATAAAAATACTAAAAAAACTGATAAAAAAACTGATAAAAATACAGTGGGGGATTTTTCACAGGCTTCTCTCCTTTTTATCAAACAAGAAAAATATAATCAGGAAGGATACAGGTGATTTAAACAGTATAATTGACAAGTTTGATGATGGTGAATATATATAGAATATTAGACACTACATTTGGAGAGTAAACCTTTATTTTTCAAGTATATATGGAACATTCCAAAATTTGACTATGTACTTCACCAACGGAATTAAGTTACAAATCAATAACAAGGAGATGTTAGAAAGAAAACATAGGAATACTTTCTAAGCAGTGAGAAAATGAGAAAAAAATCATAATGGATATTAGAATATGTTTATACTGAATGATAATATAAATGTCATGTATTAAAACATGAGGGGAATATGCATTCCAGTAAATACTTACATTAGAAAAAATAAAGTCTCATAATTAATGAGAGCTACCTAATAAGGTAGAAAGGAGCAGTATAACAAACGTTTAAAAAGTTATAGGGGCTTCCCTGGTGGCGCAGTGGTTGAGAATCTGCCTGCCAATGCAGGGGACATGGGTTCGAGCCCTGGTCTGGGAAGATCCCACATGCCACGGAGCAACTAGGCCCGTGAGCCACAATTACTGAGCCTGCGCGTCTGGAGCCTGTGCTCCGCAACAGGAGAGGCCGCGATAGTGGGAGGCCTGCACACCGCGATGAAGAGTGGCCCCCACTTGCCACAACTAGAGAAAGCCCTCGCACAGAAACGAAGACCCAACACAGCCATAAGTAAATAAATAAATAAAAATTAAACTTAAAAAAAAAAAAAAAAGTTATAGAAACAGGAGTTATAGAGTTCAGTGAATTCCATGCCCAAAGAAGTAAGTATAACATGGCAAATTTGTCTAAATCAGCTATAGCAGGACTCTGGAAATTGACTAAAAGCAAAAAACAAATGAAGAAATGTTTATTCATAAAAAATTGCTAGAAATGTGGATAAGAACAGTGTCAATCTGAGGCCTCCATGGCTGGGACTGCTCCCACTCCCCACCCCCTAGCTCACTAAGTGAGAATGAAAGTTTTACCAGGGTGGGGCTGAGCATGAAAATCAGCCAGTTTGCTGCCATAAAGAAAGGATCTGATTTGGGATCGGTGATGAAAAGCCCTGCTAAAAAACATTGACACTAAAAGTATCACACTTGGTAGGAAACAGAAAATCTACAGATCTGTAGCCTGAGTAATTGATTTTAGTTGGGGTGAATGATGGACCACCAGAAATTTAGTGGGAAGGTCCTGGAAATGAGAGAGCTATAGGAGGACTAGACATGCTCTTTGTGAATTCCTGGATCACTGTGAAAATATGTGCATATACAGGGGAATTCCAAAAGAGCCAAGCATAAAATAAAAAGCAAGACAGACTTGATAAGTGGCTGAACACTAAATGAACTCCCCAACCCATATCCAACCAGACCCATCACCAGAAGGTAAAAGACTTACCAGATTTGAGGTGTCTGAGCAAAATCTGTGTCTAAATCATTGACTTATCATTAAGCTATGTAAACACTGACATGACCTCTAGGAAGTCAGGCTATAAAAATAAGAATAACACAAGCTATCCACTAGCATTATTATAATAAAGGAGACAGATAATAACAAGTGTTAGTGAGAATGTGGAGAAATTGGGATCTTCATACACTACTAGTATAATTATAAAGTGGGGTAACTGCTTTGAAAAACAGTCTGGCAATTTCTCAAGACATTAAACATAGTTATCATATAACCCAGAAATTCCACTCCTAGGTACATATCCAAGAGAAATAAAAACATAAGTATACACAAAAACTTGTGCACAAATGTTCATAGCAGCATTATCTGTAAGAGCTAAAAAGGGGAAACAACCTAAATGTCTGTCCACTGATGACACTGATAGTTAAATAAAATGTAGTATATCTATAACAGAATATTATCTGGCAATCAAAAGGAGTTAATTACCAATACTTGCTATAATATACATGAACCTTGAAAACATTATTCTAAGTGGAAGAAGCCAGTCACAAAAAAAACATATATTATATAATTTCATTTATTTGAATTTTCTAGAATATCTAAATCTATAGAGACAGAAAGTAGATTAGTGGTTGCCTAGGACTATGGGCAGGGAAGGTTAAGAGAAAATGGGGAGTGACTGATCGTATATACAGAGTTTCTTTTAGAGGTGATGAAGTGTTCTAAAATTAATTGTGGTTATGGTTGCACAACTCTGTGACTATACTAAAAATTATTTACTTGTACACTTTAAATAGGTGAGTTGTATGGTATGTGACTTATATTCCAATTAAGTTGTTATTTTAAAAAGTCAAAGTAAAGCAGCAAACTTAACACTGCAAAAAATAGTAATAACACAAACTAAGCAGAAACATCAATAGCCATACACCACATGGGAAACAGATTGACACAATTTAAGTCCAAACACATTATTAACAACAATAACAAAAACCATAAGGAAAAAAATTAAAATCCAGAGTTGCTACAATGTCCAGTTTTTAATAATAACAACAACAAAAAAGGAATCATGCAGAGAAACAAGACATTGTGACCACATACAAAGAAAAAAAAAAAAGCAGTCCATAAGAATCAACAATGATGTTGGACTTAGCAGACAAAGATGTCAATGTGGTCATTACAAACACACTCAAAGAATTAAAGAATCTTATATATAAGGAAGCACAATAACTAAAATAAAAATTTTACTAGATGGACACAACAGCAGATTTAAGATGGCAAAAGAATCAAGGAACTTGATGTTAGATCAATGGAAATAACATAGTGTGAGAAAAAGAGAGAAAGCAAGATTAAAAAGAATGAACAAAAACTTAATAGGATAACATCAAGCATACCAACATACATGTAATGGAAATCCCAGAAGGAGAAAGAAAAAGAGAGAGAAGAGCCAAAAAAATATTTGAGGAAATAGTGGACAAAAATATTTGCTGAAAGCATTAATTTGTTTTAAAAAAAAAACGTTTTCTACAGATTCATAAAGTTCAGTGGCTTCTAAAAAGGACAAATATAAAGAGATCCATACCTAGCTAAAACATATTAAACTGATAAAATTCAAAGAAAGAAAGCAGCAAGATGAAAATGACTCATCATATACCGGAAAACAACCACGTGGTTAACAGCTGACTTCTCTTTGCAAACAATGGAGACCAGATGGCGGTAGAAGAAATATTCAAAGTGCTGAAAGAAAAAAAAACAAAACTGTCAACCAATAACTCTATATTCAGGAAAACTATCATTTCAAAAATGAAAGCAAAATGAATATATTCGCAGGTTAAAAACAGAAAGAATTTGCTGCTAGTTTACCTAACTTATACGAAAATCTACAGGATGTCCCTTCAGGCTGAAAGAAATAGCATTAACTTGAATATATTGCACAAAATAAAGAATACTGAAAATGGTGTTTAGTTAAATATAAAACAGTATGAATATATTTTTCTCTTAATTATTTTAAGAAACATAACTTTGTATAAGCAATATGTATAATACTTGTATTGTCTGGTTTAAAACACAAACATACAAACTTACTAAGTAAAATTTTGGCTTTTCAATATATACCATTAAGAAAATGAAGTCAAGGAACAGATTAGGAGAAAATATTTGTTAACCTTATATCTGATAAGGATTTGTATCTAGAATATAAAAAGAACACTTTAAAATTCAATAAAAGAATAACAATAAATGGGCAAATATTTTAATAAACATGTCATCAAATAAGATATACAAATAGTAAGAAGCACATGAAAAGATGTTTTACATCATCGGTCATCAGGGAAGTATTATTTAAAGCCACCATAAAACATTATACACATCCACAAGAATGGCTATAATCCAAATGACTAAAAATACCAAGTGCTGACTGAGTATGTGGAGAACCTGAAACCCTCATACATTGTTGATGGGAATGGGAAATTGTGTGACTACTTTGGAAAACAGTTTAATAGCATTTTTAAAAGTTAAACATATAAATATACTTGGGCCAGCAATTCACTCATGGCTAGCCCAAGAAATGAAAACATATGTTCACTCAGAGACATGAATGCAAATGTTTATAGCAGCATTATTTATAGCCCCCAAAAATAGAAACAACCCAAATGTCCATCTGATGGGGAATGAATAAACAAAACATTTCATATCCATAAAATGGAATATTAATTGCTATTAGTAATAAAAAAGAAGCAAACTACTGATACATGCTACAACTTGTATGCACCAAAAAATAGTTATCCTAGTCGAAAGAATCCAGACACAAAAGGCTACATATTAGATAATTCCACTTATAACTGAATAGTCCTATAACCACTTAGGAAAGTGAATCACTGCTTTAAAAATATCCCTCATACCACCAAGAAATCACCTTCCTTGGGTGGCTTTACCTTGCAGTTCTAGAAATATTTTTTAAAACCTTAAAATTCACTTTCAAAAGACTAAATTCTGAGGATCTGACATACAGCATGGTGACTATAGTTAATAATATGGTATTGTATACTTGACAACATACTGCAGAGAGTAGATCTTCAGCGTTTTCACCACAAAATCACACAGAGTTAACTCTGCGAGGTGATGGATATGTTAATTACCTTGATCTTGGTAATCATTCCACAGTGTATATGTATATCAAATCATCATGGTTGTACATTTTAAATATACACAATTATATTTGTCAATTATTCATCAATAAAGCTTTAAACATTCAATCTTGAAAAACCTTTAATTAATAAGAAGGGACTACTCCTGTGCCCATTTTACAGCAGAGCAGGTATATAGAAACAATGAACTACTGAATAACTGATGTTGAGATACTTATATTCCTCATATATTAGTATTATAGATTAATGTGTGTTATGTTATATATTACATATAGAAAATATATATATATGTATTAATTACATATCTAGAAAAATTAAATCATATCTCTACCTCACACCACACACATACAAAATAAATCATTTCCAGGTAAATTAAAATCAATTCAATGTGAAATGCAGAATGTTCAAAAATTTTCAAAGATAGAAAATATCATTATGACCTTGGGGTATGGAAGTATTTTTGGTAATAAGATTTGTAGTTTCCATCATTGAAAGACACCAACAAAAAGAGTGAAAACACAAGTCACACTCAAACCACACCACAGATCTCTGCAACCCATATAACTAACAAGGATTAGAACTACATAAATATGTAAAGAACTCCCATAAATCAATAAGAAAATGACAAAACCAAATATAATAATAGCAAAGACTATGAACAAGTATTTCAGCAAATAGAAAACACAATATATTAAATTTTAATATGAAATATATTTAAATTAAACTCATTCTTAATTTGGGAAATGCAAATTAAAGTCATAATGAGATACCATTTCACACCAGATTAACAAAAATTAGAAAGCCAGAAATACCAAATGTTGGAGAGAATGTAATACAATGGGAACTGTCACACACTCTAGGTGGGAGTGCAAATTAGTCAACCATATTGGAGAAGGGTTTAGGATGGTCTAGTAAAGTCTAACATGTACATACCCTATGATGCAGCAATTCTAATTCTAAATATATACAATAAAGTACATGTGCACCAGGAAACATGTACGTAGCAGCCCTGTTTGTATTAGAAAAAACTAGGAACAACAAAGTGCACATCAGAAAAATAATAAATATTCACAAAAGGGAATTTGATACAGCATTGAAAATGAATAAACCATAAGCCTAGAGAAATCTCAAAAACATAATTTGAGCCAAAGAGACAAGTCATAGATGAATACATACGGTATGATTCAATTATATTAAGTTCAAAATAAGGCAAACTTAAACATTTTAAGAATAAATACATAGGTGGCTGGACCATAAGTAAATCAAGGACTGATTAAAAATCAGGATAGTGGTTACCTCTGACATGGAAAGGGGAAGAATGGTACAGTGAGGGTCATACAGGGAACTTCTAAGATACATATAATGCTCTACTTCTTAAATTGGATACTGGGTACATGGGTGTTCATTTCCTTATTTTTTAAATGGTACGTTACAGTTTATATACTTTTTAATGTATGTTGTATTTCACAATTTAAAAAATTGTCTATTTTAAAACTCCAAAACTAATCTCACTCAAAACTTTCCCCACCCCTGATATAAGCCATTCTTGAGGCCTGGTGGTAGGATGACCAACCATCCCAATTTACCTGGAACTGTCCAGTTTTAGCACTGAGAGCCCCTCATTCTGGGAAACCCTTCCATCCTGGGCAAGCCAGGACAGTTGCTCCCCTTACCTGGAGAATCTTAAGCAAAGAGGACAGGACCCCTGCTGCCCTTCCCTTTCCTTGGAGCAGAGGGAATTATGTTCTACCTCTGGGACCACTCCTCCTCCATCCCTTTTCAGAGCCTTTACTGTGATGCTGAGAGGTGGGGAGGTGAGAAAACAAGAGGAAGAACACATGATTCTTAGTCACCATTGCCATCTTCCTTTGTTGTCATCGCTTCTCTGGCTGAGACTGACTTGTTACAATGACCCTGGTACAATATAAGCTGGCCCTCGTATAGGGCACATGTGTGAGGATGCCAGTGGAGCCCTGGGGGGCCTCTCCAGCATGTAATTCCCCTGGATGGGAATTCTGACTCCAGCTCAACACCTTCCTGGCCTGGGGACACACTCCACTCCTATTCCTGTTCTTACCCTACCTGATGTCCCCCCAACTTGGGAGAAGACAGATGTCTCAAGGCCTGCTTTCTTCTCTGGCTTCCACTTGACTTGGGCAACCCCATCTCATTGCTATACCATCAGTAGGAGTCCAGGCTTCTCTGTTGTTGCCCTCTCTCAGCCATGCCCTCTCTCCCCACTCCTCAATTGGATATTGCTTAGAGGATATCCAACAGGAAAATGAGGTGCCAATCTACCCTTCCATGGCATCACAAATCTTTATGAAAGATTCCCCTGGGGCTGCTCTTATTCCACAAGCATCCTTGCCACGGGGGAAGAGGGATGAGCCTCAACACACTATCCCTATTGGGCCAGCACCAACAGTTCTCTTCCCAAACACTTCCCGGGCCTCTGCTCACTTAGGCATGGAGTGGGATAAGTGAGAAGCAGATTTATGGTAACAGGACTGGTTCTCCTCCACATCTCTGTACTGCCTTGACAGTTGTCTGCCACACTGAAGTACTAAGTACCTCTTTTTCCATTGGTCTAAAGAAATCATGGCATCAGCACCTCATTCTCTGTGGGGCACAGTCTCTGAAAATTAAATATTTCCACGCTGCTTCAGGCTCTTTGGACATAAATGTCAAAAGACACACTAAAGATCTGTTCCTGATACTTGAGAGAAGATCTCCATTATGGCAACTCCCCAGGTTAATGACACATTTTCAGTAAGACGCTATCACCTGTTAGCAACATGCCCATTTCCTTGAGTAGGTGGTTTTAGTGAATAAGGATGTTGTCTATATCAGTGCTTTGCAACCCAGGCTACAAATGAGAAATCCCTAGGGAGCATTTACAAAGTCCTGAGGCCCTGGGCCTACCCCAGGCCAACTGAATCAGCATCTCTGCAGGTGGAGGCCCAGAGCAGGAATTTTTTGAAAGGTCCCCCAGTGCAGTTTATAACATGTAAATCATACATCAATAAAGTTCATTTTTTTAAAACTTCCCAGGTAATTCTAATAGTGCTTCAATAACTTTTATATTAGGCCAGAATAACTTGGGAGAAATATTAGTACCATCGTAAAGAACATCCTAATGTGCCAGATCTGAAATGAGCATGCCCTTATGCTTTATATGATGTTTCATGGCCTTAGAAAACTGGTTAATTTATAGTCTGTGTTCATAGGGAAAAGGCATTCCATAATCACCAGATTATATTTGCAATATGTGGCACCATTTACATTTAGAGAGAGAATTTCAGTTCCTAAAACACTTTCATATCTATCAAAAAACTTTGTTTCCTTTGAGACTCACATCAACTGATGAAAATAGGCAGAGACAAGAATCCTTGATGAAACTAATACTTCAGTTCAGCTAACTGACTTACCTAGCTGGTATGCTATGTCCTTTACCTAGAGACTGTCTCCAAACCTCCTAACAACCTGTCAAAAGCTGGAAAACCCAGACCTGTTCTAGGCATCATCTAATATGAAAAAAGGACGAAAGTGAATTCACATCCAAAGCATAGTGATTTGACATTAATGTGTGAGATTTGGCTGCATTAACAGCTAGTCCTAATCTTAATCCTCCACTGATAATATCCTTCTTCTAGATTTTCAGTCTATCAGTCCCCTAATAAATGTGATTAGCAAACCCTCCATGATTGAAAGCATCCAATGTTAGATATAGCTCCTTCTCTAAAGGGAAAAAATGAAACCATTTGTCAAAGATTTGCTAGAAAGGTTAATAGAACATAAAAATTATATCCAAACATTTAGAGAATGGTTAATTTGAATGAGAAAAAAAAGTAAAATAAATTTATCTAAATAACTCACAACTATGACCATGTATTTTTGACAAAAGCACAAAAGCAATGTGTGTTTTCAACAACAGGTACTGGAACAATTGAACATCTATATATAAAAATAATGAACTTCGACATGAACTTCACACCTTATACAAAAATTAACTCAAAATGGAGTGAATCTTTTGGAGATCCTGATTTCAAATTTTTTGGGTATATACACAAAAGTGGGATTGCTGGATCATACAGTAGTTCTATCTTTAATCTTTTGAGGAACCTCCATACTGTTTCCCATAAAAGCTGTAGCATTTTACATTCCCACCAACAGTGTACAAGGGTTCCAATTCCTCCACATCCTTGACAACACTTCTTATCTTTTGTTTTTCGATTATAGCCATCCTACCAAGTGCAAACCGATATCTCATTGTGGTTTTGATTTTAATTTCCCTAAAGATTAGTGACTTTGAACATTTTTTCATATATCTGTTGGCCATTTGCATGTCTTCTTTGGAGAAATGTTTATTAAGCCTTTTGCCCATTTTGTAATTGGGTTACTTGTTACTTTGCTATTGAGTTCTAGGAGTTCTTTATATATTGATATTTTAGATATTAACCCCTTATTAGATATATGAATCGAAAGTATTTTCTCCCATTCAGTAGGTTACTGTTTCATTCTTTTGATTGTTTCCTTGCCTGTGCAGAAGTTTTTGATTTGATATTGTCCTGCTTATCTATTTTAGCTTGTGTCGCATGTCCTTTTGGTGTCATAAACAAAAATATCATTGCTGAGGTTAATGGCAACAAGTTATTCTTCTATGTTTACTTTGAGGAATTTTACAGTTTCAGGTCTTGCATTTAAGTCTTTAATCCATTTTAAGTTGATTTTTATGTATGGTGTAAGACTGGAGTACAATTTTATTCTTTCACATGTGGATATCCAATTTTCTGATAACCATTTGTTGAAGAGGTTATCCTTTCCCCATTGTGTATTCTTGGCACCCTCATTAAAGACCAGTTCACTGCATATGAGTGGGTTTACTTCTGGGCTCTCTATTTTGTTCCATCGGTCTATATGTCTGTATTTACACCAGCACCATACTGTTTTAATTACTGTGGCCTTGTGATATATTTTGAAATCAGGAATTGCGATGCCTCCAGCTTTGTTCTTCTTTCTCAGTATTGCTTTGACTATTTGTGGTCATCTGTGGTTCCAGGTGAATTTTAGAATTTTTTTTTCTATTTCTGTGAGAAATGCTATTGGGATTTTGATGGGAATACCACTGAATTGGTAGATCACTTTGGGTAGTATGGATATTTTAACAATATTAAATCTGTTAATCCATGAATATGAATATGGAATGTCTTTCCATGTATTTGTCTCTAATTTCTTTCATCAATGTTTGGTAGTTCTCAGAATTGAAGTCAGAATCTCAAAGAGATATCAACACTCACATATTCATTGCAGCATTATTCACACTAGCCAACATATGGGAACAACCTAAATGTTCATCAGTGGATGAACGGGTAAAGAAAATGTGGTATATACATATACAAATGGAATAATATTCAGCATTAAAAAGAAGGAAATCCTGCCATATGTGACAACATGGATGAACCTGGAGGACATTATGCTAAGTGAAATAAGCCAGCCACAGAAGGACAAATACTGCATGATTCCACTTACATGAGGTATCTAAAAATAGTCAAACTGATAGAAACAGAGAATGGTGGTTGCCAGGGCCTGGAGGGAAGGGGAAATAGGGAGTTGTTGTTCAACAGGTATAAAGTTTCAGTTATGCAAGATGAATACTTTTTAGAGATCTGCTGTACATCAGAGTGCCTATAGTTAATTATTCAGTAGTGTACACTTAAAAATTTTTCAAGAGGGTAGATGTCACGTTAAGTGTTCTTACCACTAAGAAAAGGTGGGGAGGATGAGGAAACTTTTGGAGGTGAAAGATTACCTTAATTGTGGTAATGGTTTCATAAGTGTCTACATATCTCTAACCTCATCAAATTGTATACATTAAATATGTCCAGTTGTTATTTATCAATTATACCTCAATAAGGGTGTTTTTTTAAAAAGAATTTAAAAATATATAAACAAAGAACACAACAGCAACAAAAATGGATTCTTGACCTAAATGTAAAACATAAAATTATAAAACTTTTGGAGAAATGAGTTGTTACCTAGGGTTAGGCAGCATTCTTAGACATGATTCTAAAAGCACTGTCCACACAAGAAAATAATTATTGTGTTTGTGGTTTTTGGTTTGTTTTTCAAATTTTTATGAATTTTACTTAACAATTATTATAGTATTTTTAAACTTTTTAATTGAAGTATGATTTATAACGTTGTATTAGTTTCTGGTGTACAGCAAAATGATTCAGTTATATATATACACATTTATATATATACTTTTTTATATATATATATATATATATATATATATATATATATAAATCTTTTTCACATTCTTTTCCATTATAGGTTATTATAAGATATTGAATATAATTCCCTGTGGTAAACAGTAGATCCTTGTTGTTTATCTATTTTAATATGACAGTGTGTATATGTTAATCCCAAACTGCTAATCTATCTCTCCCCCTACTCCCACTATCCCCTTTGGTAACCATAGTTTGTAGAAAATAATTATTTATCAAAACTAAGAACTTTTGCTCTGTAAATGCAACTGTTAAAGCTAAAAACAGAGAATCACATGTCAAACAAAGAACTTGTGCCCAGAATATATAAAGAATTCTCAAAACTCAGAAGAAAACAACCCAATTAATAAATGAACAAAGACAATAAGTGAGTAAGAGACAATTCACCAAAGAGGATATATAGATGTCAAATAAGCACATGAAAAGTTGTTTAACACTATTATCCATTCAAGAGATGCAAATTAAAACTATGATATATACCACAATACATTCTTTAGGATGGCTAGAATAAAAAATATTAACAATATCAGGTGCTGGCAAAGATATGGCACACCTAGAATTCTCATTCACTGCTAGTGGGAACACACATTGTATAGACACTCTGGAAGATAGTTTGACAGTTTCTAAAAAGTTGAACATACACATATCATAGGACCCAGCAACCACACCCATGGGTATTGACAATGGAGAAATGAAAAGTTAGGCTCATATAAATACCTAAATATAAATGTTTACAGGAGCTTTGTTCATAATCACCAAAAGCTGGAAACAACCCAAATGCCTATCCACGAATAAATACATAAACAAACTACAGTATTTCCATTTAATGGAATATTGGTCAGCAGAGAAAAAGGAAGGAACTGTTGATATATGTAACAACCTGAATGGACCTCAAAAAAAGAAGCCAGCTTCAAAAGATTACCTCTTGTATGATTTTGCTTATATGACACTGTTTGAAAGACAAAACTATAGTGATGGAGAACAGGTCAGTGGTCACCAGGGATTAGAGGGGGAGTAAGATGCTACTATGGGGACAGCAGGAGGGAGTTTATCCTGATTGCGGTAGTGGCTACATGAATCAACTCATGTGTTACAATGCATAGAATTCTATACCACTTCCCAAATTTCAATATATTACTGTATACAATTTTTACTGTTTTTAATTTACCTATATAGAAGCAGAAATGAACCTTGAGAAACATCCACTTTTATCCCTTTACAGTCTATTCTCCACAGAGCAATCAGAGTTGCCCTTTTAAATGCAAATTTGTTCATGTCATGCATCTGCTCAAGACATCCAGGGCCTTCCCAACGATCTTAGAATAAAATCCAAAATCTTTAAGGCCTTTGTGATCCTACCCATGCCCCACTCCCTGCCCTCAATCCTTCTATTCTCTCCCTGGATCCCTATGCTCCAGCCACACTGACCTCCTTGCTGTTCCTCAAAATATACTCCTGCTTCAGGGTCCTTGCATTTGCTGTTCCCTTTGCCTAGAACTCCCTTCCCTCGGATATCACAGGGCAGGCTGCCTCACTTCAGTCAGGTCTCCATTCACATGTCATTCCTCTAGGGAGGCCTTCTGGGACCACCCTATCTCAGAGAGCAAACCCCCTCACATTGCTTTTTTTTTTTTTTATAACATCTTTATTGAAGTATAATTGCTTTACAATGGTGTGTTAGTTTCTGCTTTAAAACAAAGTGAATCAGTTATACATATACATATGTTCCCTGCTTTTTTTTAAATTGCTGTGCTTATCTCAACTGATTGATTAAATCTTCTTATTCCCCTCCTACCCGTTCCCTCTCTCTCCCCCTCAATGAGGATGGCACTTCTTGGTTTTTTTAAATGAATGAATTCCCAGAACCTAGAATAGTACCTGGTACATAGCAGGCATTCAAATTATTGTCAAATCAATGTACAGAGTAAAATGACTTTTATCATGTGATTGAGAAAATCACAGGTAACTTTCATTGTCGTCTTTGTCCTCATCAGCCCCTTGCCTGGCCCTTCACCCTTGTGCATCAGATGACAACAGCTACTCAGCCCTGCTCCTGCCATCAGTCAATTCTGAAAAGTCTCAACTTCCTTCCTCCCTAGTAAACACAGACAGGAGGTTTAAATATATATTAAAATTCACTGGGAGTTGTTTATTTTGTTATTAAAATATTACTAAATGTTGTTCTAGCTGCCCATTGTTCATTGTCAATGAGGTTTAAATCATTCTCACAACGTATGAAGAGACACCATTTTAGAGCAAAAAAATAAGAGTCACTTCTTTGATTTCTGTGTTTGGGGGCAGGGGAGGGTATGCTCAGCCATTTATTTTAGGCATATTTCACAGAATTCAAGAGATCCCATTTTAGAAAATTACTGCAGCCTCATCCCATTATATCTTCAGAACTAAATTACTTACATTTCATTTTATTCTGAAAATAGCTTGTTATAAGCCAATTCTTTGGACACTGGAACCTACATTTTGCCTGGAGAGGGGTGGAGTATAAAGTCACATTTGTTAAATATGAAGCTCTTCAACTGGTGATTTGTTGTTCTTTCCAGAATTATGGGTAAATGTTAAACTTTGAAATGTCATCTCTTCATTGCCAGATAGCCAATCTTTTCCCTGGGAAACTGCTAGTTCTGAGATCACTGATTGTATCTTTTCAATTGCACCATATTCCAAATATGAAATTTTAGCAATTGTAACATGACCAGAATAAAACAGAAAAAGTCTTAAAGCCAGGTATTTTATAAATAGGAGATGTCTTATATTAATAAAAATAAAGTCTGTCTTCCTTGCTTGCAAAACATACTATCTTAAAGTTTATTCCTAGTTTTAAAAGATATTTTCAACAAATGGTAAATTTTAAAAAATATTAGGCTTTTTATTATAAAGAAGAACCTGAAATAGTTCATTCATGTTATAATGTTTCTCAACAATGGGAACATTTTAGAACTGTGTCATTCTTCAGATTACTACCTTAGATAAATGTTTTCTTTTATTTCATCCACAGTGTCAAAATTTGTGGTTAAAATTACACCTTCCAGGAAAAAAAAAGTTACTGAGGGTGACAATTTAGCTCCTAAGTTAAAATGACATGAGCAATCAGAAGAAAATGTAAGGGAAAATCTTCATGACATTGGACTTGGCAATGATTTCTTGGATATGACACAAAAAGCACAGGCAATAAGAGCTAAAATAGATAAATGGGACTACATCAAACTTAAAAACTTTTGTGCATCAAAGGACACAATCAACAGAGTAAGAAGGCAACCTATGGAATTGGGGAAAATATTTATAAATCATATAACTGATAAAAGGTTAATATATAGGATATACAAATGACTCCTACAACTCAACAACAAAGCATCTAATAACCTGATTTTTAAAAGGGGCAAAGGATTTCAATAGACATTTCTCCAAAGATAATATACAAATGGCCAATGCACATTAAAAAAACATATTCAACATCACTAATCATCAGAGAAATGCAAATCAAAACCACAATGAGATATCATCCTTCACCCAGCAGGATGGCTACTATCAAAAATAAGAGAAAATAACAAGTGCTGGTAGGAGATAGAAAATTTGAAACTCTTGTGCACTGCTGATTTTTTTTATAAAATCATGCAACAGATAAGGTAAACAGTATGAGTTTCCTCAAAAAAAATTTAAAAAAATATTCCATATGATCCAGCAATCCCACTTTTGGGTATATACCCAAAAGAATTGCAGGATCTTTAAAAGATATTTGCACATCATGTCCATAGCAGCACTATTCACAATAGCCAAGAGGTGGAAGCAACTCAAAAGTCCACCAACAGACGAACTGATAAACAAAACGTGATATACACATACAGTGGAATATTATTCATCCTTAAAAAGGAAAGGAATCTTGCCACATACTACAACATGGATAACTTTGAGGATATTATGCTAAGCGAAATAAGCCAATCACAAAAAGACAAACACTGTATGACTCTCTTATAAGAGGTATATAAAGTAGGCAAATTCATACAGAGAGAAAGTAGCATGGTAGTTAACACGATGGGGGAAGGGGCACAAGGGGAGTTGTTTAATGGGCAGAAAGTTTCAAATTTGCAAGATGAAAAATTTTGGAGAGCTGTTTCACAGCAATAAGCATATAATTCACACTGCTGAACTGTATACTTAAAAATGATAAAAATGGTAACTTTTATGCTACATATTTTTTACCACAATTTTTTTGTAAAGCTACATAAGTGGTTTAATTGGCCACATTGTCCAAAGACTTGGTGTGATCCTTCATGAGAGTGAGGTCTAGACACATGTCCAAGAAAGTCCTCAGAAAGAGAGGCCATTGCTGATACTTCAACACTCAGCCCAGAACTAAACCAGCATATGATGGCAGAAAAGTACAAAAAAAAAAAAAAAAAATCACTGGTTACCTATGCAATATGATTTAAAGAAAGTCAGAAAAGTTCTGTATGACTCAAAATGTCTGCCCCACAGTGTTTGAAAATCTCTCCTCTGCTTCTGTACACTGCCTCAATTGCTCTCAGTTAAAAACTAGCATGTGCTAATAAGCACCTATTTCCAATAGGCAATTAGCAGAAATTAACTTGATCCTATGACATTTTTCCTTCAACTAAAAGAGATTTGCCACAATGAGGTATTACTGAGGAAAAAAAGGATGTAGGTTTGGGTCACGGGATACTTTAATAGAAGCCAGCTCATGTGGAATGCTACAAGTCAGATGCTAGAGACATCAGGGCGGTAAAAAGCACTAATGAATAGGGAAGAAGACTCAGATAGACTAATGAATTGTCCAGCCACACATTTAGAAATTCACTGAGCCTCTCTGGTTCTATGTCCAACAACTGGAGAATTTGAAGCGCTGAGTTTTGTTACATTTAAATGCTGGCAAGTTTAATTTTAAAATGGACTGTTTTTATTGCTTGGCATCAGTGAACAAGATATTTTTCATCTATTTTTAATACAAATGTAGTATTTTATGTACTTTATGTGTTTAGTATTTTGATATTTTAATGTATTAATTTAATATCAATACAATGAATTGATGGACTATTAGGACAATATTCTTAAGGACACGCTGTTAAGGTAAGTTTTACTATAAGAATAGAGGAAATAAAATATCTATAAATGAAAAGTTCAAACATATTCATCTAGATAGATTTTCTATAGGACTGATCTTTCTAAATTTTTTTTCTGTTAAATGTACTGTACCACCAAATTCTATAGGCCAGTGGTTCTCAAACTTAAACAGGCATCAGAATCACATTAGAGGGTTTGTTAAAATACAAAATGCTGGGACCGGCCCCAGAGTTTCCTACTCAGTAGTTCTGGGGTAAGGCCTGAGAATTTGAATTCCTAGCATGTTCCCAGGTGATGCTGATGTTGCTGGTTGGTAACCAGAATTTGAAAACGCTTGCTATAAAAATTGTTATTTCTATATAACAAGCTGAGTAAATGTCACAAGAGAAAATGTTGAGTAAAATACATTCCTCATTTTAAAAAATATTATTAACCTCAAATTCACTCATTGCTTACAGGTGACATGGCTGTTTCATTGCCTGGGCTTACAGCTCAGTAGACAGCCTATATATCACAGCATAAGATTTAGCATAGGTTCTAATCATTTCCAGAATTGCTCTGTTACTGTGTGAAGGTCCAGTCTGAGGCATGTGGGCATACTGGATTTTCATGTTGAGAGTTTTCTATTATGAAGAGTACATAGAATTCTCTTAAAATTATATGTCACTTCACAAGTTCATAAATGAATGATAAAACAAAACTAATAGCAATTTGTCCATGAATATGAACCACTGCTAGTAAATGGTCTGTTCAATGTTGCCTTGAAATATTTCAAAACAGAAATTTGTCTTTATTTCTAAGGTCATATTTAAGTTCTCTGTAGTCTCTTTATTTTGTTTTCTTTGAGGTGATTTATGCGAGAGGCAAAAAAAAAACTGACCATAATCATAAACAAGATGTAAAGGTAACACTAACACTAATTCATAGCAAGATAACCAACACATGTTCATACTATATCAAGCACACATATATAATACTTTTTTTTTTTAAAGGAAACAGAGGTTTAGCATGTAATATTTTCTTCTCATTTATCCTGACAGGATTAAAAAGAAATTATCTGGGAGTGTGCAGATCACAAATCAAGACCTTTCTAGGCTAAATTTCTCTGCATCCCTTTTGTTGACAAGGTTAGTAGACAAGCACCTCAGTAGGCTCTGAGATGACTTCTCAGAGTCGTCCCTGACAATCTTGCCACCTCCTCCCACAAGACTAAGCACGGCTTTCATCATGACACATCTCTATGCAGACAGACACCTTGACTGGCTTTGCTTTTCCTGTTGGGAATAATTTGGTAAAACGAACTAAATTTTTAATCATTGCTAATGAACCTGACATTGTGCTAGGTGTTGAGGTCAGATCGCTGAATAAATAGACAAGGTCTCTGCCCTTGTATATCAGGTGTGAGGAGTGTGGACAGGCACCAAGCCTGCAGGGGAAGGCCTTCTGTATCTATATAGCTGAGTCAACCCGGGGCAGGGAGGGATTGTCATACTGTGCCTAACATGTTCTAGAACACAGTATAGATATCTTTTGAAATATTCATTAATGGACTCGGTGTTTTGTGGTTGAAGGAAACTTAAAAACTGCCAGACATAGTCCTCTAGAGTCATTCCACCCATAAATATTATATGAACTGCCAGAAAATTCACTCATATGACTTTGATTTCTTCATAAATTTCAAGGTTTCCAGGAAAGAAATCATTTCAGATGTCAACCTTCATATGAAAGTTGCAACCTTCCTTCATGATCCAGAATGCATTTTCTCATATATAAAATATAAATATGATAAATATATATTCTATTTAACATATTTTTATTTTACTCAACCAGACAATGAATGTGACTCACATTTTTAGGACACAGAACAAACCAACTGGCGATTTTGGCACTAACTAACAATTTGACTAAATTGCCCAATAAATCAATTCAATTATAAACCTGGCCAATGATTTTAAAAGGATGCATGTTTCTCTGCATGGCTCCAAAATACCTTTAAGACTAAAGACTACATTTGGTAGAGAGATGTTTTTTCCACTTGATTCAATAAAACACTTAGGAATGGGCTAATTTTCAATATCTATTCCCTTAAAGGAAAGTGGAAACTGTAGTCGCCCTATTCTTCCTGTCTTACAACAAAATACTGTAAATTTACTTGCTTTGAACAACTCCTTGCCACTACTATAGATCTTGGATTCATTCATTCATTTATTCATTCATTCAACAATTCATTATTGAACAATACTGTGTGCCAGAGATACAGTTAGGTGCTAGAAGTACAATGGTAAACAGTAAAATGACACCATCCCTGCCCTTATCATAAAGACACCTATTAATCAAATTTTCACCAAACTAATATAAAATTCAACTGTAACAAATACTACAAAGGAGAGGAGCATGTTTTCATGAGAGTATATAATTGGGGGAATTAGTTTCTCCAAGGATGAGATATTTGAGCTGAGATTAGGAAAAATAATGCAGACATATGGGTTATCAAAGTTGGCAGGGAAAGATGGCTGTTCTAGTTATCTATCAACAACAACCAGAAAAGCTTAATAGCTTATAGCAACATTTTATCGTTATGTCTTATAATATCGTGGGTCAGGATTTTAATTTCCTGCTCCATGTGGCATCATGTGGGGTATCCCATGATATTCAGCTGGCAGCTGGGCTGGGCTGGAGAATCCAAGGTGGCTTCATTCACATAGCTGGCTTCTAGGCAGAGACGGCTGGAAAACTGGGTTTACCTGTGCCCCTTTTCCATCTTCCCTTCCATATTTTCTCTCCAGACAGAAAGTCAAACTTCTAAAGTGGAAGCTCAGGCTCTAAGAGACTAAGATGGAAGCAATCAGTCCTTTTAATGGTTTAGTGCCACAACTGGCACAATATCACCTCCACTGTACATTCTTGATCAAAGTAATTGTAGTCCAGCCCAGATTCAACGGAAGGAAAACGAACACCATCCCTCAATGGGAGGAGTGTCAAGGAATTTGTGCAAATCTTTAATCCACCATGGTGGTAGAAAGAACATTCAGGGTATAGAAAATCACACATAAAAAGGCCTTATGGCAGGAGAAACCTTGGTAAAACTGGGGAACAGGGAGATCTGTGTAGTTTCAGTGCATTGATATAAGTTGAAGCCTGAAGATGTATACAGAAACTAGCCTCTGAGGGGACACCATAAGAATGCAGTCTTTGTCCTAAAAGCAAAGAGGAATCATTTAAGGATTTTTTAAGCAGGTAATGAAATGGTCAGTTTTGCAGCTCAAAGAAATCGTAAAGGTGTGAAATACTAATTGGAGGGAGGCTAGAGTGAATGCATGGAGGCCAGTCAAGAAAACCAGGTAAGAAATGATGGCTATGGTGATGAAATTCATTAGCAGTGAATACGGAGATAAATGGAGGATTCAAGAGCTTTTTTAGTCAGTGAAGCTAATGGAACTTTATTGATGTATTCAATATGGGAAGTAAAGGATAGGGAGACAAGACTCTCAAGAATGATTACTAGATCTGGTGTATGTAATAAGATGATAAAGGTTTCTATTCACTGTGATGGAAATGCTAAAAGAAGACTGTGTTTGGGAGAAAGAGATCATGAGTTTAAACTATCTTGGATATGTAGGTCTGGAAATCGGACCAGACATCTGGGTTGGAAGTAGGAATCCTGTATATACCTCTAAGAATAATGTTTCTATAGCAACATATTCATCTCAGCTTCCTCAAGATACTATTGTGGCTCCTACTATTTTCAAGGTCAAATAGCTAAAGTCATTGCCAAGCACTAAAGTCTACCCTCTCCTTCACTGACACTCGCACACCTCTCTGGTAATTATTCTGTACATGGCTTTCCCATCACATAGGAGGTCTTTATTTCTTATTATCCAAGATGATAACTTCCTTTAAGAGTCAGCTGACATTTCACGTTTTTTGTGAACACTTTTCTGATTAATCCAACTCTCACACACTACATTTCGTCATCATTTTTCTTACTTTAAGGGCTATATCATGTGCACTAAGGTTTGTCTTTAAGCTGTTTCATGTAGGTAAATCTTGTTTCTCCAAATAGAGTATAAACTTCTGGAATGCAGAAACTGTAGGTCTTACTTCTTTTGTAGTAATAATATTATAGTACTATTAACACAGCTAGTATGTCAAAACTGAATTAAACTGCATTTCAACTTATTTCTCTAAGACCGTTAGTTTCTAAGAAATCTTTCTTGGAAATAGAATAGTGAGAGAAATGGAGGTCACTAGAAAATAAAGTAATAAAATCTTTGCCATGATACTCTACAATTAAGCAATGAAAGTACGTTTAACACTCTACCATACACTATTTTAATTTTATTGCTTTTGAACTTGACCAAAAGATGATGGGGCTGCTGACATACATTAATAAAAATAAATGTATCACTGTATAAAAATGCAGATTAAAGTCAATAAAATAAACATATAATATCATATGAGTTTCATTCTTTGGCACCTGTGTTTTTATAATTCTTTCATGCAAGTATACATCATTGAAAGATTGTGTGTGAAGGTGCTACAAAATTAGTTAAATCTTTCTAATCTTTTATCAAATTGAATTTATGCCCTATGCTGTACTTCTAAGTGTTTTATTTTCTTTGTGCTTGGAAATACTAGCTTGAAATGATACCTGTGAACTTTATTTTAAGATACAATTCAATTTTCTAATTTGTTTCCCTGAGTTTTTATATTTTTCAATAAAAATTCTGAATGGGACACATTTTGTGGGGCCTGACGACTCATCAGAAGTAATCATCAGAAGGATGACCAATTGTCTTGAACTGTCCCAAGGGCCTAGTTTTAACCCCAAAGTTTTAACCACCAATCTACAATGGAGTAATAGGAACTGGACTGATCCTTGAACTGATGCCTTAACTAGAAAACCAAATAAAATAGGAATCCACAGTTCTTGGATATTGAGAAACAGGCAGTAAAGGACAGTGATCCTTAATATAAGGGACACAAATGAGATTAGTATTACAAATGCAACAGTTTACCACCTAGAGAGAATATCCAGGCTACAGCACAGAGAAGGGAAATCCAAACAGAGCCCAGCAAACTCCCTGAGTTGAGGAGACAAGAATATGATATAAAGAGGCCAAGATGACCAGAATTTGTGAGACAAAATAAAAGAATGGAAGAAACTGCATAGAGAGACATCTGCAGAAGTCTGCAGAAGTTTCCCTGAAGTCTTTGGCTGAGTACTGATCCTCTCGTAGCTTAAATAAAAAAAAAAAGTACCAATGGCCTTGGACAAAAACTACCAGGAAGAAGTAGGCAAAAAAATCTCCAGAGCTTACATAGGAGTAAGGTTTGTATTCCTACCAGCCAGAGTTGAAATACCTCCTAATACCCAAGGGTAGAATCCTCCAAAGGACAGTACTTTAGTAGTAGGGCCAAAGTAGCCTTTGGTTAAGGGCTGATCTGACTCAGCATAACTCAGCTTAAAAAGAAGCTTTGGAAGGATCAAACTAATTTCAAGTATTTTAACTGTGTCCCAGAACAAAGCCCAACAGTATTTAAAGGAATAAAAAAAAAAATCTAACAATGTAAAATTCACAATTTACCTAGCATGCAAAAATATCAGGAAAATATGACTCATAACCAAGAGAAAAATCAATCAATAGAAACAGACCCAGAAATGACAATGATAGAATTAGCAAAGACAGATATCATATCTATACTCCATATGTTTAAGAACATATATCTATAAATAATATATAAACAGGTATTATATTTATACTTTACATGTTTAAGAAGTGAGGAGGAACTAAGAGCATAAGGAGAAGAAAAAAAATTGAAGATATGAAAAGACTGCAAGTCAACTTCTAGAGGTGAAATATAGAATATCAGAAGTGACAACCCAGATGAAATTACCTGCATATTAGACACAGCAGAATAAAAGATTAGTGAACTTGAAGATATAAAAAAAAAAAGAAATTACCCAAATGAATGTCCATCCTTGCCTCTGGCCTGGCAGCTCTATTTCAAGTATCGCTATATCTTGATATTCATGACTGCCCTTGGTGGAGTTCTGTGCCTACACCCCAGGATGGACAGTCAAGAATGGCTTCATTCATTGTCTCACTGAGAATGAGCTCAACTTGGCTAGTGTTTCTTCTGCTTCAAGGATCTGGAAGTCTAGGAGACAGATGATGACCCACAAAGAAAACCAACAATAAGCTAAAGAATTTGAAGAAACTGCAAAGAAAATACAATATGCCACTGAGCAGCTGACTGCCTTGGAGTTGCATCTCTTGCCTTATTTGCCCAATTTCAAAGTTGAAAAAATTACTTCCAAGGCATATTCTCCTATGTTTCCAACCTTTATGTGGGACTCATTAACTATGCCTCTGTCTTCAGAAGGTAAAACTTGGAAACTTTGAAATTAGAATTTTTTTCTTAAAAGTGACATCAGGGCTTCCCTGGTGGTGCAGTGGTTGAGAATCTGCCTGCCAATGCAGGGGACATGGGTTCAAGCCCTGGTCTGGGAAGATCCCACATGCTGCAGAGCAACTGGACCCGTGAGCCACAACTACTGAGCCTGCACGTCTGGAGCCTGTGCTCCGCAACAAGAGAGGCCGCGACAGTGAGAGGCCCACGCACCGCGATGAAGAGTGGCCCCTGCTTGCCGCAACCAGAGAAAGCCCTCGCACAGAAATAAAGACCCAACACAACCAAAAATAAATTAATTAATTAATTTTTTTAAAAAATTTCCTTCCCCCACCCCCCGCCATAGCACTTTGACCTTTAAAAAAAAAAAAAGTGACATCAAAAACTGCTTCTGGGGCTTCCCTGGTGGCGCAGTGGTTGAGAATCTGCCTGCCAATGCAGGGGACACGGGTTCGAGCCCTGGTCTGGGAAGATCCCACATGCCGCAGAGCAACTGGGCCCGTGAGCCACAACTACTGAGCCTGCGTGTCTGGAGCCTGTGCTCCACAACAAGAGAGGCCGCGATAGTGAGAGGCCTGCGCACCGCGATGAAGAGTGGCCCCCGCCTGCCACAACTAGAGAAAGCCCTCGCACAGAAATGAAGACCCAACACAGCCATAAATTAATTAATTAATTAATTAAAAAAAAAAAAAAAAGCTTCCCCTCCTCCTTTAAAAAAAAAAAAAAAAAAAAAACTGCTTCTGTTTGTAAAGCTGATGCTGCTGATCCAGTATATCCTTTTCTCTGTCTCTCTGTCTCTCTGTGTATCTCTCTGTCCCTGTCTCTCTGTGTGTCTCTTTGTCTCTGTCTCTCTGTCTCTTGTCTCTCTGTCTGTCTGTCTCTCTCTCTCTCACCTCTCCAGTAGTTTTTACTTTATTGAACCTTGGACTCATTTTTGCTTTTGATTCCTGAGAGGTATATAGGGAATAAGGCAGAATGCTCATTTTTCTAAAACTGACGGATTTGTTCATGTTGATATAGTAGCCCTCTGCACAGAGAACAGAGCCAGACTTAAGGTTGTTAACTAGATGCTGCTCTCTCAATGCTGAAATTTAAGAACCAGATTATTTGGTACGTAAATAAGATCATAGGTCCATTATAAATGACAAAAGAGAATTAAGGAGGAAATTTTTAAACATATTTTTATAATAATCTAAATTTATTTTGTACACTTTCACATTGTGTTCAAAATACTTTATTTTCTCATTTTTCACATTTACAAGAACTGTAGTCTTCCTTTTATCCCCTTAGGCCTGTGATATTACAACAGCCTCCCTTACTCCAAAGTGAATTTACATGAAATCACATCACTTATCAAACTTCTGAATTTGCCACACATACTAGGGGTTTCCTTGCCTGTTTGTATATGCCTTTTTCATCATTTGGATGTGTCTGTATTTTATCATCTTAAAGTTCCACATATGAAGAATCAATGAAATTAGATACCAGATGCTGCCTCTGGAGTCGATGTGTATGGTTAGATTCCTTATCGAGTGGCTACAGCATTAAGAGCTAAAAGGAATGAAGGAGCACTGATATATTAAGACCAAAATAAAGATGTTATCTTCCTTTAAAGTCAGTTGAAAGTATTTCTTTTTATCATAATTTACCTACAATGTGCAAATGGCAAGTTTCCAACAGCTCTCCAAAGCAGACCGGGAAATTTTCCTTAATGCCAAAAAAGGTATTTTGCATAGTCTCAGCTCACTACTTCCTCCATTCTCTAATTAATAAACTGTCACAAATTAGAGTACTCACAGCAGTCACAGTATAAATGTCCAGCTTACTCCTGAAGTATGTTACTCTGGATGAGGCTACAATACATAGGTGGTGAGGTGTAAGGGGGTAAAAATGAAATACCTACGTTACAGTTTTCCTAGCCTTATTATTTCCAATTTTCAGCAAATAGTTATTTCCCATTTATAACATAAATCATCTGGTTAATAATTCATCTGTCTATATATGAAGCTTCCTTCCGACAGCAATGAGATGAATTATTTTTTTTAATGGACTGGAGAAAAAAGATGCCTTCCAAAATAAAGCACAAAGAAAGAAATAAAAAGCCTTAAAAAGTAACATATTATAAGTGACCTGTGTAACAAATCAACCAACCTGACACACACAATTATAGTAAAAAGGAACTTGAAAAATAATGGCCAAATTTTTTTCCAAATTTGATAAAAACTATAAACTCACAGATCCAAGATTCTCAATGAACTTTGAGCACAAGAAACATAAAGAAAACTACATGAAGGTACATCATGATCAGATTAATAAAAAGAAAATCTTAAGAGCAGCCAGAGTAAAAAATGACACATTATATACTGAGAAACAAATATAACAGCAGACTTCTCATCAGGGAATATTCAAGATAGAAGACAATGGAGAGACATATTTAATGTACAGAAGAAAAACCTGTAAACCTAACTCTGTGCCCAGCAAAAATATCTTTTATTAATCAAGGGGAAGATAGAGATTTTTGACAAGAAACAAAAGCTGGATGTTGATTTCCAGCAGAACTATGGTAGAAGAAATGTTAAATGAAATTCTCCAGAAGAAAATGAGACAAGATAGAAATTTCCATATACACAAAGGGATGAAGGATACCATAAATGGTAAACATATGGATAAATATAAATTTTTTCCTCACTTAATTTCTTTAAAAGATGATTGATTAAAGAAAAACACTAACATTTTGAATACAGAAGTGAAATGTATGACAACAATAGCACAAAAGGTGGTGGGGGAATGAAACTGTACTGCTTGGGGTTCCTACAATATATGTGAATTGTTATAACATTACTGATTGTAGAATCTAACAAGTTAAAGATATTTATTGTTACCTCAGAACAACCATGAGGAAAAGGGAAAGAGAGAAAGCTAATAAGCCAAAAAATAAATAAATAAAATTTAATTCTAAAGCAATACTCAGTTAACCTTAAAAATGAGAGTAAAAAAAAGAAAAGTTTGGTAGGGCAAACCCAACTACACCAATAATCACATTAAATAATAAATGGTCTAAACCAGAGCTGTTCTCTAGAAAAAAAATATGAGCCATAGCTATGATTTTACATTTTCTAGTAGTCACAGTCAAAAAAGTGAAATGAAGAAAGTGTATACTTTACACTTACACCACATCTAAATTTGGACTAGATGCATTTCAAGTGCTCAACCAGCCACCTGTAGTAAATACCATGTGCGACAGCAAAGATATTAAACTCCAAAAAAGGCAGAGATTGTAAGATTGGATAAAAAAGCAAAATCCAGCAATATGCTGTCTACAAGAAACACATTTTAAATAAAAAGACAGATAGGCTTAAATTTAAAAGCTAATATTTAAGGTAATAAAAAGAAAAGCTGGAGTGGCTATGCTAGTATCAGACAAAGTGGATGTCAGAAAATGTTTCCATGGATAAAGAAGGATATTACATAATGATAAAGGGGACAATTCATTAGCAAAAGACTATTCCTTTAAAATTCCACTTATATTAAATTCTAGAAAAGGCAAAACTGTACTGATAGAAAGCAGATCAGGTGGCCAGAGACCAAAGGGTTGGAGTAGGTTATTGAATACAAAAGACCACAAGAGAACATTTTGGGATAATGGAAATACTCTATATTATGATTGTGGTGGTGGTTACATGATTCTAAACATTTGCCAAAACTCATCAAATTTTAAAATTAAAATTGAAAGTTATCATCAGGAGGCTTTTTAAAAAATACCCTAAAAGTTGCTGGACTGAATATCAACTTTGAACTGTTAAATTTTCTAAAAGCAGTCAAAGATGTCTAGATCTAAAGAACTATTTTCAAATCTCATTGTTGGAAACCACTCCACTCCCTTCAAAAATGCTTCCAAAGATTGAGATAACGACATTTTAAGTCCTCTGAGAAAGATGAAAAAATGGTAGATATTTGTAATCAACTAAAGGAAGTTCTCCCTGGAAAGATGTGAAAACTGCCTCCAGTATGCTGGCTTCTCTTTACTAGAGGAGGAACCTGCTCACCTATGGAAGAATCAGAGAGGGGTGTCCTGTGGGCGGCTGCTGATCAGGGAACTACAGTATGATTACAGTAGTCATATTCAAAATACTGTGGTGAATAACATTACTAAGAGAAGTATACTTGACTACTTGATTTAAAACTAAAGAGACACATGTACATTTCCATGTCTCGAATTCAAAAAGTCATTTAATTAGAAATTCAAGCTACATCTTGTCAGGCTAAAGCAGTGAACAGATCTGATATCTGCCTTATAGATGGCTTATTATTCTCTGAAGACTTGTGCAAAGAACAAAGATTGTGTTTTTGCAGTAGCAAAGAATATGAATTAGACATATTTTCAGACCTTTCAACCCAGTTCTAAACTCCACGTCATTTGAACTAAGGGTATCTAAAAAGAAAAACTTCAACTTGTAAAAGAAAAAAAAAAAAAAAACTTGAAGAAAGAACCAGAACTTCAAGGACCAGCAATATGTATATATTTTTAATGCCATGTCAAGTACTCAAGTAAAAATGAGTTAGATAAAAGAAAAGGTTGAAAAATTCATACCTGTGCACTTTGGATAGAGATGCTGTGTAACAAGGATGATATGCAGCTGGCAAGAACCAGTATGATTAAATAATGGGGAGCCAAAGTACCTAAGATAAGAAAAGAATCTAGGCCAGGCTGATTGCTTGCTACTAGAACTGGAGTGGATCTGTCCTTCCTCTGAAAGGAAGGTGAGATAATATAAACTAAGACTGCTGCCTGAAGATGCCTGCACACTCAAGAGACACAAGGAAGCAAAATCAGCTTTCCAACAAGGAACTTAGGCTTATGTCCACAGCTCAGTGATACTGATTATCAGAGTATGAAGAAAGCTCAATATACACCTGGAGCTACCTGAAAAATTGCTAGGTAGGAAAGTATGAGTGCAGAGAAAGAGGAAACAGTACAACTCAACTTGAGGCTGCAAACTAAAATTCCAACAATGACACATAACCTATGGGATGCAACAAAAGCAGTTCTAAGTGGGAAGATTATAGCAATACAATCCTACCTCAAGAAAAAAGAAACATCTCAAATAAACAACCCAACCTTACACCTAAAGCAACCAGAGAAAGAAGAACAAAACCCAAAGTTAGTAGAAGGAAAGAAATCATAAAGATCAAAGCAGAAACAAATGAAATAGAAACAAAGAAAACAATAGCAAAGATCAATAAAACTAAAAGCTGGTTCTTTCAGAAGATAAAAAAAATTGATAAACTTTTAGCCAGACTAATCAAGAAAAAAAGGGACAGGACTCAAATCAGTAAAATTAGAAATGAAAAAGGAGAAGTTACAACTGACACCATAGAAATACAAAGGATCATAAGGGAGTACTACAAGCAACTATGTGCCAATAAAATGGACAACCTGGATGAAATGGACAAATTCTTAGAAAACTACAACCTTCCAAGAATGAACCAAGAAGAAATAGAAAATATGAACAGACCAATCACAAGTAATGAAATTGAAACTGTGATTAAAAATCTTCCAACAAACAAAAGTCCAGGACCAAATGGCTTCACAGGTGAATTCTATCAAACATTTAGAGAAGAGCTAACACCCATCCTTCTCAAACTGGTCCAAAAAACTGCAGAGGATGGAACACTCCCAAACTCATTCTACGAGGCCACCATCATCCTGATACCAAAAACAAAGATATCACAAAAAACGAAAATTACAGGCCAGTATCAGTGATGAACACAGATGCAAAACTCCTCAACAAAATACTAGCAAACAGAATCCAACAACACATTAAAAGGATCATACACCATGATCAAGTGGCATTTATCCCAGGGATGCAAGGATTCTTCAATATATGCAAATCAAACAATGTGATACACCATATTAATAAATTAAAGAATAAAAACCACACGATCATCTCAATAGATGCAGAAAAAACTTTCGATGAAATTCAACACCCATTTATGATAAAAACTCTCCAGAAAGTGGGCACAGAAGGAACCTACCTTAACATAATAAAGGCCATATATGACAAACCCACAGCAAACATTATTCTCAGTGGTGAAAAACTGAAAGCATTTCCTCTAAGATCAGGAACAAGACAAGGGTGTCCACTCTCACCACCATTATTAAACATACTTTTGGAAGTCCTAGCCATGACAATCAGAGAAGAAAAAGAAATAAAAGGAATCCAAATCGGAAAAGAAGAAGTAAAACTGTCACTGTTTGCAGATGACATGATACTATACATAGAAAATCCTAAAGATGCCACCAGAAAAGCACTAGAGCTAATCAATGAATTTGGTAAAGTGGCAGGATACAAAATTAATGCACAGTAATCTCTTGTATTCCTATACACGAACAACAAAAGGGCAGAAAGAGAAATTAAGGAAACAGTCCCATTTACCACTGCAACAAAAAGAATAAAATACCTAGGAACAAACCTATCTAAGGAGGCATAAGACCTGTACTCAGAAAACTATAAAACACTGATGAAAGAAATCAAAGATGACATAAACAGATGGAGAGATATACCATGTTCTTGGATTGGAAGAATCAACATTGTGAAAATGACTATATTACCGAAAGCTACCTACAGATTCAATGCAATCCCTATCAAATTACCAATGGCATTTTTGACAGAACTAGAACAAAAAATTTTAAAATTTGTATAGAAACACAAAAGACCCCGAATAGCCAAAGCAATCCTGAGAAAGAAAAATGGAGCTGGAGGAATCAGGCTCCCTGACTTCAGACTAGACTACAAAGCTACAGAAATCAAGACAGTATGGTACTGGCACAAAAACAGAAATATAGATCAGTGGAACAGGATAGAAAGCACAGAGATAAACCCACACACCTGTGGTCAACTAATCTATGACAAAGGAGGCAAGAATATACAATGGAGAATAGACAGCCTCTTCAATAAGTGGTGCTGGGAAAACTGGACAGCTACATGTAAAAGAATGAAAATAGAACACTCCCTAACACCATACACAAAAATAAACTCAAAATGGATTAAAGACCTAAATGTAAGACCAGACACTATAAAATTCTTAGAGGAAAACACTTAGGCCGAACACTCTTTGACATAAATTACAGCAACATCTTTTTTGACCCACCTCCTAGAGAAAGGGAAATAAAAACAAAAAGAAACAAATGGGACCTAATGAAACTTAAAAGCTTTTGCACAGTAAAGGAAACCATAAACAAGATGAAAAGACAACACTCAGAATGGGAGAAAATATTTGCAAAAGAAGCAACTGACAAAGGATTAATCTCCAAAATATACAAGCAGCTCATACAGCTCAATATCAAAAAAACAAACATCCCAATCCAAAAATGGGCAGAAGACCTAAATAGACATTTCTCCAAAGAAGACATACAGATGGCCAACAAACACATGCAAAGATGCTCAACAACACTAATTATTAGAGAAATGCAAATCAAAACTACAACGAGGTGTCACCTCACACTGGTCAGAAGGGCCATCATCAAAAAATCTACAAACAATAAATGCTGGAGAGGGTGTGGAGAAAAGAGAACCCTCATACACTGTTGCTGGGAAGGTAAATTGATATAGCCACTGTGAAAAACAGTATGGAGGTTCCTTAAAAAACTAAAACTAGAACTACCATATGACCAAACAATCCCACTACTGGGCATATACCCAGAGAAAACCATAATTCAGAAAAACACATGCACCCCAATGTTCATAGCAGCACTATTTACAATAGCCGGGACATGGAAGCAACCTAAATATCCATCAACAGAGGAATGAATAAAGAAGATGTGGTACATATACACAATGGACTATTACTCAGCCATAAAAGGGAACGAAATTGGGTCATTTGTAGAGACATGGGTGTACTTAGAGAGTGTCATACAGAGTGAAGTAAGTCAGAAAGAGAAAAGCAAATATCGTATAATAACACATATATGTGGAACCTAGAAAAATGGTATAGATGATCTTATTTGCAAAGCAGAAATAGAGACATAGATGTAGAGAACAAATATATGGATACCAAGGGGGAAAGGGGTGGGGAGGGAGGAATTGGGAGACTGGGATTGACACATATACACTATTGATACTATGTATAAAATAGACAACTGATGGGAACATACTGTATAGCACAGGGAACTCTACCTAATGCACTGTGGTGACCTAAACGGGAAGGAAGTCCAAAAGGGAGGGGATATCTGTATGTTTTATGGCTGATTCATTTTGTTGTGCAGTGGAGGCTAACACAACATTGTAAAGCAACCACATAACAATAAAAATTAATAAAAAATAAAATAAAATAAAGGTAGCAAATTATGGCCTAAAGTCTGTTTTACAAGTAAAGTTTTATTGGAACACAGTAAAGGGGTCCAGCATATGCCATTGAGGCATAAAAATTATTTTGAACTGAAGTAATTTGAGAATAGGCGCTTTTTTTTTCTGAAATCTTTTATATGCCTAAGAGCAGAGCCTCCCAGAAGAACTCAATTGTGATGAAATTCCCCAGGAATGTTCAACCAGGGAAGATTGACTCTTATCACAGATATGAGAAACTGGAACCACATCTAAACAGACATGGTCACAAAACTATACCTGTCATCTGTTCTCCTCAGGGCCCATTTATCTTTCCTAAAAGGCATTTGTTTTTCCATAAGTGTGCTTTCTTCCCCTCCACTTCCCCTATTAAGATAATCTGTAGGTCCCAAATTATAAAGACACCTTGAGTCATGTTTTTCTGTAACCTCTTGTGTATGTACATGAATAAAAATCTGTCTTTTCTCTTCCTAAAAAAAAAGACAGTCAAATAAATCCATAATTGGAAAAATGAATTCACTTTGAGAAAAATTACAATGAAAAAATGGAGCAATCTGAACTTAATACTACACTAAGGAATGGAGAGGTTTATATTTTGGTTATTCTGTGGAATATATACACAGGTCCACATATAAGAACATTTATTGCAGTGTTATTTGCAGTAGGAAAGCATTGAAAGAAAGTCCATTAATTTGGAATAAAAAAGTAAAATACAATATATGTGCGCGATGCACAAGTATGCAGTTTCAGAAGTAACATAAGGCAACATGGATGGAGTTCAATATTAATGTTGAGTGAAGCATAATGAAACTTTATATAGCAATATAATTGTAGACAATATATAATTGTGCACATTAAAACACGTGCACAAAAACCAACACTAAATTTTCAAAAGCACACACAAACAATACAATATGCTAGAGGCTTGGGGGAAAGGATGAATGCATTTGAGGATAGAGCAAGAATTAAATCAATCATTTAAAAAACAACAACAACAACAAAACTAAAGACAAGGTTACTTGGATGGATGATAATGGTGTACCATGACCTAAGAAATACAATCATCAGCTGGTCTCACCTACCTGAGGCACTTTAAAAAAAAAGAGAGAATATAAATTAGTCGATCATACTTTACCATTACAAATTCTCTCCCCTTCTGTAAAATTTTAACTGAGAATAAATTAAACACACACTTTTGTTAACACTTTACCTTGAAAAAAAATTCTGATTCAACTACTGAACACAAAATACAATGAAGGAAAAAATAGTTTTCTTCAATGTGTGGGATGAGTTACTTTCACATCACTTTTAGTGAATGGGGACACATCACTCAATAAGGATTTAAGACATTAACTCCAAATGGCTGGAAATTCCAATTAGAACTGAAAATCTGAAGTTTCAAAGGAACAAAAATGGGAAAATTGTCTTCATGAAAGGTATTATCTGTCACTTTTTTAAAAGCTCTTTTCTTGCTCTGTATATGCGAGGGAACTAGCCATAGTTACTCTCCACAAGCTTCCCTCTAGAAAAGTTTATATTCATCCTGTACGTTTCAAAAAGTACTTGTTCACTAAAAAAAAATTTTTTAAAAACAGTATTCCTTCTGACTTACTTCACTATATACGGAAACTTAAAAAAAAAAAAGTTCTGAAGAACCTAGGGGCAGGACAGGAATAAAGATGCAGACGTAGAGAATGGACTTGAGGACACGGGGAGGGGGAAGGGTAAGCTGGGACGAAGTGAGAGAGTGTCATGGACATATATACACTACCAAATGTAAAATAGATAGCTAGTGGGAAGCAGCCACATAGCACAGGGAGATCAGCTGGGTGCTTTGTGTCCACCTGGAGGGGTGGGATAGGGAGGGTGGGAGGGAGACACAAGAGGGAAGAGATATGGGGATATATGTATTTGTATAGCTGATTCACTTTGTTATACAGCAGAAACTAACACACCATTGTAAAGCAATTATACTCCAATAAAAGATGTGAAAAATAACAGTAATAGCTGAGTGCTTTTCATTCCAAAATATCTTTCAAGATTATGGTACTTAAAATGTTATGCTTTGCAGAACAGAATCTATTGCATGTCCCTCCAATACCCTACAATGTGAATATCTAAACCCCTCATGAGAGAAATAAACTCAAGACAGCATTAAAATCTGACAAGCGCATCATGCTGACTTCCAGAATTCTGTTTAGAAATAATCTCACGAATCACTGAAGCACCTTGGTGAGTATGTGTCTGTGCTGCTGCCCAGGAGAAGCAGAAATTGTGCCTGAATTTTCCAGATGGACTGTGAAACCCATCCACTGACAACTGGAAAAGTATTTTGACAGAGAATGATCTAATGATGATGCTTTTCAACAATAAAATCCTGGGCTAAATTAGTGCACAAAACTTTCCACAATTTAGTCTTAATTGAAGAGTTGATTTAATGATCTTCTACTATTGATAATAAAACCAATTAATAGAGAATTATTTTAATGGTGGGAGTAAATCATTAACTTGAATCTAACTGACAGGCTGTTTGACCAAATTAATCCAACAGTATTGTCAAAACCATTGAACCGGTTAGGCTTATGGATACCCATTTATGCAGTAACCACTTCCACCAACTACCATCTTTGATTAAAACTCTCTCGAACAAAAGTTTCTCTAATGTGTCAATAAGTTACTCTAGGTCAAATTCCCATTTAAAATCTTCTGTATCTCCTAACTTATTTTGATTTGAATCCTTCACTGTTTTTGAAAAAATACCTTTATTTCTTCATTGTGTAAGCCCCATCCTCTTTGTTGTGTTTTCTGTTGCATTTTATACTCTCAGGAATTTTTGATCAGTTGAAAACACATGAATTTATGTATTGTGTGGTTTGATATTCATAATCCTTGCCTGCAAAAAATGTACCCTTATTGGCAAAATCAGTTATAGCAAGTCAGTGGCTTAGAACCAATTCCCACAACTGGACATGTAGTTAAAACTAATGGCTGCATAAGAATCAGTAACAAACCAAAGTTGCCTACTCACAACTCTGCCTTTTTAACAATTGAGTACATTAACACCATCCCATGCCATTGGCGCATTCTTTTATATTTAGCCAAGTATCAATACGTTCATATCAACTGCCCTATATGATCTTAACAACCAACTCTGAAAGTAGAAGAAATATACTTATATTCTCATCTGTTCTATAAGGAAATAGACAAGAAGATAATGTATTCATTCCTTCAACAAATATTGAAATCCATGAAGGAACACAGGACTATGCTAAAGCTCTAGAAATACAAATATGCATAAAACATAATCCACACTGTCTGTAGGCTTATGGTGAAGAGAGTAAACAGATAAACATAGAAAAAGAAAAACCACCCTTTAGGGAGGGCCTCTATATGAAGTGTCAAATGCTGTGTTAGGTAGCTTAAATATAATATCTCCTTTAAATTTTAAAACAACCCAGCAAAGAAATTTACAGTTTAAGAAAAATTAAAATTTAGAGAGGTTAGCACTTTGCTCTAAATCTTACAGTGCGAAATCATATTTGAACCTTCACTGCATGATTCTGAAATTTGTCTTCCACAGTAATTAGTGCAGTAATGAGCTTTATAGGTTCTGATAAAAGAACAGAGTACAATGGGAACTTGGGGTGTAGGGGCAAAGGGAACAGAGGAAGGTGGAAAAGGAGGTTTTATAGGAAAGAGCTTTTATCCACGTGGTAGGCAGAATTCTGAAAATGACTCCCATCCAAAATTCTATGCCTTAATCCCTAGAACCTGTAAATATAATGAGATATGGCTCCCATGATTAGGTTATGTCATGTGGTACAGTTGATCATGAGATGGGGAGATTATCCGAATGGACCAGAACGAATCATATTATAACCCAGCAGGACCCTACAGGGCCTTCCCGGGGCACACCCTTGCCCCACATTCTCTGCTATAGCTCCTCTCTGAAGTACTGAGATAACAGTACGTGATGCACATTCCCTGAGTTGTTTTGCGGATGTGAAAACCCCCCATCAAATGGAAGATGTTAACTACTTGGTGACAGCCCTCAGGCCTCCTGGAGCCTAAGGATTGATAATGTTAACCCTTGTGACACTGCCCTGTTGCCTTACCATCAACCAATGAGAGAACTGTGCAAGAGCTCATCAGATACTCTGTGACGCCCCTCCCTCACCTGGCCTTTAAAAATGCTTTGCTGAAACCCTTCAGGGAGTTCAGGGTTTTCTGATCATGAGCCACCCGTCTCCTTGCTTGGCCCCACCATAAACGTTTCTCTGCTCCAAACCCCAACATTCTGGTAGCGTTTGGCCTCACTGTGCGTTGGGCACACAAACTTGGCGTTAGGTAACAATATGAGTTCTTAAATGCAGAGAGCTTTCTCCAGCTGGTTGCAGAAGAGGAAGTCAGAGATATTTTAAGCTAGAGAAGGATACAACATGTCATTGCCGAGCCCACCTAGGCTTCTACAAAACTACAGAACTGTGAGCTAATAAATGAGTATAGTTTTAAGCCATTAAGTTCATAGTAATTTGTCATGCAGTGGTAGAAAGCTAACCTATCAAGGATGTAACTCCTCATAGGGTTATGAAAGTCAGTAAGTGTTCCTCAGACCAACAGAAATAAGGAAAGGATGTTCACAAGTAGAGTGGGTGGAGCAGACGCTGTAGGTGCCCACCCACACCTCTTGGGCCTTACAACTGGATGACTTCCCACTGCCAGAATTCGAGTCTTTTTTCTTGAAGGCTTTCTCAGGAGTTGGGGAAGGTTGCTCTGCCTGGTCATGGCAGATCCAAAGGGCTAAGAGATTAACACAGCCAGGCAATAGCCCTCAACCAATGGCTAACAATAGTTGTATATAAATGTGGGAGCTCCTTTATCTTTTTTTTTTTTTTAATTAATTAATTTTTGGCTGCATTGGGTCTTCGTTGCTGTGTGCAGGCTTTCTTTTTAGTTGCGGTGAGCGAGGGCTACGCTTCATTGCGGTGCACAGGCTTCTCACTGCGGTGGCTTCTCTTGTTGTGGAGCACGGGCTCTAGGCACACGGGCCTCAGAAGTTGTGGCACATGGGCTCAGTAGTTGTGGCTCGCGGGCTCTAGAGCGCAGGCTCAGTAGCTGTGGAGCACAGGCCTAGCTGCTCTGCAGCATGTGGGATCTTCCCAGACCAGGGCTTGAATCTGTGTCTCCTGCATTGGCAGGCGGATTCTTAACCACTGCGCCAGCAGGGAAGCCCCATCCCTTTACCTTTGATAATTCAAGGATGTGTTCCCTGTGCAATCAAGCTCCAGTTGCCCATAGTGGTAGCACTTTATTAACTGCTTTCTCTTCCATTTCACTTCCCTGCTTCCTACTATGCCTCCCAAATAAACCACTTGCACTGAAAATCTTGTCTTAGGGTCTGCTTCCGGAGCTGCTAAACTGAAACAGTGGATAATGTGAACAAAGGCAGAGAAGTCTGATGGGATGGGACTAGGCATAGTGTGCTGGGAAGAGATTGGGACAGAATACAGAGAATCTTGCATGCTCTCCTAAGGACCTGGAGACCACTTTGGGAGTCAGTGAATGTGTCAGAGAGTGTCTGCCAACTTTTCCTTGGTAGCAGAACACTGGGTTATATGTCTAGATGAAAAATTCCATTTCCCTATCTCCTTTGAAGATAGGAATGGCCTATGAAATAAAAGCAAAAGTTTTTAGTGGAGCTTCTGAGAAATCCCTTTCCATCCTTCTGCCCTTCCTTCTTCCTGCTTAATTGGAAAGCAGACATGATAGCTGAAGCTCCAGCAGTCATCTTGGGACCATGAGGGAAAGACCAAAAGAACTGCTGAGGCTTTGGCCAGGAAATTCTTGAGCGACTAATCCAACACTAGTAACTACCTACTTCAGACCTATAATTACATTAAAAATTTTAAAAACCTTTCAAGCTACAGAAGGTAGGCCTCTAATACCAGCTGAGCACAGTTAGTAACTGATAAAGTGATGACATATCTAGAAAAAAAACTTGTATCTTGATTGTTTGCCTATTGCTCTGACACAGCAAGAACAGAGTCATCCCAACTTGCCCTGCAACCAGAGAAATACCACCGTGAAATCTCAGGACATAGTTTAGAAACAGCAGCAAACCTAGCAAGAAATCTCAGGACACATTGCAGAAACATCAGCAAAGCCTTCCAAATGTTAATTATAAGAAACTTCCATGCTGACTTTATATTGCCATTTCACATTTACTTATAGAAACTTTTGTGTTTTTAAAGTCATTTCCAAGAGTGTTAATAAGGCACTAGGGACAGCGTTTGGTGGCCTCTGCATTGTTTGATAATGCCAACAACACAAATGTCATTTCAACATCACTGAAAAAACTTTCTTACCAAGTTCTAAAATCCCTAATTACACTGAAAAGAAATCCCCCAACATAAAAGAAAGCAATATTGTTTTTACTAATTGGTCTGAAAAGTATAAATATAGTTCATTGGTTTCTAATGCATGGGAGGAAAAGGAAGTAAGAGTAGCATCTTATTACTACCACCATCACACAAAAGGAGAGTTGCAATAAGACAAAGTTTGGCACAAGTTCAGATAGATAGATAAAGAATGTTTGTTCTACGGTATATCATTAATGCCCCCCCCCCAATGCTACGATTCACTAACACTTGCTCAAGTAATCTTTTTGCAGCATTAGCGTCATCAAATTCAATAAATGACTCCAAGTCATAGGTTGTCATATTCCTTGGTGTATTAATGCTTGTGGTTCTGTTACTTTAGAGGGATCTGATATTAAAAGTAAGAAGGAAAAATGAGCAGAGGGACCTTGTGCCACCCACAGCAGATATCTGAAGCTCCTTAATATTAAAAGATATTTATCAAATATATTGCCAGTAGGTTTAGAAAGATACCTATGTAAATATGCTATCCTTGGTCTAAAAGTATTTCTCATGTATATGAGATCATTTTTATAAATGACACTTGGAGTGGCCTAAAAATATTTCCTCTCTGCCTCCCATATTTATTCAATTCAGAAATCCCAACAAATCTTTATTCTTTTCAACCTTGCAACATTAATATTGACATGAAAAGACATGATGATATTTCTGCTTCATGCTTCAGTCCTAAGAAATTGTTCTAGAGTTGTACAAACTTTCCTTATCTTGTTACTTTTGTGACTTTAAATGGCATCAGGTAAGGAATGCCAAGGTCAATTCAACCTTGTAGCTTTTAGAGAGATGTGCCTGCCCCAAACTATAGAAAATCCACTGTTAAGAAAAGTAGTGCCATTCTCTAAGGCAAAAATGAATGGTTATCAAATTAAAGAGAGGGAAGAAAACAAAAAGGATTCAAGAAGAGGCTTTTTTAATGAAATCAAATCTAAAGTATTGGGCTTCCCTGGTGGCGCAGTGGTTGAGAACCTGCCTGCCGATGCAGGGGATGCGGGTTCGAGCCCTGCTCTGGGAGGATCCCACATGCCACGGAGCAACTGGGCCCGTGAGCCACAGCTACTGAGCCTGCGCGTCTGGAGCCTGTGCTCCGCAACAAGAGAGGGCACGACAGTGAGAGGCCCGCGCACCGCGATGAAGAGTGGCCCCCACTTGCCACAACTAGAGAAAGCCCTCGCACAGAAACGAAGACCCAACACAGCCAAGAATGAATAAATAAATAAATAATAATTAAAAAAAAAAAATCTAAAGTATTAAATTTGTCCCCAGAATTTTTCTTTATTATTTCTTTGAGTCTAAGATAAGAACAATTTTAAGAAGCCATTATCAATACAGTAACAATTTTTGAGAAGGTAGAAATCGGTACTTTTAATTGTAAGATGCATTCTGTTTTCAGAGGAAATATGCGAGGAAAAAACATAACTAAGAAGAAATATGTTACTTGTCAGACTTTGTCTTCCCTGGCTGTGGTCAGTTTCAGGCACTGATGCATCCAACGTGCTCACTCAGCTGCTTGCTGCGTTTGGTAGCTCTTAGAATCTCACATCCTTACCTCAAAGTCTGAGGTGCCCAGGGGGCTGTGTGATTCCTTCCTCCAAGTTCTTGCACTGTTCTCTCTAAATGTGCCCCCACAGTTTCTCCGTGTGACATAGAAGCCAGTTCTGAATTCCAGCACAGTTGACTAAGGCCCACTGACAACCTTGCCTTCCTCCTCTCTTGTGTGATCTCAGCTGCTGCCTGAGAAGCTTGCAAGCATGGTCTTGACCAGCAACATCAGTATTAGCCAGGAACTTGCTAGAAATGCAAATTCTCACTACACCCCCTCAACACCACCCCAGACCTACTGAATCAGAAACTCTGAAGGTGAGGTTAGAACAAGCCTTCCAGGTGATTCTGATGTAGTCCCCAAATTTGAAAACCACTGGTGTAAATCATTTTGATATTTCCCAGAGTTTTGCTATCAAATGGGATAGTCCCTCTGTTAAATATAATAAATAGGCTAGTATATACTAGCAATAGTAGCTAACACTTATTGAGAGATTGCTCTAAGCCAGGTACTGCTCTAAGCTCTTTATAAGTTTTAAACTCATTTAGTCCTCACAAGAACCTGGTGAGATAGGTACTGTTACAATTACTCCCATTTACACTTTGAAAACTGAAGCAAAGATGTTCCGTTGTCCGAGGAACCACAGACACTAAATAGAGGGACAGAATTCAAGCACCGGTATCTTCTCTGAAGACTGGGCTCTCATCTACTTTGCTGAGCAGCCTCTGACCGCCCATACATCTCAGAGTTACATCAAAGATTCCCATAAAGGGCACAGGGCACTAGAACAGTAAGGAACTTTCACACAGAAAAATTGAACCCTTGAGACAAAAATGTGAGGTAGGTATTAATGGCCCAATTTCTGAAATGAATAAAAATAAGAGAAATCTCATTAACACTAATCTGAACTTTGTTGATTTGTAATTAATAATAATTTGGTTATATTATCTCTGAAAGGTAATGAATGTAAAGTAATATTTTTCCTTATGAATTTTCAGACTTCTGCTCACAGATAAGAACACCTGATTTAAATTCAATCACATTTTGCAAACCAAGGACCCAAAAGATGGACGTTCCCTTCTTCGTGTCTTTGGTCCTAAAAGACAAAATAAACCTTGAAATGTCTGCTATTCACCCTACATCGAACACTCTCAGTCAAAAGAAGTAATATTAGAAGTGACTATCTATAAGGAAGAGATCAGGAGAAACCACCTGAAGACCCCACTTCCGGTGAACTGGTATCCGGGTCCTCTTGGAGGTGGGTGGTCAGGGAGAAGCTGTCTGGGCACAAAGCTGACAGTGCTATCTCAGTTAAAACTCTGTATGACATTGGAAGCAAACTCTGATGACACCGGTACCAAGGGAAAGCTGCCCCTCATTTCTGCATGGAATTAAGCGTAGGGCCCAAGGAACACAACAGTGGAGACCCGACAGGGTACCACAGCCCTGAGCAGAGGGAACAGGTTGCCTGGTAGATGCAACCACGCCCTGTAGGAGACAGTGATCCCCAGGGCAAGTGGGTCCTCTGGGGCTCATTCTGGCAGCGCAATCAACGGCAGACATCTGAGCGGCAGGCGTCGAAGAGAGTGCCAAAGGAAGAAAAGGCGGTTACCATTCTGAGCTGGCTGACTACATCAGTTCCTGAGGAAAACGGACCCACCCTGGCAACTCCTAGGAAAAAAAGTGATGAGGGGAAGGGGGTACTTAACAGGTTCAAAAAGACCTGCACTAGCAAGAAAAGCTATGACTCAGGAAATTTCAAGTTATATGTTTATATTGAACTATTACATTGCTTCTCTAAGTCATGTCACACCCTTTTTGGAAGAATTTGGTTTTTAATCATTCAATAGTGATCTCAAAATAATTGTGACCTTTAACTTTCAGATTAGTGGTTGTTGAATTTTTGTTATAACCTGTAAAGTATAACATTATCCTTAAACTTGTCTACTTGATCTGATTTTATATCTGTGTTATAAAATTATCTCTATTCTGAAATATTTTGTTACACTTCCTAAAAAGTAAAAAGGACATTGAGATGTTTGACCATGACCCATTTTCCGTTCCCCATCATGTTGAATTATTCACTGAGCGTGCTCCATATGCTTCAACACCTTACTCTACTCCTGAAAAAACTATGAACCATTTAAAACAAAGAAAAGATGTTAATTGGTAATACACTTGACACATAAGAGACTTGTCAAGGAAATTCTAGGACCTTTAAAAAAAACTGTTTCATTTATTTCATAACACAAAAAAATCAATTTTAATGACTGGAAAAAGCAAAATGAAACAGTACAAGATATGTTGTATTAGAATTATTATTTTGTGGCAAAGGGCCATGGAAATTAATTCTAGCATGACGTTTTTCTTTTCACATCCTCTGACCAAGCAAGAAAGTTCGACTTCTATGGAGTTTCAAGTTATATTTCAAAAATTATATTTCCTATGTCATTTGCCATTATATAGAAATAATTCCAAAGGATACTGCCTAAATAAGATAGCTTAGATCACACAGAAGCTTCTCTTCTTCAAGAGAGGTTAGCTTCTGAAATGTTGGTCTAATTAAATCTATAGATTTGTATCTTCAAGTTAGGAGTTTTAAGTGTTCAGTTCCCAGATGCATTTTCTGAAAGTAAGAGCACAAACTAGTCCTTTGGAATATTAAAGCCGGTCATATCCTTCTCCTCCTTGGTGATATATAATCTGTTGTCTTTTTCACCCCCAAATTGACCAGTTTCATCTACACTGAAAATCTGTTGAAGCCAGTATGAAGAGAACTCCTTACAACCTTTGACGGGTATACTAATTAACTCCCATTAGTTTAAGGTGGTACAGAACAGAATGGGGTTTTAACCCAACAAGCCTGTTCTGTACAGAAACCAGCTTTCCATCAGCAGCTCTTTCCTGTGCTATGTTTTCAGTTCCCAGACAGTCTCAGAGCCCTGACATTCAGCTGACAGTCAGGAGGAACTCTGCCAGCACCTCATGTGCCGTCAGGACCAGGCAGCTACCGTGAAGTCTGCAGTCCCTTCACGTGCACTCAGACTCCACTTGTGTTTTACATACTGCCTCAGGGTTCATCCCAGCTTCCAATTTTCATTTTCTATAATCTAGCCACACACACATTTTTAGGGCTACAAGATCACTTGCCCTTGTCTCTTTTTGAAGGACATGGCTCTTTTTCCATGTTGCTGGAATCAGTCTTTGCCCTTCTGAATTGCTCTCACGGTTAAAGAATTCATCCCATAGGCCTCACAACATGCATCATTTCTTATCACACACAATTTTAAAAATTATCTCTACTTTAGTTTCTGTCATAATCCTAACCTTAATACCAGGGCTTTTCACACTCTAACAACGGTTGCACTTATTGGGCAGGAGGGAGTTCACGCTTGAACTCACCTCAAAACATTGTTCAAACAAAGCAAGTCATCAGGGCGAAAAAATGCAATGACCATGAATAACTAAAACTGCGATTTGTTGACGACTGGCAGAGCTTTTTCCCTGGCACATAGCTTTGTTCACATCCATGGAAGTCACTGAGTAGAAAATAATTACATTATAACAGCTAAGAGTGTGCAGAGTTATTACTGTGTGCTAGGTGCTGTGCCATGGACTTTACCTGCATTACCTCTTTTGAAATTCACCATCATCCTAAAGGCCAGGTACTGTCAGTATTTTACAAAGCTGGAAACTGAGACATAAAATAGTTGTTAACATTCCTAAGCCACACATCTAGGGCAAACATTTGATTTGAACCCAAGTGTCCGAATCCAGTCTGCAGGCTCTAAATCTCTATAGACCAATACAACTCAAATCATGCAAGGGTTTTATTTTTAGGGAAAAAAAATCATTGTTTTGCCCTCATTACCAAATAAAACTCCAAATTCTCAAAATACATAGTTTCAATATTACAAAAATACTATGCATTTAATACAGCCATTAACATAAATCATCTCATTTGATAATGAAATATATAATGCAAAAATCCATATAGCAAAATTTTCAGTTTTAACTCATGGAAAATAATTAGAGGCTATAACTTGGAAAAAACTTTACAACTTTTTATGACATTCACATTAAGATGAGAATGCAATCACAAAAAAAATTACAGTAGATCAGAAAATGCATGGATTGGATATTTGTGTATTATATTTTACTAAAGAAATGAGTCAACATAATGAAAACATGAAGGCTAAATAAATAGAAATCTATTTCAAAGGAAAACTTTTAAATATATGTATAAAACTAAAAAATATTTAGTCTTTTATGTGTATGCAAAAATTTTTATGAGAAAGACTATCTTTAAAATATCATATGTCAATTATATCTCAATAAAACTGGGGGGAACACAGGCCATCTTAAGAATCTTTTAAGAGGCAATAATTAAGAATTTAGTAGGAAAAACTCATGACAGCACCTACATGTTTCCCTAACCCAAGCTTCAAACCTGTTCAGTAAGTATGTTATAATCCTGCCTGTATTTGTACCCATGTGCATGGTCAGAGAGAATACTTCTGTCTACAGAGTCAGAAGTGCTAGCCATTTGTCTCTACTCCTAGCTACTGTGCAAATCGTTTCTGAAAACATCCTACATGTGGACAGCAGGCCCTTGTTTAAAAACCAGTGACATGGAAGCCACTGTTTTCAAGACAGTTTATCTTTAGACTCTTCTTAAGGACTGTTAAGAGTTCTTCCCTACTTTTAGCTGAAATTTACTTCCCTATCCATAGCTGAAACATCCACCTATCTATCCTTGCTCTGCCCCTGGGAACAGCAGAGTTAAGCTTCTGCGTGGAAAAGAACTACTGTGTAGTGATGAGATGAAATATAGCCTGATGTGTAAAAATGCCTCCCCAGCAGGGTGGACCTTACACAGCCCTTGGGGAGAACAGCATGGAGACATAATCATCGTTACATGGTTGGCTCTGAATTTCTTTCTCAGGGGAACTGCCACATCCCATGTGACTTGGGTGGAAATGTCAGCAGAATCTTACCTCCCCTCCCACAGGAACTAGCACATAACCCAAGCTGGTTAATCAAAATATTCTGTCACCCTGGATCGCAAGATCTTTTGGTGTAAAGATATTGGGGAGGGAGGGAGGGAGCCTCTCCCATTCTGAGACTGGAAGCTTGTTTGAGGATGGCGCTGTGCAGCCCAAATCTGAATGCAGCACAACAGGAACCTGACTCGATTATTTGAAATTCTGGATGCCGTCATCCTTTGGACTTTCTGATGAAATGAAACAAAAATACCCTTTTTAAGTTAGTTTAAGTTAGTAGTTTCAATCACCTTCAACCAGAAGAATTTTGGCAAATATATCCGAAGGGTACAAATTTCACTTTGTCCACAAGTTTTCCGAGCATTGACTCTAACCAGACGAGAAAGGCTAGAGCATAGAGAAATTAGAAGTTGAGTGACTGGCTCAGTAGAAAATTAGAAAGGTGAAAACTGAAAAACTGTACCCTGGACCTACTTAATTTATGCAGAAACTTCCCTGTATGATAGGATTTCTAGAGTGCTAAGAGGAGCCATTATGCAATAGAAAAAAGATCCTGTGTTAATGATCCGTGACATTCCAAAGTCCCTTTCCAAATGACAGGGGCTTTCATTACAGAAGTGGAGATGAGACGTTAATAACTCTGGCAAGCTCAAGTGGGAGGAGGATGGGAATCACAAAAATATTAAGAAAAGGATTACCATCAAAATGCCTGGGCATCAGAGGAGACACAAGTGACAGTCCCTATCCATGTCTTGTTTTTCCTGAGAACAACCCTGCCATCACAACCCAACTCTCTGGAGCAGGCAAAGAGGACCCCCGCCTGCAGCTTATCTCTGCAAGAGAATTTATTTCTGGCTAATGCCACAGTGTTGATTTTAAATGCCCATGAAAATTTCTGTAAAAGTTTTCAGGAGAAATGTCATACCCCCAAATATTTCACTTGTTAGTCCCAGAAAATTGCACTATACTATTTAATAAACATAATACTATCCACTGATAATAATTAAATATAAACTATAGGCAACTAAAAATATGTTTCACCCAAATGCAATGTCTCACCTAGTCCTATCTGCCTCATTATACCTTTATTCTTCCCCTATGGTTCTGCATATTTGCTGTGTGTGTCTTTCATCAGTACAGCTAGAAAGTAAACTACTAAATATATGCTGGGAATAAACTGCCTTCTATCTCTCAGATACTTCCATTTCCCTTCTCACCTTCTGTGCTGAAAAGTCACTTCTACAAATATTCTCCACAAAGGGTAGCAAAGAATTGAAATGACATTTCACTAACTGTGAATCAGCATCTCTTCTCATTGGAAGAGCCTAAGCTCTTCAGAAATATGACATAAGTGCTATCATATATGGAAAAATATAAGACTTTAGAAAGTGGTGGTCCAGAGTGTGGGAAATACCAGTGACATCCTCCCTTTACTTACTGATCTGCCACTGAAGGCTTTAGTGGGTTTTCAAATGGAGAAAGTCCTTGCACAAGTCTGAATATAATATGGCCTTGCTAATAGTAAAAAAGTATCCTCGGGCATTTGAGAGGATTTCCAAAGCCATCAGCCCAATGTCTATCCTCCTGAAGATTCTACACTTAAGGAAGTAGTTTGAGCCAGTCTGTTTAAAAAAAAAAAAAAAGGAATTATAGGTTGATTATGTTATAATCTTTGAATGAATATAGGACTTGATTAAAAGAATTATTGAGCACCACAGGCTGCAGGCACCACGCAGGCAATGAGGATACTGAAGTGAGGGACCAAGAAAGGTCCGCCTCCCAACACAGCATACATTCTTGCAGCGGTAACCTTCAGACATTAAACAACATGCACAGGGAGTTACAGGAACGTAAACCTAGATAAAGGGATCGGGAAGGCCTCGCTGAAAAAGTAATAGTTGAGCAAAGCTTGAAGGACTAGGGATTAACTAGCTGAGCGGGAGCAGGGAGGGCATTCCTGACAGAAGGAAAAGCAGTGTAAAGACCCCTAAGGGGAAGGAGGAACTGGTCATTCAAGGAAATGAGACGAAAGCATGGAGCGTAGGAGGCATGGGGGCAGGGGTTCAGGATATGGTGAGGTAAATATGGCTTTGAAGGTCATGTTAAAGTTTTTTTTTTAACATCCCCAAACTAAACTCTACTAAATCTGTCCTACCTGTAGATTCCTCCATCTCAATGAATGGCAACTCTACCCTTTTGACTCCTCTCTTTCTTTCATACCCACCCTACACTGAATTTATCAGCAAAACTTATTCATTCTATTTTCAAAATATATCTTTACTGGACCACTTCTCATCATTTTTACTATACCATTCTGGCCCAAGCCAGCATCTAGCCACCTCTCTCCTAGATTATTGCAATAGCCATGAAACGGTCTTCCTATTTCTCCCTTTGACCCCAGGAGCGATCCTTTTAAAACATGAGTTTTAAAGGCTCCCTATCTCATTCAGAGTGAATATCAAAGTGTATACTATGGCCTATAAGGGCCTACATGGTCTGATTTTCTGTTCAGTCTCTGACTTATCTCCCATTACTCTCATTCTCATTCTGTATGCCCCAGACCCACTATCCCATCTTTCCTTGAAGGGCAGACATGTTTCCCTCTCATGGCCTTTTCATTTGCTATTCCCTCTGCCCATATTCTCTCTCTTCAAATATCCACATGGCTCACACCCTCACCTACTTTGTGTCTTTGTTCAAATGCTGTCCCCTCAGTGAGGCTTTCCCTAACTATCCTATTTAAAATTGCAACCCATCCTTTCCCTATCTTTTACCTGGTTCTTATTTATCCCTAATACATCACAGCAAATACTTGTACTTATTTACTTTGTTCCACACACACACACATACCAGAATGCAGGCTCCATAAGGACAGGAATTTCTGTCAGTTGTATTCACTGTGGTATCCCAGGGGCCTGGAATATTTGCTGGGGACAGAGTAAGCACTCAATAAATATTTGCTAAATGAAGGTCTTCATCCTACGAGCAATAACAAGCCACGGAAAAGCTTTTAAACATGAAGAGTCATGACCAGATAGAAATTTTAAGTATCTCCAGCTGCCCTAAAAAAAAATATTGGGGGAGAAGGAGATGGGGGTGGGGTGGGCAAAAGTGGATGCCTGGGAGAAATCTAGCTCATCTTCATTCTAAGAAGAGTTACTACAGTGAATTGAAGAAGTGAGGCTTACCAGCCTTGGTAATGACTCAGTGTGGTAGCTGCTCTCCAAGATGCCCCCCACCCCTTCACCCAATGATCCACACCACCCAGTATTCACATCTTTGTGTTGTTGCCTCCCACGCTGAAGAGAGACTGGCTCTGAGAGACCAACTATGACAGAGTAATGTTGCCTGACTTCCAAGACCAGGTTACAAAAGGCCTTGCAACTTCCACCATGGGGTTTTGTAATACTCACTCTCAGAATTCTGAGCCACTGTGTAAGAAGTCTTGCTACATCAAGACCACCATGCTAGAGACCACATGAGGAGACCACATGGAGAAACCCTGAGACTACATAAAGAGAAAGATATCCTACCAGCCCCAAGCTGTTCCAGGTCCCAGCCATTTGAGTGGTCCTGGCTAAGACCCCGAAACCCTAGGAACAGAGATGTGCTTTCCCACTGTGCCACATCTAAATTTCTGACCCTCAAAATCAAAACAGAAGTTTAAGCCACTACACTTGGGATAGTGTGCTAAGCAGCAGGAGATAAACAGAACACTCAGTAAAGAGGACTCCTTGTACAATGAGATTTCACCAGCCAGGCATAGGTTCAGGGTTTACTAGCTTGAAGGACAGAATACCTCAAGGTGCCTTCTGTGTTTAAGAGCTTAGGTAGGATGAGTAAAATGGATCGTTTTAATAAAAGAAAAATGCAGCTATTTCCAGGCAGCTCTTAATCTAAACCATCAAAAATTCACCTGCCTGATTTTTCTCCAGATTTTTATTGCACCTATGCCCTTCAAGAAGCTGACAATTTGCTTGATTAACTGAGGGAACTGGATTACCATGACACCTTCCTCTTCCAACTCTCCAGAGAAACTTAGAACATAAACTGGAATCAATATGCTCTCCTCTCAAGGACAACAAGTTAATTCTTTGCTCTGAAGTTCATCAAAGAACTAATTGGAACTGTTATTTCAGGGATATTTGATGCCTGAACTCTTTATGCTTTTCTATACAAATCAAAGACTAGATTGTAATACCAGAGACCTTGAATTGTAAATGGAAATATTAGCAAATTAAGTCCCCTTTTAAAATCATGAACATGGTGTATACAATATACAGCTTAAAGTAAATGCCAAAAATACTAGTAAAATTTCATCAAAGAGTGAAGACAGAAAGAAAGCAAAAGAGCTCTACAAGTTCTTATAACAAGTTCTTGAATAGAATCAAAACATAGTTCCTCTAGAAGCACCAATTAATATGGCATCTTGGAAAGCCCATGTATCTACAATAAATCCTACCTGCAACAAACTTATGCCAGATTGTCATCCTGCCCCTGCTCTTAGCCCTATGAAATAAGAAATGTGTCAAGTTTCTCAAAAGCCTAAACTTGAGCTACCTTAACTCCCTCAAGGAACATCAACACAAACACATGTATAGTCCATATCTCGCTTTGATTACTATGGACTCTCAAAGATCATCCTAGGCCTTTGACGGTATAAGGGTGCTTGGGCTATTGGTGAAAGCCCGTGACAGAGATAGGGCAATATTAAGAGGTCAGAAACCCAAAGGCTCCCCATCACCTACAGAATAAAGTTCTATTTTTTTAGTAAGACACACGAAGCCCTCCATGAGCTCAGCCTTGCTTACATCTCCAACACAATTTCTTGTTATAACTTCTCTAATCATCACCATCCTTACCCTGCCTTCTATAGTGTGCACACAAACACACACACACACTATCTTGCAGGAGTACTGAACTAGTTGCAGCTCCCTGGATGGACTGTCCTGCTTCAGATCTCCCCAACTTTGTTCACAGCCCTCTCCCTGTTTAGCATGTCCTTTCCCCTTTTATAAGACTCAGTTTAAACATCAATCTTCTCTGAAACTCTTCCTCTTCTCCTCCCCAGGCAGACTCTGGCCATTCTCTGCTTTGAGCTCTCAGAAGGCCCCATATATCATTCTATCTTTTTGTATCTCTACTCCTACTTAACTGATCCATTTGGGAGAGCAAATAACCTTATTTGATTATTTCTAAGTCCGAACCCCCTAAAACATAGGCCTGGTCTCATATATAGAAAGAATGGAAGGAAGAGCAATGTACCCTCCAAATAAAAGGAAAAGATTTGTGAATTTTAGCTTTCAGTGACAGTGCTATTTGACCTTGTTCTTGTACATAATAAATTGTTTTCATTTTCCTGTCATCAACATCACTATTTTTTTTTTTTTTTAGAAAGCACAAGAAATCTGTTTTAATAATGGACTTTTAAAAACAACAAGGACCTACTGTAAAGCACAGGGAACTATATTAAATATCTTGTAATAACTTATAATGGAAAAGAATCTAAAAAAGAATATATATATACATATATATATATATATATCTGAATTACTTTGCTGTATACCTGAATCATTGTAATTCAACTATACTTAAATTTAAAAACTTTTTAATACATAAAAATTTTTAAAAAGAAAAAAAATGGACTTTCAATATTTAGATGTGAACTAAACTTGATACTTAGTAATGTTCTAGCCCAGCTGAGAGTGATAGGGCAATCTGAACTGGTCTCCTTAAAATGAATTTATGTCTCTACCATATTAGAAATTGTGATTTCTCAAGTATTTGCTTCTTGGGCTGAATTTTAACTAACATCAAAGAGATTAATGAGGTAATCATTTAAATATGGAACATCACTTTTTAAATGAGGGCAATCTAAAGTGCTGCCACGAGTTATCCTCACATCATAACATGACATTTATTAGACATAATTTTGATTGACATGTCAATAAAACCATGTCACAGAAATTTGGGGCCACAGAAATACCCAGTCTATTTTACAAAAACTCCCACAAAACTGCAAAAGAGACAACCTACAGAAAAGTAACTAACCACTGTGCATGATTCTGTTCATCATGTATTCTATAACAACACAGAATTCTGCTCCCTGATACTCTGTGGTTACAGGTACTTACATAGTATTTTATTGAGAAAGTGTCCTTGAATTATTAAGAATCTTTAAGGTGATCAGAACATCTGAAAGGGATTAGTAACCAAAAATGCCAGTCTGATGAGTAAGTAAAGACAGGTCAGGATGCACATTTAGTAAAGAGAAATGGATGACAAAGTTATTCACCTATATTTCTGGAAACAAAACTGAGGCTAAAAATAGAGAGCCCCAGAGGGTGAGGTAATACTTGCTTATGACTGGCTTTTAGTCTTTATCCATCTTAGGCAGTGACTATTATCCCAGCTCCATGGGGATTCTAAAAATTTGAACATTTATAAAAGATTTACTCCTGGGTGGAAAATGCCATAAAATGGTGAATCCCACAGAGTTTTTCAAAGTAATAGTATGATATTCAACTTTCAGCTCAGTCTTTAAATACTGCATATGACAGCCACCATATAAAAATTATAGTCAATATTATAATCTATTCAATTCTTTCTATAACAGGTCTCTTATTTTGATGGACACACCACCTTGAAGAAATGAATGAGGCAGAAAATAAAGTTTTCCACTGATAACAATTGGAGACCTTTGTCATTTCAGAGAACCCCTATCCCATAAAGGCCAAATTAAATAGAGACTGAGCAAAAGCAGTATCTGGGAATTATGGAACAGATCTTCGGGGAATAGAACTCAGTTTTCTCTGATTATCTCAAAAATGTCTTTTGGTATGATTTGCTTGAATCAGAATCCCAGCAAAATTCACACACTGCATTTGGTTGATATGTTTTACAAGTCTCTTTAAATCTATAATATCTCCCCCTCTCTTTTTTTTTTTTTCCCCCCCATGACATTTATTTGCTGAAGATTCTAGATTTAGCTGATTGTTCCATCATGGTGTTAGTTAAGATGGGGCTCTACCCCTCATATTTCCTATAAACTGGTGGTTAGAGATTTACCTAGATTCAGATTCAAATTTGGGGGCAAGAATATTTTAAAGGTTATGCTGTGAGTCACATCAAGAGGCACATAACATCTGCCTTTCCCACTTTTGGCAATACTAAGCTTGATCAGAGGTCAGGTGATGCCAGCCTGAACCATTCATAAGGTAACCCATTAACATTTTACCTAATGACTTTAGCATTTCACTTGCCTAGATCCATTATTTCATTAGGGGTTGAATATGGGATTATTCAAATCTTTCATTTCTCTGTTTTTATTTTCTACTATTTATTTTTTTTAAAAAAGAAAAAAGAAAAGAAAAGTCCTTTCAGAACTGAAAAATAGCCCTAAACCTTAGGAGTTAGCCTGACACTCACAGCTAGACCTCAAGGGTCTCCTACTGGACATAAACAATCTCACAGAATGGCAAGTCACTTTCTGACTTTGAAGAAATGAGATGAAAAACAAGACCACTTCATAATGTTGTTTTGTCACAGCTAAAAACAAGGTCACTGTGCACATGATAAAAATATTAAACACACTCTTTTTGTAGATAATATGAATGGTTTTACAGCTTTAGCCTTTCTCTAGCCTGCCCTACAGAATTTATTAAATTCCCTCATGCCATTCTTTAGGATTCTTTAAAATACCCAATCATAAAATTATCCTCCCTTCCAATCCAGAGCAAAGCCCCTCTTCATTGAACCACCCCCAACATCATCTAACAACAGCCCAAATCCTGTAATATGTCCTTTCTAACACCCTCTGAGATGCCCCACAGTTCCCTGTTTCTTTCTCTGCAACAAGTAATAAACCTGACTTGCTGAGCTCCAGGTATGTTCTTGGTGGTCTATCATTTGAGGTGAGAGGGTGAGGGGGGTGCAGCAGAAGGACATTTACATCTATATGGTTATCATGAAATACAGTCTATACAGGAAAGATAGGATACATTCAATTCTTTCCCTTTAATTATCATTCTTCAGAAGGATGAGTTGTGGTCTGGCAACCTACAAAGGTAACCAACATGGTATACATTTTCCTTTTCAAAGTATCATTATGAATTCACGGATTTTTTCTTATTTCTATCTATAGCAGTCTTTTTCTTTAATGGTGCTATGAGTTCCTGGGTGGGGACACGGTCCAGGATCTTGAAGCTCATGTCCTGTTTCAGGGGCCCACTGCAGTGCTGGCACACGAAGCTCACCTCCACGGTGCTGCTGTATGTCTTAGACCATCCATCCCTCAGAACCTGGAGTCCACCATCCTGGTCTGGTCCACCACGGGGGCACCATAGCCTTGGGTCTGCCCAGAGCAAGGCCTCCAGGGCCATTACGAAGTCCTCAGCTACTCCCTGGTCACTAGGGGGAGGACTTCTGTCCAAGCCGGACGTGATGCCATGACATATGGCAGTCATATTTTTATGCTCAAATATTCCCATCTTTGACCAGTAGGAGCCCTTTAAGATTGACTCTTGTGTCCTATTATAGGCATGACTCAAGAAATCTTTGATAGCTTATACTTTCAGGCACAGGTAAATATCCTAGATTTACTTCCTGCCTAAGACAAGTGTATTGGTTTGGGTTCTCCAGAGAACAGAGTCAATAGGAGATAGATAGATAGATAGGTAGATAGACAGATAGACAGATAGATAGATAGAGAAATTTACTCTAAGGAATTGATTCATGCAGTACAGAGGGTGAGAAGTCCAAGATCTGCAGTCAACAAACTGGAGACCCAGGAGAACCGATGGTATAGTTCTAGTCCAAGACCATAAGCTTGAAAGCTTGGAAAGCCAATGGTGTAAGTTTCAGCCTGAGCCCAAGTCCAAAAGCAGAGGAAGACTGATGTCCCAGCTTGAAGATAGTCAGGCAGAAAGAGAGAAAGCATTCCCTTACTCAGGCTTTTTATTCTACTCATGCCTTCAACCAATTAGATGAGGCCTCCCACACGGAGGAAGATAATCTACTTTCTCAGTCTACTGATTCAAGTGTTAATTCCACCCAGAGACATCTTCACAGTCACACGCAAGAATAATGTTTAAGCAAATATCTAGGCACCCCATGGCCCAGTCAAGTTGACACATAAAATCAACCAGCAGAACAATTCAGCCAGTTTTCCATAATATTCACTTTAAGCAAAAAATGAGAGTGGTGATATCTCGTCTAGACATAAGCTTTGTACTGTACCGAGGGACAGTCAGATCTGTATATGAACACCATTGGCAGTTTTAGTTACCATACTTTTATAAGAATGTAGAGGCAAGGCAGGGTTTGTGGGGAAAGCCATGAAAAATGATTAAAGAAATAGAAAATCTGTCCAAAGAAGGAATACTAAGGAACTTGCCTAAAAAAGAGAAAACTAAAGAAGGATTTTATTTCCGTCCTTAAATAAGAAAGGTTTTTCCAAAGGGTGGTGTTGGGCAGTCAGCACCATGTTATGAAATCCTCTGCTAGAGAAAACAGGTTAAAGCAAGGGATATTTGGCTACACCTAGAGAATGTCAAAATCACTCAGTCTTAGGTCTAGAAGTGACCTTTTCAGGTCTAGAAGTGACCTTTTCAGGTCTAGAAACTAGCTCTAGATGATTCAGAAATTTACTTAAATGCTCAGACCATTGGCCATCTAAAGGTACTTTTGGGAATGTAATTCTCTATTGCTTAATTCAAATAGATCCTCTCCACCTGACACTATGGAAAGTAGCTAAGCCTCTCTAATCCATCCCAAAAGGCTACACCGCAAGGACGTTTATGGCTGCCTCTAAACAGAGAGGAGAGAGACCCCGGGTGTGGCCATTGCTCTCTACATGGGAGGCAGGTCAGCGGCTCCAGAGACCACTCTGAGGGTAGAAATGAGCAATGAGCTCCTCCAGGGGCTAAAGAGCCCAAGAGGAGTCTCCCCCATGTTCTTCCCCTACAAAGCTTTGGTCCTCCTTCATACAACTTGTAGAGGCCATTATTATTCCCAGGGGTGAGAACAGGAGCAAAACTAGGGGGCTTGGTAATTGTGGATACTGTGAACACTCCACAGACCAGAATAAACAGGTCCCTGTTTAATCTAAAGTCAAATTAGGCAGACTAGATATCAACACGAGGACAGTGCTTCTCACAGGAAATAGCCCTGGGATTTTTAGTCATCCCAGAAGAGAAAGCTATGAGCAGGACACTTAGAATAATTCCTCTCCTCTAATTTAGTAGGTGGGACTTGGCAGTTGGATGACTGGAGGAAAAAGCGCTGACAAGAATAACTATTCAAAAGGAGGATTTCCTCAAGAAAGGTTGACTCAAGGTCATCAGTATAACTGTGCTTTCATGAGCTAAGAGAGCAGGATGAGGGAATTTCACAAAGAACACACCAAGGAAATGTAGCCAAGGAAATAACTCCAACAGCCTGAATTAAGCTATCAATATTTTTTCTCATATTCTTCTAAGCCCAGAAGCTACTTTCTATTTCTACATTTTTCCCCTTTTTGACTGACAACTGACAAGAAAGGACAGCAAGGTAAAAGTTGACTGTTCCACTAATAAATTTTTTGACTACACTTCACAAAGCCCAGATTAGATGGAAAAATACCTGTATAGATGGTCCCTGACTTAAGATGGTTTGACTTACAATTTTTTTACTTTATGATAGTGTGAAAGAAGTACACATTCAGTACCCACTGTACTTCAAATTTTGAATTTTGATCTTTTCCTGGGCTAGCAACACGCAGTATGATACTCTCTCCTGATGCTGGGCAGGGGCAGCTCCCAGTCAGCCATGTGATCACAGCCAATACACTTACAACCATCCTGCACATACACAACATTTCTGGGTTTCACTTTCAGTACAATAGTCAATAAATTACATGAGATATTCAAACTTCATTATAAAATAGGCTTTGTGTTAGATGATCTTGCCCAACTGTATTCTAATGTAAGTGTTCTGAGCATGTTTAAGGAAGGCTAGGCTAAGCTATGATGTCCAGTAGGTTAGGCATATTAAATGCATTTTCAATTTAAGATATTTTCCATTTATGATGGGTTTATCAGGACATAACCCCATCATAAATCAAGGAAGACATGTATAGTCAATTTCTCTCCACAGTCATCTGTTGCTTCCATTATGTATGTATAGATGTTCAATAAGAAGAAAATAGGTCTGGTTCAAATGCATTTTCTCATTTCATAACCAACATGGTGCCAAATGGTACTATTTTTCATTGGGACTCTGTGTCAATATATCTAAGTTACCACAAATCCTTTTGATACAATGGTTACTCAGAGACTGATTTAGGCAAAATCTTGAATCCAACCCTTGCATCCTTTATCTCCATTCTTATCCTTTAGAAAATGTTTGACAAAGAGGAAAGCCCTGGAAGATGTTTTCAGGTTTTCAAGTACCTGTTTACAGTGTGCTGAATGGTGTTCCCACCCCACATAGACACAAAAAAGTATATGTTCATACCCTAATCTCTAGAACTTTGAAAATTACCTTATATGACAAAAAGAGTGATTATTACCTTATGTGGCAAACGATGTGCTTAAGTAAAAGAACTTAAAAGGAGGACCTCTCTGGGTGATCCAGATGGGTCCTAAATGTAGTCATATGTACCCTTATAAGATAGAGGTAGAAGGAGTATAAGAACAGATACATAGAGGAGAGACCCTCTCACAGAGGAGAGGGAGGAGAAGGCAATGTGAAAGCAGAGACAAAGATTGGGGTGATGCAGCTACAAGTCAAAGAATGTCAAGGCATGCCAGCAGCCACCAGAAGTAGAAGAGGCAAGGAACGAATTCTCCTCTAGAGCCTCAGGAGGGAGCCTGGCCCTCCTGATGATTTTATTTGGGACTTCTGGCCTCCAGAACTGTGAGGAAATAAATTTCTATTGCCTTAAACCATTACATCGGTGGTAATTTGTCACAGCAGCCACAGGAAATTAAGACACTTTCCAATTCACATTGTCCTCTTTGGAAAAGCCCATGATAAAGGACTAGGCCTAAGTTGCATGTTTCTACTAGGTAACCAAGACCTCCTACTATAACTAGTGGGATCAGAAGTAGACATTGACCCAGAGCCAACAGACTAGCATGAGCTATGGCTGCCCCTCTCAAGAATCTGAACTGAGACATAAACACCACTGTAAGACCATGTTGGTCATCACTGCTGTAATGTAACGTCGATTTGAGGCCAGAGTCGGTACCATGGCAAGCCAAAGACACTTGCAAGCTAAAGTTACAGGAGAGCTAAGGTGCTGTTCTCAGTAATCTGGGAAAATGGAAAATAAGAGCTGAGAAAAAAGAATCAAATACTCACTTCATACTTCACAGAGAAACTAAATGCAATCAGATAAGAATGATATTTTCCCACCATCAAACTAATCCTGAATCTGTGCCCACACATTCTGGGTTTGTTTTTTCCCCCATTACAGAGAAGTTATCTATCCTCATTGTCTCCATTGCCTTGCCTCCAATTTTCTGTTCCACCCAATGCAATGAGGATTTTGCCCCCATTGCTTCATTGATATAACTCATTAAAGTTTCAAATGACCACAAAGCCCTCAGCTTACTTGACCTTTCAGCAGCATTTGACACAGTTGACACTTCTTGAAACAATTTTTTACAGTTTTATGCCGTGAGGTTTCCTCCGACTTTCTCCAGTCTCTTTCCTTATCTCCTTTGCTGGCTTTTCTTCCACCAGACCTTTCATCACTGTCACGCCTCCAGGATTCTGCCTTTGATTCTCTTCTGATCTCAATATTCTCTTTCAAGTTAGTCTCCTTCAATCCCTTGGCTTTAAACAAAGTAAACACGTTGTGACAACTCAATTCTGCATCAGCAGTCTTTATTTGTGCCTGAACTTGACACTCAAGTATCCAACCACCTATGTGACATCTCCCTATGGCTGTCTAAAAATTATCTCACCCTTAACATGGCCTAAAGAATGTTTGATCCCTCAGTCCACATCATCTTAGACGGATAGAGACTTATTCGCCTGCCTCTTTTCAACAAAGGCACCAACATCCACTGAGTTGCTCAGGTCAAAAATCCTACAAGTCATCCTCAATTCCTCTCCTTCCTTCATATTCCATATCTAATCCATCAGCAAGTCCCATGAGCTCTATCTCCAAAATTTATCCTGACTCTGACCACCCCTCACCAATTCTTTACCACCACCTCATCATCATTTCTCAGTAAATTTCTGCAATAATCTTTTAACTATGGTCAGTTCTACAAATAGCAGCAGGATCAGTTATTGCTATACTGCTTATCACTCTTTGATGAATTTCCACTGCATCCAGGTAAAACTACAAATTTCTCACCGAAGTCTAAAAGGCCCTCTACGATCTGTCCTCTGCCTACTCCTTTGACATTATGTCCCTTATTTCTCTCCTCAATTCTTTCATTTGAACCACACCAGCCTTATCCCATCCCCATGCATTTAAAGTTCAGTTTTGTTTCAGGGACTTTGTACTTCCTGTTTCTTCTAGTTGGAAGTGTCTTCCCCAGATCTTCACATGCCTGACTCCCTCTCATAACTCAAATGTCACCTCCTCAGAAAGGCCTTTCCTGACCACCTCAGCAAAAGAACCTCCTGCCCCATTACTGTCTATCACATTTCCCTGTTTTATTTTCTTCACGGCATTTATCAGTAAATGAATTAATTCTATTAATATATTTGCATGTTTACTGTTCAAATTGTCCCACTGTAACATCAGCTCCTTGAGGAAATGACTTTGAATTTTTCGCTTATGTGTCCCCAAGTACCTGGCGTATAGCAGCTACTTAGTAAATATTTACTGACTTACCAACTCTAGAACCCTCTGAGAATCCTTTAATCCCAATCCTCCTTAAGTTTTGTGGTACATTATTTCCTGTCCTTCAGTATATGACACTAATTGTTACATTCTTAATTAAATAACCTTCTTTAATTTGTGCTAGTCTGAGCTTCTCCCCTTTGTAGCCAGAGACTTAATAAAATTGTTGAAATGATGCTGTATCCTGGATTTGGACATCAATTAAACATCCCTAATAGTAAGGCTGAGAATGCGGGGTACAAAACAATGTTCAATGCCAGCAGCTCCTCTGTCTATGCTGACCCTTATTTTTCTGATGCATGCTTAAAATATGACTTCCAAAGCCTATCTGAGGGGCTAAGAATGATATCTCCATAGATTATACCCTGCTTCTTACCACTATACACTTCTCCCCGGAGGAAAAATGAAAACTTATATATGTTTAAGTTATTTCCTAACTTGCCAAGAACACTGAACATAAACCAGGTTTAAGACTCTATCTAAGCACTACCTATAAGGCAGCATGAAAATAGCGCCAGCCTCGGAGTCAGAAACCTGAACTCCAGTTCTGGGCTGCCCCTACTTAGTTCAGTAAGATTGGCAAGGGACTTAGCTCTTTTCTTCTCAATAAAATAAGGAGGTTGGACCAGTTGACCACAACGCTCTCTGTGATTATTATCCAGTTATGTACTTGCTTCTTTTTTTTTGGTTCTATTTTTAAAGCTTTTTTTCCCTCTCACTTTCCTAAGAGAATTACGGCTCTGCAAAAGCATCGGGCTAAGTTTCATTTGCAGTGCACCTCTGATCACACAGACATGCGCTCCCCCAGCAGAGAAATGTGTGATCATTGATTTGCACCTTGCTGGTTGCATACATGCAATGGCAAGTGGGAGTTTTATTGGGTTCACGGAGAGCGGTCATTCTTTTCCTTTTAGCGCAAGGGTGGTTTTGTTTGCTTGTTTGGTTTGATGAAGAAACACATTTATTCAAGGGCTCAGTTATGAAGAGTAATGGGGCTCCACGCAACTAAACTGTGTGCAGTGAAATTCAAACTGCAAGCTATAAACCCACACACACTTAGGCTGCAAGCCAACTTCTCACCAGAGGGTTTCAAAGGTGAGGTGAAAGGAGGACTGCAAATGCCAGACTGTGTACATCTTCAGCAACAAATACGTGTTTGAACTGATCTTATGATGACTGCAGGTTAAACTGAAGACCTCTGCAAGTGAATCTCTGGATATCAAGCCTTCTTGGGCAGATAGTTAAGCTAGTTTTCATTTTCTTTGACCTCTTTCTGTATTTTTCCAGGCTTCCCATGAAATGGGGAAAAGGGGTTGGTAGGGAGTAAGATAGCTCATAGTAGGCCACTCTCTCCCTGCACTGAGACTTGAGCACAGCCTCTGGCAAGTGCCCACATCTTGATTTATAATACCATTCTCCAAGGAAGAGAACTAGGGCTTTTTGGAGAAATGACTGATTCTCGGACTGAGGCAGGAAATATACAAGATGAGCCTGGAGCTTCTTGTAGCACCAGAAGTAAGGAAGTGCTAAAAAAACAAAAAAAATAATTAAAAACTAAAATGATGGGAGTATGTCAACAGGACACAGGAGTCACATGAAAGAGTTTCCAATGGCCAAACCTGGAACAATTTGAACAATAAAATAAAGGAGTATTGACTTATGACCCCAAATATGAAATAATATCCATGAGTCCATATTGATATGAATAAATGATTGAATAAATAAGTAAATGGGGGAGAGCAGACAAATCTCCCATGCAGGATCCCAAAGCTCCCCACTTCTTAGTTGATGGCTGCTTATAGTATCTTCCTTCCAAAAAGTATGGGAAAGGAAAAAAAGAGTAATTCTGCAATGAAGAAACCTGGCAAATACACACTATCGTAGCCAGGTGGTCAAGGTTCACACCAACAGGGATAAGTCACGGTGATAGCATGTGATGAGAATGGCACTTTATCTCTGTGGTCTTTCTCCCCAAAATCTAAAACCCCAGTGTAATCATGAGAAGCAAACCAGACCAAGCCCAACTCAGATACATTCTTCAAAATAACTGTCAAGGTCATCAAAAATAAGGAAAGTCTGAGAATCTATCACAACCAAGAGAAGCTTAAGGACACATGACAACTAAATGTCCAGTGGTATCCTGGATGGGATCCTAGAGCAGAAAAAGGACATCAGGGGGAAAGAGGAAATCCAAATAAAGTATGGACATCAGTTTGTGAAAAAGTATCAATATTGGTTCATTAACTGTGATAAATATACTATACTAATATAAGATGTTAATAATAGAGAAAATTGGATATGGGGTATACAAGAACTCTTTTTTTATATAAATTTATTTATTTTATCTTTTTATTTTTATTTTTGGCTGTGTTGGGTCTTTGCTGCTGCATGCGGGCTTCCTCTAGTTGTGGCGAGTGGGGGCTACTCTTCATTGTGGTGTGTGGGCTTCCCATTGCAGTGGCTTCTCTTGTTGCGGAACACAGGCTCTAGGTGTACGGGCTTCAGTAGTTGTGGCACGTAGGCTCAGTAGTTGTGGCTCACAGACTCTAGAGCACAGGCTCAGTAGTTGTGGTGCACAGGCTTAGTTGCTCCACGGCACGTGGGATCTTCCCGGACCAGGGCTCAAACCCATGTCCCCTGCATTGGCAGGCAGATTCTTAACCACTGAGCCACCAGGGAAGCCCAAGAACTCTTTACTATCTCTGCAATTTTTCTGTCTATCGAAAATGATTCTAAAATTAACTGCTTATTTTTAGGGAAAAAAACCCTGCCAGTTCCAATTAAGTTCAAGAGAATAAATGTATAGAACTACTTCTTTGACAATGACTTCTCTCACATCTGCTATCCTGGTTACCAAATACCTGAAAGTTACTTTCTTGCCACTTCCAATAATTCTTTCTCTCTCACTCTCTAGCATATTGCATTTCGAGAATGTGGGTTTTTTTCTTAAGCCTGAACTTTTCTCTCCTCTCCTTTATTGCTGAAATTTTAAAACCACACAATTTGCTCTAGTAGTAATGTGATTCCATTAGTAAAATCTGACAGCAATTTAAGTGTCTGTCAACATTAATTCTCAGGTTCTTCTCATAGCCATTTACAAAGATTCCTCCACTTCAGCTCCTGATTGATTTTTCAGTTTGTTCCCTCCACCAGTAGTTCAAATTCTCTCTCTCTCTCTTTTTTTTTTTTTTTTTTTTTTTTGCCTCATGGCATATGGGACCTTAGTTCCCCGACCAGGGATCGAACCTGTGCCCCCTGCTTTGGAGGCATGGAGTCTTAACCACTGGACCGCCAGGGAAGTCCCCAGATTTTTTCTTGGCTCTCCTTAAACATTATGAAGCGCTGAAGTCTTTTATTTCTTCAAATTGCCATGAGTAGAAAAGTCAGTTCTCAATAATAAACATGGCTTGTGTGATTAAGGAGTTCCCTTGCTGGAAAAAGGTACTGATAAAACCATCTTTTGGTGAGAATGGAGGGAAGTGAAGACCTGGCATTTGTCTTTTCTTAATCATTCAATCCTTGACATTTAGCGTATTTTTTGAAACCCCTCTAGGACTAGTTTAAGATTATCCTCTATTATTTGCTAACTTTGGAGAAGAGTGACAATTAAGTTCATATTACAAATTATCCATACAAAGTTCTATTTCATAAAACTTCCCCCTAAACTATACCTCTACAAGGAGAAAATTTTCACACATATGGTATATAAGCATGCATGAGAACAAGGAAAGGTACATGTTAATAAATATTGGTAACTGTTCATACAGTATGAACTGAGCAGCAGATCAAATCCCCATTTCCCTTCAACATCTCCCAACAAGCCTGAGGTAATACCACCTAATGAAATCTTCACCATTAGAATCATTTCTTTAGTTTAAATGATTTTTCCAACCTGGGATTCCTGATCCTCCTGGGGTCACAGAGCTTTTTTAATATCAAAACTCTCTTTGTATGTCACATGTTTATCTGAAATATGTATGCACAGCTAAAACATCAAGTTTCTTTGCTCGTGATTGTAGTCATATCAACTCAGGGAGCTGATACTTACATCAAGCTAAATGAAAGTTTTAATTATAAGGAAAATATATCCTTGATTATATTTGTTTGGTAGACAAAATTCTTAAAAAAAAATTGGGGTGAAGGGAAAAAAATTGTAAGAGAGATTGTTGGTGAAAGAAAGATTGGGAAACACTGAGCTATAGTCTTTAAAGATGGACTTTGGCCTCGAGAAAGCCCCTACAAATGCATAGAATTGGGGAACTGAAGCAGAGCCCCTCAGGTCTCCTCTAAGCTTCTCCTATGAGCACTGATTTAATAGACTGATGGGTTACTACTTTAGCAAGGGCAGAGGAAGGATTGGATCCAAAAAAGACACTTGTCCAGTTCAAGCCCAAACATCTGGAAAACCAATATGGCGATCCATGCATGCAGATGGAAAGGAAATGGGGAGGAATGAGACATCAGAAGGCCAGGGTGAGGGCAGCACCAGGGTAGACTCAGGGCATTGTGACTCCTGGAACAAATACCTAGTACAGGAGAGTTGAAATAAGGTAAATAAGGTAGGGAGATGTTAAGAAGAAACTAAGTACCAATTTGTTTGCGTGAATTTGGTACAGTGAAAAACAGCTTCTCCATACACACATTAAATCACCTCTAAACACATTTAAATCTTCACAAGCTTAACCATGCTTCTGTTTTGTTCTAAAATGTTAGCGATTTCAGTCAAATGAGTCTTACCATTCTATACCTACCTCTTGCCTGGGAAAAGCTTTGGAATCATACATTTAACCAAAATGCCCGATTAAGTTCACTGGGTTGGAATAAGAAGCATGAAACCCAGAATTATTAAAAAAATCCTCAACAGAGAAATCAAAAATCTTAGAATTCAACTCTGTGGAGGCTTTATCTAGCTTTTCAAGCACAGTCTGAATGCTAGGTTTTCTTCTTATTCTAAGTTTTACTAAATTACTGTAATTCATAATCCTCTATAGAAAAATAGTTGCTTAAGGCTTACGCCACAACAAAGTAGAATTTATCTACTCTCTCCTTCTCAGAGTGCCTTGCTCACCCCCTTTGCTACCTGTCAACATTGGATTCATCTTTGGGTCCAACATGAATCCTACACAGAAAAGTATAGACAACAGAAAAACGGTAGCCTCAGCTAGAAATTTCCTTTCCTCCTATAATGTCTCAGAAACTATGTGTATCACTGATTTGATATTTACAAATCAAATATTCCTTGAGCCCCTAATATGTGCACAGAACTGCCAGAGATTTCCTTAGAAAGTCATAGTGCATTTTCCCAAGGTAAATGTTCTAGAAGTTCTAGAATGAAACCTATACAGTTTGGTGTACCCCAGTGCTTTTAAACTTGATTTTGCAACCCTGGGTATCAACCAATCATGAATATCACACAAAAACACTTGTCTTCTGCAATGCTTTTTAACTTGACTTTGGAACCCTGCCTACAATATGTGGTAAGCTTATGTTTTACTGATATTGATATATATAGTTATAAGTCCTGTATCATCAAACTCCAAGCCACACTAAAAGTCTTTAACGCAAAGGGCTTCTCTAAGCCTGAGGTCAAGCACCAGGCCTTGCTCACTGTTGTTTTACCCAGTACCTAGCAAGTGCTAGGTACATAGCAGGAACTCACTGAGTAGGACTGGAGTAAAGGGAGGGGGTGGAGAGAGCAACATAGAAAATAAGTAGCACTTATCAGGGGATTGTTATGTCAAATGCTGAGCTGGGAGTGTCACATGGATTAGTTTATTTAATCCTTGCAGCAAGTTATTGTGATCCCCATTTTATAGAAGAGAAAACAGACTCAGAAAGGTTAAGTAATCTTTCCAAAGCTCACACAACTAAGGACTATTGGAGTCAGGACATTTCTGTTTTACATATTGGAGCTTTGGAATACTTCATTTGAAAAATGCTTCTGCTGCTTTGAAAACCAGAGTCTATATAGGAAATAGTCTAGTAAAAAAAGAAAGAACACTAAAATATTATTAAATTGGTTTCTGGTCAACAAAAAGCTTTCTTGTTAACTTTAATTAAAGCACAGGGAGATCAGCTCGGTGGTTTGTGACCACCTAGAGGGGTTGGATAGGGAGGGTGGGAGGGAGGGAGACACAAGAGGGAAGAGATATGGGAACATATGTATATGTATAAATGATTTACTTTGTTATAAAAGCAGAAATTAACACACCACTGTAAAGCAATTATATTCCAATAAAGATGTTAAAAAACACAATTTAAAAAAATGCATTATACTTATCAAATATATATATCATTTGAAAGTAAAACATAAAATTAAGAAAAGACTTTTTGTTTAGAGTGTGATGTTTACCAGCTGCTGCGGGTCCAAGGAAAGCATTTAATTGAATGTCTAAAAGTATTTTTATTATAACACTTCAACTTCAGTTTTATAGTCATGGTGACCAAGGTATTCCTTCTCATTTGAAGTTTTAAATTTGCCCCCAAGTGGATGAAAACATGTTTCAATTTTGCAAGTTTCATCTAAAACCATCATTACAGAAAAGCAAAATGATGCTTCATTTTATGGCTACAGGGTATATCGTAAAAGAACTAGTGGCCATATTTTTGGCCATACTTTTAAGGCTGTGTAAGGTCTAGCATCTGCTGTTATTTAACTACTGCTTTATTCATTTATACAATAAATATCTGAGTGTCTATGAAATGCCAGGCACTTGGTGATAAAACAACATCCCAACTTTCAGAAGGTTTACATTCCAGGCAAGGCCAGGAACAAGTAACCAACAAATGAACAATGTAATTTCTGATAGTGGTATGATCTCTAAAAATAACATAAAACAAGGAGATGTGATACAGCACATAGGGGTAGGTGGTGTGTGGAGATGGCTATAAAGAGTAGCTTCAGAAGAACTCTCCAGGCGAAGGCCTTCAGCCAGAAGTGAGAATGTCATACTCAAGGACAGAGATAAGGCCCATGAGGCCAGAATGGAGTGAATGGAGCAATAACACAAGATGAGGTTTGGATTTATTCTCAGGGCAACAGGAAGCCAGGGAGGGCTTTAGGCAGTGGAATGAAGTACTGGGATTTAGTTGTTCAAAGATTACTGTGGACTTGCTCTAGAGAGTAGGGGACATGGAGGCGCGGCAGGTAGGTTGCATCACTGCTTAGGCCGAGCTGTTTGGAGGGGAGAGCTAAGAAGACAGAGAGAGGAGGATGTGGTACAATTTGGAAATGGAGTAAGAAGACGTGCTGGTGGATTGGATACCGTGGGGAAAGGGAAGGAGGGGACCAAAGGTCATTCCTAGTTTTCTGATGTGAGCAGCCCAAGGCAAAAATCAGTCCATTTCCTGCAGTGGGAACTTTGTGTTTGACTGCAGGAGTCTCTTCTGCTATGCTTCCTAACGAGTCATAAAACACCAGTGTCTCTGAAGCACAGAATGAGAATGTTGCTTTAGCGTCTAGATGGGCATCATGTCATCCTCTCCTCAGAGTCTAACTTATTCCTATTCCCTGAGGGAAACTACAACACAAAATGTGGTGTTGCCTATGTGGATTTTAACTTTTCTTCTGACCGACTGTACCAATAGGTACAGGAAATGTAAATGGGCAGTTGCTCAAACAGAAACAAGTCTCAAATCTGATGGTTTTTTAATGTGACTATTTTCACTATGACCACAATTCCAAGGCTTACTAGCCAATTAACCCATTACCAAATAATAATAATGACTGTCACTTATTTTGTTTATAGTTAGAACATATTGTATTAAGATATACAGTTAAAACAATATCTAATGTTATTTGAAAGAATTATTCTCTCAATGTGGTTATATCAGAAATTTTTTTGGTTGAGGTATAATTGATGTATAACATTATATTAGTTTCAATGTACAACATAATGATTCGATATTTGTATATAGTGTGAAATGATCACCACAATAAGGCTAAATAACATCCATCACCACACATAGTTACCAAAAAAATGTTTTTCTTGTGATGAAGACTTTTAAGATTTACTCTCTTAGCAGCTTTCAAATATGCAGAACAGTATTGTTAACCATAGTCACCATGCGGTACATTACATCCCATGACTTACTTATTTTATAAATGGAAGTTTGTACCTTTTGACCCCCTTCATCCATTTCACCCAGTTCCCACCCCCTGGCTTTGGCAATCACCAATCTGTTCACTGTATCTATGAGCTTGGTTTGGGGCTTTTTTTTAGATTCCACATATAAGGGAGATCATATGGTATTTATCTTTCTCTGCCTGACTTACTTCACTTAGCATAATGCCCTCAAAGTCCATCCATGTTATAGAAAGCCCAGAGATAAACCCAAGCACATATGGTCACCTTATCTTTGATAAAGGAGGCAAGAATATACAATGGAGAAGACAGCCTCTTCAATAAGTGGTGCTGGGAGAACTGGACAGCTACATGTAAAAGAATGAAATTAGAACACTCCCTAACATCGTATACAAAAATAAACACAAAATGGATTAGGGGCCTAAATGTAAGGCCAGACACTATAAAACTCTTAGAGGAAAACATACACAGAATACTCTATGACATAAATCACAGCAAGGTCCTTTTTGATCCCCATCCTAGAGAATGGAAATAAAAACAAAAATAAACAAATGGGACCTAATGAAACTTAAGAGCTTTTGCACAGCAAAGGAAACCATAAACAAGACAAAAAGACAACCCTCAGAATGGGAGAAAATATTTGCTAATAAAGCAACTGACAAAGGATTAATCTCCAAAATATACGCTCAGCTCATGCAGTTCAATATCAAAAAAAACAAACAACCCAATCCAAAAATGGGCAGAAGACCTAAATAGACATTTCTCCAAAGAAGATATACAGATTGCCAACAAACACATGAAAGGATGCTCAACATCACTAATCACTAGAGAAATGCAAATCAATACTACAATGAGGTATCACCTCATTGATACCTCAGAATGGTCAGAATGGTCATCATCAAAAAATCTACAAACAGTAAATCCTGCAGAGGGTGTGGAGAAAAAGGAAACCTCTTGCACTGTTGGTGGGAATGTAAATTGATACAGCCACTATGGAGAACAGTATGGGGGTTCCTTAAAAAACTAAAAATAGAACTATCATATGACCCAGCAATCCCACTACTGGGCATATACCCTGAGAAAACCATAATTCAAAAAGGGACATGTACCACAATGGTCATTGCAGCACTATTTACAATAGCCAGGACATGGAAACAACCTAAGTGTCCATCAGCAGATGAATGGGTAAAGAAGATGTGGCACATATATACAATGGAATATTACTCAGCCATAAAAAGAAATGAAACTGAGTTATTTGTAGTGAGGTGGATGGACCTAGAGTCTGTCATACAGAGTGAAGTAAGTCAGAAAGAGAAAAACAAATACCATATGCTAACACATATATATGGAATCTAAAAAAAAAAAAAAATGGTTTTGATGAACCTAAGGGTAGGACAGGAATAAAGACACAGACATAGAGAATGGACTTGAGGACATGGGGAGAGGGAAGGGTAATCTAGGACAAAGTGAGAGAGTAGCATTGACTACTCTATATACACTACCAAATGTAAAATATACACTACCAAATGTAAAATAGATATATACACTACCAAATGTAAAATAGATAGCTAGTGGGAAGCAGCTGCATAGCACAGGGAGATCAGCTCGGCGCTTTGTGACCACCTAGAGGGGTGGGATAGGGAAGGTGGGAGGGAGACACTAGAGGGAGGGGATATGAGGATATATGTATACATACAGCTGATTCACTTTGTTATACAGCAGAAACGAACACACCATTGTAAAGAAATTATACTCCAATAAAGATGTTAAAAAAAGAGACATAAATAATTAATTAATTATTTTTTTTAAAGTCCATCCATGTTGCCATAAATGATAAGATTTCATTCTTTTTTATGGCTGAATAATATTCCATTATCTATCTATCACATTTTCTTTATCCATTTATCTATCAATAGAAACTTAGGTTGTCTCCATATTTTGGCTATTGTAAATAATGCTGCAGTGAACAAGGTGGTACAAATATCTTTTTGAATTAGTGTTTTCATTTTTTTCAGATGAATACCCAGAAGTAGTAGAGCTGGATCATATGATAGTTCTATTTTTAATTTTTTGAGGAACCTCCATACTGTTTTCCACAGTGACTGCAAAAATTTACATTCCCAACAAAATCATACAAGGGTTCCCTTTTCTCCACATCCTCACCAACATTTGTTATTTGTTGTCTTTTTGATGATGCCCATTCTAGTAGGTATGAGTTGATATCTCATTGTGGTTTTGATTTACATTTCCCTGATGATTAATGATGTTGTGTATCTTTTCACGTACCTGTTGGCCATCTGTACATCTTCATTGTAAAAATGTCTGTTCAGATGTTTTGCCCATTTTTAAATTAGACTGTTTGGTTTGTTGCTATTGAGTTATATATTTTGGATATTAACCCCTTATCAGATATATGATTTGCAAATATTTCCTTCCATTCAGTAGGATGTCTTTCCATTTTGTTGATGATATGATTGTCATTAATTAAGCCTTTGCTATGTTACATGCACCATCCTAAGAGCAATACATAGATCAGAGCATTTAATCAGCATTTCGGTTCTGGGAAGTAGGTATCATTATAATAATTTTACAGAGGGGGAAAAAGCCTGAAGTCACAGAAGCGAAAGGGACAAGTGTCTATTATATTTAATCCTGGGTTTGTTTTTCACCAAAGCTTGGCTTCTAGAGCTCCAGAGTTCAAAGTAAACTTTTCCATCAAACAAATAGAAAAGGTAGATAAGAAAGAAAAGCTAAACAATAATTTTATTTAGACCACTGAGAGTTAACAATTAACTGTTTCAAATCTCCTTTTCCTCTAAATTTAGCCTAACTACTGAAAATAATAAAAATATCTAAAGACACAGAAAATCCACAAAGAAAGTGAGAATTATCTTGTTTCAATTTGTGAGTTAGTTCTCTAGCCTAGGTAAATTTTATTTAAAGCTTAAAAAAAAAGGTGTGAAACACTGAAAGAAAACATTGAGGGGGGGTGGAATAATTAGTGAGATAAATAACTGCTTAAGACAGTATCCAGAGGTCACACAGCAGAAGAAACTTGAAATGAATATGAACTGGCATGTTCCAGGGAAGGTCGGCTCCCAAAGAAGGTCACTCCTGTAAACAGAGGCACCCTCTCTGGGCATCCGGCAGGGAGCACCTTGAACAAGACACCCTTCCCCCTGAAGTTGGTCTTCTAACAGTTAGTTATGGTTCTTCACCGAACTCTGCCCTCCAGAGGATCTTAGATATCCATGATTCCAATGGTTGTGTCTATCCCAACTGTGTCTACAGCACAGGGGAGAAAGAACTTGGCCCAGAATTATTGAGGGGACCCAGTGTTTCCTTGTGGGTGGAGGGATTTTGGGGAAACAATAAATGGAAATGAGGGCTACCACAATCAGTCCCCAAATGGAAATTAAAAGTTACATCAGCCTCTCCTATACATAGCCCCAACTGCATCTTCTGGATAAAGGAAAGAGGAAACAAAAGCAGTAAAAAGAACACCAGCTTTTGTTTCTTCATTGTTCTATGGTTTGGTTTTGTTTTGTTTTGAGGTTTCATTTTGGCAATGAGAGCAACTAGCACTAAAGATAGCTGAAAATTACAAAGTTTACTTTTTAGTTGATAAGAAAACAATCCTGAACTCCAGATCCTTTGTGAACCAGGTTGCTAGAAAAGCATTCCTAATCTCTTTGAGTTAATCCTTTAGTTAGGCCACTTCAGTTAAACTGTTATTTATTTAGTGTCAGCCTGGGCCAAGTAGCCATAGACACCGTGTATATGGTGATCCCAGACTCTCTCCCTCTCTCTCTCTCTCCCATGTGTGGGAGGGAGGATGTACACATATATAAAATCACCCCTAACCTTCCTCTGTTTATGTCTGACTCATTCTCTAAGGTTACTTGGAAATCCAATCTTTCTCTGCCAGGTATTCAAGCCACTTACTTAACATGATCTAGTTTGCACACTTAATGAGATGTTCTCTGGTCCACCAGCCAAATCAAAATATGAAATAGTACTGGGACAGTGTGACCTTATGCCATGCCACATGCCCTCCTGGAGACCTTCAAATCAGAGCTACAGGCTCAAGTTCACAGGGTTCTGATTGCCAACAAATAGCTGTTGAAATTCAAATTGTTCCTATTTCCAGGGAAGCTCAACAGAATCCACGTAACAATGGCCCACATCTCCCTGAGTGTCTACTGGGATCTGTCCCCTGAGAACTGACTGAGAGGGGGGTCAGAGGCTTAGCTGGCCCCTGGGCCACCTAGCCTGAGGAAGGCTGTGCAAGAGAGCCACTCTGGGAGAGGAAAGAAAGAGCCAAGGTAAGAAAAACAGAGCAAGCATGCGTTTATACCTATGAGCATTTAAAGAGGTGCAGGTTTTTTGGTAAGAGACACATATGTGGACTTGACACACGCCTGCCCATTCAGTCCAAGGTCAGCAAGGTCAGCCAGCAATTTGCTTTCTGAGCCTTTATATTGCAAGCCTTCATCACCTGCTTTGCATATGCATTGTCCAGATATGCAGATTGGTACTTGTCTATTAAGTAAGGGCATTAATGAAATCACTCCTTCTGAAAATCTTAATTTTAATTAAAATTAGATCTACAGCCTCACAGGTCTCCAGTGCATTTCTTTAAGCTATGGATGTTGTTTTCTATCGGATGCTAATGTATGCTCTTGGGAAAGCCTGGTGAAGCTACTTTTGGTCTGAAATGCCTTTGTGCTGTTTCATTTTATTTCGCATTTTCTTTCATAAACCTGAGATAAAACAAGTACGTTTCTTGGCTCTTAGCAAAAAAGCTTTAGGATTATATTAAAAATTATACAAAGTTAAACAAAGTATTAGAAATGCTATACTGAATCTTTAGTTGGAACAAAATCTAACAAAATATACTAATGTAATAAAAGTTGTTTGATGACACTAAAGTCAAAAAGGAAAAAAAGGCCATGCCCCTACAATCTGAAGAAGACAAGTGACATTATTACCCACATTTTCAGTAGTTTTGTCTCCTTGTTAGCTACTGTTGAGTGTTTGCTCTTCCCTGAGCACAGAGCTTTGTTTGAAGCTTTGAAGAGCTTTGTTTGATTATACACCACCTCACCTGTTTCTTTCAATAAACCTGAGAAGCAGGTATTCCTCTCCCAACTCACAGAAGAGAAAAACTGAAGCTTAGGGAGGGTAAGCAAATTGTCCACCATGACACAACGAAAGTAAGGGAGCAAAGACAATTCCAGTCTGTTTCACTCCAAAGCATGTGATAACCACAAAAACACCAACAAGCAGGTGACCAAGCTGCTCGAGGTTGAGTATACCTGGTATAAAAAAGGTAAAGCAGCTAACTCCTCTCCTCCCAAGGAGCTTACAAATTTAGAAGAGATCATCTCAGAATATGTCTCCCAGACCAAAGATGAATTTCTAGCCCCCAGGTTGAGCCAGAACAATAGTCACCTTGGCCCTTGGACTTAACCATGGTGGCCCTTAGAGATGTTAATTTTCAGACTTTCTCTTTGGCACTATTAACTTAGCCGGTGTGCTGATAAGCTATCACTTGGAAATACCTCCTGCGTTTATTATTGGAATTCTGCTGTGGTATTTGAGAATATGGGTCACTATTTCATATGGGTCTCCTTTAGGAACACTCAGAGGAAAAATTTTTGTCAGGTCTGATGCCAGGAAAAACATGCCTCTCTTGAGCAACAGGAATGTTTCTCTGGCTGTTGTGAGCTTTATGACTGATCATGTTTCCCTTTTTGCTTTCACAGCTAGGAAGCTTAAAACCAGCTGACTACAAAATACTGGGCAGAACACTGGGCTATGCCTCATGTACTAGTAATTTCCCAGGCTTAATTTAGGCTTAACCCTAACCTTTTTCTTTCCCCTTTTTATTCATTACATTAATTTTTTTTCTCCTACGGTATTTTACTGCGGACGTTTATGTAATGCCTTTCAAAATCTACTCGAGGTAAAGGCATTCACCCATTTATCGATTTCTGTGTGTAACAGAATCTCTGTATTTGCATCTGGAACAGACAAACAGCCCCCATTATACTGAGAGCTCCTCACGGACAGGGAAGATGTCTTACTCATCTCTATCTCCTTAGTACAAATCCTGGGCTTGGCATATCGTCAGCACTTACTAAGCACTTACTGAACTGAATTGAATTTTGAAATATCCCCAGGGAATCTTTAGGAGATTCTGCAAAACTATTTAGAACTTTAAATTACTGTCTCAGCACTTCAGTCCCCATAAGATGAGGGAGCTCTTTGTTTATATTCTGAGTCCTGTCATAAGTGGGAAGAGAGAAGGTTCTGTTCCACTAGAGTCCATGTCTGAAAATGCCAGTGCCCCAGCAGCACGTCCATGACATGGTGCCCCTGGTACACCACCCCTACCAGAGCACCCCACATACCACAGGGCCTTAGGAAATGTTTGCTGAATCAATGTTGAAAGTTGAGGATCTTGTTATCTTTTGCATACAGAAGTGAGAAAATGCTTTCTTCTGACGCCTCTCTTTGATTACCCTCAATAATCGATGTTGAATAAATGGAGCATTGCATGAGGCTAAAAACTAAGTTGCTGGGCTCAGACATACTTGGTTTCAAATCCTGGCTATGCCACTAGCTTGGCAACCTCACCCCTTCTAAGTTAGCAAGTTATCTAAGCCTCCATTTACTCACCTTTCAATGGTGAGTAATCATAGCACTTACTCATGGGATTATTATAAAGATTTAATGATACACTGCAGTGTACCTAGCCTGACACCTTGTATGTTGTGAGTGCTCAGTAAATGGGGGTCTCTTGCCCATTTTCTTATATTTGTTCCAAATTCAAATATCAAACGTCTATCCTTAGGGAACTAAACTGTGGGTAGCATGCTTGTGACCAAAACACCCTCTATTTCAATCTCCAATAGCATCGCAACCTTGCTCAGTCCACCCTCCTTCCCCAGATCCAGGGTCATGTAAGTTTTCACTCTCCTCCCTGCGATGGAGAGCTGTTGTGGGGTGGGACAAGAGGGAGCAGGGTTCATTAATAGATAACTTCAAAATCCTCTTAACATCCCAGGAATAATTGAAAAATGGCAGGGCTTCTCAACTATTTCAAAGAGATATTGAGAAATAGGATTTGAATTTAAAGCAAGCATCATTAAAAAGATTGAAGTATTTGGGAGCCTTGTGGCTGATTTCTGAGGATTAGATTGAGTGACTCTTTAAGTGAAGCCTGAATTGAGTTTAAGAGTCAGAGATAATTCTTTGCTTTGAAAGATAAATCTCTTCAAAGTGATGACAATATAAAAATATGTTTGCATTTAATTTAGTGTTTATGAAAGACATTGTAGACTTACCTACATAGAACTCAAGCTCACAGGCCTACGAGTCGGCGATTGGTATAATCTCCCACTGAAGCCTTGTCCTGAAGTCACCACAAACCCATCTGGTCCTCTGCATGCAGGGGAAAGAGAATGACATTAGCATTGTGTCTACACAAAGACCAACTTTGCATTTAGAGACACGATGGAGGAACCACTGAATGCACAATTACCCAAGAGGCTTGGGTCCCCTTGGTACAGAAATGTGCTTCCCTGGGAACTTTGACTTCAAGGTCATGAGCACCATTGCTTCAGGGTGCTCGGCAGCTACACACATTGGGGTACAAGGAACGCATGTTTGGACTCTTCAGGTCTCTCTCATTGTTAAGGAGCCAAATTGAGTGTTTTGTCTATCTGTCCCCCAAACCCACACTCCCAAATGGAGGCCTCTCCTCTGGGCTCAGAAACAACACAGCTATTAGTGTTTCCCACCTTGTAATTATAAGCGAGCAACAAATGACTACACCAGCTACACTACACTCTGTACCCCTGAGGGGCCACAATGTGAAACATGAGGGCCCCTCATTGAGCTGCCAGTGCTCCTCCTGGAGAGTGAGCTTGGCAGCACTAACAGACAGCTTATCTTTGAGAGTTTACACTTGTGTTCTCGTACATTGCACCGTGGTTAAGAGCATGGGTTTGGAGTCTGACTGCATGGGCTGGAATCACTGTGCAACCCTGGGCAAGTCACTTTCTTCTTTGTGTCTCAGTTTTTTTTTTTATCTGTAGAAAGGGAATAATAATGGGACTTACTTCAGAGAGCTGTTGTGATGATTAAATGAATTAATACGTGTATTAGTCTGTTTGAGCCACTATAACAAAACACCATAGACTGGGTGATTTAAACAATTTAAACTATTTTCTCATAGTTCGGGAGTCAAGAAAGTCCAAGCTCAAGGTTCCAGTAGGGTTTAGTTCCTGGTGACAGCCCTCTTCCTGGCTTCAGATACCCTCCTTTTCACTAAGTCCTCACATGGTGGAGATAACAATCTACCTCTCCTCCTCTTCTTATAAAGCTCCTAATCCCATCATGAGGGCCCCACCCTCATGACCTCTTCTAACCCTGATGGGGTCCTAAAGACCCCATCTCCAAATACAGTCACACGGCCGGTTAGGGCCTCAACATATGAATTTTGAGGGACTGCAAGTCAGTCCATAGCACTAGGTATAAAGTTTAGACCAGTGCCTGGTATGCATTAAGTACTAAATAAATGATAGTTACTCTGTTTCTTGTGCCAGGTAATTTATATATGGTCTTGCTTAAAAATCACACCAATTCAGACATAGGTATATCCTCTTCATCTGAGGAGCTCAGAGAACTATCTGCCTTGAACTTAAGGTGGCAAAACTGACTTGACCCTAGTCTGACCCTAAAGCCAATGTGTTTTCTATATTACGACTCTACTACATCTTTTTAAAAAAATACTTAATTAAAGCTATAAATTTTCTCTACCATTTTTAGTTATTAAAATATTCACATTAAAAAAATATTTTATGGAAACATAACGATCTTACAAATACCCTTTTTTTGTGGAAGGAAGATTTAGTGGCTTAAAATAAACAAAGGTCAGTTTCTGACTCATACTATATGTCCAACCACAGTTAGGCACAGAGGGATTACTCATCATCACTCAGGAACTCCGGCAGATAAAGCAGCCACCATCCCTAAAATCCAATGAACTCACATCATCGGCTCAGTGTTCCAGCCCAGAAGTGGCACAGTTCATTCTCACAGCTCGTTTGCCAGGATTGATCACATGATCCCACCTACCCACAATGTGCCCAAAAAGTACAGCCCATTATGGGCCTGGAAGGTAATAAATCCAGAATACTGGGGGAAACCACACCACCCCACATAAGATAACATTTGACAGTCAGATGCTGAAGCATAGTTTTTCTAATACTGAAACAGGATTAAAAACATATTTATGGGACTTCCCTGGTGGCGCAGTGGTTAAGAATCCACCTGCCAATGCAGGGGACACGGGTTCGAGCCCTGGTCCTGGAAGATCCCACATGCCGTGGAGCAACTAAGCCCGTGCACCACAACTACTGAGCCTGCACTCTAGAGCCCACAAGTCACAACTACTGAGCTCACGTGCCACAACTACTGAAGCCTGTGCACCTAGAGCCCGTGCTCCGCAACAAGAGAAGCCACCGCAATGAGAAGCCCGCGCACCGCAACGAAGAGTAGCAGCCATTTGCCGCAACTAGAGAAAGCCTGTGTGCAGCAGCGAAGACCCAACGCAGCCAAAAATAAATAAATAATAAAATAATTAATTTATATATATATATATAAAAATTGTATCTTAAGAACACATTTATAAAACACAGGAAAAACATTATCTTAGTTCCAACTGATGGGGTATTTTTTGTCTTTTCCTCTTGGTTGGTAGCTAAAAGCAGTATAATTATACTTTCCACTCCCAGCCAATACAACTACAGGGAAATGACTATCACCTTATGGAGCAGAGACAGTGGGGGAGGAGAAGAGGGAAGAAGGTCAGAGGATGGGAAGGAGACTCATTTCCCATGTTCAAGGGATGATGTCTTCAGCCGTTGAGGCTTATATAAAAATAAAAATAAATACCATAGACTGGGTGGCTTAAACAACAAATATTTTTGTCCCACAGTTCTGAAGGCTAGAAAGTCTAAGATCAAGATGACAGCAGATTCAGTGTCTGGTAAGAACACACTTCCTGGTATAGACAGCTGTCTTCTTGCTGTGTCCTCACATGGCAGGAGGGATGAGAAAGCTCTCTGGGGTCTCTTTATAAGGCCACTAATTTCCTTCGTGAAAGCTCTACCCTCATGACCTAATAACCTCCCAAAGCTCCCACCTCCTATTACCATCACATTGGGAAGTAAGCTTTAACATAGGAATCTGGGGGGACACATATATTCAGTCCATAGCATTCCAGCCTTGGTCCCCCAGAATTTATGTCCTCCTCACAAGCAAAATACATTTATTTCACCCCAACAACCTCAAAAGTCTTAACTTGTCCCAGCATCAACTCTAAGTCTAAAGTCCAAAGTCTCATCTAAATAGCATCTAAATCAGGGGACTTCCCTGGTTGCACAGTGGTTAAGAATCCGCCTGCCAATGCAGGGGACACGAGTTCAAGCCCAGGTCCGGGAAGATACCACATGCCACGGAGCAACTAAGTCCGTGCGCCACAACTACTGAGCCTGAGCTCTAGAGCCCACGAGCCACAACTACTGAAGCCCACAAGCCTAGAGCCCGTGCTCCGCAACAAGAGAAGCCACCGCAATGAGAAGCCCGCGCACCACAACGAAGGGTAGCCCTCACTTGCCACAACTAGAGAAAGCCCGTGCACAGCAACGAAGACCCAACACAGCCAAAAATAAATAAATAAATTAAAATTTAAAAATAAATAAATAAATATCATCTAAATCAGATACGGGCAAGACTCGAGGTTTGATTTATCCTAAGGTAAAATTCCTCTCCAGTTGTGAAACTTTGAAACCTAACTAGGTATGTGCTTCCAAAATACAGTGGTGGGACAGACATAGGATAGACATTCCCATTCCAAAAGGGAGAAACAGGAAAGAAGAAAGGAATGCCAGATTATAAAGTCTAAAACCTAACAGGGCAACTTCCACTAGACCATTCCATTAGGCTGGAGAATAATCCTCTTTGACTTGATACTCTCCCTTGCAGACCCACTGGAATGGCACTGTCATCCCCACAGCTTGGCAGGATGCTGCCCATGACAGCTGTCTGCAGTGGGTCCTGCCCACATCACAGCTCTCTTCCAGGGCCACCAATGCCACAGCTCTCTGCAGCAGCCCCACTTCTGAGGCACTAGGTGGAGGGATCTTGGTCAGTCTGGACTGGAGTGGCAGCTCCACCCTTTGAAACCACTCTGCCTCCTGTGCTCTCGCACCCTGAGTCTTTGGTGTAAGTAGTAGCCCCAATGATTTTTGAACCATTCTGGGGGGAGATGAGGGTGGTCAGAAGGTCATTCTTCCCTTGTCTAGAAGAAATAGCACTGGGATTCTGTAGAGGTGGCTGTTTAGGTCGATGATTCATATTCATAGTAATCTCCTTATCAAACACCACTCTCTCCTCTCTCAGGGGTTCCACCTGCACATATATTAGGCTGCTTTAAATAGTCCCATGACTCATTGATGTTCTATTCATTTATTTCAGGTCTTTTTGTTTTTTCTGTGTTTCATATTGGATAGCTTCCATTGATAAATCTTCAAGTTCACTAATCTTTTCCTTCTTCAATATCCAATCTGTTGTTTATCCTATCCATCATATTTTTCATCTTACACATACCACTTTTCATCTCCAGAGATTTTATATGGTTCTTTTATTTTCTATATGTCTACTTAACATATGCAATATTTCCCCGTTCTTCTTGAAAATATGAAATACATTTATAGCAATCATTTCAACATCTTTGTTATTAATTCTATCATCTGTGTCACGTATGGGCATGTTTCTATTATCTGATTTTTCTCCTTATATGGATCATATTTTCCTGTTTTTCTGTATGCCTGGTGATATTTATTGGATGCCAGACACGGTGAATTTTTCTATGTTGAGTGCTGGATATTTCTGTATTCCCATATTTTCAAGCCTTATTCTGGGATGCAGTCATATCATTTGGAAAGAGTTTGATTTTCTTTGAGGCTTGCTGTTAAGATTTGTTAGGTAGAATTCAGTAGCTCTTGTTTAGGTCTACATTTGTCCCACCACGGAGGCAATATCCATCTGAATACTCTTTTATTTCTCTGATGTCCTGTGAATTATGACATTTTCCACTCTTAGGTGGTAGGAACATAACTATTCCCAGCTCTGTATGAGCTCCATGAAATGTTTCCTCTGCTCCTTTTTGTTAGTTCTTTCCCCAGACTTGGGTAGTTTCCCACATGCATGTAGCAGTAGTCAGATGAAGATCTAAGGAGGACCGATCTCTAGATCCATCCAGCTCCCTCTTCACCAGCACTCTGTCCTGTGAACTGGAGCCACTTTGGCTTCCCCAGACTCCAAACTCCAACTCTTCAAATCATGACGGTTACTGAGATCGCTGGGTTCCTCCTCCCTACACTGCAGCCTGGAACTTGTTCCAGGCACTAAGCTGGAGAAATGACATGGTTTCTCCATATGATTTCTCCAGGGTCTCCCTGTCGGGTTTCCCACCCTCAGAGATCAGTGTCCTGCGTTGCCTGATAGACAATGTCTGAAAACCTCTGCTTCATATATTTTGTCCAGTTTTCAAGTGGGAGGATACATTCAGTCTCCATTTTTCCTTCCTGTTTAGAAGGACATTTTTTAGAGAGAAATTGCATCCTTACTATATATCTTTGCTTCATCATCACAAATTCAAGTTAGATAAAATGCTTTTCTCTTACAGAAAATGAACGATTGATTTAAACTGGGAAATATGACACTCAGAAGAGTAACTCGATGTTTATTTTCATAAACTGGAAGCCTGGTTATATTTTGAAGTTATCTTTTATTTGCCATTTTGGTTTTTTTTAGTTGTCCTTATCTTAACTAATTTCAATCACCATAGAATATATTTAACATTCTAAAATAGTTCTGGTACATTTATATTTTATTTTTAATATTTTCAAACTGGAAAAAGTCTTAGCCATTCTGTAATGAAATCTCTTGTTTCTCTACATGACAAGTAGACCTAGAGAGGTTTTCTGTGCAATATAACACAGTGACCCAGGAGCAGAGTAAAAACCAGAAGCCATTTCTCCTTTCATTAAATCACCGATGTACTAAGCAGTCAGCTAGGGAGCCCAAATGAGTGCCAGGCACTGCTCTAGACATTTTCTGCAAAGCTATTTTCTTCCCTACACTAGTGATACTTACAGTCTGATAGTGGTGACAGTCATGTAACAGATAATTAGAACACAATGTGGAAAATGCAACGGTGGAGGTGTGCACAGGATGCAAGAGAAAAGGATGGGAGTGATTTTGTTGTTGCTGCTGTTTTCAAAACTACAGCTATATTTTTCCCCTTAATATTAGAGGCCAAACTTTTTAAAACTTTTTATTAAAGTGTCACACACATACAGAAAAGCATGTAAATCATTTCCATAAAATGAACTCACTGTGTAATCAGCACTAAAAATCAAGAAACAGAATATTACCAGCACCTGAAAAGCCCCCTTCCAGTCATACCACCTGGGAAAGTAGAGCAAATCCTCCCCAGGAAGGGGCACATAAGATGACTCTCACTTCATTGCTCTCTCCACCACACCAAATGTCCCTCTTCTTAAAGCCGTCCAAAATTTTCCAAAATTCACAAATGCCAGAGAAAAAGTGATCATGACAGTAAACATGTTGAAGAGATTCTGCTTGTAGAATACTGACAGGGGTTCTTTTTTTTTCTTGGTTTTCGCATCTTTGTGATATGATGCTGACTTCTCTCAAGTCTTATGGACAGCTTTAGTCCTTTAGGTTTGGTCTTTCAGTACTTAGGGGAGAAAGGAAAGGGGGGCAGAAAGAATATCTAATGTTATGAAAATGCCTGTGGCCAAAAATACCTGGAACACTTACACACTTCTACTCTAATAAATGTAGGGCTGCTGCTAACACCGATATGAATTAATTATTAAATGAATTCTTAATGTTGATAAACTTCCTTTGAAATTAGGACTGGAAATGAACATGTGAAGTGCTAATTGGAGATGAAAATACAAGAAATGAAATGTTGCTCTGAGGAGGATTCAGTCTGACTTCTATGGTTTGTCCCTTGGATATAGTTCACAAAATCAAATTTGCCTTTCAGTCCTTCGTTAAACTTTTTTCATTACAAAGAAATCTGTAATGCTTCACAAATCTTGTGATCCTACAACTCAAACAATTAGCTAACAAGCCAGCAAAACCAGACGCTATTACTTCAAATATATATGAAGAACACTAGTCACCGCCTAATTTTAAGTCACTCCAAGGGCCCCAGTGAGTGATGATGTTACGACTGAGGATAATATGTCTGTGGGTCGGATAAACATACGAATCTTGTTAAATCCTACAGATAGCTCTAGTTTCATAAAATAGCTGTGTTATTCAAAAGCTGGCTGCAAAATTGGCTGCTTCAATGATATTCATTACAATTATGGGAATTATTTTCTATATCCCCTGTTGTTCCTGCCTCAGAATTGAGGTGGAAACATAGTACATAGTATTTTGTTGTCACTGGATTTAGGGTTATTTCAGAAGTACAATCTGTGGTGCTACAAACTCCAGAACAACATCTCTTTCATCTTTAAATGATGTGTCTATTTTCTTCCAGATGTTCTAGCTCAGGAAAGAATCTATGGCAATTCCTTCAAGTTATAATTCAAACTTTTACCTCTAAAACATACAAACAAAAATAAACCTATGCACCAGAACTATCTGAAAGAGAATAAAACAGATCTTAATACAATTACACCATACCTCTACAGCTGTGGTCTTGCCATATCCTACCGACTATCTGGCCCAATCTAACGCTTTACCAAATTTTCCATCACCAAATTTTCTCCCCTTCTGAGCATGAAACCAATGATGCTCAAGCTATAATTTAACATGTATGGTTCTTCTTCCTAGATGTTATTCCAATATCTTGGCTATACGTAAACTCCACTGAACGTAAGGACGAGGTCTTCTCACGTCCAGGCAGAGAGATGCCTTGCAGGTTGACCCTGCTAAGTAGCAGCTTTCTCTCTCTGTCTTCCTCCTCAGCCTCCTCTGCCAGAGAAGCACCTTCTAAGGTCCTTTTTCACTCCTGCTCTCAGGTAAAAGCACTGCACTTCCAGACTTTTTAAAATCTTGCAATGTGTATGATAGTGAAAAACTCACCTTTGAATGAATCCCCCAGTTGGGAGCCCACAATTTGAGAATGGAGCCATTCCATCAGATCCCTCCATCATTCCAGCCAATATATGAATTAGTACAATAGGTACCTTCGTGCATATGTACCCTTGGCAGGAAGAATTGAGAGCAAATAATTCTGCAATAAGTGGTTTCAAATTAATGACTAAAAAAAGTAACTAATTGCACACTAGGGACCTATTCATAGAGCTGAGCCCTATGTAGAATCTGAAAAGTCTTTAGTTATATTAAAATAAAGATCAAATGGTCTAGTATACTAGAGCTTAAGTAGGCACAATTTTTAACTGGGCTGATTAGAGCTAGAGATTCTCTGTGCTTTTCAGGCTTTGCCAAATTTATATGTAAACATGGCCTCTATGGAATCCCGCTTGCACAGTTACAATTTTCTGGTTCATTTATGAATTCCCAAATGGGTCGGGATTAGCTCTGTAGAAGCTTATTTTTCCCTCTGTGAGGTGATTACTTGAATCAACCCACAGTCATAACAAGACTTGGTAATAGCATTATATACTGTATACTGAGCCATCTGCCCAAAAGTTGCATCAACTTTCTCTTCCTAAGGCCTGGAAAATTCTGAGATACTGATAAGAAGGAAAAGGCATGATTCTGGAAGAGATTATCCCTCTCAAATTGTCCCCTACCTTTCTACTGACTCCCCTCCATTACCTACAGTTAGTGTAAAGGGGGTGGGCTTCCCATATGGAGAGGATTCTGTGTCACATTTCAAGCAAGTTCCTTGGTGGACTCACTCTCCCCACCCTCCCAACCCCTTCATCCTCTCCCTTACCCCCTCCCCTCCCCATGCCCTGCTCACTCTTCCCTGACCTGCAAGGTCAATCATAGCAAATCAGATGCAGCAGAAAACCAGGAGAGGATAGAAAATTGCCCACAATTTCCTACGCCATCTTGCCACTTGTTCCCACTCAGCCATCCTTCTCGCCTATCAGAGACACCTAAGCCACCTCAGAATCACCTAGAGATCTGATTAAAAATGCAGATCCTTGTGTCCTGTTGCAGGCCTACTGAATCAGAAACAGGGAAAAGATGGCCAGGAATGAGCACTTTAACAAGACTCTTCCTTCACTCTTAGTGCAATGTCCTTTTAGAACCTCTAGCCCATGTACTGCCTTAGGGGGAGCAGTGAAAACATGAAAGTAGTGGTCCATGTCTCATCGCTGACAATCCATAGCCCAAATAATTGGGCTCCCCAGGCACAATGACACTATCTAGCAAATCCTTTATTCTCTTTCTACACAGAGGTATAGCCAAGGGCACAGCACAAGGGGTCCCTATGACTTGGTAGAGAAGGCAAGCAAATGCAACTTCCCTTTTACTGCAGCACACAAACCCCAATTAACAGAGTACCCCAAGTCCCCAGTTTTAAAGCCTGGCTCTACCTTGACTCTACCTGGCTTGGCCCAATCTGATTCCCATTCTGCCTGACTCAGGAAGATATTTCATATGTTTTCTTAACCCTCACACTGAATTCTTTTCTCTCCTTCCCTTCTGGCCCCACTCTTTCCTGGGTCTCTCTCACCTGTTAATAGCTTTAGAGAAAACAGTCTAACTGAAGTTACCTCAGGGAAGTCCAATGTGTAAATTATGTCATCATGAAATGTATACATTTTTCTATTAAGCGGTGTGTCTTTTTCTTATTTTTAAGTGTTCATTGTGTGTAAGGCATACTGGTTTCTGACTGTCTTTAGGTGTTGCTCACAATTTCCTGTTTGTCATTTTCCTTTTGATTTTATCCTGAATTTTGCTGTGCACATTTTTTGTATTATATAAGGCAGTGTTGTGTGGTATAGTGCCATAGAGTGAACTCAGGGTATGAAATCAACCTGACTGGGTTCAGAATTCCAGCTTCACCATTTACTTACTGTTACTTAACTTCCCTCTGCCTGAGTTTTCAAACCTATAAAAGAGTTATAGTAATAAAATCTATATACCTCATTGGGCTAAGGGTATTAAATAAGTAAAAGAAAATGTAAAGAGCCAAAAACATTGCCTAGCACTTGAAAATGCTCAATAAATATTGATCGCTTTTATTACTGGCCATCATTATCCAAATTTCCTTTATGGGTTTTGAATTTCATGTCAATTCACAATTAGGAAGATATCTACCCAAATATATTGTTAAAATAAATAGAAACTCATGTTTCTTACTATTGCTTTTATAGTTTATTTGGCTGGTTAGTTTTTTATTTGTAAGTATATGTCTAATTCTGTGCTTATCTAGAATTTATATCAGTGAATCCAGGTTCATTATTTTCCAAATAACTGCACAATTTTCCCAACACTATTTTTTTCTAAATAATCCATCTTTATCTCATTGATTTGAAATGCCATCTTCATCACATATATTTTCATATTTTTTAAATTTACCTTCAGAGTATCTCAGAATCACATTATATAACACATTTTAATATTTGGAAAGGTCCTGAGATTTACTCAGTTTTAAAACTTCCTTTTCATTCTGACATGTACTTTCTTACAGAAAATCTTTAGAGTCACTTCATCACATTTCAGAAAAAGCTTTTGATAATTTGGAATTGCACTGTTCATAGATTGATTTAGGGAGAACTTACATTTTTATAATATTAATTGATCCTATCTAAAGCCAATTTCTTCTAGTTTTTCAAAACCTTCATTTAATCTGTATTTTTCAAATCATTTCAATCAAGCATGATACAGCACATTTTGAGTCTTTCTACTTAAAATAAGGATTTTAGAACACTTTTACCCTTTCCCTTATTTGCACTGTATTACACCTGTTTCTCAATCTTAATATTTCTGATGTTTTCTCTAATTATTTATATAATTCAAAAATAATGTAATATTAATCTTTTAAAAGTAATTTTATATTTTATTTATTTTCATAATCAGATTTAAGTCCATAAGTAGCTTCCAAATATAGAGGGTGGAATTTGTTTAACTATCTTTCTGTTATCAATTTTTTAAAGGCTTTAATTTTTATAGAAATTTTAGGTTAACAGCAATATTAATCAGAAAGTACAGAGAGTTTCCATATACCCTGAACCCCCACACTCACAGCCTCCCCCACTATTAACACCCCACACCAGAGTGTTACATTTCTTATAATCAATGAACCTGCATTGACAGATCATCGCCCAAAGTCCACAGTTTACATCAGGGTTCACTATTGGTGTTGTTCATTCTGTGGGTTTTGACAAATGTATAATGATATGTATCCACCATTATAGTATTACACAGAATAGTTTGACTGTCCTAAAGTTCCTCTGTGCTCCACTTATTCACTCTTCCCTATCCCACAACCCCTGGCAACCACTGATCTTTTTACAGTCGCCATAGTTTTGCCTTTTCCAGAATGTCATGTAATTGGAATCATACAGTATATACCCTTTTCAGATTGGCTTCTTTCACTTTGTAATATGCATTTCAGGTTCCTCCAAGTCTTTTTATGGCTTGATAGCTCATTTCTTTTTAGTGCTGTATAATATTCTATCATCTGGATATCCACTATATCCATAAATATAGCTTATTTATCCATTCACCTACCGAAATACATCTCAGTTCCTTCCACGTTTGGGCAATTATAAATAAAGCTGCTAGTAGGTGTGTAGTGGTCTCTCATTGCCATTTTAATTTGCAATTCCCTAACAACATATAGTGCAGAGCATATTTTCATATGCTTATCTTCCTTGGTGAGGTGTCTGTTCAGGTCTTTTGCCCATTATCTAACCCAGTTGTTAGTTTTTTGTTGTTGTTGTTGAATTTTAAGAATTCTTCAGATATTTAAGATAACAATCCTTTACCAGTATGTCTTTTGCAAATATTTAGTCCCAGTCTGTGGCTTGTCATCTCATCCTTTTGACAGTGTCTTTCACAGAGCTGAAGTTTTCATTTTAAAAAAGTCCAGGTTATTAATGATTTCTTTGATGGATCATGTCTTTGGTGTTGCATCTAAACAGTCATCACCATACCCAAGGTCATCTAGACTTTCTCCTATGTTATCTTCTAAGAGTTTTATAGTTTTGGACTTTACAGTTAGTTCTATGATCCATTTTAATTTTTGTGAAGGGTGTAAGGTCTTTTCTAGATTCATTTTTTTGCAAGTGGATGTCCGGTTTTTCTAACACCATTTGTTGAAAAGACTAACTTTGCTTCATTGTGTTGCCTTTGCTCCTTTGTCAAAAATCACAATATTTATGTGAGTTTATTTCTGGGCACTCTATTCTATTCCATTGATCTATGTGTGTATTATTTTGTTATCAATTTTTAATTTTATTGCATTTTCATCAAAGATCATAGTCTATATGATAATAGTAATTATATTTGTAGACTTGAACATGATCAATTTCTGTAAATGGTTTATACATAATTTTTCAAAGTGTCTTTTCTAATCGTTGGGTTCAGAGTTTAACTAATAAATCATAATTTTTGTTCAATATTTTTAATTCTTATTTTTTTCTCTAGGTGATTTATCAATGAGACATTTATTAAAAGTTCCCATTATCATCATGAAATTATTTAATTTTTGTGATTCTTTCCAATTTTAATTTGTATAATTTGGAAATATGTTGTTCAGGGCTTAAAAGTTCAAGATTGTTACATCTTCATGGTGAATTGTTCCTTTTATCATTATATAGGGACCTTTTTTATTCCTATTAATGTTTTTTAGTCCTAATGTCTAGTCCAACTGATATTAATTTGGCTATTCCACCTTTCTTTGCACTAGTGTTTGTATTAATGTTTGCCTTGTATATCTTTTCAAACTTTTTATGACATTTTGTTTTTGACATAGGTATAAAATACAATAGGTATAAAATGAATATAATAGGTATAAAATGAATATAGTAGGATTCTGTATTTTTATCTAGTTTACTAATTTATTTTTATTACTTTTACCATTTTATCTTATGTGTTCTATTTAACATTCTTTTATTGGAGAGGAAGGTGCTTTTTTGTTCTTTCTTTCCTTCTTCAGATCGGTCACATTTTCTTCACTCCCTTTTCTTCTATTCGCTGGTTAGAAGTAATCATTTTACTTCCCTGCCTCCAGTAGTTATCCTTAAATCTTTAACACGAATGTTTGAATTGACAAAGTCAATACTTTTACCCTCCATCTTCCATATCTTTGAATGTCTCATATTTTCATTCAACTTTTTTTTTTAAACCCTCCAAACTAGTCATCATTATTACTCTTTAGTAAATATTTATTTAAATTACCTACATGTTTAGAAATTTCTTTGCTGAACACTGTTTTTTTACAACTGAATACTTTCTAGGTTAAATTTCTTCCTTCCTGGTGAATATCTTTAAAATTCTTTTTTGAAAATTCCTAGGTCCTAAGAGCTCTGCTTATAATTTGTCATAAATAAAACAGTCCTGGTTTAATTAGAGTATATGAGAAAGTAAATCAATCATTTTTTAAAGAAAGATGTATGAAAAAAGCACCACAAAAGAACTCAATAGTACTGATTCATGAAAGACAAAGAAAGGTCAAAGAAGGGACTTTATCTTCAGTAGAGATGGCAGTTAAAAAAAGACAAAGAATCAGTAGGTTTTTGACTTAAGAAGGGGAGAGAGAATGATGGAAATTACTCAGAAGAGGGAATGCACGAGACACATTCAGAAACCAGCTATTTGGGTATCACTTAAAGTAATTATAAAAGAATAAGGAAAGATAAGATGATAAAACTAGTGTGAAGTGTGAGAATGGAAGTCCTTAAAGGCAAGCTAAAGAACATAGATAATTAATCTGGAAAGCTATGGGGAGCTGTTGAAGGTTCTACAGTAGTGGGGTGGCTCAAGTAGGTATTTTGGGAAGACGAATCTGATCCCAAAGCCCTGATGAATCCAAGAGAAAAGAGAGGGAAAGGGTGGAGACCATTTAAAAGATTATCCAAGTGGTATAATCAAGAACTAATTAGAATCTGAACCATAAAATGGCAGCCTTGGGATTGTAAAAGGTAAGGCAGTTAAAAGAGGTATTGCAGAATTAAATTTCTACGTGAACTTTTTGTTCCTTCACTCTTTGTAGGTCTTCTGGCTCCTGCCAATGTGCCTAGACTCTGGGCTTTCTAACTTGTGTAATGTAGTAACTGTGTTTTCCCAGTTTGTGTCAATCAAAATGATTTCTCACACAGTCAGTCCTGACCCCAACTCTGAAAGGGAAACAGCACTCTGGTTTGCCTGCCCAGGTCAGACTCACAGCTACCTGGTTCCTGGGAACTTTCCACCCTTAGGTCTGGATTCCCTGAGCCACTGACCCCCTAACCAGACAATGAATCACAAAGGAATTAAGGAGGTGATAAATAAGCCAAAAGGAAAAATGAGAGGGAAACAGGTGTGAAAGATGAGACTAGAAAAAAATATTTTGGAGGTTTACACATCTTGTACTCATTTAGATACAGGATCCATAAATCTCCACATGTAAATTTGACCTTTACCAAAAGATGGTGGTTATTTGATTGACCCAACTTTCTGTGCTATTTTGGTCAGGAGCCTTCTCTTAGGTGGGATTCACATGCTGGAAAGCATCAATAAGCTTCAGAGACTGGACACTTTCCAGGATCACAGTGGCTCTTTTCCAGAGTCATTAACACTTGGCCACAGAGTGCTAATCAGGACATCAGAACATCCCACTTGTCCTCTCAGCAGGTGAACAGAAAATGCTGCCAGAATAATTTTTATACCAATTAGGGTCTTCCTCCTTGGGATTTCACAAATAGTGATAAAGGAGACCCTAATTTCACACAAGCCTTGTGGTAAGTTTTCTGAAAATATTTTCAAAGTAACTGTGACAAATCATCCAAAAGAAATACCTGCCTGTCAATAAAAATGGCTCACAGAGTTTATTTTCTTGGAATTTAACATTACTTCTATAGTAAATCTATAGTAAAAAAAACTTAGTACCTAAGTTACATGGATCAATTAAAAGATCAGATATAAGCCTGAATCCAGTCAAATATACTTAGCCTATGTATTTCATAGACAAAAGAATAAATATTCATAATAACCACACAATAAATTTTGATCATAAGGTAGCTTTATACCTCCTGGGTGGGAAACCATGCTTTCTACTCTTATGCATATTTAATTCAATTAGTCTCAATGCTGGCAAAAACAATTATTCCTTTAAGCAATGTTTAGAACTAATTTTTTCTTAGATACTGTAAAAAAAATCTCCAAAATCAGAGTTCTTCCACACACCAAACCAAATAACAATGCTTTGGGAAGGAAAGGTATCCAGGCTCCACATCTAAAGAAAAATATAAATACCTAATTGACAATTCAAAATACAGCAAAAGAAAAAAAAAAAGTATTAAAATAAGATCTCCAAGGACTTCCCTGGTGGCACAGTGGTTAAGAATCCGCCTGCCAATGCAGGGAACACGGGTTCAATCGCTGGTCCGGGAAGATCCCACATGCCGTGGAGCAACTAAGCCCGTGCGTCACAACTACTCAGCCTGTGCTCTAGGGCCCGCGAGCCACAACTACTGAAGCCCATGTGCCTAGAGCCTGTGCTCCACAACAAGAGAAGCCACCACAATGAGAAGCCGACGCACCGCAATGAAGAGTAGCCCCCGCTCGCTGCAACTAGAGAAAGTCCGCGGGCAGCAACGAAGACCCAAGGCAGCCAAAAATAAATATAAAAAAATAAATAAATAAATCTAAAAAAAAAGATCTCCAAATCATTTTAAAAACCATCATAATTATAGCTTGAAGAAAAAGCACCAAAAGCACAGGCAACAAAAGAAAAAATGGATAAACTGGACTTCATCAAGATAAAAAACTTTAGTCATCAAAGTACACCATAAACGGAGTGAAAAGAGCATACAGAAATGTCAAATGTTTGACCATGGAACACTTTTTTCCCTCACAATACAGATTTTTCTCCTACATCAAAGATTTCCCAGATGCAATTCAAGTATAATAGTCAATTAACCTGCATTTTACAAATCACTATTGGTTATAATGTAATAATCACAGAGAATAGAAGGAAGAGCTATAGCGCTTGCAACTCAGCTTGAAATTCATACTTACTAAACAATGCATAAAAAAGGTGATGCTTAAAAGAATATATAATAACAGTGTCAGCTGGGGTAGAAAAACAAAGTTAACTGCTACTGAGCAGTTGCTAGATTTAAACTCTAGATAATCTCAGCGATGCTCAGGTTTTATAGCTATACATTCATTTTCTTAAATTCCAATGAGAAATATAACTCTGTTAATATAAGTCTCTAGCTCCTAACCCACCTCTTCCTACTGAAACTGTAATTTATGTCAAATGCCAGTTTTCTTATATAAAGCTCAACTGCTTCAGTGGCCCATTCTTAGCATGGTCTTGCGCTCAAGGAAAGAATAGTCCTGAGAGCTGGGGGAAAAAAAAAAAAAACTAATTATAGCTCTACTGAAATCACCAAAGTAGTATTCCATTTATAACATACTTTTCTTAAAATTCCCTTTCCCCACTTCTTCTCTCAATTTTGTTCATTCACAATAGGTACTCTCCCATTTCTTTCTTCCATTTTTACAAACTCCCAAATATCCCCCAAGCCCTAGCCTCAGGAGAATCTCTTCTTTCATTTTCCATTATCTATTCTACTGCCTTCTGCCAGTAACTTGTTTCTTTCCAATGTAAATCTAGCTAAATTTCCAGGCTTCTCCAGTATTTTTTCCTCTTAGCCTATTATTTCCATTAAACAACTAGCAGTCTGCTACTGTATGTTTGAGTAACAAAGGTATTTTCTTCTTGGAAGAGTAGTAAAAGAGAACAGCTAATATCCATTTTTCTTTAGTACCATAACTTGCATGTTTGTCATACCAGAATATATTGTCCCTAATCTTCTCAAAATGATAAAATCACAGAAACGGTCCTTCAGACAACAACTTCAGGCCACTCATTACCATGCTGCCTCCAAGATCTCACCATAACCAGGATAATGAGGAGATGGCTGGGGAAAACATAATGTTCATATTCTCCTCAAATGCACTTAACTCCTCCAAAAGGGTACTCCTGCTAAGGTCCCTCTGCAGAAAAAAGCACAGATGACTTAACTGAACAGGAGTTACTGAGGCAGAATCAGGCAGAATCATGAAGTGTTTTGTCTGAAGAGGCAGCAGATCTTTCAGGGAACCGTTGGACCAGCTTTAACCACAGTCATCTCCTCATTCCAGCTATGGGTTCTGGAAACCACTAGTGTGCTACTCAATCAGCCAGTTCCTGATCTACCCTCTAATCATCCCAGATGGCACCTGGGACTAAGCACCCTGCCCCTGCCATTGCTCTGCTAGACATCATAGTATCTGTTCTTGAGATGGCCTGAAACTAGAAAACTGAGCATTTTAATGGCTCAGAGACAGAGCTGTGGAGTCAAATAGACATGACACTGCCAGTTACTACCCACTGGCAAGCTTGCTCTTATTTTTAGCATCACTAAGCATCAGTTTCTTCATTAGAAAAATGAGAATAAGAGTAGTGATCTCACAGGATGGTCACAAGGATGAACTTGAGGCATGCAACACACATAGCAAGGTGCCTGGCACGTGTTCAGTGCTAGATAAATGAAAGTCATTATGGTTGTTATTGTTTTACCTAACCCAATGCTGTCTGATAGAACTTTCTGTGATGATGAAAATGTCCTATTTCTGTGCTACCCTACATGGTAGTTACTAGCCACATGTAGTTATTGAGCACTTGAAATGTAGCTAGTGTGAATGAAGAACTAAATTTTTGAATTTCACCCAAATTTAAATAGCTACATGGAACTTGTGGCTACCATATGGGGTGGCACAGGTATAATCCTCAGTCAGTAACCAGGCCAGTTAGCCTAGATTAAATAGAACAAAAATTGCAACTGTCAACATAAATTATTAGAATGGCATCATAAATGAAGTGAGTAAAATATAATCTCTCTAATAAAGGTTTTATTTTACAACAATAAAGAGGAAGCACTATTTTATGTAGAGCCTGCTACATTTGTGTTAGACTTTGAACTAGATTTAGAACAGGCTGGAAACATATTTTTTAAAGCTTTAAAAGGGAAGAAGGGAAGTGTGGTAGATTAAATTATTATTTAGCAAATATTCACTTCCATGGAGGGAGAATGCTCCTCCGTCCTACTGATTTTAGATTTGTTCATGTGGTTTGCTTTGGCCAATGGAATGGGGGCAGAGACTTGAAGAGCCATTGAATGTATCTGCTCATCCCTCCAAGTTTCTGACCACTACCAAATGAAGAACATGTCCCTGTTAGCTTCTGCCCTTCATCCTGATCCCAGAATAAGTTTACAAGGAACAAATATGAACTTGACCCATACCCTGAAGCAGAGGCATGCACAGGCCCGTGACTGAAAAATGAATAATTATTTTTATATGCCACTGTGATTTTGTAGGTATTTAATAGACAGAACTAATAATTATTGAGTACCTCCATGCCAATTTACACCGTATAGAAAGTTGCACTCTGAAAGATGAAATAATTGGTTCAAGATCATGATGGAGCTGGGATACCATATGAGGTCTGCTTACATCCTCATGTTTAGATTCATGGATTAAAGTATCCACTGTGAGTCATAAAGGAGTGATGACACTGGGAGACTAAGCCCTCAGACTGCTGAAGCAGACATCAATACAGACAGTCATGATCTCCTCTAGTCTGACTCTCAAAGCCTGTGGCAGAGATGAATGGTTACCCCAGCTGGACCACTATCATCATCATAATTCTACCTCCATCACATGTTCTCACCCTTTCTTCCAAGTAAGTTTTTTCTCTAGAATCTTTACACATAGAAAGAATACTCATTATGTACATTTTCCAATACATCTTGCCACATTTTGTAAGCATTTATAAAATATGCATTGGAAAAACTCCTATATAAGGTGTGATTTTGTCAGAAACACACTCTGCATTTAACATCCATCACTTCCACTGAAAAGTACTTTTCCATTTTTCATCAGCACTGAATTTGCCTTAATAAAATTTCTATTCATTTCATAAATGTTTCTGTCTACCAATATATCATGAGAGATGTATCTCTATGATGATGTGCTAACTTGGGAACAGTGTTATTGGAAGGTATGCCATATTAAGATAATGGGTATGCTTTATTCTGGGGGTGGGAAGGAATGATAATAATAGGCAGTTCAAACTATTTAGAAAGTAAATTTAAGAGGGGAAAATAGGAAATAACTTGTGAAGCTCAATTAAAGATGATTGAACAAGTAGAGGTCAGTTTTGTTCCTTTGTGAGGACAATCACGTTCTGACAACTTCTAGGGCGTTCATGGTCTTCACTCTTCTGCTGCCTATCCTTTCCCCATTGCCCAGGCCAAAGGAGTCTCAGATCACAACACCAGTTGCACTTCTAATGGACATTTTTATACACCCAAAACCACCTTCCCTTCACACCTTATACTGTCATCTCAATAATAGGGGAGTGTGTAGTACAGGTCTCTCCATCTGTACAGTTTCCTCATCTCCTCTCCTCCAGTGCCTCAGTGGGAAGCCAATGCCTGTGCTGTCCCCTGTGGAGGCTGCCAGGAAGATGCAGGGGCTGCTGCACTGAAGACTGCAGTGTGACCAGGCCCTGCTGTGTTCTTCACCAAAGCAGAAAGGGACCTTCTTCCCCACTCATACACTACATTCTGTCACAACTCTCCCCAAACTGAGTTTCCTTGTAAGGCTAACATCTGACAGCCATTTCTCCCAAGCAGCATTTTCATATTCACTCCCAGACTGGTTTTACTTAGACCCAGGAAGATGATATGAATGATGATCAGAATTGCCCAGCTCCTCTCATGCTGGCTTGCTGTCCTTGACCCAAACCTGAACTCCTCTGCTCTCTTGCCTTGAGATGGACATTGCTGCAGATAGATCACTGACAAGTTCATCCTCTAAGAGTCAAATCTGGCATGGCCAAAAATGTCTGAACCCCAGCATGAACACTATTTAGGCCCTCACACTAATATGGATACCTTGGCACTTTAAGAAAAGTACAGAAAATAAAACCCCAACTTGTGATTTTGACGGTCTATCGGAAATGCTGTACAGATGGTCAGAACAAAAGGTCAAATGATGACAGCCCACTTTCCTTTACTGAGTGCCTCAGTGTTGAAAAGAGCAGACTGGGGATTCCACTTAAGAGAGAAGACATAGTGCTTCAACAGCAAACACACTGACATGCTTGACTATAAGAACATCACTTAAAAATATAGAGTGGGGGGGGGGGGCTTCCCTAGTGGCTGAGTGGTTGAGAGTCTGCCTGCCAATGCAGGGGACATGGGTTTTAGGCCTGGTGTGGGAAGATCCCACATGCCGCAGAGCAGCTGGGCCCGTGAGCCACAACTACTGGGCCTGTGCGTCTGGAGCTTGTGCTCCACAACAAGAGAGGCCACGAGAGTGAGAGGCCCACGCACTGCAATGAAGAGTGGCCCCTGCTGGCTGCAACTGGAGAAAGCTCTCGCACAGAAACAAAGACCCAACGAAGCCAAATATAAATAATAAATAAATAAATAAACTTCTTTAACAAAACAAAACAAACAAACAAACAAACAAAAAAAAATATATATATATATATATAGTGGGGAGCGTTACCTATCACCATTCCCTCCCATCAGGAAACCTGCACAAGCCTCTTAGATAGCCTCATCAACCAGAGGGCAGACAGCAGAAGCAAGAAGAACTACAATCCTGCAGCCTGTGAAACAAAAACCACATTCACAGAAAGATAGACAAGATGAAAAGGCAGAAGGCTATGTACCAGATGAAAGAACAAGAAAAAAACCCAGAAAAACAACTAAATGAAGTGGAGATAGGCAACCTTCCAGAAAAAGAATTCAGAATAATGATAGTGAAGATGATCCAGGACCTCGGAAAAAGAATGGAGGCAAAGATCGAGAAGATGCAAGAAATGTTTAACAAAGACCTAGAAGAATTAAAGAACAAACAAACAGAGATGACCAATACAATAACTGAAATGAAAACTACACTAGAAGGAATCAATAGCAGAATAACTGAGGCAGAAGAACGGATAACTGACCGGGAAGACACAATGGTGGAATTCACTGCTGCAGAACAGACTAAAGAAAAAAGAATGAAAAGAAATGAAGACAGACTAAGAGACCTCTGGGACAACATTAAATGCAACAACATTCACATTATAGGGGTCCCAGAAGGAGAAGAGAGAGAGAAAGGACCAGAAAAAATATTTGAAGAGATTACAGTCAAAAACTTCCCTACTATGGGAAAGGAAATAGCCACCCAAGTCCAGGAAGTGCAGCGAGTCCCATACAGGATAAACCCAAGGAGAAACACACCGAGACACATAGTAATCAAATTGGCAAAAATTAAAGACAAAGAAAAATTATTGAAAGCAGCAAGGGAAAAATGACAAATAACATACAAGGGAACTCCCATAAAGTCAACAGCTGATTTCTCAGCAGAAACTCTACAAGCCAGAAGGGAGTGGCATGATATACTTAAAGTGAGGAAAGGGAAGGACCTACAACCAAGATTACTCTACCTGGCAAGGATCTCATTCAGATTCAACAGAGAAATCAAAAGCTTTACAGACAAGCAAAAGCTAAGAGAATTCAGCACCACCAAACCAGCTCTACAACAAATGCTAAAGGAACTTCTCTAAGTGGGAAACACAAGAGAAGAAAAGGACCTACAAAAACAAACCCAAAACAATTAAGAAAATGGTCATAGGAACATACATATCGATAATTACCTTAATCGTGAATGGATTAAATGCTCCAACCAAAAGACACAGGCTTGCTGAATGGACACAAAAACAAGACCCATATATATGCTGTCTACAAGAGACCCACTTCAGACCTAGGGACACATACAGACTGAAAGTGAGGGGATGGAAAAAGATATCCCATGCAAATGGAAATCAAAAGAAAGCTGGAGTAGCTATACTCATGTAAGATAAGATAGACTTTAAAATAAAGAATGTTACAAGAGACAAGGAAGGACACTACATAATGATCAAGGGATCAATCCAAGAAGAAGATATAACAATTATAAATATATATGCACCCAACATAGGAGCACCTCAATACATAAGGCAACTGCTAACAGCTCTAAAAGAGGAAAACAACATTAACGCAGTAATAGTGGGGGAATTTAACACCTCACTTACACCAATGGACAGATCATCTAAAATGAAAATAAATAAGAAAACAGAAGCTTTAAATGACACAATAGACCAGATAGAGTTAATTGATATTTATAGAACGTTCCATCCAAAAACAGCAAATTACACTTTCTTCTCAAGTGCGTACAGAACATTCTCCAGGATAGATCACATCTTGGGTTGCAAAACAAGCCTCAGTAAACTTAAGAAAATTGAAATCATATCAAGCATCTTTTCTGACCACAACACTATGACATTAGAAATGAATTACAGGGGAAAAAATGTAAAAAACACAAACACATGGAGGCTAAACACTACATTACTAAATAACCAAGAGATCACTGAAGAAATCAAAGAGGAAATCAAAAAATACCTAGAGACAAATGACAATGAAAACAGGACAATCCAAAACCTATGGGATGCAGCAAAAGCAGTTCTAAGAGGGAAGTTTATAGCTATACAAGCCTACCTCAAGAAACAAGAAAAGGGCTTCCCTGGTGGCACAGTGGTTGAGAATCTGCCTGCCAACGCAGGGGACACGGGTTCGAGCCCTCGTCTGGGAAGATCCCACATGCCGTGGAGCAACTAGGCCCGTGAGCCACAATTACTGAGCCTGCATGTCTGGAGCCTGTGCTCCGCAACAAGAGAGGCTGTGATAATGAGAGGCCTGCGCACCACGATGAAGAGTGGCCCCCACTTGCCGCAACTAGAGAAAGCCCTCGTACAGAAACGAAGACCCAACACAGCCATAAATAAATAAATAAAAACTTTAAAAAAAAAAAAGAAACAAGAAAAATCTCAAGTAAACAATCTAACCTTACACCTAAAGACACTAGAGAAAGAGGAACAAACAAAACCAAATTAGCAGAAGGAAAGAAATCGTAAAGATCAGAGCAGAAGTAAATGAAATAGAAACAAAGAAAACAATAGCAAAGATCAAAAACTAAAAGCTGGTTCTTTGAGAAGATAAACAAAATTGATAAACCATTAGCCAGACCCATCAAGAAAAAGAGGGAGAGGACTCAAATTAATAAAATTAGAAATGAAAAAGGAGAAGTTACAACAGACACCACAGAAATACAAAGCATCCTAAGAGACTACTACAAGCAACTCTATGGCAATAAAATGGACAACCTGGAAGAAATGGACAAATTCTTAGAAAGGTATAACCTTCCAAGACTGAACCAGGAAGAAACAGAAAATATGAACAGACAAATCACAAGTAATGAAATTGAAACTGTGATTAAAAATCTTCCAACAAACAAAAGTCCAGGACCAGATGGCTTCACAGGTGAATTCTATCAAACATTTAGAGACGAGCTAACACCTATCCTTCTCAAACTCTTCCAAAAAATTGCAGAGGAAGGAACACGCCCAAACTCATTCTATGAGGCCACCATCACCCTGATACCAAAACCAGACAAAGATACTACAAAAAAAGAAAATTACAGACCAATATCACTGATGAATACAGATGCAAAAATCCTCAACAAAATACTAGCAAACAGAATCCAACAACATATTGAAAGGATCATACACCATAATTAAGTGGGATTTATCCCATGGACGCAAGGATTCTTCAATATACACAAATCAATCATTGCAATACACCGTATTAACAAATTGAAGAATAAAAACCATATGATCATCTCAATAGATGCAGAGAAAGCTTTGGACAAAATTCAACACCCCTTTATGAAAAAACTCTCCAGAAAGTAGGCATAGAGGGAACCTACCTCAACATAATAAAGGCCATATATGACAAACCCACAGCAAACATCATTCTCAATGGTGAAAAAACTGAAAGCATTTCCTCTAAGATCAGGAACAAGACAAGGATGTCCACTCTCACCGCTATTATTCAACATAGTTTTGGAAGTCCTAGCAACGGCAATCAGAGAAGAAAAAGAAATAAAAGGAATACAAATTGGAAAAGAAGAAGTAAAACTGTCACTGTTTGCAGATGACATGATGCTATACATACAGAATTCTAAAGATGCCACCAGAAAACTACTAGTGCTAATCAATGAATTTGGTAAAGTTGCAGGACACAAACTTAATGCACAGAAATCTCTTGCATTCCTATACACTAATAACGAAAAATCTGAAAGAGAAATTAAGGTAACACTCCCATTTACCACTGCAACAAAAGAATAAAATACCTAGGAAGAAACCTTCCTAGGGAGACAAAACACCTGTATGCAGAAAACTATAAGACACTGATGAAAGAAATTAAAGATGATACAAACAGATGGAGAGATATACCATGTTCTTGGATTGGAAGAATCAATATTGTGAAAATGACTATACTACCCAAAGCAATCTACAGATTCAATGCAATCCCTATCAAATTACCAATGGTATTTTTTATGGAACTAGAACAAAAAATCTTAAAATTTGTATGGAGACACAAAAGACCCTGAATAGCCAAAGCAGTCTTGAGGGACAAAAACGGAGCTGGAGGAATCAGACTCCCTGACTTCAGACTATACTACAAAGCTACAGTAATCAAGACAATATGGTACTGGCACAGAAACAGAAACATAGATCAATGGAACAAGACAGAAAGCCCAGAGGTAAACTCACGCACCTATGGTCAACTAATCTATGACAAAGGAGGCAAGGATATACAATGGAGAAAAGACAGTCTCTTCAACAAGTGGTGCTGGGAAAACTGGACAGCTACATGTAAAAGAATGAAATTAGAACACTCCATAACACCATACACAAAAATAGACTCAAAATGGATTAGAGACCTAAATATAAGACTGGACACTATAAAACTCTTAGAGGAAAACATAGGAAGAACACTCTTTGACATAAATCACAGCAAGATCTTTTTTGATCCACCTCCTAGAGTAATGGAAATAAAAACAAAAATAAACAAATGGGACCTAATGAAACTTCAAAGCTTTTGCACAGCAAAGGAAACCATAAACAAGATGAAAAGACAACCCTCAGAATGGGAGATAATACTTGCAAACAAATCAACGGACAAAGGATTAATCTCCAAAATATATAAACAGCTCATGCAGCTCAATGTTAAAAAAACAAACAACCCAATCCAAAAATGGGCAGAGGACCTAAATAGACATTTCTCCAAAGAAGACATATAGATGGCCAAGAAGCACATGAAAAGCTGCTCAATATCACTAATTATTAGAGAAATGCAAATCAAAACTACAATGAGGTATCACCTCACACCAGTTAGAATGGGCATCATCAGAAAATCTACAAACAACAAATGCTGGAGAGGGTGTGGAGAAAAGGGAACCCTCTTGCACTGTTGGTGGGAATGTAAACTGATATAGCTACTATGGAGAACAGTATGGAGGTTTCTTAAAAAACTAAAAATAGAATTACCATATGATGCAGCAATCCCACTACTGGGCATATACCCAGAGAAAACCACAATTCAAAATGACACATGCACCCCAATGTTCATTGCAGCACTATTTACAATAGCCAGGTCATGGAAGCAACCTAAATGCCCATTGACAGACGAATGGATAAAGAAGATGTGGTACATATATACAGTGGAATATTAGCCATAAAAAGGAACGAAACTGGGTCATTTGTTGAGACATGGATGGATCTAGAGACTGTCATACAGAGTGAAGTAAGTCAGAAAGAGAAAAACAAATATCATATATTAATGCATGTATGTGGAACGTAGAAAAATGGTACAGATGAACCAGTTTGCAGGGCAGAAATTGAGACACAGACATAGAGAATAAACATATGGACACCAACAGGGGCAAGCTGCGGGGGGTGGGAGGGCAGGTTGTGTGATGAATTGGGCGATTGGGATTGACATGTATACACTGATGTGTATAAAACTGATGACTAATAAGAACCTGCTGTATAAAAAATAAATAAAATAAACTTCAAAAAAAATGTATATAGTGGGCTTCGAAGCAAAAAAACAATCATCTCCAGGAATGCCAGAAACAATAAGGGAACTCAGGGCTAAAAGAAGTGGAAGTTAATGTTTACGTTGATGGAAAAAGTCTCCAGGCCAAGGACTAGGACTTCTGCATAAATCAATAGCCAATAAAAAGTTGGTCCATCAGCAAATGGGGGACTGCAGAAAAACAATTTGAAGTGCAAGGAACCAGTATAAAAGTACTTCACCTGTGCTGCTCTGTGGTTGGACAAGGGTCACCCTCAGAGAATCAACACTCCAAAACTGTCCTCCACCATGGGTGGGCTGAATCCACACTCCCTCATTGTGAGCTGGGGACACATCACCATTCAATATGTGTCTGAATTTTACCCACCACCATCGTAAATATTATCAAGACTCCTTTGCATTTAAAGCTTCAAAAACAATAACAAAGTTAGCTTAATCTGGAGGCAGAATCAAGATGGTAGAGTAAGAAGAGCCTGAGCTCACCTCTTCCCATGAACACACCAAAACTACAACTACGTATATAACAACTCTCTCCAAGAACCTCAAGACTAGCAGAACAACTCTTCTACAATTAAGTGTACAGAGGAAAACCCACATTGAGATGGGTAGGAAAGGCAGAGACACAATCTAGTCAGGACCCACACCTCCAGAAAGCAACCCACAAAAGGAAGAGGATATCACAAACTCAGAGGTACTCTCTAAGGATCAGGGAGCCTGAGCTGCACTTCGGGAACCCCAACCCTGGGGACTGGCAACCAGGAAGACAAGCCCCTTAACTGGTTTTGAAGACCAGGAGGGTTTATGCCCAGGAGAGCCAGAGGGCTGTAGGAAATCAAGACTCTGCTCTTAAAGGGTTTGTGCACAAACTCACTTGCTCAGAGTCTCAGCTCAGAGGCAGCAGACTGAAAGCATCTGTTGCTCTAACCAGCCTGCCAAGACTGCCCCAGCATGCTCCCCAGCCCATGCCAGGCTCTGGCTCTGCCCCATCCCCCTGCCAAGGTGGCGGCCCTCAGTACATCCCAGGAAAAACCCAGTCCACACAGGGCTTTGGCTCCAGCCCAAAGAGGGAGCCCCCAGTGTGTCCCAGGAGAAGCCCCAGCTTGTGCCCATTTCCACTCCAACCCTCCCAACCAAGGCAATGGCCTGTGAATCACCCCAGGCAAATCCCAGGCCCACACCAGGCTCCAGCCCTCCCACCAAGGTGGCAGCTCCCAACACATCCCAGGACAAGCCTGTTTTGGCTCCAGCCCTTCTGTCCAAGCCACCAGGCACATGCAATCTACAAAGAGGTGCTCCTGCACAAGGACACACCTTCAAGACTGGGAGAGGTAACTGTTTCACCTAATTCATAAAAACAAACAAAGAAAGACATGAGGAGACAGAGGAGTTTGTTCCAAACAAAAGAACAAGATAAAACACAAGAATAAAACCTTAATTAAACAGAGAGAAGTAATTTATGTGATAGAATTAAAAGCAACAGTCATAAAAATGTTCATTGAACTCAGGAGAAGAATCGAGGAACACAGTGAGAACCTCAACAAAGAATTAGAAAATATAAAAAAGAACTAACCAGAGCTGAAGACTACAATAACTAAAGTGAAAAATACACTAGAAGGACTCAACAGCAAATTAGATGATACAGAACACATAAGCAACCTGGAAGACAGAATAGTGAAAATCCTCTGACCAGAAGAGCAAAAGAAGGAAGAATTTTTTAAAATGAGGATAGTTTAAGGGACCTCGGGGACAATGTCAAGCATACTAACATTCACAACCCAGAAGGAGAGAGAGAGAAAGAGGAAGAAAGCATGTCTGATGAAATAACGATTGAAAACTTCCCTAATCTGGGGAAGGAAACAGATAATCAGTTTCAGGAAGCACAGAGAGCCTCAAAGAAGATGAACACAAAGAAATCTACATCAAAAAGTATAATAATTAAAATGGCAAAAGTTAAAGATAAAAAAGGACTTTAAAGGCAGCAAGAGAAAAACAGTGAATTACATACAAGGGAACCCCCATAAGGTGATCAGCTGATTTCTCAGCAGAAACTTTGCAGGCCAGAAAAAAAGTGGCATGATATATTTAAAGTGATGAAAGGAAAAACCTACAACTAAGGATACTCTACCTGACAAGGTTATCATTCAGAATAAGGAGAGATAAAGAGTTTCCCAGACAAGCAAAAACTAAAAGAGTTCAGACCACTAAACCAGCCTTTCCAAAAATGTTAAAGGGTCTTTAAGCAAAAAACAAAAGGTCATAACTAGAAATAAGAAAATATATGAAAGAAAAAACCTCACTGGTAAAGGCAAATATATAGTAAAGGCAGTAGATCAACTATTTTAAAAGCTGGTATGACAGTTAAAACCCAGAAGTCATAAAATCAACTATAACCAAAATAAGTAATTAAGGGATACCGAAAGGTAAAAGCTTTAAATATAACATAAGAACATAAAACATGGGAGTGGAGGGAGTAAAAAAGATAGAGCTTTTAGAATGTGTTTGAACTTAAATGACTATCAGCCTAAAACAAATAAATACATACAAATAGATATAGGTCAATATATATGAACTTATGGTAACCACAAGCCAAAACCCTACAGTAGATACACAAAAAATAAAAATAAAGGAATCCAAACATAAGACTAAAAAAAAATCATCAAACCACAAGGGAAGAGACTAAAAGGAGAAGAACAAAGAACAACTACAAAAACAAACAAACAAACAAAAAGTGACAAAATGGCAAAAAGTACATACCTATCAATAATCACTTTAAGTGTAAGTAGACTAAATAACCCATTCAAAATACATAGGGTCATTGAATAGATTTTAAAAACAAAACAAAACAAAACCCATCTATATGCTGCCTACAAGAGACTCACTTCAGAATTAAAGCCAAATGGCAACTGAAAGTGAAGGGATAGAAAGAGTTGCTCCGTGGAAATGGAAACAAAAAGAAAGCAGGGGTAGCGATACACATTTCTTTTTCAAGTGGACATGGAACATTCTCCAGGATAGATCACATGCTAGACCATAAAACAAGTCTCAATAAATTTAAGAATACTGAAATCACATCAAGCATCTTTTCTGACCACAGTGGTATGAAACTAAAAATCAATTGCAGAAAGAAAACTGGAAAAAACACAAACACACTGCAACTAAACAACATGTTACTAAAAAACACAAACACATGGCAACTAAACATGTTACTAAAAAAAATGTCAACAAAGAAATCAAAGAGGAAATCCAAAAATAACTCAAGAGAAGTGAAAACAGAAACACAACTTTCCAAAATCTATGGGACACAGTAAAAGCAGTTCTAAGAGGGAAGTTTATAGTGATACAGGCCCACCTTAAGAAACAAGAAAAATCTCAAACAACTTTATTTTACACCTCAAGGAATTTAAAAAGGAAAAACAAACAAAGCTCAGAGTTAGTAGAAGGAAATCATAAGTACAAGAGCAAAAAACACATCAAGATTTTAAAAATAGAAAATGTCAATGAAACTAAGAGCTGGTTTTTTAAAAAGATGAACAAAATTGAGAAACCTTTGACCAAACTCATCGAGAAAAAGAGAGAGTGTCAAAATAAATAAAATTAGAAATGAAAAGGGAGAAGTTACAACAAATATCCAGAAATACAAACAATCATAAATGAACAATTATATGCCAAAAAATTGGACAACCCAGAAGAAAGGAGTAAATTCCTAGAAATGTACAATATTCCAAGACTAAATCAGGAAGAAATAGAAAATATGAACAGAACAATTACTAGTAATGAAATTGAGTCAGTAATCAAAAAATCCTAGCAACAACAAAAAAAGGTTGAGGACCAGACAGCTTCACAGGAGAATTCTATCAAATATTTAAATAAGAATTAATAACTATATTTTTCAAACTATTCCAAAAACTTGAAGAGGAAGGAATGCTTCCAAAATTTTTCTATAAGGCCAGCATCACCCTGATACCAAAACCAGAGACAGATACTCCAAAAAAAGAGAAAATTATATGCCAATACCTCTGATTAATATGAATGTAAAATTTTTCAACAAGATATTAGCAAATCAATTTCAATAATACATCAAAAAGATCATACATCATAATCAAGAGGGATTTATCCCAGGGATACAAGGATGGTTCGATATCAACAAATCAATCCACACAAAACACAACACTAACAAAATGAAGGATAAAAATCACATGATCATCTCAATAGATGCAGAAAAAAGCACTTAACAAAATTCAACATCCATTCATGATTAAAAACAAAAACCCTCAACAAAGTGAGTATAGAGGGAACATACCTCAACATAATAAAGGCTACATATGACAAACCTACAGCTAACAACATACTCAACAGTGAAAAGCTGAAAGCTTTTCCTCTAGGGTCAGGAATAAGAAAAAGATGCCCCCTCTCGCCATTTTTAGTTAACATAGAAGTCCTAGCCACAGCAATCAGACAAGAAAAAGAAAGAAAAGGAATCCAAATTGGAAGCAAAGAAGTAAAACCGTCATTATTTGCACATGACATGGTACTATTTAGAGAAAACCCTAACGTCTCCACTAAAAAAAAAAAAAAAAAAAAAAAATTATTAAACTAAATTCAGTAAAAGTGCAGGATACAAAATTAATATATATAAATCTATTGCACTTCTCTACACTAATAACAAACTATCAAAAAGAGAAATTAAGAAAAAATTCCATTTACAATTGCATCAAAAAGAACAAAATACCTAGAAATAAATTTAACTAAGGAGGTAATAGAAGACCTGAACTCTGAAAACTATAAGACATCAATGAAAAAAATTAAAGATGACACAAATAAAAGAAAAGATATATCCTGCTCATGGTTTGGAAGAATTAATATTGTTAAAATGTTCACACTGTCCAAAATAATCTACAGATTCAATCCAACCCCTATCAAAATAGCAATGGCATTTTTCACAGAATTAGAACATATTTCCTACAGTTTGCATGGAACCAAAAAAGATCCCAAATAGCCAAAGCAATTTTGAGAATGAAGAACCAAGCTGAAGGTATCATGCTCCCTGAATTCAAACTATACTACAAAGTTATAATAACCAAAACAATCTGGTACTGGCTCAAAAACAGACACATAGATCAATGGTATAGAATAGAGAGCCCAGAAATAAACCTATGCACATATGATCAATTAACCTATGACAAAGGAGACAAGAATATACAATGGGGAAAAGAGTCTCTTCAATAAGTTGTGTTGGGAAAACTGAAGAGCTACATGTAAAAAAATGAACCTAGATCATTCTCTCACATCATATACAAAAATAAACTCAAAATGAATTAGACTTAAATGTAAGACCTGAAATTATAAAAACTCCTAGAAGAAAAGGTAGGCATACATTCTTTGACATCAGTCTTAGCAACATTTTTTTTAGACCTATCTCCTCAGACAAGGACAATAAAAACAAAAATAAACAAATGGCACTATATCAAACTAAAAAGCTTTTGCACAGCAAAGGAAACCATCAACAAAATGAAAATGAATGAAATTACAGAGGATTAACCAAGATGGCAGAGTAGAAGGACGTGCTCTCACTCCCTCTTGCGAGAAAACCAGAATCACAACTGGCTGCTGGACAATCATTGACAGGAACACCCTGGACTTCACCAAGGAGGATACCCCACGTCCAAGGACAGAGGAGAAGCCACAGTGAGATGGTAGGAGGGGCGCAATCAGAGTAAAATCAAATCCCATAACTGCTGGGTGGGTGACTCACAGACTGGCAAACACTTATACCACAGAAGTCCACCCACTGGAGTGAAGCTTCTGAGCCCACGTCAGGCTTCCCAACCTGGGGGTCCAGCAACGGGAGGAGGAATTCCTAGAGAATCAGACTTTGAAGCCTAGTGGGAATTGATTGCAGGACTTTGACAGGACTGGGGGAAACAGAGACCCCACTCTTGGAGGGCACACACAAAGTAGTGTGTGCATCGGGACCCAGGGGAAGGAGCAGTGACCCTGGGGGAGACTGAACCAGACCTACCTGCTGGTGTTGGGGGGTCTCCTGCAGAGGTGGGAGGTGGCTCTGTTTCACCGTGGGGACAAGGACACTGGCAGCGGAGGTTCTGGGAAGTGCTCCTTGGCGTGAGCCCTCCCAGAGTCTGCCATTAACCCCATCAAAGAGCCCAGGTAGGCTCCAGTGTTGGGTTGCCTCAGGCAAAACAACCAACAGGGAGGGAACCCAGCCCCACCCATCAACAGTCAAGTGGATTAAAGTGTTACGGAGCTCTGACCGCCACAGCAACAGGCAGCTCTACCCACCACCAGAGCCTCCCATCAAGCCTCTTAGATAGCCTCAACCACCAGAGGGCAGACAGCAGAAGCAAGAAAAACTACAATCCTGCAGCCTGTGGACCAAAACCCACAGTTACAGAAAGATAGACAAGATGAAAAGGCAGAGGACTATATATCAGATGAAGGAACAAGAAAAAACCCCAGAAAAACAACTAAATGAAGTGGAGATAGGCAACCTTCCAGAAAAAGAATTCAGAATAATGATAGTGAAGATGATCCAGGACCTCGGAATAAGAATGGAGGCAAAGATTGAGAAGATGCAAGAAATGATTAACAAAGACCTAGAAGAATTAAAGAACAAACAAACAGAGATGACCAATACAATAACTGAAATGAAAACTACACTAGAAGGAATCAATAGCAGAATAACTGAGGCAGAAGAACGGATAACTGACCGGGAAGACACAATGGTGGAATTCACTGCTGTGGAACAGACTAAAGAAAAAAGAATGAAAAGAAATGAAGACAGCCTAAGAGACCTCTGGGACAACATTAAACACAACAACATTCGCATTATACGGGTCCCAGAAGGAGAAGAGAGAGAGAAAGGGCCAGAGAAAATATTTGAAGAGATTATAGTCGAAAACTTCCCTAACATGGGAAAGGAAATAGCCACCCAAGTCCAGGAAGCGCAGAGAGTCCCATACAGGATAAACCCAAGGAGAAACACGCCGAGACACATAGTAATCAAAGTGGCAAAAATTAAAGACAAAGAAAAATTATTGAAAGCAGCAAGGGAAAAATGACAAATAACATACAAGGGAACTCCCATAAGGTTAACAGCTGATTTCTCAGCAGAAACTCTACAAGCCAGAAGGGAGTGGCATGATATACTTAAAGTGATGAAAGGGAAGAACCTACAACCAAGATTACTCTACCCGGCAAGGATCTCATTTAGATTTGATGGAGAAATCAAAAGCTTTACAGACAAGCAAAAGCTAAGAGAATTCAGCACCACCAAACCAGCTCTACAACAAATGCTAAAGGAACTTCTCTAAGTGGGAAACACAAGAGAAGAAAAGGACCTACAAAAACAAACCCAAAACAATTAAGAAAATGGTCATAGGAACATACATATCGATAATTACCTTAATCGTGAATGGATTAAATGCTCCAACCAAAAGACACAGGCTTGCTGAATGGACACAAAAACAAGACCCATATATATGTTGTCTACAAGAGACCCACTTTAGACCTAGGGACACATACAGACTGAAAGTGAGGGGATGGAAAAAGATATCCCATGCAAATGGAAATCAAAAGAAAGCTGGAGTAGCTATACTCATATCAGATTAAATAGACTTTAAAGTAAAGAATGTTATAAGAGACAAGGAAGGACACTACATAATGATCAAGGGATCAATCCAAGAAGAAGATATAACAATTATAAATATATATGCACCCAACATAGGAGCACCTCAATACATAAGGCAACTGCTAACAGCTATAAAAGAGGAAATTGACAGTAACACAATCATAGTGGGGGACTTTAACACCTCACTTACACCAATGGACAGATCATCCAAAATGAAAATAAATAAGGAAACAGAAGCTTTAAATGACACAATAGACCAGATAGATTTAATTGATATTTATAGGACATTCCATCCAAAAACAGCAGATTACACGTTCTTCTCAAGTGCGCATGGAACATTCTCCAGGATAGATCACATCTTGGGTCACAAATCAAGCCTCAGTAAATTTAAGAAAATTGAAATCATATCAAGCATCTTTTCTGACCACAATGCTATGAAATTAGAAATGAATTACAGGGGAAAAAACGTAAAAAACACAAACACATGGAGGCTAAACAATACGTTACTAAATATCCAAGAGATCACTGAAGAAATCAAAGAAGAAATCAAAAAATACCTAGAGACAAATGACAATGAAAATACGACAACCCAAAACCTATGGGATGCAGCAAAAGCAGTTCTAAGAGGGAAGTTTATAGCTATACAAGCCTACCTAAAGAAACAAGAAAAATCTCAAGTAAACAATCTAACCTTACACCTAAAGAAACTAGAGAAAGAAGAACAAACAAAACCCAAAGTTAGCAGAAGGAAAGAAATCATAAAGATCAGAGCAGAAATAAATGAAATAGAAACAAAGAAAACAATAGCAAAGATCAATAAAACTAAAAGCTGGTTCTTTGAGAAGATAAACAAAATTGATAAGCCATTATCCAGACTCATCAAGAAAAAGAGGGAGAGGACTCAAATCAATAAAATCAGAAATGAAAAAGGAGAAGTTACAACAGACACTGCAGAAATACAAAGCATCCTAAGAGACTACTACAAGCAACTCTATGCCAATAAAATGGACAACCTGGAAGAAATGGACAAATTCTTAGAAAGGTATAACCTTCCAAGACTGAACCAGGAAGAAACAGAAAATATGAACAGACCAATCACAAGTAATGAAATTAAAACTGTGATTAAAAATCTTCCAACAAACAAAAGTCCAGGACCAGATGGCTTCACAGGTGAATTCTATCAAACATTTAGAGAAGAGCTAACACCTTTCCTTCTCAAACTCTTCCAAAAAATTGCAGAGGAAGGAACACTCCCAAAGTCATTCTATGAGGCCACCATCACCCTGATACCAAAACCAGACAAAGACACTACAAAGAAAGAAAATTACAGACCAATATCACTGATGAATATAGATGCAAAAATCCTCAACAAAATACTAGCAAACAGAATCCAACAACACATTAAAAGGATCATACACCACGATCAAGTGGGATTTATCCCAGGGATGCAAGGATTCTTCAATATACGCAAATCAATCAATGTGATACACCATATTAACAAACTGAAGAATAAAAACCATATGATCATCTCAATAGATGCAGAAAAAGCTTTTGACAAAATTCAACACCCATTTATGATAAAAACTCTCCAGAAAGTGGGCATAGAGGGAACCTACCTCAACATAATAAAGGTCATATATGACAAACCCACAGCAAACATCATTCTCAATGGTGAAAAACTGAAAGCATTTCCTCTAAGATCAGGAACAAGACAAGGATGTCCACTCTCACCACTATTATTCAACATAGTTCTGGAAGTCTTAGCCACGGCAATCAGAGAAGAAAAAGAAATAAAAGGAATACAAATTGGAAAAGAAGAAGTAAAACTGTCACTGTTTGCGGATGACATGATATTATACATAGAGAATCCTAAAACTGCCACCAGAAAACTGCTAGAGCTAATTAATGAATATGGTAAAGTTGCAGGATACAAAATTAATGCACAGAAATCTCTTGCATTCCTATACACTAATGATGAAAAATCTAAAAGAGAAATTATGGAAACACTCCCATTTACCACTGCAACAAAAAGAATAAAATACGTAGGAATAAACCTACCTAGGGAGACAAAATACCTGTATGCAGAAAACTATAAGACACTGATGAAAGAAATTAAAGATGATACCAACAGATGGAGAGATATACCATGTTCTTGGATTGGAAGAATCAACATTGTGAAAATGACTATACTACCCAAAGCAATCTACAGATTCAATGCGATCCCTATCAAATTACCAATGGCATTTTTTACGGAACTAGAACAAATCATCTTAAAATTTGTATGGAGACACAAAAGACCCCGAATAGCCAAAGCAGTCTTGAGGGAAAAAAACGGAGCTGGAGGAATCAGACTCCCTGACTTCAGACTATACTACAAAGCTACAGTAATCAAGACAATATGGTACTGGCACAAAAACAGAAACATAGATCAATGGAACAAGATAGAAAGCCCAGAGATAAACCCACGCACCTATGGTCAACTAATCTATGACAAAGGAGGCAAGGATATACAATGGAGAAAAGACAGTCTCTTCAACAAGTGGTGCTGGGAAAACTGGACAGCTACATGTAAAAGAATGAAATTAGAACACTCCATAACACCATACACAAAAATAGACTCAAAATGGATTAGAGACCTAAATATAAGACTGGACACTATAAAACTCTTAGAGGAAAACATAGGAAGAACACTCTTTGACATAAATCACAGCAAGATCTTTTTTGATCCACCTCCTAGAGTAATGGAAATAAAAACAAAAATAAACAAGTGGCACTTAATGAAACTTCAAAGCTTTTGCACAGCAATGGAAACCATAAACAAGACGAAAAGACAACCCTCAGAATGGGAGAAAATATTTGCAAACGAATCAACGGACAAAGGATTAATCTCCAAAATATATAAACAGCTCATGCAGCTCAATATTAAAGAAACAAACACCCCAATCCAAAAATGGGCAGAAGACCTAAATAGACATTTCTCCAAAGAAGACATACAGATGGCCACGAAGCACATGAAAAGATGCTCAACATCACTAATTATTAGAGAAATGCAAATCAAAACTACAATGAGGTATCACCTCACACCAGTTAGAATGGGCATCATCAGAAAATCTACAAACAACAAATGCTGGAGAGGGTGTGGAGAAAAGGGAACCCTCTTGCACTGTTGGTGGGAATGTAAATTGATACAGCCACTATGGAGAACAATATGGAGGTTCCTTAAAAAACTAAAAATAGAATTACCATATGACCCAGCAATCCCACTACTGGGCATATACCCAGAGAAAACCGTAATTCAAATGGACACATGCACCCGAATGTTCATTGCAGCACTATTTACAATAGCCAGGTCATGGAAGCAACCTAAATGCCCATCAACAGACGAATGGATAAAGAAGATGTGGTACATATATACAATGGAATATTACTCAGCCATAAAAAGGAACGAAATTGAGTCATTTGTTGAGACGTGGATGGATCTAGAGACTGTCATACAGAGTGAAGTAAGTCAGAAAGAGAAAAACAAATATCATATATTAACGCATGTATGTGGAACCTAGAAAAATGGTACAGATGAGCCAGTTTGCAGGGCAAAGGTTTAGACACAGATGTAGAGAACGGACATATGGACACCAAGGGGGGAAAACTGCGGTGGGGTGGGGATGGTGTTGTACTGAATTGGGCGATTGGGATTGACATGTATACACTGATGTGTATAAAATTGATGCCTAATAAGAACCTGCAGTATAAAAAAACAAACAAACAAAATAACTAATACTAAACTTTCATTGGGTTATTTGTATGGAAATATGTTAATATAAATGTTTCAGACATTACATGAAATTTCTAAAAATCTTATATGTTCTGGTATAATGTTATAAGTCATAATCCTAGTTATTACCTTAAAATGTATATCTCAGAAATAACTAATTTTCTTGTCAACTGCATTGTTATGAACTTTCATCAAATTTTTAACTGTGGTCATTTTTAAGTCTTTTGTCATTTACAGACAGTTCTGTGTGTACTCTGATGCTTTTGCAAATATGTTCCTATAAAAGGGTTTCATCTTTAAAAAAAAAAAATGAAAATGAATGAAAGGAGATATCTGCAAATGGTATGTCTGATAATGAGTTAATATCAAAGTATATCAAGAACTCATACAACCCAATAACAAAAGAAAAAATAATTTGATTAAAAATGGACAGAGAAACTGAATAGACATTTTTTCCAAAGAAGACATACAGATGGCCAACAGGTGCATGAAAATATACTCAGTATCATCAGTCATCAGGGAAATGCAAATCAAAACCACAGTGAGATATCACCTCACAACTGTCAGTATGGCTACCATCAAAAAGACAGCAAATAACAAATGCTAGTGAGGATGTGGAGAAAGGGACCCAAATGCACTTTTAGTGGAAATGTAAATTGGTGCAACCACTATGGAAAATAGTATGGCGCTTTCTCAAAAACTAAAAATAGAACAACCATATGATCCAGCAATTTCACTTCTGGTTATTCTTCCAAAGAAAATAAAAACACTTATTTGAAAAGATATATGCACCCCAATGTCCATTGCAGTATTATTTAAAATTGCCAAGATATAGAAGCAACCTAAGAGTCCATCAACAGAAGAATGGCTAAAGAAGATGTGGGATATACACACAGTGGGGTATTATTCAGCCATAATAAAGAATGAAATGTTGCCATTTGCTACAACATGGATGGACCTAGAAATTATTATAATAAGTGAAATGAGTCAGACAAAGAAAGACAAATACTGTATGTTTTCACTTATATTTGAAATCTGTAACACAAAATAAATACAATAAAACAGAAAGAGATTCACAGCAGAGAGCAAACTAGTAGCTGCCAGAGGGTAGGGAGGGTGGGGGAATGGGCAAAATACATGAAGGGAATTAAGAAGTACAAACTACTAGTTATAAAATAAATAAGTCACAGGGATGTAATGTACAGCACAGGGAATATAGTCAATAATATTGTAAGAATTTTGTATGGTGAATAATGTACAAAAATATCGAATCACCATGTTACATACCTGATACTAATATAATAAGTCAACTATATTTCAACTATAAAAACCCACAAAGTTAGCCTACCCTTTAATATTATTTGTGTTTTCTCATTTCTCTTTATTCTGAATTTTATAGATTGAATATAACATGTACATCAATATTTACTTTCCCATCTGCCTTCCCTCGGCTTCCTTCTAAAAAGGATTTTGTCTTATTTGCCTTTTGTACTTCCTCTCACTTTGCATAGAACTAATGCATATTAAGTGAATGACTTAATGAAGTAGAAAGACAATGAAGATAACCTTTTTTACAGCTTTTCCTAGAATCAGGCTTCAAGAGGCACAACCTTTTGAAGTATAAAACTCCTCATATTAGAGTCCATCCATGCTGTATTTTAGAAAAGTCCATTTATCAAGAATGTTTGGGAAGGTTTCCATCCATATACCCACCTCATATTCAACCATGATTAACAGTCAGTGAATCAGAGTAGGATTACATTATATTGGCAATCTGTTTTAACATGTTTTAAACTTCCTTTGATTCTGAGGTCCCTGTAAGATATTATTAGGCCTTAAGGTAACATATTATGAACATTAGTTATATGGTTAAACAGTACAGGAAGAAAAAAATGTTTTGAGGAGTTCCTTGGGGTGAGGGGGATTATTATTTGTTTGATTTTTGTATGGTATGGATCCTGGATGAAAGGGCATTTATTATGGCTTTATATTCTCTATTCTACCTCATTGCCATAAGAAGAAGTCACCTTATAACAAAGGATGACCTATCACAGAAGGTCATCCCCCCAAGTTTCCAGTTTACAAGCCCAAGTTCTTGCCCACCTCTTCCGTGAAGCCTACCCAGGTCCCCAGCCACATCTTTTCTTTGTTCTCCTGCAGAACTCCATTTGTTCCTTCTTCTGGCACTCACGCATTTTCTAGAGCTCTTTTTGTTCATGTTGCCCTGGAGGCTCTTGAGGCCATAAAACCAGAATCATTTAACCTCTACCATCCTTTCATTCCTCAGCACACCCATTTCAAAAAAATACTTATATCACTGATAATGAAAGTGAGGAAACACTTCACTTAATCCTCTGTAAATATCCTCAAGTATTAAGGACCTATGATGCTATTCATAGGTTTAAAATTTTTAAGGTTTTCATAGATAGGGTAGAAAACAAAGATTTTATATTAAAGAAAATGAAGACAAGATGAGGGAAACAGACAGGGACAGGAGGAAAGAAAGCTAGACAGAGAGTCAACCAGACAACTTTCTACAATCTCAAAGTCCCTAGAAGAGCATCACAGAGCTGGCTCTGCCCCTCCCTACAATCCTTGACCATCTCCTATTCACTAGAAGATGACGGTTCAAATAGGGGAGACGGGGAGTGCTAAGGAACACCATACAAATGCATATGCAACTCCACCCATCTCTCCATCCTGAGATTCAGAAACCATGTTAATAAATTCTTTGTTAGCACAGAAGCCCTCAGTATCAGATGGATTCTGCCCCCAGTACCATGGCCTTTCTCATTTCCTTCTCTTGCATCAGCACCACCTCTTTGGACCTGAGCCCCCAGGAGACACTAGCGCTGTTTCAAGCCCACAGGAAAGGCACAGGAGTTAATATTTCCTATTCTGCTTTCTCAGAGCTGCTTCTCCTATTGATTAACAATTAAACAGACATTTCAAAAGGACTTGTTTCCAGCTGGCTGTTTTCCATAAGATGCTCCAGATGATATAAGTCAGCCCTGAGGGAAATCTGACCAAGCAGGTCCTTGGTGGTGCAAGAATCCAGGCTCAGCAGCACAGCCGACTCAAGTCCAAGTTCAGCCAATTCATCCAGACCTCTGAGGCTCGTCTTTCTGAAAGTTTCCACTCTCGCCACTCTGTCTGACTTCCACCTTCACGTGGATGCCTTCCAAGACAAAGCTGCTATTACAATGAGGAACCTGCTGCAGTGAAGAAAATTAACTTCTGCTTTAAACATATGGAAATCTTGAGAGCATTTTTTTAAGTGGCATTTTGATGTGGGTGCATTGTCAGTACAAAACAGGGCAACGGAACCATAGAGATGCATTCGAGTAGGTTACACAACACTTGCCCATGTTTTGCTTATTGTGTGACATTGCTTATTGATGAATCAGCCTCAGTGAGAACTTGTCAGTTAATTACCCTGACAGGAATCATTTTAGACTTCCAAATGGCGTACCAGTCTGTCATGGAAATCCTCCAAATACCAATTATGACCCTCTAAGTTCTCAAGGTCCATCATAGATAGACTTATGTTTTTCTGGGCAACCTGAAGGGTCACAGAGATTTAAACAAAATCAGAACAGGTTTGTCTGATATTCACTGTGCCCTGATTTGAACCCTGATTTGAACTTTTTATTTAATTATGATGACACCAAGTAATTACAGCTTCTAGAGTATTGGTAGCTGTAGCTGGCACAAAACACAGCAAAAGTGAAATGGTTTCCTGAGAGAATTAGAATCAATGGAATGAGATGACAACTTCTTGATAAAAAATCAAACTAGTGATAAACATTTAATTGTTTGTAAAGTGAATATAAATAAAATAAACCTACGAGTGACTTAAATATAAAAATTTCATTATAACATAGTCAAATTTACTACACTATCTTACTACAACCATAATCGTACTTGCTAAAATAATTTTCAAATAACATTTTATAACTATTTAACAGAAATAACCCATTTTTATTTTTTAAAAGTACTATTGGTCTTCCCTGGTTTTTAAGATATTAAAGTGTTCTTCAGAATCTCTCTTACTGATTTGCAAGTTCTCTTAATATAAGAATATTAACCCTCTATTATATGAGCTGAAAATATTCCTCCCAGTTTGTCTTTTAATTTGCCTAATCATGGATTTATGATTCAAATGGGTATTCCTTTCCTTTTGTGTTCTTCATTTGGTTCAGTTTAGAAAATAAATGCTGGAGAGGGTGTGGAGAAAAGGGAACACTCTTGCACTGTTGGTAGGAATGTAAATTGATACAGTCACTATGGAGAACAGTATGGAGGTTCCTTAAAAAACTAAAAATAGAACTACCATATGACCCAGCAATCCCACTGCTGGGCATATACCCTGAGAAAACCATAATTCAAAAAGAGTCATGTACCACAATGTTCATTGCAGCTCTATTTACAACAGCCAGGACATGGAAGCAACCTAAGTGTCCATTGACACATGAATGGATAAAGAAGATGTGGCACATATATATAATGGAATATTACTCAGCCATAAAAAGAAATGAAATTGAGTTATCTGTAGTGAGGCAGATGGACCCAGAGTCTGTCATACAGAGTGAAGTAAGTCACAAAGAGAAAAACAAATACCGTATGCTAACACATGTATATGGAATCTAAAAAAAAAAAAAAAAAGTTCTGAAAAGCCTAGGGGCAGGACAGGAATAAAGATGCAGAAGTAGAGAATGGACTTGAGGACACGAGGAGGGGGAAGGGTAAGCTGGGATGAAGTGAGAGAGTGTCATGGACATATATACACTACCAAATGTAAAATAGATAGCTAGTGGGAAGCAGCTACATAGCACAGGGAGATCAACTCAGTGCTTTGTGACCACCCAGAGGGGTGGGATAGGGAGGGTGGGAGGGAGGAAGATGCAAGAAGGAGGGGATATGGGGATATATGTATACATATAACTGATTCACTTTATTATACAGCAAAAATTAACACAACATTGTAAAGCAAATATACTCCAATAAAGATGTTTAAAAAAAAAAGTTCTTCCATATATCCAGAGGTCAAATTTTCATCTAATAGTTTGATAAATGTGTAGAATTTATTTTAATAAATGATGAGAAGTAAGGATCTAGCTCCACTGTTTTCTGAACAGTTTACTTCTGTACCAAAAGGAGAATGACCTCTGAACCTGCTGGTCTGTGTAGTGTCAGCTGACTCCCCCCCACCCCCTTTCTCTGTTATGTCAGAAGTTTACTTGCACTTAGGCTTGCCATAATCAAATAAAGAATCATTTATCTAAATGAGGCAAAACATAGCCTCTTTTTCACTTAGTAATACACTAATTTCATAGAAATTCCTTCTCAGTGTTTCACCTTCACAGATCTTTTTAATAATTGTCATTCAACACCTTCCTAGGATCCACAGAAATGAAAGGGTGTTTTGTCTTCACCTATTTTCACATAATAAATCACCAGCTACATAGTAGGAACATGTTAACTGGTGACTAACCTCGACTATCTCTCACTCTCCATTCAGCTTTTGGGGTTCCCTGGTATATTTTCCGAAGCTATGCTTATTAATTCACTTATAAGCAGGTAACAGGTACAAACCAAGAATGAGGTAAAAGAGGAAGCACAAAGATAGCTATTTTTTTTTTACCCACAAAGAGGTTTCAATCAAATGTACAGACAAACAGATAAACTATATGATTTGTCTATTGCAGTATAGCAAATTACCCCAAACTTAGAGGCTTAAAACAACATTAAATATTAATTGTACCTCACAGTTCCTATGGGTTAAGAATTCAAGAGCAGCGTGACTGGAGTTTCTGGTTCAGGGTGCCTCATGACAATGCAGTCAGGTATTGGCTGAGGTTATTTTCATCTGAAAGCTTTTCTGGAAAAGGAGGATCTACTTCCAAAGAGGCTAACTGAAATAGGTAACAAATTGGTGCTGGCTTTTGGTGGGAAGCTTCAGTTCCTCTACACATGGGCCTCTCCACAGAGCTGCTTGAGTGTCCTCACAATATGCTCCCCCATAGTGAGCAATCCAAGAGAACAAGATAAACCCTGCAATTCCCTTAATCACCGAATCTTGAAGTCACACTGTCACTTCTGTTATATTGGTCACACAGACCAGTCCTGATTCTACATGGGAGGACACTATATAAAAGAATAAATATCAGGAGACAAAATCATCAGGAGTCATGCTGAACTGGACAGTTAGAAAAGAGCCTTTTCGCAATCTTGAGAAAGAAAAATGGAGCTGGAGACAACATCATTAATCATTAGAGAAATGCAAATCAAAACTACAATGAGATATCATCTCACACCGGTCAGAATGGCGATATCATCAAAAAATCTAGAAACAATAAATGCTGGAGAGGGTGTGGAGAAAAGGGAAGACTCTTGCACTGTTGGTGGGAATGTAAATTGATACAGCCACTATGGAGAACAGTATGGAGGTTCCTTAAAAAACTAAAAATAGAACTACCATACGAACCAGCAATCCCACTCCTGGGCATATACCCAGAGAAAACCATAATTCAAAAAGAGTCATGTACCACAATGTTCACTGCAGCTCTATCTACAATAGCCAGGACATGGAAGCGACCTAAATGTCCATCAACAGATGAATGGATAAAGAAGATGTGGCACATATATACAATGGAATATTACTCAGCCATAAAAAAAATGAAACTGAGTTATTTGTAGTGAGGTGGGTGGACCTAGAGTCTGTCATACAGAGTGAAGTAAGTTAGAAAGAGAAAAACAAATACCGTATGCTAACACATATATATGGAATCTAAGAAAAAAAAAAAGGTCATGAAGAACCTAAGGGTAAGATGGGAATAAGGACGCAGACCTGCTAGAGAATGGACTTGAGGATATGGGGAGGGGGAAGGGTAAGCTGTGACAAAGTGAGAGAGTGGTATGGACATATATGCACTACCAAACGTAAAACAGATAGCTAGTGGGAAGCAGCCGCATAGCACAGAGAGATCAGCTCAGTGGTTTGTGACCACCTAGAGGGGTGGGATGGGGAGGGTGGGAGGGAGGGAGATGCAAGAGGGAAGAGATATGGGAACATATGTATATGTATAACTGATTTACTTTGTTGTAAAGCAGAAATTAACACACCATTGTAAAGCAATTATACTCCAATAAAGATTTTTTAAATAAAAGAGGGCTTCCCTGGTGGTGCAGTGGTTGAGAATCTGCCTGCTAATGCAGGGGACACGGGATCGAGCCCTGGTCTGGGAAGATCCCACATGCCGCAGAGCAGCTGGGCCCGTGAGCCACAATTACTGAGCCTGCACATCTGGAGCCTGTGCTCCACAACAAGAGAGGCCACGATAGTGAGAGGCCCGCACACCGCAATGAAGAGTGGCCTCCGCTTGCCGCAACTAGAGAAAGCCCTCGCACAGAAATGAAGACCCAACACAGCCATAAATTAATTAATTAATTTAAAAAAAAAAAAAGAGAAATGGAGCTGGAGGAATCAGGCTCCCTGACTTCAGACAATACTACAAAGCTACAGTAATCAAGACAGTAGGGTACTGGTACAAAAACAGAAATATAGATCAATGAAACAGGATAGAAAGCCCAGAGATAAACCCATGCACATATGGTCACCTTATCTTTGATAAAGGAGGCAAGAATATACAATAGGGAAAAGACAGCCTCTTCAATAAGTGGTGCTGGGAAAACTGGACAGCTACATGTAAAAGAATGAAATTAGAACACTCCCTAAAACCATACACAAAATAAACTAAAAGTGGATTAAAGGGAGACCTTCAAGACGGCAGAGGAGTAAGACGTGGAGATCACCTTCTTCCCCACAAATACATCAGAAATATATCTACATGTGGAACAATTCCTACAGAACACCTACTGAACACTGGCAGAAGACCTCAGACCTCCCAAAAGGCAAGAAACTCCCCACGTACCTGGGTAGGGCAAAAGAAAAAAGAAAAAACAGAGACAAGAGAATAGGGATGGGACCTGCACCTCGGGGAGGGAGCTGTGAAGGAGGAAAAGTTTCCACACACTAGGAAGCCCCTTCACTGGCGGAGATGGGGGATGGTGGGGGGGAAGTTTAGGAGCCATGGAGGAGAGCGCAGCAACAGTGGTGCAGAGGGCAAAGCGGAGAGATTCCCACACAGAGGATCAGTGCCAACCAGCACTCACCAGCCCGAGAGGCTTGTCTGCTCACCCGCCAGGGCGGGTGGGGGCTGGGAGCTGAGGCTCGGGCTTCGGTCAGATCCCAGGGAGAGGTCTGGGGTTGGTGGTGTGAACACAGCCTGAAGGTGTTAGTGCAACACAGCTAGCCGGGAGGGAGTCTGGGAAAAGGTCTGGAGCTGCCAAAGAGGCAAAAGACATTTTCTTGCCTCTCTGTTTCCTGGTGCGCGAGGAGAGGGGATTCAGAGCGCCGCTTAAAGGAGCTCCAGAGACGGGTGCAAGCCATGGCTATCAGCGTGGACCCCAGAGACCGGCATGAGACACTAAGGCTGCTGCTGCAGCCACCAAGGAGCCTGTGTGCAAGCACAGGTCACTATCCACACCTCCCCTCCCAGGAGCCTGTGCAGCCTGCCACTGCCAGGGTCCCGTGATCCAGGGACAACTTCCCCAGGAGAACACACGGCGTCCCTCAGGCTGATGCAACGTCACACCGGCCTCTGCCCCGCAGGCTCGCCCCGCATCCGTATCCCTCCCTCCCCCCAGCCTGAGTGAGCCAGAGCCCCCTAATCAGCTGCTTCTTTAACTCTGTCCTGTCTGGGTGGGAAGAGACGCCCTCAGGTGACCTATATGCAGAGGCAGGGCCAAATCCAAAGCTGAACCCCAGGAACCGTACAAACAAAGAAGAGAAAGGGAAATTTACCCCAGCAGCCTCAGGAGCAGAAGATTAAATCTCCACAATCAACTTGATGTACCCTGCATCTGTGGAATACCTGAACAGACAACGAATCGTCCCAAAATTGAGGCAGTGGACTTGGGGAGCAACTGTAGACTTGGGGTTTGCTGCATGCGACTGACTGGTTTCTTGTTCTATGTTTATCTAAGTTTAGTATTTAGAGTTTATTAACATTGGTAGCTTTGTTTACTGATTTGGTTGCTCTCCTCCTTTTTTTTTTTTAATACATACATTTTTTTTTCCCTTTTTCTCTTTTCGTCAGTGTGTATGTGTATGCTTCTTTGTGCGATTTTGTCTGTATAGCTTTGCTTTTACCATTTGTCCTAGGGTTCTGTCTGTCCTTTTTTGGTTTGTTTGTTTGTTTGTTTTTAGTACAGTTTTTAGCACTTGTTATCATTGGTGTATTTGTTTTTTGGTCTGGTTGCTCTCTTCTTTCTTTATTCTTTTTTTTATTACTTATTAATTTTTTTATTTTTAATATTTTTTTAATTTTTATTTTAATAACTTTATTTCTTTTTATTTTATTTTTTCTTTCTTTCTTTTTTTCTCCCTTTTCTTCCGAGCCATGTGGCTGACAGGGTCTTGGTGCTCCAGCTGGGTGTCAGGCCTGTGCCTCTGATGTGGGAGAGCCAGGTTCAGGACATTGGTCCACCAGAGACATCCCTGCTCCATGTAATATCAAACAAAAAAACTCTCCCAGAGATCTCCATCTCAACGCTAAGACCCAACTCCACTCAACAACCAGCAAGCTACAGTGCTGGACACCCCATGCCAAACAACTAGCAAGTCAGGAACACAACCCCATGCATTAGCAGAGAGGCTGCCTAAAATCATACTAAGGTCACAGATACCCCAAAACACACCACCGGACACAGTCCTGCCCACCAGAAAGACAAGCTCCCGCCTCATCCATGAGAAAAGAGGCACTAGTCCCCTGAACCAGGAAGCCTACACAACGCACTGAACCAACCTCAGTCACTGGGGCAGACACCAAAAACAACAGGAACTATGAACCTGCAGCCTGCAAAAAGGAGACCCCAAACACAGTAAGTTAAGCAAAATGAGAAGACAGAGAAACACACAGCAGATGAGTGACCAAGGTAAAAACCTACCAGACCAAACAAATGAAGAGGAAATAGGTAGTCTACGTGAAAGGGAATTCAGAGTAATAATATTAAAGATGATCCAAAATCTTGGAAATAGAACAGAGAAAATATAAGAAACGTTTAACAAGGACCTAGAAGAACTAAAGAGCGAACAAACAATGCTGAACAACACAATAAATGAAATTAAAAATTCTCTAGAAGGAATCAATAGCAAAATAACTGAGGGAGAAGAACGGATAACTGACATGGAAGATAAAATAGTGGAAATAACTACCGCAGAGCAGAATAAAGAAAAAAGAATGAAAAGAATTGAGGACAGTCTTAGAGACCTCTGGGACAACATTAAATGTACCAACATTAGAATTATAGCAGTCCCAGAAGAAGAAAAGAAAAAGAAAGGGACTGAGAATATATTTGAAGAGATTATAGTTGAAAACTTCCTTAATATGGGAGAGGAAATAGTCAATCAAGTCCAGGAAGAGCAGAGAGTCCCATACAGGATAAATCCAAGGAGAAACACGCCAAGACACATATTAATCAAACTATCAAAAGTTAAATACAAAGAAAAAATATTAAAAGCAGCAAGGGAAAAGCAACAATTAACAAATGAGGGAATCCCCATAACGTTAACAGCTGATCTCTCAGTAGAAACTCTGCAAGCCAGAAGGGAGTGGCAGGACATATTTAAAGTGATGAAAGGGAAACACTTACAACCAAGACAACTCTACCTAGGAAGGATCTCATTCCGATTCGACAGAGAAATTAAAACCTTTACAGACAAGCAAAAGCTAAGAGAATTCAGCACCACCAAACCAGCATTACAACAAATGCTAAAGGAACTTCTCTAGGCAGGAAACACAAGAGAAGGAAAAGACCTACAATAACAAACCCAAAACAATTAAGAAAATGGTAATAGGACCATACATATCGATAACTACCTTAAATGTAAACGGATTACATGCTCCCACCAAAAGGCATGGACTGGCTGAATGGATACAAAAACAAGACCCGTATATATGCTGTCTACAAGAGACCCACTTCAGACCTCGGGACACATAGAGACTGAAAGTGAGGAGATGGAAAAAGATATTCCATGCAAATGGAAAACAAAAGAAAGCTGGAGTAGCAATTCTCATATCAGACAAAATATAGTTTAAAATAAAGACTATTACAAGAGACAAAGAAGGACACTACATAATGATCAAGGGATCAATCCAGAAGAAGATATAACAGTTGTTAATATTTATCCACCCAACATAGGAGCACCTCAATACATAAGGCAAATGCTAACAGCCATAAACAGGGAAACTGACAGTAACACAATCACAGTAGGGAACTTTAAGACCCAATTTCACCAATGGACAGACCATCCAAAATTAAAATAAATAAGGAAATACAAGCTTTAAATGATACATTAAACAAGATGGACTTAACTGATATTTATAGGACATTCCTTCCAAACACAACAGAGTACACTTTCTTCTCAAGTGCTCATGGAACATTCTCCTGGATAGGTCATATCTTGGGTCACATATCAAGCCTTGGTAAATTTAAGAAAATTGAAATCATATCAAGTATCTTTTCCAACCACAATGCTATGAGACTAGATATCAATTACAGGAAAAAATCTGTAAAAAATACAAACACATGGAGGCTACACAATACACTACTTAATAACGAAGTGATCACTGAAGAAACCAAAGAGGAAATCAAAAAATACCTAGAAACAAATGACAATGAAAACACGATGACCCAAAATCTATGGGATGCAGCAAAAGCACTTCTAAGAGGGAAGTTTATAGCAATATAATCCTACCTCAAGAAACAAGAAGCATCTCAAATAAACAACCTAACCTTACCCCTAAAGCAATTAGAGAAAGAAGAACAAAAAAACCCCAAAGTTAGCAGAAGGAAAGAAATCATAAAGATCACATCAGAAATAAATGAAAAAGAAATGAAAGAAACGATAGCAAAAATCAATAAAACTAAAAGCTGCTTCTCTGAGAAGATAAACAAAATTGATAAACCATTAGCCAGATTCATCAAGAAAAAAAGGGAGAAGACTCAAAACAATAGAATTAGAAATGAAAAAGGAGAAGAAACAACTGACACTGCAGAAATACAAAGGACCATGAGAGATTACTACAAGCAACTATACGCAATAAAATGGACAACCTGGAAGAAATGGACACATTCTTAGAAAAGCACAACCTTCTGAGACTGAGCCAGGAAGAAACAGAAAATATAAACAGATCAATTACAAGCACTGAAATTGAGACTGTGATTAAAAATCTTCCAACAAACAAAAGCCCAGGACCAGATGGCTTCACAGGCGACTTCTATCAAACATTTAGAGAAGAGCTAACACTCATCCTTCTCTAACTCTTCTAAAATATAGCAGAGGGAGGAACATTCCCAAACGCATTCTATGAGTTCACCATCACCCTGAAACCAAAACCAGACAAAGATGTCACAAAGAAAGAAAACTACAGGCCAATATCACTGATGAACATAGATGCAAAAATCCTCAACAAAATACTAGCAAACAGAACCAAGAGCACATTAAAAGGATCATACACCAAGATCAAGTGGGGTTAATCCCAGGAATGCAAGGATTCTTTAATATATACAAATCAATCAATGTGATAAACCATATTAACAAACCGGAGAAAAACCATATGATCATCTCAATAGATGCAGAAGAAGCTTTCAACAAAATTCAACACCCATTTATGATAAAAACCCTCCAGAAAGTAGGCATAGAGGGAACTTACCTCAACATAATAAAGGCCATATATGACAAACCCACAGCCAACATCGTCCTCAATGTTGGAAAACTGAAACCATTTCCACTAAGATCAGGAACAAGACAAGATTGCCCACTCTCACCACTATAATTCAACATAGTTTTGGAAGCTTTTGCCACAAAAGTCAGAGAAGAAAAAGAAATAAAAGGAATCCAAATCAGAAAAGAAGTAAAACTGTCACTGTTTGCAGATGACATGGTACTATACATAGAGAATCCTAAAGACACTACCAGAAAACTAGTAGAGCTAATCAATGAATTTGGTAAAGTTGCAGGATACAAAATTAATACCCAGAAATCTCTTGCATTCCTATATACTAATGATGAAAAATCTGAAAGAGAAATTAAGGAAACACTCCCATTTACCATTGCAACAAAAAGAATAAAATACCTAGGAATAAACCTACCTAAAGAGATAAAAGACCTGTACAGAAAACTATAAGACACTGATGAAAGAAATTAAAGATGATACAAACAGATGGATACCATGTTCCTGGATTGGAAGAATCAACATTGTGAAAATGACTATACTACCTAAAGCAATCTACAGATTCAATACAATCCTATCAAATTACCAATGGCATTTTTCACAGAACTAGAACAAAAAATTTCACAGTTTGCATGGAACACAAAAGATGCCGAATAGCCAGAGCAATCTTGAGAAAGAAAAACGGAGCTGGAGGAATCAGGTTCCTGGATTTCAGACTATACCACAAAGCTACAGTAATCAAGGCAGTATGGTACTGGCACAAAAACAGAAATATAGATCAATGGAACATGATAGAAAGCCCAGAGATAAACCCACGCACATATGGTCACCTTATTTTTGATAAAGGAGGCAAGAATATAAAATGGAGAAAAGTCAGCCTCTTCAATAAGTGGTGTTGGGAAAACTGGACAGCTATATGTAAGAGAATGAAATTAGGACACTCCCTAACACCATACACAAAAATAAACTCAAAATGGATTAAAGACCTAAATGTAAGGTCAGACACTATCAAACTCTTAGAGGAAAACAAAGGCAGAACACTCTATGACATAAATCACAGCAAGATCCTTTTTGACCCACCTCCTAGAGAAAGGGAAATAAAAACAAAAATAAACAAATGGGACCTAATGAAACTTAAAAGCTTTTGCACAGCAAAGGAAACCATAAACAATATAATAAGACACCCTCAGATTGGGAGAAAATATTTGCAAACGAAGCAACTGACAAAGGATTAATCTCCAAAATTTACAAGCAGCTCATGCAGCTCAATATCAAAAAAACAAACAACCCAATCCAAAAATGGGCAGAAGACCTAAATAGACATTTCTCCAAAGAAGACATACAGATTGACAACAAACACATGAAAGGATGCTCAACATCACTGAGCATTAGAGAAATGCAAACCAAAACTTCAGTGAGGTATCACCTCACACCAGTCAGAATGGCCATCATAAAAATTCTACAAACAATAAATGCTGGAGAGGGTGTGAAGGAAAGGGAACCCTCTTGCACTGTTGGTGGGAATGAAAATTGGTACAGCCACTATGGAGAACAGTATGGAGGTTCCTTAAAAAACTAAACGTAGAACTACCATATGACCCAGCAATCCCACTCCTGGGCATATACCCTGAGAAAACCATAATTCAAAAAGTGTCATGTACCACAATGTTCACTGCAGCTCTATTAACAATAGCCAGGACATGGAAGCAACCTAAGTGTCCATCGACAGATGAATGGGTAAAGAAGATGTGGCACATATATACAATGGAATATTACTCAGCCATAAAAAGAAATGAAATTGAGTTATTTGTAGTGAGGTGGATGGACCTAGAGTCTGTCATACAGAGTGAAGTAAATCAGAAATAGAAAAACAAATACTGTATGCTAACACATATATATGGCATCTAAAAAAAAGAAAGAAAAGGTTCTGAAGAACCTAGGTGCAGGACAGGAATAAAGACGCAGACGTGGAGAGTGGACTTGAGGACACAGCAAGGGGGAGGTGTGGGCTGGGACGAGGTGAGAGAGTGGCATGGACTTACATACACTACCAAATGTAGAATGTATGGCTGGTGGGAAGCAGCCGCATAGCACAGGGAGATCAGCTCGGTGCTTTGTGACCAACTAGATGGGTGGGATTGGGAGGGTGGGAGGGAGACGCAAGAGGGAGGGGATATAGGGATATGCTTATACGTATGGCTGATTCACACTCTTATACAGCAGAATCTAATGCACCATTGTAGAGCAATTATCCTCCAATAAAGATGTTGAAAAAAAAAGAAAAGAAAGAAAGAAAAGAGGCTTTTCTTTCACTTCTGTAAGCCTCCATTTCCCCATCTCCAAAGTGGAGATAATCCCAGTACCTACCTCATAGGATTTTGTTGAGATTGAGGAACATAATTCATTTGAAATGTGATTATAGCATCTAGCATACAGCTGGTAGTGAATAATAGCTAGCTATGTATTTGTTTATTTATTTAATTGCTATTAATGGTTTCATTCACCATTCAAACATCTTGGAAAGGAGCGCACATGAAAAAATCAAACCTCTGAACTCAACGGTAAGTAGCAACGGTTCTGAAGCACACACAGACAGATAGACAGACAGACAGACAGACACACAGACACACACACACACACACACACACACCCCCTTGGTGAAACCATTCGTTGCTATAATCACCGTAATGGAATCTATCAAAAAGGGTAAGTGACCTTAAGCAGAAAAGTGACGTTATTGGCAGGCTGAAGGAACATCTAATAAATCCCAAGGACAGAAAGTAAAAGCAAGCTTCCAGAAAACTAGTATGAGGAACTAGGAAGTCAGAAATTTCCTGTCTCTCAGGAACCATATGGTCTTTCAACTCTGCCTCTTTCTCCTCTCTCCCTATCTGTCCCTGCCCCCACTATGCTTTCTCAGTTTCTTCATTCAGGCATCCAGCAGAGACTAGCATCTCTGAGTCCAATTCCAAATTTCCAGGAAGAAGAATCTGATTGGGCCATTTTGTCCATCCCTGACACAATGGTCTCTGATGGGAGAGAATGGAGGACAAGTACAGGATTTACTGCCCACTCATCAGGATGTGAGGGAGCAGACTCTCTTTTCAGTAGATGTAGGAATTAAGATTAAATGATTGATGAAAGAAACTGCTAGACTGTCTGGTACAGACTCTCGGCAAAGAAAACCATTACCAATTTGGTTCAAGTCAGCAAAATGAACCACATGTCCAACTCAGAGCTGAAGAGCTTTAATCAAAATTGGTACCTTTTTCAAAGAAATAAAAATAAATCTGTTCATTGAATGTACATACAACTAGCAGCCTCATTTATATTCTCATTTGAACAGATGTAGGGCAACAGATATCTACACACACACACATACACACACACACACAAATAAATTATGAGTAATGCTGGCTAATGACCAACGCAGGGAAGAAAATTACCAACAAGTAAATTGATTTGATGTTTACATTTTACTCTCAAGATAGATTAATTGAATTATTCAAGCCTTTCATTTCATAGGAGGAAGCCAATTTCAACATATATTTCATGTAGACCCATAATAAACCCTCTGCACTTTAGAGGTGACAGGACCCTTACAGTAAATGTGTCTCTAAACCATCTCATTACTCAACTGAAAAGAATCCTAGAAAATAACTTCTTGGTTTCAGAACTTTTGAGAACCTCTTCTGAGAGGTGGGTCCCAGTATTTGCCAAACTACTAATTCTAGTTGTTTCTTAGGCACAATCTCTTCACTATTTTAATAAAATGCTGTCTATTTCTTTGGTCTCTGAAACAAACCATTTGATTCTGAATTATAAAATGAGCGTGGGCAGAAACAATTTCTCATCAGATAAAAACCTTGATGCTAAATGACATCATTCAGGGCCACATCCTAGCTTGTTACTTCTCACTTTGTTTTTAACAACTTAGTACAACATTTGGATAAAATTGTGTTATATGCTAAATTGTGCCCCCCCCCAAATTTACATGTTGAATACCTTAGAATATAAGTGTATTTGGAGAGAGGGCCTTTAGAGAAGTAATTAAGCTAAAACGAGGCTCTTAGGGTGGGCCCTCATCCAATCTGACTAGTGTCCTTAAGTGAAGAGGAAATTTGAGCATCAGGGGCTCATGCACACAAAGGAAAAATCATGTGAGGACATGGAAAGAAGACAGCTTCCTGCAAGCCAAGGAGAGAGGCCTCAGAACATATAAATTCTGCTGACACCTTGATCTTGGACTTCTAATCTCCAGGACAACGAAAAAATAAACTTCTGTTGTTTAAGCCACCTGGTCTGTGGTATTTTGCTACGCAGTCCTAGCAAACTAACATAATTGGATGCACGTTTTGTTTATCAAAAAATAGAAACACATCAACACAATTCAATAAATATTTACCTATTAGCTGCCTCAAATACTTTGTGGAATGAGGCAAAGAATCAGGAAATAAATACTGAGAGCCTACCGCAGGCCCAGCTCTCGGCAGATGACTAGAACACGGAGATGAATGTGGAGTCACCGTAGCCATCAGGCACTCAGAGTTTAGCAAGGGAGTAAAACTAATGGCTTCTGTGCCAAACAGAGGTGCATGTAAGGTAACTCCTTTGAGGAGATGAGTGTGTGTTTCCACTGGGCTGGAAGAACAGTAGTGAAGAGACATGAGGCAACAATAAGTCACGGTTCAGGGGGAAAAAAGCAATCTTCTTATTTCTGATGTTTTAAAATTATGTGTGAGTGCAAGCAGTCTTAAACTGCAGATAAAACCCTAATTTACTTCTCAGAAAGAGTAGTTCAACATCAACTAAATAAATAAAAATGGGATAGACATTAGCTAACAATTAAATTAAAAATAGTAAGTATCCACACTGAATAGTTCCACCTAAGTCTCCTTTTATATCCAATTTATCCTGTTAGCTCTTCATGATATAATCCTCTCTCAAACTAGATATTTTCCAAGGACCACACAGCCAAGGATCTTTCAGAAGACATCCTAATGGTCAAACTAGCCATTTTATAATATTTGAACTTTTATTATTTTTACTCCCGAACTATGTGCTTCACATTAAGATGAAGTATAATTACACTTTTAATCATATATTTGTCCAACGTTATGAGCCAATCCATGAATTCAAGAGAGCGTAAACATCTAAGGAAAACATCACCACTATTTTCAGCCATCCTCATATTTTCCAAAGACCCCGTCTCTAGAGAAATGGAGTAGCCCTGGTCTGTTCAAGCATTCAAGTCCAGCTCTGGGGCTCCCACAGAAGTCAGTGATCTGCCTCACGTCTGGCACCTGAAGAATAAGGCACTTGCTTTAACCAAAAGAATAGAATACCCGCAGTATAAGAACTTGTTCCAGAATCCAATCCATAAATTGACTATCCCCTGTTCTTGCCAAAAGCTTATTAAAGCAAACTGTATTTGAAAGAGATTCTATTGAACATGTTAATTATCTAAACTCTAAACCTGAAGTCACTTAAAGTTATTAGAAAAAAAATCCCCAACCATCTCACTCAGTCCTTTGCAGAAATGATCCAATACTTATAGTCTAAATATTTTGCTTTGGCACAAGAAATCACAGTTTATGATACAACGTGTCTTTCACAAAATTATATTTTGAATATGCTGTCCCTTATGGTACTCAATAGCCATTATGTATAAGGAGTTTCGCAATCTACATAATAAATTCCCCTTTTCATATTGTGCAGAACAAGAAAAGTAAGGCTGTGTTTCCTGCCTCTTCTTCTGCTCATCCTGTTAAAATAGGAGTTTTCCTAGGTTAGGTCTTACCTCTCTTCTCTCCTCACATCCTCTCAACCGCAGTGGCTTTATCAAGTTCCCGATCGTCATCACTATGCCAGTGACCCCAAACCTCTCCAACCACCACCAGCCCCAACTCTCAAACTAGCACGGTCCAACAGAGCTTTCTGTGATGATGCAAGTGTTCTAATCTATGCTGCCCAATATGGTCATTACTAGTCTCATGTCACTACTGAGCACATAAGCTAAATTTAAATATGTTGGCTAGTAGCTACCATATCAGACAGCACAGCTCTAGGCTTCCATTTGTACTTGACCCCATGCCTGCCAGCACTTCAAAACTAATGTGCCCAATTCAAGATCTTCAGTTTCTGTCCCCAAATAGCTCCTCCCCTTCATTTGCTTATTCCTATTAATTGTGCCACCATTCTCTTGTTCGCTCAGACTATGAGGGTAAAGCTATGTTTGACACCCACTTTTCCCCACATCCAGCTTGCTTACTACACCGTCACACCTCTGATCAAGGAATAAAAATTCATTTAAGAAAATAATTAATTTTTTAGGATAAATGTGTACAGCAACATATTCATGCATTTTAATTGGTATTTTAATTATGCTTTTCCCTCCTGGAAACATTAGCTGGTATTCAATATTGCACCCATGTAAGGTGAATTACATAGTGTGTATTGATCAGAGGGGGCATTTCAAATGAGAAATCTGATATACAGGGGAAAGGAAAAAATGTCAAAGTTAGGCAGTAGAAATAATATGAGCTAAATTATTTAACTCAAGAGAAACTGTAGATGGTAGATATAGAAGGAGTAAAGAAAGAAGCAGAGGAGAAGGACAGGAAAGAGAGACAGTGAACAGAATTCTTCTGGCTGGTAAGACAAGGAAGGCCTTACTGGAGGTTTAACAAAATAGAGTTAAGATCTCAGTTAAGGTTGAAACTATGCAGGCCACTCCTGGCTGCTCTGGGGTAGTGACTTGCACCTTTCGATAACTACTTTATAATGAAGAAAACACAGATACTTGGTAATTGGAGGAGGAACTACAGTTGGTCTAGAGCAACACTATCTAATAAAAATATAATGCAAGCTACTTGTGCAGTTTTAAATTTTCTGGTAGACTCATATAAAAAGTAAAAAAAGAGAGAAATTCATTTTTTAATTATTTTATTTAATCCAATATGTCTAAAATATCATTTCAATATGAAGTCACTATTTTTAAAGTTATATATGAGATAATTTACTTGTTTTTGTATAAGTGTTTGAAATCTGGTCTGTATTTAACACTTAGAGTGCAGGTCAATTTGGACACTAAATTTTCATTGGAAATAAATACTTGATATGTATTTAGATTCCATAAAATTAACAGTTGGAAAAGTACATTCACATAGATACCGTGTGGTTCTAAACATTCATGTTTCCAAATCTGAATTATCAGTTTTAAATTAATTAAAATCAAATAAAATGCAAACTTTTGTTCCTCAGTCACACTCAACACATTCCAAGTGTCCAATAGCCACACGTAATTAGTGGCTACTCCATTAGACAACACAAGCTTAGAGCTTACACCACTTTAAGAAAAAGCCCTGGAGGATTTTGTCAGAAAGTTTTGCTGTAGACAAAGGCTGCATGATAAAGGAAAGATTTGGAGTTATGTATAAAACAAGAGTTAGTATGAGCATGCACAGCAGAGAGACCTTTGGATATTGCAAACCTGTTTTGTCTCACCTACTGACTCTTTCCAGACCAGCAGGTGATAAATCATGTGGTTAGAGAGTCACATTGTCTCACTGCTCTCTACACTCTGACCTCACTGAAAGGAACACTGACCCAGGAAATAGAAGCAGCTCCCCTCTCGCAAACTACTCCACCATATAAAGTAAGGTAATGGAGGTTAAGCAAGGAGACAAGAAAATGAGGAATATGCACATGCTTGGGTTGTAAGTCCAAAAAGTTACTGGGTAATTTTTTTTGCATTTAACCATCATATTGCTGTCCAATTGGAAGAAATATATCCTATTATAAAAAATGACATATCAGTATCAATAATCTTCACAAATTCAAAGATTCATAGTAACTGAAAATAGTAGCCTGTCAGCTACCAAAGGACAAGAATTTTTTGTCTGTTTTATTCACTGCTCTATCTCCAGAACCTAAAAACTAGGTCCATAATAGGAGATGAGCAATTATTTGTTCAGCAAACAAATTAATAAACAGTTCAATAGCTTCTCATGCAATAACCCCAAAGCAACAATACCACAGAGTGGTGTTCTAAATCTGCCATTCAGTCATTTTTTTCAACAAACATTTAACGTATTCACTATGTGTCAATCACTCTATTAGATGCTGCGTGTATAGAAATAATGAACACAATAAGGACTGAATAAAAAGGAGAAATGTCTTTATGAAGAACTCTATTTCACAATAATAAAAAAAAAATCTTCACATCAATTAAAAGATCCACTTGACTAATAGTGGTTTTATTTTCCTCAAAATTATATCAAATATTAAATTCCAACTTAATCAGAGGCCACTAGATTTCACCTAACACCTAAAACCTTACACAACCTCCATCAACAGAAATAAACATTCCCCTTACAAAAAAGTACTATGAATTTGACTCCATCTGGTTTTATTTATCATACCCTAATTAGGCACTTCATTTAAGTTCTCTTTCCAAGTTCATGTGGGAGTTTTCCTATCATTTCCTGCTTAGCTCAAGTGATTTTTTTTTCCTATATTGAGGCTTTTCAGACCAAGCTAATCATGGGCACACTTCCAAAATGTATAAGAATTAGAGAAAGGAGTTGATTGCTTAATTCTTGCCTCTGACTTGAAGCTTGTGTTAATTAGCTAAAGCCAGAGGCCTCAGCATGCTCTCCAGAGCCCTGTGATCCACTGATGAGCAATGACAAGGCCATCTGGCCTTCCCACAGCACATTGGAGAAAGCGTCTTTTGGCATAAAAATCAGGGATGCCTGTAATTTAGAACGAGTCAGTGCTGCCACCACTTCTGAAAGAGATGACGTCTGACTGCAATACAAGTCCTATCCCAAAGGCAGCTGTGTCTGTGCACACTAATACCTCCCTCTCCCCATCTGCATAGCCTTTTATAACCTACCTTTAGCAATCCCATTCTTCAACACTCCCCTTTTGATTATGTTTCTTTCTCCTTACTACACCTAAGCTGACAAACCTTGATTTGAGGCTGGCATGTACTTTCTGATTGGTGTCCAAATAGCTACTAATTAAGGGGATGCCAAATTTGAGACAGTAAAGGAGTTGGAACAGTCAGAGGGATGGCTGGGGGAGCCAGCATTTGGCACGTGGGTGAACCAAAGCGAGGGGGACTAGCTCTGTCCTGCTCCTTCCTCATCCATGCGGCCCAGCCCACAAACTGAAGAAGAAAGGGAACACAAGGATGACGAACATTCCAGTGGGAGAGATTGGTTAGGTGCCCACTGGTTTATCTTGACGGGATCAGCAACACACACTCACTGAGACACTGAAGAGAGCCAGCACTCTGGGCTTCGCCAAGCCGATGATTTTCAGCCAGTGTTTCCAGGGTAGTTTTATTCCACAAAAACCAAATAACAATATAACCCTCAGTCATTAGACCATGTGTCCTACTTGTGGATTAGAATAAATGGTCACCAGAATGTTGCCTAAGGATCTCTGGGTCCAGGAGCATTGTCCTTGTAAGCCCCACTTATTTCCCAAGGCCATCACTAGACTGAGAATTGATGAAAATAAAAGTGAAAACAGAACTTCCCTGGAGAAAAATCCATTTGATGGTGAAGCTTCACAGATTATTCCTTCGTCATCTCATGGATGAGATGTTCAGTGCAGGCAGGCAAAACACTGAAACAGCTGAATGCGTGAGCATTGTATGCTTGATTCACTAAATATTCACATTGGTAAATATACCATATCAGTTGTAATTTGCATCAAGCCTCCCTTTGGATCTCAGGGTATTGCCTTTCATGTATATTCACTGTGAGTTTCACAAGACTGACATTCCCAGTGAATTATGTGGGCTTTATATTGTATTAATGTAAAAATTTGCCTTTTTAGTGTGCCCAGATTTCTTAACGACAGTGGGCTTCTCGATGCTGAGTATTCTGATTGAGTGTTTTTGTAACGTTAGTGTTTTAAATTGAACTAAAAATTCTCCTTGTAGTTAAATGGTCTGGACAGGGCTAAGAAGACCGCAAATACTCATAGACTCTTCCTCTTTGGTCTTTTTGTGAACTGAACAGTCTCAGATGGTCCAACACAGGCATTCTATACCCGCATAGGTGAGAAGAGACACAAAGACATAAGAATCCCTTATTCTGATAGGAAGAACTCTCCACCTTATGTTACAAACTACATCCCACCAAACTGGAAAAATTTCAGTATTCCAAGGAACCAGGATTAAAATTCACACTGGCAGCCACATTTATCACTCTTGATTATAAAATTGCATCAGGTTTAACTGTCATGTATCTGTCAAGGTTCTATGCAAATTCGGATATTCTCCCAATGCTGTACATGTCATCTGTGATTTCTTATATTCAGTTTGGCAACCTTCTATTCTCTGCAGGAATTCCTCTAAGTGTACCAGTATCCATTCTGAATATTACATTACTCCCTCAGGTCTTACACTGCTAAATAAGAAAATAAAGAGGAGATGATTAAATTGTTATTTTATAGCTCCTCTCTTATAAGGAACCCAAGGCTCTGAACAAATATTTAGCCTGAATTTTTTAAAAAAAGGAGAGGAGCTTCAAGATGGCAGAAGAGTAAGACATGGAGATCACCTTCCTCCCCACGAATACATCAGAAATACATCTACATGTGGAACAACTCCTACAGAACACCTACTGAACGCTGGCAGAAGACCTCAGACCTCCCAAAAGGCAAGAAACTCCCCACGTACCTGGGTAGGGCAAAAGAAAAAAGAAATAACAGAGACAAAAGAATAGGGATGGGACCTGCACCAGTGGGAGGGAGCTGTGAAGGAGGAAAGGTTTCCACACACTAGGAAACCCCTTCGCGGGCGGAGACTGCGGGTGGCAGAGGGGGGAAGCTTCAGAGCCACGGAGGAGAGCACAGCCACAGGGGTGCGGAGGGCAAAGCGGAGAGATTCCCACAGAGAGACTCGGCGCCGAGCAGCACTCACCAGCCCGAGAGGCTTGTCTGCTCACCCGCCGGGGCGGGCGGGGCTGGGAGCTGAGGCTCGGGCTTCGGTCGGATCCCAGGGAGAGGACTGGGGCTGGCGGTGTGAACACAGCCTGAAGGGGTTAGCGCACCACAGCTAGCCGGGAGGGAGTCCGGGAAAAGGTCTGAGCTGCCGAAGAGACAAGAGACTTTTTCTTGCCTCTTTGTTTCCTGGTGCGCGAGGAGAGGGGATTCAGAGCGCCGCCTAAATGAGCTCCAGAGGCGGGCGCGAGCCGCGGCTATCAGCGCAGACCCCAGAGACGGACATGAGACGCTAAGGCTGCTGCTGCCGCCACCAAGAAGCCTGTGTGCGAGCACAGGTCACTCTCCACACCGCCCCTCCCGGGAGCCTGTGCAGCCTGCCACTGCCAGGGTCCCGTGATCCGGGGACAACTTCCCCGGGAGAACGCACGGCACGCCTCAGGCTGGTGCAACATCACGCCGGCCTCTGCCGCCGCAGGCTCACCCCGCCTCCTCCGTACCCCTCCCTCCCCCCTGGCCTGAGTGAGCCAGAGCCCCCAAAGCAGCTGCTCCTTCAACCCTGTCCTGTCTGAGCCAAGAACAGATGCCCTCAGGCGACCTACACACAGAGGCGGGGCCACATCCAAAGCTGAACCCCAGGAGCTGTGCGAACAAAGAAGAGAAAGGGAAATCTCCCCCAGCAGCCTCAGCAGCAGCGGATCAAATCTCCACAATCAACTTGATGTACCTGCATCTGTTTAATACCTGAATAGACAATGAATCATCCCAAATTGACGAGGTGGACTTTGAGAGCAATGATATTTTTTTTTCCCCTTTTTCTCTTTTTGTGAGTGTGTATGTGTATGCTTCTGTGTGTGATTTTGTCTGTATAGCTTTCCTTTTACCATTTGTCCCAGGGTTCTGTCTGTCCGTTTTTTTTTTTTTTCTTAGTATAGTTTTCAGCGCTTGTTATCATTGGTGTATTTGTTTTTTGGTTTGGTTGTTCTTTCTTTCTTTCTTTCTAATTACTTTAAAAAAATGTTTTAATAATTACTTTTTGTTTCTTATTTGAATAACTTTTTAATTTTACCTTTTTTTTTCCTTTCTTTTTTTTTCCTCCCTTTTATTCAGAGCTGTGTGGATGACAGGCTCTTGGTGCTCCAGCCAGGCATCAGGGCTGTGCCTCTGAGGTGGGAGAGCCAACTTCAGGACACTGGTCCACCAGAGACCTCCCATCTCCACGTAATACCAAATGGCGAAAATCTCCCTGAGATCTCCATCTCAATGCCAACACCCAGCTCCACTCAATGACCAGCAAGCTACAGTGCTGGACACCCTATGCCAAAAAACTAGCAAGACAGGAACACAACACAACCCATTAGCAGAGAGGCTGCCTAAAATCATAATAAGTTCACAGACACCGCAAAACACACCAACAGACGTGGACGTGCCCACCAGAAAGACAAGATCCAGCCTCATCCACCAGAACAGAGGTACTACTCCCCTCCACTGGGAAGCCTACACAACCCACTGAACCAACCTTAGCCACTGGGGGCAGAAACCAAAAACAACGGGAACTACCAACTTGCAGCCTGCTAAAAGGAGACCCCAAACACAGTAAGGTAAGCAAAATGAGAAGACAAAGAAACACACAGCGGATGAAGGAGCAAGGTAAAAACACACCAGACCTAACAAATAAAGAGGAAATAGGCAGTCTACCTGAAAAAGAATTCAGAATAATGATAGTAAAGATGATCCAAAAACTTGGAAATAGAATGGAGAAAACAGAAGAAACGTTTAACAAGGACCTAGAAGAACTAAAGAGCAAACAAACAATCATGAACAACACAATAAATGAAATTTAAAATTCTCTACAAGGAATCAATAGCAGAATAACTGAGGTAGAAGAACTGATAAGTGACCTGGACATAAAATAGTGGAAATAACTACTGCAGAGCAGAATAAAGAAAACAGAATGAAAAGAATTGAGGATAGTCTCAGAGACCTCTGGGACAATATTAAACGCACCAACATTCGAATTATAGGGGTCCCAGAAGAAGAAGAGAAAAAGAAAGGGACTGAGAAAATATTTGAAGAGATTATAGTTGAAAACTTCCCTAATATGGGAAAGGAAATAGTTAATCAAGTCCAGGAAGCACAGACACTCCCATACAGGATAAATCCAAGGAGAAACAAGCCAAGACACATATTAATCAAACTATCAAAAATTAAATGCAAAGAAAGAACATTAAAAGCAGCAAGGGAAAAATAACATACAAGGGAATCCCCATAAGTTTAACAGCTGATCTTTCTGCAGAAACTCTGCAAGCCAGAAGGGAGTGGCAGGACATATTTAAAGTGATGAAAGGGAAAAAACCTACAACCAAGATTACTCTATCCAGCAAGGATCTCATTCAGATTTGACAGAAATTAAAACCTTTACAGACAAGCAAGAGCTAAGAGAATTCAGCACCACGAAACCAGCTTTACAACAAATGCTAAAGGAACTTCTCTAGGCAAAAAACACAAGAGAGGGAAAAGAATGACAATAACAAACCCAAAACAATCAAGAAAACGGTAATAAGAACATACATATTGATAATTACCTTAAATGTAAGTGGATTAGATGTTCCAACCAAAAGACATAGACTGGCTGAATGGATACAAAAACAAGACCTGTATATATGCTGTCTACAAGAGACCCACTTCAGACCTAGGGACACCTACAGACTGAAAGTGAGGGGATGGAAAAAGATATTCCATGCAAATGGAAATCAAAAGAAAGCTGGAGAAGCAATTCTCATATCAGACAAAATAGACTGTAAAACAAAGACTATTACAAGAGACAAAGAAGGACACTACATAATGATCAAGGGATCAATCCAAGACGAAGATATAACAATTGTAAATATTTATGCACCCAACATAGGAACACCTCAATACATAAGGCAAATACTAACAGCCATAAAAGGGGAAATCGACAGTAACACAATCAGAGTAGGGGTCTTTAACACCGCACTTTCACCAATGGACAGATCATGCAAAATGAAAATAAATAAGGAAATACAAGCTTTAAATGATACATTAAACAAGATGGACTTAATTGATATTTATAGGACATTCCACCCAAAAACAACAGAATAAACTTTCTTCTCAGGTGCTCATGGAAAATTCTCCAGGATAGATCATATGCTGGGTCACAAGTCAATCCTTGGTAAATTTAACAAAATTGAAAGAATATCAATTATCTTTTCCAACCACAACACTATGAGACTAGATATCAATTACAGGGAAACATCTGTAAAAAATACAAACACATGGAGGCTAAACAATACACTACTTAATAACCAAGAGATCACTGAAGAAATCAAAGAGGAAATCAAAAAACACCTAGAAACAAACGACAATGAAAACACAACGACCCAAAACCTATGGGATGCAGCAAAACCAGTTCTAGGACGGAAGTTTACAGCAATACAATGCTACCTTAAGAAACAAGAAACATCTCAAATAACCTAACCTTACACCTAAAGCAATTAGAGAAAGAAGAACAAAAAAACCCCAAAGTTAGCAGAAGGAAAGAAATCATAAAGATCACATCAGAAATAAATGAAAAAGAAATGAAGGAAACGACAGTAAAGGTCAATAAAACTAAAAGCCAGTTCTTTGAGAAGATAAAAATTGATAAACCATTAGCCAGACTCATCAAGAAAAAAAGGGAGAAGACTCAAATCAATAGAATTAGAAATGAAAAAGGAGAAGTAACAACTGACACTGCAGAAATACAAAGGATCATGAGAGATTGCTACAAGCAACTCTATGCCAATAAAATGGATAACCTGGAAGAAATGGACAGATTCTTAGAAATGCACAACCTTCCGAGACTGAACCAGGAAGAAATAGAAAATATGAACAGAACAATCACAAGCACTGAAATTGAAACTGTGATTTAAAAACTCCCAACAAACAAAAGCCCAGGACCAGATGGCTTCACAGGCGAATTCTATCAAACATTTAGAGAAGAGCTAACGAGCTAACACCTATCCTTCTCAAACTCTTCCAAAATATAGCAGAGGGAGGAACACTCCCAAGCTCATTCTACGAGGCCACCATCACCCTGATACCAAAACCAGAAAAAGATGTCACAAAAAAAAGAAAACTACAGACCAATATCACTGATGAACATAGATGCAAAAATCCTCAACAAAATACTAGCAAACAGAATGCAACGGCACATTAAAAGGATCATACATGAAGATCAAGTGGGGTTTACCCAGGAATACAAGGATTCTTCAATATATGCAAATCAATCAATGTGATACACCATATTAACAAATTGAAGGAGAAAAACCATATGATCATCTCAATAGATGCAGAGAAAGCTTTCAACAAAATTCAACACCCATTTATGATAAAAACCCTCCAGAAAGTAGGCACAGAGGGAAATTACCTCAACATAATAAAGGCCATATATGACAAACCCACAGCCAACGTCGTCCTCAATGGTGAAAAACTGAAACCATTTCCACTAAGATCAGGAACAAGACAAGGTTGCCCACTCTCACCACTATTATTCAACATAGTTTGGGAAGCTTTAGCCACAGCAATAAGAAAAAGAAATTAAAGGAATCCAAATCAGAAAAGAAGAAGTAAAGCTGTCACTGTTTGCAGATGACATGATACTATACATAGAGAATCCTAAAACTGCCACCAGAAAACTACTAAGGCTAATCAATGAATTTGGTAAAGTAGCAGGATACAAAATTAATGCACAGAAATCTCTTGCATTCCTATATACTAATAATGAAAAATCTGAAAGTGAAATTAAGAAAACACTTCCATTTACCACTGCAACAAAAAGAATAAAATACCTAGGAATAAACCTACCTAAGGAGAAAAAAGACCTGTATGCAGAAAATTATAAGACACTGATGAAAGAAATTAAAGATGATACAAATAGATGGAGAGATATACCATGTTCTTGGATTGGAAGAATCAACATTGTGAAAATGACTATACTACCTAAAGCAATCTACAGATTCAATGCAATCCCTATCAAACTACCACTGGCATTTTTCACAGAACTAGAACAAAAAATTTCATAATTTGTATGGAAACACAAAAGACCCCGAAGAGCCAAAGCAATCTTGAGAAAGAAAAATGGAGCTGGAGGAATCAGGCTCCCTGACTTCAGACTATACTACAAAGCTACAGTAATCAAGACAGTATGGTACTGGCACAAAAACAGAAATATAGATCAATGGAACAGGATAGAAGGCCCAGAAATAAACCCACACACATATGGTCACCTTATCTTTGATAAAGGAGGCAAGAATATACAATGGAGATAAGACAGCCTCTTCAATAAGTGGTGCTGGGAGAACAGGACAGCTACATGTAGAAGAATGAAATTAGAACACTCCCTAACACCATACACAAAAATAAACTCAAAATGGATTAAAGACCTAAATGTAAGGCCAGACACTATCAAACTCTTAGAGGAAAACATAGGCAGCACACTCTATGACATAAATCACAGCAAGATCCTTTTTGACCCACCTCCTAGAGAAATGGAAATAAAAACACAAATAAACAAATGGGACCTAATGAAACTTAAAAGCTTTTGCACAGCAAAGGAAACCATAAACAAGACCAAAACACAACCCTCAGAATGGGAGAAAATATTTGCAAATGAAGCAACTGACAAAGGATTAATCTCCAAAATTTACAAGCAGCTCATGCAGCTCAGTATCAAAAAAACAAACAACCCAATCCTAAAATGGGCAGAAGACCTAAATAGACATTTCTCCAAAGAAGATATACAGATTGCCAACAAACACATGAAAGAATGCTCAACATCATTAATCATTAGAGAAATGCAAATCAAAACTACAATGAGATATCATCTCACACCAGTCAGAACGGCCATCATCAAAAAATCCACAAACAATAAATGCTGGAGAGGGTGTGGAGAAAAGGGAAGACTCTTGCACTGTTGGTGGGAATGTAAATTGATACAGCCACTATGGAGAACAATATGGAGGTTCCTTAAAAAACTAAAAATAGAACTACTGTACGACCCAGCAATCCCACTACTGGGCATATACCCTGAGACAACCATATTTCAAAAAGAGTCATGTACCACAATGTTCATTGCAGCTCTATTTACAATAGCCAGGACATGGAAGCAACCTAAGTGTCCATCGACAGATGAATGGATAAAGAAGATGTGGCACATATATACAATGGAATATTACTCAGCCATAAAATGAAATGAAATGAAATTGAGTTATTTGTAGTGAGGTGGATGGACCTAGAGTCTGTCATACAGAGTGAGGTGGGTCAGAGAGAGAGAAACAAATACCATGTGCCAACACATATATATATGGAATCTAAAAAACAAACCAAAAAAATGGTCGTGAAGAACCTAGGGGCAAGTCAGGAATGGAGAGGCTGACCTACTGGAGAGTGGACTTGGAGATACGGGGATGGGGAGGGGTGGGCTGGGACAGAGTGAGAGAGTGGCATGGACATATATACACTACCAAGTGTAGAGTGGATGGCTGTTGGGAAGCAGCCGTGTGGTGCGGGGAGATCAGCTCGGTTCTTTGTGACCACCTGGGGGTGTGGGATAGGGAGGGTAGGAGGGAGGTAGACACAAGAAGGAAGAGATTTGGGGATATATGTATATGTATAACTGATTCACTTTGTTATAGAGCAGAAACTAGCACACCATTGTAAAGCAATTATACTCCAATAAAGATGTTAAAAAAAAAAAAAAAAGAACTACCATATGACCCAGCAATCCCACTACTGGACATATACCCTGAGAAAACCATAATTCAAAGAGTCATGTACCACAATGTTCATTGCAGCCTTATTTACAATAGCCAGGACATGGAAGCAACTTAAGTGTCCCTAGATAGATGAATGGATAAAGAAGATGTGGCACATATATACAATGGAATATTACTCAGCCATAAAAAGGAATGAAACTGAGTTATTTGCAGTTAGGTGGATGGACCTAGAGTCTGTCATACAGAGTGAAGTAAGTCAGAAAGAGAAAAACAAATACCGTATGCTAACACATATATATGGAATGTAAAAAAAAAATGGTCATGAAGAACCTAGGGGAAAGACAGGAATAAAGACACAGACCTACTAGAAAATGGACTTGAGGACATGGGGAGGGGGAAGGGTAAGCTGGGACAAAGTGAGAGAGTGGTAGTGTATATATGGACATATATACACTACCAAATGTAAAATAGATAGGTAGTGGGAAGCAGTTGCATAGCACAGGGAGATCAGCTCGGTGCTTTGTGACCAGCTAGAAGGGTGGGATGGGGAGGGTGGGAGGGAGGGAGACACAAGAGGGAAGAGATATGGGGATATATGTATATGTATAACTGATTCCCTTTGTTATAAAGCAGAAACTAACACACCATTGTAAGGCAATTATACTCCAATAAAAATGTTAAAAAAAAAAAGGAGTAAATTGATCTTTGGAGAGGAACATTAATTCTTTCAACTTTCTTATGTGTCATTTAACAAATTATCCATTCCAAGGCAATAAATGGCTCTCTAGCAGCCAGGCTGAATTAACAACCCTGCAAGCAGTAACCCTTTTATTTATAATTTACTAATGATATTCATTTTATCGTCTTGCCAAACTTTCATAATTATGAGAAAGAAAAGCAGACAAAGCCAACTCTACAAATAGGCAAACTAAAAGATCATCCACCCATCAGTCTCACCAGCCAACCCATAGCAATTCACCCTTCTTACTTGAAATCAAATCCCATAAAATCATTCAACAAATTTGTATTTATTTATGTATTTATTGAGGGCCTACTATGTACCAGGTCTACCTTCTCTAGGGGTCACTGGGCAATACACACATAACCTGAAAGGGTGAGATGGCTTTTATCTTTCTTCTTTTCCTACATTAATTGACAGGAGAGCTTGGCCCTAAAGAATGGATTAAGTAGTGCATTTAAAATTAAGAATGGTATAAGTAGAAAGGAGCTAACATTGCTAAATGCCACCTAAAAGTCTCACACATTTCATGTATAATCTTATTACAGCAACCAAGTGAGAAATAGTTTGTGTGTATAATTTTATAATTAGGAAAACTTGGACTCTGAGAGGTTGAATATAACTTGCCTAAAGACACACAGCTCTGTATAGTTAACTTACATCTGTCTCACTGTTGAGCCTTATTAGCTTACAAGCTCTGTATGAATTAGTAATAGGATACAGATGCTAAACAAAATGATGCAATGTTTGGCTTCAGTGATTAAAAGTATAGTGTTCAGATCAAGGAAGTATAGTACTCGGATCATGGGGGATTTTAGTCCTTTTATCCTGAGACTAGCAGAGCATACCCAGAATGTATATTCAGTTCTAAGCATGAAACTTTTAAAAGATTTTGACACTCAAAAATGTGCATAAAATGGGCAACAAAGAGATAAGGAAGGTGGGAACCATCTTATAAATAAACTATTGAGAGAACTGAGGAATTCAGCCTGGAAGACAAAATGCTAAAAGGGATTATACAATAGCTGTCTTCAAATACTTGAACTGCTGTGTTTTTTAAAAAGGCACGAGTTTGTTCTTTGTGGCTCCAGAAGACAAACTAGGAAAACAAGAGTGCTCAAAGGGAATGAAGGAGTGTTTACTATCTACTACACCCTTCTGCACCATTTGAAATACTTAACACAAACTTAAACAAATCATCACATTAATTACACTAATAACTCATAAGGAGGCAAAGGCTGAGATGATAATCCAATGACTTTATCACAAAAGAGCATTACTGGCAATCCCCAATGTACCCAGTCTGAAATTTCTTCCAAGGTTATTAGTTTTAAACTCTTTGTTTCCTTTATCTTGCTAGCTACTTCATGTTAATAACTGTTAGCAAAAATTTTAAATCAGCATCCATAAAATATTTATTTCAACTTTGCTTTATTAATGTATTTTGAAAATTAAATACATCCAATTAAGAAAATATATACAAATTGTCCCATCATAGGCTTTAAAATCTGTGAGCATTTTAACAGCCAACAGATAGCAAACACTCGACCAGTGAAGACGGATAAAGCTGTAACTTAATGGCTAACTCAAAAGAGGAAAGTATTAAGATAATAGTTTGATTCTTCCCTATTTTCCAGTTATGTTAATTACAGCAGGCTGTCTACATGCTTAGACTCAAACAATTTTAGCACCAGTCCAGGCTTAAGTTTGTGCAGAAGCACAATCAGTACTTGGAAGAGGTTCAACTACAGATCTTGGCTTCTATCTTGTTAACCAACCATATACTGAGATGGGACATCATGGCAGACCTTGATTGCCAAAGATGAGGTCTTTAGACTCAGTTTTTCACAAATGCAATGTACTGTGACTGATGGGATACCAAACTCTACAATTTAAATGGAGGTCAATAGATGGTAAAGTTCAATGCAAAATTATTACTTATGGCAACAAAATACTGGAGACCAAAATATATAGATATTGAATTCTCAGTATCTGTGAATAGTGAACTGGTTAAAGACATTAAGGAGCATTCATATACTGAAACACAAAGCAGGCATTGAATTCATGCAAAACGTGACATAAATCAATATTCCACCTTAACATGAAACTTTACATTGCTTCCACCAATGGTCATTCAACATCAGCATCATAGACTGCTGAAGGCATGATATTCTCACATATTATACAGCCATATATCACTAGTCAAGCAAGATTAGTTTGTTGCCCTTGCCAGCATTCCCAGAACCTATTTCTCCACTTATCCTAGGAAATATGTGGCCTTCAACACCCTGCTAATTATGGCCAATGTGCCCCTGCTTTGTCTGCTAAATGTCTCCCATCATCTTAATTGCACAAAGTAATCTTCATGTATCACTTCAACTAATTCTGTTTGCTTGACTTACTTTTTGCATGGCTTCTGAAGCAGTGGATATAATCCTTTCTTTGATGAGGATGCTATACAACATGGTGGCACTTGAGGATCAAAAAAACCTGAGTTTGAATCAAAGTTCCACAGCTGACTGGCCATAACACCTTGGGCAAGATATTGAACATTTCTGAGACAGAGTTTTTTCATCTTTAAACTGGGACTACTGCCCAAAGTAATCTACAGGTTCAATGCAATCCCTATCAAAATACCAATGGCATTTTTCACAGAACTAGAATAATCCTAAAATTTGTATGGAAACACAAAAGACCCTGAATAGCCAAAACAATCTTGAGAAAGAAAAACAAAACTGGAGGTATCACACTCCCTGATTTCAAACTATACTACAAAGCTACAGTAATCAAAACAATATGGTACTGTACTGGCATAAAAACAGATATAAAGGTCAATGGAACAAAATAGAAAGCCCAGAAATAAACCCATGCTTATATGGTCAATTAATCTTCAACAAAGGAGGCAAGAATACACAACGGGGAAGACAGACTCTTTAATAAATGGTGTTGGGAAAACTGGACAGTTACAAAAAGAATGAAACTAGACCATTTTCTCACACTATCTACAAAAAATAAATTCAAACTAGGTCAGACTTAAATGTAAGGCTTGACACCACAAAAGTCCTAGAAGAAAACACAGGCAGTAAGCTCTTTGACACTGGTCTTAGCAATAATTTTTTGGATCTGTCACCTCAGGCAAGGGCAACAAAAGCAAAAATAAACAAATGGGACTACATCAAACGAAAAAGACTTTGCACAGCAAAGGAAATCATCAATGAAAAGAAAAGGCCACCTATTGAATGGGAGAAGATATTTGCAAATTATATATCTGATATGGGGTTAATATCCAAGTTATATAAAGAAATCACACAACTCAATATAAAAAAAAAATCCAATTAAAAATGGGCAAAGGCCCTGAGTAGACATTTCTCCAAAGAACACACACAGATGGCCAACAGGCACATGAGAAGATGCTCAACATCACTAATCATCAGGGAAATACATATCAAAACCAGATCAAATGAGATATGATCTCACACCAGTCAGAATGGTTATCATCAAAAAGACAAGAAATAACAAGTGATGGCAACCTTGTCTTTGTCTTGATTTGGAGAATAAATGTGGTGTAAGGAGATGTGTACGGGTGCCAAGCTGACAAGGAGGTGAACTGGGATGGTTGACTTTATGTGTTATCTTGACTCGGCCACGGTACCCAGACTGTTAGTCAAACACCAGTCAAGATGTTGCTAGGAAGGTATATGTTGCATGCAATTAACATTTAAAACAGTAGACTTTGAGTAAACAGATTACACTCCATAGTGTGGGTGACCTCATCCAATCATCCCATCAGCTCTAAAAGAAAAGAATGAGGTCTCTAAAAAAGAAGGAATTCTGCCTACAGACAGCTTTCAGATTGACTGCTGTAACATCCAATCTTCTGTGAATCTTCAACCTGACAGCCTGCTCTGTAGATTTTGAACTTACCAGCTCCCACAACTGTGGGAACCAATTCCTTAAAGTACATCTCATTATATACATGTACATATCCTATTTGTTCTGTTTCTCTGAAGAACCCTGACTAATACAATATGTGTGGATATGTGTGTGCGAGAGCAATGAGGGTTCTCTGTGTCTTTTGTCCATTATATTTTTGTATGCTTATATATTTTTGGACTCGTAACAAATATTTTATATTAGGTAAAGGAATTTCTTATCAGGTATGTATTGTATTTTTCTTTTGTTGATTATTATTTTTTTATCTTATATATGGTACTTTATGCTATATAAAATTTATACTTAAAAAAAAAAAGAAATAACAAGTGATGGCAAGGATGTGGAGAAAGGGGAACCCTCGTGCATTGTTGGTGGGAATGTAAATTGGTGCAGCCACTAAAAAAACAGTATGAAGTTTCCTCAAAAAATTGAAAATAGAACTACCATATTATCCAGCAGTTCCACTTCTGGGTTTTACCCAAAGAAAACAAAAACACTAATTAGAAAAGGTACATGCACCCCAATGTTCATTGCAGCATTATTTACAATAGTCAAGATATGGAAGCAGCCTAAACGCCCATTGATAGAGGAATGAATATAAAATATGTGGTATATATGGTGTATACACACACACACACACACACACACACAGCAGAATACTACTCAACCATAAAAAAGAATTAAATTATGCCATTTGCAAAAACATGGATGAATGTATGTAGAGGGTATTATGCTAGGTGAAATAAGTCAGACAGAGAAAGACAAATACCATATGATCTCTCTTGTATGTGGAATCTAAAAAATAAAACAAACAAACAAAACAAAACAGAAACAGACATAGATATGGAAAGCAAACTGGTGGTTCCCAGAAGGGAGTGGGGTGAGATGCGGGGTAAAATAGATGAAGAGGATTAATAGATATGAGCTTCTAGTTATAAAATAAGTCTCAGGGGTGTAATATATGACATAAGGAATATAGTCAATAATACTGTAATAATTCGGTATGGTTACAGTTACCAAACTTGTCATGGTGATCATTTCATAATGTATTTGAGTTTCAGATCACTATACTGTACACCTGAAACTGATATAATATTGTCAATTTTTTTAAAAAAATCAATAAATCCACATTTTGATGCCAAAAGAAAAAGTGATACTGACTTTACATATGGTTTAATGGCTTAAATGAGATGAAGATGACTGTAAAATGCTTACTTAGCACAGTGCCTGGTAAATAGTAAGTACTCAGTAAATAATACTTTTTAATTGTAGCATTCCTTCATGCATCCTTTTTCTGCCTTTTCATCACACCTCCATGGATCAAAAATGTTCAAACCATTCCACTGATACAGTAAAAGAACCTCTTGGTCATAGCACATTAAACTAACTAGATGGACTTTTATTAGACATAAACAGAAGATCTAAATTTTACAATAAAGAAAAATCTCAGAATCATGGTTCCTTTTGCAGGGGGGCATATAACAGTGATATGGTCACTTTGTGCCAGATTTGATTAAAATTCAAAAACTTTAAACTAACATGAAATACAAATCTGATTGCATCTGGGAAAATTCAATCAATTTAGTTTTTAATTTTCTGTCTTTTCAGGGACAGGAAACTGGACAAATAAAACCCATAGATCACACAACAAAAAGAAATTTACTTTAAAACAATAACTTTGCCCTCTTCTAAAGGCTTTTTGTCTGAGAAGTTTGCAAATGGTTCTGATTTCAGTTTCATCATTAGCTCAAAGTAAAATTCCCCCAAGGAGAGGCAAGGAATAAAGGAAGTACAGGAAAAGCAGAAAGGATATTAAACAATGCACACAGCCAAGTATTGGAGTGTGGGCAATGCTCAGAGAGAGAGTGGGTGCTTGGTGGTCAAACCCCTAATTATAAGAAAGTCTCCCTCATTTCAGACAGCTGTGCAAGAAGAGGGCAGTCCCCAAATAGCTCACACTAAAGCAGCCTGGAAACCCCCCAGTGGATCTCCTCAGCTTTGCTCAGACTTCCTGGCTTCAAGAAGAGTAAGCATCTACATTCTGAGTAAACGATACTGAACTTCCCTCCTTCCCTCCCTCCCTCCCTCCTCCTGCATATGTACATCAAAAGAAAAAAAAAAGTGCATGTCACAAACTGGCAACCATGGGCTGAATTCACTGGATAGATGTGCTTTGTTTGGCTTGCAGAGTTTAAAAGAAAAAGAATTTTTTTATTTGCCAACACTTAAAATTGAGAGATTTCACATAAATTTGAGATCTCGGGCTCATCTTAAAAATTTCAGAGAGGGCTTCCCTGGTGGTGCAGTGGTTGAGAGTCTGCCTGCCAATGCAGGGGACACGGGTTCGAGCCCTGGTCTGGGAAGATCCCACGTGCCGCGGAGCAGCTGGGCCCGTGAGCCACAATTACTGAGCCTGCGCGTCTGGAGCCTGTGCTCCGCAACGGGAGAGGTCGCGATAGTGAGAGGCCCCGCGCACCGCACCGCGATGAAGAGTGGCCCCCGCTCGCCACAACTAGAGAAAGCCCTCGCACAGAAACGAAGACCCAACACAGCCATAAATAAATAAATAAATAAATACTTAAAAAAAAAAATTTCAGAGATTTGGATCCAGTAACTCTATTGCTGGGTGTATACCCAAAGAATGAAAACAGGATCTAAGAGATCTATGCACTCCAACGTTTATTGCAGCATTATTCACAGCAGGCAAGATATGGAAACAATCTAAATGCCCATCAACAGATGAATGGATGATATATATATATATATGTGTGTGTGTGTGTATATATATGTGTGTGTATCTATATATATAGATAGATAGATAGATACACACAATATTATTCAGCCATGAAAAAGAAGGATATCCTGCCATTTGCGACAACATGGATGGACTATGAGGACTTTATGCTCAGTGAGATAAGTCAGACAGAGACAGACAAACACTATATGATATCACTTACACGTGGGCTCTAAAAAAGCCAAATTCATAAAAACAGAGAGTAAATTGGTGGTTTTCAAAGGATGGAGGTTGGGAGGATAGGATGGATATTGTTCAAGGGTGCAATTTTGCAATGAGTAGTAAATAAGTGCTAGAGATCTAATGCACAGCATAGTGAATATAAACAACAATATTGTATTATAATCAAACTTGCTAAGAGGCTAGAATTTAAGTATTCCAACCACTAAAAAGAAATGATAATTATGTAACATGATAAATGTGCTAATTATCACTACAATGGCAATCATATCATATAAATACATAATATGATAGAAATGTATAAAATTAACATGTACACCTTAAATTTATACAATGTTTTGTGTCAAATATATTTTTATTAATTAATTAATTGAAGTAAAAGTTAAGTGAGTCAAATAATAATTTTTAAAAATTTCAGAGATTTGGCAATGCCAGGCCAGCACACCCAGTGGAGATAAACAAGGCATTCTCTTTTAAGGAGTGTATTCTCTCCAATCTGCCACAGTCCCCACCACTCCCTATTCTGACACCCAGCCCACCACACTTATTTACATTAGCTGCCTGGCACTGGTAGTTATTTGACTGCCCAGGGTCAACTGGAAGGCCATCGAGAACATCAAGCCAGATGCGACAATCAAATGTAAGTAGCAATCAATATGCCTATTAACCCAAACTGAAAATAAAACAGCAGAAAACCAAATTGCTTAGTGGAAAAATCCTGAACTCATTGTTAAAATATATGGTTTTCCTCCCTGTGTCCACTATTGTATGCAGTTAGGCAAGTTACTTATCTTTTCTAAATTTCAGTATCCTCAAATACAAAGTGGGGATGATAACACCAGTGTCATAGTAGATGTCACAGAACATAATTTGTGTTATTTTAAAGTCCTTTATAAAGTAGAAGAGCGTTAATATAGATTATGATACTGAATGACTCTAAGCAATATTTGACATAAGGATAAGTGAAAAAGTTGTACTATAGATGTTTTTAATGTTCTCACAAAAATATTCTAATGTATCAACCTGCTGATGATTTCACATTATTCTCTACTCTTTGCCAGTTCAAAATGCAAACTTTTAAGTACTGTAGCTATAGTTTAAAATTCTTTGCTGGTAAGAGAGAGAAAAATTAAAGGAAAAAATATGACTTTGTATCTCATTATACTTAGGATTAATTACAGTTTGGGTCATTCTGGTTTCTAAAGGCTAATGGGAACCTGACAAGCTTAACAGAGGGTTTGGATAAGGCACAGATCATTCAGTTTTTTCCTGCCTAGAATTAAGCAGTATTTGGATTAAGCAGTGTTTGGATCTGATTGCACCCATAAAACGGCTACACCCAAATGAATTTCAAATAAAGCTTCCTAAAGATACCAGAGCTCATTAAATCTCTTCCTCCTGGAACCATAGGCAGGATTTGGGAGATGAGATGACCCTAAGCCCCTCATCTGGGGTTCCCTTCATAATTAATAATTCCAAACCCTGATTCACAGACAACATTAACAGAGGCAAAGGGACAGCCAGACTAGGCACCAAGACTTCTAAAGCAAGCAAAATTTCTCACAATTTCCCTCATCAGGCCAACAATCACAGTGCTAAACAAAGGGAATTGTTTCAATAAATGATGCAGTAACATACCAGTCTTGGTGCCTCCTCCACGAACTGTGGGGTCAGCCCTGCAGGAAGCTGTGACATCATATGACGCTGCTCCCCATATATGCCTAATATGTGCTCCTTAAATTGCACTATAAACTGTCTTCATTCCCCGTTTTCTATTTTAGCAGCACAAAAGATCTAAAAACCTCTAGGCTCTTTATCTATCTGGGGCATTCTCTATTTTGACCTTGGTGTTTATTATGGTAATATGCCCACCCCCAAAATTGGGCGAAATGATAAATCTGTTTGAAATATAAGACTTGGGTCAAACTGTACACACTGGAACCTCCTAGATTCTGAAAAGGCATCTTGATAATGCAGTCACGATATACCACTGCTTATATTGCTATGGCACTTAAAATTCAGTCTCTGAATGGGAGGGGTGAGTTTCTCCAGCTCCACTCCTTTTCCTGCATTCCCACCTCTTCACCTCTAGAGGCCAGTGTCATCAGCGTTCCCACGCCGTCAGAGGGGAAACGGCGCACTAGATAGCTAAGAGACCAAGCATTCCTTTTCTGACTCTGGCCCTCCCTGACTGAGCAAATAACTTAAAATCTCTGTGTCTTGGTTTCCTCATCTGTAAAATGGGTTAATTACTCTATAATTAACTTACTTATTTCATTTATTTATTTAACTCTTGAGAAGATTAACTAAAGTAACGTATGTAAAGGCTTGGCTCAATGCCTGGCACACAATAATTGTGTAACAGATGTGACCATCTCTAGAGTACAGGGAGAAGAGTAGGATGGGCACCTGACCCAGAGGGAGCCTGAGGAAGACGAGAGTGGGATAATGGGATAAGTCAGCTCTCAGTTTCCATTGGTGTTATCCTCAGGCTCCGTGGGTCCAGATCAATGCTTCTCAAGACATTTTCTTGAAATAACCCCTAACTGTAAAGAGAAGTGAATTCATGCCCTGGCGGCCTGTTGGAAGCTTTAAAATTCATTCTTATGTTTTGTGTTGAAGATTCATGTCTTTTTATGTTGCTCTCAAGCAAAACTGTTTTTGCTTTAATGTAAAAATAATATTGCCTCCTAAATCTCTGAGAAAATTGAACCTCTCAGGAGATGTACCATGATTATATTGTGACTTTGCCTACCCCTTGGCACCTTCCCCAGACAGCTGAGGACAAATATGCTTCAATTTGCTCCCCATGTGGAGTTGTCTTTCCATTAGCACAAATGATAGTGTGGGTCCAACTTGGGCTATTGCAGCATCTCATTATAAACATATAAAACTCTGAGGCTCAGCGAAGCTACCGGACCTTCTCCATATCACAGTGTGGGAAGGGTTGGATGCAACCAGGGACAAGCTCTTTGGGTTCAGCCCACCTTCCTCATAAACATCATAAAATAGAGAACAACGCATTTGGGCACAAATTTAGAACAGTCATCGTTCTAAAATGGTCTTAAAGGAATTATAAGTATTGCAGGAGTACTAAGGGAAAGCATCTCTTAATGTCATAACATTTAAGAGAAGGGCCTGCCATCTCCCAAACAGAGGTAAATAAATAGGAAAACTCCTCTGTAGCTCAGTTTGGGGAAGGAAGATAAGGAGTTTGCATCTGAAGACTTCATAAAAGTCACATTAGCTAAACTTGTGTTCAAGTAAAACGTAGTATTTACAGATTGGTCTTCTGCACTGACCATATGTCGCTGTTTCTTACCCAAAAAGGATGTAGATGCTGACTGGTTTGTAGTCCTTATATAGGAGTAGCTATTGTATAAATACTGCCGTTGAAAAATAACATCTAAATTCAAATAAGTGCTAATATTAAAGGATAACCACTCTGTTTACTTTTTAAATAAAAGATTAAATGGAACTTCAAATAATATCTATGATATGCCAGTCTAAAAAATTTTTATTTTCAAGTTTCCTGCCACAATAGTGATGACTGTATACGTACCTCTAGGGGGAGCTCAAGGCTTTCCCACTATTCAATCTCATCTTTCCCCACTTTCTTTAGCGTCGTCACTGATACAGTCCTTGGGCCTCTCCACTTTGCAGAAGACACTCCACCCTGTTCCTCCCCATCCCCATAAAAGACAGCAAAACTGTGGGTGGGCCTCAGGAGAAAGAAGCTCTGGGCAAACCTCTAGTTTAGCACGGGGCCAACCTCTAGTCTAGCAGCTCTCTCCAAGGCACCAGGTAGCTATTCTCTTTGGGATAAAGCTGAATTATTAACAAGCCCAGTGATGGCCTGGAGGGTCTCCTTAACAAACCCCTCACACCAGCAGCAGCAGCAGCAGCAGCAGGTAACTGATGTGATGTGATTGTGGACCATTCATATCCCAGCCATGCTGGCTTCTCCCCAGACACATGGCTATCGATGGGGACTTTTCATTCTAGCATTTGTGGTTATAGAAACATATATATATATATATATATATATATATATATATATACACACACATACACACACATATATATACATATATATATTATATTTTACTCTAGCATTTCCCAAAGTATATTTCAACGATCACCAGTTTTACACTAAATTAACAAATTTTATATAAATGAAGGGTTCCCTGTCAAAGAAGTTTAGGAAACACTGGGTTAAACAAAGTTCAAAGTGTTCTTTACTGCAGGACATCTCATAATCTTTAATGCCTGGTGACTCTCCAAAAGAAGGGACAAGAAGGAAGTGTTTCCCAAACTTATTTGATCACAGAACCTTTTTTCAGGGCTTCCTCTGGGGACTATTTTTAGAACATTCTCTCAGAAATATTGCTCAGGTTGCTGAGACTGGTCAAGAAAAGAAGCACAGATTAGGGATTTTTAAAAATAATTCATCCCTGTATATTTCAAACAAAAACACTAATTCAAAAATATACATGCACCCCAATGTTCATAGCAACACTATTTACAATTGCCAAGATATGGAAGCAACCTAAGTGGTGGGGCTGTGATGAATTGGGGGATTGGGATTGACATATATACTCTAATATGTATAAAATGGATAACTAAAAAGAACCTGCTGTATAAAGAAATAAAATAAAATTAAAAAAAAAAACCAAACACATGAATGGATAAAGAAGATGTGGTATGTATACACAATGGAATACTATTCAACCATTAAAAAAAGAATGAAATTTTGCCATTTGCAGCAACACGGATGGACTTGGAGGGCATTATGCTAAGTGAAATAAGTCAGACAGAGAAAGACAAATACTATATAATATCACTTATATGTGGAATATAAAAAATACAACAAACTAGTGAATATAACAAAAAAGAAACAGACTCACAGATACAGAGAACAAACTAGTGGTCACCAGTGGGGAGAGGGAAGGGGGAGGGGCAATATAGGGGTAGGGGATTAAAAGGAACAAACTATTGTGTATAAAATAAACTGCAAGGATATATTGTACAACACAGGGAATATAGCCAATATTTTGTAATAACTATAAATGGATTATCACCTTCAAAAAATGTGAATCACTATATTGTACACCTGTAACATATAATGTTGTACATCAACTATTCCTCAATTTTTTAAAATGAAAAACAGAAAAAAGGAAGGAATTTGGTCTGAATTATCGGGTTATTGTCTTCAATCATCCATTCTAATTGACACTTAAAATGAAAGCTTCTGAGCCTCTCATGATCAGGTCCCCCTGCCATCACCTAATATTTTCATGTTAGAGAACTCCTTAGGCCAACAGCATATGGAAATATGGATTTATACCCCCCAAAAGCAAATGACTATTTACATCACAAATTGAGAGTCCCCGTAAAACCCTTAAGTCATAGATTCTCCCAGCACATTTTTAAAATGATTCTACTTACAAAACAAACTGTTTCTAGCAGTCACCACACTTCCATGAGATGGAATGGCTGGGGTGGCAAGAATAGCAGGGCAGGGGGTTTGCATGGGGGTCATGGGCAGGCCTTTTCTAATCACCTTTCTCAGGTGTCTCCTCTCAGATTCTCTCCCCAGCTGAGAATCACTACCCCGTTATAGACGTGAGACGCATCCTGAAGAAACATGAGAGCAGAAAAATCACTAAGAATGAGAGGCTTCCCTGGTGGCGCAGTGGTTAAGAATCCACCTGCCAATGCCGGGGACACGATTCGAGCCCTGGTTCAGGAAGATCCCACATGCCGCGGAGCAACTAAGTCCGTGCACCACAACTACTGAGCCTGTGCTCTACAGCCTGCAAGCCACAACTACTGAAGCCCGCGTGCTTAGAGCCCGTGCTCCGCAACAAGAGAAGCCACCGCAATGAGAAGCCCACGCACCACAACGAACAGTAGCCCCCGCTCGCCACAACTGGAGAAAGCCCGCGTGCAGCAACGAAGACCCAACGCAGACAAAAATAAATAAAATAATAAAATAAAATAAATTACAAGTACCTGGTAAGTTAGAACGTTAAAAAAAAAGAAAAAAGAATGAGAACTATGACTGTAGTTTCGAAAATGGGGTTTATGTACCCCAGAAATTATGTTTTAAATTAATAGAATTTCTATTTTTATCTCAGAATTAGAAGACTTTCTTAATATTCAACACACAGAATGACAATAGTACGTGTACACAATTTGAAAAAACTAGACACACACATTTTACAGAGAGACATTTTCAAAGTATTTTGCTGATGGAGGCATAATTTAAAAGTTGAGAGACCAATGGTATAGAAAAATACCGCCTCAGAATATTTATGTCAGATTAATTAGAAGATAACTTAGACAGATGTCAGCCTGCCGTCCAAAAATAGTATCCCATTCGCAAATAAATGCCAAGATGAAACTGAACTTATTTCTTTAATGGTTTCATACTATTATAGGAACAAAACTTCAAATTCTGCTAAAACTGTCACTTTAGGAAATAACAAACATTGGGACTTGGGTAGCAACCAAGGAAAGAAGAAACAAAACTAAAAGTTAGCTTTTAAAACTATTAAGATCAAGATACAGGTTCTCTGCTCGAAAATATCAGCCACACATGAATTTTTGGCATTTTTCAATCAAAATAAATATTAATCAAGAGTAGTCTAAACATATTCACTTTTTACATTTAAAAATTGATGAGAATATATTTTTCATTTTGAGTGGGAATGAAGCTTATGAAGCTTGTGAGGAACTGAATTCCTTACCAATTTATAAAATGCAAAGGAGTAGTTTGGGTAAAAAGTTAGGTTCTTCTTCTAAGACTAAATGATCAGTCTCTTTACAGAGTTTTCAAAGTTTACTCAAACAGGAGACTGGTTATCTTATGTTTTTCCATAAGATAAATCCTATTTTAAGAGTGTCACTCAAAAGAGTAGTTCAGCCTTCCAAGATGAATTATATACAAGTAAAATGAGTTAATATAAATATATTTCAATAATCATGCGTTTTAACTTAGAAGCATATTTATGTTCATATAAAAGATGATACAATGACTGTGTACAAAATATTTTTGCCTCTATGTTAAAGCACGCTTGTCAACTAGTAACATTCACGTATACTTTTGTGCATAAATTGAAGGCCTGGAGATTTGTCAAGATCTTCACAATCCTTCTCATGTTCTAAATCTAGGAAAATCCATGACTAAATCCTTATGAAAACAATTATGTATTTTTGCTTAATATAGAATTCCACTCTCCTCTACCCTAATACTGTTAGTTAGTATAATAAGTTAACCAGAGCCCTTTAATCATGTCATCCAAAAGGGTATCTGTTTTCTCCTTATATTCACCTAAAAGCCCCTGCCATCAGCTTAAGATTAGGAACTGAATCTTCTAGGATAAACACCAAAAGAACCTAAGCAAAGGAGTGTGCCATATACCCTGGACCACGATACTACAGGAAATAATTGACAGGTACCACTGATACCAGCAGGAAAGGTCAACTGTGACTGAGTGATGATGTCCAAGGCTTTTTAGTCCCAAAATTGAAGACTATATGAGGTAGACGGCTTCCATCTAATACCTTCCAAACCAAACCTCTCCAGAGGCAGAAACCACTGATTAACTTGCAGTGCTTTGCATGGTTTTGTGCCATATCCTCTTGGCTATTTTCTTGCCTCTCTGCTGGTTCAAGGTTATAAATTGTTAGCAGACAACTCCATTTTTAATCATGGTAATCTCTAACAAACCAGGTGGATGACTAATTATTCAGACACTGGCAAATCTAATCAATCCATATCCAAATAGATTATGGAACATACAATGTTCCAGACATGAGGAACTAACTCTAATTCAACTGCAGACAGCATTCTCTGAATAACCTTCTGATCCGCAGGCGCAGGACAACAGCACAGATCCAGGTTGAGCATGTCCCAGAGATCATGGGCTCTCCTTCAGCTCAGGCTCAAGAAAGAGTAACCAAGAATTGAAATAGAACTCACAGCTTGCAAAATTACACCATGAGTCATGAAATAGATAAATTGTACTCAATTGTGGCATGTAAGACGAACTATCTTAGCCCAAATGTTTTAACAGCTGCTCATTCAGACCATATAGTCCAAGATAAGACCACAGACTCACCTAGTTTCCAAATTCTGACTAATCCCCACCAAGTCCACCCTCTGGCTGACTCTAATCCCCAAACCTTATTAAGTGTCTTACCCAGGGTCGCCCATGTGTACATGCTTCCCTACTATTAGACTTAACATTTTTTGACTACAGGTATGTTTCTGATGGTCTTTGGTCAGTGGGTCTGTAAAAGTCGTAACATGTCACACATCCACATGCTGTCTTGATAAAGAGGGTTTGTGGGTAAGGTGTATTTTTTTAAGCAAATGAGAAAGAAAGGACAAAAAAAAAAAACAGAAATGGAGGAAAAAAGAAAGAAAATGGGGTTGCTTCTTTGACAATATCAAATTCTTAGGTCCCAGTGATTCTTCATCTATGCTGCTTCCAATGAATAGAGAAACCATACTGAGTTTTGTGAAATGATTTGTTGCCTAGATAGCCTATACCCACCCCATAGATCTTAGAATATTAAAAGCAATTAGCAGGTGCTATGCAAATATCAATGAAAACAACAATACAGTAAACTTTCGTATACGTACAGTCACTTCTAAGTTTGCTTTTGCGGCATTGCCTTATTTGAGATAATCAATGACCCTGATATTATTCTTATTTTAGAGACAAGGTCTCTAAATCACTGTCAAGCAGCTTAAGAACTAGAACCAGAATGCAAACTCAGTTATTAACCGTCATGGTGAATTCCTTTCCATTTTTTTGCAGAGACTTTATAAAATGAGAACTTATATAACCATGTGCATAATAGTATAAAAAAATTCAGTCATTGTTTTCTTTTAGGGAAAACTAGAGTTGCATTGGAGTTGCTTTTTTTAAAGTGTTGTAGATTAAAGAAAACAACCTTTTATCATCATTTTCATAGACTATAGGTAACATTTATGCAGTCAGAAGTTGTTTTAATTAGACACTGACCAAAACCAAAAGTTTTCATTAGACTTAACACTCAGTAATACTACCAAAGTTTTAATCTCACCTTACCAATAGGTCAAACCCAGTCAAATGCTTTAAAAAGGCCTTGGCCATGCAGTCATCGTATTGGAATAATCACCTTTTAGATGGTCAGCAGTATTTGAAATGTGCACATGACCTCAGGTAAAAGCAATGGCCTGTGGAGAAGCTTAGCACATTTTATTATACTGGACTACTGAGCACATTCACAGTTCATAAAATTTAATGGTCTGTCTGTAATGATTTATTTTTAAGTCAGCCAGAGGCTTCTGGGAGAACAAAACATGACCAAATGCCATCAACTACTTTGTCAAGCTTAATGGTAGCATTTAAAACCCCACCACAAACTTACAAATTAACTACTGTCTCCCAGCATGAACTGAAGGTCTCCCCTTAAATAAATTAAAGTGCTTCTTGACCTACCAGGAATTTCTCTGAGCTGAAAAGGTATATTATTTCCAGGTACTAGGTCAGAAATGTTATGAAAGAAGTCAGACTCATTAACACTATTCATACATAGGACTCGGGACCAAATTAAGAGCAGATGTAAGGTGGCATCCCTGAAAATCAGGACAGTCATTTTTACGGGTGGGAAGAGGGATTAAAAAAGGATTGTTAATAGGAACTAGCTCTCTACTACCAGAGGCTAAGTGTGAGGGTCTAAATCTGATAACCGCTAACCAGAAAAGTGCACATTCAGTCCTGTCATCATATGCTTTAGTGTTTCCATGTAAACTGCTAACTAAGGGGAAAGAGCTATTTAAACCACTAGCTGTTAATCCATAAATCATCTGATGAACACATACACATTCTGGCCAAAAATGAGCAGCTAATGTGTCAGGGGACTCACTGTAATTTCTCTGCAAGACCCTCATTTGATCAGTATGTGACTAAATCGATGACTCAATTTTGTGTCTGCATCCTTGCACTTATCCACACACTTGTAGAAAACAGACTAATGAGCAATAAAATGATCAAAAGCACGATAAAACAGAACAGGAATAAAGCCCTCAATTAACCACGAACTGAGAGAAATTCCTAGGTAAAATCACTGTAAAGCATATTATCCCTGTTCCCGATATTGTATCTGCTAAAGCATCTAAGCAAGACTAGGCATAGAATAGTTACTTTGGAAACATAATTGATTAATAATAAACATAGGATAGAAAAATATAACCATGGAGAATGAATAAAAGAATAAATGAAGGCCTGGTTTTTACAAAGGCCTTTATTTTTATTGAAAAGTATTTCTTTCCTCTGAACTCAAGAAATGCTAAGCGTGCATCAAACAACTCTAATTAAAAACCGTCGCCTTATTTGAATGTCTTTGACACAAAAGTTTTCATTCATATCATTTGACGTCTGGTGTCTATACCCCATTTTTTCACCCTAGCCCTTTTTGTCTCTTGTCTCTTCATTTTAGTCATTTTATTAACCTTCTGATTATAAAAGTAATGCATGCTCAGTACAAAAAAATCAGAAAATATGAAAGATTACAAAGAGAAATAAAGGTCAACGTTAATCCCACAACCCAGAATTAACCACTGATAACATTTTAGTGACTTCTCTTCAGACTTTTCCTTGTTCATACATTCAAAACAAGACACACTATACATACAATTTAATAGCTTTTTGTTTTGGTTTATTTTTCAAAAACAATTTGACCTAGTTCTATGAAATGAACCTATGGCTCCCAACTGATCCCTGTGGTTAAAAACACTTCAGCACAGGTCTGAGAATGCTTTTATTTTAGTTTATAGTTATAGCCTATTAATCCACCAAGGATTTACCGTATCACTGTTTGTGTTAGTCCAAAACTCGAACTATCAATGGGAGTCTGGTTAAATAAACTATAAACCTCCATGCAATGGAGGGATGGGATCTATGGTATCATAGATAGCCATTAAAAAGACTAGCTATCCTAATATCTTCTCAGTACTTGATAAAAGTTTGATCTTTTGATAAGTTTAGCTTAGAAAGAGCTAGAGTTACTGTGAGTGATTTTCACCTTTAAAGAATTTTTTTTCTTCATGGACCCTTGACAAAACAAGTTACAGAATAGTATGTATTTCTGCAAAGAGGTCTTAGTAAGAATTTTTACTTTTTCATCTTTATATCCCTCATTGTATACATATTACTTAAATTTTTAAAAAGCACTGGTAAAAATAAACCAGGAAAATTTTAATTAGGAAAAAAGATAGGTCAAGAACTGTGACAGCCTGAGATTTTACACTACAAGCTAACAAGTTAACATGGTACAGTTTCATGAATACTGACAGAAGACACAAGACTCCTGGGTCAGAGATAAAGGACTATTACTGACAAAAATGGCAAAAGCAAAGCGTCAGTATTTTGTTAGACCAGTTTCCCAATCTCCAATTCCCAAAGGCATTGCAAAGAGAGCCAGATAATACCTGCATACACCCTGGGCTGTACTTCGGGAAAATAACTGAGCTTTAAGCATCTGAATCTTTTCAGCAAGCATGCCTGTTCTTTGCTCTGGAGGAAGCCACCTCTGTTTTCCAAGGCTATTCACTATGCAAACATGCTTGAAAAGGTAATCTGGAACAAAGGGAGTCAGTGCCTCTGCTCTCAAAACTTGCAGAAATTTGAGAGACAAAGAGAATCAGTTCCTAGTAAAATATATATCACTCTTTTTAGTGGCTGCATATTTAATGGTATGAGTGTTCTATGATATATTTAACTAATATCTTAGAGCTTAGTTGTTTCTAAAGCCATCATTAACATTCTTGGATTTGTCCTATTACTTCTTTGAGATTACTCTAGAAATGGGATCGCCGAGTCAGACTTCTATAAATTTTTGTAAGATTTTCTTCTGTGTACCTTGCCCTCTAAGAAGCTTGTTGCTCATACCCTGCTCATGTAATAAATATTTGGTTCCCCTTACTTTCACTAATGTGGGATATTATCAATCTGTTTGATCTCTTCAAATCTAATAGGCAAAGTGGTATCTGTGTTTTCATTTTCATTTGTTGATTATTAATAAAACTGAATATTTTTCACTATATTTATTAACCAAGTATCTTCTTTTATATTTTAAATATTGATATCCATCAAGCTATTATTTTTTTTTTATAAAAGCATTCATCTCTGTCTTATTGATTGGTAAAAATTCTTTTTTTTTTTAATTTTTTAATTTTTTTATTGGCTGCACCACACAGCTTGCAGGATCTTGGTTCCCCAACCAGGGATCAAACCCATGCCCCCTGCAGTGGAAGTGTGGAGTCCCAACCACTGGACCACCAGAGAATTCCCGGTAAAAATTCTTTATGTATCTTTTTTTTTATATAACAGAATTTTTATACAACAGAATAAATCTAGTTCAACGCACACCTGTAAATATTTACCCTATTCTTAAGGGCAGCCTTCAAGCCCCCAGATTATTACTCTATCTCTGGGGAGAAATCTAGGGTAATTCTACAGCTGTAACATAACTATAAACCCCTTTATTTCTTCCTTTGGGCATCTCTGTCTTAATATGTCATCAAAGGTCTGTGCTAAATAGCTTAAAACTCATCCTATTGCAAATGTGAATTTTCACATAAGTCCTTCTTTCTTTTCCCCGCCAAATTTTATAGGATTAAGTTTGAAACTAATTATAAAAGCAATGTGGAACGCTAAGAAACAAGACTAAAAAGGCTCTAATAGAAGAGTTTGATCCTAGCCTGTTATAATAGAAGTGTCTCATCTCTCCTAGTGTTACAGTCAAAGTCATTATCCACTAACATCCCTATTTCCCAGGCCAAGTACATGCAAAAGTTTGTTAAATCTGCATATAAAACACATGTGGTTTTGCTATAAATATAAAACTTAAAGAAGTGACATAATTTGTTAATCTTGCTAGTTGTCTCCCTATCTGGAGACTATTTTAATTACCTTTGAAAATTGTGTTCCATCAAAAAAACAAATCATTTTTTGCAAATCAAAGCTGGAAATTAGAGGACTATAAAAGGGAAAATATATTCAAATTTAAAGTACTTTAAGGAAGTGATTGCAACATTAAAATGAAGTCCTTCAACTCTATAATAACGCACATTTTCCCCACAGAAAGAAAGAAAAAAAAGCTGTTCGGCTGTTATATTCAACTTACAAGAGCAAAATTTGACAAGGACTTTCTGTGAAATGAAAGGCAATGTGTTAAATGAGAACTCAGTTGTGAATGCCAAATCTCAAAATTCTCAAGGAAACCTTTTCACTGATTCCAGGTAGCTGATGTGTTTAGGTAGCAGATATTTAAATATAATTTTAAAAACTAAAACAAAATGAATAAATAATTTCAAGGTCAGGATAAAAACTAAAATAACATAAGAGATCCAGATTCCTCCCGTGCTTGTATTGGTTTGAAGGAATCAAAGTTGAACTAATATTCCTTAAGAGTTGGGAAGCCAGTGCCTCTGGATTCTCCAAACTCATGAGGTGCAAAGAGAACCTTCAGAACCCAGTTGGAGACATCCAGGGACCAAAACTACACTATGTCCAAAGAAGCCAGTGGACTTCCCTGCTGGCGCAGTGGTTAAGAATCTGCCTGCCAGTGCAGGGGACACGGGTTTGATCCGTGGTCCGGGAAGATCCCACATGCCACAGAGCAACTAAGCCCGTGCGCCACAACTACTGAGCCTGAGAGCCACAACTACTGAGCCCGCAAGCCACAACTACTGAAGCCCACGCACCTAGAGCCCGTGCTCTGCAACAACAGAAGCCACTGCAATGAGAAGCCCGCTCACTGCAACGAAGAGTAGCCCCTGCTTACCGCAACTAGAGAAAGCCTGCGTGCAGCAACGAAGACCCAACGCAGCCAAAAATAAATAAATAAATATATTTGTTAAAAACAAAAAAAAGAAGAAGAAGAAGGCAGCATTTCTGGTGGTACCAGAAAGTGAAAGGTACTTCTGCAGCCAGATGTTGTCAATGTTCTCTATTCTTCGGGTCATAGAGAAAAGACTCCAAGTGGCCAGTAATTGCGTTGTTTTTCTTCTTGACATTGTGTTAACTATTTGGGGCCCACACATGGACATATATACGTGTAACTTTAATCCAACACCCCACAAACTCAGTTTCCCTATCTTGCTCAGGCCCATACTGGAACGTAAAAGAATATACATGAACTGGACTAGTATCACCTCACCCCCCTCCCTTTTATTTACTTATTTCTCACAACAACCTCCATTATATATTGAGCCTCAGGTGGTTAAGTGACTTATTTTATATCTCACACCTAGGAAACAGTCAATCGAGTTTCTTTCATTCTCAGAAACTTTCAAGACTTGCTTTTTCTTTGTGGCTCTCTTGGCCCCTGAGTTTAACTACCTTCTGGAGCACAGTGAGGGTCTGTTTGGCTTTGTTATTGCTCCCTAAGGTGGTCACAGAGGCCCAGCACAGCAGACAGTATCTTCTGCCTTTTGGAAAGAGAAGAGATATTCTCCTATTTGTGCACCCTATGTCAGGTACAGCTAAAAATTTACCTCTCTATAATCATGATTTCACAAAATTAGCCCTATATGCTAAGGGGTGCTCCTTGGGATCACTCTGATAATCCTTCTGTTCTATGCATTTCAGAGGTGGACCTCACATGCAGGATGAGGGAAGAAACCTCTCAGGAGTGAAGAGGCTGGGTAAACAGGTGAGAGCAAAGCAGGAAGCAAAGAAGGGATCAGGCACAGTGCAAAATTTCTCTAAAACTCTAGAGGAAGAAATAAACATTCAGGGAACCAAGTGCTCAGGGGATGAGGTCAGTTGGTACTTCAGTCCACAGCTAAGATAACACCAACTATCCCTCTGCCCTCTGGGACAGGACAGATCTGATGCTCTTGGTACTGAGTGGGGGCAGGGGGATGCCTAGCCACAGTTTGGGATGTCTGGCCCATGTAAAACCCTTCTTCTCTAAGAGATACCCTTATGATCTGTGGGATACTCTGTTAATAAATTCCCCTTTTTGGATTAAAGTCTTACTCTCAGATTCTCACAGGAAGGCACCTCAGTCCTGCCCTCATGCATGCCTAGTTTCTCTCATTCTGGAGCCTTTCTGGTTCACACTCTTCATTTAGTAAACACTTAGTCTTCTTGACCTCCCCCATCTATTATTCTCCTAGGGCTGCTGTAAAAAATCATCATAAAATTGGTAGCTTAAAACAACAGAAATTTATTTCGTCACAGTTCTGGAGGCCAGAAGGCCAAAACTGAGGAATCAGCAGGGCTCCCTCTGAAAAATCCAAGGGAGGATCCTTCCTTGCCTCTTCCAGCTTCTGGTGGCTCCAGGAATTACTTGGCCCATGGCAGCCAAAGACCAATTGCTACCTCCATTTTCACATCACCTTCTCTCCTTTCTTATAACGACACTTATCATTGGAATGAGGATCCACCCAGTACTCTAGGATGATCTCATCTCATGATCCTTAACTTAATTACATCTGTAAAGGGTCTTTTTCCAGCGAAATCACATTCACCAGTTCTGGAATTAGGACGTGGACATATCTTTTGGGGAGCCACCATTCAACCCACTACACGCATGCAGGCACTTAGTAGAGAAACGTAACTCAGTTCCTGTTTGTCTGTTTACTTTCCATCTTTTAAACAGCACTGTCCAATAGAACTTTCTGCCACGATGGAAATGTTCCATATCCATGCTGTACAACATGGTAGCCACATGTAGCTACTGAGCACTTAAAACTTTAGCTAATAGAATTGAATGACTAAATTTTTAAATTTTTATTTAATTTTAAGCAACTGAAATGTAAGTAGCCCCATGTGGTTAATGGCTGCTATATTGGACAGCCACAGTTCTAAAATTTTTTTGTAGGATTTGCTTTTTATATATTTTTTCCAACTTTACTGAGGTAGGATTGATTGATAAAAATTGTATATATTTAAGGTCTACAATGTAATGACTTGATATATGTATATATTTTTAAATGCTTACCACAATCAAGTTAATGAATATATCCATCACCTCACACAACTACCTTTGTCTGTATGTGTGTGGTAAGAAGATTGAAGATCTACTCTCTTAGCAAATTTCAGGTATACAATACAGTACTACTAACTATAGTCACCACGCTCTACATCAGATCTCCAGAGCTTATTTATCTTAAAACTAAAAATTTGTGCCCTTTGACCAATATCTCCCTAACCGCACCCCACCCCTGGCAACCACCATTCTACACTCTGGTTCTATGCCCTCAAAGTTCATACGTTTTGTCACAAATGGCAGGATTTCCTTCTTTTCATGACCGATTTTTATTCCATTGTATACATATATACCACATTTTATTTATCCATTAATTTATTCATGGGCTTAGGTTGCTTCCATACCTTGAAAATTCTAAAATTTTGACAAGGCTTACCTACCGTCTTCTCCTTTCCTGTTTCCTGTCCTTATGAGTTTACACTCATTTCTTTATTGTCCTTCTCATGAGATTATAGAAAGTAGCAGAGATAAATACATGAGACTGTGGAAAGTAGCAAAGATGAATACATGTGTTCACAAAAATAAATACAAGTAGCAAAGGTGCTTAGTCTGCCATATTTAACTGGATGGCCCTATCAGTTATCATGGAACTACCTCATATTCTCTCATTATGATAAAAACTATCATGGGAAGGGGAGTTCATTAACAAATTCAATATTTGGAAGGCTTTTTCTGGGTCATTTTGGCTAAGGTCTCAATCTTAGGGCAGAAGAAAAATGGAACAATGGTACCTTGGGATTGCAAAAGCCAGGGTCCCCTGCCCATATTCATGACTCTTTTGAAAACTTACACTATCTTAAAAGAATATGGAAGTCATTAGGCAGGGAGAATGTTAGATGATGTTATTAACTTTGTTACGACACCATATGAATCAGACATAAGTACAAGGTCAAGTCTGACTCAGGCAACAAATATTTCACAAAGATTTTATGAGTTTTAAAATTATAATTATGTGCTTGCTTCAGCAGCACATATACTAAAATAGGAATGATACAGAGAAGATTAGCATGGTCCCTGCACAAAGATGACACACAAATTCATGAAGCGTTCCATATTTTACCTGCACAGAGGATCGGTGCTGACTGGCACTCACCAGCCTGAGAGGCTTCTCTGCTCACCCGCCGGGGCGGGCAGGGGCTGGGAGCAGAGGCTCTGGCTTCGGAGGTTGGATCCCAGGGAGAGGGCTGGGGTTGGCTGCGTGAACACAGCCAGAAGGGTGCTAGTGCACCACAGCTAGCCGGGAGGGAGTCCAGGAAAAAGTCTGGACCTGCCTAAGAGGCAAGAGACCATTGTTTCCTGGTGCATGAGGAGAGGGGATTCAGAGCACCGCCTAAACGAGCTCCAGAGACAGGCATGAGCCACGGCTATCAGCACGGATACCAGAGACGGGCACGAGACACTAAGGCTGCTGCTGTGGCCACCAAGAAGCCTGTTTGCAAGCACAGGTCACTATCCACACCTCCCCTCCCAGGAGCCTGTGCAGCCTGCCACTGCCAGGGTCCCATGATCCAGGGACAACTTCCCTGGAAGAACACATGGCACGCCTCAGACTGGTGCAATGACACGCAGGCCTCTGCCACCGCAGGCTTGCCCCGCATCCGTACCCTTCCCTCCCCACGGCCTGAGTGAGTCAGAGCCCCCGAATCAGCTGCTCCTTTAACCCTGTCCTGTCTGAGCAAAGAACAGACACCCTCAGGGGACCTACATGCAGAGGCAGGTCCAAATCCAAAGCTGAACCCCAGGAGCTGTGTGAACAAAGAAGAGAAAGGGAAGTCTCTCCCAGCAGCCTCAGGAGGAGCGGATTAAATCTCCACAATCAACTTGATGTTCCCTGCATCTGTGGAATACCTGAAGAGACAACGAATCATCCCAAAATTGAGGCGGTGGACTTTTGGAGCAACTGTAGACTTGGGGTTTGCTTTCTGCATCTAATTTGTTTCTGGTTTTATGTTTCTCTTACTTTAGTATTTAGAATTTATTATCATTGGTAGATTTGTTTACTGATTTGGTTGCTCTCTTCCTTTTTTTTTATAGGTAAATATATTTTTTTTTCCTTCTTCTCTTTTTCTGTGTGTGTATGTGTATACTTCTTTGTGAGATTTTGTCTATATAGCTTTGCTTTTACCATTTGTCCTAGGGTTCTGTCTGGCTTTTTTTGGGGTTTTTTTTGTTTGTTTTTTTTAGTATAGTTTTTAGCACTTGTTACCACTGGTGGATTTGTTTTTAGATTTGGTTGCTCTCTTCTTTCTTTCCTTCTTTCTTTTTTTTATTACTATTTAATTTTTAAAAACTTTTAAATTTTTTTAATTTTAATAACTTCTTCCTTTCTTTCTTTCTTTCTTTTTCTCAACCTTTTCTTCTAAGCCATGTGGCTGACAGGGTCTTGGTGCTCCAGCCACATGGTGTCTGGCCTGTGCCGCTGAAGGGGGAAAGCCGAGTTCAGGACACTAGTCCACCAGAGACCTCCTGGCTCCACGTAATAACAAATGGCGAAAGCTCTCCCAGATATTATCACCATCTCAACGCTAAGACCCAGCTCCACTCAACAACCAGCAAGCTACAGTGCTGGACACCCTATGCCAAACAACTAGCAAGACAGGAACACAACTCCACCCATTAGCAGAGAGGCTGCCTAAAATCATAATAAGTTCACAGACACCCTAAAGCACACCACTGGACGCATTCCTGCCCACCAGAAAGACAAGACCCAGCCTCACCCACCAGAACACAGGCAATAGTCCCCTCCACCAGGAAGTCTACACAACCCACTGAACCAACCTTAGCCACTAGAAGCATTCACAAAAAACAACGGGAACTATAGACCTGCAGCCTGCAAAATGGAGACCCCAAACACAGTAAGTTAAGCAAAATGAGAAGACAGAGAAACACACAGCAGATGAAGGAGCAAGGTAAAAACCCATCAGACCAAACAAATGAAGAGGAAACAGGCAGTCTACCAGAAAATGAATTCAGAGTAATGGTAGTAAAGATGATCCAAAATCTTGGAAATAGGATGCAAAAAAAACAAGAAACGTTGAAAAAGGACCTAGAAGAACTAAAGAGCAAATAATTATGAACAACACAATAAATGAAATTAAAAATTCTCTAGAAGGAATCAATAGCAGAATAACTGAGGCAGAAGAACAGATAAGTGACCTGCAAGATAAAATACTGGAAATAACTACCGCAAGGCAGAATAAAGAAAAAAGAATGAAAAGAATTGAGGACAGTCTTAGAGACCACTGGGATAATGTTAAACGCACCAACATTCGAATTACAGGGGTCCCAGAAGAAGAAGAGAAAAAGAAAGGGACTGAGAAAATATTTGAAGGATTACAGTTGAAAATTTCCCTAATATGGGAAAGGAATAGTCAATCAAGTCCAGGGAGCGCAGAGAGTCCCATACAGGATAAATCCAAGAATAAACACGCCAAGACACATATTAATCAAACTATCAAAAATGAAATGCAAAGAAAAAATATTAAAAGCAGCAAGGGAAAAATAACAAATAACATACAAGAGAATCCCCATAAGGTTAACAGCTGATCTTTCAGCAGAAACTCTGCAAGCCAGAGGGAGTGGCAAGACATATTTAAAGTGATGAAAGGGAAAAACCTACAACCAAGACTACTCTACCCAGCAAGGATCTCATTCAGATTCGATGGAGAAATTAAAACCTTTACAAACAAGCAAAAGCTAAGAGAATTCAGCACCATCAAACCAGCTTTACAACAAATGCTAAAGGAACTTCTCTAGGCAGGAAACACAAGAGAAGGAAAAGACCTGCAATAACAAACCCAAAACATTTAAGAAAATGGTAATAGGAACATACATATCGATAATTACCTTAAATGTAAATGGATTAAATGCTCCAACCAAAAGACACAGACTGGCTGAAGGGATACGAAAACAATACCCGTATATATGCTGTCTACAGGAGACCCACTTCAGACCTAGGGACACATACAGACTGAAAGTGAGGGGATGGAAAAAGACATTCTAGGCAAGGGGAAATCAAAAGAAAGCTGGAGTAGCAATTCTTATATCAGACCAAATAGACTTTCAAATAAAGACTATTACAAGAGACAAAGAAGGACACTACATAATGATCAAGGGATCAATTGAGAAGAAGATAAAACAATTGTAAATATTTATGCACCCAGCATAGGAGCAACTCAATATATAAGGCAAATGCTAACAACCATAAATGGGGAAATCGACAGTAACACAATCATACTAGGGGACTTTAACACCCCACTTTCACCAATGGACAGATCACCCAAAATGAAAATAAATAAAGAAACACAAGCTTTAAATGATACATTAAACAAGATGGACTTAATTGATATTTATAGGACATTCCATCCAAAAACGGCAGATTACACTTTCCTCTCAAGTGCTCATGGAACATTCTCCAGGATAGATCATATCTTGGGTCACAAATCAAGCCTTGGTAAATTTAAGAAAATTCAAATCGTATCAAGTATCTTTTCCGACCACAACGCTATGAGACTAGATATTAATCACAGGAAAAAATCTGTAAAAAATACAAACACATGGAGGCTAAACACTACACTACTAGATAACCGAGAGATCACTGAAGAAATCAAAGAGGAAATCAAAAAATACCTAGAAACACCACTGTAAAGCAAGTATACTCCAATAAAGATGTTACAAAAAAAAAAAATACCTAGAAACAAATGACAATGAAAACACAATGACCCAAAACCTATCGAATGCAGCAAAAGAGTTCTAAGAGGGAAGTTTATAGCAATATAATCTTACCTCAAGAAACAAGAAACATCTCAAATAAACAACCTAACCTTACACCTAAAGCAATTAGAGAAAGAAGAACAAAAAACCCCAAAGTTAGCAGAAGGAAAGAAATCATAAAGATCAGTTCAGAAATAAATGAGAAAGAAATGAAGGAAACAATAGCAAATATCAAAAAAACTAAAAGCTGGTTCATTGAGAAGATAAACAAAATTGATATCATTAGCCAGACACATCAAGAAAAAGAGGGAGAAGACTCAAATCAACAGAATTAGAAATGAAAAAGGAGAAGTAACACCTGACACTGCAGAAATACAAAGGACCACGAGAGATTACTACAAGCAACTCTACGCCAATAAAATGGACAACCTTTTTATTGGAAGAAAAAGGACACATTCTTAGAAAAGCACAACCTTCCAAGACTGAACCAGGAAGAAATAGAAATATGAATAGACCAATCACAAGCACTGAAATTGAGACTGTGATTAAAAAACTTCCAACAAACAAAAGCCCAGAACCAGATGGCTTCACAGGCAAATTCTATCAAACATTTAGAGAAGAGCTAACACCCATCCTTCTCCAACTCTTCCAAAATATAGCAGAGGGAGGAACACTCCCAAACTCATTCTACGAGGCTGCCACCACCCTGATACCAAAACCAGACAAAGATGTCACAAAGAAAGAAGACTACAGGCCAATATCACTGATGAATATAGATGCAAAAATCCTCAACAAAATACTAGCAAACAGAATCCAACAGCACATTAAAAGGATCATATACCATGATCAATGGGGTTTATCCCAGGAATGCAGGGTTCTTCAATATACGCAAATCAATCAATGTGATAAACCATATTAACAAACTGAAGGAGAAAAACCATATGACCATCTCAATAGATGCAGAAGAAGCTTTCAACAAAATTCAACACCCATTTATGATAAAAACCATCCAGAAAGTAGGCACAGAGGGAACTTACCTCAACATAATAAAGGTCATATATGACAAACCCACAGCCAACATCATTCTCAATGGTGAAAAACAGAAACCATTTCCTCTAAGATCAGGAATAAGACAAGGTTGATTAGCCACAGCAATCAGAGAAGAAAAAGATATAAAAGGAATCCAAATCAGAAAAGAAGAAGTAAAACTGTCACTGTTTGCAGATGACATGATACTATACATAGAGAATCCTAAAGATGCTACCAGAAAACTACTAGAGCTAATCAATGAATTTGGTAAAGTAGCAGGATACAAAATTAATGCACAGAAATCTCTTGCATTCCTATACACTAACAATGAAAAATCCAAAGGAGAAATTAAGGAAACACTCCCATTTACCACTGCAACATAAAGAATAAAATAGCTAGGAATAAACCTACCTAGGGAGACAAAAGACCTGTATGCAGAAAACTATAAGACACTGATGAAAGAAATGAAGGATGATACAAACGGATGGAGAGATATACCATGTTCTTGGATTGGAAGAATCAACGTTTTAAAAATGACTACACTACCCAAAGCAATCTACATAGTCAGTGCAATCCCTATCAAACTACCAATGGCATTTTTCACAGAACTAGAACAAAAAATTTCACAATTTGTATGGAAACACAAAAGACCCCGAATAGCCAAAGCAATCTTGAGAAAGAAAAACGGAGCTGGAGGAATCAGGCTCCCAGACTTCAAACTATACTACAAAGCTACAGTAATCAACACAGTATGGTACTGGCACAAAAACAGAAATATAGATCAATGGAACAGGATAGAAAGCCCAGAGATAAACCCATGCACATATGGTCACCTTATCTTCGATAAAGGAGGCAAGAATATACAATGGAGAAAAGACAGCCTCTTTAATAAGTGGTGCTGGGAAAACTGGACAGCTACATGTAAAAGAATGAAATTAGAACACTCCCTAACACCATACACAAAAATAAACTCAAAATGGATTAAAGACCTAAATGCAAGGCCAGACACTATCAAACTCTTAGAGGAAAACATAGGCAGAACACTCTATGACATAAATCACAGCAAGATCCTTTTTGACCCACCTCCTAGAGAAAGGGAAATAAAAACAAAAATAAACAAATGGGACCTAATGAAACTTACAAGCTTTTGCACAGCAAAGGAAACCATAAAGAAGACGAAAACACAACCCTCAGAATGGGAGAAAATATTTGCAAATGAAGCAACTGACAAAAGATTAATCTCCAAAGTTTACAAGCAGCTCATGCAGTTCAATATCAAAAAAACAAAAACAAACAACCCAATCCAAAAATGGGCAGAAGACCTAAATAGACATGTCTCCATAGAAGATATACAGACTGTCAACAAACAAATGAAAGGATGTTCAACATCACTAATCATTAGAGAAATGTAAATCAAAACTACAATGAGGTATCACCTCACACCAGTCAGAATGGCCATCATCAAAAAATCTATGAACAATAAATGCTGGAGAGGGTGTGGAGAAAAGGGAACCCTCTTGCACTGTTGGTGGGAATGTAAATTGATACAGCCACTATGGAGAACAGTATGGAGTTCCTTAAAAAACTAAAAATAGAACTACCATATGACCCAGCCATCCCACTACTGGGCATATGCCCTGAGAAAACCATAATTCACAAAGAGTCATGTACCACAATGTTCATTGCAGCTCTATTTACAATAGCCAGGACAATGGAATATTACTCAGCCATAAAAAGAAACGAAACTGAGTTATTTGTAGTGAGGTGGATGGACATGGAGTCTGTCATACAGAGTGAAGTAGGTCAGAAAGAGAAAAACAAATACCGTATGCTAACACATATATATGGAATCTAAAAAAAAACAAAAAAAATGGTCCTGAAGAACCTACGGGCAGGACAGGAATAAAGATGCAGATATAGAAAATGGACTTGAGGACACGGGGAGGGAGAAGGGTAAGCTGCAACAAAGTGAGACAGTGGCATGGACATATATACATTACCAAATGTAAAATAGATAGCTAGTGGGAAGCAGCAGCATAGCACAGGGAGATCAGCTCAGTGCTTTGTGACCACCTAGAGGGGTGGGATAGGGAGGGTGGGAGGGATACACAAGAGGGAAGAGATATGGGGATGTATGTATATGTGTAGCTCATTCACTCTGTTATAAAGCAGAAACTAACACACCATTGTAAAGCAATTATACTCCAATAAAGATGTTAAAAAAAAAAAAACAATGGCAAACAAAGTGGCTGCCAAGATCACTGGTACGGAGTTATAATTAATCTAAAAATATTACTCATAAACTTCCAAAACGCATTCTGAAGTCAAGTCATAAGATTTCAGTAAGATAACTGGTGAAATGTTAATTTCTCTCTCTCTCTCTCTCTCTCTGTCTCTATCTCTCTCTCTCTCACACAGACACACACACACACGCACACACACACACAATTACCTCGCCAGCCTATGTGTGCATTATGTTTTGTGGTGGTTGTTATTCACCTCACTGACGCAGGCTGAACCCACCCGAAGTGGCTGCGCTCCTGAAAATGGTGCTACTGCTCTGATTGTTTTGCTGGGGAAAGGAAACTAGAAATGAGACAGATGAAAACTCTTAAGAATATTAGCTTCATGCTTTCAACACTGTAACTATAAAGTAAGTAATTATAAGGTAGAAAGAAAAAAAATCAGGTCACCTGCTAAAAGTAAACAATTATAAATAATCAAAAATCCTCCCACACAGGATCCAAATCTCAAAGCAAGAGATTTCTATCATAAACATTTGGCAGCTTCCATTGTTTGGTTACCCTCACTGAGAAAAATAACAGATACTTGCATTAGGAAAAGAAAAACCGACACTAGCCTCAAATCCTTTGTCTCTTGAATATCATTTCACAATTACAGCAGCTTGCTTCTGAAGATTTCAGAACACTGTGCAAACAATTATGAGCTCCCTATTACAAGGCTGTCAGGGGAAAGGGGTTTTGAGAAAATAAACCCTGTGCAAGGTGACCCAGCAAGCCACCGGTGGAGAGAGAATGAAACTCTTAAAGCTGTGTCTATCCTTCTGTTTCAACTTTCTCACTTAGGGAAAATATGTATCTTGTTTCCATATTCCTTTCAAACACATACCCCCAAGAATTTAAAACATGAAATGAAAAGTCTCCTGTCTCCAGCTAAAAATCCAAGGACACACAAATATACCAGCATAACCTAAGGGCAGTGGCCTGATCACAGCTGTGCCCACAGCCCCACCACGATGCCTGCGAGATAATACGTACTCAGTAAATACTTTTAAAACCAATTAATCCAATGAAATATCCACAAAATAGGCTATTCCTCTCATATACAAATATGTTATCAAACTGTCCCAAATCCATAAATCACACACTTGTTTATTTCAGATGGGAAGTTTTAAGGTTTCCTTCCCCTAAGAATGTTGAAAGCTTTTCCCCCCATCTAAAATTAGTATGTCTACTTATTTACATTCACAAGTCTACTGTTAACACTACAGAGCGTGGGTCCTCAGCTCTAAGAAGTGCTGAGATATTATTTCATGTCAACATCTCTCAAAGACTCTGAAAAGAAACTATGGTCACTGTAATTGGCACAAAAATTTTGGTATTTAACATATAAATAAACAAGTCAGAAATTTGGTCCCCAAATTTGTTTACATACCAGAAGTAACCTTTTAAAAATAAAGAGTTCAAATATCACCAGAATGCACTCAGAAGAAGAGAAAAAAGGCAGAACAAAGGGGAAGTAAAAGAAACTGACTAAATACTAAATCACTATGTTGTGTACCAGGAACTAGTGTAGTGTTGTAGGTCAATTATATTTCAAAAACAAACAAAGTCAGAGAAAAAGAGATCATATTTGTGGTTACCAGAGAGAGTGGGGGAAGAGGGAATTGGAGGAAGGTAGTCAAAATGTACAAACTTCCAGTTATAAGATAAATAAGTACTAGTGATGTAATGTACAACATGAGAAATATAATTAACACTGCTATGTGTTATATATGAAAGTTGCTAAGAGTAAATCCTAAGAGTTCTCGTCAAAAGGAAAAAAATATTTTTTCATTTAATTTTATATCTATAGGAGATGATGAACGTTCACTAAACTTAACTGTGATAAACATTCCATGATGTATGTAAATCAAATTATCATGCTGTACACCTTAAACGTACATAGTTCTGAATGTCAATTATATCTCAATAATACAGGAAGGAAAAAAACTGACTGAATCTTACATAAACCAAAAGAGCACTTCCACCCCAACCCCAAGAGACTGGAGAATTAATTTTTGATTAAACTAAATTTTGATCTTTGCTTCTTTGTCCTGATTCTCACCTCCGGGAAGCATGGAGTCAGTAAAAACTGTGCACTGTGGTTCCCTTCACCCCTCTTCTCCAGATCAACACACCAGTCGCTTCCACCATTGCCCATGTGTCAAATCCCCTTGGATTTCTGGCACATTCTGCTCATCGGTCTCTGTCTAAGGAAAACCAGGAGTCCAGGTTTCCCCAGCAGGGCTGCCACCCCCTCCACTTTGAAAACCTGAGGGGCAGCCTGTTTGGAAACCACAACACCCTGCTTTCTGTCTCCGCATTCTCCCAGTGCAGACGTGTGCAGATAAGGGCTAAGGGCCACACACACATAACAGGCCTGCTGAGGACTTCAGACTCCAGGAGTGGGCCATGACGCTGAACCGAGGGCTCTTGTTGTTAATGAATTTACTAAGATATAATTATTGTACAATAAATTGCACATATTTAAAGTGTATAATTGGATAAAGTTGACCTATGTACATACCCATGAAACTGTCACCTCAATCAAGATGTTGGACATGTCCATCACCCCATAAAATTCCTTTGTATCCCTTTATAGAAACTCTCCTTCTCATTCCTCCCTGTCAACTGCTGCTCTGCTTTCTGTCACTAAAGATTAGTTTGCATTTTATAGAGTTTTATATAAATGGAATCATATGGTATATACTAATTTTTGTCTGGCTTCTTTTACTCAGCATATTTATATTGTGATCCATCCATGTTGTATACACCAATAGCCTATTGCTTTTGATTGCTGAATAGTATTCCACTGTATAGATATACTACAATTTGTTTTTCCTTTCACTTATTAATGGATATGGATGTAGTTTCCAGTTTGGGGCTATTACAAACAAAGATGTTACGAACATTTACGTACAAGTCATGCTCAAGAGACCAGAGACTTTCTATTCATAAGAATGAACAGATAGGCTATGGAATATATCTAAAATTTTCATTCAAAAGGTCAAAGTAAAATAGCCCCACAGGATGCTTATGCACAGGCTACTGTGAGACAACAAAGTTGATTTTATGATTTTATCTTAAGAAATTCTTTTTCAATGTCAAGTTTACATCTAGACACAGAGAGGTTTTGTACCTCTTAAAGCACATAAAAAATAGATTCCACTTTTCCCCCAGATACAGGCGTACCTCCATTTATTGCACTTTGCTTTATTCACAGATATTGCCTGTTTTTTCAAACTGAAGGTTTGTGGCAACTTGCATCAAGCAAGTCTATTGGTGCCATTTTTTCAATAACATTTCCTCACTTCAGGTCTCTGTGTCACACTTTGGTAATTCTCACAATATTCAAAGTTTTTCATTATTATTATATTTGTTATGGTGATCTGTGATCAGTGATCTTTGATATTACTATTGTAATTGTTTTGGAGTGCACAAACCATGCCCATTTAAGACAGCAAATTTAATCGATAAATGTGTGTGTTCTACTCTTGCACTGTTGGTGGGAATGTAATTTGATACAGCCACTATGGAGAACAGTATGGAGGTTCCTTAAAAAACTAAAAATAGAACTACCATATGACCCAGCAATCCCACTACTGGGCATATACCCTGAGAAAACCATAATTCAAAAAGAGTCATGTACCAAAATGTTCACTGTAACTCTATTTACAATAGCCAGGACATGGAAGCAACCTAAGTGTCCATCATCGGATGAATGGATAAAGAAGATGTGGCACATATATACAATGGAATATTACTCAGGCATAAAAAGAAATGAAATGGAGGTATTTGTAGTGAGGTGGATGGAGTTAGAGTCTGTCATACAGAGTGAGGTAAGTCAGAAAGAGAAAAACAAATACAGTATGCTAACACATATATATGGAATCTAAGGGGAAAAAAAAAAGGTCATGAAGAACCTAGTGGCAAGACGGGAATAAAGACACAGACCTACTAGAGAATGGACTTGAGGATATGGGGAGGGGAAGGGGTGAGGTGTGACAGGGTGAGAGAGTGGCATGGCCATATATACACTACCAAATGTAAAATAGATAGCTAGTGGGAAGCAGCCGCATAGCACAGGAAGATCAGCTCGGTGCTTTGTGACCACCTAGAGGGGTGGGATAGGGAGGGTGGGAGGGAGGGACATGCAAGAGGGAAGAGATATGGGAACATATGTATATGTATAACTGATTCACTTTGTTACAAAGCAGAAACTAACACACCATTGTAAAGCAATTATACTCCAATAAAGATGTTTAAAAAAAAAAAATGTGTGTGTTCTGACTGCTCCGCCAACCGGCTGTTCCCCTGTCTCTCTTCCTGTCCTCAGGCCTCCCTATTCCCTGAGACACGACAATATAGAAATTAGGCCAATTAATAACCCTACAATGGCCTCTAAGTGTTCAGGTGGAAGGAAGAATCACATGTCTCTCACTTTAAATCAAAAGCTAGAAATAATTAAGCTCAGCAAAGAAGGCATGTTTAAAGCTGAGATAGGCTGAAAGCTAGAACCCCTGTGCCAATCAGTTATCCAAGTTGTGAACGCAAAGGAAAAGTTCTTGAAGGAAGTTAAAACTGTTACTTCAGTGAATACACCAATGATAAGAAAGCAAAACAGCCCTATTGCTTATATGGAGAAAGTTTTTGTGGTCTGGATAGAAAATCAAATCAGGCATAACATTCCCTTAAGCCAAAGCCTAATCCAGATTAAAGCCCTAAATATCTCCAATTCTATGATGGCTGAGAGAGGTGAGGAAGGTGCAGAAGAAAAGTTTAAAGCTAGCAGAGGTTGCCTTGTGAGATTTAAGGAAAGAAGCTGTATTCATAACATAAAAGCGCCAGGTGAAATAGCAAATGCTGATGTAGAAGCTGCAGCAAGTTATTCAGGAGATCTAGCTAAGATAATTAAAGAAGGTGGCTACACTAAACAGATTTTCAGTGTAAACCTAATAGCCTTATACTGGAAGAAGGTTCCATGTAGGACTTTCAGAGCTAAAGAGGAGAAGCTAAAGCTTGGCTTCAAAGCTTCAAAGGAGAAACTGACTCTCTTGTTAGGGGCTAATGCAGCTGATGACCTTAAGTTGAAGCCAGTGCTCATTTACCATTCTGAAAATCCTAGGGCCCTTAAGGATTATGCTCAGTCTACTCTGCCTGTGCTCTCTAAATGGGACAACGAAGCCTAGATGACAGCACATCTGTTGACAACATGGTTTACTGAATATTTTAAGCCCACTGTTGAGATCTACTATTCAGGAAAAAAAGATTCCTTTCAAAATATCACTGCTCAGGGCTTCCCTGGTGGCGCAGTGGTTGGGAATCCGCCTGCCAATGCAGGGGACACGGGTTCGTGCCCCGGTCTGGGAGGATCCCACATGCCGCGGAGCGGCTAGGCCTGTGAGCCACAATTACTGAGCCTGCGCGTCTGGAGCCTGTGCTCCGCAACAAGAGAGGCCGCGATAGTGAGAGGCCCGCGCACCGCGATGAAGAGTGGCCCCCACTTGCCACAACTAGAGAAAGCCCTCGCACAGAAACGAAGACCCAACACAGCCAAAAATAAAAATAAATAAAATAAATAAATTTAAAAAAAAAATGTCATCTCCTCCAGGGAAACTTACCTCTAAAAAAAAAAAAAAAAAAAAAAAAAAAATCACTGCTCATTGACAATGTACCTGGTCACCAAAAAGCTTTGATAGAGATGTACGAGTTTAATATTGTTTTAATGCCTGCTAACACAACATTCTGCAGCCCATGGATCATGGAGCAATTTCGACTTTCAAGTCTTATTATTTAAGAAATACATTTCATAAGGCTATAGCTGTCATAGATAGTGATTCCTTTGACAGATCTGGGCAGAGTAAATTGAAAAACCTTCTGGAAAGGAGTCACCATACTAGATGCCATCAAGAATATTTGTGATTCATGGGAAGAGGTCAAAATATCAACATTAACAGGAGTTTGGAAGAAGTTAATTCCAGCTCTCATGGATGACTACGGGGCTCAAGACTTCAGTGGAGGAAGTCACTGCCAATGTGGTGGAAATAGTAAGAAAACTAGAATTAGAAGTGGAGCCTGAAGATGTAACTGCATTGCTGCAATTAAAACTTGAACAGATGAGGAGTTGCTTCTTATGGATGAGTAAAAAAAGTGGTTTCTTGAGATGAAAATTACTCCTGGTGAAGATGCTGTGAAGATTGTTGAAATAACAGCAAAAGATTTAGAATATGACATAAACTGAGCTGATAAAGCAGTGGAAGGGTTTGAGAGGACTGACTCCAACTTTGAAAGAAGTTCTACTGTGGGTGAAACGTTATCAACCAACATTGCATGCTACAGAGAAATTGCTCATGAAAGGACCAGTTAGTTGATGCAGCACACTTCATTGTTGTCTATTTTAAGAAAGTGCCACAGTCACCTGAAACTTCAGCCACCACCACACTGATCAGTCAGCAGCCATCAACACTGAGGCAAGACCCTCCACCAGCAAGAAAGATTACGACTCACTCAGGGTTCAGATGATATTTAGCATTTTTTAGCAAGAAAGTACTTTTTAATTAACATATGCACATTTCTTTTTTAGACATAATGCTATTACACACTTAATAGACTACAGCATAGTATAAACATAACTTTTATATGCACTGGGAAACAAAAATTTTGTGTGACTCACTTTATTGTGATATTCACTTTATTGCAGTGGTCTGGAACCAAACCCACTATATCTCTGACGTATGTATGTCTGTAATTATCTTAAAACCCTTGAGGTCATAATGTTAGAGAGAAAGAGAGAGCAGACACAAGAGAGAGTAGAGCAGAACAGTCTCCAAACCTAACTTATTGAACATCATTGGGAGTGTAGAGGACATCAACTCCTTGGTCTAAAAACTGTCAGAAGGAAAGAAATAAGCATTTATCCTTTTTGCCTCTATGAGCTATATTTCATAGTAACCAAATAGTCTAATTTGATAAGGAAAAGTGGTTTTTTTCCTCAAAATTCCGTCCAATAAACATGGAAAGGATGGTAGAATTAGAAAGTCACCACTTTTCATTCCCTCATCAGATGAATTAGTCAACAGTAATCAGTGGATGAAACTATTAGATAAAAGGTTGATGGGGAATGTACAAAGGAGGAATTGAGCTATCATCACCTGAACCTAGTGAACAATCTTGGAATTACTAAAAATAGGTGCATCCAGATATTATTCACTTTCTGACATTTTATAACATGGATCACAGAGCACAACCTATGAAATATTCTTGCCCCGAAAGTTGAAACTGAATAGAATCAATGAAGGAAGTCAAGTAATACAGGTCCAAGTTAATTGACACCACAGGAAGCAAAAAGAAAAATCCAGAAATCTAAGGGACAACTGACCCAATTTTTTCAAAAGTTAGGGACCAGATAAAGAATTGAATAGGAGGACCGCCGTTAACATTGAGGCAAGACCCTCCACCAGGAGAGATATTATGATTCACTGAAGGCTCAGAGAATGATTAGCATTTTTTAGCAATAAAGTACTTTTAACATTTTTAGGCATAATGTTATTGCACACTTAATAGACTATAGAATAGTGTAAACATAACTTTTATAGGCATTGGGAAACCAAAAAATTCATGTGACTTGTTTTATTGCCATATTCATTTTATTGCAGTGGTCTGGACCCAAACCTGCCATATCTTCAAGGTATGTATGTACTTCATTTGTCCATTCAGCCACATATTCATTCACTCAAAGTTATCGAATGCATATTATACACCTGGTACTGTAGTAGATGCCACTGGAATACAAAAGTTAAGTTAAATACTTGCTTAGTGAGGAGCTGGCATCTTTACACTTTGAAAACCAATACAAGTTGTCCTTTGCCTGTTTTAACATGCCCTACCTCCATGGTAAAAATAAGTGAAACAATAGAATCAACAGGCTGCCTAGATTGTTAGAAACATAAGCCAACTCCCACAGAGCACCAAGAGGAAGCTTCTGTCCCCTTTGTAGTCATTGGTCTTTCCATGCCAAAGCAGGGAGTTAACGTGGATATGCAGCTACATGATTTATTACCCACAGTGACACAAGAATCAGTGAAGGGAGCGACAGGACAGCAGTACCCAACAGCTCTCCTAAGCATGTTGAGCAAAAGTTAACCCTTTGATACACAACTCAAAATCTCTTCCCTGAATGACCTCCTTCTTCATCTATCTAAAAACCCATCCAACCCTTCTGCCCAGATCTTTTACCAAAATGGACCTAGATAGACTACATGCAGCACCACTTCTAATTACTTTTGACTGCCTTTTAATGTTGTTTTTCCCCTCAATATAAATCCATTGGTATAAAATAAGAGGACGATTTCTAGGCCGACAGATGTGAGGCACATTCAGCTATACCCTCTGCTCTTTGGGAGCACAGTATACTCTTAATGACTTCATTATTGCAGTTAAAAGAATGCAAGTCATCATACCTGTTTTCTCTGGAGTATTTATTCATATATAAGATCATGGTATCCATACCAGTATCCCTAAATCCACTAACTTTACACTTTCTATTTTACTGATTATCCCTGATACCTCCCTTCTTCCAACATAATAGCTTTTCTTTTCATCAACACTATCTATTTAAAACAGAAAGACAGTTGAGTCTCAGGAAGCTTATTCCCCTATTTAACACGTAAGATGCACATTTTTCTAATATTTTTGCACATAATATTCTCTAGGTACGGTTGATGCCTAATTAGGAAAGCTGAAATGGTAGTAGGAATATGAGTAACCTTGAAAGGTATTTCTGTCTGATTTTGTGAGTATTGTGCAATCTTTGTTCTCATACAGTATCAGTCAATTTATTTTACTAACTCTATTTTTCTTAAACTGATGTTAAAATGAGTTTGCAATCTGTGGCATATACTAAATGGGGCTAGGGATTTGGAGATAAAGTGAAAGAAGCATCATATATATGGATTTTAATGTGTCCTGAGCTAATCCACAAAACAAAAGTGATAGTGTTTGCTTAGCTTGTGAGACATTTAAGCTACCTTGAAGACTACAGCTTTCTACCATTGAATGCCATGCGTTATGCATACACCTATATATAGCATCCACAGGGATTATCAGTCCATTTATAACTGGTACCGATGACACCAGAGTACAAGAAATGTCACATTTCTTTCTTTTTCTAAGTCAAATTAAACCCAATTCAAGCTCCAACTGGCCAAGGTTGACAAGAAGAACAAGATCAATCAGATGTCAGCAATGCCTTATAAGAAGAGATCAAAAATTTTAAAACAGAAAAACACTAGAGCTTACAGAGACTATAAAACAGAGACCCCATGTTCCAGTGGTCCATTCAAAGGCTGTCAATTTCTAGTGTCCATGGTTGCCCATGTACCATTACAATCCAGGTTCTGCCTTCTCTGGCGATAGGGCACATGGGAGGTACATTCTGGTGGAATTAGATCTCCTCCACTTCCTAAACTACCACCCCATTCCTATACCAATCTCAGGGGATCTAACTGTGTATCTCCAGAAAATGAATCACTGCTCCCCAACCTTCAAACATAAAACTTCGTATGAATAAACCCTCTTAGACAGTTTCACCAGATCACCAGACAGATCATCATGGTGATATTCACCTTCGAAATAAAAAGGCTTCTCTCAAGAGTTGTTGAGAAGAGAAGAAAAATCATAATGTTTCAAATTATATTGGTCAGGGTAACACTAGTTATTGTGAGAAATAAAACCCCCAATATTCATGACTTAACACAGTAGGAAAAAAAATATGGATTTTCCTGGTGTGCATCATACTCTATTCCACATAGTCATTCAGGAACCCAGGCTGACAGAAGTTCAGCTGTTTTCAACTTGCCTCCAAGGCTTCTCTGGGCATTGACATCCAACAAACAGAAGTGGGAAGACGACATAGAGGAGGCACCCTGCTTCCTATCCACCTCGGCTCAACTGTGGCACCCATTAATCTTCTTACATTCTAGCAGAAGAACTGAGTCACAGAGACTCACTTAAGAGCAAGGGCACTGATAAATTCTATATGATGAAAAGGAAAGCATATATTTTCATTAACAATTAGCCATTTCCACTACCAAATCATAGATAATCCAGAATTAAAATTTATCTGCTCAGTTGCTCTTCTTATCTGGTAATGAGAATCTCCAAAGGGCCAATAATTGGGAAGAGGGTGAAGAAGAAGAGCAAAAACTCAACTAGATCATGATTCTCTTGCATAATGGAGAGTGATGGACAAGGAACAAGACAGAAATTCATAGAGCAATCAAGCTGTGAAGAAGTATAAGTAGAGATTGCCTGGCTCATCATCTTATTTTACAAGTAAGAAATTAGAGCCCAGTAAGGTTAAGTTAGTTTCCCTAAACCACAAAACTCATTAATGGCAGGAAAAAAAAAAAAGGAACTCAGATCCCTTGAGCCTTTGTCGGTGCTTTTTCCACTAAGGTTCAATTTTTCCAGTTTTTGACTTTGTTTTTTGACCAAAAAAGCATTCTTTCTAGTTAGAACTGTGAGACTACAGAATTGTCCCTTGGGAGGAAAGATGGAGAGGAAGAGAACTTCACACTCTCCCCAAATAATGCCGGTGAGCCCTTGCTGACTTCCTTATATACCTGTGATCAGGGTATAACTTCACAGCCCCAGTGTCACCAGTCACCAGCAAGGCCTCTGCTTTTCACACTTTGTTCCCAGCTTGAACCACATATATTTAATTTTGGCAAGTCGTTTGTTTCCTTTTTGGCAGCATTCATACTAAAAACTGTGAATTTATTGCCAACAGGAACTACATTTAAAGTCACTGATGATTCATGGAAAAAATTGAAATTTCTATTTAGGGATGATTCTGCTTCAGCACTGAATCATGTTTTTCAGAGTGGCTTTCATTGCATTTGGAACAGTATACTGGTCCCCCTAAGTTCATTGGCTCCTGTTATTTATTCCTCACCTGAAGCCACTGTCTCAGTTTGTGATGCTATAATTTGTTGCTATGGAAACAATTATTGTTGTGTCAAAAGACAAAAGGATAATGGCTTCATGCATAGCCTCAGTAGCAGGAACTGATGAAAATCTCAGTAACAAAGATACTATTTTCACAGTGAAGTTACTAGTAAAATGTGTTAGAGAAAGGGGAAATGGAATGAGAGGAAATAAAATGTCACTTGAATATGCCTGCAGTTTCATGAGGAAAACATTTGTTAATCTAGTTGGAAAAGTAGAATTGTGTTATGAGCTGATGATCCCTCCAGAGTGGTCCAGAAGTTGCTGGAGTGAGGTACAATCTCACAGAATTTACCTGTCAGAGCCTCTCTACCTTTGTTAGTAAAAGGCAACCTGCAGCTCTTTCTATGTAACTTCTCTTTACAGGAGGAGCTGCCAAGACAGCAAGAGAGCCAGGGAGACTTACGAAAATGTCAGAATGATGAATGGAATTTCCCTATTGATCATGAATTTTAGCTAAGGTCACAAAGCCACAAAGCAATAGGTGCTTTATACATCCCACATTCTAAAGAGAGCCACCAAAGGAGCCACCAGCCACATCCTATGGCACTTACTAGTGAGTGCAGCTAACATCACCTCTCCATGCCTACTATACAGTGGTTCTCAAACATGGCTGCACATTAAAATAAGCTGGAGAACTTTTCAAAAATACCCATGCCTGAGCCCAACCAGTGAAGTCAGAATCTCTGTGGTTGGGCCCAGACACTAATATTCTTTTAACGGCTTCCCAAGTATTCTAATAGCCAGCCAGCTTGGAGAACTATTTATCCACAAGAACAGAAGACTAGACTCTTTGGAGTTGTACCATACTGCCTTGGGGTGAATGCTCGGGCTTTTCCCTCCCTTTCTGGGCCCAGGTCAGAGAACTCTGCATTGAAGATGCCTCTGGCTATGCTCCCCAAAGGACTCACTCACCTACCCCAAAGAGAACCAGCACGTGGATACAAGCCACGCAGCAGTCGTGGACACCCAGGGAAGGACCACGACAGCAGCAGTGAAATCAAAAGACTTTGGCTCTCTTCTAAGATCTCTCTCATCTTGTCCAGCCCAGGAGGAGCTAAAAGCACAAAAGGAAGGAAGAAGAGAGAGGTGGTGTCCCCTTCACTGCCAGTACAAATACCTCAAGCTGAGGCCTGGCTGGCTGTGCGGCAATTTTGTGTAGCACAAAATTGGATGTGAGACTAAAGTTCCAACATAGACCAGATAAGACTGGACTTTTCAATATCTGAAAATGACTGAGGACATCGAATCTGCCCAAGATGTTACTAAGGATACAAAAGAAAACGTGATTCAAGAGAGGGTGTTTTAAAAAAGTGATAGGAGAAAAATAAACCACTTCATATTTGAATCCCTCTGAGTTGAGATGTTCAATAAACCACTTGCAATCGACGGCTTTAATTCCTACATGGATTAACTGCATCACAACTTGAGGACATGAGAAAGCAATGAATTATATAACCTCCCATATTCCCTTTCTCAGTGATTCTACCATAAGTAAGTTACCAAAGGATTAAAAAGCAAAAAAAGGCTACTTTCAATAAAAGGAGGACATTCCAAAAAGGAAGATAATACTCCTTCACTTTCTAGACCTAACCAAAAAGAGGAGTTATTCTATATGCAGGTACACAGGAAGGGGCCCAGAGACTAAGGTGGTACCCTTGGGATCATCTTACTCTTCTTTTGAAATGTACTGATCAGAAGCAGTACCTGGGGGTCACCTAATGAAACTGCTAGAGTGATTGGCAGCATGATCACTAGAATGGAAGCTAGACCTGAAGGTAACAGAGAGCTGAAAGTCCATTCAGAATGGACCACTCCATGGCTGTGAATGGCTGGGGCTTCTTGTTATCCAAGCTTGCTTTACTGTCATTATAAGTCATTCTTTCTTACTCACTTTCTGGTTGTAATTTACTCATGGGTGAGAGATGAAGGAAAAGTCCTGGAGACCTACACCCAACTACAAAAGCGTAGGCCACCATGTAGCTCCCTGTATAAAGGTGCTGACTCTAATTAGTTGACTGAGCTGTCCCCAGGAAGGCCATTTTGGCAAGTATGTAAGTGATGGCTTAATTGATGGCACAAACTCACATTTCTTTGCATAATACATCAAACAATAAAAAAAGGAAAAGAAAAATCTCTTTCCAAAATCAAGTCCAAAGACCACTGGGTGTTGACTGAGAGGTATCCCATCAGCCGGCCATTTGTATTCTTTTCAATCAACAAATTTAGAATTGCTTTCACAATTACTAATAGATAAAACCCCAAAAGGATGGACATCATCTCTTAGAAGGCCCAAAATAAACTGTGTATTTCTTAAGATGGATTCTATTCCATTAGTATAGTATGAGTTAAATAAATCTATATATTGGATAGATGGATAGATGGGTGAATGAATGAACTAAAGATCAAACAAATGAACAGAGAACACCCATGTTCAAGTTCAGACAAGCCTAGAGCAATGCTGTGCTGGGGGTGGGGCCCAAGGGAAGTAAGAAAAAAAGGAATTCATTTGTAGGAATTTTCCATTACCTAATAAATGTATCCATCCTCCCCAAAAAATCAGTTAATAAGAGTATTATAAATATACAGAGTGGACACCAACTACCCAACTTAAATCCTCATTAGTCAAAAATTACTCAGATTTTCGGCCCTGAACCAAGATGGCGGAGTAGAAGGACATGCTCTCACTCCCTCTTGCGAGAGCACCAGAATCACAACTAACTGCTGAACAATCATCAACAGGAAGACACTGGAGCTCACCAAAAAGGATACTCCACATCCAAAGACAAAGGAGAAGCCACAATGAGATGGTAGGAGGGGCACAATCACAGTAAAATCAAATCCCATAACTGCTGGGTGGGTGACTCACAGACTGGAGAACACTTATACCACAGAAGTCCACCCACTGGAGTGAAGGTTCTGAGCCCCACATAAGGCTTCCTACCCTGGGGGTCCAGCAACAGGGGGAGGAATTCCTAGAGAATCAGACTTTGAAGGCTAGTAAAATTTGATTGCAGGACTTCGAAAGGATTGGGGGAAACAGAGACTCCACTCTTGGAGGGCACACACAAAGTAGTGTGCGAATCAGAACCCAGGGGAAGGAGCAGTGACCCCAGGAGAGACTGAACCAGACCTATCTGCTAGTGTTGGAGGGTCTCCTGCAGAGGCGGGGGGTGGCTGTGGCTCACCGTGGGGACAAGGACACTGGCAGCAGAAGTTCCAGGAAGTACTCCTTGGCGTGAGCCCTCCCAGAGTCCGCCATTAGCCCCACCAAAGAGCCCAGGTAGGCTCCAGTGTTGGGTTGCCTCGGGCCTTGGGCAAATCATTTAACCTCTCTGCACCCCGCTTTCCCCCTGTCTAAAATGAGGATAACAGCCCTGTCAAGTAAGTTCTGTGAGAATCAAACATAAAGCACTTAGTATCATGTAGTCAAATACATTCATTAAATAAATTTTTCTCCCCAGCCAGGGTAGAACTGTCCCCAGCACACTCCACTGTCCTTTTCCTTCGTCCTTCTGCCCCACCTGCTAGGCAAAACTGTACCCAGATCAATGCTGCTGTCTGCCTTCTGGTCATCTACACCCAGAAAACTAAGTCGTACTGGACAAAAGGCCAGAGTGGTGAAAACTGGCGCCACCACAATGCTAAGTCTCCACGTCCGCATCACTACACGAGCAAGTCACTAGTCTTCAGTCGGCTCCTTCCACCATCCCCACACCTAATAGGCTCTTCCCCAGTCAGAACTGAAGGCTATGAAGGCCAGGTAAGTACTAGCAAATCTCTAAGGAGAAATTTGGGGGAAACTGAACACTAGTCAGAAAACTAATGAGTTTTTTTTTCCTTTTTGCTTGACTTCAAACTGTAGTCACAGTTATGTTATAAAAAATTGTAACTAACCTCTGCCCAGCCTAACCCATCTCTAGGGCGTCAGTTTGCCCACAGACTCAAGGAACTGGGATTTTATAGTTCGAAAAGAGCAGTGGGGGAGCAAAAGCAAATTAAGGAGGACAAAGAACTGAAGCTGGAGGAAGAAAGGAATTTCCTTAAGAAGAAAGTGAAGCTCTTAGAAGTCAGGCCGGGCAAACTCAAAAAATAGGTAACACTGTGCCTGTTTTTTAAACATGGTGCAACGGGTTGAATAACAGCCCCAAAGCCGTCCACATCCAGAGCCCCAGAACCTGTGAATATTACCCCAGAGGACAAAAGAGAATGTGCGGGTGTGATTAAATTAAGGATATTGAGATAAGGGAAAATGTCCGGCATTATCTGGTGTGTTCCAAACATAATCACGTGTTTGAATGAGAGGGAGGCAGAGGGAGATTTGATGCTGAAGTAGGAGTTGTCATGAAAAGAAACGAGATCAGAATGATGTAAGGAAGGGGTTGTGGCTGGGGGAGGGATGAATGGGGAGACTGGGATTGACAATATATACGCCAATATGTATAAAATAGATAATTAATGAGGACCTGCTGTACAGCACAGGGAACTCTACATAGTGCTCTGTGGTGACCTAAATGGGAAGGAAATCCGAAAAAGAGGGGATATACGTATACATATGGCTGATTCTCTTGGCTGTACAGTAGAAACTAACACAACATTGAAAAGCAACTATACTCCAATTAAAAAAAAAACCAAAAAAAGGAAGGGGTTGTGAGCCCAGGTAGCCTCCAGAAGCCCAGAAAGGTAAGGAAATGGATTCTTTTCTGGGGCCTGAAGAAGGACCCAGTCCTCCAATCCCCTGACTTATAGCCCAGTGGAGTGATTGGGTTTCTGAACTGCAGAGCTGTAAGAGAATGAATTTCTGTTGTTTCAAGCCATTCGTTACAAAGTAATTTGTTAGAGCAGCAAGAAGAACCTAATACCCAGGGGCAGTATGGAAAACCTCCAGCATTACAGGAACATTTCAAGGTGACAAGTTCGGCCTGTGCCATGAGGGAATACACTCAGATCTGGTCCTTAGGGCTTCAGCCCCGGTGAGGGGACAGCCTAATGAAGAAAAGTCATCAGGCAGCCCTGCATCAGCACAGGCCTGGGTTCAGTGTTGCTCTATCAGATGGCGCCTCTGGAAGGAAGCAGGCTGCTCAGAGGGGGAGTGAGCTGGATTTGCTCAACAAACAGATGCTTTATGTGCTCCCAGAATTAACTGACTTCTCGCATGTCTCTAACTACTGGGGATCCCACAGGACCAAATTGGATGAGGTGTGTTAGGAAAATAAAACCCTATATAGATCTGTTATGGGCTGACTTGTGTTCCCCCAAAATTCATATGCTGAAGTCCTAATGTCCAGGACTTCAAAACATAACCTTATTTGGAAAAAGGGTCATTGCAGATGTAATTGAAGACAAGATCTCCCTGGAATAGAGTGAACCCCTAATGCAATATGACAAGTGTCCTCATAAAACAGGGAGGTTTGGACACAGACACACATGAGAGAACACCACGTGAAGATACTGTAGATTGGAGTTATGCTGCCACAGGCTGAGGAACTACCAGCAGTGAAGAGGGAGGCCTGGAGGATTCTTTCCTTGGCGCGTTCAGAGGGAGCTTGGCCCTGCTGACACCTGGACCTCAGACACTGGCCACCAGAACTGTGAGAAAATAAATCCCTGTTGTTTGAGCCACTCAGTTTGTAGTGCTGTGTTACAGTAGCCCTGGCACACTAATACAAACTCCCGAAGGAAAGAAAAAAGAAAAGGAAGGAGAGCTCCCTGATTTAACAGACAGCGCTGGCCTGATGCAGGGTAAAGAAACAACAGGACAGAGCTGGTTAAACTGTTAAAGTTCAGCTGGGTCTGTTTCCAAGGGAGGCGAGGAGAGGGGACATGGCAGGAGGAAAATGTACCTTTCCTGCTGCAGAAGGACAGGCTGAAGGGGGTGTTTCTGCTGCCTGAGGGGGCCAGGCCCCAAGGCTGAAAAGAATCAGAAGCTAAGAAAAGGGAAGTTCGGGGGTCAGTGGCGTGTTCACGAGCCTCTGGGGTGCAAGTTTCAGAAGTGCTAACCTCTGCTTCTGTTCAGGAACATGAGGGTGATTCTCTAGCTCAAGCAGCTGTGGGCATCGAGCAGCTCCTGTGTCCAGGGAATTACGATCAGCAGCCAGAGCCCTGGTGGGGTGTGCAGCTCTCCTTCCTTCTCTCTGGGCACCGGGGCCACAACTAAGAAGGCCTTGGAATCTCTCAAAGGCGAAGACGTTCAGAAAAGCTGGGACGGTGGCAACTGCAGGAAATCATTCATGTCTGACTTTATTGAGACGTTCCTTGCAAAACACCTCACTTCTGGTCACAGCACATCCACGTAAGAAACACCAGCTCCGCTGAGAAAGTGATCTTACAAATTGCAGGGAACTTGCTTCTGCAAGTTAATCACAGGTTTACAACCACAGCTCTCAGAGGGGGAAAAGAGCAGTTTATGTTGAGAATTAGAAAAGAATTTTATCTGAGTGAAGGAAAGCTGACTTCGCAGCCAGATTAGAGGCTCATTGAAGGAGGGCTAGACCTTGATCCAGTGGAACCTCCACTGTGACACTGGGTTTTCTCCCGGGTTCCTTCAACGGTTGTGGGTGGAAGCCTGGTGGGTTGTCGAGTGGATACCAGCCCCCGGCCACCGGTTATGGCCACACCCTCCCTCAGCTTGCAAGCTCACGGGACCGGAGGTATCTTCTTTTGCGCCTAAAATGGTCCTCACATGTTTCATGGTACTAACTGAAAGAGAAGCACTGAGCCACACCAGATTGTAATCATTAGCCCAGAGGACCATCCTTTAGAGCATCAGATACAAGGAACAACCCTTGATTACAGTCCACTCAGATCAGGGCTGAGGCTTCTTAACCAAAGCTTCTTTAACCCAATCCTTTATGGGCTGCAGGTGAGGGAAATCAGGGACATAGGAGTTTGGCCCAGAGGATATTTTAATTTTCTGGCTTTGTTTTATGCACAGTATAATTCACATGCCAGAGACCTCATCCTGTCCTTTGGTATTTAAAACACATTAATTCAAGTCCCCTCTCCCACACACCCCACCCTCCAGGAGCTGCATTCCCAAGGTCACTACCAGCCCTCAAGTTCTGTTCCCTAGACACTCGCCACCTCTTATGGGGCTCCCTCTCATGGCTGTTTTCTTGGAAATTAATCATTTTCTCTTGAATCCCCCAGCGACTTTGACACTGCCACCACCATACCAAAATAAAACCAAAACGCCACTCACCCATCTTTAGCACATGCATCCTAAGGTTGCAGGAGTTCAGAAGAGTTTGCAATGTGGCAAAGCAAACACATAATTTTAAAGTGAATAGTAAAGGGGCAGGACAGGAATAAAGACGAAGAAGTAGAGAATGGACTTGAGGACACGGGGAGGGGGAAGGGTAAGCTGGAACAAAGTGAGACAGTGGCATGGACATATACACACTACCAAATGTAAAACAGATAGCTAGTGGGAAGCAGCCGCATAGCACAGGGAGATCAGCTCGATGCTTTGTGACCACCTAGAGGGGTGGGATATGGAGGGTGGGAGGGAGACGCAGGAGGGAGGGGATATGGGGATATATGTATAGCTGATTCACTTTGTTATACAGCAGAAACTAACACACCATTGTAAAGCAATTATACTCCAATAAAGATGTTAAAAAAATAAAGTGAATACTAAAAATCCCTGTTCTTAAAAAGACTTGCCCACTCCTCCACCGGGAAGAACTCTTGGTCCACCTCTTCCACAGGCTCCGAGTGCTGTGAAGATCCTACTTCTCCCAGCCCATACCCCCAGGCATGCCTTCCTTCCTTAAGTGGCTTACAAAGGTCTTCCTAAATTAAGACAATACCCTCCCTAAGATATTTTCAGATGCCAATTACTAATGACAAGTTTTGTACCCCAATACTATTCAAATCTGGTTTAAACTGGCTTGGGTTTTTTTTAACAAAAAAAAAACTATTTTTCCCTATTTTTAAAAACCGATTAATGTAATTTGTTCTATTTTTTAGTTTACTGCTGCATTTGGCTCAAGTTTCTGTTTATAAATAATCCTACTCTGGTTCACCTACACCATGCATTTCTGCCTTACATCATGTTTTGACAAATTCTGACAAAGTTAAAAGGGAATACGAAGCAACCAGCTGCCTCCACTTCAAACTTATCTTATGGAGTTACATTTTATTCTTGCTAATAACAACCCACGAAAGGGGTACTTATGAAAATTAGAAAATCTTTCATTTCTACATAAAATAAAAAATTGTCACTCCCATTCGAAAGTAATTGTATTAACAGAGTGTAAGAAGAATTTATAATGAGTTATTAAATTAGTAACAAATTTATTTACTTCCAATCCGTAGTAACATCAGAGACTATAAACGATTTTGCACATACCTGGACCCACACAGTGACCTTAAATGTATTTCATCTCGTGGTAAATTTTAAAAAGCAGAGGAGAAGAGAGGAAGTATATTTTTTACATTTTTGCTAATGGTAGACAGATTGGCAACGCTGTGTGTCCTGGGAATTCTGAAGTTTTGTTCCTTTTTTAACTCTTCCCTGCTCCCTCCCACCTCAGAGGAGACCAGGAATTCCTTGGATAGAGCACTCTAGCCATCTCCTTCAAGAATGAATTGTATCTGAGTGGAGGTTAACAGGTTTAGTGAACAGAACATGGACTACGTATATTTGAATTCTTGCTCTGCCATTTCTAGCTGTATAACTTTGCATAAGTTATTTAGCCTCTTCAAGACACGATTTCCCTATTCATAGCTTGGAGTTATCAGAAAATTTATCCAAAATTTCAAAACAGGCAAAAGGGATTAACGGGTATACTTTCAGTGCAGTTTTGTATTGGCCTTCCATTGTCTAGGGTATTTTTCTACTCTGTAGGAGCAGAGTTTAACTGGCAAATTTTTGTCCAGTAGGAACTCATGGGGTTCAGGACACACTACCCCAAAATATGGCACCTTACCATATCGAATATCTCAAGCTGAATGAGTTTGAGAAAACAGCAGAAGCAGGAAGTTCACTCTGACCTTTCCCTTCCTGCCTTAAACAGGTCATAAAACTCCCATGTTGAAGGTACCTCCCTGAACCAAGAGGAAGGAAGACATTCTTATCACCAGAGACAGAGAGTTAGGGGCCGAGAAATCTGTACAAACAAACCTTGTTAAACTCACTCTTACCTTCCTTGTTACTTCTTCACCATTTACTACCTCTTGCCCAAACCCGACTGTCTTGCCATTCTTCACAAATTTATTGTTTCTTTGTCTAAAAGGTACAAAAACTGCCTGGTCACTTCTTTGGGTCTTCATTCTCTTGTGAACGATCCCATGTACACATAAAAATTAAATTTGTATGCTTTTCTCCTGTTACTGTCTTTGTCAGTTTAATTTTCAGACCCAGCAGGGACTAGAGTCTCTTAGAAGAGGGTCAATGAAAACGTTTTCCTACCCTACAGGACGCAGATAATTTCTATCCAGTGTAAGGTGTAACCACAAAGATTATGGGTTTTGGCCCTGGTGGACAGTACTCAATTTCGTATCTTATCTAGCAATCTTATCCTAACATTGCCTACAGAATACGTAGCTTCTCAAATGCCCTCTGAACTAGTTTTAACACCTTAATGATTCTTTCATTAATTAATGAGCTAAATAAAATCTTTGATATATGTTCATTTCATATTTGCACAAGACTCATGGTTTTATCTTTGTGAAATTATGCCTTAAAAGAGGTAATCATTTCCATCTCTTTGTGTTATGAGAGGATTCAATGAAGTGAAATTAATAATAATAATAGGTTTATATTTTATTGATCACTTACTCTGTGCTAAACATGTACTTCCATGTGCTCACCTATTTAATCCTCACCACCCTGGGAAGTCAGCATAATCCCCATTTTATAGACAAAACTGTGGCATAAAATGGTTAAGAAAGGTACCCAGGTCACAGAGCTAGTAAGTGTCAAAGGTGGTGTAGAAACCTTTGAAGGAAGTTATGGGACCAAAGTGCCTAGTACTTGGTAGAACCCATTCTCTTCCTTTTCTATAACCTCAGCAGCACCAGGACCCAGCTGTCCTAAACACCAGGCCTGTGAAGAGAATGTGGTAGTTAATAATTCCTTGCCAGCTGAACGCTTGCTGAAGAGTCGGTAGATATCTGAGTAGGGCCACCTCCCCTCCAGCCATTCTCACATCCAGACTATCCCCTCCATGGTCAGCACTGGGTCACCTCCTCCAGGTACTACCCCATTCTCCAGAGATGCTCCTTCCTCTGAACTCTGACACTAGTCTCTAAGAAGTTGAATAGATTGATGCACACTGCTAATTATTTTAGCCAGTGTCAGGATCCCCCTTGAAATAGCCTGGTCCTTTGGGGACTGCAGGTAACTTAAAAGAAGACAAGGAGAAGTTTGGAGATTTTCTTGTTGTCATGGTTCTCAGATAAGCAGTCTCACTCACAGCTCAAAAACAGGTTATTCTGAACCAAGCTCATATGAAGGAAAGGAAGACAGAAAGAAAAGGCAAAAATCCCTTTTCCCACACAGAACACCATCTTAACCATCCACACCATAGGAAAGAAGAAACAGAAAGTTACCCAAAGAGATAGAGAAATTGATTGGCCCTAATAACCTTCACTTTTATATGAGACATAGGTTCTGGGAGATCTTTCCTATCATCTCTTTGGGACCACTTGGCATCTTGAGGCCTGTTGTCCTTAAGCACTGAAGGATTCTGACTTTTCTAGATGTTTTGATACGTGGGTCCTTCCCTTTTGTTTGTCATTAAGAGGCCCAAGCGAGAACCATGATTACAAGACTTCTGCATACCACCTGAGGGAGGGCAAACACTCTAAATTGGGAGTTCTCTGGGTCTGGGTCCCTCAGAACCTGTCAGATGGTCCGTGAGGTTGAAACTGTTTTCATAATAATACTAAGACATCATTTGCCTTCTTCACTGTTTTTGACATTTGCAAAAGCCATGGTGGGGGTAAAACTGCTGGCATTTTAACACAAACCAAGGCAGGGGCACGAAACTGTACCAGTGGTCATATTATTCTTCACCAGCATGCACTCACAGTTTTTGTAAAATGTCAGTTCCACTTAAAAATCTCCTTGATGAATCAGTTAAAAATAGAAATTTTATTAACTCCCAACCCTGAGTACACCTTTTTAATAAGCTTTGTGTCAAAATAAGAAGTGCATATAAAGCACTTCTGCTATCATGCGGTTGTCTCAAGGAAAAGTACTTGTGTGATTGAGTTTCAAGCTGAACCAGCTTCTTTCTTCATGGAACACCATCTTTACTTTAAAGAATGACAGAGAAACTGGTTGGTGGACATTTCTCAGCAACAAATCAAGTGAGCCTATCACTTCAAGGAAAATTGACAGTATTTGTTATTAACAATAAAAATTTGAGCTCTCAAGCAAAAATTGGAATTTTGGAAAATTTGTACCCACCAGTATGACCCTGACAAATTTCAGATATGTAAAGCCTTTTCTGAGGAGATGGGTAGTGATATAAATAATTGTGATTTTTTTAAAATACTGTGTAACAAAACGTGTCAACATTTGGAAGGGCTGCATTATTTAGTGACCCAATGTTTTCCAAATGATCAATGCACGATGCTACAAAATCCTATATGGATAAAAGAGCCATTCAAAGTGCAAGATGGAGCAATGTATTTTAAATTACAGAGGACAAAAATTCATTGACATGTTCTCATATTCTACACTGCAAGTGACCTTTAAGAAACTGTCTTGTTGACTATACTCTGAAAACTATAAGACACTGATGAAAGAAACTGAAGACAACACAAACAGATGTTTGTACCGTGTTCTTGGATTGGAAGAATCAATGTTGTTAAAATGAATATACTGCCCAAGGCAATCTACTTATACAATGCAATCTCCATCAAAATACCAATGGCATTTTTCACAGAACTAGGACAAATAATTTTTAAAATTGTACGGAAACACAAAGACCCTGAATAGTCAAAACAATCTTGAGAAAGAAGAATATAGCTGGAGGAATCAGGCTCCCTGACTTCAGACTATACTACAAACCTACAGTCATCAAAACAGTATGGTACTGGCACAAAAACAGCCACAAAGATCAATGGAACAGGATAGAAAGCCAAGAAATAAACCCATGAACTTATGGTCAAAAAAATACAATGGAGAAAAGACAGTCTCTTCAAGAAGTGGTGCTGGAAAAACTGGACAGCTACATGTAAAAGAATGAAATTAGAACATTCTCTAACACCATATACAAAAATAAACTCAAAATGGATTAAAGACCTAAATGTAAGACTGGATAGTATAAAACTCCTGGAGGAGAACATAGGCAGAACACTCTTTGACATAAGTCATAGCAATATTTTTTTGGATCTGTCTCCTAAAGTAAAGGAACCACAAGCAAAAGTAAACAAATGGGACCTAATTAAACTTAAAAGCTTTTGCACAGCAAAGAAAACCATCAACAAAAAGAAAAGACAACCTACTGAATAGGAGAAAATATTTTGCAAATGATATGACTGATAAGGGATTAATAGTCAACATATATAAATAGTTCATACAACTCAACATCAAAAAAACAAGGAACCTGATTTTAAAATGGGCAGAAGAATTGAATAGACATTTTTCCAAAGAGGAAATGCAGATGGCCAACAGGCACATGAAAAGGTGCTCAACGTTGCTAATCATCAGGGAAATGCAAATCAAACCCACAATGAGATATCACCTCACAATGATCAGAATGACTATCATCAAAAAGAACACAAATAACAAATGTCGGCAACGATGTGGAGAAAAGGGAACTCTCATATACTGTTGGTGGGAATGTAAATTGGTGCAGCCACTGTGGAAAACAGTATGGAGGTTTCTCAATAAACTAAAGATAGAACTACCATATGACCCAGCAATTCCACTCCTGCGTATACATCAAAAAAAATCAAAAACACTAATTCAAAAAGGTACATGGAAATGGGGATATATGTATATGTATAGCTGATTCACTTTGTTATACAGCAGAAACACCATTGTAAAGCAATTATACTCCAATAAGATGTTAAAAAAAAAAAGATACATGCCCCCTAATGTTCATAGCAGCATTATTTACAATTGCCAAGATATGGAAACAACCTAAGTGTCCATCTACAGATGAATGGATAAAGATGTGATATATATATATATATATATATATATATACATACACACACATACATACACTGGAATACTACTCAGCCATAAAAAAGAATGAAATTTTGCCATTTACAGCAACATGGATGGATTTGAAGGGCATTATGTTAAGTGAAATAGAGAAAGACAAATACTGTATGATATCACTTATATGTGGAACATAAAAAATACAACAAACTAGTGATAATACCAAAAAAGAAGCAGACTCAAAGATATAGAGAACAAGCTAGTGGTTACCAGTGAGGGCGGGGGCAATATAGCAGTGGGAGGTACAAACTATTGGGTGTAAGATAGGCTCAAGGATGTATTGTACAACACAAGGAATATAGCCAATATTTTGTAATAACTGTAAATGGAAAGTAACCTTTAAATACAGTTTAAAATTTTTTTTAATTTTTAAGTCAACTTGCAATGCTTTGCTTCATAAAAATAGCAAAAGTGTGCTAAAATAACAGATAAATAAAAGGTCAGTATATTCATGTCTGCATCTGTATCTGACTGGTGAAGTAAAACACTTCATGAAGTAAAAATTTTTTTAATTTTATAAAAAAGAAATTACCTCTTGTTGAATTGTGGTTTAGTATCAAAGAAGAATATTCACAATTATCTGAAAAGGTTAATGAAATATTTGTCCCTTTTCCAACTAAATATCTAGTTGAGTTCAGATTTTCTTCACACGCTTCGACCAACACAACAGATTACAACAGACTGAATGCAGAAGCAAACAAGAAAATCCAGCTGTCCTCTTTTAAGCCAGACACTAGAGAGAGTTGTAAAAATGCAAAACAATGCCACGCTTCTCACTAAATTTTTTGGTTTGGATAATGTAGTTATTTTTCATGAAAACATCTGTTATTTATGTTAATACGTATTGGATTTATCATTGTTAAGCAAAGAAATAAATATTTTAAATGTTTGTTTGACTTTCTAATATGGTGAAGATTGATAGATAAAATAAAAGCTCAATAATATTTCATAGTGTATATGGGACTGAGACCAAAAAGTATGAAAACTGCTCCCTAAGGTTACCAGCAGATGGCCCTCTTTAGTATGTAAAGAAGGACCTATACAGATTAGAAGACTAACACTGGCATATCCTGGAGCCTGCCTATGTGCCGGCCCTAGTCCTTAACTAAGGAGTAGGAATATGCCCCATATCAGAAGCCACCCTAACACAATGTCTTTATATATCTATACCATATCCTTCTCTACAGCAAAGTGTGAGCATCTTTTTGAATAAGAATCCTAACTTCTACTCGTTCATGTCCAGTAAGTACCTTACCAACAGTAAATATATTATAGACTGATTTTTATCAAGAAAACCTGTCTCCTAAGGGGTTTGTTCTCCTGAAGATGGACTCAATCAATTTGTTGTTGTAGTAGCATTTACATAGCCTGGGATGGGGGAGGGGATGGATAAATCAGGAACTTGGGATTAACACACACACACACACTACTATATATAAGATAGATAACCAACAAAGACCTACTGTATAGCACAGGGAACTCTACTCAATATTCTGTGATAACCTATATGAGAAAAGAATCTGGAAAAGAATGAATGTATGTATATGTATAACTGAATCACTTTGCTGTACACCTGAAACTAACACAAGATTGTAAATCAACTATACTCCAATAGTTTTTTTTTAATAAAAATATTTTTAATTAAAAATAAAAATACATAGCCTGGGAGGAAGTGCTCTGCCTCTTTCTGGAAGGCTCATTCTCTTCAACAAAAGGGGCCATGAGGAAAGGACAGGACTCCTGTCTAGTTATCCAGACCAAACGAACCCAATTTGACTTTCTCAACCTAGTGTTGCAACCAGATCACTCACATCCTGAGGGCGATATTTGTCAGTCATAACACTCTGAAACAAAGTAACAAATGCATAGCAAATAGGGAGCAGGCACTTGAGTTTAACAACCTGAGGTTTGTAGAGGACTTCAACCTTTTCAAACCATCTACAGCTCTCACTGAATTCTTACAACACTGCTATGAGGTAGGGTGACCACTATTACTCTATTAACCGAAGAGCAAACAGGCAAGGAGAGATGGAATCACCCACCCACACCCACACAACAGCTTGCATGGGGCACATCAGTGCTGGAGGCTGGGGCTCCCAACCCCCAGCAGGTGCTCTTTCCAGCCCCCTGAGGGAGCTCTGATCCTCGCCGCCCTTTTGGTTTTGAAAGCGGCAAGGAGAAGGCCAGCAGCCATCTTTGCTCTCACGTTCTTGTTCCTTGTGTGCTCTGCTCTAATTCTTTGATTCAGAAGCAAGAGTACTTCTTTTTTAAGTAAATTCCATCTCTCCCTGGCATATTTTCATCTTTAAAAATGTCTAATATGTCACTGAGATTCCTTATTGGCACCTCAATAAATCACAACTCAAAACCAGCTGGTCAGAAAAAAGCCAACCTGGCTCTGTGGTGTAGTGATGTAACTACCAGCCCTCTCTCTTATGTCTTGCCTAGTAATACACATCAAAGTGCTGCAGTTGTAACATATAGACACATATATATTCTGGCAGTACATGTTCCCATATTTTCCAGATGATTACATACAGATCAAGTATAGAGAGCACTTTCCAAAAATAATTTGCCATTAGAAAAGATATAGGAGCTAAAGACCAAAACACCCCAGAACTTCAGGGTTTCCTGCTTCAGCTCACTGTTTCAGGTGTCTGGAATAATAATTTGGGTCTAGAACACTAGTAGTTCAGAACACACGTGGAAAGCCATGTGAGTTTCTATGGAATAAGACCGGGGTATTTATATGCAGGCTTACATGTTTTTGCTTCCAGGCTATAACTACACGGGCTATCTTCTTAGGAGACCACAGACAGTCTGGATGCGCATTTTCAAAGACATCACGGATCCCAAGCAGGGTCAGTTTTGTACTCAGATCTGACAGGCCACTCTCGTGTAATCAAGTTATGACTATTTTCCTAGTGATCGTCTCACCTCCACCCACACCCAAGCCACGGACACCAAAGCACGCAGAGTGCACTCACCTGAGACCAGCTCCCATTCCAGAACTCAGGCCTTCCAAAGACTCACATCCACTGAGGTCCTCCGAGAGTTGTGGCACTTTCACTTCATGGATATTAATAAAAAACAAGGAATGCTAGACTTGAGGCAGGGCTGTTTCTTTAAATCCCAAGGTGATCAAAGTTTGCAGTGATCAATGGAGAGGTCCCTTCTACTCTTCACCCCTTACTTCTGTCCCCTGCTCTTAGTTTTCTCTTCTGACAACGCCTCAGGTTCATCAGACAAGGGCCTTCATCGAAGCCAAGGCACATGCAGCCCCTGAGCTTGCTTTCCTGTTGCTGACTCCCAACTCTGGGATGATGGGATGGGCCTGGGAGGGCCACACCCTAATCACGAAGCTGATTATAACACTTTCCAGCTGCCGATACAGAGGCCTGCTTGTCAACTCCTCTTAAAGTTTTCCCAGAGGCTTTTAGATGTTTTTGATGCTGAACTTTGCCAAAATATGATTCGTGTGTTCCGAGACGAGGCTTTTCAAGTCAGACAGACCTAGGTTCAGATCCCAACTTTCCTATACCCCGTATCTAGCCCTTGAGCAAGGTACTTAACTCCTCTGAACCTCAGCTTTTTCTCATCTGTAAATGGGAGACAGAAATAGCCATTTGTGAAAATTAAAGGAGGTAAGTTCCCAGAACAAGGTCTAGCACATAAACGTGGTTCTTTTGCCTGCTATACTCCTACAAAATGTAAGGAGAGAAAATCAAGTGAGTTAATACAGAAGAGCAATAGCTCTTCCTAATCCTGTCTCTAATCCTTCTGCTGTGAACTATCCACTTTATATTCACGGATCCAGCAGAAGCTATTACACATGGGTTTACAGCCTCAAGACTTAGAGCCCCAGCTACACCCCCTTTCTTGGTAAGGGGAGGATATTGACAAAAGTCTAGAAAGATTAGCTCTCCCAACCACAGGTTGAACCACGGCCTGGTAAACTGCCTACAGATTGGAATCACCTGGAAAGCTATGGAAAAACAGCCAAGTGTTTCCCACCCTCAGAGATTCTGATTGAATTGGCCTAGGGTGAGGCCTGGGTCTCTGCATTTTTAAAGGCTCCACACATGATTCAAGTATGCAGAGAACTGACAGCCACTGGGTTCTGATTGAAAAGCATAAGGATTATCCCAGAAGGAACTTTGACTTGATTCATGACATTAAGATGTTTGTTTCCTTGGAGCCGGCAATAACCACAGCCAGCAATTATTCCAGGGAACCTTGCTCCAGTCACTTGTTCACATTTAGAATTTTAAATTCAGCCCCAAAGCCTCTACTACCTCTGATCTTGTGTCAAGCAAATACAGCCTCCCCGCTGTGGGTGGCAGGCTGAGGAGGGCATGCACCTGGTTTTTTCTGTTATTCAGTCCACCACCAACAACTGGTTAAACTCTAAAACATTCAAGCAAAGAAGAAAGCATCTTTTACACGCCTCTCTCCTCAAGTGAGAATTAGGTTGCATTAAAAAAGTGTAAAGAATCTCCAGTTTTACTCTCTAGACTCGTACACAGAGATCCAAGCCAGGGGGTTGGGGAGAAGGGGGGCAAAGGGAGATTGGAGTGAGGACAGGGACAGCTAAAGGAACAAGAGCCTATTAGGGGAAGAGTTTCAGACAGCTGTGTTCTATAGCTTATACCACTAGAGCCCGGGCTGAACCACCACCATCTAGGCAAGAAGTGAGGAACTCCAGTTGGGGGAATTGTCCTGGCTTCTTGCAGACTTTCCACGAGGGACCCTAGTTATATGAAAACAGTTGGTGGCTGTGACTTCCAGTGTGTGCTGCCACCTTCTGGAGAAGGCATTTATTTATCCCACATCACTCCTTAGTAGAGCATGTATCACAACCCAACTTACAGATGGGGAAACTGAGCCTCTCCGAGGCAAGTCACTCGGCCTCAAACAAGGTCAAGCTCAAATCCACATCTTCCAAGTTCAGTGTCTTTTCCAGGACCCCACACATGATTAAGATGATGCTTCTTTCCTGAAAGCACAAACCTCATTCACAGTAGGATCACAGTAAAAGTACCTTTAAATGGCTGCTCTGAAATCACAGTAGAAGGCTGGCCCAGCATCCTTGGCTAGATTTCCAGGGTCTGGCTGAGTTCTCTGAGCAGTGGACAGCCTAGCTAGTCCGACTGAGCTTTAATGAACTTGCTTCCTACCTCAGTGGAAAATATTCGTTGTTTCTCAGTCAATAGAGACTTGCTGCATGGGCTTCTTTCTCCTCCAGGCCCAGCCTAAATCTCTTACCATCAGACTCAAACCTCTACAGCTGGGTCTGGCAGCATCTAGGTCCCTCTTTCACAAGTTTATCCTTTTTTTCTCTCTCATCTGGCCTGCAACAGCGCTCTGCTTCTGAAGATAACTGGGAAAGGTCCTGGGAGTGCTGTCTCATTCCGGCAGAGATGGGAAATGCACCCAGCTCTCTCCACACTGTCCCTCAGATGTTAGACTGACAGTTGAGAAGGCCTCAGCAGGGCCAGCCAGGCCCAAGGAGCCTTCACTGAAGTCAGAGTCAGTCATGAGGACCGAGCACTCACCGGCATCGATGGGGAAGAGTCAAAGAAGTAGAAGACGCCATCATACCACCACCAACGCCTGCGCCTCCGCAAGTTAATAATCAAATGCGGTAGGAGGGAGGGTTGAGACCAGCAGTTCTTGGCCCTCACTGTGCCTCACAATCACCGGACCCCACCTTGAGATGCTGATTCAATTCATCTGGGATGGGACTCAGCCGTCAGCACGTGACTACAGACACCAGGTGGTTCTAATGTGAAGCCAGGCTTCAGATCCACAGAGCCAGATAAATGCAACCAATACAAGAACAGGATATTCACGCATAAGAAGGTGCCACGGCATTACTGCTTCAAGAGGGTGCTAAACCGGTTAGGGAGGCTGTAGAGGTGTGGGATTTAAATTACAGGACAGCTACTGAGAGCCAAGCCCGCAAAACAGAGAAAAGGAGCTCTGAGGTGTCCAGAAGGAGGAAATGACCCGTGGGAGTCTCAGCCATGGGAGGGAGTTGTGTGCTGCGAGCAGGAAAGACACATCCCTGGGTCTGAGAGCATGAGGCTCGTGGTAGCCCTGAAACCTCTTATTTAGAGTTGTTACAGGCTGACTCAAGAGGCAATTGTGAGCTATTTATCCCAAAACGAGTCCTTTTTGACCATGTTTTACTGAGCTAAGGTTTTTCTAGAGTAGCAGCTATGGCAGCCATCCCCAAATTGTTCAAATCACAGTCAGTGGAGGACATGTTTTTCCATCCTGTTTCTCACGCTTTGGTCCAAACTTGTCAGGTATAATGGCTCGGTTTTTGCTTGGAACTCAGTATTCTTGAATCTTCAAGTGCCTTCTCCTGTGGCTTTTGGCCCAAAATTCAACGTAGTCTCCTGGTAAATTAGGCTGAGTGGTGTAGAGTTGGGACATTACAGCCAGAAGATACAAGCAGGCCTGACAGCCGCTAGGCCTCTTTCCCTCATCCTCACTTCAGCCTTCTAGAGTTTATCACACTGAGGATAAACTCAAGGAAATACTTTCCTAGGAAAAGAAGAGGAGAGAGAGGATTTCTCCTAAAGGCCTAGGGTAGAGCTGATCAAGTCACCCACTGGAGTCTTCCCAGCCCAGGAACATCTCCAGACTTCTCTTAGCACCATGCCCAGCCACGCAGAAGGGAGAGAGAAACTATGCTTGAATATCCTGAGGGAGAAGGAACAAAAGAGGTTCTGTCCTGGGAAGCAAGAACAGTTCAGCCTCTTTGTAGCTAGAGGAAAGCTCTGCCTATGAAGCCAGGACCTAATAAATGTCCTGGGCCCTACCCCCTGGCCCCCAGCTTCCCAATGCTCCTCATGAGTGGCAGAGCAGAGGGGATAGACAGGAGCCTGAGGTCTCTACATGGAGGCCACAAGTCTGAGGAGCCCAGGATCTGCTCTTGGGAACAAGGCTGCTGATTGGCTTCCCCAGGCCTCCCTCTTAATTTGTTCAGAGGAGCAGTTCTGAAGCCCCTGTTTGGGGTCATTTTCCCAGCACCTTATACAGCAAATAACCTTGAGGCAATAGTTTCCAACACCGGGTTTTCAAAGTAGCCTATGGTTGTCCAAAGTCTCCCAAACTTTTATTTCTATATCTGTCCCCCTCACGGGGCTGCAAATACCTAGAGGAGTAGAGCAGTTTCCTTTTTTCTTTTTTTCTGTATCCCTACTGCCTAGTGTATAGGCCCGAACATAAAAAAAAGCTTAATAAATGTGGAACACAGACATAAGTGAATGTATTTGTCTACAGTGCCCCAGGTTCCCAAGTTACCCATATGGCTCACTTCTTGGGTCTCTGAATACCTCGCTCCTTCCAGGCCCTGCCACGTGGCAGCCTAGAACCTACCGTCTCAGCCTCTCACTGGGCACCAGTCAGATCCTGACCTCATGACATGACCCCCGGATATTAGTGAAGCTATACGGAAATTTGCTCCTGGTCCTAAACATTAAATTGTACAAAATATTGGTCCTTTACTTGTTTTCAAGAGAAATACAAATTTTAAATATATAAATAAAATCATGGCCTTGGTATGTGTAGTTCAGTACTTTGAGCTCTTCAGAGATGGGATCCTATAAAAATTTCACAAGTAGTCTCCTTCAAAGAAGTGAGAGAGACCGTTACATGATGGATGACTCTGAGAGATGCTAACGTAATTCTCTGAAATTTTTCTGAAGTTTTCCTATGAGCCTCAAAATCAGCAGAATCTCACCTTCTCTTTGCATGAAACAGCAGACTCTAACCATCAAAAGGGTTGCAGTCATTTCAGAAGTGGAAATAAATAACCCTCTCCTATCAGCTGTCTTCTTTTTGTTTCACACACACATCAGTGAACTAGTCTTTACTGAACACCTGTTATGTGCATGTGATATTTCTCTGTACCCACAATTCAGCACTTAGCTCATATTATCTCCCAGACAAAATTAAATTCTTTGAGAAGACCTGAATTTTTCTCCTAGTTCTTTCTAACTCTCCAAAGCTCAAGTCTAGCCCTGAATAGTCATACAATACAAGCTGATGACTTCTGAGTCTTTCCTGAGCCTTAGAATAAGAGAGCACCAATTTCCCGACTGACAATTTACCCACAAAATTACAAAATCAGAGGATATTAATCACACATACTTGCATGTGTTATTAAAACATCTCTGTGATGTCAGGTTTACCACAAGCAGTCAAATTATACAAAACCTTTATAAATTAAGTCAGGAAAAGCAGAACAAGGCCAGCCTCCTATCCAAATGCCAGGGACACAGTTCAAGGTCTAGAGTGGGAGACACAAAAAATAATAATAATCTTAAAACAATGTAGCAAGGGCTATTAAACACGCCAATGTTCATAGCAGCACTATTTACAATAGTCAAGACATGGAAGCAACCTAAATGTCCATCAACCGAGGCATGAATAAAGAAGATGTGGTACATGTATACCATGGAATATTACTCAGCCACAAAAAAGAACAAAATAATGCCATTTGCAGCAACATGGATGGACCTAGAGATTATCATACTAAGTGAAGCAAGTCAGACAGGGGAAGACAAATATCATATGGTATTGCTTATATATGGAATCAAAAAAAAAAGATACAAATGAACTTATTTTCAAAACAGAGACTCACAGACATAGAAAACGAACTTACGGTTACCAAAGGGGAAAGGAGGTGAGGGATAAATTAGGAATTTGGGAGTAACATATACACACTACTACATATAAAATGGATAACCAACAAGGACCTACTGTATAGCACAGGGAACTCTACTCAATATTCTGTGATAACCTATATGAGACAAGAATCTGAATATATATATATATATGTATATGTATAACTGAATCACTTTGCTGTATACCTGAAACTAACACAACATTGTAAATCAACTATACTTCAATAAAAAATTAATTTAAAAAAAAAGGCTATTAAAGAGGTATGCACAAGAGCTATGAGAGGTCAAAAGCGAGAGACTCCTGGATCCTGAACGAGATGAGAGAGGCTTCATGGAGGAGTTGACGCCTGAGCTGGGTGCTGGAATATACGTCAGCACTTAGAGGCAAGATGCGGGGAGAAGGCGACAGATGTCAGGCACAGGAGTGTGGGCGCTCTTCCGGGAATGGAAGATGTTCTGAGCAGCTAGAGCAGGGAGCGTGGTGAGAGGGGAGGGCGTCCAAGTTTTGGAAAGCATCCTGTAGCCAATAGGAAGGGGAGCCTGTGGGTGTTTAAGACAAGATGTCGTGTAACCAGATTTGGGGTCTAGAAAACTATGTCTGGAAGACCTGGAGAGAATGAATTGAGGAGGAAAGAAAATGATGAAGGAAAGGGGCAGACACAGCTCTCTCCCTTCCTTCCTCCAGAAGATGTGCAAATCATTCCCACGGGTGTCACACTGTTACCGGGAAGCAGCTCTGGTTCATTCTGGGAGAGTCAGACCCTACTTGTAAAGTCTGCATTTCAACACCCACCCCATGGAACTTGATTTAGGACAACTGACACTGCAGAGGTAATTGTCCCATTTCCATCCCAGCCGTTACTTGTGCACCAAACATTCTAAAACAAAATATGATGGCTCCATTGACAAATATCCTGTGTTGAGTTCTCCAGTTTCTCAGCACCCCAAAGTTCCAATATCTCCCTTGATTGTTATAAAATGACAATTTCCTTAGCAGCTACTCTCATATTATCTGACAAGAATTTGTTAACTCCTTTCAATGCCAGAAAAGATACCCAAGGGCATTTGTCTCTGATCCTATAAACTGTGGCAACAGAGTTGGGGTTCAATTTTTGTAGCTCTGGGGAGGCATCAAGCCTGTATTGGAGTCGATGAACTACAGTGACCAAACTGTTCTCTTGAAATGAATTTCAGAAGAGCTAGAACTCTGCTCCTTATTCCCTTCTGGAGCCCTGAAATTGCTTCCTTATCTTTTACCTTTCTTCTTTCCCCCAGGAAGAATGATTAAGTTGATCTGCAGTTTCTCCTTACTCCCTAAAGAAAGACCAATTGCTCCAAAGGTGTTTTGAACTCTTTCTTATTTTAAATGCTGTCTCCCTGTGAAGCCAAAATAGACCCACCTGTCTTTCAGTTTAAGCCCTTGGGAGGAAAAAAGTGAGTCAGAATCAAGTCTTTTTGGAAAAAGGACTGCTGAGTTTTCTACTCATTTGGGCTGGAAAACAAGAGAAGATCTCCAGTCCGACAATGAGAGTACACACAAGAAAGCAGGGTGTCCCCTTGTCTCAGCATCAGGCGCCCCTGTGCTGGAGGTGGGCTCAGCAGACCCATCAGACCTGCTGTCATTTCTGGTCTTCTTGTCTGTCTTGCCCTCCACATGTCAAGCAGGGTCTGAGTCTAACTCATCTCTGCGTTGGCGCTGCCTGTCACAGTGGATGGTGTACCATCATAAGGATAACTTCAATTCAACAAGACCCTGCTCCATCCTGGGCACTCGGCCGGCTGCTTCAGGAACATACGGAGGTGCTGAATTTACTCAACATTCCCATTTTACATATGGAAAGGATATGACCCCCATTTCACATATGGAAAACTGAAGCTCACAAGGTTTATTCAACTTACTCAAAGTTACATACCCAGGAAGTGTCGGCAAAGATTTGAGTTCACTCCTTATAACTCCAAACCCACGCCCTTTCCACTCAACATGCTACCTCCAAAGGGGTGAACTGGTTGCTATTTGAGGGCTTCCATTTTGAGCTAATTCTCCAAAGCCCGAGTACTGTGTGTGGACTGATTCACTTGACATAATTATGTTTTAAAGCAAATGTCCATAAGCAAATTCAAACTTCCATTTGACTTGCACTATAAAATTTTTAAATATATATATTTTTATTGGAAAAAAGTCCCCTGTAAGACCAAGGTGGAAACTTTTTAGCACAGCAACTGTAACAGACTCCTAGCACATGTTACTCAAACGATGAGCCTCAGACCAGCAGCAGCAGCTGGGAGCTTTTTAAAAGTGCAGAATCTCAGGGTCCACAATATTGGATCAGAGTCTACATTTTAATAAAATTAGGTGATTGGTACGTGCATTGCCATTTTAGAGGCACTGACCTAGCCTTCTTAAACCTTCATAGCATGTTCCCCAATTACCCCCTATGTTATTTATCTCACCATCCCCGCTCCTCTCCCAGACTCCAGACAGTCTTTCCATGTATAGGATTTCCGTGACTTCACCCTCACCCACTGATATGAGTAGATTACATGGCATCATGCCTATGGTAGGTCTCCCTAAGGATGATTGACGAATGAATACTTACAGCCAAACTCAGAACCACAATCTAGCCACGATGTACTTCAGTAAACTGGTTTCCACAAATTGAATCAGTAATTTAATCCAGTGGTTCTGAACCCTGGGCTCACATTAGAACCACATGGGGAACTTTCAGAAAACACTGACACCCAGGTTCCACCTAAGCCCAATTAAATCAGACTCTAACGTGCAATAGAGTCGAGAGCTTGGCCTGGCTTGTCAAATATAGTGTCCTGTGCCTAGTAAACACTCAATAAGTGCCTGTTGAATGAATGAATCCATTAAAGTTGAAATCCCATGATTTACCCATAGTGATATTCAAACTCACTGAGCATCCAGAGTTTTTATTCAAGTCACTTATCCAACTGGAATTTTGCTTTCCCTAACTTAATCACAAAACTAATCCTCTTGTTTCTTACTAGAATATTGTGCATCTAAATTAGCAACTCTGGATTTCCAGGCATTATGCTTACAAGCAATTCATGACAGTGACTACTCCACAATAGCAGTAGGAAGTGAGGACAGACACAAGCCGGGATGGGCGTGCTCAGGTAGGATTCTAGTTAGAGCTGCATTTGGGGTTTGAAAGCCTCTGAGCACCCTGTAAAATAGTGTGGCAGCTTCATGCATTTTCTGCCTGTGGAGTATGGTAGGCTGATTGCACTGATGGCCCAATTAAGGCTTTCTGGGTCTCCATGCTCCCTGCAATGTGATTTATGGCTCCTCCCATCACAATCTGGAGTTTCTTCCCCACTTTCTGCATCTGAGCTTTGACTAATAGAACACAACAGATGTGATGGTGCCCTTGTTCCAAGCCTGGTCTGCAGGAGGCCTTGCACATTCCCACTCTTTTCTTTTGAAACCTTCTATGACCATGTGAACAAACTGGGCTAGCCTGCTGGAGGATGAGACCACATGGAGGAGAACCGGTTATTCCAACAAAGCCTACAAAAGCCCAGCCAAGATCAGCAGAGCTGCATGCCCATCCCACAGCTGGCTGAAGTCACATTTGTCAGCCAGGCTAAGACCAGAAGGATCATCCAGCTGATGGGCAGACCATCGGCAATAAGAAATGCTTTTTTTTTTTTTTTAACATCTTTACTGGAGTATAATTAATTTAAAATGTTGTGTTAGTTTCTGCTGTATAACAAAGTGAATCAGCTATATGTATACATATATCCCCATATCCCCTCCCTCTAGCATCTCCCTCCCACCCTCCCTATCCCACCCTTCTAGGTGGTCACAAAGCACTGAGCTGATCTCCCTGTGCTATGTAGCTGCTTCCCACTAGCTATCTATTTTATATTCAGCAGTGTATATACGTCAGTGCTACTCTCTCACTTCGTCCCAGCTTACCCTTCCCCCTCCCCATGTCCTCAAGTCTATTCTCTAAGTCTGTGTCTTTGTTCCTGTCCTGCCCCTAGGTTCATCAGAACCTTTTTTTTTTTTTTTTTAGATTCCATATATATGTGTTAGCATATGGTATTTGGTTTTTTTTTTTTTTTCTGACTTACTTCACTCCGTATGACAGACTCTAGGTCCATCTACCTCACCACAAATAGCTCAGTTTTGTTTCTTTTTATGGCTAAGTAATATTCCATTGTATACATGTGCCACATCTTCTTTATCCATTCATCTGTCGATGGACACTTAGGTTGCTTCCATGTCCTGGCTATTGTAAATCGTGCTGCAATGAATATTGTGGTACATGACTCTTTTTGAATTATGGTTTTCTCAGGGTATATGTCCAGTAGTGGGATTGCTGAGTCATATGGTAGTTCTATTTTTAGTTTTTTAAGGAACCTCCATACTGTTCTCCATAGTGGCTGTATCAATTTACATTCCCACCAGCAGTGCAGGAGGGTTCCCTTTTCTCCACACCCTCCCCAGCATTTATTGTGTGTAGATTTTTTGATGATGGCCATTCTGACCGGTGTGAGGTGATACCTCATTGTAGTTTTGATTTGTATTTCTATAATGTTAGTGATGCTTATTGTTTTAAGCTAATTTGGGGGTAGTTTGTTATGCAGCAATAGCCAACTGAGGCAAGGCAAGTGAGTGATGGGGCTGTTTCTTTAAGATCAGAATGGTTTAACTTGGTAATGGAGGCTGTTGGGCTGCACCCCACAGACCTACAAGGCCTGCACTTGCCCAGCTTCAAGACCAAAGAGACCAGAGTCAGCAATAGAGACATTAATGGTTGAACGGATGGGGGAGCTTACATGTCTGAAGTGAGGTCCTGGAGCGACACGTCACCATGTGCAGCAGATGGCGTGCAGGACGTGGCGGCAGGCTTTGCTCCAGGGAGGGAAGGGGAAACTACCAGTTACAGGGGAACTGACGTCAGGTGGGCTCATTAGTTATCAGGGAAACCAGCAGGGGACACACCCCTCACCACCCCTTTGATAAGAATAATCACTAGCTGGGGCCTGAGGCAAGTACATAGGAAGGTCAGTCTTGTGCGTGGGGTGTAGGTGAAGCAGGCACTGGTCAGGCAGGGGATGTACAGAGAGCAAGAGAACGGCCATCTTGAGTGGCCTGTCCATACAGAGGCTAAATGTCATCTTCCTGGTTCCACATCAGAATAAAATCTATCTCTATAAAAACTAGCAGTTTCTTATTTCTTCTCCCAAGAAACATTAGTATTATGAATGCATAAATGCTCTGTTTACCAGTTAATATATATACTTTTTTCCTTATTACCCTGCCAGCTGAGCGCAAAGCAATGAACATCAAGTCTGTCCTGTTAATAACCACATGTCATATTAACTACTGAGTTGAATTAACTTTGGTGCTCTGCTCAGTTTTCAGTCAATACAACAGGCCAAGCACAAAGACTGCATCAACACCTTCACAGTGCTTTTCAAAGAAGTCAACTCTGCCCAGCTCATATGCAAGTAATGAGAAGGATTTCACCCTACTAAGCAGAGGCCATAAGCCCACAGTTCTTCCCTCAGGGAAGAACCAGACAGCTATTCCAGCTCTGAGCAGAATCCCAGGGGTTCTTCCCTGGAACACTTTGTAGACTCCCCAGAGCACACAACAGCTCTTTGATCTTCTTTGGTAGAGACTCTTGTTTTATGAGTTAATGTTATTTGCCATTTATTGAATTTTAACAATGTGCTGAGCACATTCAGGGAGCAAGGACTGGGGGCAAATCCTGACCAGAATGCTGGTCATATTACCAAGGCGAGCTTTCAAGTAATGTTATCTTCCCAAAATTCAGAAGGAATAGAACAGAAACACCTTTGCAGTTGAGTAATGGCTCCAGTACACGGTCCCTGGTAAACAGAGATATACGAAGATGTGAACTAGAAGTTTTAGTTGAGGCACCAGAACTAAAATTGCCACATTCTAAAGTGGATGTGAGACAGTCGTGTGTAGGATTTACATTCAAGGTGATCAGAGTGCATTCATGTGACTCTGACCTTTGAACCACTCTCATATCTCACACCCAGGCTTCTCTCACATAAAATGATAAGGGTTAGAATTAGGAGAAACATTTATGAGAGACCTATTGGTATGCTGAGCCCAGATACTTCTTCAGGGGTCTCTGGCTTCAAGCCTAAGGAAAGGGGCCACAGCAAGAACACTTGGAGAGTCTGACATCTGGTATGGCTGCTTCGGTGGCACAGCAGAGGATGAGGGTGTGTCAGGCACTACAAGGCCACCTGAGCACATTGTTGAGGACTAGACGCAGGTCACCCTTGTGAGGCCCTCTTAGATGCTCTCTCAGATGGCTGCCTAAAGGGGCAGCAAGATGCCAGAAGTACCACCCGATGCCTGGGGCTGAGCAAGAAGAAGCAGCAAACCACACTGGGAGCATTGCCCTCTCTAAGAGAAAGTGCAGGTGAGAGATCACCAGCCGTTGGGATGAGCAGAAGCAGGTGGGGATGGCAGGTCTCTGAAGAACCTACAAAAGTGCAAATAAGGAAACGAGTCCACTTTAAACACCTGCCAGACTCGAGGACAAAATGCCAGCTCCTGATGGTGTTAGTCAAGCTCCAACTTTCCTGGCCTCTTCTCTTCTCCCACTTGTGCTGCTACCCTGGAGTGTCAGAAATTGAGGTTAGCAAGATGGACAAGGGCAAAATATAATGTCAGGGAAAGTGAAAAAGCAGCCCAAAGCAAGGGCAAGGCTTCAGTGCGTCTTGGTGGGGGAAAATAACTGGAATGTATTCTCACAGTCCTGGAGGCCCAAAGTCCAAAATCAGTTTCACTGGGTCGAAATTGAGGTGTCTGCTGGCAAGGCCACGCTCCCTCTGGAGAGTCTACAAGAGGGTCAGTCCCACTTCTCGCAGCTTCTGGTGGCCGCCAGCATTCCTTGTCTCGGGGCTGCATCACTCCAATCTCTGCCTCTGTGGTCACATCACCCTCTCCTCTTCTGTCCGTGTAATAAAACTTCCCTTGGTTTCCCTCTTATAAGGATACGTGTGATGGATTTAGGGCTCACCTTGATTATCCAAGATAATCTCTCACCTCAATATCCTTAATTTAATCACATCTTTTGTCCTATAAGTTATAATTCACCCTTTTACCATACAGGGTAGCATTCGCAGAGTCCAGGGATTAGAATGTTGAGGGAAGTGTTAAGGAAATTAAAGAGGGTGTTTAAGGTGGGGTTAACACCTAATGAATAACCTGAGGCATAGAGAGGTTAAGGAACTTTCCTAAGGTCACATAAGCTAAATACCAGGTAAGTCAGGTCTTGAAGAAGTTAAGCCTCCTGACTTCTAGTCAAAAGCTTTGCCTCCTATCATACGCTCTGACCAATGGCATTGGAATCCTTCGCATGCTATATCTATTTTCAAGTATTACTCAATCATCCTATAATAGTTTCCTCAAAAAAAAAAATCTCCATTTGGAGGCTTCTAGGAAAACATGAAAGAAAGGAGATTCCTTCAAATTCAGTTCACTGGAGTTCTCATGCATTTCTACTCCAGCATTGTTGAGAGACCCCCAGGCCAAAAAAATAAAATATGGGATTTCTTTTCTGGGAGGAGAAGAGCTGGAGACATAATAAAACACCACCAAACAGAGTCCATGGAGTCTAACTGTGCAGAGAGTATTCAGTGAGTGCCTATTTCCAGCAGAACCTTGTCCAATCATCTACTGCAAAACTGCAGAGGGGACGGGCCAGCAGGCGGCTGTTTCCAGCCTTCCCTGTTATGTAAATGTAGGCAAGGGAGTGCTCATTAGGGGTCCTTGTGCCTTGGATGTGTGACTTGTAGCCCAGACTGAAAGCAGCAGAGAGGACTGGCCCAGTGCTGGTGAAGGGTGAGGACGATCATCAACAGCTGGAGAAGTCACCAAAGCACCCGCTCGCTGAACCTGTACAGGGCAGAACCTTTCCACCTGTGTGTCTCCACAAGCCCTGTGTTAACATGGAACCACGCTCCAGGGAGGTGTAACACAGCAACCCATCAGAGGTGACACAGGAATCCAAGAGCCCGAGAAAATGGAACATAGGCGTCAGCAAGTTCGTGTCGGGAGAGGGGCTGGAGTGGAAAAGGTGGGGGGGGGCATCAGGGAGCTGTGAGGTGAGGGTTGGCTCCTGGAGGCCACCTCACTGGAGACTAGGAGACAGTGTGAGAAAATGGATGGACTGAGGTGGAACAAATTCACAGAATGTTGCAGGGATTAGTGCCCCAAAACAAGAGTGGGAAGCTTAATTTCCTTGACAGTTTTACATAGGGTGACAGTAAAGGAAAGCCAAAGACTGTTTAAATAACTTGAAAAGCTCTTGTCTTAGACATCATGAGATCTTTGCAAACTGCGCTCATTTTAAAATCAATGGCTGTCAACATGCTAAATGCTAAAAATATATCCATTCCCCCTTCTTCATCTTATAGACATGAAAATATTGAAGTGATAAGGGTGTTTCCACCTCTGCCACCCACTTAGTGTCAATTCAAAGGTGAAACTGTTATAATTAGTCCTTTTCAAATGATCTTGACTTTCTTCTATCGTCTTCCAAATTCAGGAATACAAAATCTGTTGAAAGGGAACTTGCTACTCTCAAAAAAACTTGTCATCTAATTATATCCTTGAGTTGAGCAAATCTTTGTTGCTTTTCTCTTCTTGAAATCAGAAAAATCACTCCTTCCCTTCCTGGGGTGCAGATGGGGGTAGTTACTCTTCCTGGATTTTCCACTCAACCCTGATCTCTGAGGTCTCCAGACTGACTCTCTAACAAAAAAGGGAAATCTTTGCTTTTATTGATTTTGTACAGCTTAACACAACACTGGAAGCAGACACAGGGGACCCGACCCTCACACACAGCCAAAAATGTTTGACAATAGCAGTAGAAAACGTCTGAGCTGACTTGGACCAGTGACAGCTCTCACCTCATTCCTAAGCTCACTCTTTTTATAGTAGCTACAAAATTCTGCTCATTGGGCCCACTGGTCCCTTTGCTGACCTGTCCTGTGTTACCCTATTTTCCACGTCAGTTTCCAGCGTAAAGTCAATGATAGCCAACCTTATAGCCTTTGCAGGTCAGAATGATGTTACCTTTCAACAGGCACATTGGGATTTTGCTGCGGACACTTCAGGCAGAAAACAAACCTTGCTTAGCATTTTAGCCCACCTCTGGATCATAAATGGCAAAGAGGATCCTATCTGTTTGTCAACACTGATTGAAATGACTTTAGAGCCATGCTGGGAAGGATTCTGAGGCTATAAACTGGCTCAGTGGGAAAGAATGCTGTGATCACTTAGCAAGGGCCTGGCAGCACCCAGAGCTATTGATTTGCCAATCCTGTTCAAGATGGAGCCATCTTAAAATCAACATCACCTGATGAAGTGTATACTGGTCTCGTACGTGGGCTTCTGGATGCTCGAACCAGACCTGTGGTTGACTTCTGTGATTTCAGACAATATCTTTGCTTCACTTCCTCCTGCAGGAACACATTCTGTTGACAGTAATCCCTCTCAGAGGTGCTTGAAGATGAATGGGTTAATTTAAAAGTACTTAGGGCTCTTTGAAGGAAAAGCACTATATAAATCCCAAGCAATTGTACTGTTATTGTCTGGGTTACCTATATAAAGAAACAAGTCTCTTAGGTCATTGGACTTCTTTGACTGGATTTCAGTCTGTGAGGTACTAAAAAAAAAAATTGCTATTATATGTGGCTAAGACAAATTGACCAACAAGAATACTATATGGGTTGGAAAGCTGTTGCATTTCTTTACACTAACAATGAAATATCAGAAAGGTAAAGTAAAAAAAAAAAAATTCCTGTTTGAAATCATGTCAAAATAAATACATAAATAAAATACCTATGAATAAATTTAACCAAGGAGGTGAAAGACCTAATCACTAAGAACTAAAGAACGATGTTCAGACTTCCCTGGTGGTCCAGTGGGTAAGACTCCATGCTCCCAGTCCAGGGGGCCTGGGTTTAATCCCTGGTTGGGGAACTAGATCCCACATGCATGCTGCAACTCAGAAGTCCACATGCCGCAACTAAGAAGTCCGCATGCCGCAACTAAGAAGCCAGCGTGCTGCAACTAAGAAGCCCACGTGCTGCAACTAAGACCTACTGTGGCCAAAATAAATAAACAAATATTCTTTAAAAAGATAGAAAGAACATTGTTAAAGGAAATTGAAGATAATACAAAGAAATGGGAAAATATCCCATGCTCTTGAATTGGAAGACTTAATAATGTTAAAATGATCATACTACCCAAAGCAATCTAAGATTTAATGTAATCCTTATCAAAATACCCAGGACATCTTTCACAGAACTAGAACAAATAATTCTAAAATGTATATGGAACCACAAATGACCCAGAATACCAAAAGAAATCCTGAGGAAAAAGAACAGAGCTGGAGGCATAACCTTTCCAGACTTCAGACTATAAAACAAAACTATAGGAATCAAAATAGTGTGGTATTGGCACAAAAACAGACATATAGATTAATGGAACAGAATAGAGAGCCCAGAAATAAACCCACACACCTATGGTCAATTAATTTTGACAAAGGAGGCAAGAATATACAGTGGATAAAAGACAATCTCTTCAACAAGTGGTATTGGGAAAGCTGGACAGTTACATGTTAATCAGTGAAATTAGAACACTCCCTTACACTATACAGAAAAATAAACTCAAAATGATTTAAAGACCTAAATATAAGACATGACACCATAAAACTCCTAGAAGAAAACATAGGCAAAACATTCTCTGACATAAATTGTAGAAATATTTTCTTAGATCAGGCTCCCATGGCAAAAGAAATAAAAGCAAAAATAGACAAATGGGACCTAATTAAACATAAAAGCTTTTGCACAGCAAAGGAAACCATCAACAAAATGAAAAAACAACCTAAGGAATGGGAGAAAATATTTGCAAATGATGCAAATGACACAAATGACAAAAGGTTAATTTCCAAAATATACATACTCATACAACTCAAAATCAAAAAAACAAACAACCCAATCAAAAAATGGGCAAAAGACCTGAATAGACATTTTTCCAAAGGGGACACGCAGATTACCAACAGGCACATGAAAAGATGCTCAATATCGTTAATTGTCAAAGAAATGCAAATCAAAGCCACAGTGATTTATCACCTCACACCTGTCAGAATGGCTATCATCAGAAAGAACACAAATAACAAATGTTGGATAGAATGTGGAGAAAAGAATGTGTACACTGTTGTTGGAACTGTAATTTGGTGCAGCCACTGCAGAAAACAGTATGGAGGTTCCTTAAAAAACTAAAAATAGAACTACCATATGATCCAGTGATCCCACTCCTGGGAAAAGATGAAAACTCTAATTTGAAAAGATACATGCACCTCAATGTTCATAACAGCACTATTCACAGTAGCCAAGACATGGAAGCAATCTAAACAAACACAGTATAGTAAATCAACTATACTTCAATTAAAAAAAGAATACTATATAGGTTAGATCCATAATTGGAGAGTTTGACATGCTCTGTTAACATCATCTGGTCAAACCTCTGGCATTTTGACTAAGAGAACACAGTAATGGTGAATGTGATCCTCTCAAGAACAAGCTGGAGAGGGCCTCTTACTTTCATGCTGTGAGGCTAGTGGAGCCTGGAACTCCCCTGGATGCCCCACTGGACCATCGTGCCGGTGCTCATCATTATTGCTGCAGCCACCTGATTTAGCCCTGCATTCAAGGAGCAGGGTCAACGGACTCACCAAAAAGTAATCCCATGGCTCAGCAGTAGTCCATAGGTTCAAAGCAGCAGATATGGGGACTTCTGTAGCTGGCACCCTGGATGGGAAGCAAGTATTTGCAATGGCCTAAAACATGTATGTGTCACGGGCATTGGGGAAGAGTAAGAAATAAGGACAAATCTGTCTTTAAAATGCTGTTATACACACAGTGACAACAGTGGAAAGAGAACAGACACACTGCAGAGTTGGCTGGATAATGATGAGAACCTGTAATTAAGGAGATGAAACCCAGGCTCTGGTCCTTGCTCTGCTCTCCACTGGCTGGGCAGCCTGGGACGCGTCACTCTACCTCTTTGTTCCCTCATTGGTATAGGAAGAACTTGGACTAGATGATCTTAAATGTTCTTGCAATTTGAACTTTCTGTGAATCCATGATTCTAGTTTTAGTTACTAGGCAAGGTGAGAAGCCCCATGAGCATGTCCTTCTGGAATCCACATGAAACCTTTCCACCCCCAAGGGATTCAGCCATAGTAGTTGGGCATTTCTAGATGTGAGGGCCACCAGGGGAAGAAAATATCAACGCAGCTTCCTTCAGGAGGCTGGGGACTGTGTTGTCCTCTCTCCCAACACTGGAACCAGTAAAGCAGGAGGGCAAAGCCATCTAGATGCTGTCAAGGATGAGGGTGAACAAGTGGGCCAACCTTTGCACCTTCCGATGGGACCACAACCCAAAGAGACCCAAGATACAAAGAGTTTTTTGAACGTAAAATTAAAAATTGGGTGAGCGAGTCACCAGAGCCACTTGGAGGTGAGACGACCCCTCTGTATACACTTTCTGTTAGTCAAAAGGAATTAAACAGTGGGAGTTCCCCTGACCACTCCCCCAGTGGACTTCCACTCTCAAGGCCTGAGCTTCAGAAGCGGGAGGGCAGCCTCTCCTCTGTAAGTGAGCAGAGGCACTCTTGCCCTCTGCAGGGGACGGTATGGGCAGGGAAACAGATGTCACGAACCAGAGACCAGGGAAGATTTCTTTCCAAGGCAACGATCCCCTTTGTCCCCTCTTGGGGTCAGACGCTGGCCCTGGAAGTCAGCAGTAGATCTGGCATTGCACAGATTCCGCTCCTGATAAACAATGGTTTAAATAAATTGAAATATGACTTAATTACACTTCTATGTAGCACTTCAGCCTGAGCGACTCCAAAAAGGGAAGCAACTGTCGTGCATAAACCCTACTAAAAGCCCAAGTCAGCTGCCCTTCTTTGAACTCTAGAGAGCTGTCGTGGCTCGTCACCATTCTTTCCCATTCTGAAGAGCTCTCCTGAACTTTGTTTTCAGTCAAGAACTGAAGCCCTTTCTAATTGCTTCAGCATATAGATATTTTAAAAATTTTGTTTTAAGTGTTTTCACATCTGATTTTGAAACAATATTCCCCATGATCTTCCAAAGGGCTTTCACCTAATAACATGACCACACATGGATATGGTGCTTTATGGTTCAAAGTGTGATTCCCAACGGGCTGTCTCATACGACACTCAGAAGAGTAGACCCTCCTCCACTGTCCCATGTTACAATGCAGAACCCGCCTCTCTGAGGGTTGGTGACCCAGCGCAGCCCAGCTTGGTGCTTATTTTGCTCTAAGGTTACCTTTGTAGCACTTTAACCCTCTTCCTGTCCCCTGAGGAAATCCTGGGATGGCTTTGCCAAAAAGTCCCATAACCAGCATGAATTTATACTTATCTCTGGGAGCTACAGGCTGAGAAGGAAGAGCTGTGTTCATGATCAATTTCCCTTTTGAAACTTGAATAAACCTGATACAAACTCATGATAATAACATGGGCTTGACTGGCCAAACACATGACTGTAATTGTTTTCTGAAGGAGGATTTTTAAAAAGCATGAGTCAGCATAAATTCTTGAAACTTCTGCGCTGTATCTTGGCTGGACCAGCTCAAACCAACCTCCAGGCATCGGTTTCGCTATTCAGTCTTCTGCTCTCTTTCAACTCCCAACTCTCCAAGAAGTGGAGGCTCTTCCTGCCCACTGAGCCTCCACAGAGGCTTTCCCATATTTCATCAAAATCTGAAAAAGAGCTGAATTAATCTGCTGTTGGCCTCTTGATGTGAACATGCTGCTTACCTTCATACCTCCCCTGAGTGTTTTTTATAAACTTTTTTCTAATATCGAATAAAAGGAAGAGTTTTTTCTGTTGTTAATAACATTTTAAGCATTGGAAGTAGTTGGAGTATTTGGAGGGGTTAGGAGAAGGGACAAAGAAGTTTCCCAGGCCCCAGGAGGTGTTTCTTGTCTGAGAAAGGCATCTCAGTACACACATTCTGACTCTGACCCAGGGTTGAATGGTGCCCAGTTTTGGATGATACCCAGCAAAAACAACATGAAGTCACCCCAGTTATTAAGATGACTGACTTTACTGTCCCATTTTTCAAATTTTGCCTTTGCCTGAACTGCAGGAATTCTTGATGTGTAAATATACATGTATGTGTGTGGAGTGTTGCATGTGTGTGTGTGCATATGTGTGTGAGTATACATGGGCATGGAGATGGAAAATTTTGCAATGTAAAAAGCTTAAGCTAAATTGTTGTTGGGAATAATAATTACTTACAGGTGAAGAACCTGAGTGGCAAGGAAGGGGACGGGGCATTTTTGAGCCTTGAGAACAAGTCCCTGTGAAATGAGAGATGGGTCACCCATCCACACCCCGCAAAGCTGTTTGCAGCCCACTGACTCCTGGCCCCCTGCCCTTTAAGCTCAGTGTTTCTCAGAGTCTCACCAACATACTTTAGTCTTTTTCATATGGGTCACAACTGGGGTAGAGTGTTATTCTATTTGCAGATTAGAAATTATAATAGATTAGAAAATTATAGGTTTACTGAGTTAGCTTACTCTTCCACAGTCCATAAGGAAGGACCAAGGAATGTGTTCAGACCTTGTGAACACTTGTTCAGGCTCCTTTTCTACCCTACACCTCATTCTAGGCCCTGTGTGATGAGTTTTTTAATGTGCCGACTTGGCCAGGCTATAGTCCCAGTTATTCAATCAAACATTAATCTAGGTGTTGCTGTGAAGGTATTTTGCAAATGCAGTTGAAGTCTCTAATAAATTGACTTTGGTTAGGGAGATGATCCTGAAGAATCTGGGTGGGCCTGAGCAATCAGTTGAAAGGCCTTCAAAGCAGAGCTGAGACTTTCCCTAAAAGAGAAGAGAGCTTCCTTCTGTGAATTCCAGCTTGTGATCTTGCAATCCTGGATCCTGCCCTATGGGTTGCAGACTTGCTTTGCCAGCTCCAATTGCAGAGGCCAATTCCTTGTATTAAATAAGTAGATAGATGGATAGGTAGGTGATAGATAGATAGACAGACAGACATAGATACAGATATAGATATAGGGGAAAACATACAGATATATAAATATATAGATATAGATCTCCTACTGGTTCTGCTTCTCTAATAGATATTTGGTACCAGGAATGAAGTATGAACACATGAAGATATGGTTAAACCCTGACTAATATACCCAGGTCTCTCTAATGTCCATGACTGTGAAACTTGAAGCAAAGCAAAGCAAAAACAAAAGTGATAATTAAGGAGAAGAAAATAGCCTCACTGTCAACCTTCCCTGGGCTTTAAAGCAAGGTTGGGGGTGATTTATATAAAAGCTAAGTGACATTGTAAAGAGAAAGCAAAACAAATCCTTCAGCTACTTTTTCTAAGCCTCTAAAACCTAAAAATGTAAATTGCCCTTCCCCCAGAAAAAAAGGCCTGCCTTCATTAAAATGCCAGTAAATTCCATAATAAGCTGAATCCTAACCAGTGGAATCATTCCTCAACTGAAGGAAGAGACATAGTCTCCATCTGGAAGTCTCTGCCATCTGGCAGATGAATATCTGATGACGAAGTCCCCTGGCTTCATGCACATGCCTTTCCCACTTTAACTCCATCTCTAAAGCCCTCCTGCCATGAGGTGTCAGCCAAGACTCTGGTGTATGTTTTCCTGGTTCTGCCTCTCCATTCCCACAAAGATGACAAAATCCATGGTCCTGGAAGGTCATTCACCAACAAGTTTTTATTGACACCTACTCTCTCCAGGCTCTTCTCTGGGTGCTGAAGATAAGTTATTGGCCTTGCGAGCTTGCTTTGTGATTGGAGAAATAATTTTTTTGTTTACTTTTATATATTTTTTACTTTATTCCCTTATTTTACTTGAATATATGAATAGGTTAGTAAGTAATTAACTTGGGGATCTAGTAAGGGTTATGATGAAAATGAAGTTGGGTCATGGGGTGGAAGTGGTGACAGGGCGAGAGAGCACCAGGCAGGCTCCCTAAGGAGCTAAGACCTGGAGGATGAGGTGGAAGGAACCAAGCAGAGCTCTGGAGTGTGGAAGACTGTGAAAGCAGCCACAAAAGCTAATGCGGTGCTAGCAAACAAGATGCAGTGGTTTGGAAAGTACGTGCACATCAGGTTCACTCTCTTGCTGCTCCAGAAACACTGTGACTGCCAGCATGTGAAGACGCCCGGGCCAGCTAAATAAAGTGGTTGTTATTTTAAACCATTAAGTTGTGGGGTGTTTGTTACATAGCAAATGCTCACTGATACATGGAGGTCCTCACTTGTTACATTTGAGATGGGGTCGAGGGAATTTTATAAAGTCCGCCTTCTCGCTCAGCATTCAGCTTTATCCACACCTCCATGAGCGCCTCCTCTTAGTCCTGACTCACTCTTGGAGGTAGCTCTCAATGGGTGGTTGATGTTTCTGTGTGTCTTGCAAGCAGAGGCATTGACTGACTTTGTTCCAGAATATCTTTTCAAGGATTTTTGTTTAGTGAACAGCCTTGGGAGACAGAGATAGTGTGACGCTTTGGAGCACAGGGTAAGCATGCTTACTCTGTAAAAGATGCGAGTTCCTTAAGCTCCGAGGTCCTTTCCTATATGTGCACATCACCTTGTCCTGTTCGCATCACCTGGTAAGAATTGGGGCTTGGGGAAGGGGGTACAAGAAATCGCCAATATTCTGGCCACTGCTAATGCTGTGAGTAATAAAGTCCTTTGTTTCTCACTCAGGAGTTTCCAGTCTCTGCCGGCATCCATGAAACTGTGGCAGGACAACTCGTTAAATTGCAAGAGGGCAAAATCTTAGACCGTTCACATTTCCTGACACCAATTAATCAAAACTCCCGTAAAACTATCAGCCAAACTCACGTAGGGGGTGCTTCTGAGTGTCTGTAAAGGTACATTTCTCTGCAAATTACCCTGAAAACACATTAAATCATTAAAGAAAAAGGAAATGGTGGGCTAGATACAGATATACTTGAAACACAGAGCTTTAAAGGCAAAAGAAAAATATAGCTTGTCTCTCCACTTCCTGCTTTCTCTTTCCACCCACGCCCCCAGCACACAGCGAAAAGGAAGCTGACCCGAGCTGTATTATGCACGAACTCCATCACAGGGGCACATGGAGTCAGAAACCAGTGAAGCCAGAAAACGTTTTAAGTCTTTATTATAAGAACCTAAGAAAAACAATCATAGTTCTCACTCCACTGGCTACTTACACAGAATTTTCATGCATCCTAGCATCTTAACACAATTCAAATCTCCATTTTCAGAGCAAGAGAGACATATATTTATTCCTAACCCCATTCTCCTCAGTTCAGCATTTCTACCAGGAATCTGTGTCTATCCATTTAACGCATTCTCAGGTTTGTCAGATAAGTCATTGCTCTTAGACTAGAACGCTGGTAGGGGAAGGCTGATGGAGGAAAGGTGCTGAGGCTCTCAGGAGAATCCACTTAGGGCATCAGTTAAATGCCTGCTGAGACGTCCTACAGAGGAGCAGTTACTGAATCAGACCAGAGTTGAGCACCTGAGCTGAGCTTCCAGAAAATGTCCTTGTCTCCTACCTTTGGGTAAATGTGTTTGCGAGCCAATAGCTTTTTCCCACAAGGCTCAGCCAGGACATAACTCACCCACAAGCTCCATCAGCCATAAGGTAGTAATTCCTCTAAGTATATGCAGAATGGTGGTTTTCAACCTTGATTGCTCAATAGAAACTCCTAGGGAGCTTTTTAAAAAATACTGATTTCCGTAGGCCCACCCTAGGCCAATTAAGTTAGAATCTCAGGGGGAGCCAGGAATGAAAACCTTGTTAGAGCATGACAGTAAAGTATAGCTCTGGGCATATAAATATCAAACCAAATGCCTTTCTTCCCAATCCATCCCCTCTAGAGGGGGAATTAATCAAGTTTTGAGATATTTATTTCTTTAGCCTGAATTGGAGATCAGAACTGTCATTCACTTGTTCATTCAATAAACATTTGTTGATCACCTGGTAAATGTCATATACACCCTCAAGGAGTCGGAATCACAGGGGAAGACAGACAAGAGAGCCAGCAACTTCAGTGCCTCGGAGGGGAAGGCAGATGTTACAGAGCACAGCGGCGGGGCACCCACAGATCATGTGTCTTTCTTCTCCTGCCCATCTCAGTCCTTGGCCTCCTCGCCCTCACCCCTGAACCCCAATCCTGACGCACTTGTGATCGTGAGGTCCCGACTGTAAGGGGATTTTCATCACTCACAATCATCTACCCAAGCCAGACAGTGCTTTTAATAAATCTTGTGAGCACCTGAATAGCCTTTTCCTCTCTGATTCAAAACAGACATTTCCAGAAAGAACAGGAAAAAACAACTGACATTCCTAAACCCCAAGGTTACATGGAAATTCGGAAGTGACACATTCTCAGTGGGTTTCAAGCTAGAGAAAAGGCTGACGAAATGGGCCCCTGGCATCCTCTGCATGGAGGAAGCCAGTGCCCGTGGCAGAACCTTTTATGGAAAAATATCTGACCAGAGCAGAGCTGCCAAGGAGCACATACAAACCAGAGCTGGAGAAGACGAAGGCGCTCTCAGACCTACAAAATACGGGTGGGAGGGGGTGTTACTTGTTCTCAGCACACAGGGAGTAACTGTCTTACAGCCACATTATCAGAGAGTATAATCTGCCTTTTTTTTTTTTTTTTACATAGACTACCAAGCCTCCTCCACAAAATGAGCGAGACAGCCAGACTTCTTTTTTGGGAATGCTGAATCTCGTAGTGTACTTTTAAAAATTTTCTGGAATAAGTACTGCTATGTGTGCCCTTCACGCTGTGCTGTGATGAAGAGGAAAATTGGACTTGAACATCTGCTCCAGGACTTAATAGTTGAATATCTTAGGAAAGTAATTTCTCCAAATACTTACATCCCTGGTCTGTTAGTTGGGGAAAATGATCACAGGATTATTGCCGAGACTGAATGAAATGATACATGTAAAGCCCTTACTTCAGTGTCTGGCACACAGTAGGTATTCAGAAAGAGTAGCTCTCAGTGTCTCCACAATCCAAACCCACACTTGGAAGGAGACAAAATACAGCAACTTTGAATTTCTGGTTTCCTGCAGCAGTGTCCTACATGTTTCTCCTTGCCTAATAAATAAAAAAGAAAAATCCTGCGTTTAATAAACAGTATCTCCCAGATCAGGCCCATGTGATGGGTACTGAGCAGACATGGGACAGTATCTGGAAGATGACACATCAGAATCCTGCTCTCACACACTGTGAGATGGTAAAATGTCTGTAATATCCTGTTGCTGCTTATCTATGTAGACTCTTCCACATTATCCCTTTTAAGCCAACTTTTCAGAACACTCTGGTAGACAAATGGAGAAAAATATGACTTCCTCTCAAGTTAGAAAATGTTCCTTTATTTTATTTATTTATTTATATAATTTAGGTTTTTAAAAAATTTTTATTGGAGTACAATGTTGCGTTAGTTTCTGCTGTATAGCAAAGTAAATCAGCCATACATATACATATATCCCCTCTTTTTTGGATTTCCTTCCCATTTAGGTCACCACAGAGCATTGAGTAGAGTTCCCTGTGCTATACAGCAGCTTCTCATTAGTTATCTATTTTATACATCATATCAATAGTGTATATATGTCAATCCCAATCTCCCAGTTCATCCCCCCCCCATTTCCCCCTTGGTGTCCATACATTTGTCCCCTATGTCTGTGTCTCTATTTCTGCTTTGCAAATAAGTTCATCTGTACCATTTTTCTAGATTCCACATATAAGCGATATTATACGATATTTGTTTTTCTCTTTCTGACTTACTTTACTCTGTATGACAGTCTCTAGATCCATCCATGTCTCTGCAAATGGCACAATTTTGTTCCTTTTACTGGTGAGTAATATTCCATTGTATACACGTACCACATCTTCTTTATCCATTCCTCTGTTGATGGACGTTTAGGTTGCTTCCATGTCCTGGATATTGTAAATAGTGCTGCAATGAACACTGGGGTGCATGTATCTTTTTGAATTATGGTTTTCTCTGGGTATATGCCCAGTAGCGGGATTGCTGGGTCATATGGTAGTTCTATTTTTAGTTTTTTAAGGAACCTCCATACTGTTCTCCATAGTGGTTGTATCAATTTACATTCCCACCAACAGTGTATGAGGGTTCCCTTTTCTCCACACCCTCTCCAGCATTTATTGTTTATAGATTTTTTGATGATCGCCATTCTGACAGGTGTGAGGTGATAAATCATTCTGGTTTTGATTTGCATTTCTCTGATAATTAGTGATGTTGAACATCTTTTCATGTGTTTGTTCCTTTATTTCAATGTTCTTTTATTTAAAAATCCTTTTCCAGAGTCGGCCCGCCAGTGTGAACTGAAGGAAGAGAGCAGGGAGTGAGGTGATGATGAGGCTAAGGATTCTTGAAGAGCATCACACACAAGGAGAAGGGGCAGAGGCAGGCACCCAAATGGGGCACATCTGGGACCCAGGTTCTCTGGGCTCAGGAACAAGCTGAGGGGAGCCAGTGCCCAACTGCGGGAGTTTTAAGTGACACGTGCTCCATCGAGGCCCAGTATCCATTTCTTCAAATCTTCAGCTCCTCTTGGCTCCTCTTTGTGCAGAAGGACCAGCTCCAACCATTCACGTAGAGCAGCTCCCACAGGGACTTCCAACAGTTCACTGTGCGGCCAGAAATCAAGCTCTCATGGCCTCAGTTCCCAAGATAAATGGAGCCACTTGTACCTGTGGAGAGGCGTCGTGTGCAAGCAAAATTGGATTCGGGAAGCAACTTCTTGCCATCTTTCATCCACACCTTTTCTTCGGTACTGACTAAGGAATGGGTACAGTTAGACATTACTCTTTTTCCCGCCTTCTCTTAGTCCGTTGGCCACATCTCAAGCACTGAGCTAACTCTACATTTTCTTTTAAAAACAGGAGGCTACTCAGAAATATACATCACTTCAAAATGGCATGCAGACACTCAAGGAGTCTGCCGTCTTCTTTTTTTTTTTTTTTTTTTTTTTTAAATTGTCATTTTTTTTTTTTTTAAGATTTATTTATTTTTTTATTGATTGATTGATTGGTCGCTATGTTGGGTCTTCGTTTCTGTGCTAGGGCTTTCTCTAGTTGCGGCAAGCGGGGGCCACTCTTCATCGCGGTGCGCGGGCCTCTCACTGTCACGGCCTCTCTTGTTGCGGAGCACAGGCTCCAGACGCGCAGGCTCAGTAATTGTGGCTCACGGGCCTAGTTGCTCCGCGGCATGTGGGATCTTCCCGGACCAGGGCTCGAGCCCGTGTTCCCTGCATTAGCAGGCAGACCCTCAACCACTGCGCCACCAGGGAAGCCCTCTGCCGTCTTCTTGAGCCCCCAGAAGTGCAAACAAAAGGGAGACACTGAAGAGCAAAGAGACAGAAAGAATAAAAAGTCCTCATCTCTATCATAAGCAGGACCATCATAAGTGGTCAATTAATTTGAAGAAATCAAGGCTATAAGTCATGAAAACAGATACATTCTTATCATAAGTGTGTTATTTTAGTTTAAAATATAGAAGTGCAGATCAATTCACCAAGGCCTTCCTACAGGGTGTGGGTCCATTCATTCAAACTTCCCATTGTCCTTCTTGCAAGAAACATTTCTAAGACGCATCACTCTGGTGGAGACTGCTGCCTCTTCACCCAAATCCATTCTCACCCTCTCTCTGATAAAGGATTCTAGCTCAGCATGTTTTTGCCCCAAAACTATACATTTCCCAGTCTCTCCTGTAGTTAGGCATCATCATGTGACTGAGTTTTTGTCACTGGAGTGTTGGCAGAAGTGAGGGTGCCTCTTGTGACTGATGTCTTGGGATAAGGGTTGCGCCTCTTCAATGCTCTCTGTCCTCTTCTGATTCCAGAACCCATAACAGAGTTTCTACCATTTAGGTACCAACAAGGCCTAGGGGGTCGGCAGAACAAAATGATGAAAATCCTGGATCCCTGAATGACTGCACAGACCAACTCCCCTCCGAACTAGAATGATCAACTTGGATTACTACATAGGACAAAAACAAAAAAACAAGCAAATAAAATTCCATCTTCTTTAAGCCAACAAATTGTTGTGAGGCATATCTGTACAGCAGCCTTGGTCCTTCCCTCACAATCTAATGATCTATGATATCCAGATTGAACTTGTTAATACAGACTAAAAATTTTTTAAAATTATATATATACATATACGAAACAATTGGGGGGTAAATCCATCACATTTTTTATGACTTTCCCTCTGTTTTTTTATAGATGTCTCACCACATCTTACTTGAAACTTTTAAAGGTACTTGTTTTATCAAGTCTTTACAAAGCATTCAATTTAGTTTTCGTAGAAATAATTTTCTTCATTTTCACCCTCACATTTCATCCTTTTATAGTAATATGTAATTACATTCTTAGTTAGAAAACAACACAGCTGGTATATACACATTGCCGAGCACGCCGACCTCTGGTGTGTCAGTCAGCCGTTGCTTGGTTGCAAACCATCCTGAGGCTCACACTTCCACAGTCAGCAGTGGAGACTGGGCTCTGGGAGCTCCTTGTGTGTCAGCTGCCATCAGCTGGGCCACTCTGCTTCTGGGGGCTGACAGAATGTTGGCTGAGGTGAAGGGGACAGCCGGGCCATCAGCCAGCAGACCACCTGGGCTTGTTCAGTGGGCCACAGCGTACTTGTCACTTCTGCCACATTCTGTGGTTCAAAGCAAGTCCCAAGGCCAGCCACTGTTCAAGGGTAGGGGAAGAGACTCCACCCTCTTAGAGGAATTGCAAAGTCACATTGCAAAGGGGCATGGATACAAGGAGGGAGTGAGCTGTGAACATACTTCATAAATGGTTTCCACACCTGGTAAACATACCCTGGAGGGGTGGGAGTGGAAGCAAATGGACATAACTCGGGAGTGACCCTCCAGCCAAGAGGGTGCCAATGGGTGTCAAGCATGTCAGTCAGTATGATTTGTGGGGGAATGGAGATCCCCTGCTATTCTAGGAAAACTATGAAGTGGACACCCTTAAAGAGAGCTCCTGCTATTCCCAAAACCTGAGGAGCTTTTAGAGCAAGACAACCTACTTTTACCTTCCAAGTTCCAAACATCTGGGGGTAAGACTGACGTGGCAGAGAGAGTTGGATGGTGCTCACCAAACGCCCCCTGTGCATCCTCTTTCCTCACACTCCCTCACCTGCTGCAGTTCTACTGGGGCCATGTGCCTAGTTCTGGCTAATGAACTATGTCACTTCTGGGCTGAAACAGTAAAAGCCAATGTGCCTCCTCAATCCCTCTTTTCCCTTTTAGCGGCCACCTTGAAATCCACATGTACCAAACGGTGTAGCTACAAGATTAGGAAGGGCCACACAACCCAGAATGAACTTTACATGACTGAGTATTCACTGTGCTATGTTACACCACTGAGATTTCAGGATTTATCTTATACCCTAACATATGCAAGTCTGTCCTGATTTATTCAAATGGTACTGTTAGGCTGAAAATGCACAAGGACTCTGGGGAGACCAAAATGATCTGTGAAGTGCATCCCATGCTCAAGAATCAGAAGTCAATGATTAGCAATGTACACTTCTTAAAATAGATTCCCAGGAACACAGAATTACTATAGTGTCAGGTTACTTATATTCCCAAAAAAGAAGTAGTTTTTTTTTTTTTTAAAGAGAGCTCTTTGATAAGCCCCAAGTACCAGGAAAAGATAACATGAAAGATCATTCTCTGTGTGCCAAATTCACCTCCAACTCTAGAGCTTCGGTGGGGGGTCGGAGGGCTCAGGTCCTATGGTAGGTGGAAGGGGCGCAGTGTGTCCATTTTTACTTTACTCTGAATAAATCCCATTGCTCAGGACCACTGGATACTGACTCAATTTATAGATCACCCCACCACTTCCCCAAAGGGAGGAATACGGAAGGGGCCTGGTCTCAAATCAATAGACTGGGAGTAGGAAAAATTCTAGATAACCACAGACCCTCCAAGTAGGAGCCTAACCTCATTCCAACCCCGTCCCCTGAAAGGCATGTTACTCTCACAACCAGAGCTCCCTGATTGTAAATGGGAAAGACCATGGTCAAACCCTAAACACAAAAGCTCCAGACACAGTGTTCTAAGGAGAGCTTCAGTAAGGCAGACAATTCACTTGAGTGTAAGTGGACTTTACCCCCTAGGACGCCTTTTTGTCTCTCTGTGAGTGGGGAGGATGAGTGTCAACTTCATTACCATGATAATTAGAATTGGAAAAAGCAGCAGATAAATGTGTCTGTCCATATTGTGTCATCATGATACAGCAATTACAAGTATTCTGAGACACTGAAATGAAACATGCATTTAGAAGCATTTGTAAGTTTTCAGGGGTTTGAGCATCTTCCTCAGACATATCACTTCAGATGACACTCCTCTAAATCTGTCATATCCCCGTAGCCTGGTAAATCTGGTGAGAATGGGGGAAGAATCAACTATAATGTATGCAGGTTAACAGAGAGCTGCACTTAAAGAAAAGGAAAGAGTTGAGGAGGCTTGGGGTGGCATGAAGGAGGACTAGGCAGAGAAGATAATAACAACTAAAGAGATGATGTAAATGATCCAATTCTCATACATTTAAAATCAACAATCTGGGTTCTTTTCTGACACGAGGCACTAGGATTGGCACTAGAGCCCTGGTCACCTAACCTCACAGACTGCACCTGCATTCTCTGTAGATTAGAAGATATCCCAGTGTCCCTTCTCCCAGGGACAATAAGTGAAATATCTAACAACTGGTCCAGCACAGTCAGTAGTGAATAAAACACAAGCAAAAATCAATAAAGCACAGGCATGGACCAGTCTGAAGGCAGGATAGCCTCAACCCCCCAGGGAAGTCCTCAATCAGCTGCCACCCTCCACATACCTGGGCACCACACTGATGGCCCTTGTACTGCCTCACCCAGCTGAAGCACATTCACTTTCCAAAAAATTTGTTTCACTCCACCAAAAGAGAAAAAATCAAAACCATCTTCTAAATTGAGAAGGAGATATGTCAGGTACATATTTTAACCTTCTGCATGGCCCCTGGCATATTCAGCTCTCTGGGGTACCTATTTTGGTGACTGAAGCAATAAGGATCTGGATGGCATTGAGGATCCTGAGAAGCTGGGGGACACTGTCAGATCCACTGTCCAAACCCTTCCCAGTCCTCACAGCCTGCTCTGGACACCACTTCAGTAAAATCTTCTCAGATACCTTGCCCAGAAGAAACCTCCCAGAGGACCTTCTCTGAAGTATTCTTATGACACTTATCCCATTCTGCCTTTTAAAAATGCCCTTCTCTCTCCTCTCAGACTTCAAACTCTGGGAAGGCAGGGCTCACACATGTTTTTTTTGTTTGTTTGTTTTTTAATTTTTGAATTTTATTTTATTTATTTTTTTATACAGCAGGTTCTTATTAGTCATCAGTGTTATACACATCAGTGTACACATGTCAATCCCAATCTCCCAATTCATCACACCATCACCACCCCCCCGCCGCTTTCCCCCCTTGGTGTCCATACATTTGTTCTCTACATCTGTGTCTCTATTTCTGCCCTGCAAACTCACACATGTTTAATCGTTGGATCCCTCACAGGCTGAGGATGGCGAATACCTGACCAAACAAGTGAAGGAAGGGAGCACAAGCCCAACCCAGGGGAGAGGGAATGGAGGGGAAGCTGAGGTAGAAGAGATGCTGGGGGTGGGGGTGGGAAGGGCAGGGAGGAGATTCATGTTTAGGGGTCAGGGAGTAGACATGGACAGACTCGGTGATGCCAAGGCACTAGTGGACAGGGTTGTGACCCTGCATTTGGGGGAGATGCTCCCCATTTTCCCTCCTGGGAAATCTGATAGCATGTGTTCCACTTTTTCCCACCTCCCATCCCCTTTCGCTTTGCTCTTTTCTACTGTAGGGTACCGTGATGTACATAGCATGACTACCATAGGTCAGCATCTTATAGGACACAAAATTAAACCAATAAGTTATTGGATACCTACTATGCAAGGCACTGTTATGGAACTAAAAGTCATGATGCTTATAGATCTTACTAATTGAGTGTGAAATGAAACGGAAATTTCCCAGTCAGGGAAACTATCAAGTTCATTCCACATAACACTCAGCAATGATTTGTCATCACTTCAATGAACTCTTTCCTGGCACAAGCACACCTGTTTGGGAGTAAAAGCTGTTACATACTCAGTGTTGATAGGAGCGTGGTGAAAATGCCATACTCATACACTGCTGGGGGCATTATCACCAGAAAAAAATATCCAGCAATATAACTTTTTGGCTATAAAAATATTCATGCATTTGACCACATAATTCCAACCCTGAGACTATGTCCTTTGGCAATAAATCAACAGAAGAAAAAAGTACATATTATAGCACCATATTCAATACCTTAAAACGGAAACAATTCAAATGTCAATAATAGGGAAATGATTTTATAACTTTATGGTTAGTTTAATCACAATGTATTATGTATTCATTAAAAGTGGGTATTTATGGGAAATTTGTGGATGTATAAAATATTTATAAATCATATTAAATGAGAAGAGCATACTTCAAAGTTTTTTGAGTACTACAGACATAACTGTGCAAAACTCTATGTGCATACGGAAAAGAACAAAAAGATAACTCAAAAATAATGAAAAAGATAACCACGGGAATTCCTCGGCAGTCCAGTGGTTAGGACTCCGCGCTTTCACTGCTGTGGGCCTGGGTTCAATCCTGGTCAGGAAACTAAGATCCCACAAGCCACAGGGCGAGGCCAAAAAAAAAAAGAAAAAGAAAAAGATAACCAGATGTGTTAAGGCAGTGGATTATTTTTAACTTAATTATATTAAAAGTAGGGGTGCTACTTGGCAGAGTTCCACAGGAATGGAAAGAGGGGAGAAGTGAGAAGGTCAGTGAAAGACTAAAGGGGGAAGAAAGACTTTAGCCCACCACAAAATTCACCAACAACATACTGACATTTGCAGAGCTGCAATTTCTGTTTGGCATTGAGTGTTTCCAATAAGGATAATGATTAGATAATTTGTAATAAGAAAGCATGCTAATGAATGAAATCTACTTATTCAAAAAGAGACTTATTCATGAATTCTTTCCCCTTTCCAAATTACATGCATGCTTGACTATATTAGATATGTACGGAGGGGACAAAAGTAATTTGAACTTAATATAACAAAAATGTGGAGTGGGTGTCCTGGCTGTGACGCCACCATAAACCAGCTGTGTGGAGCTGACAACCCCTGGGTCGCCATTTCTCCACGTACAAAATAAAGGGGCCAAACTGCAACTCTGAGGGCCCCTGGGCTGTAACATCTCCTGAAACTGGGAAATCTCCCATCTCTGGGAACTTGATGTACTACACAGATACAGCTTTTCATTCAATTTAGCAATGTCCAGAGACTCCCAAATTAGGCAGGGAACCTGCCTTTAGGGGTTCTGACCACACTGGGTTAGAGCTTATCACCACTCATAGCTCTTTATTTATCAAATTACACTTACATGGTGCTTATGTCCTGTTAGGCGCTATTGATGAGTACTAACTCATTTAATCTTTCCAAGCACTCTAGGAAATAGAAAATACTCCACACTCATTTTACAGATGAAGCAACTGAGGCATGAGAGGTTAATAATTTCTCAAGGTCATTCAGTCGGCAAGTAGCAGAGTTGGGTGTCAAGTCCAAACAGTCTAGCTCCAAAGTTCATACTCTTAACCATGAAGGGATGGATTTGGGAGGCTGTCTTCTGTTAATGTGACACCCACCACCCCCAACTCTCCAGCCAGGAGTTCGCAATTTCATAAGAGGAAAGGAAGGCTCAAATATAAAATTGCCAAGAGCATCCTGCCTAAGAATGTCTCAGAATACTCCAACCTTTATCCTTCACCTTGGTGTTAGATAAGACCTAATGGATCCTTGTGGACTAATTAGGTTTACCAATGCCTTCTGAAAGTCTGGCATTAAGAATAGACTACGTGGAATTTGGAATAAGAGGAAAGGGCAGATAAACAAGATCAAGTGCACTCCAGGGTGGGCCATCTCAGGACACATGCTTAAAATAATGAAACTGAGCATTCAAAAGCCAGCCCTGGTTCCACCCAGGTCCCTAAGTTTCCCCTACCATTCCCATTCCTTGGTGATCATTCCCTCTTCTGAACCCAGAGGGAGGAATTCAGCAAATACTTGTAATAAGAATGTGAACCATAGAATAATAGATTCAATGAAGATAGAATTTGGTAAAGTATCTGTTTTGCTCAATTTAGGCAATAGAATTGTCTTGAAAAATAATCTTTCCTTTTCTGTTTATAATAGCAAAACATGTTCATTACAGATATTTCAAATGATACAGAAAAATATATAAAGAAGAAAATAAATACCCACAATAGAACCACCCACTGTTAACCTTATGGTGCATATCTCTTGATCTTTTTTCTAGGCATCTTTGTGTATTTTTGATATAATATTGGGATATAATTCGATAGCCTGCTTTTTTTCACTTAACAATATAGCATCAGCTGTAATGGCTATATGGAATTATATGTGAGTAGTAGGATTAAAAAATATGCAAAAACAAAACTGACAGTGGGTGCTTTTGCCTTCTAATATGAGAGGTTATATAATTTCTATCAGTGGAGAAAATTATATACTGTGTCATTCCATTTGGAGACCGGTTGGAGACCTAGAAAGTCAAATCTAATCATCCCAATCGTTCTGTGTTTCTAAAGAGCTTAAACCCAGAGTAGACAAATCCTTTGTGAGTGTTTGGATCTACAAGCAGAGGGCTAAAGTCATGGAGGGCGAAAGAGGTAGAGCAATATGATGGGGACCCGGAGTAATGGAACTTTTCAGGAGTCTACGATGATGCTAAATAACAGTAGCACCCACTCCAACCTCTAGTGCAGGCTGCTGCACACCCAGATGCCCACCAGAGTGGGCTGAGGATAAACCAAGAAAAGAGGACAGGCGATGGGTCTGGGCTGCCTCGCAGTCTGTGAGACGAAAACTGACGTTGACGGAGCCAGAAGTCAGCACTGCAAATGCCTGTAAGAACTTGGCTCCTGGAAATTCATCAGAGTCCTAGAGAGGATATTGAATTTTCCACAGGCTGTCAGATAGAGAGCCTGAGCCAATTTCATTTCAATCTCAACAGATAGGGAAGCTCAGATGCCATGTAGCTATAGTGATGTCCCATAACTTATTTATTCAGTCTCCAACCATTGTTCATTTATATTGTTTATGTTTTTTCACTCTTACCAATGAAATGATAAACACTATAGCAGAGACTGCTAGCTAGTCACCAAATCCATGTCCTTCTCCTCTTCCTGAGCACAAAACTAGACTATACCTCCTAGTTTCCTGTGTAATTAGATGTGGCCATAAGACAGAGTTAGAGCCAACAGAAAGTAAACGGAGGTGATGTGCTATCTCTTGGCCAAGGCTTTTAAATAGTGGTGGACTTGATGTTTTCCCTTTCTCCTTCTGCCCACTAGATGCTAAAAACGACAAGGCTCTAGGGAATGATGAGGCCACAGATGGAAGGAGGCTGGGTCCCTGAATTACTTCATGGAGGAGAACCTTTTGCCAGCCAAGAATCCCACTTTGAACCGCTTCATGAGTGAGAAAAAGCCATTCTACCTTTTTTTGGCTTATCTGGAACTGCATTATTAGTTTGTCCTAACTCTACAGACATCTTGAAACATCAGTGCTTGCACACCTATCTATACTAGTTAGGACTGTCACTAATTCGTGTTCAAGTTTGGAACATTTTAAGGCATTTGGTAAACTATGGCCAAACGGAACCCAGAATTTTGCCTCTGATAATCATTTGAGGTCATTCCAATTCCTGTAACTGTACATAACAGTGTATAAAATGGTTTTCAACTCATCCCTTTATAGAGAAGTAAAAAATATTGATTGAGAATGACTGCACCCTCCCTCTGTACCAAGCATACTATACACTTAGTTTACTACACACATTGAACCACAAAGAGCGACTTTCACTATTAACTGGGCCCAGCTCTTCATTAGAAACCTCTCAGCACCCTTAATCTACATGGCACATCTCCACCTCTTGTCTCCATCTCACACTGTTCTAATCCAGCACCATCTTGTCTGACCCAGATTGCCCACTGCTGGCTTCAGAGCCCTTGTTATACAGTCACAATTTTTGCTTGCTTGTTTGTTCAAAGTGAGTTTCCAAGTACTTTTAAGTGTTGTCTCTATATGAACTGCTTTCCAGAAAAGGGCCTTTTAGTGGAGTCTTGAAAGCAAAATCTGTATGTTTCAATACTTAGAAATCTCATTGAATCACCTACAGAACAATATAAGATGTGGCATATCCAACCCTGTACATGTAAAAAGTGTATATTATAATGTATGACATATAATAAGGACTATAAAAGTAACATCTAACTTTCCTCAATTTTTGTTATTTTTCTCTTTTTTATGCTAAAGTATTGACAATTAAGGGTTTATTTTTCAAAACCGATCCTCTGAAGGCTGACCTCCCAGAACTGGAGTTGCTCTTCTGCAAGGTCCCGAGGAAACTGGCTAAAGCTCACTACTTGAAGCAATATATTCTGGTCAAGCACAAGATTTAGACTCCAGTTCCCCATCTCACCAGGATGGAGCTGACGTGGCTAATCCTGCCACGAGCGGGCCAAACATTCCAAAAGGCTTGGACATCAGCCCCTCTAGCTACCACATAGAGAAAGAGCCAGTGATTCCCTAGTCACGGAGCTTAAAAGCTCCACAGCCCAAGGGCTCCTCTCTGGAGTCTGGTGCCTGGTTCTGCCCCATCTTCTACCTAGATGGTCAAGAGTGGACAGACACGCCTTCTACTGCCCCATCTCTGTGGATTTCCCAGGAGAACACTGCTCCAAGAGATTTACCATGTGCTGCTGACCATTTGACTTTGTTTGCATGAAAAGCATATACTTGAATTTGCAGAAGTTAAGATATGGCTCTAACGTACTCGATTTCCTCTCTCACCTACTCTCCAATTTTGTCAATGTGGTGAATGACACTAATGGATGTTCTAGGGTTCAACCATCTTTGCGTTTTTAAGATAAACCAAACTAGATCATTAAAGCTCCACCTACATATATAAGTGTATATACATTATACATTGTTGGGTTTTCATTTCTGTCTGACTCTTCTGGATCCCAAGATTATACTAACTTTACAAGGTGAGTTGAGGAACATTTACTCTTTTCTATTCTCTTGAAGAGTCACTTCAAGATTAGAATTATGTTCCATGAATATTTGGTAGAATTTACCTATAACATAGGTGATTTGGGAGGATTGGTGATTTTTTACTTCTGATCCAATTTCTGTAAGGATGTAGTTTTTGCCAGGGCACTCCAGGAAGCCTTGGGTAACAAGTTCTGTGATCATCACTACCTGTTTCTGCATGTTTCCCTGTTAGAATGTAAGCTCCACGGGGAAGCAACTGTGTTGGTTTCATTGATCACGGGGTTTCCACCTCACAGTACCAGCATGAAATATATGTGTTGAATTAATGCTTTGTTAAATAAAACATCAAGAAAATCTACTGAAAAGCTATTAGAAATACTAAAAATATTTAATAATATTAACAAAATAGCAAGCTACAAAGTAATTATGTATAGCCCTCAAATATCAGTATTGACTAGTTTGAAAATATACTGGAATCAAAATTTCCACTCACATTAGCAACAGCAAAGGGTCTAGGAACAAAATTAAGATGAAATGTGCAGATATTAACAAAAGAAAACTAAAAACATGTTTGAGGGACACAGAATATCTGAATAAATGAGGAGACGTACACATTCTGAAAGTGGAAAACTGTATCTTGTAAAGAGATCAGTGCTCTAAAAAATAAATCCATTAATTTACTTTCAAGTAAAGGAGGGGAAACAGAATACAAAGCCTTATGAGCTAAAACAGTATGATAACAGCATAAGATTCAGTAAATGGATAAATGGAAAAAAGAGAAAGCTCAGTGTATATATATATGATGATGGCAGTGACAGTGACAGCAAATATTTACACGTACTTACTATGCGCCAGCTACTGTTCTACATGTTTTATGTTTTTATCCTTAAAACAACGCTGAAAGGTAAAGTACTATTATTAACTTATCCCCATTTTTACAGATGGAAAAACTGAGGCCAAGAAAGTGGAATGGAGGAAGGGACAGGGTTAGTCTGTAGACTTGCATGTAATCTCTGTTTTATACATTGTGCTCATGTCCTCTACCCAGTCTAACATCCCAAAGTCAGCAGCCTCTTTGAGGTTGAAGCTCCCATCTCCTCAGCAAGGGTGGCCACCTGGGGCGGTGGAGGTCATCGGGAGGCCTGACTTTTTATGCAGACTTCCAAGTAATCCTGCTCTCAGTCCCCACACTCTTCTAGGACACGTGGTACCTCCAATTCCTAAGCCTTTCAGGGTTTCTACAACTTACTGGCCTCCTCCTATGCAGGCAGCCTGGGTTTCAATGCTCTTCCCTTTGATCAATCTGTTAACATTTATCTTAATATTTTTCCACCTTTTAAATTTTCTGTGAAAGTCTCATCCACTGCTGTCTCTAGGATTAAGTTTGTATATGTTGACTTTGTTGATTTCTTCAAATCAAAATTGAGTTTTAAGAGGTAGCCCAAGAAAACTTATTATTTTCAATGTACCATGTTCAACCAGAAGTCCACATATTAATTCACCCTAAGGAAATTATCAATGAAGAACACAAAGATTTATGTCAAAGAATATTTATTGCTTCTTAATGTATAATGACAAAAAATGAGGACGGTCAAAATAGCTAACAATAAAGGATTAATTAAAGAACTTAGGGGGCTCTGTGGTGACCAGGAAGCGGTGCCGTTCAGATCTCCTTCAACAGACTACTCCACAGGGGAGAGTTGACTAGAAGCCTCCGGCTGCCATCCCTTTGGATCCACATCAGTGTTCATGCTGAGGTCACGCTTCTTCCCTGCTGCCCTCCCCCACCACTGACTAAACATGCGAGGGGCACCGGAGCCAGGCCGCTCTTGTCCAACGTGAGAACTGTGCGATGGGCAACCTCTGCCCAAGGGCTGGCTCCCGATCAGCCTAGGCAAGCCCTTCTCAGGACTGTGATGTTCTTCCTGGCCAACCCTTCCTCTTGGTCTCCTTTCACAGGTGTCACACTTGCACCATCCCCTGCCTATTCCCGCTCCCTCTCCTTTGTCCTTCACAGAGATTTCTCCCGACATGTTCCTTGTACAGTTAATCCTCTCCTGGCATCTGCTTCTTGGAGGACCTGAACTGACAGAATACCCATCCACCAAATATTAAGGCAGTTATCAAATATTATATTTATAAAAAATGTATAAAGATAGAAAAAATAGGATATAATGCTATCAAAAAATGCCAGTATTCTAAATGTATATACAAATGATCCTGGTTTTGTTTTTTTAAAACCACACAGAGTAAAAGGGGTGTGTGTGTGTACACAAAATCCTTCACACATACACATCACAACATTAAGAGTGTTTATTTCTGGGTGAATGGATTATGAGTTGCTGCTTCTTTACCTTTTTCTTTATTTTCCAATGTTTCAATAGTGAACGTTATTACATTTATAATCAGAAGCAAAGATAAAGTGCACACACACACACGCACTACTCATAAGGACCCTCAATCCCCCTGAGGCAGGATGCTGTCTGAAGGAGCACACTGCTGGCTTCATCTTCGGAGGTCGATGCACAGTAGGCAGGCACAGCTGAGCGGCAAGAAATACAGATTATAATGTCAGCACTCAACAGCTTCAAAAATGTGCTTGGCTGATTCCAGATGTTTTCAAAATCCAAACTGCATTTAGGAATCTTGATGGAGCATCAGAAGGAAATAAAACAGACGGAGAGTCAATCCTACCAAGTCAGTATTTACCCAAACTACTTTATTTTCCATTTTATTACTTAACTGGTAAGCAAGAGTGGTGTCTTCTCCTCCTTGAAGGACAGGCGACTTTCCTCCCAAGCTTGCAAAAGTGAGGTCAGGGGACACCCAGTTGGCACAGGGCACACGCACTGTCCTTCCACTTGGTCACCCTCAAACTTGCTGTTTGTCTCTCCAGCACAGAGCCAGCTCTGGGTTTGCTGTTCCTGAGGAACCCTTGTGAATCAACATGTCAGAACAATGTAACACACCACCACAAGAGTAAGAGCTAACACTCATCAGATGCCTACTTTGTGCCAGGTAATGTTCTGAACACTTTCCACACATTAAATAGCTCATATAACCGTCACAAGAATCCTACTGGAAAAACACTAACACCACTCCTGTTTAACAGAGGAGGACGCAGAGGTGTAGAGAGGTAAAGCAACTCTGCCAGGACCACAGAGCCAGGGTGAGGTGGAGCTGGAGTTTGAACACAGGACGTAACACAGGAGAAATAAGATGGAGAACAAAATGCAACTCAGGGGCACAGCGGCTGTCCTTGACAGAAATGAAAGTTGGACAATGCTAGATAAGCAGCAGGGGAAGTGCGATTCCCCTGGGGAGCAAATCTGGCAAAACAGACCAGAGGATATGGACTTAAAAAAGCAAGGGGGGAAGTCAAGCAAGGGCCACTATATATGCACTGAGAGACACACAGGTAAAGTGATGCAGACATGCATGAAGTGACAGAGCCAGGGGACACAGTGAACAAGTCCAAGAGGCCATTCTGTGGTGGAAAGGGTCATGGAGAGGAAGGGGGCGAGCATGTGAAGATCAGATCTAAGCGGTGTGAAATTAACAGGGAAATCAATGGCGGAGAGATGGGACTGTCAGCCAAGAGGAAGGAATGGAAACGCAGGGGTACAGATATGTCCACTCTGAAAAAGCAAGAGGCCAAGAAGAGGGAAGCACTGATTGAGAGGGAAGTGCGTCGTTTCCTTTTCACTGTTGTTTTAACCCTTACATGATGTCTTCCTCAGCTGCCCTGCCAAACAGTGAGAACAATGAACTCTTCCCCCAGGGCTTCCATGTTATAGGATGAGAAGGGAGCACGCCACTGGAGCCTTGAGTGAGGGTGGATGGTTGGTTTTCTGTACATACTCCGTGCTTTTAGGGATTCTTGCCAAGAATGAGGTGTGATTTCAGGTGAGTAGGTGCCATTTGAGAAGAGAATTCTCCTCCTGCCAAATTATTGTGGCTGTGAAATAAGATCACACATGTAAAGGACACATGCACAGGGCTTGACACTTAGTATGTCCTCAGTGAATAGTGGTCGTGAGCAGGGGGCGTCTCCCTCTACCCAGAAACATTCAATGGCTCCCCTCTGTCAACAGGACACAAGTCCAGGTGCCCAACATGGCACTGAAAGCCTGTCGTTGGCGAGGCCCCTGCTTACATTTTTATAACCTTAACCACAGAATTGATTCACTACATTTACATCTTGGCAGCCTTAGTCTTACTCAGCAATGTCAAACAGCCAATGTAAGAGGATTTAAGAATTAAATGGCACGGGTCCCCTTCATCACAGAGCTTAGTCATGGATCACAGGAGCTTATCGGCGAACTCAGGTCCAGGTGGGCGAAGTGAGGGAACATCATGAGCTGCATCCTGAAATACTAGTCAAGTTTGCATGAGGTGTGATGCAATGCTGGGTCCCCACTGGAGAGCAGCTTTCTGTTCTGACAGCGGCAGAACAGGAGAGAGATTGGTGAGTTCAAGATCACAGGGAGAAGAGAGGAGAGCATATGTTGTATACTTCCAATTAGAAAAACAAAGCTGGAATATTGTGTTATAGGGTAGATGGCCACAAGTGGTCAGGCTTAAAAATAAGCGAACAGCAGTGGGGACAGGGCCCACTTGGCAAAGCCCAAGGAAACCTAGAGCAAATAAGAAGAAAACAGCTGCAGGCATTGTTCTCCAGGGTAACGAAGACTAAAAGCCATGGGGGTCTATATTCCAGATACACAAATCTCATTTTTACCAATCATTCTTTGGCTCAGTGCAAAGAAGCTACTTTTCTTTTATTTGTTTTTTGCTGTTTTTGCCCTTCTCCTGGGAGTTTCCTCCCCTGTGCTCCGTCCCCATCCTGAAGATTCTATTCCCAGTTCCAAACACAGGCACAGGACGTAGGCTTGCCTGGCCATCAGGACATCTCGTTCTTTTGGCCCCAGCGATTGGTTCAGAGTTGGGTCTGTGGCCCAACAAGAACTACTCAGATGCAATAAGACCTTTGTTGGGGCAGTAGGGGAAAAAGCACTTTTTCTGCTGGAATTTCCATAAGGAAGATGACATGTACCTGCAACTGCCCAGGAAGCCAACACTATGGAAAACAGAGCCAAAAAATAGCCAGAAACTGGGTCCACACAACGCTGGATCAAACTGCACCTGAAACCAATATATTCCAACAATGTCAACTAAGGGAGCCAATAAATTCCCACGTTTCTTAAGCCAGGTTGAATTGGGTTCCAGCCTCACAACTAATGGAGTCATAACTAATGAAGAAACAGAAGCTGAGGCTGAAATAAACTTATCTCTGCCAGAGAGGTGGGATGGTCCCTGGACACGGAGACACAGTCTGCCTCCTGCACCTGCCCAGCATGCAAGAACCTTAACCAAAGGCTGCACCTCACCGGAGGGACAGCAGGTGTGGACTCCCAAAGACCCAACAGCTCTTAGCCCAGACCTGCAAGGAAAATAACCATCCTCCCTTGGATGCAGAGAGACCTCATGCAGGCAGCCAAGAGGGAAAGCCAACTGTGGGAGACTCTCCAGACAGTTTCTGCCCCATAGTCTTCACCACAACCAGCCCCTCTTGCCCACTGTCCTCCAACTCAATCTGTCTTCGCCAGTGGCACTTGTCTCATTGCTGTCCCCTGACCACACCGTGTGTTCTCCTGACTCTACATGCCGGCTCCTCCACCTCCTCCTCTTCACCCACCTCCTTTGCCCGTAATCCAGGACCTGGCTCAAATCTTTGCAATTTTCTCTGGCCACAACAACACACATTTGAACTCAGTTTCCTTATCCATAAAATAGGACAATAATCTTTTAGATATTTATCTATTAAAATATAATAATGATAATTGCAATACTGTAATAGCCAAAGTTTATGGAGCATTTTAATATATGTCAGGCACTGCCCTAAGTGCTTTATTTACCTCATTTAACCTTTATGTACCTTTGTGGAAAAAAGCATTGTTTTTACACACGTTTAGGCAACAAAGGCACAGGGAAGTTAAGTAATTTGCACAGCGTCTTACAACTAGAAGGTGACAGAGCCATATTTCAAACCAGAGCAGTTTGCTGCCAGAGCCTTCATTCGTAACCACTACATTCACTGCTCTAAATGGTATTAAGATAATGTAAAAGCGTGGGATGCAGAAACATCAGAGTCCTGCCCAGACCACTTCCATCCCAAACTGAAAATCCCCTCAGAGAAGTTTAATTACAAGTGACAATGGCAAGATGCTTTTTTTCCAAATTAATATTTTATTACTTGACACCTAGGTATGAGGCCTAAGAAAGACTCTCTCTTCCCTTAAACCTCTATAGTCCTATCGCCCAAGCCCGAAGCAATGATAACTGTGCCCCAGGGGCACTCGTGAGAAAAGGTGAACTAGGGCTGGATTAGGATCATTCGTCACTCAAACCAGGAACTAAACTAGGTTAACGAACATCCAGATTTGCCCTGACCAGTCCTGGTCCGTGTCTGTTGCCCTGGTGTAGATACTAATAAGTTCCCAAGCTTGGTGTGAACCATCAGTTGGTTGGTGACCCTAGGCCCACCTATGTGCCAACTAAGAGAGGGAGATCATCATAAACATCCTTTCCTTTCCTCCTATGACTACCTCTCAGATTCACGTTCCCGCTACTATATACCTTCCTGAAACCAGGGAGATGGCATTTCCACGCTCTGGTGGTAACTTCTGGAGCTTACCTTCAGAAGCTCTGAAATGGCTAAGAGCAGACATTAGCTCAGCAAGATAAAATCAACCTATGTTAGTGAGGTTGGGCTGCTATAGCAAAATGCCATAGACTGGGTGGCTTAAATAATAGACATTTATTTCTTATATCCTTGGAGGCTAGGAAGTCCCAGATCAAGGTGCTGGCAGATTGGGTTCCTGGTGAGAGACCTCCTCTGGCTTGTGGATAGCTGGCTTCTCACTGGGTCCTCACAAGACAGAGAGAGAAAGAAAGGGCTCTGGTGTCTCTTCTTTTTATAATGGCACTAATCGCATCATGGGGGCCCCACCTTCAACCTCATCTAAACCTAATCATCTCCTAAAGGACCCACCTCCAAATACCATCATGGGGGAGGAAGAGAGGGGGTTTATGGCTTCAACCCATGGATTTGGAGGGAACACAAGCATTCAGTCCCTAACAAACAAACCAAAAAACCTCACCCCAATTCCATTACCCGTCTCAAATAGTATTTAGCTGTGTCTCACTTCACTCAGGTCTCTGCTTGAATGTCACCGCACGAGGCAGCTTTCCATGACCAGCCTTTCTAAAAAACACTAAGCACTGCCAGCTTCAGTCTTCCCAGTCCTCACACACAGCTTAATCTTTCTTCTTAGCAACACTGCGTGTGTGTGTGTGTATAAAATATCTTTGTCTTGCCTAGTGAAAATGTTCCATAAGAGCAGTCCCAAGGAGAAAGCTGTCTGGAATTTCGTGGCAGAAGCTATGCCAGCTACTCCTTTTCCCCACCACACAGCCCTTCCTCAGCGGGCGGTGAGGATAAACGTTTTCAAGCATGTGTGGTGTGTATAAACTGACATTCTCAAATCATCCATGGACTCACACGAAACTTGTTTTATTTGTGTAACAGTATATTCTTTCCTTAACCAGGGAGGCCCATTCCTACTCAGCATTGGGAAAATGAAATTTGCCCCAAACCAGTAAATTCAAACCACAGTGGCACTTTTTTAGTTACTACTAATTGAAAATGTAGTCCTTCTTGTGTAAATATTCAAATTCAGGTACTTTGTTACGACTGACTGTCCAGTTTAAAGGGCTTCCTCTGGTTAAACTCTAAGTTACCTGCCACCTCCTCTGGTTTAACTCTAAATCACCAGAAGGCCTCGCCCTGGCCCGTCACGGGGCAGCAGTGGCTGCTGGGGGAAGGTGAGGGTCATTTACATGACCAGCGGGCTCAGCTGCTCCGGCCTCACCCCACCTCCAGTGAGAGGCGGATACCAGCCTTGCTGCCAGAGTCACCGGAGCCTCACGGGAGACTTCTCCAAGCTCTGACCTTGGGCGGGGGGGCGGGGGGGGGGGGGCGGAAATAGGCCAAGTGCCCCTCCCAGACACTCGACCTCTGCTTTCCAGGAAGCCCCCACTTCTCTTTCCTGCTTGGGGGCCAGTAGGGGCTGCAGCGGGGAGGGGACCAGGCAGCTTCGCTGGTCTGCTGTACGGTTTCCTCCACTCCTGCCCAGGGTGCACCATGCCTCGCCTTGTGCCTCACCTCATGATCTGGGGACCTTTGTTCTCTGCAATCTGAGGGGGGCTGGTGATGAATGAAGAACAGCAAGCGTCACAGCTTCACACTCCATCACAAGTAAGGCCACAAGAAAAAGACTTTCTATGTACAGCTCCACTTCCCACACCCAAGTGCTCTGTAACACGCAAAGCTCTACCCACCCATGAGGGAGTGTTGTGCCTGGTTCCAATCGTTCCTGATTTCCTCCTGCCTTGTTTTGATAACATTTTATCCTGGGGTGTTTGTTCTCTTCAGAGATGACAAGGCAGGAAGCATACGGATCCTGATTTATCCTCCACTGCACAGACGTTGGAGCTGAAAGCCCAGCTTCAAAGTTTTGCTCTGCCACCGGCTTGCTGTGTGACCTTGAGCAAATCACTCAACTGCTTGGACACAGTGTCTTCTCTGTGGAAGGGGTAGTATCATGAAAAGTAAATAAGTTAGTAGGTGTAAAGCTTTAGGACCATTCCAGGCATATAGTAAGTACTGGGCCATAGTTACTCAATGAACAAGGCTAGGCTCTGGAGGTCGGGGCTGCTGCTGTATCTGCAGAGCGTTCAAATGATTCAGCCAAATTGCATTATCTTCATGGCACCTCCTCTGCAGGTTGTCCCTGCATGCTCAAGTGGGATGGCATTAGTGGCCCTTAGCAGGAAGGGGGGCCCGGTGATCTCAGAAGAGATTGTCTGACTTGGGTCCTGGGATGTTGGCAGAATTGCTTTTCAAAAATTTGACTTTGCAATTTTTAATTGCTCAATCTTGGTTTTTCTGGCCCAAAGAAAAGAGCTTCCTACCCTCAGACCTCTCCTGAGAGAAGTCCTTAGCCTTGACAAGGAAGGCTACTTCACACATGCCAACATCTGCTTCCAGCAAACACAGGCAGGTCATTTGCATAAATCACGCAGACCTGGCAAGTACGAAGGGGTGATGGGGCTACCTAGACAGGATTCTTTATCCGTTTGAAGTAATCACAGTTCTGATATCGTGCTCTTTTTGCCTTTTGCCTGGACAGCAGTGAGATGCAGAGAATCTTGGTGAGCAGAGACAAGCTGGGCAGCCGGAAGTGGGCAGCCTTCCAGGGCCCGGGTCCCGGCCGGCCACATGTACACTGCACCCCGTGGGCATGTGCACTGGCAAGGATGGCCTTAGAAGCTGGAGGAGGGAGCACCTCTCCCTTCGCCTGGAGGTTTTGGCTTACAGACCCATGAAGCACTAGTGTGGGCTCTGGCAGGTCTTTTTCTTTCAGACAAGCCAAGACCATGCAAATCCTAGAGAGAGAGAGAGAGACTGTGCCTGTGTGTGGGGATGGGGCACCGGGAGAGGCGGTGTATGCGTGGGCAGGCTGTGTGAAGGCCAGAGCAGGCCGAGTGTGAGAGGCTGCATGGCACAGGGAGGGGAGGAGGGATAGCGCCTGGTGAGTACGGGTGAGGAGGCCAGGGAGGGAGATGGCCGATGGATGGCTCGGGTGCCATGCAACGACGTGGTGAAGAGCATGGCCCGAGGTCAGGTGGCCCAGTTGATATCAGCGACCAGCCGTAGGACCCAGGGCCTTTCTCAGCCTATTTTCATAACTGGAAAATGGAGGAAATAATACTCATATTGTGAGAATCATATTAAATAGTACCACCATCAAAATTATCTTTGTCATTGTTGTTTGCTGGATTATAATCATGGGTGCAGAGTGAAGGGAGGTATTCTTTGAGGACTAGGAGCACCTAGTGAGTGACTTTGAACCACTCTGACTCTGACTTTTATGTGATTTTTCAATGAAAGTAGAATCCCATATATTCATCTACAGTGAGAAGTACAACTTGAGAGGAGACCAGACCCTTGTGTTCCACCAGCACACCCTGTTTCTGAAGACGGGCCCCAGGGGGATAATGGCCCAGTTGAGTTACCCCAAGGCTCTCTCTCCCCTGGATTTTATGGCACTGACAACTCCCACCTCTAAGGAGTCTGATCTTCTGGTTTGACATGTTAGAATCACACTGGAAATTACACAGGGGGGGTGATATGTAATTTGATATAATTTAATGGTGTTAGACAATAGTGGTTAGGAACTCTGCATGTGAGAGTAAGACAAGGGAAGGGTAAGCAGAAAGGAAGGACCAGGGAAGGGAAAGAGAGGCGTAGGAGAAATACCCAAAGGCTGAGTAGCCAGGAGCATGTAACTGCACAAGCTTTAAGCCACAGCCAGCCAGCAGCAGAGAATACAGTTCAATCAAGTGTCCAGTCGGCCCGCGGAGCCTCTGTGGCAAAATATTATATCTCTATTTTACATCACATGGGGTTTGCTTAAATGTCTTTTAGATGGTTTATTGTGGGAGAGGGCAACATTAATGAAAGAATAGGTATCATATACATACTTCAGGACTCTGAAAGAAGTGTAGAAGGAAGTATGACTTGCTACTTTTTCCAACAAAAATGGAAATTTGTAATTTCTGTTAATAAAAAGGCTGCCACCACATGAAAAGATGCTCAACATCACTAATAATTAGAGAAATGCAAATCAAAACTACAATGAGGTATCACCTCACACCAGTCAGAATGACCATCATCAGAAACTCTGCAAACAATAAATGCTGGAGAAGGTGTGGAGAAAGGGGAACCCTCCTACACTGTTGGTGGGAATGTAAATTGGTAGAACGGTTATGGAGAACAGTGTGGAGGTTCCTTAAAAAACTAAAAATAGAACTACCATATGATCCAGCAATCCCACTCCTGGGCCTATATCTGGAGAAAACCATAATTTGAAAAGATACATGCAGTCCAATGCTCACTGTAGCACTATTTACAATAGCCAAGACACAGAAGCAACCTAAGTGTCCATCAACAGAGGAATGGATAAAGAAGATGTGGTACATATATTCAATGGAATATTACTCAGCCATAAAAATGAATGAAGTAATGCCATTTGCAGCAACATGGATGGACCTAGAGATTATCATACTAAGTGAAGTAAGTCAGACAGAGAAAGACAAATATCAATATGATATCACTTATATGTGGAATCTAAACAAATGATACAAATGAACTTATTTACAAAACAGAAACTGACTCATAGGTCTCGAAATCAAACTTAGAAACATGGGGGAAGCAATAAGTTAGGGGATTGTGATTAACATATACACACTGCTATATATAAAATAGATAACTAATAAGGACCTACTGTATAGCACAGGGAACTCTATTCAATACTCTGTAATGGCCTATATGGGAAAGGAATCTAAAAAAGAGTGGATGTATGTACATGTATAACTGATTCACTTTGCTGTACACCTGAAACTAACACAACATTGTAAGTCAACTACACTCCAATAGAAATTTAAAAAAAAAAAAAAATTGCTGCCGCAGTGTTTTCTGTTCAGTGAGGTAGAGACCCCAGGATGGCCTGCCCAGGCCTGCATCACCAGACCCACAACTGAGAGGCTCTGGGTCAGTGAGCTGGGTCTGGTGGGACCTCAGGAGACTTTCTAGAGCTGGGAAAGCCTGGGAAGACTGTGGGCATCAACAGCCCTTGCAGTGAGCGTGCAGGCTGCCAAGCCCTCACTGGCTACAATGCACAGTTTCCTCTAGACCCCCCTTGGTTGGGCCTGCGTCCCAGCGCACTCTGCTCTTCACGGTGGAAGCCTGGAGGGTACCGTGCTCGTCCCCCCTGCCCTAAACGGCAGCCCAGAGCATCTGCCTCACGTCCCTGCTGCCTAGTAAAGAAGGCTCCTCAAAGCCATTTGTGGCAACTGTCCAGCAGCTCCATCACTGCCTCCTAACCTGCTGCCTTCCTGCCCAGGTCTGCTCTCAGCCCCTCAGTCTTGATTTTGGCTCTTGCCTATAGCCCTTATCTAGCTGTCTGGACTTGGAGCTCCTGGGTAGGGTAAGAGCCTGAATCTGAGCACTCTCTCCAGACTCTGGATCTTCTGCCCTGGGCGTGCTGAAGAGAAGCCATGCTAGTTTCGGTTCTTGGAATGCAACTCTGTGCCCTGGGTCATGGAAGTGTGGCCGGGCTGCCCTAATTACAACTGCCGAGATTTATCCTATGCTTCTGTCTATGGAGGAAGAGATGCAGGTACTCCCAGAACAGAGAAAGCTTTCCAAAAACTCTTGTCTGTCTTCTGATAATTTACTAAGCAGTTAGATCTTTCTTGCTAAAGAGAAAACAGCCAAGGGTTTTTAATGCCAAGCTTCCACATTTGTGGAGTTGTGTAGGAAGTACTGCTTCTAAGTGAAGCGAAGGTGGATGAATCTTATGAAGTCTAATCAAGTATATTTGATAAAGCCAGGACAGGAAACAGAACAGTTAAGAACTAGTGAGAAAGTGTCTCTGCTGTTCTTTGATGTTTATTCCTTTATGTATCTTTTTAAAATGCAGCACTTAGTAACGCTTACATAGCATAGCTGCTTTCCTTAGAGAAAAAAAGGTATTAATTGAAAATTTTACAATTCTGATTTGAATCTCATATATTAAAGTACATCTCTAAGTATTTATTCTAGTGGTTATAACCCTTTATGCATCAGAAATAACTAGGAAGCATATTAAAAATACAGATGTTGAAGCCTCATGCTCATAAATTCTGGACCCAGGCATTTGCTCTGTCAGCATATGTGATGTTTGAGAACCACCAGTGTAGTGCCTCTCAAATTTTAAAGTGCATATGAATCATCTGGGACCTTGTTAAAAAAATACCGATTCTGACTCAGTCGGTCTGGGGTGTGGTCTGAGATTCAGTGATTCTAACAAGGTCCCAGTCTGAGTCTGATGCTGCTTGGTTCGTACATCACATTTTGACTGGAAGGCATGGACCATGGAACCAGGTGCAGCCACTCACCTGATGGCAGCTGGGCCCAAATTGGAGGCTAGGTACCTGAGAGAAAATAATCAGACTCCTCAGGATGGACTCTTGACACTAAGTCGTGGAATGATTAACAATGGACTTTACCTACATCATCTCAGTAAATCTGCACATAAACTACACAAGATCAATATTATTATATATATATTTTTGGATGAGAAACCCAAGACTCAGAAAGTCATACAGCTAGTAAGTACATATATTGGTTCTCTATTGCTATTTTACAAATTACCACACACTTAGTGGCTTACAACACAACTTTATTATCTTTTGGTTCTAGAGTTCAGAAGCCCCAAAATCAAGGCATTGGCAGGGCTATATTCCTTCTGGGGGCTCAAGGACAGAATCTATTTTCTTTCCTTTGCAGCTTCCGGAGGCCACCTGCATTCCTTGGCTCATGGTCCCTTCCTCCATCTTCAAAGTCAACAACATCTCCGACCTTTTTCCCTTCATCTCTAAGCACTGCTGGGAAAGCATCTCTGCTTTTAAGGACTCAGGTAGTTAGACTGAGCCCCTCTGAATGATACGGGACACTCTCCCACCTCAAGGTCTGTACCTTAATCAAACCTGTAGAGTCCCTTTTGCCATCCCAGTTTCCAGGGATTAGGGTACAGACATCTTTGGGGCCCATTATTCTGCCTACCATGGGGGGGGAAAGCAAGATTTGGGGCCTGGAATCAAATTCAGATCTGATTCCAAAGTCCATGCTCCTTCCAGTACACAACTCAAAACAGCAGCTAAATTGAATGTCGTTGTTGTTATGTTTTCTGGAGGCCAAATGGAGAATGGAGCTTAAGTTTAGTGCAGCTGTAGGACGCCTGAATTCTATTATCATTTTTAATTGAACTCAATGGTGCCAAAGTAGATTTTATTTGCTGCAATTCATTTTGCATTCTCCTTAGTCTCATCAAAACAGGCCTGCTGTGCAAGTGCAGATTCACACAAACATCTAAGTGTGGTTCCTGGTTGTTATTTAACCTAACTAAAACATTAAGATGGAAACCAAGGAACATCTTTCAGATTTGGCAACGAATTATTTATACTTTCAAGCAACAATGTGGAAGCAAGATTAGTAAATGAACCTTGAGTATTTGACTGCCTTGCAGGGAGCTTGTGACTACTGAGGGGCTATGTTCACCACATCAAACTCCCCACCACCATAGCAGCAAGGTGCTCCTGTCTGCAGAGATTCAGCCTTAAACGGAGGCAAAACTCCTCCCACTCTTCATGAGCGCATTCAGAACTAGGTTTTCTTTTTAAGAGCAGCAAGTTCATCCACGGAACTGGGGCTTCTAGTTATCAGAAACATTATCATCAGGACAATGGGAACAGAGAAATATTTAGTATGGGTTCTTTTAAATCCATCTATTAGGGGTTGAATTGTGTCCCCTCAAAAATGAATTGTTGAAGTTCTAACCCCCAGCACCTCAGAATATGGCCTTATTTGGAAATGGGGTCATTGCAGATGTAGTTAGTTGAGATGACTGCTGTCCTTATAAGAGGAAAGAGGCAGGGGGAGAAGGTGCCCATGTGACAAGACGCAGAGACTGGAGTGATGCATCTATAAGCCAAGGAACGCCAAGGAGTCAGTAGACACCAGAAGAGGCAAGGAGGGATTCTCCCTTACAGGCTTCAGAAGGAACCAGCCCTGCCCACACCTCAGTTTTGGACTTCTAGCCTCCAGAATCATGAAAGAATAAATTTGTTGTTTTCAGCCACCCAGTTTGTGGTACTTTGTTACAGCAGCCCTAGGAAACTGACACACTTATCTTTAAGGATGTTGTTACAATTTATATTTCTCACTTTACAGAATGGATGTATTTCTGAAAAGGTAAATGAAAATACATCAAACAATGATTGGAACATGACTTGAACACTGGAGATGTAGTCCCAGAGAATGATTTTGACTACAAGATGTTACTTAAATCACAACACAGAAATCTTGCCAAAACACCATTCATGGAGCTTCCCTGGTTGTGCAGTGGTTAAGAATCTGCCTGCCAATGCAGGGGACACGGGTTCAAGCCCTGGTCCAGGAAGATCCCACATGCTGCGGAGCAACTAAGCCCATGCACCACAACTACTGAGCCCACGCACCTAGAGCCCATGCTCCACAACAAGAGAAGCCACCACGATGAGAAGCCTGTGCACGGCAAGGAAGAGTAGCCCCTGCTCACTGCAACTAGAGAAAGCCGCACACAACAATGAAGACCCAACGCAGCCAAAAATAAATAAATAAATAAATAAATTACTTAAAAACAAACAAAACCACCATTCATTATGAAGTTGAACTTAGCAAAACAGGCATTTCCTAGTCTGGCTTCAGGAAGTTCTAAAATGACATTATAGAGCATGGACACAGCTCAGCAGTGGCAGTAACAGTCAAATGAGAACCCACTCACTTGTAAAGCACCTACTATGCGCCAGGCACTGTGCTAGGTGCTTTTCAGACATATTTTTCCAGACTATTACTCCTCCCTTTTGTAAAACAAAAAACAAACAAACCTTTTCCTTTGGGTGTTGACCTCCTGCAAGGGTAGAAGCAGTGGAATGACTAATATAATCGAGTAGAAATCTCTGCCACGGTCCCATACTGACCCTTGTCATCACTGAAACTGCTCCTCCTTCCGAAGCAGTAACCTCAGTATCTCTGTCTCTCATTACCTCTGCCTGCCAGTCCTTCCAAGTTACTTATTAGCCACCCCTGCAACCACTGTTCTAACCCCATCAGGATCTGCAGTCCTCTGAACCTCCCATTTACCCTATCTTTTGCCTTCCCCTGTCTTTACTTCCTTTTCATTCATCTTAGAATTCATTGTCCATCATCTGGCTCCAAATCCTGCATCCTCTTCTAACAGCATCATCTGCTAAAACCCAACGCTGTGGCTACAGCTGAACAGAACAATACTGCTGGAGAAAGTCACACATAGCTGTTTACCACAAACATATGTTGCTTTTATAATGAGGAAAAAAATGTTATTAAAAAGCAATTGACCATGTAATTGGCTTGAAAGGTTTTTGCATTTTATCAGCTTTTCAACTGCTATCTCTAAATTATTTTAGAAACAAAATTGCTAGTCTTTTGAGTTTTCCTTCTCTGAATGCTCATCTATAGGTTATTTATTTATATATATATATATATATATATATATATATATATATATATATATATATATATATATAACCTATGGAAGGCCATATGGAGAGTACATTGGACTGTTTCGTCTCCAACATATGGCTTGGAAGTTTTCACTCCAGTCCTTACAGGAAAAACCTGGACAAACTGAAAATCAATGACTTTTCTTGGACTCATCAGAGAACTGAGTTTGCAGGGCAAACTGTCTCCCCAAAATGCAGAGAGACAGGCAAATCCAGAGTCACAGCCAAAAGCTACTTACTTGGAGCAGAAGTGCCAGAGCCGTAAACTGGTAGGATCAATTCTGGGGACCACAGTCTTAGGGGAAGCCCTTACTTTGGTGAGTATTACCTCCAGGAGCCCCACCAATTTCTCCTGATGAAATCAGAGGAAGATTCACTCATGGCTCCGGCAGGTGGAGGGGAAGGATCATGCTTGTGAAATATACCCAGAGCTTTCTCCATAACAAAGGCCTAATCCCCAGGGAAAAGACTTTACCAGACCCTTGTCCTAAAGCATGGGAAAAGGGCATTCCTCTCACTCCAGCCCCTTCTCACCTTCGTGTCTTACCTCAGAAGGACGAGAGGCCTATCCAAGAAGAAACACGTGGGACTTCCCTGGCGGCGCAGTGGTTAAGAATCCGCCTGCCAATGCAGGGGACACGGGTTCAAGCCCTGGTCTGGGAAGATCCCACGTGCCGCGGAGCAACTAAGCCCATGCGCCTCAACTACTGAGCCTGTGCTCTAGAGCCCACGAGTCACAACTACTGAAGCCCACACACCTAGAGCCCGCGCTCCACAACAAGAGAAGCCACCGCAATGAGAAGCCCACTCACCGCAACGAACAGTAGCCCCCGCTCGCCGCAACTAAAGAAAGCCTGTGCGCAGCAGCAAAGACCCAACACAGCCAAAATTTAATTAATTAATTATTAATTATTTTAAAAAAAGAAAAAGAAACACATGGTGGTCACAGGCCAGACACTCAAGCCCACTAAGACTTGAGATTTAATCATAAGATCAGAGGACATTCCCCTCCCACACACTTTTCCACCACACCAACAGGGCTCCAGTATAACGGTGGATTGCTGCTAAAAGAGATACCAGACACAGGTCCTCTCTGAGGAGAAGTACTTAGGGAAGCCCAAAGTCAAAGAGGGGAAACAAAAACAAGAACCCTAGGACAATTTGAAACCTCTGGCACCAAGAGCTAACATTAAACATTAAACACAGCCTAACTCCTAGCCAGATTAGCATACATGCTCACACTAGAAGATCATTTATCTCAGTTCCTATTACCCAACACAGCATGTCCAGCTTTCAACCAAAAATTAAAAGGCATGCTAAAAGGCAGATCAAGATCTGTGATCAAGCAAGAAATCAGAGATCTCGGGCAAGCATCAGAATGAGACTCATATATAACATAGATGTTAGAATTCTCAGACAGGGAATTTTAAATAGCTACCATTAGTATGTCATGGGCTGTAATGAAAAAGACAACATGCATGAAGAGATGGGTATTGTAAGCAGAGAGACAGAAATTCTAAGAAAGAATCAAAAGTAAATGCTAGAAGTCAAAAACATTGTAACAGAAATAAACCAAAAACTGACATCTAGGCATATCATATTTAATCTTCAGAAGAGCAAAGACAAGGAGAAAAATCTTGAAAGAAGTCAGAGGAGGGAGGGAAAACCATTTTACCTACAGAGGAACAAGGATAAGAACAACAGTGGGCTTCTTTTCAAAAACTATGCAAGGAAGAAGAAATACTAACCTAGAATCCTACATTCAGCAAAGGTGTCCTTCAAAAGTGAAGGATAAGTAAAGACCTTCTCAAGCAAACAAAAACTGAGAGAATTCATCATCAAAAGACCTACCCTGCAAAGAAACGTTAAAAGGGTTAGGATTAGGAAAATTAGATACATCAGAAATTTAGATCTACATGAAGAAAGGATGCTTATTGGAGAAGAAATAAATGAAGGTAAAATCAAACCTTTGTGGCTTTTTTTAATTCTTAATTGATCTGAAAGGTAACTGTTTAAAGTAACAGTAACACTGTATTGGGTGACTACAGCACATAGATGAGTGAAATGAGCGACAGCAACATGTAAGGAGTGGGATGGGAGAAGTCGGAACACTGCTATAAGGTACCTACACTACACAGGAATACTGCCATTTGAAGGTGGACTTAGATTAGTAAAAATGTAAATTGTAAACCTAGGCAACCATTAACATTTTTTAAAAAGAGATATAACTGAAAGTACATTGGAAGAGGTGCTAGGGACCCAAGGCTGTAGGCCTCACCTTTCAGGGCCCATTTCCTCACCTGTGAAATGGTAAGGTTAGAATGGATCTTCTCTCTCTGATTCCCTTCCTGCTCTGAAATTCTTTAACTAAAAACATTAAAATAAAACAAACAAAAAAAAATAAAATAAAAAGCCTATCTTCTGCCTTTACATATATCTACAAGGAGGAGCCTTTTGAAAGGTATAAAAATAATCAATATCCTAATCTATTACTGCAGTAAGTTTAAGTTTGGGTTTCCATATTTCCATACTGTGAGTTGCCTTTAGCAGGCTTATCTAGTAAGCCTAATAAAATATTGGATTTGCTCACCTGGTTCAGCACTTCTCAATGCATTGTGTGTGAGTAAAGAACACACAAGGCTGAAGGAAAGGCCATTTCACAGTACTGATTTCACTGCCAGAGACAGCACAAGGCATATGCCTTTCAATCCAAAAAAGAAAGAAACCCAGCTGCGTTCCTTGACTAAACAGAACTCATAATTAGTTTGTGATTACCTCCTGAACTGTCAATAGACTTTCCTTTCCTGGCTGGCTGTCAATACGCTTCTGAGCTCAGAGTATACATTTATGAGCTACAACTTCGCTGTCAATCAAAAAGTTTTGCTCTTCTAGATTATTGCTTAAGTTGCAATGTTCATTAAAAAAGAAAGAAAAAAAGTCACTTTAGGGCCAGCCCAGTGAGCACTGTGGAAATGACCTGCCCCTTCTGAAATGAGATACTGATCTTGCCTCAGGCTAAAGCTATTGAGAAAACAAACAGCTCACTTGCAGGTCTACTCACAGCTCACCTCCAGACTTACCTGCTTTAACCCCTTTCAATAAAAAACCCCAACAAGCAGACTTCTAGTCATAAGGCTAATTTCCAGCTTTAAAACATCGTCCTAGTGGCAGACAGATATAAATGCTTTAAGCCTCACAGGACTCATAACCTGTTCTAGCAGTTACTTGCATTCTATTTTTGCCCTACCGGGAAATTAAAGTGGCATGAAAATCAATGCTTCACTTTGAAGGAAAAGAGGGCTGGATGACCAGATATCAATACATTCCTTCTTGGATTAGACAGTTCTTCAAAGCACACTTGGCTAAATAACTTGCAACAGGCCCAAATGAGTTGGATGCAGGCATTAACTGGAACAAGGAACAAATCTTGCTTGTTAAAGATCTTTGGCTAACTGGAGACGCTCTACTTGTTACAGTAAGAAAGGATTCAAGAGAAAATGTAGTCAATGACTCTCAGTTCTGAATTTTATCCAAGTGCTTCAGACCATAAGGAGTCTCCTAGGCCAGGAGTTCAACTGCCCAGAAGCAAAATCAGAGAAATTCAGACCAATAGCTACAGCTCTTTTCCAGGGTATTAGGGTATTCACCACTAGGGCTCAAAAGCTCAACTTCAGACAACTGCACGGGGCTATCATGGGACATGAGGTTCTGCATACTAACCTGGATGTGTTTGGGACAGAATGCAGTTTCTTCTTAAGAGGAAAAAGGTAACTTTGTACTGCCGTTTCAGATGTCACAGTCCTATGGAGGTACAGAGATCAGAGATTCACATTTAAGGAATGATTATTTTCTTTTCTCTCCCCATTTTGCCAGCTGATCCTAAACCACACTAAAAGAAAATATTCTAAAGTGTGGCATGTTTCTGCCTTTCAAGCTCAGACCAAAAATGATAACGTATTTGTGAAGTGTTTAAAAAAAAACTATTTGTTGCATATTTGCATCTTTGCCAACCGTTTACAAATCCAAAAACAACAAAGAGAAAGGCAGTTGTTTGTCTTCATTTCTTCATTTTTTAGGTGGCATGTGAGTTCAGGTTACATAGGTGTTCACAAAGATCTACATACTTTTTAAAAACACAAGGGGGCAGGGGAGATAGAGAGAGGGAAAGAGAAAGAGACGACTCTTGCCTGAGGTGTGCCATAACAATAATGGAGTTTATGAGACTTAGGAGGGTTGATGAAATGCGCACCAGGTTCAACCTACCTTTCCATAGCTTGGTCATTGACTTATCTAGGTTAAAATAAAATTGCAGAACTTGCTGTAAATGAAAAGGCAAGCTAGTAGAGGTTAAGAGTTCTAAGGCCAAAACAAAACAAAACAAACAAAAATACCACTGGAAATTTCTAGTACTGTAAGGTCTTTGAAAAATTATGGAGCGGCCTGATGAGCACCACCTTATCCACTGCAGCATCATCAACAGAGAGACAACCTGACATTCTGTGCATCCTGATGTGACACCATGCAAGTACATTACCAATGGAGTCTTGTTGCCAAAAATGTTAACCTGAATCCAGTTACAAGGAAACAATTAGAACACTGCAGAGTAATGGAGATTCTACAAGACAGCTACCGTGGAGGGGTCTGGGCAAGATGGCGGAAGAGTAAGACGCGGAGATCACCTTCCTCCCCACAGATACATTAGAAATACATGTACACGTGGAACTGCTCCTAAAGAACACCCACTGAACGCTGGCAGAAGACGTCAGACTTCCCAAAAGGCAAGAAACTCCCCACGTACTTGGGTAGGGCAAAAGGAAAAAGAAATAACAGAGACAAAAGAATAGGGACGGGACCTGAACCAGTGGGAGGGAGCTGTGAAGGAGGAAAGGTTTCCACACACTAGGAAGCCCCTTCGCGGGCGGAGACTGCGGGTGGCAGAGGGGGGAAGCTTCGGAGCCACAGAGGAGAGCGCAGCCACAGGGGTGCGGAGGGCAAAGCGGAGAGATTCCCGCAGAGGCTCGGGGCCGAGCAGCACTCACCAGCCCGAGAGGCTTGTCTGCTCACCCGCCGGGGTGGGCGGGGGCTGGGAGCTGAGGCTCGGGCTTCGGTCGGATCCCAGGGAGAGGACAGGGGTTGGCGGCGTGAACACAGTCTGAAGGGGCTAGTGCACCACAGCTAGCCGGGAGGGAGTCCGGGAAAAAGTCTGCAGCTGCCGAAGAGGCAAGAGACTTTTTCTTGCCTTTGTTTCGTGGCGCGCAAAGAGAGGGGATTCAGAGCGCCGCCTAAATGAGCTCCAAAGATGGGCGTGAGCCACGGCTATCAGCGCGGACCCCAGAGGCGGGTGCGAGCCGCGGCTATCAGTGCAGACCCCAGAGACGGGCAGGAGATGCTAAGGCTGCTGCTGCCACCACCAAGAAGCCTGTGTGCGAGCACAGGTCACTCTCCACACCGCCCCTCCCGGGAGCAAGTGCAGCCCGCCACGGCCAGTCTCCCGTGATCCAGGGAAAACTTCCCCGGGAGAACGCACGGCGCGCCTCAGGCTGCTGCAACGTCACACCGGCCTCTGCTGCTGCAGGCTCGCCCCACATCCGTACCCCTCCCTCCCCCCCGCCTGAGTGAGCCAGAGCCCCCGAGCAGCTGCTCCTTTAACCCCGTTCAGTCTAGGAGGGGAACAGACGCCCTCAGGCGACTTACACGCAGAGGAGGGTCGAAATCCAAAGCTGAACCCTGGGAGCTGTGCGAACAAAGAAGAGAAAGGGAAATCTCTCCCCACAGCCTCAGAAGCAGCGGATTAAAGCTCCACAAACAACTTGATATACCTGCATCTGTTGAATACCTGAATAGACAACGAATCATCCCAAATTCAGGAGGTGGACTTTGGGAGCAGGATATATTAATTTTTCCCCTTTTCCTTTTTTTGTGAGTGTATATGTGTATGCTTCTGGGTGAGATTTTGTCTGTATAGCTTTGCTTTCACCATTTGTCCTAGGGTTCTGTCCGTCCGTTTTCTTTTTTTTTTTACTAAAAAAAATTTTTTTTCTTAATAAGTGTTTTCTTAGTAATTTTTTCCTTATTTCCTATTTTTAAAAATTCAAAAAAAAATTTTTTAATAAGTTTTTAAATATTTTTTATTTTAAAAAATTAAAAAAATTTTTTCTTAATAAATTTTTTTCTTAATAATTTTTTCTTATTTTTTATTATAAAAATTAATAAATTTATTTTAAAAAATTAAAAAAAAAATTTTTTCCTAATAAATTTTTTCTTAATAATTTTTTTCTTATTTTTTATTATAATAGCTTTATTTTATTTTATTTTATTTTATTTTATCCTCTTTCTTTCTTTCTATTTTTTCTCCCTTTTATTCTGAGCCGTGTGGGTGAAAGGCACTTGGTGCTCCAGCCAGTCATCAGGGCTGTGTCTCTGAGGTGGAAGACCCAACTTCAGGACACTAGTCCACAAGAGACCTCCCAGCTCCACATAATATCAAATGGCAAAAATCCCTCAGAGATCTCCATCTCAACATCAAGACCCAGCTTCACTCAATGACCAGCAAGCTACAGGGCTGGACACCCTATGCCAAACAACTAGCAAGACAGGAACAAAGCCCCATCCATTAGCAGAGAGGCTGCCTAAAATCATAATAAGGCCACAGACACCCCAAAACAGACCACCAGACGTGGACGTGCCCACCAGAAAGACAAGATCCAGCCTCATCCACCAGAACACAGGCACTAGTCCCCTCCACCAGGAAGCCTACACAACCCACTGAACCAACCTTAGCCACTGGGGACAGAAACCAAAAACAACGGGAACTACGAACCTGCAGCCTGTGAAAAGGAGACCCCAAACTGAGTAAGATAAGCAAAATGAGAAGACAGAAAAACACACAGCAGATGAAGAAGCAGGGTCAAAACACACCAGACCTAACAAATGAAGAGGAAATAGGGAGTCTACCTGAAAAAGAATTCAGAATAATGATAGTAAGGATGATCCAAAATCTTGGAAATAGAATAGACAAAATGCAAGAAATATTTAACAAGGATGTAGAAGAACTAAAGAGGAACCAAGCAATGATGAAAAACACAATAAATGAAATTAAAAATACTCTAGACGGGATCAATAGCAGAATAACTGAGGCAGGAGAACGGATAAGTGACCTGGAAGATAAAATAGTGGAAATAACTACGGCAGAGCAGAATAAAGAAAAAAGAATGAAAAGAACTGAGGACAGTCTCAGAGACCTCTGGGACAACATTAAACGCACCAACATTCGAATTATAGGGGTCCCAGAAGAAGAAGAGAAAAAGAAAGGGACTGAGAAAATATTTGAAGAGATTATAGTTGAAAACTTCCCCAATATGGGAAAGGAAATAGTTAATCAAGTCCTGGAAGCACAGAGAGTCCCATACAGGAAAAATCCAAGGAGAAACACGCCAAGACACATATTAATCAAACTATCAAAAATTAAATATAAAGAAAACATATTAAAAGCAGCAAGGGAAAAACAACAAATAACACACAAGGGAATCCCCATAAGGTTAACAGCTGATCCTTCAGCAGAAACTCTGCAAGCCAGAAGGGAGTGGCATGATATACTTAAAGTGATGAAGGAGAAAAACCTACAACCAAGATTACTCTACCCAGCAAGGATCTCATTCAGATTCAACAGAGAAATTAAAACCTTGACAGACAAGCAAAAGCTGAGAGAGTTCAGCACCACCAAACCAGCTTTACAACAAATGCTAAAGGAACTTCTCTAGGCAAGAAACACAAGAGAAGGAAAACACCTACAATAACAAACCCAAAACATTTAAGAAAATGGGAATAGGAACATACATATCGATAATTACCTTAAATGTAAATGGATTACATGCTCCCACCAAAAGATACAGACTGGCTGAATGGATACATAAACAAGACCCATGTATATGCTGTCTACAAGAGACCCACTTCAGACCTAGAGACACATGCAGACTGAAAGTGAGGGGATGGAAAAAGATATTCCATGCAAATGGAAATCAAAAGAAAGCTGGAGTAGCAATTCTCATATCAGACAAAATAGACTTTAAAATAAAGAATATCACAAGAGACAAAGAAGGACACTATATAATGATCAAGGGATCGATCCAAGAGGAAGGAATAACAATTGTAAATATTTATGCACCCAACATAGGAGCACCTCAATACATAAGGCAAATACTAACAGCCATAAAAGGGGAAATCGACAGCAACACAATCATAGTAGGGGACTTTAACACCCCACTTTCACCAATGGACAGATCATCCAAAATGAAAATAAATAAGGAAACACAAGCTTTAAATGATACATTAAACAAGATGGACTTAATTGATCTTTATAGGACATTCCACCCAAAAACAACAGAATACACATTTTTCTCAAGTGCTCATGGAACATTCTCCAGGATAGATCATATCTTGGGTCACAAATCAAGCCTTGGTAAAGTTAAGAAAATTGAAATCGTATCAAGTATCTTTTCCAACCACAATGCTATGAGACTAGATATCAATTACAGGAAAAGATCTGTAAAAAATACAAACACATGGAGGCTACACAATACACTACTTAATAACGAAGTGATCACTGAAGAAATCAAAGGGGAAATCAAAAAATACCTAGAAACAAATGACAATGGAGACACGATGACCCAAAACCTATGGGATGCAGCAAAAGCAGTGCTAAGAGGGAAGTTTATAGCAATAAAAGCCTACCTCAAGAAACAGGAAACATCTCGAATAAACAACCTAACCTTGCACCTAAAGCAATTAGAGAAAGAAGAACAAAAAAACCCCAAAGCTAGCAGAAGGAAAGAAATCATAAATATCAGATCAGAAATAAATGAAAAAGAAATGAAGGAGACAATAGCAAGGATCAATAAAACTAAAAGCTGGTTCTTTGAGAAGATAAACAAAGTTGATAAACCATTAGCCAGACTCAGCAAGAGAAAAAGGGTGAAGACTCAAATCAATAGAATTAGAAATGAAAAAGGAGAAGTAACCACTGACACTGCAGAAATACAAATGATCATGAGAGATTACTACAAGCAACTCTATGCCAATAAAATGGACAACCTGGAAGAAATGGACAGATTCTTAGAAATGCACAACCTGCCAAGACTGAACCAGGAAGAAACAGAAAATACGAATAGACCAATCACAAGCACTGAAATTGAAACTGTGATTAAAAATCTTCCAACAAACAAAAGTCCAGGACCAGATGGCTTCACAGGCAAATTCTATCAAATATTTAGAGAAGTGCTGGCACCTATTCTTCTCAAACTCTTCCAAAATATTGCAGAGGGAGGAACACTCTCCGACTCATTCTATGAGGCCACCATCACCCTGATACCAAAACCAGACAAAGATGTCACAAAGAAAGAAAACTACAGGCCAATATCACTGATGAACATAGATGCAAAAATCCTCAACAAAACACTAGCAAACAGAATCCAACAGCACATTAAAAGGATCATACACCATGATCAAGTGGGGTTTATTCCAGGAATGCAAGGATTCTTCAATATACGCAAATCAATCAAAATGATACATCATATTAACAAATTGAAGGAGAAAAACCATATGATCATCTCAATAGATGCAGAGAAAGCTTTTGACAAAATTCAACACCCATTTATGATAAAAGCCCTGCAGAAAGTAGGCATAGAGGGAACTTTCCTCAACATAATAAAGGCCATATATGACAAACCCACAGCCAACATTGTCCTCAATGGTGAAAAACTGAAACCATTTCCACTAAGATCAGGAACAAGACAAGGTTGCCCACTCTCACCACTATTATTCAACATAGTTTTGGAAGTGTTAGCCACAGCAATCAGAGAAGAAAAAGAAATAAAAGGAATCCAAATCGGAAAAGAAGAAGTAAAACTGTCACTGTTTGCAGATGACATGATACCATACATAGAGAATCCTAAAGATGCTACCAGAAAACTACTAGAGCTAATCAATGAATTTGGTAAAGTAGCAGGATACAAAATTAATGCACAGAAATCTCTTGCATTCCTATACACTAATGATGACAAATCTGAAAGGGAAATTAAGGAAACACTCCCATTTACCATTGCAACAAAAAGAATAAAATATCTAGGAATAAACCTACCTAAGGAGACAAAAGACCTGTATGCAGGAAATTATAAGACACTGATGAAAGAAATTAAAGATGATACAAATAGATGGAGAGATATACCATGTTCCTGGATTGGAAGAATCAACATTGTGAAAATGACTCTACTACCCAAAGCAATCTACAGATTCAATGCAATCCCTATCAAACTACCACTGGCATTTTTCACAGAACTAGAACAAAAAATTTCACAATATTTATGGAAACACAAAAGACCCCGAATAGCCAAAGCAATCTTGAGAACGAAAAATGGAGCTGGAGGAATCAGGCTCCCTGACTTCAGACTATATTACAAAGCTACAGTAATCAAGACAGTTTGGTACTGGCACAAAAACAGAAACATAGATCAATGGAACAGGATAGACAGCCCAGAGATAAACCCACGCACATATGGTCACCTTATCTTTGATAAAGGAGGCAAGCATATACAGTGGAGAAAAGACAGCCTCTCCAGTAAGTGGTGCTGGGAAAACTGGACAGGTACATGTAAAAGTATGAAATTAGAACACTCCCTGACACCATGCACAAAAATAAACTCAAAATGGATTAAAGACCTAAGTGTAAGGCCAGACACTATCAAACTCTTAGAGGAAAACATAGGCAGAACACTCTAGGACATAAATCACAGCAAGATCCTTTTTGACCCACCTCCTAGAGAAATGGAAGTAAAAACACAAATAAACAAATGGGACCTAATGAAACTTAAAAGCTTTTGCACAGCAAAGGAAACCATAAACAAGACCAAAAAACAACCTTCAGAATGGGAGAAAATATTTGCAAATGAAGCAACTGACAAAGGATTAATCTCCAAGATTTACAAGCAGCTCATGCAGCTCAATAACAAAAGAACAAACAACCCAATCCAAAAATGGGCAGACCTACATAGACATTTCTCCAAAGAAGATATACAGATTGCCAACAGACACATGAAAGAATGCTCAACATCATTAATCATTAGAGAAATGCAAATCAAAACTACAATGAGATATCATCTCACACTGGTCAGAATGGCCATCATCAAAAAATCTAGAAACAATAAATGCTGGAGAGGGTGTGGAGAAAAGGGAACCCTCTTGCACTGTTGGTGGGAATGTAAATTGATACAGCCACTACGGAGAACAGTATGGAGGTTCCTTAAAAAACTACAAATAGAACTACCATACGCCCCAGGAATCCCACTACTGGGCATATACCCTGAGAAAACCATAATTCAAAAAGAGTCATGTACCAAAATGTTCACTGCAGCTCTATTTACAATAGCCAGGACATGGAAGCAACCTAAGTGTCCATCATCGGATGAATAGATAAAGAAGATGTGGCACATATATACAATGGAATATTACTCAGCCAGAAAAAAAATGAAATGGAGGTATTTGTAGTGAGGTGGATGGAGTTAGAGTCCTTCATACAGAGTGAAGTAAGTCAGAAAGAGAAAAACAAATACAGTATGCTAACACATATATATGGAATCTAAGGGAAAAAAAAAAAAAGGTCATGAAGAACCTAGTGGCAAGACAGTAATAAAGACACAGACATACTAGAGAATGGACTTGAGGATATGGTGAGGGGGAGGGGTAAGATGTGACAGGGTGAGAGAGTGGCATGGACATATATACACTACCAAATGTAAAATAGATAGCTAGTGGGAAGCAGCTGCATAGCACAGGGAGATCAGCTCGGTGCTTTGTGACCACCTAGAGGGGTGGGATAGGGAGGGTGGGAGGGAGGGAGATGCAAGAGGGAAGAGATATGGGAACATATGTATATGTATAACTGATTCACTTTGTTATAAAGCAGAAACTAACACACCATGGTAAAGCAATTATACTCCCATAAAGATGTTTAAAAAAAAAAATATATATATATATATACAGAGAAATCGGAAGAATTGTACAGAGGGGAAAAAAAAAACAAAGACAGCTACCGTGGATTCTTCAAAAAAGCGTCAATGACATGAGAAAAGGACTATTGTAGAGTTAAAAACTAAACCACTAAATGCAATATATAAATGTTCAGTGGATTCCAGACCATAAAACAAAATGGGCGTGATATAAAATACATCTTTGAGGGCATTTGGGAAAATTGGAATACAAACTATTAGATATTATTGCATTAATTTTCTTCAGTATATAAGGGTATATTAGTGGATATGTAGAGAAATGCCAGTCTTAGAGGCATGGAAAGAGTAGATGTGGCAAAATGGAACAATTTGGTGAATCCAGATGAAGGGTATACTGCTGTTCGTTATACTATTCTTTCTTTTCTTTTTGAATTTTTGAATTTTATTTTATTTTTTTTATACAGCAGCTACTTATTAGTCATCCATTTTATACAGATCAGGGTATACACATCAATCCCAATCTCCCAATTCATCACACCACCCCCCCGCCGCTTTCCCCCCTTGGTGTCCATACGTTTGTTCTCTACACCTGTGTCTCAATTTCTGCCCTGCAAACCAGTTCATCTGTACCATTTTTCTAGGTCCCACATATATGCGTTAATATACGATATTTGTTTTTCTCTTTCTGACTAACTTCACTCTGTGTGACATTCTCTAGAAGCATCCACGTCTCTACAAATGACCCAATTTCGTTCCATTTTATGGCTGAGTAATATTCCATTGTATATATGTACCACCTCTTCTTTATCCATTCGTCTGTTGATGGGCATTTAGGTTGTTTCCGTGACCTGGCTATTGTAAATAGTGCTGCAATGAACATTGGGGTGCCTGTGTCTTTTTGAATTATGGTTTTCTCTGGGTATATGCCCAGTAGTGGGATTGCTGGGTCATATGGTAAATCTATTTTTAGTTTTTTAAGGAATCTCCATACTGTTTTCCATAGTGGCTGTATCAGTTTACATTCTCACCAACAGTGCAAGAGGGTTCCCTTTTCTCCACACCCTCTTCAGCATTTGCTGTTTGTAGATTTTCTGATGATGCCCATTCTAACTGGTGTGAGGTGATACCTCATTGTAGTTTTGATTTGCATTTCTCTAATAATTAGTGATGTGGAGCAGCTTTTCATGTGCTTCTTGGCCATCTGTATGTCTTCTTTGGAGAAATGTCTATATCTTCTGCCCATTTTTGGATTGGGTTGTTTTTTTAATATTGAGCTGCATGAGCTGTTTATATATTTTGGAGATTAATCTTTTGTCCATTGATTTGTTTGTACATATTTTCTCCATTCTGAGGGTTGTCTTTTCGTCTTGTTTATGGTTTCCTTTGTGGTGCAAAAGCTTTTAAGTTTCATTAGGTCCCATTTGTTTACTTTGTTTTTATTTCCATTACTCTAGGAGGTGGATCAAAAAAGATCTTGCTGTGATTTATGTCAAACAGTGTTCTTCCTGTTTTCCTCTAAGAGTTTTATAGTATCCAGTCTTACATTTAGGTCTCTAATGCATTTTGAGTTTATTTTTGTGTATAGTGTTAGGGAGTGCTCTAATTTCATTATTTTACATGTAGCTGTCCAGCTTTCCCAGCATCACTTATTAAAGAGACTGTCTTTTCTCCATTGTATATCCTTGCCTCCTTTGTCATAGATTAGTTGACCATAGGTGCGTGGGTTTATCTCTGGGTTTTCAATCTTGTTCCATTCATCTATATTTCTGTTTCTGTGCCAGTACCATATTGTTTTGATTACTGTAGCTTTGTAGTATAGTCTGAAATCAGGGAGTCTGATTCCTCTAGCTCCATTTTTTTCCCTCAAGATTGCTTTGCCTATTCGGGGTCTTCTGTGTCTCCATAGAAATTTTAAGATTTTTTATTCTAGTTCTGTAAAACATGCCATTGGTAATTTGATAGGGATTGCATTGAATCTGTAGATTGCTTTGGGCAGTAGAGTCATTTTCACAATATTGATTCTTCCAATTCAAGAACATGGTATATCTCTCAATCTATTTGTATCATCTTTAATTTCTTTCATCAGTGTCTTATAGTTTTCAGCATACAGGTCTTTTGTCTCCCTAGGTAGGTTTATTCCTATGTATTTTATTCTTTTTGTTGCAGTGGTAAATGGGAGTGTTTCCTTAATTTCTCTTTCAGATATTTCATCATTAGCGTATAGGAATGCAAGAGATTTCTGTGCATTAATTTTGTATCCTGCAACCTTACCAAATTCATTGATTAGCTCTAGTAGTTTTCTGGTGGCATCTTTAGGATTCTCTATATATAGTATCATGTCATCTGCAAACAGTGACAGTTTGACTTCTTCTTTTCCAATTTGGATTCCTTTTATTTCTTTTTCTTCTCTGATTGCCATGGCTAGGACTTCCAAAACTATGTTGAATAATAGTGGTGAGAGTGGACATCCTTGTCTTATTCCTGATGTTAGAGAAAATGCTTTCAGTTTTTCACCATTGAGAATGATGTTTGCTGTGGGTTTGTCATATATGGCCTTTATTATGTTGAGGTAGGTTCCCTCTATGCCCACTTTCTGGAGAGTTTTTGTCATAAATGGGTGTTGAATTTTGTCAAAAGGTTTTTCTGCATCTATCGAGATGATCATATGGTTTTTCTTCTTCAATTTGTTAATATGGTGTATCACGCTGATTGATTTGCGTATATTGAAGAATCTTTGCATCCCTGGGGTAAATCCCACTTGATCGTGGTGTATGATCCTTTTAATGTTTTGTTGGATTATGTTTGCTAGTATTTTGTTGAGGATTTTTGCATCTATATTCATGAGTGATATTGGTCTGTAATTTTCTTTTTTTGTAGTATCTTTGTCTGGTTTTGGTATCAGGGTGGTGGTGGCCTCATAGAATGAATTTGGGAGTGTTCCTTCCTCTGAAATTTTTTGGAAGAGTTTGAGAAAGATGGGTGTTAGCTCTTCTCTAAATGTTTGATAGAATTCACCTGTGAAGCCATCTGGTCCTGGACTTTTGTTTGTTGGGAGTTTTTTACTCACAGTTTCAATTCCAGTACTTGTGATTGGTCTGTTCATATTTTCTATTTCGTCCTGGTTCAGTCTTGGAAGATTATACCTTTCTAAGAATTTGTCCATTTCTTCCAGTTTGTCCATTTTATTGGCATAGAGTTGCTGGAAGTAGACTCTTAGGATGCTTTGTATTTCTGCGGTGTCTCTTGTAACTTCTCCTTTTTAATTTCTGATTTTATTGATTTAGTCCTCTCCCTCTTTTTCTGGATGAGTCTGGCTAATGGTTTATCAATTTTGTTTATCTTCTCAAAGAACCAGCTTTTAGTTTTATTGATCTTTGCTATTGTTTTCTTTGTTTCTATTTCATTTATTTCTGCTCTGATCTTTATCATTTCTTTCCTTCTGCTAACTTTGGGTTTTGTTTGTTCTTCTTTCTCTAGTTCCTTTAGGTGTAAGGTTAGATTGTTTATTTGAGATTTTTCTTGTGTCTTGAGGTAGGCTTGTATAGCTATAAACTTCGCTCTTAGAACTGCTTTTGCTGCATCTCATAGGTTTTGGTTCGTCGTGTTTTCATTGTCATTTTTCTCTAGGTATTTTTTGATTTCCTCTTTGATTTCTTCAGTTATCTCTGGTTATTCAGTAACGTATTGTTTAGCCTCCATGTGTTTGTGTTTTTAGGGTTTTTTTCCCTGTAATTGATTTCTAATCTCATAGCATTGTGGTCAGAAAAGATGCTTAATATGATTTCAATTTTCTTAAATTTACTAAGGCTTGACTTGTGACCCAAGGTGTGATCTATCCTGGAGAATGTTCCATGCACACTTGAGAAGAAAGTGTAATCTGCCGATTTTGGATGGAATGTCCTATAAATATCAATTAAATCTATCTGGTCTATTGTGTCATTTAAATCTCGTGTTTCCTTATTAATTTTCTGTCTGCATGATCTGTCCATTGATGTAAGTGAGGTGTTAAAGTCCCCCCACTATTATTGTATTACTGTCGAGTTCCTCTTGTATAGCTGTTAGTATTTGCCTTATTTATTGAGGTGCTCCTATGTTGGGTGCATAGATATTTATAATTATTATATCTTCTTCTTGGATTGATCCCTTGATCATTATGTAGTGTCCTTCCTTGTCTCCTGGAACATTCTTTATTTTAAAGTCTATTTTATCTGATATGAATTTTGCTACTCCAGCTTTCTTTTGATTTCCATTTGCATGTAATATCTTTTTCCATCCCCTCACTTTCAGTCTGTATGTGTCCCTAGGTCTGAAGTGGGTCTCTTGTAGACAGCATATATATATAGGTCTTATTTTTGTATCCATTCAGCAAGCCTGTGTCTTTTGGATGGAGCATTTAATCCATTCACGTTTAAGGTAATTATCGATATGTATGTTCCTATTACAATATTCTTAATTGTTTTGGGTTTGTTTTTGTAGGTCCTTTTCTTCTCTTGTGTTTCCCACTTAGAGAAGTTCCTTTAGCATTTGTTGTAGAGCTGGTTTGGTGGTGCTGAAATCTCTTAGCTTTTGCTTGTCTGTAAAACTTTTGATTTCTCCATCAAATCTAAATGAGATCCTTGCCGGGTAGAGTAATCTTGGTTGTAGGTTCTTCCCTGTCGTCACTTTAAGTATATCATGCCACTCCCTTCTGGCTTGTAGAGTTTCTGCTGAGAAATCAGCTGTTAACGTTATGGGAGTTCCCTTGCATGTTATTTGTCGTTTTTCCCTTGCTGCTTTCAATAATTTTTCTTTAATTTTTGCCACTTTGATTACTATGTGTCTCGGCGTGTTTTTCCTTGGGTTTATCCTGTATGGGACTCTATGTACTTCCGGGACTTGGGCGGCTATTTCCTTTCCCACGTTAGGGAAGTTTTCAACTATAATCTCTTCAAATATTTTCTCTGGTCCTCTCTCTCTCTCTCTTCTCCTTCTGGGACCCCTATAATGCGAATGTTGTTGCGTTTAATGTTGTCCCAGAGTTCTCTTAGGCTGTCTCATTTCCTTTCATTCTTTTTTCTTTATTCTGTTCTGCAACAGTGAGTTCCACCATTCTGTCTTCCAGGTCACTTATCCGTTCTTCTGCCTCAGTTATTCTGCTATTGATTCCTTCTAGTGTAGTTTTCATTTCAGTTATTGTATTGTTCATCTGTGTTTGTTCTTTAATTCTTCTAGATCTTGGTTAAACATTTCTTGCATCCTCTCGATCTTTGCCTCCATTCTTTTTCTGAGGTCCTGGATCATCTTCACTATCATTATTCTGAATTCTTTTTCTGGAAGGTTGCCTATCTCCACTTCATTTAGTTGTTTTCTGGGGTTTTATTTTGTCCCTTCATCTGGTACATAGCCCTCTGCCTTTTCATCTTGTCTTTCTGTGAATGTGTTTTTTGTTCCCCAGGCTGCAGGACTGTAGTTCTTCATGCTTCTGCTCTCTGCCCTATGGTGGATGAGGCTATCTAAGAGGCTTGTGCAAGTTTCCTGATGGGAGGGACTGGTGCTGGGTAGAGCTGGCTGTTGCTCTGGTGGGCAGAGCTCAGTAAAACTTTAATCTGCTTGTCTGCTGATGGGTGGGGCTGGGTTCCCTCCCTGTTGGTTGTTTGGCCTGAGGCGACCCAACACTGAAGCCTACCCCAGCTCTTTGGTGGGGATAATGGCGGACTCTGGGAGGGCTCATGCCAAGGATTACTTCCCAGAACTTCTGCTGCCAGTGTCCTTGTCCCCACGGTGAGTCACAGCCACCCCCTGCCTCTGCAGGAGACCCTCCAACACTAGCAGGTAGGTCTGGTTCAGTCGTCTCCTATTGGGTCGCTGCTCCTTCCCCTGGGTCCCAATGCACACACTACCTTGTGTGTGCCCTCCAAGAGAGGAGTCTCTGTTTCCCTCAGTCCTGTCGAAGTCCTATAATCAAATCCCACTAGCCTTCAAAGTCTGATTCTCTAGGAATTCCTCCTCCTGTTGCCGGACCCACAGTTTGGGAAGTCTGACATGGGGCTCAGAAACTTCACTCCAGTGGGTGGACTTCTGTGGTATAATGTTCTCCAGTTTGTGAGTAACCCATGCAGCAGTTATGGGATTTGATTTTACTGTGATTGCGCCCCTCCTACTGTCTCAGTGTGGCTTCTCCTTTGTCTTTGGATGTGGGGTATTTTTTTTGGTGAGTTCCAGTGTCTTCCTGTCGATGACTGTTCAGCAGTTAGTTGTGATCCTGGTGTTCTCGCAAGAGGGAATGACAGCACGTCCTTATATACTATTCTTTCAATGCCCCTATAGTTTAAACTTTTTTTTTCCTAAAGTTGGAGGGAGGAGATACAATTTTTTGTGACATGCATCTCTTGCCTTCCTTTCATCAGCTCTCCATCAACTTTTAAATTGCTACTCACTTGAGATTTATAAGGAATGTAGAAATAGAACAGAAGACTATTACTCTCAGTAGGTGAGCCTTATGTTTTAATTCATGGAATTAGGAACTGGTTGAAAGGTACAGAATTCTAACATTTTCAAAATGTCACTGATGATTTTATATGTCAGAGTAATTTCAAATAGCTGTGAGTCTGGTTACTTTTAAATAACCTTACCAAACTATGCCATTTGAGATCAATTTTTAAAGGGATATCAAATTATACAGTGCCAACATCATCCTCTTTTGTGAAAGATCTCCTTCCCCTGCACGACTGCTGCTCCTGAACGCACAATTCCATTAGAACCACTGTTTTCGTATATCATATTGGCAAGTGTGTTCCCACTGAATTGTAAAACTTCACAAGGTAAGTACCCTGTTCTAACCCCAGAATTTAGCATATAACTATGGCATAAAACAGGAACTCGACAAACATTAGTTGAATAAAGGAATAGGTAAAATAAAGATCTAAGGTGAAGATTTTTCAAGGGAAACTAAAAACATGAATATTTGAAAAGCTAATGATGTGGCTTCTCTAACATGACTGGTAGGAGAGAGGAAGGAGGGACCACATATAATAACAACTTTAAAATGTTAACTGTTCATCGCATGGGCCTTTGTCAGAGGGTTAGGAGAAGTCTCTGGAGTATAAAATAAATAGAAAAGGAGCATGTGTAGGGAATGGAAATGATCATAACCTTGTATTAGGAAGCACAGTTCAACCAGAGGCCTGGCTGAGTTGTTTGTCCAAAACTGAATACATGTGCCATAAGGCTGAATTAATGAACAGAATTCTATAAATCAATAATTACATTTTATGTCTTAATTGAGCACTTAAAAATTCAATAATTTCTCTTTTTCTCTGAGCTATTTACAAAGCCTATTTTAAATTCTGAGCTTTAAAAAATGAACCAAACTATTCCCCTGAGATCTTTTTTACTTTTTTTGCAAGGTGGCTATCTGAGTAACATTTGCTATAATACTATAATGAAATCTGTCAGGAATTGGAAAGCTGAGTATTTTACCATAACTGAAAAATGGGAGCATGTATGTACATTTCTGAAAACACTAATGGAAATAGTGCCTCAAATGAAAATAATGAAGTTAACAAAAAGAAATTATTCTTCTTAGGCCAGTCTTGAGGACTGAGTAGTAATGATAAAGAAATAACATTAGGGGAAGGAGGCAAGATGGCGGAATAGAAGGACATAAGCTCATGCCTTCTTACAGAAGCACCAAAAGTACAACTAACTGCTGAACAACCACCAACGAAAAAATGCTGGAACCTACCAAAAAAGATACCCTATGTCTAAAGACAAAGAAGAAGCCACAACAAGGCAGTAGGAGTGGCAGAACTGCAATAAAATCAAATCCCATACACGCCAGGAGGGGAACCCACAAATTGGAAACTAATTATACCACAGAAGTTCTCCCACAGGAGTGAAAGTTCTGAGCCCCATGTGGGGCTCCCAAGCCTGGGGGTGTGGCAATAGAGGGAGGAGACCCCAGAGAGTCTGGCTATGAAGGCCAGTGGTTTGACTGCAGGATTTCCACAGGACTGGGGGAAACAGAAACTCCTCTCTTGGAGGGTGCACACAGGGTCTGGGGTGCACCAGAGCCCAGGGAAAAAAGCGGTGACCTCATAAGTGACTGGGTCAGACTTACCTGTTAGTGTTGGAGGGTCCCCTGCGAAGGTCGGGGAGGGGGGCGGCTGTGGCTCACTGTGGGGACAGGGACACTCGCGATGGCGGCTCTGGCAACTGCTCATTGGTGTGGGCCCTCAAGGATGCTGCCTTCTTCCCGACAAGACCTGGCCCCACCCAACAGCCTGTAGGCACCAGTGCTGGGACGCCTCAGGCCAAACAACCAACAGGGCGGGAACACAGCCCCACCCATCAGCAGAGAGGCTGTTCAAAGTCTTCCTGAAAAAACAGCTGCCCCATAATAAACACACCCACAGACACTGCCATGCCCACCAGTGGGATAAAACCCAGCTCCACCCATCAGTGGGTGGGTACCAGTCCTTCCCACCAGCAAACCTGCACAAGCCTCTTAGCCTCATCCACCAGGGGGCAGACAGCAGAAGACAGAAAAACTACAACCCTGCAGCCTGCAAAATGGAAACCACAATCACAGAAAGTTAGAAAAAATGAGACGGCAGAGAAATATGGTCCATATGAAGGAACAAGACAAAAACCCAGAAGAACTAAGTGAAGTGGAGATAGGAAATCTACCTGAAAAAGAATTCAGAGTAATGATAGTAAAGATGGTCCAAGATCTTGGGAAAAGAATGGAGGCACAGATCGAGAAGATACAAGAAATGTTTAACAAAGACCTAGAAGAACTAAAGAACAAACAAACAGAGATGAACAATACAATAACTGAAATGAAAAATACACTAGAAGAAATCAATAGCAAAATAACTGAGGCAGAAAAATGGATAAGTGACCTGGAAGACAGAATGGTGGATATCACTGCTATGGAACAGAATAAAGAAAAAAGAATGCAAAAAATGAGGACAGTTTAAGAGACCTCTGGGACAACATGAAACGCACAAACATTCGCATTATAGGGGTTCCAGAAGGGAAAGAGAGAGAAAGGGCCCGAGAAAATATTTTAAGAGATAATAGCTGAAAACTTTCCTAACATGGGAAAGGAAACAGTCATCCAAGTCCAGGAAGTGCAGAGTCCCAGACAGGATGAATGCAAGGAGGAATGTGCCAAGCCACATAGTAATCAAATTGACAAAAATTAAAGACAAAGAAAAAATATTAAAAGCAACAAGGGAAGAGCAACAAATAACATACAAGAGAACCGCATGAGGTTATCAGCTGATTTTTCAGCAGAAACTCTGCAGGCCAGAAGCAAGTGGCACAATATATTTAAAGTGATGAAAGGGAAGAAACTACAGCCAAGAATAGTTTACCCAGCAAGGCTCTCATTCAGATTCGACCAAGAAATCAAAAGCTTTAAAGACAAGCAAAAGCTAAGAGAATTCAGCACCATCAGACCAGCTTTGCAAAAAATGCTAAAGGAAGTCCTCTAGGTGGAAATGGCCACAACTAGAAACAAGATAATTACGAATGGAAAAGCTCACCAGTAAAGGCAAACATATAGTAAAGGTAAGAAATCATCTGCACACATATATAAAATCAAAACCAGCAATTATGAGAAGAGGAGAGTAAAAATGTAGGATACTGGAAACTCATTTGAAATTAAAAAACCAGCAACTTAAACCAATCTTGTTTATATACAGACTGCTATTATTGAAACCTCATATTATCTGCAAACCAAAAACCTGCAATAGATACACACACAAAAAAGAAAAAAGCATCCAAACACAACACTAAAGTTAGTCATCAAATCACAAGAGAACAAAACAGGAAGGGAAGAAAAAACACCTACAAAAACAAAACAATTAACAAAATGGCAATAAGGACATCCATATCGATAATTACCTTAAATGTAAACAGATTAAATGCTCCAACCAAAAGACACAGACTGGCTAAATAGATACAAAAACAAGACCCATATATATGCTGTCTACAAGAGACCCACTTCAGACCAAGGGACACATACAGACTGAAAGTGAGAGGATGGAAAAAAGGTATTCCATGCAAATGGAAATCAAAGATAGCTGGAGTAGCAATACTCATATGAAATAAAATGGACTTTAAAATAAAGACTGTTACAAGAGACCAACAAGAACACTACATAATGATCAAGGGATCAATCCAAGAGGAAGATATAACAATTATAACAATTGCACCCAACACAGGAGCACCTCAATATATAAGGCAAATGTTAACAGTCATAACAGGAGAAATCAACAGTAACACAATAATAGTGGGGGACTTTAAGACCCTACTTACATCAATGCACAGATCATCCAGACAGAAAATCAATAAGGACACACAGGCCTTAAATGACATAGTAGACCAGATGGACTTGATACTTACAGAGCATTCCATCCAAAATCAGCAGAATACACATTCTTCTCAAGTGCACATGAAACATTCTCCAGGACTGATCACATGCTGGGCCACAAAGCAAACCTCAGTAAATTTAAGAAAACTGAAATCATATTAAGCATCTTTTCTGACCACAACACTGTGAGATTAAAAATCAACTACAAGAAAAAAAACTGTAAAAAAACGCCAACACATGGAGGCTAAACAATATGCTACTAAATAACCAATGGATCACTGATGAAATCAAAAAAACACCTAGAGACAAATGAAAACAAAAGCATGATGATCCAAAACCTATGGGACCCAGCAAAAGCAGTTCTAAGAGGGAAGTTTACAGCAATACAATCTTACCTCAGGAAACAAGAAAAATCTCAAGTAAACATCCTAAGCTTACACCTAAAGCAACTAGAGAAAGAAGAATAAACAAAACCCAAAGTTAGTAGAAGGAAAGAAATAAATATCAGAGCAGAAATAAATGAAATGGAGACGAAAAAAACAATAGAAAAGATCAACAAAACTAAAAGCTGGTTCTTTGAAAAGATAAACAAAATTGACAAACCTTTAGCCAGACTCATCAAGAGGGAGATGGCTCAAATCAATAAAATTAGAAACGAAAAAGGTGAAGTCACAACGGACACCACAGAATAAGAGACTACTACAAGCAACTATATGCCAATAAAACGGACAACCTAGAAGAAATGGACAAATTCTTAGAAAGCTGCAATATCCCAAGACTGAACCAGGAAGAAATAGAAAATATGAACAGACCAATCACAAGTACTGAAATTGAAACTGTGAATAAAAAACTCCCAACAAACAAAAGGCGAGGACCAGATGGCTTCACAGGCGCCCTCTATCAAATATTTAGAGAAGAGTTAACACCTATCCTTCAGAAACTGTTCCAGAAAATTGCAGCAGAAGGAACACCCCCAAACTCATTCTATGAGGCCACCATCATGCTGATAACAAAACCAGACAAAGACACCATAAAAAAAGAAAATTACAAGCCAGTATCATTGATGAATATAGATGCAAAAATCCTCAACAAAATACTAGCAATATGAATCCAACAATACATTAAAAGGATCATACACTATGATCAAGTGGGATTTATCCCAGGGATGCAAGGATTTTTCAATATCTGCAAATCAATCAGTGCAATATACCACATCAACAAATTGAAGAATAAAAACCATATGATCATCTCAATAGATGCAGAAAAAGCTTTTGACAAAATTCAGCACCCATTTATGGTAAAAAACTGAAAGCATTTCCTCTAAGATCAGAAACAGGAGAAGGATGTCCACTCTCACCACTATTATTCAACATAGTTTTGGAAGTCCTAGCCATGGCAATCAGAGAAGAAAAAGAAATAAAGGAAATCCAAATTGGAAAAGAAGTAGTAAAACTGTCACTGTTTGCAGATGACATGATACTATATATAGAAAAATCCTAAAGATGCTACCAGAAAACTACTAGAGCTCATCAATGAATTCAGTAAAGTTGCAGGACACAAAATTAACACACAGAAATCTGTTGCATTTCTATACAGTAACAAAAAAAGATCAGAAAGAGAAATTAAAGAAACAATCCCATTTACCATCACATCAAAAAGAATAAAATACCTAGGAATAAACTTACCTAAGGAGGCAAAAGATCTGTACTCTGAAAACGTTAAGACCCTGGTGAAAGAAATAAAAAATGACAAAAACTGATGGAAAGATATACCATGTTCTTGGATTGGAAGAATCAATATTGTCAAAATGACTATACTACCCAAGGCAATCTACAGCTTCAATGAAATTCCTATCAAATTACCAATGGCATTTTTCACACAACTAGAACAAAACAATCTTAAAATTTGTATGGAGATACAAAAGACCCCAAATGGCCAAAGCAATCTTGAGAAAGAAAAACAGAGCTGGAAGAATCAGGCTCCCTGACTTCAGACTATACTACAAAGCTACAGTCATCAAAACAATATGGTACTGATACAAAAATAGAAATATATATCAATGGAACAGGATAGAAAGCCCAGAAATAAACCCATGCACCTATGGTCAATTAATCTACAACAAAGGAGGCAAGACTATACAATGGAGAAAAGACACTCTCTTCAATAAATGGTGCTGGGAAAACTGAAAAGCTACATGCAAAAATTAAAATTAGAACAATCTTTAACACCATACACAAAAATAAACTCAAAATGGACTAAAGACCTAAATGTAAGGCTATACACTATAAAACTCTTAGAGGAAAACATAGGCAGAACACTCTTTGACATAAATCACAGCAAGATCCTTTCTGACCCACCTCCTAGAGTAATGAAAATAAAAACAAAAATAAACAAATGAGACCTAATTAAACTTAAAAGCTTTTGCACAGCAAAGGAAACCATAAACAAGACGAAAAGACAATCCTCAGAATGGGAGAAAATATTTGCAAATGAAGAAACTGACAAGGGAGTAATCTCCAAAATATACAAACAGCTCATGCAGGTCAGTATCAAAAAGACAAACAACCCAATCAAAAAGTGGGCACAAGACCTAAATAGACTCTTCTCCAAAGAAGACATACAGGTGGCCAAGAGGCACATGAAAAGATGCTCAACTTCACTAATTATTAAAGAAATGCAAATCAAAACTATGAGGTACTACCTCACACTGGTCAGAATGGTCATCATCAAATAATCTACACACAGTGAATGCTGGAAAGGGTGTGGAGAAAGCGGAACCCTCTTACACTGTTGGTGGGGATGTAAATTGATACAGCCACTATGGAGAACAGTATGGAGGTGTCTTAAAAAACTAAAAATAGAACTACCATATGAACCAGCAATCCCACTCCTGGGCATATACCCTGAGAAAACCATAATTCAAAAAGAGTCATGTACCCCAATGTTCACTGCAGCACTATTTACAATAGCCAGGACATGGAAGCAACCTAAATGTCCATCAATAGAGGAATGGATAAAGATGTGGTACATATATACAGTGGAATATTACTCACCCATAAAAAGGAACAAAACTGTGCCATTTGCAAAGACGTGGATGGGCCTAGAACCTGTCATACAGAGTGAAGTAAGTCAGAAAGAGAAAAACAAATATCATACATTAACATATATATATGGAATTTAGGAAAATGGTACAGATGAACCTATCTGCAAAGCAGAAATAGAGACGCAGACGTAGAGAACAAATGTATGGACACCAAGGGGGGCGGGGCAGTGGGATGGATTGGGAGATTGGTATTGATGTATGTACACTACTATGTATGAAGTAGATAGCTGGGTGAGAGCCTACTGTATAACAAAGGGGAAAAAAAAGGTGTAATCTGTTTGCAGGACATATATTAAGTTAACCTTAAAAATGCATTCCAATATATATTAGGTGCAGACAAATACTGTTTGATTCCACTTATATGAGGTACCTAGAATAGTCAAATTCACAGAGTCAGAACGTACACTGGTAGATGCCAGGGGCCGGGGGTGGGGTGGGCAGGGTGGGGAGGGAGAATGGGGAGTTCATTTTTAATGGGGAGAGAGTTTCAGTTTAGGAAGGTGAAAAATTCGGGAGATGGATGATGGTGACAGTTGCACAACAATGTGGATGTACTTAGTGCCACTGAACTGTACAGTTAAAATAGTATGTTTTATATTATGTGTCTTTTACCACAATAAAAAATCATTCAATAAAAAAAACCCAATCAAAAAATGGGCAGAAGACCTAAACAGACATTTCTCCAAAGAAGACATACAGATGGCCAAGAGGCACATGAAAAGATGCTCAACCTTGCTAATTATTAGAGAAATGCAACTCAAAACTACAATGAGGTATCACCTCACACCAGTCAGAATGACCATGATCAAAAACTCTACAAACAATAAATACTGGAGAGGATGTGGAGAAAAGGGAACCCTCCTGCACTGTTGGTGGGAATGTAAATTGATACAGCCACTATGGAGAACAGTATGGAGGTGCCTTAACAAACTAAAAATAGAGCTGTCATATGATCCAGCAATCCGACCACTGGGCAAATATCCTGAGAAAAACATGGTTTGAAAGGATACATGCATCCCAATGTTCATTGCAGCACTATTTACATGGAAGCAACCTAAATGTCCATCAACAGATGAATGGATAAAGAAGATGTGGTACATAGATACAATGGAATATTACTCAGCCATTAAAAAGAATGAAATAATGCCATTTGCAGCAACATGGATGGACGTGGAGACTATCAGGTGATAGTCTCCAGTGAAGTAAGTCAGATAAAGACAAATATAATATGGTATTACTTATATGCGGAATCTTAAAAAAAATGATACAAATGAACTCATTTACAAAACAGAAACAGATTCACAGAGTTATAGAACCAACTTATGGTTACCAGGGGGTAAGCGTGGAGGGGAAGGGACAGACTGGGAGTTTGGGATTGACATGTACACACTGCTATATTTGAAACAGATAACCAACAAGGACCTACTGTATAGCACAGGGAACTCTGCTCAATACTCTATAATAACCTAAATGGGAAAAGAATATGAAAAAGAATAGATACATGTATATGTATAACTGAATCACTTTGCTATACACCTGAAGCCAACACAACATTGTTAATCAACTCTACTCCAATACAAAATAAAAATTAAAAAAAAAAAGAAATATCATATTAAAGAAGCTTCTGGTCTTTAAATGAAAAGAGAGACTGAAAGGGTAACTAGGATTTGCTACTTGAAGCACTGCCACCTGCTAGGACAGAGTTAACACCAGGGCATGAAAGAAAACTTCCCTTTAAAATTCACTGGGCAATTTTTATGAACTCATTTTTTGTGAGGCAGGAAAAATAATCAGGCAAGCAAAGGTGAGGTATCTTTGGAAAATTTAATTTGGACCATATTTTCTTTCTTTTGCTTAAAACATCAAATATTTCCATACGCTTTGGGTTCCACAACTTACAAAGGGCAGTGGGTTTCCTGCAGTTACATACTGTACCCAACTTTCTATAGAAAGATCAGACATTTTCCAACCTTGCTTTTGAGTATTTTCTTTAAAATGTTTTAAACGTTCCTTACAGTCAATGGCAAGTAAAACAAAGTAAGGCTTTATTTTCTCCTTTTTCCCCGTTTTTGGTACTGCATGTTAGAGGAATAAGGAAGGAAGACTTGTCACATCAGTGTCGGTACCCTGGGGATCGCTGCTGAGTCCTCCACGTGTACCCATATCTTCGAGGCCCTGATGTACCCCTGCACTGAGGAACCTGAGATGGGTAAGTGCTGAACAGCCTGTCACAGCCATTTCGCAGCACAGGGGATCTGTGGCTGCTGGTTCCTGTCAGTGTTCACAGGGCTCCTGGCCTCCAGGGATAACAAAGGAACTAGGATCAAATCACGACCAGAGGTCTCCCACCTGGCCCTGCAGTACCACAGGTTCACATCTGCGGGCCTTACAATGTGCATTTAAAGACTAAATGTAATTACTGAAAATAACACAAGAAAAAAATCCCATTACTAATTCCCATATCAAATTACTAGAATGAAAATAAAAGCATTTGTCTGATAAAACATGTTTTCTATGTCAGATGAAAGCAACTCCCTTGCAAGATAATCTCAGTAATGTATATTTGTCACTATTCATATTCTTTTGCCTGGTACACAAATTTTTGTAATTTCATCATCTGAACAGTTTTGCCATTTTTCAAACTTGTAGTCTCATTAACTTAAAAAAGGGATAAGGCAGCCAAATTTAACTAATTTTGGTTGCAGAAAAACATCTCAGGCATTAGCCTTCTTCTTCTCAAGTGTTAAGAGCACATGATTAAAAGGTAACAGTTTCTTCTCTTAACAGGAAACTAAGCAGCTATTGTTGTCAAATCTATCTTTAGTAAACACAGGGCCCTCATAAATATAAAATTAAATTCTTTTGAGGAATAGTTTTGTGATTTTAGATATGCAGGATTTACATTTATTTGCTGAATTTTGTAGTAAAAAAACGTGTGGTCTTCCCATCTTTCTTTCAATACACAAGGGATTTCTCCATCGTCTCAGCAGGCTCTCACACACAGATGGCAGGCTGGTCATCTCAGCCACATGTCACGTGCTCTCAGAAGCCCTGCAAAAACTCCTGTAGCTGGGTGACGATCTCGGTGTCCACCGTTTCCATGAGGGACTGGAAGCCTTGCTCTCCCAGCAGCTCCTGCTGGGCCTTGAGCTTCTCGTAGATGAACTGCTGCAGTGACACGGTATGCACGGGGTCCTTCAGGGCCAGCTGCAGGACAGAGAGGAGCCACACTGTGTCACAGAGGCAAAACAAGTCCCTCTTACATGGGAGTGACTCAATTCTTTGTAATCTCTTTCACAGCAACAAAATTGCTTCTGCCTCCTTTCTTGCAAGGGATTCTAAAGGGAGCCTCATTGTGGAAAAGTTTGTCAAAGAAAATTTCACTCAATTAGTCTAACCTCACTTCCCTAGGGCCTCTAAGCATAGTCATCTGATTAGCCGACTTTCTCAACAGTTCATCCGTGTAAAGAATCAAAACCTGGTGGAAAGTATCCTAAAAGGAACATAACATGCCAAAGAGCACTTAAACACAATTGTCCAGGGTTCCTCATAGGAAGATCAGGTACTTTATTGTGGCAGCTTAGTGAGGCCCTCAGGACTGACAGAGGAAACACTGCCCTATCCTGGATTGCTATGCTACTTATATACATGTATATTCTTCTGGTTAAAAAAGAGAAAGAAAAATAATAAATAAAAATAGATTTTAACAACCCAAACACGTGCTCCTCCTCTCCCACTGGGATATTTGAAAAACAAAAGAAATATAATTAAATAAAAATAACCCATCCATCCACTTCCTAAAGATAACAATCACAACAGAGAACATTCTGGCCTTTTCTGTGCCTGTGGCATGCGCATACATACACATACATATATATACAATTAGTTCTGCTCTTTGCACTTATACTATCACACAAAAAATTCTACTCTAACACAGTTTAAGAATTCTAAATCAACTTATGTCATAATTTTTTTGTTATAGGCATGTTAAAGTAATCATGGTCTAGATTAAATATAATTTTAGCTATAATTTTGCTGAATAATCTTTCACAAACACTGTTCCATGTTACAATCTATACAGCCTTTCCTCTACATTTCAAATTATTTCTTGAGGATATCTACCACTATTTCAGAAGGATTACTAGATTAAAGTGCATAGACAATTTTATGACTCCTGATATATATTATCAGGTTGTTTTTCCTACGGTTTGTACCAACTTAAAAGGTATAAGAGTTTTCAGCTTGTGACACTGTTACCACTGGTATTATCAGTATTTAAATTCCTTAAAATCTAAGAATTGAAAAATAACACAACTTTGCTTTCAGCTATATATTGTTCTCATTATCAACAATGCTGAAAATGTGTAAGGCTTTAAGTAAAGTGCATGAGTTTCTGTGTGAGAAATTCTTCTCTTTCCTTTACTGAGACTCAATTCTATTCTACGCAGATGAAGTAGCTGAGTCAGATCTGCAGTTTGAACAATGTAAGTAGATTTTATTTTAGTTATTTTATTTTTTAACATCTTTATTGGAGTATAATTGCTTTACAATGGTGTGTTAGTTTCTGCTTTATAACAAAGTGAATCAGCTATACATATACATATATCCCCTAGATTTTAAAATAATGACCACAAATAGAAAATGTAACTGAGAGGTAGAGACATAGGAGGCATGAATGTGAAATTAAACCCCTTATGTGAACATTCCAGAGTTACAGGATAAATCCAAGGCAAGGGTAATTTCAATACTCATTCTCCTGGAAGATGGATAGGAGAAAGAACAGCAAGAAAAACTGCAGAGACAAAGCCCTAAATTCACAAGTCTTAAGATATCATTCTACAAAATGCATAGAAATTGAAGATGAACATTTAAAAATATCTGCTCCCTTAAGCAACATGCAATAATGTTCAATATCATTTTAATTAGTAAGCAATAGACCTCTTACTAAAGAGGATGTGAACTTTGTTGAAATATAAGTCACTAAAACCACCTGCTACAATATGAGTGAAAAGAAGCTGAGCTTGAAGCTGATGTTCAACAAGTCACTCCCACTACTGAAACAAAGCTTAAGAGTGTGGTTTAAATGCTGTTTCAATTTGCTCTAAGAAACTGTAAACAGTTAACTTATCACATCTCCACTCTTTAATTTCCAACAGACTAATAAAAAGGAAAAGTATCCCCATACTAAATCCCACCAGCTATGGCATAACACGACATTGGTATATTTTTTTTAAAGTGTATTGATCAGTCATTAGAAGATTAAAAGTATTTCTCTGTTTTGTAGGAAGAGTTGTGGAGCGAAGAAGGAATTTTAAAAAACATACAGAATCTCCAATTACATACCTTACAAGATCTTAAAAAAAAACCCCAAACCACAATACTTTTAGTGAAAAAAACTACACGTTCACAAATAAATGTCTGTTTTGACTTCTGGCAGACATTCCTTAATCACGGTTATTAATACCTTCTTTTGAAGAAATATATAAAACAGATTGACCAAATGATTCCCTAGAGAAGAATTATCATTGCACATGCACTAAAAATTTGAATGCAATAATGCCTATAGTCACTAGAATTAGGAGACCCTGAAGTCACTAACAACATTTTCAAAACTATTACTTTTATGCAAATAATGTACCACCTAACATAATGAACTTAATTATCTGATTTAATGTGAAAAAATACAGAATGCCTAGCATGTTTACTAGGTGGTATGTGCTTGAGAAAATAATTAGTTTTCTAACATAATAAGTAAATTATAACCAGGAAGATGTTGGACATTATATATAAACAAACATTAAGAAGACTCTAAAAGATGGAGAGAAGAAGGCAGCACAGCACCCAAGGAACAACATGGTGTTGAGTGCCCTTTCTTCTTGCCTCATAAATTCCAGATTTGGGGCTGAAGAAGCCAGCAACCTGGAAACACCAATGAGCACAGACAAAAAAAAGCTAAAACAAATAGCCTACTCTCTAGCCAAAGGACCAGGAAAGGGACCACAAAGCAAGACAAAAAACTTTTAGACAATAATTGCTCTACTTCAGCCAAACACCACAGAATAAACTGTGGCCCCAGTCCCACTGAGCTATTAGAAGGATTCAACCCACCTCCCATGTCTGTAGAGGTCCTTGGGGATCTTGAACTCTCCCCTTCCTCACCCAGGGAGGTATCAGTGGAAGCTTAGTGGGGAACATGGCCTCTTCCCCTACCTGGCAGTAACAAAAGTGGTACATTCACTTCTTCTGCCAGAGCAGTATCAGAAGAAGCCAGCTAAAACAGGTTTAAATAAGATGCAGAGTCTCATAACACAATACCAAAAATGCCCAGGTTTCAACAGAAATCACTCACAATACCAACCAAAAGGACAGGGCATGGGCAAGAGGGAAGTGGATTTAATTATAAAAGGGCAACTGAGAGCTCTTGTGCTGATAGAAATGTTCTATATCTTGGCTCATTAACGTCAATATTCTGGTTTTGAAGCCACAGTTTCGCAAGATGTTATCACTGGAGGACATGGACAGCAACAGTTTATAAACCAGAGAGATCATTAATCTGGCAGCCTCAATCACCAAGAATACACTAGGAGGCAAGGAATTAACTTCTGAAGATGAATGACCAAAATAGTTTGACACCTATATGCCCAAATTTAAACAAAGTATTCATAGAAGAATCTTACAAAATCAAATTATTTATTCTTCTTTCCCACACATTTCTAACAGATGTGATTACCTTTGTTTAGGTGCAGATTTGCTTAGATGCACAAATCTGAGGCGATAAATACCTGCTACAAGGAAAACAAAGGCAGCAATACTGAGGCTCAATTGACAATATGAACATATTGGGGATAATGGGAAGAAACAGAAAACTATTAAAAAACAGATCCAGACTAGATGCAATGTGTGGTATTTTGGATTGAATCCTGCAACTAAGAGCATTAGTGGAAAACTGGTGAAATTTAAATAAAGTCTGGAGTTTAGTTAATACTAATATACCAAAGTTGGTTTCTTAACTTTGATAAATGTACAGTACTAATGTAAGATGTTGATATTAGGGAAAACTGGGTGAAGGGTGCATGAGAACCCTCTGTACGACCTTTGCTACTTTTCTGTAAACCTAAAACTATTCCAACATAACAAGGTTATCTATCTTTATGCCAGTACCATACTGTTTTAATTACTGTGGCTTTGTAATATATTTTGAAGTTGGGAAGTGTGATGCCGCCAGCTTTGTTCTTTTTCAAAACTGTTTTGGCTGGCTATTCAAGGTCTTTTATGGTTCCATATGAATTTTAGAATTGTGTTTTTCATTTCTGTAAGAAATGCCATTGGGATTTTGATAGGAATTGCACTGAATTGGTAAATTGCTTTGGGTAGTATGGACATCTTAACAATATTAAGCCTTCCAATCCATGAACATGGATATCTATTTGTTTGTGTCTTTAATTTCTTTCATGAATGTTTCATAAGTTTTCAGTCTACAAGTCTTTCATTTCCTTAGTTAAGTTTATGCTTAAATATTTTACTCTTTTTGATGCTATTGTAAATGGGCTTTCTTAATTTCCTTTTCAGCTAATTATTTGCATATAGAAAACACACCTGATTTTTGTACGTTAATGTTTTATCCTGCAACTTTGCTGGATTCATTTATTAGTTCCAGCAGTTTTTTTAATGGTGTCGTCAGGGTTTTCTATATATAAGATCATGTCATCTGCAAGAGCGGACAATTTTACTTCTACCATTTCAATTTGTATGCCTTTAATTTCTTTTCCTTGCCTAACTGTTGTGGCTAGGATTTCCAGTACTATGTTGAACATACAGAGCAATGGAAATGAATAGAGAGATCAGAAATAAATCCACACATATAGAGTTACCTATAGATCTTCAATAATGGTGCCAAGAATGCACAGTGGGAAAAGGATACCCTCGTCAACAAACTGTGTTGGAAAACTGGATATCCATATGCAAAAGAATGAAACCCTCATCTTACACCACACATAAAAATCTACTCAAAATTAATTAAAGACTTAAACATAAGACCTCAAACTGTAAAACTCTAGAAGAAAACATAGGGGAAAAGATTCATGACAGTGGCCTTGGCAATGATTTCATGGATATGATATCATAACCAAAACACACATGCAACAAAAGCAAAAACAAACAAGGGAAACTATGTCAAACAAAACTTTAAAAAGTTATTTTAAAAAAAGGATTCAGACTAAAAAAGTACATAGCTCTTGGCCATTTGGTTGGGGGACAAGCTGCCCTAGACACTTCAATTAGCTGACACAAATGTTCATTATATATACAGAATGTCTAAGCAGCAAGACTTGCAAGCTCACTTTCAAAATGAGAAAAACTGACAACCCTAAGCTTTGAATGACATCCAAAGTTGATTTTTCTCATGTTAACGGCATCAATAGATGCCACTAGAATACAGACTGCCAAGTTCTTGGTTTGTTCTCTTTCTGTTGCTTCCATATGCCTAACTCCCATTCTTGCCCTTCAAGAAAGCACATGATTATTTAAGAAATATTTCCTTTAAAATGGTTATGATAACATTAGGAACCTTATAACAGGTTTCAGTTATTAGCAGAATATAACTAGCTAGAATTCCTGACTCCAGGGTTATACCTAATAAATGAAGTGCTAAATAACCTGACTTACTTCAAAAGTACATACATTGGATTTTAATAAGCAAGTCCGGTATTCCCTGGTTCTGAAATTATTACTTGAAATTATGACTTGAAGAACAGTTCCGTATGGTTCTGTACAGTTCAGAATGGTTGAACTGTATATGAGGTCCTTCTGTTGGTAACTATATAGCCTTCTGACCTACAACAATTGACCCACAGGTGTTTAATCTTTAAAGCTGGTACAAGATTTTTAGCTCCTGTGGTGCTACTTACCAAGATGTACATTTCTTGTTCTTTGAGATTTTTATTCCTTAAAACTAAAATATATTTCACTGCATTAATCTTCAATTTCACCCAGCAGATATTCGGTAAAGTTGAATCTTTTATTTGTCTTAGGTTATGTGGCATACTGTGTAACTGCTCACTTTTCAAGTCTCCATACAACCTATGATAATTTTCAGAAATTATTTACTGTAACATTTTTTCATATGATGTTTTGCTAAAGAGAAAGTTTCTTACCTTAGAAAAATACAGAAGATCTTTTAAAAAATAATATACTTTCTATGAAGCCTGGTAGATTATGTATAAACACATTTGCTATGCAACAGGCCAAAAATCTTAAAGAAAAATTTGCTTATAACAATGTGTAACCATGTGGTCTTCAAAAATTCCGTAGTTTGATGAAAATATCTTTTGTTTAAAATTATCTTCTGTTTTGACCTCTGATTGTTTCACCATAGGTAACTCAATTTCTAAAATATATCTAAAACGTCTAAATTTCTAGAATCTCTTAGGATATAAACTCTTTTAATTTGGTGGCTTAACAAAGAGCTTGAGGCCTGCAGATGCCAACCAGAACCCACCTCATTAATAGGGCTTGGCAATGCAAATTTAGTCACTAATTACACCAAGTGTGAAACACAAATTCCAAGGGAGCCACCTGAGACTTTTACTTTATTCTATTTTAAAATGTATTTTTATTTTAATCACTGTTGTGGCTGTTCCCTGAACTACAATTTCTATCTGATGAGCTTGTAAGTAAAGGAACTATTTACACTGCTACGTCTAGAAAGACTGGGACCCAGACTTAATGAGATAAAAATGACAGCACATGCCTATCTCAGTGACAAAAACTTAAATTTCAACTTAGTAATTAGCTTGTAACCTAGGTTTTCTGATACAATTATTATTCTCTCCACCAGTCCTAGACCATTACTACTTGGGTATTTTTACTCTAGTTTCAATTTTTTTTCAATTTTTTTCTAGTTATACCTTTCATTGTAGGGTGCATCAAATCTTTGTAAAGTAAGCTTAAGAGAAATGCAAAATTTAAACAATGCGCCAAAGTATTGATTTCAAGTCCAGCTCTGAGGAACAGAACATCTGCTTATTTCTTCACATTTGTCTCAGTATAGAATGTTCTTCATGAGAGCAATGAAACAGAAATCAAAATATTATATTTATATTTACTAAACTCCAAACACAAGCAAGGCATGTGCTAGGCACAGGCTAGGTCCTTCACCTATAGTATTTCATTTAAAACTCACAGTAAGGAATCCTAAGGAGGCAAGGGAGCCTTCAGCAATTTAACCAAAAATCCTTAAAGAACAGTGGTTCTCACCCTTGGCAGCACACTGGGAATCGTTTGTGAAACTTTTAAAAATGCTGACGTCCAAGTCTTACTTCTACAAATTCTGATTTAACTGGCTTCAGGCATCAGGATTTTTAAAAGCTCTCCAGGTAATTCTGATGCACATCTAAGTGTTACAGAAAAATTTGGAAAAACCAGCTTTGAGGACTAAGATCTCAAGTGAACCTAAAAAAAACTCTGTATTTTTACATTCAGTAAAATAAAAGAATACAGGTAATAGACTAAATAAAACATATGAAACTTAATTCCCATTTACCACCATCTGTTTCTAGAAACTCGTCAGGGCTCCCTTTCTCTCTTCGTTTCAATGAGGCAGTTTTCAATTCCTTTTGCTTTACTGTGTGCATACTAGGCAATGTCACTGTCTTTCTTTTTTTTCTCATTGTCTGATTCCTCCACCATCCCAAAGTTTAATGCCTTTTGACGTTTGGCTTTTGACTCTAGAATTCACTATCCAGTGGTATGCTTGTGTTTAGTTTTAAAAAGTTATTCTTTTAACGTGTTAAAAGCATATTATTATTCTATTCCTATTTCAATAGAAGCTTTGCCAGGGATAAATGGTGAATTTAATGCTAGATTCAATTTGCTAAGGGCAATTTATATTTTTGCACCTATTTTTATAAATCTAAAAATTTACTGTTTTTCTTTTTTCTGTTTCATTCTTTTCCTGACAATTCCCACAGCTTTCTAGGTTTTAGAATAGTTCAACTAGCACAGCATTACCTGTTCCTTAAATTTTCATACTACAAAAGGAAGGAAGAAAGAAAAGAATGAAGGAAAAAAGGGAGAAAGAAGGAGAAAAAAATGGGAGAGGGAGAGAAGGAAAGCTGCTGCCAAAAGGATGTCATTAGAAAAATTAAACGCATTAAACTGCTTATTTTAATTGATAGTACATTCCAATAAAACCACTTGTAAAATAAGCATATAAATGTTACTGAGTACTGGGGGAGGGTGTTTTATTGTCCTTTTTTTTGAGGAGCGGGGAGGCAATTTAAAACATTTCTTCCATGGCTGTTATACATCTATTTCTACCTGGTTCTAAGTTTTTTGTTTTCTGTGCTTTTTTTTTTTTTTTTTTGGTAATTTACATTTTATTTAAAAGTTGTCCATTCTGACAAGATTTTCCATTGATTAGCCAAGAGCTGCACGTATAACTCCTGAAGTTATATGTGTCCTTATCTCTAATATTGATATTTATATTCACTCCCCCACCCCTTGATTGTGGCTCACGAGAGTAGCAGCTCATGGAGGTCAGGTGGGCAATGGAGCTTTTTTTTAAGCTCAGGTCCATCTCACAGTGGGACCAGTAGGTTACCCATCTTGTGGCTATTTCCCAGTTCCAGATTGTGTAACTGGAACACACATACTTAGCATCTGGAAGAATCCCCATATTGGGTTCTAGGTTTCCTAAGGTTGACTTTTTACTTTTTACTAACAACTTGAAATGAGTTTTGGGTTGATTTATTTTCATTCTTTCTTGTTTGATAATAAAATTACTTAAGGCTATGTATAATTTAGTTGTACCCACATGTTTTTATGCGTAATAATCTCACTTGCAAGTTTCCTCTTTAAAATATCATTTTAAAAACATCATATGACCAATATTTTTCTCAACAATCGCTTAATTTCGGGTTTCACTTCATTGCAGTCTGAGAATATGACCTGTACTATTTCTACTCTAAAAAATTGGAGGTATTTTTGTAAGCCTTGAATATGCTCTTTTTTAAATGTTTTATGAACATTTAAAAAAATGTATGTTCTATTTATAGGGTAGAATATTTATTTTACAGCTACTAAATTAACTTTACTGATTATATTATTCAGATTTGTCACTACACAAACACTAGGAGATCCTCTTAGGTTCAACTTAACATACAGGATCACAAGACTACTATAGGCTATCCTTAACATCAGTTTACTCAAAAGGCCATGGGGATGACATGATATCGCAAAATGGAAATGTGTAGAAAGATAAATTTTGCACCAATAAAAATGTTATGATCATAGGTGTATTTTTGGAACCCTGTAAAAATATGCTGCCTTTTCAAATGACTGTTTTCATGTTTTATGAAAGCATTTCTACTCTAAACCAATTTAACCAAATTAAGGACTATCTCCATTCAATTTCCAGCAACAGAGTTATCTCTTTACACTAAAAATAAATCAATTCTAATATATAACTAAATTAATAAATAAGAGGAAGATGCCCTCCTTCCAGTCATCTTAACATCAGAGTAAAATGACTATATAACAAAGTGTAATAGAATACTGAATTTAATAACATCAATGTTATTAAATTAGATAACAACGGCCTGCTAGATATCTAAATATGTTACCACTTAGCAATGCCTCTGATTCTACTTCCTACTCAAAGATATTATTAATACTCATGTTTGTCCAATCTGTGACATAATATACTATAAAACCAAATATGTGCCATAATACATTGATCCAATTATATGTAGTTTCCAGGTGATACAGAGAATGGAAAAGATTTATAAACAGAAACAGTGAAGAAAACTCAGATGAGATTTTCTATTTGCCATCCAAATGCTATCTTTGGATATGCTCAGTTTTCTGAATATCATTTATTTCTGTGTGTAACCTTATTAGAGAGACTGAGAACATCAGAGTGAGCCATCTACAGGCAACACCAGCTCCCTTCTCTCTGCTTATTGCTCCAACTGCCCCTATGGTTCCAGGGAGTGAGATCACTGAGCAAATATTACGAGAATCTCTACTTTCCTGATAAAATGCTCTACAAGGTCAAGCTATCAGGTGAAGGATCGAAGTGTAAGTGCTATAAACAGGAAATTCCAAAAGAGAACTTTTAAAGCCAAGAACGTTTAATAAGGAGCCAGTCAGCGCCCTCAATCTATTTCAAAAACTGGGATTATCATTTATCAAATTGTAAACCATCAATAATTTATAAAAATGACAGAATATGACGGGAATGAAAACTTTCCATTCTGACCATCTGCTGATATACCAAAATTGTTAGAGAATTTGCAGTATTTTAAGACCTGCATTAATTCACTATTTCTGTGAAGGGAAAAACTGTTCTATGGCTGTTTAACCTACATTTGCTGGAGTACCTGAAATGATCTCATACATGATTTAAATTACATTGTGTGTTTATTGTAGTAGGCATGCTTGGCACTAAACAAAGGAATAACTACACAGCAGTGCCTCCAGAACTGAATTATCTGTGGAAGTCAAGTGGAAAACTCAAAAAACAGCAACACTGTGATTAACAAAGATGTAACACTATGACAAGTCTTTAGAAAACAACACAATTCAAGCATTTCAAAATGTCTGTCCCACTATTACCTTTTAATGTTGGAGTTTATTTAAGTCTTGGAGAACCAAGCCTATCAACATTTGTTTACATAAAAACAGAGTAATCACTATCAGAATATCTACAATACCCATCGGATTTAAGACCATAAATGATCTTGTACCAGTCTCTGAGAATTACGCTTGTTCTTTATTCAAGGAATAAATTCATAGTGAAATGGAACAAGCAGAGTTTTAGAAGCAATTCATCAACACCTAGTTACCAAAGGCCAGATCTTTCCTGAAAAAAGTTCACCCAAATCTCCAGCTCATGTTAACTGCTGACTTACACGTTTAAGAAATGTGCTACCACTAGCATCTAATTCAATGAAAAGTTACTGAGAATCCATCTTGTACCATTCTACATCCACACCCTGTATGTAAAACATGTTTGGGGGGTGGGATGGAGTTAAGGTAACAGGAAAATTAGTGGTGTGATAAATTTTTATATTAAATAGTAAAAAGCTGCTGCATCAAATGTCCTTTGGAATGAGGCAGCACTGTGTGTATGTGTGATGAAGGGAGGAGGTAAAGAGAGAAGATGGGGGAGGTGAAGAGGGTGCTGGCAGACAACAAAGAGAAGATATTGCTCTCAGGTATCCAGGTCAGAAGAAAGCTAGCTGGTTATGTGGTACATCCAATGGCATCGGTATTCACTGGGTGGAAGCAGTTAATCTGTAGTTAAATGAATGGCGTAGGAAATGAATGGAGTAGGAAAACACTGTCAAGTTCTCTTAGCAAGCATAACATTGCAAGCCTCTCCCCAACTGTATGGTTAAGCACAATCTCAAACCTTTTCTCGCCAAAAGTTTTCTGCTCTATTTTTTCATTTATTGAGAAATTTTTTAAAAAGCCATCAGATAGGGCTTCCCTGGTGGCGCAGTGGTTGAGAATCTGCCTGCCAGTGCAGGGGACACGGGTTCGAGCCCTGGTCTGGGAAGATCCCACATGCCACGGAGCAACTGGTCCCGTGAGCCACAATTACTGAGCCTGCGCGTCTGGAGCCTGTGCTCCGCAACAAAAGAGGCCGCGATAGTGAGAGGCCCTCGCATCGCGATGAAGAGTGGCCCCTGCTTGCCACAACTAGAGAAAGCCCTCGCACAGAAACAAAGACCCAACACAGCCATAAATAAATAAAAATAAAATAAATTAATTAAAAAAAAAAAACACACAGTATCTATGAAGTGCAATAAAACAAGTCTGCCTGCATTTAAAAAAAAAAAAAAAGCCATCAGATGGTAAATTTCTTTTTAAATACATATACTGGGTTGGCCAAAAAGTTCGTTCGGATTTTCCCAAACTTCTTGGCCAACCCAATACATCTGGTCTACAATGAAAATAAATGAGAATAGGATTTACATGAGAAACACTGGCTTGATAACCAACTTAGTTAGAACATATAGGTATTCTGCAAAATAGCCAATAAGTGATTTTTTCCCCAAATAATTGAGTTTTACAACAACAACAAAAAAATGACAAAGTGAAAAGATCCCCTTTTATTTAGAGAAACTCTTGACAGGATGTATTACAGTTTTTTTGAGTAGAACACAATTTTGTTTATAAAAGACAAAACCGTTTATAACATGCACTTATAGCTGTTCAGTTAAAAGAAAATCTGTGTGGATTTTTGGTGCAGTGGGCCCCACAGGTGGCAACCTGTCAGGGATGATGAAAGGTAAGGGTTAATGGAGAGGCTGCATTGTTAATAGTTCTGGAGTTTGTGGAAATGAACAAAGGAAACAAAGAAGAGAGCCTATAGTTTGACAATCAGTCACATTACATAACGGCCATTTTCTTAAAGAAAAAAATGAACATCTATAAAATTCGTATGTAAAGTATGCTAAGGAGTTATGAGACAAAGATCTATACAGATAACTTTAGTTCAAAGGAAAGAGAAGAAACAGTTATTAATAAGCAAGGCCTTCTACCCATGAAATGTGAATGTAACAATGAAAATGTGGACATAGTATTTCTGGAATTTAGGGTTTATACCCTAATTCACAAAATTCAAATGGTATCTGAAGTTTCATGGTCCACTGTCATTTATGCAGTCATAGCAGATGAATAAGCAAATTCATGGTAGAATATGGTTGTACAACAATCTTCTACAACACAAATCTGACCAGGTCACTCCTTTGATGACAACTTTTTAACGGCTCCCTATTCCTACCAAATAAAATCCAAATTCCTAGCTTTCTATGGCTGCTGTAACAACCACAAATTTATTACCTTCTGGTTCTGTAGATTAGAAGGCCAGAACAGTCTTACTGGGCCAAAATCAAGGTGTGTCAGCAGGGCTGCCTCCCTTTCTGAAGGCTCCAGGGGAGAATCTGTTTTCTTGGCTCTTCCAGATCTAGAAGCTTTCTTCCTCCATCTTCAAAGCAATAGCAGGTCGAGTCTTTCTGACACTGCATCATTCTGACCCTCTCCCTTCTGCCTCCCTCTTCACTTTTTTTTTTTTTAAATTTTTTATTTATTGATTTTTGGCTGTGTTGGGTCTTCGTTTCTGTGCGAGGGCTTTCTCTAGTTGCGGCAAGCGGGGGCCACTCTTCATCGCGGTGCGCGGGCCTCTCACTATCGCGGCCTCTCTTGTTGCGGAGCACAGGCTCCAGACGCGCAGGCTCAGTAATTGTGGCTCACGGGCCTAGCTGCTCCGTGGCATGTGGGATCTTCCCAGACCAGGGCTCGAACCCGCATCCCCTGCATTGGAAGGCAGATTCTCAACCACTGCGCCACCAGGGAAGCCCCCTCTTCACTTTTAAGGACTCTTGTGATTACATTTGGCCCACCTGGATAATCTCCCTTATGATCAGCTGATTAGCAACCTTAATTCCACTTTGCTGTGTAACAAAACATAGTCATAGATGATACAACATATTCACAGGCTCCAGGGACTAACTACGACATGGATATGCCTGAAGATGAAAGGGATTATTCTGCCTACCACACTTATCATATGGTATACCAGGCCCTCTACAACCCACCTTTTTTTTTGACACACAGTAGGCAGCTAAATAAATGTCTGACATTCCTGCCACTACCCACAGTTCAGTGAAATAAAACAAAGAATTACTTGTCCTGAGTATTGCAGGATGTTTAGCAGCATCCTTGGCTCCTACCCACTAAATGCCAGTAGCACTTCTCTGGCCTTGTGACAATAAAAAATGTCTTTCAGACAATGCTGTAAGTCCCCTGGGGGGGGGGGGCAAAATTACACTCAGTTGAGAACCACTATTAAACAAGGATTTACTGTTTGTATGTAAAAGTAAATGTAAACCTACTTAATTCACACAATGACATAAAGCCATTTTGACTAGGGTTAAGAAAGTCATCAGTTTCTTCATTTCTTCCAGCTCAGTAAGAAAGCGTGGGGAAGAAATTAATTCTGGTTTAAGTTAAAAGAAAGTTACAAATAACACCTGGATAGTTTCTATAACAAAATCTTTCCTCTTTTATATCTGTTTTTATTTTAAAGTAATTTATTTCAAGGTGACAGTTCCTGAAAAATCCAATGACTTATTAATATGATCTTCACATAAATAAGTACAAAATTGTGCAAAGCTGTTTTAAATCATTTCACTTTGCTAGGGTTTATGTAAAAATGAATTAGAGTGGCTAGGATATAGTGAAATCCGTATCATTTAATTTGTAAATTCTTTAGTTAACAAATCCTCTTTCATCAGAAGTGATATTTTATTTGTGAACATATCACTTTATGCAGGAGAATTAAATCATTTTAATTGTTTTAAATTAATATAAATGGACATGTTCTTTCTCATATTTTCTTCATTTGACTCTGAATCATGGTAGCACACCCTAGCTTTTGGTATAAGCTATGTCTTTATTCACATCACACAGTTAGGGTGAGACAACAAAGAAGCAATTGCTTACAATGCACTGCTCAAAAGAACTAGCTGGAGTACGTATATATGTATGTATGTATGTATTAGACTGATCTAAGGAATATTCTAAAAGGAAAATAAATCTGCAATTCTTAGCATCAAAATAGCCAGTCTTATGCCTCTGACTTTCAAACAATACAGTTTTTGCTGTTTTCCAGCATAACTCTTTCCCACTTCAGACCAAGGTAATTAACAATTATTTAGTAAGTGTTCAGTTTACCTTAAAAGTTATATTATGGTGAATTTTCAAGTAAAATATCCTCAGAAACATCATTAATGAGTATTAAAACACATTGTTAGGCTACAGTAATTAAAATAGGCAGGGTTACAGACTACAATTTGGAGTTCTGAAATAAATCCGTGCAAATCTGGCAACGGAGAATCTGATTGATAAAGATGGCATTTCAAAACAGTAAAGACAAGACAGGCTACTGATTAATTTTGTGACACAAGCCATATGTGTATGTATGTGCGTGTGTGTATTTATATATTTATTTACATATACATGTATATACAAAAAAAGCTGATGCTCTACTTCACTCCTTTATCAAAAAATTTCCAGTTAAAGATTTAAATGAAATAAGCCCATAAAAACACAAGAAATGATTTCTTAAGAGTGGGGTAGCCATTCCAATCACTCCATAAAACCATACACAACAAAATAAGAGTTCGAAAACAAAGTCAAAAACCAAAAAAATGCCGTCAAATTAAAGAGGTGAAAACAACTACCATGGAAAACTCAATATACAGTGATGATCTCTCAAAGAGCAGTGCAGATCTGGATTGATCATGTCCTCAGAAGACAGCACTTCATCTTTCAGAAAGAGGGTCAAATGAAGTGAAAAGAAAACAAGCCTCACTGATAGCTGTGAGGGGAAATCTGAGAACTGAAGCAGAGACAATTTGCAAAACTGTACCAGGACTCACAAAACAGAAAAACTATCCTAAACCATGACATGCAAAACAAGCAATCTAAACCCATACTATTTTACCACAGCTCATTTAGATCCACGTATTCCAAGACGAGAAAACTGACAACTGATCCAATGGTAACTGCATGAACTTGTGTTAAAGGTAAGACCAATGACTGACCCAGCAAATTGACTAGCTTACAAATTCTGACCAATCCCTGACAAGACCATTCTGTAACTAAACTCCAGCTCCCTAAACCCTATAAAACTCTTCCTTGATTCATTCACTGTGACACATCCTATGGTTCTCCAATGTGTACATTCTCCCTTGTAGTAGCAAGCTAATAAACCTAACTTTGTTCCTAGTTTTAGATAGATATAGATAGATAATAGATAGGTAGATAGATAGATAGATAGAAACAAAGATGAGAATTAAGGGCTGATTTCTTTAATCTATAAACAGCTTGTTCAGGTTACTGACTGTCGCCTAATAAACTAGTCCAAACTAGGTGGCATAAAATAACAACTATTTTTTAATGTTAATGGAGTCAGTGAAGCCATCTTGGAGTTGGAACCACCTGAAGAGTCACTCACTCATGTGTCTAGCAGTTAATGCTGGTTGTTTTCTGGGACTTCTGCTGGGAAAAATAAGACCTATGTTCTCCTTGTGGATGCTTGGGTTTCCTTACAGCATGGCAGCTGGCTTCCAAAAATAAGTGTCCCTAGAGAACAAGGTGGAAGCTATATCTAATTATCTAGACTCAGAAGTCATAAAGCACCAGTCAAGCCTGACCACTTTCAACAAAAGGAAATACAGGCCTAACATCTTAATGGGGAAGAATGTCAAAGTCACATTTTAAGAATAGCATACGGAATAGGAGATATTATTATGACCATTCTTGGGAAACATAATCTGTCAGAAAACTCTTATTTAAAAGCAAAAAAACAAACAAATAAAATTTCTAATAGAAAAATATAAACAAGTCATTCATCAAACAAAGGGATATAAATGAGCTACAAGCATCTGAAAAAGGCTCAGCCTCACTCATAATTAGAGAAAGTACATTAAACAACAAATTACTGCTTTCTAACTATCATATTGTCCAGGGTACAGAACAACTCATGTACCACCACTGGGCACATAAACTTAAATTGTTAGTTGTTTACCTTGAAGTGACGTGCTTACTTTCGAGAAAATGCATGCCTAATGCTCAAGTCTGAATGATCATGTTTACCTTTCAGCTGCTCTTCCACTTCCACATTCAAGTAGTGTTCATGAAAAAGGTTTAATTCAGCTCACAACTCAATCACAAAAGTACTTTTCCTCAAGACCAACCACTATCAGAGAATATTCCCATTTTGACACAGAAAATATTTAAAAGATGAGCACTCAAGAGTGGAGATATATGAAAATTAGTAATTTGTACTATGTCATCAAAGACATTCTTAAATGAAACTGGCTTTAAAAAACAAAAAACTAAGTGTACGGTAGTGGAGAATATGATGACTGCTAGTATAGTTTGCTGTCACTGACCTTATTAATGCTGAAGTGCCAGCAGTTATACCCACCACTGGGTACCCAACATTGTTTTAGCACCACCAGTACAAATGTTCACACAATGAAAAGGGAAATAATGTCTTAGTATTATTATGAAATCATCATTATTATTATTATTATGAAACAGTAATACTGTTGAAAGGGTCTGGGGAACCCCTAGTTATCTGTGGGCTACACTTTGAGAACTGCTGCACAAGAGATGCATGGGATGGAGATCCATTCAATGGAATGTCATCGTGTGCAGCTATTAGAAGAAATAATGCAAATCTAAATTTATGTACAGGAAATATGCTCATGCATTTACTACATTTAAGAGGAATCAAGCAGCAAAATAGAATGTATAGTGTTTCTAATTTGTGAACTACATACAGATGTTTATATATGTAAACTAAATGTTTGGAAAGATACATATAATGTTAGTAAACGTTGCGTTGGGGAAACGGTATTCCACATTATACAATGATTTTGTGATTTTTTAAAATAAGTATAGGTTACTTTTATAATTAAAAAAAAGTCTTCAAAATAGGAACTTCCTTACGTAGAACAATTCTTTGAAAAGGTTTCTTAAATTTCTCTTTCCTCAAAAGATAGGCTCCTTATAAAAACACAATTAGCATACTGATAATTTATTGAGAAAAAGAAAGAAGCAGAAGAGGAAAGCAGGAATAGAGTAGGAAAACCCATCAAGAAGACAGTCTAAAGTTCACTAGAATGTTACCTAAGTTCTCCCAAATCAGGTCATATTCTTCATCTAAAAATATGAAGACTTTATTTACATTGAGTCAATACCACATTGCCAAAGTTTCCAAGTGAACAGTGGCAAATTACTGAACTCTTCCTGATTAAGGTTTTCAGTAACAATTCAAGTAAATAATGAATAATGAGGCTGCCTATTTTTTTAATACTCAAGAACAATACTGATGTCAGCAGGGAATTAATCTGAGATCTCAACTAAAAGCAAAAACTTAGAAGCCATCACTTTATTTAGTTCCAAGAGCATTTTCAATAGAATTTTCTTTTCTAGTGTCTTTTGATTACTATGATGTAGCCTACTGTCAAAGATCTTAACTTCTTGATCTCAGACTATTTTTTGATTAACATTTTAGCTCCGTCACAGGGAAAAACTGCTGTCTCAGGAGGATGCCTGGTTATCAATTTGTGTCTTTATTACATCTCAGTTGGATTATTCAAGTCATTATTTCCTATCCTCTTGGATGGTTTAATGTTACTTGCAATTCCACAGTTTGTAAGAGCTGAATTAACCACTGCAATAGCATATTTCAAGATATGGGGTAAGTTAAACATTGATTTTGAAGTCTCACTTGGTACAGAAAGTTTTGTTCAACCCAACTTTGAAATATTTAGTATTTTTTATATAGCTGGCCTTAGGTATATTAAAAATATACCTAGGATAACCTTTTTTACATTTTTAGCATCACCTAGAAATGAAGATAAGGATATATTAACAGCAGTATAGCAGTCAGTCAAACTTATAGGTCAAATCTAAGCAAAGCATAGATAAAAACAAGTAGATCCTCCCATTTTAAGAAACTGGCTTTGTAATAAGCTAATGGCATTGAATATTTTTAAAAAATATGTATGTATTTACCAACATACACAAGAAAATAGGTTCTGTGGGTACATAAACATGCTAGCAGAGAAAATACTGATTATAAAGATCAATGCTTTGTACATGGTGAGCATTCAAAAATGCATATGGAATGAATACAAAAGAAAAATAGTTCATTTTGAAGATGCTACTCTATTGCCACTGGGTGGAGGTCAAGAGAAGCAGTTGTGTAACTGCAGCAGGTAGAATTATTTGGTACCTGACTAAGAGTCAACAGAGAACTACTTTTAAGAGAATGGTGGACTGGGAGGATTTACACACAACTTTAATAAATTGGGCCTTAAGAGAATCAGACTGGTGAAAATATGTTAAGTGACAACCAAAAATAAGTGACAGCAAGCAAGCAATATAAAAATTTAACCAGTACAACTGCTTTACTTGCAAAATCAGAAGCAATCATTTATAGTCACTATTTTTCAAACTGTTCTTTAATATTAAAGTTTAAGAATTGAGTTTTAAAGCTTTCTAGGAGGCAGAGGAACAAAGACAAATTTTACCTATTTATAATGTTTTTTAAAATTAGATATCAATAAAAACATTCATAATGAACAATTTAGATCTGATTTTCTTGTTAACAAACCAGCTTCTGAATGGCTTTTTCCTATTATCTATCTACAGACTTTATAGATCACTATGTACCAAAGACTGAAGAAAAAAATGAAAACATCTCAGCAATTCTGAAGGGAAAAAAAAGAATCAGATGGCAGGCCATAAAGTAACAAATGTGAGTACTTCTATGTTAATGATTAAAAAGCATTCAAGCCTATACTTGTATAGTTTCATTCAAGCAGTAGCATAAAAAATATCCAGTAGTATGATAAATGAGAAAAATCTGACAATTAGTATAATAGATTTTCAGGGGCCATCTATGATACTGTTATAGGTTATGTAAACCGCCTGTAAATATTTCATATTCTCGTTGAATAAAGAAAAACCAGAAAATGGGACATCTTCCATTGTTATCAAAATAAAATTTGAAAACTTTACAAATTAAGCAGGGATTAAATAAAACAATTTTTATTTTCAGTAGTAAAAAGTTGTATCAAAAGATTATTTTAGTAATGTGAAAATAAGAGAAACGATTTTTTTCTTTCAATACTTTAAAAATGCTGCTCTGCTACTGGCTTGCCTGCACTGTTTCCAATGACAAGTTTGCCACTGTCCTTATCTCTTTCCCTCTCTACATAATGTGTCTTTTTCCATTACGCTAGGTGGTGGATCCAAAAAGATATTGCTGTGTTTTATGTCAAAGAGTTTTCCTCTGGGAGTTTTATAGTATCCAGTCTTACATTTAGGTCTTTGATCCATTTTGAGTTTATTTTTGTGTGTGGTGTTGGAGAATGTTCTAATTTCATTCTTTCTTTTTTTTTAATTTATTAATTTTATTTATTGATTTTTGGCTGCACTGGGTCTTCGGTGCTGCATACAGGCTTTCTCTAGTTGTGGTGAGTGGGGGCTACTCTTCGTTGCAGTGCGGTGGCTTCTCTTGTTGCGGAGCATGGGCTCTAGGCACATGGGCTTCAGTAGTTGTGGCACATGGGCTCAGTAGTTGTGGCTAGTAGGCTCTAGAGCACAGGCTCAGTAGTTGTGGCGCACGGACTTAGGTGCTCCGCAGCATGTGGGATCTTCCCAGACCAGGGCTCGAACCTGTGTCCCCTGCATTGGCAGGTGGATTCTTAACCACTGTGCCACGAAGGAAGCCCCAATTTCATTCTTTTACATGTAGCTGTCCAGTTTTCCCAGCACCACTTATTGAAGAGACTGTCTTTCTCCACTGTATATTCTTGCCTCCTTTGTCACAGATTAACTGGCCATAGGTGCGTGGGTTTATCTCTGGGCTTTCTATCCTGTTCCACTGATCTATATTTCTGTTTTTGTGGCAATGACATACTGTTTTGATTACTGTAGCTTTGTAGTATAGTCTGAGGTCAGGGAGCCTGATTCCCTCAGCTGTGTTTTTCTTTCTCAAGATTGCTTTAGCTATTAAGGGTCTTTTGTGTTTCCATACAAATTTAAAATTTTGTTCTACTCTATGAAAAATGCAATTGGTAATTTGATAGAAATTGCACTGAATCTGCAGATTGTCTTGGGTAGTATAGTCATTTTGACAATATTGATTCTTCCAATCCAAGAACACAGTAAATCTTTCCATTTGTTTGTGTCATTTTTTATTTCTTTCACCAGGGTCTTATAGTTTTCGGAGTACAGGTCCTTTGTCTCCTTAGGTAGGTCGGATTTTGCTTTTAAGCTTTGTTTGGCAGGATCAGAGCAATACCTAATCTAGGGCTAATTTTGCTCCACTACTGAGGTAATACAATTCTGAGTCCTCTACCTAATACTCTGCGAATTCTGAGATTTCCACTCTGACATGAGGGACTACTCCCTGCTCTGTGTCAGCTCTGAGTATTGTTCTCATAACAATCCATTCTGGAGGTTCTTTCTCTGGACTTGGGTAACTTCTGCACTTGTATGTGCTAATCAGTACTCAGGTGAAGACTGAGAGGGGACCCACTGAAGAGCCCCAAAATTCTATGTGAGCAGCTTCCTCTTCCCTGGTAGTCTGAGCCACCCTGGTGTCCTCAGATTTCCAGCTTCCTCTCCTCAAATCAGAGAGACCACTGGGCTCCCTAGGCCACTCTCTGGAAACTGAAGGCAGTAAGATGTGGCAATCACAGCAGGCTCACAGTGTCTGTTTTTTGTTTCTCAGGGATCATTATCTTTTGTATTCTGATCTCCAATATCTTTTTTAAAATGCAGGTGGTAAAGGCAGTCAAAACATACAGAAAAGTTGCTACATAAGTCTAGCAGAAGGCAAGATTATTTCTGTAACTGGGTATGGGTAGGAAAGGTGATCAGTGAGAAGAGAGAGTACCTCATGAGAACAATGGCAAAAGAGTAAGCTGAGTGGAGAGAAGGAGGATAAAGGGGCTACTCCAGATGGAAGGACTAGTATGAACTCCATAACAGAGACAAAAAAACATAGATATGAACGGAGATAAGTTATTTGGTTTAGGAGACAGTGTGGGGAAAAAGGAAGACAAGGCTCAAAAGCTTGGCTGGAATCATACTACAGAGGTCTGTAAAGATTAACAAGGAGTTAAATTCTTATTGCAGTGGTTCTCAACCCTGGTTGTACATCCAAATAATATGTGCCCCTTTAAAGAAATATGTATGCTTGATTCCCAGGCCCAGAAATGTAGTAGGTCTAAAGCAGGGAGGCAAAGGATATGGTTTGCCCAAAGTTAAAAACAGCAGAAAAACAAGGAAATCTAGGTTAAAAGCTGGGAAAGTGATTATGAAAACAAGGACGAATTATGGGGCTCCAGATAAAGGTACAAAACAGATTTACCAGGAGAAAAGGAATAGTTAGTAAGGAAGAAGAAGAGGTTGTGATGAGAGAGAAATGTCAGAGTTCAGGATTTTGGATGAGATCAGTTCCAAATTAGGATAAGTTCAAGATTTAGCATGAGAAATAGAGTTGAAAAATGTAACAGAATTGGGCAAGTTGAGGAAAAGCAGAAAGCTCTAAATTCATAACCAGCGTGACATTTCATGCAAGTTGAATACTAAAGAGTATTTTCAACAGTTGTATAATTTACCTTGATTACTCAATGTTATAGGGTAAGGATTCTCAAAAGGCAGTTCAGAAACCACCAATAATAAGATAATGGATTAATCTCATATTATTTGTAAAATAAAAATGTCTTTTTAACATGCATTTCAAAATTGAATTAAACTGATATTGAATTAAGAAGAAGACAGTACCTTATTAGTGACAATCAAATACAATTTTGTCTTTCTACTAGTTCTGCTGAGTTTTTTAGAGGTAAATGGGAACAGGCAAAAGAATAATCTTACTGGTTCTCAGTGATCAAAACTGTTCAGGCCTAGGGTCAGGACAGGAATAAAGACGCAGACATAGAGAGTGGACTTGAGGACACGGGGAGGGGGAAGGGTAATCTGGGACGAAGTGAGAGAGTGGCATGGACTTATATATACTACCAAATGTAAAATAGATAGCTAGTGGGAAGCAGCCGCATAGCACAGGGAGATCAGCTTGGTGCTTTGTGACCACCTAGAGGGGTGGAATGGGGAGGGTGGGAGGGAGACACAAGAGGGAGGGGATATGGGGATATATGTATACGTATAGCTAATTCACTTTGTTATACAGCAGAAACTAACACACCATTGTAAAGCAATTATACTCCAATAAAGATATTTTTTAAATAAATAAATAAATATTATGTAACAACCGAAAATTAAAAAAAAACCTGTTCAGGGAGAGTTTACAATGTCCCACCCCAAACCACCACTATAGTGCACCCTGCTGACATTATATTTGAACTAAAAATTTACAAAACGACATTGTGGAATATTTGCAACTGATAATAAGGTAACTTTCCCTCCAACAATGTATTCTATATTCCAAATGTAAGTAAAAGTCTGAGGAAAACTACTGTATTTCATAGTTAGGCAAATAAGTTTTCAGGGAGAGTTGATGAGAAGGAAGGAAGCTGAAGGGAGAGGGAGAAGAGGGAGGGAAACAGAGGCAGAAGTGGAGGAAGAGGCCGTCTATCTGCTCTCAGAAAGAGAAATATCAGGTACCTGTAGGCTATGATTTTCAGACAAGTTCCACTCCCACAATGCAGCACTTGGCCCTCCCTGACCCAGCGCTGTATTTGGCAATAGCAGCACAGGAGACAATACTCACTCGAAGGCAAAATGCAAGGCATGCTCAGGATTTATTATATTTGCCACAAGATTTAGGATCTGGTCATGAATTTATCAAATAAAATGCAACCCAACCTAACATATCATCAATTTGCTTAGCTGTGCTACAGCAAAAGCAGAAGACCATATGAATGATGTTTAGATAGACCTTTATTTGTGCTACTGCTTCTACTAGCACAAGTGAGTGAGAAGCTAGTGTAGTTTTAATAATGTTCAACTTATTTATACCCCATTATCAATTAAAGCATCTATTAAGCATGTATAAAACTAGATTATTATTTACAGAAACAGATTATCAAAATATTTCTAGGGCTTAAACTTTAACAGGAAAGCATGATCAACACAGCTTTACTTATTATATCAAATGTTTCATTAATAATGCTTTCTTAGCAGGTACCAAAGCATTGCCAGAAAGCATTAATATGCTCAAAAACTTAAATTTGAGAAGTGTCAATGTATAAATGCCTAGTATGTCACATTTCACAAAAAAAGAAATTATAAGGAACTTAAAATGTTAAGGTATTAGCTAGATTCTTTATAGAAGAGGTCATGGAATTACCATTCTACTACTGGAGTATACTGGACAGAGAGGAAACTTAGAAATGAAGTGAAACGCTTAAGCTACGTTCAATCTTCTCAGAATTAGTTCCCCCCAAATAGATAGAACAGAGAAGAGCTGGATAAAAAAGCACACAATCAAAAGTCTGGACAGCTTAATAGCTTTCCTGAACAGAAATTTCATCCTTATTTAAGATGAAATATAGAGAATTCTCATAAACGTATGGAAAATCATTTGGCACATTTGATATAATACTAATCACCACCTTTCTGAATTATAATCACTGCTCCTTCGCTCTACCAAAGCAGCTACTGAAATGAAGACGCCACGTTTTGGGACTACTTTAAGACAACAATGACAGTCAGTAAATCAGACTTTCAACTATGTAATCTTGGAATCAAGCAGCTACACTTTTTCTTCCAAGTAAATAAAAAATTTCATTTTAAAATGAAAAAACTCTTTGATGTTAGATTGGTTTTTCTTTTGAATAATAATTCATAATCACCTACCAGCAAACACTTCCGTTTGAAACTACAACCAAGACACATTTAGATAATTCTCAAAAAATTTCTAATGTTAAAGACATCACAGTACAAGAATGATGATATAATTACAGAAAGAAAATACATAATTTATTCTTGTAACCCCAAAGATACAGTGAAACTAATTTTGTTTGTTTTTGAAAAGTTACTGAAAAATTAGCACTGTATTCATAATTATATTTATTCAAGGCTAAGATACATAATCTCAGCATTAATCATAAACACTGTGGTATTTATCAGCATAAGACTAAAAGCCTTATGGCTAAGGCACTGGAAATCTTAATAGAGATGACAATATAAATCTACATCAAATAGCTACTGTGACGACTAATTTCAAATAAAATCAGCCACTTTAAAAAATAAAAGTTGTTCTATAAATCAATACTACCTAAAATAGAACAATAATGATAAAATAATGAGTTCTCAAATAAAATTTAGGATCACAAAACTGAATCAAAGAACTTTAAGGGTTATTTCGAAAACTATGTTCTTACACTGCTCTCTGAGATAGTACTGCGCTTACCTTCAAAATAAAGTTAGAATTAAAATTACTACTCTATGATGTTACTAAGGATTCTATACGTAATGAAGAACAGACCTGGGTAGATCAATTTGCAAAGGGCAGATCTACCAGACTAACCGTGTTACTAAAGTGTACAAAAAGCTGATGTGAAAGGAAGCAGAATACCTATTATTCATTTATAAGTTCAGAACATTATTAAGAAAAATGTTATCGTATTTTTCTATAACACCAATGATATATTCAAGGCTTAAAAAAGTAGAGGTGAAAGAGGGGGAAAGACAAATTGTTACGTTCTACCAAAAGGTTATCATTATTCTAAGTGAAGAAAATACATTTTCCATGTATTTAGGATACTGCTTAGCAGTCTCATTTCATGGGAGAAATATTTCCAGAGGTATATTCACAATTGAAAACTTCACTAGGACACTAGATAGTGGGGAAAGAAAGGAATGGTATTAAGAGCTTTAAAAAAAAAAATCAAATAGTTTTTTAGCTCATAGTCCTTGGAATTTGCTAATCCAATTTCCCCCTCATTTCTCAGATGAGGAAATGATTCTCAAGAGACAAGGTGACTTCCTCAAGGTCATCATTAACAACACAAACAGGACTAGAATTCAGGTTTTATGAACTCTTGGATATTGTCCTTTCCTCTACACTAGTGCTAGGGAAATGACATCTAGCATAAAAACAAAGTAAAATGGATTAAACTCAAACACAGTTTAAAAGAAGGCTGTCTGTCAGAGCCGTGCTTAGCGATACACCTAGGATGAAGCCCTTGAGGATCAATGTGGGATAATTCAAGGAGTGAATATCATGAGTAGACTAATGATAGCCAACACCTACAAAGTAATTATTAGGTGTTCAGCATTATCTATCTCATGACCATTTTATATATTAATTTATTTATTCTATTTTTGAGGTAGAGAGTGCTGTTGTTCTCAATTGCGAATGAGGACAGAAAGTACAATGGAGTTAATAAATGGTGAGGTCAGGAGACTAGAGCAGATTCCAAGAGAAAAAGGAGAAAAAGTTTATTTAAGTAACTATTTTATATTCACGTGTCAAAGTATTTAAAAATTCATGATTATAATTAATTTTAGAGGTAAGATATTTTAGATGTTTCCTATTTTTTGTTCCTTTTTCTTATCAGACTCCTGTAGAGAGAGTTATGGTTTTCAAAACAATTTAGCAGTTAATTTAAAGGCATTCTTATAAAGGCTTGTAATGATTTCAAAATCATTATAAGATCCATGAAATAGGGAATAAAGAAATTTCAATAAATCTCAAAACAGAAGAATTAGCATTACAATTTAAATAAGGTTTGAGGGTCACATGGTTCCTGTAAGTAAAGGAGTAAACCCTCTGCTAAGACAAGAAACAGTTATTTCAGATCAAAAGTTAAACTCAACTTCCTGTACTATGAATGCAATTTATCTGTTTTAGTATTATACCCCAAATTTCATAACTCAGTTATCTTACATTAATTCTGCAACAGGGTCAGGCGAATGGATGGATGGATGGATGGATGGATGGAAGGAAGGAAGGAAGGAAGGAAGGAAGGAAGGAAGGAAGAATGGACCACCACATATTTTGAAACCTCCAGAATATAATGACGATATATGGTTTTCCCAGATTTTAGAAGCTACTTTTGTAACTTACCATCTTTTTCCTCTTATCCTGTTCTGTGGGTGGCTCTTCATCTTCTGTTACTTTTGGTTCTTCAAGATGAGACATTAACATACAGCTGCAGTTTTTAAAAAAATGTTTTAAATAAATTAAAAAGTCTATAATATACTAAAAACAAACCTCAAAATACTGAGAACAATAATGCTTCTATGTACCAATATGTGAGGAATAGCTAGATAAATTAGATGTATAATTAAAAAGTTTAATTATGAAAAGATATCTCACTTTTAAAAGGGTCACACCAAAGAAAACTTAGAGCATTTTGCTTCAGTATTTAGGTAATAAATTGTAAGAAATTTATTTATAGGCAACTTTTGAACCATAAATCACTTGACAAAGCAAGGTATACCTTTTATACCTTTCTAAAAAATAATACTTACAAACACTTAAAATTAATACTTCTTTTACCACTACTCTTCATATGTCTAATTATTTATGTTTCATAACAGTAACAGAAATTTAAATAGTAACATCATTAAAACACTATTAATTATGTAACAATCTACTTCGTGCTCCAAATTACATTACTATGCTATGAGGAACCTGTCCCTGATAGCACTTGTACCAGCAGGACAGTTATAAATCATTTTATTTTGATTATCTGCACTACTGCTCTTCACCATTAGCAGAAATAATAGAAATATAGCTTCCTATTCAGTCAACATTGGTTCCAGGGAGACAAGATATGAATATTGTCTAGTGAATCAAGCTAATAGAACAAATGTCACTGTTCCTAATTTAGGATAGAATTCAGTAATTTATCAGAGTCATAGGTTCTTAACCAATAAACTGTGGCAAAGAAAGCTTCGCTTCTCTTATGTTTTGTGGCAAGTACAGGAGAAGGACACTTCCTGACTCAGCCGTGTAAATAACTTTTGATTCAGGGTTTAAGACAAGCGCTGACACCAGAAACCTGATCAGGCTCACTCTTGCAGGGGACATGAATGTCCTTTTATCCTTAATCCCCCACCATTAAAAAAATAATTTCTGGAACAACTGTCTCTGATGAGTCAGTACACCTGGTGGGATCAAACAGTAAGAACCTTAAACTGGAAATCAGAAGCCCTGAAAAACAGCAAGAGCTCAATCTCTAACTCACTTCATGGCTTTAACCTCTTGGAACTGCAATGCTTTCGTCCACCATGATATACAGTTGACTCTTCAACAACATGGGTTTGAACTGCAGGGGTCCAGTTATATGCAGATTTTTTTCAATAGTAAATACTACAGTACTACACGATCCCTCGTTGGTTGAATCCAAGGACGTGGAACCAGAGGAACTGTGGGTATGATGACCAACTATAAGGTATACTTGGGTTTTCAAATTCAAAGAGGGTGGGTGCCCCAATCCCCGAGTTGTTCAAGGTCAACTATAAAATGATATAGCACAACTAGTTGGCCAAGGAACTCTGGCACAAAGTTGGAAAATTATGACATTATTATCTCAACCCAAAAGGTATTTAATAAACTAAAACGTTTAGAAAAAGTCTAGATCCCAGTTTGTATTTTAGAACTGAGTAATAAGATGGAGTTCCTTCACTTAAGCTATTTTAAGTCTGCTGCAGACTTGAATTTTAACTGCAATAGATCTGGATCTCCATGGAAGTATGCTTTGTACTGCATCAAATCCCTTCACTACATTCCAAAATCTGTCAACTTACTTGTATAGTAAAAAAACTCTCTGTTCTCCCTTCCCTAAGTTAAAAGATTTATCACACTAATAAGAAAGTATATTCTGGATATAAATATACACACTTTTTCCCCAGAGAGCAGGATATTTTTACTTTGCAATTCTGCAAATTGCATTCATTTGGGTCTCTGAAAGGTAGAAAGTGGGAAAAAAAAAAAATTGAATTGAAAAGCCCAAAGCTGAAATTCTCTCCTGCAAGAGAATCTCCAATTAAAAGTCAAATCTTGGGGACTTCCCTGGTGGTCCAATGGTTAAGAAGCTGCCTTCCAAGGCAGGGGACACGGGTTCGATCCCTGGTCGGGGAACTAAGATCCAACCTGCCACGGGGCAACTAAGCCCTAGTGCCCGTGCACCACAACTACTGAGCTGCGTGCTCTGGAGCCCAGGCACCACAACGAGAGAGGAGCCCACGTGCCGCAATGAAGCGCTCGCGTGCCGCAACTAAGACCCAACAAAAGCCATAAATAAATAAATAAATACATACATACATACATACATACATACATACATACATACATACATAAATAGATGTCAAATCTCATTTTGTTGACAAAGATTAAAGATAGGGAATCATGTTTTACATAAAAAGCATGGTGAGAATTAACAGAATTCTAGTAAGCTAAAATGTGTGCGCTGTGAATGTAGTAATAGTAATAAAATAATAATAACAACAGTTTAAAATAGGGACAATTAACATGTGAGCATAGGCAGCCACCCTCACATCCTACTCTCGTCCACTGAATACATCCAGGCGCTCTAGTCTGCTAACTCGGAATCTTTCCCAACAATAAACTCCAACCAGCCAAACACAACCAACAGTGTTAGCATGCAACATGAAATCTCTTAAATTATTTCTGGTTTAAAGGTACACCTTTCATTTAATCTATACAAACCCACTTCTTAAGGTTTTAATAAAACTAGAACTGACATTATTCCATTGGTCTCTGCAGTGGACACTTAGGGTGCCTACATAATCGCCCTCCTTCCTAACAGAGCCCTGAACTTGTCGGTTATCCTCCTCTTGCATGTCACCATATGCTTCAGAAAAAGCTGATCTGAGCCCCAGGTGCCAGTGGCTCAGTAAACAATCATGGCAATCGTATTCCCTTAGTTAATGACTGCTTTCAACAGGAGCATGTTTAAGAAATTCTAGCCAATTAGACATGAAGGGAAGTCTGATGAAATGACTTCTAGAAAAGTGTCCTATGATGTTAAAAAGACATAAGGAAAAAGAAGATTACTTGCTGGCACTGGCACTGTCATGAACTGTAATGCCTAGAAGTACTTTCTGACGATTAGAGAAAGTAGCCTGCATATGAAGTTAATGCGTTGAGGGGATGGAGTAGAAAGAACCTGGTCTTTAAAGATATTGTGAGGTCACAAGTAGCTAATCCTAGAGCCTCTTACCTGCAGTTGTTTTGTTGTAAGGGATAACAAATTTTTTATTGTTAAAGACAGCTGACTCAGGGTTTCTCTTACTTGCAGCTGAAAAATCCTTTTAGTCCTTTATATAAATATCTTATCAAAAATTCATTTCTGGGCTCAGGCCAAGAAACAGTCTCCCTCTCTTGATACACCTACTTCCCTCTACATGAAAACAGGAACTAGGTAATTCCTAATGTTTCTCTTTGCCCTGGTAGTTAGCAAGATCAGGGCTGTTTTACATCTAGATGCCACATGTTTCGCCATTCAACCTTGTTTAAATTCCTTCAATCCTGTGTTAATAGTTTTCAGTCATAATGAGCATGAGCTTTTCTTATTCACTGCCTCAAATCCTTCTATGACCACTAGACTGAAAACAAGCAACTAACTAAAGGTTGTATATTAGCAGTATAGACAAAGTGCCACAAAGGAACAGAGAAGGATGCAATGAATTCTTCCTGAGAATATGGAAAGGAATCTTAGAGGTAGGTATTTGCAAAGAAGGGCAAAGCTAAGGGTGTGACATGCCAAGAAGAAATGTTGAGTCAAGCCATGTGTATAAAAGGAAATGGCACATTTGGGGAAGAAGGAAGAATCTAGGGAGGAAGAGACAAGGCTAATAATGTAAACTGAGGATCAGCAAAGAATACCGCCCCATCAACTTTATAAGAAACTGGGCTTTTAATTTTAAGAAATGGAGCAGAATGGATCAGAAGGGTAAAATGGGAGAGAGACGCCAAGGAGGTCACTGAGACCAACATAAGTTAGGATAATATACAGGGGATAATTTAGAGTCAAGGAACCAAGGCTGCTTCTGATATCCTCTATTCCATTCTGAAGAGCTATCTGGTGGGTTAATGTATCAAGTGAAGGGAGAAAAATGCTTATAAAAGCCTAAATTTTATTTTTGTTTAAAAAAAAAAGCTATATCCTTGATGGCTGGTATGTTTTATACTCTCTAACTATAAAAAACACAATTTATGAGTCTTTTTCAAATAAATTTTAGTGGCTCTAAGCTTCCTGAAATGCTGGCTAAATCCTTTCTTCCTTATTACTTCCCAAATTTTGGCAATAGGTTGTCAATCTCACCTCCCTTTGTGCCTGAAAACAATGTATAATTTAAGGAAAAAAAGGGAAGCCACTCTAACCAAAGACAAGCAGAAGGCAAATTACAGGTGTCATTAATATATTTTCCTGGTTTAATAAAATAAGAACTCTACTAACTAAAATACAAACATATAAAGAAACTCATGCAAAAAGATGAAACTAGACCACACACCATACACAAAAATTAACTCAAAATGAATCAAAGACTTGAACATAAGACCTGAAACAATAAAACTCCTAGGAGAAAACATAAGTGGTTAGCTCCTTGACATTGATCTTGGTGATGATTTTTTGGATCTGCTCCAAAAGCAAAGGCAACAAAAACAAACAAGTGGGACTACATCAAACCAAAAGGAAATCATCAAAAAAATGAAAAGGCAACTTACTGGATGAGAGAAAATATTTGTAAATCATGTATTTGATAAGGGGTTAATATCCAAAATATATAAAAATAATTCAATTCAATACCCAAAAAATCAAACAATCTGATTAAAAAACAGGCAGAGAATCTGCACAGACATTTTTCCAAATAAGACATATGAAAGATCTCAACATCACCAATCATTAGGGAGATGAAAATCAAAAACACAATGAGATATCACCTCACACCTGTTAGAATGGCTAGCCTCAAAAAGACAAGAGATAACAAATGTTGGCAAGGATTGTGGAGAAAAGGGAACCCTTGTGCATTATTGGTAGAAATGTAAATTGCTGCAGCCACTGTGGAAAATAGTATGGAGGCTCCTCCAAAAATCAAAAACAGGACTACTACATAAATCAGCAATTCCACTTTGGGGTATTTATCTGAAGAAAAACACTAATTCAAACAGATATATGCACCTCCCATATCTGGGAGACCAGATAATGGTCTCCCAGTCAGTCTGTTGTGCTTACATCCAACATTTTCCTTTTACAAACCAAAACTTCCCTCATGGCTGAGTGTGGCATATTGAGTCAAAAGACCTTGGTTCTAGTCCTGACTCTTCCACTAATTTGCTGTGTCACTGCACTTTTCTGAGCTTCTGTAACCTATCTTTTAAATAATGAAACTACACTAGATAATTTCTAAACTTTATTTCTAACAACTTCCTGACTCTCATCGCTTCCAGTTAACACACTATGCCTTTTCTTTCTCTGACACTCTATTAAAGCACAATCTGGAATTCTACTGTTTTGTGTGCTTTGTTCAAAACATATATCGTTGTCTTTACACATTACTAGTGTTTTCATGGTGCTATTGTTAGACACACCCTCCCCCTAACCAAATTATATACTCCAAAGAAGACAGGGAACATTTGAATATAACCTAAATATTTCACAAATAGTTATAAACTTTGTCGCATATTATGTATGTAAGCACAATATTTATAGTCATGTGCTATAATCCCTACATTAACTTTTTAAAAATTGCCTACACACATAAAATGGTTTGTTATTTTGGGTTTGTAATCACAAAAGTTTGAGGTTTCCATGTCATCTGAACTCCTATGTTCCCGAAAGCTAAGTTACACACCAGAAACATTTTGTTTATACATGTTAAACATGTTATACATGTTTCAACTACATATATCTACTTTCCATATTTTTCAACAAAGTATGATTCGAATGGCAATCTTTCTCATTTGCTATAGATGGTTTTATAAAAAGCAAGGAAAATAGGCTAAGTACATTACTGAGAAGTCAAGCCTTGCTTATCATTATATGAAACATGCCTTAAATTAATAGCAATATTAAGAAAGATATGATAATTCTATTATAAATAACAGGATATAATGATAAAAAATTTTTTCACATTAATAGTTATATAAATGTGAGATTATCAGCATTCCTGATAACATAATTTTAACTAATCTCCCAAAGAATACACAGTTGACCCTTGAACAACACGGATTTGAACATGTGCAGATTTTTTTCAATAAATTCGTATTACAGTGCTACACATATTACAGTACTACACAACCTGTGGTTGGTTGAATCCATAAATGTGGAATCGCAGATACAGAGAGGGTCAACTGTAAAGTTATATGTGGAGTTTCAACTGTGCAGAGGGTTGGCGTCCCTAACCCCCACGTTGTTCAATAATCAACTGTAATTTTAACTACTCTCTTTTGGAAGTAGTCAAGTACCATATGACCCTCTAATATCTTAAAGGTGCCAGTGATGCTTCAACCAGTCAAATACAAATATAGGATGCTAATCCATTCCCCTTTCTCCATAACTCGCCTGAAGGGCAGGGGAACATTGTTAGTGGAAAAAAAGAACATACTATTCAAAATATCTTAAAAGAGAAATTTATATGTTAAAATACACTTGGAATTTTTTTAAAAACCTAATGTCAAATCATAAAATGATGATTAGACCAAAGAAGTCCAATTGAGAATTTCACTATAACAAAACTAAGCTTATCTCAAGATCAAACAATATTATAAGCAAAGTAACAAAAATATTTTTCTTTTATAAAGACAAAATTTAAAAGTTGCCATACCATGCGTATATGGTTATAGTAAACAAAAATAATGCAGGATATAATTAATTACTCCCCAAGTCAAAGTGCAATTAATTAAATGATCCACCTACTCTTTATAAGTTCCCGTTTCAGGATCTTCTGTCATAACATCATGTAGGCCCTCCACTGAGATGTTTATAATCCCACAGAATTTATCTTGGATAACACTAGAATAAAAGGAGAGCAAAACAGGTTAAAATGGAGTATTTCAACAGGTAATTTTTTTTTTCCTCTTAATTATCCTCTTGAACATGAAGAGAAATTTTAGTCTGAAAGTACAAAAGAAACTTTCAAAATGTATTTCTTAAAGCAGAAATTGTACTTTGCATATTACATTAAAATTTTCTTCACTAGATTACCAGTATGCTTAAATACTTAGGTGGGTAGATCAGATGGGAAAGAGATGCTTTAATATTCTTTAATTTATTATAATAGTCTTGTGTTAATGTCATAACTAAAAGAATAAAGGTACAAAATTTTGAATATCAAGTCTCTACTCCTGAGGAAAAAGACAAGCAATAGACTGGGAAAAAATATCTGTAAAACATAAATCTGATGAAGAACTTGGCGCTGAAAACTCAGATGACAACACAATTTAAAAATGGACAAAAATTTGAACAGATACTTCACCAAAGAAGATAATACAGATGAGCACTTGAAAAAATGCTCAATACCATTCGTCATCAGAGAAACGCAAATTAAAACTGTAACGAAAATTTTTTTTTTTGGCCGCACCATTCGGCTTGCTCGGGATCTTGGTTCCCTGACCAGGGATTGAACCCAGACCCTTGCAGTGAAAGTGCCAAGTTCTAACCACTGGACTGCCAGGGAATTCCCTGTAATGAGATTTTAATAAAAAGTAAAATTAAGAAGACTTGACAATACCAAGTGCTGGCAAGGGTGAAAAACAACAGGACCTCTCATACATTGCCAGTAAGAATAAAAAATGACACATTCATTTTGGAAAACACATTGGCAGTTTTTATAAAGTTAACACTCCACACAACTAAGCAATCCCATTCCTGGGTACTTACCCAAGACCAAAACAAGTATTCTCAGATCTGTATGTAAATATTTACGGTAATTTTACTCATAATCCAAAACTGCAAAGATCCTAATGTCTACCAACTAACAAAAGGATAAACTGTGGGACATTTATCCAATGGAATAATCAGCAATAAAAAGGAACAAACTACAGATACATGCAACAACTTGAATAAATCCCAAAAACATTACACTGAGAAAAATAAAAGATTCGAAAGGCTATATATTGTATGACTCCATTTATGTGACTTTCTGGAAAGGCAAAATTATTTAATCAGTGGTTGCCAGGCAAAGGGACACAAGGGAACTTTTGGGGGTGATGGTTATGTTCTGTATCTTGAGTGTGGAAGTGTTATACACTGTGTACATTTGTCAGAACTGTATGCTTAAAAAAGGTTTACTGTATGTGAACTATACCTTAATAAGCCTAACTTTTAAAAAGTAGAAGTATATAACCATCTACTGGCACACAAAATTATGCTAAAAATAACTGAATAAATTATAACTCATCTCCAGGGAACTAATAGTATCATTCCTGCAAGGGACATACTGTGTTTCTCATACTGCATTAACATGCATAATTAAGTTTTAAAATGTTCAGTAAAGTAGTTCCCAAAGTCAACACAGTTTGGGTCATGTTCCCACCTTTGTAAAGTCAAAACCTTTTGTCTGTACTTTCAAGTGTGATCAGGTTTTAGAGAACTAAATCACCAGATGGGCAAAATAACCAATAGTTGTTATCATTCTGTTACATTTTAATGTATGTAACAACCTATTGCAAGAGTATATATTTTTGATATCGCTATATATCCTTCGCATAAGAATTTTAAAAATCTCTCAAGAAAGAAACACACATACAGTCTGCCTTATTTGGTTTAGTGAGAAACACCTTAGAAAAAGGTATTGGAGCCAACAGGCACATCAAAAGCTGCTCGACATCGTAATTATTAGAGAAATACAAATCAAAACTACAATGAGGTATCACCTCACATCAGTCAGAATGGCCATCATCAAAAAAGCTACAAACAGGGGCTTCCCTGGTGGCGCAGTGGTTGAGAATCTGCCTGCCAATGCAGGGGACGCGGGTTCGAGCTCTGGTCTGGGAAGATCCCACATGCCGCGGAGCGACTGGGCCCGTGAGCCACAACTGCTGAGCCTGCGCGTCTGGAGCCTGTGCTCCGCAACAAGAGAGGCCACGATAGTGAGAGGCCCGTGCACCGCAATGAAGAGTGGCCCCCGCTTGCCACAACTAGAGAAAGCCCCTGCACAGAAACGAAGACCCAACACAACCAAAAATAAATACATTAATTTAAAAAATAATAATAAAAAAATGTGCAGTGAAAAAAAAAAAAAACAAAAAACAAAAAAGCTACAAACAATAAATGCTGGAGAGGGTGTGGAGAAAAGGGAACCCTCCTACACTGTTGGTGGGAATGTAAGTTGGTGCAACCACTATGGAGAGCAGTATGGTGGTTCCTTAAAAAACTAAAAACAGAGCTACCATATGACCCAGCAATCCCACTCCTGGGCATATATCCAGAAAAAATGAAAACTCTAATCCAAAAAAATATTTGCACCCTAATGTTCACAGCAACACTATTCACAATAGCCAAGACACAGAAACAACCTAAATGTTTCATCTGCAGTTGAATGGATAAAGAAGATGTGGTACATATATATACAATGGAATATTACTTAGCCATAAAAAAGAATGAAATAATGCTATTTGCAGCAACATGGATGGACCTGGAGACTGTCATACTATGTGAAGTAGGGTAAACAGAGAAAGACAAATATTACATGATATCACTTAATATGTGGAATCTAAAAAAATGATACAAAGGAACTTATTTACAAAGCAGAAATAGAGGGAATTCCCTGATGGCGCAGTGGTTAAGAATCCGCCTGCCAATGCAGGAGACACGGGTTTGAGCCCTGGTCTGGGAAGATCCCACATGCCCCGGAGCAACCAAGCCTGTGATCCACAACTACTGAGCCTGCGCTCTAGAGCCCGTGAGCCACAACTACTGAGCCTGTGTGCCACAACTACTGAAGCCCGCGCGCCTAGAGCCCGTGCTCCGCAACAAGAGAAGCCACCGCAATGAGAAGCCCATGCACCGCAACGAGGAGTAGCCCCCACTCGCCACAACTAGCGAAAGCCCACGTGCAGCAACAAAGACCCAATGCAGCCAAAAATAAAAAATAAATAAATAAAATCTAAAAAAAAAAAAAAAAAAAAAAAACAACCAGAAATAGACTCACAGACATAGAAAACAAACTTATGGGTACCAAAGGGGAAAGGGGGGTAAGGATAAATTAGGGATTTGGGATTAACAGATACACACGACTATATATAAAATAGATAAACAACAAGGGCCTACTGTACAGCACAGGGAACTATATTCAATATCCTGTCATAACCTATAACGGAAAAGAATCTGAAAAAGAATATATATATGTGTGTATATATATATATGTATATATATATATATATATATAAATAAAACTGAATCACTTCGCTGTATACCTGAAACACTGTAAATTACCTATATGTCATATTTTTAAAAGTCATATTAAAGAAAATGATTTTTAAAAAGCATTGGAAACCAAGATTGTGCACTAAAAGTTCAGCCACTCTCTCATTTCTCCAAGTGTTGGTCTTCTTGTCTGTAAAGTGAAGATTGGACTCGGGGATGGCAGATGCATGGCGGGGAATACAGCCATTTTCCCTTCCCACTGCAGAGTAATTCGCCCCTAATCCATCATAGCAAGCTAAGGCAGGCAGGGCCTGACATTCCTTTTTAACAGAGCAGCATTCTGGATAGCTATCAACAACTGATCTCAATTAGTTGAAAAAGACAAAAGCCCTGTATTCTATAGCTTCCAAGGCTCTTTACCAGGCCTTTATGTCAATATTACTTAGGGACAATCCACTCAGGCAGCTGCCTTCTCTGCTCAGATCACCTCCAAGATCAACCCCACACCTTCTAGGGCTAGAAATTTCCCAAGAAATCAATGGAATTTCTGAGTACTGTGTATTTTCTCAAAAGAATGATTATGAATTTTCCTAACAGGTATCTGACAATCCACGTGTGACCATGTTCTACTATGTGTGTGAATGTTAATTATAAGGGAGTGTAGGGGAGAGAGAGATTTTAAAATGGTGTAATTTGACAACCAGCTCATCTGTTTACAGGTTTTACTTCAAATTATCATATTGATCAATGCTGGGGCTACCAGCATGGTCACACATGTTTCTGAGGAGATGGTAAGAAGTTATATCTTTGCCATAATTAGAAAATGATACAGTTCTACAGCACTGGGCCTCAATTCAGAGATGAACATTTACAGAATGAGCCTTGAAGGCTCAGAACAGATTGTGATAAACTGCAGCATGGATAAGGTAAACTTTTGACTGCACAATTCTTCCCAAAGGCAGTAACTTCACCCCTTTCTCATAAATGATCGGATTATTTAGACGACACTGCCAGAATCAGAACGAAGCTTGAAAAGTTCTGAGAGAAATCTAATAGGTTCAGGAACCTGAGGTTTACAGAAAGCCAAAAGATAGTATTAGTGAATGACTGACAAAAAGAAGTGTTAAAATCAAACTAAAGAAGATATAAGGATACTCACAGAAGCAGACTGGACACAGGCCAGAAGATATAGGTCCAACCTCTGCTCTACCTGCACATGCTAGTCAGGAAGAAAGACTATTGTCCCGGCCCATGCTTATTCAGGCTTGGAGGAGAAGTCAGTCATGTGATCACTGTGATTCACACTCCTTCTTCCCTCCCCTGCCTCCAGCTGAATTTCTAGCTCTACCAAGTGAGAGGCTTAGACAGATGACTGTCTTGTAGGGGTGAAGAAGGGAGGTGAGGCAACCTCAGTCAGTCATATTTTTCACTGAAATGTCACCCATGCTGCACAGAAAAGGACACAAGAGGCAGAGATCTAGTCTGGGGGAAAGCAGGGGGTGGGGGAAGGGGGGATTAATTCCAGTAGATGGGGCGGGGGGGGGGGGGGGGAACCATGCTTACCCTGGAGTACTTATTAAGTGCCAGAGGGGGTGTGGCTTGGACTGCAAGTTCAGAAAAGGGGAAAATGACTACGGCACAGAGTAGAAAGGTATGTAATCTGGCTTTGAATGAAAAGAGTTGACTCTAGAAAAGGAGACGGACTGAAGAAAAAGAGTGGAAAAGGAGATTCTACGCCACATTTTGGGATCAATAAAAGGAGAAGTTAAGCAAAAATTATCTTCAGAGTATTCAATTTCAAAAAGCACTCAGAAGGATGCAACTCAATTACCACTCATTAAGCAGTTTGGGAAAAGTACCCCAAAATAATACAGGTAACAAAAAGCTAAAAGAGGCTTGTACCTTCCTGGCATACAGAACAGATGTTTAAAGAAAACAAGCATTAGAAGTCATACATTCTTTTCCTCCTATTTTAAGTATTAAAAAAATGTGTAAATGTTACATTTACGAAGAAGCCTTTAAAATAAAATTTTTATAGACAGTATTCTTTATGATTCTTTTTGAAGATTAAGCATTTGTTTCCCTTTTTATCCACACAATACTCTCAACTCTGTACTTTATAAATTAAGAATAAATCTTTTTTGTAATATACAATCTTTCTGAATTACATGCTTTAAAATGTAATTAGACATCTAAAATGGAAACAAAAGAGAGCTGGAAACCAGGAATGAAATAGCAATAGGTTTGGAGGAACAAAGGGAAGGAGAAAAGTCATTGTACTTTGATAATCTTATATACATTATTTCTTTAAATACAACAAGCCAGGAACTAGGTATTATACTGTTTTTGTTTTTTTATGAAAAAAGCTCAGTTTTTTCTTTTATGTGTATTACATACTGGAGTTACAAGTAATACTTTATTAGAATTCTCAGTGTATCATCTCCTAATAGTAGTCTTCTTGTGTACATCCATTCAAATCTGGTGTCTGGTGTAATGTGGGAGAAGTAAAGGTAGCCAGAGAAAACCATGTAATTTTAGATCTCACTCAACTCTTAATTCTCCAAAATCAGTGCTTACCATGAAGTGGCAGTTCACATTAACTAGGGCACGGCAATCTAGTATCCCTGAAAGAGACAGCCAAACTCCATGCTAGTCTATACAACGGTCCCTCGATAACCATGGATGCTCAAGTCCCTTATACTATAAAATGGTGTAGTACGGTAGGCCCTCTGTATCCATGGATATGGAACCCACAGTTTTCTACAGCACGGTAGAAAAAACAACATTCAGGAGCTTAAAGAAAAAAAACAAAACACTGATTACTGACTATTCCAGCCAGAAGTTTATCTTGGTATACCCCCATGAGCAGACTTCAGAAGACTGGCTTACTGAGTATTAATAAGAGGTGGATTTATACCAGGATACCAATTAACTCACGAAGAAAGAAGTGATTAGAGTTAAGTGGTCATATTACCTAGGCCAATTCTTCCTGGTGTATAGGTCACCATGGTCAAGTTCATTCACTTTAGTCGACATTTTATGAGCTCACAAAACATGTTAGACATCCTGATAGGCCCTGGGGATAAAAAAGATGGCCACCTCAGGGAACTTAGAAACTAAAGGACAAAGAAATGAAGCAACAAAAGAGATGTTCCTTTTTTTTTTAAAATCAGGTTATGATATCCTGAATAACTGACTCTCTCAATTTTACAGGTTTCTGACTTATTGGGTTGGCCAAAAAGTTCCTTCAAGTTTTAAGTAAAAATAACAGACGCGTTGTTCATTTTCACCAAGAACTTTATGGAACAATGTATTCACTGTTTTGTTCCACTACCTTCTGCCAGTTTTCAGGCAACTTCATAATTCCATCTTCCCAAAACTTTTTATCTTTTTGAGCAAAGAACTGTTCCAGGTGCCTTTTACAGTCTTCCAGGGAATTGAAATTTTTTCCATTAAGAGGATTTTGTAAAGACCGAAATAAATGGAAATCTGAAAGTGCAATGTCTGGTGAATAAGATGGATGAATCAGAACTTTCCAGCCAAGCTGTAACAGTTTTTGCCTGGTCATCAAAGAAACATGCAGTCTTGCGTCATCCTGATGGAAGATTATGCATTTTCTGTTGACTAATTCCGGACGCTTTTCGTCGACTGCTGCTTTCAGTTGGTCTAATTAGGAGTACTTGTTGGAATTGTTTTTGGCTTTCCAGAAGGAGCCCAAATTAGAGGACTCCCAATCCCACCATATACACAACATCACCTTCTTTGGATGAAGACTGGCCTTTGGTGTGGTTGGTGGTGGTTCATTTCACTTGCCCCACCATCTCTTCCGTTTCACATTATTGTACAGTATCCACTTTTCATCACCTGTCACAATTTGTTTTAAAGACGGAACTTTTTCATTACGTTTAAGTAGAGAATCGCATGTGGAAATACGGTCAAAAAGGTTTTTTTTGCTTGGAACCCAAACGTCAAAGCGATTCATATAACCAAGCTGGTACAAATGATTTTCAGTGCTTGATTTGGATATTTTGAGTATGTCGGCCATCTCCTGTGTGGTATGTTGATTGTTCTCAATTAATGTCTTGATTTGATCACTATAAACTTCAACTGGACCATGGAGCATCATCCAGCGAGAAATCTCCAGCACGAAACTTGAGACTGGATCATTCTACCACCACTTGAGATCTTAGAATTTTCAAGTTAACTTATCCTTTATTTATTGCATTAGGATAGATGCTTCTCCTAAAGGAATCCCAAATTTGATATAAACTTATTTTCATTTCACAATGCTAAATGGGACCCAACTGATTCTATTCATTTCCTTATTATTGAGGGCTTCAAGGAGGCAAATGGGTGCCTTCTATTCTTTCTCCTTAATTTAAGAACTTCCAAGGGCTATCGAGAGCCTCAGCAAGCTCTACTAAAACCACCTTTCCAAAGTGGTATTGAACTATTCTTCCTTCCACCGCTTTCAGGCATTAAGTCATCACCTCCTGAATACAGAAGTTCCTGACTCCAATAACTGCTTACTCCCTTCCTGCTTCTCACAATGTTCTCCCTCCTTTTTTCTATTCAATGTATAATTCACATTTTCTTCACGAAGTCTTCCCTGACCACTCTTTACCTCACTGTAATTGAGCACTCTGCCCCTGGAATTTCCAATAGCATAAAACCTCTGCACTACTCATGTGGCGTGCCACTCATGTGGCACCTTTTTTATTACTTTCTTCTTATGTCCTTTAATTTTTCATGCCTGCAGGCCCGCTCTCCCTAAGATGGTAAGTAACATGAAGCAGAGCCCATGTGTTACGTTTATTTCTTTATGTCCCTTAGGGTAACATTATGCATCATGTGAACACACAATAAATAATCATAGGAATTTATGATCCCCAAAGCTCGAAAACTGCCCTCCCTTGTTTTTTTTTAAACATTATTTTTACTTATTTCTTTTTTAAATTACAAGTATAGGTAACTAAGTTGTAGATTACATATTACAATTGATTAGTCTACACCGGACATTAGGCAGAAAATAGAACAGAAGGTGGCTGTGTTGGAATCTACATCTGAAACATTCATCTTAGAAAATGCAAGGAAAGTTTAACATCAAGGATGAAAGGAGAGAATAAAAGTAAAACTGAAGGGCAAGAAGTATTAGTAATCTTCCTTTTTACCTATCACACCTTTCCTTTTCTTATTTTACATACTTGGTTGATACATTAATTTATTTGCATAGATCAGAGTTACAACTACGCTACAGAAAGAAGACCGGCCTCCTTAAACATCTGCTTGTTTTGTTCTTCAAGTATGTTGTAAGTGATGTACTATATATATATAGACACAAACATTAAATAAGTAGGTGACAGCATTAAAAATTTTACTCAGTGGGTAAAGACTACCTGATCATTTAAAACAATTCCACATACTTTTTAGTAAACTTTTCTTTTTCAGTTAAATGCATGTGAGTAAAACTACAGCTCTTAATCTTGACTTAGTATTTCCTAAAGGTATGACATTTTCTGGGTATGTAACAGTATCTGTAGAATAAGTGAACTGCAGAAACTTCACGCAGAGTGATTTTTCCTTGCTTTTGAAAACTATGTGCTAAAGAAAAAAAAAATCCATCTTTCTTGTGTTTTTCACCCAACTTTAAAAATCATGCTGGCTTAAAATTATTTCTGTCCTTTTGTATCACTATGAACCCAGCCACAGGTGTTCAGAAAACAAAATGCCCCTAGAAAGTGCAAAATTTTTAATCCCAAAGGCACAAATAAAAGAAATATTCTAATATTCATTTGGTTAGCCTAAACAATAAATATTAGGTTAAATGTGGACAGGACTCTAGTTTCTTTCCACTTATCCAATTTTTATTAGTATTTTTCTAGTAAGCATTTTACACTTCCAGTTTTTAGATTAACTGATCCATCATCATAGAGCCTGTGCCTTAAATAACTTCTCTGTAAGTGATGGATTTACACATTTACATCACATCTTCATTCCCTTGGGCCTTGGAGGAAAACAGGAATGCAGAAACATCAAATTTTCAGTTACTTTTTCTGAACAGTTTTATAATCGAAAATTGATGATTTAAGTTTTTCATAGTAGCAAGCCCAAGAAAGAAAGAAATCAGAACTTCAGTCACTTTAAAATTTTCTCTGCTCTAACCAGACAATAATTACACTATTCGTACACTGCACCTGATAATATCTGAACTCACTCACATCATTAAATCCTAAGTCAGAGGGTCAATGAAGTTAAGGTAATTTAAGAAAATAAGTTTTTAAGCACTAAGAGCCACAATCAAATAAAATATTCTGTAAATTATACTTTTCTGCTTACATTAACAATATTAAGCAAAGAACAGCAGTTTACTAAAAGAAAAAGGAAAACGAAAAAAGCCTTGATTTATCAGTCTTATTCCAGAATTCCTTCCACATCGGAAGTTATAGAAGTGGTGACATTTATACTAAAATCAGGTTTTTCCCCTATTTTCCAGGACCTAGGCTGGAAATACTTCTGTCACTTAAATGGAAACATACACCCTTTCTACACAGTTAATTCTCTTCGTGGTCATGGAAAAGTGTATGTATTAATAAATCTAGTTCCCTTGACAAATACTGGGCAAGGAAATAAAAGGATAAAAAGTTCATAATGGAAGTTCACTAAGTTATTTTAAAATTAAAGTTTACACAACAATTATCCTTACATATTATAAACCATTCCCCCAATTAACTTTTTTTTCTTTTTTGACTGCATAGAGGTGGGGAAAAAAAGCAAGCCATTATCTTTAAGACAATAAGAAATAACTACAGTGATCTATGTATTGTGGGATGAGAAGAAACTGCCATATTATATGATTTTCAAGAGGAAGACTATGCTTTAAGAAACACTGCTCAGTGAAGATATACTAAGGTTCCATTAAAAAGAAGATGATCAATGACTGGCACAGAACTGTTTGGAAAAGACATTAGGCTGAAAAAATCCAATCAATGCTTATTTTCAAAGCTTACAGGAGTCACTTGACAAACTTTTTTTTTTTAAGTGATACAAAAGAATTTAATAGAGATTTAGTAATTGTGGGGTTGGAGGCACGACCTCACCATTATAAATGGTGGACACTGTTGAAAACAGAGCTATACAAGTTATCACAAGGCAATCATGAACATATATCTTCTGGATAAATGAGAAAAAGCCAACTTAGTTAACGTTATTAAAGTTATATGAAAAGATACTTGTGGCTTAGAGTTAAATTTCTGGAGAAGTGCTGTATGTCACACTGCTCAGACCAAAATGAAGATAATGTGCTCTGGAAAACAGTGTTACGTGATCAGAAGGGAAGCCTGTGATGATGAGAACACTGATGTCAAAGATTTACATGAAGCATTTGAATAAAACTATCACGAAATAATGGGAAAAAAATCTATTTACATTATTTTAAAATATGTATGTGTAACTAAACTAACAATATAACAGGCATTTTGACTATTTTGTTACAGCTTTGTAAATACAACATATTCAAGCTGACCAAAAACCTTATGTAGATTTTTCTTACAGGGAAAATGAGTTAACTGCCTGCTATTTAGACCTGCCTCATTCAGGCACATTGCCAAATTCCTCCTAAATACTGCTAGCACTCGCAATGACCTCTCTGAGCTTTGGAACCCTATTACATCTACATCCTCGTCATCCACTCTTGGCAGTCTCACAAGCATCTCTAACTTAAGGTAGCCAACACCAAACTTTTGAGTGCCTTCCCAACAAAAACAAAGGAAAACAAGATAGAAAATCAAAATCAGGCTCTCTTCCAGTTGTCCTTATCTGACTACAGAGCAATTCTAAGCACCCAGTGACTCAGGCCAGAAACCTGGGATTCAGTTTTGACCTTCTCATTTACCCTTCCAAAACCCGATTTATCATCAAATTCTGTCACATTTATCTATGAAATTTTTCGACTTCTCTATATTCCTACTGTAAACAGTGTGCTACAAGTCAATTCTGTCTCAGTTTGAACTACTGCATAACTTCCCACATGGGGACGCTTCCACTCTTTGCTTCCCCTAAATCATTCTCTACACAGTGCTGTTTTGCAAAATCTGATCATGTCTCCCTTGCTTTAAAGTAAGGGTTTACGCATGCTAACACATATATATGGAAATTAAAAAAAAAAAAAGATGGTTCTGAAGAACCTAGGGGCAGGACAGGAATAAAGACGCAGACGTAGAGAATGGACTTGAGGACACGGGAAGGGGGAAGGGTAAGCTGGGACGAAGTGAGACAGTGGCACTGACATATATACACTACCAAATGTAAAATCGATAGCTACTGGGAAGCAGCTCCGTAGCACAGGAAGATCAGCTCCGTGCTTTGTGACCACCTAGAGGGGTGGGATAGGGAGGGTGGGAGGGAGACGCAAGAGGGAGGGGATATAGGGATATATGTATACATATAGCTGATTCACTTTGTTATACAGCAGAAACTAACACAACATTGTAAAGCAATTATACTCCAATGAAGATGTTAAAAAATTTTTAATAAATAAATAAAGTAAGTAAGGGTTTAACCTTTCAGTAACTTCCCATTACACATAAAAATCCAAACTCCTAATCATGGTTCACTCAACCCCATCTCACCTGGCTGCTGCCTACCTCTCTCTGACCTCACCTAACTTTTCATACTACTCTCCAGCTGTACCAGCCTTCTTTTTGACAAACACTTTCGTAGTCTTAGGACTTTCATGGAGGGATTCCATCTGCTAAGAATGCTACTTCCTGAATTTACCTGGTTACTTGTAATTATAGTAGGAATAAAACTCCAGGAGGGTATGGTCCTTAATGGAAAAAAACTCAGATTTTTCCTTCCCGAGTAGGGAGAAACCCTGTTCTTCCCTACTATGTTTCTCTTCTGTGAGTCTTCTTTACTCACAGCACACTTTACTTCTGGTCACCAAATGTGTGGAAGATTTTCCCAACATGCCATTCTGTGACACCCGCTGGATGACCTACAATTTAACTCAATTCTAACACTATCTCCCTGGAGATAGTGTCAGATCCCACAGGTGAAGGTCTCAGACCCACAAGACTGAGCCACCCCCCAAGTCCCTCAGATGCCAAAGGTTCTAATGACTCCTCCCTAGGTTCAACTGATTTGCCAGAGAAATCACAGAATTCAGGGAAACATGTTTATCAGTTTACTAAAATATATGATAAAGAATACAGATGAACAGCCAGATGAAGAGCTACAGAGGGCAAGGTCTGGGAGGGTCCTGAGCACAAGTGCTTTGGTCCCTGTGGAGTTGGGGCATATCACCCTTCCGATGTGGGTGTGTTCCCCCATCTGGAAGCTCCTTGAACACCCTACTATTGGGATTTTATGGAGAATTCCTTACATACATACTCAATTATTAACTCCATTTCCAGCTCATCTCCCCTCTGTGGAAGATGGGGCTTGGAGCTGAAAATTCCAAGCCTCTAATCATGGCTCAGTCTCTCTGGTGACCTCAATCTAGGAGCCCACCCCAGAGTTGCCTCGTCAGAACAAAAGATGCTCCTAATGTTCTTATCACTTAGGAAATTACAAGGGTTTCAGGAGCTCTGTGCCAAGAATCAGGGGTAGAGACCAATACATATTTTCTTCTTTTATCTCAGAGGCCCCCATTCTAGAAGACAATGCCTTAGGAGGCTTTCATAGATGAGAAGCAGATGATTTAAGAAAAGGGGTTCTGAAAGCCAAAACATGAGGAAACTGAACTAGAACATAAAAATTTTTGCTCCATGGGACCTCAAACAAAATACAAAGAAAATGTGAACTTATGTATTAAGAATAGAATTAAGGCTAGGAAGAGTATCAGAGAAGGTATCTGGCAAAAAGTGAGCTTTTCCAAAGCCAATATCCAAACTAAGGACAGGCAAGGGTTTACGCTCAGGTATTGGAAACTCAAGACATATGGGAAGACATGGAGATAAAAGGAAAGTATTGTATGTTACAATTACACACTATTGACAATCAAAAAACTACTTCCCACTAAAATATAGTGCCCTCTACTATGTCACATGATGCCTCAAGAGTCAGGAACAATGAAACAAGGCACATTTGGACCAGCAGAACACATACTATCCACTCCTTTCATTCATGCTGCTTTCACCATATTTATCTTTTAACCCACAGGGCTTCTCACATTAAAGTATGCAGCCACAAGAGCCTACCAACTTCAGTAGAGTGATGTCTAGAGATAGAGGGCACTTTTAAAAAACTATACTTGAGACAGTATAATACTGAAAACCATGGGCTCATCACCTTGTTAATATTGCTCCATAACTGTGAAATCATTAACTAACTAGATAATAATTTGAGACAACTGATGCATATCCCTCCCCACTCACCTAAGGCCTTATCAGTAAGTCCAGTAACAGAAAAGAAAAATAAAAGCTTTAATGAGAAATGAAATGGGCCTTCTCAGGAGAAAAGAAATTAAGTTACTATTCAGTAGGCGATGCATAAAAACAAAGTCTAACCGGCAAAGAGAACAACCTTCTCTTTGGTTTCACGTACCCTGTTCTCTTTCCTCTTAGTCCAGAGCAGCACAACATATTACAAGTCCGTGCATACGTTTTCCAGTCTGGCCCAGTAACAGAAGACAAGCAAGGAGTGAGATCCTTCTAACAAGGAAGAACAAGAAGTACAATAGGATGTGGGGAAGTGAATGAGGGACCAACTTGGTAGGAAGACCTAACATCAAAGCTCATTTTCAGGGCTTCCCTGGTGGCGCAGTGGTTGAGAATCCGCCTGTCAATGCAGGGGACACGGGTTCGAGCCCTGGTCTGGGAAGATCCCACATGCCGCGGAGCAACTGGGCCCGTGAGCCACAACTACTGAGCCTGCGCGTCTGGAGCCTGTGCTCTGCAGCGGGAGAGGCTGCGACAGTGAGAGGCCCGCGCACCGCGATGAAGAGTGGCCCCCACTTGCTGCACCTAGAGAAAGCCCTCGTACAGAAACGAAGACCCAACACAGCCAAAAAATAAATAAATAAATAATAATTTAAAGCTCATTTTCAGAACCTTGTAAAAGGTTTCCAGGCTTTCTTTTCCCATTTTGGCAAAGCTTAAAAACAAATATGGAAAATTTTACTGTTTTTGTTGTGCTGTGGGTAAGATAATGGAGTGAAAATGCCCTTATTACATGTGGGTCCCCCTCCACCTTAAAGCTTAAACACTTGGTTATTTCTATAATTCTTAAATTCAAGAAATGTCCACATATATGTTATGTTTAAATGTTCTATTTCTTGACCTAAGTAGTGATTAAAACAGGTGTATTTACTTCTGTATGTGGTTTATAAATAAACAAGAGTTTTCTAAAATGTTGCCTGTAGTCTAAGCCCGTGCGCCACAACTACTGAGCCTGCACTCTAGAGCCCGCGAGCCACAACTGCTGAAGCCCACGTGCCTAGAGCCTGTGCTCTGCAACAAGAGAAGCCACTGCAATGAGAAGCCTGAGCACCACAATGAAGAGTAGCCCCTGCTCACCACAACTAGAGAAAGCCCCCATGCAGCAACGAAGACCCAGTGCAGCCAAAAATAAATAAATAAATAAATAAATAAATAAATAAATAAATAAATAAATAAATTTATTTAAAACAAAGAATCCTTGAATGTGTAGTCAAACAGCAGCATTTGGTTCCTTTAACAATGCTTAAAATCTTTCCATGGCTCCCTGCTGCCCTAGGGAAAAACATGAAATTACAACATCCTTCATCGTCTGATTTCTTTCTCTAGCTGCAAATCTCATAATACCACTCACAACTCCAGTTGGACTGAATTTTAGTTCCTGAAAAGCAGTATTCTATTTCTTCAACCCTCTACCTACTATTCAGCTCTCTTTCGCTGGGCTAATTTCTACTTATCCTTTGCAATCCAGTTTCAATGTCACTTTTCTCATAAAGCTATCTCTCACCTCCACATATGTTACTCAAGATAGTACCTTCAAGTGCAGTATTTATCATACTGTACAATAACCATGTGTGTCCTCCTCTACATTTTCAAGCTCTGCTGAGAATAGGAACCATGTCCATGCTATTCACAATTATAACCCTAGCACCCAGGCATCAGTATAGTATAAAATTAAAAGCATGGGCTCTGGAATCAGACAGACCTAAAAAGTGTCACAAGCTGTGAGAATTTGGGACAGTTTCTTAAACTCACTCTGCCTAAGTTTCCTTACCTGTAAAATGTAGATAGTACTACCTTATAAGGCTTTTTAAGGATTAAATGTTATATATGAAGTATTTAGCATAGTGCTTGGTACACAGAAACATTAGTTATTATTAATTACTTAATACAGTGCTTATCAAAGAAAATATTTGCTGAATGAATACAGTATTCACAAATTATTAAAAACATATATTTATTAATGCTAAGCTCATATAATTCATTATATATCCAAATAAAGTCTATAATTCTATAAGGATGCTTCAGTTTTATTCATGTCCATGACACTGAGGTTTTCTTATAGTCAATATTCAGTTGAATTATAAAGCAGAATGTTCAAAGAGAATGACCTGTGCCTCACTTTCAGGAACAATTTGTTTATGAAGTCGAATCTGCTCCAAACCAGGGCATTCTAGAGAATTTGGGGAAGTGTTACAGATTGAAGCTGTTACATTATACCTTGCTGACTGATAAAAGCTGTAGTATTCAAGTCTATTTTCCCCTGAGTTTTCTGGTGCCTTTAGTTTTTGTTTAAACTGAACAACTTTGTAGATCAAAAAAACGATTAAAACACAAGCTAAAATAAAAAAAGCTAGCAAAATGTCAAAAGCCTCATTCAACTTTTCAACTTCTTGTGTACAAATTAGAGATGTTTTCCCTGACACCGAAGCAGCATCAATCGGTAGAGCACTGTTTTTTTCCAAGTTCAAGTTAACAGGAGAAGTAAGCTGTATTTGCACAGGTAACACTGCAGTAGTCTCTAATGGATTACCAAAGGTATTCTCTTGAAAAAATCTACTGGCAGGTGAAGTACGAATTCGTTCCCAGAAAGTAACACTCTCAGTGTTTTCCAAATGTTTCCCATTTGTGGTTATTTTATGCCAGGCCATCATTAATGCAGTGGTCTTGTGATGAATATGAAGAGATTTTATAGCCCAAGCTCTGGATACATTTGTTGAAGATGTAACGCAATTTGTAAAGTCAGTCCATTTAATATAATGCAATGCTCTGCCACGCATGGATGGGGGATTCTGACAATAGATGTTTAGAGTAATGGCTGAAGATGCTAACCAGTCGCGAAGACCCAATAGTTTGCAGTTACATTCCCAAGGATTAGAATTTGCCTGAAGATGAGTCAATGAAGATAATGGCTTAAGGACCCTTGGATGTAAGTCTGTAAGATTATTAAATGACAGGTTAAGAATCTTCAAAGATGCTCCCATGTTTTCAAAGGTATCATTATCAATGCTGATTATTCTGTTTCTATCTAACTTAAGGTAAATTAAATTCTTTAACAAGCTAAATGTGTCAGAATTTAAATTTTCTAAATCATTATGACTTAAGATCAAATGTTTAAGATTACTAATTCCACTAAACCCATCCCTAGTAACATTTTTAATTCTTGAATTTTTCAGAAGGAGATACTCCAAGTTGACAAGTCCTTTAAATGCAAAGGGCTGTATTGCTTCAATATGGTTATGAGACAAAGAAAGTCTTTTAAGACTCTTAAGAACTTCAAAAGCATTTGATGGCACTTTTGTTAAATTATTACCTTCTAGATACAAACAATCCAGGTTTCCAAGGTGTTGAAAGCCTGAGTCTGATATCCTCAAAATTTTATTGTTTGATAAATCAAGTATCCGAAGAGCAATCATACCAACAAACGTACCACTCCCAAGGACAGTGAGGCGATTTCTTTGTAGATTTAAGTACTGAACTGAAACTAGATCATGAAATACTCCTCTTGGAACAAAAGATACTTGATTAGACTGTAAATATAAATTACGAAGGTTGGAAAGTCCCTCAAATATTCCAGGATCCAAGCGTTTTATAGAATTATTATTCAGATATAGAAAATATAGCTGCCTCAAATGAACAAAAGCTTTTGGATATACATACACAATGCTAGAATTATCCAAATACAACGCTACAAGAGAATGAAGTCCAGTTAATTCACTTTCATTTATATGAGATATATTATTTCCAGTCAGATATAGAAAAACTGTACTTTCAGGAAAATTCTTAGGAATGCTTGAAAGGCCTAAGTTACGGCAGTTAATTTGTCTCCCAGTGCAGAGCTGGCAAACAGACGAACATCCAAGTATCTCTTTATGGAATAATAACACAAGATAACAGGTAACAAGTAGAAACAGTCGTAGGCAAGGCAGAGAAAAACGTACTCCACACATAGCCCTGTTCTTGGTTTTTCTGTTCATATCAAAATTGGCTATAAAAAGAAAAGGTAAAACTTTAAATCATCAAAAAGTTCTTTAAATAAAAGTTTTATAATACTAGAAATTCTACACTCTATTTTATTTTATTAGGATCAGCCATAATACTAAATATCATAAATCATACTATGGTGATAGCATAAAACAGTAAGGCTGAAATACGTTCTAGAATTATTAGCACCTCCAGGCCATTAACCCACTGTTTGACAAAATGATAATTCAAATTTAATGAACTGCAAAATAAAATGTTTGCTAACTTAAAATATTACAACTGACTATAACTAAAGTGACAAATGATGATGCAGGGATAAAGATCTTTGGATATAATATGCCCCTTTATCAACTTAAAAGTCTAATATCAATTAAACAACATTATAATTTAGGAATTATACACATTCAATACAGAACAATTAAGCTCCCTTTAAACTACAGGTTTTTACAAACCAAATTATTTTTTGTTTCAGCTAAAAGTTCATATTTAAATAAATAATCTTACCAAGAACAGGAAATTCATATTATTAACACTCAGCTGATTCAAGTAAAGGTTTTCTTTCTATATCTGAAGAGCGACATTTCTAAACTCCATTTCTTTTGTGGCACTGTTGACCTCCACCCCTCCACCTCTTTTTTTTTTTAAGTCACAATTTGCTCAGGAAACACCACGCTTCACATTGGTTCCTCCACACTCAGTGTGTAAAACAGAGGTTGCCATGGATACAGGAAACTGAGAGACAGGAAATAATGTTATCTGTGTTTCAAAAGTATTGTTAAAAGGAAATCTCAGGAACTTATTTTTTCAGAATGCAGTTAACTTGAGTTTTCCTAACGCACAAACCTAAATATTTCATTTTAAAAGTAAGTATTTTTTAAACATGAAAATTTTAAATATTCAGAACGAACAAACTCCGTATACATCAACAACAAATAGCTATCGAATGGAAAAAGCAAGTTGAAATAAGATGTAAATAGAGTAATGTAACTTTTGTGAATTTTTTAAATGCACAGAATATTTATATTGTTTTGAATATACAGTAGAGACTTCAATTTTGCTTTATTCCTTAAAAATAAACAGGTAGCAAAAACAAGTAATTTAGAACAATGAACTTGACAGATGCTGTTCTTCTGTGCTCTTCTTTTTTAATTAAAAAAAATTGGTGCATATAAAGTATTGAATACGACCAATTAGTACCTTAATATATTAAAGTATATGCCTTGAGTTGTAGAATGATATCAGGTTGCATACCAAGTTACTGACAAAAGTTATCTTTGACAAGAAAAGTTGAGGAGAGTGAAAGAAGCCCTTTAATGACTTTTGACCATATATACATCTGAATTAACCTGAATTTTTTACAATAAAAATGTATCTGTGCATAATATAATATTTTAAAGGATTTAAAGAGTTGACTATAAACTGTATATATTATACATTGTTTAGTCATTAATTTTTCAAAAACCTGACTGCTTAGACTTTCTAATTCTGACATTTATTAATATTACTAATACCCTGACAATGCACTTAAAATATCAGTAATAATATATATAATTGTATACTATAACTCCCTTTTGATATTAAAGCAGCTTTATTTCACATCAAGACAACTACTTCAGATAATAATATAAATTATTTCCATATTAATATTTTGTATAACACCCAGTACTTTCTTTCAATTACAATAAAAAATCAGAGGTGCATACTAGATAACAGATCTTTATCAAAATGACTTACAAATCTCACAGCTATCCTTTGTGGCTGGCTATTGTAATTGCTATTTTATAAACACAGAAATTAGAAAACAACCAAAAAACCAAATGACAGAGAAATGACATAAATTAGAGGTAAAGATGAAACAAGAGCTAGGTTTTTCAAGTTCATTTTGTTTCATATTTTCAATAACATACAAAGCATAATGAGGTATGTTTCACAGATTTTTTTCAACTGTGTCATACAACTTAAAGAATTATGAGGGGGTTCAGGACACGGTACCCCAAAATACAGCACCTTGGCATACTGAATACTTTAAGCTGAAGGAGTCTGAGCATACAGCATGAGCAGGAATTTCTCTCTCTGACCTCTCCCACCCCCAGCCACACCCCCATACTCCCTGCCCTTGTCCCCTGAAACAAGTCATTAAACCCTCAAGTGAGAAGTGCCCTCCCTATAATGGGAGGAATCCTTATCTCCAAAGACAAGAGGTGTCAGAAGAATCCAAACAAATGGGACTTGTAAAATTTCCCCTGGTTTATTATACTTACCTCACACCCTTTACCATATCATATCTTTCCATGACTTGCCATTCTACATCAAACCCAGTGTAAAAACACACAGGTTTAACAGTTTCTTTGAGTCTTCATTTCCTTATGAAGACTCCCATGACATGTAAAACGTACATTAAATTTGTATGCTTTAATCCTGTTGTCTTGTCTTTCTCAGTTTAATTTTCAGACCCAGCCAGGGACCCTAAGAGAGTCAAGGAAAACTTTTTACTCTCCTACAGTCTAGAAAAAGTCAGAGAAATTGGTCCATCGAAATCAAAATAAAATTTAAAGAGGGTAAACTACAAGGTAACAAGATCAGAACATTCATTAATTAATTTTGTCCTCTGTTCTAGAAATATCCAAAGCAGACAAAAATATTTATTCTTACTAGATCTTGAAGTAAAGATCTGTTCATCTAGGAGTTGTTGCTCTTAGAGACAAGTGATCACTACTAAAGAAGACCGCAGAAATCAAAACCTGAAGAAAGCTGATGCAGGGAAAGAACCAGAGACCTCTTCATTTTTCTTGCTATGAGCACATCACGAATTAGTGGCAAAATTGCCCACTCAAGGTTTAGATAAGAACTCAAGTTTCCCAGCTTCCCACTGCACTTACCGGAGGGTACATTTCCCTGTGCTTTAAATACTTTCATTTCACAGTAATCTGTATTATTTAGGTAATTTTAAATCCTCTCATGAGCTTTAAGTTCTATAACATGTTTAATAAAATCTTCATATATCTCCAATGCACAATATATAATTCTCCCCAATCTGAATTCTGACATTATGAATTTGCTCTGGAATAATACATCAAAATGGTTCCTCATATCCCTTTTCTCATTCCTACTAATATTCATTAGAACTATTTCTGAACACTAAGCCTCCTAAGTAGGCATCCTCCCTTTTCTTTCCAGGAAACTGGCTCACTAAATTATTTCTCTCTCATTCTTATTGCTAAACCTTCGTTTGTACTACCTCTATCTTTAAATAATCTCATGCCTTAAGTTTCAACACATATCTATTTCCTTTCCATTCAGCAATTCCATCACAAGTACAAAAATACAAAAATAAGAGGAAAACTGTTCTATTACCATCTTTTACATATATGCCATCTGCATTATTTAGACATATAGCGTCTATGTATAAACCAATCAAGATGGGTTTACATCTAAAGAATGGTTTACAATAGCAGTTACTGATCTTACTATGGATCTTAAAAATTACTTATAGATCCTAAAATCAAAAGAATCAAAACTTGAAATGGGGTTTACAATAAAAATTAGTCCAGTAACAATAAAAAATATTATCATTTTGCTCAATGTAGGGGAAAATTTTAATGAGGAGCAGTATCTCAATTCAGATTGCTTAACAGTTGCCAGGAAAAACAAAAAAAAAGTATCACACAGCAGAGAAATCAGACAACACCTTGACCAGAATTGACATGATTAATGAGAAGCAGGTAGACACCACATACTGCTAGATGTGATATTTCAAGAACACATCGCTTATGTAATATTCCAAACAGGGATGATTAACCTGGATCTAATCATGAGGAAATATCAGACAAACCCCAAATGAGGAACATTCTGGGAGAGAGTAAGGGAGGAAGAAAGGGAGAGAAGGAGACAGAGTAGAATTGTATTTTTCAAAAATGTTAGTCATAAGTGAGACAGACTCAGGAAACGACATTACAGTGTAAAAGAGACTACAAAGACATGACGACTAAAAGCTTAAGTATTTAGGAGCAAAAGGCAATGACTGATGCAATTCACGCAAATGGTTCAAAAATAAAGCACCATGTATGGTTGGTGTGTGTGTGTTGGTGCATGTGTGTAATGTCTGTATACACACACATAGAGACAGAGAGAATAAGAGACGGGAAGACAGAAAGAGGACACATGCTAACAAGTCCAGGCTGTCATGCTCATGGAATTTACTGAGAAAGTCATTAAAATGTACTAGAAGGACTTCCCTGGTGGTCCAGTGGTTAAGACTCCGCCTTCCAATGCAGGGGGCGCAGGTTCAATTCCTGGTCGGGGAACTAAGATCCTACATGCCCCACAGTGTGGCCCAAAAAAAAAAAAAAAAAAATGTGCTAGATACCCAAATGTCCTTCAATGGCTGAAGTGGTACATCCATACAATGGAATACTACTCAGCAATAAAATAAGAACATTCTAATAACATACACAATAGCTTGGATGGATTTAAAAGACATTATGTTTCAAAAGGATATATACTGCCTGATTCCATTTATATGACATTCTCAAAAAGACAAAATTATAGTGAAAGAGAACAGATCAGTGGTTGCCAGGAGTTAAGGGTCAAGGGGAGGATGACTTCCCTAAAGCATATAGCAAAAGGGAGTTTCCTCAGGTGATAAAATTATTCCTTGTATTCTAATTGTGGTGATGTTTTCACAAATCTACATGTGTGAAAATTTATAGTAGTGTATACCCCCCCAAAAAAAGTCAAATTTACTCTGTCAATTAAATAAGTTTTTAAGTCCTTTTATTTTCAAATACAAATATAAATATTTGTGGGTAAAAAACAAAATACATATAAAAAACTGCTAGACAAACACTTGTTTGATTTACAATCATGACCAGTTTTACAACGGAAAAACAAAGAGTACTTTGAATGGAGAACAGGGAACCCTCCTACACTGTTGGTGGGAATGTATATTGGTGCAGCCACTGTTGAGAACAGTATGGATGTTCCTTAAAAAACTAAAAATAGAGCTACCATATGATCCAGCAAACCCACTCCTGGGAAAAGATGAAAACTCGAATTTGAAAAGATACATGCACTCCAATGTTCATAACAGCACTATTCACAGTAGCCAAGACATGGAAGCAATCTAAGTGTACATCAACAGATGAATGGATAAAGAAGATGTGGGGTATGTGTGTGTAGTGTGTGTGTACACACACCACACACACACACACAGAGACACACACACAACGGAATATTACTCAGCCGTAAAAAAGAATGAACTATTACCATTTGCAGCAACATGGATGGACCTAGAGATTATCATACTAAATGAAGTAAGTCAGACAGAGAAAGACAAGTATTATAAAGATATCACTTATATGTGGAATCTAAAAATGATAAAAATGAACTTATTCACAAAACAAACAGTCTCAAAGACACAGAAAACAAACTTATGAATACCAAAGGGGAAAGAGGGGGGCTGAGGGATAAATTAGGAGTATGGGATTAAATAGATACACCACTATATGTAAAATAGATAAATAACAAGGATTTACTGTATAGCACAGGGAACTATATTCAATATCTTGTAATAACCTATAATGGAAAAGAATTTGAAGCTGTACACCTGAAACTAACACAATATTGTAAATTAACTATAGTTCAATAAAAAAAACAGAGAGTGCTTTGAAGGTACTGAAAAGCATGCCAATTTACAGAATTTGTCAAAATTCTTGTCAAAGAAGCTTAGCATAGTCCAAACACAGAGAGACTAGCCAGCAAGACTGGTGCAGAATGACTGAGTAGGTTGAGATAAGACTCAAGGAGTAAGCCAAAATTTTGGCAGACCCTGTAGGACAAGTTACTCCACGGAAGCCACTGAAGAGTTCTCAAGTAGGAGAGGGAAAAGATCATTTTTCCTTTTAAAAAAATGGTTCTGTCTTCTTCTCTGTGAAATACGACTTGGAGGAGATATGAGATCAGTTTACGAGACTAAAGCAGTAGTCCAGAAAAAGAATAAGATAGCTTGTATAAAGATAGTGGAAGTGGAAACGGAGGCTATGGATCTGAGATACATTTATAGGTCTAGTCAACAGCTTTGGTGATGGATTAAACGTGGGAAGTTTCTGACAAGAGTAATTGGGTGTTCAGAAGTATCCAAGACCGAGAGGAGCATAGTGCATTGGTTATCTCACCTCCATCAAATATATCCAATTCCATAACATTACTGAGAGCCTACTATGTGTCAGGCATTGTGCTAGACTATAAGGATACTAAAGATAAACAAAATCCTGGTCCCTGATCTCAAGCAGCTCAAGATACCCTGAGAGAGAATAAATGTTCAATTGAGATACTCATTTTAACAGTATCCTTCCTGACCATGTAAGGTATTCTGTAAGCAAGTATCCTATGTTTAGTGTTAAACAGAGGGAAAAAAATGTGTACAACATTATCATCATCACAGGCAAAATTTATTTACTGAGCATATACTACTTCCCAGGCATTGCTCTAAGTATTTTAAACATATTAGCTCACTCAACATACAAAATAATCCAACAGTTTAGTTCCATTTTATAGATAAGGAAAGAGACAGAGACAGGTTAAGTACTTTGCTCAAGGTCACACAGTGAATTTTAAGAGCGAGAATTCACATCTACCCAGTGTGCCTCCAGAGTCTGGACCTTTAAGCCCTTCACTATATCTCAACACATGGGCCTAACTTCTAAAACGCCCAGGAGGTAAAATACAGAAAGTAGAAACAGACAAGTAATCCAAGATAAAAGATGCATGATTCAGTCAAAAAATTTCAAGGAGGCAGAAATCACTTTTAGACATAGAAACTGGAAAGAGTTTTGACAAATGAAAAACTGAGAGATAAATAAAGACATATCAAAGGATAGCAAATGATATCGTGAGCCAATAAAACTGTACCTTTAACTACCTCAAATTTTACCCTCTACCCTCTTTCTCCAGTTTCCCTTCAACCTACAGACTGAATTCCAAACATTTCTCTCTGGTCTATAATAGATAAGGGGGTTTAAGGGCCATCACTGAGGAATGTTAAGAGTAGCAAATACAAACTGAAGGTCAACTCTATACAATCACTTTGTAAAGAGTAGTCAACAAAAGCTTCTTCCTGGGTTGAAATACCTGCCAATTCCTGAAAAGTGAAATGGAGGCAACAACAATAATGAAAAGAATAATGAGTAAGTGCTCACATGTGTGCCCAAGGGATGTGCATGAAATAGGTGCAGGGAGATAAGAGTCTTTCCTCAAATGGTGGCATTGGTCACATTTGGACAGACTGAATGGGGGAAGAACTCACAGTAAATGAGGGAAAGCCTCAGGAAAGCCTAAGATGGTACCCTCACACACTTGGTCAAAATGACGCATGTAGTAACATTAATAGTGGTAGCAGCGTTACTTGATAGATAGTGGCAATGATTGATAGAGTAACACTCAATCATTTTGTAAGCAGCTTTTGGCAGGAAAGAGCTCTCTGCAGGAGGCCCCTTTTGTCACTTTAGCAGAGCTATATGGTCACTAACCTTAAACCTGGCACCCCCATGCTTTACTCATCTCCAGCCCTAGCACACCTTTCAAATCTTTTGATCACACAATACCCTGCTTAACCTGTTGGTTCTTTCCATAGATCAAAGAAGTAGAAATGAAAAATAAATAATTAACAGATGACCAGATCTCTTTCCCAGCTTCCCCTTCAGTAATCTTACGAGCAAACTGTGTGAACAAGATAGCATCTAAAGAAAGATCACAAGAAGCCGACAAGCTGGCAAGCAGGGAAAGATGGTGATGACTCTGACCCCGAATCTCAATGATTAACTGAGATTACTTCCCCTTTTTCTCTTTAAAAACTTTCATGGCCAAGCAGAAACTTCAGAGTTGGTTTTGGGACACAAGACCGCCTTCCCCCCAGATTGCCAGCTTTCTGGTTAAAAGCAATGTTTTCCATTTCCACCAACACTTGCCTCTTGAGTATTGATTTTTGAGTGGTGAGCAGCCAGACCTGTTTGGTAACAATTTATTGAGCAATCATATGCATTACACTTTAATAGGCATTAAATATACATTCTCCAGTTTAACCTAATAATGACCCACAGGTACTAGTTTCAAATGCCTCACTGTTGAAAACTGAGGCCCAGAGAGGAAAAAGTGGTCCAATGTCACACAAATAGTAGGTAGAGCATGCATCTCAAGCTAAATTTAGCTTTCCTCTCCATCACACTGTGTCTTTTTCTCTGAGACTCTTACAGTAAAAGCAGAAGCCCAAGGAAAAGAATCCCAAAAAGTAAGATGCTCCTCAAGCTATGAAAGTATTTACCTACACAGGAAAAATCAGAAAGTACACAGGATTCATGATAGAAAAAGTCGAAGGACTTTTTGTATTCCTTAGTTTTTATTCCCTTGTTGAAACTACCTACTCTGTAAAAATTATGTTTCTATATTGCTTCAGGGCCTAGACCCAATCAATACCTCATTCTCAATCAGAATCTTCTCTTATTCTCATTAAACAGTTTATGGTCCTGAAACTTCAAAGCAATCCTATTCACTCACAGTATTGCTTTCTTGGGTTATCTGTTTAAAAGAAGCTTAATGCCATACAATGGTTGGTGATTAGTTAACATTACCCATGGTCTATAAGATGACTGCCACATTATCAAGTTTGTCAGAAGCCCTTATCTAATTTGTAGACACAGCGCTGGTCCTAGATGTGAGGAGAGCATTAAGAGTGTAGCCCCAAAGTCACAAGCATTCAGGAACTCTCCTAAGCAATTAGGACAGGAGACGGAAGACATAAGTTGTTGTTGTTCTAAGAAGCCAGGCTGCACTGAATAATAATGTGTAAACTGAATGCACAGCATGGTGCCCTGGCACATGATAGAAACTTCAAAAATATTGCTGAATGTTTGTTGTATCAGTATCCCAGGCTTGATATTAGAAAGGAAGGTAGGGGCACTTTAGTTCTGCTGTATGTTTCAAGGGTAAAGTGAATTTGTATTGGAAATGAAAACCAAAATGGACTCTTTCCATTCAAATTCTAAGGTGAGAGGATAGAAACACTTCAAAATACTTCCAAAACTACCGAACTTTTGGGTGGGGGGTGACACTGGGTTTTCAAAGGACCTGCTAGAAGAACAAGTTGACGTTCGGCTTTAAAAAGAAAGTCTTATAAATGATTATAACCCTTCAATAAAAAAATCACCAAGCCCAGGAATTAATAATTTACCTCTTTCTTTCACAAAACTACTCAGTGAACATGCAATTATGGCACCAACTGTTCATCTTCCTAAACCATCTTGTCTACACCCTCCAGCTTCTGTTACCAAAAGATACATGTGCATAGCCTAATCAAAAAAATAAAAACATTAAAGGCTGCATTATAGAGGGGTTTTTCCCCAGTTAGACTGAAATGATTTGAACCAATAATTACTGCAAATTGCATTAGGTTAGATGCAAAGGAAAACGTTAATAATCCAAAGATTATTCTTTTGGAAATCTAAAAGTATCTATCCCATTAGTAAAACATATATTAAAAAGGAGATGAGGAGCAGAACCTCAACAGCTGAGGTCCTGAATCCTCAAAGTACTCTTTTATGTGTTTCTATTTTCCCTACATAACAATGAGAGAAATAGTCATCATTCAATACACCCAAGGAGGATTATTCATTGTGTGGTCAACTCTGGCAAAATAAATATTCTAAACAACTTCCCCCCTTGACACCTCACTGCCCCTTTCCACAAATCAGTATATAATCAGATAATACTAGGATATACTAGGTTCTAACTAGGTTAGAAATCAGTTCAAGCTAAATCTTCAGGGGAAAAAAACAACAATAATAAGAGTAAACACCATAAAACAAAAACCCTAGACTATGCAAGGACTATGTCCGTTTTCCCCACAGTAATCTCACTATTTAGCATTCCACAGACATTCAGTAAGTATTTGATGGAAAAGAGGAGGGAGTGATCATTCACCTAAAGGGCAGAATAATCACTAAGGGTGACTTCTGTCACTCTGATTCTGTACCTAGAATACTGTATGGCACACTGAAATAGCTCAGCCAAGGCTTGATCATCTTGCCTATCAAGTACACACAAAAAGTAAAGAATAAAATGCTTTCTCCATCAGTCCTCTCAGATTGGCTTCTCCTATCTCTTCTCCAGAGGGGACACAAGAGTTTGACACACATACACAGCATAGCTTTTCAGTGGCAACTTGACTTCCAATACCATCTCAACCTACTTACAGAAACCCATTTATAAAATCATACCTATACAATGTATAGGAATCTGTAGTTTGAAATTACCCATTGCTCTAATCTACTTTATTGAAAACAAAAGGTAATTCATAACTAATTCACTTTAGAAATAATGTCTCAAAATCTCTCATCTTTTAAAAAAATTATGGCACATAATATGTGTAAACAAATGTGTTCACTAATGACTTTTCATTCCAAAATTAACCATCATTATCACGGAAACAACAAATGATGCAAAAGGACTGTCAGTATTTACTGAATGTTTATTATTAAATGCCTTGGGAATTTCTTTAACTATACTTTGTATAACCTGTGCATGTATTTTTTTAACTGTAGCATTGTAGAACACTATAAATTGTTTATTATTCATTACAGTAAACTGATATTCCAAGAAACCAAGTGACTTCCCAAGTGTATGAACAAAAATTCAATTCCAAATCCCACAATCTCACACTCCCTCCTCTCTAAATTTATGAAACTATATTTAATGCTCAAATGACCAATTTAAATTTAAATGACACATACTTTTCAAAGTAATACATCTAAATTCATTCCACACCTTTTTTTTTTTTGCAAAGGGTATTGAACAGTCAGGTATAAAATAAATAAATAAATAAATATATATATGTATGTATAAATATACGTGTGTGTGTGTGCGCGCGTGTGTCGGGTTGGCCAAAAACTTCGGGTTTTCCGTAGATCTTACAGAAAACCCAAATGAACTTTTTGGCCAACCTGATATATATATATATATATATATATATATATATTTATATGTTGACTTTAATAAACAGATTAAAAGTATGCCTAAAGTAGCCCCATTCGAAGAACTCCTAATTTGCAACAATACTACAAATCAGAGTATACATAAAAACACCCCTCTTAAAGGGCTGCTAAATGTGAACACCTTTTTATGGTGTGTTAATATGACAAAATTAAACAATGATCTATTTACCTCAAAAAGTGCACTTTTTAATAGACTGACCAAAAAGTATGCTTTACTTCCAACTAGGACTGACAAATTGAGAGATCAAATTAGCTTAATTTTTCAGGCATAAACATTTCTGAACATTTAGATGTTCAGAAAAAAATGTTATTTAAGTGGGAGAAAAAATAACACACGATTACAGTGTAAATATTTATTAAATTCATTCAATTAACTTACTGTGCACCTACTATGTGTTAGTCATGGTGCTAAGAACAAGAGACAATTAATACTCAGTGTATTGATTATGCCTTTCTATTTTCTGTATGCTGATGCTCTGACAGATGGGATCTTGCTTAACCTGGAAAGACTGGCCCTCTTAGGGTTAGCCAATTCCGAGAGATAGAAAATGGCTGCATTTGAGCACATATTTCATACACAAACTAACTGATCCAGAGCCCTTACTCCAACTATCAAGCTCTTACACTCCATGCCACTATCTCCCTTCTCCTAACTAACCTAGGGCCAGGTAGCAGACAACTCATGACAGTCCCTACACCCTGTAGCCTCCTAAAATTACTCGAACTTGCCAATCCTAAACCGGCTTACCCTTGCTTTCCCATCCCTTCCCACAGAAAGCGCAATAAAGGCTCTTGCCCACATTTCCCCCTCTCTCCCTCTGTCTCTTGACCAACGCTGGTGTTACCCCATGTGGTTCTGTGTGGTGTGGTATGCTCCTTCCTCTTGGGAACTGTGAGTAACAAACAGTTTCAATGGCAATTGTCCCTGATCTGTTGGCCTTGCCGTATCTGAAAAATATTAAAACCTACATTTTAAAGCACCCAGGGTCTACTATGGAGGCATTTGTATTTCGTAATGTTTATTGAACAAATAAATGAATGAATAAGCCAAGAATGAATGCTGGCAGCAAACATGCAAGCAAACACTAGATCAAAAATTAAAGACCTGAATTCTAACATTTTCAGTATGTGATAAGTTGGGCAGCAGCAAATTTACAATGAGTAAATTATCCGTAACAGTATTGCTAGGTGAAAACTAGTAACTGCCTGATTCATCTCAGAGAATAAAACTGACTCTCCCTTGAAGGCCTTACTTTCCTAGGATTTATGCTCTATTCTCAGCCTAGCTCTCCAGCTTTATTGCTCTTACTCCCTTCGCTCTAATGGCTGCCACACTGGCCTTCTTTCAGTTTCCTGAATGCGCCCTCACCCCTCCAGCTACAGAGCCTTTGCCCAGGTTGTTCTGCCTGTTTGGAATACTCATTCTCTCTCAACTCAGTTAACTGGAGTTAATTTCTCTCAACGAACTAGAGTTAATTTCTCCTCTTCATATCTCAGCAAACATTTCTTCAGGAAAGTCCTTCTGTACTGCATTAATGCCCTAATCTGGCAGCTGCACAGTATCCGTGTCAATTGTTATCATTTTTATTCTGTAGTTCTATAATTCTTTAACTCTGTCCTCTTCACTTGACTGTTACCCTGCAAATATAAAAACCACATTTATCCTCATACTGTTCCACTACTACTCATCAACATTAGGATATTAAAAAGCAAACAGGTAGCTGGAATGTAATTAAAATAGTTTTATGCCTCATTGGTCAAAGTATTTAGAGAACATTCCTGGTAATGAAATAATCTCTCCGACGCTCCACCCCATGCTCTGAGGTCGATTAAGGTCTGCGCCTGCGCCAGTGCTGGCTAGCAGGCTCACCAACCTGCAGGCGGGGGCTACCAGGCGTGGAGCCGGGCGCCAGTGGCAACGGGAAACCCAGTTACCAAAACTGACTCTAGATGAGAGAACCTAACAGACCAGTAACAATGGAAGAAATTGAGAAAGTTATCAAAAAGCTACCATCCCCCAAAATACCAGGCCCAGATGGTGTTACAGGTTAAAAAAAACAAATCCTTCATGAAGAAAGATCTTAAGCAACATGATGAACTCAGCAGCTCATGAAAAGAGGCCACCAATCCTAATGTTTTAAAAACAAGATATATCACCTCATATTGCGAATGTTAGTGAAATGAAGCATTACTTGTGTGGATTCTGTGCAGCTTTCAACAATGTAGCAATCGTTGGGCTTCCCTGGTGGTGCAGTGGTTAAGAATCCACCTGTCAATAAAGAGGACACGGGTTTGTGCCCTGGTCCGGGAGGATCCCACATGCCGCAGAGCAACTAAGCCCCTGCACCACAGCTGCTGAGCCTGTGCTCTAGAGCCCGCGTGCCACAACTACTGAGCCTGCGTGCTACAACTGCTGAAGCCCGCACGCCTAGAGCCTGTGCTCTGCAACAAGGGAGGCCACCACAATGAGAAGCCCGCGCACCGCAACGAAGAGTGGCCCCCACTAGCCGCAACTAGAGAGGACCTGCGCACAGCAATGAAGACCCAATGCAGCCAAAAATAAATAAATAAATTTAAAAAAAAAACAATGTAGCAATTGCATTTCCCATTGGAAGGTCCTCTTTTGGCAAGAGCTGTATGAAATCAAAACCCAGGATGCAGTACTTCAGTTGAGAAGGGATGGATTTCGAAACTTGCACCATGGAATCCTTCCCCCATTAATGGAGAAGACAACAACACTAGCACTTATGTTTGGTCTTTATCTTGCCTTCTCCTTAAGCATATCAGTACTCCAGAGTTTGCAACCGGTAGGTAGCATGGCAGCAGTACTTGCAGGGATAACAGAAAGCAATTTTCATGCCACTGGAACGAGTTCAAACATTGCTTCAAGACCACAAGTATCATGACAAATTTACACCTGTCAGGCTTTCAAGGCACCAAAATGCCATGGAATTATAGAGTGTTATCAAGGCCTGGTGCCTGTTCTTTTCAGTAACAGATTCAGCAACGTCCTTTTTTTGGCCTTCGAGGTCCCATCAAGGAACATCTGCCTATGGCAATGACTCACAATGCTCATCTGGTCAATGATATTATCTGTGGAGGTCTATAGGGTGCCATGTTGGAATCTTGTTTTTTCCAGTTAATATTGTAAAAACTTAAATGCAGTCTCAGATTGATGGTGAATTTCCATCTTTCCCCAGGGTTTTCCAGAAACTCTGGTTAAAACAGGACAGGAATCTGACAAATCTTTTCAGAGGTGCCCATCCCTTGCGGCATAACTGATGCAACTTATGAATTCCTGTTAAAGATTCTATGAAAGAAATCAGTTAAGTGCCACTTATCAACTGAAGAGACCCAAGAAAAATGCAGTTTGGCCTCGTTCCTAATCGGCCAAATACAAGTTGGTGTCATAAATCCAGGGCACAATGAATTATGGGCAAAGCTGCTTTCCTTAAGCACCAACATATTCAGAATAGACACTTTCAGTAGGAAAAAAGAATGTGGGGTGGAAAGCAAGAGAGAGGCTGGGGACAGGGATGAGTGAATAAGGACTGCTGAAGAGTACATGGTTCCTTCTGGAGGTGACGAAATGTTCTAAAACCGATTGTGATGATGGATGCACAACGCTATGGATATGCTAAAGAGTACTGAATTGTACACTTTAAATGGGTGAATTGTACGGTCTATGAATTATATCCTTATCAAGCTGTTACCACACACATACACACAAAAGATGTTTCTAAGACGTTTTTCTTGTGAAAGACGTAAAAAATTAAGAACTAATTTTTACTGTAGTAAAGCTACTAAAATATTAGGTTAAGAATTTACAGATAAAAGAAAATAATGTAAAATGCTAAATAAGAATACATGACCTAGGAGTAAAAGATGCATCCTAATTTTAAAGGATGAAAATAAAATTCTGTCACATTAAATACGCACTTAGGAATGGTCAGTTTAAACCAAACATAATTCTGGTAAAACAACACATCCACAATTTAAAAATTTTAAACTGCCTTTTATTTAACTATATTTAAACTATAACAAAATACTACTCTTTGGAACCTGTTACCTTGATTCTACTAGCCTGTTTTAAAAGCTGTAAAATGACTTAGAAAATTATCTTAGAAAATTTATACAGAATAATAAATTTCCAAATGCTGATCATAATATATACTATTTTTGAGATAGAAGAGAACTATGGAGAGGTACTAAGTGTCCAACCCAAACCTGTGTAGTATATCTGATACCAAGAGGACTTTATTATAAGGTAATTTCACCTGGAAAGCAAGCCATCATACCTAAAAACCCTGCTGCTTTGTCAACCTCTTTTGAATTATTCAACTAGCTTAAGTAAAATATTCCCCCATTAGTGACTTCCTTACATCTAAAAAAAAAAAAATCAAAAAATTCAAAATTCTTAAAATGCTTAATCTCAGAGAACACTTACTCACATCTGAAATTCTTAGAACTGCATTATAAAAATGTCTTTTAAGTTAGATGATGAATTGGTATTTCAGAAAACAGAGTCAAAGGAAAGTTTGATTATTCTCATTCTCATCTATGAAAGTTTTTGTTTAATCTATGCCTTTGGAGGAAAACATTAAAAGAGTTATATGTAAATAATGTTATTTTCACATAAAAATTAGCAGAAGAAAATATTACTCCCTTTATGTATAAATAATATGGACCCTAAGAAAGGGAAAAAATTCAAACTTGAAATTATTCCAGCTACAAAACAAAAAGGACACAAGACAGTTGTACTGCACAACTACAAAAAAAAAAAAAAAAAAAAAAAGGACTGCACTATGTTCAGAAGGTGACCAAGAAGATATACTAAGAACATCTGGAGAAGACATGGACAAAATCACGTATCCTTAAGTTTAAGTGACAATGCAGAATACTACAAAAGATCATCAAGCTGAAGGTGACATGCCTTTGACATATGTGGTTAACATATTTTTAATGAATTAATGAACAGATAAACAAATACTCAATATACTAAAAATGTCCTGAATTTAAATTAATGCATGTACACGAGACTTAAGCTTTTAGAACTTTACAGTGCAGTAAAAGGACGGATGGATGAGAGAGAGAGGAAGAAAGGGATAAAATAAAAACAGCTAACCTCATCTATCCAGACAGTTTGACCTCAATATGTAAACTCATTTAATCTTTATAATACTCTCAATAGGAAGATACTATTAGTATCCTCATTTCAAAAACAAGGAAACTTAGGCACAGGGAAGTTATTTGGCCATGGTCATTAGTGACTAGTGGCACTGGAATTTGAGTGTGGTCCTAAAGCCTACAGTCTTTAACAGATTTCTGAATCAGAAATAGTGGATCATGGTAAAAGATAGCTTAATACAATAGTTTCCCAAATGGTCATTCTTTACATCAGTGATTCTAAACTGGAGGTGGGAGGTTCTACTGGCATCTAGTGGGTAGAGGCCACAGATGCTGCTAAATATGCTGCTATGACCAGCAGCCCCAATATGAAAAAATCATCTGGCCCCAAACTGTCAATAGTACTGTGGTTGAGAAACTGTTTTAGAAAAGCGTTATTTCTGCATGTGAAAATCCATTATAATAAAGAAGAAGAAAATAACATTTCCCAAGGTAGCCTGATTCAAGATATCATTATCAACACATTATTCTCTAGACCTGCTTATTTCAGGCAAAGGAAATGTTACACTGCAAAGTCTAAAAGAAACACAGGAAGAGGAAATTACTATTATGTAGGAGGTTAACCAGGAAATATCACTGGGGATGTGGACGGGGGAAAAATTTTCCCCAAACTCCATCAACTATGTACCTATAAGCAGAAAAAGGTTATAATGGGAAATGATAAAACTGCTGACCTAAACGTCAACGTTACCTTCCACTAGAGCATGTGACTACAAATTTTCCTAAGTTATGTCATGGGTCACTGATAATGTGGCAAACTTTTAAGTTTTTTTGGTTGTTTTTCAGATGGTCACATTTTCTGTATCTATCAATGCTTCTTTAGTCATTAATCCATTAAGGACTATAAAGTTAAATCATTATTCTTTAAAATTCTATTACATTATTCAAGACTTTCTTGGTACTTAAAATGACATGAATTCACTACTGCCCAATAGATTTTTCAATACTTCATTTTAAAAACATAAATAAGATCTGATTTTCCCTTCACAATTTTTACTTTCTTTTTAAAATTTTTTAATTTATTTTTCTATTGAAGTATAATTTATAATGTTGTGTTAGTTTTTAGTGTATAGCAAAGTGATTATATACATATTTTTTCAGATTCTTTTCCATTATAGATCATTACATGATATTGAACATAATTCCCTGTGCCATACTGTAAATCCCTGTTGCTTATTTTATATACAGTAGTGTGTATGTTAATCCCCAACTCCTAATTTACCCCCACCATAAGTTTGCTTTCTGTGTCTGTGAGTCTATTTCTGTTTTGTAAATAAGTTCATTTGTATTATTTTTTTAGATTCCACATATAAGTGCTATCATGATATTTTTAAATTTGAAAATTTAATGCTTAAGAAAATTTCAAGCCTTAATAAAATTCTGTCCCTCAATTTATGCAGACTGACATGAGCCCCAGTCTAAGTATTCTTTTAGACTTATAGAAGCCTTTTTTATTTTCTTTACAGAACCCAACTATTTCCACAACTTAAGTATCAAAAATGTTTTTGAATCACACACATAAAATTAAATATTGAAGGCAACAGTATTATCATAAAAAGTGTAAAACAAATATGCTTTAGATACAATTAGGTATCTTTCTCACTTTTTAACCTGTGTCATTTCAAGTTTTCCCTCAATAATCTCAGTACTTTATGTTACAGAAAACTCTAACATGCTCTATTAACCTTAATACTTTTTTTCCATCCATTAATTTACTGAGAAAATGTTTACAGTGTTGACTACTGCCAAAGAACAGGTTCTTTAACATTTCCATTTTAAAGGCCTGAATAAATCTCTAGTCAGTGTATTTCCACTAAGAGAAAGGGAAAGAGCAGTAAGTTAAAATGTTGGTAACTTCAATTTGGTTTCAAAAAATAAATAAGACGCCACTCAGCTTCACAGTGAGGAAATAATGTTGGTCTTCTGTACATCCACCTGGGAAGCAGCACACCTGGTAGTTCAAAGAGCAAGCTCTGGCATCAAGCTGCCCAAGGTCAAACTCTGCCCTGTGACGTGCCACTTGCCAGATCCTAGGCAAGTCATTTAACATTAAGTTATTTCTTTGCTCTATAAAAAGAAGACAACCATGCCTCTAACTGCGGACCGTTTAAAAATTAAATAAGATATAAATGTAAAGTACTTAGCAAAATATAATGCATATGGTAATGTAAGCATATAAGGTAGGGGGTCCCCAGAGAAAGAGAATCAGGTAAGAGAAGCCATTTTTGGCCTAAGTCATTCTGTGATCTAAGCCTGGCCACAATGCTTAACCTTGAGCAGGACTTGGTAATAATGATCTTAAGGGAACAAAAGAACAAACTGTTATCAAGCAAGAGAAGTAGCAAGAGCAAAGATAACAAATTAGTTGTAAAAACTCACAGTTCTGTTTCAATAGTAAAGACTAGCATGAAGCACTTTCTTGAGCAGTTCTGCAGAATTTAAACCTCCTAGGCACTCAACCTCCAGATCAACTGGAACATAAGGGATGATGATGCTGACCTTCACTGACCCCCATGACTTCAATCAACCAAAGCTTGGACTCTGTCAAACACCCAAGCACCTTCACAAATATGCATGTACCCTTAGCTTAAAACTTCCCAAATTTTGCTGTTCATGGAAACACTCCATTGGGAAAGATCCCCAGTGCTCTTCCTACTTGTTGCAAGTAATAAATCCTTCCTTCTCCCAGTCTTTGACTTGGTTCTACCTTTTGGCTCGACACCCACCAAGAGGCAAATCCGGTTTTTGGGTAACAGTAAGTGCTCAAAAATTATTATCTATTGTTATGGTGTTAGGACTAAACCATTACCTGTGTTCTTAATCCAAATTACCATACCAGAAATAAATAATAAAATTTTTAGAAGAATTTCTAAAGCTAACTGCACTTATTTCACTAATTTATCACTAGGATAAATGTGCTCTAAAAATTCCCTAAGACAAAAAGATCTAATATATCATTCTTCTCACACAGTATCAAGTCTTAAAAGGCCTGCTTTTATGCCTTTAAAATTAAAAGTAGCCCAAAAAAAGCATATAATGCCAAACAAAGACAGGGATAAAGGCAAAAAAAAAAAAAAAAAGAACCAAGATACTCTTTGAAAAATGTCCAAAATCAAAGCATTTTGTATTTGCTTTTGGAAATGAGAATTTTAACAAAGTTTTACTGTAAAGTATATTATAATGACTTCATCTAAGTAAGGAGAAAACAATAACTTGTAAGCTTCTTTAGAGATAATCCAAAATAAATAACAACAAAATTATGTAACAAACTTTTGAATTACCAGGAGGATAATATATTTTATGAAGTGCTACTGACATTGAAATATTATATATTTAATATATTCATATAAAAAGAGGACCTAAAATAAGTCTAACAAAATCTGGTTATTTTAAAAAATGGGAATTCAGACAAAAATGAAATTGGTAAAATGAACATAACCAAGTTAAACGGCAGTGCCCACCACTCCACTCACATCTTTTTAGATCTAGACCAACACTTGCCACATCATTACCTACTAACAAAATTAGCATACATATGCATAAAACAGCACGGCCCAGCAACACACAGCAATACCAATGGCCAAAACAGTGCTAACATTTTGATGCTTTAAAAAAACAAATTTTAAGAAAACATTTCCTCACCTATTATCAGATGGCAGAAGAGAAAGCAAAGCCAAAGCTGAAAGTTTTCTTCTTTCAGGCTGGGTAATATTGTCCATGCGATCAACCCACATTTCAATCATATTTCCCAAAAGCTGGTCCATCTGAAAAAAGACCAGGAGGCATCTCAAATATGTGAAATGCTATTTACTTGTGGATAAGTACTGTTAAAGGCTAAAACCTCATAAGGAATGGCTAAAGTTCAATTCCAGCAAACCAGAGAATTGGAATATAAGATTTTGGGGCAAGCCTTGAGCTGGAAAAAAATAATTTGAGCAAAACCAGAAAACGACTCTAATTAATCTTGAGAGCCAATTAACTCTGAGAGCCAAATAGACTTGTTCAACTCATCTAGGCTAAGGGTCCAGTTGTTTGGTCAAATACTAGTCTAGATGTTGCCATGAAAGTGTTTTGCAGATAAGATTACAATGAGTTGACTTTAAGTAAAGGAGATTACCCTAGATAATGTGGGTTAGGCTTCATTCAATCAGTTGAAAGCCTTAAGAGCAAAAACTAAGGTTTCCTAGAAAGAAGAAACCCTGCCTCAAGACTGTAACATAGAAATCCTGCCTGAGTTTTCATTTGCAGCCTGCTCTACAAAATTAGAAATTGCTAGTCCCTGCAATCATATGAGCCAATTCCTTAAAATCCACCCCCCTTCTCGCGTGTGTGCGCCTCTACATGTGTATATTCTCTCAATCTCTCTCTCTCTCTCCATATACACAGAACTGGTTCTATTTTTCTGAAAAACCCTACCTGATACAGTTAGAATCTATAAAGTAAAACAGGGCCAAGTGTACTCATCCTGTAGACTGAAAGTGGGTCCCAGGGTTTGCTTACAAACACCTGTACACTCCTCGCACCTTTTAAAGAATGCATTTAATATCAGAATCTGTACTTCATGGATTTTAGTAATGTAAGATCAACCTTGAATTCCCATACTTTCTTACTTTTGTGCTTCTACATTTTTTCCAAAAAATGCTTCAACACATTTTTTTTCCAACACATTTTGAAAAATAATAAACAGTCAAGGAAACACTTATTAGTATAAGACAATTATTTACACTTGAGTTCCCCAAACTGTGTGCTGTGTCCCAAGATGCCACAGTAAACTCACAAAATATTTAAAATTATTCAGAGAAACCTAATGACATCCGTCAGATACTGCAAAAACTACTAGTTCAAGATAGTTCCCAGTTTTAACATTACACTCCTTTTGATGACTTCGTATCTTTCCAAAGTACTACCAAAAAATCAAGGTAGAACAGAAGATGAAAGTGGAGGTATCCAATATGACTCTAAGGTTTAAGAACTTGGGTGTTGCCCAATAGGCATACACATTCCATTAATCAGTAATTGTGGTTATTTAAGAATGAAATAAAGATATTATTCTTTAGATTTTTGTGTATAATTTTCAATAGATACTAAGTTATTAGGACGTGAATACAAATTAATTTGTTTGGATCGAACTACTTAATAAAAGGAACAGTTAGCTATTTATATTTCTTTTAGCCTAGAGGCATTGTGAAAATATTACTAACATATTAAGGGCACAATGAAGCAATACAGTCCAGTAACTGCTGATTTATACCATGTGTCTTCAATTTGTACTTAATTTGGAAACAAATGGCTCAGATACTTTATAGATTTACTGCAATTAATATCTAGTAAGCAAGATTTAAAAAACAAAGCATAACCATACGAAAGCAAATATCCAGTTATTAAAATGTAATATATACAACTAAAGCTATAGTAATATATGTGGTTGAAATGAAGATGCAATCAGCAAAGACAGGTATCTCTATGGTCTAATTTTATTTACTTATAACTTACATTTATTTCCTCTATTATAAAAATATTTAACAACAGCACATAACAAAAAATAGAAACAACTGTAACACATGTTGATGACCATTTATAGCGAATCATAAAGCAAAAAAAGAATTCTGTAGTATTTCAGAGAACTAATTTCTAAAATCAAGGTATTTCTTAAACAGCATGATAAAAAGATGATGAGATTTCTCTACCTTGATAATGTATGCCAAAATCTACCCTGGCGGATCATGCTGAAGATACCATGATTAAATAAATAGCTACTATAGAAAGACAGAATTTTATTTCTGACTGGTTCCATCATTTTTACAACTTCAAAGAATATGAGTTATAAATGTTGTCTATAAGAATTAAGTAATTTTATATAAGTATATTCCCTGTAGGAACAGAATATGTTTATGCAAATGGCGATCTTTTTTTATTTCTCTCTCCAAATGTTATCTTCTTAGTCTAACCTTCATACCAGTTGCTATTCAAGCAATAAAATGTCATTTTTACATAAAATTTCATGAAACATCATTCATTGTGTGGAAACAAAAAAGTACCTTCAATCTCTCTAGTATTAGAGAGATGTGTGCTGTTTCAAGTCAAACACTTAGGACTGATTAAGGAAAAAGTCTTATAATCAAAGTAGCAGGTCTTGAGGAAAGTCATCTTCTTACCTTGTAGAACTGAAGTTACCAAAATGTTTCACTCCTCCCCCCAAATTTATAAAGTCTAAATTAAGGGATATTGCCAGAAAGAGTAAGACGACAATGTTTCTAGAAAATAAGGAAATACCTAAGGAATTGTTGAGTTCAGTCTTAATTTTGTAGAAAGATAAACAGATAATATTACTCCAATTACGCAGCTGCACACACCTTATTGCATCTTTATAAAAAAGTTATTTACCCTAGAAGCATACTGACATTGTAAAAACAATTTTAGCTTTGAACATACGCATTTGCTGGCTCCCTCTGAAATCCCACTAAAATGAGAGTAAAGAAATATAAAAAGCAAACAAATAACCCCCCAGGGTCTATAAAAGAGGAGAAACTACATGGGTAAAGATGGCTACGAGTTTTTGGAAGATGGCAGATGAATGAAAGAGTGGTAAGTAACTTGGCCAAACAGAAAAGCCTGGAACCAAACTGCCTGCCAGAGAAATAATAATCTAATGCAAACAGACTTGGTTCTCAGAACCTTGCAATCATCAGGCCACAAAGAAGACAGAGGTGAGGCACAGAGCTCAAAACAGGAAAACTAGCTGGGAATCTGTACAAAGAACAGTTAGAACCTTCTAGATTGCTTTCCCCACTCCTAAAGGAGTCCAAAGATACAGCATCTGCAAAAATAAAATCCAAGAAGCTCCAACTCAAGGCATCAAGAACAGGGGGCAGGCAAGGTGAGAAACAAATTAAAATCAGATGACTTAAATGAGAATCAGGACGCTGAATGGCGAAACACCCTCATCCCAAAAGCCTGTTTTCCCATCCTGAATTCCACAGCACTGGTTTACACCAAGAGAGATGCTGTCCCTCAGAAGAAAGAGGAAGCCTAAAGAGAAAAAGGGCCTACAAATGCTGTCATTTTCTAGCAAATTTCCCTACAGCAAAAGTACCATTCTTCAATACCCTAAGGCTCTAAATTCTAAATTACGTTATCAGTCTAAAAAGTTTTCTTCATTCAATATAAAAAATGACTCTGAAAGACTCTGACTAGCAAATGCTTAGAGGTGGAACTGTTCTAATGGTGACTTCTGCAATGAACCCAACTTCTTTCCTAAAGATATTAAATCACTCTTAATTAACTTGGTTTTCTCTACTATCTGACAACTGTTTTCAAGTGTTTAGAAGAGGCAAACCTTTCTGCAAAATCCTTGCTTGCTTCAAAGCTATCTGGATTTACTGGAACTCATTTTCCTAGTCCTATTTAATTCTGATGTTCTTTAAAACTGTGCTCACAGTCAAAAGTAGCCATTTGAACTACAATAATATTTCATTCTCTTTCATTCCCGTAGTCTCTAGACTCAAACATGATGGCTTGACAATTTTTGGTCAAATTCTTTGTGAAAAACATTTCTTCTTCATATCGAAAAGTGAAAAAAGAAGTGTTCCATGAAAAGCCAGTGCTCTAAATACAGTGAGAGAAATAAGTATGAACCTATAACATCTCTCTTTAATCCTTCATATTGTCAAAGGGTTGACGTAGTACCAGCACCAGCCACAGGTCATTATTTCTGTTTAACCCAATGGAGGTGGTGGTCTACTCTCGTGTATTTTTTTAAAAGTAAACCTAAGACATTTGCAATAACAGGGAAACAGGACATTTCAGAAAATTTTCCACATGACTTTTATTTATTTATTTATTTTTAAATTTAATTTTGATTTTATATTGGAGTATAGCTGATCGATCACATGATGACTCTTAAATGAACAGCACCTAAAGAACTATCCATTAGTTAGTCTGCCCTGGATTAGCAAAGCATATTATTTTGGGTAGAAAGATGGTGTTAAGCACAGGACAGCACAGAGGCAAATTTCCTTTAAGGTCTAATAACAAGTAAAGCTATATTTTCAGATCTTCTCCATTCATGCAAATACATACTATGCTAGGTGACTCATTTCCAGATTCAAATCATGCTGCTACTAACAATCACTTGAGGTAAAATGAAAATTAAAATATTTAAAAATCAAAAAGTAACTATAAATTAAAAATTTTTAATATAATCTTTATTTTTTATACAAATTGGTATTTTAACACTGTCTATCAAGCTATGTAGCACAAATCGTTATCAAACCATTTTAATAATTTCTGCCTTTCCACCACATGAGGACTCAGTGAAAGGTCAGCAGGCTACAATGCAGGAAATGGCAGAATTCAACCACGCTGGCACCCTGATCTTGGACTTCCAAGCCTCCAGAACTTCCATCACCAACTGAGGTACGTACCCCTATATACAGATGAAGCCATGAAAAGAGAAATATGGTACATTTCCCCAACTCTACCATCTCCTAGCTTTGTGACCTTGGAGTTCACAGTCAAATGGAGAAGACAAGCAAGTAAGCAATTCTGTAATTCAATCTGCAAGACCACTCAGCTGACCTGTAGAAGAGGTACTGGAGGAAGCCCAATATTAGAGGTTATGGTAATATTCCAGTCACGAGAAAAGCACTTGGGCTGTGGCAGCAGCAATGGAGGTGAAAAGAAGATGGATTTAACATGGCTTACAAAAATACAGGGGATGAAGGAATAAGTTAAATGATACCAGGACAGGGCTCAAAGTTCTTTGGGATAACTGGCCCAGGCCCTTAAATAAACTAAGGCCACAGGAAAAAAGGATGGAGGTGGGAGAGCTGTTCTACAATAAAAGATGAGAAAACTTTGAATAAATGAGAGAGAAATATACATTAAGCATAATGGACACACAAAAGAAGAAATGTCAGAGGACACTGAGTGCTCAAAGAAGACAGAAGACCTTGGTGTAAAGATACTGGGACTGGATGGTAAGGAAAAGGTCAGAGTTGGCCTCCCTTAAAGAAGTGACTGTGGCTTGAGATAAGCAGAGTCAGTGATTAAGTCTTAGAAAATGCTTATCGTTTACTAGGAAGTGAAACCCATGAGACCAAGAAGGAAATCAATGGGAAATTAACTTACAGTGTCCTGGAACCTAAAGAAGGGAAGAATTTCAAGGAATGTGTGAATGAGTGTGTCACCTAAAACCAAGAGGAAGTTACTGTGCCCTCCAATGAGGTTTATGTTATACAAATATAAAACACGTATATAGTTACACACATATATACATAAATAAATACATATGTATACACATATATGTTTGCATGTTATAGGTAAATCTAGCTTGATTCATCTAAAAGACTTGTCTTTTTCTGGACTTCCCCGGTGGTCCAGTGGTAAAGAATCTGCCTTTCAATTCAGGGGACTCAGGTTCGATCCCCGGTCAGGGAACTAAGATCCCACATGCCATGAGGCAACTAAGCCCGCGCGCCACAACTACTGAGCTTGCGCGCCTCAACGAGAGCCCGTGCACCTCAACGAGAGCCCGCGTGCCTCAACTACAGAGCCCACGTGCCACAACTAGAGAAAGAAAACCCACACGCCACAACTAGAGAGAAGCCCGCACCACAATGAAAGATCCTGCAAGCGGCCTCAAGGAAGACCCAGCGTGCCGCAACTAAGACCCGACGCAGCCAAAAAAATAAATAAATAAAATGAAATAAATAAATAAAAGACTTGTCATTTTTGCATTAAACTTCCTTGGTACATCTGTCAAAAATAAACCGACCATTAATGTGTGCACCTATTTTCCAACTCAATTCTGTTTCATTGACCTAAATGTTTATTTTCATGCTATCCCCCTTTCTTGGTTAGTATAGGTTTATAATAGGTCTTGAAATAGGATAGTATTATATATTCTTCAACTCTGTTCTTGTTTAAAGTAGGTTTGGCTATTCTAGGTCCATTATATTTCTATATAAATATTAGAATTAGCCTGCCAATTTCTACCAAAAAAAATAATAATAATTTTTAGGGAAAATTTTTATCTTAGCAATAATGAATCATCTAATCCATGAGCATACATATACATTTATTGAGATTTTTTTAATGTTCTCAGCAATGCTTAGTAGTTTTTACTGTACCTGTCTTACACACCTTTTGTTAAGTGTATCTTAAATATTTCTAGGTTTGAATGTTATTATAAATCGTGTTTTGAGAATTTCAGTTTCCAGTTGTTCACTGGTAGTGAAGAGAAATAAAATTGTTTTTTATATATTGACCAAGTAACCCATGACCTTAGTAAACTTAGTAGTAGTTTTACTGGAGATTGTAATATACAATCATGTTGTTTGCAAAGTGAGTCAGTTTTACTTATTCCTTTCCAATCTGTATGCTTTTATTTGTCTTTTTTTTGCCTTGTTGCACTGGTAGGGCTCCCAGTATCATAATGAATGGAAGTACTGAAATATCAAATCTGTTAGAATTCTGCTCATTCTACTGCAAATATTTTGGATATTAAAGCTGAGAGATTTGTGATAGATACGTTCAATCACTTTTTTGTAATTGACCATATAAAAGAAAAAATTATGAAAGTGAAAGATATGAAAATTAAGAAATGTGAACTATCATTCAACCAAAACAAAGTATTAATTATAAGAAAAATTGTGCAATTATGTGACCGCCCCCCTTTCTGATGACAAATGAAAAATATATTGAATCTTTAGGTTCTTTCATTTACTGTATCCTAAACTTGGCTAATGATGGTTGTAAAGCTCAGCTCATTGAAAATGAAATAAAATTAAACCAATTAATATGACTTTTGGATAAACAAATATGACTTTTGGATGAAGTCTTAATATCTCTAAATATCCCAAACAGCATCTAGAAGGGCTAGAAAAGCTCTGAATAGAACTGCAGTTAGTTTAATAGAAGATGAGAGGTGATTCATGACTAGGAACATTAAGACAAATTACTACTTTTTGAGACTACAGGTTGCCTAGTACTAATACTTAGGGAGGAAATTGTTGAAAATATTTGATGTCATCTTTTTATGTAAAATCTTGACTCAAACTAGAGCATTATTCAGCTAGTGTCAGCAGCATCAAATAAAGAATCATATTTACAATTTTTAAATATCAGCAAATGATTTAGGAATTACTGTTTCATGTGCATGTGTATAAAATAAATTGATATCTTTTTCCTATGTTTTCTTCTGGAAGCTTTTATAGTTTTAGCTTTTTTGATCAATGATTCATTCCGAGTTAATTTTTTTGTGTCAAGTACTACTTTGAAGAAATGATCTGGTGATGTGCCCAAAACTATTTGTGGAAATGCTGACACATCTTTAGGATTTGACTACATCAAAGAGTAGTTTTGAACATCTCAGTTTTCATATATTGCAAGAAAACTATCAACATTTGCTTAATAGCATTAGTACATATGAGGGAGAAATGAAAAGAAAAAGTAAAACTGCAGGGTTAATATTCTTCCAATTTCATCATTCAATTCCTGATTTTCAGGTATATTATTTATGTTTCTCTGATGTTTATTCAATACGATAGTAAACATGAAATTTATTAAGAAAAGCTTTCTGATTTGTTTGATTTACATCCCTCATTGCATATGATTAAATTTAGTGACTTAGAACCAAATATGTGGAAAAGTTTTTTTAGTTTTGACTGAAACTATATACACCTTCTCCCTATAGAGACACTGGCAATGAGGTTTTCAGTTAAATATTTCTTACTGAAATATTTTTCTTAAACATCAAGTTTATTATTTCAAATATTCTTTCATCTAGTTATATGAGTTCAATAAACATCACTAAATATCTTCAAAGTCATGAATTTCTCATTTTAAGTAATTTATATAAATATTTCAAAAAGCCGTTTTCTCATTTCAGTAAATACATGTTAGCTAGCAGGTGAAAAACAAATTTAGAATATAATGATAGTCCCATAAATATTAATTTTTTGAAATTTCTATTAAATATTTCATGTCTTAAGATACTGTATTAAAACTGCATAGTTGATAGAATTTTTTAAATGCTGATGGTACTTTTCCAAATGTTTTTGTTCACTTTGACAGTGGAAAAACTTTATTATTTTGATCACTTTATTATCTAACATAAATTCATGATGTTCCCTTAATTTTTTTCCTCACTGACTGCTGCAAAAATTCTTTACTTTGCCAGAAACATTAATAGAACATGACTGACATTCTGATGAAATGTATTTAGAACCTTCAACTTCTAATGATACAATTCTTAAACACCTTTGCATCTAAAGTTTATATCATTAAGCAATAACAAATCACTATATTTTGCTGAAATAATAAAAATATTTTTCATTCCAGAAATAAAGATTACTTTTACTTTGCACCGAGTCCTACAGTTTCAAGAGGTTCCAGATTGTTCTAAATTCTTCAACATATCAGAAGATGTTCTAACACTGCAATTTATTATTAACATAATTTCTTCATTGTACTCCTGAACATTCAAAAGATTTATTTACAAAACAGAAATGATAGGGACTTCCCTGGTGGTCCAGTGGTTAAGACTTCGCCTTCCAATGCAGGGGGTGTGGGTTCATCCCTGGTCAGGAAGCTAAGATCCCACATGCCTCGTGGCCAAAAAACCAAAACATAAAACAGAAGCAGTATTTTAACAAATTCAATAAAGACTTTAAAAATGGTCCACATCAAAAAAAAAAAAAATGATAAACTGCTTCATAGTAAAATTTATACTATTAATTATTTACAGCATTTATCAAGGTTATTATACTATTTTGTAGTTAGCAGGGACTTATTACAATATTTTTAAAATTTCAATTTTAAAAATCAAAGAGGAGGGAACACATCCTAACTCATTCTATGAGGTCAGCATTTCCTGGTAATAAAGCCCAACAAAGATAATACAAAAAAGAAAAGCTACAGATCAGTGTCTCTTACAAACACTAATACCAAAATCTTCAACAAAGTACTAGTAAACAGAATTCAGCAACATATTAAAAAGATTATACACCATAACCAAATGAGATTTATTCCAGGAATGGAAGGATGATTCAACATATGAAAATCAATCAAGATAACACACCACATTAACAGAATAAAGGATAAAAAACCCATGATCATCTCGATAGATATAGAAAAAGCATCTAACAAAATTCAATACCCTTTCATGATAAAAACAGTGAATAAATTAGGAATAGGGAGAAAATATCTCAACATAATAAACGCCATATATGAAAACCCATGATGAACATCAGACTGAATGACAAAAGACTGAGAAGATCTCATCCTTTAATATCAGGAACAAAACAAGGATGCCAAATTTCACCACTTCTATTTAACACAGTACTGGAAGTTCTAGCCAGGACAATTTGGCAAGCAAAAGAAATAAAATGCATCAAAACTGGGAAGGAAGAAACAAAATTATCTGTTTGTAGATCATATGTTCTTATATGTAGAAAGTCCCAAAGATTCCTCAAAAAAAACTGTTAGAATATATGAATTCAGCAAAGCAGCAGAATACAAAGTCAACAAAAATCAGTTGCACTTCTATACATGAGCAATGAACAATCTAAAAAAGAAATTACAAAAACAATTCCATTTTACTACCATCAAAAAGAATAAAATGCTTAGGAATTAATTTAACCAAGGAGGTGAAAGACTTGTATAATGAAAAATATAAAACACTCTTTATTAAGACATAAATAAATGGAAATACATCCCCTGTTCATGGATTGCAAGACTTAATATTAAGATGTCAATACTACTCAAAGCAATCTACAGTTTCAATGCAATCTCTGTCGAAATCCCAATGACACTTTTTGCAGAAATAGAAAAACCCATCCTAAAATTCATACAGAATCTCAAGGGACCCTGAATAGACAAAACCATCTCCAAAAATATGAAAAAAAGCCAGAGCATTCACACTTTTGGATTTCAACATGCCTTACAAAGCTTTAGTAATCAAAATTATGTGATAATCATACAAAGATAGACATATAGACCAATGGAACAGAATACGGAGCCCAGAAATAAACCCTTGCATATATGGTCAAATGACTTTTGACAAGAGTGCCAAGATCATTCAATGGGGAAAGGACACTCTTTTCAACAAATGGCACTGTAAAAATTGAATAACCACATGCAAAAGAATGAAGCTGGACCCTCATCTCATACCATATACAAAATTCAACTTAAAATGGGTCAAAGAGATAAATAACAAGGACATACTGTACAGCACAGGGCATTATAGCCATTATCTTAATAATAACATTTAATGGAGTATAATCTGTAAAAAATAATGAATCAATATGCTGTACACCTGAAACTAATATAATATTGTAAACCAACTATACTTCAATTGGAAAAAAAAAAGAGGGGGTCAAAGAATTAAAGGTAAGACCTAAAACTATAAAACTCTTAAACAAAAAAATAGTACAAAAGCTTCACTACACTGAATTTGGCAGTGTTTTCTTGGATATGGCACCAAAGGCATAAGCAATAAAAGGAAAAAACTAAGACATATTGAACTTCTTGAAAATTAAAAAATTTTGTGCATCAAAAGATACTATCAACATAGTAAAATGGCAACCCACAAAACTGGTGAAAATATTTATAAATCATATATCTGATAAGAGATTAACATACAGAATACATAAGTAACCCTAAAACTCAACAACAGAAAAACGGATTCAAAAATGGGCAAAAGACTTAGACATTTCTCCAAATAAGATACACAAATGGGTAACGAACACATGAAAACACGCTCAACACCACTAATCATTAGGGAAATGCAAATCAAAATTACAATATGACCTCACACCCATTAAAGTGGACACTATCAAAAACAAAAACAAGGAAAGGATATGGAGAAACTGGAACCCTGTGCACTGTGGATGGGAATTTAAAGTGGTGGAGCTATGTGGAAAATAGTATGGTGGTTCCTCAAAAACTTAAAAATAGAATTACAACATGATCCAGCAATTCCCTTCTGGATATATACCCAAAAGAATTGAAAGCGGGTCACAAATAGATATCTGAGTACCCATGTTCATAGCAGCTTTATTCACTGTAGCTAAAATGTGGAAGCAACTCAAGTGTACACTGACTGATGAATGGATAAGTAGAGTGTGATAAATATATACCATGGAATATTATTCAGCCTTAAAAAGGAAGGAAATTCTGACATATCCTACAACACGATGAACTTTCAGGATATTATGCTAAGTGATATGTTAGTCACAAAAAGACAAATACAGTATGATTCCACTTATATGAGGTACTTAAGAGTAAAATCACAGACATAGAAAGTAAAATGGTGTTTCCAGCGGCTACAGGGAGAGGGTAATGGGGAGTTATTCTTTAATGGATATAGAGGTTCAAGTTTTACAAGTCTGAAAGAGTTATGGAGAAGCATGGTGGTGATGATTGTACACTGTGAATATGTTTAGTACCACTGACCTGCACACTTAAAAATAGGTAAGATAGTAAATTTTATGCTATGTGTATTTTATCACAAGAAAAAAAATTGGACAAAAAAATTTAACAGAGTAGACAGCTTTTCTTTCTCTTCCCACAGCACGATGGACAAAACTCTAACATAGTATTTATAATACTATTACAAAATTGCCTGTTTAAGTACTCTCTCCCTTAAAAGAATACTATCGGCTTGTCAAACCAGGTGTCTCCAGTGTCTAGCGGAGAAGTGCCTATTGCAAGATGTATAGGAGGCAGCAGAATGTGGTAGCTGAGATATCAGCTCTGAAGTGAGGTTGCTGGGGTCTGCAAATCATTCCATCACTTACTAGCTTTGCAAAGTTGACCAAGTCACTAAATCTCTCCAAGCCTCAGATTTCTCAGATGTGAGATGGAAATAAAAATATTATTATCCATTGGGTTGTTGTGAGGAATTAAAATAATACATAAAATTTATATTGTTAAATATATTGTTACTATTAAAACCACTCAACAGATTTTGCTGAACTCAAGTGAATAAACTCTTTAAACTTTTAACATTATTCCATCACAGTTAAATTTAATGAAGCTAATGAAAAATCTGTCCTGCCTATTCATCAAAATAAAGTCTAGATTCTCTAATTAGGTTAGTCTAATTCTGGAAAAACTATATACATTCTATAGTTTGCACTTCCTTACTCTGGATTTTCGTTAAAAGTGGAAATGGTAATACTTATTTCAGCCACAAACCAAAAGATATCACAAACTGCCCCTCCATTCTAGAGATCAGTCAAGTACATTCCACCTTCTACATTTTATAAGTCTTAACAGGTTAATGACTTAAGACATAAAAACCATATTTTAATATAATGTATGTAGTCTCAAGTAACCAACTCACTTAATAACCTATTCCATACTTACTCAGGTGGTTGGTTTCAATTACAGTATATTTTTAATAAGCTTCTGCAGAAAAAGTCATTTCCCACAATAATGATGACAGAAACTCATTGCATGGCATTAAGAACAAGTTCATTAAGGAAATGAAACAAAGATAGTACATGATTATATGTAAAGTATTCCTGTTTCATTTTATGTATGAGTTAACAAAAACTGCAACCATAACAAATCAAAATTCTATCCTATGGCTAAGCAGAATAAAATTGCCTATTTTGAGAGAGAACAAAATTTAAGTTTCAACTGCCATTCACAGGTTTCTTTCTCCTTCTCCCAAATTATAGTATCAATACAACTTATTAAAGATTTAAAATAACAAAAATATTTATTTCAAAATCATCTGTTTGTTGAAAGTAATTCCATGAATGACTCAACTATGTACTATTTCATTTCGTATTCTTGAACATAATAAAATTTAATTCAGGGAAATCAATAAATAAAGTTTAAATACTACAAGACTTTTATAGACTCATTATTTCACGAAATTATTTCCAATCTTTATTTGGATAAAGACCTCCTTCAATTTAAGTAAATTGATTCTTACCTCCTGATTAAATTTATGTGCCATCTCATTAAGTAGTGAGGAGAAGAAACTAGTGTTTTGTAGCAGGACTCGACCCATAACGCCGAGATACGTTGACATCACTACAGGATACCTCTGTACAATTAAAATACAGCATATGTAAAACTGTGTTATGGTACAAGTATAAACAATTATAAACAATCATTGACAAAGTAACAATCAACAGGGATATGAAATAACAATATTCTTCTTTGCACTGCTTCTTTAGAATGAACACCAATATTGCCTGAGTTCTAACTAAATATATACGTCATACAAAGTAATATATATGTATTATGTACATATTTATATGGATTATATATGTGAAGAAGAAATAATTTTCCAATGAATAAGGAAAATAATTAAAATAGAACCCTAGAATCCAATACTAACTTTAGAAGCTTAAGAAAAATCTTACCTCCCCTTCTATAATACCTCTGAAAACACAGGGTAGAATTGGTTGAAACATTTGCGGGCTTAATACTGGGTTCACTTTAAGGGCATTTTCCACAACCTAAAAACCAAAATGACACATTGGTAATGCTTAATAATGCAAGTCACTGCTTTATGCAAAACACAGGTAAAGAAAACAATGTATTGAATATCACATATATACAAGTACATGAAGTATTCAATAGTCTAGACACACTTTTATAAGATAATCCATTAAAAATTACAATTCGATTTTAAGTATGTAATATTTAGACACAGTTATACATCTTACATAGAATTATAATTAATCCCATTTTGATAACAGATATGTTGTTAATGTACTTCTTATCTTTGCATTTTAAATAAACAACCCTTATAAAATGTTAATGTCTGTTTAATGTTTTATAATGTTTAATGTTTATTGTCTTATTGAGGCAATAAAAGGCACTTCAAAAGTATTTTAATAGTGAAAAGGGAAATCAGTAACAACTACACTCACTATCCAAAAATAAGTCTACATTTAAATTTATCCATAAATTGGATGGAAAAGGGCATGTTGCATATATACTACATATTTACTAAATGAGAAATAATCTTATTTTATTTATAATACAATCATACAGATTATTAACCATGCACATTGATTGTTACAGATGAAAATTTGAAACATAAATTACTTTTATCTGAGTGAGATGGGCTCCCTCTGTAACAAAGACAGGTAGCATGAAATTCAAACTGGGGTGGGATTTGTTTGTTTGTTTGTTCCAGGGTTTGGGGCGGGGGGCAGAGTGAGGAAGGCAGTGGTCAGAAAGCAGCAGTGAGGACCAACAAGAAATGTCCATACTTCTAGCCCCACTGCTTGCGGGGTTAAGAATGAAAGCAGACACCATTTGAGAGGGTTGTGGGCAAGTACCAGTCTCAAGGCAGAGCCAGGTTTCCCTTAAAACATCCAGCAATGTTTCTCAAGACTGACTGTTGGCATTCTGAGTGGGACAAGTGTTTACTGTGCAGGACTATTCCACTTATCAAGGGGTTTTTAGCATCTCTGATCTCTGTTCATTATATGCCAATGGCATGCTCCCAACACAGCAACAATCAAATACACCTCATGCATTTCAAAACATTCTCAAGGTAAGCAAACAGTACAATGAATGACAACATCCTCTAATTTTGTGCAAGAAGTAAAAGGAATGTGCAAAGAAAAGTCTAAAAATACAAAAGCTTTTACTGTGGGCCGAACACTATGCTATCTAATAAGAAATACAGGATAAAAGATATCACAGTTCCTGATTAAAAGCAACAGGAGATGATGAGATTCAGAACATGATTAAATCTGACCTCAATAAGGTTTACTTTGTCAAAAAATTAGATTTGGAATAAAGAGGGGGAAGGTGTAGATAAGCTACCCAGAGGCAGATGTCACCAGACATTTTATCTACGAATGGAAAGTAAGGCCATCTGCTGATTGTTAGACACACTATAACTTCATTCCCTCCTAAAACCCCACTAAACTTATATAAAAAGATTTTAAAGGGAGGGGGAATAATTTTAAAAGGACAAAAGGAATGAGAGATGAATATTGGAAGGTCCAAAGAAGAAATTCAAGAGGTAACTGACTTATCAGATGAGAGAAACCTGAAATCTAAGGTTGCAATAGAGAAAGCTGAGAACAACTCGCTGCACATCAGATGTATCTTCTCCCTACCTCTCCCCACCAAAAACCACAAGAATTAGCAGAGCCATACATCTTTGGAAAGCAGGGTAAAGGTAAAGCTAAAAATAAGACAGGTTGGAAGTCTACTTAAGAAACAGATTGCCAGATATTCCCTAATCTGCATATTTGGGCAACTGACCTTCCCCCACCCCAGGAGAAGACAGTGTATTTTCTTTAAAGGGTCTAAAAGAGAGACTTTCCAGACTAAAAGGGCCCAGGAGTGCCTGGTACTATTAATTTAAAAATCCCTAAATCAAGGTACATCACTGTAAAATTTCAGAACACTAGGAAAAAGAAAAAGAAGCTACCAGCTTGGGGAGGGGGAGCAAGGTGGGGGAGTCAGCATGGCTCTGAAAGAGACTTCTTCAAGAAAATTAAAGTAATAAAATCCTTATGGGTCAATGTGTCTGAACATATTGAACAGAGACAAGTGGCAGAGAACTCAGTGCACTTAAAAAATAACACTAAAAAAATTATTAACTCCAAAGATTACAGAAGTTTGTGCAGAAAAGGAAAAGTAATCACATACTTAAGATTCTGACTTTTAAAATGTAAATTCACTGAAACGTACCATTCAATACAATCCAGCTGTCATTATGCATTTTCTTTATATATAAAGGTACAGTGTGTAAAGGGTTCACTTATTTCAGAACTAAAATGGAGTCTTTGTATTCAAAAAGGTTAGGAACCATAGAAACGATGAGATCCATTCTGAAAAATTATGCAGGAAAATGCCACTATCAGACTTGGAGGCAAGGACTGTGGATCAGAATCAAGAGAAAATCAGAAAGCAGAGCTGATCAGATATAAAAAACCAATTGAACAGCTGACCAAAGGTGAAGAAGTCTGGGATTACTCCTAGTTTTCACGTTTGGTCAATGGGTACAATCGTGATGCCATTAATAATAGTGAGGCTTCACTTTAGACATGGTGAACTTGAGAAACCTGTGGGAAAATCTGTATGGAATGGTCTTATTTCCACACACATAACACTCTATACAGTCCACTTTCTAGGGAAGGTATTGCAGTTGGGACCTAAAAGTCAGAGTTCAAATTATGACTATTTCCATAATGAAGAAGGTTCTTTCATAATGATCAGAATCCTACCAAACATTTTGATCAGCAGCACTGCTTTCACTTCTAAACAAGATTTTGAAAAATGCATCTAATGATTTCAGTGGTAGTAAACAATTCTGTATATTTTAAGTGAAATGCACGTATAGCCAGATGGCCAAACATGTCTAAGAAGGAAATAACACTAAAGACAACTAAAGCAATAACAGGTAGTTTATTAAAAGGTAATTTACAGATATTGAGAGAATTTATATCATAACTTACTCTTCTTGGGGGGAATCATTATGTTCTCAGGGATTTTAACATGTTTGATATGTTTTAAACCACTTAGTTTAGTTTTGTTTTGATGCTCAAACTGTCCCATTATTAGGCAGTGGGAGCTCCTTCAAGTTGACTCTTGCATCCTTTTGACAAAATCCCACCTTCTCTTCCTTCCGGCACAAGGAGAGGTCCCCAGTTTATGTTGTGTCTCTCTTGCCCGAGCTCTGGAGTCAACCAGCAGGACACAGTATTTACAGACCATAATCTAGGTTCTGAGGTGCTCATTGCCACTGGATTGAAACTGCTTCTAGGTCTTTGCTTACACAGATTTAGGAAATTTATTTTTCTCTTCCTGAGAAGTATATACCAATAATTCACCAAATTCAATTTAAGACTATAGCATTTTATATAACTTCTTTAATAGTTCCATCCTTCTTCCCTTATATTGAAAAATCCCAGATTCTAATAACCTTAACTTATTTGCTTCTAACTGCTATGTACAAAAATGTCCACATATGTACATATGGGTTTCAAAATAATAATACCGATATTACTGATAACAATAATACTGAAAGCAATTTATAATTTCCTTATGTTTCTTTTTGTTCTAATGTTATATCTCACCAGGGAGGTACATGTAAAATACTATGTTACTTGAAATATTCTCAGATGACTTATGCCACCAACATAATAATAGTTAGATTCAAATGTTTCCTTTCTTTTATGTTTAGAACTGCTTTTACTTTATTATTTTAAATCATGTGAAACATCTCTATGGCTTCAAACCCTAAAGTACAAAACATACATCCTGAAAGATCTAGCTTGCATTCTCTGTCCCTCTTTCCCCTACATAACTACTTTTCTTAATTTGGTTTATTTTTCCATTGTTATCTATGCTGCACTCTTTAAATACAAGAAAACTCTAGACACTGTTCCTTGCTTAACTCTAAAACTGTATACAGAGGTCATCTTCATTCCTTTCTAAGGCTGCACAGTACTCCTCTGTGTGGCTGAATAAGTTGCAGTACCGCCTATCATCCAATCACCTATTACTAATTATTTTTATCAGCATTTTGCTATTACAAATAGAACTTCTTAACTTTACTTTCATTCCACCCCCTTTCTGAATATACCTGAAATAGTTTAGAAACAGACTATGTTTTTATAATATAATCCCTGTGAAAAATGTAGGCTTTTAGTTTGTGCCTTACACTCAAACAATTTTTTTGATTTAGGCTTACATTGCATACAAAGTGGTTAAGACCACGGATGCTTAAGTCAGAATGCCTATGTTTATAACATGGCTCCAATACTTACTAATTGTGTGACCTTGGACAAGGTATTTATCTCTTTGTGATTTAATTTCTCATCTGTAAAAATGGGGAAAAGAACAGTACCACTGTCACAGGTTTATGTGAGGATTAAATGAACTCTATGCTATGTGCTTAGAAATGTGTATCATATAGTAAATGCTAGTATTAGCTATAATTATTACAGAATAAATTATACCTTAAAAATATGCGTGCCATCTTAAATAAGGCTTATCACAGTGAAGAAAACCAACATGGCTCACTACTGCTTAATAAGACCATGATAAAAAAGATGATTTGTAAACTCAAATTGGTATGTATACATATGGATAAATTTCAAATTAAAAAAAAATGTTAAATTTGAGTATTTTTAGAATATAATTGTATTCATCTAGATAACTTGTTCCGAGTCACAGAACACAATAAAGCCTATTTTTGCTCTGAAGGCAGGCATACTTATCTCTCTATCCAATTTTCATAACATTGTAATTTTCTGCTTCAAAGAACAAAGAAGTTGCTTCCAGATACTGTCAGAAATTAGTATAACAGTGACACTTAGTCAAAAATATATTAAAAATGTTATACTGCATACTATATTAAGAAACAGTATCTGAGAGGTATTAAAAAATGGAAAAAAAATGAGCCAATATTAAAAACTATTATAACTTTATTGGAACTCTGAGAATAGGAAAATGCCAAAAATGTTGAGAGTTCTCTCAGCTTTCAAGTACAAGCATAAAAGTACCATTATCCTAAAATATTCTTTTATATAAAAAAAACACAAATAATTTATTCATGATAATTAGTATATTTCTAGTATTTAACATCCATTTAATAAACAATAAAATTCAGTTTCTGGGATTTCAAATCAAATACAGAGGTTTAGCTACAGCAATGTTATATAAAAATACAGTCTTAAACACATGTTATATAATTCAAGTATTTATATCCTATTTATGACCCCCTGGCTAGCATACTTAGAGAGAAACTGGTTTAATGTGTAACGCATGTTAAATGTTACAAATATTTCAATGTATATTTGGATGGTAACTGATTTGTGCTGAATCATTCAATCAAAAAATATTAGGCACAACTGGGGGACAAATAATGACATTACCTTCTCTCAGTTCAAGGAAAAAGGAGAAGCAAATAGACTTCTTTCTAGTAAAATTGTAAGGGTAGTGTTGTACATTATATACATTTGGAATTTTCCATAATAAAATTTTTAGAAGAGCATGTTATTTTGAAAAGAAAGAAAGAATTTAAAACAATTATTTTTAAAAAGCCAGCTGAGATAACATGATTCTGGAAAAAGAGTAAAACTCTATCGCTGTGCAAATCATCTACTTAAGTTATAAAAAATTTAACTAATGTATTATTTGAAATAAACATTTATTTACAAGAGATGGTCAAAGGAAGAGTTCCCTGGTGGCCTGTTTTCCCCCAAAGGGAGATTAAATAATTAGACAACTATATAATTAGATTAAAATAGCCAACACTTGTATTAGCTGATTACATGTTAGGCAATGTTACAAGTGCTTTATACATATAAGGTCATGTAATCCTCACCACAACCTGAGGAAGTACGTAACATTTTTATCCCCATTTTACAGATGGAAAGCGAGGAACAGAGATTAACTGGTTCACCTCACACAGCTGTGAAGTAGCAGGGTTAATATTCTAACCCTAGCAGTTTTGCTTAAGTCACCTGCTAAGTTACACTAGGTCTAATTATTTTGTAAGAATATAATTTAAAACAAATAGTAAAAGAAAATGAATATTCTCCTTAGGACATATCCTAAAAACTTGCCTCATTTTTCAAATAAATTTCACAATCCCATTCCATATGACTCAGAAAAAGTTGTCTTTCAATAATTACTTTACTAATAATATTGCAGAAAAGCAGGAGGAAATAAACACTTTCAATTCAAATTTTTTCTGGTAGGTCTTTATAAACATAAGAAACAACCTTTTTTCATCACTTAGAATTTATAGATTATAATTTGTCACAGGGATTTCAGATAATATATAGTTACAGATTATTAAAAATCATAATAGTACAACACCTTATATAATAAATAAGAGAATTTAAGTCCAAAATGTACTCAAGAATGTATAAGTAACAGAGCTGGGTGTACAAAACCAAGGCACAGGTCAAGGAGAGAATAACATTCCAAATGCAGTTATTATTTACTAAACTTAGGATCATGGAAAAGCTTACAGTCTAGTAAAGGAGAAAAAGATAAAACACACACATATTGAAAAATCTACAAAGGCAACATCAAAATGACATGACAGTTTTCTCTCAAATTTCTATCACTCCCACATTGCCAATCAGTTATTCCTCAAACAGAATTAAGTCCAAAGTATCAATTCCTTATATCCCTACTTTCAGAGAAGAAATTATCACCAAGGCAAAAGATGAAGCTGAGATTCTGTAAGACAGATGGAAGTTCCTCAACATAATTATATATTGCCACTATATCAGTTTGGTAAGGGCATAAATGCAATAAAAATTCACAAAAACAGTTTAGCAAACAACATGTCTAACGTTACTTGCTTGTAAGCTTTGGAGCTAGAATACTTTGAAATCAGTACAGGTGAGGATTGATAGACACATGGCGGTAGACTAGGCCTCCAGTATCTGGGGTCTTGACAAGCCACACACACAGATTCCTGTTATTACTCCTTCAGAGCCCACAAGCTTCTCAGTAACAAGGGCATACATTCCCATCCTTTACCCCCTACTCTAAAAAAGAAACTGAAGAACCTATGAAATTAAAACCAGAGAGCTCTGCTGTATTTTCACTCTATATTTACCTGCTTCTTAGTTTATAACAATATTTTGGATTTAAGTTTCCATTGTGATTTCAAATATAAAACAGCAAATCAGAGAGTGTGAAAAATGTAATATGTTTGATAAATAATCTTTCTGGGAAAAATCAGAATTTACCAAAGAACTTTTTATTTCAACTCTTGTTAAAAGCCTTTACAAGATTTCCCTTCCAAAGTCTAACACATCCTAATATAACTGAATCATTCTTAAATATCAACCTAACCTAAACATCTGTAAGATAGAGTTCATTTAAAAATGAATACCGAGATGAATACTACTCAGTCCCCTCTCCCTCCTCAATAAGTGCAGATGTACTAATCATCCTGTAATGTTCCTCTGCCTCATACTGACAGGCATCAGGCAGCTCTGACAATCTTGTCTTTTTATCTGGAAACACCAAGGTCATATGCCAGTTTCTTACTCTCTTCACCTAACATTTTATCTACAGCTTCAACCACTACCAGTCTTGCCAGCTCTCTTAAAAAACAAACTCTTGCCCCTTCTACATACGCTCTAGACTCAAAATCCCAATCTCCTGTATCATTCTGGCGCCATCTTCCTTTCTATTGGGTCACTTTCACCTACAAAATCTACTCAGATCAGATTTTCCTCACTGCCTCTCCACACACAAAAGCTATCTTTTTATTTTTTAACAGTAAATTCTTGTTATGGATTGACTTGTGCCCTGCCCCCTGCAAAAGATATGCTGAAGTCCTAATCCCAAGTACCTGTGAATGTGACCTTATGTGGAAATAGAATCTTTGTAGATACAATTAAGTTAAGATGAAGTTATTATGGTAGGCCCTTAATCCATTATGACTGGTGCCCTTATAAGAAGAGAAGACAAAGATACAAGGAGAATGTCATGTGACAATCGAGGCAGAGACTGGAGTGACGCATGTATAAGCCAAGGAAGCCAGAAATTGCTGGCCACCACCAGAAGCTAAGAGAAAGGCATGGAACAGATTCTCCCCTAGAGTCTTCAGAGAGAGTATGGCCCTGCCAACATCTTGATTTCAGACTTGTAGTTTCCAGAACTCTGTGAGAGAGATAATCACTATAAATATTATAAATTAGTTCCTGTTGTTTAAGCCACCCAGGTTGTGATACTTTGTTATGGTAGCCCTAGGAAACAAATATAGTTCTTAATAATATAATCATTTTCTCATCACTTTATAATTTAACACTTCACTAATCTGTTATATGAACCCCTCCAATTTATAGACACTAAAGGTTTTAAATAACACCATTATCCCCACCCTCAACAGACAATTCTCACAGTATTCTCTGTGTTATTTTTGTTCACTTCTCTGCAGTATTTAACACTGTATTAATCTAATTCACCCTACTAGGATTGCCAGAATTAGCAAATAAAAGTACTGTTTTATCTGGTAACCCTAACCCTACCAAACATTTAAGACCCAGGTCCCATCTCAATTCTTTCTCCCTGAAAAATGTTCTCTGCAAAATGCTGGGTTAGATGACCACATCTATACTCCCAAAGTAACATAAAGCCAATGGACAGCAATGGCTCACACTAGAAAGTGCTCATGAAAATCACCTAGGGAACTTTTTAAAAAGAAATACTAACATCTTATGTCCTACCCAAATTTTCAAAAAGTTCACCAGGTAATCTGAGATACCTCTAATCCAAAACAACATAACACACTAAATATGGGCTGACTGTTTACCTGCCTCCTTCCCCCAGAAGAATGAATTACTCAAGAGCAGAAACTGTGGTTTTTCTATCACGTATGCCTACCAGAACGCACTGAATACCAGTAACAGGGGTTGGCAAACAATGCCCTTGGGCCAAATCCGAACAACTATATGATTCTGTAAATAAAGCATTTTTGGATACAGCCACAGTCATTAATTTACATACCATCTATGCCTGCTTTCAATCCACAACAAAACATATAAATAGTTGAGACAAAGACTGTATGGCCCACAAAACCTAAAACATTTACTAGCTGGTCCTTTACAGAAAAAGTTTGCTGACCCCTGACCTATATGGTGAATGACTGAATAATCAGTAATGATAGTAAATGCAACCAATTTGAAAATCAAATTAACATGCATATTAACACAGATATCTGGAGCTTTATATGTGCATACATGTGTATAATGTCCGAAGAACAGCACATAAAATAGTGTAATGCTTGAATAAGTGCCAACTGATGATTACTCTTACTGGTTATTATGAAAGACTTTACCACCTGCACAAACTTATACCCACTTAGTCCCCCAAAATGTACTATGGGTTATTGCTATGATTATTGTGGTTAACACATTTCTTACAATGAACCTCTTTGGGCAAACACTTTTTCATTTCACTGGGAGGAAATCAAATTGTTTTTAGGATCTAAAGCAATGCCATAGTTTTCACACAAAAAAATGCTACTTGGTTAAGCTATAGTAACACTTCACCTAACCAGCTCTCATATCTGACTTAAAACATAGCTAAGAAATTAGAAACAAAAAAGAGATGCTTTTAAAAAAAAAAAAAAAAAAAAAAAAAGAGATGCTTTTAACAAGTACACCTTCTCACAAAATCCATACAAAATATGTGTGTGTGACACATACATGTGAAGATATATTTATATATACATTTATATTTAAATATATACATTTGATACTCCTTTATCTTTAATATATAGATATATAAACATACAACTCAGAGACTGTTGGTTCTTACTTATACACAATTATATACAATATATAAAGATAATATATAGTGATTCTATAAAGATATAATACATAAAGATTAACTCAGAGCCCATGGGTTCTTTTTTTGTTTGTAAGTTTTTTTTTTAATTGAGGTATAATTGACATATAATACTATATTAGTTTCAGGTATACAATATAATGATTCAACATTGGTTGTTAGTTATACACAGTCCATACAAACTTGGTACTCTAACTTCGAGAGCCGATCCAAATTAAAAGTACCAAATTATAGTGGGAATACTGTGTCCCAAAAGCAGGCTAACAAACTGGAGAGGTGAGAAGTATCAGATGTCACCAGGCTTTGGATAATTTATAAAAGTTTTTAAAGCCTTGCTACAGAAAGTGAAATCTCAGGATGAGGGGGAACTTTGAGTGGGGTCCCATCAGCAGAAAGTTAGTTAGAAATGTGGAATCTGCATTTTAATAACATCCTCAGGTGATCTATATGCACAATCAAATTTGACACCCCTGGTCCAGAGGTATTAGACCAATTTAATACAGCTAAAAGAAAATATTCTGTCTAGAATTACTCTTCCCCTTCTTGCCCATCATCTAAACCCAAATGAAGGTCCAATTTCACAAAATACAGATGGAAAATTTACAACAATATTCATTAGAAAGATGACAGTACCTTTAACACTTGAACTTGACCTTCTGTAGTAATTTCGTTTAGCAGTTCACAAAAGGACTGACATAGACCTACTGCATATGTCTGAAATTCAATGAAAAGTCAAAGTATACATATGAATATATCTGCAATATCAAAAAAGGTATAAAATTAAATTGGGGACTCATTATAATCTATTTGAGAATTAGATACTAAAGCTCTAAGCATATAAAATTTCAATTAGAACTCTTTAGGAAATGTTTAAGAAATAAAAATACAGTTTATTGCTATTCTAATTTTTGTAGAAATATAAGGTATAAGGATATATTTACATGTAGAGCATATTTTCTATGTTAAATAATTCATGAAACTACATCACATCTGCCCCACAGTAGGCAATGCTTATGACGTTTTTCCCGCCTTAAAGTAATAAATCAATCTATTAAATTTTGAAAAGGTTTCAAAATAAGATTCCTGATTTCAAATAAGAAACAATCAAAATAATAACTATATAAATTTTTACAATGCAAAACCTACAACATACCTGTAAAAATTCTGTTGATGATAAAAAGATATAACCATTGATGATCTTAAAGCAGGTTCTGAGACTTTCTGAACTTAGTTCTGGCAAAATAATAATTTTTTTAAAAAGAACAAATTAATTCATTGTTCAAAATCAGTTTAAATGAAGTGACTTATTTAAAGCTAGGTTACATGCCCTTCTTTACAAATCTTTTCTGAATGCTATTCAGATGGCTAGTATATAAATATCTATCTAAAAACTGGCATTAACCTGTAACTTAATGCTTTCCCATATACCTCTCACTAGTTAAAACAACTTAGAAAATACTAAGCTCCCTTTTCTTTCCTTTCAGAAAATAACTACGTGATCCAACCTTGCATTTCAAACTAAATTTCTAGTACCAGCATGGCAAACGACATGCAACTGAATCATTTTACCATCATATTTTGATATCTGCTTAAATGGGTTCACTCAGTAAGCATTTACTGAATGTCTATTGTGCTGGCACTGAACATGCTACCCTACGTACGAAAAGAGTCCCTGTTATACTCCGAAAATTATATTGTGTTTAGATATTCTCAATTCTTGGGCTTTGTTCTTCAAATCCACTCCTCTATGAAAAACCTACACATAAAAAATCTTCTTTAAAATGTTATTACCAGAATAGTATAGGAAAAGGATATTGTTTTTAATTATTCTTTTTCAAGTGCAAAGCAGAAAACTTGTTAAAACTGAAAATGATCAAATGTTTATGCAGTGTTATTTTACATGTCTTATCACATACAATAATGATACAATAGAACACAGATTACAGATGTATATAATTATACAGATCAAAACATGACCCCAAAATATCATGTATATCTAAAATCTTTCATTCTGTATTGCTACTGTTTTAGAAATCGTATTCACTTGCAACAGGACAGATTAAAAAATGTTTCCTGGCAAAAGCGTAGGCCCTGGGTTCTTACCTAACTCACATCCTAGCAAAGTGAGAAGATATTCTATTCAGGTGAGAATTACCCATACACTTTCACAAGAAAATGACAATCCCACTCAAAGCTCAAAATGTGTTTTAAAGGCATTATTTTCTATACTTTAGGGATTTAACATATTAGTTTAAAATGAGAATGTAGAGGGGACAGAAACTAACCAACTTGTTACCATGCTAACGGAAGGCATAAAAAGAAATAATAAAGGCTGTCACCTAAATATTTTTCACAACAGAAGTAAGACAAAATCTCAGGATAAAGGGGCAGGCCATTACATTGGATAAAGTTATTCTTATGAACAATTCACATGTCCTTTTCTCCTCAAGGAGCAAGTCCAGTCAAGTCTAAACTTGTGCACACTGTTTAACAGACCAACAAGGAATAGCAGACTGTTTGGCAACCACCATTTTGGCAACCACCGTTTTGGCAACCACCGTGATAAATAAGGCAGAGGGTCTACATTTAAGTGAGAACTTAGAATGGCTACATTCCAGGTATGTCAGTGAATATAATTTCTAAATCACTGCCATCTAAAATTTTATCAAGATCTATGATGAAAGAGACAATATTTAAGAAAGATTGATTTTAAAAACCATAGTACCAGGACTTCCCTGGTGGCACAGTGGTTAAGAATCTGCCTGCCAATGCAGGGGACACAGGTTCGAGGCCTGGTTCGGGAAGATCCCACGTGCCGCAGAGCAACTAAGCCTGTGTGCCACAACTACTGAGCCTGCACTTTAGAGCCCAGAAGCCACAACTACTGAGCCCGCGTGCCACAACTACTGAAGCCCGCGTGCCTAGAGCCCGTGCTCTGCAACAAGAGAAACCACCGCAATGAGAAGCCCACGCACCGCAATGAAGAGTAGCCCCCGCTCGCCGCAACTAGAGAAAGCCTGCATGCAGCAACGAAGACCCAACACAGCCAAAAATAAATAAATTTATTTTAAAAATTAAAAAAAAAACCTAAAAATAAAAACCATAGTACCCATCTCTTCTTATATTTTAAAAGCTATTTCTAGATTAACTGATATAAGCAAATAAGCAATTAGGTCACTTCATACTGTTTTCCATGCCTCCATCATGCCAAGGACAACTTTTACTAAATTTCCTAAGGCATGCTATCATCAGCAAATATTAAATACTGATAGTAAAAAAAAAGTCCTAAAATTAATAAATTTATCTATTTTAAAGTATATTGAACATTGTTCATTATATCCATGAGTTCCTAGTAAGACTGCGATAAAAAATTATTGTCTGGTCCTACTATCAGGAAGAGCTGACCATACAACAGCTCTGTATTTATTTTCAGCCCTGTGAATAATTTAATTCAAATGTTCTCAACCATGGGCAATTCTGCCCCCTAGGGGACATCTGGCAATGTCTGGAAACTCTGGTTGTTAAAACTAGCATCTAGTGGGTTGAGGCTAAAGATGCTATTACGCTTCCTACAATGCTCTAAACAGTCCCTCACAAGAAAGAATTACATGGCCCAAAATGTCAACAATTTTGAAAATCCCTAACTTAAGTGATCAAGTTTTTCTTTCATAGACAGAGAGCTCTGATTCAACGCTGTAACCCATCCAAGTATCTAGTTATGCTGTGTGCACATATGATTTATATTTATTAGTCTAATTATAATTTATATTCCATTCCTCTCTGTTTTTCTCTATTCTTTGGCTCTTATTTTTAATTTCTACTTTCATGTTACATTTTACTTATTCTTTTTAATCATACTATTTGATGTTTATGTTTGGAAATGAAACTATAGTAGTTTCTTCTTTTATTTCAAATTCTGATAAAATATGAAGGCTAAAATGTGTAAAATAGCCTACACATCATCAAGATGTCAGGTGGGGAAAAGTTCCTTCCGAATTAGAAAAATTTTGTTGGTCAAGGAACATTAGCTTGGCACTTACAACAACATGGACAAGAGTCAGTCAGGTGTTTATCTTTTAAGTAATGAGAATACTGAGAAAATTAATACCATAAAAAAGATTTAAAGGATTTAAAAAATAAGCCTTTAGAACTAAATTATTAGAATTAGTTATAGCCTATGGTTGGTTCTACTTAAAGTATCTCCAGTTCTACTTACATTTGGGGAGAAGGATATGAAATGAATTTTAGCCTTGGATTTATTCACACCTAATTAACATATCCTAAAAATCATTAACTTAAACACCAATATTGTTGGTTTTATGTGTTTTAAATGAAAATGAGAAACTTCCAGCCAGCAGCTTTATTTCTACTTGGAAAAAAATAATAGCTATCATACTCATTAAATAAATGTTTAAAAATCACTGATCTAATAGGAAAAAATGTTTTCACCTTTAAGAAAAGTGAGTATTCATTTCGATCTATATTCTTAAAAGATTAAAATAAATATTCTGGTTATACTTCAAAATAAATTTTAAAGCTCAACTGAAAGAATGTATATGCAAAAAGCTACACATCAAACAATATTAATTAGTTGCACAATACTCAAACAAAAATAAAGGTAATACTGATGTCAAGGTATACTAAACATTCACAGATATAATTTGTATACAGAATTTCTTCATATTATTAACTAACAAATCCTACAGAGCCAGTGGTTCAGTACTTTTTCTTTTAAAATAGCAATAATGTTGACAGTAATAGTAGTAATAAATATAATTACAAAACACTTAAATGGTGCTTACTATGTGCCAGACATTGTTCTAAACACGTAAAAGTCCTTATTGATTTATAAGGATTATGCATCAACTACAAAGCTTTCTATGGTAAAACTGTACTTTAGTACCTACCTAAAACTACACTCAAAATAGTGTCATATGGTTATAGGAGGGTTAGTTATGTGCTTTTTTTTTTCAGTCTCCTCTTCCTGGCTACCAATCTTCTCTCCCACCACGTTGTAAAGGCCAGGCAGGCTGAATTCGCGGTGGAATACAAAGGTGAAGTGAAATCACCTTGTGAAGTTACCCATATGTGAAAATGGCTGAATCCTGTTCATGACTAAGTTGATAATGGGCCTGGTCGAGGTTTCCATTCTCAGGGCAAGTATATAAAGAAGCACTGTGGATTACCCAGAATGGTACTGTATATTGTCTCCAAGTTAGGTAGACTAGAACTAAATGGTCTTCACCAAGAGTAAAAGAAAGTAAAAGGACTTTTCCTATTCTCTTTCTCTATGATATCTTAGCTACAAAACTTTCCCTAGGAGACTAGCAATAAGCGACTGGTCTATTGCCACTGTCTTCATGTTTGAAAATTTCTTCCATAATTTTATGGGGATGCTAAATGATAAAACATCAAATGGCTTTTTATTAGAAAACAGATGGCATCCTGGTATTATCTGAGGTCTAATTTATTCTGAAGAATGGGGTAGAAGAACAACAACAAAAAATCAGAAAACACGAAGGACTAATCACATTATCTTTGGCCCCCAGGATCATCCAGCAAATGAAGACAGATGTTTTTTATTTTTATTTTTTTAATAAGCTTATTTATTTTATTTATTTATTTATTTTTAATTTTTGGCTGTGTTGAGTCTTCGTTGCTGCACACGGGCTTTCTCTAGTTGTGGCGAGCAGGGGCTACTCTTTGTTGCTGTGCGCAGGCTTCTCATTGTGGTGGCTCCTCTTGTTGCAGAGCACAGGCTCTAGGCGTGTGGGCTTCAGTAGTTGTGGCACATGGGCTCAGTAGTTGTGGCTCGCAGGCTCTAGAGCGCAGGCTCAGTACTTGCGGCGCACAGGCTTAGTTGCTCTACGGCATGTGGTATCTTCCCAGACCAGGGCTCAAACCCATGTCCCCTACATTGGCAGGCGGATTCTTAACCACTGCACCACCAGGGAAGCCCAACAGATGTTTTTAAATCAGCTATAATTATGTTTTAGTCCACACTTGTTGATTTTATCAAAGAATGTGTCTACCTTTCTGGCGCATCATTATACCTCAGTAATACTTCCCCTCTAATAAAACTGCTCACTACAAGTAAGTTCTCAGAAAAAATAATTTTGAGATATTGCCATAATAAGTATGCCTTTTTTCCTAGTTTTTTCCTACATGAATGCCCTCTCCTGATAATATTAAACTATTCAGTCAGTATACCCAAAGTTCTAATGAAGGAATTAAAGATGCTTCATGGGTGAGTCTTAGAGAGTGGGAACTCTGAATGGAATAAATGTAAATAATTTTTACATTTTGTAAATAAACGATTTTTTTAAATGGCAGTAATTTGCAGACTGAAAAAGAAGCAAAGGGCCAGTAAATAGCACTGTATACAATTCTTAAATACTCTATGAGGTTTAAATGTGAATCTGCACTGGTAAAATCGCTCACAAAATAACCCTGTGAACAAAATATTTTTTGTAAATTTAAGATATTACACACTTGTGAATGGAAGCTGATATGTAGCAGACAAGTATTGGCTTTCTATGACTAAGTATCATCAGAATACATGTTCAGAAAAGAATCTAACCAGGTATCATCCATGGTGGCTAACAGAGACTAACAGCCTACTCCTAGCACAGTGGCCAGTTCTCTGGTGTCACATGCCAAAAGTGTTGTCTTAAAACATTAAGCTTCCTGATTTCAAGCTTCTACATAAGTAATACCTCAACAAACAATAAATGATTTTTATTATTTAATAATCTTTATTTTGGTGGTTCCTTAGCTAAATCAGAAATATGTACAGAGCTCATTTGTTAACAACTGACAGCACAAAATCAATTTTCAATTAAGTATAAGTTAAGTAAATTTAGTGTTTGCTCTTTAATACGCAGAAATAACTCTAAAAGGTTATACTGTAGGAAAAAATCTAGAAATTATTAAAACACTACACAACTTGTTTCTCAAAATCAAGGGCTTTAGTAAAAATGGAAGGTATAATTTATAGTCACCTATAATGCCCCAAATTATGGTTGCATTCAAAAACAGTGGTAATTTTATGCTTAATACATACCTAGAAGTGGTGACATATTCTGAAATATACGAAGTAACTCTGGTGTAATACATGGGCTGTTTTCCAAAGTCACTAACCTAGGGGAAAAAAACAGACGATTAAATCACTTTCCATAACCATTAAAGCTATGTCTATAAAAAGTACCAAAGATATCCAACTTGACTAGTAATCAAGAAAATATAAATTATAACCAAAACAAGGTACAATTTTACTCCCACCAGATCAGCAGAATTTTAAGTGTGACATACCATGTATTGTCAAAGCTATAAAAGTGGGAACTCTTGCATACTGCTAACAGCAGTGCAAGTTGATATAATCACTTTGGGAAGTAATTATTATCTGGTAATACTGAATATGTATATGTGTATATACCTATGACCTGGCACTATTTCTAGGCAGAAATGTGCACAGGGCATAAGGTCTTATACATTTGCTCTAGGAGTCATGCACAAGAATGTTCAGAGTCGCATTATTTGAACAACAAACAAAATGGCAAATGTAAATGAATTGTTACAGTCACATCATTAAGCTCATCACTATGGATGAATCTCCAAACAGGAAGCAAAAAAAGTAAGTTAGAACACATATGATACAATTTATATAAAGTTAAAATATACTGTTTAGAGATACACACGCATATGTGATTCTAAAAGCATTAAAACACAAGAAAGAAAACCAAGAAATGAAAACGAAAAAAATCAGTATAGTGGGTTATCTCTGGCATGGATGCAGGAAGATTCAACAAACATGCCACACCAGGGGCTTCAAAGACATTCTTATTGTTGTATTTCTTACCCAGAGTATGGAAAATTGATTTTCATTTTATGTAAGTTATAAATAATTATAAACAATATGACCTCATATTATTTTGTGTCTATGAAATACTTCACAAATTTTAAATGACAAAATCAGGTAATCTGGGCAGGATATTACACAGGGAAAACCAGCTACCCCCAAAATGAAGTACTTCCAACATGCACAAGCAATGATGTCTTTGACACCTTAACTTGATCAACAGTAACAGGATTTTAAAGATAAAGACGAATACCATATGATATCACTTATATGTGAAATCTAAAATATGGCACAAATGAACCTATATGCGAACAGAAACAGACTCAGAGACACAGAGAACAGGCTTGTGGTTGCCAAGGGGGAGGGGCCTGGGGGAGGGATGGACTGGGAGTCTGGGGTTAGTAGATGCAAACTGTTACATACAGAATGGATAAACAACAGGGTGCTGCCATACAGCACACGGAACTATATTCAATATCCTGGGATAAACCATAATGGAAAAGAATATAAAAAAGAATGTATATGTGTGTATAACTGAGTCACTTTGGTGTACAGAAGAAATTAACACAACATTGTAAATCAACTATACTTCAATAAAAAATAAATTTAAAAAACAGCAACAGGATTTTATTTCATTTTTAAAGAATAAAACTTCAGGAAAGGTTAAAAAAAAAAACCATTATCCTTTTCACCTTTAAAATAACCATGAAGCCAAAAGAAAAACTACACTCCAGTCCTGGGGTTTCACCGAGAAAAAAATTGGAGGTCATATTCTAAATGCCAAAAGATGGTTAAAAAAACTCTCTTACTCAATAGGTCCAGACTAAGATTCTATCTGAAGCTTGTTCCTTCCCTTCTACTGTCATTACCTTAGTAAAAAGGCCACTCAGGTCATTGTCACTCTCACTTCCTATGCTAGTTCCCACAGTATAAACTATGCTATTCAAAAGAGGAAAAATCTTGAAGAACTTAAACTACTTAAAAATAAAATGACATGGTTTGTAATTCCAGATTAAACAAATAAAGACTTGGAAAGGAGAGGGAGTGAGGCAAAGTCAAAGCACTAAATTCTTTACCATCAGGGAAAGGGAAAAGTTAACTATTTTGACGAATAATTAGACAAAGCTATATGTACCTACATCTTTGACTAGAGAAATGTAAAATTTAATGTTATCCTTCCACAAAAAATGTAGAAAAGAGAGAGCATAAAGTAAAAAGACAGACATATCAGTTCAACAAATAAATATAAGACCATTAAAATTCTTTTGAAGTAAAGCCTCTTTGGTTAGGTTAAAATATAAAATTAAAAAATTTGCTCTGTATAGAACATAAATAAATTTCAAATTAAAAAGCTAAAATGTAAAAGATGAACATAGATAGTTAAATCAAATCTAAACAAAATAAACCATACAATATTAATATAAAATTTAAATGCAAAAGAATTAAAAGGTGGAAAATTAATCACTGCATATATACATTATATCACATGATGCTTCATAAAAAATTTTAAATATATTTTATTTATTAAATCTTATAACACTATACAAAAGTACCAAAATTTTGTGCAGTTATATTTTAACTTACAAATCAAAAACGCTAGAAATAAAAAGGGGCACTCACATGAAGAAAAGTGAATGGGATATTTTAATACATCAGGGTCAAGATGAAAAAGCAAAATAATGTGAACTAACAATCTACAAGTTAAAAAGAACAGATATACATGAAAGTCTGCATCTTTGATACTATCATTACTATTTATGTGAATATATTACAAAAATAGATACTATAAGAAGTCACTAAAACTCACATTAAGTTTAAAAAAATTGTACAAGTGGTATGTTATATTTACAGTGCAATAAATCCAGGCCTGAATCATATATTTTAATATCAGCAAAAAAATAAAGAATGTTGGGTCAAAGAAGTCATGAAAAAAAAAATCACATAATCAGTCTGAAAAATTTTTCTTTGTAAACAAGACCACAAACATCAGCTGGTACTGGTAAGCCCTATCAGTTCAAATTTCCATTCCCCAAGATAACTATTTTATACCTTTGTCCCCACAAACCTCTCTCATCTTATAAATACTCCCATTCCAGCCCATGACACTCAATTGATGACTATACTTCATATTTTGTTGAGAAAACAGAAGCTATTAGATGGAACACCTTCCCATCTCATTCTACTACAATACAGAAACCTATCTTCCTGCCTTGAGTTAAAATGGATGAAATACCCCTGCTGCTATTTAAAGAAAAAAATAAAAATCAACTCCTTCCACTTATGCTGAATCCCATCCCTTCTTGCCTCCTTCAATTATCTCACTCTCTTGAGCCTCATCATACCTCTAGATCTTCATTCCCACACTAGCCAACTGTTATGCAATTTCAACATCCTCTCCATAGTAAAAGCTTTCAAACAAGCTGTCAATGCTCACAGTCTGTACTTACTTAACTCCAATTCATTCTTCAATCTACTCCAATTCTTCCTTCTGTTCTCACTACTCCACTGAAACCCCTCCTATCATCTCCATTCACTTTTCTGTACACTCTTACAAGGACAATCAGCAACATTTGACATAGTTAACCATTCCCTCTTTTAGGAAATATTCTCTCTTGGCTTGGTTTTCCTCCTATATCATCTCTGATGGCTTCTCGTGTGACCTCAAAATGTTTTTTCTTCAGGATTCTGCCCTGAGCATAAGGCCCTCTATCTGCCCTTTCCTTCCTAGGCAATCTCACCAATTCTCAGACTTTATAAATCATACACAACATGCTAACCACTTTACAAACAGTATCTCATGCTCACAACAACCACATCAGGTAGAAATTATTTTTCCTCATTTTACAGAAGGAAAGGCTCACAGAAAATGATTACAAACCTAATGCAGTGGTATACATGGGATTGGCCACCTCTATCTGCTTCCAAATATGAGTTCTAACCCGTTAAGAAAATTATGTTAAGAAGTGTGTACCCTGATTCTTTAAATAATCTTAGCTTTAATAAATTTGATAAATTTTTAATGTATCCTAATGATTTAATTTTGTTTACATAGAACGAAAGCTAGGAAAAAAGAAATTACCATTAGTAGAGCAATGCACTTCTATTATTACCTGTTCATATAATCCCTAAAAAATTTATATACCTCTCATTAACACATTAATATACTAAATCTGTAATTATATTGATAAGTATATGAGTCTGCCTCTTTATTATAACTAATATTTTTAATTTTTATGATAGATACGATATACATATGGTTACAGAAAAGTATCTATGTGCCAGAGATTAATGTTTTAATTTGTAATCTAGAGTAGAAGTTGGCAAACTATAGCTCATGGGCCAAACCAATACCCTTTTTCTGTAAGTGATGTTTTATTGGAGCATAGCCATGTCCATTTGTTTATATATTGTCTATGACTGTTTTGGTGCTGAAACAGCAGAGTTGAAGAGCTAGGACAGAAAGTACATAGCCTGTGAAGCCTAAAATAATTACCATCTGCTCCTTTAGGGAAAAAGTTTGCCAACCTCTGATCTAGAGTAATCCATCCTGTACGAATAAAAATATATGAATATAAGAGGCTCCAACACATGCTAATTTCCAATCATTTAAGTCACTTAAGTTCAAACAACATAACCTAGAAAAGAATATGAGAAACACAAATTGCAAATTAATAAGTATCCACCTAGTTATGTTTTTAAATTGTTCATCCAGTATTGATACAGATCGTTAATTTTACCATTTGCATCAAAGACAATTTCTTAGAATCAAAAAACTGTTCATTCCTAGACATCCAAGCAAAACTGAAGGAAGGGAGGGAGGAAGGGAAGAAGGGAGGGAAGGAGTGAGGGAGGGAGATACCACAAATGTTTATTTTTTCTGTGGTTACTTTCTATGATTTGCTTTTTTAATTCCAATACCAGGTTTTTACATTAGAATTTTAAAACCTTTCCTGTATTACTAATTACATCTTATATAAAGATTGGCCCTGAAGAAAACTGCTGCCATCAGTAAGATGAAGAAAAAAGATTTCTAGTCAATGCTCAGTCTGTACTTACTTAACTCCAATTCATTCATTTCACAGTTTGTAGCTCTGAGATGCCACAGAAACAGGGTTTGTTTGTTTTTTTTACCTCTTAACACTATGTACTACTTACTCAGTAAAATAATAAGCCAAGACTAAGTAGCATTAACATTTAGGGCTGAGGTATTCTATCTCAGTACTTACTGGGTAAAGAAGTTAAGAGGTTGAAAATAACTCAATATCCCCCAAAACATCTCATTTAACACGCTGGAAGTTTTATGTCAATTTTTAGTTTTGATCAAGATTCCCCATTTTACATTCCAAATTCCAAAAGATGAAATTCAGGTGAGTTCTTACTGAAACTTCCTCTCTAACTTTGACTATTATAAGCCTACACTGAGTGACAGCTGCCAAGAAAAGTTGGAGCTATGTATTATGTTACCCAGTTCAGGGAAACTGATTTTATGTTTTTTTTTTTAAATGCTGAGTTTTTAAGCCCTAGTACATGACCTTTGCTTTACTGCCATGAGTAGGGAAGGCCAAGAAAATAAATAAATAAGATCCACGGTATCAAGTTTTTCCTCTTACCATAATTCTAAACCATCTTCCAGAAGATAAACATGTGGAGGCTGGGAAACATCTGTACTCAGTTGAATAACTGGGAGCAGGAAAGGGTACAGGTTCTTGCTGTCTGCTCCTAATCCCTATGGGAAGTATAAATAAAACTTAACATAAGATACTCTAAGGTCCCACTTCCCACCAAAAAATCACCTATCATATTAAAAAGCCCTAAAACCAACTTATAAAAAATCAATCAGTCAGATTTTAAAAGAATGGTTCTAATTATAAGCACTACAAAAACAAAATTAGTTCTGTTTACAATTGGAAAAAAATATTATTCAATTGCCTAATGGTAGTAAAACCATATACACCAAGGCTACACACATCTGTTCATTTTAAGAGATTTCTCATATAAATATTTATTTTCCCTTCTCTGATGACTGAAGAGGTGTTAACAGTGATGTATTAAAATTCTACAAATTATCTCACCTAAATAACTAAGCTAAAATGAACCCAATCTAAATGTTCATCAGTAAGATAATTAAATTATAATACCTTCATATTCTAGAATACTGAGTAGCCATGAAAAAGGATTAGGCATGGAATGAAAACAATCTCAAAAATAATGACAAGTTGGGATTAAAAAGAAATGTGTATAACAATTCCACATGCCAAACAATTTTTTTAAATAGCTATGTATCTGATATGAAGATACATTCATAAAAATGTTTCTTGGGAGCAAAGAGAAAAAACTGTTAACACTAGTTAAACATGGATATTGGAAAAGGATGTTGGAAAAAGGTAAAAGGAGTCTTTTTTTAATGTGTGCATATTTTTTAATGAAGAATTTCTGCTAATATTTTTAATGAATTAAGAATATAAAGATGGAAGAAGAAGGGATTTTACTTTAAAATTCTACTTTGACTAATTACTGTCTTATGGAGGCTGACTCAGTGTATCACACTAAATCTAAGCACTTTGAAAGAAACAAAAAGGATAGAAAGTCAATTTTTAATTCATAATAATCTCTATAATCTGATAAACACAGAAAGGAAACCAAACTATCAAACACCTCCTCACTTAGAAAATAATTCAGGTGTCAATATAGTTGACATATAATTACAATGCAACAAAATATATATGTATTCCCCTTTTGATGACATATGTATGTGTATATATATATAGGAATTTTTATCAGTGAGGTATAGATACTTCAGTGGAAATACATAAAGTTTATCCTTAAATATGTTAAGTTTGGCCCTTTCTATAACTAAGCATCAGTTGAAAGACTTTATTAAAGATTTTTCCAAAGGAAGAGATTTATAAAAATGTCACATTTCATAAAGTAGTAAATTGGGCCTTAAAATTCAGTTAAATTTCACTCTCCATAGCTCAATTCTTAACAGAACAAAAAAAAGAAAAAACATGAAGAAAAACTAGTAAAGTTCAGTTTTAATATCAAGCAGACTTAATATTTCCTAGGAATGTCAGAATCTACTTACTCAGTGCACATTCCAGTGAGCACAGTATGCTAGCATTAGCAAAACTAAAGTAAGCAACTGCTAAATACATAAGACTCTCTCAGTTAAAGCCTGAAGAAATTTACCTTTGTAATCTAGTGGCTTGAAGAATGTGTCCAATCCCAAATATGCAGCTTTAAGTAAATTTATTTGAAAATTCTTTCAACCCACAACTGTAACTGAAAGACACTGTCTACAATACTATGAAATAATTACAGTTAGAGCTATAATATGTTGTCTACAATACTATGAAAGCTCAAAAATAAAGTCATCAGTTATTAATAAAATTATCATAAATGCTTGAAGTGAGGAAATCATATTGTACTATAATTACATAAAACATAAAAGGAAATTAAAATTAGGTGAAAGGTATAAGGAAATCTCTCTGTATGATCTTTGCAACTGCCTATGAATCTATAATTTAAGAGGGGAGAAAAGAACAACACTCTCTAAAAACTGCTGTTTCTCAGGTTATTGTCTTTGATTCTCTTCTCATGTCCCATGTACATGCTGATAACGTCCAAATATATTATCTCCAACCAAAACCTCTGAACTCCAGATACTCCAAATGACACAGGACATCATCACCCAGAAGGCATCTCAAACTCTCAAGTATACCAGTGAACCAACTCATTGTCTTCCTAAAAAATGGTTCCTCTTCCTGCATTTCCTAACTCAAGTGACATGAACCACTGTCTATCTAGAGATAAATTATATCACAACTACCTCCTGGTTCTTCCTCCTCCTCACCCCAAATCTAAACAATCCTTAATTCTATCTCTCTAATATTTTTCAAATTTTTCCCCTTCTTTCCATGGCTTTACTTCAGGTCATCATCTCTTTCATGGTTAACAGAAGAGCCTCCCAACTGTTTCCTTGAGCTTGGTTTAACTCCATTCCAAACCAGTGTCCCCACTGGTACACTGATTACCTTTCTAAAATACAAATGATAACATTCCTTCCTCTGAACTTCAAGAGATGTTTTTTATGCCTTCCTAACCAGACCCCCACACGCAAGCTCAGTACTCTATGTTGCAGCTATACCAAACAACTCCGTACTAGAAATCACTGTTAACTTCTGCAGAAAGCTGACAGACTTAACACATGCATTTACTACTGTGCTCTCCCAAGATCCACCAAAAGGATATATGAGGATGTGTTTTTAAAGACCTAAAACCATAAGTACAAAGACAGCATAAGAAGAGATAAAAGCAACTCATTTTTGGAAGCCAGAAAGAAAGACTGATTTAGCAGACTCAAAAAACGAAAGCTCAAAGCCAGCAGTGAAAAAGGGCAAGAAACCACCTGATTTATATCACAGAAACTCCAAAAGACTCAGGAACTGATAGTTCAAGGTATTTTGGGAAGGGGAGGTTGAAGAGGAGGTATTAAAAATAATAGGACCTCTGGAAGGTATTTTAAAAGACATCTGATGACGAGATCTCATCCAAGTACAACAATCAACAATTGGCCCTCTCCTGAACCCAGTATAGAACTGGCCATTTATTTTCTGGTTAAGTAAAACAAATCATCTAAAGACAGGGAGATATCAGGTAATCAAGACTAGGGATACTATATAAAACAGGGAGATATAACATAACAGACGGGAGACTGACGGATCTTTCACTAAGGAAAGATCTGAAAAACACGGAACCAAAACATTTGTCCCATACAAAAAAAAACCTCCAGCTAGATAATCCTAAAGGAAAAATCCACAATCAGCAAGCTTCGCATACATACTTAACCCTTCCAATTAGCTTTTTAGTGCCCACTCTTAAATTTATACAAAATGTTGATATAGCTCATTTAGTTGGGTGATGGTTACCTAAGGACTCATTATACTGTTCTTCCTTCTTTTGTACATGCTTCAAATTTTCACAAGGGAAAAAAAAAAAAAGTAGGCAACCAAGGATCAACATATATGATTAAAATATCTAATATGAAAAACAGAGAACAAAACAATAAAATAGAAAACAGCAACTTGAAGGAAACAGAGACCACACAAAGAGATGAAAGCTTAGAAGAATACATCATTAATATCCTTGTCAGAATAAAAGAAAACATTGTATTCATGAAAAAAAAAATGAAATGCTGTAAAATGATTATTCAACAATACAAAAAAGAACTCATCGAAGGGGGAGGGGAAAAATAGGATATGGAATGAAGAGACACAAACATGTATAAAATAATCAACAAGGATATATTACACAGCACAGAGAAATACAGCCATTACTTTGTAATAACTTTAAATGGAGTATAATCTATAAAAATATTGAACTGTCTATGTTGTACACCTGAAATTAATATAATATTGTAAATCAACTATACTTCAATAAAAATAAACAAATAAAAATTTTTAACTTAAAAAAAAAAAGAACTCATAGACATTAAAAATATTATAGCAGGAAAGAAAAACTCAATAGAAAGGGTAAATGATAAAGTTGAAGAAATACCCCAGAAAGTAGAGCAAAAGGACGAAGAGAAGAAAAAGCAGAAATGAAGAAAAATACAGGGCTGGTTCATTCATCTATCATCTAAGTAATAAGAAGTTCAGAAAGAGACAGAAGAAAAACATGAAGATGCAGAAATAATCAACAAAATACAATAGACTTATCTAGAACCCAAGAACACGAGTTTCCAGTTTACAATATCCACCACATGTCCAGAACAGTGGAATAAAAATACACCCACATCATCATGAAATTGAAAACAGGAACACAGAGAAGATCATACAAGTTGCCAAAGGGAAAGGAGAGATGTAACATTCAAGAAACGAGAATTAAAATGGCTCAGGATTCCTAAAAGCAACTCTAGAAGCTAGAAGACAAAGGAAAAATGCCTCTAAAATTTTGAGGGATAATCTAGAATTTTACACTCAGCCAAACTATTAGTCAATGTGAAAGCTGTAAGACATTTCCACACATGCAAAATCTGGAGAAAATTTACCTCCCACGTACCTTTTGCAGAATGCCACTGGCATTTATGGGCTCCATCAGAAAGAGGAAGTAAAACAAGGAAGAAGACAGGTACAGAAAACAGGTATCCTATAGAAAGGATAGGCAAGAAGAACCCTTTAGATGACACTGAAAGGGGATCCAGTTATAACAGCTGTGAACAAGCATAGAGTAAAGACAGGCCACGCTAAAGCACATAAGAATCTTCCAGATTCCAAGATGATGAAAGTAATAAAACACCTGATGTGTGTAAATACACTGAGGGAATATTTAGATAACAGGTGGAGAGAATGGATTCAGTTACATAGAAAACTAAATGTAGCAGGCAGAATTCTAAGATGACCACCTATGATTCTTAACCCCAGTGTACACACACCATTTGCCAGTTATTCAATCAAATGCTAATTTAGATATTACTTTACAGATGTGATTAAGGTCCCAAATTCAATGACCTTATGATAGGAAAATTATACAGGTAAGCCTGACCTAACCACATGAACCCTATAAAAGAGAGTTTTCTTTGGCTACTTGCATAAAAGAAAGTTAGAGATTCAAAGCCTGAGGGGATTTGACAGCCAAGAATTTCCCCACTGCTGACACTGAAGATGAAAGGGGCCGTGTATCAAGGAATGTGGCTGGACTCTAGGAACTGAGAGGTGCCCCAGCTGACAGACAGCAAGTAAACCGGGACCTCAGTCCTACAGATCAAGGAATTGAATTCTGCCAACAAGCTGACTGAGTGTAAAGACAAATCTTCCTCAAAGCCTGCAGGGGAGAACTTAGCCTGGCAGACACCTCAATTTCAGCCTGTCAGACCCTGATCAAAGAGTACAGACAAGGTGTGCTGGACCTCTGATCTACAGAACTATGAGTTATTCTGGATGTTGTTTTTAAGCCATTACTTTTGTGGTAATTTGTTACACAGTAATAGAAAACTTATAAACTAAGCAAACAAAAGTATTATATAGGAGTGAAGATTAGGAGGATGGTTGTACAAGAAAGAAAATTAACCGTAACATAATGATATATGCCTTCAATAGCCTTTATATAGTCACACAAATAAAAACACTAAATAGTGACCTAATTTAAATTACAATCTAACTATATTGGGAGGATGGGAGGAATAGTAGTCATACAGAGGGATATATTGGGAGGATGGGAGGAATAGGAGTCATACAGAGGGAAATGAAAGAATTAAAATTTCATCTTCTAAACAGGGAGGTCAAGAGATAATGCTTAAAATGCTTAAATCAAGAATGAACAATATAAGTATGTTACTTAGAGCTAGAGAGATAAAAAGCCAAAGAGACAGGGCTATAAGTGTTGAAAGTGGATTCCTCCACCAAATAGGAAATGGAGATACTGCTACTTTTCATAAAAAGTCTTGAAGAACTCACTCCTTAACCTATCTACATACAAAACCGATCAATATATAAACTCAAAAAAAAAAGTATCCCATTCTCACATGTCCAGGGGGCTTTACATATGCTGGTCAATTTGTTTAAAATATCTTTACCACTCTCATCTCATTAACACCTCTTGTTCAACACCATTTAACACCAACACTATCTGGGTATCACCTATGAAGGAAGCCTTCCCTGAGGTCCCACCTCACCCTCAAGTCTAAGATGGGTAACCTACCAAGTGCCCCACAGTACCATGTTCTTATTGCTAACAGAGCACTTAGCTATTCAGTCTTCCCCTAGACAGCCACATTCACAAAGAGCTTGCCCAATTCATTTCTGTATCCCAGTGTCTAGTACCATGTACTGCATATTGCAACTGTTCAGAAAATCTTTATTAGATGAATGAATGCCTACTTCCACTGAGGCCAACTACTGCAGACGAGTAAGTTTATTTTCATCCATTATTACACTCCTCAGTCCGAGACTATCAGTCTGGGCTCCCAGAATTTAAAAAATGAAAACAAAAACAAAAACATACAAATACCTACACTAATATCTGCCTATTAAATTTTAAAATTCAAAGGGTGGCTTGTACACCAACGATATTTCAAAAAATAAATAAATAAAAATAAAAGTCAAAAGATGCATTGTTTTCCATGAAAGGAAACTTACCTATAATCCTACTATAATCTTCTCAAAGGACTGAAAAACTTATTTTAAGCTAGTCTCAATTTTAATATTAAATGTTATATGTTTTCTCCAGGAAGGGCAGATGATTACTTAGACGGAGGCTTGTATCCCTGGCCTATACAAATACACAGGGTACTTAAATGTCAGGATTAAAGGAAAAGGTCCTATGTACTCCACACATTCCATGCAAGTTACTATGGCTTCCTAAGATTTCCTGAGGTAACACTGCCTGAAGAGACACACCTCCCTCATAAAAATCTCAAATTGAGTCTAAAAACAAATTTGGCAGGGATATAGGGCAAAAGATATGGGGATCACTCTTTGTTCTGACACTTACATGAGCAATCTCAGGCTACTCGTTAATCTTCTCTTAGCCTTTCTATCCCCAACTATAAAAGGGATATAATTTTTCAGGATAATCACAAGAATTAAAGGGTAGACAAGAAGAGATGCTAGGCCAGACATTTATTAAAAAGAAAGTACTTTAAAAAAAATTTTGTATCACTAATCAAGTATCTAAAACTGCTTCAGGAATTTGTAACTGCAAAACTCATCCATAAATATTTAGTGAAAGAATGAATTTATGTTTCAAAAAAGTACCAAGGTGACAGAGAAAGGTTTTTTTAAAACTAATATTAGACAGGTTTTTTTTTTTTAACTTATTAGAACATTTCAGAGTAGTAATTCTTAATTTCGAAAGAGACCTCCCCATTGGAAAAAATCTATCAAACTTTGGGGCAAGGCAGTAAAAATCACTTGTGCATCCCTGTAGCCAGATATTCTAAGTCTTGGCATTAAGTGCTTTCCTCGCCATACTCTCACCATCAGACTATAATTCACTGTAACAGTTCAAATGAGGACTACAGTCCCATCTCTCTCTCTCTCTCTCTCTCTCTCTGGAATTTTAGGGTCCTCTCTTCCTGCTGCACATCCCCGTACCTCAAAGGCAAGATATTGAAAATCAAATTCATTCCTTCCCTCAAAAGCAATTCACCTGTTTTTCTGCCTTCCCAATATGAGAAAGGGAACATTTTTATATTAAATCAAGGAAAGAGAGTGAAAATGGAGAGTAACTTTATGCATAAGAGTTCTGAATACCAAGGAAGCTGCATACAAAGAACAAGTGACTGCACAAATCACGAGTCTACCATCACTGGGGAAAACTACATCTAATGAAAGAAATCGTCTTTTAAAAGTAGAGAATATTTTTAAGTGTCAAAAAATGCCCATAGTAAACATATAAAAGGTATTTTTAAACTGTTTAGATCACACATGAGACAAATGTAAGACCTTTTACTATCACTGACAAAGACCACATGAAAACAGTAAAAAATTTTAAAGAAGAAAAAATACTAAACTAAGAAACTGTGGAGAAGTAACTTACCTGAACAAGATGAATAAGTGTTGTCAGAATAGCACACCTCAACATATTGTGTTCTTCACTCTGCTTCCAAAGAAGAGGCAAATACTGTACCAAACACCCTACGTACGGTCGTATCTATCACAACAGGAGTAGAGGAAGCAAAAGAATTATACTAGTAAAGAAGGCGACTTACTTCAAGAAACGCTGACAGACCTAATAGGTCCCAGGCAGCAAATATTTAATATTTACTAGATGTAATATATTAGGCACATATCCTTTTAAAGATAAATTAGACATTACATAGAGACACAAAGCTCCATGGTAAATATTAACAATTTTAAACAAGTACCAAATTTATTGCATGAAATAAAATTTAGGAATAGAAAACAACATACTGAGGCCAGTTATTTCTTTAGAATTTAATAGAAAATGCTGTTACATCCTGGTTCTTCTTAATAAAACAGCTTACCTAATTGGAAATTATAGTGTCTTAAAAAGAGTTAGCACTTACTCATTCATTCAACAATTACCTAATGGCATCTTCCAAGTATCAGGCCCTGAAGACTAGGCACCAAAAAGAAGAGGATATAAAGGTAGACATACAAATCCTTATAATGAAAAACAACAAATGCAAGGTGAAGGGGTTCACAAGGTATGGTAGAAACACAGGAGAAGAAACTCCTTTTCAAAGGATAAAACTGTTAACTCCACTATGGATTAAGCTCACCAGTTTTAAAAATATGCCCTTAAGCACAGCACAGCTTGACATTGAGCTTTTTGGAAAATAAAATGGATCCACACAGAAAATGGACACAGTGCTCCAGATTCAGGCTTACGGTCACACAGTATTTGGAATTGATCTGACGAGAGTACCCTTGGTGATAAAACAGAAGTACTAGACCTTCACAGCTTGAGTACTATCTATCAATCCCACGGACTAAAATTTAAAAATTGCTCCCAAAAAGAGTAAGAGTTTCTTTATTCTGCTTATAAAACATCATACACTAAAAGGGTAGCCAGAAAAAACTGTAGGATTTCTTCCCCCCAGGTTTGGGGGAGGAGGCACAGAAAGATAAGAAGTTAAATATTTGCCCAAATATTTCAGTGAGATAAAACTGAATAAATATTAAGAGACTATTTACATATAAATTCTCAATCATACTACTAAAATAGATATTTATTGAGCACTTAATTTTGCTGAGCACTTAATTTTACTAAGTGCTCTATCTCAAAGATTCCTCCAATTAATTTCTAAAGGCAAACCAATTAATACATAAAAACACTGGTTTCAGAGTGCCTAATGCATTCATATTCAACTAAAAACAGCATATAACAGCATGTTCTACTGATAAGAAAAATAAACCAGCTTTTGTTTTGAACAAATTAGACAGAATACCTTCTAAGGCATGGAAGAAAGGAAGTATACGCTATGAATTGGTAAGTAATAAAACCAAAGTACCCAAATACATTTGAAAGTCATGAAATATTTATATCCCAGTCCTAGTTATTCATTAGAATATATGATGTTCTAAATTACAATTAATGCTTCAAAGACACTATTTCAAAAATCACTCATAGATTCAGTGTTGCAAAAGACAAAAAAAGGGTCGGCGAATCATCAAAAAATCTGCAAACAATAAATGCTGGAGAGGGTGTGGAGAAAAGGGAACCCTCTTGCACTGTTGGTGGGAATGTAAATTGATACAGCCACTATGGAGAACAGTATGGAGGTTCCTTAAAAAACTAAAAATAGAACTACCATACAACCCAGCAATCCCACTACTGGGCATATACCCTGAGAAAACCATAATTCAAAAAGAGTCATGTACCACAATGTTTATTGCAGCTCTATTTACAATAGCCAGGACATGGAAGCAACCTAAGTGTCCATCGACAGATGAATGGATAAAGAAGATGTGGGACATATATATACAATGGAATATTACCCGGCCATAAAAAGAAACGAAATTGAGTTATTTGTAGTGAGGTGGATGGACCTAGAGTCTGTCATACAGAGTGAAATAAGTCAGAAAGAGAAAAACAAATACTGTATGCTAAAACATATATATGGAATATAAAAAAAAAAAAAAGGTTCTGAAGAACCTAGGGGCAGGACAGGAATAAAGATGCAGATGTAGAGAATGGACTTGAGGACACGGGGAGGGGGAAGGGTAAGCTGGGACGAAGTGAGAGAGTGGCATGGACATATATACACTACCAAGTGTAAAACAGATAGCTAGTGAGAAGCAGCCGCATAGCACAGGGAGATCAGCTCGGTGCTCTGCGACCACCTGGAGGGGTGGCATAGGGAGGGTGGGAGGGAGACGCAAGAGGGAGGAGATATGGGGATATATGTATATGTATAGCTGATTCACTCTGTTATACAGTAGAAACTAACACACCATTGTAAAGCAATTATACTCCAATAAAGATGTTTAAAAAAAAAAAGGCTGGCAACTAGAAAACAAAGTGATGACATGAAAGCCAAACATTCCCTTAGGGCAGGAGGAAGGAGGTTAAAAAATACATTATTAGGGCAACTGAGGAAATCTGAATATGGACTTGATATTAGAAAATAGTATTACATCAATGTTAAGTCCTCTGAATCTAATCATGGTTATGATTAAGAAGGAGAGGTCTAATATACTGGGTGAAGTGTCATGATGAAATTAGGTGAAGAATATACGGGTAGTGATTTACTGCAACTTATGTGTACATTTAAAATTTTTCAATGAAATGATGCGAAATAAAAAAATACTATGCATATACATTCTGAAAATGATCATAACATGAGATTTTTGGTAGACCAATTATCAGTTATTTACATAATATTTAAAAAACACGTGGAATTAAGAATGTTTTATAGACATTGGGCTAAATAACCCTATAACAGAAACTGAACCACAAGCGTTAAACAATTGTGACAAAACAGCACTCATCTTTTGGCACTTCTCCAAAGAAAACAGAATGGGGGGTTGGGGGGGTGCCTACTATGAGCATTATCATTATACTCTTATGAGTTAGTTCATTCTATATAGGGAGATACCCACTTTGATTCATAACACGTTAAGAAAAATGTGATATATACACTACTGTGTATAAAACCAGTAACTAATGAGAACCTACTGTACAGCACAGGGAACTCTACTCAGTGCTCTGGGGTGACCTAAATGGGAAAGAAATCTAAAAAAGAGGGGATACATGTATACGTATGACTGATTTCACTTTGCTGTATAGCAAGAAACTAACACAACATTGTAAAGCAATCATACTCCAATAAAAATTAATTTTAAAAAAGGGAGAAAAATACTTGGAGACAATTCAAAAAAAAAGAAAAAGAAAAACATGTGAAAATCAAATATGTGACAGCCTAAAAAATGTTTTAACAAAGGTTCCATTCACAGGGGAATTAAAAAAGTAAGTCTCTAATGACACCTCATTTTAGGTAACATTTTCACCGAACATTTAATATTTCACGCTGGCCCTTTAATTTTGTTATTTTCCTTTAGAAATGCTTAAGTCCAAAGACTATCTACCTGACATCATACCTGATGATTAACACATTTTTCCTGACTGTGTATTTATGGGGTCCCTGCACCGGAATAATTTAATTATAGGTTTTCAACTATGTTTTTTAAAAGTAGAGGAAATATAATCTTCAAATAATTGCAAGCTATGGTATAAAAATGGTGAGTTCCCTAAAACTTCAAAAACTATTATATGTCAGAAAGCACTGTTATAAGATGGCTCAAAATGTTTGCAACCTAGTAAACAAAAATCAAATTGATATATAAATGATAGCTGAAGGATATATAAATGATGGTGTTGTTCAAAGGTTAACACGGGAAAATGTTAAAGAATCTACTAAAAACATTTTTCGTAACCCTTTCCTACCCGCATTCTGAAAACAAAAAGTACTACTGGATAACTATATCTTATTGTTATTTACTAATGATATAGACACCTGAGCTGCTTAGGCTATATGTGTTATGAAAGATGAGTATGGATAGAAACAAAAGCATTTTTAAATTTACTAAGCAAGAGTAATGGGGGAAAAAGGTTTAAAGGTTAGGGGAGATGGTGGTAAGAAAATACATTTCTAAAAGAAGAAAAAAAAAATCTTCTTTAAGAAATTCCCATTAGCCAGATGATATCTAAATTATAAAAATTTGCCAAATCTTGCTTATATAATCAATTTTTTAAACAACTTATTGCAATTGTATGGTGACCTAAAGCATACTGAACATCTGTAATAATTTTGTACTCATGAAATCTTTTTTTGTGTTTGTGAGTTATCTTTAACTTTACCATTTTATACATGAGGACACAAGGTTAAAGACCTTGCTCAAGCTAAAGAGCAGAGACAGGGACTTGAAATAAGTTTAAAACAGTTCCAATGATCAAACTCTCTCAATGTTGTTTATAAACCAATATCAAAATGAAATAATGTAATTAATGTAATAAGAATCCCAAGTGTTAAGAAAACTGTAAGATATTACTACTTTCAGACACCAGGACTCAGATCTGCTCAAAATGATCAACAGTCACTCAAAACTGCAACTGCTGTTAACATACTATAACGTTGAGTTTGAATACTGTCAATGCCACTCAGATGTCTGAACTTTGGTAAGTTTCTTAAAGCCTCAAATTGTTTGAGGTAATACATTCTAATTCCCACCCAAAGATTTAAGTGAGAAATAAATGCAAATCATCTGGCACAGAAGTTGGAAACTTGTCATTACTCAATAACTGATAGCAATTTTCATCAACTGCTTTAGAATTAGTAAACAGGTTCAAGTGTCAGAATTCACTAATGGATTCAGGAGCAGACTTCAGGACTGTGGACTCGAGGTATTATCTTTCCCTAATACCTCACAGATTTACTCAGAGCTTTTCAAGTAAAAATATGCACTGGTAAACTTGGATATAAGAAATTACAGGATAATTATACTGTGATTCCTGGATTATCAATTTTTCAAAAAGATTAGGAGTGATAAGGGAAGCTGAATACATATACAGTACATATACAGTAGATAATAATCTACTGTATAGAATAATCTACTGTATAGAATAATCTATACAGTAGATAATAATCTACTGTATAGAATAATCTACTGTTAAGAACTTTACATATCATTTTTATATTAAACCAATCATGAATATAATGTGGACTAGACTGCAAAACACACTCAATTTTTAAGGTACAAATAATAGACTTCTGAGAATATTTGCATTTGCTGACAGACACTTGTGACTATGCACTCAAACACACTAAATTTTAAGAAATATTATTAAATATAAACTGAATTTTCTAAGAGATATATAATTTTGCTTTCTAATAAACACCTCTACATTGCTGATCCAAGTTTTTATTTATTTATTTATTTTTAATTTTTATTTATTTATTTATTTTTGGCTGTGTTGGGTCTTCGTTTCTGTGTGAGGGCTTTCTCTAGTTGCGGCAAGTGGGGGCCACTCTTCATTGCGGTGCGCGGGCCTCTCATTATCGCGGCCTCTCTTGTTGCGGAGCACAGGCTCCAGACGCGCAGGTTCAGTAATTGTGGCTCACGGGCCTAGTTGCTCCGCGGCATGTGGGATCTTCCCAGACCAGGGCTCGAACCCGTGTGCCCTGCATTGGCAGGCGGATTCTCAACCGCTGCACCACCAGGGAAGCCCAAGTTTTTATTTTTTAATTTTAATTTTCTTAGGTCATTTTATAAAAACTCGAGCATAAATGTCCATTTTGATACATAACTGAAATATTTTAATGATGTTTTAACACTTAAACAACATACATAAAGCAAAGATATTAATGAATTCTACATATACTCTACTTACTCCTCTAACATCTATTTTCATGCTTTACAACAAAATTACCTGCATGTTGACTCTTTCAATCACACAAGAAAGGACATGTAAAACATGCATCTTTGTGTCACATTCTGTAACTTGCTGCAGTAACTGAAAGAGTAGTGTGAACACGGTTTCCAAATACTGTAGGTAAAAAGAAAAAATAAAAGTTTGGAATAGAAATGTAAAACCTTTTACATACAGACAGAAATAAGAAATAAAATTAAATCATAATATCAAAGCAATACAAGACAAATAGACAAAACCTTAGCATTACCTATACAACTTCAAAATGATCAAGGTGCCAATATTTAGGGCAGTGGTTTTTTTCTTTATTGCTGTTAAATGTGTCCATTTTAGAATTTAGTTCATCTAGACACTGAGTAATGTTTTCAGAGGAAAATTGTATCTAAACGTTTTATGTATAAATTTTATACTGCTAAACTCAACTTTTAACAGTGCTTTGTCATTGGTTTTCCACATATGCCTATTGTTCTGCAAAGTCTACTTATTAAAGCAAAAGGAATGCCATTATTGCAATCACATACCAGCTGTCTAATGTGGGCCTTAACGTATGCTGCGCAGAGATATAAATTTTTGTAGATAAATACTTGTAATTCTAAGAACAACAGAATATTTCTGATTGGGAAATAGAAAACAAAAATCCTATGTCTGGTTTTTAACTCCTACATCTTGAAAATTATAGTAGGAGTTAACCAATCACAGGATGCCAGATACATAAACATTTGTTCTTTCACATATCTGGTTCATTTTTATATAGATTGGTAAAACCTATTTCTTTCATCCAAAAATACCTAGTGATTCTTTTAGAAAGTTTTCTGCCCTACAAGTTTCCCCATCTATGACCCCATAAGAAATATAGGTAGACATTTTATCATAAAGTTTTCTTCTTGTTTAGTCCTCTCAAGAAACACAAACACTAATGCCCCAACCTTACTGACATATTTAACAAGTGCTCACTGAGTACCAATTATGTGAAAACACCACACTAGGTGCTGAGAGTTGAGTGAAGGAAAAAAAAAATGAGTAAGACTTGGTATTCTGCTTTTCAAGTAATTTGCAATCTAGTGTAGGATAGACATACAGACAACAGAGGGGGATAACCTAAGGATGAAAAGTAACAGACAAACATGAAATGAAATTACTATGTTTTATAACTGTGAGAAAAAAAGTTCAGCAGTCTACTCCAAAATAGATGACAAGATAACTAAACAAAAAACAAGCAGAATAAAAGTAAACTATTTCAAATTAAAGTTACCAATAAAAGCAATCACTTCCAAAAAATCTAATATACTTTTCAATGCAACTTTAATAAATAACTGATACTCCATATATAATTTCAGCTATAAAATAACACAACATTCTAAAAGACATAACCAGAAATTGTTATAAAACCTAGAAATAAATATTCTTACCGGTAGAAACTGATCTGTTCTAAACTCAAAATCATCAACAGGTGAAGAGCAGTTAAGGAATACTGAGAATATATGAAATTCAGAATATATGAAATTTATCAGGATAAAAATTATGTAAAAACCAAATGCAACAAACCAATCAAAAATTACATTTTAAACTATCTCATAAATTAATTTTAAAAATAAGTAACAATTTTAAAGTGTTGTTAAAATTCTTTTCAATGAAGTATTTTAAAAGTTTTTAAAGGATATTTAACTTCAGAGTGGTAGCTGTTTCAATACGGACCTAAAAGAAAGTATACTGTGAATTACGAATCATTCTAGAATTACTAAACATCATTAATAATGAATGACAAAAAATTTATTGCAAATCACTTTCTCTACTTAAAGTCACAGAGTACATTAACATCTAGAAATAAAAGGACATTCTCCTTATTTAGCAAGGACTAAAAAGAAAAAAATAAAAGGACATTCTCCTTAGTTAGCAAGGACTGAAAGGAAAAAGTAAAATAGTGTCGATTCCCACCCTTCTCAGTTTCCCATAATTTGCTTAAAGGAGTCTTTAATCCACTGAGTGTTTCCAGGAAGAAAACTAATTTGCCGTAACACTGTGGCACTGTGAGAAGAGTGTGAAGATGGTGTCAGAGGGAAAGGGAAGGTTGAGAAGCAGAGAAGAGAAGCAGGAAAACAGGGTGGGCTTGGAGAAGCTGGTGGATGTATAAGTGAAGAGTGAGGGAGGAGAAGAGAAGGAAGAAGAGGGAGGAGGAAAAAGCACACAAATTCCCATTTGTAACCTCAGTTACAGCAAGTCCCTGAAATAACCAAAAGATAAAGTCTTATATTTTCTAAATCCCAAAGTTCACAAATACAGAAAGATTTGTACAAGCTCTTGACCTTGCCAAATCACACTTTCTTTGTGTATCAGCATCTTACCTGGGAAAATCATATCATGATAGCATAATCTTCCTATTTCTTTTCGAGTTTTACCTGTGACTTGACCAGCTAAATGGGCATGGGCTACCACACTCAGTTTCCACACCAAGTCACATGAACTCAAGCCATGATTAAATGCTATACGCTACTCTGTAAAACAATGTATCTAAAACTTTTATTTCCTGGCTAAGAGCCATTACTTTCTTAGATGCTGCTATGCTTCCCACACCTGTAATAGCAACTGGTTTTTCCTTTGCAGCCATTTTTCACAAAGAAACAGTTTTGATCATTTTATAGGAGCTTCTGAGGTCTTGAGGTGCTGATTAGGCATATTCATCAAATGTTAAGTACTCTAGTTCCAAATCCACAGATTCTAAGAGCCTAGAGTGCAGATGTTTTCTCACCTGCCTTTTCTTTTTATTCACTGTTTCTAAAGGTAATAGGAACATTTCTAGATTTTTAAATGATTTAACAAATGTGCTGATTATCCAATACATGCAAAGCACTATGCCAAGTGTTCTACTATGAAATGACCTAAGGAAAAGATGACATACTCATGCAATTAAAAATATTCAACAAGGAACTGTAACTCCCAGGCATTGTGTTGGGTGCTGTGGGAAAAAAAGCTGATTAAGACACACCTAGTCCTTGTCCTCAAAAAGCTTACAATCTAGCAGGGGGGAAAAAACACCCAGATATTACATAATTATAAATAAAAATGGCTAATGTGAAGAGCTTAAGAACAGGATAATCCCCCTGAGGACATGAACTATTTCTAGTCATCTTCAAATTGTCAGCATTTAGTACAGTGTAAGGCATATAACTGGCACTGTGGCAATAAGTTAATTCACAAACACCAGGACTTGAAAGCGCCCCCCAAAAGGAAATCAAACTGTCAGCACACTCACCCTTAAATCTCTCTTGATCTTCCTCCACAAAAGGACCAGAGATGCATTTAACCCATAACGATGACATGTACACAAATAAGTATAGGAAAGAGATATCTGAATGAAAACTAGCTGTGTTTTCCCTCCTAACAAAGGGAAGAAGTCAGTGCAGTACTGCATGCAGAGAAAAAGATGAAATTAATCATGATGTACTCTAGTTTAACTGCAAGACTAGGAAGCCAGATCATAAGGGAAAACAAAAAGCACACAGTTTAAGAAAAGAGAGGAGCATTTAAAATATGACAAACACAAATAAGAACAAAATTAGCTATTCCTGAGCTACAAAAGAAAGAGGAAGTACTTACTGCATAGAGACAATGAACTTTGCAGCAATTCACAAGTAACGGGGAAAAAAAATCAGAACCTGAATTTACAGAATGAAGAGGTGGGGACTGTGACAGAAGACTGGCAGAAGAGCGTCTAACACAACTTCTAAGACATGATTCAATAAATACTTGATAAATAAATGCAAGAATACGAAACAAAACAAATCTTCCCTTAACCAGACCCTAAACATAACTTTTCATAGAATAAACCTAGATTTTTGAAGAAGAAAGAAACCCCAAGTATCCAGAACCAGATCCAGACTGTAACTCATCCTGAGTCTACCTTACACCTTCAGCTGAGACATCAGAAAACTTCTAAGAAGATAATAAACTAATTCCATACGGGGGCAAACAAGTGCCATCAAGCCATCAGAATCATTGGAAGAATCCCAGAGAAGCATACAGCAACAGAGAAATGAATAAGAAGAAATCACAGGTCAACACTACTTCCAAAGAAGTCTGCTGCATAAAGGCAAGAGTAACCAGACACTTCGGTGTCCAGCATGAGAATGAGCCTTGGCATAACTGTCAGGGTGGTTGATTTGAGTTCTAGACTTGGAGCAGCCTAATGCTTGACCACTACTACAGCCTGCCTATAGCAGTGAAGGGAATTCCACACACTAGAGCAGTGAGCATGGAGCTGGGACCTGAAATAAATGGCGATGTCTCAGGGACTTAAGACCACCAGGAAAATGTAAGTAAGGCAAACATGAGAGAATAATTATGAAATAGATTCTATTTCTCTGCTGAAAAGAAACAGAATAATAATTTTATAATATTTTATCCTTATCTCTTAACTCTTTCAATAAACATTTTCTAATTTTCTGATTCCATGCTAGGCATAAGAAGAGATACTAATATGAATGATATTATCCTACTCATTGGCTCTTTTACTACTTGGTACTATTATGGTACTATTTTTACTCTATTATGCAGTCAAGATGACTGAATTACATATTTTCTTCTGAAATACACATGTAAATAACTTTCCTAAAAGGATAAAAAGCACCTTCCATTTTTTCATCTCCTTTTAAGAAAAACATTCTAAAGCTCATTTTCATATAATATGGGTATCAGACACATCATTACAAAACCAAAATGGACTATAAGAAACTTACTAAAGTTTCCTTTCTTCCTGGTTTTAGAGTGGCCTAATATCTTGATGTCTCAAACACATATTTTTGATATTTCCTTTGGAAATTATTGGGTTGGCCCAAAAGTTCGTTCGGGTTTTTCCCACAACATCTTACTCAATATATTTGCTGAATATAAGTGAATTCAGAATTCATTTTGTGAAAACACAGACTACCGCAGAGTTTAAAACCTGTAACAGTGTTTTTGAGACACAAAGGATGATCAAGCAGGAAAACTCAAAACTGTAAGAAAGTGTGACAGAACTGGGAGACCCATAAAAGGCAGAAGAGTGGAAAGACAGGAGAATTTCAATGCACCTTGTTAAAAATACCTCTGCCCAGATCCCAGCTGCACCTCCCACAGTGAATTCAGGGTTTGCCACAGTCATGTACATGTCACTCGAAGTCCCTTCTTAAACTCCATCAACTGGCTTTCCATCTGAAAAACTCCCCATTTCTATGCTGGTAGTCAACCTGCCCATGAAGATGGCCCTTCCTCTGCTTGACAGACAGTAACCCCCACACACCCCACCCCCAAACTATAAACCTTCTGGCTGTACCACAGTCTACATTATACACTGCCTCTTACAAGGCTGAAAGAGTACACTGACGCTAATTTTTAAGTAGCTTCCTGCTTGTTTTATTGAAGGTTGCATAAATAACCTAAGTAAAAAAAAAATATTTTTTAATTACTTAAAATTTCCAAAATTGAAAGGTTATTATTGGATCAGAAACCTTACCACTAAAGAAACCAAGTATGTAAATCAAATATTATGGTTAGAGAATCATCTGAGGGTCCTAGGGAAAGAAAGTTCCTTTCACCTAAAATTTAGTCATTCTGTTTACACTGTGGTAACAACATTCTCAAATCTGAAACTTGCCATAAGCACTGCATCTACTAAGTAACATGTTCTAAGAGGGATGGAAGAAAGCATGCAAAAGATATTTTTTAATGGATTTTTCAATAGAGCATTATAGCACTGTTGCCCTTATAAAAAAATAATAAAAATGGAAACTTACTTCATATCATGTCGAAAAATAAATCCCAGATGGAATAAAGAACCACGTGTGAAGAAAATGGATTTATTAAACAAGAAACAAAAAGAATAAAATCAAAAGAAGGAAATCAATAAATCCGATTATCCTAAAATTAAAAACTTCTGCTCAACAAAAAGACAACAGAATGAGCAAAGAAAGATATAGGAAAAAAAAAAAAGATATAGACATTCCACTGCATTTGTAATGTTTTATTTCCTAAATATTTGAAATATATGGAAAATTATTACAATGGAAATATGGAAAATTATTACAATGGAAATATGGAAAATTATTACAATGGAAATATGGAAAACCAGGTACCTGTTATGTTAGCCATTGAATTTTTCTCTTTCCTTGATATAATTCTTAACTTTTAAAAAGTAAAAAATTTAAAGTATCCCCTTTTTAAAGATGAGTCAGAAATAAGCTTAGAGGGACTTCTCTGGTGGCACAGTGGTTAAGAATCCGCCTGCCAATGCAGGGGACATGGGTTCAACCCCTGGTCCAGGAAGATCCCACATGCTGTGGAGCAACTAAGCCTGTGCACCACAGCTACTGAGCCTGCACTCTAGAGCCCGCGCAACACAACTACTGAGCCTGCATGCCACAACTACTGAAGACCGAGCTCCTAGAGCCCATGCTCTGCAACAAGAGAAGCCACCGCAATGAGAAGCCTGTGCACCACAGCGAAGAGTAGCCCCCATTCGCCACAACTAGAAAAAGCCCACAGGAAGCAACGAAGACCCAACGCAGCCAAAAATAAATTAAGTAATTAATTAAAAAAAAAAAGAAAGAAGCTTAGAAGTTAAAATTTTCAAAGTAGCATTATCTTAAACCTAATCAAAATTCCCAACATTTATTACAAAAAAAGTTTCCAAATACTGCAATATTATAAATGCTTGCCCATTATGCCTAGATCAAGTTTTAATTGCTAAATACTGATGAAAAGTTATAACATTATTTCAAATAAACCAAAAAAATTTCACTCAATTTGCATTATATTCCTCCAGATCAAACAACACTATCATGCAACTATCAGAGATATTTACTCTACACAGTAGCATCTGATATTATAAAATTTTATAGAGTTCTGAGTTAGGGGTTTTTGAGCACAAGTCACCGGTTCTCCTTGTTTGGCCCTGCAATAAACCTTCCTCGGCTCAAAAAAAAAAAAAAAAAAAAAAAATTATGGAGTCCTATACCAACTGGAGAAGTTGCTTTCTCCAGTTGCTGCACTATTTCTATTCTGCCACAGCAAGCCTTGTAATAACATGGCTATAAGACTAGGAAGCCACATAGACAACTAGTTAAATGTATCCCAACTCCATAACAGCTGCAATCAAGCAAGAGAACACAGACTCTGAAAGCCAAAGCAGATGTAGATTCATCAGAATCTATATACTTTGTGTGTGTATGTTTATATACATACAAATGCACTCATGTATGTTTGTACATATATGTCTGAATGTTTGTACATTGTTGTGTATGTCTGTATGTATAAGGTATTTTCCCACATTTCATTAGCCAGCGTTTCTCACAGGTTGAAATTAGAAGAGTATATCTTATATACTATTGATCTTAAATGTACTTAAAAAAAGCGGGGGGGGGGGGGGGGGACGGGACAATGTATGCACCATGAACTTAGTGCCTTACAAAACACTGTCTTCTTAAGGAGTTATAAGAAAATAATTGTGGCAGGACAAAACTGTAAAAGCGTAAAAATGAGATGCAGCCACCGGAAGACATACAGGAAAAGGGCAAAAGCTGTTATCTACAGCAGCATTTCCTCAAAGTATATTCCTTGGATATTAATGTTTTTGTCATCTTGGATAGTCACTACACAGATGTACATTTTAAAGGTTCTCATCAGTCCTACAGTAAAGAGGAGTATTTGAATATTTAGTCCAGTGTTTTCCAAACTTAACTGGCCATGAAACCCTTTTTCCCAAATAATGCTTATTGATGTGATAGATTTAATGTTCTGCTTTTAAAGTGCTGACCTAAATGACTCATTTTTCTCTTCACTTCTCTCCTAATAGACTCATTAAAAAAAGAATATAAGATCCAAGAAATTTCTCTCTTTCCCATAGAAAACTGACCTGAAATTTAAATCTTTTGTAACACTTTCATAAAGCATTTAATGTCTTCTCTCTGATACCACTAATAGAACAGCAAATAATATTTCCAACTAGGAAAACAAAACTTAAATCTTACAAATGCTTTATTCTAAAGCTATTACAAAAGTAAATTAATTCCAGCAAATAGTACTCTTAGAAACAGCTAAGTTTTATTATATTAACAAACTTCTAAGAATTTAAACATGGTAAAATAAAACCGGATTCCCTTGTTTAAGCACGGGATCCTTAAACTATTTAATAATTACAGAATGACATTTAGAGTAAATTCTCAATTATTTACACAAAGTAGGTAACATTTAAGTAGAAAATCCAAAAATCAGACACAGTTACAGAAAGACAGAGAAGATGAAAAGGCAGAGGGCTATGTACCAGATGAAGGAACAAGAAAAAACCCCAGAAAAACAACTAAATGAAGTGGAGATAGGCAACCTTCCAGAAAAAGAATTCAGAATAATGATAGTGAAGATGATCCAGGACCTCGGAATAAGAATGGAGGCAAAGATTGAGAAGATGCAAGAAATGATTAACAAAGACCTAGAAGAATTAAAGAACAAACAAACAGAGATGACCAATACAATAACTGAAATGAAAACTACACTAGAAGGAATCAATAGCAGAATAACTGAGGCAGAAGAACGGATAAGTGACCTGGAAGACAGAATGGTGGAATTCACTGCTGCGGAACAGACTAAAGAAAAAAGAATGAAAAGAAATGAAGACAGCCTAAGAGACCTCTGGGACAACATTAAACGCAACAACATTCGCATTATAGGGGTCCCAGAAGGAGAAGAGAGAGAGAAAGGACCAGAGAAAATATTTGAAGAGATTATAGTCGGAAACTTCCCTAACATGGGAAAGGAAATAGCCACCCAAGTCCAGGAAGCGCAGAGAATCCCATACAGAATAAACCCAAGGAGAAATACGCCAAGACACATAGTAATCAAAGTGGCAAAAATTAAAGACAAAGAAAAATTATTGAAAGCAGCAAGGGAAAAACGACAAATAACATACAAGGGAACTCCCATAAGGTTAACAGCTGATTTCTCAGCAGAAACTCTGCAAGCCAGAAGGGAGTGGCATGATACACTTAAAGTGATGAAAGGGAAGAACCTACAACCAAGATTACTCTACCCGGCAAGGATCTCATTTAGATTTGATGGAGAAATCAAAAGCTTTACAGACAAGCAAAAGCTAAGAGAATTCAGCACCACCAAACCAGCTCTACAACAAATGCTAAAGGAACTTCTCTAAGTGGGAAACACAAGAGAAGAAAAGGACCTACAAAAACAAACCCAAAACAATTCAGAAAATGGTCATAGGAACATACATATCGATAATTACCTTAAACGTGAATGGATTAAATGCCCCAACCAAAAGACATAGACTGGCTGAATGGATACAAAAACAAGACCCATATATATGCTGTCTACAAGAGACCCACTTTAGACCTAGGGACACATACAGACTGAAAGTGAGGGGATGGAAAAAGATATTCCATGCAAATGGAAATCAAAAGAAAGCTGGAGTAGCTATACTCATATCAGATAAAATAGACTTTAAAATAAAGAATGTTACAAGAGACAAGGAAGGACACTACATAATGATCCAGGGATCAATCCAAGAAGAAGATATAACAATTATAAATATATATGCACCCAACATAGGAGCACCTCAATACATAAGGCAACTGCTAACAGCTATAAAAGAGGAAATCGACAGTAACACAATAATAGTGGGGGACTTTAACACCTCACTTACACCAATGGACAGATCATCCAAAATGAAAATAAATAAGGAAACAGAAGCTTTAAATGACACAATAGACCAGATAGATTTAATTGATATATATCGGACATTCCATCCAAAAACAGCAGATTACACGTTCTTCTCAAGTGCGCACGGAACATTCTCCAGGATAGATCACATCTTGGGTCACAAATCAAGCCTCAGTAAATTTAAGAAAATCGAAATCATATCAAGCATCTTTTCTGACCACAACGCTATGAGATTAGAAATGAATTACAGGGAAAAAAACGTAAAAAAGACAAACACATGGAGGCTAAACAATGCGTTACTAAATAACCAAGAGATCACTGAAGAAATCAAAGAGGAAATAAAAAAATACCTAGAGACAAATGACAATGAAAACACGACGACCCAAAACCTATGGGATGCAGCAAAAGCAGTTCTAAGAGGGAAGTTTATAGCTATACAAGCCTACCTAAAGAAACAAGAAAAAGCTCAAGTAAACAATCTAACCTTACACCTAAAGGAACTAGAGAAAGAAGAACAAACAAAACCCAAAGTTAGCAGAAGGAAAGAAATCATAAAGATCAGAGCAGAAATAAATGAAATAGAAACAAAGAAAACAATAGCAAAGATCAATAAAACTAAAAGTTGGTTCTTTGAGAAGATAAACAAGATTGATAAGCCATTAGCCAGACTCATCAAGAAAAAGAGGGAGAGGACTCAAATCAATAAAATCAGAAATGAAAAGGGAGAAGTTACAACAGACACCGCAGAAATACAAAGCATCCTAAGAGACTACTACAAGCAACTTTATGCCAATAAAATGGACAACCTGGAAGAAATGGACAAATTCTTAGAAAGGTATGACCTTCCAAGACTGAACCAGGAAGAAACAGAAAATATGAACAGACCAATCACAAGTAATGAAATTGAAACTGATTAAAAATCTTCCAACAAACAAAAGTCCAGGACCAGATGGCTTCACAGGTGAATTCTATCAAACATTTAGAGAAGAGCTAACACCCATCCTTCTCAAACTCTTCCAAAAAATTGCAGAGGAAGGAACACTCCCAAACTCATTCTATGAGGCCACCATCACCCTGATACCAAAACCAGACAAAGACACTACAAAAAAAGATAATTACAGACCAATATCACTGATGAATATAGATGCAAAAATCCTCAACAAAATACTAGCAAACAGAATCCAACAACACATTAAAAGGATCATACACCACGATCAAGTGGGATTTATCCCAGGGATGCAAGGATTCTTCAATATACACAAATCAATCAATGTGATACACCATATTAACAAATTGAAGAATAAAAACCATATGATCATCTCAATAGATGCAGAAAAAGCTTTTGACAAAATTCAACACCCATTTATGATAAAAACTCTCCAGAAAGTGGGCATAGAGGGAACCTACCTCAACATAATAAAGGCCATATATGACAAACCCACAGCAAACATCATTCTCAATGGTGAAAAACTGAAAGCATTTCCTCTAAGATCAGGAACAAGACAAGGATGTCCACTCTCACCACTATTATTCAACATAGTTCTGGAAGTCCTAGCCACAGCAATCACAGAAGAAAAAGAAATAAAAGGAATACAAATTGGAAAAGAAGAAGTAAAACTGTCACTGTTTGTGGATGACATGATACTATACATAGAGAATCCTAAAACTGCCACCAGAAAACTGCTAGAGCTAATTAATGAATATGGTAAAGTTGCAGGATACAAAATTAATGCACAGAAATCTCTTGCATTCCTATACACTAATGATGAAAAATCTGAAAGAGAAATTATGGAAACACTCCCATTTACCATTGCAACAAAAAGAATAAAATACCTAGGAATAAACCTACCTAGGGAGACAAAAGACCTGTATGCAGAAAACTATAAGACACTGATGAAAGAAAGTAAAGATGATACCAACAGATGGAGAGATATACCATGTTCTTGGATTGGAAGAATCAACATTGTGAAAATGACTATACTACCCAAAGCAATCTACAGATTCAATGCAATCCCTATCAAATTACCAATGGCATTTTTTACGGAGCTAGAACAAATCATCTTAAAATTTGTATGGAGACACAAAAGACCCCAAACAGCCAAAGCAGTCTTGAGGGAAAAAAATGGAGCTGGAGGAATCAGACTCCCTGACTTCAGACTATACTACAAAGCTACAGTAATCAAGACAATATGGTACTGGCACAAAAACAGAAACATAGATCAATGGAACAAGATAGAAAGCCCAGAGATTAACCCACGCACCTATGGTCAACTAATCTATGACAAAGGAGGCAAAGATATACAATGGAGAAAAGACAGTCTCTTTAATAAGTGGTGCTGGGAAAACTGGACAGCTACATGTAAAAGAATGAAATTAGAATACTCCCTAACACCATACACAAAAATAAACTCAAAATGGATTAGAGACCTAAATATAAGACTGGACACTATAAAACTCTTAGAGGAAAACATAGGAAGAACACTCTTTGACATAAATCACAGCAAGATCTTTTTTGATCCACCTCCTAGAGTAATGGAAATAAAAACAAAAATAAACAAGTGGGACCTAATGAAACTTCAAAGCTTTTGCACAGCAAAGGAAACCATAAACAAGACGAAAAGACAACCCTCAGAATGGGAGAAAATATTTGCAAATGAATCAACGGACAAAGGATTAATCTCCAAAATATATAAACAGCTCATGCAGCTCAATATTAAAGAAACAAACACCCCAATCCAAAAATGGGCAGAAGACCTAAACAGACATTTCTCCAAAGAAGACATACAGACGGCCACGAAGCACATGAAAACATGCTCAACATCACTAATTATTAGAGAAATGCAAATCAAAACTACAATGAGGTATCACCTCACTCCTGTTAGAATGGGCATCATCAGAAAATCTACAAACAACAAATGCTGGAGAGGGTGTGGAGAAAAGGGAAACCTCTTGCACTGTTGGTGGGAATGTAAATTGATACAGCCACTATGGAGAACAATATGGAGGTTCCTTAAAAAACTAAAAATAGAATTACCGTATGACCCAGCAATCCCACTACTGGGCATATATCCAGAGAAAGCCGTAATTCAAAAAGACACATGCACCCGAATGTTCATTGCAGCACTATTTACAATAGCCAGGTCATGGAAGCAACCTAAATGCCCATCAACAGACGAATGGATAAAGAAGTTGTGGTACATATATACAATGGAATATTACTCAGCCATAAAAAGGAACGAAATTGAGTCATTTGTTGAGACGTGGATGGATCTAGAGACTGTCATACAGAGTGAAGTAAGTCAGAAAGAGAAAAACAAATATTGTATATTAATGCATGTATGTGGAACCTAGAAAAATGGTACAGATGAGCCAGTTTGCAGGGCAGAAGTTGAGACACAGATGTAGAGAATGGACATATGGACACCAAGGGGGGAAAACTGCGGTGGGGTGGGGATGGTGGTGTGCTGAATTGGGCGATTGGGATTGAAATGTATACACTGATGTGTATAAAATTGATGCCTAATAAGAACCTGCAGTATAAAAAAACAAACAAACAAAAAATCCAAAAATCAGTTCTATTTGCTTTTAGAATGTACCATTGCTTCTGCAATTATAATGTTTTCTTAATTTTGTAATTTCTCTAATTATGTTTTCCTTCGTTGAACATGAAAAGTAGTTTATATTATCGTGGCACACATGTGAAAACAAGAAAAGTATGACCCAAGCCTTTGCTGAAAAACAGGATAATCGGGTAGGTTCGAAATTTTTGTAAAAGGTGGTATATTGAGAAATGATTAAACAAGATCTTAGCATAATTTGGGGGGGGGGGTGGGGAATCACTTAATTTTATCTAAAAATAATTAGAAGCTCAGAAAAAAAATCAACCAGATTCACTTTTACAGACTATGCTGGAGTCAAACCTAAGCACAAGACAAAGAAAATGTACAGTAAGTCATGAATATACTTACTCAGGTATAAAATAAAGTACCAACAGTGGGGGTGGGGTGGGGGGAGGATACTGTTCCACACTATGTTGAACTTCTTTTAAAAAACCTCTTTGGGGACTTCCCTGGTGGCGCAGTGGATAAGACTCTGCGCTCCCAATGCAGGGGGCCTGGGTTCGATCCCTGGTCAGGGAACTAGATTCCACATGCATGCCGTAACTAGGAGTTCGAATGCCACAACTAAGGAGCCTGCCTGCCGCAACTAAGACCTGGCGCAACCAAATAAATAAATAAATATTAAAAAAAAAAAAAAGCCCTCTGAGTAACTGACATATAATAAAGCAGCACACCTACTTGCCTTGAAGGGGAACAAAAGAAGCAACGAAGACGTCATTATCAAGTTTTCAGTAACACAAAATCAAAAATATTATGTGAACACTATACATAAAGTCCTAAAAGAAACAATTCCAAAGTCAAACAAAACAAAAGAAAAAAACCCTCAAAACTGAGAGACGAAGAAAAAATCAATAGTAAGGGTGAAACAGATTATGGTGTTATCTTAAATGTAAAAATGACAAATTCTATCCTGAATAAGAAAAAGGACATGTAAAGCTATAAAAGGATTTTTTTTAAATGCCTTCTTTTATTCTTATTAAAAATTATAAATAATTTTAGATTAGTAGAGTTTGGTTAAATTTTTTTTCATTTACTAGTGATGAGAAGGGCAAAAAATAATCAAAGGACTTTCTTCCCTCAAATCAAACTACTCACCAAGGAATAACTACAGCACTGAAAGGCGACCAACATTCTAAAGAAAGATATAAACCATTTCTGAATTTGAACTTTAACATATGTTAAACTTATAAAAATAACTCTTTTAAAACCTTTAAGCAACATACCACTAAGTCTTGATCCTGAAGCAAGTTACAAATTGCCTCATATAACATGGGTCTTAAGTCAGACTTGAATTTCACAGAAATCCACTGACCAATGAGCCAAATCACCCTGCGTCGCAATGGCTTATACCTAGATAGGGAAAATCATGAAATTAAAATGTTAAATATTTTAAGAAGCCTATTTCACTTAGTATATTTCATCGTTTAAATCTAAAATGTAGTAAGAAAGCAATATGCATTTTTATATAAAAGTTTAAAAGCACTTTAAATGTACCACAGTATAAATACTAACAAAGTTGATTTAAAAAACTGAAAATTCTTATACTGTAAATCTGATTATTTTGTATTAAAGAATTACAACATAGTTATGTACATAAAAACCACGTCCACTTCTATTCCTTAAAGTAACCAAAAAAAGTTAATCTCAATAGGTATAACTAGCTAATGTTCCAAACCCTAAGGCTGGAGAGGCCCCAAAAAGTAATAATAAAGGAATTTTCCAATTCCAATTCTGTTAATCTCATAAAGGTTATTTTCAGAACACTGTGAGAAATTTCTAGACTTATACAAAATATTCATATAAATTTATATTGATTTCAGCTAAAGTTTCTAATTTTGTAAAAGGTGCCCAATTACAAATTGTGACTCAGATTACCAAAATAATGATTTGTATTTTTAAAGTTATAGAACATTTACAGCAACATGTACATATATTTGTTTCTCTATGGCCATCTTTGCTAAAGAAAAGGAAGGTTCTTTAGGCAAAGAGAAAAATCACTTGTGTCCAAGAATTCCACCCACAAAGTCTCTTCTTGATATTATATTTATTTTAGTGGCAAGATGATATTCATTTCTGGGTGAAAATGTAGTAAACTAATGAATATACCACATTTTTAAGAAAATTATAATCTTATACGATTAAACACGTAAAAAGAATTACTCATTAAAGTTCCAAAAGAAGTGTATTCCCTGCTTTCAAAATGTTTAACGTACCTAAAAGAATTAAAGACCACAAAACTATATACTAGGAATGCAGAAACGAAAGAGGGAAGAGCAGGCAGAGGGAGATGGGATTTGAACAGTCTTTAAGATAAATAGCATTTGGGGCAAAAAACTGAAAAGATGCCACTTCAGGGGACAGGGACAATTTGAACAAAGTCCCAGAGATGGAAGTAAACAAGACTTGTGTAGAGTAAATGAAGGAACCACAGAGCCTTTAATTTTGGACTGAGATCTCTGGGACTACCACATTCAACACTCTGTTCTCGACAAAGAGAATGAAGCTCAGAAAGGTTCAAATTCCAAGATGACAGTCACTTCTGGGCAAAGTTAAGAATAGGAGTCAGCTTGTTCCTCAAAGTGTGGTTCCTGGACCGCAGTATCATTATCTGGAAGTGTGACAGAATCACACAATCTGACCCAGACCGATAACCTAAACCAGAACCTGCATTTTAACAAGATCACCAGGTGATTCATATGGACATTAAAGTTTGAGAAATACTGGTCTAGTTCAGTTCTGTCCAAAAGAAATATAATGCAAGCCAAATATGCAATTTTAAATTTGTTAGTACCCACATTAAAATAAGTAAAAAGATACATGTGAAAATTTAATATTTTTATTTATTGCAATATATCCAAAATATTATCATTTCAACATGTAATTAATACATGGTTGACTGGTCTAGACTAAACAGCCTATAAGGGTTTAAGGACAATCAAAGTGCACAACACGTGTCTCCCCACTAAAGGCTTTCTCTCCATCAAAGGCTCACTAGCTCTCTGAGGGCAGAATTGAAGCCCATCTTATTCACCACTGCCTCTACAGGACACAGCAAATTCCAGGGCTGAAAATATTTGATTGAATAAATGATTGAATAACTGAATGGATAGCTACTTAATGGTCAAAATTACTTTTAAAGCATCTCCAGCTCTACAATTCTATGGCTCCAAATATTTATAAAATGATTCATACATGGATAGTTTTCTATTCATTTATTAAAGTAGTCAAGATATGTTAACTGATCTATGACTACATGCTAGGCATCCTGACAAGTACCACATCTACAGAAATAAATCACTAGAACTGCACGATTCAAAACAAGAAAAAAGTATCTTGGAATTATTTTTAGGTGTCTAATTTTAAATGATGGAAAATTTGTAAAAATTATGAAAGACCCTTTCCCTTCCATTTTACTCATTCAGTACCTAAAATTAAAATAATTAGGCAAGTATTTAAATGTATATTCAACAGAAGAATTGGGCAAAAATCCTACTGAATGTCAGATAGATCTGTACTATTGAATTAGGCACCTCAATACAAGCCTAAAGTGTGTCCAAATACTTTTTGCCATGGTGTCTCTGCAACTCCTCCTCCCCAAAGACTTGCAGTATGCTCTCTCCGTGTGATCCCAAGGCAGTCACCTTTGATGGATGTCACTTTGGTTAGGCTACTTCTGGCATCAGGCCTAGCCTCTGCTAAGTCTCCAACTGGCTTCCTTTTGTACACAATTTCTTTCTAGAATTCAGAGATCTCCATCTTCTGTTACCTTTGCATAAAATTTCCTCCTGCAAATCCCACTACTGGGCATATAGCCAGAGAAAACCATAATTCAAAAAGACACATGCACCCCTGTGTTCACTGCAGCACTATTTACAGTAGCCAGGTCATGGAAGCAACCTAAATGCCCATCAATGGACAAATGGATAAAGAAGATGTGGTACATATATACAATGGAATATTACTCAGCCATAAAAAGGAACGAAATTGGGTCATTTGTAGAGACGTGGATGGACCCAGAGACTGTCATACAGAGTGAAGTCAGTCAGAAAGAGAAAAACAAATATCGTATATTAACGCATATGTGTGGAATCTATAAAAATGGTACAGATGAACTGGTTTCCAAGGCAGAAATACAGACACAGATGTAGAGAACAAACATATGGACACCAAGGGGGGGAAGCGGGGGTGGGGGGCGAGGGGGTGGTGATGGGATGAATTGGTAGATTGGGACAGACATGTATACACTAACATGTATAAAATAACTAATAAGAACCTGCTGTATAAAAAATAAATAAAATTCAAAAAAACACAAAAAAACAAAACAAACAAAAATTTCCTCCTGAAAACTAGCTTATCTAACATCAAACACTTCATACATGTCACAATTCACATTTGAAGTAAAATAACAAGAAACGATTTTGCTTATTTTTCAGTTATAAGATTCACAAGTCTTATTCCTTTCTACACTAGACACTATCAGCTAAGTCATACTCTGACTTTTTTAAAATTTTAAGCAATTTTAATGCCTCTTGTTTTCATTAGAAAATCAATAAGATAAAATAAGTATATAACAAACACAAGGTTTTATACTTGCCTATTGTGAATGACTTGTAATTCTGGAAGAAGCTGGTTTTTAAACCACTGATCAAAATCAACACTGTCAAACAGCTCATAAGCCGCTAATCCAACAGCATTATACACTAAGAAGAAGATTTAAAAAAAAAATTTAATTTCAGATACTGGGCAAAATGCTAATTGTCCTTATGCAAGAAAATAAGCCTTAAGGACTACTTTGAAATATGTAATATGTTAATAGAGGGAAATCTACAATATGTTAATCTGGGAAATTATTTAAAGACATTTTAGAAACATTATTTAAATTACTTTTTGTTTTTCTTAAATACTCCTTAGTGCTTTCAAACAGAAAATTACACTCATTTAAAAATATTTAAGTCAAATTATAAAAATTATAAAAACAACATCTGCTTCCAAATAGATGCAATATTTTATGCTATGGGGTCCCTAATTACCCTCTTTCCAGCCTCTTCTCTCACCACAACCCATTAAACTCCATGTTCCAATTAAACCAAAATACACCCAATTCAAAACTTAACTGGGCTTGTTCCTCTTCCCTTCAAGCTTCTGTCCCTACTGCTCCTTCTGTCTGGAACCGCCCCCTCCCCCTTATCAACTCTCACTTATCCTGTGCCCTCACAGAAGACTTCTTTAGGAGCCTTCCCCTGGGTACACCAAAACTACCTTGTAGTTTTCCACAGTACTACATAATTACCACCTATTGTAGCATTAATCAACTGATACTATGTTATAATCAACTGTCTGTTTACTTGACTATCCCCACCACCAGATAGCTCCTAAATTTTAGGTATCTTTGTATCCCACCTCTCCCAGCATTAACACCTGTTACAAAAGAGACACACCATCTTCTGAAGAAATGTTTCTAAATCGTTTTCGTTTAACATACCAGCATCTTTGATTAACAGTGCATTCATATCTTCCACGTTAGTGGGCCCTGAAAAAATAAGTATCAGTAAAGGTAAATAAAACTAGTTTTTAAAAGATATTTAAACTCAATTTGTTAGTTTCTCAATTCATTAAGTACAATATATTTTGTGACATTAAACATACATGTAGGTGTAAAGAGAAAGTTTAAGTTTTGTTACCATCACCGTTAGAGAACACAGATACAACATGTAAAGCCATATTACAATTTTAAAAAATCATTATAACATATATGGAAAATGTTATGTCAAGCAGCGTTCTAGAAAAATATATACCAAATTGCTAACTATTGTATTATACCCTGATTATAAGAGAAAATTCTTAGAAAGAATAAAAAGATGAATCCCACAATAGGGAAAAAAAAAAAAAAGAACAAGTATAGGCAATTCACACAAGAAGTTCTAAACATAAAAAATAAACCAGGTTATGACAATACATTAAAGGGTTAACAACAAAATGTAAAGTACAAACAGAAAAATGAGAGCCATTACATAATGTGAAAACTTCAGAATAAAAAGCTGGCAGTCTCTGCACTACTCTCCAGAAAGGAGACTACCATGGTTAAGACAGGAAAAAATACAGTTTACTTAGTAAGTATATTTCTTTAGAATAGAAAGTTTTCTAGCAAGTTTATCAAAGCACCTTTCTGCTGTTAAATATGATTTCTTAAGCTCACTAGTCCAATTACTAGAGTTAAGTACAGCCCTAAATAAGCAAATCGCTCCAGAACTAGAAAGAAAATAACTGAAATCACTGAAAACCTTACCACCATAGAGCAACTTACTGCAGTGTAACCTAATTAGCTTACCCACTTTCCTACAGTGGTTCAAGAAAAATTGAAAATACAATTAATATTCAAATTATCTTTAAAAACGAACACAAAAAACTTGACGGATAGCTCATTTCTTCCCTTGGTTTATAACTTAAGCAGGAATACTCTATTAAATTTTTGAGAAAACAAAAGCCTAAAAAGTGAGCTACCCTTTATAATACTACAAACAAGATCAGGAATCTCCTTCTCTACAGGAGGTTCTCTTGCTGTTATTTCCTTACATTACCACCTACTCAATACTTGAACCCTTATAATGTGACTCCTGCCCAAACCAATCAAATAATCTGTTTAAGACACTATAAAGTTCAGGAGAGTCTTTGATAGCTTTCCCTTGCCCAGCACAGTCAGTTAATTGCCAAAAGTCAATCAACAGTTACTGGGTGTGCTAGGCACTGGGAGCAAGGTGTGAACAACACAGATGTGTTCACGGCCTCCTCTCTGAAATTTACAGTACAGCGGACTAGTCAGTGATAAATCACTTTTTACAAATGAACCTATTTACAAAACAGAAATAGAGTCACAGATGTAGAAAACAAACTTATGGTTACCAAGGCGGAAAGGGGGGTGGGGTAGGGATAACTTGGGAGATTGGGACTGACATACACACACTACTATACATAAAATAGATAACTAATAAGAACCTACTGTGTAGCACAGGGAACTCTACTCAATACTCTAATGACCTATATGGGAATAGAATCTAAAAAAGAGTGGACATATGGATATGTATAACTGATTCACTTTGCTGTACAGCAGAAACTAACATAACATTGTAAATCAGCTACACTCTGATAATAAAAATAACTAAAAAAATGATAAATCACTTGTGATAGTTAAAAAATTTAATTACTTGTGTACAAAGTACAATGATCAAGTGCTAAAAATTTCACTTCATCATTTTCTCTTAAATCCATTACCTTCTTTCCATTCCCAATGCCACCATTCTAAGGCTAACATTTATAATTTTAACTTTTTCTCCCACTACTTCCTACAGCATGCTCCAAATAGACTATTTCTCCAACCAATATACTTGACTGCTATTTTGTTTATGCTGCTAGTATGCTTATCACAGCAAAATCTAATTACCACATTCAAGGCCTATCTCATTTGTGAATTGCCCATCCTTGTTTTCTATCTTGAAGGCCACTATTTCAGAAAAGCACACATTCTGTCTTTCTCAAATTCATGTCTAGTATATGATCTAGGAAACAGTGCACTGCACATAGTAGGCACTCAAAATATTTTACTGAACGCTAATTAAAAGATAAATCAAAGTATCACAAAATATACCTCACCTTGAAGTGTTTGCATCATTTCTAAAAGTACAGGAGTAAGAGTCTGATTATATTCATGGAATATATCTATAAATAATACTTCAGTGCATGGCTGTTGGGGAAAAAAATAAATTTCTAATGAAAACAATGGTATATTGCATTGATTAATTCTACATTAAAGCAAAGAATACTCATTCTTAAAACTCTATGTTTCCAATTCTTGATGTTTTTTGAAAAAAAGTTTATTGCTGTTTTTTGTAAACACAGTCGGAAATAAAATCAAATTTAATAATTTAATTCTTAACATGGAACGTTTATTTCACTATTTCAATCATTTGGCATTATGCATTCCAAAACACCAAACTGTGGAGAGGAGAAATTTACATTTTTAATTAATAATTCTTTAAATCTAAAATGCAATCTGGAGCCACATTCATTTACAGAATTATAAATAACTGTCCAGGAATTAATATGTTAAAAACTGTATATTTTCTTGGCAATGACCTAAGTAACAACAGCAATTCGTGAATTCAATTCACCAGAGTTGTTCTTCCTTTAACAGACACAAAAAGAAATCACAAATAAAAAGAATGATTCATTTTCATTCTTAAAAGTACTGAATCACTAGATGTTTCATAATATAAAGTACAATTAAATTTTGAAGGTATTGTGCTTTATGTTTAAAAAGGAATCTTACAGATTTACAGACTGAAATATGTACAGATGAAATGACGTCATCTCAGATATTTACTTCAAAATAATCTAAGTGGTTTGTAAAAGAGTGCTTCTATGAAACAAGACTAGTCATGAGTTGATAACTGATAAATTAGGTTTTGAATACAGAGGAGTTCATGATATTATTCTATTTATTAATATGTTTAACATTTTCCATAAGAGAAAGTTTTAAAAACTTAAAGCAGTAAAATTTTTTTTAAAAACTTTTAAGTACTAATATTTTCTATGGAAGCTTATGAAACTAAAAACAGTAACACACGTTTAGGAAAACAATGGCAAATTACGTAAATTATGTAAACACAACAAAAAGAATAGTCCAAAGACCACATTTGATAAATCTTCCTCAAATGTTGGCCTTATCAATAAATGTATATTTAAAAAGCATTCTATAACTAAAAGCAATGGGCTGGTCTCTGAGAATCATACTAGGTAGTAAGAGAAATAATGTATCAAAAGAAGCTTTATAATTACTGAAATACTTAGGAGGAAAAAAATCATTCTAGCCAAAAAAAGGTAGCTTTCACTGCAAAAACATTTCCTACTTCTGCAACAACAGTTATTTCCCAATCAATCTGTAAGATGAAGAAAAATTCAGTTTGCAAAGCTCCAACTTAAAAAAAATTTTCAGATCTAAGTTCATAATTTAATTAAGTACTTTCCTCTCAAATATGGACTCTTGCAATTATGAATATATGTTCCCTATCTGTCTGACTTAATGCTTGAAATCTTCAATAGAGTATCATTCTCTACTAAGAGTTACAGAAGCATTAAACTTTTCCCTATCAATTTTTCTTTCAATCGATACTCACCCTCAAACTGTATTTCCAAGAATCTCCTCCTGTTTCTTCCACTGCTGCAATTAAAAATATAACAAATGATGCTCTCCACAAATGCAATAATGATGTTTCCAAAATCTCAGTTTGGAAAACAAAGACTTTAAATAATATCAATATAATATAGCTGTGAACTGCTTTAAAATAACACTGAGAGCGCATGCTTGGGAACACAAGGCCTTACAAAGATTTCTTTACTATAACCTACAGATCTTATCTGTGTACATCACAGTCATCTATCAAGTGCTCATATCCATAAGCATTCTCACGTTCATTAAAAACTCTGTATGGAGGAAAGCTCAAAGTACTTGTCACTCCCAGAGTATGCGACATCACCTGATACACTATCATTACAATTCTGAGAATCATTTTATACAATAATGATGTTTTACAAGTTCAAATGATTAGTCACATTTTCCATAATTTCCTATATTTAAAGTAAAATACTTCAGGGACTTTTAAAACTCTAGGGATTTAGTGTTTCATGTTATAATATTCTATTACTGCATAAAAAAAGCAATAAGAAGCATAAGACTTTAAGAGAAAAAGCAAAAACAAAATATGCATTATACAGTATAGTGCTGTATTTTCTAAATGGATTAAAATATTTTTAAATGAAAAAGAGAAAAAAGATAAGTCTTACAAAAATGTTTAAGGTGTTCTAAAAATATTGGAAACGTGTATAACTACACAAAGGCACCCAGCCAAAGGGATAAGTAGAGGTTAAAATCTAGCCTATGTCTGACCATGGCTGAAGCAATTCACACACGAACACTTTATTCACACACAGGTACTTTATCAGGCACACAATTCCTTGATTTTCTGTAGCAAAGGACCTGATACTCTATCTAGTACTAAAATTCATATAGATAAAAAGAACTCCTATAAAAACATTTTAATCATCAAAAAATTAATTTTAAATTAAAACTTAAATAGGTAATCCATTCGGCAATTCAGAAATTTTCATCTCCAAACTTCTTTCTGAAGTAAAAATTTCTACAAATAAAAAATAATACAGAATGAACCACAAAGATAATAGAGAAAGACAGTTAATTTTATATTTTTGTTTTAAACTACAGAATATATTCATAACATCTAAAAAATTTTATCTTTTTGGAAAAAATTCTATATACTTGAACAAGCATTCATTTTCTCCTTCTCAATTTGTACTAATGGCTAATAAAGAGAGAACGATAAGCTAACTTTTAAAAACCAAGATTCTCAGAACAAAAGTACTACATTCAAATAGTGTTATTATACCTATCTTTCAAATAAATGATATCTATTGATGGAAGGGGGAAAAGAATCATGCGAAAACTGAAAAACGGATACTTACTAAAGCCTTCTGGGTCTTCTTCCCACATTGTCAGTTCTTCTTCAGTTAACAGAAAATAATGAGAGACTAATCTTCTACATATCTCTGTCAAAGTGGGATATGTGAAGAATGTCATCTTAATCTTATGAGCTTCAAGAGTTTCAGGGCTGCTATCTAGAAAAATAAAATTTCCAACTTAACTGTACAGACATTCTACCCAAGTTGGATTATGTAACAAATTTAAAAATACCTCCTATACAGTGGTGTATAAATTTTCATTTCTATTATGGACAAATCTCAAGGATGCTCTTGCCTTTATTCATACCACACACACATCAGTCTTGCTTCTGTCTTACCACTATAGCTTGTACATTTCCATGCTATATTATCACACCATATTGAAGTGACTTACTTACGTATCTCTCTCTCTGTCCTACAAGACTTTCTCATTCATCTCGATATACATGTACATGAATGAATTCCAAATACAGTTTACCCTTGAACTTTGCGAGGCCATTTACACTCAGATATTTCAACAGTAAATACTACAGTACTACACGGTCCAGTCCGTGGTTGGTTGAATCCTCAGATGCATAGGAACCGCAAATACAGATGGCCAACTATAAATTATACTCAGATTAACCTCCACATTGTTGGAGGGTCAACTGTAATATAACAAACAATTTAACCTGTCTAGAAGCAACATCACTTTATACAAGGTCAGAGAAAAGTTTTAATTGTACAAATAAATACAGCCTACAAATGAGCTGCAGTGGTTACTGGAGGGCTTCAACTGATCTTCTACTGTGTTGCAAAAGACAGTTTACTAAATGCAGTGTATGGTTTTTAAAAGCTGGCATTCACATATTAAAGGCTCAAATCCTTATCTCTATTTCATGTCCCAGCAATATTTTATTTTTCAGACTTAAATAAATGAATTTCAAAACACTTACATAAAAATAGCAATTGCTTCACGCTTAGATTAAAATAAGGAAGTGAACAAAATAAAACTACCAGTAAAGCATTACCTTCAAAGTTTTTGGATGGCTTATAAGCATAATTTTTGACAATCATCTTAATAAGATTCATGCACTGGACAATGAATCGTTCAAATGTAACGCCTTCACCAACTTCTGTAAACACATAGCTTACAGAAAATTCCAGTGATCTCTGAATTAGAGGAGTAAATGAAAAGGGATGCTGATCCAAGAAGTCCAAAAGCTATAAAGAAAAAAAAATTAAAATGTATCAAATTCACATAGGAAATATAATCATTCATAGGTACATCTCATAACTTTGGTTATAAACACTTAGCAAGTTTTGAACCTTGGTGGGAAGTCCATGTATATATGTATATGCAGTTTCACATGTAATAGACATGTAATATACTTCCTGGGATACATCATACAACAGTGGATTAAATCAGATTATATCTCATTACCTGAACTCTCTATTATTTCTAGAACAAGGTTTGAAATAAACTTACTTCATACTTAATTTGATATCAATGGGCAAATGTGATACAAAAAGTACAAGTATACAAAAGATAGGCTTTTAAAAAGTAATAGATAAAGGCAAAGAATCAAAAAAGTATCCTGCATCAACTGTATTTCAATGTATCAAACATTCGATGAGAGAGATTTCTTCCTTATAGAAGAATTCCAGCTAATAAATGCAAAAGGAATAACAGAATTATATTGCCATCATTTTGTAACCCCTAATCAAACAACAGATCTAAGCTATGATCATCAATCACTGCTAAATAAGGGAAAGGCTACTGAAGAACTTTATGATAGCTCACTCATCAATTTTAGACAACCAGACACTGTGCGTTTCCTGATGTGATGCAATAGGAAATACACAGCATCACCTGTAAAGTATTCTTGTCATTGCCACCCTCCTCCCAAAAAAAAAAAAAAAAAGGTCTGAATGTGATCAAGCCTCTGTATCTAACTAGAAATTTGTAACAAATATGGGAGTAGGAGGGGTATATAGAGAGACAAAGAAATATGTTAAATAACACATCAGGATGTAGGCAGCCAAATCCACAACACAGGAAACTCTACAGGAAATGATCTGTTACCTCAACAAATAAGTAACAAGAAAAAAAAAAAAAAAAAAAGACAGAGAGAACCAACACTATTGAATCCTTATTGGAAAAAAAACTATAAAAAATTTATGAGAGGGGCTTCCCTGGTGGCGCAGTGGTTGAGAATCTGCCTGCCAATGCAGGGAACACGGGTTCGAGCCCTGGTCTGGGAAGATCCCACATGCCATGGAGCAACTAGGCCTGTGAGCCACAACTACTGAGCCTGCGCGTCTGGAGCCTGTGCTCCGCAACAAGAGAGGCCGCGATAGTGAGAGGCCCGTGCACGGCGAAGAAGAGTGGCCCCCGCTTGCCGCAACTGGAGAAAGCCCTTGCACAGAAACGAAGACCCAACACAGCCAAAAAATAAATAAATAAATAAATAAATTTTTAAAAAAACAAAAATTATGAGAGAAATCTGAAAACTGACTAAATATTTAGTTGATATTAAGAAGTCATTCCTACTTTTTAAATGTGATAATATTGTTATTTTTTTTTTAAATCCTTCACTTAAAGACACATATTCAAATATTTATAGATAATCCTATATGATATCTGGGCTTTGCTTTAAAACAAACAGAAGGGAGAGAGAAGCAGCATACAGGTAAAAACAGAATTGACCATGACCTTACTTTGATAATTGCTGAAGCTGAGTGATAACCTCATGTGTATTCAAAGTTACTCAGTTCTATCTGGAGGTATATTTTAAATGTTCCAATTTTAAAAGCTTTAATAAAGTCATAAGACCATAAATATGAATTTCATAAATTATATTATATACTCACACTGTGTAGCCCCACTGCCTAACCACATCATTTTGTTTTACTTTGCTATGTGTTTTTTGTTTTTAACTTAAAGGATCTAAGTCAATTTTATCTGGATATTGGATGAGGTGGGCTTTGCTGTTGAGGCTCTTTGGAACATGAGAGTTGGAAATGAAGACAACTGAAACTGAAAGTAACTGCTACCCAACCACAAAAAATAAGAACAGCTCATTTCTACTCCTTTGCTCCACCGGCCCCACCAGGGAACAGACAACCTCAACCCTATTAATGATCCTTCAATGAAAAGGGGGAAATATGCTACAGATTTAGATATTGCCACCTATCTTCAAACACCTGTCTTAGGGCTATGCAGTCCTCCAACCAGGTCTTCCTCACTGCTATACCCAATTCTTTGTACTTTTCCCAACCTCCAAGACCAAAACTTCGTAAAAATTACTTTTTTATAAAACTTAATTTTATCAGAAATATATACACACTGCCTAGTACAATGCACCCATATAATTATATTCAAAAGATATCTGATATTAATGATGATAATCTGTCATTATGAATATAATGACTTCCTAGTATTATCTACTGCGACATCTTAGCTGCTTTCTGCTGAGCTGCATTGCTGTCTTCTTTATCTCTGCTTTTTCCAGTGGGTTTGAGAATAATGAGCCTTACGGGAATCAACTTCTCTAATATTTATTAGGATTGATTTTTTTTTACATCCAGGTGACTTATACACTATGGTATGTGGTATATAAATTTAATTTTTATATGCATTCTAAAGACTTCAAGATACAAGGGATTTTTTTTTTAGCTTTCTTATACACAGTAAGAAAATAAGTTACCTTAACACTAAAGTGAAAGTGTATGCTTATTAAAAAATCATTTTCTTTACTAAATTTGAGTATGTACATTTCATCTGAGAAAACATACTTAAGATCAAAAAAAAAAAAAACTTACCACTTTAGTAAAAAGAATGATGGTCTTTTCCAGTCTATCTCTACATACATTATCTGTACCTATACTTCTACCTGTTAGAAATACATTTCAAATATTAGTAAAAAATTTATAATATTCTGTAAATTCACAACCAAGACAATGAAAAAACGTTTTACAAAAATACTGTCAGATTTATTTTTGCACATTTTGCATTACGAATTCATTAGTGTGTACTCTCAACTCTAAACAAATAAACAATAAAAAATAAGTTTTTAAAAAGCAATACCAAGACTTGTACTTGACACAGTAATCCTCAGTGCCATATTTCATAAAATTAATCCTAAAATACAAACTGAGCCCATTTCACAGTAAAAGGATAGCAATTTTATCCATAAAATCATGAATCACAGTTTCAAAATCTAAACTAGTCATATTTGAAATACCTATCAAGCAACATAAGTAAAAACAAAGAATTCAAAGATTAACATAATCATTATTTTTCCTATATCTTTTAACAATTTTTTTCTGATAATTTCCCTGGCATAATTAATTTTTGTACATTCAGAATAATGTCCATCAGCTCATTAACTATCTTGCTCCCTAATCATACTAATCATATTCTGTCTCATCAGTTATGTCATTCTCTTCTCCTGGAAAGACTTCTATTCTTCCTTCTGTTTCCCCCATGGGGATGACCAGAGGAAAATGATCATTTTTAGGAAAAAAAAAACTGTATTATATGAGCTGTCTTATTCATCTTTACACGCACAGTACCCAGAACAATACCTGGCAACACACTCAATAATGATTCTACTAAACCGAAAATGACTGACATAAAACAATCAGCAACTCCCTAAAAGTGAGTACACTAAGGTATCTTCTCAGGAGAGTAAGTCTCCCAATACACTCACACATAAAAAACATACACGTATACAGGTTATACATACATGTGTGTACACGCATTCGTGAGTATCCTGTGTATGTTATGTGTGTGTGCATCCTGAGCAAAGGTGCTTATAATCATAGGGAAGAGAAGAGGATAACAAACAGACCACCAGTATAATACAACACAAATGCAAATGCTAAATTCTTTCGTGTGGGAGAGTGGATCAGAAAGGGTCCTACAGGTAAGTCAGTAAAGGTTAATAAACAAGGGATTTACAAAATGAATGTAACCATTTAAGAACATTTATATCAAACAGATACATAAAATGTACTAAAAGAAACAATCAATAAAAAGTCTAAACAGCATTTGACATAGGGTCTACACTTATTATCTGCTAAACATACTACCATTGTGGATGTCTGCACGAAACAGAGTAGTAGCAGTAGAAATACAGAGGAAGGAATGGATACAAAATAATTTTATTTTTTAAAAAAGGTTTCCTCAATACTTAGGACAAGACAGGTATATGAAGACAAAGCTGAGCTTCCAATTTAATTTCAGATAATTAATTACCGAGATACAAGATTTTAGCCACTCCAGATTTGCAAGTGCCAAGCGGCAAGCTATTAATGAATAAGGATTCTACAGTAAAAACTATCATGGAAGTACTTACTGCACTCCAGAAATTGTTTTAGACGTTCAAATATTCCATGTAAAAAACCCTAGAAAAGAAAAAAATTTTTGAAGAGTCTCAATTTATTGTTATAATTTTACCTTACACTTTTTCAGGGAAACTAAAACATACTTATCACATCATATTAAAAAGTTAAAATTAGATAAAGTAAAAATCATTCCATTATTATAATAATGTCTTCAGTCTTCCACAACAAAATAACTATAGTATTTCATCTCCTCAGTGTCTCATTTAAATAACCTAAATCACTTTGCAATAAATAAAAAATTATTTATTAAGCATTCTATTTCACTAAATATTCTCTATTCTCCTTACTGTTTTATTTTTTTTCATAGCCTTATAACCCCCTGACATACTGTTTATCATCTGTCTCCTCTCACTAAAATGTAAGATCCTTAAGAGCCAAGAACTTTTCCTTGTTATTTTGCTCTATCCCAGAATCCAGGAATGGTATTTAGCAATAACAAGTACTCGTAATATGAATAAATGGTAGCAATTATTTATAGCAGAGTTCTCAATCTCAAGTATTAAATATATTAGCCTTCAGATACCAGGGAAGGCAAGACTCACCATATATCATATGGGATCAGTACACCTTTACCTTTTAATATATATTTTAAAATGTTATGAAAACTTCACAGAAATAGGGCTTTCCTGGTGGCACGGTGGTTGAGAATCTGCCTGCCAATGCAGGGGAGACATGGGTTCGAGCCCTGGTCTGGGAGGATACCACATGCTGCAGAGCAACTAAGGTCGTGTGCCACAACTACTGAGCCTGCGCTCTAGAGCCCGCGAGCCACAAGTACTGAAGCCCACGCACCTAGAGCCTGTGCTCTGCTACAAGAGAAGCCACAACAATGAGAAGCCTGCGCGCCGCAACGAAGAAGTAGCCCTTGCTGCCATGACTAGAGAAAAGCCCGCGCACAGCAACAAAGACCCAACACAGCCAAAAATAAAATAAATTAAAAAAAGTAAATTAATTTAAAAAAAACTTTACAGAAATAAATATAAAGGGATAGTGAAAAACAACTTTATTAAAAATTTTTAAGAATTTAATTACCACAGACTTCTGTGTAACAATAAATTTTGGTGTATAAACATCATAAAAGATGTCACATGTCCTGTTAGCAAAAGAGATGGTCCAGGTTTTTGTCACAAAATACTACACAATGAAGGCCCTCCTGACGAATGACTAACTAGAACAGAATGTTCTATTTCTTCTTTGAAATATAGAAATATATTGTTCACTCATCAATTCCTGAGTCTGAGACAATTCAACTAGGATATCATCACCTGAAGACACAAAGGCTGGGATTTCACTTAGACAATTTCACTATCATCGTTAGGGTCTAGAATGCTGCTACCAGTCTCTTTGAGAGCATCCATCTTCAGATTCATGTAAAAATTATAAAACATTTTCCTGTTAATTTTCTTTTCTCAGCCATTTCAAGCAGGAAATGAAAAATTCTGAATTCTCGACTGTGTTAAATGAAAGCTAATAGTAAAGAGATAGTGTTTGTGGTCTTCTTTTATACCTTCCTAAAAGATGATGCAATACAGTAGACAACACAGTAAGAAAACTGCAGGACAACAACTAATTTCACTATTGCCTTATCCTCTGGCAATCTCATCATTCTTTCATTTTCATACTATTTCAATCTTTTTAAGCATAGTTGAGAATGATAAGTAATAATAATTAACAATAAAATAATTCCTAGGATGATGAAACGGCAGAATGTTTCAATATAGGAAAAATAAAATCACCGAGATCCCATATGTATGTTAAATTTATACAGGGGTTCAATGGTCCCATACAGTAGCTACAAGATAGAAGGAATTTTATTCTATTTTCTTTTAAATAAAATTTGTGTATCAGTCAGGGTTCTCTAAAGAGAGTAGAAAATTATAAAGGCCATCAATTTTAGTAAGCGCACCAAGAGGATCGGGAATTTATAGAACTAGACCACCAACTAATCTGCAATCCAAATCAACTAATTAACTTGACTATTGTTATGTAATAATAAAGTAAAAACCCCTTAAAATTATCATTAAATGGTAATTTACAGAGCACTTTAATTAGTTGCTGAACTCATTACAAAAATCATTATCTGCGGGCTTCCCTGGTGGCACAGTGGCTGAGAATCTGCCTACCGATGCAGGGGACACGGGTTCGAGCCCTGGTCTGGGAAGATCCCACATGCCACGGAGCAACTAGGCCCGTGAGCCACAACTACTGAGCCTGCGCGTCTGGAGCCTGTGCTCCGCAACAAGAGAGGCCGCGATAGTGAGAGGCCCGCGCACCGCGAAGAAGAGTGGACCCCGCTTGCCGCAGTTGGAGAAAGCCCTTGCACAGAAACGAAGACACAACACAGCCAAAAATAAATTAATTAATTAAAAAAAAAAATCATTATCTCCCTTAATCCTCACAACATCCAATGGGATATGTACTATTATTTCATCTCGTATTACAAAAAAGGAAACTCAGTATCAAGGAAGATAAGTAAATAGTCTGAGGCCATGTTATCAGGAAAAGGCCAAGCCAAGATTCAAATCCAAACTTATCTGCCTCCAGAAACCCAAATCTCACGACTATCATATAGTGTTTCTTAAACATCTTTTAAATTCCATGTTATTTTAAAGATCTTTATGTTATTTGAAAAGTTGTCCATAATTTGTTAAAATTCTATTCTCTTTGCAACTAGTAAATATACATTAAATGCCACAACACAGCATTTATAACTGAGTAAAGGTTGACGTACAATTTCTGAGACAGAAGAAAGACTGTCAAGAAAAAGCCAAAGGCTCACAAAACATGGATAGTATCCACTGAAAACTATTATTCTAGTTTACAGAAATATGATTCAAATCAATTCGTTTTCACTAAAAACTGACATATTCAGTATTTTAGTTAATTTTATGATACTCAGAATATTACAAATAAAGATAATCACTGAGCCTTCTGACATGTTTCTACCATATCATATAGTCATTCATTTAACAAATAACTACTGAACATTTTTATATTGCAGAGATTGTTCCAAGCTCTGGAGTGAACAGTGAATGAAACAAAGTCTCTGCAGTCACAAAACTTACACTCTAGTGAGGGCAATGAGGGGGAGTTGTCAAACTGGTTTCTGGAAAATGTTTTTTGACAGCATGGCAATAAATATAGATATTTAAATGTATCAGTATTTAAAACTGGGATTGGTTTTGATATATCTTCGGGCAATTTGGTAATATATATCAATATCGTCAGTGTGCATACACTTTAGCCCAACATTTCCATTTCTAAGAATTTATCCTAGAAGATCACTTAGAAAAGTACACAATGACATATGCACCCAAATGTTCATTCCAATACCGTTCATCAACAATTAAAAACTGGAAACAACCTACATGTCATCAACAGATAACTGGGCAAGTAAATTGTAGAAAACCTATGATTAATTTTATCATTTTTTTAAAAATTTGTACACCGACAGTAATCATATGGATTTACTATACAATCATTAAAAACATGACATATAACAATATTACTGACATGAGAAAAATATCCCAAATACACTGAGTTTAAGAAAAAGCCAAGTGGACTTCCCTGGTGGCACAGTGGTTAAGAATCCACCTGCCTATGCAGGGGACACGGGTTCAAGCCCTGGTCCGGGAAGATCCCACATGCCACAGAGTAACTAAGCCTGTGTGCCACAACTACTGAGCCTGTGCTCTAGAGCCCGCGAGCCACAACTACTGAGCCCGTGTGTCACAATTACTGAAGCCCACGTGCCTAGAGCCCGCGCTCTGCAACAAGAGAAGCCACCACAGTGAGAAGCCCACATACCGCAACTAAGAGTAGCCCCCACTCACCACAACTAGAGAGAGACCGCTCGCAGCAACGAAGACCCAACACAGCCAAAAATAAATAAATAGATGAAAGAAGGAAGGGAGGGAGGGAGGAAGGAAGGGAGGGAGGGAGGGAGGAAAGAAGGAAGGAAGGGAGACGGACCCAAGTAAGGAAACAGCTTGTAGGTCTCATTCATACAAAATTGAGGAAGAAAGAAAGTATATCTGAAAGAATATGCATAAGATGTCTTAAAGGATAATTAACAAATGTTAGCAATATCTCTGATAGTAAGTTTTTAAATGATTTCTTACTTCCTGTTTCCTTTTCTGAGTTTTTTAACCTTTAAAAAAATAAGCATATAATGCTTTTATAGAAAAAAATTGTCTTTACATTATAATGATGTATATTAAAAGTTTTTTAATTCTTTTAACAATAGAACCATTATTTCAATCATAATCTTATGGAAATACAAAATATACTAAAGATTAAAAAAAAAAGTGTGACTCTGGTCAAATATAGTAGGACAGACCCAAAGACCCAATTAAATATACTCTTTCCACAATTCCTATGCAGCCCCCAAGACAATCCACAGAGAGTAACATCTTAGCTAACCTAAACTCACTGTGAAAGCTAATATAGATCTGAGCAAGTATGATACAATTCCATTTTGTTTAGAAATAAAATTTATGCAACTATATATTTTTGCATATAGAAAAAGCAGATGACGTGATACCAAAAATGAATATATTTCACAACTTGTTGGGCTTATCAATGGAGTTTTCCCCTCTTATACACATAACTTTTAATTGATTGCAAAAGAGCATAAATGTTATGATTCAAGGGGAAAAAAACACATTTTAAGTACATAAAAACAGACAAAGGAAAATATCAAGGATATAAATCAATCTACACTGACCCTGGTAATGTTATCATAGCATTCAAATTCACAAGAGTTCACTTGAATTCAAATTCAAAGTAACACTCTCAATGCACCACGGCATCTTGAGAACCAGCCTAGTTCTACTTCCTCTCCTTCACATAATATTGCTGCTTTAACATATTTTCTGTATGTCTGAAAACAGACCACAAGTCTAAAACTGTAGTATAATATATACAAAATAGTAAAACACTAGGTGGTCATTTAATAAAAAACTTTTAAATGAATGCCAAGTAAAAAGAATAAACTTTATAACATTCAGGAAAATACCAAGCACTTTTCCGAAGTTACAAAAATTAAACGACTTCTTTCACTTACCATCACCTCCATATTCTTATGAGGTTCCACGAATCCATTAACAGTTAACTTACGCAGCACTGAAAAGTAAAATCAAGCTTTACTTACATCTTTTTTTTTTCATATTTTTTCCTATTAAAATCATAATCATAATAGACTCAGAATCACAAAGCCTCATCAAGCCTGGAGGTTAATCTAGCTTAATCCTTTCATTTAATAGATAAAGAAAGGTAACTCCTGGTCACTGGTTGGTTATGAAGTGGGAAAGATGAAACTAAACCCCAGTTATTGTGACTAAGAAGCAATGTTCTTCTCACTTATCGTAACTACTCATGTTTTTTAAAACCATACTGCAAAATTTAGTTCAATTTACATAACTGTTAGTACTTCTCACTTGCAATAACACCTACAGGCTAAGTTGAGAAGGTTACCTCTATTCCATAAACTTTAAACTATGACTAAACAGTGACCGAAAAGCTTTATTCAGTTTTAGGCTACATTAATGAAAATATAGTACCTCCAAAAAGGGATAAAAAGATTAAACTCAATTTCCAAATCTGGAATAAACTACACTGCTCAGTTACAAGCATCACACATTTTATGAGTAAACTGATGTACACAGGGAGACAAGCAGGATTAACAGATTTGAAGTCAGATCTAGACTTAAAGCGTAGCTCCAACGTCTAAAACTGTATTATTTTGGACAACTTTTCTGATCTCACATTCCTCATCTATAAAATATGGTTATAAGTCCTACTGCATAGGGTTATTAAAGAATTCAATAGTACAATATATGTAAAACACTTAGCAGAATTCAGTAACAACAAGCATGATAGCAGCATAAGACTACCACCTTATATTATCAAATTTAAAGTCACTTCACTGTAAGAAAACAATTTTATAGACAGCATTGCTTTCTATATAACTAAAGACTTAGTGTTCATGAGGTGAAGTCTAAGGGCAGTGTAACCCACACACCTACAGTCAATTAACCTTCAATAAAGGAGGCAAGAATATACAATGGAGAAAAGACAGTCTCTTTAGCAAGTGGTGTCGGGAAAAGCTGGACAGCCGCATGTAAATCAATGAAGTTAGAATACTTCCTCACGCCATACAGAGAAATAAACTCAAAATGGCTTAAAGAGTTAAATATAAGACATGACACCATAAAACTCCTAGAAGAGAACATAGGCAAAACATTCTCTGACATAAATCGTACCAATGTTTTCTTAGGTCAGTCTCCCAAGGCAAAAGAAATAAAAGCAAAAATAAACAAATGGGACCTAATCAAACTTATAGTTTTTGCACAGCAAAGGAAACCATAAACAAAATGAAAAGACAACCTACAGACTGGGAGAAAATGTTTGCAAACGATGCAACCAACCAGGGCTTAATTTCCAAAATAACAGCTCATACAACTCAATAACAAAAAAACAAACAATCCAATCAAAAAATGGGCAGAAGACCTAAATAGACAGTTATCCAAAGAAGACGTACAGATGGCCAATAGGCACACGAGAGGATGCTCGACATCGTTAATTATTAGAGAAATGCAAATCAAAACTACAGTGAGGTACACCACCTCACACTGGTCAAAATGGCCATCATTAAAAAGTCTACAGGGACTCCTTGGTGGCACAGTGGTTAAGAATCTGCCTGTCAATGCAGGGGAAACAGGTTCAATCGCTGGTCCGGAAAGATCCCACATGCCACGTAGTAACTAAGCCCATGTGCCACAACTACTTAGACTGCACTCTAGAGCCTGTGAGCCACAACTACTGAGCCTGGGTGCCACAACTACTGAAGCCCATGCACCACAACGAAAAGCCACTGCAATGAGAAGCCCGCACACAGCAACGAAGAGTAGCCCTCACTCGCTGCAACTAGAGAAAGCCCGTGTGTAGCAACAAAGACCCAACACAGCCATAAATAAATAAATAAATAATTTTTTTTTTTTTAAGTCTACAAATAATAAATGCTGGAGTGGGTGTGGAGAAGAGGGAACCCTCCTACACTTTTGGTGAGAACGTAAATTAGTACAGCCACTAAGGAGAACCGCATGGAGGTTCCTTAAAAAACTAGAGTTGCCATATGATCCAGCAATCCCCTTCCTGGGCATCCATCTGGAGAAAACCATAATTCAAAAAGATACATACACCCCAACGTTCATAGCAGCACTATTACAATAGCCAAGACATGGAAACAACCTAAATGTCCATCGACAGATGAATGGATAAAGAAGATGTGGTATATACACACAACAGAATACTACTCAACCATAAAAAAGAATGAAATAACGTCATTTGCAGCAACACGGATGGACCTAGAGATTATCATACTAAGTGAAGTCAGAAAGAGAAAGACAAATACCATATGATATCACTTACATGTGGAATCTAAAATATGACACAAATGAACTTATTTACAAAACAGAAACAGACCTACAGACATAGAAAACAAACGTATACTTACCAAAAGGGAAGGGGGTCGGGGAGGGATGAATTAGGAATTGAGATTAGCAGAAACGTACTATCAGTACTATATACAAAATAGATGAATAACAAAGTCCTACTGTATAGCACAGGGAAGTATATTCAACATCCTGTAATAAACCATAATGGCAAAGAATATGAAAAAAAATGTGTATATGTATGTGTGTGTGTGTGTGTGTGTGTGTGTGTGTGTGTAAGTGAATCACTCTTCTGAATCACCAGAAATTAATACAACATTGTAAATCAATAAAATTTCAATAAAAAAATAATAAAGTCAGTGTATTAAAATTAGGCTTAGAATGCAAATGTCTAAAGACCTTCAGTTTCATACCATCAATTATATACAACTCAAGTTACTGTACCCTAATAGGAGAAAATAGGGCTCAAGCTGAATCCCTTACCCTGGACAAGATCTTTCCCACCACAGGACCTTGGTCTACACTTTCTGGGACAGTGCTTTCTTTCTCCCTTTATCACCTAGTTAACTTCCATTTAACCTTTATGATTTTGGTTCAAACATCATTTTCTCAGGGAAGTCTTTTCTGACCTTATTATCAATCATCATAACATTGTAAGGCCCCCCTGTCACAGATGTCATTTTACATGTACTTGTAGGATCATTGTATTATATCTGTCTCCCCAGAACCAAGCACCTACCTATAAATACGTTGAATGAAGTAATGAACATATGCCTGTCTAAAAGATACTAAATGCACACAGGTATAAATGCAAAGATTACATGTGACAAAAGCTCTAGTCCTAAGTATTTAAGTCATAAAAGGAAAGAAATTTATAGCTTGACAGAACAAGTATTTTAAAGAAAAATGCTATGAGATTTTTCCAGATCAGGATGCCTTAGAAATGCTAATGTGTATCTAAGACCTCAAGATGCTTCGGTGTTGAAAAGCCTAAAGCAGGCTAATGTACAGTAGAACGGCATCATTTGTGTCAGGAGTTAGGCTTTGAAGTCAGTGAGACAAAAAAACTCTACAATCAAAAGGATTCATGAAAATTCCTTAATCATTAAATACAGTACTTACACACCGCTTTATGTATCTAATCTTGTATCAGTTTCTCTAATTCTTTCTGTGTAAACATTTCTAAGGCCTTTTAATGTCTTCCTCAAGAATGTTGGCAAAACCATCTCCATTCACTTGTAAAACCACCTGTACAATGGATTGGATTTTACATGTCAACAGTCCTTTAAAATAATCTGTCCACAAGGTTCACCAAAATGTGTTGACAGTTTGGGGTTTGTGCATCCACCGTCTTATTAACGTAAGTGATGCACTGGAGTAGAGCCATTGCAAGGTACTAAAGGTGAGTATGATAAAAGGGTTTACAAATAAAACAGAGAATGCAAAATGAGCTGCAGTAAGAAAGAAATAAAGGTTGCTTGAGCTCAAACTAAGAAACACAAGATAAAAGAGCCTCAGCAACCAGAACAGAAGGAAGACAAAGAGAATAAAATGATGGTGAACGTTTTAGAAAGGAAAGGAACCTCGGAATACATGCATCAAGATAAGCTCAGCTCAGGGAAGGTGAAAGAGATTTATGCTAAGGGAATGCCTATAAACAAAGCATAGGAAAACACAGGCCAAGAGAGCACCCCAACAAGCACCTTCTAAAATCCAAGTGAGCCTAAGGTACAAACAAGAAAGATGAGTTCTCAGGGAAAAGAGAGCTGGGAGATAGAGCTCAACTAATAAGCCTGGGGGACAGAAGTTCAGGAAAGTCGGCATGACAATAATAATGGTAGCAGCCCAGAATAAGAAATGAAGCAAAAAAGAAGTGCAAGTATCTGAAAGGTATGCATTCAGAGCCATGAAACTCCAGTAATGTGAATATAACTTAAAGCTATCCATCTGAACTACGTGTGCTCTCATCAATTAGGGTAGAGGAAGAGCTATTCTTACAAAAGAAAAGCAAATTACAAGAGCCCTTGTCTCTGAGGGAACTATTAACCCCTTATTCTTCCACCAGTGCAACTGGAAACAGAAAGTCCATACAGAGAAACTATTTGGCCACTGTTCTGAGGTATGTTGTTTCAAAAATAAGCATGTCAAGTTTAATAGTACCTTTCAATGACAGTAGAGTTCGTTCTAGTGAACTTAGAACTGCAGCTTCATTGCCAGAAGAAACTTGTTGAAGGAATGTGTCTGTGTGGTGATTCCACAGAGAGCAGGCAAAACTATAAATTCCAGAAGCTAACTGCAAAGATATCAACAAATTTGTTCACAATATTATTACAGATTTCAGTAATCAATTAGACCTACGTAGTAATACATTTTGGTTTTAAAACTGAGCACACATTTTCAATGAGATTTAAAATAGTCAAGAATCACTTACAGCAACATTTTAAACTTCTTTTAGTCACAATGCACAGCAGTAAGTATGGTTTACATTGGCTACTGCTACTTACGCACACACACGTCCCCCCCAAAATATTAGTTTCTTGAAACATTTCTTAGCCTAATGCCTGCATTGCAGTCTGATATTTCCTATTTTTACTTTTTTTTCTTCCACTAATAGTTGTAACACTCAGCTTTAAAAACAGGAGTGTCACTGAGTTTATCAGATAAATCAATATACTAAGAATACAAAGGAGTTAAATTTCTGGGCTCTGCCAATTCTACCCATATGGTTTTGGGTATTTAAAGCAAGAAGATACAAACCACATCACTTGTCAGGCTGCTTGCCTAATATGTACCAGTATTTAAAAACCTGACTCACACTGAGAACCACCTTCCAGTGGTATCTTCGTTTTTTTCCAGAAGGTCTAAGAGCAATCCACCTGAGCCTACATGGCAATTTTCTTTAAATAAAATTATACAAAAGTGCATATGACTAGTTATCATTAGCACACTTCAGAATGATTTTTTCTTATTTGAGATATGTCATATCAACTAATTAAACACTATATTTACTAATATGGTCAGGCATCAGAAACCAGTCAGAAATGCAATCCTGTAAATATAATATTTCTATGAAAAAATCAAGTTCCACTTCTGTTATTTTAATTCAGTAATCTTAATGGTCTGTGCTTCCAGGTATAGAGAAATAGCTTCACCATACCCCTTGGAAACTCTGCACACATCTACACAGGCAAAGGCTTAAACCTCTGCTAATCCGAGTATTGGCAGAACATCTTGTGATCCTCCTGGAACACAAGAGGATGAAAGGCTTGTAAGCAATTGCTAGAACACCAATCTCCTGCTCACCTCCCTATCTCCTCTGTTAGATGGCTTCTCATGGCCTCCTGGGATCTGATAAGGTATAAAGTATCCTATCCCACCCCTAACTCTCTCCCCCAGAAGAGAGCTGCAGAATATAATACCACTTAGTTACAGTCTAGAAGTGGCTTCCCAGCAATGGGGCATTCCACAACTTGGACTGGAGTCATCCAGCCCCTATTGCTTTGGTCATTGTTTTTAGTGTGTAGACATATAGCATTTGTGACAGAAATCAAGAAACAGTAGTGTGAAAAAACTTTAATTAATATTCTTCTTTGTTTCACACTCCAGTTCTGGAGCTAAGCACCTAGCTTAGACATTAGGCATCTATTATGCCACAATTCATAATTCTTTTTAGCTAGCCTACAAAAGGGCTCTGCACAAACAGGGATGGTTGGAATGAAGCAGCAATAGCACTACACTTTCAGCCCAAGGGTAAAAGGAAGGAGACAGACAAAGAAGGAAGAAACCACAAGAATTTGGGACAGAATACCGCTAACTATCCTGTAAACACAAGCCCTCCACAAGCTTCTATCTGCTCCAGAAAATACCAACTGATACATGCTCACAAAAGGCTCATCTGGAAAAGAGAAAGTAATAATAAAGCACAAATAGGAGGGATAAAAATATTTATTCTACATTTTATTCTCAAAAATGTAGAGGGGGTAGGGAATATTCAGTTAGACAATATAAAAATAAATTATTTAATGAAACATTTTAGGTAGTAGTTCATGAAAATCCCAAATACTTGCATTTTTCTTTTTCTAAACCAGAAGAAACAGTGCCACCCACTGACTGCTTAGCAACTTTGTAGAAGCACACAGACTTGACTCCTTGAATATCAAAAGCAAAACATTACAGGAAGTTTTATTTCTTTTAGCATTTTAAATATTCTTAAACTTTTTTAGCCTCAGGACCACTGTCCTCACAATTTTCCCCTAAGAAAAGTGAGCACCAAAAATGTTTAAATCAAAGTCTTGTCATTCATCACTAATAGTGGGGCAATGAATATTATCCACAAACTGGAGCTTTCAAAACCTGCTTAACCTAACTCTAATCAACAAGATAGGGACTTCCCTGGTGGTCTAGTGGTTAAGAATCCGTCTTGCAACGCAGGGGACACCAGTTCAATCCCTGATCAGGGTACTAAGATCCCACATGCCGCAGGGCAACTAAGCCGGTGCACCACAACTACTGAGCCTGGGCGCTCTGGAGCCCACTTGCCACAACTAGAGAGAAGCCCGTGCGCCGCAACAAAGAGCCTGTGTGCCACAACTAGGACCCTACACAGCCAAATAAATAAATATTTAAAAAAAAAAAAAGATAACCAAAAAATGTTTCAACATGTCAATGGTGCACCAATAAAAAAAAGAGAGAGAATACTATTCTAACTTAAAAAGACTCTTAAGAGGGAATTAATTCCCTGGCGGTCCAGTGGTTAGGACTCCGCACTTTCACTGCCGAGGGCGCAGGTTCAATCCCTGGTCGGGGAACTAAAATCCCACAAGCTGCATGGTGTGGCCAAAAAAAAAGACACTTAAGAAACATGATCAAATGCTATGTACCTGCCATATTCATTTTTCTGGCTCAAACACACCACTTGTAAACATATTTAAGAACAACGTAGAAAATTGGCTAGAAGTATTACATCATATTAAATCACTACTTTTATGTGTGTTAAATATGATAAAAGTTAAATGATTATATATGCTAAGTAACCAGATTAGGCTCAAGATGGAATCGCTCATGCTAAGCCCCACAGCAGCAAACCAAAACTTAGAACTAAGGTTCTGTGCTGGGCTCTCCCAGAAAAGGCAGGTCTAGGTCAACCAATCAGTGCCTGCCTGCTCAACACAAGTTACCTGACCCAGCTCTAAGACTTCTTTCTGCTCCATATAAGGAAAATAACCCTGATTTAGCTATTCAGCTAATTCCCAGTCTAGCTTCCTTGTTCCTGCTCACTTTCGTACAAAAAACTCTTTCAGCTTGTACAGCTCTTTGGAGCTCCTATCTGCTAAACTGGATGCTGCCTGAGCCATGAATAGTTGAATAAAATCTACTAAATCAGTAAACTGTCTGTGGAAAATTTCCTTTTAACCTTTAAAAAAATAAATCTATCTTTTTACAAATGAATACTAAAGTATTTAGTAATAAAATATTGTGAAATCTTTAAATTACTTTATCTTAGAAAAAGCAATAAAGCAAAAACAGCGAAATGTTAACTGCTAAATCTAGGTGATGGGTATATGGCAGTTAATATTTTTTCATTATTTTTCTATATGTTTAAAAAATTCACAAGTAACTCTTAAAATATCCACACATTTGTAACAAAAAAAGGTAGTTACTTTAGTAGCAGTCAGCTTTTTCCTTAATATTTAAAAATAAATTTGTTTCCACTTAACCATGATATACATATATATCAAACTACACAAACGTGCCAGGCCAGAAGCTTTGGTGGATTATAAGGTCTCAAAAACAATTTCCAAAGTGCCAATGTATGTCTCTCAATTGATATTTATTAACTTTCAATGAAGGACATTCCTAAAGACCTGTAACACGTGTTACCTACATATTTTTTAAGTAAAATCTAATTTTTATTTTGTTCTCAAACTTGCCACTGGTACACCTCAGGCCCAGGAAGGTCACTGTGGCCCATCTTCCAGATCCCTCAAGTCCTCTAATCCTAGCAACAGCCATAAGGCCGTCCTTAGCTACTGATGTCTAGACAATGCTCTCAGGTATACAGAGTATGATCTCGATATGAGGAAGGAGGAAGTGAAACTACCCTCCTCTCCATTTGGGATCCTACCTTTGTTCACAGCTGCATTTCAGGCATCCAATACAGTGACTGGCAGAGTAGGAACTCAAATATTTGTCAGACAGATAGAGATGGGCAAAAAACAAAGCTTCCCACCAAAAGTTTCCTCATATTTATATAAGCCTAGACTCACACACACACACACACACACATGCATGCACGCACGCACACACACACACACACACACTCTTAAGTCCCCACACAGGCTCATAGCAGAAATGACCCTTTGTGTATTATAGGAGTCACCCTTTAAACAACGTGTTTAAAAGCCAATTTGAATTTGGCAGAGCAAGAGACAAGATCTAGAATCAGCACTTAATCAGTACTTGGCATTTAAAACCACCCAAATGAAACTGAAAACAAAATGAATTTAACCTACTTGATGATTTGCTTATAAACAACACATTTATCTTTTAAATAAATTTCACTATTTTGTAAATTTCCTGAAGGTTCAAGCTATACCATATAAGTGGCACCTTGGCAGTCTCAAATTTAACATTCATAACTTCAACTATCTGGGAATTTTCCCTAAGGACCACATCATTAAATTATAAATTTATAAGAAGTATGAAAATCTCTTTTACGAGGCTGAGTGAGCTTATACTAACCAACCCATCTCAAAGTAGCTATGTGGTTCTGTTTTGTTAGTTTATTCAGAAAACAGTAACTCATCAGGAAGACTCTTTGGTAGTATTGTAACCTGACTTCACCCTGCCACACAGTTTTCTCTTATCTTCACCATACAAATAATACATATGCTGTTAGTGGGAACATTATTCATCATAAACCCTTCAGTTTTTAAAATTTTGCTAAATGTTAGCTTTGACTATAATAACAATGTAATACAGTATTTAGTTTTCTTATGTGGCAGATTTTAATAAGTTACTAAATGAACTTTGAGGGTTTGTTTGTGTCTTACGCCTTTCCCCATGAATGTCAAGAGACGACTATTTGTCTCTTTCATCTCCTTCAGTACCGTAGATATGTCTCGTACACAACAGGCAATCAATATCTGCTGACCTACTCTCAGGGAGAAGAATTTAAGATTAATTCCTAACATCCAACCTTAAAAAATTCATAATAAAAACTGGTTATGGAAAATGTCTTTTTTAGAGATTCATACTCTAAATATTATTGGATGAACTGACACATTAAGATTTGCTCCAGCAAAGAGGAAAAGTAAACGTGGCAACACCTTAAGAACTGTTAAATATGAGTGAAGAATATATGGGGGTTGTTGTATTGTTCTCTCAACTAGAGTATATTTGAAATTTTCTTAATTAAGAAAACTATATAACTAGTTGTATGCCAAAATTCCACAGCAAAGTATCCAATAAAGTCAGTAGGTCAAAAACTTAACTGTATGCCAAGAAAATACAAAAAAAAGAAAAAAGAAAACTAACTGTACAAAGGTCTTGGCTTCTAGAAAAAACAGTGATTAAAAATGCAAAATTGATATTTAAATTTACATAACTAAGATTTCCATATCAAAACTTTAATGGTGTTTGTATAGATTAACTTGGAATAATAAAGATTATAAATTCACAGAATCACACAACTTTAGAATTGAAAGAAAATTTTAAAGAATCATAAAGTTTAAATGTCTTACTCAAAATTCCAAAGCTGCTCAGTACAAAGAAACATTCTTCACTGGAAACCAGGTCTTCTCATACTTGTTAACCCATATTTCTAAACACAAGTGAAATGTACTTGCTTTCAAAAAATCTTTTCTTCTTTTTTGAGTTTTAGATTACTTCATTTACCATAGCATAAACCTTTGTGGGTTACACATCATGTCTACAAGGTATTATTTGGTTAATACATTTACAAGTACATTAGAATTACTATCTGTACTTTAAATCCCTTGCTTTCGTAGACTTTAGATTTTAACTGTACTTAATGTCAACTTTTTTATATTCAGGTTTGTATGAAAAGCTTATGATTTTCTAGAAAATGAATCCTCTGTGTCAAATCAAGCTCAATTTTGTAACTGCAAAGCAATTTTCTCTCCACTGCTGATTTTGTAGTTTGTCACCCCTGAAAAAAACTTATTTTAACATGGAGGGAAAACAAGATATAAACATTGTTGGGGCATGCAGAGCAGTAGGGAGGGGTTTTAAGTGCACACTGCACTACTTTGCCACACCAACTAGCTCAACTATGACCTTACACTTAATTTTAGGTGGGAAACTAATTTAGTACATGAAGACCATCTTAGCGATAAAGTAAACACATTATTAAAAGGAAGATTTTCCCACACGTCAGATTACCAAAATAATAGGAGTTGCTTTATTAACTAGCAAACTTGCTCTTTATAATAATATCTTCCCACACATGCTACCTTCAGTTAAAGTACACATCTTGTTCCCCAACCCCATGAGACAAGATTCCCCTCCTAGTCCCTACTGTGCTCCATGTTTCCAGGTTCAGATACTCCATTCCAGAATGAAAGGTGCTAAGCTGAATTATTTTTTCCCGGTATCTTGAGTTTTGTATATGCTCCTCAAACTCCTGCTTTTTGAAGTTTTGCACTATACCACTTTGAAATCTAGACGGTATCTAAGAACAAATCTCTTCTTTTACCATTTATTCATTTAACAGTTACTGAGCACCATCCACTGATGTGCATTCTTCTGGGCTGGATAGTACGACTATAACAATAAGAGCTACAGTCCTCCCTCATAAAATTCAGTGTGGTGGACCTCAAAAAGGTAAGTCAACAATTACAATGTAATTACAATGCAATGTACAGTGTAATAAATGCGCTGCTGGAAGTAAGTACAAGATGCTAAGGAGACCTATATTTCACTTTATATGGAGAGGAAACAGCCTCACACTACAGGAAAACCAAGCAAGAAAGCTGAAGTGGACAGGAAGCTAACCCAAACAAGCTATACAGAATAAGGCTAGTTTAGATACAACTGGTAGAGCCTGACTAGGCTAAATATAAATTACATCTGAAAACCAAGGCAACACATTAAGAGAGTACAACTTCAGAAAGCCAAACCAAGAAGTAAGACTTCTATAGAAGGGGACCCTTCACTATAGAGTAACCGTAACCCAGAATCTTCTACACATTTGATTTTGGAAAACATCTATATAAAAGAAATTGAACGGGCCTAAGATGGGGATAAAGGTGAGAAAAATCAACAAGAAATTCATAGAGAGACTTGAGTAGATAAAATGTCCATTTCTTTAGTCCTTGTTAGATGTCAAGCAAAAGGGACAAGGATTTTAAAAGCAACCTTTAACAAAAAGAATTTCTTACACTCAATATCCTTAGATAAACAGAAAATTGGCTATTTAAACCTACTGGGTTAAAAATAAAGAGAACATAATGTGGTTCTGGTTTAAACTTTGGTGTATTAAGAATCACCTGGGGAACCTATCAAAAATGCAAATTCCCAAGCCATATCCTCAAAGTGAGAATTCCAAAGGTAAGCAAGAACACTTAAAAACACTTGGAGACTCCCATTGTTACCTGGTACAGTTCAAAATGTTAGGTTGAACAATATGAAAATCACTGTTCTGGTAGTTCAAAACAGTGAAATACAAACAAAAGCACCAAAGCAACTGAATGGAGAAAGTAAAGTTTTTTCAACAAATGGTGCTAAAACACCTATAGACACCCTCAGTCGTGTCAGACTCCTTCCTACATCCACCAATTACCCAGGCGCGTCAATTGTAACTTCCTAAATTTCAACTCTACATGCTCCTAAATGTTCTCTTTACCACTGCTTCATTTAAGAGCTTTATCATCGAATCTGAACTACTTCAAATAGCCTCAATTGCCTTTGCCTTCAGACTGTCTCTTTGCCTTCAGACTGTTCTCCACCAATTTTTCCCCCTCATTGGCAACTAAGTGACCTTACCAGTCATATCACTAACCAGCTTAAAACCTTTCGGGTGTTATCTATTACTATGAACCTTTTGAGGTCAATTAGAAAGAATTAATAATCCTTCAGTAAGATATTTAGAGGTAAAATTACACACATTTTAATACAAGTAGCACAGTTTTCATTATCAAATTCTACATTAAATCACTTACATCATAAAACAGTTTTCTATCAGCAGCCAGTCGTTTAGACGCCAGGGTCTTGGTAACATGATAAAAGGTAAGCAACGCTCTGTGCTGTCGAAGATCATCTTGTACTTTCACAGATTCTATAAGAGTGGGAATCAATTCAGGCCACTGTCTAGGACAGTCCAATCGAGCAACTTTTGCAATCAGCACGGCAATCTGAGTTGCAATCTAAAGGGAAAAAAATTAATCTTCAGAAATAAACATACGAAATTAAAGCAATAGATAAGGAATGCATTCATAGTTGAAAATTACCTTTTTGGTTAATTATACATTTAAAAAAAATGAGTAAGATTTCACTGAGCAACTGCTTAAGATAGTAGTTCTCAAAGTGTGGTCTATGGGTCCCTAGGGCGCCTAGGATCCTTTCTGTGAGGTCCTCCCTTTCCCAATAACGTACCGGTGTGAAGCTAGATTCTCATTACATACCTTCTGCCAAAATAATATCACAACATTGTAAATAGCAGATATATTTGAAAATCTAGATGTCTTCTTTTAAATAGCCAGACACTAAAGAGATAGGCAAAAATGCCGAACAATGTTACTCTTCTCATTAAATATTTATTGTTTGGGAAAATAGCTATTGTTCACTTTTTTAAATTCTACTTATGTTAACAAATAATATTTTTTTAGATTTCTCAGTTTTAATTTCTAATACAATAAATATCAACATATATAACCATTTCGTGTTTTATTTTAGCAGTATAAGGAAGTTCTAAGAATGCAAACTTTGAGAACCACTGACCTCAGAGTAGAAATGAACATCAGTATTAGGTAATTACATAATATTTGTTCAGATCAGTTTCACAAATTCTGGTTGACAGAACACCTAAGTAATGGTTTACCCCTCAATCACCCAAGACCCTGACCCCCCAACCACCTCCTGCCCCACGGAAAGTAACTCTGTTCCTCTCCATCTCCCCTCATCTCCCTCAGTTGAAGAAATGTACAGCAAAAAACTCAGATCATTTAAATAGGTTTAGATAAAACTGCACTGGATACACCACCTAATACAGTGTGCTTTAATATTCAAATTAAAGAATCAAATGTAAGAAATAGTAGTAACTTGGAAAAATAATTTTTGTATCATAAGCAAACTTATTTTATTCTTAAAAGAAAAATCTCACTACAAGGGAAAGAAAAATTCAGTTCCCACAGAGTAGTGAGAACTGCAAATGTGATGAAGGAAACAGACAAAAACCAGAAGCCATCCTGTAGTTTGGGGGCAGGGGGGAATGGGAGTGCTAAATTAACTTCTATAATTAATATATAGAGATGTGCTTTCAATATTGGCTCAAACACTGAAGAAGTTAAAAAATATACAAGTATATCTATCTTCAAATGACTTCTGAGTTTTAAATCATTAACAGCCAAATCTAATAAAAATTCTTAACAGGTAGTCTTGGATCTCAAAATTAAAAAACCATCAGAGAAATGTGTATAAACATCACAAATGAACATTATAAGATTTTATTTTTAATGCCAAGAAACAAAGTTAGTTTGGAAAAGAAGCAAAAACTAAGGGAAAAGAAAGAATAGTTGGCACTCATTTTCTCACTAACCTGGTTTATTGGTTCATTGAAGTTGGTGATTAGCCCTGCACGCAATGTAGATTTCTCCTCCTCTGAGAGAGCACTGTAAAAAGATACATTTGTTATGCAAGAGAATGCTGCCTAATAATGACTGCAGGTAAGCATGACTGAGAATTTTAGCAATAAAGTCTTTCAAACAATGTGTCCTTGATTGTTTTGGTAATTAAACAGAATTATTTCCATTACTTGTATATTGACACATCAGGTAATTCAAAAGCACAAAATTCCTGCACAACTGAATAAACAGGAAGCACAAAATAGTAAGCAATAGGAAATAAGACAAATCCAGAGTAAAGAACGTGATACTTTGATGTTTCCTTCTATTGATATAAAAACAGTTGCCTACCAAAAAATTAATGACGGTCTTTAAAAAAATCTATGAGTAAATATTAGTCTTACACTGACTTCTTTTACAAAATTCTATGTGGAAAGGGATCACGAATCAGAGAATATTTGGGATGGAAGACTTATTAGAAATCAACTAGTTTAAAATCTTTCATTTTACATGTCTGAAAAGGATAAACACAATACTAATAAGTTTGACTGCAAATGAGGAAGGAAACTAGATAGCAAAAGGAAAGAGATGGAGACTATCCATCTGTATAAGATTGTATACATTTTGAATTTTGAACTATATGAATGGTTTTATTTATTTTAAAGACCTCATTTTAAGGTTTTCCATTCTGGCTATGATAGAGTAGCTGGCACTGGATGAATCATCCCCAAAAAAACCTGCTATAAAAGTTGCATACAATTTAAAAAAAAAATGTTTTAAAGCATCTGTTGAGTTGAATTGTGTCCCCCTGCCCAAACCCTCCAAAAGGTATGTTCAAGTCCTAACCCAATATACCTGTGAATGTGACCTTATTTGGAATTAAGGGCTTTGCAGATGCAATCAAGTTAAAACGAGGTCATACTGGATTAGGGTGGGCCCTAATCCAATGACTGATGCCATTTATAGGAATAGAAGAATTTGGACAGAGACACAGAGAAGATACTTGAAAATAACACTATGTAACAATGAAGGCAGAGATTGGAGTGATATTTGGATATTAACATACCTCTCTCAGTAACTGATGGAAAAGGTAGCTCAAAATCAGTAACAACACGGAAGACTTCAATAGCATAATTAACAAATTTGACCTGATATATAAAACATTATAATCCACAACAGTAAAACATACGTTCCTTTCAAGTGCATATAAAACATTTACCAAAACACCATATGATGGGATCATAAAACAAGACAGCACGTTTCAAAGAATGAAGTCAGTAACAACAACAACAAAAAGTCCCACATGTTTGGAAATAAGGTGATATACTTCTAATCAGCCTATGGGTCTAAAAAGAAATCACAGGGGAATTATTAAAATATTTTTAAATGAATGGTAATGAAAATACTACATATCAAGGCTTATGAATCTGAACTAAAGCCATGATTACAAAAAAGCCTCAATGTTTTAAATGCATATAAAGAAAAACAATATCAATTATCTAAGCTTCCATTTCAAAAAACTAAAAAAAGAACAGCAAATTAAATTCAAAACAGTAATCAAAAGTACATTAAGCCTTATGAAGTACAATACCTAAAGCAAAGATAGAAAAATAGGCCAATAGGACAAAATAGAGAATCCAAAAACAGATCCATATGTATAAACTGCCTGATTTATAATAAGGGAACCACTGAAATGCTATAGGGGAAAAATATATGGTGCTGCCCCTACTTCACATCTATAACTTACACAGAAATCACTTCCAGACATACACCAAAATGTGAAAAGTAAAAAACCAAGCTTCTAGCAGAAAAAAGAATATTTTCATGGCTTTGTGTTGAGCAAAAATGTTGTAAACAGATCCCAAAAGAATTAATTATAAAAAGAAAGGTAGCTAAATTGAACTTCATTAAAAAAGATACCAGTAAGAAAGTGAAAAGGCAAGTCACAAAATAGAAGATATTTTCAATATGTATATTCAACAAAGAACTTATATCCAAATATATATATAAAGTCCCATAAATCAATAAGATAATCCAATTTTTTTAGATGTGCAAATGGCAAGCCCTTCACAAAAGAGGATCTCCAAATGACTAGTAAGTATACGAAAAAGGTACTCATTGTTTATCAGGAAAATGCAAAAATTACCAAGCACACCAGCATGACTAAAATGAAATAGATCAGACCAAGTATGGTGAGAATGCGTAGCAAATGCCAACACCCATGCTACTAGTGGAAGGGCAAATTGGTACAAATAGTTTGGAAAACTAATTGACAGTATCTACTAAAGCTGAACATACACCTGACCATAAATGACAATAAAATGCAAACTTATACGCAACAAGACATGCAAAAGATTTTTCAAAGAAGCCTTATTTTTAACAGTCAAAAACTAGAAACAACCTTCATACCCATCAACAGCAGAATGGACAGATAATGGTGGTATGTTCCTAAAATGGGATGTTATACTCAAACATAAAAGAGCAAACTACTGTCCCACGCAACTACATGGATAAATCTCACAAATATAACACTGAATAAAAGTCAGACACAAAAGAGAACATACTATAAGGTTTCCATTTGTATGAAGTTCAGAAACAGGTAAAACTAATCTATGGTGAGCAATGTCAGATCTCTGAGGAGGACATATAGGTGACTGTGAGACGGCAGAAAGGAAGCTTCTGGGGTGCTAGTTCTAGATTAGTTCTGAGTAGTAGTTACATGGATGTGGTCACGTTACAAACATTCAAACTGTACCCTTCATTTGTGCACTTTTTAAGTATGTTATATATTATACTTCAATAAAAGTTTTTTTTAATCTTAACAGTGACTTGCTCAAGATTAGTAAACAAATGAGAAGAGAAGATTAAGATAAACATGTGGGGGAGCATGTGGAACAGGTGAAGGGAGTATAAAAGTACAGACTTCCAGTTATAAAGTAAAGAAGTCATGGGAATGTAACGTACAGCATGGCAACTACACTTAGTAATATTGTACTGTGTATTTGAAAGTTGCTAAAAGAGTAAATCTTGTAACTCATCACAAGAAAAAAAATTCTCTATGTATGGTGACAGATGTTAACTAGACTTACGGTGGTGATCGTTTCATACAAATTTTGAATCATTATATTATATATCTGAAACTCATATAATGTTATATGTCAATTAAACTTCAATTTAAAAAATAAACATTTAGGCAAAAGGAGTCAAAGCCCAATACAAGTCTATGCTTTCCCGTTAAAAAGGATCTCTCACCTGCTATATAAAAAAATAAATAAAATAAAATTCAGAAATTAAAAAAAAACAAAAAAACAACTAATACTAAACTTTCTTTGGGTTATTTGTATGGAAATATGTTAATATAAATGTTTCAGACGTTACATGAAATTCCTAAAAATCTTATATGTTCTGGTATAATGTTATAAGTCATAATTCTAGTTATTATTTTAAAACGTATATCTCAGAAATAACTAAATTTCCTTGTCAATTGCATTATTATGAACTTTCATCAAATCTTTAACCGTGGTCATTTTTAAGTCTTCTTTCATTTACAGACAGTTCTGGGTGTACTCTGATGCTTTTGCAAAAATGTTCCTATAAAAGGGTTTCATCTTCAAGGAATTCATGGAAAAGACTCTGACAAGCACAGGTTTCTGGTAACTTACTATACTGCTGAACTGAATGAATAAGCATTTTCAGAACTCTAATGGAAAACTGATGAATTCATAAAAGTGCTACCAAAAGATCAAGATGAAAAAAACATTAATTACATGGGACTGAGTGAACTGATGAGGATGATTATAATTTTTGTGACTTTCTGTTTGAATAAAAAAAAAAAAAATTATGAGAAAAAAAATAAACCAGTATTGATACATTAAAAAAAAATAGTTCTTGATATGATGCTTCAACTCAATTCTTTAAATAATCTATTTACATTTAAAAAGAATGTTTTCATATTTTGCTTAATTATTTGAATCAAATATACGCATTTCTAATTTCATGGAAACAATCACTCTTCATAAAATTATTAATTCATATTTTATCGTCATGTGGATTTAAATTCTCTCTTAGAAAATATGATTCAAATACCACTGTTAAATCTTTTCGGTTGCTTGGTTTCATGTCATACATGACACAGAAACGTACAAATTTATAGCATTTGTTGCAACAATGACTTGCAGTATTATAAACACGATGTTGGATCCCTATCAGTTATAAAATTCTTCTGTAACTTAATAGCAGATATTCTAAATTGCATAGCAGATAGTGTCAAACAAAATATGAAGAGAATGTACAATATGAAAAATTAACTACATTCTTTAGATGTTTTGTTTCTTAACTAAAAATTTTGTATATTTTCTGCCTCCTTATTCTCAGATTGTTTTCCTCACAACTTTCTATTGCTTTTATTATTTTTATTAAGTAAGAAACACATGCTCACTTTATAATCATTAGAAAAGAAATAGTGCAGATAGAAAGAAAAACCCTAGAATCCTATCATCCTGAGATAATTCCTTTTATCCATTCAATTTCTTTCTCTGCCTTTCTTTTACTCTTTAATTCTCTCCTTCTGAGAAGTATGTCACACACACTTTTTAATACAAAAATGACCTCTTAAGCTCTGTCATAAATTTATTTCTCATATTTATATGTGAAATTTTAGATGACATAATTATTAGCTCATGTTTTAATGACATAGTTTAACACTTAGTTACTTGATTTTTTAAATTGTTTCTAGATTTGTGGTTTGTTTTTCCTGTTATCAACAACAAACATTGCATACACATTATACAGTTGTTTGATTATTTCCGTAGGGTAAATTTTTGATGGGGAATTTTTTCGGTGAGGAATATGTACATTTCCAGTCTTTTTAATGTATATTCCCAGTGTGCTCTCCCTAACGGTGGTGGCCATATATAATCCCTCTGGCAAAGGTTCAGTGTGCGCTCTTCAGTACTGTACATTACATTCCTTTTTTTAAAAAATTTATTTATTTATTTATTTTTGGCTGCGTTGGGTCTTCGTTGCTGCGCACAGGCTTTCTCTGGTTGGGGCGAGCGGGGGCTACTCTTCGTTGTGGTGCGTGGGCTTCTCTTGTTGCAGTGGCTTCTCTTGTTGCAGAGCACGGGCTCTAGGCGCAGGGGCTCGGTGGCTGTGGAGCACGGGCTTGGTTGCTCCGCGACATGTGGGATCTTCCTGGACCAGGGATCGAACCTGTGTCCCCTGCATTGGCAGGCGGATTCTTGACCACTGTGCCACCAGGGAAGTCTCTACATTCTTTTTAATGTATACCATTTCAATAGGTGTGATCTTCTTTCTCATTGCCTAAATTGGAAAAACTTTGACTACTAATGATTTAAACACTTTAAAATATATTTATTAGCCAAATGAATTCCATCTTTGAGATTTATCTACTTTTTCTAATCTATTGTCCCTTTATTCTATTTATGGGAATATAGGTCTCCTTTATGGTTTCTTTCTTTGACTTCAAGCTTAACTTCTGCGACACCAAATTATATACATATTAACCTATATTTTCTTTAGATACCTTTATGTTTTGAGTTTTTTACAATTAAACTTTTACTTCACTGTTGTGAAGTAGAGATAAGGCTCTAAATAGCAGTATTGAAGAGCGCATCTTTCCATCCTAATTTGAAACGTATTCTTTATTATGCACAAAATACTTACATGTACATGCATCTTCTGGACTTTTTCTTCAGTTTTGTTGATCTGTTTATTTTTGAAAAGTGCTACATTGTTATGATTTATTGTTTATTTCTGATATGTTTATAATGTCAAGTAATACAAGTCCTGTGTATTACAAAAAAATAAAATAAAATAAAAATAAAAATGATCTCTCTAATCTTTTTATAACTATGCTGCACTTTTCAATTTTAGTAGCTTCCTTCTATCAATCAAATCCCTGAAACAATGTTTTCTCCTACAATGTTTTGATTCAAGCTTGAAATTTAAGTTTTCTTCTATGCCAAGAAGCCAGGTTCAACAGTTTTCATGTAATTATATGAAACTATATTAAACTATATAACTATTAAAGAAAGCAAGCCATTAACCTGAGAAATCTCATGTTTTTAGCAATTCTACAATAAGAGTTAGCATTCCACCTTCAACTTTATGCACTTGTTATCATTAGATGAATTCAGACTATATCCCAAGCAGAAATTGGATAGTATCTAATTAATTAGGACCCAGTAAAAATTGCATTTTACATAGTAATGATATATAAGCTTAATCATTCTGTGACAACAGTGGTAAGAACAGAAACTATAAGATGGAACTTAGATAGGAACACAGTTTTTTTTTTTAAGTGTCTTAAATTTAATAAGATGTCTTAATATGAGTTCGATAACGAATCTTTGCTCCCTGCTTTACATTCTTAGCATCCTTGCTGCCTAAGTACGTTCATCTCCTTTCTAGCTTGTATCTCAATATATCACTAAAAGAGACAGCTTGGGGTTTAACTACTTATTATAAGATATCTCCCTTAACTTTTAAAATTTAAACTAAATTCCAGTTTCTAATTCTTTACATGAAAGTACAATCTGAAATATTTAGTCATAATTTACTCTCTCATCCAAGACAGTCACTTATAACCATATTCTTCATATAACTAGTAAAACAAAATGAATTTTAGGGGACATATAAAATTTAACTGGACATAGCAGTAGAAACATATCTTGTTGCGTTATTTCCTACAACTCAACAATATATAATTTCTCATCACTAAACACTCCATTTCTCTCAAAATTATGAATTAATTCTAAAATAAGAAGAGAAGGGTTTGATTTATACTATAGTATCCTAAGTGTAACCTTAAAATACTCTAGTTACTTCCAATATTATTCAAGAGCATATTTTACAGGCACTATGAGGTACTCAATTTTTTTTAAAAAAGGGGCTTATAAATATAAAAACTACAGAGTTGTAGTGCCATCTACTGGAGGATAAAGACTATGTTACTCCTTTGGCAAAGGTAACTATTTTCTATCCAACAAATTCCTGGGTCCAGTCTACACTGTCTTTCCATCAATTATATAACATGTAATTAACTATTAAGAAAAATTTGTTCACTTAACCACCTACAGAGAAGTTACAACTGAATCTGATGAGATTACAAATATATACTACCCAATTTCCACCACAGAGGCAATTACGCAGAAGACTAGGGAATTAACATCAGTTGGCTCAGAAATGACCTGGGCGTTCCTTCTCAATGACATTTTCCAGAATTCAAGCCTTGTACTTCCTTTAAAAAAAAAAGGACATTTCTGAACATGATTCATTAATTCAGCATTTGTTTTGTGCCCATAAAATCAGAGATCCTCTAAGACAGAAGGCCAATGAGAAATCCACATACCCTATGCCCATGGGGAAAAAAAAAACTCACAGAAAAAGGCAGTAATATAGATGTTGATTTGTAATTAACTACTTAGAACACTTTTCTTCTTCAGTAGTTAACACACCTTTTTTTCTTTTAAATATCAAACACATCACAAATCTGCATATCATCCTAGAGCAGGGAGCATGTTAATCTCTGTACTGTTCCAATTATAGTATATGTGCTGCTGAAGTAAGCACAAATGAATTCTTTTACACAAAGAATGAAGATTAACAGATAACAGTCTTATACCTCCTTGAATTTGAAAAGGATGACACTGAGGGGGGGAAGAGGTGGAACTTACTGAGGTGCTACACGTCTCCAGTAGCGATCAATTCCATTTTTAAAATACAGCACAGCAAGCCACCTTACATTTATATCCAGAGTGTGGTTTGTGAAAATATTCTATAAATAAAAAACAAAGCATCAGAATGAACATGTAATAAGTTAAAAGTATAATTAATATAACACAATAAAGTATGGATAGATTTTTAATTAAATGCTTCACTTAAATTTTATCACTACACATATCATATTGTTAGTTTCTAAATATCTATAGCTCTACAATTCATGTAAGAAAGCATATCTGCTCGGGAGCATGTTAATTATGTAAGCTGAGTAATGGATATGTGGAGATTCATTATACTATTCCACTTTTAGGTAGGTTTTAAATTTTTCCTAATAAAAAATTAAATTCGGAAACAAATCTAATTATACAGCATAATCTACACGCACACACACAAAACTAAAATAAACACTTCTAAATTAAAAAAGAAAAAGCAGACCCACCACAGCACAGATTCAAAGAGCCAAAGCCCCTGGGTTATTAATTCATGCTATGAAATAAACAATTTCAAAGCATCCTCCTTATCAAAGCAATTATGTTTACGAATAAGTTCAATAGCAAAATAATTTCAAGTAATATAAAGGCAGAAGTGATATGAATAATTTCAACTCAAAGTTAACCATTACTCAAAAAATTTATTCACTGTGTTAATCCAAATACAGGCAGTCCTTGCCTTGCACCATAGTGGGAGAGTTTAAAAATGACTGTGCAAGCTAAACCATGCAACATGACCTTGAAACCAAAATTACAACTGTTCTATAACCTTTAAAATTGATTTTAAAATTTATTAAAATTGTTATCAAAAGCTTGTAAGTGACAGTTATAAATGTATATGAAATAAAAAGAATAGTAAACCTAATACTAACACTGTAATTTAAAACATCACAAACAGTGAGAATTAAAATGTTTTATTGCTTTCTAAAAAATGTTTCTAGAATAGCGGGTACATAGGACAAACAGGATTGTACGAATATGTTAACTAACTAAAACTGTACTACACCTCACACCAAAAACAACTCAAATCCCTGGAGTTGACCTCTCAAACACAACCTTGTGTGGGAAAACCTCAAAGCCAAAAACAATGATGTGGAAGTATGTCCATTACTATAAAAAAAATTGATGTTAAGTATTAAAAATAGGTATGTATACTATAAACCTATTTTTAAAAAATCATGTGCAACGAAAAAAAAAGTTACAAAGATAGTTGTGTAACGCTCACTTATTCCTTAAGACCCCTGACAACTGAGTCAGAGTCCCTCTTTTGGGTCTCCTTTGCAAAAGAAAGAATAGATTCTCTCACCACATTAATTGCATAACTAATTAATTAATTGCATTCGACTTTAACACTTTACATGCCTACCTTCCACACTAGATTGAGTTGTGTCTTATGAGTGGAGTCTAGCACACAGCCCAGCAAAGCAGAAACTTCATAAATATCAATTGAGCAAATGAGTGAATGAATGAAAGTAATGTGGGAATACTACGGAAGTTGGCGGATCTCAGCCGAACTCAGCTACACTTAGGAACCAAGAAAAGTCAAGCTGCAGGTGTCAATCCAAGTAAATATATATTATATACTGAATAAACATACTGAATAACAGGATTGGAACACACGCCTGAGATCACGTATACAAATGTAGGAACCTCCAGACTAAACTGGACGGCTAAGGCTCAAATAGAGCAAATGTGGCAAGACAGTGAGTACAGGAAAAAAGAAGAAATAAACTCAGCAGTTTTTAAATCTATTATCATCTATTCTATCTAAAAGAAATTTTACTATCCCTCTAAGAAGAAAAGTATACCTAGTAAAAATAAAAACAAAAAGGTCTAGGCACTTAATATTAATAATTCATACATTACACAAAAGGTATCAAGCAAGCCTATTGGTTTTTCCAAGGTCAAGCAGTAACCAAAATAAGAAAAAGTGTTTTATATTTTGGCCTGAAAAAACACAAGGCTAAATACAGAGTACACTGATTTAAATAAGCATATACTCAGAGATTTTCTAAAGATTTATACTATGCCCCAAATTTACAAACATAATGCTGGGATTATCTACAAGAATAAGATACTTTCTTTAGTATCTTTAGAAATTAATGTTTTTTATCTTTGTGTTATTGTGTCAAAGAGCCAACTTTCATATTATATATTCAGAATATCAAGTATGACTCCAGATATTTAATTTCCCTTCCAGGCATGACTAGTAACTTCTTAAATGTAACAACTCAAAACTTTTTAGTCATGAAGTCAAAATATGTATGTAATGTCATAATTTTCTATTTTACAAGATATAGTAAACAGTTCTGCTCTGAATTTTTGACCCAGTCACACATACTGAATTGGTTTTTGATCCAATTGGTAACCTCCCTGCCATGGCCAGAAACTAAATCTCACACACTAATCAGAGTTCTCAAATTTTCCGAAGAAGAAAAGAATAAGAAAGGCCTTCAATACAAACAGACGTCTTTTCATTCTGGCATTGAGAAAACGATTTTCATTAATTAACCAAAAGCTTTTAACTCCCAGAAAGATTTAGTTAAAGCACATATTGTTAATTATCATACTATTTCCCATAACACCCAGGAAAAGATCAGATATGTTAAGAAAATAAAATTTTTAGACGGGGGAAAAGAAAATGGCGTTTTAAAGTGAAACACACTGAGCAAGGTAGACCTGACAGATACAGCGGTGGGGAGACCTGAAGAACTCTGACAACGTAAATTAACTGGGGCACCGATAAGGATGAAGACAAAACATCAAAGTGTACTACCTAAAGTCTTCAGGTCCGCATTAACACACTAAAATAGATTATCAGCACAGTGTTGTCTACTGAGCAGATTCTACCAGTACCCTGCTGGGTTATTTATTCAATCATCAATAAACATTTTTTAAACATTCTCAAAGAGCCATGCTCTGAATTAATATGTGGCAGGAGCAATGGCAGGCAAACATTTGGATCAGTTTCACTAAAGTAAACCACCAATACAAGTAAGTTTTTAGAACAATTAAAAATAATAGTGTCTCATTTTATTAAAATTTATAGTAAACTCTTTAAGAACAACTTACCAGCAACACTGAATAGAAACCTGGCTGCGTCTCCCACTGTTTCAACTGCTCCTCAGCTGGTTTTAACACAGCAGTATCCTGACTGGTGGCCTGTGTTAAGACCTGAAGAACGACAGTACTGGCACTATTGAGATCCATGGAAACCTGGCAATGATAAGTTAACATACTTGAATGTACATTATACTTAAAAAATTAATTAAAAAACACTAATAAAAGGGAAAAAGGGGCTTCAATGTTCTGAATTACTCCTGTACTTCATATCTGCTCTTTCATGTATCTGCTGGATTTCTATCTCTTTTATGTACCACCCATACTCTAACTTAAAACTCCCATAATTCAAATCGCCTTTGCTTAAATCAATTTATTTCTAAAGGAAACTGCCTTTTACTGTCCCATATATAGAAGGTAGTAAATAGGGGGGAAAAAAAATGACAAACAAAAACCGAAGTTACTAAATTCTGGTTAAATACCACTGCCTGCCCAAGACTCTAACCATAATGCCTTCTTTGTTTGTTTGTTTGTTTGTTTTAAAGATAAGCATTATAAAAGCTATAAAAGTATTAACCACTTTATTCCTAACAAGACCAGGAGGAAGAGAACTGAAAAAGGAATGCTTTGACAGAGTGCTAAGTACCTCACATTATCATCTTAGGTGCCACCAATAAAACGTGTCTGAAAATTCTTTTTTTTAATATAAAAGACAAATGCACACCCAAGAAATATTGTGGAAGGGAAAAAAAGAACTGAACCAACAAACAAAATAAAACCCTAAGTAAGAAAGGATCTTAAGGGTTGGATCATCTAATCCTATACCAAGAATCTGAAGCCATTCTAAAAATACATAAGCAATTTATTGAATTCTCCAGGATTCTGTTTCTAATCATCCCCAAAATTGTGTACAACTGTTTACTCAGAAAAGTATGTATAGTTCACAATACACATATACAAAGTATGCAAGATTAAAACTGAAAACTAAGAGTTGATAAAAAATAGTTCCCAGTACAGAGGTGACTGGGAATTAGCTTTATGACAGCAGTTACCTAAAACTGAAGAATGTTCCAGACAGTAAAAGTCTAAAGGTCATTAACCCATAAGGAATATAGCCAAAGCAAATTACCTCCTTTGTTAAGAGTTGTAATTAAATTGCAATGACTCATGAAAAGGGAAGATTCCAAATGTTGATTCAACAAGAAATTTTACCCAAATATTACAACTTTTAAGGAAATTAATCATTTTGAAGTCTGTGTGAGTAAAGCAGCGCTAGGGCATAATAACTGGAATCAGACAAAATATTACCAATTAGCAATGGAGCTGAACTAAGATTTTAAATTAGTAGTCTGTTGTCTGTATTTTATTCTGTGCCCAGGAGCCTCACAGGGTCCTGCCTGGTTTTTTTTTTTTTTTTTTTTTTTTAACTTCTAATTTTTTATTTAATTTAATTTATTTATTTATTTATGGCTGTGTTGGGTCTTCGTTTCCGTGCGAGGGCTTTCTCTAGTTGCGGCAAGCGGGGGCCACTCTTCATCGCGGTGCACGGGCCTCTCACTATCGCGGCCTCTCTTGTTGCGGAGCACAGGCTCCAGACCCGCAGGCTCAGTAGTTGTGGCTCACGGGCCCAGCCGCTCCGCGGCATGTGGGATCCTCCCAGACCAGGGCTCGAACCCGTGTCCCCTGCATTGGCAGGCAGACTCCCAACCACTGCGCCACCAGGGAAGCCCATGTTGTCTGTATTTTAGAACTGACTAGGGTGGTACCTTGTAAATATATATTGTCTCCCTCACTAATTAGGAGTTTTTGGGGTGTTTTGTTTAGTTTACTTTCTTGGTAAATTTTTTTTTATTGAAGTATAGTTAATTTACAATGTTGTGTTAGCTTTAAGTACCCAGCAAAGTGATTCAGTTATTAGATAGATAGATACATAGATACTTTTTCAGATTCTTTTCCATTATAGGAGTTTCTTGAACAATGTAAGTTTCCATGTTTCATTACCACTTGGTAATATGTGAATGGATTTTTACTCAATTTAGAGGGTTTGTTGGTAATGTGTGATTTCAAAAACAGGCTATATAAGAGAGATTCACTTCATGGAGGCCCTAAGAAGATACTTTAAAGAGATAGGCAGGGCTTCCCTGGTGGCGCAGGGGTTGAGAATCTGCCTGCTAATGCAGGGGACACGGGTTCGAGCCCTGGTCTGGGAAGATCCCACATGCCGCGGAGCAACTAAGCCCGTGAGCCACAATTACTGAGCCTGCGCGTCTGGAGCCTGTGCCCCGCAGCAAGAGAGGCCGCGATAGTGAGAGGCCCGCGCACCGCGATGAAGAGTGGCCCCCGCTTGCCACAACTAGAGAAAGCCCTCGCACTGAAACGAAGACCAAACACAGCCATACATAAACAAATAAATAAATAAATAAATAAATAAATAAATAAAATTTAAAAAAAAAAAAAAAAAAGAGATAGGCAGTATGTCTTTCTGACTAGTTGAAATATAATAATGCAAGCCGCAAAAGCAAGCCATGTATGTAATTTTTACCTTTTCAAGTAGCCACATTAAGAAAGAGAAACATGTGAAATTAGCTTTATTATATTATATTTAACTCAATATTTCCAAAAAGTTATCCTTTCAACATGCAATCAATATTTTGAAAATACTAATTAACAATGAGATATTTTACATTTTTTATACTAAATCTTCAAACTCCTGTGTATATTTTATACTAAAGGCACATCTTATTTCAAACTAACCACATTTCAAGTACTCAATAGCCACATGTGGCCAGTGGCTACCATATTCGCACAACCCCACTGAAAGTGTGGCCCAAGGACTGGCAAAACCAGCATCACCTCACAGAAATGCAAATTCTCAACCCTCTCTCCAAACCTAGCAAATGAAAACAGGGGCTGAAGGCAGGAGGCAGTGGGGCAAAAAGCTGTGCTTTAATAAGTTCTCTAGGTAAACCTTAATAATTGCCAGAGTCTGAGAAGCACAATTTTAGAACATCTAAAACTAAGGTACATCTGAAAGTCCAGCTCTATTGCTAATGCAGTGGATGACAAGATGTACAGTAGTTTCAATTATACATTCTTACTAAAAAAGGTAGACCCAAGACTTCCCTGGTAGCACAGTGGTTAAGAATCCGCCTGCCAATGCAGGGCACATGGGTTCGATCCCTGGTCCGGAAAGATCCCACATGCCTCGGAGCAACTAAGCCCGTGCACCACAACTACTGAGCCCACGAGCCACACCTACTGAAGCCTGCACACCTAGAGCCCATGCTCCGCAACAAGAGAAGCCACTGCAATGAGAAGCCCACGCACTGCAATGAAGAGTAGCCCCCAGTCGCCACAACTAGAGAAAGCCCGAGCACAGCAACGAAGACCCAACGCAGCCAAAATTAAATATTAATTAATTAATTAATTTTAAAAAAAAGAAAAAGCTAGGGCTTCCCTGGTGGCGCAGTGGTTAAGAATCCGCCTGCCAATGCAGGGGACTTGGGTTCAAGCCCTGGTCCGGGAAGATCCCACATGCTGCAGAGCAACTAAGCCTGTGCGCCCCAACTACTGAGACTGCGCTCTAGAGCCCATGAGCCACAACTACTGAGCCCATGTGCCACAACTACAGAAGCCCGCACACCTAGAGCCTGTGCTCCGCAACAAGAGAAGCCACTGCAATGATAAGCCCACGCACCACAACGAAGAGTGGCCCCCGCTCACCGCAACTAGAGAAAGCCTGTGCACAGCAACAAAGAACCAACGCAGCCAAAAATAAATAAATTAAATAAATTTATTTTTAAAAAGTATATATATATATTTTTTAAAAAAAGGTTGACCCAGCACTGATTTGCAGTTCTCACAAGGGAACTGTCTAAGGTATAAAGAGCAGGAATTCACTGATTCTCTCCCAAGCAATGTAACAGCAACCAGCTTTGAAAAAAAAAAAAATTTAAAAAAAAAGCCAATATCTGAGCATATATTACATGCCAAGCATTGTACTAAGTGCTTTATTCATTTATTTATTCCTAATATTTATTCTATGTGGTAGATACTCTTATCCCCAATTTTTAGGTAGAAAACTAAAGGATCAGAGACCTTACCTTGCCAAGGTCACAATCTACTAAGTAGCAGTCCCTGGACTTGAACACCAAAGCCACTATTCTTTTTTTTTTTTTTCTTTTTTTTAAATGCTGGCCTTAGACAAGAGGCCAGGATGGGGACTCAATTGTTTGTTTGTTTACTTGGCTGCGCCAGGTCTTAGTTGCAGCACGTGGGATCTTCATTGCAGCATGCGGGATCTTTTAGTTGCAGCATGCAGGCTCTTAATTGCGGCATGAGGGATCTAGTTCCCTGACCAGGGATCAAACCCAGGCCCCCTGCACTGGGAGTGTAGAGTCTTAACTGCTGGACCACCAGGGAAATCCCCAAAGCCACTATTCTTAATCAATATCTAATACTGCCTTCCTTGAGTGACAGAACAGACATTTAAGGCATCTCCGTAGTCCCAGGGCCCAACAAGATACATGACAGATGCCTAATAAATATTTGCTGAATTAACAAAAGTGATCAATTTCAAACAATAAAGGACTTCACACTGAACCACACAGGAGCTAATTAACTGATTTATTCAATAAAACTGCTGAAAGCCTGCTGCATACCAGGCACTATTCTAGGTGCTGAGAACACAGCAGTGAACAAAATGGTGTCCTGACTTTATGCAGTTTACATTCTAGTGGAAGAAAACAGATCTGTTTTTAAAAAAAAGAAAGAAAAGAGGTAGTGATATGAAGAAAATAATGTTAAAAATTGACTCTAACTGAATGTGTTACTTCAGATTGGGTGTTCAGAGGTTTCTCTAGTGACATTTACAAGAGACATGAGAGTGACAAGAGAGACCCACAAGCAAAGATCTGAAAGCAGAGTTCTGGATTGGGAAAACAACTGAAAACAAGGCCTTAATATTATAAACAAACTTAAGAAAGCCAGTATAATTGGCACTTAATGAGAAAAGGGGAAAGTAGTACAAGATGAGGTTGGAGATGTAGGCAGGAACAGATCATGTGACGGACGACCTTGTAGGGGAAACTAAAGTATCTGGACTTTGATACGTGCACAAAAAAAGCCACTGGAAGACAGGAAGAATATACGAATATAATAATAGAGAAAGGTTATACCAGAACTCATCCCTACCCCAAACTCAACCTGCAAAAAGAAAGAAAAAAGCCATGTCTCTGTTTTGGGCTACTACTTGAAAAATAAAATCACTGACTACTGCCAACCCCCAGAGCAATTTTTACCTAGAACAAAGATTGTGCAGAGCACTCACATACACACACACCTTCACACTTCTCTGGACCTTCGCAACAAAGCAATCCTTAAGTCTATGTACTCTTATCTCTGGGACTCCCCTGGTGGTCCACTGGGTAAGACTCCATGCTCCCAATGCAGGGGGCCCAAGTTCAATCCCTGGTCGGGGAACTAGATCCCACATGCACGCCGCAACTAAGAAGCCCACATGCTGCAACTAAACATGCCACAAGGAAGATCCTGCATGCCACAACTAAGACCCAGTGCAGCCTAAATAAATAAATATTTTTAAAAATTTTAAGTCTATGTACTCTTAACTTTATGTCCCACTTACTCTCGCCATTCACCTGTTCTAATGGAAATGCTAGAGTTCCCCATCCCTACCTCCCTCCAGCACCCTGCTCCATCCAGGTCTTCCCCAGCAGTATATGCCCTGTCCTCTCCTCCTCTTGCTTTGATCCTTGCTCCCAAAAAGCTCATCCAGTCTGGGAAGGAAAGCTCAGCTTATATATTTTTGGAGAAACAATTCTATGCCAAGCACTGCAGTAGTTGTTGAGATAAGAATTAGAAAGGGTCATTTTCTCTCCCCAAAATATGGGGAATAATGAGGTGGGAGGCAGAGAATTATTCTTATTAAAACAAACTACAGGACCTCCCTGGCGGTCCAGCGGTTAAGACTCCGAGCTCCCAATGCAGGGGGCACAGGTTCGACGCCTGGTCGGGGAACTAAGATCCTGCATGCCGTACGGCATGGCCAAATAAATAAATAAATAAATACCGATGCTGCTAAGTATTTAAAAAAAAAAAAAAAAAAACTATGAAAAATAAGTTTCTAGAATACCAGTTGGAATCAGAGTATATTTCCCCCACAGAAACAATATTATGAGTGGTTTATCTAATGGGTAAAAAGGCTTTTTGGTCTGAGAAACAAATCATCATTCATAACTTATATTGGAAATATTTCCAAGTACTAATCAACTTCCTGAAGGGAAGCTTCAGGCAGCAATCAGTTCCTAAATTGCAGATTAAGTGCATCATCAAAAATAACAATCCAAACCCATAATGGATTATTAAACATACCACATTACTAAAGCCTATTAAATTTTTTAAAGATCCCATAACAAAAACAAAAAAAAAAATCCCATAACAAACCTATAAAAAGCAAATCTGGCACGTGTACTAATATCACTGTTTTATAGAGGAAGAACTTAACAGCTATCAAGAGAATTGTCCAGGATCATTGTAGAAAACTAGTACATGGCAGAGTGAGCCCTAATAACAAGGTGTTTAGAATCCCAGCTCTTCCTACTAAAACATGAAATGGTCTCACCACACCACCTTACTCCCTAATACTTAGAAACACACCATGCTCTCCCATAATAGGTTCCTGGAGAAAAAGATTCCTGAATCCATCAGAAATCTGAAAGGACTACATTTTCTATGTATTAAATATTCATACAGTACTCAATTGTGGAGTTTTCTTGAGAGGACAACAATGGCAACAAAGAACAGGGGGAGAAATGTACTGAGTCATTCAAATGTAACAGTGTGGAAATAAACTTCACTTGGGATAAAAGATAGATGATTACTGACTAGCAGTAGTCAGTTTGGAGGGTAGTACACCTGGAAACTAACCTTCAATATCTTTCTCTTGGAATTAGCATGCAGAAATATAACAGGGCTGCTACTGTTATTTGCACATAGTAGTGAAGCAGACATACAACTAGTTTCCAAAAAAGCCAGAGACCTGAGACTGACAGAGAAAGAGAGGGAAGAAGAAAAGGAGAAGGGGGTAAGGAATGAGAAAAGAAGGGACAGGGTAGAAGGTAGGAGGAGAGGGAGAGACAGACACAGACTAACTGGTGGGAATGGCCAGAGGTATTTCTCAAAGAACTTGACAGGATCTTCATGGCGATCATCACCATGTAGGCCTGAAGGCCATGGAAGTAGTCTCTCACAGTGGAAGTGCCGTTACATCTCCTCTGTTGAGGTCTATGTGTAGTGAGAGAAATCCCATACCTATGTTAAAACAATGTATCCTTTCCCTTTCTGTGCTCCTATAAATTATCAAGAGACAACCAAGCAAACAGCAAGATTAAATTTGCCTAGGTCTTCTAATTAATAGTGTATACACTGAGATTGCTTTGATTTTCATTAATTTGTATAGTTTCAAAATCATAAGCAAGAGGAAACACTGCTTGTGAGCATTATTAGCTCTCAACTACACTACAGAAGAGCATTATTCAAAATCTAAATGCATACTCTTTTTTTCCTCTAAGAACAATAATACGAAAGGAGAAGGTGAAAATTAAAAGGGCAGGCATTTCACCCTTCTCACTATTTCACAAGTCAGTCAGTTCAATTTATTAATTACTGAACTTTATTGTAGTCTTTGATTCTATTAAAGTCTAAATAATCTAGGAATATATGACCAAGAGCCTAAAAATACTCATACCTTGTAACTGGACTTTCTAGGCTTGATTCTGTAAGATACTTTGCCAACTGTGGAAAAATCCAAAGTCCAAAGATAATACAGATGCGCCTGTAGTTGGAAACTTACCAATTTTCATTAAAAGAAACAAATAGGGAAAACTCAGTAACCCTGCCTGCCACCAACAAACAGACTTCTCAGGCCTGCATCGACTTTAACTTCAGTCATGACAATTTTCTTTAGACTACTACATTATCTGTGTTTGTCCTTAGTCTTAGGGCATTCCACACAAACAGTAACCACACCCCACTTTTAAAAGTTAAAGCAGTAAGTAAACTGAAGAAAAGAAGGTGTAAGATTACAAGAAAAATTGAAGAAAAAAGAATTTCAAAATCAAAATAGTCCCCTCAGTGAAATAATTTATTCAGGCATAGACCAATATGGATGCTAAAACCATTAAGTGAAAGAAGAGCTGTTGGGGAACAGAATATTCCCAGTGTATCGCCCCACAGATTACTTGCTAAATGCAATGAAGAAATAAACAAACCTTTAAAATGAAGGGATGTGTCAGTCTCTGGCTCAACCAAGAAAGCGACTTCAGTATCACCAACAGCTGCACAACTTGAGCTAAAGTGCCTCCTGATGTGATGATGCAAAAAGAAGTATACAACCTCATCTCTGAACTACCAAAACTGATCAGCCACAATCTAATCAAGACTCTAGATCCAATTTCGAGTTTAAAAGAAAGGAGAGAGAATACTTCTGGGATGGTGGCATGAAGAGCTCCACAGATCCTCTCCTCAGTTAAACAACTGTAACTGATAAAAGTTATAAAAAGCAACCATTTACAGTCTCTGGAAAGCATATTTAAGGACATATAGCAAATGGAGAAACATTTATGCAAGAAATACTACTAAATCTTGGTAAAAATAGCAACAATCTGTGGCGTTTGAGCCACAAGCTTACTCCTGCCCCAGTGTGACAGAAGCTATACTCCAGGCAGAATGAGCCAAGAACATGGGGCTCCCTTTCACTCCGGCTCTTAATCTAGGGCTACAGTTTCTCCCCAAGAAAAGCAGACAGCTAGCATTTCTCATCTAACTGAGCTACATACTGAAGCTCTATTCCAGACAAGCACAGCCAAAAGGTCTGGGGTACTCTTCTTCCACCCAGGCACTAGTCATGGGGCAGAAGCTCTAGGCATATCAGACCTAGAACAGTGGACCTCAATCATGCCCACCCCAGCTTGCTCAGCCAGGAACAATAACAGTTGGAGATTTCAATACTCCACTTTCAAAAATGCAGAGAACATCTAGAAAGAAGATCAATGAGGAAATATGTCTTGGGAATTCACTTGCAGTCCAGTGGTTAGGACTCCACACTTTCACTGCTAAGGGCCCCGGTTCAATCCCTGGTCAGGGAACTAAGATCCCGCAAGACACACGGCATGGCCAAAAAAAAAGAAAAAAGGAAATATGTCTTGAACAACATTATACACAAACTTGACTTAACAGACGTTCCACTCAACAGTAGAATGAAAGCAACCATTCATCTCAAGTGCACATGAAACATTCTCCAGGATAGACCATATGCTAGGCCACAAAACAAGTCTTGACAAATTTAAAAGGGTTGAAATCATACAAATATGTCCTCAGATTGCAATCAGTAACAGAAATGTGGGAAATTCACTCACACTTCCAGATTTCAAAGCTTACTACAAAGTTACAGTAATCAAGACAGTGTTGGTACTGGCAAAAGGACAGATATACACATCAATAAAACAGATTTTGAAGTCCAGAAACAGACCCTTACATCTAAAGTCAAGTGATTTTTGACAATGGTACCAAGACAGTTCAATGGAGAAAGAATAGTCTTTTCAACAAATAGTGCTGGAACCACTGGATATCCACATGCAAAAGAACAGCTGGACCTCTTCCTTACACCATAGACAGAAATTAACTCCAAATGGATCATAAAGCTAAGCATAAAGAGGTAACTCTATAAAACTCTTAGAAGAAGATCTAGGAGTATACCTTCATGACCTTGGGCTAGGTAAAGCATTCTCAAGTATGATACCAAAGCACATGCAACTAAAGTAAGATCAGTTAAATTCATCAAAATTTAAAACTTTACCAAACAATACCATCGAGAAAATAAAGGCAATTCACAGGATAGGAGAAAATATTTGCAAATCATATACCTGATAAGGGGTTTATAAGCAAAATATACACAGAATGTTTACAATACAACAGTAAAAAGATAAACAATCGATTAAAAGGCAAAAGATGAGAGGTTTCTCAACCTGATAAAGACAATCTACAGAAAACCTACACATAACACCATACTTAATGGTGAGAAACTCAAAGCCTTCCCACTAAGACCAGGTACAAAGCAAGGATGTCCCCTCTCAACACTCCTTTTCCACATGGAACTAGAAGTCCTTGGTCATGCAATAAGGTAAGAAAAGAAAATAAACGGTATACATATCAGGAAGGAAGACATAACTCTGTCTCTGTTCAGAAGTGACATGATCATCTATGTAGAAATCTGAAAGAATCAACCAAAAACTTCCTGGAACTAATAGGTGATTTATAGCAAAGTTGTGGGATACAAGGTTAATAGACAAAAGTCAAATGCTTTCCCATATACCATCAATGAACAAGTGGAAATGAAAATTAAAAACACAGTATCATTTACATTACCACCCCTAAAAATGAAATACTTATGTATAAATCTAACAAAATAGGTACAAGATCTATATGAGGAAAACCACAAAATACCAATGAACAAAATGAAGGAACTAAATAAATATTGAATAGATATTCCATGCTCATAGATAGAAAGACTCAACATTGTCAAGATGTCACTTCTTCTCAACCTGATCTGTGGATTCAATGCAATTCCAATCAAAATCCCAACAAGTTATCTTACAGATATGAACAATCTGATTCTAATGTTTACATGTAGAAACAAAAGACATGGATTAGCCAATACAATATTGAAGAACAAACTGGGAGGACCGACACTACCCACTCCAAGACTTACTATAAAGCTACATGAATCAGGAGAGTAATTCTGGTGAAAGGGTAGACAAATAGATCAATGGAACAGATTTGAAAGCCCAGAAATAGACGCCCATAAATATAGCCAACTGATCTTTGACAAAGGAGCAAAGGCAGTACAATAGAGGAAAGATAGGCTCTTCAACAAATGGTGCAGGAACAAATGAACATCCATGCAAAACAAAATGAATCTAAACACAGACTTTACACCCTTCACAAAAATTAACTCAAAATGGATCATAAACCAAAATTTAAAACATAAAACTAAAAGACTCTTAGAAAATAACATAGGAGAAAACCTAAATGACCTTGGGTATAGTGATTTCTTTTTAGATTCAACACCAAAGACACAATCCATGAAAGAAATAATTGATAAGCTGGACTTCACTAAAATTTAAAACTTCTGCTCTGCAAAAGACAATGTCAAGAGAATGAGAAGACAAGCCACAGACTGAGAGAAAATATGTACAAAAGACACATCTGATAATGAACTTTTATCCAAAATATAAAAAGAACTCTTAAAACTCAACCAGAAAACAACCCAATTAAAATATCGGTCAGAGACCTTAACAGACACCTTACCAAAGAAGATATACAGATGTCAAAATAAGCATATGAGAGGATGCTCCCCATTATATGCCATCAGGGAAATACAAATTAAAATGGCAATGAGATACCACTACACACTTTTTAAAATTTATTTATTTATTTATTTATGGCTGAGTTGGGTCTTTGTTGCTGGGCGCAGGCTTTCTCTAGTTACGGCGAGTGGGGGCTACTCTTTGTTGCAGTGCTAGGGCTTCTCGTTGCGGTGGCTTCTCTTGTTGCGGAGCACAGGCTCTAGGCATGTGGGCTTCAGTAGCTGGGGCTCGCAGGCCCTACAGCGCAGGCTCAGTAGCTGTGGCACACGGGCTTAGTTGCTCCGCGGCATGTGGCATCTTCCTGGATCAGGGCTGGAACCCATGTCCCCTGCATTAGCAGGTGGATTCTTAACCACTGTGCCACCAGGGAAGCCCCACACACCTTTTAGAATGGCCAAATGCTAGCAAGAATGTGCAGCAACAGGAACTCTCAGACATTGCCGGTGGAAGTACAAAATGGTACAGCCACTTTTGGAAGACTGTTTGGTGGTTTCTTACAAAACTAAACATACTCTTACTATAAAATCCAGCCATCACATTCGATGGTATTTACTCAAAGGAGTTGAAAACTTTATGTCCACACAAAAACCTGCACATACATATTTATAGCAGCTTTATTCATAATTGCCAAAACTTGGAAGTAACCAAGATGTCCTCCAGTAGGCGAATGGATAAACAAACTGTGGTATATCCAGACAATAGACTATTATTCAATGCTACAAAGAAATGATCTATCAAGCCATAAAAAGGGATTGGGGAACAATGTGGAATGACTTCAGTTTGAGGTGATGAAATGTTCTAAAATCGATTGTAGTGATGATCACACAACTCTGTGAATATACTAAAACTCACTGAATTGTACGTTTGCAGTGGGTGAATTGTATGGTCTGTGAATTATATCTTAATAAAGCTGTTATTTTCTTTTAAGTGCTCTATGTAAATGCCAAAGTTAGCAAAAGACCAGGAAAAGCTGAAGAAATGAAAAATGTGGCTAGAGTAACAGCAACAAGTGATGTTAATTCAGAGCAAGGAAGAGCACTTGTTTAAGAAACTAAAGCAAGATGAAAGGACATAAGACTTCTGACATAAGCCAGAAGGTTCCAAAGATGCTAGTCCTATTCAAATTCACACTGTACCATTTGGATTCATTTCAGTTTCTCAACAGAGACTGTTTGGCAGGGAAATTCTTCTCTGTGCATGCATTATAGGTTGTTTAGCATCCCTGCATAGTATATGTAAATAACACTTCCTAGGGATTGTTTTGACTCAAGATGTTTCCATATATCTCCAAATACCTTCAAGTTAAAGAACCACCAGGGCTATGGAAGCATTCCCTATGAGACATCATGCAGACTGTCAAAGACTGATATATTCTGGAATAAAAGATAATAAAAGATACACACTAAAACATACAGAACAAGGAGGAGAGGAGATATTCCCTTGCTTTCTCTTCTCTACTCTTAAAATATTCTACCTACTCAAGAGTTTCAAAGGAGCTACAAACTCCTGCTTGGTGGTAGAAACTCAAGGTTAACTCCTAAACCAATCAGGATTTTAAAAATACTCTTAGTCTATTTTGTAATTAGAGGAATATCTATAATGTCAAATAAAAAATACCACATAAAATATACGTAATAAAGCTATACAAGTATAAAAATGCCTAAGAATAAAAGACAAGCAGGAAACATAAGATTATAAGGTGTTGTGCTAAGGTAGTCCTAGGAGTTATGGGGATTCTAATAGTCTACACATTTTACCTTTACGATGAAAAAACATTTTTTTTAAAAGGCCAAGAATTTTCACTTTACACCTACTCTAAATTTCCATGGGAATATTTGCTTGATTTCTCTTCTGTAATCCTAAAACTTATTCAAACTCCTCAAGAGTTTCAAATCATCATGTACTTCTCTTGTCAAGCACATACCAAGAAATCATGGCAATATATTATATATACACATTTAAGTAGATAATGTAGTCAATAACTGCACTCTCATCATAAACATTCAGGACTTGGTTTTCAGTAGCAAGAGTTGATAAGCAACAGTTCTGCCATATTACCTGGATTTGTGATGTCCATGTTTACCAAAAGACATCTTCCTCATGCAGGGGACTCTGAGTCTTATATTCTAACAGCAGTTTTACCTATAAGTACTCATCTCTAAAAATTCTTACTATGTGACGTTCATAAAAACAAAAGTTTAAAACATTTAACAGTCTGAGAAAAATGAAACTAAGAAAAAAATTCTGATTTATTATTTACTTTCCTTTAAGCTTCACATACATATATACCATACACTTCCATCATATAAAAGGAAAATAAATTTGTATTTGTTAGCAATATCTTTAATTTCACTTCGAAGTACTTTCCATGAACGTTTCCACATCAACTTGTTCCTTCACAAGATAACATCCTACTAGATCTACTATTTCTAAAGATGTAGAAATAAACTGATTAATCTGCAGTGCCACCTGATGGTAAGAAGTAAGTAGCACATCCCAAAGAGTATGTTCTAAGCATCCTCTTCCCATCAACGACAGGGGAAGAGAAGGACACTGGAATTCTCAGTGACCACTTGGTCAGGACAACCATCTGCAAAGTGGCAGGACAACCTTACAGCAAGTGTTTGCAGGGTTCGGGAAGTTAGGGCAAAGAATGCTGAGAAAAGCACTCCTGAGGGAAAGAAATGAATGGGAGTCTAAAGAATAATGTAAATACAAGATGGTATTGAAAACATGAAAATGAAAACTTCACACTGAGGCAAAACATGACAACAACCTTACACATTGTCTCTACTTCTGTACTTAAATACTGCATCATTAAAAATACTCTCTTCTCGGGAATTCCCTGGCAGTCCAGTGGTTAGGACTCTGTGCTTTCACTGCCAAGGGCCCAGGTTCAATTCCTGGTCGGGGAACTAAGATCCCACAAGCTGTGCAGTGCAGCCAAAAAAAAACAAAGCAAAACAAAACAAAAGGAAGATTAAAAATACTCTCTTCAGGACTTCCCTGGTGGTGCAGTGGTTAAGAATTTGCCTGTCAATGCAGGGGACACAGGTTCGAGCCCTGGTCCAGGAAGATCCCACATGCCACGAAGCAACTAAGCCCATGCACCACAACTACTGAGTCTGTGCTCTAGGGCCCGCAAGCCACAACTACTGAGCCCGCGTGCCACAACTACTGAATCCCGCAAGCCTAGAGCCCGTGCTCCGCAACAAGAGAAGCCACTGCAATGAGAAGCCCGTGCACCACAACGAAGAGTAGCCACCACTCGCCACAACTAGAGAAAGGCCATGCGCAGCAACGAAGACCCAATGCAGCCAAAAATAAATAAATAAATTAAAAAAAAAAAAAACTCTCTTCTCTAGCAAAAGAAAATGTGAGATGAAGACATAAATGTGTTTGAGCTTTACACAAAATAAATATGACAGAACTTAAGAAAATTTAATATTCATAAGCAATATTGTAGCATAAAGGAGACTGAGAAATTGTAGAACAGGAACAGGCAGAGTGATACGAGGAGCGGGATGAAATCACCTAAGGAGAAAAACATGCAGTAGTCCACATTTGACAGAAGGACAAATATTCGGAAAGAAGAAGAAAAGCCAGATACAAGCCATTGAGACAGTGGCATAAGAACCTGAAAGCTCCAAATCTCCTCCTGGAAGAACAGGTACTGGGCAAATAAAAACCTGAATGGCGAGTAGCCCTTTTGGTGAAATGTATAAGCAATATAGTACTTACCAGGAATCACTGGAACATATCCTACAGAGAGATGTGAGGAAGATGTCATTTTTTCAAAGATAGTTAAATTCCTGCAAGTCAAATCATGATCTATAGCCCAAGTCTACAAAAAGAATAATAAGAGGCAGAAAACATTCTTGAGGAATTATGGATATGAAATATTACAAAACTGTTCAACTGCCTGGAGTCAAAAGCAAACTAGAGAAAGACAATGTGTCAAAGACAAGAAAGAAATGAATTTCTGTGAAGACCAGGGGAAGAGTTCAAACTTTGAGAAACAGAAATCTTAAAGCAGTTTGCCAAAAAAAAAGTTAAACCTGAAAATGACCAAGCTTCTAGACAGCACGACCAGTGTAGTTAGAGCGGAAGTAGGTGGAGGTAAGATGAAATAAAATTGACCATGAGCTGATAGCTGTTAAACCTGGGTGGTGAGTAGATAAGGGTTCATGATACAATTCCGTCTATTTTTGTGTATGTTTTTTAAAGTGGCAGCTAATGGACCATGATACAGAGAATACTAAAGCTGCTGACATCAGCCGCTCTGGAAATCTTTAAATGCACTAGATAGTAAAGCGCTCCTTCCTCCACACCACTCTTCTACATAGAACATACTTCTGTTATTACATCTATTTCCTTTTGAGCCCCATCAACAAAATCACGAGCTGCTTAAAGGCAAATATTGTGTCTTATTCATCTATATGTGCGAGCACCTAATACAGTGTCAGGGCTATAGCAAATGCTCAGTAAATGTTTGATGAACAACAAAGCAATAATGTGATTGTAATTTCTAAAAGCGGAAGGCAGGCTTTTAGAAATGATGAAAAAGAGGTCAAAGAAACAACAATATTTCTGGAAGTACAGAAATTATATCACAGTAAAGAGAGAAATATCTATAAAAGATACTACGAAAGTAAACAGTACGCTGAAGAGCTAAAAAAAAATGAAGGAAGGAATAAATGAATGAACAATTCGCTCAGTATCTTCGCCTACTGAAATGAGGCACATTGAGCCAATAAAATTTAACAATGCTTTTCACTGGGAATATCTAACATCCTCTGTTCTAATCCTGTTCTCTCAATCAGGTTTCTGATACTTCTTGGCCTGTCATTAGACTTTTCCACATTCATTCATTCATTCAAATATTTACTGAACACCTACAATGCCAGACATTATTCTAGGCACTTAAGATACATCAATGAACTAAAAAGACAAAAAATCCCTGCTCTCATGGAGAGTATATTCTAGTGGATGGAGACAGAGAAGTAAATTATACAGTATGTAAGAAGACAGTATACAGTGCCAGAAGACAGCTGTGAAAGAAGTCCTGTCCAATAAACCCAAGTATTCATGTCGTACTGGGAGTTTTTAGTAAAATGGCATTGATAAACTTCCATAAGTCTCTTGCCAGTTTGGTATACATGAGAGTCCCCCATGACTGAACACCTCCTCATAGTTAAGGAGCTAATCCTAAACAATAGTGACACCCACCAAGGTAGTGCCAGCAGTGAGGCCCCAACTAGTGTCACCACCACCTTCTTTGACATCTCTTTAGGTGAAAGAAAAAAATATACAACTGTATAAAAACTATTAAAGAACAGCAATTATGCTCATTGGTTTTAAAGTTCCTTCTCTGATGTCAAAGAAATAGGAAGGAAAAGTTGTAAGCTTGATTTTGGGAAGATACTGCTCTTTCAATGGCAGTAATAGCACAGCCTAAATTTAATAGACCATAACTGACCAAATTTTAGTCAAAACTTTTTGCTAACTGTTAAGGGATCATCAGTCCTCTCCAAATATACATATCTTCGATTGGTAGTTTCCAATTACTGATCCAGGATATCATACAACTCGTCTTAGAAGAATCTCATTCTTGGTGTGAGAGTTCAGCCTAAGGACTCACTTGAATTTATAAAAATTCACTCATTAAAACATGTTATAGGCTGTATGCCCAGTTAACACCCTCAAAATTAGAAACTGTTCTACATTTAACATTAAAATTATGTTCTGAGTCATTAAAATAATTTTCTAGCACCTTAGAGCCATCCATATCAGTTCTCTAAACAGTAAGTATATCTAATTTAAGCATTTTGTTTTACTGACCAAGAAACTGTGTCCTAAAAATGTTAAAGAGAAAAATTGTGACTCCTGTACAGTCACAGGCAAATTGGTGACATTTCTGGAAACCTAGAATTCAAGTCTCCTATCCCAACCCAACACTCTCTGTTGACTACCATATTTTTCCTTTTGATCACAGTGTTGTCAAATACCAATGAAATTAACTGTTTTTAAAAAATCTTTAGACCTGAGAACCAAAATACAATATCAAGACTAGAGCTTATCTTCCTGATAAATTTTGTTACAGCAAAACTGAAAACCAAAATTTAAAAAATCTTTAGACCTGACAACCAAAATACAGTATCAAAAGACTAGAGCTTATATTCCTGATAAATTTTACTATAGCAAAATTGAAAACCAAAATTAAAAGTCAATGAAAATACCATACACAAAGTTAACAAGCTTTATCAGGAATTTTTTTTTTAAAGAGGTATTACTTTATAATCATCAGATTGGCAAGAATTACAAATTCTGAAAATATTCAGTGCTGGCAAGAATGTATATAAATAGAAACCTTTATGCACTGCTGCTAGGAGTATACATTAGTAAAACCACTTTGGAGAGCAATCTTGTCATCATGAATGAAATGTGTTCGTATGTGTAGGTACATCCTATGATCAGGTAATATCCTATGACCCAGCAGTTCCACACTTGGTACTATAACTAAAGAAACTCCTGCATAGGCATACAAGGAAGAGACAAGGATAAGGGTGTTTGTCTTGGAGTTGTCTACAATAAGAGAGAGCTAGAGACAATATGCTGTCCATAGTTAGTGGAACAGATACATAAAATATATCTTATGCTCCCCTTGCAGAATGTGTTCCCTCTGGCTGCAAATCTCTTGCCTCTAGATATCTGCATGTCTGGCTCTTTAGCTTCAATCCAGTTTCTGCTCAAATTGTCAACTAATCAAATAAGTCTTCCCTGACTGCCCAATCTAAAATAGCTTACCTTTCAATCCAGAATCTCTCTAGTCCGGATATCCTTCCTTCTATTTTCTAATCTTCCATTTTTCCGCATAACATTTTTAACTGTCTGACATGTGTTTATTGTTCAGAATCCCAATTAGAATGTAAAATCCAGACACCAGGAAATTTGTTCAAAGGAATATCACCAGAATCTAGAATTAGTACCTGGCACATGAAAAAATATTTGTTAAATAAATGAATTCAATGACTACATCCCAATCTCCGCTTATAGCTGTGTAAAGTCACAAAAATGAACCCAAGTCTCTCACTTTTCAAGCCCACTCACAGTATATAACCTGAGTGGTTATATAACCTCCAGAGTATGTAACATTCCACATTTTTTTCAACTCCCTGGCAATTCAATTTGCATTCACAGTATTCAGCAATGAAGCAGCTTCTCATGGCCAGGCACTACTCTGAGAAATAAATAAGGGAGTCTTTGCATCCAAGTCTAGAGAGGAAAAAAGACAATTACAATATAGTACAAGCGCTATGATAAGCGCTTATGGAAGAAGGTCAGAAGATGACCTAACTCAACCTAGGAAGGCTGGGGAAGACTTCCCAGAGGGGAGGAAGGCAGCATTTGTGCTGAGCAGAAGTTATCCTGATGAGCACATTATGGGTATTTGTCAAACAGGTGATGGGTACATTCTAGGCAGAAGACACACAACATAAAAGTGTCTCAATTTTTAGACCACAGTTACAGAAAGATAGAGAAGATGAAAAGGCAGAGGGCTATGTACCAGATGAAGGAACAAGAAAAAACCCCAGAAAAACAACTAAATGAAGTGGAGATAGGCAACCTTCCAGAAAAAGAATTCAGAATAATGATAGTGAAGATGATCCAGGACCTTGGAATAAGAATGGAGGCAAAGATTGAGAAGATGCAAGAAATGATTAACAAAGACCTAGAAGAATTAAAGAACAAACAAACAGAGATGACCAATACAATAACTGAAATAAAAACTACACTAGAAGGAATCAATAGCAGAATAACTGAGGCAGAAGAACGGATAAGTGACCTGGAAGACAGAATGGTGGAATTCACTGCTGTGGAACAGACTAAAGAAAAAAGAATGAAAAGAAATGAAGACAGCCTAAGAGACCTCTGGGACAACATTAAACGCAACAACATTCGCATTATAGGGGTCCCAGAAGGAGAAGAGAGAGAGAAAGGACCAGAGAAAATATTTGAAGAGATTATAGTCGAAAACTTCCCTAACATGGGAAAGGAAATAGCCACCCAAGTCCAGGAAGCGCAGAGAGTCCCATACAGGATAAACCCAAGGAGAAACACGCCGAGACACATAGTAATCAAAGTGGCAAAAATTAAAGACAAAGAAAAATTATTGAAAGCAGCAAGGGAAAAATGACAAATAACATACAAGGGAACTCCCATAAGGTTAACAGCTGATTTCTCAGCAGAAACTCTGCAAGCCAGAAGGGAGTGGCATGATATACTTAAAGTGATGAAAGGGAAGAACCTACAACCAAGATTACTCTACCCAGCAAGGATCTCATTTAGATTTGATGGAGAAATCAAAAGCTTTACAGACAAGCAAAAGCTAAGAGAATTCAGCACCACCAAACCAGCTCTACAACAAATGCTAAAGGAACTTCTCTAAGTGGGAAACACAAGAGAAGAAAAGGACCTACAAAAACAAACCCAAAACAATTCAGAAAATGGTCATAGGAAAATACATATCGATTATTACCTTAAACGTGAATGGATTAAATGCCCCAACCAAAAGACATAGACTGGCTGAATGGATACAAAAACAAGACCCATATATATGCTGTCTACAAGAGACCCACTTTAGACCTAGGGACACATACAGACTGAAAGTGAGGGGATGGAAAAAGATATTCCATGCAAATGGAAATCAAAAGAAAGCTGGAGTAGCTATACTCATATCAGATAAAATAGACTTTAAAATAAAGAATGTTACAAGAGACAAGGAAGGACACTACATAATGATCCAGGGATCAATCCAAGAAGAAGATATAACAATTATAAATATATATGCACCCAACATAGGAGCACCTCAATACGTAAGGCAACTGCTAACAGCTATAAAAGAGGAAATCGACAGTAACACAATAATAGTGGGGGACTTTAACACCTCACTTACACCAATGGACAGATCATCCAAAATGAAAATAAATAAGAAAACAGAAGCTTTAAATGACACAATAGACCAGATAGATTTAATTGATATATATCGGACATTCCATCCAAAAACAGCAGATTACACGTTCTTCTCAAGTGCGCACGGAACATTCTCCAAGACAGATCACATCTTGGGTCACAAATCAAGCCTCAGTAAATTTAAGAAAATTGAAATCATATCAAGCATCTTTTCTGACCACAACGCTATGAGATTAGAAATGAATTACAGGGAAAAAAACGTAAAAAGGACAAACACATGGAGGCTAAACAATACGTTACTAAATAACCAAGAGATCACTGAAGAAATCAAAGAGGAAATCAAAAAATACCTAGAGACAAATGACAATGAAAACACGACGACCCAAAACCTATGGGATGCAGCAAAAGCAGTTCTAAGAGGGAAGTTTATAGCTATACAAGCCTACCTAAAGAAACAAGAAAAAGCTCAAGTAAACAATCTAACCTTACACCTAAAGAAACTAGAGAAAGAAGAACAAACAAAACCCAAAGTTAGCAGAAGGAAAGAAATCATAAAGATCAGAGCAGAAATAAATGAAATAGAAACAAAGAAAACAATAGCAAAGATCAATAAAACTAAAAGTTGGTTCTTTGAGAAGATAAACAAAATTGATAAGCCATTAGCCAGACTCATCAAGAAAAAGAGGGAGAGGACTCAAATCAATAAAATCAGAAATGAAAAAGGAGAAGTTACAACAGACACTGCAGAAATACAAAGCATCCTAAGAGACTACTACAAGCAACTTTATGCCAATAAAATGGACAACCTGGAAGAAATGGACAAATTCTTAGAAAGTTATAACCTTCCAAGACTGAACCAGGAAGAAATAGAAAATATGAACAGACCAATCACAAGTAATGAAATTGAAACTGTGATTAAAAATCTTCCAACAAACAAAAGTCCAGGACCAGATGGCTTCACAGGTGAATTCTATCAAACATTTAGAGAAGAGCTAACACCCATCCTTCTCAAACTCTTCCAAAAAATTGCAGAGGAAGGAACACTCCCAAACTCATTCTATGAGGCCACCATCACCCTGATACCAAGACCAGACAAAGACACTACAAAAAAAGAAAATTACAGACCAATATCACTGATGAATATAGATGCAAAAATCCTCAACAAAATACTAGCAAACAGAATCCAACAACACATTAAAAGGATCATACACCACGATCAAGTGGGATTTATCCCAGGGATGCAAGGATTCTTCAATATACGCAAATCAATCAATGTGATACACCATATCAACAAATTGAAGAATAAAAACCATATGATCATCTCAATAGATGCAGAAAAAGCTTTTGACAAAATTCAACACCCATTTCTGATAAAAACTCTCCAGAAAGTGGGCATAGAGGGAACCTACCTCAACATAATAAAGGCCATATATGACAAACCCACAGCAAACATCATTCTCAATGGTGAAAAACTGAAAGCATTTCCTCTAAGATCAGGAACGAGACAAGGATGTCCACTCTCACCACTATTATTCAACATAGTTTTGGAAGTCCTAGCCACGGCAATCAGAGAAGAAAAAGAAATAAAAGGAATACAAATTGGAAAAGAAGAAGTAAAACTGTCACTGTTTGCGGATGACATGATACTATACATAGAGAATCCTAAAACTGCCACCAGAAAACTGCTAGAGCTAATTAATGAATATGGTAAAGTTGCAGGATACAAAATTAATGCACAGAAATCTCTTGCATTCCTATACACTAATGATGAAAAATCTGAAAGAGAAATTATGGAAACACTCCCATTTACCATTGCAACAAAAAGAATAAAATACCTAGGAATAAACCTACCTAGGGAGACAAAAGACCTGTATGCAGAAAACTATAAGACACTGATGAAAGAAATTAAAGATGATACCAACAGATGGAGAGATATACCATGTTCTTGGATTGGAAGAATCAACATTGTGAAAATGAGTATACTACCCAAAGCAGTCTACAGATTCAATGCAATCCCTATCAAATTACCAATGGCATTTTTTACGGAGCTAGAACAAATCATCTTAAAATTTGTATGGAGACACAAAAGACCCCGAATAGGCAAAGCAGTCTTGAGGGAAAAAAATGGAGCTGGAGGAATCAGACTCCCTGACTTCAGACTATACTACAAAGCTACAGTAATCAAGACAATATGGTACTGGCACAAAAACAGAAACATAGATCAATGGAACAAGATAGAAAGCCCAGAGATTAACCCACGCACCTATGGTCAACTAATCTATGACAAAGGAGGCAAAGATATACAATGGAGAAAAGACAGTCTCTTCAATAAGTGGTGCTGGGAAAACTGGACAGCTACATGTAAAAGAATGAAATTAGAATACTCCCTAACACCATACACAAAAATAAACTCAAAATGGATTAGAGACCTAAATATAAGACTGGACACTATAAAACTCTTAGAGGAAAACATAGGAAGAACACTCTTTGACATAAATCACAGCAAGATCTTTTTTGATCCACCTCCTAGAGTAATGGAAATAAAAACAAAAATAAACAAGTGGGACCTAATGAAACTTCAAAGCTTTTGCACAGCAAAGGAAACCATAAACAAGACGAAAAGACAACCCTCAGAATGGGAGAAAATATTTGCAAATGAATCAACGGACAAAGGATTAATCTCCAAAATATATAAACAGCTCATTCAGCTCAATATCAAAGAAACAAACACCCCAATCCAAAAATGGGCAGAAGACCTAAATAGACATTTCTCCAAAGAAGACATACAGACGGCCACGAAGCACATGAAAAGATGCTCAACATCACTAATTATTAGAGAAATGCAAATCAAAACTACAATGAGGTATCACCTCACTCCTGTTAGAATGGGCATCATCAGAAAATCTACAAACAACAAATGCTGGAGAGGGTGTGGTGAAAAGGGAACCCTCTTGCACTGTTGGTGGGAATGTAAATTGATACAGCCACTATGGAGAACAATATGGAGGTTCCTTAAAAAACTAAAAATAGAATTACCATATGACCCAGCAATCCCACTACTGGGCATATACCCAGAGAAAACCGTAATTCAAAAAGACACATGCACCCGAATGTTCATTGCAGCACTATTTACAATAGCCAGGTCATGGAAGCAACCTAAATGCCCATCAACAGACGAATGGATAAAGAAGATGTGGTACATATATACAATGGAATATTACTCAGCCATAAAAAGGAACGAAATTGAGTCATTTGTTGAGACGTGGATGGATCTAGAGACTGTCATACAGAGTGAAGTAAGTCAGAAAGAGAAAAACAAATATCGTATATTAATGCATGTATGCGGAACCTAGAAAAATGGTACAGATGAGCCAGTTTGCAGGGCAGAAGTTGAGACACAGATGTAGAGAATGGACATATGGACACCAAGGGGGGAAAACTGCGGTGGGGTGGGGATGGTGGTGTGCTGAATTGGGCGATTGGGATTGACATGTATACACTGATGTGTATAAAACTGATGCCTAATAAGAACCTGCAGTATAAAAAAACAAACAAAACAACTAATACTAAACTTTCATTGGGTTATTTGTATGGAAATATGTTAATATAAATGTTTCAGACATTACATGAAATTTCTAAAAATCTTATATTTGTATTTGTATGGAAATATGTATGGAAATATGTTAATATAAATGTTTCAGACATTACATGAAATTTCTAAAAATCTTATATTTGTACTTGTATGGAAATATGTATGGAAATATGTTAATATAAATGTTTCAGACATTACATGAAATTTCTAAAAATCTTATATGTTCTGGTATAATGTTATAAGTAATAATCCTAGTTATTACTTTAAAATGTATATCTCAGAAATAACTAATTTTCTTGTCAACTGCATTATTATGAACTGTCATCAAATCTTTAACCGTGGTCATTTTTAAGTCTTTTGTCATTTACAGACAGTTCTGGGAAAAAAAAAAAAAAAAAAGTGTCTCAATTTTTAAAAATATCCTAACACTTCTGAAGAACTGTAAACAATTCAGCATGACAAAACAATGTGAGGCAGGAAATAAGAGAAGGTGAAAGCAAAAACAAGCAAGGCCAAATCATTAACATCCCTATTTCCAAGGCTTGGTAGTTTGGATTTTTATCTGAAAGTCTGCAGAGAAAGACTGCAGAATAACAGCACCATCTGCCTACAGAAAAAGGAAAGGTACAGAGGGATGGCATGCATTCTCAGAAGTATGGAAATTATTTAGAAGGTTTACATAGAAGTCCAGATAATAATGATAATCTGAACCAAGGTAGTAGCCACAGAGAAAAAGTAGATAAAAGAGGTAAAACAAGATTTGGTAAATAGTAATATAGTTAAGTGCGGGAAGGTTAGCACATAAGGGTAATAACAGGGAAGAGTTAAGATTCTGGTGTCTCTGAGTGAGTGATGAGCTGCATGCAAGAATCACAGGAAGAAGAGAAGCAACTTCAGAAAGGGTGAGATACGTAATTTTTTTTTTTTTTAAAGTTTGCAGGAAAGTAGTCATCCTGAAACACTTTTTTAAGTACCTCTTTTTTTTATTTATTTATTTATTTATTTATTTTTGGCTGTGTTGGGTCTTCGCTTCTGTGCGAGGGCTTTCTCTCATTGTGGCAAGCGGGGGCCACTCTTCATCGCGGTGCGCGGGCCTCTCACTATCGCGGCCTTTCTTGCTGCGGAGCACAGGCTCCAGACGCGCAGGCTCAGTAGTTGTGGCTCACGGGCTTAGTTGCTCCGCAGCATGTGGGATCTTCCCAGACCAGGGCTCAAACCCGTGTCCCCTGCATTGGCAGGCAGATTCTCAACCACCGCACCACCAGGGAAGCCCGATACGTAATTTTTTTGACATGAGTTTAAGGTATCTTAATACAACCACAATGTGTCAGAGTTGATCTGTGCTAAACAGATCTGGGAGTCATCAAAATAGATATAGAAGTTGAACTCATAAAGGATGAAACCCTTCAAGGAGAGTAGGCAGAGGCAGAAGAGAGGAGAAGATAGTATGCCAGAGTGAAATGAATATTTAAAGTGGCCAGAGAAGAGAGAAAAATATACCAAGGAAAGACTGACCAAGACATGGAAGGAACATAAGGAGACTACAGTGTCACAGAAACAGAAGAGAATTTCAAGGAGGACTAATCAAAATGTCAAATGATTTAAAAGATGCCATTAGATTTCAGAATAAGGAGATCAATAGTGACCATCACCCCATCAAATTCAGTGACTGCAGTCGATTGGCAGACTTCAACACACTGAAAAATAAATAAATAAATAAGAAGAAGGTGGAGAAAATGAACATAGACAACTTTTTCAAGAACCTTAAGGGAAATAATTACAGATAAAATTGAAGAGGAATCTAGAGTGAAAAGAGTGTATTTAAGACAAGTGCATTTAAATCCTGATAAATTAGTACCAGTTGAAAGTAAAAGGAATAACCAAGTGTTATGGACTAAACTGTATTCCCCAAAATTCATATGTTGGAAGCCCTAACCCTCAGTATCCCCAGTACTGAAGATAAGAATTTTGAAGATGTGATTAAGTTAAAATGAGGCCATCAGAGTGGACTCTCATCCAATATGACTGGTGTTTTAATGAGAAAAAGAGACACTAGAGGTTCTAGTGCACAAAGGTACAACCATGTAAAGAGGCAGAAAGAGGGCATCTGTAACTCAAGGAGAGAGGCCTCAGAAGAAACTATTTCTGCCCTAACCTTAATTGTGGACTTCCAGCCTTCAAAACTGTGAGAAAATAAATTTCTCTTGTTTAAGCCACCCAGTCTCTGCTTTTTGTTATGTCAGCCCCAGCAAACTAATACACCAAGGAAACATTGTCCCTGAGGAGAAAAAACTCGGAACACAATTAGAGATGAACAGATAGAGGTAGACAAGTATGCAGGTGAAAGAGGGAAAAAAGCAATGAAGTTCCCACCAATGTACTGCATTTCCTCTGTGAAGCAGAAGGCAACATTATCCAGGAAAGAGTAAGGAAGGAAGGAGGTGGTGGGCTAATAACCACCATGGGAAACAAGAGTAGTTACTAAAGACACAGAGGACTATTAGGCTGCCTTTCCATTAGTCAGTAAATGTTTGTTACTGAATGAACACCCAGTGTCATTCATGAATGCTTTAGTTCAGTTTCAATACGGTGAACTCTAGCAGTAACTAGCAAAAGAAATGCATTGCAATGAATCAGAACCTGGTTTAAAAATCTAGATAACATGTGACCTTGTGCAAGTCACTTACCATTCTGGGCCTTAAGTTTCTTCAACCAGACAAACCAGACTTGATAATCAGCATAAGATCACCTCAGATTCAAAGTAAGAAGTGCTACAATGTTTATGCAGGTTTGTGCATGACCTTGGTCTTCAACTTTTACCAACCAAAGTAGTGTGTCTCAAGCTGTAATGTACATTCATATCATCTGGAGAGCTTGTTAAAATGCAGATTCTGATTCAGTAGATCTGGGGTTAAGCCTGAGATTGTGCATTTCTAACAAACTTTCAGGTGATGCCTACACCATATTTTGAGCTGCAAGGGTGTAGAACACTGATCCAGCTCAAGTTGTACAAAGCTTATAATTATCGGCTTATCTGTAATCAGCCTGATATTTAGAAAACCAAGGAAAAACACTCTAGACTCACACCTGCACGAAATGTCTTGCCATTCCGTGAAACACTCTGAAATTAACTGATAGTCCCCATTTGGTGCAGACAGGAAAAGAAAGGAATCACAGGAAAAGAAAGGAATTGCCATCAATAACACTAAATTAGGAAAAGCCCAAGATTAAATACAAACACACACACGTACACATATATACAACACAAAGGTTAAAACCTTCTAATCAAATACATTTTCTTTCTCAAAATATGAACATTTCTGGAAAAACACGTATTTATCTCTAGAAAAATCTTCAGTATACTTTAACTGCCACATGTCTACAAAGATTCTTTTGTATTCTGGTTTGATCCTGAATGCAAACACATTCCACAGTGTCACAAAACCTAAAGTTGTTTTTTTTTTTTAAACCTAAAGATTTTTATGTTAATTCCCAAATAATCTTCACCTATTTGTTTAGAACCTCCAATTGTATTATCACAACTAAATCTGTTTGTGTTGAGAATTCTTTTCTGCTTTAGGAAGTGTAACTAGGGCAGAGACAGCCCAGCTGCCCTAGGGCTATAATATATCACCACAAATCACTGCTATAATTAAACTGCTTTTTACTATTCCCTGTGTTAGGGGTTACAGGAGGTAAATTTCACAATCCTATCACAACCAACAGAGAGAGATTTTCAATCTAATTTCACAGAAATCTTCTTCAGTGACAAAAGACCTAAGAAAAAATGTCATGAAATGGATGTCTCATACTGTAGAGTCACTCTGCCTTTAACCTGAAACCTCCGTACTGAATAGAGAAGTTTGAAATAACGTGAAAACGAAGTAATGAACTCCCTATCCAAGAAAAAATAAAAAATATTTTGGCTGTAAACTACTCTTCCTTATTCCCTTCTGAAGAATAACCAAATCGCAAGGGCACTAGCGCACTACAACCGAGCCCGTTCAAATGGGGTGCGGAGGGGAGATCAACTGCAACCCTGGTACCAGGAGGCAATTTAGCAGTCCTATCTATCTAGCGAAGTCACTCTGAAAAAATAAGACTTCCCTCATTCACCACCATGTCACAAAAGGATTAAAAAAAAAAAAAAAGACAAATGCAATGGGCCTCAAAATAGTTTTGCTGAATCACAAATACCCTCAAGTTATAAAGCTGCAGAAGTCGCTGGGCTCGAGCACTGTCGGCCATACCTCAGCAAGTAAGTCCTCTATGAACATGTACAACTTCCTTCACTTGTTCGTTAAAGGCAAGCAAGGGTCTAATGGTCAATTAAAGCTTTCACAGTATTACTATTAGTAGCAGTATTGTGGGTGCAATAACAACATACAGTGGTTTTATACTAAAGATGACCACGTTCTCTGAAAAGTGGCACCACCTATCCCCCAAGGGCAAATGAACCACCCTAACCCGCAACACAGCCACAATGAGCACCCTACGTCCCCATTTTGGCACCCAGCCCCTACCTCCCTGCGCCCTGATTCCTCCGCGACCATGCTTCCCGCTCCCGGGCTGACTGGGGCAGCCTCGAGCTCCCAGGGGTCCTTGGGGTAACGGAGAGCCAAGCCTGCAGGCCGCCCTCCTCTCGCTACTGCTATGCCTGGCCTCCCACTAGCCACAAGTTCTTCCCTCACCTCTCGGGTCTCCGCTGCCCAGCCCACTCCTCCCGCTCGCGCGCGCTCTGGGGCTCTCAGGCCAGGGCCTCACCGTTTGGTTCGGTCCGGAATGGCCCGGCTCTCCCGCTTCCACGCTCCAACACGAAGCGGCGTCAGCTCGTCCTGCGCCCCACGCTTCCAGTCCACACGCCGCCGCCTACTGATGCCGAAAGCGGCTTCTAGGAACGCGCCATGTTCAGCGTCGCGGCTCCAAACGACGCAGGCGCTCGAATACTGCGTCACGGACACCCGGAGCGCGTGGACTAGGCAAAGGCAGAAGACGATAGGAGAACGGCGAAAGGAGAGGGAGGAGCTTTCCCTTCGAAACTGAAGGCGCCGGGCGTCTAAGGTAGCTCTGTGCGCTTGCGCAGTATAGAGAGCTGGTCCCACCCCCCCCACCGGACGCTGAGCGACCTGTAACCATGGAAACCATAGGTCGGCTCTGCCCCACTCCTGGGAAAATCAACTGTCTCCTGGGTTGATTGAAGCTTAAATCAGAATCATTTTCCCTTTCTTATTCCAGATATCAGTCGCCAAACTGCATTGTTTTACGGATCTGTCTCGGTAAAGAATTATTTAAAATAATCTTACTCTCAGCAGTCAGCCCTCCCACGAATATTTATTTTTTTAAGGTCCTAAACTTGCTCGGCGCTCTAGTCCAGAACGATAGCAAGAGTGGAAAGATTAAAAGGGAGTAAATCCAGTTCTCTCTGCCTCTGCTGCTAACTAGCTTAGTGACCTAAGTTTTACATTTAGAAAAAAATAGTTGTACGGAAATAGTTTAGTGTTCATAAAGATTAATAAAAATAATAGATAACATTCATTAATCATTTAGAATGTGCCAGATACAGTTCTAAGATCTTCAGATGAATCATGTATTTAAATCCTTAAAACAACCCTATGAGGTTGAAGAAGCTGAAGCATTAGAAAGATCAAGTAACCTGCCTAAGTTCACACAGCTAGTAAGTAGTAACTAGCAGTGTTAGGTTTGAACCAGGCAACCATAAGCCTTGCATTACAAGATGCTCATCACACAAGGGCTATTTTTGAAAGTAAAAATATAAAAATTACCTAAATGACCACCAAAAGAAATGATTAAATCATGACACATGCATATATAATATAAATTGGCCATTAAAAATAATGTTGAAAAAGAATCTGAAAAAGAATGGATATGTGTGTATGTATAATTGAATCACTTTGCTGTACACCTGAAACTAACAAAACATTGTAAATCAACTATACTCCAATATAAAATAAAAATCAAATTTAAAAAAATTTTTAAATTGTGTTGATATGTTAACATGTTCACAATGCATTAGGGAAAGAGTGGGTTACAAAACAATATGCTCAGTATGGTTCCATTTTTGGAAATAAGTATATGCGAAAATGTTAACAGGGTTTGTCACTAGTTGGATGGTATTATGGGCATGTTTTATTTTTAAATTTATTTTGCTTGATTGTATCTTCTGATTTTACTGAAAGGTAATACTTCTCAAATTTTAAATGTGCATAGAATCACATGGGGGTCTTGTTAAAATACAGATCCTGATTCAGTTGGTCTGAGGTGGGGCCTGAGAGTCTTCATTTCGAATGAGTTTCCAGTTAATGCTGCTCTCCATAGATCACACGTTGTGTAACAAGGCTGTAAGGAATATGCAATAAAGCAGGAAAAAATTACCTAATTTTAATAAAAATGAAAAAATTTGTTTAGAAGGATCTTTTCTGTTTGGAATAATGGGTTCTTCAGATATTGAAGAAAAGCTGTAACTTAGAAAAACGCACATACATAAATTTTGCCTACAACTTCAGGGCACCAAATTAAGATGCACTTGGAGGTCCTAGCTTCAGCTACTATGAATGTAAAATCTAGTAATATAGTATGTACGAAACAAATATGTACAGCTGGATAAATCTCATATGACTGCATTTTGCTGCTATATTCTCATATTCTCACGTTCTTTGAAGAAAAAGACAAATATTAAATTAATTTAAATTAAATGATCATTGGGCTGTTCAGAACATACTTAAAATATAAATATATATTCAGTGCTTTCCCCCAAAAATGGTTGAAAACTGAAAAGAGAAAGCAGAAAATTGATGGAGCAAATGATAAGTTAAAGAAACATTAGCTTCCCTCACCCCTCAGTCTCAAGTAGGTTCCAAAAAACAGATAAACATAATAACAATGCAAATTATTTGCCTCAGTAATATTATGATTGCTAACTTCTAAATATTCCCTATGTGCCAGTAACTGTTCTAAGTGTTTTTTAAGTGCCTGACATTGAACTGTAGACATTTCATGTAATTTATTATCCTCATCACCACCCTATATGGAGATTATTCTTTCCCTCATTTTACAGATTAGAAGATGATGCTCATATGAATTAAGTAATTTCAAATTCTTAACTGGAGAAGCACAGACTCAAATTTAGATATATGCTTTGTGGTAGATAGAATAAAAGATAGCCAAATCCTGGTCCCTGAAACCTGTGAATATATTACTTTTCATGGCAAAAGGGACTTTGCTAATCTGATTAAGTTAAGAATCTTGAGCTGGAAATATTATCTTGTGGGCCCAATGTATTCACAAGGGTCTTTATAAGAGGGAGACAGGGGCTTCCCTGGTGGCGCAGTGGTTGAGAATCTACCTGCCAATGCAGGGGCCCCCGTGTGGGTTCCAGCCCTGGTCTTGGAAGATCCCACATGCCGCGGAGCAACTAAGCCCGTGAGCCACAACTACTGAGCCTGCGCGTCTGGAGCCTGTGCTCCGCAACAAGAGAGGCCGCGATAGTGAGAGGCCCGCGCACCGCGATGAAGAGTGGCCCCCACTTGCTGCAACTAGAGAAAGCCCTTGCACAGAAACGAAGATCCAACACAGCCATAAATAAATAAATTTTAAAAAAAAATTAAGAGGAGTATCCGAGAGAGAGATGTGACCATGGAAGCAGAGGTCACAGCGATATGGGGCCATGACTCAATGAATACAGGCAGCATAGAGAAGCTGGGAAAGTCAAGGAAATTGATTCTCCCCTATAGTCTCTGTAAGAAACTCAGTCCTGCAGATGACTTTACACTTCTGACCTTCAGAACTCTCAGACAATAAATTTGTGTTGCTTTAAGCTACTGTTTGTGGCAATTTTTTATAGCAGCAATAGAAAACCAATATGTGCTCCGAAATCATAACGTTTCGAAATTGCTACACTTCATTTAATATTGTAACTTGGGTAAAATTGGGTCTTGGGCAACTCTATAATATAGTTCATTAGCTGCTTATAAATTAACTCATTAGAAGCTTACCAGCTTAGGAAAATAAGTCTTTGAGAAACTAACTGATCTGCCCTTGGTAATATAATTTTGTAGCAGCTTCAGTTTTGTTTATATATTTTTAAATTTATTGATTTATTGATTTTTGGCTGCATTGGGTCTTCGTTGCTGCGCGCGGGCTTTCTCTAGTTGCGGCGAGCAGGGGATACTCTTCGTTGTGGTGTGCGGGCTTCTCACTGCAGTGGCTTCTTTTGTTGTGGAGCACCGGCTCTAGGAGCGCGGGCTTCAGTAGTTGTGGCTCATGGGCTCTAGAGCGCAGGCTCAGTAATTGTGGCGCACAGGCTTAGCTGCTCCGTGGCATGTGGGATCTTCCCGGACCAGAGCTCGAACCCGTGTCCCCTGCATTGGCAGGCAGATTCTTAACCACTCCGCCACCAGCGAAGTCCCTGATTATAATTTTTTAAAAATTTGAAACAATATAAGTGTCTTTCACTAAGGATTGATTACATAAATTATGGTATGTTCATACAATGAAATACTCTCTACCTGTTAAAAATGCCGATATAGATTTACATTCATTAACATTAAAAGATGTCCATCATATTTAGGTAAGAACAGTAGGTTAAAAGAATTTTTTATATCCAAAAAGTCTTGGAAAATATCAATTCCTTAGTGGAGGTGAACTCTGAGTGATAGGTTTCACTTTCTAAAATCTTTTTGTACTATCTAAAATTTTTTGCAATGTTTAAGTATTACTTTAATAATCAAAGAAATATAATAAATATTTCTACTTTGGAAAAATAAATATAAGAATACCATGTAGCTTTGTATCTCTTAAGGTGAAACAGCATTTTTTCATAGTCTCCTGGTAAGAATGAAAATTGATTCAACTGTTTTAGAATATAATCTATTACTATATATTCAGAGACTAAAATGTTCATATATTTTGACTAAATAACTCCATTCTTATAAATCTCTACTAGGGAAATAATCCAAAGTATAGAAAATATTTTTCATAAATGCAGTAAAATGTGTATGGCTCTATTTTTTACAACAGTGGTATAGGAATGATTTAGTGAACTCTTACACAGTCACAAGATGAAATCTTCTGCAGCAGCTTTCAATACTGACTATCAAGATTGTATAAAAACTGGGAAAAGTGCTTTTTATGTTACTGTATTTTATGGAAAAAAAACAGTAAGTTATATGATCTCAACTATGTAAAAATATGTATTGCTAAAACAATAGGAGAAAACAGTGTGTGTCAAAACCTTCACAGAGGTTATACCAGAATAGTGAGATTAGATGTAAATTTTTCATCTTCTTTCTACCTTCTGTATTTTCCAGGATTTTTGCAAGTTAAGTTTTTGGTTTTGTTATTTCGTTTACAATGTAGTTGCCCTATCTTTGGGGCCCAGGAAACGCATAAAAGGGGAAAATAAAACCACTTTTATTTACTACATCTCTGTCATTGTTACTTTGTACACAATTTATTCTTAAATTCATGGTAACCAAAGATTTAATTTTTTAACTCCATACTTTAGAATTCACTTGACTCTTACATTAGCTTGTTATTAAAGAGTGAAATTAATTTAAATTGTATCTAGAATGACTCAGCTAGTATCTTTTGCTTTCCTGCCATTCCACCAGTGATGAGAGTACAGTCATCCCTTGGTATCCACGGGGAATGATTTCAGGACCCTTCCTGGATACGAAAATCCACGAACCCCCAAGTCCCTTGCATAAGATGGCCTAGTACACTGGGTCCTCTGTATCCGCGGATGCGTAACCTGCGAATTGACTATGATGGCAACATTCAGATGTAAGTAGAGACCAAAGGAGCCCACATAAGGCAGGCTGGTGTCCTGCTGTGGCAAGAGCACAGGCTTCCACCCCTACTTCTGCTGCCAACTACCTGAAAGACCTTGAGCAAGTACCTTTAATTTCTGTGAGACTCAGTTTCTTCACAGGTAAAACAGCATAAGCATGCTTGCCCTAACAACTTCCCAGGGTTTCACTGAAAATCTAATTGTGTGGAAAGTACTTTGAAACCCATAAAATGCAATATGAAAATATAATATATAAATACAAATATAAAACATATAATATGAAATAGGCTCTATTATAATCCACAAATAGAATTCTTAGTACAATAATTTTCCTGTTGTATTTGGAAAGCTTCAAAGTGCTTCATTTTGCAACAGAATATATATTATTTTATGGTAATGATATGAAAACATTTATCTGACAGATGCTTTTGGTAGGTATCAATGATTCGATATTAGATTTTCACTAACAATTATTAGATATTCACTGACAATGCTTAGACTCATCATGCTGGTATTAAACAGAGACCAAAGTCTTCTTTCTTAATTAATTGTATCAATTTAAAATAGCATTTTAATAATCTGAAAAAAATTAGAATATTTTTTATAGAAGACTTGCTCATAGTATTCAAGGTATATTACTTCTTTCAGCCAAATTTCATCACATTTTTCTGTTAAGATTTAGACAGCATAGTAGAAATTGTCTCTAGGTGCTCTTTGAAATTGTTCTACTTTGTAAGGCAGCACTTCATTTTAGTATTGGATATTGGCACAATATTTTTTTTGTTCTAATCAAATTAAACAGCTTGATATTAAGTACATTTCAATTTGATTTTGTTTTATCTTGTCCAGGTGAATTATTTTTTCATAGAAATATAGTATTTCAGTTAATAAATCCATGTTAAAAGTGTGAAATTCAAACATTCTTAATGTTTTTATGACTTCTAAATACATTAAAAGTCTGCAAGGGACTATAATTTATACAAGAAAATGCTCACAATATTTTATTTTTATTCTTTATTATATTCCCTGGCACGTTAAGAATGTTATCATTTCAAGCATGCTGTGAATTTAAATAATCCTCTTCTACCAAAGCAAATGTTACTGTAATTATTTTTCAAGTTATGATACACTTTAACAAAAAAACACTATAAGAATGGCAGTAATCAATTGTGCACACCCAATCTGAAAAAATATATATTTTTTTAAAATTTTTATTTATTTTATTTATTTTTGGCTGCGATGGGTCTTCGTTGCTGCACGCAGGCTTTCTCTAGTGGCGGTGAGCAGGGGCTACTCTTCGTTGCGGTGCGAGGGCTTCTCATTGCGGTGGCTTCTCTTGTTGTGGAGCACGGGCTCTAGGCGCGCGGGCTTCAGTAGTTGTGGCACACAGGCTCAGTAGTTGTGGCTCATGGGCTCTAGAGCGCAGGCTCAGTAGTTGTGGCGCACGGGCTTAGTTGCTCCACGGCATGTGGGATCTTCCCAGACCAGGGCTCGAACCCGCGTCCCCTGCATTGGCAGGCGGATTCTTAACCACTGCGCCACCAGGGAAGCCCAAAAATAATTATTTTTAGTTAACAAAGGATATAAATATGAAGCAGAGAAGCATAAAATTATTTTTTATAATTACAAAGCCATTCATAGCTGCAAAGATAACTCAAATACATTCCAGCAAAATTGCATACACATTTCTTTAATGCAGCTCATATCCCAGCATCACACATTCCCTAGGGCTCATGGATACATGCTGCACCCAATACTGTCTCACTTCTGAATGTTACCTTGGTACTAAAAAAAAAAAAATCCCAACAATTGGATGGAATTTGGCCAGAATAATAAGCAATACCAATTATTAGAACAATTTTCCTGTACTGATGAGGGTGCCCTTCCCATCCTTTTTCAGTTCTGTAGAAATTCCTCAACCAAATAGGTTATTTTAGTGCAGAAAGTAGTGAATCCCTACCTGCAGTGTGCATCAGAATCTCCTAGAGGGTCTGTTAAAAATGCATTTGCCAGGGCCAAATCTTATTCTGATCCAGAATGTTTAGGGTGGGCCTTGGGAATGTGAATTTTCATTACATGTGGTATTCGTTTGTGAGGGCTGCCATAATAAAATACCCCAGACTGGATGGTCTAAATAACAGAAATTTATTTTCTCACTGTTCTGGAGGCTAGAAACTCAAGATCAAGGTGTCAGCAGGGTTTGTTTTCCCTGAGGCCTCTCTTCTTAGCTTGCAGATGGCTGCCTTCTGGCTGTGTCCTCATATGGTCTTTCTTCTGTGTATACACATCCTTGGTGTGTCTATGAATGTCCAAATTTCCTCCTTTCATAAGGATACCAGTCAGATTTGATTAGGTCACAATCTAAAGGCCTCATTTTAACTTAGTCACCTCTTTTAAGGCCCTATGTCCAAATACAGTCACATTCTGAGTACCAGAGGTTAGGGCTTCAACATATGAATTTTGGGGGAACACAGTCCACTATGTAACATGTGCCCTAGTGTTTCGGGTATAGGTGACTCAAGGTTCATACCTAAACAAACACCAATTCAGTCTGTAGGTAAGCTAAATGTGCACACTCACCTCAGTCATTTAGTTTTATGTGGCTTATTTTGTGACAACTTCCAGGAGGGTCTTGCTATTTCACTCCTAAAGAAAATTATCATTTGGTTTCCATCCTTATTGTCTATCATGCTACATAAAATAGTCTCTCCCACCCACCCTGTTGATCTCTTTCTCCTCTACTTTACTTTTTTCTTCATACTTATCATCACCTGACATAATGTCTGTTTTTCCTCACTAGAATGTAAGCTCCACTTTGTTTTGCTCACTGTACACCCCCCGTGTGTAGAACAGTGACCCAGGCAGATGAGAGTGTCCTGGAGGTGATCCTGCATTCCTTCTGTCAAGAAAAAGCAAGGTTGGGACTTCCCTGATGGTGCAGTGGTTAAGACTCCGCCTGCCAATGCAGGGGACAAGGGTTTGATCCTTAGTCCGGAAAGATCCCACATGCCGTGTAGTAACAAAGCCCATGTGCCGCAACTACGGAGCCCACGCGCCACAACAACTGAAGCCCACGCGCCTAGAGCCCATGCTCTGCATTAAGAGAAGCCACTGCAATGAGAAGCCTGTGCACTGCAATGAAGACCCAACACAGCAGAAAGAAAGGAAGGAAGGAAGGAAGGAAGAAAGAAAGGGAGAAAGGTGACAGAACTAAGGAAACTAGGCAATTTCACTGTAATAAATAACAAATATTAAAAAAAAAAAAAAAGAAAAAGCAAGGTTTTCTGCTGAGAAGGAGCTGGGGAGGTCGTAGGGCAGGAGGCCTGAGAAGAATTAAGATTTGAAGATCCTTTATGGAGAATGGGAGAGGAAGATTAGAGGGAGTTCAAGAAGAGCTGGCTAGGCAGGGTTCAGAATACAGCTAAATGTGGAGCCCGTGAATGTCTCCTATAGGTACTGTCGTGTGAGCTCCGGCAGTTCTCACAGCTGGAGAGGAGCAGAGAGGGCAAATGGTTATTTTGATTCCCAGTGACCACCATTGCTCCTTGGGATAACATTTGAGGCCCTTCACCGTAAGTTTCTATTTACATTACCTGTTTACTTCTCAGCTACACCAAGTTTCTTTTTCTTCCTTAAATACCCTATATCTTGACCTTGTTAGTACCGTTCCCTTTGAATTCTCAAACTTTCCCTGGATAATTTTTGGTTCTCTTTTAATGATTCAGCTCAAATATTATATTTTGAAAATGTTCCCCAGTTTCCTCAAGTATTAGCCATAGTGCTAAGGTCATGCCTCTTTTAAAGCACACTGTCTTTGGAATACAGACCATCTTGAATACAGGTTCAAGATGCAGCTGTCATTTACTGTGTGATCTTGAGCAAGATATTTAACATTTTTTTTTGTCCTTCAGTTTCCTCATCTGTAAAATGAACACAATGATAAGCCCCTATTTTAGAGAACTGTTTGAAATGGTGAAATAAGATATCAGCAAATGGTGCTATGTCTTCCTCTCTTGATAGAAATTTCTTTAAAAGCAGGAATCAGGTCATGTTCATTTTTAAATTCCTAACATTTGACAAAGTGCCTAGCACACTGTAGATTCTCCAGAATTGTGGAATAAATTAATGATCAATGGAATTACAGAGGTAGTTGAAGATGCTACTAGGGTATACAATTTCTTTTTCCTAAATTAGAATTACAGCAAAGAAAGAGCAAGGCTTGGGAATGCTCACAATCAATTGTGCAGGAAAGAAAGTCAGCTTTGATAAAAACAGAAAAAGATTGTTTCTTCAAGGAAATAAGTTACACACAGAAACATTAAAAACTGAGAACCATTACACTGGCAGGCAAAATAGACATGGACATTGTATTCATGGAACTTACAGTCGGATACATTGTCCTATCACAATACCCAATGCATAACAACTACCACATTTACAGAGTTTCGGACTTTTTGTCTAACTCTCTCAGTAGAATAAACTTTGAGAAGAGCAGTTTCCCATTTAACTCTGAATCTCTAGCACCCAATAGTGTTTAATACACAGCGAGAGCTCAATATGGAAAAGTTTAGGAAATTAATGACGTGGCACAGAAGGAAGCGAAGCAACTAGTAGCTCTAGTGGAATTAGACAATTACATTCTCAGAGTTACTTTCCACAACTCAAGCAGCGGAGAACTCACTCCCCTAGAGGAGCAAGCTCCTCTTCCCAAGTTCCTGGGATTCTCACCCCACGATCGGCTGGGAAACAGGAGCGAGGCACGTGACAAAAAGAAACCTTTGGATTTCAGCGATTCCAGAACCTGGCCTGATGAAGCATCCACAGGCCTAACTGCGTTATATAACTTAAACTTCCTCCACAACCTTCAGGTACCACACCAAAACCTATTTAACCCATTCGGTGTGGGTAGGGGCGAGGCCCCGCCCCCGATTCCAAATTAGCCAATCCAAACTGCCAAAATCGGTAGCGCGGTGTCTTCTGGGATCTGTAGGCTTCCGAGGCCAGGCTCTCTCCCAGCTTATGACTTCAATTCCCGGCGGCCACAGGGACCCAAGGTCGGCCATCTTTCTGGGGGCGCACCACGGAGCAAACCAGTGGGCGGGTCCTCGCTCCTCCCCGAAGTGGCCAGGACCTGCGCTGTTCGTGCGGGCCGGCGAGTCCCACGTGGTGCGGTGACTCGCGGTTGCAGCCTCCGGTCCTCTCTAACTTCCCCGGCCTGTGTGCCCGCTGCTTGCAGAGATGCCGAAGATCAAGTCAGGGGCGAGCGGCCGGTGCCGCGAACGGCAACAACAACGCCGGGAGCTGAAGAGCGGAGGAGGTGGGGACAGCCGGGAGGGAGCTGGGGTCCGTTGGGTTGGGTTTTCCGGCAGGACCGAACCCGGGGCGCGGACGGAGTTCTGGGCCGGGACAGTGAGACCAGGCGTGGCCCGCGCTCTGGGAGCCGCGCAAGTCCCCGGTTTCCCGGAGCGCCGGCCGCAGGCCCGGCGCGCAGCCTCTGGCTTCTTTTCCAGCAGAAGGGGTGAACTGAAACAGTCTGTCATCCCGGCTCCAAGCGTGACGTTTGGTGGCTCTTGTTGGCGCACATACTTTCCCCCAACTATCCTACTTTCTTCTCTGGGATGGTCCAATATTTGATTTTAGTTGGGAAATTAAGGCTTATTTCATGTTTTCTTCCAGGACTCACGTTCAACACGGGGATTGGGCAGCACGTTTTGAAAAATCCTCTCATTGTTAACAGCATTATCGATAAGGTGGGTGTGGAAGAGGAGAGGGAGAGAGTTATTGGGTTACTGATTTTATTCTTAGGAATATCTGAGCACAGAAAGGATGCCTGGCACAAAATAGATGCTGTATAAATACTTGTTGAATGAATTGAGGAACTGTGTAGGATTCACAAGCTGTCTTCAATATGATTTGCTTCCTTCTGTGGGTCTCGGCTTCTCCTGGCTCCAAATTCTTTTATCTTTCTGTAGATTATTTACTTCTTAGCTTGACATTTCTACTTGTTCGATTCCAGATTATTATTCTTTTATTCCCAATCACTTTTTCTAGGCACCATCTATCACTGTTAGTTTTTATTTACTCCAGACCCTAAAAGTATGTCTAAACAGACACCTTTGGAAGTTTGTTCCCCAGAGAAACCTATATGGTATAAGCCAATGCCACATATAAACTCTTTGGAGTATTCTTCCTGTATGGGTTATTGATGTTCTCTTATTGTTTTGGATGATTGGGTACTAGGACAAGAAGCACAGGTGGTGCAGATTACTTTCATGGTTGCAAAGGAAGCATCCTGGAGATGTAGAAAGAACATTACATAGAGAATCTCGACTTAGTGTCGTTTACAAAATGAGAGTTGGCCTAGCTTTTTAACCTTTTTGGCTCATGGATTCCTTTGAGCATCTGATGAAAGCTATGAACTGCAGCTGTGTGCATACAGACACCAAGTTTTGTGTACAATTTCTGGATACTCCTGCATCCCTGAAACCATACATGGATGTAGAATTGAGAAATACTGGTACAACGTGTTATGGTTCTCAGGCAAGGTCATCATTTTGACCTTTCCAGTTTGAACTTGGTGATAACAGAGTTGGTAACAAGATGCTGTTGGAATCATTTCAAAGGTAGAAAGCAGAATGCCACTCTCAGAAAGAACTGCTATTCCTGCTTTTCTGACTCCTAACTATTGCCCCAAGTTAGGAGAGGTGTTAGATTTCCAGTTGCACCTAATGTTAATGAGATAATTTTTGTTAAGCACATAGATCATGAAGGAATCTCCTAAAAAGGGAGTCAGGATAAGATCTCACTGAGCACTTTTGAGTAAAGATATTCAGATGTAAATTAAATTATTACAGATGTGCCTGTAAAGCTAAAGTGGTTGTGCTTGCTTGTAGGCTGCCTTAAGACCAACTGATGTGGTGCTGGAAGTTGGACCTGGAACTGGCAATATGACTGTAAAGTTGCTAGAAAAGGCAAAAAAGGTAAAAAGAGGATTTAGTGTTTGGTATCAGAAATTACTATGTGAGCAAGCTCAGGTGGCTTACAGATCTATTTAATTAATTGCTCCTTTGCTAGAAACTTTGTCTTAGAAAATATGAGCAAACTGGGTGAAGGGGGTCAAAAGGTACCAACTTCCAGTTATAAAATAAGTAAGTCGTGGGATGTAATGGACATCATGGTGACTATAGTTAACAGTACTGTGTAGTATATTTGAAAGTTGCTAAAGAGAGTAAAAATTCTCATCACAAGAAAATAAGATTGTAATTATGTGGTCATGAATGTTACATATATCTAATCATTATGTTGTACACCTGAAACTAATGTAATGTTATATGTCAATTATATCTCAGTTTTTAAAAATGGATTAAAAGAAAAAGAAAATATGGGGTATATCAATCAGGAAAACAAACCACATTGGATATTTCAATACAGGGAATTTAATATAGGGAATTGGTTACATGGTTATTAGAGGACTAAGAGAAAAAATGGGAACACTGAGGTAACCCAATAGTAGTAATTACAAAGAGCAGCTACCACCTCTAGGCTCAGGGGAACAAAGCACAGCAATTGGGGTTATTGGAACTTAGGACTTTGGAGGAGATCTAGCACAGGCCTCTGAGATTAGGGTGTCACCTGGCCACTGCTGGTACCTTCTTTGTCTCTTGGCTTACCTAGTTCCAGTTACATTGGACCACTGTTGTGTCTTCTGGTGGAAGCAGGCAACACATTTTAAAGAACCTGTCTGAAGAGAGCTCAATGAAGAGACCATTGACAAAATGTGGGAATGTTAAGGGAACCAGTAAACATTAGTGAAAAACCTAGGGACTAGCAACAGCAGGAAGTAGTTACTATCCAAAGACCTCAAGGGTCAAGAGGAGGGAAGTGTGTTACCGGAGCCCAAGTAAGAGCAGGAGCCATCGAACAGGGGCCACTCATAGCAGAACACAGCCGCTGCCAAAACTTGTGCAAGGCACGGGCAGACATTGGGAAATACTCAGCGTTGCCCTTTGCACCGGTAATGCCTTTCATCAGGCCATTGCCTTTCAGTAGTCAATCCCAACCAGAAGTCAAAGGGCAATGGAGCTGAACTGTATCACCCTACAGGCACAGAGAAAGCTGGAGAATGGACCTGGGAGCTAAACAGACTAAACGGCATATATATCTACTCTGTAGATGTGGTCTTCCTGGAAGTCAGTAAAACCTCAGCTTATATTGAAATAAAATTAAAATTTTAGCCTATCTGGTATCCCTTTTCATTTACTTGAGAAGTTATCTGTGCCATATGTTCTGGATCTTAGTAGGTGAGAGAAGTGATATATTCATTCCAGGAGCAGTTGCTTTGTGTGCTTCTGAGAACATTTACTACAAAGACATACTGTGTATTTTTTTCGTCATCAGTTGCGTTACAAAGCGTGGAGCCATATGAGCACAATAATTCTGTCAATTATTTGGGTAGAACGCTCACATAGTCTGGTTGTCTACTTTTCTGGGTGGTGTTTTTGTTGTTGTTCCCTTAACCCCATTCCCACATTTTGTAAATACTCTCTTCATTAAATTCTTTTAAATAAGTTCTTTAAAATATGCTGGTAGAGTACAATTGAAGGAATATTGATGGTAGAATTGGGAAAAGGAGTTTAATTCATTTAAATCATGTAAGAGTTTCCATTGAGATAACAGGAAAAGATTTATACTCCATAATTAACCTAAAAAAAAATTTTTTTTTTGAATTTAGGTAATCGCCTGTGAACTTGACCTAAGGCTAGTAGCTGAACTTCACAAAAGAGTTCAGGGCACGTGAGTATACATAATAGAATTAAAGTGCATTTCAGTCTCATGAAACAATATTCTTTTTAATTGCTTTTTTTTCTTATTATCAGGCCTCTGGCCAGCAAACTTCAAGTAATGGTGGGTGATGTGTTGAAAACAGATTTGCCATTTTTTGATGCTTGTGTGGCAAATTTGCCTTATCAGGTATGTTTTCAAAATGTAGGGAACATTATATATACTAAATTGTTTTCTGGTGTGTCTTTCCCGGAACTAACTAGTTAATTCTCTTACAGATCTCTTCTCCTTTTGTCTTCAAGCTGTTGCTGCACCGACCTTTTTTCAGGTTTGTGACAAGAAGAACAAAGTTACTGCCAAATCTTAGGAAAATTGACAGTTTAGGCCATGAACACAGACAGCCAAAGATTAAGGTTACTTCAGTTGAAAAACTACTGGAGCATTTGTTTTGTAGAAAATACCAATTTGTGTGCCGCTTTCTCTCTCTCTTCCTCTCTCTCTCTCTTTCTTTTTCAATTGCCAGTTATTTGGGGGAGGTGTGGTCTAAGTCCTGCTCCTGAGACCAGGTGGCCTTTCCCTATTTTCTCATGCTCTTGCCATTAGCCCAGGTCAAACTTTTTATTACCTTATGTCTAGATTCTTACAGTGGCCTCCTAACTGGTTTCTAGTACAATCTGTACCAGTAGTTTTCAAATCGCAGGTCAAAAACTCCTTAGTAGTTATAGAATAAATATAGTGAGCCATGACTGTCATTTTTTAAAAATTTATTTATTTTATTTATTTTATTTTTGGCTGCATTGGGTCTTCGTTGCTGCACGTGGACTTTCTCTGATTGTGGCGAACGGGGTCCACTCTTCGTTGTGGTGCACGCACCTCTCATTGCGGTGGTTTCTCTTGTTGAGGAGCACAGGCTCTAGGCACATGGTCTTCAGCAGTTGTGGCACGTGGGCTCAGTAGTTGTGGCTCTCAGGCTCTAGAGCACAGGCTCAGCAGCTGTGGCACACGGGCCCAGTTGCTCCATGGCATGTGGGATCTTCCTGGACCAGGGCTGGAACCCATGTCCCCTGCATTGGCAGACGGACTCTTAACCACTGCGCCACCGGGGAAGCCCCATGACTGTCATTTAGAAAAAAATGACATGGAATAGAATATATCAGAGGGCATTCAGCGCATGTCATTATAGTTGATTAGTTATAGTTGAGGTGATTATAGTTTCATGAAACTTTTTGTTTGAGTTCCCTAAACATATATACATAGAGATATTTGTGGCAGGTGTTGCAACGTCAAATGTATTTCTTAGTGTGACTTATTGTCAAAAAAGTTTGAAAGTCAAATCCCAGCTTTGAAGATGCTCTTCTCCTGTTCAGGAGCCTCCCTCTTGCTTGCTGAATAAAAAGTCCACTTTCCTTAACCTGTTAAATCAGGAGGACACTGATGTCACCACCTGCCTCAGCTCTTCCAGAGGGATGTTTACTGCCCCATGAATACATTTCGGCTACTGAACCAGTTTTGTTTGTTTGGGTTTTGTTTTGTTTTTTAAAATATTTATTTATTTATTTGGCTGTGTCGGGTCCTAGTTGAGGCACATGAGATCTTTCGTTGTGGCACCTGGGTGCCAGAGCATGCAGGCTTAGTTGCCCCGTGGCACAGTGGGACCTTAGTTCCCCAGCCAGGGATCAAACCTGCGTCCCCTGTATTGGAAGGCAGATTCTTAACCACTGGACCACCAGGGAAGTCCTTGGGTTTTGTTTTCCTAGAGGGGCTTATGGACTAGTGCTGATCTGAAATACTTTCTCATCTGATCATTGAGGGCTTACATTTGCAAGGGGTTGGAGCTACGGCCATTACACAATGAAAAACAAAGGCAGCTGGATCATTTTGTGGTAATAAACCTCAGGCTGAAAGTGTTCTCCTCCCTTCTGGCCAGCTGGACTAATTATTCACCCCAGATATTGCTTTGCTCTATTTCCCACTTAAGAAAAGTCATTGCAGTTAAAATACATTTATAGTTGAAAATGACCTTGTTCCTTATTCCTTTCTGCTGTCTTTTCAGATGTGCTGTACTTATGTTTCAAAGAGAATTTGCTCTCCGACTGGTTGCAAAACCTGGAGATAAGTTATACTGCAGACTGTCAATTAATACACAGCTATTAGCACGTGTGGACCATCTAATGAAAGTACGTGACTGTTGTTGAAATAATGTGGCTTAACTCATCCTTGAGCATCTAGCTGTGCCTTCTGGGAGGAAAGCATATTTGATTACTATTTAAAGTTGTTTTTGAGAGGACTCCTTAAACATTTTCTGATTAATAGGTTGGAAAGAATAACTTCAGACCACCACCCAAGGTGGAATCCAGTGTCGTAAGGATAGAACCTAAGAATCCACCACCACCTATCAATTTTCAGGTGAGGTTAAAATAACTAGGTCATTCAGTAAAGGGAAAAAAAAGTCCAGCCTGGAAGATGTGTGTCTGTAAGCAGCAGAAAGGTAATGAGTCAACCTAAATGTCTAAACAGGAGAATGTTAATTATACATCCCTGTGATGGAGTAGATGGAATTATTTGACACAAGATAGTTGTTGAGGCCCTCAAGAGCAAGGAAAATGTTTGCAAAAGGTAAAAAGATTAGAATGCCATTGCAATTTGCTGAAGATTTTAGCTATGGAAAACATGTATTTGAATAAGACATGGGAAACAAGATTAAAATGAAAATAGTTGTGTTAAATAGTATGAGTAACACTTTTTAATCAAAATTCTATTTCTGCCATTTAAAAAGAGAAGAAAGCCAGATGATTTGATGTAAAACCTTACTGCAATCACATGGGATTAAAAACGTGATTGCTTATGTGGTCAGTAACTGGTGGCAGTGGAGTGGTTGTCAGTTATTCCTGCAAGGTTTACTTAGGTCTATTGCACAGGCTATATTCTAAATCATGTCTGTCTTGAGTTTTTTGAAAATGATACTTAGATTTAAATAAATGCCATGTTCTTTGTTCAGATGTGGAATATGTATTTTTTTTCTATTTTTAAAATTGAGGGTAAAATAATCAGTGGGGTGCACGGAAGTGTGAAAATCAAGTATGCATCTTACTTTTGCATATGTGTGCCAGCCAGATCAAGATATAGAACATTTTCTTCACTCCATCACTCTTTTCATTTTTATATATTAACACAAAATAATACCTAGTAGGTATAGGCAGGGTTTAATATTCTGTAAGAAAATATCCGTCTACTGTTTCAGGAATGGGATGGCCTAGTAAGGATCACCTTTGTTAGGAAAAACAAGACACTGTCTGCTGCATTTAAGTAAGTATTTTACTAATTTATGATATATGAGGGATCAGTGCTTCAGATACTGTGCTAAGTGCTAGAATTTGGTCCTTGTTCCTGAACAGATACCCTAAAGCATAAACATGATCCATGTCCAGACACATTTTATCTTTTCAATTTTGTACTTTGGGAGGCAGGAGAAGTTAATGAAGAAAAGTTCCTGGACTTGGGAATTAGATCAGGGGTTTTTTGCAAAATGGGGAAAAAACCAAAAACTGACCACACATCTGCCTAGTTTTTCCTTGGAAAGATGAGGTGATGATGGACCCCTTCCACATTTTTGAGATTCATGGCATTTTAACTTGGAAAAATATAACAGCAATTTGCGGCCCAAGGTCAAAAGAAAGGTAAAAGCCACAATGAAAAAAAATGTTTGTAGATGATGTTTTGTGGAGTCTAGAACTTCTTTAAGAATGTGAGAGATGTTTATCAGGACTTACTTTTTAAATATTAGTAGTTGCAATTATTTCAGAAGTTTAAATATTCAACAGCTTTCTTAGTTCCTTAATTTTGCCATATGGAACATAGATTTAATCATAATAAACTTAAAGGAAATTATTTATAATCTGATTTGGGAATAATAGTGATATCATGTCTTTATGTAATACAGGTCAAGTGCAGTGCAACAGCTACTGGAAAAAAACTACAGAATTCACTGTTCGGTCCATAATATTGTAAGCAGAAAATGTTTCTGTTGTTTCAATAATTTGTTGTTTTAAAATGTCCCTCTATTTCCTATTCTGTTTCATATATTACAAGATTCTTAATTTTGAACATTCCATAGGATCCTTAAAAGACAGTATGTCATGTCTAACTAGCACTAGAACTTGAATTCTAACAGGTCAGTGCTGCTATGTATTTTGCAGAACATATCTGAACACCCTTGAATACTCCATCCTCTTTTACTGAGTTTTTTTTTTTTTTTGCCATAAAAAGATTCAGTTGAATCATAATTTTCTCAAAGTTTTAAGCTTGTGTAACTTAACTCAGCTTAAAATAATTGTGTACCATTTGCTAGCCTTTGAATTGTGGCCGTCCCTTCTTGCTTGTTGCTTACGTAGCAATTACAAATTTAAAGTTACTATTTTCTCAATCACTTTTTTTAATACCCAGAAATTGAAATAATTAGAACAAAGTATGAGATAAATAGCAGATTTCTGGTTGTGAACCTCATGTCTCTTTATTATCTGTGCAACACTTTCTTTAACTAGTTGTGTGTGTGAGCACACATAGACATATCCATATATAATGACTGTGATGTTTTATAACTTTTTAGTTCTTTCAAGCTAATTAAACGGAGCAGACAGATAAAAGCAAATTTCCTTTGTATTTTTTTATTCAGATCTTACATGGTTTAATGTACCACATTGCTACCTCCATTTTATGAATAAAGTCATTGAACATCTACCTACATAGGAAATGTTACGCTGGATTAAGAGAAGTTTTTAGATGAAAGATGTAAAGTATGACGTATTCTCAAGGGTTGGAGAGGCCATCTATGAGAAAAACTTAACTAGCTGGTAAAATGAAATTTGTGCCAAGAATATGTTACTTTTAAAGAAGTAGCAATTGCTGTAAAATTTATTTTGTAGCTTTAGTTATTTTATGTGTTATGAAGTACTTTGTGACGCCTGAAACAACTATTTCAGAATTTCTAAGAAGAAAAAGGGCAATATACATGATTTAATTCATTCAAGGTCTTCTGTGTATTTGGTATGTGCTAAAAAATCAACCACTTAACTAATGAGAGATCCAAGTCTTAATCTGCACAAACAGGCTTTCCAAAACTATCATGAACAGATAGTTCATGTTTATGACTTACTGAACTAAAAAAAAAAAGAGTCAAGGTGACTTCATTAAAGATATGTTGTTCATTTATTCTGAATCTTATATTGATAGATAATACCAGAAGATTTCAGCATAGCAGATAAAATACAGCAAATCCTAACCAGCACAGGTTTTAGTGACAAGCGGGCCCGTTCCATGGACATAGATGATTTCATTAGGTAACTACATTTTCTTTTTCCTACATTTTTACATATCTTTACTGTGACACCTTCAGATGTAGAAATTTAAAGGCTTTTAAGTGGTATAAGGTGCTGCTACCTGGGAGTTATTGCATAGCACTTCCATGGTATGGAATAGTATTTGGTGTAGAAGACGGAGGCTAGTTAGCTGCAGCAGAATGAACACTTCCTGTAAGAACAGTGGTGAAGAACAGTCCGAGCCTGGAGTAACCTCTGTGGCCATGTGTGTGGTGGTGTGCGTGCTCCTCCCCTCCAGCCCCCTCCCCCAACTCCCATTCATAGTTAGTCTTAACAGTTTGTCTCTTCAAAGTAGCCTGTAAGGTAAAAGAATCATAATATATACAGTTGGGTCTTTTTTCTTTATTGAGAATAGCTTTTACGTATGAAATAATATTAGTTACAATCATATCTGGTTATCATTTCTAACTGGTTCAGTAACTTATTTTGTGGACTGAGGCATAATTAACTGGGCAATATAGACCGAAATTTGTTCTCCTTGGATTAAGCAAGTAAGTCTTAGGAAAGCAGAGTAAGGCGTCAAATTACCCAGGTAATTATTAACCTGTATTCATTGTTTTTAATCACTAACACTCTGATTTCCTAACTAATAAACCATAATTTTTTTCCTGTTTATCCAATTCATTTTTAAAGCTTCCATGGTCTAGAGGCTGATAAAAAAGAGGGTAGATTGTTATAAAAGTCATTGGTTTGACTTTTCTATGCTAGAAACACAGTTGTATGTAACTGAGACAAATGGCGCTTATATTTTATTGGCAGGCTAGCAGTACTACTGAGTCTTTATTAGATGTTAATCCTAGGAGTTGAACATTATTCATAAGTACCCATCTTCCTTTTTCAGATATCTTAAACCATCTCGATGGTTCTTATGGGGCCATTCTGAAAATAATCTCAGGCAGGTCTAAGTAGAAATATTTCATCTTATTTTCCTTCATTCTTATTAATCTTCTTCAAGGTTACTAAACATGCAGTTTGCTAACTAGGATCTAATAAGTACACAGGTATCCAGAGAGAAGCAGTGAGTATTTAATTTGAACCTCAGTAACAGTGAGCTCAGAGAGGAAGAATGGACACATGAGATTAGCCATTCATCTTTCTCCTGCCTCTAATTCCAGACAGCTTCACATTCACTTACCAGGTTGAAATGGAAAAAAGGGCCAGTGTCCTCTTAGGCCAGGGATAGTGTAGGTCTAAGATCATTTTAGTTAAATTCATCATGCCTTAAGACATACAGGCTATGACAGAAGAGGCACCAAAATGATGTGGTTTTAACCAATATACATCTCATAAATTTAGTTGAAGAATAAAGTTTCTTTAATGACTAGTGTTAGGAGTGGGTGGGCTTCACAGGTTTGCTGATGTATTTGTGTTTTAGAATTCATGGTATAGGGACTATGTATGCACTGTTACTTGCTACAAACTAGCATTTCAATATCATCCCATTTTGGTTTCTTTTTTCAGATTGCTACATGGATTCAATGCAGAAGGTATCCATTTTTCTTAGGTATCTGCAGAAGAGAAGTTTCCAAACTCAACAAAGTGGAATTAATATATTCTTAGTAATTTGAGAAGATGAACTATGCTTGGACACTATGTGCTTGACTATTTTTGATTTACTACTGTTGTCACCGTTTATTACTCTGAATTTTTAAGGAAGTAAGTCAATTCTAACTGTACAGGTTGTTTTTTTTTTTTTGGTTTTGGTTTGATTTTAATATATAACATAGGGCAGGGTCCAATTTATACATGATACTCTTCAAGTTTAAGAGCCACAGACACGCACAACTTTACACTTAAAAGTTATTTCTAACAGTGTATTATATAAAGATGTTACACTAATATTTCCTATGTTATATATTACTGTGAGAACCTTTTTTTAGGATTTTAGCTCTTTAGGCCTTTGTTCTTCAAGTCATAAGAAAGTTAAAATATGCTTAATTTAGTCACATATTCCCCATACCATTTCTTCTTGTTATTCATGTGTACAGTAAAGCAATTGTTTCCTTGTTTCCTAAAATGTTATTTTGCTTCTCTCATTCTTTCTCTGTTTATCCTATATAATTTCTATCACTGCCTACCCCTTTAGCAATCCTGCAGCATAATAGGCTAAGGTTCTAGGTAAGCCTGAGTCTGCTACTGCCACCACACGGTGCCAGGCATATTACTTCTGGGCATTCCTTACTTGTAAATGAGGATGCTCAACTAGAATGAAATGAACTATAAGATTGTATGTTTTTTCTTGGGAGATAGTCATAGATTTAAAATTTCAAAGGATTTTATAAATCAACACTGGCTTTAAAGTTAAAATCCAAATTATTTTAACAGAGGTACACTGAGTGAACCTAGAAGGAAAGATAGGTTGTTTGCATAAACAGATTTTTTAGAAATCTGGCTTCAAAGTGATACATTAAAACATTCCTATATAACTAAAATAATGTATATTTTTAGTTAATTATTAATAGGGATATCAGCTTTCAAGTCTGAGAAAGTAAAGAATGTTTAATCCAGATCCAAAAAATTTAAGTTATTCTTTAAATAATAACTGCACAAAGCCACTTTTGTTACATAAATACTACGTAAACTTAAGAGTAGGTTTTTTTAATCTCACAAAACTACTTAATTAGCAAAGTTCACTTGTACCATCTCTATCCTTAAAGGAAAATTTAAATTTAAGATTGAATTCAGCTTTCCCTCTTATTTCCCTGTCCTCCTATGGACTGCTGAGTTTTAGTCCCTTTTATAACCTTCAGATTTCCCTATCTGTAAAACTGAAGGAATGGATTATACTACCAAGATCTTTTCTGGTACTGATTTTTAATATACCTTGAATACTAACCAGAATGAAGCCATTATAGTATAAGGCAGTACATTTCATATTGAGGAGACCTTCCAGAGATAGATAGTACCCTTCTAATTTAAATAATAAATTAAGACTAATCTGTTGTGCTTTAAAATGAGTAAATTCACATATCTCTTTATGTCCTTTGAAGATCGGTTAGGCTCAGAAACTACCTTTTTAAACAGCCTCTGTAAGGTCAATAGTAACAGCTCTCCATTCTTCCTCTTCTCCTTGAAATAAACACAAATAGAACATACCTTACAGCTGCAAGAAAACCTGAGTCCCTTCCAAAACAAAGGTGATTGATTGTATTGAAGTAAACTGTCTCGAAAACTCATTCCATAGATTTAATAATAAGCACACTGTGAAAATCTACACTTGCTCTAGATTTCAAGTTTACAGAGGAGCTTTTCACCATGGCGTTAGGATTTCCCACAGCGACCTTCTGAGTTCTGTGGACAGTGAAGTAGGGAATCTGGCTCATGTGACTCTATTCATAGCTTCCCATTAGCCCATATGAATGAGCTGGTAGTTCCCTAGAGTAAATCAAAACAAGACACCCTTGGGAGACTTTTTGTTGTTGTTAATGTACTCCTAGACACTATCCTGGGAACTGAGGGAAAACTCCTAGAGAGATATATAAATCTTCTAACAAAATATTTACATGAAAAGTGGCCAGTTTTCTTCCTTGGAATAGCAATCTGTAAAAATAAGTGCCACTATTTAAAAAGCAGCATGCCCTAGATGAACTGATTGGTGAGAATTTAGTGATTCTCATCAAATAATGGTGAAACATCATACATTAGGTAATGGGTGGAGCTTGGGTCAGATCTGCCTTTTAAGGCAAAGTCATCTCTTTCTTAGCTTAAATTCTTTTTCAAGAGAGTTATGTACTGTCTATACTTGGCTTAAACTAACAGTTCTATTATGGACTACTTTCAACGTACATGTACATATTCATGCATCAGAAGCCAATTTCCTTTAACAGTACCATTTAAAAGGTACATTTTGGGGTGCTAATGGACACTTCAACTTAAGTAATGGTATTGGTAAAGATCAAATTGCACTATTAGTCTTGTTAATACCACACTGGAACACACACTGCATATATATGTATTATCCTAAGATAAAACTCTTTTCAGAATTTCATTACTTTTTATTATACACCAACTAGTTTATATTTTAGTTCTTTACAAAGAAAATGCTAAGAAAATTATAACCACATGTTATATGGTTTTAAAATCATAATTCCAGATTTTTTTACATATAAGGTGGAATGGTCCAGCAGCTATGTCCACTGTCACAGACTTTAGTTCCATTCAGTGATATGGCACATCCTGCAAATCTAGTCACACACACAAAATGTCTCAATTACAGTAAAAATGTACACACAATAAAGGTAATTTACAATGACAAGTAAGGAATGTAATTTATCTTGGCTGTGCTTCAGAAATTTAGGGTCAGTAGCCTTAGTCAAGGCACAAAGCAGGAAGAGGTGAGCACAGCTGTTTCTAGAAGTGGGCAAGGTATGTACAATCACTGATGAGGTATGCATGCACGCAAAGGATTTAAAACTGCTCAGTCTTGCTATGAAAATTGAACTGAGTTAAAAGGAAATGCTGTGGCTTCCCCCTACTATTCACCTCTGGATCAGGTCCACAATCTTACTTCATCATACAGAAAATAAAATTGGCAAGGAACTTCAAAAGTAAATCACTATGTGGGTAAATGAAACAAAATGCTTCACTATTCCCAAGCCTCGGCTGTGCCTCCTGGACTAGAAGCATCCTGTAGACAAAGGAGTGTTTCACAAAACTGAAATGTCATTCAGGTTGAAGGGACAAGACATGTCCCACAGACACTTAAAATTTCAAACTTTCGAATGGCCCTTACAGCTGAACCATTGTATGTTACAGTAGCGAGGGTGGGAATCTTTTAGCAGCAAATGCTGATTTAAAGGGCACGGGGTCTCTTCGGGTTGATTTGCTTGCTGGCCTGTTCTTCCTCTTGTAGAGCTGCACGAAAAGATTTCACTTTATCTTGGAAAAAGAAAAGAACAAGGGAATAAGTTTTGCATTACATGCAATGCAGCACACAACTTTATGGGTCCTATCAAATCAGCTCCCTTATTAACTCAGGATTTTTCCTTCTTTGTTGTCCAGAAACTCAGAACAGTGCTCAACTGTAGCAGCAGACTCATTAGATTCCTGGAAATACTTGTAGTTTTTTTTTTGTTATCTTCAACAGATTTCTGTTCTATTTGGCACATTTTACAGCATTCAATTTTAATTTATTTGAATTCCTTTTTGCAGTGTAAAGAGGCTATATATGTGTGTAAAGTAGACATTTCTTCTCTCAAAATTAGAAAATGTCTACTCCCAATTCCTATATTACCTTTTTAAGCTATGAAATTTTAAGATTATTTGAATTTTTAAGAAGACATGTCATTTTTTCCTTATCAGGGATTGCAAAAGGGCATGATGGGGAAGGGAAATTACAGGACATACATTTCTTGGCCTTACAATTCTGTCCTACTGTCTATCGTGTACTGATTCAGTCACTTAAGAGTAAGAAATACGTAAGTAAAAATTGGAGGAGGCAAATAATAGCTGTGTGAAGATGAGAAATCTTTCTATAACAGTGGTTCTCAATTTGGGAGTGATTTTTGCTCCCCTCCCGGGGACATTTGGTAACGTCTACAGACATTTTTGATTGTCACATTGGGGTGGTACTACTGTCATCTAGTCAATAGAGACCAGGGATATTTGTAAGCATCGCACAATGCACAAGAGACAGCACCTTCCAACAGTTTCCCAACTTAAAATGTGCAAAGATTGTGGCTTTCAGAAAAAAGGAGAGATATAAAGTTGGAATCTCAATTTCTTTCCCCTCTTCCTAAGTAAAACGATGTTGAAAAAGTTGACTTTTCTGAAATTTAGAAAGGAATTTAAGGGGACTTCCCGGGTGGTCCAGTGGCTAAGAATCTGCCTTCCAACGCAGGGGACACGGGTTCGATCTCTGGTTGGGGAACTAAGATCCCACATGCCACAGGGCAACTAAGCCTGTACCGCAACTAGAGAGAAGCCCGCGTGCCGCAATGGAGACCCAGCACAGCCGAAATAATAAAAAAGAAAAAAGAAAGGAATTTAAGGACTGCTGGATTTGATGCCTGGTAATATAAGATAATAGCTCTCAAACTTCTTAAGTTAATAACAAAATTATCTCTGGATGGTAAAAAAAATTTTTTTTCTAAGGAAGGACTGAATAATATAATATCTAGGTAGTAATTTCTTCAAAGTTTGGATATACTTGCTTATACATGAATCCTGAGAAAATTAAGGAAAGGAACTAAGCTGAAAGCTACATCTTACAAAGAAAAAAAATTAGGATGCATTGTGCTCTGCCTTCTGAATAAAATGCATACCGAAAAAAGCTGCTTGTGCATTATGACAGATTAGAAAAATGATCAAAACACTTTAAATCAAGGCTTGAATATGAAGAACATGAAAAACAGCAAATTTTAGAAACCCTACATCTGCACAAACAATTCTAAATTGGCAAAACGGTCACTGCTGACTCTAGGATATGATTTCAAATAACCAACTTTACAAAGAACCTAGTTTAAAAAATTTGAAGCAGCTTGTTTGATGCTAAAAACTAGCAACTTCAGTCTGGTTTCATGTTGCATTGCAAGCACACACAAAGAAGCCTACTTGCATATAAATGAAGATAGCTAATTTGCCAAAGCCTAAGAAATCAGCACATACAACACATGCTTATCTGAAGCGGCAGAGATAAGCTAATTAAAAAGCCAAGAAAGAAGCCATGGCATGTAGGTAAACCACATGCCTCCCTTCATAAGCAAAGTAGAGTTGTTTTGAGACCTTCCCCTTCATTTTTTAAAACAAGTGTTCAAAGGAAAAACATGACAATATGCACAGAAAGGAGATGCACATAGAAGGCTATAGAAAGATAGACCTAAACCAAGGAAAATAATTCTGAAAAGCATCGGCCCACCAAACTAAAACTCTGAATGGGTATACAAAATTTACAAACTTGTTAAAATATATTTTCCCTCTTTAATCATAAGATGTCTTTACCTTCTCCAAAGACTAAAAAAAAGATGACTAGAGAGCACTTGAAATGATTTTTCATGTTTCATTTTTAGAAAAATCAGAATGGTTCGTTGGTCTTCAATACCTCTAGAAAGATGTTAAATGTACCCATAATTTTCACTTCAGATACCTTCTTACAATATGAAATCCTCCCACTAATTACATACAAATATTAGGCAGATTTCAAACACTAAAATGAAAAAAGAATTACCCCGCAGCTCAGTTAAAATGTCTATTTTTTGCTCAAGAATAGCTTCAAGTTGCGTAGCATATGAATCTACATCATAGTCTACTTCTTCAGTCATCTCTAGGAGAGCCTTTTCATCTTCTAACCATCGAATAGATTCCTAAAATGACCAAGAAAAAAAAAATCAATAATCCAATGAGCCCATTTATAAGACAGAAACCAATTTATAAATTTCATGTTAATATAATCAAACATACTCAAGATGGTATTCTCTAAAATATTAATAACCATAAAACATCTTTATTTATAGAGTAAAATTAAGGAATATTTCCTTAAATTTGAACACAAACACCACTGTGACAGGCCAAGCAAGATGACTTCATTTTCCTATTTTTACTCTACTTTGAGTGGGGTTTGGGGGAGGGAATGAATCAGTCACACACAAACACACACACACACACACACAATCAATGAGCAGAGTAAATCTCAAACTTCAACAGCTGTCCCTAAAACAGAGAGACAACGGGTGTAATAAAGTTACTGATCAATCTGATGAGGCCTATGGGAGCCCAGAACTTGTAAATCATCTGGAATTAACATATCCATTTGGGGCCTCACAGTGGTTGGGCCAAGAGGTAATCCTAAATTCTACACACTAGCTCTTCAAAATTATTGACTGTAAGGGAACACTGGATAGCCCTTTTTTTTTGGCCGCACCGTGTGGCTTGCAGAATCTCAGCTCCCTGACCAGGTACTGAACCCGCGCCCTCCACAGTGAAAGCGCAGAGTCCTAACCACTGGACTGCCAGGGAATTCCCAGGATAGCCCATTTTAGAAGAGTCAAATGAACCACTAAACAGTAGCTACTTACTACTATTCATAAATGCTTCAAGGAAACCATTCCTTTTTTAAAAAAATAATTAATTAATTAGTTATGTTTGGCTACGTTGGGTCTTCGTTGCTGTGTGCGGGCTTTCTCTAGTTGTGGCGAGCGGGGGCTACTCTTCGTTGCAGTGCCCGGGCTTCTCATTGTGGTGGCTTCTCTTGTTGCAGAGCATGGGCTCTAGGTGCATGGGCTTCAGTAATTGCAGCAAACAGGCTCAGTAGTTGTGGCTCGTGGGCTCTAGAGCGCAGGCTCAGTAGTTGTGGCGCATACCTCATTCTAACAAGGAATTCACAAGTCTACTGCTGGATTCCAAAACAATTCAATTGTGCTGCACACACAACCGTTCTATAAATGTACCAATTTAGTTCTGACACATCAAGTATAAATTTGAGTTTGAAAGCCTCACCTGACTGAGTTTTATGGGTGTCCATATTGTTCTAACACTTTTCTTAAATTACAAGTGTCCTTTTTTAAAGAATGAACATTTTTTTTTTTTTTAACGTGATAATCCATTTATTTATTTATTTATTTATGGCTGTGTTGGGTCTTCATTTCTGTGCGAGGGCTCTCTCCAGTTATGGCAAGTGGGGACCACTCTTCATCGCAGTGCGCCGGCCTTTCACTATCACGGCCTCTCTTGTTGTGGAGCACAAGCTCCAGATGCGCAGGCTCAGTAATTGTGGCTCACGGGCCCAGTTGCTCCGTGGCATGTGGGATCTTCCCAGACCAGGGCTCGAACCCGTGTCCCCTGCATTGGCAGGCAGACTCTCAACCACTGCGCCACCAGGGAAGCCCCAAGTGTCCTTTTTTGATTTAATCTAAATACCTAGGCCTCTGAAGAGATTCCCATAATATGGACTTGACTAAAACTGTAACAGTTTCAATGTATACCCTATTCTGAAGTTATAAACAGTTCTCTTATGTTTTTGAGACCTTCATCCAAGTGCTTGAATGGCAAGAGCTGAGGAATGTTAATGTTTGTTTACAGATAAATGAAGATTTCTTCAACATCAGAGAAGGAATACAGGTTAACCGGACAAAGGATTTATACACTGTGGGAAGGGGGCGGGGGGCAACCTGACTGTACAGTCTCCATAAAGATCTTCAAAATTATCTTCACTTCCTCACAGATATCACCCTCCAGAATATTTCCTTTTTTTAAAAAAAAATAAATTTATTTTATTTTAATTTTTGGCTGCGTTGGGTTTTCGTTGCTGCATGCGTGGGTGAGCAGGGGCCACTCTTTGTTGCAGTGCGTGGGCTTCTCACTGCAGTGGCTTCTCTTGTTGGGGAGCACAGGCTCTATTTGCGCAGGCTCAGTAGTTGTGGCACGTGGGCTCAGTAGTTGTGGCTCACGGGCTCTAGAGCGCAGGCTCAGTAGTTGTGGCGCATGGGCTTAGTTGCTCCGCGGCATGTGGGATCTTCCCAGACCAGGGCTCAAACCCGTGTCCCCTGCATTGGCAGGCGTTTTCTTAACCACTGTGCCACCAGGGAAGTCCGCAGAATATTTTCTTGTTTATAAAAAGGGAGAGGGGAGGATTGTACGGTGAAAGGTTTTTTTAAATAGGTTTAACACACAATGGGATAAATACCCAAGGAGTTACTGCTATAGGAAGGGATATAACACCCCTCAGTCATCTGCCACTGACAGCTCAGTCAGTACAGTAACTCTCCTGAAATACTCCTCCTTTTCTGCAAAGACTGACTCTTCCTCAATTGTTCTGATACCCTTTAGAAGAGTTTTTCCTACTGCTGTCAAACAAACTGGCCTACCATGAAGAAAGGGGTAGTGGAGGGGAGAAGTTCAACTCCTCTATAAACGGACAACTGACAAAAGCAAATGAAGTGGAAGAACAGAGAAATAAACTAGATCTTTCCATCACAGCTGCAAAGAAAGTTTGTTTGTAGCGATCATTCATTCCATTCAAAATTTACTGTGTCATATGCCCTACAAATACACATATACTTACACATAAACAAGTATTATTTTTAGATTAGTGTGATACTCAAAGAATTACAAAAGTTGGTAGTTAATTTTTCTAGAGAAACATTTGATTAAAGATTCTGTCTTACTTTACCTGGAAGACTGCCCTGTGATCTTCTACAACTTGTTCTTCCATTTCTACCATTTGCGAGACAGCTTCGTGGAAAGTAAACAACTGTGGAGAAACCTCTTCTTCCTTAAAATAAAAATAGTTTAAAAATTATGACATAAGTTTATATTTTAAATGTTATAATAAAAAAGTAGTTTTTCTATGTCATCTATAAAAATGCAACTTAGAAACTGAGGATGCTTGAATGTTAAAGACTACTAAAACAAAACATAAGGCAAAGCCACAATTTCTTTTTATGGGTCAAAAATATTTAACATAACACTCAGTAAGACAAACTTAAACACATCAGTAAGAGAGAGTTTTCACTTATCCCAAGCTTTACTGCAGAATTACTGTAAAAAAACAATCTCTTTTGGAGTGCAACTTTTCAAAAATACATTTATCACAGGCTAGAAATATACTGAAATATTTCCTCAGTGTTGTTTACTTTCCCTAACAATTTAATTCATATATATGTCTTAAGTTTCTTTTCACTAGAAGAGAGACGTAAACATAATATCTTTCATGACTGTGACTATCAAATTGGTATTCTGAAGGATTCAACTCTTACTAAATTTTAATTTCTGAATTGCATTCTACAATTTACTTACTGGTTTTTACAGAAATTTTAATGGACAATTCACAACTTTATCAACAAAAACTCACATATGTATATGCAATATATATTTTGGTCCTACATCAAGTCAAACTTCTCTGGCCTTGCTTTCTTTTTTGAGCTTCCTTCCCAACTCTAACATCTAATGATTTATTTCCTCAAAATGTGGCTGTAGTGATTGAGAAGTACCCTTAAAATTGTTTTATAAAATGTCAGTAGGAAAAGCAACATTTTTCAAATAAAATACACAATTCTAAATATATGTGTGTGTTTTTGTTAAATTAAATATTATAAATAGACTTTAACTTATTTGACTCTTTCATCAGTAAGCTGCCATCCCTAAAAGTTTATATAATCAAGTTGGCTAAAGAATTTTTTATTTTCTCTTTGGGAAAAGAGCCATCTGCTTTTTTTTTTTTTTTTTTTTTTATTTATTTATTTTTGGCTGTGTTGGGTCTTCATTTCTGTGCAAGGGCTTTCTCTAGCGGCAAGTGGGGGCCACTCTTCATCGCGGTGCGCGGGCCTCTCATTATCGCGGCCTCTCTTGTTGTGGAGCACAGGCTCCAGATGTGCAGGCTCAGTAGCTGTGGCTCACGGGCCCAGTTGCTCCGTGGCATGTGGGATCTTCCCGGACCAGGGCTCGAACCCGTGTCCCCTGCATCGGCAGGCAGATTCTCAACCACTGCGCCACCAGGGAAGCCCGAGCCATCTGCTTTTAATCAGGACATGCAGGCATGATTCTCTCATATTCTCTGTCATTCTGGTAAACACACAGTCAACCACCTTTACTCATTTTATCTGCCCACTTCCCTGCCAAGCTGAGAATGTCCTGTCTTTTCTCTGCTTCAAGATATTATGCAAACTCCTATCACTTCCATGCAGCCCACTCAGAATACTTTTTGTCTATACAACTACTTATGGAATTCTAATGCACTTGATTATCCTCTAGTTTGTCTACCTGTATTACTTTTATCTCCAGGGCATGTCCTGGACACTATCCCATTTTAATCTACCTTGTTAAAATTTAATATAGCAGTAAGAATATGTACACATGCACCAATACTTAACTAAAGGCTAATGCTGAACCATCTCAAGACAGTTCCTTGGGGAAGGCAAAGTTGAAAGAAATCCACACTCTCTCATATATAAGGGAGGTTGCAAGAACCCATGATGTCATGCTTAAAGCCTCTGGATTGGGGCTTCCCTGGTGGCGCAGTGGTTGAGAATCTGCCTGCCAATGCAGGGGACACGGGTTCGAGCCCTGGTCGGGGAAGGTCCCACATACCGCGGAGCAACTGGGCCCGTGAGCCACAATTACTGAGCCTGCGCGTCTGGAGCCTGTGCTCCGCAACAAGAGAGGCCGCGATAGTGAGAGGCCCGCGCACCGCGATGTAGAGTGGCCCCCGCTTGCCACAGCTGGAGAAAGCCCTGGCACAGAAACGAAGACCCAACACAGCCATAAATAAAATAAATAAATAAAATTAAAAAAAAAAAAAAGCCTCTGGATTAGTTCTGGTCACCTAGCCAACCTCTCCAAATTAAGGTCCTGCAAAGACCCAATAGATGCAAGAATAAAATGTGAGAGATCTGCTGCTATAGGGAGTGCCTGTCTTGTTCTGGTTGTCCATATCTTTGGAGGCACTGTATCTAGGAGCAATGCAGGGTTTGCTTTAAGGATTTTTTTTTTTTTTTTTTTTTTGCTTTAAGGATTTAAAAAGCAACTGCAGTCTCTTTCAAACGTTTTGGGGACAGGGGATAGACTAACGCCAGGATTTCATTTTTAGTTCTTTATCCTCTATGGTTCAAAGTTCAGAACTCTTATTTTAAACCAGGTTTCTTAACTTAGGCACTACAGACATTTTTGGGGGGAGGAGGAAGGCTGTCCCTGTGCATTGTATGATGTTTAGCATCATCCCTGGCCTCAACCCACTGGATGTTAGCAACACCATCCCAGCTGTGACGACCAAAAATGTCTCCATACATTTTTCCCTGGAGAGGGGCCAAGTCACTCCTGGTTGAGAACTGCTGCATTGAGTCCTACTTTGTAGAGTATTTTGAAACATGATAACAAAAAGTAGGATATCCGTTTGTTTACTCTAGAATATTTTGGACTTTAAAATACCTGCTGGAAAGTATAAAAACATTAAGTTATACTGTTTCCAAAGAATATCTTATTGCAGCAAGCAATCAATTTAGCTGACCTAAGATTTCACTCTGGTATAAGAAAGACCCAGATTTCAATCCTGCTGGGCTTCAGCACTTACTACTTGTATGATCTTAGTCAAGTTAAGAACAGGGATAATTATAGTACCTACCACACTGAATTGTAAGGACTATACCAGATCATAAGATGCCTAGCAAATATATGTCATGAAGTAAGCAACTAATAAATGCTACCTTTTATCATTATAAGAAAATGCCACTACAGGATTCTTAGTGGGAAAAGAATGATATAAAACTATATAGATTATACATTTAAAAAATGAAGTTAAATAACTATGTGAAAATGTGTTTGTGCTTTTTTGTTCTTTCTTTATACCTCATTGTCCTTATGCAGTGGGCACATATTATTACTTTTAAGCAACAGGGGAATCAAAATTTTAAATTTATGAAATTTCACCAAACATTCAAAAATACAGAAAGCAACCAGATTTAACAAATGTCAGATTTTTTCCATTTTTGATACAGTTCATGAATCCTTTTAATACATGTGCATGTGTCCATAATCTTGTTTCTAAGCTTTCTATATGTGATATATTGTATGTACAATTCTTAAATTTGTTTTTTCCCTGTATTACTTTAAAAATCCCCAAATTTTAACATCAGTATAAAATTTGGAAAAAAGAATAGTTAGATCAGGGGTCAGTGAACTTTAGTACATATTTTGGGGTTGTGAGCCATACAATCTTTGTCACCTCTGGTCTTAATGAGCAGGGCCATGTTTCAACAAAACTTTATTTGTAAAAAGAGATGGCAGGCCCATAGGCTGTAGTTTGCTGATCCCTGATTTAGATGATAGTTTTCACTTATTCTGCTATGGATGAAATGATTACGATTAGATAATTACAACTATATTATGTCACTTACATTTTGTTCACAAAGAAGTTTTAGATCATCCCTCTGAGGGGAACTCCCCACACCCCACTGTGCCTCTAAATCATCAATCTGATTTGGTGGATGGTGCATTATTGGACGGACATCACCAGCGGCGGTTGGATCCACAGTCAATTCTTTCACCCTATAAACACATAAGAGGTATCTATAATTAACAAAGACTCATGCAGAGGAACAAGAAATATCAACCTATTTAATATAAAAGCAATTCAATAAACATATTAATATTGATGATGTCAGCTTTCCAGATCAAATCTAACTGAAATCTGTGGATATACTAAAGGTATGTTTAGCTGTGAAGCTTTAGGAATTTACTTAGGTATATAATTTTACAATTACTTCAAACATAACTACTGTGCATAACAAATTGAGAAATCAACAAAGTATGCAGATTCAGTATTTCAAAATAAATAAGAGACACTTGTTGCAACTAAATTGCTGAACAGAAAAATGCTAGCAATGTCACTTAGATCAATAAATGAATCACAGTCAAAAATCAGTTTTTTTTTGTTTTTGTTTTTGTTTTTGACCGCACCGTGCGTCACACGGGATCTCAGTTCCCTGACCGGGGATCGAACCTGCGCACCCTGCAGTGCTGCAGTGGAAGCGTGGAGTCTTAACCACTGGACCGCCAGGGAAGTCCCCCAAAATCAAAGAATTTAATACACTTTGCAGATTTGGTAGTTAGAAGGCTCAATTAAAATAGCTACATGTGAAATATTTCTTATCTATAAAGATTATAAGCTGTAAAGTTCTATCATTAAAAAAAGTTTACCCCTTAAACTTCAATTTACATATTTGGGAGAGGGTACACTTTTTAAGTCAAGAGGAGCCTTGTGATTTCCTTGCAGACAGAAAGAATGTAAACTTTTCATTTTAAATAAGACAGTTTATCCTTCAATGGTAAATATGCAAAGATGACATCATCCTTAAAAATATGAGGGGAAAAGGAAGCCTGAATTCTAAATCAACATTTTAAAGCAAATTAATAAAGTACATAAAAATGAAGATCATGCAGTATAACCACCACCTGCCAAACAAAATGAAAATGAAAAATAAAATGGCTCAGGACAGAAGAAGTATATGCTATGAAAGTAAATGCTATAAAACATTTATACATAGCACAATCCAAAAGAAACTATTAAAATAAACATCTTATGTATAGAATGAAGTAGACCTGGTAATTGAAGGAGAAAAGTCGTCATACTCATAAGAAGGAGAGAGATCAGGGCGACTGCCACTACCCTGTGAGAAGGGAATGTCTGATGGACTAATTCCAAACTCCTTTACTCTGCAGCACCAAAACAGCAACAAATTAAAAGAAAATGCTCTTGTAAAGACAGCAATGCACATTTCAAGTTTGCATTTAGTACTCAGTTTAATTTGTTTAGAAAAGGGTCAACGTTGTTATGACAATGTATTTACACAATCTTAAAAATAATCAATGTGAAGAGGCTTTTGAACCCCTCTGTTCTATTGACTCCCTACTCCATAGTCCTTCCTTTTCTCATGATCTTTCTAGAAGTTTAACGAGTCCATCACCTAAATTTGAAATGCCCTGTATTTAGCTACATGACCACTCATGTCTAATTTCCTTGTGTAGTCAATACCATGAATATTTTATTAGCATTAATGAGTCCTCAACACGCTTGCAGTCTTTTCAAACAGGACACAAGAGAATTAAGTCCTAATGGCATACACCGCTTATAATGAATTAACTTCTTTCCTATGCACCTAGAATGGTATTAGCTATAAAGCAATCCTTGAACAAACTGAGAAAACAGTCACTCAGATAATTTTCTGTGTTTGGTGATTCAGGTGACGAACCATGGTGAAAAAAATCCTTTAGCAATGGAATTTAAATTGCTTTTGCTAATGTCTCTAACAGTTATATTTAACTAAATCATGGCTTTTATGACCCAATTTTTGTGACTCCCTATGTCCTCTTTAGGCCAATCCCATTTCATAACAGTAGGCAATATTTATTAATTACTTCCTATATATCAGATATTATGATTAATATTTTTTAGACATTATATTATTTAATCATTATGACAATATTGTGATATTATCACCACTTTACAGATGAGAAATAGGTTCAGAGCAATAAAGTGTCTTACCCAAGTTCATTCAATGAGAATGTGGCATAACTGAGGTTCAAACCTAGCTGTGAGTACAAACCTTATGTTTAAACACTTCAGTATACTAACCATATTCTCTGTTTTTCTCATTACTTCTCTTAGGTTAAACTAAATGAAATTACTATTGTTATACATCAAAAATAGTCATATAGATCAAACTAATAATTTCTTTTACTTAGAATCCTTCTTTGACCTATTGGTAATATCTACTCTCAAAGGTTCAATACCAGATTCCTTTGCCTTTATCCTTTTGGAAAGCTTATTTACACACGTGCTGACAAACCTAAATTTCTAATACTGACTTAATAACTCTTTTTACTCCCAACCCCATTACTTATTCTTTCAGAATCTCCTAATTTAGATACCTATTAGCCCCTAAGCACACATTTTTCCTCTATTCAAAGCTCTCTTGCCCAACCTAAACTATTCTATATGCAGGAATTATATTCCTCAAATGAGCTATCACATGAGGTTGAAAATCTTTATTCCTAGAGATATGGAAATAAAAGACAGAATTATTTGTCCTAGATGGTTAGTAATGGTTGCAAATGAATCACATTACATGATAATAAATTAAAATATTTTACTTGGACCTAAATGAACTAGAGGAATAACCAGATACAGCATTTTCACATTAGGGGGATTCCTTTGCAGCCAGAAGTCTGAAGACATGGAGGGTTTTAATTCTACAACATGGCAATCATTTTATTACACTAAGCTGTTCCTCATCTCTCCCATGAACAATTCTGAAACAAGAAGCATTTTAAATTAATGAAAAAAACCCCAAAATACCAAAAATGTTCACTACAAAGAATGATTAAAAGTACTATAAAGGTTCATAGCTAGAATCTTATAATTCAAAGTTTAAAGGGTATTAAATTTAAAAATAAAGTTCAATTATTTTTAAAAGATATTATTTTTAATATCTTTACGAAAGGTCAATAATTTTATACTTTCCAACAGTTTTTATTGATGATTTTTAAAAATCTCTTTAGTTGAAGCAAAAGCAAAATACAAAAGAACAAAGCGTATGATCTCATTTATGTGAAGTTCAAATATAGCTACCTATATTGTTCAGGGATACATTCATAGGTAGTAAAACTATTTTTAAAAACAGAGAAAGAAAATTGAGAAATGTATTCCACAAAAGTCAGGACAATGGCTACCTTGGGGTAGAAATTAATGGATTTAGGCATGCTATTCAGGATTCGTGATCAGAAAGAGACACATGGGGAATTTTCTGGGGGACTGGAAATGTTTTATTTCCTGGTCTGATGACAGGAATTTTCACTTTGTAAATATTCGTTAAATTATTCACTTGTGTTTTGGGTACTTTTCTGTATGCGTATGTATTTCATACTTTAATGAAAGATTAAAAATAAAATTTCCATAGTGATTAAAACAAAAAAATAGTACAAATACTCATGTTTAGCAAAATTAAGAGATTCTCCACACTAGAAATGGAATACAAAGAGGAATTTTATCTCTAGGTTAAAAATCACAAATGCAGTATGTGATAATACAAATTTAAAACTATGTATATAGTCATTCAAAACAAGAGCAATGGGAACAAATCTCTGGAACAAATATAAACAGGCCTATTACAATCCAAAATTCCAAGGGCATTTTGTGACTATAAGGAATAAATTGCTTTAATAGTGTGTAACGCTTTTTGTCCTCTCATTTGTAATAATGCAGTGGTCTATTAAAGTTTGTAACACTATTGCCGTAAATAATAAAATGTAACCCATACAGAACACCAGAAAGAACTGTGCTATCACTACTTAAACCCTAGCTTCCCCATGTATAATATTTAAGATTATCAGAAATAATTTTCAGCATATGCAAAACAATTTAAGAAATACGGACTGGCTCCTGATACTCACTTACTTTTGAGTCTTAATATAATAATAAGAATTTTCATGATTTAAATATAGTAAAATATTATGAAATATAACTTGGTTAATGGAAAAATATAATCATGTTCTATGATTATAAGACCTATTCTACTAAAAATATGTCTTCCCAAATTACACAACACATTTCCAATTATTTTTAGAATATGACAAAATGATTCTAGACATCATTTCAATGAATAACATGCAAATTTTTTTTGAAAATGTAAAGAACAGTGCAGTAAGATTTACCCTATCAGATATTAAATCAAACCATATATTGTTCTATTCCCTTCAAACTTCAAAATAAATAACCATTTTTCATACCTATTTGCATATCTTAATGTATTGAGAGTATTTTCACAGGATGCCATGCCTGGAGAGATTGTGGCAATCTATGGGGGAAAAATGCAAAGGTAAAGAAAATGTTATAAATGATGACAATACTGACATATGGCTCAGTCAGGTCTAATTTTAATATGGTCATCTAAAAAAAGAGTTATTAATGATACCTTAGCTCCAAGATAATTCACTATCTCATACCCATAATCAAAGAATAATTATAAACTCCAGTTAAAATATAAACAACTCTGACGGCACCACAAAATGATCAAATATCAGGCAGAAAATGGAGGTCAACACCTAGAAGAAGGGAGTAACATTGAGTGACTGTCCGCCCCTACTTTTGATAACTTTTTTTGCCTAAGGGCAAACTCTGCTGCTGTCACACAGGACAACTAAAACTTCAATAGAAATCTGGAGTTTCACTGGTTAAACTAAAGGATGGAGTTTGGAGGTAGGCACCATAGCAGCTGCGAAGTGAAGTTTGTCCCAGAAGAGAAATAACCACAGAGGAAGAAACTCATATTCTACATATATATTTACACTACCCAAATCTCTGGCTGACCCCTGAACTAAGAGTACACACAAGGTTGACTGCAAGAAACATAGCTAAGTCTAAAAGAGCTAAACAGAGATTTCAAGGTCAGTTGATGCCCACAGCTGGGGGGGCAAGAGTTTGGAGTTCAGCTAAGTTAACTTCCAGCTAAAATAACAACAACAATAACAAAATCAATAATCTTTAGAAGAACATAACAGAATCCAGAGTGTCCATAAAATATTCATTCATAATGAAAATTATATAATCCAAAATTCTAGATATATGAAGAAATAGAAAAATGTGACCAATATGCAAGGAAAACAGAAATCAATGAAAACCAATCTCAAGAAGACTCAGATGTTGGAATTAGTAGAATGCATTATAACTACAATATAATCCTATCAGACTGGCAGGGACCACATTTTCAAGTATCACTATATCTCTCACAATAGACTTTAAATGACTGTCATTAATATTTTTTAAAATTTTTCCATATATACTACATAATTATTCATTTAAGATTAAAACAAAACAAACAAACAAACAAACTTACCATGCAGGTACGAGAGTTTTCACCTATGAATGAATCTCTTAACACCTGAGTGAGTTTACTTGCTCGGAAAGGAGTATGAGGTTTATTTCTACCTAAGGCTCTGATGCACTCCTGAAAATTAAGAAAGCAAATTTCACAGATTTTACTTCTTATAAAGAGTAATCTTAATGAACATATTTAAAACATCTCTTACCATAACCCTAACATTTAAGATCTAATCAGCTCTGAAAATTCTATTAAGAGGTTTACAGCATAGTAGAAATGTTCCCATAAATCCTAATTCAAGAAAATGAAATTTGGAAAACAAAAAAAACCCAATCCAAAAGACTACTTTATTAATTCCAAAAGATTCTTCTGGAGACTATGATTAGTGTTTAGAAGTAACAGGCAGTAGGATAACTGTAAAAAGTTAAACTTTTAAAGTGGTACTACAAAAGAAAAAAACAGAATGCTTTCTTTGCTTTGCTAGTCAAGGAAGATATATAATAGTGGCCTAACTTTTTGAAAGCCATTCCACATTTTTCTGAGAAACTTTCTTAGCTCAGTTTTGTGGTTTCTTGCCCTCCTTCAAGAAAAAAGACTGATTAATGAGTAAGGCCCTCTGGAATCTCCCTAAGCAGCGTAGGAATTGGCCTGCTAACTAACAGATCTTTATCTACCTTAAAAAGAATAAATAATGTGTGCAAAGAAAATTTCTGGGTACAATATAAATCTATAACTGCAAACATAAGCAACTAAATTTTGATAACCTCTCTTACTTATTAGAAAAAACAAATACTATAATTTTGTAACTGAGTAAACAAAAATGAAGTCAAAAGTAAAAGACTTTTCACAATTAAATGCACTTTATTTACCTTGAGTGCTAAAAGGCTTTTATTAATTTCAGCACCTTCAAGCCTAGTTTGCCTGTCTGCACTGGAAGTATCAGCTCCTCTTTCATTTCCAGCCAAATCGATGAGAGAAAATTTGCCATGTAGTTTTCCTTTCCTTCTAAGAATAATCTGAAACACTGCATGGCTCCGAGATGAATGTGCATTTGCAGATGTTTGACCGGATGTTCTACAATGTAATTAAGAACATTCTGATATGTAAAAAGTTCAATTTATATGTGCAAACCACAATATTTTCATTAAAAAAAAGAAAAAACTATTCAGTTTTTATTATTTAAATACAAAAGAGACATTCTGAATTAACAACACAAACATAACCAGATTACTACAATTTAATCTGGCATACTTCAAAAGTTTTTATGAATAATGATTTTTATGTCCAAAATGCGTTGAATAACATCCTTGCTTTGCTTTTGTTATATGCAAAGTATATAAAACTGATCATGAAACTGTTCCGCTTTCTTAATTAAAATGAGAGCTACCTGCAACTGTTGCCTATGTCAATGAGTTTCAGTACATCTTCAACACATTTGACCTCCCGTTCCTGTAATCCCACCACTTGAACCTGCTGTTTTCCATCTTCGAGCACTCTTAATTTTGTTTTCCTGTTTAGCAAGTCAAAAACCTAAAAAAAAAAAAGAAAGAAAGCTAGCTTTAAAAATAAAAAAAGAATAGTTCTATAAAAATGAGTCATTCAGAGTCTGAAAATTATTTCAGAGAATTCTAGTAATAATGTTATTAGAATAATAATGATCGATACTGAAGTTAAAGAGTTTCAAAGGGAATTTTTAAAAATCTCATACACAGAACTTTAACAAAATATTCCAAATACATATAACAATTATGTGGTGGCAATGACTGCCCAACAGTGTGAATGTTGCTGAACTTCTACACTTAAAAATGGTTAGAATGGTAAATTTTATGTTATGCATTTTTTAACCATAATTTAAAGAACTAAAAAACAAAATTTTTTTTTAAGTTTCCACTTACCTTACCACTATAAATTTCAAAAAAGGTTGCATACACTTGAAGTTCTAACTTCTTATAGTTTGGCTTCTTTAGCATTAAAAAAACATCTCGAGCTGTCAATAATTTCATATGGAGAAAATTTATTAAGATGCAACAAATATTGTTTTTAAAAAGCAATTCAAATTTTCTGTTTTAAAAAAGCAATTCAAATCAACTAATGTTTACCTAGAATGATAGTATCAATAATAAAAATGAAGATTAAAGTGGATATTAATTTTCCAAAAAAAAAAGTAGTAATAGTTTTTCTACATTTAAAGTTTAGAGGCCACTCTCCTTCATATCCAAGAAGAGAATGCTACTACTTATCTTTATAAATAGCATAAAATTATAGGCGGTCATAATAAGGTTACTTTCATAATCATACCAAATGGAAACTTTTCACAAAGCAGTTATTCAACAACAAACACTAAGCTCCAACAATGTGCCAGATTACAACACAAACATAATCAAGATTTTTGCCCCCAAAGCACAGTTCTTTTCAAAACAGTCCACTAATCTAAAACTGACACAATATATAGTAAGTATAGCATTAGTTACCCTTACTTAAAGTTCTGAACAATACTCCCAAATCTTATTTCCAAGCCACCTGAATAATATTCAAGAAGAATATTATGTATGATATGCAAAAAGGGGAGTTACCTGCTAATGCATAAATTCCTTTAGAACAGTCTTGGTTCTTTCCTGAAAAGTCACCTCCCATTGTCTATATGTTAAAAAGAAAATAGAATTTAGGTCTTAGAATTAAGATATAAGGAAAATAAACTGGCTTCATACCAGGATGTAACTGTAATGAATTACTTACATGAGTCTTTCCACTTCCAGTCTGCCCATAAGCAAAGCATGTAGCCATTCCCCTTTCAAATATAGTTTCCACTAGTGGTCTAGCTGTAAACCTTAAAAATAAAATGCACCAGTCAGAACATACAGTTAATATTTAAATTAAACAAATAAGCAATAAAACTAATATCAAGTGTTATTATAAGCAAATCTTACAACAAGATTTTTAACAAATCAGTGGGATCAACTGCGAGGCCACAACTGACCCCACTGATTTAAAATTTTAAATATCCATGTCCTAGAATTGCTTAAAGCTCTTTAAAGCATATTTTCAAGCAATAATTCCGAAATAGACAATGGCCACAATAATAATGGACAGGGAAAAAAAATCTGATAGTAACTGAGCTAAAGACATAATATATAGAAGACAGTAGGAAAGTTTTAAAAAATAACAACAAAATATGGTAATAGCAGCCAGACAAGTAGGACAGATCTGAAAACTAAAACCAAAACTAAAAACCCCAACCCAACCCAAAAAAAGTATCAAAGGTTTCAAGAGAAACAGAATGAAGAGTGGTAATCTCAATACAGAAAAGCTAGAGGGGAAAAAAAGTACAAAAACATTATCTAAACAAGTATAAAAGTGGTAAAATTTCCTTGAATGTGAGTAAGTAAATATAAATTATGCTTATAAGACAATGAATTCTGAGTTGATAGTCTTGATTCAGGAAAAGGATGCCCAAATATTATGTATGGGTATAATCATTGCTGGAGTTAAAATGAAAAGGTAGGGAGGGACAAAAAAATACTTCATTGAGCAGAGCCCTAAAAGCATGATAGAAAACAAATCTACTTTTTGCACAGGCTTCAAAAGAATATATGTAGAACACTTTATACAGCTCTATTGATTTTTTTTTTTTAAAGGCACAACTGTAGAAAGTACAGAACAAAAGGAGCAGAAAAAAGTTCTAATCAGAAAGAACTGGAAATGAGTCTGAAGAGTGATCAGACAAAAAAAAAAAGCCTAACTTCTCAATCCATAAAAGTTAAGGATAAGAGAAAGGGGAGAGAATCAATATTGGTAAAATTAAGAAGCATAAATACAGGGTGAAACACAAAATGTTTACTAAATCTAGCACATACACAGAAACATACTTTTATTTATAGTGATTTCTTGAAAATGATTATAAAAGTCAGACAGACATATTTTATGAGTCAGGAGTGGAAGCAGAGAAGGGAGTGAGGGGGGAGGACAGGACTCAGTTCTCAAAAAGGTAAAAAATACACAATTTATAATTATAATTCCCTTTTAAAACAAATTTTTCACAATACCTCTATCTAGCATTCACATGTTCTTTAGTTTTGTCCTCTTTCTTTACAGCTGAACTCCCAGTTTACTGGCTTAAGACCAGTGGAGTTGGTCTTATCTCATTTATAACATCTTCAATTCTTAGGATTCTTATTAACCCTTTAACTTTCTGTTTTCCAGTCAAATTTATAAAATAAAAGGGCAATGAAACATAGCATTCAAGTAACTGCCGAGACAATTTAATATAGACTGAAACAACAATGCTGCTAAAGCTGACCTGTTAAATAATGAGAAGTAAATGTTTACAAACTATGTATAAAAATCTAAATTTGGATAGAAATGTGGGATATCAATGCATAATACATGTAAGTTTGAGTTGTTTGTAAGTTGAACATGTGAACATACAAGAATTTCATGTACTAAAACTATTCCAAAGCTTAGAGATGATAAAACTAGGGAAATGCAAGTAGATTTACAGAACTTTTTTTTCCTTAAGTGGCCATACGTGCTAAATAAAGATTTAGACAAATAAGTGACTGATGTGTAACAGTTATTTCAAATTTCTTCACTACTGCAGAGATCAAAAAGCAAAAAATAGCCACATCCCATCTCTAGAGGTACAGAAAATGTTTTCTAGAAATTTCTTATCCATACATATGGTGTGTTATATAGTTTATAAGTTAATCATTAATGAAAACTGATTTGGGGAGCATTAAAGAAAACAAGTGTTAAAATTCATTATCGTGTTTATTAAATATTCTTATTTGTTTAAACTCAGGGGGAAAGAAAAGGATACTACACCTCTGGAGAGATATGCCAAGATCAACGTAAGTTTCAGTGGTGGTGGTGAACACACAGTATAAGAACAAAATTCTGATTTAAAACAAATTTACCTACCTGTAAACCATTTCATTAGGAGCAGAGTCATCAAAGGCATAATCAAAACGAAATGTTTGGTTTTCTAGGTACCTTGTTAAATCTACTTTTTGTTTTGGTTCATGTACCATCACAACATCTTTACTAGGGATTGTGATTACATCAAGATCTTTCATTTGAGTTTCTAAAAGAATAAATGAAAATCAGTGCCCAGTAATTTTCACAGTATTTGAATTAATGCACAAAAATTATTTTAAGTAGTAAGAATTTCGATAAAAGCAGTAAGTCCTGTAAATATAAATATCCCATAAATACGCCATTCAAGTAAACAGAATATTTCAACAACAAAGTAAAACAAAAAAAAGAAAAATCAAGATTTCTGTAAAGCCAGGAATGGCAAAGATTCTTAGAGCAGTAACACATCAACGGACCTAACCATAGAAATCTGCATAATGGTTATGTACAAATGAAATGATTTACGTTTAACTCTTCCAAACCAATTTGATTTCTGCTATTAACAAAATAAATTGCAAACAGGTCAAAAATCAATCCTTGATTAGAGCTCAATAAGCATACCTTTTTTATTGAGTGGTCGTTTTCTTACACAAACACATATCCTATGTTCATCAATCTAGAAATAAAATATTTTTTTCCAGTGATTATCAGTGGTATATAAAACACTGAAAAGTTAATTATGCAATATTTCCTCCCACGGTTTTAGAAATTTATGCATAGCATAAATAGGATAAGTAAGCTTAAAAAACAAATTAGCTTGCAGAAATTTTAATAGTCATCAGACACAATTATTTCAAAAATTCTTATAATGGAAACTCGCTTATTTTGTCATTTGGTAAACCACTAGGAAATAACTTTGTAGAGGACACTACCACTCTTAGTAGCAATAGGTTCATGTTAATAAGCTACCTTATTCACTTCAAGATGTGCTGTATACAACAAAAGTAAAATTTCCTACCAAGTGGCATATTTTCAGATAGATTATAGGGAAAATTGTTGGCAAAGATAACTAGCTGTAGACAAGAAACACAGTTCTCAGAAGATTACTGGCCAAAATAATTTGAATAATTTTATAATATGCCAATTCTTAGACATTAATATTTTTTCATAAAACTAATGTTCCCAATACTTGCCTTCTTATGATATTTAATATAAAGCAGGAATTGGCAAAGTACAGCCTGAAAGCCTAATCCAAGCCATTACCCACTTTTGTAAAGTTTTACTGAAACAGCCATACCTATTCATTTATGTATTGTCTATGGCTGCTTTTCATACTACAAAGGCAGAATTGAGTAGTTGTAACAAAGACCATATGGTTCAAAGCCAAAAATATCAGGCCCTTTTCAGAAAAAGTTTTCCAGTCACTGTCGTAAAGTATGAGCTCAGATGTAGGTTAAACAAATGAAAGGGTAGCAAGGAGTAAAATATATGAGATGCAAATGTTATGAACTACTCTATTAAATCGTATGTAGTACACCTGCCTTAACACAGGCATTACAATCTATAATGTATTCTGTATACACTAGGATTATTAATTATTATTAATAATCAGATGGATTATTTTTCATAAATACAAATTACTCACAAAAGTATTCCCTGTCCAACAAATTCCCATTCTTCAATAGGAAAGGAGTTGCATAAGACAGCAGAACATTCTTCAAGCACTAGATTTCTGGTTTACAGCAGTCCTCAACAACCATCACTTATTGTTAAAAGCCAGAGTAACAATTATTTAAAAATAACAAATTAATTAGTAGTAAGTTGGAATGATGGTGGGATCTACAGCCCAAGCCAAGAGGAAACAACCTTGGGATTGAGATAAAATTATAAGTGACGGTCAGAAAGGAAACTGGGTCTTCTGACATCATCCTTGACTGTTGCTCTGTCCTACCAAGGACACAGAGGCTTTGCTTTGAAGTGGATTATCTTTGTGAGAAGCATGTCTAACATATCAAATTATGGGAAATAATGAGAAAATAAGGGTAAGTGTGGGTGGTTTCTTTCTTTCTTTCTTCGGATGCATCATGTGGCTTGTGGGATCTTAGTTCCCAGACCAGCGACTGAACCCGAGCCTTTGGCAGTAAGAGCTCAGAGTCCTAACCACTGGACCACCAGGGAATTCCCAATGGTTTCTTGATCTTCTCAAAATATGGAGAAGGAGTACCCATAAAGAGAGAAAAAATTACAGAGCTAAATCCAGTATTAACTTAGGGGGTATCAAACATGTTTTTATTTACAGCATAAAAAGTTCCAGAGCAACTGTTTACAAAGAATCTTACAGGATCTGCTGTTGTTAATGGTCTATAATCCAAACTTCCTCTAAAGTCTCTGATCATACACATAATTTCATAATTTGGGTTTGTAGCATCAACATCCTGTAAGAAGACAGAGAATTCATCATTTATTATAATTACAATACTGTAGTATTTGTTGCGTTTATGTTATATATGGTTTGAAAATTAAAATTAAATAGGTTTTGTCATTTGTAACAGCCAAGCCCAAACTCAAACCTGAGATGTGATATAGTTTCAGAGTTCAAGATTAATAGTATGCCTAGGAATCACTTTCATATTAAAAACACAATTCTGTTAGTCAACATGCATTCTGTTAACTCCAAACCAAATACTCCTTATTAAAGCCACCTTTGACCTATTTCAAATATGTTATACGTATACCTTAATTATCCTAGAAAATTGAGCAAAACAAAAACAGTGCTCATCCTAAACATCAATAAAGAACTCTAGAAAAGCTGAAATTCTTAGAAAAATACATTTAATCAGATTCTTCTTCCCAATTCCTAATTCAGTGTTTCAGCAAAGTAGAACTATGGATTCATCTATGTTCACTTCCTATTATTACTGACTCTCTAAAAAAAACTAAGGCATGGTATAATACAGCCCCAAATCAATAGGACATAGAATTTAAAGGAATCCAAAGCCAAGATAATTTTTTAAATCTTTAAAATTCAAATTACTGCATGCTAACTACAATTTACTTTTTTGCTTCAAAACTGAGAAAATTCAGATTAAGATACAAATAGCAACGGTTAACAGCCTCTCCTAGCTATGAGTATAAATTATTAAACATTTTAGGTCAGGTTCTTTTCCCCATATACTATATGCAGACTTGCTTTGAGTACAACGAAATTTCAAAACTGTTAATGTAACATACTTTCAATTAACCTTTTGGGAAATAACACCAACTATGTCAACTGAGAAGCAGAATGTAAAGAAGAGGTCACAAAGAGATGTAAAAATATTATGAAGTACCCACAGGAAACACCAGGTGGCATCTGTACTAAGTATCAGTAGATACAAGCATTATTCATTTCAAAACCCAACTGGTCATTCTCAGGTCACTTTCAGATATAAGTTGATTTATTCAGGCTGAATATTATACTGATTCCACAATTCCACAACACAACATCTTTATGATTAAGGGCATTTGAACATACTCCTAAATAAGGAAACAATCCTGATATTTTATTACAGGAAACAAGTTCTGAGAATATAATAGATACAATACAAGCACAATGCAGGAATTATTTGTACAATAGCAGAATTTCTAATATGTGAAGACCTGTAGAGAGATAAAAGACCAGTCTTCTATGCAACTTTTCCATTGCTAGTAAAGTTTTGCTACTATCTAAAGGAAATGTGAGAAGAGGGGCACATCAGAGATACTCTCAACATCTAGTATAAATCAACACACAACGAATTTCCACCCTTTCATTGTGATATGCTGAACTTATTAACCATGGAAAAACAATAAAATGGATAGTATAACCATATACCTTAACTTGATGTTTTTCTGAATGTATTTTTAGTCCTTTTTAAAAAGCCAAAATCCTATTATTCTCGATGTTATACATCCATTAGAATTCTGTAACACAATGGCTTACTATTCAAAAAGGAACAAGCTTTAGGACTAACACGTACGCACTAAAACTTGAAAGGTTCATGTAGTAAAAAATCTGTTATGATAACTTATTTCCCCAAGAGTTTATATTATTCCTCAATATCAATTTAAGGAACTATATTGAAATCTTTAAATGAATGCCTCAATTATTTTTTCATAAGCCAATCACTTTCACTGACACAGTCTAATCTTTTGTTGGTGCATAAACAAAATATGTTTCTGTTACAAACCTGGGCTCTTTTTTCTCTAAGTTCTTGCTGTTGTAGTCTCCTTTTTTCCCGTTTTTCTTGCAATTTCTCTACTTCTTTCACACAATTAGATTTTCTACGTGCTGGAAGAAACAGATGAGCTGTAGAAGCCTAGTTTTCTTTTTAGAGTACCATACTTATACACAAAAATTTTATGTATGAAATTTTACCACACACACCAAAAAAAGGTACACAGTGACAAAACATGCCTATGACAAATATGTGAACTTTACTTATGAGCTGCTTTAACAAAGCTAGGAACAGGACAATATACAAATAAGAGTCATGAAAAATGACTCTGACATACTGATACATGTCATCTCTTGGTTTAGAATCAAAGATCTTTGAATTGGAAAGGATCAAGAAGCATAAGAATTTCTTTTATAACATCTGTCAAAATTATCTGGCCATAATTTTAAATTCAAAGCAACTGAAACATTGTTATAGTTTTATATTTATAAATTGTTTCCTCCAAAACATACATTTAAAAACCCAATTAACAGACTAGACTAACAACAAAAAAAATTTTCCACAATGGTAAAAATAAAATCTGCAATTAAGTTTGCAATTTGGGGACTTATAAAGTTGACCAAGAGAAAATACATGTATGCCTAAAATGACTGAATCCTTGATACATGATTTACATACAAGGGGGTCCAAATTCCTTTTTTGCAGCTTGAACTGGAGATATATCTGAAACACTACCATTCTGTTGTGCAGAGGAAGACTGTTCAGGAAGTTGACTAGGCCGCGCACGTGCAGAACCAACCACTGAAAGTGAAACAAAATTTTAAAATATACGTAATAATCAATTCTGTTCAATAAACAAAACTCAATCTGAATAATTTATAAAAACCAAAGCCAAGCTTGATTTTAAATAATAATTTTTAAAAAGTAAGTGTGCAAAATACAGATTTTATACACATTCTCATTTTGAAAAACTTACACAATTCAGAAATACAGCAAGTAAAAACGTAAAAGTCCTTCAACCCTCCTTTTGTTCTAAATCCCACTCTTTGCTTGTCAAATATGCAAATCATCAACAGAGAATTTCCCACTGTGGATGTTACAAAAGTGGAAAAAGCAATATTAAGTTAAATATAAATATCACATTTTACAAAGAAATATAAATTTTCACAAGACTCAAAGAATAGTGCTGAAAGTGCAGGGCTTTCCCTCTACCTCCAATCTTTCCTCTAATACCTACACCTGTCCTGCCTCACCATCCATACATACAGACGAAACATCCCTATGAGAAAGGACCATTCTGAACTGCTGACCATTCTGAACAGTAGAAAAGAAATTAATTGTGCTTTATATCACCTAGCTGAAAACATATGAGAGACCTGAAATTAACTGCAATTGATACCTGTTTGACTTGTCTTCAAAGTTACCCATGACACTTTTTGAAAGTTTGTTAGCCAGAAAATAATGTAAAAATGTCACAATGATTAAATTTACCCTTGTGAAATCAATTAACCGACTACTTCCCCATTCGTTTCTTTCTCATAATACTCTCCTCAAATCTGAAAAATTATTGGGTAAATAAGACACCTCAAAATGGCATGAATCATGGAGTTTCACATTCATCACATACCTTTATAAATCATTTTCTTTATACCACTGACATTATTGTGTTGGGAAATCAAGATGATATCAATCTTAAAATTAGCCATGCAAAGTTTAAATGAATAATAATGTCAAGGGTAATATTTACTTTTGATTTACCTTGTCAGGGCAATAGGCAAAATTAATAGGTAAATTTTTACCTCTATTATCTCTTGGAGGAGGATCATTCTTAATAGAAGCCACAGTCCGTCGATTCTATAAAAGAGAAAATGTTCATTTTACTTTCTCTCTTTACTCCTCATATATACATCTATCATAATCAGCTTCCTTTATTTTTATTTATCTATTTTTTTGCTGTTTTTTTTTTTTTATTGTGGTTTCAATGGAGAAATACATCATCTGCTCACAAAATAGCTCTTGAAAAATACAAGGAGTACAGATACTATAAAACAAAGCAAACTCCAGTCAGGAGACACTACGTACATTATGCGAAAGCAACAGTCTGATCTCCAAGTTATGAAAACTAGAATTAAAATGTCACTACACAGAAAAGGTCCAAGTTCCCAGCTTGGCAAAACTTGGGTGCAGTTACATGAAATGTTTAATAAACTGAATTCTTTTTCCCCAATGTGTAAACAAAATGACAAGACTAAATCTGTACCTGGCAATTTCAATCTAACTCTGAAGCTACACAGAACACACAGACACCTTGTAGACTTCACCTGTTAGTCTGACCATCTTTTCTTCTTAGGTGGTAGGAGGAAGGGCAAGGTGACTGTGCAGAGCAAAGATGTGGGACGTAGAAGTACTGTATACTAGACATTACAAAGTATGGTGAAAAGAAAACCGCAATTAATGCATAGTCTAAGGGGGAAAAGACTACACTCCAACTTTGGAAAATTAATTTAGAAGGATGGGGAAGAGTTTAAGTAATTGCAGTTTAACATGAAAAATGCACGTGTGCTAGAACGGAGCACAATGGAGGATTCATAAACATGCTCACCAGAAAAATCTGTTAGGTTTGCTTTGTCCAGATTAAGAAAGAATAACTAAGCTTAACATCTGGCATCCCTCATATTCTGTAAAGATGAATGCTCTGCTGCTTACTTATGTGGAATTATTTATTGATAGGATAAAACAAAATGAAAAAAGGAGTAGCGAGCTGACTAGATGTCAAGTGCTTGCTAGAAATGATTTTTAAATGTTTCTACATGTAAAATTTACTAACAAATTTTAGTCAACCATTTAAAAATAAAAATTTGTTTAAAATTCTTGGAGAAAATGCCTTTTTGCCCACATGTTTCAAATTGAAAATCAACTTTACTATAGACAGGAGTTCTGTGGAGTGTACAAAATTCCTCATATTTAGAGATCAAATGGCCATCCAAGACAGATATCATGTTTCACAGGCATTATTTTCAGTCACCCTAAAATTTCAGCCATGGGACCAAAATCTAGTGTTCTGTGCCATGTGGTCACTGGTTTCACATCATGGCTTAAGAAAATACTGGCATTTTGTTTTTTATGAAAGAAGTCCTACCTTATGCATACAAGCAAAAAGGGGAAAAGAAAAAGAACAGGGAGGGAGCAAAACCTTTGTTTCAAAGACAAGATACTGAAGGCAAAAGAATGTGGAGCTTTAACAAGCTCAAAGAAAAATATTCGCTGGCTGATCACTGATTTGTATGCACTCTAAACAATTCTATAAATAAAACCAATAGAGCATTTCTTAATCATGACCCCATCAAAATGAAGTATCTCCTAATTATTCTTTCAATGTCAAATATATACCCTAGAGTTGACATTTCATTTTTAAAGGTTACAGCTACCTCATAGGGACTGAACTAGATGTATCCTTATCCTTTCTCTGAAGTACAACAGTACACCACTGCACAATGGCATCCAATTTGAAAACTAATGGTAAAGGAAATTCTTCAGGAAAAAATGAAAATCTATCAAGCTGAAAATCTAAAATTAGTTCTACTTTCTAATAAAAAGAAAATACATAAAAGTGCATAATCAGAATAAGGAATTCTTATGCCAGCTTGTACTGCAAATTTTCCAAACAATGCAGCAAACATAAACCCAGTCCAGATGTCAATTATGAATACAAATACAGCTTGAGGTTTTTTGCTTTTTTTTTTAAAGGCAGTAATTTTTTGAAATAGTTAATGCAACTGTTGCTAACACAATAATCACAGTACTCCTGGCTTCACATACTAAACTGGACTTCTGATCAAGTGCTGATTAGCCCAGTAAGGGAGGTCACAAAAAAAAACCTAAATCCATTTTCAGTCATGTCTGGTCTTGTACCCTCCATTCTCCTTTTTTAGCATTTGAAGACAACAGGTTGAGTTGGCAGATATTGTTTATGGACCCCTGAGGTTGTTTTTACCAATTCAATCTCAGTTTTACTGAATTCCTGATAACAGGAATAGGATTTGCAGGGAGAGCAGGGATATCAGAAAGGTCTGTACTGGATGTTTTCTGAGAGGCCAACAGAGAAGCCACTGTCTGAATGGTTTCCTTTTTTTTTTTTTTTTTAATAAATTTATTTATTTTTTATTTTTGGCTGCGTTGGGTCTTTGTTGCTGTTTACAGGCTTTCTCTAGCTGCAGTGAGCGGGGGCTACTCTTCACTGCGGTGCGTGGGCTTCTCATTGCGGTGGCTTCTCTTGTTGCGGAACATGGGCTCTAGGCGCACAGGCTTCAGTAGTTGTGGCTCGCGGGCTCTAGCGCACAGGCTCAGTAGTTGTGGCACACGGGCTTAGTTGCTCTGCGCATGTGGGATCTTCCCGGACCAGGGCTCGAACCGGTGCCCCCTGCATTGGCAGGCAGATTCTTAACCACTGTGCCACCAGGGAAGCCCACTCTGAATGGTTTCTGATTGAGTTGTACTTGTCTCTGTATCAAGTTGTTCCTTTGTTTCTGTTTTATCATGTCCACTCAAAGCAAAACAGCATCTTCACTTGTCTCATCCTCTTCTGTTTTGGTTTTCTTGGGACTCTCTTCTTTATGAGGTGAGAATGTCCTCTTGACTCCTACTATAGGATTAGGTGTCTTTGTTGCTGCATTTCCTGAAGGTCTTGGTGGTGGGTTTACCAGACGTGTTGAAGAAACAACTCTGGAGACCGTAGGCTTTGGTGGTGATGAAATGGCTGGTTGTGTGGCAGTCTGAGGAATGCTTTCACTCGATGTACCCCCTGAGCTTTCACTGGTATTTACCTGTGGCACAGAAACTTCAGTAGCCTGTATGCTGGTCCCAGATGCTGCTGTTACAGCTGGAGCAGGACTGTTGCTGCCCTGAGAACTGCCGGAACTGTTCAATGGACTGGCCTTCACAGCACTGGTAGGTGAAGGCAGAGATGTGCTGTTATCACTGTCCATAGACAAGTCGAGGCTGCTGCCATTCAGAGGTGTCAACCTGACACCTTTTGTTGAACACTTTTTCTTTTTCTGAAGCACATGATTAGGCAGTAGTTGATGGAGTTGCTTTCTTCTTACATGCACTGCAGCAATTTTCATGTCCACCTCAAACATCTTGCTGTTTATTGCTTGCCTATAAAGACTGAATATCGTAGGTGAGACCAACACTGAGATTTTCAGAGTTTTCTGTTTTTTTAAACAATAACCCAATCACCCACATTGTGCAAAATTCTTGTCAGGATTTTCTTTGGGTGCTGGAAATGTCTGGGGATTCACATGAGCCAGTGTAATAAATTCATTCTCCAAACTTCCAACCAGGATTCGGATTTTTGATTCCACCAAGCCCACCCATTTTAGGCATTGTTTTTCAGTTGGTGCACTTCCTAAAGTACAATATAATGCTTGTTCTTTTGAAAGAAGTTGGAGCTTCAAAAAGTTTGGACCACTCTGCCTTACTCAGCAAAATTTCATCTGTGATAGCAAGACCTTGTTTAAATTCCTCAACCATGACCGTCCATGTTGAAACGGACACATTGTACATGGAGTTCTGTTGTGGGTATGGTAGTGTAATTATAGGCATAAGATGGTACCTATCACTGGGGTTTACCCTTGGGTCCCATACCGGCAAATTAAGATTGCATTCTTCAGGCTGTTTCAATAGGACTGGATTTGGCCATTCCCATTGAGAAAATACCAAGAAAAATTTATGTACAAGAGTTGATGCTACTGCATTTGGATAAAGCTGGCAAGTTCTTGCTACTAGCATAGCCCAGGAAACACCACCGAGGAAACCTAATATATTGGAATAGATGTTGTGGCGTTTGGCCCCCAGTTTGATAGCTCTCAGGGTTAACCTGAAGTTGTCAATGTTTGGTACTAGATGTAAAATTTCATCAGTTACCCTGCAACCGTTAAGACTTCCTGTGCATCTTATATCTAAATTTTTAAGCAGACTGTCATCTCTTAAGTCCAAGTCTTCTGGAATAGTCTGCAGTGCTAATCTTGCAAACAAAATATCAATCTCTATCCCATCAAAACACAGTTTGATAACTGGTACAAATGCCTCTTCAACAGCTCTTAAATCTTTTACTTCTTCCTGTAATTTCAACTTATCATAGAATGAGGTGAAAAAGTCACTTCGATCAACATGTCTTGGTGCAACACACAACACATCAATATCGGCACCTTCTGTATATACTCCTAATCTACAAGATCCAAATGTAAAACTTTTTCCACCAACCTTTTCAATTACAGATTGTGGAAGAGTCTTGCTTTCACTGATTTCTCATATCCACTCTTTTACCAGGTTATTTAATTTTCCCAAAATTAAAGTCCTCTTCCTCTTCAAAAAGAAAGTTCCTCTTCCTCTTCAGAAACACCAGAGGGCTTCAGAGTCTCAGTTTCTGTGTAAGCAGGGAGTCAGTCTCCTTGGGGGCTGCTAAGTTGATGGGAGAGGTAATGCCACAGTGCTTCTGTGGCGGCTGTGTCTGTGGTGATCCCTGCGTTGTAACTGGAAATGGCATCGTCTCCTGCACTGGCACCGCCCAGTCACTCCCCCCCACACACCCCCAAAACCGCTGCCATCCTGGGCAAGATCCACTGAGGCGGGGTGGGGGGATGTTTAAGCACTTCTCCTCCTTCCCCTTCGTCCTAACATGGCCTCAGCTTCCTTTAATTAAACATAAGTAGGTAGACATACAATAATATAAAACTAAATGAAAAAAAGGGAAAAAATGACGAAAAACTAAAATTATCTTCTGATAAACTACCACTAGTGCCATCAATATTCAAGTTTTTTTAATATGAGTATCCCGCCACTGCCCCAAAATATTCAGGAATGAAAACGAGCCAGGCACTGTTCTAAGGACCTTATATGTATTAATCCATTTAATCTTCACAACAACCCTATGACATCATTATTATTGCTATTCTGGTTTCACAGATGAGGAAAGTGAAGCAAAGAAGGATTAAGTAATTTCATTAAAGTGTGTGTTTTTTAATCATCATGCTATCCTGCCAAAATCATGTAATACATTTCATCTCTGGATGTCAGGGGTAAATAACAAAATACTAGTTTTAGACAACTTACAGCCCATTGTTAAACTGAAACATCAAAATACTATGAAATGCACACTGTCGGTTTTTACTAAAAGGTTTCATTAGACTTTCAAAGACTTCAACACTGCATAGATAGGGCAGCAAGTTTTTGGTCCTATTATTTATTTACCAAGACTTTATTTTATTCACCTAAAAAAAAGCTATCAAATAATGCCGTGGGTCTCAATGCTAACTGCACATTCAAATCAGATGGGTACTGTTAAAAGGATGTTGATGCTAGGGCCACCCTTTTTTTTTTTTTTTAAATCTATCTATCTATCTATCTATTTATTTTATGGCTGCATTGGGTCTTCATTGCTGTGCACGGGCGGGCTTTCTCTAGTTGCGGAGAGCGGGGGCTACTCTTCGCTGCAGCGCATGGGCTTCTCATTGTGGTGGCTTCCCCTGTTGTACAGCATGGGCTCTAGGCACGCGGGCTTCAGTAGTTGTGGCACATGGGCTCAGTAGTTGTGGCTCATGGGCTCTAGAGCGTAGGCTCAGTAGCTGTGGCACACGGGCTTAGCTGCTCCGCGGCACGTGGGATCTTCCCAGACCAGGGCTCGAACCTGTGTCCCCTGCATTGGCAGGTGGATTCTTAACCACTGCGCCACCAGGGAAATCCCAGGGCCACCTTTTAGATAAAATAAAACTGAATCTCTGTGAGTGGGTCTAGGAATCAATATATTCTAAAAAATTTCCAGGTGATTCTAATGCACACCAAAGGTTGCTAATGACATTCCAAGAAGGATAAACTATGAAGATCCTTCAAGGTTGTGAAGCCAAGTGTGAAAAACAGTCCACTAACAAGGGGTAACTAACTAATGACCTGTAAGCAGTGACTCTCAATATGTTGAATTTATATAAATTGAAAATCTGTCTTATGGTCATATGCATGGTTTAAAAAGCACAAGGTTTTGTTGATATTGTTGAGTTTCTATCATATTATATGTGGATGCTTATGTATGTCTTCCCTGCAAGATAGTGAGTTCCTATAGGGCTAAAGTCATGTCATATTAATCTTTGTAGAAGATAAAATCAACAATGTAGTAAGAATTTTTGATTAATTTATTTTATTTATTTTTGGCTGCATTGGGTCTTCGTTGCTGCAACTGGGCTTTCTCTAGTTGCGGTGAGCGGGGGTTACTCTTCGTTGTGGTGCGTGGGCTTCTCACTGCGGTGGCTTCTCTTGTTTCAGAGCACGGGCTCTAGGTGCACGGGCTTCAGTAGTGGCATGTGGGCTCAGTAGTTGTGGCTCTCGGGCTCTAGAGCGCAAGCTCAGTAGTTGTGGCACAAGGGCTTAGTTGTCCCACAGCATGTGGGATCTTCGCAGACCAGGGCTCGAACCCATGTCCCCTGCACTGGCAGGCGAATTCTTAACCACTGCGCCACCAGGGAAGTCCATGTAGTAAGAATTTTGAACACAAAGAATTGCAGATTTAACAACTGCGAGGGACTATCTGATTTAAAGAGTTGTATTCTGATACAAAGTTTTAACACAGAAACATTTCAATAGAGAGGAAGAGGTATTATCTTTTAAAATAATAAAAATCACGTGCCTTTTATTTTTGTGAAGATAAAACTGTTAGGGGGGCATAGCATGGTTTTAAAATTTATAAATAAATTATTCTTCACAGATAATACAGAAATAGTTACACTATAATCTGTCATTTCCCATTTTTTTAAATAAATGTAAACAGCAGAATTTCAAAAGACTACTAAAATGGGAATTTATTATGAATAAGAAACTCATTTTTTTTTTATCAAAGTCATATGTATTCACTCAACAAATACTAGCAAGCAATGGTTTTGGACCATGTCTCCTAAGAAACGATTAGTCTTAGGAAAAATCCTAATCAGGCATGGAATTTCTAGGATCTTACCTAATGATCGTCATAATTGTGAATTAGACAACTGTTCGATCCTTGAAAGTATGTGTGTATATACACGCATGTAGATGGCAGAAAGAATTAAGGTTTTTCTAAAAAAGCAAACAAATACTTAAACATACTCTTCACAGTCCCATTTCAAACCAGAATACACACACACCCTGCTCTGAATTTGCATCACTAACCTTTACAATTTTGTTTACTTTGGCTGAGGATGCTGGAGGTGGGGGTGTCTCTGGACTGGGCTCAATTTCTTCATCTGGTACAAGATCAGGGTTAAGTGAAAAGATGCTCTCCAGGTCAATCTGTTTTATAAAATGCATATATTTTGAGAGTGAATTTGGACAATTAACCTTTCATTTTCAAATAAATTTATACACAGAGAATAAATGTTAAACAATTTCAGCCTAAGGAACATTATTACCTTGAAAATTAAATTATCTAGAATTATAACCCACATATATTTAAAAGAATCTCTCTTAAGGTAGTACTTTGTGGTCTTGATTATATGTCTAATCACATAAGATATGCAGGAGGAATCTACATTTTTTTCAGTGAAATTTTTTAATCACTTGAAAGTTTTTCAAGAATGATAAAGGATACATGCACTATATTAAACTATACAGTTTTCTGTTTTGTTTCATATTCAGAATCTTGATTATAAGACTAGAAATAAAATTCAACTCAGTGATCATACCTCTTTGCCTTTTGTATCTCCATTTTCTATCCATTCAACAGTTACACTTTCATTATCTTCATTTAAAGATGTTACCATTGCTTGATGTATTCGGCCTAAGTGAGAATAAAATATACACTTTAAAAATGCCACAAATTATCGTATTCCTAAACACTGTCAAAAACAATTTTATAATTTACAGACTTACAGAACTATGATACTACTTTCCTTACAAGGGATTTCCACAGATTCTCAGGATTAGGGAATGAACTTTATCTATGGGACCATAAATCAATTTGCCAACTGTCAAGACCAGGAACTCACTATGAGCCAACAGTGATTCTGAAGAACACAGAACAAAAATTAATGAAGCAATTTTTAAATACTATATAGATATAAATACTTTTAACTTAAATTTCACTATCATATACTACACAATTGATCAAATTGTTTTAAAATTATTAAGAAAAGGAATCTGAGTCCAAAAAGTTTGGGAAATACTAATCAAAAATGTTCTCTAAATCCATTCCACTCCTTACTTTCTTTGATGACTCCAGTATTTACCATCTATACAGAGAAGACGTCATATATTTATTATGTATTAAACTTGTTTTCCCTCTCTTAATAGACTGTGGATCTTGCCTGTTAATAACTATAGATTAAATATTTTACATTTTTATATAATATTCCATTATGTTTACCACAACTTATTTAATACCTATTGCTGGTCAGTTAGTGTTGTGTAACATTTTTTTACTATTATAAACATTGCAAAAAATACTATTGCACATGCTGTCATGCACTTGTCATCGCACAGATCAACAGATATATATATATATATATTTATGTATATTTATTTATATACACACACACACACACACACACACACACAGGAGTATGAGTACTGAGTGTGTGTGTGTGTATTTTTTTCACTTATTTCATCTGTTTTCATCTTACCCACCCATTTGATTATTAGTCAAGTAAGGATAGGAACTATTTGTTATATATCTGCATCTTCAGTATTATCTAATAAAATGCTGAACATATGGAATTTTCATACGTATTTCCTAAATGAAATCTTTGAGGCATCTATAATTTATCTTAGAATAATTTACAGCTCTTTAAATATCTTTTTAAAATCCAGATATATAATATATAAAACAATGTTATTGTAATAACAAGGCATACAATATCTTTAAAGAAAATATGAATACTAATAATTTTATAAGTATTATTGTTTATGTATGAAGTTACTGTCAATCAATATTTTTTCTATATGGGCTCATATAAAAATTTGAAGAAGAAATAAATAAATATAATCTTGTTAAAAATTCAAACATTGAAGATTTAAGTACATACTCTCAGCGATAATATTTGTGCTTTTTTAAAAGCTAAAATACATACTGGCAATCTTTCCATGACAGATCAACATTAATTTTAACAACTTCATAGCATTCCATAAAAGGAATGCATCATAATTTATTCCTTTACTAGAAGTAATTTAAATTGTTTCCAACTGTTTGCCATTACAAGATGCTGCACTGAGTATATGTACATAGGTGTGACTGTTTTCATAAATAAAATTTCTAGAATCAGACTGGGTTAAGGAGATTGAAATTTTGATAGATATTTGAAAATTGCTCTCCATTTATATTCCCACCAACAAAGGGACCTATTCCTCTATACCTTCATCAACACTGAGCATTATCAATTTAAAATACTTTTACCAATATGATAGGCTAGATCTTTCTTTAAGCTACTACTTTGTGAGCACATGTATGTCAGAGACTGGCTCATTTAATCTACATTGGTTCATTCAACATAACAAACATATGTATGAAGTAGCTATCTCCCTTTTTAAAATGAAGAAACTGAAGCTCATGGTTACACAGCTAATAACTAGCACGGATTTGAACCTCAGTCAGATGCAAAAGCACTTGCTACTATCACTATGCTTCTCTTCTCTCCTAAATCAAGCTGATGAGGAAGAAGCCTGTGTGGCTTAAATTCCAAATACCCCTGTAAAAATTCATAAACTGTAGCATAGACTCTCAACCCTCACTGTGCACCAGAAACTCCTAGGGAGATTTTTTACAAAATAAAATGATGATGCCCGAGTTTTACCCCCAGATACTGTCATTTCTTACCAATTCCACGGAAATCACCTTGTAAGCCACCAAGGCCTTGATCTTGGATTATTGCAATTCTCTCCCGACTACTCTCTCTCTTCTACCAGCTCTGCCCTACTGCCTATTCTCCATAGAACAGCCTAAACATTCCTGGTAAAAACTAAGTCAGATTATTCCTTTGCTCAAAACTTTCCAGTGGCTCCCCATCTCACACAGAGTAAAAGCCAAAGTCCTTCCAAAGGCCTTTTAATGTCATGTAACAAAGACCTACATGATCTGACCCCTCATTACCTCTGTGACCTCGTTCATCCCTGACTATGGTAATTCTCCAGTTTTACTGACTGATTCCTATCTCACACAGTATTCTCCCTCCCTCCAAAAAAGTTCTAAGTGGGTCAAGGACTAAAATGTGAAAGACAAATGTAAAAGCAACTGAGTAACTAGTTACTCACTAGTTACTCAGATTAAGTGTACATTAGAGGAGAAGCAAGTGTCGGGGGTGGGGAAATGATGAGCTGGAAAAGACTCAGAGGATTCAAGGGAGAGGATTAAAAACAAGGGAAATCAGATAATGCTCACTGAAATTTGATTTGGACAGAAATCAGGTAAATAACCAGTACAAATAGTATATGTCAGTTGGGTCCTCTGGGAAGCAGATGTTGAGACAGCTATGAGGACAAGAGGTTTATTGTGAAAGATAAAAGGAGAAGGAAACAGGACTGGTCATGGAAAACTTTCAGACCATGATGCCTATCTGAAACCTCTGAAAGAAAGGGGACATAAAGCAGGATTGAGCAAAGAAAGCCTCAGATCCTGATGCGGATCTGACAGTCTTGGCCAACCCATCAGGGAGCTCCAGAGCAAAGACTGACCATTAGAGGAGTGCCACACTGGGCCTAGTACTCACACCATGCTCAGTCACTAGCTGGAGGTTTCCCAGGAAACACAAGGCCTCAGCTCAAAAACTATGGAGACCTGAAGATATTAACAGCTGAGGCTGTCAGCTAAATGTACTCCCTGAAGCTGAAGAAGTTCTTTTTTCAAAGGAAGATCCAAGCAGTGTATCTATATGATTGCCACAGGATGTGAACAAGAGAAAGATTGAGTTTAACTGGTAATGGAAGTGGAGAGTAGACCCCAGAGAGCCATGAGCTGCCCTGCTATCCAGCATCACAATCTAAGAGGAGCGACCACTGCTTGCATCAACCCCCTAATTTATCACCATCTCCATAACATGAGTAGTGAGGCTGAGACCCAGCAGCCACTCCTCCCCCACCTCACCACCCTTGGCAGCCTCACAACAGTAACACCCACTAGTGGAGACAAGAAGATTATTGCTACAAAGGTTTCAGGAAAAGTGAAGTGGTTTGATGTAACACATTGACACGATTTCATCAATAGGAAATGACCCCAAAGAAGATGCATTTGAACACTGGACTACCATAAAGATTAACTTCCAGTACGAAATGGAGAGGCTGTGGTTGAGGTTGTTGAAGAAGAGTACAGATAGAGGTCTCCATGCAATTCCCAACAGAACTACCACAATAATGAGAATAGAGAAAAGCCCATGCACGTTTCAAAAGGCAAGACCAACACCACCATTCTTACTGTTAAGCATCTAACACAATATTCCAATATTCCTAAGGAGGGAGAAGTGACTTAGTGTACTGATAACTAAGTGTGTGAGGAGAGGCAGACCAGTGGGACAATGTCTGTATTAGGATCACTGATTACGATTTCACAGGGACTTTAACCTCGAAAGACAGCCTCAGAGAGATCAGCAAGGAAAAGGATAAAGAAAATCACGGAGATAACACCCAGTATCAGCAGTCTTCTCAACACTGGTACCTCCACAACTTCCATTACTAACGCAAACACCCAGAAAGCCTTAAGCCACAAGTTAGGAGAGTCAAAAGTAGCTGATCCACCAGTTAAGACGAAGCTCTAGACATGTAGTAGGGCAGGACTGAGAAAATGTTGGCTTATCTCTACCATAGTCCAGTTTACTCATCCAACAAGAAATGAGTGTGAAATTCCAGCAATAAGAAATGAATAAAAAGACTGGATCTGAATGAACAAATGAAGTGCTAAGTGTTTGCTTTTTGCCGGTGGGTCAGGTAACTAGAAATATCTGGAGTACCTATGCAGCATGGGGGGCTTTATTATTTTTACCAAATGATGTCTCTGAAAAAAAATTTCTAAGACTGAATTTTCCCAATATGTCTTTAAAGGTTTTTGTTTGTTTGTTTTATATATGGCTCAGTTGAGATACTCAAATATCTCATTTTTAATTGTAGTAAAAATTTACAATTTGATTTTTTCAAAAGTCAAATGGTAATCACCTGTTAACAAAGGTGTTAAATAATAAAATAAAAAGAGGGGCAGATATGAGATTTTTCAAAGGAAAAAAAATCATTATGATTTAGTGATAAATAACATATAGGTATTATAGGAAAATTTTGAGCCTAGATGACTGGGAAAATGATGCTACTAGTGGTGGAACAATGATATACTTTCTCCTGAGTCTATGTTGTTAATTACAATCATCCACTGGTGTTATTAAGACAACTACAGATACAGAATTACAAGCTCAGTGTTAGAAATATTTCTAATCAGTGTTAGAAATATCTTTCCCTAGAACCTGTGACAATCTTCCCATGTGGCCCTCCAAATACCATCCTATTTCTCTGATTTGAGAAAATTCTTATACTCCATCTTAATTTGTTGTCCTTTGACTCTGATTCCCCATCGACTTTATTGTAAGTTATATCACACACACATCTACACTTTAAAAAACAACAAACACCTGTGTATCCACCATGAGCCAGGTTAAGAAACAATACCTTTGAAACCCCATATGTCCCCCTCCCTAAGTGAACCTCCCTCTCCCTCTCCTTTTCCCCTCCACCAGAAGTAACCAATACCCTGATAGTTTAGATAATCATACTGTGGCTTTTCTCTATAGTTTTTTCATTTATAAATGTAACACACACAAAAATTTAAAGTTTGCCTATTTTTAAACTGTACATAAATAGACACTACTTGTAAGACCTCTTTCTTTCAGACAACACTATTTTTCCGAGATTCACTTATGTTGCTGTTCACTCATTTATGTTCACTCATTTTCACTACATATGAATATGCCAAAATTTATCTATTCTACTGTTGATGGACATCTGTTTTTATGTTTTTGCTGTTAGGAACAATGGTGCTGTAGGCATTCCTATACATGTGTACTGATACAAATACACAAGTATTTCTGGAATATACAATGAGAAGAAATACAGAGTAGGAACATCTATAACTTTTCTAGTTAGCGTTATGATGTTTCCTATAGTAACTGTAACTGCAAAGATTTGCAATCCAACTAGCAATTACTTCACATTCACAATAATACTTAGTATCTGTCAGATTTAATATATCATATTGTGGTTCTAATTTCTCTGACTAAATGAGGTTATGCCTATTTTGAGTTCCTTTGGCCATTTGGGCCTTTCATGTGTTTTTTTTATTTTTATTTTTTTTACTACTTCTCTACAGAAATTCTCTATATATTCTTGCTAATAATCTTCTGTTATATGTTGTACCAAATACTTTCTCCAAAGTTGTGGCTTATCTTTTAAGTTTCTTTATGGTGTCTTTTGATGAATTTGATAAGTTTTTAATTTTAATGTAGTCAAATACATATATATATTTCTCAATTATGGCTTTTTATGTCATAAAATTCTTCCTGAGACTCAGGTCATTAAGACAGTTTCTTATATTTTCTTCTAAAGTTTTACAAGACTTACTGTATAGCACAGGGAACTGTTCTCAATACTCTGTGTAATCACCTATATGAGAAAAGAATCTAAAAAAGAGTGGTTATATGTGTATGTATAACAGATACACTTTGCTATACAGCAGAAACTAACACAACATTGTAAATCAACTATAGTCTAATAAAAATTTTTTTTAAAAATAAAGTTTTACAGAGCCTTTTATATTCAGGACTGTAACCCACTGTCATTTTGATCTTTCTGTATGGTAACACAACTTCCATTTTTCCCCCATGGAAAACAAATTTTTCCAGCACCACTTCCTGAAAAGCCCTTCCTTCTGCTTATCTGCCCCGCCTTATTGTTCTTTAAGAGTTTCTTTGATCTTCTTAGTCTTTTGCAGATCTGTATAAATTTTAGAATCAGCTTGTCAAGTTCCAAAAATAAAATAACAATAAAAAAACCCCACCTGTTAGGATTCTGATTAGAATTGCATTGAATATTTTGTTTTAGATTTTTACATCATTATCAAGAGTAATACTAGCCAGCAGTTTTTCTTTCTCATACCAACCTTATTCTGGAATAGTTGGTATAAAATAAGAATTATTTGAAACTTGAGTGTTTGGTAGACACTGGCTAAAACCATCTTGGCTTAGGGTTTTATTTGTGAGATGATTCAATTTCCTTAATATAGGATTATTGTAGTTTTCTATTCTTTACTGTTTTGATAATTACATTTTTCTAGGAGATTTATATTGTTTTCACATTTGGGGCATAAAGTTGTTCATAATTATGTTGAATGCCTGTGGCATCTGTAATGATAATCACTTCTTATTCCGAATTTTTCAACTTTTTTTCCTTGATAAAATCTCACCTGAGATTTGTCAATTTTGTCTTTTCCAAGAACAACATGGGTTTGTTGAGCCCCTTTATTATACGTTATTAAATACTTAATTACTGCATTTAGTCCTTCCTTTTTCTTTCTTTCAACTTACTTTGGGCATATTTCGCTGGTTCTTAAATTCTTAAGGTGAATGCTTTAGCTCATTCATCTTTATCTTTTTCCTTATAAGCAATTAAGGCTACACATTTCTCTCCAAGAACAGCTTTAGTAGCATCTTAAACATTTTCATAGGTAGTATTTTTGTTGTGCAGTTCAAATTATTTTCTAATTTTCTTTATGATTCTTTGACTCTCGGTATCCTGTTACTGGTTTCTAAAGCTGAGATACATCACCAATCAGAACAGATAAAGCCACAGATAATTGGTATGACTTACCCAGTGCACAGTGGCTGAGTATCACCCCTGTATTTCTACCTTAATGACACTGGACAGCCTCCCTTGGAGGAAAATTTCCTATAAACTTAGCTCTGGGAAGCAAATCAGCAGGCATTTTTGATCAGCATCTTTAAAGAGGAGCCACAAGTCTTTGTCTTCAAACAGTGAACCTGACTCTGGTTCTTTTTGTTTTTTAGTCCCCCATCATCCTTCAGGAGTCAAATTTTTCAGGAGTCATCCTTCAGGAGTCAAACCTTGCCCGCTCAGCCTCACTCATCCCTCAGTATTTCTGATCCATTTCTGCTCCATGGTGATATCTTGTTCTTGAGCTCACTATGCCTTTTTAAAGGTTTTCTCTTATATGTCTGGGGCAGATGGATGCCAATACATGAACTTTATTGTACTATTTTGACCAGAAGTGCCAATTCATCTTTAAGTCCTATTTCATGTTCACAGAAAATGAAAGTGAGATTTGAAAACTGTTAAGTTCACACTATAATATAAAATCAACACTATTATATAAATTAATAACTGTTACAGTTTCAAAACTCTATTTTTTAAAACTTAAAAATCTAGAGACAGATTTAAAAGTTTTCAGCTTTACTTCAACCTACTTGTAAAGATAAATTACAGTGTAGAAAATGTCATCTGTTGAGAGTGAAATAAAAAAACAGTTGCAAAGAGTTTTGAGAAATACAGAGAAATCCTGCAGAACATCTCCCCAATCATTTTCCCAGTAGAACACCTCTTGGTTTTTAATACACAAACTTCATAAAAATTATTTCTCAATGTAAGATATTTTGGCCAATGTTTAAATAGGAAAAGATTTATATTTGTCCATGCCAAAACTCAATTCGCATTTTAAACAAGAGTGTGCAAAGAAAAGTTCTGAGTTACATTCCAAATATAACTGATAGATGGTCAGAATCACAATTAAAAAAGCATGCCAAGTATCAAAGTGATACAAAACATAGGCATAATACTCAGTGTCAGCCACTTCCTGAGACCGTGTACTTGTCCTAAATGTATTTCCACAGCCTTTTATATTTATTTCGTCCTGTTTTCCCCAGTGTTGAATGAGTCCCAAAATATTTAAGAAAATGTTGAAGGAAAATATTGAGGAGGGGGAAAAAGCAATTATAATGGAAGAAAAGATTTTACTGTATATGAAATAGATATGTTACCCTTATTTTTTGTTTGTTAAACATTACAGTATTTTACTTATATGTAGGTGAATTTATAGTGTCTGTTACATTTTTGAAATTGGTTAGGAAGTTTGGGTTGATGACTACTGTTTCAATTTTTTCCTATTTAAAATAAAGGCAAACAGATTCCCAGGCAGCATTTTCCACATAAAACATCTGATTTTTAGGAACAGATTCCTGACCTCAGTGGGAGATGAATGTATTGTTTAAAAACAGGATCCTCTTGGTTTCTACTATTGAGAACTAACAGACTTTTACATATAATTAAATCATATGAGAACCACTGTAACTATAAGAAGAAAAAAATCAAGAGTCTATATTTGACCATTTTTAACCTAAAAAAATGACAATTTCATATGGTTAAACCTAATAGAAATGTAAATTTCACCCCAAATTTAGATGTCAGGATAATTTATAAAAATAATATCTACTAAATCAAATAATGTAAATATATAAAATATTTTGAAATCATAATCTTTATTTCAAAGCCATTTATGTTTAGTTCACTTTAAGAAATATCTTTACATCATTTAAGCCTCAACTTTTCGTTATGGTGAAATCGAAGGGAGAAAGTTCATACCTCAAATTTTTAAAATCTGTTAGTAAATATTAAGACAAGTGATTTTTTAAAAAGAAAAAACCCCACAAATGACTGAACAGAAGAACAAACACCTGAATTCAAGCCACCTTTGCCCCAGTGAACAAAAATAACAAATATATGCATCCTATATTTCAGGACTTTCTAATCTTTAAAATTAAGATGGCTACTTAAGATTGCTATTGGTGCTATTTAACTTGCCATAAAATCTCATCTATTTATTTAGCTGTCAAAAACAACTTTTACATGTTGACAATTGCCTTTGGTCTTTGAAAACAGGATCCTATTATATGTTTCCTAGTTCACAGCTGAATTCACAGCAGCTGTGAGGCTAAGAAATGCCAGCAACCAATTAGGCTAGCATAAACCTTGTCTAGCATATAAAGTATAATTTGGCTGCAAATGCAGAAGGCAAGAGCTAAAATAAAGCAGTCAAGAATACTAATAAAATATCATTACAAGTATTTAAAAGTCAGAATATTTAAAATGCTAACAAATACATGTACATTATTAAAAGGATATAGTGGTAGAAGGTAAGGAAAAATATGAAAAAGTGACAATCAATTCTTTTCAGACCCACAGTTTTTAAAAAGGTTGCAGCTGTGTGTGACATACCTAGGATTACAAACTCCATGTTTTCTTTCTATTTCTAATTACCCTAATCATAGAGTTGAGGTATTCATAAGCATACATGCAACAAGTCTTCCTAAAAAGTAAACATTATTTTTATCAGTCCCTCTTGAGCTGTTTCCATAAAATTTTCTTTTCATATTTCTAAAATAGTAAGATGCAAATAAAGTTTTCAAAACTGAACATGAAAGAATAACACAACTAAAATGATTAGTGAAAATAAAACTTGAATTGTGATTGTTTATAATGGCAATTTACAAACCCTTAGAAGTTAATATCTATTTTTGTTTAAAGTTTGATAAATTTAAAGACACTGACAAAAATCAATGCTTTATAAATATCATTAGCTAAAAATATTAAAAAATTTTTACACAAACTTTGGATAAACCAGTAGTCACTGGTCATTCATGTGCATATAGCCATGCAAGGAAAACAAATCTAGATTATATGCTAATAAATTAAAATAAATAGTTCTCTAGTATATCTATTCTTGATAAAACATTTAGTAACTTCAGTTTTCAATCAGAATACCACTGCATAATTTGAAAGGCTCTTTTTTTTTTTTTTAAACTGACTTTTTAAAAAATGGTAATAAAAACTAGTTTTCTCCTCTCTGCAAACAGGGACTAAGAGGAAAAGTATAAACATCCATACTAGGAAGAACAAAAAATTAAATATTACTCTGAATTATACAAGCACACATTCAGAACAAGTGCTTGGCATGATGTTGCTTCCAGAGGGTGAGTAAAATACATATGCTTACTCAATTCAAAGTAGTTGGTAAATAAATATCTGAAAGCACTTTCTTCCAAGTTAGTTCCTACCAGAAGAGAATCCTGATAAATTTTCTTAAAACACACTAACCTCAAAACTCTTGAAACTTCATATCATGTGATTAAAATCCGTCTTAAATAGGCTTCTTATTATTTCTTAAATTTTGTATAAAATATTGATTCCAGTAAAATAAATCAACTGTATAGTTATAAGAACCAGTGCCAGTGTAGAATGCAAATTTGAGTGCATCTTTCCAAGTAGAGTCATAGCAAAATGTGTTACGTTAATTAACTTTTGTTGTCTAAGGAGGTTTGTTTTAAAGCTGTCTTTTAAAACATAACAATTCCTTTCTTCAACTTATTAAAAGGATGCTCCTTCAGGAACATGAAGATATTCCAGGGCTTCCCTGGTGGCGCAGTGGTTGAGAATCTGCCTGCTAATGCAGGGGACACGGGTTCGAGCCCTGGTCTGGGAAGATCCCACATGCCGCGGAGCAACTAGGCCCGTGAGCCACAATTGCTGAGCCTGCGCGTCTGGAGCCTGTGCTCCGCAACAAGAGAGGCCGCGATAGTGAGAGGCCCGCGCACCGCGTTGAAGAGTGGCCCCCGCTCGCTGCAACTACAGAAAGCCCTCGCACAGAAACGAAGACCCAACACAGCCATAAATAAATAAATAAATAAAATAAAATAAAAAAATCCTTATTAAAAAAAAAAAAGAAAAAAGATATTCCAATGGGAAAAAACTGGGAAAAATGGAGATTTCCACAATGCTGCTTTAAAGTAGAATATGACAATCAAAGGATGTTACTAAGAGCATTCTTTGGAAAATGAAAAATGTTAAATACACAGTAATATTAATACAGTATTTTTTCTTGCCAGCTACCTCAAAGCTGTTTATAATTTATTATTTATATTCTCTACAACAGTAAATGTCAATCTGTTCCTAGATGCCACTGACCAATAAATGAGGACAGACAATAATCTGGTGATTTTTCAGAGATCATTATAGCAGATCCAGTAGAAGTCAAACTCCCAAACTCTGATATCCAGGTTTTGTTAGCTGATCTAAGCAGTGATGAAAAGAATCCTTAACGAGGACTATGTAAGCATCACACCTTCTTCAACAGCTCTGGTGGAACAAGGAGCCATTAGAGAAGGGCACAGATAATGCCTCAGCTGACAGTGGTTAACAGTGCTGTTGCTGTTTAGTAAACCCCTGGGGAATGTGACTTTGCCAAACATAGAGACCTTTTTGTTTTGGTTTATCACATTTAAGATGTTACTGTTTATAACTAAATTTAAAAGTTTTGGCATTTCCTTTCTTACACTTTAAATACAAAGCTGGAATTCTGAAAAATGGGAATGGTATGGCTAAGAATTTTCACGAAGAAAATACAACTTAAAAATGGGACAAATGTCATTAATATTGTAAACAAACTACAAATTTTCAAGTCTTAACTCATATGTCCATTGTTTTGAAAAAGGATGTGAAAATTCAATACTGCCCAGTTTCTCTGGGCCGACAGGGAATTTCAGATCTTGTTGGGTTTTTACAGCAATGATTGAACCACACTGCACGCTAACAATTTGGGTAAAATTATCATTTAGGAGGGCCCATCATGCAGCTTTTAAGAAAATTTCCATCCTTATTTACCCACACGGATAATAAAAAAACGTCACAAAGGGGCCATGATCCCATTAAAAAGTATTAAGTCACTGTAGTTTCCTGATATTATTATGCATATTTGGGGTTGGGGGAAGAGAGGATTTAAAAAGTGTCCAAAACCACTAGTAAAGAAAACATAAAAACTGAATTTCTAAAATCATAAGTTATCTGATTAGGGTTCTAGCTGAACTAGTGAAAATGTAAACAAACGAACCAACCTTAGAAAACAGCACTAAAAAAAACTTCATTAAGTTTATTAACTAAAGTTTAATAACTAAATAAATCTCAATACATTTTAATTAAAAGATCATTCTCCTAGGTGACAGAATATGCAAAATACACCTTTATTCATTTGTTTAACAATAAAAGATTTGCGAAGTTTTATAGTGGTGGTGTTAAAATAACATGTTGCTGACAGTCCAAAGTTTTTTAGAATACATGCTCCCGAAGCAAGCACTAATCCAAAGTTTTGAAGAACTACTTTTCACAGATACCTGCTGCATATATTGAGCAATGCTATCTAATTGCTCTCTGGCTTAAATTCCTATTTACTCAAAAGGGAATTCCATACCAATAGAGCTGCATTATTCTGTGAACTTTTTTTATCTACATGTACATATCATCTTCTGTTATGCTTAAATACATCCTAACAAGAGCTAGGGATATTTTGGAATGTTTTTCAACCATTTCCAACAGCGGTAACCCAGGCAATGTAGATCTGTGCATATATTTATTAACAAAATTTAAACATAACTCAGAAAGCTGCCAAAAACATTATAAAGCATTGTAACATTATAACATTATTTAACATTATAACATTATAAAGCATTATAACATTATTTGTTACAGCAGCCTATGCAGACTAATATGTCCTCTTTCAAATGGTAGAGGACATAATCAGGAAGTAGGAATACAAAGATAAATAGGGCACATTCCCCGCCTTGTGCCAAAATCTCAATCCCTGATTGCAATGTCACTACTTCTCCCAGGAATCTGTCATCACAATCAATCTCTGCTCCACTCTACTATGGAAACCTATGATGGTAGTGGCTCTAACCCAGGGAAATTTCTACTTTTAATGCCTGGCCAATGTGGATTAAGAGAACAGATAATCACTCCTTTAAACCCTTTTACCACTAAGGTAAAATGTGGAATAGCAAATTCAGTGTGGCTAGAGCAAAAGGTATACAAAGAAAAGTAGAGTCATAGAAGCACATGACACATAAACAAATACAGAGTATATGTAGTATCAAAGTTTCATGGGACAGTGTGATTAGGGGAAAAAATCTAAAACGGCTCTTTGGAGAAGGGCAATAATGAAAAAAGGTTTGAAAAACACTGATATGGACAGTACTTAAGGCAAGGAAAGTGGATGTGATCACCAAGAGAATGAGGGTAGACATCCTGGTCTTCAATGTATAGAGTCAGGGAGTTAATGAGATACCAGCAAAGAAGATCAAGAAGTTGCCAGAGAAAAAGAAGAAAATCCAAAGAGTAAAGTCCTAAAAGTCAAGTGAAGAAGGTATTTCAAGGAAGAGAGAATGAATCAACTGTGTCAAATGCTGTTAACAGATCAAGTAAAATAAAAGCAATGTCTAAAAGTGAAAGTGCGATTAAGAGTTACCACTTTTTCAGATGAGAGAAATAACATTCCAATATGCTGATGGAAATAATTCAGTAAAAAAGAACATATTGATACAGCACAAAGAGAGAACTGATGAAGTAGTAATTTTGGGCAGGTGAAAGGGGATAGGACCTAGTGAACAAGTAAAGGAAATTGGCCTAAAATGGGAACAGAAAGAGTTTATCCATGGCAAAGTAAGGAAGGCAGATTTACAGGTGCAGATACTGGTACCTGGTTAGATACACCAGATTTGTAAATGTTCTTTTCTGATTGCTTATATTTCTCAGTGGGGAAAAGGGAAGCAAGGTCATCTGCTGAGAGTGTGGGTGAGTAAATAAACACTAAGGATTTTATGACAAAAGTCAGCTAGGAAAGAATGAATGGGCTAGAGATATGATTGCTCATTCAAGGAAAGTAGCCATGAATTTAAATTGTGACCAGTAAGCATAATTATGATTTTTTCCCTCCAGTCATTTTCAGACAACCTAGAAAGGGCAAGGAGGTTTAAAACATGTAGAAGGGAGTGATCTGAGGTTTTGCCAATCAAGAGAGGGGGCAAGGGAGTTTAAGTTACACATATAAGGGAGGGTTTATTAGAAAGTGAGTTCATGAGGGAAAGATAGGAACAATAAAAAGTAGTAGGATTATAAATCCTGGTGGAGTCAAAAGATTAGTGGAGTCAGGATACTAGAGGGAATATGCTGGAAAGACAGAATGGTGACTGAAAACTGGGATGCTTGAAACTGAGATTATGAAGATGTCAGGAATATAGTTAGCTAATTAAGGTCAAGGGTAAGATGACTGGAAGGAAGGAAGGAAGGGAGGGAGGGAAGGGGGAATGGGGGAGGGAGGGAGGAATGGGGGAGGGAGGGAAGGAGAGAGGGAGTGAAGGAGGGAGGGAGGAAAGCAGTTCAAAGAACTGAGAGGAGAGGGTACTAGAAAGATCATCTATATATGAATGATGCAATTACCAAAAAATATGATAGGAATAGGGTAGGAGAGAAAAACAGTGAGTCAGGAGCAAAAATCTTCAAGGAATTACGGAAGTTGGCAGTGTCTGAAGTTTCTGTCTTGAGAGACCAGGTATGTGGTGCTTCCATTAACCAATATAAGGAACACAGAAAATACAGAAATCTGGAGATAAAGGCAATGGATTCCATTTTTGATGAGTTTAATTAGAAATACCAGCAGGAAATCCATGTGGTAATATCTAGAAGGTAGATCTGAAACTAAAGAGAAAGATTAGGTTTGAGGGGGCATTTTAAAAAGTTTTTATTTAAAAATTTTAAATCTATTATGAAAATTACAAACATACTATAAATACCAAATACTCTTCATTTAGTTTCATTAATTTTAACACATGGCCAATCCTATTGCCATTCCTCCCACCACGACTGTATTACTTTGAAGCAAATCCCAGATATCATATCAATTCATCCATATTTAACTTCAGTATGTATGCAGATGTAATTTTATGGGGTTTTTACATTCTCTTTTTAAAAAGAAATACCTTCTTATGAATTTATTTTCCTCTTTTCCCAGACAATTTAGTACAGCTGGAAGGGTTTTTAATAAACTGAACTACATGCCATTGATCTGTTTTAAAATAATATTGAGGATGGGATCATGAAAGAAACCAAACCAAAATAAATCATCTTTACCATAATTCAAGTTTAAACTCTACTTCCCACGTAGCTCTCTATGCTTGATTTTGTGCTGTCTTACTATGGTTCCTCTAAATCCCAGACATATTATACTACATATGCACACCTACACATATAATAGGAACCCTTCAACTCTTGTAACAAAGACAGATGACTTCACAACTAGGATTCCAACACATCCCAAAGCCTTATTAATCCTGTATCAAAAAACTGCAGTATACTTGCTAACAATGCTAAAATAATCTGCTCTCTATGTTAAAAGGTCAAGAATGGGTGTTAGGATCAAGGAAGAACATATGTAAATATTTTAGGTGATATAGGTCATGGAAAGGACTACAGAAGTAAAAGAACATAAAAGTAGATCACATTTTGAATTAGGCAATGGTTTCTTACATATAACAAAGGCAGAGTAACAAAAGAAAAGAAAGATAAATTGGACTTCAACAAAATTAAAAACTATTTTGCTTCAAAGGATACTAATCAAGAAAGGGAAAAGACAACCCATACAATGGGTGAAAATATCTGCATTGCATATAAAACAGTTTCCAGAATATTTAAAGAATTTTTACAGCTCAACAATAAAAAGATAATCTAATTTTTTAAATGGGCAAAGAATTTGACGAGACGTTTCTCTAAAGAAGATATACAAATGGCTAGTAAGCACATTCACACCCATGAGGATAGCTATAATAAAAGACAGTAACAAGTTTTGGCAAGGATGTGGAGAAACTGGAACCCTCAAATATTATTGGTTAGAGCATAAAATGGCGTAGCCATGGAAAACAGTATGACAGTTCCTCAAAATGTTAAACATAGAGTTACCACATGACCCAGCAATTCCACTCCTAGGTATATATATATATATATATATATATATATATATATACACCCAAGGAAACTAAAAAACGTATGTCCACACAAAAACTTGTAGGTGAATGCTACTCACAATAGCAAAAAAACTGTAAACAACTCAAATATCAACTGATGAATGAATAAGTAAAATGGATTGTTATTCAGGCACAGAAAAGAATAAAATACTGAAACATGCTACAACATGGATAAACTCTGAGCATAGACTATGCTAAGTGAAAGAAGTTAGACATTAAAGGTCACATATCGTATGGTTCCACCTATATGTAATGTCCAGAACAGGCAAATCCATAAAGACAGAAAGTTGATTAGTAGATGTTAGGGGCTGGAGTGAAGGAGGAATGCAGAGTGACTGCTAATGTGTATGCGTTTCTTTTTGGAGCGATGCAAATGTTCTGAAATCAGTGATAATAGTCACACAACTTTGGGAATATACTTAAAATCACTGAATTTTACCCTTTAAAAGGGCAAATTTTTTCCCCTCATCTGGAATTTTATTTTTTTCCTTTTCTTTACGGAGATATAATTGATATATAACATTATATTAGTTTCAGGTGTACAACATAATGATCTGTATATATTGTGATATGATCACCACAATAAGTTGACATCCATCACCACACACAGCTACAAATTTTTTTTCTTGTGATGAGAACTTTTAAATCTACAGTCTTAGCAACTTTCAAATATACAATACAGTATTATTAACTATAGTCACCATGCTGTACATTATATCCTATGACATTTATTGAATAACTGTAAGTTTGTACCTTTTGATCCCCTTCTCCCATTTCACCTACCCCTTCATACCCCACCACCTCCCACTTCTAGCAACTACCAATCTGTTTTAGGCACCTGAGTTTGGCTTTTTGCTTTGTTTTGTTTTTAGATTTCACATATAAGTGAGATCATATGGTACCTGTCTTTCACTGTCTTATTTCACTTCGCATAGCGCCCTCAAGGTCCATCCATGTTGTTGCAAAAGGCAAGACTTCATTCTTTTTTTACGGTGGAGTAATATTCCATTGTGTATATGTATATACACGCACACACCTTGTATCTTCTTTATCCATCCAACCATGATGGACACTTTAGTTGATTCCATGTCTTGGCTATTGTAAAATGTTGCAATGAACATAGGGATACAGATATTTTTTTCGAGATAGAATTTTGTTTCCTTCGGACAAATACACAGAAGTAGAATTGCTAGATCATATGGTAGTTTTATTTTTAATTTTTTAAGGAACCTCCATACTGTTTTCCATAGTGGCCACACCAATTTACATTCCCACCAAGAGTACACAAGGGTTTCCTTTTCTCTACATCCTCACCAACACTTATTTCTTGACTTTTTGATAATAGTCATGCTAACAGGTGAGGTGATATCTCACTGTAGTTTTGATTTGCATTTCCCTAATAATTAGTGATACTGAACATCTTTTCATGTACCTGCTGGCCATCTATACAGATGTCCTCTTTAGGAAAATGTCTGTTCAAATCCTTGGCTCATTTTTTAAACAGATTTCTTTTTTGCTATTAAATTCTTTAAATATTTTGGATATTAAATCCTTATCAGATATATGGTTCGTAAATATTTTCTCCCATTCCGTAGATTGTCTTTTCATTTTGTTGATGGTTTCTTTTGCTGTGCAGAAGGTTTCTAGTTTGATGTAGTCCCACTTGTTTACTTTTGTTTTGTTGCCTAAAAAGGGTGCATTTCATGATATGCGAATTACACCTCTATTTTTTGAAAAAGTAGGTAACTAACTAAAAAGAACACAGGGAAATAGGAGATGATCAATGACAGAACTCTGGGAAACATTAACATTTAAGAAGTTGATAAGGAGCATGAATTTAGGAGATTAAGAAGAATAGTTCAAAAAGAAGAGAACTCATATAACACAGTACAATCAAGCCCAAGAAAACCATTTTAGAAATAGGAGGAGATTACAATTAGTAAAAAAAAAATAAAAAAGAAAAAACTTCACCTTTACCAGTAATAATGCAAATTTAAATAACAATTCACCATTTTGGCCTAAGAAAAGGTTTAAAAAAAATATTGAGGTATAATTCACATAACATACAATTCATCACTTAAAGCATACAATTTAATGTTTTTAGCATATTCAGATATTTATAACCATTACCATAGTCAATTTTATAACATTTTAATCACCTCAAAAAGACACCCTGTTATCCTTGAGCTATTATCCTCCCCTTCCTCCAATAATCACTAACAATCATAAGCAATCACTAATCTACTTTCTATCTCTATAGAGATTAAGTTTATTGATTCTGCCCTCAATAGTGAGACAATTTACTTAAGGGAGTTAACTAAGTACAAACTGATAGAAATACAGGCAAGTACTTCATTAGCATAAACTATTTAACTGTATTCAGAGTCTCAAAGCTCCCAATCTAAACTATTATTTAGTAAGGCTGCTCAAGTTTATTAGGTTAAAAACTATAATGTCCATTTTTCAAATTTTTTAATTAAAAAAATTACTTTCTTCTCATAATCACACACTAGAACTTGAATGTTTTTCATTATATGTCCAGACCTCATAAACACTTTAAAAATTAAACCTGTTACCTTTTTTTAAAAAAAATAAATTTACTTATTTATTTTTGGCTGCGTTGGGTCTTCGTTGCTGCATGCAGGCTTTCTCTAGTTGCGGCGAGCTGGGGCTCCTCGTCGCTGCGGTGCGCGGGCTTCTCACAGTGGTGGCTTCTCTTTGTTGCAGAGCACGGACTCTAGGCGCGAGGGCTTTCAGTAGTTGCAGCACGTGGGCTCTAGAGCGCAGGCTCAGTAGTTGTGGCGCACGGGCTTAGCTGCCCCGCGGCACATGGGATCTTCCCCGACCAGGGCTCGAACCCGTGTCCCCTGCATTGGCAGGCAGATTCTTAACCACTGCGCCACCAGGGAAGCCCAAACCTGTTATCTTTTAAGGGCCATTTAACTTCAGAAAAAAAAAAAAAAAACATTCTATAGGCACAGTATGAACTTCATAATCCAGGCTAACAAACCTCAAAAACGTATGTTTGTACACTGTATGGACAAGGGTATGAGGAAACAGGCACTTCTGCAGATAGGAAGGTAAATTCACACACTCTCTATGGAAGCAAACTGGCAAGATCTATCAAAATTTTAAATGTACAATTCTCTGACCCAGCAATTCTCCTTCTAGGACTTTATCCTACAGATGTAGTCATGTATGTAAAAAATGACATAAGCTCAAGATTATTCAGTACAGTACTAGCTGCACAGTAGCTACAGAATGGGCATAATCTTAATTGTGGTATATATAATCACTAATAAAATGCAGCTATGAAAAAGAATGAGTAAGTGAAGTAAGTCAGATAAAGACAAATATATGATATCGCTTATATGCAGAATCTAAAAAAATGATAGAAATGAACTTATTTACAAAACAGAAACAGACTCACAGACTTAGAGAGCGAATTTACAGTTACCAGGGAGGAAGGGGGAGAGGGACAGATTGGGAGTTTGGGATTGACATGTACACAATGCTATATTTAAAATAGATAACCAACAAGGATCTACTGTATAGTACAAGGAACTCTGTTTAATATTCTGTAATAACCTAAATGGGGAAAGAACTTGAAAAAGAATAATACATGTACATGTATAACTGAAAACACTCTGCTGTACACCTGAAACTAACACAACATTGTTAATCAACTATACTCCCAATATAAAATAAGAATTAAAAAAAGAAAAAGAATGAGACTGTTATTTATGTACTCAAAGGTTCTCCACGATATTGTTGTTATTATTAAGTGAAAATAAAATTAAGAAGCACCAGTGTGTACAATATGCCGTCTGTAGAGAAAAGGTACACATTTACACACGTTGCTATTCAAAACAGGTAATTAAATTTAAAAAAGAAAGTATACGTTAAAAGCAATGACACATACTTTGTTATGTCATACTCTTGATGCCTGGAGGATGAACACAAATCAATTTTTACCAGAATGTCAAAATTTGAATAGACAGAGTAGTGAAAGAACAGCACAGCTAGATATTCATTTAATCACTGGTTCAGCAAACAGATAATTTATTAAGGGTGTGGAGGTTCTCTGCTAGGCATTGGGGATATGCTGAAACTTGAGTCTGACCAGAGACAATTAAACACATAATACTGTCCCATGAGTGTTCTGACAGAGTAAATAGAGGGGACTCAGAGAACATAAAGCAGGGGACCCATCCTGGTCTAGGAATCAAAGAAGGATGAAGTGTTTAGCAGACACAAAAAAGAGCAACAGCAGTTAGATAGGTTAGGTACAAGTTCTAAGAGCTCAGTGTCTGGAGTGCCTCAGGTAAGTGGCAAGAAATGAGACTGGAGAGGAAAGTCAGATTGTTCAGGGTCTACAGTAACCTATGTTACAGAGCTGGGTTTTTTTATTCAAAGGGTAAGAGAGGTAAAGGAAGTTATCAGAAAGTTTTAAGCAGGTGATCATGTTTGAAAGGTTATTCTGGAAGAGTAACCAACCAAAGGTAGAGAGACCTTAAGAATTTATTAGGAATTTGTTGCAGCAGTACAGATGAGACATAATGCTAGCCTGACCAAAGTATCGTAGAGGGATGGAAAAAATGTAAGGACTGAAGAGGTACTTGAGCAGTGAAGAGAACCTGATGATAGGAAACGAGGTCAAGACAGAACAAGGAGTCAAGGAAGACATCTAGGTTTCTGACTGGGGCAACAGGGTGAATGAAAGTAATGAGAGATACTGAAGAAACAGATTTGGGGAATGGGGAATGGGTTCAATTTTGGACATGCTGAATTTGAGGTATTTATGAGCTATCCAAGTGGAGATAATTAGTAATTCATTAGACATACAAACAGTATGTGTCTTCAACTAGCCTGAGGTGAAGAGAAGCATTTAGTTCTCCCAGAGAGAATACTGTGCAAGAAGTACTGCAGAATTAGGACCAAGTCCTGAAGAACACCAACATCTAGAAAATGGAGAGATAAGGATGCAACTGCATAGATTAAGAAGGAAAGGTATGAGGAGTGGGAGGAAAATAAGTTTTATTTAATTTTAATTTAGTTAAGAAATGGCTCTTAATTAAATCCAAAAGAGCATGTAAGGTTAAAAGAAATGTATCACTCTTTTTTTTTTTTTTAAACCGTAGTGACATTTTAGTTTTACACCAAGAATTTTCCTTTTCTTGTTAACTGAACTATAGGTGATTTACAACATTGTGCTCGTTTCAGGTATACAGCAAAGTGATTCTGCTATCCATACAAATATATTCTTTTTCAGATTCTTTTCCATCATAGCTTATTACAAGACATTGAATATAGTTCGCTGTGCTATACAGTAAATCCTTGTTGTTTATCTATTTTATATATAGTGGTGTGTTTCTGTTAATCCCATACGTCTAATTTATCCTCCCCCTACCTTCCCCTGTGGTAACCATAAGTTTTTTCTATGTCTGTGAGTCTGTAAATAAGTTCATTTATATTGGTTTTTAGATTCCACATGTAAGTGATATAATATAATATTTGTCTTTCTCTGTCTGACTTACTTCATTTAGTATGATAATTTCTTTTTTTGGCTGTGCCGCATGGCTTGTGGGATCTTAGTTCCCCAACCAGGGATTGAACCCAGGACACCGCAGTGAAAGCACTGAGTCCCAACCACTGGACCGCCAGGGAATTCCCCAGTATGTTAATTTCTAGGTCCATCCAAGTTGCTGCAAATGGCAATATTTCATTCTCTTTTATGGCTGATTAATATTCCATTCTGTGTGTATATACACACACACACCCTCTTCTTTAACCATTCATCTGTTTATGGACACTTAGATTGCTTCCATGTCTTGGCTATTGTAAATAGTGCTGCTATGAACACTGGGATGCATCAAATTAGAGTTTTTGCCTTTTCTGGATATACGCACAGGAGTGGGATTGCTGGGTCATATGGTAACTCTACTTTCAGTTTCGTTTTGTTTTTTTTAAATGAAATATAGTTGATTTACAATGTTGTGTTAATTTTTAGTTTTTTAAGGAAACTCCATACTGTTTTCCATAGTGGCTGCACGAATTTACATTCCCACCAATAGTGTAGGAGGGTTCCCGTTTCTCCGTACCCTCTCCAGCATTTATTGTTTGTAGACTTTCTGATGTGTATCACTCAATAAAACTACATCCCAACGTCTAGGGCCATACTGTAATCAACTCTCAATATCACCTATAACTGGAAAAAAATTTGTAAAAATGCAACACACATATTATCCGAAAACAATTTCAAAGAACAGTTTCATAAAAATAAAGATCATTGAATCTAGACAGGCCCCCCAATTCATCAATAATACCAGTGGACTCCTAGCAAGTAGGTCTAATATTGTATTTTCCTGACAATAAAGTTGCTCATCTAATAAGAAGCATTCTTTCACATGCTAGCGTATGTACTTGTCCAAACTTTGGAAAATCTGGGAGCGAGGGCCTAAACTTAGGCAATGCAGACAGACTCGAATAGTCTAGAACTTTTTTTTTTTTTTTTTTGGCCGCGCGGCATGTAGGATCTTAGTCCCCCGACCAGGGATCGAACCCATGCCCCCTGCACTGGAAGCTCAGCATCTTAACCACTGGACCGCTAAGAAAGTCCCTAGAACTTTTTTTTCAAAAGAAATTATATAGCCAGAGTACCTGCATTGAGTACAATAGCTATTTAATATTCTGTTGTAACTGACAAAGTAGCCTTTTCTAGGGGAAAGTCCTGTATCTATTCCCTCAAAGGCATCAGATGAAGGGACTCATAATAATGGTCATGCTGCAAACGCTAGCTGGATTAATAAAAACACCTGAAGGCAATCTATACCATAGAAAAAAAAAAAAGAGTATTATTTAATGACCTGACTTCCAATGCCTGGAACATTCATAGTACACAAAGAACTCTAAAGGAATTAGAATGTACAGGACTTTAGAGGCAGATAATCTATGTTCTGATCTCATATTTGCTACTTTATGTATGACCTTGGACAAGTCAATTTCCTCACTGTAGAAATATAAGCAAGTTTTGACCAATAGCAGTATTTCATCAGAGAGCTGTCTGTGGCTAAATTCTAAGACTTACCTCATTAATTAGGGCCTCAAATTGGTTCTAATTTCCTAAAAACCATATAGGTAAATCACTATATCCATTTCTCTTTAGCAGTCCATAGTAAACTACAGGCTTAAAAATACTACCTTCCCCACCCCGCAAAATTTAATGCTGTTTGCATTCCCAACTCACTTTTCATAGGATGACATAATTAGATTTCATATGCATATCTTACATCAAGAATTACCTATAGTTTAACTAGAACAGGTAAACTCTTGTTTAAATTAAACCCTGGCCAATTTCAAGGATGAAGCTTCTAATACAATGCTTGGACATTGTCATGCTATTTGAGCTATAAACTCAAAATGTCCATGGGCCAAAGTAAAGAGATGGAGGTAAAGTTGCTAAGCTTACCTGAATCCTCTCATTGCACTACAGCTCATTTAAAAATTTCGTCAGCAAACCCTAAGTATCTCATATTGGCCAACAGACTAAGCATAACAAAACTGAAGAGCAAAAATTTACCTTAACTGCAACCCTACTGGGTTGATCCTGATTCTTAAAATATTATAAATTCTTGTCACTAGTTGGTCCATTATTTCTAGAGTAGCTCTGACTTTTAACGTCCAAAGTTTGCATACCTCCCTCCCTTTTAAAAGTAGATTTTTTTAAAGAGCAGTTTTAGGTTCGTGGCAAAATTAGACAGAAGGTACAGAAATTTCCCATATATCCTTTGTCCCCACATACCCACAGCCTCCCATACTATCAACATCCCACACGGGGTACACTTATTACAATCAACGAACCTATACTGACACGTCATTAATACTCAAAGTACATATTTTACATTAGAGTGCATTCTTGGTGGTGTATCTTCTTTGAGTTTTGACAAATTTACAACATGTATTCACCATTACAGTATCATAAGGAATAATTTCACTGCCCTAAAAATCCACTGGGCTCTGTCTACTCATCCTTTGCTTACCCATTTTTAAGCCCTAAATTGCAAATAGTAGTTAAGAGATTCTAAATGCTGAAATGACATTCAGAATCTTGAGGATGAAAAGGGAAGGCAAAAGCCAGGGCAGAAAAAAATAGGCCAAAAATAAGAGCAAAGGAGAAGTAAAGGAGAGCAGCTGCATTTTAAGAATCAAAACACTCCATCCCTTAAAGAGGCGAAGCCAGATCCTTTAAGTACTTTCTCCTTCCCATTCTCTTCTAGGAGTTCTGAGAGGGTCTTGGCTAATATACTATAACTGAGCCTTCTTAAGTAGGCAAAGCGTTACAGCTTAAGTAAATTCCTGATCTACATATAAACATTTATTGGAAGTGACTCATACCTTAGACTCACTTATTTTTAAGATACTAGTGGCAAAAACTATGAACAGTCTTGAGTTGGATGCTCTTTGATAGCACATTGTACACTGGCTCTGCAGTCCTCTAGGCTGTATTCGTGAATAGGATTAGCTTGATTAAACAGATTGAAGAAATTTTATAACCGACACTCAGCCTTCCCAAATGTTAAGTCCATTCCTTTCAACACATCTGCCCTTTATTCAGCACAAGTGATATATTGCCTATAGCATCAATTCTTTTTATAGTGTTCTGTATTTCATCTGTTCCTTAACCACTGCTTACCCTCCTTGACTAATGCAATCTTATCCTTGATAGCTCTCATTTTCAGTAATACTCTCCCTCTATCACTAATCACTAGCTAACTCCTATTACTGCTCTTAGGAGATTAAGTCCTACAGTAGTTTCCAAGTGTCCTAGAAATTAATTCCAAGATGCCTTACCTTACCTTCGTTGCCAAGTCTTTAATAAGGTGTCCCAGATTACTCCTCCTTCCTTCCTTTCCTCATCTATCACCCTCTGGTATGCCTGTTTTAAATGCCCTTTACCTGACAGCCCTCCATTTCCAGCTCACATGTTGTGCCACAGGCCTAGAATGCCTCCTTCCCCCCAAGGCAATCTACTGGTCATCTTCCTCCCATCATTAAAACTTCACTTGCCATGAGGTTTTGTCAGATTATTGTTAGGAGATGCTACTTTTTCTAAAATAATGGATCACAACCCTGGGTGCACACTGAAATCACCAGTGTGTGAAGTTAAGTTTCACCAGCGTATGAGATGTCTTAAAATAAAATACTGAGGCCCTGGCTCCATATCAGACCAATTAAAATAGAATCTCTAGGCAAAGGACCCAGATACCAGGAGTGATAGGTGGGGAGTTGTTTATGTTTGGCTGTTTGTCTCCAAAGCCCCACAGGTGATTCTAAGAAGCAGTCAGGGCTGTGAACCACTACACGAATCCTACCCAGGCTAGAAACAGAACTCCCATAACATTTATCCAATATGTTCTCTAAATATATCCATATCCCATATCCCAAAAATACACTTACCACATAGCCTTGACCAATATATATAATGTAAATATCCAAAAATGCTCCTTCATGAGGCTTAAACACTTTACAGTAGTTTATACACTTGAGCACAGGGTTTCTCTTTTGTAAAATGGTAAGATACTGTCTACATTATAGGGCTGTCATGAAAGTCAAACAAGATACTGGATTTAGCAAAGCAACTGACTTATAAAGGGCACAAATGTTAAATCCCTTCAGGTATCAAGATTAACACCTGGATTCACTTTTTAAGAAAGAAACAAAACTCAAGTGGCAGTATGGAAGATACAAGCTATCTGGATGAGGCTGAGTAGACAGCTCCTGGCCAAGGGTTCTAATCAGAGGGGTCATTCTTTGCATAATACAGACACTCAACAAATTTCACCAGAAGTATGTCCCATCCTGATCCAACCCTTCCTTTAAAAAATTTTATATAGGTGAAATCTGGTTAAAATTAATGCCCAAACCAATAAAAACCTGGAGAAAAAGTCTTTGAAAGTAAGTAAAATACAGCCCAGGGAGGTGCCTGACTCTCATAGTCCCTTGGCCACACTGTGTGAAGAGGCTGTTCCCAGATCACACAGAAGCGCCGTCAGCTGGCTCTATCTGCTTCCTTGGTCCCTGCGTTTACAAGCACCCCAGCACAGGATATCTAGAGAGGAATCTGCTGCCAGGGACTGGTCTGCCAGAAAGTTAAAATGAAATAAACCTTATTCCTTTAAGTATCAAAACAAAGGTTAAAAGTTATAAAGTCAAAACTCAAATGAGTATTAGAGAATAGAAAATAGGCCAGTAATGACAAATAATGCCAATTTCAATTGACTGACAAGGGCTACCAGGACTGGTGGTGCTGTATTTTAAGAAGAATTCTGAGACTGAATATATAGGTTTATCAGGAAAGCACGCCACGAGAGATAATGGATATTGGTCATGGGAAGAGGAGGTGAAAAGGACAGCATGTATGACATGTATTTTCCATCCAGAAGACTCATAACTTCAAGAGTCTAAAGAGTCTAAACCTAAAAAGGTAAGCGGTAATGATGTACACACAGAATGGCATAGTTCTATCAGTACTAATCATACTTTGTTATCAATCATTTGTTTCTGAGGGCAGGAAGTGTGTGTATCTTATTCTTTTTTTGTATCTCCAACACATATCAGAATGACCTATATTTAACAGACTGTTAACAAAAGTATACTTAATTAACTCTATAATAAGAAAACAGAATTATGAGATCACATTATTTTGTGATATGACATAATGTCACATTATTTTGTGATATGACATGATATGACTTAAGGTCTATACACCAAAATACTTTCACACCCTAATAAATGCCCATTTGAACTGCAAGCTTGATTGCAGTAGGTAGGTAGTGAGAAAAACAAGCAGTACCCAAAATGGGAAAGACCAGGACTAGACTTAGAAGCACAACTTTTAAAAGGGACACCTCTCCCCTCATTCTACTCTTGGGAGATAGAAGCAAAAAGTTAAACTTAAGGTTAACCAACAATGAAATGATACTCCATTTCATTTTGCATAAGTTTTCACTAGACAAATCCCAATCACCATGAACTTGTATTTAGTTCTCGTACATGGCACAACATCCACTATGTGTAATCAAGCACTTAAATATTTAATATGGTGAGGTTCTAATGTCTATTTTCACTTAGGCACTACAATACCATTAGTACTACTTTAATGAAAACAGCTAGTGTGTGATAGAAGAGCAACCTTCCCACACTTGCTCCACAATTGGACCAGAAGAGTGAAAATTAGTTTTACTCAGGGCTTAAAATTTTATCTATTCTCAAGCTCAAAACTACAATATCAAAACAAATAAACACCTTAAAAGATTATTTTAGGTTACAGGATAGAGGTGTTAAAAGCAAAGTTGGTGGTTAATTCCAAAAATTAAGCTTTGCAAAAAATTAATGTAATATTAATGACAAGTATACTTGTGACTAGAAAGAATGGGTCTAGATGATCTCTCAAGGAATCTTTTTCTGGATTTTCCACACTTGTGCCTCCTTCCCTATTTGAAGGGACACAAGCTTAACTGGCTCTTTGCTATTTTCTCTAGATTTTTGACACACAAACAAGTTAACCTTGTTAACGTGCCTTTCCCCACAGTTCCAAAATTTCTGTCATAAGAATCAAGTGACTAGGCAATGAATATAGATTTCTTTCTGTGGTAGTTCTGGAAGCAACAAGTGATTGACTATTGAAAAGGGCTTTAAAGCCTTAGATTGCTGAATCTTAATGCTTATAGTTAATAAAATATCAGACATCAATTTGATCTCACCAATAGGGCAAATTTAAGAAACATTATTCATTGTAGGTTATCTGAGCAAAAGGGGCTTTCATATCTCAAAAAAGAAAAAAAAAGTCAAAGTACACAAAGTGATCAACTTCATACCATCATCAGCAAACATTTGCCAGCATTTGAAGAGAGCTAGGAGTAAAGGGAGCTAGTAAAGAGCTAGGAGTAAAAGGACTTAGGTTTTGGTCCAGGCTATGCCTCTAATTAACCATGTGATTTTGCAAGTAATCCAGCCTCAGATTCTTCACCTATAAAACAATGAATCTGCCACTCCCTACCCTACTTACCTCATAGGGTTTCTGTGAGGATCCAATTAGATAACCTATTTGGAAAACTATGAAGACCTAAAATATATATATATATATATATATATAGAACCATCATCATGCTAATCACCATGTAAAAAGAAATCACTAGTCCACAATTTCCTCCATTCTACCCACTTCATAATCAAAATCACATAACTGTACCAAAAGGAACTATATTGCTATGTGGTTCATTTTTATTACCTAAATTCAGTCTGCTCTCCAAAAGGCTATATAACGACATGTAAAGATGAACTAGCAGAAGAATATATGTGGCAAAGTAGGTAGAGAATTAAGTCATTAAAATCTTTTCTAAAGATTGTCTGCCCCAAACTCAAAGATTCCTGATGGGTCCTTTGAAATCTTCACTTTCCTCCGATTTCAGATGCTTAATTAAAGCACTCTTTTCACCATTTAATTATGACACAGGAATATTTTTTCTCCCACAATTCTGAGTTTTATGACCTTCTAGTAAACATACCATAACAGTTTTTACTGGATCATTCCAATTGGGCTCTATAATACTGCTCTCTAGTGGCTTTCCCATGAGTGAGAAGCAATTTCCTACATCTTTACTGGGCTGTAGAAAGCTGTATATGGTTCCCAAATAACAGAGAATTCTTCCTCTACTGTCACAGTTCTTGATAGTATGGTTTCTATGCTATGTAAGCCAGGTTCCTGGCTGCCACTGTATGAAGGTGTATGAATCTAGACAACTCACTTATAGTGACTGGGGACTCAGTTTCCACATCTATAAGAATGAGAACTGGATCATCTCCAAGGATCTGTCTGGTTGAAATAGTGTATGATTCTCTTCAGATCACATTTATCAACCCTGTGACTAAGAGACCCCAAAGAACAATCCCATCATAGCTGCAGCTTCAAAATATTCAAAACATATCTCATCACTCCCCCAGCCCCCAAACGATAGTCACAGCTACTGTAGAACGAATAAGGAATGTTTTAACAGTGCACGGTGTTTTTTTTTGGGGGGAGCGGGTGCGTCTCCCAATGAAAACTACCTAGTTACACAACAGTTAAGACTGCAGTTCTCAGGGTCATTAGATTCCAAAAAGAAACTGAATCAGAAAGATAATAGGAAGACACATGCAAGAAAATAAACATGAGTGTTCATTTCCAGAAACCAGTCCAATTTCACACCAGGTTATCTCCTGTGGCTAGGGATAATCTGAGGAGTCCAAGCCTAACCTCTGTCACTTCTAATCTTAGAATACCAAAAGAGTCAGCAAGCCTTCACAGATCACTCAGTTTCAATCAACTCTGGGAATCTTGAATAAGAGGCCTGTATGAGGTGTGGTGGGCATGGGGGGTAGAGAGGGAAGTGGCTCACAGGATGAGCACAGAGGCAAGGGTCTCCCTTCCAGGTAAGACTTCATCTTAATGGTTAATTAAAATAATGTTCGAAAACCAAAATCCAATAATGAATGATTTGCTCAAAAACTAAATACAAGGAACTCAGCTAGGAACACGATGGGATACGCAGATGAATTCAGGGAATTTAAAATTCCTTGATGCTCTGGCTCTGGTTGAAGTGGGCATGGGGAGGCTGTCATCCCTTAATTGCGTTCTCCACACTACCCCTCGTCTGGTCAGTTTGAAAACATAATATTAAGAAAAATGTACCCAAATATTAATACTTAAGGAAATATGCTGTCTCATGAGTCTCCTAATGACTTAGGAATTCAGTGGCTGACTGGCCATCCAGCTTTAGTAATCAATGAAGACTTAGCAGGGATTAGTTTTGAGCAGGGTGTTGAAAGAGAGTAACAAGTCTACTTTAGTTACCTGGGAATATATATACTTTTAATATAACATAACGGATGGGAGAAGCATGCTCGGAAACGAGGACAAGGATCACCATTAGCAAGCATGCAGGAAAACATCAAGTCACCAGTTAACAGCAGTCTAGCAGCCCTTCTTCATCGTGTGGTTTCCACCGTCTCAGGCATTACATTCGTGCTCAACCAACTACAAAGTTTATTTCTGTTACAATGACCACTACTGGTTTATCTAAAACACATAAGCTTGAGGGGAGCCTCCCAGACATCAATTTCTACTGTGAAACACCACCACCCAATGCAAATGATCATTCCCTTCTTTTCAAGCTCTCTCCTTATCTGCTACCTTCAACCCTACCGTGCATCTGAGGAGCATAAATATGTACATGACTATAAGTTAAGATGATATACATTATAATGATTTCCATTATGTCTCAAGGGCAAACTGCTTTGAAATGTGATTTTAGGTTACTTGCACTTATGTAAGAACACAAAGCTCTTACATGTCTGGGTTTCTAGTACAGGCAGAAGGTTAAGGCAGAAAGAGTATTAAAAGCCTCTATCCTAGAACCACCCCCCCCCCCACAAACCAAAATTGTTTCCAGTCCGATACGTTTAAATAAAAAGATATTACCCCAGAAAATATAAAATTATCCAAACCTTTCAAATATCATGATACTTCTGATAGATTCTACAGTAACACCTATAATCATAGTCAAAGGCTTAGAATGTAAAGAACGTACACATTTTTATGCTCCTCCCCCAAATTTAAAATAATATATAAACCCTACTTTTGCTAGTATACGGTGAACCTGCATTTACCTAAAAAAGAAACTGCAGTTAACAGCACTGCTTAAGAAAAGTTATTTTAAGAGAAAATATAAAGAAACCCCAACCCAAGTAAAAGAGACATCTCTTTCCCACTAGTGTTGCTGGTAACTTCTAAAGCTCTAAGTGGTATAATTCATCTTCTCACATACAGGATAATAATGCTTCCAGTTGTTAACACAAATTATGTCAAATATAACGAAGGGGAAAAAATCATCAGCTATACAAGGTCTTCCAATACATCACATAGATAACATGAAAGTCAATCTCAGCTTCACATAACTTGGTCAAACCTCGTAGAAACCAAGAGGGTGTGGATGTACCAGCAACAGTTACCACCGACTAGGCTAAATGATAATAAGCCACAAATTAAAGGTACGGTATAAGGAACACCGCACACCTCTCGATATTACACACCTCTGCTTTCTTCAATGTTTGGATTGAAAGAAAATAATTTATCCCCCTCCATGCGTTTTCTCCTTTACAATATAAATTATTTCCAAGCCTGGCTGGCTAGTGACATAAAACATTTTCCCCAAGAGAAACCTACAGAAAGATACAGAAGCCTAGGGCTTTCTCTCTCTTTCTAATTTTAATTAAGCCCGTGACTCCACCTCTTCTTACACTTTCCTCTAGGTTACCTCTCCGGAGGGTGTGAAAATATCAACAGACGGTCCCCCAGCCCCACCCTCTCAGTAGTGCCTCGCACTGACTAGGCTCATCCCGCTCCTTCCCTTTCAGCCTCATCACCTTTGAGAAGCTTATCGAATACTTCTCCCCATTTATACCCGCACCCTTATTCATGGCCGAGCACGACAAGCTCCGCATCCTTCTTCCAAGGAAGGGACTAGCAAAAAAGAAAGAGGCATGCTCGAGAAACGACAGACGAAGAAACGTGACAGCCAGACACTTTATACCAGCGGGGTTGGCCTTTCTCCCCCACCTCAGCCTGGAACCAGCAGTCGGTTCCCTAAATACTGAAATCTCTGGTCTTCACGCTCTCCCCACCCCCGCAGAGATGAGGCCGGAAAATGAAAAGGCCGGGGTGAGACGCAAGGCTGGGTCAACCCTAACGGAGCCCGCTGCCCCCACCCCCCGGGCTGGCGTCCCCGGGGAGGATGGAGATCGCGGGAGGAGCGAGGGCTCCCGGCCCGGGACCCGCCAGCGCGCCCGCCCGAAGCCCCCAGAGACGCAGCCCGCTACACCCGGGCCCTTCCCCGCCGGCCTCCCCCGGCCCAGCCCCCCGAAGGGCCCCTCCCCGCCCCGGCACTGCAGCGGCACCCGGGGCGGACCCCAAGCTGGCCTCACTCGCACACACGCCACACACAAAAGCGCCGCCGCGGCCGCCGCCGCCTTCCCGCCCCCACTGCGCGGCGGAGTAATCAATGAGGCAGCCGGCGCCCGCGTCCTCTCCGTGCACGCCCGAATGCGGGGCCCGGGCGGCAGGGGCGGCGGCGAGGCTCACCATCGCTCCGCTTGATCTCCACGTAAATCCCGATCTGGATCTTGCCGAAGTTGGCCGTTGCCATCACCTCATCTGGAGCAGCGGCGGCTGGCCGAGGGAGGGGGACGCGAGGGCGGAAAAGGCGGGGAGGGGACGGGGTAGGTGTGGGAGGGGGAGCGGTTGCCCGCGGCCGCGCCGGCCCGGGCGACAGCGTGAACGCGAGCCGGGGCCGCGAAGAGCAGCGGCGGGCTGGCAGGCGGAGGCCCCGGGCCTGCAGGCCGGCGGGAGGACGCGCACGCCGGGGCGTCGGGGTGAAGCGAGGGCCGGGGCCGTGAGGCGGCGCGGGCGAAAGTGGGAGGGCCCGCGCCGCCCGCCCTGGAGCCGACGCTAGGGAGGCGGGGCGCCGCGCGCCTGCGCAGAGCGCTCCTCCCGCGTCTCTTCCTCCTCTGCCTGCCTTTCCCGGCTGCCTCGAGGCGGCCCCGCCCGCAGTGAGGTCGGCAGAGGGAGTGGAGCGCGCGCTCTACGGGCAGCAGCGAGTCTGCGCCTCGTTTGATTTCGGCGTGCGGCCTGGAAGAGGCAGGAACCCGCGCCCCGGTGCCATCCGGCCTCTCTGGCTTCCAAAAATTGGCGCTGTTGCTGGAATGGATTAAGGACCCTGTGGTTTCTGGGCGTTCCGGCTGGAGCGCGTGGCTGAGGGATGAATTTAGGGGTCGGCCATTGACAGCATGGGTGCAGTGTTTCATCTGAGAGTGTCACCTCTGTTGCTACTTAGAGGTGGCCTGTCCAAGTAACCGTCCCAAGGTTTCCCATCCAGTTGTGGAAGAAAAGAAGAAACACCTTTGAGGTGTCACCCATCCTAGGTCAGAATGAAGGTCCTCTTTTCATGGCTTTGACTTATAGCTCATCGCCACTCAAAAAGAAACCCTGTGGTATGGGGGCGGGGGGGCGGGGCTTGACTGCTCGGTTTATGATGCATCCAATGCTGGCGTCTTGTCTCTGCTGTAGGGTTCAAGACTATTTGCACTGGACCATAAAACCAGTAACTATGATTCAAGGACAGAGGGCAGACACAAGGTTGACTAAGGAAGGTGCCTTTCCTGCAGTCACTTGATTAGTCTGACCACATCAGCAAGTGGAGAGCGGGATTCTTCATCCTGGCAGAGCAGGAAGGCCATGTGGACAGTGACCATGGAAACTATGTTTACAGGACTGTGTAAAACAAACCTCCAAACGTGTGACTTTTGCTTCTAGTATTAGGATTTGATATGGAGGAAACACACTTATCGTGCCCTACTTTCTCTAGTCATTGTTCATCTCCCTGTAATATTAACTAAAAACTTAACAGTTTTAAAATTTAAAAATTGGAAATGATATATGTGTGTTAAGTGCGTGTGTGGATATATGCAACTGGCTAGAGTTTTCAACCTAATATAAGTAATCAAGTCAAATAGATCCTAAAAGAATTGTTGAAAGATTCAGACTACGTTTGTAACTTGAATATATTAAAGGCATAGTTGTCAAAAGAAGAAAGTTTCTTAGATCCAATCTAAGGTAAAAATAATGTCTATGAAAAAAACACTGGGTAGACAAGTTAGAAAATAACCGACTTTTACATTCCAGAAATGACATTACTGTAAATCTCAATTCAGGACCTCTGTTTCAAAATAAGATTTGAGCAAATCAAGATTCAGTTTTTTTTTTTAATAATCTTGAGAGTTTTATCTGAACTCTTTGAGCTTCTGTCTAGTAGAACTCATTCCCTGATGTTTCTATGACTGAGGTATACAGCATCTATTTATTTGCTTGCAAATTCTTTAAAGAAAACAAAGAAATCAAGCTATACACCTATTAAATTTAAAATTGCTTCATAAAATATTATGTTTTATCATGGTTGCTGACACATACTTTGCGACCTGTGGGAGGTTTTCATGAGGGTCAAGTGAAATAAAATGTGATAGTACTTTGTATTTATAATCAAGTTATAAAACAAAGTAAACCACCCTACAAAAAATAACCTAGTACTCTACTGTAATCTTCAAATCATTAATTCAAATTTTATATCCAGTGATGTAAAATTAAACACACTTTGCAATTTGCCTCTGGCCCTCAACACCTCACATTTGAGAGGATAGCAAGAGCTTTACAGACCTGTCTGTATTCTTTTACCCACTCGAGTCCATCCTAACTTAACTGACAGAATAATCTTGCTTAAGGATAATTTCCATCAAGTCATATCCTATTAATAGTGGCTGCTGTTGTCCTACCCTATCCTGAGTTGATAAACCATTTCAAAAAAATCATAGTTACTGTCATCGAGCCAAGCCAATCTCTTTATAAGGCCCAGATTAAAAAAATTTTTTTTCTGCTTTGGGGTCATTAGTACATAAACGTTAAGAGATTATTCCAAGAAAGAGGCTGTTAAGCCAGTGAGCAGGATTTGAAGCAGAAGCCAACACTCACCTTAACCAGTTACCTGCTCCCCTGGGGAAGAGCAGAGGCATGACTTGGCTCCAGTTCTAGCTCAAATTAGACGGACGTGTCTACATCTTCTTACTTGAAGTTTTCCATTCAGTGTTTGCATCTATTCTCAGTTACACAAAGTTTGTGGATCTAGGATCAAATGAAGAAAATGGATACAGTTGACAGAAACTCTTTGACTTTGTTGTCTCCTTTCTGTCCTGTGCTGTTTTGGAGACTTTTCGGTTGTCAGTGTTTCCCAGTCCCATTAAATTTACTCAAATTTTAATTCTAATTAAACTGGTGTAATTTTATTGTAATATATTTTAGTCCTTTAGCAAATACATTAAAAACACCTGGGAGATATAAATCCCAATTTTACCCGCTCTGAATATTTGCTCTTTTCTTCTCTGTTGGATTTCTCTTCCTGCCTGCAAACATTTTCAGGCTCCTTTGTCTTGGAAAAATAATCTTCTTTTGATCCTTCTCTTCCTATATAAATTCCATTCTATTTTTTACTTTCCTTCCCCTGCCAAATTCTCAAATGCCTGCTTGAAATACCCACTACCTTGATTCCCCATCACTCATTCATTTCCTAGCCCCTAAATCTGGATTCAATCCTCTACTGAATTATAGTTTTTTAAAGTCAACAGTTACTTGTAATTATCTCATTCAGTATACACTACTATCTTTTTTTTGAATTTTATTTATTTTTTATACAGCAGGTTCTTATTAGTTATCTATTTTATACACATTAGTGTATATATGCCAATCCCAATCTCCCAATTCATCCCACCACTACCACCGTCACCCCCTGCCCCGCTTTTCCTGCTACACTACCATCTTTATTTGCCTTGAATTCATTGAAGAATGGCCTACCTGCTCTCTCCCAAACAATACTGTTTCTGCTCATATAGTAAGTGATTTACTCTCCTCTATTTTTATTTTTGGCTGTGCCACATGGCTTGGGGGATTAGTTCCCTGACCAGGGATTGAATCCATGCCCCCTGCAGTGGAAGCACAGAGTCCTAACCACTAGACCACCAGGGAAGTCCCTTACTCTGCTCTATTTAAAGCCTTTCTATGTGGCAAGGCACAGCTGTAGTATCCCTTCTTTATGGTGCTTTCTCCACCCAATCTAATCTATAATGACTGTCCTATTTGGGTGATTCTCCCCCCAGCCATGATCATCAGAAGCACTTAAGAAATATTTTAATAAAAATACGTAAGCACAAACTCTACTCCAGGCCTAACAGTTTAAAATTTCCAGGGGGGAACTTAATGTGGTCTGTTTTTTAAAAACTCATCAGGAGATTCTGAGGTGTATATATAACTGGTTGAGAACCAGTTGATTACCCTTGAATTTCCATAATTTGATATTTTCTATACATTGCCCATGTAGGGACTGGGTACTGAATAGACACTGATTGGTTATTTACCTAGTCCACCTTCTTCATTATAATTCTTTCATGTATACTTTTATTTTTTTATTTTTTATTTTATTTTTGGCTGTGTTGGGTCTTCGTTTCTGTGCAAGGGCTTTCTCTAGTTGCAGCAAGCAGGGGCCACTCTTCATCGCGGTGCGCGGGCCTCTCACTATCGCGGCCTCTCTTGTTGCGGAGCACAGGCTCCAGACGCGCAGGCTCAGTAGTTGTGGCTCACGGGCCCAGTTGCTCCGCGGCATGTGGGATCTTCCCAGACCAGGGCTCGAACCCGTGTCCCCTGCATTGGCAGGCAGATTCTCAACCACTGCGCCACCAGGGAAGCCCCCATGTATACTTTTTGATAGTCTACTTATCAAACTTATTTTGATAGTATACTTTCACTTATACCTTTTGATAGTGTATTGGATTGTACTAACAGTAAGCTTTTGGTACAAAGCTAATTTACAAAGCCTTTTAAGGTCCATATTGAACTTAGATCTTAGAACTTAGAAATATCAAATAGTGTGGTGTCATATTCCATCATTGTCTACATTGAGGTATTCCTAATCTTTATACTTATTAATGACATATTTGCCTTAATTGTCATTTACATAACTAATTCCTCTCAAGTATAGGAAGTGTAGAGGTTTCCCCTTACACCAGATTTTCAGTAATTTGATGAGTATGAACTCATAAGTAACAGGAGGTGGTCTTTTCACCATTTGTAGTAATATATCCAAACTGAAAATCATTTATATATCCTTACATAGTTCTTATTAATTCGGGAGCTTAGTAAACTCTTTTATAGAGTTGTCATGGAGCATCAGTGATGTAAAACAAGATGATTGATGGTGTGCTACACATCCTCATTATTTTAAAAAACTAAGGCCGGTGTTAGTTTTTTCAATGTATTCAGTCTAAGTCAAGTATAACTAGAGAGAACAGGTTTCCCTGAAATATGTCTTGTTGTTAAAGGATAGCACTTGATTTTTGGGTTGCTGTTTTGATGTAATCAACTTTACAGAAAGCAAATTTTCCAGTAAATATTAAGGTCCCAAACATACCTTATTTCCCTAATCTTTGTTAATATGCATACTTACTTTTATGGCTGTTTGAATTCCTTCTTTAAATCGAAAGTATATGTTATATACTGTGAGTGGAGCCTAGCTAGGCCATAGTAAATACATTTTACAACAGTGGAAATAAAAATTTTTTTCATTATAGATTTAGTCTCTTAAAATAATTGTTTTGCTTGACTTCACTTCTTATAAATATTTCAGTGTGTTTTTATAGTCCATATGTCCATATACTTATAATTTTTAATAGCCATATACTATTCCATATATTTCTTTTTTTTTTTTTTTTTTTTTTTTTGACCTTGCTGCATGGCATGCGGAATCTTAGTTCCCCAACCAGGGATCCAAACATGTCCCTTACAGTGGAAGCACAGAGTCTTAACCACTGGACCGCCAGGGAATTCCCATACTATTTGATATATTTCTAAATCATTTTTTGCTTACACATTCACTGTATTGTTGGGTTATCTTCAATATAAAATTCTAATTATGAACATCTTTGTAAACATTTTTTGTGGGAAAATTCCTCTAAATGAAGATATCAGGTCAAAGGATATGAAAGTTATACTTAAAATGTAAAAGAGATAACATCACTTCCTTCTTAAAATCAGTCACCAGCTTCCTAGAATAAAATCTAAATTCTTTACAGAACTATACATGATCTAGCTTTGGCTACCTCTCCACCCTTGTCTGGTACCACACTCCTGCTCATTCTGCTCTAGCCTCACTGAGTTCTTTTCTTTCCCTTAAATATGGCAAGCTCTTCCCCAGATCAAGATTGTGGCTCTTGCTCAACTTTTCATATGATTGTTTCTTGTCATCTTTCAGGTCTTAGTCAAAAAGCACCTCCTGAAAAAAGTCTTCCCTTACCCCCCACCTCACCCCCACTTTACTCTCTATCACTCTGTAACTTAACACCACCTGCAATTACCTTGCTCCATTATTTACTTTTTGATCTGTCTCCTCCCCCATTTTAAAGTAATTTCCCTGAGGGTAGGAACCTTGTCTAATGTTCTTTGTTACATCTTCAGCACATAGAACAGTACCTGGAACACAGATGCTCAGCAAATATTTGTTGAATAAATGAAGGAAGTTTAACTCTTATATTGTCAAATTTGTACTCTTTGATTTGATAGTCTTTTCTTTTCTTGAATGAGCTAAACTGGTAATGTATTTCCTCATTTACATGACCTAGAAAATCAAAATTTAATGTTTCCATCTTCTAAATCTCAGAATCTCTAGTAGATATAGATTATTACATAAGTAATAAATTCTCATAAAGAATTTTATTTTTTTAATTTAATTTTTATTTCATTTTAAAGTATAGTTGATTGTCTTTTTTTATTATTTTCATTTTATTTTTTAATTTTTTTTAACATCTTTATTGGAGTATAATTGCTTTACAATGGTGTGTTAGTTTCTGCTTTATAACAAAGTGAATCAGCTGTACATATACATATGTCCCCATATCTCCTCCCTCTTGCATCTCCCTCCCATCCTCCCTATCCCACCTCTCTAGGTGGTCACAAGGCACTGAGCTGATCTCCCTGTGCTATACGGCTGCTTCCCACTAGCTATCTATTTTACATTTGGTAGTGTATATATGTCCATGCCACTCTCTCACTTTGTCCCAGCTTACACTTCAACCTCCCTGTGTCCTCAAGTCCATTCTCTATGTCTGCGTCGTTATTCCTGTCCTGCCCCTAGGTTCTTCAGAACCATTTTTTTTCTTTTTTTTTTTTAGATTCCATATGTATGTGTTAGCATATGGTATTTGTTTTTCTCTTTCTGACTTACTTCACTCTGTATGACAGACTCTAGGTCCATCCACCTCACTACAAATAACTCAGTTTCATTTCCTTTTATGGCCCAATAATATTCCATTGTATATATGTGCCACATCTTCTTTATCCATTCATCTGTTGATGGACATTTAGGTTGCTTCCATGTCCTGGCTATTGTAAATAGAACTGCGATGAACATTGTGGTACATGACTTTTTTTGAATTATGGTTTTCTCCAGGTATATGCCCAGTAGTGGGATTGCTGGGTCATATGGTAGTTCTGTTTTTAGTTTTTTAAGGAACCACCATACTGTTCTCCATAGTGGCTGTATCAATTTACATTCCTACCAACAGTGCAAGAGGGTTCTCTTTTCTCCACACCCTCTCCAGCATTTATTGTTTGTAGATTTTTTGATGATGGCCATTCTGACTGGTATGAGGTGATACCTCATTGTAGTTTTGATTTGCATTTCTCTAACGATTAGTGATGTTGAGGATCCTTTCATGTGTTTGTTGGCAATCTGTATATCTTCTTCGGAGAAATGTCTCTTTAGGTCTTCTGCCCATTTTTGGATTGGGTTGTTTGTTTTTTTGATATTGAGCTGCATGAGCTGCTTGTAAAATTTGGAGATTAACCCTTTGTCAGTTACTTCATTTGCAAATATTTTCTCCCATTCTGAGGGTTGTCTTTTCGTCTTGTTTATGGTTTCCTTTGCTGTGCAAAATCTTTTAAGTTTCATTAGGTCCCATTTGTTTATTTCTGTTTTTATTTCCATTTCTCTAGGAGGTGGGTCAAAAAGGATCTTGCTGTGATTTATGTCCTAGAGTGTTCTGCCTATGTTTCCCTCTAAGAGTTTTATAGTATCTGGCCTTGCATTTAGGTCTTTAATCCATTTTGAGTTTATTTTTGTGTCTGGTGTTAGGGAGTATTCTAATTTCATTCTTTTACTTGTAGCTGTCCAGTTTTCCCAGCACCACTTATTGAAGAGGCTGTCTTTTCTCCATTGTATATTCTTGCCTCCTTTATCAAACATAAGGTGACCATATGTGCGTGGTTTATCTCTGGGCTTTCTATCCTGTTCCATTGATCTATATTTCTGTTTTTGTGCCAGTACCATACTGTCTTGATTACTGTAGCTTTGTAGTATAGTCTGATGTCCAGGAGCCCGATTCCTCCAGCTCAGTTTTTCTTTCTCAAGATTGCTTTGGCTATTCAGGGTCATTTGTGTGTCCATAGAAATTGTGCAATTTTTGGTTCTAGCTCTGTGAAAAATGCCAGTGGTAGTTTGATAGGGATTGCATTGAATCTGCAGATTGCTTTGGGTAGTAGAGTCATTTTCACAATGTTGATTCTTCCAATCTAAGAACATGGTATATCTCTCCATCTGTTTGTATCATCTTTAATTTCTTTCATCAGTGTCTTATAATTTTCTGCATACAGGTCTTTTGTCTCCTTAGGTAGGTTTATTCCTAGGTATTTTATTCTTTTTGTTGCAGTGGTAAATGGGAGTGTTTCCTTAATTTCTCTTTTAGATTTTTCATCATTAGTGTATAGGAATGCAGGAGATTTCTGTGCATTAATTTTGTATCCTGCTGCTTTACCAAATTCATTGCTTAGCTCTAGTAGTTTTCTGGTAGCATCTTTAAGATTTTCTATGTATAGTATATCATCTGCAAACAGTGACAGCTTTACTTCTTCTTTTCCAATTTGGAATCCTTTCATTTTTTTTTCTTCTCTGATTGCTGTGGCTAAAACATCCAAAACTATGTTGAATAATAGTGGTGAGAGTGGACAACCTTGTCTTGTTTCTGATCTTGGAGAAAATGATTTCAGTTTTTCACCATTGAGAATGATGTTTGCTGTGGGTTTGTCATATATGGCCTTTATTATGTTGAGGTGAGTTCCCTCTATACCTACTTTCTGGAGGGTTGTTACCATAAACGGGTGTTGAATTTTGTTGAAAGCTTTTTCTGCATCTATTGAGATGATCATATTGTTTTTCTCCTTCAATTTGTTAATATGGTTTATCACACTGATTGATTTGTGTATACTGAAGAATCCTTGCATCCCTGGGATAAATCCTACTTGATCATGGTGTATGATCCTTTTAATGTGCTGTTGGGTTCTTTTGCTAGTATTTTGTTGAGGATTTTTGCATCTATGTTCATCAGTGATATTGGTCTGTAGTTTTCTTTCTTTGTGACATCTTTGTCTGGTTTTGGTATCAGGGTGATGGTGGCCTTGTAGAATGATTTTGGGGGTGTTCCTCCCTCTGCTATATTTTGGAATAGTTTGAGAAGGATAGATGTTAGTTCTTCTCTAAATGTTTGATAGAATTCGCCTGTGAAGCCATCTGGTCCTGGGCTTTTGTTTGTTGGAAGATTTTTAATAACAGTCTCAATTTCAGTGCTGTTATTGGTCTGTTTATATTTTCTCTTTCTTCCTGGTTCAGTCTCAGAAGGTTGTGCATTTCTAAGAATTTTCCATTTCTTCCAGGTTGTCCATTTTATTGGCATATAATTGCTTGTAGTAATCTCTCATGATCCTTTGTATTTCTGCAGTGTCAATTCTTACTTCTCCTTTTTCATTTCTAATTCTATTGATTTGAGTCCTCTCCCTTTTTTTCTTGATGAGTCTGGCTAATGGTTTATCAATTTTGTTTATCTTCTCAAAGAAACAGGTTTTAGTTTTATTGATCCTTGCTATTGTTTCCTTCATTTCTTTTTCATTTATTTCTGATCTGATCTTTATGATTTCTTTCCTTCTGCTAACTTTGGGGGTTTTTTGTTCTTTCTCTAATTGCTTTTGGTATAAGGCTAGGTTGTTTATTTGAGATATTTCTTGTTTCTTGAGGCAGAATTGTACTGCTATAAACTTCCCTCTTAGAACGGCTTTTGCTGAATCCCCTAGGTTTTAGGTCATCTTGTTTTCATTGTCATTTGTTTCTAGGTATTCTTTGATTTCCTCTCTGACTTCTTTAGTGATTTCTTGGTTATTTAGTAGTGTATTGTTTAGCATCCCTGTTTGTATTTGTATTTTTTACAGATTTTTTACTGTAATTGATATCTAGTCTCATAGCATTGTGGTTGGAAAAGATACTTGATACAATTTTAATTTTCTTAAATTTACCAAGGCTTGATTTGTGACCCAAGATATGATCTATCCTGAAGAATGTTCCATGAGCACTTGAGAAGTAAGTGTATTCTGTTGTTTTTGGGTGGAATGTCCTATAAATATCAATTATGTCCATCTTGTTTAATGTATCATTTAAAACTTGTGTTTCCTTATTTATTTTCATTTTGGATGATATGTCCTTTGGTGAAAGTGGCATATTAAAGTCCCCTACTCTTATTGTGTTACTGTCAATTTCCCCTTTTATGGCTGTTAGCATTTGCCTTATGTATTGAGGTGCTCCTATGTTGGGTGCATAAATATTTACAATTGTTATATCTTCTTGTTGGACTGATCCCTTGATCGTTATGTAGTGTCCTTCTTTGTCTCTTGTAATAGTCTTTATTTTAAAGTCTATTTTGTCTGATATGATAATTGCTACTCCAGCTTTCTTTTGATTTCTATTTGCATGGAATATCTTTTTCCATCCCCTCACTTTCAGTCTGTAGGTGTCCCTAGGTCTGAAGTGGGTCTCTTGTAGACAGCATATATACAGGTCTTGTTTTTGTATCCCTTCAGCCAGTCTATGTCTTTTGGTTGGAGCATTTAATCCATTTACATTTAGGGTAGTTATCGATGTGTATGTTCCTATTACCATTTTCTTAATTGTTTTGGGTTTGTTGTTGTAGGTGTTTTCCTTCTCTGTGTTTCCTGCCTAGAGAAGTTCCTTTAGCATTTGTTGTAAAGCTGGTTTGGTGGTGCTGAACTCTCTTAGCTTTAATTTCTCCATCAAATCTGAATGAGATCCTTGCTGGGTAGAGTAATCTTACTGTAGTTGCTGGGTAGAGTAATCTTACTGTAGTTTTTTCCCTTTCATCACTTTAAATATGTCTTGCCACTCCCTCTGGCTTACAGAGTTTCTGCTGAAAGATCAGCTGTTAACCTTATGGGGATTCCCTTGTATATTATTTGTTGTTTTTCCCTTGCTGCTTTTAATATTTTTTCTTTGTATTTAATTTTTGATAGTTTGATTAATATGTGTCTTGGCGTGTTTCTCCTTGGATTTATCCTGTATGGGACTCTCTGCGCTTCCTGGACTTGACTGACTATTTCCTTTCCCATATTAGGGAAGTTTTCAACTATATTCTCTTCAAATATTTTCTCAGTCCCTTTCTTTTTCTCTTCTTCTTCTGGGACCCCTATAATTCGAATGTTGGTGCGTTTAGTGTTGTCCTAGAGGTCTCTGAGACTGTCCTCTATTCTTTTCATTCTTTCCTCTTTATTCTGCTCTGCAGTAGTTATTTCCACTATTTTATCTTCCAGGTCACTTATCCGTTCTTCTGCCTCAGTTATTCTGCTATTGATTCCTTCTAGAGAATTTTAAATATCATTTATTTTGTTGTTCATCATTGTTTGTTTGCTCTTTAGTTCTTCTAGCTCCTTGTGAAACGTTTCTTGTATTTTCTCCATTCTACTTCCAAGATGTTGGATCATTTTTACTATCATTACCCTGAATTCTTTTTCAGGTAGACTGCCTATTTCCTCTTCCTTTCTTTGGTCTGGTGGGTTTTTACCTTGCTCCTTCATCTGCTCTGTGTTTCTCTGTCTTCTCATTTTGTTTAACTTACTGTGTTTGGGGTCTCCTTTTCGCAGGCTGCACGTTCGTAGTTTCCATTGTTTTTGTTGTCTGCCCCCAGTGGGTAAGTTTGGTTCAGTGGGTTGTGTAGGCTTCCTGGTGGAGGGGACTGGTGACTGTGTTCTGGTGGATGAGGCTGGATCTTGTCTTTCTGGTGGGTGGGACCACGTCCGGTGGTGTGTTTTAGGGTGTCTGTGTCCTTATTATGATTTTAGGCAGCCTCTCTGCTAATGGATGGGGCTTTGTTCCTGTCTTGCTAGTTGTTTGGCATCGGGTGTCCAGCACTGTAGCTTCCTGGTTGTTGAGTGAAGCTGGATCTTAACGTTGAGATGGAGATCTCTTGGAGAGCTTTTGTCGTTTGATATTATGTGGAGCCGGGAGGTCTCTGGTGGACCAATGTCCTGAACTCGGCTCTCCCACCTCAGAGGCACAGGTCTGACACCCGGCGGGAGCACCAAGACCCTGTTAGCCACACGGCCAGGTATGTGTGGAGTTTCTTGCCTTTTGGGAAGTCTGAGGTCTTCTGCCAGCGTTCAGTAGGTTTTCTGTAGGAGTTGTTCCACATGTAGATGTATTTCTGGTGTATTTGTGGGGAGGAAGGTGATCTCCACGTCTTACTCCTCCGCCATCTTGAAGGTCTCTCCCTCATAAAGAGTTTTAAAATGCAGAAGAGTATAAAGCAAAATGGAAGGGAAAACTCCCGGTCCTCCACCAACCCACCCCTCACACAATCCCCCACCCTTGCTCGCCCTCCAAGTTCCCTGGCCTGGGTGGAACCCCTGTTAATACTATATTAATCCAATAATCCCCAAACTGTATTGGGCACAAGATTCATGTGGGCTGATTGTTATGCAGAGTCTGGGGTTCAATCACCATAGATTGTGATTCTGTAGGTTTAGTATACTAGTTCAGTAGCAGATCTTGTATGATCTAGTAGATCAGTAGATCTAGTATGAAGCCCAGGAATATGTATTTTTAACATGTACTCTAGGTGATTTTTATACAAATAGATGATAAAGCTTCAAAAGAATTCTTTTAAAATGTCATTAAATATATGTAATAATACCTGTGTAATTTATATTTTAAAGAAATCATGCTGTATATACTATTCTGAAAGTTTCTTTTAAAATATATTTTGGACTTCTTTCCATGCCAGTGTTCATAGATCTATCTCTCTTTTAATAGCTGGTTATTATTCTGCTGTATATGTGAATAGTAGAGGAAAGTGTAAGCAAACCGGCATTTAGATAGCTATTTTGGTTGTTTCCATTTTTATCTCTTGCTCTTATCAACAGTATTTAGTACATTCACTTTGTACAGTTGCGTGAATATTTCTTTAGGATAACATCCTAGAAGTGGAATTGCTGAGCCAAAGGATAGTCACATTTACAATTTTGGTAAAATTGAGCAATTTTTTTGTTGTTTTGATGCTATTTTGATGTTTTAGATGTTACACATCAATTATATTTCACACATTATTTGAACTAAGCATAGTATATCATCATTTTTATTGTTAATCCATGCCCTGATATACCCTCTCTCATTCCTGTAGATCTCTAACCAAATTCTTGGCCTTGACATACTGCCTTGTTTTGACTTCTAGCTTTTGTACAAAGCCTGCCTCAGGAGTTGCTCTAGACCCCTGCTCTAAATTCACAGCCCAATTTTCTGTAATTTCCCAGGGCTAGCTCTTTCCATGCCTCCCTTGCACTCATTGCTATATCATGATTCTGTAAGTCCCCACCCCAGCCCAGGACTCCATAAAACAATTCCACCACATTCTTCTCACTTACTCTTATACATATGGAACAATAACAAACAATATTAACAATTGGTAGTTATGCGCTAATTGTGTGGTGTAGGCTCTAAGTAGAGAGGAAGGTCAATGAGAACTAGAGCAGTTAGGAAAGATTTTTTAAATGCTCTTTTTGTTTTTATGTTTTGTTTATGAGCATTGAAGAAGTTCAGTTTTAAAAAGAGAGTAGGGATCAAGAGGTGTGATTTCAGGTAGGCCCTGAAAGATGACTGAGATCTAAATAGACAGCTAGCAGAGAAGAAAGCAGACACAGAAAACAAACAAACAAACAAAACAGAAGTAAGGTATTTTTCACATGACAACTTTGATGAAGCCATTTTGATGCCAGGTAGGACAGCCCAGTTAAAATGTAAAAGTCACGATTTCCTTTTTAAATCCAAGTAATGTGTGCAACCAGACATCTGTAACCTGTATTCTACCTCTAATGTTCACTCTAAATATGGTGGACTGCCATTTTCTACTTTAGTCACTTTTATATTGCTTGACCTTTAAGTTCGCATGTACTGCTTTTTTTTTCCAGACGTTTTTGTAAAATTAATTAATTAATTAATTAATTTTTGGCTGCATTGGGTCTTCGTTGCTGCATTCAGGCTTTCTCTAGTTGTGGTGAGCGGGGGTTACTCTTCATTGCGGTGCACAGGCTTCTCATTGTGGTGGCTTCTGTTCTTGTGGAGCACAGGCTCTAGGTGCACGGGCTTCAGTAGTTGTGGCTCGTGGGCTTAGTTGCTCTGCGACATGTGGGATCTTCCTGGACCAGGGTTCAAACCCGTGTCCCCTGCATTGGCAGGCGGATCCTTAACCACTGTGCCACAAGGGAAGTCCCAATATGTACTGTTTTTATAATCAAGATTTTTTTTTGCAAAAATGTAGGATCACAAACGTTTACAGGAGGGAGACTGAAGAGACATATCTGATAAGAGATGTACAGCTTGAAAGTAACTAAAAAAATCTTTAGGTGGATATCATTATGGTGGGCTTTGAACCCCATGCAGAGACATTCACCCTTGGTAGGGACATCGGTGGTAACTCCTTTGAGGACAGGTATGACAAAGCAAAAAACAATTTATTTAAAGCTACAATTTACTTTATATTTTATTTTGATAGAATGTCCAAGTCAGTCACTTTAGATTCAGTACTGCAGTGAACATTTGTTGCTTCCTTCTCAATAATCTCTTCTTTCTTCCTAGTAATACCTTGAATTTCTCAATTATATGGTTTGAGTGGGATTGACTCCTCCTCCAACAGTTCCAAGGGTAGGCCCTGATTAGCATAAGCCTGTCAGTGTATTTCATCCCCTTGACTCAATGATTGGTTCATAGATGAAAACATTCCAATAAGGTGCAAAGAGTCTCCTTTCTCAGAATTGGTTTGAGTAATTGGGGAAGCAAACTCTCACTTTTCTGCAGAAAATGGACCTGAAGAAAGTAGCTCCAAAGTTGTTAGCAACCATCTTTGTGACCAGAAAGTGAGGACCTGGTAAAAATGGAGTCAACGTTGACGAAGCAGAGCCAAACTTTTGAGGGAGAGAAACTGGGTACTTGTTCTGAGCTTTGTAGGACATTGTCAATATCATGTGTCATGTACAGGAAATGGATGTCAGGTTAGGGTTTGAATTTGTGCTTTGACAGAGTTTATAGCAGAAGCTGAAGTCACTAAGGTGCACATTCCCAAAGGGATATAGAATCTTTAGCAGAAGTTAAAATAGTCTCAGTAGATTTATTACAAGTCGGCTTCTAGAAATTATTTTCAGAAATCTCCTATCAAGCTTCTTCTTACCATTTAAACAAGTACTAGAAGAGATGGGGCTAAAGATGTAAAGCAGTTTGGGTAATTTTAGTTTATTTTCTAATCTCTTGATGAGAAGTATTTGCGCTACATTAAAAGATGTAAAAAAATGAGAAATTCCAAGTTTCTTTTTGAAATCAACTCACTTGGTTTTACATAAGATCCCAACTACAATCTGAAGATATAAGGTGCTATTTGAAACAAGTCATTGAGTAAACATATGTCCTTATTATTGAACTTGAAGATTTGGGAAATCTTTTTAAAGAAATGATTTTTCTCAGAATGTAGGAGCAGTTTCCTATAAATCATGTTAGTCCTGAAGAAACGATAGCAGGAGTGTCCCCAAGCCTCGTGGTATTTGTAAGAGTTGCTGTTGAAGGGCTAGCCAACGCCATGGTTAAAAGAGTGATAACTAAGGAAATGAAGACTATCTGAAGAAAAGAAAAGAAAATACAAGTATTGATAAAACATCAGCTGATGTCAGGAATCCACGAAGGTTTCGTTTATGGTTTTGAAACAGGCATGGCTGTGATTGTGACAAAGGCAGTCAGAGCAGTTCAAAGAGAAAAAGTAAGTGGATCCTTCCGGAGTTTTGGGAACGTTTAGGTGGAGTATTGTCATGGTCAGTTGCTGGAACTATGACATAACTATCAGTACCTGTCCAGGAATTAAAAGAACTTCAGAAAGAGACTTTTGAGGAACAACCAGAATGTGTACACATACTGGATATTAGATATATTAAAGAATTGTCATTAATTTTATTGGGTATGAAAATAATATCACTGTTCTGTTTTTTAAAAAAATCCCATATTTAAAAAACCCCTTATTTGCTAAAGATACACACACACACACACACACACACCCTACAGAGACTTTTATTAAAGTGGAGAGACCATGAATCTTTTAAGATCTTTAATAAAGATGGAATTTTCAGTCCTTGCAGGTTGAAGGTTGGTACACGAATGTCACATGTCATGGAAAATGGAAGATTTGAAAGTCACAGGTGTTCTTTAAATGAGTAGCAGAGACTGCTAGGGATCCTCAGCCTTCCTTGTCTTAGTGTGGCCGTACGACAGAGTTCTGGCCAATGGAATGTTAGTAGAATTGATGTGCACTCTTTCAAGCCATCAAACTTATGCATTTTTCTCATTTTCTTTCCTCATCTGTCAGCTGAAGGACAGAACTCCTAGAAAAGGGTGGAGCCAAAAGCCGGAAGGAGTCTGGATCCCTGAATGACTGTCCCTCTCCCCACTGAACTGCAATGCACCATGGGATGAGTAAGAAGCAAATTTTTATTGGGTTAAGCTACTAACATTTTGAGATTGTTTATTACAGAAGTTAGTCTGCTATGACTAGTACACAAGTCACCATCAAAATTTTATTTTATTAAATGATAACTAAAAGTGGTGGTTTGATTATGACCAAGAGAATTCTCTCAGGTCACAGGTTTACTAGGAAGCAGACTCTGAAATAGATATTACCATATAGGAAATTTACTGGGAAGTGGATGTGGGATCAATACCTTTGGGAGAGTGAAAGAAACGGGACTGGGTGGAAGGAGAGTTGAACTGTGATGCAGTGACAACAAAGGCCACTGCAATTGCATGGATAGCTTTAGAGCTAGGATAGTCTTTCAAAGTTTCTGAAGTTGAAATGAGGGAGCAATTGTACCCCTTTATGTGGGCCAATTTTTGCGTATGGGTACTTCTGGGGGAGGGGAGTAGATGTTAGATGAGGCAGCGCCTGATGAGGAATTCAGCTGTGAGTCCTCAGTAGCCAACACTCCTATAACTGGGGAAATTAATGTCTTGGTTTTAAAGATGGGTCTGGGCAGTGCAACACATGCCCACTTCAGGAATATTCCAGGAGCTGGTTTGTGAGTGGCAATATGCTTTTAATGAATAGGCCAAGGAGCTATTTATTGTTTATGAAGAAGACTGCCTACTGAGGCCAAGGGATTAGTAAAGTCTGTATTGAATGCCAAGGAGTTTGAGAAAATAATATTAAGACGCCAGAAGATGGTAGATGGAAGAAGTAAGAGAATCTTCCTGGAGATTTTAACCAAGAGAGACACCAGGCTAAAGGTAACTGCATGAACTAAAATACAGCTTCTAATTGTTACCCTCCACTGACTTTCTGATTATCCATTTGATGATAATTATCAAGTCTCATTGAAAACCAGTTGGAGGCTATTAAAATGATCAAAACAGGGGTTCAGTGAGGTCTTTAAAACTTGATTCTTAATACATTTTTAAAGAAGGCAATCTTTCTCTTAATGAATCTTTATTATTTGTTGCAGAACAATGTCTTGAAAGGGTAGAAAAGTTGCCCAAATATAAACTCCATTTAGAGCGTTAAGTCTAATGTTTTAAAATTACATCCCAATCTCTACTTGCTTCACAAAGCCAGAATGAGTGAGGGGTAGTTTGATCGAGGGCAACATTACTCCAGGGGTAACAAAAGAACTGCCGTGATGGAGTATCTACCTTTTTCCTCAGTTATTAACATACCCACCCCAAACAAAAAGAGAATATAATTAACACCTGTACACTCACCACCACTTATTAATAACTAATAATTAGTTAGTAAATAATAACAATTAGTATTTTATTCATAGTCAAAGATCTTTTTTACTTGTAAATGTTTTTAAATTATGTTCTTTATTTTTTATAAAGATGATTGGTTTGAATTATACTCAATCATAACCCCATTACTACCTTTCTAATTCACACAATGACATTTAGATAACCTTTGCTAACTCTTAAGACAAATGAAAAAGTGGGAACTTGCCCAAGAGAGGAAAGCCCCCTAAGAGTTCAGAGCTACAGAAATAAATCCTCAGGCCAACTCCATGGGTGCTCAGCTGATCTAGTTCATGTTTCTATTGGAGTGCTGACTTCAAAGTAAACTTCCTGAAACCTCACAAATACTGACCTCTTTCAGAAGCTGGTAATATGAAGCAAAACAAAGTTTCCAAACTCAGTTGCAATGAATTGTACTTGAGAACAGACGGTTCCTGTTAGAAGTAACTATACCCTATCATGTAGCCCAGCAAACTGTCCTGGATTACCACACTTGAGAAATTCAGGTTTGCTTTTTCTAAGTTTCCTATTCTCGGGAAAATCAATCTTTTTCAATGGTCATCTCATTGGAACAGAAATCACAGGCCTTACATATGAAATAAAGCATTATAATCTTTATAGATGTGTGTGTGTGTGTGTGTGTGTGTGTGTGAAATTGAAAGAGATAGTGTGTGTGTGTGTATATGAAATGCTAATGAATGTAAACTATAAAAGGAGTGATTTAGGGTACTCCATAAAAATACATGACCAATTTTTTCTTATTGGATTGTATAGAATATATAATATTAGTGAATCTGCTGCCAAGGAATTCTTTTCAAACTATTTCTGGAATTGGGGGTCCTGAAGAGTGAATTCTGCAAAATTCTCCTTGAGAATTATTCACTTATTCACCCATTCAACAAATATTTACTGAATGCCTGCTCTGTGCCAGGCATTATTGTAGGTGCATGGGACACATTATTGTACAAAACCAAGATCCTTGTCCTCATGCTATTGGGATCTTACATCCTACTCTAAAGAAAATGAATAAAAACATAATAAATAACTAAGTGATATAGTATATTAGAGGGTGAAAGGTATACAGAAAAAAGAAAAAGTAGAGCAGGATGAAAAGCATCAGAAGTGTTGGTGGGGCAGATAGTCTACAGGATTAAGTAGGAGAGTCAGGGCAAGACTCATTGGGATAGTGGGTTGTGATCAAAGACCAGAAAGACATGAAGGAATTTAGCTCTGTGACTACGTGGGCGAACAGCACCGCAGCCTGAGGGAGCAGCCACATGAAGGCCTGTCTGGTTGGTTTGTGGAAGAGCAGGAGTGAGCAGAGGAAAAAGTCAAGCTGTGATGCAGCCGTGGCCAATCCCTCAGAGTTGTCTTGAGGTAGGCCAAAATGGTCAGGCCTTTATAGTCCCACAGTGATCTGTCAATGGATGTGGGCCACCCTGGAATGGCTGTGACCTTGAGCAAGGTGGCTCTCTGCAGCTGAGGGGGCTGAGAGCTGTGGGCTATCTAGTGCCATCACTCCTAGCAGCATTCATTGAAGAAATTGCTGGGGGGTACATCTCAGTATCAGTCTCCGTGGCCTCCTCATTCCCAAGGTCACCTGTGGTCCATGATGGCTGATGTAATTCCAGTATTCCAACCAGCTGGAAAAAGGGAGAGAATGGAAAGGAAATATCCCGGTAGTTGCATGTGCTACTTCTGCTCAGTCTGTTGAAAGAATCTAATCATATTGCCATATCTAGCTTCAAGGAAAGCTAGGTTATGTAGCCTTTATTCTTGGTGGACTAGGACAGCCAACAAACAGGCAAAAAGGATATCAAAGTACAATTAGCAGTCTCTGCTACTATCGTACTCCCCATTTTTGTAGGGAAGAGAATGTGGCTTCACCTCATGGAAGAATAAATAAAATGCAATCCTTTTAGCTTATTCGGGATTTCATGATTTGGGGTATTGGGGAATTGAGAGGCAGCAAAGAAACAATATTATCTTGAAGAGCTCATAGAAAAGAAGAATTTAGGGGAGAAGGGTGATAGCAGCTATACAGATAAAGGATCAGGCCTGTGAAGTCTGGGAATGAATGTGAAAAGATTTGTATCCATAGGCTGGTGGGGCTTGGGATCAGTCGGGAGGTATTAATACAGCATAAATTACTATAGAACTACTTCCTTCTTGACCCCCTCCCTTGGCTTGCCTCTCCTGACTTTTCAGTCTTCTTTACTGGCTCTTCTTCCCATTCTTGACTCTTTAAAGTTGAGATTCTTCCTGGGTTCTGCCCTTAGTCTTCTTCTCTTTTCACAGTGAATCATTGTGCGTTCTTTTCCTTTATTGGGTCATATAACTCTTTGAGAATATGATGACCTTCAACCCCAGAAAAATGTCCATATAAACATCACCAATTTATTGAATAGAATAACTTAATGGAATACAAACATTACAGATTTTATTTTTCTCCCATCTCTGTCTTCAACTATGTTATATCAACTCTCCCTTACTAGATAGGTCCTTCTTGGTGTGTCAGAAAGAGCCCACAGCTTGCTAGGCTCTTTCAGTTATTAAACAGCAGTGGACTTAATACTTAAAACTCTAACCACATTTCCACTTTTCCACCAACTGAGACTTGACCCATGGTCTAAGTTCCATCAAAGTCGGCTCTTTGACTCTTCCTCCCCTCTCTCTTCTCATTCACTGGGTGGGAGTTCTCTAGGAGGAAAAGTAGGATTGGCTTGTATAACTGGTCTTCCTCTGGCCCTGTCTGGACCTGTTCTCTGTAGCTGGACTCTGCCAGGTAATGGCTTCTGCCTTGTAAATGGTGAGTAAGATTTTCTCTGGGCGCTTCTCAGAGTCATCTTGGCCCCCTCTGATGGTAAGGACCTCTTTCATCCTCTACTCCTGTTAAGGACTGAATGTTTATGTCCCCCACCCCCAATTTATATGTTGAAATCCTAACCCCCAGTGTGCTGGCATTAGGAGGTTGGGCCTTTGAGAAGTAATTAGGTCTTGAAGGTGGAGCAGTCATGAGTGGGATTAGTGCTGTTATAAAAGACAATCCAGAGAGCTCCCTCATCCCTTCCACCATGTGAGGATGTAATGTGAAGATGGCCAGCTATGGACCAGGAAGCAGGTCCTCACCAGACACCGAATCTACCAGTGCCTTGATCTTGGACTTCCCAATATCCCCCAGCCTCCAGAACTGTGGGAAATTTTTGTTGTTCATAAGCCATGCAGTCCATAGTATTCTGTTACAGCAGTCTGAGCAGAATAGGATGACTCCCAAGACTGTCTCTGAAAGAACATCACCTGTTTTAGCTGGTGGCTGCCTGGACAGCCTTATAGCTTCTGTCTTCAAGACTCCTTCAGTATTACATTTTCTACATGTTAATTGCACATACGTACAACATTTGCATTCTACAGGCAGGCAGATCTCAGAGGAAGAGGAAAGAAGGGTTGAATTGCACATACTTTAATTTCTTCCTCCAAATTCATTGATCAGGTGCCTCTCTCCTCTGTGGAAGGCAGTGAGTGATGAGGAAAAAGGAGGACTGAAGTGTTACTCTAATGGAACTTCCATGGCATGGAAACGTCAGGTGTGGGGGAAAAATGTTCCTGATTAATAGTTTACATGTAACTATCTACTTACTATACAACTACACTTAAATATGTCACATAGGCATATTGAACTTAAAAATCTATCATACTGAACTCATTATTTTCAAATACATTCCAATCTCATAATCTGTATTTCCAACTGTATTTTTTTAAATCTAACCATCCACCTAATTACTCAGGGAAAAAAATCTGGGAATCATCTTGGATCCTCCTTGGCCTCCCCACCATCCCAGTCAATCACCAGATTTTATATTTTAGATTTTACTTCTCTCCAGAATCTCGTCGCTATTTCTATTGCTTTAGTTGAGGCTACTACTACCTCTTATTTGGATTATTACAACAACTTTCTAATAAATCTCTCTATATCCAGATTTACCTTCCTCAAATCCATTTTGCTTACTGCATCTAGCATAATCTTTCTAAAATTCAGACCTCATGAAGTGATACTCCTGCCTAAAACCCTCCAGCAGCTCCCCACTGTACTATGGTGTTTATCAAATGTGGTCCTTAGAACACATTTGACTAGAATCACTTGGATGGCATATTAGAAATACAAATTCTTAGGCCTTATTGAAGACTTAGAATCTCTGGGGATGGAACCCTGAAGTCTGCATTTTTAACTTGTATTTTTAGAAAGTGGTTTTTATGCACAAATTTTTTGTGTGAATGCTAATCTGTAAGATAAGTCTAAACTCCTTTTCAGGGTATACAAGGCTCTTTAACATTTGGCTTCTATTGCCTCTTTAATTTTTTTGTCCTACCACTACCTCTGCCACTTGTGTTCTAGGAAACACATGTTTCCTAATAAGCTGATTCATACTTCTCTGTCTTTGAATATGCTAGTTCCTTGGCTTGGAGCATTTTTCTCCCTCATCTCTCTTCCACCTCATGAAAACCTTTTTATCCTTCAAAATCTTATTACTTTCTCTCTCTCTCTCTCTCTCTCTCTCTCTCTCTCTCTCTCTATATATATATATATATGTTCTCATGACATGGCATGTGGTTTCCCCCAGAGTGAATGATCTAAAGGAGCAAGACAGACACTGTAACACTTTCATTTTTTAAATTTATTTTTTATTAAATTTTTTTAATTGAGGTATAATATATATAATAATATATATTATAAAGCTGTAATATTTTTTATGACCTAGACATAGAAGTCATACTCTGTTTTTTCTTAATATCCTAATAGTTATATAGGTCATCCTCATTCGGTGTAGGAGGAGACTACACAAGTGTGTGAATGACAGGAGGTGAAATTCACTGGGGGTAATCTGGGGGGCTGGATCCCAAGGGCATTGTAATTTGCACAGCTTGCATTAGGTTCCTAGTCTGTATGGCCAGAGTGAAGATAAAATATGAGATCACGTGGGAACATTCAACTCCTTTGAGGGAAGAGAAGAGGCACTATGTGGATGGAGAAGGTGAAGAAGAAATATCTAGAAAAATTGGGGGAAGAATGCTGGGAAAAAGATGTGTCGATTACTAGTCACAGTATTGAAAACTCCCTTGAACAAGAGAGTTTTTGAATGCACCTCTGTGGTACCACTTGGCATACTACATCCCAATCATGAATTTACAAATATTTCTCTGCTACTAGATTATGAGATCTCTTCCTTCATCTTTGAGTTTACATCACCATGTACGTTGTCTGGCACAAAGTAGATGAACAAATATATGTGAACTGAACTGAACTAAACAGATGAGGACATGAGCAAAGTTCTTAAATAATTAAAGATATGGTTAGGGTGAGCACAAAATCAACATCAAATCTCAAATTAGAAGGCATTTCTTGACACTTGAAAGACATGCTCTTTAGATGAAATGAGTTAAAAGTTTTTGAAATTTGTATCTTCAAAAGGTAGAATAGGCTAAAGTATGAATAATTTGTTAGATATTAAATAAATACAATTTATTGAATAAATGAACATTAGTTGGGACTTTTATTTCTTGGTGCCAGGAACAGAAGCCAGCTCAAACTAGTTTAACAATAAAAAGAGGGTGGATTTATTGGAAAGTAACCGGAGTAGTTAATGGAATCCAAGAGGCACCAGATCCTCAAGAATAGAAACACTAACTGTAGCACAAAAGGAAACCCAGAAATTCTTCTCCTTGTGACCCTTATCTCTACTCTCTCTCCACATCTGCTTCACTTTCTCAGTGTAGACCAGCTTTCTTGTTTGCAAACCACATGCCAGTAGGAACAGTTCTCAAGTTAGCATTTATAGTGCAGCCACTAGAGAGAGATGATCGGTTCCTCTTGGTTTCAGTTTTAAAATTCCTGGGAAGTGACCAATAGACTCATTTAAGGTCAAGTGCCCACTCCCAAAACTAACTGATGATGCTTGGGGAGCAGTGTCACATTATAAAAATATTGTAAAACCTGCTGCAACCCTAGAGGTTGGACAATGGGGTGGGGGCAGTTCCTGGAAAATAGCTCCTGGGTATACAAAACAATAGGTATCTGTTGAATGAAGATTTAGATGTTAAGGGATGACATATTCATTCTAAAACACAAAGTTTGTTCAAGGTCCAACACAGTCTCTGGAGCTTGATATGAAATCACAAGATAGTTTCAGTGTCATTGTAAGAAATGATTGGCTGGAATCTTGGTCTGAGGCAGGGTAACATTTCTCATGTTCTGGTCATTATTACAACATTATCCTGGCCAGGGGGAAAGCATTGTCTGCATTGCTACATGTAATGAAAAGGGTTTAATTAAGATTTTAATTTCCTTTGCTGACGTATTGAGGAAGGTGTCAGAAGAGATTAACTATAGATTACAGCTTTAACTACATTATTTAGCCATAAAGGAGGATTCAGATGGCTTTTATAACACCTACTTCCTTCTAAGATTTTGGTGACAGCAGTAGTAGATTTGCTAATAACTGACTTCAGCATCTGGGAGTTTAATGCCTATGTTTAAACGCAAATGATTTTTGATGCTACCTACTCTTTTTTGTTTCATGTACATTGGCAAAAAAGAAAGTGTCTCTAAAAGGTTTTAAGACTGCCATTACAAATGTGGTTATTATAGTAAAAATAGAAAATATAAGACTATTGAATGTGAAAAGTATGGAAGAATATGTTCTTGATCTAGTTTTTAAAAGGAAGAGAAATTATGATCAGAGTGAAGTTACCTCTGTAATACATTACTTACTTAGTCTGTTTGTAATGTTATAACAAAATACCAGAGACTGGTAGCTTATAAACAACAGAAATTTCACATTTCTGAAGGATGGGAAGTCCAAGATCAAGGCACTAGCAGATTCAGTGTCTGGTGAGAGCTGGCGTCTTTGATGGCTGTCTTTTTGTCATAACCTCACATGGCAGAAGGGGCAAGGAAGCTTTCGGGTCTCTTTTATTTTATTTATTTTATTTTATTTTTAACATCTTTATTGGAGTATAATTGCTTTACAATGGTGTGTTAGTTTCTGCTTTATAACAAAGTGAATTAGCTATACATATACATATATCCCCATATCTCCTCCCTCTTGTGTCTCCTTCCCTCCCACCTCCCTATCCCAGCCCCCTAGGTGGTCACAAAGCACCGAGCTGATCTCCCTGTGCTATGTGGCTGCTTCCCACTAGCTATCTTTTTTACGTTTGGTAGTGTATATATGTCCATGCCACTCTCTCACTTTGTGCCAGCTTACCCTTCCCACTCCCCGTATCCTCAAGTCCATTCTTTAGTAGGTCTGTGTCTTTATTCCCGTCTTGCCCCTAGGTTCTTCATGACCATTTTATTTATTTATTTATTTTTAGATTCCATATATATGTGTTAGCATACAGTATTTGTTTTTCCTCTTTCTGACTTACTTCACTCTGTATGACAGACTCTAGGTCCATCCACCTCACTACAAATAACTCAATTTCGTTTCTTTTTATGGCTGAATAATATTCCATTGTATATATGTGCCACATCTTCTTTATCCATTCATCTGTCGATGGACACTTAGGTTGCTTCCATGTCCTGGCTATTGTAAATAGAGCTGCAATGAACATTTTGGTACATGACTCTTTGTGAATTATGGTTTTCTCAGGGTATATGCCCAGGAGTGGGATTGCTGGGTCGTATGGTAGTTCTATTTTCAGTTTTTTAAGGAACTCCATACTGTTCTCCATAGTGGCTGTATCAATTTACATTCCCACCAACAGTGCAAGAGGATTCCCTTTTCTCCACACCCTCTCCAGCATTTATTGTTTGTAGATTTTTTGATGATGGCCATTCTGACTGGTATGAGGTGACACCTCATTGTAGTTTTGATTTGCATTTCTCTAATGATTAATGATGTTGAGCATCCTTTCATGTGTTTGATGGCAATCTGTATATCTTTTTTGGAGAAATGTCTATTTAGATCTTCTGCCCATTTTTGGATTGGGTTGTTTGTTTTTTTGATATTGAGCTGCATGAGATGCTGGTAAATTTTGGAGATTAATCTTTTGTCAGTTGCTTCATTTGCAAATATTTTCTCCCATGCTGAGGGTGTCTTTTCCTCTTGTTTATGTTTTCCTATGCTGTGCAAAAGCTTTTAAGTTTCATTAGGTCCCATTTGTTTATTTTTATTTTTATTCCCATTTCTCTAGGAGGTGTGTCAAAAAGGATCTTGCTGTGATTTATGTCATAGAGTGTTCTGCCTATGTTTTCCTCTAAGAGTTTTACAGTGTCTGGCCTTACATTCAGGTCTTTAATCCATTTTGAGTTTATTTTTGTGTATGGTGTCAGGGAGTGTTCTAATTTCATTTTTTACATGTAGCTGTCCAGTTTTCCCAGCACCACTTATTGAAGGGGCTGCCTTTTCTCCACTGTATATTCTTGCCTCCTTTATCAAAGATAAGGTGACCATATGTGCGTGGGTTTATCTCTGGGCTTTCTATCCTGTTCTATTGATCTGTATTTCTGTTTTTGTGCCAGTACCATACTCTCTTGATTACTGTTGCTTTGTAGTATGGTCTGAAGTCAGGGAGCCTGATTCCTCCAGCTCCGTTTTTCTTTTTCAAGATTGCTTTGGCTATTCGGGGTCTTTTGTGTTTCCATACAAATTGTGAAATATTTTGTCCTAGTTCTGTGAAAAATGCCGGTGGTAACTTGATAGGGATTGCATTGAATCTGCAGATTGCTTTGGGTAGTAGAGTCATTTTCACAATGTTGATTCTTCCAATCCAAGAACATGGTATATCTCTCCATCTATTTGTATCATCTTTTATTTCTTTCATCAGTGTCTTATAATTTTCTGCATACAGGTCTTTTGTCTCGTTAGGTAGGTTTATTCCTAGATATTTTATTCTTTTTGTTGCAATGGTAAATGGGTGTGTTTTCTTAATTTCACTTTCAGATTTGTCATCATTAGTGTATAGGAATGCAAGAGATTTCTGTGTATTAATTTTCTATCCTGCTACTTTACCAAATTCATTGATTAGCTCTAGTAGTATTCTGGTAGCATCTTTAGGATTCTCTATGTATAGGATCATGTCCTCTGCAAACAGTGACAGCTTTACTTCTTCTTTTCCGATTTGGATTCCTTTTATTTCTTTTTCTTCTCTGATTGCTTGGCTAAAACTTCCAGGACTCTGTTGAATAATAGTGGTGAGAGTGGGCAACCTTGTCTTGTTCCTGATCTTGGAGTAAATGGTTTCAATTTTTCACCATTGAGGACGATGTTGGCTGTGGGTTGCACACAGCATGCCCAGAGTCTCTTTTAAAAAAGCACTAATTCCATGGGTGAGGGCTTTGCTTTCATGACATAATCACTTCCCAAAGACTCTACCTCCTAATACCATCACCTTGGAGGTTAGGATTTCAACGTATGAATTTGGGTGGAACATAAACATTTAAACCATAGCAGTTACTGTCAAGTGAATGGCTTCTAATCAGCAGATTGTGTGTGTGTGTGTGTGTGTGTGTGTGTTGTGCTATGAGGGGAGGGACTGGGAAGAATGAAGACTATTCTTAGATCCTTTCTCCAATGCTCCCAAATCAACACTTTCCATTTTATTGTTTATCATATACGACACTCCCCTTTCTTCTGGTAATGCCACTGAAGACAGCGTTAGAACCAGGGAAACATGATCTCCACAACATTAGTGTTCTCTGCTCATTCCTGCCTTTGCATGGGCTGAGGGAGGAGGAAGCATATACCAACCTCCTCCACTGCCTATTAAGTTACCTTGCTCATTTTTTTCCCCTGGGCTTCCATGTTTCCTGACTAGGCTTTTTCACATTGCCGGGACTATGATTAATGCCACTAGCTCTTTCCATTAAGGTCTAGCGAAGGCTTTTCGTTCATTGATTTGGTTTCTACTTTGAGGTTCAAATTTTGTTGTAATGCTCTTCTCAGTCAAACTCATCAATGCCAGCATTTACTGCTCATTATAATTATGATTCTATTTGCTTTATATAATCAATGATCAACTCCTAAAAGCGATTTCCATGAATTTTGGCAGATTTACATTTTTTCTGTCTTCTCTTTCTTTTCAGGTATTTTATTATCAAAATGTCTCACATTTTGTAAAATCCGTGTATTCTCTCCACTCGTGAATATAATTTTTTAAGTGAATAATAGACAAAGTAAATGTGTTTTCAGCTTCTGGGTAATTAATCCATCCAGTGTCTGTAGTCTAGATGAGAAAAATTATAAAGCTTTTATCAGTCCTACAGAGAGACAGACAACCCAAAGGGAGGTAGGACCATTGCACTCTGTAAGATTCTGCACAAAGATGGGGAGACAGAGTCCCAAACTAAAGTGTAATTCACGTGTTTGGACCTGCCCAGTATTAGTCATCTGTCAGCCTGATTATATAGTAATCAGAAGCTTAGTAGCAACAAATTACATAGTGCTAAGAAACACTTCAAATGGATTTGTCCCTAAATTCATGGCTTTTGTCATGTCATTATTTTTGTAGCATTTATGTTGTGGTTTAAATTAATACTTTACTATGTTCTGTGTTTCCTTTTTAAACTCGTTCCCCCAAATTCCTCCCAAATACTTTTGACTTAGGAATTTGTGCCTGGAACAAAGTAAGTTCCAATAAATATTTGTTAAATGAATGAATATAAATTGGACAGAATAATACATTCTTTTATTTTTGCAACTGGATTTCTTTGGCAGTCTAATGAAGCCTATGGACCCTTCTCAGAATAATGTTTTTAATGTATAAAATAGAATACATAAGATTACAAAGGAAATCAAATATATTGGAGAAATAAAGTATTTCTGAAAACTGAGAAAAAATAATACATGGATTTCTTTATCAATCCATTAAATTAAGTGATTGTGTCCAATAACTACCATAATTTTGAAGTACATAATGATGAATATAATGATTTTTTGAGATATCTGCAACAACTGTAATGAGATATGAAAATATCTGAAATTTCCATTGGTGACAGTGTCTGTGCTAAAGTTGCCATCTCCGGATGTTGTCGGCATCTGCTCCATGACTCTGGGTCTGTGTCCTTTCTTACCTGGGCCCCAAAGTAACCTTATTTGTATCCAGAGTTTCTGAAAGTCTCTCTTGAAGGTTGACCCTTCAGACATTTGCTCTTTGCCTTTCATCTCCTGCAAGCAACCCTCAGAAGTTCCCCTATTACCACCCTCTCCAGAGGAATAAGTGATACTTCAGATAAGTGAAGGAATGTTAATCACCACTTCCTGCCTGCCCTCCAATCAACAAAATCTTAAAGACATAGTTCTGATTTTTGTCTTTCACCCTATGTGGTTTCAATTCTTTAGATGACAACATCATCTTATTTATTTTGGATTTTTTTCTAGTCATTCTGGTTTTAGAATTTTAGAATTTACATTGATTGTCTCTCCCTGTATTTACTGACATCACAACCCAGAAGTTGTGCTCTTACCCAACTGGCTGGAATGATGGTTCCAGCTGCTTCTAGACTTACTGGACAGCCACCTACATCTTAATACCAAATGCAGAGGGGTCAGTAGGTTGCAACTATATTTTACAGTAAAGCTCAAAACAAACTGTCTTATCTAAGACTTGACCCCACTTTAAACATTATAGATATTCCCAGGGTTCAATCCGTAGCACTCTTTACTTATCTTCATAATCTTTAATAATTCCCAGGCTTAGTTTCTCTGGGTTCTTCACTCCACTCCCTTGCTTCCTTCCCTGGAGAGCTGGATCCGGCATTTTGTGATCTCTTTCTGTTGGTTGGAGTCCTATTATCAATAGACAGTGTGATGGTTAATTTTATGTGTCAACTTGGCTAAGCTATGGTATCCAGTTGTTTGGTCCAACATCAGGCCAGATATTGTTGTGCAGGTATTTTTAAGATGTGATTAACATTTAAATCAGTACACTTTGAATAAAGTAGATTACCCTCCATTATGTATGGGTGGGCCTCATCCGACTGGTTGAAGGCCTTGAGAGAAAAGACTGAGGAAGAAAGAGTTCTGCCTCTAGACTGCCTTATGGGTCTCTAGCCTGCTGGCCCACCCTGCGCATTTCATACTTGCCAGCCTCCACAGTTGTGTGAGCAACTTCCTTAAAATCTCTCTCTCTTTCTGTCTTAATGGTTCTATTTCTCTGTAGAGCCTAATACAGATTCATTGTCCTGAACCTTGATGAGTTTACCCCCTGACTTTGAGTTTTGTTTCTTTGTTTGGGCTTCTCCCACTGTCATGTTATTTGGATCTGTCCCCACCAATATCTATACATGCTTGTCCCAAACATGATTTTTTTCCATTTCTTGGAATATTGGACATTTTATTTTCCAGTGGCCTTTGCTGGCACCAGCTCTGCAGCAGGATCATTTTTCTCCTAACCTCTCCTATTGTTTCTAGTTTTCTTCTCTCTTCTCCCCAGACTAATTTGATGAGGTCCCATAAAGTCTAGTGCCTGAGTCTGAGGAATCTTGATCCTTCTAAACATAGAACATATTCTAAGCACATCATTAGTTCCAGTTATTAAAACATGGATATTTTCCTTGGTAAGTGAATAGATTCATAATCTAGTTTTCAATTCATTTCTTGTGAATTTGGTTAGTGGGATGTAGTCATCCAGAATCAGTGCGTGTATGATTGAACTAATGAAATTGAATTTTCAGGACCAGCAAAGTTGAGTTGATGAATTGAGTAAAGGTACTTGTGTTAGCTTCCTAGGGCTTCTGTAATAAATTACCTCAAATTTTGTGGCTTAAAACAAAAGAAATTTATTCTCCCTCAGTTCTGGAGGCCAGAAGTTCCAAAATCAAGGACTTTTCTCTAGAGGCTTTAAGGGCAATTTCTTCCTTGCCTCCTCCAGCTTCTGGTGGCTGTTAGCATTCTTCAGCTTCCTTGGTCTGTGGTCCCATCACTCCAAGCTTTGCCTCCATCTTCACATCGCCTTCTCCTCTATGTATCTGTGTCAAACTTCCCTCTGTATTTCTCTTGTGTTGCCATTAAGGCCACCCAGGTAATCCAGGGTAATCTCACCTAAAGGTAACATTCACAGGTTCTGGAGATTAGGATGTGGGCGAATCTTCAGGGAGCCATTTTTTTACCTACCACAATATCCTTTGGCAACAGCCAACTCCCTCTTTGACTTCTCTTAATTTCATGAGCAGTTTCTAATAAAAGTTCTATCTGAAAACTGCAGGTGGAGTTCTTTGAAATGGGTCAGTATAATGTGTAAATTACACAGTCTACAGAATGGGGATGGGAGCTATATCAAGAATGTTATATCCACATTTTTAGTAGATTTCTTTGCAGATTCAATCATATGAGGCAGAGAGTCTGTAAGAAATTGACCTCGATAGGTCTTGCCATGCAAAATGCATCAAAACAAGGCCCAGGAGCAAAGAGTGTCTGTCATTTGACTTCTGGTGACCCTAATTACTCACACGATAATGAAATCCAAATATATAATTTCAGATTCAGGATGAGATAGATGCTGTAGTGAAATGGATGTTTGTAACACTACTAGAAGTACAAGAAAGCAGTCAGATCCAGTAGTGATGTATGAAAAATCAGCAAAAAGACTTTCTACAACATTTTTCTTAATAATATTTTAATAATCAGTGAAGATTTTGCACAATAAATATTTGCTGGATGAATGAATGGATTTCATGGGTATTGTGATATTGCTAGAGGCTGTGGTGGGACAGTTTGTGCTTTCCCTCACTGTTACAAGGTGGTAAGCAAAAGTGTTTTAAGAAGGAACTTTGCCACACCACTAGGAATCTATGTTAGGAAATCTAACACCATTTATAGCTTTGCTTTTCCAAGGTTTTTTTTCCTGGATGGGTCATCTCCAAGCGAGAATTAGTGTCATTTCTTTTGCATTCAGTCCTTGCATCAGTATCCTTAAAACTAAGAAATAAACTTTTTATTTGATGGATTATTGATAAATTTAAATATTAACATGTCACACTTAACCAGTGACATTTACCTAGTGAAAACCACCAATTGTATCAATACATTTGATTATATTCAATGAAAATTATGACTATGCCTTAAAATATTTCTTTAAAATGTTTTGAATTTGAAAAACTGACTTCTATGTCCCATTTTATTGATTGATGCCTATACTAGTAAGTTCTCATAACTTTTGGTGGTGTGCATTACCTCCCACTTCAGTTTTGGTGGGAAAGTTATTTTTCTGTACACATCCTTTCCCTAGAAGATTGCTTTGGTTATTAGAGGATGTTGGTCAAAACACTGAACAAGCACATCAAATTTTTTTTCTGAGAGTAAAAGCAATGGCACTTTAGGAGATATTCTAGTGAATAACTGCTCTGACTAAGCTTTCACAGATGTTTGCCTTCATTGGCTGCTATTTTGGGTTCACACTATCAGCAGGAACCAGAAATGTGATTCTCTTTTGACCCTCAATTTTAGCAGAAAATGTACACTGAAGAAGCATGTGGAGGGGGGAAATACGATTAGGAAATACCAGTAGTAGCAATATAATCAACATGCTCAACTAAAGGTCTTTTCTTGTTTTAAAATATCCCCGAGAATTTTATCACCACAGTAAAAGTGCACTCTCAAACATTTTTTGGTTTAGGGAAGACACAAATGGTAGTCTGTGTTGCAAGGCATTCTCAGGACTCAACATAAAACACTGTGTAGGAGAAATTATATTCTCTTTACATTAGGCCAAGTGACTTGCCTACTAGTCAGGTTTTAAAGAATGAGATGAACTATGTGTTTTCCTTCTTGCACTGAAGCAAATTAAACTTTGTTATTGAACATGACAGTGATTTTTTGAACATCTAGCACATATTTTTTAATATTTTATTTTTATTTCATCTGAATTTGTATTTAAGGAGAGAATATTTTCTTACAGTGTAACTCATTTTTATAACTTTCAGAATATCAAAAATCTTTGAAATGGTAAAAGCAAAGAAATACCTTTTTTGTTCACTTAATTTTAATTTTTTATGCATCAAAAGTCCTTTGAATTTGTTTCCTTTTTCTTGAGTTTATCTGAAAGTAATATGCACACTCAAACACTAATAAGAGTTGTAAACATGTCCACATTCATAGTTCCCATCAAAAAAGAGATATTTCTGAAAAAGGTTACAGTATTCTAAATTTTCTTACCAAGAGGAAAAATATTATGTATTCCAAATTCATGTTAATTACCTATTATAAAAGCCTTGTGAAGTGAAATATCTTGTGAATCCATATCTATTTCCATCTATATCTATATCTTTATATCTATGTCTCTATAACATTTGTTATATTGACAGACTCTTCATATGTGTTACATCAACAATTCAGATTTCTGCTTATTTTTAAGCTGCCCAGAGTGCCAACTAAACGGTTAGTACTGTCATTTCAAGTTAATGTGCACGGTGGAGTTAAGGGGTTCAAGATAGGGATAGCAGAGTTTCAGGGTACTCAACATGTTCAGATGATTATTTCCTTAAAACTAGATTCTTGGTAGCTATCACACTAGGTTGAAATGATATGTTTATAAAATCGTATACCACAATTGTCATAAATCTTTCTAGATGTCTGTCTAATATAAAAATATACCCAGGAATCAGGGAATTAAATAGTACCATACAAAGAGTATGGACTTTGGAGTCAGACAGACTTGGATTTGAACTCCATATCTATCTCTTTTTTCCTGTCTCTTGGTAAGTTAATGTTTGTGAGCCTCTGTTTTGCCATCTTTAAAATAGAAATAGTATCATCTTTTGTAAATTATGTTAGAAAATGTCTATAAAATGCTTATTAGAGTACCTGATACATCAAGTCCCCTATAATTATTAATATTTTCCTACCTTTTAAAGACCTGAATTAAATTAAAATAACTCTAGATATAGTCTAATGAAGCAAAAGTCCTTATATACATTATTACAGTCATTAAGATAAACATAGATTCCTAAAAGAAATATGATTGGGTCTATTAGCAATTGAGCTGGGGTCTCTAAGTAACTTAAACTTTCTCCTTTAATAATAGTATAATATAAATAAAGCCAGTAGAGTTATAGCAGTAACGATAGACATTTATTGGGCACTGGGCCATGCATTTTGTTGTATGCACTCTTGTTTAATTCTTACAACAATCTCATGAGGCAAATACTACTATCATCCCTATTTTAGGAAGGTTTAGTAACTTGCTCAAGGTCACACAATTAGTAAGTGACAAGGCTGGGACTTGAAGTCTACATGACTTCAAGTTGTGCACCTGAATTAAGGTGTGGCAGCGGAAATAGAAAGAGGTATTAAGAGTTAAAATGGATTGGAATTCCTGACTGTTTGGATGGGGCCTAAAGGATAGAGTGGAGTCAAGGCAAGTAAATGCATCACTAGTGGCTCCCTTCTAAGTAGAACAGTTGCAAGTAACAAAAACCCTTATAAGTTAACTTAAGCTCCCCCAAATAATTTATTGTAAGGTTCCAGTAGTGACCCACAAAATCCAAAGCCGGGAATGCAGCTGCTATAGGAACACAGGAAATATTTTTTTCTCTTCTCTGAACATTTGGTTCACTTGTCTCAATGCAGGTGGGCTTCCTTGGCTCCCAACCTCCATGGAACAATTCATCACTGGCCCCCAGCTCCCAAGTTTACCTACTTCAGGTTCAGCTACATAGAGAAACATTCTCTCTTTCTCTCCTAATACAAAGGTAATCAAGCTGACCCAATTGGAATCAGGTGCCCCCAATCCAAGAAACTGTTGTCAGGGCTGCAGAGTTATATAACACAAACTTGGCTTCTGGGAAACAATCCAGGGTGGGAGCAATCCCCAGAAAAGACGGTCTAGGCTGACACCTTCATGTGTGGCCACCACAGTGCCATTCACTAAAAGGAAATGTCCAGGGTCCTAGGCAGTGGTGATATCAAGGAGGCAGTGAACTGGAGCCTTTATTCTAGAAATGTCTATGCTACCGATGGTGAAAAGTTTGCATTAATGGTGAGTTGGAAATAGCTTTATATTTCAAGACTTTCTGTCTTAGAGACATCATTTGGTACAGAGCACAACATCTGTTCCTGGGTGTCAACAGTATCAACTCTGTATACCGTCAAAGATAAGATAATATCCATTCTGCATTTCCCCCTCTTAAGTCTAGATTGACTCTAGAAAGTTTTAAGTTCAGGTAACAGGGTGCTGTGGTGTAAGGGGTACTCAAAACGTCAGTTTTTGGGGAAAACGTCATAGGTGTGGCGGCTTTTAAAACTTGCCATTTTATGGTTGTGAGCATTTTTTACTTTCTGAGGGTTGAGACTTAAACTTACCTGTGGAACAAACAGTTCCTTTATTTTGGGAAAAGCTACACTGCAAGGCGAATTAAGTTCTTTCCCATTGTTCTTGGGAAAAAAACAATGCAAAGGAGTCATTCAGGAACAGATGCATCCAACAGAGCAGCTTTGTTTATTAAAATAAACTGGGTACACCTTTCAGGAAACTCGTGTCTCCAGCACTGATATTTTCCTTAGAAATGGATTTAGGCCTCCATTCTGACCCTCTTTGGGCCTACCGCTCTCCATAGGGTGAGGAGTCCACAGGGCCAGTGGGACATGCCCTCTTGGAAGCTGCTCTCCCACTTGTTGACCACATTCTGGGTATCAAGGACCCCTTAATTTCCTGCTCAGACATCCCTGACCCTGCTCCCAGGGCCTCTTTACTGAGTCTGATTTCTTGAGAAGGCTTTTAGGCCCAGGCATGTATGGAAAGAGCTTAAAGGATGGAGCTGAGTCAAAGGAGAAAAGGGGTGAGCCAGGGGTCTCCATGTGTACTCTTGCCCTGGGTACCACAAATGTTAGGGGTGGGGCTGCCCTCCGAGTGGTAGTTCTCACACCTTAATATACAGAAGAATTATGTGAAGGGCTTGTTTAAAATATGTATAGTTTGTACCTCCACATGTGTATATGTTTTTCTATCCAAGAAATTTCCCTCAGGATACCAGCAGTAGAACCCTCCACAACTGTAGGGTTATACTTAGGGCTGACATTTTAACTTTCTGTTGGGGGAGAGACTTCCGGCCAGCTTACTGTGACCCAGCTTGGAGCAGGTAGACTGGTAGATCATGGGAAATGTGCTGATGGGGGACAAAGATGGTTCTGATGCCTTTTGGAGGCTGTGGCATAAGAACAGTGCCCGCTTGAAGAAAATGGATCATCTAGGGAAGAAGTCAGTCCCATGGCAGAAAATGAGGGCTTCAAAGGTAAGCCTTAGGCTGGGGCAGAAGAGAAATCTCCGTTCTCTCTTTTTGACTTGACAGTTTGTCCAGGAATCTAAGTTGTGGAAATATTTGGGTCATTCTTAGAGGTAGAATTGAGCTGGCCCCCAAAAAAGGAAATAGAATATATACTCTTGGGGTTGCAGCCCCTGGTCTTTAATTGCCCCTTCGATTGGCAGGTATAAGGATTTGCAGGTTATTTTTCCTTCTCATTCTTCCTAAACTTGAGGAATTGGGTAGAGGCAAGGAAGAAATTAGTGTCCTCTTCTCTTGAGGGCAGAGCGACCATAGGGAGGGCTCATCAGTGCCCAGGGGAGTGTCATTCTCAAGAGGCCATTACCACTATCCCAGCATGGTGGGAAGTTGAAGAGGCCAAATACAAAAATGTATTCCTGAGCACATTTGAGACAGTGTTTGGGAAACTCAGGGGTAGCTGGGGGGACGGTTTGAAGAGAGTTAGTTTCTAGCAACTAAGCTGAACTGGTTTGTGCTTTTGTAAATTGTCCTGACTGTACTTAGTAATCACAGGCTGGGGCCAGGGACTTTTGGGTCACATTCATGATCTTTTTGAATGTTTCTTGGTATTTTTATGCTCTGACCACATTCTGATGGGAAAAATACTTTATGCTAGTTTCATGTGGAACTCTGAACAGGACAATTCAGTTCTGTACTTCCTGGAGGCACAGCTTGACACTATAGTAAGACTAATACAGTGAAAAAGAAGTGTTCCAACAGCATGCTTTGCTGTTGAAGATAGTAATGGTCAGAAATTCATTCGCAGAGGTAGAGATGCTACAGAAGCATAGAAAGGTTTTTAGGGCAATTAGAACAGGGAAAATATTACCATAAAATTGTGGTTGATGGGAAAGATGAAAATGAAAGGGGGACATTGAAATCTGAGTAACAGGTTCAAATGTTCATTATTAACCAGGCCTTAATGAAACAGTCTATAGTTAATCAAAAGGGAATTAAAAGCTGAGGGCCTGGAAAGGCCCCAATATTTTAAGGGATGGGAGATTGTAAACATATAACTATTCAGGCTGGAAGGACAGGTTTAGGAAGCCCAGAAGATGTGGAGATAAAGTCCAACCACAAACTGAAGCACACCCGAATATTTACTGGCTTAATCTTGGAAGAGGCACCCACACTCTGTGCCCCTATGACACAGTTTTAGAGGGGTAACTGTTCTCTCTGCTTGGGTAAATAGATTTGTAACCCCAGGAAGAAATAATGAACTGATAAATCAAAAACTTATAGTTTAATATTTTTATTTTAAATCTGGGAAAACATTTAGTAACTAGGCTTGTAATCAAGCCACTTTTGTATATTCCATTTGCGTTTTAGGCTTAAGAGGATTTGAGCTCCTAAATTTAAAGATTTGGTTTATTAGATATATAAAATTGCTATGAGAAAGATTTTTCTTGTTTTTTATACTGACTTGTCAGTTGAGTTTTTTGTCATTGTAATTTAGGATGTCTAAGTGAATCTGATTAATTAAATGTATAAATAGCTAAATATTTATAAGAGCTACCAAATATAAGCAATATATAAGCATCAATCAAAGGACAAGTATAAATGATTGTTCTTATTTGGGTATAAAAGTTCATAAAGAAAAATAGATTTAAAAATATATTTTAATAAACTGAATAGTAATCAAAACATAAGCAATTGTAAATATGCTTTTCTGGACACAAAAGCCGTTTTGGATAATAAAAGCTTATTTGGACCTTAAGTGGTTCATTGTGGCTCCACTACTCCCTTGCTTGTGACATTTAGCAAGTTATTCAACCTCATTGTTTCTTTTTCCTCACTGTAATATGGAGATAATAGTAGGAGTATTTCATGGGGTTGTTATGAGACTTAAATGAGGTATACAATAAAGCACTTAGAACAATATTTGGTATATACTAGGTGTACAATAAATAAATATAGCTCCACATCTCTGCTGTGGCACTGGAAAAAGTTCTGGAAAAGGACCCCAGAGATGGAGGGGCCAGGATGGCTCTGGTTTGCAGCACTTGAGTCTTCCCCTGATTCTTCTCCTCAGCGGTTACTTGGCTTTTGAAACTCATCTATTATAACATTCTTTTACTTGAATAGTTTAAAATCATCTGCACTGTAGTAACAAAGTCCTTAAAAGAAAAACACAGATACATGGCTCTGCAGGGGCATTTGTACATGGTGGTGATGGGCTTACCATAAGCAAACCTATAAAACATATGAATGATAAAAATATTTGACTTCTCAGGTAAAGTTAAGGATTGCTGCTGTGTTCACTGGATGGCAACAATTTGGTTAATGCATGTGATTACTACAGTAAATTGTATGGAGAAATCAGGTATGGAAACAGTGCTTGTGTCAAAGCTGAATTCTGTTTTGATTTAATAAGAGACATGGGCAAGCTGTATTCATGGTTCATCCTCTCCTATACAAGAAGGGTAGAGAGAGTGAGCAGAAGGGAACTTAGATAATAAAGAGCCACATCCTAGGACTTTCCTGGTGGCGCAGTGGTTAAGAATCCATCTGCTAATGCAGGGGACACAGGTTCGAGCCCTGGTCTGGGAAGATCCCACATGCCATGGAGCAAACTAAACCTGTGCACCACAACTACTGAGCCTGCGCTCTAGAGCCCACAAGCCACAACTACTGAGCCCGCGTACTCTAGGACCTGTGTGCCACAACTACTGAGCCTGCATGCTGCAACTACTGAAACCTGCACGCCTGGAGCCCGTGCTCCATAACAAGAGAAGCCACCACAATAAGAAGCCCATGCACCGCAACGAAGAGTAGTAGCCCCCACTCACCACAACTAGAGAAAGACCACACACAGCAACGAAGACCCAACACAGCCAAAAAAAAAAAAAAAGAAAGAAAGAGCCACATCCTACATTCTACCCACATCAGAAAATCTTTGTGTTCTACCAGATATTGGAATTACATGGGAGGAGGGAGATAGGTTACTATCAGATATCAAATACCAAATTAAACTAGCTATTTGTGTAATGGTTAACACTGCACTGCAACTCAGGTAGACATTTTATTAAGCCTGAAGAAGGTGAGAATGTAGGTAACTAAATCTGTGGTTAAAAGACTCATGGAATGTGGGAATCACAAACTCTGTCACTTGATTGTTGCTTATTTTGAATTACCAGTCCAACTGTTACTACAAAATCATAGAATCACATGACACTGCACCTGTTTCAAGTCATCCACATCCTTCTAATACAGCTTCTCAACAAGACTAATTTGATTTTGCTTTTCATAAAGACTCTTAGGGAAGAGATTTTATGACTTCCCTTGTTAGTGCTTTCATAGCTGTCAGCCTACATCACTAGGAAATCTTTCCTGGTGTCTCTTAGGAAATCCCCTGAAAATTAATAAGTAACTAAATCTTGCTCCTGAGTGGGAGGGAAAGATAATGGAATATGAGTCTGCTGAACCAAAGGTGAATGGAACTTCAGTTTATTTGATGTCTGAGCTTCCAGAAGTGGTGAGGCAACTTCTGTAGGTGAATCACAGACTAGAAGGAGACGTGGTTGGCCCTGACACACCCACTTTGTTTCAGGGAGAGTCAAATGAAACTGTGCCAGGTAGTACTACTGTAAAACATAACAGAACCTCAGCTCACCTGGAATATTTTAGAAAATTGGAAACAGCCATGGATGTGGTATTCATCATTAAAAAAATTTCATTGTAGAGTAAAGGGACCTTAAGGGATTCTTCCTTATTTTTAAATGTATATTCAATTTTCAATGACTACTTTGAAATTATAACATATAGTTCAAAATAGAATGGCTTATTAAACAGTCAGTTTGCTGAGTTAGGGTTGGAGCAGATGGGACTGTTTTAGAAATGGCTGAGGTGGTGACATCATATGTCATGGCCATTAAAGTGAGGAAAATTAGGGAATACTCCAATGTATCTTCAAATGGCAGCTACTCAAGAAAATAAAAAAGGTCAGATATGGATACAGATTGAAAATCAAGTCAAAATAAGATTAGATAACTCTTGGTAAATTAGTTAGTGGCAGAGAAGTGTTAAACAGCCAGTTAAACATTGGAGAAAATTTCTAAGAGAATTACTGCAGTTTCTAAGCTGGGGCTCGAGGAATGATGGATTGGGCCAAACCAGGAAAGTCAGGGGGCAGAAATCTGTTCTACAAGACAAGGTTGTCACTCTCACCACTATTATTCAACATAGTTTTGGAAGTTTTAGCCAAGCAATCAGAGAAGAAAAAGAAATAAAAGGAATCCAAATTGGAAAAGAAGAAGTAAAGCTGTCACTGTTTGCAGATGACATGATATTATACATAGAGAATCCTAAAGATGCTACCAGAATACTACTAGAGGTAATCAATGAATTTGGTAAAGTAGCAGGATACAAAATTAATGCACAGAAATCTCTTGCATTCTTATACACTAATGACGAAAAACCTGAAAGAGAAATTAAGGAAACACTCCCATTTACCATTGCAACAAAAAGAATAAAATACCTAGGAATAAACCTATCTAAGGAGACAAAAGACCTGTATGCAGATATGACACTGATGAAAGAAATGAAAGATGATACAAACAGATGGAGAGATATACCATGTTCTTGGATTGGAAGAATCAACATTGTGAAAATGACTATACTACCCAAAGCAATCTGCAGATTCAGTGCAATCCCTATCAAACTACCACCGGCATTTTTCACAGAACTAGGACAAAATATTTCACAATTTGTATGGAAACACAAAAGACCCTGAATAGCCAAAGCAATCTTGAGAAAGAAAAACGGAGCTGGAGGAATCAGGCTCCCTGACTTCAAACTATACTATAAAGCTACAGTAATCAAGAGAGTATGGTACTGGCACAAAAACAGAAATACAGATCAATAGAACAGGATAGAAAGCCCAGAGATAAACCCACTCACCTATGGTCAACTAATCTACAACAAAGTAGGCAAGGATATACAATGGAGAAAAGACAGTCTCTTCAATAAGTGGTGCTGGGAAAACTGGACAGCTACATGTAAAAGAAAGAAATTAGAACACTCCCTAACACCATACACAAAAATAAACTCAAAATGGATTAAAGACCTAAATGTAAGGCCAGACACTAGCAAACTCTTAGAGGAAAACATAGGCAGAACACTCTATGACATAAATCACAGCAAGATCCTTTTTGATCTACCTCCTAGAGAATGGAAATAAAAACAAAAATAAACAAATGGGACCTGATGAAACTTAAAAGCTTTTGCACAGCAAAGGAAACCATAAAGAAGAGGAAAAGACAACCCTCAGAATGGGAGAAAATATTTGCAAATGAAGCAACTGACAAAGGATTAATCTCCAAAATTTACCAGCAGCTCATGCAGCTCAATACCAAAAAAACAAACACCCCAATCCAAAAATGGGCAGAAGACGTAAATAGACATTTCTCCAAAGAAGATATACAGATTGCCAACAAACACATGAAAGGATGCTCAACATCACTAATCATTAGAGAAATGCAAATCAGAACTACAGTGAGGTATTACCTCATACCAGTCAGAATGGCCATCATCAAAAAATCTACAAACAATAAATGCTGGAGAGGGTGTGGAGAAAAGGAAACCCTCTTACACTGTTGGTGGAATGTAAATTGATACAGCCACTATAGAGAACAGTATGGAGGTTCCTTAAAAAACTGAAAATAGAACTACCATACGACCCAGCAATCCCACTACTGGGCATATACCCTGAGAAAACCATAATTCAAAAAAGAGTCATGTACCACAATGTTCATTGCTGCTCTATTTACAATAGCCAGGACATGGAAGCAACCTAAGTGTCCATTGACAGATGAATGGATAAAGAAGATGTGGCACATATATACAATGGAATATTACTCAGCCATAAAAAGAAACGAAATTGAGTTATTTGTAGTGAGGTGGTTGGACCTAGAGTCTGTCACACAGAGTGAAGTAAATCAGAAAGAGAAAAGCAAATACTGTGTGCTAACACATATATATGGAATCTAAAAAAAAAAAAAGAAGGCTCTGAAGAACCTAGGGGCAGGACACGAATAAAGATGCAGATGTAGAGAATGGACTTGAGGACACAGGGAGTGGGAAGGGTAAGCTGGGACAAAATGAGAGCGTGGCATGGACATATATACACTACCAAATGTAAAATCGATAGCTAGTGGGAAGCAGCCGCATAGCACAGGGAGATCAGCTCGGTGCTTTGTGTCCACCTAGAGGGGTGGGATAGGGAGGGTGGGAGGGAGGGAGATGCAAGAGGGAGGAGATATGGGGATATATGTATATGTATAGCTGATTCACTTTGTTATAAAGCAGAAACTAACACACCATTGTAAAGCAATTATACTCCAATAAAGATGTTAAAAAAAACCTAACAAACTAGTGAATATAACAAAAAAGTATGCTCACAGATATAGAGAACAAACTAGCATTTACCAGTGGTGGGGGAAGGGCAATATAGGGATGGGGGAGCAGGAGGCACAAACTTTTGGGTGTAAGGTAAGCTCAAGGATATATTGTACAACATGGGGCCTATAGCCAATATTTTGTCATAACAGTAAATGGAAAGTAATCTTTAAAAATCATATTAAAAAAAAAAAAGAAATCTGTTCTAGTAAAGAACCCTAGAATAAAGCCAAGGGATAGGGGATTAGTCCAAGTAGGGTTTGGAGGTGGAGTGAGGAAAAAAGATAGGCAAGATGTAAGTATCAAGAGCATAGCTTCAATTCAAACCCCAAGTTCAGGTTTCAGTCCTAGTAAAAGCAGTGAAGACAACAGCCTAAAGTTCTGAGCGGCAGAAAATCAACACAGATCCAGACAAGTAGGAGAGAGCCACCCTGGTCTTAAGGTGCTTTGGTGCAAATTAGTAAAAGCCACCCCTTCTTCTGGGAGATGGCGCTCAATGTCAAGTCTCAAGGATTGGTGAGTGAATTGTAGGTTGATGTCAGCTTCCAAAAACCAGGGCCCACATGTGGGACCCAACTACACAAATGCGCACAGTGGCTCTGCGAGAGCGATTACATCAGTGTATCACCCACATCATTAGTTCTCATCCTAGGACCCTGGCACCTACCCACTGATTCACAATTTCTGGGGGTAGGGTCCTGGAATCAGTATTTTGTCCCTTATGATAAAAAAATATCATATATATATATATATATATATATACACGTGTGTGTATGTGTGTGTGTGTGTGTGTACATATATATAAAGTATTATATATATACACACACATACATATATGTATTTTTTTTGCAGAAGTAGTACCTGCCTATGCCTCTTGAAGTCAAAATGAAACAAGAATATGCATGAAGACAAAACTGAAAGCCTACCTTCCTCTTTCTACCCCACCCCCAAGGCCCTAGGATTAGCCACTCCTGATAGATTTTGTTTGTGCATATAAAAATGTATTTGTATTATCTATATTAACGTCTCATACAGGATAAAAAATTGTGAAATAGTATTCACAAGGTTTCCTATGCATTTCCCACTCCTCTCACCATGAAAAAAAGAATTCTTGCCTACTTGGAACTCAGGATCTTGGTTGTAGAGATGAAGAAAATGAGCTAAAGGAGACATAGAACTTGAATGAGCCTGAGATGATTGTATCAGTCAGGATCATGGCAGGAATCAGATGGCACACTCAAGCTGGGGCACGGAGAAGAGCTTAACTGAAGGACTGTTTACAGAGGGGTGGGCAGGGTTTAAAGAAGCTACCCAGAGGTGTGGAAGTACCCCAGGGCTAATAACACCTGGGAGCTGCTACCACCTCCAGCCACATGGCAAGGAGTGCTGGCTGTTGCTGCTGGGACCCAGGCTGACAACTCAGCAGGGAGCGATCTGAGGGGAAAAAGAACTTGACCTCCCTCTCCTCGCTTCCTTCTGCTTCCTGCCAAGTCTCCCCACTGGCCCAGCTCAATTGGAAGCCAGAAGGCAAAGGGGCCTGGTGATATCATCCGTTTAGGTCAGCCTCAGAGCAGGCCACAGAGCAGGAGAGCAAAGGAGGCTGGAGGGGCAACTGGAGGATATCCAGCACAACATGTTTCTGAAAATATGTATCTTAGCAGGCAGGAGAAGTGACGGAAAACATTGCCAGAGCCTTGCATGAAAAGAAAAAGAGGGGTTGGGATATTTAGAGAAAGCAGAAGATCCTTTAGTGACAGATCACTGTGCAGTTGCTGCTGGTGCTGGGATGTGTGTGTGCGTGTGTGTGTGTGTGCATGTGTGTGTGTGCATATGTGTGTGTGTGTGTGTGTGTGAGAGAGAGAGAGAGAGAGAGAGCGATAAAAGAGATTTTAAAGAAAGTTGCCACAGATTATAAACTGAATGCTCTTTAATGGTAACAAGACACTGTGCTTCTTTTTCAAATACTCTGGTTTTGTTGGAATGCTGGTTTACTTTTTTCCCTTCAAATATGTACAGGGATTTTTATACAAGGAGGTTCATTATGGCATATCCTTAGGTGCAGAGAAAAAAACTAGAAGGAGATATAAAAAAATGTTCACTGATTTAATTTCTAGAAAATGGAATTATAGCTGACTTTTTTTTTTAATGTGGGAGGTTCTTGGTATTTTGATTATTATTTATTTATTTATTTATATATTTATTTTTGGCTGTGTTGGGTCTTCGTTGCTGCGCGCGGGCTTTCTCTAGTTGTGGCAAGTGGGGGCCACTCTTCATCGCGGTGCGCGGGCCTCTCACTATCGCGGCCTCTCTTGTTGCGGAGCACAGGCTCCAGACGCGCAGGCTCAGTAGTTGTGGCTCACGGGCCCAGTTGCTCCGCGGCATGTGGGATCTTCCCAGACCAGGGCTCGAACCCGCGTCCCCTCATTGGCAGACAGATTCTCAACCACTGCACCACCAGGGAAGCCCATAGCTGACTTTTATTTCTTATTTTGTGCTTTTTAGCATTTCCCAAACTTTTGGCCATAAAGATGCATTATTTTACGGTAACTCAGTCTTGGGCCTATGTCCTTTTCCTTTCTTTATCTTTACTCCTCCTAGGTGATCTCATCCATTCTCACAGGTTTAAACATCATCCATATGCTGAAAACTCCCACATTTACATTTCTAGCTCTGACTTCTCTCCTGAGATCCAGACTTATTTGCCAACTGCTCCCTGACATCACCCCTGGGCTGTCTGATAGACATCTCAAAGTCAACATGTCTGAAACAGAGGTCTCGACTTAACCCCCTCTCCCTCTAATTGCCTGATCTCTCCTTTCCCAGGACTGGGGGTTTAAAAATTATATTTTGCATAGTCAATCCACATGTTACAAAACGTAAAAGGTACAAAAGGTTAATCATTGTAAAAGATGTTCCTGTCCTAACCCAGGTTTTGTTTCCCTGTTCCCTGTCTATCAAGTTTTCCTTCCCTAAAACATTGTCTGAACTTTTATCTTCTTAGCGCATACGAATATACGTGAATATACATTTTTTATATTTTTAAATTTTACATAAAAGTTAGCATTTTTTATCCACTGCTCAGCATCTTGTATTTTCTCTTAACAGCCCCTCTTGGAGATATTTCTATCTATACCAGTATAGATAGAGCTGTTCATTCTTTTTAATATCTGCATAGCATTCCATTATGTGAATAGGGTTAATTTTTTTTAAACAAGCCCTTATCCTGAGGCTAGACTATTTGCATTCCAGTTATATTATGTGTGATACAAATTATACCATATCAGGATTACTATTATATAACTGTCTTTTTTGACCCATCAATATATAGTGGGCATTATTCCATATTAGTGCCCACAGGGCTACCACTTTTTAAAAAAATCACAGCCTTCACATTTTATCATATGAATGTGCCATAATTCACCCAACCACACCTTTGTTTATGAGCATTTGCTTTTCGGTAGTCTTTTGCTTTCATAAGCAATAGTGTGATGGACATCTCCCTCCAATTCCCTGTGGTGGTGTTCACCACACCTTCTTTTTCTCCAGAGCACACAGCTAGTCTACATTTCCCAAGCTCCCTTCCAGGTAGAGAGAGCAAGTTCTCGTCATCCAGTTCTGACAAACAATACGGGTCAAAGCGGTGTTTTCCACTTCTACACCCGGTCCATAAACATCTCCCACACCATCCTCTGTACGTTCTCTTTCCCCAACTTCCAACTTAATAGAGGGGACTCCAAGGACCTAGAGAAGGATGGAGTCATCACATAGCTCTCTGAATGACGTGTGAGCAGAGCCCCCCTGTTGACTTGCATTGGCCTGTGATATGAGCACAAAATACACACATTGTATTGAGCCACTGAGATTTTAAAGGTTATTTTTCAGTTTGTCTGTCCTAAATAATACGCACATATCTATGCTTCTACATAGAAGCATTAGAAGCATCTATTTTTGTAGGATGAATTTTGAGAATCGCTAAGCCTAAATGGCCTAAACATTTAAAATTTGACATTTATTGTCAGTTTGTTCTCCAGAAAGTGTACATTAGCTTATACTCCCTCCATAAAAGCATGAAAATGGTCAAGGAGAATGAAAAAATCTCTTCTATTTATTTTATAAAATAGGTATGAGGGAGTAATTAAAGTGGAATCTAAAAAAAAAAATTAAAGCTTTAACATTGCAATGACATTAAAGGTTTAAATGGTAAATATACAGATTAGTATTGTCTAAAAGATTATTGGTTTCCAGTGCTGATGGGGGTGAGAGAGTATCTGCATTTAGTTAAAGAGCTCTGTATGTGATTCTGATGCCAGGTTTGGAAACCACTAGCCTGATGTGTTGTGGATTTCAAGTGGCTAAATGCTGTGTATTCAATGGTGCCCCTCATAAAGTATCACGGAGTCCATATACACCAATAGAAGAATCTTTTCTAGCTTGTCTCAATCTAGAAGTTGTACTTCTACTCTTTTTGCCTCTAGCAGGCTTTAGAAGTAATCCTATCATCATAACACAGACAGAATAGCGCGTTAGGGGCAGAGAGCCCTCAAAGCACTAAGAGCTGTAGGACTGAATGAATAGATAGAGAAACAATCCCAACATAGCAGCTCACTAGTAGCAGACATTTTGCAGAAGTGTCTTGGTGAAAAGCAAAGATTTTTTAGAAATCAACTGAGGAACACTTTGTCTGAATTTGTTCAAAATTCAGAAGAAAAAATAGACAACCAAAAGCAGGAATTGATTGATTATTTTCCACAGTTGGGATTGGCCAGTACAATTTAAGAAGGTAATCATGTCTTTAAAGAAGAAATAATCAGCAGAAACTCATCAAATACATAAAGGAAAAGAGAACTAGACCAGAGCAGATTCCACTCCCTACTCAACATCTGCCAGAAGGATTTATTAAATCCTAGTGAGAAAAAAATGGAAGTTAAAATTGGAATTCTAAATGTGTGTGTATATATATATATATATATATATATATATATATATATATATTCTAAAAATGACTATATTGCAAACTGTACATGGGTCTTATTTTCTTAGTGTGGGCTGAATTCTCAATTAATCCTATAATTGTCTTTAATAAAATCCCAAGTTAATTCTTATAAATATTCTTATCAGACTGGGAACACATGCAATCCTAGCTGACAAGTGCAGTGATTACAAGTGCAGTGATGACAAGTGATTCTGGTGCTTAGAATGGTCATTTTAGATCAACCACATGCCTTTGAAAGTGGTGTCTTTATAAGACATATTTCTGTCAATGGCATGCATTTTCCATAGGCTCTCAGCTTTGGAAAGATCTGGTGGCAGTGTTAACTCCCAGTCATAGGCAGGCTGGGATTCAAAGACATAAAATCAATTTGTTAGTGGGAGGGTTCTGGGATGCCCAGAAAGGGCTGTGCTGTAGAGGTAAATGCTGGGTCATTGCCATGGTCAAAGAACAATTGGAAAGGCTGATTTGACATTAAGCTACCTACCTGGGGTTCCTTACTCTCCCAGGTTAACAATCTGGGAGAGTAAGGAACCCCAGTATTGAACTCAGAGGCTGAGGGAGGAGGACATTTGATAGCTCTAATTTTAAATATTGAAGGACTGCAGGGATAGGTGTCTTGCTGGAGTACACTAGGTGGCTTATTTTATTTTATTTTTTGGTGTAGTACTTTCTGGAAGACTGGGAGAAAAGCAGAATTTTGATTTTCATCTCTGAAATAGCTATATACAGTTATATACTGTACAGATACTGTAGGAGATAAACACATATTCCACCTTCCTCTTTTATTATAAAACCCCAATTTAAAAAAAAAAAAACCCAATTTTTGTAAGTAATTTATCTTCTTCCACTCTACCTTGCACTTCATGAAGCCAGTCTTGGTAATTCTGTTTCTATTGCTACTGATTGGTTTAGGAATAGCTATGTGATTCAGTTCTGAGCCACTGAGATTTGAGGAGACACTGGCAGCGAAGTTTCTGAGACAGGTTTCCTTCTTCTTAAAAAGAGGCACAGGAAGAACAGATATAATTGTTCATATATGGCAGCCATCTTGCAACCATGAGGCAACTAGCCTGAAGACAAAGTCAACATGAGAGAATGGCAGAGCACAGAGCTGGGAAGTACCTGCATCCTTGATGGGACACTGAGCAATTGAATGGAGCAACCCTGGAGCTGCCTGTCTTATGTGAGATAATAACTGTTCATTGTTTAAGGCAGTCGAGTCAAGCTTTCTGTTACTTGCAGTTAAAAGCCAACTATCTGATGCTTTCCTAAGAAAAGTCCCCACAAATCACCTGATGGCAGTGTCTTGATAGAAAGTGCACAGTTCTAAGAAGGAAATGAAAGGTCTTTAGACTCTGTCACAAAATTGTAAACAGGAGTGAAAAGGACTTCCCTTGTTTGCTAGGGAAAGCTTCAAGAGGTTTCCATAACTTTTAGGAATTCTGAAGACAACTGTGAGTGTGTGTGTTATGTATTCATGATTTTAAACTTAACGGAGAGCTCTTTTCGTACTTTTGTCTTATTGGTATAAATGAATGTTTCAAAGCCACTGCAGTTATTATTTCTTGAAAAGGTACTAGATGAAGGAATGAAGATGGCTAATGTCAGTGAGTGCTCACTAAGCCCTGGGCATATGCTAAGTGCTTTACATAAGTTATCTTCATTGTTCTTCAAAACAATCCTATGAAGTAGGTTCTATTATCATTCCCATTTTACCAGGGAAGACACTATGGCTGAGAGAGTTTATATAACTTGTCTAAAGTCACAAGTAAGTAGTAAGTACTGAGGTCTGAACCCGAGGTCTGTGTGACTCTAAACGCCAGACACTGAAGTCTTACACTGGGCACAAGGACATATTGGCCACTTTCCAGAGTCTTCCTTTGGTTGTTTTCCTTCACAGACCCAGAAGCAATGTCTGGAGGTTCCCTTGTTAGTTATGCAAACAGTCAATCTGGTTACACAATAAAGGAGAGAGGCCAATTCTGGCACTAATTTTAGGGCAAACCGCAGATGTCTTTGATGTTTTCATTGTACATGAGAACAGAGCCAGGGATCTGACAGCTGCTGGCAGCTCTGATCAAACATGCAGAATATTAAGGCAGCTTTATCTCAGCGCCTAATTACAGCTGGTACAGAGGAAATTTATTTTGCAAAGGGGGAGATGTCAAATGGTATAAATGCAATATATAACCAGATATGATTGCCTCATTCTATTTCCTCAGGGCTGTCCAATTACAGAGCATTTTTGGAAAAGTGTTTATTAAATGATGTTCCTCTCAACTTTATTTTAAATATTGTTGGAACAGCTCAACAGCCTTATTGTCTTATACTTCAATTTATTTTCTTCAGTGTAACATATATCCAGTACTTAATTTCAAAAAGAATTGTAATTATGACATTCTTATCCAGTCCAGACTTTTACACCCACATAACAATGTAATAGGACCATAATTTAATGTCTTTTACTATCAAAAATTGTTTCATATTAGTAATGACGGAGAAATGGCTTTATAATGCCAATAAGAGACAAAGAGCTAATAGTTGGCTACTTCAAATACCCGTAATCATAGCTGGATGAGGCTCTGCTTCACATGTTTGGCCAAAGGTGCTGCAAGCTATGTGAGGTTGGAACAAATGTGCCCAGATTTCCTTCAGGGAAGGGCTTGTTGCCCAGCTGTGGGAGGGCACTCCAGCCGTTTGCTCCTTCAAGATCTGCCTCAGCTGTAGAGACAACCTCATGATGCCATGCCATTCCAGGGACTGAGTGAAGAGGGGTACAAAGGCCTGGCACTCAGGCTGGTATGGGAGACTCTGAGGGGCAAGTCTCCCTCTAGAGCTCTTCCTCTGCTCAACCTTCCTCCTTCCCCTTCCTTTCAGTGCTGATCTCTCATAAACATCTTACATCCCAGATTCCATCTCTGCATTTCTCAGCATCTGCTTGTAGAGAACCCAGCCTGTGACACCATGTAAAGTGAATCACCTTAAAACAGTTCTACTTCTGGGAGGATGATCTTTCAGCCATTGTTTGAGAGTAGACTGTATGTTGAGTTAAAAGTCCATTGATGACTTTCATTATTAAATTGACACGTTAAAATTTATCAATTAATTATATACCAGAAATTTAATTTTTCTCAACATACTGAAATGCATTGCTAAAACAGTACTCTTTAAAAAAAAAAAACTTTCTTGACTTCATTGTAGCATCTGACTCTCTAAGCCCCTCTCTCCTTAAACCTTTTCCCTTTCATTTAAAAGAAAAAAACATACTTCTGACTGTTCCATTATAATTGGTGCTTGCTGCCTGCTTTATGATGCTGTACCCCAAGATTCTGTTCTTGACCTTTGCTCTTCTAGTCACTTTTCCCAGAACACTTATCGCATGACTTCAACATCTGCTTAGACGCTGGTTATGTCCATTTTCAAGTTTATGATTCAGGCCTTGTTGCTGAGCTCCAGAGCCATATAATTTCCCCAAACAAAAATACCCCGACTGAAATGTTTTATCTCCACATCCTTCCTTCCAAAACACCCCAAAATGTAAATAATGAACAATGGTAACATATTTATCCTCAAGCAGTCCTGTATCCATGAATAGTACCACTACTCACCCTGTGATCTTAGCTTGAAGTATGGGAAACAACCTAGACTTCCTCCCAGAAACTCTCCATATCCAAGCAGTCCTGAGACCTTAGATTCTCCCTTCTAATCAACTTGAGTCATTTCACCTCTTTCTTTCCACCATCTTTTATCCTCTCTTCCATGGGTAGCTTAAAGTCTTCAATATAGATAGTCCTATAGCCCTTCTCCTTAAACCCATCCTTTTTTTTCTCTACCCTCTGATCAAGCTATGTCACTGCTGAAAATCTCATGGCTGCCAGCTTAACACACGAGGTCCTTCATGATATGGGCCTTATCTATCTAGTCTCATTGTCAGTCATTTTTCAGGGTCTACCCTGAGCCCTGGGGATAAACACATCAGGCAGAGCCACGTTCTGGTGCCTTAGCAAGATGCGGTTGCTTCTGCCCTCTACAGGAATGCGCTTTCTGTTCCCCCTTATCCTCTCTTCAACTGGCTCTTCCCCATCCTTCAAAACTCAGCTCCTGCTGAGACCACTTTTGGAAAGATCTTCCCAGACCCTTCTCCCCTCGCACCTGAGCACATATCTATCAAGGCATTTATCATATTGTGAAGGGATTTGTTCATTCAAACTGGTCTACAAAACTCTCTGAGAACAGGGGTTATACTTTATAAGAGTTTATATCAGGATATATACCATAGTGCCTATCACATAGTAGGCTTCATAATGTGTTTGTGAGATGAATGGAAATGAAGTTGTTTAAAAATGTACTTACTTTTCAATGAACCATTGTAATGGCAGATTTGTAAAATGCACATGCACATATTGATATTTTACCATGTCAACCCTTGACACATTTTAGAAAAGGTTTTTATCAATATCACACACACACAGATTAGCAAAATTTGCATTGGTTTTTACTTTAAAAATTATCTATAACAAAATTATTGATATATAAATTATATGTAATATAAAATTATTTTCAGATAATTTTATAGTATATGCTTTATTATATTTATATATTATATAATATAAATTATTTCTAGATATTATGACATTTATATATAATAATGTATACCTTATATATTTTATTATTTATTGTATATGTATATATATAGTTTTTGGTTGCATTGGGTCTTCATTGCTGCATGTAGGCTTTCTCCAGTTGTGGCAAGCAGGGGCTACGCTCTTCGTTGCAGTGTGTGGGCTTCTCATTGCGGTGGCTACTCTTGTTGCAGAGCATGGGCTCTAGGCGCGTGGGCTTCAGTAGTTGTGGCACACGGGCTCAGTAGTTGTGGCTCGCGGGCTTAGTTGCTCCGCGACATGTGGGATCTTCCCGGACCAGGGATCGAACCTGTGTCCCCTGAATTGTCAGGCAGATTCTTAACCAGGGAAGTTAAGTTGCACCCCCCAGGGAAGTCCTTATTGTATATTTTTAATATAGATTTCTATAGCTATATAATATGTGTTATAAAATTATTTATATAGATAATTTTTAAAAACTATTTATTATAGGTAATTTTAAATGCAATATAAAATTATTTTAATATAGTTTTGAAAGGAAAAGCCAGTCTACATTGGCTAATGATCTACATTGGCTAATAATCTACATGTTGCTAATGAAGACTTTTGAGTAGGTGTAGTGTTTTTCATGGAGTAGCTGACACAGTTTCTGCCTCTTCAAACTGATTGTCAACATATGGGTAAATAACAATCTGCTGACTTTGAAAAATTAGTTATAATCCATTTCACATAATGCATGCAAAGCACAGCAGGCAATGGCCCATAACTGAAGGATTAATTTTGGGCCTTAGGGTGGTTTTTAAAATTCACAGGCTGATAGAATGTTACACCCCATATGGACCTAGAATATTCTCATCAGGGAGTTTCCTCCTACAGAATATGACATGTACTGGGTACCAGGAGAGAGAGAAGTTCTCTATCCATCAGCACAGCAGCTGGAGATCTTCCCTGATGATAAGGTGAGCAGAGGGCTGAAAGTGCTTTAGAAGAATTTGAATGGGACCTGAAATGGAACAAATCTGTAAAACCACTTAGGTCAGTTCTAATTTTTCTGCTATCAAAGGCACACTGCGGCATTTTCTTGTCTCATGCCTGAACTTTATCCTGCTAAAATTGCTCTATGTGCACTGCTCCCTTCAGATCTTAATGGCTTACCAGCGTGGAATGAGAAGCTGCCATGTGACTTTTCTATCTCTTACATCTCTTCAGTGACTTTCTCTCTTTACTCCCACCCATCTGCATCAATATATACCATTTCCTTTAAAAGTCTGCGCCTGTTCTTTACCTCCAGTTACTGCTTTCCTCTCCTGTTTGTCTTGGTCTTGTAGGACCCTTTCTGAATCTCTCAGGAGGGATCTCTCCAAGCCCCATTTTTCACCAGTCTAATTCCAACCAGCCTGTGCTGGTTGGGAAGTAGGAGAAAAGAAACTCTTGCTACTAACCTGCATGGTCCTCTCTGCTCTTGGGTAGGGGTATGAGTGTTTTTATGAACTATTCTCATTAGTATGAAATGCCTAACAAAGCAGTGATTTGGCAAGCCTGAAGTCACACAGTGGGGCTCATAGCAACTTGCTTCTACTAGCAACATGAAAATTAGAAACACTTCCTTGCCAAGTGGCTTTGAATCAGCTAGAATTGGGGGAACAATGAGTCTGGATGCCCTTTGCTGAAGGTGATAAGGCTTTAGAGTATTTGTTAATTGTCCAATCCTTTGTTTAGAGAGGCGAAATATACACACATGCATTAAAAATATTCCTCCGTTCCTTATTAGGCTTTATGTTATTTTTAGTAAGAATGCTTGAGTTTGCAAGTAAAGCTTATAAATCACTTCTCAGATAACTTTGCAAAATGAAGCTAAAAGATGATTTTTAAAGAATCAAAAATAGCATATGTGAGTTATAGCTGAATCAGGAATGCATTTGATGTTTTTAAGAAAGGAATAATTGACTAAAGTTTAAATTATCTGCTTTCCCTAAAAACCCAGAGCTGAGCAACAAAAAGAAATGGTGAGAGTTATGCTGGGTATGTGTGGGGGAAGGAGGTGGGTCTAAACTGGGAATGAAATTTCTTGGAGAAAACCTACAAAACTGGCCAAGCACACATGGATTGCGTGACTTCATTTAGTTGGAGAAGGAGCGCTGAGCCCCGCACTGAACTCAGATGTCTTCCCCTAGGAGAAATGATCTCTCTTTTCTTGGAATGGCTGTAGCACTGAAAGTCTGTTCCACCCTTTGGCACTTATCTTATGCTATCCTGTAATAATATCTCTTTTAGAAATGTTTTATCTCTTCATTGTAACAGTTCTCTTTTTACATGTCTGATTCACCTAGGATCTCCGTTCATTCCAGGTGGCCTGAGGCAGCTCTGGTTTATACCTGTTGCCATGGTATAATTATTAATAGTGCCCCTTTCACTCTCAAAAGTGTCCTGGTTTGGATGATAACTTACAAGATTACCACAGTCTTACCCCAACTATACTGAAATCTCCTATGCAAGAAACAAAACACTAGGAGTTTGAAGAGATCTCAATGAAGGGATTATATACTGAAGTGTGGTCAAGGTTAAGGGAATCAAGAAAGGATGTTAAGGTATCAGGCCTGAAACAAAGGGTGGAAATGATGTTATGGGAGCCCATGTGAGAGGTAGAGCCTTAGAAGAGGGTCAGCCCTAGAGAAGCCATGGTCTTGGAAGGACTCAAACACTACAGAACTGGCCAAGAAAGAAAAGCAATTCCTTACCGCTCTGTCCTCCTATCATTGGTCTCCTGACTGTGCCTTCTATTGGCTGAAAACAAATGGAAGCCAAAAGGCAAAGGAGCACTGGTGAGAAAGTTGGAAGGTGTTAGCTTCCCTCAGAGAAAGGGCAGAAAAAGGCAGAGGATGGATTGAGGGAGTCAGGGAGTTGGGGATCAGTGGGAACTGGCAAACAGAGACTATAGTTCCTTAAATGGAGTCTCCTGTCTTCAAGTCTATTAAAAAAACATCTGTGGGCACACACATGCAAAACATTGCAGGAAAGGCCACAATGAGCAAGATTTGGCAGCTACTTCAAGGAATATACTCTCTTTGTTGGCGGAACAAGAAATAAACTTAAGAAAGTTAAACTATAATACTGAAGGAAAATAACAGTTGAGTTCAGCAATATAAAAGAGGTGCTTAGCAGTACATGTTGTTTGTTGGATTAATGGTTATAGACCCTAGATGTTAAAGGAATGCAAAGGATGAAATATCACAATGAACTGGAAGAATTTGAAAAAGGATTTATGGAAGTGGAAAGGTTTTCAGTGGCACCAAAATCAAAGCCACAGTGGCAAGGAGAAGTAGGCCTTCTTTGGGTGAATGGCATGAAAGGAGCATAGGTGTCAATGTGAAACACATCTTCCCCTGGTAGGAGAGCTGGAGACCCTTCAAAGATTTTCAAAAATTTCAGAACTGTCCCAAGATATTACTTATGGAAGTGTCTAAAGGGAATTAATTGGGTTGTAAGAGGCATGAGTTGTGACTAGCCATTTATTCATTTCTTCAACAAGCATTTGTTGAGGGCTTGGTATGTGTCAGGCACTGCTCTGGATCTGCTGATGCCAAGTAAAGTAAGACACTATCTTTTCCCTTAAGGAAAGCGAATGGAAAAGGTAGCCAAGGAAGCAAGTCATTGTTTTGCCCTGTGATTATAGAGTTGTGCAGAGATGATATGTGAGTATACAGGAGATCATCTAAATGAGACTCAGGAAGAGAGGGTGAAGGTGGTTAAGGAAGACTTCCTGGAGGAGGTAACACAATCTGAGTTCTGAAGGGTGAGCAGGAGTTTTACAATTGTGTATCCATTTATTTATATCCATCCTGCTGCATCCTAAAAAAAGGAGTAAGATGATTCATTTAAGAAATACACACAGCAGAATATAAAGAAACTCAGATAAAACGTGGGATGAGCTTATTTGCCCTTTATATACACTGTCACATTTGATCTCAGAACAGCCTTACAAGATTGTAATTTTTTCCTCATTTATTGATGAGGAAGCTAAGCCTTAGTGTTTAAAATACCTTGCCCAAATCACAGTCTTGACAGGCAGTGGCAGAACAGAACCAGGCTTGTTTCACTCTAGAGTCTGTGATTTCTATTACAAAAGATGAGCTTGTGGTTTAGCTCCCCTGCATAGAGCTTGTGGCCAGAAGGTGCTTCACAGGGTAGTAAAGGATAGTCGTGCATTTTGAAGGACTGAAGAGTAAGTCAGTGAGGGGACTGGGAAGGGTGGACCAAGCAGAAGAATCCATGTGTTCAAAGGAAGAGGGGTGTGAGAGAGCATTGCATGTCGGAAGGATAGTAATAGCTCATTATGGTAGGAAGATTCTTAATAGAAGAGTGGTGAGAGATGGGGCTGGAGGGATAAGTAAGTGCCAAATCTGAAGGGCTTTGTTTATCCCTTTACCTGAAGGTTGTGGAAGCATAGGAAGGAGTATAAGCAGGGAATGATACGACCAGCCCAGAATTTTAAAAAGCTCACTAGGACAGCAATGTGGGCAAGTCTGGGTTAGGACAAGACTGGAGGTGGGGAGGGGAGTTAGAAGGCTTGCTGCAGTCATGGGGCAAGAAAATGATAGGAATGGGGCAGGAGGGGGTTAGATTGGGAGCTATTAGGGAGAAACCATTAGACAGAAGCGGGCACGTGGATCTGGGGGTAAAGGAAAAAAATTCTCACTTGAGCAGCTAGCTGGGTGATACCATTCATGAGAAAGGAATCCTGGAGAATAGTTTGGAATTTGGGGGTGATGAACTTGGTTGGATAATGATGGCCAAGAATAACTATTAAAGAAAATGAGCTTAGCTTTTTTACCTTCCTATTCTAGTTGCTTAGTTTATTGTTGCCTTAGAAAAAATACGAGAGCCCCAGAGAAAATATTCGTTGTCAATAAAAGTTAAATGTATTTATTTATTTTGATAAGGCTTATTTTTTTATTACAAGAGAGATATATATGCAGAAAATTTAGAAAATACAGACAGACACGCACAAAAAGTTTTTGCTGTTACCCAGATACAACCTTACAATGACTTGTAACATTTTGGTGTATACACTTTCAAGTTTGGGCATGCTTTGCTTTTATAAAATGGTTGTACAAAGAAGAGCTGTTTTTAAAGTGCTCTGAAAGAAATATATAATGTCCTCTTTAATTCTCAAGTGAATTAAATGTCATGAAGGAAAATAAACTGATGTAAATATGTATCAGAGGAAAATAATTATAAAGGAAATTGGTATGGCCATTAAAAAGGAAGTGTGGAAACTATCTGTGAGTTGAGTCACCCTCTGTTTTCAGTGAGCACAGAGACCGTGTTTCCCAATGGGATACCTTTGCTTTAATGATTTTCTCAATGTTTCCCCAAGGAGCATAAAAAATGTGATCAACTCTTCAAAATGATCTAGGAGCTGATCAACCTTGTGAATAATTGCAATCGTAGTTAACTTCAACTTCCTTTCAATAGTGTACAATGAATCTTTTGCATACATCTTTTAACGTTTTTGCTTAATTTAGAAGCAATCCTTGGGGCCAGACAACATATTGTATACTCTTTTTTTGGCTGATCATTGACCTCTTCCTGAGAATTCTTACTAGCTACACTCTGTGCTAGTTACCCTCGTCAGGCCTCTAGTAGTCAAATACCCGAAATTCCTCTTCCCCAATGAAGATATTGCACACTACTGGAAGAGATATTTCTGGCTTGTCTGAACAAGGCTAGATTCTTGATCCAGCACAAAAGGGATATTGGAGGCCAATGATAAAATGGTAGTCTCTGTTCAGACAGCAGGTTCCCCCAAAGTGTTTGGAAAGTCATTCATGCTTTTGAATGCTAAGACATCTTGGCCAGATGTAGATACATCTCACCAGTCTCAGCACCCATTTTCTATTGCAAATATCTTTTATTCTATAATAAAATGAATAGATAATATAATCTAATCCCACACATAATTTTACAGGATGGTGGCCTAAGTATAACATAAAGGAGAAACTAAAGAATGTAATTTATAATAAAGAAACATGCATTGTAGTCAGATGCTGGCACTTATAGAATCATTGTGACTGTGACAGCTACAAATGCAGACTGATACTGAAATGTTGTATTAATGATTCAAATACCACACATGGCATCATCGTTGGTGAAGTGATTTTTTTAAATGATAAATAATTCTGAGTGAAGTTATGAGTGAGACAACATCCAATCTTCCTTGCATTTATGTGGTAGTTGTATTCCTAGAAAATACAGTGCATTTAAAACTATTCAAAAATATTCTGTGTTTTATGTGTAAAATAAAGTTATGTTTTAGGCTCAGATCTTTGTAAACAGGTTTTTCACCTAGGAAGGACATTCAAAGCTCATCTCTGATACGGACAGCTCTTTGTTTGCGTGACTGACTCACAGATTGTTGGATATCGCTAATCCCAGGACCCTGGCCAGTTATACCCTATTCATTGTGTGACTCAAAAACATCCACAAAATTACAAGATGTCCCCTTAGGAGGGTATATTTCCCCTATTTCACCCCAACCACTGCTTTAACAGATTCGGACTCTTTTTGACCCAGAAGGATCTACCTCTGAGGTAGAGAGAACTAGGTCAACCTGAGTTACCTCATGATTTTTCAAAAACTGTGGTAAAATATACATACAATACAATTTGCAATTTTAACCATTTTTAAGTGTACAGTTCAGTGACATTAAGTACATTCACATTATTGTACAGCCATCACCAGCATCCTTTTAACTTTTCACCTTTTCCTCCTGATTTATTTTTAAAGAAATCATGTAGCGCGTCTTATTTCTAGTTTTTTTAGGTCTTCCTAATGGTGCCTACCTTGGGCATTGGTCTGTTTCTTGATTCTGTTCAGGCCAGATTTGTGACTCAGGTTTTCGTCAAGTTGGCTATGCACTGACCTCTGCCTATGCTGACCACAGTCCTACCCGCCATCAAGTGGTAACCACGTATCTCCCCCGTTCCCACAGGTCTTGGTCTCCAGAGCTCAGCTGCTGTGTCTAAGGCTGAGTAACCCTATTATTCCTCATCAATCCCCATTCCAAAAAATTCACTTTTTATTACGTCATTTCAATTGATTTGGTCATTTTAGACCTCCTCATATGCAACCTTACATTCCTGCTTTGTTTGTCTACACATGCCTATCTGAAATCATATCTTGTTAGGCTGCATAGTTGTTAGAAGAGGCAACTTGGTATGGTGGAAAGAGCACAAGACCTGGAATCAGAAGGTGTGAGTGTTAACTCCAGTTCTGTCATGTACTAGCTGACAGAGAATACAAGAGCCTTCAATGCTAGGAAGCTTTATTTCCTCATCCGAAAATGAGAGGGCTGGTCACCAGATACTCTACAGCTTTAAAAATACACGTTTCCAAATTAATTTCTATAAAAGATAATATCTGCTTGACCTACTTCACAGGACAGTCAGGCCAAATGGAAATGAAAATCATAAAAGTATAGGTATTATTAGATAGCCCTGACTGTAATAAAAAATGCTTAAACATTCAAATATGTTGAATGGGATTCAAAAATCCCTTCTGAGGCTTAACTGCATAGCTTTCCTTTCTGTGTGTTGGTCATTTATTCAATCCTTCCTTGGATTCCATGAACTAATCTCCTCCTCTTCTCCCCCCACTTTGGTTTAAGTTAATTGAGCTGGGTTTCTGGCACTTGCAATGAGAGAGTAACTAATGAAGAAGAATCCTGAGTGTCCAAGAAGCCCAGGAATGTGATGTGCTTTAAAGTAGATGATATCAAACTTCTTCAGGTGTTGTCTACCTGAGAGTCGAGGTTCTCCTATTCTAACACTATCAAGCACTTATATATTTATTTCCCTCACATACGATAGGAAAAATGATTATCTTTGTAGAAAATATGACTTTATTTTATGGATGCAGGCAGGTCTCATACATCTAAGCTTTTTATTTATTTGCTACTTGTTCCTTCATGTTGTCTTTTAACTTTCAATCATAACTGACAAAACCTAAGAAAAATTATGAGAGAAATAAATTTTTTATTCAATAATTGAACATTCACCATGTATCAGGCACTGAGTTAGGTGCTAGGTTATAATTGTGAATGAGACTAAATCATTGTCTTCAAGGAGTTTATAATCTAATGGTGGGGTAGGGGGAGAGGTAAATGGGCAGTTGAAACACAGTGGCTTTAAGTGCTCTGGTTTGAGCACCATGTAAAACTGTGGGTCACCTAATCAGTGTGGAGGGGAAAGAGGTTTCCTCCAAAGAGGTGACATCTAAATTGAGACCCAAAAGTACACAGATTTAACCAAATTCAGGGACGTGGGTTTAGGGAATAGAGGAGGCAGGCATTCTAGACTGAGGCAAAAACATGGCAGAAAGTTGTGGTGGCAAGAGAGAACATAGAATTTCAAGTAACTTGAACGGCTAGGTTACAGAGTACAAGGAATGAGATGGCAATAAACTGGGGCTGGATAAGCAATGCCTCTTATGCCACACAAGAGTTTGGCTGTTGACTGAGGGTAGTGGGGAGTAGATTTTGAGCAGTAAGTTAAGGGAAAAAAAATCAGATTTGAGTTTTAAAAAATGCTTGGAAGTCCAGTTAGGAAGCCTGTGACCTAATGCAGGTTTGAACTGATGGTGCCTTCCTTGACAAAGATAGTGGCAATAGAGATGGAGAGGAATGCACTAGATCAAGAGAAATTGAGGGTGGAATTTATGGGACTGGGTCATGGATTGGACGTGAGGGAGAGAAAATCAAAGATGATATTCAGGTGTCTGGTTTAGGTGCTTTGCTGGATGGAGGTGCTGTTCCTTGGGAGATGACGAAGTCGTTGCTGAGAGTGGCCTGTAACACAAGCAATGGAGATGTCCCTCAGGGGGTTAGATAGATAGCATTGGTGCTCATGGGATCTGGCAATTTAAATGTTGACTGAATATAGTTAATAACTGACACTGTGGATAAGATTACACAGGTGGAATGGATGAGATTACCAAAGGAGAATGTATTATGTAAGAAAATCATGGAAGGGCTTCCCTGGTGGCACTAAGGTTAAGAATCCGCCTGCCAATGCAGGGAACACGGGTTCAAGCCCTGGTCCGGGAAGATCCCGCATGTCACAGAGCAACTAAGCCCGTGCGCCACAACTACTGAGCCTGCGCTCTAGTGCCCGCGAGCTACAACTACTGAGCCTGTGTGCCACAACTACTGAAGCCCGCCCGCCTAGAGCCCATGCTCTGCAACAAGAGAAGCCACCGCGATGAGAAGCCTGCGCACCGCAATGAAGAGTAGCACCTGCTCACTGCAACTAGAGAAAGCCTGTGCGCAGCAAAGAAGACACAACGCAGCAATAAATAAATAAATAAATAAAAATGTTAAAAATTAAGAAAAAAAAAGAAAATTATGGAAGTGAAGACAAATCTCTAGGAAACCTCAACATTTAAAAGATACCACTTTTGGTAGCAGTTCCAATAAACGGCCTGGTCTCTGGAACTCTGCACTAAGACACAGGTCCCCAGGAAAGGTGGTGACCCTACTGGATTGTCATACATCCTGTGAATGAAGCATGTATTACGACAATAACAGAAAATTTACAAATGAGAAAGAAAAAATAATTTGTCAGCATCCCACAACTGTACCCATTTGTTTTTCCTGTGTTCATCTGGGTTTCTCCATGGAACTCATAATCAATGCTGAGTCATCCCTCAGGATTCACCTTTGGCTTTTGTTTTGGTCAAAAGATGAGAGTTAGTTTCATGCTTGAGGCAAACACATGCTGAGACTTGAGGGGCCTCCTGCATTTTGGGCTGAGAGAGAGCCTAAGAGAGACCCCTGATCAAGGGCTCAAAGTGTATGAGATCAATTGTAGAACAAATATTAATATTGAACATCCCTGCTAGCTGTCTGAGAAGGTTTCTTATTTCAGGCCCCCCCAGACTGTCATTTCCTGGGCTTGCTTTTAAAAGCAAAGCCCAAACTTATTTTTGAGAAAGGACAGAATTAAAATTCAGCAGATAGTTATTCATGCTGAATAAATAAATTCCTCCTCAGAAAGTGCAGTAATCCTTTTCCTCGGGGATTACAGAACTGCTTACAATCACTGCTGTCCTCACATCAAGAGCTCAGTCTTTGTGGCATGTTTACTTTCTTGAAGGAGGAAGTCAGGTAGCTATTATCTAAGCGTATGTCATATACGTTGATTTTCCCTAGTAAATCTGAACGTTTGGGGATATACAAGTAAATGTTTCTTGATCTGCAATCTCCCTAAAGTGAATGTTAAAATGCCATGATCCTGAATTGAAGAATAGCATGTATGGTTAAACTAGCAAGGATAGCAAATATTGTTCTCTGGTAATCTTCTGACACTAAATGAGGTTTCTCATTATTTTGTGCCTTTTCCACCCCATTTCTTATAATGCTAGGATCCCTAATTCTTCTATATGTTATCACGTTGGGGGCCTAATTTATCAAGAATAGTATTTTTTCACACAATTTTCCTCTAACAATATGGCAGGCCCCTAGTTTGTCCTGATCTATAATCCGACACTACTCCATACAGATACATAAGCAAACACTCTTCTTTCTTTTTTTTTTTTTTTTGGCCTTAGGAACCTGCTCATGTATCAGATTTTGGTGGCATGTTTTCAACACAAAGCTGATGTAGCGCAGTTTGTTTTGACCCTCCTGAACATGTGGGGACATCATCGCTGAGGCCAACAGGCTTCTGGCCATCACATGCTTTTGGAAAGAGAATCATAACATACTCAGTGACAGTGTTTATTCCTAAGGGAAAAATGTAATAATTAAAGATTGCATTCCTCGGCTAGGGATATTTGGCCAAATACCCCAAAATATTATTAAATGAAGTACATGACAATGTAAATTTCTAAACCAATAAAAAAACAGTAAAGTTGTTCTCTAGCTTCTATAAAATGGGCCTATTACACCAGGGACCCTAATGATGTATAAAATGTACGAATAGTACATGAAAATGTAACTTCAATGTGGTGTAAATTTGCTCTAAAATTAATATACTGCTGATAATAAACATTAAACATTTAACTAAGAACAATTTTGCTTCTTTCTCAGAATAGAAAAGATTTCTGGTTGCATTTTGGAAAGCTCAGATTTCTTTAAAACATCTGTCCAGGGAAATTTGAACTAATTTCTCTTTTATTTCCCTCTCTTAAAAATTCCCATTAGCAAGCAAATGTATTCAAAACCATCCCATTGATCTTATAACCGTATTTTATAAAAATATCCTCGAGCTTTTGCTTTTTGTTCTAAAGCCTGAAAGTGCTGAAGTAGGGGGTCTGAATGGCACACAGGGACGAAGGGAACTGGGAAATTAGGAACAGCCAAGCTTGGAGAGGGACCGCTAGTCTGACTTTCTAGCAGCGTGGTTGACATGTGGAGGGAGGGGCTTGACTTCATACTTTCTGTTTTCTGACCTTGTTTCCAAGGACATAGTGAAAAAGTGAAGACCTTTTGGAGCTTATTTAAAACTATAGTGGAAATTAAAGAATGAAATTAAAATGCTAGTTTCATAATAAAATCACAGCTTGGCACTCTTCCTCTCCAAAACACAAACAATTCCTTCAAAGCAAACCACCCATCCCAAATTCAGACACAGCCCATTCTTCCACTTCCCCCAGAGCCTTCTGGTCATATCAGTTCAGTGTCATGTTTTTTTTTTTTTTTCCAGCCGCACTGAGTGGCATGTGCGATCTTAGTTCCCCAACCGGGGATTGAACCCGCGCCCCCTGCTGTGGAAGTACGGATTCTTAATCACTGGACTGCCAGGGAAGTCCCCAATGACATGCTTGCTGATGCCATAAACACTCAAGCACAAATATAGGCAGGGAACCCACTCAATTTACCTGATGCAACCCTGCTGAGATTGTCTCTTTCCATGGACATTTAATCAAGTCATAGGAGAGTTTTAACTTTCTCTCTCTCCTCATCTCTTCTTCTATCCGCTTATCTATTCTCCTCAAATCTCCTAGCCCAGTCCTGGAGAGAAATTTGACCCTTAAAATGAGTACAATACATCAAGCACTTACTATGTGTCAGGCACAATGCTAAGTATATTATATGTATTATTGCATTTAATCCCCATGTGAGTTAGGGAGTTTTAATTTCACTGTACAGTAAGAAAACGAAGACTCAGCAAAGTTCATTAACTTGCCTAAGATCACACAGCTAGTAAGCGGTGAGGCTGAGATTCTAACGCAAGTCTATCTTGCTTAAAGCCCATGCTCGTGGCCCCTGTGCAATACGACCTTCCTATGTGGCCAGTGTCCTCACCTCAGTACCTAGTGTTCTCATGAGGCACCTCTGGCTTCTGAGATGTCTCTCCCTCCTGAGGCGACTCATGCTTGGGACGTTGCCTAATATTCTTCACTGCATTCAAACTTAACATTCACTCGTTCAACCAATTTTATAAAATGCCTCTTTGTGCAAGAAAGGCCGCTTTGAAACCAGAGCTCTCCCAAGGGAAACCAAAGGCTCCTTAGAAACAATGTTCTAATCTGGATTGCTATGGAAGTAACTCAGAAATCCCTTGTCCCCTCCACTTCTATTCTTGGGTAGGTTTGGTCTCTAGTTGGTTTAGAAATTCTTCACCCTCTTTTAGACTCCCTGAGGGAGTGGCTCATTCCAGGGCAGCCCCGCCTCATTCGGCCCATAACAGGCTTCCCTCCTGGCTCCACTCCCCAGGGGCTCGCACCGAGAGGGGACAGCTGTAGGGCCCACGCTGCGCAGGGGCGTGCATGTATGTCCCCAGACAGGACATAGTCTCATCCTCTGAAAAACCTAATGGCTGCTTTCTTGCTTTAGCCACATTCTTTAGCTAAACCTTTCGGGATGACTAAGACATTCTGTGCCCTGAAATTGGGAGTGGTTTTAAAAAGTGACCTCAATTATTAGATTCCAAAGATCCAAGCTTCCACCCCCATGTACAGTTATCTGTAGCCAGGAAGTCTTTCCTTTCGTCTACTTTTACCTCCTTCTGTGTGTAAACACGATGTATCCTATTTGAATTCAAAGTGGCTCAGATTTCAAGTACCACTCATTAGGGATGCTGTTCCCTAAATACATAGACGCCTCTGTCTACATATTCAGGTAGTGAGTGGGAGGGAGGCAAGAGATGCCAAATTCACAGCTTGTCCTCCTCCAGTCCCTCACATCAGACTCTGTTTTATTCTCTCTTCAGACACTTGTTTCTCCTTGTCTTCCAGTTGACAGTAGTAAGTATTACCTCAGAATCTAGAGCGAACCTCTAAGTAAGTGCTCCTTGGCTGAGAGTACTTTCAATATCTAATAGCAATAGCAGGACTGAAATCAAGTTGTAGTGGGATCGTGGCCACAGGACATTGTCACCACGTGGAGCGTACACCACCCTCACATACTGATAAGTGCGAAAGCTACTGACGTGAGATCCTTTTCCCAAAATGGCTCTTTCAGAATCATGTCAGGGTGCCTATAACTTCCATCATTAGTTACTTTTTTTAAAAAGCCAGTTTCGCCCATGCTGGTGTTCGAGGAAATATTAACAAGTGCTCAATGCTGGAATACATTTGGGAAATGGGGTTAAACTAAGATAAGTACTTTTCTTAGCTGCAGGCTGCCCAGAGCCTTTACCATGTGAATATGCATTATCACTCTTTGCGAAGGGGTTTGTCATGTGTAGCGTTTCCCAGTTATTCAACCATGGAACCTCTTTTTTCACAGCAGACCTATTAATAGCTCCTAGAACAGAGTTCCAGCAATCATAGCGTGGTGAACACTGAAGGTCTTTGTCCAAAGCTTTGAAGGTTTTTGTCAAGACTGCATGTATTATCCAGGAGAGGTAATGGAGTTGACCACTGTTATCTAAGAATAAGGTGGCTGAAATTAGCTAGCAAGTCGCTTGGCATGGCTTCCTCTGTCTTGAGTTTGAATCCTTGTTCCATCATTACTCTGTGACTGAGGGCTGACGCGTCTTTCTCCTCTACGGTTTATAACCCTCACTTTACAAGGTTTTGTGGGCATCAGAGATGATGTTTGTAAGACCGCAGCAACAGCTGCCCTTCTACCCCCCCCGTCCCTACAGCAAAACACTGTAAGAAGCTTTGTCTATTTTAGACATTCTCTGGCTTAAAAGGAGGAAAGATTTTCCTTCCTAACCTAATTGAACTTAATCCCCACCTACACCTTCTCAGAGCTTTTCACCTCTGAAAAATGTGGCCTTAATCAAACATGACTGCTAAATATGGGGCAGAGTGAGAGTGGGCAGGCGGAAAATTAAAAGGAAAAATGCTGAAGGATATTTCATATTAAAATTTCCTGGGCAATTTAAAAGAGGGGTTTGATGCAGAGAATTCTCACAGGAGTAGCTGCATACGGGCAGAATCGATGAACCATGGCTTGGATTTTGTAGAAATGTTTCCAGTCGCCAGTGAAGGCAAACAGCTCATAGTTGTTCCACCCTCCACTGCATCTTGACCAGCTCTGTAGGCACGGAGACAGGTGATTAAGAAGTGACTTGGGGCCCTGCCCTATGATGCCGAACAGACTCTCAGCAAGCATCTGAACACACTTTCAAAATTAAGTTCTTGAAGATTGCTTGGGTGTTACGCCTTATGTTAATATAGCTCTTTAGAGTTTTAAATGACTTTTTTTTTTTTTAAAGTTGCTTTCAGCATTCTTTTATTTATTTATTTACATTTACTTTTGGCTGTGTCGGGTCTTAGTTGCGGGTCTTAGTTGCGGCACGCGGGATCTTTTCATTGTGGCACGTGTGCTCTTCGCTGCAGTGCGCATTCTCTCTAGTTGTGGTGCGCGGGTTTTCTCTCTCTAGTTGTGACACGCGGGCTCCAGGGCGCGTGGGCTCTGTAGTTTGCGGCATGTGGGCTCTCTAGGTGAGGCGCACGGGCTCAGTTGTGGCGTGTGGGCTTAGTTGCCCCGCGGCATGTCGGATCTTAGTTCCCCTACCAGGGACCGAACCTGCGTCCCCTGCATTGCAGGACGGATTCTTTACCACTGGACCACCAGGGAGGTCCCATAAAGGGCTTACTTTTAAATGTCTTTTCCCAATTGATTACAAAAAGACTTTATTTCATTAAAAGATTTTTAAAGTTTTAATTATTTATTTATTTTATTGACATATAATTGACATATAAGATTATATTAGTTTCAGGTGTACAACATAATGATTTGATATTTGTATATTTTGCAAAATGATCAACATAATAAGTCTAATTAACATCTGTCACCATACATAGTTACACTTTTTTTTTCTTGTGATGAGAACTTTTAAGATCTACTCTCACAGCAACTTTCAAATATACAATATAGTATCATTAACTACAGTCACCAGGCTGCACATTCCATCTCCATGACTTACTTATTTTATAGCTGGAAGTTTGTACCTTTGACCCCCTTCATCCATTTGGTCCACCCCCTACTCCCCGCCTCTGGCAACCACCAATCTGTTCTCTGTATCTATAAGTTTGAGTTTTTTTCTAGATTCCACTTAAGAGCAAGATCATATGGTAAGACTTTAGTGTTTTAGAGCCATTTTCGGTTTACAGAAAAGTTTCCCAGAAAGTACAAAGGGTTACCATATAACCATCCCCTCCCCCTGCATAGTTTCTCCTATTATTAACATCTTGCATTAGTCTGTCTATTATAATTGATGAACCAATATTGGTACATTATTATTAAACAAAGTCCATAGTTTATGTTAGGGTTCACTCTTTGTGTTGTACAGTTCTACGGGCTCTGACAGATATATGAGGTCACGTGTTCCCATTACAATATCGTACAGAATAGTTTCACTGCCCTAAAAATACCTGTTTTCCACCTAGTCATCCCTGACGTCCTGTCAACCACTGATCTTTTCCTGTCCCTATAGTTTTGCCTTTTCCACAGTGTCATATAGTTGGCAAAATTGATTTTAATCTTCATGACAACTCTGTAGCTCGGTAACTTTTATTACCTTCGTCATAGAGGAGATAAATTCATTGAAGTGAAGTGACATATTTGAGTTCCCACAAATTGAGAGTGCCAAAGCCAGGACTCGAACCAGCCAACAGCATGAACAGCTGCCGATCTCAGAAAGGGGTTAATTGCTGAGGACATAGACTGTTAGCTTGCAGGAGGCCTCTCAGCCCAGGCACTTTAATTTCTAATGGTACCTAGAAGGAGGAAGATTGCACATCTTCAAAGGAAACTGGATGTCTGACATTGGTTAGATGAGACTCAGAGGTAGCTTCAGAGACAATGGGTCTAGTGCCCCATAATTAAGAAGGAAAGACAGTCCCTGCCAGGCTGACTCAGAAGCCTTACTGAGTCATCCTATTTGTCCTCTCTGCTGCTATTTATGGTCTTCCCAGTTGCTGATATTTGTTGGTTAAATGCTCACACAACCAGTCTTGCCTAAAGCGGTATCGCTATGGGGTGTTGAGAATAAATAGGGTGACAGGTGTTGTGGGAGAGTCATTTTAAAAAATCTTTAGTAGCTGATTCTTTTTTAAAGCTCTCTATGTTTAAAATATAAGTATTCTGGGAGAAAATAAAAGCCAGGACCCTTTCTGTTTAGAGCTGCTGAATGCTAAGACTTTCTGGGGTGTTGGTTTTAGCAGAGGCACAGGTCAATATTACTAAAGTTGTTGATGAGAACAGTTCAGGAAATGAGGGGAATGAGACAATGAGAGAAAAAGGCTGAAATGTAGTCACTTGGGCAACTTAAGTGTGTTTATTACTAAAAAGAGACAACAACAACAGCAAATCCTCCCAGACCATTAGTCTGCGTCTGATGGTAGACAGACTGCTCATGCAAACGGAGTGACTGAGGAAAGATTAATGAAGGGACTCTACAAAGGTGTGGGCAGGAGTAAGGGAAACTCCCTAGAGCTAGCAACTGCAGGGACCTATTACCACCCAGGCCTAAAAGAGGCAAAGGGAGGGGCCAGCTACTAGAACCCAGAGAGAACTGTAGTTCAGCAGAAGGCTGCCTGACTCCTCTGAGTCCTTTGATCCAGAAAAACATATACACAGAGAGGGAGCCAGGGGATGAATAACCCACTCTCTCTTTTCTCTCATCCTCTTATCTGCTGCTGATGACTCCCATTGGCCAAAACCCCAAGTAAGGCAGAGACAAAGAAAATCCATATGATGCAATCCATGAAGGTCAGCATCCTAAGCAGGGCAGACAAGGGTGGAGAGTGGATCTGGAGGGCCATACACCAGACATCGTCCACTAGAGGGAAGAGACTGTGTTAAGGTTCTGGGGTCAGATGGACAGTGCCAGAAGATGTTGAAATCTGTTTTCTTTAGTTTATCTTAATAGTAAAGATATTATTAATGAAATAATTAAAGTACTAATTTGAAATGTATTGAGTATTCAGTTTAAACTTTATATATCCTTTGGTTCTTGAAAATTCTGAAGTACCTTTTGAAGGGTATGTCTCTCCCCCGAACCCTATTGAAAATCACTCCTAAGAAACAAGACAAGGTCTGGCTGTGTTAAAATTGAGTGTATGCACATGAAAAGCTTATTAAAAAGCCATTGAAAATTGCAATAATAAAAAGAGAGTCCCAGTTTGTACCATTTTAATATTTGCCCAGTTTACACCTAGATTGAGCTTGCATTTTTCCATTAATTCATTCAGCACACATGTACTGTGCTCCTGCTTTATGACTACAGAAGGGCCTATAATAATCTGTCTCCTTCTGATAGCACAGTGCCCACCTGGGCCCCCAGCCACCATTGGCAGCACTGGTGAGAAAAGTCCTCCCTGAAGAGGTGACATTTGAGCAGACACCTAAAAGAAATGAAGCATCCAGCCACGAAGATCTGGAGGAAGAGCGGAGGGAACGGCAAGCTCAAAGGCCCTGAGCTTTGCTTGAAGCAAGGTCAGTGGCCAGTGGTATTGGATGGGATATTGAAGGGGCAGTTGGGCCTGTACATATGGGGCCTTGTAGACCATGGATAGAAACTTGGATCTTATTCTGAAGGTGGTGGGTAGTAATTAGAAGGCTCTGAGCAGGCAAGTGAGATGGCAGAACTTATTTTTTAAAAGATCACTCTGGCTGCTATGAGGAAAATTGATTTCAGGGAAATCAGAGCAAGGAAACTGGTTAGGAGGCTTTTTCAATGGCCTAACCAAGGGATGACGGTGGTCAGTAGAAGTGGTGAAGAGTGGTTGGCGTGGATACACTTTATATGGATACTCATACTCTCCTTTTTAATCAAGGATGATTTACTTTTCTTTTTTTTAAACATTTTGTGAGAACCTATTTATTTATTTATTTTATTTTATTTATTTATTTGGTTGCACCGGGTCTTAGTTGTGGCACATGGGCTCCTTAGTTGGGTTATGTGAACTCTTAGTTGCAGCCTGCATGTGGGATCTAGTTCCCTGACCAGGGATTGAACCCGGGCCCCCACCACCAGGGAAGTCCCCTAGGATGATTTAGTTTTCTAAACCAAGAATTTCTTTTGTGGAAACTGTTCAGTGAACTTATACTAGTTAAAAAGAATTTAATTACTGTTGTCTAACTTAGCTGATCTCAAATTCACTCAAGAAACTAATTAAGAAGACAGATTTCCCAATCTCATACTCCAAAAATTTTCATTCTGTGAAGCCTAGAAATCTGCAATGTGTGACTGACTCTGAGAATTACGTTAAGCGTTTAGCAGCATCCCCTAGTGGCAGATATCTGAAATTGCAGATGTTAACAAATTTAAAGTACACCCAGCACTTTGAATTCTTCATAAAAATTTGTTATAGTCAAAGTAACAATCTTTTACATTTATAATAGAGCTGGTTTTATGGGAATAACCAAGTGGGGTGGAAACTCCTTCTTTTCCAGTGATTATCTGGAGAGAACTTTCAGAAGTATTAAGATAAAAAATGATTGAAACTTTGTAAATAGTCATTAACCTGCTCTTACAATGCCAGAGAGCAGTAATAGCTCTAAACCCCCAATCCAGCTGCTTATTACTGTGCTATAAGATTAGAGTAATTGCAACTGTGGAGAGAAAATAGAAAAATAGAGGTGTTTTCCAAAAATCATGAAAAGCCAACACTTACTTAGGCAGCAGACTTACACCAGCCTTGGAAGAGTAGCAGTACTATCCCCAGGGGTGTGTATTTCTTTTAACCATTGCTCTAACTTGGCATGAGTAAGTTCTTATTAAGAGTTTTGTTAGTTTGTCATTTGGGGTCGGAAATTTCTCCTCTAAAGCCCCAACCAAGACTAGCCCACCATGCCATGCTGTATCTTTGCTTGACTGCTCAGGTACCTCTCCCCGCTGGACGTTCCAGAGAGTGGAACAGAGGGCAGCCCAGTGTTTGAGAGCTCAGGCTACATGAGAAGGAAATATTCCAAAGGGAATTCTGTGTGGGAGTACTGTTTCCATACGCTGGTTGGCTGGAAGGAGCCTCCAGCTTCATTGTTTGTTGGTTTGTTTGCTTGTTTCTGATTAATGATTATTCTCAGAATTCTCCACAAACATTCATCCTGCATTTTCACCACCATCCGCATTTTCTCTCATTCAACCTAAGCTCATATTTGAATTGGAAAATCATCTAGTATACATTTCTTACATTCTAGACAAGGCAACTGAGGTGTGAGTAGAGTAACTGCTCTAAGTCTACATAAAGGGGTAGCTGTCCAGCTGGGGCTAAAGCCCAGGACTGCTCGTGGTGGCCCAATAGTGCTTACAGGACAGTGTGCTTTCTGGGACCAACCAGCCCCTCAACATGTGCTTGTCCTGTCCTTCCTCCATCCTTATAAAGGTGCCCCTCACTTGTTTGCGCGCGTGCATGCACACACACACACACACACACACACACACACACACACATTTAGCTTCTCTTCGTTTTCTTCTTTCTGCAAATCCCCTTCCCCTTTTCCATCTTGCCAAGCTGACAATATATGAAAACTTAGGTAAATCAAACCTTAAAAAATCCTTTATTTTTAAAATAAACCCAAATGAAACCTCAGCTTCCCAATCTTCACCAACTAAATTATGCAGTGTTTACTTGCGTTACCTCATCTTGATTTATTTTTGTAGGTTAAGCCTCTAAAAAACATAGAAGGTTTATTTGTTACAACCGAAAGAAGAAGAACTTGAAGGAGGAAATAAACTACAGGAAAGGTGAGCCAAAAGATCGCATAACTAATTAAGGGAACATGAAATACAAATCTACACATGCCCACATGTATTTTTCCATTTAGAAACAAACCGAAGAAGCCTGTGGCGCGTTCCTTTTTTTCCTCAAGACTCAGTTGCCCAGTCTCAGCTTTGCATCTGGACTAAGCGTTAGCCTGCCCTCTAGTGGTGCTTTCAGACACGTGTGTATACATGCATCCAATGCAGAGCTTAGGTTGTCCAGGGACACAGCTTGAAAAGCTCACTGCAGTATTAGAAGGAATGCTTCAGCTGCTTTCCAGTAAATACAGTAGGTGGAGACACACACTGTAAGACTGGAACATACTCAACCTTGTTTTCATTGGGCTCTTAGAAGATTGCTAGGCACCCAGAGTTACTGAAACTAAGTTTGACCATAATTTATTTGTGATGCTTCATATTTCCTGCTTGTTTTTAAATTCTTGAACAATGTTAAGATATGGAGGGTTAAAGCACATGCAGTTTCTAAATCTGTTGCTCCCCTCCCCATTTATTTATATTAAATATCTACTGTGTGCAGAGATTTGGGGTGAGCTGGAGGTGCAAAGGTTAGTGAGAAACAGACTTTGTCCTTAAAACTCACCCTCTCACACCATTGTAAAGCAATTATACTCCAATAAAGATGTTAAAAAAAAAAAAAAACTCACCCTCTGATTAGAGAGAAGACATATTTGGACATAATTACAATACATGGCAGTGGTATATAAACACATAGAGTTTAATATATATAAAAATATTTTATATATTGAATATATATAAAATATTTTATATATTTTAAATTTATATATTAATTTAAACTAATTATATTTATGTATACATATATACACACACAGAGCAGCTGTGGGCCAGGCCCTGTGCTAGGTATGTCCACTTTTCATATAATATTTATCACAACTGTGCCTTTTAACGTAAGAGGAAAGGGAGGTTCTCAAAGATCAAATAATTTGTCCTAGTTCACAGAACTATGAAATGACAAAATTGGAATTTGAATTCAGATTCTCTGATTTCATCTGTATTTCAATTAACTTCAACAGACTTTTACAGAGAGTCTACCATATGTTGGGTACTGTGCTACAGGCTGGAGGTGCAAACATAGGAGATGCTGTCACTGGCCTCAGGGTTACAGTTTGTACGGGACTGGGCATGTGGAGAAATGATTAGACTATATTATGATAGATGCGATAATGGAAGTATGTACAAATTGCCTTCTGAGCAAAGTAGCAATGGCGGTTCAATGTTCATACGTTGTCGTGCTTTCCATCTTGCAACCCTGTTACTAGGCCATGATTGAACTGATCAGAAATCTGTAACTTGGCCAAAGTAATCGTCTTTGATTTTGCCTTTAAGCTCTGAGGAGGCCTAATATAATTTTGGCCAACAGGGGAGACAACTCACTGGCCCAACCGATGATCTCTTACAGGCAGTTTCCAGTGTGAGAAACTCAGAAAGCTATAGAATTAGGAAGAAATAAAACTGGAGGTAAAAATTGAACTAGTGGGACTTCCCTGGTGGCACAGTAGTTAAGAATCCGCCTGCCAATGCAGGAGACACGGGTTCGAGCCCTGGTCTGGGAAGATCCCACATGCCGTGGAGCAACTAAGCCCGTGCGCCACAACTACTGAGCCTGCACTCTAGAGCCTGCACGCTGCAACCACTAAGCTCACGTGCCACAACTACTGAAGCCCGCGCGCCTAGAGCCCGTGTTCTGCAACAAGAGAAGCCACTGCAGTGAGAAGCCCGCGCACTGCAACGAAAAGTAGCCCCCGCTCGCCGCAACTACAGAAATCCTGCATGCAGCAACGAAGACCCAATGCAGCCAAAAAACAAATAAAATTAAAAAAAAAAAAACTGAACTAGTAAGAAGCAAAAGCAGAGAGTTAGAGAAAGAGAGAAGCTGAATTGCAAGTCTGGCATAGTCACAGGAGTAAGGAAGGAGCCAAAGGGCCCTCTTCTCCGGGGAGTCTTTTTACTGTTACTTCCTTAACGACATTCCAGGGCTCCACGGAGCTGGGCTGTGTAACAGCTGATACGGATGCCCATGCTTCCTTACTGCCTGAAGTGTCCTTACAATCACCCACATTGCCTGAGGTCAGCCAAGTCTGATCCTGGCAACAGAAAAAGTCTTAAATCCTGCAGTACCAAAGTGGTCCAAGGGCGGCAGTGAGGAAGTGTGGCTGGCTGTACAGGTGGACTCAGCAAAACCTTCACCTGGAAGTGATACCCAAACTGAGTTTTGAGGTACAACTAGGAGTTTTCCAGGAAGACAAAGGTGCAGAGGGTGCCCGAAGGTTCAGTGTTGGTTCCAGTACTAAACATGACTGGTGGCAAAAATTTAATTTCCTGGTTCTCCTTCTAGCATAATGACTCCAGAAATTCTTTCTTCAGGCACCCCAGCTTTGAGAGAAGGAGTGGGAAAGGGGAATTTTCTCTTTCATGAAGACACTAAGTTCTGAAGCCTGGTGGCTCTGACCATATGGTGTGGCTTCAAATGTTGGCATATTCTTCTCAGCTAGGATATCTATGCCCTTAGGAGTATGTGGTTTGGGGCATAGTGGGACACTACAGGACACATATAATGAATCTTCTTGGGGTGTCATTATTACAGATAATTTGGGAGGAGAAAAGTTTTACATTTTTACAATCTTTAAGGTTTTGTAATATACGAATCAGTATAAGCCTACTTTTCCATGTTGGTTTAATTTTCTTTATTGTTGCACTAACTTGAATAAAAGCCAGAACTCCTATCTATGATCCCAGCATGGAATTGCACTCAAAGAAACATGAACTTGTCCTCTCAATGGTAATTAAAATGTTATTTCTATATAAAAATAATCTTGATCTAGTATGAAATGCTAGGCATATTTTGCATGTATTTTAGAGATTTTAGAGACAAAATACAAGGCTTTAGAGAAGTTTCTGCTCGAAGCTTTGGCCTTCAGACCAGCTGGATTTACCTTTGTCCACCCTGAGGAGAATGTCAGGGAAATGTTGGAGAAGCACTTTTTAGAAAAAAAAATTTTTATTGGAGTATAGTTGATTTACAATGTTGTGTTAGTTTCAGGTGTACAGCAAAGTGAATCAGTTATACATATACACATATCCACTCTTTTTTTTTTTTAGGTTCTTTTCCCATGTAGGTCATTACAGAATATTGAGCAGAGTGGAGAAGAACTTTTGTGGGCTGTTGCCCCAACTTCCTTACACTGTCTAAATTCTACCCATTAAAAATCCGAGTAGATTGATTTCCTTTTTAAATTTTTAATTGTGGTGAAAAACACATAACACAAAATTTACCACTGTAACCATTTTAAAGTGTACAGTGTAGTAGTCTTAAGTGCAACAGAGCTTTTTCATCCTCCAAAACTGAAACTCTATAGTCATTAAACAGCAACTCCCCTTCCCCGCCTTTCCCTCATACTCTAACAGAGAACACTCTACTTCTAGCTTCTGTGAGTTTGACTACTTTAAATACCGCATATAAATGGAATCATACAGTGTTTGTTCTTTTAGCATCATGTCCACCAGGTTCATCTATGTTGTAGCCTGTGACAGGACTTCCTTCTCTTCTAAGGCTGAATCATATTCCATTGTATGTATACACTACAGCTTGCTTATTCACTTGTCCGTTCATGGGCACTTTGGTTGCCCCTACCTCTTGGCTACCATGAACAATGCTTCTATGAATAGGAGTGTGCACATATCTCTTCAAGACCCTGCTTTCAAGTCTTCTGGATGCATGCCCAGAGGCAGGATTGCTTAATCATATACTATTTCTATTTTTAATTTTCTGAGCTAACCACCATACTGTTTTCATAGCAGTTGCACAGTGTTCAAAGGTTTCAGTTTCTCCATATCACCACCAACACTTGTTATTTTCTGGTTTTTTTTGATAATAACCATCCTAATGAATGTGAGGTATATGTAGGTTGATTTTAAAGTGCAGATTCCCCTTGGAATGGTGAGGGTATCTGGGAACCTTCATGCCTTCTGGTAAACTTTGATTTTAGCAACCAGCTGAGCTCACTGGCCAAGTACATGTCATTTTGATGTGGGGAAAAATGTTAGGACCCTAGAAGGATATTCTAAATCTCCTCAAAGACTATAAAGTTTTCAAGCTGGAGTTCCCAGGAGTGGAGGCTGCCTGAGAAATCCCACATAGATATTTCCCTCTCAGTTGTTTTGACCCTGAGGACATTTTTATTGAATGAATACAAATATTTTCATCAGAATTATTCCAGCATTGCTGAGAATATCATCAAGAAATTATTTTTGGAGACAGCTCTTTTAAATTAATTGAGTTCCTTGATAACATTTCTTACTGTTCAAATCATTTTTTATTTTACTGAAATAATTTACATTTAATCCAATTATCACATTTTTGTGTCCATATTAAATTTTTCAAACTTCAGCTTCCGCAAGTTTGAATTTTCTTTTGTGATCATTTTCAACCAAGTCCAATCTTCCTGGGTCAGGTTTTGCAGGTGTAGTTTTTTGACAAGATTTGATTCTTTAGTCAACACTTAAAGTCAGTAACAAATTTTGCTGTATGTAGTTTTTGCCTTTGTGAGTTTTATTTTGTGTTATTTCTATAAAGTATAATTTTAACTGTGTCAATTCTTGTACTTTTGAGCATCACCAACACAATGAGATTCTTCATTTTTTTTTTGTCAATATCAAATTTAACATATATAGTTTTAGCTATTATTCGTTTGATTCTGCATGGATTATTTCTACTATGTCTAATTTTTTTTTTTCTGGGTGACAAGTTCAAAATGTACTTGAAGTCAAAATTTCAAGGTCATGGCGTTTTGTTTTCATCCCTGATTTTTTTTTTTTTAATTTTTAAAATGTATTTATTTTATTTATTTATTTTTGGCTGTGTTGGGTCTTTGTTGCTGCGCGCAGGCTTTCTCTAGTTGTGGTGAGCAGCGCTGCTCTTTGTTCCAGTGAGCGGGCTTCTCACTGCGGTGGCTTCTCCTGTTGCCGAGCATGGGCTCTAGGCTTGCGGGCTTCAGTAGTTGTGGTTCGTGGGCTTAGTTGCTCCACGGCATGTGGGATCTTCCCGGACCAGGGCTCGAACCCGTGTCCCCTGCACTGGCAGGTGGATTCTTAATCACTGTGCCACCAGGGAAGCCCCTTCATCCCTGATTAAAAAATGAAAAGTGTAGTATCAACATGTTCTCAGGAGGCATGGGTTTCATGGGTGAACTACTGGTTTAGAAGTGAGAAGTTCTGGGTGTTTGTCCTTGCTCTATAGTCTAATAGCACTCATCTAAAAAGAAGTGATTTAAACATATGATTTCTAAATCCCCTTGCAATTCTCGTTGTCTATGATTTAAATTCCTATCTGTCCTATTTGACCATTACTTTGCTTCTTATTTGATCCCCCCGGCCTCCCTGCCCCCCCCCCACCTCCCCTCCTCCCCACCTCCTCCCCCCACCCCCCACCTCCCATCTCCTATCAACCCAGTGCCTCCAACCACCCAGCCTGTGCTCCCTCAGACCCGGGCAAGAGCCTCTGACCTTCCTCACACACTTCTGAATCTTCTTCCTACCCAGTCTTGGCTCTTGACCTGCTCCAGAAATCCACCATTCTTAGGTTTTCCGAGCCCAACCTATGCTTCCTCTCATTGAGCACCTGCTGACCTGGCTCAGAGCAGCCTTCTTTAACTCTGACCTTCATGTATCTAGAAGCTACAGGGTCATCAGAGGCCATGCTGAGCCTTGCCTTTCCCTGTCCCCACTCCCCAGTCAGTCTTATTCCTACCACCTCTCTCTGTTGGACATGGAGGTGAATCTTGTGGTTATGTGAGTGTGGTTTAGGGTAGACCATCCTTGGGGCAGGGGAGGTAGGATGGGGTTCAAGGGCATTCTAGGCAGGAAGGAGAGATAGGAGGGACCACACCACTTAGTATCCCAGCAGAAAATTAGCGGACTTCTCACATTAGACCAATGTGAATTTGCAAAGCTATGGGCAGTATATAAGGAATCCATAAAAGACAGTGCAGTACCACTGGATTCAGTTACAACTCCTGAGCTCAAAAAGACATGGGAGGGATCAGTTACTGGAACCTGGAAGGAGAGAATCACACAGAGATTACCGCAAGGCTTCCCTGCAGGGAAGGAACCAGAGGCATGAATTCCCCAGCTCCTTCTCTGCCTTCCTCCGTCTTATCTCCTGTCAGGGATCCCTAACTGGCAGAACCAGGCTGGAGTCAAAGGGCAAGGGAGTCCACAGATGAAACCCAAACCCATACAGGCCAGTGCCTCAAGGCAGAGACTAGGGCGAGAAGGGTGGAGAGTGAAGAAGATGCTGTGAATATCATTTTGAACATGTGTAAATATATGAAAGAGAAAACCTTTGTCTGGAACTTCTTGTGTTTGTGCAAAATGTGTCCAGGGCAAGTAGATAAACTGGTGGCACCTACTTCCCAGCTTATAACTGAAAGGGCTGCTGATGCCGTGCACTTGTCGGGGGGCACATAGCTCCATGTCTTCTGACATTCCTGGTGTTCCAAAGAATAGCAGGAAAGCCAGTTTAAATATTATGTGACTTATTTTCTTAAAATATGGATGGGGACCTTGAAAATCACAAAGTTATTTAAAAATGTGGATGTGTAGTATTTGGTACGCCAGGCAACATGGGAAGAGTTCACAACTGAGATCCCGTGGATTTTTATTTTGCCTCTTCCCCAAAGCTAAAGCTGTCTGCTGGGAGAGCATCATTTTCTCTTTTCTGCTGGAGAACACATCCCCTTGGGCCCTGTGAGACACTTATTTTTTTTTTTTTTGACACTTATTTTTATAAAGGGAAGCCAAACCAGGCTTAAAGCTCTCCCATCTCTCTCCTGATAACTTGTAAATTGTGTGGAAAGGAACCAAATATTATGAATTGCCCTTCCCCATTAGCCCAATGAATGGCCATATAGACTAAGCTGAACAACAACAAAGTCAAAAGAACCAATACAGCCACTTTTGTAAGGATTTTGAATGTTTTGTAAATGTATTGGTTCATGTGTTGTATTTTGTAGCCTTCCTAGTTCCTGGGCTTTAGCTTCCCTACTTCTTGTATGTGTATGCATACTGTATTCAAACATTAAAGTCATGACACACACACACACACACACACACACACACACACACACACAAGGCACAGGCTGCTCTTATTAGCTGTTCACATATGTCCCAGTGAAATCAGGTTAAAAGGAACACCCAGAGAAGACTTACAGGAAAGGAGGGTCAGCATACCTGATTCATCTTGGATGAGGAATGAGTTGAGTACATGTGACCTTTGTTAATTCCAGCTGATATCATTGTTTACATCACCTCTTTCCCTGTCACCTGCTTTCTGAGCCATGACCCTGGTCCTGCAGTGGTTCTGAATCAGCAGAAGCCTGGGCTGGATTGATTAACTCACTTTGCTGGTGCCTGGGAAGCCTCTGAGGAGTCAGCTAGAGTGGGAGCCTAGGGGAGGGCAGGATGGAAGCCCTTGGATATCCAGGTGGGATGGAGGGAGTTCTAAGAATAGGGGAAAGGGGAGAGGAGAGAGTGTTGAAATGGTGCCAATGGCACACCTGGCCAAGGGGCAGACCTGGGCTTACATAAGAGGGCATTACACCGAGATCAGCACTTAGAGAGCATTCTGATGTGCTTTACATGGAATGATGCCACCTCCACTGCCTGAAATGCGGGGTACTGGCTGAGATGCTGCTTGGACTATGGTGGGGATGGGAGGACAGTGGGGGGCGCACTCCCCCTTCAGAGTCCTGTAGCACAGAGTTCTGCCTCTGAACACCACATTTCTGCTGCAAACACGAGGGCAAATCATCAGTTTTAACCTGAGAGATAAATGAGAGAATGAGTGACTGAGAGACAGAGAGGGAAAGAGAGAGAGAGAGAGACGATCCTCCAACTCACTTGCTTATGGATGAGTTGGCTCTGGTGCTCACCTCTGATGCAGTCAACGATTCGTATTCGTGGGTGGGTGGTGAAGAGGGGTGTTCCCAGGCAGCGGGAACAGGCTAGGTTGTGGACTGAGCAAGAACTTAGAAACATGCCTATTACAATAATGCTTTGCTTCTTGTCAGTGAGGCAATATGTTTTTAACATATTCTCTTAGGAATATTAAAATTCAATGTAATATACGCCTGTCGCAAGTAATCTTTCTTTCATTGTATACACTGGGCTGTGCCTGAAAAGATAGGCGTGGTTTGGTCAATAGAGGGAAAAGAGATCAGAAAGCTCCATGAAAATGACCTCATCTCCCTTACTTCAAGATGTAGCATCCACCTTGATCACAATCACCAGTTCTAAGAATTCTTCAAAAGGAAGAAGAAGGGAGGTAAAAGGAAAAGAGAGGATGGAGAGGGAGAATTTTATTGTCAAGTAATTCCCTGAGGGAACGAAATCTTCTGAGAAGTCTGAAGCACACTCTCCCCTTTCCTTCTGTGATTTTTCTATCCCCTATGAAAATATCTGTTAATTTTGTATTAAAAACAAAATGTGTTTCTTTTTCTTGAGTACTCTATAATTGTATAGGAATGTGTATCATTTCCTCCTCATAATTTTGAGGGTTATTTTTGAAGACTGTGACATATTCTGACTCTTTAAGAACAAAACAATTCAATTTGAAAATCACTGAGTGACAGCAATCAAAGTTCTGAAGTGATGCAGTTCACTTCAGCGCTTGTTCGAAATGTCATTAGAAAACCAACATATAGCGGGTTGTTATGGCAACTGGAATACTGGAGTTTATAACATCACTGTAATTAATGTTATCCAAACGTTATTAATCTTTCAACATCACTCACATTCTTTGAAGGAACAGCAGCTCTGGCTCTCCCAGGATTTTTCAGTAGTGTAATCTGTTGCAGCTTTCTTCACATTTTTTTTTTTTCAGATAGATCTTACCCTGACTTTGCTTTAGTGAAATTAGCTATTGTTTCTACTCTTTACTCATTCTATTTTGGCTGCTATTTTTTGATAAAACTTGAAATAAAATGGAAAAAAAGGGATTACAGCTAAAAAATAGAATAAAGCCCAAAGATAAAAAAGGTTTATATATTTAAATGTGGAGAACCTGAGAAAAGTATTAAAATATTTTGCATACAGATTTGTAGTATTAACTCATATTTGCATAGCATTTTATAATTTTTAAAGCAGTTTTACGTATGTTATTTAATATAACAACCTTGAGAACAAGTAATATTTTTGGGGTGTCTACGATGTGATAGTTAATGTGATATGCATACATGAATTTTTTTAGATCTCATAATAACTTGCAAGATAGGTGTGATTTTAAAATATGCCTCCACAACTCAACAACAGCAACAGAAAACCTGATTGAAGAATGGGCAAAGGCCTTGAACAGACACTTCTTCAAAGATGATATATACAAATTATGTACATGGATATGAAAAGATGCTCAACATTACTAATCAGAAGAGAAATGCAAATCAAAATTACAATAAGATATCACCTCACACCCATTAAAAAAAAAAAAAACTAGAAAGTAACAAGTGTTGGGGCGGATGTGGAGAAATTAGAGCCCCTGTGCACTGTTGGTGGGAATGTAAAATGGTGCAGCCACTATGGAGAACAGTATGGTTGGTGGTTGTTCAAAAAATTAGAAATAGAATTAGCACATGAGGGACTTCCCTGGTGGTCCAGTGGGTAAGACTGTGCTCCCAATGCAGGGGGCCCTGGTTCAATCCCTGGTCAGGGAACTAGATCCCGCATGCATGCCAGAGCTAAGAAGTCCCCATGCGGGAAGTAAAAAAGATCCCGAGTGCCGCAACTAAGATCCCGCATGCCACGACTAAGGCACGGTGCAGCCAAAAAAAAAAAAAAAGGAATTAGCACATGATGCAGCAATTCTACTACTGGGTATATAACCAAAAGAATTGAAAGCTGGATCTTGAAGAGATATTTGCACACTCATGTTTATAGAAGCATTGTTCACAATGGCCAAGAGTAGGAGAAACCCAAGTGTCCATGCATGGGTGAATGGATGAACAAACTGTAGTATATACATACAATGGAATATTATTCATCCTTAAAAAGGAAGGAAACCCTGTCACATGTTACAATGTTGGTGAATCTGGAGGACATTATGCTAAGTGAAATAAGCCAGATACAAAAAGACAAATACTATACGATTTCACTTACAGGAGGCATCTAAAGTAGTCAAACTCATAGAAGCAGAAAATAGAATGGTGTTTGCCAGGGGCTGGGAGGAGGGGGAAATAGGGAGTTGTTTAATGAGTACAGAGTTAAGTTTTACAAGATGAAAAAGTTGTGTAGTTCTATATTCACAAGTGTGAATATACTTGCACTACTGAATTGTACATTTCAAACTGGTTAAGGTGGTAAATTTATATGTGTGTGTTTGTGTGTGTGTCTACTGAGTTCACAAATCAAGAATGAGGGAGTCTAGGGCTACAGACTGAGATCTTTCTGCTCGCAGAACCCGCACTCACTTTCTACAACACTAGATAACTATTATCTTCATTTTAGGGATGAGGAAGCTGATCCTGGGAGAGCCTACGGTTATACTGCTCTTTGGTACCAGAACTGAGATAAGTCTTAGTCCAATACTCTTTTGCATGACACCTTATTGCTCCTCTGTTTAAATAATGTATTTTGTAAAACTTGAATAGTTTAATATATAAATTTGAAGAAGGTAATCAAGTAGAACTATACCCCAGCATAGAGGAAACATGTTAGGTACATATAGTAGAATCAGTTTCTTAGGTTTTTACTTGAGGATTTCAAATTTTAAATGACATGGTGGTTTAAAAACTTTTTCCATTAAATCATTAAACTGTTGAGGAAATAACTATTTGTTAAGAGTAAAAATATACAATAATATCTCAATGTTGTTTACTGTGTTACATTTTCAGAGCACCTTGAAATTAATTTATAATTTATAAATCTTGATATTAAATTCCCCCTTTTACCATGTGGATTCTGTCTCCTGATTGGACCAGACAGATATAGTATAATACTGGTATTGTGGTCATCTAGGAGAAGATTCTTACTTTTAGGAGGTGCATGCTGAAATATTCAGGAGTGAATGGTCATGTTATCTGCAATGTATTTCAAATGGTCCAGCAATATACATGTTCATATATTGATATATCTATATACATACATGCATGTATATATATGAATATAGCAAATAGGACAAAATACAGAGTGTTAGCAATTATTGAATCTATAAGGAGGACTTATGTGACTTTATAGTATCTATTTTTTTTTTTAATAGCTACATTATTTATTTATTTATTTATTTAATTTTTTTAGCTGTGTTGGGTCTTTGTTTCGTGCGAGGGCTTTCTCTAGTTGCGGCAAGCGGGGGCCACTCTTCATCGTGGTGCAGGGACCACTCTTCATCGTGGTGTGCGGGCCTCTCACTATCGCGGCCCCTCCCGTTGCGGGGCACAGGCTCCAGACGCGCAGGCTCAGCAGTTGTGGCTCACGGGCCCAGTTGCTCCACGGCATGTGGGATTCTCCCAGACCAAGGCTCGAACCCGTGTCCCCTGCATTAGCAGGCAGATTCTCAACCACTGCGCCACCAGGGAAGCCCTAGTATCTATTTTTTAAATGCTGAGTGGAAATCCTCTCCTTCCTTCAGTGTCCTTGTTTAGTGGCAAGAGGGAGAGATTCTTTTATTCTTTTATTGGTAGGAGTGGTTGGAAGACTTGGCCCCGTTTCTTAACTCTGGCTGTGTACTGAATATCCTGGGAAGCTTTGAAAATTATGGATGCTCAGGACCCACAAAACTTTGTGGATCAGAATCTCTAGGATCTTGTTATTCCAAGGGGACTTAGAATTCTAAAGAAGAAGCTTATCAATCATTAGGGTGAGGGTGGGGTGCATAGCTAAAGTTTTCAAGGGCTTTTTGCAAATTATATTTGTTCTGAAATATTCTGATGTGCTTTCTTAAGGGGGCATGCTAGAATTTGAAGAAAATTCTATGTTTCTGTATATTCTTCTTCTTCTTTTTAATAAAAGCTCTTCCTCATGAAGCTAAATGTCCCCTGAAAGCCATTGATCCAAATGGATCTCTCATTGACAGTGTATGTGGCTGAAAATTTGAGCAGTACTGCTCCCGGCAATGTTCTTCTGGTTGTCCCATCCTATTCTGTCCCTAGTGGATTCCCAGTAAAAGTATCCAGTGGTCCAGTATCAGTCAGTCCCAACCTCCCTGTGTAACAAAGATGCAGATGGAAGCTCTGTAGCCACACTGATAAGGAAGGTACAGACTGGTACCTGCTATCAGATTGGCGCTTCTCACACCACTGTTCATTAGTCCAACATTTTCCACTATCAAAATTACAAGTATTTCAACATCTTATTTCTACATTCACCCATTCATTCATCTTTATTTATTTATTCACTCATTCACACATAAATCGTTCATTATTATAGTGGATACTGTTGATTCCCTGTCCAGATGCCCTTGAATTTCTTTTATGGTTTCCATAGCTTTGCTGCTAACAGCTGATATTTGTTTTCTTCTTCAGAGGATTTCTCTTGGGCTACAGGAGCTGAGAGGCAAGAGTCCCTGACAGTTCACAACCCCCTGGGTGGCCCAAGACTGACATGGTGAGGGAGAACAAAGCTCAGCTCCCTTGCCTCCGGGCAACACTCACTCTGAGCTGGAACTGTGCAGTCTAGAGCGCCCTGTAGGATTAGGCTAAGGCTGGGAACTTCCCTGCTTCCCTCACTCCTGTGTCACTTCTATAGTAAATCATTTGCACACTTACCCTTGCTTTGGGGTCTGCTTAAAGAACCTGGCCTAAGACAAATATTTACTTTCATTTATTACAGATATTTACTGAGTATCTGCTAAGTGCCAAGCCCCATTCTAGGTGCTGAGGATACAGCAGGAAACAAAGCAAATCCCCTGTTCTTAAAGAGCTTTCATTCTAGGAGGGACAGGAGGGACCGAAAGACACATGACAAATGCACGGGTCTGATGATAATAAATAATACAGTGAAATATAAAGCAGGATAGAGTCATGGCAGTGATAGCGAGGTGCTGTTTGAAACAAGGTGATCAGAGAAAGCCTTTGATAGAGTGGTGTCTGAGCAGAGATCCTGAATGGAGTGAGCAAGTGAGGCATTTGGATATTGGAGGCAGGAACATTCCTAAGGAGAGGGAACAGGTTATGTAAAAGTCCTGAGGCAGGAACGTGTTTAGCATGGTTGAGTCATAACATGGAGGCCAGGATGACTAGTGCAGAGTGATAGAGGCAGAGAGTGATGGGACATGAGGCCTGAGGGGGCACAGAAGGAGCTGGTGTCAGATCCTGTAGGGTCTTGTAGCTCACTGTGACGACTTTGGCTTTTACTCTGAACAGGACGGGGACCCACTGGAGGGTTTGAATGGAGGATTAGTGTAATTTGATTTTCATTTTAAAATTGCTGTGTTTAGAATAGACTCTGAGAGGCATGAAGGAAGTGGAGAGAAAAACTGGAAGGCTGATGGGCAAAAATCCAGTGAGAAATAACTGGGCTTGGACCTGGGTGGTAGTGGCTGGGTGGAGAGAAGTGGTCAGGTTCTGGATATGTGTTTCAGAGGTAGATCTGATGGCTGGAGGGGTGAGGTGAAAGAAGAAGATATCTTTTTTGACTCCAGGGTTTTTGTCCTGAGCAACTGGAAGAATGGGCCATTTATTGATGTAAGGAAGGTCGAGGGACAAGCTAATTTGTTTCCTTTATGCCACTGACTCAAACTAATAATGTTATTTTAAAAGGTTAAACTTCAAAGAATGATGCCCAAATCTAAAAGTAGACAACATAAATTAAAAAATTGATTTGATTACATAAACACCTCAAACTTCCATATTGTGAGAAAGAACTTGCAAGATAAATGAAAACTTAAAAAAGTGTTTTAAACCTACTTGACAAGGGATTTATTACAGAAAGAAACAAGAAATCCTTATTACAGAAAGAAATCTTACAAATTAATGAAAAAAGTGTATCTTCAAAAGAAAAAAGGGGAAAAGGTATAAATAGATAATATAAATAAATATAAATAAATATAAATATATAAATATGTAAAAAGATGTAAAATCTTACTTATGATCAAATAAACACAAAATAAAAAGGGATAATTTTTTACTTATAAGTATTTTAAAAATGAATTATACTTAGTATTGGCAAAGGTTCAGAGAAATGAAATATTCCATAATTCATGATTGGAAATGCATAGTATTTTTGAAGTGAAGAGACAATATGTGTCAATATTCATACTTTTCTGACCCATTTATTTCCCTTCTAGGAATTTAAGGTAAAAAAATCTGTGATATGCCAAAAAATGATGGTGTATCCAAAGGATGGAATTTTAATAGTCTTAGAAATAATACTTTGAGATATTTTTGAAAAAAACACAGTAAAAATATTATGTAGAGTATAATCTATATATTCATAGAAAAAGATGTGAAAAATAGTGAAAATGCTAACAGCAGTAAAATGAGGCTGGAGGATCATTTGTATTTGCTGATTTGAACCTTTCTGTGTTTTCAGCACTTTTGATTATAGTGAACATTTACTTTCTTTAATCAATAAAATTAACCCTCTAATATTACGTTCTTAGAAAAAATTCTTTCCCTCTCACCTCTCTCCCCATCTCCAGCTCAACCTCTCACCTCTCCTAGATCTGAGGGCCTGACTCTGCTTGTCTCTTTCACTCAGTCTTATGGAACTCCTTTGTATGTGTAAACCAACTGTCTGATATTTTCACCCCTTCCAAACACTCTCTTGGATCCCTGGTGTGGACTATGTTTTTTTACTTTTTGGCCAGCTTCCACTAGAGAAGCTAAAAAGGCTGGATGACACCTTTCCAGCCTACCGTGAGACCAAGGTTTGGGCACATGTTCCAGGTTCTTATTAGACGCACCTGCACTAGACTTGGCATTGGAAGCTAGAGACGTACAGAAGTGGAGACCACAAGGAAACTGTTTCCCTGGAGCCAGTGTTGGCAGCAGTGAATCCAGTTTCCAGAGGCAGCAGCAGTGGTTCTAAAGGTGAGTCGTGTTTTTGGCCATTGTCCCTGGTGTTGTCCAGCAATGGTGTCCAGTATATTTGGTGTTGGCAGTGTGAGCCAAGTAAAGTGTCCAGCAGCTGAGACGCTGGTGACTTCCCAGGACCAATTCTGTGCAGTGAGATTGAAAACATTGTTTCTGGCAGTGAGGCTTCCAAGTTAGGTTCTCTGGCCATGCTGGAGACTATGTGAGCCAATTATCTTTTAGTAAATTCCTTTTCTAAATAATTCAGCCAAGAGTTGGTTAATGTGTATTGCAATTAAAAACTCTGATGGATACACTTGTTTCCTGATTTTTAATGTCATCTCCCTCAAAACTTCATCATTTGAGGTCATTCCCTTTCAAATTCCACCAGTGGTGGAGAAGGAGTTATTTCTCTGCCACATTGAGACCACCATCTCTGTTCCTTCACCACGATTCCATAGCAACAGCGTCCATTTAAGCACACCACTGCTGTCCACTGACTTCCAGAATCACTTTTGTAGCCAGCCTCTTGCTTTTATTCTCCAGAACGTCTACATTCTCATTGATTATTCACTGTACTTTTCTCAACTTTAATGGCCTTTGTTAGAAAATGGTTTTGAGTGAATCAAGAAGACATCGAGGTGGGAGAGACAGTGTGAAGCCTGCTCTGAGATGCAACCTGTCTATCTACAAGCCAATACTCCTCATTAGTGTTAGTATTAAAGGTGAAACCAAAGGAGCTAAAACTAGAGGAAGACTACATGAAAGGGACTTTAGAAACTGACCAGCAATAAAAAGATGTATGGGTTGGCATCTGGCAGCTGAGTTCATAATCAAGGTGTAAGAGAGATGTGATGATATGTCCAGCGCTACTATAACAATAAAGATCAGTAGCATTTGTTATTTTGTTACCCTCTGAAATTTTTAGCAATTAAGTCCCTTAGAGACCCTCAAATAAAGCTGTGTGCTTGTTTAGGAGCAGAGACCAGGGAAAGAAATGTCAAGAGTATACTGTTTTGCAGCAAAGTAGAAAAAAAGCTGCAATTCAGGAATTCAGGTAAAAAAGCTGATAGAAATGGAATGAACCCCGGTGGAGTAAACCAGGAACAGTCCTCAGATTTGGAAGCACAGTCTGCAATGCGCATCTGAGGAAGGACTTTGACATCATCATCTGTTTGCCCCTCCAGCCAACCACATGAATGTTCCCTCCTTGGACTTTTTCATTGTTCAGACCTGTTCCAGCTCCAGGGACTCAAACTCAGATGCTTCTCTTCTCCCCCAACACAATTTCCCTATCCTCCATATCTTCTGTAAATATCTTCCTTATCTTCCATAGATTCAGACTATATTTTCTGAATCTTTTCTTTACCTTGATAATGACTTTGAGTCTCTTGATTCCTCTCTTTTCTCCCTCTTTTTAAAGCTTATTTGGCATGCACTTGCTTCCCTTACCAAATCTTGTCTGGAAGTCTCATAGTCTTGGAGCTGCTCTGAATCTGCAGATTTCTATCTGCTTGTCACCCATGCTGAACCTCCTCCTTGAATTATTCCTATTGTCTGCTTTCAGGTAATGTGGTGGCACCAACAACAGTTGTTGGAAAAGACATGAAAACATAGTAACTGGACCCATTTTGTCTGTCTGGTTCTCTTTCAGACTTTTTTTCTATACATATACCAATATCCGCATGTAGCATTTTTAACTTATTTTTTTCACAAAAATGGGATTATAAGTATTGATTTTTTTTTTTTCTTGAGAATGTCTCCTGGGCATCTTTCCATGTCATTACATGTGTATTACTTCATTCTTTGTTGAACAGCTGCACAGCATTTCATTGTATGAATTGTATGTACTTTATTTTCCCAATTTCATATTTAGGTGGCTTCTAATTTTTTGCTATTTTAGACAATGCTGCAATAAATAACCTTGTGCATATATCTTTTTTGCACCTGTGTTTTCCCAGTAGTTAAATTGCTAGTTTAAAGGATCTATGCATTTTACATTAAAGGAAACTATCAGCAAAATGAAAAGACAATCTACTGAATAGGAGAAAATATTTGTAAATGATATGACCAATAAGGGATTAATATCCAACATATATAAACAGCTTATAAAACTCAACATCAAAAAAAAAAATTATAAAATGGGCAGAAGAGGGACTTCCCTGGCGGCACAGTGGTTAAGAATCTGTCTGCCAATGCAGGGAACACGGGTTCAACCCCTGGTCCGGGAAGATCCCACATGCTGCGGAGCAACTAAGCCCGTGGACCACGATTACTGAGCCTGCGCTCTAGAGCCCGTGCTCCACAACAAGAGAAGCTGCTGCAATGAGAAGCCTGCGTACTGCAACGAAGAGTAGCCCCTGCTCGCCGCAACTAGGAAAAGCCCGTGCGCAGCAACGAAGACCCAACACAGCCAAAAATAAATTAAATAAATAATTTTAAAAAAAACGGGCAGAAGAACTGAATAGTCGTTTTTCCAAACAGGAAATGCAGATGGCCAACAGGCACGTGAAAAGATGCTCAACATCATTAATCATCAGGGAAATGCAAATCAAAACCACAATGAGATATCACCTCACACTTGTCAGAATGGCTGTCATCAAAAAGACACAAATAACAAATGTCGGTGAGGATGTGGAGAGAAGGGAACCCTTGTACACTGTTGGTGAGAATGTAAATTGATACAGCCACTATGGAAAACAGTATGGAGGTTTCTCAAAAAACTAAAAATAGAACGACAACATGACCCAGACATTCCACTTCTGGGTATATATCCAAAAAAACAAAAACACTATTTTGAAAAGATACGTGCACCACAATGTTCATAGCAGCATTATTTACAATTGCCAAGATATAGAAGCGACCTAAGTGTCCATCCACAGAGGAGGAATGGATAAAGAGGATGTTGTACACACACACACACACAAACACACACAACAGAATACTAGTCAGTCATAAAAAAGAATAAAATTTTGCCATTTTCAGCAATGTGGGTGGACTTGGAGGATATTATGCTAAGTGAAATAAGTCAGACAGAGAAAGACAAATACTGTATGATATCACTTATATGTGTTATCTAAAAATACAACAAATTAGTGAATATAACAGAAAAGAAGCAGAATCACAGATATAGAGAACAAATTAGTGGTTACCAGAGGGGAGAGCAGGGCAGGGGGCAATATAGGGGTAGGGCAGGGGTCCCTAACTCCAGGTCTGTGGACAGGTACCGGCCCGCGGCCTGTTAGGAACCGGGCTGCACAGCAGGACGTGAGCGGAGGGCGAGCAAGCAAACTTCATCTGCTGCTCAGCATCGCTCCCCATCGCTCGCATTACTGCCTCCCTCCACCCCACCCCACCCCACCCCTGTCTGTGCAAAAATTGTCTTCCAAGAAACCAGTCCCTGGTGCCAAAAAGGTAGGGGACCGCTGGGGTAGGGGAGTCGGAGGTATCAACTATTGGGTGTAAGATAGGCTCAAGGATGTATTGTACAACACGTAGAATATAGCTAATATTTTGTAATAACTGTAAATGAAAAGTAACCTTTAAAAATTATATAAAAGAATGAAACAATTAGAAATTTAAAAAATCAAGGATCTGTGCGTTTTAAACACTGATAGATACTGCTATATTGCTCTCCAAAAAAGTTATCCCAATTTACAGTTACCAAATATGTATGAGAGTATGGTTCTACTCCAAATTAATGCTAGCCTTTCCTGGATTCTCAATGCATCTTGGGATTCCAACTATTCATTTTTCATTGATTCTCTATTTTACTGCCTTAACAGCATTGCTAGGCCGTTTCTATTTCTTTTTTTTTTTTAACATCTTTATTGGAGTATAATTGCTTTACAATGGTGTGTTAGTTTCTGCTTTATAACAAAGTGAATCAGTTATACATATACATATGTTCCCATATCTCTTCCCTCTTGCGTCTCCCTCCCTCCCACCCTCCCTATCCCACCCCTCTAGGTGGACACAAAGCACCGAGCTGATCTCCCTGTGCTATGTGGCTGCTTCCCACTAGCTATCTATTTTACATTTGGTAGTGTATATATGTCCATGCCACTCTCTGACCCTGTTACATCTTACCCCTCCCCCTCCCCATATCCTCAAGTCCATTCTCTAGTAGGTCTGTGTCTTTATTCCCGTCTTGCCATTAGGTTCTTCATGACCTTTTTTTTTTTTTTCCTTAGATTCCATATATATGTGTTAGCATACTGTATTTGTTTTTCTCTTTCTGACTTACTTCACTCTGTATGACAGACTCTAACTCCATCCACCTCACTACAAATACCTCCATTTCGTTTCTTTTTATGGCTGAGTAATATTCCATTGTATATATGTGTCAAATCTTCTTTATCCATTCATCTGTTGATGGACACTTAGGTTGCTTCCATGTCCTGGCTATTGTAAATAGAGCTGCAATGAACATTGTGGTACATGACTCTTTTTGAATTATGGTTTTCTCAGGGTATATGCCCAGTAGTGGGATTGCTGGGTCCGTTTCTATTTCTGAGACTCCTAATTTAATCCTGCCCTTCTGATCTCAGGAACTGACCTAACTTTCTCCTTTGCTATCTTCAGTGTGACTGCTGTTCATCCTCTTGCTTGTTGCTTCATGATCTGGAAATTGTTGCTACAGCTCCACACATTACTTCTGCATTAGGAAAAGTGTGGAAGGATATCCTTTTTATCAGGAAAGTAAAGCCTTCTTAGAAGGCCCTAATTGACCTCCCCTTACATCTTTTAGACATAACTGGGTCCCATGATGATTTCTAGCTGCAATAGGAAATTGGGATATTTAATATCTGTCAAAAGGGAACAAGATTGTCGTGAATATGTGTACCAATTTTGATTTATTGCTTGAGCCTAGGTATGCTGCCACCCAGAATAAGATGAAGGTTCTGTTAGTATGGAAGAAAGGAAGAATGGATATTGAGTAGTAACCCACAGTATTTCAAACTCACAGAAGGATAAGTTTCATTACAGTAGCAAAAAGACAAATTTTTTACATAGTCAAGTTATTATAGTTCATTCTGATCAGGATAGCTTTAAATTATACATGTACATTTTTTTGCCAATGGTGCTATTTAATAAGGCCTAAAGTAAAATTGAAAGCAAAAGCAGAGTGAGTTTTTTTGAAGTATTTATCTTATGTTCTTGACTGAAGAGATAAATTTAGTAGTTGTTTCTCAGGTAACTAAACTTAGCTGTCGGGCTTAGTTTTTTATGTATTTAATTTGCCTTTAAACCTGGATTCTGTGCAAAGTTCCATAACTGCTTTAAAATATGGGCTTTATTAGGGATGTGAAAGATGAGACTGCAGTAATATTTTCTCCTTATTAACTCATCACACGATACTGGTGTTGGGGGATGGGAACTTAGAGCACTCAGATACCCACACTGGGAAGAGACAAGGCCAAGCAACTGCACCTTTTCATGACCCTGAAAATAATTGAGGTTCTGCAAAGAAGAACTTGATTCCGTTATCCTCAAAATCTGTTGCTTTGGGAGTTGAATAGTGTAATGTTTTATATAGAAAGAAAAAACATGGTCATGTTTTGTAGAAGGATTTTCAGAGGTATGTTTTGCTTTCCTGCTCACTGGTTGGTTGTTATTTTGGAGGCAGGGGGTTGTTTGTAGATTTCATTTCAAAAGATACTTTAGATGGAGTTGGTAAATGAACGCTGCACTGGGGTCCACTTTTAAGAGGGTGTTATGGTCAGTGCTTCAGGCTGAACACATGATTAGCCCTTTATACTTCACAAATCTATATCTGTGATTTTACTGATGGGTCTTGTGTTAGTTAAGGTGCTCCAGAGAAACAGAATCAGTAGGATGTATTAGGATACACATACACACGCACACACACATGCCACACACATTCTAGGATGCTCACTCCAGCCTTCCCTCCCTTCACTCTAGGTCAGGTGGCATTGTGGTCTGCCAGCTCCCAGCCTTCCTTGGCTCACTCTCCCTTTTCTCTCACACCAACATTTCCTCTAATAAAATTCTTGTATGTTTAGTCCAAACTTGGCATCTGCTTCTCTGAAGAGCCAGACAAATGCAGTGATATTTGTTTCTACTTATTCCCCCAAGTAATCTACGAGAGTGAGTATTTTGCTTCATCTTTGTCAGCATTTGATAGTTTCAAAATCTGTGCTACTTTGAAAAATGCAGAGTGTGTGAGGAAGAGAATCCTTGGATCCTATTTCAGGAGATGGATTTCCAGCATTCCAGATGGGAAATTGGAATATATCTTTCCTTTGGAATTTTATTATAGATGTTGCTCAGGTTCTAATTTATTTATTGTTAGCATAGAATCCTATTTCAGGTACATTATGGTTAAGTGGGGCTGCATGGGTTTGAGGTTCTAACTACCTGGATGATACTATTTTGGGAAAAAGCATTTGAAATTCCAAAAGGTTGGTTCATAACTACCTATGTACACACACTAGAAGCTGGGGTGGCCTGTATTTACATATAGTGGTAGTACAAATGTGGTAGAGGATAAAACAGGTAGGGAAGTAATAACTCAATATCATAACAAGGGCTTCCCTGGTGGCGCAGTGGTTGAGAATCTGCCTGCCAATGCAGGGGACACCGGTTCGAGCCCTGGTCTGGGAAGATCCCACATGCCGCGGAGCAACTGGGCCCGTGAGCCACAACTACTGAGCCTGCGCTTCTGGAGCCTGTGCTCCGCAACAAGAGAGGCCGCGACAGTGAGAGGCCTGCACACTGCAATGAAGAGTGGCCCCCGCTCGCCACAACTAGAGAAAGCCCTCGCACAGAAACGAAGACCCAACACAGCCAAAAACAAATAAATAAATTTTAAAAAATATATCATAACAAACTAAAAGAAAAAATGAAGTGTGGTGATTGAGATAATTCTTACTAGCAACTGGATATGTCAGTGAATTCCTGTTTATGCTGAGAGGCATTTTGTTCAAGCAAGATCTTACATAGACCCTGTATGTGAAGCAGATAAAAAGCAACACTGCTTCAGTAGGTATGGAGGTTGGAGCTGGTGTGCTCAGCCCACTCTACCTGTGTGGTAGCTGCAGGAGAGCTCCATCGAACTTCAGGGTCTACAGAACACAGTCTAAAAACACTGTTATAGACCACTCTCTGCCTTGGGCTGCTAAGCAAATCCAACAGTCATGCTCAGATCTATGCAGGTACAAGAATACTTGGATGTTATGAGAGCATGGTGGGCACTACCCAGAAATGGTAATATTTTAAATGTGACGTAACTAATCTGTGAATTCTTGCTAAATCAGATGTGACACATGCTGGTCCTTGCCCTCTTGGCCTGCAGATTCATTTATTGCTCTTCTCTGCTCACTCAGGAGGTGAATCCTTGCAGGCTATGGTTTCCCAGGTTCCTGTTAGGTTTGGCCATTGGGAAGCCAAGGCAGGAGATTGCAGGCAGAGAGGAAAGGAGAAGGTAGCATTTCTCTTCCTCTCTCCCCTACCCCATTCTCCCACTCAGACCCTCCCCACCTTGGGTGATGTCTCTGGCAAGCACCACGCCTCTTCTGTGGCTCCAGTTCCCCTGGATTGGTCTGCTATGGGTCTAGCCTCTGATAGCAGGAACCAAAAATCTAGGAAACATGAGAGAAAAATCTTAAAACTGAGAAACTTCTGTCCATTCACTTAGGATTTTTTCCCCTGATAACTGGGGGCAGGGAGGGGGTAGAAAAACATCCCTTTTCTATTTTTAGCAGTGGAATGCCTATCTCCCAAAGAAGCATGGTTTGAAAATCATGGCATCACTGAAACAAATTTAATATTTTGACTTTATGAGCCTTTGGATTTTAATACAAGACCATGTTGAGGATCATCTCAGTTGGAATTTGGGGCTATTTTGAACCCCTCCCTTTAGCAGCAGTGGTCTGGAGAGGTGTCCCAGGAATAAGTGAACCTACAGAGATGCTACAGCTCTCCCTCTGTCCTCCAGTATTTCCTACCCAGAAGTACAAGCACATGATGATTCCCTGAAGTGCTTATTGTCTTAGACTATTCTACCTTTACATTTTCCCTGGTTTATAAATGGGATCTGTATTAATTTGATCTCTTGATTCTGGGAAGGGTGGGGATTGAAATGCCAACACAGTCAGCTTAATATCTCAAGATGTTAAGGAGTAGGTAGGAAGGGATCAGCTTCCTGGGCAAACAAGTGTATCTGAAAGGGAAAGATCACAGCTGCTAGATGAGGAAGGATTTTTTTCTCTCTTTCATATAGACTCTTTATTCTGAGTGTCGTTTGTGAAGTTGACTGGAAAAGCCATATGCTAGTTCCCTTGATTTCTACATGGACATCATGGCATGGATAAAATTTAAGATTCTGTGAAATGGACTTCTCTTTGTCTTCTTGTAAGTTAACTTAGAACCTTAAAGGCTCACAGCTACTGAGCTGGAAGTCCTGGCCTTGGTTATAGAAGGTTCTATAAATTTTCAAAAAACCTTCTCTTGGGACTAGACTTCTTCTCGCCTATATGTAACTGCTGAGAATTAGAGGAAAAGTTTTCTTAATTTTGGTGAGAAAGACCAAATCGAAACTGCTGTCATTCTTGCCTGTCCAGTGTTGCCCTAATCTAGGTCCTAAACCTTTCAGTCTATGGCCCAGTTCCCGAACCAAGAGAATCAAGCTTGGAGCTAAAAAGTCACCTTCTCTCCACCAGTACCAGCACGTGGAGTCTGAAATGACCCTATGGACCTGGGCATAGGGTGGCTCACCCAGCTGCAACCTCTTTGCTCACCCCTACCATCTGTCTTATGTCTAGCTAGAATTCTAGTTCCTGGTGGTCACCCGAACTCTGTTGAAACCAGAGCCCTGCCCTGAGTTCAGGTTTTTGTCCAGGGCTGGCCTTGCCAAGCCTTGTCTGCCCTCTCTCTCTGATTGGCTGAGGTCCTGCTTCAACGAGCTGGACACCTCTCCTGCTCATTCGCAAAGAAAGATGCTGATGTACACCTGGAAATCAGTGGACACTATTGACCTGAGATGCCTACCTGCCGTGTTCCAATCCACAGATCAGATTCTGTGAGTATTAATCCTCCCTTGGACATTGTAATGTGGAGTGCTGTTCCTTCTCGGGACACATCCTAAAACCTAATCAGTTCCCTCTTAGCCCCAGTCTCAGTCATTGCCTCTTCCTTCCAATTGAGATTAGGTTCCCAAGCTAATGCCACTCCATTCCTGACAACTGGGTCTTGATATCCAGATAGTCAGAAAGATATATAATATCCAGCTTGATTTTTGCAATGGTATAAATTTATAAATGTGTATACAATCTCTATGTGTGTGCACATTTAAAAAATGGAAACATCTTTTTTTCCCCTGATATGAAGAGATGATTGTAAAAAATTTAAACACAAAGAATGTGAAAGTTCCCCCTACCATAATCACCCCTCTGATTAATAATGTTAACAGTTTATATTGATATAATCCTCCCAGATCGTCTTTAGGGAAGTATAAATGTGAGTATATAGTATTTATATTTAAGTTAATATAAAATATATATTTAAAACATAAATTAGATTATATTTTTCTGTAATTTGCTTTTCATTTGAACTTCACCATTTATTGTTGGACATCACTGTGCTCTCATTTTATTTATTTTTTATTTTATTTTTTCTTTCTAGTACTTTTCTCATTTTATTTATCTTTAAAAAAATTTTTATTTTAGGGACTTCGCTGGTGGGGCAGTGGTTAAGAATCCGCCTGCCAATGCATGAGACACGGGTTCGATCCCTGGTCCAGGAAGATCCCACATGCCGCGGATCAACTAAGCCCGTGCGCCATAATTATAGAGCCCATGTGCCACAACTACTGAAGCCCATGCGCCTAGAGCCCGTGCTCCACAACAAGAGAAGCCACTGCAATGAGAAGCCTCCTGACTGCAACGAAGAGTAGCCCCCGTTTGCCACGACCAGAGAAAGCCCACACACAGCAATGAAGACCCAACACAGCCAAAAATAAATAAATAAATTTATGAAAAAAATTTTTTTAAACTTTATTTTGGAGCATAGCTGATTAACATCCTGCTCTCATTTTAAATCTGGATTCCCTTTGGCTCAACTTCAGTGTACTCTGTGATTTAAGTATGAAAGAATAATTCTTCTTCTCTTTTTATAGTCTTTTTCTTGGGGGGAGTGTTTGTTAAATTATTTATAGTGATAGGTTTTACAGAAATAGATGTTTTTTATTGAGACCATCAAAACCCTCAGTGCCTTAATGATTCTGCTGATTAAGTGGAAAACACATGAAGGCATGTCAATCTGTCAAGCAAAAGAAAATGCTATCTCTCCCTAATGTAGATGGATTACATAAAGGCCTGATCTCCCACTGCAGCAAGTTATGGTGTTTCATGCTCTAAAGGCCAGGTAGGTATTACTCTGCACCGTTCTTGTAGAATGTTGAACTTTTAAGATGAAGAACCAAATTTTAAAACTGTCATAAATCTGAGTCTGGCTTTCAGAAGGCAAGAATGCTATTTTTAGTGTGTCTGGATTGCAGTCTTTCCCTTTGGTAGTTGATGATGACTGCACAGTAAGAATGAAAAATGAAACTTCAGGAGATTGGATAGCTAAGGAGATTGAAAATAACATCCAGACAGTGGTGCCTTTGGGTCACTAATTTGAATTCAGCTCAGATCAGTGATGACTACAAATTGTTCTCTCTGATGGCAGTGAGGCTTGCAGAAAATACATTCCTCATCGTTATCTATGTTAATTATGTCCTTCTGCTTGTTGGAGCCAGGTTTGCTGGTTTGCGATTGTAATCCCCTAGAGGGCAGGGGCCGCCTTCACTTAGATGAGTGTTGATTAGATGATTTTGATAAGGGGGATGAAGAAATGCTTTTTCTGAGTGAGCTGGCTTGTGTGAAATCGTAGCTACCAAGCATTCCTGTGAAATATGAGCGACATCCCTTCCAGTTTGTTCTGGGTGGCCTTGGAAATAGTTGAGTCTCACACAATGACACAGTCTCCTTTTATAGTCCTGTCAGCAAACACTGCAGCTCATATGCTGAAATTTAAAGACACATCTCTTCCTTCTTTTCTTATTTGCAACATCTACTGGACTCCAGCTTGACACCCTCTTTTTCCATTGTCTTCCTTGATCACTTCAGCATACCTTGGTCATAACACATTATTATGAATTCCCTTTATTTTGTCTGTTAAATATAATCCTCCACTGATATTGATCATTTTGCAAATGTGTCCTATCTCCCCATGTAGAAGCAAACTTTTTGGCAGTCAGGACCATGTCTTACATCTTTTTGTAACCTCTCCAGCTACTGGTACAATGTTTGCATTAGTACATGCTAGTATTTGTAGATTTTATTAATAACATTGTTGAAAAATTGAATAAAAGTCTTAAAAGTTTACATAGTCTTTTATATTAACTGTTATTATATGAGTTGTGCTTCTTTTCTGACTTAATATTATATTTCCAGTGCTACGGAGGTGGTGCCCATACAGTCATGCAGGTTGTACACTGCACAACTCTAGAGGGGCCTATTTACATAGACAGTGGCTGTGGTGATTGCCTCTAATGGCTCTGAAAAGTGGAGGTCAAATAATGATAACATTAGTGCTCAAAAATAAAACATGTCAGTAACTGCAAAAGTTTAGGCAGGTGAGAATAAATCACTAACACACTTGTTTTTGGACCAAAAACAAATAGGATAGGGATAACATTTTTCAACAAGTGAGTGTTCCCACTCCTACTCCACTTTGCCCATCCCAAAGAATTTTTTTTTTTTTTTTTTTACTTGAAGGCTCAGTTTATTCCTGTCTTAGCCCTCTAAATAGAGTTTAACTTTTGTCGACCCAGGTCTCAGACTTTTGTGATGCAAAATCAGGAGATCCTATTGAGACAGACAGGATTAGAAAGCAGAGAGGACAAAAGAAGGAAAAACAATCCAGGGTCCTGATTGCTGGGGAGGTTGGGAGAGTTAAGAAGCTCTAGACCAAGGTAGGCTGGGAGAGAGAGGTGCTGCAGAGAGGATAAGTGGATTCCCTTTAATGCCTACATAATAAGATAGGCTAGTCTCTGTTGTAGTTGCAAAAGGTGCAAACAACTACTAAATCTCTTTGGCATCACACAACAAAAGCTCATTTCTTACTGAATGGCTGGTGCAGATACCACCAGACTCATGTGTGCAGGAGTCCTCCATGTGGTGACTTGGTGGCCTCAGCTGCTTTGATCTGATGACTCTGCTGTCATAAGAATGGCAGGGGAGGAGAGGGCATGGAGACCTCACAATCACCCTTCTAAACTTTAGCCAGGAAGACACTTTTACCTGAAGCCCATTGCCTGGACCTGGCCCCATGGCCTGCCTGACTGCAGGGAGGCTGGGAAGCAGTCTTGCATGAGCCTGGAAGGTGAAAACTGTATACAGATGAGCTCTGCTAATATCTGCCATGGGCTCTTCAGAAGCATGCAGAAGGAACGGAATTGCTTTTACTTTTGGTGGCTGGACGGTGTCTCTTATAGGCCATATCTCTCTGAGACTGGGCTGCAAAGACCTTGGAATTTATTTGGCTTACACAGAAAAAGGCAACTGTAGGTAATAAAACTTTCTTAGAAGTTTCTTAAAAATACAATAAAGTAGTTGTTATCCCACTAAGTATTATAAGAGCTTTTGAAAGTTTCTGTTGGCTTGTTCTCTATCTCTCTTTTTTTCCCTTTAGTGAGAAAATACTCACAAATGCAATTACTCCCATGACTTATTCAGAGGAAATTTTAAATTTGGTTTTATTTCCTTTGCTTCCTTGATATTCACTTTATTAGGCATCTTAAGATGGAGAAAAGGTTATAAATTCCCTTCAGGGTCATTAAAAGGAAGTCTGTCTAGAACGACATAACTGTGATGGTCATTCATGATTCCTTCGAGCTTTATGACTCTTCCAAGAATATAAAAAGTCTATATTGCAAATCCATAGGAGAAGCGAAGCTGGCAGGATGTGCCTAATATGATTTCTTAGCAAGTGTATTTTAGCAGAGGACAAAAGATTATAGAACTACATACAATTTTTTTTTTGAAAATAGTAGGATAAATTAGGGAACAATTTTAGGTCTTTCTGCAATTTCCTCAACAGAAGCAACTATATTTTAGGAGAGATGATCTGATTATTTGTGTCTTGACAACATTTGAACAATTTCAACAGGTGGTCCATACCATTAACAAGAACAACAACAAAAACATGGTTGCCATAAATGAGAGCGAGAGAAGGCACGATTGAATACTTCCGTATGCAATTACATTTTCTGCATAGTCATAAATTGAGCATCCAAACATAGATGCATGAGTAATTAATTATGACTTATTTAAAAGCACTCGGGTTGTGACACTTTGTTCTTCATTTCCTGCACATCAAATTACTGAAGTTTTCATTTCATTTAAAAATAATTTTCCCTGCTTTATTTTATTAAATTTCAATGGAGTTATAGGGTTGATTACAGACTAAATAGCTGGTGCAGTAAGGTAAACACCAGTGAAGGAAGGGTAGGGAGGGATGATATCTGAAGGCCTAAGATTGCAGAGGGTTGGATGAACTTACTCTGAAGCTGGGAGTAGAAGCTGAGGATGGGGCTGGCAGTGCTAAGTAATGAAAGATTTTCACGGTGTTTTTTATTGGGTTGACTTGGCCAAGAGAAGATAACACATTAAGAGAAATAATACAGATGAAGAAAGTCTAATGATTAAATGATTAAAGATTTGGAGCTGAACCTAACATTGCCAACTTTTAAAACATTCATTAAACTATTCTGTTTACCAATTGTTTTATTTTTAGCAGATTTAGATGTTGTGGATTTCAGACTGTGTTTCTTTCCTAATAGAGTCCATGGATTATGTGAGGAAAGTTAAGATGTACTGCCTGGACATGTGTTTTTGTTGCATTACTGCCTTTTCTCAAACATTATGTGATGACACCTTGATAACTACATCTATGGAAAGGGCTTTGAGGTTTTGGCAAATGCCTTTTCTGGCATGATGAGTCACGAAAGCTGAGTGATTTACACCTACTAGGCTTCTCTGTATATAATCTCCAGGCCAGTGCTTCTTAACCTTTCCCATTAAGTATCCCTTAGAGTATGGACATTGAGCTGATATTTCTAGATGTCTGGGGCCATGTCCTAACCACATCTCCTAAGAAAATAGGAAAATTCCTTACTTTTTTATGTTAGAAATTCATGTGAATTTTTAAATTCTATAATATATCTACATCTGTTTTAACATTAAAAAAACACATTTTAAATCATAAACTGTAGGAAAACATGAAAATGTTTTCTACCTAACTTAGTGGTTAATGAGTAAGATCTTTTCCAATGAGTCTCTCCTCTGGGGAGAACCCAGATGAGCGATGGAGATCTAGCACAGCACATCAGTTTGGATGTCCAGGCCATTTCTCTTCTCTTAATATTTCAGACCCAAACTCATAAATATCAGGACATAAACATCTGCAGACTTTTCAGGGTTTCATAAGCTATGTTGATGCTCTAAGTGGAGGTTCAGCGCATTTTCATGAAACTGTTGGTGACATCTCACTAATTAACATCTCACTGAGAACTGCTGTAATGTGGCTAACTGAAATCATCTGACCCATTTTTACCACCTTGTTGAACCCAGTGAGAAGATCAAGAGCCAGATGCTTTGGGGCAAGGTATTCTTGGTGAACAGAGTCTACCGTTATGGTCAGATTGTATAACGGTCTTGATGTATTTCAAGGTATTTCTTGTCACAGATTTGACGCTATTTGTACATGTGTTCATGTCTCCCCCCTCCCCCCAAGTCAACAGCAGTTTCAGTTAAAAAAAAGTCACATTATCTACTTAGAAGTTTCTTCACCAGGCAGAATGACAGCAACATCATTAAGCACTTTGAAAATCAGCACAGGACTTCATTATAAATATAAGGAGTAAAAAACAATTACAGGACAAAATCCTTTATCTCTGTGCTTTCTTTGAATTGAAAGTAAAAAGAATTGGGTTAGCCTCAATTCCTCAGTTAGTTATCTACATGTGTGTTTGGATCACATTAAAGTGCATAAAACAATGATGCTCTTTGATAAGGGTATCTTTTCTAAACATCCCCCTTTGACGCCAGGCTCCTGCAGTCATTTTTATAGCACAGGGTTCTCAGGGCATTCTCCTACTGTGGGCTTACCTGGAACAGGGAAACGTGTCCATCTCTACTTTGGCTCAGAGGAAACTTCCCAAATGATTCTCTTCTACTCTGCTGCCACCTGGGTCAGGGGCAAGTTTTCCCTTCTTATCCTCAACCACATCCTTGGGGTCCAAGTCTCCCACCTTCAATTCTGGAGGATTAAAAATGCCCAGGACTTTCTTGTGATTATCCTCAATTACTGGGTTCAGCTCACCTTGACAACCCTTCTGTCACTGGCAAAGCCCATTAACCATTCCCAGCAAATAAAAATAGAATCTGGGTAATAAAATAAAGTCTTACCTTTTTTGATCCTTTGTGTCTAGTCTACTTTCACTTGATCATAGGGGGTGGGGTGCAGAGGCCTTGCCCCAGGCACTTGAGACTAGAGTTCCTAGTACCTACACCTCAACTCCGGCAGGTGAAGGAGCACTGCTCAGGACACTCAATCCAAGATGGCGGCGGCAGGCCACGTGCAGAGACGCTGTGCCCGGCAGTGCAATCTGGAGCATGAGCAGCCCAGCTGCGCCGACCCCTGAGAACCCCGCCCTCTCTCCTTCCAGCCAGGGAGATCCCTATAAAGCAGCCCCGCCTACAGCCTGTCGGGGAGAGCAGTGTGGACTCTAGAGCATAAGTTCACACCCCTCCATTCTCTGATCAAAGAAGAAAGTTTTCCTTGGATTCTGAGATGAACTTGGTCTAGTTCTATTGACTTGAATGACACCTAGCAAGAGGATCTTTGTTGGGAGGGTCAGTTAACACCTCCTATCTTCTTTCTTGTCCTCTAGAAAGAATGCCCTTTTTTATTTTTCCCACTATGAGGACTTCTGGGAGTCCTTCCTCTTTTCTAATTTAAGTTCATCCGCCACCCACTGCTCTCCCTTCCTACCCCTTCTTCCCTCTCACCTTTAGATGGAAAGGTTTCATGTGTAGGCTTCTTTTAGTGCCATTCTCAAGCTAGCACCTTCTTCAAGTTTTGTTTCTCCTTCTGTTTTAACTAGAAGAAGGAAAAATCATAGCCTTGAGTACCATCGAGAAAACAGGGGAGAACAGAACCTACAGACAGTTAAGATTTCAAGATATAATCCTCCCACAGTACAGATTTTCCTCAAATTTCTCCTGTTAATTTTAAGGTGACTTTGAAACTAACTTTGAAGGAAGCCTTAAGCAAATCATTGGAAATGCTTTCCATGATCTCACCATTAGTCCACCCTTTTCTTTACCTGTAGCTTCTTTCAAAATCCCAGCTCTTGGTTGAACAAAGTTTGGAAATCTCTGGAGAAGGTCTTTAGGGCTCCTTGGAACTCTGAAAAAATGGTCGTTGATTCTTTCTTTGAGATAGGAAGGACACTGCTCTTTCTTGCCCTCAGGTAGTTTTCTAGAAGGAATAGCTATGTGGTCATTCCTTATGCTATAGCACACCAGTTTCCCTGGACTAAGTGTGAAAATACAGGCCACCTCTCTTTTCTGAATTAGAGGTCCTGTATTGGCAAGGAGTTTTTAAAATTGCTAATGGGGATGAAAACTTCTCAGGAGAAGAATGACAGGGAGGAAGGCTTCTGAGTTAGTCAGCCAAGGAGTACTGGGTGCTCTCCCAAGCCTCCTGTGTGTATGAAGCTCGGTGGTGGGCTTCCACATTGCAAAGCTAAGCTCTTGTATGTCTGGATCTGGACAAGGGTGAGGCAGCATCAAGGTTTTCCTTTAATAATAAGAGCCCTTCACACCCTGTTGATTCAGATCAAAGGGATCCACATCTGTTTTCACATCTCACTGATTATTTTGTATATGGTGCTGCATGTTCATTTAGGCTCAAAATTGCATCCATATTTTTCCAGCTTTCCATGATCTCTTTTGCTTCATTTGCTCTTCTGAAATATTTCCAATTATTTGGGTGCCCAATTGCTCATGAATTGGTCGCTCAGTTTGTGCCAAAAAGGCATTTTTAGAAAAAATGATTTATCATCATCATCATGATGATGTTATATGCTGATTTCAAAAATACCTGACCATTTACGCTCACTGAGATATTAAATGATTTACCTCTTTCCAAACTTTGAAATAATCCTTCTTTCAAATCTTTTAGTAATTTTTCTTTTGTGGTTGACGAGGTCTTAGCTGATGAGTTGCAACAAGACAGTCTTGTATCAGATCAGCCCATATCTGGGGAGCTTGAATGAAGCAATTAGATCCAGAGACAAATAAGTCTTTAGTTCACAGACCAAGGTGTGGTAAGTATGCTTTGGAGATGGTGGCATCAATAAGAAATGAGGATGTCATTTCAGGTTGAGGGTCTGAGAGGTCTTTTTCCTCTATGTACAGTCTTTTGACAAACTGCATTTCTTTACATAGTAAACAGAGCTGCCTGAAATTTATCTCATTGTCTTAGGGGAAACTCTGGTCAGATTCACCCTAGCTGATATGTAGGATCCATGATATATCATTATTTGTCAGGTCAATTGATGCTGGACATAAAGGGAGGATCCAAGTGATAACACTGACTTAAAAATATCTAGCAAAGCTTGGATCCTGCAGTGGTCAGGGTCACTGCTAGTAAGGCGTGCCTTTGTGCAAACTGCAAAAAAAGCTACTCCTTTGGGCAAATGAATTACCAAAAAACATCCCTTCTTCAGGGTGGATGCAACCCATCCCAGATACTGGGCTGGATTTGAGCCCCCTCAGATTCTGTCCCCCAGGTACCTTTGTGCAGTGTTCTAAGGCACACCCTGGAGGGTCCCTGTTGATGTTCCTGACAAGAGTGTTACAGGAATCCCAAGATACCACAATCAGATAGGAGGCCAGAAGCCAGATAGGTTGAAAGGAGTGGGGAAGAGAGTAATAGCAGATTCCTCCGAGTAATAGTACTGGGGGATGGGAGGGTGGGAGGAGGTTGAAGCTGGGAGGGTGTTGTCAGCCATGGGAATAGCAAAGGGTTTTTTCCTCCTTTTACAAAACTTGCTTGGAATGCTAATTTTGGAACCTGAAAGGAGACATCCCTTCCTTGGTGCCTGTGTTGTCCATGTCTGTCCTCTTAACATTCCCCAGGCCTAAAGGGTCATGGCTACTGAACACAATTGCATTCTTTTTATATTAGACACTATTTATGCTTAAAATAATAGATTCCTGCAAGTAAAAATTGAAGTGAGATTTGAAAAATTTCTTCTCTCTCTCTGTTCTTTCATCTGTAGTCCTCTATCTCTTGATTTTCTTCTTTCTAAGTTCTCCCTACCCTTCATACCCAACTCAGGTCTTACCATCTGATAAATATCCCTCTGATCACTCCATTTCCATGTAGACTTCTCTGAACTTCCATTACACTTTGATCTGTACCATGTACTTATTGTCCTCACATTATTTTATGTGTTGAAATGTTTTCCTTCCACAAGGAATGGAAAAGAGAATGCAGGAAGGTGAAGGAAGAGGCACCAGAGGCCTGGAGAATTCATCAAGGGGGAAGCTACCAAGTGACAAAACTGACGTGTTTACGAGTGTTTCAGAATTTGTATAGTAAAACGGTGGTTGTATAGAACTTTAAGGGATAAATCATTCTGGGCAGCTAAGGTTTCTACATGGTTGACTAGCTTTTTTAGTATGAAAACTTGTTTATTTTAATCATTTGGGTTAGAAATATTTTTGAAAATGTGTTATAGATTTTAGTAGACATTTTAGAGTGACTGCTTAACTTGCTAACAATCCCCTTCTTTGGAAATTACTAGTTATCTATTAGTATTATTAGTTATGGCTGCATAACAAATTACTCCAAAATGTCAAGGCTTAAAACAACAAACATTTATTATCTCACAGCTTGTGTGAGTTAGGAATCAAGGTATGGCTTAGCCGGGTGTCTGTGGCTCATGGTCCCTCGTGAAGGTGTAGTCCAGCTGTCAGCCGGTCTCACCTGAAGGTGTGACTGCGATGGGAGTGGTGATCCACTGCCACACTTAATCATGTGGTTTCTGGCAGATCTTGGTCCCTTGTCACATGGGCCTTTGCACAGGGCTGGCTCATGACAGAGTATAGGCCAGACCCAGAGCAAGTGATCACACATGCCTAAAATGAAAGCCAGAATCTCTTTATAATCTTATTTTGGAAGTGACATCTCATCACTTTTTTCTATTTTATCCTTTAGGAGTGAGTCAGTAAGTTCAGCCCACACTCAAGAGTAGGGGATCACACAAGGATGTGAATACTAGCAGTCTGCCAACCATAGGCCTTTATTTTGCTTGCCTATTGGTTGGATGATTGGAATGGGCTGGAGAAAATCATCTCTTATGGGAATTTAAGGGAAACACAGGAAGAGTTAGCCAGTCTCTGCATATGTCTCGTCCTGAAATATAAAACTTTTGGAGATGTGGGGTGTCTATCTTGCACCCTCCCTGTTGCCTGGGAAGAGTGGGAACTGATCTATTCAGATTATGAAGTAGATGTGCGTAGAGAAGCAGAGATATGACACGAACAGAGAGTGTTCTCTGGCTTCCCATCTGCTCTTCTGCCTTTGGGTTTCATGAAACACCTCTGTAGCCTTTTGATAAACTTTTCCTCTGACTCCTTCACGAGCTTCTCAACTTAGTCATGTTGGTTGAGATACTTGCACAGAGAGAATCCTTGTTTGCCATCTTACATATAACACAATAAAGAGAATTTCTTAAATCATTATGGACATTACCTTCCCTGCTATTTAGTGAATGCCTACTGTGCAAAGCAGTATCCTAGATAATGGGAACACAGTGATGAATAAAATGGGTAAGATCCCTGCCCTCATGTATCTTATTGTCTAGCCCAATCATTTTTAAACTCTGATGGATTAGAAGCTTAAGATTTACTGAGATATGTGAGGCTGTTTATTTACCCCTACATCAAATAATTCCATTCTTTTGTGTTGCTTTTTAGATTTGGTTTCCATATTTCATGTTTTCCTTGTTGGTTTCTGTTAGTTTTTTGGGGGGGGAGGGGGGGGGAGAGGTGATATCTTATTGTGGACCTAGATATGAGGCATTCAACATTGTTAGAATTGTCTGCAAATTAAGAGTAAATAGTTTATAGAGTTGTTTATGTACCTTCATTTATCTATTTTGGTGCTCAGTAGCCTTTCTTGCCTACTTCCATGTTTTCATCCATGTCCTAGATAAGTGAGATTTCTGGAGACAAAAGAAGTCACAGTGAAAGGATATGCACTTATGTCAGTGACCTGTCAAAGCTCAACACACTTCGAAGGTGTATAATCACTGAGAAGTTTCAACTTGATAGTGTCACACCTAATGAACAGGAAACTGAATTCCTGTTCAGCAAATATTCACTCTCTTCCCTCTCCCCCTGGGGATGAACCATATGTCCCTACTTCACTGATTTTGGGTTTGGCCACGCAATTTGCTTTGGTCAATGAAATTGGAGTGGGTGTAATACAAGCAGAGGCTTTAAATGTGCATGTGAGGTTTGGCTTGGCCTCTTGTATTTTTGTGATTGTGTAGAAAAGAGCACGTCCCAGATAGTCACTGCCTCTTCAGCCTGGATTCCAGATTGAAACATGTGGACCAGACACAAACCCAAGCTGAACCCTGGAGCCAAGCCCCCAGCTCTCAGCCTGAAGCAGAGCTAAACCAGCTGATCTGCGACCCTCAAGTGAGAAAAGCACATGATTGTTGCTATAAACCATTGAGTTTGGGATAGTTTGCTATACAACATTATTGCAGTAATGGCTGTCTACCACACTGATTAAGTTCAGAGGGGCAAAATAATAGCGTATTTCAGTAGACGGAATAACGGCCCCCAAAGATGCTCATGTCCTAATCCCTTGAACCTGTGAATATATTACCTTACATGGCAAAAGGGACTTTGCACATATGATTAAGTTAAGAATCTTGAGATGGAGAGATGATCCTGGATTATTCTGATGGGTCCAATGTAATCTCCAGGGGTCCTCATAAGAGAGAGGCAGGAGAGTCAGAGTAAAGAAAGGGGGATGTGACGGCAGAAGCAGAGGTCAGAGTGATGAGCCATGAGACAAGGAAGGAGGGCCAGCTCTAAAAGCTGTACAAGGAGAGCTTTTAGAAGGAAACATCATTGATGATACCTTGATTTTAGTTCTATAAGATCTATTTTGGACTTCTGCCTCTAGAATGGCAAGATAATAAATTTGTATTAGTTTAAGCCACTAAGTTGTAGTAATTTGTTACAACAGCAACAAGAAACTAATACAAATATGTTAAGATTAAATGGATAATTACTATTTCTCTCCCTGTTAGAGGAAAATATTTATATTTAGAAAAATACACTACTGGGGCTTCCCTGGTGGTGCAGAGGTTAAGAATCCGCCTGCCAATGCAGGGGACACAGGTTAGAGCTGGGAAGACACAGGTCTGGGAAGATCCCACATGTTGTGGAGCAACTAAGCCCATGCGCCACAACTACTGAGCCTGCTCTCTAGAGCCCACGAGCCACAACTACTGAGCCTGCGTACCACAACTGCTGAAGCCCACGCGCCTAGAGCCCGTGCTCTGAAACAAGAGAAGCCACTGCAGTGAGAAGCCCGCGTACCTCAAGGAAGAGTAGCCCCCGCTCACTGCAACTAGAGAAAGCCCGTGCACAGCAACGAAGACCCAACGCAGCCAAAAAATAAATTAATTAAAAAAAAAAAAGAAAATACACTATGAAATTATCCCACTAATGTATTCAGAAAATATCCTTTCCAAAGTCAATCACAGTGTATTTCCGTTAAGTTTTTACTTAATGATTGAGGAATCAAGATGGTGGTATTGGGCTTCCCTGGTGGCGCAGTGGTTGAGAATCTGTCTGCCAATGCAGGGGACACGGGTTCGAGCCCTGGTCTGGGAGGATCCCACATGCCGTGGAGCAACTAGGCCCGTAAACCACAATTACTGAGCCTGCGCGTCTGGAGCTTGTGCTCCGCAACAAGAGAGGCCGCGATAGTGAGAGGCCCGCGCACCACGATGAAGAGTGGCCCCCATTTGCCACAACTAGAGAAAGCCCTCGCCCAGAAACGAAGACCCAACACAGCCATAAATAAATAAATTAATTAATTAAATTAAATTAAAAAATCTCTATCAAACACGGGATCCATATTAAAAAAAAAAAAAAAGATGGTGGCATTATTTTCTAAGTAGATTGTGATCCACTCACAGGAGAATAATTATATAATATACAGTAAATACTTTAAAATTTGTATTAACTGCATATGGGTGAGGGTAGGGTAAAGTTTATCCAAATTAATAAAATATTAAAAATATAAAGTGTTTTGTAATATAAGTCTGCAATAAATGCAGATTTATTACTTTCAAGTAGTACAAGTAACTAAAATTACATTAATGTAGAGCTAGTAGAGGTTCCTAGCTCCTGATGCTTTAAAAATATACCTGTCTATACCCTACCTATAGAGATTTGGGTTCAGAAAGGACAAAGGGGGTTAGGGTGTGGGGAATCTGTGGTTCTTTTCTCTTTTAAAAACAATGTATTATTTATAATTTGCAAATATATGTGTAAGTACAAAATAGTTTCTCACTTCTGGGAGATTACATACGCTCACCTAGATTTTACAATTATTACTATTTTGCTTTATTTACTTTATATGTTTTAAAAAACTTTTTTTTTTAATGGGTGTTCAAATTTTTCTCACCAGGAACACCCTTCTATGTGCTCATTTTTTTTTTTTTTAAGTAGCTGCTTAATTAATTAATTAATTTATTTATTTATTTTTGGCTGTGTTGTCTTCGTTTCTGTGCGAGGGCTTTCTCTATTTGTGGCAAGCGGGGGCCACTCTTCATCGCGGCGCGCGGGTCTCTCACTGTCGCGGCCTCTCTTGTTGCGGAGCACAGGCTCCAGACGCGCACGCTCAGTAGCTGTGGCTCACGGGCCCAGTTGCTCCACGGCATGTGGGATCTTCCCAGACCAGGGCTCGAACCCGCGTCCCCTGCATTGGCAGGCAGATTCTCAACCACTGCGCCACCAGGGAAGCCCTAAAAACTTTTTATCATGAGGAATTTCAAATGTAAAAGTAGAGACTATAGTACAGTGAGCCCCTATGTCCCATTGGCGAGTTTCAATAATCACCAGCTCATGCCAAACCGGCTTCACCAGTATCACCTCCCAGCTCTCTCCACCCTCACTGGCTTATTTAAAAGCAAATCCCAGATATATTTTTCTAAACAAATATTTCAGTCTGTATTGTGAAATGATAGAGGAGTCTTTTAAAACACATAATCGCAATGAGAGCATCACACCTAATAAAACTAACAATTTTTAAATATGTTCACAGAACCGCTTCAGATTATGTATAATCTCTATTTTTAATAAACGCAGTAGGAGAGTTCCTGCTCTTCCATGGTCGTGAGTCACTGCTTTGAGCACTATTTTACAATGTGCTATTATGGAAGTACAAGGGGGGTTTTTGGAGTTTTGAAGCTGCTCAGACTCAGTTTGTTCTTTGAACTGTTTCATACATGGATATCAAATGCTTGTTGATATTTAATTTTTTAATTGATCAATTATTAGATGCTTATCAGATCTTACAGGAGGGTAGAGAAAAGGTGAGAGACATCGTTTCTGATCTCTAGGAGATTACAAGGTGAACAAAGGAGAACTGAACAGAAAGTTTGAGACAGGAGGTGACCGTGGGTGCCTTGGGGGGGACCAGGAGGCAGAACATACACAGTTGCCAGAGGCGGATGCAGCTTGGCATCCTGGATATGTAAGTTCAGCCAGTAGGATACAGAAACCAGGTCAGAGCCAGGCAGTGGTTTAGGAACCAGGCTGTGAGGAAGCAAGAGGAGAAATTCCAGTGGAGAGACTGGAAATATGACAAAAGCTGGCCAGGAGTGTGGCTCCAGCATCATCCCCTACCAACAGCGGTCTGAGTTCTTGGCACTGTGTGAACATTCACACTAAATAGAGATACACATGTGTGTATGTGCATTATGTATATTAGACATACATCTCCTGCCAAGGCAGGGAGTGGGATCCTTGACCAGATCCATGACTGGAGAGGCCACTATGGGACTGAGGAAAAGGTCCTTCATCTTGGCCATTACCAGAAACAACTGTAAGCATACCTCCTGTTCACGAGGTATTTCTGACCCCTTAACTGGATGATTCTGTTCTTTAGGGGGCAGTCACAGTGAAGAGCACCTGCTTTGTCTGTTCTCCTCCAGGCCCCACCCCTCATTGTGCCAGGCTGCCTAACTCAGAGAATAAAAGATGCTCACGTGACAAGTGCACCCTGGGAAAAAAGGGGCGGGAACAGGACACCCAAGGGCACTGCTTCATTTACTGTGGCACAGTTTCTGGACAAGCTCCTGGAGACTGAACCAAGGTCACATGGGTCACTGGGAGAGGCAGAATCAGAATCCAGAACCTCCAAATCATGGACCTCAGGGTCCTCCCTCATGGGACCCCAGTTCATTCATTTCTAATATAAAATTGAAGTAATTACTGATCGAATGTGCCACTGAGATGAATAATGGAAAGCTAATAATTGTTTTCCTTCCCTTTTAAAGAAACACACCACACTTAGACGCCCATTTACAGAAATTTTCAGTTAAAATGTCACATAATATTTGTTATATCAGCAGGATAATGGAAATTGAGTTGGCAGTGAAGCATTGCAGTGACAACTGTTACCTTGGAAACTGTAGTAAGCAATCATAATTACAATTAGCAAGACTTGCACAAAGTATACATAAATATTCGAGTGCCAGAGTTGAGTGTCATGTACACCAGACAGCAGAGTAAACTGTGGGATTGTTGTTTCTTTCTCTTTGACGTGTCCTTGTAGAGATTTAGTTTCTGTTAAGAGATATACAGCTTCTTTGAATTTAGGTGAATATATTTCTTTATGTGCTGGTTTGGGGGCTTGTAACATAATGGCATTTGACACAGAGCAGATTACATGGAAGCTTCAACTGACCCTTAGTTGAAGTACGACCAGTCCTGAATGACTTTTAAACAAAGCCTGATCTCAGAAGAAAATAAGGTAATTGTAAATAATAAATGGTGTCATAGCACAATTACAGGGGTGCTCTGGGGAAAAGTTCTACAACACAGGAGGAATGGTTAAAATGTGTGATTTAATCATTCACTGCAGCTTGACTCTTGGTTTCTTCTTTATTGCCATGGAAGTGTCCCCTTTGATCAGACTACTCTGTCAAAATCACAAAGGAAGTCAGAGGAAGAGTGAGTGATAGAATTGTTCTCACTCGGACACAACCAGGCATGTCCTGTCCTCTGTGAATTCTTTCATGAACAAGGGAGAAAAGTTAAGTTAGGAGTGTGTGCGAGTCCGTATTTCTGTACACTTGAGGGAACAAAGCTTTGAAAGTAAATATGTCTTCATAGCAAAACCATTGTTATTTTCAGGGCCACAGGGCACACCAAAAACTCCATCCTCCCGCACACAGTAGAGTTTTCTGTTTGGCTTGTCTGAGCGTGTTGGCTGCCTGGGGCTTCCCGGATAAACACATGTTGTGAGTGGTTGCCATGATGTGAAGGGCAGCAGGGGGAAGAAACGTTGACATGTTTCCTTTGAGAGCAGAGGTCTTGATCTGAGCTTGAAAGAAGCCTGCTAAAATGAATAAAAGAAAGTGACCTTGGCATAGACACTAAAGTAATTGGAAGAACTCATATTTCAGGCAGTGGTATCTGTATGGAGAGTTGGTAGGGGCGGGGGAGGGATGGTGGAAATGAGGACAGTGGATGCGCAGAAAACTGCCCTCCCTCTGTAGATCACATCAAGTCCTGCCTATGTGCTTCCCATAGGAGTCCTGTTCTCCTAGCAGTAAAGGTTAAGTCATACACTGTGCCCCCCTCTGACCTTTGCATCATGGACTCACGCCTGATATCTGGATGATTCTGCTCTTTAGGAGGGGCAGTATCTGCTGGAACAAAAGGCAGCCATGGTGCTGTGCCTCTTCTTCCTCAGGTCCCTAACCCTCAGCACTCCAGGCTGCCTGTCTCAGAGAATAAAAGACGACTGGCATTGCACTGGGTCCCGGCAGTCACAACCATGCTACAAACCCGACAGCTGAGGTGTTAGCGTCCCCCCTTCACAGCTCAATGCAAGGTAGGGAAGGAAATTTGTTTCAGTTAAAATGAGAACTTCATACACCACTTTCTGCCGTAACTTGAGTTGTAATTGCTTATTTGAAGCCCGACACTGAGCTAGGTTCTCTAGAAGGGCAAAAGATGGATGTCAGGGTTTCTTCCTTTAAAAGAACTTATGATCTTGTTGGGAAGAAGGGGTTAGGGCACCCAAACAATTAGTAAAGCATATGGTACCTACTGGCTATTGTCAAGTGTGAAAGTGTTGAGCCCCATGGAGGTCAGCAAGAGGGAGACTGGTAAGGGCTGAGATTGTTGGTAAAGGCTTCAAGAAAGTGGCACTTGGGAAGAGCCTTGCACGTTGTAGAACAGTAGAGACAATGTTTGTGTGTGTAGAGGGGAGAATGGGCAGGGCTGGGGAGTGCCAGGAGGAAGCCTGTTTGGGGAAAGAGCCAAGGGGACTAGAGCAGAGCTCATGACTGCCATCGCTTTCAGAGTTTGCTGGTCTGTGTGAATGAGGCCCCAAACAGTATCTCTGGGCTTAGATTGCTCTTTAAAGCTCTGCATCCTGTTGGAAATCTCTACCAGAGGACTCACCAGTTCCTCTCTGAGTCTGACTTCAGCAATTTGACCCTTCAACAGCTCTTCTATCTTGACTTCCCTATTATCTTCTTTTCCTTTCCTCCTTTCTTTTCTACACTCCCTTTATTAACATAAGAATATAGTGATTAACTATAGAGTCTACAAGACTATGGGCTATCAGAATGTATAACCATTATGTTCTTTAAATAATGGCCCTAAGGCAATATAACGTACTGAATCATCTGGAAAATTAACACTAGACTGCCAATAATTGAGGATCTACTATGTTCCTAGCATTTTATCATTTTAAAACTTATGTTTATTAGGGAAATACATGCATGTGGTAAAAAGAAAAATCACCTAGAAGAGTTTATGATAAAAAGCAGTAATCTTTCAACTCTTTTTCCATCCCAGTCCACACTTCAGTAATGACTTCTTATGTTCAGGCCTTTGAGTTCAAGCCTTCTAGTGATTGCCTCCATACCTGTAAATAATGTACTTCTATTTCTTGATTTTTTAAAAAATTTTAGGCAATATATGTTGAATTTTAACCATGAAAGACCAAGGCTTAATTCACTTGTATTACACCCCACCTTTCCACCCTTGGAGTATTTGACCTTTGTATTATTTACTTTTGAGTTATTTTATTAGAGATCATTGTGATATTAGGCACTATATTTATCTCTCTCTAGTTTCCATTTTAACCTCTTTGTTACCTATCTCTATTCCATTCCTCCCTTGCCAACTCCCACCTCATCTAGGCCATGTCTTAACTTTTACTTTGTTAAGATGGTTAACACTTAAATCTGTCTTGAAACCATAATTAACTCTTATGATCTTTTGCTATAGAATTAAAACCAAAGAATAGAATTGACATTATTATAACCATGTGAATATGTTCACAGCAAAGCCAAGTTGTATGTTAGGACTGCATTTCCTTCTTTATGAGCCCAATGAAACGTCCTCTGTGCTGCTCAAGATACAATGGTTGTAGCTTCAAGGTCAAAAGATTTCTCTTTCCTTACACTGCAACGATTGCCTAAAGTCATAGAAAGCTTCATAATTGAACCATGAATTTGTCAAGCATCTTTTGATTGTTGCTTCTATTGCCTTTTCCCCCCTGGAGTTCCTAATGCACTTGTGTTGCCCATTTATATTTAAAAGAAAAGGATTTCCTCTGCCATATGAAGGAAGGTCTTCTGCTTGGTCACAATATACAGGTCCTGGGTACATCCCCTGTGACTTAGCTCTGGGGTGAGTAGGCTAGGAGTCGCTCCTCAGGTCAGAACGAGGAGGACAAATCTCTGGGAAAAAACATCCAACACAGAAATTTAGCTTCTTCCAATCAATATTTATTCAGTTTCCTTTAAAATCTCAGAATTTTTATGAGGGATAAATGCTGGGCTGTCTATAGCAAGGGGGGAGAGGGAAGGGGAGATGGCACTCCCTAATACCCCTGTTTTGTGTATATACCTTCAAAGAATCCCCTTGTTAGCTCGACAGTTGACCATTCCCCTCCATCTTAAATGCCAGCTCTGAGCTTGGAGCCTTGTGGGGGATACTCTGGGCAAGTTAGGTTTCGCCTCCTCTGCAGCCTCCTAAATCAGATATTTTGGGATGTGGTTCCATGTCACTGTTCCATCTATCAGCATACTCCCATCCTCTTTCCATCTTCCAGAAATTTGTTGAAATGTCTCATCCATTAATTACCCACTTTCCCATTCTTTTTGGAGGTTGAGAAAATGAATGGGTATAAAACTCACCCTATTGAACAGGAAAAGTCAGACTTCTGTTCATGGCACCACTTTCGTCCCTTTCCCTCTAAAATATTTGTCTTCACGTTAGTTTTCTATTTGTCACTATAGCAAATTACCCAAACGTAGTGGCTTAAAACAACAGAAATCTATTCTTTGACAGTTCTGGAGGCCAAAAGCCTGAAATGAGTCTTACAGGGATAAAATCAAGGTATAAAATCAAGGTCTGGTTCCTTCTGGAGTCTCCTGGAGAATGTCTGTTTTTTGGTGGCTGCTGGCATTCCTTGGCTCATGGCTGCATTATTCCAACCTCTTGCTTCTGCTGTCACATTCCTACTTCCTCTTCTCTAGTCAAATCTCCTTCTGCCTTCCTCAGGTAAGGATACTTGTGACTACATTTAGGGCCTGCCTAGATAATCCGGGATAACCTCCCTGTCTCCAGATCCTTAATATAATCACATCTGCAAAGTCCCTTTTGCCATATAAGGTAACATCTACAGGTTCCAGGTATAAGGACCTGGATATACTTAGGTGCCATTTTTCTGCCTACCACAGTCTTCCTTGATTTCTCCCTTTCTGTTACCATATACATCCAGTCAGTAATCAAGTCCCATGGCTGGATTCATCTACTGGCTCTCAAATATGAATGCACATTACAATTACCTGGAGAGCTTTAAAAAATACCATGGTCCTGGCTAAGGAAATTAGAAGTTCTGGGGAGTTAGATCTGGGCATTATTAAAAAAAATTTTTTTTAAATCTTGGTAAAATTTCAAACAGAGAAAAGTTGCAAAAAGGTACAAATAACTCACATATACTCTTTTTATGTTTTTGTTTTTTTAATTTATTTTTTATTGAAATATAGTTGATTTACAATGTTGTGTTAGTTTCGGGTATACAGCAAAGTGATTCAGTTATACATATAAATATATTCTTTTTCACATTCTTTTCCATTGTGGTTTATTACAGGATATTGAATATATTTCCCTGTGCTATACAGTAGGACCTTGTTGTTTATCCCTTCTATATATAATAGTTTGCATCTGCTAATCCCAAACTCCCAATCCATCCCTCCCCCACCAACCCTCCCCCTTGGCAATCAAAAGTTTGACTCACATATACTCTTTTCTTTTAAAGCTTATTTTTAAAAGTTTTTATTTATTAATTTATTTATTTATGGCTGCGTTGGGTCTTCGTTGCTGTGCGTGGGCTTTCTCTAGTTGCAGCGAGCAGGGGCTACTCTTTCGTTGTGGTGCGCAGGCTTCTCACTGCGGTGGCTTCTCTTGCTGTGGAGCACGGGCTCTAGGCGCGCAGGCTCAGTAGTTGTGGCTCACGGGTTTAGTTGCTCCACGGCATGTGGGATCTTCCCGGACCAGGGCTCAAACCCATGTCCCCTGCATTGGCAGGCAAATTCTTAACCACTGTGCTACCAGGGAAGCCCTCACATATACTCTTGATTTTTTACATTTTGCACCATTTTCTTTATCATTCTCTTTTTATTTTTTCTGAACCCTTTGAGAGTAAGTCCTTCACCCCTAAGAGTTCTTCAGTATGTACTTCCTAAGAACAAAAACATTCTCTTTCATAACCACAGTGCCATTACCAAAATCAGGAATTTAACATACAACACATTTTACTTTTCCACTAAGAATATATGTGATGATATCAGAATTGCAACCCCTGCTTTTTTATTGTTTCCATTTTCCTGGAATGTTTTTGCCCATTTCTTTATTTTTAGCCTTTCTGAATTACTTTGTATTAAGTGTGTTTCTCAAATAGAGCATATAGTGGATCTTACTTTGTGGACCAGATAGAGAATCTTTTAGCAAGTGAGTTAAGCCTTATACATCTTTATTGATAAAGTTGATATGTTTAGTCTCAACTCTGCCATGTTATTTTATAATATTATTATTATTTTTGTTATATTTGCTATGTTTCCCTATGTAATCTGTTTTCTTTTTGAATTACTTTGGTATTTAGAATGATATATATTTGTGTCTTAGAGATTATCTTCTTACTTATACCTTTTAAAAATGCCCTTAGTCACACCCATTAGGGCGGCTCCTATCAATAAAATAGAAAATAAGGAGTGTTGGCAGGGATATGGAGAAGTAATAACCCTTGTGCGCTGTTGATGGGATTGTAAAATGGTGCAAATGCTATGGAAAGCAGTATGGAGTTTCCTCCAAAATTTAAAAATTGGACTACCATATGATCCAGCAATCCCACTGCTGGATATATATCCAAAAGAACAAAAAGCAGGGTCTTGAAGAGGTATTTGCATATCAATGTCCATGGTGGCACTATTCACAATAGCCAAGAGGTGGAAGAAACTCAAATGTCTGACAGATGAATGGGTAAACAAAATGTGATATATATCATACACAATGAAATACAATGCAGCCTTAAAAAGGAATGAAATTCTGTCACATGCTATAACATGGATGAACCTTGAGGACATTATGTTTAGTAAAATGAACCAGTCACAAAAGAACGAGTACTATATGATTCCACTTATATGAGGTATCTAAAGTGGTCAAATTCATAGATGTAGAAAGTAGAATGGTGTTTACCAGAGCCTGGGAGTAAAGGGGAACTGTTGTTCAATGGGTACAGAATTTCAGTTATGCAAAGGTGAAAGGGTTCTAAAGATGTGTTTCACAATAATGTAAATATACTTAACACTATAGAACTGTAAGAATGGTTAAGATGGTAACTTTTATGATATCTGTTTTTACCATAATAAAAAAATGCCCTTAGCTCCCTGTTTCTAATTTAACTTTCTCTATCTGGTTTCTTTTTAGTATAAGTTCAAATGGTATCCTTTTGTTTCCATCTACTGTGTATATAATAGTCAATGAGTATATGCATTAGTAGTTTTAAAAATATCTCCAGGTGATTCTATAATGTAGCTGATAATCACTGGGCAGCTCTACCATCTCTCCTTTCTCTTCCATTCTTACATCATCATTCTACTGCAGCTTTCATTATCCCTCACATGTTGTAAACTTCCTTCTCTGGCTTTTCCTGGACCGTCTATTCAATCCTCTCTAAATACTATACCCAGGGCAATCTTGCAAAAGTTCCACTTTGTGTCACATTTGCCACTCTTAAAGTTATCAACGATCCTTTTCCATTGCCTCCAACTTGGAATAGGTGAATTGATTTGAGTCCCAGCCGGGTCACTTACCAGTTATGTGACCTTTGTTAAGTAATTTAAGGGGCCAACAATGCAGTTGCTGGATCATAACACATGTTCAATTAACATCCTTCCATTCTTCTTTGCTAAGCTCTAGTATCCCATTGTTCCTGTCTGCCCACCCACTCCATCCACCCGCCCTCCTGACCTCCCTTACCAACTCTCACAGCTATCTTGGGGTTTTAAAACCAGACTTACCGTTTTTCTTTTTCTTTTTTTTTTAAACTTTGGGTTTATTTATTTATTTATTTATTTATTTATTTATTTTTGGCTGTGTTGGGTCTTCGTTTCTGTGCGAGGGCTTTCTCTAGTTGTGGCAAGTGGGGGCCACTCTTCATCGTGGTGCGCGGGCCTCTCATTATCGCGGCCTCTCTTGTTGCGGAGCACAGGCTCCAGACGCGCAGGCTCAGCAATTGTGGCTCATGGGTCTACTTGCTCCGCGGCATGTGGAATCTTCCCAGACCAGGGCTCGAACCCGTGTCCCCTGAATTGGCAGGCAGATTCTCAACCACTGTGCCACCAGGGAAGCCCCCATTTTTCCTTTTAAATAAATTTATTTATTTTATTTATTTATTATTTTTGGCTGCCTTTGGTCTTCGTTGCTGCATGCAGGCTTTCTCTAGTTGTGGCGAGCGGGGGCTACTCTTTGTTGCGGTGCACAGGCTTCTCATTGCAGTGGTTTCACTTGTTGTAGAGCGCGGGCTCGAGGCGCGTGGGCTTCAGTAGTTGTGGCATGCAGGCTTCAGTAGTTGTGGCTCGTGGGCTCTAGAGCGCAGGCTCAGTAGCTGTGGCGCACGGGCTTAGTTGCTTCACGGCATGTGGGATCTTCCCAGACCAGGGCTCGAACCCGTGTCCCCTGTATTGGCAGGCAGATTCTTAACCACTATGCCACCAGGGAAGCCCCAGACTTACCTTTAAAACCAAATTCAAGTACCCCCTCTTGCCTAAAACACTTCAGCCAGAAATTACACTGCTCCCCTCCAAGCATCCATGGCACTTTCTCTAACATGTGGAACCTTTTAGTGACTTGTGTTCTGCCTTTTTACAAAAGTGTAAATAAAGTTAATGAAATGGAAACAGGAACCCAAGGACAGGTGAAGGAGGGAGCAGACTGAGCACTCCCTATCAGAGAACTGAGGAATTACATCACTTGCTTTGAAAACAGGTAGCCTTGCTGGAACACTTACGGTCCCATATCACCCATGCTCCTTGTATCGTCTGACAAGTTACACATTGTACAAACCTATTCTACTGAAAGCTCTTTGAGGACAGGGTATGTGTCTTAAAGATCTCTGTCCTTGTTACACACTGTTGGTAAGCAATAGTTCCTATCCATCTAATGACAGCTGACAATTATTGAATGCTTATTATCTACTTGGCCCTGTTCTAAGTGCTTTACCTTAAATCCTCACAATAACCACATGAAGCAGATCCCATTATTAGCTTCATTTTTCTAATCTTAGGCTTTGAAACTGAAGTTCAGAGAAGTGAAGCAGCTTGTCCAAGTTTGTGCAGCAAGTCTGAGGCTAAGCTGGGGTATGAATCTGAAATCTGTCTTCAGAATTCATGCTACCCTGTCTGCTACTGCCTGTCATTAATGGACTAACGAAATATGGTCATTTAATTATATGCATGCAAATTATAATTGTTCATATTTTGTTCCCAGATGTAGACCATATTGGTATTTTCTGTTTCACTGAATTTCTAAGCAAATGAAAGTCAATAATCCCCTTAGTGTTGACCAGGTAGACTGGAGTGCCCTTTGGGGTCAGCACCTCTGCATTTTAAAGCTGACCCTGCCACCTACTTGATGTGTGGCCTTGAACAAGTCACTTAACCTTTCTTGTTTCTCATCTCCAACTTCTATCATTGGGCATTTACAGAGGATTTGTTGCCATAGTAATACAAAATAATACTGACCTATCTCTCAGGAGTGAGTGTCATGGGGATTAACTAATTTACAGCTGTGAAGAGCTTTCAACATATGAACTGCTAAACAACAGTGAGATCGTAAAGAGAATTTAAAACACCATCAGCTTGTGGAGTGTGCCCATTTGATGCCCATCATTATATGTTTAACTATTAGCATTACTACTCATAATAAACTTTTATGAGGTACTTTAAGTGGTTGGAGTGTTTTTATGAGAGCTAATTAGTTATTCCAACCAGTTCTATGAGGTAGGTCAGTATTTTTATCATCCCTGTTTTGGAAATTACATTAAATTGGTGCACGCATCATTAAAAAGATCTTAAACTTCTAGATATTTAAAAGCATTCCGTGATTGGAGACAATTCTCATACAGCCATCACTCCTAACACAAAGCTCCAGTGGTAGGGCAATGGGAGTGGATTCTGCATGTGGTGCCAATATATAATGTTGGCAAATCTTTTTATTTTTAATTGTTTTGATGTTTGCACATTAAATAGGTGGTGAGTCTTGTTCTAGGTTCTTTTGTGTATCAGTCAGGGTGCATTTCAGAAAATTGATCCCATTCTAGATATTTTAAACAAATTTAATACAAGAAATTGGTCACATGTGTTTTGGATGGGTTATAAGAGCAAATAGGAGAATTAGGTGCTAGGAGAACAATTAGAAAGAAGAGGTTATACCCAGAAACTAGTAACTTCAGGAATCAGTCCCATTTCCAAGGACTGGGGGAAGAAAAGGGAGGAGATCTAGTTTGCAGAGTCCTGGAGCATCAGCTGCTGCTGGGCTAGAACCACAGAGAGAAACTCCACAGTAGGAGCTAGAATCACAAACGGAGGCAGTCATGTCCAAAGATGCTGCCAGAGCACGAAACAACAGCTTCTCCTCTGCTCCTACCCTCTAATCTTGCACGAGTGCTTCCTATCAGTAGAAATTAGTAGGAAGTCTTGGGCAAGAGAGCCTGGGAAACATGGTTGTAGGTTTCTAACTCTAGCTTCACAGAGGTAGATGGAGGAGGATGGATGCAGGGTTGAGAGAGAGCAGGTAAGTAACTGGCCTGTCTCGTAAGTTCACTAAATTTTTCCTGGTGATCAGGGAGATTCAGAAGCTTACTCCAAGCCCTTTACACCAGCAAGCTGTAGACCTGCTATTCAAGCTCAGGCTTGCCAACTCGAAGTGTAATGTGTATTTCCAGTGCCACATTCCGTCTCTCTCTTAGTGTGCTCACCTTCCCTGTGAGGCTCCAGTGTCATGTGGTAAGAATGTTCATCTCTACCTATCTTCAAGGGTGGAATGAGGATTAACTTAGATCATGTACGTAAAAGCACTCGATCGTCACTAATGCAACCCACAAATGAAAGCTAGTATTGTAATTTGTAAATAAACTTTACAAAAATATCTGTAAACTAAGTCCAAGATTAAAATGAGATTTTGTTACTGGCGTTTTGAAGTCGGACCCCAGCAAAGGTCCTCCCGCCCTGTGTTGTTTGAGCCAATAGAGCAAGACGGAGTCTGGTTCAGAAGCAAAGGAAGGTTTTCTTCTTTGATCAGAGGTTGGAGAGGTGGAAGCTCAGGCTCTAGAGCACACCCTCTCACCCACAGGCCGTGGGCTGGGCTGCTCTCTAGGGACCGCCTCAGTGGGGAGGGGGCGGGGTTCTCCCGAGGCGGGCGCAGCTGTGCAGCTCGGGCGCCAGATCACAGCGCGGCGTGCAGCGTCTCTGCGCACGGCCCGCTGCCGCCATCTTGGATCGGGTGTGGTGCACAGCGCTTCTCCGCACGCTCAGCAAGCTGAGGAGTTCTGAAGGGCCGGGTGTGAGGCCTCTACGCGCGACCCCCTGTGAGCAAGTGCAACTAGACTGAGCACAAAGGATAAAAAGGTTAGACTTTATTTTAATACCCAGATTCTATTTTTATTTTCTGGGAATTGTTAATGGGCTTTGCTGGTGACCATTTCTCTTCCCTTAGAATGTAGTTGGATCACCTTGTATCCGGACTGTGGCTGAAAATTGAGTGTGTGTGGGGACTGCCTTTCAGTTGGTAGTTGCTCTTCTTGTTGGGTTCAAATGGAGCTGAAGAATTACTTTTACTGGAGGTTCGAGAATTGCTTGCGGCTTTTAATTTATCCTGACTGGCTTTTAAACATGTCGCCAGGTTTTAGTCATACAATCCTTATTTTCAAATAAGTATCATTACATTATTATTAATAATCCCATTGCATAGAAAAGGAACTGATATATATATATATATTTTTTGTTTGTTTGTTTGTTTTTTTATAGCTACTTTATTTATTTATTTATTTATTTATTTGGCTGTGTTGGGTCTTCGGTTCGTGCGAGGGCTTTCTTCAGTTGCGGCAAGTGGGGGCCACTCTTCATCGCGGTGCGGGGACCGCTCTTCATCGCGGTGCGCGGGCCTTTCACTATCGCGGCCCCTCCCGTTGCGGGGCACAGGCTCCAGACGCGCAGGCTCAGCAGTCGTGGCTCACAGGCCCAGCCGCTCCGCGGCATGTGGGATCTTCCCAGACCAGGGCCCGAACCCGCGTCCCCTGCATTAGCAGGCAGACTCTCAACCACTGCGCCACCAGGGAAGCCCGAAAAGGAACTGAGATATAACACATGTTCATTAAATAGTTGGTGAGAAAGAAGTAACAGATCTCTAGACTCCTGATTTCCACTTTCTGAGTGGGCATGGTGGTGTATCGGAAGGAACATTCTTGGCTGGGTAAACTGAGGCCAGTTATTTACCTCTCTGAACTCAATAGGAGTGTGAGTTTGAGGATAATTGTGATAATGTGTGTTAAAGTGTTTGGTAAAATTTAAAGTGCTGTCCCAATGTTAAGGACTACTGCCGAGTTGTCTTGCTGCCTCCTGGACTATATAAAAATATGGCTTCGCAAACACTGAGAAATCCTTATGAGGAAACAAGACTCTGTAGCATCCTATCATCTGTCATTCCCCAATGTCATGAACTGTACTTAATGTTTATGCCCACCCTTCCCAGCTGGAGACAATGAAATCACTCTTATGGCTGTTGTTTTCCCAAGTAGCAGCCTTATCATTTGTATCGCTCTGAGGAAGGCTATGTTGGAATCACTCATCCCAAACCCCTGTTTTTCATCAATCACTTTTTGGCTGCAGAACCCCATGGAGGAGACACTATCCAAATTGCTTTCAATCCAATAACTCACCCCAGACAACAATAAAAACAATGACAGCAAATCTAAACCCAAGCGCTGGATGTTAAGTGACCCATGCATTGGAAGGTGAGCAACCATTTGCAGGGATCCTTGTACCACCTTTGATCTGTTTGTTTAAGATGCCGGGCTACAGTCTACGGTTGTCATCTCTGGAAGCTTTTTCTTTTCTTGGAAGTGATCCAACTACTTTCTCTCTCTCTGGGCTCGAGACTGCGATCCTCCCTTTGTTTAAGCTGGGTTGGCAGGGACTCAAACTCTGTTACCTCTCCCTTCCCCTGTGACCTGAGAGCCTGAGGCCACTCAGGGCCAGAGGCATATTTTAAAATGAAGTCTAGGGCTAAGTCTCCCTCCTTTTGGACAGAGCCCAGGTTCCAGAGTCCATTCTTCTGCCCAGACTGATATCCTGGTCAGCAGCTGATCTTGATACATTTTCTTCTGGCTAGTGGTCCTAATGTGGACTGGAAGAGGGACCCACAGAATCAAGTGATTCCTGATTTTCTGGGCATCCCCTTTCATGTCAATGAACAGTGCACAGGAACGCTCTATTATGCAACAGTGATCGAGTGTGCATTTGTATTGACTAGAGAAAGGTGACGAACAATAATGGCCCCATTCAATTCCACCCTCAATATGTGATGGACTGGGAGAGAGCTGCAGGAGAGATGTGTTTGATTTCAACTTCTCAGTGCCAGAGATACTTCAAAAACAATTTGTGGGTAAATAATACAAGTCTCCAAAATTAGTGTGCTTACCAAAAGGCAACTACACCCAAAGGAAGCATTTCTGTTTGAATTTAATTGATTTAAAATTAGCGGTCCCTTTCTTTTGATGGCTCCATTCTTGTTTACTGGGAAAACATTTGTAGCAAAACACATACTGCGTGTGTACCTGGGCATTGATATTCTCGCTGGCAAATACTCTTCACCACAGTGCCTGGATACATATTTGCCTCAGAGACCTGAACAACTCTGAAAGAACTGTTCAAGTCTCCCAAGGAAACGTTGTCTTTACTTGACAAGAATGATGCCGATGTTTAAAATCACCTTCAGAGCAGTCCTAAGGATGTTCCTTGGCCTCTCAAGCTACTGAACCTGTGGAAAACAGCAGAAAATACTCTGCTAGGAAAGTGTTACTGTTAAGCTGTATTGTTGGTTTCCCCTTTCTTTTCTTGATTTTTGCGGGGGTGGAAAATATGAGAAGACAGGGTAATTGGTTGTCTAATAAGGACTGTTTGTCTAGAAACAGATTTTTGTTGTTGTAATCCCTTTGTTCCTTCTTCATCTGAAAGAAGGAGAATATTATTTAGGGAATTCATAGCATGCAGAGAATTCTAAGAAATGGGTGATGGATGTACATGAACATTTTAGATAAAGTTTCTAATTTACCTTATAGTTCTTATTCTTCAAACAGTTTAAAGACAAATTTGTGTGTGTGTGTTTCCTTTTTACAAATGTGCTGCTTGTTCATAGTGGAAAATGAATAAATAGAAAGAAGAAAATAAATATCAGCCTTAATCTTACCACCCAGAGGTAATTTTTTAATGTTCCTTCTAAGTATATCTATAACCTACGGTGTAATATTTTAGTAAAAGAGGGATCATACGAGATATCCTTTACATAATTTTAATTCACTTGCATTCACTTATTGTAGTAAATGTATATTTCCACGTTCCATGTGCTACATTATTATATTAATACCTTTATAGAATTTTATCATGTGATATAGCAGTCCCCAATTATTAAATATTTAGAGTACTTCCGACTTTTCCAAACTGTAATGTTTTGGTAAATATCCTGGAAGCTGTGGTTTGGTGTTTCTTTAGGTTAAATGGCTAGAAATGGAATGTCTGAATCAAGTGATATGCAGAATTTTTAGGCTTTTGATATATATTGTTAAATTTCTATCCATAAGTGTTGTGCCAGTTTTATTTTATTTTATCACCAGAAGTGTAAGAGAGTGACCATTTCCTCAAATCTTCACCAACATTAGGCATTTAAAAATATCATATTAACCCTCTGGGAAATATAGGGTGAGAGATAGACCACTCAAAACTGATGCAACAGTAAGAACACTAACAAAAACATAATTGGTGCCTGTTATGGACTGAATTGTGTGTACCCCCCCCCCCCATTTATATGTTGAAGCCCTAAACCCCAGTGTGACCATGTTTGGAAATAGTCTTTTAAGGAGGTAATTAAGGTTAAATGAGGTCATAAGGGTGGAGCCCTAATGAGATAGGATGGGTGTCCTTTTAGGAAGAGTAAGAGACACCAGAGAGTGCTCTGCACACACAGAGAGAAGGTCATGTGAGGACACAGTGAGAAGGTGGCCCTCTGCAAGCCAGGAAGAGAGGCCTCACCAGACACCAACTTTGTGGGCACCTTGATCTTAGACTTCCACCTTCCAGAGCTGTGAAAAAATAAATTTCTGTTGTTTAAGGCACCCAGCCTGAAGTCTTGTTATGGCAGCCTGAGCTGACTTATACAGTACTCTTGTAGATTCTTGGCAAAGCCCAGGTAGTTGGCATGGCTAGAGGCCACTAGGGGGTATTTAAGAAGCACAAAAAACAATCCGGTGGAAATGCTGACTTGAGGACACTGAGATAATATAGATGGAAGTGGATCTCTGAGTTAGTGAGGCTACTGTGGGCACAGAAGGAAGTGCAACCTGCCACAAGCTGGAAGCCATGCAGGTGCTTCTCTCTGCAGGCATACCTCAGAGGTATTGCGGGTTTGGTTCCAGACCACAGCAATTAAGGGACTATCACAATAAAGCGAGTCACACAACTTTTTTGGTTTCCCAGTGCATGTAAAAGTTATGTTTACACGATACTATAATCTACTGTGTGTGCAATAGCATTGTCTAAAAAAATGTACACACCTTAATTAAAAAATACTTTATTGCTAAAAAAATGCCCAAACAATTACAATAGTAACATTAAAGATTACAGATCATGGATCACCATAACAAATATAATGATAATGAAAAAGTTTGAACTATTGCAAGAATTACCAAAATGTGATACAGAGATACAAAGTAGACAGATGCTCTTGAAAAAATAGTACTGACCCACTTGCTCAACACAAGGTTGCCACAAATCTTCAATTTGTAAAAAAACATAGTATCTTCAAAGTGAAATAAAGCAAAATGCAAAAAAACAAGGTATGCCTGTATTTATTTTTTTTAAAATAGAACTAAAAGGGCTCTGCCTGTATAGCAGCCGAGCTGAGGGCTTTTCCTTTTATTTCCTCCTATTATTCTGGCTCCCCTTGCTTAAGAAAAAAACCATATATAACCTAACATAATATCCATATTTTACTGACATAATTCCCCTATATATCAATCATGTATAAACTAGCTGGTGTTTTAGAAACATATTTTATAGCAGAACTGATTGTAACCCATTCTGTGACCTCAGTTTCCTCAACTGTAATTTAAGGAGGTTGGAAAATATCAGAGAGTTTTTTTTTTTTTTCTAAATTTATTTATTTATTTTTGGCTGCATTGTGGCAAGTGGGGTCTACTCTTTGTTGCGGTGAGCGGGCTTCTTGTTGCGGTGGCTTCTCTTGTTGCGGAGCACGGGCTCTAGGTGCGCGGGCTTCAGTAGTTGTGGCATGCAGGCTTAGTTGCTCTGCAGCATGTGGGATCTTCCTGGACCAGGGCTCGAACCCGTGTCCCCTGCATTGGCAGGCGGATTCTTAACCACTGCACCACCAGGGAAGTCCCTATCAGTGAGTTTTAAAACTTGTGCATTGAATAATAGCTAAAGGCTGCATTCTCCCCTCTCCCAGGGGTGGAGGTTGGACTGTGGGGCTGTGGGGCTGGGGTTGGTTGTGATGTTAATCTAGCTGGGATCTGGTACCTCCCCCTTCCTTGCTTTAATAGAACAACCCTGCTTGTTACTTTACATAAGCATATTTACGTATGATTTTATTTGGAGAAAAGGTCTGTTATGGACTCAACGCTTGTGTCTCCCCAAAATTCATGTCGAAATCCTCACCCCCAAAGTGATGGTATTTGGAGGTGGGACCTTTGGGAGGTACATAGGTAATGAAGGTGAAGCCCTCATGAATGGGATTTGTGCCCTTAAAAAAGGGACCTCAGAGAGCTCTCTTGCTCTTTTCCACCATGTGAGGATAAAATGAAAAGATTGTAATCTGCAACCTGGAAGAGGGCTCTCGCCAGAACTTGACCATGCTGGTACCCTGATCTTGGACTTCCAGCCTCTAGAACTGTGAGAAATAAATGTCTGTTGTTTATAAGTCACTCAGTCTGTGGTACTTTGTTATAACAGCTTGCAATGATGAAGACAAGGTCTTTCATCTTAAAAGACTTAAAAATCTTAGGACAGGATGACATTAAGTTCCCTTCCAGTTGTATTTCTGTGATCTCTAAAATTGGTTTATTACTTGTGTAAGACTTTGCATAGTTTACAACACTCCTAAACATACATATTCTCATCTATTCTATACATTCCCTCCTTGAAGTAGTAAGGATGTGTACCGTCACTCTCATTTCATATACTTGGAAACATTACGTGACTTCTCAAGGTATTACAACTCGATACCGATAGAACTAGAACTTAAACTCAGGTCTTCTGACTCTAAACTTCATCATTTTCCCACTACTCCTGTGAGAAGGAGCTAAGAGTTACGTTCTTAGAAGCTATAAGGAAAGTAAGGAAAAGAGTAATCCTAATATTTAAAAGCCCAATTAAGAAGTAAAATAAGTTACATGTGTTTTTATTTTTCAAAAGATTATTCTATAAGATTGTTTTTCCATTTATCATTCTTGTTAATATTAATAAGAGTTATGTCTTTTTGGACATAGGGTCTAGAATGGTCATTACTATGAATCTAGTGAGTTTGGATAGAAGGCCATCATTTTAGGAACAGCAGATAAACACAGAACTCAGTCAGCATACTCTAATTGCAAATAAGGAATCCAAGGGAAAAGGTTTCCTGAGCTTTGAATTTGCAAACTAACATTTAGAAACTTGCAAGCATATCTTCCCCAAATGCTCATCACCTCCCTGTTCCCGTCTTTATATCCTCTTCATAGCCAGTAACAAATTATGCTTTCCTCTCTTCAATTCCATCATCTTTTATTTCATGAAATACAAATTTTGCATATTGTCGAAGGATCTACTTTACTCATTTAAACAGACTCTTTTCCAATTTCTACCTACATTCACATGAATTGACTGGAAAAGTCTTCATTGTCCTTCACCAGAGTCCTCCAATCTGGATTTCAGTCTGTTTACTGCTTAAAAATGGCTCTCTTTGAACTAAACCCGCAGGTTGTACTAGTTGCTAGCTGAAAGTGACTCTTATGTGCTGCTTACCTATTTTTGGAATAAGATCATTATACTTCAGGACCCCTCATAATGCTTAGCTGCAGGAATGACTGCTGTTCTTTTTTTTTTTTTTTAATTAATTAATTAATTTTATTTTATTTTTTTATTTTTTATTTTTTTGGCTGTGTTGAGTCTTCGTTTCTGTGCGAGGGCTTTCTCTAGTTGCGGCAAGCAGGGGCCACTCTTCATCGCGGTGCGCGGGCCTCTCACTATCGCGGCCTCTCTGGTTGCAGAGCACAGGCTCCAGACGCGCAGGCTCAGTAGTTGTGGCTCACGGGCCCAGTTGCTCCGCGGCATGTGGGATCTTCCCAGACCAGGGCTAGAACCCGTGTCCCCTGCATTGGCAGGCAGACTCTCAACCACTGCGCCACCAGGGAAGCCCTGCTGTTCTTTCATTTGCTTTCTGTTGAGCCGCAAGAATTTCCACCGAACAGAGTAGTCCCTGTTTCTGACTGTGTCCCTCTCTGTCCTTATCTCTGCCTTTCTCTTTTCCTCCTTCTCTCACCTCTTCTACACTTACATTCCCCATTGTGGCTGCAAGGAACTTGAAGAAGAACCAGAATTCAGCTCTGATTTGACATTTCTCTGGAACACTTGGTAGGCAGCATGGTGTGTGTCCCAGAGATGGACATACATTTTCCCTTTCCTGGATTTGGAATAAGGAATAATCAAAGGAGGCATTCCTCCATTTCGCCGAGAGAGCAAAAGCCTGGAGCCAAATATATCCTCTGACTTTATGGATGTACAAACCCGCAAAAGCTTAATGGAAAGGAACTTGGAAGGAGAGGAAGATGATCGAATTGCTTTAGGCTCCCTGCTTGATTACTTTTAGGTACTGAGTTCATGTGTCAATTTGTGTGACTGATTTAATGGTTTCCCTTTATGACATTGTTAATCATAATAATTATAGTAACTTACATTTGTGTAGTGCTTTATGGTTTTCAAAGCATTTTTATATCCATTATCTTATCACGTCTCACAACAAACTGGGGAAGATACACTTGCCAGAAGAATGGTCTTTTTGCTGGGAAAGTCATTTTCTTTGAGCGTGCATCTTCAAGAAGGGATGCATGAAGAATGTTGAGGGAGGAGGGAGATACTGAGCCAGCAAAAGTCAGCTGAATCCACAGGGACTGGGCAGATGTCACCCCGCCCTGGCCCCTTCACACCTTGGGTGGGAGTAACCAGCCTTAACCCAATTTAGTAAAGCATCACTTTAGTCTCATTAAATCACTTTGCTCAGCAAAGGGTTATATCCAACACATCAGCCTAGGGTTTGCACATTTCTGACCCAGTGAGTATCAGTGGGAGCTTCCCTATCTCACCCACCAATATCAATCTCCACCTCGTTTTTATTATTAACTATATTACTTCCTTAGCAACTGCTGTAGCTCTGGAAGACTTTAACTCTCTAAAAATTTACAGCTGAGTTCCTCCAGAGTCCTACAAATAAGGCTGGTGGTGATTGGAGCAACTTCCTTGTTTTTCTTTCTTGTAGCCAGTTGTAACATAGTCCCAAGCCTCTATGTACCTATAGTTGTTAGCAATGAAACAGGGAAAATTTCCTAATTCCTTTCTCTCCTATGTGTACATCTACCTCTTATCCAGCTCTGTGACATAGACAGGGTAACTATTATCATTTCTTATTTATAATGAGAAAACCATGTTAGGAGTTTACATCATTTGTTCACATATAATTTGGTGGAGCCGGGAGTGGTACTAAGATCAGCTAGCTCCCAAGTTAGTTATTTTTCCGCTGTATAGTAGAATTCAGTTTGGTGCCCCTTCCTCTCTTCCTCCTTTTTAAAAGTTTTCAGAAACAGGCAAAAATCTCAAAAATTTTTTTCCAAAAAGTTGCTCGTTATTTTGCCATGTCATAAAACCACTTCAGCTGCACTTGAAGGCCCTTTACAGTCAACGTGAAAATGTGTTTATCATTTAGATCTTTTTCCCAGTCCATCGTCCCCGGGTGAATCCTGATAGCCATGATTATAGTGCATGACCTTTTTTTTTTTTTGTGGCCGCTTAGAAAACAGGTGAACTTAAGCAGGATGGAGCAAATTGTCTCTCCTGGAAATTTGGAATTGGAATGAATAGATAGTAGTTATTCATTTTATAGGTCATTTGAACTGAGGACAATTAAACTCTGAGGCTGTGGCCCCCAGACATATACACAGGATGCAGAAGTTAGAGAGAAAAGAAAGAAGCAGGGAGGTGAGAATCCTTATGGCCCTGGAGGAACAGAGCTAGGCAAGCAGCAGGGCCAGCTGCCTCTTTTCTTAACTGCTTTTTAGTGCTCGGCTCCAGGCACACAAGCAGCCAGACCCCACTGTAATTTCTGCTCTTGGAGAGTATAAGACATTGAGCAAGTCTTTCTAATTCTTGTTTTTGCTTAAGTTACGCTAAAGAGGGTTTCTATTGTAATACTTGTCATCCAAAGAGCTTTAACTTGGATGTTCTGAAAAACTACTTTCTGGAATTCTTCAGTCCAAGAATTTCTGTTATTGGTCAGGTGTAGAAAATATCCTGCCCCAGCCATTGCCATGGATTGCACACCTTTAGCTGCACACATCCCCAGGTGTACATGTCCCCATGTATATGCATCCTGTGGCCTCTGCCCAACTGTGTGGCCAGGAGACAGCATTCCTCAGCTCTGCTTGCCTCAACTTTTTCTTCATCCTGAAGCTCCCAGTGAAGAGGGCAGCCTCCAGCTTGATACTAAATTTCTCCTCATTGACCCCTTCTCATAATTCCCTTTGCTGTTGCATGCCCATTTCCTTCTTCATTTGCAGTCACCCTGTCACTCATTGTTTGCTAATGACTAGTTGGCAGGCATAGAGAAGAGAAGTGGCAGCCAGCCTGGCCTTCAGACTGGAAAAAAGCATGTTTTTCTAGAGAGTGAAAACATTATTTGGTAAGAAGCACGTTCCAGCACTGAATATTTCTTTTTCAAAGTCCTGCTGAGCTCCTTTTGTCTCCCAGTGTCTGTGCTTTCCTTGTCACTTCCTCCCACCTTCTTCCCAGATGGAAACTGGCAGAGCCACTTGGTTTGGGGATGGGGCTCCTCTCAAAGGCAGGTGTGGGCTCTGGAGGAGACTCTAATATGATCTTGGGGAAGCAAACTGTTAGAGTAATTATAATCATCGGAAAATAATATACGGCTATTTGGAAACCTTTGAAACCCTCTCAGATTTTTCTAGAGAAAGCCAGTAATTAGCAAGAAATACCAACTTCTCTCTGCTATCCATTCAAAGAGAAGTCTCCTGAACCTTTAGAGTGAACTTATCCTCGTCTTGGATTTAATATTTGTTCCAGAAAAGGATGGGTCTCTTGACACCAATTTCTCTCATTAATTTCAAAGCTCACCTGGGGAATGGTCCACCTACTTTCCTCCCTCCAGAGTTCCTAAAAGCTGGGCATCTGGGACCAGCCCTCTGAGGCTGGACCTTACCTTATTTTTAGAGAGAATAATGGTGCAAACTTCGACAATGATGCTGATTACTTGTTTATTATTCACCGTATACCAAGTAGTCTTCGAAAACCCGGTAAAATGCCACTCAGGTTTTCATAGTCCTCTAAATGCTTCTCAGCCAGAAGAGGGCGTTGTGTCCCTGATTTTTTTTTTTTTTTTCTTTTAAACTAAGCAGAAAGCCTTAGGAGAGCAAATGACTTTTAGAGCCACACTGTTCTTTACATGTAAATAACAACACACAACAAAAAGTTCATCTGTTGAAGACAAATAGTCAAAAGAAATATTAGTAAATGCAAACCGGGCAGCTAGCATGGAACGCTGCTCTGGGTACTGGGGTCACAGTGGCTTCCGGTGAACATATTTCTTATGCTGCTAGCTCAGGTTAGAAATGAAGTGACAAAAAATGCAACAAGGGCTTCTTGCTAGTGAGGAGCAGTGGGTAATATATTTGTTTGTATTATGGGATTGCAGTTCTACTAGAAGGAACACTTGACATTTTGATGAGTGCCTCCAGGGAGAACAGGTACTAACTTCAGAACTTAGTTTTAATTATACTAAGGAGATTACATTATTCAAAAGCATCCCACTGGTAAGGTGCAACATTTCCTGAAACAGTTTAGTGGAAAATGCCACATTAATCAGTTCAATATTTCACTCAGAAGGCTTAATGATGGGAGAAGTTTAAAGTACCGTAGCAACGATAATGCAGAAGGGAAGGGAATAAAAGAATGTTCACTTAGAGGAAGAGATTGAAATAGTTGCTAGTCCCTTTTGTGTCTTTCCCCATTAAAAGCTGGCTGGCTGTGCTAGAAACCCAGTGGGGATCAACACGTGGACCCCACCATTCCTGAAACAGGAGGACCCTGAAAGGCAGCAATGTGAGAAAGGAAGGATGTTATGTTCAAGCTATGTCCTCTGCCCAGGCAGTTCACTGCTGCTCCTCCGTTAATGGTCCAGGTTGGTGATGAGTAGCTGCTCTCTTTCTTCCCACAAAGGATCTTTGTAAATGTATAGTATTTGGTGTTAAAGGGAGATGGGCAGAATGAGATTCTGGAGTGTTTTGTCTTCTGTCCCCATTCTTTCCCCAACTCATATTCTAATTACCTTCTTCACCCTGCAAAAGTCCAATGAGAATCTGGCCTGAAAGTCAGAGAGGTATTTAGAAGATAGGCTCTCACCTGAAAGGGGACCAACACTCCCGGGCCTATTGCGATGCTGAGAGACTGGGTGACCATAAAGATTGGAAATTCAGTCCAGATCTTAATGTTTGTAAACATACAAACCAGCCTCATGGTTAGTCAAATTAGAGGAATAATTAAAAAAAAACAAAAAAACAAATCCAGACCCGTTGTGCTCATGGGGCAGTAGTCCGGCAAACAGGTGTGCAGCCTTAGCTGAAACCAGTGTAGGGCTTGGGTTAGGGAGCAGAAACAATCACTGTGTGCTTTTGTTAAAACTTTTTTGTCCAATTGTTAGTTTAATTTCTGCCTAGCTCTCACCACAAAGAAGCTTGGAATAAAAACTAAAAATCAATACTAGAATAGCATAGCTAAATTGTCTAGAATGTACACCATGTGAATTTCCCTGCCCTGTTTTCTTTTTTCTATTTCTTACTGTGTGTGCTTGTGGGATCCCTCCTGCTTTGTGGATCAGTCACCTTTGTTTTTACCTTCAAAGCTCTCTGCTTCTGCCGTGATACTTTTCTTCCTCTAAGTCACCTTGTTTCTTTCCCAGAAACAGGTGCCTGTGTAACTATACTGTGTGTATTTCCTTTCACATGTATCCTCCACTGAGAGGGTTTAACTTTCGTACTCTCTGAAATACTAGCTAACTTTTCCAAATTCAAGAATTCCCAAGCTTTTTGTGATAACGTTACTCCATTCTTGCCCTATTCGTGTTTTGCTTCCAAGACTTTATCAAGGTGATATATATTTATTGAAAAAAATTGTAGTGAATCTAGAATTTTGTTTTAAGATGTGCACAATACCCCATGAGATTTTGACAGCCTTTCAGGGAAACAATAAATATGATTTTACCATTAAAATTTTTATTTCGATGTCATGGTAGTAAGGCTGATATACAACATACATCCTTGAAGGAGATATAGGCAGGAGTATTCTGTCTCCTAGTGAAGGGGCCTCTATCATTATCTTGATGGTGTTGGAAAGTCATACTTGGTTGTTTCTATTTTTTTGTGTTGCTTTGTTTATTATTACACAAAGTCCTTTGTCTGGTTTTGGGCAAATTCTTCAAATTAAGTTGAATGCAGAATGTTTGATTAGCTTGTTTTGAGTTCCTCATTTATTCTGTCTTGGAAGCCCTAAAGCCTGGTCCTGACCAGGAGCAGGGATGCTGAAATCCATGGGGTTACCATCTATTTTCTTATCCTGATCACTGTTTTCTAGTTTTAGGATTCCAGGTGTTGTTCCACTCTTCAAAATGTGGTTGACTCCATCTGTGGATGTTTACCAAATGGATTTTCTAAGCCTCATAACTACACCCTAGTCTTGACAAAAGGTTGGAAAGGAGTGGAATGCCGTTTTTATAACAAAATTAGAAAACAGAATTCTAAATGCCTCATCACCTAGGAATCACTGGATATGATGTATCAGGTTATAGTTAAACTGACTTGAAATATGGAGTGCTCATTCATTAACTATTAGGAAAAGAAGCAATTGCACTGCACCCACTGGCATAAAATCTCCCTTGTTGGTTTAAAATAGCTTACTTTTCATTTGACACAAAGATTCTAGTAGGAGAAAAAGATAAAGGACACCTCATTCACACTCTGTGCAGAAGAGGGACTGGGTTTTAATCCTGTAACTGTCCCTTCCAAGTCCCTGTTCCACAGTCACCTTTTATGACTTTATAAATCGTTGCTGGCTCTTGATAAGAACTGGAGCTGGCTTCTGGCCTGACCTCCTCCTGTGCTGATAATCTCTTCTCTTATTATTTTGTCCTTTCTTAGGATGTGATTGTACTACCACCGTAATAATAAGCATTTACCAAGTCTTGTTATCTGTCTCTCATTGGACAGAGCCCATCTATTCTTAAAAATTGAAGCTCGGAGAGCCCTGGCCTTCCGAAGAATTTTTCTGTGGCTTCTGGCTTCAAAAACTTCTATTTGACTGACACTATATGTGTTAACCCTGCCTGGCTCTATCTGCTGCCCTTCTTTCTTTTCTTCAACATTTCAACTTATTCTATTGTTTGATTTCTATTGTTTGTTAGAATGATACATCTGCCTGTCACAGATACTCTGCTCTGGTTAGAGTCACAACAACTATGTATGTGTGTGCGTGTATGTATGTATGTTATTTATTTACTTATATTTTTACTTTAGACTTATTTTTATTGAGGCAACATTGGTTTATTACCTTATGTAAGTTTCACATGTACAGCACTACATTTTTACTTCTATATACCTTACAGCATGCTCACCACCAAAAATTTAGTTTCCATCCATCCCCATACAGTTGCTCCCCTTTACCCATTTCGTCCTCTCCCCTCCCCTTCCTCTCTAGTAACCACTACTCTGTTCTCTTTAATCTCTGTGTTGCGAACAAGTATTTATTGCCAGATGATTAATTCAAGAAAAAAAAATATTTGAAGTTGCATTTCTTTTTGTAAATTCAATCCATTTAAAATTTAGAGAATTTGATATTCTTTTATTAATGTTCTTTCATTATTGCCATGCCACTGAACGATGTTACTTTTCTGCTAAAATTTCAGAAGTTCCAAACAGGAAGGACTGTAGCTGTGTTCTCAATCTCACCATATTTCAGAATCACCTGGAAACATTTGAAAACAGTTGCTTAAGCCACACTTCCGAAGATTCTGATTCAGATTGGTCTGGGGCTTAAGCAACCGCTTAGAATAACTGTGAGAACCACTGAAGGGAAATGTCAGGCAGTGATGAGGTTTGAGCACATCTCGTTATTCAGCAGAATACTTTGGACCTGGTTCATTTGTCTTCCTTTGATTTATCTCCTAAGTTTTCATTACAAAATGTGATTTGCTTCATGGTATATCTTAATGTTGTATTCTCCAAACCAGGAGGTTTTAAAAAAATTATGTAAATAAGAAAAACATCATGTTAAAACAAAGAAGTATTCATCAGTGCCCTTCCTTTGAAGTGTAAATTTCTTATCAGTCACCTTTTTTTTTTTTTTGAAAGCAATCATAACAGGAGTTTGCATATTATTTAGGAAATGGGTCTTCTCAATTTTGAGCACATATTAAAAAAAATACATACATATTATGAACCAGCAGTTGCATTTCTAGGAATCTTTCTTGCAGAAATACTGTATACATGTATGAGGGTTTTCTCAGGAACACTGAATACGATGGCAAAAAAATCAAACCAAACAACAACAGCAAAAACCAAAATGACTGTCATTGGGGCAAAGGTTAAATAAAATTTGAAGCTCTGTACAATGGATAAATATGCAGTTGGTAAAAATGAGTTAAGTGTTCTGTCTTGGGAAGGTGTAGGTGATATATTTCAAGGGAAACAAGGTGAAGAAGACTGTAGACAGTATGGATGGTCCTGCCCCTCCCTTTTTTTTTTTTTTTTTTTTTGGTAAAAAGAGAGCACTCTGTGGGTGTGTAGAGGTATACAAAAGTCTGAAATGATAAGGAACTCTCTATATTGCTAACTGGCTTTTTTTTCTGCGGAGTGCGATAAGGCAGTGGGGTAAGGAAGGGCTTTTACTGTATTACTGTATTATTTCACAGTCCTTCTTCAACAGGCATACATTATTTATGTAATTAAAAGCAAAAGGAGGGCTTCCCTGGTGGCGCAGTGGTTGAGAATCTGCCTGCCAATGCAGGGCACACGGGTTCGGGCCCTGGTCTGGGAAGATCCCACATGCCGCGGAGCAACTAGGCCCGTGAGCCACAACTACTGAGCCTGCACGTCTGGAGCCTGTGCCCCGCAACAAGAGAGGCCGCGATAGTGAGAGGCCCGCGCACCGCGATGAAGAGTGGCCCCCCGCTTGCCGCAACTAGAGAAAGCCCTTGCGCAGAAACGAAGACCCAGCACAGCCAAAAATAAATAAATAAATAAATAAAAAATAAAAATAAAGGAATTCCTTTAAAAAAAAAAAAAAAAAAAAAGCAAAAGGAAAAGAGAAACAACCAAAAGTAGAAACAGTCATCCTCGGGGCCTCAGTCTGGCAGCCTCAGGCTGGACTCTCCTGCCCGCTTCCCAGAGGGGCAGAATTCACCATGGAGTATAGTGCTGTGGCAGGACTATGTACCACTCCTCCTGGATACCTGGTCCCAGGGCTGGTTCCTGCCCCGACTCCAGACCAAGCCAGTCGGCACTCACAGTTGCCCACGTGGTAGCCTAAGCAGCAGCTCCACTCTGGTGGCCAGTGGGGATTGTGGTACTGAGCTGGGTCTGCACGAAGTACAGGGAGGAGAGCAGGGGCTGGCTGGGCTGAGTTGGGCTCTCTGAGGCAAGAGGTGGGGATTTCAGAAATTACACTGCAGTTCATGCCTCAAAGGTGGGCAGGCCTGCCTGTTGCTCTCATTGATGTAGGCACCATACACAAATTTCCCCAGAGAACTGCTAGAAAGGAGAGATGGCTCTGTCTGTTTTAGGTCTTCTATTTAATTCTCATTATATTCCACTGCTCAATTTCTCAGTGTAATAGGCAGTTTTCATGGAGTGCTCCCTAGAGCCAGTCGCTATTTGTACTTTACATGTATTATTTCAGTTAATTCTCACAACAACCTATGAGGTAGGTAATATTATCCTCATTTTACAGACCAGGAAACTGAGGCACAGAAAGATTAAGTACTTTGCTCAAAGTCATACAAATAGTAAGTGACAAAGCCAGGATTTGAACCCAAGTGCTCATCACTTTGCTCTGTCCTCCTGTGTATGTCACACCCTTTCTAACTTTACCCACCCTCCCTTCCTTGAAGTTATAAAGCAGTTAAAGAAAGACAAAAGTGAAGCACCACTAATGAATGCATGGCTCCTTCCTTTAGAAGAAAAATGTCTTAGCATTTAAGGTTAATAAGATGGGAGGAAAACTGCCTCTCAAAATTTGTTTGCATAATTTAGCACATGTAAGGGAAGCAGCATAGCAGAGTGGTAAAAACATGGACTAAAGTCAGACTCCTAGAGTTTAAATCTTGGCTTCACCATTCATTAGCTGTGTGATCTTATGCAAGTTACTTACCCTCTCTGTGCCTCAGTCTCCTTATCTGTACATTTCTTCTTCTGTAAAACAGTAGTAACTGTCTCTTAGGGTTTTTGTAACAATTGAATGAGTGATATTGTTAAGCACTTAGAACAGTGTCTGGCACATGGTAAATGCTATAAACGTATTTGTTACATAATTAAAATAATTAGAAATAAAGTACAGCACAACCAAACTATGTAGAATCTAATCCACTGTTTTTTAAAGGGTGAGAAAAGGATAAAGAAGCCCATATTTCTTGAATTTCTCTGGTAGCTAACAATAGCTAATACCAAATACAGCCTTTAGAATTTCCAGGTAAGTAAAAATCTCCTTCTAATTCAAGCAGATGATCATGATGCACAAGAAGTGGATTCTGGGTCCACAGAGAACTAGACTTAATAACAAATGGGAAACAGGCCCCAAGACAGCATGCTCTCAGCAAGGTACTTGGGCTTCTGGGGCTTGGGGCTTGAGAACTTGGGATTTCGATGCTTACTCATAGTTTTTAATCTGGCTATTAGCCTTGAGACTTCTCTGTGTTTACACCACACATGTCCGTGTTTTTCTATTTCAACCTTCTACTCATTTCCTCTAAATCTCATACTTTATGACCTTACCCTGTGTTTCTTTTGTGTTTCACATTCTCAGAGTTGGCATTATGGTTTTAGAGTCTTTAGGGCATTAAAATCTATATTTCACTGTAACAAATAAGAGCAAATCTTAAGAATTCTAGCCAGAATTCTTTGCAGCCTTTCCCCTATTGATGTTTGCAGTTTCATTTTGCTCTAATTGTCCCCAGTGGTCTAAACAGGCAGGAATTCAGCCCTCACCAATGGATGCTGAGCTGCTATCACCTTTTCCTGCCTAGGAAATGGATCACGGGGGCAAAGATTAGCCCCTTTTAACACTGGACAGAGTTGGGGGGGAAATGATAATGTCTACATTTTGGCTTTATCTATTGATTATTGCTATTGTCACTGCCTCTGCTGTTAGTAAGAGGGAAGAAAGAGCAATGGCTACACGAAAACAGTGAAGCCACACACACAGTTTGCAAAACCCTTTGGGATCTCACCAGCTGAAAAGGATCTATAAACTGTAAAATAAGCTCATTAGTAATAATACCTTTATGATCGTAAATAGAAACAGGTAAAGTCAAGCTGCTGGTTCTCTGAGCTTTTCACCGACTCCCCTAAACAGTAGGCTGTGGTGCCCTTCCTCTACTTTCTCTTTATTGCTCATCTTGTATTCTCTAACACGCACCCCTGCAATTGCCATAAGCAAATCATTTAACCCTTAGGAATAATCTTGGGCAGGTGATGTCAGTGCAGAGCTGTGGCTGTAAAGACCAGCCATGCACAAACACCCGAAGAAGAGGTCTTAACAAATATGAAGTGCTATATCAATAGCAAATACTGCCACTGATTGATACTAACAGTATATATGCAGAGCCCAAAGCATATAGGAAGCTGTATTTCAGAGTTCTAGGCAAAATGAACCAGGCCAGGAGAAATGGAGAGCTGACATTCTGAACTTTCTCTGCAAGGCAGGACCACACTCCTAATGCACCGATTTCATGTACCATAAGGTATTGTGATAAGCTCCAGTGAGGATGTTGACAGGTGGTTTACCTAGGTTTGGTTAGGTGCTAAAAACAGGTTTTATCCTTACTGGATAAGATTATTGAGTATGTTAATTACAATGGAAGAATGGAAATTACAGAGAAAGCAGGTCCCTGAGATAACTGCTGCAGAGCAGCAAGTATATTCTGTTCTCCCTCACCTTCAGGTTTATTGAAGACTTCCTTTGTGATATGTCCTCTAACAATCAGTGGAAGCAAGGCAGCAAACTTGGGATGTAAGGAAGGCAGCAAGTGTGGCTTAGTAGTTCGGAGCACCGCTGGCTCTGAATTCTGGCCTCACCACTTATTGGTTGTGTAACCAAAGGAAAGTTCAATTACTTCCTTGTGCCTCATTTCCTCTGTAAAATACTGACCTCATAATTATAGGTGAGAATTAAGTGAACAATATATGTAAAAGTCTAAAACAGTGCCTGGCACACGGAAGCATTCACTAAAGATTACGTACCTCTTATACACATCTTAGATAATCTGAGAGATGTTTTGAAATGCCCCAAATGGACACAGCCTACTTTACCAGCTTAAAGATATGGTATAAAACCATATCTCTTTTCAGGATTCCAATTAAATGGCTTGAGCCATCTCACCCAATCGAATGTCCAGCTTCCTCGACATTCGAGGAAGATTAACCCTCCTGGGATAATCTTTAGGAGCCTTGGTGTCCTAAGGATGTATCTTGCTGCTAGAGCCAGAGCTTAGACATGCCCCGTAAGAGTGAGAACATGTTGTAACGATCACTGGGAACATGTTTCTGCTTGGGTTAATGCATTGCCAAGCTGCGGACATGGTGACACAACAAAACCAGGGAAGTCAGACGGCCTCTTGACTCATCTGGGATGACAGTGTGGCAGTGTCTGAGGAAAGTGGCTGAAGCCTCATGCACCAGTGCAGTCCCACCCCCAGGTTGGTTTTTCAAGGTCTGAGGAAAGATCATCCTCCACCCCTTGTTAATGACTGGCCAGAAAAATTTCATATCAGAGTTGAGCAGGCGGTCCTGCTTGACAGACATTTCTTACTCACTCACACAGCTGCTTCCCCAGAGCATAATACATGTTCAGAACCACTATTCCTTTGACTCCCTGACTTCGTTGGGGCCTGGCCCGCTGACTCAGTCCCTTTCTACTCCCCATGCTAATTTTATTTCAGTAGACTCATTGTCTTTGTCACTGATCCTTGATCTGGGACACTCCTGATAGGTTTCAATCATTTTGAATCTCCCACAGAAAGATCGTGGGTCTCATCCCTTTACTTTAGGAAAACCTACTGTCTCATCTGAATTTGCCCATTTCTCCCCAACTCTGAATGCCGACACCTTTTTTATCAGGAAAAAGTAAATTCTTCCTTACCAGACACAAGGCTACGCTCTTATTTTAAAGTCTTTGCTTTGCTTGATAATTGTTTTTATGGATTATCAGTAGCGAGGGAGTGTTCTGAGAGCTGTCAACAAAGTGTCAAGTAGAATGACTGAACAGCACATATCATTTCCTTGTGACCTTTATTTGATTGTGCATTTGAACAACTCTACTTTCTCAAGAGAAAGTAAAGAGGAAAAACATTTTTCAGGAAGAGGAAACATCTTTATATACTACACATATTTATTGAGCACTACTGCAGTATTTTGAATTTAAGATAATTGGAATATTTTGAATGTTTCTCAGTATAGGAAAATTCATGTAGTGAAAAATAGACATTGTTCAGTCTTCCTTGGACAGTTTGGTTTTTTACAAAAGCCCAAAGCCATTTAAATTCTGTCCTAGAGTTTCAGTTAGCTATTGCTACATAATACCACCCCAAAACTTAGTGTTTTGGTTTTCTTTAAAATATATTTATTTTATTTATTTATTTTTGGCTGCGTTGAGTCTTCCTTGCTGTTAGCGGGCTTTCTCTAGTTGCGGTGAGTGGGGGCTGCTCTTCGTTGTGGTGCGCGGGCTTCTCATTGAGGTGGCTTCTCTTGTTGCAGAGCACGGGCTCTAGGCGCGCGGGCTTCAGTAGTTGTGGCACGCGGGCTCTAGAGCACAGACTCAGTAGTTGTGGCACACGGGCTTAGTTGCTCCGTGGCATGTGGGATCTTCCCGGACCAGGGCTCAAACCCGTGTCTCCTGCATTGGCAGGCAGATTCTTAACTACTGTGCCACCAGGGAAGCCCACAACTTAGTGTCTTAAAACAACTGTTTTATCATCATTCATGACTGTGGGTTGACTGGGCTCAGTTGGGAGGGTCTTCTGCTCTACATGATGTCAGCTGGGGCTGCTGTCATCTGGGGGCTCAACTGGGCTGTAATGTCCAAGATGCTTACTCTCATGACCAGCAGTTGGTGCTGGCAGTTGGCTGGGAGCTCTGCTAGGGAAGTCTACCAGATTTCTTGGTTCTCCTCCATGTGGCTTCCTTATGAGTCTTGGGCTCCTCACAGCATGGTACCTGAGTTCCAAGAGGGAGGGTGCCAAGAGAACAAGCCCTGATGTGCAAGCACTTATTAAGCCTCTGCTTGTATCTTGCTTGTCAAAGTCCCATTGGCCAAAGCCATTCATGTGGCCAAGCCCAGAATATGGGGACTACAGAAGGAGATGAATACTAGAGGTTCAAATTGAGGCTCACCAAAGTAACAGCTGACCACACCCAGAAACTCTTCTGAATTCTAAGAGAGCAAAATGGCAGTCCTAGAATTTTGGAGCTGGTAGGGACCTTAGAGATTTTACAGCTCAGCTGCTTTGTTTTGCAGATGAAGAGACAAAAACCCAGAGAAAGTGATTTACTACTCAAAGGACAACCCAGACCTGGACCATTCATTGTAAAGATTATTTCGAGTCGGGCTCTGTGCAGGTACTACCTACATTCATAGGCTGGTCCAGCCCCTGGCTTTACAGAGCTCCGAGTCTAGGGGGCAGGTCTGCAGGTTAGATCTCCTAACATCCAATGCCACATTTAACTACGGTACTTCACTGCTTTCCCGTTGTTAATTAAGTGTGTAATGACTATATTAAAGTTAGTTTCAGGTTCTAATTTATGACACAGTAGTTATAATTTAATATACACTTTATGGTACATTGGAGTCCCTGAATAATCAATGTGTACTCCCTCTAATCCTGCCTGGTTTATAATACTTGGAGAAAATTTTATTATTTTAAACAATTATAAGGATTTATAGTTCTTGAATCTTTGCTTTTGTGAAATATTTTCTTTCATGTCTACTATTTACATGAAGCCAAGTCCTTTGTCAGTAATACAGCCTCTAATTATAACATTGTTCCTGTGGGAAAATGTAATTTGCTTTTCAATGATCCGCTTTATGACATGGTCTCCAGGAATGTGCTGTCTGCAATAAAAAGCAAGTAGAGACTGTGGACTCCTGTAACTTCTTGCCAATTGCCTGGCACCGTTAAGACCAGTGTTTATAAAGTAGTCCTAATTTTTTTGTTGGCATGTGAAATCCAAGCTAGGAAATAATGACACATTTCACTGAGATGGAGTGTGCATATGAGGATGGGTAAGGAAGCAAACTAGGAAATGAGAAGTTTCTATGGTTTTCTCCACAGTCATCCCATCAGCATCCAAGTCCTTTCTGTTGTTCACAGCAACTTTCACTTTGGTTCTTTCTTCCCAAGAATAAAATGGCAGTTATAGTAATGAGTAGCCAGTGCGGCGAGAGGGGCACACAGTGCTGTGGGATGACAAGGCAGGCTCTGGGTGCTCCCGAAAGGCTTCCTGTTGGAAAGAGAACACCCTTTCTCAGGGCCCGGTCCTGCTCCTCTGAGAGAAATTTTCTCATTGCTTTGATCAGGCATAATGTACAGTGGCTCCCATTTAACATGTGCTTGTGGAGGACAGGTATTCACCGAAGTAGAATATTTTCAGCAGAAAGCTTTCTGACCAGGGGCACTAGTACTCGGGCCAGACCTGGTCACTTCCTCACAAAGAAGACACTCTAATCTTCTTGACTTTGGCTTCCCTAGGCTCCTGCTCCATCTTGCTTTCTGAGATCCTTTACCACTTGTCCCAAAGCATAGTCTAGATCAGGCCTCATGATTAAAAACAAATACTCCACTGAAAAGTCAAGGATAGCCGAAGAAATTATAATGCAGACTCCTCCACCCCTTAACTCTGAATACTAGATACGAATTCTTGCAGAGTCCAGAGGCCAGGTTCCCCCTCAGGAGCCCCACTGTGTGTCTCGTCTCAGCTCCTGTTCTGAAACCTTTTTGCAGGGACCTCATTACCTCCCTTCACTAAGACAGATGGTAGCTGTCTTCTCTATCTGAACTTCAGGCCACAGCACATGAGCCCCCAAAAGAGAGGGTTGAAGAAGGCCCATATTCCTCCTCATAACTGGTCTCCACTAGCCCCTCTACTCCATAAACATCTGTTGGAATAACTCTACCCACAATAAAACAATCTTCTGTACATCGGGGCTGGACCTTTTCTGAGGTTTAGGTTCTAAAGTTAGTGTGTTAGGCAAAATCTGCGTAAGGAATTAACTTTGGAAACCACTTGGAGGAGAGCCACATTACAGATGGACACACCTTTCTCAGTAAGCCTAGCAGGGCCTGGATGGCCCTTTAAGTTTGGAATAGGTCACCATTTCCTCAGCAGAACATCAGATGAAGTAGCTGTTCTGGGTTAAGGTTTATTTTAACTTCAGTGGGATACCCATACCACTTAAGGCACAGGGTCTGAAAACCATAGAATAGCAGAATCTAAGTTCCTACCCTCTCCTGTGGCAGTAGTGATCACAATTTTTAACTAGTTCCTCACTATCTTCCTGTGTCCCTTTCTCCCTCCTTTCCTTTCTCTGTTCCTATAGGTAGAATCCTGTGAATTTCATGCCAGCCTGATGGGATGGCCTCAACATTATTATGCAAAGCAGTTTAACATCCCAGTGTGAAGAACTTTATAGTTCCAGATATAGTATATTTAGATTTATCTTTGTAGGACCAAAAAGCCTGTTAAGGTGCTTGTTTTTCTCTCCAAAACACAAAAGCAGTACACTTCCAAAGGTAAATTCAAACTATAGTTTGCAGAGAAACAAAGTCTGCTGGAAGCTCTGAAATATGGCCCTCTTGCTCACTCCAGCTTTTGGTGATGGATATGTAAGCAGTTAGCTCTCATCCCATCTAGAGTACCTAGTTTCAGTGCCCTTTCTCCCCACTGTCTCCACTTGGAAACCCTAACTCTTCTCTTCATACTACCCCAAAATGTGTCTTACACAAACTGGGCTTGGAACCTTGATGCAGGCCATTTGACCTGTCCAGAATGCTTCCGCTGTCTAGTTCCTCATCCCCTTCACTCAACCTCCACTGAGCCTTCGCAACTTTTAAACCCCAGATCAGGACCCCTGAGCCACTCTCTTTTTTAAAAAAAATATTTATTTTATTTATTTATTGTTTGTTTATTTTGGCTGTGTCGGGTCTTAGTTGCAGCACGTGGGATCTTCGTTGTGGCATGCAGGATCTTTAGTAGTGGCATGCAAACTCTTAGTTGTGGCATGCATGCGGGATCAAGTTCCCCAACCTGGGCCCCCTGTGTTGGGAGCTCAGAGTCTTACCCACTGGACCACCAGGCAAGTCCCACCCCTGAGCCACTCTTGACCATGATCCTTAATGCTCTCTCACCCTCTTAATAATTGTACCACAAGGTGTCTTGATGCTCAGCTAACATTGTGTGTCCCACGTATGTGCCAGGCACTTTCTAAGAATTGTTGATGTATTAACACATTTACTCCTCACAAGCAGCTCATAAGGTAGGTATTATTGTCCCCATTTTACAGATGAGGAAACTGAGGTAGAGAGAGATTATGTAACTTGCCAAGGCCACATTTAATGATAGAGCCAGGATTCAGACCGAGAAGTTATGACGCCAAAGCCTGTACTTACTATCACTGTGTTGCGCTGTTTCCCATTGGTACTTATGTACAAACTCTTATTTCTCGTTGTCTTTTTATCTTCTCTCTCACTTTGTTTATAACTTCCTTCAGAGCAGACATCATGATATACTTATTTCCATAGCACTAAGGATTGTGCCTTGCATCAATAAGTTATAGAATAATAATAAATTAAAGAAGCTCAATAAATATTTGTTGGTTGATAAAAGGACAAAAACCAAACTATGGATCCTTATAAATTACATGAGTCTCTGGGTGTGGTTTGGGCTGACTAAAAGACCTCTGTTGTTTCTCACGAACATAGTCGTAACAGTTTACCAAACACTTGAACATGATTTGACTCTCAGGACACTCTTATGATGTGGGTGGAGCAGATATTATGCCTATTCTACAGCTGGAAAACTGAGACAGACACAAAGAAGTTGGTTTGCCTCCATCACCTTTAGTGGTGAGCTAGACCCAGAACCCAAGTCTCCCAATTTCTAGTCCTACAATATTCCACCTCAGATTTTGCCCAAGTCTAGCTCAGTCTAATGCAGGCCATGGTTTAGCTCTGGGTTTGTCCATTAATGAAACCAGGCTGTTCTATTGTAAATGGATATAAATGGTAGTATTGAAAGGGTTGGGGTGCAGCAAGGTGGGGAAGGACACATTCCATTCAGATACTGGACCCAGTCTAAGAGGACAGTACCCTCAGGATGATCATGGAAACAGGTTTAAATTAATGCCATGCTATTCAACAATACCTTCATCCAGTGTTGAAAAATCAAGTGGTGGGAAACAGGTAAATATCAGAAAATATAGAAAATAATTTTAGAGAAAGAAAAAGTGGAGTCAGTCATAAGGAGGTTTCCAGAATGCAAATCAGAGAATTTTTTATTTTGGAGGGATAAGGTAAAAAGAGGAAATACTTGTACTAACAAGTAAAAATTCAAATCAAAGCCAGAATTTGAGCTGGCAGGTCTTGTTTGGAAATTCCTTTTGTTTATAATGTAGGTTTTTTCCCCTTTATGAAGCAGATGCTTATACAAGCATTACCAGTGTTGTCAATAATACTGTAACATTTGCCTTCCATCCCTTTGTTGCTCAGGGAACATGTTGGGTTTCGGCACATTTAGCTTTGCCATTTACTCCACAAATCGCAGCTGTGTAGTGCTACAACTAAGTCTATTTTACTGAGAATAAAAATTGAAAAATATTCTCCTAACAACCTTTCTAGTAATCATAGGCCTGAAATACTTTGGAGTGTGGTTGCTTTTTTTTTTTTTTTTAAACAACTTGGTTTCAGTACAATAATGCTTCAATAAGAATCTTCCTGCAAATTTAATTCAAAAGGGAAGGCTTTTGTTGTTATTAAACACAATGGCAGTTTGTACATCTCTACATCATTATGTTGCTTCTCATTATGGTAATTCATTTGCTTCTGCTTTGTATGGATATCAAATAAAAATCACTCTCCCTCCTGGCAAGTGATTGCCATTATGGAGACACTCTGGGAGCCCGCCTAAGCGGTGCTTGGTGTCATAGCAAACACAATTAGCAAAATAACTTCCAGAGTGGCTTTATGGAGTTGCCCTGTGGTGAGGCTCTGTGTTTTCTATTTAGCAGGGCTGTAGGTTTCTGGGCTTTGCCGTGTGCCTTCTCTGTTTTCATCTTTGTACCGTTTTCTATTCAAGTGCAACAGTGTGAGGACTTTGTGTGAATTTTACTTTCCCTCTTTTTTTTCTGATGGGCTCTTCCTCAGCACTTGCTGGGCTCAGAGAGCCCTGAGTTATTCTGCCTTCCTAGGAGCCCATGTTTCTCTAAAGAAGGGTCAATGACAGCATCACCAAATGTCCACTCTGGTATCTTTGTGTATTTACTTAAAACTTTTTTTTTTAACTTTTTATTTTATATTGGAGTATAGTTGATTAACAATGTTGTGTTAGTTTCAGTTGTACAACAGAGTGATTCAGTTATACATATATATACAGGTATCTATTCTTTTTCAAATTCTTTTCCCAATTAGGTTGTTACATAATATTGAGCAGAGTTCCCTGTGCTATACAGTAGGTCTTGTTGGTTATCCATTTTAAATATAGCAGTGTGTACATGTCAATCCCAAACTCCCTAACTATCCCTCCCCCACTCCCTTCCCCCCTGGTAACCATAAGTTTGTTCTCTAAGTCTGTGTATTTATTTTTATTTTTTTGTTGTTGTTGCTGTCTCTTGCCACTTGTCAACAATTTGAGAGGTACTGAGTTTTGTATGAAGTTAAACTTTAAAGGTCATTATTAACTCCCTCTGTATTTGAAGAGAAAACAATTTACACTCTTCTGTGGTGGACAGATTTGAGGTGAGGCCTCAACCATGGCTTAGGTACCTCAGTTGGTGAATAGCCTCGACGGGGTTGGCAGCACCTGCTGCCTCTTTGAGATAAGAGACAGACATTGTTCTTGGCTGAGGCCTGACGAGGAAGAGGGTCTGTATTTAGTTGGAATGGTTCTTCCGTGTGGAGGCAGAGTGTTGGGCCTGTGTTTGTGGTTGACTCTTCCTCAGCCTTTAACATTTGTTTTCATTGTTCTGGGAAGATTTTCCTGATGCCTCCAGGTAGGAACGATGCTCTGACGTTTAGGCCACTTATGGCACACCTTTCTTCTCAACAGCCTAGTTTTGTTTTTGTTTTTTTTCTTCTTGTCCTCTTCCTTCCTCCCTCCTTCTGCTTTTCTGCTTCCTTTCTGATAAGAGAATCTGTAGCCTGTGCCCTGGGCATAATCCTGTTTTAGCTCTAAGAGGTGATTTATGGTTGATCAGAGTTAATCAGAGACTCAGATTTCTCCTCCAAGTGATTAGTTTAGGCATCTTGAGATACAATTCTGTCCAATGAGACTTGAGGGGAAGTCTGCTAGGAGACTTCTGGAACAGTTTTCCTTTCTTATTAAAGGAAATACATGTTAAGAGAAACTCTTCTTTTTCTGCTTCTGCGTGAGGATGTGATGCCTGGAGCTGTGGCAACAATCTTGTGGTGATTAGAGCCAACCATGACGATAACAATCAACATGCTGAAAATGACCAAGTAAAAATCTGGGTGTTTGATGAGTTTTTGAGTCACTGAATTAGCTTACCCTGAACTTCTTTCAGATGAGATAATACATTTCTTATCATTTAAGGCATACCTAATCCCATTTTCTCCTATTTGTAGCCCAAAACACCATAATGGATAATTACTACTCTACTTTGTACCTTTAGAAATGGTCTTACTGGAAGGTGCTGTAATTATTTTTTTTTTTAAAGTCTAACTCCTTTATTAGATCACAGTTTCTTGAGGGTAGGTCTGATTCATTTTGTAGTCCCTGGCACTTAGATTGGACTTGCTATGTACAGGTGCTCAACCAATGTTTGTTGGATAAACACTATATAAGAGGAATGTTCATCATCAGGCAATCCAGACTCACTGGCTGAGCACCTCTCCATATTTTAGCCCAAACCTGTCAAAAAAGGAAGAAAAGCCAAATGAAAATTCTCTTGCACCTAAATGCAGAAATCAGATGCAGTATTCCTCTGCACTATCTTTTCTGCTAAAATTGGTCAATGTTTCTCTAGATGAGCTACACCCAGGAACATTTTGCTGTTGTACCTACTTCAGAAAATATGTTTCTGAAAATTATTCATAAATATAAATTTTGTAAATATATTTTAATTATGATTCAGTCAATATCTAAAGGAATCCTGTGTCACCCCCACACAATCATAGTTAAATGAATAAATAAAGGAAGGGAACTCTGATTAGTCATTGTCTAATTTATCAGAATTCCTAAGATTTGAATATGTGTACAGAGGAAACTCATTTTTTATACAGAACTCAAAGTCATTGCCCTTTTTTGGGGGCCTGCATTTTATGAAAAGTGAAAAATGAAAAGTAGACAAGGTATCATGAAATTGATTTTGTTTCAAAACTTTCCAGGTTATATCACAGGATGTGTGCTCATTCGGCCCCATTTCCTAAGTTTTTATAACTACAGTCCAAGCCAGCTTTTAGGTTAGTGATACATCTTTTTTAAATTGAAAGAATGTTTAGAATGGTGGTTCTAAAAGCCTGTCCAAACACAACCTGCCGACAGTAAAGAAAGTGTAATGGTGGCGACTTACAGACTCAGGCACTGTGCATCCCTGTGCCCAGCGTCAGTGTTGTCAGCTGGCCTAGAAGCCAAGGGGGGGCCCTTTCCCCTTCTGCTCTCACCTCTTGGGATGTTCTCTAAGATTAAAAAAATCTTTTTGTTACTTAAAAATTTCTTACTATGCATTTTTATTTTTATCTACCCCTTGGGGTTGACTTTCTCTTTGCACAGTGGCCTGGGCCTCTCCCTTGCTTCCTGTCTCCCTCCTGTGTGGAGATGAGACCAGGTTTTGGGTGGAAGCACAAACAGGGTGAGATGAAGGTGCCACTCCTGCCGCTGTGTTCCCCGTGGCCAAGCCGGAGCTTCTGCATCTGTGCTTCCAGACTCCCGAACTCCCATGTGAGCTCTTCCTCCTCCACGATTCTTCTCCTTGCCTCTCCCTGTCAGGTTCACTCTGTTTTACATCCTCCAGCATGCACTGTACCTGTACCTTGTGCCTGTTTCTCTGTTTCCCTGAAAGACAGGAGAAGCTCATTCCCATCCTTCGAGCACAGTCAGAACATCAGTCAGGGTCCATGAGTAATGGTGTTGGGGCGAGGCTGCTCCTTCTCTCTCTCTGTTGTCAGCTATTCTCTAGTGTGTGAGCGGAGGAATAGGGATGCTGCTGAATGTTGCTCCCTAACTTGTTCAGGGCCGCAGTGTTGTGCTATCTGTGCTTTGCATAAAGGCTCTGGACTGATGGAGTGAGGGAAGGCTAAAATCTAGTCCATAACCTGCTCGCCAAGCTGTGTGACTGGTGTATGTCTGCTGGAAGAAGGGGTGCCTTATTCATCCTATAAAGACACCTTTTTCAGTTAGCTCAGCAGTGCAAGGTACATTTTTCTAGTTTGCACAGAGGCTCTGGAACGGCTAGCAAAAGCCCCTGCACCGATGCCATGATGCCCTCCAGTCCTGTCTCCACCAGAGCTTCTGCCAGGGCTCTCCAGACCAACACAACTGACACTATGATAGAAGTATAAAATGTTCTTTTTTGAAGAGCCATGTGGGTCTCAGAAAACCCAGCGTCGTGTGGCAGGAGGAGAAGTGGTAACTTAATCTGTCCTTTTGTACCATGCAGTGGAAAAGCCCATAGACTTAGGCCTCTGGATGCTCTTTCTTCCTTTCCACACAGTCCTCTCTTTGGAATTCCCTGGTCCAGTGTCTCCGGCCTTCTGGGACATTTTTTTACCTCCTTCTACACAGGAGGAGAATTTTCAGGCCTATTCCCTCAACACCTCTCTGCATGGTACAAGACCATACAGATGAGAGCCTCAGGCTTTGGTTGGATGAAAATAGCATCTCTTCTTCATTTGGTTACTGTCAACGGCACAGGGTTGGGATGTTGGTCCCTGTCCCACGAATTGAAAGTGCTCTAGTTCCAGTTTAGTTTTCCCATGAGTAAGAGTTTCCTTACTAGTTTTCCTAAGAACCCAACCCAACTTGCCAAGTCTAGCATTGATGTTTTTGATGTCCATACTGTTTAGTCTCATATGAAGAAAGCCTATTTTTCTTGTTAGCATGACTTTGACCTTTTTCACTTTAAAACCGTAGCTCCTGGCATTACTGTGCTAAAGAACATTTGACATTTTCATGGTTTATTTGACAAGCGTCACCATACTATCTCTAAATAGCTTTCTCTTTCCCATCCAGTGGTACCAGTACTGATTATTATTTCATATCTTCCCTTACCTCTAATACAAAGTCAACATGGGTTCTAGTTTATCAAGTCATCAACTTTTTAACCCCAATATGAAGATGAAAATGAAAAGTTGGACTGGTATAGGAGGGAACCTATTTATCCCTGACATTCCCTTACCTTCATTGCACTTCCAAGGGAGAGGAGACTGGTCAGCAGAAAGAGGAAAGATGTCCAGCACGTTGAGGTGGGGTGCTGCCAGGGACCCTTGTCTGCACTCCCATGGGAGCTGTCCACCACAGCTGTGGCTGGAATTGGAAATGACTGATGGAACGGAGCATCAAAGGTGTCTGCTACATGACCAATAAAGTAAAAACAAGGGGTCGTAAGGTTTATCCTCAAATCTGGCCTGAAATACATCTTCTCCAACCATGAGGTGACAAAGAAAATGTATGGTCTGTTTCTGTTACTGTTTTGCTCTCAGTTTCTTCTCATGCTTTTCTGAGAGTTTTCTAATCAGTTATTTACTGTTTCAACTATAGTTGATTTCCATCTCCAAAATCAAAGTTAAAAAGTAATTAAGGAACAAAAATATTACAAAATAAACTTTAGAATGTAGCTGTACATTTTACTTTCTATAAGCGTACTTTATATATTATTTAGAAAAAGGAAATAAAGCAACAGTATCTCAAAAAGGAGTTAATTTTTCAAAACATATTCAAGTACAGTGACTGCGTAAGGGGAAACGTTGAGGTTTGTTGGTGTGATAAAGGAGGGAGAAGGGAAGATTCAGTTATCCTAAGAAGGTGAGGATAAGGTGAGGAAAGTGTGAGAAGGGGTGAATCCTTAAACTCCTCTGAATCATAGGCTTTGATGTCTGAGTTTAACTTCTATCATGAGGCCAAAGGAAACTTACTATATGGGTGTTTGGAGAGAGAGAAGGGGCTGAAGTGGAGAGCTGTGGTTGGTTGACTGGAAGAGATAAAGAGCTTTTTGTTAAATAAGAAGAGGAGAGAGAATTGAAGATAGTTTTTTCTCTTTTAAGATCATACAATTCTTGATAGCCCCACATACAGTTCTTCCCACCATTTTTTGAGTTTTCAGGCTCTCTGTATCAGAGGCAGGGATCTCCCTTAGCTGTGAAGATGGAAGTGTCTAGCTGAGGATTCTGAACACTGGAGAGCTGTCCTCACCGAGGCCCTGTGCTTGTGAGAGTGCTGAAGTGCTGATTCAGAGCTAAGGCTTTTTTGCTTATTTTGAAACGTTATTAATAAATTGTAAAAATGCATACAAATTCCTGTAAAGCAGTCTTCTGAAAGAAAAAGCTAAGAGGAATTTAAACTTTCATGTGCATGTGGATGGTACCTATCACATCCATTTGTTTCTCTCTGTACCCACTGCATCTCCAATCTCCACTTATTTTTGCTGCTACCATACTAGTTCAGGCCATCACCAGCTCTTCCCTGGATTACTCTCACTACTCTTTTTCCCTTAAAGATTTTCCTCACAGGTCTTTCACAGAGATCTTTCTAAGACAAATATTGGACCATGGTCTATCCTTGCTTAAAATCCTTCCAGCTCCCATGGTTGCTCTTAAGATAGGTTCCAAACTCCTTAGCTTGAAATAATTCTTAAGATCACGAGGGTAGGAAACATGTCTATCTTCTCAACATATGTCTTTGAACCCAGCACACTATGAAATAATAGGACTTAGTAAATTTTTATTTTTAACCACCTCTCCAAGGTAGCTTTAGCTCTCTAGGGTGGCTCCCTTACAGGAAGTCACTCAAGCCTCCAGGCCATTCATATCCAGATAATCTAGTTTCTGTGGCCACTGTGGCAGAGGAAAAGAGAGATAGAGGATTGTACAAGGACTTTTCACTGTCTCAGTAAAGAAGACCACACTCACAGCCCATCGGCCCGATTAGATATATGGTTCCAGCCTACCTGCAAAGGAGTTCGGGAACACTGTCTTCTTGCGTGCCCACAAAGAGGAAAAGGAAATGGAACTTGGGGACTATGTAGCATTGTACCTGCCACAGAGTTAATTAAGAATGAACAACACAGACTTTTGGAAGTGCACTGTCTGTATTGTGATAGCCCTATCTGAGCCATGGAGGTTGAATTTCAACATGTAAGTGGGTATGAACAATTCCCCTGACGGTTCCTGCTGTTTTCACTCTGCCATGCTTGTGGGAAAAGAGTGGATCTTGAATTTTAGGGAGAAAAGGACCATTTTCAGTATGTGGGCCAGAGGATTAGGAGCCCATGACTATTGGATAAAGTGGTCTAGAGATTCCCATCAAAGGTGGTGGAAAGAGGACTACAAGATGAGTTGATCCCACCATTACACTGGAATCACCTGAGAGGGAGGCAGAGACTCTGAAGTTGGCTTTGGAGTTTGTGAGCTCCAGGAGTGGCAACAGTAATGCAAGAGTAGGCTATTCTTAGCACTCACTATTATACAGGCCAAACTTTCACTGTATCTTTGGCCAACCCACTGACTAGTCTTGGCTGTGCCTTTAAGGCTATCAAGAAGAGAACAGTGTCCATGCTTGGACAAAATCTGCACAGAGTGGTTAGCCTGGGGGAGTGCATTCTGTGATGACACAATGAGACATGAAAGCTCGGGTATTGTAGAGTTTGGAGGGCAGAGTGGGAAAAGGGACAAGTAAGCACTAGGACTAATTTGCAAAACATGAACGAATGGTCTCAAGAGTCCCAGAAATTACTTAGGCTGTGAAATACCTATAGAAAGTTTTGACTTCCTCTCACTGTGGGCATTTAAGAGTCTAGCATCACTATGGTTAGGACATGAAAAGAAATGTGACCTTATTTTGTAACTTAGTTGGTGACATGGGACATTTATGTTACAAATATAGTGAACATTGGAAGAGTACTTCCGAGCCTGTACTGACATACATTAGCCCTGACTCTTCTCCTCTGACCACAGAAATTACACGTAGCAAAAGAGAGAAAAAAGCACTTTGCCAGAAAAGTTAACTAATAATATTCATCATTGTTAATGATAAATGGTATCTACAACAACAATGACAGCAACCTTACCATGACAATAACAAACACTGCAAACTTATTTGTTCTTGATATTTCCTGGGTGCTGACTTCTCTTATTTTAATCTTTGTTTTGTTTTTAAAATTATCCAACTCATTTTAGTGTCAGCTTTAGTTGCTGCAGTCATCAACTTGGAAAGCTTGTAGCCTTGGACAAAAGTGTCATTCTATATGTTTGATATATTCAGCTCTGCATCAGGAATCTATTTGCAAAATTGTCCAATTTAAAAGTGACACATTTGATTCACTTGACCTTCCTTTTTCTAGCACAGAAAAATTTGCAGGAATTCAAGAGGTGCTGGGCACTAGTCACCAAGGAGAAAGGACAATAAAGGGATGTGTAAAGTACTCAAGAGAAAATTGTTGTATGTCATTAGTAGTTGAACAGAATGAAGAGTGCTATGAAGTAGAACTTCCCCAAACAAAAGCCAATGACATCTGGAAGGGAATGGAAGCTTTTAAAGTTTTTGATGTTAACTGGTTGATTTAGATTTTAATATTTTAACATAATTTATTCTAATTATTTAAGTACTACCTATTGATTGTAGAAAATTTAAGAGTATAGCTAATATAAAAATGCAGAAAAACAAAACAGTAAAAGAAAAATAATTATCCATAATTCTGTCACCAGAGAGAGCTATTATTCTTATTTTGATATAATTCCTTCCATTCTTTTTGCAGTGTGTGTATAAATTCTTCTTTTTATTGTTATTATCTTTACAAAAAGGAAATAATTTTATATAAATGTAAATGTTAAGAAGCATAATTGCAGTTTGAAGTCCCACTGTAAATTCATGACCTGATTTTTGTTGGACCCTCATTGAATCTCTCTAATGTAGAATACTTCCAGACATAAAGGAGACCCAGTCCTGGCCTCAAAGAGCTTATGATCTGAGGAAGGAGTCAAGGCAGACAAACATTTAAATTAAATCAAGGAGTACTTACTGAGAAATTATGTGACTAGACTGCAATAGTACAATATTTTTTTCCTTTTTATATAAGTTAATTCCAGTAAGAGGAACACCTAGTAATACTTAATGTTCAAAAACTTTCAGAAAGGGACTCAAACCGATGTAAACTTATGATTAGAATACATTACTGGAAGTCTTACAAAACATACAATAATAAATAGCACAGATGTCACATTCTCCCACTGTCTAGCTGTCGGATCTTGTGTAAGTTACTTAATGTCTTTGAGCTGCAGTTTCCTCATCTGCACCATAGGGGAAATGATTCTCACTGTTTGGGGATATTGTGAAGATTATATGAGATACACGTAACAACATTTTTGGCATAAGAAATGTGTTTAAGCAATGGTAGGGACTACTATTATAGAGAGTGAATGAGGTGACTTCCTCTTAGCCTGCTACTGGATGACCTGAAATTAGAACTGGCTGGAAAGTGTAGCAATTTGAATGTGCTGCAAACTCCAAAAGAGCAGTGATTTAAAATGGTGGTTGGGCTGATATAAACACAAGAATGGTATAAACTGTTAATGAGTAAGCATTAGGCTGTTGAACATAAACACCCTGAACTCATAAACTACTAGATAGCTGAGGAAACTCAACCACTCTCAAAGCATTTTTAAACCTTTTAGCAAGGGAAGGATTTATTTCTCATTTTCAGTGTTATAATACAAAGACATTTGAGGTTATACTCTAAAGAGAATATAAAGCGTTTGTTTCTGTTGCAGATTAAGGGAAGATAAAGGACATATCTGTTAGATACTAGATAAGCTGATTTGGAAATTTAGAAGCTCAACCAGTGTTATTGCCCAGATTAAAGGCCAGTGCACCAATGCAGAGGTGGACTGCAGAATTCTGAATATTTTCTTGACTGTGCCCTTGTATATGCTCTTCTATTTGCCTGGACACAACCTGTGTCAAAAAACTGGCTAACTCCTGATTATCCTTTAGGTGGGCTTCTCTGCTCCTTCAAACCTGGTTTTAAAGGCCTCTTCTATGTGTCTTCACAGCATTTTATTCTTCAGTTAATGTTACCCTTTTCACATTTATGGAGGCTAAAGAGTGGGAATGTGGCTGAGCAGTACAAACTGTTTATACATTTACACTATATTTAGTATAAAAGTGCTTTTAGCTAAAAGAAGGATCCTCCTCTCCTCAAAGTCCCAGGTGCCTCTAGCTTTTAGTAAAGTATAACTTCTGCAGCTCAAAAGTAGGTAAGATCAAAATGTTCCAAGGCAGTTTCATCAAGCCTTATTCCCATTCTCTCAGAAGTCGGCTGTTGAGTCCAACAGCAGTATACGTTCCAGGTGGTCTGTATAATTCAAGTAAATCATGCGCATCATATAACAAAACCTAGAAGGTGTATTCAAAAATGTGTCTTATGGACCTTACTCAGAAACCCTTTGGCCAAACCAAGTCTGATGACTTGGATTTCTCTTACTTTACTGCTGATTAAATGATACTTACCACCTACTGCAACGGGAATAAGAGGGGTATTTCCACGGTGCTCTGGAGTGAAATTGTCCCTTTGTATATATGCCTTCCCTATGCATCTGTGGATTCCATGAAGGCAAGGGCCACACCTTGCTCTCCTGTATCCTCTGAGCCTAGTACAATGCCTATCACACAGGTGCTCACAAATGTTTGTTGAATGAAAGAATGGAAGATTCATCAGTTAGGGCCTTGGTGGTCCTTTAAACCTGAGCTCAATTTATTAGAAATCAAGAGTTGGCTTCCTCTTCAAGGTTAAGGAAGGCTCAACCTTCAGTACAATATCATTGCTCAGTTGCTTCTCCAGGGAGGGGAGAACATCTGTCTGCCTTGCCCAGAAGACCAAAAACTCCTTTTAATGCTGCAGAGAAAAACCTCAAAACTCTTCTTTCCATATCAGAACTACACTTGGGTTTAAGAGCTTCTGAAATTGTGTATAAAAAGTCCTTTTTTCCCCTAGAGTAAAAGTTCTTAATTTTAATCAGATTCTCAAAATTGTCTATAACCCTTCAAAAGGGTAAGAATCATTGCTCCAAACCCTTTCTTGAAATGGGCTCAGGGGGATCACTTTTGATATTGTCACCAGGTAAAAAGCACTGAATATGCCACTATTGGAATATTTTATTTTTCTTCATGGATCAGTGCTATCTCTATGCCTGGTATATCTTTGCCAAAGAGAGGTCTGCTGGCTATAAGTCAGCTTTCTTAATTTTACAGTAGAGGTCAATGGCTTGCTTACCTGTCCTGCCCCAAGTTTCTGGTTTTACCACATGGAAGCTTTGTGCTTCAACAACTTACCTAGCCTTTCTAAAGCTTGGTTTCTTCATGTATAATGGAATATTCCTCTCCTCTTACATATAATGTTCTTAGCTCATAAGGTTGTTCATCCATTCACTTATTCACTCAGCACATATTCATGGAGAACTTACTATGTACCAGGTACTGTTCTAGGGCTGCACAGAACGGATACGGTACAAATATTCCAGGGGAAGGAGTCAGATGATGAACAAATAGGAAAACAGGATAATATCAGATAGTGATGAGTGCTATGTAAAAAAATTCAAGTAGAATGATGCAAAAGATAGAGAGTGACTGGATGGCTAGTTTAGACTGTGTCATCATGGAATGCCTCTCTGAGGGGATGACATTGAGGATGTGAAGATCAAGGCAGAGGAAGTAGCTAGTGCCACAGCCCTGAGGCAGGCATGAGCTTGATGATATCTGAAGAATGTCTCTGTGGCTGATGGGATCCCAGAGGTCCAGCGGTGTGGCTTTGAAAGTCATGGTAAGGAGCTTGGAATGGAGCTCCTAAGTACAGTGGGAGACTTTTGGAAGCGTTTTAAGGAAGGGACTGATATGCTCTAAAATACTATATAAAAGATCACTCCAGCTGCTGTGTGGAGAATGAATTGTAAAGAGCTAAGAAAGAAAACTCATTAGGAGTCTACTGTAGATGTCCAAGCTATAGACAGTGGTGGCTTGGACTAAGGTGGAGGTGTAGAGATGCGGGGAGGTGGTGGAATGCAGGCGTGCATGCAAAGCACTCGGGGCCCATGCCTGATGCATGGTGAGCACTTAATAAACTCCAGTTATTACTGTTATCATCATTACTGTTATTGGCTTGGTGAAATGAAATTGGACCAAGTAATGGGTCAACAGAAGAGTGGTTTTAAGAATATTACTGAGGGAGTTCCCTGCTGGCCTAGTGGTTGGGATTCCGGGCTTTCACTGCTATGGCCCGGGTTCATTCCCCGGTTGGGGAACTGATATCCTGCAAGCCGCGAGGCATGGCCAAAAAAAAGAAAAAAAAAAAAAATATTACTGCATTTAGAGAAAATTAAGATGAACCAAATATTATTTGTATGTGGAGATTTAATTAATGTTACTTTTCTGACACTGTCTTGGATGCAGTGTTTTCAATACTTTTCTCTTTGTGTTTTGAGAAGAAATCCATCATGTATTTCTTTCTGGATACACTGTTGAGTCATTTTGCAGTGAAAGAATCTTGATTATCTTCAAATGACAGATGTGAAATAGTGAATTCTAAGTTGTGTGGAAGATGTAATATATTGCATTGCTCTGGAATTCATTATGATCAAGGAGTTGGAAAAAAATAGGGAGTTAATACCCAGGAGGAAAGCAAAACTAAAAAAAAATGACACAGATAGATTAATATATTTATGGATACATGTCATCCACTTTGATGCCAGAAAAGCCAAATGAAGAAGTAATGTTCTGAAAACAACTCACAGTTACCAAAACCACTAAGCTCTGAGTTAGAGAAATACGAAGACTAGGAACATTCATACGTATATAGTTGCTATGGAGTTATTTGAAGTTGTGAGAGAGAGATAGAGACAGAGGTAGGGAGAGGGGGAGGGAGGGAGGGAGGGCAACACGGGGTGAGGGGAATAGAGGGGGGGTGGGGGGGGAGAGAGAGAGAGAGAGAGATGGAGAGAGAGACATGTAGATGTTCTTTTTCCCCCTTTTCAGAAGTGTGTCTTTGGCTCTACACTTTAACAAATGCACATATCTTTTCAGTCTACCCTTATCAAGCAAGCTCGTATTTACAAGCTAAATTATTCTGAGACACAGAAGTCTTAAATGAAAGACAGATATCACTGCAATCCTTTAAGGTCATGCTGATCTCTTCAAATGTTAGAATTCACTACGATAAGGTTGCCTTTTCAGCTAAGTGGCCCCACCACTTTAGAGTAATCCCTGTAATGAGTATAAATGTAGTAACACATCCTAAGAAAACACTAGGTTCTAAATGATAATACTCTACGAGGTCAGAGAAAGTTTGTTTTCTAAATGTGGACACCAGTATTCTCCAAGCAGTGTGGTTTCTAGATATACTGAAGCATTTAGAGTACCCAGAGTGGGACAACAATTTTGGTAGTGAATTTTTGCTACTTTCAAAATTCTTTTCTTTCTTCCTTTTTTTTGGGGGTGGGGTAGGGTAGGGGGGGGATTCAAATGGAAATAAGTGTCTATCAGTAGTATAATAAAGAGATAGTTGGATCATTAGAGATACACTTTTTTTTAAAAAAAATTATTTTTTAACATCTTTATTGGAGTATAATTGCTTTACAATGGTGTGTTAGTTTCTGCTGTATAACAAAGTGAATCAGCTGTACGAAAACGTATATCCCCATATCTCCTCCCTCTTGTGTCTCCCTCCCACCCTCCCTATCCCACCCCTCTAGGTGGTCACAAAGCACCGAGCTGATCTCCCTGTGCTGTGCGGCTGCTTCCCACTACCTATCTATTTTACATTTGGTAGTGTGTATGTGTCAGTGCTACTCTCTCATTTCGTCCCAGCTTACCCCTTAAATCAACAAAACAAAATCATCTAAAATACAAGCAAAAAACTGCACTCCCAAAAGTATGTTTTGTGGATCACTAGCTCTTCAAGGCATCACTTGAAAGAAATCTCAGACATACTGACTGCTGTGTTCCCCTCTCAGATCTCCTTGGCCACACAACAAGCCCCTTCTGCCACTATGTGGCATGACCTCTTAAAGGTCATGTTCAGCCACAATCTCGTTAAAACTATAAGAAAGTTTAGCAGAACAAGTACAGTACCTGGAGCTGTAGCTGGTTCTCGGGTTGTAATTGATATTTATCATCTCCCTCCTCACCACCCGTTCTAGACCTCCTCTACCCCTGGCCGTCACTTTTGCTGCTTTAGATTGCTTGCCTGATGGAATAACTCAGACCTTCATCTCTGAGAATCTCTCCCTCTGTTACCATGCCCTTGTTAGGCTGTGATCACTATAATTTCCCATTCACCATTACCATCAAGAATAAGGCACCAAGAGACACCTCAGTGAATCTCCTGTGTTCCAGGCATATGCCTCCCTGCCTCCATTACATAACAGCAACCCCAGCACCTCATGATCATTAAGAAGGATTTCTCCCATCAGTATAGTAACTCCTTCCTTTGATTGCTGGTCCATAGGCATGAAGAGCCCAGAGTGACCATGCAGCAGTTGTGGCTGCAGGCTCTTTCCATGTTCCCTGGTGAAAGGGTAACCCCACTGGGAACCAGGACCTCTAATCCAGCAGAACCTAAGTTGTAGGAATGGGAAGCACAAATATGAAGTGACTTATCAGGAGTGGTGGTGAAAGGGGCCAATTTTACTTCCATCCCTTCATCCCTAGACCAATATATTTTAGCTGTTGGGGTGCAGAACCATACATCAGCTCAGTGCATCTGAGGGAAGTCCCCAACCTGGAGGGTTTCATGTCTGAATTGCTGTCTTATCTGAATCTTTAATAGGCCATCTACTACTACTACTTCTGGATGAATATACTTATGGTAGGACAAGTGGACTCAGGTTAGGTACCCTTCCTGTTGACGTATATCCTTTGCTGCAGACTGTGTCCTCTCATCAAAGGCAATGCTATTTGGGCTCCCATGGAGGTAAATCGAATTCTAAAAGTCCTCAGATGATGGGCAGGGAAGGCAAACACACATAGAGAAGGTTTCATTTTTGATCTCTCCAGAGTGAAATATCTCAAGACACGGAGAGTGACACTAACAGCTAAAATTCTACCTAAGGTGTGAGATTGCATCTAATTTAAGCTTTGTGCTTAATTGATTAACTTGATTATTGTTTCATAACTATTGAATGCCCACGGTTTAAGCTTCTAAATTTTATGGAGCTCCACTCCATAACACTGAAGCTCCAGTGATGAGACAAGTCCACTCGTGGAATTTTTGTATTTTTGAGGATGCTGCTTTTACATAAAGTCACCCTAGGACATTGAAGATTTGATAAGCATACAACAAAGAATTTGTTTTATTGTCTGGTGGAACTAATTAAATGTATGGATGGACAAACAAGTCCAATCAGTAGGTGCCTCTAATTCATCCAATAAATCCCAAGGGAATGAGATCTGCTTCTATTGATGTCTTAATTGCTATAAGTCACCCTGGCTTTCCCAGATCTAGGTAAATAAAAATCATAATATACACTTTTTGGGGGCATGTTGTCCTTAGACTGGTGACCCAGAATTCATTTTTATTTTTGTATTCAGGAAGGAATTCATATTTCTATATCTAAAAATATTGAAAAACTTAGTATTAAGAGGACTCATTCTATGCTGGCTCTGTTGCCTCCCAGAGACCCGCATATGGACAGGCATATACACATTCCTTTCACATGGGAAGAGAAATGGGGGCTGATGTAAAGATATACAAGACCAGCTAGGTAGTTCCTTCCTGCATTTATTTTTGGGGGACTGGTGTGTGAAAATTCTCTAAGTCCAGAAGCTCCACGCTTCAGTGTGATCACACTGAGGCCTTTAGAGTAGACCCTGCTGATGTTCTGATTTTGGACTTCTAGCCTCCAGAACTGTGAGACAACAAATTTCTGTTGTTTTAAGTCACCTGTTACTTTATTATGATAGCCCTAGGAACCTAATACAGAAGAGGATGGAAAAAATTACTGCTGAGGAGATAACAGCACTCAGACTGAACCAATCAGGTCACTGGAAGCTTAGGGTGACATTCAAATGCTGAAGTTGTTACTTTGTTTTCTCTGATGGTTTTGACAAAAATCCCACCAATCTGGTCTTCTTTTCTTATTCTAATCAATTAGCAAGATCTGCTTTTTAGGGCAAGGTTTTCCTTACTGTTTTACTGGTGGTAGGCTATGAACATATTCTTTCCTATCAGACACTTGAACCAGCCTCCTCAAATTTTGTGCCATGTTCATTCGTTCGTTCATTCATTCATTCATTTACTCTTCTTTTGCACCAGAGCAGAGTGCTGAAGTTACAAGCAGCCTCATTTAGATTGCCCCGAGTCACAACCACTCCTACTCCTGTGGGTGTTTTCAAAAGAAGTATCTGGTCTTTTGTGATTCTCCCACCATTGTTCTTCCCTCTCTTCCTTTACCCAACTTCAATACCATTTGATTATTTTCAGTGCAAAAGCAGCCTCTCTTTGTGCTGCAGGCATCAACTAGATCCCCCTGTACATTTATACAACTTAATTTTACCTAGTTCTAGAAACAGCTGTTGGGCACATATCATTTGTCAGAAACAGTCTAATCTTTCCACAGTTAGCATGACAGATCCAGGGTGGCCAAGATTTGTTTTCAAATATTTTTCTTTTCCTGATGACCTGGAATATCCTTCCACAATTACAAAGTCCTATTTTCACTTTGAACAAATGACCATACAGTCAAATTCAAGATTTCATAGATGCTTAACCTGAAAACAATGGAGGCGGAGTTTATGAAAGTATCTTTAACTCATTATCATTAGCTAATTCTCTTGACTTATGTTTACTCCCCTCAAGTTCTATAGGATGATAAGGTTTTTGTCCAAATCAGCATGCACATTTTTCTTGAGGTAGTTTTCATGGCTATTCCCCAAAACACATTGTTCAGAAAATTTGTAGTAAAGCATTACATTTATTACATTTGTAGTAAAGCATTACATTCTTATCTATAAGAATGAGTGATCACTTGTCCTCCTGATTCCACGGTGCTTAATGTATATTAAATACAAAAGTAGCTTTAAAAATATAGTATGCTGTTTTCAGAGGTCTCAAGCAAGGGCATGAACAAGGGCATGAGCCTATGCATCAAGAAGGATCCAGCTTTGTATATTTTTAAAGAGCTATTAGAGTAGCTGTAGTTCCTTCTGCTCCTTGATTAAATCTTGATTAAAATCAGCACTGCAGTTGTAGGATGGGAAGCAGTCTTCTGCCTACTTTCCCTGTTGTAGGTAACATCACTTGATTGCTTGAGACAGTTAAAGGTGCTTTGGTAGTAAAAGGACAGCAAGATTAATAGGCAGGCATTTCCATAGTAACAGCAAAGCACTCTGGGAGACACAGCCACTTGGGGGTGGAGCTGCACATGCCAGGATTTCGGCTCCCATGGCAACAGCAGAGTGTGGAGTGGGGAACGAACACACTACAAAACTTAGCAAAGGTCCATTTAGAGAAGACAATGTATAATCAGTTGTCTATTTTAAAATTCAAAGTTAAATAAATCAAATTTGAGACCACAAGCTGATGCAAAACATTTAAAATACACTGTACATCCACTGAAAATTTCTGAAGCATAAGCACAAATAGTTTAAGAACTATCCAATTGTGACAACTTGTTAGTTTAAAAAAATCCAATTACCAAGATTTTTGTCCCAGAGTAGTTGCAGAAAATTACACAATTAGAGCAATTTTTCTCAGCTGCTCAACTATAGAAAACGAAAGTAATTATACAAAAATAGTGTAAAATAGTGTTCGCAACTGCAAGATAGATTTTTGCTTTCTTTAGAAGAAATTCTGTTTCTCTGTAGGTAACCATCTCAACCAAAAGTTGAAGAGAGACAGAAGTAAAAAGAGAAAGGAGTAGCTAAAAGAAGAAGACCAGAGCAAAAAGTGAGAGAAATACTATAAGACTTGGGAGAAGCTGAGAAGAATTCAGAAAGACCTAAGAACCCAGCATTCCAATCAAAACAAGTTTAACACAAATTGTATTCTTCCTGCTTTTATTAACATCAGAATTAAAGTTTTTGAAGGTCTCCTTTGTCCTACACAAAATTACAATGTATCAGATGGCTCACCATCCACTTAGGAATAGGCATTATTTTTTTAACCTGGCTTCTTGAGTCAAGTCTACACAGCCAGTGAAATAGAAGGTTGGAAATTATCTGGTGAAGCGGGGATAGGTTAGTTACTCCTCAAGTCCATTAAGGTAAATCTGTATGTTTATATCTGCTGTTTACTAAGAATACTTACTACCTGGAAGTATTTACTGAGATTTTACTCAGTGTTCACTATGAACTTGGAAAATATATATTAATAAATCAACCAATTTCCCGCTCTGAGTTGCCTATGCTGTAACTGTGCCTTGTGCCCAGTAGGATTTGAATGCCAAAATGTCATTTAAGCATGTGAAGGATCTGGCTGCAGTGTCTCAGAGAAGTGTGATGCTTGTTTAGTAAACATCCAACATCCATGTCCTACATCTGGAAAAGAAGGTTTACTACCAGGATCATCTATGGGATTGCTTGCCAAGTATCAGATTGAACTGATTACCCAGGATTTGGGGATTTGGGACTCGGAGCTGAGTGAGTCTCTCACTGGTGACTGAAGCTGTAAGATGTAAGACTTTTGGAGCTATTAGTGACCATGTTTTTTGTTATATGGCTAAAGCCTTAAGAGGGAAGAATAAAGGCACCAGAGAAAAGCAGAGACAAGAAGTAGAGACCTGATTTAGATGGTGTTCAAACCCCGCCTCCCCCAAGTCCAGTTGTTTCTAAAGTCCAGCACAATCTGTATTTCCTGTGACTTGATGTTACCTGCCCAGTAAGTCTCCCACTTCCCTCTTTTTTTTTTTTTTTTGGCTCAGGCTATCTCAAGCTGGGTTTCTATCTCTTTCAACTCAGTCTTATCTAATTTAACAGCTGAACTCTATTAGTTACCTATTGCTGTGACCAATTACCACAAATGTAGTGCTTTAAAACAACATATGTTTATCATCTTAACAGTTTCTGTGGGTCAGGAATCCAGGTACAGCTTTGCTGGTTTCTTTGCTCAGGGTCTCACAAAGTTGTAATCATGGTATTGGCTAGGGCTGAGTTCTTTTCTAGAACTCAGGGTCTTGAATGATTGTTGGCAGCTTAGTGATCGTTGGCAGTTTTTGGTTCCTTGTGATTGTAGAACTGAGGCCGGGTTTTCTTGCTGATTGCCATCTGGGGCCACTCTGAGCTCCCAGAGGCCACCTGCAGTTTCTTACCATGTGGCCCTCTCACAGCGTGGCAGCTTACTTCTTCAAGTCCTGTAGGGGAATCTCTCAGAGGAAGATTGAGTCTTTTATAATGTAATCTGCTGAAGGGAGTGGCTAGCCCATCACCTTTGCCATATTCTATTGATGAGAAGACATAGGTTCTGCCTACAGGGGATTATGTAAGGGAATGACTCATGGTGAGGGGGGGATGACTTTAGGGTGTGTTTACCACAGAACTATTAATGTAGCTGATGATATATACAGTGATGATGGTACATGACTGAGATTGAGTGATAAGGCAATAAAGAAGTATTTTATAACAAGAATGGTTACGTTCATGTCTGACATTCTTCTAATCAACATATTGGCAAGAAACTTCAGATGGCTGCAATGTAGGAAAGAAAATCTGTCCAAATATGAAGAATTATAAATACATATGTCCATTCACTGAACACTGTGTCTGTGAGAATCACTATGTTGTTCAGTATATAGTAGTAGTAGGTTATTCTTTTATATTGCTGTATAGTATTCTGTTGCATGGCTGTACCACACTTATCTATCTGTTCTACTGTTGATGGATGCTTACTTTGTTTCCAGTTTTTGGCTCTTATGAATACTGCTGCTATGAATGCCTGTGTGTGTTTTGGTACACCTATGCATTTTTTCAATCTGATAATAAGTTATTTAAAAATCTATAGTAAACATAATGGTGAAATATCAAAAGCTTCTCTGAGATCAGAAATGAGATAAGGATATATAGTATCACTTCTTTTAGACATTTTACTAGAGATTCTAGTCAATACAAATGCCTGGAAAAAGATTTAAAGGTAAACTGATGAGAGGAAAAAATAAAAAACCTATCATTTTCAGACTACATAATTTGTAAACATAAAAATAGATAAACTTACAATTAATAAGTATATTTACTAAGATCAATATATACAAGTTATATATATATGTAATATATATTTATGCTGGCAACAATTTTAATTAAAAATTATATAATTTATAATAAAATAAAAATATTAAATGCTAGAAATGAGTCAAATAAAGGATATAAGATTTCTACACAGATAAAAACTACTAAATATACTGAGATAAACTAAATAAGACCTATATAAATTCAGAGATATGCCATCTTTGTGGGTTTGAAGAATCAATATTGTTAAGATATCGTCTCTCACTATATTGACCTACAGATCCAGTACAAGCCCTATCAGAATCCTGGGATGTTTGGTTTGAAGAACTTGACAAAGTGATTCTAAAGTTTATATGAAAATCCAAAGAGTCAAGAATAGCAAAGACATACTTGACACAACACAAAGTTGGAGGACATGTACTACCAGATTTCAAGACATATTATGAAACAGTAATTAAGTGTGGTAATGGCATGAGGATGGACACACAGACCAAAAGAAGAGAATATAGAGCTCAGAAATATACCACATATATACAGTCACCTGATTTAAAACAAAGGTATCACTGCAATTCAGGGGAAGAAAAGAATGTCTTAGCTGTAAAGGATGTTGAGGAAGTGAATGTTCGTGAGGGGAAAATATGAAAATTGACCTCTTCCTCGTACAGTGCACAGAAATTTGAGGGGAATCACAGATTTGAAAGCTTAACAATTAAGCTTTTATAAGAACACATAGGAGAACATGGTCTCAGGGGTAGGCAAAGATTTCTTAGAATAAAATGCATTAATCAAAGAAAAACATGGGTAAATTGGATTTCATTAATGTTTTATTAAAACATTAAAATAAGATCATTAAGAACTTATGTTCATCAAAAGGCATCTTGAAAACATGAAAAAGCAAACCAAAGAATACAAGAAGATAACTGCAATACATATATACAACAAATGACTTGTTTCTAGAATATGAAAAGAGCTCTTACAAATAAATGAGGAAAAGTCAGGTAATCCTATAGGAAAATGAGAAAGGACTTCAATAGGCACTTCATAAAAGAGATACCTTAATGGCTAATGAGATATGAAAAGGTGCTTAATATCACAGATTTAAAAAGTGTTTAACATAATTACAAATGAAAAACATAAAACTACTACACATTCATCAGAAATGCTAAAACAAAGCAAAACAAACTAATAAGCAGATAAAAGAACCACTGACAGTCGAAGTATTGTTGAGGCTGTAGAGCAACTGGAACTTTTATACACTGCTCGTGGGAGTGTAAAGTGGCACACACACTTGGAAATCTACTGAGCAGTATTTAATAAAATTGCACATACACATACCCAATGACCCAGAAATTTCATGCAAAGGAATAAATAACAAAATACATACATATGCATACTGAAGTATTTTGAATTGAATTAAACTGATTGAGGGTTTGTTTTTACCCATCAAATGGATCATCCATAGATCTAATCCACAGTTCTTGTCTATTGGCGGTTGTGCCATTGGAACGATTCCAAGTAATAAAAGGAATGAGTGCAGGAAGTGCTGTCCTTTCCAGGTACTACTGGGATTCCCCAGGGATGCTCTCATATTCCAGTGAGGAGCTCTGGCTGTTGCATGGCACAGTCTAGGGGAGCTGCAACTCCATAGCGTTAGGAGCTACAGTTCCATGGGGTGCTTCTCTGGGGCTAGATACACCTCTGCCCCATTACTTGGGTGTTACCATTGCTGCCAGCTGGACACCATTGGAGCTGGAAATCTCCATGTCTGTGGAAACGGATTTCACTTGCTATCTCTCAAGGCTGATGGTTCTTACTGCTTTATTTGCAAATTGGGAAGAAAAATATTCCCTATGTACTATGCTCACTTGTAGGAAATCCCACATCCAGGCTTCTTGAATCCCCCCAATTTTAGGGATTAATATAATAGTTCTGTAAACTTACAGCCCCTTTCTGACAGTGTGCATCCAAGCCTCCAGGTGGGCTGTGTCTGGGTGAGCTCCTGTATCAGCCATTGTGCTTTCTTAGAAGTGCCACTCACAGTTGGCAATCAGGAGCTATTGCTGAGTCTAACTTTCCTTCTTCCCCCATGGTAAATTCTCTCAGGACAGGTCCTTTCTCCTGATCTTCACTGGAATAGCCCAAACACATTTATATGAGTCTGATCTGCAGTGATGGACTGGGTCAAGTCTTTTTTTCAATGGAGTCTCCTTAGCAACTCTATGAATCGGGAGATGTGTATAGGTATGCCTATAATATTGAAAAATTTACATCATTCAAAGGTTAAAAGTAGATAATTTTGCTACAGAACACACCGTGTTTTCTGTAGAATGTAACCTCTGCCTAATTGACTTCTGGCCACAAAACACACACCACTAGCAAAACCAGGCCCTGGAAAGAAATAATCCACCTTAGTTATTCCAGGTGGGTGTGTGTTGATAGTGGTGGATAAATCCACATAGTTTAATGCCTGTTGCTTGCCAATGATTCTGAATAATCTGAGTGAAACTGCACATGTCAGATTGGGACTTGAACCCAGGTGTGTCTCAGATTGGGACTTGAACCCACAATTTGTGTCTTAGGAGGAGACTTGAACCCCCCAGTCTGCCAGCTGAAATTGCACACCTGGTCTCAGGACTTAATGAAGCTCAGGTTCTTTATGTCTCAGCACAGAAGGAATTCAGCAAGCGGCAAAGTGATAGGCAAAGAAGTAGATTTATTGATATATGACGCTTGTGAAGGATATAAGCCGGCAGGCAAGAGGGCTCTGCCCCAAGAACTAAGTTGGAAAGCAGGTTTATTTGGAGAGATACACATTCCACAGACAACTTGGTCTGTCTCAGAAAGTGAGAGTGTGCCCAAATATGGGGTGGTTAGTTTTTATGGGCTGGGTAATTCCATAGGCTAACGAGTGGGAGGATTATTCCAACTATTTGGGGATGGGGCAGGGATTTACGGGAATGGGACCACTGCCCACTTTTTGGCCTTTTATGGTCGGCCTCAGAACTGTCAGGGTGCCTGTGTGTGTGTCGTTTAGATGCTAATGTATTACAATGAGCGTATAATGAGGCTCAAGGTCTAGTGGAAGTCAAATCTTCTGCCATCTTAGGTTTAATCGGTCCTAACCAGTTTTTGTAGTATCCACAACAGATGATCATTCATTTAAAGGTTGTTGTGCCCTGCTCCCTTTCTCCTGTTTCATGAGGAATAAAGAAGTAGGAGAGGTAGATCAAGAGCCAAAATATTACCACTATTACTGATAGAAATCAGAGGGGAGAGTGACTTTATTACCAGACCAGTTTCATTTTGCTCAACCCTCCAGCAAGTCAAAATGCTGAGATGCTGAGATTTACAGCAAAGAGAGGGTTTACTCACAAGATGCTGTGGTTTACAGCAAAGAGGGTTTGTTTACTCACAAGACGCTGAGGTCTGTAGCAAAGAGAAGGTTTATTCACAACTCAGCCAAGTGAGGAGATGGAAAAACAATTTTCAGATATACTTCCCCAAAAGCAAAGGGCTGGGGGTATTTATGGGGTAAGGGGGAACTTGGGGTACTTATGGGAAAACAAAGCAGTAGGGTGGTTTGAAGCATGGGGAAAGGTGATTGGAAAAAGGTGCGGTAATTGGGTAATTGTTCAGCTGCAGGTGCAACTATGCTTATAGGCCTTTGCAAGTTCAAAAATTGAGGTGCTTAGCAGGATCTAGGGTGGAGTTTTTGGCCCTCTGACATCAAAAGGTCACGTAGCGGGCACTTGCGCATGCTCAGTTGGAGGGTTGGTGATCCTATCCAGTCTTAACCAGCTCGGCTCAAACTAGACACAGCTAACTCCAAGTTCCTGGAAAACAACTCAGGCAAACATATTGTTTAGGCTACGAGCAACTTGGAGGACAGGCAAGTTTTTGGAGCAATAATTAAAACAACCTTGATTAGTGAAGGCAGATGGAATAGATTTGACTGATTACCCACAGTTTCAACTTTATGTCTATTAGACAAGGCTGATAGGCAGTCACTAGAACCCTGGGTTGGGGCAGACTAAGAGGAGGAATGACATTGCTGAATGAAGCATGCCTGGCTTTCCTTCCTCATGGGTCACCCCATGAAGTACTGCCCCCACCACCCCAACTAGGTGGTGTGAATAAAGGGCCATGGACAACCTGGTGTGCGTTTAGGAAAAACCCCTCCTCGTGGATCCTGGGAGGGGAAATAGCCTTTTCGTCTAAAACTCACCTGAGGGTTTGAGGCTGGCAGGGTTGTTATTAGCCTGTCCTGCTTCCAGTTGTGTATGCTCATGTTTGCTTTTCTACCTTATTGGCAGCTTCCTAGATTCAGTTCCCTTTTCAGGGCCTGAGCACTTCATTCTCTTGCTTCCTTCCTAATCATGAAGTGCTCAGTTGTTTTAAATGTGTTTTGATGCTGGTAGACAACATCTCCCCCTCCAAATATTTTCTACCTCAGTGACTCTGGGGAGAAAACTTCCCATTTAGGACTGAGCTCCACAGTGGAGGATGTAGTGAAGTGGATTAGCAAGAAACCTGCAGGGCCCTAAGTAACTACACTCCACTTCAAAGGCCATTTGCCCACTAAGCTCTCCTTTTGCTCATGGCCTTGCATTTAAAGATTATGCTCCCTTAGAATATTCTGAAGTGGCTACTGAAGAATCTTGTGAAGTCAAGACACAAAGAACCATTCTGTTCTCAGAAATGCCTACATTTATACTACTGAGAGTCTCGCACTTATATCTCCGGCTCGCTATCCTGCTGATTTCAATCTGGCGGGACTGCCACATGTCTTTGTGCTCTGTACCGCACATGTGCATATGGTGCATGCTAAATATAAATGCTGTTTGGCAGGATCCCTTTTTCTCTTCCTTTGTTTCTGAAAATGTAGTGAAGAAAATGTGTAATGTGTGCCCTCTCCAAAATGAGAGACTTTCAGGAAGTAGAATTATCTTGACAACAAGCCATTACATTTTACATGTCGTTTCAGCATGTGGCAGGAGTGGCAGCAGTGACTGTCCACTGCTTTGTTTGGTCAGATTGTGCTGCTGAGGGTCAAACTGACTCTGTCTTTGACAGAGTTTAGGCGGCTTCCTGCCTTGCTGAACCGTTTGTCCGAGCTTCCAGCGGCTGGTTTCCAGATCCCTCTACTCATGTACTAGTCAGATTAGGTCAGTTTAGGCTGTAATAACAAACAACACAATATATATTTATTTCCTAATCATGCCGGGTGTCCAGTGTCCGTTGGCAGAGGGTCTCTGCTCATTACAGTCACCCAGGCTCAGGCTGATGGAGGTTTTGTCTCGAAATGTGTCCCCACTATCACTGCAGTCATGGGGCAGTAATGTGGCAAGTCATATTCTGGCTGTAAGAGCTTCTTCTGGAAGTGTCACTTCTGCTCTCACTTTATTGGACAGAGCAAGTCCCATGCTAAGCCTGACTTCAGAGAAGAGCAGGGAAGTATATCCCACAGGCCCCTGAAAGGCAGAGAGCTATAAGTATTTTGCTACTGGCACTGATGACCACTACATCTCCTGTCAGAAATATGAAAAGAGTGGACAATTACAATTGTTGAGATGCCTAGGAACTTTCTAGCTGCACCAGTGGTGCTGTTGAGGGAAGAGAGCAAGACACCACAGGGCTAAAGCTATTCTATAAAGGTATCTCATGGAATAGCACTGTCCTAAAACAGTGCTTAGGTATTTGAAGAAGTATCATAGCTTAAAGAAAATTGCATTAGGCATAGAAAGGTGAAAGAAACAAAAGCACACAGAGGCACGCTCCACTTTCAGTTTCTGGAGCCAGGCCGAGGTCACACATACACAGTGTCACATCCAGAATAGAAGAAATGTGAAAACTGGAAAAATGTTGCTGGAGGCTTTCAGGAGCCGACCTGCTTCCTGCTCCTTCCGCCAGGCTTGCCGGCATCCCTGTGGGCTCTGCCCCTGCCAGTCAAGGCTGCTCTGACTTCTTTTGCTGGTGACGGGGACCTCCACAAAGCTGTGATTGCAGGGAATGTGGTTTGTTAGATCTTAAGGACTGTGGAAAGTCCCAGAGCCACTTAGCAGGTGAAGAATCATGACTGTGTCTGTGCCAACTTTGAGGGCCTAACATCTCTGGACTGATTGCAGTGAGCATAGGAAAAACCTGAAGGCGGATTTCGGATTCAGATGGCAGTCGAGAGGGCTGTGGCTAGTGACACTGTTGATAGCTGGCAGGGGGATGCTTGCGGGGAGCAGCCGGCTGGTTCCTTCTCACCGCCCGCCCCAGACAGGTCACTTCGTGTATCAGCGGAGGAGAGCTGAAGAGAAGAGCGGTGGGCTCTCTAGAGAAACCGAGGAGAGGTAGCAAGACTGAGTCCAGGACTGCTTGGCGTGACGTGAATCTCAGCAATTTTTAGCAGGACTCTGCTAATGAATGTGGAACCGAGGGACTGGCAGCTCCATTTTCTCTGGTATTAACATTTTTTTACTTTATTTTAATGAGGAAAATGAGATTCTTCTCAGTTTCCTATCACTGAACCCGGTTTGGGAGGGTATGACATTTAACAACGTGCTTTGAAAAATATTAAGCATTGTACAAATACAAGGAATTGTTGCTGTTATTAATCTGATGAAATGCACATGCAGCTTCGAATCAGACTTAATATTGAGGGGATATTTAAAGGATTAGGAGGGACTCTGTAACTACTGAGTAGCAAGTCAGGGTGGCCTTCGTAAGAAGGGCCAACTAATCTGGCCATATTAAATCCATTTTTAGAAGCTAAATACCCAAACTCTGAGTCAATAAACGGCAAACGCAGACATAGACCATATAACTTGATCATCTCACATCACATGCAACACTCTCATAAATTATAAAATATGTCAGGCGATTAATTCTAATTTGAGGCCGTAACTTGATTATCTTCTGGGTGAAAAGAGGAAATGGCTTTGGGCAGGAGAAGTGGTCCCAGATTTCTCAATATGTAGGTGTAGCCAAACTGAAGTTGGAGGGTGGAACTGCCGTTATATGGTGGACTTGGGGATGAATCCAGATAATTCAGGAGAAAAAGGTGTAGGTGTCCTTAAATCAGCCCCCAAAGGCTTTGAGAAACTGCAGTTAGGCCTTATTAATTTGTATGAGTTGGGAGTTAAGGTTAGTATGAACTAGTGAAAACTTGAATTACAGCCGTTTTGAAAGACATCCACTTGTGCTGTTTTTTAAGTATAAAGAAATGGAAGTCTAATGGGTAGGAAAGTGGGGCCGAATACATGTCCATCTGAGCTTGTTCAGTTATCCTAATTGTTGTCTGCATGCAAACGGTGCTACTCTAAAGCAGTTCATTCTTATAACAGGTCTACAGTTTACCTTTCATTTTTAAAAAATATTAATTCATTTAGAAAGTCCTTTTTATTGTTCAGAAGAAAATGTCAGCCATACTGAGGAGGATATACCCCTAATTTTTGCTGTGCTTATACAGATAGGAGCCATCAAGAGGCCAAAACATCTGTCTGCACTGTCCCCAGAGTCCTACTTTTCTCATTGTTCTACGTGCACCAGGCAGAGGCTGCACAGCTTTTGGAGGAATTCAACTCTATCCACTACTCTGGATAATAAAGCTAGATATTGATTTGCTAAACAAATACCTCATAATTATCGAAACCTTTTATATACCGTACATTGTTTCCTCACCTGATGAGTCAATCAGCAGTTGCAGTTCTAGGCAACAAGGTTGAGTAGATAATGCTCTCATTGATATAATCCTTATCCTTTCAGTTTCAGCAGCCCTGCTTGGCCCTTCATTCCCCTCTGCATTCTCTCTACTTTCTCTCAAGCAAGTGTACAGCAAGACTTCAAGCCCACCGAGGACATAGCTTGTGGGTGTTTACTCATCTCTGTAATCACATGGTCCTCTAGGTAGAGTGTCTGGGACATAGTAATGCCTCAGTACATGATCACCGCAAGAGTGAATCAATGCATCCGTTAGCTAGTAGGGCTGATAAATTCACATTAAGTGGTAAATACTGATACTAGATTCATGTGTTGAGCATTATAATAGGCAGTAATCCTTAAATTCATAGGATTGAGTTCTGTTTTGTATTTTAGACACTGGAACAGAAGGGTGAATACCTTCACCCTGAGTGGGTGATTGCGAACTCTGCTCACCTGGGTACAGGCTTTCTCTAAAAATAATATTATAGCAGGAAATACTGCTGCTAGTTATTAATGTTACCGAGCAAGGGCTGTGTACCTGTGCGTAGAAAGCCAAACTCTGACAGTGGGTGTTTGCAGCAAAGTAAGGGGTTTATTTGCAGGGTGCCAAGCAAGGAGAATGGGCAGCTCATGCTCAAAAGACCTGAACTCCATGATGGATTTTTAGGCAAGGGTTTTTAAAGACAGTGCCAAGGGAGAGAGTCGTATGCTGCTTGATCAGCTCGTGGACCTCTTCTGATTGGTGGGTGATGAGGTAACAGAGTGATGTTTCTGGAATTTCAGCCTTCTGGTTCCAACCAGCCTGGGGTTCACATGCTTGTGCTCAGCTTGTAGTCAACACCCTCCACCTGGGTGGGGGTCTTAGTTTTTACAGAACAGCTCAAAGATATGCATCAACTCAAAGATGCGCATCAGGTTGTTATCTATATTCCTTCAGGAGGAAATAGGAGCCCTGTGACTCTATTGTCCTAATCATTAACTGCTTGAGTCTGCTCTTTGGAACTCAAGGAAGGCCAAGGAGACTGAAGCCTTTTTTTTTCCCTACAGACAAGAAACGGGGGACACAGAGGGGATTTTGTACCTAGGACGGCCCCACAGGGTCCTGCTTGGTTTCAACCCCCCTTTTCTTTGATACTCCTCAATCCTAAGGGGAACAATGGTGGGACAGGAAAGGGATAGGAAGGTTTTAGATAGATTAATCATAAACTCAGCAGGGGAATTCAGTTTTAGGGGGACTAAGTTTCAATAAGCACCTACTATGTGCCAAATAGTAGTGTACCAAAATTTATTTTATGTGGTCATCACAGTAGCTACTTGAAGTGGTCATTATCTTTCTCTTCTAAATGGGGAAATGTATGCTGAGGAAAGCCAGGTACTTGCCCAAGGCCACACGATGAATAAGTGGGGTTTAAACAGCCAGGTTCTGACTGGTTCTAAATCAGTGTTCTTTCCACATCACTACTCGACCTATCCTTTCTATAATTGGAACTTAACAACAAGCAATAAATGTTTGTTAAAATGAGCACAGCTTTAGCCTGTTCCATTTGAGATCCCAAGTGGAATTCCAAATATTCTAATTCCACGATAATCACTATCATCAACAACTGCTGTCTATTGGAGCACCTGTTACAAGCAAGGCAGTGAGCTCTTCTAAGTCAAGCTGGTGTTCATGCTGACATCATAACACACTGCTGTCCTGGAAATCTGGATTCCATGTAATTTCTTTATCTGTGAATTCTGTTCATTAAGTGTATAATACTTTTCATATGAATAGATTCCAAAATCAGAAACCAATTCTTTTTCAGCCCACATTCAGATGTGGTTATTGTAGCCATACACCATGGTTCTTGCTATCAAAGAATTTGTAGTTCACTTAGAGACACAGTATTTATGTTTGTAGATAAATAGATACAAAGTAAATGCATTTATGACATATCCAAATTAGGGGTGCAAACAATAAATAACATCAGAGTTTAGTAAACGGAGTGCTTAATGTACTAGAGGGACCAGAGAGGGTTTTCATGGTGGGAATGCCACTGAGCTGGGTCTGCAAGGTGGGAAGGCATGAAGAAATGTCAGAAAAGGGGAGAGTGATGATAGGGATGCAGGTATAACAAAAGACAACAAGCATTTCCTTGTTCCAACATCTGTATTCACTGGATTCACTGGACAGTTTCTACATAATTTTGGCTTCAGACTGGACCACAAAGGGCTTTTTTTAAAAAAAATAAATAAATTTATTTATTTATTTATTTTTGGCTGCGTTGGGTCTTGGTTGCTGTGCGTGGGCTTTCTCTAGTTGCGACGAGTGGGGACTTGTCATTGCGGTGGCTTCTTTTGTTGTGGAGCTTGGGCTCTAGCCACGCGGACTTCAGTAGTTGTGAAGTAGTGGTTCTTCGCAGGCTCTAGAGCGCAGGCTCGGTAGTTGTGGCGCACGGGCTTAGTTGCTCCGCGGCATGTGGGGTCTTCCCGGACCAGGGCTCAAACCTGTGTCCCCTGCATTGGCAGGCGGATTCTTAACCACTGCACTACCAGGGAAGTCCACAAAGGGCTTTTGTATGGTGATCCTTGGTGCCTCAAATTCCCTTTGATGTTAAATATGTACACTGTTGTATATTTGATTTATAAAAAGGAAATAGTTTTTTCTCAGTTGGTGGAATCCACAATTGCAGGAGATTGGAGAAGTAAATGCTACAGCTAGCTGGATCAGAGGCCTGGATAGAATTTTCACTAATAATAAATTAGCAAGAATACATCAGTATAAAGAGAATTAAAGGTCATTCTTTAAGCTGAAACTGTTATGAGAATGTACTTTATGATCAGTGTTCTAGCTATCCAAGTATCTGGAATATTCACCAAAATGTTGGTATTTTCTTTTTAAAAGAATTGGCTCTGTACTCCATTTTGCTATGTCTGTGGGGACCTGGCCTGAAATGAATGTATTATAGTGGCTCTCCCAGGTTTTTTATTCTGTTTTAAATGAAGTACCTTCTATTGGGCAGGATAATACAGGGTACCATGTGTTTGGCTATTGATAATAGAGGAGTTTTCCTGGGAGTTCCAGAACCTATTATTTGAGTCCAGCATTTCTGAATGTTTGCTCCATAGAGCATTAATCTCACGATATATGTCACAACAAATGGGTTCCATGCTCAACTAAGTTTGGGAAATGTCACTTGTAAATTTGCAATGCACAGTAGCATATGCACAGACTCTGGTAAGTCCTGTTGCAGAAAAACCTCTTAAACTTTGCTTAACTCAGTGTTTCTTAAAGTTGCTTGACCACGAACGATCCCTATTTCCTCCTCCACTTTTTCTTCCACCGAAGACGCCTGTTAGACTCAAGAATTAGGACTCAGGGGACTTCCCTGGTGGCGCAGTAGTTAAGAATCCGCCTGCCAATGCAGGGGACATGGGTTCGAGCCCTGGTCCAGGAAGATCCCACCTGCCGCAGAGCAACTAAGCCCGTACACTGCAACTACTCAGCCTGCGCTCTAGAGCCTGCGAGCCACAACTATTGAGCCCATGTGCCACAACTACTGAAGCCCTCGTGCCTAGAGCCCGTGCTCTGCAACAAGAGAAGCCACCACAATGAGAAGCCTGCGCACTGCAACGAAGAGTAGCCCCCGCTCGCTGCAACTAGAGAAAGCCTGCATGCTGCAACGAAGACCTAATACAGGCAAAAAAAAATAAAAAGAATTAAGACTCAGGAAGATGGGAGCCACACTAGCTATTTTAAAGGAGAAAGTGTAGTATAAGACATTGGCAATAGGTGTTGCAGTACTGAAAAAAACATGACAGAGAACACTGAAATATCTCAGAGATAATAACTGCAAGAAGGGAAGAGGTTAGAATTGTCATAACCTAGAAATTTGAAGGAGGGGTGCTGCAGAGTGGGGACTGCGCCTCTGAGGAGGGGGCATCACCCAACTGCTGCTTTAGTTCAGGACCTGGAAGGCAGAGTTCCCCATATCCAGGAGCTCAGCTAAGGGGGCTTTAGGAAGCTGGGGTTCTACTGCTGTTGCCGATGAGCACGGTGTGATGAGATTGGTTCTGAAAGTGTGAAAAGAAACTTAACAAGGAAAACCATTGCTAGAACCAACTTCTGCTGCCTGGGGTGAAGGGTCATAGATGGAGCAAACCAACAGGGACAACAGCAGACAAACAGGAATGAACAAGTCCCTTCCCCCTCCTCCTGCTTTCCAGTTTCTCCATTGGCAGCATCCTCCATTGGCAGGATCTAATATTGAGCCAGCTGACAAAGAAGCAATGTGGCTTGCAGAGTCCCCACCCCAGTGTAGAAAACTGAGTGTGGAACTCAAATAATAATAACAGTAATACATAAAATAATACATATTATATAGAATTATATGATGGCTTAGTAATTTAGCTATTCACTGTTTACATACATCCTCCTATACATATTTGAACTCTTGTACTTTTTCCTATCAAGATGCAAGTGTTCTTCCTATGAATAAAGATGTTCCTATTCTCCCAAAAACGGATGCTTGAAGTCCTGTCAGTCATTGTCTCCACCTCTGGGAAATGTTAATTTTTACTCAAATTCAGTCATGGACCCATCAGGATATTTTGTAACTAAAGACTAAATTATAAAGTTATTCAACACCGATAATATTTGTATAAAATCATAAGAAAAAGAAGTAGAAAGGGAAAAATAAATTTCTTTAGAAACATTAAAAATTTGCTGGAAAATTTGTTAGGAAATATTATATTTTTAACTACAACAGCTTACTTTTTTCAAGGTTAACTTAGATATCAAGCTTCTAGATCTTACTTGAGCCCAGTTATTTGTAGGATGGAGTAAAGTGGAGAGCTGCCAATTCCCCAGTGGATTTAAGCTGTGTAGATAACCAGTATACAAAATTTATTTAGGCAACACTTTTTTGCCTCATCCTAAGCACAGTTATTTTAGCTAGAAATTTCCTCTTGTTAATTAAATTCATTTAAAATCTAGTATTGGCCAGAGTACCTCACAGTTATAAGCTTTCTCATTAATGATTGATCCTGAGTCCTAAACTAGAGATTTCCACTGGTGGCACTATTGATACTATTGATATGGAGAACCCTGGCAACAGACTTTGCAAAATGGCAGCTGTTGCACTAACTTGGGTGTCATAATGTTGTTTCTTACATCGGCAACAGCTTTTAAAAATGTGAAACATGACCTTTGCAAGCACACCCTAGGTTCTCACAGCATTCTGACTTTATTTGGGGGACTAACAGACGCCTCAACTTCTTTAGCTAGCAGGCCAGCAACCAAGGAAGTAAGGAGAAAAGATATAATGAGATCGTAGAACTTGGTTTTAGCACCTCACCTGAGAGGATGGTGCTGCCTTTTAAAATTGATCTCAAAGATTGTAGATTGTACAGAGCCCCCTTTCTTAATACACACAGGATAAATAGCACACAGCTCTCTGTGTCGGCAGTTTCAAGGGTCACAAATCCCAGTCTTTGGGACCTACATAGTGTCTTTTGGAGACAGATGTAAAGTTTTAGGTACAGTCAGGTAATGTCATCGGTTATATGAATTTTCTGTCAGGGGCTTTAGGTTCCAAAACAACAATGGCTTTTAGATCTTCTGGATAAGAGTGTGGTGCAAACAAAACAAAACAGACAGACCAAAACAAAAAAATTACTAGGGTGGTGGAGCCTCTAAAATGAGCACTTTATCTGAAAGGTTCTCTGATAGTGTAGACCCGCATAACAGCTGAAATGAATGAGTTTTTAGGAAGGGAGGCAAGAGGACATAGGTGATTGAATATACGTAGAAGCTGGATCTGACTTAGTGCTTTGCCCATCAGTTGGTTCAGAATTTTTGGAGCTGGATTTTTAATTACTTTCCCCTGGATTAGGAAGGCCTAATCTGAGTTTAGAGGCCTCATATTCTGGGGAAGTTTCTAGCTCTTTTCTTCCAGTGTAACCTCAGGTCACCTGATCTTCCCTGGCTTAGATCAGTACCCACTGAGGACCCAACTTGAGGGGCCAGTGCTTGGGGTAGCTCATTGTCCACAGGGGTAGTGTGTCCACAGCCTGAAGTAATCTGTCTCCTAACTCATGCTTGAGTCTCACAGAGCTGGGGGGATGCTTGCTTAGTAAATAGCCATTGTAGCATGTGTTTTAGCCTCTAGCCTCAGGATTCTGTTTCTGTCACTTCGGACTCTAGTGCAGGGATTGCATGTGTCAGATCCAGTACCCCTTGTAAAAAATCTGGAATGGAATTAAACCTGAGTTAGGGATGGAGTATTTAGCATTGTGCCTGCCACACAATAGGTGCTTGCTTAATAAGTATTGCTACTGCAGGGCACAGATTAGCTGTGATAAATGGCTAACCATCTAGAATAATCAGAAAGATCTGCAACCCACCAGACTCTTATCATAGTTCATAGCTGGTGGCCAGGGGGTTGTTTGAACATCTGGAGTTGGACAGAAGTTCTGTATCACAGGTCCCTTTCAACTTTCCTACCATAGATTGTTCATAGTGAGTTCTTATCATCACTGAGCCACTTTCTCAGCCACCACAGCAAAGTGTTTTTGGTCCTCTCATATTTTTTTTATGTTCTTGGAGATTTCAGGCTGGCAGAACAAATTGGAGAGAGAAAGTGTAAGCTGATTTTTTTGAAACTGGGATCTCTCATTTTGAGAACTATTTCAGGCTTCATTCTTCAATCATAAGTCTCTTTGGAGGTACTCAGTACTTTGGCCTTGTTCATAAAAGAAACTTATTGAAAGAAATGACATACCCACCTGTGCTCATTCAGCTCACGAGTCTCTGTTTTTCTCTGCTTTTTTTTACCTTTTTTCACAGCCGTTGAATTAACAATGTATTGGGCACCCACTGGCCCTGTGCCTAGCCCTATGCTGGATATTGGAAGTACAGTGATGAACAGGACAGAGTCCTTACCTAGTTGAGGGAAACAGACAATAGATGGCCATACATAGTGTTGAGGAATATAAAGTAAATCAACAGGGTGAGGTGACAGAGAGTGATTGTTGGGGGTGTGCATGACTTCTGATGCAGTGACAGGAAAAGCTTCTGAGGCGGTAAAACCTGAGGTGAGATCTGGAGCTTGTGAGGGAACCAGACATGTGAGGATCAGCAGGTGAAAGCTCATGCCAGAAGGTAACAAATGCAAAGTCTCCTCCCACCCAGCAGACTCGTCAACACATATAAGAAGCTCTTCTATAAGCCCATGTGAGAAGGATGGACGGGAGAAGGCTGGGAAATATCCTTTGGTCACCTGCAAATCCCCGCGGGTGTAACTGGTGCTTCTTACTAACAGATGTGCTTTAAGTGCTCCATATACAGGCTGGGGACTGGATGATTTCCTTGAGATTTCCCCCCATAGTCAAATTTTTCAAGAACTAAAAATAACAAATTGGTAATCTACCCACACGTGTTCTTTTGTAGCGTCCAAGGACACTACCATAGCATGATGGATAATATTATGAGCGGTCTCTGTTATGTGATGAGTTGTGTTATAAAAATGAAGCAAAGGTTCATCTTGGTGAAATGCTTAGCAGAGGGAACAGTATTTCCAGTCTGACTATTTAGGTCATTTTTTTCCACCTGTTTTTCAGCTCTGTTTTTTGCTTCTCGCACAGGGAAGTACAGACAACATATTCTCTTAGAAAGAACATGGATCCCTGCTTGCTTATTACTGCTATGTAAGAGGGAAGGTTGGAGGGGAAGGCGTTCTGACAGCCATTTCTTAATCTTGGCACGCAGGCTAGTGTGAGGGACAGATACTTACGGGGTGTTATGTGGCTGGTGGAAAGGGATCTGGCAACAGCCACCTTTCCCTTGGCCCCCATCTCCACGCCATGAGGTCTCAAAGACATAGATACAAAAGCCAGGTAAATGCATGATCTTTGTTACTCTTAAGGTGTTCAGCCAAAACTGTTATGGTCCCCTGGAGACCTAGACTCAACCACGTGATAGCCCCTTACTTGCCTCTCATTGCACTTTATTTCTGTTCAGTTGCGACAAGGCTATATTTCTAGTCCATTTGCTAAGGCTGGAGGCAGGCTTTTTGGTTTAGAACATGTCACATAGGCTGTGGTGGTCTCCTTGGGGCTCTCTTCCTCAGGCCCAAAGCCAAGCCTGTGTAGCTTTTACTCTGTTTGTGAGAAAGGTCCAAGCAATGGGGAAAGAGGACGTATTTCTACCTAAGGGCCAGTGTAGAGCTAGTCTAATTTGCTCAGCCCGTGCCTCTTCAGGTGGATGACTCCCAGGGGGCGGAGCTTTGCCAGCAGAGGTAGATTCACCCCAATGCTGATTCAGTTTGAGCTTCAGTTGCTTGAGCTTTTTCTAAATAAATATTCACTTTCATGTCTAATTTCAAATTTGAAATTCTTTATTCTTTTTCTTGGAGTGCTCCCCAAATTGTGTAAGATTTAGGTCCCACAAAGCTGGCGCCTGCTCCTGGATACTGGTGGGGCTGCCACAGGAAGCCACTGAGGGCCAGCCCTTTGAAAACAAGCAGGAACTGAGAGGAAGAGTGTCTATGGATGCAAAATTAATATACCTGCAATGTCAAGGCCAGGGTCCAGTCAATCCTACTGTCGGGTCCTTTAAAAAGCACAGCATAAGGAAGGGTGACTAGTTGCAAAAATAGAATAGAGAACTTCTGTGTATTGTCCACCCAGATTCCCCAGTTGTTAACATTCTACAACATTTGCTTTATCATTCTCCCTCTCTCCCTCTCCCTCTCTTCCTCTCTCTTTCTTACACACACACACACACACACACACACACTCTCACTCTCTCTCTCTCTCTCTCTTCCTTTTTCCCCCTCATCCATTCAAGCGTGGGTAGCAGACAAATGACCCCTAAACACTTCAGTATATATTTATTAAACAAAAGACATCCTCTAATAAAGCTAAAATGTACCCATCAAAATCAGGCAATTAACACTGAATTTATGCTAATATATTATTTGGAGATTTCATTAAAATTTTACCCATTTTCACAATAATGTTCTTTTCAGGTTGAGAATCCAAACCACAATCATATATTGCATTTAGTCATCATTTCTTTTCAGTTTATTTCAATTTGGGACTGTTCTTCAGTCTTTCTTTACCCTTCAAGGCCTTTGTAATTTTGGTGTCTAAGCCAGTTACTTTGAGAATGTCCCTAAATTTGGGTTTGTCTGATTTTTCCTCAGGATTAGATTCATATAATGAATTTTTTCCCAGGAACACCACAGAAGTGAGAGTATGCACATGATGTTGATTTGTTCTATTACTGGGGATGGTAATTTTTTCACTTGGTTAAGATACTATCTGTCAGATCTTTCTGCTATAAAATTAATTAGTAAGTGTTTTGTGGGGTGCTACTTTGAGATTATGTAAATATCATGCTCCTCATCAATTTTTCACTCACTGGCTTAAGCATCATTGATGATTCCTGCCTAAATCAATTATTACCATGAAGATAGCCAAGTAAGTTTTTCTAATTCCGTTATTTCTTCTACATTCATTAGTTGACAATCTACTGTAAGGTAGACTTTACCCTATTTACTTACATATTTATTTATATTTGTATGGATCCATGGATTCCTATTTTATTCAGTGTGTTATAATTCTATACTGTCATTATCTATTTTATTGCTCAATTTGTCCCAGCTTTGGCTAATGGGAGCCCCTTCAGTTTGGCTCCTATATCCTTTTGGCATGTCCCTATCATTCTTTGAGAGCTCCCTTATGTTCTAGCACAAGATAGTCTAGGCTTATTTGTACTTTTCTTGTTCCAGCCCTGGTATCAGCCATTCCTTCAAGGATGCTTGGTTCCTTTTAGTATAGAATGGTATTTAAAAACCAAGATCTAGGGGCTAGGTGTGCTCATTGCTATGGGGGTGTTGAGCAAAAAGGTAGATAATAGACGTATGTATATACATTCACGTACACACATCTATAGTAATGTCTATATTTCTCTATCCATATATATTAAAACCATTAGTTTATACAGATAACTCCAATTGCAACCCAACATCAAATGTTTTATTCTGGCCTTCCTCTTTTCCATACTTGAAGATAGTAAGAATCTTGTCTCCCATTATCCTCAGTCCCTTATTTTCTCAGTGCCTTGTATGTAATTGTCTCAGTCCCTTGCATGTAATGAATCTCCAGATCATGTGTGCTATCTCTTTAGCTCTGTGCTACTGACTCGCTCCAGCTGAGAAGTACCATCCCCACCACATACATACCTATTCAGAGTTCCCCTGTTCTGTTCCATCCCCAATAGGACTTAAACCAAGAGCTACCCTTCTTCTGGCCCTGGTTGGTCACTTTTAGAGCTCTCCACTGGCCCAACATGTGCCTGACCCCAGCCCCCACTGTCTGAAAGTTCTCCCCCAGCCCTGGTTGCATGTAAGCCAGGAGGTGCCTTTAGCGCCAATGAGGCATCCACCAAGAATTGAGATGTCTCCCGCCTCTTTACCCCCACATGTGCAGGTTGAGAATTCTCCATGGTCTTGGTGGCTTAGTGGTCAAGAGTAACTCCCCAGCCTCAGAAGTGTGCCAACCTATGCTGCTTGGGTACTGGACAGAAGTTTAATACCTGAAACTGATCAGTAAATTATTGATCAGGGAAGGCAGGTTAAACTGATTATGGTTGGAGGTAATTATGATAGAGAAATAAAACTATTTTATGCTTACATCCGGTGCTGATCATTTGCCTGCTTGCTCTCAGATCTATTCCCCACTCTTCTCCTGCTCTGTATTATAGGCAACTACATATCCCAGGCACTTTGCCAACTGGCTTCCAACTAGTTTTGTCCACTGGGAGGCACTACAAGAGAGGAGAGCAGGTAGAAGAGGCCAGGGTAACTCCATCTTTCCCTTCTACCTTGGGCAGTATCCCCATCAGTGGCTATTTCTCCTCTATGATACCAGTTTCTGTTAGACTTGTCATGGTTCTACATTCTGCCAGTTGACCTATACTCCTGAGTTCCAATACCACTACTTTCCCATTTGTCCTACCTGCCCCAAGAGTGGCAGTAGTCTCCTGTTATTTCTAATTTCTTGATTGCCTTCTTTCTGGTTCTCAGTTCTTCTGTAACCCATGTAACCAATTCCCTGAATTAGATTCCTTCTGCTTTAAACACCTAGAGTGTTTTATGTTTTCCTAACTTAACCCTTAAAATTGCCCAACAAGTTGATTCTCCTTAATAAATTTGTAACAGAAGACTGGAGCTACTATAGCCAACTTTTTCCCATTTGGGGAAAGTTTGTCTGAGAATGAGACTCACACAAAGGAGATAGAGCCAGAAGACATGAAGAAATAGATCCTGGTGACTTTAAATAAGACCTTGATCAACCATTACCTGAAGCCAGTAACCCCTGGACTTTCCAGTTACTTGAACCAATCAAACCACTTTTTGTTTTAGTCACAGGTGTTACGTTTCTGTTTAGGTATCTTGACTGTCAAATTAATTACAAATTATAGGCCATTTCCTCTTTGATCCATACAGGTGACAAACGTTCAATTTGAAAGTTGCATATCCTGATGGAACATATCTCATTATGTGATTTACTTATTTATATTCTTAAAAGAGGAGATTTTCTTACAGCCTCTCTTGTATGTTGGTCTTTCTGTCTTTTAGTGTGTGATTCCCCGTTTCTTTTCTGAGCTGCCACATTCTGACAGGGTCTCATATATCCACTATATCACTGGAAGGGACAAAATAAAAAATTTATGTCATCCACATGACAGACCTGAAAAACTAGCCTCTCATTTAAATATTGCAAAAAATTGAGTTATATGCTACATAAGTGACAGGAGAATGGGGCTCTTAATCTATGTGAAAGGAAATTGGATTCAAGTTGTTTTATCTCTTGCAGATGTTCAACATTATTTTTGTCAGCTAGTAGTTAAGTTGAAGAGAGACATCTTTCTCAGAATAGAAACATGAAATAATAATGTCCTCCAGCATCATCTCATCATGTTAAGCCATGAGATGGATGATATCCTGATGTGAAAAGATGCAAATGATACTGAGTTTTGAAGTATTTGTTGGGAGCAGAGGAGAGGCTGAAGTTTTGTTCTACAGTTTACTGTTTTTACATGAAAAAGTTAAGGAATCCCAGAGAATCTTTGTTAATAAAAAAGGCGGGGGTATGGTGGGGGAGGGAACGTAGGCCACAGTTTCCTAAGAGATTTATTTTGGACAGGAATCCAGTAAAGATTTGGGTTTAAAATGTTCCTGCAGAAAGTTGGAACTAGCATGGCTGAGGACTCAATGTCCTTGGAGGCCGAGTCCAGAGTGTGTTGCTTAGATTTTTCTATGATTTTACTCATGACATGAAGGATATAAGGCTTCTTACGGTGAATTAGTCGTGGGTATGCTGTGGCCTCTCGCCTTCTTTACCCTCTTCAGTAAGTGGGCTAGTTTCTCTCTCCTGACGTAGGTCTATTTATCACCCTCTGTGGTTCTCAGTTCTCATACCTGAGTCATTACATGCCTTCCATCTACAAGTTCAGCCCTATCCTGAGTTAATCCAGACAAGTCGGAAAGATATCTTAGCAGCCTAGACCACTGAGATCTATGATTAGATGCGCTGCTTGAGACATACTAGCTAGTAGGTTGGAGGGACTTTATGGAGCACCCCTGAGCCGTGGAATTGGGGCTTCCTGTAGAGAGTGAGTTGCTGTCTGAGTTCTCCTATCTGACACTGTACTGCATAAACCAGGACCAGAATCCTAGTCAGCTTGGCTGGGGCCATGAAGCCTCGGGAGAGTGATAGAGTCTGCCCCCTCTACCAGCCCCCACAGCTATTCTCAAAGGACCAAGCATATTTCTGGGTTGATTTCTTCAGGCCCCAGGCTGCCTTGTCCAGCCTGCCCTTGCCACCCAGCTTCTCTCCATCTTCTGTGTTGCTGATGTGTCAGCATTTCACACATCTGATAAGTGACTGTTCTGACATGTGCCTCAGGACTTTGGATCCTCCCTGGACTATACCCAAGCATTAGAACATATTTAACCCATGAATGAATTAGTTTCTACTTTCATCCTAACTCCTAGTCTTCATTAACACATTTTTAAATGTTACCATGGCTTGATTTGGGATGTATACTATAAACGGCATTTTAAATAATATTAACAATAACAATTTAACTGACGTACAGATTCTGTGCTAAGAACTTTACATTCATTATTTAATTCAAACATGCAGCAAGATATTTATTTCATCAGTTTCTGGATGAGGAAAGCGTTCCTAAAAGGCTAATTTCTCTCAGATCATACAGAGATGGAATTACAATCCATGTCTGTTTGATGTTAAACTTTATGCTTTTAACCATGATACTATCCTGACTCAAACACTGGGCATGTGATTTATACTTTTTTAATAATAATTCATAGTTTGAAGGTGATCTCACTGTTGGTTGAAATAAATATGTTGGGTTTCTACTTTGTTTAATAGGAAGAAATGGGGCAGGAAGTGGGATTGGTAATAAAGGAGGTTATTTATGTAAATTTTATGGTACATTAGCATTTATAAAGACCTAAAATAATGCAACAAGAGCAGCTCCTGTATTATCTGCTGCATGTGTGCTCGTGCACACACCCTCATCCACATGCCACATAGGCTTATACGAACACATGCTATTTTTGAGGGATAATTATATGCTGGGTGCTTTATATAAATTATCTGCTGTTTTGACTCAGGTTTCCCAGAAAGTAGAGCAGAGTGTGAGGCAAAGAATAAAGCACTGATAATTTATGTTGAGGTACAAACTCAGGGCAGCAAAAGTGATGAAACATAAAAGTGAGGTAAGAGAAGTTGTGAAGCAAAGCAAAGTGACTGCACTGACTAGTGCTTTGTAAGAACCATGGCGAGACCAGGCAGGCCACTCAGCAGGTATGTCTGCAAGACTATGTGGGGCTTTTCTGGAAAGACTCTATAAAGAAATCTCACCTCAGAGCAGTTGACTGAAGAGCAGAAGGTAGGGCAATTTACTTCCCGTATCTCTCCTATCTCTGTTTCTCCACTGGTTAAAGTTTTTCCAGTTGAGAGTTAATTTCCTCACACTTCAGTAGCTGCCAGGGTGCAACATCCCAGATCTTAGGGTATTGCATTTCATTCAAACATAGAAATGGCAGGGAGACTGAGCGACTCTGGGCATATGGCTGGTTGGCCCAACTGTGTAGAGGTAGCCAAGGAGGAGGCTTTCTCAGGGCAAGTAAATTGTTGGTCCTCCATGGGAGGCAAAAAGGTAGAGGCTGTCTAATGAGGTGTATAACATTTATGGTTGATGTATCTGCTTATAATTCACAGCAACCCTCAGAGGTATTTTATTTCTCACTTTACAGCCGAGGAAATAGGCTAATTTGCCCCACATCTCATAACAGTGAGCAGTCAGGCCAGAGTTTGAATTCGGATCAGTTTACTTTCAAAGTCTATGCTTTGTCCAGTATGCTACTTAGATTTTCCTGCATGCATTAATTTAATTAAAAAATGATAACAATAATACAGAGTTCTTGTGGAAAATCCTGAAAATATAAAGAATAATTATTCATAATCTATAGACCCAAAAATAATCGTTTAAAAATCTTTTTAGTTTTTCATAATGTTTTTATCTTTTAGCTTTTCTACAATATTTTTACTTAGTTGAGATGATAATGCAAATATTATAGTTAGGCTCTTGTCATTGATCAATATATCAACATATCCTCTGTCAATATAAACTGTTATGGGCTTCCCTGGTGGCGCAGTGGTTGAGAATCTGCCTGCCAATGCAGGGGGCACGGGTTCGAGCCCTGGTTTGGGAAGAGCCCACATGCCGCGGAGCAACTAGGCCCGTGAGCCACAATTACTGAGCCTGCGCATCTGGAGCCTGTGCTCCGCAACAAGAGAGGCCGCGATAGTGAGAGGCCCGCGCACCGCGATGAAGAGTGGCGCCCGCTTGCCGCAACTAGAGGAAGCTCTCGCACAGAAACGAAGACCCAACACAGCCAAAAATAAATAAATAAATAAATAAAAATTAAAAAAAAAATATATATAAACTGTTATAATTCCATAAAGTTATCTGGATGTAGCATAATGTGCCTTGGAAGAAGTAGGTCTGTGATCCATTGTCTTCCTTTACTGGGGTGAGGGATCTGTTCCTAGGTAAGAAGGATGGCAAATAAACTGGTCTAATCTTGTAAATACTAATTTACAGACTAATTTACTAATGGCAAACCTCCCAACAAACTAAATGATTTTGCAGACAGAAGAGTCCTCATCCATGGAATGCTTTTAACAGAATGTACTTTGTGTCTAAGATTTCTTAGGTAAACAAACCTGGAATCTTCGGATTTATGGGGCATGGCTCTCTGGAAAATGTCATGTAAACTATGTAAATATCTGAGTAGAAAATGGAGATGTTTCAGATGTTTCCAGAACTAAGTAGCTCCTTCTGGGTAAGCAAAGTGGTTCCATACCTTTCTTAGAGGCCTCATCTATTATGTTGGACCAGAGCACCTTTGATACAGGAAGAATACAGGGAATTGTGTGAGGGGTTGTGAACCTCTCCCCATTGTACCTGTGCCTCTTCATTATTTGCATCTTTGAAATTATTGGTAAAGCTTGGTAGTAGATAAGATGTTTTATGTGTGAGTCATATTTGACAATGGATTTTTGTTGTGTCTTGTGCTATCTCAATTCATAATTATGTCCTCACTAATGACGTTTTAATCATATAATAATGTTTTGTAACTTTAAATACTACTGAAATACACAACTCTGACCAAATCATCGTGTATGTTTTATATCATATCTTTTGAGTGATTCCAAGAGAAGGACTTTGCTGTTCTATACTTCTTAATAGCTACACAAGGAAAACCTCAGCAATAATCTAGTGCCATGCCTCCTGTTCTTGCTACTGCAAGGAGAAAGAGAAGGATCAAGGGGAAAAGAGGAAAAAAAGGGAGAAAGAAGTAGGATTAGAAGGAATTATCACTAGGCTCTTCTATAAGCCAGGGATCTCTCTTCACTCTCTTGAGTAATTGCTCCTGGTGAAATCCTTCCATTCTTAGTTCTGGTCCCAAAATCCCATTCCTGCTCCACACCTTGGCATCCTGGAGGGAGCGACTAAACTCTCCCAGATTCTTCTTATGATGATTACCTCCTGATACAGCTACTGGAGAAACCTTAAGCAGCTTGGTGTTTGAACAGGGGAGATACATTGCTGGCATTCCAAATTGGAACTCATGGTTTTACCAGCACATCTAGGGTTCTTAATCCGGGGTTCACGGAGAGAATTTGGTGGGGGAAGAGAGTCAGTGAACTTGGAAGGGAAAAATTACACGTTTAATTCACTAATCTCTAACAACAACAACAGCTCTGCTTCTCTAAAAGACACCTGATGGAAGCAAGTTGCAGTGGTGTGACATCCCCCTTACTGAGAACTCTGTGGGGGCTTCTCTGCTAGTTTGTTTTTTCTATCATTTAATAAGATTGGTCCCTTGTCCCCTTTATTTATTGTTCACATTTTCCTATGGGGAGGAGCAGCATCTGATGTAGTGGAAGAACACTAGTCTGGGGATCAGTTAGTCTAGGTACTAACCTTCGCTCTGGTCATTGGTAAACTGAAGGGTTGCACTCCGTGGTCTTCATCCCTTCCACTTTGCCTTCTAGGAATTTTTGAACGTTAGATGAGAAATGCTGTTAAATTATTTAAATGTTTCATTTCTAGACAGAAAGTTATAATTACCCCCCCCCCAACACCTACCCCTAAAATTTCGATACATTGATAAAGTAGAAAACTAGCGATGGGAAGCTTGACATATAATCCTTCCTCATCCATGTCCCCCAACCTTTCTAGAGTGTACTTCTAGGTAGTACAAGCTGGCCTCAGAAAAATACCACCTAGCCAGTTTCTTACAGGTGAGGCAAAGTCAGAGGTATGAGTGGAGAGGGAGACCCAGAGAATGCTCTGAACTGTGATAGCCAATATTAAGCAACAAGATACCCCTATTGTAGTCTGCCAGGGGGTTCTGTGTGATTGTCCTCTAAGCCGGGCACAGGGATACTGCTCTCTCTCTCTCTCTCTCTCTCCTCCCATCTTAGACACGGTGGCTGAGTAATACTGTGGGCAGACAGAGAGTGATGTCCATTCCTAAAAATTTCTCAGTGTATCTCTTTGATTTCATACTTTTTTATTCTTAAAAAAAGAGGAGTTAAAACATTAGGTAAAGATAGTTTTATGTGTTGCTGAGATATGTTAGGAATGGGGAGGGAACACTAAAACTCAAGGGCTAAAGTAATTGTTTTCACTGCCTTCATTCTTCTCCTGTGTTATATACCTTGACTTTTAGGGTACTCACCCACAAATAGAGTTCTCAGTAGTCTCTTTAAAAACCTTCAATGAATGCTCTAACCTCCAGGTTGAGGGAAGATCCCAAAGATGAGGTAAAGAAGAGAGCAATGCCCACAGAAGTTCCTGTCGGCCTAAAGCTAAGGGGAGAAGTGCCCCAAGACATGGGAAATAAAGATTGACTGTGAGTATGTGATTCGTACCACATTTTTCAGCAAATTCACATGATTTTTTAAAATCACAAAACCAGTGAGCTGGACTTCCCTGGTGGCGCAGTGGTTAAGAATCCACCTGCCAATGCAGGGGACACGGGTTCGAAAGCTGGTCTGGGAAGGTCCCACATGCCACGGAGCAACTAAGCTCGTGCACCACAACTACTGAGCCTGCACTCTAGAGCCCGCAAGCCACAACTACTGAGCCCGTGTGCCACACCTACTGAAGCCCGTGCGCCTAGAGCCCGTGCTATGCAACAAAGAGAAGCCACCGCAATGAGAAGTACACTCACTGCAGTGAAGAGTAGCCCCTACTCACCGCAACTAGGGAAAGCCTGCACACAGCAACAAAGATCCAACACAGCCAAAAATAAATAAATAAATAAATTTATTTAAAAAAAAAAACCAAACAGTGAACCATTCAAACGATTATAATTTTTGTGACTTTCTGTTTGAATTTAAAAAAAAGAAAAAATCCCACAAGGACTCAGAGGCAAAGAATATACAAATCAATTTTCACTGCAAAGTAAAGGGGCTGTTACAGTGGAGGATTACTGGACTGAATGTCAATATTATGACGTAGTATGAGTGTGTTTCATGTTTGGTAATTGCAATCATTGTTGCTTTTGTTGTGGTCATCCATTTACAATGCTTGGTGTCAGTCTATTTATCTCTTGTAAAAATAAAATACAGTCTGTGTGTGTGTGTGTGTGTGTGTGTGTGAAAAAAAATAGGTAGGAATACACAAATAACACACAAAGAGGGCAACAAATAACTAGGAGCAATAGCACAATCTCTACCACAACCAACTAAAACATACTTTAAATAAGTTTCAGCTAAAAGCCAAATAATTTAAATGGGCTTCAATTGTATTCATATATTTTCATATTCTTTGTAGTAATAGGTCTCATAACTGGAAGACATCACTGTATTTATTTAAGACAGACTTTAAAGAACTTTTTGACAATAATGTTCTGGCCTTGTTGATTCCTATAAGTAAAACCTATGGATATTCAAGAAAAAAAAATGTATTTTGCTAGAGAAGAATTCTTCCAAATACACTAAATTTTGGTAATCTGATTAGAGGAGAGAAAAAAAAAAAAAGATACTTTGTCTAATCTAGGATTGCCTAATGTAGAATTTCCCAAATGTATTTGACCATGAAACCCTTTCTTCTTTGTCACCTACTAATACCTCATGCAACCAATGTTCCTGGGACTGTACTCAGGAAAGCTTTATCTCCAACTCCAAATAAGGAAATTGACCATGGAGAAGTTGGATTCCCTACTCAAGATTTCGTGACCAGTAAGAGGCAGAGCTGGGATAGGTTCCGGACTTCTGACCCACATTCATGGTCTTTACCTGACAACTTTTCTCTCACTCACTTTACTATTAATAATAAAAGAGCTGAGTAAAGAAGAAATCTACAAGTCCTCATTTAAAATATGTTCCCCTTGTTTGATGATCTTATTTTATGACTTTTCAGCTGAAAATGGTTCTGGTCTTGCCAATACTCCAGATTACTAATGAAAAAATGAGGAACTTGTAGTGGAAAAATAAATGCTTTATGAAAACTGAAAAAAAAAAAAAAGATTCAAAGATAATAATAATCAGAATGGAGCCCTATGGGACCAGATGGAACAGAAATGATTTCAATAATATAGAAGAAAACAGTTTCCTTCAGTAAAAGCCTGAATCAGCACATTAAAGCACGATCCAGTAAAGATCGGCACGACACAGCCAACACACAGCCATATCCTTAAAAAGTTACTGAATATGAGATAAAGGAAGATTTATATGGGCATGAAGAAAAGAAATTAAGTCATAGAGAAGGGGAAAGTCTGGCTGACTTCAGACTTTTCATAGCAAGATTCAATGCCAAAAGATGGTGAAGGAATGCCAATAAAGTGTTACTAAGTAATTTATTAACTATGCAAGTTCAAGTCTAAAGGGAACAGATAATCTCAATAATGCAAGTACTTAGGCAGTACAGTAGATACGAGTCCTTGGAAAAAATAAGTCCAGCGGATCAGGAGATGATTCAGAATAAATGTAACCAGTTTATTGAATAGGTTGAATTTGAAATATCCAAATATAAAATATTTCTTCATATTCTCCAGAGTCTTTAGACTGTCCTAGTCAAATCTTCCTTTCTTGCTCTTTTAGCAATATCTTGGTCTGATCCCATCACATTTCTGGTAATTTCAAGTATTCAAAATCCAATAAGGCTGGTTCTATCCCTTATTCAGTTTAACTCTCATTTTCTTTCCACTCCAAGGTTGGGCACCTATGGCAGATGATGGGCACCAAAATATGTCTCTTTGGCATATGAATTATTTTGAGCTAACTGCCAACCAAGAACCACCAGATGTAAGAAAAGCTCTTTACCTCCCTCCCCTAAAAATAGAGTACAGATTTTCCCTTTTGCAGAGGAAATTTACATTTGTAAAGGAAATTTCCATTTGTAAAGATGTCTCTGTACCAGGAAGAGATCTACTCCCAGAGACAACTTTTATCACCTGAGAATCTTATCTGCATAAAAAGACGGCTCTTGTTTCTTACTCCTATAACCATTCCTACTCACCCCAGAGGCTCAAACCCCACTTTGTTTAGCCTAAGATGGTATATAAGCTTCAATCATTTGGCCACTTCCTTGAGCCACATTATACTTTGTGAGCTCCTGTGCATAGTACATAATTAAAACTATTGTTTTCTCTTCTCATTCTGATTTTTGGTTTTTTTGTTTTTGGCCATGCTGTGCGGGATTTCAGTTCCCTGATCAGGGACTGAACCTGGGATTGAACCCGGGATTGCACCTGGGCCACAGCAGTGAAAGCACCAAATCCTAACCACTAGACCACCAGGGAACTCCCTTCTTATTCTGTCTTTTATCAGTTTTATTTTGGGTTCCAGCCGTTGAACCTAAGAGGGGAGAAGAAAAATGATTTTTCCTCCCCTACACAGAGATCCTTCTTCCTTCTCTCATCTCCCTTCCTTACACTCTCTTTCTTGTGAGTCCTTTTCTCCTCTGTTGTGTTGTAGTCAGAAGAAGAGATGGGGGGGAAAGGGGGTGAACATCACTTAGACGGTGCCTTCGGGTGTTTTTAGGTTGTTATTGCCTCTGATTTATTCTGTGTGAGAGAGGTCCAAATGCTGGTGTTCTCCAAAGGGATATGTGTGAGTTCTTGGGGGTCCTTTAAGAACATTCCCTCCCAGACAAATGGCTGGTTCTCTGTCAAGACCCCTCTGACTCCAGCTGAGCTCCCACCTCTGGGAGTCTACTCCACAGCCTCCAGCTGCTGGAATCCTCTTGTCTGGCAGGCTGTCCTCTTAGATATGGTGCTACTGAGGTGGCTCAACCTGGCTACCTCGTGGGCACCTGACCTTCGGGAAACTCATGCCTCTTGCCACTAAATATCTAGAGTATATGTTGTTTCACCATCACCTGCACTCTGCCTTGCTTTCTTTCTCCAGATCTCTTTTTTGTCAACCTCAGTTAGGCACAGAATGGAAGATCAGCAAGTGTGCAGATGCCTAAAGAGGATTGAGAGCCCTGTCTCAGATTTTTTCAGGCACCACAAGTCTCTACTAGTGATTATTACATTGGTCCCTCATTTGGCTTGCTGTGTGTGTGTGTTTTGGGGGGGAGTGCAGAAGAGGAAAATCCTCCTAGCTGATCCCCACAATCTTCCTTGAGTTCTTGTCTTCTGAATATGTAGGCTGGAATGGGAGATGGATGATAGCAGGGTCAGAACTGCCATGACTCTTCAAAGTTCTGGGAGGGGTGTGTCTGGGGTTCCTTAGTACTTCTCTCTAGAATGTAGGGGTGCTTTATTTCTATGTACAATTTAGAAGTTTTATCTCTAATTCTGGAGGAGTCCCATTGACATCTGCTTCATGAACTCAGGAATAAAGAGAGAGCTGTGATAAAGGACGGGGAGGGGGGGAGGTAAACCTGGATTTATCTTAATAGGTTCCTAATTGTCAGAATTAAAGTTACAAAATTAAGTTGTTACCTGAAGGGGGAACCATTCCAGGGCCTGAGAGTGGGCTCTTGTCTAACACTAGGAAATGAATTATCTGAGGAGACACACATACTGACAAAGCAAAAGACTATTGGGAAAGGACACCTGGGCAGAGAGCAGCAGGGTAAGGGTGTTGCAGGAAAGAAAGTGGGGCCAGAGAGGATGGTCACATCCCAGGTTTCAGGAGAGTCCCTGGGGTGGCCGCCGAGTGTGTGTTGTTGCCTTTGTGCAGGAAAGAATTCAAGAGTGAGCCATTGTACAGTGAAAGAAGGTTTATTCAGGGAGAAATACACTCCATAGACAGAGTGTGGGCCATCTCTGAAGGCAAGAGGCACCAGGGTATGGGGTTGTCACTTTTCATAGGGGTGGGTAATTTCATAGGTAATTTCATGAGTAGGGGGAGTATTCTAGCTATTTGGGGGAAGGGGTGGGGATTTCCAGGAATTGGACCACTGCCCACTTTTTGACCTTTTATGGTCAGCCTTGGAACTGTCATGGCGCCTGTGCGTGTGTCATTTAGAGTGCTGGTGTGTTACAATGAGCATATATTGAGGCTCAAGGTCTAGTGGAAGTCGACTTGTCTGCCATCTTCGACCTAGTTGGTTCTAACCAGTTTATGTCGTGTCCTTGGGCTATGTCATTCTTTTAAACGTTGTGCCCTACCCCCTCTCTGTCTCAAGGGAACCCAGGAGAACTGTTCTGCCACGTGGCTCACAGTCTCGGGTTTTGTGGTAATGGGGTTAGCCTTCCAGGTTGTCTCTGGCCAATCATCTTGCTTGTGCCCATATTTTGTCTGACACAGGGTCCTTCCTGGTGGTGTGTGCATCTCTAAGCCAAGATGGATTCCAGCCTGAGGGTTTCTGAGAGGTGGACAAGACATATTGTGACCTGGTGTCTCCTTCCTCCTTTTGGTCCCTCCCATATTCTTCCAGTTACTTTTACAAGACATATTATGGGCTGGCATCTCCTCCCTCCTTTTGGCCCCTCCTGAATTAGTTGGTTAGTTTTCAGTGGCAGCACCATGTTCCTTATTGGGACCTCCTGTTGTGAGACAACTTGTGCAAATGGTTTTTATTGTGCCTGGCCAAGGTGGGTGATTTCAGGCAACGATTCCCTAACAAAATGTGTTTTAAATCTTGAAAACATAAAAATAATGGCTAACCAATGTTGGGAGATGGAAGGAGGAAATGTAGAAGGGATTAAAAGTGTCAATTTTTTCATCTTTCATGGCAAGGAGTAAATAGATATTGTTCAACATCGAATGGTATGGTTTAAAATTATGATTTCAATCTGTCAGTGTTTTTTCCCCATAATTCTATTTCTTTTTTATTAAACCTTGGAGCAGCAGTTCTCATCTAGAGACGTTTTTGACCCACCTTCCCAGGGGCATTTGGCCCTGTCTGGAGATATTTTTGGTTGTCTCACTGGGGGAGGATGGTGTTTCTACTGGTGTTTTGTGGGTAAAGGCCAGCGATGCATCTAAAAATCCTAGGAAGGGATTAACAGCCCACCAAAGTGACATGAAAATTACTTTAAAATGAAAACATCTGAAGAGCTGCAAGAGGAAACATTACCTAAACTTAAGCAGAGCCTCCTGAAAATACAGCTGCCATCGATCCTTTCCTGAGGGAGTTTCCTATTCTGGAAAAGACTGACTCTTAGCAACAGTTGCCTATTAGCATCAAAAAGCCCAATAGGCTCTTTCATACTTTCCCACTGATGCCCAACCCCCTCTCCCTTTTTGTTATGTTAGTACATAAACTTTTACCTCTGGCTCTTCAGTGTGTTACTCATTCCTGAGTGCTCCCAAGTGCGTGTGTAGATACACCCCAACTTTTTTCCTGTTAATCTGTCTACTGCCAGTTAATTTGCAGGCCCCCTAACATTGAACCTAAGTGGGTAAAGTTTTCCTTTCAACACCTACCATGCACAGGCCGTCCCCCACCCCCGGTAACAAAGAGACATATTTTAAATATTAAAATAATTTGTTGGGGAGAAAAGTTTTTCTGAAGTTCAGTAATTTATTCAAAATTACTACAGAATATTTTTGCTGTGAAAGTGAATGAAACAAAACAACACAAAAATATATAGCTCTTATACTGTGATCTCGGTTTTGTAGGATTATGCCTGTTTCTTCTATCTATATATGTACATACAGAGGTGTTTGGAATGGTGTTCTCAGAATGAAAAATGATGGGTATTTACAGGTAGTAGAATTTGGAGTGATTTTTTTTTTCTCTTTGCATCTTTTTTTCCTCCTTGATCACTTAAAGTTTATTTTTCAATAATGATGAATATAATGTTTACAAAGGCAATGGATTTTCTCTTCTTTCCTACAAGAAAAGCAAGAGCAACAATAGCAAAACCTTTTCAGTGGATCTCCTTGTGGCTCAGGAGAAAAGTCCAGTTTGTCTCCTCTGTCCCTTGTCCACACTAAAATAGAACGACACAGATATCAGTAACCGAGGCCAACAATATATGTGTCTATGATTGGAGAACGTCTTGGGGGCTGCTTGAAATGAGCTTTCCGTGCTGAAAGGAGCAGATCAGTCTTAACTTTAACCTCATTATTCTTGCTCTCCTCCATTTTCAAGAGCAAAAACATACACTGAGAAATAATGCCTCTGAGTATGTGTTCGTTAATAAAACTTCTCTTCCACCGTTACCTGCTATTCAGTTGAGGGTCTGTTTGTGCTCAGGGGATTGTCTCACTGCCTGCTTCATTTTGCTGGTTGTGATCTGTCCTTCGCTCAGGCAATGGAGACAAGCCATGAGGTGGAGGGAGGGGAGAGGCCTCTCTCGCACAGTTGCTGCCCTCTTTCGCGAGGGAACAAAGCTCTTTCATCTCTGCATTTCTTGCATGGAAGTTGCAAAAATTATTTTGTCTAAAAAATTTCCTTGAATAATTTGCACTGAGTACCTGAAACAATAGCCCTTTTTCACTTTCAAAAGCGCAGAAAAATAAGTAAATCTCCTTTCTTTATGGGCACCAAAGCCAAGCATATGTGCTCTATTTGGAGAATGCCAATGCCTCAAGCTGCAGCATTTCTTTCACCAGCTCTCAGCAAGTGGCCATTTAGGCTTAATTGCTCCTCACAGCATAGTCCAATTAAGAATGGGCATCAGCAGAGTAAGGGCTATTTGTTAATCCATAAAAGGTATGAGAGACAGTACTTGTTTTGCCTGCGGTTTTTATTCACACGTTTGGGTGAAAATCTAAACAGCTGGAACTCTCGGCAAGTGATATGTGTGTATTTAATCTGTTGGTTATGGGCAAGACAAGCGTATGAATGTCTTACACAAAATCCAAACTTTTTCTTCCATACAAAGGAGAACTTTGTCAAGATATTTCTCAAACCTACCAAAGCATGATATTAAAATTGTAGTGGGGGGCAGAGCCAGGTCAGAGGGGAAAACCTCTGAACCAAGCGGGTTTCTCTGCAACTTGAAGATGGCTTTAGTTCCTCAGAAGAGCAGTTTCCCTATTAAAGTGCACAATTCTATCAGAACATATTGTGGGTTTTTATTGTTGTTTAGCGTTCTTTTTTAAGAGTTTTTATTTTTTGAGTAGTTGCCTTCTGTACATCATTTTGATGTGGTACAGGGAGAATTTCCATTCTACGTGGGGGACAGGATAAACTGACAAGAAATGGGAAGTGTGGGAGTGACAAAGTGCCTTCTGTGATACGATGAAAATAGGCAAACATAGGAAGAAACATATATAATATAGAGCCGTGAAATAGTCTCAGCTAGCTCAAAGGTTTCCACACTTCCTTCTGTATGGAAAAGAATCTGATGAGTGCCAGTGAGGCTGGGTGCTGCCTACTGGTCTCTTACAAGTCTAGAGGCTTCAATTTTCAGAGAAGGGGAAGGTAGAAAACAAACCTGAGTGACCTGCTGGGTCAGGCTGCTCATGGAACCCTGGGATCAGGGGACAAGATATGTTGTCTAGAAAAGTCAGGCTTCAGTAGCATGGGGAATTTGGGAAGGTAGGAAGAAAAGACATTTGATACTGTTACCTTCCCAAAGAAGAGTGAGATTGGATGTCAAATATCTTCCATGATTTGGTTTCTTTTTTGGCCAAGCCACACGGCTTGCGGGATCTTTCCCCGACCAGGGTTGAACCTGGGCCCCTGGCAGTGCATCCTAACCACTGGACCACCAGGGATTCCCTCTTCCATGATTTATATGTTGGTTGGGCTTTGAAGACAGGCAGAGCTATCAGTCCATTTCCTTGTTTCTTCTTCCCAAGTTTCTTCCTAACCCCTGGACCCCCGGGGATTCTGCTCCATTCATAACGTGTCTGGCCTCCTTGACCTTCCTTTTACCAGCACAGAGAGGGAAGGAAGCCCTGAGCAATTGTTCATGCACCTGGGCTGTTCAGTGGTCAACCTGACATAGCTAGGGCTGGAGATTTTCTTGTTCTTCAGCTAAATGAAAGCCTATTCCCCCGACACACACACATTGTGTGTGTTTTTTTTTTTTTTAATCACATTGTCAATTGTTAATGTACCTGTGATGAGTGAAACCTTTGCTGATTTTAGGGGCATACCTACCATCAAATTAATGATTCTCCTCTGGAAATGCCCATACCCACCTGCCTCTCAGTCTGAATCCTGGTGGGATGCTGGCTGCAGGTAATGATATTTATCCGACTCATTGAAATATCACACTTAGGACTGAGCCCTGTAAATTATTATTGTGCTCATGTTATATTGTAAAGATAAAGGTCAGATCAGGGCTCAGATTTATTCACACCCATGATGCATTTCTGAGAGTTAGCAGAAAAATAAACTATTGGGTCTTTCCATTAAAAGTACATACAAGTGGAAGTAGGCTTTTTTTTTTTCCCCCCAAAGGAAAAGAAATAACCACAGAAACAGGAGGTTTTGGGAATAAATACAAGTAAAGGAGAATTTGGCTCATCTAAGGTCTATAAATACTACCTCCAATTTTCTGCACATTTTCTGACAGTCCTTTACAAATAACTGGACAAGGTCAGGGATAAGTTCAGGAAGACTAAAGGAATTACTGAGCATCGATCCTTGCTAGTGACTGAGTAGGTCACCTTCTTCCTCACAGGACTGAGATGGTCCTCTGGTACTCCAGGGAAACTTTTTTGGTAACTGGAAAGCCCATCATTAGAGCTGGGCAACTTTGTGCCCAGTTAGTCACAAAGCACATGGCCGTTTACATTGAACTGTAGAGTTACAAGAGCGGGATTGCTAACCTGAGAGCCCTAAACCCAGGGAGGCTGCCAGTGAGGAGGGAATGATGAAGCAGGGGAGGTGGTCCTCCAGTGTGGACTGAAAGTCAGTGCTGGGCAGTGGGAAGTGCCCATTGCTGATGTCTTTGCCGCACCAGTTCTTTGAATACATCACGGTCTGAGTGTTGTTAGCTGTCAAAGCAACAGCTCTCACCAGCACTTAATAGAAAGTCCCAGACTGGCTATGTCAAATGATTTTTCTTCCATAAAATTTGGCTTTTGAGCTTTGAGAGAATCTACTGGGCTCGCCCCCATTTTTCTTTCTAACTTATCCTTTTAAGGATTATCTCCAATTGGAGAATAATGTTTAAAGGGTTTAATCTTCTAAACTATTTGAACAAGAACTGGTGGATAATCTTTTACTTGCCTCTCTCATTTCTGTGATTCCTCCTCCTCCTCCTCCTTCTTACATTTCTCAGTTGAATCTCAGTGAATTTATTTTGATATTCTCCATCTTCCTATATTCTCTTAAAGATTTTTGTTCTCTATTAACTGATTCATAATAATTACCACTACAAACTCTAAGTACTTACTGTGTGGTTGGCACTGTATTGGACATGGCAAAGAAGGGATAATTTGTGTTTGATATTGTTTGAGGCATTTGGTAATCTTTGTCATTTTAGTATGAAGAATAAAAAAAATATAATCATGTTTTAAAAAGCTTATAAATAATACAAAAATTAGGGAATAATAAATACATATATAAGTCTACCCTATACTGTTACACCCAGAAGAGAATCACTTTCATATTTATTTTTAGTATTTCTTGGTCATCCTTCCCAACATTTACCACCCCTCCCCCCAAAAAGGGAGAAAAATGTCTATCTGTCTCTAACCCCCCATCTTTATTTTTTCTTTGGTTCCACTTAAAAAAAACCAAAACATTATTTTTGAAAACAGTAATTGCTTCTGCCAACAGGTTTCTCTGAATGGAACATCGTTTATCTTTAAGGGAAACAGGCAAGTAATAGGAAGTGCAGACAGTTTGCCACCCAGAGGAGGTAAAAGAGGGGAGCTAGATTGACTTTCTTCTCTGTCCCAGATTGGCTATTTCCTTCCTCACTTTTGTCTATGTTCTTTCTATTTTCCCCCAGGTGGCGTGTTTTTGACCCATCAAAAGGTATATATAGTTCTTTTCAAGGAACATGAACAGCAGGTCGCAGCGAAAGTAGTGTTATGATTTCTTCACCCTGGATGTTTAGTTTCAAACCAGAAGCTGAAAGAACCGCTAAATGTAAGTCATTTTCAAAACATCTTTCATTCATTCCTTCAACAATCATTTATGGGGTACCAACTTTTCCAGGCACTGTTCTAGGCACTTGGGAGATATGACTGAACAAAACAAACCCAGATCCCTGCCCTTGTGAGTTTTTTGGATTCTAGTGGGGGGGAGACAAACAATATATAATAAATCTAATAAATGAGTTTATTATCCAGCTGGAGGGGAGGAAAACATTTCTTTTTCTTCTATCCATCTTAGGTTCATTGGATAGGGCCCTTTAAATCAGAGTTGCCAAAGACAGATTAACAAGAACAAAAACAAACAGAAGTTGTTTGTTTTTTTAACATGTGCATCACACACACATGTGAGTATTCAGTGATGAGTAACTCAAAAGAGTGGTTGGATCTCGGGCTTATATAGAATCTTAACAAAAGAACAATACATTTTTGGAGAAGTGATGAGACAAAGGGAAAGGACTTCGAGTTTTCAGAGCAGCAAATTGTGGGAAGGTAAATATATGAGGGAACAAATGGAAGATAAGGGCTAGTTAGTAAGGTTTGTTATGTAGGTTTCTTTGGTGTTGTCTCCGGGCTGATACTGGTCTCTCTTGATTAACCACTGTCCTTCCTGGTAGAGAGGGGAGGGGGGACACCTTTATAAATTTATGTCTTGTTTTTAGGCCAATAGGGGGTGGCCACAGAGCTTTTCTTACATTTGCTTTTTCTCAGTTGCCTTCAGCTCAAAATAATCCTTATGCCAAAGTGGTGTATTTGGTGTGGCATATTCTGCTACCCTTCACATCTTATTAGAAGATAAGTGCTATTGAAATAAAATGTAGAGCAAAATAAGGGGATCAGGGGTATAAGGGGTGTTGCAGTTTTTTAAAAAGGTGTTGCAAAGTTGGTCTCACTGCGATGACATTGGACAAACACTCCTTTCTCATCTAGATCCCTCAAGTGCTCACAAAAGTATCAGGAGGGCTAAGCCACAATCAGCTTTGCTATGGCTTATCTTCACATAATGTGGCAGGAGCTGCCCTTTTATACAATAAGCCACTAAGAGAAGAGTGGAAACAGGGCTACAGTTTGTATCTGTTTCCTCCTCCTGGTGTAGGGAAAATATCAGTGCAGAGAAGAGTTACACAGGTAAAGACAGATTAGAAACTTTAAAACATACTATGAATGATGTGTTCTCTATTTCCTAGTGTAACCTAGATATAACTTTTTTTGTTTGATGCCTCATTTCTGGGCCACTAGTTGGTATCCATATAAAACTGTAGTTTTAATTTAGAGATACCTGTGCAAAAGTATGTTACAGAGTTTCTATAAAGAGTTTTTGTTCAATCCACTTGAGGTTTGTGAGTGGGTTGGTACCTGTGTACATTTGTGTGTATGTGAATAGAATTGGTCTTTTCTTCTTAGTAAAAGATGCTTTCTATGTGCAAAGTATTACACAGCTTTTATTCTATTTTTATAGATAATAATTTGTAATCATTGTCTATTCAATTATGTTAATAATTAGAGTTAGTATCATTTCTAATCCGTGAAACAATGATTCTACAACATGTATCTTTTTGTGGCATCTAGAGTAAAGTTCTTAAAATTGTTTGGTTGTTCATAGCATTTATAATGGAGACTGACTATTTAATTCCCTTCTTTGAGGGAACTTGGAGTCTGATAAGTAATACATCAGAAATGATTATGGAAAAGCAAACCATGAATGTGTCCCTAGGGAATAAATATATCTTTGGGGAATGAAAAGAATCTCCTGAATTTCTATCCTGTCACATGTTACATTGAGAGCCATTTAGATGAGATCACACCCTATGCAGTGCCCAAGCTGTATGTTTTAAAACAGATTGTCCCTCTTTTCTTCTGAATGTGTAGGCAAGAGCACCTACTGTTTTCCAATATCTTTCTGTGTGGTTTGGCTGGGGATGGGATGGGATCTCTATAGAATTTGGAATCAGCTGTTGGTAACTTTTTAAAAATAATAATGCACCTTTCAGAGGTTAGGCTGTGTTTTGACCAGGTAAAAACATCCGTTGGAGGGAAATGTGGAGCCACACTTCTGCTGAGAGGAAGCTAAGTGTAGGGGTGGTGGGGGTGGAAGGGTGAGCTGGCCTGGTGCTAAAAGGCTTGAGCTCACTTCAAGTTTTCCAAGCATTAAATAGGAAAGAGAAGTGATCAGAAGCTGCAAAGAGAGGCAGGAATTGCGCAGATCCAGTTCTTCCCCTCAGCACACCTTTGGCTGTCAGAAACAAAACACGGCCTTTCCCGTGTGTTTATCTGCATCGTCTGGGTTAGCAGCTTCGCTACCCTGGCCTCAGACCCTGAACTCTGATATGGAATTCCTGCTCTCTCCCTCCTCACTGTGGGGCTCAGATCCAAACCTTTCACTCACTAGGTTTCTTTCCATCTGATAAAGTGAAGATAATACTGTTTGTCTTCAACAAGAAAATGTGTGAGAATGTGTGAATTCTGTGCTTTTCAGGGGAAAGGGATGAACTAATACTCTAATTCTAGTCTTGTTATAACACATGTAGAGAAAAACAAGGAATCTTTATAAGATTACATCATTTACAAAGAAAAGTTAAAAAATCATATGGATTGGATCACAAATACAGTAATTTTATATTTTTGCCGCCTCCATTTGAGGCATAGCTTTTGTACTCTGAAGAAAACATTTAATTAAAATCATTAAAGGGCCAGAAGCTATTTAAAATTTTTTTCTGATGTGTATGTTACCTTGAATGATAAAAGTTTATAGAAAGTTCTGGATTCTATCACATTATTTTTGGCTAGAATGAAGATTGATGTAAAGTTTTCATTCTGCCTTTCTAAATTTAACAGTCTGTGTTATTAGTAGCCAGGCATGTAATAAAAGGACTTAGTGATGATGAAAATAGCAAATTTATTACTGATGTATTTTCTTTCTTACAATATTATGTTCCTTGAATTCTTAATTTTAGATAGAATTTGATGCTTATTAGCATTATATTAGGAGAAAAGGAAGCAAAGACTTTGCCATATTATTACCTGTTAGTCAGTGAGGGATAGGGCTCCATGAAGGAAGAGTGGAGATGGCATTGAATGAAGGGAGACCTGTGGATTTTCTCTAAAACAGGTTTCCTCACAGATAATTGAGAATTGCTCACTACCTGGGGTCTCTGTGCCTCTAGGTTCTTATGGTGAGCAGGTGAGCACTGAGTGAATCTGTCCTGACGTTGTGTGGCAGCCGACTTGCAGATGGCCCCCACAGACTCCCACTTCCCAGTATTCATGCTCTGTGTAATCCCCTCCCCTGGAATGACTTGCTTCCAACCAATAACGTACTGCAAAAGTGATGGATATCACTTTCATGATTCAGTTTCAAAGACTGTGACTTGCAGACAGGCAGTCTCTCCATTGCCCTCTCACTTGCACACTTTGATGAAGCAAGCTGCCATGCTAGAGAGGTCTGATGTGGCGAGGAACTGCATGTGGTCTCTGGCCAACAGCCAGAGAGGAACTGAATCCAGCCAACAACCAGGTGAACTTGGAAGTGGATCCTTCCCTAGTCGAGTCTTGAGATAACTCCATCCCAGCCATGACCTTGATTGCAGCCTATGAGAAAACCTGAAGTGGAGGACCCAGCTAAGCTGCACCCAGATTCCTAAACTACAGAAACTGTGAGGTAGTTTTAAGCTGCTAAGGTTTGAGGTAATTTATTATGCAGCAATAGATAAATAATAGATAACTAGTACACTCTGTTACTGTACTTTGAAATGATTCTGGTCACTTTGGGCAAAAAAGGGAAGGATGTGATAAACTGATTCATACTGCGGTGTTCGGGAGCTCAGTATGCAACCCCTGTTGGAATACAGTGTCCTCAGAGAGGAGGTGATGCCAACACAATAGAATTTTAGGATTTGGGGCAATAATGGGGACAGTTTCTTTTGAGAATGGGGAAGCTTTCTGGAAGTAGACTCTGCCTCTTGATGGGAAGTGCTTACAGACATGGGAGGGATTACTGACAGCAGTGACGGAGACTATATACCACCTGGTCCATCCCATCGGGTCTTGTGTATAGGATCTTTTTGAGGGATATCAATAAAATGTCTCGAGCCCAGGCATGTTCCACAGGGGAATCTCACGCATCCTTGCCGCGCCGAGTCCTGGGGATGCTGCCGTGTATCCTCCTGAAGTTTTTACACTCCAGCAGCTTCCGGGGCTCTGCGGCCCCAGTGGTTTCAGATGGAGATGCTGAGTGTAGTGGAGGGGTCACTGTGAGGTCAACTCCAGACGTTTGAGTGCTGGTTTGAGTGATTTTCTGAGGGTTTGCTTCTTCCTGTCTTTGAGGAGGGTAATCACCCACTTTTCTCCCCTCCCCCACCGGGGATAAATCCGGTGTGGGGGTATGGGTGACACTGTGTAACTCTGCCTTTATTTCCTGTCCCCTCTCCTGTCTACTCCAAATCCCTTACAATACTCAAGCAGAATTATAAAATGTGAGAGCTGGAATTCACCCTAGAGATAGTCTAGTTCGGTGGTTTCCAACTTCGCTTCACAGACTGTTTGAGATTTTATTGTCTTCCTTCTGCAACTTAAGAGCAGCAACAGGGAGGGTGAGGGAAGGGAGCAAGTGGGCTTCCAGTGGCTCCCTTTCTCCTCCTCCAGCTTTTATGTACTTCATGTGTTGGGTTTCCATGTAGATTTTGTTTCATCAAGGGTTCCGCTGTTAAAACCAGTTTGAAATCTCTGAGAATGAGGCCCAGCAAGGTTAAGTAACCTGTTCAGACAGAGCTGGATCGGGAAGCAGCACAGCCTGGGCATAGCCTGGGGCAGCAACCTATAGAGAATGCTAAATACATCCCTGGAGGTGTGAGAAGATGCAGTGAATTGTGTTTACCTGACCTCTGCATTATGTGTGGGGTTCAAAGGAATACAAAGATGAGCTTCATGGGTGTGCGGTATGACAACCTCAGGGGGCACTTGTGAGGCCACATAAGGTCACAAAACTGCTTTGTGGGAGGATGGAACCAAGAAACTGCACATTCTCATTTCGATAACTAGAATATATGCATTTCTCTTTCCCTCCTCCCACATCTAGTGCTCAGCCTTCCCCCTAAATTTTGGACAAGTATTTAAAGGGGCATCAGGTTTTTTGCCTGCAGGCAGTACTCCCATGAGTCTATCTGGCTTGGTGCCCTCGGGAACGTGGCCAGCTAGTGGTTGAGTCAGAGTGAGGAATTGAGTCTCCAGACACCTACCCCAGCATACTTCTCTCACTATGAAACCCCTTCTCCTTTATAAAGAAGCCAGCATGATGATGCTTATCAATATACAAAGGACATACAAGGAACTTGTTGCCCACTGCTTAGTTTTTTTATTGAAATAGATCAAGAATATAGTTCCTCTCTCTTCCAGCTGTTATGAGACTTGCTGATTTAGTGTGTGTGACCCTTTGGATAAAGGCACAATGTAAAACAAAATTGTATTAATAAAATATTGCTAATATTAATCAATATGAAATGCAATAGTGTTCAGGGGTGAGGAAGTCAGGAAAGAATGTTGTAAACTCCTCTGCAGTCTGCAAGACCAGACACTTCCCATTGTTTCTTGGTAAATACTCAGCCTGGAAACGGTTCCCCAAAGTGCAGTAAAACATTCAACTCTAATGTTTGTGTTAGGTGGAAATTATGGTTTGGAAAACTCTAGCAAATCTCTTCAATCATGAAAACAGTGAGAGATGTTAAATTTCATGTAATTATCAAGTCAGAATGGAAGCTACATCACATTCTCGGCTTTATGTGAGAAAGAACTGCTTAAAAAGGTCAGGGTCTTTATATTCCTAGTGTATAGGCTACATTCTAATTGAACTTCTTAATGTATCTGACAGAAAGGAAATAGCTCATTTTGACCTTCGATGTCCAGTCTTTGGTTCACATAACCTAATAACATGAGATTATTACTTTTGTATTTTATACACGTCTGTTATGAAGACCTTTGTTCCAAGGATAGCAATCAAAATTTTGTTTTTTATATTTTTCCATTTGGCTATAAGAAGCTTGTACTTAGGGACATTCTCTTATTAAACCAAAAGAACATGATCATGTTATTTTCCTTTTACAAAGTGAGCCGCTGAATGACAGGAGAGTTGAGCAACTTCTCTGAGTTCACAGAAGCCATGGGTAGAACTGGGAATCAAGCCAGTCCTCCTGATTTGCTGGGCTTTCCAATCTTTCAAAAAGTGTGGAACCCTTTCAATGTTTAATTCTGACCCTACAGAGTCCCAGAATCACATACCTTCTGTGTGTCATTTTTTTTTTTTTTTTTTTTTGTCTCTCAGGTGCTATTTATTGGGCACGGCCTGTGCCAACCTGCATCATGGAGATAAATACGATTTTTAGTGGGTGGGGAGAGAGCCAATAAACAAACTGGAATTGAAACTGAAACCAAAGCCAAACCACACTAAACAATCCACCTCATGGCTGTGTCAGCATTAGATTCATAAGTATAGCTCTAAAGACCTAAAGAAACAGCACTGCCTGTGCCCACCCCATAAGCATTCACACTTAAGAAGAAGCAAAATATCCTATCCTATTCTGAAGAATTGTTAAACATCTCAAGGAAAGGGGATTTAGCCATACTCTTTGTTGATCCTGCTTCTCTTTGATTTTTACCTCTCCTGTGGTCACTTGCTTTTTGTCTCCTTTACGTGCATTTTTCTCCTCCACCAATCTTTATATCCTGCTAGTCCTTGGGGTTATATCCTAGGCCCTCTTCTCATTGCCACTTACACTTTCTCCCTGGGTGATTTTGTCCAAGTCCTTGCTTCAGTTACCATAAAGAGGTCGACAATACCAAAATCTGTGTCACCAGCCCAGGCCTTTTGCCTTAACATCTCCATATAGCTGTCCTTAGGCCCCTCAAATTTGACATATCTCAAGCCCCTCAAATTTTGACATATCTCAAATTTGACATATCTCACATCATATTCTTCATTCCTCACCTCCTTTGCTTACCCTCCACTCCTTTGCCTACCTTCCACTCCTGCTCTAGACTCTCTTACCTACTAAAGTGAAAGGTATTACCATCCACTTGGTTTAATCAGCCAAAAACTGGGGCCAACCTTAACTCTTTCTTCTTCATCACTTGCCACATCTAATCCATTGCAAAGTTCTTCCAATTTTATCTCTTATACAGCTCTCCCATCTGCCCTCCTAGATTCATTTCCACTACCACCATCCTGATCTGAGCAACTGGTCTTGTACTTTGCCTGCTCCAAACATCCCGATACACAATGTACATCCACTACCTCTCACCCAAGGGTGCCAAAGAACCTGATAGAAGATTGTGAACACCCAGCAGATAAGAGTTCTGGTCTTGGCTCTGTCACTTACTGGCTGTGTGAGCTTCAGTAGGGCACAAGACCTCCCAAGGACCCACATGCCCCCATTGTTACATTGGGTATAAATAACACTTTTCTTTCTTGAAGGTGGGCATTCGGCCAGCTGATCTCTGGAAGACCCTCCCAGTTTTAAGATCTGTGATTGTGTGCAAGACCTCAGAAGTGCTGACACATCAAAATAACAACCAGCCATACACTGATTAATCCAAATAGTACCACTAGAAATCCAGAAATAGTGGCATTTTGGGATTGACATTTTTCATGCTTTTTGGCCATTAAGCACCTTTTAAATATCCTATTTTAGAATTTACCATCTTGTGATTCCTAAAACTCAAAATAGATGGGTCAAACTCTGTTTCTCAGCCTCGGGTGGAGCTAGGACACACTCATGTTAACTCAGCCCTGGCAAGAAACATAACTTTTCTGAGATTTAAGTAAGTAAAAAGGTAACATGAAGAAAAAAAAAAAAAGACCATTTTGGCCAGGAGGGCAGAGAGACATTCATTTTTAAGAGGCAGCATTGGCAATAGCGGATGTTAGCAGTGTCACACCTCTGCTCAGCCTGTGCTTGTGTTTGCACCAGCGGCAGGGGATCCTTGTTAGAATAGTCCGATGGTTTAATATGGGCATTATTTATGGCTTCATAGCCTTCAAGCCTGGTTCTCTAACCTTCCTGGAGGTGGTATAGGCTACCTAATATGCTTTAATAAATTTCATCTTTGTTTAAACAAGCTATGGGACCTCTGTTTTTTCTACCCAGGAATGATAAGCAGTTCCTCCTCCTACAAGTCTCAGTCAGAACACTGTTTTCTCTGGGAAGTCTTCCTTGGCCCCCAGATTACATTAAATCTCCTCGTTGTATGTTCTTATGGTAGATGGTACTTTTCTTCTTCTAACATGTATCATATTTGTAGAGGTGTTTTAAATCACTTGTGTGTCTCCCTTGATCCACTGTAAACTCTCTGAGGGCTGGGGTATGTCTGCCTTGTTCCTTCTTTTTTTCTCTAACTAACAACATATTGTATAGCACATAGTAATTGCTCAGTAGATGTTAACTTGAATCAAATAACTGATATCTAAATGACTTATGCTGTAGTTAGAGACCAGTTTTCTTCATTAGAGGTGAAAAATAGCTGCTCGTCATCCTTATTTTTTTGCCTAAGAATAATATTAAAAGGTAACCTGGACCAATGTTGAGGTTACTAGAACTTTTGGATGTTAGACCTGATTCATGATTAAGCCTTCTTGAGTTGCTGAAGTTGCTTATTTCTTTGAACTTTCTACTTTTAAAGACAAAGATAGGGTTTTTTTTAGAAGATAAATCTGACTAGATTAGCTACACACTCTCCACTCACCCCCTCTCAAGGACCCACTAAAATAGCAATAAAAAGTGTATGAATTCACAAGGACAAAGAGAAAGAGAGCATGAGTCCCCAGCATAGGAAGGAGGGTGCCAGATATCGCAAGCGAGGGAAGTCAGAGCCCAGGGTGTTTATGGGGGCTGTGGTCAGAGAGAGCCGTTCTCCCTCCCCATGTCATCATGCAGTAGAAAAGTGGGGGTAAGGTGTAGGCAGTGAATGTGCTGGTAAATATTTTACAACCAGTTCTGTGAAAGAGAAAGAAAGCAAGAAAGGAAAAAAGGAAGAAGGGAGGAAAGAAAGCAAGCCCCAATTTGTAGCATTTACTGATTTTTGTGGTGGAAGTACACCAACATAGCCAGTTTCAAGTTACCAATGTGGCATCATTGAATCTGGGATTGATTGAGGAGAAATGTACATGATTGGTTCTTTGGGCTGGCAGGAGGTGGTTCTGGCATATCATTGAGTATAAGGCCAAAAATGGTGAGACTGGTCCAACTTTAGTGTATAGAGAGGTCAATACGCATAACCTACTCCCCAGTTCATACAAAGAATGCCACAGCTAGGTGTCTGTCATATCCCCATCACCACACACACACAAGACTTGGAAAGCAAACCAGGCTCAGAGATGGAGCTCCAAATCTCTAAGAATGAATGAGCACCAGAAAGGAATTATTTAGGAATATTTATAAAGATACTTACTTACTTACTTATTTATTTATGTATGTATGTATGTGTGTGTGTGTGTGTACATGTGTGCTTATACAAAATTTTAAACTGCTTTAAAAGACTATTGACTATTTAAAGCAAACTTATTAAGATGTTTTGTGAGGGTTTAAAGTAAAATATAAGAACAATGGTAGCACAAGGGGAGAAATAAACCCATGCTTTTGTTAAGGTTCCTACACTGTTCATGAAACAAGATGATACTGTTTAAACATAGTCTTAGATGACTTAAAGGTACATGTTGTAATTTCTAGATCAACCTCTAAAGAAATAAAATCAGGAAGAGGTATATAAAAGAAGTCAATACTAAAACATAATCAATTCACCTAAAAGAAGCCAGGAAAGGAGGAATAGAAGAGCAAAGATCAAATGTGATAAATATAAAACAAATACCAAGATAAAAGACTTGAATCCAACCATTTCAATAATTAAATTAAATGTAAACAAATTAAACACACCAGTTAAAAATTTTAAAAGTTAAAAATCCAGTCTCTCAGTTGCACCAGTTACATTTTAAGTGCTCAATAGCTAAACATGGCTTGTGGCTACTACACCAGACAGTAGAGATATAGAAATTTCCATCATCACAGAAAATTCTGTTGGACAGCACTGGTTTAAAGAGTGACTAACTCAGAATGAACTAGGAGGATGAAGCACTCCAGGAGTAGGATTCAGTAATAATATGTAGATTCCGGATAGTGTGAGTGAGCAAGTAAGGCAATTGAAATTTTCAGGAAAAACGAAAAGTTGATCAGGAAAGTAATGCAGTCATAGTGTACTTGACTCTGTAGTGAACAGTATTTACGTGAGCAAAACTGTGTCTATGCTGATAATTGATTTCTTCTAAACTGGTGGATGACTCTTTGGGAGAATGGGAGACAGGAGAGATGGTGACAGATGAAAGAACTAAAACTCATCTACTGTAAGAATAATTGGTACCAAATAGCATTGATAAAAGTAATATCCACTTTTTTTTTTTTTTTAGGAATATGGAGGTGACTAGCATGGGGAGAGGAATTTTTCCCTGGGGAATAGAACAGGAGATGAGTTGGAGTAGGGTAGAAAATTGTTTGTCTTAAGACTTTTGGAGGTATTTGACTTTTAAAAACATAGGCGTATATTAACTGGTTAAAATAAAATACTTGTACAAAAAAACCCAGACAGAATCTAGTTGTATCTATCCCCTTAGTATCTGATCATGATATTCAAGAAGCTAATGGGACCACTGATAATTTATGGAGCCTGTGTGTTATAATGAAACCTGTTTAATGTACTATAAAATACATTATAAATAAATGCAATAAAAATACCTAAAAAGAGATAAATGTATAAATTATAAAGAACCAAGACACATTCTGCAGGTGCAAAGGAGGATTTATCCTTTGGCAAGGCACACTGGGTCCCAAGAATATGAGAAAAAAGAAAGCAGAAAGAGATGCTTTGAGGCCCAGGAGCCTAAGGTGGTTAAACTGACAGTATTTTTTTTTTTTTTTTTTTTGGCCACACCACACAGCATGTGGGATCTTAGTTCCCTAACCAGGGATTGAACCTATGGCCCCTGTATTGGAAGTGCGGAGTCTTAACCACTGGACCACCAGGGAAATCCCAAAAGCAAATAAATTTTTTTTTTTTTGGCTGTACTGCGTGGCTCGTGGGATCTTAGTTCCCTGACCAGGGATCAGACTCAGGTCCACGGCAGTGAAAGCCCAAGTCTTAACCGCTGGACTGAGAGGGAGTTCCCTCAGGTGGGAAACTGAGCAAATGATGGAATGCTGGCTTTATCCAGAGCCTGCCTCTTCCTGTCATGGCCCCTAACGGTACTGCTCAGAACAGAAAGAATTGCCCCCTTGAGAGAATGAAGCCAGAGTCCAGGGAATCTGAGCTCCAGGCACTGTGCAGCAAGAGAAATGTCTATTCCCTCTTTACACATGGGATTTCTGGGAAAATCCTGGCTCAGAGTCAGGCTGACTTAGCTGGGGCTGCAGCTTTGCCATGTAAAGGCTGTGTAATCAGAGGTGAGTACTTCTACAGTTATTCTCAACCTCTTAGTTTAGGCTGCACTTATAAATATTGGAATTTTGGGGAACACAATTGAAGAGATGAAAGACTTAAAATGAAATTGAATTATTTTGTAATAATTAAAATGTAGGCATTACTACTATATAGATGTTTCCTAAAGTCTATAAAGGTATCCAAAGTTCCGTACTTTTAATTTGAAAGATTTCCCCTCAGCAGAATGTCACTCTTTGCGTATACATGCCCTGATGATACCTCCATCCATGGAGTAAAGTTTTTATTTATTTCCCTTTGGTGCTGACTTGCCTTTTTGCTTTCCTTGCTACCTAGTCTAATGTGAGCAAAATTGTTCCCAGTTCTACATCTTGCAACACAACCTACTCAGCAAAATACTCCATCAGGCAGTTAACTGTCTGAATTGTCTGCTCAGATGGGAAGTTGTAGCAGAAGGCAATTTCTTACCCAGATTAAGATTTGGCAGAACACTGGGAGGGTTTAAGGTTCATAGACATGACCTACAACACTGGTTGGAAACCATTGGCTTACCCTCTCTGGCAAAAGTCATCTCTGACCCTGGAATGAAGCACATATAGGATGGTTCTCCACTGCACTGTTCTACCTCACAATTCTCTATGCAGGTAATTGTGAAAATTCCTGTTTTACCAAAGAGGAAATTGCTTTTTAGAGACGGTAAGCTGTTGGTTCCATTTGATGGGAGCAGATTTTTTTTTTCAACTCCTATATCCTTGTTCCTGCCTGCCTCCATGTATATACTCATGTGATATACCTCCACTGGTCATCTAGAAATGTCTAAGGCAGTCTGATTTCATAGGAGGGAGAGAGAGCTGCCTTTTCATTACAGTAATCTGAAGCTATCTTCCCCAACTGCTGAGTAATGAGAAACAATTATTATTGACAAACTATTATTACTGAGAAACAGTATAACAAAAAATATATGGGAGGTTGTGAAAGGTTAGCCCAGTTGTCAATAGTCATACTAAGAGAGTAAGCAATACAGATGCAAGTGGCAAGTTACTGTGGCACCCTAAAAGTTATCTTCTTTTTTCTTGTAATTTTCTTTACTGGGGCACTTGAAAGCCTTTGGAAATTAGAAGTTATATTCCCTTTCGTGCTCAATGACATCACCATCCACTCTGTGATCCAAGTCATGAATCTGGAAATCACTGAGGACTCTCCTCCCTTACTCCACAAATACATCTTTTTCTTCATCACCCTCATTTGACCCATCACACAGTCCTATTAACCTGAATTCCAAAGTATTTCTTATCTATTTCCGTCCTATTCTAATCATGAGTGTAGCTTTAGGGTTGGACTGCCTGGGTTGAACTCAGTTCTGTCTCTTGGTATCTATGTACCCTTCTCCAGCAATTGTATTGGAGGGCTCCTATTACTTAACCCACATCAGCTGCTCCCAGATTTCTTCTCCCCTACACTACAAACAGCTTCTTGCTTCAGTTTTCAGGGTTTCTTTTCTAGTAAGGTTAGACACTGTCTAATTGTTTAGTTACCCTATTTACTTCTTCCTCTCTGTTCATGTCTTTTGCCCATTTTCAAAACTTAGACTATTCTTTTTTATGTTTTATTTAATAATTTCTATATTCACATTTTGACCTTCTCTTTAGAAGCAATTTATTTAATATTTCTCTTCATACTTCAAGTTACTCTTAGAAGCAATAAAATGTGAGTGAAAATAGTGAAACAACACTGCCAAGGCATTAAATATCACCCCAGCGTAGTTTCCTTAGAAATTATTTGCATAAAGTGAGTAAACTTCATCTTTAGGATGTTAATGCTGAATCATATTATCATCACTGTAAATTATTATTGCTAATAATTTAAAAAGTTTTTTTTATTGAAGTATAATTGATTTACAATATTGTGTTAATTTCTGCTATACAGCAAAGTGACTCAGCTATACACATATATAAATTCTTTTCCATTGTGGGTTATCCCAGGATACTGAATATAGTTCCCTGTGCTATACAGTAGGACCTTGTTGTTTTTCCATTCTGTAAGTAATAGTTTGCAACTACTAAGCCCAGACTCCCAGTCCATCCCTCCCCCACAGTAACCACAAGTTTGTTCTCTATGTCTGTGAGTCTGTTTCTGTTTTGTAGACAGGTTTATTTGTATCATACAATATTGTAGGTTCCACATATAAGTGATATCATATGGTATTTGTCTTTCTCTTTCTGACTTACTTCATTTAGTATGATAATCTCTAGTTGCATCCATGTTGCTGCAAATGGCATTATTTTGTTCTTTTTAATGGCTGAGTTGTATTCCATTGTATATATGTACCACATCTTCTTTATCCATTCATCTGTTGATGGACATTTAGGTTGTTTCCATGTCTTGGCTATTGTAAATAGTGCTGCTGTGAACATAGGGGTCATGTATCTTTTTGAATTATAGTTTTGTCTGGATATATGGCTAGGAGTGGGATTGCAGGATCATATAGTAATTCTATTTCTAGTTTTCTGAGGAACCTCCATACCGTTCTCCATAGAGGCTGTACCAATTTACATTCCCACCAACAGTGTAGGAGGGTTCCCTTTTCTTCACACCCTCTCCGGCATTTGTTATTTGTAGAATTTTTAATGATGGCCATTTTGACTGGTGTGATACCTCATTATAGTTTTGATTTGCATTTCTCTAATAATTAGTGATGTTGAGCATCTTTTCATATGTCTATTGGCCATCTTGGTCTTCTGCCCATTTTTTTGATTGGGTTGTTTGGTTTTTTATTGTTGAGTTGTATGACCTGTTTGTATATTTTGGAAATTAAGCCCTTGTTTTTTGCATCATTTGCAAATATTTTCTCCCATTCCATAGGTTGTCTTTTTTTTTTTTTTATGGCTTCCTTTGCTGTGCAAAAGCTTGTAAGTTTAATTATGTCCCATTTGTTTATTTTTTTAAAATATTTATTTATTTATTTATTTATGGCTGTGTTGAGTCTTTGTTTCTGTGCGAGGGCTTTCTCTAGTTGCGGCAAGTGGGGGCCACTCTTCATCACGGTGCGCGGGCCTCTCATTATCGCGGCCTCTCTTATTGCGGAGCACAGGCTCCAGATGCCCAGGCTCAGTAATTGTGGTTCACGGGCCTAGTTGCTCCGCGGCATGTGGAATCTTCCCAGACTAGGGCTCGAACCCATGTCTTCTGCATTGGCAGGCAGATTCTCAACCACTGCGCCACCAGGGAAGCCCTCCATTTGTTTATTTTTGTTTTTATTTCTATTGCCTTTGGAGATTGACCTAAGAAAAAATTGGTACAATTTATGTCAGAGAATGTTTTGCTTATGATCTGTTCTAGGAGTTTTATGGTGTCTTGTCTTACACTTAAGTCTTTAAGCCATTTTGAATTTATTTTTGTGCATGGTGTGAGGGTGTGTTCTAACTTCACTGATTTACATGCGGCTGTCCAACTTTCCCACTACCACTTGCTGAAGAGACTGTCTTTTTCCCATTTTATATTCTTGCCTCCTTTGTTAAATATTAATTGACCATAGGTTTGTGGGCTTATCTCTGGGCTCTCTATTCTGTTTCATTGATCCTTATGTCTGTTTTTGTGCCAGTACCACACTGTTTTGATTACTGTAGCTTTGTAGTATTGTCTGAAGTCTGGGAGGGTTATGTCTCCTGCTTTGTTCTTTTTCCTCAGGATTGCTGTGGCAATTCTGGGTCTTTTATGGTTCCATATAAATGTTAGGATTATTTGTTCTAGTTCTGTGAAAAATGTCATGGGTAATTTGATAGGGATTGCATTAAATATGTAGATTGCTTTGGGTGGTATGGCCATTTTAACAATATTAATTCTTCTAATCCAAGAGCATGGGATATCTTTCCATTTCTTAGAATCATCTTTAATTTCCTTAATTAATTAATTTATTTTTGGCTGCATTGGGTCTTTGTTACTGTGCGTGGGCTTTCTCTAGTTGCAACAAGCGGGGGCTACTCTTTGTTGTGGTGCGCAGGCTTCTCATTGCGGTGGCTTCTCTTGTTGTGGAGCACGGGCTCTAGCACAAGAACTTCAGTAGTTGTGGCACACGGGCTCAATAGTTGTGGCTCGCTGGCTCTAGAGCTCAGGCTCAGTAGTTGTGGCGCATGGGCTTAGTGGCTCTGTGGCATGTGGGATCTTCCTGGACCAGGGCTCGAACCCATGTCCCCTGCATTGGCAGGCAGATTCTTAACCACTGCACCACCTGAGAAGTCCCTTTTATTAACGTTTTACAGCATTGTTTTTTTTACTTTCCCTTTCTGCTATTTCATTTTTAGTATAAAGAAATGCAACCTATTTCTGTATGTTAATCTTATATCCTGCTACCTTGCTGAATTCATTTATCGGTTCTAGTAGTTTTTGTGTGGAGTCTTTAGGGTTTTCTATATATAGTATCATGTCATCTGCATATAATGACAATTTTACCTCTTCCCTTCCAATTTGGATACCTTTAATTTCTTTTTCTTGTTTGATTGCTGTGGCTAGGACTTCCAATACTGTGTTGAATAGAAGTGGTGAGAGTGGGCATCCTTGTCTTCTTCCAGATTTTAGTGGGAAGGCTCTCAGTTTTTCACTGTTGAGTATAATATTGGCTGTGAATTTGTCATAAGTAGCTTCTATTATGTTGAGATATGTTCCCTCTATACCCACTTTGGTAAGAGTTTTTTCATGTGGATGTTGAATTTTGTCAAATGCTTGTTCTGCATCTACTGAGATGATCATGTGGTTTTTGTCTTTTCTTTTGTTGATATGGTGTATCACATTGATTGATTTGCATATGTTGACCCGTCCTTGTGAACTTGGGATAAATTCCACTTGGTGATGGTGTATGATCTTTTTTATGTGTTGTTGGATTTGGTTTGCTAGTATTTTGTTGAGAATTTTTACATCTGTATTCATCAAAGATATTGGCCTGTAATTTTCTTTTTTGGTGGTATCTTGGTCTGTTTTTGGTATCAGGATGATGGTGGCTTTATAGAATGTCTTTGGAAGTATTCCTTCCTCTTCAATCTTTTGGAAGAGTTTGAGAAGGATTGGTATAAGTTCTTTATATGTTTAGTAAAATTCACCTGTGAAGCCATCTGGTCCTGGACTTTTGTTTGTAGGGAGGTTTTTTTATTACAGATTCTACTTCACTTCTAGTGATTGGTCTTTTCACGTTATCTGTTTCTTCTTGATTTAATTTTGGTGGGCTGTATGTTTCTAGAAAATTGTCCATTACTTCTAGGTTGTTGAATTTTTTGGCATATAATTGTTCATAGTATTCTCTTATTTTTTTTTGTATTTCTATGGTATCAGTTGGTATTTCTACTTTTTCATTTCTTATTTTGTTTATTTGGGTCCTCTCTCTTTTCTTCTTGGTGAGCCTGGCCAGAGGTTTGTCAACCCTTTCAAAGAACCAGCTCTTAGTTTTATTGATTTTTTGCTATTCTTTTTTTAATCTCTATTTTATTTATTTCCTCTTTGATCTTTATTATTTCCTTCCTTCTGCTGACTTTAGGTTTTGCTTGTTCTTCTTTTTCTAATTCTTTTAGGTCATATGTTAGGTTGCTTATTCGAGATTTTTCTTGTTTTTTGAGGAAGGCCTGTATTGCTATAAACTTCCATCTAAGAACTGCTTTTGCTGCATCCCATAGATTTTGTATGGTTGTGTTTTCATTGTCATTTGTCTCAAGATATTTTTTAATTTCCTTTTTGAGTTCCTCATTGACTCATTGATTTTTTAGTAGCATGTTGTTTAGTCTCCATGTAATAGTTTTTTCTCATTTCTTTTCCTGTGGTTGATTTCTAGTTTCATGCCATTGTGGTCAGAGAAGATGCTTGAAATAATTTCTATACTCTTAAATTTGTTGAGGTTTGTTTTGTGCCCTAGTATGTGGTCAATCCTAGAGAATATTCCATGTGCACTTGAAAAGGATATGTATTCTGGTGTTTGGGGATGTAATGTCCTGAAAATATCAATTAAGTCTAACTGTTCTATTGAATTGTTTAGGATCTCTGTTGCCTGACTGATTTTCTGTCTAGAAGATCTGTCCGTTGATGTGAGTTGGGTGTTAAAGTCTCCTACTATTATTGTATTCCCATCAATTTCTCCCTTTATGTCTGTTTGTATTTGTTTTCTGTATTTGAGTGCTCCTATTTTAGGTACATATATGTTGACAAGTGTAAAATCCTCTTCTTATATTGATCCTTTTATCATTATATAATGTCCTTCTTTATCTTTCTTTATGGCCTTTGTTTTAAAGTCTGTTTTGTCTGATATGAGTTTTGCAACCCTTGCTCTCTTGTGATTTCCGATTGCATGAAATATCTTTTTCCATCCCCTCACTTTCAATCTATGTGTGTCCTTTGCCCTAAAGTGGGTCTCTTGTAGGCAACGTATTGTAGGCTCTTGTTTTTTTTTTTTTTTAATCCAGTCTGCCACTCTGTGTCTTTTGATTGAAGCATTTAGTCCATTGACATTTAAGGTAATTATTGATAAATATGTATTTATTGTCATTTTAAACCTTGTTTTCCAGTTGATTCTTTGTTTCTCCTTTGTTCCTTTCTTTTCCTTTTTGTTTTCTTTTTGTGGTTTGATTATTTCCTTTTATTTTATGCTTGTATTCTCTTCTTTTTGGTTTTTGTGAATCTATTGTATGTTTTTGATTTGTGGTTACCCTGTTTTTCAAGTATGTTAACCCCTTCCTATATCTGCTTGCTTTAGACTGATAGTCATATGGGCTCGAACACATTCTAAAGAAAGAATCTACATTTTCTTACTCTCCTCCTCCATGTTTTATGTTTTTGATGTCCTCTTTTACATCTTCATGTTTATCCTGTTGCTGTTCCTTGTGTTTATCATTGCTTTCACAATTTTTTTTCCTTTTTGGTATGTATACTGGCTTATTTAAGTGATTTACTTTCCAATTGTGATTTCCTCTTTCCTATATCTTCTTGCTTCATTTCGAATTAGAGAAGACCTTTCAATATTTCTTTTAGGATGGGTTTAGTATTGCTGTATTCTTTTAGTTTTTGCTTGTCTAAGAAATTCTTTATCTCTCCTTGTATTCTAAATGATAATCTTGCTGGGTAGAGTAGGTTGCAGATTTTTCCCTTTCAAGACTTTGAATATATTTTGCCATTCCCTTTTGACCCACAGCATTTCTATAGAGAAATCAGCTGATAATCTTATAGGGGTTTCCTTATAATTAACTCTATTTTTTTTTTTTTTTGCTGCCTTTAGAATCCTCTCTTTATCTTTAACTTTTGCCATTTTTATTATAGGTCTTGGTATAGGTCTGTTTGGGTTCATCTTGTTTGGGACCCTCTGTGCTTCCTGTATCTGGATATCTGTTTCCTTCTTTAGGTTTGGGGAGTTTTCAGCCATAATTTCTTCAAATACATTTTCCATCCCCTTTTCTCTTTCTTCTCCTTCTGGAATCCCTATTATGCATAAATTGGCACACTTTATATTATTCCATAGGTCTCTTATATTGTTTTCATTTGGCTTTCTGTCTGTTCTTCTGATTGGGTGATTTCCATTATTCTATCTTCCAGATCACTTATTCATTCTTCTGCATTATTCATTCTGCTATTCATTGCCTTTAGCTCAGCTTTCATCTCAGCAAATGAAGTTTCTAATTTTTCTTGGCTCCTCCTTATAGTTTCTAGTTCCTTTTTACAGTAATCTGCATTTCTGTTGATAACCTTTCTTAATTCCTTCAGTATTTTCATTACTTCCTTTTTGAACTTGGTGTCTATTAGACTGTAGAGGTCCGTTTCATTGTTTGTTCCTTCATGGGAATTCTCTTAGTCTTTTAACTGGGAGTGGTTCCTCTGCTTCTTCATTTTACTTATATTTCTCTTACTCTGTGAGTTTAGGAGAAACAATTATCTACCGTAGTCTTGGAAGGCTATTCATATGTGGGAGCATCCCTGCATAGCTTGTATGGGTTTAATATATTTGTTGCAAGGGCTGCTTTTAGTTTGGGTGCTTGCTGCCTCTTTCCTCAGTGTGTGTTGGCCATTATTCCCTTGCTAGGGGGTGTGCAGGTGTGGCGGCCCACGTGTGCTCCTGGGGCCCACGCCAGGTGGGGGCAGTGATTGGTGCCTGCTTCCATTTCTCTCTGCAGCAGCAGCGCTGGCCCATGCCTGCCTCTGGAGCCTGTGATGGTAGTGGCAGCTTGTGCCCGCCCCCAGAGCTCATGTAGGCAGTGACCTGTTGCCTGAGTGCATGCACAGGGAAAGAAGCTTCTATGGTGGTCCTGCCCCTCTCCTCGTGTGCCCACCCCAACAATGGCTCCTTGCCTCTCTGGTGGGCCCAGGCTTCTTCCACATAAACCCTCAGTTGCCACACTCCAGCACTTTTAGTCTGTTTCCACACGGCCAACCCCAGTCCTCTCCCTGGGTGCCTGAGCTTCGGCACCCAGCCCCTACTGGGGATGAGCATCTCAGGCTGGGGAGCATGGGGTGGCGGTACTGACTGTCAGTACAGGTCCCTTTTGTTTTACCTACTGCAAACTGGTCACGGTGCTTTTCTTCGAGGCTTTGAAGCTCCCCCTCCAGGTTGATCTCCCCGCCAGTGAGAGGACTTCCCAGGCTGTGGTAACCGTTCCTCCTTCACAGCTCCCTCCCTGGGTCACAGGACCCATACCAATTTTTTTCTCTTTCTTTTTTTCTTTTGTCCTACCTGCTTACATGGAGGTTTTCTTGCCCTTTAGGACGTCTGAGGTCTTCTGCCAGTAGATGTTCTGTGCAAATTGTTCCACATATAGATGTCTTTTTGATGTATTTGTGGGAGGAGGTGAGCTCCATGTTCTACTCCTCCGCTGTCTTGATCACTCTCTACTGTTAGTAATTAACACCATAAATCACCAAAGGACAGGAATTTAGAAAAGAAAGTAGGAAAAAAAATATTAGTTGGCCTCATTCTTCTCACCCTTTTTGCTCCATCCAGATCCTGTTATTAAACTTTCCTAGCGAATGCCAGGTTCTGTGTAATGTTTCTTTTATTATACTTCCGTAGTTATTGGTAATAGAATAAAACCAAAATGTCATTAGTTTTATCACTCATATATATCACGTAGTATATGACAGTACTAATGCACCTAGTCTTATACTAGTGGGGAAGGGATTTCTTGGGCCTCTGCTTATATTTTTTAAATTGCATTAGAAAATCATTAAGGGACAGAGAATATCCTTTGGTTCATTGTGAAGAATTTTTTTAAAAACTATTTGTAGTCTCTCCAATCTGTTTTAAATAGGAAACTACAAAAGTTGCACTGCCTTCCTAATTCAAGCCCATTTCTTTAGGATAAAAAATAAAAAATCACAGTAAATTAAATATTGTCTACCTGGAAATGCTCCAGATTCTTGGTTCTCTGACTTTTCCCCTATTGCTCATCAATTGTTTGTTAGGATTGGAGACCAATTGCTCCTTGAAAGTGGGTCTGTGTGTTTTACTCGAGTTCTTCTCTGTCCTCTTAGGTTAATCTGCATCACTTTCCATTTTCAGCCACCAACTGTATCTGTAGCTGCAGTGACATTTTTACACTAGGAAAGATGTATGCTGCCCATCTGTCATGTAAGGACATAACGTAGTTAAACCATCTACCCCGTATCTTACTACATTGTGAGTGATGAAAACACAAAGGGAGTTGGGTTTGGTTTATCCTCGGAGAATTGGTGGCAAGAAATACTCCTTTGTATGTTATACTACCTAGAAAATGAACATTAGGTGAGCTGCCATCAACAGATTGCAGAAACACCTCTGCCAGAGGATGTGGATCTGGGCTTACAATGCCTTCAGCCTCTGTTTTGAAATTCTAAGCTCATGTGTCAATGTTTTTTATTGTTTTTTTTTTTTTTTGCTGCCTGCTTCTACCCATGGGCACACCCACTCGGAAGTCGCCTTGCAGTCGCAGCTGGGAGGGGCTAGCTTTTTTTTCCTCTTTTTTTTGGCTGTGCTGCTTGGCATGTGGAATCTTAGTTCCCTGACCAGGGATCAAACCTGTGCCCCCTGCATTGGAAGTGCGGAGTCTTAACCATTGCACTGCCAGGGAGGTCCCATGTGTCAGTGTTTTATGCATGACTCAGTGCATTGGGGAGACTTTCCCATGAGGTTGGACAGGGTATCAGCCTTGTTACTAATCGATTAGGGGCAAATCTCTTTACTTTATCAATGTTGGTTTACTTATCTCTAAAAAGACAGATTTAGGCTTAATCACCATTTCTAACATTCTACTTATTACTATGCCATTTACTTATGCTGCCCCGAACACAAAAATGAGACACTATTGCCTTGTTACAGGCTAGAATATGGCTGTTGAGTGGACTTTCAGTTGTACAGAAGCATCTGCCCTAATTCATCCATTGTGCTTTCTCTTCAAGACACCTACCTTTGACCAGCAGCACAAATTTGCTGTGCCCAACTTGTGACGAGGAAAACACCTGAAAAGGGAGAATAATGACCAAGATACTTTATTTGTTTATTTGATAGATTTTCAAATAAATCACCTGTTGTCACCTGTTTTTAAGATCCGTACCTTTTGCCATGTAGCCTTATTGTATCTCCAGCTGTGGGCAGAGAACTCTTTCTTCTCCATGGATGTTGGGCTTGGCCACTGACCTGCTTTGGCCAACAGGATGCTACCAGCTGTGCTGCAAGAGCAGAAGTTCTAGCACTATGTCGCTTGATTTTGTGCGCTCCTGCCTTTCACCCTGAGAAGAACAAGTCCCCCATAGCTGCTGGTCCAAAGAAAATGTGAGGCTTATAGAACAGATCTAAACCCACTGTCAGACAGAAGTAGAACTGACCTGAAGACCCACGAGCAAACAAAATAAACATTTGTTGTGGTAAGCCACTGAGATTTTGAGGTTGTTACTCAGCAAAAACTGACCAGAATATATTTTTCTAGAAACTTAAAATTATACAAATAAGGATTTGGCTTTGTTTTCTCTAAAAATATACCTATCTGGAATAAGTTAAGGGGAAAAAAAGCTCTGTTTGTGTTTCCTACTTATTACGTCCATTCCTGGAGAGCATATTGTAGGGAGAAGGGTGGAGGGGAGGAGAGGAAAAGGCATGACTAAAAGGGGAAGGAGAGGGGGGAATGACTGAAGGATGTGTTCATGGGGATGGAGTGGGTTAGAAAGAGGAGACTTCAGAAGCCAGCAGCAAACTCGACCAATTTTATGGCTTCGTCCGTGGCTTCTTTGGACCTGAGAAGCTGTGTATCAGGACTGACCATCCTTTAAATGTCAGTGATTCTCAGTGCTGCATCCTGAGCCCTCTTTCTTCTCTTGGCACACACTCTCCATGGGCAGTCTCATCAACCCACATTTTATAGGCTGTGTCTCCTGGCACAACTTTCTCTGAAGCAACAAACCTGGATATTTGGCAGTCTCTACTTAGATGGCCATAGACTCTCAAACCCAACGGTCCAAACTGAGCTTGTTAACTTCTCTGCCTGTCCTGTGCTGCTCCTTCTCTATCCTCGTCACAGTCCTCGGAAGATAACACCCTGTGCACGGTATTGACCAAGTAAGTACTGGGATGCATGCTTGGCTTCTCCCTCTCTCAACCTCTGACAACCTGTCAAACCACCTTAAAGTTGACTGCTCTTCAGTGGTGCCCTGTTGCTGTGTAGGTAAAGTCACACCCCATAGCAGGACAGGTCTCCCTACCCCTCCTGTCTTTCCAGTAAAGACCTGGCGAGCTTCTTCCAACTCCACAGTCTAACCGTGTCCTCTTTGCTTCTGGGTTTTGTATATGCTCTTGGTTCTACTTGGCACGCCTCCCTAACTACCCTCTCCCTAAGCTGGTTTTCCTAATAACTTCTGTTTCCTCTTTAGTCTTAGTCTAGATCACTGGTTCTCAACTGGGAGTGATGTTGTCTCCAGAGAACATTTGGCTGTGTCTGGAGACATTTTGGGTTGTCACAGCTGAGGGGGTGGTACTACGGGCATCTAGGGGGTAGAAGCCAGGATGCTGCTAAACATGATATAATGCCCCCCACATCAAAGACCCCTACAGCAAAGAATTATCTGTCCTAAAATGTCAGTAAGTGCTGAGATGCAGAAACCCTAGTCTAAATTTCACTTTCTCTTGGAAGCCTTTCCTGACCTTCCCAGAATGAGTTAGGTGCCCCTCCTCTGTGGTTTCAGGCCCCTCTCCTTAGACTTTTTGTAGCCCTTCCCCTATTACACTGATATTTTCTGTTCACTTGTCTATCTCCTCTTCTACAATGTGAACTTCTGGTAGTCATTTACTGTGTTTTGTTTCTTTTTCACTTCCCAGACCCCAGCATGGTACCTGGTAATGGTGGGCATGCCATACATATTTGTTAAATGAGTAAAAAAAATGAATCCACAAAAGTAATTCTAAGAGTAAGGGTCTCACACACCACATTTTTTCCCAGAAAGCATGTTGTTTGCATGTGGTACAGTCCTGTCTTCAGAAATTCAACCAAGGCAAAGGAAACCAGCCTGGGTGATGAAAACTCAGAGTTAAGAACAATCACTCTAATTCATGCCCCTCCTGCACCACCAGGGAAAGTCATTCTTTCAGAATTCTCTTGTATATGTGGGCCACATAAAATTGCCAACCTGCCCAGGGAAATAAGTATTTGAATATTTATTTTATTTTCTAGTGGCTTCTCTTGCCAATAATATCTTGATCATGGAACTATCCATACCCACAGTGTGATGTGTGCTGCAGGATTATTACTATTATTGTTATTACTATTATTTATATTTCCATGATCTGATTTTTTTACATTGAATAATAGTTGAAGCAGTTTGTGTCATGACTCTCTTTTTATATGTGAAAATGCCACATAATGAAACTTAAGGCAGCACAAACCAATATATTTCATCACCCAGCACCATAATCTATTAAGCCTGAGATATTTTCAGGGAATTGCCTTAAATCCTTTGGTGGTTTAAAGTAGCTTCAGAGGGATTAGTGGCTTAGAGGTAATTGTTATTGCTAATATTTTATTTGAAATGTCCTGTTCAGCAAAGGTAATGTGACATTTTGCTCACTGGAAATGCTATCTTCCTAGGGAAAGGGAAGAGTCAAAAGGTCAGTGCCCAGGAGAGAGAGGGCAGGAGCCCGTGAGACAAAGGACAAGGGCCAGAGCTGAGGTGACAAGCATGAGTTAGCTGAGTCAGAGCTGACTTTCCTGTGGACCTTGGAAAGCTGGAGTTTTAATTTTATGTGATTTATGAGATTAATCTAGATAGTTAATCAGCTGTAAAGAGAAACCTGAGCTTTATTTATTGTTACTATTTTTTAAAATAAGTAAGGAGAATAAATACATTGAGGTACCGCTTTGCAGGCTCACCTTTGGAGCTCCTCAGAGGCATCTCTGTCTCTAGGCCAATGGAGCTCAAATATAGAATGCTTGAGAAATTACTTTGGGGTGCTTGTTAAAAAATAAAAATTCCTTGGGCTCTACTTCCATCAACTCTGATTCTGTAGTTCCGAGATGGACCCAAATCTTCATTTTAACCAGAGAGATCCAGGGGATTCTGATGCAGGGTTTTGTAATGCCTAGAGGAACATTGGATTAACCCACCTCTTTCTTGCCCATGATACCATATTTCTCAAATTTCTATCTATGACCCAAATGCATCATTTGAGTTCTAGACCCATATATCAAAATGGCATTCAAAATCTTCAAGGCATTGAAGATACTTTAAACTTAGCCTGTCCAAACCCAAATGATCTGCTCTTCTAGTATTTCCTACCCAGTGAATGGCATCAGCACTCATCCAGTTCTACAACACAAAAATGTAGATGTCACCTCCCTTGCTCTTCCTATATCCTATATTGCTCTGTCATTGCCATCATGCTGGCCCCAGCTCCCATCATCTCTTGCCTGGACCACAGCAATAGCTGACTAGTAGCTCTTTTCAGTCACTCTTTAATCTGCTCTCCTAAGTGAGCCAGAGGGACCTTAGCAAGATGTAATGTTTTAGTGTTGCTCTGCTCCCAGTGAAAACACTCCAGTGACTTCCCATTTCCTCTTGGATTGGGACAAAAGTCCTTTCTTTGGCTTAAAGAGCTTCTTGGTGGTAACCACCTGACCACCACTGCAGTCTCGTCTTATACAACTCTCTCCCTGGCTCCCTGTTCTAGCCACACTGCCTTTCTTTTCTTCCACAAAAGTGCCACACAAACCCCTAGCACAGGGTATTCCTTTGCCCTGAGCCAGTTTTTTCCTTTGGTCCACTCCCCTTCACTTTGCCTAGTGACCATCTACATCTCCTGCAGATGACATACCACATTTTACTTTTGTGATCTTCTCCTAACCTAGCTCAGATTCCCTTATGATATACCATTGAACAACCATACATTTTTTGTAATGGTACCTTTAGTTTTGTGACTGTTTGATTAATGCCTATGTTGCCCTAGACTGTAAGGTCCACAAAGTTGACAGTTAGGTCTGTTTCTGCTTTCCCTTGTAGCCCTAGTGTCTCTCACAATGCTAGATGCATGGAGGTGCTCAATAAATGTTTATTGAGTGAGTGTTTGTTGAATGACTGACTGTGTATTGTGTGAGACATATTGTTGAAAGAATAATTTCATTTGAATTTCTTTAGACAGAAAAATCAGAGTAAACATTTAGAGTTATACACTGGAGGCTTTAGACAAAGTAAAATGGAGGAATAAGGTCATTAGCTAGATAATTAAGGTGAGTAGGACAATATAATCATGATATTTAAGCACAACTGTTAAGTATACATAAACTGACTTCCACTGGGGAGGAGATGCGCTGGTAGTAGAGACAGAGGCTCTCTGAAGAGTCAGGTCCTCAATGCCCTGTAGACTAACCAAGGAGTTTTGTGAGAGATCTAGAGATTTTAGACCTGTTATATTCATCAAAGAATTTCCTAGGTTTTGGCATCATGGTGCAAGTCAGTAATAGGGTTCCAAATTGCTCCCCTTTATATGGACCATTTAAGAGCTTCTAAATGAAGCCATGTGGCTGACAGGGTCTTGGTGCTCCCACTGGGTGTCAGGCCTGAGCCTCTGAGGTGGGAGAGCCGAGTTCAGGACATTGGTCCACCAGAGACCTCCCGGCCCCTCGTAATATCAGTCATCGAGAACTCTCCCAGAGATCTCCGTCTCAATGCTAAGACCCAGCTCCACTCAACGACCAACAAACTCCAGTGCTGGACACCCCATGCCAAACAACTAGCAAGACAGGAACACAACCCCACCCATTAGCAGAGAGGCTGCCTAAAATCATAATAAGGTCACAGACACACCAAAACACACCACTGGACGTGGTCCTGCCCACCAGAGAGACAAGATCTCATCCACCAGAACACGAGCACCAGGCCCCTCCACCAGGAAGCCTACACAACCCACTGAACCAACCATAGCCACTGGGGGCAGACACCAAAAACAACAGGAACTACGAACCTGCAGCCTGTGAAAAGGAGACCCCAAACACAGTAAATTAAGCAAAATGAGAAGACAGAGAAACACACAGCAGATGAAGGAGCAAGGTAAAAGCCCACCAGACCACACAAATGAAGAGCAAATAGGCAGTCTACCTGAAAAAGAATTCATAGTAATGATAGTAAAGATGATCCAAAATCTTGGAAATAGAATGGAGAAAATACAAGAAACATTGAACAAGGACCTAGAAGAACTAAAGAGCAAACAAACAATGATGAACAACACAATAAATGAAATTAAAAATTCTCTAGAAGGAAACGAAGAGCAGAATAAATGAGACAGAAGGGATAACTGACCTGGAAGATAAAATAGTGGAAATAACTACCGTAGAGCAGAATAAAGAAAAAAGAATGAAAAAATTGAGAACAGTCTGAGAGACCTCTGGGACAACAATAAATGCACCAACATTTGAATTCTAAAGGTCCCAGGAGAAGAAGAGAAAAAGACAGGGACTGAGAAAACATTGAAGAGATTATAGTTGAAAACTTCCCTAATATGGGAAAGGAAATAGTCAATCAAGTCCAGGAAGCGCAGAGTCCCATACAGGATAAATCCAAGGAGAAACATGCCAAGACACATATTAATCAAACTATCAAAAATTAAATACAAAGAAAAAATATTAAAAGCAACAAGGGAAGAACAACAAATAACATACAAGGGAATCCCCATAAGGCTAACAGCTGATCTTTCAGCAGAAACTCTGCAAGCCAGAAGGGAGTGGCAGGACATATTTAAAGTGATGAAAGGGAAAAACCTACAACCAAGATTACTCTACCCAGCAAGGATCTCATTCAGATTCAATAGAGAAATTAAAACCTTGACAGACAAGCAAAAGCTAAGAGAATTCAGCACCACCAAACCAGCTTTACAACAAATGCTAAAGGAACTCATCTAGGCAGGAAACACAAGAGAAGGAAAAGACCTACAATAACAAACCCAAAACAATTAAGAAAATGGTAATAGAAACATACATATCGATAACTACCTTAAATGTAAATGGATTAAATGCTCCAACCAAAAGACATAGTCTGGCTGAATGGATACAAAAATAAGACCGGTATATATTGCTGTCTACAAGGGACCCACTTCAGACCTGGGGACACATACAGACTGAAAGTGAGGGGATGGAAAAAAATATTCCATGCAAATGGAAATCAGAAGAAAGCTGGAGTAGCAATTCTCATATCAGACAAAATAGACTTTAAAATAAAGACCATTATAAGAGACAAAGAAGGACACTTCATAATCAAGGGGTCAATCCAAGAAGAAGATATAACAATTGCCAGTATTTATGCACCCAGCATAGGAGCACCTCAATACATAAGGCAAATGCTAACAGCCATAAAAGGGGAAATTGACAGTAACACAATCATAGTAGGGGACTTTAACACCCCACTTTCACCAATGGACAGGTCATCCAAAATGAAAACAAATAAGAAAACAAGCTTTAAACGACTCATTAAACAAGATGGACTTAATTGATATTTATAGGACATTCCATCCAAAAACAACAGAATACACTTTCTTCTCAAGTGCTCATGGAACATTCTCTGGGATAGATCATATCTTGGGTCACAAATCAAGCCTTGATAAATTTGAGAAAATTGAAATCATATCAAGTATCTTTTCTGACCACAATGCTATAAGACTAGATATCAATTACCGGAAAAGAACTGTAAAAAATACAAACACATGGAGGCTAGAGAATACACTACTAAATAACCGAGAGATCACTGAAGAAATCAAAGAGGAAATAAAAAAATACCTAGAAACAGATGACAATGAAAACACAACAACCCAAAACCTATGGGATGAAGCAAAATCAGTTCTAAGAAGGAAATTTATAGCAATACAATCCTACCTCAAGAAACAAGAAACATCTCAAATAAACAACCTAACCTTACATCTAAAGCAATTAGAGAAAGAAGAAAAAAAAGCCCCAAAGTTAGCAGAAGGAAAGAAATCATAAAGATCAGATCAGAAATAAATGAAAAAGACATGAAGGAAACGATAGCAAAGATCAATAAAACTAAAAGCTGGTTCTTTGAGAAGATAAACAAAATTGATAAACCATTAGCCAGACTCATCAAGAAAAAAAGGGAGAAGACTCAAATCAATAGAATTAGAAATGAAAAAGGAGAAGTAACAACTGACACTGCAGAAAAAGAAAGGATCATGAGAGATTACTACAAGCAACTATATACCAAATAAAATGGACAACCTGGAAGAAATGGACAAATTCTTAGAAAAGCACAACCTTCCGAGACTGAACCAGGAAGAAATAGAAAATATAAACAGACCAATCACAAGCATTGAAATTGAAACTGTGATTAAAAATCTTCCAACAAACAAAAGCTCAGGACCAGATGGCTTCACAGGTGAATTCTATCAAACATTTAGAGAAGAGCTAACACCTATCCTTCTCAAACTCTTCCAAAATATAGCAGAGGGAGGAATACTCCCAAACTCATTCTACGAGGCCACCATCACCCTGATATCAAAACCAGACAAAGATGTCACAAAAAAAACTACAGACCAATATCACTGATGAACATAGGTGTAAAAATACTCAAGAAAATACTAGCAAACAGAATCCAACAGCACATTAAAAGGGTCATACACCATGATCAAGTGGGGTTTATCCTATGAATGCAAGGATTCTTCAATATATGCAAATCAATGTGATAAACCATATTAACAAATTGAAGGAGTAAAACCATATGATCATTTCAATAGATGCAGAAAAAGCTTTAGACAAAATTGAACACGCATTTATGATAAAAACCCTCCAGAAAGTAGGCATAGAGGGAGTTTACCTCAACATAATAAAGGCCATATATGACAGACCCACAGCCAACATCATTCTCAATGGTGAAAAACGGAAACCACTTCCACTAAGCTCAGGAGCAAGACAAGGTTGCCCACTCTCACCACTGTTATTCAACATAGTTTTGGAAGTTTTAGCCACAGCAATCAGAGAAGAAAAAGAAATAAAAGGAATCCAAATCAGAAAAGAAGAAGTAAAACGGTCACTATTTGCAGATCACATGATACTATACATAGAGAACCCTAAAGAGCTACAAGAAAACTACTAGGACTAATCAATGAATTTGGTAAAGTAGCAGGATATAAAATTAATGCACAGAAATCTCTTACATTCCTATACACTAATGATGAAAAATCTGAAAGTAAAATTAAGGAAACACTCCCGTTTACCATTGCAACAAAAAGAATAAAATACCTAGGAATCAAACCTACCTAAGGAGACAAAAGACCTGTATGCAGAAAACTATAAGACACTGATGAAAGAAATTAAAGATAATACTAACATATGGAGAGATATACCATGTTCTTGGATTGGAAGAATCAACATTGTGAAGAGGACTGCACTACCCAAAGCAATCTACTGATTCAATGCAGTCCCTATCAAACTACCAATGGCATTTTTTCACAGAACTAGAACAAAAAGTTTCACAATTTGTATGGAAACACAAAAGACCCCAAATAGCCAAAGCAATCTTGAGAAAAAAAAACAGAGCTGGAGGAATCAGGCTCCCTGATTTCAGACTATACTACAAAGCTACAGTAATCAAGACAGTATGGTACTGGCACAAAAACAGAAATATATATCAATGGAACAGGATAGAAAGCCAGAGATAAACCCACACATCCATGGTCACCTTATGTTTGATAAAGGAGGCAAAAATATACAATGGAGAAAAGACAGCCTCTTTAATAAGTGGTGCTGGGAAAACTGGACAGCTACATGTAAAAGAATGAAATTAGAACACTCCCTAACACCATGCACAAAAATAAACTTCAGATGGATGAAAGATCTAAATGTAAGGCCAGACACTATAAAACTCTTAGAGGAAAACATAAGCAGAACACTCTATGACATAAATCACAGCAAGATCCTTTATGACCTACCTCCTAGATAAATGGAAATAAAAACAAAACTAAACAAATGGGATGTAATGAAACTTCAAAGCTCTTTCACAGCAAAGGAAACCATAAAGAAGATGAAAAGAAAACCCTCAGAATGGGAGAAAATATTTGCAAATGAAGAAACTGACAATGGATTAGTCTCCAAAATATACAAGCAGCTCATGCAGCTCAATATCAAAAAAAAACACAAAAAACACAAAACCCAATCCAAAAATGGGCAGAAGACCTAAAGAGACATTTCTCCAAAGAAGATATACAGATTGCCAGCAAACACATGAAAGGATGCTCAACATCACTAATCATTAGAGTAATGCAAATGAAAACTACAATGAGGTATCACCTTACAGCAGTTAGAATGACCATCATCAAAAAGTCTACAAAATATAAATGCTGGAGAGGGTGTGGAGAAAAGGGAACCCTCTTGCATTGTTGGTGGGAATGTAAATTGATACAGCCACTATGGAGAACAATATGGAGGTTCCTTAAAAAACTAAAAATAGAACTACCATACGACCCAGCAATCCCACTACTTCACATATACCTGGAGAAAACCATAATTCAAAAAGAGTTATGTACGACAGTGTTCATTGCAGCACTGTTTACAATAACCAGGACATGGAAGCCACCTAAGTGTTCATCGACAGATGAATGGATAAAGAAGATGTGGTACATATATACAATGGAATATTACTCGGACATAAAAAGAAACAAAATTGAGTTATTTGTAGTGAGGTGGATGGACCTAGAGTCTGTCATACAGAGTGAAGTAAGTCATAAAGAGAAAAACAAATACAGTATGCTAACACATATATATGGAATCTAAAAAAAATGGTTCTGAAGAACCTAGGGGCAGGACAGGAATAAAGACGCAGATGTAGAGAATGGACTTGAGGACACGGGGAGGGGGAAGGGTAAGCTGGGACGAAGTGAGAGAGTAGGATTGACATATATACACTACCAAATGTAAAATAGATAGCTAGTGGGAAGCAGCCACATAGCATAGGGAGATCAGCTCAGTGCTTTGTGACCACCTAGAAGAATGAGATAGGGAGGGTGGGAGGGAGATGCAAGAGGGAAGGGATATGGGGATATATGTATACGTATAGCTGATTCACTTTGTGATACAGCAGAAACTAACACAACATTGTAAAGCAATTATACTCTAGTAAAGATGTTAAAAAAAAAAAGTATACATAAACTTTGTACCTTGGCATATACTTTTAAGCTTTAGTTAACTTCCCAGTGACAGAGGGATGGGATATTTTAAAAAATAATAGTGATCCTGATTAAGAAATCCTCAGATTTCACTCAACATTAAGAAGAGTATTTAGAATAATGAATGCATTTTGATTTATTATATAGAGTCTGATGTTGGGTCTTATTTTGCTAGGCCATTTTCCTCAAAATAATATTAATCCAATTTATGATAAGGGCTCTAAGGGACTTGCTGTCCCTCTCTGAGAATCCTTTATGCCTATCTTCACACTGATTCTTAAAAGATCAGTTTTAGAAGTCTTGAAGCTATTGAAATCTTCTGGATATGTAACAACTGGGTGCATCTGTTAAATGGGTCAGCATTTTAGGTCAGCCAGACTGTGTATCACTGGGGACTGTCATTTACCAGTTACAACTCTGTCTTTATGGCAGGGGTCCCCAACCCCTGGGCTGTGGACTGGTACCGGTCCGCTGCCTGTTAGGAACTGGGCTGCATGGCAGGAGGTGAGCGGTGGGTGAGCGAGCAAAGCTTCATCTGCCGCTCCCCATCGTTTCCCATCGCTCGCATTACCTCCTGAACCATCGCTCGCATTACCACCTGAACCATCCCCACCCCCAACCCCAGTCTGTGGAAAAATTGTCTTCCGCAGAACTGGTCCCTGGTGCCAAAAATGTTGGGGACCGCTGCTTTATGGTGTTTTCCTCAAGGAAGGCCAAAGCTTTTCAAATAGAAATCACAAACTCAAGAGATGGAAGAGAGGCAAATACAAAAAGGGGAAGAGGTCAGTAAAAAATAACAAGTGGAGAGGATGGCATAGGATAAGATCCCATAAAATAAATAATGTATGTGACACTATTATAGCTAAAGAATATGCTAAAAAATTGGAAACACTTTGAATCTCTATTTCTAATATTGCAGAACTCAACCCCAAAGGAGAAAATAATCCATTCACCATTCCTGCACTTTAAGGAAGGCACTTCCCCACTTCCACAGTGTCTGAAGGAGCTCCTAGTTCCTGGTTGCTGTCTGTCAGTACCTGATGGAACTGGTTTCAAAACTGCATCAGGGTAGTGAGGATGAAGAATGGGTCTAACATTTTTGGTTGTGTGTCTGTTATGTGCCTGACACTGTGCTAGACCCTTTTACATAGATGTGGGTTTGTAAACTGGCCAAACAGAGAATCTTTACTCTGGAAGGTTTTTCTTTGGGGAATCTGAGAAGCCCAGGAGAAAATTCCTAAATAGACTGACTTAGAGGACTCACCAAGAAATGCACAGATCAGCATATGTAGGATAAGACCCCACACTGACAGGCTCTCCTGCATGTCCTGTGTCTCCAAGTAGCTCTTTGGTGCTCCCCTCTGACTAGAAGAGGACAGACAAGGAGCATAAGACATTGGGGACTGTCTATATGTAAAAGACAGAGGCCAGCATCACAGAAGAAAAGTAATTTGTAGGGAAAAAAGACCATGCATAGATCTAAAAACCTGAAAAAATAATCTGTTTGAAAAAAATTAAAGAAGATATTGTATCTATGAAACAAGAATAACATAGTATAAAAAAAGGGAAAAAAAATCAGAAAACAAAAAAGAGTTCCTGGAAATAAAAAAATGATACCAGATGTAAAAATTCAATAGAAGGTCAAAAGATAAAATGAGTAAGTCTCCCAGAAGTATTAAAAACATATAAGGAAGATTGGAGAGAAATGATAAGAGAATTAGAGGATCATTTCAGGATGCCCAAATCCCAATAAAAGTTATTCTAGAAAGAAAGAAAAAGTAAAATGGGAAAATTATTTTAAAAATTTTCAAGAATCGAAGGACATAGTTTTGTTATTATTCTTTCGATCAAAAGAATACATCTAGTGCCCAACATATGACCCACAACAAACCGTATTCTTACAAAATTTTCAGAACACTGAGAACAAGAGAAAAGATAAAAGCTTTTAAGAAAGAAAAACAATTTATTTACAAAAGATCAAGAATCAGATAGGCATCAGAATTCTCAATAGTTACACTAGACACCTGCAGAAAATGGAGAAATACCTTCAAAATTCTGAGGGAAAATGATTTCAAACCTGAAATTATATATCCAAATGAACGATTGATTTAGGATAAAGACATTTTTCAATGTGCAAGGCCTCCATTTTTCTCTGATGCATCAATTTTCTAGGAAATCACTGGAGATAGTATAACATGAGGTAGTAAACCAAGATAGAAGAGATGGAATCCAAGAAACAAGACCAACATAAGATGGAGGCAAAGGAAAGTCCATGGTTACCATGGAGAGAAATTCTAGAAAAATACCATGCACCAGGTGTAGAGGACAACTGGGGGCTAGAGCAGGTCAGGAAATGCTGGGAAAGATGTTTCCAAGAAGACGAAATTAAGAGACTACATGCTGTGTCTGAATGTTCTGCGAGAGGTTTAGACTCCTGGGGAGATTTTGGGGTTACTAATTCACTTGAGGATAAAAAGTTATGCAAGAAAAGAAATAAAAACCCAGAAGTTTTATAGTTAAAATAACGTCAGTATTAAAAATTCCAACCAAAGTTATGGCATAGCTCTATAGCTGTGATTAGCACAGTTGGGAGATGGGAAAGGCACATGGGTGAGCAGGGAGGAGTGAGGCAGCTGGAGAGAGTGGGAAGTGAATAGATAATGTCTAAAATGGAAAGATCAAGAAGAAATAGTTTGGTAACGAGGGTATAAATACCGGAAGAGTGATCGCAATGATTGTTTTAGAGAACCATGTATGTCTTTAAATGTGTGTGTGTGTGTGTGTGTGTGTGTGTGTGTGTGTGTGTGTGTTTCATGAAAAGTGAGAACTGAGTCAAAAATACAAGGAAAGCATTTTGGAAAGCAAATTGATAAGAAAGTGAAACGTTTCTTTAATGGGGAAGTGATGCTTGTTCCAAAGAGGTCAAGGTTGGGTACGTGTACACATGGCTGGGTAGCTCTTCCTCTGTGAGGTACTTGGTTGTATAACTCTCCATAGGCACATTTCTAAACATCTTTGTGACTAGGGTGTTTTAATAATTCTACAGTCTTAATCAAGGCAGAGGCACTTCATCACCAGGGAAAGATGCCTAGAGCTTTGATGATAAGAAATTAATGGATATGCTCATTGCTCAGGACCTCCTTTCATCCACTAAGAAATAGTATTGAAAACTGATACATGTTAAGTTCTTTGCTGATTAAAAAAAGTAATAATAGGTCTTTGTGTTGTGCTGCAGAGTTACCTTTGGCTAAAATCATCCTCTTGGCCATTTATCACTTTGCTCCCCAAGCCCTGGACTCAGGTGGGAAGTGGATTGAGTCCTTTGTAAACCCCATTAATTACAGATACACAAGACATATCTTCTTTTATTTTCTTTTCTCCAAAAGGCAAACTGATTTGTTCTCTTTTCTACGACCTACACAAAGTAATCTTCCCAAGTAATATTAACATTTAGAATACACAGTCCCTCAGATGATCACCGGACCCATGACTTACTCATCCCAAGCACCGGATATTAATAACATTTTAAAAACATCCATGCCTGGCTTCCTGAGGTCTCTCTAGAGACTCAAGGAGAACACTGAAAGTACAGAAAACTTACTTTGCTCTTGAGGAGACTTTGTAAGAGCAGTTTTTTCAAAGATTAGAAGATTCTTGAATATTTTTGCCATATAGATTTGTGGATGGGTTGAACTACAGTCATTTTCATTAACTGCCTGGTCCTATATGCTTTATTTGGCCACATTCCTATAGAAGGCATTCACCTAATACCCATGTACATGATAGAATAATAAAATGCAAGGACCAAGATAGGCCCACAAACTGGCTGATAGAGGGGGGTATTCTCAATTTCTGGCTGTCTGGGCCAGGCAGAGGCAGTATCTGGCCTCTTTAGATTCTAAGTGGGAGATGGGCAGCTGGATTTACCAACCCACCAACACCCTACACAGTACCAAAGAAGGAGTTCTATAAAAGGAATCCCAGTGGAGTTAGGAAGGGGGAATGGATGCTGGAAAACCAATAAATGACACATATACATAACAACACTCCTTTCCTCCCAATCCCAGATACCTGTATAACCAGCAATTAATAAACCCTTAAAAAGTGGTAGTTGATAAAGGTTTAAAGAATTAACCTTAAAAGTTTGCAACAAATATTTATTAAGCATGAGTAATTCACTTAATCTTCCCAATAACTCAATAAAGTAGAATTTACAATCCCCTTTTAAGGTGAGAAAACTGAGGCTTGTACAGACAAAAATCATTTTCCCAAGGTCACCCAAATAATAAATGAAGAAGCTGGAGTTCAGTCTAATTTCTGTTTGAATCCAGACTGACACTGGTGCTATAGTAATGGTAAGTCCCCAAATCGAATGGGGCAAATGTAACTGACCTGATGTTTTTAGGGAAAAAAATTACCACACTAATTAACCCACAGTAATTTTGTGGGCCTGCATAAGAAATTTTTAAAAATTGAGACTAAACTTGAAAGAACTAGTTCTATTTGCCACAGGTCATGAGACACATGCAATAAACAGGGAAAAAACATTTAACTAGTTTATTCAAGACTAAAGAGAAACTGGATTTCCCTAGGATCTTCCATCAGGAGAATCAGTAGAATGTGTGCAGGGAACATTCAAGTTTGTTGCATGACATTAACAAAGATGTGACCAGACTTTCAATATTCTTCAGGTCCATGCTCTTCACCACTGGCAGTTATGAGTTAACGTGGAAACAGAGGCCAAGTGTAGAGACTTACGTTCCTTATTGTGGACACAGGACCAGGTCAGGGAGACCTATTTTTTTAAAGAGCTCTAAGCTTCCAAAGCTTTTGGAATTCCATGCATAACCTTACTGATGAGCCATGCTATTGGACAAATTTAATTTGAAACTAAGAGGAAAAAAATAGAGCCTGGTACAGTTATTTCTGGAAGTGTGGGCTTACAGATGTAAACTAGAGGTGTGTGGGTTAAACTGGTGGTGCCTGGGAGTGCCAGTCATTGCTCATTGTAGAAATGCCCTAAGCCTGAGAAGTAACACTTTTTTTTTTTAAGTTGCATAGTTTTTTGGTAGAAATGAAGTCACAGTTTTGGAGCAGATTCACCGGTAGTGTTGTACAAGCTTTGAGTCTCTACAGGTATCCTTAGAACTTGAACTTCAGGGGAGAGGAATCGTCAACCACCTGTCCTAGCAATGTGGCTGTAACCACCTGTCCTAGCAATGTGGCTGTTTCTCCAGGGACTGATGAGCAGAGCGTGAACTGGGCCGACCAGGCAGCCCTTAGAATTTGGGTCTGTATGAACCTCAGAGCTAACCCCAAATTTCTAATGATGTAGTCAAATTCTAGACAATATTTGGGTCTATCTGGGCCTGTGAAAATAACGTCCTCTTAAAGAAACCAATGCCATTAAAGCTGAGATGCCAACTTAGAATCAGAATTGAGGTAAGCTCTGTAGGGATAAAGCCTCCAGTTCTTGAAAATAGTCTAATTTAGTATCTTACTTTACAATATTCTTATTAACTGGACAAAAAATTCTCAAAGATGAGTGAATAAACTGATTTTGTAATATTTTCATATGCTATTAAAATTTGAATTTTTAGTAGTTTACAGGATTTATGCATAACCATTTTGTCAATTTAAAAAGCCATGTGACTACACACACACACACATTTCTGATTGCACGAGTCATTATTTGAAAGTGCCCTTTGCCACACAGTTTTTACTTAGCTACCTTAAGATTAAATCTGCTAGTGGTTAAGAATCCGCCTGCCAATGCAGGGGACACAGGTTCAATCCCTGGTCTGGGAAGATCCCACATGCCATAGAGCAACTAAGCCCATGTGCCACAACTACTGAGCCTGCGCTCTAGAGCCTGCGAGCCACAACTACTGAGCCCACATGCCACAACTACTGAAGCCCACTCGCCTAGAGCCCATACTCTGCAACAAGAGAAGCCACCACAATGAGAAGCCTGCGCACCGCAACGAAGAGTAGTCCCCACTTGCCGTGGCTAGAGAAAGCCTGTGCACAGCAACGAAGACCCAACGCAGCCAAAAATAAATAAATAAAAATAAATTAATTTTTAAAAAAAGTACTTTCCTTAAAAAAAAAGAGATTAAATCTGCTAACAGCAAATATCTACACAAGTTTTCTCAATTTTAATAGATACCCTTGAAACCAGAAATACTTTTAAGGCTCCAAACCATGCATTTTTACAGTGTGTTCTTGGGCTTTGTGTTGCTGGAGGACATATTTTTGGGGGCAGTTCCACCACGGGGGCAGACAGGCTTGTCAATGAAGTCACTCTATTTCACATTTCTGAAAAGTCTCAGTTTCTTTGTAATATGTCAGGTGGAGAAAATGAGGCATAGGAAAATCATATCTGTTATTCGCTTTCATAGCATCCTCAGGTTTTCTTCATAACACTTACTGTAATTATAACTAAGGAGCTATGTTCATAAAGTGTTTAGTGCCTGTCTCCCGTTAGAGTATAAATTCTGTGAGTTTGGGGTCTGTGTCTGTGTTGTACATGCTATATTCCCATTGAGCCCAGTTCCTGAAACTTGAAATGCGGTCAGTAATTGGTTAAATAAATGAATGAACAAAGGGAGGAAGTGACCTGTTCAAGGACACATAGAATCAACAGCTGAAGGGAAGAAGAGGGTTGGCTGTGAAAGGAACTTAGAGTAAAAGTCCCAAATTAGAGCTTTTCTCTCGAAATGGAAATAGGGTTATTTGAAAAAAACTCCTTTGGGTCAAACATCATTTTATTTTGTAAAATAATCGTTTAACTTACAATGTTAAAGGTAAGCTTATAAATAGAATTCAATAACTTGGGACTTTCCTGGTGGCCCAGTGGTTAAGAATCTGCCTGCCAATGCAGGGGACACGGGTTCCAGCCCTGGTCCAGGATGATCCCACATGCTGCGGAGCAACTAAGCCCCTGCGCCACAGCTACTGAGCCTGCACTCTAGAGCCCGTGAGCCACAACTACTGAGGCCGCGTGCCACAACTACTGAAGCCTGTGCGCCTATAGATGGTGCTGTGCAACAAGAGAAGCCACTGCAATGAGAAGCACACACACCGCAATGAAGAGTAGCCCCTGCTTGCCTCAACTAGAGAAAGCCTGCGCACAGCAACGAAGATCCAACACAGCCAAAAATAAATAAATAAACAAATTAAAAAAAAAAAAGAATTTAATAACTTGATAAAATAGTTCTGTACTCAATGCCAGGCCTGGTTGGAGTGAGTATTGAGGACTAGAAAAGTTATTGTTATTTAGTAATAATATGATGTTACTTACCATATTATTAAAAACTTGTATACCAATATTCATTAAGCATTATTCATTATAATGTTTCTCAAAGTGGAAACAATCCAAATGTGCATCAACTGATAATGGATAAATAAAATGTGACATATACACATCATGGAATATTCTTTAGCCATAAAAAGGACTGAAGTACTGATTCATGCTACAACATGGATGAACCTTGAGGACATTATGCTAAGTAAAAGAAACCAGCCCCAAAAGACCACATGTTATATTATTTTACTCTTGGGAAATGTGCAAATTCATGGAAATGTGAACAAATTATTAGTTGCCTGGAGCTGGGGGAGAAGGCAAAATGGAGAGATTGCTTAATGGGTATGGGGTTTCTTTTTGATCTGCTGAAAATGTTCTGGAATTAGATAGTCATTGCACAACATTGTGAATGTACTAAAAGCCACTGAGTTGTACACTTTAAAATGGTTAAAATGGTGAATTTTATGTTATGTGAATTTTACCTCAATTGAAAAAAAACCAAATGATTAAAAAAAAAAAAGCCATATTAACGTATCTATTTACTTTGCAATGGTATTTGGAGGAGGAATGGAAATGCAAATTGTTTTAAAAACATAGGTTTAAAGACTTTTTTTGGCTGGGAACTAATTTTCAATGTATGAAAAACATGGCCTTAATTGAAAAATAGGCTAGTCAATCTAGGCTCTTTTCTTCGTTCATTCATCATTATGATGGCAAATAGCAGTGTCTATTAAATAAATTGCAGTATCTAGCTTGGCCTCTCTGGGTTAAGACTGCAACTCAGCCACCTAACACATTAACTTTGGCAAGTTAGCTAGCCTGTCTGTATCTCACTTTCTTCATCTGAAAAATGAGTATAATAATAGTGCCTACCTTTGTACTCCTAATGAGATAGTGTATCAGTGTATTTCAATCCTTGGCTGCATGTTAGGGTGCTGACTTCTTTTTTTTTTTTTTTTAATGACGAGTTCCCAGGTGATTGTAATGGACAGCCAGGCTAGAGAACCACTAATGTATAAAAGGCATTGCAGCAACATGCCTGGCACGTGGTAAGCAGTAAATAAATGGTAGTTTAATAATGTTGTTAAGGACTTATCAATTATATTATTTTATAAGATTCAAGTGTATCTGCTATAGCATAAAAAGTGATGTGGGAGGCCTGGGTAAAAGGATGTAGGAGGAAGAAATATATTTCCACAGAAATTTATATTTTCTTTAACAAAGAGCATTATAACATCTACAGTCAACAGGTAGATTCTTGTATTTTAGTAGAAGGTCCTTGAATTTTGTTTTTGTTTCTTTTTTAATTTTATTGAAGTATAGTTGATTTACAATGTTGTGTTAATTTCTCCTGCACAACAAAGAGATTCATATATACATATACATAATATATATATTGTTTTTCATATTCATTTGAATTTTGTTTAATGGAATTTCCCTATACAGCTAATTCACCTAACATATTTGAAATACCCCTTATTTATTAGCAAATTGTATGTTCTCAAAAATCGTTCTCTTGCTTTGGTGTGCTTCATTGGTGTGAAAGTATCGTTTTTTAAATAATAAGGATAAAACTCTTAAACACAAAAATACAAAACTTCGATAATTATGTGCAGATAAAATACAGTGTTATGGACTGATGTTTGTGTCCCTCCAAAATTCATATGTTGAAATCCTAACCCCCAGTGTGATGGTATTAGGAGGTAGGGCCTTTGGGAGGTGATTAGGTCATGAGCGTGGAGCCCTCATGAATGGGATTAGCACCCTTATGAAAGGGACCCCACAGAGCTCTTCAGCCTTTCTGCCACGTGAGGACACGGTTAGAAGCCAGCCATATGCAGCCTGGAAGAGGGCCCTCCCCAGAACCCGACGATGCTCATACCCTGATTTCAGACTTCCGGCCTCAAGAACTGTGGGAGGGACAGTTTTGGGGGCATTAGCCCACTGTGGCCCCCTTTGCCTGGCAAAGCAATAAGGCTATTCTTTTCTACTTCCCCCCAGCCCCCGCAAAAAAAAAAAAGAACTGTGGGAAACAAATTTTTGTTGTCTATAAGCCACCCAGTCTATGTTATATATATATCACATCTTTTTTATCTATTCATCTGTTGATGGACACTTAGGTGGCTTCCGTATCTTGCAATTGTAAATAATGCTGCTATGAATATTGGGGTGCATGTATCTTTTTGAATTAGTGTTTTTGGGTTTTTTTGGATATATACCCAGGAGTGGAATTGCGCGGTCATATGGTAGCTCTGTTTTTAGTTTTTTGAGACACCTTCATTCTGTTTTCCCCAGTGGTGGCACCAATTTACATTCCCACCAACAGTGTACAAGGGTTCCCTTTTCTCCAAATCCTCACCAACATGTGTTATTTGTATTCTTTTTAATGATAGCCATTCTGACAGGTGTGAGGTGACATATTGTGGTAACACATTATTATTTAAAGGAAATTACTCAAAAATTTGTTCTTTGTATAACAAGGTACTATATACATTTAAGATGATGTAGATAGATAGGTTATATATCTATGAATTTCACTTTAGGATAGTACAGAGTGCATTATAAAATATTTTTTCATAGTAATCTTTTATTTATTTATTTATATATTTTTAATATTTTTTATTTTTGGCTGTGTTGGGTCTTCGTTTCTGTGCGAGGGCTTCCTCTAGTTGCGGCAAGCAGGGGCCACTCTTCATCGCGGTGCGCGGGCCTCTCACTATCGCGGCCTCTCTTGTTGCGGAGCACAGGCTCCAGACGCGCAGGCTCAGTAGTTGTGGCTCACGGGCCCAGTTGCTCCGCGGCATGTGGGATCTTCCCAGACCAGGGCTCGAACCCGTGTCCCCTGCATTAGCAGGCAGATTCTCAACCACTGCGCCACCAGGGAAGCCCTAAAATATTTTTTATAAGAAGGATCTGGTATGGTTGAGGATCACCAATGATAAACGCATTCTGATGCTAATGTATATTGCAGTGAGGAGAAAGAGAGGAAAGATAATGCTTTACATTTGCCTAATAATAGTCAGGTACAGTGTTTTGTATGCAATCTCACTATGTATGCTATGTCATCCTTCTAAGATAGGTGATATTATTCTTCTCCCTTTCACAGATGAAGATACTGTGGCTTAAGGAGGTTTATTAACTTCTTCATTCTCTCATCAGATATTTTAGTGTCCACTGTGCACTGTAGGTATTCGGAAGAGAGCTGGGAATGGAAAAGACACAATTTCTGCCCTTAAGGAGCTTATATTTTAGTGAAGAGAGAGAGAATAAAGCAAAGCAATAAATAAGACAAGTCATGTTGTGATGGGTGTCATGGAGAAACTTCAAAAGAAATGACTTGAGAAAACTTGCCCAAAGTCACATAACTAGTGAGTGGTGGGCGTTCCATCTGAACGTAGACATTGCTTTCTGGTTGTAGTAACCACTGAATGACTATTACTAGTATCACATTACAAGGTCATCACCTCTTCTAAGGTTGTCTAGAAAGATGCCAAAATGTATGGACAAGAAGCCAAGGAGAAAGATCTGTTCAAAGCAGCTATTACTGGGTATTTTTTTCTTTTTGCATTCCGGTCAGATGAAGTGCCCACATGACACTGGTAATTACAACAGTTCCTGGTTCTGTACTGTGCAGTATTTTCGTTTTTAACATTCCTGATACTTATGAAAATGCATTTCTCAGTAAATAAGTTTAAATGCTTTTCTGATTTCTTAAGTGTGATTTTCAGAAACATCCTCAGTTTTATTCCCCTGTGGTAATGTATCTGTCATACCCAGTTTCTGATGTGTCTCCACTCTATGAGATGAGAAAAATGTGTACTGAAAACAGATGTGATACTCTTAAAAATGAAATAGCAGGGGCTTTGGGTCAGATATTTGGAAGGGTGATTATAGTCATTTTATGGATAAGTGGTAGAGAGGTAGGTAAGGCTTCTGTTAAAGAGAGATGACCTTTAAGCCGAAAGTCTAGACTGTGAGAATGTCTAGGAAAAGCCTTTTGAAATGAAAAAAACTTGGAAAGTTATGTTCTACCCTCAAGAAAAAGATCAATGTTAGAAAATCTAGTGATTGCTACTATGAGATAAAGATTAGAGAGAAAAGCACACAGGTTTTTTTTTTTTAATGTATCTTAAAGCTTTGTTCAAGTTATATATTCCTTTAATAAACATAGCGATAAGCAGATCTTTTGTTTGGTTGTTTTAGTCATGATTTCAACTCTCCAAAAAAAAAGAGAATGAAATATAAGGGAAAGTGCTGCTTTATTGGTCCTGGTTATTGGTACCAAGGAAATCATCCTCCTGGTCCTCATGGCCACACACCCAGCAGGACTTTTGATGCTGTGACTATTTTCCTAGATGAAAACAGCCTACAAGAAGAAATAAAAAGTTTCAGGAGGACAAATCTTGTAAACTCCAACTTATTACATAATGACAATTATATCTCCACTTACGTATCAAACAGAGTTCATGTAAATGCTTAGATTAGTTGTGTTTTTTTGAAAACATGCCAAATACCTAGTCATCTTTTTCATTTATTCTTTAGCTTTTATATCATGTTCTTCAAGATACCCAAAGATAAATAGTATTCTAACCCTGTGTTTACTATTTAAAATGGCTACAGCAAATAAAAGGTGATTTTACATATGTGTATTTCATAAAAAATTTCCTACTCTTATTCTTAACTATTCCTTTTATCTTTATAGATGCTCAATCTTTTGCCAAAAACCAATCTAACATTCCTACTTTGAGTATGTTGCTTTAAAGGCACACTTCTCCCTAATAGTAATTAGCAATCTTATAATGAACAGCACAGTTAATTTCTCAAGCAGCATAACTTGCATTGATTTCATAAATTTGAGGGTTAACTTTAATTGTTTCTGTAATAATTTTTTAGCATTCATCACCAAATCCACACTGGTCACCTCAGACTCTGGGGATTTAGTAGCTATCTTTTATATTCAGTTCATCTTTTGCAACTATATTGGCCAACTTGCAAATTTATCTGCAGTGTGCCTGGGTGGTTATGTAGAGAAAGCAGCTACTCTCTGGGGGCTAATGCCTCTTCTCCACCAATCAGAATGCAGTTCATGATTCATTAGGTTTGTTGGCTAGATTATTTACTTAATTCAATATAAATTATTTAATTCCTAAAGCTTTCCTGGTATTCAATATGAATGAAACAATTATTCCTGGACACAATCACCCAAATAACACCACATAGTTTTACCAAGCCCCAAGACAGTCATTAAATCCCTGCTATTCACTGCTTTACACAGGCTACTCATGCTGAGTTTTTGAGGATTATAACATTACTGAAATTGTTTGCATCCAATAAGGGACTATATATTATTTCTATATTTAATGAGAACATCCCGATTACATAGCAATGTGATTATATACAATCATAAACTATTTCTCGGTAGCAATTTTGCCTTTGTTTTGATTGTGTCCTTTCTTTTGTCGTCTATTCTTGTCCATATGGAAAGGAACAACTCCATTTTTTCCTAATATAAGTCTGCTGCTTAGAAGCATTCCTCTAAGCCAATCATCTCTTGACATCATTTCTATCTGGTCAATGGCTGGTGGAAATAGCACCTAAGGTCAGTGTATTTTCTGTCTTGAATGTAATTTATATATATCCTCAAACATGGTGTCCCTTTCTTAGATTAAGCTCTCCGGAGACAGACCCTAAAGCAGAGAACTGTGTGCTTCCTGTAGGAAAGTGAGAGAGTCGTGATTGGTAAAGGATTTGCATTGCACCCGGGGCTCAGCCCATTCTAAGGGAACTCTGGAGCTGGGATGGTCCTTGTATCTCTGTATCAACCAGTTATTGGCTGTGGGCTGCTGCCTGGGAGAGGACATGATGCTGTGGCCGAAGGCCATCTCTAGCAAGCTACCAGCAGTCAGTATTCCCAGCAGCTGTGGGAACGAAGGGTCAGTCCTAAGGGAGGATCTTAGAGCACCATCTATCCATTACCCCCATTCTAAGGAAAATCTGGGTGAGAAGTATTGACAGAGACTGAGAAATGGAGGAACAGCATGACTTCTTTTATACACAGACTTGGTTCTTTTCTCTTAAAATCTGTGAAAAATTGTTACTCTTTTTCCCCCATTTTCCTTTTCTCTCTCCTTTGTCCTAAACCAGGACAGGAATGGAATAAGGTAGACCCCAGAGAATTTCAACCCTGGAGAATAGCAAGCAGTGTAGTAAAATTGCTATGAGACCTAGCTGGAACTGTCAGAGGTGGAGTTTCTGAGGCCTGTTTAGAGACCTGTGCATAAAAGGGCATTTGAGAAAGGGAAGAAGCTGCTTAAGTTTAGGAGGAGGAGTAGGTCACAAGTGACAATTTGGTTCTTTCCCTCGTTACTTCCTACTAGTAAGCACAATGTACTTGTGTACTCACACTGTCATTTCTCTAGCTAGCCACACTTAATGGCTTCCTCCAGTCTTAAAGAAGGTTCCTTATGACTCTCAGGTAGAGGCAAAAGAGTCTTTGTTAACAAAGTCTTCTCTCCACACTTTCCCCTCCCACCACCCACACACCTTTTACCTGTCCTGCTGCTTGCTTTTCCATGATCCTCTCTTTCATTCATTTAGTCATTAATTTACTCTTTCATTTATTGACTTCCTACTATGTGCCAGTTTCATTCTGGAGAGCCTGGGTCTCAACTGACTGCCTGGAATTTCAGGTACTTGTTTTGCTTCCTTTCTGGTTCTTGTTTGTTTTCCTAACTTCTGAATCATAGCTGGTCCTGATATAACACCTGTAGGTGTTAGATTTGGTTGGTCCTCTTGTTTCTTGTTATCAGAAACCACTGCTTGACAAACCTGATGTCTTCACCTCCATATCAGGCCTGTTAAGTGGTTTCTGAGAACTGCTCTGGCCTTTAAGTCATGATCCATTTCCTCTGATCACAGGTTGTCTCCTGGCACCTACAGTCCACTGCCAGCGAATCCACTGTGAATAAAGGTAAAAATACCCCTAAATAAGAGTAGCTATGGAAAGGCTGAACAGAGAAGCCAGATCATGGAGGCTGAGGACAACACTTTTGAATGTGGAATGTGGAAGGTTGAACAATAAAATTGGACTTATGAATGTGGAATGTGGAAAGTTGAACAATAAAATTGGACTCAGAGTTTGTCATTAATAACAAATTAATCATTTGACTTCGTATACATAATTATTTGCCTCTTTTTCATTTCATTTCTCTCCCAGGGACTGAACCTAATTAAACAATTGTTCTGCTTTTCATTTGGAAAACATTTTGACGTCTTTGATTTTGGTCCAATAGTTTTAGGTCAGTTTACTTATGGTTTAAAGTTGTTCACTTATTTGGTTTTTTTCTTTTCTTTTCTTTATTTTTTTGAAGATCTTTTTTATTTCCTTGCTCAAAAATGTTAAATTTTGTTTTATGACTTGGTTCAATGCAAGTTCCCTATTTCTAAGGGAAAGAGTCAACAGATAGTGTGTACTTGTTTTGAAGTTTAATACCTATTTAGACTTTTCAGTACGTCAGTCTGCCTTGTTGCAACATGAAGGATGACAGAGTAACCACAATCCTGCTAAGTGTGTTGCATGCATTAGCTTCTTTAACCCTACAACAGCCATATGATGTAGGCTCTGTTATTTCCAATTTAAAAATAAGGAAACAGAGGGATAGAGAATAACTTGCTCTCTATCACCAAGAGATCCAACTCCAAAGCCGGTGCTCTTGTCCATCAAGTTATACACTTATACACCTGGTTAGAAATGCACTCCAAGATAATTGCAAAATCTAATTATAATGCCCATTTTGTATGCCTGCCTGCTATTCCCTCATGTTATAGGTAACTTCTTCCATAATCTGTTCTGTTTATTCAAGCCAGTAGGCCACAGCTTGTGAAAATTCCCTTGCTGTGCAACTTAAACATGGGAACCTGCTTTTCTATCTCACTTCTTTATTGACTTTCTATATATCTTCTGTTTTCACTTGAAGATACATCTGGAGTCCCTTGACTATCCCTGTTAATTTTTTCCCCTTGCCGTGTTTTGTTTTTCATTTTAATTTTGTAACAGTGTTATTTGAGTTAGTAAAGATAGAACTTTTATGAAAGACTCAATATCAAAATTAAGTTGCATTGCAAGGCATTATGGGTAAAATTGGAAGGAAGAGTATTTAAAAATCCCCATTGAGGTTCTCTAACTGAGTCTATTTGAGGCTAATGCAGTCATCTCAGCTTGATTTATGATTATATATTCTGACGTATGAAATGCTGTTTGTAAACAGTTTAATAAAAGGCTATTGCTCCAAATTCCAAATTAGCAGTGAGGGTGATTTCTATTAGAAAAGACATTTGTGGAGGATTTTGTTCTTGATACTTAATAAAGTGAGTTCTTTTTCTCAGTATAATACATGCTGTTGACTTGTGGCTCAGCTCTAGGGACCTGATGTTGTATTCAAAGAGTAAAAACATATCTCTGCTCATTGTTTATTTACTACATTTTGGGGTACATATGGCAAAGTTATTTTCCTTACAGTTCCCAGTTCAATTTTTTCTCTTGATTATGTGTTAAAAATATGTGCATAAAGTTCCCTGGTATCTCAGTTTAACAGTGTGAATCTCCAAGCCTCTTTTATTAAATGACATTTCTAGTATTTTAATGAGGGTTTGACATTTTCACATGTTACAATTTTGTTTTATTTTTATATTCATTGAAGTGACTTTCACGCTGCCTTTGTGTGCAGTCAATTTACAATTTCTAAAGGTACTTGGAGACACCTTTTCAGAAAGAAGAAGTACATCAGGAAATCATTCAGGATTCTCAGTGTTAGTATTCAGAGGAGTGTATTTTAAAAAAATGATTGCAAGGCTTTAAGTATAGGGGTTTTGTTCTGAGCAACATCTAATACTAGATTCTTTGGAAATGGCAAAGGCCAAACATGATTTAGACCAGGGCTTGTAAATTCAAACACCTGGAGGGCCCAGTGAGTGACATAAGTAAAAGAGGTGGGCCCAGTGAACTGTGGAGGGCTGTAACAAGTATGCCCCACCCAAAAAGGGCAGCTGCGAATTTGCCCTTTCTGATAGTTGCTATGAGGAAATTCCAGTGTTATCAGACTTTTTGGTATTCTAAGGGAATCTGGATGTTTAAGTGAAATATTCTAATTTGTAATTTTGGCTATTTCTGGCCTTGATTGTCCAGCACACAATTGGACACAGGTACTATGTTCACAGTGAATGACTAATGCTTCCAAAGATCCAAGAAGGAAAGGTATGATTGGAGATTGTCTTGCAAATGACTCAGAAAAGCAGAACCCCATTCCAGGACTCTTTCTTCAGTTGCCTTCTAAGGGCAGAGCACTGCGTGGCATCATTCTGAGGTGGCAAAAGTGACCAAGCTGCACCCTCACTTTTTAAAGAACCCACAGTCAAGCAGGAGGTCTAAGACACTAGAAACATAAGTAAATGGAAGGTGAAGTCAGATAAATTCCAAAAGGATGTTCAAATGAAATTCAAAGGAAGGAGAAGTCACATCCGATTGGTAAGACCAGGGACGAGTTCACGGCTATTGAGATGAGCCTTGACAATGAATATAGGATTGTGGTGAATGCGGGCAGAATGACATTCCGGGGGGGTGGGGGAGGAAACAGAGAGCAGAAGTGTGGAGGTGGGAACACAGGAGCATAAGGATGTTCAGAGAGCAGAAACTAGACCAGTTGAAAGGCAGAAGCATCATCAGTGAGAAGGCAGGCAAGGGAGGCTGAGTGTATGTTACGGAGGACTAGACAGAGGAGGTCATACAGTGATTTTAGTTGACCAAGAAAAGCTGTCAATGCTTTTTGACTTGGAGAGTACTTTGCCTACTATTTTCTAGGGGTGAGAGAGAGGGCTGGGGGTTAAAACTTCAGCATGTAAATTTGACGGGGGGTGCATTCAGTACATAACAAATGAGCATATGAAGAATGTAAGAGTTTGCTCCTTTTTCTAAAGCTATTGAGGTAAAACCATTGGAGTTTTTAATGGTTTTAATGTACCTAAGATTAAAGTGAATTTAACTGTGAGATGGGAACATTGTGATGAAATGCTAATACACCCTGTGGCACCCTGTGTCACGAGGTAGAGAAAACAAGGTACTTTGTGCTTCCTTCTATAATAAAACTTACCAAGTCACTAAGTAAGTCACAACTCTGCTCCCAGTTTCTAGCACAGGATGTGGTTCATAAGTCGGTGCTCAGAAAATACTGGTAGAATTAATGGAGGATGGTACTAGATTGGTTAATGCTCCATAAAAAAAAATCCTGAAGCCTGGTCAGCCCTCTCATCAACCCCCACTTTCCCACCACCACACACACCTAGTGGCTTTGGACTTTGAGAGCAAAAATTAAGAGATTATATGGAGGGATGAAAGATACAGAAGAGAGTTCTCCATAATAATTTGAACTTAGAGTGGATTTACATCTTACTGGAGGTTAGGTTATGAAGGCAGAGTGCAAAGAAACAGCATCATATAGTGCAAATTACCCTTGAACATTCTTTAGGAAGTTACTGCATTGGAGATATATAAAACACTCTGCTTTTTCTTTCAGCATTTGAACAGCCCACTGCTTTCTTCTGTTCAGCATCGGTTGAAGTTGGCTTGAATTGAAGGGTTATGTTATATGAAAAAGATACTTTTAAATGCTAGAATTAACTCCATGTGGTGATATGCTGTCAGTATGAAAAGCACCCCAGGACAGAGACTGCCTGAAGTGTAGCAGTTTTCTACCTCCTTTCTCAGTTCTACATTAGGATATATGACCATTGAATAGAATGGTGGAGGGAAGTCTCATTCTCCTTCTCTCCCTCCCTCCCTCCCTCCCTCAAATCTTCTTGATGGCCCAGCATGTGTGGTTGATTTCCCTCAAGTTAAAATGCACATATGATGAAATTTCTTTATACCCAGAGTTGGGGAGGTGAATTGTATCTGGCCAAAGCACAGGAACTTTGCTGCTTGCATGAATTAGAATAAGGATTGCACATCACTAGGGAGATGCTTGTGGGAATGTAGTAAGGAAGTGTGAGCCAGGCAGGTGGGGATTAATACCCTGCCATGGCCATTCTGGTCAGAGCAGTGTCAGGATGGGGATGATTGGTGTTCAGTTGTGGGAAAAGTGGAATTATGTCTACCTATTTTGATTTCAGGGGTTTTCAAAAGACACTGGGTATCACCATGTGCTAAAGTGGGGCATGCACTTGGCATAGTGGAAGGAACCTACTCTTGGGAGAACGAAAAACGAGGGTGGAGTTGTAGCCTCACCCCTTCTCCCTTCCCCCTCACCAATGTTTGTTTATTTCAGCTTTATTGAGGAATAATTGACAAATAAAAATTGTATATACTTAAGGTGTACAACATGATGTTTTGATCTACATATACATTCTGAAATGATAACCACAATCAAGCTAATTATCCATCACCTCACAGAGTTTGCTTTTTTTGGTGTGCGATGAGATCACTTGAGATCTACTCTCGCAGCAAATTTCAAGTATACAGTACAATATTATTAACTATAGTCACTATTCTGTACATTGGATCTCCAGAATTTATTCATCTTACATAACTGAAACTTTGTACCTTTTGACTGATATCCCCCAACTTCCAGCCCCTGGCAACCACCATTCTACTCTCTGTTTCTATGAGTTCAACTTTTTTAGATTCTACATGTAAGTGAGATCACGCAATATTTGTCTTTCTGTGTCTGGCTTATTTCACTTAGCTAATTTGCTCCAGGTTCCTCTATATTGTAGCAAATGGCAGAATTTCCTTATTTTTAAAGGCTAAATAATATTCCACTGTATATGTATATACCACATTTTCTTTGTTCATTCATTCGTCACCAAACACTTAGTTGTTTCCGTATCTTGCTAGCCTCACGTCTTTGTGATTGTGAGATCTTTGGCAAAGTATGTGACCAACTATATGTGGACAATAATACGTGATAGGGATAGCGTGAGGATTAAATGAGAAGATGTATGTAAAGCATTTAGCTCAGGACCTGGGACATACTAACCAATGAAGATACAGTAGTTTTCTAGCTACCTCCTAACCATGTGAGCAAACCCATTTGTGAGGGAGGGGTGGGAATGCGAATATGATAAGCAAAAAGAAAAAACAAATAGAAAACCACCATGGCTACTTCCATACAATCAGACATAACTAATGGACTAGCTAAGAGAAGGTAATTGGTGTGGAGAGCCCTGAACTGTGGATCAAGAGACCTGACTTCTAGTTCTGGGTGAACCTTGGCCAAATACCCTCTCCTCTCTGTTCCCTTAACAGTAAAATGAGGGACTTGGAAGATTCCTTCCAACTCCAAGATAATAACACTTTATGTCATTTCTCTCCTCAAAAACTTTCAGTGATTCTCCAGTGCCTTCCAAATTAAGCCATTTCTTTGGCTGGTCTTAAAATTTCACCACCAAATAGCTCCAGGCTCCCTTTGCAGTATTTTCTCCTACTCTCACCTTGGACAACCAACACTACAGCAAATTGTCTCTTTTTTGTCTGTCCTCTGCATTTCACCTCTTTTCCTTTGTTCATCTCTGCTCCTTTTCATCTGTGAATATTCTCATCCTTTACCGCATGCCATGTGATACCATTTCCATGAAGCTCTTCTGTAGTTCCCCAAGATGTTTGTGCTGTATTCTGTGGGGTCCCAATCACTGTCTTTAGGTGCCAGTTGGCAGTGGGGGAGCAATAGTGCAATGAGGGGCAGGAGGTTTCCTGTCACCTTGTAACCACATATCTGACCATTTCTGGTAGTTCTGCTATTACAGGGGCCTATGTGGTGTCATATCTGCAGGAAAATGTGTGGACTTGGCTGGTAACTGAGAGAAAGACCCTTTAAACGATGCTTTTACAGAGCCCTGAAAGAAAAGAGCTGCTTTTCACAATCAGATTCTGGAAATAGTGAGGCATAGATGACATTTCTTTTAAGCTGTATGCAAAGTTTCCCCCAGAGGAAAGAGATTAAAAGACAACATTAATTATTCTCAAGACTGTGACTCCTGCTTTTCCCTAATTACTTTAATTTGCCACCTGCCTATTCTGACTGGTGACAATCTACTGGTAGGAGTCCAGACCTGCAGAGAGAAAAATATTTCCTTCTGGAAGGACCTGCTGGGCCTCTCCAGCATGTTGAACATGCAAGAAGGCAGAGCAAGAACTCAACAACTCCAGTGAGGAAGTCTGGTCTAACATCCTCAACCACCACTTCTCCCCACGGGAAGAATTCTCACAAGTAGTACATCCTACCATGTACCGTAGTGGTTTATAGCATGGACCCTGGAGCCAGCCACACGTTCTGGGTTCAAATCCCAGTCCTTACCCTCCTGCCTGGCTAACTTTGTGACCTTGAACAAGTCACCCAGCCTTTTAGTGCACAGGGTTTTGGCTAGATTTGAAGACTGTTCGATCAGGCCCACGTCTGCTCCCCTTCCTTCTCCCTGAGCTCCCTGCGGGATGTTGTCAGCACAGCCTGACATGGCCACAGCTAGACCAGTCCTAGAAGTATCTGTTCCAGAGGCTTCCAAAGGCTCTTCTAACTTTCCCTCAAGATTTCCAACAGCCTTCGCAGCAGACCCACTTCTTAGATGACCTCAAGGAATTTTCCTATGTTATGCTCTGTGGCCTCACAGTTTCTTTGGGTGAGGATGGGTAAAATGGGTCAGATTAACAACTTACCAGTGAAGCATGAGGCAGCTACAATATGCAGCCTCCCTTCTGCTCTCCAGTAGTACATATTGTGTTAACTTGCTCTTCATCCATTCAGCTAGTTTTTATTAACCATCTTTATGAATACAATGGGCTAGTCAGATTAACAGATGTCTGCTGAAATATGAGGCAGTGCAAATGAAACCTCTCTAAAACAGACATAGTACAGCATTCCCTCAACTAGGATTTACTAAGCATGAGACAAACCTGGTTTTTGCCCTTATCCTGCTTACGGCCTATTGGAGCCTCAATTACAATATAATACGATGAGCTTTAAAATGGGAGAAATAAGGGGATAATTTAGAAAGGGCAGCTAACTGAGAATTAGGGCTTTTGGAAGAAGTAATCTCTAAAGACTTTAAAAATGAATAGGAGCTTACCATCCAAAGTGTAGGGTATGGGGAATTCTCCAGGCAGAAGGACAGCACCCTGAGGTCTGGATGGAAGAGAGAGCACAGCCCTGCTTCGGGACCTAAAAAATGTCTTTGGGGTAGAGGAGTAGACCTGTGGAGGAGTTTGAACTTGTACTTGAGGTTATGAGTGAGAGAATACACGGTGGTATTTGGATTTTAGAAAGATTGCTGTGGTCATAGCAGAAGAATGGGTGGAGGAGACCCAGCGTGGAGGCAGCTGTTCAACCTGTACCCATCAAGGCTGTACTGGGGTGAGTGAAACGAGACAGCTCAGGGTCCCTGTCAGGAGACTGAGTTCTAATGGTAGTGTTATAAGCAACTGACTGTGACTTTGCACAGTAATTTTGCTCTCTCTGGCCTTCAGTTTTCTCTTCTGTAAGATGATTATTTCTAAGGTCATAGAAATGTATTTCTGTATCATTTTTTAAGACCTACTATTTTTTAAAAATTTTATTTAAGTATAGCTGATTTACAATGTATTAATTTCTGCTGCACAGCAAAGTGATTCAGTTATACATATATATTATATATATATATATATATATATATATACACACATTCTTTTTCATACTCCTTTCCATTATGGTTTATCACAAGATACTGAATATAGTTCCCTGTGCTACACAGTAGGCTCTTCTTGTTTATCCATTCTATATATAATAGTTTACATCTGCTAATCCCAAACTCCCAATCCACTCCTCCCCCACACCCCCTTCCCCTTGGCAACCACAAGAGACCTACTATTAATATGAACTTCTTCTTCTTGATATTTAAATCTTTCTTTTATTCCCCCCCCCCCCCCCCGCCACAATTTCTGTATTAGTTTTCTAGGGCTGCTGTAACAAATACCACCAACTGGGTGGCTCACACAACAGAAATTTATTTTCTCACAGTTCTGGAGGCTGGAAGTCTAACCAAGGTGTTGGCAGGTTTGACTTCTAGTGAGGCCTCTCTCCTTGGCTTGCAGATGGCTGCCTTCTCACTGTGTCTTCACATAGTCTTTCCTCTGTGTGCACACATTTCTGGAACGTCTTCGTGTGTCCAAATTTCCTCTTCTTATAAGGACACCAGTCAGATTGGAGTAAGGCCTCTCTAATGGCCTCACTTTAATTTAATTAACTCTTTAAGGGCCCTCTTTCCAAGTACAGTCACATTCTGAGGTACTAGGGGTTTGGGCTTCAACATATGAATTTTGAGGGAGACACAATATCATAACTCTTTCTCTTTTTAAATCTATTTGATATTAAATTTGGTAGAAGTAGAAATATCTGGGCTTGTTTGGAGGCACAACCTTCCCTAAGTTCTGGTTCTCTTTTCTATGTCCTTTTCACCTGTGAATGATCCTCATATGACTTATTGATAGTGATGTTATAGGCCATCCATTTGTGGGAAAAACTAGAGCTAGCTTTTCTTCTTTTGTATACTAGCCAAATTTTTTTTTCCTATAGTATAGCTGAATTCTGTCCTCTGCAATAGTAAGCCTTGTTCCTTCCTTTGTTTGGTTCTCGTCTTTATGCCCCAATGAGAGTCTCACTTTTTGGCTAGGCCTTGTTTTCTTTCACACGCCATGGCTGCCCAGAATAACTTCCAAATGAATTTATATCCTATTCCTCCTAACCTCTTTCAGAATCATCGCAAAAACCCACCACAGTCTGCAAAAGCTTACTGCATTAATGTTCTCTCAATGTTTCCTGTCATCAGCCAAATGGGACTTGCTCACACGTTTCTATCACAGTCTCTTTAAGGCCAGGATTTCATTCTGTTTCCTTGCTTCTGTCCACTGTGTTTTAGCAGCTCAAAAGGGCATGCATCCCTGGCACCCCATGAATAAATGAAATCGCACACTGTAATAATGACAATAGGGCATGCACTCCTCCACCTGCCTACAGAGTGAACTGCTCTTTTGACTGTTTTGCAAAATCATAACGACTCACTGGAGGTTTCTTCCCACCTACCTGATTCCAAGCCCAGTGAATTATAAACATATTTTATTTAACAAATTCACTTTTATTACTACAGTCAGCTCCTATCACAATAGTTAAGGTTCTGTTTGCAGGTTCATATATTGGCTGTAAAATTTTGCTTCAGGCAGATACTTTGGTCTAATGACTCTTGGTACAAAATGTCATTATTAGAATCTTTTTCTTTTAACATCAAAGAAAATACAAAAATGCTTTGACTTAAAAAAAAAAAAAAACTTTTCAAACTCTGTTATTTTGCCTGGTGCCTTTCCAAGATGCTCTCTCTCCGGACTACCTTCCCTCAAACATGGATTCTAACAGGAGTGCTCGAAGCCTGAAACTGACTCTGGCGCTTACAAATGCATTTTAAGTTTGCTTCTGGTGGGCAAATCTTTTATATTATTATTATTTTGAGTTTGCTTCTGGTGGACAAGTCTTTAGTAAAAATAAAAACGATTGCCTATTTTGACTAAATATGACTTATTCTTAAATGCTCACAATGGGACCTATCTTCTGCAAAAACAGGAGCCCTTGTCACTTAGAAGTTCTTGTAACACTTACAAAAGGACTTGGGAGGCATGTTCAATAATGGTTTCTTTTCAATGCCAGTTATTTAGTTAAAAGGGAGAATAACTGTAAAAGGATTAAAAGATTTATTTTCTTTTGAAACCTATGGTTTCTTTAAAGTTCAGGGATAAACGTGCAATTGCCTGTGCCTTATCTGCATCCTTCTAAACAACTGATGAACCTGTTCCAGAAGAAATTCAATTTCCCCTTGAAGGAGTGTAAGTGAAGAGAGGCCCAGTCAAATTCAGAGACAGATTGTCTTGACAAGCTCTCCAACAGGGAATGAAGCCAGATGGGGATTGAAATAGCTTAGGGGCCACCAGTCCGTGCCCAGTGAATTGTGTTAGCTGTGCTCAGGATACAAGGAGGAGAGAAATTGTGACTAAGGGAGAGGTGCCCTTAAAAGACTCAGGGTCCTACATAATTGTAATGATGTCATTGCATGAATAATCCCAGAACTCAAATAAAAGAATTTAATATCTGGTATTCTCTTTCCAGCTGACTGGGGGAGAGTGGAGATGAGGTCAGTTACTTTTTTGTTGCCAATTAATATTGTATTTCTGTACTTTGGGTTAAAAAATTATGGAAGTAGAAGAGTACTGAATTGTTGGCAAAAACACCAAAGGTTAAACACACCAGTGGTTGCAAGTTTTCACCAATACATTTTTCTTTCAGTGACCCTACAGAATTCAGGTGTGGGGCAATGCCCGTTTGAACAAACGGTTCAGATGATTCTGTTGCCTTCAGGTTTGAGAATACCTGGCTCAGGGAATTGTGTCAGTTCCCACCTCTCACCTGGTGCTTTGACTCTCATTTCATTCTGGTCTCTGTTGCCTTTCCCTGGTGACTTGTTACCCTGAGTTTTTCTTGGTGTCCAGACCCTTTGGACTGATGTCACCTTTAGGTGGTCAACCTACAAAGAAGTCTATAGGACTGATCTTTTCAGACCCACATGTGAAAATATATAGGAACATCTCTCTGATGCCTGGCCCATGTGTCAGCCTGGCCCTCAAAACTCAGGTCCTCCCCCATTTTAGCAAGACCACCATCCACATCTCCAAGACTTATAAAGTCAGCATCAGCAGCTATAAAAGCAGGTTGATTTGTAATAGATAAAAGGTAACATGGGATCAAAGAGACCAGATTCAAATCCTGGCTTTACCATTTACTAAGTATGTGAACTCATGAAGCAACTAGTAGATAACAATATTTACCTCCAGGTATTATTGTAAGAGGAAATGAAACAATCTATCAGCCATGGCATATTTTTATATTGTAAAATGGATAAAAATGGGTTGAGATATTGTCCCCTCAGCCCTCAGGGTTCATGACTAGAGCAGCTGGTGCTTGAAACCAGTCATTGCAGCCAAGCAGCCTCATCCATTTATACCAATGTGCTATAAAAATATTGCCAATTTCTATGTAGCCCCTGATGTGAAAATGATGAGAACCACGATTCTACATAAGCAACTGTACAGCTTGTGGTGCCCAGTAGGGCCTCAGTAAATGGTGGTAGTAATTGTGTCTCCCTATTGATTAGGGCCACCTTGAGGAATAGTGACAAGTAACGCAGTGCCTGCTTTGAAGACCTTAGTGGTCTCTAAGGGAAAACCCAGAAGCCAGATTTAACTCTGCCAGAGAAAAGAAGGAACCCAGAGGGCCTCATGACGTCAGCTATGCCACAAACTTGGGGTCAGTGTCAAAGGCTGTACTCATTACCATGCTATTGCTACCCACAGCTGTGGTTACCTTCCCCTCGGCTTGGTGGCTCTTCAGGAAGCAAGAGTTTCCAAAGCAAAGAGTTCTCTTTTCCTTTGCTCTGCTGTATGAGAGCCTAATGAGCATCCTGGCCTATCCCAGTATTTCTAGTATTGCTTGTAGATGCTCAACCTCTTATGGTCAAAGCTAGCTCTGTCCAGTAGAAACATACATAATCCTTGTATGTTTTATAACTTTTAATTCCTTAATATTAATTAAGTGATATTTCTGGAATGAGTGAAGACAAGGCACATGATCATGAGGAAGACCAGAACTTGCTTTTGAGAACTGATTTTCTTTAACATGAAGTAGAAAAATCTCCTCTCAAGTAGGGTGATGACTGGGAGAGCATATATTTTATAATGTTAATTTTTTATTTACATTCACAATTTATATAAGTAGGATCTTCGATATGATGCTAAGAGAGGAAAACCTCAGAGCTCCTTTGGAATGTGCATGGAGCTTGGGAGATGGGAAATAAATCATGCTAGGAATAAGGTAGTTTGTTTTCATTTTGGAGATGGAAAAATTGAGCCTCAGTGTTTTAAGTAAATAGTTTAAGATCATGTAGCTAGTTAAGAGCAAAGCTGTTACTTAAGCCTGGTGCTGTCTAACCCGGTTCTACCTAACTCTAATGCGTGCCTTCAGTCTTCTACGCTGCCTTCTTAGAGATTGAAGTGGAAAGTAGAATGGACAGGGAGGAGTCTAACTGCGAGCAGGCATTCAAGTTGGAGGGAGCAACTTAGTTAAAGGCTCAGGTAATGCGTAGGCAAAGTATTGGGGAATAGAATGTAGTTGCATCCCTGGGGTGGAAGGGCTGGGCCAGGTCATGTAGGAAACAGAGGTATTTAGGGAGGGGTGCATGTCTCAGTTAAGCTACTGAAGCCTGCAATTAGGGGTTTTATTAAATTATAAAAGACTTTTAAAATAGTATGGTAATCTCTTAAACATATTATGTTTCAGGTGTTAGCTTCAATCACTTTTTAAATTCTCATATGTTGAATATTAAATAAATGGAAGATATAAATATTGGCTTTATTTCATTTTGTTACTTCATCTCATGTATGTAATGGCATAAATTAGATATCAAAGATCACTTACCTAGGCAAGGAAAGGGAGACAGATAGAAGAGAAATAACTTGGGGGATGCCCCCACTAACTATTTCCAATTTATCTGAATTAGATAAGTGGATAATAAAGATATACACAATAATGTGAGTGAATAATAACTAATACATGTGGCCTACCCAGAGAATATTCTGTAGTAGTATTCCCATCATGATCTGAGCTGAAATGAGAGCTCAAGTAACTGTCTTAGGCGCAGCAGGGCTGGGCCTGACTGGTGGACTAGAACAAATGAATTACTGGGCCACCTGAGACAGGTAAGGGATTAGCCCTGAGCTCGTGGATCTGTCATGACACAAATACGGCACCCAGTAGTTTACTCTCATCACACTTACTCTTGGTTTGAGATTCATAGAGTCGAGGCAAGATGCCATCTGAGACCTTCCAAAGGCAGTGAACATGAAATCAGAGCAAAACCTTTTCCATCACTGACTCACCAAAATGACCATCAGTTCTCCTGAAGGCTGATTTTTCTCCTGAGCAAGCCTCAAATGGAATTTCCCAGTGTTGTTTTCACACTTCTAATTTAAATTGTAACACTTTTCCACTTATCTACCCTGCATGTTCCAGCAGAGGGTAGCATCATGGTTGTCTGGGGACAGTGGTATTAAAATGTCATTTAGAAAAGGAGCACTGGTTTCAGGAGTAAAATAAACAAGAAGCCCCAGAAAGTAAACAAGGGAAAGACCATGAAGCTGAACAGGAACACGGTCTAGTAGGCAGTCCCAGACTTGGGCTCTTTCTGAGCTCTGCAGGATTACTTGTGAGCTTCTCACTGGTGTTTCCCTGATTGGGCTCCTCTGATGGAACATTGTTGTGGCTCCAAGGTGAAAATGCTGTGAAGAGCCCAACTGTTAAAGACACTCAAATAGTAGCTGCTATTGATGCCCTGCTCATAGTGCTTTGGCCTTCACTGTTCCCTTACATGACCATGGTTTTCTATCAGCAGCTCCTGCAACTGTCTGCCAAGAGCATTGTCAGGATGGGAGCATGCTCAGTTCATCCAGAGCAGGCCAGAAGGTAACGCCCCGGAAGCAGCCCTTGCCAATGACGGGGGAGATTTCATAGGTAAGTACTCCAATCTCCTTACCCTCTGATAGGACAACTCTGAGGCGGGTTCTCTAGTCTCGCAGAGCTCCCCAGTGGGGCTGAGCCCTGTTGCTCACAATGACAATCTGCTCACGGACACACCTGCCTTGGCTTTCTTCCCTTTCCCGTCTCATTTCCACCCTTACTGGTGCTTCCTGGATCACCTCAGGTGAATCACTTGCACCTAAATCCTTGTCTCAGAGTGTGATTCTGGGAGAATCTAACCTAAAACACTAGGTTAGTTGGGAGACAGGAAATATTAAAGAACCAAACTCCAACTTATTAACTCACAGCATTTTAGAGATGGAAGTTTTAAGAGTTTTCTGGCTTAGGAAGAAAAGTGATTCATCAAAGGCCATGTATTTTTCTCAGGTCCCTGACTTTGGCTAATACTACCACCATTGTTTTAGTTACTCTGGCCAGAAACCCGGAATATGAATCTCGAGCACGTTGACAAAATTCCTGACAGTGGACTAGAGTCATCCCTGTGGCAGGGTCCTCAAGAAACTGACTTTCATTTCCTACAACCTAGACCTGAGGTCCACATGAGTTTTCAGCTTTTCCTTAGGTTCTCTGAGCTACCCATATCCTTTCATTATTGTGTTTGTTTGTTTTTGTTTGCTTTTTTGTCTTTTGCCAGCCAGAGTCAGCTTCTGTGGCTTACAAAGATCCGATACATCCTCCTCTTCATACCATGAGTCCAATTACCAAGTCTTTTTGATTCTTTCTTCAAAATGCCTTGGATCTGTTTATTCCTCACCATATCCTAATGCAGATGCTGGCTTTTGTCTTAGTGCATGCTTTTCTTGAGCCTCCTGCCATCATCCCAGACTCACCCCTCAAATCCACGGGAGCCAACAGTCCTGAACCAGGTCCTGGCTCCCACACTCCTGCACCCCTGGGTTTGTTTTAAATCTCTTAGAGGTCTTGGCAAGGCTAGATCTGGTCCCCACTTCTCTTGTTTCCAAAATAAGGAGTTTCACCTAAATTATTGATTCCCGATCAGGGGCCATTTATTACATTTCAAAAACATAAGCTGTATTACTCTTAGGGGAACATAGGCTTACTAAAGCATGCAGTTGATTTATTTTGATATTTATTTTTGATTATATCACCTTGATGCAAATAAACTGGTCAGCTCATGTTTATCAGAAGCCCTAACAGACAACTCTGTGTTACTGGCAAGTGAAAATGGGGAAATAAGTGAATTTTACTAAATGAATACACATTGTTTCAAATCATGAACTCCATGTTGGCTGAGAGTGGGGGGCTGAGAGGGCAGGTAAGGAGTGAGTGGATGTGTCAAGGAACTGGCTAAAATAGGGGACTTGGGGCTTGGAAGTCCAGAAATTCCTTGATATTAGGCCTGTAAGGTCCTTTTCAGCTGTGTGACTCCTCATTATTCAAATTTTTATGACCTTATATAACTTCCAGGTTGGTCACACAAAAAGTTTCTCTGACCTTCATTGTCCTCCGCTGTTCTGTTGGTCCAGCCTTAGGGTAACCTGCATCTTTAACTTTCCCGCAGTCACCTGTCCTATGTTCATCATGCTCACTCCTGCTTCAGTTGGAATGTCATCCCCACTGTTCTTTGTCCGGAAAAGTCTGTCCATCTTTTAAGACCCAAATCAAGTCCAACTTCTTCTTGGAGGTCTTCCGTGGCTGCTCCGGCCCTCTTTGAGCTTCTCTGTTGGGACCCTGCAACCTATGAGTATCCATGCCACACAGTTTAACACTGAATTTCGCCCTGTTTTGCTTGATTTCCTTCATCACACGCATATTGATCTTGTATCCTCAATTAGATGTTAAGCTTTTGAGGGCAGGGATCCTGCCTTATTCTTCCAGATCTTCCATAGCACGAGTTATTGAAAGATGATCTATAAATTGGTGGAATGTCAGGATCAGGGATGTGTAAGGCTTGATGAAGTCACACAGAGTTAGTAGCAGTGCTGAGACTGGGAGGTAGGTTTTCTGACTTTGTACAGTTTTCCTTCTGCTGTACCTCAGTATTCTTTGTAACTTACGGCTGGTTAAACAGTTTTAGGTCACCCTCTGGAAATCACAAACGATCAGAATCTGGAATATATCCATAGTCTAATAGTTCCAAGCAGTGTCTGTAGCATAACATCCATGCAAGTTATATAAGTGCAGACAATAGGTAAGCAGAATTCTCAAGGAGCTGTTAAATGGGAGAACCCTAAACAGGGTGGGAGAAGAAATGCCTTAAGGATGCCTGAGGGCAGGACCCCATGCAGAACAGAACAGATGTGAGCTCCTGAGACATCCGAGGAGCAGGCAGCCACAGCTGCCTGACTTGACTGCAGCTTTCATAAACGACGAGTAGCTCAATAAGGCAGGCAGGCTGGTTAGTGAGCAAAGAGGTATGGTGCCTGATGTCATGCCCTTCAAGTTGTGGGATAGTTGAGATGTTACGTGCATAGTCTGGCTAAAGAATTATTGGTCACATGTTGGCTTTCCAACTTCTCTCAAGTGACCACTTCAAATGAGAGACATTGATCTACACATTTTGTTTTGTATTGCTACCAATGAGTGCAGTGGTCCACCCTAGTGGCTGTAGGTAAGGGTGTTGCTGAGGCAAGCTTTCTATCTGTAGCTTTAACTGGGGGAACCAACTCTCTTTTGCGAGGAGGGGTAGCCAGGAGACCTTCTTCTCTCCTTGTTATTGGGTGAAGCCTTGTTAAACCTCCTGAAGATCTGGGCCAGAAGAACTGTGCTGAAGAGGGAGAAGCCATTGTGTGGGGCTGACTAATATATAGTCTTTTAGAGAGTAAAGTAATGCCCAAGGTCCTTGTCAATAGGATTTGGGAAGAGATTTGAGCTCTGCTGAGTCCCCTGTTGATCTCTAAGAGATAACTGAGCTTCAGGGGCCAGGGTCACCTCTACACAACGACTCTGCACAATAATAAAATTAGCTACCACTTAGTGAGTGCCTGCCATGTGCCAACTTGCTAGGTATACTTTATCTAATTTACCTTATTCAATCTTTACAGAATCCTGCAGAGGGTGCATTAGTGCTCCCATTTTATAGACGCAGAAACTGAGAGTCAGTAACTTGCTCAAGACTATACATTGGCTGGGACTCAAAACACAGGTTACCAAAATCAGTAGCTGTACCAGAACTTTACTATAAAAGTTGCCCCCCAGGACAATTTCAAGGTAATTTCTCTGTATATAAATCTATTGAATTAAACAAACAAATTTTGAAGCAAAAATAACACAGAATTAGGTGGGGGGGGGGGGGAAAGACCAATTGTAACCTAGCTGAATACAAACTCTTCTCACTGCCCAGCAAAGTTTCATGAGAAAAGGCCTGGGGCTGGGCGTGCTGGAAGGTGGTAAGTGCTATGGAGAAAACTAAAGCAGAGCAGGAGGATAGACAATGTCAGGGTTGGGGTGGGATGATGGCAGTTTTACAGAGGTGGTCCAGGAAAGGCTCCAGGAGAGGATGACATTAAAACAAGACCCTTTGGAAGGAGGTGAGGGCAATAACCATGTTGATATCTGGGAAGAGTGCTCCAGTCAGGGGAACAGCAAGAGCAAAGGCTCTGAGGCAGGAGTGTGCCAGGCATATTCCAGGAATAGCAAAGAAGACAGAAGCTAGAATGCAGCCATCCAAGTGGAGAGTAGTAGGAGGTAAGGTCAAGAGGTAATGGAGGATCACATTGTGTTAGACTTTGTGGTTTTTGCAAAGAACATCCTTCTCTTTTCTCTGGAAAATATAAGGTAAGTCTTCTGGGCATCTGGAATTTGCTTGGTCCTCCTTCCCCTGGTGTGTCAAGATGTCGTGAAGTACACTGAGGAAACTACTGACCTTGGCCACACCTGGCCAAGTAAGCAGTTTTTTGTTGTTGTTGTTGTTAGAGTCTAAGACTGGGTCTCCCAGAAACAGACCCTGACTCAAATATTTGAGTACAGGTAATTTACTGGAGAGGTGAAGGAGGAACCAGTAGGAGAGTGGGGAAGGAAAGTGGGAAGGGAAAGCAGCCAGTGAAAGGTACATTACCAAACCAGTTACCATCCAGGGAAGAAGAAACTTAACCCTGGGAGCCAGTGTAGAACATCTGCCTCGGAGTTATCCCACCCAATGAGTGAGGAAGTTGGGGTATTTATACACCAATCCTTGCCAGTCAGTGGTTAACACTGCTTCTGAGGGTCCTTAATACCCCAGCATTTCCAGTCTGCTACATCAGTGGACAACGCGGCTCAGTGCCATTGTGCCAGGGAAACCCTCAGGCAAAGAGACGCCAGTCCTGGTAGCTGAAAGTCAGTTTCATGCCCTAAATTGGTAAGGGTGGGACTATGGACAAGCAAGCACCAACAGAGTTGCTGGCCTCTCTTAAGAATTTTGAATCTTATCTCTATGTCACTTACTAGGAGAGGAGAAATAGAACTGCCACCCCGCACTGCCCCGCCCCAGCTACCATAACAAAACTTCGGCTGGAATTCTCAGAGGCAATAAATGAAAACTTGGGATCAACATATAGATCACCCTCAGCCCCCTTTGTTTCTTTTAGCAAAAAATAGGTAATCTATAAAACACACATCGGTTTCAAACACCAGTCTTTTAAAAGGAAAGAGAGAGAACATTTATTGCTAATTACTATTGTCAGAGTGAAGATTATTTCTTGGCAAACAGTACAGGGAGCTTTTGCAAAGATGCTCATTAATATCATCCGCAATTCATGGAAACCTATTCTGACAGATGAGCAACCCTGTGACAGTATTCATACTGTCAGGGATACTGACTACAAGAATTGGGGGAGGGAGCATTTCTTCCTACCAGGAACTCTAACCTGCTCACCTCAGCCCAGGTTGCTCCCTCTGTAATGAGATGCTCATTGTAGCACAATAAGAAGAACGATCAGTAAAATCTCCCTCCTCCAGCAAGCCTGACATGCCAAGCATTGTGCCCCGGGGGAAGTTATATGGCCTTTGGGAGAGCTGGGTAGACTTTGTTCCAGTCAGTTGCTGGTATTCTGGTAGTTTGGGATAGTTTTGTAGAGCCAGTGCACTAAGAATTGTTTCCACATTTTTTTAATAGTTGAGAAAAACATCAAAAGAGGAATAATAACTCAGGACACCTGAAAACTCTATGATAACCAAATTTCAGTACTCATAAATACATTTTTACTATAACCCAGCTATGCTCGTTTGCTTTCGCCTTGCCTGTGGCTGCTTTTGCTCTATGATGGCGGAGTTGAGAAGTTGTGACAGAGACCACATGGCCCACAAAGCCTAAAATATCTACTATCTGGCTTTTTACAGAAAAGTTTGCTGACCCTTGCAATAAAGAATGGTTTTGGTGAGAGTCTGCTCCCCTGACTAAATACCTAGCGCTGAGATGAGATACCTGTTCAAAGCCAACAACCACAGGTGGGTAAATCCACTCCCAAGGATTATTGATATGCAACTGAACACAGACCAGATCTTGGTCCTCAAACAGACCCATACTTACAGCTAATTGGAAAGAGTTTTATACTTGTCATCTTCATCCCTGTGTTTCTTAAGCTGAGAGACTTCCCCTGAAGTAAACAGAAGCAGAGGGAGAGGGAGGCCTGGGTAGACAGGTGCTTGCTGAGGACAGTTTGTAGGCCTTAACATAGTCATATCTTCTGATATTCCTACTTCTTCTGAAGCTACCACATTGAATATGTGAGATTATTGGAATTCAGCTTTTCACCAGTCCTATAACTCATCATTCAATAATGCCAGTTTTATCAAAATCAAAATCCTGGTGAAATCAAAAGCCTGGTGAAGACATTGCTAGAATATTCTAGGATGTTGCAGAGCTGTAGAGGAGGACCTCTTAGTAGCATGACCATATGGATACTGGAGTCTCTAAATTTAATTCCAGCTCAGCTATTTGCAAGTTATGCAACTCTGGGCATGTTACACAATCTCCCTATTCTCCAATTCCCATTTATAAAGTGAAAATAGTAATAGTGTCTGCCTCCTAGGGACTCTTTGGGGGTTAGTGACGTGTACACTCAAAGCAGCCTAACAAGATGTCTGGCACATAGAAACAGCTTAAAGAATATTAGCTATTGTTATTGTTTACAAACTGGAATTTGGGAACTTTCAGTTGGCATATTATTTGTGCAAATGATATTAATGAAAAAGTACTTCACCAGCGCTTCCTGACTCACCCAAATGACATTATGTGTCCTAAAAGGCTAAGTGTCCCTTCTTTATGCTCCTCGTAATTCCTGTACATATATCTCGATACTTAATACAAAGTTCATGGAATTGATCTGGTAAGAATTGAATTGTAGAGCTTTCGGACCAGAGTGAATTTTAGTCTTATTTTATACCCAGGTTCTGACACAAAAATTTGAGTGTACTAAATGTTGAATTAAAACTGACATGATAATATATTGCTACATGTCACAGAAATCAAAGCTTCTAACATTTCTGCTGGCCATAATACCCAGGTATAAAACTCTTGCCAAGAGGGTCAACATTTAATTTGTACAAATATTTATTGAGCATCTTCTACATACCAAATACTGCAGTAGTGCCTGAATACAAAGATGAATAAGGCACAGTCCTTGAACTCAAGGAACTCACAGTCTAATGAACAATCAGCAAAACACAGGAAATATCTGTGGATGAGTTCATACCCCGTTCCTGCTCTGGTCTGGCCGGACTGTGGAAGACTACAGATACATGGGTGTAAGGTGTTGGGTAAGTTAGAAGGGCGACCTTGGAAAAGCAGGCTTTTCACAACCCATTAGAATGGAGTTCAGGCTCTGTTATAACAATATGTCACCTGGTATGAAGAAACTTGATCATTTACAAATCAATAATTCCTATGTTTCTGGTGCTATGGCTCTCTCAGCAGTCAGGCAGGGTGTCTTGGGGCTGGGTGGCACTTGCAGGGATTCTCAGCTTTAGCCATTGGTGCTGGGTGGGAGTTGCCTCTGGGCATCCTGCCTCAGTAACCAGTAAGTATAGTTTTCACAGTACTTCTTTCAAGCTCCACCCCTGCTGTCTCACTGGTGTCACAGTGGTGTTGCTGGGCTGTGTGGTCCACATGCAGTGTGACTCCATCATGAATCTCTCTGTAAGGCAGCACAAGGACCCAGCAGTCCGCAAGACCTGGAGTCCAGCTCAAGGAAGCATAACGTTTGAATTGTTGGTCTGCAGGAAGTTGTGAATTGTATTATTCTCAACACGTTCTAACAATTGCACCAATTTGTTTGATAACTGGAAATCTAAGTTTAAGAAAAAAAAGCGGGGGAGAGTAAAAAGAAGGCAAGCTTGTGTGTTTGATTAAACACAAGAGTTTATCCTCAAACCACTTATAAATCTGGTATTATAAACAATGTATAGATGTCTCCGTGACAAAGACAATGGTAAAACATGGAGATCAAGTCAAAGCATTCTGTATAGGGAGTTATCATTTGTGAGTGAGCGTGTGTGTGTGTGTGTGTGAGAGAGAGAGAGAGATCAACACTGATATTGATCAGAACACTGAGAAAAAGCCAGCCTCTCCTAAAGAAATACTCACTTATAGCAGAGCAAGCATATACATTCCAAAGACAAAGATAAAGGCATGCATGGGGCCTGTGGAATTTCTAAGGGCTTGGCTCCTGTTTTTAGATGTGCAGACCATCTATTTGGAGCTCCAGGTGGCCCAGCTCTAATGTCAAGTCCAAGCCACGGGCATCAGCATGAGATGCACCCATGTACCATCAGCTGTCAGGTGTTTGAGGTAATGTGCATGAGAGGTTGAGAGCAGGAAAGGTGGAAAGCGTTATGGATAACCCCCAATAGCAGCTAAACAAATCTAGGCAGAACTTTGTCTATAATGGATTTAATGAACAACAATTTACTTAAAATGACATCAAATATTTAGGGACACATTTCGTGTTCTACAGATGTTACCTAAGTGTAAACATAATGTAAGGATAATACTTAGGGGACTCAAAACATCACAAATTGCTTGATGAAAAGTGGTAAAATAGTCTGTTATTATTGTCTGCTTCTTGGTGGAGTTCTTCTTTTGTTAAACTTAGAATAAAGTGACATCACTTTGTCACTTAGCAAATGGTCCTCTGCCTTCTAAGCTGTCCAGCAGATGGTCTAGGTGATAAAGTGCAGCACCAGCTTGATCTTGCTTTTGCTAGCCGCTTCTATCCCGCACTACTGCTATCATTCAGCACCTGTCTGGTCGGCAACCTCACCATGTGTCATTGCTCAGTGTCTCATACCGCAGATCCCATGCATCACAGTCAAGCCACACAGCTCTGAAGGTAAATTACCCACCTTCTTAATGTCAGCTGCTTCAGTGGCTTTGCCTCCCCATCCACTCTCTGCAAGTTTGGTTCTAGCATTAAATTAAAACTCCAGATCCTGGGTTTTTGCAACAAAATTCAAGTTTTGCTCTGCAGAGCATACTTCTCTTTTTCTCTAATCTCAGATTAAAAGCACGTAAAATGTGAGGAGCAGGCAGAGTTAAGCATCCCCTTGTTGACCAAAAAAATCAAAAGAAAGGGACTGTGCACTGACATGACTTTGCAATTGGCCAGAACTCCCAAGATTCTGCTGGTTGGACCTTGTACTGCTTCCTTCCCTGTGCGTGGATGGAAACATGGGGTTTCCAGCAGACGAGTGTTTTCAATTGGTTGAGGTGGCAGTGGCCCTGCATCTTAGGTATATAGTTTCAAACAGTTGACCTCTTCTAAAAAGTAGATTTTTTTGTTGATTTATTTCATTACATTTTTTTCATTAATCTACTAACTAATTTTTTTTTTTCCCCTATGGTGAATACACAAGCTAGTAAATCCTGAATAAGAACCAAGAGTTGACTACACTCTAGAGGCCAGGAAAGGTAGTACTCACCTGAGGAAGGGGAAGAGGCAATGCTCCCTGAAAGATGAAGCTGCCCAGATCTGTGGAAGTTCTACCCATTTCCTCATAGAAGGAAATGGTACCTGTGCATTTAGGTGCAGAATCATAATATCTGACGTGTGCCTTTCAGTTCTGGGTGTCTATGAGTAACTTCTGAATAAGGATGTGTAGTTTATTGGTGTTAATACATATTTAAACTGTGCTGATACATAGAAGTAAGATGTGATTTTATTATAGTCTGTTTCAGAATTTTACAAGGTCCAGAGTGGAGTGCTAATGTAAATGTAACCAACATAGTATATTCATTAACAGTACCCATAACCAGGACCTAGTGATTTACCTCTTTGCATTTCATTACGAGAGGCATGTTGGGAGTGGCGGTGGTGGTGTGTTAGTTTGTTTGGCTGACATAACAAAATAACACAGACTGAGTGGTTTACACAATAGAAATTAATTTTCTCCTAGTTTTGGCGGCTGGAAATCTAGATCAGGGTTTGGTTTCTTCTGAGGCATATCTCTTTGGCTTACAGATGCCCACCTTCTCACTGTGTCCTCACGTGGTCTTTCCTCTGGTGTCTCTCTGTGACCGAACTTCCTCTTCTTATAAAGACATCAGTCAGATTGGATTAGAGCCCACCCTAATGGTTTCATTTTACCTTAACTACCTCTTCAAAGGTCCTAGTCCCAAATACAATCACATTCTGAGGTACTAGGGCTTAAGGCTTCAACATATGAATTTTGGGGAATACAATTCAGCCCATAGCAAGGGGGATATAGGGAAGGCTGTAGGATAGATATTTTTAAAAGTTAAAATTTGTATAGGATTTGGTAGTTTCAAATGCTCCATGTAAAGCTTAATTTCTAGGATTCCAGGGACTATATTTTAATGATTTCTGGATCATGTCAAAACACTTTAGAAGTTTTTGTTTGTTTGTTTGTTTGTTTTTTTTGCCAGAGATGAGAATTAACAAAAAAGATAAAAAGAAATTTATATTTTCACTTTATGGACATAAAAAGCATAAAGTTTTACTCCACATGTTCAACTGTGTAAGAAACATATCTCTAGGTCTTTAGTTTCTAATTCTGAATCTGAGCCCTCATCTTACTCATCTGGCATAAAATTCCACCCCAGTTGGAGTTCCTTCCTTGCTCTACAGTGGCCATTCAAGATCCCATAGGCCCCAGGCAGAGCAGAACTTCAGGAAGGATTTCTGACCCTAGGTCTACACTGGCTACCTAAGCGCTCCATGAATATTTGTTGTCTGGCTAATGTGTTCCTTGCCCAAGCCTCATGGTCTCTTAGAAGCAAGTAGTGGCTGCAGCACCCCAGAGTGGCCTGGGAGGTCTAGGCATCTCTAATATTTTTCTAGCCTGGGTCATTTAGGGTGGCCAGAGCTTCACTCTCTGGGGGTAGCTGCAAAAATCTCTAGGATGTGCAGTCTCTCTGCTCAGCCCCTTTTCCTATGGACTGCACTCTCCCGGCAGTTGTGCAATGAGAATGTGAGGGACGAGGAGGCAGCTGGCTGTGTAGTCTGAATTCCGCCATTCTAGGAAAATGCAGACACAATTTAGGGATGGCTGCCCAGACCTCAGTGTATTGTACCATATCGTGTGTGCGGCACTGCTCCAGAACCATAGATTTAATTCCAAACTTGACAGTTGTGCCACAGTCTATAAAATATTTACATTGTTTTTCTAAATATATATTATTTACTGTACAGTCTATAAAATATTTATGTGGAAACATTTTCTAAAGACACTATATTCCAAATATTATTTCCACACCACTGAATATTGGACTGGGAGTCAGGAGACCTGGTTTCTGGTTCTGGCTTTTGGCTACTAGCCTGTGTGACTTTGGGTGGGTCGATTCACTTCTCTGATTTTCTCATGTATAAAGCAAGGGGAAGGAACTGTGAAATATCCAAGATCCTTTTCAGCTGTAACACTTTCTGGTTCATTTCCTCTAGGCAGGTACAGACAGGCAACCCTCAGCCCGTAGCAGTCCCTGAGCATTCTGCCAGAGATAGATACCCTTGTGAGTTTTCATCATAGCCCAGAAAGGAGTACCCTGTCTAATGGAAGAAGAGCATCCCAGTGTGGTTGGGAGCAGAGTCTGATGTCTAAATTGCAATAAGAAAAAGAAGTCAGGAATACAAATAGTCTTAGAGGCAAACAATGGCAAAGAATATAGGCTTTGGAGAAGGGCATATCTGGGAGTGAGCTCAGCTTTGGGGCTCTCTATTTTGTGATCTTGGGCAATTTGTTTAAATCTCTGAACCCCAGTCGTCTTATGTGTAAAATAAGGAGATTAATACTAAGTACTCCCTGGTGTCGTTCTGAGGATTCCTTTAGTTGGAAATGTGAAGTGCATTTTATATTTGATATGGGATATAGTAAGGGTTCAGTAAACATTAACTATTAATTTTGTTATTAGTTTATCAAAAAGTCATCTATGAAGAGACTGCAAATCTCCTTCAAATATCTCCTCAATTATGCCTATCAAATTCTCCCCAAAGAAACCCTTCTGGATTCCCTCATATTTATAAATGGGTTCCTTTACCTGCTAATTTGTTGTCATACAAAATAGATCACAATTGTGAAGATAAAGGTAAGAATTTTGTGGAGTAGGCTATTAGTCCATATCATTTGAATATGATTTTATGATTAACCATTACATTAACTTGTTTGCTTGGAAACTCTGGGAAGATTTGAACCACACAGTGAATGAGGATGTCTTTTAATGTTAGGGCATCTTTTCCAGGTTTGCCTGGGACAGTCCTAATTTATGCTCCTTGTCCTTCAGTTGTTATTTAAAGTGTAACTTTTTACTCTCAGAAGTATCCTGGTGTAGACAATAATTTATAAAATTACCCTATTTAAGTTAATACTTGTTGGGTTGATTGGTTATTGCTATCAAAAGCTATTTGGGAACACTGTTTTCACAAAGAAGTCAAATTAGACGTTCATCACGTCAACTTCAGTCATTTTCTGGAGGATCTAATTCTTGAACATATGAGTGTGGCCTGCAAGGGGCTGGAAGCTACCAAAGATGGCTATTTAGGAGTTTCCACAGGGATAGATGTCTCAAGCGTGTCCAAAGTCTTAAAATCAAGCTGGAACTATAATTTGAGGAAAAGGATTATGAGAAATCTGTTTTTAAATTGGATTGTTGGAGAAGGTTTCTTGAGGACATGGCATTAAACAAGTGCAAAAGAGTAAAAGAGAGAAGTGCTACAGTATGTAGGAAAAATTACTGCATTTGAAGGCCCTGAATCAAGAAAGAGTTGGGTATGTTTGGGTAACTAAGAGATCAGTGTGGCTAGAAATCGCTGGGCATGAGCGGAGCCTGACATGCGATGAGGTGGGAAAGATGGACAGTGACCAGGTCGTGCAGGGCCCAGGAGTCTATATAAAGAAACTAAATTTTGTTCCAGGTGAAATAGAAAGCCATTAAGGAGTTTTAAGTGGGGGAATGGCATGATCCAATTTTTGCATAATGTTGATCTGATTTATAATTTACTTTCCTGCTGTGTGGAGAATGGATTGAGTAGAAGGAAGAACAAAAGTTGGCACTAGAGAGGGAGGTGTTGGAGTGGATCAGATGAGAGATGATGGTGGTCTGGCCTGGGATGGTGGTCGGTGGAGATGGACAGGTTCATGACACATTTTTCAGGTTGGCTCTATAGGATTTGGTGGTAGGTTGGATACTGACAGTGTAGGAAGTAGACAATCAAGAATGAATGCATGGTTTTTCCTCTAGGTGCTGGGTACTTATAGGGGGAGGTGGAAAGGTAAGTTTGGGGGCCAGAAATAAAGATTTTTATTTCAAAAATGTTAAAAACATTAAAATTGAGAGGTTTCTGATACATTCAAGTGAAGAGCATCAAATAGGCAGTTGGATAGGTAAATATGGATCTCTGAGAAGTACGGGCTGCAGTTATAAATTTGGCACTCATTAGCATATCCATAGAATTAAATATTGGGAATGATGAGATCACCAGGGGGGAGAGTATATACAGAAAAGGATGGAAGGAAGGAAGGAAGGAAAGAAGAGAGGAAGGAAGGGAGGGAGGAAAGAAGGAACGAAGGCGGGGAGGGAGGGAGAGAGGGAGGGGGGAGGGAAGAAGGGAGAAGGAGGAAGAGAGGGAGGAAAGGAAGGAAGGGTAGGACTGAGCCCTGAGTAATAGTAACATGTGAAACTGAGAGAAGAGATGAAGACAACAGTGGAGAAAAAGGAAAGATCCACTGAGATCAGGAAAATCAAGAGAGAGAGTGATGTGATAAAAGCCAAGGTAAGAGAGTGTTCCAGGAAATAGGAAGTAGCCAAATAAGATGAGAACAGAGAAGTGTCCATTGGATTTGGTCACAAGGAAGGGGATGACCAGAGACCTGACAAGAACAGTTGAATCATTGTTTTCAGTATTTGAAAATGATATGTTGGGACCTTAGAAGCAGGCGTATGGAGGGGGTTGTTGGGGCCTGGGGAGGCCAAGAATAGGGCAGCTGGTACCTCTGTAAATCATAATTTACATGGTGCAGGTTGAACACACATTAGAAGGTCCAGAAGTGTTCATGGATTGACTTTAAAAAAAAGAAACAAAAAATATCCTGCAGTTGACATTCCTTTTTCACTCTGTGAGAGGCAATATAAAGTCTGAAGGACACAGTCTCATAAAAGCCCAACATAGGTTTCTCTCAAAAATAACGTATGAAATGATTTAATTCTATTACCCTCTAAACAGGATTGTTAGGATATTATTATCCCAATTTAGAGATTCAGAAATTTAGGTTAAAAGACTAAGCATCTGGCCAAGACCACATAGCCTGTTGTGGAAGAGACAGGTCAGGTGTTCCCTGGGTTGGCCTGAGTCCCAGTCCTGTGGTCTTCCCACTCCTCCCCAGGAAAGAAATCCATGACTCATGACCCTTAGGCCATGTTAGCTCCCAGAGCAATGGCCTGGAAGACAGTCATTCTCTTTGTGTTTTACGTTTCTTCTCAGTTCTTTCTCCCTTTCCTTGGTAAACTTTCATTTCCTCCATTTTCTTTTTTGGCCATTTCTTGTGCAGTAGCTGGAGAACCAGTGACCTACTGGGGCCCATCCCTACCTCTTTCTCTTGGCTTTTAATTCTGTGAATGTTTCAACGTCGAAGGGCAAAAGGAACATGGCAAAGGCAAATAGATGACTTACTAGGTTGGAGAGAGGGAGGGAGAGAATGCACACGGGCAAGGCCATTATGTGAGAGACCATGAGGGCTGTGCACACGTGATTTAATTTTCAACAGGAGTCTTATTATCACATTCATGTACAGGGCTGGTAAAAACCTTTTTCATAATTAATTTGAATGATTAGGTTCAGGAGGACATACATACACAGTGTAGTCACTATTCCCAAACTGAAGCCTGAACAGGCACAGACACAGTTTACCCAGTTGTCTGAGCCTCACTTGGGGACCAGGGAGCACTGAGCCAGGCCAGGTGGCAGCATCACCCTGGGAGTTCTGGTGTGCAAACCACTGGGCAAGCAGGATTTCAGAGGCTCAGAGGACAGAAACCCGGAGAGGATTTCTAGGCACTGTCCCAGGTGGATCATTTAAAAATATCCTTCCCAGAGCAGGACATTCTGCATCTCCCCTGGTCACCTGCTCTCATGCTTCCAAGCTGCTCAGTGACCGCAATAAGAAAGGGATGGCTTTATAAAAATTCCTCACAATGGTACTTTAATTAAAACAAAATCCTAGGGACTTCCCTGGTGGTGCAGTGGTTAAGAATCTGCCTGCCAATGCAGGGGACACGGGTTCGATTCCTGGTCGGGGAAGATCCCACATGCCGCGGAGCAGCTAAGCCCGCGAGCCACAACTGCTGAACCCGTGTGCCGCAACTACTGAAGCCCACGCACCTGGAACCTGTGCTCTGCAACAAGAGAAGCCCCTGCTAGCTGCAACTAGAGAAAGTCCACGTGCAGCAATGAAGACCCAACACTGCCAAAAATAAAATTAAATTAAAAAAAAAATCCTTCTATGTTCTGTAATACTTAAAAGCTTCATTGTAATAAATGTTTGCAGAAATAAAGCTTTCCTTTGTGTTCCTTTACAACACAGGGAAAGCTGGCCACATTTCCACAGCAGTGTGGGATGCTGAAGAGGCAGGGCCTCTTGAATGTGGGATGAAAATTTATGAAAACAACATGCAAATCAACGTAGTTCCAGTGATTCAAAACAAACAAACAAATGATGGTAACGAGAACGATTGTGCCTCGCGGAGGATTCCTGACTCTGCTTATAGCGTTGTCCAGGTGTGAGAGTGTGTGTGTGTGTGTGTGTGTGTGTGTGTGTCTCAGTGCATGTGTGCGTGTGTGTATGCATGTGTTTGTAAGGGTGACAGAGGAGAAGCAATGAGATCTGAATGCTCCAAGGAAATTAGCACTTCAACTCTTTTTCGCTATGTCCTGAGACCCAGGAATGCCTTCCCTTGTCAGGAATAATAATTATTATTGGGATAAAACAGGGTTATATGTCCATTCAGTTGTGCAGAAGGACGTGTTGTAACATGGACACAACATGCAAGACTGAGTCAGGCTGGGAGGAATCCCCTTAAATGCTGGCAGGGGGTGCCCTGCCCAGCCGTCCTTTAGAAGACCCTGCTCTGGAATTCTTCCTGGCTGTGTCTCTGCCCTGGGAAAGGAATCTGCAGGTTCAATGGCACATGCCCCTCTAGAGCTGGCAATTCTCTTCCAGGTCATATTCTGGGGAACCGGAGAAATCCCAGAATTCTAGCATGGAACCTGGCCCACTGGATGGTTAGAAAGGTATGCTTGGCTAGGGAAGGGAATAGATTGTATTTCACAGTTTGCTAGCTTGACTTGTGACTTTTAGATGCCCAGCCCTATAGTATGTGAGTCTCCTCTAGTTCTCGAGCCCTGGTACCACCACTGTGAGGAGTGGGCCTGGCCAGAGGATGTTTTCTAGTCCTGCGTCAGTCTCTAGTGGTTATGGCGTCCAGACAAATTCATTTTCTCTCTGGGCCTTGGACCCCTCATTGGTCAATCACAGTCATGGTGACGTTGGACCAGATGAGCACTAAGTGCTTTGAGAGATAAACATCTCTACGAAAGGTAGGGCATTTAAAAATAGTCTCATGGGACTTCCCTGGTGGCGTAGTGGTTAAGAACCTGCCTGCCAAAGCAGCGGACACGGGTTCGAGCCCTGGTCCGGGAAGATCCCACATGCCACGGAGCAACTAAACCTGTGCGCCACAACTACTGAGCCTGCGCTCTAGAGCCCGCGAGCCACAACTATTGAGCCTGCGTGCCACAACTACTGAAGCCTGCGCACCTAGAGCCCATGCTCCACAACAAGAGAATCCACCACAATGAGAAGCCTGCTCACTGCAACTAGAGAAAGCCCATGTGCAGCAACGAAGACACAACGCAGCCAAAAATAAATTAATTAATTTATAAATTAGTCTCCTGTGCCTGGTGATCCACAGGGGTTGTGATGCCAAAAGGAGAATGCATATTGCCAGTTCCATGCAAGTTGTATATTCATGATTTCTGAATTGGAATGGGATTCAGTGTTTTAAAAATCTGTTAGATTCATCAAATGAGTGAATCTTGAAATATTAGATTTGCACACAATTGTAGGGTGCTGCACTAATGAATTTAATTTAATTGTGCATACTTGGATTTACAGTCTTCTGAACATAATATGTAAGCTTATGCAAATAACATGCAAATAAGAATTCAAGTGCTTTATATAACCCACCCAAAGACTGTAGCACCATAACCTAGAGCTCATGATTATCAACATTTATCCAACAATTAAACACTGTACCAAGTGATATAGTTTATGAATGAACTCTTGCAAGTCCTCTTCATTCAGGACAAACAGGTGGCCTGCAAGCCCAATATATGGTGATTTTGGTGTAACTAGTGCAGAAGTTACACCAAAAATGTATTTCCTTTTCTCACTTTCAAGTCAGTCCCCCTAACATCTGCCCCTACCCCATTCTCACCTCATGAATAATTAGCTGGCAGATCTGGCAATCAGACAGGTGCCTATCAAAATGGGGACATGGTAAACTCGTGCTTTGCTTCCTCTTCATTTTGCAGATAAGCAGCCCAAATATCCCAGCCTGCCTCAGGCCCCTTTATTTTGATAAGTGTCTGATGCCAGAAAAGGTGGTCATTCTGGGGTGATGAGGGTTGCCTGCCCACTTGGTTTACCACTATCCTTCACAAATTGGAGAAGATGCCCTGGTTTATCCTCCTTTGTATTCCATAGGCAGGAGAGTTACAACAGCAGACTATGGCCCAGGGAGCCCTGGTGGTACCTTCTATGTCTCTGGCTTCCTTAAAGCACCTGGAAACAGGTTTAATAGTCCACAGCAACGCTGTCCAATGAAAGTGTACTTCAGACCACAAATGTGAGCCACAAATATAATTTTCCATTTTCTAGTGGCATATTAAAAAAGTAAAGAGAAACAGGTAAAATTAATTTTAATAATATATTTTGTTTAACCCAAGATCCAAAATAGTATCATTTCCATTTGGGATCAATACAAAAATTATTGAGACATTCTACCTTCTTTTCTTTCTTCAAACTAGGCCTTCAAAATCTAGTGTCTCTTTACCCTTGCATTACATCTCATTTGGGACTAGCCACACTCGAAGTGCTCAATAGCCTTGTGCGGCTGGCAGGTTGGACAGTGGAGGCACAGAGACCCCACCTTCCCTGACAGGGGCTTACCATTGCAGGAGGCTGGAGATGGGAGGAGGGAGAAACCTGGTTTTCAAATGAATGCACTGCCTGTTGATCTTCGCAGTAATATGAATAACCATCCTATCTTGTATGCCTACTTATGTAATTAATTAGCATTTATATAGCAGTTTATGTTTGCAGAGTACTTTATTGATATAGTTGCTATTTATCTACTTATATGTAATACTTTCATGTGTGCCTACCTGTGCTAATTGCTGCTATAATCATTGAAGTTATTCAAGAACACAACTCAGAGTTACCTTCAAGAACCCCAGCAACCATTTTAGTAACAACCATAAATTCCATCTGCCATCTCCAAAAGTTCTGTCTGTTTCACAAAGAAATTTTTTACCTCCAACCAATATTCTCCAAGTTCTTGGCTGACCTCAGAGTGAAAAACACGTTTAAAAGCAATCTAGTAACTGTCTTTTCCCCTTTGTCAGCTTAAATTTCGCATGAATGAGATAGAAATTTAATGACATATCTTCCAGTAAGAACAACAGCCTCAATACACAGCATCCCAACCTGAAAAGGATAATTACAAGTAATGACCACTACCATCCAATAACACCGTCTGTAATATCAAATGTCATTCTCACTCCCAATCCAAAACTTCTTTCTGACCAATGGCAGAGTTCCTGAGCAGGAGGGGGACAAGAGTGTAGGCAGGCAGAGACCCAGGCCCTGTGCCCTGGTATCCCGGGTGACGTGGTACCCTCTTGAACTATGCCCTGGTTTCTGAGAAGAGAAGCAGCCAGGGCTTGTTGAAGAGACAGGCAGAAGACAGACAATTGGAGAGATGAGGGAGCTTGAATAAGCAGTCCTGAGCTATAAGAAACATGGGATTGTGCTGCGGTTGGGAGATTTGAAAGAACATTCCACCTTATCCATTTCCCTCCCCATCTCGTCTTTCCCTCCCCCCAAATCAATGAGGGGGAAAAATTACAGCGCTCCAATTCATTCCGTGGTTCTGCTGCTCTCAGTGATTGGAAACGCCAGTGAGGGGAATGACATACATCATGTGATGAAAGGAGAGTACAGAAATATTCACCGACAGCTATGAAATGCTGCTGCTTCCATAGCAAAACCAGGCGGCTCCTGAATGGAACACAGCAACACCACCCAAGAGACTTAAGACCAGCTCTGCTCTGAAGCAATTTTGTGAGCCCAATATTAGGGATTAGAGACAAATACGAGAGATCTTATGCCACAAATCACTGCATACCCAATGCTTCTGCTACCTACTCTGGTCTCCCCTAGGGAAAAATCATTAAGCCTCTTTCTGTCTCTCTTTAAAATGGGAGCTAAATTAGTAACTTACCACAAAGGAGTGTTTTCTTAATTACTCATGTACAAATTGCTGGGTATTATTGAATGAAAGGTATCAAGGAGAATGCAAGCTATTACCATGATTATTTTTGCTCTAATATAAAGTAGCAAGCCAAAGCCTTTCTATCTTTTGGTTTATGTTTCAGTTCAGTGATACTTCAGGGAATGGCCTCTTAGGGCTCTGACCAACCGCCATTAGCGCAAGCAGCATTTCAAAGGCAAAGCCTGAGTGGCTGGCGTCCCCAGGCCTGGCTTGATTGATATGATTGGAAGAAAAGAGTAGATTTGGGAGAGGGAATGAGGGCTCGAGTAATGGCCTCGTCCTGAGCAGTCATATCGTGAAAATAGTCGTCTTTTTAACCCACTGCTTCCTCTCTCCAAGTGTGTCCGTTTCCCAGACTTGGTTTGAGGGCTGGCCTGGTGAGGCCAGAGCACCCTGACTGATTGCTGCCAGAATCACACTCTGACTTGTTCTGAGGCATCAGACCTGATCACAGGCATCATAAATAAACATGGGTTGACGCAGTATTTCCTTGCTAGAGAAGATGAGAGACAAGCTTTCCTCCATGTTATCTCTAAGGGCATGGGGAAGGAGGGATGTGGGAGGCAGCTTTTCAGATGAACGCCAGAACTGCAGTTTCCTTGAAATCTTCCCAGAGCCAGAGTCTTGTCCTTCCACCAACGGTCTTGCCCCAGGACCAATACCAAAATGAGCACCCCTCATTTAAAAGGGCAATGGTCCTGTCCAGGGAGAGTTTGGGAGTCACACCCTCTGCCTGGGGAATTCAGATTGATAGTAATTGGCCCTGATTTGCTGTTGCATCTTTGAATCATACTGTGATTGTATCTTCAGTGGGAATGTGGGCTAAAGAGAAAGTGACACATATAGTAATTATGCTAGAAAATTGGTGGCGTTAGCATAAGGCCTTGGAATGGTTTCTATGGAATTCTTTTGATCAAAACATTTGCTCTGTTGGAGAGAATACTATAGGATGCTTTGGAGTAATTAGACAAGTTCCATAGTCCAGTGGGACAGAAGGGAGAGGAAGATTATCACTTGCTAGATCTCTCTGTTATATGTAAAGTTGTTTATGCATTTTGCTAAAAAAAAAAAAACTTCCTCGTGAATTTCAGCATATTATTTTTACTGTTACTGTCCTAATGATAGTGACAGGAGAGTGTTTAAACCCCATTTAGCTTCTGATTCTCTATATAGAAAAATTATTTCTCCTCCCATATGCAATTTTTTGACCATTCATTAGTTGTACTGCTGCTTTTGTAAGTTTATTTACCGCCTTCTAAATATGTATCTTAATTTACACTTCTAGTCCCACGGGGCGCCTATAAAATGTAAAATCTTGTATAATAGCAGAGACAGCCACAAATATTTTAATATCCAGGGCTGCTTCTGAATCCTAATTTTGCAGATGGCGTGAAGTTCATTTTATAGCAGCTATTGAAAACTCATAAATGCCATCCACATCACTCAGCATCGTCAGTAATCCAGCAGATTGTGTGCCCAGAGATGCTGGGGAAGCAGGAGCAGCGCCCAGTTCTTCCCTAACCAGCCTCCAGCTGCAAGCCTCGTAGCTGCCTTGCCTTATCAGCTGCCACAACTCAATCCAGGGCAGCCATGAGGCGAGTCTTTTTGTATTTCTAATCTTCCCGTGGAGAGACACTCGCAGGAGGGTAACTGCTGCACAGAACACACAGGGGAGAAAGGTGAGCGAGCCCCTCCCCTGCTTATTCTCTTTACTTTCCTCAAACACAAGCGATAGCTGAGGAGGAGGAGCAGCAGGGAAGTGGCAGAGAGGCCACCGCCACATCTGGTCAGAGGCTCGGCGAAACGTTGTTGTGGACTGAATGTGTGTGTCTCCCCCACAGTCACATGTTGAAACCCTAACTCACCATGTGATGGTGTCAGGAGGGGGCCTTGAGAGGTAATTAGGTTGAGATGAGGTCTTGGGGGTGGGGCCCCCATGATGGGACTGGTGCTCTCCCTCTTCACATCATGCACTGAGGAAAGGCCATTTGAGCACACAGCAAGAAGGTGGCCTTCCTCCAAGTCAGGAAGAGGGTTCTCATCAGAGCCCAGCCGTGCTAGCACCCTGATCTCAGACTTCCACCCTCTGGAACTGTGAGAAAATTAGTATCTGTGTTTAAGCCACCCAGTCTATGGTATTTCGTTATAGCAGCCTGAGCCAACAAAGAAGTCATGTAGCCCTTCTTTCAGGATTCCTTTTTTTTCCTTTTTGGTAAATTATCCCTTTAAGAGAAAACAAAAGCTCATAGGATGAGGGAACAGTAAGGGGGGTCAGAAACAGACTCAGAGAATGTATCATTTATCCTCCTGTTCTTTATTTTGCCAAATAGTTATCAAATCCTTACTGTGTTCCAGGCACTGTGCAAGATTTTATTTATATGCAGACAAATTTTTAAATTTGTATATTATATTTATATTAATTTCTATTATTTACAGGTTATATAAGGATTCCCAAGTAATCCTTCCTCTTAAGAACTTATAGTCTAGAAGGGGATATTATAATGGTAGCAAGTCTACCAGTAGGCAGTGCCCTGAGACAATAAGAGCTGGGAAAGAGAAAAAGAATTTCTAGCCTCCAGGAGTTTGGGGAAAAAGGTGGGAATCTGGAGAGACCTTGTGGGAGATATGCCAGTGGGACTGGATATTGTGTGCAGAAGGTGGTCATTTGGCCTTACTGTTCTGAGAAGTTACTTAATGTCAACAAAAGTAGTAACCAATTCCCTCTCCTTTTTCTCCTTTTGCTCCTCACATAGCTGGTTGCCCTTTTGCAAAATCTTTGCTTTTCCCTTTAAAGACTGCCTTTGCAGTTTTCTTGAACTGGATTTCATCTGGATGCAAATTCAAAAGGAGCATGAGGGTAATTTGCTTTTAGGAAGTCCCAGGAGATGGTCTGCTAAAGGCCGGGCAGAGCAGTATATCAAGTCAGTTTGATGAGATGTGTTAGTTCAGAGAAGTCAGAGAACATCTGGTCCCAAAGCAGCTTGGACACAGAGGAGCAAGAAAATGGTCCTATCAAGTTTTGTCTTCAGATTCATCCAAGTTACTTGGGTCACAGTTACAGAGAGAGGAAGCCTGGATGCAGGAGCTCTCTGCTGTGCTCCTGACCTTAAATAGTCTGAGACTTTTAAAGATGAAATATTGTACACATCTATCATAATTTTTCCATTGTGAAGCTGCCTTTTATCCAGAAGCAAATTCAAACTCATTTTCTATAAGATTTCATCTTTCTGTGGCCTGCTTCTCCTCTCTCACCACCTTTTCTCTTTCAGCTTTGTGCAAAGAGATGTGAAATAAAAGAATCAAAATATATGAAGAAGCATACCATTGCCCCTTGACAGGAAAGAGGTAAACCTTTCCAATGACACCCGCCATGGCTTTCATTCCAGACAGGGTCTCCCATGGTGTGGGAGCCCCTGATCTCACGAGGATCACATCAAATAATGCCATCAGGATGTGATGTGGAGGGACCACCAAGGTTGGGCTGGAAGACTTCCAATCCAGCTGTGAGCTAGAGCTCTCTAGGAAATTTTGGGCCCTGTCATAGGGCAACAACAGGAGCGAGGTGCATAGTGGGAAAAATCTTTTTTTTTTTTTTTTTTTTGTGGAAAGAACTATAGAATGTTAGAGCTGGAAGGGACAAGATAGATCATCTGGTTTAACCACCTCATTTTGCAGATAAGGAAACTGAGGCCCAGAGGGTTAGGTGATTTGCTCAAACGCATGGCAATTAGCCATTGGTCTAGCTAGGATGAGAATCCAGAAAGGAGTAGTCATTAATATTCTGGATCTCCCAGTAAGGTGTTCAAATGGTTAGCTGCAAAATGCTGACCATTTCCCTCTTCCCAGGGCCATTAGGAATAAGTGGTATCCAAACAAATGGATCTAAGTGCTTCACTGCTTCACTCAGTGTATCAAATAGGATGATACCATTGCTGGTACATTGTCAACTGGCAACTCAGGCATCATGCATCCTTGGTATTATGGATTTGGTAGGAAGGCACTGAAGCAAAGACTTGGGAACAGTTGTCAGTGGCCCAGGCTAAATAAGAAGGGGTTCTGACACACCTGAGCAGATGGTCCAGAGGCAATGCCTGGTAGCTTGGATGTCATTCAGCAATGATTGGCCCTGGGCCTAGGGTTTTTATTATTTCATACTATATGTTTATAAATGTACACTATAGAAAGTAAATTAAAATATGGAGAGTAAATATATAGAGTAAGAAATGTCATTTTATATATTTTAATTTTTGAGAGAGAATATATACTTGAGTTAGCCTAAATTAAGTACATATACGACACTACTTGACTGCAATATCACATTTTTTAAGAAAGTTGGAGCAAAGATTAGAGCCAGTTTGTGTGGGACCCTCTGCCACTAATACCACAAATGCTAGCACAGGACCTGTTATGTGCATTCAACAAATAGAGACTATCTGTATTCATCTTCTCATGACAATTGAGATTCAATAACCAATAGGGTGGGCCATTGATCTCTGGGGAATCTGTATGTGAGTGGCAGAACTCCAGCTCTGGAAGATTGGCAGGAAGAAGATGGCATTCTGATATTCTGTCAAGGAAGGGTTCAGTGATGCTTCTATCTTACAGAGGATCTGGGGCTAGGTTGAAGAAATGTTAAAACTAAGCAGATGGCCCGAAGCTGGTTCCTTGGGCTGGGCCACAGTGGAATGGAAGGTAGGTCTGGAAGATGAGGAACCAGGAGTCTGGAGAAAGAATACCCAGAGATTCTTGGGAACACCACGTCATCTTGGGTCATTCTGCAAGAGAAGGCCTTATTGGAGGCAATGGTGGAGGCTAGCAGCCATGCTGGGCCTAGGTCCAGCATGGGAGGAAGGAGCCTTAATTCCCAGACCATCTGGAAGAAGTAGGGGTGCAGGGGAGAGTTGGGGAGGGACTGAGGCATCAGGAGTCCAGAAATGATCTGGAAGCACATAATCTCTACAGCTCTGTATAGATAGGTTCTTGTTAGCATCATTATTCCTGGAGGAAGATGGAACAGTGGGCTTCCCAGTGTGTTTGTAACTCAGGAAAGAGAATGAGCCAAAGGAGTCCAGTGCTGAAAGGATAAGCAGGGGTGGTTTGTCTATAACACATTAGAAACAAATGATATCTATGCTCTAGAATGAGAAAGACAGGGCTGGTGAAAAGTACTTATTTCTGCTGGGAGGCTGAGTTATATTCTCAGATATAACCTTATTCAGACAAAACTGAATCCAGTGGAAGAACAGTCCACTGTTTTTTTTTAAGGTAGCAGATTTTACTGTATTTAAAATTATCAGCCTAGATAAGTGAAGAGTTGATAAACGAGCTCAATCTGCATACTGGCTGGTAAGAGCAGAGCTGTGTATAATTACAAGATTGCCCTGGGGGCTGTTGCTTTACTCTGCTGGGTGGGAAAGGCAGTGCTTTGTGAAATGGCAAGCCAGGGCTCTTGGCGGTTAAGCAAAAAGGAGTAATTTCATCTCACCCATTGCTCCTCTGCTTTGTCACTGGGGCTGCATGAGAAATTCCCCAAAGAGAAACATAGTATTCTTGACTCTAATTGAATGAATTCAGTCATTCCCTTTTGAGATGCCCTAGGATTTTCTTTTTATATGTGTACATATGCAAAGTTGCTACGAAAGGGCTACCGATACAGACTTATTTAAAAGATGCAAGGTAAGATTATTCAAAATCCACAGAAAAAATAGAAATCACAATAGGAGGGAGAGTGAATGTAAGTGGAACCGAGAGAAACAAAAATCCAAAAGAAAGATGAAAGCCGCCAGGAAAAAAATGTTATCTGTCATGTATCTTCTTTAGCTGTTCATTTCCTTCTTGTACTCAGTTTTTCTATGAAATAGATTCTATCCTCTGTTTCTACCTTTCTCTGTCCTTCATTATTCATTAGGCTTTCTTTTTTGGCTATTGCATTTCTCTTTTGAAACTGTCCTACCAATGGAAGAATGTTGACTGTCCTGTGATACACCTATTTCACACTGGGAGCCAAGACCAAGGGCTTCAAAGAAATCTTTTTGGGGAAATGTGAGATTAGAGGTATGAAAATAAAACACTGGAGAGCTAAGGCTCTTTAATTATTTTATTCTGGAAGGGGCTTTAGCACAACACCCACAGCAACTCCTTCTCATGTACCCACCCCTCCCACTTTAACGTGAGCCTGACCCTGTTTCAGGAAGGAAATTGCTTGGTGACCTTCTGGGAGTCATTTAGAAGTACCCAAGTCAACCCCCAAAAACATTGCTTTTAGAATTATATCACACCAAATAAGACTCACCATGGGGCCATTTCTGCTTGGAGTTCTCTTTAGATACCATGTGTCAGACACTTAATTTTCTCCCCAAATTTATTCTTTTCCTCTTCTTTTAGTAATAGATTCCCCTGAATTTTAGCAAGACACATGGTTGTCCAGAAAAAGACCACATATTACTGGTTACGTAACTGCTGTATATGGCAGTGTGGCTAAATTTTAACCAATGAAGGGAAGCAGATATCTTTTTTTAAAAATAAATTTATTTATTTGTTTTTATTTTTGGCTGTGTTGGTTCCTCGTTGCTGTGCGCGGGCTTTCTCTAGTTGCGGCGAGCGGGGGTTACTCTTCGTTGAGGTGCGCGGGCTTCTCATTGCGGTGGCTTCTCTTGTTGTGGAGCACGGGCTCTAGGTGCATGGGCTTCAGTAGTTGTGGCACGTGGGCTCTAGACCGCAGGCTCAGTAGTTGTAGCGCACGGACTTAGTTGCTCTGTGACATGTGGCATCTTCCCAGGCCAGGGGTCAAACCAGCGTCCCCCGCATTGGCAGGTGGATTCTTAACCACTGCGCCACCAGGGAAGCCTGGGAAGCAGATATCTTATATCTTACTTTTGTGGCTGAGGTCAAATGAGAAGGCAGGAGCTGGGGCAGCCATTCTGGACCAAGAGAATAACCATTAGATGAGATTTGGTCAGTGTAAGAGAAAAGAAAATGCACTACTGTGGTGAAGTGTCAGGGGTCAGAACACCTGGAAGGTTCTAGTCACTTTGCTCACTAGCAAGTCATATGACTTTGAGAAAATCATATAGTTTCTCAAGCCTTTCAATATCCTCATATACTGAATGATAGCAAAAAAGAAGTGCTCTATCTCATAGGGTTATTGTGGGGACTCAATGATATCATTCATGTAAGAACTATATGTAAAGCATGAGTCATTTTAAACTGCAATAGCTTATGCTTGATACATTTATAGGCAAAATAAATTTTATCCTTTTGAGTAAAAGCAGGTATTTTGCTGAACATATCTTATAGGAGAAGCATCTAAATTCACAGTCTTTTAGAGACGTGCCTATTCAAGAATAATAGTATTAGCAGGAGAAATCATTTGTTTCCAAAGCCCTAAACTTGCCCAAATTATTAGTGGTCTTCTGATGACCCTTTACTTTTCCCTATAATTTTCTGCTGTCATGAGCAACAGATGGGTTTTGTATTTTGACAGATTTGGTGAGAAAAATTATTCTGCCAAGACTCAGACAGATGTATAACAGCTGTACCAATATGTGACAAGTTGATGGGCATGGTGGATATCTGTTCACCTGTGCTTGTGAAGTTGAAATTGGAGACCCTAATATTATAAAGGGCAGCTGTCTGTAATTCTGCTCACTCAGTGTGGTCTAATATCATTTCAGAATTACCCAGTACATTCTCCACATACCCAACAAGCTGTTCACGCTACTGATGCTTAAAGAGGCTTCTCCTGAGTATGACATCCAAAGGCTGAACATGTTACCTGACCTTCTGCATACTTCTGAATGTAAAATTGAGCATCGCCCAATTTTGACCCATTATTTTTATCAGTACCACTGAAGTGTCACAAGGTAGCTTTTGAGCCATTCTTTAAGATATCATATAAAATTTCTGGAGCAAGAAGGCATTGGGAAAGATTTTATAAGCCCAGGGAAGACCCCTTAAAATGGGCGATACCAATGGCAAATACAAAATCATTGGTGAGGTCTTGTTATATCTGGTACCTATTTTGTTACCAAAGGATTAAGTATATCAAATGGCATTTATATGGGTTTTTCCACAAAGTAACCCTGTTGAGAGTCATATAAAGATACATAAACCTAAGGATAAGACCTGACAAAAAACATTTGCCAGAGGATAAGAGAAAGGAGAAACCAAAGTAATACCATGATTGTCATACACCATAGTCCCAAAACTAGGCATAGACTTGTAGGATCTCAGACTACAATATGGATGATGTTTTCCTGAAATTTGGCACAGAAACCAGATTTCTGAAATACCTCATTACTCTAGTTGGACATATGCTGAAAGTGTCATTCTGCTAAAAGCAGAGCATCTGGTAAATTTTTGACTTGTTGACAATTTCATAGTTTAGAAGTTAGAAGAAGCAATGAGGAAAATTTCTACTTGATTCCCAATTCTGACCAGCAAAGAACTGGCTAGTGATGTGAAAATGATAGGAATTTTGGCAGAAATTGACACCATCATCTTGAAATTGGTGATAGCAAAGGAAGATTTAGTGGTCAGGGACATATTAAAGTTTGTCAAAGCAAGTTTTTATAAATTCAGAGAAATAAAATACATTACAGAGTAGTAGATGGGTTTTGGGGTGTCCACCTCAACAATGGTCTATTTTTCTAGGACCTTTATCCATCAATGACCCCATCACTGACTGCATCCATCAATGGCTTGAGACCGAGAGATCACCCTGGGATACTATGTTTACAGCCCATAACCTGGAGCAGGGATGACCTCTGACCCAAAGCCAGCTAATCCATGGGATAGCTCACTGTGAGCTTTTAGTTGGTACACTACAGCTGAAAGGTCATGGAGAATTAGAGGCAGATTCTGTAATATAGTGAGCCAAAGTCAATCCTTGCTGAAGTTATAGGGGAACTGAGATTGAGAGTAAGCCAGGAAAATTCATTTGTAAAGAGAAGAAGGGAACAGATGGCACATGGCAGTGAGGTGTAGAAATGTGAGAGAGAAAGATGTGAGCTAGAATGCAAGATTCTACAAGGATAGAATCTTTGTATGTTTGGTTTACTGATACAGATTTCAATAAATATGTATTGACTGGGAAGGAGGGTGAGAGAGAGATATTTGAACCTTAGTTCCTGACTCTTAAGTTCCAAGTTTCAGGCTCTATGAGGCCCAGCTGGGCTTTGCTTTATGCCTGTGGTTGTCTGTGTTTGTGAAATGAGGTCTTATCAATAACGACCTGTCTTTTTGGTTTTTGTTTGTTTTTTTAATTTGAGCTGGTTAAAGTGGGTATTTGTCCTTTGTAATCAAAGAGACTGATGTGTCTAGACATGTCCAAAGACTGTAAAAGTGAATACACAGTCTAGATTGTCCCTTTAAGGCCCCTCCTCTCAGTCTCAGCTAACCAAAATCTTTCTGTCTCATGGCAGAAGCTTCAGGAAGCCTTTTACCAATATGGAATCATCTGCACTCTGCTAAGCAAGACATTCTTGGTGGTCAGTAGCCTAATCATAGTTCTTTTAAATAATTTTTCCCGTGTCTCTTCCCAGTTGAGGTTCTGCTCCTCAGAAAGCATTTGTATAATTTTATTTTCCCAAGTCTTTGATCAGAAACTGTGTATTTACTGAACTTATTTTTTAATCCTTTCTCCATCTCAAATGGAATAATACAGAAAACCACAATTTTACCATTGCAAGTCTTCAAAGTCCAAGTGAGTTAGTCTATGTTAGTGACACCAGAGCTAGGCAACCCGGAATCCCAGGTTCTAGAGCACAGTTGGGAGTATCATCCCATTTATCACTGAAGAATCCATATCCTCTCTTGGAATGTAGCAAGAGGGGAAGCCAATGTGATTATACTATTCTCCAACCTTTTCACTAAACTCTTGGATTGTGTTACTCGGTGATACCAAGTTTGCGGACATTTCTTTATTGTGAAAAATGTGAAAGTAATTGACCCTTTTCCTAATATGTCTTCTTACTATAGGCCAAAAGCTTGTACTCACGGAGAAAATGCAAACTGGGAAATGGGCCTCAATTTCCACATCTGCAAAATGGGGATATCGGCCTAGCTGATGATATCTAAAATTTCTTCATTTCTGATTATTTTATACAATGTATTGAAACCAAATAAGATGAAATAGCAAATGGAAAGTGGAGGGTTTAGCCCCAGTGGGTATGGTCTACCCAGGTCTATCATGATTTGAACCAGATGGATTTAATTTATTTGGGAAGGAAGCAGCCTGCTGATCAGAGCAGCTGATGTTTTCTTCATGGGATCTTTTTAAAAAGCTGAAGAAGTGACAAACTGAAATGTCTAAATCTGGTCTGACAGGCTCAGAGATTTTGAGGCTGAACCATGTTACAGGTCTCTGTCAAGATACACTGGGAAAACCAATGGGAAAAGAATCAACCTATTTGTAGTGATCTGCAATTCCCATTCAGATTCTTGTTTCCCCAGTGAGAACTCTGACCTCTTCAGAGCCAACCTGGTGGGGGTGTATAAAAGAGTGCTCAGTTTTTTTGATTTGTCCAGCTTCGTGCTTTGTCACAGGCATTTCACAGCTACTGTCTGAAAAGGAATCTATCTCTTTATGGTAATATACAGCTGCTGCTGTCACCATATGATCTATTTTCCTTTCAAAACCCCATTTGCTCTACAGTGTATAGAAACTGACATTAGAAGAGGTGGTATCATCTTGACCCTCCAGTCATCTGAATAGAACAGAATCAAGTCTGTTTTCTCTGTCCTTTTTCTCTTTCTCCTTCCTGAATTCACTTTCTACCTTTCTTCCTCTTTACCTACTTGTTATCAGCATATATGGCCCAGGACTCCTTGTAAGAGTTCTTGAAAGAGAAATCCCATTTCTTTAAAAAGACATTTTAAGGGAGAAATTGGGCAAGCAGGGAATTAAAAGACTGTTTACCAGGTGGAAGTATTGATAAAATGAAGTAGGTTGCCATACTCTGGTTGGCCCAGTCCTCTTAACGTTAGGAAGCCTAGGGACTGAACACAAAGATCTAGGTGTGTTTGGTAGGTTTCTCTTGGCATTGGGATGTTCACTAGTTGGAAAATCCTACAGGCGACTCCCATTTCCACTCAGTATACCATAGATGTGTCCTTGACATCCAAACCTTGACACCAACTCTCCTCCAACCCAGCTCATTTTAAATGGATGCACTGCCCCTTACCAAATCCCAAAGGCTCTGGGTTCCAAAGGAGCCAATGTCAAGGCAAGGGTAGTCAGCTCGGATCCAAATCCTAAGAGACAATTGGAGCCCTGCACACTTGTGACCGACATGAGGAACCACTGGATGGCACTGTGGGTCCATGCAAATGTGTATGGAAGGACATTTGTCTTTCTTTTAAAAAGGCTGTTTAGCCTTGACAGGTAATTTGGCACATTTTGAGTTGAAATGTGCCAAATGATTTGGCAAATATTTCACTTACTTCTGAAAATAGGCACACCTGCTGTTCTGGTCGTTAGGCAAGGGAGGAGGGTAGCTTTCCCCCTATCCCCATGTTGTTGCTAATTTCAGAACCTGAAACAAGATTTTGGTCAAGGATACATGGCCCAACCTCATTGGTTGGTACCATAAGTGTGGTACCACGTTTTAAAGGAATAGAAAAAGTTTAGCGTTTCTTATGAAACCAATCTCTTCAGTCTAAAGGGAGCATCTTTTCATCTCATCAGTGTTGTTCATCCTGCTAGTCACTGGCTCATCTGGCTCATGACCAGATGGAATGGGGTTTGGTTCAAGAGCTATGTCTCCTACTGGTTCACCAACCACGAGCATCTAGGAAAATTTGTTTCCAAACTTTCTGAAGAATGCTTTGCCCAATATTTAGTTTGTTTAATAGCAAGAAAAGCTAGGCAACATGAGAACGTCTCACAAGGGACATCTGAGCTGCCTCTTGGCCGTCATGAAACCACTGCTTTGCAGAAAATCATGGTGACATTCACAGTGGACATTCCCATTTCCACTGGAGAACACTGATGACAGGTGAGGCATCACTAAGACAAGCTGAATGTTAGGCCAAGTTCCTGGTGCACTAGCTTTTAACTCCACCTCCTGTTTATTTGCTAGCTACTCAAGAGAGCATACCAGGATGCATCTGAGTAAAAATGGTGTTATTAATGGTATAACCTTGACTTGATCTAATTTTTAAATGGTTAAACATTTGCAAACCTAATTATCGTAGCTAACATATCTGACAATGACTTGGGACCACTTTCCAAGTGGTCAAAACAGACACTGGGTTTAGCACAGGTGCGTTAGAGAGGAGAGAGTCACAATTCTCATTCTTGAATATTGTCTTGTTATCACTTATTGACTAATAAAAGGCATATCTAATTGTGTCAAGTCCACTCCTGTGTGGAAGTACATCAAAGGCCTATGGTATTAGGGACTCTTTCTGAATTCACAGACTTGCCTTCTAGTCCCAGGTCTTTCAACACCAGCTTTGTGACATTAGGTGAATCATTAACCCTCTAACCTGTTTTCCTACCTGAGCATGAGGAAAGAAGGCAGTTTAGATGAGCTTGTATGGCTACAAAATAGTGAAATCTTATTTAGTGTAGGCAGCTCCAACAAATAGAATAAAACTTCAGTATATGATAGACTGATATGTGGCAATAGTAAAATAGGAGGGTGCATAAAATTTAAACTACTTACCAATTTTCTTGAACAAAATAAATAGCAGTGTAGCGAGATGAAGAAACTCTTGTAGTAATAAGATAGTCTATGGAAAAGAATGTATTTCTGTTTAATAATATGTTGTTGCCTTTTGCACTTATCTTAAGAGTTTCAGTAAAGATAGTTTATAAGTTGTTGTTTTGATCTATAGATTTCTGTTTCTTACCCATTCTTCTGTATCATGGTGCTACAGTTTGTTTCCAGGCCTGGCTGGATGAAGAACATCATGGAGGTTGTAGGTGACCTTGACAAGACAGGTTTCTGTGACTGGATGGGGCAAAAGCCCAATTTGAGTAGGTTGAGGAAGAATGGGAGACAAAGAGGGGTGACATCAAGTATAGACACTCATATGAGGAGTTTGCTATAAGATGGGCAAAGAAAAGGCTTGTAGCTGATGCATGGAATCCAGGGAGGGGTTTTTATGTTTTTTTTTTTTAAATAGGAGGACAGACATTCTAAGATTCATCACATACAGGAAGAATTCTTGGATACACTCAGTCCCAGACACATCTGGAGTTCACACCGAAAGATTGAGATCTGGTTGTAGATCTTGAACTCTTACTTATTGAATGGAGATCAAAGCTATCTGCTGCTATTCTATCCCTTGAAGCAGAGTTTTCAGGGTTTCCAGAGAGCTGATAGAAAAGGGCTCAGGAGCACTCCTTTATCCTGCCAAATTAGCAGGGGTTTGTTTAACAGATTATTTCAGAACTGGGAGATAGTATCATCCAGTCTCCTCATTAAACTGATTGAGGAATCTGAGGCTCAGATGAATTAGATCTTGAGATTTGCCTTCAGAGCGGTTGCTCGCTAAGGATTAAGAAAATGGCTTTGGGGCCAGAAATCCTAGGTTTGAGTCCCAACTCAGCCACCACTTATTGGCTATGTGACCTCAAGCAAGTTATTCTCAGTTCTCTCATCAGTTAAATGAGAGGATTGTGTGGTATTTCACAAATAAACATACTAAGGGGACCTTTTCTTGTAGGGTTGCTGTGAAAATAAACTGAGATAAGTCAAGTAAAGTGCTTAGTACAATACCAAGTATGTGGTCACAATAAACATTAATATTATTCTTGCCATTATATGAGCATTTGTATGCATGGGAATGATACAATATAAACTTGCATGCAAAAATGTTTTTTTAAATGTTACGGGGATTTCTACAAAAAGAATGTAATAAACACTAAAGAAGACCCACAGGCTACATTGTTTAGTCTATTCCTTGTTAAAGCATATGCCCTGCTGTAGTCACCGTTTTCAAAGATTATTCCTCATGATTGACTCAAGTCTAGGTTCCCTTTAAAAAGTGTCTGTTTGGCTAGCTGATGTAGAACCAGTATCTCCTGGGTAAAAACTCCTGAGTTGCCTACCTATTGTCTGCATGCTGTCTCTTTTCTCTTTTTTTATTTCTCTTTTCCTGCTGGCTTTCTCTTTTGAAGCCAACCACTGGTTTAAATAAAGCTGGATGTGGTTGAGGGCTGCCAGGTGGCTGACGGGAGCAATAGCCAATCCTCTTTCAACAGCTTCAGAGTTGGCTCGATAGGAATGAAACAAGAGAGATGTGAATGCGAGGCAGAAAACGGGAAGCGGGCAGCCCTTCCCATCCCTCCCCAGTTCCTGGATGTGTGCTGAACAGAACTGTTTGTCTCTAGCAGGCCTGCCAAGCACGGTCCAGCTTCTGTCAGAGCCATTGCGTAGGCATCTACCTTTGTTGTCATCCCTTAGACCAGCCACTGTGAGGTTATCAGAGATTCTGTTTGTAATAGTCAAACTAGCTTAGAATGTTTGTTGCCTCTTTTGGGGATCAACTTTTTTCTTCTTTTTTTTTTTAACAAGTTCCCAGCCACCACTTTGCTTAACCTCATTTCCTATGTTGGTTTTCTTCTCACTGGAGATGAGCAGCACAAGCCTGAATGAAAACCAACATAAGAGCACAGGTTAATTGGAGTCTGAAAGGATCAGAACACTTGAAGCCTGGCTTGATAAACCCCCACAGGGTTTGGAAATGAGTCTGATGGGAACCAAAAAAAAGAATCTGGTTTCCATTGCCCCAGGGGTCTATTTACCAACTTTCTATACTAATCCCTGGACTATAACTGAATGCTTAGTTTTAAATAAACAATATGTTTATGCCTCCACTTTACATAATATTATTGTAAGAAGGGTAACTACATGAAGAAATGCAAAAGAAAAAATTTATAGTCTCTCTAGCTACTGATGTAAGCTGTAATATAGTAGGAAAAAGTAAGAAGGTTGTTTTGGTTTTTCTTGCTTGAACTGACATATATTTATGTTTTTCTTTTTCTCATTTAAATATATTGAAAAGTGTTATACCATCTTTTAGCCTTGTCTACTGCATGCTTCCTATTTTTTTTTTAACATTTCTAAAACTTACTTTCCTGAAAAAAATGTTGTTTCCCAGTAAAGAGAAAGTATTCTAAGCTTCAAGCAGTGAGAAATTTGACGAGACACTTATTGGAGGCTATCACAACATGAACAGGAACTACCAGCCTGAGCTGTTGGGTAATGGGAAATAGAACCTTTAGTCTCTCAGCTGAATTTTGGCTCTGAATATAATGACACAAAGTCATTACCCCCTGAAGGTCCATGGTCTTCAGGGAAATGAGTGTATAGTGGTTTCAGCTCCGTCCCTAACAGCTCAGAGTCTCCATCAGTCTGGATGCCATTACAATTAGAGTTAAATTATCACGAATGCAGCCAAGAACCAGGATTGAATGAGATGGGAGAGTGAGCTACTTTGCCTGTACTGCTAAAGGTGGTCCCTGAGCACCTAAGGACTGTTCTTCTCCTAGGCTGTTGCAAACCTGTGTTGGAAATTTAGAGAAAATGAACGGAAGGTGTGAAAATATCTATTCATATGTTTAGTTACAAAGCCTTGCTTTTCACACAGAATAATGTTTTAATAGCAGGTGTCATTTCAAATTATGTTTGATTAAAGTCCCATCTGTGTTCAATCCACAGAAGAGGGAATCAGCTACTCCACTTCCAGTGAGAATCAAGTATCTCCTTTGGAGGGTACCATTAAGTCTGAGTTCTTTCAAATGGTAGATTTATTTTTAAAATGGCTATCCAGGCAACAAGAAGTCAACGCTGTCTCTTCAGAAGAGCCTCCATTGGAGAGTTTTTAAAATTGACTTTAGTTGGACATTTTAGAGGCATGGTTTGTTCATTTCCTTGTTTATTGTAGGTTGTATTTAAGCCTCAAATAGCAACAATGTAGTTTTAGAATAAAAGGGGCAACTAAATATAAACAGTAGATAGAAATAACCCTAGCCTCTTTTCTTCACATATTTATAAAAGATATTTCCTTCTCTTTAACCTTATCCTAAATACCATGAGGGATCTTGGATAACTTCTTTTCCGATTGAAGTTTCTAAATTGGTGACATGCAATTACCTTCTCCATATTCACACTGCTGAATAAGCTGAATTTTAAAATTATACACTTGTAGCTGGTTGAAATCTTCTCTAAGTATAAAATGGATGTTAAGTGTCTTGAGAGTTGATTTTAAGATGTTTAAATCTTTGCTCTCCTGACAGGCAAAACTAGTCTTACTGGAAAACTCTTAAGAAAGATTACTGCTATGTGGACCATTTTCTGATCTTTGGAACTTTCCCCTGATTGTATTGCATGTTCTTGTTCCAGTGTCATTGGGTGAACTCTTACCAGTGGGGAAATCTGGCTATGTTCATAGTCTGAGAACCTGAGACTTGAGTTTGAAAGTAGCCAGGTAATGGGGATGAGGTGGATGGGAATCTATGACGTTGGTAACATGCTTGGTGATCTCGTTAATTTTTAGGTTATCTGTAAGACAGCCTGATATAATTGGGTAAATTCCAGTACGTTTAATACAAGGGCTTGAGATACAGCAGACATTGAGTCATTCATTTTTTTTTTGTTGCTGTTGTTTTTTGTTTTTGTTTTACCTGCCCCGTTGTCAAAAGTGAAATCATCCCTTGGAGAACTGTCTGAAAGTGACATGAGCTCCCATATCTTACCCTCAACAAGTCAGCCAGGGTGAACTGGCTGGGACTTAAGGAAGAGGTGGTGATGTCGATGAGAGTAGTCATTGCTGATCTGAAGATATGCAAACAGATACTCAGCAGAGAGTGAGTCGGGCAGGCGAGGCTGGAGGGAAGCCTTGGATTTGGAAGTTAGAAAGATGCAGGAAATAGAGACGCCATAGATTTGGGTAAGTTCATCCATAAAGCACACAGAAAGGAAGAAGATCAGATGGCTGACAGTGGAGTCCTGGGGCACAGCAGCATTTTAGGGGAGTGCGAAAGAACCAATGTACGAAACTGAGAAGGAACAGCCATGTGAGGGAAAAGAATTAAGAGAGTATAGTGTCCCTGAAGCAAAAAAACTGAAACGAGAACAAAACAGTTTCAAGCAGGAAGATGCAGTCTACAGTGTCAACACTGCAGAGAAGCAAGATAAGGATGGAAGCATGTCCATTAGATATTCCAACAACGAGGCCATTAGTGACCTTAGGGCTGGGAAAGCAGGTTTTGTGGTGTAATGGGGCAGAAGCCACACTACAAAGTGTTAGAAATTAGTGGGAGGAGAGGAGGTTTGGCTGTGAATGGAAATAAGAAAAAACGAGATAATTTGAGTGGTATTTGGGATTTAAAATGTTTAGACATCTGTTAATTGTTGTATTTTAAGGAATTGAGAGGAGGCCTGAGATTTGTGTTTATACTAAAGGGTCCACAGCTTTAGTAGCAAAAGTGGAGGTTGAGTGTATAAGAAGGTGAGTCAGGGAGGGAGGTCCTGGAGGGAGGTGAGTGGTTGGGATTGTGACCGGATGGACTGAGGAGCCCCAGAGGTAAGAAGGAGCACCTAACCCATTGACTGGATTGGTTGGAGGGAAGAGAAGATATAAACTTAGACACATTTGTGGGAGAAGGTAGAAGAGGGTCCTATGCTGACTTTTTTTGTTTGTTTGTTTTTCCTGCAAAGAGAAGTTACGGTTTCTGAAGAGAATAGCGAGAAACTGGAGAGGAAGGAGATTTTAAAGGAGGTTAAACTCTGCAATTGCCATCACAGGGAATGGGAGAGGAACTAACTAAATAGATGAAGGTAAGGACTTTTACTTGAGTAGTGTATCTGTGGCTCAATCAGCTAATTTGATTGGAGATACCGATATCAATTAACTTTATTTTGTTTCCCAAACACAGAATGCACAATGTCACAAATGTGTGTTGTTGAATAAAAGAGAGAAGAAAATGAGAGACTAAAGAAAGCTCTAGAGCATTTGGGAGGGGGAGGGGAGCAGGTAGAAGACAAAAAATAGCTTAAGAAGGTATTTTGCATCCTAATGATATTCAGCATGCATATCTTCCTCCGGCAAATCATTAGTTTCATCTAGTATTTGAAGCACAGTTTACGGTCATCACTACAGTTGGACTTTCTGCAAAATTGTAATATTACCCCAAACTGTATAGTTTTCCATTATTTTGAGTATACCTCCCTACCCCCCATCACCCCCGCCAAATCCCACATAAAAAATCACTCTTACCATTTTGACTTTGGTGACCAGATGAACTTGTTTATTACATGATTCTTCAAAATGGCTTAGCCACTTTGGTCCTTGTAGTATTAAGAGGATATTTTTACATATTTGGTTAAATTTGAACCTTTGTTAGAATTTTTGTGTATTTTCAACTGTTAGGGCTTTTTTTTTTTTTTTTTTTAGTGTTATTGTGATGGAGGGACTTCAGTTTTCTTCACTTAGGATAAAGAGTGACTCATGATGAGAACTTCTCTTTCCTTCTAAAGGCCTTCGTCATGTGGCTAATACTACTTACTTATATTTTCAATCACTTTTTGCATGTTCTCTTTAAAATTTCTGGAAGACCAAAGTGACTTTAAAAACAAAAGTGAAAGCAAAGACAAATCACTTTTCCTACTTTCTTTTCTTTATACAATCTTGATACTAGAAGTGCCTTCACACCAACGCTGAGTGAAGCTTTCTGTTTAAGTTATTATTCTCAAGATAAAGTAGGGAAAGTGGCATTGAACTAATCCATTCTTCAAAACATCTTAACGTTATAAGCAGAGCAAAGTGGTACAAAATGTATTCAGCCTCACGGATTTCTCTAGATTGTAACCAGAATAGAAAATGGCAGAATGTATTAATTCCTAAGATAAAATTATAATGAGAACAGAAAATGGTGCGAGATGAATTAATGTAGTGGCAGGTTTCTGTCTGCAGAGCACGGCGCTCTCTAAATACCACATTGCAGCACTTTGTCGTCAGCTTCTCTCTTGTAATCTATATTTTAAAGATGCTCTAAAGATAAAGCTAGACCATATTCATCTCTGGGAGCACTGCCACAGCGCTCTGGACACGAAATGGCCCCAGGGAAGCGGTGAATGGACTTACCTTGCAGGAACAAAGGAGATTTAAGTTAGATAGCAGTGAGATTTTTATTATTGCAAACTTATACTGACATGCTTCCTTCAATAGCAGATCATCTTTAAGTCTGTCACTCCAAGAAAAACGTAGTTAAAGAGGTTGTGGTTATAAGAGAAGAATTTGCTCTTTGTCCAAAAAAAAAAAACAAAAAAAATCTTCACATTTTACAATGTATAAAGAATTACTTGGTGTTTTCTCTCACTGCTGCCTGCTGCTTGGGGGTCTAGGCTTTAAACAGGAATGACCACCTTTTGTCTGGGGTGATTTCTCAAATGGATACTGCTCAAAGTATGTGTCTGAAGCTGGATTATTTTTTCCAGTATCTCTTATCCATATTATAAATATCCTTATTAATAGATCCAGTGTGTTTTTGAGGAGAGAGTTAGTAATGCAGATGAATATTGTTGTAATGTACCTGCGGTGTCATTCAGATGCGTATTTTTAGAACTTTGTACTGTTCAGTGAAGGCAAATGTGTCTCAATAATAAGCATCTGAGACTCACAGCTTCAAACACTTCAACGGTGACTCTGACTCCAGAAGCCACAGTGGAAAACCTCGAGTGGCTATACTAGAACTTTGAAAGGTTTAATAATGCTTGTCCCACATAGCTTTGCATCCTCCAAAACCTGATCTGATTGCAAATTTTTAATCAGGAAATCTGGTCTTTGAATCAGAACAGCTTTGCCGATTTGAGTGGCAGCAATATTGCTTTTGTTTTGAATTTTCATGATGCAGGAAATTTGAATCCAAATTTTTCCCTCTATGCATTCATACTGCTGCACAGGGCATGGCTAGGTTATCCAAACTATGAATTAGAGTTTTTAATAACATTGGAGTAAGGCATTAGCTGTACTGTCTTATCATGGCTTGTTGCGATTTCAGAGGAAATCTGCTAACTCTTTGATAATAAGCAAGAGTGAATTGTGAATTACCAGAATGTGCTAACCCCAAGTGATATTGTAACCCAGGATTAAGCACTTTTTATTTTCTCTTTTCACAAATTAGCTTCCAAGACATATCTGTGACATAACCTGGTGACAGTGACTGTACCTTTCTGGGAAAAATTCTTATATTACCCCTACCCACTTTTGGCCCTGCCCCTGAACAGCCAGGCGTCCTTACCTTAGAAGTAGCTTGGAAATAAAGCTGTTTAATTCTTCTTAGCCCTCTGACCTGTCTCTAAAGATTCAACCAATAGTATGGTAGCTCTTTTAATATTTCATTAAAAGGAAGAGAGACTCAGAGAATAAAAACCCGAGATTGCCTTACTGCTTTAAGTTTTGAGAAATTGAAACCTTTAAGTAAATAGTTCTTTTGAGCTTGCGTTTTGGAAACCAGAGTAAATCTAGCTGCCTCTTTTTTCTGGAGAAATTTAACCTAAAATATGTTCTCCCCACTGTTTGTATAGCCAGTACATGTAACATTTGCACTTTCTTTTAAAACCATAATAAGGAGAATTAAAACCCTATGATTAAGCATTTAACATAAAATTAAAGGGCCATGGTTACCCATTAGGAAAGTATTACGTACCTAAAATTCAGTCGGATGTCAAATAGACTTCTTTCTTTCTATACAAATTGCAGTTCATAGATTCGACATTTCTGCTTATCCTCTTCTTTTTTCAGGCATGGTATATATTTTATTTATATCTGCAGCATTTTAGGGTGGGATGACAAATTTTGGCAAGTTTAGCATGGTCTGGGCTTTCAATTCCCTGCAGGAATTCCAATTCTCCTCTGCTCACCTGAGTTTTCTTTAGGCTGAACAGAGAGTGGTATATAATAGGCATGAGGTGACTGCAATAAATTGGCCTGCCTGCATGAAGCTTACAGCCTAGAAGGGAAGGCACAATTCAGAAACAAACCTTTGCACATATAAGGACTTTATATATGCTGAAAGAACTGTAAAATTTTAACAGGAAAGGTTGAATATTTGGAAACAGAACTCAGGGTAGATCTTAATCTTCTGGTATTTTCCATGATAGATTAATCCAGGTAGATTAAAATAAAAATCATAAAGAGAAAACAAAAGGTGAATATTTACCTGTACTATGTATGGGGAAGGACTGTTTACATTTGAAAACAGGAGAAAAGTTAATACAAGGAAAGAAATAAATTTAAATAATTTTTTAAAACTCAATTAAAAATAAATACAATTAAGAAACAGACAAGAGGGCTTCCCTGGTGGCGCAGTGGTTGAGAGTCTGCCTGCCAATGCAGGGGACACGGGTTCGAGCCCTGGCCTGGGAGGATCCCACATGCCGCGGAGCAACTAGGCCCGTGAGCCACAATTGCTGAGTCTGTGCGTCTGGAGCCTGTGCTCCGCACCAAGAGAGGCCACGCTAGTGAGAGGCCTGCGCACCGCGATGAAGAGTGGCCCCCACTTGCCGCAACTAGAGAGAGCCCTCGCACAGAAACGAAGACCCAACACAGCCATAAATAAAATAAATAAATAAAAATAAAAAAATAAACAGGAGCTGTTGTTTAAAAAAAAAAAAAAAGAAACAGACAAGAAACAAGAGCATTTGCCACAATAGTGAACAAGGTCCTAACTACTTATTATATCAAGAGTTCATACAAATCAATATGCAAACAAGACTACAACAAGTAAATGGGCAAAGGGAACAGATAAATACAAAAGATGGAAGTTCAGGGTCCAAAGCAAAAACAGCATTTAACTTCACAAATGTGCAAATAAATACAATGTAAAGCTATAGTAAGTTACCACTAAATAGCAAAAATTACAACAGAGGCAATATTTGGTGATAGCATGAGTAGAATGAGGTGGGCACTTCATATCTTGTTGATGAGAATGGCCACTGATGGGGCCCTTCTGGACATCAGTTTGACACATTGAAAAACACTGTATTCTTTGTGTCCACAGTATACTGCTAGGTGAAAAAAGCAAATTACAAAACAGTTTTTAATAATATGGTCCCATTGTTTTAGAAAGAAGGGAAAAAAGGAATAATGTAAGAAGGGAAGAAAGGGATAATGTAAGAAAGAAAGAAGGAAGGAAGGAAGGATAAAAGGGAGGGAGGAAGGAAGGAAAGAAAGAAAGAAGTAATTGTGTGTGTATGCAGAAACAAATAGTGGTAATTTTGTTTTCTTTTTTAAATGTCAGCGTTTTTTTTGGTTTGTTTTTGCCATGAGTCTGTATTGCAATGAGAAAAGAGAATGAAAATATCTTTAAAAAGAGGAATAAATTTGTAAAAAGTGTTCATATCCTTTGACTCACCAGCTCCCCATTTAGTAAATCATCCAAAAGAAAAGGCAAAAATGTAGACAAAGATTTATGTACAAATATGTGTTTAAATATGAAAACAACATCAGGAGACTGTTTAAATAAATTCTGGAACATCCAAAAGATAGACCATTATGCAGCTGTTATAAATTATATGTCAGAAGGATTTTCAGTGATATGGTAAAATACATTTGACAAATTTTAAGCAAACAGAATAAAACAAAACAGGATTTAAAATTATATAAGAAGAATGATTCTGACCTCAAAAAATGTGAAAAAGACTAGGGAAAAAAAATACACCAAAATGTTAATGGTGGTTGCCCCTGGGTACATTAATCGTGGAGGACTTTTGTTTTCTTCTTTGTCTTTTGCTATGCTTAAAAAAATTACTACCGGGACTTCCCTGGTGGCACAGTGGTTAAGAATCTGCCTGCCAATGCAGGGGACACAGGTTTGATCCCTGGTTCGGGAAGATCCCACATGCTGCAGAGCAACTAAGCCTGCACGCCACAACTACTGAAGCCCACCCGCCTAGAGCTGGTGCTCCACCACAAGAGAAGCCACCGCAATGAGAAGCCTGCGTACCACAATGAAGAGTAGCCCTAGCTCGCCACGACTGGAGAAAGCCTGCGCACAGCAATGAAGACCCAACACAGCCAAAAAAAAAAAAGTTACTACCTTTTTTTCTTGGGCATTCTCATGGGTTTATTCTTCCAAATGAACTGGAACAAAAGTCATGTTCACAACGCATTTTATAGATCAAAAGAGATCACCCTCTAGGTCCCAATTTAATCATTTATTTTGTCTCTGAATAACTCTTCACTCTCAAAATCAAATCCGTCTTCAAGGGATAGAGGATATTTTTATTTTTAAGGGCTATCAGACTAAACAGATTGTTCCAGAAGAAGTTGTTATCACACAGAATTAAACTATAGTATCAGAAAAAATACATACATTATAACCTTACAAGGTAACTGATTGAAGGGCAGTTCATGTGTTCAGTTCTGATTTGCTTCCTAAAAACAAAGCGAATTATATATTCAGCTACATGGCAAATCATTCTTCCTTTCTGAGCCTCAGTTGTTTGTCTGTAATCTGTATTATGGGGACTGTAACACCCATGTCTTGGAATCATGAATATCTACTTGCTTTGCCTCCATTCTCCCTCTGTAGGGCCACACTAACCCTGAAACACAAAGAGCATGTGCAGAACAGGTACTTTTAATTATGGCTACTGTTTATTAATCGCTTTCAGGTGCCAAAAGCACTTAGTCTTCACAATGACCAGGTGTGGCAAGTATTGTAATCATCTCACTTTATGTGTATTCATTCAAGGTGGGCACATATTTATTGATGACCTACGTTGGGTGAGCACTGGCCTCCCACGGGTAAACTTGAAGCCAAAGAGACAATGGTTCCAGTGCGTGGTAGAGTGGGAGACACACTGCAAAGCAGGAAACAAACTGTGAATGGGTAATACCAAGTTGAGAAGGCCGCCAAGAAGGCAGCCAACCAGGGTTGCAATGGAGAATAGCAAGAAAAGCCTCTTTCAATCAGGTCTTCAGGGAAGGTTGGTCTGAGAAGAAACTTTTCAATCTCAGACTTAAAAAATGAAAAAGAGCCAGCATCTTGCAGAGCTGGGAGACAAACATTCCAGGCAAAGGAAACTGAGACTCAGAGAGGTACAGGAAGGGCACAAAGTCACACAGCAACTGCAGAGTAAGCCAAGATTTGAAACACTAATGCCAGATGCCAAACTTCCCCCATGACATTCTAATAGCTGTCATCAACCAGGCCAGTGTGGGGCTCACACACAGCAGGTCCTAAGAAAAATCAAGGCCTTGTTTGATCCTGAGTGGACGGGTGGCTGCTCAAGGCTGGGGCTCAACCTACAGCAATGCTTGTGAGTATGGGGAGAAGGGTTTATCGTCTTGGGCCCCCCGGTTGTGGAAGGGATGGGAATTTTACCCCATTGTCCTCCCCTTCCTTCCAGTTCTCCAACTCCAGCTCTGACAAAGCTGTTTTAATGAGTTCATTAAGGCTCCTTTGTCTTAGTCCACCTTCGAGCTGGGGCCTTTATAGGTGGGGGTGTGTTGGTGCCTAGGCTGGGCTGAAGCAAAGGCCGAGGGGCAGAAAAAGGGCAGGCCAGCAGGGATTTTGGGGGCCGGGAGGGATTGAATTTACCTTTCAGATGTCACCTCCTCCTAGAGGCCTTCCTTGTCCGCCCTGGATAAAATAGTTGTTCCCAGATGCACCCTTCTTATCTTTCTCTGTTCCCTTCCCCTGCTTTGTTTTTCCTCTGGGTTTAACCAAAACCCTGGCTCATAGTAGGCATTCAATTAATCTTTGTTGAATAAAACAAGTTATTTGTGCTGTTCCATGTGAGAGGCATGGGGTTGGGCCTTTTATCACTACTTCCTTCCCACCCCACCCTCTGTCTCCCCAGTGGTGACCACCTCCTCATAATGACCCTAGGCTGCTTCCAAGCACTTTTCACCCTATAATTACTTACATGTCAAGGCTCAGAGAGTAAATTCTAAGAGAGCAGGACTGCTTGGTGATGCCGGCTGCTCCAGTGCACAGTGTCTTACATGAAGGGGGTGTAGGATAATCATTTGCTGAGTGCATGAATGAATAAATGAATGAGTGAATGAATGAGTGAGGCCCTTACCTGAGCTGGTAAAGGCCTCCCAGGGCTAAGCTGGGAAGCCTGCCTATGTGACTTTGAGATAATGCCTACTGCCCAGAACTCCGTAGGATTTTCCTTTTCTAAGCAGCTCTTATTTCACTCATACAGCTTTATTCTAAATTGTTCTGGAATTCCTCTTGAGTAAGTGGGTCTTAAACTTCAGAGCACAAAAGAATGACCAGGTAAATCCCAGAGCCCACCTTAGAGATAATGAATTAGTGGGGCTGTCCCGGGCTAAGGGAATCTAGTTGTTCACAATCCCCCAAATTACTACTTTTATAAGTGAAAAAGAACCTAGATCTTCCAACCCCCCAAATTAAGCTCTTTCCGCTATACCAGAGAATATAACAGTTTTCTTCAATAAAGGACTTTGCCTTACAGAAATGATACAGTATCTGAAAGGGATCATAAAAATCTGCCTGCCATTGGAAAAATGAAATTTTTGCCCAATAAACAGCAGGCATCAGTGTCCCCCACGTACTTTGTCCAATGACACACTAGCTAGTTAATGTCCATTATTTAGAATGACATACTATACTACTAAACACAAGCAGCCAATAATCCATACTTGGGGCAGGGGAGGACATCATTTCTAAAAACACAGACTCCAGAAAGTCTGCTTTCCATAAATGATGTGCTAACTCTCAGAAGCAAGGATCGGTGGGCATCGCCACGTGCAGTACCTTGGATGGCTGCATCGCTAGGTGCATTGAGTAATCACTAGATAAACATCTGAGCACCAGTTGCAAAAAGATACTCCTGTGGGTAGTAAAAAATGTTCTCTGTTTGCAAGTTGAGACTTACCCCTGTGTTTTGGAGATACCTGAATTGGTTTGGCTCTTTTCCAATTACAATCTGTTCGTAATCACCCAGGGTCTGTATCATCAGACTGTTATGAGGGAATTAATTCTTTCTATGTGACAGTTGTTAGTGTAATTCATGTCCTTGTTTTTAATTGCTGGATCAAATTACTTTGTAGATTATTTCATATTTCATCCCAAGAGAAAGGAATAGGAAAAATGCATAGTGCCTGTGGTGACTTATTTGTTTAGTCTAGCCAGAAAAAAAAAAAAGCAGAATTAAAAAGATCGACTTTCTAAACAAAATGGCTCTTCTCTATCCTTAGAGTATATTTTGGATGATTTTAGATGGAAAGTTAGCCTGAGTACATTCTTTCTGTTTAAACACTCTAGGAACTAAGTTTATTTTTATAACGGTTCTGCCAAAATAATGGCCATAAAGGTCACAAAGCAATATCTCCTAATAAATACCTTGGAAGGATTTACAATTCAATGCTCTTTCGTTAAAATAAGCACCTTGAAGATAAGAAATTAATGAGATTTAGAATAATTTATTAAGGAACACCTAATAGACTCTCGTGAGATTCAAATGTCAAGATGTTAAACACACACACACACACACACACACACACACACACAAAAGAAACTTAGCAAATGCAAATTATATTGGGGGAAAAAAAGACAAAGAGTATTTGAAAAATCTTATAAATGTTTGTTTTTGCAGCACTGAAATTTAATTCTTGTATTTGAATACATACCCAGTAGACATTTCTTCCATTTTTCAGCCATAGCCACTAAATGCTTTTCACTCTAATGTTTAGAATCTCAGAAAGAATCAGTAACTATTTCTTAGGTGTCTTATGAGTTGAGAATTTACTTGTAGGCTTAAAGGGAGGAGAAAGCCCAGACAGGACAAGCTCACATAACTGAAAAGCTATAGAGAAAATTCATTGTTCTATTTATTCCTGCTTTGTGATGAGTTGAGTTGAGAGCAAAATGTATTTATAACAATGGGACACTTGAAATGAACTGTTGCTGTAACTGTCCAAGGCCAGACAACATTCACATTGCCTCGTAAATATTCATCTTATAAAGCAGACCTAAGTGATAATCTAAAGAGGAATTATAGATCAGTGATCACTTAAAAGCAAGCAGCAGGGAAATTGATAAATACTGCCTGGCAAATGAAAAACCCAGTCATGATTAGAGAGGGAGCTGGAACTTGCTGATTGCTGGGAAATTATGGCAACAGACAAATGAACAGTCCCACACACTTAGGGCAAAGGTACCTTGCAGTTCAGGTAACAATGTACTGTCAACATGGAAAGGTCCTTGAAAAAGGAGCTGAACCTGCTACTCTGAAAACAGAAGGCATACATACAGACACAGTGCTGAAAAGCTGGCAGCCCTAAATCAGTTTTCTCCACCAGAGTGCTGAATGTATTATCGTCGCTGTCATCTTTGAAAAGGGAAAAGAGATATCCATAAAAATAGATGTCTTTTCCACCACTGGTAGTAAAAAATGATTACAAAGGATTCCTGTGGTCACATATCGCTCATTATAAACCCAGTCCTTTCTAGTCTATTATAGAAAACCAAGATGGTTATATTGGTTTAAACATGGGTTCTATGGTTCTTATTTAAAATATGTTTTTTGTTTGCCTTTGTGTTGATCAAGAGAAGCAGGTTAGCTGTTACAGACTTAGTTAATTGATGGCTGTGGGTTTTCTTGCTATACTTGGGCCTCTGTAAAGCATGTCTCAATTGTTGAATTGGCTCAAATGCACGTAAATAAGTCTCTTCAGGAAGACAAGGGGTAGGCAATGAGTTGCAAGGACTGAATGTGGGGAGGATGCCACATCACCTTTGTGCTTCATACCAAGTTCATTTTGAGTCAAATAGAAAACCATCTGAGGACTTAAGGGCTGCTTATTTGTAATAATAACTTACCTGTTTGCAATGTATTAACGTTTGCAAGGCTAACTGACATACTGAGAACAGCTCTGTGAAGTATGTGTTATTATCCCCCGTTATGAAAGGAGATTGAGGCTCAGAGAGGTTTGGGACTTGTCCACAGTACCAGAAATGGAGTTTCAGTTCCATCAGTTACCAACTCAGATTTTCTGATTCTAGCTTCCAGTTCCTTTCCCCCACTTTAGCTATAGTTAAAACATTATTTCCCCCAGTTTGATCTAAATGAAGACCTGTGGAAGAAAGTCAAGACCAGACATGTTATTCTTCCTATGGCTGTCTTTATCACAGACATTCATGGTTCAAATAAACAAGAGAATTAAGTAATAATGATTAAGTGACAACATTAGGAAGAGAATACCTGCATACTTATAGGTGGGTCAACTTGCATACTTGATGAAACAATTGTGAACTCAGAACTAGAAGAGTTGCAGGTATCAAGAGGATGATAATACTCCCTAGAACATCAAAACATGATAAAATATAAAATTACTAGTAAAAGGAGAGTCAGTGTGAGAGGTGGCCACCATATACAGATTTCAGTTTATTTTTGTATACTTGCTCCAAAAGGAGAGTCTTCTTTCAATTTTTAAAATATAAAAAAATTTTAAAAAATTTATTTTATTTAAGTATAGTTGATTTACAGTGTTGTGTTAATTTCTGCTGTCCAGCAAAGTGATTTATATATATATATTCTTTTTCATATTCTTTTCCATTATGGTTTATCACAGGATATTCAATATAGTTCCCTGTGCTATACAGTAGGACCTGTTGTTTACCCATTCTGTATATAATAGTTTGCATCTGCTAATCCCAAACTCCCAGTCCTTCCTTCCCCTCCCTGCCCCCTTTGGCAACCACAAGTCTTTTCTCTATGTCTGTGAGTCTGTTTCTCTTTCATAGCTAAGTTTATTTGTGTCATATTTTAGATTCCACCTATAAGTGGTATCATATGGTATTTGTCTTTCTCTTTCTGACTTCCTTTGCTTAGTAGGATAATCTCTAGGTCCATCCATATTGCTGCAAATGGCATTATTTCATTCTTTTTTATGGCTGAGTGATCTTCCATTGTATATATGTACCACATCTTCTTTATCCATTCATCTGTTGATGGACATTTAGGTTGTTTCCATGTCTTGACTACTGTAAATAGTGCCACTATGAACATAGGGGTACATGTATCTTTTTGAATTATAGTTTTCTCCAGATATATGCCCAGGAGTGGGATTGCAGGATCATACGGTAGCTCTATTTTTAGTTTTTTGAGGAACCTCCACTCTATTTTCCATAGTGGCTACACCAATTTACATTCCCACCAACAGTGTAGGAGGGTTCCCTTTTCTCCACACCCTCTCCAGCATTTGTTATTTGTAGACTTTTTAAAAATTTTTAAATTTTTTGGCTGTGTCGGGTCTTAGTTGCGGCACGTGGGATCTTTCATTGTGGCGAGCGGGCTCCAGAGCGTGTGGGCTCAGTAGCTGCGGTGAGTGGGCTGTCTGTTGTGGTGCGTGGGCTCCAGAGCGTGTGGGCTCAGTAGCTGCAGCACATAGGCTCTCTAGTTGTGGCACATGGGCTCCAGAGCACGTGGCCTCAGTAGTTGTGGCACTCTGGCTCTCTAGTTATGGCACACGAGCTCCAGAGTGCATGGTCTCTGTAGTTGTGGTGTATGGGCTTCAAGAGTACGTGGGCTTTGTAGTTGTACAAAGCAGGAGCTTTGTAGCACGCAGGATCTCTTGTTGTGGCGAGTGGGCTCAGTAGTTGCGGTGCACGGGCTTAGTTGACCCACTGCATGTGGGATCCTAATTCCCTGACCAGGGATTGAACCCGAGTCCCCTGCATTGGAAGGCGGATTCTTAACCACGGGACCACCAGGGAAGTCCTTTTGTAGGTGTTTTAATGATGGCCATTCTGACTGGTGTAAAGTGGTACCTCATTGTAGTTTTGATTTGCACTTCTCTAATAATTAGTGATGATGAGCATCTTTTCATGTTCCTGTTGGCTGTCCGTATGTCTTCTTTGGAGAAATGTCTATTTTGATCTTCTGCCCATTTTTTGATTGGATTGTTTGTTTTTTTGATATTGAGTTGTATGATCTGTTTGTATATTTTGGAAATTAAGCCTTTGTCGGTCACATCCTTTGCAAATATTTTCTCACAGTCCATAGGTTGTCTTTTCATTTTATTTATGGTTTCCTTTGCTGTGCAAAAGCTTGTAAGTTTGTTTAGGTCCCATTTTTTTTTTATTTTTGCTTTTATTTCTATTGCCTTGGGAGACTGACCTAAGAAAACATTGGTACAATTTACATCAGAGAATGTTTTGCCTGTGTTTTTTTCTAGGAGTTTTATGGTGTCAGGTCTTATATTTAAGTCAAAAGGAGAGTCTTTTTTTCAAAGCACTGTTATAATGATGAGTTATTTGTAGATATTTACGATAAGATTTCACATAAAGATGGACTTTGTGTTGATTATCTTTTGCTGTGTTACCAATCATGCAATGCTTAGTAGTTTAGAACAACTTCTATTTAATTTATGGAACAATTTCATGGGTTGGCTGGGATAACTGGGATTCCTGAAGTGACTCTTTTGGTTAGGGTCAGCTTGGTTGGAGCTGGATGGTATAGGATGGCCTTATGTGTCCCATTTTTGGCAGATTGGTCTATGAGGGGCTCAGATGACTTGTCTCAGCTCCATGTAATCTCTCGTCCTTCAGTAGGCCAGCATAGATTTCTCCTCATATTAGTCTCAAAGTTTCAAAATGCAAGGAAGAGAGAGGGCAAGCCCTAATATGGAAATGCTTTCCAAGACTACACTTGTATTGTGCTTGCTAGGGGATTGGGGAGGTTTGTTTGGGAATAGACATCATGCTGAAACCTGAAGGATGAGTAGGAGTTAAACAGACTGAAGAAGAGTTTGGGTCCAGGGTGGAGGAAAGAGATTGTTAGGTATGAAACCCAGAGGAATCTGAGGAGAGAGTATCTGGTCTATTTCAGGAACTGAAACACTTTTCCTAGAGTTGAAACATGAGGAAAATGATAGGAAGTTGCAAGAGGTGAAGCTGGAGAGGAAGGCAAATGATGTATGATGGAGAGGATTGAGGTTATATTTTAGGGACAATGGGAAACCACTGAAGGAATTTAAATATGGATATAGTAAAGTCAGGCCAATGCTCTAGAACAGGGGTCCCCAACCCCAGGGCCACGGACTGGTACTGGTCCGTGGCCTGTTAGGAACTGGGCCATGCAGCAGGAGGTGAGCAGCAGGTGAGTGAACGAAGCTTCATCTGTATTTACAGCTGCTCTCCATTGCTCACGTTACCACCTGAGCTCCACCTCCTGTCAGATCAGTGGCACCTTTAGATTCTCATGGGAACACGAACCCTACTGTGAACTGCACATGTGAGGGATCTAGGTTGCGTGCTCCTTATGAGAATCTAACACCTGATGATCTGAGGTGGAGCTGAGGCGGTGATGCTAGTGCTGGGGAGAGGCTGCAAATACAGATTATCATCAGCAGAGAGGTTTGACTGCACAGAGACCATAATAAATCAATTGCTTGCCGACTCAGATCAAAACCCTATCAGTGAGTGGCAAGTGACAATTAAGTTGCATCTAGTGGCAGGCTTTATAGTGGCAAGTGAGTTGATGTACTTCAGTTGTACAGCTGCATCTGGTGGCAGGCTTTAAGTCAGAACCCAACACTTATTTTAGCCCACGCATGGCCCACCCATTATTTTATTTACCACTTCCATCTGCACCTCTTTCCCGCACTGCACACTTGTCTCAGTCACAGTTTTGGTAAGCCCACAAGCTAACCCTAGCCAAAATAAGTAAAAAACAAATGTCGCTGGAGAGCTTCTTCGAAAAGGGGGAAAGACCCAATGATGAGACAGCAAAAGACTCTAAGACTGCCAACAAAAAGAAAGCTGCATTTAAAAGAAAATATCAAGAGTCCTACTTAAATTACAGGTTCATTGCAACAGGTGATTCACATTCTCCAAGCCTGCTTTGTATAATATGTGGTGACTGCTTATCCAGTGAAGCCCTGAAACCTTCAAAACTGCTTCACCACATGGAGACCAAGCACCCTGCATTAAAAGACAAGCCTTTGGAGTTTTTCAAAAGAAAAAAATGAACAGGAAGAACAGAAGCAATTATTGAAGGCCACAACTTCATCAGATGTGTCTGCACTGAGAGCATCATTCTTAGTGGCTAACTGCATTGTTAAAGCTAAGAAGCCCTTTACTATTGGGGAAGAGCTGATCCTGCCTGCTGCTAAGGACATTTGTCATGAACTTTTAGGAGAGGCTGCAGTTCAAAAGGTGGCACGTGTTCCTCTTCTGGCTAGCACCATAACTAGATGAATTGATGAAATAGCAGAGGATATCGAGGCACAGTTGTTAGGATTAATGAGTCACCATGGTATGCAATCCAGGTTGACGAGTCTACCAATGTTGACAATGAGGCAACAATGCTTGTTTTTGTGTGATATATTTTTCAGGAGGATGTGCATGAGGATATGTTATGTGCACTTTTGTTGCCAACCAACACCACAGCTGCAGAACTATTCAAGTCTTTGAATGATTACATATCAGGAAAACTGAATTGGTCATTTTGTGTCGGTATATGCATGGGTGGAATGGCTGCCATGACTGGATGGCTTTCTGGTTTCACTGCTCAGGTCGAAGAGGTCATTTCTGAATGTGAGTCTACGCACTGTGTCATCCATAGCGAAATGCTGGCTAGCCGAAAAATGTCACCTGAACTTAACAACATTTTGTGGGATGTGATTAAAATTATCAACCACATTAAAGTACATGCCCTTAACTCACATCTGTTCACGCAGCTCTGTGAGGAGATGGACACAGAGCACACACGTCTTCTCTAATACACAGAAGTGATATGGCTTTCTAAAGGTAGATCACTGGCCAGAGTTTCTGAGTTACAAGAGCTGCTCCAGAGATTTTTTTAGAAAAAGAATCACCACTGATAGCACATTTCAGTGACATAGAATGGGTTGCAAAACTTGCTTACTTCTGTGACATATTCAACCTGCTCAACCAACTCAATCTGTGTCTTCAGGGGAGAATGACAACTGTGTTCAAGTCAACAGATAAAGTGACTGCATTCAAAGCCAAACTGGAATTATGGGGGCGATGAGTGAACATTGGGATTTTTGACATGTTTCAAACATTAGCAGAGATTTTGAAAGAGACTGAGCAAGGACCTTCTTTCTCCCAGTTGGTGCATGATCACCTGTCTCAGCTTTGAAAAGAGTTTGAGCATTACTTCCCAACCACAAAAGACCCCCAAACTGGGAAGGAATGGATCCGCTACCCATTTGTGAATAAGCTAGGTGAATCGACTTTGTCCATGCTAGAAGAGGATCAACTGCTTGAGATCGCAAATGACGGTGACCTTAAAGTGTGTTTGAGACAACTTCAAACCTCCATATGTTCTGGATTAAAGTCAAGGTGGAATATCCTGAGATTGCCACAAAAGCACTGAAAAGCCTGCTTCCATGTCCAACATCCTGTCTTTGTGAAGCAGGGGTTTCTGCAGTGACAGCAACCAAAACGAGATCACTGAGGAGACTGGACATAAGCAACACACTTCGGGTGTCACTGTCTCCCACCACCCCCAGGTGGGACCACCTAGTTGCAGGAAAACAAGCTCAGGGCTCCCACTGATTCTGCATTACGGTGAGCTGCATAATTATTTCATTATATATTACAATGTAATAATAATAGAAATAAAGTGCACAATAAACGTAATGTGCTTGAATCATCCTGAAACCATCCCCCCGCCACCCCTGTCTGTGGAAAAATTGTCTTCCATGAAACCAGTCCCTGGTGCCAAAAATTTGGGGGACCGCTACTCTAGAAGACCCACTTCGGCTATAATTGAAGTTTTGATGAGAGGGAGGAAAACTGTAGTAAAAGAGACTAGTTTAGTTAGAAGGCTGTTGCAGCAACTTCTTGCCTTAATGTCTACTTTTGTCCTGTTAGTTTAGCTGTTCAAGCCTTTTTTCCCCTCACTTTCAGTTATTGTTTTCACAGTCTGTCTTTTTTTCATCCTTTTCCTTCCAGTCTGTGTATATCTTTGTATTTATGGCAGATCAGATAAGCAGCATGTAGTTGGATTTAATATTTTATCAAGTTTGACAGTATTTTTTTAATCAGAATACTTAATCTATTCACCTTTAATGTAATTTAATGATATTTGATTTAAATTTACCATCTTACTGTTTTCGTCCCATCTGTTCTTTGCTTTGCTTTTATTCTCCTTTCTCGCACATTTTGGATTACTTAAGTAGTTTTTATTCTGTCTTCCTCTCTAATACTTGTTAATTATATACATTTTATTATTCCTTTAATGGTTACCTAGAGATTACAGCATACATCTGTGACTTATTAGAATCCCTTTTAAATTAGTACTTTTCCAACAAATCAGACAATGAAAGGATTTTATAAAACTTTAACTTGTACACATTTTTTAATCACAGAAGATGTTTTTGTTATTGTTCAGTCAATATTATCTAGATTTATCCGGTTTTTAACCTTTTATGTTGCTTGTTATTCCTTCCTGTATTCTGTGCTTCCATCTGGGATCATGAAGAATCCCTTTAGTATTTCTTTTCCTATATGTCTGATGGTGATAAATTCTGCCAGTTTTATTTTTCTGAATATACATTACTTGGCCTTTATTTTTCAAGGATACTTTTGTTGGGTATAGAAGTTTAGACTGTTTGTTACTTTATTTTAAAGATCCACTTTCTGCTGGAGATGCCATCCGAAGCAGAAAGAGGGAGTGAAACATCTTGGCATCTCAGTTCCTTCCTCTCTCTTATCTTTTGCATTGCCTCTGATTGTCTGAACCCAGCCAGAAGGCAGTATGCATAGGAGCCCTGGAAACAGCCTGATGGCTTCAGTCCTCTTGTGATAGGCCTCAGAACATAGGGAAGGCAAGGAACGGGTCTGAAGTCAAACAGGACACAGACTTGCATAATAGCTAATATCTGTGAAGTGTTTACTTTGTACCATGCACTGTGCTAATCATATTACATCAATACTAGTGTGTTCATGAAGATAGACTACATTATGCTACAATTTGAAAGAACAAATAGACAAAAATCTCAGTGGCTTAGTGAACATAAAAGTTTATTTCTCTGCTCCACACACAGAGACCTACACTGATGGCAGCTCTTGAATCTTATAGCTATGTCATCTGGAACATGTTACCTTTTCGGCTGTCCCTGAGGAGAAGAGAACCTGGAGAACTGTGCCAAGGTTCTTACCTTTTCGTCACAGCCCGCTGAACAGTACTAGCTACATGGCCCCACCTAACTTAGTACAGGTGCTAAGAAATGTTGAGAAGCACCTGGAATATTTGGTGAGAGTTACTATCTTTGCTATTCATGGATTATCTCATTTAAGACCCAGGTAACAAAGTCTTACTTACTCCACAGGCCATTGGAATTTCACTCTGCTACTGGGTTCTCCCCGCTGAGTAACTCCTGGGAATTCCTGTCATGCTTACATTTTACACCAGTCTCTCCTGGAGGTCACTTGTCACCTTAACAAGACATCTTTTCTCTAGCTGCTACATCCCACCCAGGAGGTAAGTCAGTTCTTACAGCTTATATTTGACTTCTCTGAGCTATATCAGCTCTCTCCATTGTACTCTGCTTTTATTCCAGGTTGGATACATAAAGCTCTATTAACCTTACTGAGCACACATAGACCAAACAGTGGTATCTAACAAAATCCTACAGACAGCTTGGTGATACTAGAAGGGAATTACAACACCGAAGAGGAAAACTTTGATGTTAACTATACTTCTTCTAGACCATGCCCTTTAGTAAGTGGTTTCCTTCTGGCTATGACACTTTTCTTGGACTCCTCAGCCTGCTGTAACATTTACAGTGGCCAGCCCAGAATGGCAGTGCTTTTCCACGTCCCTCCTACTCAAGAGGACAGATTTGCTCCTGGCATTCAAGAAAGGAGAACTGCTTCCCTCCCTCAGCTTTACATCCTTTTTCTTTAGGGGAAAATTCAACTCTTGCTCACAGTGTGTGGTCTTGTCTTAAGAGCTCAGACAGGGCAATCACAAAATTTGACATTCGATTTCCCAGAATCTAGATTATACCACCTGAAATAAAACTGCATGTGGACTTTCAGTCCAGAGTAGACTTTGGCATTTCCCATCTGGTTCCTTTTAGGTCTGTACCCCCGGCTTAAGGTAAAGATACGTCTCTCTGCCTATTCTGTCATCATCTGGTTTCTGCTCTTGATCTCCTATAAGTAACTTCAAGATGGAACCCACATGTGTATGTGCACACGCATGCACACACACACACACCTCCGAAGAACAAAGAATAATGTACAAAGATAATTAAGTTAAAAAATCACATTTAGGAAGAAAATGTCTTTTCAAGGGCACAGTCCTGCTAAAAATACACCAATTTGTGTTTCTAAACAAAATATTTTACAACTCTGTTTGAGACATTTACATCTAGGTTAATTGGTGACAGTCTTCTTCAAAAATGGTGTGTACACATTTGCTTTACCTTTGGGTCAAAAAAGCATCCTCTCCAATTATTTTCTTAAAACAAAGGACGTTTTTTCCAAAGATAAATTGATGTCTTTACCTGTAGAGATAGAAAATTGCTAGCAACGTTTAAAGGACACCTCACTAGTTTTAAAATAAATGTCTGTCCCTCCAGATGTCTTGCTGCATTTGGGACTGGGGTATAGGAGAAGGAACTGAGATGGAGATGTATTTGGTTGTTGTACCATAAGGAGTCACAGCATTTTACATTCACTGCTTTCTTTTCAATCATGAAGCTGAAAAGTCTAGAGCATTGTAGTCCAATAGAAATATAATCTGATCCAATATGTAATTTAAAATTTTCTAGTCGCTACATTAAACGAGAAGAAAAAAAGGGAAAAATTAATTTTAATAATAATATATTTTATTTAATCTGATATATCCAAAATATATTAAAATGAATTTAATATGTTTATGTTCTATATAAACATAAGACGTATTAAAATATATAAAGTATTCAATAGCCACAGGTGGCTTGTGGCTACTGGATTGGAACCTGTAGGTCTAGAGGCATGGTGGGATACAGAGATTCAAATGAGGCATCAGGATCCATTTCTCTCCCCAGTTTCTCTATTCTGCTCCTCCTCTGTTGGCTTCATTCTAAAAGATGCTCTCTCCTCATGGTAGCAAAATGGCTGTAGCAGCAACAAGTTACACCTTTTCAGGTTCAGGTCCCATATCAAAAGGAACTTCTGTCCCCTCTATAGTGACAACAAAAGTCCTGAACCAGTTGGCCGTGTGTCCATTCCTAAAGCAATTCCTGGACTGAGGAGAGGAGAATGAAGGCCCAGGTCACATGACCACCCCTGTAGTCCCATCAAACCATACACTCTGAGAATAAGGACAGGGGAAGGTCCTCAGAGGAAAAACAGATGCTGTCACCAGAAATGTGGCTGGTGCTGGACAGAAAATACTGAAACAGAAGCAAATAAAAGTCCTCTCCAGGAATCAGCGGAATGCAGAATGTAACTGAAGGCAGGTGTTGATGAAACCTCTCAGGGGTATGTGGAGAGAGGGTGAGGAGAGCAGAGCCCTGAAGGACTTCCATATTCCAGGGATGAGCAGAGAAGGAGGAGACTGAAAAGGGGGACGAGGGGGAGCCATAAGACTGATGAAAGGAAGGTGAGAGGCTGCTAACCCACAGAAGCCAAAGTGAGAAATTGTCCTGAGTTGTCAGTGACATTTAAGGCAGCCAAGAATCAAGCAAGATAAATACCAAGAAGTGTTCAATAGACTGAATGAAACATGGGCCTCACTGGCCTTGGCAAGAGCAGTTTTGGTGCAGCAGTGGGGCAGAAGGTAGATAGCAATAGGTTGAGGGTAGGTCCAGTGGGAGGTAAGGAAATGCAGTCAAAGTGTGAGAACTCTTAAGAAGTTTGGGTGCAAATAGGAGGAGACATCTAAGATGGTCACTTGAGGAGGTTGTCATGTTGAGGAAGGGTTTATTAAATACACTATATATGATTTATTTTAGCACAAATAATTTTACAGTAAACAAATAATATGTAGTACAGTGTAGAACTGGGTTTGAATTCTAGGTCAATTATTGGCAAGTATACTACCGTTAGCAAGTTATTTGGCTTTCTTGCCTTGGTTTTCTCATTAGTAGAATGGAAGCAATTATGCTGATTTCATAGGTATCTTAAAAGGATTAAATGAGATAATGAATGTAAAAAGGTATTTAGTAAATGTAATTATTATTATTGTTCCTCTTCACTAGCCACTGGTGAATGAACCATACTGTTTCTTATTTCAGTGCTTTTGCATTTGGCTTGGAATGTTTCTTCTCTTCTACCATTAGCCCAGTGAACTCCTGCTCACCCTGCAACACCCTAACAAGAGAGACTTTCTTTCTGTTGCTTGTTTGCCCCCCTTCCCACAGATGCCCTTTACCACAGATGAAGCAGGACTTTGCTGTCCTCATTCTCCATTGCCTTTGAATCCACTTCTGCATGTTGACCCACACTGCCCATCTCCAGTGCAGATCCATGCTGGTCCCCACCCACAAGGCCACTTTATTTTACTAAAGTGGATATACTATCCTAGGTATCCCAGACAGGTATCAAGTCTTCCTGCCTGTAACTCTAGAAATTCAGTCTTCACAATTCAGGGATTTTCCCCTTTGAACTGTTCAGACTTCATTGTTTGCATTTCTCTTTCTAGCTTTTTCTGTTCCTATTGGTGACAGCACAATTCTGTGCAACACTGAAAAGCTGGAGGTACAATTCTCCATGTGCTGCCTTCAGATGACAAATGTATTCTGCTGATGCCTTGGGCAAAACGCCTTTTCCAAAATACCACTATCTGTGAATACTTCCTCCTACAAAACTCTAGCTTCGGTTACAGGGTGAGAGATTTTATGGACAGAAAGAAAACTGCATTTCTCTCTTCCAGATTACTGAGTTCACTCCTCTGTGGTTGCTTTCTATAATCCACTCTGTAGTGCTGCACCTGGGTCCTTCCTGTTCCTTTTACCCCTCACTCAGCTTCTGCAGCTGGAGTTAGATCTGCTCAGTGCCTTCTCAGCAGCTTTTGTTACTTAACTCTTTCCTATCCTACCATCTTATATGTGATGACAGTGACTTGTCTGTGGCACAGAGGAGGTGTAACGGGCTCAAGGAGGATTCTAACTATGTATTTTGTATAATGTCTTCATGTCCTCCTTCTTTCAACACATTCTACTTTTTAAATTCATTTACTACAAGAATAAAAGCCTGGGATATTTTTTCCAACTCTGATTTTCTTTGTACATCCCTCCCACTTGAGGAAAAATTAAGTGTGAATTTTTTTCTGCATTTCTGCCCCCCCAGAAGCTGGAGTGCAGCTGTGCATTGGGGGCAGAGGGTCAAATCCTGGAGATTAATAATCCTCACCTTTCAAATGATGGCAGCTCTTGAGTGACTTTGTTGGAAGCTTTGGTACAGAAAAGAAGTTCAATAAGAGTGGGTTTTAGATGTTGCCATTTTGTTGATTATCTCAAAATACCGCTATTGAAATATCATTGCTTAGAAATGGTTTAGAGAGATGGATGGATGGATCAATGGGTAGAAAGAGAGATAGAAAGAGATAGATAGGGACTTCCCTGGTGGCACAGTGGTTAAGAATCCACCTGCCAATGCAGGGGACACGGGTTCAAGCCCTGGTCAGGGAAGATCCCACATGCTGCGGAGCAACTAAGCCTGTGTGCCACAACTACTGAGCCTGCACTCTAGAGCCTGCAAGCCACAACTACTGAGCCCACGTGCCGCAACTACTGAAGCCCACACACCTAGAGCCCGTGCTCTGCAACAAGAGAAGCCACTGCAATGAGAAGCCTGCGCACCGCAACGAAGAGTAGCCCCCACTCACCACAACTAGAGAAAGCCCATGCGCAGCAACGAAGACCCAACGCAAAATTTTTGGACACATCAAATTGGCTATATTTATGAGACTAAATATTTTGCTATTTAGATGTGTTTATCTCCTGATAGGAATTTCTTTATATTCTGGGAACCCAGACAATTCAAAAAGACTCTTTGCTGCTGATGAGGCATAGTCCAGAATGCACAGCACAGTGTCTGGAACGTAGCAGAGGCACAATAAATGTTTATTGGGGGACCTAATGCTCCATTTGGTCTGCTTAAGTTAGAGCCAGCTCCTCTGTGCTCTGTCCTTGTTAACAGACTCTCGCAGCCATGGAGGTAAACCGTGGCAGACAGATGGATTTCACCCAAAGTTGTTAATCCGTTAACAATTGGCTGTAAAAGTATGCTTATGGAAACAAAACGGGAAAACTAAAAAACAGATTTGCAATTGCAGTGTAAAGATATAATTGCCATGTGTTAGAAGAAAGAAGGGCCCCTTGCAGATTGCAAATGTTATTTTAATACATAAGGAAAATGTTCTGGATTTAGTGAATTTGCTTTGGTCATCAGCAAAATGGAATTTCTGATTTGAAGTGCGAAACTTTGATTTTTTTGTTATGGCTGCTCTTCATTATTTTCATTCAAGCATTTGAAAAAAAATGGGCTCCTGACAAATTGATCAGGAAGTTCTGACACTTACTAGGTATGTGGCCTTGGGTAATTCACTTAACCTCCTGAGTCTTGATGTCCTCATTGTAAAATGGGTGTCAAAATCTGTATTTGTGGGATGATTGGATGAGATGATGTGTATAAAACATCTAGCAGAGTGCCTAGAACACAGAATAGGTATTCAAAAATAGCAGAATTTGCTGCCACAGCTGCTACTGCTCAATATTGGGTGCTCTTAAGCTCCTTGTTAGTCCTGACTCTAGAGAAACAGAACGAAATAGGATATGTGTGTGTGTCCATATATATATATATATATATATATATATATATATATATATATATATATATATATAGGAAGAGAGAGAGAGAGAGAGTTATTTTAAGAATTGGCTCACACAGTTATGGAGGCTGGCAAGTCCAAAATCTGCAGGGTGGGCTAGCAGGCTGGAGACCTAGGAGAGAGAGCCGATGTTGCGGTTCAAGTCCAAAGGCCATCTGCTGCAGAATTCACTCTTGCTTGGGGAATGTCAGGCTTTCAGCTGATTGAATCCTACCCACAAGATGGAGGGCAATCTGCTTTACTCAGAGTCCACTGATTTAAATGTTCATCTCATCCAAAAACAGCCTCACGTAAATATCCAGAATAACATTTGAACACATATCTAGGCACCGTGGCCCAGCCAAGTTGATACATAAAATTAACCATCACACCCCCTTTCTTTATTACCCAAGACTGCATCAGATGAGAACAGACTCCTAATGGGTCTCTCTGCTTCCACTCGTTTCCTTCCAGTGCATTTATAAACAGTAGCAAGACACAACACTCGGATTCCTTCTCTCTCATGCTTAAATCCAACGGCCTCCCATTGCACTTATAATAAAAGCCAGTTTCTTATCAGTGTTTATAAGGCATTGCATGACCTGGTCTGCTCTAACCTTGCTTTACTATAACAATCTGCTGCTGCTCTCCTCCTATGTCACTTAAGGTAAGACCAGCCGTTGTAACTGATAAAACCTGGAATCTCAGTGGCTTAACACAGCAGAGGTTTATATCTTACAGTGGTAGGCAGCTTCTGACACAGCTCCCAAAGATCCCTGACTCCTGGTATTCATGCCCTAGTGTCATCCCTTCCCCCTTAGCGTGGGCTGGATCTAGTGACTTGCTTCTAACAAACGGAATATGGTAAAAGTGATGGGCTGTCACTTCCATGATTAGATTGCAAAAGACTGTGACTTCCATCTTGCTAGTGCTCTCTGGCACTTCGTGTGCATTTGTTCTAATGAAGAAAATTGAAAGGGCCTATATGACAAGGAACTGAGGGCAGCCTCTGGCTAACTGCCAGCAAGGAGCTGAGTCTCTAAGTCCAATAGCCCTGAAGGAACTCATTCCTGTCAAAAAGCAGAGAAGTGAACTTGGAAGCAGATTCTTCTGCCATTGAAACTTGAGATGAGACCACGGCTTTGTACAAATCCTTTTTCAAGCCTTGTTGAGAGATCTTAAAGCAGGGGCTTAAACTATGCCATGCCCACATTCCGACTCACGGAAATTATGATAATAAATGAGTGTTGTTTTAAGCCACTGAGTTTTCAGGTAATTTGTTGCAAAGGAATAGATAACTAACACACATAATATATTCAGGTGTCAGCTGGGAAGAGCGGATCTGCTCTATGCTGTTATTTAGGAACCTGGACTGACAGAAACTCTACTGCCTTCATCAAATAACTTCAAGTTCTTGCTAGGTGTCAATATCCAGCCAGTAAATGGAGGAAGAGAAACAGTGAAGGCTTGAGGGTGACGAGTCTGGCCTATACAGACAGTCCCTGACTCATGATGGTTTGACTTACGATTTTTAGAGTTTACGATGGTGCAAAAGTGATATACATTTTTTAGAAACGGTACTTCGAAATTTGAATTTTGATCTTTTCCTGGGGTAGGAACATGCTGTACAATACTCCCTTGTGATGCTGGGCAGTGGCAGTAGCAGCTCCCAGTCAGCCATGGGATCATGAGGGTAAACAACCAATACACTCGTAACCATTCTGTACCCATACAACCATTCTGGTTTTCACTTTCAGTATAGTATTCAGTACATTACATGAGATATTCAAACTTTATTATAAAATAGGCTTTGTGTTAGATGATTTAGCCCAACTGTAGGTGAATGTAAATGTTCTAAGCATGTGTAAGGGAAGCTAGGCTAGGCTACGATATTCAGTAGGTTAGACATACTAAAGGCATTTTTGGTCTTTTTAAATTAAATTTATTTTAAAAAATTTTTATTGAAATATAGTTGATTTACAATGTTGTGTTAGCTTCAAGTGTACAGCTAAGTGGTTCAGTTTTATATATATATATAAATACGTACATATATAATCATTTTTAGATTCTTTTCTGTTATATGTTATTACAAGATATTGATATAGTTCCCTGTGTTGTACAGTAGCTCCTATTTTATATATAGTGGTGTATACATTCATCCCAAACTCGTAATTTATCCCTCCCCCCACCCCTTTCCCTTTGGTCATGGTAAATTTGTTTTGTCTGTGAGTCTATTTCTGTTTTGTAAATAAGTTCATTTGTATGGTTTTTTTAAGATTCCACATATAAGCAATAGCATATGATATTTGTCTTTGTCTAGCTTACTTCACTTAGTATGATAATCACTAAGTTCATCCATGTTGCTACAAATGGCATTATTTCATTCTTTTTTATGGTTGAGTAATATTCCATTGTGTGTGTGTATATGTGTGTGTGTATATGTATATGTGCATATGTATATATATATCATAACTTCTTTATCCATTCCTCAGTTGAGGGACACTTAGGTTGCTTCCATGTCTTAGCTGTTGTAAATAGTGCTGCTATGAACATTGGGATGCATGTATCTTTTCGAATTTTTGTTTGTTGTTAGTGTATAGAAATGCAACAGATTTCTGTATATTAATTTTGTATCCTGCAACTTTAGTGAATTCATTGATGAGCTCTGGTAATTTTCTGGTAGCATCTTTAGGATTTTCTATGTATAGTATCATGTAATCTGCAAACAGTGACAGTTTTACTTTTTCTTTTCTAAATTGGATCCCTCTTATTTCTTTTTCTTCTCTGATTGCCATGGCTAGGACTTCCAAAACTATGTTGAATAAAAGTGGTGAGAGTAGATATCCTTGTCTTGTTCCTGATGTTAGAGGAAATGCTTTCAGCTTTTCACCATTGAGAATGATATAAGCTGTGGGTTTGTCATATATGGCCTTTATTATGTTGAGGAAGGTTCCCTCTATGCCCACTTTCTAGAGAGTTTTTATCGTAAATGGATATTGAATTTTATTAAAAGCTTTTTCTGCATCTACTGAGATGATCATATGGTTTTTATTCTTCAATTTGTTAATGTGCTGTATCACACTGTTTGATTTGTGTATATTAAAAAAGCCTTGCATCCCTAGGATAAATCCCACTTGATCATGATGCATGATCCTTTTAATGTATTGTTGGATTCAGTTTGCTAGTATTTTGTTGAGGATTTTTGTTCATCAGTGATATCGGCCTGTAGTTTTCTTTTTTGTGGTATCTTTGTCTGGTTTTGGGAGCAGGGAGATTGTGGCCTCGTAGAATGAGTTTGGAAGTGTTTCTTCCTCTGCAGTTTTTTAGAATAGTTTCAGAAGGATAGATGTTAACTCTTCTGTAAATATTTGCTAGAATTCACCAGATGAAGCCATCTGGTCCTGGACTTTTGTTTGTTGGGGAGTTTTTAAATCACATATTCAATTTCAGTACTTGTGATTGGTCTGCTCATGTTTTCTATTTCTTCCTGCTTCAGTCTTGGGAGATTGTATCTTTTTAAGAATCCTTTTGTCCATTTCTTCTAGGTTGTCCATTTTATTGGCATGTAGTTGCTTGTAGCAGTCTCTAAAGGTCGTTTGTATTTCTGAGGTGTCAATTGTAACTTCTCCATTTTCATTTCTAATTTTATTGATTTGGGTGCTCTCCCTTTTTTTCCTTGATGAGTCTGGCTAGAGGATTATCAATTTTGTTTACCTTTTCAAAGAACCAGCTTTTAGTTCCATTCATCTTTTCTACTGTTTTCTTCATCTCTATTTCATTTATTTCTGCCCTAATCTTTATGATTTCTTTCCTTCTACTAACTTTGGGTGTTGTTTGTTCTTCTTTCTCTAGTTGCTTTAGGTGTAAGGTTCGGTTGTTTATTTGAGATGTTTCTTGTTTCCTGAGGTAAACTTGTATCGCTATAAACTTCCCTCTTAGAACTGCTTTTGTTGCATCCCACAGGTTTTGGATCATTGTGTTTTCATTTTCATTTGTCTCTAGGTTTATTTTTTATTTCTTCTGTCATCCATTGGTTGTTTGGTAGCATACTGTTTACCCTCTACATGTTTGTATTTTTTGCAGTTTTTTTCTTGTAGTTGATTTCTATTCTCATAGCATTGTGGTCAGAAAAGATGCTTGATATGATTTAAAATTTTTTTTTTAATTATTTACTTTTTATTTATTTTTGGCTGTGTTGGGACTTTGTTGCTGTGTGCGGGCTTTCTCTAGTTGCGGAGAGGGGGGCTACTCTTCATTGCAGTACACGTGCTTCTCATTGTGGTGGCTTCTCTTGTGGAGCACAGGCTCTAGGTGTGCGGGCTTCAGTAGTTGTGGCATGTGGGCTCAGTAGTTGTGGCTCACAGGCTCTAGAGTGCAGGCTCAGTAGTTGTGGTGCACAGGCTTAGTTGCTCTGTGACATGTGGGATCTTCCTGGACCAGGGATCAAACCCATGTCCCCTGCATTGGCAGGCGGATTCTTAACCGCTGCACCACCAGGGAAGTCCCTGATTTTAATTTTCTTAAATTTACCGAGGCTTGCTTTGTGGCCCAGCATGTGATCTATCCTGGAGAATGTTTCATGTGCACTGAAAAGAATGTGTATTCTGCTGCTTTCAGATAGAACACTCTACAGATATCAGTTAAGTCCAGCTGGTTTAATATATCATTTAAAGCTGGGTCTTGGCCCTCTGGTAGGCAAGGCCATGTCAAGGGGTGTGTCTAGAGGTGGCTGTGGGCTCAGGAATTCTTTAGGCAGCCTGTCTGTTGATTGGTGGGGCTGTGTTCCCACCCTGTTGGTTGTTTGGCCTGAGGCATGCCAGCACTGGAGCCTACAGGCTGTTGGGTAGGGCCAGGTCTTGGTGCTGATTACCCAAGTGAGATGTCTGCTTCCGTCAAGAGTTCAGGTAGGATCATCCCACTTAAGGAGGGAAATGAGCTGCCGACTGGAGCAGTGACAAGCCTTGCTGAGCGTCAGAAGAGTAACCTAATAGAGCCAGTCTGCAAGACTGGAAAGTGAATTACAACAGGAGAAAATCAGACTTCCATGCAAGAGATGCTTGATGCATTTTTAGAAGCCTAAGGTTGTCAACCAAAATTTAATGAGAAACCAGCAATTAATGGAAGGGCCAACTGTAATGCAAAATAGCTGAACCTGAATCTTTTACAAAGGGTCTTGGTGCTCTGGCCGGGTGTCAGGCCTGTGCCTCTGAGGTGGGAGAGCCGAGTTCAGAACATTGGTCCACCAGAGACCTCCTGGCTCAACGTAATATCAAATGGCGAAAGCTCTTCCATAGATCTCTGTCTCAATGCTAAGACCCAGCTCCACTCAACGACCAGCAAGCTACAGCGCTGGACACCCTATGCCAAGCAACTAGCAGGACAGGAACATAACCCCACCCATTAGAACAGAGGCTGCCTAAAATCATAATAAGGTCACAGAAACCCCAAAACACACCACCGGATGTGGCGCTGCCCACCAGAAAGACAAGATGCAGTCTCATCCACCAGAACACAGGCACCAGTCTCCTCCACCAGGAAGCCTACACGACCCATGGAACCAACCATAGCCATTGGGGGCAGACACCAAAAACAACAGGAACTACAAACCTGCAGCCTGCGAAAAGGAGACCCCAAACACAGTAAGTTAAGCAAAATGAGAAGACAGAGAAACACACAGCAGATGAAGGAGCAAGGTAAAAACCCACCAGACCAAACAAATGAAGAGCAAATAGGCAGTCTACCTGAAAAAGAATTCAGAGTAATGATGGTAAAGATGATCCAAAATCTTGGAAATAGAATGGAGAAAATACAAGAAACGTTTAACAAGGACCTAGAAGAACTAAAGAGCAAACAAACAATGATGAACAACACAATAAATGAGATTTAAAATTCTCTAGAAGGAATCAATAGCAGAATAACTGAGGCAGAAGAACAGATAAGTGACCTGGAAGATAAAATAGTGGAAATAACTACCGCAGAGCAGAATGAAGAAAAAAGAATGAAAAGAATTGAGGACAGTCTCAGAGACCTCTGGGACAACATTAAACACACCAACATTTGAATTATAGGGATTCCAGAAGAAGAAAAAAAAAAGGGACTGAGAAAATATTTGAAGAGATTATAGATGAAAACTTCCCTAATATTGGAAAGGAAATAGTCAATCAAGTCCAGGAAGCGCAGAGTCCCATAAGGATAAATCCAAGAAGAAATACGTCAAGACACATATTAATCAAACTATCGAAAATTAAATACAAAGAAAAAATATTAAAAGCAGCAAGGGAAAAACAACAAATAACATACAAGGGAATCCCCATAAGGTTAACAGCTGATCTTTCAGCAGGAACTCTGCAAGCCAGAAGGGAGTGGCAGGGCATATTTAAAGTGAAGAAAGGGAAAAACCAACAACCAAGATTACTCTCCCCAGCAAGGATCTCATTCATATTCAAAGGAGAAATGAAAACCTTTAGAGACAAGCACAAGCTAAGAGAATTCAGCACCACTAAACCAGCTTTACAACAAATGCTAAAGGAACTCCTCTAGGCAGGAAACACAAGAGAAGGAAAAGACCTACAATAACAAACCCAAAACAATTAACAAAATGGTAATAGAAACATACATATCAATAACTACCTTAAATGTAAATGGATTAAATGCTCCAACCAAAAGACACAGACTGGCTGAATGGATACAAAAACAAGACCCGTATGTATTGCTGTCTACAAGGGACCCACTTCAGACCTAGGGACACATACAGACTGAAAGTGAGGGGATGGAAAAAGATATTCTATGCAAATGGAAATCAAAAGAATGCTGGAGTAGCAGTTCTCATATCAGACAAAAGAGATTTTAAAATAAAGACTATTACAAGAGACAAAGAAGGACACTACATAATGATCAAGGGGTCAGTCCAAGAAGAAGATATAACAATTGCAAGTATTTATGCACCCAACATAGAGCACCTCAATACATAAGACAAATGCTAAGAGACATAAAAGGGGAAATCGACAGTAACACAATCATAGTAGGGGACTTTAACACCCCACTTTCACCAATGGACAGATCATCCAAAATGAAAATAAATAAGGAAACACAAGCTTTGATGATACATTAAACAAGATGGACTTAACTGATATTTATAGGACATTCCATCCAAAACCAACAAAATACACTTTCTTCTCAAGTGCTCATGGAACATTCTCCAGGATAGATCATATCTTGGGTCACAAATCAAGCCCTGGTAAATTTAAGAAAATTGAAATTGTATCAAGTATCTTTTCTGACCACAATGCTATGAGACTAGATATCAATTACAGGAAAAAATCTGTGAAAAATACAAACACATGGAGGCTAAAGAGTACACTACTAAGTAACCAAGAGATCACTGAAGAAAACAAAGAGGAAATCAAAAAATACCTTGAAACAAATGACAGTGAAAACACGACGACCCAAAACCTATGGGATGCAGCAAAAGCAGTTCTACACTTGATCTTAGCCAAAAGGCCGAGAAGCGATGCAAAAGCAGTTCTAAGAGGGAAGTTTATAGCAATACAGTGCTACCTCAAGAAACAAGAAACATCTCAAATAAACAACCTAACCTTACACCTAAAGCAATTAGAGAAAGAAAAACAAACAAAAAAAACCCCCAAAGTTAGCAGAAGGAAAGAAATCATAAAGATCAGATCAGAAATAAATGGAAAAGAGGTGAAGGAAACAATAGCAAAGATCAATAAAACTAAAGGCTGGTTCTTTGAGAAGATAAACAAAATTGATAAACCATTAGCCAAACTCATCAAGAAAAAAAGGGAGAAGACTCAAATCAATAGAATTAGAAATGAAAAAGAAGTAACAACTCATACTGCAGAAATACAAAGGATCTTGAGAGATTACTACAAGCAACTATATGCCAATAAGATGGACAACCTGGAAGAAATGGACAAATTCTTAGAAATGCACAACCTTCCGAGACTGAACCAGGAAGAAAGAGAAAATATAAACAGACCAATCACAAGCACTGAAATTGAGACTGTGATTAAAAATCTTCCAACAAACAAAAGTCCAGGACCAGATGGCTTCACAGGTGAATTCTATCAAACATTTAGAATAGAGCTAACACCTGTCCTTCTCAAACTCTTCCAAAATATAGCAGAAGGAGGAACACTCCCAAACTCATTCTACGAGGCCACGTTCACCCTGATACCAAAACCAGACAAAGATGTCACAACGAAAGAAAACTACAGGCCAATATCACCGATGAACGTAGATGCAAAAATCCTCAACAAAATACTAGCAAACAGAATACAACAGCACATTAAAAGGATCATACACCATGATAAAGTGGGGTTTATCCCAGGAAAGCAAGGATTCTCAGTATACGCAAGTCAATGTGATAAACCGTATTAACAAATTGAAGGAGCAAAACCACATGATCATCTCAATAAATGCAGAAAAAGCTTTTGACATAATTCAACACCCATTTATGATAAAAACCCTCCAGAAAGTAGGCATAGAGGGAACTTACCTCAACATAATAAAGGCCATATATGACAAACCCACAGCCAACATCGTTCTCAATGGTGAAAAACTGAAAGCATTTCCTGTAAGATTAGGAACAAGACAGGGTTGCCCACGCTCACCACTATTATTCAACATAGTTTTGGAAGTGTTAGCCACAGCAATCAGAGAAGAAAAAGAAATAAAAGGAATCCAAATCGGAAAAGAAGAAGTAAAGCTGTCACTGTTTGCAGATGACATGATATTATACATAGAGAATCCTAAAGATGCTACCAGAAAACTACTAGAGCTGATCAATGAATTTGGTAGAGTAGCAGGATACAAAATTAATGCACAGAAATCTCTTGCATTCCTATACACTAATGATGAAAAATCTGAAAGAGAAATTAAGGAAACACTCCCATTTACCATTGCCACAAAAAGAATAAAATACCTAGGGATAAACCTACCTAAAGAGAAAAAAGACCTGTATGCAGACAACTATAAGACACTGATGAAAGAAATGAAAGATGATACAAACAGATGGAGAGATATACCATGTTCTTGGATTGGAAGAATCAACATTGTGAAAATGACGATACTACCAAAGCAATCTACAGATTCAGTGTAATCCCTATCAAATTACCAATGGCATTTTTCACAGAACTAGAACAAAAAATTTCACCATTTGTATGGAAACACAAAAGACCCTGAATAGCCAAAGCAATGTTGAGGAAGAAAAACGGAGCTGGAGGAATCAGGCTCCTGGACTTCAGACTATACTACAAAGCTACAGTAATCAAGACAGTATGGTACTGGCACGAAACTGGACATATAGATCAATGGAACAGGATGGAAAGCCCAGAGATAAACTGATGCACCTATGGTCACCTTATTTTTGATAAAGGAGGCAAGAATATATACTGGAGAAAAGACAGCCTCTTCAATAAGTGGTACTGGGAAAACTGGACAGCTACATGTAAATGAATGAAATTAGAACACTCCTAACACCATACACAAAAATAAACTCAAAATGGATTAAAGACCTAAATGTAAAGTCAGACACTGTAAAACTCTTAGAGGAAAACATAGGCAGAACACTCTATGACACAAATCACAGCAAGATCCTTTTTGACTCACCTCCTAGAGAAATGGAAATAAAAACAAATGGGACCTAATGAAACTTAAAAGCTTTTGCACAGCAAAGGAAAATATAAACAAGATGAAAAGACAACCCTCAGAATGGGAAAAAATATTTGCAAATGAAGCAACTGACAAAGGATTAATCTCCACAATTTACAAGCAGGTCATGCAGCCCAATACCAAAAAAACAACCCAATCCAAAAGTGGGCAGAAGACCTAAAGAGACATTTCTCCAAAGAAGATATACAGATTGCCAACAAATACATGAAAGGGTGCTCAACATCACTAATCATTAGAGAAATGCAAATCAAGACTACAATGAGGTATCACCTCATACCAGTCAGAATGGCCATCATCAAAAAATCTACAAACAATAAATGCTGGAGAGGGTGTGGAGAAAAGGGAACCCTCCTACACTGTTGGTGGGAATGTAAATTGATACAGCCACTATAGAGAACAGTATGGAGGTTCCTTAAAAAACTAAAAATAGAACTACCAAATGACCCAGCAATCCCACTACTGGGCATATACCTGGAGAAAACCATAATTCAAAGAGTCATGTACCACAATGTTCATTGCAGCTCTATTTACAATAGCCAGGACATGGAAGCAACCTAGGTGTCCATCGACAGATGAATGAATAAAGAAGATGTGGCACATATATACAATGGAATATTACTCAGCCATAAAAAGAAATGAAATTGAGTTATTTGTAGTGAGGTGGATGGACCTAGAGTCTGTCATACAGAGTGAAGTAAGAAAGAGAATAACAAATACCATATGCTAACACATATATATGAATCTAAAAAAAAAACTGGTTGTGATGAACCTAAGGGCAGGATAGGAATAAAGACACAGACGTAGAGAATGGACTTGAGGACACGGGGAGGAGGAAGGGTAAGCTGGGACGAAGTAAGAGAGTAGTATTGACATATATACACTACCAAATGTAAAATAGATAGCTAGTGGGAAGCAGCTGCATGGCACAGGGTGATCAGCTCCGTGCTTTGTGACCACCTAGAGGGGTGGGATAAGGAGGATGGGAGGGGAAATGCAAGAGGGAGGGGATATGGGGATATACGTATGCATATAGCTGATTCACTTTGTTACACAGCAGAAACTAACAACACTGTAAAGCAATTATACTGCAGTAAAGATGTTAAAAAAAAAAAAAAGTTGAAGTAGATGAACACTCTCCAATATTTTCTGCCACCTGCTTTTCTGACCCTAGAGAAAGCCACAGCTGCCCCCCACCTCCCTACAAGACCCTCCAAGACCAGCAGGTAGGTCTGGATCAGGTTCCTATGAAGTCACCGCTTTGCTCTGTGTCCTGGTGTGCATGAGACCTTGGTGTGCCCTTCAAGAGTGGAGTCTCTGTTTCACCTTGTCCTGTGGAGCTCCTGTGATCAAGCCCTGCTGGCCTTCAAAGTCAAATGCTCTGGGGGCTCTTCCTCGTCATGTCAGACCCCCAGGCTGGGGAGCCTCACATGGGGCTCAGAAATCTCACTCCCGTGGGAGAAATTCTGAATTATAATTATTCTCCACTTTGTGTGTCGCTGTCCCAGGGAGTATGGGATTTGATTATATCGTGAGTGTGCCCCTCCTACTGTCTCATTTTGGTTTCTTCTTTGTCTTTGGATGTAGAGTATCTTTTTTGGTAGGTTGAAGTCTTTTTTTTTTTTTCCGTGGTTGTTCAGCAGTTAGTTGTGATTTTGGTGTTCTCATCAGAGGAGGTGGGCTCACTGTCCTTCTTCTCTGCCATCTTGTCCCAGATCCTTTTAAAGGCATTTTTGTCTTAAGGTATTTTCAACTTGCAATGGATTATTGGGATGTAACCCCATAGTAAGTTGAGGAAGATCTGTATTTTTCTTAGGTTACCACCGAGTCACATGGCCTCACCTATCTAGGTGAGCTGGGAAATGTAGTCTCTGGTTGGGCAGCCACTTTCTAGTTGCAAATCAACATTGGACGGAGAGGTTCCCAACCATGTCCTTAAACCTGCTTTTTCTCAGTTACATGACATGACAAGCTTTGTCCTCCCCTTAGGGTCTCTTCTCTTCTTTTTGCATGAAATGTGTTCCCCACATGGTTAGCTCCTTTTCGTCTTGTTTTAAATGATACTTCTTGACAAACTGCTAGGGGTTGAAGGTAGGGGCTCAAGCAAACCAAGAGAATCAGTGTGCTCTGTATGAGGCAAGCAGAGGAATTTGGAATTTTACTGCTGGGATGAGGAGAGAAGAGTACAGCAGGTTAAAAGAGAGATGAAGACCAGTAAGTGAGTGAGGCATGAAGAACACTTGGACGTTTTTCGGGGAATGATGCAGATGCTGAGAAATTCTTAGTTGCAGCACTAACATGAATGGGAAGTTGTTTACTATGTGGATTGCAATGTGATCCATAAATGCCCATGACCTATTTTTAGTAGGATCTACCATCTTCACATACACTTTATGTGAATGGATTGTTTATGTGTGTATGTGTGTGTGTGTGCATATGCACAGGGTCATTCAAAACTAGGAATAGGTTACCTTGTGCACTTTCAGTGACCCACTGCAGGATAGAGACAGCAGGTACAGGAGTGGGAGTTCATAGTCAGAGGTCATCTTGCAAATTTAAATCTGAAGAATTCACCAAGATCTTTGTAAAAATTTCAGAATTACTATGGGGTGTGAAATAGTTTAAGTTTTCCACACTGAGTTTTATGGGTCTCAGGGATGCTAGCCGACACATTTCTCACCAGCGTTCTGATTTTCTACTGTTGTAGTCTTCACCACCATCGTGCTGATGCCCAACTGGGAGGATGCCTGCCAGCCCCACTTGAATGTAGGTAGGATCCTGTAACTAGTTCTGGCCAGTGGAACATGCATGGAAGTGATACATTCCACATCGAGTTTGATATGTGAGAAATCTCCCTACGTTCTTCCACTTTTCTCTTTTTCATTTGCCATCCAGGTATTCATGTCCAGGGTGACCTCAGAAGCTGTATATTGAAGATGGCACAGTCTCTGTGAACCCCAGCTCCTGGAAGTCTCCATGTTCCAGAGAATTTCAGGTGTAGGTGAGAAAAATCTCTCCACGAAGAGTAAGAAAAGCAAATACTAAATCATCACCTATATATGCCGTATGTCCTATATACACCTTATGTACTTACAGGAGATAAAGGACACAGTCATATAGAAAACATAGACAAGTCAAGCTTTTGGCCAGTAGTGCCCTAAGAGCCTTTGGAACCAGAGGGGCCCACTTATTTACTATCTTATCCCCAAATGGATCAGCTCATTATAAGTGAACTATTTCCAATGGTCTGTTAAAAATGACTCAGTTGGTGGGAACTCCTCTCTACATGGGTTTACCATCCCAGCTCCGGGAGTTTGTTAGAGTCTCCCCAGCATCTTTTACAGAGAGCAATGAGATAAGGAAATGAAGTGGTTTTTGTGCCACCAGAGTAAACTTCTTGCAAAGTCCTGGAATGGGGAAAGGATGTTGGCAATTGTTAGCCATTGTCTTTCCCCTTATGTGGAGGTGTTGGGAGTCTTTGCAGAGGGCAGTGAAGTCAGCAAGGTTTTCTCAGTCCTGATTCATCTAGGGCCAGGATAGAGAAATGCCACACCATTCCAGGATGGAGTAAGAGTATATCTTCAGTACAGAAGCAGTGGCTTCTGGTGGGTTGATGGTCCCACATAAATCTTAAGGTGAACAACACAGGAGTAACTTCCTGAGAGTCCTAGGACCCAATAGACTTTGTCTTTTCCATAGAAAATCTTCATGCCTCTGGAGAAGGGATCCTATTTAATTTCTTCTCTTGAAATGTACACCTTGTGGAGAGATCTATGCCATATCCTCTCCTTGTTAAATAAAGCACCTTGGAGGAAGCTTGGCAGAATCCTGGTTCGAGAATATCTTTTTGGAAGCCGGAATTGTGATTTAAAGTCCAAGGAAAGGAATAGTTCTTCACCAACTTCAGTTCCAGGAAAGCATTTATCTTCATCACTCTCATCTAGACTCTCAGTTTGTGCTTAGGAAAGACAGATGTGTCCTACAGGTCTTTCCCCCCTTATGTGAAAAAGGGAGCAGTGCATCATATTTGGCTTGTGAACAAACAGAGAATATCAGCTTCCATTTCACAAATACATCCATTCACTTGCAGGAGTTTTTTCCTCTGGCTGAGGGAGCACAATGCCCATTACATTGTATTCTGCATGTCCCCAGGCTTTAATATATCTCAGAGCAGCTCTCCTCAGCATTCCACATTATAAAATCAATCTCTATTTAAGTAAGAGAAGGATATTTATTTCTTAATTTTTTAATAATGTATTTTGTGATTTGTTATAGCTTCAGTGCTGTATTATTTATTTATTGTGCCTATAGGGTGCATTGCCACTTGGTAATAGAGGAGATATGGAAACTTGAGAGCTAAGCAGAAATGAGTTCAATAATATTGCTACACTCTAGGACTTTATCCAAAATTAACAAAAGAACAAAAGTGCAAGGCAGTGATAACCCATTTGACAGCATTTGGGGAGTGTTTGTGAAAGCAACAGTGATGGAGATTTTAAAGGAATGGCAGACAAGGGGAAATGACATATGGGTGGATTTTTAAAAAAATTCAGAACCATTTCATAAACTTCATAAAACTGGATTTACTATGTTCTTGGTGTGGTGTGTGTATATATATATGTCTGTATGTATGCTTTTATTTAATGTTTTACTAAGGAAAAAGCTGTCCTAGTACCTGATTGAACTTAAATGTTTTCCCCCATCCTCTTGCAAATCATATAGACAAGAATGGTGATGAATGTAGCTTGGGACAAAGATGCTTTCACTTTGATTCCAAGGCCTGCTAACAATGTGTTGAAAAGAAGGGAGATCTTCAAGGAATATGGTTTTGTTTATTCTTATCATTTGTTCAACAGCATAAAATGTGCTTCTTACTTAATATTTGTCTCCCAAACTTAAAGTAACAGGAAGTAATTCCCTATTCTCTTGAAAATTTCCTTGAAAATTCTCTAACGTACATAGAAATGATGTCATAAAAATTGGGAACATTTAGATAAAAATCAGGGTTAAATTGACATGTTTAACTCAAAAGATTTCTACACCTGTAAGACATTACTCAAATTCTGTTACTAATGATATGATACTAATTAGGGCCAATACCCTCCAACAATTTAGATTTCTTTAATTCTTATTAATTCTGATGTGTGTTTCAGGAAAATTATATCATGCTGAGGACACCATTCGACATTAAGCAATAAATAAAGGCAATGAAGGACACTTGCCGTTGGTGGAAAGATGCCATCTTTAGTCAGCCAGGCAGTCAGCCAGTCTGTCAACAACATTTATTGAGTGCCTAATGAGAGAGGGTGCCACGAGACAGAGAGGAGACAGGGGTCCTGGCCTTGAGGGGCAGCCAGGACAATGATGGAGTCAGAGAAGAGGCAGAGACATGCCCACAGAAAGCAGGAGCAGCAGCGGCTCCGCAAGGGCTTATCCAGGGGATGGGCACCTTGCCTTTGCTGAGCCCCTGCGGCACAGCAGCCATGCCACTCGCTGGGCCTTTTGATCAGTGAGCTTATTGGATACTCAAACAATCCTGTGAGGGAAGTGGTTTTAATTTCTACAAGTCTCAGTTTCCTCACCTGTAAGGTAAACTCAAGTGAGCAGTCAAGGTGTGGCAAAGCCAGAGTGGGTGCAGTTTGTCCCACCGTGCAGGAGGTCAGGGGGCACTGAAATCTGGCAGGGGAGGCAGTTGAGCAGAGGAGAGCTTTAGCTACAGCTGTTTGAGGTTCCTTACACTATCAGGCCCAGTTTTTTAAAAGTCAGGTTTCTAATGAAGGGCAGAACTATGAAATTCCTGTTTTCGGATTTGGTTGAGGAGATGATAAAAGAATCACAATATGCACATTTGGCTCTAGCACATGTTCAGTCGTGTCATATTTGTGTGATTTATGCTAGTGGAAGCAAATTTATGGCTGGATGCCTGTGTAATCTAGTAACTTCTCAGTAGCACTGTGGGCCAGAGCCTGCTGACTCCCCCTTCTGTTTTCCTTCAAGGTGCAGCTTAGGGGTGCTTCTCCCTAAGGAGCTGCAAATCTTCATCCACTTCCTGTATGTCCTGGAGATGGAAACAACAAAGAGAGGGTGGAGCAAACTTAGTCTGCACTGTCTTGTTGTATAGAAGGTTCTTCCCATATACTCACCCTAACTCCATCCTTGGGCCCCTTGGAGGTCATAGCACAGAGGGATATTGGCCTTTGGGAATAGACAAGAGCCAGAAAGACTTTGGTTGTAGCCGTAAGAAGCTATAGAGACTGGTTGAAATAATATAAATCCTTCATCAATAAGCTGGTTGTTCAATCTTGATAAAAGTACAAATGAAAAGTTTGATTTTTATTTCTTTTTCATTCTTTGGAAGAGGTAGAGTTGGGGCAGAATGACTATGTTCTAATCAGACAGACTCAGCCTTAGGAAGCCAAGTCACGGTTCATGTGTATGGGAAGGGAAGCCATCAAAAGACGGGCCTGACATAGCCACATTTGCCTGCTGGAAGACTTGAATATACTTTGTTTCTAAATACAGTACTTCCAAATAAATTCCTTCCAAATCAAATAGGCTTACATCTCAGTATGATTAGGACATTCATTCACTTAACAAACACATGTGGATCATCCACCATGGGTCAAATAGAACACTAGGTCCTGGGAGTTTAAAAAGATTGTCCTGCCCCTGGTCTTAGGGAGCTCCATCGATGGGGAGGAGCAGGTGTAGGGAAGAGCATAGAACACAGCATTATACCCATGTATCATAGATGTGTGGAAGAGCTACCATGGCTGTTCAGGGGAGGCCATGTTTCATGCCAAACATGTACACTATTACTCTAGAACGTTGTGAAACGAAGTGAGTGATTTATTTCATGGCTTGGAGGCCTGTGGAAAGTCTCATTCCAGTTTACAAGCGTTCAGTCTCATGCATTAGAAGATAGGACAGTTGCTGTGCAGTTGCTGCAGCTACTATATGGAAATGGGATTGGGAGGTGAAGTTGCTCAGACTGACTGTCCATTTTCCCCCTTTCCCACTGCAGGCCTTCCAACTGCAAGTGGAGAAACATTCCCGATTTCACAGGGCGCATGGAAGCAGAGGGTCAGCCTGACAATCTCTGAATATTGAAAGTTGCCATGGCCACAGCAGGATGGGAAGGTAGGCCATCTATCAGAATCATGAGGGGGGAATGGGAAGGGAGTGGATGGGTATATTATACAAAGCACACCCAAGCTTTTGAGGATGAAGTGAATTTTGATCCACTGAATCATGATTTTTATGCATTAGGAAATTTGGCTCATTATAACAGCCCTGTGAATAAAATAAAGGCAAACTATTATGAAGTAAAAAATAGAACCTGAATCAAATCAAACCAGAGTTGTTTTTTTTTTTTTTAAAACAGAGCATCACTAGAGGCAATGATAAGCAAAACAAAAGAAGAAACAGCAGAAATCTTAAGTTTGTTTTTGTTTTTATCCTTTTTATAATGGAAATTTCAAACATAATCAGAAATAGAGGAGCTAGTACAGTAAATACTCATGTACTCATCACCCGGCTTCAGTAATTTCATGAGCTCATGACGAAGCTTGTTTCATTTATAATACCCCATCCCCCCACTCCATACCACCCCCACCAGCCCAGGGATTAGGATGGTAATGTTGAATGTGAGTTCAGGACGAGGCATATCAAGTAAAAAGAGTGGTGAGCAAGGAAGGATTTGCGCCAATTGCAAGTTTTTGCCAGGTGGCACCGAGCGAAGCAGTGACATCTGTGTCCCCACGCTTGTTTGTTCCTTTGCCTGCTTCCAAGCTTTTTGATTCTTTCCAGCGCTTGAAGTTGGAGATTCCAGAAAGTAGGGTACAGTGGTATAGGTATTTTCTGCTCTAATAAAGGACTGTATATGAAAAGAAGATGGGAGGGAAGGAGAGAGGATGGAAAGAGGAAGGTGGGACTGAGGAGCAGAGCACAAGTGATGCTTGCTGGTGGCCAACCCAGCTGCTGGAAGATTGGGAGAACTTACCACACTCCCCAGCTCCTCCTCCAGCTTTTCTTCACTCCATCTTCTGGGTGGATGGGCTGAACCCCTGCCAATTCCCCAGTAATCCTCAGCCTCTCTTTATTCCAGGTTTCTTCACATGTTTCCACTCAGCCTTGAATGCTACTCTCTCCCTTTTATACTCCCTCCTTATTCTATCATGAGGACCCCTGTGCCCCAGGTCTGGGTGGAGTGCCCTTCCAGTGTCCTCCCCAGCTTCCTGTATTCACGCCTGTTGGAGCACTTCCCATGTGTGTAACTCCCTGTTCAGTCACTTGTCTTCCCCAGCAGACTGTGGACTCCATAGGAACAGGACTGTGTGGGTTTTGTTGTTGTATCCCTAAGTATACCAAGTGCTCAGCATGCAGTAGATGCTAAATGTAATTTTTACTGAATGCATGAAAAATAAGCTGAAAACGAAATATGTAGAATATGCAACAATGCATATCCAAGAATAGAGGAATGACTCAGGGTTTCCTTTGTGGGAATTAAACAAAAGGTGACTTTTTTGAGAACAAATGCCACCTCCAAATTAGGGCACACTCTGTGTGAGCTGGATTTCAGTCCTCACTGGCCGCTCCATTAGGTGTCCTCATGCAGTGAACAACCTGCCCAACCATGTGCCACAGATCTGGAGGATTCGTTATACCAGTAGTTCTCAACTCTGGCCACATGTTAAAAAATCTGGTCACTCTTTGAAAATGTCCTTGCCCAAGCCCCAATCTCAGAGATTCAGATTTAACTGATCCTGGGGCATTTGTTTATTTTTTTAATTTTTATTTTTTTAAATTTTATTTTTAATTTTAGTTCACTTTAATTTTTTTATTTTTATTTTTTTTTAAATTTTATTTATTTATTTATGGCTGTGTTGGGTCTTCGTTTCTGTGCGAGGGCTTTCTCTAATTGCGGCAAACGGGGGCCACTCTTCATCGCGGTGCGTGGGCCTCTCTTGTTGCGGAGCACAGGCTCCAGATGCGCAGGCTCAGTAATTGTGGCTCACGGGCCTAGTTGCTCCGCGGCATGTGGGATCTTCCCAGACCAGGGCTCGAACCCGTGTCCCCTGCATTGGCAGGCAGATTCTCAACCACTGTGCCACCAGGGAAGCCCCCCCATTTGTTTATTTTTAATGCCCCCCAAATATTGCAGCCAGGGCCGAAAACTATAGCTTTAGACTTAACCATTATGAACCACTCAAACTAGGCTCTATTGCAGATGTGTGTTTTCGTTGTATACACATATATCGACATGCTGATGGGTCCATATTCCAGCTGAAATGCTAAAACCAACACCAACCACTGGCACTGCTAGATTAACTGACAGGAGCCATTGCCTTTACCACCCACCTCCAGATGTCCAGGTATGCCCCCCGACCTGTCCTTCATCAAGGAGAAAGCTAAGAGGCAGCTTAAGCCCTACCCTGAAATGCAACTCAAGATTGTGGGAGCAAGAGTTCCAAAGTAACTCCTGCTCACACCTGGCTGTGCGACCTTGAGAAAGTTCCTTTAGAATTCCCTGCTTGAGTTACCTTGCCTATAAAATTAAACTAATGGTATGGACCTACTTGCCAGAAATGTCATAAGATTTAATGAGCAAATAATTGTAAAGTGTTCTATAAATATAAATTGTGCAATTGCTAAGTAACTTCATTGTGTAAAATTCCATAGAAATCTATCCTGTTCTTTTAGGTTTTTTTTAAATCACTATTTATTTGATTTATGCATGCAAGACGGCATTTGCCTAAAAACCCTTTCTCACACGGGTATTCTCTTTGATTTATTCTCTTTCATTCTGCCAGCACACAGCCTGACATATGTATAAAGGATTTGCAAGAAAAATCACTTAATGCGTAGCATTTCCTTTGTTGTGACTGTCTTATCATGAACTGTTATAGTTGTCACTTATTCTCAGAATTGTTTGTCTAGTTTTCGCTCAGGCTTATGAATACTCACCTTGGACATGGTTTATAGACAGTGCAGGGAAAACAAATACATATGCTGGAATAGTCAACTTAGATTTATTCTTACTTAAGGAAAAAAAGGCTTAAAGTTTTAATGTGTGCTTGATAAGCTATAATTCAGCCTGAAAGATGCAAGTGGTTTATATTTACTCTCCTGGGTAAGCTCGACATTTATGGTTTCAACTCTTCTCCATATCTCTTCAGTAAGTTATGTCTTTCCCAGAAGAACTGAACTCAAAGCATACTTTCCAAGAATGCTATTACCAGAGGAGTGGGGACTTTTAACCAATTATATACTGTAGAGGAATGCATGAGGGACTCAAGAATTTGAGTGTTTTTGAAGTACCATGAACAGGCTTGGCTACTAGTGTACCTGACATTGCTCAGAATGCCAGCCCTTTGAAAATTTGTGAAGTAGAAAGTTTGTCCTTGGTCACGCTAAATCTCTTGACATCAACCTCCATTCCTAGAACATTACCTTTCCCATTCCAGAAAAAAGACATCGAATTTTATTAGGCAAGGGACTTGGGTGTGCTCTCCAGAGAAGGGCAGAGAGAGTGGTATAAAAGCAGGAAGTACCTCTCATCACTCGTTGCCAGAGATGCAGTGTGCTGTGCTTTGGAGGCACAGGACTCAGCCTTTCCTCACACTCTGAGGTAAGTTACTTCATTCTTCTGAGCCTCAGTTTCCTAATCTGTAAGATGAAGATACAGGTGCCCAAAAGGAATACTGTGGGGACAAATGACATGGCCCACATGAGATGTCTAGTACAGTGTCAAACAAACAAAAGGAATTCTTCAAAGGTCTGCTGAATCTGAATTATAAAATGTCCAGGATCTTAATCCACAGAAAAGAGCTACATTAAAAATGAGAGACAGGATAGTACAATGTTAAGGAAAACAACAGGCTTTGGTTTCAGGAGAGCCGTATACCTTTCCCTGCCACTAATTGGCTGTGTGACCTTGGGTAAGTCACTGTACTTCTCCCACTCATTGTTCCCTGAGCTGGAGAATGAAGAAAATGGTGTCCATCTCACAGGGTATTAGGGTTACTGTTAAATAAAATAACACAAGTGAGTCCTTGGAGAAATGTAAGGTTTGATAGAGTCAATGACAATGATTTTTATTGCCTTGTTTTTAGGAAACTCTTCAATAGTCTTTCAATCAATGATGGATTTGAGATTAAAAAATAGTGGTATCTCAGAAATACAAAGGATCGTAAGAGACTACTACAAGGCAATATATGCCAATAAAATGGACAACCAAGAAGAAATGGACAAATTCTTAGAAAGATATGACCTTCCAAGAATCAGGAAGAAACAGAAAATATGAACAGACCAATTACAAGTACTGAAATTGAAACATGATTTAAAAACTTCCAACAAACAAAAGTCCAGGACCAGATGGCTTCACAAGGCAAAGTCTATCAAATGTTTAGAGAACATTAGAGAAGAGTTAACTCCTATCCTTCTGAAACTCTTCCAAAAATTGCAGAGGAAGGAACACTACCAAATTCATTCTATGAGGGCACCATCACCCTGATACCAAAAGATAACACACAAAAAAGAAAATTACAGGCCAATATCACTGATGAACATAAATGCAAAAATCCTCAACAACGTACTAGCAAACTAAATCCAACAATACATTAAAAGGATGGTACACCATGATCAAGTGGAATTTATCCCAGGGATGAAATGATTCTTGAATATCCACAAATTAATTAGTGTGATATGCCATATTAACAAACTGAAGAATAAAAACCATATGATCATCTCAATAGATGCAGAAAAAGCTTTTGACAAAATTCAACAACACCCATTTATGAGAAAAAACTCTGCAGAAAATGGGCATAGAGGAAACCTACCTCAACATAATAAAGGCCATATATGACAGACCCACGGATAACATCATTCTCAATGTGAAAAGCTGAAAGCATTTCCTCTAAGATCAGGAACAAGTCAAGGATGTCCACTCTCGCCACTTTTATTCAACATAGTCTTGGAAGTCCTAGCCATGGAAATCACAGAAGAAAAAAGAAATAAAAGGGATCCATACCAGAAAAGAAGAAGTAAAACTGTCACTGTTTGCAGATGACATGATACTATACATAGAAAATCCTAAAGATGCTACCAGAGAACTACTAGAGCTCATCAATAAATTCGGTAAAGTTGCAGGATACAAAATTTATACACAGAAATCTGTTGCATTCCTATGCATTAACAATGAAAGATCAGAAAGAGAAATTAAAGAAACAATCCAATTTACCATCGCATCAAAAAGAATAAAATATCTAGGAATAAACCTACCTAAGGAGGCAAAAGACGTGTACTGTGAAAACTATAGGAAGCTGATGAAAGAAACTGAAGATGACACAAACAGATGGAAAGATATACCATGTTCTTGGATTGGAAGAATCAATATTGTCAAAATGACTATACTATCCAATCTACAGATTCAATGCAATCCCTCTCAAGTTACCAATAGCATTTTTCACAGAATTAAAACAAAAAATTTTACAATTTGTATAGAAACACAAAACACCCCAAATAACCAAAGCAATATTGAGAAAGAAAAACAGAGCTGGAGGAATCAGGCTCCCTGACTTCAGACTACACTACAAAGCTACAGTCATCAAAGCAGTATGGTACTGACACAAAAACAGAAATATAGCTCAATGGTACAGGACAGAAAGTCCAGAAATAAACCCATGCACCTATGGTCAATTAATCAATGACAAAGGAGGCAAGAATATACAATAAAGAAAAGATGACCTCTTCAATAAGTGGTGCTGGGAAAACTGGACAGCTACATGTAAAAGAATTAAATTAGAACATTTTCTAACGCTAGAAACAAAAATAAACTCAAAGTGGATTAAAGACCTAAATGTAAGACTGGATACTATAAAACTCTTAGAGGAAAACATAGGCAGAACATTCTTTGACATAAATTGCAGCAAGATATTTTTTGATCCGCCTCCTAGAGTAATGAAAATAAAAACAAAACTAAACAAATGGGACCTAATTAAACTTAAAAGCTTTTGCAAAGCAAAGGAAACCATAACCAAAATGAAAAAGACGAACTACAGAATGGGAGAAAATATTTGCAAATGAAGAGACCTACAAGGGATTAATCTCCAAAATATACAAACAGTTCATGCAGCTCTATATCAAAAAAAAAGCAACAATCCAATCAAAAAATGGGTGGAGACCTAAATAGACATTTCTCCAAAGAAGACATATGGATGGCAAAAAAGCACATGAAAAGATGCTCACATCACTAATTATTAGAGAAATGCAAATCAAAACTACAATGAGGTATTACCTCACACCACTCAGAATAGCCATCATCAAAAAATCTACAAACGATAAATACTGGAGAGGATGTGGAGAAAAGGGAACCCTCCTACACTGTTGGTGGGAATGTAAATTGGTACAGCCACTATGGAGAACAGTATGGAGGTTCCTTAAAAAACTAAAAATAGAACTACTCTTGGGCATATATCCTGAGAAAACCATAATTAGAAAAGATACATGCACCCCAATGTTCACTGCAGCACTATTTACCATAGCAAAGACATGGGAGCAACCTAAATGTTCATCGACAGGTGAATGGGTAAAGAAGATGTGGTACATATCACAATGGAATATTACTCAGCTATAAAAAGGAATGAAATAATGCCATTTGCAGCAACATGTATGGATCTAGAGATTGTCATGCTAAGTGAAGTCAGATACAGAAAGACAAATATCATATGATACCACTTATATGTGGAATCTTAAAAAAATGATACAAATGAACTTATTTACAAAAGAGAAGCAGACTCACAGACTTCAAAAGCAAAGTTATGGTTACCAAAGGGGAAATGTGGCAGGGAAAGATAAATTAGGAGTTTGGGATTAACATATACAAACTACTGTATATAAAATAGATAATCAAAAATTCCTACTGTATAGCACAGGGAACTCTACTCAATATTCTGTAATAACCTATATGAGAGAAGAGTCTGAAAAAGAATGTATGTATGTATATGTATAAGTGAATCACTTAGCTGTAAACCTGAAACTAACACAACATTGTAAATCAACTGTACTCCAATATAAAATAAAAATTAAATTAAAAAAATAGTGGTATCTTTACAGACCTTGGAAACCCTTCATTGGCTATAACAGTTACTTTTCTTCAGTCAAAAGATGTGTGGATCAAGTACTTTCTACAAGGCTGGTGTTTCTCTCAGCTAAGACATTACGCAGGAGCACTGATTAAGGCCCTCCAAGCCACTTGGAAGACTTTCCTCTCATAGCATGTTAACAGCTTAAGTTTCCTTCATGATTACTAATTTCATATGACTTCACGGGATGATTACATATTTATGTATTATTTATTATGCAAATCTAGCATTATACATTATTTAAAGCCATATTAACAGTATGTATTATTTATGATGGAACTGTATCAATACATGTTATTTCAAGTAACTTTGGTTAGAGCTTTTTTTTCCCCCTGTGGATCACAGTCAGTGGAAGTTAGTATTCCATTCAAGAATCAATGCAGTTCTCCTGGGGACATTGCCATCAAGTTCCCTATCAGCACAACTTCTGCATAGCCATTGTCTATGAAATGACTCTAAGGGCAAAGTCTACAGGGCTCTTTGACTGACTACAGGCATGGCTAAAATAGTGCCACTCCTTTGACAAATTGTGAAGTAAGTGTTTTGCCATTGAGAGTCCACTGCCTCTAATAAAGATCTTCATTCCCAGAACATCTTTTCTATTCTGGAGGAAAATAATCAGATAAATCTGAGAAACTGGCCCATTGTTAAAGTAGGACTTAAGATATATTTGGCTGCAAGTCACAGAAAGCCTGGAAAACAGTGGCTTAAATATTAGGACTGTGTATTATCTCACTTAACAGGAAGTCTAAAGGTAGATGAGCCCAAGCGTGGTTATGTGGTTCAAGGTAGGGATCACCTGTCTACAGTTCTCCTGTTCTTCCTTACTGTGTTTGATAATTTTACCTTAGATTTTTGCCACATAAATGCAAACTAGTTGATACATATTCAAGCATCAAATCCTCTCTCAAAATATTCTAAGAAGAGCATGAAGGAGTAACAGAAAAAGGGCTTTGCTCTATCTCTAGCTCCATTTTTGGTCTGAGAGAAAATCTTTTCGAGAAATTCCCCAGTGGATTGAGTTGTCCCAAAACAAAATCAAGGCTCTGTTAGCAAGGAAAAAGGGATGCAGGTATTAAGTGTATGACCATACATACCTAACATAAGGTACCAGGAATTTAATGGATCACTCTTTATGATAAAATTTATAAGAGAATTGGGGGGGAATTCCCTGGTGGCACAGAGGTTAAGAATCTGCCTGCCAGTGCAGGAGACATGGGTTTGAGCCCTGGTCCGGGGTGATCACACAAGCCGTGAAGCAACTAAGCCCATGCACCACAACTACTGAGCCTGTGCTCTAGATCCTGCGAGCCACAACTACTGAAGCCCAAGTGCCACACTACTGAGTCCATGTGCCACAACTACTGAAGCCCGTGTGCCTAGAGCCTGTGCTCCACAAGAGAAGCCACCGCAACGAGAAGCCTGTGCACTGCAGTGAAGAGTAGCCCCTGCTCAACACAATTAGAGAAAGCCTGTGCGCAGCAACAAAGACCCAACACAGCCATAAATAAATAAATTTATTTTAAAAAAAGAGAGAATTGGGATTTTTAGAAAGACCTAGAAGGAATTTCAATTTGCTGCCAAGATAGAGTAACAGGGATGAAATTTACTTTCCCATCTGAAAACAAACAGATAAAAAAACAAACAAAAAAAACAACCTGAAAAAAACCAGAGTAAATAAATGAAACAATGATTGTCAAGATATTGGACATCAAAGAATGAAGGATGGGGGTTGCTGAGAGACAAGAAACAAATGATATGAGACCCAGAAAAACGCTAGAGAAAAACTGACCATGTTAAGTAGAGACATGAAAGGTATAAAGAAGATGTAGACTCCCTCTTGCGAGAGCACCAGAATCACAACTAACTGCTGAACAATCATCAACAGGAAGACACTGGAATTCACCAAAGAAGATACCCCACATCCAAAGACAAAGGAGAAGCCGCAGTGAGATGGTAGGTGGGGCGCAATCACAATAAAATCAAATCCCATAACTGCTGGGTGGGTGATTCACAAACCAGAGAACAATCATCCACAGAAGTCCACCCACTGGAGTGAAGGTTCTGAGCCCCACGTCAGGCTTCCCAACCTGGGGGTCCAGCAATGGGAGGAGGAATTCCCAGAGAATCAGACTTTGAAGGCTACTGAGATTTGATTGCAGCACTTTGACAGGACTGGGAGAAACACAGACTCCACTCTTGGAGGGCACACGCAAAGTAGTGTGCACGTCAGGACCCGGGGGGGGGGCGGGGAAGGAGCAGTGACCCCACAGGAGACTGAACCAGACCTACCTGCTAGTGTTGGAGGGACTCCTGCAGAGGCAGGGGGTGGCTGTGGCTCACTGATGGGACAAGGACACTGGCAGCAGAAGTTCTGGGAAGTAATCCTTGGCGTGAGCCTTCCCAGAGTCGGCCATTAGCCCCACCAAAGAGCCTGTAGGCTCAGTGCTGGGTTGCCTCAGGCCAAACAACCAACAGGGAGGGAACTCAGCCCCACCCAGCAGCAGACAAGCAGATTAAAGTTTTACTGACCTCTGCCCACCACAGCAACACCCAGCTCTACCCACCACCAGTCCCTCCCATCAGGAAGCTTGCATAAGCCTCTAGGATAGCCTCATCCACCAGAGGGCAGACAGCAGAATCAAGGAGAACTACATTCCTGCAGCCGGGGGAACAAAAACCACATTCACAGAAAGATAGACAAAAGGAAAAGGCAGAGGACTATGTACCAGATGAAGGAACAAGATAAAACCCCAGAAAAACAACTAAAAGAAATGGAGATAGGCAACCTTCCAGAGAAAGAATTCAGAATAATGATAGTGAAGATGATCCAGGACCTAGGAAAAAGAATGGAGGCAAAGATTGAGAAGATGCAAGAAATGTTTAACAGAGACCTAGAAGAATTAAAGAGCAAACACCAAGAATTCAAAGAACAAACAGAGATGAACAATACAATAACTGAATTGAAAAATACACTAGAAGGAATCAATAGCAGAATAACTGAGGCAGAAGAATGGACAAGTGACCTGGAAGACAGAATGGTGGAATTCACTGCAGTGGAATAGAAAAGATAAAAGAATGAAAAGAAATGCAGACAGCCTAAAAGACCTCTGGGACAATGTTAAATGCACCAACATTCTCATTATAGAAGGAGAACAGGGAGAAAGGACCCGAGAAAATATTTCAAGAGATTATAGTCAGAAACTTCCTTAACATGGGAAAGGAAATAGCTACCCAAGTCCAGGAAGCACAGAGAGTTCCAGGCAGGATAAACCCAAGGAGAAACACACAGAGACACACAGTAATCAAATTGACAAAAATTAAAGACAAAGAAAAATTATTAAAAGCAACAAGGGAAAAATGACAAATAACATACAAGGGAACTCCCATAAGGTTAACAGCTGATTTCTCAGCAGAAACTCAACAAGCCAGGAGGGAGTGGCAAAATATATTTAAAGTGATGAAAGGGAAGAACCTACAACCAAGATTACTCTACCTGGCAAGGATCTCATTCAGATTTGAGAGAGAAATCAAAAGTTTTACAGACAAGCAAAAGCTAAGAGAATTCTGCACCAACCAGCTCTACAACAAGTGCTAAAGGAACTTCTCTAAGTGGGAAACACAGAGAAGAAAAGGACCTACAAAAACAACCCCAAAACAATTAAGAAAATGGTAATAGGAACAAACATATTGATAATTACCTTAAACATGAATGGATTAAATGCTCCAACCAAAAGACACAGGCTTGCTGAATGGATACAAAAACAAGACCCATATATATGCTGTCTACAAGAGACCCACTTCAGACCTAGGGACACATACAGACTGAAAATGAGGGGATGGAAAATGATACTCCATGCAAATGGAAATCAAAAGAAAGCTGGAGTCACAACACTCATATCAGATAAAATAGACTTTTAAATAAAGAATGTTACAAGAGACAGGAAGGACACTACATAATGATCAAGGGATCAATGCAAGAAGAAGCTTTAACAATTATAAATATATATGCACCCAACATAGGAGCACCTCAATACGTAAGGCAAATGCTAACAGGTATAAAAGAGGAAATCGACAGTAACACAGTAATAGTGGGGGGCTTTAACACCTCACTTACAGCAATGGACAGATCATCCAAACAGAAAATTAATAAGGGAACACAAGCTTTAAATGACACAACAGGCCAGATAGATTTAATTGATATTTATAGGACATTCCATCCAAAAACAGCAGATTATGCTTTCTTCTCAAGTGCACATGGAACATTCTCCAGGATAGATCACATCTTGGGTCACAAATCAAGCCTCAGTAAATTTAAGAAAATTGAAATCATATCAAGCATCTTTTCTGACCACAAGGCTATGAGATTAGAAGTCAATTACAGGGGAAAAAACGTAAAAAACACAAACACATGGAGGCTAAACAATACATTACTAAATAACCAAGAGATCAATGAAGAAATCAAAGAGAAAATCAAAAAATACCTAGAGACAAATGATAAAGAAAACACGATGATCCAAAACCTATGGGATGCAGCAAAAGCAGTTCTGAGTGGGAAGTTTATAGCAATACAATCCTACCTCAAGTGACAAGAAAAATCTCAAATAAACAATCTAACCTTAAACCTAAAGGAACTAGAGAAAGAAGAACAAAACCCAAAGTTAGTAGAAGGAAAGAAATCATAAAGATCAGAGCAGAAATAAATGAAATAGAAACAAAGAAAACAATAGCAAAGATCAATAAAACTAAAAGCTGGTTCTTTGAGAAGATAAACAAAATCGATTAACCTTTAGCAGACTCATCAAGGAAAAGAGGGAGAGGACCCAAATCAATAAAATAGAAATGAAAAAGGAGAAGTTAAAACGGACACCACAGAAATACAAAGCATTGTAAGAGACTACTACAAGCAATTCTATGCCAATAAAACAGACAACCTGGAAGAAATGGACAAATTCTTAAAAAGGTACAAACTTCCAATACTGAAATGGGAAGAAATAGAAAATATGAACAGACCAATCACAAGTAATGAAATTGAAACTGTGATTAAAAATCTTCCAACAAACAAAAGTCCAGAACCAGATGGCTTCACAGGTGAATTCTATCAAACAGAGAAGAGCTAACACCCATCCTTTTCAAACTCTTCCAAAAAATTGCAGAGGAAGGAACACTGCCAAACTCATTCTCTGAGGCCACCATCACCCTGATACCAAAACCAGACAAAAATACTACAAAAAAAGAAAACTACAGACCAATATCACTGATGAATATGGATGCACAAATCTTCAACAAAATACTGGCAAACAGAATCCAACAACACAGAAAAAGGATCATACACCACGATCAAGTGGGATTTATCCCAGGGATGCAAGGATTGTTCAATATATGCAAATCAAACAATGTGATACACCATATTAACAAATTGAAGAATAGAAACCATATGATCACCTCAATAGATGCAGAAAAGCTTTTGACAGAATTCAACACCAATTTATGAGAAAAAACTCTGCAGAAAATGGGCACAGAGGGAACCTACCTCAACATAATAAAGGCCATATATGACAAACCCACAGCAAACATCATTCTCAATGATGAAAAATGAAAGCATTTCCTCTAAGATCAGGAACAAGACAAGGATGTCCACTCTTGCCACTAATATTCAACATAGTTTTGGAAGTCCTAGCCATGGCAATCAGAGAAGAAAAAGAAATAAAAGAATTCAAATTGGAAAAGAAGAAGTAAAACTGTCACTGTTTGCAGATGACATGATACTATACATAGAGAATCCTAAAGATGCCACCAGAAAACTACTAGAGCTCATCAATGAATTTGGTAAAGTTGCAGATACAAAATTAATGCACAGAAATCTCTTGCATTCCTATACATTAACAATGAAAGATCAGAAAGATAAATTAAGGAAACAGTCCCATTCACCATTGAAACAAAAAGAATAAAATACCTAGGAATAAACCTACCTAAGGAGGTAAAAGACCTGTACTAAGAAAACTGTAAGACACTGATGAAAGAAATCAAAGATGACACAAATAGATGGAGAGATATACTATGTTCTTGGATTGGAAGAATCAATAATGTGAAAATGACTATAGTACCCAAAGCAATCTACAGATTCTGTGCAATCCCTATCAAATTATCAATGGCATTTTTTGCAGAACTAGAACAAAAAAACCTTAAAATTTGTATGGAGACACAAAAGACCCTGAATAGGCAAAGCAATCTTGAGGGAAAAAACCAGAGCTTGAGGAATCAGGCTCCCTGCCTTCAGACTATACTACAAAGCTACAGTAATTAAGACAATATGGTATGAGCACAAAAACAGAAATATAGATCAATGGTACAGGATAGAAAGCCCAGAGATAAACCCACGCACCTACGGTCAATTAATCTATGACAAAGGAGGCAAGGATATATAATGGAGAAAAGACAGTCTCTTCAATAAATGGTGCTGGGAAAACTGGAGAGCTACATGTAAAAGAATGAAATTAGAACACTCCCTAACACCATACACAAAAATAAACTCAAATTGGATTAAAGCCCTAAATGTAAGACCAGACACTATAAAACTCTTGGAGGAAAGCATAGGAAGAACACTCTTAGGCATAAATCACAGCAAGATCCTTTTTGACCCCCCTCCTAGAGTAACGGAAATAAAAACAAAAATAAACAAATGGGACCTAATGAAACTTAAAACTTTTGCATAGAAAAGGAAACTATAAACAAGATGAAAAGACAACCCTCAGAATGGGAGAAAATATTTGCAAACAAATCAATGGACAAAGAATTAATCTCCAAAATATATAAACAGCTCCTGCAGCTCAATATTAAAAAAACAAATAACCCAATCAAAAAATGGGCAAAAGACCTAACTAGACATTTCTCCAAAGAAGACATACAGATGGCCAAGAGCCACATGAAAAGCTGCTCAACATCACTAATTATTAGAGAAATGTAAATCAAAACTACAATGAGGTATCACCTCACACCAGTTAGAATGGGCATCATCAGAAAATCTACAAACAACAAATGCTGGAGAGGGTGTGGAGAAGAAGGAACCCTCTTGCACTGTTGGTGGGAGTGTAAATTGATACAGCCACTATGGAGAACAGTATGGAGGTTCCTTAAAAAACTAAAAATAGAATTACCATATGACCCAGCAATCCAACTACTGGGCATATACCCAGAGAAAACCATAATTGAAAAAGACGCATGCACCCCAATGTTCATTGCAGCCCTGTTTACAATAGTCAGGTTATGGAAGCAACCTAAACACTCATCAACAGATGAATGGATAAACAAGATGTCATATATATATACAAAGGAATATTAATTACTCAGCCATAAAAAGGAACGAAATTGGGTCATTTGTAGAGACGTGGATGGACCTAGAGACTGTCATATAGAGTGAAGTAAGTCAGAAAGAGAAAAACAAATATCGTATATTAAGGCATACATGTGGAATCTGGAAAAATGGTACAGAAGAACTGTTTGCAAGGCAGAAATAGAGACACAAATGTTGAGAACAAATGTATGGACACCAAGGGGGGAAAGCAGGGGTGGTGGTTCTGGTTGGATGAATTGGGAGATTGGGATTGACATGTATACACTAATATGTATAAAAGAGATATCTAATAAAAACCTGTAAAAAAACTATAAATAGAATTTCTGAAATGTCTGAGTTGAAAATACACTGGATGGGATTAATGACACTTTAAAGTCTCCAAAGGAGTGAGGGAGTTAACAAAAAATATTTGAAGAAATAGTGGGCAAAAAATTTCCAAATTTGATGAACACGTTAAGCACACAGATACAAGAAGGTTAACAAATCCCAAGTACAAAAAACATTAAGAAAACTACTCCAGGGTACATCATAATCAAATTGCTTAAATCGAATGATGAAAATCTTAAAAGCAGAGAGAAAGAAAAACATATGCAGGGGAAAATGATAGGTATGTCACCAGATTTCTCAGTAGAAACAATGCAAGCAAGAAAACAATGGAGCAACATTTTAAATGCTTTGAAGGAAAAAATCCTAAATCTCTAAACCTTAAATTCATAACCCAGCTAAAATAGTTTTCAAAAATGAAGGAAAAATAAAGACTATTTCCAACATACAGAAACTCAAATAATTTATCACCAGCAGGCCAACATTAACAAGAAATGTTAAAAGAAAATTCTTAAGGCAGAAGTAAAATGATATTAGGAAGCAATTTGGAATTGAGTGGCTTGGGAAATGGCAACTGAATGGGTAAATACAGACTTTCTCATATTATTTAAATTTCTTAAAAACAATATTGCTTGCTTAAAAATAATAATGTAGAGTATAACTCATAATATATGTAGAAGTTAAATGTATAACAATAGTACAATGGCCTGGAGGGGAGAAATGGAAACATACTGCTGTAAGATTTTTATACTGTACTTTAAAAATACTATACATGAGTGGTACACTATCATTTGAAGGTAGACTGTGATAACTTAAAGATATGTACTGTAAGCCCCTGATACAATGCCATGAGACCAACCAGCCACTTGGCCACAGTTGATTAAACTGGACTTCTTACACCTTAGAAAGGGCAAATATTTATCTTGATTGAAACTGGCACATATTCTGAATATGGTTTTGCCTTATAGAGTGTTTGATCCACCAACACAGGATTGCACAGAATATCTAGATCACGAGAGGCACTTTCCCACAAAGGAGATGCAGCAGTACACACGTGACCATAGGATTTACTGGTTTTATCATATTCTTCATCATCTAGAAGTTGCTGGGCTTCTGGAACAATCTTTAGATGAGGAAGTTGAGGTGCCATTTTGGAGAAGATACCCTAACAGGATGTCATCTTCCAGGATACAATATATATCCTAAGTTAACAACATAATATGTTCCCCCGAGAATATGTCCACGAACCTAAAGGTGAAAATAGCATCACTTTCAGTAACCTGGGGAATTTCTGCTTTTTGTCTCTGCAGCTCTTGACTCTGTAGGTCTATAGGTGCTGGTTCCAAATGTAATGATTATTTCCACCAGAAGACACAGAATCCTATTAAATTGTAAGCTTCCTCTGCTGTCCAGTTACTTTGGGCTCCTTATGTCAAGAAACCAACAGTCAAGGAAAGGAGTCACTATCCTGCAGTGGTACTTGACCTAGATCTTAGGGAAGTTGTACAATAGGGACAGGGAATACTTTAGCACACCAGTGATGTACTGGAAAATCTTTTGCTATTCCTTTGACCAATCTTCACAACAAATGGACTCAAGCAGCAGCCACTGCCTGAGATGGGCATGGTAACCAGTCTCAGAACACTAAGAGGTGAGGTCTAGGTAGACCCAACAGCTTACCCACCGAGACCATCAGAGGTACAACTAACAGTGGGTAGAATAGATGACAAAGGAGAGAGATGAGAACAGCTATAGCTTTGAGACCAGCTGCAGTGGTGGGGTTTATAGTTCATTCTACCACCTTAATATTACAACTTTTCCCATGAAAAGAAACCAACCAAAATCCTGAGAGCCTGTTTCCAGATGGGCTGAATCCCACTTGGAGGGGGATTTAGGTACTGAAAAGGGAGGACTATATATGCCTCTGAGATCCCCGTTCAGGATTAAGGTACTTATTTTTATAACTGTTGGGAATGTTGGTTGTTGACAACTCATACCCAAGTCCCTCTCCAGGAATTTCCCTCCATTAAAGGGAGCTACCTTACCCAAGTAATTATTCTACTGCCTGGCCTATATCCAGTAACTAGTTATGAGATGAGGCCACATTCTCTTTCCTCAATTCATTCAAATATAAAGGGCGATCTCAGCTCTAGCATTACCGATAGTATTGTCTGAGGTCTCTGCTGCAACTGCATCACAGTTCAACTTCTCCCTCTGCTGAATTCTGCTTTCCTCATCCCTTACCCCTCACAGCTGTTAATCGCAAGAGCTCTCCCCAATAAACCTCCTTCATGCAAATCTAAGAGACTCTATGTCTGTTTTCTAGAGAATCCAATGTATGATACCCACCATGTTTACACTGTCACATAGAGAGGAAAAGATGCAGAGGATGGTATCCTTAATATAAAAGGCAAGCTATGCCTAACAGAAGAGAGATGATGAACATAAGAAAGAAACTTCTAAAACTGCTAATTGAGGGCTTTAAAGTACTAGATCAGCCTTCAGTGGAGAGGACTTGTATTATCTTTTAGTCTACCACCTCCATGTACTTGAAAGACTAGCCCTGGTCCCAACCAAAATGTACAAGTGGGTATCACTTTTCAAAAATGGATGGGAAAGTTCTTAGATTTCCCTGTACTACTGGCATAATCCCAGAGCAAAATACCTTCCAAATATGTGAAACCAAGCCTCTTTGATAACAAATCCTCAAGGCGTTGGAGGCAGATAAAATGGCAATATGAAATGGCAGATAAAAGGGAGACATCATTAATTCATTAAACAATTTATCTTAGATTGGTCTTCTAAGACATTCCAGGAAAAAAAAAACAACCAGTTTTAAACTCAGTTCCGCAATATATGGATGAACATATCTCTGCAATACCAGACCTTTGGGTGGAATCTCTGATGCCTCCCCCCCATCCCCAGAGCACTGTAACGTGTTGTTTACCTTTACTGTGACAATGCATCCAAAATCCAGATGACCCAAGATGATCTGGACAACTGTCTGGAGGAGTAAAAGTTTTGTGGAATGCCAGTTCTCTCATCCAACTTTCCATTATTCCCTGTTTATTTACTCTGTGTATATTATCCAGTTCTCTTTTTACCCTGGCTTCCTAGTCATTTTTAAATTTTTTTAACTTTTAATTTAGATTTACAGAAAGGTTGCAAAGATAGTGTTCCTGACTACTCTTCATTCAGCTTTCCCTAAGGTTAACATCTTACATAACCACAGAACATTGTCAAAACTAAGAAATTAATGATGGTATAATACTACTGAATAAAATACAGCTTTATTTGGATTTCACCAGTTTTCCCGCTAATGTCCTTATTCTGTTCCAGAATCCAGTCCAGGATACCACATTACATTTAGTCATCATGTTTTCTTAGTCTCCTCAATCTGTGACAGCTTCTCATTCTTTTCTTGTTATTTTTTTAATGACCTTCCAGTTTAAAGACTACTCTTCAGTGATTTTGTAGAATGTCTTTCATTTGTGTTTATCTGATATTTTCTCATGATTAGACTAGAGTTATAGGTTTTGGGAAAGAATGCCGCAAAGGTGAAGTGTCTTCCTCACATCATCTCAGAAGGTACATAATATTGAGAGGGAGACAAGATAGTGGAGTAGGAGGACCTTGAACTCATCTCCTCTCATGAGCACTCCAAAATCACAACTAACTGCTGAACAACCATCAATAAAAAGACTGGAATCTTCCAAAAAGAGATATTCTACATCCAAAGACATAAAGAAGAAACCACGAGATGATAGGAGGGGCGCACTTGCAATATAAACAAATCCCATACCACCCAAGTGGGTGACCCACAAACTGGAAAATAATTATATTGCAGAAGGTCTCTCACAGGAGTGAGAGCTCTGAGCCCCATGTCAGGTTTCCCAGGCTAGGGGTCTGGCATTCGGAAGAGAAGTCTCCATAGCATTTGGCTTTGAAGGGCAGCGGGGCTTGATGGCAGGAGCTCCACAGGAATGGAGGAAACAGAGACTCTACTCTTAGCACACACAAGGTCCTGCTTGCACTGGGCCCTAGGACAAAAGCAATGACTCCATACAAGCTTGGGCCAGACCTGCCTACTGGTCTTGGATGGTCCTGGGGATGCCAGGGGTGGCTGTGGCTCTCTCTGGGGTCATAAAAGCTGGTGGCAGACATAGCCGGGATCTACATGAACTCTGGCTGGAGGCCGACATTTTGAGTCCTTGGCACCAATACCTGGCCCCACCCATAGCCTGTAAGATCTAGTGCTGGGACGCCTCAGGCCAAACAACTAACAGGGCAGGAACACAGCCCCATCCATCAGCAGACAGGATGCCTAAAGACTTCTTAAGTCCACAGCCACCTCTAGACACACCCTTGACACAGCCCTGCTTACCAGAGGGCCAAGACCCAGCTCCAGCCACCAGTAGGCAGGCACTGACCCCTCCCACCAAGAAGTCTACACAAGCCTCTAGACCAGCCTCACCCATCAGGGGGCAGACGCCAGAAGCCAGGAAACTATGGTCCTGCAGCTTGCAGAACTGAGTCCACAAACACAGGTCAGAAACTACCCTGGGACCAGCTGGTCCCTGGCCCTTAGGTGGCAAGAGGGGAGTGTACTGCTGGGATACATAGGACTTCCCCTATGTACCCCAGGGCCACTTCTCCAAGGTCGAGAAACATGACTAACCTTCCACATACATAAAAACACTAATAGAAATTTAAACAAAATGAGACAGCTAAAGGAACCAGAGAAAGGAACAAGATAAAACCCCAGAACAACTAAGTGAGGTGGAGATAGTCAATCTACCTAAGAAAGAGGTCAGAGTAATGCCTGTAAAGATGATCCAAGAACTTGGGTCAAGAATGGATACACTGAGTGAGAAGTTACAAGAAGTTTTTAGCAAAGAGTTAGAAAATATAAAGAACAACCAACCGACTGCTGAGTAAATTCCTTTTCACTTATCTTTGGAGTAAAAGGATTAGTTTTCTAATTTTCTAAAATTTACAGGTAAATTAGCTTGTTCTTACATTGCAAGTTTTACAAGACTATTCTACTTTCTATGCTTTCTCTCAAATTACATAATCACATAACTACAAATAGCATTTACTAATAAATGGGCCAGGTTTTATTAAGAATATTGTCCTGTCACTTAAAAATTATTAAAGTGTAAGTCTTAAAGACAGTGTAGTTATTATTTGTATATGTGGCATAAAGCCCTTATTGAGTACTAGGGAAATAACCATTTGTTTTATCTTAAAAGAACATATTACACCCATGTGATAAAAATCTACCCATGTGATAAAACTACATATAACTAAATCACACACACCCTTACACGTGGAACTACGGAAATCTGAATAAGATAGATGGATTATACCAGTGTCAAGATCCTGATTGTAATATTGTACTATACTTATGCAAGATGTTACCATTGGGGGAAACTGAGTAAAGGGTATATAGTGTCTCTCCATTAAAAAAAAATAAAGAACAACCAACCAACCAAAGTTGAATAATATAAGAACTGCAATGAAAAAATACACTAGAAGGAATCAATAACAATAAATGAGGCAGAAGAACAAATCAGTGAGCTGGAAGACAGAGTGGTGGAAATCACTGCCACAGAACAGAATAAAGGAAAAAAAAGAAATGAGGACAGCTTAAGACATTTGGGACAACGTCAAATGCACCAATATTCACACTATGGGGATCCCAGAAGGAGAAGAGGGATAGAAAGGGCCTGAGAAAATATTTGAAGAAATAATAGCTGAAAACTTCCTTAACATGGGAAAGGAAATAGTCATCCAAGTCCAGCCAAGGAGGAATATGAGACACATAGTAATCAAACTGACAAAAATTAAAGACAAAGGGAAAATGTTAAAACCAACAAGGGAAAAGCAACAAATAGCATACAAGTAAATTCCCAAAAGGTTATCATCTGATTTTTCAGCAGAAACTCTGCAGGCCAGAGGGAGTAGCATGATACATTTAAAATGATGAAAGTAAAAAACCTACAACCAAGAATGCTCTACCCAGCAAGGCTCTGATTCAGATTTCATGGAGAAATCAAAAGCTTTACAGACAAGCAAAATCTAAAAGAATTCAGCACCACCAAACCAGTTTTACAACAAATGCTGAAGGAACTTCTCTAAGCTGGGGGGAAAAAAAAAAAAAAAAGACCACAAAAAGAAAATTACAAAATGGGAAAGCTTACCAGTAAAGGCAAACATACAGTAAAGGTAGGAAATCATTCACACACAAGTATAATATCAAAACCAGTAATCATGAGAAGAGACTATAAGTGCAGAACATTTGGAATGCATTTGAAATTAAGAGACCAGCAACTTAAAACAATTATGTATATATATAGACTGATATATCAAAACCTCATGGTAACTGCAAACAAAAAATCTATGAGATATACACATGAAAAAGAAAAAGGAATCCAAACACAACACTAAAGTTAGTCATCAAATCACAAGAGAGGAGAACAAAAGAGGAAAAGAAGAAAAAAGACCTACAAAAACAAATCCAAAACATTTAACAAAATGGCAATAAGAACATACATGTTGATAACTACCTTAAATGTAAATGGATTAGGACTTCCCTGGTGGTGCAGTGGTTAAGAATCCATCTTCCAATGCAGGGGACACGGGTTCGAGCCCTGGTCTGGGAAGATCCCACATGCCGTGGAGCAACTAAGCCCGTGTGCCACAACTACTGAGCCTGTGCTCTAGAGCCCATCCATGAGCCACAACTACTGAGCCCACATGCCACAACTACTGAAGACCATGCACCTAGAGCCCATGCTCCATAACAAGAGAAGCCACCGCAATAAGAAGCCCACGCACCACAATGAAGAGTAGCCTCCACTCACTGCAACTAGAGAAAGCCCACGTGCAGCAGTGAAGACCCAACACAGCCAATAAATAAATAAATTTATTTTAAAAATGTAAATAGATTAAATGTTTTTTGGTTCCAACCAAAAAAGACTGGCTGAATGGATACATAAACAAGACCCGTATTTATGTTGTCTATAAAAGACCCATTTCAGATCTAGAGACACGTACAGACTGAAAGTGATGGAATGGAAAAAGGTATTCCATGCAAATGAATATCAAAAGAAAGCTGATTAGCAATACTCGTATCAGACAAAATAGACTTTTTAAAATAAAGACTTACAAGAGACAAAAAAGGACACTACATAATGATCAAGGGGTCAATCCAAGAAGAAAATATAACAATTGTAAATATATATACACCCAACACAGGAGCACCTCAATATATAAGGCAAGTGTTAACAGAAGGAGAAATTGACAGTAACACTATAATAGTGGGGGACTTTAACACTCTGTTACATTAATGGACAAATCACCCAGGCAGAAAATCAATAAGGAAACACAGACCTTAAATGACACATTAGACCAGCTGAACTTAATTTTTATTTATAGAACGTTCCATCCAAAAGCATCAGAACACACATTCTTTTCAGTGCACATGGAACATTCTCCAGGATCACACGCTGGGCCACAAAGCGAGCCTTGGTAAATTTAAGAAAATTGATATCCTATGAAGCACCTTTTCTGACCACAACACTATGAGATTAGAAATCAACTACCAAAAAAAAAACAACTGCAAAAAACACAAATATGTGTAGGCTAAACAATATGCTACTAAACAACCAATGGATCATTGAAGAAATCAAAGAGGAAATCAAGGAATACCTAGAGACAAATGAAAACAAAAACACTATGATCCTAAACCTATGGGATGCAGCAAAAGCAGTTCTAAGAGGGAAATTTATAGCAATACAAGATCACCTCAGGAAACGAGAAAAATCTCAAATAAACAACCTAACTTTATACCTAAAGCAATTAGAGGAAGAAGAACAAACAAAACCCAAAGTTAGTAGAAGGAAAGAAATCCTAAAGATCAGAGCAGAAATAAATGAAACAGAGATGAAGAAAACAATAGAAAAGATCAATGGAACTAAAAGCTGGTTCTTTGAAAAGATAAACAAAATTGATAAACCTTTAGCCAGACTCATCAAGAAAACAAGGGAGAAGGCCCAAATCAATAAAATTGGAAATGAAAAAGGAGAAGTTACAACCGAAACCAAAGAAATACAAAGGATCATAAGAGACTATTGTAGGCAACTATACACCAATAAAATGGAGACCGTAGAAGAAACGGACAAATTCTTAGAAAGATACAATCTTCCAAGACTGAACCAGGAGGAAATAGAAAATATGAGCAGACCAATTAGAAGTACTGAAATTGAATATGTAATTGAACAACTCCCAACAAACAAAAGTCCAGGACCAGATGGCTTCACATGTGAATTATACCAAACATTTAAAGAAAAGTTAACACCTATCTTTCTGGAACTATTCCAAAATATTGCAGAGGAAGGAAAACTCCCAAACTCATTCTATGAGGCCACCATCACCCTGATACCAAAACCAGACAAAGATATTACAAAAAAGAAAACTATGGAAGAGAAGAAGTTAAACTGTCACTGTTTGTAGATGACATGATACTATACATAGAAAATCCTATAGATGCTACCAGAAAACTACTAGAGCTCATCAATGAATTCAGTAAAGCTGCAGGATACAAATTTAATATACAGAAATCTGTTGCATTTCTATACACTAACCATGAATGATCAGAAAGAGAAATTAAGTAAACAATCCCATACCTAGAAGAAATACCTAGGAATAAACCTACCTAAGGAGGCAAAAGACCTGTACTCCAAAAACTATAAGACACTGATGAAAGAAATTGAAGATGACACAAACAGATGAGAAGATACACCATGTTCTTGGATTAGAAGAACCAATAGTGTCAAAATGACTATACTACCCAAAGTAATCTACAGATTCAATGCAATCCCTATCAAATTACCAATAGCATTTTTCACAGAATTAGAACAAAAATTTTTACAATTTGTATGGAAACACAAAAGACCCCAAATAACCAAAGCAATCTTCAGAAAGAAAAACAGAGCTGGAGGAATCAGGCTCCCTGACTTCAGACTATACTACAAAGCTACAGTAATCAAGACACTATGGTACTGGCACAAAAACAGAAATATAGATCAATGGAACAGGACAGAATGCCCAGAAATAAACCCACACACCCATAGTCAATTAATCTATGACAAAGGAGGCAAGAATGTACAATGGAGAAGACAGCCTCTTCAGTAAGTGGTGCTGGGAAAACTGGACAGCTACATGTAAAAAAATGAAATTAGAACATTCTCTAACACCATACACAATAATAAACTCAAAGTGGATTAAAGACTAAATGTAAAATTGGATACTATAAAACTCATAGAGGAAAACAGAGGCAGGACACTCTGACATAAATTGCAGCAATATCTATTTTGAGCAGTCTCCTAGAGTAATGGAAATAAAAACCAAATAAACAAATGGGACCTAACTAAACTTGAAAACTTTTGCACTGCATAGGAAATCATAAACAAAACAAAAAGACAACCTACAGAATGGGAGAAAATATTTGCAAACAATTAGACCAACAAGGGATTAATCTCCAAAATATACAAACAGCTCATACAGCTCAATGTAAAAAACAATCAATCCAATCAAGAAATGGGCAGAAGATCTAAATAGACCTTTCTCCAAAGAAGACATACAGATGGCCAAAAGGCACATGAATAGATGCTCAACATCACTAATTATTAGAGAAATGCAAATCAAAACTACAATGAGGTATCACCTCACACCAGTCAGAATGGCTATCATCAAATAGTCACTCTTGGAGTCTCTGAAGTGTCACATATTCACTCAAGGCCAGTTCCTCTTGTCTTCCTAGCACATGATGATGCCTGCTGCCTCTGTGAGAATGAAGCTTCCTGGCTAGGCTAGTGGTTGCCTTCCTGAGCTACTGATACCACCAAACTTTGAGGTGCCAAAGAATGCTACAGTTCCTATATATCTGGTTGGCTCACTGCAGTGGTGCCATATTCAATGAACAAGTGGGTTGACAGCCCCTCCTTCACATTACTGTGCCACAGTAAGTCATTTGGATTCCAAAGAGCTTTGCTTGGGCTCCCAGTCTCAGCCTCTCAGAAAAGTAGTTCTTTAGTGACTTCCCATAGCCAGTCTCCTCCGTCAGGGCCTCAAAGGCCAGGTTGGCGGGCCAGGCTGGGGACAGGTCTCTAACATCCCAACCTATGTCCCCTACCCTGCCTCCCAGAGACCTTGATAGTAAAAACTTTCTCCTGATAGGCTCCTTCTTATATGCAAACCACTCAAGGAAATAGTTGTGATAGGAAGACTGGGAGAGTGAGTTTTGTTCTGTAACCACCCACAAAATTTCAGCTGAAGTTTGGCTCATCTGGGATCATCCCACAGAAATGCAATGATGTAAATGCATTTTTTAAACCTTAAAGTGCTCCAAGATGTTTATTATCATTATTACATATATAGTATCCATGCTACAGTGTGAGCTGCCTTCAGGAAGCTAGACTGCCATCACTATGGAGTTAAAATAATGGGAATTTCAGGGCCTATGCAGGGGCCTCAAATCACACCCCACAGATGACCCTTCCCCAGCACACTTTCCTGCTAAGCCTGATCCTGCCATTCCAATCTCTGTCTTTAAGCAACAACTCTATGTTTCTGAACACAGCTCGATTCCGGCTAGAGGCTATGTTGACCTAGTAGATCAGATGCAACCAACTGGACACAGAGAAGAGTAGTAGCAGCCAGATCCTTTTCAAACTGTTTGAGAATGCATTTTAAATAATGAAGGCAAACAAGATAGAAGAACTGGCCTCACATCCCTCCCACAGCCCTGGGGATCCCTCTGAGGGCTCACTCCCCGGGAGTGCTCAGCTGACAGGCCTGCAATGTTCTAGGTGTGGAGGAGAACCACCTGATATTGATTTCTGAAACAGAGACAGGAACTAATGACAGAAGGTGCTTGACCGCACGTCTCAGACTACCTGAGAGAGGTAGGACACAGGCAGGGCATTTGCCAAAATATTCTCCTTCAACTGTCCTCCCCAACCTCAGCCTCTGCCTTCAGCTCAGCTGGTGAACACTGGCCTAACCTAGAGGCTTACCGATGAAAGAAAGGGTAGCTCAACCAAGGGCCACAGGTCCAGAACTCAGTCAAGGTGGGAGATGGCATAAAGGGGCTACTGGAAGTGGTCAGCCTCAGCCGTTCCAAGCTCTCCTTTGATGTCTAAGAGAGGTTGTCCACTCGATGTCCATTGCACAGTGGATCTTCATGGTGGCCTGCTTGTTCTTGCCTTACAATGGCTCTCAGAGTTTTCTGGTTGGGGTGGAGGGAAGCCCTGGGCCTGGAAGCCGCAAACAGAGCACAAGTGAATGAGGCCACTGCCTGGGGCCAAGACTTGCCTCACTGCTGTCAGCAAAACCCACTGAGAAAGCTCTGGCCCTGGAGGAGTGAACAGATGCCCCTTGTGGAAAAGATGACCCTGCTCTCACCTTGCTTCGTAATTCTCCATCATTTCTCTGTGAAGGACGCACAGAACAACCCGTTCAGTGGGTTAGGTGTCATTGCCGCACACAGCTGAAACTCCTCCACTTTCCCTCCCACTTAGGGAAGCAAGTTGTCCTGTAAGAGAATGGGAGCTATGTTATTTTGGGTTTAACTTTGAATCCATGCTCAGGTATTAAAATTCGGTTATTCTCCAACTTTGGTATTTATTTGCTACAAATAATTTGCAAAACAACTTCTGAAAGTGGGTTACAAGAGTGTGACTAAGAAGATTGTCCTAGAGAGTGAGTGACCTTTTGGGGGGTGAAAGGGAGAGTCATATGTGTAAAAACTGTAAATGACAATTTCTCTCCTTTCCCTTCCTTTTCACCCTCACTCATAGTCTTTGATCTAGATCTGCCTCTCCAGAAATGTAGAAGGCCAGGAAAAGGACCAAGAGGAGTCTTTGCTTCTAACTTGAAAAATACAAATATAGGATGCCTTTAAAAGCTAGAAATAAGGTGTTGAAGAAAACAGTGAGTCTTAAGTGTGTCACTTGACTGAGTATTATGTCATATAACTTGCCTGTATAATATTTTTAGAATCTTTGGAAAGAATGGAGAAACAACTGTTAGCATCCCTTTTAAAAAGTTTCACAGGAGATTACCTGGTATCTCCCTACACTAATCATGGTGATGTTTTCACTAGGTTCTATCTAGGGAAGATGTTACCCAAAATCAAGCAGGCAGTATCCCTTTGGGAGATATTAATGTATATAAGATGGATTTTGAAACTTCAAACATCAGATAAATAATTAAATTATTCAGATGGTCTCACTATTTGGTGGCAGAATGACTCAGACTCAAATCAGAAAATAGTCAAGAAGAAAAATCCAGATGGGCTTGAAAGGAGTGATGGAAGAAATCTGGCTGTTAATCATCTCTAATTCACCTCCTACTCCTTCTGGAGCAAAAGAGAGTCTGAAGCTCTAATAGTACTGTGAATGAAAAAAAAACTCTGGAAACAAAATTAGCATGACTCAGAGCAGTCTGGAAGACTGGGCTAGCCTGGCACGTTCCCCAGGCTGACCCCATTAACAGCAGGAGAGAGAGGAATCTGCCCACGTGGCTCCTGGTGATGGAGGTGTGGGTAGAGAAAGATCAACAGACGGGAAGCCCCACAGACAAGCAGAAAGAGTTATGACAGACACAGGAGGGGCTAGACCTGGGGACAGATCTGGATGCCGAGAGTTTGAGGTAGAGAATGGCCTAAAGTAAAGTGGACAGCCCAGTGTTGGGGCGCAGGTACCAGAGGATGAAAGATAGTTAGGAATCATGGAGTAAGTAGAGTTAGAGATATGCTGAATTTAAACACACACACACACACGCACACATACACACCCCATGAGCCCTTTGAGAACAGAATGTCTCTTTCTCCCTCTTTATTCCCAGCAGATTACAACAGTGCCAGGCAATAGCAGGTGCTCATTGAGGACTGATGGACTAATGGTCCATCAGTTTAAGCTGGGTTTTGGGGATAAGATAGGAATCAGAGGGAACAGAAGCGTTGCAGGCAGCAGCAGGTTTAGAAATCTTAGCAGCTGGTCCAGGCAGTTGAGATGCAGTTTTGGCAATAAGGAGCTCTCAGATTTGAAGCCATCTTTCAGCAAGAGGCCCTATAGCACTGTGTGGAAGAGTGCAGGGCTGGAGTCAGCATTTCTGCGCTTGTGTCTGCCTGTTGCTTACCAATTGAGACTGAGGGGCCACTTATCGATTCTCTCAACGCTCATTTTCCTCACCTGTAAAATGAGAAAATAATAATACTTAGCACAAAGAGTTGTTGTGAGGACTAAACTTATATATATATATATGTTAAGTGTTTAGAGCAGTGCCTGGAATATGGTAAGTACCCAATAAATATTAGTGATAATTATTATTGATTATCCTTCTCCTCTATCCAGAAAGTTTCTTTGTGCTTTGTGCCAGTGTAGAATGAGTCCCAGGACTTAGACTACCCAGCACTCCTTTGGGAATGTAAGCTGACCTATCCTGCAAGTGTCTGTCTTTCACTTTGCGGCTTGCATACTTCAAGACATAACCTATTTTTGCATGGACCACTGCAGTAGTTTCTCTGACTCTCTGCTTTCAGTCTCAGCCCTATCCAGCCAAAAGTGATCTTTCTAAAATGTAATCAGACCATCTCACTTGCCTACCTCATATCCTTCATGAGTTCTCTTTGCCCTCAAGATTCTTTGGGTTTCATTTCCTAAAAAGTATAGGAGAGCTCCTTGGAGAAACAGCTGATTCTAGGACTAGGGCAGGAAATATATAAAAAAGAACCTGGAGCATCTTGTAGTACCAGAAAGTAAGGAGGTGCATGAACAAATGAAAAACCCTACAGTGATGGAAGTATGTCAAAAGGACATAGGAACCAACTTAAAAGAGCTCTCAATGGCCAAAGCTGGAATAATTTGAATGACAAAATAAATAAAATAACATTGGATTATAACTTAAAATATAAAATAAATATCCAGGAATTCATATTAATGTAAGTAAATGATAGAATAAATAAATGGTGGAGAAGAGATAAATTTCCCCTGCAGAAGAATTCCAAATAAATTACCTAGCTACTTCATCCTTGAGAAGGGAGCATAACTCCTCACTCCTTAGTGTGGGCTGTGCATGGTGACTTCCTTCCAAAGTGTATAGTATGATGAGAGAAAATGACTTTATAGTGGAGAAACCTGAAACACTATCTCATCCAGGTGATCAAGGTCAACCTCAACAGTATAACTCATAAGTGAAAAAGGTCATATGTTAATAGTATGTACCTTTGATATAATGTGATGAGAATGGCACTTCCTCTGGGGTATTCCTCCCACAACAAATAACTCCAGTCTAATCATGAGAAAAACATCAAATAAACACAATAGAGGGGTATTCTGCAAAATACCTAACCAGGACTTCTCAAAACTGTCAAGGTCATCAAAATAAGGAAGTCTGATAAACGGTCACAGCCAAGAGGAGCGTAAGGACACATAACAACGAAATGTTATGTGGTATCCTGAATGGGATCCTGGAACAGAAAAAGAACATTAAGTAAAAACTGAGGAAATTTGAGTAAAGTATTGACTTTAGTTAATAATAATGTTTTAATATTGGTTCATCAACTGGGACAAGTGTACCCTCCTAACGTAAGATGTTAATAATAGGGGAAACTGGGTGTGGATCTCTCTGTACAATTTTCACAAATTTTCTGTAAATCTAAAACTTTTCTAAAATTGAAAGTTCAATAAAATGAAAGAAAAAAATAGCAGAGAATCAAAAGACAAACTTTACCTGTTTCAGAATTCTGGTAGGCTCAGTCACCATTAGACCAAGCCCATTCCCAAATCAGCAGCAGCATCTCTGCTACCCAAAGGCACACTCAAACTCTGAGTTCTTCAGAGAGATAACAACAGCTATTGTCTCACTTTATCCATGTAGAACACAGAAAGCACCCAGATTTGTTGTCCCATTGTAAATAGGCAGCAGGGCATAGAATTAATTGAGTACTGAGGCTCTGGAATGAGGCCAGCTGGCTCTGCCATGAACTCAGGCACATCCCTGATCTTCTCTGAACATGTTTCCTCATCTATAAAATAATAAAATAATAATACTTAACACACAAAGTTATTGAGATAATATAATGAGACAATGTATAAGCATGCTTAACACAATGCCTGGCAGATGATGATTATGGAGTATTACCATCTCATTCTTCCCAGACCTTGCCAGTAGTGTCCAGGGGGTAAACTCTACATGCAGGAAAAACATGCCTGCTCTCTAGAAGTTTCTTGCTAAAACTAAAGTGGACAGATATCATGGTAGTTAGACTATACATCAGGCAGTTAATTGTCTAAGGGACTTGGCCAGAGCTGGCTGAGGAGCCCAAGCTGCAATTTATTATGGAACTGCTTTCAGAGGCTATACATTTGGAAGGGAAGCCACACAAATGTTAAGGCCTAACATTTACCCCGAGGCAACTCACTTGGCCGTTCTCTGACTGGATTGATTTCCACGGAATCAGGAAGCTCTATTTTAATGTGTTCCAGGCAGTTTTCAGCTTACACAATGATTACAATCAGATCCAAACTGGTTTGAGCAGAATTTGCCAGTAGAATGTCATGAGACTCCAGAGCCAATTCTTTATTACTTCAATAAATCTCAACATATGACAGCTACAGTTTTTACCAACAACCAGTCGTGTTTTTGTAATTTTAACACAAATAGCAATTAAGTGTGTCTGGTATGATGTGTTCTCACCATTTTCAGGTTACCCCGCTGATTGAGCATAATTTCATTCTCCTCACTGATGTTCACCCAGGTTCTCCTTTATGACTTGCTTGGCTCTTTGACCAGGTAGAGATGCCAGTGGAAGAGAAGTCATTGCTGGCATCACTCTCTTTCCTTTCTGAGGACCAGGAGAGCAACGCTCTGTCTCCATCCAGCTGGGCAATTTCTTGGCAGAGTGGAGAAACTCTTGAAATGCCAGATCTTGAGGCTGAGTTTCCAGCCATGGCGGGCCCCTACTTATGCCTCCCAGAAAGGTACAGAATAGAAGATCCCCCCTGGATCATCAGGAAAAGGCCAAGCCATCGTCTAGGTTGCCATGCAATTTTGTCTTCTTCTAGAATTCTGGCACATACTAATTTCTTTATAATTAAAAATTACATGTTCAGTAGGCACACTGGTCAGTTCCTTTTAATCTGTTATCTATCAGTCTCTATTATTATGAATCCATTGTGTCTAGCATCATGGTAGGAAACTTAGATTAGCCTCAGAAGCAGATCATTTATAATACATGTTTTGCTTTTTCTTTCAGCATTATCTTTCCTGTTTTAGGTGTCTCATAATTTTCACAGTGGTTTCAGCATTTTATATTTTAAGGTTTTCTGTGTTTCCTTTTATTTCTTTCACATTATATAATTAGCTCTGTATTCATAGGGGAAGTAAAGCAATGAATCAAACAGTTATCTGATAAATTCAATTAAAGCACAAAAACAATTTGGGTCCTTCTTGCTAAAGGAAAGTTTCTAGTAAGAATTTACCACCCACTTCACTCTGTTTTAAATAGTTGATTAATTCTATTCTCAACAACTAGGGGAAAGGTAACTAATGTTTACTGAGTACGTACTATATGCCAGTCACTTCTGCTTTGCAGGCATCATTTTATTTGTAGTAGAGAGAGATTAGTTACAGTCATCAAAATTAGCAATTTCTTTGGTTTTCAGGCAGCTGAATTTCACATTTCTCTGAATATACTCACAAGAATGAAACACCTGATTGATGTATTAATACATGGCCTTCATAAGGGCAGTATTCTCCCATTGAATCTAGCATTTTTATATATTAGACTCAGTAAGAGTTTTTGAATTGAATATATAATCTCAATGTTAAATCTTTATATCTACTCATCTCTATGTATACTGATGTAAAGAAATCTTATGAAAAAAAGCTAAGTTACTACTAAAAACTATTCAAAATGAATACAAGTATTTTGGTATGATTTCAGACATTTAGAGCTGTCTTTGTCCAGTATTCGAATGTCTTGATAAGAATACAAGAACTAGACCAATATTTGAGTAACTTAAAGGATTAGGTGACAGGTTAACTCAATACTATTTTCACTTCAGAAAGCACCAACTCAAAAGTGAAAATTAAATGCCGGCAAAGGCTCTGCCTGCAGAAGTGTATACAGTTAACTCAAGTTTTACCTCCGCACCTGCTGATTATACATAATGGACTCAGGTCACATTACATCACATATACAGAAGAAAATGAAGCATTTGGTCATTTAACCAAAATGGATGTATTGAAAATCCATTGCAGATGTAGAGTATGATCTGGGGAATACAAAGGATTAATAAGACAGGGTCCATCTCTTCTTGGAGAGATAAGACTAGTATAGTTAAATATAAAAAATGGTAAAGTAGGATCCAATTCAATTTAATAAAGTTTCCCTTTATGTGTGTATCTGATTGAAAACTATCAGAAACTTAATTTAACAAATACTTTTTCAGCACTGACTATGTACAGGAAGGCCTGTCCTGTTCATCTTTCAACCTCTGGCCTACAAAATGCCTGGCAGTTATCAGGTAAACAGTACATTGTGAATGAATTGCAGAATGAAATTATTTTACTGTATGGAAAAAGCTTACAAGGGAGTAAAGTGGTAAGACAAATATATAAAGAACTATAATATTAAAAAGTGATCACAACGTACAGCATTATGAAAGTTTAGAAGTGGAGAAGATACTAAGTCTAAAATTAGGGTTACAGTTTTGGGGACAGATAATATAATGTGAGTGAATTGTAGGGGAGTGGTAGAAGGTGATGCTGTCAATGCAAGTTGTGGCATATAGTGGGGCCCTTCTTAGGCAACAGGAAGTCATGATGGGATTTTAAGAGACAAAACAACCTAACTGAGCTATCTGATATTAAGAATAAGCTGGAGAGCTATGTCAAGAGGATTGGAGTGGGAAGAAAACAGAGGTAGGAAGATCAGTTAAGGAGGGGCTAGTACAATTGTATAGATAATAAGAAATGAGAGGTTGAACTAGGGTGGACAGTAGCATGGGGAAAAGAAGTAATTTTTCAAATATATAATAAAAGTAAGCCCTTTAGATATTGTCTGCTGAATGTCTATGGAGTATTGTGTAAGGGAGATGGGGGAGAAATCCAAATTGCAGGCGGAGAAGAAGGCGATTCCTTTAAAAGCAGTATGTGGAATTGGGAAGGAGTAGAGGAGGAGATGAGGTCTTTATATTTTCTGTTAAAGATTAGAAGTTTATAGTAATTTAGTGAAAGGGAATTTTCACTCTGAGCTGGAAAAGCCAGAGATGGTAAGAATTTGAGACATGAGCTCAACTGGATAAAAAAACAAAACAAAATGTTATTGTTCAGAACAGTGAAGAACAGGCAAGTTAATATATAACTATACCTATTATTAACAGCAATTATTTAATCTGAGACCACTTGAGTTTACTGAAGCAATTAATTTAGATGTTACATCTATACAATGCCAAACACTGGAATATTTTGTAAAAACCCAAAAAATTACACGGGTTTTGTTTATTTGTTTTGTTTTATTTTTAATCCAGGAGTTTGAGATCATGTAATAACAGCTTTAGCATTTGGCTTTCATATTAAAGTTTTTCATATTAAGGTTTCAATCTCTTAGAAGATCCATCCAAGCAAGAGGGAATTTTTTTTTTGAATTTTATTTTACTTATTTTTTTATACAGCAGGTTCTTATTAGTTATCCATTTTATACATACTAGTGTATATATGTCAATCCAATCTCCCAATTCATCACACCACCAACCCCCCCGGCCCCTTTCCCCGCTTGGTGTCCATACTTTTGTTCTCTGCATCTGTGTCTCAATTTCTGCCCTGCAAACCGGTTCATCTGTACCATTTTTCTAAGTTCCACATATATGCGTTAATATACGATATTTGTTTTTCTCTTTCTGGCTTACTTCACTCTGTATATCTCTACATTCATCCACGTCTCTACAAATGACCCAATTTCATTCCTTTTTATAGCTGAGTAATATTCCATTGTATATATGTACCACATCTTCTTTATCCATTCGTCTGTCGATGGGCATTTAGGTTGCTTCCATGTCCTGACTATTGTAAATAGTGCTGCAGTGAACATTGGGGTGCATGTGTCTTTTTGAATTATGGTTTTCTCTGGGTATATGCCCAGTAGTGGGATTGCTGGGTCATGCAGTAATTCTATTTTTAGTTTTTTAAGGAACCTCCATACTGTTCTCCATAGTGGCTGTATCAATTTACATTCCCACCGACAGTGCAAGAGGGTTCCCTTTTCTCCACACCCTCTCCAACATACGTTGTTTGTAGATTTTCTGATGATGCCCATTCTAACTGGTGTGAGGTGATATCTCATTGTAGTTTTGATTTGCATTTCTCTAATAATTAGTGATGTTGAGCAGCTTTTCATGTTCTTCTTGGCCATCTGTATGTCTTCTTTGGAGAAATGTCTATTTAGGTCTTCTGCCCATTTTTGGATTGGGTTGTTTGTTTTTTTAATACTGAGCTGCAGGAGCTGTTTATATATTTTGGAGAGTAATCCTTTGTCCGTGGATTTGTTTGCAAATATTTTCTCCCATTCTGAGGGTTGTCTTTTCGTCTTGTTTGTAGTTTCCTTTGCTGTGCAAAAGGTTTTAAGTTTCATTAGGTCCCATTTGTTTATTTTTGTTTTTATTTCCATTACTCTAGGAGGTGGATCAAAAAAGATCTTGCTATGATTTATGTCAAAGGTTGTTCTTCCTGTGTTTTCCTCTAAGAGTTTTATAGTGTCCGGTCTTACATTTAGGTCTCTAATCCATTTTGAGTTTATTTTTGTGTATGGTGTTAGGGAGTGTTCTAATTTCATTCTTTTACATGTAGCTCTCCAGTTTTCCCAGCACTACTTACTGAAGAGACTGTCTTTTCTCCATTGTATATCCTTGCCTCCTTTGTCATGGAATAGTTGACCATAGGTCCGTGGGTTTATGTCTGGGCTTTCTATCTTGTTCCATTGATCTATATTTCTGTTTTTGTGCCAGTACCATATTGTCTTGATTACTGTAGCTTTGTAGTATAGTCTGAAGTCAGGGAGTCTGATTCCTCCAGCTCTGTTTTTTTCCCTCAAGACCACTTTGGCTATTTGGGGCCTTTTGTGTCTCCATACAAATTTTAAGGTTTTTTGTTCTAGTTCTGTAAAAAATGCCATTGGTAATTTGACAGGGATTGCATTGAATCTGTAGATTGCTTTGCGCAGTATAGTCATTTTCACAATATTGATTCTTCCAATCCAAGAACATGGTATATCTCTCCATCTGTTGGTATTATCTTTCATTTCTTTCATCAGTGTCTTATAGTTTTCTGCATACAGATCTTTTGTCTCCCTAGGTAGGTTTATTCCTGGGTATTTTATTCTTTTTGTTGCAATGGTAAATGAGAGTGTTTCCTTAATTTCTCTTTCAGACTTTTCATCATTAGTGTATAGGAATGCAAGAGATTTCTGTGCATTAATTTTGTATCCTGCTACTCTACCAAATTCATTGATTAGCTCTAGTAGTTTTCTGGTGGCATCATTAGGATTCTCTATGTATAGTATCATGTCATCTGCAGACAGTGACAGTTTTACTTCTTCTTTTCCAATTTGTTTTCCTTTTATTTCTTTTTCTTCTCTGATTGCCATAGCTAGGAATTCCAAAATTATGTTGAATATTAGTGGTGAGAGTGGACATCCTTGTCTTGTTCCTGATCTTAGAGGAAATGCTTTCAGTTTTTCACCATTGAGAATGATGTTTGCTGTGGGTTTGTCATATATGGCCTTTATTATGTTGAGGTAGGTTCCCTCTGTGCCCACTTTCTGGAGAGTTTTTATCATAAATGGGTGTTGAATTTTGTCAAAAGTTTTTCTGCATCTATTGAGATGATCATATGGTTTTTCTTCTTCAGTTTGTTAACATGATGTATCACATTGATTGATTTGCATATATTGAAGAATCCTTGCATCACTGGAATAAATCCCACTTGATCATGGTGTATGATCCTTTTAATATGTTGTTGGATTCTGTTTACTAGTATTTTGTTGAGGATTTTTGGATCTATATTCATGAGTGATATTGGTCTGTAATTTTCTTTTTTTGTAGAATCTTTGTCTGGTTTTGGTATCAGGGTGATGGTGGCCTCATAAAATGAGTGTGGGAGTGTTCCTTCCTCTGCAATTTTTTGGAAGAGTTTGAGAAGGATGGGTGTTAGCTCTTCTCTAAATGTTTGATAGAATTCACCTGTGAAGCCATCTGGTCCTGGACCTTTGTTTGTTGGAAAATTTTTAATCACAGTTTCAATTTCATTACTTGTGATTGGTCTGTTCATATTTTCTATTTCTTCCTGGTTCAGTCTCTTGGAAGGCTATACCTTTCTAAGAATTTGTCCATTTCTTCCAGGTTGTCCATTTTATTGGCATAGAGTTGTTTGTAGTAGTCTCTTAGGATGCTTTGTATTTCTGTGGTGTCTGTTGTAACTTCTCCTTTTTCAGTTCTAATTTTATTGATTTGAGTCCTCTCCCTGTTTTTCTTGATGAGTCTGGCTAATGGTTTATCAATTTTGCTTATCTCCTCAAAGAACCAGGTTTTAGTTTTGTTGATCTTTGCTATTGTTTTCTTTGTTTCTATTTCATTTATTTCTGCTCTGATCTTTATGATTTCTTTCCTTCTGCTAACTTTGGGTTTTGTTTGTTCTTCTTTCTCTAGCTCCTTTAGGTGTAAGGTTAGATTGTTTATTTGAGATTTTTCTTGCTTCCTAAGGTAGCTATAAACTTCCCACTCAGAACTGCTTTTTCTGCATCCCATAGGTTTTGGATCGTCGTGTTTTCTTTATCATTTGTCTCTAGGTATTTTTTGATTTCCTCTTTGATTTCTTCATTGATCTCTTGGTTATTTAGTAATGTATTGTTTAGCCTCCATGTGTTTGTGTTTTTTTCGTTTTTTTTTCCCTGTAATTGACTTCTAATCTCATAGCCTTGTGGTCAGAAAAGATGCTTGATATGATTTCAATTTTCTTAAATTTACTGAGGCTTGATTTGTGACCCAAGATGTGATCTATCCTGGAGAATGTTCCATGTGCACTTGAGAAGAAAGTGTAATCTGCTGTTTTTGGATGGAATGTCCTATAAATATCAATTAAATCTATCTGGTCTATTGTGTCATTTAAAGCTTGTGTTCCCTTATTAATTTTCTGTTTGGATGATCTGTCCATTGGTGTAAGTGAGGTGTTAAAGTCCCCCACTATTACTGTGTTAGTGTCGATTTCCTCTTTTATACCTGTTAGCATTTGCCTTACGTATTGAGGTGCTCCTATGTTGGGTACATATATATTTATAATTGTTAAAGCTTCTTCTTGCATTGATCCCTTGATCATTATGTAGTGTCCTTCCTTGTCTCTTGTAACATTCTTTATTTGAAAGTCTATTTTATCTGATATGAGTGTTGTTACTCCAGCTTTCTTTTGATTTCCATTTGCATGGAGTATCATTTTCCATCCCCTCATTTTCAGTCTGTATGTGTCCCTAGGTCTGAAGTGGGTCTCTAGTAGACAGCATATATATGGGTCGTGTTTTTGTATCCATTCAGCGAGCCTGTGTCTTTTGTTTGGAGCATTTAATCCATTCATGTTTAAGGTAATTATCGATATGTATGTTCCTATTACCATTTTCTTAATTGTTTTGGGTTTGTTTTTGTAGGTCCTTTTCTTCTCTTGTGTTTCCCACTTAGAGAAGTTCCTTTAGCATTTGTTGTAGAGCTGGTTTGGTGGTGCTGAATTCTCTTAGCTTTTGCTTATCTGTAAAGCTTTTGATTTCTCCATCGAATCTGAATGAGATCCTTGCCAGCTAGAGTAATCTTTGTTGTAGGTTCTTCCCTTTCATCACTTTAAATATATCGTGCCACTCCCTTCTGGCTTGTTGAGTTTCTGCTGAGAAATCAGCTGTTAACCTTATGGGAGTTCCCTTGTATGTTATTTGTCGTTTTTCCCTTGCTGCTTTCAATAATTTTTCTTTGTCTTTAATTTTTGCCAATTTGATTACTATGTTTCTCGGTGTGTTTCTCCTTGGGTTTATCCTGTATGGGACTCTCTGTGCTTCCTGGACTTGGGTGGCTATTTCCTTTCCCATGTTAGGGAAGTTTTAGACTATAATCTCTTCAAGTATTTTCTCAGGTCCTTTCTCTCTCTCTTCTCCTGCTGGGACCCCTAAAATGCGAATGTTGTTGTGTTTAATGTTGTCCCAGAGGTCTCTTAGGCTGTCTTCATTTCTTTTCATTCTTTTTTCTTTATTCTGTTCCGCAGCAGTGAATTCCACCATTCTGTCTTCCAGGTCACTTATCCGTTCTTCTGCCTCAGTTATTCTGCTATTGATTCCTTCTAGTGTATTTTTCATTTCAGTTATTGTATTGTTCATCTCTGTTTGTTTGTTCTTTAATTCTTCTAGGTCTTTGTGAAACATTTCTTGCATCTTCTTGATCTTTGCCTCCATTCTTTTTCCAAGGTCCTGGATCATCTTCACTATGATTATTCTGAATTCTTTTTCTAGAAGGTTGACTGTCTCCACTTCATTTAGTTGTTTTCCTGGGGTTTTATCTTGTTCCTTCATCTGGTACATAGCCCTCTGCCTTTTCATCTTGTCTTTCTGTGAATGTGTTTTTTGTTCCCCAGGCTGCAGGACTGTAGTTCTTCTTGCTTCTGCTGTCTGCCCTCTCAAATCTGCGTGTTGCAGAGGGCCATGGTGGCCGGTTTCAATGAGCCTTGGTACTTATCTGACTCCTCATGCTGCTTCCCCTGCCGCCGCCATCTTCTCGCCCGCACATACACCAAGTGGGAATATTACGTGCCATCAATTTAGCCAGAACCTCATAAGGAGATCATAAATTACACAAGGATATACATTTTGGAAAATGTTATTTTCCAAGTGAAATTTTTGTTTAAGTCTTTTAGAAAAATTAAGATCACCTACAAACCAAAAGAAGATTAAAAAAAATCTTTTTTTTAATTTTCGAAGTGACTTACCAAAATAGTAAATTATTTCTAGTGAGGAGGGGAATCTTTATAAAGTCGGAGAAATAAGTGAAATAATCATAAAATAAGAAAGCAGTAAGTTCTCTTGGCTTCATTCTGACATTGATAAATGGTCAATTCTGGGGGAAAAAAGTAAAATTCTTTTGTACCAACAAGATCAACTTTGGCAAAATATCATCATTGGGGTTAGTAATAACATGACATGGCTGATCTTAAACTTGTATTTTGTTTAATATTATAGATCAAATTTTACTGTTTTGGTCACAGATCAAAGGATCTTATGGAAGCTACACACATTGTCTTCAGGAGAATGTACAACTTCAAAGAGACAGAGAATTTGCATAAATGGACTCCTAGATAACATCCCTTGCTGTAAGAACCATTCCACTCCTGAAAGTAGCAATGAAAACAAAGCTTTCATTTGCAATTGCTAGGTGAATGTAAATATGGCTCTTAAGAATATATCAGTACAATGTTTTTTGGTCCTTGGTGAAACTTGACAGTGTGATAATAATAATTCTTCTAATGCTACATATTTAAAGAACTTTGTGTTCTTTATAAAAGCTATCTGTGGTACTAAGACATGAGATAAATCTCTATCTAATGATCCATAAATAAAACAGGACCTAATTCAGTCCACCAGTGTTCCATGTGTAGCAGACATCATGCCTGACCTTGGACCTGCGGTTCCCGAAATGTGCTGGGTTGCCCTGAGGTGGTGAAGCAAACTCATGGGGGCACTGCAAGGTATCTTATATGTTTTGAGAAAAAAACAGCAACTTGTGTAGACAGCATGTCAACTACTAGCCCAAGGTAGTTCACAGTTTCAATGTTAGATCACTCTGCATCCTTCTCAGTGATGTCATATCTTTGTAAAGCTGGGTTTTGGCAGTTACTGTGATGAAAATCAGTGTGGAGCAGAAAATGATGGTGGTGACTCCCAATCAGATTCCAAGATTTAAGGAGTTGTGCAATGACCAAGCACACATATCCCACTAGTAAGTAACTGTAGTTAAAATAAAATAAATATATTATTTTCCCTTTAATTTACATGTATTTTATTTCAAAGGCTACTGAGTTGTTAGGACAAGAATATTTATTGGTTTTTTTGTGCCTAACTGTTCAATAAATGGAACTATTAGGTATTCCTTTTGGCCTATGGGCACCATGAAAACTTGCTGACACATTAAGGGTACTGTGAGCCAAAAATGTTTGGGAAGGACTGTCCTAGAGGAGAACTAACTTGAATAATACCAAGTCTTTGTCTTCTAGTTGCTCAGAGAGACATATGTATTGCTAAGCACAGTTAAAGGTAAACTGGGATATTTGTCATAATGGTAATATAGACAAAATTCAAAGAGGTAGGAAATCTCAGGTGTCATTCTGTTAGAGGCAGAAGAAAAGATCGTTGAAGTGTCATGTGAGTTTAGCCTAAAAAAGAGTAAGATTTTAATAGGTGGGAAAGAGAGAAAGAACATTCCTCTATGAGGGAACAGCATGAACGATGGAGAAGAGGCATAGAATAAACATCTTGTTTGGCTGGAAAGAGAAAGGGCAAGGAGTGGCAAGAAATAGTCATGTTGAAAGAGCTGCAACTTTTTACCATGGACAGTGAGAAGACATTGGAAGCTTCTGGGTAAGGGAGTAGTATGATCAAAATTGGGCCCTAGAAAGCTAAGTATCATAGTGATATGAAAGATGGGTTACCGACTGGGAGTTAGGGAGAGAGGGCTATTGAAGATGACTATAGTTTCCAGCCTGGATAAAACCTCTTGTTTGTACAGACTATGCTTTATTAATCTATGTACTGATACTACCTAGCACAAGCCCGGTAATTTGAAGCAATGAATAAATTTTAGAATGTGAGCTACCTGGGGAAACAGAGAAATAGCTCATGGTAACTATGGAGAAATCTCCCAGAGTGCAGGAGAGAGGTTAAACTCGTGGTGTCAATTTGGGAGTCATCCACCTAGAAATGAGAGAAGGAACTGACAAAATAAAATTTCACAGGGAGCAAATATAGATTAAAAAGAGAAGAAGCCAATGACAGATCCCTGGGGAACACCCACCACTGGGAGCAGAGGATGAGCTGCTGGCAGAAGAGACAGGAAAGATGGAGGGGCGTTGATGGGGTGAGAACCAGAGGGAGTGCTATCCCAGGAAACAAAGCAGGACAGACTTTCAGGATGGAGACAGTCGTCTGTAATATCAAACACAAGAGGGAAAAATCTACAAGAAAGCTCCCGGGTGTGGTGATTAGCAGGTCCTTGGTGACCTTGAGGAGGGCAAGTTCAGTAGGAGTTATAGGCGGATGCCAGATGGCAGTAGAGGTGACCAGAGTGGTCCTTTTGGGGAAATTTGTCAGTGAAATGGGTCTGGAATGGGAGCTTTAGGTGAAAAGAAGTTTGAGTGAAAATGGATTTGAAGACAGGAGTGACCTGAAGGGAGAATGCAGTAGAGAGGAGTAGAGCACAAACAGTTCCCTATACAAGAGAAGGAAGAGATCATTCAAGTTTCCAGTGAGAGAGAAGTGGGACTAAAAACACACTTGGTTCCTTTTATTTTCCTTCCCTTCCCTCACCCTTTCCTCTCTTCCCTTTTCACCCAGAGCCTGACCGGGGCGAGGAGGAGAGGAGGGGAGGGCACTGGAGCAGGACGTTAGAACTGGAGGGGGTGAGGAAGGTGTCCACATGGAACGAAAGTGGGGTGAAGAGGCTGCCTGTGCAGGTGGGAGAGGCAGCCCAGCAAGGGCGTGGGGTCTGGGTGTAGTGAGAGGAGGGTTTTCACCTGCTGGTGGGGACCTGGCAGGGGTGTCAGAGCCAGCAGGCTGAGGAGGACATATGTGATGAGGTGGGACAGCAATGGCATGGGAGATTTGTTACATAATACAGGAGGATTGATCAAATAACTAAATATATGAAGACTAAGAGGACTGGATTGCTCACTGGTGGGAAAGGAGGTTACATGTATGTAAAGGGATTAACTTAGAATGAACTCCGAGGTTTGAGATTCGAATTAAAGATATCAGTGTGAGCTCATGGATTTCAATATATATAAGTATATATCGAAACAAACATACCTATGTGTGTATGTGTATAACATAATAACACATACATTTCCCAAGCTCTATCTACTGAGGGAGTTGAAGAGGCCTGGGAACAGCAACATTCCAATAGCAATGAACACATTTAGCACAAACTTGCTTTTCAGTAGCGTTCTTTACCAAAAGAAACCAGGAAAAATGGCTAATTCCAGGGCTGGTGGCAGGGAAATACAAGATGAAACCAGCATCTCTTGTTGTTCCAGAAAGCCAGGAAGTGCTCATGGAGACATATCAAAAGGACCCAGAAGCCAGTCTGAAGTGGCTTCCACTGGCCAACATGGTGACAAGTTGAGATCAATATACGGATAATAAAAGATTATGCCCATTGAATAAAATAGGAAATCATGAGTCTGTACAGATAAATAGATTAATTAATTAATTGATAGAAAGTCTGATGAGGAACAGGATATTTACATAGTTTGATAGTACTTCCCACAAAATGTTCGCTAACTACAAAGCAACAAAGAGTAGCTTTACAAAGAGAAGCCTGGCTGACACCCCTGTGACCAGGCAATCCAAGTGAACGTCATCAGTAGCCGTCAAATTGAAATCTTGTGCCACCTGATAGGCAGCAACGAGAAGAACACAGCATAACTCCTGTGATAGTCCTGCTAGAGATTCTTAAATTCAATCTAATCATCAGGAAGCATCAGACAAACTCAAACTGAGGGACACTCTGCAAAATAAACTGCCTGTAATCTTCAAACACGTCAAAATCTTCAAACATGTCATGAAAGTTAAGGAAAGACTTCAGAACTGTTCCAGACTGAACGGGACTAAAGAGACGCAACAACTAAATATAACAAGTGTCCCTAAACTGGATCTGTGTGCTGTAAAGGAAATTGTTGAGACAACTGGCTAAACTTGAATGGGTTCTGAGGATTAGATGGTATAATGAATCGATGTGAATTTCCTGATTTTGACAGTTTTATCCTGTTTATCTAGGAGAATGTCCTTGTTTGTAGAAACATACATAAAAGTTGGGGGGAAGATGGTAAAAATGAGAGTAAGATTGGCAACTTACTCAACTGGTCCAGAAACAAAAGTTCTCAGTCCTGTACAGTTGATCCTTGAACAACACAGGTTTGAACTGTGTGGGTCCACTTATATGGGATTTTTTTCCACTAAATATGTACTAGAGTACTACACATCCTCCTCTAGGTAAAGAGATGGGGAATTGGGTCCAGCAAGATTAGAGTTTACTCTCAGTGAGACTTAAGAGATACTGACTCTCAATGGCTTTAGATGATGCATTTATATTTCAGCATTAATGCAACTAACATTTAGCATGTCTTTAATTACAAGAAGTTTATGGCATCTATATAGAACTAATTTCAGATTCTACAGCCTCAGGATACTGCAAACATGTTTAGAATGTGTTTGCTTTAAGTACTGAATTCAGTCAGACTATTGCAGAGAACAAACTACTGCTCTAACTTGTGTTGGGTATTTGTAGGCTGTTACTTTTATTATCTGATGATTATGATGATGACAGTTTGGACCACCAGCTGCTTCAGAGAATCTGACACCCTTTCCTCTTCTTCCTTACGTCAACCCGTGATGAATCCCAAATTCTTCTATTATGGTTAGCTTTTGTATTAGTCAGTGTTCTCCAGAGAAAAAGAACCAAAAATGTGTGTGTGTGTGTGTGTGTGTGTGTGTGTTTATTACAAGGCATTGGCTCACATGATAATGGAGGCTGCGAAGTCCTAAGAACTGCAGTAAGCAAGCTGGAGCCCCCAGTAGAGCTGATGGCTTAAGTTAAAGTTCCATTCCAAAGGGCTGAGAACCAGGAGAGCCAGATGTGTAGTTCTACCCTGAAATACCAGCTCTTTTTGAGACTCAAGAAGTTCCCTCTTACTTGCAGGAAGGTCAGCCCTTTTGTTCTATTCAGGCCTTCAACTGATTGGATGAGGGCCTCCCATATTGGGGAGGGCAATCTGCTTTATTCTGTCTACCAAGTCAAATGTTAATTTCATCCAGGAACACCCTCACAGAAACACCCAGAATAATGCTTGACCTAATATCCAGGCACCCTGTGGCCTAGTCAAGTGGACACATAAAATTAACCACCACTGCTTTATTACATACAGTAAGATTCATGTATTTTAAGTGAGCAATTCAATGGGCTTTAACAAATGCACAAGGTAGTGTAACAACTACCACAATGATGATACAAAACATTTTCACCAACCCAATGTTGTCTTGTGCCCCCTGCACTCAATTCCTTGCCCCCAACCCCTGCCCCCTGGCAACCACTGATCTGCTTTTTATCACTATAGCTTTGCCTTTTCTAGAATTACATATAAGTGGAATCACACAGGATGTAGTCTTTTATGCCTGGCCTTTTCACTTAGCAAAATGCTTAATGATTTATCCATATTGTTGAGCATATCAGTAGTTCAGTCCTTTTAATTGCTGCATAGTGTTCCATTGTATGGATGCACCACAATTTGTTTATCCAATTCACTCACTGAAGGACGATGGGTTGTTTCTCGTTTTTGGCAATTATTAATAGACCTGCTATAAACATTTGTGTATAGGTTTTTGTGACAACATAAGTTTTCATTTCTCTAAGTACCCAGGAGTGGGATTGCTGTGTCATATGGAGAGCATATGTTTACGTTTGTAAGAAGCTGCCAAATTGTTTTTCAGAGTGGCTGTATCATGTTGCATTCCCACCTGCAATGCATAAGAGTTCTAGTTGCTAAGTGTATTCCTAGTAAACAGCATTTCACAAGCAACCATGAAGGAAGTGTAAGGAGGAGTAAAGGGAGAGAAATGCATAGAACATGGTTGCTCTGGAAACAAACTAAGCTACTTTAACTGAGAGAGCTTCAGAGTTTAGATACTTCAGTAAGAAGGTAAAAAATGGTGATGAAGAGGCAATTATCACCTAAAATGTAGTGAATATTTGCTGAAACAAAAGGAATTACAGGTTGTGAAAATGGCCTGTGGCAGAGAGAGTTAGAAGAAAAATAAACAAGCCTTATTCAGTAAACAAGCCGTTAGGAAAAACAGACCTGATGACTGAAAATAGAGAAAAGTGTTCAATACAAGACATATTCCCCCTTATTTTTTCTGTTACTCTAACTGCAGTGTGCCCTTGTTATTGAGGAGTGATTTATGTTTTTAATATTAATTATCTATAAATATACGTATAAGACATATCTACATGAGGGCATATAGCATAATGCAGTGTTTCTTAAACCTTAATATGTACAGGAAACACCTGGGGATCTTATAAAATGCAGCCTCTAATTCAGTATGTCTGGGGCAGGGCCTGAGCTTCTGCATCTCTAATGAGGTTCTAAGTGAGGACAAAACTATGAGGCTGCAGACTGCAGGCTCACGGTTATGAGTGCCGACTCTGGAGCCAGACTACACAGGTTCAAATCCTACCTCTATCACTTATAGCTGTGAAACCAGGGCACATTTCTTAGCCTCTCTTCCTCAGTTTTCTCATCTGTAAAATGGAGATGCTAGCAGTACACAGTACCTCACAGGGGTGTTTTGAGGATTACATGAGTTACTCTACATCAAGCACTTAGACCAGTGCTAGGCACATAATAGGTGCCTTATCATATTCCTTTAGGTTTCAGTAGGTTCCAGTGGCCAAGGCAGCAATCTCACAGCTTTAAACCATGTTGACTGGGTCCTACACAGTGCTTTAGTTCCTCCTAGGTCCTGTGCCATACTTCTGGTGGCAGCCACTAGCTCTACTTGTGGTGCTCATTAAGGAGCCCATTCAGAGCCACTAGACTGAGACTGTGTCAGAAAAAGAAAACCCACTGAAAGGATTTCAAAGAGAGAGAGATTGACCATTCAGTGTGCTTTACCTGGTGGAAATGTCGCCAGGTTCAGCCCCATGGGGCGACTGGGGCCTCCACACAATAGGTATTTCTACACACAGGACTATTGCTGGGACACTGCTCAGACAGTGCGTTTGAAAGAATTTCCAGCCTAACCTGAGGGCCCAGCTGACAGCTAAGATTGCTGCACCCAGATGCCCTTCTCTCCAGGAGGACCAGGCAGTCATTGGGCCACACAAGCCAGTGAATAGACTCTTTACTGTTGTTTGCATCATGCCCCTTTAATCTGCCTCCAGCACCCCTGTAGACAGCCTAATTGGTCCTCTGGATCCAGCCCTCTTTGGCCTGTCAGCTCAGCTCTATGTTCATGGCTGGCTTTCATCTCCCTGCTTGCTTGGCATATTGCTCTATCCTCATAGTTTTCTGATGTTAAAACGCAGCTTGTAGAGCTTAGACGATCTTCACACCATTTCTGCCTCCCTGTTAGTAACTGTACTAGAAAAACAGCTGTTAATTTCAATTAGGTTTTGATTGCTAATTAGCAGCTACCTGTCAGGTAGCCGCTCTCTTCCTGGTCCCTTTAACTATTTCGCATGCAACTGGTACACTTGGTTTCCATGAGAACCATTTAGCTAGATACCTTCTCCATCAAAGCTGCCACCTCTTCTGTGGCTTTTATAATATCTTTCCAGTAAGCTCTGAGGTTCTCTGTCTACTTCCCTGCTCCCTGGTTTTCTTAATTTCATCATTTAGCCAGTTTCCAATTTAAGCCACTCCATCTATGGCCAGTGTGTCTTGGAAAGGAAATCAGGGGATTAATAAGTCCGTTAATTGAAGTCAGGTTAAGAACCTGTGCTTTAAAATTTCATCTTTAGACTTCTGTTTTCCAGTTCTGCATGTAAGAAGCTTGGAAGTTACCACTCCATCCTAACAGGTAAAAAGTTGATCAAACTGAAAAACCAACAACTAGAAGATTTGATTCTCTCAAAATACTCTTTCTATCACTTCCACGGGCACAGGGGATCAGAGAAGAAATAGATACATATGCTTCATGTTTTATCATGATTTACTTTTCCTTTGTGATTTCTTATCAATAATTTATGCTTAAAGAGGACTTCTCATTCTACATTTACCTCTAGCATTTAATAGGTTAAAGGTCACCCATGGCAATTTATTTTAGAGTGGTAATTTAACTTTGTTTTTCCAAATGGTTAACCATCTGTCCCAGAACCATTTATTCAATAATGATTCTTTTTCTCACTGATTTGTGATACCACCTTTAATATATACTAAGTCTGCATCTATACTGGGGTCGATTTCTGGGCCATCAAATCCATTACATTGATCTGTCTGCCAATTCTTTTGTTAGTAGCACACTACTTTAATTATTGAAGTTGTATTATCTGGTAGGGCAAGTTCTCTTTCATTAGTCTTTACTTTCCATATATTCTTGGCTATTTTGCCCTTTATCTTTAAAATTACATTATCACACTCCCCTCTCCCCATCTATCTTGTATTTCCAATGAGGATTTCATAAATCTATCAAGTATTTTCTAAAAGATTGGCATCGCTTTTCCAATGCAAAAACTTTATATTAATTTATTCAACACTTCTTTTACATTATCTCAAACTTTTGTAGTGTTCTGCAAATAGTCAAATACTTTCCTAGGCATTTTATCTTTTTTGTTGAAATTACGAAATGGGACTTTTTCATTACAGTTTCTTATTCCTATTTTGAGAGAGATTTGGGGGTGGAGTAGGGGCAATATTTGCAAGAAGGCCCTTTTTGTAATAAGAGAATTCAATGGGAATTGAGAGTTTTGGCTCATGAACGTGGATGTTTATTTTGGATTTCAATATGTTTGAATTAATGGCAATGCTTGGTGGTTCTTGACTCAAAACTCATAATAATATGCTTGCATTATGCTGAATTTTTACAATAAAACAAAAAGAATGTTAAAAATCTAATAACAGAAATGTAATTCAGAGTTAAGTTGCTCTTCAGTAGCCAGGGACAATGGAGTGCATCAAGCATACAATTAAGCAGATACCCTCTTTTTCATTTTATCCAAGGCCAGTCCACTTAGTGCCTGAGTATTGCTAGAATGTCAGCCCCTTAACAATATTTTTTAATTTAGTTGATATTCCCAAATGATCTTTCCAATTTTGAATGATGTTTTGCACATTGCTTTTAGTTTGCAAAGCAGAATGTATTCTTCAGGTAATAAAATCTTATCCTGGTACTAAAATCCAGCTAGGCATGCTCTGAAGATATGTTAACATGAAAATGCTGCTACATAATACTGGGGGATATATAAATTTGAAGAAAAGATTATTTTAGAAGAAAATCTTACTTAAAAAGTTAAACAACCATAACTACAAAAAAGAAAGAAAGGAAGAAAATCTCAAAGTCTAAAGTATTCATCAAACCTAAAGTATTTCGTCAGATCTAAGATACTACCAATTATAAAACACACAATTATTTTGTGTACTGCAAAGTCAGAAAAAGATTCTACCAGGTAAATTATGTCCTGCTGTAGATTATAAGACTCATCCCAGGTTTAGAGATTTTAAAATTGAGGGGGAAAATGTACTTCTTAGAATCAATGATATATGTTAGAATGCTCTGAACTGTAATTAACAGAAAACTGATTGAGAAATATGTTGGCTCACATCCCTGGAAGCTGAGAGGAAGGGCAGCTTCAGGAAGGGGCTGATCCAGAAATTCAATATTGTCATTAAAGACCCACTATCCTATCACAGGATCAACTTCATTCTCTAAGGCTGGTTCCCCTTCTAGGTAAAAACATAGATGCCAGTAGCAAATGGGCTATAGAATTCCATGTTCACACTCAGTCAAAGGCAGAGGATTATTTCCAAATAATTAAAAAGAAATTTCCTAAATGTCCCTAACCAACTTCTCGTGTTCTCAGCAGTCCAACTCCAAACTGAGTAACCTACCTGAACAAACTACTCTCTGAGCCGTGTTGTCCAATATGGTGATGACTCACTCTTATGGTTGCCTGCAGAGGCAGATGGACCCTCACCTAAAATTTGGTTCAGATGTTGAGAATGATGATGCCATATATACACACCGAGGGTATGAAAAGTTTCATAACTTACATTATTGAGGTCTCTGGGGAGAGCAGGGCAGTCCTCTGAAACAGGTTTGGGATGGCTTGAGAGCACAGGGATAGGAGGCTGGCCTGTTTTTTTATTGTAATAGGGGTGGGGCCAATGGGAGAGTTCCTGGATGTGGGCAGGAGTTTATGTGGTTTGAATCTCCCATCAGTGCCAAAAGAGGGAGCACCTAGGCTTTCTTCTCAGCTTGCATGGATCTGGGGGTACAGGGGAAGAGAAGGATGAGGCTTAAAATCTGTCAGAAGTCAAACATCAAAAAACGGAGTGAGATTTCTTATTACACTCACTAAAGGAGATTGTCTACATTTAAATTAATTAAAATTAAATAAAACTAAAAATTCAATTCCTTGGTCACACTGGACACATTTCAAGTGCTCAGTAGCCACATGTGGCCAACTTATAGAATATTTCTACCATCCCAGAAAATACTGTTGGACAATGCTGGTCCCTAGAGCAAGGGTCAGCAGACTATAGCCCATGGGCCAAATTTCATCCAGTATCTGTTTTCGGATAGCCTGCTAGCTAAAAATGTTTTTTACATTTTTAAATGGTTGAAAAATCAAAAGGAGAATGATATTTCATGGTGTGAAAATTATATGAAATTAAAATTTTGGTGGCCACAAATAAAGTTTTCTTGGAACTCAGCCACATCCACTCACTTATGCATTGTCTGGGCTGCTTTCACACTACAGTGGCATGAGTAGTTGCAGCAGAGACTGTATGACCATAAAGCCTAAAGTATTTACTACCTGGCCCTTTACAGGAAAGGTTTGCTGACCCCTGGTCTGCTGGAACAGGATGACCCTATCCAATCAGGCTCACTCCTAGATGTGGTGGGGTCAGGTTCCCCTGAATCTCATTGGGTACGTGGGGGCCTGGAGGATACCTGAACAAGCTCAGAGTTCTGTTGGGAAAGAGAAAGCAGAGTTGGATGCTGGGTAGGCAACCACCAATGCCCACTACATCTAATAGGAAACATAGACTAACATTTAACTTCTGTATGGAACTGAGCTGATGGTCTCCAAAGTGGATCCCTACTCACTAAGCAAGTGGCATTTCTTACTATAACATTGCAGTCTTTCCACACTAAGACATAACACTTGAATTCTATTTTATGTTCACCATTTCATGCAAGACCCATGCTTTCTCAATCCTGACATATAAATTTTATATTTATCCATTTTATTTCATTGTTACTGCTGGCACACATAAGATACTAAATTTCAAATCAATTCCTGTGTCACAACCTTCACCCTCACTTTTTCCCCTACCTCCTCCATCTCCCCTATGCCTGCCTCCTGATTTTCTGTCAGCTACTTAAATTTCTTACTTTAAAAGATCCCTAAATAACTATGGTGAGATAATTTTTAAAAGTAATACCTGAGTAAGAATTTTTAACATTAGAAATTATTGATCTTTTAATCTGTAGAAATTTCATCACTACCCATTCATAAGTTCACTGAGTTTCCCCCCACCCCCAGAATAGGACACACATTCTAGAAAATGGACTAGAGCAGAATTTAGTTGATGTTACAGGAAACATTGTTAAAACATATTTTCATCTGTTTAGGATGCAGACCATGGTTCTGAATACACAGGATATAATGTAAGCGAACTCTAGAATGAGAGAACAGGATCTCTTATCTAGAGAACCTGAGGTAAATTTAACTCTAAAATGTCTTAGGTTTTTTTTTCCAGTGGGTTTATCAAAGTGGAATTTCACAATAATTTAAATGGATGAATATTCTTGTGAATGGTCAATAAGTTTTGAATGAGAAGCCTGGGCACTGACTTTGTAAACGTTATAACAGCACACTTTTTTCCATTGCTTGTAACAGATAAAGTTTGAGGATTTTAAGAAAGGTGAATGGAAAAGGGAGAGTGGTTCAGTTAACTAAAAACAGAAGAGGTATGTCAGGTGAGAACATTTCATTTTGACTAGTTTTGGAAAACTGTTATGATATTGATGTTGTGGAAACCTAAAAAAAGTCCATTGTTGCTCTGATTGCTTATTGGTTGGAATGGAACAAATTGTGGATTTTAACATTTGTGTTGCCCCCAAAGCTATTCTCTTCTTAAAAACAAAAGATAAGAGTGTCTTTATTAAAGCATTTTTAACTTTTGCCACAGATGGAGTTAAAAAAAAAAAGGTACAGGGACTTTCCTGGTGGCACAGTGGTTAGGACTCCACACTCCCAATGCAAGGGGCCCCGGGTTCGATCCCTGGTCAGGGAACTAGATCCTACATGCATGCTGCAACTAAGAGTTCATATGCTACAACTAAAGAGCCCACGTGCTGCAACTAAGGAGCCCGCCTGCCGCAACTAAGACCCAGTGCAACCAAATAAATAAATAAATTTTTTTAAAAAAAAAAAAGGTACACAGCCCTGTTGAAACAGCTCACAACCTTACCCTCTGCCGACCAGGGTGGGAGGATAGCAGGTTTTTCTATGTCCCCGAATGCTGACGTGCATCACTGGAGGAAGGGAGGGAGGGAGGGAGGCTGCTGAGGTCCCTGAGGAATGGGCTGTAGGAACCAAAAATGGGACTGAATTTCAGGAGAGAGAGAAAACAGAGAGGAAGAGCAGGATTGTGTTTATGTCTGTTCAACTTCCCTTGCTGCTTCTCAGAATATATGAGGTTTAATCTTCAGGTGGGTAATAGGACAATAAGAGGCATGAGGAGGAATTGTTTGCACGATGCACTCTAGTCATGTAGAGGCCACATACCACATCTGCCCACTACAATGCCCCTGAGGCCAGGCTGGGAAGATTGTTCCCTCACTGTTAAGGCCCACGTTTGCATCCTCAATCAACAGCCATGACAACTCAGTTATTCCAAAATCTTCAGCCTGCCTAGCACAATAGCAACAGAAGAGGTCAAGGTGGGCTTTGTTCTACCCCATTCTACCTGAATGGCTTTTATTTGGGGGATGGAGCCAAGGAGTAAGGGCTGTAGATACTACGTGTCATCAGAGTATATAATGTTAATACTTTCCTTACCTCGCACATCTGCTTCTCCAGTCTGCACATGCTTCTTTCTGTATATCCTTTGAAGCTCTTTGAAGACAAAGAAGCTCTCTATCCTTTATCCAGGAAAGTTCCACATGCAAAGAGGTCCTTTCAAGCGAGCTTTTAATCACACCAGAAACAGGTTTTCCCTGTAGTTTCCTGTATGTGGCTGGCATACTGCAGGCCATGCTATTCTCAGGTTGAAGATATTATTTCCCAACACCTGAAGATTATGTGTCTAGATACCTTAGAATAGAAGAGATGCGCTGATAACCATATTAAAAGCATAAAATACCATTATGTTTTTCAAGGTAGAGTCAGGTTTAGTTAATCAGAATTGGTTCACAAGATTCCATTTGTTTCTGTGTTTAAAATAGTGTCAGGTTGACAAGTCTTTTGTTCCCACACTATCACATTGGCTTCTATTCTCATCTGCGTGATACCCAGACAATACAGATAAGCTAAACATGGTTTAATCAATTCTGACTCTTCTGATCTGACTGATACTTTTGCATGGATTTTGATTAATCAGAAATGTATAGAATATTCATGCCTCATCCCATAGTTATGACAGTGCAGACTTGGCTTTTCACATGTTCAGAATGATGCCACAATTCAAAGTGTCCCTTTCATCTGACATACTACTAATTGAATGATTTCTTTTCTTTTTTGAAATAATAGAATAGCCTGTTGGCTTTGTACTTTTGAAATGGGAAATGTGGTTTAGAAAAGCTTCTGTGAAGTGTTACCAAGGGTAAATAAATTTGTAATGAGGTAATTCACATACTCTCTCAACACAAGAGAATTTCTAAGGGCTTTATTGACTTGATGAGGAGAATAATGGAAAAATATCCGAAATGAACTCTGTAGAAAATATCAAAAGATTCAAATAAACATAGAAGGTGGATATCATTTTACCTTGAAGGGGAGTACACTTTTTTTTCTGTTCTCCATCAGGACCTTTACTTCCAAATCCCTGAAAACACTGCCAAAAGAAAGGTAGAGGAATGAGTGGAGAGAATAGGATCTGGTCTCCAACACAGGGCAGATTTCTGGCGTCTTATCAAAAGCAAACAGATAACTTTCTAGTCCATCTGGAGAAAGCAAAAAGCTAGAAATAGCATCATATTCATCCCTACAAAAACAATAGCAACAATATCAACACGCACACAAAAACTAGACAAACAGCAAATCCACAACAACATCAATTTACCCTGTCAGAGAGCTAAGGAATGACAGATGCCTACAAAGAGATGAGGTGAAACATTTTCTTACCTGGGACAAATGCAGCTGGACACTGGTAGAAGAACTTAACTAAAATTGTTAAAAAATTGGTGAAGACTGAGTATAGGTTAGCAAAGGCTGAGTGTAAGTAAGTAATTCAGAGAATACAGAACTGCCTGTGGCTTTAGATTTTCACTCACTTGCACTTTCTTTTTCATTAACTTTAGCAGGTGCTCAAAAATAAATAAATGGGACCTAATTAAACTTAAAAGCTTTTGCACAGCAAAGGAAACCATAACAAAACAAAAAGACAACCCTTAGAATGGGAGAAAATATTTGCAAATGAAGCAACTGACAAGGGACTAATTTTCCAAATATACAAACAGCTCATGCAGCTCAATATCAAAACAACAAACAACCCAATCAAAAAATGGATGGAAGACCTAAATAGACATTTCTCTAAGGAAGACATACAGATGGTCAACAAACACATGAGAAAAAGATGTTCAACATCAATAATTATTAGAGAAATGCAAATCAAAACTACAATGAGGTATCACACCAGTCAGAACGGCCATCATCAAAAAATCTACAAACAATAAATGCTGGAGAGGGTGTGGAGAAAAGGGAACCCTCCTACACTGTTGGTGGGAATGTAAATTGGTACACACACACCCACACACCCACGTACTCCTAGGCATATCATATCCAAACTGCTCAAAATCAAAGAGGGGAAAAAGAAAGCAATCTTAAAGGCAGCGAGAGAAAAACCACTTTGCATACAAAGATAAGAATGACAACAGACTTCTTGTCAGAAACTGTAGAAACCAAAAGACAAGGGAGTGACAATAGCACTGAAAGGGAAAAAAAAAAAAACCCTGTCAACTCAGAATTCTACCCCTGGAAAAATATCTTTTAAAAATGAAGGAGAAATAAAGAGTTTATCGGACAAACAAAAACACAGTATTTATTGCCATCATATCTGTCCTGCCAGAAATGTTTTTAAAAGGTCTTCAGGCAGAAGGAATATGGTATTAGACAAAAACTTGGGTCTACACAAAATTAAGAACTATGGTATGATGTATTTTCTTATGTTTAACTAAAAGGTAACAGAGTAAAGCAAAAAATAATTATTTGATTCTCAAAATGAATGCAAAATTTTCTTGACAAAATTCAACATCCATCCATGATTAAAACCTCTCAGCAAACTAGGAACAGAGGGAAACTGTCTTAAGATAAAGTGCATCTTCTAGGAGCCTACAGCTTATGTCATATATGAAGACTGAATACTTTCCCCCTAATATTGGGAACAAGGCGAAAATTTCTTTTCTAACCATTCCTATTCAACATTGTACTAGAAGTCCTAGCCAGGACAGTAAGGCAATAAAAAGAAATAAAAGGCATACAGATTGGAAAAGAAGAGATAAAATTCTCTATCACAGATGACATAATTGCCTATATGGACACTACAAAAGAGGTCCTAGAACTGATAACTCAGTTTGGCAAGGCTGCAAGGTACATGATCAATATGCAAAAATTAATTATATTTTTATATGTAAGTAATAAAATTTAGAATTTGAACTTAAAAATAACAATATCATTTGCAATATCACTAAGTGCAGGATCTGTATCTTGAAAACTACAAAACACTTATGAGAGAAATCAAAGAAACCTAAAGAAATGGAGAGATATTCTGTATTCATGGATTGTGTTAATATTGTTAACATGTCAATTCTCCCCAAACTGATCTAGAGATTCAAAGAAATCACAGTGAAAATCCCAGGAAGATGTTGTATTAATATTGATAAGTTGTTTGAAATATTTATATGAAAGAAGAAAGGAACTAGACTAGCCAAAACAATTTTGGAAAGGAAGAAAGTTGCAGGACTCACACTAGCTGATCTCAAGGCTTACTATAAGCTATAGTAATCAAGACAGTGAATACTGGCAAAAGGATAAAAACGTATATCAATGGAACAGATAAAGATTCCAGAAGTAGATTCACACATATGTGACATCTGTTTTTTGGCAAAGATACAAAGACAATTCAGGAGGAAATGATAGTCTTTTTCAACAAATGATGCTGGATGTCCCTACACAAAAAAATTTCACCTTAATCCTTACCTTTTACAAAATAACTCAAAGTAGATCATAGACTTACAGATAAAATGTAAATCTACAGAATTCAAGCTCCAAGAAGTCAAGGATATCCAATCTATGTCAAATTACACTTAATGAGTAATGGCTAGATTATGCAAAATTATAAGTTCCTCCTCTATTGCGGGATTCTTAACATCTCTGAGCCTCCTCTGAGCACATACAGTGTGAAGTCCAAATGCAGAAGCTGGCACACAGTGGGCCCCCAGCAAACGTGAGTCCCCATGACAGTGTCTAACAGATTCCTTTTTATTGTCCATCTTCTTCTCTAAGTCTGTGTGGCTCTACTTTGCTATCAAGTTCTCATTCTACTCACTGTAAGAAAAGGTAAATCAAAACAGACCTAAAGGGCTTCCCTGGTGGCGCAGTGGTTGAGAATCTGCCTGCCAGTGCAGGGCACACGGGTTCGAGCCCTGGTCTGGGAAGATCCCACATGCCGCGGAGCAACTAGGCCCGTGAGCCACGACTACTGAGCCTGCGCGTCTGGAGCCTGTGCTCCGCAACAAGAGAGGCCGCGATAATGAGAGGCCCGCGCACCGTGATGAAGAGTGGCCCCCTTGCTGCAACTAGAGAAAGCCCTTGCACAGAAATGAAGACCCAACACAGCCCCCAAAAATAAATAAATAAATAAATAAAAATAAAGGAATTCCTAAAAAAAAACACTGACTTTACAAAAAAAAAAAAAAAAACAGACCTAAAAACGTTGCTTTCCTCAGTTGGCTCTTGCTTCTGTCCAATTTGTCCTTCTTTGGGGACCTCTTTGTGTCAGTTTCTGGCTGATCAGTGTTCACAACACGTCCTGATTTAGTATAACCTGCAATTTTCATGAACACGAAGAGACATTCACTCCCTCATCCAAATTAATGATGAAGGCGTTAAATAAGACCATCCCCGACAGCCATTTCTACACCTTCCTACAACCAGATACTTTGCAATTTATCAATAACCTTTCTTTGTGATCTTGTAACTAATTTTGGAAATAAAATTCCCTAAGACATATCAAATCTTTACCAACATAAGATATATTGCATCTCTTACATTTCCTCTTCATCTATTCATAACTCTGTCAAAAAAAGCTATTGTGCTGGCATGATTTGTTTCTTTGAAGCCTCAGCCACTTATTGTTCCTGATATCATCACTTTCCTGCTACTTAAACACACACATGGACACACACACACACACACACACACACACACATAATTATCATGGCTGGAAATGATGTTTACAGGGCGATAATTGCCAGTATCTCTCACTTCTTCTTTCTCACTTTGAAGAACAGGCTATGTTTCATATTCACATCAGTCCAACCATATTGTAATTTTCCTGATTCTACACCAAGAGCTCAGCCTGATTTTCTGTGATTACTATGTGAATCTTATCAGGAGGCACATCCTCTGCATCTTGAGCTATGTCCTGAGTAATACAGGCCAGTGTCAAGGAGGTCCCTGCCTCTTCCCAGTGCCAGGGAAAAGCACTTTCCAGGCTCCAAAAGGGAAGCACAAGAATCCTAGGTTCTGCCATTGGTGGAAATATTTTTAGGGAGTTCCTGTGGAGATACACAGTTTTAGAAAATGACAAGAATTACAGAAATCAGTTAAGAATAGAAATTCTACCTCATTTACATGTGGCTAAAAATAGATGAGGAATTTTGGCCATTTTAATCTCTTAAATATTTTACTTCTTTTGATGCCTTGTCTTTTAAAGAAAGGAAATTGACATTTATGGAAAGCCTGTCATAGGCCAGACATTCTCTAGCTCTCATTTAGTCCACATAGCAACCCTTAATTTATATTTTATTATCCCCATTTTACAGATGGCATTGTAGAGACTGTAATTATATGGTTATGCCTAAGGCCACAGGGCAAAGGATAGATCTGGGACTCATATGCAGTCTGTGTTACTTCAAAGACCTGTCATTCTACACAATCCATACTATTCTTTCATTTTCAGAATATCATTCCATGGCTGTAGATAAGTCTCTTAACTACTCTGACCCGTTTCCTCACCTGTGAAAGAACAGGTTGGCATAGCTCAGCACTAGGATATGTGCTTGTTCTAATACTCTGAGAGCCTTGAAGAATTTGAATTCAGGGCAAGAGAAGACCTGATGGTATTTCCTATAGGGAAATATTAATTTTGAAAGATAGAAAAAATATATAGAGAGAGCAATAAGAGGAGAGAGGTATTGGCCTAAGTAAATATGGGTGAGATTCATGCAGATTCTGAAAGCTTAACAACTAGAGGCAAGTTTGCAGTTTTAGGATGCATGAGGAACTGAATTCCCATTAAAGTTGTCTTAGACACCCCAACAATAAAGATGGGAAATGCCTGGATTTAAAAGTGTATGATTTCTGAACAGCTGATTCCAGCTCTTGAGTTTCTATACTGCACCAGGTAATCAAAAAGAGAGTTGTTTGCACTGAGGTCCATCCTTTTGAAGAGCATGATTCTGTTTACTGATAGTTCCAGAAACCCTCATCACTTAAAGAATTTAAATTACTAGTGTGCTCTTCCCTTCTGTTTTACATCCCTTTCCTCCTTCTTCCTTTATTCATAGTAGACAAGATGACTTTTCATATAATTTAGTACCTAAATTTGGTGATCTAAAGTTGTGACAGGTGCTATTACTTATATGATTGACTATGTTCTCAATGTTCCCCTCCCTCTCCTTCCCTTCCCTCCTTTCTCCCTCCCTCCCTCCCCCCTCCCTCCTTTCCCTCCTTCCTCCTTCCATTCCTCCCCCTTCCTCCCTTCCCTTCTTCCCTCCTTCCTTCCTTCCTTCCTTCCTTCCTTCCTTCCTTCCTTCCTTCCTCCCTCCCTTCCTTCCCTCCTTTCATATGGAGCACTGTTTTACTTTAAGGAGTTACTGTGTTCTCATTTGTAGCTTTTACAAACAGTATCATATTTTAAAGAATTCAGTGGGCGCAAATTTAATTAAAAATTCTCTATATTTCTGTGGAGTGAAGTCAGCCTAACTCTTTTAAAACTCTCTGATGTATCAAGTATTTTAAGCAAGTGTCCCTTTCTTGGCAGCTTCAATACAATGAAATCTTCTGGAACAGATTTCTCTGCATTTCTGGATACTAGGTGAGGAATGAGAAACATGGGCTAGCTGGTAAAAACTCAAGACTGAAGTAGCCCTTCAATCATATTGAAAAAAATATGTATTTAAAAAATTGAGATGCATGTAATTTTCTGACTTGATTGAACTACAAACTCTCAGCAAGAGCTTGATTTCCAGCCATTATCCAGACCAAAGAGGGTCTGGATGAGCTCCTGTTAAGTATGCAATTCTAAGCTCTCTGCATTCTGCTCATCAACAGTAAAGGCATGTTACAGATGACAAGAGGAGGAGCTTTTGTGTCCTCTAATTTCCACTGTCTGCGCCATTAGCAAGCATTGCACAGTATTCTAGCACATAATGCCAGCATGGCGCCCTTTCCCAGAGCAGCTATTTGGCTATCCCCCTTTGGTTACTTCTCTGGGCTGGGAACACAAAAGGATGGCAAATCTAGGATAACAAATCCCACTGCATAATAGCATCAGGGATACAGAGTGGTGGTGAAGTTATTAAGCCACATGGAGCCCCAGTTTTTCTTTCTTTAAAATGGGGGTAATGTGTACTATTCAAGTGTGGTAAAAATAGGTGATATATATGTATGTATATAGTGTCTCACAAAATGCTGAGCTAGAAAGCACAATAAAGCACCCCTGGCATCTGGTGGTTGTTGGTATTGTCTAATGAATGCAACAAGCACATATTGAGGGCCTGCTTCATGCCCATTCCTTGCCAGGCTCTGAGATGACAGACGGAGGGCTCTTGTCCAGGCAGAGACCCCTCCCCCAGCCTGTGCTCTTCTCAGGAAAATGTGCCCAGAGCCCCTCGCCAACCCCCAGTCTGGTTAGGCCTCCATCGTGTGCTGCCTTCTCATCCAGCTCACCAGGCCTGTGACTCATGCAATTTCAGGCGTGGAAGGAACCTTTGCCAACAAAATGAAAGAGGAGTTCTAACTTCTTTGTTTCCCAATTTCTGAACCTAGATGGTCATGAGAACTCAGATGCATGCTTTTTTCCTCACAGTGCCTCAAAATGCATAGACTTCTTAGTTCAGGCCTAAAGGTGATTTGCTCTTTATGAATATAATAGCCAAGGTGTCAGTGCTCAATCTGAACATATCTTAAAATTGTAGATATGATGCCTTTTTTTATGAAAAGGTTTTAGGAAGCTGCAACTGTGTGACATGTGCAGGTGGTTTAAGTATGTGTATGTTTGTGTGTGTGTGTATGTGAGTGTAGCATGAATTATGCATGCTCTTTTAGAAAAATTATAAAATTGAGAAATACCGAAGGAAATAAAAATGTAACTTACCCCAAATCCTACTATCCAGAGTCTATTTCATTGTTAATCTTCTAGACTCTTTTGGTTGTTCATATATGTGCATCTAAATTAAAAATGTAGACATCCTGTAATAAAATAGGCTATATTTTACATGCTGATTTTATTCTACTCAATAATATTGTGATTCTCTTTGCATGTCTATAAATATATTTATATCTCCATTCCAAATGACTATAAATATCATAATTTATTTAATCAATTTTCTATTATCAGACAGTTTGTTTCAATTTTTTACTCATAAATGTGATCTGAATATCTCCGGCTTTACTAGTCAGTGAGTACAAATGTAGTCCCAGTAACATTAACTTCCCAAATTAATGTAACTCTAGGGCCCCAACTCTATGGTTTTCAAAGTCTTCCTCCTTAAATATCGTACTTCTCAGAGTCTACAGGAGCGCTTACCTGTGTCAGTGGGTCATTCCTGGCTATTGCTTGCCTCCATGGCCACCAGACTCATTCCATGCCTGACAGTTCCACAGGGATACACTTTGGGCTGGAACTTCGCTTCTGTTATTGTACCAACTCATCACCGTGTTCTGAGAATCTGTTATTTCAAATGTTGACACAACCAAAATACCATCAATGTACTTCAGAATTGACTTTATTGCTCTACCACCCCTGGAAGTGAGAAGGAACGGATATATTCGCTATGCTCAGCTAGGGTCCCATAGCAAGGCTGGTCAAAGCCCGACTGTCCAGTGTGAGTGACACACTCTATGGTTCTTGCATAGCTTTTGTCTCTGAGTGCCCACCTGTCCTCCCTAGTAGAGGGAGGGTGACCAACCATTCCAGCTTGCAGGGACATTCCTGATTTTAGCAGTGCAAGTCCCATGTCCCAGGAAACTCCTCAGTCCCCTGCAAACCAGAATGGTCAGTCACTAGCAGAGGGAATGGTTCAAGTACTGGCATCAGCCAACATGCCGTGTTTACCACCACTGTTTCCTTCCAAGACTAGGCCCTGTGGCTAACCTGGCTTGCTTTTTCCTCTATGATAAAATTCCTCTTAGGATCCCCCCAATCTAGTTTCCACTGGGGCCACATTCACCAGACATACCTGATACATCTCAACCTCAAAAAAATGGCAGTGTTTCAATTATTTTATCCTCAAGAAGCTTTTGAGCTCCTCACTTAGCCTCGTGCTCAGCCTCTTAAACCAGTGGAAGCAAACACACATGTAGTGGGAGAGATGTTGCCTGACCCCACTCTGTAGAAACTCTGGAATCCCAGCGCTTTCACATAAACGACACTCTGATGAACATGTTGTACTTAGAGCACTATGTATAAGTCTGATTGTTCCTCCGAGATAAATTCCCCAAAATATAATTGCCTTTTGGTTTTTGATACATATTGCCAGAGTGCCCTCCAGAAAGCCTGTTCCAATGTACTTTTTTTGGTTTATTTTTAAAATAAACTTCTTTTTGGTTTATTTTTTGGATTATTTTTTAAACCACACAAATTTTTATCCAGGATGAAAAGAAGCTCTGACCTGTTTCTAGGATAACAGAGAACATTCCATGCCAGAAAGTCCTTGCCAGAGGGGAAAGGGAGAGGATATGAGAGGAGGGCCGGAGAAGAAGAGTTCCAGAGTTGCCTGAAGGAACATGAAGCTTTAATACGCCCCTTCCACTCAGTGCTTTGTGGTTAATTGTGCAGCACCTTCTCCTAGAGTACTTGTGCAGTCCCTCTAGCACAGTGTTTTCTCTTTCACTCAGGTTCAAATTCCTACAGGCTGTCCAGGCAGACCCCAGCCAGGGAATCTGCACTTAGAAGGAAAATAGAGGCTGGGAAAATTCCAATATGACTTATCCTCTTTTCTTGTTTGATTCCCACAGAATCTATGGCTGTTGGCCCTCAGGAAATAAAAATAATGAGAAACCCAAACCCAGGTCACCATTAGCAAAATGAAGCAGTTGACTAGTTAGCTGGAGAGTAGTCAAAGGTGGGGGAGTAGTCAAAGTAGTCAAAGCCAGTAGTCATCAGGCAGGGAAAGTGAAACCTGGGAGCATGGAGCAGATCAAGTGATTTTTACCCCATCAGGTATACTCAATCCATACGCCGGGATGAAAAACACAGGAGATGAGTGCCAAGGGCATGTCCATTTCTATACTGTTCCCAATCCAAGTGAAGAAAATGTAGAGCATTCCAAATAAAGAGGATGCTATGCTTGCAAGAACAATTTGCAATTCTTCTCACGCAAAAGTTACTGGCAATGATCTGCTCTTCAATGGGCAGTATGGAAGGCAAACTAGTATTACCATTAGATCTGATTTAAATGCTAAGTGCACTAACTAGACACATATTTACATCATTAACCATCCAAACTAACACAAATAAAAGACCTAATTCCCTCAGCACTCCTGCGACGTCTGGAGCAAGTAGATGGTCCTGATCTTAGCCCTAACTGACCAAGGATTTCCAACTAGGAACAGGCTTCCAGAATGTTCCCACTGTGCTCTGAGCTGCCTGGACTTGAATGAAATACAAGCAACCAAAAAAAATCACTGCACTGAAGGTCATGCTGAGACAATGTTTTTATTTGGGTGCTTAACTCTCCTATGTCCCCTAGGGGGAAAATTCCAGCAGAACATACAGGAAACTTGGTTTCTAGCCCCAGTATGTCAATTGTCTGGTTGTGTAACCATGAGCAAGTTGCTTCTCCTTTCTGAGCATCAGTTTTCTGGCCTTTAAAATTAGGAGTTTGAACTAAATTGTCTCCCAAAATCTTTTATTATCTAATATTATCAGCACAATAACTCTCACCAAATATATAGCCTACATCTCTTTTGAGTTTGGGAAAAGTTCAGTTTAAAACCATCAACTGAATTTCTGCAGCCATTTGGAAAGTAACATGATGAAATCCAGATTCACCTTTTTTGCCCTCATTGCTTTGCTACTGTTGCCCTGAGTGGCCTTGGGCAATGGCAATTTTCTAAGACCCTTGGGCATGCACAAAACTACCCCTGACCATAGTAATGGCCAGAGAAAGGGCAATCTTACTCTTTTTGTGCCATTCTTTGGGTTTCCTTGGCTTCTTGGAAGGCAAATTAAATGCCCCTTTACCACCTTCACTATTGTACTCCTTCTATATCTTATGCTTTTCTGAAGTAGCTGTTATGCTCTCATCTAGACTGCAGACTCTAGATAGACTGATACTTACTCAGCCTTCTCCAAGCTCCAACCAAATGAACATCCAAATTGAAAACACTGTTGTCAACCAATCTGTTTATCTATTGGGAATGGGTGGTTAGGGAAGGAATAGGCAAGAAGAAATAGAGGCAGAAGGTGGAGGTCCTGCTAACAGTGTGTTAAGGCTGTAGAGGGACTTGAGTGGACTCCCAGTTGTTTCTTGGAAAGGTCCTTTGACCCTATGGCTGTCTCCTCTTCTACTTCCCTAAGAGTTTCCCAAGGACCTACTGTAAAAAGCAGTCTTGAGCACCCTGTCTCCCTCTTTGTGTATTCTCTAGGGGGAATGGGCTGCTCAAACGCTTCCATTAGTGCTTATTCATGGACAACTCTCCTTGAAGCCCCACCTCTCTCTGTCTTTCCCAGGCTTGTCTTCCTTGCTGTCAGCTGGAAGACTGCATGGCCAAATGATGAGCTCAAAATAGTGCACACGCAGTGGGCAAGTAACTTAAATTCTCTGGGCCTCAGATTGCTCACCTACAAGATGGGAGCAACAGTGCCTATCTTGTGCACTTGTTGTAAACTTTAAATGCTATAATGTGTATAAACTCAATGCTTGGCACAGAGTAAAAGCTGAATAAAAGATAGTTATCTAGAAAGTTTAATAAATTTGGTTGATGTTGGTTGGTGGCATAACATGTGGTAGGAAAAGTTCATTTTTATGTATTTTTCAGGTTTCGGATTTCATTGTAACGCAAATGTAATTTCAGTGAAAGCAACAGGATGAGAGTGTACAAAGCCTTTCCAATGGCCACTACCAACCCTGGGATTTAACAACATTAGGAGGGCTATTTCGACAGTTTAAGGCTACATATTTACTGATGGGATTTTAAGGATGAAGGCCCATTTGTAACCCTAAGGTGTTTAAACAACCCTGCAATTTGATCTCAAATTCCCCCAGCAGTATCTTAACTCCTCCAGTCTCCTGTCTGCCAATCCAAGCCCTACTTCCAGCACCACCTGTCAGTTGCTGTAATGGCTGGGGCTTTGTGAGGCTCCCAACTATAACCTGATTTCCACCACTGTTCAAAGGATGCTGCAGCTGCCACAAAATGTGTAAGTTTTACAGTGTTGTACAGTGGCTGGGTTCAATGTCACGCCTCTGAAAAGTTTCCATTCAATCATTTACTCACTCACCAAAACATGTTGAGTGCACTTACTATGGGCCAGGCCCCATGCTAACTACGCACTGGGAATAGAAAGGGAGTAAACCAGGGCCTCTGTTTTCCAGGCTCGTGGATTAGCAGCAGGTGTAGACAGACAAAGATATATTACAACACAGCATCATGGTACAAGGAGAGGAGTGGACACACACCTGAAAGTAATTAACCATCCAAGGTGGAGGGAGGGAGGAAGGGATAACTTCCAACAGGAGTGAGATTTGAGTGAGCTGTCCAACATTTCTCTTTGCTGTCCTATCAAATCCATTCCTAGTTCCCATGTCATTGTCAAGTAAGTTCCCAGTTTCTTATTCACCTCATCTTTGTACCCATGTCTCCCACCCCAACACACACCGAGAGGCACCCTAAGCCCAACCTTAAATCCTGCCATTTCTTCTTCTGTCTGCCTTCTCCTCCCCACATCTTTGGTCCAAGCCATAATGGCTGCATACCTGGACTCCTGCCTCCCAATTAGCTCCCCTTCCTCCAGCCTGTGTGGGTCCCCTCTCGTCTATTGGACACCTATCATCGAGAATCACGTTCCTCCAGAGTCACTTGGATCACGTTGCTCTCCTCTTCACAAACCTGTAAAGACTCCCAGCTGCTTCCCAAATCATATGAAAACTCCTCTAGTCTCGGACTTCAAAGCCCAGCACCAATTAGCCCTGTTTTAGCTAACGGCCGTCCATTCCTGCTAAGCTCAGTTTGGCGCACTTCGCTCCAGCCAGGCAAGGCTCTTCCACCTGTTTCTTTCCCTCTGTGCTGCCATCCTTAAGCATGAGGCACCCTGAGATTACCATGTGTGTGCACACTTGCAGGTATGTGTGTGCGTGCTGGGGGACAGGGCAGTTTGCAAGGGGAGGGAGGAAGAGAGAAGGGAAGTCACCACTCCCTTCATATTCTGTTCTACGGGAAAGCTTTAAAACATGAGCACCGAGGGTAGAGATGAAAGAAATACCAAGGAGGAAGTGGTGTGAGCCTCTGTCCAACAAGGAGGCGCTGCGGGCAGTGCTCTGATGCTGGCTGCGGGCAGCTGACAGGGTGGACAAGCCAACACCGGGGCCTCTGCTAATCGCAGTGCATGGCCTCCCGGTCTTCTTTCCATGCTGCCCTGCTTTGCCTTTCCTTTCCCAGGCTGATCTCTCAAGTTCCTTCAGGATGTAAACAGAATCAAGTCATTCCTATCCTTCAAACCCCTCACCGCTTCCTCTCAGGGTGGACTCCAGCTCTACCCTCTTACTCAGATGGCTGTTTCCTCTTTCCTCACTGTGCTCCGGACACGCTGGTTGTTCTTCCAGCCTCAGGAAGAGTCCAGGTTCTCCCACTGCAGGGCCTTTGCACATGCTGTTCCCTCCACCTTGCATCTTCTTGATCACATTCCTCGCCTTATCACTCCATTCTCAGCTTCCATGTCCCCTCCCTGACACCTTCACTGTAATTCTCTATGACAACAATACTCTGTCCATTCTTTCATGGCACTGCAACAATGGTTACAGTGGGTAAATCTACAGGTAGCGGTTTGTTTTCTTGTGGACTGGCCACCTCCACGAGTAGGCTATATGCTCCTTGAGGCAGGAAACTGTCTTGTCCACTGAAATGCTCCTACAAAACGCCTGGCATAGAGCAGGAGGTAAGACCTTGCTCAGCCAACATCATCTGGATTTCTCCAAAGCACAGACACCTTGTGATTGGCTTAATTTTTGGTCAAGAGGAAACACTCTGGTCTTCTAGGAAGCTTCCCTCTAAAATGCCTTGCACGTCCAATCTGCCAGGCCACTCTATCTTGCCTTTCGAAATCTGTTTAAGAACCTCCTACTTCCAAGACACTTTTCCAAACTAACCCTTCCTGATTCTGGTCCAGGACTTGTAAATTGAAATGCCTCCAGAGAGCAGGCAAGTAACTGAAAGGGAGAGGCCAGGTGCTGCGTAACAGGGAGCACTGGGGAGGGACCACGCTTAACTGTCCCACCTAAATCTTATGTCCCATACAAAGGGGACAGTCCCTGCTCAGCTCCAGTGGATGTTAACATGCAAGAAAATCAGACCCTGTATCATTAGATTATCCATTTTTTAAAAGAGCTAAAAAAAATCTGAATTTCCATATGAAACATCCAGATTTTTAACACGGTGAAGGATGTTTCTGCAATCTCTATCAGCCTGATGGTCAAATTCTGCTCTATTCTTTCAAGGAGGTTGCTTGGCACAGCGTTCATATGTGATAAGCACTCTTCGCTTGCATTCCGAGTCCTGCTCTGTGTCCGGCAGACAGGCCAGGCTTCTCCTGGGGCCAGAAATTATGCTGTTGCCTTCTTTGCAGTCCCTCCAAAGCACCTAGTGAGCAGCAAACACTATTCTCCCTGTCAATGCCGGTGACTAACAAAGCGTTTCTTACGAAGGCAGCAACTGCCTTTGCTGTTTTGGGAACAGAAGCCTTGCCTATTACACACAGAAGCACTGCACTTCACACAGGCTCATATATTTTGTTCATTAGGCCTTCATCCCTCAATCAATGTGAGAGTTACAGACTCTCTCCACTTCATCCATTCTCCTTCTGCGTAATGTCTTGTTGAAAAGTATCCCAGCCTTTGTTCTAAATTCCAATCTCTTTTGTGCTATGATGATAATGTTAACTTTGTAATTGTGCATAAGTCAGCAAACCAGAGTACTGCCTTATTCATCTAGCATCGTCAGGAAATGAGGTGTTCCACATAATTGAATTGTCCAGATAACTAGAGCTAACCAACATTTTAAAGATCAACATGTAAAAAAGGGTAAATGGAAGCATCCCAAAATGTATTATATACCCTTTTGCCTTCTTTATTTTTAAATTATTTTATATCACTTTTTTCCAGAATAGAAACAAAAGAGTAAAGAGTGATAATTAAGTCTTCCTCCCACCCCAGTGCCCCAGCCTGCCACTTCCCCACCCCTGACAGGTGCTACCAGGTTACGGCGTAACTCCTTCCACAGATATTCTATATGGATACAAGCATTTTTCTTCTTTCACAAAAGGTGAGATGCTATGACACTGTACTGCACCTTGCTTTTTAAAATCTTATATCTTGATCATCACTCTTCATCAATACATAGAGTTCATCATTCTATACAATGGCAGCATCCTGTTCCATTGTAAGGGTGCAACATTATTTCTTTAAGCAGTTCCCTACTGATAGGCATCTAGTTGTTCCAATCTTTCCCTATTATAAAAAATGCTGCAATTATAATCTCCATATTCACTCCATTTTGTACATGTTTGAGTATAACTGTAGGTGAAATTCCCAGAGAAGAATCGCTGGGTCTAAGAAACGTTATGTGCATTTGCAATTTTGATAACTATTGTTACATCGCACTTCACAGAGTCTGCATCATTTTTTTTTCTCTTGCCATCATCACTGGCTGAGCGGATTTGTTTCCCCACACCTTCATCAGCACAATATGTGACCAAACTTTTCTTCTGAAGTTTTGTCAATCGGTGAATAAAGAATATAAACTCATCTACTTTTTAAAAAAATATTTATATTGTAGAATGTGGCTCTTATAATGTTCTTTGTCTCTTCTAATATGGTTTGGCTTGAATGTCTGTTCAGATCTTAGGCCTACCTTTTAATTAGGTCGTTCCTTTTCTTATTTGTTAAGTTTTAAGAGTTTTTTGTATACTGTGGATACAAGACCCTTATCTGATATTTGTTTTGCAAATATTTTCTCTGTCAGTGGCTTGTCTTTAATTCATTTACTCTTAATTTGAAGCTTTCTTGTTCTGAATGAGGTTGAGAATATTTTCATATTTTAAGGACCATTTGTATTTCTCTTTCTGTGAACTGTGTAGACATGTCCTTTCGGCCTGCCATGTTAATGACTTAATAGACCTCAGGAAATTTAACTGCTATTTGAGAACTGAATCATTAGTATGAACATTGATTGCGACACTATACTGTGATTTTCCAAACTGCTTTGCTCTCTTGAACTCTTGTATTTGTTTTTTGTTTTGTTTTTGTTTTTATAGTTTTCTCTTCCTTCCCTAGGTCTTAGGATATGAGCCATCACTTTTGCTTTCCTTAAATGTTTGTCTTTCAAAACCCCTGCCCCATCTTGTAATTTACTGCCTCTGATAGTAAAAGTTTCTGATACCAAAACAATAGAATTTGTTATAATAACCTAGGAAGCCTGATTCTTGAGTTGAGTTCATAGGCCACAGCATATATGCTTTACATCTATTTTGGCCTTTCAAGATCTTTATCATTTCCTGGTTCCTGGCCTTATACATTTTACATCTATTTTGGCCGTTCAAGACTTTATCATTTCCTGGTTCCTGGCTTTCTTCAGAATATTCAGAATCATCCAGAAAATGAATTCCTAGTTCTAGCATTTTCTGCTAGAACATTTGAGGGTAATCACAGGTTAGAACCCTTAGTCATGAATGGAGCCCATGTGCCCATAGGTTACTATACACATAAATAAGATTGCCTCCAATAGAGGAAAACATACTGTCTCACTCTCTAAAGCAGCAATATGAACTTATATTGCGGGAAACTTTAAACAAATGATTTTCCAGTGGTATTTGCAAGTAGGGGCTCAGAGCAATACCTGTGCTTATGGTCCCTGAACATTCCCCCACGGCTTTATAACGAGTTACTTGTGAGTTCCATGGGAAGGGGATCCATGGCCGTCGTAGGCCTGCTACATCCCATAGATGGCAGTAAACACACTTTTTAGCACTTTTCCTCATCTTCATTGGAATCAGGCTCCTTCAGGGAAAGAAAATGATTGCAGAAACTGTGGAGTAATAATTAGCAAACAGATTCTAGTCATTTGAAACACTGGCAAGAAGCCTTATTAAAGGAGGTAATAATAGTCATATTTTGCACTTCTAATAGGGCCTTTTATCTCTAGGCCTCCAAGAGCCTGTCTGAGTCATGTAAAGGAAAAAAAAAAAAAAACCTGAGCTAGGTCAGAAGTCAGGAAACAAGGGCTCTGCTTGACATTCTGTAAGGCTCTCTCATTTCAAAGTGAAGGTAGAGTGTCTCTGATGCATTTAAATACCAGGAATTCATGCCAGTTAGAAAAGAAAAGGCAGCATAGCACTGTGAGATAAACTCCACATTCCTGGTTAATACTGAAAACATGCTTCTCTCAAAGTTGTTTTTTGTGAAAATAACAATAGAGCTTTAAATACTTTGCCTTCTAAACACATGGACAGAATTATTATTCACAGTGCACTAGACAAATTGAGAAAGAGTTTTTATATCCTCTTTCGTGTATCAAGGCATAATTATCAGCACATCCTTGTATTTATTCCTAAGAGGCTGGAATAAATTCTGCTGCTGATGGATATCAGTCCTCTGGACTTGGTATCATTCATGCTTTATCTCTGGCAGTGGTGGTAGCAGAAGAAAACGACTCCTAACATGTATACAGAGCAAACGCCTTACATCTACAAGATATGGTTGTCTTCCCTGTCCCACATTAAATCCGCATCTTCGGTTTCCCACATAAACTCCAGATCTATTGAAATCTTGGAACATTAAAATTCTCCTTCATTGTTGCCAAGGTTTAGTAACTTGACAACCAGAAGACAGACACCCTGAGTATTCGAGGGAATGAAGGTTTGGAAATAAAGAGGAACAGCTTTCCTGGTGCATTAAAATTTGCTTGGGGCTTAGCAGGAAGAATGTGTTTTATAATAACCATTCTTTGGCTGTGTGACTGACTTTGAGCAAGCGAATTAACCTCTCTGAGCACCAGTTTCTTCACTGTAATAATATTCCTATCTCACAAAAGTTGGTTTGAGGATTAAGTGAAATCATGAATGTTAAAGTATGTAGCATAGCACCTATCACTCAGTAGGTATTCGACAACGAGTAGTCGTTAAAAAATATACAAAGGCACATGCAACATACATACATGAGAGAGGAAGAGAGAGACAGAGATCCAGATTTCCAGTGGGCTTCCCTGATCTTCAGAGATGTAGGCAAGTTGGTCCAAATCCTTAAATTCTGAACCCATCCGTCCTCCTTACAATTCCTACAAGTTCATGACCCTACTTATGCTTGATTTCTTCCACTACTTCTAAATCCAAGAGTTCAAGGTCAACTTAACGAGCAGCCGGCTAATACATATTAAAAACAGCTCCTTAGCTGTTTTTTACACGTTAAAAAAATCCCATCCTCTCTCACAAACATTGAGAATCTGGTAAGTTGATTAGAGATTCACATTTGAGAAGAGATCGGATCTTGTACCTCTCAGCTTTCTGTCATTCTGCAGGCTCTCCCTCCTGCCCCACTATCTTCCAAAAATGCAGGCTTGCAACGTGGAACTCACACTTCTGTGAAGCCTTGACTCTGGGAAGTATAGCCCAGTCTTTCAACCACCCTCTCCAACCACTTTTCGGGTAGAAAACAGCTCAACCCAACCAAAAGATTGTTCCAGCCTCCATGGAATTATGGAAAATACAATTTCTTCCCTCTTATTACCTTGTGATTATTAATTCACTGTAAAACTCAGTACTCAACATTCTCAAAGATAATGCCATTTCCTTTATGCTATGGAATAATCTATTCTTATGCATTTTATATATAAGAGCATACATATAAAGTAAACAAAGTAACATTAACTGTTTCATACCCTAAGACACATTTCTACATAACAAGGTATTCTTTTAAGGATTACTTAATTTTTTTAAGAATCTTAATATTTGTATATAAAGTTTTTCTGTTCATTGCATTCATCTTTTTTTTTTTTCACCCAGAAAACAAATTCTTCTTTTCCTGGTGGTCCAGAATCATCACCATGTATAACTGTGATGATTCTCTGCCCTCTGGGGGTATTGATTGGGCTGTACAGGGCTGTTTGCCCTGCACTAAATAACCCAATACTCTTGTGCCTTTAACGTTACTATATCTGTTTCTTGGGGTTTTCCCCCCCTACTCTTTTGTCTCCTTGTCTCTTTTTGCTGTCATCAATGTATACTATCTCCAGCAGTAATCCTTTCCCCTGTAGTTTCCCCTTTGCAGCTTCCAGTCTACTGATTGATGAAAACAAGGCAAACATTAAAATGGTTTTAAAGTCAAAACCACTGGCACAGAATCCCTCGTAAGAACTCTTCTGTGAACAGAGCATGTGAACCGTGATACGTAGACCTTCTAGATCCATCAAGCTGCTCAGCTGTCTTCTTCCTGAGCTGTCCTAATTCTTGGCTAGGTTTTAGATTATTTAAATCCTAGGGAAAATGATCTGAGAGAAGTGACACATTGCTATATTATTTTCCCATTGGTCTTATTTTAAAGTTCCAGATCAATGACATCTGAGGGCTGCGGTCCAGTTTGCTGTCACGGACACCATGGACCACAGAGCACCTGCTCTTACTGGTCAGGGCCCTTGCCAAGCTGATCGTAAATAAATTCCAAATGTCACCCTGGGACAAACCACTCTAAGATGTAAGGAAGGTAACATATAATAAAAATCTTAAATCAAAATATTTCCTACGAAGGCAAAAATAACCACTTCACAAATGGGAATCAAAAAGACCACACAATTTTAGGTGATCACATGATATTCTCATCACCATGCTGTCACAGATGAATCTAAAAAAAAGTTTTTCTTTCTCCATCCCCTCCCTCCTACCTATCCTTCTTTCTTCTCTCCTTGTTTCCCCTCTCTTGATATACAAATTAGTGATTCTCTTTTTTACTGATGGCAGGAAAAAAAGGTACCAAAATGCTTTGTATTGAGGCTGAGATAATCAAACTATGAATAAATGCCAGTAGCAAGGATTTTTTTTCCTTTCTAACTTTGAGAGTAACTATGCTAATTAAAAAACCTTAATATCTTACAGGATTTTCACAGTATAAGCATGTTTCTCCTGAGTTTCACATTATTAACACTTGAAAATTAAGCCGTCCCTATAGCTCAAGGAAACATTTATGATTCTTCTCTTGCAGTGTGTGGGATTCCAGGGACAAGGATGACTGCAAAGGGATGCGTACATGACTGTCCTCCAGGTAGTCTCTGGCTGGCGAGTGCGGTGCTGGGACAGTGGCCAGATGAGGCACACTGAGTCCAGGCTGGGTGTGTCATTCCTAAAAAGATCCTTCCTTGCAAGTCACACATGCATACTCTGTATGCTTTTCTTTCTAGGTATGGTGCCATAGCAACATAGGTAAGAGCTGACCACCTGAGTTAAAATTCTGACCTTGGGCAACTTAACTTCTCTGTGCCTCAGTTTGTTTATCTCCAATAACAGTAGCGTTGACCTCAACACTATTGGGTTGTTTTGAAGTTAATGGAATTGATATATGTAATTTTGGCAGATGACTTCGTATCCACATCCCTAGAGTCCCTTGGCTGTTCAAATCCAATCACTTGAAAAGACAAGCCTATATCCATACATGGTAAGGATTCCACAAGATTTAGAGGGCCATAGGCACCAGGAAATGGATGTCTGTCCAGGCACTGGGACACCAGGAAAAGCTTGAAATGGAATCAGTTCCAGGCCCTTGTTGAAAAAGCACCAAGCTGCACTGCAGTGGGGCTGCTCCTCAGAATTGAATGCGATGCCATGGCAGGCTGAGCTCTAAAAGCTGGCGTCGGGAGAGGTGGCAAGTTCTCTGGCAACACCCCTGCACTGGGGGGCAGGAAAGGGCACAAGCTTGAGGCTGTTTTCTTTGATTTTTCTCTGGGGGACTCTAGTGTGCATTTCCAACACTGGTACTAACACCGCTAATCTAGAAATCAGACCCGAACTGGCAAGAAGGCCAGCAACCGGCCTTTTGGCTGGAGTCCAGGTCTGCAGCACAGGTAAGAGACCTGCACCGTATTACTCCAAAGCAGAGTATGGACAAGTGAAGCAGAGCAGCAGGTTGGAGTAAGAGGGCTGACCATTCTGCTCTGGGTCTATTTGCTTGCGGGAGGGGTGGCCAGAGAGGATTCACAGGAGGGGTTAAGGACTCAGAGGAGAGGGCTTGGGACATCCTGCTGAGCTTCCAGCCTCCTCAGGGAGTGGCCCTCCAGCAGCCATGGGAAGCTCAGAGGCTGCTAAGCTGCCTGCTGCTGTCAAGGCTGACCTCAGCCGGCACTGCCCTCCTCCTCCTGCTTCCCTGGTGGGTTGGCCCCTGTGGGATGTTAGCCCACCTGCCTTCAGAAATGTGGCTGCCCAGCCCATTTCTCCCATGGCTGTCTTCCTCTCCCCCAGCAGGAGCGCCCGGGCCCCCGGTGAGTGATGTTTCTGAACAGATTCAATCCCCTGTGCTCCAATCAGAACGCATTACCAGTCAGGGCGCATCAGCTCGACGATTTGGCTTCAACAATAAATCTTGCTTTCATGAGTTTAAATCAGACTTTAAAACATCGCCCTTAATGTTCTTTTAATGCAGTTTTCTTCTGAATGAGTTCCCTTTAGGTCCAGTCCTTGTCATTAATACACTCCCTTGGCAAACGAAGGAGGGCTTCTTCGAGGAAAACTCTGCCAGTTTAGGAAACCAGCTGAATTGCCTTGGTGATGCCAGGAGCCTTTTTTGCATTTTACAAGGACACTTGAGAAAACAAAACTCTCTGACTGTAAATTTAATTTTCTCTTGACAGCCTTGGTGTCTCTGCAGCCCCAGAAGTTATCCATTACTTCTTTCTTCTGTAATTAAAAATCAAGGGGTGGGGGGCGGGGAAATGTACAGGATTAACAAGTTCTAATTTTCATTGATGAGCTCTAAGAGCTTATCAATAATGGGATCAGAAAAGCCGCTTCGCCTAAGCTCTATTTTTCTAGGGTGTCTGATTTTGATGGAGAATCTTGCTCAGGGTGGAAAATGCTTGCTTTCCAAGGAGTCCCACTGCCAAAGTCACGAAGAAGGGGTGGGGCAGGCCACGCCAGCCTCGAGCAGGAGAGCAGCCGGGGCTTGCTACTTTTACAGACTCAGCACTCAGGCTCCGGGGAGCTGATTACAGGGAAAGATTAAACGGCCCGTCTCTCACACACATGTTCCTTTTCTACGGATGGCTTCTGCAGAAAAGGAGCTTGCACGTATCTGCTTAGGAAGAAGAAACATAATTCCAATTAAAAGAATATTGGTGGTAATTCCTTTTGAGTTGTACATTTGTAGATATAAATACTTCATCAGGGGATAGGGGCATCCATCCTGTTTATCACCCACAGGGATGCAGCTGAGCATGGGTTTCTCCAAGAGACACTGAGCTGATCGATAGCATCTGGGTTGCGTCATTTCAAAAGCTGTGACATGCGGGCTCCCACTGAATGTGACAGGCATGTGACAGGAATGAGCTGTTTAATTGACATGCACAGCTTCCACAAAATCCCAAACAATCAGGTGCAAAAATGACTCGGGAGAGGATTTTTTTTTTTAAAGATAGGGCAAGTAAAGCATAGATACTGTAAAGCAGAAGCCCTAGCACCTGGCCTTGAGGTTTTTCTGTAGAAAAAGAGAGGCCTCTGCTATGTTCAACAGGGGTTGTACTTATGAGTGTCAGGCAGAAATTGGATGGTTTGGTTCCAAAGCTTTCTTGCTTAGAGCTGGAAAGTTCAGGCTATCTCTGGAGACCAAAAAATGCACAGGACAGCAGAAAAGGCCAGCAGCTGAGGATTCTGTCAAAATGATACCAACGTGGCTCCTGACACAAGGAACTTCTTAAACCAAGACCAGAGAATCACAGAGTACTGAGTTGTCCATTTCCAAGAGGTCACCTTTTCAAGGTGTCCTGCCAGCCTCTGGCCAATCATCCCTCCCTCCCACAGGGAGAACAGGCGGCACTGCAGCAAAGTCTAGGTGCTGAGGATAGTCACACCTATAGAATAATGGAGGCGTTAAACTCTACTAGAGGTGATATTATATGGATAGGGTAAGAGCATGGATTCGAGCCATATGGTTGAGTTTGAATAGAGGGGTCCACTCTCATTAGCTGTGTGATCTTGGGCAAGTTACTTAACCACTCTGAGCCTCCATTTTCTTTTCCATAAGATAGAGATGATTTCATTGGCATCTCATAGGGTTATTAAAAGGATTAATGAGTGAATACATGTAAGTCATGTAGAACAGTGTTCAGCATGTAGGAGACACTCAATAAATGTTAACAACTTAAATATTATGCCATTAAAGCAATGAACTTGCCAAAGACAGAATGATTGGCTTCTCAGAGCCCTCTCCAACTCTACGATTTTAAGCATTCAAATGGCCTTCCTCACTGTTTTGAAAATGTGGGAGAAGTTATAGGGAACACAAGGTGATCTTTGGGGGTATGTGGATGGACACTTTTAATTTTAATAACTATGCATTTACTATGTATCAGAAAAAAAATCAAGTCCATTATTCCTTGAATATTATCAATCATATTGAAGATAAGCCTTTTAAAAAGTGAAATGTCTTATCACAGAACATATGCTATGCAATATGGGCAAAATCATAATGACATATAAGCTGAATCTTAAAGGATGAGTAATAGCGATAGAGGGGACTCCACTAGGGGGACTGTCTATGCAAAGGCCCAGCGGATAATCCACCATAATATCAGGGAAGAGAGATAAGGCCGGAGAGGAAGCAGTCAGATCATGGAAGGCCTTATATGCCATGTCAGCAAGTTTGGACATTGTCCCAGCGGTGATGGGAAACACCTCTGGTGGATGAGGTTGAAGGGGACTCGGAGAAGGGAGCTGGTTAGGACACTATTGCCAACTGAGAGATGATGAGGAGTGAGAGAAGCAGGTGAAGTCAAGAAGTCTTTGGAAGATAAAAGAAGATGCCCAGACTCTGGAACTAGCCTTATCCTGAGGCAGGGAATTGAAGGATCTCAAGTCTTGGCTGGGGCTGGCCTTAACTGTGAGATTAAATGGCTCCAGCTTTGAAACACTGGGATTGCCACACCAAGAATTCAGCCAACTCTTAGAAACTTATGAACAATTTGTTGGCTCCAATTATTTGCCAGTCCCTGTAAGTACAGTCTTGTCATGGCCAACTCACAGAAGAGAAAACTTCCCCGCCTCTAAGACCTTGGACTTAGTCTTGTGACTTGCTTAGGCCAACAATAAATGGGTAAAGGTAATTGTGTGTCAGTGGTAAGCCTAAGCCTTAAGAGACCTTGCTCATTTCCACCTGCCTGCTTGAGCTTCTGCCATTAGCATGAGAAGAGCAGACGTTGGCTAGTCTGCTGATCCCAGAAGGAAAAATGGAGACATGAGGAACAGAGCTGCCCCAGACACTGCAGCCTGAAGCAGAACTACTAGTCAAGCTCAGTCAAGACCAGGCAGATGCCAGATGTCCTGCAGACACAGGAGCAACAATGAATCCTTGTTGTTTGTGAAGACAAAGACTGAACAAATTTTTGCCCTGCCTCAAGTTGCCCAGCACAGTGCTTTGCCCCACAAAACCTCAAAATCAACATGCTAGTTTCATTTGAGATGCTCACTGGAAATCAACTGGATATCTGAGCTCCCCATGGCAAGGGGAAATCTAGACCCTTCCACGCAGGTGACAGAAAGTAAAAAACCACCAGGCAGTTTCCTTAGACATGAGGGGCAATGACTGAGCTTGCTGTCCTGTGCCTGCCCGTTGCATAGTCACAATATCTGAAGGAGAACACTGAAGGTCTACAGTAGTTTGGGACTCACAAAAAATAATTCATTATGCATAATGGTGATGTTGGCAGTGCATGCCAAATGGTGAAATCTAATGTAGCATACAGTTTCATTAAGGCACAACAAAATTAATCTATCCCTTCCCACCAGGAGGTTTAAACAAAAGCAATGGGGAAGGAGCTGCATGTAAAAAGCCGCAATTCATTAATGAAATGAAGACATGTAAAATAATTAGGCTTATAACACAAGATTAGAGAACTAAATTAACCCTTCTGCTTACTTTGCACGGAATGCAACGGAGAACTTTGGCAAGTGTTAAGTTACTATGGAAATATCACCTCAGAAGATTAACCTGGTAGCCTCCCATGAAAGGAGTGATGTGTCAGTCTGCAATCGAGTAATTCTGTTTTATGACAGTTAAAAATGTATCTTCAAGGTATTTCTGTTTTGGTCCTAGAAGCATGAAAGAAAGCAGGTACAGCCATGCGGTTGCAAACGAAACAGTTAATTCAAAAAAAATTAGGGGTTTGATGTTGACATGCTGTATGCTAACTTGGGTAATTAATAATATTGAAACGAAGGGGCTAATCTAAATCAATGGTGGGCTGAAGCTTTCCTTTGCCTGGTTAGTGATGATAAGCCAAGTGGGACAACCGAGCTTCTTTTCTTAATAGCTCCCAAGCCCTCACCTACATAGGGGAATGGTGGAAACGAGGACCCGTTCATATCTGGGGAAAATGCAGCTCAGGATTTTAAACAGACTGGGAAATGGAATGCACACATCCTGACAGGTGCCCAACTGGCCGAGGAGCCTGAGGCTTTGGAACGTGACCCTGGCTTCTTGTACCTTGGCTCCCTGATTTAAGGACTGCAGTAGAGATTTGCTGGCTTGTGTTTCCCCCACTGGGCCTTCCATGTGTTGTTGGAAGAAGTCTAGACTCAATAGATTCACAAAGTAAATCTAGACTCTGTGCATCCTGTCACTGAGGTTGTGGACATGCTGAGAGCTGGGAAGTGAATGACCATGGTTAAGAGTCCACACCCACCCTCTGATGGGGAGAAGCACCTTCCCCAGGGGACAGTGACAGTGAGGAGTGAGAGGGTGGCAGCAAATGGACCGCTCCACTGACTCCAGAGAGAGCTTCTCAATGGAGATGGGAAACAGTGCCCCTTTTAGGACTCTACTCACAGTCGCAGCCCCACAAAGAATAGCTGGTCCCAGGCCAGGATCTACAGTTCCCCCACATGCTGTGCACAAGGCATAGATGCTCTGTGTCTCACACATTCATGACATCATCTCGTTCCAGCTTGCCTTATGCTGATGAAAAACAGTGGCCATTAATTCATTCTACAGGATGAACTGAGGATCAGAAGGTTGTCTGAGATACTGAGAATCAACATTAACATTTCCTTAGCACCTAGTTCGTGGCTGGTGCTTTTTCTACATTATCTTGTTCCATCATCCAATGCCAAAGGAACTGTGTCCATTTTACAGATCAGTAAACTGGAGCTAAGACACATTCAGCAATTAATCTGAAGTCATTTTAAAGATGACTGTGACTTCTGAAGTTTTTACAGATATACAAATCATCTTCCATGGCAACTCTCCAAACTATTTGGAGATCAGAGCATGTAAAATCATGGTGAGGGAGGGAAGAGAGACCAGAGATCAAGTTCCTCAGAGACAGTTGCAGTTAATTCTCAAAGCTCTTTGTCCAGGGCTGAGTCCGGAGTACAGGACTTCGTGGTGCTCTGCCCCCCACGCCCATCCCCCCACGCTGTTACTGCAAGTGGGAAGGTGAGCAAGGTTCCGGGGAGAGTCAGGTGAGAACAGGACTGGACAAACTCATAAGGCCCAAGTGAACAGCAAGCATAATTTTGAAACTAAAAGTAGGGCAATTGCTTCAATGTAAGTATCTTTAATGAAGAATATTTGAAATTCTGGAATTTCTGTAGACCTAGGACTATCCTATTTGACAGACCAATTTTGAAAAACACTGCATCCCCTTCCTCTCGTGTGTCCCCAATAATCCAGAAAAGCCAGCTTTTCAGCATTGGGTCTTTCCACACGTGGCCCTCCTGGCCCACCTTAGCCCAACACAGAAAGAAAGAGAGCAAGGGTGAGAAGAAAAAGACACCCTGGTTTGTTCCTCTGTGGAGTTCTTGGTGCTCTGTCCTATTCTCTGGCTTCTACATGAGCTACTTTTCCATTCCTTCATTTGTTGGTTCCTTCAGTGCTCATCTGGGTACTTGCCACATGCCAGATATTGTGTTGAGCACGTCTCTCATGGTATCTTACTTGTCACAATAACCTTCGAGGAGGGCACTGTTGTCCCTGGTTTACAAATGAGCAAACTGAGGCACAGAAAGGCTGAATGATTTCTCCACGTAACCCGCTCACAGGGGAACCCAGGACTCTCCAGCCTCCCTCCACTACACAGACTACCTTCCCTGCCCCATATCTGCAGCCATCAGTTTTGCTAGAAATGTGCCATTATTATACCCCGGAGAGGAGGCATTTCTCCCGCTATCCATATATTCACATTAAGGTCCCAGGGTCATTCTGGAATACATGAGAACTTAGAACCCGCTTAGCCTATAGTAATCTTTATTAATCTTTAGTGATCTACTTTGCCTGCTGAACCACACAATTTCCAATGCTAAGTAGGACAGTCCCCCCTGAGAGGTGTTGTGCCCTTGCTGGTACTTCTAACAAAGAAAAGAAATTGTAAAACTTTACAGATCTGTGAATAGATGGTGTCCAGAGCCTAACATAGTGTCTTGTGCATATTAAGTGTCTGATGAAGATTTGATTTGAATGAATAAATGAGCGAATGAACAAATGAGTGACTCTAAAAGGTCTCTGAGGCTTCTCTGATCTTCTCAGGTTACTGCTGTCGCTATAGACTTGTGTGAAAGGTGGATAAACATCAAACAGGCAGGTCGGCACTGTCCTGCTCTAATGGTAGCCTACAGTGAGGGTGTAAGGCACACAGTTCTTTGTGGAAACACTTCTTTATATTCGTGCTCAGCATTTGTCTGAGAGTCCCCACAAAGGTTGGTGGAATTCATTTTTAGGATTACCTGACATGCATTAAAAGCAATTGACTTCAGAGCAAATACTAAGGAGCCACTTTGTTCATTGTCATTAATTTAATGAGGATCAAAAAGAAAACTGGGTATGAATCTATCATTTTTAAGAAAATTTTGTTTTATTTATTTGAAGGTGGAGAAATCTCCATTCCATGACCCACTTCTTGACTAATTAAATTAAATATAGGTGAAAGGAATGATGTAGCTGGTGATTTGCAAGTGCTCAGACTCTGAGGAAACATGATGTGTATGGATTTTTCCATGTCGAAAAATATGTATAAGTAAGAGTAGATCCTTTGTGCCTAAATTATGTGGACGTGGTTAAGACTCAAGGTCAAGGACTTCCCTGGTGGCGCAGTGGTTAATAATCTGCCTGCCAATGCAGGGGACATGGGTTTGAGCCCGGGTCCGGGAGGATCCCACATGCCGCGGAGCAACTGGCCCCGTGTGCCACAACTACTGAGCCTGCGCTCTAGAGCCTGTGAGCCACAACTACTGAGCCCGAGTGCCACAACTACTGAAGCCTGCACGCCTAGAGTCCATGCTCCGCAACGGGAGAGGCCACCACAATGAGAAGCCCGTGCACTGCAACAGGGAGCGGCCCCCGCTCCCCGAATCTAGAGAAGGCCAGTGTGCAGCAACGGAGACCCAACGCAGCCAAAAAATAAGTAAATAAATAAGTTTAAAAAAATAAATAAATAAGTAAAATTGCAAAAAAAAAAAATTAAAAAAAAAAAAAAAGACTCAAGGTCAAATGTGAAGATCTCTCTTTGTGATTTTCTTCCCCGTAATCTGCCTCCTCTCCCCACCCCCCATATCTATTCTACCCTCCTGGGTCTTGGGCTACTTGAACTGAAAAGAACGTATGTATAGTCAACCACGTTCGGAAGGCAGTTTTCGTTTACCTCCTGGTGGACTTGGCACTTTGAATCACGACACCTTTTGGATCATTTTGTTATTGTCTCTGCAGACATCTCTGCCTGTCCCTGTTCTGCTGTGCTACCTGGTTTTGATTCTTGCAGTGGCTTTGAACTATGCTCCAGTAGTGTCGTGAACACTTGAGAAATCCCCAAACTTAATCAGCTTACTAACCACCACTGAAAACTCAGTGTTTAAATCAAATTTGCATTTAATCTACAGATTAATTTGGAGAGGACTGACATCTTTTCTATCCTTCAATAAAGTTTTATAATTAATCTCTATAAAGATCTTGCATATCTTTTGTTAGATTTGTTCTAATGGCTTTGGTTGCATTTTAAGTTGGCATCTTTTTAAATTTACATTTTCTAATTGTTTGTTACAGATGTATAGGAATGCTATTGATTTGAGTATATTGATCTTGCTGAGCTCTTATTAATAGTTTACATGGTAGAAATTACAGGTCTCCCTGAGCATACCAAAAAAATAAAGAGCCTACACTTCCCAAGTACCCTTACCCTGCAGTAAGAGGACATGTGACCAGCTGTGGCCAATGAAATGGGAGTGGAAGTGATGTGGGTCATTTCCAGGCTGAGGCAGTGAAAATCTCCTGCATGATTTTTTCATCTCTCTCCTCTCCTGCTGAAACAGGTGTGAACACCTGGAGTTGAGATAGCAGAGTCTGGGTTGATGAAGCACTACATGGTAGAGAGTCACTCAGAACTTCAACAGACTGCATGAGAAGGGAATAAACTGCTGTTGTGTTAAGTCACTGACATTTCAGGATTAATTGTTAACACAGCATAATCCAGCCTCTATTGACTAATACAGTTTATCTATAGATTCCTTTGGATTTTTTATGTGGACCATTATAGCAGCTGTGAATAATGAGTTTTGTTTCTTCCTTTCTTATTCTTAGGTAATTAAATTTTCATGAATACAAAACTTAACAATTAATGAAGTTAACATGATGTTACATTGTGTAGATCTTTAATTAAACATTTATTAATTTTGATTTGCAATTTTCCTTTGTGTTCTTTCAGTTTTCAGACATTTGTTAGGCCCTTGAAAAGCTGTTAGGCCCCAGGCCCTGTGATAAGAGGGCCTAAGGGTTAACAAGGCCCTGGTTAGCTGGTTGTTACTTTAACTTAACAGTCTAGGAGCCTAGGCCTAGGCCAACAGTCTAGGCCAATCGATGCTGGAAAGTCTCCTTGATGTCCAGTTCATCCTTTCCCTTAGGAAGAGAATCAAAGTTAGTTTTCACTCTGTCCTTCTTTTACTTCTAGAATTTGGTGAAGTCTCTGAATATCTTATTATTACCATTTTAACACTGTAGGCATGCTCTAGTTCAAAAAGGTGCAAAATAATAAAACCTGACCTTATCAAAGAATATATGAATTGAAGCATGGTAATTTGCTTTACAAAGGGTTCCCTGCTCCACAAAATGAATTCAACTTTGGTGTCCCTAAAATAGCCAGTTCCCTTGGTGCATGTTAAATATAATTCAATTTACAAAAATTCAATTTGCATATAACCTTTTCAGTAGCACATCCATTGTGCAAAGCAATGTATACTTGTAATTGGCTGCAAATTGCCAGGAGACTACCTTTGCACATATCGTTCCTAGATGTGCAATTTTTTCTTAATCTCCAAGGGACAGAGGAGTGGAGTGGCTAAATTTCCAGTTGTTTATCTGATCCCACTGACTATGCTGAGAAGGGACATTTGCCAATTATTTGGGTGCAACATGTGCTATGTACAGATTAATGTTGTGCATTTGGAAACAGGAGATACAGGAAGGTTAAGAGAACTGAACGTGGATTGCCTGGCTGGGTTTGGGATACCAGTCTTGCAGGGCTAGAGAAGCTCTCTCTATTTTGTTGGCTTGACAAGGCATCAGGAGAAAGTGAAATGAAGCAAGGGACAATTTATGGTCATGGGTTTGGATATCATTTTTTTTCCCATGAGGCAGTGGACCTGCAGGAGCGTCTTCCCAGGAGACAGACCTAGTCTAGTGACCTGAGCTATGTGGTTGAAGCAGTGTCACAGCTGACCCACCAGCTACAGTGACCTGACCCCAGGGGTTCTGTGTGTACTGGGCTCTGGCCACATGAGTGGAGCCACGGTACTTACTTAGCAAGATAAGTGTGGCATTTTCTCATGTGTTATATAAAAAGTGGCATCTTTTTATGACAAATTGAATTAAAGTAGATTATTGCCCATGATGCCAGGTTGCGTCTAAAACCCTTTTCAACCTGAGTATTAAAAACCCTGCCTGGCACATCACACTCTCTTTTCAGAAATGATACCTTCCTCATGCATTGCCACTGCCTCCTTCCACGTGTGTGATGCCAGGGTCCTTCTCTTCTGATTAGGAAGTTCCCTGCGGGATTTCATCCAGGGCCGGCTAACAGCTCTCCTTCCCTAGGCTAGCCTGCAGGGTGTGTCAGACACGCGGCAAGAGTCAGATCCCTCCCTCCTGGAGACACTGGCTCCTCCACCAGCTTCGGGGAAGATGCACCGAAAGGAGCTGAAGAGGCCTATCTAGACCTGGGTTTTTTGTTTTTTTTTTTTCTACTGGAGGGAATGACTCCTTATTCCCCAGTTCAGCTGAGCAGTCTCTCACACTGCAAGTTCAGCTCCCAGAAGGCAAGGCTCAGCCCCTTCTGGTTCTGAGGCAGGTTCTAAATTAATGCCATAAACTCCTGCACACAGAGCAGTCAACAACTTGAAAACTGGAATTTCTGCTAAACCAAAGAAAAATACTGTGGTATTTCTTAGAATAAGTCCACATTTGGGGTAGCTGATTAAACACTTTATCCCAGCCAACCTCCAACAAAGAATCCGTTATTTCACCAGAATTTACTTTTGCTGTAGTGGGAGGCAGGGCTGCCACCTCAGGTGTGCAGCTGTGCCACACACTACTCTAGGGGCACACGAAGCAGAGATGGATGAGGACACCGCCCCTCAGAGCTGGCGGTTCACAACTTGCACAGCTGTGCCCTGTAGTGGTGGCCCTGGGAACAGTAGGCCTGATAGATTTCTATCTAGGTGGCCTGAATTTGGGAAAAGAGGACAGCCTGGGGTGCAGACTGACCTGGGTTCACATGCTCGTTTGGCCACTTATAATCTGTGCAATCCTGGACCACCTGCATAGCCTCTCCCCCATGAACCACACACGGCATTGTTTGACTCACAGACTACAGAGAAGATGAAATAGGAGGATGAGGTGGAAGTACCTGGCACATCGTTCATCATAAATGTGAGGTTCCCTTCTTGCGAGTGCTGCTGGGAGCTGGGTGGGTCCAACAGCCAGACTGGACAGGTCCCCATTCATCCATTTTTCATCTGCTTCGATCCCAGAGGCTGAGGGGATAATGAGAAAGTAACAGACAATGGTGCTGTGGCTATGAGGCCTTCACACAGTCTGCTTGAGCAGTGCCCGGATGTGCTAAGCTTCAGGCACACCCCCTCGACCTGAGCCTCTCAGAAAAGCTTCCCCATATTTCTTCTATTTGAGTTAAAGCCAAGTCACTTCCCTGGTGAGGGAAGAAGATGGACGGCAGGTGGGGTGTGAGGTGGGGAGGGCATGTGTGCTCCTTCCATTCCCAGGGAGAAAAATATTGGTTGGGAATGGGAGAATACAGTTATGAGAATTTGAAATCTCTATTTTTATATTTCATTTTTTCTGTGCGGCTTTCCCTTTTGTTTGTGGCACTGTGTCCAACAGGGCCTACATGTACTGCGGGAAGGGCTGCCCTTGGAGGGGGCACTGTGTGTGTGTGTTGTGGGCTCATTAGTTACCAGGTGACCGGCCCTCTCCAAACCCTTTAGAAACTGGGAGGTCACAGTCTGGCCCCCGGGTAGCATCCTTGATCCATTAGGAAACTAGAACCTAGAACCTTCTGGGTTAAGTCGAGCATTTTGTTTGAATGAAGAAGCCTAGGCACCCAGACGTGGTGGTTACAACAGATGCGTGGATTCAGAGGCCTCCTCCAGCCTGTACCCTGGGGGCGGGGGGCGGATGGGAGCCATAAGGAATGGAAGCCATGGCCTCCTCTGCCTGAGGGAGGGGCTGGATTCAGATGCTGCTTTCCCTTTTCTCTCCAAGTTCCAGGGGGAACCTTGAACCTGAGGTCATAGCTCTTCAGATTCAATGATCACGCACATCAAGGAGAGGCATCTTCCAGGGCCCAGGCCTTAGCTGGGCAACACCAGCATTCATCTCGTTTTTCTGGGGACAGTCAGGGCTGTCAGTGCTAACCATGGTGTAGGACTCCGGGAACTTCACAGGGGTCCCAAAGCAGCTGCTCACGTTGCTCAGCTCGCCTCCTCTCTGCCTCTCAGCTGCCCAGAATTGACTTTCTTATCCTAGGCTCAGCTGTTCCCTGCCTTTCCATCCAGAGAAAGCAGAAATAGTTTAAGTTGTGGACCGAACAGCAGGAGGCTGACCCCCACCAGGGCAGTGTTAACTCAGGCAAAGCACAAAACCTCCCTGGGCCTGTTTACCTTAAAAAAAAAAAAAAAAAAAAAAAAATGTCCCTGGTTGAGAGATTCAAGTCAGTTGTGGATGTGAAAGCATTTTGTAAACCATATAGTGAAGACTATGATTATTCCCCTTGGGAGGGCATGGGTGCTGATAAGAGGCTGCCCTGGGTTTCATCCTACTATCTATGGTACAGACATCAAACTAGCAGCCCTTGGAGTCCCAGGCATGTTGTGTTTACACAGTGCTTAAAAATATTTAAAATTCATTGCCGGTGTTTAAAAAAAAAAAACAGGAAATTTTTACACTAAAGAAATGGATCTCGGGGCTTCCCTGGTGGCGCAGTGGTTGAGAGTCTGCCTGCCAACGCAGGGGACACGGGTTCGAGCCCTGGTCTGGGAAGATCCCACATGCCGCGGAGCGACTGGGCCCGTGAGCCACAATTACTGAGCCTGCGCGTCTGGAGCCTGTGCTCCGCAGCGGGAGAGGCCCACGCACCGCGATGAAGAGTGGCCCCCGCTTGCTGCAACTAGAGAAAGCCCTCGCACAAAAACGAAGACCCAACACAACCAAAAATAAAATAAATAAATAAATAAAATTAAAAAGGAAAAGAATTAAAAAAAAAAAAACTAAAAAATGTAACACAATGCACAAAACTGCATCGATTCTTAAAAAAAAAAAAAAAGAAATGGATCTCTAACTTCACTTAAAAAATTAGAAGACCTGGCAACATTGGCCACAGTGACCACCTTGGGCTGCAGCATCTGCCCCGAACACAGTCATGTGCTCACTATTTCAACACAGTCTCCACTACTCCTAGTGTCTTAGACCCTCGCCATTCCATCCCCTTGCCTGCCTAGCCCTTGTGGGCATCTGAATTTACAACCCTTGGCCCACTAGGAGTTTACCTGAGAAAGCTGCCTCTTATTTCGCACTTTCTTTTCTTTTTTTTTTTTAATAGATCTTTATTGGAGTATAATTGCTTCACAATACTGTGTTAGTTTCTGTTGTACAACAAAGTGAATCAGCCATGTGCATACATATATCCCCAGATCCCCTCCCTCTTGAGTGTCCCTCCCACCCTCCCCTATCCCTCCCCTCTAGGTCATTGCAAAGCACTGAGCTGATCTCCTTGTGCTATGTGGCTGCTTCCCACTAGCTATCTATTTTACATTTGGTAGTATAGACACGTCGATACTACTCTCAATTCGCCCCAGCTTCCCCCTCCCACACCGTGTCCTCAAGTCCATTCTCTATGTCTACGTCGTTATTCCTGCCCTGCCACTAGGTTCATCAGTACCATTTTTTCTTTTTTTAGATTCCATATATATGTGTTAGCATACGGTATTTGTTTTACTCTTTCTGACGTACTTCACTCTGTATGACAGACTCTAGGTCCATCCACCTCACTACAAATAATTCAGTTTTGTTTCCTTTTATGGCTGAGTACTATTCCATTGTATATACGTGTCACATCTTCTTTATCCATTCATCTGTCGATGGACACTTAGGTAGCTTCCATGTCCTGGATATTGTAAATAGAGCTGCAATGAACATTGTGGTACATGACTCTTTCTAAATTATGGTTTTCTCAGGGTATATGCCCAGTAGTGGGATTACTGGGTCGTATGGTAGTTCTATTTTTAGTTTTTTAACAAACCTCCATACAGTTCTCCACAGTGGCTGTATCAATTTACATTCCAACCAACAGTGCAGGAGGGTTCCCTTTTCACCATACCCTTTACAGCATTTATTTTTTCTAGATTTTTTGATAATGGCCATTCTGACCAGTGTGAGGTGATACCTCATTGTAGTTTTGATTTGCATTTCTCTAATAATTAGTGATGCTGAGCATCCTTTCATGTGTTTGTTGGCAATCTGTATATCTTCTTTGGAGAAATGTCTATTTAGGTCTTCCACCCATTTTTGGATTGGGTTGTTTTTTTTGATATTGAGCTGCATGAACTGCTTGTAAATTTTGGAGATTAATCCTTTGTCTGTTGTTTCATTTGCAAATATTTTCTCCCATTCTGAGGGTTGTCTTTTTGTCTTGTTTATGGTTTCCTTTGCTGTGCAAAAGCTTTTAAGTTTCATTAGGTCCCATTTGTTTATTTTTGTTTTTATTTTCATTTCTCTAGGAGGTGGGTCAAAAAGGATCTTGCTGTGATTTATGTCATAGAGTGTTCTGCCTATATTTTCCTCTAAGAGTTTTATAGTGTCTGGCCTTACATTTAGATCTTTAATCCATTTTGAGTTTATTTTTGTGTATGGTGTTAGGAAGTGTTCTAATTTCATTCTTTTACATGTAGCTGTCCAGTTTTCCCAGCACCACCGGTTGAAGAGGCTGTCTTTTCTCCATTGTATGTTTTTGCCTCCTTTGTCATACGTTAGGTGCCCATATATGCGTGGGTTTATCTCTGGGTTTTCTATCATTGATCTATATTTCTGTTTTTGTGCCAGTACCATATTGTCTTGATTACTGTAGCTTTGTAGTATAGTCTGAAGTCAGGGAGACTGATTCCTCCAGCTCTGTTTTTCTTTCTCAAGATTGCTTTGGCTATTCAGGGTCTTTTGTGTTTCCATACAAATTGTAAAATTTTTTGTTCTTATTCTGTGAGGAATGCCATTGGTAGTTTGATAGGGATTGCACTGAATCTGTAGATTGCTTTGGGTAGTATAGTCATTTTCACAATGTTGATTCTTCCAATCCAAGAACATGGTATATTTCTGCATCTGTTTTTGTCATCTTTGATTTCTTCCATCAGTGTTTTATAGTTTTCTCAGTACAAGTCTTTTGCCTCCTTAGGTAGGTTTATTCCTAGATATTTTATTCTTTTTGTTGCAATGGTAAATGGGATTGTTTCCTTAATTTCTCTTTCTGATTTTTCATTGTTAGTGTATAGGAATGCCAGAGATTTCTGTGCATTAATTTTGTATCCTGCAACCTTACCAAATTCATTGATTAGTTCTAGTAGATTTCTGGTGGCATCTTTAGGACTTTCTATGTATAGTATTATGTCATCTGCAAACAGTGACAGTTTTACTTCTTCTTTTCCAATTTGGATCCCTTTTCTTTTTCTTCTCTGACTGTCGTGGCTAGGACTTCCAAAACTATGTTGAATAAGAGTGGCAAGCGTGGACATCCTTGTCTTGTTCCTTATCTTAGTGGAAGTGCTCTCAGTTTTTCACCGTTATGAACTTTGCTGTGGGTTTGTCATGTATGGCCTTTATTATTCCTCTATACACATTTTCTGGAGAGTTTTTGTCATAAATGGGTGTTGAATTTTGTTGAAAGCTTTTTCTGCATCTATTGAGATGATCGTATGGTTTTTATTCCTTAATTTGTTAATATGGTGTATCACATTGATTGATTTGTGTATACTGAAGAATCCTTGCATCCTTGGGATAAATCCCACTTGATCATGGTGCATGATCCTTTTAATGTGCTGTTGGATTCTGTTTGCTAGTATCTTGTTGAGGACTTTTTCATCTATGTTCATCAGTGATATTTGCCTGTAGTTTTCTTTCTTTGTGATATCTTTTTCTGATTTTTGTATCAGGGTGATGGTGGCTTCATAGAATGAATTTGGGAGTGTTCCTCCCTCTGTAATTTTTGGAAGAGTTTGAGAAGGATTGGTGTTAGCTCTTCTCTATATGTTTGATAGAATTTGCCTGTGAAGCCATCTTCATCTTCTGGACTTTTGTTTGTTGGAAGAATTTTAATTACAGTTTCAATTTCATTACTTGTGATAGGTCTGTTTATATTTTCTAATTCTTCCTGGTTCAGTCTTGGAAAATTGTACCTTTCCAAGAATTTGTCCATTTCTTCATGGTTGTCCATTGTATTGGCATATAGTTGTTTGTAGTAGTCTCTTATAATCCTTTATATTTCTGCAGTGTCAGTTGTGATTTCTCCTTTTTCATTTCTAATTTTATTGATTTGCGTCTTCTCCCTTTTTTTCTTGACGAGTCTGGCTAAGGGTTTATCAATTTTGTTTATCTTCTCAAAGAACAAGCTTTTAGTTTTATTGATCTTTGCTATTGTTTTCTTTGTTTCTATTTCATTTATTTCTGCTCTGATCTTTATGGTTTCTTTCCTTCTACTGACTTCGGGTTTTCTTTATTCTTCTTTCTCTAGTTGCTTTAGGTGTAGGGTTAGATTGTTTATTTGAGATTTTTCTTGTTTCTTGAGGTGAGATTGAATTGCTATAAACTTCCCTCTTAGAACTGCTTTTGCAGCGTCCCATAGGTTTTGGGTCATTGTGTTTTCGTTGTCATTTGCTTCTATGTATTTTTTTATTTCTTCAGTGATCTCTTGGTTATTTAGTAGTGCACTGTTTAGCCTCCATGTATTTGTGGTTTTTACAGTTTTTTTTTCCCTCTAATTGATATCCAATCTCATAGCGTCGTGGTCAGAAAAGATGCCTGATATGATTTCAATTTTCTTAAATTTTCCGAGGCTTGATTTGTGACCCAAGATGTGATCTATCCTGGAGAATATTCCGTGTGCACTTGAGAAGAAAGTGTATTCTGCCACTTTCGGGTGGAAGGTTCTATAAATATCAACTAAGTCTATATGGTCTACTGTGTCATTTAAAGCTTGTGTTTCCTTATTTATTTTTTGTTTGGATGATCTGTCCATTGGTGTAAGTGGAGTGTTAAAGTCCCCTACTATTATTGTGTTACTGTTGATTTCCCCTTTCATGGTTGTTAGCATTTGCCTTATGTATTGAGGTGCTCCTACGTTGGGTGCATAAACATTGATAATTGTTATATCTTCTTCTTGGGTTGATCCCTTGATCATTATGTAGTGTCCTTCTTTATCTCTTGTAACAGTCTTTATTTTAAAGTCTATTTCATCTGATACGAGTATTGCTACTCCAGCTTTCTTTTGATTTCCATTAGTATGGACTATCTTTTTCCATCCCTTCACTTTCAGTCTGTATGTGTCCCGAGGTCTGAAGTGGGTCTCTTGTAGACAGCATACATATGGGTCTTGTTTTTGTATCCATTCAGCCAGTCTGTGTCTTTTTGTTGGGGCATTTAATACATTTACATTCAAGGTTATTATTGATATGTATGTTCCTATTGCCATTTTCTTAACTGTTTGGGGTTTGTTTTTGTGGGTCTTTTTCCTCTCTTGTGTTTCCCTCCTAGAGAAGTTTCTTTAGCATTTCTTGAAAAGCTGGTTTGGTGGTGCTGAATTCCCTTAGCTTTTGCTTGGCTGAATGCTTTTGATTTCTTCATTGAATCTGAATGAGATCCTTGCTGGGTAGAGTAATCTTGGTTGTAGGTCTTTCTCTTTCATCACTTTAAGTATATCCTGCCACTCCCTTCTGGCCTGCAGAGTTTCTGCTGAAATATCAGCTGATAACCTTATGGGGATTCCTTTGTATGTTATTTTTTGTTTTTCCCTTGCTGCTTTTAATATTTTTTCTTTGAATTTAATTTTTGTTAGTTTGATTAATATGTGTCTTGGTGTGTTTCTTCTAGGGTTTATCCTGTATGGGACTCTCTGTGCTTCCTGGACTTAGGCGACTATTTCCTTTCCCATGTTTGGGAAGTTTTTCACTATAATCTCTTCAAATATTTTCTCAGACCCTTTCTTTTTCTCTTCTTCTTCTGGGACCCCTAGAATTCGAATGTTGGTGCATTTAGTGTTGTCCTAGAGGTCTCTGAGATTGTCTTCAATTCTTTTCATTCTTTTTTCTTTATCCTGCTCCTCAGCACTTATTTCCATCATTTTGTCTTCCTGCTCACTTATTCATTCTTCTGCCTCAGTTATTCTGTTATTGATTCTTTCTAGTGTATTTTTCATTTCAGTTATTGTGTTGCTCATCTCTGTTTGTTTGTTCTTTATTTCTTCTAGACCTTTGTTAAACATTTCTTGTATTTTCTCAATCCATGCCTCCGTTCTATTTCTGAGATTCTGGATCATCTTTACTATCATTACTCTGAATTCTTTTTCAGGTAGATTGCCTATTTCCTCTTCATTTATTTGGTCTTGTATGTTTTTACCTTGCTCCTTCATCTGTGACATATTTTTTTGCCATCTCATTTTTTTTTTCTTTTTTTTATGAGTGGGATTGTTTTCCTATCTTACTGGTTGTTTGGCCTGAGGCTTCCAACACTGGAGTCTGTAGGCTGTTGGGTAGAGCTGGGTCTTGGTGCTGAGATGAGGACCTCTGGGAGACTCACCCCAATGAATATTCCCTGGGGTCTGAGGTTCTCTGTTAGTCCAGTGGTTCAGACTTGGAACTCCCACTGCAGGAGCTCCGGCCCAACCCCCTGGCTCGTGAACCAAGATCCCACAAGCTGAGCGGGGTGGCAAAAAAAAAAAAAGGAAAAAGGAGAACAATAACAAAGTAAAAAATAAAATTAGGTTAGGAAACTAACAGCTATGTTAGAAAAAAAATAAAAATAAAAATATAGATGAAACAACAACTGGAAGGCAAAACAGAAGCACAATAGTAAAAAAGAGGAGGGGAGGAAAAAAAGGTGGAAAAGGCCTTGACTGTAGAGGGTGGGGCCTAAGCAGGAGTGAACTTTGGGTGGTGGGCAGGGCCTATACTTAGGACCCACGGGGCTGGAAAAGGCCTGGCGGGTGGGGGGGGGCTCTGGCGGGTGGAGCTTAGGCTCAACGGAATAGAAGGGGCCCAGGTGTGCCTCCCACTGGGCAGGGTACCCCACCTGGGAGCCCAGCAGGCTTCCTGGGCTCGAGTGGGCAGGGTAAGCACCCTCTGCTCTTCTCCTGCTCCTCTTGCCTGCCTCTCTTGATCTCCCCGGCCTCCCTCCTATGTCCCCAGGACCCACGTGGCCTGGAGTGGGCTTTGGAGGGCGGGAGATCAGCCTGAGACCTCAGCAGGTTCCCCAAGCCCGAGTGGGTGGGGCAAATGCCCTCTGCTCCTCTGGTCCTGGAGGGCCCCACCCACCTGCCTCTCCTGTTCTCTCCTGGCCTCCCTCCTTCGCCCCCAGGACAAACCTGGCCCGGAGGGGACCTCTGAGGGCGTAGGACCTGGCTGGAAAGCCAGGCAGACTTCCCCAGCTGATTGGGCAGGGGAAACGCTGGGCCCGCTCCCCCCTGATCTGAGCCCCTGAGGGTCCCTCCAGGCATGGGAACCCCTTCCCCACTCTCAGCCACCCCTCAGGGGCACCAGTCCTGTCTGGCCTCCACTTCTCCTCCTCCCTCAGTCCCCCTACAGGTTCACTTGGGGGTTCTTCCCATCTCCTTGGACATTGGGGTCCTGCACCAGCGTCCGGCAGACACCTTAGTTGTGGGGAAACGTGAACTCTGCATCTTCCCACACTGCCATCTTGACTCTGAGAGCCCCCACTACCACAGTGCTCCCTTCCCATGGACAGGAGACTTGCCTTTTCTGAAGCAGGTAAGGAGAGAAATCCAGGGCTAAGAGGAACGGCATAGAGAACTTCTCCATGAGGCACAGCAAAAGCTTGTTTAGGGATGCCCAGTCTTCAACAGCTGTTCCAAGTGGACTAGATTAAGTTTCCACTGAGCAGCATCTACTCAAACATTGAAAGCAGTGTTCTGTTTAGCTATGGCTATGTAATCAGCCACCCCAAAGCTTAGTGGCTTAAAATAATTTATTAATTTGTCTGACAGTTCTGTAGGTTAACAAGGCTCAGTGGGTGGTAATCACTTACACTATCTCATCCTGCAGTCAGATGGTAGCTGGGTTTGGAGTTGTCTGCAGGCTTAATTGGGCTGAAAGTCCAAGATGGCTCATTCACAAGGCTGGCGGTTGATGCTGGCTGGGAGCTCAGTTGGGGCTGTCCATTGGAGCCCCTGTGTGTGTCCTCTCCATGTGGCTGGGGCTTCTCACTATGTGGCAGCTGCGTCCTAAGGGGAAGTGTCCAAAGAGTGAGTGTTTCAAGAGCCCTGGGAAGGAGATGCAAAGCATCTTATCACCAGCTTCAGAAGTCACACAGTGTCACTTCTGCCATATTTCATCAGTCAAATGCAAGTCACAGAACCCGCCAGATGCAAGAAATCAGGAGTATACAGAGCATAAATAATGTAAGGCGTGATTCACTGAGGGAGCCATCTTTGGAAACTTAATACCACAGGTAGCATTGGTGAGGCTGGTCCTTATTTCACAGCTCCTTTCACATGTGGGTTTTTTTTTTGTTTTTTTTTGTTTTTTTGTTTTAAGAATAACTCATCTCCTCTCCCTTCAGCTTTCCCCAAGGTAAGATATTAATGAGATCATATTTGAACTCCCTGACAAACTAATACTTCCTTATAAAGCATACTATTATTATCAGCCTTCCTGATCGCTCCCACCTGGATTCCCCAGAAGACAGGATAAGGGACGATATTGCACATATCTCAACAACAAACAAAACTTCATTAAATCCATTGAAATAGCACAGACATTCAGATTTAGCACAGATTAAATCCTATTACCAACAAATTACATTGAATTGCCTCCCAAAATCTGTAGAACCAGATGTTTTCCAAGCCCTACTTCCTTTAGGCAAGCACCCAAAGTAAGCAATGTGAAGGACTATCAAAGAATCAGAACATCCCCTGAGATTTGTTAGGATGGGATTTGACCCATTTTCTTTTAGTCACAGGTTCAGGCATCTTAAAATGAGAAAGAATAAACTTGCAGGATTTGTGAGTGTGAGTTGGCTGAGAAATGGGTCTCATTTAAATTGTATAAAATGCATCCTGATGCTGCTAGCAGGCACCCCTTCCCAGCCCTGGGGGATTCCCACCAGATCCTCTGGTCAGCATCTGGGGAGCTTGCTGTGCAACAGCATGTCTGACACCCCACTCCAAGTCCAGAATCTTCCCCAGGAAAGAGGGTAAACTCAAAATAAAGGTTAAGGGTTTCAGACCATGTAAACTTCTGGGGTAGCAGCAGAGATGCTGGCATTGCACAGCATTTACACACTTCTCTATGTTAAGCCTCTGCTTTTGTTTTTTCTGAATATACACATTTCTTAATATTTTCCTGCTTACTTCTCCTGAACGGCCCTAAAAGCAGGCATTAGGGTTAGGCCAGGTGTTCAGCCACCCAGGACTGCTCCTGCAGACAGCAGTCGCTCTCCCAATGCAAACTCCCCTAAAGCCCTGTGGGCCTGCCTTCCACACACACCACCCCCCCACCAGCCTTCTCCTAATGACTCCCAGTTCTCATTCCAGGAGACAACTTTCCTTCCGCATTAGAGGTCGCAACATCCCAGGCATTCAGTTCCAGCCCACAAAGATCTCTACCTTCCTTCCTTCCCTTTTGTCAGTGTACAGTCAGGCCAAGGGAGGAGCAGTGAGCACATGAGCACTGGCTGGAGGCCTATCCCATGGTTTCTAGAAACGCGACATACCTAGAATTGGAGATCCCTTGTGCTCTTAAGCAGGGTACCATTTGTTCAGGCATTCTTCATGTTTCCCTCCCTCCCAAATGCATCCATTTCTGCCCCTTTGCCTTTTTTTGCTAAAGAATGCTGTCCCCTACCTGACCCCCACCCCCCCGTCCACTGCCAAAGTAACCTCACTCAAGCTGTAGGCAGCTCCTAACCGACCCCTGCGTCTTGGCTCACAGTTAGAGCCCAGGTGCTCTGCACTGCTGATGTCTCGTTTTCTTCTGATTTTGCCTCTCTTGCAATAAGCATAGGCTGGGAACCTGCTGAAGTGCTGGAGATTCTGCTGAATTCTGGGATCCAGAGTGAACAGTACCATACAAGAGGAGGCAGCGCTGGGGACAGTCCTTACCCAAACTGGGCATGGGCTTTTGTGTGGGTTCATCTTGCCCATCCCAATAGATTAACCAGTAAAAATCAGGCCTTCTCCACACCAGCCAGCACAAGGCTTTGCCCAGAGTGGACATTCAGTATTAACGACCAGGGTGCTGATGGTCCCAGGAAGCACCCTTAGGCCAGAGGCTCCCTCTACTTCTACGAGGACCCCAAGTGCCGGGATTGGGTTAAGAAGCCCCTAAAGAGCTACCTGGGAAGAGTGTCCTTAACTCCCATGATATGTCACACAGGGAGGGTTCAACCAATTTTAAAGTCCATGGCCAGAATTTGTTTCTAGTAGCTTAAGTCTGCTTGCTTAAAGGATAAACTTCATTTTTACAAGTTGGACAGATTCAAGATCGTCCGTGTGTAACGACCCTCTTTCTTGCTTGCACTGGAATACTCTTTCTTGAATGGTGTAGTGTCAGCAATCCTGAGTGTGGTGGGCAGCCTGCAGCCTCTCCTGTGAAGCCTGAGCCCATAGGAGGGTAGACATCAGTGATGTACCATTAATCTTTGACAACAATTAATCATTGCAGAGATTAACTTTTCTCAAATTCTTTATTTTTTTAAACATAAATCTGCCTATTTTCTTGGGAACCTGAGCTTGTGAACATTGTGTTTATATGCATTTGGGAAGGAAAGGCTTGGGAATCATGCCTTAAAGATGACCTTATGCTCAAGGTACCCACACAACCACTGAGAACCACCACAGTGCCTCACTGGAAGTGTTCACATTCCTTCTGTGAGGAGGTGGAAGCCAGACAGGTCTTCACGTCACTTGCCTAAGGAATTTTCTGCCTCTCCCCAATTTTTTGCCTCTCCCCAGTGTGACGGAGACTTGGCGTGCTAGCCTCAGGGTGCAGTGGGAAGCTTGCCTTTTTAAATTGTCGTTTTATTGATCGTGATGTATGCCAGTAATTGCGTCTTCTGCTTTATGTATTTTAATTACTCGTCTTTTTTCCCCTCTGTCTTGAAGTCTCTGGGTGATTGGATCACCAAGGGTGTAACTTCAAATAATCCTAATAAAGAAATAAATCTGTTATGATGTTGGCAAGTTGACCCTCTTTATTGGAGCAGCTCCAAAATGAAAATCAGTCTGAAGAGATGCTGCTTGTGGAAGCAGAGTTCTTGTCTTCGCTGGGTTTCAGGACTGTGAGTGGGAATTGCTCCAAGATGCACACATTGAGCAAAGTAAGGCCGGCTGCAGACCTGTGGGCTGTGGTGTGTGTAGATGTGTGTGTGCACGTGTGTGCTTTCATGTGTGCACAATCTGGGCACGCCTTTCTCAGAGACAGGAACAACAAGGCTGCTTGCCTTTATCTGGACAATGGGACACATTCCAGGATGGGAAGCATAATTCAAAACAAAGATCTGCTCTCCATGTTCAAAAGGAGCTGCTGTATTTTCAGAAAACGTTCTTCTCTCCTAACTTTCCTTGTCTATTCCCTGCATGCTGTAGGGGTGCTGCATCCTTACTGTGACTTAGGGCCGGAACCAATGGGGGAAAGCAGGGATGTGGCCCCCATCCAAGCTCCAGGGGTTGCTCCTCGAATTGACCTTCCCTCCCCTTGCTGCCCACTGGCCACCTCTCCAGGGCTGAGTCTCACGTTTGAGGCAACTACAAGTCAGGTGGTTCGGACAAAGTGTGCATGGAACAGCATGTCTCTCAAAGTCAGGATCAGGTAAGAGAAAACTAAGCTACATCAGACCTCAGAACCAGAAGACACATTTCCTTTTAATTCCTACTTCACTCTGTGAGAAATTAAAAAATAAAAAAAGCCAATTCTGAAACCTGACCAATTCTGAGAAACTCTTTATATCTTTGTTACAGAATTAAAATGAACAAACATATACAGTTTAATTTCTTTCAAATGATTTCTTATACATTATGTCTGTCACCTTATAGGGCATATAATTTTATTTTCACTTAACAGTTGAAGAAACGAGACTCAGAGGAGCTAAGTGACTTTCCTGAAGTCACACAGCAGTTAGGGCAAAGCCAGGATTTGAATTTCCCTCTTCTGACTTCAAGATCAATTCTTTCCAACATATTTTTTTCTTCTTAATTCTTTTGACATTCCTAGACTATTTCTCGCTTTTTATTTCATCAGGAATCCATATATTACTCTAATGTTATAAAACCACATTTTCCTCCTTTAGTTGCCACTTCAGAGACTGATTTTCTTGGGTGGTTTTGGGGAAATCATCTCATTACAAACTGGCTGCAATACATGTGTCCATACACAAGAGTCCTTAGTCTGAGTACTGTAATTGCTTGGGATGTAACAGCAGTTGAAGGGACCTTGCCATGACAGGACTCTGTCCTATGCTGTGAATGCTCCAGGCTTCTGTCCCACTGACCCAGCTTCTCAGGCTCAGGGCTTCCTCTGGGATTTTAGAGGACATTTATAGCTATCATTAGGTATTCACTGTGTGCCAGTCTCTCTTCTTGATGCTCTGCACATATTATCTTTTATCTTCACAAGATCCCTATATAAGATATGGATGATAATGATGACGATCATCCCCAGTTCACAGGTTAGGAAACAGACGTTCAAAGAGTTTAAGCCATTGTTTATGCAGAGCTGCAATTTATTTTGTCTCTAAATCCCACATTTTTTTCTTTATACTCATTTTTCCTTTGTATTTTGATATTAATTGCTTGGTCTGAGAGAGCAAAAAGATTCTTGATACCTTAATGGCCAAACATATGGAAAGCATCAGTATCAGCACCCTTCAGGTCACCCTTAAAGCCATAGGATGAAGCCTGTAGCCAGAGGCTCATGAATGGTGAGTTGGCCTAATGGATATGAGAATCAGGAGTCCCAGACTCTAACTCCAATGCTCTAGCTAAGCACTAACCACCTGTGTGACCTTGGGCAAGTTTCTTTGCCTCTCTGGACCTCCATTTCCTCACCTGTATAAGTAAGCCTTTAAAGGAGGGCCTCTCTGAAGTCCCATCCTGTTGTAAGATTCCCATCACACACCTACTGGGACATGTTCTTTTTCAGGACAATTCTGCCACCCAGAATCTTATGAAGCAATAATACTCAATTCCCCATAAACACAATATTCAGCATTCCCACTTCCCCAAAGCATATGGCACCATGGATACCTGCCAACAGCGCTGTGAATGGAAGTGAGGAGTGAATGAACATCAGCAGCCAACATGTGGAGTTGTCCTTCTTCTTGTCCTCACCACTGAGCATCTACAGTGGGTATGGGAGATGGTCCTTTTTACCAATTATTTCACGGACATGGTTTCTGCCTTGGTGGAGTTAATTACTTCAGATCCTCTCCTTTACTTTACGGTCCCATCAGCAGCACTATTGTGTCCCAGTCTTCCTTTGGGCATTTTCTATTTCTCAGTATCTTTCCACATTTGGCATACTAATAACATTTTTAAAAAAAAAAAAACTAGACTTCAAATAGAGAAAAAAAATATAAGACCCAGTGTCTCATGTTGGCTCATGTGGGGAGGGTTGAGTGAAGACCTACTTCATACGTGCAAGAGAAGTGTCAAGTGGAGTGAGGAGGAAAGGATGGGAAGATGTTTTGATTTTGATTTTGATATTAATCAGCTTCTCTGTTCTTTCTCAGTCCTTCCAACTCCATCCTAATTTTACCTTTTATCGTAAAGGCTCAGGACCCTGATGGAGAAGGGGGAAGGGGAGAATATGGGGAGATAGAGAGTGCGAGGAACAGAGCCAATGAAAGATATTTCATGAGCTATCATTTGGCACAGAATCCATCAGAATCCTGATCGTCAAAAGTCAGACCTTCATTTTTAAAAACCCATGTTTTTGTTTTGTTTTGTTGTTGTTTGGTTTTTGTCATTGGCAAGATTGTGATTTTTTTGAATGTTATTGATTTCCTCTGTTGTTCACAAAAGCCCTGTGCACCTCCAAAGGCTGCTTACAGAAGAGCTCTGTGGCCAGGCTGGTACCTGGGGCTGAGGGAAGCCTGCACAGCTCTTACCCACCAGGAGCAAGAGTGCAGGAATTCTGCATTCTCCATCAGCCCCATGCCCCAGGGAGGGACGGGGCTGGGGAGAGGAGGGTGGGGCCTCTGCTGTGTTTGCCGAAGTTTCACAAGCACTTAGAGTAGGAGCGTGTCCAACAGAAATTCCCTTCCCAGGGCTACACTGGGCAGCAGGATGATGAAGGCAGGGAGTAACGTGGCGAACAAAAAGTTGATCTGCGATGACAACCTGGAGAGGCGTGAAAAGGTTTTCATTAACGACGTAGGTTGCAGACAGTCCTGCCCACTACAAATCATGGTTGTCAAATCATGGTCATCGTGTTTTAGAACCGCTGTCGGGGGCTGGCCTTGTGGGGAAGGAGCATACAACTGGCTCAGTCACAGAAGACTCCTGGGCTAGCAGTTGCTATTTTGGAGGCGGGTGGAGAACTGATCCGATCCCACAATAACAACAAGCTGTTTAAAATGGTGGGGGAAGGGCGCAAGTGCCTTATTTTCATCTCTATAATAGTGAATGGCCATGAAAGTATGAACTGGCTTACAGGTCAACAAAATGAGCAGTGTGAGATGCAAGGAGAGACCCTCAGAGCATTTTAGCTGCGTGGCCATGATCCCTGAAAACACTGATGTGAAAAAAAAATCAAATCAATGGATTACTTTGTCTTGATGAGTTAAAAATTGGTCTTTCTTTTTATTTTCCTCACTGATGTTGGATCACTGAATTAATGAATCTGGTCTCTGTTCCCTTCGGTTTAACTTGGATGTAAATGTTGGGAGGAGAATCCTAGGGTGTGTATCTATTCTAGACAATTGTTTGTATTGGGGCAGCTGAGGACTATGGGGACAGAAAAATGAAAAAGAAACAGAGGTGACAAGAAGTGGGTCAAGGTAAGAATTGTTGAGGTGTAGTGACATAAGGGACCAGGACAAATTGAGATTATAGCAAAGAGAACTTTTGAGATGAATGACTTCTGAAAAACTCTTTATACCATAGTCCCAGATAGCTTACAAAAATATTTTGAAGTTCTTGTGACTTACATAGAATATTTAATAAATGCTCACTTCTATTGTTACGAGACACCATTTTAAGTTGAAATGGGTTTATGGAGTTTCAATAGAATATTCGCTTTGAGTGGGTGGGATAGAGGGACATGATTGCGAATTACCTGAGATCTGAGAAAGACCCCTGGGAAAGGCACTTGACTCTGTGTAGGATTAATCACCCTCTAAAATCTCAAGTTCATTTACATATATTTCTGAGAGACATTGAACCACATTCTCTTCCTCAGAAGCTCTGCTTGTTCAGTTTACTGACACCAGACTCTCTAAGGCTATTGTCGTGATAGTACTTAAAGCATATTCTGGTTGGCTAAAACATCCTTTGAAGTTTTCTCATACCTACTTTTCTCAGAATGTGTACAATGAGGAAAATTCATTTCCTTCCTGTCAAGAAAAGTTAATGATCATTTTCCATTATATTAAAATATTACCCATTGTTATGACTTCAGTTTAATGTTTCTGTAGAAATCTCCATGTGCTGCAGAGTTTAGCTATGCCAAGGCCAAGGCACCTGTGTGTTATTTCAGAGTTTCTCTTAAAAAAAAACGGGTTGCTGCAGATGAGTTATGGAAAAAAAGAAAGGAAAATCATACCATTTCAGGAGAATTAATAAGTAATTATATTTTTAAACTCACTTTTAGCATAAACACCCCAATTTTTAACAATGTTGTCTCCAGAATATAATTATAAATGCTACATTGAGTCTCTGAACCAGAAATAAGAGCTTTCCTTTAAGATATAATAAATGCTTTAAGTATTGGGACAACGTTTCTCTTTTGGGAGAGATGAAAAGTAGAATTACAGGCTACTGCTGTATTGTATTTCCTCAAGTAGTTTAGTTATTGTTGTTATTTTTTTAATTTCCTGCCCTCCTTGGGGGTTCATCACTTGTGTCCACAGAGGACAAAGACAGGTTGGGAAGTGGACAGATGGAAAAACCAGAGTGACCTCAGAGGATTTCCAAATTCCATGAGTTAGGAGGTGTTTCTCCCCATATTTTGGCAAATGTCCAGTCACTAGGACCAGAATTCTAGCAATGTGAAGGAGACTGTAGTGGGAGCAATGAAAGGAAGGGGAGAAAGAAGATGCGATCTTAAAGTGGAGTGAGCTGCTTTTTGGGAGAAGGGGGAACAGTATGGAATTCATTCCAGCAGGCCAATCCAGTACTGGTTCCTTCCCTTCTCTATTACATTGTATTAGTTCGACAGGGCTGCCATAACAAAATACCACAGACTGGGTGGCTTAAACCACAGGACTTTATTTTCTCACAGTTCTGGAGGCTGGAAGTCCAAGATCAAGGTGTAAGCAGAGTTGTTTTCCTCTGAGGCCTCTCTCCTTGCCATGCAGACAGCCAACCTCTTGTTGCCTCTTTACATGGTTTTTCCTCTGTGCACACCCACCCCTGGTGTCTCTCCTTCTTCGTATAAGGACACCAGTGATATAGGATTAGGGCCCCACTCTCTCGGCCTGAGGTTAACTGAAACACCCCTTTGAAAGGCTTACCTCCAAGTAACTCACTAGGGGTCACCCATATGACTTCATTTTATCTTAATTACCTCTTTAAAGGCCCTATCTCCAAATACATTAGATCTCACAATATTTTCTTTTATTTTAGATAACATGTCTCGTACAAAATACACTAATAACAGGCATCTTTAGATATTCCAATTGCTTTATGGGTTATCCATATATAACCTGGATTTCAGCTACCCACCTCCCCCTCCTTTGGGAAAATAAGATAAACTCGATCAAAACCAATTTCACCATCCATAAAGTCCAAAGTGTGTGCTGTGATTCCTGGGACCATCCAGGCCCTAAGTTTTATGGGGTCCTCCCATAGAAGTTCACAATCATGGGTGCTGCCACAACTTCACCCATCACAACCAGACCTAAAACTCAGCCCCTTCAGGGTTTTTCCCAAACCTCCCCTCACACCCAGCATTTTGTGAGTTTCATTACTTTAATAATTGGGGGCTGGAACCAGGGCCATGGGGAGGGCCTCTCCTCACACGGCACAACATGACCTCCTGCCCTCTCACTCCCACCCACCCACTTCCCCTCACTTTCTTTTCTTTTCTCTCCTCTTCCGCTTACGATTATGACAAAGTCCTCTCCTTATCTCATGCAGACGTTTAATAATAACTTTCTAGCTTGACTATACTCTTGGGTCTCACCCTCCACCCAAGTGGCTTGCTATGGTACTTCATCCAAATATATTCAGGGCTCTCTTTAAGAAGAATTCTGGTGAATACAGTTTTCTCTACCTTGCTGTGAGTACATAAGTCAGCCCCTGGTTTTGGTCCAGCCCCCATGTTCCTCCTACACATCCACAGCAGTATGCTGGGGGCATCTCCCTGAATTCCTGCCTCTAAGGGAGCAGGACACTAGCAACACTGCTTGCTTGGTGCAGCCACAGCTGTTCAGAAAACAGCAACAGGGCTGTGCAAAGGGATGCCACCCACACTAGAAGTCTTCTTCATTTCATTGACATGCAAAAGCTTAGCAGGTTTCCTGTTTGCAACTCTCAGGTGAACCTATGGCTGCAGGCAGACTGTTTAAACCTGCCTCTTCCAGACTTTTCTCAACTCACAGTCAGTATTTCTGCAGCCAAGGAATTCTCACTTGCCACAGAAAAAAATTCTCTGAATATTTGTGTCTCACCCAATTCAGATCACAAAGGATAAATGGGCACACTCTCTTTGAACTTGACTTCAGGGGTATGTCTATCATTCCAAATGATCCTGGTTGCCAGAGACTGCAGAATTCGTCAACCTAGGGCCCAATTCCTCCCTGGTGTCTTGAATCTGCTTACAATTCCTTTTTTCCCCAACTTGAGAAGGGATGGTCAAGGTTCTTAATGTTTTCTTTCCTTCCTGTCCCTTCCGTCACTTTCCTTAGTCCCCAGTCCTCGCCAACTTGCACACTCTCCCTAGGACTCAAATACCAGATGGTATCCCATTATTTGACGAAAACTCTCCAAACGGGAGTAAGGATACTGACTCTGAGTATGAGGGCACTCTAGCTATGCAACATTGTCAACTCGCCCGAGCTGCCTGCAGTGCAGAGATATATACCTTGTGGAACGGACGCGTGCATGCAGTGATTCCTGCAAGATGTCACTGCCCTCATCAGAAGCCACAAAGTCAGGAGTTTCTGATACTCCAGTCCTTGAAATAAAAAATCATAACATCTTAGTTTTTTCTTTTCTGAGCCACTGAGCCAGCCATTTTTGTTAGTTCTCAGAACTTCTTGTCAAGAATATACATTTCCTTTCCTCCACAACCAAGCATTCCCCTGGGTCTATTTGCAAAAGGATATTCTAATGGGTACAATATTTGAATACTGCTGCATTTCCATTATACCTGCCTCATTATCTTACAGAAATCTATCTGTCCTTCGTTTGGAAATGTGCTGATTGTGGAGCTCGGTAAATCTCAGGCTGAAAGTAGGAGATTTATGAGCTGTCCTCCAGTTCCTGTCTGTTCTCTCCTAAGGCCACAACCCCAAAAGATCAGTCACTGAAACGTGTTTTGGTGTCAACTCTGAAATTCTGCGTTTTAAGAACATATCCTAATGAAACCTGGGAAATAGCATGCAAAGGTTTCATTCCTGCCGTACCCCAGAAGGTCACATGCTCTAATTCAGCTTAAAGGGACACTAATCATATTCAGCTTGTGAGTAGAGAGGCTTACGGTTGGAGATGACACTGTCATTTGCATAGGATGTAAAAATGAAGGACCATTAATTTTATAGCATTAATTGAAGAGCAGAAGTGTTAGACCTCTATAATTATCTTCAGTGAATACACTTCAAAGACATCTTCACAAATGAGGCTTGTGTGTGTGACTGTGGAGGGTATAGATACCAACAGCAAAGGCAAAGCTCCACATTGTCCTCTTCAAGATGCACAGATTAGCAAATCATTAACTTAAAAGCTTAACTTAAATGTGAATTGCTTCCTCGGTGTGGAAACATGACATTGTGGATTCTAGGCTCCTGGGAGGATATTCTGTCCAGACCTACATGCCACATTTCAGAACCACTGAGAGAGAGAACAGGGGAGGAAGCCTTGCAGCCCTAGGACGTAGGCAACATCCCTATCTGGTCTCCCAACACCCTGTGCTCCCATCTACGGCATCCTCACCAGGACCTGGCACTCCCTCCTGCTCCTGATTTTATCCTCACGTCCTCCCAATATTCTAAATTTACAAGTCCTATATATTATTCCCACAGGTCAAACTCTCAGCAAAATGGCTGTGGACCCACATGGATAAATCATACTCAACAATCACTCTGCAATGTTAGCCGCCTTACTGTTTGCAACCCAGGTCAGCATGGAAAGTAGCTGGGATTTAAACAGAAGATCATAAAGAACCATGTGAGTTATTAGTCTTAATAGCCAAAAAACAAAGTAGAATAAGGGGTATGGATTTGGGAGTGTGGGGATGGGCATGAAACAACTGGAGGGAAAGTTCAGCTCCATGATCACAAGCAACATGATGCCAAGGTCAAAAGCAGTGGCCGCAGTTATGATGGTCAACCTTTGTTTCTGTCTGAGTGGGTGAGGGGACGGAGGAAGGCATTGGGAATAGGAGGACTGGGCAAAGAGTAGGTGCAGCCCAAGGTTTAAGAGCTTTGGGAGTTCTGGTAATTATCCTGACGTGCAAGACTGATCACTTGAAAAAATACGAGCTGCGTTTGAACCTTAGAACCACAGAATCTCCCTAGCATGTAATTTAGGGTTTCTGGGGGGAAAGGTTGGGAGCCACTGGTGTAAATTAAGTAAGGCATTAGCTAATGAGGTAACATGATGCATACACTCAGTCTAAATGCTCCTGTCTCCAGGGGCTCTGCGGGAGTGACAATGCTGGTGGGAATTTCAGGTACCATTGTGCACAGTTTGAGGAGAAACCTGGGGCCTATAGGACTTTAAGATATCTTATGCTTGGGAAGACTGTCTAACTCTGTGATAAGCTTCTCTAGGTATAAGGGGCTTACTCAGGATGGTGAAGGCTTCCACTAAATTCCTATATACCTCACAGCTCCATTTGCTCTTCGTTTCATGCTTCTTTTACTTGGTTTGGTACTACAGTCATCCCTTGGTATCCAAAGGGGATTGGTTCCAGGACCCTCCACAGATCCTAAAGTCTGCAGATGCATATAAAGTGGGGTAATACAATCTGCCCTCCATATCTACTGATACGGAACCCACGGATACAGAGGGCTGACTGTATACTCTTTTCTTTTTACTACCTTGAGGTAAATTTTACATACAATAAACTTTACATATTTAAAGTGTACACTTTGATGTGTTTGGAGATATATATATATTCGTGAAATCAAGATACAGAACATTTCTCTTACTTCCAAACGTTTCCTTGTGTCCCTTGGCAATCTCTCCCTCCTTCTACTTCTGTCCCCAGCAACCACTGATTGTTTTCTGTCACTGTAGGTGAGTGTGCATTTTCTAGAATTTTATATAAATGGAATCATTCAGTATGCACTGTTTTTTTGCCAGGCTTCTTTCATTTAGCTGTACTGTATACCTCAGCACTCCACTAGAGATATTTTCCCTCCCACATCAGAAATAGCCTCATGCACTAAGATGATCATCGTATGACAAGACGCATATGTTGCAGACAAAGTAAGCACTGGGTTTTGAATATAACCTTTTTTGAGATGCTCAAGGAACTATATAGCCATCCACCTTACCGGTAAATTAGGAACATGATTTTGTTTTTGGAAGATGCACAAATTCTTATAGTTTGTTCTTGTTCTGTAATTGAAATTCCAAGGACTTAAGGGAGCTTCAAAACAGTCTATGCACCTGGGTGTGGAACACCCTTACTTCATTTTATTACTTCCACAAAGTGGTGCATCGACTTTCTGTGTGGAATGTAAACCAAGTTGATGCACTTGTGAGTGAAAATGATTTACTTCATGCTTGTTTTTCTAACAGCCCGTTGCAGGAACTGGAAATGCCAAGTGGAGGGGATTGGATTAAGTGGCCTCAAAGGCCCTCCATCTTCCTCAACTCCAAGAGGCTCAATGACTCACCCAAAGGTCAATTTGGAAGCCAGGCAAATGCGGAAACTGCTTAGGTGTTTCAGGTAAGACTCCTTCAATTGTCAGAAACTTAACAAAAAGTAAGTCAAAAATCAAATCAAATACAAGAAAGGTAGTGGCTCAAACAGTTAAAATTCTTGGGGGTGCTAAATTGGATCCAGAGATTTAATCATGTCATTAGTGCCCAGACTCTGTCTCTCAGCTTTGGCTTTCTCTGTCTTGATTTTATTCTCAGGCAGCTCTCTGCACGGTGACCCCAACATCTCCAGGCATACATCCTGCCACTTCAAGCCTAGGGGTAAGGGAGTTTCTCACCCAGTATCCCCACCAAAGACTGAGTTTTAGTGTGTTGAGTTTGGTTGCATGGTCATCCCCAAAGCAGGGAGATGGAATATGCTCATTGATCAGTGTTGTGTATCCACCCAAGGCTGGGGGATAGAAGGACAGATAGTCAGCCAACTGCAGGACTAATATTTGGGGGAGAGGAATTCCCCAGTAAATACCATTACCCAAAGAAAGGGGAATAGATGTTGAGCACACAACAAAAGATGCCCACTGCAACTGCTGCTTTCTTACTACATTGTATATAATTCCCATGACTCCCTTCAAAAAATACAGGGGTTTTTTAGCATTCCTGTGTGTCTACTTTTTCAGCCTTGTCCTATCTTTGGACATATCTCCAGCATTAAAAAAATTATAACCAAGATTATTCTACACTTCCAAGATTGGAAACCATGATTTCTCACTTAAGGATATCAAACATTCTGTAAAAGTGAGATAACATCTCAATGGAACTTGGTTGGCAGCGTACAGGGCACGGGGCTTCCTTAGGACTCACTAGCCTCACATGTGCAATGGAAATAAATAATTCTATACTTTCCATATGTGGGAGGTAGAGATTTGGTGCTTAATCATATCATCTCTGGAAGGCCCTTCTCTGATTCTGTTCATCATTTCACAGGTACTGGCAGGTTGATGTAATATATTACTCAAAATCAAAATTCTCACTCTAATTAAAAATGGGAACTAGCTGCAGGTGGTAAAGGACATAATTCATGCTTTGAATAGCTTTCATATATTAGGGAAATTTCCCCACCTTGTGACTCCTGCCATCCCCTGTGTCCCGGTTTCTTCTGCAAGCTAGGGCACAGCTATATGACTAGGACATAGGATCAAACATTCCCTTGTGAGATTTAAGTTTAGAAGAGAGTGACATGAAGAAAGAAATGTTGACTAGACTCTGTGTTGAGGAGAGTGGTGGAGAGATGGTCATCTTTCAGAAGAAGCCGCTAAAGCCTGAGTTTGAGCCTGATGGGGTTGCCAAATTACAAGGTCAATTGAAATCATAGCCTTTTCAAGTCTCTTATATCAGAGTTAGGACCTTAATAGGGAAGAATGGGATCTTGAGAATTTAAATTAAGGACAGATAGGCAGTTCCAGTGATTCAGGGAATCCTGAGTTCTTTTATCACCATGAACTTACAGAATGGTGGAAAAGGTCTATTGAAGTCTTAGTTACAGTGCCAGCTGATGCCAGCTGAGGGACACCACCTTATGAGTTTGGAGTGATATGCATAGGATGTGGTACATCTTCAGAACCATGATAAATTTATGGTACTATTTTCCCTTCCATAACCAAAGTGCATGGGATTTGAACCCAAAGGGTAGAAGCAAAAGGGCAGTTCTAATTACATCTAATGACCCCACTGAAAAAGTTTTGCTTTCAATCCCCGCAATTCTGGGCTCTGCCAATATAAAAGTCTTAGTGCTCGAGGAAAGAATTGGTTCCACCAGGAATGTGTGGAATTAGAAAATAAAACCTCTGTTTCATCGAATTAGAAAATAAAACTTCTTGTCAAGAAGAGGATATTTTGGACTTTTCATGCCACTGGAAAAACAGGCAATAAAGGGGTTTTCAATGTCGACTGGGGTGATTGACTCTGATTAACAAGACAAAATAGGGTAGTTTATATCATTTTGTGCAAGGAGTATTTCTGGAACCCAGGAGATCCTTTTGGGTACTTCTGTGTATTGCCATGTCCAGTGGTAAAATTCAATGGCAACCACATATAAGAAGGATAACTAAGAAGAGGTATGACAGTCTAGAAATGAAGGTTAGGGTCACCCTGTCAGGTAAAGAACTCTAACCTGCTGACATGCTGGTTCTGAACGCAAAAAGAACATGGCATGGTTGTGGAGGAAGGATGTCATTAACACCATCCACATGCGCACGACCACTTGCAGAAACAATGACAACAGCATCCATTCATTTCTCTTCCTTTCTGCGTATATACACTGACTAGTCTTCCCTTTCCTTTTCTTCTGTTTCCCTTCCATTTTTTTAGGGTGTGTGCGTAACATAGGGTGGTGATTAGCTTTGTATTTTAGTCTCTGGGGCACAGAATATCAAGATGGGATTGTGACTGAATTGGAGAAGGTGAATATCGCTGAGCTTAGAACTGAGCTTAGAACTCAATCTGGAAACTGACAAGACTTTACCTTGCCCCCCTTTTGAGGAGAGAGTATGCACATTTTTCAGTTGTACAAGGAATAATTGTATGATATTAAGCAAAAGCATTTTGTTCTTGTGATTACAGTTGTTTAGACTATTAGTATGGAAGAAAGTTTATAGGCTGTTGGACAGCCAAATGGTAGACACAGTAGACATGTTTTATGTTGTGGGTCCCCATTTACATTTTGAGCATCCTTTCAGTGTTTGTGAAATCTTGCACGTTCCCCAGGTAGATGTCAGACACTTGCTTTCTCCGTGTCCTTTACAGATAGAGATGAGTTTCCAAGAATGGGACCCAGTTTCCACTAATCGGGTATGGCACATGAGATTTCAGTTTGAAAGAGAATGTCATGAAGAAGACAGTGCCATGAAGAGTGCATTCTGGTGAGGGAGACAGAGACCAATCTAATTCTGGAGGCAGCAGGGCCAGAGGTCCTGGTCATAGCATCCCAGGCCGTGTTGGCAGGGGGAGCCATAGTGCCCTCCCGTGGAGAAGTCTGGCAGTGCAGGCTGGCCACTGTTCCTGTAAACCCTCTTAGCTTGATTCTGCGTCCTCCTAGAGATTCCTAGAGACACCACAAATTCTTTACTAAGCTTCCTTTCCTACTTCTACTAGCTACAATTGTTTGCAACTAAAGACCTACACTGATATCCAGAGAAGCTTTTTCTGCCTGTCACTGTCAATCCTAAAGAGCACAAAGAAGGGAATCTTCCTTTTCTGCAGATGTTGGCATGTCCCAGTTGTCCCTGGCTCAAAACTCTGTATACCCATCAGGTAAAGGGAAGTGGTTCAACTTAAACATCCCTTTACACAAAGGGACATTAGCGCAGCTTCAGTTTGCCTAGAAAACTTAAGAGTGGCCCATAAAGAGAAAGCCCATCTGTTTGGGGACATGAAATCTGTTTGTAGTCCACAGGATATCACACACCCAAAGCAGGAACTCTAACTGCAAAGCCTAGTTCTATAGACAAATTGTATTTACCCTTATGGCAGCCTAGTGAGATGCATCACTGTGTCCAGGGGGTCATGCATTGGATTAGTTGGTTGCTGTTATAGGTTAACAGGTTTGCAACGTAGTTTTACTAAATCTACATTCCCTCCTGGTGTTGAAGAAAATTCTGAAACAGATTATTCCAAAAGCACACCAAATGGATTTTCATTTCAAAATTCAAGGCAAGCCATTTCAAGGGCCATCAAGATTTCTAGCCAGGAAGAATATTTAATAAGCCAGAATTCTAAGCATGCCTAAGTTGGTACCTATTGAGCATTCATAACAGTTATGATTTATTATAAACAGTGTTAAAAATAAGGACTGGATAGGTATTAGTGAAGTTGTCCAGTCCATCAACACTCATGTCACCCTGGGTTACAGAACTAAAAATGATGAGAATTATCAAAAGGATGGTTTGCTCCTTGACTATTCACACGTACAAACTATCTTTCCTTTAAAGCCCATTTTAATACGAGTGCCCAACATCCCCCGGCTTTGCTGATACCATATGGTGTTGATGTAGGTTTATTTAGGTTCTGTGTTATCTGGGGAACTGAAAATTGACTGGGGAGTTAGACAAGCTCTTATCTCCCGCTGGCTTCTTTGCTTGCTTATACTGCACTTTAAATAAATCACTCAACCTCTGAGCCTCCATTTTCCCATTCAGAGAATGGGATCAGTGATGTCTGCTTTGCAGGCTCTTGGGAAGCTGGGGGAATGGCAAGGCTCTGTTGTTTCCTGGGAGGGTAGGAGCTATTGGATGCAAATGCACTAGTGGTATTCATGAGAAGGTAGCAACAGCCTGCAAAGAAAGATATTGGCTTTCCTTAGACTCAATATTCAGAAAGCTCAAAAGCAGGTGCCTCCCTTTTTCACATTTCCCTCTGGAGAATTTCCTGTTATTTCCCTGGTATTAAGGTGGGCACCCACCCACATTCTGAATTCTCAAAAGGAGGAAGTGCTTCCTACTCTTGACATTGCTTACTTCCCTTTTTATATGTGTTTATTTCTGCAGGGGAGTAAGAAAGAGGGAACCTACCTTTTGTGTTAATTATGTGGGTAACTATGTGCATTCATGGAATGATCAGGCTAAGCTCTACCTGCTTGCTTTCTCCACAGAGCTTTCCTTGTAGAAAATGTTTTGGGGCAAGAAATGAGGGGCTCATTCCCAAATGAGGTTCTTCATCCTGACCAAGTTGCCTAGGAGTCATGATGCCATCCGTATTAGATAAGGTAAAAGCTAAATTTCTGTAACAATGAGACCCAACCATACAGTGACCTACTGAGAATATTCTTTCACAGGTAACAGTCTTGATGGGAGCAGGTCAAGATGGCAGGTGGCTCTTCTCCAGTCAGAGACCCTAAGTGCAATTCTACTTAACTCATATAGTGAGACATAACTTAGATTCCATGTGGGATGTGGGGCATTTTCACATGTTGCTGTGCTTGGCTAGGGCCTCCCAATTAAGAGCACCTGCATCACGACACAGTCTTGTAATGTCCAGTGCTCCTAGAAATAGCACTAAGCCACTTCTTGTTCCATTTTCTAACTCGTATTAACTGCAACCATGAGATAATGTTGCAAAAATGCTCAACAATGATGGGTCTACACTACACCAGCAGGAAGGTTTTAATACTTCTCCTTGAGACTTCTGTCTGTTTTGGTGGGAGCAGAAACCATTTGCATGTTATTCCAGTGATGTTTGGCTATCCTTATAGAATGAGAACTTCAGGCCCACCTCTGCCTACCGTTGTCTCCTGTCCTCTGGCCGAACTCTCTGGGGTCCTGAAGATGAGCACATGATTCTTGTCATGAAAAGCTCTGGCTCTGGTGGGGGACCCAGACAAGCGAAGGGTGAACAAAGCACACAGTGATAAGTACTGGGGCAAGCAGAGAGATGTCAGCACATAGAGGTGGGCATTTTCTTCGTCAGGAAAGAACGGTTTCCCAAGGGGAAGGGGGGGTTTCGTCTAACTACAGGTCAAACAGGTTAAGACCAGAGGAAGGGAAAAAGTGGTCCAGGCAGAGAGTGACATTCACAAAGCAGTGAAAGAAAGAACAGCAAATGCTAACTCAGAATGGCTGAAATGAACAAGACCTGGACGACAGCTGGTGAGAACTGAAGCTAGAGAAATGAATAAGGGCCAGTTCCTAAGGAGCACTGGTTTGCCACCTAAAGAGTCTGGACCCGATCCTGACAGCAATGGGAAACCATCAAAGAATTTTTAAAGGGTTATTATGAACCTATTTGTGTTTTTAAAAGATGACTTACCACTCAGAGGAAGGGGTGTTCCTAAATGTGTGGTCTCAGACGCTCTAGCATCAGATTCACCTGGGGTGCCAATTAAAACTGCAGAATCTGTGCCCCACCTTACATGTACTGAATCAGAATCCCAGGTAAACCCCACAAGCCTACACTCATTCCGAAGACATTCTCCAAGTGATTCTTAGGCCTACTAGGTACTTAAATGTCAGTTGTGGCATTCTGTAGGGCCAAGGGCCAGATAAAGGGGCTTCCAGTCCTAGAGACACAAAAGGAGTCTAATATGGTGGCAGATTTGGATGAGGAGGGTGCGGAAACGCTAAGCCCCAGCATGGGGGATTAGGGATCTCTGACTTTTTGAGAGAACTTTGGTACTGAGAAACAAACTGCTGTGATTCCTTCCCCACAGAAACAAACACAGAGAAGTCTGGTAGAAGAAGATAAGAAATAGCTATCCCTCCTTTGGGTGGACAACAGATACTCAAGGAGCCTGTTTGCAGGATGTAGATGTGTTGGGGACAGACTCTGTAAAAACAGATTATACTCCAGGCCAAGAAAGTTTGCAACTTGGAAACACTGATTGGTGGGTTCCAGCAATAGTGTTGTACTTCTAGAATTTCTTATTTGTTTGTCTTTTAACTAAGTAAACTCAGTATTCTTCCTATGGCTTAGAGAGTTGACACTGACAGGGACAGAGACATTTTGATTGGTGCATCTGCAGTCTGCCTGCACCAAAGAAAGGTCAAAATGCTCCTCTGTGCTGGCCAGGCTTGGAATCAGTAGGCAGCGTCTGCAGGATTGGAAGGCATCACGCGTTAAGACTAGCGAAGCCTGGAAGAGACATGAGCGTTATTCTCTCCTGCTGCAGAAATCACCATCACCTGCATTTTTGCTGGGGTGACTGATTTTGCTTTTATGTGTTTTCCCCTTGGGTGGGTTGTTTGAGCATCCATATTGTCATTTTCCTTGGCTGGGAACCCAAAGCCAGTGGGGGACAGACCCAGGAATAGAACCTAATCTTCTCACCCTCAGCCTGCTGCTCCAAAACCTCCAAAACTGCCCAGCTGCCTCATACCACGAGTGACCTTTTTCTAAAAAAGAGGCCAGAGACAACAGGAAGGCTTTCCATAATATAGTTCTGCCATGTATATAATATTCGCCACATTCAGAATCTGGTTTGAACTGAGAAATTCTATTGGGTCCTATATTAGGGCAACATTAGCTGTGGAAACAAACAGACCCCAAAAGTGCAGGGGTTTGACACAAAGGAAGTTTCTCTCTCTCTCATGTAACAGTTCAGTGAAGGTGTTCTGGGGTGGCAGTGGATGGGGGTGGGGGAAGGCCTCTGTTTCATGCAGTCATTTAACGTTTCAGGTTGACAGAGCCCTGGCTGCCTTCAACCTTTGGCTTCCAAGGTCACTCTGGGCATTGCCCAGCCAGCAGAAAGGGAAACATGGAGGATGGAATATGGAAGTTTTGAAGTCCAGGCCTGGAAGTCATACATATCCCTTCTGCTACACTCCATTGGAATGAAATCAGTTCCATGGCCACACCCAACTAAAGGGAGGTTGGAAAACACAAGAGAAACAAGTTATGATGAGCAAATAAGAAGTGCCTAGTAATCTGTGGGTCAAGATGGGAGAGCTTCCAGGAATAGTGGTGGAAAAAGCCAGGGAACTCTAGCAAGGTCCCTCTTCATTCATTACCTGCTATTTCTAATTCATTCATTCACTATCTATTCCACAAGCATCTCTTAAGCTCTTACTGTGTATGGGATACTGTACTAAATGCTTTGAAGGGATTTTAGGTATACAGGACTTTGTTCTCTCAAGGAGTTCACAGAATAATGGAAGAGACAGACAATGAGGTAAGAGCTATAATAGAGAAGTATACAAAGAATTACACAAACATGCAGGGGGAAAGTTCACCTAGGTGGGCCTTCAGGGATGATTAGAGAGCTTTTCAGAACAAAAAGACAGGAAAGGGCAATTTCAGATACAGAACAGGATTGGCAAAGGCATAGAGTTATGAAAGAGCAAGGAATATTCAGAGAATGGGATTTGGTATACAGAATAGGTAAAGTTTAGGATGAGGAGAGAGAGATGTAGGGAAGGCAAAGATGGAGCAAGGTTGGCACTGCATCACAAAATGCCTTGGAAGCCTAAAAAATATTTTCAGTTTTTACCCCTAAGCCAATGATTCTCCTTTTCTCTAATTATACACTGTTTCCCCCTCACTCTTCTCAGACACCTCGTTCAAATTTTTGTTTCATGTATATGTAGTATCTTGTCTCTGAGCATTCTGAATTCCACTATAGGTATGACTTGACTCAGGACTCAAATTACATCATCGGGACTCAGTTTCTCTCCATCTCTAGGCTGTGCCCCCTGCTGTATTTGCAGAAATACTAAGTCTGTATGTCAGGCTTTGCATGGTAGCAAGATGGCAATAGCAGACCCACCTCCTGTATTCTTTCAGGTTCACATTCAACAGAAAGTTCTGGCAAGTCTTCTCTTGGTGTGTCATTGGCATAGAGTGGCTTGTATGCCCATTCCTGAACTATTTTCTTTGGTTTGTAGTTTTTTACTTTTTTGTGTGTGTGTGTTTTTGGTTTTATTGTTCTTGTTGGGGAGGTGAGCATTGTAACCTCTTGGCCCTCTGTCTTGCTGATGCCTTGAATCAATATTTTAGCCCAGGGAATGTAATCCTCTGTTTAGCCCAGGTCTTGAACTCATGCTTCCCTACTGGGTTTGGAGTTGTGAGAGGATGGTTACCCAAAAGGAAACCTAGGTTCAGTTACCAAATGATGGGTGAATGGACACTCAGGCAAGGAAAAAATCTTTACCCAGAATTGCAATGGACAGACTCTGCAGACAAACTGGCTGACTGCCAGCCTCCAAAATATGCCTTGGGGTTTTCAAACATGTCTACCTTTTCATAAACCACTTTTTTTTTATCCTTCCAGTTCTCTCAGCTGGTCCAAATACTCTCTGTCTTTAAAAATTAAGGGAAAAATCTCCAATTCCCTTCCTTTACTGAGCCCAAAGTATTCTCTACTTCCTACAAAAAATATGGCACTTCTTACTTACACAACTCTTTAGAAAGCAAATGCTCTCCACTTCCTACTGCTTGCTAACTTCTAATGACTACAGTTTTTGTCCAGCTTGATTCTAAACTCCTTTAGCGAAATAACTTTATACATCTTTATCTTCCCTGATACTTAATTTATATTTCACTTGGTTTACATATTTATATCCCACCTTGTTCTAGAATGAATTTAAGGTAGCTTACAAAAATGCAATGTACAACAGGTAGAATAAAACTTAAACTAAGTTGGTGAGCTCCTTTGGGGAATCCAGTTACTATATAAATTTGACTTCTCTGAGGCAGCCATGATGTGAGGAAGCTCAAAACTAATCATATGGAAAGTGAGCTGCCAACCATCCCCTAGCTGTTCTACCCATCCTAGTTAGGCACCAGACACATGAGTGAAGAAGCCATTTCAGATACTGCAGCCCAGGCAGAAGCCACATGGAGCAGGAATCTAGCCAATGGCTAGAACTTAGGACCCAGATATATGACCACAGCCAAGCTGTCCCAGACATATCCAGCCATTTGAGCCACTCCTGGTGAGGCCCCAAACACTGTGGAGCAGACACAAGTCCCCCAATATGCCCTGATCGAATACTTGACCCACAAAATCTCATTCAAGGCACTATGCTAGGCTTGGAGGGGGATGCAAATATGATAAACCTTTCTTGTAACCTTCATGGAGTACAGAAATCAGAAATTTGAAGGAATAGAAAGAATAAGATTTACATCTAATGGTTCCAGTTCTAGATAAGATGGAGTAATCACACTCCACTCTGTCTCTCTCAGTTATAAAAGCTGGACAAAATGCACTGAGGACTCTGGAAAGTAAATATTAGCAAGCATGTTGGGAAAGAATGCTAGAATTTGAAGCACCATTTTCCCCTCTTATATTTCATGAATTTATACATGTATAATGCAGAACCTGCATGCTGAAACTATAAAATTCTGATGCAAGAAAGCAAAGAAACCTAAATAATTAGAAAGATATACCATTTTCATGGTTTCGAAGACTCACAATAGCGAAGGTGTCAATTGTCCCCAAATGGATCCACAGATTTTATGCAATTCCAACGAAAGTCCCAACAGTAGTTTTGTAGATAAAGACAAGCAAATTCTAAAATTTTTATAAAAGGTCAGTGGAGCTAGAGGGACTTCCCTGGTGGCACAGTGGTTAAGAATCTACCTGCCAATGCAGGGGACATGGGTTCGATCTCTGGTCCAGGAAGATCCCACATGCCGCAGAGCAACTAAGCCCATGCGCCACAACTACTGAGCCCACATGCCACAACTACTGAAGGCTGCGTGCCTAGAGCCTGTGCTCTGCAACAAGAGAAGCCACCGCAATGAGAAGATTGTGCACTGCAAAAAAGAGTAGCTCCCCTCGCCGCAGCTAGAGAAAGCCTGCACGCAGAAACGAAGACCCAACACAGCCAAAAATAAAATTAATTAATTAAAAAAAAAAAGTCAGTGGAGTTAGAAAAACCAAAATCATTTTGAAAAAGAAGAATTAAGAGAGATTTAATGAATTAAAATCAATCATAATGGTTGATTTTTAAAACCTCCCATATAAAGTTACAGTAATTGAGACAGTATGAAATTCATTAACAAATAGACACATAAGTCAATGAAACAGAATAGAGAACCCAGTAGTAAACCCACATAAATATGATCAGTTGACGTTTGACAAGTACAAAGACAATTCAGTGGAGGATAATCATTTCAACAAATGGTATTGGAATTATTAGGCAACCACATTAAAATAATTAAAACAACCTCTAACTAAACACTATATCCTCATACCTTAATTCAAGAATTAACTCAAAATGGATCATAGATCTAAATGTAAAATATTTTTTAAATATGAATTTTAGAAGAAAATATTAGAAGAAATATACCATGACCTGCAGTTAAGCAAAATGTTTTTCAACATCTCACCAAAAGCATAATCCATAACATTAAACATTAATAAATTGAGATTCATCAAAATTAAAAACTTCTCTGCAAAAGACACTGTTAAGAAAATGAAAAGACAAGCTGCAGACTGGATGAAAATATTTGCAAATGACATACCTGACACAGAACTGGTATCCAGAATACATAAATAAGTCCCCAAATTCAGCAATAAGAAAACAAACAGGGGACTTCCCTCGTGGCGCAGTGCTTAAGAATCCACCTGCCAATGCAGGGGACACTAGTTTGAGCCCTGGTCCCAGAAGATCCCACATGCCACAGAGCAACTAAGTCCATGCGCCACAACAACTGAGTCTGCACTCTAGAGCCCACGAGCCATAACTACTGAGCCCGTGTGCCACAACTACTGAAGCTCATGTGCCTACAGCCCATGCTCTGCAACAAGAGAAGCCACCACAATGAGAAGCTTTGAGTACCCCCAGTGAGCGGGGGTACTCTGCAAAGAAGAGTACCCCCGCTCACTGCAACTAGAGAAAGCACGCATGCAGCAACAAAGACCCAACGCAGCCAAAAATAAATAAATAAAATAAATTAAAAAACAAACAAACACCACAATTAAAAAGTGGGCAACGACTTGAGCAGATACTTCACTTTTGAGGGAAATGCAAATTAAAGTCATGCAATACCACTACATGTCTATGAAAATGGCTAAATAAAAATACAATACCAAGTGCTGATGAGGATAAGAAACAAATGGATCTCTCATATATTCCTGGCAGGAATCTAAAATCGTACAGCCACTCTGGAAAAGTTTGGTGGGTTATTATAAAACTAAGCATACATTTATCAGATGGGCCAGCAATCCCATTCCAAATGTACTTCAACAGTTGAGTGAATAAACAAACAAGATACATATTTACATAGGAATATTACTCAGTAATAAAAAGGAACAAACATAAATGAATCTCAAAAACATGTCAAGTGAGAAGAACCAATCTCTAAGGGTTATACACTGTATGATTCCATTTATATGATATTCTCAAGAAGACAAAACTGTAGTGATGAAGAACAGATCAGTTGTTGCCATCAGTTCAGGTGGGGAAGGGTTGTGACTACAAAAAGAAAGCACAGGGAATTTGTTGGGATGATAGAACTGCTGTGTATCCTGATTGTGATGGTGGTGGTTACAAAAAGCTACACATACATTAAAATTCATGGAACTGTACACCAAAAAAATAGACGAATTTATGTTAATTTTTAAAATAATATTTCTAAAGAGTGGGATGGAAAAAATTATACCTAGACAATTGTCTATAAAAGAAAAATGGAAAAAACCCAGAGTACATGAAGGAAGAGGACATCTGAGAATTCTACTAGAGAAACAAACCTTGCCTTTGAGTTTTGACATTTCCAGATTGTGACTGTGATGAGGCCCAGCCCCCTGGTTCAAGCAGTTCTGTTTGCTGAGGTCCTCCTCCAGCCATGAACCATTATATGCTGGCAGCAGCTGTAGGAATGAAGGGCATTTGTATGCTGACAGCTGGATGTAGTTAACTATTCCAACTTGCCATCCATGTGAGTGAGCCACCTTGGGAGTGGCTCCTCAAGCCCCAGTCGAGTTCTCAGATGATTGCAAACTTCAGCAGATATCTCAGTACAACCTCATGAGAAACCCCAAGCCAAAACCACCCAGCTAATCTTCTACCCAATTTCTGGCCCATAGAAACCATGAAAGATATAAGTAATTATTGCTCTTTTAAACCACTGAGTTTTAGGGTGATCTTCTATATGGCATTAGGTAACAATAAAATATGTGAGCCAACCTGCAGAAAAAAACCCACAAGACCTGTTCAGAAGATAGTTCTCTCCAGAGGCCAAGAAGGTAGGGGTTCTAGCAGGCTGGGCATAAGGTAGAAAAGACCTGAACAAAGGAAATGGAAGAAAGAATTGAGAGGAAGGGACAAAGAGAGAATTCCCCAGTCACCCAGGGTTCTAGGCCTGAACAATTCAGTTATTCCTGCTAACGTTAACAATTCTGCTAATGCTATTAGCAGAAGTATCTTAGGGAAAACAGAGTGAGCTGTTTCCTTCATACCTCAGTTTTCATGTTTTGTGACAAATATTGGCTAGTCATTCACCATACCCATTTTCCTTTCTTCCCAGACACAATGCTGGACCACATTTCTCAGCTTCCTGTACTATCCGGGGTGGCTATGTGATGGCATACGGAACATAACCAGCGGTGATGCACAGCACTGCCAGGCCTAGACCACGAAACCTCCTGCATGATCCTTCATTCTTTCTCTTACCATAGGCTGACTCCATGCAGAGGATGGGAGGCCCTAGAGGATGGAAGATCAATTAGGTGAAAGGATCGTGGGTCCTCAAGTTACCTCATAGAAGGCCACCTGCCAAATATCTGCATTCAACAACTATGTGAGCAAGAAATAAATTTCCATTGTGTGAAAAAATAAATAAGTCATCAGGATAATGTAAAGTGAGTGTAGGGAAAAATAGGATGGAGTAAAGAATGAGCCCAGTATACACACACACACACACGCACGCACACATGTCTCAAGGTCCTGGGTAGATGCTTGTTAGAAATGCATCATAACCTTATGATCCAGGCTGTCTAGTAGCCAAATCAAAAAGAGAAACAGGATCAGTGACATGATTCACAGAGACCACGAGAATTAAAAAAAAAAAGTGAAGAAAAAATCACTCAGAAGTGTGACTACTTCCAATAATGAAATTAAATAGAATTTGTCCCAGTGAGTCCTCATAAAAAGACACTGCATGATGTAATAAACAATGTCCTCAATAACATCCAAGCAGCCAGTAGAACCACAAGTTTTATAACTCTGTTTCTTATAATGTCCTTCAATGAAGGATAATAGAAGGGATAAAATGCCACGGTCAAATCCAGTAAAATCTATTCCATGGGGAAAGCACAAAATTTAGTGGTTGAGTTAGTTCTCTGCTAGGTCTGGTTGTACCTAATAGTAAACGTGAGAGCATCTAGAGGTATTAATAAATGTGGAGCTCTTAGACAGTCCCTCCTCAGTCAGTAGTAGATATTTGATAAATATATTTTTTACTAACTGATTCTCTGGCAGTTATGTATATAGCTTTGAGGGTGGAAAAGGGAAAGTAGGAGAAGGAGGCCCAAATATCCTGGTGCTACTGCCCTATGACCCCCGCATTACCTACCAAATCTTATCTGGCTGCTTGTGGTGGCCAAGATGTTTCACCGTCTCATGTATTTTGCTGTATTTTCTCCCAGTGTGTTTTTCTGGAGTGGTATAATTAAGACTACTGACTAGAGAATAAGAAGGGAAGAATAATAAAGTATAAGAACAACTGTAAAAAGTCATTATGATATGCTTTCAAAGCCAATAATTACCACTCTTGCTTAAAGTGTAAATCACTATTAGTATTCAATTTGAACTACAACTGGGTGCTTGTTATTTAACACAGAATGCTTTTGAGAAAGACCTAACATCTGCCCACAATTGGATTCCTTTCCAAGCATTCCTGGGAGGAGGAGGAAAGGGATGTCAGGAGGGTAATTTAATGCTTATAGTTAAAACCTTGAAAAGGACCCATTGTAAGGTAAGCTGAAGGGGATGAATTAATAAACACGGACAATAACTTCTGGTTGGCCTTGTAAAGCAAACCCGGAGAGTTGTCTTTAAAGTGAGAAGCTTCAAGATTGGCCTTTTGTAAAATAAAAAGGTCATATACCACATTGGGAAATCAAGACTCTTGAAGAACAGGCATAATTTGAGAGTAGTTGGCTTGAGGAAGTGAGGATGGAAGGAATATGGAAACAGAGGAGAGCTCTGGGCCCGGAGACCTAGGAGACTGATTTAGTAACTGTGGTCAGTGCATATTGCTGGTCATTTTAGTGAACATTAAAGGAAACTAGAGGAAAACTCATCTTTGGTGGGTGGTGGAGGTTTCTACAACAGGGGAAAATGGTACTGTGACAGTAGTTTAGTTAAGTCTTTGGATAAGGGGTGTGGCAGAGGGAAGATATTTGGAATTAAATGCATTTAAAATATGAGTTGCACACCATGTGTAGTGATAGTCATTTAGATTCCCCTAGAGTGAGGCAAACTAGCTGTGAATCTGACAACAAGATGGATAAATTATTATCCTGACAACTCAAAATCTGGCAAGAGCTGGAGAACTATTCCAGCGGTAATGACAGAAACAGGTCAGGCTCGGAATGAGCCAGAGCTAAGTAACAAATATTTCTAGTATTTTATGCAAAACACTGTTCAACCATTTTTCTTGCAGTTCAGTGAAGCTTAGAAACAATAAAAACAGTATTTACATGACTTTGGAGGAATTCAGGAAAGCCGTGAGGATGCCTGAAATCTGGAGAATCAATGGGTGAAGATGGATTTATATTAGTATTATTTTAAGTGCTGCTGTAACCTCAGACCTCAGGTTCTGCCTTCAGAGTGACATAAACCTAATAACCTTTCCCAGCCTTGGAAACATTTCTTCTCCTCCAGTCTCCAAGGTGATTTCTTCTGCTTCAATCTCCTAAACTACTCTGAACCACTCCTAAGACAATACTATAGATACAGCAGACACACTTGGTTGCCTACTCAACAGTCATTTCACCCTTCTTCCTTGTAAACAAAACCACAAATTTCTTAAGCAAGTCATCCTCTTCTACCCGACCATGTGTTCACTGGACAAGTCATGGCACTCCCTTTCCTCTTTTCAGGCCTTGCTTGGGAATAAACATGTGACATCATTCTATGCACCAAGATGTGAGGAGGAATCTATTGGCGGGGGGTGGATTTTAGGAAAGGTTTCCTAGTTTTGCAAAGGAGATTCATGGGGGAAAATAGTCATTCTTCTGCTCAATGTTGTCATGGGTGTGTGTGCTTGGAACTGGGATAGCAATCAAGCAACCGTAAAGGGTACTAGTCAAGGAAAAGTCAACTGAGTAATGACAGCAGCATAGAAAGATGAAAAGAATTAACATCCTTGACGTCATTAGGACCACCGAATAAGCCAAGCTGGAGCTCCCCATCTTAGGACTTATAAACATTCTCATTGTTTAAGAAATTTCGACTTGAGTATGCTAGTTTTATATTACTTGCAGCTGAAAGTATGATAACTGGTAAAATGAATATGTGTGTATTTATACTCCTTATTAGATATCATAGTAAACATCTTTGCTATTATTACCCACAATGCCTGCTATATACCAGATGTCAATGAATGCTGGTTCCCTAAAGAGGTAAATGCGTGGATAGATAGATAGATAAGCCACATCCTAAAACTAGCTGCATTCCCCAGCTTGCTGAATTGCATAACTATCCATCCAGGTGCATAAGCCAAAAACCTATTCTAGGTACTTCCCTATTCCCCTCTCTCTATAGCAGCCAATCCATTGCCAAGGTCTGTTCATTTTGCCTTCTAGATTCTTCTCAAACTACTATTTCAAACTACTATCATGTCTTAATTGGCCTAGTGCAGTATACTCCTAATAACTAGCTTCCTGAAATTTCTCAAATCTGTTCTCCACACTGCAGCCAAAGGGAATGTTTTCAAAATGCTAAATCCCCCACCTCTCCCACCTCCATCCTTAATTAAAGGATAAAGGACAAAATTCTAAAATTCATTAGATGCCCACAAGGCCTGTGTGGCCTTGTGCCATCTACTCTTTTTTTTTCAGAACATGAATTTTTCTTTTCTTTTTTTTTTTTAAAGTTATTTATTTATTTTTGGCTGCATTGGGTCTTCATTGCTGCGCACACAGGCTTTTCTCTAGTTGCAGCAAGCAGGGGCTACTCTTCACTGCGGTACGTGGGCTTCTCATTGCGGTGGCTTCTTTTGTTGCAGAGCACGGGCTCTAGGAGCATGGGCTTCAGTAGTTGTGGCACGTGGGCTCAGTAGTTGTGGCTCATGGGCTTAGTTGCTCCGCGGCATGTGGGATCTTCCTGGATCAGGGCTCGAATCCGTGTCCCCTGCATTGGCAGGCGGACTCTTAACCATGGTGCCACCAGGGAAGTCCCTGTGCCATCTACTCTTTTAGGCTACCTCTTGCCCTTGACACTCTAGCCAGACAGGCCTTCCCTTGATTCCTTGGCATGCCTTCTTTGCACAGGCTGTTCTATCTTGTCTGGCAGGCTCTCTCCACTGGCACCCCTATCAATCACATGCCCTGTGTGTTCCATCCACCATTTTTCAGTCAGTCTTGTTTTTCCCAGGAAAGCCTTCTCTCTAGTCCCTGAATAGGTGTCTCTCATTATTGTACACTTGGCCAACAACATATAACTCTTAGTCATAGCCAAGATGACCATCTGAACTGGGACACTTCTGAGAGTGAATGGGGGTACTATTAATAATTACACTGGGACAATAGGTATGAACAGAGATTCTTCTGGGCTAGCAGAACATCTGGTCACCCTGTTCTTTGTACTTACTCTTTGCTTATTAGTATTTTTATTTAAAGTCTGCCTCCCCCAGGTCTCTACATGGGGAGGAACCATGTCCTTCTTTTTGGCTCATTATCACATTCTCCATACCTAGCACAGTGCCAGATTCAGTAACAGACATTCAATAAATATTTGTTAGAGGAACGTTGGAAAGAATGAATATGATAACTCAGTTTTCATTGTCCTTTTCTACTATTTTTTATTATTCTCCCTAGACCAGTGTTGAGATAATGTTATGCTATATTCTTGCTTCTTATTTTTAAATATCTGATCATTTTGCACAGCACTGATTTATTGCTGACCTATTCATTTAGTCAACAAGTATCTACTGAACATCTAATATGTGCTGAGCATGAACTAGACATTAGGGATACAACAGCAAACAAGACACAGTTTCTGCCTTCAAGGGCTTCACAGTCCCACAAGGGTGATACTTGAAATCCACTAGGACTCTAGGTCAGTTTTTACCAAATTAATGTCTAGCCAATCTGGGCCTTGTTATGAAAGAGGTAGTTTGAATTTTTTCATTTCCTTCTCAGTTACATCACTTTTTCCACTTTAGTTCCAAGGCCAGTGCCCTCATAATTTCCATTACTTACTAAAACTTAGCTCCAGGACATATTAAGCTACCTAGGGATAACTTCAGATTCTGGCAATATGTTAAAAATCATATTCATACATATCAACTGGCAAGAAATAAGTGGAAATCTCAAGGTACCTGAAATTAGGAGCTATAAGCTTAGGATATGATTCTGAAGTTTCCCCTTGGGTGGTTATCAAATTCAGTAATAGCTAGTAGTTTGGGTTTTAACACACAATCAGGCCAGGATATGAGGCTGTGGGTCCTGTGAGACACTGAATGAAAACTAACCCTTTTCATGAAGCTGGGATGCTCAAAGGTATGTAGCCTCCATAATGAGGGGCCTAGGAAAAAGGATCCATTCACCTTAACAGGGAGTTGATGAAGTTTGCTGTTCTGGGTTAAGGAAAAGGAAAAAAATTATTCCCAGAAAAACAAAAATCCTAGGCCTCTGCCTTATGCTGTATTGAAGTTAGAATGTACACTTCTGTCATGATTTGGAAACTGTCAGGATTAGAAATTTACATAAAAATTAGTCCTGGGACAGCGATATCCCTGGAGTACTTGCCAGAAGTGAACAGGAAATCTCTGGAGTGACACTTCCACAGCTTAGGCCACACAGGATTTTCATAGGAAAGTTTCAATGAACTGAGTTTATAATTCAAGATGTAGATATAAAAACAGAAGGATAGGTACCCAGTAACCTACGATAACAGAAGTATTATCTGAAAAAGATAATGTCTTGAATAGAATCTCCTGGAAACAGATTCTGAGGTGGAGATTTGCACGCAGGAGGTTTTTCTGGAGAACACTCTGAGGAACACCTTTGAAAGAGTGAAGAAAGGATTCTGCAGAAGGAGATACAACAATACAGTTGCAACAGAAGCCTCAGCTATCCCAAAGGATCTCTGGAGTTGGGATGGCCCTTAAGAATATCCCAAATTGAAACAATAAGACTGGGCCTTTATATCTCAATGGCAACCAATCATTGGCTGTAAGCTGCCCATGGAAGTGGTTATGAACTTGGGAAAGATAGCTCCCTTTGGCCAAAGGCAAATCCCAGAGAAACCCAAAAATGAGCCATCAGCAACCAATGCACCCAGCAACAAAGAAATAAAGGTCTCGGTCTTGAAGTCAGGGACAGGAGGGGGGGGACTCTGAGCAGCACAAATCAGCATCCACTACAGTCCACCCTTGGGATGCTCAGATCCATTTACATTTTGTATTAAGTTTGTCCCATCTGGGGAAAGCATCTTCAGGTTTCTGACTGGTGTCATTTCCTGAGGAACCTTCTTCTTTTTTTTTTTTCCCCCCTCTTTGGCCATGCTATGCAGCATGTGGGATCTTAGTTCCCCAACCAGGGATCGCACCTGCACCTGCTGCATTGGAAGCCCAGAGTCTTAACCACTGGACCGTCAGGGAAGTCCCTTCTAAGGAATCTTATATAGGGAAAGTTAATGGAAAAACTTAGCAATCCTGGCTGCTGCAACTAGTTTTAAGAGCACAGTTTTCATCATCTCCTTTCTTCACTACCCATTCTAGATTCTCCTCACCCTTGGCTACTACCTCTCATGATCTTAGCAATTTAACCGGTAGAAACTCTGAGGGTCTAAGCTTCTGATCACCATGGCCTTCTGAGGTCATGTCTATCCATTGTGTACTTATCCATTGACCATCCACATTGGGCAGCAGAACATCAAGAGATGCCCCAATTGTTCACTGAGTGTAAAACATATTCTTCCCTTTTTTCTTATGTAACAGCTGCTATACCTCCTCCTGCTGATCAATGTAAATTAACCCTGTATGGAGGGTGTGTACTTCCTTTGCCTACTGTCCTCTTGACATGAGAAACCTAAGCGACTCAATGATAGCCATAGTATGAAATAAAATAGGACTCTTACTATATCCCCTGGTGAAAGCAGTCACCCTCTGGGAATCAGGACTTCTACCACAGAGCCTAAAGTTTTAAGGACAGGAAAAACAGATCCAAAAGTGGGTAATTGTGAATTATAGTAACATAAAGAGACAGAAAGTAGGAAAGAGTAGTTAAGAAACATGGTAGGTAGAATGTGAAGGTTCAATACATATATAATATGAATAAATATAACATGAACCCTTCATATAACAATATAGGTTGGGAAACAAGCAAAGTAAAAGTATGGCTGGTTGAAAGCAGAAAATAACATGGTGAAAAATAAAAACGAATGTGTATAATTACAATAAATATGAATGGATTAAACTCAACAATTAAAAGGCAGAGATGCTCAGATTGGATTTTAAAATCAGTTGCATTAAAGAGACACCTAAACATACTAGCACAGAAAGAAAGTTAAGCGATGAGAAAAGATTTATTAGACAAATTCTTATCAAGAGTAAGCCACTGTGGCTATATTGTATCAAAAAATTAGTCTTTAAGGCAAAACACATTTTTTATGGATAAAGAGTGTCATTATTTTAAAAATTACCAGGAAGATGTATGGTTCTGAATCTTTATGCACTTAAAAGCATAGACTCAAACTATATAAAGAAATTCAGGGTTCGGTGGTAGCCTACCTAAAATGCTACACGTCCTGGGAGTTTTGCATTTTCACAAGGCTTAGTATCTCAAGAAAAAAGAGATCAAATTTAAGAAAGTGTTACTGGATTAATTTAATCTTAACTATTAAGAAGCAAGGTTAATTTATAAATACACTCTGGAAAGTTTTTAAACAGATCCTTTTTATCTTAAGTTTATTTGCCAAGTACAGCTGTGTTTATGAAGTTGAATTTTTACTTACTGATTCTAGGAAGTAAATTGAGTAAATGAACTGTGGAATTGAGCTAAACTTTCATAAAGAAATATAAAACCTGAGCCAATTGTCAAAGATTCATTCATCAAGGTAGACTTTCCAGGTGAGTTTCTTATGAAACAGACAGTTTTTGACAAGTCTGGACTGGCTGACAGCTCTGAAACAGAGACAAATTCTGGAAATAGATAGGAATTATTATTATTTTTAGAGTTAAGGTATCTTCTATTTTATTTTATTTATTTTTTAAATTGAAGTATAGTTGATTTACAAATGTTGTGTTAGTTTCAGGTATACAGGAAAGTGATTCAGAGATATATATATATAATATATATTATTAATATAACATATTATATATTATATAATATAATAATATATTATATAATATATATTATATATATAAATACATATATATGTGTATATATATGTGTGTGTATATATATATATATTCTTTTTCAGATTCTTTTCCATTATAGTTTATTATAAGATTGAATATAGTTCCCTGTGCTATACATAGGTCCTTGTTGGTTATCTACTTTATATACAGTAGTGTGTATCTGTTAATCCCAAACTCCTAATTTATCTCTCCCTCCCCTGCTTCCCCCTTTGGTAACCATAAGTTTGTTTTCTATGTCTGTGAATCTACTTCCATTTTGTAAATAAGTTCATTTGTATCATTTTTTTAGATTCCACATATAAGTGATGTCATATGATGTCTTTGTCTGTCTGACTTACTTCACTTAGTATGATAATCTCTAGGTCAATCCATCTGTCCTTTCTCAGATGAAAGTAAAAAGGAATAAAGTAGTCAGGGGTTAAATCAGGCACGATTTTGTAACTGCTAATACTGTGATAGGATGAGGAGGCAGAGAGAGGAGGGAAGGAAGGAGGAGGGGAGAGAGAGAACACAAGCACGAAGGCTTTTGCATGGGGAGTAGATCTTGGGAAGGGAGATGATAGATATGTCCTTGATGGCCTCACTAAAGGGGAGATCTGGCTGCTAAATTTGACCTTGCTCCCAATTGATGAAACGTAACATTAATATCAGAATAATGGTAATGAGCTATAGATGCAGAATCTCTGCCTGTGGAGATTGTAGACAAAATAGACTTTAAGGCAAAAAGCATTATTCAGGCTAAAAAGACTCATTACACAACTTTCTGTTAGGAAAGGTGGGGTTATTTGATTGTGGTGAGCTCAGTTCTTCCACGTCTGAAGAGAAGAAAAATTCAGTGGTAAAAAAAAGTGTCTGAAGCTAAATTTGGTGGTAATATCTGAGCCTCAAGTCTCCTTGCTCTTGTCATCCTAAAGAGTCGAATCTCACTAGTAACTCAAAATCAGGTTCAATGTCAAGTTCATTATTAGGCTCTGTCTTAGTTATACTTTTGGTGCTCTTTCTCTGACACTTGAAAATGCCAAATATTGTCCTAGTTGTAGTGTTAGAATAAATTAACTTCTTCATTTCTGCTTTCTTTGTAGTCTTTCTTGAGAATGTTCCTTTGAAGAAATTGTGTTTTTATCTGCAGTGATCTGCCTAGACATTTTGCAGTTAAGGCATCTCATTTCTGATCTATAGTTTGTTTTGTTCAATGGGATTTCAGTCATGCATCTTTGAAAAGCTCTGTCTCTGGAATTTTGGTTTACCCTTGTGAATGTTCTCACTGACTTTGGAAGCAATTCCTTATTGTTGTTGGTTTTTTTTTTCTGTTTGGCAGCAGCCTTTCTACTGGTGTTTACCTTTTATTGATTTATGGTAATAGGTGACCAGCCCCTTTTTTTCTGGCACTTACAGGCTGACCTCCGTAGCTGAGGTTTTTCTAAAACTGGCACACAAGGTATAAGCACAGATAACCTTGTAAATTCAGAGGCTGCTTCCCTTGAGTTAAAAATCTACAACTTCAGGGTGCTGGAACTTGACACTAATGAAAATTTAAACATACAGCTTAGTGCTTGATGCCTCACACTAAAAGGCTGCCACAAATCTGGGTTTTTGAAGCTGGATTTGTGACATCTCTCTTTTTAGACCAGTGGCCTTCAAATTCTGGTGTGCATCAGAATGATGCAGCTGGTAATAAGAAATACAGACTTCCAGGCCCTACCCCATGACATTGATTCACCATTGATTCAGCAGATCCAGGGGCAGGACCCTGGGATCTCCATTTTAACAAGCTCTGTGGGTGATTCTAATGCAGATCATACTTTAACCTCCATAAAATAGCTGAGAAAGAGAAAAGTACCGCTCCCCTCTGACTTCCAGCTGGACCTTGGTTGTGCTAGAGACTGTCCTGGCACTGACACTAGGCCCTGGTGTTCTCCTGGTGAACAAAAACAATTTCAGAGAACTTAAACATCAGACAAGGCCACTGTGTGACCATGATAGATCAAGACAAAAGCAAGACCACTCTGCAATCATATCTGAACACAGACGAAAACAAGAACAATGTATGAACCACAGAATACCAAAGATTCCCCCCAAGAACAATGTCCAAACCACAAAATACCAAAGATCCCCCCCTCTCCCAGCTAATACGAGTGACTGATGCTACTTTTCCAGTTACAGCTTATCTTCAGTTTATTCTGGCCTCCTTATCAATATTTCTTGGTGATTGTGGTATCTCCCCTACCAAGTTAGTATTAGTATTCTTATTGTTTATTTATTGAGATACACAATCATAGAATTACCCCTGCTTCCTCACAGCACCCAATTCAGAGCAAAGCCCTGCTTCCTTAACCCCTCCCCAACACAAACCCACATCCTGTAAGTCCTTTCTAACATTCTCTTGCTGAAACACACCCCCACCACAGTTCCCCACACTGTGATTTTTCCTTTGCTACAACAAGTACTAAACCCAACTTGTTCAACTACAAGTGTGTTCCTGGTGGGCTTTGGCTGGAGGATATTGACAAGGCTCACCAGCTGGACTGATGCTTTCCATTCTTTCTCTGTGGCCAAGGTGTGCTGGCCACTCATGGCTACTAAGCCACGGAGGCATTTATACTCCCGGGCATGTGTGCTCCCTGCTGAGGAGATGTATGGGTATATACTGTATCAGTCATGATCCACACAGGACAGTGCATGTGATGAGGATAACTGAGGAGAGTTCAGTGAATTTGCAGAGGCACTGCCAATAAAGGATAATGAAGCACCAGGGATAGCACCAGCTAGGAGCTGGTACTGTCCCTAGGCCTGAAGGAGCAAGAGCAAGGAGAGGTTACCAGAGACCGAGAGAGCCACAGAGGAGGCCCAGCAGGAGTGGTTGCCTTCGGAAGAGGAAGGCAGCCACTGCTGACCAACTGGAAAACAGGGCAGGAACTGGGGGGACAGATCCCCTGACTTCACTCCTCTCCCTCACTTTGGTCTGCCCAGTGTCTCTGTGGAAGACAAATAAAGCCAGAGGCAAGAAAGCTCAAGATGCAGTCCATGTGGTCAGCCTCTAGAGACCAGAGCAGGGCAGAACTGGAGGGGCAAAGGCAAAAGAAGCAGCACATTTACAAAAGTCTATTCTGTTTATTTACAAACCTATTCCTATCACCCCTGCTATAGATACGTGAGGTTATCAAATGTTATATAAACGAACAACACCTAACTACAGACGCAAAGATTCTATTCTTGATCCTATGAAACTAAGTTGAATGCTTTTTAATTGAAGAATAGTTGATTTACAATATTATATTAGTTTCAGGTATACAACATAGTGATTCAATATTTTTATAGATTATACTCCATTTAAAGTTGTTACAAAATAATGGCTATATTTCCCTGTGCTGTACAATATATTCTTGTTGCATATCTATTTTATACACAGTAGTTTGTCTCTCTTAATCCCAGACCCCTATCTTGCCCCTCCCCCTTCCCTCTCCCCACTGCTAACTAGTTTGTTGTCTATATCTATGAGTCTGTTTCTGTTTTGTTATCAATATTCATTTGTTTTATTGTTTAGATTCCACATATAAGTGATAACATATAGTATTTTTCTTTCTCTGTGACTTATTTCACTAAGCATAATATCCTCTAGGCCCATCCATGTTGTTGCAAATGGCAGAATTTCATCCTTTTTAATGGATGAGTAATATTGTATGTATATACCACATCTTTATTCATTCATCTGTTGATGGACACTTAAGTTGCTTCCATATTGTTCATTGTAAGTAAAGCTGCTATGAACACTGGGGTGCTGTGTCTTTTCGAATTAGTGCTTTTGTTTTCTTTGGATATATATGTAGCAGTAGAATAGCTGGATCATATGATAGTTCTATTTTTAGTTTTCTGAGGAACCTCTATATTGTTTTCTATAGTGGCTGCACCAATTTTAATCCCACAAACAGTGTACTAGGGTTCCCTTTTCTCCGCATCCTTGCCAACATTTGTTATTTGTTGACTTTTTGATGATAACCATTTGACAGGTGTGAGGTGCTATCTTGTTGTGGTTTGATTTGCATTTCTTTGATGATTAGTGATGTCAAGCACTTTTTCATGTGCCTGTTGACCATCAGTATATCTTATTTGGAAAATGTCTATTCAGGTCTTCTGCCCACTTTTTAATCGGATTGTTTGCTTTTTTGATATTGAGTTGTATGAGCTGTTGATATAGTTTGGATATTAACCTGTTATTGGTCATATCATTTGCAAACATTTTCTCCCATTCAGTAGGCTGTCTTTTCATTTTGTCAACGGTTTCCTTTGCTCTGCAAAAGCTTTTAAGTTTAATTAGGTCCTATTTATTTATCTTTGCTTTTGTTTCTTCTGCCTTAGGAGACAGATCCAAAAAAAATACTGTTACAGTTTATGTCAGAGTGTTCTGCCTAATGTTGTCTTCTTGAAGTTTTATGATTTTACATCTTACATTTAGGTCTTTAATCCATTTTGAGTTTATTTTTGTATACGGTGTGAGGGAATGTTCTAATCTCATTCTTTTACATGTAGCTGTCCAGTTTTCCCAGCACCATTTAATGAAGAGACTTTCTTTTCTCCATTGTATATTCTTGCCTCCTTTATCGTAGATTAATTGACCATAAGTGCGTGAGTTTATATCTGGGCCCTCTATTCTGTTGCACTGATCTATGTGTCTGTTTTTGTGCCAGTACCATACTGTTTTGATTACTGCAGCTAAGCTGAACGCTTTGAAAAGACTGAATAACAACAATAGCAAGAAGACACAAATGTCTGTGCTTACTATGTACCAAGTACTATTCTAAGTGCTTCATGTGTATTAGTCTCCAATTGCTGTTTTAACAAATTATCGTAAATTTAGTGGCTTAAAAGAACATAAATGTATTCCCTTATTGTTCTGGACATCAACATTCCAAGATGAGTCTTATCGGACTAAAATCAAGGTATCTGCAGGGCTGCATTCTTTCTGGAGGCTCTAGGAGAGAATCCATTGCTTGTCTCTTCCAGCTTCTAGAGGTTGCCCACATTCCTTGGCTGCGTCCCCCTCCCAGAAATCACATCAATCCAACCTCTGCTTCCATCATCACATCTCCTCCTTTGACTCTGACTCTCCTGCTTCCCTCTTCCACTAATGAGGATCCCTCTTTCCCTTATAAGGATCCACCTGAAAAATTCCTTATAATCTCCCATCTCAAAATATTAACTTAATCATATCTGCCAAGTCTCTTTTGCCTGGTAAGGTAACATACTCACAAGTTCCAGGAAGTAGGATATGTACTTCCTACAAACAAGGACATTCTCCTATATTACCACAGTATAACCATCAAAATCAGAAAACTCACATTGGTACATTACTACCATCTAATCCTCAGACCCCATTCAAGTTTTGGCAGTTGTCTGGATGACATCCTTTATAGTAAAAGAATCCACTTCTGAATCATAGATTGCAAGTAACTGTCATGTGTCTTCAGTTTCCTTCAGTCTGGAATAGGTCCTTGATCTCTTCTCGACTTTCACGACCTTTTTGAAGATTACAGGTCAGTTATTTTGTAGAATGTTCCCCCATATGAATTTATCCAATATTTCCTCATTTTTTATTCAGGAATATAATACAAGTGATGAAGTGATGCTGTGTTCCTTTCAATGCATTTTATCAGATATTGTACAGTTTTTATTTGAACCACTACTGATGATATTCACTTGGATTACCTGATTAAGGTGGAATCTAAAAGACCTTCCACTGTAAAGATACTCTTTTTTTCCTTCATTGTTTATCAGTATTTTGTGAGGATGATGTGACTATGTAACTTTGAAACTATGTAAATACCCTGTTCACTTGTGGTTACCAAAGGGGAGGGGATGGGGGAGGGATGAATTGGGAGTTTGGGATTAGCAGATGCAAACTATTATATATAGAATGGATAAACAACAAGGTCCTACTATATAGCACAGGGAACTATATTCAATATCCTGTGATAAACCATAATGGAAAAGAATATGAAAAAGAATATATATGTAAAAACCTTGTTCCTCATCCAACTTTCAATTCATTCATTCTTTCTTTACATTCATAAGGACTCATAATATCCTATTTTATTCATGGATTATAATCTATTAATATAATTACTTTAAATTGCCATCAATTTTTCCAGTAGCATCACCCTCAAACTAGCTTGATAGAGCCCCATAATTCATTGAGTGCTTCCTTGTTTTAGGCACAAGATATCTGGGGCTTAGCTTGTACTTTCCTGCCCCAACACTGTAATCAGCCATTTTTCCAAGGAGTCCTGAATCCTTTCAGTGGAGAATGGTATTAGATCTGGGAACTAGGTATATTCATCACTATTGGTTCTTACAGTTGACAGAGCTAAGGAATATATATTACATTTATAGTTATTTCTGTATCTGTTTATATTGAAAACCATGAGCCACACTGAAGTCTCCAATTCCAAACCAACATCGCAAGGTTCACTGCAGTTTTCTCCCTTTCCATGTTGAGTTGCAGGAGGGGTGGAGGTTATTATTTTGCCTTCCACATACAGTAACTCATTTAATTCTTACAACAACCTCATGATTTAGGGAAAAAATTGCCAACCAGATGCCTCTTCATACCAAACATTATAGTGTGTATTTCAAATGGTTCAGGAGAAAAAGTTCTTTGCACTCACAACTTCACTGTAAGTTTGTCATTGTTTCAAAAAAAATTTTTTTAAGTTTACACTAAAAAAACCCCTCTGTGGATCAATAGACTATGAGATACAATAGCGTGCACAGTATTCCTGGTAATCTGAGTGAGATAAAGGCATTAATACATTTTCCAAATTGGGGGAGAGGAGAAGAAAAAGAGAAAAAGAAAGATGGGATTTTAATCTCAGAAGGAGCCTTATCTTTAACAACCTGGTCTGGTGGCTCAGAGTTGCAATCTTTAGCGCGTCACTTCATTCATCCTTTCCATATGGCCATCTGACAGCCATCCAAGCCTGAGGTCCACTCAAGAGCTGGAGGATCCTGATTACCTAATCAGCCATCTTGGCTGGGATACAGCCCATCAATGTGGCAGAATGTATTAGCCTAAAACTAACCATTGGGTGAATTTCTTAATGCTTATTCAGCTTCCTCAATGAGAGAAAAACAGAATAAAATGCCACAACTCACTGAGATCTCTGGTCCAAGTTCCTTACTTTAGAGACAGAGAAACCTAAACACAAAGTAGTTACGGATTCAGGCAAGGTTTCACAGCTACTGAGCGTCAGGACTCAGTTACACGCAGGCTGCCACATACATGGTCCATGGCATGCATCATTGACTTTGTTGCAAATAGCAATAGGCTTTATCAAGTGGTAGTAGAACACTTTATCCCAGGTGGTTAGGGCTAGGAGTTTTTTTTTTTTTTTTAAAGAAATTCACGGTCTTTTATTTATTTATTTATTTATTTATTTATGACTGTGTTGAGTCTTCGTTTCTGTGCGAGGGCTTTCTCTAGTTGCGGCAAGTGGGGACCACTGTTCATCGCGGTGCGCGGGCCTCTCACCATCGCGGCCTCTCTTGTTGCGGAGCACAGGCTCCAGACGCGCAGGCTCAGTAATTGTGGCTCACGGGCCCAGTTGCTCCGTGGCATGTGGGATCTTCCCAGACCAGGGCTCGAATGCGTGTCCCCTGCATTGGCAGGCAGATTCTCAACCACTGCGCCACCAGGGAAGCCTGGGCTAGGAGTTTTTGGTTAATTACTAAAGTCAATCAAAATGGGAAAAGTCACAAAAAGTGATATGTAAATACCTTAAACATTTTGTCTGATGGAGAGTTTTCCTGTGTGACTCAATCTCCTGATTAGAGTTCCACAGTGTCTTTCTTGCGTAAATCTCTGTCATGATTCATCATCTCTGATTTCCACTTTGTGTTTCTTTAAAGCGGAGTTAGAACTTAAAGATATTTTTCAAATAATTTGAGTGCAGAAACATTTTAATTTTTAGATTTTAATATTTTTTTCCTCTCACTCCTTTAGAGTTGTCTCATCCACGTATAATTCAATAGCAATTTTATTAATGTGAGTTGGGCAAATTACTTAACCTCTTTGTGCCTCAGTTGCCTTACTTGCAAAGTAAGATTATCCAGGCTCATATTGTCTTTTCTCTTCTGTAGCCCCGGAATCAATCATTTTTCCAAGGAGTCCTGGCTCCGTTTAGTGAAGAACGGTATTAGAAACAAGATCTTGGCACTAGGTGTACTCCTCACTATTGGATAGTTGCTTTCCCTGGTCCTCACAGTGGACAGAGCCAAGGAACATATGTTACATATATATTTATTTCTGTATCTATTTATATATATTGAAAACCATCAGTCACACTGATATCTCCTATTCCAAACCAACACCACAAAATTTTTTTCTAGTTTTTTTCCTTTCCGTATTTATAACTCCCTTCTCCAACCATGAATAATCTGGCTCTCATTATCCTTAATGTATTTACTTATTTGATCAATAGCCCTGTATGTAACCAATATACTATTTCTACTAACATCCTCTCCTGTGTGAGGTCTGTCACTCCGTGCTCAGTCACCTCTCTGGATAGATAACCTGTAACTCTAAGTGGACCCTGATACCCCCATGCCGGGCTACCTCACACAGGGATGCCCACTTTATTGTGCTTAGACTCTGACTCACTGTGCTACATTGTCCCACCCTCCATGGATGCCCTCCTCATTCCATCTGGGCTCTAACTCCCCACACTGGGCCAATTCCTTGTATGGTCACACTTGTTAACTTGCTCAGGGTCTTATACCCTATGTTAAGCTACCTTTCTACTCTATACCAGCTGCAGTCCCCTCAGGCTCTGACACCTACTCTGGGCCACTATGGCTTCCCCTTTTTTTGAGTAGATGCCAACCTTGCTCTGCACCACCTAAAAACTTTAGAACTTAATTGTTCAGGAAGAAAAGGGGAAGAGGCAGAGCCTTATTTTTAACATCTCTGACACAATGAAGACTGTCAACAGGGTAAAGAAAGATGGGACTGTTTGTATTCAACAAGGCAGTTTGGTGCTTCACATCTTGACCTATAAAAAATTATTTCTAGATTTATTTATTCCCAAAAGTGTGTTATTATTTAAAAAAAAAAAACACACTGATTACTTCTTCACTGGGAACAACAGCAGCATTCACAACATTCAAATATTCAATTGTTATTACCAAGATCTCTTATTGATAATACTGTCTTTTATTTCTTTTAAACTTCATCCCCTACTTAGCACAGAGGCCTTACCTGCCCCATCTCATGGTATTTAGCTCTTTATGTATTTCTGACAGATTCTTGAAGGCCCAGCACGCATTGGTATGATATAATCAGTGTGGGCTTAGAAGCCAGATAGACTGCATTCAAATCACTCTAATTTATCTATCCTTTAATTTTTTATAAGAATTGAAGGTTATATATATGCGTGTGTATGTGGGAATGTGTATATATACACACACACACACACACACACACACACACACACATCTGCTACATAGTAAAGCATTTTTTAAATGTCCATTCTTATCACATCTACCTCCTTGGCAAAGCCTCATGTTTGTGTCTATCTCTTTGTTCATTCTATCTCCTTTGACACCTGAGACTATGAGAAGAACTTCAGGCATGTAAAAACTGATCAATAACAACAGTTTTGCAAACCAGAAAATTGATCAAATTTCCCATTGTAAACATATCACCTGTTTTTCTCAGAAGTTTCCGATCCACTGAGCATTCCTGGGACTTCCCAGAAAGAATTTAGATCTTCACAGTTTCAGGACTGTCCTAAGGTCTTTAACATTATCCCAATGGTATAATATTATCATTACAGCCAATACAATATCATAGGAAAGAGAAGGTGGAAGCATCATTTCTGTAAATCTACCTCTTTCTGTGCTCAGTTTCCCAAGAATACATCCTGCCACCTACTCGTGAGAAAGTCCTTCTGGGTCCTAGCTTGCTTACCTCACTCTCTTTCAACTACTCATTGTTGAGCTGTGAGGATTCCCTGTTCCCTCCATGTTTCGAGGACCATTTTAAGAGAAGCAGAACTGGAAAATCTGTAAAAAATCTATTAGTCCAGTCTGGCCCAGTTGGTTGGAAAAAAAATCTATATTTGTTGCCATATAAAAATATTCTGTGCTACCCTGCATTATGTCCTTGTCTCTGAACCACACTTCTGTTGAAACTACTTTTTCCTCAGTTATTTTATTGTAATTTTATAGGGTAAAATCCTTCTTCTGATTACACTGAAGCCTTGTGAAGAGTGAAGTATAGTGTCTCTCTCCTGTGATGCGATGGAAATTGTTACCCTTGCCCCCATGACACCAGAGTAAAATGGGAAACTGCACTTGTGTAACCATCAGAGTACAGACCATATAAGAGAGGTACAGAGTTGTTTCCTTTTTAAAGGGTTTAATTAAAATCATTACTTAAAAATAAGCACTGCGACAACATCATGATTGTGCTATTTTCAAACTGTGGAACACCTATGAGAATTCAGGGTTCCATCAGAAAAGTGCCCCTTCTTGGTTCATATACGTACATTTATTGGCTTCAAAAATTTAAAGAAATCTTTTAATCTTCTGGCAATGGCTGTGCTGATTATTTTATAGTTGTCTAAAAAATGAGAGGCATATCAAAATAATTTAATATTTTGTAATATTTTAGAGGGCCATTATAAGACATTCTCTTTTACTCAGTAAGGATTAAACAACCAAGTCTATGTTTTTTATTGCTGATTTCTATGATTAAAGCAAGAACATATAAGCTAAGCTGATTGCAATATAAAGAATTATTCTCTTGGGTCCTACTTGTATTCATTCTCTTTCTACATTTTAAAAACCCATTCATCAATTACTCTGCAGTAGTACCAGGACTTAGCATGCGCATATTATCTTCTCATATTCCTTTGCAGTCTTCCAAAATCACGCCTGTGCATGTGGGTAAGTATATACCCACCCACACTCACAAACACATACACACACATGCAAGCACTTATAATGGAATCCAAACATATTTACCCATAATTACATTCTAGGCACTTTATCGAACACAGATATTTTTGCATTCATTTGTGGAACCTGAAAAGAATCCATGCTAATGTTTGGAGTCTTAAAGCAAATTGTAATCTTATAAACAGGGAGGTGAACCTCAGAGGCAGTAGTCTTTTGATATGCAGCATAAGTGAAATGCTGCATAATATAAAATGATGGCGCTATTAATCCTACGGCACTGGTGGTACCCAGCGCCCCCCCCCCCTTGCTACTGATACCAACACCATTGTCTCTGGCTTTAAACTTCATCAGTATGCAAACGGAGTGTCACTATGATGGGTGGTAACTTGGTTGGATGCACTTTCTACATTTCTGGCAAATGAGTATAATTATTTTCAGAGCTGCGGGCAACTCATGCATGTTTTATCCTCCATCTGGACCGGCACGGTACACAATAGTGATAAAAGATGATTTTCCCCCTTGGATGTTCACAGGCCATCATCGACACAGTCCTGATGAAATGGCCATGTATCCCCTAGCAGTTCTATATCTGCCACAGCTTGACAACAAAATTATTTCCCCATAGTACTAAAACACTTCAAATATTCAGGCCCTCTGTGCATATATTTGTGTTTTGAAGCATTCAGCGTTAACATAATGTGGTAATTTATAAACTGACAAATTAACTATGCAGAAATCACAGAGAAGCCTTATGAGGTCTGCAAAGCAGCAGAAAAGAAAGTAGAAGCTTTTTGCACTCTGTAATAATAATAATCCTATCAACTGTCGCAGATTGCCCGGCCTCCCATTGTTAGAGCCATGCACTCTAAAGCTTGCGTACTGTAGGTGATTCAGCCCAAGACGCCTGGCCCCAAACCATGCCGACCAGGAGGCTTGGCTCAGGCTTAATGTGCCATCTCTTTCTGGGTCTGAGGCTACTGGGGAAAAGTGTACCAATAAAAAAATGCAAGTTGCCCATATTGATCACTGGGAGCCAGAAATGGATGTGTGGGATGGAATTTGGAAGGATAAGATTTGCCTTCAAGACAGGAAGTGAATTTAGGACTGGCAAAATCAATAACAGCAAAACTGAGATTATGCATGTGAAAGGACAATCAGCCTTCTTTGTTTCATGGTTATAAAATCATTTTAATGATTAAAATCCATCATCTTGCTAGCCTGCTTTAGCAAACGCTGGCAATCCTTACAAGCACACTATTGATCCTCAGACAGACAAGCTGAACGGAGGCAGCATTCATCAAAGGACGCAAAAGAGCGCATTTTCACTTTTATTGTATTAGCTTAATTCTCTTTCAGATGAATTAGAGACTAATTTTGCTAAAGCAAGGGGAGAGTCTGGGTATCTTCTGCTGCCCCCATCTGTTTAATGTGTAGATTCTTAGAAGGCAGGATTAATTTTTTTAGAGGCAAGAAAGTATTTACAAATTCTTTGTAAAAATACAGAACATTCCTTCATGGTATGCCACACCAGTCTCTCTTCCCTCCTTCCCCACTGTACCCTAATCTCCACTCCACCTCCCCCAGTCACTCCTCCCACACACACAGGCACACTTGCTCTCTTACAGATTCACACATGCATGCTAAACACACACACACACACACACACACACACACACACACACACACATCGTCCTTTAAATGGTATGTACCATGCTATGAGGCCTACCAAACATCAGACACACTTTATCAGCAGTTGTGCCAGGGTCTCCATGGCAACAGTATAATAGATTTGCCCTTATTCAATCCCAGAGGCCACATTGAAGCGCAATGCAAAATTTGCTGGGGCCTGAATTCCTTTCAAGCCATGGCTCATGTGTCAGGAAACAAGTCAATGCTCAGACAGCACTGCACATAAAGATGGAAAGGAACCTTTTCTCTCCACTGCTGTTTGCTCACAGTGACATTCAGAAGCCCAGGCTCTTCTAGATCTCATTTCTGTCTCGTTTTCTAGTTATTAATTCACTTCTTTGGGTGGAGAGGCGAGTGGGGGAGGGGGACGCCATGCTTTGCAATAATGAGCCGCCAATGAAAGTGCAAAGCAAGCTGCATAAAAACGAAGCATGCATCTCAGCCTCCAAGGTTATATAGGATTCAATATGGCTGAAGCCCACCACAGCTGCAGACTAAATTCCGGGGCTTGAAGCACCCCAGTGCTGGGCACGAAAAGCAACCCAGCCAGCTTCCTCAACCCATGCTGGAGTGGTATTCTGTGATACTCAAGCAACCTCCCCAGGGGTAGGAGAGGCAGAAAAATGGACACATGCCCTTGTCCTAAAGCCAATCTCAGAAGACGGGAGGAATTCCCAGGAGCTCATACCTGAAGTACACTGTGGCTAAAACAAGCACAGCTTAAAAGTTAAACAATCATTTGTTTCAGGTTTATTTTAATCGTTAGCTTTGGGACTTAACAAGATGATTACTTTGTGGGTTAATTATTTTCTGCGCTGCGGCTTTCCAAACCTAATTGCTCAACTTCGTTATTGTACATAGTGATCCATGGCTGTTTCCTAAAATTACCTGTCCAAGTATTTTCCCCTTTGATTATCACTGAGAATTTGCTATTTTTCTCCCGGAGTTGGAACTCTGCATAAATGACTTGGTTGGGAGATGCTTGTGTGATTTTGAAGACTGAACTAGAGATATTGCAGGCAAGTGATAGAACTCAATTGGCAATACTATTGGGATGTGAACGAAGCCTCTTAAGGGGCTTTGCCTGGGTGAAGCCTGATTAATTTCAGGGCAGTGATTCTCATACTTTAATTTAACATGCATAAAAGGCAGCAGGAGTATTGTTAAAACACAATTTCTTAAACCCCGTCCCCAGAGACTCTGACTCAGTAGATTAGGGCCAGGGCCCAGGACTTTACAGTTCGAACATGCTCACAGGTGATGCCTATGCTGCGGGTCCAAGAACCACTGCTTTAGGCCAATTTCCATGAACAAAAGTTCCTCAACCTCTGACTTAAAGTTTATTTTGACTGTTTACCATAGCTGCAATTTCAGTGTTATTCTTGAAGGGCATTACTTGTCATCCTAATATAATTACCCCCTTCTCCAGTGGATCAGATCCACGATTTCACCCAGCACCTGGGACACAGAGTGGATGGAAGCCATGGAGAAAACGGTCAGAAGATCAGGATATATCCCCAGAACTAGTGCTATGCCTGCCATATATTAGGACTTGATCAATATTTTTTTGAATGAAAACCTGAGTGAGTAAATACGATAGAATTTCAAAGCTTCTATACTTCAGGAAAGCAATCTTAAATCAAGAATATAGGTGTTCTGTGTTTTATTTATATTGAAATATATTCAAATGTCATACATTTGGTTTATAAAAGTGGCATATAAATTTTTGTGGGGGGAGAGAGATTAAATAGCACTTTAAATTCTTCTAGGAAGTTGGAACCATAGGATGAATTACTGTAGAAAGCAAAATCCTTTTATGATTAAAAACATTACTCTCTAATTTAACTATTTTTACAAGTTTGGGATTTCTTCAAGTGAAAAACACTGCATTTTCATTTTAACAATCACCAGCTTTGCTTTTTACTGAACAAAATAAAAGTGTGCATTTCTGCCTTATGTTTTAAACTTGAAATCATCATCTACTTCTTTTCATTTTCTGCTCCTTCTGTTTTGACCCTAAAATCTGAGTCATTTTTACAAATAATCAGTTTTAACAAAAAGTTGAGCCACTATCACATAACACTGACTTAAGATGATTCTGGTCACTTTGACCAAAGTTCGATTACCTGTGCTAAGTGAGCTACGCACTAGAAAGTGGCCACTGCAGGTGGTGGGATAGGGGAGGAAGAGGGGAAGTAAACTGTGAATTCCAGTGACCTGCTTTGTGAATTACTTAATATACAATGAATTCACGATAAGGTAACAGCCGTGTTTTTCATCATCGCACTCTGGAGTATGTCTTCGGTTCTAAGGTTTTTCTTTCTACAACAAGGCCAAAGGCACCAAAGTGAGCAGCCGCTTAGGCAGGGACCCCACTGGACCTTCTCTGCCCTTTCAGCAGGGAAGGCACAGCAGAGATAGGAGAAGAACTGACTTCTCTTTCCCACCTTGCCTTTACCACGTGCTACTGTAAACTGCTTTGCCCTCCCAGGAAGGGCAGCCTGTCACGCTGCTTGAGTAGATGTCCCCTCCCACACTCAACACCCTGTCACGGGCTACCCAAAGGGGAGAATGAATTTGGAGTGCTATCAACAACTTTCAATTCACTAAATATTTATTGAGCACCTGCTGTGTGCCTGGGTCTGCACTGCACTCTGACAGCACCAGTGTGAATGAGACACTCACTTTTATTACGAGGTGGTTACAACCAGGGAAGTCTGTTTTTCATCACTTTATGATAACTTTCTCCTCCATAATGCTTTGCAAACTGAAGTTTGCCCCAGTGTGTCTGGAACCACAGATTAGACTGGTTGTTACTTCCTAACGTTTCCATTTTTCTTGATTTTATGACACAGATTTTTCTAATTCATGCTTTAAGCTTTGGAAATACGGATGGATGCCTCTCACGCTCAAAGTATGCCTTAGATGGGGGGGGTGTCCTTTTTTTTCTGAGATAGACTGAGCTACATCTTAGAACTGAGGAAATAGAGGAATTTAAAATGTTATTTTTAGCTTTAAATATTTCCACGACTGCACAATATATCGATTTAAGCTACTTTTAAAAAGAATAAACAAATACAAGACTTCAAAGAAGTCTCTCCTTTGTGGAGGAGTTTCAGGCTCTACCTCCAGAGTCTCTGAACTTGGCCTTTCTGCCATTAGGGGATTCCAGGGGAAACTGAGAAACCCTGGTTTAGATGATACAGCATTTGTAAATGCCAGAGTGAAAATAGGAAAACGTCTGAAGGATGAACAGGATGCTGAGCTTTCCAATCAGGCTCTGGACCTGAAAACAATGAGACACACACGCTTTTCAATGAACTCGTGCATTTTCACTTTATAAACAACTCCCCACCCCCTGGCCCCGCCCAAGGAAAGCTGGTCTGTTCTTTCCTGCCACATTGTTGTGTTTTTCCTCCTTGCCCTTGCCTCAGTTCTTTGTGACCAGCACAAACTTTGGACCCTGCCTCTTCTCACTGTCCTGCCCAGCCACATGTCCAGCCCTGTTCTCAGTGGTAATGACAGCAGTCCATGCCTTTCTTGCCAGGTGGAGCCGACGTTCTGTGGACCATTGTTTTATGGGGCCACACTGCTGTCCCCACTGCTGCCCCTACAGGACACTCATCAACAGCTGAGTGGGAGGCTTCCCATCCTGGCCCATTTAAAAGGAAGGCCTGGAAAGACTTCTTGGAGCATCAGTTCAGAGGTCCCACAACCAGCCAAACAATACGCGGTTATTCAAAATCTCCAATTCATTTTCCTCTGCTCCTCCCACACCGTTACCCTTGAGAGAAAACTAATTTGCAGAAAAATAGCCCCTGCCAGCTAACTTCTCCTCCTAAACTCTTGTATCTGAGGGTACTTACTCTCATAGTAAATGCACAAGAGTTCTGAAAAGCAGTCTTTAAAAATCTCCCCCTTGATACAGGGATATATGTATATGTATAGCTGATTCACTTTGTTACACAGCAGGAACTAAAGCAATTACACTCCAATAAAGATGTTAAAAAAAAAAACTCCCCCTTGCCGCCACCCCTCCCCCACCCAGTCCGAGAGATGCTTTCTTTTCCTTTTATTCTTTGCTTCTCTTTTTAACATGTGTGCTGAAATTGGCACTTTGTGTTTTCGGTCCATTCCCTTCTTAGTCTCAATGCAGGCAGCAATGGAGAGACGTGCCCAATTTTTCCAGTCCCTGCACTTGGCGAACCCATGGGTGACGGATTTAATGTAACAGGCTCTACCTTACGTATCACTGTTTAAGTGAAGCGGCTGTGCCGGCTGGTGACGCATGGTGTCATCCAACGCGCCCCATGCAAGCCGGGGAACACGGCTGCCTCCTCTGTTGTCTGAGTAAATAACAGGGCGAATGGCATTTGGGGCAAATGAGAACCCTATAGACCACATGGGCTTGTGGTTCTCTTTTTTACTCTTCTTTGTCGAGAAGCCTTCTCTCTCTCTCCTCTCTGGAGCTTCACCAGTGTGGCCTGCCTTGGTTATCTGGGGGAGGAGGGAAGGTCTCCTGGAGTTCAGGATTTTGTAACTAAGATTGAACGCCGGGGAGAATGGATGCCAAGGTCAGGTTAAGAATAAAGAAAATTGATTTGGAGGTCAGGGTCACCACGTGAAAAGCCCTGAATGCTGCCAAAATATTTTCATTATCGCTGTTTTTGTTATGGAAAAGACCAGGCCCTGTGTAAGGATGCTAAGAGGTGGAAGCCCAGGCTGGAGAAAGGGAGTCTGAGAGAAAAAAGGGGGGCATTAGAACTCTAGGATTTACTGGCTTTGCATCCTTGAGTTCTTTGCCTGGAGTTTGCCTCCCCTGTATAAGCATGTGGCTGGACAAACATTGATAATTAGACTTTTTCCCACAGAACCGGACAATTCTGAACTCTGTCTCTCTCTCCTGGTGCAGAGAAGCTGGATACAAATTCCTCCAGTTCTATTTGCAGGAGTAAGCTATTTCATGCACCACTGTGATTCTACTTTTCGCCCATGACTACAACATATCTGCAACACAGGGCTGTATATTTTAGCAAAATCCTGTTATTATTGGAGCTCTGACCCGATTTTGTTTCTATATTCTGAAGTAGAAAAGACTTCAGTGGCATGAAATTAGCAACACATTCTGCTAGTGTGTTAATTGTGTGAGAGTTTTTGGCAGGAGAATCTCCTAGCACAACACAGAATTTATTTTTTATTTAAATTTGGTAGTGATTTCATATTTGTTTAAAGAAGAGGCACCATGGCTTAAACCACTTGGGACTTACTGTATGTTCAGGAAAAGAAAAAAAAATCTGCCTAATGCAGTGGTGCAGAAGGAATTATGTAATTGTTTTTTACTTAGCAGGGAAGCTGCTATCATTGATTTCTAATTTGTTATGAGAAATTGGCATGCCCAGGCAGTGGTTTGGGACGTCCTTGGGCCCCAGTGCAGTGTCCAAATGCAGTTGTATCTGGTCAGTAGGAGATTAGCTGCTTTGATAAAAACAAACACACATGAAAAACAAAGTCAAAAATCTCCCAGGCCAGAGTGGCTGTTTTTCTCCAATAGATACCCTTTCTGAATCCCCCCAAGACCCCTGGGGACATTGTAGGAAATGTCTGTCCCCATAAACATGTCACTGGGGGGAGCAATGCCCAGAAAGAGGAAGGAGAAACAGACAAGCCCAGAGATGTGTCCCGCCAAAGAAGACAGACCCCCGCCCTGATCTCAGGGGCCGGAGGCAGCTCTGAAAAAGGAAAAAGATAAAATAACATTTACTGAACACTTATCAATACAATCTACCAGCTACTGTACTGGCTGGCATATGCCATCTCATTTCCCTGGCCATACACTAGAGTGGTCATTCTCTGCTCACCCTGAAATCAGCAGCACTCTGCTCCCTTTCCCCCTTTCCTCCCGGCCTCTTGCCCATCTCCTTTCCCTGCACTTCTCTCCTTGCCCACTGCCCACCACCAAGTTCTCTGAGAGGCTCTGAGCTGCCCTGGCTGGTTGTCAGCTCCTCCTTGTCCTTCACTGTGTGGCTCAGGCCAGCAGTCCAAAGCAGGACAAACAAGGGCTCTTCTCCCTGGTACCATTGCTTCTGTGACATGTATTTCTCCATAATAATAAGCAATGAATTTGACTCAGGATGTATAGCAGAAAGACACAGAACAGGGAACTCCAATCCCAGCTCTCCCTCTTGGTGACCTTAGGAAGGTGATTTACTCCCTAGGCCTGGGCTTCTGTATCCATGAGAGATGGCCACACTTTGGGCCAGGATTACACAAAGTGATGGATGTAGAGCACTGAGCCCCAGGGCTGGCTCACGTCCCCATTAGGTCCCTTTGCTTCGTGACCCTATTGTCATTACCATGACATCTATTGAACCCACATTAGGGGCCAGGCACCATGCCAAACGAGGCATGAACAGAGATATCCCTGGAGGTGCCACGGAGTTTGTATAAAACCTCATTTAATCCTCACATAACCTGGAACGGACTATGTGACAATCCTCCTTATACAAATAGGAAGCCTGAGGCTTAGACGAGGAAACCACACAGGGAAGAAGAGAGCCAGGATTCCACCTTGATTTGTCTGATTCCAAAAACTCTTCCTTTAATTCAGTGGTTCTCAACCCTGGCTATCTGGGGAGCTTCTAAAACATTGATACCAAGACCCCTACTCCAAGCCAATGGAATGGGGTGGAAGTGAGGTTGAACATCTGTTGCCTTTAAAAGTTACAGGAAGTATCTAATCTGATACTCAGTAAGTGATGAAATCACTGTCTTAATTATGCTCCCCTGCCTAGCCCACCTACCACGGCCCATGCCCACAAACTAGGGCTTCTTAACATAGGAATTTCAAATACTAACTGTTCAAAAATAATAGACTAGTATTCACCACTTATGAAAGACTTACTTTGGACTGGGCACTTTATGTTATCTTTGATTCTTCAGGCAACCATGTAGAAATGAAATGTAGTCAGTTTTCCTGGTTTAAAGAGCTGTTATAGGAGCTTCCCTGGTGGCGCAGTGGTTGAGAATCTGCCTGCCAATGCAGGGGACACGGGTTCGAGGCCTGGTCTGGGAAGATCCCACATGCCGCGGAGCAACTGGGCCCGTGAGCCACAACTACTGAGCCTGCGCGTCTGGAGCCTGTGCTCCGCAACAAGAGAGGCCGCGATAATGAGAGGCCCGCGCACCGTGATGAAGAGCGGCCCCCGCTTGCCACAACTAGAGAAAGCCCTCGCACAGAAACAAAGACCCAACACAGCCATAAATAAAATAAATAAATAAAATGAAAAAAAAAAAAAAAAAGAACTGTTATAAATAACTTACTGCCTGGTACAAATAAGCTCTCAGTAAATAGCATTACTCAGTTAACATCATCATCTTTATCATCACTTGAATCCCCACAGCAGCCTCCAGACCAGTCGACTCTGTCTCCTAAACATCTAGGGAATCTGTTCCCTTCTCACTGTCCCACCTCCACTCCTGAACCTGAATGACCATCTCACCTGGACAGCTGTGACAGGCTTCTAACAACTCCCTGTGTCCAACCTCATCCTCCTCCAATCCCTTTTCTACAAAATAGCCGGAGTGATCTTTTTAAAACACAAATATTTAACCTTCCTTGAAAATAGTGATAACTATCAGGCCACTGTGTGAGGTTTGGTAAGGTTGAGCCCTTCATAAAAGCACCCAGTGGAGGGGCAGATGAGGGCTAAATCTTCTCCCTGCTCTGCTTGCCAAGACTGCTAGACTGGGAGACTGCATTGGCCCTGAGGACAGGATGCTTTTTTGTGACTCATGGGCCTGGAGTGAGTGAGAGTGAGTGAGTGTTTATATATATATATATATATATGTGTGTGTGTGTGTGTGTGTGTGTGTGTGTGCGCGCGCGTGTGTGCAGGGAGGAGGGCGTGGGGGGGTGGGCTTGGTTTAGGGAAAGGGATATGTGCTTTTCTAATTCACACAGAAGTTCTGTAGTAATAGCAACTGCCCTGAAATTGAACCTACCTCGCTGAGTTATTATGCTAGATAAATGTAGAAATTTAAATAAAACGGAGGCTCCCTAGGGGAGTTGAATTTGAACCCAGACTGGCAGTCTCTAAAGCACCTATCCTAACCCCTGCTGTTTTCCCTGGGATTCAGAGAAGTGAATCTCTCAGGGGGATTCTACAGATAGAAAATTCTATGGGCAAGCCAACTGGTAGAAGCTTCACAGAAGTGGGAGGTGCAGTTTCTCCCTTCAGGGCCAAAAGTAGGCCAACAAAAGCCAACCAGCTTATTCCCCTTGCCCATCTAGTTAAGTCCCCAATTCCTTTGACTTTCAAAAACATGCAAAACTTCTGATGAAGTAGGTAACGAGGGAAATGGTTACGCTGGGTACCTGACCTCTGTTTCAAGTAGATTCATTCCAGGCTACCTACTTGACAGGTGGGGTAGAGAAAAAGAACATGCGATTTTAATGTGATAATCTGTCACTCTTCTTATCAGCTCACTGCCTTTGCAGACCCTCGGCTTGAATGCTTGGCACAGCATTCTAGAAGGAGATCCCTTAGAAATAATCTACGCCAGTGGCTGGCATCCCCAAACCCCTTTAAGGATGGGGGTCTTCACATGACCTATCATTATTTCTAAACTTACATGCATGTTAAGGTGGCACAGATTCACTAAAACCTCTTATTTCTTTACCTTTGACTAGAACTTTAATAACTAAATATGTTAAAACTTCGGACATCTCCTGCTAGGTTCTGGCTAGCAGCTATGTCTTTAATTGGTAAAAATGCAAATAAAATCACTGTGACCCCAAATCACACTCAGGGTCCACGGCAGAGTTCTGATTTCCAGACCAGGGTTTAGTTCCATCATACCACCCCGTCATTTTCTTGACATTTAGGTCAATGACAAATCTTGTTTCAAATAAGCACATCTTGTGATAAACAGCTTCAAATCACACAGCTTGAATTTCAGTACAATAATTTTTTTCCCAAATTTCACTGTAAAGAAAACTTAAGCTAGTATAAATTTAAAACCAGATCACTTGCCACCAATAGAAATACTATAAACACCAAGCATTGTGATGGAATTCCAGCTCACTATGGTTGCCTACCAGGGCTCTGAAACTGAGGCCTATTTGCTCTCTGTAACGGAAAGGAAGCAGGAACTGGGTGGGGTGGGGGGGGGAGAGGAAGCAGGAACTGGGGGCGGAGGTGGGGGGGCATGGATTAGGTAGTGTTAGAGAGGTGTTAAAGGAAAACTGACTCCAAACTGTGGCTTTCTCTAGACTTATTCAGAATATGGAAAGGCAGTTAAAAAAAAAGAAATAACTTCCTCACAAAAATTATCTCGTGTTCCTGCTGCCTTCAACCCACGGGAGAAATACAACATTACAGAGGTTGTGAAGGAACTCAGAAATGGAGGCTCCGCCCCGTCCACTGTCCTCGCCTCTCCAGTTTGAGCAAGGAGCCACCCCATTTTCCTCTTGGATGAACCATCTCTACTTCTCCTTCTTCCCCATGGTTTATTGATCCTTTTATCCCCTTTGCTCCCTGATTCCAGGCCCTGCCTCTACATTACTGGTTCTCGAGTCATAGCGTTCCCTGTTGGATGGTGAGGGGAGGCTTTGGATCTCAGAGATGGAGGAGGAGAGTTGATAGCGGTGGTGGTGATGGGTAAAGCCCACTGTTCTTAACCAGGTCTGCTATTCCTGCTCAATTATCCAGGCTTGTTTAGTCCTTTAGTTCTTCCTAGTTTGCATTGTGCGGTGGGAATGCAGCTAAGCCTAAATGCTAATCCTGACCCCCTGACAAAGCCCTTTGTCCCTTCCTCCCTTCACCCTCCTTCCTGTCTCCCTGCTCCTCCATAACAAGCAGCGTGTTCCAGTCTTACCCTTGATAGCCTTTACTCTGTCCTGCCTTCCTAAGGCATTCATAAATTGCAGTACTATTTTGGCATTCAATACGTAGGCTAGAGAGGTTATTTAATTGCCCAACATTTTTATCCTGTTCACCACACTACCTTGGTGAATTCTGGAAATTTAATCATCCAAAGCCAAACAGAATGTGGCTATGGATACCAGCTTCCTCGTTACCTGAATCTTCTCAATTAGTTCCTCCCGGTCCATGTCCCTTGTGTTTGTTTATGCTGCAAAGCCCTGATTATCTAAAATTCCTTTATCCAGAAACTCTGTTATCTGAAGTGAGGTTGAGTTACTGGGTATGTTTTATTTACTTTGAAAACTGTCTAGCTCACCTGAAGCCCTGCTTGCCCGATTTAATTCAACGCTTGCCTAGATTCTTCAGATCATCAGGGCCTTGGGGATCCCTACTCCATTTTCTTATTGTTTAACTTCTGCGGCCGAACTCCAATTTGTCTTACTTTCTATGGTGGAAACACATGCCATGTTATGTGAATCCTACAGTTTTTCCACTATCTTTATTCCTGCCTACTTTTAAAAACCCACGTTAAAAAAATAAAGAATTGGACTTTTTAAGCTCCTTTGGTATTCTGAAGCAACACTGCCAAAGCGAAATGATGCTGCCTTGCATTTAGGGACCTGTTTCTTGGCTTGGTTCTATAGTTGACTGTGTAACTTAAAACAAACCCCCTAAGACCTCACATATTTTCATTTCTCAATCAGCCTATTGGGGATAATGGTGTCCAGGCTTCCTTGTTATCTGATGTTCTGTAGATAATAGAGAGTATAGCTGTAGAAAAATTTAGAGGGGGAATATCTTTTTTATAATTGATCTAGAGAGAGAGTTATTCAGAATTAATTAATAATTAATCTAGAGAGAGAGTCCTTAATAATGATTTTTGTAAGAGCTCACATTTGGCAAAGAGTAAGATAAGAAAGCATCGGACTGAGGTTTTCCGTGGACAATACAGAAATGCTGATTCCCATAAAATGAGCACCCTCACTGTCCGTGAACACTTCCCATGATAGAAAGAAAGATCACTACTTCTTTTAGAAGTTTTCATTATTGAACATTTAGTTAGATATTTCTTTCTTGGATAAGGCAAAAAATATCCCATTGGGGAATATTACTCAGCCATAAAAAAGAACAAAATAATGCCATTTGCAGCAACATGGATGGACCTAGAGCTTGTCATACTGAGTGAAGTAAGACACACAGAGAAAGGCAAGTATCATATGATAACACTTATACGTTAAGTATCATATGATAACACTTATACGTGGAATCTTAAAAAAATGATACAAATGAACATATTTACAAAACGGAAATAGAGTCACAGATGTAGAAAATAATCTTATGGTTACAATCTTATGGGAAAGGGAGGGGGAGGGATAAATTAGGAGACTGGGATTGATATATGCACACTACTATATATAAAATAGATAACTAATAAGGACCTACTGTATAATACAGGGAACTCTACTCAATACTCTGTAATGACCTATATGGGAACAGAATCTAAAAAGAGAGTGGATATATGTATATGTATAACTGACTCACTTTGCTATACAGCAGAAACTAATACAACATTGTAAATCAACTATACTCCAATAGAAATTAAAAAAAAATAACCCGTTGAGAAATTTTCACCTGCTTGTCCTTCTGCAATTCAATATACCAACCATTTACCAAGCACCTACTATATGCAAAATCCTGTGTCAATCATCTAGGATTACAGAGATAAATTCAGCTTGGTTATTACACTCAAGATCTTTGCAAATGCTCTACAAATGAAGGGTCAAATGCAGTGTTGGATATTTTAAAGACAGAGATACTCTGCTACTGGCTAAGATGGAGTTATAGAGACCAGACTTACCGTCCTGCTTGGAACAACCAAAATAATGAACAAAATCCGTGCAACAACAATTTTTAAGACACTGGATATCAGGCAACAAAAGAAAGTGATTCCCAAGAGATGGGAAACAATTATCCCTATAAAATAAGCTCTACAAAAGCTTACTGCCTGGAGAGAGTTTTCAGGTCCCTGTGCAGGGAAAGGGAATCCAGGCATAGGAGTCCAGTGGACTCCCTGAGAGAAGTAGACTTGCTGGAGACCAAGACAACCAGAGTTTGCAAGACAGCCTATTCAAGAGGAGAGAGCTGCACAGAGTAAGAACACGAGACATCTACAGAACATCCTCCTTGAATATTCCACAGGGTACTGATCAAGGAATGCATGTGAGGAAGCTGCCCACTGAGGAGGGTACCACCCCCCCAAAATTAAAGGGAACAGGACCATGAATAGTTCCTGTTTCCACCAGCCAGACTGAAAAGCCTTATAATTCATGGGGTCACTAGGTAGAATACTCAGAAGGCTCTTTTCTCAATAATGAAAAATAATTCACCCTAGACTAAACACAGTTCTGGTTCCACCTAACAAATCTTAAAAACAAGACCCAAAAGGAGCAAACTGTTTACAAGTAATTTAACTACATCCCAGAACAAAGCTCAAGAATATTTATAGGAATACAAAAATAGCCAGTACCTAACAAAGGAAAATTCACAATGTATGGCAGCCAGTAAAAAATGACCAGTTATACAAGGAGGCAGGAAAATATGACCAATGATGAGGAGAAATAACAACCAATCAAAACCAATCCAGAACTGACACAGACGTTAGAATTAACAGACCAGGACATTCAAACAAGTATTAAAACTGTATTACGAGGGGTCAACTAGTGAAGTACAAACATGGAAGATATTTAAAAGACCCAAACTGAACTCTAGTGATGAAAACTACAATTTCTGAGATAAAAATTACACTGAATGGATTTAACCACACGTTAGATACTGCAGAGAAAAAAACCTTTAGGGAATTTCAAGAAATAGCAGTAGACACTATGGCCAGTTAAACAGACAGAGGAAAAAAAATTTAAAAATTGGAGACTCACTGATCTTTGGAACAACTTAAAGCAGTCCAATATTCATGTAATTGAGGTCTACAAAGAAAGTAAATAGGATAGGAAAAACAAAAAAACAAAAAAAAACTGAAGCCCAAGTATGGGAAACATAAAGAAAAGTAAAATAAGGAACATCATAAACAAATTGTTCAAACTAATGATGAAGAGAAAAGCTAAAAAGCAGTCGGAGGAAAAAGACACACTGTGTACAGAGGAAGGCCAACAAAAAAAGGATGACAGCGGTTTCTCATCAAAAACAATGCAACCGAGATGAGAGTGAGTAATATCTTTAAAGATGAAAACCTGTCAACCTAGAATTCTATATCTAGTGAAAATACCTTTCAGAAATGAAGACAAAATAAAGACTTTTTAGACATACAAAAGAAGAAAGAATTTGTCACTGGCAGATTCATGTTACCATAAATGCTAAAGGAAGTTCTTCAGGCAGAAGGAAAAATGATACCAGATGGAAATCTAGATCTCCACAAAGGAGTGAAGAATGCTGGAAATGGTTCTAACATAGGTAAGTATATAAGATTTTTAAAACTTGGTTAAATCTCTCTAAAAGATAATTGACAATTTAAACAACAAAAATAAAGTAAAGTAAGGTTGTAATATATATAAAGGAAATGTATGACAAAAATAGCACCAAGCCTTGAGGGGAGAAATGGATGTATTTCATTATTAGGTTCCTAAGCTCTGTGTGAAGTATGGTGTTAACAGAACAGTGAGTTTTAGCGAAGAAGACAATAAAAGAGGTCAAAGGGAATCATAAAAAGTACTCAGCCTAGGGACTTCCCTGGTGGTGCAGTGGTTAAGAATCCACTTGACAATGCAGGGGACATGGGTTCAATCCCTGGTCTGGGTAGATCCCTCATGCCGCGGAGCAACTAAGCCCGTGTGCCACAAGTACTGAGCCTGTGCTCTAGAGCCCGCGAGCCACAGCTACTGAGCCCACGCACCACAACTAACGAAGCCCATGCACTCTAGGGCCCACGTGCTGCAACTACTGAGCCCGCGTGCCACAGCTACTAAAGCCTGTGCGCCTAGAGACCGTGCTCCACAACGAGAAGCCACCGCAATGAGAAGCCCACGTGCAACAACAAAAACCCAACGCAGCCAAAAATAACTTAATTAATTAATTTTTAAAAATTCAGCCTAAAAGAAGGCAAAAATAGAGGAAATAGGGAACAAGTAACTGATGGGGAAAAAATAGATTTTATCATCCACTCTGGACACAAAGAAAAAACTACATTGCCCTTTCCAAAGTAAACAGCCTCCCCTTATGTGGAAACACTGCCAAGGCCTCATCTGAGGCAGGTACTTCACGAGATGTTTGTCCTCCTCAGGATCTGACCTTGCCCTCCTGTCATTATCAATAACTGGAGTCAGGTCTCAGCACAGCCTGATTCAGGAAGTACAATGCCTGCTCCTTGTATACCAAAAGACTTGCAAGACCTGGCAAATAGGTGCTTGCAGAAACCAGCAAAACACACATGGAAGTGCATCTTGAGAGGGTTGGACAAGGGAGACCTGCATATAAAGATGGATGGGAAGAATTTATTGATATGGGAGCATTCTTCCTTGACTTAGGATTTAACATCCCGGCAAAAACACCAGGATCTAGTCCTAACACATTGCTGGCCTGACTCTTTGAAGCTTGGATACAGCAATAGATCACAGTAAATAAGGTATAGTTTTTAGAATGGCCTTGGTAGACTATCCAGGAAGGGTCAAGGGGGGATAGAAATGTTAAAATGGATTTATTAGCGAGATCAGAGAATTCTCCACTTGTCTATATTCCCCAGGAGGTCCTAGAACACATTCCATTGACTAAAGCAATAAGAAACACACTGATGAAGAAAACACTGTCATCTTTTGAGAAACTCTAATGCTGTTTCCTATAAACTGGGGTTGATAGGAGGAGATGCTGCCATGGGTCTAGGCTCCTTAGCATCGATCAGGATGACAGGTTTCTGGAGTGTCAGAGGCCAGGTGGCAGTTCTTAAGTAAAAGTAGAAGGATCTGTGATTACTACATGGGCAACAAGACTGGAAGATGCTTTGGCCCTCAGGCATTTATGGCAGTGGCTAAAAGGCCAGAGTGTTCCCAGTGATGAGACAAATGAACAGCCAACTAGAGTGGTGTTTAACCTGTACAAGTGGATTTTAAAAATTGAGTTAGCACAAACACACCTCAAAGTAGATCAGATAGGTCCATAGACCCATCTTGTAGTTATCTCCCCATTCCCCAAGTGCATAATTTGGATTGATATTCAAAGTAGCTGGCAGAATCCTCACCTTGGTCCCTGACCTATGCAGTAAGAGCCATTAGGATAGGAAGGGACAAGTGGGCACTATCCATCTATCTGAAAACTATCCAGCCCCAGCTCCACCAGCTGAGAGAGTAAACCCAAGTCAACATTGCATCCTAAAAAGAATGGGTGTCACCATCAAAGACAAAGTATATGGGGATGATGTTCTCTATCATATCCCTGTATAATTCATCTATACGGCCCTTGAAAAAGTTAACTGACAGATCATGGCGGGTGATAGCGGACTACCACAAAACTAACAGAGTGGTAACCCCAATCATCTCAGTTGCTGAGTTAGATATGATATCTCTACTAAAACAGATCAACACAGCCTCTGGCACTCCATGTGTTGCTATTGATCTGGTGAGTATGTACTTTTCAACCCCTTGTCAATAAACAGGATCAAAAGCAGGTATCATTTAAGTGGGAAGGACATCAGTACACATTCATAGTCTTGCTTAAGGCTATATGAAGTCTCTTGTGCAATGTCACAAAACAGACTGCAGGGATCTTAATTGCCTTTGCTATTCCATAGGCATGCTGGAACACTGTATTGATGACATTACGCCAATTTAACCTGGTAAACAGAAACGGCAAGCTGTGTGTCAGAAATGAAACTCCATGAAGATTCCACAACCTGCCCCATCAGTGATATTTTTAGGAGTCCAACGATCTGGGGATGCTAAAACTCTTTGAGGTAAAGCACAAGATGTTAGATCTTGTATCTTCTTCCAGTTTTCTATTGCTGCATAAAAAACCACCCCAAAACTTAGAGATATAAAACCACCACCACGTTATTGTGCTCACAGATTCTGTGGGTCAGGAATTTGAGCAGGACACACCAAGAAAGTCTTGTCTCTACTTCTTGATTTCTGCCAGCTTTTCTCAATTGGGGCTCCATGATAGAATTAAGCCCCAATGCCCAAAGGCATCCATTTGTATGTAATGAACTAATTTCTCTCCTGTGTATCTAGAATGGGAGAACTGAGAAAATAGTCACTCAAACCGTTTTCTCTTTTCTGTGGCTCAGACGAGGAAACTCAGTTGGAAGAGCAGCCTGAAGCCTTAGGGGGGAAACTCAAATGGCAGGAAGTGACTCAAACCGGACTGGAATCTTATAGAGTCACCTTCGCCTATTTCTGGTGCGTGGGCTGGGTGACTTGAAGGTTAGGCTCATTGAGGACTGTCAACTGGAACACCAACAGATGGCCTCATTATTTAGCTTGGACTTCTTCATAATGTGGCAGCTTCAGGGTAATTAAGAGTAAGTGTCTCAATACAAGGGAGAAGTTACATGGCCTGTTATGACTCAGCCTCAGAAGTCAAGGAGATAAGAAAGTGTGGAGAAAGCCATGTAGAGAGACCAGCTGTACTGGGCACATAACACCCAGATCTCTGTGTCACACACAGGCGCATCAGAGCACCTCCCCTGCAAGGGCAGCACTAAACCACTGGGTGGACAGGACATTCTGAGGATGCCAGCCAGGCTCTCTCCCTAGCTACTCCAGGACTTGCATGACAGAGGAGACATGGGGCAGGGACAGAGGGTCAGCATGGCCCCAACAGCATGAGTGCCATCTCGCCAAGACCAGTCTAGCAACTGCTGTATTGAATGTCTTCCTGTCACAGAGAGACTGACATGGGAACCTCTGTCTGCACAGGCATCCCTGAAGGAGACCAGCCAGTCACTTGCTGGCAGGTTTCTTTCCACTAGACATCCTTCTATCCTCTAAGCAGTGACTTAGTACCAGAAAGAGATATGGGTTTGCCTTCCTTGATGCAGTGCCTCTGGCAGTACCACCATGGACTTAACCATCCCTACATATGTGCACACCTGGATGTCTGAGGAGTTAACACCCCAGGGACAATCCTTGACTGACTGATGCCGGGGGCCAGGAAATGATTTTTCTCTTTCATTCCTTGAGAGGATGGTCCTCAAAGGTCCAAGCAGGACGGAGCCCCATCTGACCACACTAGGGAACAGCTTGATAAAGCACCTTATACTGGCTTTCCTTCCATCTTGTTTGACATCTCTCAATCTCCTGTTCCTGGTGTCTGTGCTTCCCAAATAAAACACATCCCTCACCCTCCTTCCTCAAGTTCTGCTTTCTAAGAGAATCCAGGCTAAGACAGTCTCTGAGACCTATTCACAAAACATGCTTTTCCTGTGAAGTGAGAGGTCCCTGTATTGTAATTCAAGCAGTCTCCACTCACATGCGCACCAGGGTGTTTTTTGGTTTGTTTGTTAGCTTACTTGCTTGCTTATTTTTAGGTTAAAAAAAAGGAGTTTGGAGAACACAAAAAAAATCAGGTTCCTGCTTAGCTACTGTAGATTCTGTTCACGAATGTGATGCCCATCACACTGGTCTTCAGGTAGGCTGTGCAGGTGGTGCCCTGCACAGGGGCGTGGCTGAGGAGTGGGTGGGGCTTCATTCACAGAAGCAGAGTCCTGGCACAAGTTGCCTCTGCTCAGAGGAAAGGGTGCCTGTTCCTAATTCCAAAAAGGGTCTGTCGACTCACTAAGCCATGTGTCTGAGAAGTCCTTCCACACAAGGAGGGCACATTTTCTAATCACCAGAAAATCATCCCACGGACCAGCAAAAAGCAGCATCCACCCTAGTCCCACCTCTGCTACTCAGCTCTTGATGACCCCACATTTGGTTCAAAGCTAAGCACATTTTCTTAATTAATTAAAAAACTCAGAACACAGTTCAGCACATATTTTAAAGTTCTCAGGTCCAGAACTCTTGAGAAAAAATATTTTTGTAGTTGGAATGAAATTTAGAAATTATCTAAGGCTAGGCCAACCCCTCCATTTCACAGATGAGGAAAGTGAGTCCAGAACTACTTCTACATCACCTCCTCCTCTCACCAGGCTGGATGCCAGGCTCCAGCCAGGGTGTTGCCAGGCAGCATCAGTGACCTAGCTCAGTCTCAAGTAAAGAACTGCTGTCATTGACTAAGTAACCCCTTTCCTGAAAGCAATGTTATGAAGATAAGTGAGACAATGAAGCACCAATCAACACTGTGCAAACTTAAATATACACTTTTCTCTTGTGCATGATGTTTTTTGGAGGAATTGCTGTTTTTTATGAATACTAGGTAATCTCCTTTGACTTTGGCTCTAGGCATCTGTAAAATTGAGGACATGTTATTGTATTCATATTATTTCAATGTACCTTGAACAACAGGCTAAAAAAAAAAGAAGAGAAGAAAAAGAGATTTGCTGAATGGCCATTTGATTGTTGTGTTTTTAACAAGCCATGGACATTACATTGGGGCCTTTTAACTCACTGGTGGCACAGCTTTGAGCATGTTCTGTTGTAGGTTGTAATTGATCATATTTCACTGTAAAATGAAAGATAAGACTGACAAAAAAATTCTGGTTATAAAGCCACTAAGAGGAAGCTAAGAGAGAAATGCAGGTAAGCTAGTTTCCAAGACATGAACTAGAGAGCAGGAGAGGTTGTGCTGTGGCCCAGGCTTAAAGAATTCATGAATTCCAGTGTGAGCTCTGTCAGTTACCTCAACATTTTGTGCTGGCTTTTCCTCATTACCTCGGCCAGGTGACTGCCCCTGACCTTTCTCAGGTTAATAGATAAACTAATGATGGCAATGTGCCTGACATCCTCCATGTTCTCCTTTGGCCCAGAGCAGGCAGCTGAGCTGGAGCACACATTTGCCACGGCTCTCCATGTTGCAGGTATTGGAAACTGAGGACTCACCTGGCTGACCTGAGCCCCCAAATTCCCACAATTCTGCTCTCCATTCTGTGTGATCTCAAGGAATATGAAACTGAGAAGCAGCTATTCATCTGCCCCGATCTGCCAGCTGCCTACTGCTGGGGGGTTACACACTTGTAGGAAGTGACCCTGGAGAAAGTGAGATTTGAAGGATGGACAGGATTTCTGCAGATCATCACCTGCACAATGGGGAGAATCTTCCATAATGTGAGGGACTTGTTTTGTATCTTAGTCAAGAAGAGAGTGGACCAACTGCAAATCCAAGAAGGTGATCTCACCCCCTTTGCTTCAAAGTAGGAGGGAGGGAAAGATTGGGCCCTTTTGTATAATACTGACCCCTACTTCCTGGTTAGAGTCCTAACTCTGTTGCTTACCAGCTCTGTGACTTGAGGCAGCTACCTTAACATCTCTGTGCCTCAGTTTCCTTATGTGGCAATTGGGGAAAATAACCGCTAACAGTTATTGGCTGCTTACTAAGCACCAAACCCAGTTTAGAACCCTTTACTCATATTTATTCATTTACTCCTCATAATGACCCCATGAGGTAGACACTGTTATTGTCCCAATTTTACAGGTGGAAAAACCGAGTCACACAGCTGGGAAGTGGGAGAGGCAGCATTCAAACCCCAGTGGGCTGGCCCCATTATCCATGCTCTTAGCCACTCAGTAGAGTGGTAAACAGTGTTACGTCCTTCGCAGGGTTGTCGAGACACTTAATGAGTTAGTCGCGTGAAGTGCTTAGAGCATGCGGTGCCAGCCACGTGGTGAGTGCTCAGGAGATGTGAGCTGTCACTATTACTCTTGCTCTGCTCTCATCGGGGGTTGGTGACGAGGACCCTGAAGTGGAAGAGGGCGTGGGAGCAGAGATGTGCCAGCAGGAAACAGCAAGGTGGGGATGACTTGGGTCTTCCTTTCCCTGAAAGTCCCCCTTTCCCCCAGGCAGCAGGGATGATACTACTGGGATCCAAGAATGCACAATTTTATCTCTGTACAACATTCCACAAAGAATTTCTGTGCTCACGTGGGCCAGGTGATCTGTGATCCTGTCTCCGTGCTTTTGAGGCTCTGAGCACAGGCAGAAAAATCAAATCACTCACCTCACGTTGCTTCGACAGGCACTTCCTTTCTGTTTCAGTTTCCTAAGAGACACTCCTTTTCTCCAGGGGTCTAACACCAGGGGCTCTGCTCTCTGTGTTTGCTGCACACCCCGCATCGTCAGACCCATTCCCTGCCCTCGCTGCCCTCTCCTGTGCCCCAGGAGGCTAACCTCTATGGACTGTTTAGCCAGACTCCCTTGCCAGCGGGCTTCCGGTTGGGCTTGGTCAACGAGAGGCACCAGTGGAAAAGAAAAAGGAAGGAGAAAGGGATCAGAATAGTTCTTCCCTGCTTCACCAGTGTCTGACAAGGGCTATGAGCTTCACTGCTACAGCTTCCATCAAGGGTCCCCTCCTCCACAGTCCCCACCCTGGGCTCTGGTAACTATTTTCTCCTCTTGTCCCTTTGCCCTAAGGGTGCTCATGGCTTCCCATTCTTCCTAGTGTCTGGATGCCTTGTCACCTTTACTTGCTTCCCTTACCCATGTCACACCACTGTGGCTTAATTCACGCTCTGCACTTCCACCAGCTGGTTGAACCCAGGTCCCTGCCAGGACCTTGGCTGATATACCTATGTGCATGGGGACCATTTTACCCATGAAGCCCGGAGGTAGAGCTGTACCTATTCCATTAATTATTATGATATAAGTTAATCTGGTTGTAAATGCTGACTAGTACCTTGTTAATGCTGATTAACATTAAAATTGGAAGTGACAGATGAGCATGAGAAAGAAAACAAGTATTACCCGTATTCTCAGCACCAAAGATAAGCATTATTTTACCACGAACAATTTTTCTTATCGCAAAGGGATCATCTTGCATTGTTTATTGGCTTAAATATATTCTGAATAATTTTCTTCCTCAGTAAGTATACTTCAACACTAATGAATTTGCTTCTAATACCTCTAAGTCAAAATTCCTAATGGCTGCATAGTATTCCACCTATGCCACTTCCATAGTTTAATCAGTCCTCTACTAACAAACATTCAGGTCAGTTCCAATTTTCCTTGTTATAAACACTGCTGCAATAAACATCTTTGTACAATACAAAATATGACTTGAAAATACAACACAATAAACTCAGGCTTCCTAAAGCCCAAGCCACCCCCATGCTGCAGCAGCGTGGTCACTCTCTCTCAAGAGACAATAGTATCTGCCTTCCGTGCCTCCCACTGACGTTGTGAGGTTCAGCTGAGAAAATGTACATGCAAGTTCTTTATAAACTGTAAAGTGTATGGAGTGGTTTTAATAGTACAATCTTCTTCTTTCACAACAACCCTGCAAGGGAAGCATGGTGGATATATCCTCAAGGTACACTGTACGGACAAGGTTGGCAGACATAAAGAACTGAAGGCTTTCTTTTAGGCTTTTATATGTTTATTTCTCTTTAGCACAACACAACAAAGCATTGTGTGTAAGGAAAGCAGCCTTCCTGTACTAGAGTAAACTACCAGCTGGCAGTATATTCAATCAGCACATTAACTCATTGTATCCCTTCCAGAGCACCATTTCCAACAATTGAAGGAATCTGAGTTGTCTGAAAGGTCCCCAGGGCCCTGAAGTCCCTCACTGCCAATACTGGTAAGTCCAACTCCTACAGCTGATTAGTCATAATGACTACTTTCTGGTCTTTTCCTGATAGTCTCTTCTAAAAAGCACTTTGGATAACTCTGCTTGATTTTAAAAACTGAGCAATAGTTTAGTTTTTATGGGAATTTTTATGTCAAATATAGAAACTACACTGACATCTCACATTAAAACCACCCCATTGCTCAGAAGAAGGCACTCTGTTTTGGACACATTCTTGATTTACCTTCTGGATGTTCCCTGCTCTTGCTAAGGCAATGCTATTAAAATGTCAAACACAGTTTCCTGGAGCAAGAGTCTTACATAGTTTTTAATTCTTAATGAAAGGTGTTGAACAAGTTTTTAAAGTCTGACTTGAGTCATGCTTAATGTTATTTGTTAACCAGAGTGAAAAGAAAAGGTTTCTATACATTAAAGTGGTTATGTTCTACCAAGGTGAATGATGTTCGAGGGCATGTTATTCTATATGATTGCTTGTTTTCTACTGTGGTTTGATTTTTTTCAATAAAGGGGACATAACCCTACTTTATAATGTCAAAAGGGTTTTTGTCTTAAATCCTCATGAATTTAAAAAATGCACAAAGCCTTCTCTCTCACTCTTTTCTCAACTACTTGGTCATTTTTATCTCTTCTGAGAGGGACAGAAAGGAGGTGCAGGGAGCAGTGTTTATGTGCCAGATGTAACTAGCCTCAACAGTATGAGAGGCCCACAGCTTGTTTTCTGTGTGAGCTGAGGAAGCACCTGCCACCTAGTCAGACAACCTGATCCAGGGGTCTTGGCAAGGAAAGGTCTGCGTGCCTCGCACAGAGATACTGAAATTGCTTTTGTTTCCTTCCTGCCTAATTTTATCTCTGTAGATATTCCACTGTTTCCATGGGTTTATTCATTTCCATCACTACTACTGACCCCATTTTTTTTTACACTTGTGTATTCAACCAAAGAAAATGAATAAGAAAAACAATTATGATAGTGAAAAAAAAAATGATTCAAAACTGCCATATGGGGCTTCCCTGGTGGCGCAGTGGTTGGGAATCTGCCTGCCAGTGCAGGGGACATGGGTTCGAGCCCTGGTCCAGGAGGCTCCCACATGCCGCAGAGCAGCTGGGCCTGTGCACACCAACTACTGAGCCTGTGCTCTGGAGCCTGCAAGCCACAACTACTGAGGCCCATGAGCCACAACTACTGAAGCCCACGCACCTAGAGTCCGTGCTCTGCAACAAGAGAAGCCAAGGCAATGAGAAGCCCGTGCACCGCAATGAAGACACAGCACAGCCAAAAATAAAAACAAATAAATAAATTTATAAAAAAGAAAAGAAAAGGAAACACTGGGTCCATCCCCCACCCCCTTCCCTCACTTTAAAAAAAGAAAAAAAAAAACTGCCATATGTGAGATCCATGGGTGTCCCTGATTAATTTTCATTTTCATTCTTTAGTTCTGAGCTTGGTCTGATTCAGTAAATGTGTGAATAAGTATGGTCATGGACTTGATTTCCTTGCAGCTTTAGAAAAAATGAACTAGCCCAAGTCTCTTTCTTACCAGAATAGTCTCCTGAAAGGCAAGAACTGTGATTCCATGTGCAAGTGGTCCCAATACCACAGTGGCAGACCTTGGTCACAGAGCAATCCCAAAGTGGGAATTCTGATAGATTTTAGAGAGCAGCCAGCTAACACTGAAAGCATCATGCTGTAGACAAAATTGGCCATTCCTTTGTTTGTATCTCCCTTGTCTTTTGTTGGATCCATAGACTCCTACCCATTTTGGATGCTCAAAATACTGACTCTGAAAAAAATAATCAATTAGCAAATAGCAAAGGGTTAGAACACTCAAGGAGTCTAATTAAAAAAAAAAAAAAAAAGCATCAGCATGATAATTGTACCAAAAGTACTTGTGGAAATCTAAAAGTGGGGAGATCACTGTATGTTGGTAACAACTGGGAGAGACCCCATGCAGGAGCAGAGAGGTGAGCTGAGCTTTGGATATGCAGGTTGACTGGATGGGACTGAGCGAGATGGGCAGGAAGAGGAAAGACGCGGCATTTGTGGGGTACAGGTTGACAGAGGTGAGAAGGTAAGTCTGAACGGGTGTGTTAAGGAAATGGTGAGTCTGACTAGAAAGAGTTTTCATGAAGAGGTAAAGGCACCTGGGGGTGGCATGTCATTAGGAACCAGTTAGTTCACTGGAAGCCTACGAGATTTGGACTTGATCCTACAGGCAACAGGAAGTCACTGAACATTTTTAGGCAGAAGAGTGGCAGGGGAAAGATACCTTTAAAGACGATTAATGTGGCACTGATAACCAAAATGAATGTCAGGAGACTCCTGTGCAGTCCAGCTGTGAGGCCACAAGGTAGGAGAAGATGGTGGCCTTGGCAGTGGAGAGGGTAGAAATGAATGACCAACACGGGCAAAGAAGACTTGACAGAACCCTGGGAGCTGCCCAGCACCCTCTCAGGAAATACTTCATGGATAAAGTTTTTTTTTCTCTTTCTGTAAAAATCCCCCTATTCTATTCCTTTATTTTTCCCTTGACAGTCGGATCAATGATGCTGTGCTAAGATGTCAGAGGCAGACGATGACTTCGAATAGGAGCAAGAGAACACCCAATTGACCAGCGACAAGAAATATTAAGCAGCAAGCACACTATAAGAAATAACTTCTCATAAAATTCCTTCAACATTCTGGTAAAATATAGTTTTCAATAGTAAAAAACCAAAAGAATTGGATAGGGTTCAGAGGAGTTACACAAGAAGCCATTTACTCCAAATTTTTCTTCAAGTTGTGGCATTTGGGTTGTGGTTGACTGCTATGACACTAAGAGAAAGCAAGTTAGCCTGGATTAAATATAATTTTTCCGCTTTCCAAATTACCTCAATTGCTCAGGGTCATTGCCCTTCACACATCTGGACTCCAGGAATGAGTCATTTAAAGAGGCACCCCCAAACAGAAGTTTCTGTTCTCTTCCGTTGCGCTAATGTGTATTCTGTACTTGGACCGCCTGTTAAACAAATCAGGGAGGAAAACAGGAGTATCTAAAGCAGCCATGCAAAGTTCCACAGGCATAGTGTCTGAAGAAAACTAAGCCTGGCCAAAATGACCTCAGGCATCTGCCAAGGAGAAGAACCTTGCTTCTAAGAATGTTCTGCGGCCTTCCACGTCTCCTTCCATGACAAGCATCAGTGGTGTGACAATTAGGCGTGGTGGGTGGGCATTTCTGTGGGCTGGCAGCCTATTTTAACTTCCAACTGTGGGAGTGAGCTTTAACTCTGTGCTAAAATTAGGGGAATCCAGCAACTCCTGTGGTTATTTCAATCAGTTCCCACTTATTGGGTAGTAGCAGCACAGTTAAGTAATAACATGGTAACCTTGCCAAGACATAAATGAAATGCTGAGTGTTGCCCAGTTGGATCTGAAATCGCTTCAATGATCTAAGTGAAGAACCAAAGCAACAAAATTGCTGCTGGCACCTCTGGGGGTGGGGGGAGCTGGGGACATGGCTAGAATCCCCAGAGCAACTCTTCTGATGCTTGGGGAAAATTTAAGGGAGAGGAACCGATTGGCCTGGTAGTCCAAATCTCCCTGAAGAAATGCCAGGAGTCTCAATGGTCAGGAAGCCTTGGTTTGATCTCTGCTCTCGAAGACCACACATTGGCTCTGCCAGAGCAACTCACCGCCAGAGCCAGGGCATCCAACCAGACCTTGGCCCTGGTGCTTAGGTTCACACCATAGTAATGAATGCAATAGTGATCTAGATACGCAGCTTCTTATGGCTGCACTATGCACAACATGGTCTTGGCTGTCTCTACGTTGAGAGGAGAATTTCCTCTAGCTGAAAGAGAAAGAGGGCATGATGCCAACTTCCAGTTCACACCAGGTGGCCAAGGTAAGGAGAAGATGAAAAGAAGGAGGAGGGCAGAACCAGAAGCCTTGAAGAAAGGTTCTATCAAGGATGCTTAGAGCACCAAGGGGTTGATAACCCCTAAACCATCCTCACTGCGTTGGGGTTAGAGTTGGCGGAGAGGGTGAGGAGGGAGACCTGAGCTGGTGAAGGTCATTGATAACCACAGAGTGACCCAGACAAACCCTAAGTTTGTGGATTATGCAGGGCTTTTCGTTTCACCTCCCCTACCCTGTGTTGGCCATTTCCTTCTGGATGGTTAGGCTGATCTGAGTTCAAGTCCAGCCCACCCTCAAAGTGCAGGAGTTACACAAGGGCAGGAGTGGCATGAGGCAGGACCACTGGCAGCCATTGCAGAAGTCTGCCTACCACACACACCATTACCATTTAGCCCATCTGAGAACCAGAATGAGCAACAGGAAAGAAGAAAAAGGAAATCAGCCTATCGAGCTGATGTCTTACTGTGGTTGTCAACTCCAGATGCACTCCAGAATTATCTGGAGAGCTTCTTAAAAATACTGATATCTGGTCCTACCCCAGATAGTCTAAGTTAATTAGTTACAGGCAGGGCTTAGGCTTCAGAATTTTTAAATCTCTCCATATGATTCCAATGAGCAACAGGAATGGCAAACACTGCTTTAGCCTTTCCTGCAAAGGTTAGGTAAGGGAGAAGATTGAAGCTTGGACTAACAGAAAGCGTGAGCATAAGCTCTGGGAGTTTCCAGGTGGAGTGGTCCATTAAATGTGACCAGACCAGTGTCCCTCGTCCCCTACCTGAGGGTCGACTCACCTCCACACCACCCGGACAAGGAGTGGTGCCTTGGCCTCTGGAAACCACTTCTCCCTACCAAACACATATGAGGCCAGGCAACTCAGAATGGGACACAGCTGACTGCTTGAAGTTCACCTTATGTTGAGTTGATTTCAATGATCTCTTCTATTCTTATTCCTTTCCTTTGAGTTTTAGTAGAAAGGCACAAAGAAAATTCCACACAATGTAAAAAAAAAAAAAAAAAAATACCTGAGCACCAGCTGTATTTATAGGATTGGTCCTGTTATACTTTCAAACAATGAAGAAGCCTGCTCAGGTCAGAGTGGCAGGTCTCAGCGGTTCTGAAGCTCATCTGTCCTTTCTCGGCTCCTAGAAATCCACCCGTCCCACGTCCCATGCTCTGTACATCATGGCATCTTTTATATTCTAATAGTACCAAGGGGTTACAAGCTTAATGTGTTACTTTGCCTTTTGTTTTAACAATTGCCTTCACTGCCTTATCCTGAAATTGGGGCTGTACTGAAAAGTTAGCAGCTTTTGTTTCATTAATTCATTAATTAATGTTTTCATTCAACAGATCTTTATTAAGTCTATTCCATGCCAGGCAGTGCTGGGTTCCAGGAGAGATAATGGTGGGACAAAGGCAGCCACTGTTCCCCCTTCATGGAAGCCTTCCCTAAGTAATCATATAAACACACGTCAAATCACAACTGTGATCCTCCTGGGGCCACACCTGGTGTGAAGGTTGGGGAAGGGAGGCTTGAGCTAAGATGGGAGAGTGAGGAAGAGTTAACTGGGGAAGGCTAGGGAGCTGGGAGAGTGGTCCAGGCAGAGGAAGAAGCACAGGCAAAGGAGTTGGGGAGGGAACACGCACAGGAGGAATTGAGACAAGAGCTGTGCGTGACTGAGGCCCAGGACAAGGGGGAGGTGGGCAGGGAGGGGGTGGAGGCCATATGAAAATGTGCTATCATTATCCTAAGAAAAATAGAAGGCCATCAAAATGTGTTTACCTGTCCAGGGTAAATGTAAAGATGTCAGAAAGAGCCTCCAAATTTGGTACCCTCCTACCCCTAATCCATACCATTACTTTGTACTTGGGTTTTAAAACCTGGAAAACTCCTCTTTGAAACTGTAAAACCCTTTTAAAATATCCAAAGGCCTCTATCATTTATTCATTCTACAACTACTCCCAGGCACCCACTGTGTGCCGGGCAGCTGCCCATATAGAGCTTACACCTATGGGAGACAGATCAGGAACAAGAGAGGAGTTGCCTGGGTCCCCCCGGAACTCCTGATCCTCCCGTGCTTCCCTGCCCCCAGTCGTCCTCAAACTGGCATTGGCGTGAGCCAAGTGAGACAACAGTGAACAAAACAAAGTTCCTACTCTACCAGGCTGGCAGCCTAGTAACCAGAGGCAGGTAACACATAACAAATAAATATGTACATACAAAAACCAGGCAGTTGCAAATGCTATGAAAAATATATCAGGTAAGGGGGCTACCAAATGATGAAGGGCTTGCTATTTTAGATTCAAGAGTCAAAGAAGGTTTCTGATTACGTGACCTTTTTGCAGGGAGTATGCTGGGAAGCTACTTAGAGGAATAGCATCCCACAGAGATGGTAAAGCACGTGCAAAGACCCTGAGGTAGAAGCATGCTTTGCGTGTTCCAGAAACACAGGGAGGTGAGGGTAGCTGCAGAGGGGTGAGCAGAGGTGGGGCAGCACGACGAGACTGTCCCTGGGGAGCAGAGGATTGTGATGTCGGAGACAGAGGCAGGAGCCAGACCACACAGCATCTTACGGGTCACAGTAAGCAGTTTGGATGCTGTGTTGCAGTGGGAAGTCAGCATGTGTAATACGCTGACTTTTTTTTTTTTTTTTTTTTTACAAGGTGGCTACATGTCGAGAGAAAATAAATCAGGTTAAGGGGATAGAGAGAGACAGGAAGACCACGGAGGCTGTTTAAAACAAGCGGTCAGAGACGTTCTCTCTGAGGAAGTGACTTTAGGGATGAATCTTAAACTACCTGAGGCAGCAATCATGCAGATATCCGGGAGAAGCTAGTTCCAGGCAGAGAAAACAACACTGAAGTGGGAATAAGCTTGACATATTCTAGAAAGAGCAAGAATGTCAGAATGGCTGGTCTACATTATGGGAGGAAGAATGGGAGGAGACTATGCCGGGGAAGCAGGCAAGAGCCAGTTCAAAAGGCCCTTGGAGGCCAGAGTAGTCCTTTTATTCTAAATCACTGGAAAGACTTTGGAGGCTTTTAAGTAGAGAAATGACATATTTATTTTAGTAGGATTACTGATTGCTGTATTGAGAATAGACAATAGCAGGGACGAAGTGGAAGCAGGGAGATGGGACGGGAGGCAGCTGCCTAGGATGGTGATGGTCTGCACTGCAATGGCAGCAGTGATTAGGTCCCAGATCTATTACGAAAGAACTGGCAGTCCTCGCAGATGAACTGGATACAGAGGTGGAAAAAAAAGTGGAAATCAAGGATGGATTTTGCTTTTTTTGTTTGTTGGTTTGTTGAGGGAATCCGATCAAAACCCAGGGGATTTTGATGGTTGCTCTTGACCAGGAAGAGTGTGGTGCAAAGCCTTCAGGCAGGGATAGGCCTGGCGAAGAGCTACAGCCCGGCCATGGTGGAGACTTGGAGGGAAGAGAATAATGCCATGAGACTGGGGCCAGGGCAGCAAGGAGAGAAGGGGGAGGCCTGGGCTCCCTAGGAGAATGGCCGTGGAGAGATCCTGTGGGGGAAGACTTTAGTTTTGTTCCTACATTGTTTTTTAATCATTATACAGTAAAACTGACGTAGGGGAGATGGGGCAGGTGGGTATGTGCAGGTCTATGAATTTTAGCACTTGTATAGCTACATATAACCACCACCACAATCCAGATACAGAACAATTCCATTGCCCAGAAAACTCCCTGGTGATATCCCTTAGCTCTGTTCTCCGTTACTATAGCTTTGTTCTTTTGAAACTGTTATATAAATTAAATCATATAGTATATAACCTTTTGAGGCTTGATTCTTTCACTCAGCATGCCTTTCAGATGCCTTTGAGATTCATTAAAATTGTTGCTTTTTATTGCTGAATAAGTATGCCATTGTATGGATGCACCACAGTTTGTTTATCCATTTACCTATTGAAGGGCATTTGGATTATTTCCAGATACGGGCAATTATAAAAGGAGCTGTTCCAGACATTCCTGTATAGGTTTTTGTGAGAACGTAAGTTTTCATTTCTCTAGGGTAAATACCCAGGTGTGGGACTGCTGGGTTGTATAGTAAGGGTGTGTTTAACTTTATAAGAAGCTACCAAACTGTTCTCCAGAGTGGTTGTTCCATTCTGCATTCCTACCTGTAATGTATTAGAGTTTTTCATTTACTCTGGCTCTTTGCCAGCACTTTGTGTTGTGAACATTTTTCTTTTATTTCACCCATTCTAATAGATTTTTAGTGGTATACGATTGTGGTTTTACTTTGCATTTCCGTAGTGACTAACGATGCTGAGCATCTATTTATGTGCTTATCTGCCATCCTTATGTTCTCTTTGGTGAAGTATTCTTTTGCCCACTTTTTAATGGGTTGCTTGTTTTCTTCCTACTGACGTTGGAGAGATCTTCATATACTCTGGATACAAGTCCTTGTTCAGATATGTAACTTGTAAATACATTTTCCTAATGTGTGTATTGATTTTTATTCTCTTAATAGTGTCTTTTTCTTCCCTGATAGTGTCTTTCACAGAGCAAAAGTTTTTAATTTTGGTAAAGTCCATTTATCATTTTTTTTCTTTTGTAAATCTTACTTTTGGTCATGTTTAAAAACTCTTTGTACAGATGTCACTAAGAAAGAAAACTACAGACCAATATCACTGATGAACATAGATGCAAAAATCTTCAACAAAATACTAGCAAACAAAATCCAACAGCACATTAAAAGGATCATACACCATGATCAAGTGGGGTTTATCCCAGGAATGCAAGGATTCTTCAACATAAGCAAATCAATCAATGTGATAAACCATATTAACAAATTGAAGGAGAAAAACCATATGATCATCTCAATATATGCAGGCAAAGCTTTCAACAAAATTCAACAGCCATTTATTATAAAATCCCTCCAGAAAGTAGGCATAGAGGGAAATTACCTCAACATAATAAAGTCCATATATGACAAACCCACAGCAAACATCGTTCTCAATGGCAAAAAACTGACACCATTTCCTCTATGATCAGGAACAAGACAAGGTTGTCCACTCTCACCACTATTATTCAACATAGTTTTGGAAGTTTTAGCCACAGCAATCAGAGAAGAAAAAGAAATAAAAGGAATCCAAATCGGAAAAGAAGAAGTAAAGCTGTCACTGTTTGCAGATGACATGATACTATACGTAGAGAATCCTAAAGACACTACCAGAAAACTACTAGAGCTAATCAATGAATTTGGTAAAGTAGCAGGATACAAAATTAATGCACAGAAATCTGTTGCATTCCTATACACTAATGATGAAAAATCTGAAAGAGAAATTAAGGAAACACTCCCATTTACCATTGCAACAAAAAGAATAAAATACCTAGGAATAAACCTACCTAAGGAGACAAAAGACCTGTATGCAGAAAACTATAAGACACTGATGAAAGAAATTAAAGATGATACAAACAAATGGAGAGATATACCATTTTCTTGGATTGGAAGAATCAACATTGTGAAAATGACTATACTACCCAAGGCAATCTACAGATTCAATGCAATCCCTATCAAACTGCCAATGGCATTTTTCACAGAATTAGAATAAAATATTTCACAATTTGTATGGAAACACAAAAGACCCCGTATAGCCAAAGCAATCTTGAGAAAGAAAAACAGAGCTGGAGGAATCAGGCTCCCTGACTTCAGACAATACTATAAAGCTACAGTAATCAAGACAGTATGATACTGGCATGGCACAAAAACAGAAATATAGATCAATGGAACATGATAGAAAGCCCAGAGATAAACCCACACACATATGGTCACCTTATCTTTGATAAAGGAGGCAAGAATATATAATGGAGAAAAGGCAGCCTCTTCAATAAGTGGTGCTGGGACAACTGGACAGCTACCTGTAAAAGAATGAAATCAGAACACTCCCTAACACCATACACAAAACTAAACTCAAAATGGATTAAAGACCTAAATGTAAGACCAGACACCTTCAAACTCTTAGAGGAAAACCTAGGCAGAACACTCTATGACATAAATCACAGCAAGATCCTTTTTGACCCACCTCCTAGAGAAATGGAAATAAAAACAAAAATAAACAAATGGGACCTAACGAAACTTAAAAGCTTTTGCACAGCACAGGAAAACATAAACGAGATGAAAAGACACCCCTCAGAATGGGAGAAAATATTTGCAAATGAAGCAACTGACAAAGGATTAGTCTCCGCAATTTACAAGCAGCTCATGCAGCTCAATAACAAAAAAACAAACAACCCAATCCAAAACTGGGCAGAAGACCTAAATAGACATTTCTTCAAAGAAGATATACAGATTGCCAACAAACACATGAAAGGATGCTCAACGTCACTAATCAGTAGAGAAATGAAAATCAAAACTACAATGAGGTATCACCTCACACCAGTCAGAATGGCCATCATCAAACAAAAAGTCTACAAACAGTAAATGCTGGAGAGGGTGTGGAGAAAAGGGAACCCTCTTGTACTGTTGGTGGGAATGTAAATTGATACAGCCACTATGGAGAACAGTATGGAGGTTCCTTCAAAAACTAAAAATAGAATTACCATACGACCCAGCAGTCCCACTATTGGGCATATACCCTGAGAAAACCATAATTCAAAAAGAGTCATGGGGCTTCCCTGGTGGCGCAGCGGTTGGGAGTCTGCCTGCCAATGCAGGGGACACGGGTTCAAGCCCTGGTCTGGGAAGATTCCACATGCCACGGAGCAACTAAGCCCGTGAGCCACAACTACTGAGCCTGCGCGTCTGGAGCCTGTGCTCCGCAACGGGAGAGGCCGCGACAGTGAGAGGCCTGCGCACTGCGATGAAGAGTGGCCCCCGCTCGCCGCAACTGGAGAAAGCCCTCGCACAGAAACGAAGACCCAACACAGCCAAAAATAAATAAATAAATAAATAAATTTATTTAAAAAAAAAAAAAAAAAAAAAGAGTCATGTACCACAATGTTCACTGCAGCTCTATTTACAAGAGCCAGGACATGGAAGCAACCTAAGTGTCCATCAACAGATGAATGGATAAAGAAGATGTGGCACATATATACAATGAAATATTACTCAGCCATAAACAGAAACAAAATTGAGTTATTTGTAGTGAAGTGGATGGACCTAGAGTCTGTCATACAGAGTGAAGTAAGTCAGAAAGAGAAAAACAAATACCGTATGCTAACATATACATATGGAATCTAAAAAAAAAAAAAGATTCTGAAGAACCTAGGGGCAGGATAGGAATAAAGACACAGACATAGAGAATGGACTTGAAGACATGGAGAGGGGGAAGGGTAAGCTGGGACGGAGTGAGAGAGTGGCATGGACATATATACACTACCAAATGTAAAATAGATGGTTAGTGGGAAGCAGCTGCATAGCACAGGGATATCAGCTTGGTGCTCTGTGACCACCTAGAGGGGTGGGATAGGGAGGGTGGGAGGGAGACGCAAGAGGGAGGAGATATGGGGATATAGGTATATGTATAGCTGATTCACTTTGTTATAAAGCAGAAGCTAACACACCATTGTAAAGCAATTATACCCTAATAAAGATGTTAAAAAAAAAAAAAACTCTTTGTATAACAACAGATCATGCAGATTTTCTCCAATTTATTTTCTAAAATTTTATAATCTTAGATATTACATTTAAACCTATGATCCATTTTGAGTTAATTTTTGTATGAGGTATGAGGTTTAGGTCAGGATTTGTTTTTTTGCATATGGATTTTCAATTGCTTTAATACCATTTGTTGAGAAGTATCCCTTCTCCATTGAATTGTTTTTGCACCTTTGTCAAAAATCAGTTGGCCCTGTATTCTGGGGGTCTATTTCTGGGCTCAATTCTGTTTCATTGATCTATGTGCCTGTCCCTTTGCCAATATGTACCATACTGTCTAGATTACTCTAGCTTTATAAGTCTTATTATTGGGTAGTATGATTCTTCCAACCTCATTCTTCTGTTTCAAAATTGTCTTAAATATTCTAATTCCTTTGCCTTTCCATATATATTTTAGAATCAGCTTGTCTATACCTATGAAAAAAGCCTGCTAGAATTTTGATTGTAGTTGTGTTAAATCTATTGATCTATTTAAGATAAATTGGTCTCTTTACAACATTGAGTTTTTCAACTTATAAATAGGATGTCTCTCCATCTTTAAGTCTTTGTTGATTTTTTTCCTCACCATTTTGTAGTTTTAGGCAAACAGATCCTGTACATGTTTCATTATATTTATAGCTAAAATCTCACTTTTCAGAGCTATTGTAAATTGTGGGTTTTGTTTTAAATTTTTGGTTTCTAATTGTGCATTACTAGTATATAAAAATACAATTAATTTTTGTATGTTTGCCTTGTATCTTGCAACTTTGTTAAACTCACCTATTGGTTCTAGGAGCTTTTTTGTAAATTCCTTGGAATTTTCTTCATAGAAAAATGTCACCTGTGAATAAGGACAGTTTTACTTCTTCTTTTCCAAGCGTATGCCTCATTTCTTTCTTTTGCCTTACTGCACTTGGTAGAAATCCCAGTATAACATTGAATAGGAGTGGTGAGAGTGGACACTATTGCCTTGTTCCCAATTTTAGGAGTAAATCATATAATCTTTCACCATTAAGTATGATGTTAGCTACAAGTTTTTTATAGATGCCACTTATTAGTTTGAGGAAGTCCCCTTTAATTTCTAGTTTGTTGAGTGTTTTTATCATGAATGGACATTGAATTCTGTCACATGCTTTTTCTGCAGCAAATGAAAAGAACATGTGATTTTGTTTCTTTATACTGTTAATGTGGTGGATTACACATGATCATGGTAAAATATTCTTTTTATATATTGCTGGATTTGACTTGCTAATACTTTAAAAGTTTTTTGTATCTCTGTTTATGAGGGATATTGATCTATAGCTTTCTTTTTTTGTGTTATGTTTGTGAGGTGTACATTAAAGCAGTGTTTAGAGGGACATTTATAGCATTAAGGGCTTACTTAAAATATTTAATAATGCTAGAAAAGAAGTGAGGATTCAAATCAATAATCTAAGTTTCCACCTTAAAAAACTAGGGAGACTATACCAAAATGAACCCAAAGCGAGCAGAGAAAATGGAAGTAATAAAAATAAGAGCAGAAATCAATAAAATAATAGGATCTATTTGGTATCTGGTTAATGCTGGCCTCATGAGTTGGGAAGTGTTCCATCTTCTGTTTCTGGAAGAAATTGTGTAGTATTGGTCTAATTTCTTCTTTAAATGTTTGAGAGAATTAACTAGTGAAATCATCGGAGCCTGGAGATTTTTCAGGAGATTTAAACTGTAAATCCAGTTTCTTTAATAGTTATAGAACTATTCAGGTTGTCTACTTCACCTTGGTGAGTTTTGGTAGCTTGGGCTTTTCAAGCAAAATGATACAGTTTTCTAAGTTGTTGAATGTATGTGCATAGAGTTGTTTGTAGTATTCCCTGATGATTTTTTTTTATTATCTGTGAGATCTATACCAACATCTTCTCTTACATTCTTGGTATTGGTAATTTGAACCCCCCTCCCAATCTTTCTCTCTTTCCCTTTATCTCTCTCCTTTTCTCTCTCTCTCCATCTTGCTAGAAGTCTGTAAATTTTAATGATATTTGCAAAGGACCAAATTTTGGCTTCTTTTATTTTCTCTATTGTTTTTCTGTCTTCAATTTCATTGATTTCTGCTCTTTATTGCTTTCTTTGCTCCTGTTGCGGCCATTAAGGGATTGCTTGGGGACTGGGGTGTAAGGGAACAGAGAAAAGAAAAACTAAATGATGAATTTTTACACTCTTTTTGAGAGTTAGGAGTCTCTTTTCTCATTCCTTGGACCAGCTTCTCCTGGGGCTCTCCAAGTCTGCTTCCTGGAGCTCTCCAGGTCTGCTCCCTAGAGCCCACTTCTAAGTTTTCAGGCTGTGTTGAGTTCAGGATGGGGCATATTGGAGGGAAGAAAAAATGATAAACTCACCACCAGTTCAGTGGTACTCCAATTTCTGATCTTCATCCCTAATTCACTTGCTTCTTTTTATGTTTCAGAGCCCTCATCCATGTTGTCTTGTTTTCATAGTTGTGGTCATTCAGTACAACCAGGTGCAGTATGTTTCTTCTATACGATCCAGAACTGCAACTTTTCCCCCACATTCTTTGAGCCTGTTCAGAAAAGGGCTTGGGACCCGATATATTGGGCCATTTTACCTTCTACCACCACCACTGCTCCATCACCATGAGCTTATCTTCCACAACCACTGCTTTTACCACCACCTCATCTCCATGAGTTCCATAGGGATCGTCTGCAGCTGGGGTCGAGGCAACTGTGATGACTGGCACATGGAGGACTGCAGAGAGCGCAGACAACTAAGAAGAATTTCTTCCTTCAGAGATCAATTCCTACTACATAAGAATTAGTAGTTTGTTCCAAAGGGGATACTTAGTGAATTCAGTCTTGGGGCATCACGTTCAAATGTGGTACAGGTTGTCCTGGAGGCCTATGGTTAGTCTCAAGAAATCTTCTTCCAGGCCAGACTGATAGTACATGAGATGACTTGATTTTTCTTATAAACTTACTGAAAGGAAAAGCAGGCTTTCCTATTCTTCAGGCTCATGCACACTCTCTACAGTCTTTTCTGATGCTAGGTGGATTTGGTCCAGGTTTCCAGAGCTCTGCTGAGAATGGAGAGTCAACCTGAGCTGGGTATCCACATCATCCTCATAGAGGACCAATTCTCCTAGTGCAACAAGAGAGGAATGTTCCAGGGGCAATACCCTTGCAGCTTGATGGAGAAGCCTGACACTAATGAGGAACCCATCCTTTACCTACAGACATGCCTGAACCAAAGGAGCCTAGCAATTCAAGGGCCTGTGTTTTTAATATATTTTAAAATTAAAGTCACCGAGGAAATGAGGTGGGTGGGTGGCTCAAACTGAATGGTCACTGTGCACCAGGCTGGTTGTCTCACCATTTGTTACACAATAAAAGAGGATCAGATAAACACAGGCATAACCTCTGCCTCCAATGATAATGTAAATCATTCCTTGCATCTTTTGTCTTTCATTCAGACAAAAGTCGTAGAAATGAACAATTCATTCCTAAACATAGGAGACCTTGAAAGCTAGTGTATGTCAAATGTTTATTCTAGGTCATCATCAAGGGGTTGAGTGGATTTGATTTTAAACACAGGCTATTCTGTCAGTGGGGAGTAGGAGAGACAAAGTGTTTTGCAGTGTGGAGACAGCTCTTTTAAAGACACACTGAAACTTTTCTGGCATGCACAGTAAGTTATCTAGATAATTCTTTTCATAGGACATGAAATGTTGTCTCCTGAGCAGTGCAGAGCATAATGTGTTATAGAAACAATGCTTTTTCTCACCACTTTGTGCAAATGCCATTTTTCATTACCTATGGAGTGGGAGCTTACTAGAGATAGAAATGAGAGCAGGGTTGCCCTCCCCGCAGCTGGTCAGGCACTTCCTGACATGCACTCAGCAAGGACTGACTTGGAGCTCTGGGAGGTCTCCCCAAGCCGCTTCCCCCACCATGAAGTTTGGAGCACCAAGCCCTCACAGGAGGTCGCATCTTTTCAGGTTATCCATTTCCACTGCCCCCATTCCCTGCTGAGGGTTTTGTGGGTGGTAGTTGTTGTTTTTCCCACCCAGTCCAACCAAAGGCAGCTAAAGAAAAAGTGCCAAGGCAAACAGAACGAGAGCCTTGGGGACCCAGTAATGAGTACAGAGCATAGAGTGTGGCAATCATTCTTTTGATTTGTGCTCAGATATGTTTTCTATTTGCTTCAGCACAGAATGCACATTTTCCCCCTGGATTGCAAATAATCTGAACCAGGGTAAAACCATTACAAAGTGGCCTTCAAACATCATGTCTGCACTGGAATTGAATGACTGATCGGACATTTAAATACAGAAACTGGGAATTCGAGTGAATTGCAATGATACAGTTTTTAAAAACATGCTCAAAGTTGTTCAAATAATTTTTGCTTTCTTGGCTCTCTCTCGTGCTCTCTCTCTCTCTCAAAGAATTCTGAATTCTTCCTTTTAATTTTGTTCCCATTTTTTCCAATTTTAATGTTGTTCAATGATTTGGTTGTACCCACAAAGCCAAAAATAAAAAGTTATTTTCCCATGATTTCTAACAAATAAAACAAGGAAAGAAAATGAGATGGAATTCTCAACATCCCCAGTGTCTGGTGATCTCTACTGTTTTTCCAGGGCCAATTTCTTGAGATAACCAATGCTTTCTTATGTTGTCATTAATGTCTACTGACTGGCCTCTTTGAAGTTGAAGACAAGCAAAGAAATAAGTACTGTACACATAGAATGACTGCTTCAGCTGAGTGTCCTCCACCCCTACCCAGGAGAGGGGGAAGGAAAAGCTGAGATGGAAAATGGATGTAGGGGCTGACACTGTGCTGGATGAGACTCTTGTCTGGCAGAGCCCCCTAGCAGGGCTCGAAGTCCCAGGTTAATGTCAAGTGCTGGGTTTTCTTTTAGTTACTCAAGGATCAAAGGAAAATTATTCAATAAAAAGGAACTTAAAGGGGACTTCTGGGCCAATACAAACTTTAATCAAAAACACTTGTTCAAACGCAGCTTCCTTGACCTTCCTTTTCATATTGTCTTTTCAGTTCTTATACACATTTGTGATTAAAATAAGGATTTTCTCCATCACAATTCAGCATCCCCTTTCCTCTCAAATGACCAGAATTTCACAAGGGTGACACGACAGTTTGTTGCTAAGGAACTGAAGATATATGCTACAATTCAGCATTCTGATAAAGAAGAGTAAACACTTTTCAACAGATTGGATATTAATATAAATAAGCAGGGTGCAGGCTAGGCATTACAAACGAAAAACAGGAAAGAAAGAGAAAGCGCAACACATTCTTGTTAGAAATGTGGATGATTAGCCACCTCCTCTAGAAAAGCTACTCTCTAATAACCCTCAATTGCCTCTTACTTGTAAGAATACCACTCATACATTTGAACTTTTCACTTCAGCTTGTTTCGCTCCCCTCTGTTCAGATCCCTGTTCCTTCACATTGGTGTGTCAGAGATTTATCACACTGTGACCTTAATCACATTCTCCTTTAAAAAGAGTCAAGCACAAACTTCCCAGAGTCTCTAATATTCTAGGTGTTCATCAGGGAGACTGGAACATAAAATTCCTCCCACTTGGAGTACACCCACACCAATGTTTCTTGAAAATCTATTTATCTTAGTCACGACCTATGAACATGAATAGAAAGTGGCTAATATTTCCCTGCATCTTGTGAGCCTGAGAGCTGGGAAAAGTTAGAATTTATAGAGTTGCAATTTCTAGGGAGAAGTGCAATAACTTCTCAGCTTTTTAAAAAAAAACTGGTTTCTTTAAGAAGCAGAATGTTTTAAATGTGCCCTTTCTTTTTCTTTTGCAGCATTAAAAAAGATCTCTGCCTCTCAATTTGGCTCGCCTGCTACCATGTAGCTGATTTTGTGATTGTTAGATTAAGAAAAAATGGGGAAATCTAACAGCAGATGATTCCACAAATGAATGGTGCACATACAATAATAGATAAGTACATACCATGAATTAAACAGGAAATGGATATAAGCAGAAAAGGAAAGAGCGATCCTTTGAAAATTGAAGATAAGAGCTTACTTAGTTATATAGAAAACTACAGGAAGGTGTGACCTGAATTTGACTGAAGAGAAGTAAACTTCAGTGGCCAAATCCTTGGGTACTAAGCCAACATTTTGCTTGAATTTTATCTGTATCTACTGTAGTGGGGGACAATTCAGAGTAATGTATGTTTACCCTGCCTAATTGAAGAGGTTGGACCCTAATGAGTTTTCTGAACACAGCAAAGAAGAACGCTGCATGTGAAAGGGAAACCAAAGGGTATATGGAAATGAAAAAAAAAAAAAAGTCCTGGGAACATGGGAAAGTTCATTTGGTGGGTTGGGAGAAGTCCAAACAAAATAGGTATTAGAAAGGTGATGTGTTTAAAAGATACTCACTCACCCTGGATAGAAGAGGACTATAGAGTTTGACCTCCCATAAATGATACAGGCATGTGTGGACAAGCAAACAAACTTGGAGTGTGTTACTTGCTTCTGCCCATTATTTATGCTACATGGGATTTCTGTCTGCGCACCTTGGAGTTTCTTCCAAACACCCCAAAAGACTAAAGTCTATACACAATCTGAGAATTAAAAGTAAGAGTACCTCTAAATCTAAATACTTAATCAGGAATGTGTAATTGAAGACAAACCTTTGATTAGTACCAATATAAATTTCGTTTAAGGTGATTAGGGCTATTTAGTCTCAAAACGTATGTTAAATTCCTTCTATCTAGGACTCTGTCAAGGGGCAGAAGGATCAAAAAAAGGAACAAGGAATAGGCTCTGTCCTTGGGGAGTTAGGACATGACAGTAAAAGTATATTGAAGAAGCACACAGGACAGAACAAGCAAAGGATTCCAAGAGTGTCTTTGGCCAAATGTGCTACAGAAGAGATGAATAATCAGAGAAGGGCTCTCAGAAGAGAGATGCTGGTCCTGATAACTGAAGGATAACAGAGGCAAAGGAGAAGGAAGAGGGTGTCCTTGGGTAGAGAATGACGTAAGAGAAGGCAAGGAGGCTGGAGTAGCCTTCAGATGACTCGAAATATTCTGGTTATCCACTGGTTTGTAACAAACCACCCCAAAACTTAGTAGTTTAAAACAAACATTTTATTTTGCTCACACTTTTTGTGCCTCAGTCATGCAGGAAGGGCTCAGCTGGGTGGGTTGTCTCTGATCTACATGGTGCCAGCGGGGCTGGAGGGTCCATTTCCAAGATGGCTTTTCACTCATAAGTTTTGCTCTTCGAGTCCTTGGCCTGCCTGTCTCTCTCTCCCTCCCTCTCCTCCATCTCCCTCGCCTAGACTTGGGCTCCTCACAGCATGGCAGCCTCAGGGGAGTAGGACTTCTTACATGACAGCTAAGGTTCCAAGGATCCCCAGGGGCACAGCCAGAAGTTGCAGGGCTTCTTATGACCTAACCTTGGAAAACCCAGGCATCACTTCCACCACATGCTATGGCCAAGCAAGTCACAAAGGCCAGTCCATATTCAAGAGAATGGGAATTAGACTTCCATCTCTCAATGGGAAAAATCACAATGAATGTGTAGCCAACTTTAATCCACCCCAGAGAGCAGGGAATAAAGCAGAATGGTTTACATAAACGTGCAATGCCTGAGAGCAGGAACAATCATTAGAGCAAGAGGCAGAGAGGAGTGTGGAGGGCTTTGAAGGTGGGGTGAAGAGACTGAACATGTAAAGAATAACACTTCTGCTCCCGGCATAGCCTCTCTTGTGGAACTGCATTCAGCTAGACAAAAGAGAGTGCTCTGATGTTCTAGTGCTCCCAGATATTGGACTAGGTAAGTGAAGGAGACTGAAATTCCCATCTGAATCTCTCTAACAGGATACTTTCTGGTCAGGGCATATTTGGCTGTGAAGAAGAGAAACTCATTCAAGCCAGTTTAAGAAAAACAATCACCTTTCCCGAAGCACAACAGGCAAGCATAAGAGCATCCCAGGACAAGAGGTAAGGGAGCTGGGTCACAGGAAGATTGACAGATCTGACACTGTAACCCCCGGAGCCAGGGTTACCTGCTCTGTCCTGAGAGGGGCCTGACATCTCTCATCTCTGTGCTAGCTTTGATCTCTTGCTTGTCGTCACAGGGAGCTTTCTCTGCTGATTCATCAGAGTACACATAACTGAAAATGGTTGCCTCAGGCCTGCATGGTGTTTGATTTCTACATGGCCTATATGCCTTTGATTCCAAGCACCGAACATTATCCGATTACAGATTGGATGTCTCTTATCTTGAATTCTGGAGAGGAGGTCTCTGTCTGGATTAGACCAGTCAGTAGACTGGTTCCCTTTGAGTCAAATATCTACTCTTAGTATAATCAAATAAAGCAGGAGAATAGGTTTAGATATTTAACAAAAAGTGACATAAACACATAGTCATCTAGTCTGCCCTCCCACCCAACCATCAGCGAGAGGGCACAAGTGGGGAGCAATTCAAGAAAAAAGGTGTAGGATGGCTGAGTGACAAGAAAGAGGATCATGTGGAAAACATGCCAGCCTAGAGCTGGGAACTGGAATGAAGACAGAATAGCCTGGTCCCCAAGCCATTCCTCATTCATATCCCAAACGCTTCCCTGATGGAGTACCATTTCCCATTTCCTGTTGAACTTGACTTGGCAGCCTCGATGTATGAAGCAGTAAAGTAATGGACAGTAATGGATAGTATCAAAGATGGTCCTTTTTTATCTGGCTCTCACAGAGGATTTTAATGCTTATAATAGTATTGAGGGTGTTAGCCCTCTCTTCTTATATCATTCTTCAGCATACATATCTATACCCAAGTCATAAGGAAAGACTGATGGCATAAGTGTAAGCTCTTTAATTTTGTCAATGAAAATTATTAATTAAAAAAGTGAGTAAGGAAACAAATCCCAGTTGGAGAAAAGTATTAATGGCACTTCATACCATCAACGAAAAATGCAAATCAGGGTTTTCCTTTTCCCTAATTAGCAGACATAAATCAGGATAAATTTTAAATTGATGACAGCTCTTTCAACACTGCAGAAAGGTATTGACCTTCCTGTGGTAAAGGTAAGTATGAAGTACATTAAAATCACCATTTTCTCAGTAATCAAGTTTACCTCTACAATAACTTTGGACTATGACACTCCTTCAGAAATGCTGTCTGCTCAAAATTCTCCAAACAGCAGCACTGAATGGAATTCTGCTGGGGTAGGAGAATCGTGGCTGGGCGGTCAAAATCAGTTTGTTCCTGTGATTGACACGAGGCCTGCGTGTCAGCCAAGCTCTCTCATACCATGTGTGCTCTGATTATGATCAATAGGTATTTGCAATATGCCCAGGAAATGTGCTGTTTGATTACTTTTACACGGGAGAAAAGACAAAAACATCTCAACCCAGAGCCTCCTAATGTGGATACAGAAGCTGGTTCATGAATTATTAGAATATAGAGTTTGCACTGATAAACTTTTGAACTTTCATTGAACTTGTAGATTTAGAATAGGCAGTTTTTCCAAGAGGAAAATTCACCAGACAACCAACAATTTTTCTTTCACATATTTAAGCGAGATGTTCGATCTGGTAAGGAAATAATAGTAATTTATGTCTTTGATAATTGAGAAGGATTATAGTTCTATACACAGAAAAAGCAACCATCACCCGGGCCCTGTGAGTCACAAAGCCATTAAAGAAGAAGCTTCCAGCTTAAAAGCACATGAAACCTCCGGATTTGGAGCGTGATGTTCTCCAAGAGGGAGGTGAGTGAGGGGAAAGAAATCCCCATCTATTTGTAAAATTAGGGCCCCCTCTCTGCCTGCCTTCCAAACAACCATAATGACACTTTTCAGATTCAGGTTGATCTCCCACACTAAAAGAAACACACACACACACACACATACAGAACCATTTCTCGTTGGGCACAGAGCTCCCTGCATATACCATTCTGCACACATAACAGACCCACGCTGACCCTTAGTGGGAGGCAACCCTCCAAATATAAGCACTGAAGCTGCCTCCTTCAATCTACAGAGACCCATCACTCTCCAAAAATCATTGTTCTGTAATCTGTAGGAACAGCCTGGAGCAGATTAGAGGTTAAGAGGGAAGATTGCTGACCAGCTGGAAACATGTGTTTGGTGCATTCAACTCACTAAAAGGAATTATTTTACTGATAAAATAGTGTCAGCTGAGATCAGGTTCCTGAGAGATGGGAATTACTAATTTTGCTGCTATGACACTGAACAGCTTGTATTAAAAATACACACTGGCTCGTGGCTCTTTGGCTTGGTTGGTACAATGCACCAAGGACTTCAACTAAATTCTGGCCACACAACAGTTCGGTTGCCCTTTTTAATGATAAATCCTATCACCTTCCTTCCCAGATTTCTTCACTATAATGCTTTTGCTTCCCTGGTATTCAATTTGCATCAATCCTACCACTACTTCTATAGCATTTACCTTGCTAGATGCTGAAAAATGAGACGGGTACAATCTTATCACAAGTTGCTAATAGCCAGTGTTTATAGCATCACAGGTGTTAAAATGCAAGGCTAGGAAACAGCCAACAAGAATGAGGAACACAGTCTCAAAGAGACGTCTAGGGATGAAGCCAGCAGCTCCATTTGAGGGGTCCAAAGTGACTATGTCAGTTCTAAGGAACAGAGACTTATGCAAGTTTTCTCAAGTCACGGAGGTTAGATATTATTGTAAGACAAGACCTGGCGTGAGAAAGTCATCAGGACCTTGGGCAGGTCTAGGGACCCACTATTCTCTCCATCTCTTTTTCTCTTATGGCATCTCTACCACACCTGCAGGTCTCTCCATCCTCCTGTCTCTACTAACTTGGCTTATTCAAAGTTTCTGTTTCCTCACACTGTGGTTTGCACATGACTATCCATGACCTTCACTCTATCTCCTGGTGCTTAGTTTTAGCAATCACTGCAAACTGCCTTATTTGAATTTCTAAAAAGGAGAGAGAGAAAATTTAGTTGTGCCCTACTCACATTTCATGTGGCCACGCTCGTTACTGGCCAGCCACTAGATGGAATACTCTAGTGCTGATTACCCAACCATGAACCAATTCTCTGTGGCCAAAAGGACCAGGTCATGGGGTATAAACAAAGCTGTCCCTTCAGCAGGGGTAGTTCAATGTATAAAGGGCTTGACAGGCATTCTCAAGGTTAATCTGCCTGGTCCATGGGATAACTGGGAAAGGTTCCATGGAGGAAGTTACATTTGAGATGATCATCATAAAAAAGGATCCCATGTGTGCTTAGGCAAAGATGGAGTAAATGTGGAGGTAAGTCCACAGGCAAAAGTTAAAAAAGGAAAGTAGGGAGTATATTTGTGAGTATTCTGGCTTGGCTAGAGCAGTGCTTCTCAAACTTTCTGTGCATAGGAATCACCTGCAGATCTGGATAAAATGCAGATTTCTATTTAATAAGCCTGAGGAGGGCCTAAGATGCTGCATCTCTAACACGTTTCCAGGTGATGTCCAGGTGCTGGGACACACTTTGAACAGTAGGGCTAGAACAAAGAATATGTCACAAGCCTTGAATGCCAAGCTAAGAAACTGGCTACTCTGCTTCAGCAAGTAAAAAGAAGCTCTGGAGGATGTGGGACAGAAGAATGATATAATCAGCATGGTGTTAAAGGACAATTGATTTGGCAGTGCTTCGTGGGATGACTCAGAGGAGAACTGGAAGATCAGCTATTTAACAACTGTAAAGACCAGGAAAGAGGTAATAAGGACTAAATGAGGATGGCTGCTGAAGAAGGGGCAAGAAAGGAATATATAAGATATATAACCAACTGGGCACGTCCTTCCCACTGTCCTTATCCAGCCTTGCCTTAGTTGACAAGAGAAGTCACTTCCTCAGGCATCATCTGGTGACATCTTTCTATGTCCTTCCAAGGGTGTCTGCTTTTCATTTCAAATCACATCTAAAGATACATCCTCTCTTTTACCTCTAACCCTTAATTTCATTCTCTCTGCCTAACTGCATTTTCTATTGTGTGCAACTTGCTGCATGATTTAACTATATTATAACCATGTAACTATGTTATTTAGCTATTATTTCACTGTGTACCAGTAACCAAATTCAGTAACTACATTTGTTCTGCTGAGGAGTTTTGGAGGAAGCATATCTGAAGGGCACTAGGCAATGAAGTAAAGTCTATTACCGCCTTATCACCATCAGCAAAATGATCTGTTTGTTTGCAGTTCACTGAAGTACATAGCCAAAGAAATTGAAACAGAGCCTAGGGAGGGCCTGAGTGAAGTCCAGATATGGAGATGGATGGATACTCTAACCACTATGCTTTTGTTCAAGATCCCCAAAAAAACAGCTATATGACAATATCCAGTAGAGAAGTTTCCAAATCATGTATTGACAGGGAAGAAGAGATAGGGAGACAAACCCTATATTAGAATTCAGAACCTCTATTATTACCCAGCTTACCCAGTCCCTACTATACATTTAAAACCAAGCAAAAGATAAGCTTGATGTTAAATACAAATCCCAACTGAAATTTTCTTAAGGCTAAAGGCTTTATAATATCCTGAGATTATGGATATAAAGGAAGAAATCTGTGCTTATGTATTGGATCGTTCATGCCATTTTGAGGTTGAACTCTGAATGCTGAACTTTGGCTTTCTAGTTGAACATTTGAGGTCCCTGTGCATTAAATAATTTACACACCTAGCAGGACTCTAAATTCAATCCTTTTCCTCTTAATGGGATGGGATTTTGTATACACATGTAGACATTAAGGCTCAAAAACCAAACAGTTGTTCCTGCTCAAAAAATAAAACAACAATTTGTCCTGTGTTTAAAAAAAGAAAGAAAGAAAGAAAGAAAAAGAATTGTCTGGCCCAGGAGACTAGAGCTATTTTTATTGCACGAGAACATAATCACAGTCAGGAACACAATGGAGGAGATATTCCCAAAGGAAATCAAGATTAAGATGCACACTTCGGCCTCCTACAAGCGCCAACCTCCCAAGCCCACAGGTCATTTTGTTTGACAATGTCACATCGATTCATGTTTCACAATGTGCTCTTAACTTCAGAATCTTAATGTACTGGTTGGAATCAGCTGTATCTTTGGAGAAGAGCCTGATCTTGACCATGTCCTCCTTTGGAGAGACTTCCTAGTTGGTTGGAGGCATCAGCAAGATGCCTTGTCATTCTGATAAATGGAAACCAGGAAGAAAGAAATAATAAATTTATGTGTGCATTGCATGTGTATATATAGACATTGTGTGCATTGCATGTGTATACATATATGTGTATACATATATATGTATACATATATACACGTCTGTCTATATATACAAATACATATATACATGAATTGAACAGATATTTATATATATATATATATATATATATATATATATATATATATATATATATATATATAAAAACTGAACATGTGGCATGTCCTATTCTTACAGGACACTGGGAAACCATGCTTTGAAGAAAACAGGGATTCTGGGGAAAAAAGTCCATGTTCCATACTGACTGTAGTAATCATTTCACTATGTGTATACATATGAAATCATCATGTTGTATACCTTAACTATATACAATTTTTATTTTAAAAAATAAAGTAAAATATACAAAAAATAAATGAGGAAATGGGACCTCCTGTATTCAGTAGAGGAAATGTTAATGGGTCAAACTGTGTCCCCATTATTTGAAGTAAAATGGGGTTCAGGCCATTAGGAGGCTGCAGGGAAGAGAAAGGAATGGCTTCTGAAGAGTGGTGTGAACCTGTGAGCCTGCGTAGGTCACTGGACTGGGGAAGGAAGCAGATATTGCAGCCCCTCCTTTCCTCAGCTGCACTCTGTATTGGGGGTCAGGACTGTGGGCACATTTCCAAGAGTCCTGGTGGTGGCAGGGACAGGGAGGGTAGAGCAGGGAGCCAGCCTGCCATGCTGGCCGTCGGCGCTGTCTCAGGCGCTTCCTCCTGAGACAATCCAGAAGGAAATATCCTGATGCCACCAATCCTGCTTCCCTCTGTGCCAACTCCTTTCCCAGTCCCACTTCACTAGAAGTAAGAGCCACCATCAACATAAGGAACATCCCTTCCCTGAGAGGTCATGGTCTATGTCACACAGCTATCAAGAGGCTGCAAGAGAAAGAAATCCAGCCTCTTCCCTTGCAGATCACCACGGCCTCTTTTGTTCTGGCCTTGTGAGCAGAGCTTCACTTGATGCTTGTGACTGCTAGGCGGGCCCTGTCTCCCGGGCTGCAGGATGGACACTGGGTTCCAAGGCTGGGCCTCGGCCGGCGCTTTCACACCAAAGTTGCATCCAGCCACTGTCTGCATTGTCACCCTCCAGGGCCTACTCCTCAGTCCCAACATCACTCACAGCTACACACTGTCCCCAAAAGGTTTGGGGGCCCAAGTATAAATGCAAATTAGAGTATTTTTAATGTCATGAGAATGATAATGCAAACTTGAGGACAAGAGTCACATTTAATCTGCAAATTGAGAAAAATCCCTGAAAGTCACTATAAAAGAATAATGATGATACAAATGCATGTACTTAAGTGGGGTGGCGTTTAGGGGTGGCATCACAGAGAGCTGTGGGTGTTTTGAGCCACTCTTCCCTGACAGATGTTAGTAAGCTAATATAAAGAAGACTTGGAGAGAAGACTCACGATGCACCCACCAGGACAGCGATGACAGACAGCCCAAGCAGAGAAGATACCTGCTAAGTGGAGGAGAGGTGGCACACCACAAGAATGGCTGCATTGGAAATGCTTGACTACAGAGCCAGCCATTTTACCCAGAAGCCAGCACAGACCAGAACCTGGCTGTCAAACAGGGGAGGTCCTTACCCCTCCAGAGACCAGAGGAAGGTGGCATGGACAAACCTAGCTGGGTCACTGGAGAGGATGCTGTGCACTGGCTTGGTCAACCTCCTTTCCAAGCTTCTCCAGGGTACCATCCTATACTGCATAACTGGAAAACAACTAAGTTTTCCATCCTCCTCTGCAGGCAGGGATTCAGATGGGAGTAGGTTCTGCCAATTGCATGTACTGGCGCAAGACCTCAATTGAGAGCCCAGGTGGGCAGGGCATGAGGTTTTTACTTGGCTGGTCCAGATCATGCAGAGGTGGTGGGCTCTGCAGAGGACAGGTGGGGCCACAGCCTTCCTCAGTCATATCTCACAATAATTCTTTGAGCTCTGGAATTGTTTCTGGGAGCTCTTGACTAGAACCTGCTTGTCCAGTCCTTCACAATGTTTGTAGGCCACTTAAAGCCTGATTAGTAATCCCTCCTGTTTCAACAAGCTAGTGATTTCTGTCATGTGAATCAGCACAGACAGTGGTGGACCTAGCATATGTGACACCCAAAGTGGATCATTTTTTTAACACCCTCTTCTATGTGACAAAATTATTTTCAATGATAATCATGTCATAATCTGTAATTGTTATTATTCTTATTATTTGTTACTTTTAAAACAATCATTTAAAAAGAATAGATTTTAATTTTAAAGATACAATTCAAATTCAGTCAAACACTTCATGTATGAACTAAAATTTGCACTTACTAAATTTTAAACACTAAAATGTCAAGTGGTCATGTAGAAGAAAATTGAGTTAACTCAGGTTTTGTTTCTTGGCTTTGCATTCATCGTGGTATCATCGTTTACCTATTGTTTAAATGCAGGAGTACCTACCTCCATGGGGGCTGGAGACACAAACTGTGCCTGAAGCCAGCTCGAACCATCCGGAACTGTTCTTGCTGGAAGTTCTCCTAATTAACTTTCATGTGGGATATAATATTTATTAAAGGATAAGTAATAAAATATGCTAATCTGAAGCATATATATATATATATATATATATATGTATATGTATATGTATATATACATGAATGTATATAATTGAAATTCAACAGTCACCACAGCAATTGTTTAGAATGTGGACCAACAAAAGATTTGGGGGAAAAAAGTATTTTATCACTGACGTTGTTTAGAATTGCCGGCATGGGGACAATAAAAAGCAGACTGACTTAGAGTCGATTTTATTATTGGTTTTAAATTCTCAGCAGACACTGCAGCCCTGAACTATGTGCACCAGCCAGGAGGACCACTCCCGCTGCCCACACTGAGCTCAAGGTGAGCAGAGGCTGAGCCTGAAAGAGACTGATCACAAGCTTGAGGGTTCCGGGAGAGGCAGGGGGCATGAGGGCAAGTGGTGAAGGGTGAGTCTGAGACACAGGACCTTCACCACACATTCCGGGGGACTTAGCCCCCTGCAGAGACCCTCATGACTCCCTGAGTTCTCAAAAGTCACTGAAGCATAAAGATCCCCTCACAGATTGCCTTTGGTGAAGAGAAGCCGAGAGCCCCAAGCTCTGCTGAAACCCTGGTTCCGGGTTCTCAGTAGTGAAGTGTCACCCACCCGCGCGTGTGAGGAAAGTGTGTGTTTCAACACAATTGAAAATCCCTTCATGTCATGAGCCCTTGAGGGCTCACACAAACAGTAGAATCCAGAGATGTTAACTCTACCAATGCTAAAGTTCCACTTCTATCTAAACCCTGAAACTCCTTGATTTGCTATTCACGTGAGCTTTACACCAATGTGTTTGGGGGCTCAGGAAGAGCAAAGGCAGGACCAGGGCACTGTTCTTAATGAAAGCACCTTCTCTCTCTTCCCCTCCAAGTGGTACCCACCCTAAAAGACATCAAAAGTGCTCTGAAGGCAGAGACCCAGCTTCTGTCCAGTGACCCTCACAGTCCCCAGGGGTACAAATCTGATGAAAGCTTAATTTCCCAGTTCCAGAGACAGTCAAGCTTGTCTTTCCTCCTCTAGATGAGGGACCTTGAACATAAAAGTACAGACTCACAGAGGAAAAATGAAAACACAAGCTGATTTTAATGCTGGCTCCTAAGAACCCATGGGAATCAAGGGGAGACCATCTCCCCAAGCAAAGAGGATAGCAGTTACTCACCACCCCAGGAGGGCACTGTGCACCAACAGAAAAGATGCAGGCGGGCACTGCCTTGTACTCAAGGACCCTCAGGAGGTTGTGACCTTTCTCTTTCAGGCAGCAGCGGGCCAGATGTCCATCTGCAGGTCCTGAAGATGCAGCCACAGCAGTAGGGGCTGCATGCCAGCCTTCTTGCCTGGCACTGCCCAGGAGAGTGCCACTATACCTCATTCCTTAGGACCAGTGGGTATTGTCCTACCAAGGCAGGAGAGACAGTGTCCAGCCACATGGCTCGTGCCCAGGTGTTTGGGAGGAGGGCTGCCCTGGCTCATGCATTTCAAACACAGCATTGCACCTAAGCTCATATTCCTGTATTACTGTCAAGAGGTCAGCCAGCCTTATATCTAAGGACTACAGACCTTAATTACTCCAGGGAACAGTCTGGTGGCCAAACAAAGAAAGGCTTGTTACAAAGGCCCCTTTGTTGAAAGGGCCTTTGCCTGGATTGCTCCAGGCATCCCTTATACCAGCCGCCATCCCAGTGCTGGGAAGCAGAACTCGTCAAGTCATCCTCTAACCCACAGGGGTTTCAGAAGACCTATAGTAAAGTCTGGCTGGCTTAGGTTTCCTGGCTGTGTGATCCGGGATAAATCACAGATCCCTTCCAAGCCCCAGTTTCCTTACCTATAGAATAGAGCTAATCCATGTGAATTTCACCTACATTTCTTGAATGTTGAGTACACCAGGGCTGGTGGTGGTACCTAACACCCTGGGTCATATGCCAGCCCTGCTGAGCAGTGTTTGTCTCCTCCACTGGCAGACAAAATTGAATGGTGCTGTTAACTATGCCCCTACCTCTCCATCCCCTTACATATCATAAACACATATAATAAGTAAAAGAATGTGTTTGTAGTGAATACTTTTCCTTTTTCCTACCCAGGATCCACCACTCTCCTTGTCTGCAGGGCTGAGGCAGAAACCTACCTCCCCCTAGGACGGTAGAGGAAGGATAGCTATTCCCTCCCCTTACTCCCTAGAAACAGAGAGACAGGCAGAGATCCACACAGCTGGCCAAATCTTGGCCAGCCCTGAACCTGGAATCTCAAAGGAGGGTGTGAGACAACGGTTCAAGGAGCATGAAGATTCCTCCTGATGCTGGTAGAGCTGGGGGAGGCACTGAGGCCTCGTCCAGGAGAAAGGGATGCCACAAGGTTCATGAACACTGTTCCCGGGGGTGGACCTGGCCTCTACTTTTGCTGCCCCAATCCCACATTCCTGCTGCTTTTCTGAGCTTGGTTCTCCAGCTTTCTGCCAATTCTGTAAACTACTGGATGGATAACCTTCCAATATGTTCCTTTTCTCTTTAAGTTAACCAGATTTGGGCTATGTTGTTTGTAACGAGGAGTCCTACCTGATGCTGTGAAAGATATAGCCAAGGAGGTAAGTAACCAAAATACAGGAAAAAAAATTTTTTTTAATCCACCTATACAAATATATTTATCACAGCATTATTTAAACCTGGGAAGACGGGAAAGAGAGCTCATACCTGGCAGTAGTGAAATGGTTAAATAAACTCTGATCCATTCACTTGGAAAAGTAAGTAGTCTCCAGAACAGTGAGTATGAAGATGACACAGTGACAAGGGAAGTGCTCATGAGATAGACCGACAAGTGAAAACTGCATAAGAAATTGTATGTGCAAGATACTTGACCCTCTTCCCCAAGAATATAAGCTTCCCCAGGGGCTAGGATTTTTATCAGTCCTGTTCAGGGACTTATCTCCAGGTGCCTGTAATAGTAGGCACTCAACTAATACTTATGGAAGGAATGAATGAACGAATGGCTAAACAAACTATTTGCACAAGGGAGGGGTGGGGAAATATATCTTTATGTGATATTAGTGACTATTGTAGGTTAGTCAGATTTTTTTTAAGCTGTTTTCTTTTCCCTAATTCCAGCATTTCTTTCATGTGGTTTTATTATTTTCCTGGGAAGAAATTTTTTTCCTTAGTCCAAACCATTGGTAGGTGACCCAACTTCCTCTAATATTTAAGTCCCCTCTTGAGAGGCTTAAGTTGCCACCAAGCAGGGTGATAAGGGCAAAGGCACATCTGCTTCCCTTGCCAAATGGAACTGCTGGGCTGAAGCAATCTATCCATCCACCAGGAGCTGCCCCTGGAGCCGGAGAGTGAATACCACCTTCCCGCAGCAGCAGTGAGCGCTCCGGACCTCACGGCCCAAGCCCAGCCCTGGAGCGTGAGTCTGCTGGGGCAGGTGCCCAGGTCCAGTCCAAGGCCACTGCCCTCCTCCATTCCCCTCTGGCTGCAATCGCTCCGCTTTCTTGCCGGGCTTTGTCCCCGCACACCTCAGCATCTAAACAATGGCAGATTCAACAGCCAGAGGGAGCTCAAAGGGGTCCACCACCCCATTAGATTGGCGTTCAGCTGAGGCCGCCTCCAGCTTAGCAAGTGGGCTCCCATCCCACCTTGGACTGACTAAGCAGGGAGGTGGAGGAGTCAGCACTCTGCGGAGGTCGGGAGGTCGGCTTCAGGCAGCCCTGAACTCACAGCCAGAAGGAAAGAGGATATTGATCGGTCAGGTGGGCTGTGAGGAAAGAGCACTGCACGGAGCCGGCTGTGGACACCTGCTGAGACCACCACCTTAGGACCACCACTGGCCTGCATTCACTGTGACAGTCGTATTCCCTCTTTCCCTCTCTCTGTGTCTTTCTGTCTCTGTCACACACGCACACACATTTCCTTCATAATAAAATAAATAAAGCCATGCAAAGAAAAATGCTGGACATAAAGAATAAGACACACATGAAAGTACACACCCTGCACAGGCTCACATTCATCTCCTTCATGCCTTCTTCCAAAATCCTTTCCCCTCTTATATCAAGACGTTACATCCTGGTTTAATCCAAGCCGCACGAGCCCCAGGCTCCATGGCATACTCTGAAGGAATTTTCTCCCTTGTGAAAGTGTGCTGCAGTGTTTCACAAGTTGTCCACAGGGCAGTACCAGCTGGGTGGCAGCCCTACTCAAAGCTCTGAATCCCATTCTGCAGGGTCTCTCTCCTGAGGCACCAGAAGCAGCTGGACAGTGCCCTCTCCTCAGAGTTCTGGGTCCCAGCTCTCTGTGACCCCTCCCCCAAGCTGCTGAGGTACCAAGCCAGCGAGGCAGCACTCTTCCACCAGAGGTATGTGTGCCAGCTCCAGTACAGGACTCCTCCTCCAAGCTTCTAGTGCTAATAAGCCCAGCCTCTTGCCTCTGTTTTCCCAGCCCTTGGGGTGGTAGCTGCTTCCTGCAGTTATCTCTGAGATACCTCAGGGTTCCTTTTTGCCCTTTCAGTCTGCTAATACCAGTTTAATTAATTCCCTTTATTAAATTCTCTCTGTTAAGACAACTATGGTGATCAACTTCTTACCTAAATAATGTTTATATAATCAAAAGACTTTCTGGAGTGTATTAACTGTTTTGGTTTCTTTGGTTAGTTTTACTGTATTTAATTTAAAGTTCATTGAATTTTTTCCAATTTTGCCTTAATTTTATAATCATTTTTAAAAAACCTATGCTGGTTTCTGTTTTTCTGGTTGGACTCCAATACAGGAAGAAAGCAATTAGGAAAATATGTCAGGTTGAACCTGCTAGTGAAGACAGTTTTCTGGGTAGTCTGATGGAGGATCTATCTTCTCCTTACCTGGGAGAAGCTGAAGAGAAGAACTTTCCATCTATCATGTTCAAATGATAATCCCTAAGGAACTGTGTTCAAGACCTAATTGGAAGTTACCACCAACTTTCCAAGTTATCTACCATTTCTTATATTCTGAGGGGTTGATGTACAGATGAACAGTGGAGGAACATATGTCTTTTAAAAAGCCAGGGATTCCAGATCTCCTGAAGAAAGAGGGTCTTGGCAAGGGAAAGAAGACCCAACTGGAGAAGAGAATACTGCAAAATGAATATACAGAAGGAGTTAAGCAATCTAACTGTTCATAAAGGCCAAAGGGAGGCCCACCACACTCTAAGTTGGGAGGGGGAGGACTATTAAAATCACAGGTGGTTGCAATAACCACACATCCATTCAGTGCTGAATTTCCAATCTTTATCTCCTTACTTTGGGAGGCATTAGTCTCGGGTGAAAAATTGCACTTGCAGCTAATTGCACCTGCAATTACCTACTTCCGGGTGCAATTAGCCACTTGAACCTAATTCTGAGTGTGCAAGTGTTTAATTTCGTATGTGAGGGGGTGATTCCAGATACAGTTAGTTGCGCCCTCAATCTTTGCATCTGCAACTAATTGTGATTAATAAAACGAGTCTTCATGCAAGTCAGGTTGAAGGCCCATATGGTGGACCCTGTTTGGGGAACCAAGAATTGGATAAGTTGCGCTGATAAGACACAAGTTTACTAAAGGGAGCAAAGGGACAAATTATTAGACCTTGTCATTCTTTGGATCTACGGTCACATTATCCATGTCCCCCTTCTACAGCATGTTCCTCCTGGACCACAGAATATGAAGTCAGCCAGTAAGAAGCCTGGCTTCGCAAAGATAACAGAGCAACTCATGCTGACATTGAGGAATGTCCATAAGGCATAGGTCAAAATTGCATTCCAGCCAATTCTCCATTATTTGGGTCAACTCTGATGAGGTTGTTCAAAACACTTAGGTAAGAGACATTAACTGAAGCCCTACTATGTGCTAAGTCATACGGCGAATCCAGAGATTAATAGGCATGGCTCCTGCCTTCGATTTCATGTCAGTTCCACAAATATATATTGAGTACCTACTATCTGCTTAGCATGTCAAAGTGCTCATGAGCTTACTGGGAAAATGCATTCATTCTGTCTTTCTACAAATATCAATTTATCGAGCCCTCTTGGAATCCACATTCAAGTGGGGAAAACAGATGTTAAAAAACTATTTACACAATTAATGTCTTCGTTACAGGGGCTGTGAGAGTGTACAATTAGGGCCTGCCCTGGGCTGAGAGTTCAAGTTAAGCTTCTCCAAAGAATAGATGCTTGAGCTGAGATTTAAAAGATGACTAGGAGTTACATAGGCAAGGGGCTAGGGAGACAGGGTTCCAGGTGAAGGGAATGAAACTGCAAAGGCTCTGAGGCAAGAAGGAACATGACAACATTAAGAAATGGAAAGATGGGCAGAGTGGCTAGAGAAGAGTAAGGATGCGGGGCTGTGAGGTTTATGTGATAAGTGAGAGGAGGTTCTTCAAAGTACCCAAAACTGTGCCAGTGAAAGAACTGATAATGGTTCTTACCAGAAAGGAGGACATCGTGTGGCCTCTCAATATTAGCCTAGAGGGAATCTTGCTGTGAGATATATGTTTTGTCCCTCTTCCTCTAATCTCACCAATACCAACCTGGACCATGGAAGAGCCAGAAGGAAAATGAGGTAGAGGAAGGATAATATTGCAAATCAACCCCTCCCTCCCAACTGCATGTCCCTGAGCTTAAGCTTATGTAGGTAACTTGGATTTGGAGATGAGCCTGAAGTATTACATTAGACTGGACTGGACTTTTAATACTTGAAAATAAATCTCATTTTCAAAATTGAGGCTGTTCTAATTGTTGGAAGTGATCCAGGAAGCTATGGGGTCTGCATGAGATGTCTCTAAAGGATGGGTTAATAGGGACCCACCTGAGAAGTTGTGAAGGCTGAATGGAAGAGACATCCAGCCTGTTTGTAACTACACTCCATTGAGATCTGAGAAGGCAGGGAAGGTTCCATAAAGATAAGAAGGACTGGTAGGCTTTAGTAGAGAGGAGGGTGCAGGCATTTCAGGAGCATGATGAGAACACAGGGGATGGAGCCTGCTCTCTGTTGGATGGGAAGTCTTAAGAAGTTGGTCCTGGCTAGAATGGATGGTCTGAGGTATGAGCAGTAGAGCTGGATTAACATGGGGTAAAGTCATATGGAAGGAAGCCTTGAAGGTGGGCCAGTAGGAGTAAGGGGTCTCTAGCATCAAACCTGGCTTCGCCTCCACACTCTTAACAAGCACTAAAATGACTTAGTCTAGACTGGGGGGGTTCATATAGGCGACCTCCCTTCCAGGGTTGAAATGAATTTTTCCCCCTTTCTTCTCTGTGTATTGCCCAGTGAGATGGTAAGAAGTTACACTGTGAGGACATTCCCTCCCCATCCCCACCCACTGGCCAGCACTCCTGGCCAAGAAGGAACCTGTGCCATGCAGGTCTTCAAGGACACAGGGAGAAGGGGACAGTCCCCTCTTTTCCTCCTTTCTCTCTACGGCCGATACTGGCTTGATGTTCCCCAGTTCAGCTACTCCTCCCTCAGCACACAGGAAGACTGTGTTTCCAGCCTCCTTTCCAGTTAGAATAGAGTCATGGACCTGGATTCTAGGCAGGCGGCCAGTGCAGACCTGGCCCCTAAAACATTCAATTCAGCCTTTCACTCATTCTCCCCTCCCAACTCATGAGACTGAAAAGAAATGACTTCAAGATGGTGGAGACATGTGATGGCAAGAATCTGCTTCCCTGCTCAGATAGGAGCCATCAGACACTCATAAGACATGACACAGGCAGGCTATGCTTGGTTAAGCCACTGAGATGTGGGGTTGTTCATTAGTGTAGCAGAGCCTGGTCTACCTTGACATGGCTGCCCATGCCCAACCCCAGGGTCCCCTACCCTCTTGTTTCCCTCCCTTCTGAACACTTCCCACAACACCCTTGGCCTCATTCATTTTCGTGCAGGAAAGTATTGACAGCTCTAAAGGTGGGGGAAGAAGATCCACGAAGAAAACACTCAGGCCTTTCTCTTCCTGGAGCACGGTATTGCACTGCCACACCACAGCCTTGGCTGGCCCCTCTTCCTGGAATGCTCCTCCTCCAGATGTTCACTCAGGTGGCTTCTCCTCTGCTGAAATGACCCTTCCTCAGAGAGGCTAGGGGCACCTGCCCAACTTACCATCACAATACTCTCCTTTATTGCCTCAGGGCACTTATCAATCCATGAAATTATCTTATTTGTGTATTGTCTTTCTCCTAGGATGTCATCTCCATGAGAACAAGGTCTAGGTTTCGTATGTTGTTTCTTTAGTGCCAATAACTAGATATGGAGTGAATGAATGAATGGGAGGAGATAAAGATTCTCATTCCAGGTTGCCTAGTCTCACTTCCTTTACAAATGAGGAAATTGAGCCCTTTTCCCTAAAAAGAGGAAACAGAGAAGCAGCTAATGCTACTCTACAATGCTAGCTGTTTCTGGAGTGCTGAACTTGGATGTGATTTATTCAAATGAAAACTCTGGGGGAACTGTTTTAGAGGGATCCATAAAACAAATGTCATTTTCACCTGGAGAATTCACCCAACCTTCTAACCAATTTCAAATATAGTTATTTAATGCAGATTTGACAAATTTGAAATCTCTTACACAAAGCCATTTATCATCTAATGTGTGCCTGCCCTGCACCACAGTTTAAGTTATAGCTTTTTAATGGGGTAAAACATTTCTATAAAATCATCAAAATACCTTAAACCAAAACTGCCTATAAGAAATTGATGAGTTTCAAGCATCGATTCAACCCCTGAAAATGTCAACCTTGCCATTGGCACCGTGGGCACTTCTATTAAAAGCAGCTAAGGAGGTATAATGAATATCTAATGAACCATTTTGTATGTCTATGTGGTTTCTTGAATTGGAAATAAATCAATGAGCCTTACAAAATGCATATTTTAGTGGTATATTCATAAACAATAATCTTGTTTTTCTATCATGACTCGAGTGTCATTCTTTTTTATAACACAACTGAAGTTTTAATAATTTATTTTATGTATACATAACCCAGAGCTTAAAGGGAGAGGGCAACCTAGTGCGTGTTAGATTTTTAAAACATCCTTGTGTATGGAAACTATGTGGATCATAAAGGTAAAACCAAAGCACTCAGGATCTAGTAGAAGACACGGGACATGTGAATAATAACTAGTAAACAACGCAGAAACTTCCATGAATGCAATACCAGGAGGTAGCCTAGACTGAGTGCCGTGGGCTGAGTAAAGGAAAACAGATGGCGTGAATCCTGCTTTGCAGGCACTGTAGCTGAGCCCATGCCAGCCCTCCTGGCCAGCTCAGCCAGGGACAGCAGTCTCATGGGACCGAAATAAGCTCCCCCAGCAAGAGTGTGGTGTGTTCCCCTGAAGACCTCCCCAACAGCCCTGCCAAAGGGTTCAGCTGGGCTGTCCCACCAGCTTCCTCAGCTGGAAATGGGTGAGTTGCTTTCCCTCCCTTTGGCATGGGCTCAAACCCTATGATCCAAAGCTGCCTCTCTATCTCAGCGACGTCCCTTCCAGAGGCCAAATATAACCATCCCTTTCCCGGCTCACAAAACTTCCAGTCAGACGGCTGTGCACAGTGACAGCCGGCCAAAGAGCATCTCCCCAGCCCAGCCCACAGCCAAAAATAACAGCCACTTGGTGAGTATGGGCTGGAAATTTTTTTCCCCTTTGTTGGGACTTTGTTTGGAGGTATTTTTGTTTTGGTTTTGAATTTGTTTTGTTTTGTCTTTGTCGTGGAAGTAAACGTAGTAACTGAAGAAGTTGCTACATCAACATCCTACACTAGACTCATGGGTTTAAATCCAGTTGTGGTGGGTCATGGCCAGAAAGATATTCATCTCTTAAATCTCCCCAGTCACCTGTATAAAAGGAGAGTCTAGCAAGCACATCTCCGCCCCACTCTGTCCGGCAGTGCCTCCGGCACAACCATGATCATGCTGGGACCCACCACTCGGATGCCTTTTCTCCTCAGTCTAGCTGGAGTGGCTGGAGTGACTGTAAGAGGCTCATCTATCTGCAGGGCTGGGTGGGGTCATTTCCACGTTTATACCCATGGTGCACCTGGGCAGCAGTCGGGCCTTGGGCCCCAGAGCTGTCAGTTCAGTGCCCAGTGCAAATACTAAAATGACTTCACTTATTAATTTGTTTCTTCAAAAGTACACAGTGTTCACCGACCGCAAAGCCCACTCTTGATCTGCTTCCTGACACACAAGGCTCAAGTCAACCAGGCCAACGGCCACATCTTGTTAAATCTTACCTAGCAGGCGACACTAAATGGAACAGTGCTAAAGAGATCCAGGCTGGGAAAGACGATTGTCTACTCCATGCCCTATTTCCAAATGCAATGTATAATGAGCAATTGTGCAAAACTATAACCTTCAATTGTTGGAACATCTCTGTACTTTTGTTTTTCAAAGGCAGAATGTTTTCTGGCATGTTGCTACCCGAAGAAAAAAATTACTCTCTTAATTTCTACATGTGCGTGCATATCACACTGATACATCTCATTTCTTGTCATAGTGCCTGCTCTCCCAGGACCAACAAATAATTTATGCATGTAATGCATTTATCAGCTCTCATGTGTATGTGTGTGTGTGTGTGTGTGTGTGTGTGTGTACATATATATACCCTATGTGCCAGTGTCAAGGATATCTTCTATATTAACAGAAAGCAAGCAACCTCTTGGGTGTTTCTCCACCATGAAATTAACTTTGCATCTTATGCATCAAGTGAGTGAAAAGTGATAACAGGTCCCTGTTCTTTACACAGAACTAAGTACTCATTTATACCAGAAAAGGAGTTGTACTAAGCATTTTATGTTGCATAGTTTCTGAAATTGCTCCCCTCCCTTATTCTTTTCTAAGGAAGGCCTCTATTATTCCAGGGCCATGTAGACAGTAGAGGGAAAATGGCTCCTTAAGTTTCAACTTGCTCTATTCAGGTTGCCTTTTCCTTGCTTCCCCCTCGGAATATTTATCATGCTTGTCATCAAGAACAGCTTCTGAGCACCCAGCAGTGCCAAGCGTGGTACCATGTGCGTGTGTTTGGCAGTCCTCACCTCCACTGCTGTCCACAGGCTACAATTTGGATTTAACCATGGTCATCATTCACACCCTGGTGGCAGCAGCATCTTGGGGTGCTACCAGCAAGATGACAAGCAGCAAGAATGAGGACCAGGGCAGCAGTTGCTATGGGGCAATGTCAGGTGGCTGCACCTGGCTAATGTTGCCTTTCTGCTCCAGCCACTTCTCTCCACCCACCTTTCTCATTTGGAAGGCATGTGTGTCTCATTCATGCCATGAAACAATTGCCAGAATGATACAATCTTACAGGAAGGGATCTCGAAAACATCTAGTTCGACCTGCTCATTTTAAAGATAAGGAAATGGAAGCCCTGAGGGGTTAAGTTCCTTGGCCAAGCTCATGCAGGTGGCTATTGGCACAGTAATGGCTGGCATCAAGTAACTGAACCCACTTTCTCATGGTCTTTCCACCATACCCATGGCTTTTCAACATTTGTTAGCACAATCCACAGTATGGAATAAATTTTATATTACGACTTACAATATCTACACATATATACAACTAACACAAAAGTCTCACAAAACAATACCTATCTTTACTATATGACATATACTTTGGTATTTTCTATTATATATTCATTTTAAAAGAGTCTGGAGATTGCTTGGCAGCATGTATACTAAAATTGGAACAATACAGGGAAGATTAACATGGCCCCTACACAAGGATAACATGCAAATTTTCCCCATATTTTTTTCACATTTACCAAATGTTCCTTTTCTTTCCAGGGATAACATTTATAGGTACACAGTCAAAATAATTTGCATTTTTTCCTAATTAGATACATCTACTGAATGTCTAGGAAGGTGGGGTTGAATTAGATACAGAGAGGGTTGTCTTCCAGCTTGAACCTGTCACGTGCCTGATCAGGAGCAAGCTTATTGCCTGATCTGTCCTTAATTCTGAAAGGCAGAATGATCTAGCAGAGAGAACACTGAGTCTAGTCCTGGCTCCATTATCTTCCAAGTGTGTGACTTGGGGTGAATTTTCTCTGGGTTCTGCTATCTCAACTGCAAGATCAAGCTGTTGTTAATTGACAGAGTTCTGAGAAGTGAACAAAATAATGCAAATGAATGCAATAAAAGCTCTATTCACAAGACTTGTCCTGGAACAGCAATGGTCTTAAATTCTCACATTTCAGAGAAATATGGTGTCTCAAAATATTTCTGGATTCTCATCAAAACACCTGCATAATTTATTATGAATAAATTTGGTGTAATAAAGACAAACTAAACCCTGGAACTGACTCATTTTCAAATGCCTTTGCAGGTGTTAGAGAGGAGGAGTTGACCCTAAATCTTGAAGATGTTCAGCCTCAGAAAAGCAGAAGTCATTGAGGTCAAAGATGACTCTATGCTCTTGAAAGGAAAAGGTGATCAGTCGCAAATTGAAAAACACAATCAAGAAAGGTTACTATTACTGAGTATGAAGAGGAAGAATTGAATGATGTGTTGTAAAACGTTCAGATACAATAGCCAAGCTGAAGGCTGGTGGGACAAGTGAAAAGAAAGAGTTCTAGGTGTACTCAATGCTGCCTCAATTGTTTTTGAAGAAGGCATCTTTCTAGGAGGTGGTTAGGCTTGGGTTCGGTGTATTCCAGCTTTGGACTCACCAAATCCAATAAAAATTTTAAAAACAGATATACAAATTATTTTTGAAAATATTCAAAATGCTTGCAATGACCTTGCCAAGCGTGACAGTTAGAAGGATCCTTGACAGCTGAGAACATCAGACAAAGCCGTTCAGAATCTGGTTGTGATGCTCTGCTTGGAGATATGGCTAGGGTAGAAAAAGGCATCACCGGCACTACTAGGGTACTAAGGGCTGCTTCATGGCTGCTACTGCTGTGTGAAACAGAGCAGAAGTTGTAACAAAGATCCTGAAGAGGAGGACCTTGGTGTGGGCAGAGTGGGTGGAGGTGGTGTGGAGGTGGCATGTTCTCATTCCTGAAATAGTGCATTATCACTCTTGATGAACTGTTACAGGAAGCTCAGAGCTGTGTTTCTCACCAATAACCTCAGAAAAATCACTTGAAAAAAAAAGACCAAAGAAAAGGTTATGGGTTTCAGTTAGGGGTTTCAGCTGACAAAGTGCATGATGGTTTATGGCTGTCACTGTGCACGCCCACAGATAACATGTTTTGTGTTTGTGAATAAAAAGACATTTGTATGTTCTTTTAAAAAAAAATGCCAGCTATGCTTACAAAATTTATTCCACAACCCACCAAATAGAGCATTTGAAATCAGCACACCCACGGTGGGGAAGGGTGAGCCTTGAGCGTGGGCGGTGCTCCCTCTTTCCCCACAGGCTCACCTCCAGCCTTGTCTCATCTTCTCCTCCAACACCTACTCCTATTGCACCCCTCATTCCAGAGTGTTTCCAGTGCCCTCTGGAACCCCTGCTCCCCGGTGAGAAACTCTCCCTTGACTTTAGCCTGGGGGTGAGGAGCATTCCTTTCTCTTCCTGTTTCCTTTGGAGTCTGGCTCTCTCACCCATGCACTGCCCATCCCACTCCACCCCTCCCAGACTCCCAGGGACTGGAGACGGAGAATCTGTGTCCTCCTTACCCCCAGAGACACCATTACTCTTCTGCCTTCATGTAAACCCCTCCTTCTCTCCTCATGTCACCTGTTTACCCACTATTATCCCCAAACCTCCCACTGGCATCTTGGTGGCTCACCACCTTCTTTTCTATCCTAGAGCTTACCATTAACTCAGGCACTTTAAAATCCATGTGGATAACACATCCAGCGTGCTGCCCCCCTTCATTCCCTCTCTCCCCTGGTTACAAATTTGACTTTGGAATCACCTAGCATTGTCCCACCTAAGGTATCCTCCATCTTCCATCCCCCATTCTGTCCATTTTTCCCCATTCTCTCAGCTCCCTTGTGGTTTGGCTTCCTTCCCCTTCCAGCCTAGACTCTAGGGTCCAGTGCTTCAACCACTCTTTTGACAATACTCTAAACCAGTGGTCACGAATTTATTTCATAATGCACAACCAACAGTGAAACAAGGAAAATAATCAGGCACATATCTCTGACATTCACTCATTCATTCATTCATTCATAAATTACATACATTTCACTATTAAATCAACATTGTCTTCAATTTTAAAACATACCACAAAAATATAAGGGCATAAACAGCCAATATAGTAAGAGCTTCAGTATTCTCTGCCCATTCCTAGTGGATCATCTCACACAGCCCCTGGAGGAAAGCACACCCCAGTCTGAGAACCACAGCCCTAATCCCCATGCCCTCCACTCTCTCTTCCCTCTGTCGCAGCCACCCTGAGACACCAGCCCTGAACCCATCTAGCCACGGGCGTCCCGTTCTCTGCCAGGTGGCTGCATGACGCTGTGGCACCAGCTGGGTCCCAGGGAGCCTCTGTGGACTTACCCTTCTGCTCAAGGCAATGTCACTGAAAGCCTCAAGAGGTAAAGTCAAGCATACTGGCAAGAAAACTTCCTTTCTCTCGGTACCACCAGCACCGAGGACAGTGCCTGGCACCTGCCCGCGATCCCCAGTGTTTGCTGCACTGCACTGTGCACACAGGTGGCATTTCCATCACTCCGGCTACATGGTTGTAAAGGCATGAAGAGCACACAGAGAAAGCCCAACAGGTCATGGGTTCCAGCTGGGCACAGGCTTGGTTCTGAAGCTGTATGAGGGTCACTTGCCCCCAGAGCACCGGTCTGGCCACCATGACCCAACAATAGACCAGGCCTTCAGAAGCCAGACACACCACAGCTGAGCGAGCTCTAATTAGGCCACGTGTGACTGAAGCAGTTTGACTAAAGCCTATCTCACACCTTGACTGTTCCAGGGGGTTGCTATGGAGGCAGGAAATAGGGCCCCTCCAGACAATCTCTTTACCCACAAGCTTGGAGCAGCCTGGGCTCAGGGCACCTCCATTTCCTTCAGAGGCCCCCTCACAGAAGGATTCCTAGGCTATCACAGGGAAGAGGTGGGCAAGAAAGGGACAAATCTTAAAGGAGCAATACCAATGGGGACCAAAGCACTGCTGTCAAAATAAGCACTTAGGAGAGGTGATGTTGAGAGCCAAGGAGATGTGCTGGTGGGCAAACTTTCCTCTTTGGCCAGGAAGGAATCTTTTGCACTCTCTACCCCTCCCCCACCCCTGCTCACCACCTGGAGATGCATCCCCAGGTAAGCAGTGTCTGTAGAAGGACACATGACAGCTACAGCACTTTCTCAGGAAGGTAAAGATGACTCAGAAAAAATTCCCTCACCTCCTGTCAGTTCTTTTATCTTCTCTTTCTCCCCTTCCCAGTCCAGCGTTTCATAACCAGTGGTCCATGGACATCACCCCTGCATCAGAGTCATTATAGGCCCATTTAAAATGCAGATTCCTGGGTCTCAGACAGATTAAATCAGAAACTTTGAAACTGGAGTCAGGAAATCTGCATTTAAACATTGTTTTGCCTGTTAAAGTTCGAGAACTGCTGAAAAGTTACTTCTCCTCTGTTCTTCCCAACTACACCTTGTTAATCCACAGCCGCTCTCCACCTCACCACCATTCCCTTCTGCCCCTCCACTCCTCAGGCATTCATAGTGAAGCCAACTGGGACTCAGACGGAAGGACCTGGGCAGGAATGAGACCCCCCTGTGCTCTCACCTTCCAGTGCTGACCATGAGCACCTCCCTTACTGTGCTTTATTTTCATCTACGACATCTCCTCACATGGTTGCTAGAGGCCCCACTTAAATTAACCTGGCCTACTTGTCCCAAATGAATACTGGGCAAGCTGGGGACTTAATACACTGAACTAAAATAAAGTCACCAGGAGGAAACCAAGTAAATCAGGGAGCTGAAATTTGGCCTAATGTTGATCAAATTTTGGCCCAAACCACCATCTACTAATAGGTCTCTGGTAATAGGCTTGCAAAGATGGAAATGTTAATCAATGCTAAACAAGAGTTACAAATAATAAAGACATGTGCCATCTACTCACCTCCAGGGGATGGGGTGTGAACTTGAGATGACCATGACCATGAAGCGCTTGAAACCCAGAGAAAATTCTCTGAACCATTCTTTCGCTCATAGAATTTCCGTGGCACCAGTCCCCATGCAGCTCTGACAAGTGAGCTATTTTCGTATGTGAACAAGTAGAGTTATTGTTATCTGTGCTCTGAATCAAGGATAAAAAGGAAAGGTGAGAGGGAGAGAGAGGGTGTGAGAGAGAAGACATGGAGGTGAGACGCAGAAATACAGAGGCGCAGGAAGGATGTCAGAAACCAAAAGAAAAGGAGCCAGGTATTCTTCCCAGAGAGGAAGTAGCCAGCTAGGCAGTTTGAGACTCCAAAGCACCAGGGGACTCCTCAGCAACCACAGGAACAGCCCTCCTTCTGGGCTCACAGGATTCTGGAGCAGCTGAGGGTGATATATGCAAAGGGCTTTGTAAATGGCGAAGTGCTACCCATTCAGGGTGCTAGCTCCCTCTGTGTGACCAAGGAGCTACTGCCCCTTTCCAACAGCCCTGCCCAAAGACTTGGGACACCACAGACCGAAAGGAAGCTTAACCAGCTAACGTTTTTCCATTAGTAGATGCTGGTCTTACTATTCTGGCACCAGATTACCTAGGGATGGTAATGAGGGTGCTATTTTAGCAAGAAACTGAAAAATGAGAAGAAAATATGCCCTCAGAACATGCTGAATACCTATTGTAACACGCCACCCCACCAAGAGTCCATGTTCTACCTATGTTTTAATGTATTTATTTCTTTTGAGACCAGCAGGGCTTGAGCCACAGCTTCCTGCATTCTGCCTCATCAGCATGAAAAGATTTGCTGCCGTAGGCCCCTTCAGCTCCCTCTGGGGCTCTCCTTCTCCTCGGAGGCTGACTAAGATGAGAAGCTTACCCCACAAGGTAATGAAGAGAGAGTTTTCAGTTCTGACTCACCCGTTGGGCTTCCTGAGTCCGCTAATGAGGCAGCTTTGCTATGTGGTGTGCTTGCCACCCAGACCTGACCACTAGAGGGAGCCAGAGAGCAACAAGGGCCCAACACTTCCCCGGAAAGAGCCGAATCCCCGGCACACCTACTCCCTCCTCCAGCCCAGAAACTGTGAGGCTTCATAGCATTTGTGGATCTACTGAAACAAACATGTCACCTTTATTGTACAGTTCCTTGGTAAACTCTTATTTTCCTCTTTCTCAAGTTTGGGTGGAAAACAAAACAATTAATTTAAAAAGCAGCACATGAGAACCTAAACATTATTTATGTCTCTAATTATCTCATTCTAGTGGGTATTTCAGTCCCTGTCTGGTCAGGACATTAATTATCTTCATAACTACAGCAAAAGTTAAATAACAAGCACCCAAGGCTACGGCACTACTGTAATGTGCAAGCTTAAATGAACTTATAAATTTTATTAATGGATGCTTTATACAACTCCATATATTATAAATCAAACAAGAAACCTATTTCTATCTTTTAAGGGTACGGTGAAAAAGCTTTAACATTATTGAGGGTAATTTTTATTAAGTTTAAAACTCCCTTTTTTTTTTTTCAGTAATGAGACTGTTATGAGGATAATTTAATCTAGTTTGTCATGAGGCACCCCAGCTTGTTAAATAAGTTAATAAATGACTGTGCATTAATCAAAGTGACAAAGCTATGAGGAGCTGGGGATGGGAGACAATTCTGGTGATAGTATTAATTAGTATTTAATTAGAAACTTAGGGCCCATAAATAAAAAAAAAATCATGGTAGAGACATTTATGCAAATTGCTTGGAGCCTGCAGTGGAGTTAGCTTTGCTTTAAAGAAACATGATTTTTTTTCCTAGCATGCTGTACACAGCAGCACTGTGGCCACATCACATGGCTTAAACGAGCTCTTCTTTTGTTTCCAATTTGTTCCAATTACAGGCCTGTAAATTCAAATCATTCTTTTGACTCTGCTGATTGAAATGCAGAGTTTCCACAATTTCTACTGGGAGCTCTTTTTTTTTTTTAATAAAAAGAGAGAAATGTTTTAGAGAAATAAGGAGTTTCAGATTTTTTTTTTCTGCTGTTTTAATTAAGATGTGTGCCACTATTTTCTAAGAACAATTGTGGATTCCATTTGATACACAAACAATGCCTCCTTTTTAACCCTGGTGAGCTGTAGCTGGGTTTTGTTATGTGATATTATATTGGAGACTGCATGGACTCAACTGCCTTCATTTTTATTATAATCATGGCACTTCTCCCTTTTCTCTCAATCACATGCTTTGATAGTGGGCAATTTTTGATGGTCCCAAAAGATAATAACCATTTGGTTCTGAACGTCACTGCTTTCCTAAGGTACACGTCCTCTTTTTCAGACTTCATTATTTGTTGCATTTATTCAAGAAAGGTTATCCACAGTAAAAATGCTTTTTCTATTCAACAGTCTATTTCTGTCATGGTTCATTTATGTGTGAGCATGACAGACTGAAACCCGTATTATCCACAGCTGACAAGTGTCAGGCCGACAGTTCAATCAGCCCTTCCTTAAGATGATGCCCAGGGCCCTGTGTTTGAAGTAGGACAATAAAGCAGGCAACACAATCAGGGTCAAACTGATCCAATCCCTGTATATAAAGGGGATTCTGCCTAATAACACAGTGCGATTTTTTTCCCCTCTCCAAACACATTAGTCCTTAAACAGTGACTTGGCCCTTAAGAAAATCTGTGACTGACATGAAAATGCTGAAGTTTTAACGTGGTTGGTTTATCCATAACCTCATGGGGCTGCTGCTTTGTGCAGACTGGTTTTGTCAAAGTCAGAAAAATAATGTATTCAGTGTCTGATCATTTTTAGGGAGTTATTTGAATGCGATTTTAAGTCAGACATCCTGGTGTTGACAAAGGGATCATTTTCTTGTCCTTTTGTTTTACATTTGCATCGGCTGATAAAATTAAATCTCCGAAATGCATACAAAAGTGAGCTCCCTTCAGCAACACTCCACCAGAGTTTCTTGGAAGGAAGCAGGGTTTCTTGGTGTTTCTTGATATTAGGTCTCTCTAGAATACAGACTAGAATGCAAACATACCTTCAAAATTAGTGCTCCCTCAGCTTGGGCAACACTTCAACTCAAACATGTATGAAAGCATTTCACTGCAAATCCTACCAACCAACAGCAGAACCAAAGTTGATCAAGTGCTAATAGTCTGCAGTGGGCTCCTTGGAGGGACCAGGAGACTGTTACCTTTGCTCTTCTTCAGACTTCAAACCACCGCCGATGATGGCAGGCATGGAAGTACTGCTCACCTATTTGATAGGTACCTTTCATAAGGAGGAAGCCAAAGACCCTCTGAAAGCTTCATGAAACTTTCGTCCCAGAAGGTACCACAGAGAACATTAAATGCAACCTCCAGGCTTTATGGATGAGGGAGGCACAGAGACAGTAGTGACTGCCAGGGTCAAGGAGCTTGCAAACGGCAATGGAAGGGCAAAATTAACAACAATAACAGAATCCTCTGCACTTTGCTTCTCTTTATCTGTCATTACTGGGCAGACCCAAGTTAGTGCAGGAGGGTCTGCTGAAAAGCAGAATTCCAAAATCAGAGAGTGAGCAATGGTGCCTGGGACTACCAAACAAGACCTCATACCAATTCCCTTCTTGGACAGTTCTGGAAGTTCTAAGTAATATATTCCTTGTGTGCTTGTTATTCTCCATTTACACCGTCCTGTCCCAGTCCATCCATGTAGCCACATTTGCTGCCCCGCTCTGGCCCTGCAGACCACATCACCTAGGCTCTCCTGGTGCCTAGAGACCAGGGGGAGGCGCTGACAACACTCAATCAAAGGGTGGGAGGAGAGAGGCCAGAGTGTGCCTTCCTTCTTCACTCCCTGCTTGATTCCCCACCTCTGAAGAAACTGACCCCTCCAGCACCCCTGCTTCCACCAAGCCCCTCCTCCAGGGCTCCAGCTGTCAAGGGTCCAGACCTGTTGGTTTTCTTCTCTTTGCCCTTTAGTCCTAGGGGCTAAGAGTTTGCCACTGTGGCTAATCTCTTGGTATCTCCGCGTCTCCTGTTTGTTCACCTAACCCTGCCCATACTTCTGAACACAGTCCTTTAAAGTCACCATTGGAACCATCTCAGGCGAGTTCTACTGTCTGCCAGGACCCTGACTGATAGGTTGGATTCCTTAGCTTCCACCTGGTCTTCCTACTTCTAGTCCAGTAGTTCTGAACATATTTTGTAATCTCATAGAGAATCTAATGAAAGATAAGAGCACTCTCCCCAGAAAAAATTCACTTACACACATATGCTCAACATTTTGTGTGCCGTTGTAAAGTATTCCCAGACTCCTTAAAGGCTATCTACAAACCTTCTGGGCAGTGCATAGGAACTCCAATCCATTCTCTCCACCTCTGATAAGTGAACCTTCCTAAAACACCCATTTCTTCCATTTGATCATGTTCTCCTCAAAAACCTCTAGTGGTATCCTACTAACCACCATAAAGCATGAAGCCCAGAATCCTCAGCAAAGCATTCCAGGCTCAAGCTGACAAGCTAGTAGTATGCTTGAGCCATTTCTTACCAGCTCACAAGAGACAGAGACGGTTATATTTTCAAAGTCAGTTGTTAAACATAGCATTATTCAAAATTAGATTACATAAGCTTACAATTAAATGTCTTTATTAAAAGTAATGGTAATAAAAATAAATTCTCAAAATGTGTTGCTAATTATTTTACTACTATCTATGCTCTTGAAGTTGTCTATCGCATCTGAATGGTGGAAACACTACATAATGATGTACCGTTTTGCAACTCTTCCCAACTCCGTGATGGCTTATGGAATATTTACACCACAGAAATTAGCAAACACTTCAAATTAGGGCTTGATTTACTATGTTGATTGTCTAGATCAGGGGTTAGCAAACTGTAACACACAGGCCAAATCTGGCCTACAGTCTGTTTTTGTATGATCCACATGTTTTTACATTTTTAAAGGATTGCTTTTTTTTTTTTTTTTTTTTTTTACAATCTTTAATGAAATAATGTATTTGGGCAATGGTAGTTAAAACACTTAGATGAGAAGCTGATAGGGAATTTTACAACTAATGGATCAGACTTATAATACCTAAACTCACCTGTCAATTTCAACATCACTAGAAGTAGAAAAACCAGATGTTAGTGTCACCTGATGTGATACAATTTGGAAGTACACAACACCATCTATGACATTCTTGTCCCCAAATAAACTTGCATCAAATAGAACCTCTAGATACATCTGCCAATTTACAGGAAATATATGGAATAAAGAAATATGTTAAACAACACCTCAAGGGTGCAATTGGCTGGGTCCATAATATAAAACATTTTATAGAAAAATTACTTTATTTCTTTAGCCCATAAATAGCAGGTAAAAAATAAGATGGATAACTGTTAAATGTTTTTAAAAAATTTTATATGACATAGTCCACCAAATGAAATAGAGCTTCCTTATTTTGATTCTAATTTGGAAAAGAAAACAACTGTTAAAAGTAACCTTTTCACAGTAGAAACTAACACAACACTGTAAATCAACTATACTTCAACAAAAAAATTTTTAAAAATAACTTTTTTAAGAAAATTGAGAAAAATTCAATATAGAATTAGTATTGGGTAATAGTAATAAATAATTACTAATTTTATTAAGCATGATAATGGTATTTCATAACCATTAGAAATACATACAGAAGTATTTGTAGAAGAAATGATAGCCTGTTTTTTGTATAGATTTTTATTGGAGTATAATTGCTTCACAATACTGTGTTAGTTTCTGTTGTACAACAAAGTAAATCAGCCATATGCATACATACATCCCCATGTCCCTTCCCTCTTAAACCTCCCTTCCACCCTCCCTATCCCACCCCTCTAGGTGGTCACAAAGCACAGAGCTGATCTCCCTGTGCTACGCAGCAGCTTCCCACTAGCTAACTATTTTACATTTGGTAGTGTATATATGTCCATGACACTCTCTCACTTCGTCCCAGCTTACCCTTCCCCCTCCCCGTGTCCTCAAGTCCATTCTCTACGTCTGTGTCTTTATTCCTGTCCTGCCCCTAGGTTCTTCAGAACCTTTTTTTTTTTTTTTTTTTTTTTAGATTCCATATATATGTGTTAGCATATGGTGTTTGTTTTTCTCTTTCAGACTTAATTCACTCTGTATGACAGACTCTAGGTCCATCCACCTCACTACAAATAACTCAATTTCATTTCTTTTTATGGCTGAGTAATATTCCATTGTATATATGTGCCACATCTTCTTTATCCATTCATCTGTTGGTGGACACTTAGGTTGCTTCCATGTCCTGGCTATTGTAAATAAAGCAGCAATGAACATTGTGGTATGTGACTCTTTTTGAATTACGGTTTTCTCACGGTATATGCCCAGTAGTGGGATTGCTGGGTCATATGGTAGTTCTATTTTTAGTTTTTTAAGGAACCTCCATACTGTTTTCCATAGTGGTTGTATCAATTTACATTCCCACCAATAGTGCATGAGGGTCCCTAAAGGATTGCTTGTTAAAAACTAATTAATTCATTTAAAAAAGAAGAGGAGAAGGAAGAGACTGTTTGTGGTCTGCAAAGTGTAAAATATTTACTATCTGGCTCTTGACTGGAAACATTTGCCAACCCCTGGTCTGGACCTAAGAAAGTGATGGATAAGATGTTAATAATGCAAATTAAACTTAAAAGTGTATCCTGCCTATAATCATTACACTGTGAATGGCACAGAAAATTGAGGAAATGTTCTTCCAGGATTTGAAAGCTACGACCCATCAGCCAAGAAGTCTTTCACATCACACAAGTGAAGTTCCAACATACATCTTCACTGTTTCACGTTCATCTTATTTGTTAATATAAACAAAACATCAACATACATTCATGTTGGAACTATACTCGTGAGCCAGTGGCTGAATTGGACGGTAACCAAGCATTCATTTGCAGTCTGATTTTTTAAAATCACAATTGAATCACAGCCATAGGTTAACTACAGACACAAGAGTTCAGAAAAAAAAAAAAAAAGAAAAAACAAGGAAAAGAAACAAGAACAAAAAAACCAGGAAAGCATTATCTGAGAATCAATGGACTAAAGATCATTCTGTAATAAAGAGTATTGTATGTTTTAATATCATTTGTAAGTTGTAGGCGATACATCATTTACATCAGTAAAATTTATAATAAATTTATGTACATATATATACATGAGTATTTTTTTTCTAGAAAGCCAGTTATTAAACTTTTACCAGCACACCCCTGACCCCACCCCCAGAGTCTGACTTATCTGGTCTGGACAATGGCCTTGGCACTGGGATTTTTAAAACTACCCCTAAGTTACTCCAATGCATAGCTGATACTGAGAACAACTGGCTTAGGGGAACTGGCAGGATCCCTTAAGGTTCTGTTCTCTTTGATCAGAAAGTCCACTTGAATCTGACCAAGGAGGCACTGGGAGTGAGCATGAGGGCGCTGTTCTGGGGTGAGCAGGGTGGGAGGTGCCTCCAGGGACTGGACACACAGCACTGGGCTGACTTTTTTCCCAATTTCTCAGAACAAAATTGTCCTGGAGCAGCATACTCACAGTCTCCGAGACATGCCACCATTACTTCCTCTCCCAAAGTTATTCTCACTATAATTCTACCAAAGGTCCCCTTTCCTCTCCTGTCTCCACCTTAATCTTACCATCCTGCACATGCCAGCTTAGATATCCTCTCTCCTCTCAGAACTTCCCCAGGTGTGACAGACTTGTTCATTTCCCACTCCAGTATCCACTCACTCCTTACTAACAAAACCCTGACTTATTAGGGACAGCGCTGTGTCCAGTTAAATAGTGTTTCCAGGCCTCCCTTGTAGCCAAAGTGGCCAGTGCGACACAGTTTAGCTAATGAGACCTAAGCTGAAGCCTGACAAGCGTTGGGGGCAGAGTTTGTGCTTTCTCGATAGAACTGCTGGACTCAGCTGGGTCAGACCCCTCCCCTTGTCTTCTCCAGCAGTCATTTTCAGAGTGTGAGGCAACCAGCCATCTGCGAAGGATGGAAGAGGAGAAAAACAACTGAGCCGCAGCACCAGTCCCTGACTGCTTGCCTTTGGAAGTCTTGTTCTGTGAGAAAAATAATTCCCTAATTGTTCAAGCCCCTCCTAGTTGGATATTCTGGGGTTGCAACCAGACCAAATGCCAGTCCAGCAATCCCACAGTGAGTGCTCCTCCTATACTCTGTACAACAACAGATTTGTTCTGCACCACCCGTAACAGCAATCTCCAATGTGTAAATGGGTCAGGTCCCAGATATTTAACCATAAATCAGTTGTTTGAAATTTGGATGCACTTTCCCTGTAAGACTGGGCTATCCTAGAAAATCCAGAACAAACGTTTGTAGTAGTATGCCAGCTCCTGGAATAATCAAGGTGATTAGAAACAAGATTCAGGCAGAGTTAGGCTCATACAGCTTCATAAAGAAGCTAGGTCTCCAACAGTGATTTGTAAATAGGAAGGAAATAGAGAGGAATGATTCCCAAAGATTTGGCTTTTGCCCAGAACTTATTTTTGAGGCAGAAGGATCACGTGTAGGTACAGCATGAACTCACGTTCATGCTGTTTTGGGTGCATGTGCTTGGATCAGAATGTAAAGGGCATAGAGCATGGAAAGGCCACATCTTAGAAGTGCAAGAGAAAAGAGCCGGTGACAGCTGTACACGGAGCTTAACAGACCACATTAGCAATAACTATTACATACACGGTTGCATTCTATTTTTGTATCACATTAACGGATATAATATTGGTAATTGTTCTTAATAGAATCACAGAAATGAGAGATGGAAATGCTATATGGTATGATGGAATGCTGTTCTTTTACCATTGATCATTGTAATAAGCCTGCTCAGTCATTACTTACAAACCATGCTACAACTTTGCCAATGAGGCAGACCAAAATGAAGCGATAAACAAAATTGGTTTCCTTGCTAAATGCAACACCTAAGTTTTAAGATATTTTGCTGAAGTTTTAAACTGATTGTCAATTAGTCAATGAGCTATGGCAGGCAGTGTATTTCTGAGTAATTAGTGTGTGTCTTAGGGGGGTTATTTGGCATGAGGCTGAGGGCAAAGTAATGTGTATCTCCCAGGAAGTGCAATAATTGCCTCAAGCTGAACTGCTTGGAAAGTGTATTAATTCTATTAGGACACATTTATGTTATTTTATATGGCATCCTGTATATTCGTGAAGTGTACTCATAAACCATGAATTATTCATTTTGGGGGCATTATCACATGAGGGTGGCCTCACTGATAACCAGGAAAAGAGGTTGGGTTGTTTGTGCAGTTGGACAACTCATGCTTTGTTGGAAAGGATGCATGTTGTGTTTTGAAATTCATCTTGTTAGGAGACCACTGGACCCTAGGAGGTTGAGAGGTCTCTTGAGACAGGTAAGGTCAAAGGTAAGGCAATTTACTTAAACTGGCTTTTCAGGACACCAGCAGGCCTTCTGTTTAGAGCTGGCTAAGCTGCCTGTGGCGAAGCCTTGTGAGAGCTGAGAACTACAGCAATGACAGGCTTCATCTTGGTACTTTTGGACACTTCCTTTCCCAAACCTGCTCAGGACATTCAGGGCACACAAAGGCAATCATTCATTCATTCATTCATTCAACAAATACTTATGGATGAACGCTCGGACAATGTACTAGTTATCTATTGTTGTGTAATAAATTACCGCAAAACTTAGCAGCCTAAAGCAACACACATTTATTAGCTCACAGTTTCAGTGGGTCAGAAATCATGTTCGGCTTAGCTGGGTCCCCTGCTTCATCATCTCTCACAAGCCTGCAGTCAAAGTGTCAGCCCAGAGTCTATAGTCTCCCCTAAAGGCCCATCTGGGGAAGGATCTGCTTCTGAGTCCGTTCCAAGCCCTCAGATTCTTGAGGGCTGTGGACTGAAGGCCTAACTTCCCCCATGGATATTGACCAGAAGCCGCCCCCAGTTCTTTGCCATGTGGGTCTCTCCAGTATGGAAACCGGCTTCATCAAAGTGTGCAAGCCAAGAAGGCAAGGCAAAGGTCACAACCTATTGTAACTTAATTGCGGAAGTGACATCTCGTCACCTTTGCCATACTCTGTTGCTTCAAATCAAATCAGATCAGGAAGATGGCAGGGAGATGGAGAGAAGTAGGAGCATGTGAGACATGTTTTAGAGCAGGGGTCCCCAACCCCCAGGCCATGGACCAGTACCGTTGCGCGGCCTGTTAGGAACCAGGCCGCACAGCAGGAGGTGAGTGGCAGGCAAGTGAGCAAAGCTTAATCTGCCGCCCCCCGTCGCTCCTTGTCTTCCACGAAACCAGTCCCTGGTGCCAAAAAGGTTGGGGACCCCAGTTTTAGAGTTTAAAATCGACCTCTTCGGTGAGCGTATGTTTACCTCAAGTTAACAGTTTTCTTCACCCCTGCTCTTCTTTGTCCATTTTTAAGGGAAATACAAAGAAAGTTGAAGAAAGACTCTTGTAACCATCATGGGGAGAGAAAGAGGAGGACCAGGTGACACAGTGGAGGGTGAAAAGAGAGGGGTAGTGTGAGAACGGGAAGGGAGGAAGCACGGGGAGGGTGTGGCCCCGGGCCTGCGCCTCCACATGTATTAACTTGGGCACACTGCTTCACTTTTCCACGCTTCTGTTTCCTCTTATGTAAAAATATCTGCCTTTTGGGATTATTTGAGAGGATTAAATAGCAACCTGGCACATACCTGATACCTCACCTGCATGGCTCTTTTGCTCACTTCATCCGATCTCTACTCAGTTGTCACTACCTCCCTTACAGCCAGAGCTCAAATAGCTCCACCCAACCTCCATCCTTACCCAGCTGTAGCTGGCCTCACAGCACTTACTGACACCTGTTTTACTTTGTTCGCCCTGCATTCTCAGGGCCCAGAGGAGTTCTCAGCATGCAGTGGATCCTCAATAATACTTGTGAAGGGCTGCAGAGTGTAGTCACTGACCAAAGGTGTAGCTGCACAGGCTGTGTCCTGTGTTTCCAGCTGCATCACAAACAGTGTGGGGATATCGGCTTAGGACATAAAGAGAGTAACAGCAACTAAAATACTTGCATAGTACTTTACAATGTACAAAGGCCTTGCTTGACCACCATGTCTTAATCCTTTTAGCCAGTAGCTGAGGTAGGTAATGTCCCTGTTTACAGGTGAGGCAACTGAAGGTGAAGGGACTTAATAAACTTCTCCAAAGTCCAGAAACAACAGACATTAGAAAGCAAGCTAGGGCTCTGCCTTCTTAGGAATTTACTTCCCAAAGGGGCAAAAGTCTAAGTGTTCCTTTCAGTTTGCCACCAGATGTGCTGATCTGTGCTTGCTGGAATCCTGCATCGAGTTCTCTGGAGTTGCTGTCCCTCTGTCTGCACATCTCCTTTTCCCGCTCTCAGAGGCAGCTGACAGATGGACGCTGTAAGTGTCAGATACCCAAACTGCACCCAGTGGAATTGCAGAAAGTCAAGCAGCCAGTTATATGGCTGCCAGTAAACTTCGCCACATTCCAGAATTCCTTCTTTCTTTCAGAAGAACTCGATTCTGCCTCACTGTATTTCCTAGTTTAGCATAATCCTACCAGTAAATAAAATCCCTTCACTTTGACCCCCATGCATTCAATAAACAAGTACTGAGTGTCTGCTTGGTGCTAAGCATTGTGCTAGGAAATGGGACTAGTTAACTTCCAGAAGGAAAAGCAGACTTTAAGTATAAATCACTGTGTGGCTAATATTATGGTTGGAACTATAGAGGAGAAGTTCAAGGTGATGTGAGAACATGAAAGGAAGGACCACCTGGGACCTGGTCTTGAGGGGTCCAGGAAGTCTTCCCTGAAGAAGGGTCACTTAAACTGGAGAAGAAAGCAGAACATTCTAGGCACAGAGAAGAGTATATAAGAGGTGCTGAGAACTGAAAGAGCTTCTAGAAACCACAAAAGCAAAATCACAAACAAAAGAACAAACAGAGAAGTAAGCCTGAAGAGGCCTGGTGCTGGATGAAGCTGAAGAAGTAGCTGGCAGCCAGGAGGAGCTGAGCTTACCTCATCTACTTCTTGCTCTTCCCCAGGATGAGCAAGAACAAGGCCGCGAATTTGCTCTCAGTTGACCGAGTAGAGACATCATTGGTGCTCATTTGTGCCTAGAAAGATGTATCATTATGTCTCAAGCTGCATCGCGAAAATGTCTTTAAAAGCCTGTAGCTTCTGTCTTCTTTGTGATACAGAACACAAAGCATTTGTTTCCACTCAGCGTTCAAGGATTTGCAAATTCGACTTAGTGGATGCAATCTGGCTGTGGCTCCTTCCCAGGGAAATGAGCCTCCAGCGCCAGCAGTGAGCTCTGATGCAATGTGCTTCTGGGAGCCTCCACCCACAGCTGCTCTTCTATCTCAGTATCCCTAGGTCAGTGGTTCTCAGCGAGGGTGTCAGGGAAGCTTGAGGGAACATTTTTGGGTTGTGTCAATAATCAGGAAACACCATTTATTGTCCGGGCCAGAGATGTAGGTAGACATTCTGCAGTGTATGAGACAATGGTCACAACAAAGAACTGTCCTGTCTCCCACATGACTTTGAGGTCCCACCAGATACGGATGCGGGTGAAAAACCTATGTATAGGTTTCTGAGATTAGAGCTCAATTATGTTTTACATACAAACACAAAATATTTTTTGCACAGTATTAATATACACTGAATTATCCAATAATAAAACTACAGTTGGAAATTGGAGGAAGATTTATTTTGTTTTTCCCCAAACTTCCCAGGGTTAGTTACCATTTCCAAAAAATATATCATGTATTTGAATCACCAATAGGACACTCCTGTATAAACTGGCCTTTGAAACTGTCACATTCTTGATGATTATATATACATGTTTCCCCCTTGCTATCCAAAAGTAGAGCATTCCTATGAAACTTTTCCTAAGCCAAAATGGCACAAAGCAAAGAAGCAATTACCTAAGGACACATCTTGCTAACAGATGCACAAAATAAATGGAGATAGAGCACAGATGCTCACAGACACAGTTCACAGCTATGGTGGCTTAATGCTGAGACACCTAATGTAGTTCCTGGGGAAGGAGCTTGGTAGTACCCCTCTGCCTGCTGGAGGTGTGCACTACCTCTATAACAAACACTAATATTTTGGCTTTCATAAAAATGAAAATCCTCTTTGCATTTCTTTCAGTTGGCGAAAACAGGTAAGAATGTAGATCTTTTGTAAAAGTGAAGTGGCGTAAAGCAAACTTTCCAAAAGCAGGGGATACGTATATATGTCTTATTTCAAAATGCCACTCTAAAACAAAGTGTCTTTAATATCCAGTTAAATGTTGGTTTACTTCTCTTAAATCCAAATGCATTTGTTATGAGTAAAGCATCCAAGCACTTCCTTATGAATCTTAGTCTCTACCCAAAACGTGGTACACAGACCATCAGCAGCTGCATCCTTTTTAGAAGGAAGGCTCTCAGGCCCCGCCCCAGAGCTCCTGACTCTCGGTCTGTATTTTAATAAGACCTTCAGGTGATTCAGATGCACATAAAAGTTTGAGAAGCTCCGTTCTAGGTTAGTTAGATCTGAGCATGGAAAAGGTATTCTTTTATTATAAAAGACTTTTATTTCTCTTCTTCATTACATTAGGACATTGCATTAATCTCTTAATTATATGTAAAAGGTGGGCATGTTATCAATGAATTTCACCTCAAGAAAGTAAAATAGGAGTTATAAAATATTTTTTAATGAAAGAGGATGTTGTATCTGATAGGGTTGAGAATGCTGCTCCAAGATCCCTGGAATTCAATAATAGGGTGTGATGAACTTTGGAGCATATAAATGAGAGTAGGGCATCAGAGTCAAATTTCTCTGAACTTGGCCATTTATAAACTCTAATGACTCCTAAATCTATATCTCCAGCTAGCGTCTCACCCTCAGAGCACACTCGATAAATCCCTGCTTTCTAAATATACATCCACCAGATCACAGAGTAAGTGCCCTGCTGTCTTCTACAGGGTCAAGCTGCTCTCGCTTACTTACTCTACAAATGTTTTTTGATCTCCTTGTATGTGCCAAGCAATGTCACAGGGCTGTGAGTAATAGAAAGACAAAGCCCGCTTTTGTGGAGCTGACAACAGTCTAGTAGGAGAGCTAAGAAGCCCGCAAATAACTGTACAAAGAGTCAGAACGTGATAAGTGCACCGAGAGAGGTACGGATAATGTGACAGAGATGACTTCTGCATAGAAATAATATTGAAAGGTCACCGAAAGCCGTCTTGGCCCTCTACACTGCCGAGAAGCCCGTGGTTTCACTCAGGAACTCTCTGGTTCCCCAACACAGCTATTTAAACCTTCTTTACTCTCCTCACATCTGGGCTGCTATACCTGCCTCCCCCCGCCATCAGCTGATCCCGCTTCCTTCTTCTCAAAGTAAAATAAATCACTGAGTAGAACCCCTTCTAATTCCCATCATTTTCTCCCTGCACCCTTCCTGGTCTAGTCTCTTCCTCTCCTCCACTTACCATGGCAGGGCTGTCCCTACTCCTGGGTAAGCCTACTCTGCCTCCCATCCCTACTTTCCAGCACCTCCTCAGACATCTCTCTATGACATGGATCATTCTCTCCCTCTCCTGTAAGGTCAACATCACCCTCTCTACTGGATCCTTCTTATTAACCTTTAGACACCCTTCAGGGTCTCCCAGTATTATTTCTTAACCATCACTCAAGCTACTGGTCTCTCCTCTCCTTCACAACCAAACTTCTTTCAAAACAAAATGTCCCTGCACTCTCTATCTCCACCTCTTCAACTTCTACTCATTCTTCAACCCACTGCAACCAGCTTCTGACCTCAGCACCCACAGAAGCTGCTCTTACCTATATAATCACCAACTACTTGCTTGTTACCAACACCGACAAATTCTTCTCTGTCCTCATCTCATCTGAACTTTCAGCAGTATTTGACACTGCCGATCAGCCCCTTGAAAGAGCTTCTTCCCTTGAGTTCCATGACACCCCACCCTGCTCATCTTCCCCTACCTCTCAGACCTCTCCTTCTCAGCCTTCTCTATGGATTCTCCTCTCCTAAAGCTGGTGTACTTTGGGGTCCAGTCCAAGACCCTCCTCGCTCTCAATAAACACTTTCTCTGGATTTGACCATTTATATTCTTTAATGACTCTTAAATCTATAACTGCAGCCCAGTTCTCCCTCTTGGACAGACTTCCAGACAACCCCGCTTAGATGTCTCAAACTCAGAATATCCAAAACTAATTTGCTCTTTCCTGCCCCACCTGTTTTTCATTCCTTGACCTCTGTATCATCAAATGACACTACCATGTACCATTTCCTCAGGTTATACACTGAGGCATCATCCTTGACTCTTCTCACACACCCACACCAAATCAGTCACCCCAAATCCATGCTTTACCCTACAGCCAGAGTCATCTGACATGTGAACATGATGACTTCACCACTGTGTTTAAAGCACCCTCATGGCTTCCTCATTGCCCTCAGGACAAATCCCAGCCACAGTGAACTTCTTCCAGTGCTTCACTTCCTTCTTATTCATCCTCCAACCTCAGACAGTTTGACCTTTCTAAACTATAACAACTCAAGTTACCCTCACCTCCATAGCTGTTAGAAGTGCAGATGGATCTCCCATTATCAACAGGACCAAACCAAACATCTTCATGTATCAGGTTCTGTTAGGAAAAACATGGAGCACTCAGAATGGCGAGAGTATTGTTCAGAATGACTGGAGCACAAAGTGTCCTTCAGGGAGGGGCAAGAGATGAGCTGGAGAAATGCATTGAACCAGATCACAAAGAGCCTTGAGTGCCAAAACAGAAAGTTTAAACTCATCCCAAGAGCAACGGGAAACACGTCTTTGCAAAGGTTTAAGCAGGTGAGGATTTTGTCTAGCAGCCACACACCACCTCGACTCAGTGGGGGCAGGCAGGTCACTGTGAGTACAGACCTTTCTTGAGACAGTCCAGCCTGCAGCATGACCTACCTCAAGCTTAGACCATGTACACCTCCACTTTCTACTTCAGGACTTCTCCAGGACAAAAACTGTCCCAAACATGTGTAAAAATGCACACTCACCCTCCAGTTCTCAACAGCTTGAGAGTAAGAGAGGAGGAGGAGGCAGGGCTGAGCCAAACGTTCAAACCTGAGTGACTGAGAAGACGAAGGTGCCCGTTGACAGAAACAGAGAGGGCCTCAGCAAGAGACAGAGGCAGCTTGACCTCAGAAAGGCAGTGAGCAGAGGGAAGAGGTGGCCTTCCTTTCCCCTCCTTCCCCCAAGTCAGATGGAGGGAAAAGAAGCTACTGAGGAAGTTCAACCTGCAGGAGAGAAAACGGGGGAGGACACAAGAGCGCTCTGCTCAAATCTAAATGTCTGCCAGGAAGTAGACTTTCGAAAAGGGAGGAGAAAAGGATTACCAGCAAGGAGCAGGAAACCTCAAGGAGGAAGACTGTGGCTCAGGCCATGAGAGTACTTTCTAACCCCTGCATTGATTGCGAGGGAGTGAGCATCCTCTCCCAGGATGGCTCGAACTGGATGTCCACGAGGTTGGAGATCAGATTCCTAATTCCAGAGGGAGGCCAAACTAAGTAAGATTAGATCCAGCTACGAGGGCTCCAACCTCCATTTCCCTCATTCCTGCCACTCCAGATCTTCACATTGGTGATGCAGCCTTACCATGAGTTTTGCCTCACGAGGAACTCTGAGTAAGACTAGGGAAGAGGTGATACTTGTCCCAGGTGCCCTACCCCCTGGGACCTTTTCCCTCCCACTCGCTCCCTCCCCACCAGGAGCCCAGCACCGGCTTCCACCTCACCCTGCATGTGGCCTGCTCTCCCAGCACTGTCACACCCCCAGGATCTCTAACTCCTTCAAAACCCAGGACCTCTGCCCTTGTATGCTCTGCTCTCCAGGGCCTGAAGCTCTGAGAAACTGGTCCAGCTGGGCTTTGGACCTCAAAAGAACTGACTCTGTGTACATTAAAACAGGCCAAAGTGCCACGTGGGCCTTTTAGTACCCCCTCAACCGCACCATGCTCATGTCCACCCATTTTCCAGGACCTCCCTCAGCTTGAAATCTTCATGAATCTTTCCAGACAAGGGTTCCAAGAAAGAGCCTCTACCTTCGGGGTTAGACAATTTTCCCAGCAATATGTCACTTGTCCTTCTCTGGACAAGAAGCAGGGGGTGGGTGCTTTGACTCAAAACATTTGTTCAGGAGAGCAATACACACACACTCACAAATAAATTTGTCTTAAACACTATATTGGCAAATTCATGATCCAGTCTTCTGGGGGAAAAGTTTATGTGAACGAGTTTTAAGCAAAGGAAAATTATTTCGGGTCCTTCATTCAATAAGTGTTTTTTTTTGAACACCTGCAGTGAACTCGGCACTAAAGGGGACAAAAAAGAAATGTCAAATGTATCTCTTGCCCTTAGAATTGCATTGGGAAGAGACACTCCACATAGGAAGCCGAGTGATAATACAGGCAGCAGGATAAAGTGGGAGCCATATGGCTGGGCAAACTCAGTGGCCCTTAAATCCTGGTGTGCCTAAAAATCCTCGGAGGGTGGAGATGTTAAAAATGCAGATTCCTTGGCTCTACCCAGGAGATTAGAGTCACTAAGTCTCTACTGAGTTCCAGAAATCTGTGTTTTAACTAAGCTTTTAAATAATTCTGATGCAGATGGTCCAAGGGCCAACTTTGATGAGCACGGGCCCAGCTAGCAGTTCTCTGTAGAAGACCAGAAAGAAAAGGAAGCCCACTGGGCAGGCCCAGGAAATGAGCTGTTTTTGTGTTTAGACCTTAAGAAGCTGATGTGGAATCCTCTTCATTCCTCCTCTGCACAGTTGAGTGTTTTGAAAGAGAGCCAATACCTTGCCATTATCTGGAGAATGTGCAAATGGCACTAGCAATAAACAAGGACACATACAGCTGAGTCTAGAGTTGATGAAACCAGTTTATCTGAATCTGATTCCAGGGCAGTTTGATGCTGAAAGGTGGTGTTATAACTCACTGAAGCGTTCACATCTATTGTTTTTCTTTTCCTGGGTGGCTTCGCCAAAGACCTTATAGATATAATTATTTTCAGATTATTGTTATTACACACATTCTTCCTGAAGAAAAAACTACTTTGTTTTTATCTCCATAGAGCGAGGACCAAGTTTCTGTTGTTTTCTTATCTGTATATGTAAAACAATCAGAACACTGCCCTACTGGGCTTATTCTCCAGTCTCGTGGGTGTGGCAGAAAGCAAGCGGAATCACTGGGAGACTTGCTGAGGCCCAGAGGGAGAGAGGGGGCTGTTCAGAAACTCTCCATCTTCCTTGGGCTTTTGCCTGAGGGCCACGCACTCCTCAACTTTTGTGGACCACCTGCTACTCACCTGGCACTATCCACAGACTGGGGGCTTCCATTACAGAGGAGGGAAATATAATAAATAAATGAACAAACACATAAATTGGAAAATAATGGTAGTGATAAGTGCTATGAGAGGTTTGTTTTTGTTTTTGTTTTGTTTTTAAAGCCAAATGAGGCAGGAGAGAGAGGAAGACTGGGAGGAGGCGATGGATAGCAGCGGTAGGGAGATCTGGAGCAAGAGCCTTGCAGGTGCCCTTTGGAGGGAATGAATTTAGCACATTCAAGGAACAGAAAGAAGGTAAACATGGCTACAGCCAAAATGAGATCAGCGCATAAAAGTAATACCAAGAATTAAGAGAAGACTCAGAGGTTTAGTCTCAGATGGGAAGAAAAAGAAACTAAAGCCGTGGGCTGACTTAATGCTTTCCTCATGACCAACGGACAGGGTGGCACCTAGTTCCCTGTGGACGCTCCAGAAACTGGGCTTAAACTGCACCATGAGCAAATAAGATCTGATATGAACAAAAGGAGCTTCTGCAATTTAGCCGGAATGAGTGATTGACGAATCACACTATCCAGAAACTGACAGACTGTCAAGCCCGCCTGCTACCCCTGGATTATTTCAGCCTGGAATTTCTGGCCCAGTGAGAGCAGTCATTGCTTTCTCCCTCGATGGATTTCTCCATAGAGAGTTCAGAACACGAGAAAGAGAGAGATCAGCAAGCTTTCTGAAAGCCATGAAACGAGGGGGTTTTGTGTGCTGTGCCTGCATCAGGCTCCGTCTATATCTCCACAGCAGCTCCAGTTGTGTGTATTTATCAAGCTGGTTGAGGCTCATTGGTTGATGGCACTTTAACAAGTGGATTGCAAATTAAATTCAAAGAATTTTTGATGGCAAGTGGTATTTTATTCGATATGTATGCTTGTTCTGCTTACTCAGGATCTGGTCTTAAAAATGGACCTTTCCTTGAGGTAGAGTCAAAGGAAGACACATGTCTGATTTGCTTTGCCCTGACACCTGGGCTTATCTAGGGACAGTTATTCTATATGGGCTTCTCAGAGTGGAATTCGCTTTTACCCTACCCAAGAAAAGTACAGAAAGTCCTCCGCCTGGGAGCGATACCTAAAAGCCCTCTGTGGGGCAGCGGAGGGGGGTAGGAATTATTAGACAAGACCAGACTCAAAGACCACCCTCTGTTTTGTGGCCAAAGGGACAGAGCATGGCCCCTTGCTTAGCCTGACTGCACTTCCTAACGTCCATCATAAAGAATGAGTGTATCTCAGCTTTTCAGAGTGAACAATCTGCTCAAAACATTTCTGAGTCTCTACTCCTGAGCTTTGTCCTTAAGCCATAAGATGCAGGTACCCTAGATACAGATGCTCCAAGGTACCCCTGCACACGGATGTCTAAGGGTCTCCTCTGGGCCACACCTTCTCACCTCCATCCTCACACTGTACTCATTAGCCCCCTGTGGTCCCAGATGCTCTTGATTATTCACCTGACTCACCCTTCTCTTGCCTAGGACAACCTTGGTAACTCGACTCTGGCTCTGGGCTCCTTGCCCTGGGCACCAATGGCTATGTTCCTGGGTATTACTGCTGCAATTTGCTCTGGCCTCTGAAATATGCCACTTCAGCCAGCCCAACTCTCCAGGGCCTGCCAGCCTGCTCTGTCCAGAGAGAAGTTGAGACATTAAGACCATTCATTGTCTGTCCATGAATTCTACACTCTGGTCACATACTGTACAAATAACGCTTCCCCCACGTCCCCAAAAAGTTCTTTATACAAGTTCAACCCCCATGTGCTAGCAGTTCAGAACGTTGTGACCAGGTATGTTTACCTCACCGCCCCTGCCCCTCGGCTTTCACTGACCAAGCCCTGATGGCCTGGAAGCCCAGGGCGAGGCCTCAGAGATGGCAGCGTGCAGAATCCTCTCCTCACAGTACCTACCTGGCTTTAAGGGCAAAGGGGTCCCAACTAATGGTCTGCCCTCCTCTCACAACCCTCCCTCTCACAGTGTTGGGGTCTGGTCTCTGGTTTCTTTCTCACCCCATTCTCTAGATACATTATCCATGACTGCATTAGGGATTCCTGGGGCACCTGCACTATGGTTTGATAGAGGGATGATGAAAGGTCGCTTTCCACCTTATTATCTTGAGAAAGCATGAACCTACCAAGTTTAGGGGGCCTGAACATGCAGTTATTCTAAACAGACAGCGTCTCTGCCCTGACCCAGTTTTCTTGCAGAATCATCGGAGTCTGTACCCTCCACTTCACTGAGGCACACAGGCTAAGGTTCCCAGGATTATTTTCTTGAGCTGAGGCTGCAGTGTTCCTGATTTGATCCTTGCATATTATTTGATTGTTTATCTTGACATACAGGTTTGTCCCAGAGGGGAATGCTTAAAAAGTGGCGTGGCACACCCGAATATAGAGAGAAATGCGGCTTTAACTTATGTCCGCCTCTCTCCTGCCAGACTCCTCCCAATTATTGTGCAGGCTTCTTTGCCCTGAGGGCAGTTTGCAGCTCCAGGGGACTGGAATTGGCTTAAAAAAAATTCCTTCCTCTCTGCGCCCCATGTGAGGGGCATTGTGTGCTCTCTAAATAATAAAACTGGCTTTGTGTGACCTAACTGGACAGGCCCTTTGAGAGATTTTTCAGTTGCAGAGGGAACAGTCAGCTGCACCCTAGGAAACCAAGTAGTTTCCAGACCAAGGAGAAAGTCCATGACAGCAAGATGTTTTTCCCTTAAATTGTACTGTGAGCTAATTCTTCTCTCCCACTAGCGTTTAAGGTAATTAGATAAAAGTATAGCAGAAGAATCCAAATTTATATTTTGGATCTGACAAATAATAGTATTTAATTAATCAGATGTTCCCCACCCACCGATTGCTAACAAAACAACAATCAACAAATCATTTTAGAGACCTTATTGTATGCAAGGCATTGTCATTGATGAAGGTAATTATTTATTACATTTATTGATTTCCTACTTAGTACTGAGCACTAGCCAGAAGCTAAGGGGTTAGAAAGAGGTGGAAGTCATAGTGCTTGGCCTCCAGCTTACAACTATCCACTTAGAAGAGAACACTGACCAGAACTGACCACCTCCACTGTGCCAGGCATGAGCTGGGAATTTACACACATAAATTACCTCATTCAATCATCTCAATAACCCTGTGAAGAAGACGATAGTATCTCCATTTTACAGATGTGGAAACTGACACCCAAAGAGTATACGTGTGATAGGCAGAAAAATGCCTCCCCCTACTCCAAAGATGCCCATGCCCAAATCCCTGTGAATATGTTACCTCAAATGGCAAAAAGGGTTTTACAGAAGTGATTAAGCTAAGGATCTTGAGATGGGGAGATGATCCTGACTATCTGGGTGAACCCAACACAATCTCCTTAAAGGGTACTTTTAAGAGATAGGTAGGAAGGTCAGAGTCAGAGCAACAGAGACAGATGTGACAAAGGAAAAAGAAGTTGGACAGATGTGAGGCCATGAGCGAAGGAATGCAGGCAGCCTCTAGAAGCTAGAAAAGGCAAGGAAAGGGCTTCTCCCCTGGAGCCTCCTAAAGACAGCACCCTTGCTGACCCATTTGAGACTTCCGACCTCCAGAACTGTAAAGTAATAAATGTGTATTGTTTTAAGCCCCTAAATTTGTGGTAATTTGTTGCAGCAGCAATAGAAAACTAATACAGTATGCTTATTCACACCTGCCCCAACTGCATTTCACAGTGGACTTGAGTTGGGCAGAGAAGGTTACTCCAGAGGGGTAGAGCCAAGCAGGCTGCCAAGTTGAGGGACCGGCCCCTGGAGTTCTGCAAAGCAGGAGCCCCAGAGCAGGATTCAAACCAAGTCAATGTACCCTTGAAGTCTATGTCCTTTCTTTTTTGCTGATCTGCTCCCTAAAGATAAAACATGAGGGCAAAGTGAGTAAAATACAAGAAGAAATATTCCATGATAACATGATATGTTTAATGAATGAGTAAGAGTTCAGGAAATGAGTGAGTTCTGAGCAACAGTTATTGGCGCATGCTGCAGTGATCAGAGAAGACTAAGTTGGGGAGGTACAGCTTCACCCTACAGCATAGGTAGATTGGGGTAGCACTAGAGGCAAACAGAAGGTCTTGCAGATGGGGGAATGGCCTGATATAAGAAATGCCACTAGGAACAGAAAAATAAACCAATCTTCCCACCTCTTATTCCCCCTCCTATTCTTGCCCTATCCTCTGCCTCTGGATTCCATTAAATCTGCCAACCAAAGTCTTGACAAAGGCCTTAGACAACATCCAGTAATGTTGTCTCCCAGATGTCAGGTCTTGACCCAAAAAGGTATATTTGTCTTTCTTGCCCACAGTTACCCCACAGATCAAATCTTCCAGTCTAGTGCTCCCCAGCAATAAGGAACAGTGTTTTCAGTTCTTCAGAGTCAACGACCACACTCTTTGTGAGAGTGGTCAGTTTGATTCAGCATGTCCAAATGAGGAAAATTTGCACAAGAATTCCAGACTTTGACCTAGGTGGGGCAATTTGGTTAACTATAGAGACAGTGTGTTCATAAACACACTTCAAAGCCACTTTTAATTTATAATCAAGTAATTGTAAAAGAGGCACCATATAACACAAATGACCTTGGGGCAGAAGACCCAACCTCTAGTCCTGAATTCTACTGTCATCTACAACATGACATTGAGCAAACTCTGTTACATCTTCTGTTAAATGAGAATGTGGTCTTAAAATTCTCTTAATCACTTAAGATGGTTTGGCCATAAGCAAAATAAATTCTGATGTGAACTGGTTTAAACATTAAGGAAATATATTACCCTGCAAAACAGAGAGCTGAGTAGCAAGGCAGTTTAGAGCTTGTATTAGTCAAGGTTCTCCAGAGAAACAACCAATAGGAGATACATATATGTGTGTGTATATATATATGTATATTATTATATTATATTATATTATATTAGGGGCTTCCCTGGTGGCACAGTGGTTGAGAATCTGCCTGACAATGCAGGGGACATGGGTTCGAGCCCTGGTCTGGGAAGATCCCACATGCCGCGGAGCAACTGGGCCCGTGAGCCACAACTACTGAGCCTGCGCGTCTGGAGCCTGTGCTCTGCAACAAGAGAGGCCGCGACAATGAGAGGCCCGCGCACTGCGATGAAGAGTGGCCCCCACTCACCGCAACTAGAGAAAGCTCTCGCGCAGAAACGAAGACCCAACACAGCCATAAATAAATAAATAAATAAATATATTATATTATATTATATTATATTAGCTTGCATGATTATAGAGGCTGAGAAGTCCCATGATCTGTTTTGTGCAAGCTGGAAGCTTAGAAAAGCCAATGGTATTATCCCAGTTCAAACCAGAGGCCTGAGAATCAGGGGAACCAATGATGTAAAACCCAGTCCGAGTCTGAAGGCCCAAGAACCAGGAGCACCAATGCCTGAGGGCAGGAGGAGATGGGCTGTCCCAGCTCAATCAAGATAGCAAATTCACACTTCTTCCATATTTTTGTTCTATTCAGGCCCTTAATGGATTGGATGATACCCGCCCCCACTGGTGAGGGTGAGCTTTACTTAGTCTACTAATTGAAATACTAAGCTCTTCTGGAAACACCCTCATAGGCACATCCAGAAATAATGTTTTACCACCTGAGCATCCCTTAGCCCATTCAAGTTGATACAAAACATTAACCATCATAGAGGTTGATTGATTCAGTGTCAATCAGGATCTGGGTTCTTTCTGTCTTTCTCTCTATTTTGCCAACCTGAATATCAGCTTAATCCTTATGCTGGTAGTAAGATGACTGCCATAATTCTAGGTATTGCAGTCAGACACATAGCATCCAGAGGAAAAGGAGTGAGAAAATCCCCCAGAAGACGTTCCTCACATAGCATTGGTCATCACTGAGTGCCCATTTCTGAACCAGCCACTAAAAAGGAGTCCCCTTGAGAGGGATTGTTTCTGCCTCTTCTGAGGGTACAGGAGAAAGAGAACAACTGAACAAAATCATGATTCTGTATGGAAGGAAGATGGTAAAATTGCTGCTGGATGGGAAATTTATAGTGATCTTTATTCTCTCAAAGGTCTCTTCCAGCTCTAAAAATCCATAAATTAAAAAGCCATTAGTTACCTGACCTGGTTTAAACCCAGACTGCCAACCTATGTGCCTACTCAGAACCAAGTGTTGTGTTATGCACCAGGGATACAGCACCAAGCAGGAGTCATGGAACTTCCATGGAGCATCCAGTCTCGGGGATCCTGACCACACCACAACCAAGACAGTCAATCCTATTGCTTCACCCCTTCTAACAACTGCTCTCCTGCAGTGGTTCTGGATGAGGCCGAGTAGTTTGGGTTGTGTAGATGAATGAGAGAAAATGGTTGCTATTAATTTATACAAGTTACATGAAAGTTGGCCAACCAACCTCCCTGTTTTCTATCCTCAGACAATCCAAAATTATCTGGTGGTGCTACACAGTGTGGGGTGGGATGGTTGATTAGGGGTGTTACATTTTCCTAATAGAAAATTCGAATTGGCTATTAGAGTTATTGACCTAACATTGACCGTGGGCAGACTGTGTCTGTTTAAACTCATTTCCAGGTCACTTAATTGAGGAATAGCATTTTCCCCTAGTGCAGACCAGGCCTCTAGAGTTATTTCTCACACCTAAAATGACTCTTGTAAGGAAAAGAGAAAATAGATGGAGAGATGTTTAGTGAGATATTGTACACTTCTTGTTAGTCTTTTTTTTTGAGGGGCTCAGTGTGTTTGCTCGATTCCAATTACCTGTGTCTTTCTTCTTTGGCTGGATTAGTAACTATTCAATTCAACCAAAGCATAGAACACTGTCACTAAAATGATTGTTCTTCTCCCAGCAGGATACTTAGGTTTTGACTGAGTAATCAAACTCTGAAAGAAATTTCACCAAGATATTTATTATACCAAGTAACGGGAATAGGAAGTTTGTTTTGTTATATAATATACTGTAACTAGCTAGAAGAAAGAGATGGCAAAAGAACCTTCCTTAAACATGAAAGTTACACATGTGTAGTAATAAATGTATGTCTCCCACGTCTCAACAGTTTTACCAGACAACTTGAGAAGAGGAAGCATATAAAGTCATAAGTATATTAGAATGAATGAAAGAATTAAGCATTTTTCAAACTCTAATTTTTCTACCAAATTATTGCTGGTGGTTGTTGAACTATGGGAAAGGCATTCTGTTCTTGTTATAAGGCTTGAATTTACCATATAAAAGTGGACCTGAACAGCACACTGAGGTGAATTCCATAAGATCTGCAATAATAATTAATTCTCTTTCTCTCCATCAAACCTCTAAGCAGACTTACTCAAAGATGTTACACTGTTCATTTCCATTTTCCATCCTTGGAGGAGCGGCGAATAAGCAGTGAAATGGCCCAAACAAGAGAGAAGAACCAGGAGAAAAACAAAGACCCAGAATCATCTACAAGCTGAATAATTAGCACTTGAAAAGCGGTGGCCCTAACAGTAACCAAAAGAGAGAATAGGTGGGATTTGTCAATTTTCCTTCAGACTGTCATTTCAGGTCTTGGGTTTACCCTACCTCACAGGCTATCTCAGTGAAGAAAAAAAGCACATTAATTTGGGGACAATTTCTTATTTGATATCTTTAAGAGCACATATAGCATTGTTTTTTTATACCACCTTTTACTTTCCTGCTTGAGATTTTTCCTTGTGTGGAAGGCATCTTTAAAGCCTATTGCTTTTTGGACTTCCCTGGTGGCACGGTGGTTAAGAATCCGCCTGCCAATGTCGTAGGGGACACAGGTTCGAGCCCTGGTCCAGGAAGATCCCACATGCCACGGAGCAACTAAGCCCGTGCACCACAACTACTGAGCCTGTGTGCCACAACTACTGAAGCTCGTGTGCCTAGAGTCCATGCTCCGCAACAAGAGAAGCCACCGCAATGAGAAGCCTGAGCACCGCAATGAAGAGTAGCCCCCACTCGCCGCAACTAGAGAAAGCCCGCGTGCAGCAACAAAGACCCAACACAGCCAAAAATAAATAAATAAATTTATTTTTAAAAGGCCTATTGCTTTTCATTCTCCCAGGATCTATGCTCTGAACTCTTGATGTATTAGTCACAGTTCCAAGGGGGGGACAGATCAAATAACTTTACAGTAGAAACCCAAACCTAGGGACTTCCCTGGTGGCGCAGTGGTTAAGAATCTGCCTGCCAATGCAGGGTACACGGGTTCGAGCCCTGGTCCAGGAATATCCCACATGCCGCGGAGCAACTAAGCCCGTGCGCCACAACTACTGAGCCTGCACTCTAGAGCCCGCGAGCCACAACTACTGAAGCCCACACGCCTAGAGCCCATGCTCCGCAACAAGAGAAGCCCCAGCTCACCACAACTAGAGAAAGGCAGTGAGCAGCAACAAAGACCCAACATAGCCAAAAATAAATAAATAAATTTTTAAAAAGAAACCCAAACCTCAACAGATAGCTCCTTTATACCAAGAAAATGCAAAGACTTGTAGGTCTCTTGTGGTAATGGGATTTGGCCTGAACACTAAGGGATCTCAGAGTCAGCGAGCTGGAGTGCAGGCCTGGGAGCCAGGCATCAACGGCTCTCTGCTCCATTTCAACTCCAAGCCAATTGACTGCATGCTCCTCCAGCCAAGCGTTTATTCCAGGATGTGCTGAAAAGGCGCATGCCTGATAAAACCATAGGCAGGCTGATCACATTCTCCAAGAGTGGCCTTCGAACTATCAGTTTACCTGAGAACTGGTTAAAGATGCAGATTCCTGGACTCCATCCCTGACACTCTGAATCAGCCCTGGAATCTACTTTTTCAATAGGCTGATTAGGTCTTTTTTATGCTCACTGAAATATGAGGACCACTTCTAGACTCTTGGTACTCAAAGGTGGCCTTGAGGCCAGAAACCTCAGCATCATCTGAGAGACTGTTAGAAATGCAGAATCTCAGGCCCCATCTTAGACCTCCTGAATCAGAATCTGCATTTTAACAAGATCCCCAGATAATTCCTTAAAGTTTGAAAAACATCTTGCTAGGTTAGTTTTGTCTTATAACTTAGTTCTCACCAGCTGGGAAGAGAGATAATACAGCAATGCAAAAAGGGGCTTCTTCTCAATCCTAAACTACATACTAGAATCACTAAGGAGCTTTTTAACAGTTACTGACATCTCAGCCCTACTACAGGCCAATTTAATCCAGCCTTCTGGGTGTGGGACCCGGGCATCTATATTTTTTTAGAGCTCCACAGCTAATTCCAATATGCAGCCAGAATTGAGAACCAATGTTCCACTGAAGCAAAATTCAGAATCCAAGCTTGAAGCCCTGCATACAGAGCATCAAGCTGAGTCTCACTCCCATAAAAAGCAGTCAGGCATTTGCCTAGTAACAAGAGATTCCTAAGATATTTGCCTTTTTCTAAGTGGCAGCTTTGGCCTTTTGAATGGCTACGCATTGTCCATGCCTCATAAAAATATGCTGGGCCTCCACTGCCCAGTAGCTGAAGAGCAGCGTCCCGTTCCTTTGTTATTCGAGGCCGGGCTCCAGGCATCCTCACGATGGGAAATGGCTCCTTCTGAGGCAACATTTCTCTTTGCTTTCTCTGCCCCTGGGATTTGTGATTCTGGACAAGGCATATGCCTTCTCACCATGTCATTTTCCTCATTTGCAGAGGCAAACACAGCGTCCATTGATTCCTTTGGTTAAGCTGACTGGTGCCCTGGCTCATGTCCAGTGACTATTTCTCTTTGCAGCAATCCTCAGCTGGGGGTGAGCCAGGAAGGAGATGGCTGCCCATTTAGAGCCCCAAGCCCCCGTGCTCTGTATCCTGTAAGCTCTCCAAATGCCGGCTTGTTCAGCTGATTCTCTTCAACCCAGACAGGTTCATCAGAAAGCTTTGGAACAGATTTGAGAACAGAAATGCTACCAGACTCTTTTGAAATGTCTGAGTTTAGTTGAAGTCCAGACTCCAGTAGATCCAGGCTATAGGAATATAAGCCCCGACCCCCCAGCCTCTTTTTTTTCCCACGGGAAAACCTCCTAATTGGTCTGGATAAATTCTCTTGAACTCAAACTGTAACTATAGCACATGGACTCATTACCTTTATTTCTATAATTATTGATAGTTTGTATTTCTTTTTAATATCTCCATATCACATGCAGTTGCATTCATTTTCCCCCTACCTATTAACTAATAATATTGAGTGCTTGCTATGTGCCAAACATATTATCACGTTATCCTCACATCCATCTTCAGAGGTAGGTGCTATTGGCATACCAGTTGTACAGATATAAAATTGAGGTTTAAATAAGTCAAGTAGCTTGCTCCAGTTTCCACAGGGTAAAAGAGGCAGAAACTGGAATTCATCTATATCTATGTGATTCCAATCAGATACTGCTCCAAAATAGATCTGTTTTAGGAAGTTTCTCAATCCTTCACCTCGAGTTTCTGTGCTTCCTTGAGGCAGGATCTCTGCCACCAGATCTTCCCTTCTGGCTCTGCTTGTTTAGGAATTGGCTACAGTATGTGCCAGAGTCAAAAAGATTTGGAACCAACAACCAGGGTAGGTGGAGTGGGCAGGGAGAAAACTTAGATTCCTGTTTTGTACCATATACCAAAATAAATTCCATATGAATCAAAAATTTAAATGAAATAATAGAAGTACTAGAGGAATATATATATAGGCAAGGAGTTAGAAAATTTTGAGGTAGGAAGGACTTTATAGAATGGTCACCAAAGGCAGAAACCATAAATTAAAATATTAAGAATTTCAACTACACAAAAACGTTAAATGTAAATTTAAATGTAAAAAACAATGGACAATGCAAAATACATGAGGAAGAATTAATAGACTGAATACATAAAACATTCTTACAAACCAGTAAGTAAAAGATGAATACTCCAATTAAAAAAAAGTCAAAGATAAAAGAATGAAAAGAAGACTAATATTCATGATTGATGGTGATGAATTCCGGCAACAAACTTTTGCATTTTCTGCAGGTGGGAGTATGAATTGACATAACCTTTCTAAAGGTCAATTCAACAAAATGTACTTAAACTTTTTTAAAATGCAGAGCAGTTAACCCAACTGTTTTGAGAAACAGGTCTTAGGGTAATAATTAAGGACATGCATAGTGACCCAGCAGGGGAATGACCCTGGAATGGTGTGGACAGAAGGAAAAACGTGACAACACCCTAAAAGCCCAGGAAAGGAACAGCTGAAGACATCATACTACATCCCTGCTATGAAAGTACTATTTAGTCATTAAGAAGAAAGTCTATTTATTGAACTGTATTCATTGGAAGGATGCTTACATGGAAAGATATTCACAATACATTGTTTAGAAAAGAAAAAGCCAACTGTTCCACAGAATAACTGTTTGGGGATATACAAGGAAAGTCTGTCTCTAGGTAATGAGAGTGTGTTGGTTTGATTTTTATTTTCTTCATTTTGCGTGTTTGCATTTTTCATTAATTCTACAAAAAACATGCACCGCTTTTGTAATGAGAAAGAAAAATACAATAGAAGTTGTAAAAGAGGAATCACAGAACTCCAAGCCTAGTCTCTGGGTCACTAAGAATAGGAGGGTTGGACTAGGTCATAAATTGACCCACATCTTCTTCAGAGGGAGATGGGACCTGCTGGCAACATCTGGCCCTCAGCCCCCTGCAGGTCCCACGGAGGCCTGTCCTTCCCTGAGATCAAACCAGTAGTCAGCCCCCAACTCTTCCCACCCTTCCTTAGACAGATCCGGGGCCCCAGTACAGGTTCTTGCCCAGGAAACTGGAGGCATGGACAGAGGCTGACTCTGCCCGAGAAAGGTCCATGGGGCAGCAAAGATGTGGCACTCACTCCAGGCTTGGCCCCTGTTTTGGACACGTGGGTTTGTTTTCCGGAGAGAGATTTCTCTCCTAGCCTAAAAACACCCTTTTGACTCTCCTGCCCTTGGTTAAGACTCACTAGTGACAGAAGGTGGCTGCGCTCTCTCTGCAAGTGCTGACAGCCCCACCTGCGCTTTGGCTGCAGTCTCCCTCCACCGTCCCGGGCCAACCCCGAGCACCCCTCAAACTGCCCCTAGGAGGCAGAAATGCCAGCTAACAGCCAGAGTGGCAGCGCGGTGGCCAGCAGCCATCCCCGCGAGGCCGCGGGCCTGGACACGGCCCCGCGCATTGCTGGGAACCCATCTGCATCCAGTTACTGGTTCCCAGAGCGGGGGAACAGGAACGACACTGAGCCGGAATCGGGAGGCGCACCCCGCCCGGGCAGTCGGCTCGCAGGGATCCTGCAGCGGCCCGGCCCCCACTGCGCCTGGAGGCACCAGGTCACGGGCCCGCTTCACTCTCCCTGCGGGAACCCCAAGAGCCCCCACCCTGCCCAGACATCGGTCCAGGGTCTCCGGGCGATGTTGTCCCTGGATGTGAGTTCCTGTCCTTCCTGGAGTCCCGGACTTGCCCGATCGGAAAAGGCGCGCTCTGCCGAGGCCCTGGGCTGCCCAGGCTCTGCCTCCTCAGTGGCCAGCGACAGGGGGGAGAGCGAGGACCCTTCGGCTCCCGCCCGGGCGCCTGCATCATCCTCCCACTCCCCCTCCCCGGCCCGGAGCGCCGACAGCAAGGGGGTTTTCATGCACGCCCCCCGCCCTTGGCCAACATAGGGGTCTCGGATCCCGTGGCCTCCTCCGGGTGGGGCTCCTACGCCGGAGCCCGCAAAGCTCACACATTGCGGTGGGAGGGGGGAGGGGGGCGCGGCGGGTGAGCTGCAGGGCTGAGGTCCGCTGCCCCGCAGCGCAGGACTGGAGGTCTCTTACGGGCACAGCGCCACCCCCAGCCTCGCTTGACCGCTGCGGGGAAAGCGGGGAAGCGGAAGGGCTCCCGGGCCTGAACCTCGGCGCGCTCGTGGTACATGGCGCTGCTGGGCAGGCGAAGAAACTGACTTGACTCAGGTGTGCGGGGCACGGGGGGGGGGAAAAGAGGTGAAGGCCCCGCAGCTGGACCGCCTCAGAGCTGCAGAGCTCAGGAAAGGCCATAAGTAATTTACTAAAAGAGCAAATTTTAAGAGGGGAAATTTGAGACAGTAATAGCAGCAGCATCTGGGGGAACCGCAGGGGGGGCGGAAAGTTGTGAATCAGACTTTTGCACAGGGACTCAGATTTTGCAATAGGCGCTTAATTAAAAATAAAATATATTGACGCGGTAGGCAAGTCGCGTTCCTGGGAAGGTAAAAATACAGTTGACTCCCCCCACACCCCAGATGCTCCACCTGCCTGCTGTAATTACAGGGCTTCAGAGAGGAGGGGAAAAAAACACGAACAGAGAAAAATCTGCTTGCATATTTTTCTTCTATTGTGGTGGACTCATTTGAATCATAATGTGTTGCAGGCCAGAGTAGGAAATTTTGTGCCTTGAATAATGAATCCCCCTGGAGCCCACGGTACCTGTACCTCTCTTTACTGTCCTCTGAAAATAACATGTTCGACATTCAAGTGACAACAGTGGAAAGGATTTCAAAGCCCTGGAGCCCCAGAATGCTGTACACCCTGACGGCTCTTCTGCCTGCCCTGTACTTTGGCTTCCAAACACAGCAGGTTCTTTCTTTACTTTAAATATGTTCATCTTTTACACGGGTCTTGGCTGCCCACAGAAATACAGTCCAGATGAGTAGGCTCTTCTAAATCTGAGCTAGCCCTGCCGGTACAAAGGTTCCAAGGTGCTAAGGCCCCAGGATACTACCTAGATTTTTTTTAATGGAAAAACTGGGGACCAGAGAGGTGCAATGTCTTGTCCCAAGCCAAAACAGGCTTTTCTGATGTTGATATTATTTGACTGGCTCAAGCTGGCTTTCCATAAGAAAAAAATAGTAAACATTCAGTACTTTAATAAGACAGACACGGTTTAGGTTGCAAGCAGTATCCAAACCTTTGGGACACTCCATGGTTCTGAATAAGTATTTTATAGAGGTTTGAAGTTAAGGGGCAAATGCAGGGAAAAAATACAAAAATCTCAGTAAGATGAGAGAATAAAAGCTTTACAAAATGGTAGAAGCAAATGCCTAAACCTTCAGTTTTGTTTTGTTTTTGTTTTTAGTTGAGCATTCTTTCTGGTTTGAAATAGACTGAGAAGCCTTTTTAAAAACAAGTTATTTTTGACCAAATAATATTAAGTATATCCATATGATAACATGGAACCAACTTTTTAAAAGTTCTTAACTGATATGGAAGGACTTCCAACATACATTACTGAGTAGAAAGCAAATATACTACTATTTGAATGGGATGAAAAGATCAAAGGAAAGTGTATATGTGTTATTTGTTTGTAGAGCAATAGACTATCTCTGGACGGATATTGCTTTTTGGGATGGGATGGGAGGACAGAGAGAGGGGACTGTGGCCTCTTTATCTAAATCCTCTGTCAGTTTGTTTTTAAACAATGTAAATGGATTGCTTGTTTAAAAAATAAATAAAATTTGATAAATATTAAAGTCGTTCAAGCTGTAATACAGCCTGGTCAAGACATGGTGATGGAGGGAGGGATAGCATGGGTAATTGTTAATCCTGATTTTTTAAAGGTAATTTTATCCATTACTTCCTCATGTTTTCATCGAGTTTCTTAATAACTTGCCAAAGAAAGCTGATATGGAGTTTTCTTCTCTGCCTGCTGCTTCTCTCTAACCAAGGCACAGACAGGCAGGGAAATAACCTGAAAATGGGATATAGGAAGGAAGAGAATAAAGAAGCAAAGACCAGGTTTAATCAGAAAGTTAACAAAGGACAGCTGACTACACTCGCTTACTTTCTGAGCTAGGACATTTCCTTTGTGTCCTGAGAACTATTTCAGGGCTTTGTAAGTCCCCACTTATTAACATTCTAAGAGCTTTGAGCTGAAAAGCAGAGAACCCCAAAGCCTGGAAAAGGCAAAAACTCTGCCAGACCTTTGGGTCTGGCTGAACCATCTTGAAATAGCTCTTTAGAGTCTGCTGTACCACTTCCAGCAGCCGCAAAGAGCAGAGAAACTCAGAGGGTCATCCCCATGGTCTGAGATGTTCCCCCAAAGAGCTCTCAATCCTACTTGTAGATGTTTGATCCTGCAGTCCAGCTGATTCCCAGGATGCAGAGAGTGAGCCCAGTTGCGCCCCAACATGGGACCATCCTCCCCAAAGACAAAAGTGGAAACTTCCTCCTATTCAAACAAAACAAGCAAACCAAAACAAACATGCACAAAAACCCTTCTCTTTTTTCTACCTGCTCTCTGATTCCCTTTCACAGAGCCCAAATCTTCCTTTCTCCACTTAGAGCAGGGTTTCTCAACCTTGGCACTATTGACATTTTGCACCAGATTATTCTTTGTAATCAGAGGGCTGCACTGTGCATTGTAAGATGTTTAGCAGCAATCCTTCCCTCTGTCTACTGTCCAGCACCATTCCCCAGGTTAGGGTATATGTATATATACATATTTGTTAGGAGTCAGAGATAAGGTAGAAGGCAGGTGACATTAAGATGTTGTGCTAGATACTTTCCATTTACCTCTCCAAATCCACTCTCCACCCTCTTCCACCCTGCTCTGTGCCTCAGAGTGTTGACTCTTACAGAAGGCATTGATAACTTCATCAACATGCTGTCTCTCTGGCTTTTGCTTGGGTTTGGCCATTGGGAGGAACTGGTCAGTGGGGGTGTGGGAAGAGTGTGAGATTGATTAGATTGATTACTCTGAATCCCCCTTGGCTAGATCATGGTTGGTTGACTGCTTCCCTCTTCCACAGGCCAAAGCTCTGTCAGGAGGCTGTCTCAAAGAGCTACAGCTCTCTCTGGCATGCAGTAACTGCTCGCTCCCCTCAGCCTTCAGGCCTAAAAGTGGTAACAGTTTCCTGCTGTTGCTAGCTCCAGGGTAATGCACCATCCCTCAATGGTTTCCCTAAACCTTGCCCACATTTTTATAAGTCATCCCTTTATTAAAATCTTCTCAAATTAGTTTGAGTACGCCATCTGTTTCCTGCTGGACCCTGACTGATACAGATGATATGGGAAAGCATTTGATGGTGGGGTTATTGGTCTGAGACAGGATTTAGAAATTCCTGGATTCTCTGACCAAACACCCAAGAGGTTCAAGTGCCTTGAACCAAAGTGATCGTGGTACCCTTTCTTTATATATTTCTCCCCCAATAACCAAACCCGGGCCTGAGAGCTCCCATTTGCAGCATGAGAAAGCATTTGCCCTCATACCAAGAGTAGAAGTTGTCCAGGTCACATGTAGCCTTCTCAAAACAGACATGATTGAGGACTAAAAAACAGCATGAGAGAGAAGAGATAGCAAGATCTTCCCCCAAGAGAGCAAGCTCCGTCCCTTTTATCACTTAAGCCACACAAAAGGAAGAGGAAAACATTGACATGTTAACCCCTTTGTAAGTGCATTATCTGGAAAATGAGAGCAAATGAGTGTCTTCCAATTTAACATGAGACTTTCTTCACAGACACTGAATATCTCCATCCTAATTCTAATGCATCCCGGAGAAGTAAAATATGTAGGCCATGTGGGGGAAGGGGCATCCTCTTCACCGGCCCCTGGGCTGTCTGGGTTGGACAGAGGGAGGTTGTCCCGGGCCTCAGCTGCCAGGAGGTGGGAAGGAACAGAGCTCCTGTATGGCTCTGACCCACGAGCACCCAATGATAAGGAGGGCAGGTGCGGCAAGGATGAGCCCAGGGAGCCAGCTCTGCATCTGGCAGTGGGGCCTCTGGGCCAGGCCAGGACAACAACCTCGATTGTCCCTCCCAACAGTAGCCCTGCTGATCCCGGAGAAAAGAAAGCCATGGGGCCATTTGGATCAGGCCTCCACAGGAAGAATGCTGCCCTTTCTCTGCAGCTCTGGGTCCCAGAGTCATGGAATCAACAGCTCAGAAGCTGGCAGCCCCCTCAGAGGCCTGGGCAGCCTCCCCCATGATCACATGGCCCAAGACACTCTGTTCTTTGTGACAGCAGCTTGGCTGGGTGGGCTGAGGACCTCTGCAGAAAAAGATGCTTCAGGTGCCCCCTGAAATCCCTGGAAATTGATGAAAGAGCCTCTCTCCTCCGGTCTGTGCCCCCAGCCTGCCCAGCTCACCTGGTCTCCGAGCGCCCGCACAACCGGACGCTTGACTTACTCACGGCAGAAACAGCTCCTTGGCCAGTGCCAGAAACAGCGTCAGACTCAGAGAGCACAAGGGCAGCACAGACACCTTCAGGGCTTTTGCCTCATGCGGCTAACGTCAGAGACATTTTATTAAACGAGATTTGAGGTCACATTGCTTCTTGGATAAAGGGAATTTTGCTTCAAAGAAATTTACTTGCTAAACAACGCTAGGAGAACTGCCAGACTATCACTAGGCACAGCCAGCCACTTTTGAGCTGCCCAGTGTTTCCAGAACTGCCAAGTAAACCACTCACATTAGGTCAAGGCTCCAGAGAGCTAATCACGGAACCTTGTGGACCCTCGGTTTCCCCCTCTGTAAGAACACAGCGGCTGGACTAAATGAACCTCTAAGCTATTTCCAGCTCTACACTCCATTCATACTTGGGAACATCCTGTCTCTTGGCACCTACTAAGGAGAAGTTAGCCAAGAAGGAAAAGGAGGCGGCACAACTCCGGAGCCAGACCGCCTAGGTTCAAATCCCAGCTCTACTACTACCATCTGTATAACACTGGGAAAGTTATTTCATCTCTCTCTCCCTCAGCTTCCTTATCTGAAAAGTGGGGATAACTTTAGCACCTGCATCATGGGGTTGTCATGAGGCTTAAATATAATAACATGTGCAATGCATAGAACACACCTAGTACAGAGTAGGCACACTGTAAGCATTTGCTATTTTCATTGCTCTCTTTACTTTCACAGAATGCCATCTGAGTCTCTTCCTGTCACTAGTTCAGCCTTGCTAAAAGCAATTTGGCAAATGGGCTCTCAGAGGGCAGAGAATGGTATTTCTCTGGGGGAACTGAAAATAATGCCAACTTTATTCCCTCCCCAGCTAGCACTCTCTTGAGCTGGGAAGGAGGCTTGGTGAGGGGGCTGCAGTGCCTTACAAACTTTGGCAGGATGCCATTTCTTCCAGATTGGAGACAAAAGTGAAGCACAGAGAGGGGCCCCGTCCAGAGCCTCCATGCAAGTCATGGAGAAGCTCTAAGCCTTCTGTCTGATCCTGAGCCTGCAGCAGCCTCCTTAGCCCACCACCCACCCCGCAGCTCCTACTTAGAGGGATTCCCGCCAAGTCCCAGGTCTGTGCTCAGGGCACTCCCTACACAGCTGATCAGCTGGGCCATGCCAGTGAGTCATCTTGTACCATTTCCAGAGGCCCAGAAGCCTGCTGCAGGAGCCAAAATGCTGGGCAATGACTGCAGTTGGAAGGAAGCTGAGGAATCCCTGGCCCCTTGGACCAGGAAAACAACCACAGAAAGAAGGGCAAGTCTGGAGTTCCACCATGGTTAACTCCCAGGCAACACAGGGTAGGAATGGACTAAGACCTTGGAATTCCAGCCCACGCAGGGCCCAGGAGGCCCCATTAGCCAGCCAGTGCCTACACAGCCCATCAACAAATAGGCGTCAGATGAGGCACTGGGTATGTCCACTTCACTTCTCAAGATCCCACTTCCTTCCCTAGCCTGCTCTGCCCTTTGTAGAAAGTACCTCTGGCTTCTGGTTGGGTTTGGCTATAGGAGGCAGTACCATGAGAATTGAGGGCAAAACTCAAGTGAGTTCATGGCATTCAGTTCTCTGGTCCCCACTCCCACCCCATCCTGGATTCCTTTACCTAAAGCCATAAATACCCCACTTAAGCATGCCCTCTGTGTCCTTCAGGACCCTGATATAGGCCAAATGTTGGCCCAAGGGCTCATCACCCCATCAGCTTTGTCTTCTTTTTCTTTTTGCATATTTGTACCATAAAAGAATACCTATGACATGTATGCAAGATATGAAGCCACAACCCAACTTAAAAATATGAGTATCAATGCTTTTAAAACTTTGTGTGTTTCACAGCCACAGTTCCATCACCAGACATGCACACATGCGCGCACACACACGCACACAGTTCACCATAGGAAAAGACTGGGGAAAACCAATTATGTTATTTTTCCACTTGTCAGCTCGGGGTTCACATCCCAGCTGGCACAATTGAGCCAAGAGACCATGTACTGGAAATGTCATGGAGTGGGACAGCCACACAAAGTTAGATCCTCAATAGGTAGAACCCCAGGGAACACTGGAGTAAGTCCAATAGTCCCTTATGCTTCCTAATGGGGAATGAGGACAGACTGCCACACAGCCAGGACTTTGGGGCAGCCTTCCTTCCTTCCTGCCGTGATAATCATTACTGTACGCAGCCCAGCAATTTGGCGCCTCAGCAGCCAGACTCCTGGTAGGTGCCTGGGCCTGACCATTATGGGGGATATTATCATCATGATTACAGGATGGCTGAGCCGTCCAGCAAAGTGACCGGTAATTTGCAATTTAATGGCCATTCAGTGGTGGGTAATATTATGGACCTTACCCAGCAATTGTAAAACAACCATCCCTCTCTAATGTAGCAGTTGTCCCATCAAAAGCCCAGCCTTTGCTTTTGATTTCTGGCTAATCAGTAGCTGTGCCAGCTTTGGCTTTAGCTTTGGAGAAGCTAAACAAGGGAGCGTGAAATGATACACTTCTCTGAGGCCCCCTGAATGAGAAGTTTAGGCAGCTCTGTCAAGTGGAGGAAAAACAAGTGAATGACGCATCTGGAAGGCAATTTCATTTCTTAAAAGAGCAACAGAAGCTGGCCCCAAAAGCTTTGCAGAATGTACCAAGTGTTGCCTGGGAATCTGGAAGAACAACACAGGCCCAGTTGGGTGCATACCCACAGCCCATGCCCATGTGAGTGGGTATACACCCACTCACATACACGCACACACAGGAGAATACAGTTCCTTCCACCCCAGGGTGGCTTACTGACAGAATAGGCATTGAGGGTCTCTCCTGCATGCTGTGCACAATTCTGCTTGTGGGCACAACTCAGTTCCATGTGCCTTGATGTCAGCAGGCATTGTTAGGAGAGAATGCCGTCTGATTAGAGGCCCAGGTCAAACTTGGGTCACAGTCCACTGGGACACTTCAATTTTATGCCACTCCTCAGGACTACATAGCACAGCAGGCGGGAACTGCTGGGCACTCATGAGTTCAAATCCATCACTAATGACCAGTGTAATGTTGAGCAGTCAGCTTAGCCAAGAATATTCTGCACGACAAGTTAATGGCTTGGTTTTACTGAATCTCAGTTTCCTCAGCTATGAAACAGGGATGATATAGTACCTTCCCTATCTCACAGAGGATGTTCTGTGAACCAACTGATCTCTTGCCTGTGTAAGTGTTTTGAAAATAAACTAGGACTCACAGAAGCTAGGCAGCACTGAGTACTGGCCTGCTGGGGGAATTAACAGCCCATTCTGCCTCAGCCCTTCCCCCTTATCCTTGCTCTTATGAGGAACCCCCTGGTTAGTGGTTTGGGAAACATCACCTGCATTCCATGGTGGCAGGTGCCTGCAGAGTGGCTCTCCAGCTGTGTATTGCCCATACTGTATAGCACCAACTACCAGGAGAACTCCAGAATAGGAAGGAAGGGAGGGAGGGAGGGAGGGAGGGAAGAAGGGAGGAAGGAAGGGGAGGGGCAGGGAGAAAGGTAACAGGACTCAGTTGTCTCAACCCATAGTCATGATATTACAGGTGGAGAGTAGTGACTTTCCAACGCACATGGTGGGGTCTTATCTTTCCAATTCCTGCCTTCTTCCCTTGACAGAAAGGACAACTTGCCATGTCCCCCATGATTGCAAGCCATTCCCAACAGAGCAAAGCTTCATGAGCACAGAATCTATACTTTTCTTTCTAGAACCTGCACCAGGTAACTCCCAGAGCAAGGAGGTAGTAGGAGCAGGCAGTTGACCAATTAGTACATAGTGGTGGGACTGGAAATGATGGTACCTTCCAGTTCTGGTTATAAGCAATCCATGTGGTCAGAATATAAAGGAAGGCAGAAAGGGATCATGACCTGTGAGCCCTCACCTAACCCTGAGATTCAGCCTGAGCCTGGTTCTGCCCCTCCTCTGACCTGCCTCACTGCTGCGTATCTCACCCAGGGACATGGGACAATAGTATATCTACTCCAATGGAATGGGAACATGGGAACCAGAGTCCAGCAGGTAGATGGATCAGGCCAAGAGAGACAATGGGCGAGATGTGATTCCTATTGTCCCTGGCTTCGAGTCTAGATTTGGAGTGCCTACCTGCAATAAATTCAGAGGGGGCTTACAATGGAACTGGAGGGTGAAAAGAGGGGTAATTGATAAATAGCTAAATAGAACGAGATTGAGCCAGCAAGAAAGCAGATAGATTATACTACCAAGAAAGAAAATAGATAACACTAGAAACCATGGTGGACATTGGGTTGCCTCTTCCAAATCCATTCAACTATACGATTAATATAAGCCAATCTAGTAATCCCACTGGACATGCAACTGAACTTGAGCCTATGAGACACGGGGGGAAATTCCTCCCTCTTAAGAGAAAGCCCTAGAAAGGGAAAGTCCTTCTTCTTCCTTCAGATATTATCACATTCACAATGTGATGTCTGGAACAGCTGTAACCACCTTGCTACCAGCAAGATGATGAAGTTAATACTAAAAATGGCAGAAGGGAGAAGCACAAAGAATATGGGTCCTTGATGACATCATTAATCTAAGAAACAGACAAGCCTGGCATCTATCCAACCTGGATGTTCAAGTTATATAAGATAATACATGTCCTTTACTTGAGCCAGTCTCAGTGGGGTTTTCTGTTAATTGCCTCTTAGACTAGCACCTTAATTGATATAAGAACCCAAGCCAGGGTAAACCGGGACACTAAGGCCAGACTGGACCCACAGTCACACTCAACACTGAACTGACGAGGGCTCTTTCTAACCCCTCCCTGTAAACCTAGGATCAGTCCCAGCATAGCCTGGAGCCAGCTGAGTCTACAGGTGTGGAATTCCCAGCTTCAGCTGCCAGTCAAAGAGCTGAGAGGGCACAGAGCCAGGCAGCCCATTATAAAAACCCACCCAGGGCTTCTGGAACACAAATGTCCAGGCCAGTTGGGCACTTCCCCTTCCCTAGGGGCCTCCCCTCAGCCTCCTGGTCAGCCAGGTCCCACAGCTGCCAAGCATAGAGGCTGACTCTTAAGTGGGGAACAGTGCTCCATGAAGCCCCTCTCAAAACGGTATATCCCCTGAACAGCTGGGGCTTTGGGGGCACTTGTCCCCTGTGAAACTCCTCATTCCAGAGCAATGGAAACACACATTGAAAGGTATTGTCTCTCAGACCCTCTGCGTGGCGTACTGGGGTGGCAAGAAGGTTGAGTTGCACATGTTTCAGATGGAAATCAGTATTTCTGACTCTTGGTGTAAATGCCTTCTGAGTTTTAATGCTGTTTGTGACTAGTTCTCTTCCAATGGGACAGGCAGGCCAGCGAACATCAGTGTTGATTTAATTACCCTTCAGAGATGCACAGGATGTCCAGAGTAGAAAAGTACATCAGAAAGTACATATCTCAGTTTTATGATGAGGAAAACAGAGGTCTAGAAAGTTGAGAGGCGTCCATGGTACCACACAGTCAGCAATTGAGGCAGGGCAAGAATCCAGGTCTTTTCACTCATGGTCCCTGTTCTTTCTTTCCTCAGCTGTGACAAAGGTCTAGGTGGGGGTATCCGGAACAGGTGGCTAATGCTTCCAAATTAATAGTGCTACTTCACAGGGCCCTCTGGGGATAAAGCTGCTTTTACACCTAACAATTTTTTTTTATCATAAATCAGGAGCAACAGTGTTGGAGCAGCATGCTGCTCAGTGGCCACAAAAAACTGATGCAAGTGCTGGTCACACCTCCTGATCTGAGAAAGAGGAAAGGGGTTGTTTGCCATGCGCATGGAATCCAAGCTGCATGAGTGCTGTGTCAGCAGATGATGTGGGCACAGGGCTAGTGAAGGGCATCCCGGTCTGCAGCAGCCACACCTCCCCTAAGAACAGGCTCTGGGCACAGGCAGAGTCCCAGAGTTGACCCCATTCTGTTGTCTGGCTGCCCTGAGGGGACCCTTGGGTCACAGCCATGTTCACATCCATGGGGGGCTGGGCTAGCTCCTCAAAGTCAAGAAAGCTATAGCCCACCTTGACCCCTAGAGGAGCACAGCCCCCAGTGTAACCTCCTACCTCCTGACCCCTAAGAGTGGGTGAAATTTGGGCATTTGAATTTTTGTCATCCAGCATGGTGTCACAGGACACCATGGGAGAAGGGGCAAGAAAGTCCCACTAAATGGAGAGTTCACCCCTTGGTGCAGCCCCCCATTCTCACCTTCTCAGCCTTCTGAGGAGCTAACACAGAGGGCAGCATGGTTTGTAGACTATTCTGAATCCTGAGATTTTAGAACTGGAGAGGATCTCAAAGAAGACGCTGGTAGTCCCAGTGCAAGACTCAAGGGCAGGATACCTAAGTGTTAGGGACAAAATTAAAACTTCAGGTTTTCGAGCGCAGCCTCCAGGGATTCTTATTCAGAAGGCCCAGAAATCTGCATGTTTCAGAAGCTCTCAGGTGATTTCCCAACCACTGTAGTGAGTCAGTCCTCCCTCCACAAGAAGAACCTGTGGTCCAGAGGTCCAGGTCACTCAGCTTGGGAGAGCACAGCATGGGAGAGGTGATAGACCACAGACACAAATCCTTCCAGTGGAGTTGAATATTAGCTCTGCAACCCACTGGCTGGGAGACATTGGCAAGTCTCCTAAACCCTCTGACCCAGAAATTCCACTATTAGAAATTCTCAAGAGGCCACAGGGTCCTGTCAGCATGATTTATAATAGTAAAAGACTGGAACCAATGTAATTTTCCATCAAGAAGAGACTAGTTGTATGAATTACGGCACAACCATGCTATGGAACAGTATGAAGATTCTAAAAGGAAAACAGCGAAACAGCAGCTCTGTATGTGCTACTATAAGAAGCGAAAAAAGCAAGGTGTGGTCCAAGGCTAATATCTTTACCTCTGTCCTCTCCTGCCCCCTCAGTAGCCTCTTCCTTCTCCCTCAACCCTCATATCCTCATACCATAGTCTGGTGGATTCCATCTTACAAATGCCTCTAAATCCACATACTTCCATCCGTGCTGCACCATCTCCCTGTGGATTCCTGCAACATCTTCCCAACCCAGCCTCCATGATACATCCTTACATGCAGATCTGACCACTCCACTCCCTCCACCCTTAAATCCCTTCAGTGTTCACCATTGCCAACTCCTCAGCAGGGCCCAGAAATTCATTCCTGACCCCTGCTTCCTTCTCCAGCCCCATCTGTTGCAACTTCCTATTCTTCCACCATAAATTTTTAAGTCTTAAAATGCATCACATCTTCCCTCTTACCTCCATATCTGATGCACCCTTCCTCCCTGCTCCCCTACACACACTCCTTATTTAGCTAAGGTGTTGCCTCCTTCACAACTTTTCCTTGACCCCCACCCCCGCCATGCCAAGTCCAGGTGCTCCCATGATATCCCCTTGCCTCGCCCATCATAGCATGTTTCTTGCCACACTGTCATTGCATGATTCCTTCTCCATACATTTCAGGGCAACTTAAGCCCTGGGAGAGGAGAAACTGAGTCTGTTTCACTCCTAGGTCTTCAGGGCCCAGCACCAACATGATGCAGATGGTTAATAAGTATTTGTCTGATGAATAAATAATAGTACTCACCACAATATATTAAAAATTATCTGAGCTAATCAATGGTAAACTCTGTGTGGCAGGTGCTAAGGATAGAAAGATGAATTAGACAGTGTCTGAGACATAGGGAAATTTTTTTAATGCCAAATTAAGTACAGGAAGGATCTTTTCCTCCTGTTGTACATTTGACCATCCCAAGTTCTAACCAGTACTGGAGAGACACATAACATCACACAGTAGTAACTCAAAATCAATGAAATGGGGTAGAGGAAACATATCATGGAGGTCAAAGAACTTCCTTAATAATCAAATTCTCCTTCATAAATACACAGACCACTTTGAAAGTGGATCCATTTTTTTCAAGCTATGAAGAACATACTCTAAGGAAAATATTATTTGGAGAAGAACACTAAGTAACCTATGTATCATTTATTAGTGTTGAAGATCAGTGTTCTTCTAAACATATTTAGATTCCATGCAAGAATATAAGCATCCGCCTTTTTTTACTTTTTTCTTCTTTTTTTCCAGTTTTATTGAGATACAATTGACATATAACCTTGTATTAGTTTAAGGTGTAAAACATGATGACCTGATACAAGTATACATTACAAAATGATCACCACAGTAAATGTAGTTAACATCCGTCACCTCACATGGTTACAACTTTTTTTCTTGTGATGATTCATCTTTTTCTTTAGTGCACTCATCACAATTTGCAAAAGTATATTTAGTTGAGCATTTATTTGTTGAATATTTAACTCTGCCACTTGCCTTTAAGCTATGGTAAGGGTAAGAATAATGACTGTTTTATAACCCCAGAACCTAGCACAGTATCCTAGCACTTGTTAGGTGTTCAGTAAATATTTGTTGTCTGAATGAATGAATGCATGACTGAATGCATGAATGAGTGAACACACAGAGAATACAGCATGGGATTTCACTCATCCTTGGCAAAATACTGAGCATGAGATAGGAGAAAGTCATCATGAAATCACTCTGATGAAAGACAAGAAAAATGAAGAGCGGGGATGAGCCAAGGTCACAAACCAATCAGTTTTTTTTTAAATGGAGAAACAACCAAAAATATGGAACCAAGAAGAGAGATGCTATAATAAACCACTGACTGATACCTTCAGAGTATTGTTATACCACTGAGCTGTGAATAAAATCCTGCTTACCTAAACAGAGCTGGTGAGTTTATGCATTGTTTGTGTCTTGCTTAGATGAGAACACCACGACTGCCCTGTCAGCCTCCAGGTTCAACTGTCCCAATCAACTGCCGGCTGTAATTAGGGAGTGCTGGGGAAAGGGCATTGGAGAGAAATCAGCGTGCATATTTTGTCTTCCATTGTGGCTGGCTCATTTGAATGATAATGTATTGCAGTCTGGGGTGTAACACGGACAGTGTAGAATAATGAAGCAGCTCTGGACTCCCAGTACCTGAGAGGCCGGTTAGTGGCCGGTGACAAAACAGGAATAGCATCTTTGGGCAATAAAAAGATGATCTCAGTGTGGCAGTAGACAGATGCTGGGAAATTCCCCATTGCAGGCACCATCAGGAGCTTCCATCATTGAGAGCTTCATTTATTTTATTCATAGTCATTTTTCCAGCCGAGAGACTTAAAAGCATCTGGCTGGTGGCATCCTGAGGTGATGAAACACGGTGGGTGGAAGGCCAGAGGAGGTGCAGAATCCCCATCCCCAGGGGACGCTTAACACCCATGAGCCTGCTATTTGTTTTCAAGGAGTCAGAGGAAAACGTGGCTCAACTCAGGGGACAGAGTCAGATGACAGCTGGAAGGCCCGGCCAGTTTGGGGATTTTCAAATATCACTTTATTTTTGTTAACATGGATATCCCTTGTAATATGGCCACATGTGTGTAGACACCTGGTCCTGGAAACCTGAAGCTAGGTACCAGAAGCAACGTGGTAGATGATTAGGTGATAGGTGTAGTTTCTGGATCCAGACTGCCTGGGTTTGAAGCCTGGTCTGCCCCTTACCAGCTCTGGGAGAGTTGTGTGCCTCAATTTCCCCATCTATAAAATGGAAAGATGGTAAAAATAGCATTTACCTCATATAAAAGTTTGCTGTAAGGTTTAATTGTGTAAATCAGTTAAAGCACTTAAAACAGTGCCTCATACATGTTCAATGCCTGATAACTATTAGTTATTATCAGTATACCTCTGTGCAAATGCCAGGAGACACTTGACCTCCAGGTGACACAGCATGACTTAATAGGATTGGCATAGGCTCTGAATTAGACTGATCTGGGCACCACTCAACTACCTCCTAGCTGGGTCACCTTGGAAAAGTTGCTTAACATCCTGAGCCTCAGCATCCTCGTATGTAAGTAAGAATACCTACGAGTAACTACTTCACAGTGTTGTTGTGAGGGATTGATTACATAATACATGCACTGAAAAGAGTGCCTGGCACATAGTACACACTCAATAAATGTTGGGTAGTAATAATGCTAGTATTATGCTGCTATCATCATCATCATCATCATCACCAGTGCAAACCACCATAAGGAGTTTAGTTTTTAGCTAATAGGCAATGGGATGTCATGAAATGTTCATTTAAAGAATTATCTGTCCAAACCTGTGTGCCTGAAATCTCACTCTGGTGGCAAATTAGCAAGTGGACTAGCAAGGGTAAGTGCTGGGAGGAAGACCACTTAAGCCTTCTGCAATGATCAAGGCAGAGGACGGTAATTGCAAAGTCATCCTTCGAAATTCCCTAACTAGGACCTACACACTACTGTTAACTTTATTTCTGTTTGTTTTTGCTGTGCCATCCCTTTCCCTGCGGGGTACTGATGGACAAGGTCTAGTTTACTTGAAAAACAGGGATGAAGTAAGTGAATAAATCTCATCTCTCTCTCTCTCTCTCCACACACACACACACACACACACACACACACACACACACACACAGCCGCCACATAAACATAAATTGTTTAATTTGTCTCAACTTAAATATGCCTCCCAACTCTATTAATAATCAATATATCACACCAAGACTTCCTAAAACCTTTCTGGAACAAGACACGTTATTAATACACAGATAAATCATGTGCGGGACTTGGGGTTGGAGGAGTAGGGGAGGGAGTGACAAGGGGCAAAGATATTTTGAATCTGTACCTAGACACCTATGCTGATACAGGCACCCCGGGTACCAATCCCATAAGCCTTCTGGGTCCCGAGTCTCAGAAGCCTCACAGGACACAGTGAGACTGCAGCTGCTCCCCGCCCCCATCTTTGGTGCTCGCCCCCCCACTTTCATTCAGTTGACCGTCATTTCTAAACGCTCTTTCATACAGCAGTTGGGGCCCACCCCACTGGCTCCCTACCCTCCCAGTGACAGGACACACCTTCTCCCTCATCTCGCCAGGCTTGTCAGTTGAGCCCAGATACATGAATGGCAAAGCAAACTGCAGCCCAGACAGCGCTCATCATCCTGTCACCAGGACAAAGGAAGGAAATTCCGTTATGTCACCTTCCACAAGCGAGAGACAGTGACAATTTCCCCATAAACACTCCACTGACACTGTTATGATGTATCTCAAGCACTTCTAATCAGTAGGGAAGTGGAGAGACTGCGGAAGCTCTTCAGTCTCAAAGACGCCATTCAGCTGGAATTGCAGTCTCCAATTGTTATTGAAATGACCTGGCTAAGAGCATCTACCACTCTCTGTATCACATCAAATGTAAACATGTATATATATGTGTGTGTGTGTGTGTGTATAGCATTTTCTGTCTTTGCAAAGTACATTCACAAAGTTTTGTTACTCTGGGTGAGCACCAGATGTCAGCAATATTTAAATTCAGTTACCACATTTTCACCTGTGTTTACTCATTGCCCTCTCTGTATTTCTTCCTCTCCAAATTATCAAAAGGGACAAGGTTTTTATTTCTCCAGTTTTGAACAGGGAAAAGTGCTTTTATTTTTCAAGTTTTGAAGAGAGGGAAGACTTTTCTTTTTATAGCTTCTTACCAACAGCAGCAATGGGATTAAGTTTCTAAAGGTTTGGTCAATACTATCCAACAATAAAAGTGTTTTTAGTTTAAAACTGGCTTGTTCTCTCCCTACGAAATTACTTATTAATTATAAAGGTAAAGACCACCTTAACCATGAGATCAAACTCAACATCACCAATAATGGGACAAACTGATATCATGTACTTCCTAATATGATGTACTCAGAAAGATAGAACACCACTTATGTGATATTCCTGCCAAAACAGTCATAACTTGAGTTGAATCATGAGGAAATATCAGACAAACCCAAACTGAGGGAAATCCATAAGACAACTAGGCTCTACTCTTCAGAAATGTCTATGTCATGAAAAAAAGTAGCCAGACTGAGGAACTGTTCTAGATTGAAGGAGACTAAAGAGGACTGTATGATAGATTGCAGTATTGGATCAATGTTAAATTTCAAAAATTTGATGATTGTATTATGGTTTTTGGTTTTGTTTTTGTTTTTTTTGACTGTTTTTTTTCTTAGGAGATACATGCTGAAGTATTTGGGGAGTAGAGTCTGCAACTTACTCTCAAATGGTTTAGCAAATAGTAATAAAAATGTGTATATGTATATATAAGGACAGATACAGAGAGAGAGAGAAAACGAATGTGGCAAAATATTAACAGTTAATGAGCCCACCTGAAGGATAAATGAGTGTTTGCTGCACTATTCTTGCAACTTTTCTTTAACTTTGAAATTTTCAAAATAACAGGCTGGGGGTGGGGGCATGATGAGAGTTTGTTGACCAAGTGAAGATGGAATATCAAAGAAAATACAGAAGAATATCTTTCTAATATTAAAGGTAGGAAAGCATTTCTTAACCAGATCACTAAACACACTAACCATAAAAGAAATGTTAGTAAATTATATTACACTGTAATTAGGAATTTTTTCATCAAATGAAACTTTAAAAGGTGAAAAGTCAAGCAAAAATCCAGGAAAGATATTTGCAACATACAAAACCTACAATGTTATGGTATCCAGAATATATAAAGAATACTTTTTATACTAAGTCAAGAGAAAACTGGGCAAAAGACATAAGTATTTCAGATTAGAGGAAACACATGGCTCATAAATATAAGAAAAACTGTTCAACCTCAATAGTGATCAGGGAGATGAAAATGAAGCCCAGAATAAGGTAACAATTTACACCAAGAATGGCAAAACTTTAGAGGTTAATAGTGCATGGTGGAAAACATTTAGATCAACAAAACCATTATATCCTATTAAATAGGAGTGTAAATTAGTATGGTCACTTTGGAAAACAATTTGGCATTGTTTTTCACTAGCTACTCACCAAATCCACTTCATATGCCTCCCTGATACACAGAAAGGCTACATTTCCCAGCCTCCATTGCACTTAGGTGTGGCTATGTGACTGAGTTCTGGCCAATGGAATGTAGGCAGAAAATGATTGTAGGCCACTTCCCTGACTTGCCAATAAAAACTTCCTTTGTGATCCTCCAGTGTCTCGCTTCGCCATCTGTTAGCTATTTGCACACTCCCAGGATGATTTTGGACACCTCATTTTCAAGATGGGGAGATTTCATCATCCTGGATTTCCCGAATGACTGGGTGGAATGGAGCACACCTCCACACCCAGCTCCCATCCCATCTGCAGATAGACTTTACATGAGTAAGATTCCTTCTATTGTGTGAAGCCCCTGATGTTTTATGTTTTCTGTGACAGCAGCTAGTGGTACTCTTTCAATAAATGCTTTAAGTTGAACATTTGCATATGTTACAATGCAGGAATTCAGTTCTAAGTAAATGCCCTAGAGAGATTCTTGCACATATACACAAAGAGACATATATAAGAATGTCCTTAGCAGCACAGGTTGATATAGAAATAAACTGGGAAAAAGTCCCATTGAAGTAGAATGGATAAGTAATTCAAGGTTTAAAAAATATCATGCAATGGAATATTATACAGCAGTTAAAATAACCAAAGTTCAGGGCTTCTCTGGTGGCACAGTGGTTAAGAATCCACCTGCCAATGCAGGGGACATGGCTTAGAGCCCTGGTCTGGGAAGATCCCACATGCCGCGGAGCAACTAAGCCCGTGTGCCACAACTACTGAGCCTGTGCTCTAGAGCCCGCAAGCCACAACTACTGAGCCCACGTGCCACAACTACTGAAGCCCGTGCACCTAGAGCCTGTGGTCCGCAACAAGAGAAGCCACTGCAATGAGAAGACTGTGCACTGCAACGAAGGGTAGTCCGCTCTCGTCGCAACTAGAGAAAGCCCGCGTGCAGCAATGAAGACCCAACGCAGCCAAAAATAAATTTAAAAAAATAAAAAAAAAAAAACAAAGTTCAGCTATACACAATATGGACGAACTATAAAAATATAAACTTGAGGGGAAAAGATAAGCCCCAGAAGACTATATCAAAGCTGTCATACCGGATAAAAAGTTTAAAAACAAGCAATACTAAACAATTATTGTCTAAGCATTCATTATTTGTATTAAAACCACTTTTTTTAAGATAGGGGAAAGATACACACAAAATTCAGGAGTGTGGTTACCTCTAGATGTAGCTGATATTCAAAATGAAATTGTTGGCACCAACCAATCAAAATGGTCACAGCTGGAACCAGCTGTGCTGCCTGTACAGATATGGGAGTAGGGGAGGGGGCAGGCCAAGGATGGGATGGGGAGACACACAAAAGGTGCAAATTAGTAGTAATTTTCGAGTTCCTGAAATGGGTGGTGGGTTTATGAACTCCATTCTATCACTCTTTAAAATGCACATCAATGTTACATATATTTTTTTTTTAAGTAAGTGGATTAATTAACCTTTGTCCTCACATATTCCCCTGCTCTTATCAAATTCCAGGCTCCACTTCTTCGCAGGAAGGGGAGTCACCTATGGGTATTCAGGTCATGCACAGCACAAGGGAACTTCATCCAAGATGGTGCCATGGCAGCCATATATTCATTTATATGAGAGTGTGTGCGTGGCACAGAGATGTGGCTTTAGGGCAGGGAGGGCCCTGGAGCAGCCGGCACACGTCACCCTAACATCTCCCAACACCTCGCCCCCTCATCCTTCAAACCACACTCAGGGAAGTGACCAGGCACACTTCCCTGGCACACACCCTCCACTCATTCCCTGTGTTATTTCTCTCACGTGCTAACCCATCTTGAAGATCTGCCCCTCCCCCTGCCAATTCTAAATGTCAAATGGAGGGGGGAAGGGGAGGGAATGGGAACTGATATGGACACATTGCCACAGGCACAGGGACCCCGCCTTGGCAGATGGCGGGCAGGCAAGAGTGAGGTCCACGTGTGCACACAGCCAGGGACTAGAGTCCCTGGGCAGAGCCGGGGACAGGTCACTGCGTATGATTAGTCAGCTTATGCAGTAATAGTGTAACCTAATTTTTATTTTTGCTATTGTTTTGCTTGCTTGATTTTTCTTGAGGAAATGAGACTAAGCATTGGAGCTACAAGGATAAGTAGAGAGCTCTAATCTTTCAAACCAGGTCCTCGACATCCTTAAAACATATGGTGGTGTGTGCCCTCCCCTCGGGCTTCTTGGTCTGATACTCCAAACTGCTCTGGTGTGTTCATAGGGGCCAAGGGCTTCTCTCAGAAAGTATTTCGACTAGAGGATTCTGAAAACAAGCCCTTTACTCAAGAGAACGTTGCAAACAGCAGGGATTCTGAGCAGCAGGGCCGGCCCACAACGGAGCTATTCTTTACCAGAGTTCCTTTGCAACTTTTCCTGGTTCACACACTTTAGAGGCAGGGGCCAGCTCTGCTCCTTCAAAAGATGGCCCTGGGGTTAGAAAGATTGGACAAAGTTGTGAGATTCCCCAAAACTTCCCAATAATAATAAATGAGTCCTCTTACATCTCACGCACTCTCCTCTGAGATGGAGGAGGAAGTGTAAGTTTGCTCCTGGAGCTGCCGTTCCCTCTCTGCCTGTGACCCTGGGCAAATCGCTTGCCCTCTCTGCCACTCATTTTCCTCTTCTGTCCAGGGTGGGTAATAACAGTGCCCACCTCACAAAATTCTCTTGAGAATTAGATGAACATACTGGGCATAAATTGCTTACCATGTTGTCTGGCATGCACTAGACAATAAATAAATGCCATCTACTTTTATTATCACCAACCTTAAATATAAAGCTCTCGAGTTTTACAGGGCAAAGAAGACATATTTGAATTCTTCATGGGGTGTCCCTGTTTCCTCATTCCTCCTACTCATCTTCCCATTTTCAGTCTCTTATCTAATGCAAAAGCCATCAAGCATCAAAGCAAGCTGGACTCCAGGGTTGGACTGCCAAGGTTCAAGTCTGAGCTCTGCCACTCCCCAGCTGGGTCACTTTGGGAAACATGCTTAACCTCTTGGTTCCTCAGTTTCCCCATCTGCACAAAGAAGGTAACAATAACATACAGCCCTTCAGAATGTCATGAAGATTAATTGAGATAATACATGGAAAGCATCTAGAACAGTGCCTTGTGCATAATAAAGGGTCAGTCATCTTGGGAGGACTAATTCTTACAAATAGAGGTTGGAGAATTACAACACTAACTGAAAGGAATTGTTTTTAGTTTTGATTGGCTTGAATGGAAAGACACCAATGATAAGATTTCTTAGAGTCCTCCCATCCCTTGTTTTGTGAAGCTTCGGATATATTCCTTAAAGTGAGATTCTGTCACCAGTTATTCCTGTGACCAGTTATTCATCTCACTATAAACTAGATATAATTAAGTATAATCCATAAAACTAAGGTTGTGCCATGCTACCTGTATTAGTCAGGGTTCTCCAGAGAAACAGAACCAACAGAAACCAATAAAAGTCTCTATATATACAGCTGACCCTTGAACAATGTGGGGTTAGGGCACCGACCTGCAAGCAGTCAAAAATCCACGTACGGGGGCTTCCCTGGTGGCGCAGTGGTTAAGAATCCACCTGCCAATGCAGGGGACACAGGTTTGAGCCCTGGTCCGGGAAGATCCCACATGCCACAGAGCAAGTAAGCCCATGCGCCACAACTACTAAGCCTGTGCTCTAGAGCCCGCGTGCCACAACTACTGAAGCCCGCGTGCCTAGAGCCCGTGCTCCACAACAAGAGAAGCCACTGCAATGAGAAGCCCGCGCACCGCAACAAAGAGTATCTCCTGCTCACCTTAACTAGAGAAAGCCCACGTGCAGCAACGAAGACCCAAAGCAGCCAAAAATAAATTAATTAAATAAATAATTTTTTTAAAAAAATCCACGTATGACTATACAGTCAGCTTTTTGTACCCACAGTTCCTCCATATCTGTAGTTCCACATCCATAAATTCAATCAACTTTGGGTTGTGCAATATAGTAGTATGTATTTATTGAAAAAAACCTGTGTGTAAGTGGACCTATGCAATTTAAACTTATGTTGTTCAAGAGTCAGCTGTATGGTATCCTGATTTAAATGTTAAACCCATCCAAAACATACCTTCACAGAAACATCTAGAATAGTGTTTGACCAAATATCTGGGTACTGTGGCCTAGCCACGTTGACACATAAAACTAACCATCACAATATCAGATAACAAACTACTCTTTATACTATCTATCCCAATGACCCTTGTTTCCACACAATTCATAACCCTGCCTCTGCACCAGACCCTCAAAAAGGGCCAAGGACTTTGGCCCTCAAGCCTTCTGTCCCCTCTGCCTCCAGACTCTGATGTGGACCAAGGTCCCAGTGCCTTTTAGACCCACATCTAAGGAATGTCCAAGCACAGCCTGAATCGCTCTCACGCCACTTTTTGGTTAAGTTGTTAGCTCCACACACATTAATTCACAGATGTTCTTTAAGTTCTTACATTTTTTATTAAATGGATCATCAGTCTGAAGAATAATACTCAGCACCATTTCTCAAGCAATCACTCTTTAAGCCAGAACTCTCATTCCCACCTGCCTTATGCATCAACAAACATCTATTTTCCCTCAGGATCCTAGTAAAGGGGAGCAAGAGAGGATGTCAACAAAGCCATGTGCCATGGAAGTTTCAGGGAGATCAGGAAAAATCCCCCAAGGAAAGGAGGGTCTAGACTGAAGGCAAAGGGTGAGCTAGAATCCAGTAGATGAAAAGCAGTTGAGAGAAGAAGGGCCTTGTGAAGGGGAGGGGGCTCTATGGGGGCCTCACCTAAATCCCCTGGCCCACCCCAGAGGACACCTGCAGACCAGCCAGGGACACAGTGTTTTCCAGGTCCTCTGCCTGAGGGCACTGTCTGGCTACTGCAGTACTAACAGGTGGGAGGTGGAGGCCTCCTGGACTAGGGTGGTGGCAGGCATGGAGAGAAATGGAGAGATACAGATATCTATACAGGGAAGACGGACAGAACTTCATGATGCATGTGGAGGAAGGAGATGGAGATGTGGGGATGGATTCATTATGATGAACCACATATTCATATGAACTCAACTCCAGAGGCGATTCCCTCTGTCTCTCAAGTAGTTCTCTCTGCCTACTCACCCAGAGACATCCTGACTGCCATATCTGGCCAACCCAGACACTAGACAGTGAGAGACAAATGCCCAGGAGTACGGGGCCTCCCAACCACAAAGTCACCGTGCAGATGCCACCACGAGTCTGACCAAGAACCAAGCATGGAATGGTTCTGAGACCCTCCAGGCAGCCTGGGGAGCCCATTCAGTTTGCTAAGAAGGATAGGGTCCATAGGGTTGGGCTCTTGGCTAAAAAACCTCCTTTCAGAATTTTCTTTTTCTTTTTGCCATCCCATAGAGGATTATAGATAGCTGAAGTTTGTGAGTTGGATTACTTCCATCCATAAAAGAAAAAGTATAAAGTCTTTTCACCCGAACCAGAAAATAAGTATCCTTTTGTCCCACTGTATTCATCAATATGTCATATTTAACTGTTACAATTATTGACAGGTATATAAAACGTTTGGTGACAGTGAAAATAGCTTCCTATAAAGTGTTTATTCTTTTTTATTGATAATAAGTTGGCTTCCCTAGCCCTAGCAAGAGAATAGAGACCACTAACAAGATATCAAATCCATTTATATGGCTTTCTACAATCTTCCCTTTTACTCTGGGGCTCTGTTCTAGGCCCTGTCTTTTAAATTTCAGCATCTGAGGGAGCTTGGAGCCCTAAAGCAGGATCATATTACTTCTGTAATGAGGAAAGTATAATTCTAATAGCATCATTTACTACAGCCTTTCATTTTTCGTCTTCAAGGCAGACTGTGCTCCTGTGTGCCTATGACTTGAATCTTTAAAATAGAAAACTTTCAACTGTAGAGAAATATTAATCAAAGGATCTGTCTGCATGCAGTGCCAGGTGGGCACCATGCATAACAACAATAATATTGTATTGATAATAACCGTAAATATAATAGCTACCTTGATTTAATGACTACTGTGTACCAGGCATTTAAGCAAAGCCACAATTTCCAGTTGTGCTTTCCACAAAGGTGTCTGGCTGAGTGGCAAGCGGAAACTGAAATCCACCTGCCAAACCCTTTGTCCTTGTGCAGGCTGCATCTCCTAAAGTGAGGGATGCCTTTTCATAATGTGCTATCATGTGGGCCAGGAGATGTCCTGCTTATATGCTATTTCTGATTCCTAGGACACTGATGCATTTCACGACAAGGAAATCCAAGTCTCAAAAACCTATGTTTTTAGAGACTCCACTCTTGGAGGGCACACACAAAGTAGTGTGCGCGTCAGGACCTGGCGGAAGGAGCAGTGACCCCATCGTAAACTGAACCAGACCTACCTGCTAGTGTTGGAGGGTCTCCTGCAGAGGCAGGGGGTGGCTGTGGCTCACTGCAGGGACAAGGACACTGGCAGCAAAAGTTCTGGGAAGTACTCCTTAGCATGAGCCCTCCCAGAGTCCACCATTAGCCCCACCAAAGAGCCTATAGCCTGAAGTGCTGGGTCGCCTCAGGTCAAACAACCAACAGGGAGGGAACTCAGCCCCACACATCAGCAGACAAGTGGATTAAAGTTTTACTGAGCTCTGCCCACCAGAGCAACACCCAGCTCTACCCGGCACCAGTCCCTCCTATCAGGAAGCTTGCACAAGCCTCTTAGATAGCCTCATCCACCAGAGGGCAGACAGAAGAAGCAAGAAGAACTACAATCCTGCAACCTGTGGAATGAAAACCACATTCACAAAAAGACAGACAAAATGAAAAGGCAGAGGACTATGAAGGAACAGATGAAGGAACAAGATAAAACCCCAGAAAAACAACTTAATGAAGTGGAGATAGGCAACCTTCCAGAAAAAGAATTTAGAATATTGATAGTGAAGATGATCCAGGACCTCAGAAAAAGAATGGAGGCAAAGACTGAGAAGATGCAAGAAATGTTTAACAAAGACCTAGAAGAATTAAAGAACAAACAAACAGAAATGGACAATACAATAACTGAAATGAAAAATACACTAGAAGGAATCAATAGCAGAATAACTGGGGCAGAAGAACAGATAAATGACCTGGAAGACAGAATGGTGGAATTCACTGCTGCAGAACAGAATAAAGAAAAAGGAATGAAAAGAAATGAAGACAGCCTAAGAGACCTCTGGGACAACATTAAATGCACCAACATTCGCATTATAGGGGTCCCAGAATGAGAAGACAGAGAGAAAGGACCCCAGAAAATAGTTGAAGAGATTATAGTCTAAAACTTCCCTAACATGGGAAAGGAAATAGCCACCCAAGTCCAGGAAGTGCAGAGAGTCCCAGGCAGGATAAACCCAAGGAGAAACACGCTGAGACACATAGTAATCAAATTGACAAAAATTAAAGACAAAGAAAAATTACTAAAAGCAACAAGGGAAAAACAACAAATAACATACATGGGAACTCCCATAAGGTTAACAGCTGATTTCTCAGCAGAAACTCTGCAAGCCAGAAGGGAGTGGCATGACATATTTAAAGTGATGAAAGGGAAGTACCTACAACCAAGATTACTCTACACAGCAAGGATCTCATTCAGATTCAACAGAGAAATTAAAATCCTTACAGATAAGCAAAAGCTAAAAGAATTCAGCACCACCAAACCAGCTCTACAACAAATGCTAAAGGAACTTCTCTAAGTGGGAAACACAAGAGAAGAAAAGGACCTACAAAAACAAACCCAAAACAATTAAGAAAATGGTAATAGGAACATACATATCCATAATAACCTTAAATGTGAATGGATTAAACGCTCCAACCAAAAGACACAGGCTTGCTGAATGGATACAAAAACAAGCCCCATATATATGCTGTCTACAAGAGACCCACTTCAGACCTAGGAACACATACAGACTGAAAGTGAGGGGATGGAAAAAGATATTCCATGCAAATGGAAATCAAAAGAAAGCTGGAGTAGCAATACTCATATCAGATAAAATAGACTTTAAAATAAAGAACGTTACAAGAGACAAGGAAGGACACTTCATAATGATCAAGGGATCAATCCAAGAAGAAGATATAACAATTATAAATAGATATGCACCCAACATAGGAGCACCTCAATACATAAGGCAAATGCCAACAGCTATAAATGAGGATATCAACAGTAACACAATAATAGTGGGGGACTTTAACATCTCACTTACACCAATGGACAGATCATCCAGACAGAAAATTAAGAAGGAAACACAAGCTTTAAATGACACAACAGACCAGACAGATTTCATTGAAACTTATAGGACATTCCATCCAAAAACAACAGAATACACTTTTTCTCAAGGGCCCACAGCACCTTCTCCAGGATAGATCACATCTTGGGTCACAAATCAAGCCTCGGTAAATTTAAGAAAATTGAAATCATATCAAGTATCTTTTCTGACCACGATGCTATGAGATTAGAAATAAATGTAAAAAACACAAACACATGCAGGCTAAACAATACATTACTAAATAACCAAAATATCACTGAAGAAATCAAAGAGGAAATCAAAAAATACCTAGAGAAAAATGACAACAAAAACATGATGATCCAAAACCTACGGGATGCAGCAAAAGCAGTTCTAAGAGGGAACTTTATAGCAATACAAGCCTACCTCAAGAAACAAGAAAAATCTCAAGTAAACAATCTAACCTTACACTTAAAGGAACTAGAGAAAGAAGAACAAACAAAACCCAAAGTTAGTAGAAGGAAAGAAATCATAAAGATCAGAGCAGAAATAAATGAAATAGAAACAAAGAAAACAATAGCAAAGATCAATAAAACTAAAAGCTGGTTCTTTGAGAAGATAAACAAAATTGATAAACCTTTAGCCAGACTCATCATGAAAAAGAGGGAGAGGACTCAAATCAATAAATTTAGAAATGAAAAGGAGAAGTTACAACGGACACCACAGAAATACAAGGCATCATAAGAGACTGCTACAAGCAACTCTATGCCAATAAAATGGACAACCTAGAAGAAATGGACAAATTCTCAGAAAGGTAAAACCTTCCAAGACTGAACCAGGAAGAAATAGAAAATATGAACGGACCAATCACAAGTAATGAAATTGAAACTGTGATTAAAAATCTTCCAACAAACAAAAGTCCAGGACCAGATGGCTTCACAGGTGAATTCTAACAAACATTTAGAGAAGAGCTAACACCCATCCTTCTCAAACTCTTCCAAAAAACTGCAGGGAAGGAACACTCCCAAACTCATTCTATGAGGCCACCATCACCCTGATACCAAAACCAGACAAAGATACTGCAGAAAAAAAAGAAAATTACAGACGAATACCACTGATGAATATAGATGCAAAAGTCCTCAACAAAATACTAGCAAACCGAATCCAACAACACATTAAAAGGATTATACACCATGATCAAGTGAGATTTATCCCAGGGATGCAAGGATTCTTCAATACATGCAAATCAATCAATGTGATACACCATATTAACAAATTGAAGAAAACCATATGATCATCTCAATAGCTGCAGAAAAAAATTTTGATAAAATTCAGCACCCATTTATGATAAAAACTCTCCAGAAAGTGGGCATAGAGGGAAACTACCTCAATAAAATAAAGGCCATATACAACAAACCTACAGCAAACATCATTCTCAATGGTGAAAAACTGAAAGTATTTCCTGTAAGATCAGGAACAAGACAAGGATGTCCACTCTCGCCACTATTATTCAACAGAGTTTTGGAAGTCCTAGTTATTCAACAGCAATCAGAGAAGAAAAAGAAATAAAAGGAATCCAAATTGGAAAAGAAGAAGTAAAACTGTCACTGTCTTCAGATGACATGATACTATATATAGATAATACTAAAGATATGACCAGAAAACTACTAGAGCTAATCAATGAATTTGGTAAAGTAGCAGGATACAAAATTAATGCACAGAAATCTCTTGCACTCCTATCCATTAACAACAAAAGATCAGAAAGAGAAATTAAGGAAACAATCCCATTCACCATTGCAGCAAAAAGAATAAAATACCAGGAATAAACCTACCTAAGGAGATAAAAGACCTGTACTCAGAAAACTATACAACACTGATGAAAGAAATCAAAGATGACACAAACAGTTGGAGAGATATACCATGTTCTTGGGTTGGAAGAATCAATATTGTGAAAATGATTATACTACTCAAAGCAATCTACAGGTTCAATACAATCCCTATCAAATTACCAATGACATTTTTTACAGAACTAGAACAAAAAGTGTTACATTTTGTATAGAGACACAAAAGACCCCAAATAGCCAAAGCAAACTTGAGGGAAAAAAACAGAGCTGGAGGCATCAGACTCCCTGACTTCAGACTATACTACAAAGCTACAGTAATCAAGACAATATGGTACTGGCACAAAAACAGAAATACAGATCAATGGAACAGGATAGAAAGCTCAGAGATAAACCCATGCACCTATGGTCAACTAATCTATGACAAAGGAGGCAAGGATATACAATGGAGAAAAGACAGTCTCTTCAATAAGTGGTGCTGGGAAAACTGGACAGCTACATGTAAAACAATGAAATTAGAACACTCCCTAACACCATACACAAAAATAAACTCAAAATGGATTCGAGACCTAAATGTAAGACTGGACACTATAAAACTCTCAGAGGAAAACATAGGCAGAACAGTCTTTGACATAAATCACAGCAAGATCTTTTTTGACCCACCTCCTAGAGTAATGGAAATAAAAACAAAAATAAACAAATAGGACCTAATGAAATTTAAAACCTTTTGCACAGCAAAGGAAACTATAAATAAGACGAAAAGACAACCCTCAGAATGGGAGAAAATATTTGCAAATGAATCAACAAAGGATTAATCTCCAAAATATATAAACAGCTCATGCAGCTCAATATTTAAAAAAAAAACAACCCAATCAAAAAATAGGCAGAAGACTTAAATAGACATTTCTCCAAAGAAGACATACAGATGGCCAAGAGGCACACGAAAAGCTGCTCAACATCACTAATTATTAGAGAAATGCAAATCAAAACTACAATGAGATATCACCTCACACCGGTTAGAATGGGCATCATCACAAAATCTACAAACAACAAATGCTGGAGAGGGTGTGGAGAAAAGGGAACCCTCTTGCACTTCTGGTGGGAATGTAAATTGATACAGCCACTATGGAGAACAGTATGGAGGTTCCTTAAAAAACTAAACAGGGCTTCCCTGGTGGCACAGTGGTTGAGAATCTGCCTGCCAATGCAAGGAACGCGGGTTCGAGCCCTGGTCTGGGAAGATCCCACATGCCGCGGAGCAGCTAGGCCCGTGAGCCACAACTACTGAGCCTGCGCGTCTGGAGCCTGTGCTCCGCAACAAGAGAGGCCGTGATAGTGAGAGGCCCGCGCACCGCAATGAAGAGTGGCCCCCGCTTGCCGCAACTGGAGAAAGCCCTCGCACAGAAACGAAGACCCAACACAGCCAAAAACAAAACAAAACAAACAAATAAATAAATGCACGTTTTAAAAAAAAAAAAAAAACTAAACATAGAACTACCATACAACCCAGCAATCCCGCTACTGGGCATATACCCAGAGAAAACCATAATTCAAAAAGACACATGCACCCCAATGTTCACTGCAGCACTATTTACAATAGCCAGGTCATAGAAGCAACCTAAATGCCCATCAACAGACGAATGGATAAAGAAGATGTGGTACATATATACAATGGAATATTACTCAGCCATAAAATGGAACAAACTGGGTCATTTGTAGAGATGCGGGTGGACCTACAGACTGTCATACACAGTGAAGCAAGTCAGAAAAACAAATATTGTACATTAACACATATATGTGGAATCTAGAAAAATGGTACAGATGAACCGGTTTGCAAGGCAGAAATAGAGACACAGATGTAGAGAACAAACGTATGGACAACAAGGGGGGGAAGCGGGGGGGGGGGCGGGTTGTGGTGGTGGGATGAATTGGGAGATTGGGATTGACATATATGCGCTAATATGTATAAAATAGATAACTAATAAGACCCTGCTGTATAAAAAAAAAAATTCAAAATAAAAAAAAAACCTATGTTTTTTCTCATGCAACATTTCCTTTCTACAGAAAGAGAATCTACAGACTGAATTATTGTTATTTTCTTAACTCTAAGGGAATGTTGACCAGAAATTGAATTGATTTGTCCATTGGTTCCACAAATGCAAATTCATCTATTTACAAGATGAACTTCACCAGAGTCTGCAGAGACTATGAGGGTGGTCTCCAGGAGCTTACATTCTCATGAGAAAGACAAGCTGTCTGGGCAAACAATTACAACCCTAAAGAGGATAGGAGTTCAAGAAAGGGAGAAATTCCAGCTCTGAGATGCTGAAAGCGTGTTCGAGGGGAACCTTGAAGGATGAGAAAATCAGGTATACAGAGATGGTGGTGGAATTTCAGGCAAAGGCAAGGAAACTGCCCCCGTGCAATGAGATGGGCCTCCATTATCCTTGTTCTGGCCTTAGCCTCCTGGCCTCCATTATCGTGGAATCGGCTGGATCCTTTGTCTCCCGCCTTTTCCTTCCCAGCCCAGACACCATGGCCCATCACTCGCATTCCATCGCTCACAGCCAACAACACCTGAAGCTTTGATGGTGGCCCCGTCCCCTTCTTTGCACCTACACTGGTCACTTGAGGCTTGTGAGAGAAAAGTCCTACAGCTGTGTTGATGGTGCCCCAACTTCAGGGCACCCTGTTCTGGACCCTGAACAGTGCCCTCCATTTCCTAGGAGCACTCTGCACACTCACAGAACTGCTAAGTCAAAACTGCAGCCTCGGGACTTCTCTGGTGGTTCAGTGGTTAAGACTCCATGCTCCCAATGCTGGGGGCCTGTGTTCGATCCCTGGTCAGGGAACTAGATCCCAAATGCTGCAACGAAGATCCCGCAAGCAGCAATGAAGATCCTACATGCCGCAGCTAAGACCTGGCACAGGGCTTCCCTGGTGGCGCAGTGGTTGAGAATCTGCCTGCCAATGCAGGGGACACGGGTTCGAGCCCTGGTCTGGGAAGATCCCACATGCCACGGAGCAACTGGGCCCGTGAGCCACAACTACTTAGCCTGCGCGTCTGGAGCCTGTGCTCCGCAACAAGAGAGGCCGCGATAGAGAGAGGCCCGCGCAACGCGATGAAGAGTGGCCCCCGCTCGCCGCAGCTAGAGAAAGCCCTCGCACAGAAACGAAGACCCAACATAGCAATCAATCAATCAATCAATCAATCAATCCAAAAAAAAAACCAACTGCAGCCTCCCTGGCACTCACCTCCACTGCCCTCGCAAGCAGCCTCATCAGCTTTTCCTCTCCTGCCCTCACTGCCACCCAGTAAGCCTGTGTCCCAGGTGTCCCCACCTGACGCTCCTAGCAAAGGGAAGGCTGGGCACCTCCTGCAGCCATCACCCTGGACCTTATTTCTGCCAGAGGTGTTACTGGGGTATGATCCCCTCTTGCCTCCTTCTCAACCTCTTCTTTCACTTTCCTTTAGTCTAACCAATTACATATTGTTTCCTCCTTGCCCAGCACAGGAGGGAGAGAGGTGGGAGACAGCAGTGAACAGAGAAGACAACCACGCATGGCTGCGTGGGCCAACAGTCTAGCCCCCCTTGCCCCATGCCTCTTCCTCCTCAGCCCTGAGCAGGCTCCAGGCTCCACCTGAACTTCACAACTTCCATTCCTCCATCTTGCTTGCAGCCTCCCAGCCTTTGCCTCTGCTCTTTCCTTGCCTGAATGTCTTTCCTACCCCATCCCTCCATTGTCCTCCTGCCTTCCACCCAGACTATTCAGATCTGGGACCCTCCCATATGCTCTGACCTGTCCTACAGCTATCATCACCCACTTGCTACGAGAAACACCAGATTAATTTTCTGTCTCCCTAACCAGACTAGAAGACTGCTATGGCCCCAAACTGCGGCCCGCTGGTCTCTGTATCCACGGCATTCAACAGAGAGCCTGGCCCACAGTCGCTATTCCATGCATGTCAGTCGAAGCCCTATATTCTTAAATATTATAGTTATATCAATAGTTTTCATATACACTATGTGCCCAGCATAGTCTAAGCACAGTTCTATAAACATCTTAGTTAATCTTCTCAACAATCATTCAAGGTAAGTACTAAGGTGATCTCCATTCTTACGGAGGAAGAAACAGAGGTTTCAAGAAACTAAGCAACCACCTCATTTCACACCGCTAAAAGCATGTAGAGCCTGCATTCTCTCACCTCAGTCTCTATGAGCACCAGCTCTTAGCAATCACTCACTAGGACCTTCCCACATATAACCATAACATAAAGTATGTTTTATCGATAAGTGAATAGTGAGGGAAAGAAACTAACACTCAAATGTCCACTGTGTGCCAGTACTTCAAATACATACTTTTAATTCCTACATCCCCTTCTGTACCACATACCTATTTGATATTACAGTATATTGCAGTAATTTGACTGATTTGACTGATGGCTCAGAGAAGTTAAGAAATTCACCCAAGATCACACAGCAAGTAAATGTGGTATCCATTGAATCCAAATGGGCTCTCTGATCACAATATGCTCCCCCCTCCTTTCAGCACAGTATCCGGTGCTCTCTGGCAGGCACTGAGGTCTCCATACCTTCTGAGGATATGTGGGCTGGGCCCAGAACTTTAGAACAGTGGAAGTTTCTCTCAATTTCTGCAATATAATCAACTTCTTTCAAACTTCCTTTCACAGTTGAGGAAGGAGGATAAAGCTAGCCTAATTCTTCCCCTTTCCACATATAAAGGGTTTTGTTTTGCTTTGCTTTACTTTTTGTGCCTCTAATTCTTACTGCTTTAAATACTAAAATTTGTACTAGACCTCACTGAGTTTTTAACATAGACTTCTGGTGTTCGAAACTCAAGCCATGGTTTCTTTGCCTCTGGGAGGTATTGTTTTGCCTGCAACATGCCCTAATCATTACCCTCAAAACACTGGGATGACGAACTGACCAGTTTCCCCACACCCAGACCTCACCTTAGAAAGAAGCAAGCAGAAGGATGAAGCAGCCTCCATCGGAGCTCAGACTTGAAAGAGATCCAATGTTTACCAGATGGAGACAATTTAAAGTATGCAGGGCAGAGGAAACACTAACTGACAAAATATGCTTTATCCCTGCTACCCAGAGGGGAGGGATGGGGTGCAAGAAATGATCGTTGGCTCACAAGGACATCAGGCTAATCATAGAAAGTAAAGAAATTGCATTTTCTTGGGGGAGGGGGAAGGAGCTGAGCATTCCCCAACCTTCTGCCTCGGTTCACAGTCGCAAATGCAGGATGAACTTGTCTGGGGTGTGGGAATTTGCTTCCCCACATACCCAAACAGTCCCACTCTGGCTCTCACATCCTCTCAACCCAATTCTGAGGGGCATTCAATCTCGTGGAACATGAGGCCCAGCTCTGCCTGGGACTTGGCAGAAGTCCTCTGCTCCAGGAAATGAATAGTTTTCCTCATTCCCACAAAGCAAAAAATGTCATGAGAAATGCAGGGGTTGCACTTGTTGAGGTGGGTTTGGTGGTGATATTGACAAGTCCTGTTCTGAACAAGCAGGACCTCCCAACAGCCTCGGGGACCCAGCCTGGGTGGACTCAAATCTGTCGGCTGGAGAGGGAACGGCAGGCTCTGCTGTGCTCAACAGCTGTAAATAGGCAGGCTGACCCGGGCTGCAGCAGTTCTGACTGCCGTGGTTCTCAGTAAGCATCAGAAGTACCTGGAGGGCTTGTTAAAACACAGATGCCTGGACTCCACCTCCAGAGATTGTGATTCAGCAGGGCTGGAGCAGGGCCCATGAATGTGCATTTCTAGCAAGTTCCCGGGGATATTGCTGCTGGTGGCGTGTGAAGAGCACTGCCTGACTGCTATACTCTGTCCCTTGGCTTAGAACTATGGGAACTTGCCAAAGGTCTCCCTTGTGTGGTTGCACAGTTTGTGCACTGCCCAAAAGCACCTGGGTGTAGGGGATGAGGGGCCTGGTAATGAGCGCATGCTCCACTAGCCAAGCCGTGTGCTCTGCCAAGGGGCTGTGTTGACCTGGAGACTGGGACTCATGTGTCCAGAGAGAGCACCTTTTCATCATTCATCCACCCAAAGGGGGTACCTTTTTATAATTTGCGCAAAAGCATGCCTAGGCAGTAGTGGCCCTAAAAAAATGCCCTTTAGCCACCAGTACACAGAGCAGGACATCAAATGCATACTCACTTGGGGACCCATGGGAGGGTCACAAGGATCCAGCGTGTGGTGGGGGAAAGAGGTGTGCTTTGGTATCTCCCACCCTCACTTCTCCCTCACGCTGAGGCTCTCTGATCACATGAGGGACAAGTCATTTCCATGACCTTAAGGACAATCAGGGCATGCGGTTCTGTCACTTCCTGCACAACCTCAGATGACTAAGCAGGGGAACTGTGGCCACAGAAGGAATGTTCTACAGCCAATCCCTGTCTTGCCTGACAGCGGCCACCCCATATGAACACCTTCTACGTCCCAGGCAGGGTTCTAGATGCTTGCAGAGACGCTCTCAAGCAGCTTCCCTCGACCAACTGCCCCAGCTGGCCAGTGCTCCCCTCCTTGCTGTAAAATCTTCTCGGCCGCCCACAGCAGGCTGACCCTCTCGGCTGGCAGGTCGTCCCTCTAGGATACCTGTACCATCTTCTGCCAGCTAAGCTGTGTGCCAACCAAGAGTCAGCTATGTGTGTTCCCAAACCTACTGATGCCAGCTGCATGTGTCACTGTGCTCAAGTAATTTAATTAACTATCTTGTAAACTGGTGAAATACAAAACGAAAGAGAACTTTTGTTTCCATGAAAATTAAGTTGATTGCTTTGGAAAAGCTCAATGAAGGCAAGTTTCCAAAAAAGATTACTGTCAAATTAGATAGCAGTGGAGGAGACAAATGTAAAAGATTGAGGAGGGGCATGTGCAAATCTAAGAGAATGCTGTACTCAGACCGCTTACCAAGCATTTCCGTCTAAAGACACTGAAGTGAGAACCACAGGCGAGCCATTGTGGGAATGCTCTACACAAGAGAGATGAGAGGCATTGGGAATCAGCGGAGCCTACATCCGAAAACAAGGCTTTGGCCCTAAATCAAAAGCATGGGGAATGAATGTACGTTCACTCATTTTAATACATTTAAGTCAATATGGATAGCAGAGAAAGTGTTAGAAACAGTTAAATCAGCATGCCCAGGTCACTCTGCCCCTTTCCAGCTGGGTGACCTTGGAGGAATAACTGTTCTCAGACTCGGGATCCTCCCTGTTGAGAAGAAAACCTTGCATGAGGAAGAAAGGAATGCACAAATATTGGTGCTACCTTTTGTGTTTGCAGCCAGCATCCCATTGCCTTCTGTGCGGTGACAGTGCTCCAAGTTCTCTGTGGGAAAACCACCCTGCCCCTGCTCTCAGCCTGGGACCTTCCCGGGGTGGAACACCCAGCTCAGAATGAGCAATCTGCACACACCACCTACCCAGCCACTGTGATTGCTACAAGGATGGTACATGGCTCAAGTCTGGGCAACTGGGAGTAGTAAGACTCCACTCTCCAAGCCTTTAAGTTATCAGGGAATTGGTCTTTCTCCTCCTCTGGCTTGGATATGGTGATGATGTGAGCCTGAGGGCAGCTAGAAAAACTGGAGGATAGAGTCAAATCAGAGGAGACAGAGCCAAGAGCAGACTTCGGGGGAGGCCGCGGACATCACTGCAAACCTGACTCAAGCCAGTCCTGAAGCCAGATGTTCAGTTACACAAGCAAATACACTTCTTTTTTACCTTAAGACAGTTTGATTTGGGAGTCTTCATTTATTTTCCCCAGAAAGACAAAGACTCACCCACAATGCATTTATGTGGGAGCCAACTGTAGGAAACATGGAAAGGAGAGTAGGGGAGTGAGGCAGAGAAGGGAAGAAAGCCAGTAACGGAGACATTATCTAGCAAGTGTCACTGTGGGCGGCAGAAACGTAGTCCCATGGAGAAGCTCTGGAAACCATGCAAACACACCTCTCAGAGTTATCCCAGCCCAAAGGCCAAGGGCCAGGATACTTATACACGGGCTCCCCTTGTCAAGGTTGAGGTCTGCTCCAGTGTATGAATGAAAGGCATTCCCTCCCTGGCACAGCTGGCCTGACCTGAGAACAGGCAGAGTGGACCTCTGCTTTCAGAAAAGTCCCTCAGAGTTGCAGGAGCTGGCAGCTGGAAGGTGGGTTGGTGCTCATGAAAATGATGGGGCCAAGAGGATAGAGGCTGGTGCCAGCAGCCTCTGCTATAGCTAGGTTCTCTATTACTTGCAAAAGAAAGACTTCGCTAATACTTTAAGGGATTCAAGGCCATGCTTGGGACGTAGTAAGCACTTAAAAGTTACAATCACCATCAGTACTATTATTCTTGCTACTGACCAGTATTGAGCATTATGAAGACCCAGCTTGCGATATAATTACAATTATCTTTGTAACCGAAGAACTCTTTAGGTAGACTAGGTAAAGAAGTGACGTCTCAAAGGAAGTCCCCCCCCAGTCTCTCAGGCACAGGTGCCAACCACAGTTGAGGGTTCAGGGACGCCACACATTGCTAGGCCCTCTCTGCCACAGAGGATATCTGAAGCCCTCAGCCAGCCTCAGCACAAATGGTCCCTTCAAGAGTCACCTGTCGTTGAGCTCCCTAAACAAGCACAGAGAAGATGGGGAAGCCCATTGGGAGGGGCTTGGTTGTACAGGATGAGAAGATACATACAAAGAGACTTTCTGTCCTTTTTGTTTTTCAATCTTGGTTGCAGTTCTTGGTTTTCTTCTTAAAGCCTGGATGAAGAAACTGATTAATGTTGAAGACTATGACTCATGAATAATTAATTGGTTGGAATAAATATACTTGAATATTTCAAAGGTTTGGCCAAGAGGTTTCACTACAGTCGTCCAAACATCTGTCAAGAAGAAAGATACAGCCTCACCAAGGTCACGCCCAGTTGATCTGTTTGGGCCTGGAGATGGGTTTGGGGCCCAGAGCCAGAGGGGCTGCACGGGTTTGGGCAGGGCCCACCCCATCCTGAGCTGGCTGGAGAGGCTGCCCTTTTCCTGCATTCCAGCGGTTCCTGAGTCCTGGGTTCACAAGTTCCAGGCACATTTGTAAGCACTTTACTGCCTGTGAGATAGGAACTTTTATTATCCCCATTTCACAGAAGCAGCAACTAAGGTAACAAAAGAGCACACAGCTAATACATGGTAAAGCCAAGATTTGAACCCAAGCATTCTGGCTCCAGAGGTCACTGTGCTCTGTGCTTTCAAATACTACCCTTTGAACACACAGTTCATCCAACCCCAGGTTAGCGACAAGCCTTCTCCACCCAACCAGGAGATTATAGATGTCTTCTCATAGCCCCTCTCTGCTGACAGCCTTCTTCTGTCCCCACACACACTGTGTCACATGCAGCCCGAATAAGGTAAACAGTAAATCGTGTTGGCTTACTCTCTGTGTCCTTTGTAGTGTCCTATTTGGGATGTTCTTCAGGGGGCCACCATTCTCGCAGTTTTTTCCTACAAGCCCCACATGAGTAGGACAGTGCTATTCCCTTAGCCTCATGAACTGCATATGCTGCAGAAAAGTTATACATCCCATTTGTGAAGAGTCAAGACAAAACTTTTTAAAGGAAGTCGGGGAGGGAGAAACGGCATTACTAGCAACTCTAAAAGTAACAGAGAAGCTTGTGGCTTTGAGCACGTGTACAATCGGCCAGACAGGAATTCAAATGGCAGCTCTAGTCAGTGACATTGGGAGAGTGACCATCCTTTCAGAGCCTCATATTTTCCCATCTGTAAAATGCAGAAAACAGTTCCCATTTGACAGGGATGTTGCAAGATTTCAATGAAAGAACCTAGGCAAGGCTGGTGCCAAACACAGGCAGACAGTAAGCTTCCAATAAATGCTCATTCCCTTCTTCTCTCTTGGTAAAGGAAAGAAACACGGCACGTGGGAGGTTAATTTCCCTCCAATTCCAGGAATCATGGAAATGGTTTTGCTGATGTCATGGGAAGAAGAGCCCCACTTGGGAATGGATACTGTCTGGGGAAGAAAACTCTGCTCAGCGTCTATACATTGTGCGGGGGTGACTTACCTCAAGGCTTCCAGCAAGTCATGGCTGTGAAATTATCGCAGTTGTTTATTTGGCCAGGGGAGAAGGGAGGGGAAAGGATTCTTTGCTCGGGTCCCCGCGTCCTCAGCCCACACACACACCTCCTGGGACTGCAGCTTTGGACTGAACGTGAACCCTGCAGTTTGTGAGTTTGTTTGCTTTGGGCAAATAATGACTTCCTGTTTCTTAGAAGACAGAGCAAAGCTTCCCAAGGCTTCTCTGCCAGGCAGCAGTTTTTACCAAACGACAGGAATGCTTGTGGGGTAAACAGAACGGAGACACAGGGATGAGGCCCGCCCACTGAGCAGCCCCAAGAAGTGCAATTGGGGTTTGAGAAATAGGCAGGACATTTCAGCTTCCCCAAGCTCCGAAGTTTTGATCAAAGCCCAAGAGCAGTTTCTAGGACTCCTAGGCTCTTGCCCACACACGCTGCATCTGTGCTGTGAGGTTCTCACTGGACCCCCAGAAGTGGCACAATTTCCCTGTCTCCTGGGCCACTTGACAGCTTTCCTACCCACTGGGCAGTCTACGTTCCTCTCTGTTCAAAAAGCATACCAATCTAATTCCCACCTCCAAGCCTCCATAAGTTGTCCTATTTGCCTTCCCATCCTTCACACATGCTCAGCACATACCTCACTTCTCACAGGAAATCCTCCTGAATTGCTCCTCTGCTCTTGCTTTTCACAGCCCTTGCCACTCAATACTGTTCTCTAAGGTTAGTCTCATTTCCATGGCCCCAAACTGTAAATTGTCTGAAGGCAAGAGTTTAAAGACTAGCTAAAGTGTGCTAAGAGCTTTGCAAGCTTGATTTTATTTAAACCTTCACAACCCTTATGAAGGAGGCACTTTCATTATCCCCATTTTACAAGTGAGGAAATTAAGGCTCAAGACATAAATAACATACCCAAGATCACAGAGTTAGTGGCAGAACTGGACAACGACCCAGCCCTGATTCTCGTGCCTGTCCTTGTGAGTACTACAGGATGCTGCCTCCTAGAAAAATGTTTGTTAATTGGTTGTTGAACAGACAGACTGGTGGTTCTCAAAGGATTGCTCCCAGACTAGCAGCACCAGCGGCATCTGGGAACTGGTTAGAAATGGAAATGACTGGGCCCTACCCAAGACTTACTGAATCAGAAACTCCAGGGGTGGGACCCAGAAGTCTGTGTTTTTAAAAGCCCTGCAGGTTTTTGGATGTTTGCTAGTGCTTCAGACTACTTGGCCAGACCAAGGATTGGCAAACTTTTTCTGTTAAGGGCTAGATAGTAGAGATTTTAGATTTTGCAGGCCTAGAGGTAATATTGAAGCTATAACACATACTTTCGTAACAAGATAGAAAAAAAATTTCCAGGAATTTTTTATTGATGAAATTCAAAATATGATCATTGAGTATGATTTTTTTATAATAAAGATCTAATAATGAGAAGAGTGAGATTCATTGGGGGTGGGGGACAACACTTTACTTACTTGGGATTCAAAGCCAGTGCTCCCTATCATCAAATCAAGTGCAGATGTTCATTTGTAAAGGCAATTCTTAGCTCCCTGTACACAGCAGGCAGTGGGCTGGGCCTGGCCTGCAGGGTGTAGTAAGCCGACCGCTGGAACAGATCATCCCAGCTGAACCAGTAACTGTGGGTACCCTCGGGTCAATACTTGTCTAAACTGAGCAGTCACTATGTCCTGGCTATTGTAAATAGTGCTGCAATGAACACTGGGGTGTATGTGTCTTTTTGAATTGTGGTTTTCTCTGAGTATATGCCCAGGAGTGGGACTTCTGGGTCATATGGTAATTCTATTTTTAGTTTTTTAAGGAACCTCCATACTGTTTTCCATAGTGGCTGTATCAATTTAGATTCCCATCAACAGTGCAAGAGGGCACGCCCTCTCCAGCATTTATTGTTTGTAGATTTTGTGATGATGGCCTTTCTGACCGGTGTGAGGTGACATCTTATCGTAGTTTTGATTTGCATTTCTCTAATAATTAGTGATGTTGAGCATTTTTTCCCATAGAAAAATGGGACACGGCAGGTGGAATTTTCCCATCCGCCATAGAACAAAACGTCTATTTAGTTCTTCTGCCCATTTTTGATTGGGTTATTTGGTTTTTTTGATATTGAGCTGCATGAGCTGTTTGTATATTTTGGAGATTAATCCTTTGTCAGTTGCTTTGTTTGCAAGTATTTTCTCCCATTCTGAGGGTTGTCTTTTCAACTTAAAGGTTTCCTTTGCTGTGCAAAAGATTTTGAGGAATGGATAAAGAAGATGTGGTACATATATACAATGGAATATTACTCAGCCATGAAAAGGAATGAAATTGGGTCATTTGTAGAGATGTGGATGGACCTAGAGACTGTCATACAGAGTGAAGTAAGTCAGAAAAGAGAAAAACAAATACTGTATATTAATGCATATATGTGGAATCTGAGAAAATTGGTATAGACAATCTTATTTACAAAGCAGAAATAGAGACACAGACATAGAGAACAAACGTATGGATGCCAAGGGAGAAAGGAGGGGGCGGAATGAATTGGGAGATTGGGATTGACATATATACACTATTGATATGATGTATAAAATAGATAACTAATGAGAACCTACTGTATAGCACAGGGAACTCTACTCAATTCTCTGTGGTGAACTAAATGGGAAGGAAATCCAACAAAGAGGGGATATATGTATACGTATAGCTGATTCACTTTGCTGTACAGTAGAAACTAACACAACATTGTAAAGCAATTGTACTCCAAGAAAAAAAATTTTTTTTAAAAAAGAGAAAAAACAAAACATAAATAAATAAATAAACTGAACAGCCACTATAAACAATCATTTTGGTGATTCCATGCCCCCAACCCCACTCCTCCATCCCCCAGAACAGTTGCTTAACAGAACTGACAGATCTGACCAGGCATTCTGGCATCACGTAACTCTCGGAGAGGCTGTGATAAGCCAGGCAGGCCCTGCCTTACACAGCTCCCTGCTCGGGAGAACAACTGTCCAGACAGGTGGCCAAGCAGCTGCAGGAAGCCCTGCTCCCACCACCTGTGGCTTCCCTCCCTACCTCAGCCCGCCCCTCCTGGACTTCTCAGGCAGGCACCCTGCTTGCTCCAGGGAAGGTGGGTGTCTGGAAAAGATAGAAATTAACACTTTGCCCCAGTTTTACCCTCCGCCTGGCTTTCTCAGCACCTGTCTGAACTCACAGAAGGATAGGAAAGCATAAGGAGATAAAACATAGAAGTATCAAGAAGAGCTAAACTTTTACTGGTCCCTTAAGAAGACAGGTGGAAGTAACAACTGGCTGATGTACTTGGTTGAATTGTGTCCCTCAAAACAATATGTTCAAGTCTTAACTCTTAGTACCTGTGAATGTGACCTTATTTTAAAATACGGTCTTTGCAGATATAATCAAGTTAAGATGAGGTCATGCTGGATCAGAGAGGACCTTATAAGAAGAGGGAAATTTGGACACAGAGACATACAGGGACACAAAACCATGTGAAGATGGAAACAAATATTAGAGTAATGTGTCTATAAGCCAAGGGACACCAGAAGCTGGAGGCAACTTCCAGAAGCTAGGAGAAGAGCATGAAACAGATTCTCCCTCTGAGCCTCCAGAAGGAACCAACCATGCCTCCTTCTTGGTTGCAGACTTCTAACCTCTAGAACTGTGAGAGAATAGATTTCTGTTGTCTTAAGCCACCCAGTCTGTGGTACTTTGTTCAGGCAGCCTGAGGAAACCAATACAGCTGATAGTAAGGGAATGCTAAAATACAGTGAGATACATCAGAATAACCAAAGAGAAGAAATTATTATACTTTCAAAAATCCCTAGCATTTGAAGGACTTCCCTGGTGGTCCAGTGGTTAAGATTGCACTTCCAATGCAGGGGTTACCGGTTTGACCCCTAGTCAGGGAACTAAGATCCTACATGCCACGGTGCAGCCAAAAAATTTTAAAATAAATAAATAAAAAAGATCCATTCTCTTAGCAACTTTCTAATATGCAATACAGTATTAACTATAGTCACCATGTTGTACATTACACCCGAATGCATAATTTAAAAAAATTTTTTTAAATCCCAAGCATTTGAGGCTGTGCTTAGGACGTAAAGTTGAGCAGAAGAAGCAGATTTCAAAACTAACTTTGCAATTTTAAAACTTACATTTATAAACACATGATACATAGAAAAAAGTATGGACAAAAATGTAATATAATATTTGCATTATTTATGTCCGTGTGGGGAATAAAATAAACATGGGTTCTTAAAATCAGGAAAAACGGTAATTAGAAAAATAAAAGCGATTAAATAGAAGTAATAGTCCACATTTACTCTGATCAAAAAAAAAAAAACAAGAAGTATGAAAGAAAAAGGACAACTATCTGGAATTGAGCCGTTTTGAAGTGGATCTGAAATAAGCCTGAAGACTAGATTGCTGAGAGAGGTGCCTGAGAAGCTCCTACAAGAACAGGTAAAACAAAATCAGACACCAAGATTGCTTCTCAGCCCCAGCTGCACATTAGATTTATCCAGGGAGGTTTCCAAACAAACCAGGTCCCACCTAAGGCCAACTGAATAAACCAGGAGAGGTCACCTAGGACCACATGAAATTTAAATTTCATTTTAATCAGTCTTTGCCTAGAGAAAATTCTATATGAGAAAACCTAAACTTGGCCTCGTCAGTGAGGGGAGATGACAAAATTAGTAATAAGTAACATTTTGAACATTTGTTACATGGCTGGCACAATTCTAAATTATTTACATGGATTATCTCCCTTAAACATCCTAATAGCATCATAATCATAGTTGCCACAATTATACCCATTTTAGAGACAAGAGAACCGAGGCTCAGCGATATCAAGTATCATAAGCTGGGGTCACACAGTTTGAAAGCGGCAGATCTAGAATCCAAAATAAGGAAGGTTAGTTCTTCAACCAACACATTATATTCCATCTTTGAAGCCTGAGACATGATTATCCAAGCCGGGAATTTGGTAAGGAAGATTGTCGCTCAAATCCAGATGGATACCTGGAGCCCTACTTTTCCCAGTTTTACACCTTCTTTAAACTTCAGAATCTCCTGATAAGTTTTTAAAAATCCTGATGTCCAGGCCACACCCCAGACCAATGGCATCAGGACCTCAGAATGGAATCAGGCATTGGTTCTTGAAAGTTCCTCAGCAGGTAATAAGCAGCTAAATGTGTTCCCCAACTCTTCCTGGAAAAATATGGGTCAATAGATAAATAATAATAAAGCCCTAGACCATTTCAATTTTCAGACAACTAACTAACAATCACTACAAGCATGAATTTTTTTTTTTTTTATGGTCCCCTTGCTCTTCGACCTCAAAGTCCTTGTGTTAACAGGGGCAGCCACAGAATTCTGCTTCTTCTGTTTCTCTGAGTGCTCCCTCTTCTGCTCTCCCCCAAGCCAAGCCACCTGCCTCTTCTCATTCAGAAATCTCCTCCCACCCTCCATAGTCAGGGAACCCCCTCCCAGCATGTTCCAACCTCTGTGCCTCCACCAAGGACTTGAACAGCAAACCCCAAATCACAGCAAACCACTCTTCTGTAATTTGCTGAGCTGCCAACCTAAAAAGAGACTAAGTATTCCCTCTTTTTTGTTGTTTAACTGAACTGTGAAACAAACCAAAGTTGTGGTTTTATTTTCCAAAAACAATTTAGAACACCAGTTTAATGCAGAAGCAAAGACAATATACCCATAAAACTACTGAATGCAAAAAATTCTCCAAAGGTACCTAACATATTCAGTTTGAGTGAATCCAATACAACATACGGGGCGAGGGGTGTCAAGCCCAAGCTTCAGGAGGCCTGATCATTGAAAAGCACATAACAGGAGAGCCCCTGAAGACACAGCACACATGTTATCTGCAGAGTCAGGTAACAGTACAGTGCAAAACTTCTTATAAATATTAAGCTGCCATCTACCCTCATCAGAAACCATTGCCATTCTTCACGCCCTTGGCCTTCTCTTACTGCGTTGAGCATGTGGGACTGTGGCTGGCGAGAGAGTGTCCAAAAAGGCATGGAGATGGAACAGGAGCCCTGGGGTTCAGAGGTCCCACTGCTGTGCTCCTCGAAAGGGCGGTCAGGATGGGTTGTAGCTGGGGGTCAAACCACAGACCTGGTCTCATCTCTGACTTAGCTGTGGACCCTGAGGCAACTCTCTCCCCACCTCTGAGTCTCTGTCTGCTGCTCAGTAAGATACAGGGTTCTCTAAGGCCTGGTATCTAAAGCAACAAGCTGTAGGAGCCAAGTCATGTAGCTGGCTCAAGATCCTGGGTGGGCTCAACTCCCCAGGATTTGAGGAAAGCCTGCACCCCTTTCACATCTGGAACCTAGAATGGCTGCCCTCTGGTTTGTATGAAGGGACATCCTTGTATAAAGTAGGGCCATGGGAAATCATTGCAACAAAAAAAGATAGCCAGGAGAGAGGCCAGCTCGCCAGAGGGTTCTATATTCTCCAAATGACCATGAAGTCATGAGGTGTTACGCACAGAGCGTGGGCTTAAACATACACACACACACACACACACACACACACACACACACACACACACAGAATTTTTATAAGAATACCACATTTAGAGTCAGCAAACCTGTGACCCAATCCAATTCAGTTCTGGCACTAGACCACTTCAAGTAGATTAATTTTGTGTAAAAAATGTCAAACGAGACTCATAATACCTACTGCAGTAGATTAAAGATGGCCCCCAATTCTCTGCTACTCTTCCCATTGAGAGGTGCAGTCTAATTTCCCTCCCCTTGAATCTGAGTTGGCCTCAGCAACTTGCTTGACCAAGAGAATGCAAGGGAAATGAGCCTGTGCTGCTGAGGCTAGATCATATGGAGTCATGGGCTTCCACTCTGGTCTCTTGGAGCACTCACTTTCAGGATGCTCCCTTTCAGGACCCAGCTGTCATGTCCTGAGAAGCCCAAGCCACCTGGAGAGGCCTCCTGTAAACATCTGAACAACCAACAGTTGTCCCAGCCAACAGGCCACATCCCTGCATCCACTACCAGCCACGTGATTGCTCCATTCTAGATGCATCGGCATTAAGTTTGGGGGAGTTTGTTATGTAGCAATGGGTAACTGGATACACCTAACTTGCAGATCAAGTGACTACCATGTGAGATTAACTGCAAAGATGATGCAAAACCACCTTGTAAGTCATAAAGTGTTCCACGAACGTAAAGGGTCATTGTTAATATTATGAGTTCCTGCACTGCCCTTCCTGTCCTGGCCCAAAGAGAGACTCTTGGCCTGTGTTCTAGCCCATGGCAATTTTGTGACTTAGCTCTGTGCCTGTGCTTTTGAACTTTTCAGGTGAGCTTTTTAAAAGAGGCCAAGATCACAGAGAGGAACCCCTGGGGTTGTTTACCTGAGGTTTCTGACCTGTATGCCTGCACTCTCATCCCTGTACCCTGGGTTTCCTAATACCTAAATGTTTCCCAAAGCTCCTCTGTCCACTTGTGCCTTCAGAACTGGATGCTCCAAACCAGCAGTCCCCAACCTTTTTGGCACCAGGGACCGGTCAAGCGCTCTACATTTATTGTGCACTTTATTTCTATTATTACATTGTAATATATAATTAAGTAATTAGACAACTCACCATAATGCAGGATCAATGGGAGCCCTGAGCTTGTTTTCCTGCAACTAGGTGGTCCCATCTGGGGTGATGGGAGACAGTGACATCCGAAGTGTGTCGCTTATGTCCAGTCTACTCCGTGATCTTGTTTTGGTTGCTCTCACTGCAGAAAACCCTGCTTCACAAAGACAGGATGTTGGACATGGAAGCAGGCTTTTCAGTGGCAATCTCAGGATATTCCACCTTCACTTTAATACAGAACGTATGGAGATTTGAAGTTGTCTCAAACACACTTTAAGGTCACCGTCATTTGCCATCTCAAGCAGCTGATCCTCTTCTAGCATGGACAAAGTCAATTCACCTGCCTTATTCACAAATGGGTCGCGGATCCATTCCTTCCCAGTTCAGGGGTCTTTCGTGGTTGGGAAGTAATGCTCAAACTCTTTTCTAAGCTGAGACAGGTGATAATGCACCAACTGGGAGAAAGAAGGCCCTGGCTCAGTCTCTTTCAAAATCTCTGTTAATGTTTGAAACATGTCAAAAATCCCAATGTTCACTCGTCGCCCCCATAATTCCAGTTTGGCTTTGAATGCAGTCACTTTATCTGTCGACTTGAACACAGCTGTCGTTCTCCCTGAAGTGACAGATTGAGTTGGTTGAGCAGGTTGAATATGTCACACAAGTAAGCAAGTATTGCAACCCATTCTGTGTCACTGAAATGTGCTGCCAGTGGTGACTGTTCTTCTAAAAGAAATCTCTGGAATGGCTTTCATAACTCAAAAACTCTGGCCAGTGATCTACCTTTAGAAAGCCATCTTACTTCTGTGTATAAGAGAAGACGTGGACTTCCCTGGTAGCGCAGTGGTTAAGAATCTGTCTGCAAATGCAGGGGTCGCGGGTTCGATCCCTGGTCCGGGAAGATCCCACATGCCACGGAGCAACTAAGCCCATGAACCGCAACTACTGAGCCTGCACTCTAGAGCCTGTGTGCCACAACTACTGAAGCCCGTGCTCCTAGAGCCCGTGCTCCACAACGAAGAGTAGCCCCGGCTAGCCGCAACTAGAGAAAGCCCACGCAGCAATGAAGACCCAACGCAGGCAAAAATTAAAAATAAATAAATAAATATATCGACTTAAACCAAAAAAGTGCACTTATTAAAAAAAAAAAACAAACAGACATGTGCTCTGCGTCCATCTCCTCACAGAGCTGCTCAAACTGCTGTGTGTGTACTTTAATGTGGTTGATAATTTTAATCACATCCTGCAAAACGTTGTTAAGTTCAGGTGACATTTTTTGGTTAGCCAGCATTTCGCTATGGATGACACAGTGCGTAGACCCACATTCAGAAGCGACCTCTTTGACCCGAGTAGTGAAACCAGAAAGCCGTCCAGTCGTGGCAGCCGCTCTGTCCGTGCATATACCGACACAAAATGACCAGTTGTTTTCCTGATATGTAATCATTCAAAGACGTGAATAAACACCACTACAGAAGTGGTGGGACTGAAAGGCTGAGCAGGAGAGAGGAAGGAAGGATGGAGGGAGGGAGGGAAGGAGAGAGAAAAGGAAAGAGGCAAGGGGATTTTGGGGTTTTTTTTAGTGTAAAATGAGCTGGTTTCTCTTAGGCACTTGCACATTCTTTCTTTCATTCCAGAGAGAGAAAGAGAGAGTGTAGGGCGGGAGGACAGAAAGGACAAGAAGGGGCTCCCCACTGGCTGCTCCCGTGTGTCTGCGACTGTGATAGACTCCTCATTGCTCCACGGTCTCTGCTGGGCAACTGCAGTTGCTCTACAAGTAGGAAACAAAAATGATAACCTAATTGTACCTGGAATGAAATTTCAAAGATTTCTTTTAAATCCCTCAGCAAAGCAAAAGTAAAAAATTCTAAGTGTCTTAAGAGTAAAATATACCTTAAGTATTTTAAAATGAAAAACAAACAAAAACAAAAACAAAGACTTGAATAGTTCTGCAGCTGTGGTGTTGGTTGGCAACAAAAGTGCATATAACATATCCTCATGCACAGCCTCCTGAAAAATATATTGCACAAAAACAAGCATTGTTGCCTTGTTGTCAACATCGGTAGACTTGTCAACCTGGATTGCATACCATGGTAACTCATTAATCCTCTCTAACAATTGTGCCTCAATATCCTCTGCTATTTCATCAATTCGTCTCGTTATGGTGCTAGCCGAAAGAGGAACACGTGCCACCTTTTGAACTGCAGCCTCTCCTAAAAGTTCACGACAAATGTCCTCAGCAGCAGGCAGGATCAACTCTTCCCCAATAGTAAAGGGCTTCTTAGCTTTAGCAATGCGGTTAGCCACTAAGAATGATGCTCTCAGTGCAGACACATTTGATGAAGTTGTGGCCTTCAATAATTGCCTCTGTTCTTCCTGTTCATTTTTTTCTTTTGAAAAACTCCAAAGGCTTGTCTTTTAATGCAGGGTGCTTGGTCTCCATGTGGTAAAGCAGTTTTGAAAGTTTCATGGCTTTGTTGGATAGCCAGTCGCCACATATTACCCAAAGCAGGCTTGGAGAATGTAAATCACCTATTGCAATGAACCTGTAATTTAAGTAGGACTCTTGGTATTTTCTTTTAAATGCAGCTTTCTTTTTGTGGGCAGTCTTAGATTCTTCTCCTGTCTCATCATTGGGTCTTTCCCCCCTTTTCAAAGAAGCTCTCCAGCGACATTTGTTTTTTACTCATTTTGGTTAGGGTTAGGCTTGTGGGCTTACCAAAACTGTGACTGAGACAAGTGCACAGTGTGGGAAAGAGGTACAGATGGAAGTGGTAAATAAAATAACGGGCGGGCCACGCGTGGGCTGAAATAAGTGTCGGATTCTGACTTAAAGCCCGCCACCAGCTGCAGCTGTACAACTGAAGTACATCAACTCACTTGCCACTGTAAAGCCTGCCACCAGATGCACCTTAATTGTCACTTGCCACTCACTGATAGGGTTATGATCTGAGTCTGCAAGTAATTGATTATGGTCTCTGTGCAGTCAAACCTCTCTGCTGATGATAATCTGTATTTGCAGCTGCTTCCCACAGCTCTAACATCACAACCTCAGCTCCACCTCAGATCATCAGGCATTAGATTCTCATAAGGAGCATGCAACCTAGATCCCTCACATGTGCAGTTCCCAGTAGGGTTCGAGCTCCAATGAGAATCTAATGCCACCACTGATCTGACAGGAGGTGGAGCTCAGGCGGTAATGTGAGCGATGGGGAACGGCTGTAAATACAGATGAAGCTTCGCTCACTCGCCTGCTGCTCGCCTCCTGCCGTGCAGCCTGGTTCCAGTACCGGTTCGTGGCCCGACGGTTGGGGACCCCTGCTCTAAACTGTCCCTAAGGTTAATGTTTCTCTAGGCAGAATCTGTGCATATCCCTTCTACGGACAAGTATTCACTGTCATGGTGAACCAGAGTCTTACATTCAAACAGAGATCACAAGCTGACATTAGAGAGGAAATATGACCATAATCAACTTACTATGATTTCTTCTCCAATGGCCCTATCAAACGCACTACTACAGAATTGTTTGACTGTTCTTCAAGGGTTTTTTTCACTGAGACAGATCCTTTGTCCTTATTTTCCTCTATGCTTTCAAATGACATCACACATGAGACAGTGTTCACAGAAGACATTTTTAAAAATCAATTCAAGTGTTGAAATTTAGTTCTACTCTCATCATCTAGGGTAGAACTAAATGGAAGGATGTCTTGATCTAGAAGCTAGCTCTTTGGATATACAACTAACAGAATTATTTCTGGATTTCCCACTATGTTAGTATTGGGTGGGCCAAAAAATGCCTTTGGTTTTTTAAGTAAAAATAAAAGACACATTTTTCATTTTCACCAGGAACTTTATTGAACAACGTATTCACCCTTTTGTTCCACTACCTTCTGCCATTTTTCAGGCAACTTCATAATTCCATCTTCGCAAAACTTTTTATCATTTTGAGCAAAGAACCGTTCCAAGTGCCTTTTACAGTCTTCCAGGGAATTGAATTTTTTTCCATTAAGAGAAATTTGTAAAGACCGAAGTAAATGGAAATCTGAAGGTGCGATGTCTGGTGAATATGGCAGATGAATCAGAGCTTCCCAGCCTAGCTGTTACAGTTTTTGCCTGGTCATCAAAGAAACCTGCGGTCTTGCATTATTTTGATGGAAGATTATGCGTTTTCTGTTGACTAATTCCATACGCTTTTCATTGACTGCCACTTTCAGTTGGTCTAATTGGGAGCAGTATTTGTTGGAATTAATCCTTTGGTTTCTAGAAGGAGCTCATAATAGAGGACACCCTTCCAATCCGACCATATACACAACATCACCTTCTTTGGATGAAGACAGGCCTTTGGTGTGGTTGGTGGTGGTTCATTTCGCTTGCCCCACGATCTCTTCCGTTCCACATTGTTATACGGTATCCACTTTTCATCACCCATCACAATTTGTTTTAAAAACGGAGTGTTTTCATTATGTTTCAGTAGAGAATCACATGCGGAAACATGCTCAGGAAGGGTTTTTTTGCTTAACTTATGTGGAACCCAAACATCAAAGCGATTCACATAACCAAGCTGGTGCAAATGATTTTCAACGCTTGATTTGGATATTTTGAGTATGTAGGCTATCTCCCGCGTGCTATAACATTGATTTTCTCAATTATTCTTTTGACTTGATCGCTATCAACTTCAACTGGTCTACCCGACCATGGAGCATCGTCCAGCTAGAAATCTCCAGCACGGAACTTCGCAAACCACTTTTGACACATTCGATCAGTCACAGCACCTTCTCCACACACTGCACAAATGGTTTTTAGCGTTTCAGTTGTGTTTTTACCTTTCTTGAAATAACAAAGCATAATACTCCAAAAATGTTGCTTTTTTCTTCTATCTTCAGTATGAAAATGGCTACACAAAAATTCACCAATTTTGATGTCTTTTTTTAAATGCACACTGATATGACAGCTGTCACATACAATCTAACAAAATTGTTTCGAATGAAGTTAAAGACAACTAAGTGCTACTAGAGTCATCTTACAGAAAAAAACCGAATGAACCTTTTGGCCCACCCAATAATTGAAGTTGGGTTACTCTTGTCACCTGACTCTCCATTTCCTCAGCCAGTCAGTGCAGACAGAAGACAGTGCACACCCATGCTACCTCACAAACCTGATGGCATCAACTCCCACCTCTTCCCACCACTGCAGGAGGTTGATGCCTGTGTCATCATTTGTCTCATGCCATTCTGGCCATCTGTGCTCCTTGCTATCTCACAGGGGCTGGAAGCCCGCAAACAATATTACAACATTTCTCAGGTCCATTCCCTCTCCTCTGGCTTCCAGTTAGGTTCTGCCAGTGGCAGGCACTGGAGGAGACTAAAAGTAAGGAAGAAGGGAAAAGGTATCTTTTTGTTCTTTCTGCTTCTGGTATCATCAGTGAAGTAGAAGTAACAGGCAAGGGGTAACTCCTGCATTCCTGGGCAGTAGTGGCAGCAGCTTTGGCAGCTCAGTGCCCATGAGCTCTGGCCCTGCAGCAGCACTGTCAGGGTGGAGATGTGCAGGTTCCCAAGGTCCTGTGGTGTAAGTGAGAGCACAGGCTGCTGACATCCTGAAAGAGGTCAGCAGCAGCAGATATACCAGCAGTCTGGGAGTCCAGCAATCCTAAATTTGGGGTATCATCATATTCCTTCCTACAGCTATAGCTTAGGGGCAGTAATGACTTCCTACAATTCCTAATGCCTGGGTAACCTGATTTTCCTCTTTCTTTCCCTCCTTTGGCCCTTCTGACACTTCTTGTCAAACAACCAAATACCTGCATTGAATTTCCTCTGTTTGCCATAGCTAGAGTAGTTTTTATTTTCCTTAATAGACGCTGCTACTCAGTAGTCTAAGCACCTACCAAAAACACTGTTCATTGCCTATAAACACTGTTCATTGCCCATTCCCCATCTTCTTATAAATGGAAATAATTTTGGTCAGATCAGCAAGGTTCCCAGATAAATACTCACTTTCCCAGTCTCCTTTGTAGCAAGGGGTGACCATGTGACCACGGTTCTTTTTAACCAATGAAATATAAGAAGTCTTCTGGGAACCCAGAGAAGGTTTTTGCTTTCCTGATAAAATGAAATAGATGGGACCAATGCTACTTCTTCCACTCTCCTTCCTGCTTTGAGTATAGATGTGATGTTTGGACCTGCAGCAGCCCTCTTGCACCCATGAGTCAACAAACATGAGGACAAAAGGCAATTCTCTAGGGATGATGTAGTAGAAAGATAAAAAAGCCTGAGTCCATGGCATTGTGAGCAGCTAAATCAACCCCAGCAGCCACCATAAGCCCTAGAGTTCATGCGTTAGCCCCATCCTATGACAATCTTGAGTTCTGGAACTCTCATTGTAAGTGCCGTTCTTTTCAATAACTTCTGCTTTAATTTGACCACATAGGAACACTGGAAAAAGAGTTTCCAGCTCCTGCTTAGCTCAGTTTGCATATACACTCAAATGGAGCCTCTTCAAAGAGGAAAAGGGGGAAGATTCAGAAAACAAAAAATTAGCATTCCCACAAACGGGAGCAGGTGAGAAGGTGTGCCTGGGCAGAAATCTGCCAGGAGCAGCCCACGCAGTATTTGACCTTCCTCGTCTCATTTTGAATTGCCCTTTATAAAAGCTCACCACACAATTCTCATTAGAGTCTCTGAGATAAGCTGGAGTAGGTCAGAGGCAGATTATGTGGGTCATGGCCAATAATATAGTATCACAAATCTTTTCCTCTCACCCTACTATTTTCCTTTTCTTTTTTACCCAAATTGGCTCTGAAGCCCATCTTCCTGCAGAGGCGAGCTGGTGATCCCTTCTGACCACGGTTTCTCTTGGCAGCAGGGCTAGTTTGGTCAGTGCCCAGTACTGCTGAGTCTCTCTCCCTGGGAGACGCCCGCCGCCTGGCCATGCTTTAATTAAGTGGACATCTCATTCCTGCGGACATTGTGCAGCTGCTGTATTTTGCTAGTATCTTGGAGCCAAATTAGAATTTTTTAAATGCTTAGCTTTTATTTGATGAGTTCCCTGATCTCTTGTAAGAGTTGTACCCCTTATCCCCCTTTCACAGCCCCACTAGCCATAGGTCTTTAGGAAGGGTGCCAAGGGCAAGGGGGAGGGGTCCCTCCCTTGAACTGGCCCCGTCATGTGCATACGCCTTGTTAATGAGCACCCTATTTGTGAAGAAAGGGAGGGAATGAGGAGAAACCTCATTTCTCTCCTTCAGTTTGTTTTTTAATCAAATCAAATTCTTAATTACATTTGGCTGGAATGAAATTATGCCTCTGAAGAGCTTCCAGATGGAACTAGGAAAGTGACTTCAGCTGAACTCTGCAGCCATTGGTCAGTAAAAAATGTTTGCTCCTGAAGGGGCTGCCAGGCTGGTGGTTCTGCTCTGAGGGACAAAGGGCACTTCTGTTTGCTCTCCCCCCCTTCCAGGTATTGCTTAGGGACTTCTCACCTGGCTGGGGTAGGAGACGTCTAAGCTCGGGGGTTTCCTAACAGGTCCACTGGATGGCGACTCAGATATATCATCAGACAGGCGGGGGGACCAAATGTTGACCTCCCCTCACTGGCTGTGTGATACTAGGCAGTGCACCACCTCTCTGAGCCTCAGTTTCCTCAATAGACCTCTCTTATCTCACAAGATCATTGTGAAGATTGTCATATGGTTTGTGCATAGCGTTTATTTCCTTCTCTTTCCTTATTCTCCACCTATTTCCTCAGAGAAAGGCTGCCCAACACAATTGAAGTCTAAGATGCTGCTTTTCATAAGGAACCTCTGGTTCATGAGCCATTGTTTTCAGGAATGCATGAAATGGGCGGACACACAAGAATGCCAGTTATCCTTCAGGAAAAAAGAGATCAGATTTGTGGTCACCAGAGTTGGAAGGTGGGGGGAAGGGGAATTGGATGAAGGTAGGCAAAAGGTACAAACTTCCAGTTACAACATAAATAAGTACTAGGGATGTAATGTACAGCATGATAAATATAATTCACACTGCTGTATGTTATAAATGAAAGTTGTTGAGAGAGTAAATCCTAACAGTTCTCATCACAAAAAAAAATGTTATTTCTTTTACTTTGTATGAGAAGATGGATGGTCACTAAATTTACTGTGGTGATCACTTCATCATGCTGTACACCTTAAATTTATACAGTGCTATATGTCAACTGTATCTCAACAAAACTGGAAGGAAAAATAAATAGAGTGTACAACTCAAAAAAAAAGAATGCCAATTATCTTAATGAAATTCAGCTCTTCATTCCCAACCTGGCCCCAACACCACAAGTCCAGGAGTTCTCCTCTCTGTAACCTTTATGATGGGGCTTCTATCATCTGAGCGTTCTGTCTCCTCTCTCTGGATGCACCGTCTTTGTCTATCCAACACCATCTCCCAGAATTTCACTTTTAATTAAGAATTTAATTTAAATTAAGCAAACCCAATCCACCTAAAGGAAGACAACTGACAATGTAGCCTTTGGGGACACAGGAATGATGCTCAGGAATTTCTCCTGGCTCTGTCCTGAGCCCACTGGGCAGGTAGAAGGGAGAGAAGGCAGGAGGAGAGCAGACCTGGTTATGTGGGGCAGAGAAAACTCATATCTTAACCACTGGCTCTCTGGATGTGATGAATTAACCACCTAATCCAAAGTGGAGAATGTGTGGCCCAGCTACACGATCAGGTGCACCCAACACGCAACGGAGACCAGCAAGCAGGGAAGATGGCCTGCCACCTGTTGCTGAAACCTGCAGAGCAGAGCAGCAAATGCACTGGCACTCAAATAGGTCATTCTGTTTCCACAGGACATGCCACCAGGAAGCCTATTTAGTACTCCTACAGGGGACCTGCATTGGAATAAACTTTTATGACTGCTCCTTTTAGATTTTTCCCGGGGGCTTAAAACAAACTACCCTGAAGTGGCTCATCTGTTCCTCAGGCCAGGGGTTGTCACCAAGAGGAGCTAAAGTCAGAGGCAGCTCCATTTTCTCAGGAAAAACAAGACATTCAGCTCTTTCCCTTTTTCCACCATCTTCTTCACTCTCCAGCTCTGAGTGGAAATGAAACATTATGAAATATGCTTCTTAATCAAACATTATGAAAATTCCTGTTGAGATACCATTGTATGCAGAGTGGAGCTGCTCTTTGGGCAGCTATTAATTTGGGGGGTTAATTCACTGATATTAAAAACAGTGTGTATGTATGAGTTCTTGCATTTCAAAAATTCCAAAATTGTTTCCAGAGTGTTGCAGCAGATAACTGCAGAATGGCTTACTTGATACTCAATCCTAACTACCTTTTTTCTTACCTTTCTCTAACATAGAGACTGAAAAGCTGAATACTCCATTTTCCTAGCCATCTTCCAGCCAGGAAAGGCCATGTCCTGGCCAAGGAGATATACATGGAAGCCACAGGGAAGCACTTCCCCTACCAAACAAAATGATAATGTCTCTCAAGAAGACCGCTTTTGGCATTCCCCCTTCTTCCTGCCTGGAAGCAGTCTTGCAAACAGGAAGCTCAAAGCCACATGCTAAGAATGATGGGACCAAAAGAGACAAAGGAACTGACGGCATTCTGGAGCAGCTATACCAGCCCTGGGCTGCCCACCTCCAACTTATTTTATGAAGGGAAAACAGCCCAACTCAGTAGCTGAAGTCTCTCAGAGTTGAGTTTTCTGCAGTTTGTAACAAAACTGATTCCTAAATTATACAAGTATGATCCTACAGAGATAAAAAAGATTCAGCATATTTCTTTTTTTTTTGACCCTAAGTAATCACAGATTAAAGGGTTTGCTCTTGTTTTGGTGAGATGGAGAAAGGAGCAAAGAGGAAAAGTTCAAAATCACCCACCAGCTCTCGAACCAGTGTTAGAACAGCTGATGCTGTGTTGCTTGACTTACAGACTTCCTGTTCCTTTCTATTGGGGGATTTCTCAAAATTTGATATTTAGAAGACTGGATGAGACTCAAGTCTCCTGACATCAAAACATAAATGGTTTCACTTCTCAAACATTTCAGTTGAATGTTTGCCAAAGTTTTTATCTCAGGGAAACTATTTGCTAAGGTTCTAAGATTATGTAAAATACTGAAGCAAGGCTTCCCCCAGGGGATTATATTACTATTTAGTTTTATATTTCTTCTGATGCCTCCAATAAATCATGAACTTCTTCAGAGATGTCAGAGGGCAGGCTGTCTCTCTGACTGCAAATGACAAACCATGAATAATGCACACAGGTCTTGCAGAGAGGCTCCCAAAGCCACAGCCTGTTGCCTTTGGGCTCTGGTCAGACAATTCACTTCAGTGGAGCGTGGTTTCTGCCTGGTGTCAGGTGAGCTCTGCACTGGCCAATCACTAGGAATCCCTGGCCATGGGCCACAGCTCGGAGTACATGATTCCTGGGGTCAGGCAAACCACTGGGGAATCTGGAGTACCAAGAGGGAGCTGCAACTCCCAAAAGAACAAAACTAGAAAACTCCAGGGAAAGCAGCCAGTATTCTAATCTTCTCAACTAGACTAAAAACTCCTCGAGGGCAGTCCTGGTTCCCTACAATGCCTAAAGTAGTGCATGGATCTTAAGGGTGACCTAATAAATATTGTATGGAAGGATGGACATATGAATGTATAGACAGATAGATGGATGGACTACCATAGGAAAATTGGCAGAAATAAGACAACCAGTATGTAAAATCATAGAGTATAGACACTGATACATAAAACCTTGTTTATCAAATATCAGGTCAGGAGGAACTTCATGACAATGGCGAGTGGAGAATGGAGCAAGTATGACATTATTTACACTGCAAAGAAGAAAGCTTCGAGAGCCCACTCACTGGAAGGTAGGGCAGGTTATATATATAAGTGACTTATTATCTGCTCCTATGTTCCCTATGCTAGTAATTTCATCATCCCTGCTCCCTCATTTTCCACTGAATTCCCAAAGGAACAGTGTTTACTTGCCATCTGCACAAATAAATCTGGTTTTCCTCTTAGCCAGCCTTCTGAATCTGCTTTCAAATATCTCATTAACAGTCTCCAAATTACAGTATCCAATATCTTTGTCTAATTCATCATCTTCCCCGACTATGTGGAGTTCTGACCCTTCTGACCATTCTTTATATTCCCCTGCATTCTCCTTTCTTGATTTCTGAATCTCTGCACTCTCTTACTCCTTGATGGACCCAATCCTTATTCTGAATTTCTTCTTCTTTTTCTGCTGCCTCCTCTGAGCTCACTCTTTCCTAATCAATAAGTTTTTGTCACATTCTGTCTTTATCCTCTTCCCATGCTACCCTCCCCAGGTGACCACATTCTCACCTATGACTTCGAGTGTCCTCTGTTGGTAAATGACCCCCATGTGATGTCTTTGGCCCTACGGACTAGACTGGACATCTCCATTCACCCATTAATTCATTAATCAATTCATTTATAAAGACCTTGTCATGTATAAAGTTTGCTGCACAAATTGGGGATACCAAGAAGAATATGACTTCCTTTAAGGATATCAAAGTTTACAGGAGGAGACAGAAGTAAAATGATAATAATTTGGGTTAAGAATTGTCATCAAAGAGAAGGGTCACCTAGGAGACCTTCACGAGAAGGCTAAGTGGGGGTCAGCCTAGTGCATGTGATGGCAAAGGACATCCTAAGAGAGCAGGGCAAGGTATGAAGACTCATGAAAGCATACACTGGCCAACTAACACTTACTGGCTTCCTATCAAATGCCAGACACTATGCTAGGTGTTTTCACAAAATAATATTTACCTCACATTACACAATGATGATTAAGTAACAAGCCCTTTGCTAAGTGCTTTTCAAACAATATACCATTTAATCTTCAAAGAACCATAGAAGATAAATGTTATTACCTTCATTTTACAGATGAAGAAGCTGAAACCCATCTGTAACTTGAGCTCAGTGACTTGGGTAAGGCTTACAACTAGTAAGCGGCAGAGCCAGGGGCTTAGGGATGAATGGTTTAGCTCCATGAACAGAAACTCTTCCAGTTAGTTTAAGTAAAAGCAGACTTATTATGAGGTAGCTGGGATGTCTGCAAGAACCCTAGGATGAAAGCTACAGTCAGGCCTCACAAAGAGCTGGAATTGGGCCTGGAGAACCATCAGATCAGGGCAGCTACCTTCTCTCTCCTTCCTTCATCAGACTGTCTCTGCTCCACCCATTGCTGCTGCTCTCTCACCGACTGCTTCGCCATCCTGCCCCTCTCTGCATCTACAGACTGGCTCTCTCTTCTTGCTCCTCATGGTCCATGGTACCATCACCGAGGCCCCAAAGTGGCATCCTTATGCCCCCTGACTACAGCACCTACAGGCCCAGTACCCACAAAGACTCATCATAGTCATGTCTACTAATTCCAAATTCTCATGAAAGAGATTCTGATTAGCTCAGGTTAGATAGGGTAACCACTCCCGACCACATCAGCTGTAGCATGTAGAATAGGAAGTAGATTAGAAGAGGTACCAGACATGGCTGCAGAAGAGGTAATTCACAGAGAAAGGGGCATGGACTGGGCAGGCACACCCAAGAGTTGTCTTTTACAGGTGACATTCCATCCCAGGTGTTCTGACTTCAAGTCATGTTTTTAAACATGTGAGATAAAGCACTGTCCCACACTGCTTTATCTCAAATGAAACATATCCAAAATCAAGGTATACCCCTTTAAATAAGCTCCTATTTCCTTATCTCAGTTAATGACTTAACATCGGCCTATTCCCCAGGCTTAACATTTCACAGTTAACCTCAATATCTCTCTTTCTTTGATACCCTACCCATAACACTCTACCCTTACTATAATCAAACAGTCTCCTGGGCTGGTCCATTTTCCATGCCAAAGGATCAGCCACTGTGGTTCAAAATACAACAGTGATACAAAGTCCAAGAGTAAAGCTGGTTGATCAGAGACTGATTAAGTTATTTTGAACTGAATCAAGAAAACTGTAGGAACAACTGCTATTACTAGTGTAAAAAAAGAAAACTATTAGCAGACACAGAACAATCCGATGAGTAACTTTTGTAAGGTCAAGAGAAGGCATTGGATTTGGTCTATTCGTTAAACCTGAACTGATTAAACAACCGGCAAGGAGATGAAAGGAAAGAGTGGTGCCTGCTGGTAGAGGATAACTAGCTGAAGGCATGGTGAGCGGATTGAAAGGAACACACCAAGATCAATTAGGCGCTCAACAAAACAAAAATGGCCGATTTTTTTTTTTAGTTGAGGTACAGGCGATGTATAACATTATATAAGTTATAGGTATCCAACAGTGATTCACAATTTTTAAAGGTTATACTCCATTTATAGTTATTATAAAATATTGGCTATATTCCCTGTGTTGTACAATATATCCTTGTAGCTTATTTTATTTTATACATAATAGTTTGTTCTTCTTATTTCTCTACCTACTATCTTGCCCCCCCTTCCCTCTCCCCACTGGTAACCGCTAGTTTGTTCCCTATATCTGTGAGCCTGTTTCTTTTTTGTTATATTCACTAGTTTTATTTTTAGATTCCACATAAAAGTGATATCATACAGTATTTGTCTTTCTCTGTCTGACTTATTTCACTTAACATAATGCCCTCCAAGTCTATCCATGTTGTTGCAAACGGCAAAATTTCATTCTTTTTTATGGATGGGTAGTATCCCATAGGGTATATGTATACCACATCTTTATCTATTCATCTGTTGATGGACACTTAGGTTGCTTCCATATCTTGGCTGTAAATAATGCTGCTATAAACATTGGGCTGCATTTTTCAAATTAGTGTTTTCATTTTTTTTTTGCATATACATCCAGGAATGGAATTGCTAGGTCATATGGTAATTCTATTTTTAGGTTTTTGAAGAACCTCCATACTGTTTTCCACAGTAGCTGTACCAAAAAATGGTCAATCTTGATTGATGTCTCCAGCAGTGTTCTGGTAAATGTTTAACTCCTGGCATTCAGAAGGAAAAAGCCCTAAATTTATGCCAATTTCTGTGGTATAAATACTCCCACTGTGGCCAATTTCAAACTACCAACCAAATCTCACCGAATGAGGAATTAGAAAGAGATGCTTTCAACTGACTCTCATGAGGCAGTAAGACCTGGTTCCAGCACACCACTGGATGTCTCCAACCTTCTTGATTTTCAGAATGTCTTAGAATTGGGGGAGCTTCAATTCACCCATATAAGAACCCCTTGGAATGAATAGTCCTTCACTTCAGCCAAATAAACTGACCCTACAGTCTATTAGTTTAAAAATAAAAAACAAACAAAAAAAACCACCCTATTCAAGGATCAAGCATCTTTCCAAGCTTGCCATAAATCAATTTGTAATCTAGTATACATTATAGGAAACGTACAAGACAGACTTTGAAAAGGGTTCTTGAAGAACAGAGGAACAGAGGAAAAGAAATCCTTGTTGGCACAAAAGAGTTGGAATTTGATCTGAATTTGGTAGATGGGTAGCACAGGAGGAGAAGAGGCAATTCCAGGCAGCAGGACTAGATTGAGACTTAGGTGGGGAGGAAAGGTGTGTTTGGGAACAGTATAGTCAGAAATAGCAGATGGAATGGAAGGAGAGCAAGACTTAAGAAACTTCAGTGAAGTAAAGAGGTAACTGAAAAAGATTATAATGGGGGATTAAAACAACTCTGCAAACATCTATAGTAGAAGTGATTATCCATGTGGGGTACAGGTAGGAGCTTGACAGAATGGGACAGAGGTGGGAGCAAAAATATGTACCACATCATTTTTTATGTTGCTGCATTTTGAACAATATAAATGTATTTCCTTTTCTAAAATTAAATTTAAAATTCAAAATAAATTTACAAAGATAAAGTGTGAGCAGAAATGTCTAATCAGGTGTTCTGTGACAGTTCAAAAGAGCTCAAGATGGATCTGAAACATCTCCAGATGTGGAACTTCCCCACACCCTGAATCATCAAGGCCAGGGTTGGCCCCTTTGATTAGGTTGCAATGACTATGAAATGCAATGAGTACGTGCAGGAGTTAGGGATGGGGCAGGGGAAGAAGCAGTGTGGGTGTGCATCTGTGAATAAAGCTTCTTGACTCATCTATTGAAAATCAGAATTTGGGGTCCAAGAGTACTTACTTCTTAACCTTCCTCCAAAGGTCTTGCATCTGCAGAAATAATATTTACCTCTTTATTTGACCAAAGTCTCTTGAGTCTACTGCTTACTTCAATTTCTCCCTGCCACCTCCCTTAAATCTTAGGTCTCATGAGCTTGCCATGTTTTCTTTATTGTCTCTTTGCTAAATCTCATCAATTTCACCCTCACCACTTCACCAACACACTGTGCGTGGGCACACACACACACTCATAGCCCTGCCACCCCATCCAAAGACTAAAAACACTGCTTCCAGAGTAATCGCCATCAAGTGCAACTCTGACAACGTTCCTTTGTAGCTGTAAAAGCATGGGTGGCCCACCCCAGACTGACCCAGCAGACTTTATCTGAGCTCACCCCTCCACACCTACCTACGCTACCGGCTACCTGACTCTGCTATTCCCAAACACACCTTTCCTCCCCACCTCAGCATCTCAATCTAGTTCCTCTGCCCAGAATTGCCTCTTCTCCTGAATTCCAACTCTTCATGCCAACAGAGATTTCCTTTCCTCTGTTCTCCTTCTCAAAGTCTGCCTTGTACTTTTTTACAAAGAATACTAGGCTGTAGGAAATGCATCTAATGTGAGGAGTGGACCCCATCTTGTTTCTCCTGACTCAGCACCTAGCATCTTGCATAATGAACATGCAAGACAGAACTTGCTAACTGTCCCCTAACATCCAGTCTCTGTTTCTGTCTTCCAGTAATAGAAGGACTGCTTTTTAGCTACACACATGGCCACCTAGAATAAAGATTATATGTCTTAGCCTCTGCTATGTTAGCTGTGACCCTGTGCCTAAGTTCTGGCCAAAGGGAAGTGCACCAAAGGGCATGCACAGCTTCAGGGTTTGCCCTTCAAAGGAAAGAGTGTGTCCTCCTGCTCCTCTGCCCTCCTTTCCTGTGGCTGGAATGCAGATGTGCTGGCCAGCCATGTTGGTCCATGTAGATGTGAACAAAGCACCCTAGTAACAGGAGAGAAGAAGGATAAAAAGAGCTCAGAGCTCGTCTGGACTTCACAGAGCCACCTTCCTAGCCAGCTGAGCTGCTATACACAGGCAGTTACACAGAGAGAAATACTTTCCGACCACGTTTAAGCCACTGTGTTATTTTGGGTCCGCTTAGAACAGCACATTCATATTCTAAATAATACAAGGTGCTTAATTCAAGTTTACTGAATTAAATTCATGGATGTTGGATTCTAGGTTTGTACAGGAAATAAGAAAATTGAGGGGAATCTTGCTTCATGTGTTTAGATTGAAGTTTTAGGCAACCGGGCCTCACAGGCCCATCCCACGATACCTCTGTCAAACAGAACACTGATGAGAAACTGAGCTAACCCTGTACTTACTTCATTGATTAAAAGAACTTATCCCCAGGAATTCCCTGGTGGCGCAGTGGTTAAGAATCTGCCGGCCAATGCAGGAGACACGGGTTCGATCCCCGGTCCGGGAAGATCCCACATGCCGCGGAGCAACTAAGCCCGTGCGCCACAACTGCTGAGCCTGTGCTCTAGAGTCTGTGAGCCACAACTACTGAGCCCACGGGCCACAACTACTGAAGCCCGCGCACCTAGAGCCCATGCTCCGCAATGAGAAGCCACCCCAATGAGAAGCCTGCACACCACAATGAAGAGTAGCCACCGCTCGCTGCAACTAGAGAAAGCCCACATGCAGCAACGAAGACCCAACGCGGCCAAAAATTTTTAAAAATTAAAAATAAAAGAGAAAAAAAGAACTTATCCCAATGGGGGGTAAGGGGGGGATAAATTGGAAGATTGGGGCTGACACATACACACTAGTATATATATAAAATAGATAACTAATAAGGACCTACTGTACAGCACAGGGAACTCTACTCAATACTCTGTAATGGCCCATATGGGAGAAGAATCTTAAGAAGAGTGGATATATGTATTTGTATAACAGATTCACTTTGCTGTACACCTGAAACTAACACAACATTGTAAATTTATGCCCCAATAAAAATTATAAAAAAAAAAGAACTTATCCCGAGATCAAACACACCCGAGATGGGCCAGAAATCACCTTCACTGGAGGCCAGGCTGAGTGTGGTGATTCTCTTTGCCTAGAGGTCCTGCCACATGGAGGGAAGTCGAATAAGGAATACAAAGAATAGACCTTCACCAGGACAGTGTGGTCCAGCGTGGCTGCTTTCAGGCCCCCATAACCAGTCTCGCAAAAACTCCTAAAACACAGAATGTCCTTTGACTTCCTTCTGTTTTTAATCAAATTTTCTAAGGAGACAGAATCCCAAGAAATAGGAGCTTCTCACCGATAAAGAGACTTTTCCTCATTGATGAATTCCACTGCTGTTAACCCACCCCCATCCTGGAGCAGATCCTCCAAGATGCTCACAAACCAACAGGCAAGCTCCCAGCCAAAGCTGCTCTTGGGCATGGGACAGGACATGCCTTGTCACTTAGCAGAAGTCACCTAGGCCTCCTTGAACTGCCACCTCCCTAACTGCTAGGCTTGCATCATGAGCTACTTACAGGAATCCTGTACCACATGTCGAGTGAAATAGGAGATACAGGAAATGAGCCAGATTCCTGGGCTTGAGGGAGGGCTCATTGTTAACCAGAAGGGACAGAACAAGAGCAGCCACACATGGCATTCCAAGCCCTTGGCAAACTATACAAAGGAAGGCTGTATCCGCCCATTCTAAAGACAGTGTAGGGCTTGCATTCTAGAGAGCTAACTTCTTTTCTTTTTCCCTAGGCAAGAAACATTGAAAATTCAAAATTGTTTCTGCATATGTATATGTATATGTGTGTGTGCATTTAAACATCACTGTGAATCAAACAGTCTTGAGGGTTCTGTAGACACTTAGGAGACAAAGTGGGCTCACAGTAGACAAAGCCAATTCTGGAAAGAAGTCCAAACGCAAGGTCTGGGAAGAGCCCCTGACTCAGCGACTCAAGCCCTGCCCTTCTGGAGCCCCATCTGTGGCATTTAAAATTGGGGTGACAGGATCCCCAAGGAGTCTGAGCCTTGAGTTTGGGGGTTACACATAACCTCATCCTCTCCATCCTCCTCCTCAAAGCTGAATCACTCCCCCCATGAGTCCAACTGACTGAAAACTGCTTATTTTCTTCACTGGTTTCTTTATGGCTCTCATTGCTCTTTCGTCTTCCTTTTCACCCAAAACCATGTGCATGCACAGACTCAGCTTCTCTAACTGGATTTTAGCCTCCTGGAGGCAGTGCCTTTACCATCTCTTTCGTCTCTTCCTCCACTGAGTGCTGCACGTTGCAACCCAGGCTACTTAAATATTTGATCACTTGGTTTTCTGTGAAAGGGTTCCCTTTTTCTGCACTTCACAAGACAAGGTAATAATAGTGCCCAGTCACCTGCACTCTCAGATCCAGAAGGCACTTGCTAAGTATTAGCCCCTTGTACTCAATGTGAGAAGACAAGCAGAGAAGAGCACACTGCCTTCCCTTCCTCCTCTCTGAATCTCCTGCTCCTGGGAGGAAGCCAGTGAACAACTCAGTGAGTGTTACTGACTTGTAACAATTAGAAGGGAAGTTAAATGATATAAATTACTTCTGTACCATTGCTGGTGGAGGCTCAAGCACTGGAACACCGTCATTACCAAGTGCAATAGACAGAGGTGGATTCCTCGGAGTAGATTGAGCCAGGCCCTCTATCCCTTGCAGGAGACCCATCTTCCCTGCACAGGCTGGAGGGGGACCTTGTGGGGACAGGGACTTCTTCCTGCAGAGGGGAAACCTGGCTCTGCACAGATGGCTTCCACTCGGCACCTAGGACCAGGCAGCTTCGCCTGGTGACCCCAGAGCAACACTGACTTTGCTTTTCCCCAGCAGGCAGAGACTCCATCAACTGCCCCAGATAGCTCCTGACGCCGGAGCTGAGCCATAGATCTAGCAATAGGAGGTGAGCAACCTGTTTCCTGCGGTGTTCCTGCCAGCACAGGTGTCATCTGTAGAGGGGGCACCAGGGCTTGCACTGTGCAGACTGGGGAAGCAGATTTTCATCATCTCCCTCCCCGCTCTGGCTCGTTCATGCCACTCCAGTCACAACAGGCTCCCACGGGTCCTCAAACATGCCAGGCATGTCCCAGCCTCAGGGCCTTTGCACTTGTCCCCCTGTGCCGGGAATACTCTTTTCTGGGTGTCCTCACAGCACCCCCTCTTCTCCTTCAGGTTTGCTTAAATATAACCTCAGAGAGCTCCTTCCTGCAAATGGCTCCCCACGTACCCCCAGCTGTCCTTACTCCACTTTCTAGTTCTATTTCTCTCTGTGTCACTTTTCACTGCCCAACACAGCATCACTTTACTTGCACTTTTGCTTGCTGCCTCCTTTCCCCCGTTAGAACCTTAGTTCCCTGAGCGCTGTTTTGTTCTCTGCTGTGTCCTCAGCACCTAGAACAGTGTCAGGTAAATAGCAGGTGTTCAAATGTACTAAAAGTAGATATTAAATAAAGGAAAGAATTATCTTACCTGTTATTATTATCAGATAGGTTACAGGTCACCTTTGGCATCAGTAGGGAGCACACTCCTTGCAGGAGCCGCCCCTCCTAGAGAGGAGTGTTTGTGCAAGACCCCCCAAGGCTGAGCAGTGGGATACACTCGATCACTTTGCTAGTGTGCTGGGGCTGTCATAACATAGCGCCACCAACTGGGTGGCTTCAACAACAGAAATTTCTTGTCTTACAGTGTGGAGGCTAGAAGTCTGAGATCAAGGTGTGGGTAGGGTTGTTTCTTTATGAGGATTGTGAGGGAGACTTTGTTCCAGGCCTCCTTGCTAGTTTCTGGAGGCTTTCTGGCAATCTTCAGCGTTCCTTGACTTGTAGAAGCATCACCTCAATCTCTGCCCTCATCTTTGCATGGCCTTCTCCCTACCTGCGTGTCTGGATGTCTGTATCCAAAATTCCCCTTCTTATAAGGACTCCTGTCATACTGAATTAGGGCCCACCCTAATGACCTCATCTTAACTAATAATGTCTGCAACAACCCTATTTCCAAATAAAGCCACATGCTGGGGTACTGGGAGTTAGGACCTCATATGTGAATTTTGAGGGAGGGGGACACAGTTCAGTCCATAACTGCTCTCGTCTTGTATGGAGACAGAAAGGTTGCCTAATGGGAAACATCCTCTCATCCTGCTCCTCTCACTGCTTCTCAAGGGAAAGAACATGGATGTCAGATGGGGTTGGCCCAAGACCAGCCTAAGAGCCGGCATCCACCTTCCTAAGGCTTTCCCTTAAGACGACCGCTGTCCAAACAGCATAGACCTCCCTGCAGCCCAGAGAGAAGCTGCCTGCCCCCAGCATCCTGCAGGCCCACTGATTATTCAGTCCTTCAGCTGGACCTGAACAGGGTCACCAGGAAAGACAACTGAAGGTGGACTCAAAAAGCATGCACGCCGACCTGCACGTGGGGATGGGCCAGGAAGAATGTCCTGAGAGCCTGGGGGAGGAAGAGCTGCCAGCACCTAACAAGGGCCCCACGCATAGGGTTGCTGATACAAATTTGAGAGATAGAAATGACAAGATTTATGCCAAGTGGCCACAAAAGAGGACACAGATCTCTGAAAACATAGGTGGGGTTGATTATAGAGCTGCCCATTAGCATCAGCACAGGAATGTTGTTGTCCCTGTCTCCATCATGAGCCCAGTTCTTGGTGTTTTATAACCCACAATAAACTGGTGGGGCGGGCCCTCCGAGACCTCTACCCAGGTTTTAATCCACATGCATTTGCCCCCAGAAAGAGCACTATAGAACACAGGGACGCTTTAGTTTTTCCAATCCATGACATTCTGATTTACCAGAACTACAAGTGGAATAATGAAACACACTGGGGTGAACTTAGGTGTGAGATCTCCGTAAAACCTGAGCTCCAACTTCCTAGAACTGCCTCCCAAATAATACTTCCTTCACTGTCATGGTGAGGATTAGATAACTTTATGCCCTGCACATAGTAGGTACTCACTAAATGAAAAGAGACTCAGCTGAAGAAGGAAAATCTTGCAGCAGCAAGAAGCCCTGTGCACTGCAGCCTGTTTTTGCCTCCCTGTTGCCAGGGATGTCTGCTGTAACCAGAAGCAAAGACCAGCAAGAGCTGGGGAGCTCCAGCATTCCCAGGCAGCAGGCACCCTTCCTCCTGCCCATATTTAAATTAAAGTACAAAATTTGCATTCAGTCCCCTCAGGGCCTGGCTCAGTGACCTCAGCCTCAGGTTTGAAATACTTTTGCTCCGGGTAACTGCAGGTTCAAATCCCAGGAGGATTTCTGCTAGGCCTGGCATCCTTCTGAGACAGATTATTTGAATAAATGCAATTTAGTGAAAGCAGACCTCTCAGAGGAGGTCTCTGGAAAGGAGAGATGGAGCTGCTGTGGGAGGGGAGGAAGGGTCAGAATTTTATCCAGGTTTTCCCGGTGTCCTTGCCAGATGTCAAGCATGCTTAAAACTTTGGGGAAATCAGAGGAAGCTCACAGAGGATCCCTGTGCCAGGACCTAGCCCTCTAGTTGTCTCTACTGTGGAGCCTCTGTCACTTGCTTTCTTCCCACCTCTCTCTGCCCTGTGAGTGGGTGTATTTTAAGAATGGGAGTGCTTCTGCCTGAGACTCTTCCTGTTCTGGAGATGGGTCTATTCCCCTCCAAGCCACAGCCGATAGGAGGATAGTTTAATTCAGTGGTTACAGATGTAGACCCCAGATCAGATGACCTGTGTGTAAATCCCAGCTTTTCCGAGTCCTGCCTGTGTGGCATCTCCTATGGCCCACAACAAAAAGTATATTGATCTTTGCATTTTGAAAACTATGCCACAGTATCCCGCTGCCCTGAGCTTGGGGACTCATAGGATAAAGGGATCTTCAAGAAAAAGCTCTCCAATAACGCCAAGAAGAGGCAGCAAGGAAACATCAGAGTGATCAAAGGCTTCATCACTTTTGAGACATACACGCAAAAGCCACTTCAATTATATCCCCTAAATTTCACAGTTCCCCACAGTCCAGTGAGAATTTATATGGCTTTTTAGGAGTCGCTGCTCTCAGGGCTCTGACCTCCATGGGCAAAGTATAAGGGGTTATGGAGAGACACTAAGATGAGGAGCAAGAGAGGGGGTCCTGTCTCAAGTTGGGGTCCTCAAGAAGGACAGATATAGATTAGTGTGCAGGAGGTTTATTAGGGAGTGCTCTTGGATCAACACCTGTAGAAGGAGACAGAGGGAGAAGCTGAGTTGTGATACAATCTCAAGGAGGCCTCAGCTGGCCACACAGGGAGCTGGAGTAGCCCACAGAGGTGTCCCAAGTCAGGGAGGGGAGCCAGGCCTTTGCACCTCCCACGTGGATCAGTCATTAGACGTGGCTGCTCTGGGAAGGGGCCTGGCTCTGGGCAGGGTGGCTCTCCCGGCAGAGGCAATCGCCATGGAGTGCCAACAGCTGCAGGCTCTCTTCCCACAGCAGCCCCGAAGGGTCCCGCAGGGGCTTACGGCAGCATGTCACAGTGTCCCCCACAAACCCCCACCAGCACAACCTCTTTCTTCATGAGTAGAAATATCACTCACACATTTGGGGGGGGCAGAGATCTTGCACAATTAGTACAATGAAAAGAGGGGATTTCATTTTGGCCAGGGGTACTCCCAGGCCTAACTCTGCCACTAAATCTAAGACTCAATTTATCAGTAAACGGTGGGAATATTTCAAACTGCAGAGTCCTTGAGTTAGAAAGGAACAAAAGCCACCCAACTGAACTCCCACCCAAGACCCCAACTGCATCCCAGCAGATGGTCTTCCAGCCTCTGCCTAACCGTTCCAATGCCTGGGCTGGGGTGGGTGCTCCCTTTACCACAGGCCTGACACCCCTATTTATTAACAGTTTTTTCTAACGTACGGTTACTATCAACCTCCCAGGAAAGCTCACTCATAACTCACCAAGTAATTGCTCATTCACAGATCATCCTTCAGCTATTTGAGGACAAATAAATAATTTGGTTCTTTCCATGGGTACCAACCATATGCATACCAAACATTTGTTCACTCGTTTGACACATGCATTTGTGCCTTCTGCCAAGCCCTTACATGGACATTGAGTTATTCCATCTTCATAAGAGTCTCATAAAGATAACAACAGCCAGCATTATTATCCTTGCTTCTTGCCCTGAGAAATTAGGGAAGGTTTCACAGAAAAGGGAAGCATTGGATTGGATCTGGAAGAATGAGTAGCAAGTCCCTTATCCCAGAGGGGGTGGCATTTCCGGCTGGGGGAGTAGGACTTACAAAGACCTAGGGCATCAAAGAGCTTAACATATTTGGGGAAAACTTATAATATAGCTAGAGTGGTGGTTCTCAGGTGAGGACAGTTGCTCCCCAGGGGACATATGGCAACATCTAGAGACATTATTGTCACAACCAGGGGCAGGTACTACTGGTATCTAGTGGGTTGAGGTCAGGGATGTTGCTAAACACCCTACAATGCACAGGATGGCCCCCACAATAAAAATCATCTAGCCAAAAATTTCAATAGTGCTGAGGTTGAGAAAATGTGGGCTAGAGCTTGGGGAGAGGGCAGGGATGGTAAATGGGTAAATTGGAACTAGATTCCGAAGGGTCGAGTTAAGAGGTTTAATTACTTCCTGTTGCCTGCAGGATTTCAGAGCCTAGATTTGGTAAGAAAACTGAAGAATGATCTAGAGTGAGCCAAGTCTGAGATCAGGGAGAGTGACTAGAGACTGCTGAGACTGCCCATTCATTCCTTCTTTCACTCATCATTTATTAAAGACTTAATGAGCATCTGTTATGTACTACACTCTGCGCTAGTCCCTGGGATGTAATGATGAGTAAAACAGACTCAGTCCCTGCCCTTGGGAGTTTTACAGTCTAAGTAAAGGAGAGAGACATTGTTTGAATAATCGCACCAATGTGGAAGCACACACTAGCAGGTACAATGAAGCAAGAGTAAGGGAGCTCCCAGCGTAAATGACAATGAGGACTGATCAAGGAAGGTTCCAAGGAGACGATGTCCCCTGCCAAGCCCACTGGGGTCCTCAGGAAAAATAAGATGTAGTCTAGGTGATAAGGTCTAGCCTCTTGTTTTGTGCTTAGTCTAGTCTCACTTGCATATAAGATGTCATATGCAGAGGCCTTGCACCTAACACGTCAGATTAGCGTTCCCAGCATAGAACTACTGCACCCAACACCCCAACTTGGCATGCCATGTGCAGAAATGCTGCACCCAGCACTTCACTCTGGAGCTCTGCAAGCAACATGACTGCACCTGACCCTTGAGGACTCTGCCCCTCAGGCTGTCGACAGAGAAGAACCCTATAAAGCAGCCCCACCAATGGCCTGTTCCAGAGAGTGTGTACTTTAGAGCTCGAGCTCACACCTCTCCATTCTTTCATCAAAGAATAAAACTTTCCTCTGCTTCTGAACCAAACTTGGTCTCATTCTAGTGGCTCGAATGACAACAAGCAGGAGCACCCTTGTTGGCGCCCGACTCTAAAGGGTTGGTAACAAATTTTGGTGACCATGAAGGAACAGACCATGGCCTTTTGGCCTGCACCTACCCACTAGGCTCCAGGCTCGCCCCGGCTCCAGCGGGAGGATGGCGGAAGCTTTGGGAGGTTCACATGAGGACGGCTGACTCTGATCTCTGAGTACACTCTGATGGGGTCGAACGGTGGCAGCCTCCAGCTGAATTCAGAGCAACTCTGCCCAGCAACCCAATACCCGGGTGTGGTGCACACACAGCGCAGCCTGCAGCATCATCTGGACCACACCCTCTTGAGGGAATCATACTGTGGCATCACTGGGGATCAGAGACTGAAACTCACACACGTCTGTCCGCTGCCGCTGGCTGGACTTCCGGCAGTGTCCGACGCCCGGGGACCGTGAGGACGTGGGGATGAGAGGGAGCCACAGCAGTCTTGCCCACTGTCTCACCAGTAGTGCTGTCCTATGGACCCCTGTACCAGGCAGTAGTGGCCGCACCAGGGATTTTGTCCTCCTTGCCCACCTCCGGGGGTCAGCAGTAGCATTCTCCACAGTCACTTTCGATTTGGTAAAGGAAACTGGCCAGCCCCGTGAGCCAAGAGGCAAGACCAGGAAAAGGTCCAGGTAACGAGGGCCACCTGACAAATTAGAACAAGGATGCTCCGTCCAAGTTCAGGAAAAGGCACCAAGGTTGCCTGAGTGTGAAATGGTCCCAAGGTAAATAAGTGACCGGTGACCTGACCTCTTCCTGTCAGAGCTAGTTTCTCTGAAGTGGGCTGGGGAGCCCTGTGAGCCACTCTCAAGACCAGGACGCCCATTTTCAGGAATCCCTGTGAGCTGCTGGCAAGAACAGGAAACACAACACCCACCATCTGACCTCTCCTCCCCGCTCCGCTTGTGAGGCAAAGCTTGGGTGATTCTTGATTGACTGAGGTTCCACGGGCTCTCCTCCAGGTAACGGCACAGCATTCCAGCTGCCCTGGTGATCTGGGGAGCACCGTGGGAATCTTGTTTTTAGCCCTTCACCGGGAGGTCTGAAAACTTCTCCTTTTTGGCTGAATGGAGGAAAGAGAAGACTTCCGCCTCAGCTAAGCTGCTCTGGCCTGGAGGCAGTCCCGTCTAACCTCCTGTGGGACATTCTGACTGAGGAAGGACTGACTAGTTCAAGCACAGGCTGTTATAAATTCAAGGGAAATCCCCAACTGTATCAGAGCCCATGCCTATTTGGGTCTCTTGAGGAATCCATTAAGAGTTTGGTGCCGGTTCCAAATTTCCCAAACTGGAAATCTTATTTGGGTCAAATCTTATGGCATTTTCATACCAAAAAAATCACTCTAACCGCCCCCTCGGTAGTTGGGAAAATGTCATTGTAAGGCATTGAGGGACGATCCAGAGGGGTCCTGAATCTGATTAGGGGAATCATTCAGACCCATGACCCCACCTGGGCTGACATCCAGAGCCTCCTCAATGTACTCCTAATAGGGGAAGAAAAGTCCACAGTCTTTTTAAAAGCCCAAGAGGAAGCAGACAAAGAGAACAGAAACAATGCAGGTCACGCTATTTTCAGACTGGGGACTCAAGCGGTCCCAGATAACGAATCCAACTGGGACCGCCAAGACAATGGAGCAGGGAGTGGAAGACAGAGGCTGACCCATTATAAAAATATGATCCTAAAGGGAATCCAGGCAGCAGGAAAGACATCTGTCAATGGGAATAAGATAAAGGAAATTAATCAGGAGCTAAAGGAAAACGCTTCGGCATTCCTAGAGTGTCTCAGGGAATGCCTCTGAATCTATACTACCAATGACCCTGAGTCATTGGAAGGGGATGCAATCCTGAGGTTGTATTTCATTTCCCAAAGTGCCCCCGACATTAGGCTTAAACTTGAGAAATTAAAACTTTTGGGCCGGCCAAAAAGTTCGTTCAGGTTTTTCCGTAACATCCTGAGTGAACTTTTTGACCAACCCAATAGAACCAGATATCCATCTCTCTCACCTGGTCAAGGTTCCCTACCACAACCTTTAATAACTGAGGAGAAGGAGGAGAAGTCAGAGGATAAAAAGACCTGGAAGCAAGCCCACCTACTGGCTATTGCCCTCCAGTGGCAACTGGTTGGCATGGGAATCTGGACTAACTGCCCACAGAGACTCTCAACTTTGATGAGGACCCTTAGCCCCCATCCAGGGGTAGCCAGCCAAGGAAACTAGGACCCAATCAGTGTGCCCTAAGTAACCAAGAGGAACACTGGAAGAGTCCCAAAGGGGGATGGGAATGGCAGATCCCAGCCACTACCCTCGAAGGCAGATGGTCCGAATCAATGGAAAATGATGGGATCAGGGGGCTCCCAAGCTGGTACTCCAATTTACTCCTGAGGAACCCTGGCTGACACTGGACACGGGGGGAAGCCTGTTGAATTCTTAGTCGACACCAGTGCCACTTACTTGGTTTTGGCAAACTCGGTCACAAGAGTTGCAAAACTTGGGGGGTATCAGGGAAGGCCTAAGAATGGGCATTCATAGAGCCATTAGATAACCCAGTGGTTACTATAAAAATCTGTCACACACTAAATTCTGCCACCTTACTACCTACAGAAACAGGGCCCTTGGAACACGATTAAATAGAAGGAAAAGACACAGCCTATTCCAGTTGCCCTGACCTAGGAAATGAAACTCTCCCAAACACTGGAAAAGGAATGGTTCAGAGATGGGAGTAGTTTTTTGAGGGAGGGGAAAAGGCTGGCAGGATACTCAGTAACCTCTCAGACCCAAGTCATAGACGCAAGAAGCCTAGCCTTAGGGACTCCTGCCCAGAAGGCAGAGCTGATAGCCCTCACCCAAGTCTTAGCGCTTAGAAAAGGGAAGATCTTAAATGTTTCAGACCAGAGGGACATATCCTGGAGAAGACTGGCAGATTGATTTCACTGTCATACTGAGAGTACTGGGCAATTTCAGCTATCTCTTGGTGCTAGTAGACACATCTTCTGGGTGGATAGAAGCATTCCCTGATAGAACTGAAATGGCAGCTGGAGTGGCTAAGGCATTACTAAAAGAAATAATCTTCCGGTTTGGACTCCCAGAATCCTGACAAAGTGATAATGGTCCAGCATTTGTGTCTCAAGTGAACGAGTGCCCTGGGCATAAAACGGACCTTGTCCTTAGCCTGGAGACCCCAATCATCAGGAAAAGTCGAGATTCAATCAAACCTTGAAACGGGCCTTAGCCAAGCTATGTAAGGAAACTCAAGAAAATTGGATTAAGTTGCTTCTGATTGCCCCAAGGGATAAATTAAAGTTAAGTGCATTTGAACTCATGTATGTTAGGCCCATTCCCTAAGCCCAAGAAAAGGGATACCTTAACCCCCTTAAAATGGAACAACTCAAGTATGCCCTCCAGGAAGGAGAAACCATGAAAGCTCTCACAGAATAGGTAATCAGGTGCTGCCCACACCCACTGACCTGGCCCTACACCCCTTCTGGCCTGGAAATTATGTTTACCTAAAAACCCAGAAAACCAGCAGTCCGCAAGATACCATGGTAACTGCTGCCATTGTGCTGAGTCTTCTTTGTACCCCCAGGACAAAATGAGGGCCTATACTTCCTTTATACTTTTCCCATCTTGGGCATTAAAATGTTCACCCCCCACTGTCGCCCCATGGCAAACAAATTTCCTCTACAATGTGACCAGAGATATTCAGGACAATGGAAATTCACTGACTGTTGGATCTGTCATGCCCAACCTGAAACAGGAAAGGAGAATCAGACATTTTTAAGAGGAAACTCAATAACCAAGGGGGAACTACTAAATACCACCTTCCTCCCAGCCAGTGATAAACTGTAAACAAGTTGAAGCAGCTGGTCCCACTTGAGACACTTATGGACCAACAGCACGAATAATATGTGAATCAGGTGATCCAACAAGGGAAAACAGTTGAGTTTGGTACCTGGGTGCCCCAATGGAGTCCTAGAGATACTTCAGTAGATGAAAAACCAGAGCACCGACGCTTCGAGGACTCAAGCCAATGGCCCAGGGTCGCTGTGCTTACAAAGAGGATACATGTTCTTGGGTAAGCCCCCAAACTCAAAGAGGGGCTGGGCATCCAATGCTTAGACAGTACTAAGGTGAGGGGCTGTGTCACCATGAGAACTGTGGGACCACATCCAATCTTAGTTGGAGTTTACAAGCGACCCACTACCCACACGAAGAAGCCATAACACTCCAAAAGAGCCACAAGACTACTAATCGCAGGAGTCATTGCACTCATTGGGGTACTAGTGACCCTGGCTGGGGGAACTGCATATAACACTGTCACCCTAAAAAAGGTAGCAGCCACAGTGGTGACAGTATCCACTGAGACTGGCCTCGACTTCAAACTATTAGAAAACAACTTGACGTGTAAAGCAGACCAAACCTTTAAACCCCATACGCAAATCTGTTGACTCACTGGCTAGGATGGTCCTAGATAACCAAATTGCCCTAGATTATGTTAGCTGATCAGGAAGGGGTCTGTGCACTGGCCAACGTGTCAATTTGCTTTTATATCAATGCAAGTGGCCTGACTGGAGAAAGTGCAGACAGGCTACTAGAAAAAGCAACTTGGCTAACAGAAGCCAGCCAGTCTAACCTTGCCGAACAAATGTGGAGCAGGATAAAACAGGCCCTCCCCAGCGTCATTTGGTTTCCACTTTCCTGTACCCCTTAATAACCATCGTTCTCTTGCTGACATCTGAGCCATGTATCTTAAATTGTCTTATGTCCTTTGTCTCCAAAAGGTTAGACAAATGGCAGTCACTCAGGAATATGAACAGTTAGGGCCAAGGCCTGATGACAGTCAAACATACCTAAAGGTGGCTAGGGAGAAGTTCTGGTCCTCTACCCGAGGTTATGATGACGCCCAAACTCAGCAAGAAGCAGTTACATAAGCCAGACCACCGCCGCGGCCCCTCAGCACCCCTCAAGAATGAGAAGCCGGACAAAGACAGAGGAGGGATTGGTCACCGGCAAAGCCCATTAATAATTCCCAGGAAATAAAAATAGAAACTGGGTAATGAAATAAAGTCTTACCTTTTTTTAATCCTTTGTGCTTAGTCTCGGTTCACTTCCCCATAAGGGGCTGCAAGTAGATGCCTTGCCCCAGGCACGTGGGACCAGAGCTCCGAGTGCCGGCACCTCAGCTCCCAGCAGCGCAGCGAGGCGCCACTCGCGACACTCAATCCAAGATGGCGGCAGCGGGCCGTGCGCAGAGACGCTGCCCCAGGCATTGCGATCTGGAGCCTGAGCAGCACAGCTGCGCCCGACAGGCGAGAACCCAGCCCCCTCCCCGCTGAGGAGATTGGAATAAAGTAGCCCCACCCACGGCCTCTCGGAAAGAGCGTGGGGAACATGCGCAGAGTATGCTTTAGAGCGGGAGCGCGCGCCGCTCCGTTCTCTGATCGAAGAAGAAAGTTTCCTTTGCTTCTGAACCAGATTTGGTCTCGTTATTTGCTCGAAGGATACCAGGAAGGAGGACCCTTGTTGGGGATTGACTCAGGAAGGTCGGTGACAAAGAAAGGTTTAAGCCGACCGTCAGAAAGATGAAGACTCCAGCCAAGAGATAAGGTAAGTCTTTTCTGGGCAAAGCGAAAGAGAGGATGAGACAATTCAATGTAAATTTGGGAGGTAGAATCCGCGGATTTTGTAAGACTTGTTGTCATGGGTGAGTGGGGAGAAGTCGGGGCCCTGCCGGATTCTGTTTCCAGGGTTGGGAATGCCAGAGGAAGAGCAAACGGGGGCTCAGAGTGGCACCATCAGGCCCGCTCTGAGACGGCTTTCTAGCGCACGGAGGTGCCAACACACTTTGGGCCCATGACACGCTGAAGAAACCCGGCAACGAGCCACCTTTTCCTACTCCTGTCTACTTCACTTTAACTTTGGTAGAGCCCTCAGACTTGTTCCCCAGCTCCATTTTACAGGTGAAGCCCTTAAGGCATTTGCCAAGGTCTGCCAGCTGGTTAGTCATTCAGCCAAAACTAATCCAAAAACTCCAGCCCTGAACAAAAGACAACAAAGACAGACCCCTAACCTTGCATCCTCCCTCCAGATTTCACAACCCTCAAATTGAGGCGCTGACCTTCGTGGCAGGAGAGGGAAATGTCATGTCCTGGGACCCACAGGAGTCCTTAGGACGGACCACCAAGTGACGGTCCTTGGCTTCGCCCAGGAAATATTTCAAGAGCAAGCCAAAGAAAAGTGAAAGCAAGTTTATTCAGAGGGATACACACTCCACAGGCAGAATGGGGACCATCTCAGAAAGTAAGAGTGGCCCCAGGGAATGGGGTTGTTGGTTTTTATGGGCTAATTTCATACTGCTAACAAGTGGGAGGAATATTCTTGCTGTTTCAGGTAAGAGAGGAAATTTCCCAGGAAGTGGGCCACTGCCCATTTTTTGGCCTTTTATTGTCCCCCTCGGAACTGTCGTGGCATAAGGGGGAGTGATTTTTAGTATTACAATGAAAGTATAATGACCAGACTATTCTCAAAGCCAACTTGGTTTCAGCTGGTTCCAGCCGGTCTTTATCACATCCCAAGGACTGATCCCCCTCTTCATTTATCTAGCAGCTGTGTCCTGCCCCTTTCCCTCCTGTTTCATTCCCTCCTCAGAGATTTTACTCCCATATTCTTATGAGAAGCAGAGGGGCGACACTCCATCTTCTGTAGCTGCTTCAGGGATGAGTAGGGGTGTCGACCCTGCCTGTCAGGGAGTAAATATCTCTGGATGCCTGGTCTAGGAATCCCAGGGGCAGGACAGCTTCTTGTTCTAAGTCGGAGGGCAGTATGGGCTGGAGTCCTCGCATAGCCATCATTTTGATGTGGAACTGTTGTAACCTGAAAGACACAAACTTTACCAAGAGGTTAAAGACACAGGGTCTAAAGAGGAGGAATAGGAGTATGATCGTTACTGGCCCAGGAGGGGCAGGAACCAAGTAAGGCTAGGGAGGGCGCTCTTAATGGTGGACCAGATGGTATTAGGGTCTGACCTGGTTGTAGCAGTGTAACCATGATGCTTGTTCATAAATCTTTTTGTTGTCCATCTTGATCTGGCCTGACTTATTGCCGTAGGTACAGTAGGTTTCGTTTATGACTGCACAAATGCCACCCTGCTCAGCCAGCAAATAATCCAAGGCCAATCTATTGTCCATGACCACACTGGCCAATGAGTTTAAAGCAGTTGAAAGTCTTTTTAGGGCATCTCCCGTGGTCGGTGCTAATCTCTCTAAAGTGTTGGTTAGGTTTTCTAGGGTTACCTCATGGTAGGCAAAGCCACCCCATGGAGCTGACAATCCCCTGCCAGTCCTATTCCTGCCAATATTAATCCAGTGGCCCTCCTGGGATGATATTGATTAGTATTATGTATTGTGACTGTGAGTAGGACCAAATGTTCTCATGTACAGGCTCTCCGGTGCCACACGTTATTGATATGAGGATAAGCATTTACATAGGGGCCAAATTTCCCCTGGGGTGCACTTGTCTTTGGGCCCTCATTCTGGGGAGTGCCACATAGCCAGCCATATCCTGAAGGTGCAGCAAGAGATCTGGGAACAGAAGAATTTAACAAGGAAGCCGCTGTCTGGATCCATGGAAGGGACAAGTTGTGAACACAATGTGGGGACAGGGGCCCATTAGTATATACAAAATAGTTAAGTTCAGGAGTATTCCATGCCCTTGGCTTAGATGAGATACTGATGTAAGAGGTTTTACCCACCATTTCCATAGAGCCCGACAATTTTTAGCCCAATTTTTAGTCCATTTCATCCCTATCCCATAGGCACCTTCAGTCTAGGCTTTATTATAAGCACACAGAGTGGAGGCATTCATGGGAATGCAGTGTGGGTCTGGATTCCAAAACACTGCAGTGATATTACCATCTGGTAGCCAGGGATTGTTCCAAAGAGGCTCACCATAGCCAAAAGAACCATAAGAGGTGTGGCCTTGGAAGCCTGACTGGTTTTCTGGGTAACAAAAGTATCCATGATTAATGGAAAAGTTATGTCACCTTTTTAAAAAGAGTTAAACACAGGCAAGGTATCGGGCCTGATGAGGGTATTGCCCATGGCGCTCCTATCCGTGGCAGGGGAGGTGGGGTATCCATGTACCTATTTGTGCCTATAAATGATTGTTGTAAGCCAGAGTTTTTATGGCAGGCCCAACAACAATTAACTAGTTTTTCTCCTTAGGCAACTATTTTAGATATGTTTACTAAAGCATTATTTTCCCATTCCCCCTGAGCTGTGACCATCGTGAGAAGTGCTACTAGGAGTATCATGGCTTTTGACATCGTATTACTACATTTTTTTCTCAGACCCAGCAGGGGCAAAGAAGATATTTATGAGGGGGAGGGGGTTCTGAAAAGCAGCAGAATAAGAGCATGATAGTTAAAAACACAAGGATTACTAGGCCAGCCCACCACAGCCAGGTGAAGTCACCTATTCTCTGGGACAGGTATCTGAGGTCTTCCACTGGCTCATAGCTCTTCTGGTTCCTTTTGGGACTTATAAGTTACACGTTTTATTCTAGACAGATGTACCCAGCTAGAAATTCTCGGTAGCTTGACAGCAGTTGGGTACTTAGTAACACTTGATAATGGTGTTATCCCTTCCATTTTGGTTGTAGCTGGTCCTCAGGGGACCTTTCCTTCCAAGTTTTTTGTAGGACAGAGTCCCCTGACTGGATGGAGACTTCGACCTTTTCTTTTGTGGGGGGTAGGCAGCACTTTGTTTCCTTATTCTTGGAGGGCCCTTTCAATTTGGCTTCAATGTGGGAGACCAGTTGGTGGGTTTCCTCATCAAACAAGAGATCTGAAGTCAAAAAGGGCCTTCCATAGGTCATTTCAATGGGGCTAAGTTTTAAAATTCCCTTTGGGGCCATCCTGGTCTGTAGAGGGCTACAGGCAGCAGGGAGACCCAGGTTTCTGAAGTCTCTTGGCATAGTTTAGCCAGCGTTCTTTCTAGAACATGATTTGCTTTTTCTACCTCGCCTGAGGGATGGGGCCTCCAGGAGCATTAGAGGTGGTAGTGAGTACCTAGAGCTGAGGAAACCTGTTGGGTCACCTTGGCAGTGAAGGAAGGTTCATTATCACTCTGTAAGTTTTGGGTAACCCGAATCTTGGAATTATCTATTTAAGCAGAAATTTGGATACTTCTATTGCCTTTTCAGTTCTAGCAGGGAAAGCTTCTATCCACCCTGTAAAAGTGTCTCTGAATACCAATAGGTATTTTCATCCCCTACATGGGGACATCTAGGTAAAGCCCATTTGCCAATCTTTCCCTGGATAGGTTCACCAATGTTGTATGGGCCAAGTTAGGGGTGGAGGCTTCCTGGTCACTGCGGGCACAAAGCTTAGAAACCCTGTTGACATTTTTAATAGTTTGGGACAGTCCTTCACCGAGGAACACTTGAGTAAACAGTTTGAGTAGGGAGTCCCACCCTCAGTGGGAAGATTTGTGGGAGTGCTTAATTATGTTCCATTGCTCAGCCCCAGCAATGAGAAGCTTGTCATCTTCTGTCTGCCATCCTGAGAGGTCTCTTTCCAGTCCCCTGTATTTAACCCACTCAGTTTCTTCAGGTGTAAAAGATGGCACAGTTGGGAAGGGTGGAGTGTCAGGTATGAGAGCTGCAGTTTGCAGGGCTGGCTGTTCTTTGGCTGCAATCTTAGCGGCCTTGTCGGCCAGGACATTTCCCCTTACGAGAAAGGTGTTGACCCTTTGGTGACCTCTGCAATGAATGACTGCAACCTCCTTTGGAAGCTGGACCACTTACAGGAGTTCTAGAATTTCTAACTGGTGTTTTATAGGGGACCCTTTAGCTATTAGTAGTCCCTTTCTTTCAGTGTGGCAGCATGGGCAAGTAGCACTAGAAATCCTTACTTGGAATCAATAAATGTATATTGATTCTTTTTTTTAAATATTAGGAAACTTATTAACATAATTCACTATGCTAATAACACAAAGAAGAAAAAATATCATCATGTCAATAGATGTTGAAAAGGCATTTGATAAAATTTAACATCAATTCCTAACAAAATTCTTTTTTATTTAATCGAAGTATAGTTGATTTACAATGTTTCAGGTGTACAGAAATGTAATTCAGTTATATATATACATATATATTCTTTTTTGGATTCTTTTATAGGTTATTACAAGATACTGAATATAGTTCCCTGTGCTATACAGTAGGTCCTTGTTATTTATTTATTTTATATATAGTAGTGTGTATCTGTTAATCCCAAATTCCTAATTTCTGCCACCCACCCCCCTTCCCCTTTGGTAACCATAGTTTATTTTCTATGTCTGTGAGTCAACTTCTGATTTCTAGATAATTTCATTTGTATCATTTTTTTGGTTCCACATATGAGTGATATCATATTGATATTTGTCTTTCTCTCTCTGACTTACTTCACTTAGTATAATAATCTCTAGGTCCATCCATTTTGCTGCAAATAACATTATTTCACCCTTTTTATGGCTGAGTAATATTCCACTGAATATATATATTATACATATCATATCTTTATCCATTCACTTGTTGATGGACATTTAGGTTGCTTCCATGTCTTGGCTATTGTAAATATTGCTGCTATGAACATTGCAGCAATTGCAATTGCAAAGAACATTGCATGTATCTTTTCAAATTAGAGTTTTCATCTTTTCCAGATACATGTGCAGGAGTGGGGTTGCTGGATCATATGGTAACTCTATTTTTATTTTTTAAGCAACCTCCACACTGTTCTCCACAGTGGCTATGTCAGCTTACAATACCACCAACAGTGTAGGAGGGTTCACTTTTCTCCAAACCCTCTCCAGCAATGATTACTTGTAGACTTTTTGATGATGGCCATTCTGACTGATGTGATGTGATACCCCATTGTAGTTTTGACTTGCATTTCTCCTATAATTAGCTATGTTGAGCATCTTTTCACGTGCCTGTAGCCATCTGGATGTCATCTTTGGACAAATGTCTATTTAGGTCTTCTCCCCAGTTTTTGAATGGGTTGTTTGGTTTTGTATTTTTTTTATTTTGAGCTGTATGAGCTGTTTGTATATGGAAATTAATCCCTTGTCAGTCGCATTGTTTGCAAATATTTTATTCCAGTCTGTAGGTTGTCATCTTGTTTTGTTTATGGTTTCCTATGCTTTGAAAAAGCTTTTAAGTTTAATCAGGTCCCATTTGTTTATTTTTGCTTTTACTTGCATTGCTCTAGGAGACGAATCCAAAAAAATATTACTGCAATTTATGTCAGAGTGCTCTGCCTGCATTTTCCTCTATGAGTTTTATAGTATCTGATCATACACTTAGATCTTTAATCCATTTTTAGGTTATTTTTCTATATGGCATTAGAGAGTGTTGTAATTTCATTCTTTTACATGTAGCTGTCCAGTTTTCCCAACACCACTTATTGAAGAGACTATCTTTTCTCCATTGTACATTCTTGCCTCCTTTGTCATAGATTAATTAATGATATATGTGTGGGTTTATTTCTGGGCTTTCTATCCTGTTCCATTGAGGGAGTGTGTCTGTTTTTGTGCCAGTACTGTACTGTTTTGATTACTGTAGCTTTGTAGTATGAAAGTCAGGGAGCCAGCTGACTCTGGCTCTGTTCTTCTTTCCCAAGACTGCTTTGGCTATTCGGAATCTTTTGTGTTTCCATACAAATTTTAAAATATTTTGTTCCAGTTCTGTGAAAAATGCCATTGGTAATTTGATAGTGATTGCATTGAATCCATAGAATGCCTTGGGTAGTATGGTCATTTTAACAACATTAATTCTCCCAATCCAAGAACATGGTATATCTTTCCATCTGTTTGTGTCATCTTCAGTTTCTTTCATCAGCATCTTACAGTTTTCAGAGTACAGATCTTTTGCCTCCTCAAGTTAGGTTTATTCTTAGGTATTAAATTCTTTTTGGTGCAGTGGTAAATGGGATTGTTTCCTTAATTTCTCTTTCGGGTATGTCATTGTTAGTGTCTAGAAATGCAACCGATTTCTGTATATTAATTTTGTATCCTGAAACTTTACCAAATTCATTGAGCTCTAGTGGTTTTCTGGTGGAGTCTTTAGGATTTCCTATGTATAGTGTCATGTCATCTGCCAACAGTGACAATTTTACTTCTTCCCTTCCAATTTGGATACATTTATTTGTTTATCTTCTCTGATTGCTGTGGCTAAGAATTCCAAAACTATGTTGAATAAAAGTGGCGAGAGTGGGAATCCTTGCTTTGTTCCTTATCTTAGAGGAAATGTTTCAACTTTTTACTCTTGAGTATGATGTTAGCTGTGGGCTTGTTGTATATGGAACTCATTATGTTGAGGTATGTTCCCTCTATGCCCACTTTCTGGAGAGTTTTTATCATAAATGGTTGTTGAATTTTATCAAAACCTTTTGTGCATCTATTGAGATGATCATATGGTTTTTATTCTTCAATCTGTAGATGTGGTGTATCACATTGAGTGACTTGTGGATATTGAAAAGTCCTTGCATCTCTGGGATAAATCCCACTTGATCATGATATATGATCCTTTCAAGGTATTATTGGATTCAGTTTGCTAGTATTTTGTTGAGGATTTTTGCATCAATGTTCATCAGTGATGTTAGCCTGTAATTTTCTTTTTGTGTGATATCTTTGAAGGTTTTGATATCAGGGTGATGGTGGCCTCATAGAATAAGTTTGGAAGTGTTCCTTCCTCTACAATTTTTTGGAATAGTTTGAGGAGGTTAAATGTTAAACTCTTCTCTAAATGTTTGGTAGAATTCACCTGTGAAGCCATCTGGTCCTGGACCTTTGTTAGTTGGGAGTTTTTAAATTACTGATTCAATTTCAGTACTGGTAATCAGTCTCTTTGTATTTTTATTTCTTCCTGGTTCAATCTTGGGAGATTGTATCGTTCTAAGAATTTGTCCATTTCTTCTAGGTTGTCCATTTTATTGGCGTATAGTTGCTTATAATAGTCTCTTATGATCCTTTGTATTTCTGTTGTGTCCATTGCAACTTCTCCATTTTCATTTCTGATTTTATTTGGGCCCTCTCCCTTTTTTTTCTTGATGAATCTGGCTGATGGTTTTTCAACATTTTTATCTTTTCAAAGAATCAACTTTTAGTTTAATTGATCTTTTTTTTTAGTCTCTATTTGAATTGTTTCTGCTCTGATATTTATGATTTCTTTCTTTCTGTTAACTTTGGATTTTGTTCTTCTTTCTCTAGTTGTTTTAGGTGTAAGGTTAGGTTGTCTATTTGAGATGTTTCTTGTTTTCTGAGGTAAGCGTGTATCTCTATAAACTTCCCTCTTAGAACTGCTTTTGCAGTGCCCCATAGGTTTTGGATTGTCATGTTTTCATTGTCATTTATCTCTAAGTATTTTTAAATTTCCTCTTTGATTTCTTCAGTGATCCATTTATTGTTTAGGAGCATATTTTTTAGACTTTTTTGCAGTTTTTCTATTGTAGTTGATTTCTAGACTCATCGTGTTGTGGTTGGAAAAGATGCTTGATATGATTTTCATTTTCTTAAATTTACTGATGTTCATTTTGTGGCCTAGCATGTGATGTATCCTGAAGAACGTTCCATGTGCACTTGAAAAGAATGGGCATTCTGCTGCTTTCGGATGTGTTACTGTCAATTTCCCCTTTTATGTCTGCTAACATTTGCCTTATATATTGAGGTGCTTCTATGTTGGGTGCATATATTGAATATATTTACAATTGTTATATCTTCTTCTTGGATTGATCCCTTGATCACTATGTGGTGTCCTTCTTTGTCTCTTGTACCAGTCTTTACTTTAAAGACTATTTTGTCTGATATAGGTATTGCTTCTCCAGCCTTCTTTTGATTTCCATTCATGTGGAATATCTTTTTCCATCCCCTCACTTTCAGTTTGTGTGTGTCTCTAGATCTGAAGTGAGTCTCTTGTAGGCAGCATTTAGTCCATTTACATTTAATGTAATTATTAATATGTATGTCCCTATTGCCATTTTGTTAATTATTTTGGATTTCTTTTTGTAGGTCTTTTTTTTCCCCCTTCCATTTTTTGTTCCCTTCTCTTTTGATTTGCTATCTATAGTGTTATGTTTGGATTCCTTTTCCTTTTTTGTGTGTAGATCTATTATAGTCTTGGTTTGCACTTACCATGAGGTTTTTGTATAGTAGTCTATACATACATAATTGTTTTAAGTTGCTGATTTCTTAATTTCAAATGTTTTTTTAGAACCTTGCATTTGTACTCTTCTCCCCTCATGATTACTCTTTTTGATATCATATTTTACATTTAATTGTTTTGCGTATCTCTTAACTGCTTATTTTGGATACAGATGATTTTACCACTTTTGTCTTTTAACCTCCCTACTAGCTTTGTGTGTGGATGATTTCCTACCTTTATTGTATGTTTGCCTAAACTGGTGAAATTTTTCAGTCTGTAATTTTCCCATTTCTAGTTATGGCCTTTTCTCTTTTGCCTAGATAATTTCCTTATTTGATGTAGCGCTGGTTTGGTGGTGCTGGATACTTTTAGCTTTTGCTTGTCTGTAAAGTTTTTATTTCTCCATGAAATCTGAATCAGAGGATTGCTGAGTAGACTATTCTTGTTTCTTGATATTTTTCCTTTCTTCATTGTAAATATATCATGCCACTCCCTTCTGGCCTGAAGATCTTCTGCTGAAAAATCAGCTGATAGCCTTATGGGAGTTCCCTTGTAGATTATTTGTTGCTTTCCCCTTGCTGCTTTTAGTATTCTCTCTTTATCTTTAATTTTTCTCATTTTGATTACAGTGTAACTTAGTGTGTCCCTCTTTGGGTTAATCCTGTATGGGACTCTGTGCTTCCTGGGCTTGGGTGACTCTTTTTTTTCCCCAGATTAGGGAAGTTTTCAGCTATTATCTCTTCAAATACTTTCTCAGGCCCTTTCCCTGGCTCTTCTCCTTCTGGGACCCCATAATGTGAATATTAGTGCACTTGATATTATCCTAGGCAGTCTCTTAAACTGTCCTCATTTCTTTTCATTTTTTTTTTAAACTTATTTATTTTATTTATTTATTTTACTTATTTATTTTTGGCTACATTGGGTCTTCATTGCTGCATGCGGGCTTTCTCTAGTTGTAGCGAGCAGGGGCTACTCTTTGTTGCGGTCCACAGGCTTCTCGTTGCAGTGGCTTCTCTTGTTGCAGAGCACGGGCTCTAGGTGCACGGGCTTCAGTAGTTGTGGCTCACGGGCTCTGGAGCACAGGCTCAGTAGTTGTGGCACACGGGCTTAGTTGCTCCGTGGCATGTGGGATCTTCCCAGACCAGGGCTTGAACCCGTGTCCCCTGCATTGGCAAGTGGATCCTTAACCACTGTGCCACCAGGGAAGCCCTCATTCTTTTTTCTTTTTTCTGTTTAGTGGCAATGATTTCCACTATTCTGTCTTTCAGCTCACTGATCCAGTCTTCTGAATCATTTAGCCTACTATTGATTTCTTCTACTGTAGTTTTATTTAAGTTTTTGTATTCTTCATCTCTGGTTGTTCTTCATGCTTTCTAACTCTTTGTTAAAAACTTGTTTTTACCACCATGCCTTCCTCACCCTGTTCTCATTGGAAAAATGTTAGAAACCCCCAGTCAGCAAGGGAAGAAGTTGTATGTGACATTGGGCAGAGGAACGTGGCCTATTTTTTCAACACATTCCACACTGGGAAAGAGAGGAAAACCATTAAAATTGGAATTTTAAGTCATAACTCAGCTATCAGACTCTTGGTAGAAGTTGTGGCCCCAGCAAAGATAGTTAAAAGTCACAGAGCAAATCTTGAAAGTTCTCATCACAAGAGAAAAAAATTGTAACTATGTATGGTGATAGATGTTAACCAGACTTTGATGATCATTTCACAATATAGACATGTATCTATTCATGTTGTACACCTGAAACTAATGTAATGTTATATGTCAATTATATCTCAATAAAATAAAAACCACAGCATAGAAAAAAAAAACAACTTGTAACTGCTCCTTCTGTGCATCCATTCTCCTCTCAAGTTCTTTGATCATCTTTATTATCACTACTCTGAACACTTTCTTGGGTAGATTGCCTATCTCCACTTCACTTAGTTCTTCTTCTGGGGTTTTATTTTGTTCCTTCATCTGGAACATATTCCTCCACCACCTCATTTTGTCTAAGTTGCTAGTTGTAGTTTTATGTATGTGATAGATTAGTTACGTTTCTTAATCTTGGAGAACTGGCCCTCTTTAGGAGGCATCCTATGCATCCCAGCAGTGTACTCCCCTGTCGTCACCCAAGCTATATGCCCTAGGGGTTCCCCCAAAGAAGTCTGTGTGGGTCCTTCTGTTGTGGTGGGCTGACTGTGGGCATTCTGGTAGCCTTGATTGGCCCCTAGTCCTATTGGTTGCCAGGCCCTGCCTTGTGCGGATACTGCTGCCTGCTGTTCAGTGCAGCATGGTCATAAGATGGCTGGTTGCAGAATCCTAGGGGACCATGGGGCTAGTGCTGGCTCACTGGTGGGTGGAGTCAGAGTCCCAAAGACTCTGGAGCTGTTGCCTACCCTCTGGCAGGTGAAGCCAGATCCTGGGGTTACTGCTGGACTACTGGCAGGCAGAGCTGGTTCCTGGAGTCTGGCTGTGGGGCCCAGAGATCCCAGAGCTTATTTCAGATTGTTGAGGGGGCGGGGGGGGGGGGCGGCAATTCCGGACACAGTTGGGTGTTGGGTATGGGACCCAAGGTATCCCAAAAGTTGCATTTTCCTGCTAGTGGGCAAGGCCAGGGCCCAGCTAGTCCTAGTGTAGCATCTGGTCTGCAGTGTGGGGTAATAGTTTTCTCCTGGTGTCTGCACCCTGGTGGGTGAGGCTGGTCTAGAGGCTTGTTCAGGCTTCCTGGTGGGAAGAGCTGGTTCCTGTCCCCTGGTGAGTGGAGCTAGGTCTTGGCCCTCCGGTGGGTAGGGCTGTATCTAGGGGCATATCTAGAGGTGGCTGTGAGCTCTTTAGTCTTTAGGCAGCCTGGCTGCTGATGGGTGGGGCTGTGTCCCTTCCAGTTAGTTTGGCCTGAGGCATCCCAGCCCTTGTGCCAGTTGGATGTGGCCAGGTCTTGGTGTAATGAGTCAAGATGGCAGCCCCTTTGTTCACATGGTTGAATGTTGCCCAGTATGTCTGACACAAGTGTCTATGTCCCCATATTGAGCTGCAGTCACCCCACCACCACCTCTGCAGGAGACTCTCTAAGACCAACAGGAGGGTCTGGCCCAGGCTCCTATCAAATTACTGCTTTCGCCCTTGGTCCTAGTGTGCATGAGAATTTGTGTGTGCCCTTTAAGTTGAAGTCTCTATTTTCCCGAGTCCTTTGGGGCTCCTATAATTAAGCTTCTCTGGCCTTCAAAGCCAAATGCTCTGGGGACTCCTCTTCCCCGTGCTGGACCCCTGGGCTGAGGAGCATGATGTGAGGATCAGAACGCTCACTCCTGTGGGAGAACCTCTGCAATATAATTATTTTCCAGTTTGTGGGTCACCCACCCCTGGGGGGTATGGGATTTGATTATATCGCGAGTCTGCACCTCCCACCCATCTTGTTGTGGTTCCTTCTTTATGTCTTTAGTTCTAGATCTTTTTTGGTAGGTTCCAGTTTTTTTTCATCGATGGTGGTTTTTTCAGATATTTGTGATTCTGCTGTGCTTGTGAGAGGAAGTGAGCTCAGAGTCTTTCTGCTCTGCCATCTGGGCTGCTTTTCGCTGTATATTGATTCTTAATCCCTTTCCTAGCTGGAGTGCTCTGATCCAGGCAATCCATTCGGCCTTTTGGGCAAAAGTGTTCGATGGTAGTGCTCCAGACTCAACAATTGTTACAGGCTGACTATGGCATAGCTGGCCTTTCTTCGTGGGGGCAGTCCCATTTCAAGTGGCCCTCTCATTTGCATATGTGGCAGGGTCCTGGTGGACTTTTTCCATACAGGGGGCATTTATCCTTCCAGTGGCCCTCATGGCTGCATTTAAAACAGGTCCCTTCTCAGTGGGACAGTGGCTCTGATCCAGATTTTCTAGATCTTGTCCCCACCATGGGCTTGTGCAAGGGAGTGAGGGGGTAACCGTGAGGTGGTGTGGGGGCTGGCTAGGGCTGCCGCCAGTAATTGTGCGTTTCATTGTTGTCCCTGAATCCTTTGCTTCCTCAACCTTATCTCTATTGTTAAATATTCCAAAGGCCAAGTCCATGAGCTAATACATGGGGTTTTGGGGTCGCACAGCTGCCTTCTGTAATTTTCTCCTAATGTCTGGGGCAGATTAAGTGATAAAATGGGTATTTACTGGAACTTGGCCTTTGGGATGTCAGGATTAATACTGGTATATTTTCTAAAGGCTTCCTCCAGGCAGCCCTGGAAGAGGGCAGGATTCTCATTTTTTCCCGTGTTACTTTTCTGACTTTGTCATAATTAACAGGCTTAACAACATATCTTTTCATCCCTTCTATGAGACAAGTTATCATGTGGTTCTTGTGTTCAAGCCCTCTACCTCCCTGTTGTAAGTCCCGGTAGGGGGTCTTGGCTGGAGATTTCATCCCCTCCTGAAATGTAGATTATATGTCCTTGATTTCTCATTGCCAGTTCGTTGGCATGTGCCCAGGCTGCACCGAGGATCCAGCTTTTCTCTTCAAAGGTGCAGCATATAGAAAGGAGGACCTGTAGGTCATCCCAAGTAAGTTCATAGGACATTGTAAGCTTGATGAATTCCTCTACAAACTGACTGGGGTCCTTGGAAAAATGTCCAAATTTCTCTTTGCAAGTAACTAGGTCAGCCATAGGAAGAGGGACATGGACTCTGATTGTTTTTCTGTCACCAGCCAGCACTTCTCTTAAGGGACAGAGTTTGGTATTGGGAGGCCAGTGGTAGCCTCACTTTGTGTAGTACTGGCAGAACTCACCTCCAGTAATGAAAGATACAGGACTGGGCTGGAGGGAGAAGGTGGTGGGATTTCCAGCAGTCCAGATGAGGCGCTAGGGGTAGATGGTCCAGAAGACTGTCTCCCCTCAGAACTGGGGGATAAGAGTTACCAGTTGTGGACCTCAAGGAGGTGGACACATAAAGGGATCATCTAAAACACTGGGCTCCTGTGGAGGAAGAAGGCACTTGGAAGGGGTTGTGAGCCAGGCATACGCAGCAGGATTTTTTTAGATCTGGATCTTGGAATAGGGTCATGAACATTTAGATGTACACGACATCCCCCCATTTACCTTCCCTTTTACAAAATAGGTCTAGCTTCAAGATGCTATTGTAGTTCAATGACCCATTTTCTGGCCAGATCTCTTGGTCCCCTAGTTTGTATTGGGGCCATGCAGTATTGCAAAAGAAAATTAATTTCTTTTTTCTTAAGCCATCCTGTCTAAATTTATCCCAGTCAGCTAATGTACATTCTAACGGGGAGTCCTTCGGGGTGCTTGTATTCAACCCTATTTTTGGTTAAGATTTTGTGATAAGACAGGGGTCTGACAGATCCTGGCCAAAAGGTAGTTAACTGTCCTGGTGCTCTCCTAGTGTCCCTTATATCCCAGAAACATAAGATGGGAGTGCACAGCTAGGGACTTCAGTAGATGGACCCCCTCAAGGGGGTATTGTGGAATTAAGTTCTGATGGCAGTTAAAAAGATAGTATAATAGGCCGGATCTGTGATGGCCCCTGACTCCAGGGTAGGGAATTCAGAAGAAGAGGTGTTTAATTAAGCAGGGCAAACTGGGCTTGTGGCCATCTGGCCTTAAAAAAGGGTTTGTTTGGCAAAGGCAGCAGTGAGATCCCTGTGAGCACCTGAACTCTGCCTGTTCAGCAAGCCTAAGGATAGCCCCCAGGTTAGTTAAGGAGAGGAATAAGAGCCAGCAGGAGAAAACGCAACCAGAATCCCAAGGCCTAAATCCTTCAGAGAGAGAGGGAGGAGATCTAGGCCCTGAATCAGCTAAGGGAATAATCTTTATCATCCTGCAAAAGAAGAAAAGAAGCAGATAGAGCCGAAGGATAGGGCTGGAATGCCACAAGGGGGTGTGATGTTAGTAAAACAAGGAAAAAGTTCCCATCAGGATGATACCCTTATGATGTCTAGCATAACAATGTCGGATCAAACATCCAACCAGGTGAAAATCAGCTGGGAACTCAGGGTAACGGTAGGTCTTGACCTGAGGGGAGGCTGAAGAGGGATACCTCTGTACAGCCATGAAACAGAGGCAACACCCAACCTGTTGGCAAAGTCGGCAAGGGGGCTCAAGGACCAGTAGACAGTCTAAGAAGTTAGGAGGGGTTGAGAGGAGGAGGAGGAGGAGGGGAAAATCCAGGGTGATGGATTTTGTAAATCCAAAGTAGTCTAGGGAATATAAGTTTGTGACCCCCGTCAGGAAAGTGACCGCTCGTGACTTCCACTCAGGGGTTCAATGAGACCGTGAGTCCCGAGAAGCACTCGGGGAGGGCCAGGCCACAGATTTAGTGGAGGACTTCCTTGGGCCCCCTGCTTGGGCCCCCTAACACAGTTCCAGGTCCCAGAATTGGACTGAGACTGGGAATGAGTAACGAGGGGGAATCAGGTTCGAGGAGCCATAGAGGGGAATCAGGTCACCAGTTATATGCTGTGGTCTTAATTTGGAAGTCTGGGTGGTTGTCTCGTGGATCTTCTCAGTTCCAAAGAGATAGAGTTATATAACCAGAAGATGGGAAAGGAGGAGAGAGAGCCAGCAGAGACAAGCCTCGGGCTCGGCTGGCTCCTTCACGGCCAGAGAGCTGGTCTCTGCCAGATCCCATGGGCAGCATCTGCCACCACCTAAGGGGCTGTTCGGTTTTCATGATTCAGGCCAAGTCCCAGCCATCCTCCGTGGAGGAGGGGAGCTGTAGCCCAGTAGACGGATTGAGATTATGCCTTTTGATGTCCCTTCGTGGTCACCACAAAAGATGTTACAGGAAAGGGAAATACCACGTTCTGGGATCCACAGGAGTCCTTAGGACAGACCACCAAGTGAGGGTCCTTGGCTTCACGGAGGAAGGAATTCAAGAGTGAGCCAAAGAAAAGTGAAATTAGTTTACTTAGTGAGAGCCGCCCCAGGGCATGGGGTTGTTGGTTTTTATGGGCTAAGTAATTTCATACGCTAACAAGTGGGAGGAATATTCTTACTATTCCAGGGAAGGGTGGGGATTTCCCAGGACTTGGGCCACTGCCCACTTTTTGACCTTTTATGGTCCATTTCAGAACTGTCATGGCATAAGGGGGAGTGATGTTTAATATTACAATGAAGGTATAATGAGCTAAAGGTCAATGACTGGACTATTCTCTCTTGGTTTCAGCTGGTTCCAGCTGGTCTTTATCGCATCCCAATAACTGGGCCCCTTCTTCATTTATCTAGTGGTTGTGTCCTACCCCTTTCCCTCCTGTCTCACATTGACCGGTTCTCTGGCCAGGGCAGCTTGGGCTAGATTAGGAAGCATTTCAGCCCCACTTCATCTCTTCTCCCACAGTGAGGTCATAACCGAAAATGCCAGGCTCTCAGGGAGACTGGCATCCATCCAGGAAGCAAAGACAAGCTCAGGATGAGGCCTGGGAATTCCACCAGTGAGAGGGCACAGCCAATCTGCCAGCCTTCAGACGGGACATGAAGGCTGACATTGTGGGTGATACGGTTTCCCTGGGCGTTTTCTTGTCTAACCAGTTGTTAAACAGGACTCTTCCTGTCTGTGAGTGTTGCCTGAGGCCCCCAAACTGAGAACAATAGATGCTCAAACCCCCACCCTCTAGAGTGAGGTGTTGGGTCATCTAGCACACAGCCTTCTCTTATCCATAGCCTGGAGGTGATGATGGGTGAATGCTGGAGAACCGGTTTGGAGTTCAGGAAGTTGAAAAGGCTGATAGGAAGGATTTCTTTAGAGCCAGCTATCTAGGGGTGTTGAGGGTGAGGTGAGTGAGGAGGTCCTTGAGGAAATCTTTCTAGAGGGGAGCTTGATTCATGTCTCCTGGAATTAGGGAGGATGTCAAGACTGATTCCTGGCTTGAAAATGGAAGGTGGCTGAGCCAGAGGCAAAGCTTTGGCAAGGTGAGGTGGTGTCTGCCTTCCGATGGGCCCTAGGAATGGCACCAGCCTGAGAATGCAGGAAGGGAGGAGGGGATACCAACAGACGGATGGGCTTCTGGAAAGCAGGAGGTGGAAGAAAGCATGCTAGGGAAGGCATTGCCCATGGTGAGTCACTGCAAATGGGAGATCCCCCCCAAAAATACATAAAAGCGTCCCACATATGGGATAATCCCAAGAGTGCCCTGACTCCAGATTATAACCTCATCATTTGGATTCTGTGCTCTTTTTCTCAGAGGCCCCCTTTCCTCTAGGCTAGACCCTGAAAGGGCCAAAAGAACAGCAGCAGCTCCGTAAGGCAGGAGGTGGGACAAGGAAGCCACCTTCCCCACTGCAGGCTTCCAAGACCAAGCCAGGCCAGGAAGGGGCATGTGTGTGTGTTTGTGTGTGTGTCTGTGTTTGTGTGTATGGAGTTGTGGGGGGCAGGCAGGGGCAAAGATGTGAAACATATGAGTGAGTAGAGCTTTGATTTAGATGCACTAGATTTTCAATGTTTGTGAATAATTAAACTAATTTTGGATGATGAAACTGAGCTTGAGTGGAAAAGTCATGTGATGATCCAGAGCCGTGGAAGGAAGACCCAAGATAGAGCACAGATTTACACTTCATCAAGGCCAGCTCAGTCAATAAGCTAATTATATTTACTCATAGAAGCCCAGGGCTCCTACTGGGCTGGTCCTGCCCTGGCCAGGCACTGGAGCAGAGGAAGGGCCAGCCCAGTGTCGGAAGGAGTGGGCCCCACGTCCTGGGATACATCATGGGCTCTCAGTGTCAGAGACCCCACCCAGAAACCATGTCACTGGGCCTTTTGATGAAAAAGATGAGAGCCTGGGCTAGGCTCTCCAGAAGGATAGTCCTCGGTTTCAGAACGGAGCTGAAGGCCCATGGGCCTTGTGGCCGCAACGCAGCACAGGGAGACTCGGCCCAAGCTTCCCTCCTGGAGAGGATGTTTGCTTTCCTCCCTTCCCGCACGGAGATCTGAGTGGAAACAGCCTTTCTTCCCCCTAGTGCTGATGAGGATTTGTTGGCAGTGAGCCTTTGGAGTGTGCATTTCCTTCCCAGGGAAGCTGATGCCTTCACAAACGAATTCCTTGCCTTGATACCAGAATAGCTGCTGCGTCTCTCTCCTCATGGAGGCCCCATCTATTCTGCGCCCTGTGAGAACAATGCCTGGGGCCACTTTTGTCCCAACAAGGCAGGAACTGGCCAGCTTAGTGCTCAGCGAATGGCTTGGGCATGAGTGGAAATCCCCTCTGTCCCTGCAGGGCCGCAGCTGCACAATCCCAGGGCAGGGCTTGGATTGGGGAGGTCAGGAGCGTGGGCAGGAGGCACCAGGACTAGCAGTCAGATACCTCCGGACTTTCAACAGTGGCCTCCGCTGAAAGTCAAAAATGAGTCTCTTATTTTAACCAGCAGTATGACTGTGGGGAAGTGACTTCACATTTCTGAATCTCAATCCCTTCATCTACAAAGTAAGGTTAGTAGCGTGAAACTCAGGGAGTTGTTAGCACCATTAAATAAGAAAGTATGGAAATGACTGATAGCACATGCAGTAAATGTTGCTCAGCTTAAAATCAAAACCCCAAATGCCTGGGACAGCCTTCCTTGGTCGCCCCACTTTATGCCAGCATGCCTCTCAGCTCATCATCCTGTTGGATATCCTCCAAAGGCCATGGGTGGAGTTAGAAAAACAGCCTGTGGCTGGTGTAGGGTGTTGTCAGGGCAGGACACTGTCAGCCCTGTCACCAGTAGACCCACAGTCCAAAGGCTGGTCGTTGCCCTTCTGGCTTTACCATCAGTCTTCTCTTGCACCCTCAGTGAACTCCCTCAGTGATGATGGCTTAATCCAAGTATATTCACAGGTGGCCCATGGATAAGCCAGGCTGCCAATGTGTTGATACCAAGGGGAGAGGTTGGGCGAGAAAGGGGCGGTCCCTTCCCAGTGTCTGGAGTGCTCAGAAGACACTATTTGAGATGCTGATGTCCCAGTTCTGAGGCTCTCTCTCCTCTGTTCAGGGGAACCACACAGCCCATTCCTCCACAGGGGACCCCTTTTTCTGAGTTCCCTTGCAGATTAATCTCCCCTTGTGTCTCCATCAAATGTGTTAATATCACTGATCATGCCACTAGGAAGTAGATGCTTCTGCAGGCCTGGGAAGACCCCAGTATCCTGTCATTATCTGCTGATTTAATTAGTGTAACTTTCACATCCTCCGACTGATGAATGATGAGGAATACTGGACATGGTCCCAGTCTCCTGAGGCCTCCGATCCTCCCAACTGTCAGCCCTTTAGAAAGCCTCTGTGCCGAGATGATCTCCAGGCCCCCTAGGACAGTTCTGGCCTCTAAGTCACACATGATAATAGCACCATGTCAATGTCTGAAGAAATACAACTGGGGCTTCTTCCAAGCCATATTCCACACATGCCATAACCAAGGGAGGACCAAGGGGCCAACTCAGAGCAAGAGTCTGGGGACCAGGGAGCAGCTGCCATAGAAGAATTTAAAGGGATAAAGACAAGAGTTCAGATTGAGGCTGCTCAGATTGGGAGAGGTTCAAACTTGGTGCTAGGTTGTCTGGCTGAACTACACTGCTGGAAATGAAATATGCACCTTGCCAACTCGCAATGCTAGTCAAATTCTGTGCCGTGAATCATTTTCATGTCTTCATTGTTAAATCTTGGATCCATGGGTAGGAATTCCAACTACCAGACCTGGCTCCCCCTGGGCCTCCTCAGGCAGATAACAGACTTTGCTGCTGGACCTGGGATGCAGCACCCACCCAGGTTTCTGCTCTGGTGGGTGTGGGTCTCCAGGCCCAATGGTGGCAGAAGCGAGTATGGAGATACATGGCATTCCCAGACAGTTGAGAGCTCTAGATTTCGCTTCTAAACCGTTCCCAATGAATAAAACCAACAGGAAGCTCACTGTTACCCAAGAACCCACTCAGGCCACACCAACTGGGGCTCAGGCAGTGTCTCAGTGACAGAGTAAGACCAAAGAAGCCCAGCTGCCTAGCTGCCCAATTCTATTAGAGAAGAAAACTGGCCCATGAGCTACCTCAAGTCCTGACCATCAGTCCAGTCTGGGTGCAACTCCACAATCAACACTTCTCAGGTGACTGAGGCGTCTCCATTTCTTGATATGATAGGAGCTTTCATTAAATCATCTTTAGCCAAAGAAAAAATGAAGCCTGAAAAAGCCTTGAACACACAAAACTTCTCATGGCTGCTGCACGTGAGCCATACCCGTTGCTTGGGAATCAAATGCCTCCATTTACTGACACCTCCTCTATTCCAGAGCCTGAGAGAGAGTCCCTCTTTATACATTATGCTCTTCAAGCCTCACCAGAACTAGGTGGGGTGGATATTGTTAGCTCCATTTTGTGGATAAAGAAACAGATTATCAAAATGACTTTTTAAAAACCCATGGCTAGAATCCTCATACTAATAGGAATGTCAAATGGTGCAGCCACTTTGAAAACAGTCTGACAGCTTCTCAAAATGTCAAACATAGAGTTACCATATGACCCAGCAATTCTACTCATAGGTATATGCCCAAGAGAATTGAAAACACGTGTCTACACAAACACCTGTACATAAATGTTCATAGCAGCATTATTCATAATAGCCTAAAGTAGAAGCAATCCAAACGTCCATGAACTGAAGAATGGTTAAAAACATGTGATATATCCATGCAATAGAATATTATTCAGCAATAAAAAGGGGTGAAATTCTGATACATACAAAATGGATGAACCTAGAAATTATAATGCTAGGTGAGAGAAGCCAGACACAAAAAAACACATTTGATTCCATTTACATGAAATGTCCGGAATAAGTAAATCTATATGTAGAGGAAGTAGATTAGTGGTTACCTCGGGCAGAGGATGGGGAAGATTGGAAGTGACTATTAATGGGTGTGGAGTTACTTTTTGGAGTGATTTAAAATATTTTAAGATTATGGTGATAGTTCACAACTCTGTAAAATACACTAAAATCATTGAATTGTACACTCTAAATGGATGAATTTTATGGCATGTAAATTACATCTCACTAAGACTGTCTTTAAAAAAATATTATGGCTGGTTGAACCCTAAGTGATAATTGTGCCTGTAAAGTAACCTTTGAATTTAGTGTTTAAGTCTGCTTTACCAAAAAGAACAAAACCCGGGTTATCTATGTGTTGTGGTAGAAAGCACAGAGCTCTGGTAACAGGAAGATCTGGACTTGTGTGACCTTAAGCAGTTATTTAGTCCTTCTGTGCCAATTACTAAGACTTCTATGGAGGTAAAATGGGATAATGTCTGTACAGACTTGTGGTTGAATATATGTTAATTATATACTCCCATTTCCTAGAAGGGGGACTTAAAAGAACAAGCCAGGGGCACAGCCCTGGAAAGGGATGAGGGTATGAGTCATAAGACCACAATAGGAATTTAGGAATATGGATAAAGCTGAAGCATGGCATAACTCCTGCAGCCCATAGTAAGGACTCAGCTTCAGTAACAACTCTGAAATTCAAGACGTGGGTCCAGTCAACAACTAAGCAATGATGCTGAACCTCAGGACCTTGAGATATTCAACACCTGTTTGCCCTGGTCATGCCTCGTTCTGCAATTTATGGAAGACCTGAGGAAGTTGTGGAGGTTATGCTGTAGGGAGTGGGGGACTTTAGAAGCAGGCCTGCAAGGTGGGATATTTTCAAAGTAAGTCAGAGAGACATGAGAAATCCCAGTCCTTTGAAGACTGTCCACATCCCAAATGGCGATGTGAATCTATAAAGACCTATTATTCTTATGAAATGGTTCAAAAAATGTCATGTAAATGGGAGAAAGAAAGTGACCCTACTTAGATTATCTACAGCTTCACAACTTTTCATCTCATTTATGCCCAAAGATTCTCATTCCCAAATCCAAATTCTAGGCCAATGGCCCCAGAACACTCCTTGTCCCCCAGATCTTAGAGGGCCAAAGAGGAAGCAGTGCCTCTACATTCAGTCAACAAACCTGCCAATCCTTTCTTCTACACTGTCTTTAGCACTTGTCTGTTTTTGAAGGAGAGACAAAGAAGGAAGAGAAAAAATGTATAGTTGTATAGTTAAAACCTAAGCTCTTGATTTTTCAATTCAGGAGCCCACTTAAGATTCAGGAAAACTACCATGCTTATTGATGTAGGAGAAATATAGATAATAATAAATACCTCATAGGATCGCTATGCAGATAGAATAAGATGGTGACCCAGTTGAACAAATTGTAGATTTGGAGTCATGTAGAAATATGCCTATGTCTGAAACTTTTTTAAACCTCCAACACCAACTTCAAAAGGCTGTTATGAAATATTACTTGTAAAATGCCTAGTGCAGTGTCTGGCATTAGTAGTCCTCAATAATTGGACTACTAATAAGTAGGAAAAATGAAGCACTTTACACAGTGATTAGCACAGTCACAGATCCTGCCCCACATTGTTTCCCAGGGTGGGGGGCATCCGATAGCCAAGATGTGATTGAGAAGAGGCCAGGTGCATGCCAGGGCATGGAAGGGCCCAGAAGACCCCAGTGTGGAAAAAGTCAGAGGAGAGCTATTGGACATGGAGGTGGCTTAGTCTGGCAACCTCATGCCACAGGCAATTTTGGCTCCAGACCCCAGAACTGAGATAGGTTCTGTCCTGGGTGGAAACTTCCAGTGGGAGAAAACACCACCCCCAGGTTGCCATCAGCAGGAAGCCAGATGCTCTACTGGGGGAACTGGTCAACCTGGCAGGAGATTGCATGGATGCACCCAGATGCATGCGTTTACAAATATGAGAGGGAACTAAACACCCAATACTGATCACCAATATTTGACTCAGCAGCTGCTGACTCATCCAGACCATTCAGAAAATCCAGAATTCTGCAAGGCACATAGAAATGCAGTGATTTGGAATGATTCACCAGCCAACTCTTCTCCTGTCTCAGTCTGAGGCTTCTAGTGAGCCCTTAGATTCAATAATAAAGAAAGAGGCCACTGTTTACAACCCAAGTTCTTTGTGTAGGTTGTTCCTGCCTCAGTGGGTTGCAGGTTGTCTGCAGAGAAAAAAGACAGCCACTTTTATTGACCTTCTTTGTGGGCCTCAGATTTTCCCCAACTTTCTTTGATGACAAGCTTTTCTCTCACCAGTTGTGCACATTCATCTCAGAAGTCAGAGAGGAGAGACTTTTATATCAAGGCAAAGAGTACCTGGCAAGAGGCAAGAGGTGAGGTGGTGGGGTGAAGTAGGGATGAGGACCAGGGAGGATATCTTTTTAAAAAAAGGTGATTCTCACCAGGGCCTTAAACGTTCTATGATGAGAAGAGACTAGTGCGTGTCTCTTCAGACAGGCTTAGCATGATAACCTGGAGACCAGCAAAGGGAGCTCAGAGCCAAGCTAAATATGCCAAAATGGAGCAACCCAGAAAAATAGTTAAAGAAAAAATGGTGTGAACTTGAGGCTCATAAAGATGTATCAAAGCCTGGGTTAAAAATAACTTACTGATGAGCTAATGTAAGCACATGGTATGAAATTCTGAAGAGTGAAAAGTTAGTCTCCCTCGGAGCCTGTATCCTAACCAAGCAGATCCCCTTCCTCCCACTGAGTAAACATTATTAACAATTTTGTGTATATTCTTTGCAAGATAAGCTTTGTACCTATAAGGATATGTTTATATATATCAAATGTTCCCTACCCTATAGATGGTATTTAGTATACTGTACGTATTGTTCTGACTTGTTTTTTCTCTGCTTAATATATCTTAGAAACTATTCATTAGTTCTAATTATTTATGATTAAACATATTTATATTACCATCACTTAACTTCTTTAAAAAGTATTATTTGACCTCCAGCTCTAAAATGTTTGGAAATCAGTGTGTTTCCTTTCTTTTTTCCTTCCAGAACCTTGGTGAAATATATTATTTCTACATTGAAATAGTGTGTGACACTTGCATTCTGTATCAACAACCATAATTTCCACAAATGCTTTAATTCTTAGTCCTACAGCTATATGGATTCAATGCTCACCACCATTCTTTTTTTTTTTAATATTTATTTATTTTATTTTATGTTATTTATCTATTTTGGCTACGCTGGGTCTTAGTTGTGGCATGTGGGATCTTTTAGTTGCGGCATGTGGACTTCTTAGTTGCGGCATGCATGCAGGATCTAGCTCCCCGACCAGGGATCGAACCCAGGCTCCCTGCATTGGGAGTGCAGAGTCTTACCCACTGGACCACCAGGGAAGTCCCTCACCACCATTCTTTTTGCCAAGGTTTCTCCCCTGATCTCTTGGTTGACAAAAATTTGCCTTCTTGTAGTTTCTTCAAAAAGTGGTCAACACTGCTGCTGGTCTTGTAGAGAATGGACTTGAGGACATGGGGATGGGGAAGGGTAAGCTGGGATGAAGTGAGAGAGTGGCATGGACTTATATATACTACAAAACGTGAAATAGATAGCTAGTGGGAAACAGCCGCATAGCACAGGAAGATCAGCTCAGTGCTTTGTGACCACCTAGAGGGGTGGGATAGGGAGGGTGGGAGGGAGATGCAAGAGGGAGGAGACATGGGGACATACGTATATGTATAGCTGGTTCACTTTGTTATAAAGCAATTATACTCCAAAAAGATGTTAAAAAAAAAAACAAACCATTGCTGCTGGTCTTACATATTTGAAAATGTGTGTCTTCTGCTTTTATACTTGATCAACATGTTTGCTGAGTATAAAATTCTTGGATTCCTCACATTTTCCTTCCATGATTTGAAAAAGTGTTGACCATTCCTGTGGAGAAGTTAAATTAGCCTGATGTTTTTCCCTGTGTAGGCAAATTTTCCTCTTGGTTAGAATGCTCACAGGATTCTTTCTTTATCTTTGAAGTCTAGTTACTTTACTATGATTTGATGCTTAGTGTATCCGTTTTTCTTGGCACATGATACACCTTTTCATACAAGTCTTTTTTATTTCTGGAAATATTCTTGAATAATATTGAGTATTTTCTTCTATTTGCTTGGTTCTTTTCAATAGGGATACTGTTTGTGGATCTCTTTGGACTGATGTCTCTATTATTTTCATATTATTCTTGTCCAGCTTTTCATTTCCAACTCATTTTGCTTGCTTTTCAATCTTTTCCTTTGTGTCCTTATATTTTCATCAGTGTTTATTCCTTTTTGTGCTTATTCCAATGCAGGTTTAATTTCTCTTTGTGTCCTCCCTGGGCTCTCCCAGCTCCTGAGGATAGTCTAGTGGTTAAGAGTGAGGGTTCTGAAGTCAGGGTTTGATTCCACCTACCAGAATGTAATTCTTGTTCAGTTACTTGACTTTTGGTTACCTCATATTAAATTGAGTAAAAATAAGAGCATCTCCCTTATAAGGCTGTCGTAAGGATGGATAAGTTAATACATAAAAGCACTCTCGGGCTTCCCTGGTGGCGCAGTGGTTGAGAGTCTGCCTGCTGGTGCAGGGGACACGGGTTCGAGCCCTGGTCTGGGAAGATCCCACATGCCACGGAGCAGCTGGACCCGTGAGCCACAACTGCTGAGCCTGCGGGTCTGGAGCCTGTGCCCCGCAACGAGAGGGGCCGCGATAGTGAAAAGGCCCGCGCACCGCAATGAAGAGCGGTCCCCGCACCGCGATGAAGAGTGGCCCCCGCTTGCCGCAACTAGAGAAAGCCCTCGCACGAACCGAAGACCCAAACACAAAAAATAAATAAATAAATAAATAATAAAGTAGCTAAAAAAAAAAAAAAAAAAAAAAAAAAAAAAAAAAAAAAAAAAGCACTCTCAACCACTGTGGGCACATTTTAAGGTCTCTTTGTAAATTAGTAAAAGGAGATGATGATGATGGTGGTAATATTAATAATAATAATAATAATAATAATAATAATAATAATAATTATTATTATTATTATTATTATTATAGCCGGTTCTTCCCTGAGCTCTTATGTTTCTGCTTTGAGCTCTTAAATCAACCTGTAACATTCTTTTGAATTCACGGTGATGTCATAATTTTCACCTACCTCGTGGCCACATATTTCTGCTGCCTGTTTCTTAACATTTGTTTTTCTTACTCCTTTCCTCATGTTTTGCTTGTAACATGTTTGTATAGATCCTGTACTCGTTCTTTTTAAAATTATTCCTTATCTTTCAATGAGGCTAGTTCTTCTTGGATCAGCCCTTTGAAGGAGATTCCCATGGGCAAGCCAGTCTGGTTTTCAGACCAGCGGAAATAGTCTTCGAGATCACAGAGTCGTCGTGTATGTGAGAAATCAACAGTTTACAAGGCTGTGTACTGTTGGAGTCTCTCTTCCCCATCCTCTCCAACAAATCGCCTCTTTCAGAGATGATTTTTTTGTGCTCCTCCGTTAGCCTCACACCTCTGCCACTTGCTGGTATCAAACAGACGCCAGGGAAGCTCCCACCACCCGCTGATGTACCCTAAGGCCTCTGATTCAAACAGGGGATGGGCAGTTGAGCCCTTTGGGGTGTGTGAGAGGACTCTGCTCTTCCGGGCTTGTCTGAGACCTGCAGATGGACACTTCCTCCCTCAGGTCTTCCTGTGCCGCCAGGGGGCTTTGCTCCACTTATAGCTCTTCCTCATATATTATGGTCGGGGTCACAGGATGCCTTGCAACATCGTCTAAGATGGAATATGAGTTTCTGCTTCTTGATTTCCTTCTCTGCTTCTGGTGGGGTTGTGGCTTTCCTGGCTTGTCAGAGGAGAGGGCAGAGCCCTAGCTATGCCTTTCTCTCCAACAGCATTCATGAGTTCAGACTCCACAACGCAGCCTCAACGGAGGGAGGGAGGCCCTGAGGACTCAGTGAGCCAGGGGAAGGCCTCATGCTTTTGGCACACCTTTCCTGAGGGGCAAAGCCCACCTCACCTCAGCTTCACATGGTCTCAGAGATTTGAGTCCGGCTCTTGGTGAAATAAAGCACTTTACCACATCATACAATCTCTGTATTAGGCCTACATGCTTCACAACCATCACAACCTCTGTCATGGCTTTAATTGGAGGAGCAAGATGAACCAGGGACTTCTTTTTGGTGACTTGTTGTAAAAAGGTTATATCCACCCACTGACCATCAGGCACCGAGACTTTCTCCCCCTGGAGTTACCAAAACCACAAGCACCAGCTGGTGGGTAACAGTCAGCTATGTTTAAATGTCTCCTTAATTAAAAGAAAGAAAAAAAAAAGCATCTGAGACCTTACCTGGTTTCCTCCTTACTTCACTTGAGCAGGGTCAGGCAGGGACTCCTGAGTCACCAAGTCAGTGAGGCAGAATGTCACTTGTGACCTGGCCGGAGGACAGCTGATTGGAAACACCTTACAAATACAAGAAGCCAATTTCTCCGCAGGAGTTCTTGTGCACGGCACAACCAAGTCCCACCAGGAAGGCCTCAGAGGGGACAAACCGCTGCCTCAAAGATGTGGCCTTTATAAAGCATGTGGTGGAACTTCGGGGCTGTCAGACCAAGGGCTCAGAGAAAGAGACCCTTGAGAAGGTCGTCAAGATAGAGAGAAATGTCCCACCCCCACTTCAGTTCCACCTGAACGGCTGGCAGGATCATCATGAAGACCCAGGGGACCTGAAGGGCAAGCAGACCTTGAGCGTGGATTCTCTGCCCAGCCGTTTAAAGAAGAGTTTTCACGCAGCATCTGAGTCTTCCAAATCTCCTAAAGTGACAGCAATCAAAATTGATGTGGGGAACTTCATCCACAAATTAAATTTACTGGTTTCCAATATGGAAGCTCAGTGGCTTTGTCTCGTGGCCAGTGAGGGGATCTGAGGGTTTGAGATATGACATGTAAAAGACAAAAAGCATTTGATCATCTGGCACAATTAAATGGTTTAGAAGTAGACATGGCTGCCCTTTCAGCTCTGGGAGCCGGAGCTGGCAGCGCCCGCTGAAACTGTTTGGGCCACTTAGTGTGATGTTAGGAAGGGCTCATGTCTTCCAAGTTTACTGCCTAATTTTCTTCAGGCTCGTTTGTTTGTTTTTTAAGTGGTGTGTATATGGGCCATAAGAAGCTATCTCTAATTTTGTTCCAAGAGAGCTCTTTTGTTGATCGTTTTCTGTCTCTACTGGTTCTCACCCAGAGAGAGCTCACCCAGCCTCGAGCCCATAGGTATTCTCGAGTTGTCATATGTCGCATCTATGTGTGGCAGCTCTTCCCTGACCATGAGGACACATGCTGTTTTTCTGGTGACACATGGGACTCAGAGTGCTCCTGCCAAGAGCTGCGGGCAGAGGAGGAGGCGGGGTTCTGATGGCTGGGCGTGGCCCGGCTTACCAGCAGCCCGTCCTCCAAGCCTGTTCCTTCTAGTCTACCTTGTTTCATAAGGGACCCTTCACGTAGACCGGGGAGTGCAGGACGTGAAGACAAAATAAAAATCAGCTTTGAAACTGGGCTTCCTTATCCATATTCCTGTGTCCCCTCCTAAGAGGTCAGAGTCATTGGGTCTGGGTTGGGGTCCAGGAGTTTGCATGTCTGACAGCCCCTGAGGTGGTTCTAATATAGGTGGTCCAGGGACCATGCTCTGATAAACACTGCTATATTAGATGATTCACAGAATGAGGAGAATAAAGTGTATTTTGTTAACAGTGAAAAAAAGATTAATGGGCTTGTCCTCCCCTTCCACTATCTACTCCTAACCACTCACTGGTGATAGGATAGCAGGATGGAGATCAGTGAAGTTGGACCCAGAGACAGAAAATGTCGATGTACTCTGGGCTGCCTCTCTCTGGACTGTTAGGTTTTCAAACACACACACACACAATTGTGTTTCCTTTGTTCAAATGAAGATAAAGTTGATCGTGTCATGTTATTCTATGGAGTGAAAATTCAAGATAGGTGTTGAAGAGTTCTATCTACCTTACTTCATCTATTTTAAACTTCATTGTGGCATTTTTTTTCTTGAGGATCAGAACTCTGTCATATTTCTTTGGGTCCTCTCTACAGTTAGAACCATAGTACATGCTCAGTAAATACAATAATTAATTCTATGAGAAACAATGGTAATAACAGCAATAATAACTCCATGGTGGCTTGTGAGCGTGATTTTGGAGCCAGTTGCCTGGGTTTGAATCTGCCGCTTATTGGCTGTGTGGCTTTGGATGACCTTTCTGTGACTCAGCATCTTCATCAGTAAAAATGGGAAGGATAATAATAATACATGCCTCATAGGATTGCTGTGAGGAATAAATTAGTTAATATAAATTACATAGAACACTGCATGATACATAGTAAGTACTAAGTGTGCTTGCCATCATCATTATTTTTTTTAGGTCATTCTTATTTGTTATGGGCTCAAAAATGCATTTAAAAATATGTTCGTTGTATTTTTTTTTTTAATGAAAACTTATTTGTTTATTTATTTATTTTTGGCTGTGTTGGGTCTTCATTTCTGTGCGAGGGCTTTCTCTAGTTGTGGCAAGTGGGGGCCACTCTTCATCGTGGTGCGCGGGCCTCTCACTGTCGCAGCCTCTCGTTGCGGAGCACAGGCTCCAGACACGCAGGCTCAGTAGTTGTGGCTCACGGGCCCAGCTGCTCTGCGGCATGTGGGATCTTCCCAGACCAGGGCTCGAACCCGTGTCCCCTGCATTGGCAGGCAGATTCTCAACCACTGCGCCACCAGGGAAGCCCTGTTTGTTGTATATTAGTAAGCATTCTAGATGTTTTGAGACAGAGGGCTTTTAAAAATTACTAGTGTCTGTGTTACCAGAAGCAGAAATCTCCTGATTGAGCACCATACAGTTATGATTGTCCACTTTTTTTCTGTAATACTTTGGTAATGGAATACAGAGACATTCAACTATATTTTCCTTTTTTAAGATTGTTTCTTTTTCTTGCATTTAGATATTAATTGGTTTTTCTGTGCATGCATACTTTCAGCATCATAAAATTTTTTTCTGCTGTGTAAGTTTTGTTGTTTATATCTTCCAGTGAAATTGTTCATGCCTAGAAGGAGAGTGGAAAGTAAGAGTTAATTTATTTAAAAAAAATTTTTAATATTAATTAATTTCCAAATGTTTAGACTAAGTTTTGCACTTGCCTTAATGCATTTAGGCACAGAAACCACCTACAAATAAAATATGACTATCTGACTAATCAAATTATGTTTCCTTATCCTATGGGATGAAGTAAGTATAAGATAAAATATCAATAGAAACACTGTGAAGGAGTCCAAAACTTCTCTCCTCCTTGGGCCGAGCCAAAAATATGAAAGTGGGTAAAGTGTTCTTCAGGTCTCTCATAAATTGTTATTTTAAAGATTAAGAATAATAATATATATTTTTAAAGTTATAGTGGTAATTAGCTTGAGCAAGAGGTCAATAAAATGTGCCGTAGCATTTTGCAAATATAATGTATTAGTTCAGTGACCTTATGAATATTTTTTAAAGCATTATTTTTTTTTCATCATTTTTAATCCAGTGGACTAATGACTTATTTAAGCATCTTGCCTTGATATTAAAATGTACCTATTATTGATGTCTTTTCCAGATTCCTAATGTCCCTCTTTCTCTTTCTTTTTGTTAGTGGTACTATTACTTTATTTCATTTTTACTGGTGGTGGTGTGTATTAGTATGTCCTAACTGGCAAATTTTTTTTAATTGAAGTATAGTTGACTTACAATGTTGTGTTAGTTTCAGGTGTATAGAAAAGTAATTCATTTATACATACATATATGTGTGTGTGTGTATATATATATATATATACACACACACACACACACACATATGTTCTTTTTCAGATTCTTTTCTATCATAGGTTATTACAAGATAATGAATATACTTCTCTGTGCTATACAGTAGGACCTTGTTGCTTATCTATTTTATATGTATTAACAGTGTGCATCTGTTAATCCCAAACTCCTAATTTATCCCTCCACCACCAACCACTTTCTCCATTGGTAGCCGTAAGTTTGTTTTCTATGTCTGTGAGTTTATATGTTTTGTAAACAAGTTTGTTTGTATCATTTTTTAGATTCCACATATAAGTGATATCATATGATATTTATCTTTCTCTGTCTGATTTACTTCACTTAGTATGATAATCTCTAGGTCCATCTATGTTGCTGCAAATGGCATTATTTCATTCCTTTTTATGGCTAATATTCCATTGTGGTTATATACCACATCTTCTTTATCCAGTCATCTGTCAACAGACATTTAGGTTGTTTCCATGTCTTAGTTGTTGTAAATAGTGCTGCGATGAACAGTGGGGTGCAAGTAACTTTTCAATCAGCAATTTCATGTTTTCCAGATGTATGCCCAGGAGTGGAATTGCTGGATCATATGGTAACACGTTTTTTTTCAGAAACCTCCATACTGTTCTCCATAGTGGCTGCACCAATTTATATTCTAACCAACAGTGTAGGAGGGTTCCCTTTTCTCCACATGCTCTCCAGCATTTATTATTTGCAGACTTTTTGATGATGGCCATTCTGACTGGTGCGAGGTAATACCTCATTGCAGTTTTGATTTGTATTTCTCTAATAATTAGTGATGTTGAGCATCTTTTCCTGTGCCTGTTGGACATCTGTATGTCTTCTTTGGAAAAATGTCTATTCAGTTCTTCTGCCCATTTTTTGATTGGTTTGTATGTTATTTTGATATTGAGTTGTATGAGCTGTTTGTATATTTTGGAAATTAATCCCGTATTGGTTGAATCATTTGCAAATATTTTCTCCCATTCTGTAGGTTATCTTTTCATTTTGTTTACAGTTTCCTTTGCTGTGCAAAAGCTTTTAAGCTTAATTAGGTCCAGTTTCTTTATTTTTGTTTCCATTTCCATTACTCTAGGGGACAGATCCAAAAAAATATTGCTGCAATTTACATCAAAATGTGTTCTGCATATGTTTTCCTCTAGGAGTTTTATAGTATCCTTACATTTAGGTCTTTAATCCATTTTGAGTTTATTTTTGTGTATTGTGTTAGAGAATGATCTAATTTCATTCTTTTACATGTAGCTGTCCAGTTTCCCCAGCACCACTTATTAAAGAGACTGTCTTTTCTCCATTGTATAGTCTTGCCTCTTTTGTTGTAGATTAATTGACCATAAGTGTGTAGATTTATTTTTGGTCTTTCTACCCTGTTCCATTGATCTGTGTGTCTGTTTTGTGCCATTACCAAAGTGTTTTGATCACTGTAGCTTTGTAGTATAATCTGAAGTCAGGGAGCATGATTCCTCCAGCTCCATTCTTCTTTCTCAAGATTGTTTTAACTATTTGGGGTACTTTGTGTTTCCATACAAATTTTAAAATTATTTGTTCTAGTTCTGCGGAAAATGCCATTGGTAATTTGATAGGGATTGCATTGAATCTATAAATATCCTTGGGTAGTATGGTCATTTTAATAATACTGATTCTTCCAATCCAAGAACAGAGTATATCTTTCCATCTGTTTGTGTTGTCTTCGATTTCTTTCAACAGCATCTTATAGTTTTCAGAGCACAGGCGTTTTGCCTCTTTAGTAGGTTTATTCCTAGGTATGTTATTCTTTTTGATGAGATGGTAAATGGGATCATTTCCTGAATTTCTCTTTCTGACATTTTGTTGTTAGTGTATGGAAATGCAACAGATTTCTGTATATTAATGTTGTATCCTGCAACTTTATTGAATTCATTGATGAGCTCTAGTAGTTTCCTGGTGGCATCTTTAGGATTTTCTATGTATCGTATCATGGCATCTGCAAACAGTGAGTTTTACTTCTTCCCTTCCAATTTGGATACGTTTTATTTGTTTTTCTTCTCTGATTGCTGTGGCTAGGACTTCCAAAACTATGTTGAATAAAAGTGGTGAGAGTGGGCATCCTTGCCTTGTTCCTTAACTTAGTGGAAATGGTTTCAGTTTTTCACCATTGAGAATGATGTTGGCTGTGGGTTTGTCATATATGGCCTTTATTATGTTGAGGTAAGTTCCCTCTATGCCTACTTTCTGGAGGGTTTTGATTTTCTGTCTGGATGATCTGTATATTGATGTAAATGGGGTATTAAACTCCCCCACTACTATTGTATTACTGTCAATTTCTCCTTTTATGCCTGTTATTATTTGCCTTATATATTGAGGTGCTCCTGTGTTGGGTGCATATATATTTACAATTGTTATATCTTCTTCTTGGATTGATCCCTTGATCATTATGTAGTGTCCTTCTTTGTCTCTTGTAACAGTCTTTAAAGACTATTTTTTTCTGATATAAGTATTGCTACTCTGGCTTTCTTTTGATTTCCATTTGCGTGGAATACCTTTTTCCAACCCCTCACTTTCAGTCTGTATGTGTCTCTAGATCTGAAGTGAGTCCCTTGTAGGCAGTATATATATGGGTCTTGTTTTTGTATCCATTCAGCAAGCCTGTGTCTCTTGGTTGGAGCATTTAGTCCATTTACATTTAAGGTAATTATCGATATGTATGTTCTTATTGCCATTTTGTTAATTGTTTTGTATTTCTTTTTGTATGTCTTTTTTTTTTCTTCTTTTGTTCTCTTGTGATTTGCTGCCTATCTTTAGTGTTACGTTTGGATTCCTTTTCCTTTTTTAAGTGTATACCTGTTATAGAGTCTTGGTTTGCAGTTATCATGAGGTTTTGTATGGCAGTCTATATACATTTGTGATTGTTTTAAGTTGCTGATCTCTTAATATCAAATGCTTTTTAAAAACCCTGCATTTGTACTCTCCTCCCCTCATGATTATTGTTCTTGATATCATATTTTACACGTTTCGTGTATCCCTTAACTGCTTATTGTGGATACAGATGATTTTACTACTTTTGTCTTCTAATCTCCCTACTAGCTTTGTGTTTGGAGGATTTCCTACATTTACTTAATGTTTGCCTTTAGTGGCAAGCTTTTACATTCTGTAATTTTCTTGTTTCTAGTTGTGGTCTCTTCTCTTTTGCCTAAAGAAGTTTTTCTTTTTTTTTTTTCCTTAAGTCAGTATTGTTTTTATTTATTTTATTTTTATTTTTTAACACCTTTATTGGAGTATAATTGCTTTACAATGCTGTGTTAGTCTCTGCTGTATAACAAAATGAATCAGCTATATGCATATGTATATCCCCATATCCCCTCCCTCTTGCATCTCCCTTCCACCCTCCATATCCCACCCCTCTAGGTGGTCACAAAGCACCGAGCTGATCTCCCTGTGCTATGAGGCTGCTTCCCACTAGCTATCTATTTTACATTTGGTACTGTATATATGTCAATGCTACTCTCTCACTTCATCCCAGCTTACCCTTCCCCCTCCCCATGTCCTCAAGTCCATTCTCTACATCTGCATCTTTATTCCTGTCCTGCCCCTAGGTTCATCAGAAACTTTTTTTTTTTTTAGATTCCATATGTATGTTTTAGCTTACGGTATTTGTTTTTCTCTTTCTGACTTCACTCTGTATGACAGACTCTAGGTCCATCCACCTCACTACAAATAACTCAGTTTTGTTTCTTTTTATGGCCAAATAATATTCCATTGTGAATATGTGCCACATCTTCTTTATCCATTCATCTGTCATTGGACACTTAGGTTGCTTCCATGTCCTGGCTATTGTAAATAGTATTACAATGAACATTTTGGGACATGTCTCTTTTTAAATTATGGTTCTCTCAGGGTATATGCCCAGGAGTGAGATTGCTGGGTCATATGGTAGTTCTATTTTTAGTTTTTTAAGGCACCTCCATACTGTTCTCCATAGTGGATGTATCAATTTACATTCCCACCAACAGTGCAAGAGGGTTCCCTTTTCTCCACACCCTCTCCAGCATTTATTGTTTGTAGGTTTTTTGATGATGGCCATTCTGACCAGTGTGAGGTGATACCTCATTGTGGTGTTGATTTTCATTTCTCTAATGATTAGTGATGTTGAGCATCCTTTCATGTGTTTGTTGGCAATCTGTATATCTTCTTTGGAGAAATGTCTGTTTAGATCTTCCTGTCCATTTTTGGATTGGGTTGTCTGTTCTTTTGATATTGAGCTGCATGAGCTGCTTGTATATTTTGGCGATTAATCCTTTTTCAGTTTCTTTGTTTGCAAATATTTTCTCCCGTTCTGAGGATTGTCTTTTTGTCTTGTTTATGGTTTCCTTTGCTGTGCAAAAGCTTTTAAGTTTCATTAGGTCCCATTTGTTTATTTTTGTTTTTATTTCCATTTCTCTAGGAGGTGGGCCAGAAAGGATCTGGCTGTGATTTATGTCATAGAGTGTTCTGCCTATGTTTTCTTCCAAGAGTTTGATAGTGTCTGGACTTACATTTAGGTCTTTAATACATTTTGAGTTTATTTTTGTGTACAGTGTTAGGAAGTGTTCTAATTACGTTGTTTTACATGTAGCTGTCCAGTTTTCCCAGCACCACTTATTGAACAGGCTGTCTTTTCTCCATTGTATATTCTTGCCTCCTTTGTCAAAGATAAGGTGGCCATATGTGCATCGGTTTATCTCTGGGGTTTCTATCCTGTTCCATTGATCTATATTTCTGTTTTTGTGCCAGTACCATAGTGTCTTGATTACTGTTTTTCTTTCTCAAGATTGCTTTGGCTATTTGGTGTCTGTGTTTCCATACAAATTGTAAAATTTTTTGCTCTTTTGCTCTAGTTCTGTGAAAAATGCCATTGGTAACTTGATAGGGATTGCATTGAATCTGTAGATTACTTTGGGTAGTATAGTCATTTTCACAATGTTGATTCTTCCAATCCAAGAACATGGTATATCTCTCCATCTGTTTGTATCATCTTTCATTTCTTTCATCAGTGTCTCATAGTTTTCTGAATACAGGTCTTCTGTCTACTTAGGAAGGTTTATTCCTAGGTATTTTATTCTTTTTGTTGCAGTCGTAAATGGGAGTGTTTCCTTAATTTCTCATTCAGATTTTTCATCATTAGTGTATAGGAATGCACGAGATTTCTGTGCATTAAGTTTGTATCCTGTTACTTTACCAAATTCATTGATTAGCTCTAGTGGTTTTCTGGTAGCATCTTTAGGATTCTCTATGTATAGTATCATGTCATCTGCAAACAGTGACAGTTTTACTACTTCTTTTCCAATTTGGATTCCCTTTATTTCTTTTTCTTCTCTGATTGCTGTGGCTAAAAATTCCAAAACTATGTTGAATAATAGCAGTGAGAGTGGGCAACCCTGTCTTCTTCCTGATCTCAGGGGAAATGCTTTCAGTTTTTCACCATTGCGAACGATGTCGGCTGTGGGTTTTTCATATATGGCCTATACTATGTTCAGTTAGGTTCCCTCTATGCCCATTTTCTGGAGAGTTTTTATCATAAATGGGTGTTGAATTTTGTTGAAAGCTTTTTCTGCATCTCTTGAGATTATCATATGGTTTTTATCCTTCAGTTTGTTACTATAGTGTGTCACATTGATTGATTTGCATATTTTGAATAATTCTTGCATCCCTGGGATAAATCCCACTTGATCATGGTGTATGATCCTTTTAAGGTGCTGTTGAATTCTGTTTGCTAGTATTTTGTTGCGGATTTTTGCATCTATGTTCATCAGTGATATTGGTCTGTAGTGTTCTTTTTTTGTGACATCTTTGTCTGGTTTTGATATCAGGGTGATGGTGGCCTCGTAGAATGAGTTTGGGAGTATTCCTCCCTCTGCTATATTTTGGAAGAGTTTGAGGAGGATAGGTGTTAGCTCTTCTCTAAATGTTTGATCGAATTCGCCTGTGAAGCCATCTGATCCTGGGCTTTTGTTTGCTGGAAGATTTTTAATTACAGTTTCAATTTCATTACTTGTGATTAGTGTGTTCATATTTTCTATTTCTTCCTGGTTCGGTCTTGAAAGGTTGTAGTTTTCTAAAAATTTGTCCATTTCTTCCAGGTTGTCCATTTTATTGGCATATAGTTGTTTGTAGTAGTCTCTCATGATCCTTTGTATTTCTGCAGTGCCAGTTGTTACTTCTCCTTTTTCATTTCTAATTCTGTTGATCTGAATCTTCTCCCTTTTTTTCTTGATGAGTCTGGCTAATGGTTTATCAATTTTGTTTAACTTCTCAAAGAACCAGCTTTTAGTTTTATTGATCTTTGCTATTATTTCCTTCATTTCTTTTTCAGTTATTTCTGATCTGATCTTTATGATTCTTTCCTTCTGCTAACTTGGGGGTTTTTTTGTTCTTCTTTCTCTACTTGCTTTAGGTGTAAGATTAGGTTGTTTATTTGAGATGTTTCTTGTTTCTTGAGGTAGGATTGAATTGCTATAAACTTCCCTCTTAGAACTGCTTTTGCTGCATCCCATAGGTTTTGGGGCCTCGTGTTTTCATTGTCATATGTTTCTAGGTATCTTTTGATTTCCTCTTCGATTTCTTCAGTGATATCTTGGTTATTTAGTAGTGTATAGTTTAGCCTCCATGTGTTTGTATTTTTTTACAGTTTTTTTCCTGTAGTTTATATCTAGTCTCATAGTGTTGTGGTCAGAAAAGATACCTGATATGATTTCAGTTTTCTTAAATTTACCAAGTCTTGATTTGTTACCCAAGATATGATCTATCCTGGAGAATGTTCCATGAGCACTTGAGAAGAAAGTGTATTCTGTTGTTTTTGGATGGAATGTCCTATAAATATCAATTAAGTCTATCTGGTCTAATGTGTCTTTTAAAGCTTGTGTTGACTTATTTATTTTCATTTTCTATGATCTGTCCATTGGTGAAAGTGGGGTGTTAAAAGTCCCCTACTATTGTTGTGTTACTGTCGATTTCCCCTTTTATGGCTGTTAGCATTTGCCTTATGTATTGAGGTGCTCCTATGTTGGGTGCATAAATATTTACAGTTGTTATATATTCTTCTTGGATTGATCCCTTGATCATTATGTAGTGTCCTTCTTTGTCTCTTGTAATAGTCTTTATTTTAAAGTCTATTTTGTCTGATATGAGAATTGCTACTCCAGCTTTCTTTTGATTTCCATTTTCATGAAATAGCTTTTTCCACCCCCTCACTTTCAGTCTGTATGTGTCCCTAAGTCTGAAGTGGGTCTCTTGTAGACAGCATATATACGGGTCTTGTTCTTGTATTCAGCCAGTCTGTGTCTTTTGGTTGGGGTATTTAATCCATTTACATTTAAGATGATTGTCAATATGTATGTTCCTGTTGCCATTTTCTTAACTGTTTTGGGTTTGTTTTTGTAGGTCTTTTCCTTCTCATGTGTTTCCTGCCTAGAGAAGTTCTTTTAGCATTTGTTGTAAAGCTGGTTTGGTGGTGCTGAATTCTCTTAACTTTTGCTTGTTTGTAAAATTTTTAATTTCTCTGAATGTGAGTGAGATACTTGCTGGGTAGAGTAATCTTGGTTGTAGGTTTTTCTCTTTCATCACTTTAAATATGTCCTGCCACTCCCTTCTGGCTTGCAGAGTTTCTGCTGAAAGATCAGCTCTTAACCTTATGAGGTTTCCCTTGTATGTTATTTGTTGCTTTTCCCTTGCTGCTTTTAATATTTTTTCTTTGTATTTAATTTTTGTTAGTTTGATTAATATGTGTCTTGGCATGTTTCTTTTGGATTTATCTTGTATGGCACTCTCTGCGCTTCCTGGGCTTGATTGACTATTCCCTTTCCCATGTTAGGGAATTTTTCAACTATAATCTCTTCAAATATTTTTTCAGACCCTTTCTTTTTCTATTCTTCTGGGACCCCTATAATTCAAATGTTGGTGTGTTTAATGTTGTCCCAGAGGTCTCTGAGACTATCCTCAATTCTTTTCATTCTTTTTTCTTTATTCTGCTGTACAGTAGTTATTTCCACTATTTTATCTTCCAGGTGACTTATCCGTTCTTTTGCCTCAGTTATTCTGCTATTGATTCCTTCTAGAGTATTTTTAATTTCATTTATTGTGTTGTTCATATGTTTGCTCTTTAGTTCTTCTAGGTCCTCGTTAAACGTTTCTTGTATTTTCTGCTTTCTATTTCCAAGATTTTGGACCATCTTTACTATCATTACTCTGAATTCTTTTTCAAGTAGACTGCCTATTTCCTCTTCATTTGTTTGGTCTCGTGGGTTTTACCTTGCTCCTTTATCTGCTGCATATTTCTCTGTTTTCTCATTTTGTTTAGCTTACTGTGTTTGGGGTCTCCTTTTCGCAGGCTGCAGGTTTGCAGTTCCCGTTACTTTTGGTGTCTTCCCACAGTGGGTGAGGTTGGTTCAGTGGCTTGTGTAGGCTTCCTGGTGGAGGGCACTGGTGCCTGTGTTCTGCTGAGTTGGTCTGTATCTTGTCCTTCTGGTGGGCAGGGCCACATCCAGTGTTGTGTTTTGGAGTGTCTGTGAACTTAGTATGACTTTAGAAAGCCTCTCTGCTAATGGGTGGGGTTGTGTTCCTATCTTGCTAGTTGTTTGGCATGGGGTATCCAGCACTGGAGCTTGCTGGCCATTGGGTGGAACTGAGTCTTAGTGTTGAGATGAAGATCTCTGGGAGAGCTCTTGCCGATTGATATTACGTGGGACCGGGAGGTTTCTGGTGGTCCAATGTCCTGGACTCGGCCCTCCCTCCTCGGAGTCTCAGGCCTGACACCCAGCCAGAGCACCAAGACCCTGCCAGCCACACGGCTCAGAAGAAAAGGAAGAAAGAAAACAAAAACAAAAACAAAAAAACGAACAGGCAAAACCCTAAGTCAAATGGTAAAAGCAAACCTATACAGACAATCACACAAAGAAGCATACACATACACAATCACAAAAAGAGAAAAAGGAGATTAAAAATAAAAAAATAAAAAAAAATATATATATATATAAAGGAAGAGAGCAATCAAACCAATAAACAAATCCACCAGTGATGATAAGCACTAAATACTAAGCTACCATAAACCTAAAACCAAAAACAAATTAGACACAGCAAACCCCAAGTCTACAGTTGCTCCCAAAGTCCACCGCCTCAATTTTGGGAACATTCATTGTCTATTCAGGTATTCTTCAGATGCAGGGTTTATCAAGTTGTTTGTGGGGATTTAATCTGCTGCTCCTGAGGCTGCTGGGAGAGATTTCCCTTATTCTTCTTTGTTTGCACAGCTCCCAGGGTTCAGCTTTGGTTTTGGTCCCACCTCTGCGTGTAGGCCGCCCTCAGGCATCTGTTACCTGCCCAGACAGGAGGCGGTTAAATCAGCAGCTGATTAGGTCTCTCTTGCTCACTCACGCTTGGGGGAGGGAGGGATACGGTAGTCATAATTGGAATGTGGGGCGAGCCTGAGGAGGCAGAGGCCGGCACAACAGTCTGAGGCGTGCCGTGTGTTCTCCCGGGGAAGTTGTCCCTGGATCATGGCACCCTGGCAGTGGCGGGCTTCACAGGCTCTCGGTGGGGGGGGGGGGGGCAGTGGAGCGTGACCTTGCTTGCGCACAGGTTCTTGGTGGCAGTGGCAGCAGTGTTAGCAGTTCATGCCTGTCTCTGGGGTCCAAGCTGATAGCCACAGCTTGCGCCCATCTCTGGAGCTCGTTTAGGCGGTGCTCTGCCTTCTGTGGGCACACTGGGAAGGAATCCCCTCTTCTCGTGCACACTGAAACAAAGGTCTCTTGCCTCTCTGGCAGGTCCAGACTTTTTCCTGGACTCCCTCCCAGCTAGCTGTGGCGCACTAGCCCCCTTCAGGCTGTGTTCATGCAACCAACCCCAGTCCTCTCCCTAGGGTCTGACCTCCAAAGCCCAGGCCTCAGTGCCCAGCTCCTACCTGCCCCGGCGGGTGAGCAGACAAGCCTCTCATGTTGGTGAGTGCTCGTCGGCATCGATCCTCTGTGTGGGAATCTCTCCGCTTTGCCCTCTGCACCCCTGTGTCTGTGCTCTCCTTCATGGCTCCGAAGATTCTCCCCCGTCCACCCCCTGTCCCCGCCAGTGAAGGGGCTTCCTAGTGTGTGGAAACTTTTCCTCCTTCACAGCTCCCTCCCAGAGGTGCAGGTCCCGTCCCTATTCTTTTGTCTCTGTTTTTTCTTTTTTCTTTTGCCCTACCCAGGTACATGGGGATTTTCTTGCCTTTTGGGAAGTCTGAGGTCTTCTTCCAGCGTTCAGTAGGTGTTCTGTAGGAGTTGTTCCACACGTAGCTGTATTTTTAATGTATTTATGGGGAGGAAGGTGATCTCCACGTCTTACTCCTCCTCCATCATGAAGGTCTCCAACCTAAAGAAGTTTCTTTAACAGTTGTCGTAAAGCTTGTTTTGTGGTGCTGAATGCTTTTAGCTTTTGTTTAAGGATTTTGATTTCTCCATCTAATCTGAATCAGAGGCTCGCTGGGTAGAGTATTCTTGGTTGTAGGTTTTTCCCTTTCATCATTTTAAATATATCATGCCACTCCCTTCTGGCATGCAGAACTTCTACTGAAAAAATCAGCTGATAGCCTTATGGGAGTTCCCTTGTACATTATTTAGTGCTTTCCCCTTGCCGCCTTTAGTATTCTCTCTTTATCTTTGATTTTTGTCATTTTGATTACAGTGTGTCTTGGTGTGTTCTTCTTTGGGTTAATCCTGTATGGGATGCTCTGTGCCTTCTGGACTTGGTCGACTGTTTTCTTTCCCAAGTTAGGAAAGTTTTCAGCTACTGTCTCTTCAAAGTTTCTCGGGCCCTTTCTCTCTCTCTCCTCCTTCTGGGACCCCTATAATGTGAATATTAGTGCACTTGATGTTGTCCCAGAGGTCTCTTAAACTGTCCTCTTTTCTTTTCATTCTTTATTCTTTTTTTTGTTCAGCAGCAGTGTTTTCCACTACTCTGTCTTCCAGCTCACTGATCCATTCTTCTGAATCATTTAGTCTACTATTGATTCCTTCTAGTGTATTTTTCATTTCAGTTATTGTATTCTTCATCTCTAGTTGTTCTTCATGCTTTCTAACTCTTTGTTAAAAACTTGTAACTGCTTCCTCTGTGCATCTGTTCTCCTCACAAGTTCTTTGATCATCTTTACTATCATTACTCTGCACTCCTTCTTGGGTAGATTGCCTACCTCCACTTTACTTAGTTCTTCTTCTGGAGTTTTATTTTGTTCCTTCATCTGGAACGTTTTCCTCTGCCACCTCATTTTGTCTAAGTTGCTTTTTCTATTTTTATGTGTGTGGTAGGTTAGTTATATTTCTTGACCTTGGAGAAGTGGCCCTCTTTAGAAGACGTCCTATGCGTACCAGCTGTGTACTCCCCTCTCATCACCCAAGCTATATGCTCTAGGGATCTCTTCTAAGAGGTCTGTGTTGGTCCTTCTGTTGTGGTAGGCCGACTATGTGGGCATTCTGGTAGCACTGATTGGCCCCTAGTCCAGTTGGTTGCCAGGCCCTGCCTCGTGTAGATGCTGCTGGCTGCTGTTTAGTGGGACCTGGTAATTACTTGGCTGGTTGTGGAATCTTAGGGGCCCCCGGGGCTAGTGCTGTCTTACTGGTGGGCGGAGTCAGAGTCCCAAAGACTCTTGGGCTGTTGCCCACCCTATGGCATGTGAAGCCAGATCCTTGAGTTAGTGCCAGACTACTGGCAGGCAGAGCTTGTTCCTGGAGTCTGGCTGCAGGATCCAGGGATCCTAGAGCTTGTTTCAGATCATTGAGGGGTCAGGGGGACTTAGTTCCTGACACATTGCATGTTGGGTATGGGGCCCAGTGTGTCCTAAAGGTTGCATTTTCCTTCTAGTGGGCAGGCCCATGGCCCAGCTAGTCCCAGGGTAGGGTCTGGCCTGCATTGTGGGTTCATAGTTTTCTTTCTCCTGATGTCTGCACCCTGGTGGGTGAGGCTGGTCTAGAGGCTTGTTCAGGCTTCCTGGTGGGAGGGGCCGGTTCCTGTCCCCTGGTGTGTGGGGCTAGTTCTTGGCCCTCTGGTGGGCAGGGCTGTATCTAGGGGCATATCTAGAGGTGGCTGTGGGCTCTTTAGTCTTTAGGCAGCCTGGCTGCTGATGGGTGGGGCTGTGTCCCTTCCCAGTTCATTGTTTGGCCTGAGGCATCCCAGCACTGGCACCTAGAGGCTGTTGGGTGGGGCCAGGATCTTGGTGCTAATGAGCCAAGATGGCAGCCCCTGTGTTCACATGGCTGAATGTTGCCCAGTATGTCTGACACCAGTGTCTATGTCCCCAGATTGAGCTGCAGTCGCGCCCCCCCCCCCCCACCTCTCCAGGAGACTCTCCAAGACCAGCAGGTAGGTCTGGCCCAGGCTCCTATCAAATTACTGCTTTTGCCCTTGGTCCTGGTGTGTGTGATTTTGTGTGTGCCCTTTAAGAGTGAAGTCTCTGTTTCCCCCAGTCCTGTGGAGCTCCTACAATTAAGCCCCATTGGCTTTCAAAGCCATATGCTCTGGCGGCTCCTTTTCCCTGGGCTGGACCCCTGTGTTGGTGAGACGGACGCTCAGAACTCTCACTCCTGTGGGAGAACCTCTGCAATATAGTTATTTTCCAGTCTGTGGGTTGCCTGCCCCTGGGAGGTATGGGATTTGATTATATTGCGAGTCTGCACCTCCTACCCATCTTGTTGTGGTTCCTTCTTTATGTTTTTAGTTGTAGAAGATCTCTTCTGGTCACCATCATTATTATTATGATTGTTGTTATGGTGCTGATAACCAAAACTATATGATAGGACCAAAGTGTCCTTGTACTTGTCCGTAATACTGTTTTAGCATCTGTGAATGTGCACATTGCACTATTCTAAAATGGAAGCAATGTTCAGACTGTCCTGAAGTATATTTCATCTTTTCTACATTTTGTATTACTTAAAGGATCACACTTACAAGGCAGCAGCCCATTTAAAAACCGTCCATGGAGGAAAAACAAAACTCCTTTTTATATTAGAACGTTCCACATGCTTTAAATTAGGGTTTATCAGTAGAGCTGAAAGTTTATCCTAATTGTTAATATAGTTTGAAATTAGGTTTGTTTTGAAAAGCAAAAAAAAATTTTTTTCATACTTCTCCCTACATAGAATAGGAAGCTGTTTCCATTTTGGCTCTGATGTAAAGAGAAGAGGAAAGAGGCTGTTTTCTTGCTTTTCTATTTAGAACTGTGTTCCTAGTACAGGAGCAATTCATATCATATCACACTGAGTCACAAGATCTACAAACATGAATCATCAAAACATGCTTCAGGTTTCACAGGTTATGGGGACATTTAGGAAGTAACATTTTTCACTACTCTTTCAACTCTCTGTATGTTTGAAAATTTCAGAATAAAAAGTCGGGGAAAAACCCAAGAAAAATAAAATAAAAGTAGGGAGGGATGGGGACCATAAGTCCCTTATCTGACTTTTAAGCAACCCACGGTTCTCCAAAATGTTGGAAGTATTATAGTCTTACCAAAGACAGCACAGGGTAGGAGCAAGTCAGAATATTCATAAGGCAGTTATATTTACACAGCTGTGTATTTATAAGGTTGCCCATCAGTGGGCTATCATGGTTCTTAACGTAGAAGACACCAAAAATGATGCTTGTAAAGTTGAAAATAAATCTCTCTTCTCTGGAACCCCATACCCCAATAATCAGGACCCCCTGTTTGGCTGTGTTGTGCCCTCTGACCTTTCCTCTTATGTCAGAGTCCATGTCAGGAGGGGGGTCCTCCTTGGGATTTTCCAAACTGGAACTGAGAGAAGACAGTCCATCTCTGATAGAGAGCTGTGATTTGTGAGGACCAGAAACTTTTTCCTATCTGTGGTGAAAGTATTTTAAGAGCATAAAGTCAATACATAGAAAACAAAAATAAGAAGCACTCAAAGGACCGAGTGCTAGAAAAAGCCACCAATTAGAGGCCAGGAAGATGAGAAAGGACTGGCAAAGGTCTGTGTCACAATCACAATTCAATCAGGGAGATGAACATTTTTAGGACTCTCTATTTTGGGTCAAATTACCTTTCTTTACTCCTCGACCTTTCTAGTGAGCTAACTCCTACTTAAAAGCTCCACTTGGGTGTCTTGGAGGCATCTCAAATTTCATGTGTTCAAAACTGAACTCCTGATCTTCCTCTCAAAAACCTGTTCCCTGGCATATTCTCCATTTCAGTTACTGGCAATTTCTTCCTTCCAGTTGCTCAAGTTCAAACATTTGGAGTCATTTTTGATGCCTCTCTTTCTCACATGCTGCATCTAATATCAAGAGATGGCTCATCCTTGCCAGATATGCAGACTCTAACCACTTGTCACCATGTCCACTGATGCCATAGCGCCCAAGCTCCATTGTTTCTTGCCTGGATTACTTGAAGAGCCTCCTAATTTGTCTCCTTGCTTCCCTCTTGCCCTCCTAACCACATGGCTTCTCATCTCACAAGTCAGGTCATAAGACTTCTTTCTCTACTTTGGATCCTTCAAATACAGAGTAAAAATCATCATGATGAACTATAAGCCCTCATAGCAATAAAAATTTTAAAAACTAGTTCTTATTCAATCTAACTTACCTAGTCTTCAGCCTTATCTCCTATCTCTCTGCCTACCTCACCGTCCCCTAACCCCATTCTACCCCAGCCACAGTCCCTTTCCTTCACTGATCTCAGACAAGGCAAGCACACCCCTACACTTCTACCTCGGGGATTGGCACTTGCTGTTCCTTCTGCCTCAAATACACATCTGCCAGATGTTAGCATGGTCACCTCCCTCCCTCACTTCCTTCAGGCATATCTCTTCATATCTCACCACACCAGAAGTCTTCTCTGATCATTCTACCTGAAGTAGTACCCTTTCCTCTGCTTTTCCTTATAATACATATCACCAGCTAATACATTACTTATGTCTTCCTCCAACTTAGAATATATGCTCCATAAGAAGGACATTTTTTGTTCATTGCTTGTCTTAGCACCTAGAACCATGTCTATCACATGGTAGGCAAACAAAAGATGTTTTCTGAACGAACCATTCAGAATCCTTCCAGTACATCTCATGTCTCAATGTCTTTTAGCCAAGCTAGCTTGAATCCATCCTCATACTGGTGTAAAACAGTTCAACTTAAATTTTACCTCACTCACATTTCTTTCACTAAGATGTATCAGATTACATAATGATAGTTCCTTTTTTCCTACATCTTCCTATCTTGTTGCTGACCACTTATTAAGTTCTGAAATATAGCTGCCATTTAACAATTTTATCAGCAGTTTGGAAAAAGCTCAGTTCTCCTTTGCTACTATATTGTACTATTATAATATTGTGACTACAATAATTTAATAATTTTTTTTCAACTGACTTAATATTTGAAAGTCATGAAACATTCATTTCCCCCCTGAAACTATAGCCTCTGTTCTCAAATGAAATCAGAAATCGAGAGTCCAGGATTCAATTAGGAACAAATTCTGCCACCTTTATCTAAGCTTGTCACTTCTTCCATTTCTCCTTCCTGCTATTCAAATTTTAACAATATCAGGGCTTTTTCTAGCACTGGTCCATTGGAAGGTGAGAGAACACGTACATATCAAATCAGTATGTTTACTTGACCATAGTCCTAATCAAGGAGTTGAAGTCTTGGTAGTTCAAGAATGTTGGCTAAAATGGGAGTGAGAAAGTACTGTGAGTTCACTTGCCTGACATCCTTGGTCTCCATCTGTTTTCTAAGGGCCCATGATAATTTTAAGATTTCTCAGCAAACATAGTCAATGAACACCGGCTAATTTTCCGTCAGCAAAGATCTCAAACTCTTTACTATTACAAGTCACCTTTGTTCTTCCTATGATGCCACTCTCCTGACTTTTTAGGGTCCACTTCGTTATGAAATGTTCTGGTGTTTTAATGGACCCACATGAATTTACATTTACCCTTAGGCAATGTCAACTTTCAAAAAACTAAGAATAAACTTGCAAAAAAGAACCAATCCTCATACCACTTTATAGTTTTGATTTTTATTCCTACTTAGCACTAATGTGAATTTAGTATGTCACCATGGATTCATTTATTTTAACTTCCACCCATTGACTTAACCTTTTCACATTTAAGACTGGATGTCAAAGAGAAACTTTTAAAATATTTCAAGGGATTGAATATTCTGAAAATTGTAGCTTTAAAAAGCATATTTGTCAGTATTACTTCTGCGTATATATCCACAGGAATTGAAAGCAGAGTATCAAAGAGATATTTGCACATCCGTGTTCACAGCAGCATTATTCACAATAGCCTACAGGTGGAAGCAGCTCAAATGTCCACTGACAGATGAATAAACAAAATGTGGTATACACATACAGTGGAATACTACATAACTTAAAAAAAGGGAGGACATCCTCTCATATGCTACAACACGGATGAAACTTGAGGACACCATACTAAGTGAAATAAGCCACTCATAAAAAGACAAATACTGTAATAATTCCACTTACATAAAGTCTCTAAGGCAACCAAACTCATAGAAATGGAAAGCAGAATGGCAGTTACCAGGGTCTGGGGGATAGGGAGGAATAAGTTGTTGTTTAATAGGTATATAGTTCTGTAAGATGGGGAAGCCCTGGAGATCTGTTTCATGACAATGTGAATACACTCAACACTACACACAACACTTAAAAATGGTTAAGGTGGTACGTTTTATGATGTGGTTTTACCACACACACCAAAAACGTATTTGCATCATTTTGCATATAGATTTTTGATGGAGATGGGGTGGGACAGATGTTTATAATGTATATGTAGCATTTACCCCTTATATTGTAATTTCCTTTAAACCACACACACAAAAAATCCTCTAGCAAACTTAGCATTTAATAAATATATCAAGTACTGAGCATCTTAAATAATAGTTTATTAGGGAAGAATGACCAAATGTACAGACTGAAGAAAAACTGGCTATTCTGTCCCATATTTTATCTTTGTGATTATCTGATTTATGTCTGTCTTTTCCACTAAGCAGAAAGGTAAGCTCCAGTGTCTGGTTTTATTCACCATTATAGCTCCAGGGCCTAGAAAATAGTACATAAATATTTACTGAATGAATGAATACGGTATTAAAACACTTGGAGATGTGGTAATAACACCCACGTCCATAATCACTGAATTCAAGCGTAATTAGAGATATACCATAAAGGAGGCAGAATCAACTTTCAAAAAACTAATTTTAATCAAAACAAAAATTGTTGATCATTAACAAGTTTATAAAACAGTGATTTAGTTACATAAATAAATTGATATCAGTGTATCAAATCTTAATTACTTTCAACTTCATGAGCATGTTTACATGGGTGATGAAGTACAACCTTTTTTTTTTTTCTTTTTACCTATTATAATAAATAAAATGGAGCGCATGAAATAGTTCTTCTAAACAAAAATACCTACAAACATACCTCTAGCATGTTCTCTAATGAAGGGAACAAGAGACACTGGACAACTTTTGCACCAAAACATAAAAATTGCTTTAAAAAGCACAAGGTTACAGAACCATCAGCTAAAGTAAAGACACTATACTGTAACCAAAGTTGGTATTTAATAATATAATGAACAGTTTGGTAGTTAGATCTCCAGTTTGGTTATTTTAAAGCATTAAGACAAGGCAAGATAGAAGGCTGCTTTTGTTTTGAGTAATTCTAGAGAAAATAAAATATATTTAAAAAAAAGAAAGAAAACTGAAACGTAGAACAGTCATACCTACACAACTTTCTGTCCTGCACAAAGTCAAAATACCTATGCAGAATAGATATATAATATATATAATGTTATTTGTGCACAAACGTTAGCTTATTATTAGCTCACTGCAAAGGCGTAATGTATCAGATGTCAATTGTTTTGGAAAACATTTTGCGTTTTGTCAAAAGGATATTTCTTTTAAGTTTTCTAGGCTAGGAGGCACGAACCCCAGTTCCGGCATACTGTATATTCTTAATGCTAAGGCTTGCTGCTCTGGCTGTGTATTTTGTTGTCCTTCTTTATTCTAGTGCCTGTTACAAGCATGTGTGGTGTAGTGGTGGTTGTTGGTGTGTCTTGTGTCTGTGTGTATACATATATATATGTATACATAAGTTGTATAAATATATATACATATATAATTTCTCCCAAGAGATCTCAGTCAAACCATGCAATCCAAAAGGTGGCTCTGCATAGATGCCCAGCATGAAGCTCACCGCCTGAGCCAACCCTGAAGCAAGGCGCACTTTTAGTCCTTCTGGTAGGTTTTCTCTCAGTTTTTTTTTTGTTTTTGTTTAAAACCAAGCTACTGCAGCTTCAAGTATTTTGCATTACATAGAATATTTTTTATAAATTAGTTAATGTTATATTTTCAATATTCAGACATATACTATAATATATATACAGTACAATAAATGCTCTCATTCTTTTTTTATTTTTATTTTTTTGATAAATCCCTGAGAATGTATGTTGACAGTCGCTAAGTTTCCACATGCACAAGCATTGTGTGCCATGCTTCTGGACGAACAGCACTGCAAAGCCACGTGGGTCAGCCTTTTAACTATTAGTATTTTCGTTTTGTTGGTTTGTTTAAATATGCTGAAAATGTAAAGATGAGTTACAAAGGAGTAAAGCTGAATCCATTCGAGGTACTTATCACAGGATGGAGGTGTTTTGTTTGGTTTTTAAAGCCATTTCAATTATTTTTTTTTGAGGCTGTGAACGTATACAGAAAACAGGAGAGCTATGTGGACTTTTGCCACTTGACAACATATACTCAGTGTAAACCAAACCTTTTTAACCTCTCTCTCATACAAAACCAAAAAAAAAAAAAAAAAGAATAAGAAAAAAAATAAAAAGGGAAGAAAATTAAAAACACACAAACTTTCACATGACAATTTAGTCTGCAAACGCAATATAACTATACACATATAATACCGGTGTGGCTCTGTTCTTTAAGTTAAAAAGGGTACAAAGGCAGGCTCAAGTAAAAACAAACTGTCCCCCCCATTCCCACCCCCACCCCCATTCATACAAGTTCTATCAATCAACCAAACCTCTCCCGAACCAACATCATCAGTTTCTTTTTGCCTTTGTAGATTTGTTTCAGGTTGTCGATAAACTGTGTAAACTGAATGTGTCCATCATGCGCCATTAAGAAGGTCTCTCGGGCCTTGCTGAGGAACTCTATGAACTCACTATAGTGCCGAGGACTGATGTGTGTGAGCCGTGAGTGTGTCGTGTTGATGTAGGCCCCAATTGTGGCATCCAAGAGTTGCCTCAAGGGGGCTTTGTCCAGTGACATGAGCTTACCAGAGTTCCTCCTTCCGTGAAGTCCCACCATGCCAGGAGTGGTCAGAGTGCATCTGCGCAAAATGTCTGACAGTACCGTTGCACACTTGACACTCTTGACCACCAGAGGTATTATAGCTGCAAGCTCATTTTTACCAAGGGAGTGGCTAAGCGCACAGGCCCACAAAACGTCATTAATGGCTGGGTGCGTGTCCTGATTGTAGCTCAGGTTAAGATGGGTCATGGCCAGGGTGGCCAGCTTGTAGGCCCTCATGGGGTACCCACGGTGCTCCATGTACCGTGCTATTGTAAAGAGCTGGGTGTAGCTCATGCCAGTTGTAGCAGCGTCGAGAACAATTTGGTACGCCGTCTCAAAAGCTATGTGATCCTTTTCACACAGGGTCAGCGCGGAGAGGGCACAGTTCTGAGGGTCCTTCATAGCGCACTGCAATGCGAGTGTCCGGGCGCTGCTGGCCAGCTTTTCCTGCTGGTGGCAGTCCAGGTGGAGGCGGACGATGGTGCTGTTGGACATCACGGTGGTTGCAACAATACTTGTGGCTTCAGTGGGAGTAAAAAGCGTAAACCAGCTCTGCATGATGCTGTCCAGGGCGTAAACACCTGCAAGGAGCACAGAGAAGCCCCATTACTGACGAGAGGCTGCCCAGAGGTATTGCCTTATTTCCACTTTATAATCAATGCTTACATTGTTAACCATCACAGGACATGAGCTAGGTCAGAAAATCCTGTAAGGTAATGTGCCTGGGAGCAGCCTTTTAGAATAAGGTTATTATAGATTGCTATTCAGTGAAATGCCTGAAAGGAACATGAACTTCCTGTAATAAAGAACTAATCCTCTCGGTAGCTGGTATTTGCACTGTGCTGCTGCTTGCTTGCCATCTCAGACAATGGCTTTTTGCTAATGAGTTCTAGTTCACTGGGGCCTCCTGTCAGTTACCCACCACAGAATCTGAGTCAGAATAACTACAACCCTCACCAAAATGCGGAGTTTTTATGTGGTCTGTGTGTCTGTGTGTAAGTTTAAAGTACACACAATACAAAGTGATTAAACACACACAGAAGCAGGAAAATGTGACCTGTAGTCAAGAGAAAAGAGTCAACAGAAGCAGACATACAGACGACTCAGATGTTTGAAATGGATGACAAGGTCTTGAAAATAACCATTTTAAGTACACAGACGCAATATGCCTCAGCTGTAGGAAAATCCTAAACGTGGGCCATTTAAAGCGCAGGTACTAAATCTAAGAGAAATTAGGTCTATTTCTTGGTGCAGGGGTAGGGGAGTGGTGTGGCAGTTCTTGGACTGGTATTATCTTTGTATTGCTTCACTAAAGCATCACTTCAGTAATATAATTTTTATACTGAGACCAATTTCCCTTTTTCCAAGATAACATACCATTATAGATTAATAAAAGAAAAATGACAAGAAAAAGGCTTTTACAGTATCTGCTGTGTCAATCTTTAGATAAGCACTGAGGTAGCAGTGTCTTCTCAGCAAGAGGTGTGTATCCTTTTCTGATGCAAATAAGAAGACAGTTTAACCCACATTTATTTCCAATAGCCACCATTTTGTTTGCGTTGGCCTTCTCGCCAGGAATGTATGGGTTTTTTAGTTATGATTTATTGCTGCAGAGGGGAAACAGTTGGCTGAAGGGTCTCACAGATTGCACTGTATGGGCAACCGGGGATCTTCTTATGGCTACTACAAATTCTCACAAAGCTCACCTAAACCACACCCAGTGGTCATTTCTCTGTTGGATACCATGACGAATGCTCTCAGATGGTGAAGAAAAAACTCAGTGCAACTAGATAACTTTATATTGTTTTCATTAAAGTGACCTGAACCATTAACCCACAGTCTAAAGTTAGTTCCAAAGATGGTTTGCTGCCTACCAAAGATTCACTCTGGAATATGAAACTGTAAACTTGATTATCACAAAAAGTTACTGAAAGCACCTTAAATGTGACAGAACAGCTGAATAAAAAGTGTCTGCTCTCTGACTTATTCCATTTTAAATAAGAGTTGGAGCCCCACAGATGTGACAGGAACAGTGTAAGCGTGTATAACTGAGGGTTGACGGTGGGGTTCGGGGAAGAGAGCCCCTGTAGGTTGCCAGAAGGGGCAGGAGCCTTGGAGAAGTCAAGGTAAAGAAGTGAAAATGTTCCTGTATGTATCTGGAAATAAATTAAATCTGACCGTGAGGCACCCTGGAAGGCTCCTGCCCCCGGTTTTACCTACCCACTTCAGTAGCACATGTTACCAGCCACCTCACCATCTCCCGCCGCCGCCAGTTTAAGGTTGACAGTGTCATCCGCATAACCTATAAAGACAGGGTAACACAATGTTTTGGAAGATTATCCCTAAGTCAATGGAAAAAGAAAAGAATTCCTTCCAAGGTATAAACTACTAGGCAGACTCCCTACCACCAGGAGGACGGAGAGCCTTATTTGGAATAAAGCTGTGCATATGAATTTGGACTTACCCACAGCTCCCCTTGCTGGCCTTGCCCAGCCTGGGAGGCAGGAGGTCTGTGTTCTGCTCCTGGTAGGCCAGCTGACTAGATGTGGCAACCTGGGCAAGTCACTCAATCGACCGCTCCTCTCCTCTGCAAAACCCAAAGGCTGGACTGGACATTAAACACAGTCCACGCCCTCTTCTCCTCTCCAGCGTTAACATGCCATGGTTCTCAAATTTCTGAGCCACGTCATGAATTAATTCTGACTAGAAACCCTCAGTTGGCAAAGAGGCTTTTTTTTTTTTTTTAATAATTGTTTTAGTTACCCCTTCAATCTCTGGTTGTTCCTTCCTGGCAATTAAGAAGATAACGCCAGGTCTATAGAAAGAAATCACCTTTGGCATCATTAGCAATCTAATTTTGTTTTTTACTTTCTAATAGATTCCAAGATAAAATTAACTGTATCGTCCTGCTTCCCTCATTTTTTAAGATTCAGAGCATCTAGGGACATAATACTCCTAAAGCCTTGGAAAGGTCCTATGGGATTCCTTCCTGGGTCCCAGGAAGAATGAGGCAGGGAGCAAGCTCCCAGTAATCTGCCATTTACCAAAAAAATCTGCCAGAATTCCAAATACCCAGAAAACTCATGTTAATGGTTCTTTCTGCATCATACCTTTAAGAGGAAAATGATAACAAAAATAAGCCAAACAACAAGAATTTATTTTTTAAAAGAAAACTTCTAAAATGTCATTGTATAGCTTAAATGCAATCTCCCATGCCCTCTGCTTGTAGAGTACTGTAAGTGGCAAGTGCATTTTTCTACAATCTAATTCTTTAACCTTATTAATCACTGTAAGGAGAAGCCATAACTAGAAAACCATATTAATCATCTAATTGGGGCATTCTAGTCCCCATACTTTAGAAAATTAGAAGATGACAATTTCTTTCACTGCTTGCTTTTTATGGAGGGAAAAACACAAATGTTAATAGAGATACCCTGAGAAAAGTAGAAATACAAACTTTTCAGTTCCTGGTTTATACAGTAATCTTTTCAGATACTATAAGGAAGCAAACATCTATCTGCATGACTAACTCAAAATGTCCTTGGTAATATGTCTAAGCAGGCCTGCTGAAGCTGAAACTGGACCCCGGCCCAATCCCTCTTCCTTTACCCTAATTTTCTCAGGGTTATAAAAAAGGAGTCAGAACTGTCCATCTATCATGAAAATGCAAACACCAATAAATATCCATACTTCCTCTAAAAATTTAACCCTAACAAATGAATCGTTATTATACATGAGAGCTTTATTTAAGCCATGTATAGCAATAACTCTTCTTCAATTCATTAAAGGAGAAACAGTGATGTTAAGGCTCTAATACAGAAGAGGATTTTTTATTGAAAGACACAAACAGGGCTTCTAAAGGTACAGTCCTACACATGAGGCAGCAGTCTGGCTCAGGTGGGGGTGACCACAACTGTGAAGTGCAGTGCTCTCCTGAAGCCTAACAGATCTGTGCACCAAAGAGTCATGTACCTGCACTAAAAAATCCAAACAAACAGCAACACCCTAGGATGATGCTTTTATTTAGCAGTCCTTGGTGCCCCAGGAAAGACCACAGTCACATACCTGCAGGCCCAGCTCCAGAGACACCTTCAAAAGAGTGATGTCTGGCAAACTGTCCATGAGAGTTGCTATTTTAAATGCGTCTTGGGCAAGCTTGAAGATGTGGGATGAGGAGTGAATGTTTTTCTGGATGGATTCTAATACTGTTTCCAGCCTCCGAACGTCGCCTGCAACAAACAAGGGGAAACAAATCAAAGCAAAGCAAGGCAAAGCAAAACAACAACAATAGAAATCACACAGCCACACACACACACACACACACACACACAGGGAGTTAAAAAAGGAACAAAACGAAACACAAAGTACAAGTTAATTTACATGAAATGTTCACGGATGGCACAAATGTTACAACTAAGTGTCCCAAGGTTATTGCATATCTATAAATCCCGGCTTCAGGAAAAAGATACACTGAGACACAGCCTCATGACTAAAAGCGCATGTGAACCAGAACCAACATGAGATAGCAAATAGTTCTCTCAGGTTCCTGCTTTTTTATTTCTGGTGAATATTTCAGGGAGAAAAAATGTAACCCAACTTTTTAATCTGCCTCTGAAGCTCACCCCCCATTTACATGGCATGGTAACTAAACCCAAACTCTGCCAGCAGCAAGTTTAATGATGCAGTTAAATGAGGAAAATGCCGGCTCAAATGAGTAGCACCTGTTTTGCTTCATAAGCTAACATCTAAAGAAAAGGATCCCTTACAACATAAGCACCACTATTGAGAATTTGATGGAAAACATGACCCTTAAAATAAAAAGGCAAACTAACAAAATAATCATGAGGCCTCAGGACAACCCAGTACCTTTGGCTGCAGTGAGCATAGTGGATGCCAGCTCGCACTGCTGGGATTCTATGTGGCTTAGAGTGAACCAACGAGGGTACCGGTTGGGAACAACGGATGCCATGTGGTGTGGACGGGTGAGGTCTCCCGCTGGAGCAGTGGATTCCAACACTAGCAACCTGTAATGACAAGACAAGGCAGGCGGCTCTTAGTTACCACTTGTCCATCACCCTGGCCACAGGGACTGCCCAGAAGCCAGAGGAGCAGGTAGATGCTGGGAGAGACTGTTCAGGTCCTTGGTGAGGGAAGAGCTGGTACAGCTACGCTTTGCTGTCTGGATGCTAAAGTTACCTCGTTAATTGCCCATCACCTAAACCTAAGAGGTTTCCTTTCTTTAGCATCATTCAGAAAACGGCAACATTCAAGGAAATTAAGACGTGTAACAATGGAGAGGTTTGAAACACAAGTCTTAATGTTTACCTACTGTAAAATTTCTGAATCTTATCACTCATTAAAAAATAAAAATCAAAAGAAACTGATAGTCAAGTGGATATTTAAAACTGAGATTACAACCGTTAGGAATCAGTGTATAGCTGAGACGAATAAGTTTAACTTATTAAAACAAAGAGGGAAAGTAAAACAAAAATGACTTCTTTCCATATATTCATACTTTCTGCATAATTAGTTCCTTATTATTTCAGAAATTTATAGTTAGAAAATGTTCTATCAATCATATCAGAGATGATGGATGCAAATGATCCAAGTATTTGTCCCTTGACAGTCTTGCATAAATTCAGCATGATTTCTTATTTTAATCAATGTATCTTTATGAATATGTTGACAAATAAAGAACAACTATTGAAACAAAGCACATGCTTGGTGGTCTCTTCCAAATATAAGCACCAAAGAGATTAGTAGAGTAGCTATAACTGCAATAGTTTTTTTACAATCATCAGAACACTGACCTTCACTCAAGTACACCAGTGTTAGGGACTGTGGAGTAAGAGCTGGGGACCAGGAGAAGTTAGCAGGGTCAGGGTGTGACGCTGGGCTGGGGGCCCTACCCAACAGCAATTATTGCTCTGGTAAGCCAAATCCCTCATTCCCTTTTCCTTTTATCTAGGGACAGAGATGTTAGCATTAGATGGTGGCAATTAAGTAGTAAGAATTTTGGTGGGGTTGCTATTTAGCTTTTTAAAAAACCCCAGACTATCCCTATATTCACAGGCAGATCATTCCAGAGTTGCTGTAGAGCAAACTAGTCAACATCCCTGGAAAGATGAGAAAATGATTGTGAAAACGCCCTTCTTCAGTACCTCCACTCTCTTTCTAGAAAGACTAAGAAGCAAGTAAGCTACCTGTCTCTTTTCCTTCCCGTTCCCCTGGCTGCCTTGAGATGCTCTAGTAGTTCACACCACCTCCCTCCCATGGCCATCCTTTGGCTGAGGGCGTGTGGCAGGTAAAAGAGAAGAGGTGGAAGACAATTCCCCTGTGCCCTGCTATTGTCCCCCATGAACAAACTGCCTGGGCAGCAACCAAGGGTGGACATAAATGAGTTTCTGAGTGTTAGAAAAGGAAGCCTCCCCACCTGACAGATACCTTCACATAAGCCAGACCCACAGAGAAACCTTAGCTATTTTACCCTTAAACTTTACAGTAATTGTAGCAATAGCATCTGGTGGCATCATAACATTAGTATCCTTCCCTTTACCACAGGAGCAGAATTGTTAGGATTTGAGTAAGTATAGAGCTGAACATCTGTCTTCATCTGATAGCTTCCATTTCAGCTTCCAAAAATGGGAATAGGAATGTACTTATAAAATTGTGCTCTAAAATACAAACCAAGTGGTATAAAGTAATTTGGTGGGGGACTTTTGCTTATGTTAGTTATTAATTTATTTTTTGATATTTTAAAAACAGACAAGAGAGAACTTTTAAGGTTTCTCTGATATGTTAATGAGATTTCATGTTGCCAAGGAAAGCATGTCAAATTAAAGGATGTCAGCCTCAATACACAATGACACACAGGTACACATATACACACACACAAATACAAACACACTCTATTGCTGCATAAAAGAGGCCTCCTGCGACTTATAAGCTATACTCATACAGGAAAGGCATTGTTTTTGAATCCATTACACTGGCTGCAGAGTTAGTATCTTCGATGAAAAGTTTCTGCGGAATCAAACTGTTCTCCAGCACCTCAAGCTTTTAGGTGTGTACGTGGTTTGTCTTTAGGTGGCAATAACAGGGTCTAATCAGCAGTTTAACAAAAGTGTGTTAATTAAAGAGTTGCACAACCATGTAAGTGTACTTAGTGCCACTGAACTGTACAGTTAAATATGTATGTTTTATGTGACTTTTACCGCATAAAAAAAATTTTTTTTAAGTGTGTTAATTAAAAAAAAAGACAAAAGGAAAAAGAAAGGTTGATATTCCTTTCAGGTCCTTAAAGTTTAAAAAAAGGCTGTATATAAGATTGAAAAATTTAATCTTGAGTTCATTAAAAAATATTCAGTTAGAACAAATTCGTGATAAAAATAATTATTTTGTGAACTGACTTTTTAAAAGGAGGGTGAAAACAGAAAGGTCAGCAGCAGAGAATGTGTTCTAATTGTTATTACTGAAAAGGAGGGACTGAGGGGCAGGTGGAAACAAAGCTGAGGCGAACAAATCCTGGAAGACCCCTAAATAGCGATGCCTTCAACACTAGATACCGCTCCCATCTTCTCTCACCCTCCAGTGGAGCACAAAGGGGTTTCGGTGCTAGGATGGCTTTCCTGCGCTACTGATGGAATGTGTAATTACAGCCGGTGTGAAGGGCTCTCTCAATTATTATATTCAGTCAAGTATACGTGTTATTTACCACTGCTTCAAAAATCTAATTTTTTCTAAACAGTTACGTTATTTAGGAAGGTTCAACTGTTGCTGCCTTGTAGTTAAACTTGGCCTGAAGTTGTTCTCTAGTCCCAAATTCTAGCTTCAAGAAAAAGCAGGATAAAGCCACCATGAACATAAGTGTGACAGCAGACAAGAATACCATTCTTCCCTTACTTTAAAACAAAAGCCAAACAAGCCAACAAACCACCACCACCACAACCCAAGAAGCTGTTTTTAGTTTTTCTGCTGCCTACAAGAAAAATGAATGAGAAGTCAGTTAACAGCCATTTTTCCCAGTGGGGGATTTGGATTGCCTCTGCCCGGCGGGGCTGTGAATACGTACCGCATTGCTCTCAGTGCAATTTTGTATGCCAATTCAGCATCATGAGGTAGGAGAGAGGTGAAGAGATACTTGGCAAATGTGTGCATTGGAACGCTCTCCCGATGGATTATTTCGCCTAAACCACTATATGGTCCGGCTGTAGGAAGAGAGTATACACATTTTACATTCCTAAAAAAGGAACTAAGACTTCTTGTAAAGTATAGTTTAAATTTTTTATGTAAAGTTATAAACAATGCTAATCTAGTTAAAGAATGTAATCTAAGTGACATAGTAGAAACGAATACAATTCTTAGTAAAATGATTCTACAGGGTAGAGTATACGATATCAAATTCACTTCAGGAACAATTCCCTGTGCCACAGCTAAAAGGAGAATCACAGAACTGTGGGGCAGAACTTTTTCACATTATTACTGCTTCAGAGAAATAAACACTCCAAAGCAGGAAACCGCACTGAATTTAAGAAAGACCCTATCTCAGTGTGTGATATCTGAGCATCCAGATTTTCAAAAACACAGATGACTCTACAGCTTAACTTTGGAACCTGCCCCAGACCCAGTCAGTCTTAGGGGCACAAATAAGCCAGGTTTCCAGAGAAGAGTTCTCTGTTTCAGGGGGAGGGATGGGGAGGATTCTGAACCACAAATCCCAATACAAAGACTTTAAATATTGTTGCTTCTAATAAGCAGAAATAGATATTAATTCTCATAAAGTGATTAATAATAAAAGACCAGAATAATACTCACCGTAGGCAAAAGAAAAAAAAATTAAAGTAACTGATTCTACCACTATTTGGGCTTCAAAAGACCAGTTTTAAAAGTAAAATTATATTTAAACTGTCAAAATTCATTTCTTAGTAACTTGTGACAGGCATGGTGGCAGAGCTGACTTCCCCTGTGTGTTCTCTGAATGATACCCTAAGAAGGACGATACCCACTTTTAAAATAAATTTTGAAAGGAAACCACAGTGGTTAGTTCAACTACTTTCCGCTTAGGTACTGTGAGGTTTAGTTACTGTGAAGTGTTTTATAAGTTAGTTTCCATGTCACCTTTGGGTAACATCGGTTTCATGACTTCTAGAATTATGAATCATGACACTACTGCTCAAAAGACATAATACATTTGTTTTCCATGAGAAAAATAAGTCTGGTGAAGAGTTTAGAATGCAGGAAATGCAGTTCAGAGGAAATGGTGAGAGGAGTTACTGAATTGGGCACTGAGTAGGAGCATGATACATTTTAGATCATTTTAACAGAAGTTGTTTTTAAATTTCATTGTTTTATTCCTTGGTTAGTATTTTTGAATTGTTCCTTATTAAAGTACTTTGAAAGTCATGTAAATAACTTATTTTTTTACCTAGACAAACTAAAATCAATCCTAGATTTCTAATTTTATCAAATCTATTAATCTCTTTTTTTTTTGTCTTTAAGACATTTAAAAATGTTTTAGCGATCTGATATTCTTCAAAAGCTGATAGGGCATTACAGTTTTACCTTTAGTTCATATAATGAGGCCAAATTATTTGTTATATTATGGAATGTTTGCCCTCCCCCCAAATTCATATGTTAAAGCCACAACTCTCAATGTGACTGGAAGATAAGGCCTTTATGGAGGTAATTAAGGTTAAATGAGGTCATAGGGGCCCTGACCTGGTCCAACAGAATTAGTGACCTATGAGAAGAGACAGAAAGAGTGATCTCTGTCTCTGTCTTGTGAAGGCTCAAGGAGAAGGCAGCCATCTGCAAGGCAGGAAGAGGGCCCTCACCAGAAACTGAATTAGCCAGCACCTTGACCTTGGACTTCTCAGCCTCCAGAACTGTGAGAAATAAATTTCTACTGTTTAAGCCACCTAATCTGTAGTATTTTTTAATGGCAGCCTGAGCAGACTAAGACATTAACTCTTATTTTTTTAAGGACTAATTATAGCAAACTTGTATATTTTCCATCTTCATTTCTCTTCTATTTCCTTTCAGTGTTTCCCTTGTACCATCAAGTTCCCTTTTTATACTATGCAGGGAAGGCCAGGATGTGTAATCAACATAATAACACCTCCCAACAAGCAAAACATTCAGTCAGGTATCACAGAATTATTTGTTGATTAATACTCAGTGTAATGCCTGAACTCTGGTGTACTGAAAAATGAAAAACTGAAATTTGAAATCTAAGTTCCCCAGAAGTGTTTTCCCAATATGCCAGTTGATTCAATGTGCCCATACTGTGTGTCCAGAAGTGATTTAACACTCAGCAACAAAATACAAGGGTTACTGCTTCCTCTTTTTCAGATACCTGAGTCTGCTAACTAATTTGCCCCTGAAATTCACAGACTATAAGTGTATGAAGACCTTGGTGCCCAGTGCAGTCATCTCAGTCATGGAGCGCTTATCTTTTGGTGTATATAGAAACGGTCCCTTGGCTTCCCCTTGGACTTCTTCCTGTCCTGCACCAACCACTCTTTGGGGCCTAGCAAGGCTGGGAAAAGAGAGGAGGCTGGGGTGGGTCATCAGCACTCCTTACAGAGTACAGTGCTCACTAAAAGGTTTAATGGGAAGGGAGGGACTAATCAAAGACTAAGACAAAGTTAAAAAATATTCATGAGTAATGAACACGGAGACATTTAAAAAGGTAAGTGATGAACAGATATCAGACACTATCAACTTTGAAAACCACACATCCTCATCTTTTCCTTCAGTATAATGAAAATCAAAAGGCAGTTACCAAGAGTTACTAAGCCAGCATAGAAAAGTTTATGGCTAATGATATTGCTTATATCAAAAGGAAATATATGACACGAAACTAAAACAGTAATGAAAGGATCAAGATCATTTGAAATTGGTCAAGATGGGCTTTTATCTTTAGGGAAAAAAAACTTCAGGAGAGTGCTTCAAAAAATTATTAGGAATTTTTACCAAAATTAAGCATGTTTTATTCAGAAGAATATTTCCCCTTTAAGGTGCACTTCTAAAACACATAAATGTATAATGTATTTAATGAAAATATTTTTTTCAAATAGATCTTTAGGTTTGGACATATAAAAAGTTTTGAAATGCTATTTTCTCTAAATCCCTTCCCTATATATAGCCATTCCGAATATAATATGAAGATACCATACTGTATGAGCTTATTAATCACAGAGAAATCCACAGAAATAACACATATGTACTTGAGAGACAGAAGCAGTTTAAAAGATTTGACATCACATAAATCTGTGTAAAAGATTAGGCTACCACATTAATTACACTTATTCTTTTCAAGAAAAAAAAAAACATTAAAAAAAAAATAATGCCATCCAAAATTTGTTAGGCCCTTTAGCTCTTGACCTTACAGAAAGAAGAAAACTAGACTTTGCCTTATTGATTCTATGAAACCTTTACTTTGATGAATCTATACCTAATGTATTCTCTGAAATAATTAGCACAGTGGAAATTCACTTCTGCAGTCTTTGGTCCTTTGTCAGCATGTGCAAATGACATGTTCAAAACCCAGACATCAACATAACAGCCAATAATTTGGAGGAATGCCAACCAATTTCCATTTTATTACTTAATTGATCAAGCAAAGAGGAATATGGCTACCAGCAATAACTCACTAAATATCATACTTGCATTTATCTCAGGAACAACACAGACTAAAATAAACAGTCCTTTTTAAAGCTGGTGGCATTTAAATGGGGGCTCATTTCTAGCAGGTTATCTTACATGACCACCTAAATCAAATGATAAACATGTAAACATCTGTACTTTTTTATTAAGTGATACTATTTTTTGGAAATTGAACATGCCTATGACACTCAGTGACCATACCAATCAAGATAACCACCATATTAAATGTACTCCCAACATAAGAAAGCTGAGTGGCTAAATAAAATGGGCTATACAAGTGAGAAAGTTCTTTATCATACTACCTTCTAATAGGAAGACTGCTTGCTTGCGAAAAATTTTCACCAGTGTGTCATCCAATTCAATTTCCTGAAGCTTGGAAATGAGCTGCTCCTCATTCCGGCAAACCTTCTCTTGGGTATACAGCCCATCAGGCATAATACGCTGCTGTCCCAGCCCTATTAGGGCTACTTCCACAGCTAGCGTTAAATAGGATTCCCCTTCTTCTAAGAATTTGTGTGCAGGTAGATGCTGGTATTCCAGAGACTTGCATTGTCCCATATTCTCTGTCACAAAAGAAGTCAGAGTTCAGAAACTACTTTTGCAGGTACTCTGATAAGTACGATCTATTTTACCTAGTACTCTTAAATAAATTATTGACTTAACTCCAAGAAAGCCAGAAAACCATGTTTCTTAGGTTAAAGTATATAGTTTTCCAATATCTTTTAAAAAATGACCATGAATGGCTAAATGTGTACTTTCTGGGGGATAGAATATTACAAATATTTTTCTCTCACTAAAAATGAATCACCAAAGAAAACTATAAGAAGAGATACTAAGCATACCTAAGAGTAAACAAATTTTTAATTAAACAAGAGTAAAATTACATGATGACTGCAATAGTTATCAATTTTTTAAAGCCTGGTGTTAAAAAAATTTTTCCATACTTTTATCACAATGTTGTAATTTATAATAAAAACAGTAGAGAATACAACATATATGTAACTCAATTTCATGGTCCTTTTTGTTATCAAAGAGTCATCAGTTACCACAAGAGAAGGATTCTTTGAGCATTCTCTTATCTCTGTTAAGGTGTTTCTATTAGAAATTCTTAAACTTCAACTGTCCAACTCCTAAGAAAGTGAATTCAAAGTCATACCATACCCTCACCCTCCTGATAGAGTTTGGGTCACCCATAATCCATGAAGGCAACCACCACAGGCTAGATACTTAACTCTCCAAGCTAATCCAGCCATGCGAGTAGTAAAGGGACAATCCTTCTCCCCTCCCACATGATGTACATCCTTATTTTATACCTTTATGCTGGAAAATAGTCATAAATGCAGATAAATTCTTAGATGTACAATCATTGACTAGAAGGGAATAAATATTTTTAGGTTCTTGACACATGCTGCCAATTGTCAACTCTAAGACTTTTCCCAGTTTGTAGGAGCCTGCCTGAAAAGTGTGAGTACCCTTTCTTACTAACTGCTAGTACTGTTAACTATATGGATTCATAAAACAAACTGTGAAGAAAATGACCAATGATGAATGGCATTCAGGGTTTAGGGGAAAAAAGCACGAGACAAATGTCAATGGTTTTACCTGTAAAATCTGAGAACACAGGGAAGCTTTCATCATCAGTGCGGCAGGCTTCCATAAGGCTGCTGAAAAGAGTGCCCACGGGGTCCAGGGGGTGTCCAACCCAGCCCTCCAGATTGGTTATTGAGGTTATGCTTTTATGGGGTAGCTCTGTGTAAGAAAAGGGAATTGAGACATGGAGAGAAGTAGAGGACAGAAAGGCTTTACCATTTCCAGCATCCTGACAATACTAAATTCAATTCAAAATTCCTCTTTAATTAAAAAACAAGGGTACATAAAATCCCCAACTCATGAACTATTTTAAGTTCTAAAGGTTCATCTATGAATCAATATAAATGGTACTAACTTCCCAAGACAGCTCTCAAACATCTATTTAATTCATATGTCCAGGCTACTAGGTTAACATTACTACTTACACTATTAAATTATGATGTATGAGGAAAAATGAATTCTAAATTTTTACCTGAGAAGCTAAGGACAACTCTCCTCACTTCCTAGGAGTGACTTCAGAGAGAACTAAGAAGTCCCCCTGGAATTATTATTGGATAACTAACTCTACAACTACGTTAAGAAGATACTCTCAGAGTCAGTGCTCACTGGGTTATCTAAAATGGAGTCTAGAAGGCAGCTGTACCCTGGGTCGGACTTGAACTTCCCTATGTAAATTACTCCCCTATCACCTTATAAAAATCTTCCTTATCGTGGATCTGTAAGTCATTTAAGAGAGGACCTTTGCCACAAAGGGGAACTATAGCAGAAGATAACATATAATTTGGATGAAACATACCCTTTTCATTTTCTTCACATAATGTTAGAACTCTCAAGTTCTCAAGTTAGAGTGCTGAGAGAAAAGCTGCAAATATTTTAAGATATATTCCATTATTGTAAACAATGCAATATTTTACATCTAAGTGTTTACTAAAGTTATAAATAATAGTGGTTCCTTCTTAAAGGAAACTATAATAAAATCTATATATAATATAAAATATACAAGAAAAATACTGGCTTGTAAATAGCTAAAAAGCCATTCTGCAAGTTCAGTATTCCTTTAGAAGTCTTCTGTTTTGGACTATCAACTATTAGTACATAAAAATAAAGCATGGCCTGGCACAATGTATTAAAATTTATAGAAGGTGGGTACTAGATTCCTTGGAAAGGTCTTTCCCTTCAATTTCTGTCACTGGCTTTCATATACACAACCAGGATGAAAACAGAGACATGAGCATTACTCTTAGGAACAAGGCTCCCTCTCTCTCTCTCTCTCTCTCTCTCTCTCTATATATATATATATATATATACATATACATATATATATATTTATATATAGACTTACTGTGGTGATCATTTCAAAATATATAAATATGGAATCATTATGCTGTACACATGAAACTAATATGTTATATGTCAATTATATCTCAATTTTTTTAAAAGTTGACATATCATGCCAAATAATATTGAAAATGTACAAGATACTTCATTTACTAATCTTGGCCCCATAAGAAATAACTGTTATAGCAATTTGGAATTGTAACAGTTACAAAAAACCTATTCTTTGAATGGACAAACAAAAAAAAAAAGTAGGGAAAGATATAAATATGCAGTGCTAGTAAAGAATAGTCTGAAATTAAAGTTCTCATTGTGTGCAGGATAAAAGAGAAATGAGTCTAAGCGAGACCTCAAAGACAATCAAAGGAGTCTATCTTAACATGTGTTCCAACTTACCTACATGAACTAACATTTTTACACTTTGTATTTCTTAGAATTTGTAACATTTTAATTAAACTAATTTTAAAAACATTTCTTCGTAAAGATCAACATGAATTTCAAAACTCTGATAATCATCATAAGCAAGCTCTCCTGTTGCAGTATAAAAAGTACTTCACTCTCTCTTAGCCTGAGTATTTCAATCTTTTATACTTTTCAGAAGTGAATGTCTTTTGGCCATAGATTGTGTGTGTTTAGGGGAAGGGAGATTTCAGAAAAATTTTGCAAAGGGCCAAGCAACATATTTTGTAAATACAGCTGGTAACCAGTGATGATATGACAAACACAAAGAACTGGACAAAGTAATGATTGTTGGGGATATCACATTCCAATCCCATCTGAGCTCCCCCTTCCTTGGTTCCAATGGTAACTTTGGAATTTTCTTTCATCATATAAATGATAATGTTAACATTTGTAATACTTCCAATATAGAGGGTATCAAAAATTACAACAAACACTCGCTCCAATCTCCAGCCCACTTCAACAACAACTGATCATTTTTAGCCATACCCTAGATGTGTGTAAAATCACCCAAGGAATAAAACAAAAACATAAGCAAAAAAACACCACAACTAAAACTACTTCCCTCTGAATAAGATATAAAATTCCAGAGTAAAAACGAAACAATCCTACCAAAGAAAAATTAAAAGATTTACACCTAGAGAAGAAAAAGAAGTGCACGGATTAATCAGAAAAAGCATACGTATGTCTTTCTTTTGATCAGGGCCTATGCACGTTACAACCCTTTTGCAATTACTACTACTAAGTAATGCTTATTTAAAATTTAAAAGATTAATAAACTGAGATAAAGAGGAGTTAAATGTGTTCTGTCAGTTGACAGCTCATCCAATGTTATTTACAGAATTTGAAAAATCCAGTTCTGTTTTTTTTTTTTTTTAGCTTTCATTGGAGTATAGTTTTTTTTTTTTTAAGATTTTTTTTGATGTGGACCATTTTTAAAGTCTTTACTGAACTTGTTACAATATTGCTTCGGTTTTACGTTTTGGTTTTTTGGCCACAAGGCATGTGGGATCTCAGCTCCCCAACCAGGGATTGAACCCACACCCCCTGCATTGGAAGGCGAAGTCTTAACCACTGGACTGCCAGGGAAGTCCCCAGGAGTTCTGTTTGATCACGTTAAATACATATCATGTCCTGATGTACAAATTATTACAATTAAACTGTTTTATAGTGCTTCCACACTCCGTCAGGCCTTGCTTTCAGTGCTCTACAGGAATTAACTAGTTTAATCTTTTCAACAACTCTAAGAGACAGGTCCTCAGCTGAGCCCCATTCCATAGTCAAGTCAATGCCCAAGGTCTCCCAGCTGGGACCTCCTGCCAGGATTCAAACAGGCAGTCTACCCCCAGAGCCCTTACTATCACAATTAAAATGCTCTTTCACAAAATGAAAAATCTGGCTAACTTGCATTTTAGATAATTCCAACATACGACATAACTCAAACAGTAAAAAAAAAAAAAAAAACCTCCCCTTTAAAAAATTAACCAACCTAAGAAACTTGTAAAAAAATTTTATTTCTTACAACATTCAATGGGGGGGAGGGGGGGATGCCTAACATTTCTCACAGATCAGCTATTAAATATTTCAAATGAGTGGTGAGTAAGGCCATCACCATGGCTCTAATTTTAAAAGTTCTCTCTCCCAAAAGAGCATAAAACCTAGTGACATCATCACCAAGAATCCCATTCCAGGGCTTCCCTGGTGGCGCAGTGGTTGAGAATCTGCCTGCCAATGCAGGGGACACGGGTTCGAGCCCTGGTCTGGGAAGATCCCACATGCCGCGGAGCAACTAGGCCCGTGAGCCACAACTACTGAGCCTGCGCGTCTGGAGCCTGTGCTCCGCAACAAGAGAGGCCGCGATAGTGAGAGGCCCGCGCACCGCGATGAAGAATGGCCCCCACTTGCCGCAACTGGAGAAAGCCCTCACACAGAAACGAAGACCCAACACAGCCATAAATAAATAAATAAATAAATAAAATATTAAAAAAAAAAAAAGAATCCCATTCCAATGGAAACAGACTCCTTCACACATTTACCTTTTTTTTGAGTTCGGAACATTTCCAGCTGTTTCTGTTGCTGCCGTCTTAACGTGTTAACAATAGCTATTGCTAGTCTCAGTGCTTCTCTGGGGTACCCATGAGAACGTAATGCGTCCACTCGTGCACAGGCTGTAGGAACATGTTCTAAAACAGAAAGTTAAGGGGGGAAAGTTGCCATTATCAGATATATCTATAAAAACAGGATTTAATAGTAAGATGTTTTCCCCTGAAATACTATTAAAAAGACACAAGAAACCATTTCTGAACTTGGATTTGAATGAAAAACTCCTATTGCCAAGCATTCATCCATCTCCCACTGAATCCCTCAACTCTCCTCCTCCCACTCCAATAATGCTATAGAAGCTAAACAAAGAAGTAAGTCATGGAAATGTCTTTCCGGTTTGGCCACTTACCATGCCAGAGGGGCCACCCGCGGGAGTCAAAGAGGGAGTTTTCAGCGTCGTCATGGTAACAGTAGTTGGTGTACAGGTCACTGCTGATAATGTGCTGCAAGTGGCTATCCTGCCAGTGGAGATCGCACGCCTCGATGGCTCGGGTGAACACTGTCCGATGTGGCCTGTTCGATGAATCTGTTTTTTCCACAATTCAGAAAGCCGTGTCAGCTATTATTCACATGTGAATAAATCAGTCATACCATACCATTCTGTGGCCAGATGTTCATGAACACACCCACACACATTGTCCTGCACCCCCTAAGCAGAAGGATGAAGGGTGAATATTCTCATGTCCTAAGTACTAGGAGGCAAATCAGACCAAAGAGCCACCATTCACTCACTTGTTTTATCAAACACAAACACTCTGCAGCCATCAGAGCTAAGGTTAAAGGCATCCTGCAAAAAGAATCGTCAAGTCTAGCTTCCATGCCAAATACACTGAAAGGAGGCACTCGGCACAAAAATCACATGAAAACTCACTGCTCCCCACTTCTGAGGTGCTGTGGTGGACTGCCCTGATGGGATCAACAGCTCTCACAAACACAATGCAAGAGATGAGACACCAGCCATGGAACCTTTCAGGAAGATGCAATCAGCCTTTAAAAATATGCAGAAGGGTTGTGCTTTTGGTTGTATTTTTTAACTATATTGTGCGGTTTTGCACAATTAAAACTATTATGCTTCTTGGGATATAATGATTAAATGTCACTTTATATCCCAAAGGGCATAAATGCATATATTTAACATTTCACAAAGCCACACAACATAGCTACAAAACAAACCAGCGCACTTACCTTGCCCCTACAGGCTGCCTCCTGACTCTTGTGCAGGTTCCATGACTGGTGTGATGTCCCCAGCATAGTGTATGCCAGGGCATCACAAAAGAGCAGAAGCACACACTCCGAAGAGGGTTCAAGTTTCAGGACCTGACAGAGAAAAGAAATGTTTGGGGAATAAAGGATATTTTTACCCCAACTTCTGGGATTATTCAGTTCTTCTGGAAAAAATCGTTCAAATTCTACCTGCACTCCCACCCCTTGGGTCCCCAACTCCAGACTTACCTTAAACTGTGGCAGAAACCTTAGAAAGAGCCTCAACTGACAATCAGGGTAACAAACTATTTTTATTTATGTGTGCTTTATTTAGCTCAAGTATCACCCCTCACTGTTCTGAGGCTTAACTAAATGAGAAGTCTGGAGCTTCCTTAGTTGGTAAAGTTTCATCTTCCTCTCCCTGGAGCTTTGGCTAAGCACAGACATAAAGGAAATCATAAAAATCAAAATACAACTGAATCAAGATGAGCTCTGAAAACTCATCTAGACCAACCCCTCTATTCTGCTGATGGAACTGAAAATTGAGAGAAGTAAAGTGACTTGCCAAGGTCACACCGCCAAGGCAATGGCAGTCAAGATCAAAACACAGATAACCTCACTACAAATTCAGCTATTTAGGCTGTTCTGAAAGGCTTTTGAATGGTCTTGAACAGAAAGAGACATAACTTCAACTTGGTCTCAGGTGGACTTAGACATCTGTATTTGAATGGCAGACATATCAAAATGCATGGATGACATAATTTGAGAGGCCTAAATACTGATGTATCTGTTCTGGCCCCTGCCCAGACTCCTTGTTAGCAGCAGACGGATGGACACTTTGCAAATGGGAAGAGTTGGCCCTACATTTAATAGCCTTTGGAACCTACCAGGGCTTTTTGCAGAGCAGAATAAATATACCCCTACTCAACAAGAAAGTGGTTCCATGACTTCTTATAGCCAATCAATCAAATATTCCAAAGTCCAAATCTCACACAAGTATTTTTAAATGGCTTTCTAATTTTATTTATTTTGTTTAACTCAAATCATAGAAACAGAATTTAAAATTAAAAGGAGACTTTAGAAAGCAACGTATTATTATGCACTTATTAAAAGAATGAGAGTTCTGTCTGTTTGACCCACTTGGTATCAATAATAAAAGCAAGCTGGGGGTATGATTCCATTGAAAAAATTAAAATCTTAACTTTTCATGTTTGTATGTGACTGTAAGAGCATAGCGAAGCGTACAGGACATACACCAGGACAGTGGTTAGCTCTAAGAGTCTGATACAACCAATTGTAACAAAAAAGACTAAATACTATTGGTATTTAAATGAAAATGTAAGATATAAAGCTCTATAGTAGCATGGAAACAAAAAAAAAATATGTACATATACAATGACTAAAAAGATATACAAACAAAAATTGATTTGATTAAGTATCAAAATTATGGTCAATTTTTATCTTAGATATCTGTGTTTTTTTGATTTTTTCAATAACAGAAAAAAGAAACAGATGATCTTAATCAAATTGTTAAAACGATAAACACAGGGACTTCCCTGGTGGTGCAGTGGTTAAGAATCCACCTGCCAATGCAGGGGACATGGGTTCGAGCCCTGGTCCAGGAAGATCCCACATGCTGTGGAGCAACTAAGCCCGTGTGTCACAACTACTGAGCCTGCACTCTAGATCCCATAAGCCACAACTACTGAGCCCGTGTGCCGCAACTACTGAAGCCCATGTGACTAGAGCCCGTGCTCCGCAACAAGAGAAGCCACTGCAATGAGAAGCCCACGCATTGCAACGAAGAGTAGCTCCTGCTCACCACAGCTAGAGAGAAAGCCCGTGCGCAGCAACGAAGACCCGACACAGCCAAAAATTAATTAATTAATTAATTAAAAACCGATAAACGCTAATTTGTAAAAAATTTTAAATAAAGTGTAAAATAATATTAGTTTTTAACCAAAAAAGTTTAAAAAAGGCTCTCATTCAGGTATATTTAAAAAACACACACACTACTCTTTCTAAGGGTGTGGATTCTAATGTTGTCAATTAATTCTAACAAATAATCTCAGCAAAGACAGGGCCTGATTTGTGCCTCACTTTCACTCTGATGTGCAAACACATGCCAAGTCTGCCCATGGTCTGTACCACATGCACTCGCTGCCCAGCAGCATGGCTGCTGGGCTCTGCTGTCACCAAAGGTTCTGCCTTTGCCAGCCCGCTCAGCCCTCCAGCGGAAGTACTGCAGGCTGAGCGCCCGAGCCCCTCTGGAGGGATGTCTCTTCTGGCAGCCCCTCTGGAGAATGTGGGTGTTCTGCTAAAAGGAGGAGCCCTGGTGCCTTTAGGCACAACAGCTATAAATATTGCCCTTAGAAACTAGTCCTGACTTCATATCCCTGGGCCAAACCATAAATGAAATGAACTCTTTTTTTCTGGAGGCTGGACCACTTCCTAAGAGTTTTCTAAAGCCTATGGAATATTCATATTTAACCAAGGGGAAAGCAACCAAATGGAAAGTAAAAAAGTAAACTGTAAAATGTTAGGATGGCAGTCACAAAAAAGCAGGTGGGGAGTGAAACACAGAGAAACCTCCAAATATAATAAAGTTAAAAAAAATCAAATTTATTGCCTATGGAGACATAAGCATACATTTTCCTAGCAATGGAAGAGAATAAATGTTGAATTGTTCAACTTGAAAATTCTGAGCTTCTGGAAAAAAACTTGGGGTATAAGGAAGGGGTAGATTTATTTTCTTTGAAGTTATTAAATAAAATCATCATGGGCAATAAAGATAGGACAGATTTCAAATACTGAATTCCCAAGGCAAATATCTCTAGACAAAGGAGAGCCAGATAATCATCTTTCCCAAGGCCTGAAACTTCTTTTTGATTGGACAGGTCCCTATGGAGTAATACATATTATTTTCTCTCTTTGTAGAGACTGAAAATACTATGCTAACATCACATTTCATTCTCAGCACATTGTCCAGCTCATTCTAGGAGTACCAACTCCAGATGGGGCCAGAAAACAGAATGACAGTCTTGATTCCTGAATCCTTCTGATGTCATTTAACTCCCACCTTGCATCTATCGTAACTTTAAAGTCTTCCAAGTTTTCACAAAAAAGGGGGAGCAGCAGCACAAACTTACACAAGAAGAGTGACAGAGTTAGTGAATGAAATGTTTATTTGCAAGAGTTAACTACTTTAAAGATTTGGTTCTGAAAGAGAGGAGAAAATTCTGCAGTAGCTAGCGGGGACGATGGGGGCAAGGAAAGATTTTTTAAGATGAGAGAAACTTGAGCTAAATGAGTGGGTCCAATAGAGAGGGAGAAGCTTAAAAAAAAAAACAACAAACAAACAAAAACCAGTACAGAAATGAGAAACCAAGATTCTTAAGAGGCTATCTGAAAATGTCTGGGAGCATTCCTTAGTTGTCCAAAGACTGGAGGGCACTATTAGCCTACAGTAGGTGGAAACAAGTATGCTAGACAGTCCTTCACAATAAAGAATTTTCCTGGTCTGAATGCCAGCAGCACCCCATGCTCCTGCAGCCCCAGTCATTAAATGTTTACTTGCTATATTCTAAAACTAAGAATTTTTAACTGATTAAATTGTATGGTAGCCCAAATATGAACTGACCAAAACACACATAAAACACACAGCTCCTCAAGCCTCTCAATATTTTGTTTTACAATATACTACCCACCCATTCCATGATTTTTAAAAATATATTCAAACTAAATAATTAATAGGCAATTTTAACACATACTAGTAGTATATGTAAGTATTATATCCATCTGTATTCTGAGGATATGAAAAAAAGTTATAGAAAGGTCTCACATAAAAATTAAAACACACACACACATTCATATCAAAACAGATTAAGTCCGTGAGTTATAGTAAGTTCTTAAGTGAGTAAAATAATTTTCCCAAATCTATTATAAGTTACTGTTATAAACACAGATGCACAGTTAGGTAGATACAAAGTGAGCAGATTACCACTGTGTACTCACCTTGGTTAGCATTCGCACCCTGAGGCAGAGCATTGGTTAAGTTAGGTAATTCACTGCCATGATTTCCATCTTCCCATGGACAGACATCAACACCATTCCACTTTTTCAACTGTTTTAGCCAGCTGGCCTTCTGCTCCAACTTGCAGTGGGGATTTAAAACTATACACATCCACAGAGCACCTAATTTAAAGGGAGAGAGGAAAGCAAATTTTTTAAAAGTTTACAAGTGTCCAATCCTAATAGCTAATGATAAACCATTTCAAAATGGACCCAAGTCTGCAGTTTTATAATGCAATTCTCCCTTGTCCAAGCAACAAACCTCATACAGAGGTTAATGTAAAGAGGACAAAAGAGCCCAAATGTGAACCAAAGAATCCAAACACTGTTACATATAAAGATGAAAGATATTTCAAATGGTAATTGTAATCACCTTCCTACTTGTGTGACATTTTGGGCAAAAAATAAAGAATACAACCTTAAGGACCAATTTGTTACTTTAATTTACAAGCAGATTTTATTCATGGATGCTGCAACAAACCACTCTAAATGGTTCTTCTGTGCAAAAATTAAATTTACTTTTAAGAGTATCTTTTTAAAATAAAATCATAAAGGCATAACAATGGACACGAATAAACTATTTCCCAGTCTCCTTATAAGCATTTAAAACTTTATTATGCTCGTTAATTAGTATGCATATCCATATATCAACAGATCTTTTAAAAATAAAATTTACTTAAACATGCTTCCCTAAATGATTTAACCAGGAATTAACCTTTATATAAATGAAATCACTAAATTTATGTCTTTTTGTAAATGAAATCACTAAACATTTATCAAAAGTTCACTTGCTTTAAAATGAAAAGACAACCTGTGGACTCGGAGAAAATATTTCAAGACAATGCGACTGACGAGGGCTTAATTTCCAAAATACACAAATATCTCATACAGCTCAATATCAAAAAAAACAAAAACAAAAAACAAACCAATCAAAAAAGGGGCAGAAGACCTAAATAGACATTTCTGCAAAGAAAACATACAGATGGCCAACAGGCACATGAAAAGATGCTCATCATCGCTAATCATCAGAGAAATGCAAATTAAAACTACAATGAAGTATCACCTCACACTGGTCAGAATGCCCATCATCAAAAAGTCTACAAATAATAAATGCTGGAGAAGGTGTGGAGAAAAGGGAACCCTCCTACACTGTTGATGAGAATGTAAATTGGTACAGCCACTATGGAGAACAGTATGGAGGTTCCTTAAAAAACTAAAAATAGAGTTACCATATGATCCAGCAATCCCACTCCGGGGCATATATCTGGAAAAGACGACAACTCAGATTCAAAAAGATACATGCACCCCAATGTTCATAGCAGCACTATTTACAACGGCCAAGACGTGGAAGCAATCTAAGTGTCCACCAACAGATGAGTGGATAAGATGTGTTATGTACATACATACAAACATACACACACAATGGAATATTACTCAGCCATAAAAAAGAATGAAATAATGCCATTTGCAGCAACATGGATGGACCTAGAGTTTATCATACTAAGTGAAGTAAGTCAGACAGAGAAAGACACAATGTTATATGATATCACATGTGGGATCTACAAGTAGTACAAATGAACTTATTTACAAAACAAACAGATTCACAGACATAGAAAACTTATGATTACCAAAGGGAAAAGGGAGGGAGGGATAAATTAGGAATATGGGACTAACAGATACACACTACCATATATAAAATAAACAACACGGATTTACTGTATAGCACAGGGAACTACAGTCAATATCTTGTAAACACCTCTAATAGAAAAGAATCAAATATGTATATATATTTTTTGATTCTATATATATATATAACCAAATCACTTTGCTGTATACCTGAAACTTACACAATATTTTAAATCAACTATACTTCAATAAAAAAGTTCACTTGTTTTTCAAAGGAAAAGCCCTAATGAATTTAGAAGGTATAACTCATAATTTGAAAAATTAAGGTACTGATAAAATTTATCATTCCTTTCTACATTTTTCAAAAAGATAGCTAATTCAAGCAAATATTTCACAAGTTTTAAAAGTTCAAGTTTGGGAATTCCCTGGTGGTCCAGTGGTTACGACTCCATGCTTCCACTGCAGGGGGCATGGGTAAGATCCTGCAAGCTTTGCCATGTGGCCAAAAAAAAAAGTTTTTACTTTACCAATTTCAAAACAAGACAGATACCAGTACTTCAAAGTCATTCACAACACTTTTTCTTTGAAAAGGTTTGTATGTGTATCTGTTTATTTTAACCAGTTGTGTTAACCAAGTGAATAATACAGGTAAGAATGGTCTGTTTATGTTTTGTTTGTCCAAAAGAGATGCTTTACATTCTTCCACATTTAAAATTATCAAGCTTCTTCAATTAGAGAATCTGTTATTTTAAATATCAAATAATGTTTACCAACAGAAAATAAACATAGCCACAACCTAAGCCACAGATATTTACAATTCACATTTCTATATTTTAAAATGCCAATTAGAAACAAAAATGTGATAGATCAAGATGGAGTAAAGCCCACTGTGGCTTATCTCTCCCCATAATTACAACTAAAAACTGGACAAAATACAAAAAGCAGCAATCTGAGGGCTCTGAAAAGTAAACAACAGCAAGCGGTTTGTGGAAATAAAACTTGAAGAAATTTAAGTCATATGGGGGTGACTTCCTGTTACTTTCCCCCCTCTTTTCTCTCCTGGCTTGCACATAAGATTAGCCCCATTTGGGAAACTATGTAGAAGGCATATAGAGCAACAACTTGAGAGAAACCTCATCTACCTGGTGAGAGGATTGGGAAAAGGGAACCCCCTGCCACTCAGAAGCTAGAGAGGGAGATTCCTGGATATTCTGTACAAAAATAGGCACAAATACTGGTCACACCTCACGTGCATGAGACTGCCCCAATGCAGCATAGCCAAGGTTTTGAAAACTTTACTGATATCACCCAAAGAAGGTAAAACAGAACTCATAGTCTGTGAATATATCCTATTGAATGTATGCTTTAAAAAAACAAAAATTTCTCCGGAGGATTATAATAGGACCCAGACTCTTACAATTCAGTATTTAAAACGTTCAGGATCCAAAATTACTTGGCTTACAAAGAAAAAGGGAAATGTGATCAATTCTCAATGGAAAAAACAATGAACCAGATGTTAGAATTATCAATCAGAGACTTTATGCAACTATTATAACTATGTTCCACCAGATGAAGATAAACACTACTGACAGAAGTGAATATGAACTATAAAAAAAGAACTAAATAGAAATGTTAGAATTGAAAAAACAATATCTGAAATAAAAAATTCACTAGATAGGATTAATAGTAGAATGGATATGACAGAGGTAAAAGTCAGTAAATTTGAAGATAGAAATGATCTCATCTGAAGAAGAGAGAGAAACAATCAGAAGAAAATGAACAGAGCCTTAAGACAGGTGGGAAAATATCAAAAGTAACATTTGTATCATTGGAGATCCAAAGAAGATGAGAAATAGATACAGAAAAACTCAAAAGAAATAATTACTGAAAACTTCCCAAAATTGAAGATATGAATTTACAGATCAAAGAAGCTGAGCTAACCAAAAAATCCATGCCCAGTGATAATCAAATCACTGAAAACCAAAGAGAAAAGAAAAAAATATTGAAAACAGTCAGAGAAAAATGAAATGCCATATAAAGGAGAATGACTCAAATAATTATTCTTGTCAGAAATTATACAGGACAGAAGACAGTGGAGCAATATCTTTAAAGTGTTAAAAGAAATGGAAATATCAACCCAGAGTTGGCAAAATATCATTCATGAATGATGGTGAAATGAAGGCTTTCTCAGATCAGGAAACACTAACAACATGTATTGTTCAAGAAACCTGATGCTAAAGAAAGTTCTTCAGGCTGAAGAGAAATAATACCAGAGGGAAACTTGGAACTATATGAATAAAGGAAGAGCAACAGAAATAATAAATACCTAAGTAAATGTCATGGACTACTTTTGTCCTTCTAAGTTCTTTAAGATAAGTATGACTACTGAAAGCAAAAACATGAACATTGTCTTACGGTATTTTAAACATATGTAGATGTAATACACATGAAAACTATAGCATAAAGGAGGGAGAGTAAAGGTACCTATATGGTTGTTAGATTCTACATTCTTCTTTAAGTGGCAAAGTATAAACTCAAAGTAGACTGTTTAAGGTTAGGTATATTTCTTGTAATACTGAAACCATTAAAAAAAATACAAGGAGATACAAACAAAAAGGAAATAGATAAAATGAAATACTAAAAAAATGTTTTAAAATAATCCAAAGAAGGAGAAAAGAAGGCAGGAGGGAGGGAACAAAGGAACAAAAACAAAGAGGATAAATAGAAAACAAATGATTAAATGGTAGACCTACACTGAACTACAATAATTATAGCAAATGTAAATCATCTAAACATACCAATTAAAAGAGATGGTGAAATCAGGTTAAAAAACAAGACCCAACTCTATGCTATGTACTAGAAACCCTCTTCAAATATAATGACATAGATAAATTAAATGGTAAAGGATGGAAAAAGATACACCATGCAAACACTTTCAAAACAAAGTTGGAGTGGCCATATTATTATCAGACAAAGTAGACTTTGGAACAAGAAATGCTACACCAGATAAAGTGAAACATAACATGATAAAAGGGTCAGTTCTACAAAAAAACATAACAATCCTAAATGAGGATGCTGCACCTAACATTAAGACTTCAAAATATATGAAGCAAAAAGTGACAGAGCTGAAAGGAGAAACACACAAATCCACAGTTACATTTGGAGATCTCAATACTTCTCTCTCAATAACTAACAGAACAAGTAGACAGAAAATTAGCAAGGATAAAGAATACCTAAAACAATACTATCAACCAACTTAATCTAACTGACATTCATAGAACACTCCACTTAACATTAGTAGAAAAACAAAACAAAACCTTATACTTTCTAAAATGCACAAAGAACATTTACCAAGGTAGTCCATATTCTGGGCCATAAAACAAACTTTGACAAATATTAAAGAAGTGAAATCATACAAAGTATATTCTCTAATGTAACAGAATTAAATTAGAAATCAGTAACAGGATGATATTTGGAAAATTCCCAAATATCTGGGAATTAAACAACACAATTCTAAATAACTCATGAGTAAAAGAAGTCACAAAAGAAAACAAAGTATTTTGTTCTGAATGAAAATGCAAATAAAATATATCAAAACTTGTGATCTACAGCTAAAAAGAGTTTAGAAATTTATAGCATTAAATGCCTGTATTGGAAAAGAAGGAAAGATTCAAATCAATAATCTAAATATCCACCTTAAGAAACTAGAAAAAGAATGAGAAATCAAAGCCAAAGCAAACAGAAAGAAGGAAACAACAGATCAGAAATCAATTAAATGGAAAACCACCACCTAAGTTTTTTTTAATGAAACCAAAAGCTAGTTCTTTAAATAGATTAATAAAGCTATAATCAGTCTGACCAAAAAAAAGAAAGGACAAACTATGAGTATCAGGAATAAAAAAGGGCACATAATTATAGATCCTAGAGGCATTAAAAGGCTCATAAAGGAATGCTATGAACAACTTATTCCCATAAATTCTACAGCTTAGATGAAATGGACAAATTCCTTGAAAAACCACAAACTACCACAGTTCTCTCAAGAAGAAATAATAACCTGAATAGCTTTAAATTTATCAAAGAAATTAAATCTGCAGTTAAAAACTCTAACAGTGCACATCCAGATGTTTCCCTGGAAAATTCTACCAAACAGTAAAGAAAGAAAGAACACCAATTCCATACAATACCTTCCAGAAAAAAGAAGAAAGGGAAGGTTTTCAACTTATTTTATGAGGCCAGCATTACCCTGATAGCAAAACCAGACAAAAAACATTACAAGTAAATATAATTACATGTCAAAGTAAAACACCACAACAAAATATCAGTAAATCTAATTAAGAAATACATAAAAAAGAAAACACACCACAACTAAATAGGGTTTATCCCAGGAATGCAAGGCCAGTTCAACATTAAAAATTAGTGTAACTCACTATATAGCAGACTAAGGAAGAAGAACCATATGACCATTTCAACAGATGCAGAAAAAGCAACTGACAAAATTCAACATCCCTTCATAATAAGTAAAACTCTCAGCAAACTAGGAACAGAAGATAACTTACCTGAGAAAGGTCATCTGCAAAAAAAAACACCTACAGTTAATATGATAATGGCAAAAGACTGAATGTTTTTCCCCTAAGATAAAAACAAGGCAAAGATGTCTGCTCTACCACTCCTATTCAACATCACACTGGAAGTTTTAGCCAGGCCAATAAAGCAAGAAAAGGAGATTAATGACATAGATTTTAAAGGAAAAAATAAAATAGCCTCTATTTGTAGACAACTAGCCTACAAAAAAGGTAAGTAAGTTTAGCAAGGTCATATGATACAAATTCAAAGCAAGAAACCAACTGTATATCTACGTACTAAAATTGAACAATTACAGATCAAAATTTACCCCCCAAAAGCACCAATTATAATACTATCAAAAAACATGAAATACTTAAGTTATAAATCTAACAAAACATGTACGGAGTCTCTATGCTAAAAACTACAAAACACTGACAAGAGAAATCAAAGAAAATCTTAAAAAGCAGACTGGAAACCTCAATACTATTAAGATATCAATTCTCCCCAAATTGATTTATATATTCAACATCACCCTACTCAAAACCCTAGCAGGCACTGGTGTACATGCTGACAAAAATATAGAATGGCCAAACAATTTTAAAGAAGGAAAAAGTTGGAAGGCTCCCCAGCACCTAATTTTGAGACTTAGTATAAAGTTAAGAGTAATCAAGACAGTGTATGATTGTGAAAGAACAGGTACATACACCATTGTATAGATTAGGGAGCTCAGACCTACATAGATATGGTCAATTCAAGGTTCAAAGCCATTCAATGTAGAAAAGATAAATCTTTTCAAAAACTAGTGCTACTACAATTGGATATTCATATAAAATGAACTTAAATCTACAACACACAGTTTATTAAAAATTAACTCAACTAACTTATTAAAAACTAACTCAAAATGGATCACAGACCTAAATATAAAACCTAAAACCATAAAACTTCTGGAAAACATCTTTGTGACCTTGGGTTAGGCAGAGATAACCTTAGATACAATATCAAAAGCATAATCCATAAAAGATAAAATTTATCAAGTGGACTTCATCAACATTAAAATCTTTTGTGCTGCAAAAAAAACAATATAAAGAGAATGAAAAGACAAGCCACAGATTGGGAGAAAATATGTGCAAATCATACATCTGACAAAGAACTTGTATCTAGAATATGTAAAATCCTCCCAAAACTCATCAAGAAAACGAATTACAAATTCAATTACAAATTACAAATAGGCAAAAAATTTGGAAAAGACACTTCACTCAAGAAGATGTACAGATGGCAAACTGCTGATGAAAACATGCTTAACATCATTAATCATTATGAAAATAAAAATGGAAACTGTTTGCAAATGACATGATACTATACCTAAAAAATCCTAAGGACACCACCAGAAAACTACTAGAGCTTATCAATGAATTCAGAAAAGTTGCAGGATACAAAATTAATATACAGAAATCTGTTGCATCTCTATACACTAACAACGAACTATCAGAAAGAGAAATTAAGGAAACACTCCCACTTACCATCGCATCAAAAAGAATAAAATACCTAGGAATAAACCTACCTAAAGAGGTAAAAGACCTGTAGTTGGAAAACTGTAAGATGCTAATGAAAGTAAATGAAGATGACACAAGCAGATGGAAAGATACACCGTGTTCTTGGATTGGAAGAATTAATATTGTTAAAATGACCATATTACCGAAGGCAATCTACAGATTCAATGCAATCCCTATCACAATACCAATGGCATTTGTATGGAAACACAAAAGACCCCAAATAGCCAACACAATCTTGAGAAAGAAGAACAGAGCTAGAGGAATCACGCTCCCTGACTTCAGACTATTCTACAAAGCTACAGTAATAAAAACAGCATGGTACTGGTACAAAAACCAGACACATAGATCAATGGCACAGAATAGAGAGTCCAGACATAAACCCATGCACTTATGGTCAATCACTCTGCAACAAAGAATATACAATGGAGAAAAGACAGTCTCTTCAATAAGTGGTGCTTGGAAACTAGACAGCTACGTGTAAAGGAATGAAATTAGAACATTCTCTAACACCATACACAAAAATAAACTCAAAATGGATTAAAGACCTAAATGTAAGACCGGAAACCATGAAACTCCTAGAGGAAAATATGGGCAGAACACTCCTTGACATAAATCATAGCAATATTTTTTGGGATCTGTCTCCTAAAGCAAAGAAAATAAAAGGAAAAATTAACAAATGGGACCTAATTAAACTTCAAAGCTTTTTGCACAGCAAAGGAAACCACTGACAAAACGAGAAGAAAATCAAAATAACAAACAACCCGATTAAAAAATGGGCAGAAGAACTGAATAGGCATTTTTCCAAAGGCATGCAGATAGCCAACAAGGCATATGAAAAGATACTCAACAGTACTAATCATCAGAGAAATGCAAATCAAAACTACAATGAGATATCATCTCACACCTGTCAGAGGGGCTATCATCGAAAAGAACACAAATAACAAATGTGGCGAGGATGTAGAGAAAGGGAAACCCTCATACACTGTTGCTGGGAATATAAATTGGTGCAGCCACTATGGAAAATAGTATGCAGGTTTCTCAAAAAAACTAAAATAGAACGACCGTATGATCCATCAATTCTACTCCTGGGTATACATCTAAAAAAAACCAAAAATACTAATTCAAAAAGACACATGCACCCCAATGTTCATAGCAGCATTATTTACAATTGCCAAGGTATGGAAGCAACTTAAGTGTCCATGAACAGAAGAATGGATAAAGAAGATGTAGTGTATATACACAGAATGGAATACTACTCAGCCACAAAAAAGAATGAAATAATGCCATTTGCAGTAACATGGATGGACTTGGAGGGTATCATGTCAAGTGAAATAAATCAGACAGAGAAAGACAAATATTGTGTGATATCACTTATATGTAGACTCTAAAAAATACAACAAACTAATGAATATAATAAAAAAAAGAAGCACACTCACAGATACAGAGAACAAACTAGTAGTTACCAGTGGGGAGATGGAAGGGGGAAGGCGCAATATAGGAAGAGGGGAGTAAAAAGTACAAACTATTATGACAAAAACAAGCTACAAGGATATATTGTACAACACAGGGAATATAGCCAATATTTTATAATTAACTATAAATGGACTATCTATAACCTTTAAAAATTGTGAATCACTATATTGTACACCTGTAACTTATATAATATTGTACATCAACTATACTTCAATTAAAAAAAAAACCATACGAGATACCACTACACACCTATTATAAGGGTTAAAATTAGAAAAAGAAATTTAAAATCTGAAAATACTGCTGGCAATCAGAATGCTCATAACTGCTGCTGCGAGTGCAAAATGATATAGCTACCTTGGAATATGGTTCAGCAGTTTCTCATGAAGTTAAACATTTACCTTATGACCCAACAATCCTACCTCTTGGGATCTGCCCAAGAGAAATGAAAACTTAGGTTCACATAAAAACTTTACAAGAATGTTTATAGCAGTTTTATTTGTAAATGCAAAAGGCATCCAACCTGAATGTCCTTCAACTGATGAATGGATGAACAAACTTGGTGCATTCATATAATAGACTACTACTTAGCAACAAGAAACAGACCACTGAAATACACATAATATCGCATATGCATTATACTAAGTGAAGGAAGCCAGAATCAAAAGGGTATATATGTGTACACACACACTTTACTATTCCATTTATGTGACATTTTGGAAAAGGGAAAACTAAATGAACTGAGAATAGACTACCAATGCTAGGGACAGGGAGTAGGTGATGAATTGATTATAAAGGGACTGTGTGAGGGAATTTTTGGAGGTGATAATAACCATTCCATATCTTCATTGATCATATGACTCTATGCCTTTGTCTAAACTCAAAATTGTACACTAAAAATGTCAGGTGTATGTATTTTTATAGTTAACTATTTATGGTATGTATTTTACACTATAGTTAGGAATTTTACTGTATGTAACAAAGTAAATTTTTTAAAATTGCTAATTAATATATGGATCAAACAATTTTATCTACTGGTATTCGAAAGACCTAAATATGAGTGCTCTCTCTGCAGGATTTCTCTACAAGCCAATGGACATCGCACAAATCACCATCCTATTAATCGTATGCGTTTCCCATGCCAAGAACCAGGAAAAACAGCTTCAAATGAAACATGACCACACACTGTCACAAAGCAAGAGACAAATCAAAATGGTATCTAAAGAACCAGTAAGTGGCAGCCTTTCCTACTGAATCCCATTGGAAAATGGGATACAACTTTACCAGGCTTTAGATTTTGGACTGATGGACAACATAACAACACAAAATAAGTTACATGGTAATAATTAAATTAAATCTAATGAATGTTACAGATTGGATCAAAAATTGGCATTTCTATTTATAAGGCTACACTGAAGTCATTTTCCAAATCATCAAATTATCTTTTTAAAAAATAAAATTATAATATTCAACAGGTAATGCTTCAGAATTAAGACTCTTTCGTGTTTTTCTTCCAAGATGTTTTTGTCTTATAATTCTACTACTCTTGAATACTTTATCAGATAAAACTAAAATCAAAAAGTTGCTCTGAAAGATGTGCTGTGAGACTAGAAATTTCATTATCAGGTTGTTAGTGTAGTATCAAGGTTCTGTGTAAAAGGGCAACCAAGTAAATTAATATGGGCAAATAATTTGTAAATGTCTATCCAAAATAAGTTTATTTTCTATGTGTCTATTTTATAATTCAGAATTCTGTATTTCAGTCCACCTGTGTGAACTATAATTTATTTTGGAAATCAGCTTAAAAGCACCACCATGTCAACTAAAAGCTAAGATAGAACTAACTTCAACCTAAATGTCCATCAACAGAGGAATGGATAAAGAAGATGTGGTACATATATATAATGGAATATTACTCAGCCATAAAAAGGAACTGAGCTGGGTCATTTGTAGAGACATGGATAGACCTAGAGATGGTCATACAGAGTGAAGTAAGTCAGAAAGAGAAAAACAAATATTGTGTATTAACGCATATATGTGGAATCTGAAAAAACTGGTATAGACAATCTTACTTACAAAGCAGAAATAGAGACACAGACATAGAGAATAAACCTGTGGATACCAAGGGGGAAAGTGGGGGGATGAATTGGGAGATGGGGATTGACATATATACACTACTGATACTATGTATAAAATAGATAACTAATGAGAACCTACTGTATAGCACTGGGAACTCTACTCAATGCTCTGTGGCAACCTAAATGAGAAGGAAATCCAAAAAAGAGGGAACACATGTATACATATAGCTGATTCACTTTGCTGTATGGTATAAACTAACACAGTATTATAAAGCAACTATACGCCAACAAAATTTTTTTTTAAATGTAGAAATTATATATCCTAACATATATATGTATCTCAAATCCATTGTTTTTCACATTCAATTTCTTTTTCTTTTTAAAGATATAGCGCAATACAAAGTTTCAAAAATAGAATTAAAAACCAAATTTATACTAAGCACTAGTTCTTTTGAAGTAACTCAAAGATAAAATTAGGAAAATACTAACCAATGTATACAATGCTGAAGGACTGACTGACTTGCATATGAAGAAGCTGACAAGGTGATAATGATCCAGTAAGCTTCACTTTCACTTGGTGAAAACTCAGGGCTTACAGAAGCCAGCACAATACTGACAAAACCATATAATTCTACTTTTTAAAAAAGTTCTTTTGAGGAAAAAAATATAGGAACACCAATTACAACTTTAATTAAATAATCATTATTATCACTAATAGTCACCATTTCTTGGGTGCCTATCATGTGCTATAGGCACTATACTTAGGGCTTCACAAACATTTTTTTCATTAACTCATTACAATAATCCTCCATGATCAGAAATAATACATCCACTTTAAAGATGAGAAAACTAAAATGCAAACAGATTACAAGATCTTAAAAACAAGATCCTAAATATTCTTGCAAACTTTAAAGTGATTTCTATGATTCAAGGAAAAAATAAAGCTATAAAACTAGATATTCATGCTTACATTTCTCTAATTAGAAAATTTCCATTACAGAATGAGAAAAAATTTTTTAGAGCCAAGCCTTTATTAATTTAAGCCAGTAATGTTTTTTTATTGCTCACCTCCCTAAAGAGAGGTTTCATCTTGAAAGGATGTTCTTAATGTTAGATTCAAGTTCAGAGCTATAATAGATATGGTCTTTTATCTGAACAGTCACCACTACAAAAGCTGTAATTAGCCTTAATAACCAAGTTAACCAAATTGAGTAAGTCATCCTCCAAATTTTATTAATTCAGAGTCCCACTTTGAGCATTTATCTCCTTCCCTTCCAACACACTCCTGCAACATTTGTAGCTTTAAAAATAAAGCTCTTTGATGATTAAACACTTCATTCTGCTGTCCCTCAGAAATACAAACCCTTTTAAAAGGACTCAACCAAAAATAGGACAGAGCACTCAGTGAAAACTTAGCATTTCCAGCACCTAGCAGATGACCTGGCATCTAGAAAGTATTACTGGTTCTTTTACAAAGGACACTTAATTATTTGCTATGCAGTACAATGAAAATAAATTCAATAACTTTTAAATTGCTTTCCTAGCTTCAATGCCTCAAAGTATATAAAGGTAATTATCAAATCACCGGTGTGTGCATCATTAGGTTTCTGAATTATCCATGGCACATTTCAGCTCTAGTCTAGCTTCTTCTCTACCACCCAGCATGCTTTTACTCTCCTTTCCACTACTCCACCTAATCTGCACTCAGTGATTTCAGCAAAAAGATGTGCTGTAATCTACAAGTCAAAGTAAAGCAAAACAAGGAAGGCAACTCCCCTGGGATGAAGGAAAACAAAACCGTTTTTTTTTTGCACAAGGTGAATGGTTCCAATCCACTCAGTGGTCTTAAAATCTGTTCGCATCCTATACCTGACCCAAATAGGCAAATAACATGGACAGAATCACACGGAGACAGAAGACAAATCATCACAAAAGCCTTTTTATTTTTATTTTTTATAACATATGGATTCATATATTTATAGATTATGCTCCACTAAAAGTTATTACAAAATAATGTCTATATTTCCCTGTGTTGTACAATAGATCCTTGTTTTTTTATTTTCTACATAGAAGTATTGGATTAAGAAAAACAAACTACTATCTTTCCCACCCCCCTTCACTCTCCCCACTGGTAACCGCTGATTTGTTCTCTGTGAGTCTACTGCTATTTTGTTATATGCGTTTCTTTCTCGCATTTCTTAGATTCCATGTACAAAAGTCTTTTTAGTCGCTTCTGTATTCTACCGGTCACACTGCCAATGGACAAGCACCCACACTCTCAACAAATGTAGGTAACAAGAATTAATGAATTCTAAATGTCCTGAAGGCCAGTCTTGTCCATCAAACATTTCGATGTATAAATCACCACCATTTTGCCCCACATAGCCAGTGTTTTACATTTCCAACTAGAATAAACGTTTGATCCACAAACTCTGATCTGGAAAGGACAAGATATGGATTACCAGCTGCAAGACCTTGGGCAAGGCCACTTAGACTCTCTGTGGTGGCAGTCCCTGATTTAAACAATAGAGATAATAATTCCTACCTACCTTGTAGGGCTGTTTACACTTAAGTAAGATAATACGTGCAGAAATGTTCTGAAAACTGTAGAGTTCCACCCAGCACCAAAAGGTGCACTCCAGCAAACCCCGGTGTAGAAGACTTTGATGTTGAGGAAATTGAGACTCGAAAGGTGAAAACAAGATTGAAGGACTCAGCTTGTGATTCTCTGAATACCGTTATAAATATTTCTACATTTAATAAAATAAAACAATTAAGAGAACATATTAAACAAAAAAATATCAGTGACATTAAACACTTAGGCTAGTAATAATGGGTTCTTGTGCAATTAATTTCCACTTGCTATATGTTTTTAGCTAGAAACATCTTTTAGTGTCTTCTTTTCCCTTGGTTTCAAAGATAGGGTTTTAAATGTGTTTTGTTTTTCAGTAGGCCTCCCAGGCCCCACCCAAGGCCCACAGTCACTTAGAGGTCTGAGATGCTTTGGGTAATTTTATCCTTACCTACTGGAATGGAGGAGGCATTTCTCAAACTCATCCCCAACCCTACAGGGTTATATAACGTTTTCTCTGCCCATGGTAACCTCGTGCCAAAGGACGGACAAAGAGCAGTGCTGAAGCCTGTTCAGACGCTTCCTTCCTCAGCCTCCCTCCCCTCCCCCTCCCCCCTCAGAATCTCGGCCAAAACTTCTAGTCTACCGTTCACTCTCCGTCCCTTTTTAGTGTCAAGGGTTCCAGTCTTCTTCAGGAACTCAAAATTAAAACTTACTGGAACCCAAATTCTTATTTTTGGAGGGGAAAAAACCTGGAAGTCAAACCAGGTGAAATTTGGTATAAGGAGAATATGAACGTGAGGAAAAATTACCTTAAAAATACTAAAAATGGCGATGTAGAATACTCTAGGACTGTTTTACACTACTTCCTAGTAATACAGATTCAATTTTGACAAACATCTTAGTCCAACATAAGGGATAAAAGTTAACTGAAATAACAGAACTTCGTTTTTACACATTATTCTATTCGACACTGCTAGAGACTTGGAAGATAACCATTAGAAACAGCATGAAGTATTGTCAGATGTATAACCCCTGTTCTGGTTATCTATTACTATGTAAAAGAACTACCCTAAACTTACAGGCTTAATATAACAATGTATCATTGTATCTCATAATTCTGTAGGTCAGAGATTCTCTCCTCCTTACTTTTCCCCTGCCATAACACAGCCTCTCTATGTGGACGGTGTGAGCTTTCTCATAACATGGAAGGCTCAGGATAGCCAGACTTTTTACATGAAAACTCAGGGCCCTAGGACAGAACCTTCTAAGAGACAGGAGGTAGACACTGCCAGTCACTTTTAAGGCTTGGGCCCAGAAACTGGCCGAAACATCTACTGTCATGTTTTGTTGGTCAAACATCTACAAAAATGAGAGAACACAGACCCCACATCTCAATGGAAGAGTAGCGAAGGATCTGTGGCCACTGAAATCTATCACTATCACCGGGAAATAATGTAACTCAGCTAGATTACAAAATGGAAAACGAAGGTATTTACCAATGGGTATGAGAATGTTGTTAGTTAAAATTATCAAATCCAAACAAACCGCTCAACATATGAAAAGAGCTGCAAGTCAAGCAAAAAACAAAAAAGCCATTACGAAAACTTAACAGCATAAACGGTATGCCAACACACAGTATTAAGTGCTGATTTGTATGTTAATTTCTATCCCTTCAAGGAAAATCCGAATAATATCATGTTACCCATGTTAGATTTCTAAATAGAGTCTACATTTAAAGTTTTAAAATGTCTGTCTTTAGGGTACAAAGATCACTCCATCTAGTTCAGCGAACATATTTCTGAAAGTGAATGGCATCTTTACTTATCCACTTGCTGCCATTTACTGAATATACTTCACACTAACCCTATGTGAAGTACTTTACATACATTATCACATTTCACCCTCAAAGAAAGACTCACTTTACAAATAAGGAAACTGAGGTTCAGAGACAAGTAGAAATGTTGTGCTGCTATTAAAGATGGCAGCCAGGATTTGTTACCAAGGCCCATGATCCGCCCCCTAACTAACATTCTTAAACACTGTGGTGTTTAGCCTTCTGCCTAGATACGTGGTCAAAAAGCACCTCTGTATGTGAGGCTTCCTATGTGCAGTTAGCATATATGAATTCTAAGATTAATGATTTTAGTCTTTTAGTCTTTTGACAGAATCACTGATCCGCTCCCTCATATTTCAGCAGTATAATACAAATGGTATATTATTGTTGAAACGTACTGCTAATAAACCCTGTACTTTATTTAACCATCTACTCTTATATACTTAGAACATGTTGCATATATATTAATAGAATCATACCCAACAAAAACCTACCACAGGTCCATCTAAAAAGATGTAATGAAACAAATGAAAACTCTGTATTTTTCAGGACTGACAGGCATAGCAAATAAGTAATTTCACTGCAGATTAAAACAGCAGATTAACAATCAAAAGCTCAACTTACAATTCAAGATTGATTATTCAAGTCAGAAGAAATCTGTTTTCTCTGAAAATATGATGATGTACTAATATGAGGTCTCTTAGAGTGGAGTCACATCAGCATTTCTGGGACAATGCACTTGTGTGTGACTGAGTGTGCTCTTTGCCTGCTGGGTGTATTGCTGGGTGGAGCATTATGATCTGTGACTGAATAAATCAGCTGGCCATTCTCTATCTCTTGCTATTCTCCACAATCAATATAACTTGTTTTTAAAGTTCTTTCTACTTCATGAGTTTTTGTTAATATGCAAATCAATTCAGTAATTAATATAAAAGCTAGACATTTTTTATAAAAGACATTTTGGAATTCTTTATAAATGTGCTCTTCTCCCTATTTTCCAGAAGATACGATGTGTATAATGCTACTGGAGACAGCACAGGGGTAGTGGCAGTGGGAAGCGGGGGACGAAGGGGCAGGGCAACCAATACCGCCTTCTCTAAAGGTGAGAAGAAAGGCCAGTGACTCCCTTTTTCCTCTGTCTCCAAGGTGGAAAATGAAGACTTTCACCTGGAAAATTTAATTTCTACTTTTTAATATCATGTTTATTCTTATGAAATAGTAGTAGGCAAAGTATAAAACAATCACTTTTGGTACTTCCCAGGGTTCCATAGTTATAAAACAATTCATAATATTTATAATATTTATTTTTGTTCTCAGAGGCTATTATAAGAGGCTTGGATTTCATGCGTGATCCAATTAACTAATTATACTTATTTAGAGGCCATGAAATGCCTAATTGCAGTCACAAATAGAAGATCACTGGCAGAATTAGTTGTGCTAGCAAAACTGTAGTCACAAAATGTCTTGGGTCAGACCACACAAAAATTGCGACCCTAATTATAGTATCGTTCGCAGTACAATTCAGTCTTAATATGTTAGTAACCCATGTTTGGAAAATACGTTTAACTGGTAAAAACATTCTCTGTACTTTAAATTTGGTACGCTAGTTCCTAATTCACTAAAATACTTCTGGGGAAATTTCAAAATAAAGCCTCAGGGACACTGTAAAGAGAGAGCTTTTGAGATTACTTAGGTCAAGCAGGGCTAAACCCTCAGCCAAATGGCATACAACTGGTTATCATCTACCCAGGCTCTGAGAAAAGATGGAAGTAGGATCACCATCTTTTTGTGGTCAAGAAAGAAAATAAACCACAGATATTCCAAAACAGCTAACTGGTATCCTGGATAATGTTCCTTTCAGGCAAACCTGTGGCCCTCATCTAATTAATATGCAGGCTTTCCATCCCATGTGACGTGTCAGTGCTACTGGGTCAACATGCACAGCGCATCAAACACAACCTGACCTCATTAGGAACCTGGTCCTATAGGAAGTGACCAGAGCCAGCTCCTCCACCACTCACCACCCTGCTCCTTTTTGAGGGAGGGAGGAAAGGAAAGCCAGGAAAAGTAGAAAGAAGAGAAAAAGACACAATGACACACGATGTCTTAGTTTGAGATACAAAAGGGCAGTCAACAGTGAGGAGAGGGAATGTGAACTGTGGTAACCTGCAAGAACATTTCCCATGTGCTCTGCACTGGCTGCTTAACTGAACTGTCTTCATAAACAGTGCCATGATTCGTCCAACAGTCATGACTCCAAGTCTATATAAATCTAGTTCTGAAAATACTCTTTAGGTCTTCAGGATGCCTCTCTCCTACAAGCTGCCCATTGGGCCCACTTTCCCAGCATAGACAAAGGGCTTCCGGAATGAGAAAGAAAGTGTTGTATATTATCTAAATTATCTTAGGCCTCAAAAATCCTCATTATGCCTTTTTACAGATAAGGAGACTGGGGTTCTATCTAAGATAGGGAACTTGTCCAGGATTACACAGTTAGTGAATATGAGGATCAGAATCCATACTTAAAGAGCGTCTGGCTCCAAGAACCCTGTTCTTTATATTCTAGTTGTAGGCTCTAAACACTGAAACAATCCTGTTTAAGACAGAACTTACCTCAACTTGCCCGTCTGAAAAAACATGCCTGGTTAAGTGTGGTAAAGAATTACTTGTGAATATATATTACAAACTGATACAGAATTGTGACTTACCGTATGAAATATATTAGATCTAGCCTCAAAATTTTCTGAAACACATCCTACATTATATAACCTCACTTCTTCTGTTGTCTTACTTGGGCTGCTTTTTATTTTTCACGTATTCTGTTTTCTAACTAGATTATAAGCTCCCCAATGGCAGTGCCTACCATAGGGCACTATAAACAGTAGGTTCTTTTGAATCTGCCTGCTGTACTGGTAAGGCACGCTACTGTCCACCATATTTATAGATAAGTGCTTCCCTAAGCTACCGGTACAACAACCTTCCTTTCACTTACCATGGAGAACTAATTTAGGACAATAGATAATCAGGAGCCCTACCAAAAATAATCGAATTTACCAGTGGTTATGATTATAGAATACTGATGACAGGTAAACACTTCAGCTATAGTTGTGTAACAACCCCAAGGAAATGGGTTTATAGTATTCTGTCATATTGGAACTGCAATTTTACTCATTAAAAACAATTTCTCAATACACTGACTTTTCTATAGAGTTCAGAAAGAATCTGTGATGGGTACTGAGTTTCTTGAAGAACAGAATGTTTCATTTTGCTCTAATTCATTCTATTACTGAATTAAACTGTGATGTATTGGTCTTGACAAGTGCTTCATGCTGATTGTATTGTGTATGATAGTATAATCACTTCCCTTGCATTTCCCACTGGCTAGCTGATTAATGCAATAGATTACCTGCAGCACTGATGGCAAGGGGGAATCACTGCCCTTCCATACCCTAAACTGTGTTTATATTTCAGTGTGCATCTGTGTGTGCGCACGTGTGTTCCTCAGTACACAGAGGTCCGTGAAGATTCACCTGTACATGGGCAGGAAGGAAGGAAAAACCAGAATGGTAGGAAAGGAAAACTGAGGACACAGTGAAGATCAATGCCTTTCAATCACTGTTTTCAGTACACCAAAAATGCTTACTTCTTAATGCTTCCAAATAGGTGTCTAGCATTACACTTCAATTATTCATTCACTTTTTATTCACAAGTATTTACTGAGCACCAACTCTATGCAAGGCATATTTTTCTTCTCACCTTTACTGGAAAACTAACTTTTAAAAAATGAATCACTTTCAATGTTCTATTAGTAGACAAGAAGGAAAAAAGTAGGGTGAGATTATTAAATGGACACTAATAAAGGGACGAACAAGGATGGCCATGAAATTAGTTTAAATGCCCCAATAAAGACAGCAACTGACAAGAAGACTATTAATATTAACCACAGAGAGTAGTTTAATGGTTTCAAAACAGACAAAAAATCTCTCAGATTACTTGGTCTATACAGGATCCTAATTGTTTAGCAAAGAGCATTTTCTGTGTATGATCAATGTGTATGGCGAATAGGTTGCTGGATATATTAATCTCATCTTTAAATGTGTGTGTGTTGGGGGCAGGCGGGGTCGGGGAGAGGTGAATTAAGACTTTTGTGCTCTTGGCAGCATTTTGAAAGCATTCCTCCTAACAGAATTTTCTCCCCGTTCCCAGCTTATATTTGACCCAAGTGTCCTGTTTAGGCTCCTCCCATAGAACCCCCTCAGCCCTTGCTCATCACAAAGGAAGACTGTGGCTTCCAATCTAAGCCATTTCAAGACTGTTTATCGCTTAAGTCTGATTCCTAATTTATGAATGATTCTCTCTCCTCCAGGTTTGCTGAAGCAAATTCTGAAATTTACTAAATTACCCAAAAAGGGGCTGGGAAGCACAACCTGAGGTCAACAAGGTTCAGCTGGTCATAGCTCAAAATCACAGAGATTTGGATTTCCATTTCAAAGGTTATCGCTGCTCATAGAATTGAGGGAGAGAGCCACATTTTGCATAACCACTACTACCACTACTCCTGGCAATTCATCTCTAGATCAGAGCCGGAGAAAATAGCCCTAAGATCAGTCTAACTCATCAGTCTAAGATCTACTAACTCATTCAAGCAATGTCAGATGGCACCTGTACTTTACATAGAGTCCTATCCTTATTTCAATTTGGAATTTTGAACTTGAGCACTAAAAACAATGTTATGAAGTTATCATATCATCAAGCTTACAGCAGTCTCACAAAAATTCACCTACTGCAAATCATTTGCCAGCCTGCCTTCCACCTAAAATATATAAGGGAAAGTTATTTACATAAATAAAGTCATTCTCAGGTATACCCTTAAGATGGGTGGCTGTTTAAAAGCCTACTGAAGGGCTTCCCTGGTGGCGCAGTGTTTGAGAATCCGCCTGCCAATGCAGGGGACACGGGTTCGGGCCCTGGTCTGGGAAGATCCCACATGCCACGGAGCAACTGGGCCCGTGAGCCACAATTACTGAGCCTGCGCGTCTGGAGCCTGTGCTCCGCAACGGGAGAGGCCGCGATAGTGAGAGGCCCGCGCACCGCGATGAAGAGTGGCCTCCACTTGCCGCAAATGGAGAAAGCCCTCGCACGGAAACGAAGATCCAACACAGTCATAAATAAATAAATTAAATAAATAAATAAATAAATTTAAAAAAAAAAAAAAAGCCTACTGAAGATAGTCACTGTCAAGCACGTATTTTAAATCTCAGAATCCTTTGTCCTAGAGAAATCTTAGCGGAAAGCCTAGTGTGTAAAGAGGCAGGAGGCGCTCTACCGGCAGGAGAAGGCCCTGCCTCCTCCTACCACACTCTTCTCCCTCCCGCCCCAACCCAGGGGGGCTCTGCAACGCAGGGTCTGCACTCCCTATCTGAGTGACAACCATTAGTCCTTTCCTTGGGTTCTCCCCCGACCTCACTAGCCCACCTAAGCTTAAATGAACCATGACAACATTTGCAAAGCACCTTGCTAGGTGCCAGCACATGCAGAGAACAGCCTAAGTGGCTGCTGCAGTCCTCCCTTGGCTTCCACTTCTTTCATTCTAGCTCCTGGCATCCTTGATTCCCTGTGAAGCCCCTGGGAATCGCAGATGGCTTAAAATGAGGCTTCTCAGACCTCGTTAATTTTTGTATGCTGCCACTTCAGGGTAAGAAATGGTGAAAGGAAATGATCCCCAGCCTGTCTTTCTTCGTTTTTACTCCCTCACTCCTCCTATGCTCTACCACGATGGGACGCTCTAGAGATCCACATTCTAGGAAGGAGACTCCCCCAGCCAGATTTCCCTTTGGTGGCAGTTTCTTGAGGGCAAGTTCAATACTAACTTTTAAGAAGTGAGAAAAGTAAGGAGAGAACTTTTCTGAAATTGTTGTGAGGAAGAAAAGAACACATTATACCAATGCTCTGACATTCCTATTAGCCACGAATGTGAGAACAAAATCTACCACCGATGGACTCATGTTATAAATAGAAAGACAGCATAAAAGAAAGTAACTGGAATTTATTCTTGGTACAAACAATGCTACCAGCACACTACATGTATAATATAGAACACTAAAATGTATTACATCTTAACTCCTAGTCAAATCTCCGTGGTATATTTAGAAGAGTTTTATGAAAACACACGAGGGGGTGATCCCCAAGTGTTAAAATTATTCAATTGTACACCTAAATAATTTAGACAATGAATATCATTAAGAGTCTCCAATTGGCTAAATAGGATCAAATCATCTGTAAAGATCTCTTTTAATCCCGAGAATCTACTCTTTTCTATTAATATGTATTTTTTAATTTTTCTCTTTATTTTCACTATTTCTCATACAGGGTATTGAATGGATAATTAAGGCCTAGCAGCTGCAGTCAAGAGAAGGATGGTTGATAGTATTACACAGGAAGTATTTATCGTAGATTTGCCCACCATATAGAAATATGCATTCGCTCTTTTGGTTAACTTCTGACCCAAACTAGAAATTACTCTGCCTACTTAAAGCAGCAGAGAATAAACCCCTCTTCCCATCCCCACAGCAGAACAGAACCCAGAGCCCTCTGACCCAAGAACACAGAGGTCTCAGTTTTAAGAGACAAATAGCAGTAGGACCACACAACAGAGAAAGAAACCAGGCCCCAGTAATGAGGACCCAGCAGCAGACAGACATTCTGAGAATAGTGCTGGAGGGAAGCAAAGCCTCCTGAGCAACACAATTGACAAAGCCTCTGTATTTAGAGGGAGCTCCGGATAATGAGGGGAAAAACAGAGGCTGAGACAGGAGCACGCAACCCCATCCCAGAGCAGGATGGCCTAGCCCATGTGCAGGAGGGGGTCTGCAGAGCCTACAGACCACATGAGGTGAACACAGGCCAGGACAAAGACAGTGACCTAAGGGTTTTCACTGGCTCCGTAACAGAAGGGACTGGAAAATGAGACCAAAACTTCAATGTATCCCATCTACAGTATGTAGTATCTGTATATTATGATACACTTATTACATAATACAGTTCTCGATCAATAGCATATATTTGGCTACTCTAAATTAGTGTGTTTTTTCAGAGTCTGAAGTTAGAGAGCCCCTGTGAACACAGATGGGCAACTAGGCTAGGTAAGCTCTGCTGACAACTGCAATTGGGACTGTGGGACCATGGGGCGGGTGGACCCATGGCAGGACAGGCAGCTTTTGCAGGATTTACTGCCATCTAGGTGAGCTTGACTTTGTCCCTGTTCTCCTCTGAGGAGAGAGACTGACACATAGGATCAAATTCCTGCTCCGCTGCTGTGACCTTAGGCAAGTTATCTGGTCTCCTTGTACCTCAGTTTTCTTGGCTATAAAACTGGGGCTAATAACTACCGATCTCACAGGGTTGTTTTAAGAATTTAATAAAATAATGCATGCATTAACTGCTTAGCATAGTGCCTGATAAATAATTGTTGGCATCTGTGTTATGTTTAGTAGCTGGACCAAAATGGAAAATAAAACAAAGCAAAAATCTAGATCCTGTAATGTCTACTCTCTCTCCTCCTCCTCCCCCTGAAGTTAAGTAACAACGAAGAATAACAAGGTTGGACTGAAAATCTTAAAGACAACATTTTGGATAATGAGTTTGAACCTTTTACACCATCCCCCATTGAGTTCTCCCTGTCTTCATTCATGTTATTCCTTCTTTCTGTAGTATTCTCACTACTTCTTCCCTACAACTCACCTCCATGAACATTCCTGTAAAACCATGTTAAGTTCAGTCTACTTATTCACTAATATGTGAATAAATTACTCTATCAAAGTGCTCTGCAGTTCATTCAAGCCTGTTCTAACTTCTCCTTTCTCCTGATGATTGTATCTCTACTCCCTCCATACTCCCAGTACCATCGTCAACGGTAAAATCAAATATTTAATACATCTATTCTCCTTGACATAGCAAGTGCTTAATGCATACTGATCGGGAAACCACAACAAGACTTCTGGAAAGAAGCGTTAACAGGAAGGCATAGAAATGGTGTAAGTGGTTAAGCTATATTCTCCTTGCACCCAGGGAAGACAAACCGGTAGGTGACAAGCAATCCCTGATATGTGGTTCATTGGGATTACATACTACACTTACAGCTACATGGAAGTTTCCAAGTCTGTACTGACATCTTTTTGCTGCAAGGGGGCTCTGGGAATTGCTGTTTTCTCCACTGCACTAGCAAAGACGTATCAACTTATATGGCAAACTGCACTGGAATGCTTTCCAGTTCTCGATGAGAAGCAGTCACTCCTTAGCCTATTCACTAGCCACCATCAGCTTCAAAATGCGGAACGCCTGAGTCTGAATTTACCATAGAAACTAAGTAAGGGGCTCCAAATAGTGGGGGAATTACTAAGCCTTTTGCTTTTGGAGACATAAGATGGCATATCACAGAAATTTCTCCACAATTACCTCCAAAGCAGAGCCTTTAGAATCTTAGTTCTGGCTGTGCACAAAGGCCCTCCTGTTACTTAGAGTACCATTTTGAATGTGTGACTTAAGCATATGTTTTCTTCCTTATTCGAGAATAGTGTGGGTGGGTGCAAAAGAGGCCAATAGAGATGACTACTTGTATCTGCGATGATAGCTGGGACAGGGTTCTAGGTCCATGGAGTAGGTAATTTTTAGTACTTTGCAATATCTGTGGTCCCAATGGGTGGGCTAAGTTCTCTATTGCTAAATGTAGATTTATCCTGATTCCAAGTCCCCTGAATCTTTATACCCACTCTATCTATCCAGCACCCTACCAAGGAACATTATATCTATTGCCTAATAAGGAAATGCAAACTAGAAAGAAACATCTAACTATGGCTATTTCTGCTCACACACAGTGAGGTACCTGTATCAAAAGCTTTGAAAAGAACTCAGAGATACCACCTTGTTCTTGTGAACTGAGTGAGCACAGCTCAGAGCAGTAAGGCTCTTGCAATGGCAGCCCAGCCTCTCCCAAAGAAACAAGGTTACATGCTAGAGAGCAAAACACATGACTCAGCTCAGAGAGAAAGTGTTTAAAATTTGGGGAGGAAAACATATTATGCAATACATATTATGAAAATGAAAATTTAAGAATTTTTCCCTGTGCTAAAACTGTAATTAAATCTTATTTAACTGTTTCCTCTAATGACATCCATTTTAATTAGGTTTTAATAGACTGGCAGCCACAACCTATAGTTTTATGAAGCAAAATAAAATTACAGTCTTGGAAGACATTTAAGGAAAGAGAACCATCAACACAGATGAGAGGTTACAATACATCCCCTCATCCCTAAAGACCCCCACGGTAATTAAGTGTGCTGAACAGACAGCCATTAGGGCTAACAGTGGGTGTGCTCACCAATCTGCACTGGGCTTGAAATAACTCTTGAGATCCAAGGGTTATTTCTGTGATCCGTATTCCAGAAAATCTGCATGGAGTAAAGAACACAACTGAAAAGGTACGTATTCTATAGCTCTACCAAAGATGTGTAGCCACTACCAAATATGCAGCCTCTACTGTTGCAATGGGCTGTCTTAAGATTTTAATATATACATGTTCTTATAGCTGATCATGATACAAAAACACTCATCTTCAGAAGACTGCCATATGTTTGGGAAAATGAACATTATGTAGAGAAAGTAAAATTAATATATGAAAAACTGATTCACATGCAAGATAAACGTATCTGTAAATGAGATGCACTAAACAGGATCTTAATAGTATGCATCTGTATCTATTTCACACTACATTATGAAAATCAGGGAGTAAATCAGAAAAATTAACTCAGACCAAATGAATATCATAGGCATTTATTTTAGAAAAGAACTGAGCATAATCATTCCTTTGTTACCCAGAGGATGGGGCGAAGAAATTGGGCCTTTTGCTATCTCAAATAAGTACGCGTATCTTTATTTGAAAGAAAGAAAGAGTTAAATGAATATATGTTATTTCTAAAACTAATTTTGAAACATTGGTACTTAAATTTTAATAAATCACATATACTCAAAAACTTGTAAATCTTGGGGAGGGGGATATCTGATCCTATGAAAAAAATACAATTTTGTAATCTGGCTGACAATCTGATGCCTCTAAATCTCTCTGCCAAGAAGCAGTTCCTTGGCTAAGATACTCTTACTAGTACACTTTCATCAGATTAAGGCTTTCATGCCAGGAATTTTTTTTCTCCTGGGGTACCGGCCATTGCCAGAAATGGACCTATCCAATCTACCGGTGCTAAGGAGTTAAGCATCTGAGATTTAATTTAACAGTTTCAGCTTTATTAAGCTGTCACAGAGCGGCCCTACTTTGATAACAGTAGCTGCTCCAATTATGGCTTGGTTTAGGGTTGACAAGTATAATGATTCATTCGTGGCACATGAGAAGCAATAAAAGGTTGTTTTGCATTACAGCTTTAAAAATGTGGGCACTTTTTTCATTTAATTTGTCACTTAGCTTTTGCTAAGAGGACATTTAAATTGCAGTAAAAGGCAAATGGGGCTTTTAGTTTAAATGTAATCCCCATATTTAAATGATCTGTAATGGTGCAGTGTTGGAGTGGGAACACTATTGTCTCACAGTGGGTCCTGATGGTGACATGTGACATTTGTATTCAGGTCCTGTATTATCCATGTGGCTAAAGGGCTTCCAATTTCATTTCACAGCCAGAAGCCTGCAGAAAACACCAATTAACTTGCAGATCCCATTTGCCGACAAAACTCAGCCTCTTCTCAATGTCTGGCATCTGGCAGTGCTCAGCATTTAATTCCAAAGCAGAGCCTTGAAGCAATGTGAGCCCTGTGCAGGGGCACAAAGTCAAATTCCCCCATTTTCTTAAGAAGCAAAACTCTTTCCTTTTGTAGTCCAGAAGCAACTTTAAGTTAACTTTTTTGGTGAATGAATATTAAGATGTGATAACTGTTGTTACTCCTACATGAGATTCTTCACAGAACTTAGAACTCATTAAAATGGCAAGTGACCTCTGCTCACCATCACAGTATGTAGGAGAATTTATAGCAGTCTAGTGATGATTGGGTTCGGGGGAGGGAGGGTGATTTGTGAAAAAAAAAAATACAGGGCAAGAATATGTATTCTTCATCCTGGACTAAAGTGAAAGAACTTGTTTAAAGCCTGGTCCATAACTAGAAAAGTAGTCCATCAGAGGGTATAACTAGCATTAGCTAGTGGAAACTTCCACCTAATGAGAATTAATACTTTTGATTGAGGGCTGAGGTACATAATTTTCAAAGCCAACTTGCAAAAGTGAAATATGACTAATGGATTAAATGCAAACCCTGAAAATTTTATTTAACTATATCACTTGTACATTTTTTTGTTGGTAAAATTTTAGTTGGTATTTTCTTTCTAATTAGTTATTTGTTAATTCTAAGCTTCTTTAAGTACCAAAGCTCTTTAAATTTTATTCATTTAATATTAATCCAATAATAGTTCTTTTTTTTAATGCTAATCCTTTTTACTGCCATAAACCAACGAGTCAATTCAACAGTTACTACAGAGTTACAAGATTGAGGAGTCTTTACTTGTAAATCACTCAGTATTCTATAAAAATTTTTGTTTAAACCATGCATTACACTTGTGTTCTCCAACCACCACACCGGGCCCCCAAATATTTCCTTCCAATACATTGAAAGGATCCACTGTAGTTACAGATTGATTGAAATTTTGATTGAGGGAAAGGCCACTAAGCATTACTTCAGGTGACCCAAGGGAAGTACTAAGATTAAGTTATTACAAGATACTTAATAAAAATATTAGGGAAAAAGGTCAACAAATATCTAACAGCTGGCAAATAGCAGACACACGTTAAAAAACAAACAACAAAACAAACAAGACTTGTCATCCACAGCCCAGTTCCTGAACATACATCCTATTAATGGGAAAAAGGAAACTTTGGTGTCCAATTCTCTACCAACCTGCTGTACAACCCTAGGTCACACTATGTCATTTTGTGGAAGTCTTCTAACCTCCTCAGACTTCAGTTTCCTTATCTGTAAACAGTGCATCTCAAAGGTCCCTTCCAAGCATTATTATCATGTGGTATCTTCACAGACATCAGCCTCTCTTGGTCTAGACATGGGATCAATAGCATGATGTGGTCCATCATTAGCCAAGAGGAAGACAGAAGGTGAAGATATGAAGACTTCTACTATTCAATTACACTGAAACTAGGATCTTCTAGTAAATATACGTATAACATAAAATTAATACAGGCATTGACAAAATATTTGCCAAAAATTCCATTTGTCACATATAGATTTCTTAATAGACAAGATAACAAATACATTATTAATTTCCCTAGCAATGAGCATTGAGTAACAAGAGTCATCCCCCCCAAACTTCCCAGTAAACATGAGTAGTAGATTTCTCATTTTTTCAACCACCTGCTATATTTATATCTTTACCACCACGGATTTGGAAAGCAATAAAAATTAGAGTTTGCCATGTCTTTTCCATTCTGACAATCAACAGTCCATCTAAGTCAATAATAATGAAAAAAATGAAATGAATATTCAAGCTACTTTTGATACTTTTAATGTGGGCAAAAGGGGAAAACAGCCAAATTTTAGCTGAACTGATTACAATATCAGTCTAGAAATAAGTAATCAGTTCTATTATACCAAATACCTGTTTTGAAATATAGCTTTTTTTTTTCAAATATTTAAAAGCAGATCCTGGGCTTGCTTTCCTCAACACCAGACAATTCCCCAAAAACACTGCCAAGATTGGTTCCTGCAAATGCCTCATTCTTCCTATTCTTCTAACAAGTGTATAATGGCAACAAGTTCATATAAAAGTAGCTCTCTCTCCTGCAGTACTCTGACCATGCTCTTTAAACATTCAACCATGGTCTTTGTCCACACACAACTCAATGGCAATCCATCAGGAAATTTATACTTACCCAGCTCATCCCAGAGCTGCCTATATTTGTCAGTCATTGCGGTGCCTTGTTGCCTCCAAAGTGACAGACGAGGGTCGGCCATGAACTGCTCTGTTATCAAAGTCAACATTCGGGCCCCGTTTGAGTCCCTCATCTTCAACATCTCCCGCACCTAGTGGGGAAAAAACAGACCTTCAGAAAAATGTTTAAAAATGAACAGCAATACAGAGACAGACTACTTTATTTCTTTGGGGAAGCAGGGTGGGGTGGTGGTGGTGGTGATGGTGAAGTCTTGACACCATCCTTCTTAAGCAAACAAAAGTTGTTAAAAACGAGCCTCTGAGGGACTTGCCTGGCAGCCTAGTGGTTAAGACTTCACCTTCCAATGCAGGGGGTGTGGGTTTGATCCCTGGTCAGGGAGCTAAGGTCCCACATGCGTCGTGGCCAAAAAAACAAAATATAAAACAGAAGCAGTAATGTAACAAATTCAATAAAGACTTAAAAAAAAAAAAAAGTCCACATCAAAAAAAAAAAAAACTTAAAAAAAAGAAAAAAACAACAAAAAAATGAGCCTCTGCCGTAAATGGCAATTTAATCAGAGAACTGACCATTAATTTTTTAAAATTATGTTTTAGAATCCACACAAGGAAAAGAAATTTGTGTAACTTCCCAATTTTCCCCCAAAATGTTTTTTGTTAGCCTACATAAAAATAATACCAAAATAAACAAGACAAATCATTTGGCACCTTCCTGACTCCCTAACTGATTGCACTTACCACCAGAGTAGTAGAGTCTAAAGCACTGTACTGAGAACTCTTTAGAGATCTTCTAAATTGATCTGATAGTGTTTATAATAATAGCATCTGTCCTTCCGTTTTTTTTAAAAAGAGCTTTATTGAGACGTAATTCACGTACATACAATTCACCAATTTAAACTGTACAATTTAAACCTCTTTCAGTGGTTTTTAGTATATTCAAGTACAGGTTCTACAAGTGCCTCATTTTTTGAGGTAAATTAGTAATTTCACTAGATTCTTTCTCACCGAGGATTTCGATGTAAAGAGCAACAGCATACTTCTATCCACTCGGATGGGACTGTTTCTGCAATGGTAAGAGGAAATGTAAAGGGCTGTAGGTTCAGAACTCTCTTGCTCCAAATGAGCAATCCTTGAAGCAGAATCATAACCACTGACCTAGTAAGTTAACTTGGCTTCTCTGCTGGAACCTCAAGCTCTGTCCATTATTCTTCTGTTACATTTCCCAAATAAACGAGAAAACAAGAAAAGAAACACAAGGCTAAGTTGCTCTACAGGAAATCCTAAATGAATCCATCCATTCTTAAAGTCTGTACCGCTATGTGTTCAATGAATAGGAATCCCAGCTGAACATCAGTTCTCTGTGTAGAAAATTAGTGGAGCAAGGTCATAAGTAGTAGATAAGGAGAGGGGAGTCCTTTTATTCAAAATTCTTTCTATGTGAAAGCCAAATGAAGGAGCAAACAGCAGATCTTCAATAAAGCAGCCTAAACCTCTAGATCAATAGGTTCTGCCTCAGTCCTGTACCCTGACAAGTAATGGAACCCTCCCCTCAAACCAGGCTTCAGAATTTGAGCCTTGTAGAGAACTCAAATGTACTTCTGCACTGAATCACAAGGGTATGCTTCCAGGAGGGTTTTTTCAGTAATCTTAAGAAGTACTAAAAAGGAGAAAGAAATGGAGTTGCCATTTATCGGACATCTTGCTAAAGAGTTTTACATTCATGCTTACCTTTTAATCTTCACAACAACCATATAAAGTAGGCCAGATTATAAGCCCCATTTTACAAATTATAAAGCCAAAGGACAAGAGGAACCACTGGAATCAGAACCCAGATCTGCCTTAACTCTGGAAGTTATGCCATTTCCAAAATTAGATGTTGCTCTTACTTCATATGGCTTATACAATGTGTACATCATATATGAGGATAAAAATAGCAACTGCAGGTCAGTCTAATACCTCTTTCACATTGCTTCCACTAGGCCACAGTGTACTCTCTGCTGATACGAGAAGCTATGAAGTACTTCCTGTGTGTCTAAATATACCAAAACTTTAATATTACCTCTATATATCATAGATTTAATTTAGTATTTATTTTCCTAATAAATTTCTAACCTACTACTCAGTTAGCAATAGCAATGAAAATAAATGCTTTACTATTAAGCATACAAACCAGAACTATTAACCAATACTCAAATACATATACATTAATTACAGCCTAATGGTAATTAATTTTCAGACTGTTGACTGTGAGGTATTACAAGAGTCTGAAGTGCCTATGAATTACCAAAGAATGATTAAATCATGTGAAATAATTTTAGAGTTAAATGTATTTTTACTGTAATCTAATTCTTGAAAAATTGGCAATCTAAGTATGGTATATAGAATAAATCTTTTTTTTTTTTTTAAGGCTCCATCACGTGGCATGCTGGATCTTAGTTCCCTGACCAGGGATTGAGCCTGTGCCCCCTGCATTGGGAGCATGGAGTTTTAACCACTGAACCACCAGGGAAGTCCCAGGATAAAACTTCACTTAAAGGGTTTTCATTAATCAGAATATACTAATTTTTGGCTATAAGCAGTAACAGAGTTTACTCTAATTCTTCTGAACTAAAAAAGCTTTTAATTATTATGAATATTAGAGAAGTTGTTTAACAGAAGTATCAATGAACAAAAACCAATTTGAATACGTTATCTATAAAGATGGCTGTACCCCCAATGAAAAGACATTGCTTTAATATTATTTAAAAAGCATTTTATCCAGTATTTAGATATGTGTTTATGGTACTAAGAGTTCTGTGTAAAGCAACAGACACAGCTTCTGTTCACAATGAACTTATAATGAAGATAACTTTGTTTCTTAGGCTATCAAATTTTGGTGATGAAAATTAACATTTACCAAGGCCCAACTACTGTTAGACACCATTATCATTTAACACCATAATCACAACAACTTGAATGGATGTGCTACTATTAGCTAATTTTATAGATGAGGAAACTGACTTAAATAACTTGCCAAGGTACATACACTCAATAAGATTTAGAACTGAGATTTAAACCCAGGTTTGTATGACTCCAAAGTTTATGCTCTTGAAACTAATTTAAAGATATTGACATTAAACTAATTATATAAAGCACATCTTAAGGACTATATTCAAAGGTATGCTCTACTTGGGAAAATTAACTAGAAGAAGAAAAAACTTGAAAAGATGGCATTTCAAATAACATTGAGCTATTTTATTTTTAGTACTGAACAGTTTTTCAAAATTGTATAAATTGCCACCATTTTATTAATAAGAGCTGAGAAAGACAAAAATGGCCCATATCTTGTCTAAAGACACCTAAGTAAATTAATGCTTGCATTACAACACAGAAGTCTCTAATGGTTGATAATAACCTAGTCTATTCTTCCCCCCACCCCCCGTTTGGCCATGCCACATGGCTTGCAGGATCTTAGTTCCCCAACCAAGGATTGAACCAGGGCCCTGGCAATGAAAGCACCAAGTTCTAACCACTGGAACGCCAGGGAATTCCCAATTCTTAAAAAAATAAATAAGAATTTAAAAAGAAGCCTTTATCCTATTGTAAACATGATCATATATACTTTCTATAAATGTATATATTTAGAATATTTCTTTAAAAATAAAAAGTCATACCTTTGCAAAGAGCAAATTAAGCTGCTTCCCTGATCCGTGGTACCCGCCCTGGGAAAGGAACAGTTTAACCTGTTCTTGAACCTGCTCTTCATCTAAGTGCCAGCAGTTTTCATCATCTATACTAGCACCTGCTGTTGGATCAGGAGCACCTAGAAATAGAAAGAAAAAAATAACACATATGCTAGGAAAAACTCTGGGCTAAAAGGGCTCTGATAATAAACTCGAAAAGAATTAAGATTCTGTATTTTTTGCCTAAACACTTTTTAATCCAATCTCAATTTCAATATACATACAAATGTATGACCGAAAATAAATGTAAAAATTATTCTTTTATTGCCAGAACTTTGCTGATTTGTGCTAAGCCAAAGGGCGATGACTTTAGAGCTGAGAGGTTTCCCTTTTTTAAGATCAGAGACTATACCGTTGGAGATGAGTTTACAGGTTCTCTAAAGAAAAAAAAATTCACAAAAATGTCTCACTGTAAATATGTGATGTTTATAAAAGCTCTACTGTGTAGGACACGTTAGTAAAATGTTTTTCAGAGACATCAGAAAAATATGAAACAAAGTAAACTCAGCAGCGTATTTCTCTTTACTATGTTAATTCAAGAAGCTTTCACCATTATCTGCTGCTGTATAAACTACACGCTGACATAAGTCTTTAGTTGCAGAAAACCAAAGATTAAAAAGGGAAATCAAGCCACATGGGAACAGGCAGTGCAGCTGTTGTACTAAACCAGGCTGTAGTATCACCTTGCCAAAACTGCGTAAATATTTTATTGCTGAAGTATGCATAAAAGATAACAGCTACCTAACAAGCCCTGTGTGTAGACTACCTTAGAAACTCAAAAATTCCCCAGATATTTAGGCAGGTGAAAATTGTTTCATTATTTATTAATAAAATAAAATAAAATAAAATGGTATTTAAGGCCTAAGATTCATAAGTAATACAAAAACTAAAATCTCTTCTCAATAGTGTTTCATTGCCTTATCAACCCTTAAAAAAATACATTTGTAGGTGTGGTTCTACACTTCTTTTCTTTTAATGATCTAATGCAGACTCAATTGGCCGAGGAAATGATCACTAAGATGTGCTTAGAACCAGGGTCCATTAGTCCCTAGGAGGAAGACAATGGGTCTGTGAACCTCCCTGAAAAAGTGTGCATTCATTCATTCAGCTGACATATTTACTGAGTGAGTGCCCTCTGCTAGACTTGGGGATGGACTGGGGTACAAAATAGAATTCCTCTCCTCACAGAATTTACCATCTAGTTCAATGGCTTTCAAACTTTTTTGACTAAGACCCACAATAAGAAATATAATTTATATCATACTCAATACACCTGTGTATCTGGACACTTACATCATCACACCTATTTATTAATCTGAAGCAAAGGTATAATGAAAAAATACCCTTATTGTAAGTGAAGAGGTCTGATATTTTCTATACTATTTTATTTTTTAAAAAGGTCTGTCATAATTTTTAAAACTGATTTCATAATGTATAATGGGTTGCAATCCACTATATGAGAAACACTGTTTTAAGTATGTGAAATAAATATCAAATGTAATAATCACACATACAAATTTACAATAATAAATGAACTAATTGTTCATAGGGGAGGACAAAGTGCCAGGAGATCGTATCAGAGAGCTCTGACCCGGCCTTGAATTGGCAGAATAAGCATACCTTGAGGAAATGGAATTTGAGCTGAGATCTGCCTTTAAATAGATAAGAAGATAAATTAAGGCAGGAAAAGGAAGCACTGGGTCTGCATGTGAGACTAAGAGCTTAGGCAGAGGTCTCGGGCATAAAGGAACATGGTACGTGGATGAAACAAAAGATAGTCCATGTCCATGCAACTCAAAAGTAGATGATAAGGAAGAAGAGCAATACAAGACAACTCTAGAGAAGAGAAGGGACAACTCTTGCCAGGCCAGAGAGCCCTGACAAGTGAGGAGCTTAGTTTTTCTCCCTAAAAGTAATGAATAGGAATTCATGACAAGGTTATCCAAAGTGGAAGAATGGAATACTCTAGATAGTAAAAGATGTTCTGTCCTGATGTACATCAATTTCAACATTCCTGTCATGGAATATTATGCAGCCATAAAAATGAATGTGAAGATTCTTTACTTACTACAATGGAAAGATAGCCAGGATATACTGTGGAATGAAAAAAAAAAATCAAGGTGAAGAAAAGTATACATACTGTGCCACCTTTTATGTAAATGAAGATTTATATAAAGAAGATTTAAAAAGAGCTTATGTGTTAGTATTCCCTTACCTATGCATAAAATATCTTGTAAGAATGATTAGAATGAGCAACCCAGTTACATGAGGGAAGGACGTTCTTCACTGAATACCTTTTTCATACTTTTAAAATCTTAAAACCACATGAATATATTCATGTATCTAAAAATATCTCTAAAGTGTGGAGAATGGATAGGGAGCAAAAATATTTAAGAGTGGAACAGTGAGGGTGATATATTGATGATACAATATAGAAAGGATAATAATGGTAGCTTAAAAAACATCAGTGAGAACAGAAATGGAGAACTTGACAGAAATTCAGGATATAAAAGCAAAAGAACTTGGTGAAGAAGTAGATATATGAGATATGGGCGATCAGGGGGCTGAGAGAGACATGGTTTTCTGGATTAAACAATTGGATGAAATACTGGACAACTCACTGACACACAGACCACCAGCAGGATCAGTTTCGGGGGTGGGAGGGACAGTGTTTAGATCATAAGCTCAATTTTATTTTTATTATTATTACTATTTTTAAAAAATTTTTGGCCGCACCGCACAGAATGCGGGATCTTAGTTCCCTGACCAGGGATTGAACCCACACCCCCTACAGTGGAAGTGCAGAGTCTTAACCACTGGACCGCCAGGGAAGTCCATGAGTTCAGTTTTAGACATGGTGAATTTCAAGTACCTCTGAGATAGCTGGCCAAGAAGAGGGGACAGAATTTCAAGTAGGGAGCTGGATATACTATGGGACACAATACAGGGTAAAGAGAGCATCTAAGATGGAACCCTAAGGAAGGCCAACACTTAAAGGCTGGGCAAGAGAATAAGGAAGGATAGCAATGGGAACGAGTAGCCTATTAGGAAGAGCAGGAGAAACTGGCTCTTCCAGAAGGCAGAGAAAGCTGTTCCAAGTAGGGAGTTATTTAAGCTACCAGAGAGCAAGGATTATATCTGCCCTGTTCACCACTACCTCCTAACACCTAGCTGGTGTTTGCCATTATCAGGCAATCAAGTACTGGGAGGAATGGGGGGAAAAGAGGGAGAGAGAAAGGCATAAATACATTCCACCCCTACCAAGAAAAGGAATCCTAACAGAAAGGAACCACTGCTAAAGTATCCTCACATGCATTATCTCATCTTCTTCTCACAATGTCCCCTGGAGGTGAGTATAGCTCTGATCCCCTTTCTACAGAAGAAGAAACAGGTTCAGAGTGGTTACGACTTGTCCACAGCCACAATGCCAAATCCGGTCTCCCATTTCTCTCCCCTGCTGAAGAATATATCCCAGAACCCTGGAGCTCAAGTTTAACCCTGAAGGTACCAAGGCAGCAGTTACCAACCGTAAATCAAAGATAAATTTAAGGAAGGATACTGAGATCTGTTAGCGTGTTTCTCTTTTACAGGAAAATTTAAGGACACACAACGTTGTGAAGAGTTAACTAACTACTGGGGTTACATCTGTAACCCCTAATCTAGCTCATCCCTTTGATTCTAGAGAAAGACAGACACAGACTCACAGACACAGACACACAACTGCACAAAGACAGGCCACCACTTCCTCAACCCTAAACTTCTATAATGTAGGAATAAAAAATTAAGTAATCAGTTGATAAATAAAACATAAATTTACTCTAAACACAGCTCAACATTTTAGGAATAAAGACATGTACACTTTACATTATAGACCAGGAAATTAATGTCTACAACAACAACCCCCCCCCCCAAAAGAGCAAATTTATTTATTAAACTTTTTTTTTTTTAATTTATTTTTGGCTGCATTGGGTCTTCGTTGCTGTGCGTGGGCTTTCTCTAGTTGAGGCGAGCGGGAGCTACTCCTCGCCGTGGTGCGCGGGCCTCCCACTGCAGTGGCCTCTCTCGTTGCGGAGCACGGGCTCCAGGCGTGCGGGCTTCAGTAGTTGTGACTCGCGGGCTCCAGAGCTCAGGCTCAGCAGTTGTGGCGCACGGGCCCAGTTGCTCCGTGGCATGTGGGATCTCCCCAGACCAGGGATCGAACCCATGTCCCCTGCACTGGCAGGCAGATTCCCAACCACTGCGCCACCAGGGAAGTCCTATTTATTAAACTTTAATGCCAAAGTTTAAACACTTAAATCCTAACATGTCTTGATTACATGCATTAAAGTATTGCCCAAGCCTTGTATAAAATGTAGATTTGCAAAACTTATTTCTACTTGTTAACAGCTGTCTATAATCAAAGACAAACCTCTCGGCATTTAGCTTTGAGAAAGGTATGCAAAGAGAATCATAATTCATGTATTTATACATTTGCTATTAGATATTCCCCCAGTTGGGCAGGAACCAGAACCTGTGTATGTAAATTAAATGATCCATTAAAGTGTTTTAAAACCTATCATATTTTTTAACCCTTATTTATATTTATAATTATAAATGCTATAACTTTTACAAGTGTATAATTAATCTTTGTGAGCATTTTATTACTGAGGCTTAATTCTTCAAAGTTTCAAGCCTTCAGGGAAAGTGAAATTATCTGTTGAAAAAAGTGAAACAGTTTAATTATCTCTCACTCCCAGCTAGGGTGTGTGGATTTGATTCACTCTCCTACCTTGCTTACATAATGCCACAGGAGAAGAGCAAAGGAGAGTTCAGAGACAAGAAGGACGACTGTCCAAGTCTTTGGCTTTCCCTGCCTGCTACTTGATTTGGTTCTGATTTAGTTTTGATTTACCCCAATGCCAAAAACTCTTACCCCAGCGGTTCCCAAAATTAGGAGTATATCAAAACTCCTGAGGCACACCGTGAAAAACAGATGCTTAGGCACCACTTCAGACCTACTGAATCAGAATCTTTGTCACAGATAAAAAGGCAGGGGCAGTGGAGGTGGGGAGTGTGGCTGGGAAACACTAGTCTATATTTGGAGAGAATCTTAAACATGGTGGCACATTTTGGATCTTAGTTTTGAAAAGTATTCAGGGTCCTAAGTCATCAGACAGACGCCTCTCCAGCGTACTGACTGAAGTAAATTTAGGACATATTGACTGAGATATCTGTCTCTTGTCACAAAAACGGTCACTTCTAAGCACTGGGCAACACCAAATCATTCTGCAAATTTTAAACTGAGATATTAAGACATGTTCACAACTGGCTTATACTATGTTTGGTATGTGGAATTTTCCACAGCTTTGGGTTCTAATGGGGAACTTAAAGCTTTCTCTTTTCTTAAACTGCTGGAAAACAAATTCAAACAAGAAGTGAAAGGCTTTAGTTTACATCTTCATCTTAACTGTGACCTAACTGCTTTAGTAACACTGTTGTCCAAATAATGCTTTAAGCGTTTTATATTTATGTAGCAGTGTTCTTTTTTGTTAAAATTAAATTGTCAAATTCAGTCTACAGAGGCAGAATGCAGGCAGCAGATGTCTACACTGCAGAGGTGATTAATTCAGCCTCTTTTGCAGGACCTATAGAAGAATGCCATCTCCTACAGTTTTAGTGCCTGCTGTTAAAGATAGGAAACATTAAGTCTGTGGCTTACAAAGACACCAGTACACCTGTCTTATAAGCTGAAGGCAAAATCCTGACATCAACCATTGGCACCAAGAGAGGAAAGGCAAGGCAGCAAACTTGAGAGATTCAGGCTCAGAAAAAAATCTTTAGAGAGGACAAGAACTAGAAGACCACTGAAAAATAATGTGCATTGAATAAACACACACTTGAGAAAAGCTTTAAATTTTATTCTTACTGAAATCCCCATTTCTAGGTAGTGACTAATGCCTCCATTTCAATATACAATTTTGTGGTGGCTGAAAGAGCCAGATCCTTTATCACCTATTCTCAATGGTCAGTCCATGTAATTCTACTGCCATGAAGCAGTGTGGTGTCCTCTCCAGGAGCTGTTAGAGGACAACCTGTTTTCCTTAGCCTGCAGGCTAATGACAGAGAGAGCCCTGGCATGCACCAGGCTCTGCTCCCTCAACAAGCCACCTTCCCTTTAGCTAAATTCCAAGGAAATAAATAAGTAGCACGGTAATCAGGATATTATCTCAGGGAACTCAAATAGGCCTGTCAGGGTTTATAGCCCTTCCTCTATTCTTCTCCTCTCACCTGACTTTATTACTCATCTCTTATTATCATTTAATTTACTTCAGAAGTTCAATGATATACTTATTCATGTACAGAAATAATCATGTATTTTATATGGATAAAAAGCAATAAAATATTTGTACATTCACCAATGCTCATTTAAAAAATTCAGAGTATATGCATAGAGTGCTTAAGAGGTAAGTCATTTTCCATAACTTAGCTAACAAATGTATTAATGTATTAGCAATTACTTGGTACACAATCATAAATAATTAAATGCAAAGTTCTCAGAAAGTCTCATTTTTACATAACCTGACTCTTCAGATTTATTAAGAGAGATCTACTATGTTTGCAAGGTTCAAGAATGGTTTGCTCAGATTATTTTTAAAGATGATTTTTAAAAAAAAGTTCACAAATATTTTCCTCAACTGTCTTGAAGACTCACGTCAACTGCCACATCACAATGATGGAGATATAGCAACTCAGATTTACTCCTTTTTAACCCTCCTAACCTTATGAAATAGGCACTCTTTCCTAACCACGTTTTACAAATAAGAAAACAAAGCCCTGAAGAGATTCAGTTCCCTGCCTCCACTCAAAGAGCTGGAAAGCAAAGGGACCAGAATTCTAATGTAGGCTGTCTAACTTCTAAGCTCTTAAACACTCTGAATACTTTTACAGTGGGAGGTAAGAGAAACCTACAGGGAGGGAGATGGGAATAATAAGCTCATCTAGCCAACATGAAGACTTAGGATCAGTTAAAGGAGAGAGGGATGGCAAGGAAACTGATCACAGCTGGTAACAATTCTCCGAAAATTATGAGAGTTGGGGTAGTGTCAGAGATGGCTATAGGGTGTGAGGGAAGGCAAGATTTGGAGGTGAAAAGAGAAAGGATAAAGGGTATTGGGCTAAAAGTAACTTGGCTGTCTCTGCATTACCCTATCAAATACATGACGTGTCAGAGATGTGACTCCTCCCAATTAGGAGACAGAAGTCCTAAGATTACTTCTCATTTGCTAAAATGTTTTTTCATGTGAAGATGATCTTGTGTACATGATTGTATATTTCAACAATTTTTTAGAACAAAATAAAAATCATATTATGGAAACATCAAGGTCTAATTAAAACTTAAGGGAAAAACTGGTAATTTTTGGAGGGAAATTTGGCAGCAATTACAAAACCCAAAATGCCGATACCAATTGGTCTGGCATTTCTACTACTAAGAATCTATTCCTCAAAAGCATTTGCACAAATCCACACATACACAAAGAATGGTCACAGTAGCACTGCACATAGTAGGAAAAAAATGAAAACAACTTCAAAATCCTTCAGTATGTTAATGATTAAATATATCCAGAGTACATAATACTACATGCAACAGTTAACACAGTACAAGACCTATTTGTACTAACAAGAGAAGACAGTCATGATATATTAAAAGAAAAAAGAAACTGCAAAAAAAAGTTTTTAAAATTGTTTTTTAAAAATTGCATACGTGTGTGCACAAAGAAAACCCGCCTCTGAAGACTCTAAACCACACTGTCAGCCATGGTTTCCAGGGAATGAGGGAGCTACTGGAGACTAAGGCTGGGGAGCTGTTGGGAGCCAGTGAGTACTTGTCTTTTTATCTTCAGATACTTCTATACTTCCATACATCTTTTCAACATGCAGTCTTTTTCTTTTTTTTACTTTTAAGTTTCACACTACTGTACTTTGAGATAGCACATTTAAAGCAACTTTAATTCTGTCCTATAGATAGATTTGCTAATTACATTGACCACCAGTAGTAGGTCATACCTTTGTTTCACCAACTGTCAACACCAGAACGGTCTACAGTAGAAAGGATAATGCCTGTAATAACAAAATTATCTCCCTAGGATAACTGCACAAACTGGTTGCTAATGCAAGCCCAATTACAAGGACTATGACCTTCCACAGAGAAACAAAATGAAGAGAGATGTGACATGAGGCCTCCATCAAACAACTCCAACTGTCACTCACTGCTAGATTTGGAACAAGTATGTGCACAAGAATAAATCTCCAAGTTCTTAACAAGTACAAAATGGAATAAAAAATGATATGGTTACTTTTTTTTAAAGTATAGCTGATTTACAGTATTATATTAGTTTTAGGTGTACAGCATAGTGGTTCAGTATTTTTACAGATTACACTCCGTCAAAGGTTATTACAAGATAATGGCTATAAATTTCCTGTGCTATATACAATATATCCCTGTTGCTTATCTATTTTATACACAGTAGTTTGTATCTCTTAATCTCATACCCCTAATTTACCCCTCCCTTCCTTCTCTCTCCCCTCTGGTAACACTAATTTGTTTTCTGTGTCTGTAAGTCTGTTTCTGTTTTGCTATATACATTTGTTTTTATTATTTTTTAGATTCCACATATCAGTGATATCATATAGTATTTGCCCTTCCCTGTCTGACTTATTTCACTGAGCATAATAGTCTCTAGGTCCATCCATGTTGCTACAAGTAGCAAAATTTCATTCTTTTATATGGCCAAGTTGTATTCCAATGCATTTATATACCACTTCTTCTTTAACTATTTGTCAGTTGATGAACACTTGGGTTGCTTCCACATCTTGACTATTCTAGATAAATAGTGCTGCTATGAACATTGGGGTGCAAGTATCTTTTAGAATTAGTGTTTTCATTTTTACTGCATATATATTCAGGAGTGGATCATATGTTAGTTCTTTTTTTTTTTTTAATATTTATTTATTTAGGCTGTGCTGGGTCTTAGCTCCAGCATGAAGGATCTTTTTTAGTTGCAGCATGCGGACTCTTAGTTGTGGCATGCATGTGGGATCTAGTTCCCTGACCAGGGATCGAACCCGGGCCCCCTGCATCGGGAGTGTGAAGTCTTAGCCACTGGACCACCAGGGAAGTCTCGTTATTTCTATTTTTAGTTTTTGTTTTTTTGAGGAACCTCCATACTGTTTTCCACAGTGGTTGCAACAATTTACATTCCCACCATCAGTGTATGAGGGTTCCCTTTTCTCCACATCCTCTCCAACATTTGTTATTTGTAGACTTTTTGATGATTGTCACTCTGACAGGTGTGAGGTGATAGCTCATTGTTGTTTTAATTTGCATTTCTCTAATAATTAGTGATGTTGACCATCTTTTCATGTGTCTATTAGCCATCTGTATGTCTTCTTTGAAAAAATGTCTCTTCAGGTCTTTGCCCATTTTTTGAGTGGGTTTTTTTTTTTTTAAGATTTGATGAAAGTTCGTAATAATGCAATTGACAAGGAAATTTAGTTATTTCTGAGATATACATTTTAAAGTAATAACTAGAATTATGACTTATAACATTATACCAGAACATATAAGATTTTATTTTATTTTTATTTTTTTTGATTCTGAGTTGCATGAGCTGTTTGTATATTTTACATATTAATCCCTTGTCGGTCATATCATTTGCAAATATTTTCTCCCATTCCATAGGCTGTCTTATCGTTTTGTCAATGGTTTCCTTTGCTGTGCAAAAGCTTCGAAGTTTAATTAGGTCCTACTTGTTTATTTTTGCTTTTATTTCTTTTGCCTTAGGAGACAGATCCAAAAAAATATTGCCATGATTTATGTCAAGGAGTGTTCTGCCTATATTCTCTTCTAGAAGTTTTATGGTTCCAAGGTCTTACATTTAAGTCTTTAATCCATTTTGAATTTATTTTTGTTTATGGTGGGAGGAAATGTTCTAATCTCTGTTTCACATGTGGCTGTCCAGCTTTCCCAGAACCACATGTTGAAGAGACTGTCTTCTCTCCATTGTATATTCTTGCCCCCTTTGCTGTAGGTTAACTGACCATAGTTGTGTGAATTTATTTCTGGGCTCTCTATTCTGTTCCACTGATCTATGTGTCTGGTTTCTGTACCAGTACCACGCTGTTTTGATTACTGTAGCTTTGTAGTATAGTTTGAAGTGCGGGAGGGTGATAGCTCCAGCTTTGTTCTTTTCTCTCAAGATTGCTTTGGCCATTCTGGGTCTTTTGTGGTTCCATATGAATTTTAGGATTTTTTTGTCCTAGTTTTGTGGAAAATGTCATGGGTATTTTGATAGGGATTGCATCAAATCTGTAGATTGCCTTGGGTAGCATAGCCATTTTAACAATGTTAATTCTTCCAATTCAAGAGCACGAGATATCTTTCCATTTCTTTGTATCATCTTCAATTTTCTTCATCAGTGTTTTATTGTTTTCAGAGTATAGGTCTTTCACCTACTTGGTTAAGTTTATTCCTAGGTATTTTACTCTTTTTGATGCAATTTTTAACAGGACTTTTTTTTACATTCTTTTTCTGATATTTCATTGTTAGTGTATAGAAATGCAACAGATTTCTGTATATTAACCTTGCATCCTGCAACTTTACTGAATTCATTTACCAGTTTTTGGGTGGAGACTTTAGGGCTTTCTCTGCAAATAATGACAGTTTTACTTCTTCCCTTTCAATTTGGATGCCTTTTATTTGTTTTTCTTGTCTGATTGCTGTGGCGAGGTCTTCCAATACTATGTTAAATAGAAGTGGTGAGAGTGGGCATCCTTGTCTTGTTCCTGAACTTGGAAGAAAGGCTTTCAGCTTTTCACCACTGAGTATGATTTTAGCTATGGGTTTCTCATAAATGGCCTTTATTACATAATAAAGGACACTGTTACTTTTTGTTTAACAAACTGTGAGTGCCCATTACATCTTTTTTTGTTTGTTTTTTAATTTTTATTTATTTACTTATTTTTGGAGTACAGCTCCTTCCACAATGTTGTGTTGGCTTCTACTGCACAGCACAAGGAATCAGTCATACATATACATATATCCCCTCCCTTTTGGATTACCCTACCATTTAGGATACCACAGTGCATTAAGTAGAGTTCCCTCTGCTACACAGTATGTTCCCACCAGTTGTCTATTTTATACATAGTACCAATACTGTGTATCTGTCAATCCCAATCTCCCAATTCCTCCCACCCTCCCCCTTTCCCCCTTGGTATCCATACAACATTTGTTCTCTATGTCTGTGTCTCTATTTCTGCTTGGCAAATAAGGTCATCTATACCATTTTTAAAAATTCCACATATATGCATTAATATATGATATTTGTTTTTCTCTTTCTGACTTACTTCACTCTGTGTGACACTTGCTAGATCCATCCACGTCTCTACAAATGACCCAATTTCATTCCTTTTTATGGCTGAGTAATATTCCTTTGTATATATGTACCACATCTTCTTTATCTATTCATCTGCTGATGGACATTTAGGTTGCTTCCATGTCCCGGCTATTGTAAATAGTGCTGCTACAAATACCGGGGTGCACGGGTCTTCCTGTATTATGGTTTTCTCTGGGTATATGTGCAGTAGTGGGATTGCTGGGTCATATGGTAGTTCCATTTTTAGTTTTTGAAGGAACCTCCATACTGTTTTCCATAGTGCCTGTATCACTTTACATTCCCATCAACAGTGTAAGAGGGTTCCCTTTTCTCCACACCCTCTCCAGCGTTTATTGTTTGTAGATTTTTTGATGATGGCCATTCTGACCAGTGTGAGGTGATGCCTCATTGTAGTTTTGATTTGCATTTCTCTAATAATTAGTGATGTTGAGCATCTTTTCATGTGCCTCTTGGCCATCTGTATGTCTTTTTAATTTTTTTTTTTTAATAGCTACTTTATTTATTTATTTATTTATTTATTTTTGGCTGTGTTGGGTCTTCGGTTCGTGCGAGGGCTTTCTCCAGTTACGGCAAGTGGGGGCCACTCTTCATCGCGGTGCGGGGACCGCTCTTCATCGCGGTGCGCGGGCCTTTCACTATCGCGGCCCCTCCCGTTGCGGGGCACAGGCTCCAGACGCGCAGGCTCAGTAGTTGTGGCTCACGGGCCCAGCTGCTCCGTGGCATGTGGGATCTTCCCAGACCAGGGCTCGAACCTGTGTCCCCTGCATTAGCAGGCAGACTCCCAACCACTGCGCCACCAGGGAAGCCCCCATCTGTATGTCTTCTTTGGAGAAATGTCTACTTATAGGTCTTCTGCCCATTTTTGGATTGGGTTGTTTGCTTTTTTGATATTGAGCTGCATGAGCTGCTTGTAAATTCTGGAGCTTAATCCTTTGTCCGTTGCTTCGTTTGCAAATACTTTCTCCCATTCTGAGGGTTGTCTTTTCGTCTTGTCTATGGTTTCCTTTGCTGTGCAAAAGCTTTTAAGTTTCATTAGGTCCTATTTGTTTATTTTTGTTTTTATTTCCATTACTCTAGGAGGTGGGTCAAAAAAGATCTTGCTGTGATTTGTGTCGAAGAGTGTTCTGCCTATGTTTTCATCTAAGAGTTTTACAGTGTCTGGCCTTACATTTAGGTCTTTAATCCATTTTCAGTTTATTTTTGTGTATGGTGTTAGGAAGTGTTCTAATTTCATTCTTCTACATGTAGCTGTCCAGTTTTTCCAGCACCACTTATTGAAGAGGCTGTCATTTCTCCACTGTGTATTTTTGCCTCCTTTGTCATAGACTAGGTGACCACAGGCACGTGGATTTATCTCTGGGCTTTCTATCCTGTTCCATTGATCTATATTTCTGTTTTTGTGCCAGTACTATACTGCCTTGATTACTGTAGCTTTGTAGTATAGTCTGAAGTCCAGGAGCCTGATTCCTCCAGCTCCATTTTTCTTTCTCAAGATTGCTTTGGCTATTCAGGGTCTTTTGTTTCCATACAAATTGTAAAAACTTTTTGTTCTAGTTCTGTGAAAAATGCCGTTGGTAATTTGATAGGTATTGCTTTGAATCTATAGATTGTTTGGATAGAACAGTCATTTTCAAAATATTGATTCTTCTGGGGCTTCCCCAGTGGTGCAGTGGTTGAGAGTCTGCCTGTCGGTGCAGGGGACACGGGTTTGATCCCTGGTCCGGGGGGGGGGTCCCACGTGCCGCGGGGCGGCTGGGCCCGTGCACCACAACTACTGAGCCTGCACTCTAGAGCTTGCAAGCCACAACTGCTGTGCCCGCGCACCACAACTACTGAGGCTGCATGCCACGACTGCTGGGGCCCGCGTGCCTAGAGCCCGTGCTCCGCAGCAGGAGGAGCCACGGTGGTGGGAGGCCCGCGCACCACAACCAGAGAAAGCCCACGTGCAGCAAAAAAGATCCGGCGCAGCCAAAAATGAATAAATTAAATAATTTAAAAATATATATATATTGATTCTTCCAATCCAAGAACATGGTATATCTCTCCATCTGTTTGTGTTGTCTTTGATTTGTTTCATCAGTATCTTACAGTTTTCTGCGTACAGGTCTTTTGCCCCCTTAGTTAAGGTTTATTCCTTGGTATTTTATTCTTTTTGTTGCGATGGTAAATGGGATTGTTTCCTTAATTTCTTTCTCTGATCTTTCGTTGTTAGTACATAGGAATGCAAGAGATTTCTGTGTATTAATTTTGTATCATGCAACTTTACTAAATTAATTGATTAGCTCTAGTAGTTTTCTGGTGGCATCTTTAGGACTTTTCTATGTATAGTATCATGTCATCTGCAAACAGTTGAGTTTTACTTCTTCATTTCCAATTTGAATTCCTTTTATTTCATTTTCTTCTCTGATTGCTATGGCTAGGACTTCCAAAACTACGTTGGATAATACTGGCAAGAGTGGACACCCTTGTCTTGTTCCTGATCTTAGAGGAAATGCTTTGAGTTTTTCCATCATTGAGAATGATGTTTGCTGTGAGTTTGTCATATATGGCCTTTATTATGTTGAGGTAGGTTCCCTCTATGCCCACTTTCTGGAGAGTTTTTATCATAAATGGGTGTTGAATTTTGTCAAAAGCTTTTTCTGCATCTATTGAGATGATCATATGGTTTTTATTCTTCAATTTGTTAATATGGTGTATCACATTGATTGATTTGCGTATATTGAAGAATCCTTGCATCCCTGGGATAAATCCCACTTGATCATGGTGTATGATCCTTTTAATGTGTTGTTGGATTCGGTTTGCTAGTATTTTGTTGAGGATTTTTGCATCTATGCTCATCAGTGATATTGGCCTGTAGTTTTTCCCTTTTGTTACATCTTTGGTTTTGGTATCAGGGTGATGGTGGCCTCGTAGAATGAGTTTGGGAGTGTTCCTTCCTCTGCAATTTTTTGGAAGAGTTTGAGAAGGACAGGTGTTAGCTCTTCTCTAAATGTTTGATAGACTTCACCTGTGAAGCCATCTGGTCCTGGACTTTTTTTTTTGGGCTGCGTTGGGTCTTCGTTGCTGCGCAAGGGCCTTCTTCTAGTTGCGGCGAGCGGGGGCTACTCTTTGTTGCGGTGCGCAGGCTTCTCATTGTGGTGGCTTCTCTTGTTGTGGACATGGGCTCTAGGCACGTGGGCTTCAGTAGTTGTGGCACACAGGCTCAGTAGTTGTGGCTCACAGGCTCTAGAGCGCAGGCTCAGTAGTTGTGGCGCACGGGCTTAGTTGCTCCACGCCATGTGGGATCTTCCCAGACCAGGTCTCAAACCCGTGTCCTCTGTACTGGCAGGCGGATTCTTAACCACTGCGCCCCCAGGGAAGTCCCAGTGTGCCCATTACTTCTTAAATACTGTCCTTAGGGAGGCTGGCAAAATACACAGGTCATAGTTTCAGCCCTGATGGAGCTTACAATCAAGTAAACATAAGCTATACAACAGACATGGGATGGCCGAATAGATTTGCTTGTTTGGTAATATCTGGAAGAGACTGAATAGACTGATATATATGATGGCTGGGACACAGAAGCATTCGAAGGCTAAATTAAGCAGGACAGGCAGGCATGAATGGAATTTATAGTGCTAGTTATATAAGAACCATCCTCAAACAAATTGAAATGTCTGATGAAAGAACAACACTCAAATGCACACTTGGGTAGAACTACAAGAGGTACATCTTTGGAGTATGGATCCTAGGTGCCTCCTGTGTCTCTGTAAAAAATACAGTCACCAAAGAGTCACAGAATCGGGAGTGGAAAACATCTTAGATGTCACGTGTCCACCCTCACCTGACATGAATACAACTGACCCTTAAACAACTGGGTTTGAATTGCATGGGTCCACTTAGAGGGACTTTTTTTTTTCAAGAGTAAATACTACAGTACTGCATAATCCCCAGTTGAATCCGCAGATGTGGAACTGCAGATACAGAAGAACTGTGGGCATGAGGAACCACAGGTACAGAGGACCGCAGGTACCCAGGACTGACTGACTATAAGTTACATGTGGATTTTCAACTGTGCAGACGGTTGATGCCCCTAACCCCCAAGTTGCTCCAGGGTCAACTTTACATCCCTTCTACATCTGGCTAACTGAGATGGTATCTCTGGACACATGGCACTGAAGTGAGGGATGAATCTAGCCTACTTTTGGGATTGACTCAAGCTTTGGGAGTAAAAGGGCCATGGAAATGACATCCTTTCCCTCTGTTCCAAGCAGAGACCAATGCCACAGTTTCCACTCAATCTGTCCCTTTTTGTTGTAGTTTGCCCAGTACAGGCCCTCCCATAGGGAGGTCACTAAAAGAAAGAGCAAAAGGAAAAAAAGTAGAAGAGGAGGAAATATGTGCCAGAGTCAGAGCACAGCAAGCTGACCTACAACTCTATTATCATCCATACCCCAATTGGTTTCTTCCCTCTTCTTTTTAACTATGACTACTTATGGGTACCCCAACATAATATAAACTCTCTCTTTTCTTTAATATTTTACACATGTATATATTATATGACTAAAATTTTTCCAACGCTGCTAGTGAAGATTATGAGCATTTTAAATATGAGAAAAAAAATGAGTCTCACCCAGGGTCACATAAGTAATACACAGAAGAGACAATGCTGTACTCTAGGCCTCCAGCTTTCAAATTCAATGTTCTGTCCCTACACCACAATTTACTAATTTATAATGCACTCCTTTAATAAGAAGCATAAAAGACCAAAAAAGGCTGAGTTGAATTAATCAAGAGAGTGGGTTAATACTTAGAAATCAGTAAATTTCTAAATAAATACTTAGCAAAGACAATAGCTTTTTCTTAACAATATGGAAGCTAGAAAGTTTCATTTTAATATAAAACGAAGACAAACAATTTTGCTTATCAATGCAAAACTACAACTGGCAATCTCCTTGGAGGGCCATTAACATTAACTATCTTACACCCACTTTTTAGCATACAGTGATTGATTTAATCTAATCACAATTATGCAGGAAATTTTATGAAAACAAAATGAAATGTAAAAAACTGACAAGGACTGAACCATTATGATGACTACGTCTATATTCCGACTACTTTCACTCAATCTGTGACCCTGGATAAGTCACTAACCCATTCTCCTTGGTTTCTTAGTCTAGAAACTATTACAATTATAAATTTGCAATATGTAGCTTACAAGGAAATTCTGAGAAACAATATGCCTGAAATAGACTCGAAAAAGCTTTTAATTCCTCAGCATAAAATTCTTTTAAAAATAAAATATTTCAAAATAGTAAGTAAAGCAACTAATAGAATTTTAAGAAGCATTAGGACAAGTTCACAAGGAAAAGGAAAAACCTACTGTTATCAACATAGTTTGTATTTACTGAAAAATTATATTATGACTTTCTCTTATAAAGGATTTAGATAAGCTAAACCTCATTCTGTTTAAGATACCTATTAAGATAATCTAATCTAAATCCTATCCTAACCCTATTTATCTAGCAAGGTAAAAGTGATGCTTTTCCTTAGAGAAAAATGAACTCTTCCCAATATTCATGTTCAAGATATTTTTCTCAAAGAAAAAATACACCCTCGAAACCATACAAGGAAATACTGCTTTAAAAATGAGTTAGAAAATGCTTAATGTACAGATGTTTGGAGGCAGGTGGGACCATGTAGTCAAATAACTGCAAAACATTTTAAATCCCACCCCCTACTAAGTCATCAATCTAACAGTTAAAATAAGACCCTCCAGGGAGCAGATTTCCCATTTCAACACTTAAGGTCATGGCCTGCTTTCTACCTCTCTTCTTTTTTTGCCACTTGTCACACTAGAATGGAAGGCAGGAAGGCAGCTTGTGTAATTGGCCCATTTCCAGGCTAGGAGCAAATCTTTTGATAAATTAAGTGGAGAGAAAGCTGGCAGGATAAACTTCTCAAGTTCACTGCTTTCGTGAAGCTGTTCTCATACAAAAGTTATTTGAAAATCACAATGAGTCTAAAGCTAACCTGCATTCTGCCCTTGATATTTCCTTAGATATCTTTTTCTTCTAATTTTAGAAAGTCTGAGAGAAATATAATGTCATGTGAACACTTTCTCACATCCTCACATCCAACTTTAGTTTAGATTGTTTCATTAGTCCCACTATTTTGCCACAGAAATGCATTTTAAAAGCTTTTTAGATAAGAAACTTTGGGGGCTGCTACCCTTCAAAACAAGGAAGACAAATGAAGAACAAACACCTTACTGTTGATGTGGACCTCTGGTTAAACTAAAACTCAGAGGACAAAATGACCGAATGGAATATATGAATTTTAAAAAAAGGAAAAAGAGAGAGTGCATAGAAGTTTGAAGAAATGGTATATGCTATTCTTCTGCCTTCAATGAGCGATTTAATAGGAAGCCACAAATACACTCCTGAGAATCTCTGCGATGACTGTTAGCTGGCCTGAATTTTCACAAGGTAACACGATTGAGACAGATGATATGACAGAGCAGAAGCCTACTTAAAAAGTCCTTGAATACATGTGCTTTTGGTGGGTCCAGGGTACTTCTGTGGCAGAGTTGTTTACAATCCTGTTACTCAACACTGGCAGACTCTACCAAGTAAAATGCTTTACACACCTTATAAAAGCTACTTTAATAAAGCTGAGACTGACATGGAGAGCACTAGAAGAAATACGGCTATGTGGATTCTCCCCTGACATAAAAGACATATTAAAAGTATCATAAGATACCAGGAGACTTGTAAAACAATGTTCACAGCAGCTCTATTCAAAACAAGGTTCATCAACAGTGGAAGAGACAAACTGTGGTGTCCTCATACATAGAATACTCTATAGAGTATGTGCTGTCCAATAAGGTAGCCACTAACCATGTGGCTACTGAACACTTGCAATGTGGCTAGAGTTTGATGTGAGATATGCTGTGAGTGTAAAACAGACACCAGATTTTCAAGGACTTAATATGGAAAAGAAGTGAAATATATCAATATTTTTGTTGAATTGATATTCATGAATGTTGGGATGATATGAATATGTTGAATTGATTTTTAGATATATTGAGATAAATAAAACATTATTAACATTAATTTTACTTGCTTCTTTTTAAGTGAAGCTAATAAGATATTTTAACTTATACATGTGGTTCACACTGTACTTCTATTGGTATTTCTAGTGCTGCTTTAGAGCAATGAAAATGAATGAACTAAAGGTACATGAAACAATATGAGTAAATCATATAAACATGATTTTGAATGAAAGAAGTCAGATACATAACGCTTAAAATCAGATAAGACTAAACCAGTGTTTAGTGATGTTAACGTTAAAACACAAAGCACCAAAGAAGTGATTACCATAAAAAATCAGGCAAGGGTTACCATGGGAAACAGAAAGGAGCCTGTGACTGACTGGAAGGGGACATGTGGAACCCTCCAAAGTGCCGAGAGCCATCTATTTCTTGGCCTGGATGTTGGTTCACTTTGTTAATCTACACATACATATTTTATGTACTTTTCTGTGCTATATCTCACAATTTTAAAAGTTTTTAAGAAATGATCTCAAACTGCTTTCCTTAAACATTTATATTTGCTACATCAAGTAAGGACTTTGAAGAAAACCTAAAAGGATAGCGGTGAGTGACTGACTGGTCCCATATTTCAACTATATGTTGACAGTTGATACATGTGTTTACAAATAAGTGAGGTAACAAGTTCAGTGTATAAAAGACTTAAAAGAAACCCTTTTTGAGATTTCTTACACACAATAATAGTCATATCCTAAACACTCTCTATATAAATTCTCATCTTTTTCTAAGAATAAGTTACTTTCTTAATATGAGGTGTCATATCAGAAACTTACTGCCTTGGAAAATAAATTTTTTAAGAAAATGAAAAATATTCTGAATATGCGCAAGTCAGTTTACTGACAACATCTGACAAAGGTGAATTTGTGTTTACTATAACTGATATCTAATATTTGATGAAATTTTACAAAACATAAACATATAAGAGCCAAGCTTTAACAAATGAGAGATTTTTCTGTGCAGAAAAGACTTGGTATCTAGTAGAAGGTACAAAACACTTCAAAAGAAATGTTTTAGGATGCAAAACTAAATTTAAACCTTCAGCTACCTAAGAGCAATGTTGATGATCTAATTCATATTTAATTCATTTTCAGGCAAAAGAATTAAATTTATAAATGAAAAATAATCCAGAGACGCAATCTATAGGATGAGTATCTATACTCACCATGAACTTGGTTGATTTCTGAATTCTGGGAAAGAATTTCATCTGCCAATTTTTGAGCAGTTGGCAAAACTTCTGTGTGGTGCACTGTGATCAAATACTGTACAAACTTTTGTAGTTGGTCTCTATTCATTTGAAAGAGAGTCTCTGAAATGGGAAGATGCAATTTGACCTGATCTGGCTTGCGGATGCGGTATAAAGACAGTGCCACAACATGGGCACAATAAAATATGTCCTTGTTTCCACAGCTGCAGGTCACTGAGGTAATCTTGCAACGATCAAAGCTGATGGCCACGTTGCAAACAGTTTCTGGCTCCGATTGTATTGCAGGTTCTGTCACTGTGCCACTCAAGTGGAAACCTATGTGAAAGAAGGGGAAGAGAGAGTTCAGTTTCTGCATTCAGATGCTACAAAATATTTTAATTTTTTGAAATGCGTAGTGCTTGACAGCTGCAAGAAAAAAATATGACAGCTTTTATTTTCAAGTAAAAACATTCAGGCCACTCCAACCTCCCTCTCCCTGCACCTTACAAGTAAAAAATAAATGCTATTTAACAGACATGCTGAAGTAGTTCATTACACAGCCATATGAAAACACTTACTGCAGTATACCACCATCACACCTACATATATGTATATTAATACACCACATCATACTTATACCTAGATCACAGCTTACCTAGAGTAAGCCATCATTACTCTGTTCTAAATCTGTGTGTGGTATATACCTGACCAAGAGCCCCTAGATCTGTAGATTTCTCCCCTACCATTCCACCCTTTTTTAAACAACTTTTTAAAATAGAGTAGGCCAGCTCAGCTTTCTTCTCAACAAACTCCTCCCTTCCTTCCACCTTTATTCCAGGCAGCCCCAATACTGCAACGTCTCTGAGCAGTACGTGCTGGGGGAACTGCAAAGCCCACCAAATCGCACGCATACCATAGCTGAAGTAGCACACAATGACTATTTTCTCTCCTATCATACAGAGAAAAGCTGGTACAGAGGTAGGCTGTTAAACATGCTCACATGCACACATGGGTGCACAAAATCACCAAGTGGCAAGGGGCCTTAGAGGCCTTGTAGCCTCAACTTAGAACCACACAGGAACCCTCCACAACCTCCCTGACCAATGGCACTTGGCCGCTGCTTTGAAGGATCCAGAAATGAGACACTCAACCCGCACAGGCAGCAACGGCTCCTTGGATAGCTCTAGCCACAGCTCACCGCCAATGAAAACTGCCTCTCGCTGCCGCTGCCACCAGTCAGTCAGTCTTGTCCAGTTTGGCCAGGGCATACATCCCCCTCACTCCTTTTCCCTATATATGGAGAAGCTTATCCTGAATTTTTTTTGGCACACCATTCAGTTCCATCTACCCTCTCTGAAAGCCACATGCAGAGGCCAGTGATAAACATTAAGGGGAAACCTCCAGGCCACAGACTTACCTCAGGATTAAGTACCTGACAGAAACCTGAATGTTAGAAATGTAATGAAGCCTCTGACTCAGCCTTCCACTATCTATGCTACTTGAATAAAATTTATCTAGCAGGCCACTATTTCTCCAGGTTCCCCTTCATTCACAAAGAGAAGGATCTTTTCACCACGTGGGAACTCTGGAAAGATGCTGCACACGGAGCTGCAGAGATGTGACATGAGAAGGACAGACAGATGATTCCTAGAGTTCACATGTGGGGCATCTGAACCCTACTTACTATCTCTTTCAAGAGAGGGGTTCCTTTAGGCCAGGGCGTTGGGAGAAACATTATTCAACTTACAAGAAATCTTTCAGAGTAATGTAACTTAATCTTGATAATTCATATTCAGCAACACAATGGAAAGAGAAAAGTGTTGTCATATTTTTTTACCAGATTATCAATTTAAGAAGTGCATTTCCAAAAATCAAGTCACTATTATTGCTTCACAATGAGGAATTTTGATAACCGTAATACGGTAACCACTGGTTTTCTTCCACAGAGATTATCCCTATTTTCAAATGGATATTCCAGTCTCCTCCTCTATCTCTTTTGGTCAAGAAGTTTTTTTGGAAAACCACAATTAAAGAAAGGATACATAGCAAATGTAATCATATTTTTAAAAAATTTTAATGTATTTTCCAATGAGAAAAAAAAAAATCACATAAAAAGTAAACACCCAGGAAAATTTCAGAAATGAAGAATAATAAGAGCAGTCTTGTCTTCTTATATACCAGTGCACTAAAAGCTTACAATAATTAAAAGTCTATGGGACAGGCACAGATTAAGACAAGAAAAAGATCAATGGATCATAAATAAGTCCAGAAAGTTTCCAAGTATATTCTGTATACTTAGTGCAAAGGTTCTCTGTTTTCTACCTGTCACATATGTATGTGTACAAAAGAAGCTAGTTGTCACTATAGGAAGATAGTTATCATAAACTAACCATTTATAAAATCAATCTCTCCCAGCTTAACAATATTTTATTTCTCCTTATCCACCAAGTCAACATCTTTGTCTCTCCACAAAAGTGATACTGAAGAACTCCCATCACAGGCAAAGCCAAGACAACTGAGAATCCGAAAGAGTTAGACTAGTTAGTATTTAAATAGTCTGCAAGGCTATAGTGTAAGAGGTGCTTCAAAAGAGATTGATTTAATTATCAAAGAAGAGGCCCTTCTTAAATAGACATTTCTCTAAAGAAGACATACAGATGGCCAAGAGGCACATAAAAAGATGCTCAACATAACTAATTATTAAAGAAATGCAAATCAAAACTACAATGAGGTTATCACCTCACAAATCACCTCAAAATGGCCAGCATCAAAAACTCTATGAACAATAAATGCTGAAGAGGGTGCGGAGAAAAGGGAACCCTCTTGCACTGTTGGTGGGAATGTAAATTGATACAACCACTATGGAGAACAATGTGGAGGTTCCTTAAAAAACTAAAAATAGAACTACCATATGACCCAGCAATCCCACTCCTGGGCATACACTCTGAGAAAACCATAATTCAAAAAGACACATGTACCCCAATGTTCACTGCAGCACTACAATAGCCAGGACATGGAAGAAACCTGAATGTCCATCAACAGAGTAATGGACAAAGAAGATGTGGTACATATATACAATGGAATATTACTCAGCCATAAAAAGGAACGAAATTGGGTCATTTGTAGAGACCTGGATGGGCCTAGAGAGTGTCATACAGAGTGAAGTAAGTCAGAAAGAGAAAAACAAATGTTGTATATTAATGCATATATGTGGAATCTAGAAAAATGGTACAGATGGTCTTATTTGCAAAGCAGAAACACAGACACAGACATGGAGAACAAAGGTATGGATACCAAGGGGGAAGGGGGCGGTGGGATTAATTGGGAGATGGGGATTGACATATATACACTATTGATACTACGTATAAAATAGATAGCTAACGAGAACCTACTGTATAGCACAGGGGAACTCTACTCAGTGCTCTGCAGTGACCTAAATGGGAAGGAAATCCAAAAAAGAGGGGATATATGTATACGTATAGCTGATTCACTTTGCTGTACAGCAGAAACTAACACAGCATTGTAAAGCAGTTATGCTCTAATAAAAATTTTTTAAAAAAAGAGAGACCCTTAGCAAAACCAACAAAGCCCTCAAATAGTTTTGCAAAACAGTTTTCTTCATTCATGTGACTTGTACAAGTCAGAAGTAAAGTATAGTGAATCCTGATATCGTACAATTATGCTGGGGGAAAACCCCACCTACTATCCAATTATATTATGTTGAATATTTACCACTCTCATAAAATTTTTTAAAAAGCAAACTATAAAATATTGTGACTTCCAAAACAAATTAACTCAAGAGATGTGTGAGGGCACAAATAAACACATTCATGTCTTATAAAAGTACACTTCATTAATGTAATATCATCAAGATTAAGGCATTTCATGAATGTTCATTTTCCAAGTAATTCTAGATTATCTTTCAAGTACCCAAACTCCTTTCAAAATGCCAACTATTTTTGTTGGAAATATTTCTAAATGTAAGTTCTACCTTGCCACCCTAATCAGCTGACCATTCAGGGTATTACCAAGTGAATGGGACAGCATTCCGTGTAAGAGACAACTGCAGGTGGCAGTATTTTTTAAGCAGGCTCTTGTTTTTTCTCTACTATCAGCTATCACAATGACTCCCCTCCTATACTGCTATCCTTTTTCATAGAAAATTCTTTGCCCTCAGGTCAGCTGCACCTCTAATTTGACTAGATTTGTGGCAACTATTTAATGCTCAGAGGTCTATTTGCGGTTTTTCCCTCCTTACTTTTAGGTTGGGATGGCTGATGTTGCTAGAGGTAAGAGGCTTTACTTTAGATACAAGAAAATTACATACACACAGAGGGGACAGCAGGTACACTCGTTTTTAAGACAATGCAATACTGAGTCAACATGTAGGAGGTTCCATCACGCCTCTCTTCAGGGTTGTGTGGTTGTGTATTTTGGCCTCTCCAATTTGAGGAAACTTTGAAATTCCACCAACTCACTCTCTCCGGGTCCTTAATCATACCATAGCACCCACAGGAGAAGCAAGGAGACTATTCCTCCCTCAAAGATAACTAGAGATGTCACTATAGACATTCTTCCCCCACTCCTTCCTCCGCACCCCTCAATGGTCTTATCCTTTAGGTACTGCGTGACTTGAAACAAAAAGTAATGTTCTTGAGAATGGATTTTGCCTTTCTGGAGTTCTGACAATCCCGGATGACCAGCGGCTTTGGGATTGTAAATGCAAAAATCTCCTTCTAGGACAGTCAGCTGTTCTATATGACAGAACTGAGGACACAGAAAGGGGTAATCCTGCGCTCTGTGGTAAACCATGGATAATTAACTGTTTTATTTTCAAAGAACTAAAACTGAAGAAACTACATGAATCTTTTTTTAATAAACATATTTGACTTTACAAAATATAATCTGTCAAAGATAGTTAATTCCATAAGAGCAAACCTCACAGGGCAGTCCAATCGTTTTGTCGTCATACCACCACAGCACCCAATATAATGTTAGTATTCACATTCTCAATCTGCAGGAACTAAAGAAAAACAAAGCAGAAACCAAGGCTCAGTGTTGTATAGGCCTTGGTGACAGACTTTGATTCGGATCAGGTTCTGTCCATTTAAATGCTGTGTGATCTGGGCATATTGTTTAACCTTTCTGATACTTGCTGTATTTTGTGCAAAATGTGGCTAGAAATACCTCCTAGGATTGTTTTGGGGATTAAACTGAAATAACATATGTAAAGCACCTGGCACGTAGTAAAAGTGCTCATTAAATTTTATTTCCCTTTCCTTCCCTTCCCAGCTGGAGAAATAGGGGGGAGGGGTGCTGGAAACATTCCCTTTATCCATAACACTTTTTTTTCCTCTATGGCTACTGGAATCTTGGGGGGAAGGAGTAATCTCATTCTTGAAGTAGCTTGGAAAATAAATGCGAAAGAGTGTTACTTTCATACAGAGAGAACTAGAAAATGTTAGGGGAGAGATTTTTTTTTTTTTTTAATTTATTTACGGCTGTTTTGGGTCTTCGTTTCTGTGCGAGGGCTTTCTCTAGTTGCGGCAAGTGGGGGCCACTCTTCATCGCGGTGCGTGGGCCTCTATCGCGGCCTCTCTTGTTGCGGAGCACAGGCTCCAGACACGCAGGCTCAGTAATTATGGCTCACGGGCCTAGTTGCTCCGCGGCATGTGGGATCTTCCCAGACCAGGGCTCGAACCCATGTCCCGTGCACTGGCAGGCAGATTCTCAACCACTGCGCCACCAGGGAAGCCCGGGGAGAGATTTTTTTAAGTAACCATAGATACTTCAAAAATATTATAATGCAATGATTCTCAAAGCATGGTCCAGGGATACCCATAGCTCCCCGAGAGGCTTTCAAAACTTTTTCATTTTTGCACTTGGACCTTACGGTAGGTCAGTAGTTTATAAGACTTAGCAGGGAAACACTGAAGGGGCAAATTTCTCACATATGAACTACACAATTGAATCGTCTACATTAATTTCACATTAATGAGAATTAAGGTTTCTAGAAAGTAAATATTAAATTCTTCACTGATATTCTAAAAACAAGCTTTCCTTGAAAGCTGATTTTCCATATGTAAGGTTAGATTTTAGTTGCATTTTAAAGGTGACAAGGAGACCCATGATATCAGACTGGAGACACAACTGTTTTAAAATACACAAAGAATTTCTAAAGCTTGGCCACTTTGTGCATATATGTATATGTACTCAGTTAACTGAAAAATGCTAACAAACTGAAAACATTAGAAATTGTCTAAGCTAAAATAAACTGGTAGACATGAAATAAATACACACTAAAAATTACTGCTTTCAGGGCACATTCTTTTCAGAAAAATATGCACCCCGTGCATGAGGTGCTCAAGTAACATATTTTTTGTTGAAAAAGAATTTAACAGAAGCACTGGTGTAGTACTTACACAAATACATCTTTCACCCTTTTCCTAAATAAAAAGAACCCCCGGGGGAAATTAAAGGCAGAAACCAAAGCAATGCAATGTTATGGCTGAAAGGATGGCAAGGGTTGTAAGAGGTTTCTTTTAAGTTTTTAAAGCTAAGTCTAAAAATGCAGAAGTGTTAACCACTCTCATAACAAAGTATTCATTGGTTTGCTAAACCCAGTGCATTGGCTAAATGTATAGTAACTAATACCTGATTATGTGTCCCTGGTAAAATATATGAGTTAATCATTGCCCCACAAAACCCAACTTTTACCTTTCCTAACTCTGAGAACTGCACACAATCCAACATGCCATGCTGCAATTATCAATTTTAAAAACAAAAAGTTTTAATTCAAATCAAGCATAATTTCCAGATCAGCAGTACAGACACATTAAGGGACCAAGACAGAGGCAATAAATTCAACTCAAAACCAACTTGTCTAAAATATGATATTCTTTCTTCAACTACGTAATTTTCTCAAAGGGATATCCTAAATTAAAGAGACTGCATCCTGTGAGCTGGCTAATTAAATCCTCTAGCCCTAATTTCTAACACTAAGCTTAAACAGCTTATGGAAAGACAAAGGAGATTTTGGCGGCAATCACTAATGAAGTGGTTTCCGTCTTTCAGAAAAATTATTTTTTAAAGGAAAAGCTTTGTTTTGAAGTCCACCTTTAAAATGCCTATTTGGACTAGAATTGCTCCTACACTTCATTAATATTTGAGAGAAAGACAATGGCAAATTAATGCAAAGACCAGACTGTAAACCACAGCACACCATATAAACAACATAAAAATTTACGGAGCAGGCACTGGATGGGCCCAATCAAGAGTTCCCAGAGGCACTCCGTTCAGTATTGGTTTTGTTTCCTCGTTAATGTAGATCCTCACAACACTTCATACAAGGACCCGTATGATCAGAATAACTGTGTTAGATATGAATGGCATTACATAGTTATTTAATATTATTCCTGAAAAAAGAAAGACACTTATCCACTAATTCAGCCATCTGTAATGAGCACCTAGAAGAAGGTGCGTTTAAGGAGACTGTGTTGGATTTAAAAAAAAAAAAAAAGAAAAAGAAAATCACATAACTCTGTGTCATCCCCAATCTTGAAGTACATAAGCCCCTCCCCCCCATTACTGTCAAGTAATTTTCCAAAATGTATTTCTGTATTTTAACGTGCATACTTGAGGGAAACAACCATTGCCCAGCCCCAGATTCTGGGTGGGCAGCCGGGGGAGGAGGGGTGATAAACAAATTAGGTAGAATTTGAGTTATGTGCACAACTATAAAGCCACAAAGTGCTTAGGAATTTAAATTATCTGCCCCAATTTTTAAATTCCACTTTCTCTAATGCCAACCTTCTCTAATACAAGCAAAGCAGCTCCAGACTTCCACCTTTCCTGAAGACCAGATCAGCCAGGCTTCCTTGCCCCATCGGTATAGCCCCCAATGCCGCCCCTACAATTCAGTGCTCCCTCCTCATCCCCTCCCTCACTTGGCCTCTCACCTGGATGCCCAACCTCTAAAGTGCAGATTAAGTTTATTAGAGCCCTTTGGTGTTCAACTCCGAGCACCTCTACACACCTGTGTCTTACTTCCCCTAAGGGGGAAGGGGACAGAAGATCCTTTTACTTGTTTATTTCCTGTTGTTGCTTACAGCAAAACAACCTTTAGAAATGCTTGGCTATTTGCTTTAGGAGCTGAGGTGAAGGACAAACTCTGGAAACTAAGTCTGTTTACCAGAGCCAAGAGGTAAGGAGAAAAGTGTGCTCAGACCCCAGAAGGGAGAATGCAGGCCTCGGTAGCCAAACTCCTCCACCCACACCCTGGAACTCCGGCTTGACCCCTCAACTTTAAATTAAAGCCTCTTTCTAAGCGTTCACGTCTCGCTTATACCGAGTTAAGCTCGAAGCAGAGGGCTATGACATCATCTGAGACAGCAGAGTTCTGTGGCACCCTTGTCACAGAGGACTATCCTGGAGGAAACACTCAAGAAGCATTTGTTAGGTGAAAGAACGCACAAACCCTCTTACTCTCTTGGTAGGTAGAACATATAGTTCGGTGCGTCTCAAACTGGAATGTGCATCAGGATTCCTGGGCCCCACCCCGTCATCCCAGGTGACGCTGTGGCTGGTGGTCCAGGGTCGCCGACCTAAGATGATTAGAATTCAGCCTAAACTAGGCTTTTCTAGTAAAAATACATTTAAGTAAATACAGTAAACATAATAGTAAGGAATATGTAATTTGTCATATAAAAAATGTATACACTTTCTTGCTTATCATGGAACCTAAATGCTCCCAATTCCAAGAAGTCAGGTATGAGACATTAAACTGGTCTGAGCGTTAAGAAAGAAAAATAAATGAAAAAAATCTTTATTAACAAAAATGTATTACTATCATAATTGTTAATAATTATAGCTATACCATCCTATTTGAAGTGAAACCTTCATTAAAAATCTAAATTAAAATATAAAAATTTTAAAATGATCAGAGTATTTACTTTTACAAAAAGATTGTTTTACAATGTCCCATGGGATTCCTCATAATTGAAGGCTCTTTGTGTATTCAAAACAATCCAATTAATGGAAAAAAATTACTGGCAACTATTTTAGTAACACATTTTTTGCCTAAGGCAAAATGTACCCTATATGAGAAAGTCAGAGGCAACAGAATATGCAGGATAACACAAAGTGAGGCAGAATTTTAGAAAGAATTAGAACCTTCTAAAATAAGATCTGTTTTGTTAAATAACCTTAAGCAAGTAACAGCCTCAATTTTCTCATCTAAAAAAGGATTAATAATACCCATCTTGTAGCACTACTGTAAGAACTGACAAGGTATATAAACCACCACAAGGATTCCTTCTACGGAATGCCTGCTATCATCATTATTGTAATAGAAATGTCACATGCTCTTGGAAGCACAGCATTTCCAACACATGCACTAAAACCCTAGTCCGTTAGCGTGAGTGCACATGCTGCTTGAAATGTCAAGCTCCCAGGAGCATGCCAGCATTTCTATTACAATAATGGACAAGGGTTTGCTGTTGTTGCGGTAATTCTATACTAATATATTCATATTTCCAAATTAATGGAACTGCTATGATTTTTAAAAATTTGTTCCCATTTTACATAGCGCATTCTTAAAATGTGAGTTGACTCCAAACGGAAGAGAAAAGCAGGGGACTGAGAAGACTTAATTTTGTCTCAAATAACTTCTAGTTTCCCTAAGTGAAACTATATATGTATAAACTGAATCACTTTGCTGTATACCTGAAACACAACATTGTAAATCAACTATACTTCAATAAAAAAAAAAACTATTACCAAAAAATATAAACAAACAAACAAGTCTTTAATAAGAAAAAAAAAAAAGAACAGCAAGGTAGATGAACTGATACTTTGGCTAAGAGGTACATTTTTTTCTTAAATACACAGTGATAAAAGAGAAGCAAAGAGACTGGTTCAAAATGTGGATGAAACATACTAAGACATTCCCACCCATGTCTCAGCAGTGTGATTACAGATGAATGTTTATTTAACTTGTTTTGGTTGATGTAGGGATAGTGTTTTTTCTAAGATTTCTACAACAAACATAAATTACTTCGAAGAAAAAAAAGTGTTTTGGCTAAAATTGAAAAAGTGCTTATTAAAGTCTTCCCAAGTAAAGAATTTGCTACATAAATGATGTCCAGCACACATTCTGGGAGCCTGGCAATAATCACACACCAAGTTTAAACACTAAGGGACATCAATGCCCTCAATGCAGTTCTGCCTACTTACTGGCCCAGCCTACTTTGGCAACAGTACACTCCCAGGCTCTCCTTAACCCATGGATGCTCAGCCCTCTTTTGGCTCAGCCATACTCCATAGAATATGTATTACAGCACTCAGTATGACAGGGCAGAGAAAGACTGGGCTCCTGGTTCTAATTTCAGCCATTATCTAATGTTAGCCTCTTGGGCAAGTTACTTATTAATATCTATTTCTTCTTCCCTCTTCTTTCCTCATGTATTAAATAAAGGAAATAGATTTTTTTTAAAAAAAGCATGTAGGTAGGCAGGAGTAATGGAGAGCTACCCATGACAAGATGAAGGATGGTAGTTACCACAATCACTCACACAAGACCTTTGACCTGCCCTGGCTGCTACAGAATTGAATCAATGGTCACCTCAAAGGACTTGGAAGCTATGGCTCAGGGAAGGGGAGAGAAAAAGGACAGACACTGCTGTAGGTGCAATCACATATATGTAACTGGCATGTGGGGAGAATTTTTTAAAGTTTTGAAATTCAATACGAAAGCGAGTAAACATTTAATTTTTATCTACATAATTTTCAGCCATCTGTCTATAACTGAGATTCTTAAGGCATACCTTTTTGTTATTTTTCATATCTAAAACCTAAATCTAATCTCTAAAGTCTCAGATTGCACAAATATAGGTGAAGTTTATTACACAGAACGTATAAAACACAAAATAATATAAAAACATAAAAGAAAGCCCATTAAAAATGAAATGAAAGGATTGAATCATATTGTCTGCCCTGCCTTCACCACCTAACTATCTGCATTCTTTCCCTACTATCCATTAAGTATTATGAAATATTAAATATTATGAACAACCACTTCCCTAATCCCTTAACTTGGTTAACAGGTGATATACAAGTCTCTGTGGGAAGCATCCATGAACACAAGGGTTTCAGTTCTGAGAAGTCACTGGATTACTGGGCAACTGATAGCTAAGAAGTCAAATCAGAGGTGGATTACAGAAATAAAAAAGATAAACAATACAAACCTTCATTTCCCGAATTGTGTTCTATGTATGTTAACAGGTATTTATCGGGGTGTCCTATGAGAGGAGGACTGATAAGACCCTGGTAGCACTTATAAGTACCTAGAACAGTGCCTGGCATGTGACACATGCTCAATATTTACTGAGAAAATGAACGAATGAATGAAAAAGTAAAAATTTTATTTAGTAGAGAGGTTAAATAAAATCTGAATACTCTACCAAATTGCTCTAGCATGAATTTGAAGCTACAAGATAGAAAAGTCTGAAAACAAATTATCTATGTGCCTTACCTAGGAAGCATATGTGCAGGAGCAGTAAGAATTAAACTTTTATTGTAGATAATAACCCTGTTTACGTGTGACTTCTTTAAAATCTCACAAAAGTACCACTAATAATAAATATACACTACTTCAAAAAGCAATTTGGTTTTATTTATTTCTTCTGAAAGCAAAGCACATAAATGCACAGACATATTCCATTTTAGCCTAGAAGAGCATTTTTTTTTAACATCTTTATTGGAGTATAATTGCTTTACAGCGGTGTGTTAGTTTATGCTTTATAACAAAGTGAATCAGTTATACATATACATATGTCCCCATATCTCTTCCCTCTTGCGTCTCCCTCCCTCCCACCCCTCTAGGTGGTCACAAAGCACCGAGCTGATCTCCCTGTGCTATGCGGCTGCTTCCCACTAGCTATCTATTTTACGTTTGGTAGTGTATATATGTCCATGCCACCCTCTCACTTTGTCCCAGCTTACCCTTCCCCCTCCCCATATCCTCAAGTCCATTCTCTAGTAGGTCTGAGTCTTTATTCCCATCTTGCCCCTAGGTTCTTCATGACCTTTTTTTTTTTTTTAGATTCCATATATATGTGTTAGCATACGGTATTTGTTTTTCTCTTTCTGACTTACTTCCCTCTGTATGACAGACTCTAGATCCATCCACCTCACTACAAGTAACTCAATTTCGTTTCTTTTTATGACTGAGTAATATTCCATTGTATACATGTGCCACATCTTCTTTATCCTTTCATCTGTTGATGGACACTTAGGTTGCTTCCATGTCCTGGCTATTGTAAATAGAGCTGCAATGAACATTGTGGTACATGACTCTTTTTGAATTATGGTTTTCTCAGGGTATATGCCCAGTAGTGGGACTGCTGGGTCGTATGGTAGTTCTATTTTTAGTTTTTTAAGGAACCTCCATACTGTTCTCCATAGTGGCTGTATCAATTTACATTCCCACCAACAGTGCAAGAGGGTTCCCTTTTCTCCACACCCTCTCCAGCATTTATTGTTTCTAGATTTTTTGATGATGGCCATTCTGACTGGTGTGAGATGATATCTCATTGTAGTTTTGATTTGCTTTCCTCTAATGATTAATGATGTTAGCATTCTTTCATGTGTTTGTTGGCAATCCATATATCTTCTTTGGAGAAATGTCTATTTAGGTCTTCTGCCCATTTTTGGATTGGGTTGTTTGTTTTTTTGATATTGAGCTGCATGAGCTGCTTGTAAATTTTGGAGATTAATCCTTTGTCAGTTGCTTCATTTGCAAATATTTTCTCTCATTCTGAGGGTTGTCTTCTCGTCTTGTTTATGGTTTCCTTTGCTGTGCAAAAGCTTTTAAGTTTCATTAGGTCCCATTTGTTTATTTTTGTTTTTATTTTCATTTTTCTAGGAGGTGGGTCAAAAAGGATCTTGCTGTGATTTACGTCATAGAGTGTTCTGCCTATGTTTTCCTCTAAGAGTTTGATAGTGTCTGGCCTTACATTTAGGTCTTTAACCCATTTTGAGTTTATTTTTGTGTATGGTGTTAGAGAGTGTTCTAATTTCATTCTTTTACATGTAGCTGTCCGGTTTTCCCAGCACCACTTATTGAAGAGGCTGTCATTTCTCCACTGTATATTCTTGCCTCCTTTGTCAAAGATAAGGTGACCATATGTGCGTGGGTTTACCTCTGGGCTTTCTATCCTGTTCCATTGATCTATATTTCTGTTTCTGTGCCAGTACCATACTGTCTTAATTACTGTAGCTTTGTAGTATAGTCTGAAGTCAGGGAGCCTGATTCCTCCAGCTCCGTTTTTCTTTCTAGAAGAGCATTTCTGTTGGATGTGGTGATGGTAACATTACAGAAAATAATCAGAAAAATGCAGGTATTGGCTCAGGGCTCTAACCACAATTTTCCTTTCAATATCAAGTAATCATTAAAGCTGTTTACAAATAATGATGATCTGATGTTACCAAACTTCAGGATTTTAAAAAATATTTTGAATAATTTAAAATAGATAACTTCCAGGCCAAATTTGGGACTACTGTTCATTTTAAACAAGAAATATAAACCCGAACAGCTTCAGATATGAAAGAGTGCTAATTAAGTAGCAATTACGTATACAATGGCTTAGCCTGTGTTGCAGAATCAAAATAATGTGCCTGAGGCTTGTCAGTATAATGGAATGAGAACTGACCTGGGAGAGAGACTTGGGTTTTAATCCCAGCTCTGCTACTAACTAGCTGTTTGACCTTGAGTCTGTGGCTTTATTTTCATATCTGCAAAAGGAGGCTAAAGGACTACATCAGCGGTCCCTTACTTTCTTTTTTTTTTTGTTTTGAAGAGAGGGAACAGGGGGTGGGCACAGATCTCTTGACAAGCTAAAGAAGAGCAATAAACGCTCCCCCCAAAATATGCACAAAATTATGCAGAATATTTCATAGTTCAGCATCTGTTATCTGTTCACTTATTTAGAATCTTATAGATCTCCCTATACTCCAACACCTTCGATTCTAAACAAGTCAAAGGCAACCAAAATATATATACTCACATTCAAAATACATGATGAAAACCCAGACTTTGGCTCAAAGTATTTCTTTCTTTGGTTTATAATGAACTTTCAAGGGCTTTTTAAAAAAGAATTTAATGTTTTTAAAAAGTATATTCAGTTTATTTCTAAGATGTTTACAGGCAACTGGAATACCTATCCAAGTACTCACCTATTTGGAGGCAAGCATACTTATCTAAGTTCAAGAGACTATATTATCCATTCTTGAGAATAGGGGATTTATAGCCCACATAATACTAAGCATCAAATGATGAAACAACAGTAATTCTATAACAGGTTTAAAATGGAAATTAAAGGAGGATAAATGATGATAAATAACTGGCATCATGTATAGGACCCAATGACTGATTACTGCTCTGTTTCATCATAAAACTTAACATACATATTAAATGCAGATAAAAATACAATAATTCAACAACATAAAAGACCAATCAAAAGATATGTGGTCAACTTCCTTAATCAATCAGAATTATTATGTTTTAAAAAGCTACTTTAATTGCCTAAAACATAAATATTATAGTCAAGGAAAATTCCACAGTTTAAAGCAAAAAAATAAAACTTGAGAAATGAACTATGTGGCTAGTTTTCAGGCTTTGGAATTTTGAGGAAAAAAGCATATGGCCATACATTATAAATCAAGCACATTAGCTTAACAAATGTTTCATATTATACTAATTTCTCTGGCTGAGTATGAACCCCACTACTTGAGACTGTAATAAAGTTGCCTCTTTTCTTTTACTTAGAAGAGTAGTCAGAAATTGGAAAAGGCCTCATCTCCAATAGAAAGTTATTTTTCCCTGCTTCAGAAAACCTATAAATGTTAGGACTGTAAAAACATGGTAGAGGGAGAGGAGCAAAGATGAGATGAGTGACAGCTACCACAGTATCTTCTACTGGTCTAACTCGTCCTTCTCTTTCATTTCTCTCCCTCTCCTAACATTTGTTCCTTCAAATTCTTACCACACTTTCCCCCTTTACTAAACGCAATTGTACCTTGCCTCTCTCCCTTATCCTTCACTCCACTATCAAAATTACCTTTCTATACACATGCACAGCAAGAGGGAATTCATTAGAAAAGGCTAAGAGAATCTCTTCTGTGGCAGCTATATTCTCCAGCAACTCCGAACTCTACCCAGACCATTTATAAACTAACTGGGGACATCTGCAGTTATTCTGAGCCAAGAATAAAGTTTTTTTATTTGGGGGACAGCTTGACAGGTCTACTAGAAACACAAGTCTAAGTTTATTAAGTTTTTTTAAAAAATATATCAAAATTCAGCATTTTATTAAACAAGAAGATAAAAAAATCTAGGCAAGCCAAAGAAATATTAGCCTTAAAATAATTTCTAAAAAAGCTAAGGAATTCCACTTCATTCTCTTTGATGATCCTTCCTCAAACATATTTTGTTTCTCTCTAAATAAATATATGAAAATTATAGTTACACATTCTTTTTCAAAAGGCCTCTGATGTATCAAATCTTTCTACGAAACTGAATTTTCCTGGTATAACAATGACAGCCATACTAATGACATAATTTTTAAGGGGGAAAATCAGAAGTGAAAGGTTGATACCCTAAGGGAACACTAAGCTGGTATTAATCAGATTAAATGAAGAGCTGATTTCATGATCATGACTTTACTAAAACAGTAGCGCTGTATGCTCAAGAAATTTGGCTCTTAGTAATTCTTTTTGTTTTTAAAGATTTATTTATTATTCATTTATTTATTTTATTTTTGGCTGCGTTGGGTCTTAGTTGTGGCACGCAGGACCTTCATTGAGGTGTGTGGGCTCTTTGTTGCGGCGCGCGGGTTTTCCCTTCTCTAGTTGTGGCACGCAGGACCTTCATTGAGGTGTGTGGGCTCTTTGTTGCGGCGCGCGGGTTTTCTCTTCTCTAGTTGTGGCATGCAGGCTCCAGGGAGCGAGGGCTCTGTAGTTGTGGCATGTGGGTTCCAGAGCGCGTGGGCTCTGCAGTTTGCAGCACGCAGGCTCTCTAGTTGAGGCACGCAAGCTCAGTAGTTGTGGCACATGGGATCTTAGTTCCCTGACCAAGGATCGAACCCACGTCCCCTGCATTGTAAGGCGGATTCTTTACCACTGGACCACCAGGGAAGTCCCACCTCTTAGTAATTCTTAAGAACAAAAGGTTTAGCCTGAAAAACTGAGGGAAGATTTATTCCTGGAAGGAGCATGTTCACTTCAACAGGTTGATGAAAATCTTTCAAAAAATGTATCAACATTTTAACTTTCTAAACAGTATCAAAAAAATCTAATTTAACACTTGCTTGATGACTCAAGGTTATCATGATGAACATTTACTGCATTATGTCCTCCCAGCAATGCCCTCAACAGCATTACTCAGCCAGGTTATTGGCCTTTCAGCTAAAGAGCTTCTGCACTGCCCTGATAGCCGAGTACTGGTCTGCTCTTTCTCTCTCCTTCCTTGCAGAAGTCAAATGCCCCCTTCTCATGTTGACATATTGAATAATAGCTGCATCCCCTCTAGTTCTTCTAAAATGTTGGCTTACATCTTTCTAGGACTTTGGAAACTAGATAACCACCATTTTTAGAGCTGTGTAAAAATAATACTAAACGAGGTCTGAGCACAGGCCTCAGGTTTTCTTCTATGAGTTCAGTGCTTACACTTGAGTCTGGGGATACTGGTGGATTTAGCGTGGCAGTTTCAAGGGCTCTTCTTTTGTCCTTGATTCATTGTTCTCAATTATATCCCAGAGAGAAAGTAATAATTGGAGAAAAATGAATAAACTACTTTTCAAGTTTTCCACAAAAGTGCCATGAACTTGAAAAGGTAAATTCTAAAATTACTTCTCATTACTAGAAATATGTGATGTGGTAACATGTCTGATTAATCACTTCTACCAATATTTTTTTTTAAACTTTTTTTGGGTTTTATTTATTTATTTATGTATTTATTTATTTATTTATTTATTTATGGTTGTGTTGGGTCTTCGTTTCTGTGCGAGGGCTTTCTCTAGTTGCGGCAAGTGGGGGCCACTCTTCATCGCGGTGCGCGGGCCTCTCATTATCGCGGCCTCTCTTGTTGCGGAGCACAGGCTCCAGACGCACAGGCTCAGTAATTGTGGCTCACGGGCCCAGTTGCTCCGTGGCATGTGGGATCTTCCCAGATCAGGGCTCGAACCCATGTCCCCTGCATTGGCAGGCAGATTCTCAACCACTGCGCCACCAGGAAAGCCCACTTCTACCAATATTAATAAGAAAGGGTTAACTTTTCTACCTGTCACCATATGAATCTCACTTTTCCCTCACACATAAAAAAATAACTTTTAGGATAAACATATCTAACATAAGAAGGCTCTATGTTTTTTCAAGAAGAACACTATTTTAAAAAACAAGACACGCCCAGATCTTGGTTTCTAAATACCAATAAAAGAAACCAAAGCTTCTGGGAAAAAATGGCTGATTCTAGGGTTGGGATGAAGAAAATACTGATGCCAGAAAGAAAGTGCTTAAAAAAAATTGAGGGAACTGTCCCATCCTGAAAGAGTCCCCAATGGCCAGGATGCAACTATCTGAGCAGCAAAATAACATTAGTATTGGATTATAACTCAAAGAATAAAATAAATATCTGAGTCCATACTGATAAAAATTATTGAATGAATAAATAAATAAATGAAGAAGAAGGGACACATCTTCCTTATAGAAGAATTCCAATTAAAAAATGTAGAGAGGATGAGAGAAATAAAACTCATCATTAGAACGCCACAGTAATATTTGCTGCAGGCCAAGATATACTGATGAATGATAAAATTAGTGGGTAAAGCTTTAAAGAGAAACACAATATTTGCATAGTCTCAAAGAATCTCCCCTCCAGATATGTAACTTAAATTCTTTGATGCTCCTCCCTCCAGTAGGTGGAGCTTAATTCTCCTCCCCTTGAGGATGGACTGGACTTTAGTAACTCCCATCTAATGAAAAGTAAAAAACAGTAGCTTTATAGCAGAGAAACCTGTCACTTAAGCAAGTGATCACGGTTAGCATAACCAACTGCAAGTCGAGTTGATATCAGGTACCCCCTGAAATGATGCAATGAGAAGTGAACATTACTATTTCTGTGATATTCTTGCAAAAAATGCACGACCTCAATCTAATCATGAGAAAAGCATCAGACAACTCAAATTAAGGGACATTCTACAAAAATACCTGCCCAGTATTCTTCAAAAGTGTCAAGGTCATAAAAGACAAAGAAAGACCACTAAACCGTCACAAATTAGAAGAGACGAGGAAACATAATGACCAAATACAATATGATATCCTGGACTGGATGCTCAAAAAGGACATTAGGAGAAACGCTGGGGAAATCTGAATAAAGCCTGTAGTTAATAGTACTGGACCAGTGTTAATTTCTTTAGTTCTGATACACGGTTGTATAAGATGTCAACATTAGGGGAGGCTGGGTAGAGGGCTTATGAAAACTCTCTGTACGTCTTTCAACTTTTCTATAAATCTGAAATTATTTCAAAATTAAAAGTTTTTTAAAAAGAATCTGATATGGTTACTAGTTACTTAGTATGGTTACTTAGACCTTAGCAAACAGGTCACCAATATCTAAGCCACAAAGATCCTTTGGGCTGCTTTAAGGTAAATTTCTAATGTTTCAATTTAAAGATTAAGAGGATATTTCATAGCAAGAGAAAGGGTAGGAGGACTCTATAGAGAAATACTTGCACATATGTACCAGGAGACATACAAATAATTCAGCTTCATAATATAATAACTCAGCAGCTTTGTAATATAAAACTGGCAACCCAAATATCTATCAGCAGCAGACTTAAGTTGTGACATACTCATATGGTAGAACACTTTATAGCTGTGAAAATCAATCACATCTGGTTTCTTTTTCTTTTTTTTACTGAGGTATAAGTGACATATAACATTGTATTAGTTTCAGGTGTACAACATAGTTATTCCGTATTTGTATACATTGAGAAATGATCACCATAATAGTCCATTTTATAACATCCATCACCATACAGTTACAAAATTTTTTTCTTACATGAGAACTCTTAACATCCACTCTTCTAGCAACTCTCAAATGTGCAATACAGTATTACTAACCACAGTTACCATGCTGCACATTATATCCACATGACCCATTTGTTTTTGGAAGTTTATACCTTTTAATCACCATTTCTGCAACCACCAATCTGTTGTCTGTATCTATGAGCTTGGTTTCTGTTTTGTTTTGTTGTAGATTCCACATATAAGTGAGATCATACAGTATCTGTCTTTCTCTGACTTATTTCACTTAGCGTAAATGCCCTCAAGGTCCATCCATGTTGTTGAAAATGGTAAGATTTCATTCTATTTTATGGCTGAATAATATTCCACTGTATACCACATTTTCTTAATCCATTCATCCATTGATGGACACTTACTTAGGTTGTTTCCATATCCTGGCTATGGTAAACAATGGTGCAATGAACATAGGGGTATACATATCTTTTCAAGTTAAGTATTTTCATTTTCTTTGGATAAATACCCAAAAATGGAATTGCTGGATCATATGGCAGTTCTATTTTTAATTTTTTGATGAACCTCCATACTCTTTTCCATAGTGGCTGCAGCAATTCCCACCAACAATGAATAAGGATACCCCTTTCTCCACATCCCTGCCAACGTTTGTTATTTCTTGTCTTTTTGATAAAAGCCATTATAATAGGTGTGAGGTGATATATCTCATTGTGGTTTTGATTTACATTTCCCTGATGATTAGTGATGTTGAGCATCTTTTCATGTGCCTGTTGGCCATCTGTATGTCTTCTTTGAAAAAATGTCTATTCAGATTTTCTGCCCATTTTTTATTCGAATTCCTTGGTTTTTTGCTATTGAGATGAATGAGTTCTTTCTATATTTTACATATTAACCCCTTATCAGAAATGTGATTTGCAAATATTTTCTCCCATTCAGTAGGTCGCCTTTTCATTTTGCTGATGATTTCCTTTGCTATGCAGAAGTTTTTCGATTGATGTTGTCCTTCTTGTTTACTTTTGCTTTCGTTGCCGTTGCTTTTGGAGTCAGATCCAAAAAAAAAATCATCGCTAAGACTGACGTCAAGTAACTAACAACATGAATGAATGGTCCAGTTTCATTCTTTCACATATGGCTGTCCAGTTTTCCCAACACCAATTATTGAAGAGATGTCCTTTCCCTATTGCATATTCTTGGCTCCTTTGTCATAAATTAATTGACCACATGTGTGGGTTTATTTCTGGGCTCTCAATTCTGTTCCACTGATATGTTTGTCTATTTTTATGCCAATACCATACTGTGTTGATTACTATAGCTTTGTAATATAGTTTAAAAACAGGGACCATGATACCTCCAGTTTTTTCTTTCTCAAGATTGCTTTGGCTATTTGGTCTTTTGTGGTTCCACACATATCTTGAGATTGTTTGTTCTATTTCTGTAAAAAATGTAATCACATCTGTTTTAATGAATCTCAAATATAATACTTTAGAGAGGAAAAACTGAAAAAAGCAAGTTACGGTATATAAAGAAGTAGGCAGAATATCAAATGGGAATTTTTTTTTTTTTTTTTTTAAGGCAAGGAAATGTTTAATACAAAATTCAGGGTACCTGATAACTTCTGCTGATGGTGGGAAGTAAGAAGTGAAATAAAGGTGTCTGCGAAGGGTACACAAAGTGTTCCCTGTGTTTTTTGCTTCGTAAGTCACAAATGTATTATAAATATTCTTTTATATCCATTATATATTTATTTTTAATTATAAAAGGCGTGAGGAAGAAGTTCATCTTTAACAGATACACATCCTGCCAACTAAACGTAATTCATTAGGTGCTGAAATCTTTTCAATCTCTATAAAATTCCAAACTTCATCTTTTTTGAATTTAAAAAATAGCTATTTCTAAAAACATTGAGAAGTATGTCACCCATTCAGAGACTACAATGTAAAGCAAGTTTAGTTAATGAAGTCCAGTGTTACACTGGGATGTCTACCTTCTTCCATTTAAAAAGAAAGAACCTTCTTCTATTGCCATCCTAGGATAAACTACCTTTCACAAAAACAAGAAGCTTGTGTATGCTGGGAAAGATAATAAGGAGAAACCCACTTGAGCTGTTATCACATAATTCTGAATACTCTTGTCATCCTTATGGCCAGATCAAAGTTAACTCAGTACTCTGATTAAAATGTCTTCAGATTCTGAAATATTCTATGCATCTCATTTTTCAAAATCTACAATTTATTAATAAAATGCCCTCAAAATAAATTTTGGGTTAAATATTAAGTTTTTTAAATAAAAGATTCCTAGAGTAACTGCCATAGGTTAGTTATCACATTTAGGTATAAAATACAGTATAAAAAATCAAGGTAAAGATACTGGCTTTGGGCTTCCCTGGTGGTGCAGTGGTTGAGAATCTGCCTGCCAATGCAGGGGACACGGGTTCGAGCCCTGGTCTGGGAAGATTCCACATGCCGCGGAGCGACTAGGCCCGCGGGCCACAGTTGCTGAGCCTGCGTGTCTGGAGCCTGTGCTCCGCAACAAGAGAGGCCGCAACAGTGAGAGGCCCGCGCACCACAATGAAGAGTGGCCCCCGCTTGCCACAAATAGAGAAAGCCCTCACACAGAAACGAAGACCCAACACAGCCATAAATAAATAAATAAATAAATAAATAAATAAATAAATAAAATTTAAAAAAATAATAAAATAAAGATACTGGCTTTAACTTTTTAAATTTTACCTGTGATCAATAATAATTATAAAAACAGCAGGTCTATTCTAAATACAAAACACTAAAGTGGCCCTAAGCTCAATACACACACCTAAACATAGTGCTCCCAAGAGAGGAAATTGGCCAAAATGCATCATGATGACAGGGCTGGGCTATAAGACGTCAAAAGTATGCTTATAAAGAGCTAACTTTGGTCATTATTAAACTATTTTTTTAATGTAAGTTAACTCGAAGTTTACTATATTCTTACTTAATGAGAAATACTTGATTCCACATGAAAATAATCAGTTACTTAATGATGCTTTCCAGTCAAATTTTGATTTCAAAGGGGGAAAACAAAAATCCCCAAACACCCAGAGGGTATAAAAGTAACCAAGGTAAAGCTTAAAAACCACATTTCCTTTCATGGGAGGATTTTATTGCAATGTGAAATTTTGCTTTTGAAAAACTATAAAGTTGAAAAACTAAGGTCACTGGAGAAATTAAAAGAAAACAAAAAAGTTAAAGGAAGTTTTATTACTTCCTACAGGTCTCTTGATATACGAATAACAAACTTTAAATAATGTATTTAATAGGATTATCATTTAAAGCACAATTTGGGTTTTAAAGATAACCTAGTTAGTCTGTCAATCTAAGTTACTCTGACATTTGTACCTTGATTTCCTGAATCTAACTAAAACATTCCTACCATGATGCCAGCTTCCTAGTCAGGCTTTTTGAAAGGACTAAGGTAGCTCAAGTTCCCTCAGCTGAGCAAGAGCCAAAACTCGAACTACTGCCTCTTCTGTGCAGTTGTAAGCAGTTAACACTCAGGATAAATCACTCCTAAATTAAAGCAGTCTTTATGGATCACAATGACAACAACCACACTAGCCAAACGGTCAGGTCAGTCTTCAGGAATCAGGACATACTTTTTAAGGTAACAGGAGCTTCAAACTATAGTCCCTGGAAACAGACTTCTTGGAACCACATTATCCTTAAATAAATAAACTTCAATTGAATGAAGCAGAACTGCAGATAGCCCTAAAAAATATACTCGACTATTTAAGTGTTTCCAAAATGACCAATGGCAAATGCTCCTGAGGTTCCTCCTCCCTGCCCTCATTTATTTCTCCCTTGAGTGCAGGCTTTTCCCTGCCCCAAGTCTCACCTTCATGAATCATTTGCTTATGGGGTAAGGGTAGTATTTTCTTTGTTTACTATTTACTACTTTGGAGTCCTGTAAATATTTAGTAACAACAATAATAATCAACTGATTATGCAGGTCAAGCATTCATAGTTCAGAGAAGTATAACCATTAGGGCAACAGGAAGTGACAAAAATCTCCAACAGTGACCTATCACACTGTCAGAGGGTTTTATTAACCCACTTAAGGGAAATGTGTTAAGGTGGCAATTCAGTGGAGTGCATACTTTTTAGCAGCCCTTATTTAGTGTATCAGTTTGTTTTTTTTTTTTAATAAACCATACAAATGAGAAATCACTTAAAGCAAGAGTACATGAGTCTCTGGGATGCGTTCCCATTTTGTCCCAGCCCTTCCCCTTCCCAGTAGAATGGGAAGGCTGATAGGTCAAAGTCAAACTATAGCCATCCATTTTCACTGCTTGCAGCAATACCCATTTCATACTTGGGGCAAAGAAGAATTTGAACAAACCACCATTTTCCCCTCAACTTCCTGCTACTACCAGATTGTTGGAGGGGAAAGGTGAGTGGAAAGATGATCCAAGAAGAGGGGCAGAAAGAAAGGAGGGAGAGAAAGAAGCAGCTGAGGATGTCAGAAGACAGGAGGCTTTTGGGTTGCTACTAGGTTCAGAGTTTCTAAGAAGAAATAGGGGTATATTAATTTGGAACACATAATATTTCTAAAAAATAAGCTGTTCTTTCATTCCACTGAAGCATTTAGCAGAATCAGTCCAAACTGTTCAGCACCCCAGCCCAACTCTGTGTGCCTTTCTGGTTAAGCTGGCACTGAGGGGACCACTTATTTATATTTCCAGTCAACCTTCCTTTTTAGTTACTGCCTGAATCACACCTGGAGGTCAATCAGGGGACAGGTGTTTCACTCAGACTGCCTTCCCATCTGCTTCACACCTGTTACTGTCCTAAAATATCCACACTGACAAACAGAGAGGGACAAAGATTATGAAAGGGATGGAGTGGGTCCCCCACAAGCTTTGTACAGTCGGCATCACCATCCATCCCAGCTATGCTGGGAATGTGACTCTCAGAATTATGACAACAAAAGCTCATGCAAACTACTACTACTACTACTACAACTACTACTTCTACAAACCAAACTACTAAACACCTTTTGAGTGCAGACTGGCATAATTTAACCAGAGGAGAGTTATGGGATGGTATAAATGGACTTATTCAAACCTAGGCTATTAAAAACAATCAAATAAGAAAGTATTAAACCTCTGGAAATTTAAGAAAATAAATCGAAATTCGGCTTGAGTGAACCAGAATGAGAAACCAACGTGACTGAAAAGAAACAGTGGGCATATCCTACAGGTACTGGTGCTATTTTCTAATTTACTGCTCTATTGTAGTATTAGGATGGACCTAAGACTTTACAAAACACCAGGAACCAACATTCTTAGATGTAAATGCCAAAAAGAAATCTTACAGGATGAACAAAGGGATTCAAAGAGGGAAAGAAGATGCTCTGATTACAAAGACTGCCAGGGTGACAGTGTTGCCATTTTATGAGTCTTCCCAACATATTCCCCTAGTAGGTGGCATTTCAAGTAAATAATGTCAAACTATCCTATATACACCTATTACTCTCTATTCCTATGGGCACTGTGATTTTCTCAGACTACTTCAATATCTCCAGTCAAGGTTAGTTTCACTCAACTTTCACTCCCAACTACGTATGGCCTTACTCTTTCTCTTCATTCCTATATATGCTTACTTTTGACTTCCACATGACAAACAAATCTTCTCACCATACTCCCATATACTTCTTGGTTCAATGTTGTTGTTTTTTCTTTTTAATGTCTCCAAGTGCATCAGATCAGAGCCAGTAGGACTCTGTGAGGCATTCCTTGAACAATTTTTTCAGAATGCCTACCAACACCTCTATCGTCTCTCCTCCCCCAAACAGAGGCTTTTTTGTTCACATATACTATCTCATTTACTAGAGAATCATGGGATTTACTAAAATAAACATTAAGTTCTATAATCACTTTAATGAAGTAATATTGCCATTAGACAAACTAGTAATGAAGGAGAGAATTAAATAGTGAATGAGAAGAAAATTATTTTTCAACTTTTTATTGAAGTATAATTAATTTACAATGTTGTGTTAGTTTCAGGTGTACAGCAAAGTGATTCAGATATATATATATATATATATATATATATATATATATATATATATATACACACACACACACACATATATATATTTTAAAAACTTTATATTCTAAGGAAACTAATTTAATAGGCCTGTGTTCATTTGTACAGAACATGATACTTCCTGGGGTTTTTTTTTTTTTTGGTTGAGGTATAGTTGATTTACAATATTATACAAGTTTCAGGTATATAGTTATCCGTAGTTTGCACTTCTTAATCCCCTACCCCATCCTGCCCCTCCCCCTTCAGAACAAGATGCTTTGAAAAGTAATTTCTGTTCTATGATCTCATTTGATCCACATATATAAAGAAGAAAAGACACTAGTAGCGATTAATAGCCAAGCACTGTTAGGAGCTTTTATATTTAAAAGTTTTACAACTCAATAAAATACATATTACTTTCCCCCTTGTTACAGATAAGGAAAAGGAAGCTAGAAGAGTTGATGTTGATGATGCACACGATGTTGATGTGCTAAGTGGCAGTTCATCTGACTCTGCCACACCATGTTGCCTCCAATCTAGCTTAATCAGATAAATTTTTTAAACCATAATTGCAGTAAATATGAGAAGACTGATCTGTGACATATTCAAATCCTGTCAGACAGAAACTATTAAAAAGCCTGGGTCTAGGCAATCAGATAACCTGAGCCTAACACATCCCCATCTCCTCAACCAGCCCCCGCCTACAGATGGGCTGTGTTGTGTGTTCTTGGATGAGTCATTTATCCAATTAGGCCTTAGTTTCCCACATATAAAACGTGGAAGGAAGACTAGATAATTTTTAAGGTTATGTCCACCAATACTTTTATTTCTCTCTGAAAGGAATATTCAACTGTATAGATTAACTTTTTTTTTTAACCAATGTATAAAACATATAGGGGGAGGGTTGGAAATCACCACCCTATAAAGCAAGGACTAAGTTTAAGCAACGACTAAGTCTTCTTATACTCTCCTGAACACAGATGATTTGCATTTAAGCATTTAATAAGTAGCTCTGAATGATGAAAGATGAACTGACTAGAGTCTACCTATGAAACTATCTTACATCCAGGAAGGGTTTTCAAGGTAAGTCTGCCTAATTACTAAACTCTGCCTGAAAGAAAAAAAATGTTATGAGTATGTGTATTTTAGTGATTAAAAAAACAAAAGAGGAAAAGCTAACAACTTCAAATTTGGGATCACAGCCTAAATCGCCACAAAATTTTAACTTTTACACATAATATAATCTCATGTAGATTATCCATTATCTAGATTAACAACATAAACCCTTTAGCTCATGCAGTTTCCTCTGCTAAATATGTCCCTTCTTCTCTCTCTAGAAGTCCTAGTCACCTGTATGACCTATTTCAAATACATTCATCCTCGCAGTGAAAGGCCACCACTACCTAGGACCTCACCACTCACCACACACACAGAAAAGCATTTGTTGTCTCTTTTGTGCACCAAAATACTTTCTGCAGATTGTTATTACAGCCCCTGATCACATAACACTATGGTGAATTGTTTATATGCCTGTGTGTCCCAGTGGACTGTAGGCTGTTTTATTCATCTTTGTGTCCTCAGTACCTACCAGGACCAGGCACATGGTTGGCATGCATTAAATGGTCACTGAATTGAACTGAATAGAATAGAAAATTTCCCTTTCACTCAACCAACACAGCTTTGGGTCTGAACATCCCAAACACGCACGCTCAGACGTGTTTTGCTGCACTAGATGCCAAAAACAAGCTTCAAGCACCCTGTAAATTCAGTTCTCAGAGAGACCTGTGGGGAAAAGGTATTTTAAAAATCAGTTTACAAAAAAAAAAGCAGTTTTTAATAAGTCTTCATATTTCTTATGGATTTGGAGGCTAAGAAAAAGTAAATTGTGTGTCCCCAGTATCTCTAAAGTAATGCTCTGCTAATTGTTCTAATATTCATGACATTCTTTCTCCTGTCTGGGAAGATAAGAGGGATTGATTTATGTGAAATATCCACTACCTCCCTATTATCTGCTCTCCGACTATATCAAGAGTTAGTACTTCCTCCCTACACACAGCCCCTATCCCCACAACCAACAGCACCTAAAAAACTGCCATTTTCCTATTTCACACAAAATCTGAAAAGAGAGCTGGGCCTCATTCCAAAGAACTGTCAATTTTTCAAAGAAGATTACCCTACCAAATCAGTCATCTTTCTTCTTCCATTAGGAAAGAGATTAAAATAGAATTACACTTCAAAATGTGAGCTCAACATTTTAAAGCCACTAAACTTTCTGCACCCTTAATGTACTCTAGCTTCCACCCCTACACACACCTTTTCTTCAGAGCATTAATCAAAACTGTGGCATGCTTTCTAGCCTCAAAGATCTTTCTCATGTTCTCCAATTCATTAAAGACTTTTCCAATTACCAGAGTAAAATACTAAGTCATGATTTGGCATTTCAGGCATATTCCTGCAATCCAGGTTAGACTGAAAGGACGTCTGAACTTTATAGCTACATATAACTATCCCCACCACATTCTCATGAGAAAACCAAATCCTATAATATTTGACTTTTTAAAACCCAACAATGCCAAAAATCCTTCAAAAGTCTTTTTACACTGGAACAAGTCATTTAGAAATAACAGTTTATCCTTATCTAGTAAAGTTGAAGTACATGTACTCTATGACCCAACAATTCCACTGTTAGGCGAATATATACTAAAGAAGTGCATGTACATATATACCAAGACACATAATCAAAAACACTCTTAGCATCACTGTTAATGACACCCCAAAACTGGAAGCAACCCAAATGTCCACCAACAGTAGAAAGACTAAACAAAGTATGGTAGAAATATGAAATAGATTACAGCAATGAGAATGCTACAAGCAACCACACAGATGAATCACATAATGTTGAATAAAAGAAGCAAGTACAAAGAATACATGAAGTGTAATTCTATAACTATCTGTTCAACTGTAGGCATGTTTTATATACTGTTCAATATGTATGTTATACTTCACAATACAAAAGCAGTCTTTTAGCTTCAAAACTCTAGTCTCCACACATAAAATCCTTATTTTTATTTTAGTTATAGCATTTATAAGTCTGTCTTTCCATAAGACTATAAACTGCTTGAGGGTGAAGACTGATTTTATTCATCTGTGGGCTCCCAGAACATCATGGTACATAGCAGATGCTCAACAAATATTGACTGGATAGATGGATGAAAGAATTACGAACATAGGGAAATCTCAAATGACAAAGAAATCTCCATGAAGCAAAAGAATAAAAGTCACTTCCCTTTTCCTGTATACAGGCAAAGACTCGTTTTAAAAGTCAGCTCCAAATTTCAACTAGTTACATTCTCAAATGTCTATTTCTAATAAATGGTTCCACTGGACACAAGATAGTTTTAGTACATATTTTATCAAAAGTGCAAGTTATTTTTGAGTTGTTAGTTCAGTAGCCAGATTCTGATTTTTCTCTTTTGCAGTACAGCTGCCAGACTCCCGGTTGTCTAACTTATTAATAATTCCTTAATTTAAACACAAAAACACATGCACAACCCTCTTTATGAATCTACCCCCAAGAGTTCTAAAATGTTTCTCCATTAAAAAGCACATCTCAGCACATCCTGCTGTTCTTAGAGCTGGAATGCTTTCCTCCTCCCAGTTCCCCAGTCAGTCTCCTATGGACCATCGGACTGAAATTAGCTATTCATTACATGTGAAGGAGCGCTGGCTGGAGCAGAGCCCTGCAGAGACAGACTGCTATTTTACATGTCAATTTCAGAACTAAAGCATCTGCTACCTTACTAATATGTATATTTAATGTCTCTGCATAATGTGTGGAATTATATGCTGTTCAATGCCTGTTTGTTCTGATATTAGGTACTCTTAAGTAGCATTATTCTAAATTATTCTCTTTGAAATACGTGGGACTTTTTATTAGGTCTCTTCCTTAGTGTTGTCTGTAACACAGGGTCCAAATGAACAGCATACAGAATACTGAAGACCAAAAAATCATGAATCAGAGTAAGGTAACCAAATATGACAAGTTTGTGGCCGGCAATTACTAATAATTTACTTCATATCCTAGGCTCCTGACTCCTCGATACAGTTTTACATTAGGTTGAGGGGTTGCGGTGAGGGAATGTTAAATTATTAACAGCCGTTGGTAAACCTTGAGTATTAGAATTGCTCCTTTGGAAAATCTGTACATTTATGTTAAAAGCCGTATTTCTAGCATGTTTCTCTCTCATCAGCAATTAATTCCATGTTAAAGACACAATTTTTTTTGTAAACTGTGGTGATACATGTTATTGAATAAACCTCTGAATGGGGTGGGGTGGGGGAAAGCTTTAAGCTATTACATACAGTCCTCATACCATAAATTACCATTGCTTTTGTTCTTTAACCCTCATACTCAGCAGGAAGCTGGGAATGTTCAATATTTAAGAACCACCATGAATGGCAGTATTATACTAATCAAACCTAAGTGATACTAGATGCACAATAATGAACTAACGCCTGTGTTAACAGAAGTACAAGTACCACACTGGCACAATAATCTGGATTGCTTTACCACAGTTAGTACTGCTGCGATTAAGGACTTGCTCAGATTAATAAATAAGGTTTTTCTCGCTTTATAAATCATCCACACTTGTTAGTGAATACACCTTTTAGTTACAGAAGGTGACTAGTGGACTTTGTTTTTGTGTGTAGTTGGATGCTACATATAAGCTTGCTGGTGTGATATAGATACAGTGGCCATGTGAGGTGCCCACGGTAAATGACAGGTACCATTTGGCATTTACTCACAAATCTAAAACATGAGGCCTAAAAATTGGTAATAAGCTTTAAAAGATTAATCTATTTTCTCTCAGATGCATAAGTTTAGATTCTAATTCTCCAAGGAAATAAATTTACAAGTGCGTGTACATGACCACCCACCCCACACCATCTTTTACCAGCTCCCAAGCATGCTCCAGAGAACGAGGGTTACCCATTTGTTCGAGCACAATGTCTAACACCTAATGATGATGACTCAACAAATATTTGTTGTGAATGCACGCACACGTGAATGCTAGAAAAAAGTAATCTGAGAAATAGTAGGAACTATCATACAAAACCCACTGAAATACACAGAACCTATCACCAAACCAGAGAAAAGTTGGTAGTGACCAGTGCTTCCATGAATAAGTTAGTTCAGTCTGACTAATGTCAGGATCTGAAACTACAGAAGCTTTATATATTTGATGAATAGTATAGCACCTACCTAGCAAAGATCTTAAATAAACCATAACAACAATATACATGTAGGAGAAAAAACTAAAACTGGAGAAAATATTCTCCAGTACTACCAACCTGTAAATTTTAAGATTAAGATTACTACTACTACTTTATTGTTTAGTTAAAACATGGGTCAGCTGATGTCCAAATTGCCATCAACATCTCATTTGCTGATAACAGTGACTATAGTTTTTTTAATATAGTAATTAATTGCTCACCTTAGATATACATACTGAACTGCAGAACAGAAAAAAATTTTTTTCCCATCTTTAATCAGCATTTCAAAACACAAAATTAACTTTGTCATTGAAAACAACCACCAAACCAACAATCTTAGGAAATATAATAAATCAGCTTATTTAATCAACAATGATTTTAAAATGTAATCCTTAACAGTTGTTTAAAATACGCATAACTAAGTTTGCAATAGTTATCCTGATTTAAAGCAAAAGCACATCTGCTTATGAGTAAGTAAATATAGTCTGACAGCAGTTTGGAACATCTATCAGAAGGAATCAACTGCAAGCTAAATAAGCATTATTTGTATTCCACATAATACTCTATTTGTTCTTTCTAGCCACTGCAGAAATAAAAGACACTCAAACTCATTTAGTGTACACTAAATCCAATGTACCTAGGCAAAACACTGAAAATTCCATTTGGATGGTTCCCAGCCCATATAGCCCAACTTTTTAAAGTATTACTACCATCTGGTTACTAGTCTGTGTTTACCAAAACAGTAGCTGTGCACACATTTCTATAGCAGCTGTGGTCAAAAACTTTAAATCAATCCATTTGGCTAAACGAAAACTCTTCAAGGGAAAAACAAATACAGTACTTTGAATATATATACTTAAAATAAGTTCCACTACTAGTTCTAATAACATTCCCCAAGGACAAAAACAGTAAAAATGTATTTTTTTTACATTTTTGTAAATTGTATTTACAAATACAATTTTGGTAGTTGAGACATTAACTTAATTATTTATATTTTCAATCATTTATCACACGAAAGAAGGTCCATGGAAGTCTAGTGAAACACCCAAGGTTAAACAACTAGCTAGTAGCTGGACTCTGTCCAGAACATAGGTATCTCCCCTGGTTTCCAGTACAAGAATCTTTTCACAAAATTATTCCCACCAAATCCCAAGGTCCTAAAAATGGAATTTTGTCAAGGGAATATACCATTTAGTAAATGCAGGTTACAATTATTTTAATCATTTTCATAAAATATAACAGCTCATCATAAATTATGAAACCTGGCATATTTGTTTCAGAACTGGGGTAAGAGCTTAAAGCATCCTGTGAAATTTATAAGAATTCTAATTTTACAAACTTTTCCCTTTCTTTTTCACATCCTCCTTCAACCCCTCCCATTAAAAACTAAGTCTACAAACCAATCGTATTACCCTGGTCAAGAGGCTAAGCTATTACTTTAGATCCAAAGGTAATTTCTTAGCTCCTACACACATCCTAATGTTCCCCTTTCTATTAAAACATAACAATATGCCACACTGTGTGCTTTCTTGTAAATAGAAAGCCTTTTCCTAATTAGAACTATCAAACTTCCAAATGATCCCCTTCCCCCTAAGAAACAAACCTAATCCCCAAATATAAATTAATATAGAAATGCTCTCTGCATTGCTTAGAGGGGGAATAAAAGGCAATATGCCAAATGTACTCTATATATATCTTTTGTTGTTATAGTACTAACAATTTCTTTAATAATACTTAAGAAAAACAAATTTTCAGGGCATAATGGGGACTATTTTAAACTTATTTGGGTTAATGAGCCACTATCCTTGCTTTGACAAAAATGAATTGTTGCCTTCTTTCTTCCTTTTTCATGATATCTAAGAAGAAAAAATAAACTAACAATCCACCAAAAACAAAGCATGTGTTCTACTCCTCTACGTGGAATATTAAACTTTCAAGGGAAAGAACCGGACATTAAATTATTTGGGGGTCAGGTTATAGAAGGGGTGGTTTATAGTATTTATAGGTGAACTATTTTTTATTTTGTTGGCTTCCTGATTCCTGGTCATTTATTTTAGAACATGAGAACCCAATGAAAAACCTAAAATTAAAACTTTCACTACTTCTTTACATCATATCCAGGAAAAGAAGAGTTGGTGTCAGTGGACATCTAGAACAAACTGGTAATAAGTTAACATAATTATTGAGACAAATGCACAACAGGGTTTTTACACTTTTACATCCATCATTCATAGGTGCCTCTCAACAAACATCCGTGTACAGAGTTGGTAGTGGAGCAGGACAAGCAATATTATTCCCATTTGACAGGTAAACTCATGGAGGTTATATGACACACCAGGGCTCAAGGCTAGTAAGCCAGCTGTGAAGTGATGAAAACACCCAAATCCTCTAGTGCCAAAGACCTGCAATCATTCCAAAACACTGCCTCTGTTCACTTCACTAGTTTCAACTAATCTGCAACAAGAGTAATACAAAGCTGTGTACACTGTCTCACTCTGCTCATCTACTTTTTAGGTCTTCCTTTCTCTTCCTCTCCTCCAACACTCTATGAACTCGGTGGCTCAGCTTTGTTTGAGTCCAATATGGGCCTGAGAAGCCAGGAGTGCACTACACACATCTGAAGATTCTACAAGCTGAAGCATTTTGCACAGGTGGCTGGGATTCCACTTTAACCACTTGTGTGTATACAATTCTTCCTAAATTCAAACCTAGCACAGGCCGCAGTTTAAATTTAATGTTTTGGAGGAGAGGGAAGCAAAATTGTTTTGAAATTCTCTGTGAAAAACAGCCTGTTGTATTAGAACAAACAGCAGCTTGTTCCTATCATTCCTTTGTTTGACAAGTCTGGGCTGGCTAGAAAGGTCATTTATGCCTCAAAGCATCAAATTAACATTTGAAGACATGAATTTTAAAAATGGCTATTTGCTTCTGTTCTGTGAATGGCTAATGCAGTTCAGAAAAACAAAAAGGAGAAAAACCCACTACAGTCTTAGCCTAGTCCCAAAAAAGACTAAAAAAAATAACAAAAACAGAAAAGGGAAACACAAAACTTTCCTAAGGCAAAGCATCCTGTGAAATTTATAAGAATTTTAATTGATTTATTTTTATTGATTTATTTAATTGAGCACTGATTTTATGTCCATGTCAACACATGCCGACTCTGTCTTAATTAAGCTACATTTTTTAACAGAAGAATTAAGAAGGTAGCTGAAATCGTCAAACTTTCAAGCAATGTAAGGAAGAAAAATCACTAATTATCATAAGATGGCTTTTTGTAAAATCATAAGGTTCTTCCCTCTCATCCATAACCGTTCTGTCCAAATACCAGCAATGACTGTATAGACTCAACTCCCAATTTATTTAGTACTGTCTTGGTTCAAGCACAACATCTTTTTTCCTAGGTTTCTATATTATCTTCCCAACACAAGTCTATGTCACTATATATATTTGAAATACAAATCATCATTACTAGCTACAACCTTCAACTATACAGTCATTCAAGATCAGGAAATACTCTGGTTTCATTGGAAAGACTGAGGGATGTGAAGTCTGAAATTCACCGTACAGCCTTACAAAAGTGAGTCATTTTCATTATAGCTTCTTTTCTACAGATGTATACTGGGAATACCACAAACCAGCTTCCATAATATTATGGGAAATATAAAATTTAATGTAATATTTAAAATTAATATGTAATTTAATGAGATAATATAGACATCGGAAATAAAATTTGAGAATATTACTAATTTCCTGAAATACTACAGAAAATTTTGACAAAATTTTAAAAATGAGAAAAATTTAAAAACATCACTGTAACAATTCAAAATAATCTTTAAAATACAAAATTCTTAAAATAATTTAAAATAATCACCTTATCTAGAAATATTCTATGATGTTATAAAGTTAGTTCATAAAATAATGTCTCAATGATGCTGCTTCCTCAAGCCACCTCCCACCGCTCCTCTTCTCACTGCTTAACCCCTTGCAATCTAGCTTCCATTCCAAGCATTCCATGGTCAGGGTTCTCCTGGGAGTAATTAATTAATGATCTCACAAATGCAGAGCACAAAGGCCTCCTCTCAGGCTTCATTCTCCTTGACCTCTCTATAACATCTGACACTGTTCTGTAAAACCTCTTGACTTGGCTTCTGCAATATTGCACTGGCATGATTCTCTAACAATCTCTCAAAATATCTCTTCTCAGTACCATTCACTTATCATGCATGAATCAAAATGATCCCAAATCTGAGTGCCTTTCCTGCAGATTGGCCCCAATGCTCAAATCCTGGGGGTGCCATTCACACAAATGACAATGTGATTGGTACCCACCGGAGTTTAGCAACGGAGTGGCCCTGTCCTTGGATTGTCCTCAGGCCTTACCACAGATAAGGCTTCCTCTTCCTGGACAACAGCATCCATTCCCACACCTTCTACCACAAAACACACGCGCGCACATGCACACGCACACACGCACACACACACACACAGCCCCCAAGTCTGTATCTTCATCTCTGTTTTCTTCTGATGACCAGTCCTCCCTGCCCATGTGTTTGCTCGCTATCTCCGTATGGACCATACATACTTACATCCACCAGTACCTCACTCAACTTACCTCCTGTCAAAACCAGCACCACTACCAGGCCCTGTCAGACTCCTGCAGCTTCCTCATCTTGGCCACAGCAGATTTTGCCAAGGCCTTCCTCTACATTCTCTGCTACATCTATTGCCTCACCTTAATTCCCAATGCCCTTTCCCTAAACCAGACTTCACCTCCCACTTTAACAGGTGAGGCCCCTGCCTCCACCATCTGCCACTCCACTCTAGATTGCCACTGAAACACAGGAAGGAGCACTGCATTCATTCCCCTATGTTAAGACTAACATTATCTGCTATCTCAGAATTGTGACTGCACTCTGTAAGAAAATTGAGGGCCTACGGATTGTGGCCCCCACCTCCCTTCTACTCTCCTTCCTCTTTACGTTCTCCACCACAAGTTTTACCCTCCCCCCCCCCGCATTTTATAAATGTTGTCATGGTCTATAATAAATCCAAGAAACACAAATATTCCTCGATTAAATCCCCACATAAAGAATTATTATAACAGGGTCATATGAAACAGGCCAACTCTGATGTAAATATACTGTTAATTAACCATGTCAATGTACACATTTCCAATTAAAGCCAGCTGATTAGTTCAACTGTTTATTTTTAGGTTTTTGAAACCTAAAATATTGAAATAACTTTCAATTTAAAAAGGAAGATAGTCGTGCCACTTGATCAAGGCAAGAAGCACAACATCAATCTCTCTGTAACAAACCCTACCCCCTTGCATGAAGAGTGCTTCATGTGAAGCAGGCACTCAGTAAAGGTCTCAGAATTTGAACCTCAAATTGTGGCAACACTTGACTGTCCCTCTCACTCACAAACAGGGGTTGTTTTTAACTGAGGTTTCCCAGTTGTCTCAAAACATAAAATGATAAAGACGTAACAAACCCAAGAAATGAAGTGCCTTTTTCTTTAAATTACTGAGAATTAGTTTTATCATGGTAGCAAGGGGCCTGAAGTTAAGTCATTCACAATGTTGCCTCTTCCCCTCCTCATGACTAAGAGTAACACCGTCAGCCAAAATGAGAAGCACAGGCCACAGTCTTTGAAAAGCACAAAGGCAAACAGAAAGCAAACAGGTGAAGACCATCACGAAGAACAGATCAGAAAGAAAGGATTTTTTTTTTAAGCAGAAAACCTACAGGCCAGAGCAACAGAGGCTACAACAGTATGAAGACTTCTAATGAAACTGAGCCATGTTCTCCATCCCTTCAAATATTTCTAGCATCCCTGTAACTCTGAAGAATAAAATAGCCTAAGAGAACCACCAAAATGGCTTTAAAAACGCAGGAAAATGACTAGAGCACTAATACCAGTTAGGAGAATCAAACCAGGCCAAGTGCTTTAGTTCACATCAGCACTCATGCCTATGTCTTACTCCTTTTTGCAAAAAAGATGTGACGTTTTTAATACTTGAGTCACAACAAATGTCTCTTTAAGTTCCTCGCCAGAAACTAAAAGATTAAGAAAGTTTCATGTAAATTAGAGCTCCCTTAGATACTGCCCGTTGCAGACGTAATAGTCTCCCTGTGGCACCCACTCCATTGATAATATTAAAATCTAACAGGCTCGAACCTAACCCTCCAGGAGCCATCGTCAACATACACAGGAACTAAGGAAAGCCATCTTCAGTAGCTGGAAAAGGAACTCTCAATATGGGTAGATGGTATGGACAATAGGACGCCATTTTTATGAACTGAGTCAGAAAGAATCATTGTAAATATAAAAAGTTTAACAATTTAAGAATTTTATAAAAATAGTTGTTTGATTACTATTAGAAAATAAACATATACATTAGAATACAAACACCAAACTTTAAAAAACATAGACAGTATAAATATTTTGTAACCATTGCAGTGAAGATTAGTTTAAGCATGAATCATCAACAGATGCCAAGTCTAGGGAAAGGTTTTGACAAGGAGCATATTTTCATGGTCTTAAAGTGTCTCCCCATAGATCGCTTACTAGTTCCAAGGGAAAATTTAGTAATAAATATAGGGAAGAAATTGGAAAACACTTTGGCCAAGTCATGATCAAAATTAATATTACCAATGAGGGGCAGATGGGTTTCAGGTACCTCCAGATGCGATACCCTGAGGACACATTATTTATGTAGCATTCTGGCAGGGAATGCATAATCTGAATCTAATCATGAGAAAACATCGGAAAAACACTAAAATAAGGAAAGTTCCGTTAGAAAAAGGGGGAGACTCTATTCTTTAAAAATGGCAATTATCATAAAAGATAAGATCTTTGGCAATATTCCAGGTTAAAAGAGGCTAAAGAGACAAGAGAACTAAATGCAATACCTGACCTAGATGAATCCCATTACTGAAGGAGGGGGAAAAACCCTATAAAGAATATTATTGGATCAAGTGACAGAATTGGAATATAGACAGTAAAGTTTTTATCAACATTAAATTTATGGAAGATGACAGCTGTACTGTCTCTACTGTGGTTTTTAAAGAGAATATCCCCATGGAACTCACTCTCATGTGGTTCAGAAAAAAATACTGTGTGTTGAGGGGAGAGGGGAGGCAGTGGGGGAGACAGAGATAGAGAGGGAGAGGGACAGGGAGAGTACTCAAATGGTAAAGCAAACTGGCTAAAATGTTAACAAGTGAAGAGAGACAAAAAGTTTATAGATACTCTATTATTATTGGCACGATTTTTCTGTAAGTTTGAAATATCACATTAAAAAAAATGTTAATATGAAAAGTTTATATGCCTCACTCCAGTATTCTGCCACTTAGTTTGGTAAATACAGTGTTTGTATTAAAATAGCATTGTGAAAACAAGACTTCATCATATTATTAACTTAACAACCTTACAAATTACACAATGGCCTGAACAGCCTCAGTGTCAGAGAAGGGGTACTCGTGTCAAAAAAGGCTTTAAAAGCAGCCTCCACATTTCCATAGCTAAATGTAAAAGAGCAAATCTACAAGGCATAAATATGTAATAACAAAATAGAAGGAAAGAAGCACTATTCTGTTTACATCACCCCACTGTTAAAAACCCCCAGTTATCTGCCCATTTCCTACTGGACAGAATGTCCTATGGAGCTCAGCATACAAAACTCTTCAAAATCTGGGAAGCTTACCTCTTCAGATTTACCATCTGCTGCCACCACGCCCCCATACACACAGCCCCTCAACATTCCAGTCACGCTCATTGTTATAAGCCCTGTCTGTGCCTTTACACATGCTGTTCCCTCTGCCTGGAATGTCGTTCTCTGACGGCCTTCTCTTTTTGGTGAGCCCTTCCGCATGCTTCCTGATTAAGCTTAAATGCCACTGCCTCTGTGAACCCTTTCCTGACTCTCCCAACAAAAGTTAGCCTTACTCTGCTCCCCCAGAATTGTGTCCCTACTCCTGGGCTGTATGAGTGAGGATTTCTCTCTTGCCCTGAGTTTCTCCATAACTAGAACATGAGGTTTCTCAGAGCAGGGATTGTGGTCTAGAAGTTCAGTGTCTTCCAAGCACAGTGCTCCATAAACACTGACAATATGACTAAATTATCTTCTCTAAGTAGGACAGAGAAACAAGAGCTAGCACTTGGAATACTTATTTTATATCAGATACTATAAGAAAAAGTGCTTTGCAAATATCAATTTACTCCTTACAACAATCCTAAGAGGAAGGTTTTTCCTCTGTTTTAACCTCTCTGAAACTAGGATGTATCAATGATACAATGTATACTGTCAAATGGACAGTATATTTTTCATTCTTAGTGGTAAAGCAATGGCACATCTTATAATCAATGTTCTTGGTTTTGATAAAATATGGTATTATTCCCATACATTCCCTCATACTTATAGATGAGGAAACTGTGGCACCAATGAGAATTACTTAACTTGCTGAAAGTTGCACAGAACAGTCAAGATTCAGTTCCAGGCAAACTGATCCCAGAATCCACACTCTTTATCCACTTCTCCCCAACAAGAGTGATCCTGTAGCATGGTTGGGCTATTGGCACCAGAGCTGGGAGAAATCCAAAAGTAAGGCTTGCTCTTTGAGGTTACCAGGATCCTGCGAAATGGCCAGGATGAAGCTCAAGATTAGAGGCAGTGAATTAAAATGGATCTTGAAGTACCTGAGGAGAGAGCCTAGAGTCCTTGTCAGCATCTATTCTCTCTGGAGGAGGCCTGGGTCTGAGTTCCAGTTCCTTCTCTACGGCCACCTCAGGACACATTCTCCACATCTTTATTTTCTCCCTTAGGTTTGTCCTGAAGTTGCCAGTGAATATAATCATAACTCTCTCAGTAATTACCAAAAAATGACCTAATCAAGTCCTCTGCCTTATATCTTAATCCCTGTAACGTCATCGCTGGTAAGTAGTTATCTAGCCTCAGCTCAAACACTTAAGCAGTTCCTTTCATTTTTAGAAAGATGGGAAAAGATACTCCTAATATTAAAGTTCATCGCCTAATTTCCACCCCCCATCCTACATCTTCCCTTAGAACCTGCACAGCAAATTTTAATTCCTCTTCTTCATGACAGTCCTTGTCTTTATTTGAAAACTATAGTCTTAAGATAGCAATTCACAGGCACCCTGCCTGCTTCAAAAACTTGCCATCACCGGAAGTAACGGAGGCAGAAACAGCTAGCAGTAGTGAAAACATAAGCAAAGTGCTAAGAAAACACAGAGAAAGGGCAGCTCCTTTGTGGGGGACAGAGGGTGAGGGAGAGGGAAGGAGTAAAAGTTCACAGAGGAGATGGACTTGGAGGGGTAAAATGCTGTCAGCCAGTGTCAAAATTCAGTATGACAATGAGGGGAAATTTTTATAAAAACAAAAAGCTGAACTTTTAAACATATGAAATGTTTCTGGTTTCTAACATTCTTGCTTTCATTTTATGATTCTGGGCAGAAGGCTCATTGGCTTGTACAATTTGTGCAGTGCCGAATGCATAGATAACCATCCTACTGACAGCGGAATGTAGGGTTGGAATAAACAAAGTGAAACTCACCATCTGTGTGGTACCATCTGATTCAAAGCAATATCACTTACTGAAGATTTTACTTGTATTCTTCACTAACAATAGGTTGCCTCAGGTACTTCATTTCTATTCATCTTAGGTAAGAAACTAGCACAAATGCAATCTCTGTAACTGCTTCTTAATAATCAGTGACCAAGTCATTCTGGTCTAATACATACCTCCCCACACACTCCCCACCCCACTCCCCAGCAGCCTTTGTTCCACTGTAACTTATTTGACCCACTATTACAACATGGATAGTGCCTAATATGCCACAACTCTATGTAAGACCAGAAAAAAAATATATGTATTTTAGTAACGTAGTAGAAGTTGCTGTATAAAGAACATTTATAACCTTTACTATTAAGTGATCTTTCTTTCCATCTGATGTTAAATGAGTCGTTTACTGCTCCAGGAGCAAATGAAATGTCTATAATACTGTTGGAACTTTTAGATATACATACTGTAAGAAGCTGGGGAACTAGTATAATTTTGTAGGTCTTTTATCATGGTCTGTAACTTAATCCTATATTGTCATTAGACAATTTGGTGATCTCTAAAGCACACGTTGGCTTCTTTGTATGGTCCAGTTCTCTATCAATCAGTTCAGTGTGATACCTTCTGAGCAAGGATAACAGAATTTAAAGATTACTATTGCAAATTAACACTACTGGTGCATGTCGTTCCTACAGACCATAAAAATGTTAGTATAGATTTTACAATTACACAGTACTTTCCAATTCATTTGACACTCACAATAATCTTGTGAGATACCTTCATTTTACAAGTGAAGAAACTAAAGTTCAAAGACATCAGATGAGTAGCCCAAGTCTCTGTAGCCAGTAAGCAGCAGGGCTGGATCTCAACCCAGATCCTCCGACTGCAATTTCCAGGATCTTTCTATTAATGAAACCATGGCTACCTCAGTTGCACACCTAACTCTAGCCCAGATCAACCCACTGTCTGCTGCATGTTCTCTTCTGTAATGAATCCAACCAGATGGCAGTGGCTATATACTACCATTGTCCTGAGGGGCTTTCAGAGAGGCTTGTAGTAGGTGGATGCAGAATGACACTCTAGACCAGCGCTGTCTAAACGAACCTTCTCCAATGGCGGAAATGTTCTACACATGAGCTGTTTAATACACTAGCCACTAGCCACATGTGGTTACAGAGCACCTGAAATGCATAACTGAGAAACTGAACTTTTAATGTTTTCTAATTCTAATTAATTTAAATTTAAATGGCTATGTGTGGCCAGTGGCTACCTTAACGGGGAGCACAGTCTGACCTTGGAAACAGAACTTAGATTGGAAGCAGAACTTAGGGTTTTAATGTTGTAGCCTTAAGCACAAATGAAAAAGAAAATCAATTAAATAGTGAGCTCAGAGGACAGCACTAGCTCATGGGAACTAGAATGGATCCGATACCATCAAAAGTAATACAACCAAAAGATAATCATAGAATAATCTTTCAATCTTTGTAAACTCTCTGGTCAGCCAAATCTAATGAGTGACTATATAAGTCCAGGCCTGCTAATAGTATAAACTATGCAGGGCAAGGAACTCAACATTACTCTATAGGCCACAATGGGTTTCCTGGGAAAAAAGAGCTCATCACTCTACATGGAAACTAATCCAACTAAATTATAAATAGGAGATGATGGATGTGAAAAGCAAGGTGTCTTTAATAAATCAGGCATTATTCCTCTAATTATACTTTATCCAAGTACTGAAGAACTCAAAGAAGCATCTCAAAGGCCATATCTTTGTCTCTGTCCTTACAGTATCACATCCATACGTCTATCACCACCCGTACCACTTCCTTCCGAAATGTGTCTTCCCCCCTCATTCTCCTAGCTAGGCCCTAAGAGGTTTCATTTAACTAAAAGTGATAGACTTGTTTGGCATCAAATCCTTCTCTGTGTTAAAATTATTGAGACTTTCAAAACGTCTAGATAGGTTTCATAAGTCCCAAGAATAAAAGCAATTGTCATTTCTTTTTCCTTTAGCTTTACCTTACTGGTGCTGATAACAGAACTGAAGCGCAAGTCAAGAGCCTGGGGTCTTGGTTCTGACTCTTTGACTACTAGATGTTTAGCCCTCTACAAACCACTTAATTTCACACTGCCTCAGTTTCCTCATTTGTAAATTGATGGGATGATTAGATCAACCTCTAAAGTAATTTCCAGCTGTAAAACTCTACCATTCTGTGATATCCTCAAGAGTTTTCAGTTGAGTTCGAGGTCTTTCTTAGAGCCTCCTATTAAGAAAGTCACATATTTGGTTTATGTAGCGAAAACTGTGATATGTGCAATCTGCTTCAAAAATTCACAGATCAACAATCCACCCATTCTCCAAAATTCTGAGTATACCAATTCTTTCCTTACAGAAAAAGACATTCATTTCTAGTATTTCAAAACACAAATCCTTCCTAACTGTGCAAATTAAAAGTGCATTCAAGAGGCAAGGACCTAATTACTTATACTATTAACAACCTGGAGCATCAGGAAAAAGCACATGCTAACGTGGACCTTTTTGGATTACTTTTTGCTTTTCATTTATCTCTGCAACTGTACTCACTCACACTGAAGTCACACTCTCTCAGATTGTCTTTCCAGCTCCTGTGTTCTACAATTCTGAACCTGTCTCCTCTAGCAGTACCTGAAAAAAACTATTCATAAGAAAAGAACAAACAGCTTTTCTACCTATGTGAAGGCTTCGTTGGGAACTCGGATTTATTTATACTCAAAAAATCCACTTCTGAAACTGAACTTGAGTAATTTTAGCTGGCATTTAGTCAGCATAGTTGAGTAATCTTCTAAACCTGTTCAATGTCGGTAATTTGTACTGAGGCAGGGCCCTCTAGCAGAGATAGGCAGTGAGCTCCTTGTGAACTGAGTCCTTTTCGTTTCTACAACTGTGTTCCAACTTAATTTCACTTAATCCACAGGCCCATGCTAACAAAGGTAAGCACTATCTCTTTGACTCCTTCTGTCCATCCTTGTCATTCATTCTCTTCACACCTGTTCACTTCCCTCAGCTTCTGTTCTTTCACATGGGCTTTATGTCTTCTAGTCTCAGTAACTTATTCTTGACAATCCATCATTTCAATTAATGCTGTCTTGCGATCCAAGGGAGGTAGCAGGCTAATGCTAGTGGGCTATGTGAGGCAAAAGGAGGTAGCATCGCTAAGCTAAATCACCCTCACAGAGGTGGACCTACAGGGATTTAGTCTCATTGGCATAAGGTCCTAATCACCTAGCTAAAAGGCCTACCTGCTGGTCACTCATCACTTCTGAGAGAATCAAGAAACAGGATGCTATCACATTTCTAGGAAGCAATCAGAGGTATATAAGCTCTGACAGATACATAATCAGCTAGGAGGAAGATGAAAAGCAACACGATAATCAGAAGCTGAGGCTCCTAGAAATTACTGCTGGAGTATCTAAAATTATTATTAAAATTATCAAGAAGTCTCATAGTTTCTCGGGAGGGAAGACGAAGCTATATGAAGAGAGGCTTCACTAGTAGGGAAATCCCAAGGGTAACAAGAATTGACTCAGCTTAAGAAGGTCTCCATGAGATATCAACAGGTAGAACAGCAAGCACTGTGAGAATCAAGCCTTTCCGCTTCCTTTCTCTCCATTCCTTCCCAGCATTTGGACTCACTGAGCAACAAAGGAACGCCTTTTGTTCTACAAGCTCACGTGCAGAGAGCTTACTTCCATCTGCCCTTTTTGTCCCCAGTGATTCCTAGGGTCTGCATTCTTCTCTACCCAACCCACATGTAAGAAGGTTAGACATAGATTATGATCTGTGCTTTTAGTTTTACAGCAAAATCAGGCTGCTGGTATTCCAAGCCCTGATAAGCTTATCTTGAATAACTTAAGCTCCCATTACCCTTCACTGGTAAATTTTTTATGAAGGTTTTTGCCCTTAAAGTTAACAGTTGTTTAAAACAAATCAAAAAAAGGAAGAAAAAGAGAAAGGAAGGGAAGGGAAGGGAAGGAAAGGAAAGGGAAAGGGAAGAGAGAAAGGAAGAAAGGAAGAAAGGAAAAGGAAAAGCAAGTTCTAAAGATATAACTATTCCTTCTGAGGTAGAAAGTAGCATATACTTTAACTGACTCGAGCTCATCCAGCAACATATACTGAAAGACAGCTTTTAGGTGACTAGTGATGCTATCTTCTAAATGTGACCTTTGTGAGTTGTGGAGAAATGGGGCCCAGAACCTTTATGTGGCCAATCCCAGTTCTCACCTCATATCCATCCTGACACACAAACATACTCTTACATAGGAATCAGTAAGTATTTCTATCTTAAGTATTCCTGTGCTACTCATTAAAATGAGAGCATGGGTTTTGGAGCCAGTCAAATCTGGGTTCAAGTCCCAACTCTGGAATTTGTTAGCAGCTCTATATCCTTGAGCAAGTAATGACCTCCCTACAACCCAGTTTCCTCATCTATAAAGTGAAGATTCAAACACTATTTCACAACCTCTTTGTAAGGATTAAGATTTAAATAAAATAACGAAGAGAAAGGGATTAGCATAGTGCAAGGCACACAGTGTTCAGCTTTTGTTGTAGTTTCTATTATTTGGGTCACTTCTTTCTCCATTACTAGAGGTCTTTGGTTCTATTATCCTATGATCCTATTTGTCATGTTACCAGCTTCAAGAAAGTCTTATCTTGGACTAAACCCAGCATTTTCAATCCAATCTAATCTATATAATCAGGTATCTCAGCTACTTAAGAGAAAAGTGCCAAATAAAGCATTATTTGTTCTGTTCCACAGCCACAAACATATTAAGTAGCTCTATCATAAATGTGTAACTAGTTTTCAGGAGAATCACTCACATGAGAAAGTCTGGACATATCAGTACCATAAAAACAAGTCAAGGGCAGGTCCTACTATGTATAGGTTAATGGCATCATCTGTAGAAATAAAAAATAACATCATAAACCACCAACTTTCCAACCTTCTAGCTAATACAGAAATGTACGAAGATTGGAACAATGTCCCAATTTTAACATTATTCCAAAAACAAACCTGTACACTATTTTTAATTTTCTTAAACTAGTCAGCTGGCAAATCTCTATACTTTTTATTTTCTAGTATTATGTCATTTTCTTTAAATCACTCAAAATCCCTTAGGGAAAAATAATATAAAAATAAGCAAAGAAACACTTAAAAATCAACTAATCACAAGAGGTACTGAGTGCTCACTCCTCTGAAACACACACAGCCTTATTTGATTTACCCCCCAATCATATTTAATGAGCATAGCAGAGTTCCTTCATGCTGAGTCCTTTAGTTTGGGGGTTGTTTGTTGCATTTGTAACTACTACACGACATTTCTTTTTCCACAGAGGAAACTAAAGTAATTCAGTATGAGTTAATAAGACACCCAACAAGTAGAAGTTAAAATCCTGTATCTTCAAATTTTAAAAACATAACTAATTCTATAGCACAAAAGAAAAAAGAATTTATTTCAGCCACTCTACCTATCTGACCTCTCTGAACAGCGCATCCAAATCCAATTCTTTCCTCCTCTTCACCCACCCCATCCAATCCCATCACTGAATGCTGTTGAGGTTTCCACTGCTCTGCATCTCCACTGCCCCACACTAGTCTAAGCTAATACTGCCAGAACTGCTGCAACCATGTTCTTTACTGGAAGCCTTGCTTCTACTCTTGCCCTTACCAACCTATTCTCCACACAGCAACTGGTGAGTGCCCTGCCACTACACGTAGAATAAAAGCCAATTCCTTACCAAGCCCTAGGAACACCTTACAGGATCTTGCCCTGACCATTTCTCCTACTCCATCAGGCATCACTCTCCCCTCATCTTCCTCTAGTTCACCACCCATGTGGGCTCCTTTCAATTCCTTGTATACATCAGGTCCTTCTGCCCTCAGGAACTTCCTTCAGACATACTTTATTATCTCTAATTTCCATTAGACTGCAAGCTAATGCTAATTTCCATTAGACTGAGAGAACTGCTTTTATTCAGCAGTATGTACCCAGCACCTGAATAAAGTCTGGCACACAACAGGTGTTCAAAGAATATATGTGAAAAGAATAAATGAATGGGAACAGAAAATAAATTTTAATGTCAAACACCTTCAATGGAATCCACATGAGAAACCAGCCTCAATGAGAGGAAATTCAAAATAAACCATTTTAAATTTAATATTCAAGATGGACACTCATAAGAAAATAGATTCTTCAGCAATGCTCTTAGAAACCAAAACAGAGATTAACAGAAGAGTTTTGAAAACTGAGCACAATGTGCCTCTTTTCTGGTTTTGACAATCTGTTTTCACTGCTGAACTTACTCTCTTCAATTCTATCTTAAAAGAAGCCAAGAAGTAGCCCATAAAAGGAATATGCAAACAGTTAAAACACTAACCAGAACTAAGAGACAACTGTGCTGCCAGCTGCTCCAAATAACATAAACAATAAATGCCTTCACATCACTAATTCCTGATAAGCAAGGAAACAGGAAGGGAAAATTCTAAATTCAAGCTCTGAAACATACTGAAACCATAATACTATGCCTGAGCCATCAGCATTCACAGGATCAAACCAAGGATGCTGCTTTCCCCCAACCCCATCGCAAATAAACAAGATGCTAGATCTGAAGTATGACAGTTGAAATTCTGACCTACCCAATAGTTCTATTCCTGCATATTGAGGTAGCCCAACTACCTCTTGTGAGGTTCTTCCCTCTTTTAATCATGAGGTTTCAAGTGTAGATGCCCCAGTCTCAATCCCCTACGGTTCACTGGAAACGGTAATAAAGTATCTACATGTTTTGCCCAAATTTTCAAACCATCTAATAGAAACTGAAGGTTGACTAAGGGTAAGCTACAAGGCTAATAAACATCCTTTTTTTTTTTCGTGTGAGCTGGAATTAAATCAACTTAGTGTGGTTATGTTAGCTATTTGCAGTTGTTTGACATTCCCTGCTATAATGTCTTTCTTTTAATTGAATGACATAATAATTACAGATGCAAGTGTATTTGCAGATAATACCTTTTAAAACATGGGTTAAGTAGACAAAAGTAATTTTAAAGAGTTCTTATTAAAGATAAGGTTGAAGCTTCCTGAAATATATCATAGTATTTGGGGAACAAAAACACACTGTAGTTTTGGGCAAAAGCTTCCAATTAAGAAGCTCCTTCTTCACTAACATCAAGACTGGTGGGCAGCAATTTTTGCCATGTTCCCATCCTTTACAACCCAAAATATGCTCACCTTAGTCGATATTAAAAGAGCTTAAAAAGCAGATGACTAACTAAGTCATACTTTTCTTCTACAGAGTCCAAATATAGACTCAAATAACAAGACATAAGCATTTACTCTGTATTTTGAAGAGGTTTTATCTTAGAAGAAATAACTATTTTTGCAAAAACAAAGAAAGGAAATTCTAATTCTAAATCCATACTCAAATCACTCGTGGCTTTACTCCCAGAGGACAGGGTAGAGCCAATGAGGACTTCACATCAGTGGTGCTGGGTTGCTTTACACAAGCAGGTAGGTGGAGAGACCAGTGAGCATACCAAGTCTTCATTTCTTCTGCTGCCTTACTACTCCTAGGGAGCCCAACCATACTGTATCATTACTCAGCATGTTTTTATGTTTTGATAATAGCCTCTTTGCCTTGAGTCCCCTTATGGAGGAACTAATTAAAAGCATTTCTCCCTGGAGAAACCAAGACACAGTGAGGTTAAAAGTGAGTGGACAAAGTCACATAATTGCTGACTAAGCAAGAATTCATAACCTCTTTCCTAATTCAATGTTCAATATATCAAATATTCCTGTTGGATATTCCATGTATTAAGTGAAATAACCTTAATATTTGAATCCAATATAACAGAATAGCTTATAGTTCTTTATACTTTTATTATTATTCTGCATGAAGTGTATTTTGCCAAAGTTACCTAAGCAAAAAACACAAGTTCTTAAAGTCTAGCCTGATGCCTTAAAAAGAAAATATATCAATTACTGTGATACTATTCACAAACTCAGAACACTCATAAACTCTATGGAATTGTCAATTTAGGGCTGAACATGTCTTTTGCCAAAGAAGGTCCTGGTTTTTTGTTGCTTTGTTTCCTCCTGATCTGTACGCTGACTTCACCTTAGCTGGGCTGCTACACATAGGTGTAATTACAGTGACTGACTCCAGAAGGTGAGTGCCATCAATGCCTAAAGAAATGATCAAGATCATGCAGAATCAGCTTCTTAACAAGAAGGACAAATAAGCAGAAGCCTTCCTTTCATGAAAGACTAAAACCTCCTCTATCAAAAGTCATAATAACATATCAATACTTTCATAAATTTGGTGTCCCTGAAACAGTTACTCAAATACAGTTGATTAAATTAACTATACCAGATAACTTCAGAAGCCACACCAAACAGTCTGTCTTCCTCTATTGGCGGGGTCAAGTAACAAAGTTTTCCATGAAGCTTAATGGCTCTTTTTAGACCCCTGTTTACGAACTTGTATTGCACTCCGTACTCACCACCCACACCTCTCAACCCCCGCAGGTCCCCCTCCACACACACACGTAAAGCTAATAAGTTGCATTCCTAACTATGACTCACATTAACTAAGAACCAGAAGATTAACAAAACTCTTGGCTATGACTAAGCAAAATGATCTAATTAATATAGTTGAGAAAAACACATGTTACTAAAAGTAAAAGTAATCATATGAAAACAGAAGATAATGGCGGAAATGCAGCTTTAAACATGATCCTTGTAAGATGTCCCTAGAAAAATGCCCACATTTTTCTTTAAGGGCTGAAGAATCAGCAGCAATAACCCAAACCTATCATGCCCATAGGTGGTTTTAATAGAGTTATATTCAATATTGGCAGTTTTCCACATTAGTATTTCTTCTTTTTTGATCTTCTGTTTTACAGAATTGCATTTGAGAGTTTTTACAATTTCTTTCCTGTATCAGTTCTGAAATAAAATGGACTTTAGGTAAGAAAAATCAAGACCCTCATATTCAGTAAAAATCATCTCTTTAGCCCCTCCTCCGCTAAAAAATCATCATAGTTTTTCCTGTTTCTCTTTCTCAGAAACAAAAACAAATAAAAAGGTCCATGAAATTTGAGAGTATGATATGTAAGTTATATTTAACTTTATGCTTATATTTACTATTTGCACTGAAGCAATACAGAGCCCTGGCTTTCAAAAACGATGGGAGAAAGAAAGTCTTTCACCTACAAGGAAAAATCTATCACCAGAATTTAATATTCATTAAGGAACCTCAAACCTTCGCGCCACCTCCTCTGTGTCAGTCACACACACGCCGCCCCGCCCCCCGCGCTGTCAGTCCCGGCTCTGGCCCCCGGCTGAACCGGCGGCGCTGACGTCAGCTGGCGACCGCGGCCGCATTCCTAAACAGTTCAGACAAACCCACTGGTGGGAAGCTTCGAAAGCCCTCAGCTGTAGTGAAGAAAGCAAAGGCTTGGCCGGCAGCCAGACTCCTGAGCTCAGCATTTTGTAATGCACTTCCTTTTTACTTAACAGCTTGCATAATGCCTTTAACCCTTCCTTTACCTGCTTCGCACCTTTAACCCCTTCTCCTCCCGGTCCAAGTTCAAAGCAAACTTCGAAACTCGGTCTCCCACAGGGTTTTAATGTACTCTGCCCCAAATCACAACTGACTGATTTTTAATATTGCTGAAGAGGCACTTTAATTAAACATACATGCTCCCCCTGAACGGCCCACTTTTTGCCCCTTAGAGTAATGTTATTTTTCAAGCAAGGAAACTAGAACATTTTATTAAAACAATATATACACTACTATGTATAAAATAGATAACTAATGAGAACCTATGTATATAGCACAGGAAACTCTAGTCAATGCTCTGTGGTGACCTAAATGGGAAGGAAATCCAAGGAAGAGGGGATATATGTATATACACTGGCTGATACACTGCTGTACAGCAGAAACTAACACAACATTGTAGAGCAACTATACCTCAATTTAAAAAAACCCAATATATTTAAATGTTCAATTTTTTCAAGACCCTTCTTTCATAATTTATTTCTTAGAACTTATTTTTTCAAGCGATACCTTCAAAAAATCCAAACAAAAAGAACAAAAGGGTATGTGCAGTGGAAAAACTCTCCCTCCAACCCTGTGCCCCCCCGCCATCCAGTTCTCACTCCATGAAAACGAATGTGATTTATTTCCCTTGTATTCACCCAGAAGTAGTCTAGTTACATGTAAGGAAACAGAAATATATTCTATTTTCTCCCTTTTTACCCAAATGGTAAACACCACAAGTGCTTTCTCCGTTGCTTCCTTCTCTTTTATAACTGCAAGGAACTCCACCACACTTTACAGTATTTACCAGTCCCCTGTATGCAAGCATTTAGGCAATTTCCAATTTTTCTGCTATTACAAATACAGGTTTATGTGTAGGAGAAAATAGCCTTTTGTCTGTGATGAGAGTTTGAAGGAACTTTTTATATATTAAGGAAATTAGCCCTTTGTCTGTGTTAAGAGCTGCAAAAATGTTTTTCCAGTTAGGTGAATTTGGTGGTTTCTGTCATACAGAAATTTAGGGATTTTATGTAACTGAATTGCTATCAATCTATTCTTTTATGGCTCCTGGTTATTGTATCAGATATAGACAGTCATTCCCCATGCAGTTTATAAAAGAATTATCCTATGGTTTCTTCCAATACTTACTATATGTTTTCAGTTTTACATTACAGTATTTGGAGTTTGTTTTTTCCTAGATGAATACCCACTAGTCCCAACACTATCCACTGAATAATCTATCTTTACTCACTGTTTTGAAATGCTGCCCTTATTATATTTACTAAATTACTTTATGACAGTTGGGTTCACAGGATTTTTATGCTGCATTTATCATCACTGATCATTTTTTAAACTAGGAAAAAGATATGTTCTGTACAGGCAACAAAATCCAGTTTCAATAAATACATTTCAGATTTGAGTTTTATTTATTTTTAAACCAAACTAAATCCTTTTCTGGAATTCTGGGATAAATTAAAGCATAACATCATTCTGTTACATTCAAAGACTTATACTGAAATACTATCTAATGTGATTTCAAAGTAACTGATGTTTTGAAAATAAATATCCATACAGAAACATCACTCTTGACTAATTATGGCAAGTACTTTTACTCTTCATAAAGACTGCATATAATAACCAGAAAGATTTAAAATGTTGAAAACACTGTTAAAACAAAATTTTGATACCGATTGTAAACAACTTTTGATTTTTTTTAACTGTTGATGCAGTTTTAATTTTATTTTATTTTGGCCCTGCCACGCAGCATGCGGGATCTTCTCCAACCAGGGATTGAACCCGTGCCCCCTGCAATGGAAGCACAGAGTCTTAACCACTGGACCACCAGGGAAGTCCAACTTTGACTTTTAATGTACCCTTTAAAGAGTACTCTTTAAAGAAAAATGAGTGACAAATGAGGATGAACTACTCCTTTCAACTCGTTTTTGCCCTTCTTTCCATATCTGTTAGTGATTATTCCACCAGGTGTATATGAAATTCCTACATTTTATATTTATATAACCCACCATATTGATAAACAATTACTTATTCTATTTAGTATATAAATTATTAAGAATGCACATGGTTTTAACATTAAGGAGATGTTAAAAGACTGTAATATGCAAAAATCATCCGTTGCTGAAAACACAGCATAATCCACTATTTTGAAAAGGACCTCATCAGGTTAGGTATGTGCTTCCCTAAAGGGACAGCAAGATGATAGAGACCTTCAGACCTAAGGCTCAAAGCACCAGTATGTTAATGGAGGAGGAGAGGGCAGGAAGCAGGGGGCAGGGATGGGGAGTAAAATATAGATCGGCCAAAGCAGGGAGAAGCCCCAAACCCTGAGACAAAGAAGATCCTAATGCAGCTCAGGCTGTCCTCTGTACGATGAGGCTATCATTTATTTCACAGTCATCACAGGTCCCTGTCCTCTCAGGACAGGCCTGCCACTGAGTCACAAGACCACAAACTGTGTCAAGAGAACGCCTTTTTAAAGCTATTTTCCTTGTGTGGTACAGAAATACTGCACGAAGTATACAGTTTTTTAAGTTCTGAAATGTAACTCAAATATAAGACATTATCCTTCTAACTAAGATGTGGTGCTACAATTATATTTATGGAGTTAACTATTTTAAACTCTGAGCCTATTTCCCTATAAAAGCTATGACACACAGAATAAAGTCCAAACAGAAATTACTTTAAAGCTCCTGACACTCTGCCCCTAATCTATGCTTCCACTCTTTTTTCAAGGAGCCTACACTTTGGCCCCAAGGGAGCAGGGCCTGCTGTTTCTCAAACATGCCTGTTGACTTTGCTCATATTTTCCTGTACCTGGAATATCCTTCCAACAACAGAGAATGCCAATATGATGCTGATGGTGATGAAGAATGTTAAGGAGAAATGTCATCAAAATACATGTTTAAAATTCTCATATTAGGGACTCCCCTGGTGGCACAGTGGTTAAGAATCCACCTGCCAATGCAAGGGACACGGGTTCAAGCCCTGGTCCGGGAACATCCCACATGCCGCAGAGCAACTAAGCCTGTGTGCCACAACTACTGAGCCCGCGTGCCGCAGCTACTGAAGCCCATGCGCCTAGAGCCTGTGCTCCGCAGCAAGAGAAAGCCACTGCAATGAGAAGCCCGCACACCGCAACGAAGAGTAGCCCCCGCTCGCTGCAACTAGAGAAAGCCCGCGCACAGCAATGAAGACCCAACGAAGCAGAAAATAAATAAATAAATAAATAAAATTTATTTTAAATCCCATATTAATATGAAGATGAAAGAAACTAAAGAAACACTATATTCCACTAACAAGATGGACCACTACGAAGAAAAACAATGTGGATCCTCTTTATAAAAAATCTACTTAGATATATCAATTATGTGAACAAAGTATATATTTTTAATTAGTCTCATCTTTGAGCAGGGGTGAGGATGTCAGCTTACCCATTACATCTTCAAGCGCAGCTTTCCATCAACTTCCAAATTAAAAGGAATATAAAGGAGTGCAAAACTAATATACTTTATCTTTTTCTTGCAAAACATAGAAAGATATTTGGATTTTAAAAAACTTTTTTATTTTATATTGGAGTATAGTTGACTGACAATGTTGTGTTAGTTTCAGGTGTAGAGCAGTAATTTAGTTACACACATTCATGTATCTATTCTTTTTTTCAGATTCTTTTCCCGTATAGGTTATTACAGAGTATTGACTATAGTTCCCTCTCTACAGTAAGTCCTTGCTGATTATCTATTTTACATATAGTACTGTGCATATGGCAATCCCAATCTCCCAATTCATCATCCCTCCCACCTTTCCCCCATGGCAACCAAAGGCAGCCCTCTAAGTCTGTGAGTCTGTTTCTCTTCAGTAAACAAGTTTACCTGCATCATTTTTTTAGATTCCACATGTAAGTGATATCATATGATACTTGTCTTTCTCTGTCTGACTTACTTCACTTAGTATTGATAATCTCTAGGTCCATCCATGTTGCTGCAAATGGAATTATTTCATTCTTTTTTTTGGCTGAGTAATATTCTCCATATATATGTACCACTTCTTTATCCATTCATCTGTCAATGGACATTTAGGTTGCTTCCATGTCCTGGCTCTTGTAAACAGTGCCGCAATGAACACTGGGGTGCATGTATCTTTTCGAATTATGGCTTTCTCCAGATATATGCCCAGGAGTGGGATTGCTGGATCATATGGTAGCTCTATTTCTAGCTTTATAAGGAACCTCCATACTGTTCTCCGTAGTGGCTGTACCAATTTACATTGCCACTGAGAGTGTAGGAGGGTTCCCTTTTCCCCACACCCTCTCCAGCCTTCGTTGTTTGTGGACTTTTTGATGATGGCCATTCTGACCAGTGTGAGGTGATACCTCATTGTAGTTTTCAGTTGCACTTCTCTAACAATTAGCAATGTTGAGCACCTTTTCATGTGGTTTTTGGCCATCTGTATGTCTTCTTCGGAGAATGTCTATTTACATCCTTGGCCCATTTTCTGATTTTTTTTTTTTTTTTTGATATTGAGCTGCGTGAGCTGTTTGTATATTTTGGAGATTAATCCCTTGTCAGTCACTTCAGTTGCAAATATTTTCTCCCATTCTGTGGGTTGTCTTTTTGTTTTGTTTATGGTCTCCTTTGTTACGAAAAAGCTTTTAAGTTTAGTTAGGTGCCATCTGTTTATTTTTGTTTTTATTTTCATGACTCTAGGAGGTGGATGCAAAAAGATATTGCTACTATTTATGTCAGAGAGTGTTCTGGCTATGTTTTCCTCTAGGAGTTTTATAGTATCTGGTCTTATATTTACATCTTTAATCCATATTGAGTTTATTTTTGTGTATGGTGTTAGAGAATGTTCTAATTTCATTCTTTTATATGTAGTTGACCAGTTTTCCCAGCACCACTTATTGAAGAAACTTTCTTTTTTCCACTGTATATTCTTGCCTCCTTTGTTGTAGATTAATTGACGACAGTTGCGTGGGTTTATTTCTGGGCATTCTGTCCTGTTCTGTTGATCTACGTGTCTGTTTTTTGTGCCAATACCGTACTGTTTTGATGACTGTAGCTTTGTAGTATAGTCTTAAGTCAGGAAGCCTGATACCTCCACCTCCGTTCTTCTGTCTCAAGATTGTTTTAGCTATGTGGGGTCTTTTGGGTTTCCATACAAATTTTAAAATTTTTTGTTCCAGTTCTGTGAAAAATGCCACTGGTCACTTAATAGGAATTGCACTGAATCTGTAGACTGCCTGGAGTAGTACAGTCATTTTGACAATATTGATTCTCCCAATCCAAGAACATGGTATATCTTTCCATCTGTTTGTGTCATCTTCAGTTTCCTTCACCAGAGTCTTACAGTATTCACAGTATAGGTTTTTGCCTCCTTAAGTAGGTTTAGTCCTAAGTATTTTATTCTTTTTGATGTGATGGTCAACGGGATTTTTTTCCTTAATTTCTCTTTCCGATCTTCTGTTGTTAGTACATAGGAATGCAAGGGATTTCTGTGTATTAATTGGTATCCTGCAACTTTACCGAATTCACTGATGAGCTCTAGTAGTTTCCTGGTAGCATCTTTAGAACTTTCTATGTATAGTATCATGTCATCTGCAATCAGTGACAGTTTTGCTTCTTCTTTTCCAATTTGGATTCCTTTTATTTCTTTTTCTTCTCTGATTGCCATGGCTAGGACTTCCAGAACTATGTTGAATAAAAGTGATGAGAGTGGACATCCTTGTCTTGTTCCTGATCTTAAGAGGAAATGCTTTCAGCTTTTCACTGCTGAGAATTATGTTAGCTGTGGGTTTGTCATACATGGCCTTTATTATGTTGAGGTAGGTTCCCTCTATGCTCACGTTCTGGAGAGTTTTTATCATAAACGGCTGTTGTATTTTGTGAAAAGCTTTTTCTGCATCTATTGAGATGATCATATGGTTTGTATTCTTCAGTTTGTTACTGTGGTGTATCACTCTGATTGATTTGCGGATATTGAAGAATACTTCCATCCCTGGGATAAATCCCACTTGATCATAGCATATGATCCCTTTTAATATATTGTTTGATTTGGTTTGCTAGTATTTTGTTGAGGACTTTTCCATCTATGTTCATCAGTGATACTGGCCTGTAATTTTCTTTCTCTTTATGTTTTTTTTTTTTTTTTTTTTGGCAACACTGGGTCTTTGTTGCTGCACGCAGGCTTTTTTCTCTAGTTGCAGAGAGCAGGGGTTACTCTTCATTGTGGTGCGCAGGCTTCTCATTGCAGTGGCTTCTCTTGCTGCGGAGCTTGGGCTCTAAGCACGGGGGCTTCAGTAGTTGTGGCTCCTGAGCTCTAGAGCGCAGGCTCAGTAGTTGTGGTGCACAGGCTTAGTTGCTCCGCGGCATGTGGGATCTTCTGGGACCAGGGCTCGAACCCGTGTACCCTGCATTGGCAGGCAGATTCTTAACCACTGCATCACCAGGGAAGCCCTCTTGATTTTTTTAAAAATAAATTTATTTATTTTATTTATTTTTGGCTGTGTTGGGTCTTCATTGCTGCACACAGGCTCTCTCTAGTTGCGGCAAGTAGGGGTTACTCTTAGTTGCAGTGCACGGGCTTCTCATTGTGGTGGCTTCTCTTGTTGCAGAGTACGGGCTCTAGGTGTGTGGGCTTCAGTAGCTGCAGCACACAGGCTCAGTAGTCGTGGCTTGCGGGCTCTAGAGTGTAGGCTCAGTAGTTGTGGCATATGGGCTTAGCTACTCCGCAGAATGTGGGATCTTCCCAGACTGGGGCTTGAACCCGTGTCCCCTGCATTGGCAGGCAGATTCTTAACCACCGCACCACCAGGGAAGCCCTAATTTTCTCTCCTTTTTTTGTGGTGTCTCTGTCTGGTTTTAGTATAAGAGTGATGGTGGCCTCAGAGAATGAGTTTGGGAGTGTTCCTTCCTCTGCAATTTTTTGGAAGAGTTTCAAAAGGATAGGCATTAACTATTCTCTAAATATTTGGTAGAATTTGCCTGTGAAGCCATCTGGTCCTGGGCTTTTGTTTATTGGAAGTTTTTAAATCACATATTCAATTTCAGTACTTGTGATTGGTCTGTTCGTATTTTCTATTTCTTCGGTTCAGTCTTGGAAGGTTGTACCCTTCTAAAACTTTCTCCATGTCTTCTAGGTTGTCCATTTTATTGCATGTAGTTGCCTGTAGTAGTCTCTTAGGATGCTTTGTATTTCTGCGGTGTCTGTTGTAACTTCTCCTTTTTCAATTTTAATTTTATTCATTTGAGTCCACTCCCTCTTTCTCTTGATGAGTCTGGCTAATGGTTTATCAATGTCGTTTATCTTCTCAAAGAACCAGCTTTTAGTTTCATTGATCTTTGCTATTGTTTTCTTTGTTTTTATTTCATTTATTTCTGCTCTGATCTTTATGATTTCTTTCCTTCTACTAGCTTTGGATTTTGTTTGTTCTTCTTTCTCTAGTTGCTTCAGATGTAAGGTTAGGTTGTTTGAGATTTTTCTTCTTTCCTGAGGTAATCTTGTATCGCTATAAACTTCCCTCTTAGAACTGCTTTTGCTGCATCCCATAGGTTTTGCATTGTCATGTTTTTGTTGTCATTTGTCTCTAGGTATATTTTTTGATTTCCTCTTTGATTTCTTCAGTGATCCACTGGTTACTAACATATTATTTAGCCTCCTTGTGTTTGTGTGTTTTTTTTTTTTCAGTTTTTTTCTTGTAATTGATTCTAACCTCAAAGCGTTATAGTCAGAAAAGATTCTTGATATGATTTCAATTTTGTTAAATTTACGAAGGCATGCTTCGTGGCCCAGCATGTGATCTATCCTGCAGAATGTTCTGTGTGCACTTGGGAAGAATGTGTACTCTGCTGCTTTTGGATGGAATGCTCCATAAATATCAATTAAGTCCATCTAGTCTAATGGGTCATTTAAGGCCTGTGTTTCCTTATTGATTTCCTGTCTGGATGATCCGTCCATTGATGTAAGTGGGGTGTTAAAGTCTCCCATTATTATTGTGTTACTATCAATTTCTCCTTTTATGGCTGTTAGCATTTGCCTTATATACTGAGGTGCTCTGTTGGGTGCAAATATATTTACAATTGTTGTATCTTCTTCTTGGATTGATACTTTGATCATTATGTAGTGTCCTTCTTTGTCTCTTGTAACAGTGTTTATTGTAAAGTCTATTTTGTCTGATATGAGTAATGCCACTCTCGCTTACTTTTGATTTCCATTTGCATGGAATACCTTTTTCCATCCCCTCATTTTCAGTCTGTATGTGTCCCTAGATCTGAAGTGGGTCTCTTGTACACAGCCTATATACGGGTCTTCTTTTTGTATCCATTCAGCCAGTGTGTCTTTTTGTTGGAGCATTTAATCCACTTACATTTAAGGTAATTATCAACACGTATGTTCTTATTCCATTCTGTTAATTGTTTTGGATTTGTTTTCGTAGGTCTTTTTCTCTTCCCTTCCTCTTTTGTTCTCTTCTCTTGTGTTTTGATGACTATCTTTAGTGTTCTGTTTGGATTGCTTTTTCTTTTTTGTGTGTGTATCTATTATAGATTTTTGGTTTGCAGTTCCCATGAGGTTTGGTGGGTTTTTTTGGCTGCATTGGGTCTTCACTGCTGTGCACAGGCTTTCTCTAGCTGCGGTGAGCGGGGTCTATTCTTCATTGTGGTGCGCAGGCTTCTCACTGCAGTGGCTTGTTGCAGAGCACAGGCTCTAGGCACACGGGCTTCAGTAGTTGCAGCAAGTGGACTCAGTAGTTGGGGCACGTGGGCCCTAGAGCACGTGGGCTTCAGTAGTTGCAGGGCATGGGCTCAACAGTTGTGGCACGCAGGCTCTAGGGCGCGTGGGCTTCAGTAGTTGTGGCGTGCAGTAGTTGTGGCTCGTGGGCTCTAGAGCACAGGCTCAGGAGTTGTAGCACATGGGCTTAGTTGCTCCATGGCATGTGGGATCATCCCGGACCAGGGATCAAACCTGTGTCCCCTGCACTGGCAGGCAGATTCTTAACCACTGCACCGCACCACCAGGGAAGTCCCTCCCGTGAGATTTTGATATAGCACTCTGTAACATACAAGATTGTTTTAAGTTGTTGGTCTCTTAAATTCAATTGCATTTCCAATATCCTGTGTTTGTACTCTCTTCTCACGACTGCTGGTTTTGATATATTTTTGTGTGGATGATTTCCTGACTGTATTGTATGTTTGCCTTTACCAGTGAGCTTTCCCACTCGTAATTTTGTTTCTAGTTGTCTCCTTTTCTTTTCCACCTAGAGAAATTCCCTTAGCATTTGTTGTAAAGCTTGTTTGGTGGTGCTGAATTCTCTTAGCTTTTGCTTGTCTGCAAAGCTTTTGATTTCTCCGTGGAATCTGAATGAGAACCTTGCTGAGTAGAGTATTCTCGGTTGTAGGTTTTTCCCTTTCATCACTTACCATGCCACTCCCTTCTGGCCTGCAGAGTTCCTACTGAAAAATCAGCTGATAGCCTTATGGGGATTCCCTTGTGTGTTATTTCTTGCTTTTAATATTTTCTCTGTTTTTAATTTTTGTCAGTTTGATTACTATGTGTCTCGGCATGTTCCTTCTTGGGTTTATCCTGTATGGGTCTCTCTGAGCATCCTGGACTTGAGTGTCTCCTTTCCCATGTTATGCAAGTTTTTGGCTATAATCTCTTCAAATATTTTCTCAGGCCCTTTCTCTCTCTCTCTCTCTCTCTTTTCTCCTTCTGAGACCCCTATAATGCAAATGTTGGTGCATTTAATGTTGTCCCAGATGTCTCTGAGACTGTCCTCATTTCTTTTCATACTTTTTTCTTTATTCTGTTCTGCAGCAGTGATTTCCACCACTCTGTCTTCCAGCTCACTTATTCATCCTTCTGCCTCACTTATTCTCCTATGTATTCCTTCTAGTGTATTTTTCATTTCAGTTATTGTATTGTTCATCTCTGTTTGTTCTTTAAACCTTCTAGCTCTTTGTTAAACATTTGTTTTATCTTCTCAGTCTGTGCCTCTATTTTTTTTTTCTGAGACCTTGGATCATCTTTACTATCATTACTCTGAATTCTTTAGCAGGTAGGCTGCCTTTTTCCACTTCACTTAGTTGTTGTTCTGGGTTTTTGTCTTGTTCCTTCATCTGGACCATATTTCTCTGCTATCTCACTTCGTCTAACTTTCCGTGTTTGTGGTCTCCTTTCTGCAGACTGCAGAGGTGAAGCTCCTCTTGGTTCTGGTGAGGTTGGTCCAGGGGCTTATGCAGGCTTCCTGGTGGGAGGGACTGGTGCCGGCCCACTGGTGGGTGGAGTTGGGTCTTGTCCTGGTGGGTGGGGCCATGCCAAGTGGTGTGTTCAGGGGTGGCTGTGAGCTCCACACGACTTCAGGCAGCCTGTCTGCTGATGGGGCAGCACCCTCCTCGTTGTTCGCCCTGAGTTGTCCCAGCAGTGGAGCCTGCAGGCTGCTGGGTTGGGCCAGGTCTCCATGCCAAAATGGCGACCTCCAAGGGTGCTCACGCGGATCAATATTCCCTGGGGCCTCCGCCACCAGTGTCCTTGCCCCCACAGTGAGCCACAGCCGACCCGTCTCCCCAGGAGACCCTCGAAGATTCACCAGTAGGTCTAGCCCAGCCTCCTAGGGAGTCACTGCTTTGTGATGGGTTCCCAGTGCACATGAAAACTTGTGTGTGCCCTCCAAGAGCGGAGTCTCTGTTTCCCCCAGCCCTGTGGAGCGCTTGCACTCAAGCCCCACTGGTCTTCAAAGCCAAATGCTCTGGGGGCTCCTCCTCCGAATTCCAGACCCTCAGACTGGGGAGCCTAACGTCGGGCTCAGAACTCTCACTCCTCTGGGAGAACCTCTGCGATATAATTATTTTCCAGTTTATGGGTCGCCCACCCAGTGGGTATGGGATTTGTTTACATCATGAAAGCACCCCTCCTATCATCTTACTGTGGCTTCTTCTTTGTCTTTGGATGTAAAATATCTTTTTTGGTAGGTTCCAGTCTTTTCTGTCAATGGCTGTTCAGCAGTTAGTTCGGATTATGGTGTTTTTCTGAGAGGAGGTGAGTTCAAGTCTTTCTACTCAACCATCTTGTCTGGAATCAAGGGTCTGGTTTTAGTTTGGATGCTTGCTGCCTCTTTCCTCAGCACGTGCTGGCCATCATCCCCTTGATACGGGGGTGTGAAGGTGCAGCTGTGGCCTGTGCGCAGTCCCGGGATGGCAGGGGCAGCAACTGGCACCTGCTCACAGCCCATGTGCTGTCCCTGCACTCTCCTCAGATGGTAGGAGCCATGATTGATGCCTGCTCACAGGTCTTGTAGTGGCAGCACCAGCCCATGCACTCCTGGGACAGCGGGGGAAGCGACTGGCACCTGCTTGTGGGTCTCTTAGTGGTGGTGGCGGCAGCCCGTGCCCACCTCCGGAGCCCAGAACGGTGGCGGTGGCTTGCGTCCATCCCAGAAGCTTGTGCAGGTGGTGTCCTGTTGCCCGAGAGCACACACAGGGAAAGAAGCTCCTATGGCAGTGCCTCCCCTCTCCTCACACATCTCCCAACAGTGGTGCCGCCTTGCGTCTCTGGTGGGACCAGGCTTCTTCCAAGGATACCCTCTGTTGCCACACTCCAGCCTTGTCTGGCTGTCTCCCACAGCCAACCTTGGTCGTCTCCCTGGGTCTGACTTCTGAAGCCTGAGCTTCAGCACTCAGCCCCCGCCCATACCGGCAGACAAGCATCCAGGGTGGGGAGCACAGGGTGGCGGTACTGACCGTCTGTGCAGGTTACTCTCCATTTTGCCTACCACAAACCGGTTGCTGTGCTCTCCTCCAAGGCTCCAAAGCTCCCCCTCTGTCCAAGCTGATCTCCCTGCCCACGAGCAGACTTCACAGGTGTGGGAACCTTTCCTCCTTCAGAGCTCCCTCCCTGGGGTGCAGGTCCCATTCTGATTCCTTTTCCTCCCTTTTTTTTCCTTTTTTCTTTTGTCCTACGCAGTTACGTGGAGGTTTCCTTGCCCTTTCGGAAGTCTGAGCTCTTCTGCCAGTGTTCAGTATATGTTCTGTACAAATTTTTCCATGTGTAGATGTATTTCTGATGTATTTGTGGGAGGAGGTGAGCTCCACATCCTACTCCTCCGCCATCTTGATAGCTCCCCTCTCTAATAAACTTTAAACAGGGCACTGTAAACACCAGCCCCCACAACAGGATGATTTCAGTTAAGTTGAACTGTACTCTCACTCCGTGAAGCTTTGGCTGTCAGGTCACGAACCCCCGATACCTGTGGACCTATCTGCCATGCTCTAAGCCCCACTGGTATTGACTCCTGTGACCTAGGACTCAGAACTCCTAAAGTATCTGCGGTGCACAGGTATCCAACAGTTCTCAAATCTAATTGGGCATCAAAGGCACCTGCATAACTCAAGAAACATAGAGATTCTCAGGACTCAAGCCCCAGACTTCCTGAAGCACAGTAACTGTAGCAGAATCTATTTTGTGGGGAAAAAACTCCCCAGGTCTGATTTGTAAAGAAGTATTCTGGAAAAGGAAAAGATGAGCAGGGCCATGAAGGAGGATAAAAGAGGTGGTGAAAATCCCCCTGCTTTCTTGGATTTAATATCTCTCTCTCATGTCTCCCCTGAAAAAAAGAAGAGACAGCTACTGGGAGAAAATAACAGCAAGAGTTTCAGGAATGGGAACTTCCTCTTAAAAACAGGAGTTTAAATAGGAGTTTCCTCTTTAAAACCCACCCGCCCTTGTCTACCTTAAGGTCTGCTGCCCAACAATAAATATGAACAAAAGAGAGCAGAACAGGGATGGGAGTTTCCCCTCGTGGGTGGTAGTCATACAGGAGATGGACACAATATGAGCTTCAGGAGAGTGGAGGAAGCTCTTTGAGGTTTTCTACCTGCCCTAATTTATGCCATTCTTTGCCTAAAGACTGGAAAATAAATAAAATTTAGTCACAGGGAACAAGAAAAAATGTATTCATTTTAAGAATTCAACTGACAGAGAAAACGAGGAGGTGGGGGTCCCGTGGCATATATTTTTATATATAAAAAATAAAATATTTTTTTATTATAAAAATATTTTTTAAACATCTCCCAGGATGGGTACTATAGAGACTTTATGAGGTCACCTAATTCATCTCTCAGTAGACAAGACTACAGCTAATAGTATCCAGGGAAAGATACTGGAAAATATATTTTAGGGGCTAAATTTCCATATAATTTAATTGTTCTCATTGTCAAAAATATTGTTTAAATGTCAGGAAGCTCATGAGATTGGAAACTAAGAACTGAGCATTAAAAACTGCTTCCTTTTATGACAAAAATCTTACACGGGCCAAAAAAACTTGGCCAAAAATCTCCCATGCAAAGAGTTTGAGTATGTTATTATTTTGTAGGATTCCAGAATCTTGTTTGCATGCATGTTTTCCCTTCTGATTTTATTCAAAAGATTCTCTTTTCTTTTCCAAGTGTACTTTCTAAGTCTGAAGACAAAGTGTTCCTTCTCCCTGGCTCCTCCTCCCCTGGCTTCCATGTGATGAAGCACCCATGCGAAAACTAAAGAAGCTATAGAGCTCATAGTGGTCTTACTTGTTAGTCTGTGAAAGACTGAAGCTGCCAGCTGCATATGGATTAGAATGGTCCTGTTTACAATGGCTCCCTGCTCTATGTCAAGAAAAACTGAACTGACCACATGGCACACGGTTTAGAAACCCCAGGCCATTTTTTATTTCAGTTTTTTTATTTTTACAAACAATACCATAGCTTTAACAGCCCCAAAAGAGGTCTGAACCTTAAAACCTTTAGATTTTTGGTAATATGAAAACCATGCCCCAGTGAATAATCACTCAATCTTAAATTGCTACCCCAGTTGGAGGTTTTTTAAAGTAAGTCCTATTGATGGTTTCATGATAGTCTTCAAGGACTAGAAAGAGTTACCGCAAGAAAGATACCAAAGACATGTGTCCTCAATTAAGTCTGAAATCTTTGTTTCCTCTAAATCAGATGTGTAAACTTGGCAAGTGACATCATTTGTAAGCAGCATGTGTAAGCATTCCTGGTGCAATGCACAATTACTCCCTTAATTTTATCATAGGATCACAGAGTTAAATTCCTGCATTCCCCCCTATTATCTAAGAGTACAACATAGAGCAGGGTTTTTTGTTTGATTTCTTCATTTCTATATCCCAGGGCGTATCACATAGTATATGTTCAAGTTGTTACTGATTAATGAATACTGCCAAATTAAAGTACATAGAAAAATGAAGTTAATTTCTGTCATTCATTAAATGTAAGAATCAACTATACATTACACCCAACAATGCAAATTCTAAATCTGCCCATAGGGACAACGTAACAGTTATTGTGAAAATTATAACTTTGAATTTCCTAAGTTGGGTGCAACTGGATACTTAACCTTTAAGGTGCAAAACCTTATGTATTTAATAAAACTGAATCCTATTAGAGTTCCAATTTCTACATGCACCCCCTAGAGCACTGTAATCTAGAAACCATACAGTATCTTGTTCTGTGCAGAAAGTTAATCATTAAAAACACCTTCATTTGGAGAGCTTCTGGACATAGCATTTCCTGTAATAAAAAATAGAATCACTGGAGATTCATCTCTATACTGCTCCTAAAATCCATGCTGCAAAAGTTTAAGTTTATGCTCCAAATGATAAAGGTTTTATATAAATTGGGAGCCAAATATAACTAAAGCAAAATTCCAATGATAATAGTGATATAATGGCAAATCCACTGTAGTTCTATTAAAAGTTCTACTTAAACTAATAATTAGATTAAAATTTCAAGCATTTATAGATACATCTTCAAAATCACTCTCACAGTGAGTCCTCCATTCTCAACTGTACTTATAATTGATATAGTCATCTTTCCTAACTTCACAAATAAGATCCTTTAACTCTACAGAGCGTGTGCTCTATTACTGCTAATACTTTACACTAAACAGCATCTCAAACACAGAAAGAGCTACTAATTGCTACCATAACTTGGGATGTACATGTTCCATAAAAGAATATTTTAAGAGTGACAGAATGATAGGATATTCCTTAAATTTTGTCCCATCTTCATAAGACTTCTGAGATGTTTTTGCAATCTTTCCTTTCACCCCTGGAGCTGGGCTGAGAAAAAGGAGAGTGGGTATCAGTGTGGGTACATACTTAAGCATATAGATACGCGCTCACTTGCAGGAGGAAGAAAGGGAGAAAGACCAAAAAAATGGTAGCAAGGAGAGATGAGACTGGTCTTGCTGATTCATAAAATGACTGGCTTAAAAGGACATTTGGGCAGTGATATTATTTTGGAAACATTTACGCTTACGTTTCTTTTGTAATATATGAAACTAAGAAAAGGTCATATAAATTCATGCAACAAAGGAAATTCCATTACAAAGTATAAGTCACAGAATTAAAAAAATATGCAGATGTGGCCAATCTATATAACTATCTCCATGTCAAACTCTAATACTTCTCTTCACACAGATCAGTAGAGAGAACTTCTGTGGTATTTTTTGATGTAGTAATATCCCATTACATACTCATAACTAATGTTTTTACCAGTTATTTGCCAGGTAGATTTCATTCACATTTTTAACCTCAGTATACATCCTTTATTTTCTATAAAAAGTTCTTTTCAACATACAGCATCACTCAGAAAACCTGGAATGACATTTCAGTATATTCTCCTTGTCACTGTTTTTTAAACCTTATCTCCCCACAGATTATATTTAAACTGTCTAAAGTTACAGTCTTTTGAAAAACTGGTGTGTACTCATACTGGTACCTCTGGAAGAACACTGGAAACGCTAACATAAGAGATTTTCTCCTTCTGTTGTTCCACCAGCACCCTCTTGTTCAGCACTCAGTACGGGGCACTCCAGAGGTCAGGAAACCATGGGGAGACTGAATGAAAAGAAAGGATGGGGGCCAGGGAGCAATTATTAGAGATCACTAAAGTAAAAGCTAACTAGAACACAACTGGAAAAAAGCTAGCATTGGGAGTCCAAATGTATATAAAAATTAAAACTTACAGAATTTTCAAGATAGATGATAAATTAATGAGAACGTTGTTTGAATTCAAGGCTTCAAACCAAGACAAAACATCCAACATCCAACCATGAAATATACTGTCTATTGGAGACTGAAACCACTGTCAGGGTTCCCCACAAGTCAAATGTAAAGAGAAGAAAGACCCTAACAGGAAGCCATAAGAGACTGTATTTGACTTTACCTGGTCAACATTTTCATCAACAGACAAACTTGGGATGTACTCAGAGGCAGGATCAGTTAGAACAAGGAGACAACCTGTGGGGGGCTCCCTAATACCCAGGGCAGATGGAAGGTTCAGAAGGATTTAGCAGTCCAGAACAAGACACAGATACAAAATAACTCACAAAAAGAAAGATAAATATAAAGTACTACACTGGATGTAAAAACAGAAGCTGCTCATCTATAACATAAGGCCTTATTACTATGAGCAATTCACGTGAAAAACAACACACCAAGGATCAGTTACATACATGTTTAAAACAGGACATGGCTGTCTATAAAATAAACCCAAAAAACATATCAACTTGGGCTATACTAATGAAATCACAATTTTTAAACCTTCTTAGCATGCCCCATGCTGGTCATACCCTATTTGAAGTACTATAAGCTCTTCTGAGGACCACAGTTTAAAAGCGGCAATGAAAAACGGGAACATTTCAGGAAAGCTAGCATGATTACAAAGAGTCTGAAACTACATCAAAGAGGGACAGTAGAAAGAGCTTTGGCAGCATAACTCGGAGAAGAATCAACATAACTCTTGTTCAGTATCTGAAGATTTGTCATGTGAAAGATGGAAAAGATAGAATTACGACTACGGGAGGGCTAGGAATCCATCCAACGTGAAAAGCTACCTAACATTAAGTTCTTCAAAACTGCCTTGAAAATCAAGGATTCTGCATCTCTAGAAGAGAAGCCAAACCAATGAATGAAATAGCCAAATAGAGACAGAATGACAAGCTGCCAAGGATGCTTCAAGGATGTCTGTCTATGCTCTTAAGGAAGGGTGCACAAAGCTACTTCCAACCCATAATCCTAGAGATCATCTACAGCCCCTGACCATACAGGTGAAAAAAACTGAAGCCAGACAAGGGAACCACCTTGCTCAGAGTATCACAATCATAAAATAGCAAGGCGAGGAGCCAGCTTTCTGGACTCCCTGATCCATGCTCTTCGTTCTGTTCCATCATCTTCTCACTTTAAGTATCAGGCCACTTTGACCCTCACTCACAGAGAAAACATTCTCTTCTTAAGAGTTCATTCAGACTTGGGAAGTAGGGATTTGAAGAACCAATCACTTTGGGACAAGTGATTTTGCTTGTTTTTCAGTTCTTTCTGTAATGTTCAGTTACTCAAATAGTCCAGAAAGCACCAATCCTTAATGTACATGGATGCTGTACGTGTTTTCCCACTAAGAATTCAGCTCTGAGGGCGTTGCAGCAAGAAGATTCAGGTGATCCCCCAAAGAGGAATGACTCACTGCTCAAACTTTCCACCCAATTCAATAAGTGACGATAGATTCTAGAAAAAAAACAAAAGAGGATCTTATTTTTTCCCTCAGTTGAAAAGACAGAGATGGAGTCTGCACTTGCAGAGAAAGAGTAGGTTTCAATGTGTAAGAGAAACTGGAGTGCCAATATCAGTAATTTTCTCAGTCCAGTCACATACAAGGATTTAATCCACAATCAGGCAAACTCAATGGTTTCAATCAAAACGCATTTTCAAATAACAGACATTGACTGTCTTTTTAGAAAGCCAAACAACTCACTCTCCTCAGCCTCCCAAACTTCCATTCGGCCATCCAACCTAAGGTCATCCTTCCTCTTCTCACAAACAAGCACCCTAATGACACCAGTCCACAAATTCAGTTTGCTCCCTAACTCAGAGAAAATTCTTCTCAAGATTAAAATCACACAATACTTGGTTTAATCATAAAAATCACCATCTTAACGAACCACTACCGGGGCTGACCAGGTGCCAAATGCTGTGCTTAGTACATTACAGCATGTTGATAAGGTAAATATTATCATCCCCATATTACAAATGAAGAAAACAAGACTCCAAGAGACTAAGTTAATTGCCCAAAGTCAAGAGATACTAAGTGTTACAAGCAGGCTTCTAACTCTGAACTTCAGGTCCCCACAGTCTTAACCAATACAATGCTGCCTGCCTACTTGCTCAAGGAGAGTGAGGCTGTGGGCTCCAAGCAACAACCGGAACCAGGCAAAGGAAGTGCGGCCCAAGTCCACTCAAGAGTTTCACAGGTACCAGATGGCACTGGGCCATTCTGTGAAATACTGTTGAGATGCTCTTCTGTAACCAGAGGCTTAAACAGCAGCAAGACGGACTAAGTATAGACATGAAAATCAACTTCCTCTGTTTTGAAGGTAAACTGGAAGGTCTCTAATAGTTAACATTAATAGTGACTAAATTTTTACTGCTTTCTGTACTAGGCACTGGGATCAAATCCCTTCTCTTTTCCCTCTCAACGTGGATTAAGTGGATTTGGACCATAAAGCCCATTCTCTATACTTAAAGTTAGTGAGCTAAACAGGCAGCAAGGACTCTGTCTCCTTCAGATGTCACCTCACAACAGTCTGGCTGTCACTGATGGGCTGCGAGTACCATAGTCGCTGGCGGGCCCCTGCTGCAGGGCTGAGGATTCACAGCACGTGCAGACCAACAAAACAAACTGCCTTTTTCTCCTGAAATGTGGATTTAGTCACAACTGCCAACCCTCAGAGCATTTCACTGATTCCCCAATATTACACTCAAGGTGAATTTGGTTCAAGATCAAATTTGTTAGTGGTAACTCCAATGGATCTAAATTTTTTTTAAGTTAAAGAAAATTTTGATTATTGCGCTATACAAACACATTTTTGTAGGATATTTTAAGACATATATTACATACAATTAAGATAATATTTTGTTGGGGAGTAAGAATACATTCTAAACTACTTTAATGATTTTTAGATTAAGTCTAAATCAATGCCCAAAACTGAATAACCTGGTTATTTTGTACCGCAAATTCAGATATTGACAATAAGACGACAAATCAAAAAGCCTGGGTTTTAATTCCAGGTCTCCTCTTACTACTTACTATTGGGGCAATCATGAGTAAGTCATTAACCTCTCTGAGAAGCAGTTCCCTAACCTGTAAACAGCAATTTTTTAAAACTCTAAAGGGCAAATGTATGGCTACGATATTTATAATGTTCCTAAGAGATTAACAATCTCTAGTTCAAAAATTTAACAAGGACTATTTGGAAAACATTAGATAATTCATTTAAGCCCTCCCCTCTCTCCCGGACAAAAACCCTGCGTTTTCTGATTTTTATTCAGCAGCAAGTAAAAATTTTAACGAAAAATTTAAATTTTAAAATGTCTAACTTGTTTATTTGTGAATGTAGATTTTTTTCCTTTTCTTTAAATTATTTAAACGAAACCACTTAAACCTTTTCTTTAAACTTCTTTGAACTATTTAAACTAATCTGACTGAAGTTAGAGTATGCTATTCCACTAAAACAAACTAAAAAATCTGACACCTAACACTCCCTTCTTACATTTGCACAGCATTTTGCAAGCTAAATAAAATGTTTCATTCACGTTTGAATGAAAACATTCAATTCTCACAATAAACCTATATGATCAGGAGCGTTAAGCGTCATGTGACAATTTTGCAAAAGAAGATAAAGTGACAGATAAATAAGACATCCAGGGCACACAGCTCGAAGTGGTGGAGGCACAAGTGGAAGACTTGGCCTTCTGGTCCACGCTGCCCAAGATCATGTCTGCCTCCCAACACCAGACTGTACCTTCTGAGCTCAGTGTATATGGCAGACTTGCAAAGAAACACAAACTTTCCCGATTTTTTCGTTTCTAAGCAATACTCTGATTTAGAATGCCTAAACCAACAACTACCCCTCAAAAAAACATATAAAGCTTAACAAGATATTCAAGTTGACGGCCCTCCACTGAGTAAAGCCATTTTCTTTACTCCACTGAATAATTTATAGAGAAATAAATTCTCTGAGAACACTTTAATATCAGATTACTAATGTAGTCCACGGCCTATTGTGTCTTACCTATAAAACTTTGCTTAAAAGGTCAAGTGAATAAAATGTCTTAACTTATAAATTAGAAGTTCTAAATCTTAATCTCTCTGGATACATTTTTTTTTAAAAAAAACAGAATTTTTTTAACCAAGTGTTTTTCAATTTTTGAAATCCATTTTGTTTTAAAGTAAGCTGTTTTAAAAAATCAGTTTTTACTGAGTTATAACCATGTGTCTAGCCCTATGCTCATTTAATCAATTAAACCACTGATTTTTATCTTAACTCTGATATTACTTAACTTACTATTCAAACATGACACCCTGACAGATCCACATCTGTGTGCGGGGATGAAGGGGGAGGGCGGAAATCAACGTACAGCAAATGGTCTTTCTTGTACTGCATAGCCTGCCTTCTATCCTGCATTGGGCTGTCCGGTAGGACTGTGCAAGGACATACTTGGTGCCGCCTCTATACCTATATCTCTCCACCAGGTAGGACTGCCTGCACAGAAGTTTTCTCAGCACTGAGCAGTTACGCCACCTCTCTGAAATGGTGTCCCCTTTATTAAAGGAGTCTTTCTGGTCACCTTATAGGCCATGATGGCCTTGCTGAAGGGATGAGTCACATTTTAAATGTACTCCCTCTGGTACTAATGTTTAGCACATCCCCAACTCAAAAATGGGATTTTATGACTCCAAGAAATGAGCACGATAGGCTTTCATTGGCTCCTCATGACTGTGCCCACAAATCAAGGCTAATCAAAGCCTTGTGATGGCACCCTACTATCACTAGAAGATCAAGTCCAACTCCTCATCATGGTACACAAGGTCCTCCATAGTCTGGCCCGCCTCTACCATCCCCTCTCCTATCACCACCACCACCACCCTCCTCCAACACTTGGTGCCAGTCACGGAAGCAGTGCAGACTCTGAATCACAAAAGGGAGATAACTGTTTTATACCTCCACACTTATGCATGAGCTCTATCGACTGCCTAGAATGTATTTCCATACCCCCTCCTCTGACCAACCACCTTTTCCCACCCTCCTGACTGTATTTGCCTGGCCAATTCCTCCGATCTCCCACCACTGGTTCCAAGTTTCCCCTTCTCTTCTGGAAGCCTTCACATATCCCCAGGAAGAATGGATAACTCCCCCTCATACACACTACTCAGAGTGTACTTCGTGCACTGTCAATCAAGTTACATGCCTTGAAGTCATCTTACTTTCCACCCAGTGAGCTCCAAGAAGACAGGGAAGAAGTGTGACTCAGCTTTGCATTCCCAGTACTCAACCAGTGCAGGCACAAATCAAATAGTCAGAATGGAGGGAGGACCAGTACTGCTCAGCAACCCAAGGCTCAGCTATCCCAGGAAACTCTTCCCATGCAGGGGCTGCAAGGGCCCAAGCAGTCAGGTCCTAGCTGACTCCCTCCCCACCAGCCCTGGAGAAGACACTGAGTGGGTTGGCAGCCCAGGGAGCATGCCCAGAGGCAAGGACACACTGCCCCAAGGAAGAGTGCTACGAGTGGGCTGTGCCAGGCCGAGACGAGTGAGGGGCAGTTGTTCCACCAGCACTTCCACCAACTGAAGGCAGGGAATTTTCTAATCATAAATGCTTGCCTTTTATCTCACTTTATATAGCCTTGCCTCCTATATTCAGCAGTAAATTGCTGCTTTATCACAAAAATAATTTAATCCAGCAGAACGTGGACATAAAATAATAGTACCAAACTAAAAAAAAAAATTCCTTACCTATCCTAACGTCAACCAATCAACAACTTCTCTATCCTACCCCTGTAACTGGAACACTCCATAGATATTGACTCTGCTTGCTTTTATTTTATACATCATATGATAAGGTTGGTTATCTTGTTTTCAAGCTCCCTACAGATTAAGAGCAGCACATTTGAGAAAAGAGTTTCCTAACGAAGAAGACAAAAAAGCTATTTCAAAAACCAGGCCCAGGAACCCCAAAGTCCAGCAATCTGGAGCATTTGGCCCTGCATGTCTGGATGCTCAGTACATTCAACCTAAAAGAGCACAGTTCAGGTTCTTAGAGGCAAAATCTGTCCGCTTTTTGGGAATGCTGCCTATAAAATTATACATTTCTTAATATTCTGCCATAGACAAAGTATAATTATATTTTAAATGAATATTAGCAATTCCACTTACAGAAATCTACCCCCAAAATGTAAGTGTGCAAGATGAACACACCAATATGCTTAGTGTAGCACTGTTCACAATAGTAGAAAACTGAAAACTAAATACCTATTAAAACGGTAATGAGAAAGAGATTATGACCTATACTTAAAATGGAACACAATTCAGCCATTTTAAAAGATCATATTCATTAACATGGAAAGATACCACAACAAAGTATTAAGTAAAAAAATAAAGGTTGGTAAATAGCACATGTGATATAACTTCACTCACATTACACAAGGGTGCACATGTGTGTATGCTTGCATATATGCACATGGGCATACATGCATGCCAATTACCAAACTGTTGACAGGGACCATTCCTGTACTGTCAAACTGTTAACTGTGATTCTTGTTCCTTCACAATTTTCTACATTGTCTGAATTCTCTACAGAAACACAGATCTTGTATATAATGAGAAAAAATTTTTGAAAAATGTACTCCAGCATGTGCACATACATCTCAAGTACTGTTTTACAGGATAAAAGAAAAGGGAGGGAAAGGCACGTAGGTGCATGTATGTAGCTAGCCTGGATGCAATCACCATGCTTTCCATCTATCTCCTAAAACAGAGAAATCAGCAAATAGCTATAGACTCATCACTACAAATTCATCAGTACTACTTACTAGAAAACACAATTTTGAAAGCTAGAATACTTATATACCAGGATATCTTACATATAGCTCCAGTCACCCAGTCAATTTCAAATAGTTTCTTAGTTCTATCTGGAAGAAGTACTTCAACAAATTTTCAATGTAAAAACACAGTGGCATAAATCAACTACACGTCAATAAAAAAATTAAAGTTAAAAAAAAAACAAACAAACACTAGCATGTCAACCACGGAGGGAAATAACAATACTGAAGAAAAATATATGCAAAATAGAGGTGGCCCTAGAAAAGCCTACTGGATGTCAAAAGAAGCCAAGAAATTTTGAAAATACAATTTCTGAGATTGCCCCAACTGACAATGCTCATTCACAAAAGTTTTATCATGTGTGGGCTCTCCAAAGCACGAGGCAAAGATAAAGGGAGGAAAAGAAACACAGGGCATAAGAATTTACACTTTCACTCAAAAAGTTTTTTGAAAAACACGAAAGATATTACTTTGTCATAAGCTCAGGTTTAATAAGGATGGAAGAATAAAGTATCTGAAAATATCTGAGCTACAAAAATTGTGGTTTGGGCACAATGCTAGTCACATTATTTCTGAAGTCTAATAATTTTCCTCCTTATAAAAGGTGTAAGGATAGAGAAATGTTTGTTAATTATAATAACCTTCTTAGTCAAAATAAATAGCCCTAGAAGAAAAAAAAAACTTTAAAAAATAAATATGGTAAAGAATTCTGAACTGTCATACTCTCTTCATTACAGCAGACTAGCTGCACTGGAATTCTTTGGGGAAGGCAGGACATACTATACTTAGATAGGCAGGTTGGCAGGCAGGCTGGCCAACAGAGTTAAGGAAAGGAGATAGGAAATAAAGATGAGGAAGAAAGGGAGCTCTGTAGCAAATAAGATGGAAGAAAAAAAGAAAGAAAAATTCAGTTCTGCCTCATGCTGCAGATGCCCTCAGGAAATGTCATTAATGGCACATTTCATTACAGAAATTCCCCAGATTGGCCAAACACTTGCTTTTTTGGTTTCCAGATCAAAAACTACATGCATCTTTTGCACATCAAGGCTAATGCATATACGGCATGTGGCTAAGAAATTATTCTCAGCCCAGCATGTCTGCATCAAGATACATCCGTGGCTCCCTATAACCTGTAATGACAACACTGACAAGCTGCACAGAAGACCAACACAGACACAGAGCAGACAGACGCAGAATGGATTTAAATGCCAAAACTGTATCCTGAGACTCTTCAACTGGGTTTTCTTTCCTCCACAAGATGGTTTCCAAATACATTTAGTCTTTGAAATCACTGCAGACTTTTTCATTTCACTAACTTCTCCATCAAGTTGAAGAGTTGTTAAAGTTCTAAGAAAAGTACACTTCCACTTCAGAGGATAAGTGTGGTACCACGACAAATCTCAGGTGAGGAGGGCCTTCCTCAAGGGAGGAGCCCAACTAGATGGGAGGAGCTCTCCAGAACAGGAACCAGGGAGAAAGCCTCAAGGGCGGGAGAACAGACTGAAGTTTCACTGACAGATGGTGACTTTCATGCCTTTTGTCTCTTCTCTCATTTCTCCTCCCCAGGAGTTTGGGGACAAGTATCCCAGTATGCCAAGATGCATTTACAGATCTTCAAGTGACAAAGAATAAACACTGATCCAGAATGACTCAAAAAATAAAGGCAGTCTTTTTGCTGACTACAGAACCAAACTCAGAATTTCCCAATTTCAATTCACAATTATTCCCACTTCTGTGTAAAACAGTACTGGTTTCCATTTTAAGGTTTCCTAGCAGCAAAATACCCAAAGTCACAATTCCAACACAAGAAAACTTAAAACTTAAAACCTCTCAGTCACTACACAGCAAAGTGGTAGAGGGCATAAATTTTTTAAGCCACTGTGTGGGCTCAAATTCCAACTCTTTCATTTACCAGGTGTGTGACAGTGGGCAAGTTACCTAATGTCTGTACCTCAGTTTCCTTATGTATCTCTTAATTTAAATAAATTAATATATGTAAAGCTCTTACAGTATGAAGCACTTCCTGTAATAATAATGACTCTTACTATTATTACTATCATCATCATCATCCAGAAGGTTTCCATGAGCACCTCAACTGAACCTCTCCTAGAACAAGACTGTCACCTCTAAAGTATTCCAACTATTTCCCAATTTGAGAAGACAGCATAAATCCAAAATGTTTCCTACATCTGAAAAAACATTTTGGTATGTGGGGAACTTTTCAGCTCAGAGTGGTTTTTCAAGGAGTTATACCCACCAAGTAAAGATGTAAAATGTGAACTGTTCCCTCTTCCATCTTTCAAGAAAAAAAGGAAAAGGAAGAGACAGTTTGGGAGGTGCTTTTGTTTTGTTTTGTTTTTCAAAGAGTAGCTTTGACAGGCCATTAATTCAAGCTGATCTTAAATGTATCTGTAGAGTATTCAACATGTGAAGTGCTTCTGCCTTAACGGTTTTAGAGTATAGACTGTTACAAGCACCCAATTAACTGAAAAAGGACTTTCCTACCACATAACTTTTACATTTGAAATCTCACAAGTGCTGTTTTACCCTTTTTCACTATTTCCTACATTTAAAATATTTCATTACTTTTAATACTGCAGTGATGGTAATTAAAATAATCATAAGTTTCTCCAGCATGAGGCATGGAAGAGAACATGGAATGGACACAATCCTGATTTTCAGGCAACTTATGTAAATATGCTGTTTTGGCGGGGGGTGGGGGGGGTGGGTAGCAGATTTACTGTACTTATTTTTGATATTACCCATTTGCTGATTTGGAAGGTAAGTGTAGATTTCTCCCAAAAGCAGATGGCCTATCTACTGTAGAAAGCTGTTTCAGATACAAGCAACTACCAGCAGAGAAGTTACATTCTTAATAATCAGTACAAGCCCCTTTGAACTCTATGGAGTGCTCATTATCAATATCATAAATAAAACAATAAAAGCAAATGCTTCCTTAAACAGAGTCTTAGCAACTAGAGATAAAGGGATCTGCCGTAATTGGGTTGAATAGAGGGCATTTGGCAAGAGCAAATGGGTAAAGAGCCTCAAAAGTAAATCATGATTTTGTTGTAATACAAAAATATAAGAAAATGAGAGCTAGTAATGTTCTTTGAGAAAGTAAGATATTCAAAGGTATGAAAAACATTTTTTAAATCCACACAAAGGGATTCTGAAACAGGAAAATCTATTAACCCACAAGTTGTTGGATTATTTTTCTTTACATACACACGTTATGGAAACTTCAGAATCACGAAATATATTCCTGATTAGCAACACTCAAGTTTCCAGCTGCCTTTGCATTTGTTCATTTTGTCAAAGCCCTAATTCTATACTAAAGTCCTTTGTCTTACTCGAACGCCGGCTCAGCTCACCTTACCAGAAAGGCTCTTCTGGTTTGTCAGCTGTGCCCATGGTAAGCAGCTGGGAAGTATGGAAAAACCCTAACTACTGACTGAAAGAGTGTGGACGTGGAGTTGCACCATTTGTTGCAGAAGAGGTTATAAAAAATGTAAATCCAAAAAAATGAAATTAAAAAGACTATTCATTGCACCACACCTGCTCAGAAAAAGCTTTACAATCACCAATCCATGTAAAATAGCGCCAGTTCAACTAAAGGAAGTATTAATCCTTGTTTAAAGTGGGGGCAGGGGTGGGGTGGTGGGCGGCACCTACCAAGGCACAAAGACAAAGGCAGAACCACTAAGCAGCAGAAAAAGAAATGCCCACTCATGTACAGGGGATAAACCAAAGGTCTCTCAGAGGTCTGTGTTTCCCTGATGTAGTACTTTAAATAACCGGCAAACTCAAGGCCGACAGACATCAATCTGGAATGTAGACAGGAGAGCTTTCACAACTTCAAAGCATAAGAATGTGTTCTCAATTAGTATGTAATATATGAAAGCCAAGTGCAGACTAGGCCTCAAATATTTCCCATCTTTAGCTTGAGATTTTTCTCATCCTTAGCAACGTTCAATTGCTGGGCCACTGTGCCACTGTTCCCGTAATCTCCTATGCCTTACTTGTGCCCACCACTTCCAAGTGTTGTGGCTATGAGCAGGGCTCTCTCCTGAGTCTAAGTGCAAACACCCATATCTGGAGCTGTCAATAAATTATATCCAACGAGGCACCAACAGTCTGTGGTATTTGCTATTTGAAAGACAGAGAGCCAGGCTGGCTGCCTCATAAAACCCCGGTGAAGTGGGCACGATCACCTTGACTGGCAGGGTTATGCACAGCCCTCTGCCCCTGGGGCACAGCAGCTGAGAGCAGGCTCCCAAAAGAACCAAGATCTAGGTGGATTGTCAATGGTGGAGCAAAGTACACTACTGGGCCTGGTTATGTGAGACAGTATGTTGTGTACAAAATACGTGCATTCATCATGAAACCATGAAGCAGGAAAAGAGCATTAACCCTGATAAAGTGCCTATGCACTGGCCTAAATACTAGCCATATATTATCTCAGTTAATGCAACTGAGGACCAGACAAGTTAAATAACTTGCCCAGGTCACAAAGGTGGTAAGGGATAGAATCAGAATCCAAACCCAGATCTGCCTAACTACAAAACAAGTGTTCTTGCTATTAAATCATAATGCCTTTTATTATTTTTCCCATCATCACGTTTCTCTGAAATAGTTAGGCCTCCACTGTGGCCATCTATAAAGATGGTTTAAAACTCAAAAGAGAACTAAGCATCTTCCTGACAACCCAGCAGTACAGACTGGCTTGGGCAAACTCCTTTAAACACTAAATTTTTTCTATTTTTAATCATTTGATGAAATGGTAAATTTGATGAAAACTTCTTGAACAGAACATACCAAACACCACTAACCAGTAAATGTGTGTCCTACGTCCACAGTGTTCTACCATTTGGGATGAGAGACTGCACTCATCCTAGAGATGCAGGGGGCCACACAGACCACCTAGTCAAATCTCGAGACTGCAAGATGTTCCTCATAAGATTTGCCCAAGGCTAAAATGTTAAAAATATGAAAAGAAACCCATTCGAGAGTGGCTCAATGGATCTAAAAATTTAAGCAGCTTTTGGAACACAAAGTTTCCAACATACATCTAAATCCAGTCGTTCCACCAACACCTGAGTTCCATACCCACCATAGCCAAACTGGCCACCTGTCAATCTTAACATTTTCTAAATCCTGTAACCTCGTGAATTCGGATTCAACTGTACAATATTAAGGCAACTATTCGTGAGGCCTCGTGAGGGTGGTGGTATTCTTTCACCCTATTTGAACATTCTTTCCTCCCTGCCCAGACTTGCAGAGCTACGTACACTTTTCACTACCATACTGGTTCTGAAAACTTGTCATCAGAGTTTGGAAGACTTTTTATCAATTAAAATCAGAGAATCTCTGTTTTAGCAAGGAGAGCAACATTTTAACGTGGAAAACCTGATCCTTAAACTGGAAAAAAAAAAAGTTTAAGTGTCATTGAAATAGTAGTTTTCCTCAGAAATATTACTGACTTTAGCATCATTTTTTTGTTTTTCTAAATAAGATGATATATTACTTAAACCAACCACAAAGGCATCAGCATATATGAGAAAAAGTTCTTATACATCATTAGGTACCAGATTAAAATAAGAAATGTTAGGGACTTCCTGGTGGTACAGTGGTTAAGACTCTGCGCTCCTAACGCAGGGGGCCTGGGTTCGATCCCTGGTCAGGGAACTAGATCCGACATGCATGCCACAACCAAGAGTTCGCATGCCACAACTAAGAGTTCACATGCCACAACCAGGGAGCCCGCGTGCTGCAACTAAGACCTGGCGCAACCAAATAAACAAATAAATATTAAAAAATATATATGTATATATAAATAAAATAAAATTAAAAATGTTAAAATAATATTGTTATGTGCTAGAGTTATCAACCTTTCCAGGCTTTCATTCTCTCAAAACAAGATGGAGATTTCAATTATGACTACAGCCAGCTGGTGGGGTGAAAAGAAAGCCAGCCACACTGTCCTCCACTCTCATCATCTGCCTCTCATTATTCTCCCACCATCCTAAATTTAAGGTGCAGCTCCAAGCTGCCCAGAAGATCTTGACCCTAATGGGAGGCGACTGCTTGTCAGCTGCCTAGTCTGTTTACTGGACAGTTATTGTGGTACTATGCCTGAAACTTGAAAAGAAATCCTAAACAGAAAGCAAATATATGGTGTGTGAAACATACATACATACATATTATCAATAAATACATAAGATAAACTTATTTTTAAATAGTATGTAAGTTACATTTTCCACTAATATGCTCAAACAATAAGCACACTATTTTCCCTGTGTGTCCAGACTTTGGAAACACTATACTTACTATACTTCTTTCAGATTAAGAACTGGATCCATTCCTTTGAATTCAGAGAAACATCACCTGGAAAGGTGTCTGGAGGTTAAAGAAAATTATACTGAGCATGTTATTTGAAAGTAAAACATGCTGCTTGAAAATAATTCTAACTCACATTTCCTGACTTTTTGGACACCTTGTATCTCAATTCACTGCAAATCGGCTCCCTTCATTCTCCCCACTCACCCCAAATACCAAATTTCTTTCTCTATTGAAGGCATCATGACTTTACTGCTTATGGTGTAGCACTTTCGGGAAACTGAAAAAACTGTTAAAGAGAGAACTGTTGACTCCATTAGAGTCCAGTTAATTCTGTCACTGATTGCTATGTAACTAAAGACAAGTACCTAATCATAAATAAAAATACATCTCTTGAGATTATGAATGTTGATGAGAGCGCCAAAGGCAAGGGCAGTAGGGTACTCACATAATTCCTTTGCAAAAATATCAGAGAAAAGTTGAGATGAAAAGGATTATCTCTTTCTGCTCCAAAATATAAAAGATTATGTATTCTGGCTATTTTTATCGCCAAATGACCGGCAGCTATGAGTCGTGAGGAGAATGCGCGTAAGACAGCATGCAGGACACCAACCACCACCAACCACCACCAGCCACGCTGGTCTGTCAGAGGAACACGATGCTACCTAGTCTTGGCAGCATTCATTTGGAACGGACTAGCTTTTGGCCTGCATTCCACTTCTCATTTTCCTCGCATATCTGTATTACTCTACTTTCTATCCCTTAACAAAGAACAAAAAGTTTAGCAGGTGGACCTTTACTAGTATAACACATGTTTAACTACAACCAACTTCATCCATCTGTTATATCAAGAAAGATATCTACATTCCACTTCTACATGGAACGCCCTAGTAAATTTTACATTTGTTTTGAATAGATTGCATTACATTTATCCACGCAGTAAATGACATAATGCACTGTGATGGAGGGATCTCTTCACTCCACACTGCAGGAATACCTCAATTACTAAAGGAGAAAAAACGCCCTTCTCATGGTATTCAAAAAGTTAACTATATAGAGCTCCAGCGGGACAACAGCGGAAAATATATCACTCCTATGATCAAAGAGGTAATATACTGTACTTAGTTTTCCACAGCCAAGAGGCCACATGTCACACACTAGAACAAAATAAACTACAGACAACTGCTCACCACTGAGGCATGTGTGTGACTTCCTTCGTACTTTAAGATGAAGGCATGACATGCATCACCGTGTTAGTTACTTTGAGTCTTTGTCCAGAACAGATGTACCCTTACTTTAAAAGTAAATTCAATATCATCATATGCAAAAGAAAAATATGGAGGTGATTTTCACTTTAAAAAAAGAATTTTCAATGGTATTCTTTAAATATAAAAGTAAGTCCTAGAATGATTCATTCTACACATATATCTATTACATACTATAAGGAACAATAAGTTTTTATGAACACATGAAGGAGTTTATGATTGCAATAATAATTCTAAACCAGGGGCTGGTAATCACTGAGACAAAAACCAAAGAGAGCACAAGTCATCACCAAAGAAGACTCAATGGTCAGTGCACAGGAGTATAATCTCCCTAGGTTCCAGTCAACATTTTCCAATAAACCACCATTTCTTGAATGTCTACCATGCTCCAGACAACCCTACCTGGCTCACATTTCCTGCACTTCCACCTCCTGACTTGACACACAGAAAGGACTCAAGAGTCTATACAGAGGATGTTGTCCCTGATGCAATACACTCAATACCCTCAGTTTTGTCAAGATCTGAAGACCTAAGAACAGTGAACGGATACTACAGTACTAGTATTTTCAAAACCTAGATTTAAATATGGTGGGGAAGAAAAAAAAAAAAAACATTCTACAGATGCTAATTGTTAGGAACATTTTCTGGAGCCCCACAGACGGTCCAAATTCTGAGAATAATTTAAAGCTATACCAAACCTAGTGTGAGAATAGTGATAAACAGAACAAAATAGTTCCAAGGCTATTCAAAGTCATAAAGAATAAACAAAGCCATTTTCTCATCTTAAATATCACACAAAGAGGTTTAATTTTATTTACTATCTATCAGATGTAGCTTGGCATTTGCATTGCTAATGATCCTTTTTCAAAGTGTGCTCACACTTTTAGTTCCTTTTGAATAGAAATAATTGATCTCCTACCTACCCTAGGACTTGGACATGCTAATAATGTCAAGCTGCACATAAGCTTATTTTCATGTTCAGAATATTATCAGAATAGAAAAAACTTTAGAGGGGGTTATTTATTTTCTTGGGAAGGTATTGTATATAGGAAGGTTCATCCTGCTTTGTTCTAGTTTTCACTTGATATTCTATAAAGGGTAGATCCAAATATAATTTCTCCCTTACGAAAGACATCCCTCAGAAGGCAAAAACCTAAAAGAGTTATTTTTCCAATATGCACTAGAATAAAAAAAAGGGCTTCAGTGTTTTGTGGTATCAAATTCTTTGTCTCCATACAGTTATCAACTCAGAACTAGTCAAAGGACCCTCTGGAAAAATGAAACTGTAAAAGGCAATGGAGTGCTCGACCACAAGTAAATCCCTACAATTTTAAGATGACAGTCTACTTCTGTGCAGTCACTTAGACAATAAAGATTTGAAGGAAAAGAGAAGCAATAAAACATACTTCACAAATCCAAAAGATCGTTCCCAGGATAGAAAAAGAATTCCCTTGACAAGGTCTAGCCCAAGAAATTGTTGTAAGGAATAAAAACATTTCTGAATTGGATAATCTGAGATACAGACTTAATGTTAACCTCCAAACTGTTATTTACCTTTCTATCTTTGTTTAATTTTTATTATGACTTAAAAATGAAAAAATTTGAAAGGGTATGCTTGCCCCAGCCTCTCTCAAGGCAGCTTAAGATTATGACTTTCTTGTGAATCCTTCCAAAGATGCATATACAAGCAACTTATAAATACAAACTTATTCTCAAATGGCATAGTAACACACACTACATCTTTTCTTTTTTCATTTAACAAATATCTACATCATTCCCTATCGATATAGTTTCCTCATTCTTTTTTACTACTGCACCATATTCCATTATGTGAATGGACCATAATTCATTTAACCAGTCTTCTGTGATGAACATATAGGTTGTTTCCAGAGTTTTGTTACTATAAACAATGCTTCAATAAACTACTTCATTTCAACTTAGCATAAGATCCTGAATACATTCCTGGATGTAGACCTGTTAGGTCAAAGAGATCTGTGCGTTTATAATTTTAATGTATGCTGTTAAATTATCCTCCATAAAGACTGTCCCAATTTATACTCCCACCAGCAATGTATGAATGAGTGCCTATGCCCACACCCAGGCTAATAATGTGTTACATTTTTATTTTATTTTTATCCATGTGACAGGATTTTTTTTTTTAATGGCATCTGGTGCAATTTTAATTTGCATTTCTCTTACAAACTGAGCAACTTTAATTTTTTTATTGAGGTATAGGTGATGTACAATACTATATAAGCAACTCAGCAACTTTAGATTTAGAGCCAGTGGTATCTCATTTCTGTGAAATCTTCATGTATATCCTTTGCCCATTTTTCTACTGAATTGTTGGTCTTTTTCTTATTGATTTGTAGAATTTTTTACACATGAAGGAAATTTGCCCATTATCTTTGATGAGTTGTAAATGTTTTTCAACTTGTCTTTGACTTCACTTGTGTTAGTTTTTGATATGCAGAAATTTTTATTTTTTTAAGTCTAGTTTATAAATATTTTTCTTTTATTGCTTCCGTTTTAGGTCAAAGTTAGAAAAACCTCCATTCTAAATTGTAAAACTTTTCTTCCCTACTTAGTTCTATTTCTTTTGTGACTTTGCTTTTTAAAGTTAAAATTTCATCCACTTAAAATTCATTCTGGTGGAGGTATGAATTATAGATCCAACTTTATTTTTTTCCAGATGGCTCCCCAGTTACCATTTACTGAATAAATTTCATCACTGATTTGAAATGCCAATTTTATCATGTCCTGTGTGTTTTGAGGGTCCCTTTCCAGGCTTCATATTTTATTTCATTGATCTGTAGATCTATGCATTTTGCCTTCATCACACAGTTTTAATGAATGTGGCTTAACAATATCTTTTAATATCTTGTAGGGATGTTCTCATCTCTCATTACTTTTCTTTTTCAGAATGTTTCTAATATTATTGTATGCATCTTCCTATATTTATTTTAGCATTGCTTTGTCAAGCCTAAAAAAATCCTGTTAGTGTTTTTATTGGGATCATTTCCAATTTACAGACAAACTTAGGGAGCTTACTTACCTTTAAGAAACAACCCTAAAACCTGGCAACTTTGTTCCACTGCATACGAATGGTGTGATTCATGACTCAGCTAGGACAATCATATTTCATATTAGTATGTCTCCAATCACAAGACGATGGTCTTCCTGAGAGTTAATAGTGGTGTTTGGCATTAACCTTCCTCTTGCAGCCAGAAGGGTTGTATGAAAAACGTATGAATGCCATAAGTACTGTTAAAATAGCATATTCACTGAGTTTATCCATAAATTAAATATAAATAAATAATAATTCCATGGTCACCATATGTTTTCTTAAAATGAAAGCTAAAGACACAGGAGTAAAGAACTGAAAAAGACCTCTACAGATGATCCAGACCAGGGTCTAAGCAACCTTTTCTTCTGAGCACATCACTCCTATCATAATAGTTTATTTTATGGACTGTTTCCTAATTTCCAATTCAAAGGACACTCTAAATTGGAAAATCATGTTCATTCTACCCCCAACATTCCTATAGAATTGTTACCACATGTACAGTACATTGTATCATCATGTAGATGGAAGCAAAAGGAAGCAAAAGGAATGATGAATGGGAGCAAAAAGTAGAAAAAATATTTTACATTAATATTTACAATTTACAAACACCTTAACATACACTATCTCATCTGACATGTATGCATAAATTGGGCTGCCTACATATTAATAAAGAATACATAACAATGAAGAATAATTTTTATAAGTAATATTTTAAAACTAAAACATTCATGTCTACTACATCCTGTAATTTTAATGTTACAAATCTTAGGTATCAAAAGAGAAACATGTTCTCTCTGTTCAAGGGTGGGGGGGATATGAGATTAAAGATGTAGGCAGGGCCAGATCATGAGCAACGACATAAAGAATTTGACTTTGGCCTTAAAGGGATTTTAAATAGGGAAAGAATATGATCATAACTGCTTTTTAAAAATCACTTATGTGCAGTACAGAGGCTGGGTTAGCTGTAGTGTGGCAAAGGTAGATAGAGAAAAAGTTATTGCAGTGAACCAGACCATTGATGGTTGGACTTAGGGCAGTAGCAGCAGTGATGAATAAAGGATTCATTTAAGAGATATCCAAGAGGTAGAAATGGTAAGACACAGATGATTTCCTGGCTTAAACAACTCAATGGACAGTGGTGCCACTTATAGAACTAGTGAACATATAGGGAAAGGCAGATTTAGAAGGAAAATAACAAGTTTGAAGTACAAGTGTAACAAGCAAGTGAAGACATCTAGTGAACAGTTAGACAACAGGAGTCTAGAGCTCAGAAGTAAAGATTTAAAGCTGGTATGTGGAGTTTTGAGAGCAAATAAGAGTAGAAAAGGGGCCCAGAAAAGCAGGTAGAGGAAAGTGACCCTGCAAAGAAGACTGGACTTACCAGAGAGGTAAGAAAAAAACCAGGAGAGCTCGGATTTTATGAAAGCCAAGTCAAGACTGTGTTACTACAAAGAGTTGTCAGCTTGGTTGAGTGTTGTTGTGCTGTCAAATAAGATGAAGAATGAGGAGAGCGAGCCCACTGCATTTAGTAACCCTGGTACCCTTAACAGGGACAGCTTCAGTGGAGTGATGGAACAGAGACCAGAGTGCAGGAGGCTGAAGAGTGAAGTGGGAAGTGAAGAAATAAGAGTGTGATCACTCTTTCAAGAAATCTGAATATGGGGGTGGGGGGAGGTCACTGAGGAAAAGAATGGAACAGGAAAGTTCTGTGTCAAAGGAGGATTTTTTTTTTTTAAGGTGGAAGAGATTTCCCCATGTTTAAATGGTATTTATGAACACTAGTACTAAGGAAAACAAATCATTCCTTCCTTTCAATAATGCCCCCAAATTAATATAGGAAAAAAACTGGAATGCTGCTCATTTCTGAGGATGATCTTATGGTAGTGAGAAAACTCAGCGATCCATAACTGGCATTTATTTGCTCCTAAAGATAATCTCTAATAAATCAGCAACAAAAAAGTTAACAATAAATCCCTTAAAACAACAAAAACAAAAAAACCCAAAAACATCCTTCATGCAGACATAAATGATTTCATAAGAGCGATCTGCTTACATTTAAATCATAACAGAACTTTAGGATGCTCACAACAAAATGGAAAATGGAATTCAAAGTTCACATGCCTAATGTTTACAGTGATTTGTAAATTCTGAAATACACTTTCTCAAAATAATCAGGTAAGGGAGAATAATCTGTGGATCCAATAGGTCAACTTACTCTGATTCTTCTACAGATTAAAGGTTTTACAGATGCCTTGAAATGAAAGGAAACTGACTATTACATGAATGGTTTGGTTATTTACACCCCTTAAGGCTCATACATAGCACACCTAATGGTTTTGCCTTGAGGCAAAGATTTAACAGATTGCCCTCCTAATTGCTCCCTGGACACAACTGTACACAAGGCCATGTGATTCCGAGGTGCAGATTCCTATATAAAACTCATCTTTAGGGAAAAAAAAAAAAAAAAATCAAAGATAAATATCTCACCAACTATTTCTGAACAAATAAAACTGTTTATAATATCCAAAATCTAATAAATCACCATGCCAAACACTAGCCAATATACCTAATACATTCTGACCTGGTTCTCTCTAAAATATAAGCAATTTAAGTAAAGCAATAAACATATTATTTAGCAACATCATCATCCCAGTAAACTGCTGAACATTTAGTTGTACTACAAATAACAGTGCCAATTTTAAAATTTCAGACATGAGAAATTTCATTCCTGAACAATGTGTGTTATGTCTTCATAATAAGCACAGACACTTGGGAAAGTCATCATTTTTAAATGAGTTTAAAATGTAAAATAAAATCTAGGTAGTGAAGGAGATAAAAGAATTTTTAAACTAGAAAAATATATAAAACTAAGTATTAAACTTCTGGAAAGGTGAGGAAAGTCCTCTAAATTTAGAAATCACAGTGGAAAAGAAAAAAGTTTGAATTTCTAAAAATAAAAAAAAATATTCCAAATGTCCCAAAATGGCAGTTAAAAACTCAGCTAGGTACCAGCACCTGCCCACATTCCCCATTCCTGGGGCAGATGTGAGGTGTGGACTGGGCCCTCCTGTCTCCAGAGCACATGCTCTCCACCACTGTGCCCCTTTATCTGACCTTCCCCAACAGGTGAAGAGGACAGGAATATAATTCATAAAATAGGAAATGTGACAAATAAGGAAACATGTGGGGAAATATTTAATTTCCTGAGTAACCCAAATTTTTCACATTAAAACAGGTAACCTGTTTATGGCAAACTTTTGGTAACTTGTTAAATTGGCAAAAATATAAAACTATGGTAATATCTAGAGCTGGTAAGAGGTATTAGAAACTGGTAGGCGGTTTGACATTACGCAAAATGAGCCATAAAAACATCCACATGCCCTTTGGCCCACAGTTTCCTCTTCTGGAAGTTCTATACTAAGGTAAAAAAAATTAAAATATAACAAGAGTAGAGGGGGCTGCTCACTGCACACGTGCAAAGTTCCTCATCTGACAATTATTCATAAAGTAAAAACCTAGAAACAACCTGTATGTCCAAAATAAGAGAAACATCATGTAAAATATGATAAATCCATTGGTCATTATAAATAATTATAAAATGTTTAGAACATGAAAAATGCATACAATGTCAAACCAAAAAGGGCTGGATATAAAACCGTACAGATTTTAGAAACTCTTTTTTTAATGCAAAGAAAAATTACAAAAAGGAAAAGAACTCAAAACTGTGACTATGGTTGGTTAACGTGATAGTACAGAATGATTTTTTTCCCCACTAACTTGCAAATGTTTTCATAATGTGGTTTAATTACTTCTATTATTTTAATAAAGCTCTGAAAAATAGGTGGTTCACAAAGCATTTGCAAATTTAAAATATAAGAACAAAAATTTGAGTGGTCTTTGACATTTTTTTCCAAAAGTGAAAAATAATGGTCTAACAATAAAGACGCCTCAGATAATCTGTTCTATATGATCCAAGTTCCAGTGTATAGAAGTTGCAAAAAAAAAACCTGTCAACTTATTTAGGCCTTAGAAGTTATTTCATTAGTTATTTTATTTTAAATGCAATTGGATAGCCATTTGAGTTTTAAGCTGGAGTGTTTTATTACCCCATTTATGCTACAGCTTCCGTTTTCTAGTCTTTTGGTAAAATTTAGCATCCTAAATGCTTAACAAGATCTTTGATGGAAAAAGAAGAACCATTTATACCACCTGACTCTTGCTTAATCTAAAAAATAACTTTATTAGATAAAATTCATATTTAATAATATTTTAAATCTTAATAAGGTCTCCCCTACTAGACTAACAGTTCCTGAAAGAAGACAGGAATTGTACCTTATTTAGCAAGGTGGCGGGTTCTTACACAAGCATACAGATCTGTGCTTGAGGAGGTATACAAGGGGAAAAACTAACGTCCCGAAGTCAGGAAAATCACAAATCACCAATCAAGTAAGCAGACATACATAGGGCTGTCCAAGTCCAAAGATACCTTTGTAAGATATTAAAATGTTTCTGAAAGAATTGGGTGCCCAAAAGACCAATCCAAAAACGTTCCGCCTAACCTCCAAGTCACCTAAGCCTGATGCCAGGAAGACTCAATTTTAGCCAACCAGAAAGCACACATTTATTACAACAGATTTTGAGAGGTTTTTTTTTTTAGCTGTTATATAAAATAGTGGTTAACACAGAATGCTCACTTATTAGCACATGTTAAAAGAATGTACTTGAGTTTAATCCAGTGATGAAATTGTTTCATTCTGCAATAGTAACTTGGACTTTCACTTACCTATGATCCAAGATCCTTTTCGTTGTTATATAAGATAAAGTTTATAACAGGGAATAAGAGATTTAGCTCACCAGGGCTGCCACATTTGTTACTAAAACCACTGGGTCTTCAGGTCTCAGAACAACACAGGAATCTATATCCAGAACCGAAGGAAGTAATGATACATCATTAAAACCACCAACAAACATCTGTATAGCACCTTATGGTTTTAAAAGGGAATTATATATAAAATATTATTTGATAGCTAAAATATATCTAGACCTTTCTTTATAGCTCTCAAGGTGCTTCCTTCACACATTATATGCCACTTCACATTCAAACCAATCTTTTAGGTTAAGCAAGGCAGATATTAATTATACCATCATAGATGATGAAACTAAGTAAGGCTCAGAAAGCTTAAGAGATTTGCCAAATTCACACAGCTGTTAAATGGCAAAGCAGAAACTACACTTTGGGCGAAGGACCTCTGTTCCCCATGCCAGATCTCCATCAGAGAGCTGACCAACTTGCATCTTGTGCAGGCAATGTGATCAAAGGGAAATCATATGATGACATCCCAGACATACATCCTTTCTTGGTAGCCAGCCAGCAGTAAGAGTTATTATTTCATCTACTGACACACCTAATAGAAAACCCACAGTTCTTTACCCAAAAGGCAAACTGATAATTAAAAAGGTAAGCCTCCTACTGAGCCAAAGCCCAGACTTTTATTTTTTAGGAATTTATTTGAAAGTTCAGGGGCAAACACCATAAAGGAATATCAAAGGCAGACTTCTCAAGGGTTTTGCTTCCCCTTCTCTTCTGCTGTTTACATCAAACAAGACAACAATTCAATATCTAAAATGTCAATGCCAATTATCTTACTTTAAATGAGGACCCCTTTTAAGCATTAATACTTTTTAAATATTTTAAACTGAGTAAAATGTTTCTAGAGTTTATTAAACATCTATCTTCTTAAATATATAGAATTACTGGTGTGCCTACTCTGAATCTTTAATATTATATTTTACATAAATATAGTAGCTAACGTGTTTTGAGCTCTTAACCATGTGCTGTGCCACTGGGCTATTTTCATACAGTCTCACTGAATCCTCACAACAACCCTATGATGTAAAGTACAAACAACTTTAACATCTATTGCATAAATGTGGAAATGGAGGCAATGAACATTAGTTAACAAATCAGAAAGGAACAGGCTTGGGATCTGAAGCTAGAAAGTTTAACCACCACATTGCCTCCCTGTTCTCTTGTAGGGGTTGGAGACAGTGGGAAAGGCATGGGCTCTGGAATCTGACTCTCTGGGTTCAAAGCCTAGCTCCCATGCTTACTGATGAATCTTGGAAAAACTAGAGAAAGTCTGTCCCCCTTTTCTCAGCTACAAAAGAAACGTAAGAGGTGATACAATAATTCTTGTATCATGGAACTGTTACGGGAAGAAAATGTAATGCCTAATAAACAGTAGCTGGCTCACAATGAGGACTCAAAAACGTCAGTAAGCGACAACACAGTGTTCCTCCAAGGAATAGTGAGGTGTTTATTAGGGCTTTAGTCCCACACCAAATGGCTTCAAACTGCTCTTGTTGAGTTCTCGAAATCTTTTTTTCTAAGGTTTTATTTTCTCAAGCTGGCACTCCTGGCTGCTGATGTATCTATATGGGGCATCCCCTCTCTTTCCTCCTCTTCTACACTTTTTCAAATATGCTGTAAACTATAAGGTTAAATCGCTAGACTTTCTAAACTGATTTCTAAGTAAGAATATCTAGATTCTGAAGGAGGATCCAGGGTCTCTCTAGTTAGTTAAGAGGAAAACTTTAGTGAATGGACTTTGTAACATGTGGTTTTGGCTTTTCAGAGTTCTTTTTGCTTATTCAGCTTCTTTGTGGGTTTTGAAGAGTGTTGAGGATACCATACATTTTAGATCTATAGATAAACGTGATCTTGCTGGAGCATACTAGAATGTGGCACTACTACTATTCTGTCAAATCAGATACACAAAGTGAGGGAAAGTGGCCGCAGGCTAGTACACCAAATCACTCAAATAGTCCATAAAAGCATAGACCATCCTTTTCCTCTGGCTTACTACCTAAGGGCTAGTAGAGGTAAGAAATGACAGCTAAAACAAGGTAGGGTTTAGGGTCTGACGCACTGGACGGAAGAGGAACTAAGGTCTCATCACACGGAGGTCCTCATTTTAGACACATTCGCTCAAAGTACTGCCAAATGTGGTGATTCAGTAGGAACAACTTTTCTCCACACTCTGCCAACTCAATGCTATTCGTACATGCTCTCTTGCCCTCTAGCAAGGCAGCAAAGAGAACTGACTCCAACTTTCAGCGATGAGCCTACTGGACAAACAAGTATCAAAAACCACTAAGTGTTAGAAGAGAACATAATCACACTATTTACTGTGAGACAAGTCTTCACTGGATTAAAACAGAAGCACACAAGGGAGGGTGAAATGAAGGTGATCATACAAAATGTATTTGAGACACCTCAAAAATAAAGAAAAGCTGTCAAATCTGAAACAAAGTTTAGATTACTCCACTCTTACCATAACAACTATATAAAGCACTGCTGCATTTCTGCCATTTCCAAACATTTTTCAAAATTCAGCAAGTCATTCATTCCCTATCCAAGAAGCTGGTATACGAACTACATACAAATAGGAATAAAGTCATGTTTATAACTTCCAAACCCTTTTTGTTACCAATGTTTATAAACATGATATTCTACACTGGAACTTCTTAAAATAATCAAGTTCACTGATATAATTGATGAAATATGTTACATTCCAAAAGGCTACAAAACATATGGGCCAGGGGTGAGCAAACTTTTTCTGTAAAGGGTTTTTCCTGTTGTAGGCGTTGCAGGCCATAAACTCTCTCTCAACTACTCAACTCTGCCTTTGTACCACAAAAGCAGCCATAGACAACATGTAAACTAATGAGCATGGATATGTTCAATAAAATTTTATTTCTGGACTCCGAAATCTGAATTTCGTATCATTTTCACATGTCACAAACCATTATTCTTTTGATTTTTTCCCCACCTATTAAAATAATGTAAAAACCATTCTTAGTTTTTGCAGGCTATACAAAAACTGGTGGCAGGCCAGATTTGGCTGGTGGGTCATAATTTTCTGATCCCTCATATAGGATACTCTAATGTTAAAAAAAAGGAAATACAAAAAACCCCATCAACTGCAACTTTGAGATTAGGTTCTCTTTGAATCTGGAGGGGGTTGTGGGATAGTCCATAGGTTAAACAATGCACTACTGTACTTCTGAAATAGAAAATGGGCTATATACAGACTATTTTAAAATCCTGATTTCTAAAGTTAATACCAAAATGTTAAATAAGAGTGTGCCTTTTTAATAACCTTTAAACATATTTCAGCTTCCCTCAGGAATGACTTAAACCTCTGCAGTGTTCATATAATTAGCACAGTATTTTCAGGTCCATCCTAGCATAGCTAGGGTCTCCTCTGCCCCCCAGAAGTCGACAAATGATTAAGCCACAGTGCCAAATGTAAATTTCTATAGCATGATAAAAGCTATTTTCCTGAAGCTTCATGAGAATACATGTTGTATTGGGTCTAAAATATAAGAATACTCTGAGATCAGAGACAAGGCTCTGAGAACGATGGATTAGTCAACCTTCTGCGAGCTTAGGAGAAGCGTGCAAGGTAAGTACCTATAAAATCCTATTATAGGGGAGTTCTGTTAACGGTTATATTCAAACCTGGTACTATATAATCCAACAATTTCCACATGTCAGTAGATGACTGAGAATATCCTTACCAACTCTAAATAATAAACAATTCTGAATAACCAAAAGCTTGCTCTGATTCCATAGTGACTCCCTTATGTGGGATAGGCTTTTCAACTGGTGGTGTTGTCTGTAATGAACCTTTTCCATCTGGTCGGCCTCAGAGAACTCCAATCAACCACCTTCCCTGTATGCAGTGTCCCCTGTGGTGTGGGGAGAGGAGGACACAGTTGAAAATAGAGAAAATACTTTTCCTCATTTTAGCAACTTTGCTCAAGCAGGTGTCAGAGATCTACTTACTGGACAGGTAGTTTAAAAAAACAAACAAACAAAAAACACAGAGCTTTTCATCTTGAACCTCAGGGGAAAAAAGAGGCAAACTGAAACCAGAGTGACTTATCTCAGTTATATGAAAATCAGTGATTCACTTAGAACACACATATTTTGTTTGGGGATACCAAAATCTCTTAAGTCAGCATTTGGAGATTAAAAAAATAAATGGACCAGACATGTGTTTTGGACCTGGGAATTCTGACTGGTTTCATTTCAAAATTTTTTAAAGTCATTAGTAATTTGATTTATCCAGATCTTGCTCAGACAGAAAAAGGGCAAAAATGCAATTTCTTAGGAGGATCATCCAGCTAGTGGTTGGATTATCAGTGACCTAGATAAGAGCAGAAACAGCCCAAGAAATTTTGGTTTCCTGATATAGGGAAAAGCAAGGAATCTGTCCGTGCCTTCTTTCATTTTATAATTATTTACTGCACTCTAAATATTTATGGTCTCCAAGCACGTGGGCAGGCTCCCCACAGCATGAAATATCTCAAATATCTACTGCGGCTCAAGAACAGTGTTTTTCAAAGAGTGGTTCACAATCAACTAACAGGGCAGAGACCAATGTTGTGGGTTACAGACAGCATTTTTCAATTAAATGAATCAATACCTTTGAAAACATGAGCAAACAGGTTACGTTTTAAGGGTAACTACTATCTTGGAAACTTTAGTTTCTTTCAAAGTAATGTATGTGTGTACTGGGCTGTGATGTAAAGTGTCTTACTTTGAAGGGGGGGTTGTAATCTAAGAATAGCTTGAAATACCTTCCAGACCTAAATAGACATGAGATAAGTAAGCAATCAGGACAGTAATCAGACATGGAAACAAAAATTGGGAAGCCATCATCACTTGACAGCATAGGAAGCTTTGGGGTACTTGACATTATCTAGGAAAAAGGCATGAGGTAGGAGAAGAGCCCAGCCTCAAACCCTGGGGGCATCAACATTTAGAGCTTGGACAGAGGAAGAATCACCTAAACCAAATGAAGGCGTGGCCAGAGAGGCAGTAGGCAAACCGTGGAGCTGAGGTTTCCCGTGCAGGGAAAGCCAGTAAAACTAAAAGTTAAAAAAGAGGCATCTCCCTTTCAATTTCCCATTTTGTCAAAAATAAGGCATGAATGAAGAAAAGCTGCAGGATGATGCTGAGTAAAGAAGGTAAAATAAATAGATGCTATAGATGCTACAGAGCCTAGAAATGTACTTACTCTGCAAGATATACACGTATCCAGGAACACTTGCTCGGTATTTTATGGTGGGTACGGTAAACCAAAAGAAGATGTTGGTATACATTTAAACCACCTATTTACATGTTTGAAGAAAACATGTAGGCAAATCACATGATAGTTAATCATTTTAGGGTTGTCCATTGGCATTCTAAAGATGTCAAACCACATTACAATAAATCTTATCATTAAAATATATTTTCACTATCTTCTTACGAATCTCACACTAAATTCCCTTCAAGGAAAGAAGGGATTCCTAATACTCTGGAAGCAAATGCTCTCAACAGGGAGTATAATGGAATAACAGGGTTGCCCTTTGTTTAGACTGAAATTGTTCCAAACCTATTATCCTGTGCCCGTCAACAAAAGCCACAGCCTCTAATGTTCTGGGCAGTAGCCTCATTTGGAGGTAATGGGGCTCTCTTGAAACTTATATGAAGATCTATCGTCGTGACTACTTTAAGTGTCTTTGCCCTACTTCACAACTTCTACAAATCACATGTTAGTACTCTTGGTCTTAATAAAACAGGACATTTCCTAGAGTGGGATGGCAGCTTCCTTTTTCAATATTAGAAGCAACTACTGCTAAGGACAGCTAGTTTGTAATAGAGTCAGAACGATGGTACTGAAATGGACCTTAAAAATTATCTTGCCCAGTTCTTTCATTTAACAGATAAGAAAGCGGGGGCTTGACCCTGGTGGTCCAGAGGAGAGAACCTGGCTGTCCGAGCAAGTCAGATGAAGGTTTCGAGCCCAGTTCTATTAGTGGTTCATCACAAGAAGTCAGGGTCTTCATTTGGAAAATAAGGGTAACAACAACCAATCTCACACAGGAGAATTTAAATGAAATGATGCATTTAAAGCACTTAGCACACTGTGGGCACACAGGATGTACCCAAAGTGAGTCCCTCCCTTGGTCCCCATTCTCTTTTCCTCCTTGTACAAGGCAGAGCACAAAGTGGGATGCTACTCAGACTCCTCTGTGACTTCACAACACACAAAAGAAAAAGGCCACAGAATTGTGTACTTAATGCCTCTATTGGTTCTGGTTTAAATATGAAATTAACATTAAGTAGCTTCTTATAACACACTGAAATCCAAACGCAAGCCAAGTGATGGCAATGGTTTAAGGAATGGGAAGAGAAAGAAGAAAACCAAGGAGCCTCAGTGAGGTAAGAGGAAAATGAGGCAAGTCAGCATCACAGAGGTCAAGGTTGGAAATCCATACAAATGGGTGTCAGTACCAAAAGCCAGAAATAGATTAAGGAGAAATAAAAACTGAAATAACCCATTGCATTGTCTATAAAATCAGTGGTGATCATGAGGAGAGGTTCCAGAAGTAGAGGTGAAAAACTAAAGCTAGTTAGAGATACCAAAAGGAAAATAAGGGCAGGATAAGCAAAATCAATGGAAACAGCTACTCATTTGAGGTGCCTGACAACCAGGAGAAAAATCAAACAATAACCATGTGTGAAGGGAAGATCACAGTGCAGCAGCTAAGAACACAGGCTCTGAAACCAGCTTATCTGGAGTCACATCTCAGTTCTGCCAAGTTGTAGCTGTGTGACCTTAGGAGAATGAGTTACCCTCTCCGTGCCTCAGTTTCCACACCAAAGACAGTAAGGATAAAAATAGTACCCACTGGGCTGGTTTTTCTGTTGGGTCTCATCTCTTCTCTGTATTAAAAGGGGCTAGAAGTCTATAAACCACATCTTCCAAACTCCCTTGCCAACTAGATTCCCGTTGGGTATTGCCCGTGGGAAACAGTGAAACGAGACTGCGAGGTGAGGGAAAGAAAAAGGTCTTCTTTTGTTTCCTTTTCCTAGTGGTAACTCCAAAAGCAGCAGCAGACAAGCGCAGGCTCGAGCAGCTTCTGCGGTGGCTTCAAAGCAGCAGAACCAATGGAGATCTCCAGCAAATCTGCAAAGCAGGCAGTTTATGCGGCAGCTGTCTGATACTTGAGCGCCATCCCCTCCCCTTCTTGCTCTCCAACATTCACGCACACACCCTCACACACACACCACACACACACACACACGCACACACTCTTTTTTGCTCCAACATCCAACCCCCCAACACAGCCCTTCCAATTAACACTGTAACCAGTTCCCTACATTAAATCTTTCTGGGCTTAAAATATCAAGTGATTTTTATTTTCCTGATTGGACACTAATTGATAAACACCTACTTCTTATTGCTATTGTGAGAATAAAATGAGTTTTTTTTTTAAAAAGTAAAGGCTTGGATCAGTAACTGAACCTTAGAAGGCACTTCATAAATGTTAACAACTGCTACTCTGCAAGGATCTTAAAATCCACGTCTGAAATCAAGTTCCTGATCCCGCATACAGACTATTTCTGAAAATGGTCCCATCATCCTTTCCTTCACCCAGGCTCCAAATCTGAGTCACCTTTCTTCCCGTCAATAAACACAATCCTCCAGTTCTCACTGCAGGGAGCCCTCCGAATCTCCATTCCCCAGGTGCAAGCCTTTATTACTCCTTATTGAGCCTGTATGTCTTCCCCTCCCCAGGGATTTATCTGCTTGCAGGCTCCAGTTCATTCTACACTGTACCAGGAGGATTTTCCAAAAGGGAGGAGGGGAGGTGTCAGATCTTGTCACTACCCAAGGTGCCCAAGGTCACGAGTCCAATCAACCACACAAAGGCCTTCCTTCCTGAAGTTAACCCCTGCCTACTTCCTTAACAGTAGCTCCCAACATACTGCTTTCCTATTTACATCCCCAAATCTTGCACCCCAACCACATCAGAAACCCTTGGCACTCCTCCAAACTTTCTTTGCCCTTTGGTCCCTCCATACCTTTGCACAGGATAATCCCTCTGGATAGAATGCCTTCCATGCCCCACGGAGCCTTTGCTAGATCCCTTCTACCTCACCAGAACTAACCTCTCCTATGCCTCCCTAGCATTTCACCAACCCAATACTATTTCACCAACCCAATACTATTACCTAGCACCACATGCTTGTGTTGTAAGTTGCAAGTACTGAGCTCCTCAGGAGACTAAGATTCTCTACCCCTTGCATGTCCTCCATATAGCAGAGCTTCCCAGTATGAGAGCTGAAAGTTGTGAGATATTGATACCTCAGCTCTTGGAGCAGGCAGGTGGGGCTGCCAGCCCCCAGGCCAGTGGTCTTCACCCACCAGCCCAGCAGCAGCTTTTCTACTGTTAGAAATCTCCTACCCCAGTGTACTGTACAGAGTATTTTTTTCTGTGTGGTATGAGGGGAAAGAGGTTGGAAGCTCTGCTCTATAGCATCCAGATCAGCACCTTGCATACAGAACAACAGCTCCAGTCTTCCATCAAACCTCATGAAACAGAACTGCTCCATTTCCAAGGTTTTAATGGCAGCATTCCCTATTATAAAAACTTACAAGTGAAGTGAAAACTATACCAGTTCCTCACTTTCTACAACTTTTTTCTTAATTTTTGGAATGTGAACATAAGTTAGTGAATGAAAGCACAGATCTTTCAAATATAAGAAAAATATATATTCCAGACCCACTTGCATTCATAAATATTAGATTTTATTTTGGACCATTAAACACAATTGAATTCTAAGACAGCCAGCCAACTGGAATTCAGAACACCGTCCCCCTCAAGGGGGAAAACTGTTAGCTTCATAGCTTCCATTTGTTGTAAATACTATAAAACAATACTGTTTCAAATAATAGCAGTTAAATACTGGTGTCTGGGGAAAAAATTAATTTAGAAGGATGAGGAAATGCATGACTTTTTGTAGAGATTCTGAGGGGATCTTCAGGATCCTTTCAAGAGCTTAAAAGGTCTAAGACACGATTTCTACCTATACTTAGAAAATCTACAACTTGAATTTTCCTTGTTATAGACGTCTCATTGTAATTACCCTTCTCCCATCAGCCACAGTTTAATTACAGTTTAAACAGTAAAGAAGAAAGAACACTGGAAAATTAAAGGGGGGGGGGATTTTTAAATACTGGAGGCAAATAGGACATACAAAAAGGTAGAACTAAGCTTTAGGCAACAAGTGAAAGAAAAAATATGAAAAGGAAAACATCCAAACTATTCCAGGAAAAGTTGGCAGAGAAACTGAGGAAACAAACTTCCCATAGCTGCCACAAGGTGGCACTAACAACCGAGGACAGCTCGGTAACTCCTGAGTTAAACATAATAAAAAGTCTTTCAAATGTTTAAGGTAACATTTCCCACACTCACAGATGCTGGTCCCTGAAGAGATTTGCCTGGCCATTAAGGTAACATTTCCCACACTCACAGATGCTGGTCCCTGAAAAGATTTGCCTGGCCAACAGTGAAATTACAAAAGGACAGTTTAGTTTTTATAAAGCTAAATTTATTCCATTAAGAAGATTATCCTCTATCCTGAGATTGATTTTTGGTATTAAAATGCCTTTAAATTTTTAAAATTATGTCAAAGTATTATTTTGTTTTAAAGTGTAAACCAGATGTGCCAGTCATGGGCCTATTCCCACAGATCAATGAGAGCTCTTTATCTCAGGAGAGTTGATCACTGCAGACATCATTTCTCAGGCTCCTAGCTAGGTCAGCTGGCTTTTCTCTGGGTTCAGTCTTTGGGAAACACTGGTGGAGAATGGGCAGGTGGGAGGAAAAATGGAGCCAGGATATTTCTCTCCCTCCTTCTCTACTTCAGGAAGTGTTCCCAGCAGTGGCTGTATTTCTTTCATGGCTCTTGCTCCTACCAGGAGGTTCCAATCTCCTCAGAGTAACTCTGGCTCCCGAGCTCCCATAACCCTGCCATTAGCGATACTGTTCTCCTCCCCTTGCTGTTAATCTCTAGGCTGCTTCACCATCCTATCCTGCTGTCTCAGCTCCTCCATCATCTGTGTAACCAACCCCCTGAACTGAATTCCTATTTTTAAAACTTAAGAGTGGTTTCCCTTTTCTTGGGTGGACCCTAAGGAGTATATTAAGCCAGTGGTTCTGCATGTATCAGAATCACCTGAGGAGCTTATTAAAACCCAGATGCTGGGCCCCACTTCCAGAGATTCCCAGTCAGTATATCGGAAGTGGAGCCAGGAATGCGCATTTCTAAGAAATTCCCAGGTGATGCTGACACTACTGAACAAGGGACCACACTCTTAAAACTTCTACCACAGAACTGGCCATCTTTTGTTGGTCTGCCTTTTTTCTTTTTCTTTTTTTTTTTTTTAACACCTTTATTGAGATATAATTCACATACCATACATACAATTCACCCATTTAAAGTATACAATTTGATGGTTTTTATTATATTCACAGATATGTGCAACCATCACTGCCTTTTTTCATTTGACAATAAAATCCAAAACACGCTGTGAAATTCAAGGAAATCCCACCCTCCTGTCTTCATATGAAAAAAAACAAACTTTTAAGACAGTTTCCTTACATTATTACAGAGGCCAATAGGTTTCTAAGGAATGGTTTTTAAAAGAAAACAGAATTTTAGCACTTACTTTATACATTACCAAGAAATAAAATCTCAATTTTAAATATCAGAACGAATCGAATCCACTGAACTTTTCTATAAAGAAAACATCGATATAGACTCAGATTATTGGAAATAACTTAGCCAATGAAATCTCAAACCTAGAAAACAATCAGTTGGCAGATGGTTCTTCTACCTGAGAAATTTAAGACTGAACAACAGTCCCAAATAATTTGAAGGGCAATTAAAGTACAGTGTCTTGGAACCAAGGTTTAAGAATCACTATACGGTGTTTAGATTTATGTTGGCAAAAAGTTAAAATCAAGTATGCAACCAAATCATAGCTGAACTCTGTGCACAAACAAAAAAAAAACTTAGTATGAGACCAAAGGGTCTACAGACCAGCACTAATAGAAAAATGTGAGCCACAAATGTAATTTTAAATTTTCTAGTAACCACTTTAAAAAAAGGTAAAAAGAAATAGGTGAAATTGATTTTAATTAATACACTCCATTTAACCCACAATACCCAAAATATTTTCATTTCAACAAATTATTAATGATACATTTTACATTCTTTTTATTGCACTAAGTCTTCAAATTCTGTTGCATGTGTTACACTTCCAGCACATCACAATTCAGGCTAGCCACGTTTCAAATGCTACCACATCAGACAGCACAAATATAGATGAATAGAAATTCACCAGTCTCTTTATTGGACATATTGATACTTAGCATAGTGGCAGTGTTCCACTATGCTGTTTTCACAAATTACTTGTGAACTATATTTTTTAAGAAGTTAAAGCTTTAAATGTTTGTACTGACCTCAGACAGTTACAAAACTATGTTAACATTTGGCTCCTGCCACTTAATATTTAAAAAAAAAAAAAAAAAAGTCCCTCAAGAGAATTACATTGTAAACAGGTAAGCTACCATCACTGCTATTTTACTTAGAGTGCCAAAGCTGGCAGTATCTCAACTCTCCTTTCTCTAGGCCAAGGGAAGCCCTAGCAGCCACTATGGGCCTCCACCAGTCCCGAAGCTAAGGAATGAACTGTCATCTCCTGTGTTTGTGAACAGGAAGCTAGGTCATAACTAACAACCAAACCCCCAAACTGAAGTATCTGGTCCTTTGACAGGGGAAACTAATATAACCTGATCACTTTATTCAGTAACAGCACAGTAGACTTGTGATAAACAAAAAATATTAGTCACATTTTTAATGTGATTAAAACATTATTTTAATACTGAATTAAAAATAGAAAGGACAGGACTTCCCTGGTGGCGCAGTGGTTAAGAATCCGCCTGCCAATGCAGGGGACACGGGTTCGAGCCCTGGTCCAGGAAGATCCCACATGCTGTGGAGCAACTAAGCCCGTGCACCACAGCTACTGAGCCTGTGCTCTAAAGCCCGTGAGCCACAACTATTGAGCCCGTGTGCCACAACAACTGAAGCCCGTATGCCTAGAGCCCGTGCTCCACAACAAGAGAAGCCACCACAATGAGAAGCCCACGCGCTGCAACGAAGAGTAGACCCCGCTCGCGGCAACTAGAGAAAGGCCGTGCGCAGCAACAAAGACCCAATGCAGCCAAAAATAAATAAATAAATTTATTTTAAAAAAAAAATAGAAAGGACAAATCAGCTTGAGGTACTACCTTTAATTCTTCATGATCTATAGAAAGAGACCAGACAGATAACCTGCATACAAAATTAAAAATTTAAGTAGACTACAAAAGAGTTTTTATTTTCAGTAGGAAGCCACAGTACAACATTTATTACCTTTAATTATTACAACTGATGATCAAAATAAGACTCTAAGAATGGGGTATATAACAAGTCTCTGGGTACAGAGGCAGACTATAAATCATAAACATGGTACTTTGAGAAACTCCCTAAATTACCCTTAATATTTGAAATTTACAGTTTGATACCAGTTTACTCTAGAATCCAGTGATGTATGAATTTCAATTATACCCTAAAGAAATACAGGGACATTGAAATGGTGCCTCTAATATCAAACAATCTCTGAGCCCCTCAAAAATAATGGACTGTTCCTTCACTTATCAGAAAGTGTTTTCTTTTGCACATAAAACACTTGCCATAAGCATAAATATACTTGTGTGTATGTGCAAGAGTAGTGAGATAACTACATACCTTTGGGGCTTAAACACATCTGGTGTCACATCACACTTTAGGCATATAGTTATTTCATTTTGAACCATTCACTCTAGAGAGTACTCATCCTATAACTTGGTCATAATAAGCAGAGCTACTCAGTATTTCAGCAATTATACAGCATAGATGGACTTTTATATGGTACTTTTGTAAATCAGATAATCAAAACATATACCTTAAATAAGTTAAAGTGCTACAACTATGACAAGTTACATAAGATTTGCTAAACTTTTAACTTGTGACCAGTCTACATAGGAAGCTATAATTGCTACAGATACACCCAGCCATAGAATGAAAGTTGAACCCACAGGCAGTTCACTAAGTCAAGGAGAGGGTATGGGGGCAGCAGGAATGAGGTCAGAAGAAGGCAAATCTAATAATCCATGTCTTATAAGGAAGGAGAGTGTCCTGACTTTATTTACTATCTTCTATTAGCCAGTCAGGTTGCACACCCTTACACTACCTACTCTCAACTCAAAAAATACAGGTCTTGGCATCTCAGGCTAGTGGATTAAATAGCCTCCAGAAATGTTCCTTTATATAGTCTCATGGTTACACACAGGAGGGAATAGGAGAAGGGAAAGATCCTGGATGTTGCCTGGAAAGACATATCTAATCTTTCCTCACCGGCAAACAGAGGAGTTTCCTAAAAACAAAAGAAGGAAAGAAAATTTTAAGGCTTGCTCTAAGAGTTACACAGGTCTTCAGGCTATAATTCAGTAGTAAGAAGAGAATGTCCCCGTACTTCAGCAAACTGCTCAATCTCTCCATCAACAGGGCTGCTAACACAACCTACCAGCACTTGAAACTGCCTTCTAGTAACACTGCTGTGTGCACCTCAGCAGCCTCACACAGCTTCTATTATACTAAACTTCTCTTCGAAGTATCTCCTATATCCATGGCCCCCAAGTCTCCCACTAAAATCAAGGAACTAATGAATGAGAAAATGTTACTGTTTCAAGCCAAACTATTAATGTCATCAAATACTGTGACTGAAACTCTTTTTTTTTAAAGCTCGGCAAAGAAGAAAGTCATACTTAACTCAGTATAGTATCAGCTCCAAGAAGCAAGAAGATACTATGGATCAGACCATTACTACTATCAAGGAGGAAAAAATAAAACATAGCACATTCCAGAAATCATGGAACATTTTTCAAAGGTCGGAGCTGATTTTGAGTGGTGTTACAGACCAAGGAGGTCTCTGGATGGTCTCCTTCATGCAGACAGGCAGAGAAGCTGCCCTTAGCAATGCTTAGAAAGAAGGTGGGTCAGTGAAAAAAATCCCACTTGAGTAGATGTCTAGCAAAGACCCACTGGGTGCTCCTGCACAAGTGACTTAGCCATCTCATGTCTCAGTTTCCTCAGCCACAGAACGAAGAGAATACCTTCTTCCCAAAGTTGTTATGAGGGCTGGAGATCATGCTTGTAAAGCACAGAACTGCTGGTCCAAAAGTGGATGACATTATGAGCTGCAACTACATAAAAAAGCAAATGAACACAAGTTTCAAATTAGAGTTGACCCCCAACCCCACCCCAAACAACATACTGAAAAAAGTTCAAGTTTGTCTAAGATCACTTTAATGGGACAGAAATAACTTCAAGTGGCAGATACTTGTTTGATATTTCTTACATGCATCATTCTAGCCTGCTCCTTTTGAGTTCGATTAACGTGCTGGATCAAAGATTAACAGGACAAAAAAAATTGAAAGAGAAAAAGCTCAAGCATGGGCAAGAATGCACAGAATAACGAATAGAAAAAGATGCTGCGTGCAGACCTGCTGTGTGGCCCACAGTGACTCTGCACGTGAGCTCAGTTCAAGGCCAGTGCCCTGCCCACCAAGATGGAACACAGCTTCTCATGCAAGAGAACTGAGAAAAAGACTGAAGAAGAGAACTTACCTACAAACGTGGGTGAGTCTCCTGCTCTAACTACACACCCTACCATCCTCTCAAAACCTTCGGCTGTTTGGTTTTTTCCCAAGTAACATGTATGACAAACTGAATTTCTCAATCCATGTTATATAAACCCACATACCAATACAATCGACCTTGATTAGGGAGCGTCTCAAACTCTTCTAAGGAAGTCCCTCTAACAGCAGAAACAAATGAAAAAGTACCTTTGGGTAGTCTGGGAGTGGCCAAAAGAGGCCACAAACGTAAAACTAGACTACGTTTTTCAAACTGACATATTCTTTGTGGGACAGGTGTGAGACAGCTAGTAGATCGAGCCACTGAGTAAAACCACTGCCTCTTCCCGGAGAGTCAGAAAAATATTTCCCAAGTAAAACACCACTGCCTTCATCCATTTATTCAACAAACTTTTTTTGAGAGTCAACTATGTGCAAAGGGTTTTACTGGGACTGTGAATATGAAAATATATACATATAGACATACACACATACACTCTAATGGGGGAGACAAAAAATTCACATAGGAAACTATGATTAGGGTTACAAAGGAGAGAACTCTTTGCCAGGAGCTTTCTCTAAGCCAAGCTGACAATTAAGGCATGAATCAGGCAAAGAAGAGCATTCCAAGCAGAAAAAAAGAACATGGGCAAAGGCAGTGAAGGGCAAGGGAGAACAGTGTGCAAAAGGCACCTGAGGGACCAGGCTGGACCATGCTAGGCCTTGCACACCCATGAATGACTTCTGTCCTCTGAACAAAGGGAAGCCACTGAAGGTTCTGCACAGGGAGAGCACAGGCCATATCATCCTGCCTGCAATACATATCATAAGAGCTGACCCTTGCCCGTCCAAAGTTCACAAGCTGATTATAACACTCTTAAACAAATACATGAAGTCCACTCTTAACACACGTACACACATGAGAAGAGCACATACAAGAAAATGAAAAGCTCTGTGGTACATATTAGAAGTATACAAAGGCCATTAACAGGCCTTTCACTGGATAGTTAGAAAAGAGTGTGGAGTAGGTCATCCAGGTCACATCAGCACAGCTTTCAAGGGCAAAGATTTATGAGATCACCCAAAAATAGAATTGAAAAAAATACACAACCAAAATTTCAGTTCATATTAAGTTCTTAAAATTTAACTTGAAACTATTTTTCTGAATACTTTACTTGTAAATCTTTCAATCAGGAGAAAGGTTAATCAACTCTTTTCACTGATTCAAGTCCCCAGAAGATGGGAATGTAGATCTTATACATACAGCCCTATGACTTGAGAAACTCAGAAATGCATCTGAATGAGTGTCTTTTATCTTCCATCGTCTGCTTATCCATTGCAAATATTCAGGGAAGCCTAGAAACTAAATCACAAGTGATTAGGTTAATCCATAAACTGTCCATTCTACTCAAGAATAGAATTGAATTGATCTTAGCCATGCCCCTCTCCCCTTTCAGGAGAATAATTCTAGAGTTCCAGTGAAGGCAAAATTCATCAATCATTGGGGTCAAAAACAAGAGAGGCATTAAGACATTAAAGCCAAGGCATACTTTGTTGAATAATATATGTTCTGCTTAGTTGCACTAGATCAGGCAAAATTATAATGATAATAAAATATTAACAGAGATTAATCTCTGGATAGTGAATTTCAGTGTTTTAATGGTAATGAAAGTTTGTTCTTTTTTAAAAAACAATGTTTCCCTTATCTGATTACAAAATCGAGATATGATGATTGCAGGGTTTGGGGAAAATATAGAAAACTAGAAGAAAATGATAATAAATGGAGAAAATCAGGGAAAAACTGGGGCAGAACAATAATATATTTCCCTTTTGTGTAACTATTTAGAATTCAAGTACTTTCATGTATTCCCATGTAGGTCTCTTAACAGCCTCATGACAGAGGCGACAGAGGTATAATTATTTTCATTTTATAAGACTCAAGGAAATTCAGAGCCACTATGTGATCTGCCTAAGGGTACAAAGGCAGTAAGACAAGACCCATCAAAGAGGATTCTAGTCTCCTGATGGGTCAGGCATCTTCTCCAGCTCATGGCCATGGGATCAGCAAATGATACAGGTGTAGTTAACTGCAAGCACCTAAAATGAGCAGTACCTGCAAACATCGATCAAAAGCAAGAAAATGTGCAAAATAGAATTATATCATTAATACAAATATATGCTAGAGCACTACAACATCAAGTAACGATAGGAAAATTTACATATCTTTAAGTTACCAAAAAGTGAAAAAGTGGGGGGAAGGGGGAATACACATCAAACCCATGGAGATGGAGAATCTCTTAATTAACTGCTTCCTTTTGGTGTGAATGTGAATGCAGAGAGAAATCAGCTATTTCCTACCTGAAAGAGAGTGAGTGGAGCCCACTGATAAAGACCAAAGCTCTTTCTGTCCCAAACAACTCTCCTCTCCCTCCCTTCCTGTCTCCCTACACACACGCTGTAGCATATGCCCGTGCGAACACACAGAGTATAACTTTAAGCTGATTTATTTATTGCCCCTTTCTTTCTGAAAAACAAGATATATGGCTAGGTAACCATATATGTTATCATCTGAACCGGAACACTTATAAGAGTGAAAGAGGTGACTATTCCTGATTATGCTAGGAAAAGAGGCATAAACCAAGAATGACTGGGCAAATGGGAACATGCGGTCTCCCAGTATCTGGATTCCTCCTCTCATGAACCAAGCATTGGGAGTACACCCTTACTGTTCAAAAAAACTGCTTGGTGTGTCCCATTTTATGCAATACTGGGTCTTAAGGAAATTCTACGTCAAGGGAAAGCCATCAGCATTTTGTAGACCAGTTTAATAAACACTCCTAATTAGTGAATGTCTTTTTACAATGCATAAGATCTTGTGGGATGTTTTTAAGTTATATGTGTTTTGCAAGTCGTCTGAAAAAAGTTTTAAGAAACCAGTTAAATTTATTTTTGCCAACTTCTTTAAAAATTGAAGTATCAAATAAAAGGAAAAAGCAATCTCTTAATCACTCGAAGGTATTTAAAATTCAAAGTTATTTGCTTTGGTAACCCAAAAGTACTGTTCTACACAGGAATGCCCAAATTATTTTCTGTGTAGACGCTGGAATCATCTAATAAATAAACTGCTTTCAGAATAGTTTTTTGGCTGATGCTGATGCTGTTAACAAGTTAACAAGGTCGAAGGAAAAAGTTCCCTCAAATAAGAAAAAGAAGAAAGAAACCTTACACGGTATTTGTATAAATGTACTGCTGGTAATAAATAAAGTCTCAAAAACCAACCTTCCTATCTTGTGGTCATATACCTATTCAAAATACCTCCTAAGAGACAACTCAGATTCAGAAAATCAAACAGAAATTGGAACTTGGAGCTATTTTTTTTTCAACTAAGAGAATTTCATACAGGTACACATAAATACTGACATATAACCTAAGCCTACCATTCATTCAAGGGACATTTCAATGTCTACTATACACACACTGCACTGACACTATTAATAGTTGGCTGTCCTGGATTTAAAATTTACCAGTATTTTTTTTCACTCTAGCAGATTTATCTTTCAACTACAAAAAGGGACTTTTTATTTAAATACTCTGTGATTCTCACCCCAAAAAAACAAAACTAGAAATAGCTACTAAACAATAGCAAACTCAAAATGACCCTGTAACAGTATACGGCAGGGACTTCCCTGGTGGTCCAGTGGTTAAGACTCTGTGCTCCCAATGCAGGGAGGCCAGGTTCGATCCCTAGTCAGGGAACTAGATCCCACATGCTGTAACTAAAAGCCCACATGCTGCAACGAAGATCCCGCATGCCACAACTAAGACCCAGTACAGCCAAATAAATAAATATTAAAAAGTAAATAAAGTGTTATTTAAAAGAACAGTATATAGCAGAATATTTTTACATTTATTTGCTAGCACTTCATATTCTGAGTTGTTTGATAGCCTAACTATTGCTCCCCTCTATAAAAGATGCTTAGAAATCTACAATCCTACACACTGCAATTTCTCATAAGAAACAATCCCTCATTTTCTCCAATTTTCACATTAAAGATGAGTTCCACAGTTGTGTTCTCAAGTTTGGAAAGGGCCATGAATCAGACAGGCCAGTGTCAGTCTTTACAACAACCCCTTGCAGAATGTCAGACGGTCTACCCACCTTCACTGAGAAAAATCCAGAGTATACTTATGAACTTGATTTACTATTATATCTTTTTTAAAAACGGTATGACGGTTCTAGATTGCCTGGGTAAGGCTTATTGAAAGAGTCAAGACATAGAATTTTCTAGATTAATTAATAAATAAGGCTTCTTGAAAGAGCCAGGTTCAAAGCTCAATTCTAAAAATTAAAAAGGCATATCAAAAATAAAGAGAAAACTAGTTGCTCCACAACTGTAAAGGATCAAAAGAGGGGAACTGCAATTCAAGGAGTAAATTTTAAAAACTAGCCTTTTAGAGATGCAATAGCCAATGCATCCATAAAACCACCATAAGATGGCCATTATACACTGCATACATTACATTCTGAATTGTTACTATCTTTAACAGGAAGAATGGGGGGGGGGGGAGTAAGTAAAAAAATACAGTTTTTGTAACATTAAATAAGCAGCCCAGTGAAATATAAATTCTGGAAAAGGGAGGAGGAAAGGGACCCTCTATATCTGAACATGGCTACTTGAATTTTTTGTGCTTTTCTGGCCTTAACCCACCACCACTTAGCCCATCTTTACCACCATTCCTTCCCAAGACCCCAACACGCACGCATACGCACACAGGCGTTCACACACAGCACATACACACAGAGTTACAGCGTTTAAAAAATACAAACCATATCCTTATGTGTCAAAAAATAAATTTCATACAAGAGCACAAGAACTCTGATGTCCCGTGATTTATCAAAATCAAAAGACAATGCCACTGCTAAGCTATGAGCTAATGCAAATTCAGACCTAATACATACACTGAATTTTGAATAAACTCAGTCACTGGCTCTTACATCACCAATTTTTTTTCTAACACATCTAAAATTACAAACTATGAAAACAAATTCTGGAAAATAAATGAGCATGAAAAATCATGGATGAAACTTAAATTACTGTTGAAACAAAATTTTTTTAAAAATCTGTCCATTTTAAAATAAAAGTATTTTCCCACAAATTGTTAAAATGAATAAAGAGTTTCAAAAAAAATTTTTCCCCATTGCAATAGTCCTTATTGAAAGCAAAAATGCAATACTATCCAATACTTTGGAATTTCCTGCTATTTAATGAAACAGCTTAGACAAAATGCCTTTTTAATAAGTTGCTAAGAGAGATCCACAAAAACTGCAAAGAAACTGCTCTGACAAGTTCCAATAAGGAACATCATTTGAGCACTTTGCTTATAAGACTTTAAACAGCACTAGTCAAACTACCATCTGGGCTTTGGTTTTAATCAAGCTTATTAGTTAAACTGGAGCTGACATCATTTACATGACTCACCTAAATGAAATCTAAATTACATTAAGGATCCATAAGATAGTCACTAACCTACTACCATCCAGGAGATTATAATGTTCTAAGCATCATATTAAATTATAAATATATATATATGTGTGCATATATATACACATACACACACACACACACACACACACACACACACACACACCTATCTATAGAAACATACATAGATATATCAGTGGATCTATCTCCAAGCCACTTTTGGAAAATACACCTACCATAACCTCTAACTGCAGAAAGACACCACGTGGTATAATTAATACACTGTGATATAGTTCAATGTACTCTATCCCCAAGACATTCTGATTATATTCCCTAATGAAATTTTTGTTTTCACTCTAAGAAACAAAATATTCTTGGATCAGCAAGAGTAAGTTGCCCAACTTGTTCTTATCTACAATGGAAGCATCTCATTTTAAGATGTAAAAATTTAAATTAACTCTGAAACATCTGCCTTCTCTAAGCCATTAGACCAGCAAGTCACCTTTCACTAAATCCCTCACCTTAAGCTTTATTTCAAAAAAGTGAATGCAGCAAAATTCATCCAATAACTACCTTAAAGACAAAGTGAAAAAAAAATCAATTTGATTCTATTTCTAGTTATTTTGGCCAATTATTTTGTTACCTTAAGAAGGGCATCACATCAACGCACTAGCTAAATGTTATCCTGACATCCAGCAGATCTAAGTACATTACACCACAATTCATTGAGTAAGCGAATAATAATCATCATCCCTGTTTCTATTCATATTCAGTGTGGTCCATGGTACACTGAAAATCATCCCTAACATACCCTCAGCTTTTCTATGTACCACTATGGAAAGAATATAAATACTGTTCTTCTTACCAAAGTCCCTTCCAAACATACTACAGATTCACACTGTGACATTCTTTTCACTTCTTTCCAAAATTATACAAGAACAAATACAACATATTTTTCATTCTGAGTACAACTGATAATCAAGTAAAGTTTTAAATTCACATGTGCATCCAAAAGTTTAAAACTCAGTTTGCAAATACAATCCACATAATACTCTAGGGTATATAGAATCTAGACCCAGATACTGCTATTTCAACCAAAACCCACCTATACTCCCTACTAGAATAAATAGTAAGCTTTTTATTTGCTAAACATGTTCTTACAGCATTAACCAAACCTAAACACACACAACTATGTTAGCAAAGAGAACACTGACGACTGTAGAAAAAAACAGTACATGTGTTTTTTTTAAATGTCTAATGACACCTATAATTATATAAACCAATTTAGACTCTACAACTTCAACAGGAATGGCAATTTTAAAGATGCCCAAGGCATTTTAAATTAATCAGGCAAATCTCACAGCTCTTGGTGCCACCACAAAACCAAAATTATTGATCAGGATATATGTCTGACCTGATAAGGCAATTCTTAAACCTTTCTCCTACCTAAAATAGTTATCACCGTATGATGACTACTATCAAAAATCAATCCTTTCTTAAAAAAAAAGCACATCCCATTTCGAAAAAGTAGAGGTAAGTAGAATATCATAACACAGAATACATACAAAAATTAGTTCAGTTTAATAACTGAAAAGTTAAGTTTTTGACATTTGCCAAGCAGTCCCACAACGTGCTGGCCCTATGCCATCATGGCCTAGTGCCAGCCTGATGGAGGGCCAGGCTAAAAATAGCAGCCAAGCAGCAGCTGGAACACATAGGTCCTTGTGACCTCAGTTTTATTTCCCTAAATCAAGGGAGGTTGAAGGGAAGGGGACAGTGGCTGGGAAAGAAAGGAATGGAACACACTCTCTTGGCTGGTATTTCCTACCTCTTCCGATTTCTTGCCTTTCTCCCTACCACTCTCTACTATTCCTCACTCCCCCGCTCCATTCCCCCGTGCCCAAGAAAGGAAGGGGAAAAGCATGGGCATTAGAGAAGGAGGGAAAAGAAGAAAGACACTTGAGCTCTGAGGCAGGTTAGGTTCAGAGGCTCCCTTCACTCCTACTCTCAAGTCTCACTTGATTCTGCCATGATCACAAAGCAGCCATTGGTCATTTCAGTCCTCAGCTTTACCATGGTCTAGAGAAAATATAAGACAAAAATTACAAGGTGATAATTGTAGGAGAGAAGCAAGAGAGAACTAGAATATGGTGTCAGGAGTTCAAAATCCTAAGTGCTAAGGAAACTTAAAGAATGCTTTAAAAAAACAAAGTCCGGGACTTCCCTGGAGGTCCAGTGGTTGGGACTCAGTGTTTTCACTGCTGAAGGCCCAGGTTAAATCCCACCGCATGGACAAAAAAAAATTAAAAATTAAAAAATTAAATTAAAAAAAAAAGTCCTAAAGAAATAAGGTAAACTTATTTTTTTAAAAAGTCCTCTCTCACATACATCTGATTATAAACTTCTGGTATTTGTGTTTTAGCAGTTTATTTTACGAAAAATATTTATAAAAATCATGACCATCTTCTTTGTAGAAATGAGTTAATATAAAGCAGTAGCAGGAACAAAGGTTCAACGTAACCAAATACTACAGTGCTACCTTCAACTTCTGCCAGCCTTTACCAAAAGACCAACAGTGCGCTTACCTGGTGGCGCAGTGGTTTAGAATCTGCCTGCCAATGCAGGGGACACGGGTTCGAGCCCTGGTCTGGGAAGATCCCACATCCCACATGCCGCGGAGTGACTAGGCCCGTGAGCCACAATTGCTGAGCCTGCGCGTCTGGAGCCCGTGCTCCGCAACAAGAGAGGCCGCGATAGTGAGAGGCCTGCGCACCGCGATGAAGAGTGGCCCCCACTCGCCGCAACTAGAGAAAGCCCTCGCACAGAAACGAAGACCCAACACAGCCATAAATAAATAAATAAATAAGATTTAAAAAAAAAAAAAAAAAAAAAAAGACCAACAGTAACACCAGAAGAGGCTCCAGGCTCTGCCATTTACAGTGAAATGATAAAATACCTATACTTCATTTATAAAAATACTGATCACTGTCAGCAAATATTTAACAGCTACAACATGGCACATGCAGCATTCTAAATTGTACTAACGTAATTAAGAGAATTTAAATCTTGCTTCTGTGGACTCATTCTATGTACTATCTTCTTATGCATATTTTCCATATAATACCTTCTAACATTAGAGATCTGACACCAATTAACAATGAAAAATGCTTTAAATAAACAGACTGTTAAATAACGTAGGACCAGGCAGTGAGTCACCTGAACTTTAACCACATTAATTCACTAAATGAGCTTCCAATTTATCTGATCAGCTTTTTCAGTTAGTAAGAGTTTAGATGTACTGACAGGTTCTACTGCATCCTTCCAATTAACATCCTTCCAATTACCTATCTCTTTCAAAGAAAATTAAATCTTTTTATCAGCACAAGAAATAGTATAATTTTCAATCATAACATTCAAAAAGTTATACAAGATAAATACATATATGCGACATATATATTGCAATTAGATCTAACATGCAAGTTATTCCTCTTTCAAAAGTTAAAAATGTCTGATGAATGATGATCAAAATCACCCCACACAACCATCTTCCAAAGCTGAAATTCATTCACAAAAGGCACTTTTTTAAACTTTTTGTTTTATATTGGAGTATAGCCGATTGACAATGTCGTGATAGTTTCAGGTGCACAGCAAAGCGACTCAGCCATACATATACATGTATCCATTCTCCCCCAGACTCCCCTCCCATCCAGGCTGCTACATAACATTGAGCAGAGTTCCCTGTGCTATACAGTAGGTCCCACAAAAGGTATTTTTAAAGTGCAGTTTTTCAAATCAAATTTTTAAAATACATGTTAAAAATCATAGCTCTGATCACAATTTAAAATTCTGGCTACTGTGAAAAATCACCCTAAAAAGTACCAAGAGACTATAAACATGACGATGAACTTTCTAGAATAGTTAACGATGACACATCACAAGTAATATTATTTAGGGGGTAAGAGTACCAGCCCAGAGAGGCTGTGTCTGGCTCCGTAATTTACCAGCCTGTGTGACCTTGGGCAAAAGTTACTTGCGCTTTTTCCCTATGCTTCAGTTTTCTCATCTGTGAAATGAAAATAATAAAAGTACCTAACTCATAGGGCCGTTAAGAAATATAAAGTACTTGGAGCAGTATCTGGCACATGGTTAAGTGCTCTGAAAGTGTTGACTGGAAATGTTGTTGCAGCAGTATTAAGAGGCTCACTGTAAATCACGCTCAGTACAATAAAGAAAAGCCCGAAATAACATAAGGTCTTTATAAAGAGATGTTAATAAAGCTTTGAGGCCACATCAATTACGTGAAAGAAGTGTACCTAAGGGTTATGTATATAGTACTAGTTACTAGCGATGAGGGTGAGGTGACACTGACAGAAACACTGAAAAACGTACAAAAACAGGTCAAACACAGACACTACTGAATAAGTTTTCATATACATACTAAGTTCAGAACAGACAAATTTCTTACTGGGTATTGACTTCTATCGTCCTGTGTATGTAGTATTTTCACCTTTTAGTAAATTCTGTATTACAAGGAGGTATGCATACAGTCATGTGTACTCACACCAACTGTAATATAGTTTCATACAGCTAGCAATCATAACTAACTTTTCCTGAACTTTAATCTCATCAGAGAACATCTCTACAGTTTCCAAATGTCTACAAATGTTTTATACTAGCATGTACTAAGCATGCCAGAATCACTGCTTAACTGAAGCCATTAGAATCTGGCCTGAAACTAAAATGTTATCTAGAAATACTTTTATAACATTCAATGAAATGTTAGCCAAATAATCTCTCCAACAGCATAGTCAATTTACATTCACTATATGCTTGTTCTGATTTCTGAGATTTTCTGAAGTTTACCAAACATTCCCAGCAAACTAGGAGGCAGCCTGAGTAGTGGAAAAACAGATTCCACGTTTAACTTTGCAATTTACTATGCCTCTCTGCACAAATTACTCAACATGACTGGGCCTCAGTTTCCTCATGAGCAAAATGGGAGAAGCTGGAATCGATCTCTACAAATATTCAGAGCTCTACAAGTAGATAATAACTATCATGCAAGAGTATTGTGTAAAAACAGAATCTCATCCGTTCGCATATTTAAGAAGAAACAGAAGAGTACACCTGTACACAGAGGTCACTAAAATATGCTTGGGGTAATGATACTCAAATGATACCGAGGTTCATCTGTCTCCTTTTCTCTCACTTGGGAACATCAAATTTGTTACAAATAAATACATAGATAAATATATGTAACATATGCTGACAAAAAACTAATTATCACTAAAGAATTCCACAAATATAAAACACTTAGCATACCCTTTTCCAACAGACTTCACTTACTATCAGCTGAAGGTCAATCTTTAAGTTCAAAATGAAAAGCAGATTTTGCACTGCATTCTCTCCAAAGCTTGCTTTGGCTACCTTTTCTATATCAAAAAAATAAAGGAAGCATCCTATTTTTAAAGAATTGAAAACCATGTACAAAGCAAATTCTTAGCAGAACACATGGCACTGAAAGCAAGAAGTGGAAAGACACTCAGATTTTTCAAACAAATCTAATACACTTTATTTTTGAGACTCTGGCTAGGATTGAGAAACAAGTCTCTTTCCATGGGACAAGACTATGTAACATATTTCTCCAAATTACCACTTGGTACTGATTTCTCAGAAAGAGATGAGTCTTTCCATTCATTATAAGGAGGAAATAGTTCATGTTTTCTAATTTACAGTAATCCCCAAATGTTTACATACATAAAAAAATTAATAAACCAAGAAAATTAGATTACATTTTTATCGGGAGAAAGCATGATTTTTCAAACTAAATAATAGTAATTTGAAAGGTAACTGAAAATGGTTTTGTGGGCTCCATATAGTTTATTACCACTTAAAAAATAGTTGCCTATAATCTGCTTTGTTTCTAAGATGTTTATACTTATCTATAATCTGCTTTCTCTTGTAGGATATTTGTCCTCTTAAATATAACAGGTGAAGGTCAAAAGCAGTTCAAGTTTAATGATGGCCCCTATAAAAATTTCTAACACGAGTTTGTCTTGTCATATGTATACGTAAGTTTCTTAAAATAAAGGTACCAAATTCATTTTGCATCACTGAAGAAAACCGATTTTCTAACACAAAAATATAAAGCACGTAAGCATTTGGAATTAGTACAGACCCGTTCGTATAATTTTTAAAAGGGACAGCTTTCTTAAACCAAAGTATCAGTCATTCCTTCATTGCCATCCTGTTCACTGAACATATTACTAGCTAAAATCACACATTCTTAAGTAAACTCTTAATATGATTGTGAGTAAAAAAGACATGCTGCCCTGCATCTTTCCAGACCAAACATTTAGAGTTGGAACTGACAGTAACTGATTACCCATTGTGAAAAGAAAAGAAGCCAAGAATAAACAGATAAACATCTTAACAGTTGGCCAGGACATACTTAAGACAACACTGACTTCAATTGTTCAATTAATTGCAATAATTGTTCTTTAGACAACACGTTCCACGGAATCCTGATGTTTTAAGAAGGAAAGGTATCCGAGTCTCTCATCTGCAAAAAGGATGAAACTCAATGCACAGTTAAAATAATGTGGGTGGCCTTTTCCTCCTCAATCCCAGGGTGTACTCAGAATACAAGTGTGTAGGGCAGGAAATTAAAGACTGAAGCAAGAGTAGAAATAATTTGCTTAATTCAAATCTGCAATTCCACCTTCCAATATTGTTGAAATCTTTTGGCTACGAAAAGTATTCTATCTCCCAAACACTTCAGATTTCTTCATTGGACCAATACTAACCATTGGAGAACCAAGTATCATAAAAAATTCCAAGATTGCTTCACCTAAAATTGAAACTCCCTCAGAACAACGCTGAGCACATCTGAGATGCTCCATACTTTGAAAAATCAATTGTAAGCAAAGCAAACATCTCAACTCAGATAGAACCACAATAAAAAAACATATGCAACTAGTTTCAAATTTTTTTCCTTTTGTGTAATTTTTCATTAACCAAAAGACAGAACAAGCATAGGGCTCTGATTCAAATTTGTTCTATATCATTACCTTAATCTCAAAATTACATTCAATTAACTATATTATCATCAATAAACAAAACACCTAACTCTCAAAGTGCATTTAGAATCACATCTTTATACAATAATCTCTGGTCTGTAAAGAAAATCAAAATACTCAAAGGCCAACAAATTAGCGTTAAGTTAGCTGATTAAAATTTTAACCATCTTAAATCTAATAATGATCCCCTTTTACTGCTTTGCTGCCCCCTAAATCATAAAATTTTAAGTAACAAATCTGAAAAGACCATGAGAATGTTTAACAAAGTGTAAACAGAATTTCTCTCCCAAAAGGAACCAGAAAAAAAACCAAAAAATCTAGCTCCTTCCTTCTCCTACAAAAGACTAGTTTCTAGTTTTGTTTAGACATTTCTTGCTTTTAAATTATTGTTTAGTCACAAATAAGGAAATGGTGTTTCAAAAAAAAAAAATTGAGTGTACACCAGTTCTTCAGAAAGGGGACACACACACACACACACACACACACCCCAAAACAAAAAATAATGCATTAATTAAAAACACAGGGATAGGGGCTTCCCTGGTGGCGCAGTGGTTGAGAGTCGGCCTGCCAATGCAGGGGACACAGGTTCGAGCCCTGGTCTGGGAAAATCCCACATGCCACGGAGCAACTGGGCCCGTGAGCCATAATTACTGAGCCTGCGCGTCTGGAGCCTGTGCTCCGCAACAAGAGAGGCCGGGATAGTGAGAGGCCCGCGCACCGCGATGAAGAGTGGACCCCGCTTGCCGCAACTAGAGAAAGCCCTCGCACAGAAACGAAGACCCAACACAGCCATAAATAAATAAATAAATAAATAAAAATTAAAAAAAAAAAAAATTCAAGGCTGATTTCAAAAAAAAAAAAACAACAAAACACAAGGATAACTATCCCAAGACTTATTACAAAAGTATATGCTGCTAGTTTTAAGAAAAATCCAACCATAATAACAATGAAAAGTAAAATTCCCCCCAAAACCTTGCCCATTCATTTGACTGCCCTCCTCCAAAGATACTCATTATTCAATGGTTGCTTGTGTACCCTTTCCACATTTTTATACACCTATATGCAAGTCCATCTTTTTTGTTTTAAACAGAAATTGCAGCATACTACATGAACAGATGAGTTGTTTTTGTTTTTTTTCGCTTAAAATTTTCTTTTTTGTATTTTATTTTTTAAACATCTTTATTGGAGTATAATTGCTCTACAATGGTGTGTTAGTTTCTGCTTTATAACAAAGTGAATCATCTATACATATACATATATCCCCATATCTCCTCCCTCTTGCGTCTCCCTCCCACCCTCTCTATCCCACCCCTCTAGGTGGACACAAAGCACCGAGCTGATCTCCCTGAGCTGATCTCCCTGTGCTATGCAGCTGCTTCCCTCTAGCTATCTATTTTACATTTGGTAGTATATATAAGTCCATGTCACACTCTCACTTCGCCCCAGCTTACAGTTCCCCTCCCCGTGTACTCAAGTCCATTCTCTACGTCTGCATCTTTATTCCTGTCCTGCCCCTAGGTTCTTCAGAACCTTTTTTTTTTTTTAGATGCCATATATATATATGTGTTAGCATACAGTATTTGTTTTTCTCTTTCTGACTTAATTCACTCTGTATGACAGACTATAGATCCATCCACCTCATTACAAATAACTCAATTTCGTTTCTTTTTATGACTGAGTAATATTCCATTGTATACGTGTGCCACATCTTCTTCATCCATTCATCTGTCGATGGACACTTAGGTTGCTTCCATGTCCTGGCTATCGTAAGTAGAGCTGCAATGAACATTTTGGTACATGACTCTTTTTGAATTATGGTTTTCTCAGGGTATATGCCCAGTAGTGGGATTGCTGGGTCATATGGTAGTTCTATTTTTAGTTCTTTAAGGAACCTCCATTCTGTACTCCATAGTGGATGTATCAATTTACATTCCCACCAACAGTGCAAGAGGGTTCCCTTTTCTCCACACTCTCTCCAGCATTTACTGTTTGTAGATTTTTTGATGATGGCCATTCTGACTGATGTGAGGTGATACCTCACTGTAGTTTTGATTTGCATTTCTCTAATGATTAGTGATGTTGAACATCCTTTCATGTGTTTGTTGGCAATCTGTATATCTTCTTTGGAGAAATGTCTATTTAGGTCTTCTGCCCATTTTTGGATTGGGTTGTTTGTTTTTTTGATACTGAGCTGCATGAGCGGCTTGTAAATTTTGGAGATAAATCCTTTGTCAGTTGCTTCATTTGCAAATATTTTCTCCCATTCTGAGGATTGTCTTTTCCTCCTGTTTATGGTTTCCTTTGCTGTGCAAAAGCTTTTAAGTTTCATTAGGTCCCATTTGTTTATTTTTGCCTTTATTTCCACTTCTCTAGGAGGTGGGTCTAAAAGGATCTTGCTGTGATTTATGTCATAGAATGTTCTGCCTATGTTTTCCTCTAAGAGTCTGATAGTGTCTGGCCTTACATTTAGGTCTTTAATCCATTTTGAGTTTATTTTTGTGCATGGTGTTAAGGAGTGTTCTAATTTCATTCTTTTACATGTAGTTGTTCAGTTTTCCAAGCACCACTTACTGAAGAGGCTGTCTTTTCTCCATTGCATAGTCTTGCCTCCTTTATCAAAAATAAGGTGACCATATGTGCGTGGGTTTATCTCTGGGCTTTCTATCCTGTTCCATTGATCTATATTTCTGTTTTTGTGCCAGTACCATACTGTCTTGATTACTGTAGCTTTGTAGTATAGAGTTGACTTGTTTTTAAATGAAATATGCTGGTCACCTCTTCTTGTCAGTATATAAAAATCTACTTTGTTTTTTCATGGTTGCATAGTATTCCATTGAGTACTACTTGGCCACTTCCCTTCTGATAGAAATTTAGCTTGACTCCAGCTTTTCAGTATTGCAAACCATACTGCAATGAGCATCGCACACTGTAATGAACATCACCGTGCACTAATATCATTATATCTATGGAATAAATTCCTAGAAATGACACAAAAAGATTGTGCCAAACATCAGGGGAGGCAGCATCCCATTCTCCCACCTCCTCAATCAATTCTGGGCAATGTCTACCCGTGTGCCAAGTGGAGATAAACACATTTATTAATAATTTGCATTTCTTTGTGAAATGTGTTCTCCATTTTTCTACCAAGTTATTCATTTCTCTTTTTTCCCCCATTTTTAGGAATTATCTGCCAGCCTTTGGTCAAACATGTGGCAAATATTTGCTCCAGTTAGTTGCTTAACTTGGTTCATCATGTTTTCAATCCTAAAGAAACTTTTAGATTTTTTTAAATCAGGTAACTTACATCTGTCTCTTCCTTAACAATTCAAGTTTCAGGTCCCATTAGGGATGCTCTCTCCCAGGCAAAATTTTTGGGAAAATTTATGTGACTTCTAAATCATTACTGGAATATTGTCAATAATATTTACAAACAAGCACCTTCAGCAATAGCTCCCACCCAATATGTCATTAGTTAACAATAATAAGCCAACAACACTTCCTCCAAAACTTCCCATAATCAACTGACGAACAGCTCTGTACCAATTAAATATTGCTTACAACTCCTACATCAAAGGTTTAATTTTTTTTCCTTTAAATTTCTTCTTCTTAAAATCTAGGAGTTGAAAAATAACTATGCAAGTATGTTTCATTTCCAGGAAATCCCAATTCTCTGTCCCTCAATCCTTAAATAATCTTCAACATTGTAAGTGTAAAATAACCTTAAAATTTTCAACAATGTAAGTGTAAAATAAAGTCCAACAACTAGATTGTATTGTATCTATAATTTAGTCATCTCTACAAAAGTCAAAGAATACTTCCTGTACAAACAAACTTGTAATTTTGCAATACCAGAAAATTGCTTATGATGCTATCAACACAGCATTCTGTTCTTTTCCATTTCAGGTTATGAAGCGAAAGGGTTCTACCTCAAATCACAAAAACATAAAATAAGCTTCATGTTAGTTCCAATTCAAACCACCATTTAGAGCTAAATTAGATGGTTAATCTAGCCACTCTCTCTGTTCTTCTTTAAGAAAAAAAAATCTTGGTCATAAGTTTTCTATCTCACAGTGCCAGCTGCCAGGCATTTAACAGCCTTCCATCTCTAAACTGACTGGCACAACAAGTAATACAACTTGGAAGTTAAGGAAATTGGCAGAACTCAGAAGGGAAAAAAGAATATTTTCCACAATTTGTACAGCACTTGTTTAGCACGTATGTTAAGTGTTTCCAAAGGGGTGGTCAACTCTTCAAACTATATAAGAAGCATCTACTTCACATCAACCACTGCCAGCTCCATTCAGTGGCCTCCTTCTCCTCCCGGGACTATTCAGAAAGTTACTATTTTCTTTTACAACTCACCCCGGTCTCTTCACCAATGAAAGCAGGCAAAGCCCACGCTGTGTGTCTGTCTCCTAGAGAAGATTGCATCTTTTATTTATCGTCCCTTGGCTTTATTTTCACAGTGAATTCCTGGCTTAAATGCAATCAGCCAAGAAACCCTCCCTATGTGCTCTCCTGTCATTCCTCATTGCTTGCAAGCAGAGTCAAGCACAGAAGGGGGAAAAAAAAAAAACTCAGCATTGCCAGCCAAGCCATAAAAACTCACAAACTAGTTATACTGAGAAACCATGGATGTGCTTCAATCCATTTCAACCAGGCAGGAAACAAGGGGGGAGGGGGCGGTAATAACTTGAAAGGCTGTTGATTAGATTTTTTTTAAAGGATGGATGGCCTCAGAAGTTAAACCCCCCTCTAGACATAAGGAAAGGGGTATCTAACCTAGAAAAAGGCAACACTGGGGGCTGCCTTTACAAATAAATGACCATGCAGAAAATCACGTTTGCAGATTGCATCAGAATTCAAAGTAACCAGATAGGATTAAAACAAATCTTTAAGTCTCTCTTGGGGCCCCACCCAGCCCCCCACCCGACTCCCAAAGAGAAGGATAAAAGGAACTGACTACGGAAAGAGAAGATTAAATTAAAAATCAGAGGCAGTGATGCTTCCAAACCTCTCCCCATTCATTAGGAACCGTGCTCACCACCACAGTTTAAATAGACAGCAATATGAGAAGGGGGGTAGAAAATACGTCGTTTTGCAATCAGGAGAAAAATACGGGGAAAGGGGAGTTTCACTATAGCATTGTTCTTTTCCGTGCAGCTAAAACATCCCCAGCGCTACAGCTGAAAAAAATATCTGACCAGAAAAACACAGTGAAGGGTGGGGGGAGGGGGAGGACAGGGAAAGCTTTTAAAATTCGGTATTTGAGAAAACTCTCATGGTCTGTCAGAAAAAGAAGGGCTGTGCAGCTTTAAACCACAAGTCCTATTCTCGCCTTTGTCAAATACCTTCTACTTTACAAGCCCCGAAAAGAAATAAAGAGACTCTTTTGTTTGGTTTCCCCTTTTCGGAGGGTGACAGAAAACTGAAAGGGGCACAAATAAACCTGAAAATGAGAACAAAGTGCGGGGTCGTGCCCGGCTGCCAGGCGGTCACGCAGGGAGGGACGCGGGAGCGGCCGCGGAGCCCCTCCGCCTCACGCTCCTGCAGGCGCCGGCCGAGAGCGCCAAGCCCGTCACCGCTCCCCGCGGATCGCACAGAGCACGACCCCCGGTCCCTCGGGCGCAAACCGAACTCCGGCGGCAGAAGCCCCGGGCACGCCGCGGCGCCCCGGAACGGGGAAGAGCCAGCCGCCCCCGGCCCGGCTCGCGCCCTTTAATTAGGGGGCGTCCTCGCGGGGAGAGCTCCCTCAGGATATGGGTCCAGCTCGCCGCCCACCATCCGCGCGGCCCCGAGACAGAGAGGCGCGGAGAAAAGGACATTTAAATCCCGGGGCGGCCGGCGGAGCTCGCCCGGGCCAGTCCAGACGCCGCAGCGACCCCCGGAGCTCCGCGGCCGCCAGCCCGTCGAAGCCAGGAGAAGAGAGGCAGCCGAGTGGCATTAAAATGTATTTCCCTCCCTCAAATGGAAGGGGCGGGGGTTGGGGAGGGGGAGGAAGAGGAGAAAGAAAGACGAGCGAGCGACAGACAAGGGGAGAGAGGAGGGAGAGCGCAGAGCGCGGCCCGGCCGCCGTTTCGGCCCCGGCCGGCATTGTCTGTGCGGCCCGCGCTCCCTCCCCCGCCCCGCACGGCCCCGCCACAGACACCCTCCGCCGGCCCGGCCGTCAGCCCGCGCCTTTGTCCACATTCACCCCCCAAAACAGGCGAGCAGCCCTCCAGGACGTGCTCCCCGGAAGAAGGGCGGGGAATCGAGCGGGCCGGGGGCACCCGACACCCACCCCGCGGACCCCGCGGAGGGGCGCGTCCTGCTGATTCATTTCCCCCTCGCGCTGACCCGTCCGGGGAGACAGGGGGCGGGGAGGGGCGGGGAGGAAATGGGCGCTCCGCTCGGGAGGACTATCCGGGACGGTGAGGGCACCGGGCGGGGTGCGGGCGCGCGCTGGGCTGAGGGGCTGCCGGGAGGGGAGGGGAGCGGGAGGGGAGGGGAGGGGAGCGGGCAGGCGCCCCCCCCCCCGAGGGACTGACGGACGGACAGACAGCCCCGCGACTGCCCCGTGACTCACCGACTTGCAGGACGTTGTCGACGCAGCCGCTCTCCAGCAGCGCGATGCCCCGGCGGAAGGGCAGCCGTGTCTCGTCTCCGCCGTCCGCCGACCCGGCGGCCCCCGCCGACGGGGCCCCGGCCCCAGCGGCGGCGGCGGCGGCAGCGGCGGCGGCGGCCGAGGTGGCGACCGGCGAGGACGAGGAGCCGCCGCCGCCTGCGCCGCCCGCGCCGCCGCCCGCGCCGCCGGGGCCGCTGCTGTCTTCGCCGGGGCCGCCCGCGGCGCCGCCGCCGGTGTTGAAGGACGAGTACATGCAGATCTCCCGCTCGCTGCGGGGGAAGGACCAGTAGACGATGCGGCGCTGCACCGGCTCCGGGATGCGCTCGAAGCGCTCCTCCACGCGCTGGAACGGCCACTTCTCAGCCACCTTGCGCGCCGCGATGTCCAGCAGCGACTCGGGGCTCTGGGTCTTGCCCGGCGGCAGCAACCCCAGCGCTGCGCCGCCCCCGCACGCCGCCGCCGCCGCGCCGCCCGCCCGCGGGCCCGGCCGACAGGCAGAGCTGTAACCGCCACCCGCTCCTCCGCCGCCGCTGCTGGCCCCGCCGCCGCCGCCGCCGCCGCCTCCGCCGCCCGGCCGGCAGCAGAGCCGTTTCGCGGGAGGAGGCTGCTGTCCGCGCTCCGCCATGACCGCGCCGCTTCTAACCCGACAGCGGAAGTGCCAGGACCCTATAAACGGCACAAGGAAGCGCGACACGCACACGCCGCCGCGACGCCACGCTGCCATCTAGGGCCCGTCGCTCCTTGTACGGGCACAAGAGGTGGGGCCCTCACCGTGACGTCGAGGCTGAGGCGGGGCCCCGATAGGGGAACCTAGGGCCAAGGGCGGGACCTATGTAAATCGCTGGGCTGAAACATAAATAGAGCGCTCAGCGGACACGGGGGTAGCGGGGGTGCTGGGGTTGGGTGCCCGAAGGGTTGTGAGAATGTCAGACTGCTGTGACGCGGAGGGCGGGGCTCAGGCGGGGTTCCCGGGGGAGGGGGCGGGCCGCCCGGCCTGGCCTAATGTGGGTGGGTCTCTGCGCCCCCTGCCCACTCAACTTCCCCCTCCAATTCCCTGCCTCCCTTTGATGTCCAGCAAGTGCGGACGCGCCTCGTGGGTCGCAGCGGGGAGGGAAGGGGAGATGGGAGGTGAGCACGGGGGAGGGGTCCGGGCTAAACGGGGGGCGGGGCCCGCGGGTCGATGCCCCACCCCCCGTCAGAGCCTGACCGCCGGGGGAAAAGCCTCTGGGCGGAGGAGGTGCTTTCAAAACAAAGAAATGCGGCGTGGAACCCGGGGGACTGGGGTGGTGAGGAAGGCGGAGGAGGTGCGGCTGAGGCCGTCCGGCCGCCCGCTTCCCCTCCAGTCAGCCCGGAGGAGCTCCCCCCACCCCCAGCCCGGGCTGCGGTGCCGGAGAAGAGGGAGGAGGCTGCGTTAGGCGGCTGTTTTCCAGTTCACTTTTGCAGACCAAGGCGGAGAAGAAGAGCACCAGCTCCGCTGCCCCTCTTGGCTGCGGCGCACTCAGCCCCGAGTCCCGCGTGCGCTCTGTCTCGGATACCGAGCCGGCCAAAGTGTCCGGAAACGCGCAGAGCGCTCGGAACCTGTCCCGCAGCTGTGCGACGCGCGTCTCGAGCCGGCCGCTGCCGCCCCGCCCTCGCGCTCCTTCAGCCCCACGGGCGGAGAAGCCGGCCCGCCCGCCGGCGCCGAGCTGGGGAACTTGAACTAGCCCCAGCGGCCGCTCTGCCGAGATCCCGCTCCAGGCCCGGGGGTGCTCCGGCTCGGGGTGGAGGGCACACCGGGGAAGTGGATTTAGCAAACACACCTTTGTGAGTACACACGCCACGGGCGCGCGCGCACACACCCTACGGGCACGCGCGAACAACCCAGCCGTCTGCAGACGGCGCGCCCGGGCCGCTCGGCGGCGGACGGTGGCTGCGAGCGCGGTCGGTGCGCACTTAGATTTGCGGCTCGCGTCTGCCCTGGGCGCCAGGCTGCGGGGAGCCCTGGCGCTCAGGACACGCCGCGCTCTCTGCCGCCCTGGCGGCGCCCGAACAGCCCATCCTCCCGGGACAAGGCAGTGTGGGGGCGGGCGAGCGGAGAGCGCAGCTTGCTGGGGCTAGGGCGCCGGTGAAGGCGAAGTAGCGAGTCCCGGCTGAACCCGGAACGCCGCGGACATTGTTCTTCGTACTCTCCAGAGCTCGGTTGAATCTGGGTCCAAAACACAGACTTAATTACCACGTTAGAGACATCCTTACTCTTTGCCGTGCCTTTTTGTTTTTCCTGTAAACCCTGTCACCGATAACTGTCGCTATTGTAAAAGATAAACCGTATCTCCTTTGACACTTTCGCATCTTTTAAGGTTATTGGCTGATACCCACCTGCCCGCCTCGTTGCCTGGATTTAAAGCGATAAGAGCGCTCCCGAGTTTTAAAGAAAATCGCCCACTCAGGGCCGAGGCCCCGAAGACTTCGAGTTCCTGGTCTTGGCTCTTCCCCTCTTCAGGCCTCACCGAGCCCCAGGCTGCAGGTCCCCAAGGGACCTGATGCTGGCAGACTTTCCATAGCTGCCTTACTAGTTAGGAAAATTTTGGTGACATTATGTTTTTGTATATCCATCTGGTATTTTTCTGGGCACCTCCTCAATGCTTAGGAAAAGGCCTGGGTAGAAAACTGGAAGACTGTCTTTATGGGCAAAAGGGAGAGGGAAGATTTTTCCTCCAGTTCTATTTCGGGGTTTCTTAAAAAATAAAAGTTTTTAAATTTTTAAAATATATAGGTGATAGAAGAAAGTCAAAAAGTAAAATTTGGGTTCCATTCCGTCTTCAAACACAGTCATGATAGGACTTAGGCTTGTGTAATGTGTAGCTTACAAAGAATTTTCATACAGGTACAGACAGAATCGCTGAACTGGAAAGTTAAAGATGACAAAACTCATATCCCCAGACAGCGTAAGTGACTCATTCAGGGTCCTACGTGGTGTTAGTGGAAGAAGTTAATTCATACTGAACAGGAAAGTAGACACCTTTGGAGGTGCCTAATGTTTAGAGATCTTGATTTTGTATTGAACCAAAGAGACTGGATTTAAGGCATCACCCTACATTGGAGGGATTTCCTTAAACTCTCTGTTCAAAGATGAATCTAGAGCCTCCAGCTCAGCCTAACCCCATTTTCCCTCTCTGCAAGTCTCTTACATTGAGACCACACCCTCCCTCTTGAACTGTCCTCCTCCCTCTAGTTTCCCTGACACTCTCCTGTCCCTTCAGTGTCTCCAACTCATCTCTCTTTGCCTTACTATGGGGTTTCTCTTCCTCCCAACTGTTTAAGGTACACCCTGCCCTATAGACTATGAGGGTCCTCTTCTCCATTTTTAGTGGCCCACCCCTTGGAGAGTTTCCACTGTTCCCAACTCCCAACCATGGTCTCTGCTTCAGCTCCCTCATTTCTTCCTGGTGGCCAGCTCCCTTTTCCATTGCCACCTCAAACCCAAAGTACCACATTTCCCTGGAAACCAGACTCTCTTCCTTCCCCTAGATTGTTATTACTGTTGCCACCTGTTCACAGGCCCCCAAGATTTTTTCCTCTTTGCCTTTGCCTGTAACTCCCATATAGGTTTACTTGCTGCATTATCTATCCCAGCCCCTCTCGCTCAGTCAATTATTCCTCCTCCTCACTCTGCACAGCCTCCTCGCTGGTGTGTCTGTATAACCTTTCCTCCTGCAAATCCTCCTCCACCCAGCTGCTGTGCTTCCTAAAGTATAATTCTGATGGTGTCACCCTCCTGCTCAAGTCCCTTTAAATGACTCCCTGCCACCTACTAGGAAAAGTCCAAATTCAGATATGATCTTGACCAAACCCAACTTTCCAGCCTAATCTTCCACTAAAATGTAGCAGACCTTCCAGTTCCCCATCAAGAATTTTGTTAGGTCCCATCAGGACCTCTCCCAGCTCCCCAGATGTCATCCCAACTTTCCCACTCTGCACATTTGTTCCAGATGTTCCTGTGGCCTGTAAGAGAGACATTGTCTCTTCCCTTGTAACTTGTCAAATTCCTACCCTTCCTTCCAGGACTGGCTCAAATGCCGCTTCCTCTAGGAAAAGCCACCTGGATGTGTGATCTCTCTCTCCTGGAGCCACTGTAACGCTTTGGATCTTTCTCGTGACATTTATACCATTCTGCCGAGGGTCACAGCTATGTTTACACCTGCTCAAGCCATTCATCTCTCTCTTCCCTGGTTAGAAATTCTCTGAGGGTTGGGATTATGCCTCAGCCATCTCTGTAGTCCCAGGTGCCCAGCACTGCACTGCAAGGCTTCTGTCTCCCCAGAGGTCAGCTACCCTCATGAGTCAAGGAAGAAGTAAGTGACAGTATGTCATCTTTGGCTGGTACTGTGCCACTCTCATTTTTGAGGTATTTACAGTGTTTTTTTTTCTGGTGTTCATAGAAATCGTTACTAAATTACTTATAATTGCCCTTTTCAAACAAGCCCCTACTGTAGGGACCACATAAGGGCTAGAAGCCTCTGGTTATGCTTCAATGTTTACCATTAGGCAATGGTAGGAAATGAAAGTACAAAAAGTCTCCAGCTTCCCAAATGCAGTGACTCATCATATCAAATCACACCACACCACATCGGCCAGTGTGGTCAGGAGCTAGGCTCTTAGGCAGACTTCATAAACAGGACTCCCAGTAGCTAAACTGATAGCCACAAAGAAGAGAGACACCCTCTCCCCCAGCACCATACCAGTCACCTGGCCTGTTGCAGTTGGATGCATCAATAGATGGATAGCTAAGGAATTTATTTGAAAGGAGCAGTGGAGTCCTGTCTAGACATCTGTCATGGCATCTCTACCTGTCTTTAATTTAAGAATGAAAATTTGAATTAAATTCAATAGAGATGTATCAAATTCCTGGAGCAGTGGTTTTCAAAGAGAGATCATTAGAGTGCCCCAGAGCACTGCACACAGTTTTGGAGCTGGGAACCAGAAACTGACACTCACTTACTCCCCATGTGAGTCTTCTTTACAGTCAAGTTTGAAAACTACCCTTTGGTGGCAAGAACTTAACACAGCCCTAGCACTTAGGAGGAGAAAAAAATGGCTTTGCCTGGTCATTGTTGCTAGTCATCTCAGCTAATTAAGAGAATAATTTTCCATTAATAGGAAGATTCCAAGATGTGAGAATTAGATTAGATCTAAGGAACTTTAAGTCATTTGAAGATGGACACAAAGTTATTCCCACTTCCATGCTTTTCCTCATATTGGGGTATACTTTTTATATTATAACCAAAGCCAATTATGTTCCCTGGGATATAATTAAATTATTTAGAGAGAAAGAAACGCCTAAAATAGCATAGTTAGCCTATGAATCAGGCTTATTCTCCCCTTCAGTGGAATGACAGAGAATTCTATGTGCCAAAAAAAGAGTAAAGAATGAGATATTAGAGATGACACTTATCAGGACAAAATGTCCAATAACAGGGGAAAGTGCCAAAAGAATCTCCCTCGTCAGTCATTTCCACCAAATAGATCCTTGGGCAAAATAAGAAGTGGGCATTAAAACCACTGCTCTATCTTTGAAGAGGGGAAAAATTTGATCCATTTCAACTTTGTTAAATTCCAGAAAATGAAACTACTGATATTTCACTATTATCATTGTTTAGAGAGTGGGTGCAGATGCAGTGCTAGGTATTTTATAAACAGTAACTCATTTGGTCGCCAGTCCCCCTTAGCACCCCTCCCCGCCCTGCCCTGGCACAAGAAATGAATGAAGGAACTGAGGCTCAAAGAAATTCATCAAAGGTTATTCAGCTCTAATCTGGCCTAGCAGGGATTCAAGTTCAGGCTGTCTGATGATAAAGCCAGAACTTTTCCCATTATCCAGTATTTCCCAAACTTGCCCAGATTATAAGAAGAGCCCTGTGTACTTGTTTAAAATTTAGATTTCCTTTACCTCTCCCCTGGAGAGGGCTGGGGTGGGACCTGGAATCTGTGTTGTTGTTGTTGTTGTTGTTTTAATGTATGCCCTGGATAATTCTTTAGAAAAGACAAGTTGGGAAACATCATAATTCATAATTCAGCGGCCACATTATCACCCACAGGTTTTCTAGAATTTTCTATAAGTATAAGAAAGTGTATTCAACAACTGATCAACCAACCAATCTTTTCCATCCTATTTCTAAGAGCAGTGTATTCTGTTAAGACAAAAGTCTTTAAAGTTACAATCTGGGTTTTTGAAAAATAAATCATTACATCTCAACATATACAAAAAAATCAGGTTGGCAATTTGCTTATAAATTAATTTGCTTCAAATTTTGTAATTTGGACAATAATTCCCCCCTCTAGAGGTAAAAAGTGTTTGCTTTTGTTAAATATTAGATAATCTACTCTTGTTAATTTTTAGCAAAAATATTTTAGTGTAAATATAGTCTATTCATTCCAATCCAAAGTGCAATGGTGAAGATCTCATCAAATGAAACCATCTCAGAACCGGAATGTTTAACAAGCCTCCAACATGACTTAGAACCTAGTGATAGCCAAAAGAAATAGGAAATGCCACATTTAATTATAGCTTTTAGTCCTTCCCCTTTTAAAAAACTGTAACTTTTTAAAAAGTTTTTATTGGAGTACAGTTGATTTACAATTTTGTGTTCAGGTGCACAGCAAAGTGAATCAGCTATACATATACATATATATGTATCTACTCTCTTTTTTTTTTTTTTTTTTTTAGATTCTTTTCCCGTATAGGCCATTACAGAGTATCCAGTAGAGTTCCCTGTGCTCTACAGCAGGTTCTTAGTAGTTACCTATTTTATATATAGTAGTATATATATGTCAATCCCAATCTCTCAGTTTATCCCTCCCCCCCACCCCTGGTAACCATAAATTCGTTTTCTACATCCATGACTCTACTTCTGTTTTGTAAATAAGTTCATTCGTACCCTTTTATTTTTAGATTCCGCATATAAGCAATATCATATGCTACTTGTCTTTCTCTGACTTACTTCACTCAGTATGACAATCTCTAGGTCCATCCATGTTGCTGCAGATGGAATGATTTTGTTCTTTTTTATGGCTGAGTAATATTCCACTGTATATATGTACCACATCTTCTTTATCCATTCTTCTGTTGATGGACATTTAGCTTGCTTCCATGTCCTGGCTATTGTAAAATAGTGCTGCAGTGAACATTGGGGTGCATGTATCTTTTTGAATTATGGTTTTCTCCAGGTATATGCCCAGGTATTTTTTTTTTTTTTTTATGCTATATGCTATATACTATATGCTGGGTCATATAGTAGTTCTTTTTTTTTTTTTAATTATTTATTTTTATTTATTTATTTATATATGGCTGTGCTGGGTCTTTGTTTCTGTGCGAGGGCTTTCTCCAGTTGCGGCAAGTGGGGGCCACTCTTCATCGCGATGCGCGGGCCTCTCACTATCACGGCTTCTCTTGTTGAGGAGCACAGGCTCCAGACGCGCAGGCTCAGTAATTGTGGCTCACGGGCCTAGCTGCTCCGTGGCATGTGGGATCTTCCCAGACCAGAGCTCGAACCCACGTCCCCTGCACTGGCAGGCAGACTCCCAACCACTGCGCCACCAGGGAAGACCCAGTAGTTCTATTTTTAGTTTTTTAAGTAACCTCCATACTGTTCTCCATAGTGGCTGCACCAATTTACATTCCCACCAACAGTGTAGGAAGGTTCCCTTTTCTCCCCACCCTCTCCAGCATTTATTGTTTGTCGATTTTTTGATGATGGCCATTCTTACTGGTGTGAAGTGATACCTCATTGTAGTTTTGATTTTCGTTTCTCTAATAATTAGTGATGTTGAGCATCTTTGCATGTGCTTCTTGGCCATCTGTATGTCTTCTTTGGAGAAATGTCTATTTAGAGCTTCTGCCCATTTTTTGATTGGGTTATTTGTAACTGTAACTTTTTAGTAAGTATTTTGTTAAGCTTGTCACAAGATAGACACAAGAATACTATTTAATTGAATAATGTAAAAAATATTTACTTCCATATTTATTTACCTGTGTCAACTGGAAAAAGAACTCCCAGTTTTAAACATTGAAAAAGTAGCACTATAGAAAAATCTTAACTTAGAAAATTAATGATTTCCTCAAAATTGCATCAATCTACCAGTTCACTCTTTGCACATATCTCTGGTAGGTGAGATGGTAGGAGAAAAACACATTTAAGACATTAAATGCTACGGTATGAACATATTCTCTAGGGAGTCAAGACGTGCTCTGACATGTATGAAGGATGTATTTGCAGAAAATAATGTCATCCCCCAAATCATTTCATAAACATACAGCATGAGCATTTTCCAAAGTGATCAAACAATATTTTATTCATTCTCATTCCCATCTGGAGGAAGTAAAGACATAAAATTCAGACAACCAAGTAAATTTTGGGGGCACCTTATGCCTAGAAAAAGATTATTTGCTTTTAAGAGACAAGCATGAAAATTAAAGTTAAAAATGTGAAAGCCAAACTTTATAACGTATTTATTAAGGACATTTTTATCACCTACAATATTCTAAATATTCAAGAACTCATCCCTTGTCAAGAATAGCATCATGACAATTCAGATATGAAAAGTGTCACTTCCAGTGAGTTCGTTCAAACCCAGAATTAAATATCTTGTGAAATGAAGCAGTCTCAGCAAAAGCTCGTATGTCAGATATTTTTTCAACCTGAAATCTATATTAACTAACACGTCCACAGAACTACACTACAATAAAACCATGGTTATAAGAACCTTTATAAGAACCATCTTGAATAGACATTTTCCCAAAAAAAACTGAAGATTTATTTCTTAAGTACCAAAACTTTAAAAAAAAATCTTAACCCTGTAGGCTAGAAATCTTCTAACGTGATGCACTTCCTTGGCTTCTTAAGCATAGGGTCTCACTATAAACACAATGATGACCTCAAGAGCTACTAAGGCATGTAAGACAGTTTGTCCACAACTAAAAACTCTAGACTTCTTTCTTTCCTTCCTTCCTTCCTTTCACCTTTTATTTAGTTTTTAGTTTTTATGTCTTTTTTCCCTGTTTTTTTGGTCTTCTCCTCTACAGTTGTGCTGTCCCCTGTTACTTTTAATTATTGTCATATAACCCCATTCCTCCTCCCTGTCTGAATTGTTGCTTCCCATTTGCTGTAGCTTTGGAACCCAGAAAACCCACTTGTTAGAATTGTGTGTAAAATAAAAATTAACTAAGTTCTTAATGAGGACATCCCCTATGGTTAAAATATGCACAGTCTATGTCACATTTATTTCAGCTTCTTGCAGACTTCCTGGATTCCAGGTAGGTCGCAGATAAAGGGAAAGTTACTAGACGGTCAAACTCTGGCTTCTGAGGGGTTAATGCATGATGATAATTGAAATTCATGATGATGGCGCTGAGGTGCCTGTTGAATGATCGTACATAAAATAATATATCTTGAGTATGATTTAGGTTTAAAGTCTTTATAAAATTATAATCCTTTGAAGCTTGGTGGCTCACATCTGGAATTTATGACAATATCCTAACGGATTTCAGATAAACCAGAAGCTGCCATTCCCACATCACACACAAGAAGGGCCTGTCATGCCTTCCTGTTACAGCTTGAGTTCACCCTGGAATGAGGAGGGATAGAGAACAAAATCCTCAACAAGCCGGCCTGGCAAGACTCAAGGCTATGCATTAGGAATGACCTGGCTGGTGCTCGCCTTTCCAGCTGGCCTTGTCCCAGGTTCATGCCCCTCACTCTCTGGGGTTCTGCCAACACAGACTGCTCCGGCCTGCTTTCACTTCCTTGAACACTTGAGGCTCACTTCCCCCAGAGGGCCTTTGCCCCAGAGTTCCCACTGCCTGGAATGCTCTCTCTCCCCGGGCCCAGCAATCACTGCCTAGTTTCCTCCTACTCAGCTTAATCATACTTCCTTAGGAAGGCCTGGCCGCTCCGACAGGTCAGCTCTGCCAACTACACACTCTTGTAGTTCATGTACTTCCCCTAAAAGCCCTTCTCGAATTGTAATTTTTCATTTAGTTGAGTGTAGGACAGATTACCTAGAAAATAGTAGGTGCTCAATAAGTATTTGTTCATTCCATGGAAGGGAGGGAGCAAGGGCACTTCAGCCAGACTGGCCTCCTCATTGTGGTTAACATCATGGCCTGCCCGGAGAGCAGCTTTCCAACATGTTACCTTCCCTTGATTGCTGCCAAGGCCCATGGGTCTCTCCTTCCCTTTCAAGAAAAGAGTAAAATCTACTCAATGAACATGCAGCAGCATGCCATGAAGCTATTGCTACTACATTCTAGACATCGTGGCCTTATTCCAAGCAAAGAAATAAGAAGAAAATCTTTCCAAACAAATTTCAAAACGTTTGCCACACTGTGATACATGCTCCCTTTAACATTTGTCTTCTGTTAATTCTATTTTTCTGGTTTTTGTCTCAAGTTTTGGCAATTTCAAGTGTTCTGGTTACCATGGAAAGAGGAAACAATGATCTCTTAGAGGTTAAGAGGGAAAAAATATTCGCTCCAAACTGTTACATTAAAGATTCATTATGCCCTCTCTCGGGGCTCTTGGGTTTATCCTTAAGACAAGTTCAAATTGCTGAACATGAACTATTAGCTCTAAGTGAGAACTTTTACCTTCTTTCCTCTAAGCATCTTCATAACACTTCAGACATTTTATAAGTTCTTCCTGACACACGGGAAACTTAGGTTACGAAGAACCGTACGATATACATTGTCAATTTTATTTTTTCTTTCGTTATTTCAGAGGTAGATAAAAATTTCTTAACTTTCAGAGCAAGAAATAAACATTAGATGTTGCCTCTTTTTTGTTGTTGTTCTGTATGTAGTCTTAATAGCTGTAGTCTGAATATAGTCTTAATAATTAAGTCTTCCACAGAAAACTTGACCAGTAATAACTGAAAAATTTGAAAAATCTGGAAAAGGAAGAAGATAGTTTACTTGTCTGCTGAAGAGGCAAATATCCCTACAATTTTACATCCTGTGAGAATGGCTTAATTTCTTTTAGACTTTGAACTTAGAACCTATGTGTGTATATATGGCTCTATAAGACTTGGTTTTAACACATTATATAATACCCTGTGTTGTAATTTTCCACATCTCATGTCACCAGAAAGTTTCCAGGTTCCCTGAAGGACCGATATGGGTGATTCTAACACTACCTCCTGCCTCATTTCCGTGTGGAAGCTGGCCTGCTCCTCTCCCTCCCCATCTAAGGTGTCATCCTCCTGTAAAGCATCCATCTGATGGACTGCTGCCCACTGCACTTCCCCATCCCACCCTGACTACTTTTTCTTGCCTTAATTCTGGCTTTAGGAATATCCAGAGGAGGCTTCTATCTTAAAAGTGTGTTTGACAGCTCATGCGGCTCAATATTTAAAAAAAAAAAACAACGCAATCAAAAAATGGGCAGAAGACCTAAATAGACATTTCTCCAAAGAAGACATACAGATGGTCAAGAAGCACATGAAAAACTGCTCAACATCACTAATCATTAGAGAAATGCAAATCAAAACTACAATGAGGTATCACCTTACACCACTTAGAATGGGCATCATCAGAAAATCTACAAACTACAAATGCTGAAGAGGGTGTGGAGAAAAGGGAACCCTCTTGCACTGTTGGTGGGAATGTAAATTGATACAGCCACTACGGAGAACAGTATGGAGGTCCCTTAAAAAACTAAAAATAGAATTACCATATGACCCAGCAATCCCACTACTGGGCATATACCCAGAGAAGACCATAATTCAAAAAGACACATGCACCCCAATGTTCATTGCAGCACTATTTACAATAGCCAGGTCCTGGAAGCAACCTAAATGCCCACTGACAGACGAATGGATAAAGAAGATGTGGTACATATATACAATGGAATATTACTCAGCCATAAAAAGGAACAAAATTGGGTCATTTGTAGAGACATGGATGGATCTAGAGACTGTCATACAGAGTGAAGTAAGTCAGAAAGAGAAAAACAAATACTGTATATTAACACATATATGTGGAACCTAGAAAAACGGTAGATGAACTGGTTTGCGGGGCAGAAATAGAGACACAGACGTAGAGAACAAACGTATGGACACCAAGGGGGGAAAGTGGCGGTGGGGGCTGGTGGTGGTGGGATGAACTGGGAGATTGGGATTGACATATATACACTAATATGTATAAAATAGATAACTAATAAGAACCTGCTATATAAAAAATAAAATTCAAAAAAAAAGTGTGTTTGAGCAAGGCCAAGTCTCTAAAGTTATTCCTCTCAATTTACAATTCAACCATTAGAGATTTAGTTCTTTTGGACCTTCATGAGCCCCCTTTGAAAAATATCGATATCCCCCTAAGGGCTAAGACTTGAAGCCATTATCAATGTATAATCCCAAGGGATTAGTTAAAGTGACCGAGTGCCAACCCCTCTGCCACCTCTCATGGAAAATTAAATTGAGGACAGGCCCTATAGGGTGGTGCTAATAAGAAGGGGGCTGCTGAATGAACTTCACTAATTTCACAATGTTACTTTGGGTTTCACACTCTTCAACGCATGGCTCTCCTTGAAGTTTCCTTTTTCTTTATTCTCTTTTTCCCACCTTGTTCCACCTTTGTTCCTCTTGCCTAGGTTTATCCGTGTGTGCCAATGTCTGTATATATCCCCAGGTCTGTCTTTGTCGTGACACCAACTTGTCTAGCAGGGTAACCATAAAAAAATTAATTCAGATTCCTTGTTGGATGATTCAGCTATTTTCAGCTTCATTAACAGCTATTCACCACACAGTGGATTACTCAACCACAGTTTGAAATACGCCTTCAAGGTGGCTAGACTAACTGGAATGATCGTGTAAGAGGACTTCAGGAGGGCATCATACACACACAGCTATTATGTCTTTGTGGGAACGTGCATTTGCCTATGAATTGTCTGTGCATGTTCTTGGCAGGTCCCCTTTCTTATCCTGTTCCCAGCCCCCAGCCCACCCCACCAAGCCTCTGCCAGGTCTGCCTACAGGTCCCTCAGTCTCAAAGCCTTTCAGAGAGAAGTGAGAGCTCATTCAGGTCCAGCAGTGTCCTGAGGAGTGTCCAAGTGTGCCCGCAGCTGAGGCAGACAGGCCAACTGTACCCCAGCAGGGTTCAGAGTCAGGCTGGGAGGTAAAAATACATAGCCAGGAGGCTTGGAAAGGTGCCACTGGGGACACAGCCAGGTATTTTGCTCCTCTGGCCCTGCCCTGAGGGCCAAATTAGCATCAGAGCCGGAAGTGCGACCCTGGAGCCAAAGTTTTATGTGGGCTCTTTCTCCTACCACTGAAAAGACTCTGGTAGGTATGGGGGGTGGGTTGCTGTGTGGGTTAGGTTAGTATGAGAGATGATGAGACCCTCCCACACCCCACAGACGCCAGCTCCAGTGCTGGCTTTGACCAACTAATGTCAGCTTGGCCAGAGTGGCAGCAAATCGGGGTAGGGTGCTGGGTGCAAGCCTGTGCTCCCACATGCAGGTTCTGCTTTTGCAGGTCTGGCACAAACCACTAACTCCTCTGGCCACACAAAGTGCTCTGTGGGCAGGGCTAGCCCTGTTTGCCCTGGACGGGGACCGTTGTCAATGGCTGGTTGGATTTGTCAGGTTTGCTCTCAACATTTGTCAATCACCATTGTCAGGTGTTGCTAGGGTTGCAGGAGAAAGGTTACACTTGATTGGCTGAGCAACTGTATTCCATAACCAATCCAAATGCTGTGCCTGGGGGAGGGGGACTCAACACGATAGAGCAGTATCAAGCACAGGCAGACACATTCCAGGTACAAACAAGGCGTCTGGAAAAATGGAATTATGGTGTGCAGGAGTCCCATGCCCCTCGACAGCTCCAGCCATGGCGTGGTTGCTCTTCAAAATGTCACAGCCTAAGTTAAAGTCATTCCCACTGATTGGAGGATATCAAGATTTCAAAACAGGGCAGTAGCAATTGTAAGGAGGAAGTAAAACTCCTTGCTCATTGTGTTTTACAGCCTTCCTTAGTAAAACTGCTGAATTGTAATTTAAAATATTCCACCCTTTCAAATAAATTAAGTGCAGCCCTTAAAAACAGGAAATGAGAGAGGCGCGCACGTATTGTCAACTGAACATTCACAGACCTGGTACCACAAAGCGAAGTTGAAAATCAGAGAACAGTCCTATGAATTCACTATAGAAGGATGACAACAGGGGTCACCACCAAGGGAGACGTTATACCTCTGGCAGTGAACTCTTGGGCTGAAACCTGAATGCTAATTAGGAAACAAATGAAAGACAAACATCAGCTCGAAGGGAAATTTGGATCTTGCATGATCGTAGATATTCTGAGATTCAGATAAACCTTATGGTACTAAGGGAAGTTAGAGTGTACTTGATGGTAGTAGCAGCTGAACCCTCCCTTCAGAAAACATAACTGCCAGTCAGCCAGATGTTCCTGCAGAACTCTGGCAATACATCAAAAGCAAACAGAATTATCTTGCCTGAAAGATAAGTTAAGCTTCTGTATAGTACTGATTTTCCATTCAGTTATCAATATAATCACCAAACTTTAGCATTTTTAAAAATTTTATGGAACATTTTTTTTAATATTTATTTATTTATTTTGGCTGCTCCGGGTCTTAGTTGCGGCACGCGGGATTTTTAGTTTTGGCATGCAGACTTCTTAGTTGCGGCATGCGGACTCTTAGTTGCGTTGCAGCATGCATGCGGGATCTAGTTCCCCGACCAGGGATTGAACCCGGGCCCCCTGCATTGGGAGCGCAGAGTCTTACCCACTGGACCACCAGGGAAGTCCCTGGACTTCAGCATTTTTATTGTCAGTTTCTATTCAGTCACAAGAAAAGTTTTTTTAGTCTTCTTCCATTCCATGCCATGCCTCTCCCTTTGCTCTCAGACTTGGTCCTTAGAAAGATGGAGCAGCCATACAAGAATACTAAGGGAGGGAAGGAAGGAAGGAAGGGAGGAAAGAAAGAAGGAAGAGAATGAAAGAAGGTACATCAATGCATGTTTCCCATGGGTCCCATCCCCTATTATTCATTTCCCCTTTCCAACTCAGACGCTTCTGCTCATGAGGGACCCTACATTCAAGCCAAAGAGCTTGAGCTTAGTTTCAGACTGAAACAGTGTTTCAGGATTCTGCATTTTACTTTATATACATTTTGAAGTAACTCAAAATGAGAAAAAAGAATAAGCTTCCACGACTGAGTTTTGGACAATTTCACCTTCCACTTCCATTGGTGTAAAGAAGAATATTCATGTGGAGAAAATGATTGTGAGGAGGATTGGCAACAGGACTGCCTTACAGAAAGTACAGCTTCACAAACCTTTCCACCAAGCTCCTCACTTAACTCTACCCACACAGACCAGTGGGACCCACCTAGCTCACTCTGCCCAAGATCCTCCTGTGTCTTAATGGAGACACTATAATAGCAGTATCTAGCTTTTCCAAAGGGGAAGAAACTTAGTATTTCTGGTTCATTTTTGTTGTTGTTGTTGCATGTGAGGCTAAATGCAGATATTTGTGCTGTTGGCAACATCTTAGGAAGCGATTTAACCCACTTGCATAGCCAGGCATAATTTATCAAGTGGCCCTGTGACCTTAACCCTATTTGTTTCTCCCTTCCGATTATTTCAATCATGTTTGTGTATTAATGACTTAGGGCATAGCTTTATTATTTCAGAGGCTCTGAAGTCCTACTTGATTTTTCTAATTCAGAACCTAGCTTTCTCTCATTCTGACCTTATCTGCTCTCTTCAGGAACAGATCCAGGAGACCAGAAAAACTTACCACCCACATCTACTCTTCATAATCAAGTCATTGGATGAAGACAGGCAGGTAAGCTGGGAAAGTTATCCTAGATCCTGCTGCGGCCTGGCAGGCACACCCACACAGTCATCGGTGAATATTCTCCAGGGTTAGCACTGCCCAGGGCTTTGCAAATTGGTGTTCTCTCTCCACAGTTTATATTTCAAGACAACTTCCAGTGAGAATCATACAGTCAGAAACCAAAATGGTAGGTTATAAAAACCTACTGGATCAGTGAAAAACAAAAATTGGACTGCTAATTTCAACCTATAATCAAACAGTAAAAGTCATCCATTTAACTTACATCCCTTTCTTTTTCTGAATCACCGTCTCTAATAAAGGGGAAATTTTGTTTAATGATAAAAAGTAGAAGCAAAAGGCCTGGGATAACCCACAACTAAATAAGCAGTTGTAGAACATTAATGATCATTGGGAGACAATGAAATCAAAAAGGGAGAGACAGGCAAGGGAGTTGACATGAAGTTTGAAAGACCACATTCAGCCTGCACCCTCAAGAAAATGTCTAAGAGAAAGTAGGCCAGAACAACAATGAAGGTAGGGTGAAAAAGATGTGACTTGAGTTTTCAAAATGTCATGTCCGTATTGAGTGTTCCTTTGGTCCAAATGAGAAACAAAGGGAGAAATCAAACAGCTTCACTGACAAGCAGAACAGTTGGCAAAGAGTCAGGGGTAAAATCTTGGGGAAAGCCTGTGTGCAGCCTAAGAACAGGTGGGAAGAGTCCTTTCAGCTTCTCTGTTTCTCCAAGTCCTGTTTTTCTCATTGCCCACTATTCCCCCTTTCAGTCTGCTCTTAATTTTACCCCATGCCATCGCTCACACCTGGCTCTCTCTATGGATTTCTTTTCTTTTTTTTTTAAAGCCTTCTGGGGAAGACTTTTCATTCATTCATGCTGTACATTCAAACCATTTAAGATGTGATTTTTCAATAACATATGATTAATTTATAAAAAGCCACTTATGATGCCCATAACCAGAAGGGCTGACTTGATTCCATGACAAGGCCATGACCAGGTGGTTTTATTGGTTGTGACTCTTTCCAGCCATCAAAACAGGCTTGTTATTATAAAGCGCAGTGGAAAGGGAGATCTAGACTTTGCTTCATTCTCTGGGATGTTCTTGAGAGTGAGTGTTGACAGATCACCAGATTTTCCTTAATTGTTCCAAATATGTACATAAGCAATGTTTCTTTAGGCAAAAACAGCTATTACAATGAGCCCAGTGAAGCTCTGAATTTCCTTGAGCCTACAATAGATTTTAGGAACACCATTTATTAAGATCAATGTGTTTGTTTAGGTCACTGAAAGCCATAACCATAAAAGAAAAAAACTGATAAAATGGACTTTGCTGAAATTAAAAATTTCTCATCAAAAGAGACCATTAAGAAAATGAATAGGCAAGCCATGGACTGGAAGAAAATATTTGTGAAACATAAACTTGACAGAGGACTGATAGCCACAATATATAGAGAACTCCTACTCAGTAATAAAGACAAAAAAATTGCTTGAATGGATAGAGGATTTGAAAAGACATGTCACAATAGAAGATGTATGAATGGCAAATAAGCACATGGTGACGTGTTCAATGTTCTTAGTCATTAGGAAAATGGAAATTAAACCCACAATGAGATATCACCACATACTCACCAGGATGACAATGCTAAATGCAAGCAAGGATGTGGAGCAACTGGAACTCTCATACATTGTTGGTGGGAATATTAAATGGAACATCTGTTTTGAAAAAGGAATAGCAGTTTCTTTAAAAACTAAACATACACCAAAGACAAATATCATATGATATCGCTTATATGCATAATCTAAAAAAAATGATACAAATGAACATATTTACAAAACAGAAACAGACTCACAGACTTAGAGAACAAACTTATGGTTACCAGGGGGAAAGGTGGAGGGGAGGGATAGATTGGGAGTTTGGGATTGACATGTATACACTGCTATATTTAAAATAGATAACCAACAAGGACCTACTGTATAGCACAGGGAACTCTGCTCAGTATTCTGTAATAACCTAAATGGGAAAAGAATTTGAAAAAGAATAGATACATGTATATGTATAACTGAATCACTTTGCTGTACACCTAAAATTAACACAAAATTGTTAATCAACTATACTCCAATATAAAATAAAAATTAAAAAAAAAAAACTAAACATACACTTACTCTGTGATTTAGCAATTATGCAAGTAGGTTTTTTCCCAAGGGAAATGAAAGCATATGTCTATAAAAAGGCTTGTATAAGAATGTTCCCAACAGCTTTATTCACAATAGCCAAAAACTGGATACATCCCAGATGTCCTTGAACAGATGAATGACCATACAAACTGTGGTATAGTCACACAATGGAATACTACTCAACAATACAAAGGAATGAACTACTTTCACACAGAATAACGTGACTCAATCTCATAGACAGTATGCTGAGTGAAAAAGGTCTTACTCGAAAGAGTTTATTTTATTTGATTCCATTTTTATATGAAATTCTAGAATAGGCAAAACTAATCTGTAGTGAAAAAAATCAAAACAGTGCTTGCCTCTGGGAAGGGGAGTAGGGGCGAGGATTGACAGGAAAGTGGGAGGGAACTTTCTGGGGCAATAGTGATGTTCTATGTCTTAATAGGACTTTGGGTACACAAAACTCAGAAAGTATACACTTAAGGTTTTATATCTCATTATATATAAATTTTACATCAGAAGAAAAAAGTAAATATCAAACTGAAGTTTTTAGGTGGAATTTGGTTCATGCCTGCCATTTACTTTCTTTTTTTTTTTGTCTTTGGCCATGCCGCATGGCATGCAGGATCTTAGTTTCCCCATCAGGGATCGAAGCTGTGCCCCCTGCAGTGGAGGCACAGTCTTAACCACTGGACTGCCAGGGAAGTCCCTGCCATTTACTTTTTTTTTTTTTTTTAATTTATTTTTGGCTACATTGGATCTTCATTGCTGCGTGTGGGTTTTCTCTAGTTGCGGCGAGCAAGGGCTACTCTACGTTGCGGTGTGCGGGCTTCTCCTTGTGGTGGCTTCTCTTGTAGCGGAGCACAGGCTCTAGGCGCGCGGGCTCAGTAGTTGTGGTGAAGAGGCTTAGTTGCTCCGCGGCATGTGGGATCTTCCCGGACCAGGACTCAAACCTGTGTCCCCTGCATTGGCAAGCGGATTCCCAACCACTGTGCCACCAGGGAAGCCCCCATTTACTTTAAAAAGCGTGAGAAAGATAAGAAGGATTAATGGAGGAGGGATGTATAGATATGCAATAAAGCAAGGTAGTACAATGTTAATGGTAGACTCTACAATTAAATGGTGGGTATATGGGGATTCACTGTAAAATGCTGTGTAAAATTTTGGGTATATTTGGAAACGCTCACAGTAAAGTGTTGGGGGAAGAAAATGAATGTGCTAGTCTTACCCGTGGACCCTCTTCAGTTGTTTGTTAGATCTAAATACTCTATCTTTTAATATTCATATTAGATTATAAACACAGAAGATGAAGCCTTGGGTTTGTAAGAATCTCACATCTGACTTCTTTTTCTTTTCAAATCTAGTCTTTCATACCTTTTATTGTAGCAGACAAAAGAAGCCAGGAAATGGTTATTATGAGAGGAAGGGAGGGAGAGAGACCTGTGACCCTAAAAAAAAAAACCACACACAAAAAAAACTCCTACTGTAAAATATTGAATATCAAGAGCCGGCAAGTACTTCAGACTTGTAGAATCAAGAAATTAATGAAAGCACCAAGACTGCATCCTCAGAACCACTGGGGAATGATAATTACAGACAGTATTTCTGGAGCAGACACATAACCTTGATTCCCAGGATACCCCCTAAAGCACTCTAATAGTATGCTATTTGTGGAAGGTTTTTCCACCTTTAATAACAGGGAAATAATGTTAGAAGGAAAGAAATCCCTTATTTAGCCACTAGGGTGTCATTATTGAGCCCCAGTTGAAGGCCCCTTTAAAAGCATCCATATGGTAAAAGAATATGTTTCCCCACGAAATCAAAACTGAGTACATCTGAGACTTCTGAACATCTTTTTTCTTGGATCTTAAAATGGATTTGTGCATATTTGTGAAAAAAAAATTTTATGATGTGCTATCTTCCAAAGTGAATGGTTATTTATAATTCATAAAAGACCTGAGCACAGGAAAATTCTTCCCTTTTATTAGCCCTGTAAAGTTAGACCAGCTGATCTTTTAGTACATATTACAGACACCAAATTCTCTGTATGGTTGAAGTTTCTCTCCTCAAACTAAATGCAAAGAGGCAGTGCTACTGAAGCTATTCCTCAAAAGCTGGTGGGGTCCATGTCTCTTTTGATTAAATGTTAAATAAACAAAAAAATCATTCTCAGAGCCAGTCTCTAAAGACACAGAAGGGAGCATACTTGGAATGCTAAACATGCTTTCTAAATCTTGCACAGCCTTTGTAAAATACAACAGCATATTTTTAAGTGGATTTTCTTTTCTGTTTCCAACATTTAACCATCGTCTTCGGACACAGTTGCCACATCATTTCCTTTCAGCTGCTGCTGGCTGCTTGTGGGTCACAGTACAGGTTCATGAGCAGAAGTGACTTGGGTCAAGGAGTATGGGCACCAGGGATTTGGACCCATTACAGGGAGTCCTGGTGCCAAGGGCTCCCACCCAGCTGCACCTGCACATCCCCGACATGATATCACAGAAAGTTACTTCCTTCAAAGAATCCAGCTTTCTTAGCTCACCCTACCAGGGTCACGTCCACCTCGATTAGTGGCGTGCCTCGGACCCACATAAGAGAGTTTCACAGAATTTTTAGAGATCTAAGTTCAATCTGAAAATAACACATGGTTTTGTTTTCTTTGAAGTTCCCTGCCCTCTAATATTCCAGACGAGCCTTTTAAGCTCTGGTATAGAACTATCTGGAGACAGAAACTCTTTCTGTGTCCTGACTTTTAAATACCTTGACTTAAAATATAGGTTGCTAACTGCCAAACACAAAAAGCCAACTCACTTATAGGGCAGGATCCTTGGTCAGAAAGGATTGCCTCACCTTGCAAGGACAAGGGATGAAGGATTCAAATGATTCTTGAGCAACTTTTTTACCACCTTATGCTGCCTGACTCAGAAGAGAGGGATGAGGAGATCTCAGCCTCTTGATGATACACCAGCTGCACTGTGTAGTACCAGCAGTGGGAATGGAAAAGGCAATATTTATTCTGAGGGCCCTGACAACATCATCATTAAGTCATTCGTCCACTCATAAGTGGTTTGCATTTTCCAAGATCCAGAGAGAGAGGCCCATGAGCTGTAATTCTAGGCATGTTTTTCCCCTTTCTACCCACACTCTTATTCAACATGTCTAAGCACTGTTTGGAAAAACTAGATAGCTGACAAAACCAAATATGCAATATGCTATCATATGTTTTAGTTTAACACTTTCAGAATTTATTTCCCTATCACATAAATGAAATCTTTCAAGTTCTTCCTCATCATCCACCACCCAAAACACTAAATCATTACATAACAGAACTGTTAATCAATTATCTACTGTGTCATATCCCTCCCTCCATCCAACCATCCACGCTACAAGTATTCCTTGAGTATTTACCATGTGCCAGTCCCAATGGTGGAGATACAGACATGAATAATTTATAACCTTGCCCTTCAGGAGCTTCTAGTCATACAGAAGATGCTCACCTCTATGTCTCCCAAGCCTTCAATGAACAGTTAACTTTCTGCTGTTACTTCATCACAGCAAGAAAACAGGAGCTCTTACTCTGCCCACATAATACTCCTAGGTTCATGAACTTTGTCCACCGCATTTTCTCTGATCACCACCCCATCCTCTGAAACCTGGTACACAGTCAGTCATGAGAGAAACAAACTAAATTTACTACTGGAGCAAATTTCAGGACATAGCTTGGATAAGACACAGGATAATGTCAAATTCTCACTTTGCAATTTTAAAATTTAAATAGCCACTGCCAAATACAGTGTATTTAATTTTCTCTCTCCTTTCTAGGGCACTGACCCCCTCCTTCAGAACTAGACCTTTGGGGTTTCAATTCATCTGGCTAATTCACTCCAATCTACCCTTCAGTCCAATCATCTTTCTGGTTTCCAGAGATAAGTCATGGGATCCTTCCTTTTGGGAGGCCCTAAGTGTAGCTTCCTTATCCATCATTCACCGAGCTGTGTCCTTTGAAATACTGTTGTGCTTCTTTTTTTGAGGGGGAGGGGAACTGAATTGGAAAGAAACCTGGGTTGGGGAGAGGATGCCAAGAAGGCACCCAAGGCTTCCCTTTATGCTGCATCCAGCCAAGCCTCTGACCAACTCAAGGGTTTGTTTACGACATTTCATAAGCAGACCTAACAAGCTCCTTTGGCAATATTCTTTGAAGAAGTTTCCATCCCCCAGGACAAGGCCAGAGCTTCCTGGTCTGCCTGCCATAGCTCACCAAGACTGGGTTCCAGGTATGCAGATGCGTTACAGGTGCGTCAAGATGTGGACCCTCTCAGCCCAAGAGGCTGCCAGCCTGGGTCAGAGGCAGCCAGGGCAGCCACTCGTGAAAGGTAGGGCTGGGCTGATAAGAGTCCTGGAGAGGTGACCAAACTCGGCGCCCCCTGTTTGCCTAGGGGCCAGAAATTGGGGTCTGCCATCAGTCCCGTGCTGGCACTTGGTGCAGAGGCCTGCTCCAGTCCTGGAGTTATATCCTTATCCTCAAAACCCCCCAACCTTCCAGGCTAGGCTCTCCGTCACCCCTCACTCCTCTTAGCCCTGAACCAAAGGTGACCACGTCTGGCTGCTCTTCTGCCTGGTGTTTATGACCATCCCTTTGGGAACCACTAGCCTGGGTTTTCCCAGCTTCTTCACCCTCAGTCCCCTTAGCCCAGCAGGTTCAACAGAATATAATGCCAGCCACTTACATAATTTAAAATTTTCTACTAGCTACCTTTTTTAAAGTTTAAACAGGTAAAAAAAATTTTTTGCATCCAAATTTGTTAATTTTAAACAGCTTTATCGAGATAAAATTCACACACCATACAATTACCCATTTAAAGTGTACAACTGAGTATATTCACAGAGTTGTACAACCAGCGCCACGATCAATTTTAGAACATTTTCATCACCCCTTAAAGAAATTCCTACCCATCGGCACTCACTTCCCATTTCCCTCCAAAACCCCCAGCCCTAAGCAACCAACCATCTACCTCCTGTCTCTGTTGCTTTGCCTCTTGGCCATCTCATATAAGTGGAATCATACAATGTGTGGCCTTTGTGTCTGACTTCCTTCACTTAGCATTGTGTTTCAAGCTTTGCCCATGTTGTAGCATTCACTTTAATCATTTACTTTATTTAGTTCAATCTATCCAAAATATCATTTCAACATGTAGTAGATCTTAAAGATGATAAATGATGTACTTTGCATCCTTTTTTTCACACCAATTCTTTGAGCTCTGGTGCGTATTTTACACTCAGAGCACATCTCAATCAGACCAGCCACACTGCAAGTGCTCAATATCCACATGTGGCTACCGGCCATTGTGCTCGAAAGCACAGCCCTAGCCAGAGTCCTTTTCATTACTCTTTAGAGGCAACAGCTTTCTCTGTTCACCACCACACTCCTGCATACCCTCTCTACCCCATCAGTACCTATACCGTGGTTCACAGGTGGCTTTAGGATTTTAAGGCCTGCACCACGTTTCTCTTCCCCAGTAGAGAGCCCTGAGCTTGTGCTTCCATCTGGGCAGTGGCCGATCAGGTCAGAGCCTGCACACAGATAACTGGAGCCCATGCTGCCTGGTCACTTTCCTTGCCCAGGTGCCACAGCTGGATGATATATCTAGCTAAAGGGAAACTTTCTGCTTTGAAAAACTTAACAAACGAAACTTTATTCTTACTTTTTAGAAGTAGGTCTGTCATTTCTTAATTTTCTCCCTGGTACATTTTCCAGCCATTGTTTCGCTAACAATTGCTCTAAGCACACAAATAAAGCTCACTGGTAGTGGTAGATTTGGGAAATTGCTACAAGCTTCCTCACAGCTTTATCCTGCTTCTGTCAGCCATTTCCCCAAGAAAATGGACGTTTAATCAGTATGAGGCTGCATCTTATAAGTCTAGCTCATCAGCTATCACCTCCTTCTAGGCTCGAGAGAAGAGACAGAAGCCTACAGCACTGCCACCAACTGCCCAGGATGCAGGGATTTCAACAGGAAACGGGACCTTTATGAATGAAGCACATTATTTATCCCAGTGTGGGTATGTCTATATGGTCATATGTAAGTTACTTCTAAACACCTGTAATTCTTAAGATGGTCACATGGCAATGTTTGTGAAATTGCCTTTTTGAAGGAAAAACTTTCAAAATTGGGGTTATTTAGTCCACAATATGGAAAATTGAGGGCAGGTTTAACATGTGCAAATTTAACAGAGACCTAAGAAGAACAACAATATCAGCATCTTCCCTGTTTTTCCTCAGAGTAAGAAGAGAGAAAATGAGCTGCAGTTGCTGGAGAAGGGGACTGAGGTTCACCTTAGGAAGAACATCCTGTCAATAACATCGAAGCTCTGGAGAATCTCATGAAAGGAGCTTCAGGGTTTTGGTCAACATTCATTCTACCAACATTTACTGAGGACATTCTGGGCATTTCTTGGTTTGTGTCTAATTCAGTCACAGAGCTAAATCGGGAAGATTTCACTCAAATGCTTCTCTGGAGGGTTTCCCTAACTTGAAGTATTGCTATCTCTTTTTTTCCCAACTTTTCTTCTTATTCTCTGCCACCTATGAAGGTTCACAGGGCCCAGTCCTGGACCCTGCAAAAAAAAAAAAAAGCTTTAAAAATCAAGAATTATTCTTGGGGCTTCCCTGGTGGCGCAGTGGTTGAGAGTCTGCCTGCCAATGCAGGGGACACGGGTTCGAGCGCTGGTCTGGGAAGATCCCACATGCCGTAGAGCAACTGGGCCCGTGAGCCACAACTACTGAGCCTGCGCGTCTGGAGCCTGTGCTCCGCAACAAGAGAGGCCGCGACAGTGAGAGGCCCGCGCACCGCGATGAAGAGTGGCCCCTGCTCGCCACAACTGGAGAAAGCCCTCGCACAGAAATGAAGACCCAACACAGCCAAAAATAAATAAATAAATTAATTAATTAATTATTAAAAAAATCAAGAATTATTCTAAAAGAAAATCTGACCCACTGCACCAGTCAAGATGTCAGCCTCTTGATCAAACAGCCACTCATAAGGCAATGGCATGCTGAGAAAAGCAGACGGTAATGGTAGCCAGTTCAGAGCTGTGAGGACTTGCTGTGAACTGGTTTATATTACCTACCTCCTTTTACTCAACAGAAACTTTCTTCTCTACAGAAAATGGCAATACCACTACCATTCTAGGGTTCCTTGTATTAGGCCTCACCTAACAACTGCTTGGCTTTCTATCCAGAATAGTTAAAACAGCCAGTGCCCCAGGGAATGTCATAAAATTTCACTGTATTCAATGACGCCCTATTCAGTGAATCGCAGAGAACCTAGTCTTCTTCTGCACACCTGGCTATGAATCACTGACTCAGTGACCTCCATTTGGGATCTGCTTTCCTGAGGTAGTTAATTTAGCCTTCATGAGATGGAGGTACTGAACCTTTCTTAGGGAGGCATGCCTAATTTCACATAACTGTGAAGTTACTTCGGTTGTTTACATGGCAATCTTGTGTGATCTAAGCAACTCTATTGCTGTCATTTTAAGACCGTTTGAAACATCTTAATAGTCCCATTTTTTTCTTTTCCTCTTGCTCATTTCCAAATGGAAGGAATTCTTATGAGGTAATAGGGTGGTGGGGAGAAACACAGTTTGCTTTAGCTCCTACTAATTATTCCATGTTATGCTTGAGTGGATTATTTGCATCCGGTCTCTATTTGTTAACGTCAATGGGCTATGTTTGCATAACTAGATCGAATTATAAAAGGACTTCCATTTTGAATGGTTAACTCTCACAAAAAGAAAGAAAAAGAAAGAAAGAAAAAGAAAGAAAGAAAGAAAAGAAAGAAAGGAAAGGAAGGAAGGAAGAAAGAAGGAAAGAAGGGTCCATATCCTAAGCTAGAGATAGCAGCCTTGGGAAACCTGTATTGGAGGAAAAAAAGAATCTCTTAAAGTTCATCACAAAGACTTTCTGGTTTCAATTTCCTCTCTTCTTTTGAAATAAGATCCAGTACCCCAGCCCTCCACCTAGAGTAAAGTAGCTGGGACTTGGCAGGAAGTGGTGTGGCAGACCACCCAAGAATTAGGGGTATCTGATGTGGAAGGGAAAAGTTAAATGAAAATCTGAAAATGATGTCACGTAGGTGAGAATGAGTCATCAATACTGAGCTCCCGTTTCTCTCCAGTGAAGATCCCTGTGCTAGATCACCCAGTTAATCATCCAGCTAGGAAGGGCTGGGCTAAGTCACTTTCCAGGCCATACCTCAGCCTCCAGGCAGTGTAATCCTAACCCTTTCGAAAGACCTCCAACGCATTCAAGTTCCTGAGAAACGTTCCTGTTCTATAAACTCCTCAGGCTGTCTTGTTTCAACACACCTCTTTTCCTTTTACTCACACACATTTCCTTATCACCATCTGATGTGTTTTGTCCCTTCCAATAAACTGTGAAGTTCTTGAAGCCCAACAAGAGCTCTTGCTCCACCTGACTGTCCCCCCTCCACCTCCCAGCCAATACCTGGACAGAGGGGTAACTTACTTGGTCTATTATCACTCTGGATCAAAGTTCTCTTTTTTAGATTGCAAGATTCAGGAGAGCAGGACCTCAATTAGTGAAAAGTGCAAGTGACTTCCTGCCAGAGTCAGCTTCTACTGGTAGACATCTGAAGCAACCACACCTGGGGTGTGATTGGAAGGGTTTTAGAAACCTCCTTCCACCCTCACCTTCTGAAATTCCACCAAGTGACACCTTTTCACTTAAGGTTTTGATCTTTGTTAAAATACAGATTCCCCCGGGAGCAGTAACTTGATAAGTTATCTGTGATTTAGAGTAGATAAAGGAACTTACTGAACCTGGAGACAGGAGAGGAGATAGCAGTGGAGGGGAAGTTTGGGTGTCAATTGGCCCCATTCACACCAAAATATTTCAATAATGTGTGATGGTGGTGTTGATATGAAGAATCATTCTCCTTCCAAAGGCCCAGCCCCCAACACCTTATGTATTGACTGAAGTATGAATAAGGATGAATAAACATTTAGTGAATGCTTTCTATATGCTAGACAGCGCTCTAAACACTTAAATAGTAACTTGTTACACCTCACAACTCCCCGAAGTTGGCCCTGTTATCATCCCAGTTTTACGAATGAGGAAACTGAGGAAGAGAGGGTCCCAAAGTCACACAGACAGAAGGTGGCAGACCCAGGAAATGAGTAAGAATGATTGACACTTTTAAATATCCAAGCTTGCCTTTCGCATCCCTTTCCCATGTTGACCGCCTCCCCTCCCCGATTTTCATCCTCCTCCCACCCTTGTCAGTAGATTTACCTGAGATAATCCAAATGAATCCTAAATGTGGGAAACAAGCAGGCATCTAAGAAAGTAGGAACAGTGATCCAGGTGTGGATGAGTCCTTCCACAATGAAGTGTTCAAAAAATGGCAACCAATAGGCTGTCATTGACGACACTTAAAAAAATGTACATTGTGATCCAGTGCTTTAAAGTACCCAGGGAATTTTCTAAATTGCAATATGCCCATTTGGGGTGCTTTTCCCCCAACAATATGAGCAAAACAGAGATACTAACCATGGCAACCTCTATATCACTTGATACACGTAAAAGGAGCAAAGGCTTCCTGAGAGAGGGGGCCCTGCATCTGTGTGTGTATATGCTATTTCTAAGATGTGTATTAACTGAAACACGCACAGGACTCACCCAACAACTTCTTTTCCTTGAGGAGGATGAGTTGAGAAAGTTCATCTTGTGCATCAGACTAGAGAAGATAGACTCCTTATTCATCTTTAGATTGGAAAAATAAAATACACATTGGCTCCCTGGAGTTGAAGGTGATAGCCCAATAATTAGAAGGAGACCAAGCAAAAGGAAAAAAGCAGATAAATAGCAGAGTGGCGGTGGGATGGCACCATGTTTTGCTCCCGATAGGCGCTCATGTTTGCAGGGTTTCGTTCAGTGGAAGAGCATGGGATTGGAAAGTGGATTGCTTTGAGGATGCCCTCACAGTACAGCTCACAGAGTAACACGACTGGGACACCTATGCCCCTGCTGACCTCTGAGAAGGAACTCCAGGGACAACCCTGCCACCAATGGAAGCCAGTTCTTCAGCAGGTGTGGCAAAGCTGAGATTTGCCTATGAGGGCAGCACTACTCCAAGGTGCTGCTGGGTTCTTCCTGGGAATGGCTCTTTCCCAGTCAGCATCAGAAATCAGCAGCAGGGTAATGATTAGAGAAATGCAAATCAAAACTACAATGAGGTATCACCTCATGCCAGTCAGAATGGCCATCATTAAAAAGTCTACAAACAATAAATGCTGGAGAGGGTGTGGAGAAAAGGGAACCCTCCTACACTGTTAGTGGGAATGTAAATTGGTACAACCACTCTGGAGAACAGTTTGGAGGTTCCTTAAAAAACTAAAACTAGAGCTACCATATGATCCAGCAATCCCACTCCTGGGTATATATCTGGAGAAAGCCATAATTCAAAAAGATACATGTACCCCAATGTTCATTGCAGCCCTGTTTACAATTGCCAAGACACGGAAGAAACCTAAATGTCCATCAGCAGACGAATGGATAAAGAAGATGTGGTACATATATACAATGGAATATTACTCAGCCACAAAAAAGAACAAAATAATGCCATTTGCAGCAACATGGATGGACCTAGAGATTATCATACTGAGTGAAGTAAGTCAGACAGAGAAAGACAAATATCATATGACATCACTTATATGTGGAATCTAAAAAAATGATACAAATGAACTTATTTACAAAACAGAAACAGACTCACAGACTTCAAAAACACACTTCTGGTTACCAAAGGGAAAAGGTCAGCGGGGGGATAAATTAGGAGTTTGGGATTCACATATACACACTACGATATATAAAATAGATAACCAACAAGGACCTACTGTAGAGCACAGGGAACTCTACCCAATACTCTGTAATAAACTATATGGGGAAAGAATCTGAAAAAGAATAGATATATGTATATGTATAACTGAATCACTTTGCTGTACACCTGAAACTAACACAACATTGTAAATCAAGTATACTCCAATATAAAATAAAAATTAAATTAGAAAAAAAATCATCAGCAGAGGCTTTCACCCTAAGCTCCACAACCTTCCTTGTGAGCCTGAGGTGTTCTTACATGTTGTGTGACTTTAAAATTTTTAATGATCTTCACAAAGTTCATATTAAGGAAACAGCTCTTTGAAGCACACCTCTTAACCCTTCAAAAATTGTCTTTATAATTTGGGGGTTTGGATTGATTAATTTTTATGACAAACCATGCAAAGAATTTCCAAAATTTATTCTTTCCTTTCATTATTATCACTGGAGGCCATACTATATGTTCTTATACATAGGTAGTGTATGGTCAACTTGTTGAGACTTTTGGAGGCTTATCATTACCAATAAAGCACTGATAACTACTGTGCTTTACTCTTGTACTAGTAAAAGACTAGTAGTACATTTTTTACTTTGAAAGAAATTTTACTTTCATAATGACCTTGGCTTGCTGGTATATCCAGTGCTACAGAAAGTATTGATAGCTGCCTAGGTTGTGTATCCTTTGCTTTCTACCATCCATGCTTAAAATTAGAGACACAGTAAGGATTCTACCAGCCCCAATATATCTATAGTTAACAGAAGTTAGAGGAGTTCTCTTTCATTCTGAAAGGAATGGGAATTTTTTTTTTTTTTGAGTATTTCTGAACCCACATTTGGTAATAAGCCCATTATATAATGGGTTCAGATATCAACCGTCAGTGTTTCCTCATTAAAAAATGGGGGCGGGGGGTGGGGCTTCCCTGGTGGCGCAGTAGCTGAGAATCCGCCTGCCAATGCAGGGGACATGGGGTTGAGCCCTGGTCCAGGAAGATCCCACATGCCGTGGAGCAATTAAGCCTGTGCACCACAACTACTGAGCCTGCACTCTAGAGCCCACGAGCCACAACTACTGAGCCCGCGAGCCACAACTACTGAAGCCCATGCGCCTGGAGCCTGTGCTCTGCAACAAGAGAAGCCACCACAATGAGAAGCCGGTGCACTGCAACAAAGAGTAGCCCCCGCTCGCCACACCTAGAGAAAGCCCACATGCAGCAACGAAGACCCAGCACAGCCAAAAAGAAATGAATTAAATTAATTAAAAAAAAAAAAACAAAAACAGAGGCAGGGAACCCTTAACTGATGGGGCAAGGGAAATCTAGTTGTTCACACCTACTCTGGAGAACTTTTGAACATCCCATGGGGTCTTATTATTAAGTGTGTGTCGGAATGTCAGCTTCTTTCTTCAGGATCTTTAACTACTGATTCGTTTCTTTTTTAAAGTACTGTGTTTAGGTATTCAGTCCTTATCAACTTATTCCAGGGGGAGGCTTTGTATCTCTAATATAGCTGTTTCTGAGTCACTTGCAGCTCTTCTTATCTCTAACCTGGGCACTCCAGTCACAACCACATTCTCCCGGTGAGATGAGCATTCTCTCTCTGAGAGTACTGTGGCCAGGGCAGGGGCAATTTAAAAGCCCTATCTCATGGGAACAATTTTTTCTTGCTTGGAGTTTGAAGTAACTGCTTCCTTCAGTGGGAGAATTATGAAGAGGATCATTGACCAGCCTTTGTCTCTCATTTAAGGTATTGCTGTTTGAACACTTCATGTTCAATATCACCTTGAGTACACGAACACCCAAGGCCTTGAGGAAACTCTGACATACATCGAGGGGGTACTGATGAGATGGGCAGGCCAGCCAAGTCATTTGGCTCTGGCCTCTGGCTGAAGGGGATCCCAGACTGTGGCTGCTATTCTGTAGCAAACTCATGCAGAAAAGCAGAGAGCACATCACCAGCACGTGGATACTAAATTAAATCCATCAAACTCTTAGTTCTCACGATATCTGCAGGAGAAACGCCAGATGCAGGAGTGAGGGGCCTTAAATCTGTAAGCTTCTTGGTCCTTTTGGAGGCTCTCCGACAGCCCAAAGACCTGTTGATGCAGTAATATTTTGCCGATTCCTACAGCCAGGACTGGATAGAGTTTTGTTATATCAGCAGTTGTCAGTCAACAAACCTCTCTCTTGTTGGTAAGGTGCATCAAAGGCCAGGACAATACCAGGAATGACTATTAAGTGTCCCAACAGGAAAAGGAGGCGTCACCCACATTGCTGGCCAACTGGTAAGAACCAGGGCATATGGAGAAACAGTGCAGGCCGGAGTGAGGAGTGCAGACAGATGAGAGACAGCTGTTCCCTGGCAGGGTTCTGCATTACCTCGAGGGGAGAGCCAAGCTCTGGCTCTTGGAGGCACTGCTGTCTGCACTCGCACGCAGAGGCAGGGCACACAGAAGGGGCCCTGGGAGTGTGCTCAGGAAAACGTGAAACTCAAGCCCTGAAAGCTAAGCCCCAAATCCAAATACGCTCTTACGCAAAGCATTCGCAGATTGGCTCGCATTTGACTCTCGTATGAGGTTACTTGTTGGCATGTGCTGAGTAATTCCCTGGCATGCCCGCAGCTTGTCAGGGGCATTCCTTCCTGAGTCGCAACTGGACCAACAGCCTGGCTCAGGCAGCAGGGGCCAGCGCTGTCTAAGAGGCTATCTTTCTGATGAAACCTACAGCCCTCGGTCCTGATTTGCTGATGTCACCATGTCTGCTTTTCCATCTTCAAAGATGAGCTGGTAGGCATTTCCAGTGAGTGTTTGACAGACTCAAGGAAACATTTTGGGGGTTGCACATAACTGTTGAAGTGAGGAATATTCGTCTGTCATCAGTTGGATGAGAAAAGTTAAAATTCCTGCCAGAACTTTGGAGGCCTAGGGAGATGGCATCTCTCACGGGAGCAACATTAGGCCAATTACAATGCTCAGCATTTTCCCAACACTCTGGGTTCAGAGCTCTTTGCGATCCATTTGTTTCTTTAGCTGAGTTTCTTAAACACACACCACCCCTTGTGGAGCTCTCTGGGCCTCCACCCAAAAGCTGAAGGATACAAAGAAGAGGAAGAAAAGACAGAGCAGCCGGCTCTACCCAAAGAGAGAAGTCAAGCCAAATATTTCAACGATTCATTACTCTCCAAAAGCCTGTCAATACTTACAATGGGGGGAAACGGAGAACAGCCAAAATGTACAGCAATGGAAGACTGGCCACATACAATATGGAAAAATAAGCAGACATTAAAATCATGCTGTAGATTGTAGAAGAAACTTTAATGACATGGAAACCTATAAACAATATATGGTTAAGTGAAGCTAATTATAAGACATCATGGACAATATGATTACATTTTGTACATACATATATATATTTCTAGGTGATATTTACATATAGAAAAAAGACTGAAAGAATATAAATTAACATGTTAATAGCAATATTTCTAGGTTGGGGTGGATTATAAGAGATTTTTCTTTCTTTTTTTCTCCAAACTGTCTACAATGAATATGTTTTAATTTTGTTTACATTTTGTTATTATTATTATTTTGCTTATAAAATAAAACATGCTCACAGTATAAGGTTCAAACAATACAGACATGTTTAAAGTCTAAAGTAAAATTCCTCTTAATCCTGCCTAACAGATAATCCTTGCATGTACAAATCTGTATTTTAAAATTATTCTAGAATATTTATGCAATAGAATTACATATAGGTCTTCAACTGGCCTTTTTTCACTTAAGGTATCTGGCACATCTTCCCAGATATGTGTGAGTACTTTTCTTTTTTTCTTTTTTAAGTTGATCAGTGGGAGCCCTGGCAGGCCAGCAGGGAATGGGAGTTACAGCCACAAGTCCACCAGAATGAGGGTCTCCCCCTTCCTGCTGTAGATGGGCAGGGGAATCAATGGGCACTGAAGTCCCAAGATGTAAGAGCTGAAAAGAACTTTATTAACTAAACCCATTCCTTAAATGAAGAGATGAAGATCCAGAGACCAGAATCCAAGTCTTCTAACTCTGTGTCCAATATTGCCTTTACCACACTGTGTAGTATAAAATAGATAATAAGAAGTACTTTTTAAAGAGCTCTTATCTTGCTAACCTTTTGTTTCAGCCTTAAAGTCCCTTAAGGGAACTGGGGGAGGTTATCTCTCCCATTGTACAGATGATAATACTAGCTAACCTTTGCTAGGCACCATGGGCCAGGTTCTAAGCTAAGCTATTCACCTGCATTACCCCATACAGTTCTCACAAGAGATCTCGGAGGTTGGTCCTATTGTTTTACTCATCTTACAGATGAAAAAAATTAAGGCTCAGAGAGACTGAATAACTTTTCAAAGGTCCCACAGCTAGGACATGATGGAGCCAAGACTTGAAACTATGTCTAGCCCCGGAGTCCCTACTTTTAAACATTACACTTTCTTTCTTGCAGGCTTAGCGCATAAAGTTTTCACAAAACACACTTTAATTACTCTCTCCCTTTCCCCTGTGTTGTTGTTATCCACTCCTCAAACAAAGCAAAACAGGAATGACATTAGAGAATGCAGTTTGGTGTCAGGCAGGGTTCAGGGGCCCCACTTGGTGTTCAGGACTCCATGCCAAACACTGGGGTAAAAGCAAAACAAAACAAAATAAAACAAAACACCCAGTCCAACCACAGCTATTCTCACAGTTGGCGAAAGAGTCGCCTGGCACTTTTCCTCTAAGGATCCTGCATGTCCCATACAAGGTGGTAAACTGCTTGCTCCCCAGGTATTTTCATTTCTTATGTAATACTGCACTCGTTTCAACTTGGCCAACACGTTAGCACTTGTAGGTAAAGCCGATCTTTTTTTCAATCAGACACACAATACACACTGAGTCATGTGTAGAAGGCCCGTACAATGTTATTATTGTGAGCAGAGCCCCAAGGGCCTCGTCTTACAATGCTCACCTCTACCGAGAAAGAGCCTGCCTGACGTTGCTGCATGTGGCTGTCACACGGAGCTGCCAGAGGCTGGGCTGTGCCATGAGCTGTCACTTCACCCACTCAGCTCTGGTCCCCCGCAAGCTGGTGGTCAGGACTTTCCCGGACACTTATACTATAGCCTTCTCTATAATTTGTTCACCTTCTTCTCTTTCTTTCCACTTTTAGTGCCCTCTCTTCTCTCCCCTCCATGCTTCTGTTCAATCTCTCTGCCTTTCCTATCTTCTGATTCATTTCCTCTTCTTGTATCTTGAAAGGCTGCACTAGTTCCACTACTGTTCCATAAAGCACAGAGCTGGTCCCCTTTCTTTTTCTTCCATACTCCCCAGAGCCTCTTCCATAGTCTCCCCCCACCCAAGTGCCTTTTCACCTCCTTTCTCTGCTCACCAGCCTCTGTCACTATGATAGCCATTCTCAGCAAAGAGGTTGGAGGCGCTGTCCTGAACGTGGAGACTCTGCATTGAAAAGATTCAGTGCATTGGCTCAGGGGCCCCAGCTGCTTGAGTAAACTTCTTGGCACTGCTATTTACTAACTAGGTGAGGTCAAGGAAGTCACCTAGCCTCTCTAAATCCCTAGATAATGAAAGTCCCTGGTTCTTAGAATTGTTGGGAGCCCTACATTAGGCTCCATAGCTCTGGGGTTTGGGTTTTAGACCTATTTGTTTTACTAGTTGGGTGATCTTGGCCAGGACACTGAGCTTCTCTTTGCCTCAGTGTCCTTGCTTATAACATGAGAGTGGTAATAATAGTATCTACTCTATTAGTGTATTGAGAAGATTAGTTAATAAACATAAAAACACCCGGAATAGTGCCTGGCACACAGGAGCCTTCCCCCAAAGTTGTCCATCGTGACATTTATTCATGGATGTAAGATGCCTGGAATAGCTGGAGACACTCAAGCGGTGGCAGTTACCCACTTGCTAGAGACCTTTGTTCCCCTTGCTCTGTGCTCTTTGGCTGTGCCTTCCCTGGGAAACCTGATCATGACCCTTCTGCCCAGAGTCTGTTTTCATAAGAACTCTCTCTGCCCTTTGCACCAAGTGAAAACCAAGCCATGGAGAAGCCTGGCTTACAGACATACAGCTAAAGAAGCAAAATAGGAAGGGAGTAACGTGGCAGGTTTTCTACAGCAGATTTGCTCTTGTGCCGATTTTATAGGTGGAACAATGACATCTTCCTGCATAGTTCTGCAAAATGACTTTTGCAAATCACATCATATTTAACTTCTCTCTTTAAATGAGAACCTGTATATAAAGAACTTAGAGCAGGTCTTGGAGCCCCATAAATTATAACTCTTGTTTGTTTTATTCTTGTAAGACTGATCTAGTCACATTATAGAAAGCTTAGAAGAGAAAGAAAAGGAAAAAAACACTGCTTCCTTAAGTTCACCACCTATGATCATTTTATACTCTCACATCTTAATATACTACAAGAACTCATACTTTAAAGGAATCCTATCGAGAATAATTTCAGAAAGTGAAGATTCCTTCTTATATTATTAATACTTATATTAATAATATAAGGAATATTACTATTTCTTATATTATTAATCTCTTCAAGATTGCAAGTAAAGATGTGCCTAGATTCTCTTTGGTAATGTGAGGAAGCCCAGAGTGTCATCTCCACAAGGGATCTCCAGGTCAGAACATTCTCAGCATCCCTTGGGAGGTGTTCTGAGCGTCAGTGTCCTTAGTGTCTATATTTCCCAAGAGAGAAAGTGATAGGATTCATTTGCAATCAACCAACTTAGAGGATAGAATATAGCACCAGATCACCTCAGAAATACTTGAGTTCACTTTTGTCAGAGGTGAGTCATGGGTGTGGGGTGTTGAAAATATTATATATATGAAGGTTAAGGCTCATGGATCCCTATTTTGGAAAAATAACAAATCACTTTGGTTCACCTTCTGTGGGAGCTCACCTCTCCATGCCCCGGGTTCACGTTAAGTGTGTTGTACTGGGATAGCTCTTTGATTAGTGGGGCCTTTATATTCTGTGCATTCACTGCCCCCTCTCCATCCACACTAAAATATTCTTCATATAAAGCCACATAAAGATTTTATTCCACTAATTATTAGAGAAATGCAAATCAAAACTACAATGAGGTACCACCTCTTGCCAGTCAGAATGGCCATCATCAAAAAGTCTACAAATAACAAACGCTGGAGAGGGTGTAGAGAAAAGGGAACCCTCCTACACTGTTGGTGGGAAGGTAAGTTGGTGCAGCCACTGTGGAGAACAGTCTGGAGGTTCCTCAGAAAACTAAAAATAGAGTTACCATATGATCCAGCAATCCCACTCCTGGGCATATATCCGGACAAAACTATAATTCAAAAAGATAATGCACCCCTATGTTCATAGCAGTACTATTCACAATAGTCAAGACATGGAAACAACCTAAATGTCCATCGACAGATGAATGGATAAAGAAGATGTGGTACATATGTACCATGGAATACTACTCGTCTGTAAAAAAAGAATGAAATAATGCCATTTGCAGCAACATGGATGCAACTAGAGATTGTCATACTAAGTGCAGTATGTCATAAAGAGAAAGACAAATACCATATGATATCACTTATATGTGGAATCTAAAGTATGACACAGATGACCCTATCTATGAAACAGAAACAAAATCAGGGACATAGAGAATAGACTGGTGGTTGCCAAGGGGGAAGGGGGTGGGAGAAGGTAGGAGTGGGAGTTTGGGATTAGCAGATGCAAACTGGTATATATAGAATGGATAAACAACAAGGTCCTACCATATAGCACAGGGAACTATATTCAATATCCTGTGATAAACCATAATGGAAAAGAATATGAAAAAGAATGTATATATGTATAACTGAGTCACTTTGCTGTACAGCAGTAATTAACAGAACATTGTAATACAACTATACTTCAATAAAAATAAATTAACAAAAGATTTTATTCCATAGGAACAGAATATGAATATGACTAAGAAAAGCTTACAATTTGGAAAAATAATTGAAACTCCTTAAAGTCTAATGTCCTAAAGGGCAGGGGAACTCTACAACAGAAATAAAATTGTCAGCTTTTAATAATCAGCTACATATTCATGGCACTTTGTCATGTGCAAAGCATTTTTTAACAGTCACTACGCATTTACTCATTCGTTTACTTATTCTTTCAATACCAGAATCACATTATGACTTTTGTGGGCCCCAGGTACTTTCGCCTTCTTGGGCCCCTTCCTCCATTTAAAAAATAAATAAATAAATAAAATAGCTTAGTAGATTTTTGTGGGCCCTAAAAATTTCTTTTCTTTTTTTTCTGATATGAGAAAACATTAAAACACCTTTTCTACTCTGACAACTTGGGTTTTTTTCTGATATTAAGAGAAACTGAAACATTTTCATGGGCCCTGGGCATGGTGCCTACTGTGCCTCCATAAATCAGCCTGCACCAAGAGTGGGCTGGGGGTTACAAATGCAGATGAACACACGTGGCTCCCGCCCCCTCGGGAGCTCAACAGCCTCAGGGACACAGACCAGCACGCATGCCACGATGCCGCTGCTCTGTAGTCCCGCTGCAACGGAGGGCTGGCAGCCGTCCCACAAGAGCATGCAGGGGCCAGCATCTAACTCGTAGGAGAGCAGGAAGATGGGTTTGTGGAGGAAGCATTGCTTGAATGACTCTTTAAACCAGCGTTTCTCAGCAATTTGTGTTTGAGGCCCAGGTTCAAATTTTAGAATTTCTGGCAGGCCACTTGAAAAATTGAGACGTGAACATTAGGCCAAAGAAGCAAGTTTCAGGGAACTGAAGAAACCTGCTATTAATCTCAGTATATGGAGATATACACAATTTTATATTCTGATCAATACACAAGATTTATCTTTGCTGCAAGCACGGAGTCATACGTCTACCTCTGTGTCAGAAGACAGTGTCAAGCTGACCGGCTGCTGTGGCGCTGGATGAAGGGGATACATCGGGCTGGGAGGCTCAGGGTATCTAGCTGGTTCCACCGGGAGACCACAGTTCAATGGGGCATGAAAAACCTTTCCCTCCCGATCATATAAAAGACCACAGTTGGGGCAGAAAATATTTCTTCTCAGTGCTGAAGAACAACCAAATGAACCAAATGATAACATTTAGCCTCATCTATGGGAAAAAAATATTTTAGACATTGATCAAAATTTGGCAACATAGTTAGTTGCAAGGCATTCAAGATACACCAGCTGCCAAGCTCGAGTAGTTAAATCTACCAATCTCAGGATAATAAGAACAAACACTTAGGATGTCCCAAGAACCATTGTAAGAGCTTTATATTTGCTTTTAATCTCATAACAAATCTACTACGTGAGTATTATTATTATCCCCATTTTTAAAATGAGGAAAGTAAGACATGGAAACTTCAGATAACCTGCCTTCGTGAGGGGCAGAGCTGAGATTCGAACACAGGCTCTGAGACTTGTTCTCTCTGTCACTGCCCTTCACCATCTGGGGATGCCTCTGGCATACCGTCCACTGTCTCGTGTCTGAACATTGCTGCCTCTGCCCAGCCTCACACAGGACCAGCTTGACTACCCCTCGCCGTAGGCCTCTGACCTGGCGCCGCTGAGTGTAGTCGGGACCCACTCAGCCCCACAGGAGCAACACAGAAGGGCTTCGAGGACTTACCACTCTGACCAGTGGCCGACGGGGAATAACAATGGCTCAATCCCAAGACAGATTTCACACGACTTTGCAGTCCCACAGGGTCCAGCAACTGGTAGCAGAGACAGGGTTGCCAGATACAACCTAGAATGCCCAGTTCACTTTGAATTTCAGATCAACAACAAAGAATTTTTTACTAGAAGTATGTCCCAAATATTGCATGGTACATACTTCTAGTAAAAAAAAAAATTCTTTATTTATTGGAAATTCAAAGTTCACTCTGTGTTTTATTATTTTATTTTTTGCAAAAAAGTGACACCCCTAAGCAGTAGCCACACTGGTGACACACGTTCTTACAGGCCTGCTTCCTTCCCTGCCTGGCTCGCCCGTCTCTCATCCAGCTCCCTGTGATCACAGGCACAATAAAGAACTTGCGTGGGAGCTTTTGTCACAGCCCCAGCTTTCTGGAAACCCAGACTATGACCCAACTGGGCAAGGATTTTGCCAGACAGTGAGGCAGCCATAATGCTCACAGCCATCCTGTGAGACAGGCATTGCTATCATCATCACACTCAAGTTACAAATAAGGAAACTGAGGCTCAGGGAGATCCATCCGTTGGCCAGGACCCCCGCAGCTGCTCTAGCTCCACCAGTTTCTTACTAGAAAGAGCGTTCCAGGCCATTCTTGAGAGACGTTGAAGCATTATTGGAATGAGCATTAACTGATTCAGATAATCATTGATTCACTTAATAATTACCCCTATTTGTTGAAAGAAACTCTCTTGTCCTCGCATAAAGGAATATAGTGACATATGCACTGAGAGAATTCGTCTCTTAGCAACCGTAACAGCAAGAGGCCCAATTTCTCCTGTTTTACGCTAGTTGGAATGATCACAGTTAAAGCATGAAGTTTTCGACCTCAGTTCTTCACAAATAAAACCAGCAGCACATTATTATTTCTATGTATAACTAAATATAATGTATTCATTCTAAAAGTTATGACTGATTACAAAGAGACAAATTCAGAGGGACTTCCCTGGTGGTGCAGTGGATAAGACTCCACACTCCCAGTGCAGGGGACCCAGGTTCGATCCCTGGTCAGGGAACTAGATCCCACATGCATGCCGCAACTAAGGGTTTGCGTGCCACAACTAAGGAGCCCACACTGCCGCAACTAAGGAGCCCTGGAGCCACAACTAAGGAGCCCGCCTGCCACAACTGAGATCCAGTGCAACCAAACAAATAAATAAATAAATGAGACAAATTCAGAAAGCCTCGAAATTACACTTGCCTTTGACCTGCACCGGAAAGTTGGTTTCCTTTCTGTAAATTATCTGTTGGGACAATTAGAGAAAAAAATAGCAAACATTAAGGAAAACCTGGGCCAAAGCACTTGTGCCCAGTGGGTTTACACAGGAGTGAAACCTCCTTGCAAACTTTCAAAAACGAAACCAAACCTTGACATCATATAAGCCTAAAACGAGAAAGAAGGTGTCTTTTCTACATAAACCTTATGAAATGAAACCTTTTATTCCTCTTTGTCTGCTGGATCTTCGTTACGAAGGAAGGAAGCTTGTAGATGCGAGCAAATCTTTCTCCAAGGTGTTGCTGGAGGGGCTCGTGGAATCAGCCGCCCCTGTAGCTCCATCCAGTGAGGCTTTTTCTCACGGCAGCCAGGGAAGCAGATGGAGCACATGGCTGGCTCTGGTTACCTGTGGCTGCCAGCCTAGTCCCCTGGGCGTTCCAAGGCCCCACCTTCCACCTGGCCCATGACCTCTGACCTTGGCCCTGTGGCCAACACAGGAATGGGGGAGGCAGGGGGGTGTAGGTATCAGGCTGTCGGGGCCCAGGCCACAGATGAAAGAGTCAGTTGTTTCCACTCCTCACGCTCACTTGTGAGGTCCTGGGAGCTGCAGAACTGGTATTTCTCCATATCCCAGCTGCTCACACGGCTGTGTAGACAAGCTGTAACTCCAGTTGAACGTGTGCATGTGTGTCGCACGGGAGGTGGCAGCCTGGCTTCCAGTCCCAGCTCTGCCGCTGACTTGCTCTGGGGCTTCAGCGAGCCCCTCCGCCTCTCAGGAGCCTCAGTTTTCTCATCTGTGAAACAGGACAGTTGTATCCCCGCAGGTGCTGGGGCAGGGGGCTGCTGAGGAGGCAGATCGAAGCCATCTCCTGTAATCCTCCTCGCCACGTCCACAGAATCAATGAAAAAGATTCCACTTTTATCTGTCTTACATTGTGTACTTTCATTGAAGATTTTCTTTGAAAAAAGGTTTCTGTTGCTTCTAAAAACCAGTAGAGTAGGCTGTCTCTAAGTGACCTTCCAAACTTATGATTCTATAATTCAATGATTCCAAAACAGAAGTTCAGCCTTGGCCTTTTTAAAGGGTTGCATGGTGCTTGGGAGAGTAAGAAAATTATGAGATACGTGATGATATGTTTCTGATCCTGAAGATCCTCTTATGCAGCCTCCCCTTGGGGACATATAAAGTTTCCAGGGCCCAAGCCCCCTCCTTTGTTACACCGGATAAAGGCTCACATGTTAATTATTTAGCCACTGGTGCTAACTGGAACACAGTCTTATAATGAAACTGCCTTGAAAATACTTCCGTGTGTGACATAAGGCTCTGGCAATTTGAACATATCTTTTCTTCTTTCATATCAGCAGTTGTTTTATGGACCGGGCTTAGACGGCTTAGACAAAGGGCACTGGATTGGTGAATTATTCATATAATCTGCATTTCCTGGCCGCTATGGATAATTGACAGGTGTCACGTCACCTTTTGCAAACATCCCACAATTAGAGACTGTATATCAGTGTTTGACTTCCATGTAATGCTCCCTTTCTAAGCTAGTTTGATATTTTATTTACAGCTTTGTGGCGTTTTTGACTTGGCTACCTATTTCTCTCACTTTCGATTTCAAGCCTTTTGCTCCACTTAATATAACCAGGAACATTTAAATAATGACTCCCTCTCAGATTGCTAAAGGCAGTCACTCATTGTGGCTGTGTTTTATTCATTCAGCCATTATGTTAGTCAATTTCTTGATGTAGGATGAAATGCAGCTGTAAGGAAAGCATGATTTAAATCTGTTTTTATGACTTGTTTGGTTCACAGGGAAAAAAACTAAAAGCAAATCTTCCCAGGGCCTGACACAAGTTGTAAACTGTGGAGAAAGTTAGCTGGTTAAAGAATGTGACTTACTTAATAGGAGCAATGGAACATATCAGATCTCCACCGGAGTGGGAAGGTTTCTGGAATTAGGAATAAAGCCAGGGTGAGTTCTCTTTGGGCCCAGTGAGAAAAGTTAGGTAAGAAAATAAACCTGGAATTGATAGCCCTGAAGACTAATGCGAGAACATAGCCATAAATTAAACACTTTGAGCAAATAGAATCCTGCAGTCCTACTTTTCCACTTGACCCAACTGGAAACTGAGGCCTAAGGCATGCAAGGGCTTGCCCACCATCCCAGCACCAGTTAGTGGAAAAGCTAAAGCTGGGTCAGCTGATTCGTGCTCCAGCACTTTTACTGCTCTGCAATGCAACAGATCATTCTTGTTACCCCTCCAGTATCCACTCACCTCTTCTACGGCCATTACTTGCTGTTCCTTGGGAGAATTCACCCTTCCTCATTCTTAGTTGTGTGCACTGTGTGGAATTATTTCATGCTGACTCTCAGCGGGAGCATCATTAACTAAGCCCATCAGTGAATCCATTTTCCCAAATGGGTACTTCAGGAGTGGCCATGTGACCTAAATCAGACAGTGATTGCCAGCACTTGTGTAGGTGCTGTTGGAAGAGATTTTCTGTCCCAGTAGAGGGGGTTGGATTAGGCTGTGAGGGCTGCAGCTGCTGCAGATATTTTGCTATCCACATGGAAGAGACTGGAGCCACAGGGAGTAGGGGGGGAAAAATGTACCATGTGATACCTGAGGGTGAAATCTGTGACACAAAAACACCGAGCAGAGAGAGCAAACCTTGGTTAAGTAAACCTATCGTTTATCTTCTAAACTAGGACAACTTTGAGAATGAAACAGGACAAGAAAAATGCTGAACCAGACCGGATGCATAAACAGGACTAGCCTGGGCAAACAGGGACACATGGTCATCCTGCTCTATGATGGCATCATCTGAGCCCCTGGATTAAGCTAGCTGAATTAAGCTGGCACTCTCTTTAGGCCTTTTTAGTCTAGGTGACAGTGAACTCCCTTCATTGTTGAGGCCAGCTTGAGTTAAGCGTTTTGTAACTTGCACGTAATAGTTTTAACTGACATAAATATGCTGCTTCTTGTGCTTTCTAAAATCTTGCCCTGGGCTTCCCTGGTGGCGCAGTGGTTGAGAATCTGCCTGCCAATGCAGGGGACATGGGTTCGAGCCCTGGTCTGGGAAGATCCCACATGCCGTGGAGCAACTGGGCCCGTGAGCCACAACTACTGAGCCTGCGCGTCTGGAGCCTGTGCTCCGCAACAAGAGAGGCTGCGATAGTGAGAGGCCCGCGCACCGCGATGAAGAGTGGCCCCCGCTCGCCGCAGCTAGAGAAAGCCCTCGCACAGAAAGGAAGACCCAACACAGCCAAAAATAAAAATAAATTAATTAATTAAAAAAAAATTTAGATTTTAAATAAATTAATTAATTAAATAAAATCTTGTCCTATTTCATATCTTAAGCTTGCAGTTAAACATGCTCATTATATGCTTTACTTTTAATAAATGTTAAAACTTTATATTTAACCTTTTACTTCAAATAATTAAAACGATCACTTGTAGAACGTTTACATTTACAGAGAACTTCTAAGTTAATTGTCTTACAATACCCCTGTGAAATAGGTATCGCCCAAGGTTTGGAGAAGTTAAAAAATTTACCCAGGTCCACAGGGCCGATGGGGCAGATATGCAGCGGTGACTTTCTGCGGTGGCGGGAAAAATCCTACAATCCTACACTGAATTTTATTGTTTTCCAGTTTCTGTAGTGTAAGTATTCCAGTGGTGGCCAATTTCAAGGCATCGACCTGACCTCACTGAGCGTGGAGCTGGGAAGAGCCGCACTGGCTCTCAGGGGCCAGGTCCAGTGCCCCACTGCATGGAACGTGCATCCAAGACTTCCGACTCCATTTCGAAATTCCTCCTTTTTCTGTTCTAGATGTTTGGTGTGAGGTAGTCAGTTCCGAATTGTGATCCTTTAACAATGGCAGATGTGCCCCAGGGCTTCAAGCCTTCAAAAGAGATTTCCCCAGAGCAGAACTGCAGTGAGCAACTCGGTTCAGACCTTATGTTTCCCGAGCCTGTCTCCACTGACACCCGCCCTCAGCAGGAGCCACCTCTAGGTCTTCAGCATTTGCTCCGCTCCTCACTTGAATGAGGCTACTTCCCGGCCCCTCCCTTCCCCTGCTCTGCTTCTGCTCATCCTACAGCTGGTGTAAGAGACTTGTCTGGGCCCTCTGCTCTGGCTCCTGGGCCACTGTGTGGAACGGTAGCAGTAATATAGAAAGGTACTGTTTCCCTTCACCCCAGAGTGAAAAGCCAAGGCCTTGGCCTAGGATCCTGTGGGCTGGGTTAGCAGCAGCAACTGCCTGTGCTACTCTGGTCACAGCTGTCAGTCCTAAGCCCTCACAGCGAAGGGGACACTCACAAACCCCGTTCACATTCATGATCTCACTTGAAGGTAGTGACTGGATCGTATGCTAACTGCTTTGCTTCAGCAGAGAGGAGAGAGCTTGGAGAAGACCTGAGTCCTGTGAAAACCCTGGTGGCAGCAACCTAATTTCCAGTCCTGGGGCTTAAGTGAAACTAGCCAGGCTTTACAGGGCTTGTCTTACAAGCTCAAGCCTATTGGTCACAAACGCCACAGTAACTTTAATTGTCAAAAATCCCGGAGTCATTGAACTGCATGGTAGAAGTAATTTTGCATGACATCCACAGTATGCAAAAACTGAGAAGAAGAAGGTCTTCTGGTAACATTTCAACCCAAATATTTATGGATCACTTTCTCATTGTGACTGCTATTTCCTCCCTGTGAGTTAGGGAGGGGGGCAGCCATGAGGACACCATGGCATTAACAATGGCTAATTCTACCGTGGTCAGTGCTCAATTGTCCACTCTCAGAAGGATCATTTAAAAAATCATTTAGGGTTGATTTGGGGATGGATTTTTATACTTATGCTTGAACAGGGGCCTGTCAGAGCATCTGAGCATTCCCTTAGAACAACTTAATGAAGCAAGTTTATGAAGAATTGGGAAGCTGCCCTCTCTCACCAGGCTGCCCTCCTGCAATGGCACCTCCTGGGGGAACAAAGGGTCCTTTTCCAGAATGATTCAAATACGGAAGGAGGTTTGCGCCTCCTTTAGCTTTTCCTACAGAAGAAGGAATGGTGACTGTGCTTCATATTGCTTTTCCACATGTGACGCGAATAGCGATGAAGTGAATCAACCAAAACATATTTGTGTGTGTCAGGGTGAATGTGCTCATGCAAGATGTGTGGAGCATAAAGTCATAGTAAAGGCCATGGTCCCTGTTCCATTTCAAAGCTTGTGCTTTTTGACCTGCTAAATAGCAGGAAGCAATCCACTGCAGATTATAATAAAGAGTTATGCTGGAATCGATGGCTAAGGCTGTAAAAGTTCAGAACTGGAGATCAGAGAAGAATTTGGAAAGGAGAGGAAACTGAAGCTGGGCCTTGAGAGCTGAACAGGAAAAGGAGGACATTCCAGCTCAGCAGAATAAGAGTGTTATGTGAGACACATGGAGGCATGAATGTCTGGCCAGAGGGGCGTTTCTATGCATGATTACCATTAAGCAGCTAGGGTTCTCCCATAGCAAGCAAGTTATTTACAAAGCAAGCTTCTTGATAGAGGAGGCGTTAACAGTTCATAAAGTGAAGAATAAGCAGCCCCTGCCATGAAAGATAATATGGCAAATCCAGTCACCATTAAGTAGGAATCAACCATAGCCAACGTGTATCAGACAATGATGACTCAGAATGATACTTCTTAGAATATCCAGCATCCATGCATATTCAGACTGAAAAGTCCTTCTGATATTTTCAGCTGATGACCAGATTGGATTAGGCACACTGACTTGATTTGCTGTATAGTCAATGCTGTCATTAAGATGACCCCCCAAGAAACTAGACATTGATAAATTCATGAATTATTTAAAGTTACAAACTCTATGTGGCAGATATTCTAGGCCCAAAGAACATAAAAGTAATGAAAATGAAGAGCATTACATATTCCTAGGGGCTTAAATGTCTGCATACTTCTGAAAGCTTGACTTGACTCTGATAAATAAAGGACGATATTGAGCATGGTGAATCCATTGAAGCAGATCCCCCATGGTAATCGACATTTCCACCATGCTGATCACTAGTCTTCCCTTGTAGGTGGTGGAATGACCAAAAGTTCTGGATCTCTCTATAGCACAGTATGTCAGTTTGACAATGTTTAAAATTTAAGAAGTTTCAGCTTCCTCACATATGGAAACAGGCTGATATGCCCCTCCCATACCCCTCAGATAAATAGGCTCCTCATAGGGAACTGAACCTTAGAAAAGGAAGCAACTCACCCAAGAAACACACTGAGTGGAGCCTGGGGGCATGTCTCAGGGAGAAGTAGAGTCAAAAAGTCAGATATTCTATCCAAACTAACTAGAAAAGGAGGAGAAAACCCCAGTATATGCAAATATCAGATAGTGGGGCCTCGTGACAGATGAGTTCTACTATTTGTGCGAAAATTAAGCAAGCCATCAGAGGAAGTTTGGGAATCTCCTTCCATAAATATTTAGGAATTTTTAACACAGTATTTATTTGGAGACAAGAAAATGGGATTAGTCCTTTCTGTTTGGTTATTATTAAACTTCTGCTCCCAAATATCTTTCCGTGAGACAACAATTTTTAAATCTTATTGGAAAAATGAAAAAGTCCAAAGTGGTCAAGTAAAAACTTCTTAATTGAGAGAAAACAGGAAGAAAAGAAAATGCTTTGACACATACTGAAAATCTTGGCTGCAAACAACAAAGTCTCTATCATGTTTCCTTGGAAAAAATGGGAGGTTTACCAGGAAAATGTGTCTGGACGGGAAGTAGACGTGGGACCCTCCAGGAAGAGGAGCATCTCTGTCTGCTGGGCCACGCTGACTTGTCCTCTTCTCTCTCCTGACCAGTTTGACTTCATTGGAGCTTCTGCTCCCTCATAACTAGCTTGCACATGGCTTCATGGCCTCCCAGGCCCTTCTCTAAACAAGACCTTTCAGTTCCATCTTCCTCATACTAACTAGCACATTCGTGCTGCACTTTAAATTCTTGAGAGACTGAATCTGATTGGCCCAGTTCACCTGTTGGTGCCAATGATAAAGGTTACATTATAGGCCATTGTCTGGCCAGTGCAATGGTTGCCCTTAGGTCAGATTCCCGCCACTGGTCCAATTCCTTGGAGCAAACGAGGGGAGGGGGGGTAAGAGGATGTGGTCAGGGCATTTCTCAACAGAAAGGGCTGGTCATGAGCACGCTCTGATTGCTGTCTCTGTTAAAATGTAGTGGTAACTGGCTCTTCTTCAAGACTAGCGAAAGTGCTCTTAAACTGCAGCTTGAGGGCGTGTTTTATTATTTTATCTATTCAGTCATTTATTCATTCCAGTCTATCTCCTATCATAAAAGGTTTGAGGTGACTTACAAAATCTATATACAAGTATCAAATAGTTGAGAAATGTAGGCAAATTCTTATTTTCCTAGGAATAAGACAATTAAAAGCCGGGGCAAAATTATCACTGCAGAGTACATAACGTTCAAAGTTGGAAAATTGCTAAAGATGGGCCTTGAGGACTTCCCTGGTGGCGCAGTGGTTAAGAATCCGCCTGCCAATGCAGGCGACATGGGTTCGAGCCCTGGTCCGGGAAGATCCCACGTGCCGCGGAGCAACTAAGCCCGTGTGCCACAACTACTGAGCCCGTGTGCCACAACTACTGAAGCCCGCGCACTCTAGGGCCCGCAACAAGAGAAGCCACCACAATGAGAAGCCTGCACAGCGCAACGAAGAGCAGCCCCCCTCGCCACAACTAGAGAAAGCCCGCGCGCAGCAACAAAGACCCAATGCAGCCAAAAATAAATAAATCAATAAATTTATTAAAAAAAAAAAAAAAAAAGATGGGCCTTGAATTTGTTTCGAAACCTGAGACCTGCCAAACTTAATAGCAAGTGGCTAAATACAAGGGAAAAGTCCTGGCAGAAAGTGTCATCTGTGTTCTAACAGGTTACTAGCCAAGCCGCCTGTGGAAGCCTGTCCCTCCAAAGAGACAAATTCTCTTCTTTTTTTGATAACTTACTCACCACCTCAGTGGGGAAGGAGACGCTACATTATGTCTCAAGGCTTCTTCTGGTCCTCATTTCATGACAATGGTTGTGATTTCACTGAGGAAGCAAGAAAACAAATAATTAAGAAGGCAAGATTTTACGTAGATAAAACCAACCTCTAACACAACTTCATTCCACTAAAGCCTTAGGCCCCAGCCCCCAGCAAAATTGGAGACATAGTTTGAAAGCTGAAAAGGCAGATCATAAAATCCTCATTTCTTTTTTATTGTGCATTGTAAGGCAAGAAATACACAGGAAGCCTGGCTCGGTGATTTTTCTGCTCTCCGCTTTTTTTGCCTGTAGCATTTCTGACATCCTCAGATCTTCTGAAGCTCCTTATTTACTTTATTTTTCTTCTTTTGATTATAGAATAGCAAAAAGTCCTAGAAAGCTTGGTCCTGGTGCATGACGATGGAAGAGCTCTTTCCTGGAGTACCAGGTCCGCCATGCTGGATGAGACGCACTGTGGGAGCTCTGGAAAGCAAAATGGGATGTTCCCTCTCAGACTGGAACTGGGAATCATTCTATTTAAAAGGACAGCTGTCATTTAATATTCACTGAGCAGCCACCATATTCTAAGTGCCATATGAAGCATACACGTACCTGACGTTTGAAAAGAGGAGACTAATTTTTTATGGAAACCAGTTACAACTGATACTTGATTTTGGAAAGGGGTAGAAGGAATTCTTGGTGCTTCACTTTTTGCTGAGAAAAATGCCACATAGATTGCCAAGATGGTGATCCTGAAAAACCATTTGCAATATTCAATTAACAATAATTAAGGCACTCAGTGGGAAGCTCCTTAGTGACTTGCTTAATAGCAAAAATTGGTACTTGGAATTCCCGGTGGATGAGAGAAAAGATAATAAGTACCCCAAATATAAAGACAATCGAAATGAAACCAATAATGACCAAATTATATTACGCAAATAGACACACAAGTTGAATTAGGAATATCTAAGTTTTTGACGAGAAATATTAAAAAGTGATATAACATTTTAGCCATTAATTGATCATCTAATCTAGTTTAGTTCTGTGAAGGGAGCTGGTTTATAAAGCTTCAAGTTTTACATATGTTGATAAGGGACCACAGTCTATTATAACAACCTCATATTTCTAGGAGCTAGTAAAGTCTAATTTTCTGTTAATACAGTTAATAATGAACTATAATTGATTCTATTACCAATAGTCTTAAAAAGACAGTTAGCTAGTCATTTAGTCCATCTTTTCATGATCACATACTCCCAAAATAGTAAAGCTAATTTAATTTACTATATTCAACTTTAATAATTTTAAACTATTCTCCACCAACTAATTTTCTATGGTATTAAACAGATTCTTCGTTTTTTTCTCCTTTATAGTTTTTTCTCACATACTCTCTTACTATAACTCACTTCTCCATCAATTTCCCCTCCTTCATATATTTGAAATTGTACAATCAATTCCAATAATCCTCCAATATCCAATTAAGGTGTAAGTCAAGGGTTGCCTGTACATGCTTGAATGCAGTAAATCTAAAGCATAGGAGACTTGTTAGATTTCACTAATCCAATCTCCCCATTCATATGTGTATATTTAGGTCTAAAAACCTAACGCAGTCTGATCTCTGGCAAGGAAACAACAATCAGTGCATTCATCATTAATCATGCAAGCATTGTAAAAGTTCTCTTTCAAATCCTCTGCTCTACTCCTTTGTATGTCCAAACCTCTGTTAAGCTCAGTAAAATCTTTGCTTTTTAAAACTTTATAAGTATGTTTGAACAAAACCCTCATATTTATTATCAGAGAGCTAAGTCAGTCAATCCTTCCATATGAAAACAACTCTAAGGAAGTCATAAATCTTGTCTATCATGCAGATGTAAACATATATATTTGTGTATACATATATAAACATATGTGTATATATATAAAATATTTTTCAAAAACTTGATCATACTTTTCTTAATATGTTGTAAATATATTTTTATTCCAATTAATAGATATAAATCTTACCAGTTTAATGACTGTGTAATAGTATGGATATAGTTTACTTCATTTGATTATTCCTCTATTGTTCAACATTTAGGATCTTCCATTTTACTTGTACATACATCCTTATATACTTATTTCATTGTTTTCTTGGGATGAATTTCTTCAGGTCAAATGTTTAAGCCTTCAAATATATATTGACAATTTGTCCTCCAGAAAGGTAGTTTCATCTTGCATTGCCATGGGCAGTGTATGAACATGTCAAATCCCCAACATCCTGGACAACTCTGATTTTTCCTTATCTGATAGATGAAAAGAGGTGTCTGGCTGCCATTTTTACTCTTTGGCTACTAGTAAGGAAGAAAATGCTTTCGTATGCTAAATAGTCATTTCTTCTTTTGTAAATTCCCAAATCATGTTCTTTGTCCACTTCTACATAGTAAGAATACTGCCCCATTGTTAGTTACATCTACAGTCTTGCAAATGCTTTTCCCAGTCTGTATTTGTCTTTTAAATTTGTTAACAGTATTTTTTTTCTATTTTTGCATGCTTGTTTTTAAAAAATAAATACTCTTAGAAGCAGTTTTTAACAAATAAAAAATAAATAAATCCATTTGGGAGACATAGAAATTTTGTCAGCTTTTAAAAAGTTTTAAAATGGCTGTAATTTTCAGTATGGACCTTGGAATTTGGAAGCTCTCTTGCAGTTCTTTCATTCATTGAGTGTCTCTGTGTGAAAAGCACTAAGCTAGCCATTGTGGGGGGGCGGGCGGGGTACTAGGATGTTTACACCTGATCTCTGTCCTCAGATCTAGACAAAGGAACAAACAGAACAACAACTACACATGGTTGAATATGAGTGAACATAAGAGGATAGGATAGTATTACAGTTGCTTTGGAATTCAGAATTTGAAAAAATTGGTTGTTCAGTGGAACTTGTGGGAAGATGTGTGGTTGTTAGTGAGCCAGTGGTTTGCTTCAGTGGCACGACTGGTTTAAACTTGGGGATTAGACAAATGTGCCACCCTCAATTACATCCTGTGTCGCCTTTAGGGTATATATCTATTCTGATCCAGTAATGAACTCTCATTTGGAGCAGAGTACAGACTTGATCCTACTAATCCTGGCCATCAGGATATTTTCTGTACTCAAATAAAAGCAAGGACCTGATCTAACACACTCTACTAGGAAGAATGTCTGCTGACCTCTAACACTTCCATCAAAATCATAGTTTGCCAAGGTGTAAGCTGACCGCATCCTTTAGAGGCATGTGGATCAGCCAGCTGGCAAGGCTTGGCCACCACTCTCCCCAGGCAATCAGCCAACAACCCAGCACTCCCAGCAAGCTTCATTCCCACTGCAACATTTGTTTAATTTTATTTTTTGAGGCATTCTGTTAATTGGGACCTTTTGCAAAGTCTTTCAGGCGCTTTGAAGTGCTCATTCTCCCATCAATTTCTGGTGAAAATTTATAGTCCTGTCACACGTGTCTTCAGCAAGAAATCTGTACAAAGACTGAAGTTGATTTTTTTTTCTTTACCTAACTCAGTGTAGCAGAAATGAGGCAGAGGAACCGTCAGTCATTTCTAAGGATGACAATTTTCACTGCTTGACAATCCTAAACTTAAAATTCCAGCTATTTGATGATATGCCTGTGTATGGCCCATCCCCCAGATCCAATGATAAGTGTCGAACAGCAGGTTTAGGGCCCTTTGCTTAGGCATGATAATTTAGGGAAATAGTTAGCTCATCAAAATTGGCTGGGTGCCCTGTTTTCATATTATCCAGACAGAAGAAGTCACTGAACCACAATTTTGCTGCTTAGAAATAGGCACCAAAAGGGAGGGAGTGCGGGAACTATGAATAGTTAGCCAGTTACCATATTTTTTTTTTTTTTTTAATTTATTTATTTATTTTTGGCTGTGTTAGGTCTTTGTTTCTGTGCGAGGGCTTTCTCTAGTTGTGGCAAGCGGGGGCCACTCTTCATCGCGGTGCGCGGCCCTCTCACTGTCACGGCCTCTCTTGTTGCGGAGCACAGGCTCCAGACGCGCAGGCTCAGTAGTTGTGGCTCACGGGCCTAGTTGCTCCGCGGCATGTGGGATCTTCCCATACCAGGGCTCGAACCCGTGTCCCCTGCATTGGCAGGCAGATTCTCAACCACTGCGCCACCAGGGAAGCCCCAGTTACCATATTCAATCATGAAGTGTACTTTACACTCAAGGATAAACTGATACATGTTAAATTATGCTTGAAGAAATGTCTGGAAGAGCACTCAGGAGATCTGCTGGCTTAAATCTGGCCTTCCCCAGCCAGGTGACCTTTAGCCAGACCCAGGACTCTTTGAACCAGAGGTTCTTCACATGTGAAAGAGAGTCCAAATAGATGACTTCTAAGTTCCAGAGCTTCATGTTTTGAGAACTTGATTGAAAAGCCACATTAGGGGCTTCCCTGGTGGCGCAGTGGTTGAGAATCTGCCTGCTAATGCAGGGGACGCGGGTTCGAGCCCTGGTCTGGGAAGATCCCACATGCCACGGAGCAACTAGGCCCGTGAGCCACAACTACTGAGCCTGCGCGTCTGGAGCCTGTGCTCCGCAACAAGAGAGGCCACGATAGTGAGAGGCCCGCGCACTGCGATGAAGAGTGGCCCCCGCTTGCCGCAACTAGAGAAAGCCCTAGCACAGAAACGAAGACCCAACATAGCAATCAATCAATCAATAAATAAATCTTTAAAAAAAAAAAAAAAAGAAAAGCCACATTAATCATTTCTATGTTCAGGTACATTCTACTTTTATAAAGTCACTTTTTAAAACTGTAAACTCATAATTCATTAAGTAATTACTCTCTTAAGTCTACATAGGTGATTCAGCAGAGTATACCCTCTGTCTCATCTTAAGAAGTTCGCATGCTCAAAATGGGTACCTGAAGTCAGAGTAGAAATCCCCACCAGATAAGATCACAGAGGCCCAGAGTACTGTGGGGATTTGAAACCCAGATGTGACCCTTTCCAGCTCTTCTGTTCTGAGACTGACTCCATGATATTTGTTTGGAGATTGCAAGCAGGGTTTCATGGAACAATTGGCATTTAATGAGAACCTTGAATGAACAGTGAGATTTCCAAAGAGAAAGATGAAATGGAGGAAATTCTAGGCAGAGAGAACAGAATAAACACAGATGCAGACCCAAGAAATTTCGGACAATATTTAAAGAATTCCTGAACTCAAACACCTAGAGACAACAAATCCAATTTGTTTGCAATCCAGGTTAAGGTATTAATTTATCTTTTCAACAAATATTGATTGAACACCCATGCTTGGTGTGGTAGGACAGCTAAAGATGTCTCTGGAAGTTCAAATATAGGGTTAAACTAGGTTTCTAAATAATAAAAGAAATATATGCATATTTTGCACAAAATATGGAAGACAGAGGGGGACAAAGAGCTAAAGTAAAAATCACCCACCTTATTTAAGTTTATAGACTTTGAAGGTAATATCTCACCTAGTACACAGAATCAAACATATGAATTTGGATGAATACAGAAGCAATCACTGATTAGCTCAAAGCAACATTTAAATTGATCTTTTCAGTGAAAAGGCATTAGAAAAAGCAATCTAAAGAACACCTGTTTAGACGCACAAGAATCAACAATTACGTTCTTCAGGGAATGAGGAGTTTTCAGCTGCCTTCACTCCAAGGAGAGGCAATAGAGCTTAGCATTTTATTACCATGATCCAGAACATTTAAGGGGGCCAGAGGAAAATATTCACACCCACCTCTTAATCTTGAAGAGGAGGCAAGTGCCTTAAGGCACTCACTTAATTAGCATGGGCTGGGGCTGAGGGAGGGGACACCCTAGGATTCTTCACTTGACAATTTCCCTTTAAGAAATATGGGCTCTAGACTTTAGAGTAAAAGAAAAACTAACTTCAGTCTCAACCATGTGACCTGAGAAGACCTAGACAGTGAATCTGATTGGTGCGGAGGTGGAAGAGGCAGAATTGATGCCTCCACATGGCCTCTAGTCTAGAATGGCTGGCGCTTCCGCCAGGAGTCAGTTTGAAGCCACTAAAGCTGGCGCCACACAGCTCCAGGGAATGGGAACGTCATTCACAGAGCCTGTGATGGGAATGTCAAGTGGGAAAGCTTGGCTTCACTCCTGCTGCCCCCTCCTCAGATGGCTTCCTAATAATATTCAATAGTAATAACAAAAATAGCTAGCATCTGCTGAGTGCTTACTATGTGCCAGATGCCATGCACTTGATGTGCAAAATCCCATTGATTCCCATGAGCAGGTAATATTAATATCACAATTTTGTAGATAGTAGAGTGAGCATACAGTAAATTTATTATCCCACCTGGGGCACTTCTGAGAGAGAAAAGAGGTGCTATTACTAACGACACTGGGACAATAGGTGTAAAGCAAGACTGACTCAAGTGAACCAGAGAATGTGGTCACCCTACAGATAAGGGGGCTTGGGTGCAGAATCAGGATCAAGGGTACTTTGTAATGTCAGTCTCAAAATGTTTCTATGGAACAGTTTTCATCTTTGTGCCAGGCCTTCCTGAGCTTTAAATATTTTTATCTATCAAATGGACTTAATGAAACAACTTCATACAGTTATATAAGGATGTAATCAGAGCAAAGCACCTACACTGTGTGTAGGAGCTCAAAGTGCTAGTCACTTAATCAACCTCAGTTACCTTCTCCAAACTCCCTCTAGAATGCAGGCCTCTTTGGGACCTCAGGCAAGCCCCTTCACTTCTCTGGCCCTCAGTTGCCTCGTTCATACAAGAATGGGGGTGGATTAAGGGCAAAACATTCCTGTTAACTTTGACCTTCTTTCTCCTCTGGTTCCTCTGGAGTTCATCTTTGTTCACTCACAGCAGCAGGAGGAATGCTCCTCTCCTCTGCTTTTAGTTCAGAGAAGGGCTTCCTTTTGTTTATGCCTACTTTCATTCTCTGGTGCTTTCTCTAGGAGGTTGAAAATCGTGGCTGAGGGAAGACTTCCTCTCCCCCATTCTCTTCTTTCCATTGCTTTGCTTGTGCTGGAACTCCTTATGTAGATTGCCCCTCAATTTGGGACAGAAATGCCAGGAAGCAGCTGATGAGCTGGACAAGGAATCCCATTTGGATCTGGTCAGGTGGAAGTGTTTCCTCTGCAATGTGTCACCTTGTCCTTTCTTGGGACCACCAAATGTCTGTACTGGGAAAGATATGTCACAAATTGCATTCAGAGGTCACACAGTTACGCTAATGCAAGGGCCATTTTTCCTAAGAATAAATGTTGGAATTGAATTGAGAAGTAAACACCTTAATGAATCAAAGGCCGTGGGAGGCGGGAAAAGTACACGGGGCCTGTGGTGTGAGATGGTTCCTTGTGCAAATCCTCAAGACAGTGCGGCCTCCAGCACAGGCAAGGACACTCGGGTGTGCCTTCTTCTTTCCTTTCTCCCTCTCCCTCCCTCCCTCCCTCCTTCCTTATTTCAAAGATGTTAGTTGAGCACCTCCATGTTATATTCAGGAACGATGATGCTAGGCTCTGAGGGTTGGAATAAATGAAAAACAGACATGGTCTCTGCCTTCACAGAGCTTCCACTGTAGCAGTGAGAGAGATGTAATCTAATCACCACACGAAAGCGTGTCAGATTAGGCCTCTGAGAAGTGCCATGGAGGAGAAATACAGGGTTCCATGGAGAGGTTTGACCTAGTTAGAGAGGCTGGGCAAGGTCTCCCTGAGGAAGTGACGAGGGTCCAGCCGAGACGGGAAGGATGAGTTGGCATTCCGGGCAGAGGAAGTAGCTTGTGTAAAAGCCCTGAGGTGAGAGGAAGCTCAGAGGGTTTGAAGAACCGAAAGAAGGTCAGAGTGTCTGGAGCCCTGAGAACAAGGGGAGAGGGTGCAGGATGGGACTGGAGAAGGAGATGGGGCCCAGACCACGCCTGGCCCCGGAAGCCCCTGTAAGCACTCAGGCTTTTCCTCAAAGCCACAGAGAACTTGTGCAAGTGTTCTCAGCAGGAAGGTGAAGGATCAGAGTTTATTTGAAAATGATCACTCCAGGAAAATGGATTCAAAGGTGGCAAGAAAGGAAGCGAGGAAATAATAAGGAGTAATGGTAGTTAATGTTTATGGAAACATGAAACCATGGACCAAGTATTGTTCTAGGAACTTTATACACATTATCTCTTCTAATCCTCATACAGACCTAGAAGCTATCATCCCCTCTTTTCACAGAAGAGGAGGTTGAGACACAGAGCAACTGGACCAACGGTGGTTGGCAAGTGCTGAAACCAGGCTGTGACCCAGGAAGTCCATCTGTTGAGTCCACTGTTTGATCACTACAGCACAGAGGCTCCTTCCTGCTCACAGGCCAGGTGGAAGACGGAGCAGGGGTTGCACCAGGCTAGTGTCTGTGGACAGACCCTGGAGCTATTAAGTGGTAAGAATTGACAAGATTCAGGCCAGAATTTGGGGGGCTGGAGGGAGTCCCAGTTCTGTGTGGGTAAGAAGGTGAGAGGGGATGCAGCTATGGGTCTAGAGACCCTGTGAGGGGCCAGGCTTGAGGTGGAGAGCATGATTTGGTTGAGGGTACTTCTTTACAGCTCTGGATCTAAGGAAAGAAAACAGCTTTGATACTTCACTGTGAGCATTCATTATGTTTTCTTGCTTTCTCTTCCTCTTACTGGGAATTCCATGAGATCTGCTAAGAACTAACGACTTTAGGTCTCTTCTTTTAAAAACTAGACAGATGCCATTTCTCTTCCTGCTTTATTTATTTATTCGACTTGATGTTTAATTCTTTTAGTTTCTAAAAATTTTGCTTTCACTCTGACTGCACTCCTAGAAATTCTGTCTGAAGATTACTTGGATTCACATGCTTGTTGATTTTATCCCCTGCTTCTCAGAATTAGAGAAAAATAGCCATGTTTTCTAGCTTCCAAACACTTTCTTCTGCTAACAACTGACATTCTTAATTCTGACACTGGTCAGAGTGTCCCTGAGCCTTGGAATGTATATATCACTTTATTTCAAAAATGCACTTCAGGTATCTACATGTTAAAATTTCTTAGACAATACAAACCGTACTTGTCTATAGCTGCCACTAAAGTACATTTTATTTTAATTAATTAATTTATTTATCTTTGGCCACGTTGGGTCTTCGTTGCTGAGCACGGGCTTTCTCTAGTTGCGGCGAGCAGGGGTTACTGTTTGTTGCCGTGCACAGGCTTCTCATTGCGGTTGCTTCTCTTGTTGCAGAGCACGGGCTTTAGGTGCACGGGCTTCAGTAGTTGTGGCACGCAGGCTCAGTAGTTGTGGCACACGGGCTCAGTAGTTGTGGGTCGCGGGCTCTAGAGCACAGGCTCAGTAGCTGTGGCGCATGGGCTTAGTGGCTCCACGGCATGAGGGATCTTCCTGGACCAGGGATAGAACCCGTGTCTCCTGCACTGGCAGGCGGATTCTTAACCACTGCACCACCAGGGAAGTCCCTAAAGTACATTTTAAAATACACAGTTACTTTAGTCTTGTCTCCAAGATAATTTTTGGACAATTTCCTAAAGAACAATCTTTTCACAGATTTCTGGTTCAAACCACTAGACTACAAAGGCCAATTTGGCAAAGTTGTTCTCTCTCTCTCTCTATCTCTCTCTCACGCACACACACACACACAGTTCTAAAAAGGAAGATGAAGTCATGTACTACTGCAAAATTTCTATAAATTCTAAAATATATCACCAGAGGGACAGTTCTAACAAATTAGTCAGAATTGTAATTTTAACTCTGTAGGGTACTTCTGGCTAAGCTATTTGCCCCTGATGATTCCACAAAAGCAGCCAGACTCCATTTACGCTTCTTCGTTAAAATGCATTGTGAGATGAGCGTTGATGGTGCCTTCATTAATTCGTGCAATGATCCTTTGGCACGTACTATGTGCCAAAGACTGCGGCAGGGGGCAGAGTGATGTTCTAGGAGGGCATAAAGTCCATCTTAAATTTCAATCTTGGGCTTCCCTGGTGGCACAGTGGTTAAGAATCCGCCTGCCAATGCAGGGCACACGGGTTTGAGCCCTGGTCTGGGAAGATCCCACATGCCGCGGAGCAACTGGGCCCGTGAGCCACAACTACTGAGCCTGCGCGCTAGAGCCCGTGAGCCACAACTGCTGAAGCCGGCGTCCCTAGAGCCCGTGCTCCGCAACAAGAGAAGCCACCACAATGAGAAGCCCGCACAATGAAGAGTAGCCCCTGCTTGCTGCAACTAGAGAAAGCAAAGACCCAACGCAGCCAAAAATAAATAAAAATAAAATAAATTTATAAAAAAAAAAAATTTCAATCTTGTGGAGGAATCAGAACTAAAGAAACAATTACATTACAGAGTTTCTGGAAGAAGAAAGCTTTAAGCTGAGACCTGAAGGATGAGTAGAAGTTATCAAGGAGACGAGAAGAAGAAAAGAGACCTCCAGTTAGAGGGAACCACATATTCAAAAGACTCAGAGTGAGCAAGAACAGGGTATGCAAAAACTGCAATAAGTTCAGTAGGGCTGGATCTGAGAATGCAGGGGGATGGTTGGTGAATGAGGCATAGTGAATGGTCATGAAAAGTCTTGTAACCATGTTAAGGAATTCGGAATTTATCCTGAGGGTAGAGGTTGCCCATTAAAAGGGTTACAGCAGGGAGTGTGGAGAATTGATTGAGGAGAAGCTGTTGTAATGACACAGAGAAAACCATGGCCTGAACTAGGACAGTAGCAGAGGGGGCAGATTCATAGGGTAACTGGCAGGTTGGCTATGGGAAATCAGGGCAGGGGGAAGGTGACAGGATGACTCTCAGGTTTTGGGTTTGGCCAACCAGATGGATGACAGAGCTGTCCACTGAGAGAGAGAACACTGGAGGGGAGACAGGTCTCAGCATGCTGAGGTTGAGGTACCTGTGGGACACCCAAAGTAGAGGACCAGTATATAGTTAGTTCTTTAGTTAGTTAGTTAATTAGTTGAGGGGTCTAGACTAAAGATATAGACATGGTAACTGAAGCTAGCTGAAGGAATAGATGAGCGTGCTCAAGAAGAGCTGTAGGTGCCCAAGAAGAGATGTCCAGTGATTTTAGCAACATGGCGGTCATCTGATTTTGAAGCAGCAAGTTCAGGGGGGTGGTGAAGGCAGAAGCCAGGTTACAGAGTGAGCACGGGGAAAGGAACAGTGTAGACAACTCTCTCAAGAAGTTTAACCATAGAAGGGAAAAGAGAAGCAGGGGTGGCTGCTTGGCAGTGGTTTAAGATTTAGGGGACTCTGGTGAATTTAAACATCAATGATAAAAACTTGGGAGGGAGAGAGGGGCTGAGGGTTCAGCAAAAAGAGGCTTGGTCTTGGGGAAGGCTGGGGAGGACATCCAGGGACTGGGAAAGGAATAGAAAATGTGAAGGAGTTTGAAGATGTTCTCACTGAGCATTTTATTTCTGTTACTGGAGGGCAAGATAATCAGTTAAGCATGAGAGGGAAGTTTGCAGGATTAAAAGGGTAGAAGAGAATGGAGGTTTTCTTTTAAAAAAATAAAAATGAGTATTTTTTTTAAACATCTTTATTGAAGTATAATTGCTTTACAATGGTGTGTTAGTTTCTGCTTTATAACAAAGTGAATCAGTTATACATATACATATGTTCCCATATCTCTTCCCTCTTGCATCTCCCTCCCTCCCACCCTCCCTATCCCACACCTCTAGGTGGTCACAAAGCACCGAGCTGATCTCCCTGTGCTATGTGGCTGCTTCCCACTAGCTATCTATTTTACATTTGGTAGTGTATATATGTCCATGACACTCTCTCACCCTGTCACATCTCACCCCTCCCCCTCCCCATATCCTCAAGTCCATTCTCTAGTAGGTCTGTGTCTTTATTCCCATCTTGCCATTAGGTTCTTCATGACCTTTTTTTTTTTTCCCTTAGATTCCATATATATGTGTTAGCATACTGTATTTGTTTTTCTCTTTCTGACTTACTTCACTCTGTATGACAGACTCTAACTCCATCCACCTCATTACAAATACCTCCATTTCATTTCTTTTTATGGCTGAGTAATATTCCATTGTATATATGTGCCACATTTTCTTTATCCATTCATCTGATGATGGACACTTAGGTTGCTTCCATGTCCTGGCTATTGTAAATAGAGCTGCAATGAACATTTTGGTACATGACTCTTTTTGAATTATGGTTTTCTCAGGGTATATGCCCAGTAGTGGAATTGCTGGGTCGTATGGTAGTTCTATTTTTAGTTTTTTAAGGAACCTCCATACTGTTCTCCATGGTGGCTGTATCAATTTACATTCCCACCAACAGTGCAAGAGTGTTCCCTTTTCTCCACACCCTCTCCAGCATTTATTGTTTCTAGATTTTTTGATGATGGCCATTCTGACCGGTGTGAGATGATACCTCATTGTAGTTTTGATTTGCATTTCTCTAATGATTAATGATGTTGAGCATTCTCTCATGTGTCTGTTGGCAATCTGTATATCTTCTTTGGAGAAATGTCTATTTAGGTCTTCTGCCCATTTTTGGATTGGGTTGTTTGTTTTTTTGTTATTGAGCTGCATGAGCTGCTTGTAAATCTTGGAGATTAATCCTTTGTCAGTTGCTTCATTTGCAAATATTTTCTCCCATTCTGAGGGTTGTCTTTTCGTCTTGTTTATGGTTTCCTTTGCTGTGCAAAAGCTTTTCAGTTTCATTAGGTCCCATTTGTTTATTTGTGTTTTTATTTCCATTTCTCTAGGAGCTGGGTAAAAAAGGATCTTGCTGTGATTTATGTCATAGAGTGTTCTGCCTATGTTTTCCTCTAAGAGAAAATGAGTATTTTTTAAATTAAAAAAGAAACACACGCCCTGATTTTGAAAAAGCCAAGAGTATACAGTGAAATGTAAGTCTGTGCTGTACCCCAGCAGCCCAGCCCTCCAGCCCTTCTTTCTGGCGGCAACCCCAGGGACCTGTCTCTTGAACCTCCTTCCAGAGATAGTCCATGCCCTGTTCTGAGCCACATTTTTTCACTTAACATTTTATCTTGAAGATGGTTCCACATCAGCACAAAAAAATCCACCCCATTATGAAATATACTTTCTTTAACCAGTTCTTGTACATACTTCTTGGCTCACGGTAGGAAACGTGTGTAGGGACAGAATTGCCCTCTAAAGATTTACGGGTCAACTTGAGTGGCCATGAGGTGCCCAGATTAAACATCATGTCTGGCTGTCTGTGAGCGTGTTTCCGGATGAGGTGAGCATTTGAATCTGTGGACTCAGTAAAGTAGATCATGTTCCCCAATGCGGGTGGGCCTCATCTAATCCACTGAAGGCCGGAATAGAACAGGAGAAAGGAAGAATTCATCCATTTTTTTCTTGCCTTATTGCCTGACTTGAGATATCTCATCTCATATTCTTCTGCTCTGGGACTGAGATTTACACCATCAGCTCCCTTGGTTTCCAGGCCTTCAGACTCGTACTGAATTACACCACTGGCTTTCCTGGGCCTCCAGCTTGCACACAGCAGATCGTGGAACTGCTCAGTCTCCATAATCACATGAGCCAATTCCTCAGAATAAATCTCTTTCTATATATCTGTGTACATCCCGTTGGTTCTGTCTCTCTGGAGAATCTTAATACAATATCCTTGCCTATTTTTCTATTGGGTTGTTGGTCTTTTTCCTACCGATTTTTAAGAATGGAGAAGGTTTGCAGTAGTCTCCATGGAAGAGAAGCAAGGGCCAAAGCGGGCTGGTGTCCGGGGCAGCCTCCAGGCTCCTCCCTCTCTGCAGCAGAGCTAAGTACAGAGCTCTGCAGGCACTCCTTGAATTGAATAGGTTTTCACTGAACTGCCTGTTTGCAGCCCTGGCCTGTGATTTCTTTCTCCAGAAGGATTACAATTCCCTGAGGCTATTGCTGACCAACAGGCCTGCGGTCGGAGAAGGAAGGAAGGAAGGCCCCCATTCTGTGAGTTCCATTGTCGGCCTGTGAGCGGGTGGGGGAGAAGTTGCTCAAATCCCTGAGTCGGCCTGGGAAGGGACTTGGGGGCCTCCTTGCTGGGCTTGGTGTTTACTCTGGGCACCAGTTTCCCGTACTTGATCCAAAGGGTGTGTCCTTCCAGGCCTGGAGTGAGCCAACCATGCCAGCCCCGGTAGATGCCAGTCTCCCGGACGCAGCTCTTGATGCCCCCGCCCCCAGCTGGCTGCCCTCACACACAGACTGTCACCTCGGCTGCCAGCCACCCTCCTTGATCACACACACAGTCCTAGGCCCAAGGGCCTGAGGGCAGGGGGCTGAGAAGGCTGAGGATGAAGGGTGAGGCTGATGCTTCCCTGTCCTCTGCAGGTAGCCGGCTCCCTCCGCCCTTTTGCATTTCCCAGCGCCCCACAGACAGGTTCAAGGCCTGAAAGGTGTGAGAGGCCACTCTAACTCCTAAACTCCTCAGTGCGAAGCCCAGAAAGCACCTTTTCCCAGAGCAGAGCTTACAGCTTCCTGCTACCCGTGAAAACTCCAAGTGGTGTGAATTGTTTTGTAAACTCTCTTATCACACATACGAATCATACAGTTAAAAATCATACAGTTAAAATGACCTAAGTAATGAAAGGATAGAAACACATTTTAATCCTTTGTTAGCATATGTGATGTGCCTGGTGCTGTGCTAAAAGGCTTTACATACATTTGGCCCTTACAACAACCCTGTAAGGTAGTGAGCATTGTTATCCCCATTTTACAGATGACAAAAGTGAGGCTTAGGGCGGTTAAGTAACGTTCCCTAAATCACAGGATTGGTAAATGGCAAGGCAGGCATTTGAACTTAGCTCTAAATGTGGGAAATGTGTAAACACAGCCTTAGACCGCGGTGTGCACCCCTGTTCATCCCCCATCAACACAGCTGTAGCCAGGGAGGCCCTTACTGACTGGTATTTCATGTTTCTCAATGCTCTGTAGATTCCGCTTTTCCTAAAAAAGAGGCCTGCCTAGGAATTCTGCCCCAGGATACTTAAACCCATCACAGGTTTTCAAAAACAGACGACCTTATTAAACAGGAACTTTATACCAGAGTCTAGTTGGGCTTCTCTGTCTAGTGACCAGATGAAGGTCTTGCCGGGGGTGGATGATTGCTTAAACTACTGAAATAGTTATGAAAAGCGGCATTCATGTTACAACTCCCAATATTCAAATGCATGGGGCAGTCTAGCATTTTTCAACTTTCATAACCATTGCTTTTAGACTCCACTTCTTTAATTAAAAATAATTTCTTGGAAACCGTAAACAAAATGAAAAGACAACCTAAGGATTGGGGGAAAATATTTGCAAATGATGCAACCGACAAGGGCTTAATTTCCAAAAGATACAAACAGCTCATACAATTCAATATAGGAAAAACCAAACAACCCAATCAAAAAATGGGCAGAAGGCCTAAACAGATATTTCTCCAAAGAAGACATACAGATGGCCCACAGGCACATGAAAAGGTGTTCATCATCGCTAATTATTAGAGAAATGCAAATCAGAACTACAATGAGATACGCCCTCACACTGGTCAGAATGACCATCATTAAAAAGTCTACAAATAATAAATGCTGGAGAGAGTGTGGAAAAAAGGGAACCCTCTTACACTGTTGGTGGGAATGTAAATTAGCGTAACCACTATGGAAAACAGTATGGAAGTTCCTCAAAAAACTAAAAATAGAGTTGCCATATGATCCAGCAATCCCACTCCTGGGCATATACCTAGACAAAACTATAATTTGAAAAGACACATGCACCTCTATGTTCATAGCAGCACTATTTACAATACCCAAGACATGTAAGCAAACTAAATGTCCATCGACAGGTGAATGAATAAAGAAGATGTGGTGCATATATGTATATATATATTATATATATATATATATATTATATATATATTATATATATTATATATATATATTATATATATTATATATATAATATATATTATATATATATATACAATGAAATATTAGTCATAAAAAAGAATGAAATAATGCCATTTGCAGCAACATAGATGGACCTAGAGATTATCATACTAAGTGACGTAAGTCAGAAAGAGAAAGACAAATACCATATGATATCACTTACATGTGGAATATAAAATATGACACAAGTGAATATATCTATGAAACAGAAACAGACTCACAGACATAGAGAACAGACTTGTGGTTGCCAAGGGAGAAGGAAGAGGGAAGGATTGGGAGTTTCAGATTAGCAGATGCAAATTATTATATATAGGATGGATAAACAACAGTGTCCTACTGTATAACACAGGGAACTATATTCAATATCCTGTGATAAACTGAAATGGAAAAGAACATGAAAAAGAATATATATGTATAACTGAATCACTTCTCTGTAGAGCAGAAATGAACACAACATTGTAAGTCAACTATACTTCAATAAAATTTAAAAAATAATAATTTCTTGTATTCACTTCCTATCCGACCCCTTCTCTTGTGAGTGGAGGTTTAAGCTCAGAATCCTAGCATCGGTGGAGCTTTGACTTTGAGTTAACAGGGGCTGGGATACAGACCCATAACTAGAATCCTGAGAGGTAGTTTGTTTTCTTTTTCAACCCTCTTGATGGCCAAAGGTGCTAAACATGTAGCTATGTAACAGCTGAAAAGGAAATCGAACACAAAGAAGAAAATGACACAGCCCTAACCCACAATTTAAAAGGCAAACATTCAAAACACGTGGACTGAGGAAGTCTTTGTTTTTTTTTGTTTTTTTTTTAACCTTTTACTTCATAAAAGTTTCTAATGAAAGGCCTCATGGAAAAATTTTTAAAGTTTTAACTTTTACTGTTTAGGTCGATGCTGATCAGAAAGTACTACCTTTCCTTACAACACACAGTATTACCAGGGACATTGATATAGAACCACACAGCAATGAGTACATGTTCCTCTGGGTAAAAACTACTGCAGTCCGTTAAAGGTCTGCAATTTTGTAAAATGGTTCCAATATCTGCTTCCCCTTTGTCTCTAGAACCCAAAATTTAGAGAATTCTTTCAAAATTTCTCAAGCTGCAAGTAGTGCATGGCGTCTCAAATGCGAAAGATGCCAAAAGAGTACTTTGATTTTCAGTGCTCTCTAACCAGTGAGTTCCTAGTTCGTTATAGTATCTTCAGGGTTAGGAGGAAATGAAGTTTTTTTCCACTGGCAGGGGAGGGGACCCAATCATAATTTTTAGTTCCTAATAAAGAAAAGTGCAGCCAATTTAAATGGCCCCAAATAAATTATTGTTGAAACTAGCATTTTAAAAAATTGGTATGTTTGGAGTCTAAAGGATTGGTACTAATTTATGAATAGCAAGTCAGAGAGCAAGCTGAAATAGGCCTGACTTTCCAGGTTGGCCTCGAGGGGCACAGCATGGCCACTCCTGTCGGCCCCTCTGAGCAAGACAACAGAGATGGCCCACAGGAGGTTTCTACGTTTTGAGGAATATACTTCCTAAAGTCCTGGATTCTTTTTATGTTTTGTTTTTTCTCTTAAGAGGGGTAGGTGTATAGGGGCAAACTAGGAAACGGATGGGGAGAAAGGAAAATGCATTCCCAAGTTAGAGAAAATTTGTGGCACAATATCCCAATGGATGTGAACTGAATTTCATTGGCAACTGCCTCCACAGTCAGAGCAACTAAACAAGGTGACTTCAAGGGGAAAGTTCCAGTTTCTGCAGTGCTGAGATTAGAGATCAATGGCAACTCCCTTGAAGGCCTGGGAGCTGCTCCCTCTGTTCTCTTTCCTCCTCCACCCTCCCCACCCCTATTCCTTCCCACTCTTAGACTATCCAGTACTGTGATGTTAAGAAAGCCACGTCTAAAGAACTATTCTCCCTAAGAAGGGCATTACATTGTTAGAGAGGAGCCAACAGGGTCTTTGGAGACAGGCCCAGGTATGAATCCTGGCTCTCCCCCATACAGGCTGTGTGTTACAGTCAGGATACTTAACCTCTCTGAGCTTTAGGGTGCACATCTGTGAAATAAGGACAACAGAACTTACCGTGTGTATTTTTGAGGGGACTGTGAAGAAGTACATAAATGAAAGCCTTTGGAGTCAAACTGCCCAGATTCTCATGTTTCCCTGACTACTTTCCAGCTGTGTGACCTCTTGTAAGTAACTAACTTATATATGCCTTAAATATGAGTTTCCTCATTGTAAAAACAATAACACCCACCTTGTAAGTTCTTTTAAAGTTTCAATGAGATTGTTGGTACACCCTTTGCAAATATCTGGCACACAGTAAATGCTGGATAAATGCTAGCTGTCATTAAATAACATGTGTAGAGTGCCTAGGACTTAGCTGAGAAGGTATGTTCTATAAGCAGTTGCATCTACTAGTTTGAAAGCTGTAACTGGTTATATTTTGATAAATCTTCAACTATTCAAGCTAAATGCACACGGTCATATATCTATAATTTTTCAGAGTTTTACTGAAGTATAACGTGTAGAGTGCAGACATCTTAAGTATAAATTTAATTATATTTAACCCTGTTTTAGGTGATTTAAAAAGCTAGAAGCTTTCTCTGCTGAATCTGACAAGTAGAAGAAAAGAGATTAATTTGTCTGATTAAGACAGGTTTATTCTGAGAGAGAAAAAAATGCAATATTCAATATACACAATTTTTTACCAGCAAATAGCATACATTTTATTCATATAATTACCCACTGTCTTCGCTCATATCCCAAAGATTTCTTGGATTCACTAGAACATTTGCAGTTGTTGCTGATCAGAGGCAATATTTTCATAAAAGTGCCTGTGAGTTTGACCTCTGTAGCACCCCTGATTTAGAATCTTAAATTTTTTTCTTTAATTGATTACATCTTGCAGGAAGTGCAACAGATTCTCTTGAAAGAGCTTAACAGATGTTTTGCATCTGAGTGAAGCGTAAACACCAACATCGCTTAGCTTTGAAAATTCTTTATTCTGAAAGATTTGGCTGAATTCACCCATTACAAGCAAATGACAATTCCTCTCAGCAACTCCTCTACCTGGCAGTTGACATGTTTATTTTGACAATGATTGCAAAGCTCATTCTGATTTCGAAAACATTCAAATATGAAAAAGCATGTGTCTTAGAACTGAGGAAGCAGTATTTTAATACTTTGCAACATACATTTCACCAAAAGCAATATGGGTTGTCTGTGTGTAAAAAAAAAAAAAAAATTCTACAGGACACTGTGATTATGACTCTTTATTTGGCTTCATATTTTGGGAGCTAAGTTGTAATAGGAGCCAGAGATTCAAAGTGAGGAGTCTTGAGTGTTTTCTCCAATACAAATATCACTTCAAGACAACTTATGTTTCATATTAATAATCATCATCACTTTGGAGTATCTGCTCTGTGCTAGGCACTGTGCTATGTACATTATCTCTCCTAGTCTTTATTAAAAGTCCTATACAATCGGGGCTTCCTTGGTGGTGCAGTGGTTAAGAATCCACCTGCCAATGCAGGGGACACGGGTTCGAGCCCTAGTCTGGGAAGATCCCACATGCTGTGGAGCAGCTAAGCCCGTGCACCACAACTACTGAGCCTGCGCTCTAGAGCCCGCGAGCCACAACTACTGAGCCCGCGTGCCACAACTACTGAAACCTGCACGCCTGGAGCCCATGCTCTGCAACAAGAGAAGCCACCGCAATGAGAAGCCTGCGCACCACAACAAAGAGTAGCCCCCTGCTTGCCGCAACTAGAGAAAGCCCGATCACAGCAATGAAGACCCAATGCAGCCAAAATTAAATAAATTAAAAAAATTTTTTTAAAAAGTCCTATACAATCAGTATTATTATCAATTTTTACAGACAGAGAAACTGGGGTTCAGAGAGATCATTCTTTAGGCTAACTTGCCTATGAGGAAGATCCTGACTTTGAACCCAAGCCTGTCAGACTCCAACACCTAGACTCTTTCAAGTACACACAATAGCTTTCAAGGTTGTGCCATGTTAAATAAATTTAGTGTACTCAGAATACCAGGAATGACTCCAAAGATCTGCTTGGGTAGAGGGAGTGGAAAGAGAGATAAATGTTTATATCCATATGTGTGTGTATATATATGTATGTCACACACACACACACACACACACACACACACACACATCAGTTTGTTAGGGAATTTCCTTTCGTTGAAGCTGTGTAAAGAGAAAAACCTCACTGGTGTAAACTATTGGAGAGAAGGTCAGACTAAATTAGTGGAAAGGATGAATTTTAAATTCATTTTAAATAAAATAGATTTTCCGAATGCCTTATTGATTTCAAAATGGATTCCCACTCATTCTCTTATTTCATGCTCATAACAACCCCTCAAACTAGGCAGAGTTGGTATTATCAATTTAATTTTACAGGTAAGAAAAGTAAGGGATGAAAAAGCTAAATGTCTTGCCTATGGTCATAGAGCTATTTAGTGATAAACTCACACCTCCCTACTGCAGGGTGACCTAATAAATTACTTCTGAATTATCAGATAATTATCAGATAAGAATGATATGTATTCTTATATTAATTATTCATATATAAGAGATTGCCTGAAGTGCTCCAAGATTTATTTCAAACATTCCCTTTGTAATCTCATTTACATCATTCTTCTGCACTACTTAGCAAGACAGGGTTTGCTAAATGCAGGAAAATTTCTGCCCAGATCCCAATCAAGTTATTATACATTCCAAATTAATAGGGTCTAAATAAATAAGAGCTTATTATGGGGCTAAAAGCTGATAATGTTATTTGTTTCTGATATCTTTTTTCATTTGCTTCAGCCCCAATTTGTGCATTTTATCTACTGCATTTTTTTTTTTTTGGTTTCCTCATTAGAGAAACAGGGCAAGAGAGGCATACAAGGAAAGAATTACTTGTATATGAATAAAATTAATAACCTGAAGTTATGGAAGGGGGTAGAGAGGCATCTTTTTGGTATTTTATCATAATGTTTAGTAACAGCAATTTGCAGTCATGAAATAACTAATCTTTACTTCTCCTGGGTATGTGTTGTGTTTATCACTTTATGCTTTACTTACAATTTTTTTTTATTACTCCATTTGTTAAATTATTTAAACTTACAAGGCAACCTCTAACTTATTAATGGTAAGGCAGCCTTCTGAAATGGGAGTCATGCAAATAATTATTTCATTTTTTATCTGTATTTTTAAGGGGGTCAAGATATTTTTGTCATTTACCCTGGGATTTATAAGGACTAAAATGCTCGTGATAATTCACCACTGGGGACAGGTAACCCAGCTTGAACTCTAAGTACCGTGAGGACTTATCTCCCTAAAATAAACTTTATATAAAAGTCATCTGGATGGAAATGTGCTTTTCCTCATGCTGGGTTTCCTTATGCTTTTAAAAGAGTCCTAAGGGATTAAGATGAGTGAGAGTCAGGCCAATAGCACGAAAGGCCCAGTGCTCTTAGAGGTATTTCTTCTATGAGTAAAAAATAATGAATTTTTTTGTTTGCCAGGTGTGAAGAATAAACACTCCTGGATTCCCTCTGTTCTGTGCTTTTCCCTCTAATCTACAAACACACCACAAAGGCTTCTCTGTTTCTTCCCTCAATCACATTTCTCATTCAGACGTCCTTCCTGTTTGGGGTTCTATTTCTTACTTCCATTTGGTTCTTTCCTTTCCTGTATGGGCTTCTAAGTTTGTTTATTTTCAGGTTTCTCACATTTTTCTATTTTTGAATTGTTTCTTTCTGCAGGACAATCTCCGTGTCTTGCTCCTTTTTCGTTCTGCTCCCTTGTCTGTTCTGTACCTGGTATTATTCATCATCTTCGTTTCTATTTATTTCTTTCCTCCTAGCTCTTATTTCTTTATCTCTGTCCCCTTATTTCCTCTCCTTGATTCTCCTGTTCCCATCTCGATGCCCTTTGACCAAACATCCTCTCTCTACCCCTGCTTAAGGCAGTTGAAGAAACATTCCCAACTAGAATGGAATAGAAAGAATAGAGTAGACAGAGAATAGAAAGGTGGCTGACTGAACCTAGGAAGGGCGTGTCTAGTCGTGTTAATGACTTCCCCATCCTCTGTTGGTCCCGGGCCGGTCTCCACCACTGTCTGCCTGTGTCCCAGCCGGGATGAGGCAGCATAACGGGAAGGAAGCAGGAGAAAAGGTGAGGGCTTGGGGCCATGGAGACTGCGAAGCCTTCTTTAAATACCAGACCGCCTGGTCAGCATTCATCACAGAAACTCTACAAAACAGGATTATATTCAAAGCACAGAACCACTCAGATCAGCTTCCCAGCAAGCCAGAATCTACGCTTCTGCATCTAAAACTGAAGCAAGTATAACCAGAATGTTTTCACTTGACCCCGAATTACTTTAAAACTACCTGTGGGAGGGTGCTAATGCCCACTTCCAAAATAAACATCTTATTTCTCATGACTTGGCTCTGACCCAGCTCCACCCTTGGCATTTTTTATTTTAAAAATATTTCCAGATATGTTTATAAATAAATCACGCCTCTTAACACTGCCTTACTGCCACCCAATTGTACAGCGGAGGAAAAATCCGTGACAGTTAACACTGTGGAAAATTTGCTTCTCTCTCATCCCTCAGGAAAAAAAAAAAAGGAGAAGCATAATGAGTATTTAAAAGCCAAATGAACAAGAAGCTCTCAGAAAAACAATTTTACCAGCCCAGCAGCAGTAAGACAACCAACTGCACAAACAATGTGACCTTTCTTCCTTCCCCTCCTGCCACCTGGGGTGACGACCAAAGGGCATTGTGTGCAGTCTGGGACAGCAGGGACCTTGGGAGCCCTGCTGAGGACGGATGGTGACAGAGCTGACTCCATTTCTCCTTGTTCAGGCAGGTGTCAGTTTGTTGATTTTGAAACTGAGTCCCAGGGAAAACACCTTGCTCTTCAGATTCTTCAAAACAACAAACCTGCACTTTTCACATGTTTTCTATTCGGACAAAAGAAGTCTCTCTTTCTTAGGCTCAGGTACATTGGGGAAAATACCCTAAGTTTATGACACTGTTTGCTAGGATCCCCTCTGAGGTCAGTCCTGGCATGCCTCCTGCCCTGGCCTACTCTTGAGACAAAAGAGAGAAGAGCTGGGTCGTAGGACAAATGAAAACAAAGTCTCAGGGCTGAGGCCTTTGTCTAACTCTGCACTGATTGAGGTTGGGTCTGAGCAGAGGGGCCCGTCCCCAGGCAGCCAGGAGTCCTTCCTGTAAGACAGCTTCAGGCGCTGGGCGGGGCGGGGTGGGGGTGGGGGTGTCTGTCCACTCAGGGCTGCCATCGTGTGGGGACGTCTTGAATCAGGGGCCTCTCTTTAATAACATCTAAGGATTTTTTTTCCCCTAGTTTCAAAAAGATCACAAAAAGGATGTGCCGAGAACTGAATCAAATAATAGAATCACAAGCACACACCCCCCCAAAGTTAGGAATAAATTACATTCGGACAAATATACATACAAAAATTATGCACAAGCGTTCCAATTTTAATGCTCATTTCCCTCCTGTAAGGAAGTTTTAAAATAAAATAAAAAGAAACAAGTAACAAAAATAAAACAAGAACACAAAAAAATCCTTGGCCGGATAGAGTCCAGCTCCTGATATTCTTGAGATTTTCAGGTTCTGTTTTGTTTGTGACCCCTCGTGCCCCCCATTCCAGTCTCTGGGGTTGGCATTAGAAGCATCACTGCCTGGTCTCAAGGCTTTCATCCCCTTTGGGGAGCCCTGTCACCATCTTGTCTCCATTTGCTGAAAGGGTGGGCTTTAAGCAGCTGTGTGCACAGCGTTAGCTGCTGCACAGAGACAAGCAGCGGCCAGGGTTGGAACGGTGTGTTCCCTGACAGCCTGGGCTGCACGCTGGACGGCTTCTCCCTGCTCCACCACAGGGGGAGGGGTTTCCTTGCTCTGCATCCCACAGGAAGAGAACTACCTCCAGGCCAAGTGTTCCCAGAAAAACCCACCACCATAATAGAGAAGCCGCGAACTCCTCTTACTCATTTTGTCACACAAACATCCCATGCTGGAATACGCTGAGGTTTCACTCTTACTCCATTTTCTGACCACTGTTAAGGACACGTGACTAATGCTAGATGTATTAGTTTCTTAGGGCAGCCATAACAAAGTATCAAAAACTGGGTGGGTATCTATTTAATAAGTAGAAACTTTTTGTCTCACAGTTCTGGAGGCCAGAAGCCCAAAGTGAACCTGTTGGCAGTTTCATGCTCCCTCTGAAGGTGCTAGGGAAGGATCTGTTTCATGCCTCGCCTAGCTTCTTGGTAGCCTCAGGTGTTTCTTGGCTTATAGATGAGCACTCCAATCTTCTGTCCTCTCACAGTGTTCTCCATGCGTCTGCATCTTCTTCACTCTGTGTGTGTCTGTTTCTGTATCCAAATTTCCCCATTTTATAAGGACACCAGTCATATTGGATTAGGGCCCACCCTAATGGCCTCATTTTTAACTTGGTTAAATCTACAAAGAACCTATTTGCAAATTAGGTCACATTCTGAGGTTTGGGGGTTAGGACTTCAGCATATTTATTTTGGGGGACACAGTTTGGCCAATATCAGTAGGTTACCTTGTTGTTTAAACATTTTCCCAACTTACAAGAAAGACTACTCTCTCTTATTTTGTGGGTCAGCCTATGGAATGTTCTGTAACTACACTAATAACTAGATTCAACCAAATGGCAAAGAGCTGCTGGGTAGGTTCAATAGCGGCCCTGGCTTTAGAAACTTCTGCTTGGCCACTTCCCCTTGTGTGGGTCTGCTCCCTCTCCTCTTCTGGTTTCCTTGAATGAAGTGGGAATCTGATTTGTACTTTCAACTGAGGTTTCTCTTTTCTAAGCTCTTCTCCAACACTGGGACACATCTGTGCTGCTTCTCCTCATTGTAACAGCAGCTCTCACCAGTAACAAAAAACGTATCCTCATTAGTGATGGAGGGGTGGGAGATGCTGGAAGATGTGCCAACACAGGTATCATTGGTTGCCCCATAGCGATTCACACCCATTTGTACAGTTGTGATATAAGGCTGAAAGTGACATTTAAGTGTTTCAAAATTCTGAGATGAAAAGTAATTGAAAAAATCAATTGTTAGAATTGGATTGTGAAAGCATTTTCTTAAAAAACAGAGCATATTTGGGTTAATGAATATCTTGGGTTCTCCTAATTTTCTAGGCAATAATCATAACAAACCCATGATACAAGTCTTAGCCTCCAGGGCTTACACATCAATGTGGTTAATCACTTTTTATTTCCATAGCACTCCTGCCCCACCAGATTCTCATATCAACCTCCCAATGTAGGGCAACAGAGAGGATGAGTGGGTGAGAAAAACAATGAGGTTCAAATTGTGGGGGAATGCCCCCAGGTGGTCTCTGGGGGCACCTGAGCTGGCTACTAGCTCCTCGCACAAAATGGTGGTTCACTAAACATGCTGATTTTATTTACAGGTTGGGCCAGTTTTCAGCATCTTGTTTGAATGTTGTTTTTGATTTTTATTTTCCAGTTTTTCTAGTTGGGTAAGGCTTGGGAAGATAAGTTGGATCAGAGGAGAGATTTCTAATCTACTACAAAGGCTTCCCTAGCAGGTGGGATTTAAAAGGGAAATAGATGAGAGTAAGCTTAGAACATCCAGGTGAGAGACATAGCCAAACCCTCGTTTTTACACAGAGCAGACAGGAGCCCTTCATGCAAGAGGGAGGGGGACGAATGGATATCCTTTCTTTTTTTACTTTTCCCCCCCTGGTTGGAAAAAGTTATATTTTTCTTTTACCAGCACTATACAAAATTAAACAGTACAGAGAAAGTGAAGGTTTCTGCAGTCTCACCACTTCTCCACTCTGCTAGGAGCCACAATGATGACAGTTCAGGTTATTTCCTTCCAGACTTTCTAACACAAATACTGCATAGGTCTACAGCTATCTCTATCAGTAAAATCATTAACAGAGTCATCCCATTCTGATCATTCTGCACCTGCTCTTTTTCCTCTTATATTGCCCATAGTTTTCCATGTCAAACCATGAAGATACAACCTATACTTTTTTTTAAAAAATCATATTTCATGCTTTAAAATAAAGCAATTCTTGCACTGATTCAAACCATACAGAAAGCTATAAAGTGAAAAGTAAAAGTCTTCCATCCTTTATACCTAGTCCTTTTCTTCAAAGGCAGTCACTATAACTGCTATCACAGTTTCCCATATATCCTTCCAGAAACTATAATTACTACTATTTCCATATATGTACATACAGAAAACTTTTATTTTGTCTGCATCTTGCTTTCTTTATGTAATATATCTTGACATTCTAAAGAATCTTGAGGTATATATAGATATACCTCATTCTTTTTAACGGACGTGTAGTATTCCATTGTATGACTGTACTATTATTTAATTAATCAGTTTTCTATTAATGGACATTAAAACAATTTTTTTTCCTGGAGTATAGATGATTTACAATGTTGTGTTAGTTTCAGGTGTACAGCAAAGTAAATCAGTTATACATATACATATATCCACTCTTTTTTTAGATTCTTTTCCCATATAGGCCATTATACAGTATTGAGTAGAGTTCCCTGTGCTATACAGTAGGTTCTTATTAGTTATCTATTTTATATATAGTTGTGTGTATATGTCAATCCCAATCTCCCAATTTATCCCTCCCCCACCTTATCCCCTGGTAACCATAAGTTTGTTTTCTACATCTGTGTTGATGGACATTTAAGTTGTTTTAAAATTTTGTACTAAAAAAGAGCGCTGGAATAAACATCCTCATACACACATCTCTCATACAGAATAAAACATTAGTCCTCATTTCTCTACACTGTCATCAGCCCTGGGCATTAGCACTTTATTTATTTGGCATACTTTATTTATTGATTTATATTTTTACAAAAACTGTTGCTGATTTGATTAGTGATATCTTGCTTTAACTTTTATGTCTTTGATTATTATGGAACCTAACCCTATTTTATATGCTTCATTGCCCTGAATTGCCTGTTCCTGACTTTTGCCTGGCTGTTTATCGGAATATTTCTCTTTTTCTTATCGATTTACAACAGGAGGATTGTCATATGAAAACATGCCTATAGAACTCCAGTGATGGAGCTAAGATTTTAAAAGGCAATTATGCTTTACATATTCATAATTCTCTAATAAACTCAGCAGAGACCAAGTTGATGTTTACATCTGTTAAAGTAAAACTATTTTCTAATAGAGTGTAAACTATGTAAAAAATAAATAAGTAAATAAAAGACACAGGAAGAAAGAACAGCTTGTTTTCCAGTATTTCTTGCCATCTGAGGAGCACTTTTAGGGAGACAGTGAACATGCTAAGGAAATCATCCTTATCTATCTATTTATTTATTTTTTATAATCAAATGAATACATTTATTTATTTTTATTTTTTAACATCTTTATTGGAGTATAATTGCCTTACAATGGTGTGTTAGTTTCTGCTTTATAACAAAGTGAATCGGCTCTACATATTCATATATCCCCATATCCCCTCCCTCTTTCATCTCCCTCCCACCCTCCCTATCCCACCCCTCTAGGTGGTCACAGAGCACCGAGCTGATCTCCCTGTGCTATGTGGCTGCTTCCCTCCAGCTATCTATTTTACATTTGGTAGTGTATATATGTCCATGCCACTCTCTCACTTCGTCCCAACTTACCCTTCCCCCTCCCCGTGTCCTCAGGTCCATTCTCTACATCTGCATCTTTATTCCTGTCCTGCCCCTAGGTTCTTCGGAACCTTTTTTTTTTTTTAGATTCCATATACATGTGTTAGCATACGGTATTTGTTTTTCTCTTTCTGACTTACTTCACTCTGTATGACAGACTCTAGGTCCATCCACCTCACTACAAATAACTCAATTTTGTTTCTTTTTATGGCTGAGTAATATTCCATTGTATACATGTGCCACATCTTCTTTATCCATTCATCTGTCAATGGACACTTAGGTTGCTTCCATGTCCTGGCTATTGTAAATAGAGCTGCAATGAACATTTTGGTACATGACTCTTTTTGAATTATGGTTTTCTCAGGGTGTATACCCAGCAGTGGGATTGCTGGGTCATATGGTAGTTCTATTTTTAGTTTTTTAAGGAACCTCCATACTGTTCTCCATAGAGGCTGTATCAATTTACATTCCCACTAACAGTGCAAGAGGGTTCCCTTTTCTCCACACTCTCTCCAGCATTTATTGTTTGTAGATTTTTTGATGATGGCCATTCCGACTGGTGTGAGGTGATACCTCATTGTAGTTTTCATTTGCATTTCTCTAATGATTAGTGATGTTGAGCATCCTTTCATGTGTTTGTTGGCAATCTGTATATCTTCTTTGGAGAAATGTCTATTTAGGTCTTCTGTCCATTTTTGGATTGGGTTGTTTGTTTGATTTTGAGCTGCATGAGCTGCTTGTAAATTTTGGAGATTAATCCTTTGTCAGTTGCTTCATTTCTTATCTATTTAACACTCATTCCTCATAAGCAACTCTTTGCTATTCTGTCTTAAGATACACATAAATAAAAGTAATAAAACAATCTAAGCTGTAGACTTGCACTCATTCTGACTGATTCCCCCCTCAGTCCAAATTACTGGAGTTTTCTTAATAATACTTAAAAACAAGCCCATTTACAGAGCCAGTGACATCATAATGATCAGAACTGCACTCATTTTCACTCCCTCACACATTTTCCTACTGGATGAGTGGCTTCCTTGTTTAAGTATGGAATTCACTGATCATAAAGTGGATTTCATCAGATACAAAATATGAAAAGATGAACTCATGGGAAATGACCCTTGAAATGCACACCACCCTCAAGGCTTGAAAGGACTTTCTATTTCATCAACTTTAGATGAGCCATAGTAATAAAACATAAAATATTATACAAAGATGAGAAAATTAAGAGTCGCATACCTCATATTTCCTCCCCAGTCTCGTTTTCTTAGCCTAACTCACTCTCAGCATTTACAGCCGGTCCACGTGGCCTTCTCCCAGGAATTGCACCCCTTGGTTGAGTTAAGGGTTTCTTCTCTGTGCTTCCAGAACACTCTGCATGGCTCTCTCCTATCACTCACTGTACAATTTTGAAATGACACGGTGTGATGTGTTTCCTCCCCAATTCGATTGCCAGCTCTGCGGGTCAAGGACCACGTAGTGTTCGTCTTTGTGCACCTGCCAGCTCTCACAGTCCCTGGCACTTGGTGGGTTCTATGTAATTACTTATTTTGCTGTGTTACTGTTAATATGTTGAACGATATGGAGAACAGTTTGCTCCCTATTTCACAACTGATTGCCTACCTAACAGCCATCACTTCCCCTCCCCCTTTATCCTTGCTGGAGAAACCCTGATTTTGTTTGAAGTTTCACTCTCCACAAAGCTACGTGCTTAGGAAATGACTCCTCTTTTCTGGTTCGGGGGAGAGCATGCATGGTGACTGGTCCGGTCAATCTCTGCAGTCCCACTCCCATGGCCTGTGGCCCAATTCCAGCCAATGAGGTCTGAGAGTAAGTCATCTGTGGAGCTTCGGGAAAAGGCTTTTCTTACAGTATAGAGAGACCCATGGGAGGAGACCGCCTCTTTCTACTGGTCATTGGTGTATTGCATGGGATATCTGGAACTGTTGCAGACATCTTATAACACAAGGGGGACACCCCCAACCTGCTAAAGACTGCGTAGGCATCCTCCGTGTTGTGGTTGGGCTGGTGTCACCTGCCTGCAGACTTTCACTGAGACATAATTAACCCCTGAAGGCAAGCTAACAGTACATCACCACACTGAATAAAAACAGGGAGAAACCAAAGGGGCATTAGGAGTCCTGTACTGGGGGAAATAGAGTCAACATGGAAAGTTAAAAGGAATTAGGTTTTATCTTATGGTAGAGAAGCCCATGGATAAACCCAGTTGTTTTCAAGTACATGGAGGGTTTTATGGATGGGATATCAAAGAGTTATTCCCCATAACATCTGAAGACCTAACTGAAAGAGGAAAATGAATTAAAGCAGGGAAGGTTCTGGATGGGTATAAGGGAGAATTTGCCTGAGGAGTGATAAAACCCTGACAAAGTCCACTGAAGATGACAGTCTGTGCCTTTAGAAAAAGACAAGAATGGAAAACACGGGTCTTTGAGCAGTTTATTATTCACCTACCTAAGGCAATGGGGATAACCAAATGACTCCTTGAAGTTTGTAATTTTATGTTAATCTAGAGAAGAGAAGCTACTGAAATTTAAGCAGATGAGGAATCAGCTCCATATCTCCAAAAGTATCCATTAGGGTATAAGTTTGATTCGACAAAGCTGGAAATACCTGTTTCAGCACTATCAGGCCAAAATGTCAGCGTGACATCCAGTTTATAAGTTACATAGAACACACACTACTTATCAGAGCTTTGTGATTAGTCACATGCCCTGAACGAGGACATTGCATGAGAAATGTAGCCTTGGGGAAGGTGGCTGATAATATTTCCGGGGTGTTTATTAGTAAGGCTGATCCTAATCTGAATCCACTTTTCCATGGAAGAATGTAAAAATGAGTATTGGATTTGGTCAGTTCCTATGACCATGTCAACACGCTGAAGAACACACAGTATGCAAGTCACTAGGCAGCCGGGTGTGGAGCAGCTCGGCTCAGGGCCACCCATTCCTGAGTCCAAGGCTTAGGTTAACGGAACTACTCAAACAAACGATATTGCAAATTGATTTACTGACTGTGAAATTACAGCACGGATCACAGTTAACCTGGGACAGTAACTACTTCTCCCCTTACAACCAATTTTACATAAAACTATCATCTCTCAGATTAACCCCAGAAGCTAATGTAAATACAATAAAGGCGTAGTCAAATCGGTTTTGAAAGGTTTATTCTTGTTGATTTGGTTATGTGCACATCACCACCTCGTTTTACTGAGATTGCTGGTGGGGCGTTTCTTTTCCTCCTAAATTTGGTTGGACAAATCTTAAAATGCAGATTCTATGTATTGAAACTCACTCTTTCACAAATCAACAAGTGCTCTTTCTGTCATACAGGCCTGGTTCTGCTGAGACTTTTATGGAAACAGCATGAGCTGATAGACACCAAGGGGAATGAGGGTCCTCTCCCAGCCCCGCTTCTCCTCTTCCCTTGCATGACTCTCTGACTCCTCTCCTCTCTTCTCCTTTCATCTCGCTTTTGAGAATCCCTTCATGCCCTGCCTAATTCTCCGCTGCACTGGGCACACGCTCCCTGATGGCCGGGGAGCCCTGGAAACAGCCTCTGGGTTTTGAAAGAAATTCCGGACTTCAGATAAGGCACCCGACAGCCCGCCAGGGTGCTGAGAGGAGCTGTGCGGGAAGTGCCGTCCTGTCCCCTTCCCTTTACACCTTTCCTCCCCCCCATCCGCCCTGCCATTGGCAGTGGATGGAGGGAAGCCTGAAAATTTAGCTGGTGCCAATTAGATTGTGTTGTTTGAGCCCTCAGTCTTTCCCTTCCACTCATGGGGTCAAACAACCCCTTACACCGGATGCTGACACAGCCTTATGTCTTGGCTTTGAAGTCATCCAGACCTGGGTACACACCCTACTCTGCCATCGAATACCAGTGTGTCTTCCAGCAATGTATTTAATCTCTAAGAACTCGGTTTCCTATAAAACGAGGGATAATAATACCTACTTCTAATGTTGTCAGGGTTAAGTAAGGGCCATTTAAAAAGCACTTATTAGGGCTTCCCTGGTGGCGCAGTGGTTAAGAATCTGCCTGCCAGCGCGGGGGACATGGGTTTGATCCCTGGTCCGGGAAGATCCCACATGCCGCGGAGCAACTAAGCCCGTGGGTCACAACTATTGAGCCAGCAAGGCAAAACTACCGAAGCCCGCGCTCCTAGAGCCCGTGCTCCGCAACAAGAAGCCACCGCAATGAGAAGCCCGCGCACCTAAACAGAGAGTAGCCCCCGCTCGCCACAACTAGAGAAAGCCCGCTTGCAGCAACAAAGATCCAAAACACAGCCAAAAAATAAATAAATAAAATTTTAAAATTAAAAAAAAAAAGCACTTATTATTCAGTGTCATTATAGGGAAGCAAAACCTTTTTTTTTTTTTTAATTTATGTTTTATTTTTGGCTGTGTTGGGTCTTTGTTTCTGTGCGAGGGCTTTCTCTAGTTGTGGCAAGCGGGGGCCACTCTTCATCGCGGTGCGCGGGCCTCTCACTGTCACGGCCTCTCTTGTTGCGGAGCACAGGCTCCAGACGCGCAGGCTCAGTAGTTGTGGCTCACGGGCCTAGTTGCTCCGTGGCATGTGGGATCTTCCCAGACCAGGGCTCGAACCCGTGTCCCCTGCATTGGCAGGCAGATTCTCAACCACTGCGCCACCAGGGAAGCCCCAAAACCCCTTTTTGTATAGCAATAAGAGACTTCTAAATACCTGTGCTCAAAATATAGGTAGTATTTGCTGCTTGTACTCCAGCCATTTCCTTTCAAAGGAAACCCCAGTCTTGGGCCTACGACCGCAGCCAATCAGCTGCAGAGCCGAAGGACCAAATCGTGGGGGACAGAGGACTATCTTCCTGAGACCGGTGGAGGCTACAGCAACCCTGCATGTAGCACATGCCTCGCTGGGACACGGGGAAGGTTAATGAGATAACATCTAGGTGGAAAGTGCTGAGCCGTGCTAAATATTACCATGTTGCAATTACCCTGCTACTGGGGCAGGCGTGCCTTTGTCCGGATTGTTCAAGAGCAGGGGGCCCTGAGAGAGAAGGTGGCGGGTGAGATGCAATTTAGGCAAGTCAAACACCCCCTATCCCAGACACGCTTTCAGTGATGTCGGGAGCCACAAACAGGGAAAGGACTTCAGCCTCCACAGTGCGGCAGTTCAACGGTTTAACTTTCTGGGTTTAGAATTATTTCCTGCCACATTTCTGCAGAGCTTTCTAGAGACGACTGACAACACAGCCACGGTGGACCTGCTCAGCAACCCTGTGACCTGGGGCAACACCTCTCTGAGCCTCGGTTTCCCCGCCTGGAAAATGGAGAAAATAATCCCCATCTATTTCACACGGTCTAAGACTACAAAGCCAAAGTGCTTCGAAAATTATAAAGGGATGCATAGTGATGTGAATTATTAGATGTCACTTTCTGTTCTCTCATTTCTTATCTGACCATAACCAATCTTAAGAAGTAAAGGTCTCTGACTCTACTTGCTGTTACCAACCATCATACATCACAAAGTCTAGCTGAATTTCCACAAGGCTGAATTATGCATTAGGAGCACTGAGAAAAGATGGTACTATTGGTTCTATTTTTAAGGACCAGCTTATCCATGACGTAGTGCTTCTAGTTTGTGGATCCACTAAGCCATGCTATTATATAGAAATAGTATTAGTTTTTGTTTATGTAGCACCTGGAATTTTTAAAAACACTTCCACGTATATCACCCCATGGTGCCGTTGAGTGTTTGTTTGTAGGTCTCTGTCTCTCCCAGCTAAATCTTTTGGGATATCTGCTTTTCTCCTTACTGTTTTTCGGCACTTTGCCTCTGGAAGAGGCAGAAGCCTGGGGCTTCAAGGATTCAGGGCATGACCCCGGGAGTCTTACTGGACATGGCCTCGGTGGAATCAGTTGTTAAGGAAATGAAGACAGCTCCAAGCTGCCCAGCCTGTCTCATGACCGGGACACAGACAGTCCTGCTCACAGGGAGACAAGCATCCCTCCATGACCTGCGGTCACCACAACAGTTTCAGGAAAGTCTCCCATGTACCCAGAGTCTCGGGTGCTGCTTACTGACAAACCAGCCCCTCAATAATCTTATTGTATGTTTTCAAAATAATTCTCTGTAATGCCCCAAGAATGTCTGAACTTCTGTATGAACTCTCTAGTTTGCATATTTTTCAGCTTATTAGTGGGAACTCCGATAGACAAGGCCCATGACCTTGTCTTTCCATGGACCTCTCTGGCGGGGTGCAAGGGCACTCTCTCCTGCTGGTGAACTCACAGTGCCCTCCCGTCTCCTTCTGCTTCCCCCTCACACCCACTCCAGCCTCTTTCTTCCCTCACCTTCTTCACAATCAATATTAAGAAAAAAATAACTTTGCTTAAATTACAGGTTACTCATTAAAAACTGCTACAAGATTCTGGTTCTGAATTTTCGTGAAGCAAGATTCTGAAAAAGGAGAGAGCACAGATGATGTTGCCTTTGATGACCTGTTGACCCTGACCCCATGCCACTGGGAAGGGAGCATTCAGGTTTCAGGATGAGTGCACAGGATCTCAGCTCTAATATAGCCTGTCATTCATAAATCCCTGAGACATCCAGGCCCAGCCAGATGTGATGTGGCGTGGCTTAATCCTTCTGTGGAGATGCCAGGGAGAGTGGGAGTTAAGTCCTAATTGGAAATGAGATCTTATATTGGAAAATTAAGGTTTTAAAAATGCTTTGAATGGGCCTATTTGGGAGTATATTCAAGTGCATGGATACATCAATTCAGGAGATACTGTTATCTTATTTTGCTAGATGCAGCTAGAATCATAAAGAAGATAAATACCAAATTTCATAGCTATTGGACAAGTGCTTCCCAATACCTCCACCTAGGCTTTTGCTACATGTAGCATGATATATTTTGATCCACGTATGCAATTCTTCTCTATTTCCAGTTACAAGTATCTGTCCCACAAATGAAATGACCTCAGATTTAGGGACCTACAACAAGAGCAAAGGACCACAAGTAATTCCCAAATTTTTGCTTAAGTCATTCATTCGCTTATATATTTATTCATTTTTGTTTCAAGAAACCGTTACTTATAACTAATTTTGTGTACAGTACATTGTATGTATGCGCTATTCAATGAGAAGATATAGAGAGTCATTCTGGCCATCAAACAACTAAAAACCATGGTAGGGCAGTGAAAAATGTCCCTCTCAATTTAAACATCATTGCAAGAAACTTCATCACAAGTGTATTATTAAAAACCAAGTGACTCCTATAGAAAATGAGGCCTGGGAACTGAGAAAAACTAGCCTGAGTAGTCAGGCAAAGATCAGAGCTGAGCAGAGCCTTGAAGGATGGAGAGTGAAGAATTTCAACCATGTTTCCACCTTTTATTCCCAACAGAAGGCAGAAGGAACTGTGCTCTTCTTTCATTACTCCTGACTATCCCTAGTGGGAGGTCCAAGGTGCAGTAAAACGGCTGGAAGACTGAGACCCAGAGGGAGAAATAGGAGATTCGAGGATGCACAGAGTATCATCACACCCCAAAAAGTTAGAACCGACTCTAGCTTGGAAAGATGAGCCCTTTCAACTATTAGCACCTGCTACAGAAAAGGCCTTCAGTAATTATAAGTTGAACGAATGAATGAATGACCAAGACGATCCCCAGAACTTCCTCAGCCCCCACTTTTACTCTCTCTTCCCAGGTGCCCTTGCCGCCTCCAGAGGTGAACAAGGCAGAACTTGTCTCCCAGGGCTTCGTAAATGACTAGATTCTTGTTAAGTGCTCCTTTCCTGCAGAATGGGATTATGCAGTGATTTTCAAAAATACGTAACCATTAAGTTGTTTTTACTCCTTTGCTAGTGCAAGCAAGTGCGATGATGAACATCCTTGTGCGCATTTTCTTGGGTACCTGAATGAGAATGTTTCTAGGGTAGGCACCTAGATACATGCTCAGCCTTTCTAGACACTGCCAAATTGTTTTCCAAAGTGCTTGTACCAATTTACACCCCCATAAGCAATGCAGAATAGTTCCTGTTTGTCTACATCCTTGCCGGAACTTGGTATCATGAATTTTACCAAGATAAGAAGGGTAAAATGACATCTCATTGTTGTTTCTCTTTGCAGTTCCCTGTTTACTATTGAAGTTGAGTCTGTTCTCTGAAACTCCTATTAAATCCATGTAAGGTCTTAACTACTCTGTAAGCCTCTTGGCTTCCTTTTCATCTCTTTGTCTCCTTTTTTTTGGCCAGGCGTGCAGCATATAGGATCTTAGTCCCCTGACCAGGGACTGAACCTGCGCCCCCTGCAGTGGAAGCGCGGAGTCATAACCACTGGACCGCCAGGGAAGTCCTTGTCTCCCTTTTCTATCTTATGAACAATTTCTTCTAGTTCGCTTATTTTTTCAAATGTGCCTACTTTTCCATTTAACCAATCTATTGGCGTTTTAAATTTCAATTATAATACTTTTTTAAAAAAATTTTTTTCTTTTGCAAATTTGCAAGATCATTACTTTTAATCCCCTCTATTATTATTTTTTGCCAATTAGATACACATACACTTATTTTATTATGACTGATAATGACAATATCTAATGTCATTTGAGGTCTGATTCTTCCATTTTGTTTTCTGGACATCCCCCATGGTGTCTTGATTGCTTGTGTGTTCTGTGAGTTTTGATGGTTGGGCCAGATTCTCTTCTGTTTAATCGTGGGAATTTTTTGAGGTCTGATTTAAAGGTGGGTTCCTCCAGACTATATTGCTTTTATTTCTGCCATGTGCCTGGAATCAAAACCTGAAACCCCATAAATAAATAAATAAAAACAAATACTTTAACAAAACCTGAAACCACTTTAAAATAAAATTTTCAACTTCAGGTTTCTTGGTCCTCATAGATAATGTAAATTTTGGACCACAAACCCCTGTGTAGGTTTGCTTGTGGTTATGAATTTTTGGGAGAGAGTGTTCCCCTCTCCACCCAGAACAACAGTCAAGATAAGCAAGTTTCTTTGTTATCTCCATCTGTGGGTGGGTTTATATCTATTGATAGTTCACCCTTGTACTGAAGGTGTTGCTCACTGGGATTCAAGCTTTACAGGTGGGATCTCCTGTTAGAATGCACCTTGGCTGGGGCCTTGGGCTTGGTCACCTGCCAATTTTACCCCTTGCCACCATTAACACCTTAGGTTAAGGCCAGCAGGGCTCAACTGATGCCTCCATGGAGAAGGCTAAATTCAGAGCACTCTTAACTTTCAGGACTCCTGCTTCCACCTTATTTGCCTCTGAATATTTCTTACTCTCTTACTAGCTCAGGGATGCACTTAAAAATAATTGTTTATTTAAAAAAAATTTTTGGCCATGCCGTGCAGCACGTGGGATCCTAGTTCCCCGACCAGGGATTGAACCCACGTCCCCTGCAGTGGAAGCGCAGAGTCTTAACCACTGGACCGCCAGGGAAGTCCCTAAAAATAATTTTTAATTCTGAAATTTTATTTCACATTTTTAGTTGTTTTTAGTGGAGGGATGTTCAATTTGCCATACAGAAGCAAACAAGAGTCCTATTACATAATTTATTATAATTTCCTGTGTGTTTGTAGTATTTTATATTTAAAAGAATAACAACTCTGATAAAAACTCTTGGAAGGAAATAGACCAAAAAAGTGTTAAGTAAGGATGGTGAGATTATTGGTGAATATTCCCTATCCCTATAGTTCAAGGACTGGACTGGGTGTCAGAAGACCTGGGTTTACTTCCGGCATTCAGTAATTCAATGCTATTCAAGGTAGCATTGATAATACCACCTCAATGTTCTCCTGAATATTTGTGAACTGGCAAAATTGATGGTACCCAAACCTATCAACACACCAAGGAAAAACCACCCAGTGAGGAAGTGTTTCAGGTATCTGTCCATGCCACCTCTGACCTCCTCATTACCCTACACTCACCAACAGGAGGTTATCAAATTCTCAAATTGTTGCCTACGTGGTAGGTGAAAATGGTATCTCATTGTGGTTCTTTTGCCCCCTTTGACAGCAGCATAATATCTCATTGCATGAGAGTAAAATAATCGGTTTTTATTTAAATGACTTCTCCATTGATAACGTTTTAGATTACTTCCAATTTTTTGTTATTATAAACAGTGCTGCAATCAACTTTTTGGGTACATACATCTTTACACAATTGTTGTTTTACATTCTTAGGATAAATTCAGTATTTTGCTACTTGTCGCCAGACTGCCTCACTTTGGGGTAGGCACAAGTTCTTGCTGTAGACAAAAGTTCTAAAAAAAGTCTAAATTCCTAGATTAAATTTCTAAAGCTAAAAATATTTTCATTTATGTTTAAAAATTTTACATTTTATTACTTGCAAATTAAAGTCTTCCTGCCTACCATTATCTACAGATGTATCTGGCTTTTAGAAAAAAATGTAAATACAATAGTCCAAACTTACAAAACAAATAAGTTAGGGAGTGACTATTTGCATTACAAAATTATCTGTTTTACAAAATGGTACCAATTTAAACTGAAAGCACCCTGAGAACTTTTGAAATATGACCAAATTTATAAAAACTGAATTTACACATAATATATCAAGAATATATCAAGCACACAAAGTGAAGTATACTTATTTGAACATGATTTTATGAATCTGAGGAGGGTGATTAAATATGCTGCTGCTTTTTTGAGAGGTAAATTGTGTACAGTGTAAGAAATACATGAAGGATTAACAAAACTGTAATTACGTGCTATTTTTTTCTCTAAAACTCTTGGGTTTGTTTTCTTTTCCTTTTTCTTTTTTTTTTTTAAGATTGTGCTTCAAAAGCAGAAAGAATATCCATTTCCCTCCCTTGCTTTTCAGGCTTCCCACTACATGCCAGCCAACAGAGTGGCATACGGCACATAACATGCATAGTCAACCTCCTACCAGCATATTTGCAGCAGAACCTACAGTACATATTGAACTAAACCACACCTCATGCAAAAGACCTTTAATCATCCTTTATTCCTTGGTGCAGGAGAATGGTGGTAGCCGGGGCGGGGGAGGGAGAGTTAGTTGTTGGCAAGATAGCTGAGGGGAATGGAAATATCATTACCATGGGGGTGGGTGGCCTTCTCACTCATTGGCTCTAATTCCCTCGCCAGACAAATGAAATGACAATGCTGTAGGGCTTAGAAAAATTGGGGCAACTCTGGGGCAGTGGGCGGCCGAGAATGTATTAATGACAGCCTGTCTGGGCCTTTGAGTGGCAGATAAAACACACAGATACACACTCTGCACACTTAACCAGCTCCGGTCCTAACAGACTTTCCCAATCTTTTGCCCCAATCACTCATCTTTTTAAGCCAGATTCAGAAAAATGCATGTACCATGGACAAAACTTTTGTTTTTGTAAGAAGACTCTAACATAGAAGTTTGAGGGGGGAGTTTGGCATTTTTCCAGCACATTCGGGAATCCCCGCCTACACTCTGACCATAATTAGCGTGTGGCCTTCAGAATGCAGGCCCAGGAGGAAGGAGGTGGGCGTAGGCCAGGCCCCCTTTGCTCTTCCCTTTTTCCCTTCCTCACTTATGCCCCTCTCCTCCCATTAGGCAGTCTGGCTATAGGCCATGCTTACCTGGTGCCCACTGGTCACCCCTAGAAGGCCACACAAGGTGCTGCACCCAGGGGCTTGCTTGGCACTTTCAGAGTTTCTGGCCTCTGGAGTAGAAGAGGATTGACCTATTTTATTTTATGAGGTCAGTGGAAAATTAGCGGGAAAAGAACTGGACTGGGTGTCAGAAGACCTGGGTTTACTTCCAGCTGGGCCTCTACTTAGCCATGTGACCTTGAGCAAGAAACTTAATCCCTGCAGACCCAAGTTTTTTCAGCTGAAAAGTGAGGTTTGAATGAAGCGATCTGGGGAGTAAAACTGAGCCAAGTGATCGATTTTGTGTGTATGAGGGTGGCTGTGCCTGCGTGGTGTGTGTATATGTGTAAAGTACGAAAAGATCACCCCAAGGAGAAATGGATTAATGCAACCACAGCGCAAACGCTCAGAGGTGAAAGTGGGCAGCTGAAATGGTGAGGAGGTGTGTCAAAGGGGAGAAAGTGCTTTCCCATGGGCACTGTCAAACAAATTACCCTAAAACTTAGTGGTGTAAACCAAAAACCAATTTGTTTAAAACGGTCTTTTTTAACGATTTTGTGGGTTACGAGTTCAGGAAGGTCTTGGCTGCTTTGTTGTCACACAGCTTTTGGGGACACCCAAGCTGGCCTGTCCACATAGCTGGCAGTGGATGCTGGCTGTTGCTGGAAGCTCAGCGGGGCTGTGACCAGAAGGCCTTTCCAGCATGGCTTTCTTAGAGGAGGTAACCTCCGCATGGTGGCCCGCTTCCTGCTGAGCAAGCGTCCCAAGAGAAGAAAGCAGAAGCGGCATGGCCTTCTCAGACTCAGCCTGAGAAGTCACATTGTGACATTTCTACCATACTTAATTGGTCAAAGCAGTCACCAGCCCATCCTGGTTCAGAGGAGGGTATGGGGGACACTTTCGCTTGATGAGAGGATATGAAAGAATGTCGGGGTCAAGTTGTAAAAGTGCCACAGGCACCTGACAAGAGTGCTCTGATTTTTCTCAGTATCTTTGAAATAAATGTCTTGATAATTTATATAATTTAATCAGCTTTCTGAGATAAGAGCCTTCTTGACTAATGTGGCTTGCTGAGTACTTATGAAGTGAATGTACTTAAAGAATCACTGCACTTTGCAAGTAAATTACATAGCTCCAATCTGGGATAACTTTAACTTCCACAGCTGTTTGATGCAAATAAAGTCAGCTCTATAACTCCTCAGTGTGGGGAAAAGGCAAAGAGCTGTGAAAAATCAAATAACCAGACTTATTATTTCTAGACTGACTTGGATGCTTCAGAAATGGGCCTCTGCTTCTGGGAATCTGACAGCTCACTATGAATATGGGACAATAATGCTACACAACACCCAGGAAAGAGACCAACTCGCTATGAGAGCCTGGGAGCAGGCTATGACCGAGGGAAAACACCCCAGAATTCATCTCAGGAAAAATGTATGCTACCTGGACTTGAGCTCTTCTGAGGCTGGTAGCTGAGAGCAAACACACTTTACGCACTCTTCCTTGGTCTAATTTCAATGATTATTCCTTCCCATCTTGTGCAGCTGCCATCAGACTGATCTTAGTTCCTGGGGACTAAACGGTTTCTGAAGGTTGTTATCACTCCCCTTCAGTGGAGCACATCTTCAAACACCTTCCTGGATAATTACCATGGCCCAGTGACTGGGCAATCACGAGAGTGATTTTAAACACACACACACACACACACACTTCTCCAGCGTGTTTCTTTGTGTTTGTTTCGTTTTTGCATTTTCAAAGCCCAGCGGTTTGTCAGAGGCAGAGAAGGACAAAATAAAAAGACATATGGTAGTGCTTAAATTATTCCCCAAAAGGGAAAGTGTCCAATATGAAATTATTCAGTCTTTCTACTATTCTGGGGTGGGGAGGGAGGCATTTCAACCAAGAAAATCATAGAATACCCACAATACCCAGAGGAGAACTGAATTATATTATCAACTTCCAAATACAGTCAGCAATATTTCACCAGAAAAGCTGTTTTGCAAAAATTAAACCTCTAATATTTACACTGGGAAATACCTCCAGTCCTTCTCTGCTGTCTCCCCCAGCCTCCTGTGCATGCGCTCGTACACACACACACACACACACACACGCACACGCACACGCACACACACACACACACACACACAATATCTTTTCCTTCCCAGGATCCTCTTTGTTTGGTTCGCTTCTTTTATCCCAACGTGTACATAGGTGATTCTGTAGTGAGGTGCCCAAAAGTCTCCAAAAGGAAAGATTACACAAAATAGAATTTTGTCTCTTATTTTTCAAAATGTTCTAAGAACCTACAGACTCATCTGATATAAGCCATGGAAAATGGCAGCCAGAAGAAAATCAGTGAGACAATTCCGCGAGATCTGTTTTGATCCAAATTGATAAGTAGAGGAGGAGGTGGAGGTTGGGTTTCAGCTTCCTGTTCTTTTACTCAGTTTACGCAACTTCAATCCATTCAACCAAGGCTTAGGCATACTACATAAATGTTTTATGAAACGATATAAACTTTGAGAAATATTTTTAAATTTAAATTTGAAAAACAGGTGATGTATTCACGGTTCAATATGAAAGCACTATAAACTGTATATGCTGAGAGGTCTGCCCCCATCTACTCCAGTCCCTTCCCACTCCCACTCACTCCTTGTAAGTAAGCATATTGTTAGTTTCTTGTGTATATGCCCAGTGTTTATGCTGATACAAACACAAACATATCCATATTTTCCTTCTTTTTCCATTGTTTTTGAGAAGGAATTTAAGAGAGATAGAACTGGCCTTGTTTGCTCTAGTGGTGAGAATACAGAAGTAGAGAAAGCATAATGGGATATCAGAAGCTTATAAGAATGAAATGATTTCTCAGTTATTTAGATTCTCTGAATCACTTTCTTTGACATTTGTTCTTTTTTTTTTTTCTTCCTAGTTTTATTTTATTTTTATTTTAGGCCATGCCATGCGGCTTGTGGGATCTCAGTTCCCCGACCAGGGATCGAACCCGTTCTCCCTGCGGTGGAAGCGCGGAGTGCTAACCACTGGACCGCCAGGGAATTCCCGACATTGGTTCTTTGATTAAATCTATTCTTTGGGCCTCTTAATTCTTTAAACTTACAAAATCTTTATTGTTTGCACAAGCAAAATTTTAGATAATTTATATAGCTCATCTCTTGCTTAACAACAAAAACATGTATATGGCACATCCTTAAGAAAAGAACAAGAAGTACAGTAGCAAGTGCAGTGCAGGGTCCCCTTACTGGATGTCTGACCGTGGACATCCAGTGGGGAGGCTGACCATGGCCTGAGGGAAGAACATTCATTCTGACCTGAAAGCTTTTCTTTGTCTTACATGTACACATGCGAAGAGAAAACAAGGGCCTTAGAACATCACACTCTTCTGATACTTGGGAGTCTAAAGTCGAACTATTTGGTAGATTTTAGAAATAGCCGCAGGAATGTGTATGTAACCAGATAATTGATGCTGGGCATTGTGTGGGACTGTGCCAGACTCCAAAAACAATTAAATCATTGTAAACTCGTATTTTGGAAATGAACAGACAACAATGACAACAGCCCATCTTTTGAACAAGTTGAAACACAATAATGATGTAATTTGTTGTCATTTTTTGGTGTGTAGTACTGTATTACACGCCAGATGAATAAAAGACAAACTAAATTGTGAATGGCATATAGAATAAATGATTGCATGGGTCACATTGTAATAATTGCTTGACATGGTCGATGCTTTCCTAAAGAGTTATATGACAGATGAGTTTGGGAAAATCAAAAAATGTTTAAAGAAATCCTTAAGATGACTCATTTATTTTGATTTTTTTATTTAAAATGAAACATATATGAACATTCTAAGATATCTTAACAGACAAAAAGGGTACAATAAAACAAATCTCCCTCCTACCCCATCCCAATTTGCCAGGCCTATTCCTCAGACACAACCAACATACCACTTTCTTATGTTTCCCACAGAAATATTCTGCATATTGTAATACATAAATATCTCTCTTTTTAAAACACAAACAAGAGCATGCTGCAAACCTATTCTTCACGTGGCTCAGTCTCTTATCAGCACACGCACACCTATGCAGCTGAATGTCCCACTGGAAGGAAGGATCTCAGTTTATTCAGCCAGGCCCCCAGTGAGTGATGACTCTTCTCTGACATGAATGAGAATCTTGGTAGAGTAAAATGAAATCACCTTCTCATGATCTCTTTTCTTAAATGCATTTGTTATACACCAAGTGTTGTCCCATCTCCCTTTCTGGCATCTGGAAACTCATTCGTTCCCTTCTCAGAGATCACCATCATGGGCTGCCTTATGTTCAGGGTCTGAAAAACACTCTTTTATACATTTTTAGTTTTTTCGTTGTTTCAGGCAGGAGGATAAATCCAATCCCTATTATTCCATCTTGGCCAGAAGCAGAAGTGTCGTATTTTTAAAACACTGAAGTGTTTCCTAAACTTGGATGTGTACAATCATCTGAGCAACTCACTAAAAATGAAGATTCCTGGGCTCCCATCCAGAAATTCAGATTCAGCAGGGCTACCTGGGAATCTGTATTTCTAACCAGTGGCTCAAGTAGTTGTTGAAGCCCCGCCATGGACCAGACCAGTTGTTTGGAAACCGCTGGCTTTAAGGATGATTATATTTATTTGTCAGCTATCCTCAAGTGATACCACCATATGGGACAGTTTGTTTGTCAGAAGAACAAAATAGAAATAAATGGTGAGATGGATTTCTTGCCAGACTTTGAATTACTGAGTTTTTGGAAACACACTGCCACCTCTGAAGAGTGTTTGAAGAGGGCAGGGTCCTGTTCCAGAGGGACATGCTCAGCATGTGACACAACAGACCCAATGAGCTTGAAGGCAGGCTGGGAGTTGAGGTGGAAGGGGCACATTTACTTGTCTGTACGGAAAAGGCACAAATCCCAGCAGCTTCAGCTTAGTTAAACTCATTTTGGAAAATATTTTTGGCTTGTGTGGTTTTATGCTTTTAGAGTTCCATTTTTAAGCACTGAGCCTGTCCAAACCCACTGAAGCTGAGCTGAAGCATCCAAGGAAGATGCTGAGTTTCACACCGATCTCTGCTGAGTCGGTAAAAAATTTTCAGATTTGTCCAAACTGCTTTGTTGAGAAACCAAAACAAAAATCACTAATCCCAGTGGGGTTTGTAATATCCTGTGGTTTTCATCCAAAACTATGGCAAAAGCAGAGGTCGGTCATGTGACTTACAAGCCTAAAGGTTTCATTATGAACCCTGAAAGAAATCCACAAGCTTCAGTCTTAAAATATACTCCCAAGAGAAAAACCAAAAAAAAAAAAAAAAAGAGAAAGAAAATCTTCTTATGGTTGGCCTGCAATCATAGACTAAGGAAACATTTCCAAACCAAATGTTGTCAGGGCTCACTACATTTTAAATCCAAAGCTGAATTTTATTCCATTGGGGTGACATTGTTTATTAACACTGTCTGTGGCAACTGGATTGTCTAGAAAAGTTCAGGAGAGCTGGAGGCCCTCTCTTTTATTTGTGCTATGAACAGAACTGGCCTACTGCTCAATAAACAAAATGAGTTCAACAACATAAATGATGAGGTTTTATTTTGCCATATCTTCCTTCCCCTAGAATATGTAGACAACAAATTATGAAAGTACTCATATTTCCTATTCTTTAATATAAAATTTCACTCATTAAATGTCAGATCCCTTTACAACAGTGATTCAAATTCTAGGATACACAAGAATAACCTGGAGAATTTGTGGCATCTGTATATTCTTGTTGTCTATCACATTGGAATATGACAAACTATCCCAAGACATAGAGGCTTACAGCAACAAACACTATATTATATCTCATGATTTTGTGGGTCAGGACTTCTGGCAGGGCTCAGCTGGGTGATTCTTCTGCTCAATGTGAACATCTGGGGTTACCCATTGGTTTTTAGCTGGTGGCTGGTCTCAACCTGGAGGGTCCAAGACGGCTCCACCATCATGCCTGGCAAAGTGGATGAGCGTAAATCTGGTTCAGCTGGGACCTTCTCGCTCTCCATGTAGCCATAGCATCTCTCCACGTGGTCCAGGGCTCCCAGAGACCAAGCCTAGGCCTGGAACTGGCATAGCATCACCTCACTGTTCAGAGCAGCCATGGCCAGATTTCAAGGGGAGGAGAAACAGACCCTACCTCTCAATGGGAGAAATGTCGAAGAATTTGTGGCCATCTTTTATCTACTACAATGCAAATGCCAGAGTTCTACTCCCAGAAATTCTGATTTAGTAGGTGTGTAGTGGGGTCCGAGATTCTGCATTTTAGAAAATACCCAATGAGATTCTGGTGTAAAGGATCCTCACGGCACACGTTGAAAAACACCACTTTACAAGATGTGATGGAAAGTGTGCTTATAATGAAACTGTCCATCAGTCAATTAACAAACATCAACTAATCATATGATGTGTGCCCAGAATTGCACTGGGTGCTCTGGAGAATAGAAAAGGAACATAATGAAGCAATCCCAGCCCTGAAGGTGCTCACACTCCCTGAAGCCAGGGTGCAGGGTAGTCTTAATGCCAGGATTCCCCATGGGAGAGGGCCAGGTAGGGGGAAGGATAGTACAAAGTGGGCACATTGCCAAGGTGACTGAAGCAAGCATCTGGAGCAGGTCCATAGGAATCAGATCAAAAAGTGTGTTGGAATGAGTAGGTGGCTAGGATAAATTATGGGGGGAAAGGGAGCTGTTCTCTGCAAAGTTTCTAGAGAGAAATGGGGATGGGGCAGAGCAAGGAAGCAGGGGGCATGACAGCTCCCAAGCACATTTTTCAAAGAGTGATCTTTGACTGGACCACTTCCCCTCATCTTTTATTCCTCCCCAGTCCTGACTTTCTGGTCCTATTTGCCTGTGTTGCTCCTATCCCAGCAAGCCAAGCAGTTCAGCTTCAGGATGGGACAGCCAGTCTTTCCAGTAACAACGTGGACTTTCAGGGCAGGGTTCTGACTCACCCTGTATATGGCTTCAGTGACCAAATCGTCTCTGGATCCCACTCCCAAAGCAGACTCTGTGCGTGAGTGCCTGCACATGTATGCGTGTGTGTGTGTGTGTGTGTGTGTGTGTGTGTGTGTGTATGTGTAAGGGGGTGACTCCTGGGGGGAGGCATAAGGTTGGCAGACTCTCAGGAGCTGGGTCAAGCTATGAAGAATGTTATTGAGCGTCTGAGCACATTGCTGAAAATAATAGAGAAAGATGATCTGTAATCTAGATACATGGGATGAGAGATAACAGTGGAATGAACTCGGTGGCTGAGGACCAGAAGAACGGGTTGGGAGGGGTGCTGGAACAGAAGGGTCCAAGAGGCTATCTGTAAACAAGGTTATGTGTAGGGTGCCCCAGGGGGTGAAGGCTGGCTACTCAAAGATGTCTTATTTGGCCTGATGGAAAACAGTCCCTTCTTGTCCTGATCAGAGGCTGCTGTCAGTGCTAAGTCTAAGTTTTGAGGAGTCAGGACTGAAAGCCAGGACCAGCAGCAGCCAGGGAAGGCTGGGAGCAGGCTGGGCAGCCATGGTCTCACAGCACAGGGTGCTTCCTGGGCCAGCAGATGCTCGCAGACAGGCAGCACAGGGAGACACAGATCTCCAGGAACAGGGCCAGGAAGGTAGGCCTGGATCACACCATTATGCACATGGTCTCATTCCCAGCCATAGCTAGGGCAGGAAGCAATCGCAAATCAGTCCGGGGCTTCTGGGTCCATCCTCAGGACAGGATGGGAAGGAAATATTAGGTCTCTGTGCCAATTAGACAAAGGTGCCTCAGGCAAGCAGCTGATGCCCTATGAGCCCTACGGGCCCCCTCCTCCAGGCAGACCCAGGATTGAACCCCACCACAGGTTTAGCGAGCGTAGTGCTGTCTGGATTAGCCCCCTCTGGTCCCTCAGCAGGGCCTTGGTGCATGGCAGAAAGCATATATCCATACAAGGTGACCCCGGCGTGGAGGCAGGGATGGGGGCCAATTTTTGTCCTGGATGTTTGAATATACTGGCCAGATCTTGATTTTTTTTACCATAAGTCAGGAAAGTTTGGGGTTTCTCTGTACCTCATCAGACACAGGGCTGGTAAATCAGTCATGACCAGAGGGATGCAAAACATTAACGGACACCTGGCGCCTAAGCATTGTCATGCCAGCCAGCCCGTCCAGTAAGTGGCTGGCTTGAGCAGGGGACGAGTTGAGAAGGCTACTGAAGGCACTGCTGCCAAAAACATTGTTCCAGTTGAATGGTAAGCTATGTTCCACACCCTGGCAACTGGAGGACGAAAGCGTCTCCTGTGTTCCTTTTAAGATTGGGAAAATACCACCTCATTGTGGAGTTACTTCTGAAGATTTCAGGACACTTGCATCAAAAAACAACACCCTGTCACTCCAGGGGAGGCTGGTGCCCCAACCAGTGAGCTTTTCTTTTGCTGGTCCAATAAAGCCCTTAAAACACCTCTACTTCCTAATTCACCATCCACCCATTTCCCTACCTGTAGGTTCCAGCTTTCCCAGTGAGTGTGCTGGTGCTGGTGAGAGGCTCTTGACCTGATTTCTCTTTCACTCGGTCTGACCAGTTAGGTCTGACTTAGGCTAGTCTTTTGTTCAGTATTTCTTGAATGCTTGAGGTGTGCCAGGCACTGTGCTCAGGGAATGCAGAGGTAATTATGACATGGTCCCCCGCCTCAAGGAGTTTGTAGCATAAGGAGGGACACACAGGTGGACAATGGCTGCCTACCCAGCACCCATTCCCTCCTTCTTCCTAGCAGAATCCTGACACTATTTGGAATCCTCCCTTCACTTATTCCCCTACACACACACACACAGACTGCTTTGGGGGGTAGGGTGCAGGGAGTGTGAAGCCAGGAGCAGAATGAGTCAGGGGAAGGGAGAAGGGCCTGCCCTGAAAGTCCACGTTGTTCCTGGGAGGGCTGGCTGTCTCGTCCTGGAGCTGAGCTGCATGTCCTGCTGGGATAGGAGCAACACAGGCCAGTAACACTGGAAACATGGCCAGTGAGTAGTTGTGGTTCATTCGTGTTCTTAAATATTATATTGTGTGAATATATACAACTTATACATTCATACAGTCAAGGGACATCAGGGTTATTTCTAGTCTCTTAAAATTGTGTTCCTTTGAACGGAGTTGTTTGATGTTTGTTATTATAAACAACGCTGTTATAAATATTCCTAAGCAGGTCTCTGGGTACCCATGTGAAAGTTCACATTTAAAGGATAATACCAAATTGTTTTTCACATGATGGTACCTATTGACTTTTCCATCAGCAGTGTGTAAGAGTTCCATTTGTTCCATATCCTTACTCATGCTTCACTTCATAGCATTTTTTGATTTAAAAAAAATCTAGTGATTTCCACTGCAAATATGAATTTGAATTTTTCTGATTACTGATGAATATTATCATGAATATTGTTCATTTGTGTTTCTGCTTCTGTGAAAGCTTGTTCAAGACTTTTGCCCATTTTCATTTTGAGATATTTGTATTTTTCTAATTGATTTTAGGAGTTATTTATATATTCTGAATAATAATCATTTGTCAGTTGTATTTGTTCCAAATATCTTCTTCCATCTTGTATAACATATTTTCACTTTTTAAATAGTGTCTCTTAATGAACAAATGTTCCTCATTTTTATGTGGGCAGATTCATCAATATTTTCTTCATGGTTAGTACTTGCTTGGTCTTTTTAGTAAGTCGTTCTCTACTCCAAAGTCATAAAGATATATTCTTTTCTTTTATGCTAAAAATGTTAGAGTTTTGCTGTACGCATTTAAGTTTAATTCACCTGAGATTCATTATGTGTATGGTGTGAGATAGGGATCCAATTTCACTTGTTTTCCATATGTATAAGCAAGTGTCCCAGGACAATTTATGGAATTATCCTCCCTTTTTCCAATGATTGCAATGCTATTTCTGTCATATATTAAGTTTCCATATACACAGGTCTGCTTCTGGGTTTTCTATTTTGTTCTATCATCAATTTGTTTAGTCCTGAACCTATACCACCTAGTGTTATTAAACATACCTTTATGAAAAAAATGTTGCTATCAGGAAAGGCAAATTTTCCCACCTTCTTCTTCTTCAAGACTGCTTAGCTATTCTTAGGCTGTGCTCATCAATATACGTTTAGAATCGATTTGTCAAGTTCTTTGAAAACCTCTGCTGGGATTCTTATTGGAATAGCACTGAGTTTATAGATCAATTTGAGGAAAACTGACATCTTCATAATCCTAGTTTCCCTATCCATTAAAACAGTGTATCTTCATTTATTTAGGTCTCTATAAAATGTTTTCATTCACTCAAAATTCAACTGCTCTGTGCCAGACACTTACTTCAAGGGACAAATTCCTTGCCATGATGGAACATACATTCTGGTAGGGAGAAGACAATAGAAAAACTAAATAAGTAAAAATAAGAAATGAGTAAAACTAATAAGTGAAAGGTCAGAAGGAAGCAAGGAAACCAGCCACATGCCTGTCTGGGGTAAGGCAGAAGGAAAGCAAGTCTCCACAAATGAAGAGTCTGGGATGGCTGGAGTGGAGACAACAAAGGCAGGAGTTGTAAGACATGAGGTCAAAAAGGAGACAGGGACCCACTCACGTGGGTCAGAGTGAGGCTGGGCTGATGACCAGAGGAGGGATGTGATCTGACTGTGTATAACAGGACTGCCCTGGCTGCTGTGTTGAGAACCCATAGAGCAGGAAGTAAGCAGGGAGGCCATATATGCGGCTCCTACAATAATTCAGATGAGCTGTGATGGTGGCTTGGACCAGGGTCATAGCAATGGGGTGGTGAGAAGTGGCCAGTGAGAAGTAGCACCAAGAGGATTTGCTGATAATGAGATGTGAGGTGGGAGAGGATCCAAGAACTGATTAGTCCAAGAGATATGCCTGAGCAAAGGAAAGACGCTGTTGCCATTTACCGAGAAGGGGAAAATAGGTTGGAGGGAGAATGTCAGGAGCTCAAAACTGGACATGATAAGTTTGAGATTTCTAGTAGACAGCACAGAGGAGGTGCTCTGTGGCCTGCTGGATACAGAAGGCTGGAGTTCAGAAGCGAGACACCAACTGAAGTTATACATTTGGAAGTCACTGAACCGTATCAGTCAGGATCCCAACAGAAAATAATAGCATGTGCAAATTAGGAATATTTAAGGAGAGTTTATTTACAGAGGGACTATTTTTAGAGGTGGGCACTTAGGGAAACCCAAGGAATCCTGGAAAACTCTGGATGTTGCAAGCACCAAAAGAACAGGGGAAACAGGGGGGCATAGGAACTGGGAAAGAGTTGGGTAGAAAAGGGGGTCTCGAGAGGAGACATCTTTAGTTAAGAGCCCTTACCCAGAAGGAGCCAAGGGAATAAATACCCCAACCTCACGCCTCTCTCTCCCCTTAATATCCTGCCACTGTGCACCAATGTTTATAACCAACCAGAAGCCAGAAGGGACAGAGGCTGGTTGATAAGTAAATACAAGCCAACCTCCTGAGGCAAAGAACAGGGAGAAAGATGGAGAACAGATCTAGAGGGAAAGAGAAGATACCTGGAGCAGGCAGATAACATGGTATTTGAAGCAATGAGATTGAATGAGATGACTAGGGAATGTATGCAGACAGAATAGAGGAGAGGTCTAAGGACTGATCTCTGGAACATTCCAATTCTTAGAAGCTGGACAGATAAGGAAGAATCAGCAAAGGGTACTCAGAAGGAGTGACCAGAAAAAATCTCCAGGAGAGTATGGGGTCTTAGAAGTCAAGTGAAGAAGCTGATTTTAAGGAGAGTGTGTCACATGCTGTTATTAGGTCCAGTAAAATGGGGCCTGAGGACTGACCACTGGACATAGTAAAGCAGAGGCCACCGGTGGCCTTGACAAGAGCAATGGTAGTGGGAGAGGGACCTCACTGAAGTGGGTCTAAGTGAAAATCAAAGAATTGAGAATAGATAACATTTTCCAGGAATTTTGCTATAAATTATAAAATCATATATAAAGGGGTTGAGGGAAATGGGTGGTTGCTGGAAGGGAAAGATCAAGACGGGTTTTTGTTTTTGTTTTTAGGATGAGAGAAAACAATAGCATAGCTGTATACTAATAGGAAGGATCCCAGTATAAAGGGGAAACAATGGATGATGCAGGAGAGAGTCAAATTGCTATAGCAATGTACTGGAATAGATAAGAAGGGATGGGGCCTGGTGCATAAAGAGAGGGCTTGGGTTTAGTTCAAAGCTTGGGGAGTTCATCTACAGGAGCAGGAAGAATTGTAAGCGTGTGGGTGCAGATGCTAATGGGTATGCAGATGTGGTGGGTGGTTCATGTAAGTTCTCATTTGATTGCTTCATTTTTCTTCAGTGCATAGAAAGCAGGGTCATCAGGTGATAGAGAGAATCTGGGAGAAGTTGGCATTTTGCAAAGAGAAAAATATATCAAGTAGTCAACTAACTTAGTAATCATCAAAATTTTCTCTTTCAAAAATAATTTTGAAAAATAATGTCTCCTCAAAATATTTGCAAATGATGCAACCAACAAGGGCTTAATTTCCAAAATATACAAACAGCTCATACAACTCAATGACAAAAAAAACAAACAACCCAACCGAAAAACAGGCAGAAGCCCTAAACAGACATTTCTCCAAAGAAGGTATACAGATGGCCAACAGGCCCATGAGAGATGCTCAACATCACTAATTAGTAGAGGAATGCAAATCAAAACTACAATAAGGTACCACCTCACACCAGTCAGAATGGCCATCATTAAAAAACCTACAAATAACAGACGCTGGAGAGGGTGTGGAGAAAAGGGAACCCTCCTGCACTGTTGGTGGGAATGTAAATTGATACAGCCACTATGGAGAACAGTATGGAGGTTCTTCAAAAAACTAAAAATAGAACTACCATATGACCCAGCAATCCCACTACTGGGCATATACTCTGAGAAAACCATAATCCAAAAAGAGTCATGTACCACAATGTTCATTGCAGCTCTATTTCCAATAGCCAGGACATGGAAACAACCTAAGTGTCCATCGACAGATGAATGGATAAAGAAGATGTGGCACATATATACAATGGAATATTACTCAGCCATAAAACATAACAGTGTAGGTCTTGCCTCCTACACTGTTGGTGGGAATGTAAGTTGGTGCAGCCACTATGGAAAGCAGTATGGAGGTTCCTCAAAAAACTAAAAATAGACCTGCCATATGATCCATCAATCCCACTCTTGGGCCTGTATCCGGACAAAACTATAATTCAAAAAGATACATGCACCCCTATGTTTATAGTGGCACTATTCACAATAGCCAAGACATGGAAGCAACCTAAACGTCCATCAACAGATGAATGGATAAAGACTATGTGGTACATATATACAAGTGTACCATGATTTTGGTTAGGCAGGCCAGCATGTTAAAGCAATGAAAAGTGCAATGGAGTTGAGGATATGCATATAATTCTTAGTGATTATAGTTCTCGGCCATGGAATATAATCTGGATAAGGTCTTCAAACAAGATTTGTAATTTTTTCCATACTGGCCTAGGAATCCCTTTGTTAAGTTCATTTCTAGGTTCTTTATAAAAGAAAATCTTTTAAAATATGTTTTCCAATTATTTGTTGCTAGAGTAGACAAATAAAATTAGTTTTAATATATTGATCATACTATCAAGCCAGCCTGAAAACCCCCAATACCTTGTATATAGGTTGCTTTGGGCTCTCTTGCAGGTGGTCATATCCTCCATAAATATTATCAGTCATGTTTCCTGCATTTCAATCCTTATGCTTTTCTCTCTTTTTCATGTCATACTGTGTTGGCTAGTAACTCCAATATAATGTTGAATACAGAAGTGGTGATAATGACTAGTATTAACTTATGACTGATTTTAAATGGAATGCTTTTAACATTTTATCATTAATAAAGATATTTACTCCAGGTTTTTGGTAGGTATTCTTTGTGGATTTTAGTTATATATATTTTTAATACTAAATGACTCCTCCTTGGATAATTTCATTCCTTGGATAATTTGGTCATGATGTAATATTTTTTTTATGTCACTAGAGTCTTTGAATACTCACAATCTGAGGAGATAAGGTTTATTATGTCCAATTTACAGACAAGAAATTGAGACTTAGAGAAAAACATAATATGCATAAGGTTTATACCCAGCAGATGTCAGAATAGGAATTCAAACTCAGGTCTGTTTGATTCTAAACTGATGCTCTTTCTACCAGTATCTTCCTTGAGGGCAGAGACTAGGTCTTTTTACTATGTCTCAAATGCTCAGGTCAGTGTTGTGCTCAAAGTACTTACTCAAGAAATATGTTGAATGAATATTGAATGGATGTTTCAGGACCCTACAGACTCTTTAAAGTTTCTTTAGCTGGAAAAAAATTAAATAACACTTTTCTCGTCTTAGGTATTGGTCACAAAATGATGTTAAATGTAAACGGAAGAAAAGATCTATAGAAGTGGACCTAAAAGATAATCTTAGTAGTTTTTTATTATAGTTCTTTAAATTCTTCACTGGAATGGATTTTAAAAGGGCTAACAGGAGACAGAAAATAGTGAAATCAAGAGAAAGTCTCTTAAAATGTACAGAGTCTCCCTTGGTCAATGATTTTACTATTGTGTTAATACTCAGGACCAAAGAAATCAAAACCATTGATGGTCAAGTCTTCTTTAAAACGTCTCCATTTCTTAAGTCCAAAACGTGGTATTTCTTGGGCAGATATGTTTTAAAGAGATTGGGAATAACTCTCTCCAGTTAGAAAAAGAAGAGCATCCAAAGGCATATCTGAGTATGGTGTCAGGCAGAAAAACCAGGTCACAAAGCCTCTGGGAGGGAAATCCCCCTACATCCTGCAAGACCCTGAGATGGGCCTCTGGGGCGTAAACAAGGGCAGGAGACTCTCTACATAAAACATTTGCCAAAGTAGGATGAAGGCGTCAACAGCTGTAGCCAAAATAATATTTCACTGCTTGCCGAAAAACAGGCAGGAAAAACTACACCGTCACCTCTTCTGGGAAAAGCAAAAATAAAGTTGTATTTCAACTTTAATTCTCCACCCTGTGTGCAAAAATAAAAGGAAAATTACTTCTGGGCAATACTGCACATATTATAGAATAATGAGCCATCTTAGGCAGCTGAGCAGAGCAACCAATGTTCTTCTCTCTAGAAAAGAATAATGCAGTGAGCTCCTTTAAAGTAAACCTTAAAAAGAAATGCTATCTCCAGAAGGAGGTACAATGAAACACACCATCAAGTGCCATCTAAGAATGTCACACATCTCTATTGAAGAGACTGTGTGACGCTTGGGAATAAACTGGAGGTATAGCATTTGGGAGGCTGATCTGATACACACACTACCCCATCACTGCCTCATGGCCCTCTCAACTTGAAGTTACTTCATGTCTGTTTTCTTCCTCCCTCCCTCCCTCCCTCCCTCCCTCCCTCCCTTCCTTCCTTCCTTCCTTCCTCCCTCCCTCCCTTCCCTCACTCTGTCCTTTTTATGTTTTAAACGTTGATTCATTGGACAATCCAACAAATTTTTTCTGCGATGCCAGTTATTAAGATGGTCCCAAACACTACCAGCTTTCAAGACTGGCTTCTAATTGCACAGATGTGGCCCCCTCTGTGTCTCTGTGTCAGCAGAATTCTAAGATGGTCACCAAGATCTCTGCCCCCAGTGTATGTGCCCTATATAATCCCTTCCCCTTGACTGTGAGAGGAACCTGTCAATATAATGGTATATCACTCCCATAATCATGCTATGCTATATGGCAGAGGGATTTACAGATATAATTAAGATCCCTAATTAGGTGACTTTGAGTTAATCAAAAAAGATTATCCTAGGTGGGCCTGGCCCACCTAACCAGAAGAGCCTTTAAAAGTCATCAGAGGGGGCTTCCCTGGGGGCACAGTGGTTGAGAATCTGCCTGCCAATGCAGGGGACACGGGTTCGAGCCCTGGTCTGGGAAGATCCCACATGCCGCAGGGCAACTAGGCCCGTGAGCCACAATTGCTTAGCCTGCACGTCTGGAGTCTGTGCTCCGCCACAACAGAGGCCGCGATAGTGAGAGGCCCGCGCACCGCGATGAAGAGTGGCCCCCACTCGCCGCGACTGGAGAAAGCCCTCGCACAGAAACGAAGACCCAACACAGCCATAAATAAATAAATAAATAAATAAAATTAAAAAAAAAAAAAGTCATCAGAGAGATTCTAAGAGAGAGATTTCTCCTGCTGGCCTTGAAGAAGAGAACAACCACTGTGTGGCAAGGACCTGAGGGTGACATCTAAGAACTGACAGTGGTCCCTGTCCAATCGCCTGCAAGAAGCGGGGGACTTCACTCCCACAAGTCCAAGGAACTTAATTCTGCCAACAACCAGTGAGACTGGAAGAGGAACCTAAGCCTCAGATGGGATTGAGCCCTGTTGACACCTTGATTACAGTCTGATGAGACCCTGAGCAGAACACCCAGCCAATCCACACCCAGATTTCTGATCCTTGGAAATGATGAGATAATGAATACATTATCTAAGCCACTAACTTTGTACAGCAATAGAAAACTAATAAGTCTATCCTTGAGCCTTAAAGTTTGATGACAATATCCCTAATCTGAGGTTTTGAGTGAGAATTTACTAAGTAATGTGGGAGAAGAAGTTAATGAGCTCCTTTATCAGCTGAAAAAAATTATCTCTAGTGTTTTAGTTGAGGGCATGTTATAGTCATTCCTGCTATTCACCAAACGTTTCCAGCTCTCTCTCTCTGCAGACCCATGACAGCCATGTACTAACTATCCCCTTGGTGCAATCCTTGTTAGACGGACCATGTACATCGTGTTTGTCAATGTGTATCACTTCCGGGCCAGGGCACTGGACCAATGCAGAACTCCCCAGAGCTCCCTTTGCCTAGTCACAGCAGTGTTCCTGATAGCGTGGGTTCTAGAGTGAGGTTACATGGGCAGAGCCTATCTTGCTGGCCTGTGATTTCCCCTGTAGAGTGAAAAATAAATCTTATTTGAAGATATGACAACTTTACAGTTGTTACTGCATCATAACTTAGTCCACGCTCTCCCATGGGGAATTACTGAACTACACAGCCGAGAGGAACAGCCAGAGACACAGACGTGAGAAGATAAGAAGATAGGAGAACACTCAATCTCTTACATGGTGTCACATGCCTGAATTATTTCCAGTCCTTATTGTAAACAAACAAACAAAAACAAAGAACAAATAAAAAATGCCTTAAGTAAGTGCATGCAGAAGAGAAAAACCATGAGAACATCAACCCTCGCTCATCTATACTGAAAAGCACGAGGATCACAGAATCCACTAATCTGAGACGGCAGAACCAGCGAAGTGGCTGGCTCTTTATTTTGTGGGGAGAAGCTCTTCTTGGACAACTCTTCTTAGGACAAATGCCATCTACAGTCTTTGGGGTTTCCATGCTCCCTTAATTTCGAGAGCTGAGGACAGAGTCTTCATATCCTGCTCATCAAGATTGTCTAAAGATAATTTAGAAGAAGTGTATCTACCCAGCAGAAACAAGCAATGCAAACAAAAGGTCTGATTTTTAAAAAGTGCTATGATAGGAGAAAAAATAGATGAGCAGTACAACCCTGCTTTTAAAAGGGAGAGAAATAGCATCATGTTAACAGGGGGATGTTAATGTTAAACAATCAGTTTGATCAGTTATAAGGTCTTTTTGAAAACCATTCAGATGGTTTCTGTGGCAAACACTAAATTTAGATCTTAGATAGAGGTTCTGGTGAAATGTTCTTTGGGAAATTAACAGAAATTCCATTCTAGCAGATTTGGATTTTGAAGATAAAAATACCACTGGCTCTGTGAATAGTGGGGTAGTTAAAGCAGACAAGTATAAATTAAGGTAACCCTATGTATGTTTTCAAAGTGCTATTCTGTTCAGACCACATCAATAATGTATAGCCAAGGAAATGGACTGAGGAATGAAAGAGATTTCTTGACCCCAGCAACCAGTGACTCTTGACCAATTATTATAGAAGTAACTAGACTATACTTCTCAAAGTTAAATTTGATCAGAAAGATGCATCACCAAGAACTAGAGCTGGACACTATTACTTGTGGAACATTTTTCAATTTGAATATATTAGCTATGTCTACATAGTAAGAGGAAGTGGAATCCTGAGGCAATGATTGGGTAATTTAGGCTATAAGTTTATATTTACAATGAAAACATAAAGTAACTGCGACAAGATAGGCAGTTAAATTGAATCACCTAAGGTAATTGCTTCAATTTCTTCACCCCACATTTTTTTATAGATGTGTGGTCATAGCCTTTGAGAGAGGTAAGGATATTGTGGGTGCCTGAATGTTGGACTTATGTGCCAAGGGACACACTCCTACCAATAGTCCAAAAGCTATTCTCGGTGCAAAATACTTGCCTGCTAGTTATATGCTCCTCTCACTCCAATGCTAGGTGATGTTACCAGCATATGGCTTCCACAGGCAAGCTGGCAGCTATATTTTTTAGGTTCTATCTGTATTTCCCTGGACCTGTGCAATGAAGTCATCTGGATGATGAGAACAAAAAACAGCATCCTCTCGAAAGGAATGTCATTCGGCTTTCACAACGCAGAGAGATTCATTTAGTATACATTTAAATGTAAATAAATGCATCAGATTAATGATCTTGGCACTAAAGAGATACTAAAATAGGCCACTGATGACCTTTCATGCTCCACCTGAAATTGTAAAAGGATGGCACAAGAGGCAGCTTGGGTCTTTCGAAAGAATCACTTCCTTTCTAGAACCATTTATCCCCCTTGGTTTCTCAGCTTTTCCTCTAAATAGCAATGTTGATGCTTTATCAGTCAATAAGACATGATACAGAGTATGGTTATCATAAAATAATCATACCCTGGAGCATTTTGAGGCATGAGCCACTTGCCTCTAATCAGATTGGGTTGAGATTACCTCTGGATAACCACACTCTTGGGAACTGTCTCATTTCTATTATGAGTACATTTTATAATAGGGAAAAACGTACATTCCTGTAGGGGGAAAATGAAGTTGGCAGCTTATACCTAGCAATCATTTCAGTTGAGCCGAGAAACATTCCTCTTTTTGAAAGAAGTCAAACTATGCTTCGTCTATTCAAGCAATGTCAGAGAAAAGAGGCAGCTCACATGCCGTGTGGGTAACGTGATACAATGGAGACTGTATTTTACTTCGGCATTGCAAGCTCCAAATTATATGCAAACATTCAAAAAGGGCATTTGAAACTTGGCATGCATGTTTATAAAGGGCACATTCTGAATCTGGAGTGGGCTTAGGTGTCTAGGTTACAATAACAGATGATCTCCAATGTAAAAATGGAACAAAGCCTTTTTTTAACTTCCTCCAGAGAAAGATGTCCAACTTTCTGCTTCAATTATAATCCCAGGCACACTGGAGCTTCCGTTAAGAGCAATTTCTCTCTATTTCTCCTTATCCTGACCAGCCAAAAATTTAAATCAAATTACATATATTGGAAAGTTAAAGACAGAAAAGCCCAGTTAGCCATGAAATACACTTTACAACAGTGTGCACAGCACTCACCCCATTGGTTTAGAATGATGGAAAAACCCATTTAAAATGTTACATGAACACACTGTCGAGAAGATTACAAATTCTTAGAGCTGTAGGTTTTAATCCTATTTTTCTATGCATAGTATTTTTATCCAGGAAATTTTAACATGGGATAAATGATAAAGGAAAAAAAAAGATGGTGAAAATACTTATGGGAATTGTTCTATGACAGAAATAAATATTTGTAACTAAAAATTAAATTGAGGGGCTTCCCTGGTGGCGCAGTGGTTGAGAATCTGCCTGCCAATGCAGGGGACACGGGTTCGAGCCCTGGTCTGGGAAGATCCCACGTGCCGCGGAGCAACTGGGCCCGTGAGCCACAACTACTGAGCCTGCGCGTCTGGAGCCTGTGCTCCGCAACAAGAGAGGCCGCGATAGTGAGAGGCCCGCGCACCGCGATGAAGAGTGGCCCCCGCTCGCCGCAACTGGAGAAAGCCCTCGCGCAGAAACGAAGACCCAACACAGCCAAAAATAAACATAATAAATAAATAATAAATTAAAAATTAAAAAAAAAAAAAAAATTAAATTGAGATACAAGAAAGTTGGACAATGTTTTTGCCATATTAATGGAATCAGATGATACTCTTTGTGTTTGTCTTTGTTAGCTATATGAGTCTCAAAATAAAAACAAAATTATTTCAGGTTGATCTTTTGAATGAAAGGAGAGAAGGTGGACACAATCCCGGGACACCATAAAGAGAAACAGTCTCATTTACGGATTTGCGACATTAGAATTAAATTTAGCTTCTACATGGCAACACTGCATTTGATTAATGATACCCGTTTTCAATGCTGGTTATTTCAAGAGCCTCAGAATATCTGTCTTAGGTTTGAACAATTGCTTAACGCTTCCTACTATATCGTTTCCTTGGAATTGTACTTGATTTCTGCAAAACAGCTAGGGTAACTGGGCTCCTGGCTTAAAAGAAATAAGGGCTGGCCAAAAAGAAACCACTAAGGATTTTTACTCATCATTAAAAATTCAACTCACAGAACTAGATGAAAGAGTCAATTTTTAATTATTCAGAGAGCAGAAAGGTTCCCTACCTCAGATTTCCCCAAGTTGGTAGATTACTCATGTTTTCTACTAAAAGTCTCATTTTTTCTTGCCCAGAAGAGGCCAGAAACAGCCTAAATGCAGCCTGTAGTGCTACCTCACACATCCCAGAATGAAAGACAATTGAGGGCCTTGTAGGCAGAGCTAGACTGAAATAGACCTGGGGAAGCTCCTCCTCTTCTGGGAGCAGTGACTCCCGGCCCAGCCGTGCCTCTGACTGATGTGGGAGTTCTCAGAGGCCTGCACCGAGCACCCCTCTTCTACCACTTAAACATCCCCCGCCCCATTAGCCTCCTACCACCTCGACTCTGACGTTAGCTACACCTGCACCACAACAGTTTTCTCTAAGGTCACTGCATAGTCAAATGAGTGGCTTTATCAGTGTTCTCCTTGAGTGCTGCCCCATTCACCTCTACTAATCAACAGGCTCTTGAAATTCCTTCCTGCTTATGTGACCGTTCATTACAAGCTCCTCTCCTACATCTTGCTCATCTTTCTCTACTTTGCTAGGTCCCTTTCCTTTCCTAAATAGTAAATATTTTCCCAAAACCAAGAGTGTCTTTGTCCCTTTGCTTTTCTCTCTGGGTAATAAACCTTCTCTCATAGTTTCAACTGTGTCATATCCACAAGGCCCACTTTGACTTTTCACCCATCACTAGTTTTTTATCTCCCACCAACACTCAAAGCTAAAAAGACTGAGCTGCAGAATTTCAAAGTGGCTCCCTGTGATTCCCCCCACTTGGTATCCACATCTTTGTGTAATCCTCTCCTCTTCAGTGTGGGTAGAGTCTGTTACTTGCTTCTAGCCAACGGAATATGGCAAAGGTGAAAAGACTGAGCAGATGTAATTCTGATCCCTAATCAGTTGACTTTGAATTCATCAAAAGGGAAATTGTCGTACTTGGGCCTGACCTAAAAGAGGGTGAAGACTTTCCTTGAAAGAAGAAACTCAAAGCAAGAGAGACACCCCCCTGAAGACCTTGAATTGCTTAGTGAGAGGATAGCCTCTTGGAGCTGAGGGGCTCAGTCCTATAATTGCAAGGAACCGAGTTCTACCAAGAGTCTGCATGAGCTTGGAAGAGGCCCAAGCTCCAGATGAAAACAACAGCCCTGGCTGACACCTTGACTGCAGTCTGTAGGACCCTGAGCAGAGGACCCAGTTAAGCTCTGCCCAGACTCCTGACCCACAGAATTGTGTATTGTTTTAATCCACTAGGTCGTGATCATTTGTTTTATAGCAATAGAAAACTAATATCTTACTTTCCCAACTTTATTACTGTCCTCTCAGGCTCTAAAGTTAACCTGTGACTCTTTTCCTTCATCAGATACCAAGACTTGTCATTTATTCTTGACCAGTATCTACTGAATTAAACTACATTCCTCTACTTTATTGAATTATTCAGCAAATACGTGCCAGACACTGTGTCCAGCTCTGGTTATGCAATGCTGCATAAGATAGGCATGGTTCCTACGCTTATGCAAATAAAGTTTAGTGGATAAAATGAACATTGCACATACAGTTGCAAGGTGCTTTGAGAGAGTCCTGCAGGGACTCCAACCTAGTCTGGGTGGCGGAGGAGGCAGGAAAGACCTTATTACCTCACTGTCTCCAGCCTGAGTTCTGTTCCAGCCTTCTACTGAGTCTCCCTGCTTCTCATTCCTCCAGGCAGTACACTCAGTTACTAGGTTTCCCTTCCTCAAAGATACTTTAAACCTGTTGGCCTCTGTTTAAGGACTTCCAATGGGGCCCTATGACCTCATAGATATAACAAGCAAAATATTAATAAGGTTGTAGCAAATGTCAATTGTCCCTTATCTAACAAAGGCCCAAAAAAGTGTAAAGACTTGGCTGAAGCCACAGAAGTAGTAGAAGTAGGACTGAATTCCCTGTGAGCTAAATCTAAATCAAATTCTCTTTTTTCACTTTTGCTACTTCTCTGATATTGTTAAAAAAAATTATCTAATCATGAGTATGGAGCTAACAAATGTTATAGATAAATCAGGTATAGTCCCTAGAGGAAAAACACATTGCCTATTTTTGGTCAACATGCTTGAAGCTAATCGAAGATCAATATTTGGTTAATATGGCTGGTCTCATAAGCCTGTGACTATAAAATGAGGGTCACATTTACATTTATACCTCGTTTACAGTAAATCCGAGACCACCCGCCTGCAAAGAGAAATATAGCAGCAGTGTTGATGGTCCTGGTGCTCCAACCAGCTACCTTTCACTGGCATGCACCCACTACTATGGTTTGGATTTTAACAAGGCACAGCTTCCCTTTTCTCCAAAGAATTGTCCTCAGAAGCCTCTTCCTTTGGAAGGCCGTTCCAACCCTCTACATTTGGGCCAAACTTCAGCCAATGACTGCCTGATACATACTCAGCAAAAGATCAGTTGTGGGATGCAATCTACCCTCCAGAGCTTTTGTGTGAGATCTGATTGAAGCGAACCTCCAGCGGAGACCTTATTCTTGGGTTGCTGGCATCCTCACCCTATCATGCTTCCTTCATGCCCTTCTCCTGAGAACAGTCCTCAAATCAATCACTTGAATAAGAATTCCCACCTCAGGCTCTGCTTTCAGGGAACTTATTCCCAAACAATAAACTTACTCAAAGTGTCCCTCATTTGTTTCCATGAGCCATCAAAGGAGCCTCATCTATGTCTAATAGCCACTATGTCACGGCAGCCTCATGGGGCATCCACCACCTTTCCCTCTCCCATTCAAATGTCCTCACCACTGCCCAGGAATCTGCTTGAATGAACCCCACTGTGGTCTCTGCTCAAGGCTCGCATTCTGAGAACAACAATGTCCATAACAAGGATGCTGCTTTTGGATATCCCTTAAACTGCCAGTCCTCAGGATGCCACAGCTGACCTGACTTCCATACTAGTTGGTAGTACGGCTTCCACCTTTACTTTCTGGATACTGGATACTTCCTGGATGTAGGCCCCACAACAGCTCTGCTTGTGCCCACAGTTTCAGGAGGTCTAGTTTCTGACTTTTATTTCTCTAATCCTGAGGAATCAAACCCATTTCTAGGCGTAGGGGGGAAAGCTGATACCATCCCTTTAAAATCCTCTTGCAGCATATGACCCCAAGCAAACACATCCCTTCTGTTCCAGCTAAAAAAACAAAGCCCTATGATGTGCATGAACGTGTGGGGAGAGAGTGTTGTCTACACTAGCAGCATCTGGCATCCAGTTCAAAAATTTTCTTAAATTTGGCTTTTATTTTAAACCTGTGTATCAAGGAAACCTCCTTCCTGAAACTATTTTGGATAGAGAACTTCCGTAAAGAACAGATACAACCTGTTTTTAAGAAATTCTTCTTTCATAAAAGTTATTAAAATGTGCTTAAATACACATAGAAGAAACATTCAGAGTATAATTCTTCTAGTTTTTACAAAGTTTGGTTTTAAATAAGGAAATTCTAGAATGAAATTCAAAGTGTTTTCCATTTCTCTTTCATAGAGATTTAACATTTATGATGGTATTTCCTAATATTTTATTACAAACATTTTCAAACATACAGCAAAGTTGAATTTTACCATAAACATCTCTCTATGCATCATCTAGATTCTACCAGTAACGTTTTTCTGTACTTGCTTCATCATGTATCAGTACATCTATCCATTCCTCGATTCACTCATCCATCAATCTATGGTGGCATTATAATTATTATTATTTTTTTTAAAATTATTTTTTAAAAGACATTTTACACTTGGATTTAAACAAGAAAGTCTAAGTGAAAATAAATTCTACTGGATATCATCTCTTCAACAATAAAAATATTATAAGAAGATGTACTTGACAGAGTGGCCTGGCAAAGGAATCTTAAATTATCTTAAAAAACACTAGTTCTGGATGAATACTGTTTTAAAGCCATGGGTAAATTAGTCATAAAATAAATCTCATGGAAAGTTGAGAAGAATGCCAGGTAAAGTTTTAAGTAACAATTCTCTAAAGCCCTGGTCTGTTCAATTGTCAGTGTGGGAAGCTATTTTTATTTAATCAGTAGTAAATGTGCCAATTCATTAACACTTGTGTTTGAAGTCAGAAACTGAATTTCAGGGGAATAGGAACCAAGATGGCGGAGTAGAAGGACGTGCTCTCACTCTCTCTTGCAAGAACACCAGAATCACAAGTAGCTGCTGGACAATCATCGACAGGAAGATACTGGAACTCACCAAAAAAGATATCCCACATCCAAAGACAAAGGAGAAGCCACAATGAGATGGTAGGAGGGGCGCAATCACAGTTAAATCAAATCCCATAACTGCTGGGTGGGTGACTCACAGACTGAAGAACACTTATACCACAGAAGTCCACCCACTGGAGTGAAGGTTCTGAGCCCCACATCAGGCTTCCCAACCTGGGGGTCCGGCAATGGGAGGAGGAATTCCTAGAGAATCAGACTTTCAAGGCTATTGGGATTTGACTGCAGGACTTCGACAGGACTGGGGGAAACAGAGACTCCACTCTAAGAGGGCACACACAAAGTAGTGTGTGCATTGGGACCCAGGGGAAGGAGCAGTGACCCTAGGGGAGACTGAACCAGACCTACCTGCTAGTGTTGGAGGGTCTCCTGCAGAGGCAGGGGGTGGCTATGGCTCACCGTGGGGACAAGGACACTGGCAACAGAAGTTCTGGAAAGTACTCCTTGGTGTGAGCCCTCCCAGAGTCTGCCATTGCCCCAGCAAAGAGCCCAGGTAGGCTCCAGTGTTGGGTTGCCTCAGGCAAAACAACCAACAGGGAGGGAACCCAGCCCGATCCATCGGCAGTCAAGCGCATTAAAGTTTTACTGAGCTCTGCCCACCAGAGCAACACTCAGCTCTACCCAGCACCAGTCCCTCCCATCAGGAAACTTGCACAAGCCTCTTAGATAGCCTCATCCACCAGAGGGCAGACAGCAGAAGCAAGAATAACTACAATCCTGCAGCCTGTGGAACAAAAACCACATTCACAGAAAGACAGACAAGATGAAAAGGCAAAGGGCTATGTACCAGATGAAGGAACAAGATAAAACCCCAGAAAAACAACTAAATGAAGTGGAGATAGGCAGCCTTCCAGAAAAAGAATTCAGAATAATGATAGTGAAGATGATCCAGGACCTCAGAATAAGAATGGAGGCAAAGATCAAGAAGATGCAAGAAATGTTTCACAAAGACCTAGAAGAATTAAAGAACAAACAAACAGAGATGAACAATACAATAACTGAAATGAAAACTACACTACAAGGAATCAATAGCAGAATAACTGAGGCAGAAGAACGGATAAGTGACCCAGAAGACAGAATGCTGGAATTCACTGCTGTGGAACAGAATAAAGAATGAAAAGAAATGAAGACAGCCTAAGAGACCTCTGAGACAACATTAAACACAGCAACATTCGCATTATAGGGGTCCCAGAAGGAGAAGAGAGAGAGAAAGGACCAGAGAAAACATTTGAAGAGATTATAGTCGAAAACTTCCCTAACATGGGAAAGGAAATAGCCACCCAAGTCCAGGAAGCGCAGAGAGTCCCATACAGGATAAACCCAAGGAGAAACACGCCGAGACACATAGTAATCAAATTGGCAAAAATTAAAGACAAAGAAAAATTACTGAAAGCAGCAAGGGAAAAATGACAAATAACATACAAGGGAACTCCCAAAAGGTTAACAGCTGATTTCTCAGCAGAAACTCTACAAGCCAGAAGGGAGTGGCATGATATACTTAAAGTGGTGAAAGGGAAGAACCTACAACCAAGATTACTCTACCCGGCAAGGATCTCACTCAGATTCGATGGAGAAATCAAAAGCTTTACAGACAAGCAAAAGCTAAGAGAATTCAGCACCACCAAACCAGCTCTACAACAAATGCTAAAGGAACTTCTCTAAGTGGGAAATACAAGAGAAGAAAAGGACCTACAAAAACAAACCCAAAACAATTAAGAAAATGGTCATAGGAACATACATATCGATAATTACCTTAAACGTGAATGGATTAAATGCTCCAACCAAAAGACACAGGCTGGCTGAATGGATACAAAAACAAGACCCATCTATATGCTGTCTACAAGAGACCCACTTCAGACCTAGGGACACATACAGACTGAAAGTGAGGGGATGGAAAAAGATATTCCATGCAAATGGAAATCAAAAGAAAGCTGAAGTAGCAATACTCATATCAGATAAAATAGACTTTAGGGGCTTCCCTGGTGGCGCAGTGGTTGAGAATCTGCCTGCCAATGCAGGGGACACGGGTTCGAGCCCTGGTCTGGGAGGATCCCACATGCCGCGGAGCAACTAGGCCCGTGAGCCACAATTACTGAAACTGCGCGTCTGGAGCCTGTGCTCCGCAACAAGAGAGGCCACGATAATGAGAGGCCTGCGCACTGCGATGAAGACTGGCCCCCACTTAGCGTAACTAGAGAAAGCCCTTGCACAGAAACGAAGACCCAACACAACCATAAATAAATAAATAAATAAAAATAAATAAACCCAAAAGTTAAAAAAAAAAAAAATAGACTTTAAAATAAAGAATGTTATAAGAGACAGGGAAGGACACTACATAATGATCAAGGGATCAATCCAAGAAGAAGATATAACAATTATAAATATATATGCACCCAACAAAGGAGCACCTCCATACATAAGGCAACTGCTAACAGCTATAAAAGAGGAAATCGACAGTAACACAATAATAGTGTTATTATTATAGGGGGACCTTATCACCTAACTTACACCAATGGACAGATCATCCAAAATGAAAATAAATAAGGAAATAGAAGCTTTAAATGACACAATAGACCAGATAGATTTAATTGATATTTATAGGACATTCCATCGAAAAACAGCGGATTACACTTTCTTCTCAAGTGCGCATGGAACATTCTCCAGGATAGATCACATCTTGGGTCACAAATCAAGCCACAATAAATTTAAGAAAATTGAAATCATATCAAGCATCTTTACTGACCACAACGCTATGAGATTAGAAATGAATTACAGGGGAAAAAAATTTAAAACACACAAACACATGGAGGCTAAACAGTACGTTACTAAATAACCAAGAGATCACTGAAGAAATCAAAGAGGAAATCAAAAAATAGCTAGAGACAAATGACAATGAAAACACGACGATCCAAAACCTATGGGATGCAGCAAAAGCAGTTCTAAGAGGGAAGTTTATAGCTATACAAGCCTACCTCAAGAAACAAAAAAAATCTCAAGTAAACAATCTAACCTTACACCTAAAGAAACTAGAGAAAGAAGAACAAACAAAACCCAAAGTTAGCAGAAGGAAAGAAATCATAAAGATCAGAGCAGAAATAAATGAAATAGAAACAAAGAAAACAACAGCAAAGATCAATAAAACTAAAAGCTGGTTCTTTGAGAAGATAAACAAAATTGATAAACCATTAGCCAGACTCATCAAGAAAAAGAGGGAGAGGACTCAAATCAATAAAATCAGAAATGAAAAAGGAGAAGTTACAACAGACACCACAGAAATACAAAGCATCCTAAGAGACTACTACAAGCAAATCTATGCCAATAAAATGGACAACCTGGAAGAAATGGACAAATTCTTAGAAAGGTATAAGCTTCCAAGACTGAACCAGGAAGAAATAGAAAATATGAACAGACCAATCACAAGTAATGAAATTGAAACTGTGATTAAAAATCTTCCAACAAACAAAAGTCCAGGAACAGATGGCTTCACAGGTGAATTCTATCAAACACTTAGAGAAGAGCTAACACCCATCCTTCTCAAACTCTTCCAAAAAACTGCAGAGGAAGGAACACTCCCAAACTCATTCTATGAGGCCACCATCACCCTGATACCAAAACCAGACAAAGACACTACAAAAAAAGAAAATTACAGACCAATATCACTGATGAATATAGATGCAAAAATCTTCAACAAAGTACTAGCAAACAGAATCCAACAACACATTAAAAGGATCATACACCATGATCAAGTGGGATTTATCCCAGGAATGGAAGGATTCTTCAATATACGTAAATCAATCAATGTGATAAACCATATTAACAAACTGAAGAATAAAAACCATATGATCATCTCAATAGATGCAGAAAAAGCTTTTGACAAAATTCAACACCCATTTATGATAAAAACTCTCCAGAAAGTGGTCATAGAGGGAACCTACCTCAACATAATAAAGGCCATATACGACAAACCCACAGCAAACATCATTCTCAATGGTGAAAAACTGAAAGCATTTCCTCTAAGATCAGGAACAAGACAAGGATGTCCACTCTCACCACTATTATTCAACATAGTTTTTGAAGTCCTAGCCACGGCAATCAGAGAAGAAAAAGAAATAAAAGGAATACAAATTGGAAAAGAAGAAGTAAAACTGTCACTGTTTGCAGATGATATGATACTATACATAGAGAATCCTAAAGGTGCCACCAGAAAACTACTAGAGCTCATCAATGAATTTGGTAAAGTTGCAGGATACAAAATTAATGCACAGAAATCTCTTGCATTCCTATACACTAATGATGAAAAATCTGAAAGAGAAATTATGGAAACACTCCCATTTACCATTGCAACAAAAAGAATAAAATACCTAGGAATAAACCTACCTAGGGAGACAAAAGACCTGTATGCAGAAAACTATAAGACACTGATGAAAGAAATTAAAGATGATACCAACAGATGGAGAGATATACCATGTTCTTGGATTGGAAGAATCAATATTGTGAAAATGACTATACTACCCAAAGCAATCTACAGATTCAATGCAATCCCTATCAAATTACCAGTGTCGTTTTTTACGGAACTAGAAAAAAAATCTTAAAATTTGTATGGAGACACAAAAGACCCCGAATAGCCAAAGCAGTCTTGAGGGAACAAAACGTAGCTGGAGGAATCAGACTCCCTGACTTCAGACTATACTACAAAGCTACAGTAACCAAGAGAAAATGGTAGTGGCACAAAAACAGAAACATAGATCAATGGAACAAGATAGAAAGCCCAGAGATAAACCCATGCACCTGTGGTCAACTAATCTATGACAAATGAGGCAAGGATATACAATGGAGAAAAGACAGCCTTTTCAATAATTGGTGCCAGGAAAACTGGACAGCTACATGTAAAAGAACGAAATTAGAACACTCCCTAACACCGTACACAAAAATAAACTCAAAATGGATTAGAGGCCTAAATATAAGACCGGACACTATAAAACTCTTAGAGGAAAACAGAGGAAGAACACTCTTTGGCAAAAATCACAGCAAGATCTTTTATGATCCACCTCCTAGAGTAATGGAAATAAAAACAAAAATAAACAAATGGGACCTAATGAAACTTCAAAGCTTTTGCACAGCAAAGGAAACCATAAATAAGATGAAAAGACAACCCTCAGAATGGAAGAAAATATTTGCAAACAAATCGACGGACAAAGGATTAATCTCCAGAATATACAAACAGCTCATGCAGCTCAGTATTAAAAAAACAAACAACCCAATCCAAAAATGGGCAGAAGAGCTAAATAGACATTTCTCCAAAGAAGACATACAGATGGCCAAGAAGCACATGAAAAGCTCCTCAACATCACTAATTATTAGAGAAATGCAAATCAAAACTACAATGAGGTATCACCTCACACCAGTTAGAATGGGCATCATCAGAAAATCTACAAACAACAAATGCTGGAGAGGGTGTGGAGAAAAGGGAACCCTCTTGCCCTGTTGGTAGGAATGTAAATTGATACAGCCACTATGGAGAGCAGTATAGAGGTTACTTAAAAAACTAAAAATAGAATTACCATATGACCCAGCAATCCCACTACTGGGCATATACCCAGAGAAAACCATAATTCAAAAAGACACATGCACCCCAATGTTCACTGCAGCACTATTTACAATAGCCAGGTCATGGAAGCAACCTAAATGCCCATCGACAGACGAATGGATAAAGAAGATGTGGTACATATATACAATGGAATATTACTCAGCCATAAAAAGGAATGAAATTGAGTCATTTGTTGAGAAGTGGATGGATCTAGAGACTGTCATACAGAGTGAAGTAAGTCAGAAAGAGAAAAACAAATATCGTATATAAACGCATATATGTGGAACCTAGAAAAATGGCACAGATGAACTGGTTTGCAGGGCAGAAGTTGAGACACAGATGTAGAGAACAAACGTATGGACACCAAGAGGGAAAGTGGTGGTGGGGTGGGGGTGGTGGTGTGATGAATTGGGCGATTGGGATTGATATGTATACACTGATGTGTATAAAATTGATGACTAATAAGGACCTGCTGTATAAAAAATTAAATAAAATAAAATTCAAAAATTCAAAAAAATAAAAAAAGAAACAATTTCATTTACAATATTAATGCACTAAATGGAGCCATATATTTTAACACAGTGATTTACATAGATTCAATCACTTCTCTAACATTTACATTTATGTGATCTAATCACCGAAAAGTGTTAAATTAGGAGCAATATATTCCATTCTGTGATGTCATTTTTGACAGGGCTCCAAGAAAAGAGATACAGAAGTTTGGTTTAGCAGAAAGCAGACATGCATTTTGTTTCACTCTTGTAAAAGTAAAATTTAATCATGTTGGTACACCCAAAATAATTTTATCATTATATTTTAATTTTTTTATTAATAAAATTTTTTTGGCCACACCTCATGACATGTGGGATCTTAGTTTCCTGACCAGGGATTGAACCCATGCCTCCTGCAGTGGAAGCACAGATTCCCAACCACTGGACCACCAGGGAATTCCCCAAAATAGTTTTATCATTTTAAATAGAATAACCAGACAGTTGACTCAAAGAGAGAATTGGCTTGTTTATTTATTGGCTAAAATTACTAGTTCCTTGAGAATTCCATAAGAAGATAAAGTGGTGGTGAAAACCAAATCCTTACATAAAAACAGAGCAAGTAGACAGCAAAACTCAAAATCCAAGGACTGCATTTACAACCAAACTTGGTGACAAGGTATCTCTATGAACCTGAAGATATAAGTGGGATTCAAACCACCAACAACTACAAGATCTGCCTAGTATCAGGATCTATATAAGGAGAAGCACAGAAAAGCTACAGGGTATCTGCCAGATATGAGAACACGAGATCTCAAAATTGCCTATTGGAATTCACTAAAAGCATAGGAGGCCAATTAGAAGAAAGCAGCTGAAACTGGCAGGACTTTACCTACTCCCATAGTGTGTGAATGCAAGGTGCACAATAGCATCTGAAGGGGTTGTTAGAGGCTATGAACTTTTGAAAATGATCAGCCAGGGTTGCCTTCCAGGTCAGGACCCCACACTGTAGCAAAATGGTTGATAGAAGAATCTAACTTGAGAAGAATGTGGACAATAGAGACCATGCAAAGAGATGGTCCAGATAAAAGCAGGAGAGAGAAACAAAACCAGGAAATTTAAGAATACAAGCTGTCATATTTTAATACTTTATGAAAATAAGAAGGAGTTCTTTGAAATTAGGAAATCTACATGAAGCCTCCTTCTGAAAGTTAAGGAAAACTCACATAAAAATAAGCAACGTAAATGTACCAAGGTCAAATACCATACTAAGTTATTATTTTTAAAAGCAAAATAAGGAGCAGAATAATACCCTTATAGTCAATGACAGCAGGCCAGAAAGACATGCCCATAAAACAGATAAACCTTAACTATTTCAAAATGATCTAAGAAGCATTAAGAAGTTAAGACATAAAAGAATAACATAAATCAAAATTAGGAAAATGAGGTGACAGAATTCAAAATGAAGAAAAAATTTATTTTAGAAATGAAGGCTAAACTAGAAGGAGCACGAGAATGAGTAAATACAAAATAAAATGCCTTAAGAGAAATAGAAAGTGAAAGCAGATTTTTTTTAAGTAAAAATAAAGAGAAAAAGTATTTGAGAAAAAGTGACAAATACTGAAAACAAAGATGCACTATGCGGATAATAGAAGTTCTTGATGAAAAGCAGAACAAAATAACAGAACAAATACGAAAAACTGTAACTTAAGAAAAAATTTCCTAAAACAAACAAATATTTGAAACTACATTTTAAACTCAATGGACTAAAAAGAAAAAATTGGTAGGGGGGTGGGCATCTAGCTCAAAAGGAAAAAAAATTACCTTCAATCAGACATTCCGATAGCCATGCTGTATGTCAAGAGAAAGTTGAGTAACATATTTAAGACACTCAAGAAAAGAAAATATGAGCCAAAGATATACATTGAGCAATATACATCTTCAGATACAAAGGGCACAAACTGTTATCAATATGTGAGAACTCAAGGGATGTTGTTCCCATAAGTGCTTCTTCAGGAAACACAAGAGAATAAGCTTCAGACAACAAAAATGACTCAGCTACATAAGGATTGATGGTGAGCACTAAATATATAATTACTTGTAGAACTACATAAAGATTAAAAATTATATAATAGTTATATGCTCTGACAATGTGGATATAGTATAAGCATAAAATGGGGTTGGGTGGGTGGTAAGAATGGGAATACTATATGCCAAAAAAGAATTTAACTGCTTTCAACAATCATAATGGTTGGTGGTATTATTAGTAGTATTAGTATTATTATATTAATATTAGTAATGAGTATTACTAATATTAGTATTATTAGCACTATTATTCTGAGACTCTTGTGTGTATAGTTGGGTTAAAACAAATGAGTTATTATGGGATATTCTATCATCTCTTGAATCCTTGAGAACCCAGATTCCTGGTGTGGAAAAACAGAGATACAGATATAGAAGAGGGGGGTAATCAGAACCCTTTACCAAGTCTGAGGTAAGAAATGTTTAAGATGAACCTGGAACATCTTGTCATACCAGAGAGTAAGGAAGCAAACAAAGATCACTAGGGTCATGTCAAAAGGACTCAGAAAGTGACTTAAGGAGACTCCCACTGCCAAAAATGGTACATTTTGAGATTCGACAAAGATAAGAATTGCAGTGGATTTAAACCTATCAAATCTATTCAATTCATCTGCTTATAATGATATCTTAAAAACTTATCTCATCCAGAGGATAGCAGGGAAGCAGTTCATTATCTTTGTCTGGTAAATCAAGGAAAATCAAGAATTTACTTTGCCTTTCCTACATAAACTGTACCACTGAATTACCAAATAGTAGATGAAAAGAAGCATCTTTTAAAAAAATTATTCTAGCTAGTAAGTGAAAATGAAACAACTGAAGAAGAATATCACCACTTTGCAGCCCCAGGAATTAATACATCTAGACAATGGTGACATCACAAAAGAGAGACAAGACAACCACCTGAAATCTTACTACAGGCATCTAACCTGAGTTTGATCAAGTGTCTGGACTCAATTTGCAGGAAATACAGAAGAAAGAGGAACATGATGAACAGCACCATGAACAAAATCTAGACTGCTGGAAACACTTAAGGTCAAAATTGCCCAGGTCACTCAACAGATAAACTGTGAGGAAATAAAAAGACGTATCAAAAAATCAGGCAAGACTAAACTATACAGTCTAAGGATGCACACTTGGGTGATAATGTCATAAAGAAACATAAGGAAGAGGGAGCTACAGTCAGGAGAGTGGTTACTTTTGGAGGGACATATGAGGGCATGATAGGGTTAGAGAAGCACATGGTAGGGCTTTTGGTCTATTTCTTGACCTGAGTAATGATTACAGGGTATTAGCCTTATAATAATTTCCTAAGTGATGAGATGAGAGGAGACAAGCAGACAGACACACAAGTCTGGAGTTATAGGGAGAAGTCAAGGCTGTATTTGGGAATCAAATAGAAGATATTTATATCTATGGGGTTGAATAAGGTCATCTATGAAAGTGGTTGGATTTTTAGAAGACCAGTAGCTCCAGGACAGAGCCTTGGGAATGTCAACATTTGGATGTGAAGCAGAGAAATCAGAAAAAAATGTGGCTAGTTACTTGGTAAGTGTGGTGTCGGGAAGCTTGTGACTCCTTTAAATCTTCTCAATCCCAAAGTTTACTCCAGTCATTGCTGTAATGACAAGTCCCACAAAGGTTTCAATGGCTTCGCACAGGTGCAATCAGACAATGCCTGCCTCAGGTGGAAATCAGGTACCTCCCCCTTCCTGCCCTGGGGAGCTTCTCTGACCCATGTAGCGGGATCCTCAGGAACCTACTTGGCACTTCTGCATGAGCTGGGACTGGGACAGTAACACTTGTGGGGTCCCACTCCTGAGCTGTGGTGGATGAGATCCGATGGATACATGCTTCCCCTTTTATCCCCCAGGCGGATACTTCTGAGGTACATTTTATAAGGCTCTTCAGGGTCTTATAAATGAGGGTCTTATGAATCAAGCACAGATGGTTGCGGCCGTCGCCTATAGGCATGGCCCACTCCATAACACAATCTTATGTTGGTTTTCTCTCCTTTTCTATGATCTCTCACTTTAGCTCTCTGGAATCTTTCCCCAAATAAACCATCTACATACCAGTTTTTTCTCAGGTTCTGCTTTTGGGAGAATCAGTATTTCAAGGAGAGAGGACTCAACTGTGTTGAATGCTGCCGAGAGGTTAAGGATCCACAGAATGTGGCTAGATGGAATTCCTGGGTACCCTAACAAGAGCAGTTTCAGTGGAGTGATGGGGCAGAAGCTCGATCGGGGGGGGCCAGAGAGAATAGATGTGGAAACGGACACAGTAAATTACAGGTGCTCTTTCATGGGTCCTATTCTTGGACCCTTGACCTCTCAGCAGCATTCAATACAATTGACTATTCTCTCCTTTTTGAAATATATCACATTTGCCAGTGACTGGGGAGAAGAGAAATGGACCAGTAGCTAGAGATGTATGTAGGGTTAAGGAAAGGCTTTTTAAAGCCAGGAGACAGTAGACCATGGGGACGATGAGACTGTCAATCAGAGAGGGAAAAACTCAGGCAAAAGAGAGAGAAGGGAATAGTGAGAATGAGAGTGGGTAGGATCTTAAGCCCAGGTGTTGGCGTTGGCCTTTCATTCAAAGAAGTGAAGAGAAGGCAGAGTACAGACAGGTATGGAGATGGGTTGGTTTGATGGTTTAGATGTTGGGGATATAAAGGAATTCATGTCTGATTGCTTCTATTTTCCAATGAACTATACTGTCAGGTCAAAAGCTGAGGGAGAGCAGCAGAGGGTGTAGCAAGTTTGAGAAAGGAAGAGGAGGGAAATAATTTTGGAAACAAAGAACACAAACATATTAGGAAAGTGATTGCCAAGCTGAACTGAGTGTCCATTTATTTATTTCACTGGAGAGATTGCTAACTCACTTCTATCCCATTTTGGGGGCAGTGGGTTTTCTAAGGCCCAGGGTTACACCTGGGTACTGCTAATTTCTAGAAAAAAATCTCGTTACCAATATGATGAAGTTGGAATGAAGATTACAAGGAAGAAGAGCAAGAAAGAAATCTAGCCTCTCAAATCAAATGCAAGGTGGTAGTGGAGGCCAGCTGAAGAATGACTGCTCAAAGGAGCATGGTCCGAGGGGGGATATTTAATTCGGGTCACACAATTGGCTCAATGTTGTCAAGGTCCATCAAAAAAAAGTTTATTTTCCATCAGAAGTGTGGAACAGCTGCAAATGCACAGGTGAGTTTTCAGAAAGAGTACATTTAGGAATATATGTTTTCCTTCAAACGATGCATTAAACAGAATGATACTGTTTTTCCCTTTTCCCCCTTAGAAAAATTAGAGTTGTATGAATTTATTACAGAGGTGGAGGTGAGACTTATGAAATAACTATAGGCTTTCCAAACCATGAGCCTAAATAGGGAAGTTAATAAGTACCACGCTGAGCAGTGACATCACTGTTTCCCTAGTTACCCAATGTGGAGGCAGAAATGAATAAGCTAGATATAAATGCAGTATCTAATAGGGTGGGAGTGTTAGAACATTTTATGGCCATGAGGCTGGTAAGCCTCGTAACTCAAAATGTGGTCACTGAAAACATGTAACCAAAAAATGTCATGGGGCCTGTTAACTCACTGCTTATGGCATTGGCAAAATATGTTCTATATTCATGTACGTGGGTGGAAGCTAAATGTAGCTAGTTCATTGGCTATACCTAAAACCCTGAATTAGGACTTTGTGGATATGTCAACACAAAAACATACACATATTTTGTATTTTACACAGAGCAGGTAGATAACAAGTATGTAGTAAATATAACATGATTTTAAAATATGTATGCGCTTATTTATATAATACACATGGTTCATTCCTTTTAGTTAAATGATACCTGCCTCTGTAGACACTCTGAAAAGTTGAAACAATCCTATTCCTATCTTGATATTAAACTCATCTTTACTTCTCCTGTGTGCTTATTTTAACATGTAACAATCAAAGTCTTTTTTTTTTTTTTAATGTGATTGTCTTTGACAATCATCTGAATTACTTATTGGAGCAACTCTAATAGGTAAGCTAAAATGACTATTCCCATTTTAGAGTTGGAAAAACTAAAGTATAGGTGGGTTAAATTTCTGTACAAACTCAGCTTTTACTGTTGTTATAAATAGTTTTGCTTCAGATTGGATGTAAGATCAGTGACCAAAGAAGACGGCTTCTGAATGTTACCTCATCCTTACATTCTAGGATCTGAGAGTTGTATTTGAGTACCAAGCTTGATATACAGAAACTAGAAGATAATACTGTCTATGGCTAACAGTGCCAAAAATTCAGCCTAGGAACTACTAAACATGCTTGAACAAAAGTTTATTTTCCATCAGAAGTGTGGAACAGAATTTTTTTTGAAAATTTGCAGAAATCCTCATTTTCCATAGTGTTTAACAATGTCTCATCATTTGGACAATAATTTTTCGACTCTTTAGTTTAACAAATGATAAGCTTTCAATTATTTTTACAGAGGTTTTCCTTTCAATCAATAATTTCCTTTCAATTATTTTTACAGAGGTTTTCCTTTCCTTTCAACAATTATCTTATCTCTATTTTTAGCTCATGATTCCCAAATAAAAGTGTAATCTCCTTCCAGAATTTTAGGGCTGTGCTCTATAGCCATCAATCTGACAAAAATCCTTGCAGATAAACAGCACATACTCAAAAAAGCTTTTTCTTTTCTTTCTTCCTTTCTTTTTAAAAAATTTGACATGTGGAAAATGGCAAAGAACTTGGTTGAAAAACAATTGGTTGAAATAATAGATCAAGTGATAGAATAAATTTTAGGCAAAGTATCTTCAGATACACATTTCCATTATTTTCTACTATATGTTTCTCTTATTTTTAGTTAGCTCCTATAACCCCTTATTTTTAATTTTTACCAATGTTACAGATTTTATAAACAGTTTAAAGAGTGAAGCAACTTGAAAAACCTTATCATAAACTTCATTTCTCACTCCCAACCCCACCATACCTCCAGGCAACCATTTTGAACTCCTGTAGCAGATTCTCTTGTTTACTTTCTTAATTCTAAATAAAGTGATTATTTTGTGACTTTTCCACTTTAGGCATTATCCATTGATTTCCCAATACAGAAGATGAGGATTTAGTTATCTTTTACTTCTTGCTCCTCCACACAAATACACACATTTAATCCCCAAATTTGGCCCTATCATGATTTCAGTTAGATCACTATTCAGTACTTACACTATTAAATGCTATCCTCATCTGTGCCACATAATATACTATGGTTATATTTCCTTTCCTACATAAATTTTTTTCTTTTTTAAAAATTGAACTTGAGGTACACAGATTTGGATTAATTATAATTCATGACACATACTTATCATTGGTCTATGCATAGTCCTCATTTATTTAGTTATTTAATTAGCTATTTTTAATAATGTAACTAGATCTCTTGAACCGACACCTAAAATGAAAGTTAGAGCCTTGAAAATAACCTACATCTATTTATCACTGCATCAAAAAGAATAAAAACCTTAGGAATAAACCTACCTAAAGAGGCAAAAGACCTGTATTCGGAAAACTATAAGATGCTGATGAAAGAATCTGAAGACGACACAATCAGATGGAAAGATATATCATATTCCTGGATTGGAAGAATCAATATTGTTAAAATGACCATACTACCTAAGGCAATCTACAGATTCAATGCAATCCCTATTAAATTACCAATGGCATTTTTCACAGAATTAGAACAAAGAATTTTAAAATTTGCAGGAAAACACAAAAGACACTGAATAGCCAAAACAATTTTCAGAGAGAAGAATGGAGCTGGAGGAATCATGGTCCCTGACTTCAGAGTATATCACAAAGCTACAGTAATCAAAACAGTATGGCACTGGCCAAAAAACAGACACAGATCAATGGAACAGGATAGAAAGCCCAGAAATTAACCCTCACACCTATGGTCAATTAATCTATGACAAAAGAGGCAAGAATATACAATGGAGAAAAGACAGTCTTTTCAATAAGTGGTGCTGGGAAAACTGGACAGCTACATGTGAAAGAATGAAATTAGAACTTTCTCTAACACCATATGCATAAATAAACTCAAAATGGATTAAAGACCTAAATGTAAGACCAGATACTATAAAACTCCTAGAGGAAAACATAGGCAGAACACTCTTTGGCATAAATTGCAGCAATATTTTTTTGGATCTGGCAGCTAGAGTAATGGAAACAAAAGCAAAAATAAACAAATGGGATGTAATTAAACTTAAAAGCTTTTGCACAGCAAAGGAAACCATAAACAAAACAAAAGGACAACCTACAGAATGGAAGAGAATATTTGCAAGTGATGCGGCCAACAAGGGATTAATCTCCAAAACATACAAACAGCTCATACAACTCAATATCAAAAAAACAAACCAAAAAACAAACAACCCAATCAAAGAATGGGCAGAAGACCTAAATAGTCATTTCTCCAAAGAAGACATATAGATGGCCAACAGGCACATGAAAAGATGCTCAACATCACTAATTATTAGAGAAATGCAAATCAAAACTACAATGAGGTATCAGATGTCAGAATGGCATCATCAGAAAGTCTATAAATAATAAACGCTGGAGAGGGTATGGAGAAAAGGGAACACTCCTACACTGTTGGTAGGATGTAAATTGGTGGAGCCACTATGGAGAACAGTATGAGGTTCCTTAAAAAACCAAAAATAGAGTTACCATATGATCCAGCAATCCCACTCCTGGGCATAAATCTGGAAAAGATGAAAACTCTAATTCAAAAAGATACATGTACCCCAATAGCAGCACTATTTACAATAGCCAAGACATGGAAGCAACCTAAATGCCCATCAACAGATGAATGGATAAAGAAGATGTGGTACATATATATACACTGTAATATTATTCAGCCATAAAAAAGAATGAAATATTGCTATTTGCAGCAACATGGAAAGACCTAGAGATTATCATACTAAGTGAAGTAAGTCAGACAAAGACAAATATTATATGTGGAATCTAAAAAAATGATACAAATGCGCTTATTTACAAAACAAATAGGCTCACTGACATAGAAAGCAAACTTATAGTTACCAAAGGGGAAAGGGGGGAGCAATAAATTAGGAGTTTGGGATTAACAGATATACACTACTGTATATAAAACAGATAAACAACAAAGACCTATAGCACAGGGAACTATATTCAATATCTTGTAATAACCTATAATGGAAAAGAATCTGAAAAAGAATATATATATATTCTTTTATATATATAGTCATACATATGGAACTGAATCACTTTGCTGTACCCCTGAAACTAAGACAACATTGTAAATCAACTATACTTCAGTAAAAAAAATAATAACCTACATCTAACCATCTTCTCCTTACCCACAACGAATCCATCTTTCTGCCTCCCTTTACCTAAGTTAACCATAGTCTTGAATCTTGTGTTTGTCATTTTCTTACTTTCATTTTTATAAAAGTTTATTGCATCTATATGTATTTCCACATAAAGGGATACATAGGGCTAGTAGATAAAAAGTATCTTTTGAGGTTTCACTTTAAAGGCAAACTTTGTAATTGGGGCCAATCCTTTCAGTAAGAACAAGTTGAAATGCTAGAGAAAATATTTTCAAAAATCTGCTTGAAGTTATCAGAGAGAGAACAAAACAGTAAAGAATTGTGAGATCATTATCAGGGAGAAGAAACCCAGAGAGGTGAGGAATTTGAGGCTATATTCCTCTTAGTCATATGCTGATTTTGGAAGAGGTAACTAAATAGCTGAGCAAAGCTCCTGATAAACACATGAGACCAGCAGACAAAACTGGAGTTCAGTGCCCACCAAGGAGGATGGTGTCAAGGATATCCTCCAGGTTTTAGATTGAGATCATAAAAGCTAAATCCTAGGAGTAAAGAGTGAACTGGAAATAGACTAGCCTTCAGAGATTGAAACTCAGCTGGGATTTTTCTCAGTCCTCTAAGGAATTAAGGTGATCCAATATTGCCAATGCCCTTAGCAATCTTCTGTAAACAAACTCAAATCTTTGCTGGAGTAAGACAACCTCATTTTAGACCTCAAAGTATCTGTACAATGCCTGGCGTTTAATAAACGATAACCAAGCATATGAAAACATAATGAAAAAACAAGATAAACAACACACAATAGAGGATCAAAATAATGAAGTTATCAAAGATAGACTTTAATTACACTTAATATGTTCAAAGAAATAAAAGACAAAATGGAGAATTCTAGTAAAGAACTGGAAACTATAAGAAAGAATAGAAAAAAAATTCTGAAATGTAAAAACAATAACTTTATTAAGACCCCAATGAATATAACAACAGATTAAACAAAGTTGAAAAGAGAATTAGTGAATTGGAAGATAGATCAGATAAAAACATCCTAAATGAAGTAAGGAAGAAAAAGAATAAAAAGGAATTTCTTTTCTATTCTTTCTTGTAACTTGCTCTTTCTGTAAGAAATATAGAGGACACAGAAGGGGAGAAGGAAAATTGGACAGAAGTAATATTTGAAGAGGTAATTTAAATTTTTCTAAAAATGATGAAATATGCCAAGCCACAGATTCAATCATATTATAAATTACAAACAAGATAAATATACATACAAACACATACACACACACACACACACACGTAGACATATCATAGTATAACTACTAAACGCTAAGGACAAAGAGAAAGAAAAAAACAATAGATGGTCTTCAAAGGAACATCCGGTTAAACTGGAGCAATTGATGCGGAAAGACAATGAAACAGTATTTTTAAAGTGCAGAAAGAAAATAAATCCCAGCCTGGAATTCTATTCCCAGAAAAAGCAATGCTTTAAAAAGGATGTAAAATAAATAGATTTTCAAAGGAAAAAATGTGAGTATTAAAGGATGTTCATCAAGCAGAAGGAAAATTATTTCAGGGGAAATTCAGAAATGTAGAGAGGAATGAAGAGCAAAAAACAGATAAATATGTGGGTAAACCAGGTCAATATTGATTGCAGAAAACAACAGTCATAATGTTTTGTGGATCTAAAAACATAGAGATAATTAAAATACATGAAAACAATGGTAAATAAGGAAGGAGAGTGATAAATAGGATTTAAATTTTTTTTGAAAGCCTTTGAACTGTCCAGGAAGAGATAAAAGTACTAATTTATATTAGGTTTTATACATCAAGAATACAAGTTATAATCTCTGGGATTATCTCACAACAAGTAAAAGAGTATGACTAATAACTGACTAGAAAGCAGGAAGATTAACATTTAAAAAAATTTTATGTAAATACATGAGGCTGGTTATAATATTTGAGATTTACTTTTTCCACTTATTATAGAATCACTCTGATTCACCCATATATTTATTTGTTTTAACTGCTTAAATGATCACAGTTTATTTATCCATTCTCCCACTGATGTGCAGCTTTTGGGTTATTTCCAGGTTTTTGGTGAACAGTGCTGTGGTAAAACTTCTTGTACTTTACTCTTACTATATATATATTTTTTTAATTTATTTTTTTCTCCTATTATATATATTTAAAACTTCCTCTTTCCCCCTGAAAGAGTATTGCTGGGTCACAGAGTATGTTTTTCTTCAACTTTGGAAGGTAATGTCAAAATATTTTTATTTTTTAATCTCACCAGCAACACATAAAAGATTTTGTAAATCCACATATTATTCAATATTTGGTATTATAAGTCTTTTAAATTTTGCCAGTGAAATGGCTATATGATTGTGATCTTGATTTGTATTTTCCTGATCACCAGTAATGTTGAACATCTCTTTGTATTTATTGGCCATATGTAATTTCCTCTTCTGTGAAATACTTCTTTATATCCCCTGCCTATTTTGTATTGGGTTGTTTGTGGTCTTACTATTGATTTTTACAAGTTTATTTTATATTCATGATATTATTGGTCATTTATGTATACTGTGAACATCTCCTCAAGAGTCTTATTTTTTTTTTCACTTGCTTTTGATGAGTACAAGCTCTTAATTCTTTTTTTTTTTTTAATAAATGTATTTATTTATTTATTTTTGGCTGTGTTGGGTCTTCGTTGCTGCGTGCGGGCTTTCTCTAGTTGCGGCGAGCGGGGGCTACTCTTTGTTGCGGTGTGTGGGCTTCTCATTGCAGTGGCTTCTCTTGTTGCGGAGCACAGGCTCTAGGCACGTGGGCTTCAGTAGCTGTGGCTCGAAGGCTCTAGAGCGCAGGCTCAGTAGTTGTGGTGCCCGGGTTTAGTTGCTCCACAGCGTGTGGGATCTTCCTGGAGCAGGGCTCGAACCCGTGTCTCCTGCATTAGCAGGCAGATTCTTAACCACTGCACCACCAAGGAAGCCCACAAGTTCTTAATTCTAATAAGCCCTGCACAGCTTTTTAGTTTTCTCTGAAATTAACAGCAGTCTTTTTGTCAATTTACTTACTCTTTTATGGACTTGTTGCTAATTTAATCCAAATCCTTCCCAAAGTGTGCAAATTTCCACTTGAAATATTCAAATTAGGTATTTTATCAATCTCATCTTCCTGAAGAAATCTTTTCTGGAACTTTGTGACCTGTTCCATCCTGGACATGTTGCCTTCTAGGCACCGCTGTCACCCGGAGGTCTCCATTTAACCCATTCTGGAGACTCTCCTTTTTGCTTTGTTTCTTGGATCAAGGTCTTACTCTTTCTTACTTCACTTCCTTGTTCTGGTGGAGTACATCCTCCTGTACCTTCCTGAGAAAAGGTGCAAGATAGGTAGATTTTTAGAGACCTTCATTCTGCCCTCACACTTATAGATGGAAATGAAATTGAAATTGGAAATCATTTTTTCAGAAGTTTAAAGACATTGTTTCATTGTCTTACAGCTTCTACTGTTATATTTCAGGCATTTGGTACCATTCTGATTCTTGATTCTGGTATGAAACATTTTCCCCAGTCCTCTGGGGACTGTAGGATTTTTTTCCCTAGTGCTTTGAAATGCCATAATACGATATGGTGTGGGTCTATTTTAGACCATCATGCTGAGCAAGCATGCCTTTCAGTTCTGAGAAATTCTCTTGAATTACTTTTTATAATTTCCTTCCCTCTATTTTCTCTGTTTCCTCTTTCTGGAACTCCTATTATTTAGGTATTGAATCTCCTAGAGTGGTCTTCTAATTTTTTTACCTTTTTTCTTCTATTTTCTATGTCTTCGCTTTTCTATTTTACTTTCTGAAATATTTCCTAAACTCTACCTTCTGTATAATCTACTTTTTCTATACCCCCTTCATATCTGCTATGATAATTTTAATTGCCAAAAGCTTATTTCTTTGTTCTCTGAAATTTTTTTTTAACATATCACCTTGTTCTTCATTTGTGAATGTAACAACTTCTCTTTTTTTCTGAATATCTTGGTCATAGAGGCTTTCCTTGTCCTTTTGGCATTCCCAGGCTGTTTGCTCAAACCAAAAGTTGTGAACCTGAAAGCTGATTAGAAACTCTGTGTACGTACTTGTAGCTTGTTGACTGTAGTCTTCATAAGGTGATCTAGCTGGGTCTATTCCTTGGGAGATTCCTAATGCCAAGATCTCAGTTCTACTCCTTGGGGACATCCTGATGTCAGGATCTTAGTTCTTTTCTCTCCCTGAGAGAAGATTTCTATTTTTCTGCCAGTTGCATGTTGGTTGACAGCCAGCAGTCTGGGAGCTGAGAAGGTCAAGGGCAGTTTTTGTGTAAAGTGGGAAAGGAATAAAAGAATAATTGCTTCATTAACACACTGTCAGAGAAGACTTAACCCCATCTTCACCCCTGTCTTCCAGAGATGCTTGGGTCTTGGGGGATTTTGCAACGTAAATTGAGTTTCTGTTCAGTTTTTCTTGCTGCCAGTTTAGGATTGCTTTCTCTAGTCTGCTAAGTCAGTACCTACATACTTTCCAGCCTCCGAAACTTTGAGGCTGTCTTCCTTCCTGTTCTTTTATTATAGGTTTGTGCCTTTAACTAGAAATTCAACTTAAGCTTTTTAAAGGATTGTCAGGTCAATTCAACAAGCACATACTGGGCACCTGTCAGGTGCCAGGTTCACATATCCAGGGGCCTTGGGCTGTTATTAAATTCTGAACTGGAATGATGGATGCTTCTCAAGTCTTTATTGTTCTCCTTGCAACCACTGGGCTACTTCCTCCGGCTCTGAGCTATTTTGTTTATTCTTTTATCTCTGGGGTACCGTTAACCCTTTCCCTCATCTTTTATCAACTGGAAACATTTTTTTCTCATCTTAAGTTTCCTTTTAGATTTAAGTACATAACCTATTTCTGAGTCTACCTAAAAATGTCTCCTTTATCAATCTGGAATAAATAGTGAGGATTTTTAAACTCTGCCTAGTAAGAAAAATTACTTCCAATTTATGTTCAAGTTGTATGATATCACTTATATATGGAATCTAAACAATACAACAAACTAGTGAATATAACAAAAAAGAAGCAGACTCACAGATATAGAGAACAAACTAGTGGTTACCAGTGGGGAGACGGGCAACATGGGGTGGGGAGTGGAGGAACAAACTATTGGGTGTAAGATGGGCTCAAGGATGTATTGTACAACACAGGGAATAAGCCAATTTTTGTAATAACTGTAAATGTAAAGTAACCTTTCAAAAGTGTATGAAAAATAAAAAATAAATTTAAAAAAATTTTTAAATGGATCATCCTCCCTACTCCCATCAAAAAGTGCCATGACTCTTCCTATGTCATAGACCTGGCAATAGTGATTCAGGGCTGTTATAATTAATCACTATACATCAAAATGGTTATTATTTACTAATGCCCACTATGTACTAGAAATTTTCATATGTTTTGGGCAATATTGGATTGTGGAGGTACAGTGTATGAATTCCAGTTTCACCAGTTATTAGTTATATGACTTTGGATGAATTACTACTTTGTGCTTCATTTCTTCATCTGTAAAATTAGAAAGATAATGGCATCTACTTCAGGTGACAATTTTCTATTCTGTAAAATGAATATAATAGTATCTCCTCCAAAAGACCATTTTGAAGATTAGATGACAATATATGTCAAGTCCTTAGCAAAGCACCTGGTGCATAGGAGGCGACATGTGCTGTCTATTAACATTACTGTTATATTAGAATTATTTCTATCTTCATCCCATCTAACAGAATAAGAAATACGAGTTCAAAGAAGTTCATTTGTCTATGGATGCAGAGTTAGTCAACAAATTAGTCAACATCAAGTCAAACATACAAACTCTAGCAATTCTGACAATACTAACACTTTTCTCAGAGTGTCAACATAGCATGTGTCCATTTTAAAATGTAGTTCTTTTTAGTCTTATTGATTAAGTATTTATTAATCACCAATTACGTACTAGATAATATGGAGTTTAAATAGAACAATTTCTCAAATCGATGAGAAGAGAAGGTGGGGAGGTGTCCTTGCAATGGGGCAGTCTGGTATAGGGTATCAAAGCCTGGGTGGGGTAAGGAGGGCTTCTGAGCAGCAGAAAAGCCCCAGTGTGGGGTCTTGGGGCTCAGGTGGGGTGAGGAAGGCTTCCATGTGAGGTAGGGGCTGGGGGAGGAGGTAGTAGCTGCAGCCCCTGGCAGGGTGTCAGCCCAAGTGGGATGAAGAGGGCATTTGTTTGGGGAAGGGGGCGGCACTAGCAAAGGGAGATTGGTTATATACAGGGGAGTTAAAGAAGTAAATGTATTAAAGATAATGGGAGACAGATTTCTCATTGTCAGAAAAGGGAGTTACATATATGGAAAAGATGAAAACTAAAGTCAACGTTGTGGTGTTGGATTGAGGGTATTGGTATGAACTGCATATCTGTTAAAGAAATAGTAGTTTATAACCTTCCCACAAAGAAAACTCCAAGTCCAGATGGCTTCAGGGTAAATTCTCCCAAACATCTAATGATAAAATAATAACAATTCTATTCAAACTGTCCCAAAAAATAGAAAAGGAAGAAATACTTCCCAACTCATTCTATGAGGTTAGCATTACAATGAAACCAAAGATCAAAGATATTACAATAAGAGAAACTTACAAACTGATATCCCTCATGAATGTAGATGCAAAAATTCTAAATAAAATTTTACCAAATCAAATCTAACAATACAGTAAAAGGATAGTACATCATAACCCAGCGGGATTTATCCCAGGAATGCAGGGTTGCCTTAACAATAGAAAATCAATCAATGTAATTCATCATGTTAACAAACTGGAAAAGAAAAACACAGTCATCTCAAGAGATGCAGAAAAGACATTTGACAAAATCCAACTGATATTCGGCTACCATCCTGTCAAGGGAAGCCACTGTTGAGAATCACAGTTTTAGAGGGAGTAACATACAGACAACTATCTGTTCTGTTCTTTTTAAAAATTAATTAATTTATTTATTTATTTTTGGCTGTGTTGGGTCTTCGTTGCTGCACGTGGGCTTTCTCTAGTTGCAGCGAGCAGGGGCTACTCTTCGTTGCAGTGCGTGGGCTTCTCATTGCGGTGGCTTCTCCTGTTGCAGAGCATGGGCTCTAGGTGCGTGGGCTTCAGTAGTTGTGGTGAGGTCCCCAAGAAGCCCTTTTAAAATACTTCTACCAGTCAAGTGAAAGTATCTTTTTGACTGATGTCATCTGTGGCTTTTAAATATTTTTTGACAACTTACTGCTTTTATTAATCTGGGGTAAACATTTTAGATTCTTTTATGAACTTAAAAGGTATTTAGAGCAAAGAATTGGAAAAGTAAATAAGAAAAAAATGCCAATTTCCATGGTGGTGGTATAGAGTTGGCACGTGTAGGAAGGTATATGAGCAGAGGAGAGCCGCAATAAAACTGGTGCTTACAGAAAGCTATACTGGGAGAGGAACCAAGATGGCAGAGTAGAAGGACGTGCTCTCACTCCTTCTTGCAAGAACACCAGAATCACAACTAGCTGCTGGACAATCATCGACAGGAAGACACTGGAACTCACCAAAAAAGATACCCCACATCCAAAGACAAAGGAGAAGCCACAATGAGACAGTAGGAGGGGCGCAATCAGAGTAAAATCAAATCCCATAACTGGTGGGTGGGTGGCTCACAGACTGGCGAATACTTATACCACAGAAGTCCACCCACTGGAGTGAAGGTTCTGAGCCCCACGTAAAGCTTCCCAACCTGGGGGTCTGGCAATGGGAGGAGGAATTCATAGAGAATCAGACTTTGAAGCCTAGTGGGAATTGATTGCAGGACTTCGACAGGACTGGGGGAAACAGAGACCCCACTCTTGGAGGGCTCACACAAAATAGTGTGCGCATCGGGACCCAGGGGAAGGAGCAGTGACCCTGGAGGAGCCTGAACCATACCTACCTGCTAGTGTTGGAAGGTCTCCTGCAGAGGCAGGGGGTGGCTCTGTTTCACTGTGGGGACAAGGATACTGGCAGCAGAAGTTCTGGGAAGTACTCCTTGGCGTGAGCCCTCTCAGAGTCTGTCATTAGCCCCACCAAAGAGCCCAGGTAGGCTCCAGTGTTGGGTTGCCTCAGGCAAAACAACCAACAGGGAGGGAACCCAGCCCCACCAATCAACAGTCAAGTGGAATAAAGTTTTACTGAACTCTGACCGCCAGAGCAACAGTCAGCTCTACCCACCACCAGAGCCTCCCATCAAGCCTCTTAGATAGCCTCAACCACCAGAGGGCAGACAGCAGAAGCAAGAAAAACTACAATCCTGCAGGCTGTGGAACAAAAAGCACATTCACAGAAAGATAGACAAGATGAAAAGGCAGAGGGCTATATACCAGATGAAGGAACAAGAAAAAACCCCAGAGAAACAACTAAATGAAGTGGAGATAGGCAACCTTCCAGAAAAAGAATTCAGAATAATGATAGTGAAGATGATCCAGGACCTCGGAATAAGAATGGAGGCAAAGATTGAGAAGAAGCAAGAAATGATTAACAAAGACCTAGAAGAATTAAAGAACAAACAAACAGAGATGAACAATACAATAACTGAAATGAAAACTACACTACAAGGAATCAATAGCAGAATAACTGAGGCAGAAGAACAGATAAGTGACCTGGAGGGCAGAATGGTGGAATTCACTGCTGCAGAACAGACTAAAGAAAAAAGAATGAAAAGAAATGGAGAGCCTAAGAGACCTCTGGGACAACATTAAACGCAACAACATTCGCATTATAGGGGTCCCAGAAGAAGAGAGAGAGAAAGGACCAGAGAAAACATTTGAAGAGATTATAGTCGAAAACTTCCCTAACATGGGAAAGGAAATAGCCACCCAAGTCCAGGAAGCGCAGAGAGTCCCATACAGGATAAACCCAAGGAGAAACACGCTGAGACACATAGTAATCAAATTGGCAAAAATTAAAGACAAAGAAAAATTATTGAAAGCAGCAAGGGAAAAACGACAACATACAAGGGAACTCCCATAAGGTTAACAGCTGATTTCTCAGCAGAAACTCTACAAGCCAGAAGGGAGTGGCATGATATACTTAAAGTGATGAAAGGGAAGAACCTACAACCAAGATTACTCTACCCGGCAAGGATCTCACTCAGATTCGATGGAGAAATCAAAAGCTTTACACACAAGCAAAAGCTAAGAGAATTCAGCACCACCAAACCAGCTCTGCAACAAATGCTAAAGGAACTTCTCTATGTGGAAAACACAAGAGAAGACAAGGACCTACAAAAACAAACCCAAAACAATTAAGAAAATGGTCATAGGAACATACATATCGATAATTACCTTAAACGTGAATGGATTAAATGCTCCAACCAAAAGACACAGGCTGGCTGAATGGATACAAAAACAAGACCCATCTATATGCTGTCTACAAGAGACCCACTTCAGACCTAAGGACACATACAAACTGAAAGTGAGGGGATGGAAAAAGATATTCCATGCAAATGGAAATCAAAAGAAAGCTGGAGTACCTATACTCATATCAGACAAAATAGACTTTAAAATAAAGAATGTTACAATAGACAAGGAAGGACACTATATAATGATCAAGGGATCAATCCAAGAAGAAGATATAACAATTATAAATATATATGCACCTAACATAGGAGCACCTCAATACATAGGGCAACTGCTAACAGCTATAAAAGAGGAAATCGACAGTAACACAGTAACAGTGGGGGACTTTAACACCTCACTGACACCAATGGACAGATCATCCAAAATGAAAATAAATAAGGAAATAGAAGCTTTAAATGACACAATAGACCAGACAGATTTAATTGATATTTATAGGACATTCCATCGAAAAACAGCAGACTACACTTTCTTCTCAAGTGTGCACGGAACATTCTCCAGGATAGATCACATCTTGGGTCACAAATCAAGCCTCAGTAAATTTAAGAAAACTGAAATCATATCAAGCATCTTTACTGACCACAACGCTATGAGATTAGAAATGAATTATAGGCAAAAAAAATTTAAAACACACAAACACATGGAAGCTAAACAATACGTTACTAAATAACCAAGAGATCACTGAAGAAATCAAAGAGGAAATCAAAAAATAGCTAGAGACAAATGACAATGAAAACACGACGATCCAAAACCTATGGGATGCAGCAAAAGCAGTTCTAAGAGGGAAGTTTATAGCTATACAAGCCTACCTCAAGAAACAAAAAAAATCTCAAGTAAACAATCTAACCTTACACCTAAAGAAACTAGAGAAAGAAGAACAAACAAAACCCAAAGTTAGTAGAAGGAAAGAAATCATAAAGATCAGAGCAAAAATAAATGAAATAGAAACAAAGAAAACAATAGCAAAGATCAATAAAACTAAAAGCTGGTTCTTTGAGAAGATAAACAAAATTGATAAACCATTAGCCAGACTCATCAAGAAAAAGAGGGAGAGGACTCAAATCAATAAAATCAGAAATGAAAAAGGAGAAGTTACAACAGACACCACAGAAATACAAAGCATCCTAAGAGACTACTACAAGCAACTCTATGTCAATAAAATGGACAACCTGGAAGAAATGGAGAAATTCTTAGAAAGGTATAACCTTCCAAGACTGAACCAGGAAGAAACAGAAAATATGAACAGACCAATCACAAGTAATGAAATTGAAACAGTGATTAAAAATCTTCCAACAAACAAAAGTCCAGGAACAGATGGCTTCACAGGTGAATTCTATCAAACACTTAGAGAAGAGCTAACACCCATCCTTCTCAAACTCTTCCAAAAAACTGCAGAGGAAGGAACACTCCCAAACTCATTCTATGAGGCCACCATCACCCTGATACCAAAACCAGACAAAGATACTACAAAAAAAGAAAATTACAGACCAATATCACTGATGAATATAGATGCAAAAATCCTCAACAAAATACTAGCAAACAGAATCCAACAACACATTAAAAGGATCATACACCACGATGAAGTGGGATTTATCCCAGGGATGCAAAGATTCTTCAATATACCAAATCAATCAATGTGATACACCATATTAACAAATTGAAGAATCAAAACCATACGATCATCTCAATAGATGCAGAAAAAGCTTTTGACAAAATTCAACACCCATTTATGATAAAAACTCTCCAGAAAGTGGGCATAGAGGGAACCTACCTCAACATAATAAAGGCCATATATGACAAACCCACAGCAAACATCATTCTCAACGGTGAAAAAGTGAAAGCATTTCCTCTAAGATCAGGAACAAGACAAGGATGTCCACTCTCACCACTATTATTCAACATAGTTTTTGAAGTCCTAGCCACGGCAATCAGAGAAGAAAAAGAAATACAAATTGGAAAAGAAGAAGTAAAACTGTCACTGTTTGCATATGACATGATACTATACATAGAGAATCCTAGAACTGCCACCAGAAAACTACTAGAGCTAATTAATGAATTTGGTAAAGTTGCAGGATACAAAATTAATGCACAGAAACCTCTTGCATTCCTATACACTAATGATGAAAAATCTGAAAGAGAAATTATGGAAACACTCCCATTTACCATTGCAACAAAAAGAATAAAATACCTAGGAATAAACCTACCTAGGGAGACAAAAGACCTGTATACAGAAAACTATAAGACACTGATGAAAGAAATTAAAGATGATACCAACAGATGGAGAGATATACCATGTTCTTGGATTGGAAGAATCAATATTGTGAAAATGACTATATTACACAAAGCAATCTACAGATTCAGTGCAATCCCTATCAAATTACCAATGGCATTTTTTACGGAACTAGAACAAATCATCTTAAAATTTGTATGGAGACACAAAAGACCCCAAATAGCCAAAGCAGTCTTGAGGGAACAAAACGTAGCTGGAGGAATCAGACTCCCTGACTTCAGACTATACTACAAAGCTACAGTAATCAAGACAATATGGTACTGGCACAAAAACAGAAACATAGATCAATGGAACAAGATAGAAAGCCCAGAGATAAATCCATGCACCTATGGTCAACTAATCTATGACAAAGGAGGCAAAGATATACAATGGAGCAAAGACAGTCTCTTCAATAAGTGGTGCTGGGAAAACTGGACAGCTACATGTAAAAGAATGAAATTATAACAGTACCTAACACCATACAGAAAAATAAACTCCAAATGGATTAGAGACCTAAATGTAAGACTGAACACTATAAAACTCTTAGCGGAAAACATAGGAAGAACACTCTTTGACATAAACCACAGCAAGATCTTTTTTGACCCACCTCCTAGAGTAACGGAAATAAAAACAAAAATAAACAAATGAGACTTAATTAAACTTCAAAGCTTTTGCACAGCAAAGAAAACTATAAACAAGACAAAAAGACAACCCACAGAATGGGAGAAAATATTTGCAAATGAAACAACAGACAAAGGAGTTATCTCCAAAATATACAAACAGCACATGGAGCTCAATATCAAAAAAACAAACAATCCAGTTAAAAAATGGGCAGAAGACCTGAATAGACATTTCACCAAGGAAGACATACAGATGGCGAAGAGGCACAAGGAAAGATGCTCAACATCACTAATTATTAGAGAAATGCAAATCAAAACTACAATGAGGTCTCACCTCACACCAGTTAGAATGGGCATCATCAGAAAATCCACAAACAACAAATGCTGGAGAGGGTGTGGAGAAAAGGGAACCCTCTTGCACTGTTGGTGGGAATGTAAATTGATACAGCCACTATGGAGAACAGTATAGAGGTTCCTTAAAAACCTAAAAATAGAAGTACCATATGACCCAGCAATCCCACTACCGGGCATATACCCAGAGAAAACCATAATTCAAAAAGAGTCATGTACCACAATGTTCATTGCAGCACTATTTACAATAGCCAGGTCATGGAAGCAACCTAAATGCCCATCAACAGACGAATGGATAAAGAAGATGTGGTACATATATACAATGGAATATTACTCAGCCATAAAAAGGAACGAAATTGAGTCATTTGTTGAGATGTGGATGGATCTAGAGACTGTCATACAGAGTGAAGTAAGTCAGAAAGAGAAAAACAAATATCGTATATTAACACATGTATGTGGAACCTAGAAAAATGGTACAGATGAACTGGGTTGCAGGGCAGAAGTTGAGACACAGATGTAGAGAACAAACGTATGGACACCGAGGGGGGAAAACTGCGGTGGAGTGGGGATGGTGGTGTGCTGAATTGGGCGATTGGGATTGAAATGTATACAGTGATGTGTATAAAATTGATGACTGATTAAAAAAAAAGAAAGCTATACTGGCGGCAGGCCAGGGTCAAGAACATCTATGCTTCCATGAAGTTGTCCCAGGCTGCTCTAACCATGCTGTTTTCTGAACTCCTATAGATATTATACAATATATAAGCAATAATAAACAGGTGTGTCAAAATAAAATGCTTTTAGCAGCAAATATAGAATAATTCACCCTGATAGGACAGCAATGGTTAAAATTCACATGAAAGTAAAAAACTTTGGGTACAATTTCTTCCCTGGAGTTAGAACTTTTAATATGTTAATGGGCATCTTGATGGTACAGGAAGAGCCTTATATTTCAAATGATGCTAGTGTTTTAAGGAACAGAGTTCAGGGAACACCAAGTTAGATTATAGCATAATGTATTTAAGTAAGAGATCATTAAAGTTAGTATTTATGCTAGCAGCCTGTAACTAGAATGGCTGTGGAGTCCCACTTCTGTATATCCTCAAGAACAGAACAGGGCTTCCCTGGTGGCGCAGTGGTTAAGAATCCGCCTGCCAATGAAGGGGACACGGGTTTGAGCCCTGGTCCGGGAAGATCCCACATGCCGCGGAGCAACTAAGCCTGGGCGCCACAACTCCTGAGCCTCTGCTCTAGAGCCTGCAAACCACAACTACTGAAGCCCACACGCCTAGAGCCCATGCTCCACAACAAGAAAAGCCACCGCAATGAGAAGCCCGTGCACCGCAACAAAGAGTAGTCCCCGCTCGCCGCAACTAGGGAAAGCCAGCGCACAGCAACAAAGACCCAATGCAGCCAAAAATTAATTAATTTAAAATAAAAAAGTGCTTCTCTGCATATACCAAAAGAAAGCCATGCAGTAAAAATGAAATTTCTCGTCATGTTTGCTAACTGCTATGGTCTGAATGTTAGTGTTCCCCCAAAATTCATATTTTGAAATCCTAACTCCTAAGGTCATGGCATTAGGAGGTGGGGCCTTTGCGAGGTGATTAGGTCATAAGGGTGGAGTCTCAAATGGAATAAGTACCCTTATAAATGAGACCCACCTTTCCATGTGAAGTTATAGCAAAAAGAAAGCTATGAACCAGGAAGTGGGCTCTCACCCGACATCAACTTGATCTTGGACTTTCCAACCTCCAGAACTGTAAAAAATAAATTTCTGCTGTTTATAAGCCACATGGTTTATGGTATTTTGTTATAGTAACCTGAACAGACTAAGATACTAACACAGTGTTTCTTTCTGTAAGCATAGAAAACACATTAAAGGGAATTGTGTCCTGTGAGAGGTGAATCTATAAAGAAGCTGGGTATCGAGTCATAAACCCACCACAGAAAATCAAAATAAAAAGGGAAACGCAGCTGAGCATTTTCCTTTTGTGTGTTCAGGGGATTTGTGACTTATTCTTTGTGCAGAGTACTACACATCTTGGAACCAGATAGTTTAAATAAGGTAGTAATATATAATAATTTTTTAAATAGATCTTTATTGCAGTATAATTGTTTCACAAAACTGTGTTAGTTTCTGTTGCACAACAAAGTGAATCAGCCACATGCATGCACATGTCCCCATATCCTCTCCCTCTTGAGCCTCCCTCCCCTCCTCCCTATCCCACCCCTCTAGGTCATCGCAAAGCACTGAGCTGATCTCCCTGTGCTATGCGGCTGCTTCCCACCAGCCAACCATTTTACATTCGGTAGTATATATATGTCGATGCTACTCTCACTTCGCTCCAGCTTTGCCCTCCCACCCCATGTCCTTAAGTCCATTTTCTATGTCTACCTCTTTATTCCTGCCCTGCAACTAGGTTCATCAGTACCATTTAAAAAAAAATTTAGATTCCATATATATGTGTTAGCATATGGTATTTGTTTTTCTCTTTCTGACTTAATTCACTCTGTTCCATCCACCTCACTACAAATAACTCAATTTCGTTTCTTTTTATGGCTGAGTACTATTCCATTGTATATATGTGCCACATCTTCTTTATCTGTTCATCTGTCGATGGACACTTAGGTTGCTTCCATGTCCTGGCTATTGTAAATAGTGCTGCAATCAACATTGTGGTACATGACTCTTTTTGAATTATGGTTTTCTCTGGGTATATGCCCGGTAGTGGGATTGCTGGGTCATATGGTACTTCTATTTTTAGGTTTTTAAGGAACCTCTATACTGTTCTCCATAGTGGCTGTATCAATTTACATTCCCACCAACAGTGCAAGAGGGTTCCCTTTTCTCCACACCCTCTCCAGCATTTGTTGTTTGTGGATTTTCTGATGATGCCCATTCTAACTGGTGTGAGGTGAGACCTCATTGTAGTTTTGATTTGCATTTCTCTAATAATTAGTGATGTTGAGCATCTTTCCTTGTGCCTCTTCGCCATCTGTATGTCTTCCTTGGTGAAATGTCTATTCAGGTCTTCTGCCCATTTTTTAACTGGATTGTTTGTTTTTTTGATATTGAGCTCCATGAGCTGTTTGTATATTTTGGAGATTACTCCTTTGTTTGTTGTTTCATTTGCAAATATTTTCTCCCATTCTGTGGGTTGTCTTTTTGTCTTGTTTATGGTTTCCTTTGCTGTGCAAAAGCTTTGAAGTTTAATTAAGTCTCATTTGTTTATTTTTGTTTTTATTTCCGTTACTCTAGGAGGTGGGTCAAAAAAGATCTTGCTGTGGTTTATGTCAAAGAGTGTTCTTCCTATGTTTTCCTCTAAGAGTTTTATAGTGTCTGGTCTTACATTTACGTCTTTAATCCATTTGGAGTTTATTTTTGTGTATGGTGTTAGGTACTGTTATAATTTCATTCTTTTACATGTAGCTGTCCAGTTTTCCCAGCACCACTTATTGAAGAGGCTGTCTTTTCTCCATTGTATGTTCTTGCCTCCTTTGTCGTAAATTAGATGCCCATATGTTAAGGTAGTAATATATTTAAGAGCACCTTTTGAAAGTTACAATCCCCAAGGTAGATACACCATAAGAATCTTTTCATTGAAAAAAAGAATTCAAACAAACACTTTTGTTATAACAAAAGAGCAAAATGAATCGTGGTGTGGGTAGTATGCTGAATTCACAAGAAGCAACGTTCTCTCCCAGCCTGATACTGGATAAGTCATTTTTCAATTAAATACTTTTATTTGTTTATTTTTTTTTTCTTTTTGGCCACGCCACACAGCATGCGAGATCCAGGTTCCCCAACCAGGGATCTGACCCCCTGCATTGGAAGTGCAGAGTCTTAACCACTGGACCACCAGGGAAGTCCCTAATTTTTCAGTTAAAGTGCCTTTTTCTCAATACTTGAAATGTTCTTGGATGAGTTGTAAATTGTTCATGTTGACTGCATTAGGCCAAATGGTCATTTCATATAAACAGGAACAAGACTTCAGCTAATCCAGAATAGTGTGACAAACATTTTGATTCTTTGACTGAAGCTTTAGAACGAAGTCCATAAAAAACAGGAAGATACTGAAATCAATTTACTGTGATCTAGACTTAGCTTGCAAAATCAGCTAAGGCCTAAAATATATATGCTTTGAAGCACAGGTCTATCAGAAGTGATAAACTTAGTGTACTGTCTATTTTGTCTTCCATTTCAAAAGGCAAACAAAAGGATCAAATCATAATTTTAAAAGGCTTCAGAAATACACTTATATTACCTGCACTTAGGACATGTACGAATTTGGTAAGAAAAATTCTGGAGAAAAAAGACAGACTCATCCACACTATTCTTTATTTTTCTGGAAAGAGGCTTTCAACACAGAAAAAGTCTTAAGTTAAACTAATCCACCCTTCTCCCCTTTTATGGGCCTGCCCTTTGGAAATTATAATCATTTGTACAAATAATTTTACTCCACAGTATATTTATTGAGGCAATGCATAATTAGTGGGGCCTTAACATCTTTCTAGCATTGCCATGGTCTGTGAAGAACCTAAGAGAAATGTGAGATATATTCTCTGCCCTCTAAGGACATTTCATTCTATTAATTTTAGAATTCTAGAAATAATACCAGAGATAGTTTAAAAACTAAAACATTTTATTTTCCTGATGAAACATACTTGCAAACATGAATCTTAAGCAAAGGTACAATCCTGGATACTCTATTTTATTATTCACCTGGATGGAAATGGCCATCTCTGTGTCCAGACAGCACCTACTACCTTAGAATAACCAAAAGAATGGTTGTTTTCCTTCATTAGATTACTGGCCCACTACATCTTTGTTTAGAAGAAGATAGTTTCATTGCCCACTGTCACATTTTTATTTGTATTGACTAGGTTTATGTCCAATAGAAATGCATGCCCTGTGCCCCAAGAGATAGCATAAGAATAGTCATGGCAACATTATCTGAAGTAGGGACAAACTATAATCAACCCAGATGTCCAACACAGAAGAATGGATAAATGAATTGTGGTACACGTTTACAACAGAATACTGCAAAACAATGAAAATCAATAAACTGCAGTTACATTCAACAACATGGATGACAAATGGAAGAAGCAAGACTACAGAATACATCAAGTATGATTTCATTTACGTAAAGTTCCCCAACACACAACACTAAACTATATGGATGTATCTGGTGCATATGGGTGCATACCAAAGTGGTAAGACTATAAAAAAAGCAAGGAAATGATCACATAAAAAGTGAAATTAGAGCTTATTCAGGGAAGAGTGTGGGGAGAAGGTTCTGATTGGGAAGAAATTCTACTTCTTCTAATTCTCCTCCTCTTCCACCTTTTCCTCTTGTTCCTCCTCCTCCTTCTCCTCCTTCCCCCTCCCCTACTCCTCCTCCCCCTCCTTCTTTTTCACCATAGGTGGCAGTTACAAGGGGTGTTTACTCTTAGAACAATTCGTAAACTGTACATGTCACATTATCACTTTTTTATGAGTATATTATACTTCACAATAAAACACATCTAAAAAACCCACAGGTTACTATGCTAAATATTAAATACATACATATATACATACATGTGTGTATATAATACATACACTAAACTCTACTGGTTTCAAGAGAAAAAAAGAAGAGTGATTCTGTATTAGACTTCTCTTGTCATCCCCCTCGCCCCGGCTTCTGCTGAGCACAAAAGAGCGCAAACATACCTAAAAAATGAAAGCGATAAGGGCTTAAAAGTACACCAAAATATACCATTCCTTGTCATGAATGTTATCTGAGAGTTTGAAAGACTTATGTGGCTTTTTGGCTGATGGTGGAACTGCAGGTATATATTCCTATTTTCTCCTTTGTCTATTGATATAACTTACTGATATAACTATGCTGAAGCAGCTCTTGAGAAAAATGGGTATCTTCCTGTCCTTACAGCTTAGACACAGAAGCTGTACTTTGATCTTACACCTAATGGCCTGCCCCTAAGTTTCCTGCTTCTGCCAGCAATGTTGATTCTAATCTTAGAAAAAGTCTGCTTCTTTGAAGGAAAAAAAAAACACACTCAACAAAAACCCTGAGCTAACCCAGCCGTGTCCACCTATAATATGTTACCTGACTTGAGTTAAGCCTTCATCAACCTATTTTTCTCCATGCTCCTGAATTAGTTGGGCACTAGGTAATTGTGTTACCTTTTCATCTGCCCTGGATGAAACCTATAACAATACCTGAATACTGGTGATATGACATCCTCAAAGCCTCTTTCAGCAATGATCCCAATACAAATCTTGGTTAAAAGACTGACAATATACAACTCTAACATGTCACACCAGAAGGAAACTGGGTTGACCAACAGCCCACCTCTGTGCTCCAGGAGGATACACTTTCTAAAAGGAGCACAGAAAAATACAGCAACTTTGTTCTCCCCTCTGTGATCATTATTATTGTATAGCTCCTGGGTAGGTCAAAATCAATTTTACATTTAAGAATACCTGAATATGATCTGCGCTCTTATAAGTTAAATTTCACTTTTCAAAATCAATACTCCCACGTAATATCCTGGTGGAAACAATGTAGAGGGCAATACAATTCACTCTTGATCTTCCAAAGGTTTATCCACAGCACAGCTTACTTCAAGCAAACCTTGATCCAAAGTTTGGTAAAATAACCAATTCTGCTCAAGTCACATGTGGCCAACACTCTGTCTATTTAATCTAACAACCAGAATCAAGGCCTTAAAGGCAAAATAATTATTTGCCTCTCTTTAGCCTGGCAAAGATAAGCAATCTTTTTAGGCTGGTGCTTTATTTCACCCTGAGTTACTACTTCCTTTTATTGCTGTTTTTTTAAATAAGGAGACTAGGAATGCATTCTGCCAGGAAGAAAGGAAAAAGAGCTACAGAACAACCTTATAATGAAGTTGAATTATTCTACCTAAGTATGTCTACATTGTAGCTCATTACTTGGCTCAAAATACTATATGTCAAAGGATATTTCCCCAAATAGAACTATATACAATAAGAACATGATTTAAGAGGTACAGACCATAACTGGTAACCCTGTTCCCCAATATCACTGCTATAAATGGGGTCACACTGAATTAGAGTTTCCCAAAATATCTCTCACATTCAAATACAAATTCTAAGATATTTCAAAATCAAATCTCATTATGTTGGAAGTAGTTACCATTTGGCTTATATATACCATGGTTTCCCTCACTTATAATGAAATTTAAAAACTGACATACAGGGACTTCCCTGGTGGTCCAATGGTTAAAGAATCTGCCTTCCAATGCAGGGGACGCAGGTTCGATCCCTGGTCACGGGACTAAGATCCCATGTGCCGCGGGGCAACTAAGCCTGCATGCTCTGCAGCCCATGCACCACGACTAAAGAGAAGCCCCTGCACTGCAACTAAGACCCGACGCAGCCGAATAAATAAATTAATTAATTAAAAAAAGATTGACATACAGTATATGACTATTTTCATGGAGCAGAAACAAATGTGTTCTGGGACCATATTTAAACTTCATATATTAAAAAAGCATTTTAATAGAGGAGGGATAAAAATTATCCTCCTTACATTTGTAAGCAACTGGAATTCAAACCCAGGCCTTCTGAGTCCATGGCTGGTGTGCTTTCAACATACCACAGCTGTACTTAGTTTCCTTAATAATGACTTATCCAAAATCTTCATATGAAAAAAGTGATTTTAGGAAACAACTGCAACATCCCAGGCTTTTGTTTTTAATTAGACAAACATGCATTCTCATTTGTTTCTATCACTCCTCCCAAACGATTCCTTACAGAATAAAATCTGAGTAAAAAAACATGAATTTTCTACACAAACATTTTCCCTCAAGGTTCCACCTGAAAAATATTATGAGAAATTAGAAGATCACAGCCATATGCCTCCTTTTTCTACTCCTCAGTGGTAGTCAGTGACCAAAGAGTGACATAACCAATGCAAGAATAGGATCTAGAGCCTGCACATAATAGTATAGATGATTTTAATTGAACACTAGACCATAAATTAAGTGTAAACAGTTTCTAAATCAAATGTGGTTTAAAATTAATTAAATACTTACAGCAAGAAGCTTGTTAATTCATTAAAGTCAAGATCACACTTATTCAGATAATTTCAACCATCCAGCAGCTTCAACTGTTATTTTATTTCCTTTAATTAATCTCTCTCAAGATACATATAAGCATATAGCAAAACCATCATTTTATCAGATTATAATATTAGCTTTAAAATTTTATAGCCAGGGACTTCCCTGGTGGTGCAGTGGTTGAGAATCCACCTGTCAATGCAAGGGACACGGGTTTGAGCCCTGGGCCGGGAAGATCCCACATGCCTTGGAGCAACTAAGCCCGTGTGTCACAACTACTGAGCCTGCGCTCTAGAGCCCGTGACCCACAACTACTGAGTCCATGTGCCACAACTACTGAAGCCCACGCACCTAGAGCCTGTGCTCCGCAACAAGAGAAGCCACCGCAATGAGAAGCCCGTGCACCACAATGAAGAGTAGCCCTCGCTCTCTGCACTAGAGAAAGGCCGCGTGCAGCAACAAAGATCCAACGCAGCCAAAAAATCAATTAATTAATTAAGAAAATATTTATAGGCCAGCATGGTTATTTGTACAAATGCTGGAATTCTGAGTTCTGATAAAGGGTGCCAACCATGGAAATTCACCATCTATGAGTAAACAGCTGTTGTTATATTTAAAATCAAGCTAAAAAAAAAGAATATGTGTGTGTGTGTGTGTGTGTGTGTGTATGTATAACTGAATCACTTTGCTGTACGGCAGAAATTAACACAATATTGTAAATCAACTATATTTCAATTAAAAAAAAAGGTAAAATCAAGCTTCCTTCAGTTTTTGGACAGCCAGTGATTGCTTAAGTAATGTGCTATGTGGACATAGAAAATAAAATTTTAAACACTTATCTTTGTGTCAAACTGTGTTAAACAAGGCAAACAAACAATTCTCATTCAATGCATAGCTCCCTCCGAGTTAGATATTTTAAAGATTACTAATTCAAAGAAGGAATTCTAAAACAATCACCCAAAGCATGAAAAAAAGTCACCCTAGTGGACCAGAGTTTCATAAAACTAACTGCATAAGAAGCTATCAGTGTATGAAAATGGAATAGGAAAATCTGAGACACAAAACTTTGGCTATCAGGAAAAATTTCAGCAAATATCAATAATTTTAAAAAACTTGGAATCGATTATTTTATATCCACCTGTGGTCTTTGATTGTTAATTGTTGCCTTTCAGTGATTGAATTACCTCTCATGCAGTAGCCTTGCTTAAGCTCAAAGCTGACAAAGTTGATGGAGAAGCTGCAGAGCAGAGAACCTCCCACCGAGGGCAGAGCAGGTAGTCTAGGAGAAGCTGCAGTTGGCTTTTCTTGAAGTCATGAGGTAACAGAGTTGTCGAGATCAGTGGTCCCCATGCTCGTCCGTTCATCAGAATCACCTGGGGATTGAAAACACTCCTGATGCCTGTGTCCCACCTCCAGAAAGTGATTTAATTGGTCTGCATGCGGCCTGGGCTTTGGAATTTTAAAGAGGCGTAGGTGATTCTAATGTGTGGCCAAATTTGGGAACAAATGGTCTATATTCTTTTATGTTTTTAATCTTAAAATTTTTTTGACAAATTAGATTCATGTCCATTTTCTCATACTTCCTATATGTCTCATGCCATTTTGGGAAATCCATGGAAGTACTATGTGTTCTGGAATACTCCCACAACTGTACCCTGTACAATACAATTGAATTATTTATCATTGTCAAAAGGAGAGTAAAACTAGGAAGAATAAAGGCATGGATAAGCTGAATTTCATAAAATGTTTCTTCATGACAAGAATGACTAGGGTATGGATTTTCTTTCAAATCCAAGTCTTAGAAACTTTATTGCTTTCTATCCTAAAACCAGACAGAAGACTTAAGAGGACACTGCTTACAATAATCTGTGCTTAAGGAATGATCTGGATTTGTGTGACCTATTCCAACTTCCCACTTTATCAGATGGAGCAAAGGCAGCTGCTGGAATGAGGAATAAGGAACTGGGTCTCACACATGAATAAACCTGTAGAGATACTAAGTTCATTAATGTTCTTGTTGGCAAGAATCAAAATGACTTAGAGGCAGCCAAGTTGAATTACAGGTTTGATTTACTTAGAGATACATGCTATGCGGACATCAGCATTTTTTTACACTAGCCTCAAGGCAGGCTTGACAACAAGTGTGCAATCTCTTCCTTTCACAGTAAGATTCAGTTTTATTTCCCTGTGGCTTCTCTGCCTCCTGTGGGGGCATACGTCCAGACTAGAGGGGAAAGAAAATAGTTTTAAAAGTTAAAAATGTCAGTTTATCAATAGTGATTAATGGGGATACTAGATATCTTTGCTCCTTAAAAAAAAAGCACCCAGAACAGGTGAGTAGATTGACACTGGAAAGCACGTTACAGTGTCAGAGATTCATAGTAAGAACATGTAATTTCACTCTGATACATGGGGTTAACATGCCTTAAATAGACTGAAGTACTGAGCTGAAGGTATTACTCCTTTGAAATTAAAACAACGACCAGATCATAATGAAGCTATGTGGATGTCAACATCAGAACCTTCCCACCTCATGACACAATGTAATCTTATGTCAGCTCAAAATTCTACTAATAGTTGGGCAAACCAAGGCATTACTCACGTAAGTGGGAAGTGGGGTAAAGGCTCCCAAGGAGAAGCCTGTGGTATGAGTGAACTGTAGACAATGGACAAAAATCAACAGTAAAAAGCAGCCTTTATTGTTCAATTTTAAAGGTTTGTTTGGCTTAGTGAAATACAACGCTTTCTAAAAGCGAATACAGCTAATTCTCAAGATCTTCCCAGTCTTACTGAAAGCTGACTGCAAATCACCAAAGCACACAGAGACGAAACAGAAGCTATGTTCTCGATTATTTCCCAATACACAAAATCATCCACAAAGATGTGTTCTTTTGGCAAGTGACATGGCAATTTGGTGTTCATCTCTAGTGCCAACTGCAACCAGTTGTTTTTTCTGAGTCTTTAAACTTAGGTCTTGAAACTAGCTCTTCATTTCCCTGTCTTCTGCTTTTGCTTCCCCCATATTTGCTGCCAAAGTTACAGTCTACCACCCACACAATGGTCAAGCCAGAACTTGGGAGTCATCACGGGCTCCTCTTTCTGCATTTCAGTGCCTACCTCCAAGTCCCATCCATTATGTACCCTGAATATTAAATTAATCCTCCCCTCCATCCCTTATACCACCACCAGAGGTCACGTCCTCATCCTCACTGGTTTCTGTACACTAATTTTGTGTTCTGTCAACACTCCTCCCTACCCTTCTGAAGTTTTTTCTGGAGTTCATGTTACTCAAACATGAACATACCATCTCCCCACATATTCTTTAACAACTCTGTGCCTTTACTCTTGTTTCTCTTTTGCCTGTAATGTTCCCCCCTGCTATGTTCTTGCTGACTAGCTTTTTCTCTGTCAAGCCCTTTCTGACTTTATCAGACTGAGTTAGGTGTTTCCTTTTCTGTGCTTCTTATACACCTTGTACATAACTCTACTAGAGGGTTTGCCACAGTGTTGTCACTGTTTGTTTACATGTTGGTCTTCTCTCCTGACCTATGCATGAAGGGTGAGCTGCTTATCCTGTTCAATGTTATATCGCCTACGCCTGGCACTCAGAAGGGCTTAAAACGTTGATTTAGACTAAATCAGTGATTCTTCAACTACTCACTGGAATTGCCTGAGGAATTTTTTAAAAGACTGAGGCTTGGATCCTACCCCAGACCAATTGAAATTGAATTTTTGAGGGCAAACCTAGGCACCTGAATTTTTTTTAAACTTCCCTATTGATTCTGATGTTGTTAGTCACTGAAAACCACTGTGCTAAATTATTTCTCAGGAAATGCTAGTTAAAACTGCACCAAGAAAACATGAAGTTGGAGGGTCTCCTGTGAGTTTTTATTTTTTAAAAGGACACTGTATTAATTATCTATGGCTGAGTAAAAAATTACTCCCATATTTAAATCTTAAAATAACCAAAACTGATTATCTCACAGCTTCTCTTGGTCAGGAATAGGGGCACAGCAGGGCTCAGAGTTTCTCAGGAGACTGCATTTGTGGTGTCAGCTGCAGCTGCCATCATCTCAAGGCTTGACAGTGAAGGAGAACTTCCGTCCAAGTCCACATGTGTGGTTATGGCGGGGTTCGGTTCCTCACTGTCTGGTGGCTAGAAGCCCTCCTCAGTTCCCCTGCCTCTCCATAGCGCAGCTCACAGCTTGGGAATCTGTTTCCATTAAAGTGAGCAAGTGAGAGAGCCAGGAGAGGGTGAGCTAGATGGAAGCCAGAATCTTCCTGTAACCTATTCCTGGAAGTGACATCCCATCCTGTTGCTGTATTCTATTCATCAAAAGTACGTTATTTGGTCTACCCCAAACTCAATGGGAGAGAATAACGACAAGGGCATGGATACCAGGAAGTAGGGATCATTGGGAGGCATCTCAGAAGCTGCCTACCACAGACATTTAATGATACTTGGCTTAAAAATTAACCTACCTTAAAGGAATCCCAACCAGACTGCCTTAACATTAGGAGTATGCACATCATTGGTTTCCTTGTAAAACTGATCCAACCTGCTTTGACAGAGATGAACCAGAAGTAAACTGACAGGTATACTTTCTAATAATAAATTTATATTTTTTGTTTTATTATCTAACTATAGATGTATTAATTTAAGGCCATTTATACAAGACAATATCAAGGGAGGTCAGTTTGCATGACTCCAGCCTTCACACAGCCTTATGAAGTATGTCAATGGGTTTTTCAAAGATATTGCTCCTCTCTTTTCCCGAACATCTTCCCAGTCATACAAATTCACAGAAAATAGGCCACTTTAAGTATTTAACATAAATTTTGTTTTTAGTGAAGGGCAGGCAACAGTAAATCTAAAGGTAAAATACCAAGCAAAAAAGGCAAGTTAATGCACAGACTTTACACTGATCAGAGTAATCAATTTTAATTTTATTTCATATTTTTGAGGGAAAAGCCAATGTATTGGACAATACTGAATACTGATCTTAATAACCAAACTTTCTTTCCTTAAAGATCCCATCAATACGAAAGACTGCAGTTGTCTTCAGACTACTCACCATTTAATGCTAAGATGGCAAATTGAAATGGCTTAACAATATTTAGTAAAACAATACAACGTAATAAAAGCAAAAATATCGGTGTTAAGGCACAAATGACTTGCATCCTTGAACCTGATATGGACAGCACATTTACACGAAATCCTAAACTTTAATTTATATTCCAACTACAAAATGCCATCTCCCAAAAATCAATTGGTTTTTGGTGCAGAAAGTGCTAGCCTTCCAGATTAAGAGTACTGCCTTTGATAGCACCTTTCTCCTTGAATCATTTCCTAAATATTTGTTCAAAAATATTAGTAGCCCATAAAACCTGATGTGATTTTTAGAAAGGGTATGATCATAGTGCAAGGTTATTAAAGATGTAACTGAGAAATTGTGTTTTAAGTACTTTATACATGGGCAGAAATGACTTATGAACAATCTATGTAGTTTGCTTTTCAAAAGATAAAAGAGCACCACTGAGGGGAAATCCACCCTTTCCTTTAGCTGAAGCAGCAATTTTTCATGACTTGATTTTACTAAGACATGGAAGATAAAGCCATGATCAGCTACTATTACCCAACATAAACAATTCTGTTTCAACCACTGTGAGTTACAGCAGCCATGAGGATTAACGCTAGTGACCTGGACCGTCGAAGCCCTTTAACCACTCATTCCCTGAGCCATTCAGTGCTCATGGCCTAGACATACTTATATGGGGCTTAAGTTTGAATTGATTAATCTTACTTAAAAGGTGGCTTTTTAGCTGCCAAACTGAAAGGCTGGTTGAAAACAGACGGGTCATCTAAAAATTTAGTAAGTTTTTTTTTTTTTTCCACAGTAGTATGAGTTAGCCATTCTAAAACTACCTTTCACGCATTCTAACCTTGAGTAAATTATACTGAGGAAAATGGTAGCCAGGTTTCTTTCTGTTGATGGAGTTACAAATATGAAAAAACAGAAGACTAAAAAGTAGTGATAGACTGTAATTGAAGGTATCAGTATAACCTGGTAGTTTTTGATAGGTACAGAGATAAATATAGATACTTGTATGCATATCCGTCTGCTGAGAGGAACTGCAAGCAATGACACACGAGGAGCAATGAGCAAACCTAGCACTCAGCTCATGGTTCCTGGATACCATTCTCCACGAAAAGAAAGCAGAGCTCCTTGAAGAAATGACTGATTCCAGGGCTGGGGCAGGGAAAGTAAAAGATGAGCTGAGAACATCTGGTTGTACCAAAAAGTAAGAAAGGGCTTAAAGAATGATGAGGACATGACACATCTGGGGCTCCTGACACACAGAGGACAGACACATCCTGGCACTCCCATTGATCAAATCTAGGACACTGAGAACATCAAAATAAATAATGATGGTAATGGATTTTAATGTTAACTAAGAATCCATGAATCCATCTGTTATAAATGAGTGAAGGAGAAGGGAAACAATTCCTTTTATTAGAATGTCAACAAATAAATATAGATGGAATGATGGAGTTAGAAAATCTGTCACTCAGTTGGATAGGGACTGGGGGGACAGACAGGTTTGTGTCCTGTGGTCAAGTGTTCAGTCTCTTCAGGGCACAGTGATATGCCAAGAGCTGCTTCTCAATGGGCACACAATTATCTGCTGCGGATGGCATGACAGTGCTTCAGAATCCCAAGGGTCTGTGTCATGATTCTTCCACTAGACTTGCCATAAATTCCACACCACATCTTTTCCCATCACTGACACCACCAGGATCTGCTGGATCATATGGTTCAACTGTTAGTCAGGGCTGCTTGCATTGAAGCCTGGAATTGTCACAGAGCCCTTTTCTGTTCTGGGCCCTATTTAAAGCTGGCAGCCTTCCATGTCACTTGGTACCTAAGCCAGAGCATTTTTCCTAGTTGTAGAATGTGCTGATTCCAGAAGCAAAAGAGGCCTACAAAGTGCCCTACCTCCTTCTTTGTGGTAAAGGCTGTAAGAGGCAGCAATTTGTCTTTCACTTTGGAGGGGATATCCTGATACTCCTCTGACCGCTGGACCTCTAAAAACTTTACTGAAGTGGCTGGTCCCTGAAGCTTCATAGTGTTTATCTCCCATCCTCTGGAGTGCATGTATCTTACCAAGGTCTTCAGCATACTAGCCACCTCTTGCTCATCTGTCCAATCAGCATGATGTTATCAGTAAAATGGACCAAAGTAGTGTTCTGAGGGATATTTAAGTGGTCCATATTTCTTCATATTATGACAGGATGGGAGAGTTAACACAGCCCCAAGGCAAAATTCAGTCTAAATGAATATCGCTGACTGTTCATGAATGTGGACTGTTTCTGATACTCTTTTCCAATTGGAATGGAAAAAAAAAAGTATAGCCAAATCAGTGATATACCATGTATCTGAGCCCTTATTCAATCTGTTCTACCAGAGTCCAGCACAGAACGGCCACTGTGATCAGGGTCTTTACTTGGTTAAATCCGTAGTAGTCTATAGTCATTCTCCAGGATCCATCCCGTTTCTTTAGAGCCCAGACTGGTAAATCAAAAAATTAGGATTGGGATTAGCACCCCTGTGTCCTTTAGGTCTTAAAGGATTAGTTAAGCACTAATCCTCACCATTGCCCTAGGATACAATATTTTGCCTGACTTACTATCTTGGAAGGAGTGATGGGAAGTTACAGAGGGCTCCATTTGGCAGTCCCCACTATGATAACTCCTACCTCCACAGACCTGGAACCCACTGCAGCAGTTACTCGCACTGCCACAAATATGTTCCAATTACGCACTTGGGGACTGGGAAATGACCACTGGGTGGGTCCATGGACCCAGTGTGCCCACTGTGAGACTAACTTTAGCAAGAATACCTGGTCTGGTAGGCTCCCATTCTAACAGGAAAGCCGTGATGTTGCTTTACATCTCTGGGTATAAACATCAATGCTGATCCTGTGATCAACAGTCTTCAAAATACCCGATTATTCTTTCCCCAGGGTATGGTCACTCAGATAGCCATAGAGTCCTTTGAGAAGAATTGTCATGCATTTATGTACTTGCCATGGTGTAGTAGGGTTCTTCCTCCTAGGAACCTGTTCATATATCAGTTCTGGATCTGAAAATTGTCTTAGGTCTGGGAACCAAGCAAGGGATCATGACTTTTTATTGCAATTACCACCCTCAGCCTCCAGCTCCTCTATTCTTGCTTTTTATAGTAACAGACATTAATGAGCACCCTTGTAGACTGCCCATCTATTTTCCCCCTAGGGAGACTATTCTCTATTAGCCGTCTCCACAACTCCTTTTGAGTCAAGCTCCTTTGACTGCAATGACCTTGCCAGTCATTATGGTAATTGTGGCCTTCTAGCTTCTGCCAGTTAAGCAACACCACCTGGCCTCTTTTTCTTCAGGGCTCTATTATTCCCATGGATGCTAATGAGCCAGCTCTGTGGCTGCTTCTCTTACCTCCATCACTGGCCTGCAGACTTCTTAGTGATGTTGGTGCCTCTCTCACCACTGCTTTCCTGATGGCCTTGGGTGAATGGTGTATCCTCTGGGCACATCCATGGAGCATAATCCTCTGATGGGTCTTCTGTTCTGGCATGCCCACTTTGCTCAGCCTCTTTATTCCTTCCTCTATAGTCTGCCAGTACTATTCAGACATTTTCACTTTGCTGAGAACTGGCTGTTTTTTCTAAAAGCCATCCCATTAGCAAGTTTCCCCTGAACACTAGGGTCTGACTTAGTCTGTGCTACTGTAACAGAAGACCACAGACTGAGTGGCTTAAACAACAAACTTTTATTTCTCACAGTTCTGAAGGCCGGGAAGTCCAACACGGAGGTGCTTGCAGATTTGGTGTCTGGTGAGAGCCCATTTCCTGGTTCGTAAACAGCTGTCTCTTTGCTGTGTCTTCACGTGACAGAAGGGACAGGCTAGCTCTCTGGGGCCTCTTACCTCCAAATCACATTGGGGATTAGGTTTAAACATATGAATTTTGGGGAGACACATTCAGTCTATAGCAGAATTCTTGCCAGGGTGTTAAATTCCCCATACATGAGAAAGTGCGCCCAAGTCAATGAATTCTTATTCATTTAATCTCATATTCTCGCCCCTTTGAAAAAACACCTTTAAAATCCAATCCCTGGAGTCCTTTCCTGGTTCCTGCCAGTAATGTCAATTAAACCATGCAATTTTTTAGGAGAATAGTCTCTTTCCTTCCTTATCAGGCCCAGCATGTCCCAGCTGGGTTATGCTGGGATTTACCAGTGACTGGATTTGTTATTGGTTAATTAATTATTGGCTTGACAGCCGGGAAAGAAAGAGGAGGGCAGTGTTGGGGAGGAGGGCTACTGCCTTGGGGGCAAGGGGCTTCTCCAGCATCTTCCAGCACAGCAAATACACTAGTTCTCACTAGAGAAAGGCTACTACCACTGCACGCCCTGAGAGTCCAGAAGGAGTCATGGGGCATCCATTGGATGACCCCATCTCATGTTTAGGATCCCAGGTTTCCCCACCTTCATGTTAACAGACCCACCTTGGCAAAACATTCAATGCTCAAATGTCTTTGGAGCTCTCTGACACCAACAATTAGCTGGCTCTTCAGCTTGTAGTTCAACCAAGTCTTGTCTTTCAATTCCAGGTGATAAAGCCCTCTCCATAAGCTACCACAGAGGCTCTACAGCTCTCACACTTAGCTGTTAACTGCTTGTTAACAGCTCTGTTTCTCATTTTCCTTCAGCAGTGCTCCAATACAACTTAGCAGTAATCAGCCAACTCTACTTTCTTTGTAGGTATTATTTCTCCCATATTTTTCAAATACCTGCATAATCACACCTACCACAGTTCCCCTCCACTAGGACATTGTCTCAAGTCAACACTGGTGAAACCTTAACAATTTATCTGCAACTTTATGCCAGGGGTGGTGAGTGCCCCATCTACCCACCAGGGTGGCATCTTCTGGCCAGGTAATGAACCTGTTCTGAATCCCAATTTTACCATCCCAGAGGCCAAGATGGGATTAAATGTGTAAGATTTTTATTAGAGGAAATATCTGTGAGAGAAAATGGGGAAGGAGCTGGGCAAGACTGGGTAAATTGTCACACCATGATGCAAGTCTGACCCCAAGTGAAAGACAGAGGGGAGGAAGACTGGGTAGAAGTGTCCTAGACTGCAGTGTAGCCTATGGGAGGCTTGGCAAGACAATGGAGGAGTCCCTGACCCCTCAATGGCCATGAGAGGAGTCTTCTGTCTCCCAGAAGCAGGGCTTAGTATCTCTACTACGCTCAGTCACGGAGCTATGAGAGAAGCAAAGAGTTAGCACAAACATAGTGATGGATTTCTGAGCACAGCAGCTGGGGCCCTTGGACAATTAAGCTCCTTATAGTGGGAGTCTGTGAGGTGCATTCTCATAGCCATCTCTTCATCCTAGCAAGAGGCAGAGCTGGGATTCAAACCAGGTAGTTTGGTTCCAGTCTATATGTCAACCACTGCAGTAAGAAGACATCTCTTAGAGCTGTAGAGGTCTGAAATAAATGGTCCTCTATCATGTCGAAAATATACACAGCAGGTTGGACCAAACTGGTAGGAATCATTACACTCCTCTAAGGAGTTTGTACTTCATTCTACAGACAGTAAGGAGGGGAGAGGGGCACATCACAGATTACTGTATATGAATATATTCCATATGCATTGCATACACACATGAATAATTTATAGACCCATATGTAGCTTTAGTTTCTTGTGGTATAAAAGGGTTTAGCAGACTTGAAAACAACTGCAACAAACAGTGATTCCTGGACTGCATATATGGTAAGATGGTCAGAAAGTGCTGACAAAGCATTCACATCTTGTAGGAAATAAAAACTTGAAAAAAAAAATGGACTCAGACAAATTCATTTTCACTATTTACAATCATTATCACTTTTTATAAAATCTTACTGCGGTAAAAGGGATCAAAGATTCATTTAATTTTTTACTATTTTATTACTAGTATTGAGAATTATCTTCTACCATTTTTATGCAGAGACACTCTTTCCACTTATGCTGTGTGTCAAATAGCCATAAATAACCACTATTTATAACATAATTCCCTGGGAATCTGTGTAAGCTCCCAACAATCAATTTACAAATGAATTCTATAGAATTCAACCTCTTATAAAAAAGGAGGCTACATGTTTATTAAATAGTTAGTATTGCAAAAAACAGGTATTATTAATTCTACTTTATGGACACAGGAACCTAGGCACAAAAATATTAAATGATTTCTTTGGTCCACACAACATGATCAAATATGAACCTAGAACAAGAGATTAAGTCAGATTCTTATACACCTATACTCATTAATAATACAAGTCTACAACTGCAGTTAAGTCCTACAATAGAATATTGAAACTTAGAGATGAAAAGAATCTCAGGAGGACATTGGTCCAACTTTCTGTATGAAGGCAGGTATTATTATTATCTTCTTATTACAGAGAACAGAAAATTAGTTGATCAAGGTCAATTCTAAAAATTAAGAAAAACTCCAAATTCAAAGCCTCTAGAAACTCATCATATGCACCACTATTATTTATTACATTTCAAGGGGACATATGTGAATCAGAAAGGAGTTTTTGGATTTCAGACTGTTTCACTTCCTGACTTAAAAGTGTAAAAACATAAACTGTGAACTCAGCAAAAGCAATTTATGAATTTGGGACTACGATATGTGTCTAAATGATGGTTTAGGGAACTATATTTATAGCCTGGCACCAGTAAATTTTTGTTCACTTCTAAATCTAGATTCCAAATATACACATTATACTCTGAGGGCTATTAAAGGCACAAGATAGCTTTCAGAATTAGACTTTGGGATGCAGTTCCACACAATGATTTCCTATGTTCCCTAGTTCTGAATGATATGATTATAGTACAATATTTTAAAATAAACATAAAAGTTAGAAGCAGTGGAAAAATTTTACTAGCAAATAACTACTTGTTACATATCAAACATTTTTGTAATGTTCTGGGTTTCAAACGCTTAATCTACAGGCATAGTATACTGTGCCTTATTTCACCAGGGACTGGAGGAATCTTACTACATGAACATATAAAATAATGACAGGTACAGATTATCTGTCCTAGGAAAAATATATTCAAAAAGAAATGCAAGTATGCAAGTCAGGATGGATGTTAAACATGAATTTCAAATTTGGCTCTTGAGCTTCCGGTCAAATCAAAGAGAGGCAAAATTCTTCCTATGAAAAAGTGGCTTCCAAAACTTTTTTTTAAGAATATCATTCTAAAATATCTTATATGGGACTTTATATAAAGGGCACTGTATGACACAGAGGACAACATACCTGACAATATCATACAGCAAATATGGTTATGTCTGATATGGTTACTTCAAGTAGCTTGCTTAGGTGAGGGTGGAATGTATAAAATTAAAATGTTACTCAGCAAAGGTGATGGTGCTAGGGGCTGCTTTTGCAATACACGTTGTTTTGACACTGAAGGATTCTTTTTATTTATTTATTTATTAACATCTTTATTGGAATATAATTGCTTTACAATGGTGTATTAGTTTCTGCTTTATAACAAAGTGAATCAGCTATATACACTGAAGGATTCTTATACATGGATTAGTTTTCTCAACTGGACAGCAACTCCTATTTAATGGCCAGGAGACTCTAGCACAGAAATTAAAGGTGACTTGACATGGCTAATATTATTACATCATTCAGGGATAAGCCTAATATTTGAACTTCTAGATTCAGCAGGAAAGCTTACTGTCTCTCACTTTAACAGGACTGCAACCCAAGGCTTCAGAAGAATTTACTGGAAACTTTACCCTTCCAAAAGGGTGCCCTCTAATTACAGGGAATTAGTTTGCTGCATATGTATGTATAGTACATTCTGGAGATACAGAACTGTAAATAGTTTCAGTGTTAAAAAAGCAGAAACCCCCAGTTTTTAGTATTACGTGAAAAGACTTCTATAAACTACCCAAAGCAGCAATACATATCACTCAAACACACTGAAATGTTTCTTAAACGTGCAGAAAAGGCCACAGGCAGCAAGGAATAATCAACAGGAGAAGCATCTGCTATCTAATCTTTCTTTTGCAATCTGCATTGGGAATCATAAAGCTGGGAAATATCTAGAGAGGGCATCTAGCCTGCATATACACACCATTTTCAAAGATCTCTATTTAGATCTCTAGTCTAGCTTGTTCTTATCTTAAATCTTAGCACCTACAGTCTAGGACTAATTCCTTTTATCTTATCAATGAAGATGATGAATCACTATGTTCCTTTAACATACTTTTATATACTTGGAAAGCCTTAAGCAACTAGTTTTCTTTCATGAACAAAATAACCACAATTATTTTTATCTTTCCCTAACATCTTATTTACTAATCTTTAGACCTATTCTTACTGGGGCAACCCATATTACTTTCAAAACATACAATAAGGGCTTCCCTGGTGGCGCAGTGGTTGAGAATCTGTCTGCCAATGCAGGCGACACGGGTTCGAGCCCTGGTCTGGGATGATCCCATGTGCCGCGGAGCAGCTGGGCCCATGAGCCACAACTACTGAGCCTGCGCGTCTGGAGCCTGTGCTCCGCGACAAGAGAGGGCGCGATAGTGAGAGGCCCGCGCACCGCGATGAGGAGTGGCCCCCGCTTGCCGCAACCTGAGAAAGCCCTCGCGCAGAAACGAAGACCCAACGCAGCCAAAAATAAATAAATAAAAATATTAAAAAAAAAAAACATACAATAACAGTTTGGTACTTTAACACGAGCTTTACAAGTTCCCAGGATTTAGATTATATCATGATTCATTAAAACACTAACAGTTTTATTTGTAAGTGGCAATGTTGTATCTTGGAATCAATTATTCAAAACAATATTCTTTCTAGGTACTGTGGTAACTGATCTCATATAGCTTACATTCTAGTGGGAAAAAATAAACAATAAACCAATAAACAATAAACAAATAAACAAGATGTCGGACTGAAATGTTGTGAGAAAAATAAAATAGGGGTAGAGAGGGCTTTTGTGAGGAGGTATCATCTGATTTGAAACCTCTAGGAAGGTAACAGCCCTGCAAAGATAATGTTCCAAGCAATTTTTGGCTAAGGTAGGTTTAACTAATTATTCTGATATACACATACACACACACACACACACACACATACATATATATATATGTATGTGTATCTCCTTCTGGATTATATGACCTTTCACTGCTCCCTACTGAATCTTCTTGTTCTTATTTTGAAGACAAATTCTATCTTTTAAAAGCTTTTCATTACCTTCTTAACTGGTATATCCCATAAAGCTTAAGAAGCATGCCTTCTAATTTAGACAAGTATTTCATAATAATATTAGCCAATTATTTAGTTTAGGATGTGCTTTTGCCAAATTACATTTAACAATGGGTGAAAAATAACAATATTTGAAAAAAAAAAAAAAGTCTTCATGTTACTGGATAGGCCTAAATGAATTTTCCAGAAAATAATACTTTGGTGATGCTTTCTTTGCAGGCAAAATAGGCTGAAAGCAAACTGGCAGAGTATGACCCATTCAGATGAAGCTGAAGGGAGGGTGGAAGGTTGAGTGAATCACTGATGGGTTGGTCTAATAGCAGTGAAAGGGCCCAAAAGAGAAGTAGAGATTGATAGATAGGTCGTGTATGTGGGATGAAGAAGCAAATCAACTGGCAAGGTTGGAGAAAACCTTCTACACCACACTAACTCTTTGAGACATGCTGCCACCACCTGGGCAACAGACAATTTTTAAGTATGGGAAGATTTTAGTTGTGATTATTAGTTAAAATTAACAATTGCAGAATTAAAAAATTACTTTCATTTTATGAAATCAGCATTTTCGTCTAGTCTTTGACATTAAAAAACAAGCAGGGATTTTTGGGGCCAGATCTGTTTAGAATTCTGCCCTACTTTTTAACTCTCTGGTTCCTTATCTGTAAAACAGGTATAAGAATACCATCCTACAGAGTTGTTTGGTCTAAGGATTAGTGATAACAGATGCGAAGCATCTAGCCTAGTACCTGCTACACAGTAGGTATTCAATAAATAGCCTTTAAAAATTATTATTCCGCAGTATGATCTTCCAAATATCACTAAAACCCGACTATCACTTTTTAAATTACATAAATGTACCTATTAAGAAATGTATCTGCATTGTGTTTTAATGGTAGGAAAAACTCACAAATAACGTAGGGGAGAAACCAATTCTATCAAAATAAGTCAAATATGTGAAATGTTACTGCAGGAAATAAGCACAAATTGTTCAGCAGGTAAGAAAGCTCTTAAAATCTTTAGTTAAGTCTAGATTATTATAAAAGAATCTTATTCAGGCTTTACTCATTCACAATTTTGACATGAGTCAGGGTGAAATGTAACTTTGTACCATTCAAGAGAAAAAAGACTTTTAAACTAATGAAAGACTAGGACTTCCTTTCTTTAAGAGGAAAAAAGCTTAGAAATTTGTAAGGCTCCATTTTTTTAAAAATTCTATTTCATTTTTTAATACAGCAGGTTCTTATTATCTATTTTATACATATTAGTGCATATATGTCAATCCCAATCTCCCAATTCATCCCACCCCCACCCCCCACCCCACCCCACCCTGCTTTCCCCCCATGGTGTCCATACAGTTGTTCTCTACATCTGTGTCTCTATTTCTGCCTTGCACACTGGTTCATCTGTACCATTTTTCTAGATTCCACATATATGCGTTAATATACAATATTTGTTTTTCTCCTTCTGACTTATTTCACTCTGTATGACAGACTCTGGGTCCATCCACCTCACTACAAATGACCCAATTTTGTTCCTTTTTATGGCTGAGTAATATTCCATTGTATATATGCACCACATCTTCTTTATCTATTCTTCTGTCCACGGGCATTAGGTTGCTCCCATGACCTGGCTATTGTAAACAGTGCTGCAATGAACATTGGGGAGTAAGGCTCCATTTTCGAAATATAACTGCAATAGAATAACTAGTGCGGATGGTGATGTGATATGCTACAAAGGAATTATTCTTATGCAAAGACAAACCCTCCTTAATTAATAGTGCAAGTTTCAGTTACTTCGGTTAAAGCTACACGAACGGTTAAGATTTTATTTCTTAAAAATAAATACAAGCAGACCTTATTTCCTTGTTATTCTAAGTTGATATTCTGAAAGACATTTGCGAGAGAATAAAAAAGCCAATTAAGGATCTTTCAAATAAAGACTAAGCCCTTAAGAAAACTGGCTACGATATTTCCACTAAATTCCTTATTCTGCTGCTGCTTATGAAGCCGAAGTCAGAAAAATGGCCAAATCCAGTCCAATCAACAGAATTTTTAAGCTGAAAGAATCCCAAAGATAACCTAATAGCTTTCCACATACAGAAGAGAAAACAGGCTCAGAGTGACTTATCAGAGTATCAGATCAGCAGAGACAAGGCCTGTGAATCTCAATTCCCAAGCTGAGACTCCTCTAGAAAGTATTCTGCACCATCTGAACCAATCTTGAGGCCACCTTTCATTAAGGGAATGCAGGTAGCAGTAGGGAGCTCAGCTGTCGCAACCGCTATGCTATTCCTGGGCTTGCAGCCTGCCCTGGAACTGGAAGCTAGATCAGTAATATTAGACAGTGAAAGCCTGATTTACACTAGAACCAAAGACCTACCGAGGCTTCCTTCTTCTGTGCCTTTTCTTCCGGCCCAAGACTCCTATGCATCTCACAAGGGATGCAGCACAGTGAGCTACAGGGGAGGGAGTAATGAGGAAAACTGTCTAACCGTGATTAAAACATACACATATTGGTCTCTGGAGTGAAGGCCGTTAAAATAAATTCTGACCCTCTCCTGGAGTTACTATTTGGGCAAGTTTACAAAACCACACAGAGCTGCCACCACCAAGTCAAGTTTTCAGTACACACAATCCAGTGACTGAGTCTTATTCTGGCTACTACAGGTACAGGCTAGGTCCAAGCGCACAAGCTTTGAAACCATCATCCAAGTTTTCAAACAAGAATGAGTAAGAAAACAACTGCTGCTAATACAACATACAAACATTAACATATGCCCAACAAACAGTATTTTAGATCATTAGCTTATTTGCCAAAAGCCTGTTCCCTGGTAAATAATAGTTACTGTTGTTATACCTAAACTAGTTATACATGTCACAACTTGCGCCTCAAAGAGAACATTCTATAGTGTTTCAAGAATAAAAACCTGCTTTATTTGGCACGCAACAGTGAAGAGATCTTGCAACATTTGAAGAGGTAGTCAAACAGAGCAGTTCAGTGCAAGAGACCACAAAATCTGATCACCAACCAAACCAGAGTTAATCTCTCAGTTCCTGTAGATTAGAAGACAATATTAACTCACTCTTTCTGCTTGTTGACTTTTGAATCCCTTTATTTGTGTATTGGAAGAACAAGTACCTCGGTGGGAACTCTACGCCCAGACAGTTTAATTATTTATCAAGTTTACTATGGGCAAGTATCGATCATGCTTTTGTGAAGAGTTAGGTGCTCAAATTAAAAACAAACAATAAAAACCCCTCTTCACACAGCATGGCTGCATTTTCCCTTAGTAACAAGGTTCGGTGGACCCACCACGGTCCAGCTGCTGCTTTGTCTCCTCGACGTGAGGCGTTAACTACTGTCCAACTCGAAGATGAGAGGGGTCAAAGGCTGGGGTGTGAACCAGAGGAACTCGCTAGAATCCTTCAAGGGTCGCCGTGTCACCCTCACCTTGACTCTGGGCGGTTTGTGGGAACCAATTCCTTTCTTGCCGCCGCTCTCTGGCTGGAGTTTCCCGGGGTCACGGACCTTACCCACCGGGGCCCTCCACCCACGGCCGGGCTCCTGCAGGGGAGCGGCTGTTCCCCGGCTGACTTCGGGGGCAAAGGTAGGGGGCCCTCCGTGCTTCCGGACCGGCTCCCGGAGGGCGGAGCCCACCCGAGCCTCAGGCAGGACGCCACCCAGACAGGAGGCGCGACGCTCGGGCTCCGAGCCAGCGACCAGCCGGGCACCGCCGTTCGCCCCGCGCGGCCTCACCTGCCGCTCCCCGGAAACCCGGGCGCCGCCCCGCCCTCCCCGCGTGCTCGAAGTCCGGGTCCCGGGCCCCACACAGCAATGGCGCAGCCGGAAACTGGCCCCTCGACTTCCTCAGGCCGGATCCAGGCAAGGGCCGGCCTGTGGGCGGGTCGGGAGAGCCGCGGCTTCCGTCTTCCTGCTTCCGGCTTGAAGGTTAGTTGGGCGTGGGGGGGGGGTCTGAGGACCCACCGTCTCGGGCGCGATGTAGGGGAGGCCGGTGGTGGTCGCAGCCGCAGTTTTGCCCCCGTGCCCAGCGGAGGCGGCCAGGGCGCCGACGGCCCGAGGTGTGACGGGGACGACCCTTGATTCCCGGGGGCCGCCCGTTGTGCGAGCCCCGCCGGGCCCGCGCTTGCCGAGGCGGAGGGTCTGGGGAGCGTGGCCCCAGGGGCGGGCGGCCGGGGGTGGTGAGGAAGGGTGAGCGAGGAAAACACAAGGAAGGAGGGAAAGTGCGGATGGCTGTGAGGTGCCATTAGCTGCAGCTTTAGGCGCCGCGCGGGTCCGGTCCGGAGATCAAGCGCGGCCGATCCTTCTCGTAAGGAAGAAAAGAAATATTCCTTAAAGTGTGGGAGGCGCGTGCGCTTGGGGTCCGAAATTGAGGTGCATGGGAGGTGTGTGTCCTGTGGACGGTAACTCCTTTCTCTGTGTTAATGGCTAAAACGCGGCCATAACCGGGTCCTTCACTTCCGCTTTACTCTTTATTGCAAAGTTCTTTTGCTCATCTCTCAATCTTGCATTAGTTAATTCATTACTGGGCTGGAGAAGCTGAAGAAACAGATGGATATCTGTAGAGCCTAGGCTCGACTGTGTGGGTGGGAGCCTACGAATGGGGGGGGAGGCTAGGATATTTAACGATATCTTAGGCACTTTAATGTGTCTTCAGTTGAAAATATGAAGTTGTGATAGGATATAATTAAAACCAGTCATGGTAGTTTTATGTAGGTGATGGGATTGTGGGTGATATATATTTTGTTTTGCTTATCTCTGGGTTTTCTATAAGGAACACAAGCTGTATAATAGGGAGACAAAAAAAAAAAACCTTTTAAGAGTAAAGCGGTGTTTGATTTTGCGATTGTATACCTAACCCTATAAACAAATAATTGACTTTTTTAGTATAAAAAGTTCAAGATCTGGGAATGGATATGCTGTAACATATCAGTGAGCTAACTTATATGTTAGTGAACTTCGTAAATAATTTTATTGTTGAAGTAAGTCATTTAGTAAAATATTTGATCTCCAGTAACTAGGATTTTCTTACAGGGCATTTACCATTGTGTAATTATTTCTTTCTTAAAATTAGAAAGCAATAGATATTAAATGTATTTAATGTGCCAGGCGATTTTACATGTCATTTATAGGTTGCATATAGAGAATTTAGAAATTTTCCATTTAAAATTGTATTATAATTCCTTAAAGTTGACTTTTAACGTTTTTCTTTTATCTATTCTTTTCAACCCAACCAGTATATAGAATTTAAGCATTCTCTCAGAAGTGTATGGTAGAGCTAAAGAAGACAACCAACCAAGGGTCATCTGAAATTGTGATTGGCAAATAATCCCAGGACAAAGTTAGAGATCACTACTCAAGCATAAGGTAGATGATTTTTTAAATCCCAGCTGAAATTTTAAGTGACTGTATATACACCCATTCCTACCCAGGTATTCTAATTCTCCACTTTGAATAGAGATCGACACAAACATGAAGGTTGAAAAGCCTCTGGGGCAAAATAGAAAATGTCACTCAAATCCACAACATCCTCATTTGCCAGATGGCCCTCCCTTACCAACTCAAAATGGAACAAAATGCATGGCACCTATAATGGTTAATTTTCTCATCTATTAAAGTCGTTCTCATTTACTAAATTATGTCCTCAAATAGGAGTCCTCAAAAGCTGAAAGAGGGCATAAAATAGCATGTCACCTTTTGCTTATATCTCTTTGCATATGAATGGATATTATGGTTCCCTTACCCCCTCGTTTCATTCCTGGAAACAGGCATCCATTACCTCCCTTTCTCCAGGCATTTCACATATTCTGTAGCTTTCAAATAGCAAATTTGATGATTGTACTCTTGTTAATTAGCACTTAATAGTACTAAGGCTATGTAAAAAAATGACATATGGGATTCAGCTGTTTCCTGGAATGAGCACATAAAACTCAAAATTCTTTTAAAACTCTGCTGCTAAATAAAGTTTGTCTTGAATATAGGAGGCATATGAGAATGCCTAGTCCTTATGACAGATTACACATGGTTTTTCCTTTTATCTTCTATACCTTCACATCTTTTAAGTGTCACTCTTCTGGTTGTCCTAGGTGAATTATTTTTTCTTACTAGAAGTATTAGTCCTTATTAAAATAGTACTAATTAGTAGTTTTTAAAAACAACAAACCAAACTACTGAGTGATAATGGAATTCTGAGTTAACTGATTTTGGGGGTACCTTTTTCAAAATTTGATTAACCACATAGTCTTTTCTCTTGTTGTCTCTCCCCCCACCCCCTGCTTTCCTAAGGCCTCTACAAAGATGTTTGATATAAAGGCTTGGGCTGAGTATGTTGTGGAATGGGCTGCAAAGGACCCATATGGCTTCCTTACAACAGTTATTCTGGCCCTAACTCCATTGTTTCTAGCAAGTGCTGTACTGTCTTGGAAATTGGCCAAGATGATCGAGGCCAGGGAAAAGGAGCAAAAGAAGAAACAAAAACGTCAAGAAAATATTGCAAAAGCTAAACGACTAAAAAAGGATTGAAGGAATGAACAGGCTCTGCAACCAGAGGAAAATCGTCTGGAAAATTATGCAGCTTTGGAAGGACCCATTAAGGTTTCTTTTCAGATCTTATGACAGTATTATTTAGTAAACGAAGTCTGAGCATGTGGAAGAATCATGTTAGTTCTCACCTGTACTATAGCAACTTTTAGGCTTCGGTGTAGAAGTCTGTTGACAGTTACTGTTAAATTGGCATTTATTATGCTACAGATTTTTTATAACTGACTTAGTCATTTGCCTTTTTGCAGCGTATGTACTAAAGTGAAAACATCCTGTGGAGAAAAATGGCTTTAGATTATGGACTCTATTCAAATAATGGCTTAAAATGGGGTCCTGTTCTGGACAAAGGAGATTAAGAATGTAAAAATCAGAATTGTCCTGAGGTGAAAAGCATGCTTTGGCTTAAAAGAGATACAGTGTACTAATCACATCTTTTATCATTATTACTTATTTCTTGAAATAGAATCATTTCTGGCTTCCTCAAAGCAAAGTATTATTATTCAACGAGTACTTCTATTTTCTGTATTTTTCTCATTTTAGCTTTTGAGATACTGGTAATTACCAGACATTCTGCATTTTTAAAAATCTAATTTTATAAAGAATTCTCTTATTATCTTGACTATGTAGAATACCACTTACTGGATATAAAAATTTTTGTACTTATGAACACTGCCATTTTCTTAGAGGTGACTTGAGTAGAGGAACACTATGATTTAAAGCTTGGAGTAAAAATGCCAAACCTTGTAGTACCTTGGAACCAGTTAATTCTCACTTGTGCTATAAGTAGAAATGTGAAGTAGTTACAATGTCTTATAAAATAATTTGCTGATTATATAATACCACTTTTGTTTTTCATTCCATTCTTTTAATTCATGTGGTAGTGATGTCCTTTACTTTTTTGATCAAACAGATTCATGGTGAAAATTAAAATTCAAATTTCTTTTAAGGAACTTTTAAAGAGTAACAGTTAAGTCATATTTCATAAATGGTAAAGAAAGGCTTAACAGTTGGAAAAATTTTGTTTAGCATAGTATTAGTTGGGTGAAAAAGGTGTAAATCATGTCAAAATTAGAATGTGTTATAGTTAGAAATAAAGGGCTGAAGGATATTTCCTTCAGTTAAGTAGTATAACTGGAACTTTTTACTCTTTAACATGGCTTTTATAAATGCATGGTTAATAATTTTATTTGTTGTCAGTAATTAATAGCTTATTAATGTTTTCCTCACCCCTGATAATGAATCTTAAATTACAAAAAAATTGTCTAAAAGCTTTAACTTAAAAAAATGAAACTAGATATTGAAATAAATTTGATATGTTTTTATAAAGAGGTCCTGGGCTTTGGTTTTTTTTGTGGGGGGAGGAGTAATAATTCAAGTTAAATATGTTACAGAAGTTAGACTTTTCAGAGGGTTACAAATTTCATTTATAGATAAGCATGCAGTTGACTCCTGAACACCACCCTGGGCTTTGTTTTTTTTTTGTGGGGGTTAGGAGCATGAGTCCTCCCTTGCAGTCGAAAATTCCTGTATAATTTATAGTGGGCCCTCCCTATACGTTGTTCCTTCCTATATGCAGGTCCTCCATATATGCAGTTCCGAGGTCCCTCTGTACCCACAGTTCTTCATCCGTGGATTCAACCAACCCTGGATCATGTAGTATTGTAGTATTTACCACTAAAAACATCTGTGTGTAAGTGACCCCACACAGTTCGAACCCATGTTGTTCAAGGGTCAACTGTACTTAGAAAAGTTGAGAGCAGTGTTTCTCAAATATGAGAACCTAAGGACCTCCGAGAATGTTTATGGACTGGTTTGAACAATACTTGTTACTGTTGTTTTAGGTTGTCAGTTCCTACTTGGTGCCAGTGTGATCAACACATTGCAGCTCCAAGCACTGAAATAATTCAGTGTTTAATTACAAATTAGTTATTCAGGCGATCTAGGATATGCTTTTTATATTGTCATTGAAATTTAAACAAAACTTACAGTTATCCACTAAAGCTATGGTTTCATTGTTCATTGTGACAATTTAAAGGTATTTAACTAAAATAGGTTTTCTTATAGCCCCTGTTAGTCTTAATACAATTTTGTATTTGTTTGACATAGGCCATTTATTGTTTCTTCAGCTTTTCCCAAAATTTATGGAGCCTTTTTATACATTTGAGATCAACAAGGTTTTATAATATGTGTCTATATGTTTGTGTGTGTTGGGGGGTGGTGTCAATTAGACTATAGAGCTTCCTCAATTTAAAATGGATTACATCCTGATAAACCCACTGCAAGCTGAAAATAATTTACTGAATAATGTACTGAAAGTGAAAAACAGAATGGTTGTGTGGGTATCGGTTGTTTACTTGTGATTGCATGGCTGACTGAGAGCTGTGGCTCCCTGCCACTGCCCAGCATCACAAGTGTCCTACTGCACACTGCTAGCCTGAGAAAAGATTAAAACTCAAAGAACGTTTCTGTTGAATGTGAATGTGTATCGTAAAGTTGAAAAATTAAGTTGGGGACTGTGTATTATGAGGTTTGAGAGTCTTCAGAAAAATCAATCTTTTATTGTAACATACTGTTAACGGTTACAAGAATCCCATTTACTGTTACCCAGAATAATTCTTTTAAAAACTGCCTACCTATTATGTTGTTTCTGAAGTTCTTAGAACTAATATAATCAATTACCATTTTATGGCTGGTTTTGAAGGAAAAACAAACAAGCTGCCTATAACAAACATTTTACCACCAAAAAGTTTGTGCATCAGAATTTGATCCATAGTTTACCATGTGGTAAACTTCAGCATGGTGTTACTGTATCAGATGTGCAAGAGGATTTTAAACCTATTTCCTGAAATTACAGTGAGCAAACTGGAAGTAAGCTTCGGATGCTGCGAGCTAGAAACCCAATGTTGAGATCCACTATAACGAACAGCTCTTCACCCATCGTGAGGGGCACTTTATACTTCATCTGGTTTTAAGTTAGAGGAAGTCTGATACCTATTTAGGAATGATTGCTTTCAGGTTTGCAACTGATTATAGTATCACTCTGATTTACTTCATATCTGTAATATATAAGGACAAATTCTGTATTTCTCAAACATTAAAGGGGATTCCGTGTTCAAATACCAAAAGTTTGGGAAACACAAGATAAGACAATTCATTTCTGCATGATTTCTTGGAGTCTTTTAACCTTCTTTGACTATCATAGACTCTCTTTTCTTTTCCCCCGAAGAACACAAATAGTTTGAGAAAGCCTAGTCTAAATGAATTCAGGTTACATTTTAGATAGTGTGGTTAATGAGATAGCATTAAAAAAGTCAATATGATGGTATTGGGTCAAGGCTGATGAAATTAGGAAGTAAATGAGAGCCAGAAATCTGTTAGTAAAAATGGAATGCAAAAGGATAACATAATGGGGAAAAATTTATTTCCTCCATTTTTTAAAATTTTTAACTTCAGATATCCAAGGCATAGCTAATAGGCTAGATTTATACGGTTAAACCCAAAAGGCAACGCATGTATACCTGAGCAGTTTGTATAATAAGGCCTTTGGGGAAAAAAAATGCTATATGCATGTATAGCAGAGGCATAGGAAGTCAGGAAGGATTTATCTGAGAGTACTTAAGGTATGTATGACACTTTATTATTTTTTTAAATCAATTAATTTATTTTTGGCTGTGTTGGGTCTTTGTTGCTGTGCGTGGGCTCTCTAGTTTCGGTGAGCGGGGGCTACTCTTAGTTGCGGTGCGCGGGCTTCTTATTGTCGTGGCTTCTCTTGTTGCGGAGCACGGGCTCTAGGCTCGCAGGCTTCAGTAGGTGTGGCACGTGGGCTCAGTAGTTGTGGCACGCGGGCTCTAGGGCTCAGGCTCAGTAGTTGTGGTGCGTGGGCTTAGTTGCTCCGCAGCATGTGGGATCTTCCCGGACCAGGGCTCGAACCCGTGTCCCTTGCATTGGCAGGCAGATTTTTAACCACTGCGCCACCAGGGAAGCCCCACTTTAATTATTTTAAAATGAACATTTTAACTTTTGAAATTAAAAAAACTGCATGGGTTTTGGAGTCTGTCTTGAAAAGATGAAGAAAAACATTTTCATTAAAAAAAAAAACAACTTGTAAATTCCCCAAATATAACTATTTAAAATATGAAATATGGTGGACAAGTGAATATTTTATGTGAAACTTTGATTCTGCTTTACATGTGTCTGGCTTAAAAGCCACATATAAAAACAAGATTGTTTAGAAAGGCAATCTTAATTAGGCCAAGATTATAGTTCAGTTTTTAGGTAGGACTAAATGTTCTCAACTCTGTTCTGATACCACCTAACAGTGTAACCAGTCATCCTAAAAATGTTACTCTTGAGGAAAGGAGTGTGGATGGATTACTACAAAGTTTATTCCCACCTCTCAAAATCACTTTGAAAGTACATACTTTACTAATAATGGGTGGGCCAGTATCATCTTCTTATATAACGTAACTGTTGGCTAAGATTTTCTTTTATGTAAAACAGGTATTTTGAAATGAAAACCATAAAAATTAAAATTAACATAAATTCTGTCATACATTAAGATATTTATAAACAGCCTACACGACAAGCTTTTGTAAAATATGTATATAGAATACAGTTAATAAGCTGATGATAGGAATTTGGTAGTAGAAACATTCTATTCTAGCATGTTAGAATTTACAGTTTTTCCTGTAACCTGGGGTTCAAGAACATCTTACTTTACAGTCAATTATACAACAAATTTTATCTCTTTTTATATTGCCTAATAGCTAGTTCCTTTTTTGCCTCTTTGGTAAAATGTAATACTACTTTGTAATAATGTAAAGAGACAGAATGATTAACTTGATATTAACAGGGCTGCTGGAACGTTAATATTACCACCTAGGGGCTTTTTTTTGTCATTTCATAAGTATTATGGTGATTACATTTGATTACTTGTTTTAGTATAACATTTTATAAAGTTGTATTTTTCTGTAGTTTATTTCCTAAGCAATTAAAAATTTTACCTTCTAATATTAAGTAAAAATCTCAGTCCATATTTATTGAGTAGTTGCTACAATGTCAAACACTGTTAGAAGGCCTCTATATTAGAATTAGAACTCTGTTAGCAACAAAAACTTGGTTGTGCACTTCAGAAAATGTATGACACTTTTATATATAATCTGTTTTAATGTTGTCATCTGTCTATAATTTTCTCCAATATAGAAATCACTGTAATCTCCACTATCAGTGGAATCACGTTCTGAGAACTCTGCCCTATTTTCTATTTCTTCCAAGTAATTTTTAATCTCACAGAACTACGATTACCATTTCTCTGTTTACCATCTTTTCAAACTTTTGTGATAGATTGTCTACTTCCATTGGTCCTAATTCCTTCTTTAAAACTCCATCCTCAATCCCACCATAAAATAGCTTTTGTCCCATCTACTCATCAATATCATAGGGTTTTTTTCATTTATCAAATAAATTTTCTTGGCCTCCACGTGCTTTATCCTGGCCTCCACGTGTTTTATCCAAGTTCATGTTTTTGATTAGTCCTTTAGAATCTTACAGAGTGCCTCTACAGAAATAGCAGTCTTCTCCTTTTATATTTGATCAGTTAGGACAGTTCAATATTTACCCTTATCATTTTCTACCAAGATACACTTTGGGTGGTTTCTAAATGATCGTAAGGATCTAAAATGTACTGAGCATTTACAGCTACAAGATACTTCTCAAGGGAGCAACTCAAAGAGGAAAAAAAACTAAGCAAATTCATAAACAGAATGATGACTAAATCAAGTGAAGGATTTAAGTCTAAAAGAAGTTAGGTTTCTATAGTTCATAACCTCACACTTCTTATGCATAGTAAAAACAAGTTCTTAAGCTTACTGGAATAGAGAACTATTGTACAGTCAGAAAATACAAAGTAACTTTTTACTTTTACTTGTTAAAATAGTCACATACATATATAAATGAAATGATTTTACCACAGTGCATTCATTGATTGTGGCTCTTGCCATCTTGTGGCATCCAGGATCCTGGCTGAAAGGTTTTACCAGTGCTGGTGGGAGCCACCGAGGATTCTTCTTTTCCAAAGTCCGGAGCGGAGGCATGCCCTTTAATCTGAGTTTGAACTGGTGGAGCCAAGTGTTCCTTGTTGCTCTCTTCTCTGAGGAGTTTTTCTTTTTCGTAAAAGTCTTTGGTTTTCATTTTAATTTCTTCTTTATATTTTTCATTCTTCATTATTTCCTGCATGCATATATAAATGGAAGAAATCATTAAAGTCCTAGTTAGAAGAAAACTCAAACTACAGGTTTTATAAAAATAAAATAGCTAATGAAAAATAAAGTACATATATACATACTTGCCTTGCATTTAAATAATATATAGATATGCACAGGGTAAGTCTGAAAAAGCTATCTGATTATATATTGATGTTATTTTGAATTAAACAGCTATGTCCTTGTATACTATAATAAAAAGATGAGGATAATGAAATAGAAATATTTACTACCCAGTAAGTGAAACAAACCACTTAACATGAAATATTACACAAGAGCATAAAAGTCACTCTTATCAAAGATTTTCTAAATTTAACAGCTATTTACTGCCTCAAAAACTAATCAGTGATTTGTACTTTCTATTGGAGATGAAGTGAAGGTGAGAGGGCCTCAGAAAGATGTTCCTGCCAGTCTTTTCTCTGTGGGACTTAAAGCATGGTTGCTAAGGCCACCCTCTATAGCACCAGGACCAAGTCCCATCTATTTCCCTTTCGCCTCTGGAGTGGTATGGCAGTGAAGAGGAGGACAGAAACGGAATCAGAGTTCAGCAAGCCTTAGGCACCAGTTCCAGAGAGGCATTTTGCTATTGGAAATGCTTCCTCAAATCAGTGCAAGCAATTTGTGCAATGCGGTTTTGTCACTCAGATTTGCTATTCTATTTGTAAGGATCTATACCCCGAACAACAATGAATCTATTACTGTATTTCATTGAATACAAGACCATCAAATTTAAGATGCATCGCTGTTATATGTACCACTAAAAAAGGCAAACTCCCTCACACATCCTGATTTCAGAGATGTTAAAATTTGAAGATATGCATCTTAAAAACAGATGAAATAGTAATTACGTCTTTTACCTTTATTGATTCCTTCTTCCTCTTCTATCTTAATTATTTCTAAATGGGTGAAATTTTTTTTTTTTTTTTTTTTTTTTCTGTGCCTCACAGCTTGCGGGATCTTAGCTCCCTCACCAAGGATTGAATGGGCGCCCTCGGCATTGAAAGGGCAGAGTCCTAACCACTGGACTGCCGGGGAATTCCCTGGGTGAAATTTTTAAATGTTCTTTTTGCTTATCTGTATTTTCTGATTTTTCTTTAAGAAGATATTTGTTATTTATAATATGAATGTTAACATAACTAATATCTGACAACACTGACAAAAACAAATTCTCCCAAGTTATTTTTAAATTTCAACATTTAAAAAAATGACACATCTGGGACTTACCTGGCAGCGCAGTGGTTAAGAATCCGCCTGCCAATGCAGGGGAAATGGGTTCAAGCCCTGGTCCAGGAAGATCCCACATGCCGCAGAGCAACTAAGCCCGCCTGCCACAACTACTGAGCCTGCACTCTAGAGCCCGCGAGCCACAACTACTGAAGCCCGCGCGCCTAGAGCCCGTGCTCCGCAACAAGAGAAGCCACTGCAATGAGAAGCCCGCACACCGCAACGAAGAGTAGCCCCCGCTCGCCACAACTAGAGAAAGCCCGAGCGCAGGAGCGAAGACCCAATGAAGCCAAAAATAAATAAATAAAAATAAATAAATTTATTTTAAAAAATGGTTCCTTTAAAAAAAATGACACATCTGGTTATTTAAATATATGATGCAATCTGTTTCTAACATGAATTTCAAGCAATAATAGTTCTCCAAAAAGGTAAACACTGATATTTAAAATCACATTTAAAATAATGGTCTACACTTACAGGAAAAGATTTGAGGAGATTGTAGAGTTACAGACTTTTAGACACAAAGAAGGGCCCATCTAATGAAACCTCTCCTAAAGCAAACATGTGAGGGAAGGCGTATTTATAAATATTCTTGTAATTTCTATAACAGATCAATTCCCTATGAGTAATTTAATAACCACAGTAACTATGAGTTTAGGGACAGCTGCTATGAGTGAGGGTGAGAGTCAGGCTTTGCCTTTCATATACCCTGTAGAATTCTCAGGTGGGGTGACCATATGTCACAGAAGGAATCCCTCAATGTGATACTGGAAATAAAGGAAGTAGGTGGAAATATTTTTCAGTCTGAGGCCATCTCATCTTCACTTCATCTCCAGACTCTTCAAGACCCTCTATGAACTGGTGTGTCAGCCCGGAGGCTCTTTCTCCTGAGGAGAATGAAATGTTCAGGAGGGTTGAACTTGCACTAGGAGCCCACCACAGGGAGCAAGACACTACTGAGAAGCTGGTATAAGGCTTGCTTGGCCTGGTATAAGAGCATCAGTCACATTGCCTTTAGGGATTTCAGCTCTACTGTTGCAGTCTTACAGCTGGTGCAAGCCTATGCTTTCTGCATAAAAGGAAACTGAGGGCAGAGAGCTGTTCTTTCTTTTTTCCTGCCTTCATATAATTCCTCTTTACTCACCATTACTCTGCCAAGTAGTTTCTTTCTTATAACAGCTATTTAGGCCAATAAAAAGCCAGTCTGAATATGTTAATTATTTTAATATGAAGATTAAAGATTTTGGAGTTGAAAAACATGGAGACTATAGTTTTTCCTAGAAAAGAATGTCTTTTTTTTTTTTTTTAACTAATGGTTACCAGACCCCTGCCAACAGCTTCCAGAAAAATTACACAGAACATAAATCATTTGTGAAAGGAAATCTAGTTTTGTAAATATTTGGAATAGATAAAATGAAAGTAGTTAGGTGGAAAAAATAGGAATTTGTAGACTAAAAGCGAAACAGAAGTAATTCTGTAACAAAGCCTATTTCATAGCAGAAATTACTATAAAGCAAGGATTTTTCCCTTACATTATTTCCTTGGAAAAATATCACCTTAAGTCTCAATATGTTTATCAATAAAAACATTGTTTGTTTCAGCATTTTAGGCATAAACCAAGGGTAAGTAGGTCTTCACATAAATGTTTATATGTTTAAAGCAAATATTTATCCTTTTGCATACCACTTTTCTCCCTGTCAGTATTCTTTCACATTAAAAAAAATAGTTGTATGGATTTTATCACTTGCATTATGCCATGACTTACTTAATGTCTACCCCAATTTTTTTTTTTTAAATATTATTATACCACTCTTTTTTTTTTCCTTTGGGTTTATTTATTTATGGCTGTGTTGGGTCTTCGTTTCTGGGCGAGGGCTTTCTCTGGTTGCGGCAAGCGGGGGCCACTCTTCATCGCGGTGCGCGGGCCTCTCACTATCGCGGCCTCTCTTGTTGCGGAGCACAGGCTCCAGACGCGCAGGCTCAGTAGTTGTGGCTCACGGGCCTAGTTGCTCCGCGGCATGTGGGATCTTCCCAGACCAGGGCTCGAACCCGTGTCCCCAGCATTGGCAGGCAGATGCTCTGCCACTGCGCCACCAGGGAAGCCCCTCTACCCCTATTTTTGTTTCCAATATATCACTTTTTCATAAAAAAAAAAAAAAAAAGAACCCTGATGACTATCCACATAGATAGTTCTTTGACCCAAACACATAGTTGCAATCTCAAATCTACCTTTTACTATCTGTGACACCAAGAAAGTCAGTTAACTTTGTTCAGTTTCAGTTTCTTTATCTGAAAATGGGAATACAGTGACTATGTATATATAAAATTTACATCTCAAATACTCATATGCATACTGTTCACATTGTTAGATCTTCTGAAAGTTTGCAGTTAAAAACATGGGCTTTGAAGCAAGACTAACTGCATATAAATCTCAGTTTTGCCATTTGCTAGCTGTGACCTTGCTAATGCTGCTTAACCTCTCTGTGTCTCAGTTTCCTCGTGTAAAATGGAGATTACAGTACTGCCTTCTTCTATGGGCTGTTGTAAAGACTGGGAAAGAACTGGCTATTGGGCAGTAATAGTACAACAGAAGATGTTACAGGTGGATTTTTAAATAGTGATTGTTTATTTTATTCCATTAAAAATAAACACACCAAACTTATATCTGTCCCTCTTTCTCATCTCAGGGTAGAAATGTAGTCTCAATACCTATATCTTTAAGTCCTTAAAAATTTAACCCACTAATTTGTGACATACATTGAATAACTATTTGTTGTGAACATTTTGTAAATAGCAGGATCCCTACATCAATTGCTGTCCTCATGAAGAATGAACAAAATTCATAATTTTGCCAGGATGAAAAAATCTCCAATTTAATGTGCTACAGTCTCCAACAAAGGCAGCAAGCATTACCACTGGATTGAGAACAGAGGTGTTAGTAAGACATAATCTACTGGCTTGAAAACAAGATGGAGTAACTGGTGCCAGACTAGTTTTTCTGCCATAAACAACTAGAAATCTGGACAAAAATACTAAACTTTTCAGATACTAAACAACAGCCAGTGCAGTACTGTGATCCTTGAGAGAGGGGAAATAAACGAGATAAGCCCTGTATCACCTCAGCTGGAGGCTGTTGCACAGGGTCAGGGAACCCAAGCAGAGGTTGGTTATCTCGCTGAGCTAAAGAGATAGAGATGGTTGGTTAGGAAAGCTGAGGAAGCTGAAATTTGTGGGGTACAGTACCAGAACACACACACACACAAAGAGTTCTAGAAACCTGTATAGGGGTACCCTTGAGTGTTCAGCTGAGTATTAAACTGTATGTGGGTAGGATGAGACTCTACAGGGCCAGGAAGGTCAATTTCTGGCTAAAGAATAACTACTGGGGAGCTGTAAACTGAACACCTGCTGCAGCTGAGACTAGGGGACATTCAAGTTCTAATCAGCCAGAGATGCCTCACCAAACCTGCAGGGCATTTAGTATAAAGACTTCAGAAAGATCACTCCTTAGGAGTAAGAATAAATTGGCACAAGAGTTGAGGTAACTCTAGACCTGCACTGTCCAATACAGTAGCCACTAGCCAAATGTTATTTAAATTAATTAAATTTTAAAATTTAGTTCCTTAATTGTACTAGGCACATTTCAAGTGTTTAGTAGCCAAATGTGACTAGTGGCTACCATACTGAAAAGTACAGATACAAAACATTTCCATTATTGCGGAAACTCCTATTGAACAGTACTGCTCTATAGCCGCCTGAACAAAACTTAAAACTAAAGCCTCCAAAAGTTTGGGCTGATTCACATGTAAATTAATATACTCAAAAAAAAACCCAAAAAACTCAACATTTTTAAAAGGAAGACAACAAAACACAGACAGTAAACAATATACTATTTCAATGTTTATCATCCAATCAAGAAGTGAAGAAGGAAAGTGTGATCCAAAACCAGTCAACAGAAACATGATAGAAATGATGAAATTAATAGATAAGGACTTTATCACAGCTACTATAAATATGTTCAAAGACTTAAAAGAAAAATTAACATAAAGAGAAAAAAAGGAGAAACATTTAAAAAGAACCAAATGGAACTTCTAGAGGTGAAAAATACAATACATGAAATAAAAAAAGTAATGGATATGCTTAACAGTGGATTAGACCCTGCAGAAGAAAAGAAAAATGAATCTGAAAACAAGGCAATGGAAACTATCCAAACTGAAGCAAAAGAGAGAGAAAATAGCTTAAAAACTGAACCAGAGCCTCAGTGAGCTGTGGGGCAATATTAAGCAGTCTCACATACATGTAACTGGAATCACAGAAAGAGAAGAGAGAGGAAGGAGAAAAAATAATGACTAAAAAATATATCAAATAAATAAACATATAAATCTATATATCCAAGAAACTAAAAAAACTCCAAGTAGGAAAAATACAAAACCAAAGCATATCAAAACCAAATTGCTAAAAACTAATGATAAAAGAGAAAATCTTAAAATAAGCTACAAAAGAAAGACATTTATGAGACAAAGATAAATACTATTGAGTTCTCATCAGAAACAATGCAAGGTACAAAACAATGGAATGACTTTAATATACTGAAAGAAAATAAAAACTGTCAATTTAGAATCCTATATCCAGTGGAAACATCCTTTAAAAATGAAGGCATAATGACATTTTCAGACAAAAAAAAAAAAAAACAGATGTTTTTGTCACAAGCAATCCTCTCTTACAAGAACACTAAAGGAAGTATTAAATACTTTACGTTGAAAAAATGATACAATATGGAAACTTGAATCTACATAAAGGAATGAATAGTGCCAAAAATATCAGAATGAAGGACTTCATTTCAGGGAAAAATGTTAGACTTTGGGACACTCTGCTAGGTACTCAATGCCCTTTGACTTTATGTCTACCCACTCCCAGCTCCTTGAGCCCATGAGGAGCTTCATCACATTGTGCATTGAAACTACTGCTACAGATTTTGAGGGTTATCATCACTGTACCCCCACCAGAAGGACTTCTCAAGCTCTGCAAAGATGTCAGTTACCACTAAATAGAGGAGAAGTACAGCCTGAAATGCAAGAGGACTATTGTGACCATATGCAGCCCTCAGATTAATAGTACTACCTGGGAGACAGATGATGCCTCATTCCCTCCCTACTCCCACCGGACAAAGAGCCTCTGCCCACCAAACCTTCCATGTGTTGCACCACTGTCCTGGCTTCCCTGGCCTGGGATTTGAAGCAGTATGTCAACAATGGCCCTTCTCCACTGAAGCTGAATCTGGTGGGGTGGACAATCAGAAAGTCATGCATGAGGTTAACTCGTTTCTGAGAAGGTCACATCAAAGAGTCCCCTGGAGTGAAGTACTGAAGGATATCATTCTCAACCAATCTCAGGGAAGAAGAGAAAGAAACCATACTGACAATAGAGAAAGCACAAGCTGTACCAAAATCTGATATTTCAAAACTTTTCCTAAGTATATTGTTTATGAATGACTACTGTTCTGTGACAATCTCTCTCATTTCAACAGGCACCAGGGGTGTTCAGCTGGAGCAAATTAGCTTAGGCTTGAGTTGTTTACAGAGCCTTAATATTGGAAAAATAGACAAACTCAGCTGTGAAAAGTATTGTGTTAAATGTTTGAATTTATATATTTTTCTACGTCAAATTATAAATTACCATTGTTTGTGAAGGATTACATTGAAAAAAGATTTTAAAAAAAAGCTCTGGATGCATTTAACAAGCTTAACCCTGTTTTTGTAGTTTAGACAAGTTAATGGTTATTTATTGTGTACTATTTATTAATTCAGTGATGAGAACTCAAGCCACCAAAAGGTTGCAGCTCGAGTCCTTTTCAGCGCCACTTCTTTGCTAAGAGCCCTGCTTAAGAGCCCTTTTGGTAGCTGTCCTGTTGTTGTACTACATGTTGCAAATTGCTAAGTGTGGTAATCACAAAAGCATTTTTAAAGTTGTTTTTTTTTAACTAATAAAATACAGACAAAAATTAAAGCTTGAAAATGCAGTCTTCAAACACGCTGACTCAAAGACGTTAGGAATTATATCATCCCACTCTAATCATATAGTCCCTTATGTGAAAATCTAGTACACATGACTTTTCCAAAATGGTGAAGAAATCAGCTCTAATATACAGTTATAGCTGCGGGAGGTACTATAACAGATCTGGATACTTGGACTATAAAAAAGAGGTGAAACAAACGGCAGAATAGGACTAGAGGTCTCTGCGATGATGCCTTGGGAAAGATAAAGGACACTGAGGCAATGCAAACCTGAACCTTGGAACCGTACTCTAGCATCTGAGAGAAGAGAGAGAGAGCTGTCCACAGTGCTCTCCGATGAAGTCATCTTGACTGGAAGAAAATTTAATTACTCAGAGAGTACTGGAGAAAGAAAAGGGCTGAGAAATATCTGAGTGAGTTAAAACAGTTTCCCAAAGATTTTTCTGTCTCAGGTATCCAAGTCATTCTGCATCTCTGGGGCCACACTTGGACAGAAGGTGAAGGAGTGAACAATTCTGAGTCTACGCTATTAAACGGAATTGAGTATTTGGATATAGATCTAAGCATACATACAACAGCATTTAGGAATATCTATTATTACACATATACCTTGTGGACAAGGGCAGATAAATACAAATTAAAAATTACCCATCATTAATAATTTATGTAAAGTATCATTAGTATTTTTAAATTTAGTGTGGTTATTTGTATGTGCCACATGTATGTATAAATAAAAAAGAAAAATGGTTTTCATGACATAATTCAGGAGCTTAATCCCCTAACCCTATTTCTCTCTTTAGAGTCTCAGCCTAGTAAAGCGAAAATTCTTCTGTCAAGGAATATTTCAGTAATACACTCTATGTACATATATATGTGATATTCATGTTAAAGATAAAATTCCACTATAATAGACTTCAAAATTATTTTATAATTTTTATACAGATAGACCTGGAAATGGAATAGAGCTAATGGTCAGTTCTCTATTAGGGAATTATAAAGTTTGTTCTAAAAGTGCTATGAACCCAGCTAGGAAAAATGGCAGGCAGAATACAGTTATACATAACAACCTATTTCTTCTTTGAGAGTCTGGCTCCACACTCCTCTGGAGTTTGGTATTTATAAATGGTCTCCATTTGGTTTCAAGTACTTGTGAATTCCACGTATACCATATATAACTACGTTCAAACTTAAGTACAAAAGAAATCCCAAGATAAAAAATCTAAATACAGTTTAAAGTAAATTCGACAGTGCTTCACTGTTAGAAAGTTACTATATTCAAAAGCAAGTAAAGACTTAAGAGTCAGTCTTAACAGATATTGATAAAATTGCCCATGTCACTGAATTCTTTTTTAGTTTTCTACGGGAACAAAACCATGGCCATATCATAATGATCCAGTTATATTACATACAAAAAACAGGAACCTAAATTTTTTTAAAGTTTTAGTTTAAAATTATAAATTAGCAATACATTTGTGGCAAAAGCTTAGTGTAAATATATCTTTAATAACTACTGGATGTAGATATATACTTTTCAAAGTACACATAAGATAAAGATACAATGAAAGTTTTGGTCTTAGAAACAGATCAAGTTTCTAAAATATTTAAATTACTAAATACATTCTCCCCTACTCATACATTTTCACCTCTCACTAGACCATGTGATATACATAATATAAATATATTTGACTTTGACAGCCCCATTTTCTTTCCATAATTTAAACTATACATACTAATGAATAATTTTTATTTTAATGAACATTAAAAATTTTAAAGTATGACTACACTGCTTTTGAGTCTATTTAAAAGTATTTTTGAAGAATACAAAAAGATGGAGTAAATAGATTTAAGTGAAGACTTGACATAAAGTATGGTACAGGTCCTCAAACCTTAGAGACATATGGTTACTGTAACATGGTCTCCTCCAGAAAGTAGCCTCCCAGTATATGCCACACACTCCACCCCGCAGTCAACATGATTATAAGGGGAATTTGATTTGTAACTGTTTCAAAATGTTCTAAGATGAATATTCTTTTTACAGTGTCAACTTTATAACATACCAAGAAACAATTTAGACCTAACAATAGCAGAAGCAATGCCTAAGCTTGAAAATATTGCCAAATTGTTTAATTAAACTACATTATCTAGTTCTACAAGTTGAACTGCCAGGATGAAATAGTAAGTTATTATATCACCCTTTTTCAATGTATGAAAGAGAGAAGAGAAAAAAAGAGGGGAGGTTATGAGGTCACCAAAATGTTATGAGATCACCAAAAGGTACTCCTGTGCTCAGAACAGAGGCGATGCCTGCTAGATTAGTAATCAAAAATGAATTTAATCTTGCCCGGGTGGGAGTAGAAGCCAAAATGGTAAATAAATGACAGAGCGTAGGTTAGTACGATAGCACTGGGTTGCTAAGAAATCTATTAGAATGAAACAACAACCAAGCAAGTTCTGCTTACAGAAGCTGCTCCTGCTATGTGTTCTTGCCAATCACTAGTGTGCCTCTGCCAAGTCAATGTCACCTTTAATTTATTCACATTCAAGTCTGCTGCAAACAGACTTTGATCAATCACAATAATGAAAATGTAGACTGAGTTTTGTTGTTTTGACATGCTTTCTTGAACTTTTCTCCTTCATTTTTTCAAAACACTTCTAATTGCAAGAAGTTGATCTCAATGGTTCCTGTTATTTGAGGGAACAATTGTTAAGGTTTGTTTATATTCCTTGCTGGCTAGGAATTTCTGGCATTGAGTTTTCTTTCTTTGAACTTGAGCCAGATTAATTATTAAATCTCAAAATGTCACTAAAGTGAACTAATCACAGAGCTCAAGTCATTAATAATTTTGCAGGTGGTATTTCCCTTAATAAAACAAATGAACTTCCATATATATATTAAAAAAAAAGACCTTTGAGCATAAAGACACAATCATTTAATTGAAAAAGGAATTTAGCAGTTAAACATTAATAAAAAAATAATTAGAGTCATTTAATATTAGTCCTACTTAATTGAACTGCCCTGGTGGGAGACAAAGAAAACCTTGCTCCCTTGTGTGAGAAGGGGAAAGACCATAATCCCTGGAAGAGAAGGCAATGTCAGGTCCCCATGGCTTTCCGGGCATGGACTTTGAGGGTGGGAAAGAAATGGCAGAGAGGCTGGAGCCCTGCAGGAAAAAGAAGGTTCCATCTGTGAATGACTGCTAACATTTATCGAGCTGTTATGTGCCAGCTGCTACAGGGAGAAAAGAGTTCTTCTCTCCTAGGTTGAGAAAGGGAAGTAGAGGAGTTGGGCAAGAAGGTGAGACACAGAGTTAGAGAAGCTGCAGCTCCCGCTATACAGAATCTGCCCTAGAGATTCAAAAATGTCATGGCCGGAGGTTTCCCTCCCCAGGACCTAATGCAGGGATACTGTCCCCCGATGAAAGGGACAACAGGACCTGGAGCCCTGAAAGATATACTCATTCATTCATGCATTTTTCATTCAATAAATATATACTGAGCACCTACAGTTCAAGGCCCTGGGGATACAGAGGATAAAACCGGGCTCCAACTCTTGTGAAGCTTCCTTGTGGGTAGAGAGGAGGACAGGCAAAGGCGGTGGCTTTTGGAGGACTCAAGGTAGGGAAGAGCTGAGTTAGCACCAATGGCCAAGTACCAGGCTAATGCTTATGGGTTCTTTCCTATTTTCTCATTCACTCATTCATTGGTTCATTCACACATTGAGAGCCCACTACGTGCCAAGGATAAAGAGTTAAAAGAAACAATTTTTACCCTGTTCTTAAGGAACTCACAATCTAGGAAAATTAATTAAATTTACATATGATAAGTTCTGTGATAATATCAAGCAAAGAATGTTATGAGACTGCAGAAGAAAAGTTGGTGTTCCTATTGTTATCCACAGGGTGGGGAGTAGGGGGTTAGAAATGACTTCCTAGAGAAGATGATGCCTGAGTCTTAACAACAGGAATTAACCAGAAAACTGAGAAGAGGGGGCATTCTGGGAAGAGGTAAGTGCACACTCAGAGGTATGAAGGAGTAAAGCAGCACAGCAAATTCAGGATACTGTAAGCGGTTCATACAGCATGAAGAGGTCAGAACACGCTGAATCTTATAATGCAATGTTAGGACATTTAGATTTTATCCTGAAATATTCTGACTTCGAAGCAAGACTAGGATTTCCAGAGAGAAGAGTAGAATGATCAGTTAATTTGAATTTCATATAAACAAAAAATAATTCTTTAGTATAAGTATGTTCTAAATATTGCATGGGACATACTCACACTTATAATTATTGTTTGAAATTTAAATTTAACTAGGTGCCCTGTATTTTTATTTGTAAAATCTGGCAACCATAGCAAGAGACTTGGCATTAAAAAAATGACTCTGGCAACTGTAGAAACTGAATTGGAGGGAGGCAAGACTGGACTAGAGAAATCAGTTTGGGTGCTACTGCAGAAATGCAAGTGAGAAATCATGAGGGCAGGAACTAAAGCAATGGTAGTGAGGGGGAGAGAAAAAGAAAGACTGTTGAGACATTCAAAAGGAGAAAGGTCTTGGTCACCAAGTATGTGGAAGTGAAGGAGACCAGAACAATCCCCAAGTGTCTGATGAACGATGACGGATAACGCCATTAACCATAGTAGGAAACAGAGAAAAAGAGGAGTTCCATCTTAGACATAATGAATTTGAGATGTCTATAAAATATCCAAGTATTCTGCGTCGAACTGTTAGCTCCTTCTTCGTAGCCAAACCTCCAAATACTGAAGCGCTTCAGGACTCAATTCTAGGCCATCTTCTTTGTCTATACTTTCTCCCTAGGTAATTATTTCTATATATGCTGAAGAATTTCAAACTTATACTTTCAGGCCTGACCACTCTCCAAGCTCCAGAATCATATAGCCAACTATCTAATTGAAGTCTCCACTTGGATGTCTAATGGACATTTTAATTTAAATATATCCAAGACCAATGAGGCTCAGAGGACTAGCTCAGGGTCACACAATTAGCCTAGACTTGAAACGGAAGCTTCTGTCTCCACTGCGTTCTTTCCTCTACTCATACTGCTTTGCACAGTTCTCAGCAGGCCCCCCGCAGTGCTCAGCATACAGCTGGGCTCAGTAGAGTCTGCCTCACTGCATTGTTCCCCTGACACCTGGCAGCTGTGCCTTGTTTCAGTCAGGTCTCACCCTATTCCCATTCTTCACACGTTGAGATCCAGACAAGCTCCAAGGTGACGTCCCACTGCACATACACAGAGAGAGGCCATCCAGCTAACGGGCAGCTCTGAAAGTTAACTACCATACTCTTAAAGTAGCCTTTCTGACATATCAAAGGCAAACCTGGGCAGGATCTGGGGAAGAGGAAGAGGCTACTGGGATGTCCTCATGGTGGGAAGCAGCACTTCTGCCAGCAGTAGCTAAATCAGCCTCCTTTACACAACTACATTTACTAAAACTATTCCTACTTTCCTTTACCACCTTCATCCACCTAGCACTAAATCCTATCAATTCTTCCTCAAAAATGTATCTTGAATTGTGTGGTTCTCTCCATCGTCATTGCCAACAACATTTCTTGCCTAGATTCTTGCCTACAATCGCTTCCTAATAGGTCTCCTTGGTCCTCTATGATCTAATGTCCACGTAGCAACCGCTGACCTTTCATGCCACTTCCCACTAACAATTCTTTAACGGGTCCTTAGAACAAATCCCAAACTTGCCCAGGACAGACATGGAGATACTCTGATTAGCTCCCCCTTCAAGAAAGGACTTGCTTCAGGCGCAGGGAGTGTGGTGGGCAGACAGCCTACACTGTATAGCCATACCATGGCTTATCAACAGATAGACATTTGGGTTGTTTTCTAGACTTTCACTATGTCATATTCACTATTTCTATTACAGATAGTGAATTATGCCAAATCATGTATTTTTACCAGATAATTCTGAGTAGATTTCTAGAAGTTGGATTGCTAAGGCACAGGGTAAGTGCATATATATATTCTGCTATCTCAAAGAGAATGGGTTTTTGACTGCCCTTTCTACCTCCCTCCTCTCCTCCTTCTTACCCCCATTACTCAGTGCCTAGAATATCTGGCACATAATAGGTGTTCAATATATATTTGTTGAATTAATGAATTTGGCTCTGCATATGCACTTTACTAACTGCTGAAAGATCAGATTAAATTTGTATTTTGCAATTGTGTTATAAGTCCAAATCTAAACTTCAATAGCTAGTTATAAGTCCAAATCTAAACTTTAATAGCTAGTAATCAATGATAAATCATATTCCATTAATAAAACAAATTCTGATTCTAAGTGACTTAAAGCCCTTCTCTTCATATGCTAGAAAAGTCTTAATAACTTGAAAACTGAGAAAAGACAGGTACAAATTTATTTATACTCCTGCAAGCTTACACTAGTTTTTGAAAAAATCAATGTAGTAAAGTTGACTAAGTTTGCTCTTTTGAAAATTGAGAAAAATTATTTCTCTCTTTTTCTTCGTGTACCTTTTACCTGCCAACCAGTAAGTATTTGACTTAAAATATATCACCACTCAAACACAAAGTTCCTAACTTAGTAAGGCGTTAAAGTAAGAAAGTTGAAAAATAAACCAATTATTTTGGACTTAAAACACTTTTTTTCCCTCAGAGAAATGGTTTTATAATGATGGTTATATTCCCTGCCTAGTATATATATTAAGCAATTTAACCACAGTGTAGCATATTTGCAATAAAAAATACAATGTGATAGAATCACAGTACCTCATCCATAGTGAGTACAACTGACTGAGACTTGAAAACAGGCTGCTGACATCTCAGAGGGACAGCTGGTACTGTTTCCCCAAAGAGGCAAGGGTACTGTGGGGAGGTAGATGGGTAAGTGACCCTCAGTTCAAATGGAGCTCTCCAGTCCACACACCTCTAAAGACCGTCCAAGTATCTTCCTTCCTATTGTGGGATTGGAGAAGGTAGAAATAAGAGGATAGGCTTGGGAAAGGGTAGGTAGTGGTAGAGAGTGGGAGAAGGTGACCACATGGCCAACTAAAAAGCAGTCAGATAAACAACCGCCACGACACCAGCAATAACAACAACACCCACTTCAGGCAATGTGAGTAGCACCGACAGGCAGTTGGGGCTGTCTGCAGCGATTATACCGGGAGGAGGGTGGAATTCCCAGAAGAGTAGCGGCTGATGAAACCAACCAAAATGACATGGTGGGAAGGAGAGACGATAAAAGGAAGGAACCACAGAAACATTTTTTCTCCTAAGAGAGAAATGAAAAGGCTAGAATATTAATTAGGATTGTAGAGTGATTTCTAAAGGTCAGGCAATCAGGTGAGCAAGCAGGTGTAAATTCAACTGGGCATCAGTGGTAGCTGAGGAGACAGGCTTCCTTTAGGTTTGGTGCCAGGAGAAAAAGGCTCAGGAGTGTCCCAGCCTAATGGAGACAGGAAAATGAAGAAACAAGGTGGGGTGAGAATTCTTATGGGAACTGGGGGGAGGGCAGCCAAATGGTCACTGAGAAATAAGAACAAAGGCAAAAGGAAATCAAGGGCAGAGAAGCAAGGGGCTTCCTAAGGCACTCACCAAGAGACCTCAGCTGGAACCTCTCTTTCACTTTCATTTACATACTCATTTGATATGATTGAGCTCCTACTCTGAGCTAGGCACTGTTCTAGATCCACGAGATACAGCAGGAGACATGAGGCAGTTCCTGCTCTCATGAGGCTTAAATTCCAGTACGAAGAGAGAAATGATAAACTAGCAAATATAAGCTAACTGGTAACTGCCTGCTATTGCCATATCCTTCTCATTTAATCAGCCTGCCCTTTGGGTTTACTAAGAAACAGGAAATTTGAAATAGTAAACTAGCAAAGGAGTAAACAAATCTTTCTTTAGCTCCTTTTGAATGTTCTTTTTTCCCCTCAAAATCACTTTTTTTCTATAATAATAAATCCTGAAACAAACACTGAAATTTAAACAAAAATCTATGAAGTCAAAGTGTAAATCACTTACAATTTCATATTCACTGTTGAAAAGTCTGGAGTATATAATTATATACTTTGTGCTATAATACACATACATTTATAATATGAATATATCTCATTTACAACTGTATATTTATAATTATAAATAAGATGTGCATGCTGGGTTATAAACTGATTTTTCACTTAATATTTTCCAGATATCTTTTGGTGTCAATACATAGATGTATATTATCTTTTTGAAATTAATGTATACTTTACTACTTATTCTTTGCTATTTTTTACTTTTTTAAGTTAAAGTATAGGTGACTGACAATATTATATTAGTTTCAGGTGTATAATATAGTGATTTGATATTTTTATAATTATGTACTCTAATAAAGTTCTTATAAAACATTGAGTATATTCCCTGTGATGTGCATTACATCCTTGTACTTATTTAATATTTTTTAAAAAAGAGTGTTCTTATATGTGTTTTTTAAATATATTATATATATTATTTATTTATTTATTTTTTAAACATCTGTATTGGAGTATAATTGCTTTACAATGGTGTGTTAGTTTCTAACAAAGTGAATCAGTTACACATATACATATGTCCCCATATCTCTTCCCTCTTGCGTCTCCCTCCTTCCCACCCTCCCTATCCCGCCCCTCTAGGTGGTCACAAAGCACTGAGCTGATCTCCCTGTGTTATGCGGCTGCTTCCCACTAGCTATCTATTTTACGTTTGGTAGTGTATATATGTCCATGCCACTCTCTCACTTTGTCCCAGCTTACCCTTCCCCCTCCCTGTACCCTCAAGTCCATTCTCTAGTAGGTCAGTGTCTTCATTCCCATCCTGCCCCTAGGTTCTTCATGACCTTTTTTTTTTTTTTTACATTCCATATATATGTGTTAGCATATGGTATTTGTTTTTCTCTTTCTGACTTACTTCACTCTGTATGACAGACTCTAGATCCATCCACCTCACTACAAATAACTCAATTTCGTTTCTTTTTATGGTTGAGTAATATTCCATTGTATACATGTGCTACATCTTCTTTATCCATTCATCTATTGATGGACACTTAGGTTGCTTCCATGTCATGGCTATTGTAAACAGAGCTGCAATGAACATTTTGGTACATGACTCTTTTTGAATTATGGTTTTCTCAGGGTATATGCCCAGTAGTGGGATTGCTGGGTCGTATGGTAGTGCTATTTTTAGTTTTTTAAGGAACCTCCATACTGTTCTCCATAGTGGCTGTATGATCCGATTTACATTTCAATTTACATTCCCACCAACAGTGCAAGAGGGTTCCCTTTTCTGCACAAGTAATTTCAGTGCTTGTGATTCGCCTGTTTATATTTTCTGTTTCTTCCTGGTTCAGTCTCGGAAGGTTGTGCTTTTCTAAGAATTTGTCCATTCTTCCAGGTTGTCCATTTTATTGGCATGTAGTTGCTTGTAGTAATCTCTCATGATCCTTTGTATTTCTGCAGTGTCAGGTGTTACTTCTCCTTTTTTATTTATAATTCTATTGAGTTGAGTCTTCTCCCTTTTTTTCTTTATGAATCTGGCTAATGGTTTATCAATTTTGTTTATCTTCTCAAAGAACCAACTTTTAGTTTTACTGATCTTTGCTATTGTTTCCTTCATTTCTTTTTCATTTATTTCTGATCTGATCTTTATGCTTTCTTTACTTCTGCTAACTTTGGGGTTTTTTTGTTCTTCTTTCTCTAATTGCTTTAGGTGTAAGGTTAGGTTGTTTATTTGAGACGTTTCTTGTTTCTTGAGGTAGAACGTTATTGCCATAAACTTCCCTCTTAGAACTGCTTTTCCTGCATCCCATAGGTTTTGGATCGTCATGTTTTCATTTTCATTTGTCTCTAGCTATTTTTTGATTTCCTCTTTGATTTCTTCAGTGATCTCTTGGTTATTAAGTAGTGTATTGTTTAGCCTCCATGTATTTGTATTTTTTACAGATTTTTTTCCTGTAATTGATATCTAGTCTCATAGCATTGTGGTCGGAAAAGATACTTGATACGATTTCAATTTTCTCAAATTTATCAAGGCTTGATTTGTGACCCAAGATATGATCTATCCTGGAGAATGTTCCATGAGGACTTGAGAAGAATGTGTATTCTGTTGTTTTTGGATGGAATGTCCTATAAATATCAATTAAGTCCATCTTGTTTAATGTATCATTTAAAGCTTGTGTTTCCTTATTTATTTTCATTTTGGATGATCTGTCCATTGGTGAAAGTGGGGTGTTAAAGTCTCCTACTATGATTGTGTTACTGTCAATTTCCCCTTTTATGGCTGTTAGTATTCGCCTTATGTATTGAGGTGCTCCTATGTTGGGTGCATAAATATTTACAATAGTTATATCTTCTTCTTGGATTGATCCCTTGATCAGTACTTGATCAGTATGTAGTGTCCTTCTTTGTCTCTTGTAATAGTCTTTGTTTTAAAGTCTATTTTGTCTGATATGAGAATTGCTACGCCAGCTTTGTTTTTTTTTTTTTTAAAGGTTGACTACTTTTTTTTTTAAATTATAATTAATTAATTAATTAATTTATTCATTCATTTATGGCTGTGTTGGGTCCTCGTCTCTGCGCGAGGGCTTTCACCAGTTGCGGCAAGTGGGGGCCACTCTTCATCGCGGTGCGCGGGCCTCTCACTGTAGCGGCCTCCCTTGTTGCGGAGCACAGGCTCCAGACGCGCAGGCTCAGCAATTGTGGCTCACGGGCCCAGTCGCTCTGCGGCACGTGGGATCCTCCCAGACCAGGGCTTGAACCCGTGTCCCCTGCACTGGCAGGCAGACTCTCAACCACTGCGCCACCACGGAAGCCCTCCAGCTTTCCTTTGATTTCCATTTGCATGGAATATCTGTTTCCATCCCCTCACTTTCAGTCTGTACGTGTCCCTAGGTCTGAGGTGGGTCTCTTGTAGACAGCATATATATGGGTCTTGTTTTTGTATCCATTCAGCCAGTCTATGTCTTTTGGTTGGAGCATTTAATCCATTTACATTTAAGGTAATTATCAATATGTATGTTCCTATTACCATTTTCTTAAATGTTTTGGGTTTGTTATTGTAAGTCTTTTCCTTCTCTTGTGTTTCCTACCTAGAGAAGTTCCTTTAGCATTTGTTGTAAAGCTGGTTTGGTGGTGCTGAATTCTCTTAGCTTTTGCTTGTCTGTAAAGGTTTTAATTTCTCCATCAAATCTGAATGAGATCCTTGCTGGGTAGAGTAATTTTGGTTGTAGGTTTTTCTCCTTCATCACTTTAAATATGTCCTGCCATTCCCTTCTGGCTTGCAGAGTTTCTGCTGAAAGATCAGCTGTTAACCTTATGGGGATCCCCTTGTGTGTTATTTGTTGTTTTTCCCTTGCTGCTTTTAATATTTTTTCTTTGTATTTAATTTTTGATAGTTTGATTAATATGTGTCTTGGCGTGTTTCTCCTTGGATTTATCCTGTATGGGACTCTCTGTGCTTCCTGGACTTGATTAACTATTTCTTTTCCCATATTAGGGAAGTTTTCAACTATAATCTTTTCAAATAGTTTGTCAGTCCCTTTCTTTTTCTCTTTTTCTTCTGGGGCCTCTATAATTCGAATGTTGGTGCATTTAATGTTGTCTCAGAGGTCTCTGAGACTGTCCTCAGTTCTTTTCATTCTTTTTTCTTTATTCTACTCTGCAGTAGTTATTTCCACTACTTTATCTTCCAGGTCACTTATCCGTTCTTCTGCCTGTTACTCTGCTATTGATCCCTTCTAGAGAATTTTTAATTTCATTTATTGTGTTGTTCATCACTGTTTGTTTGCTCTTTAGTTCTTCTAGGTCCTTGTTAAACGTTTCTTGTATTTTCTCCATTCTATTTTCAAGATTTTGGATCATCTTTACTATCATTATTCTGAATTCTTTTCAGGTAGACTACCTATTTCCTCTTCATTTGTTTGGTCTTGTGGGCATTGTTTACCTTGCTCCTTCATCTGCTGTGTGCTTCTCTGTCTTCTCATTTTGCTTAACTTACTGTGTTTGGGGTCTCCTTTTTGCAGGCTGCAGGTTCATAGTTCCCGTTGTTTTTGGTGTCTGTCCCCAGTGGCTAAAGTTGGTTCAGTGGATTGTGTAGGCTTTCTGGTGGAGGGGACTAGTGCCTGTGTTCTGGTGGATGAGGCTGAATCTTGTCTTTCTGGTGGGCAGGTCCACGTCTGGTGGTGTGTTTTGGGGTGTCTGTGGCCTTATTATGATTTTAGGCAGCCTCTCTGCTAATGGATGGTGTTGTGTTCCTGTCTTGCTAGTTGTTTGGCATAGGGTGTCCAGCACTGGAGCTTGCTGGTCTTTGAGTTGAGATGGAGATCTCTGGGAGATTTTTGCCATTTGATATTACGTGGTGCTGGGAGGTCTCTTGTGGACCAGTGTCCTGAACTTGGCTTTCCCACCTCAGAGGCACAGCCCTGATGCCTGGCTGGAGCACCAAAAGCCTGTCAGCCACACGGCTCAGAATAAAAGGGAGAAAAGAAAGAAAGAAAGAAGAAGATAAAATAAAATAAAATAAAATAAAATAAAATAAAATAAAATAAAATAAAATAAAATAAAATAAAATAAAGTAAAATAAAATAAAGTTATTAAAATAAAAAAATATATTATTAAAAAATTTTTTTAAGTAATAAAAAATTAAAAAAAAGAAAGAAGAGAGCAACCAAACCAAAAAACAAATCCACCAATGATAACAAGTGCTAAAAACTATAGTTAAAAAAAAAAAAAAAGACAGACAGAACCCTAGGACAAATGGTAAAAGCAAAGCTATACAGACAAAATCACACAGAGAAGCATACACATACACACTTACAAAAAGAGAAAAAGGAAAAAAATATACACATTTTTGCTCCCAAAGTCCACCTCCTCAATTTGGGATGATTCACTGTCTATTCAGTTATTCCACAGATGCAGGGTACATCAAGTTGATGGTGGAGATTTAAGCCACTGCTCCCGAGGCTGCTGGGAGAGATTTCCCTTTCTCTTCTTTGTTCGCACAGCTCCTGGGGTTCAGCTTTGGATTTGGCCCCACCTCTGTGTGTAGGTTGCCTGAGGGCTTCTGTTCTTCGCTCAGACAGGACGGGGTTAAAGGAGCAGCTTATTTGGGGGCTCTGGCTCACTCAGGCCGGTGGGAGGGAGGGGTACAGAGTGTGGGGCGAGCCTGAGGCGGCAGAGGCCAGAGTGACATTGCACCAGCCTGAGGCGTGCCGTGTATTATCCCGGGGTATATATATATTTTAAATTTATTTTATTTTATTTATTTTTGGCTGCACTGGGTCTTCTTTGCCACACACGGGCTTCCTCTAGTTGAGGCGAGTGGGGGCTTTATCTTCGTTGCTGTGCTTGGGCTTCTCATTGTGGTGGCTTCTCTTGTTGCAAAACACGGGCTTTAGGTGCGTGGGCTTCAGTAGTTGTGGCACACAGGCTTAGTAGTTGTGGCTCGCAGGCTCTAGAGCGCAGGCTCAGTAGTTGTGGTGCACGGGCTTAGGTGCTCCACGGCATGTGGGATCTTCCCAGACCAGGGCTCGAACCCCTGTCCCCTGCATTGGCAGGCGATTCTTAACCACTGTGCCACCAGGGAAGCCCCTTATTTATTTTATACCTAGTACTTTGTACCTTTTAATCCACTTCATGTATCTTGCTCCTACCCCTACTTCTCTCCCCTCTGGTAACCACTAGTTTGTTCTCTGTATCTTTGAGTCTGTTTCTATTTTGTTATATTCGTCCATTTGTTTTATCTTTTAGATTCCGCAATATAAGTGAAAACGTACAGTATTTTTCTTTCTCTGTCTGACTTATTTCACTATCTTGGCTGCAATGAACACTGGGGTGCATTTATCTTTTTGAATTAGTGCTTTGGTTTTATTCAAATAAATAACAAGCAGTGGAACTGCTGGATCATATGGTACTTCTATTTTTAATTTTTTGTGGAGCCTCTATATTGTTATCCATAGTGGCTGCACCAATTTACATTCCCACCAACAGTGCATAAGGCTTCCCCTTTCTCCACATCCCCGCCAATACTTCTTATTTGTTGTCTTTTTGATAACTGCCATTCTGACAGGTGTGTGGTGATATCTTGTGGTTTTGATTTGCATTATTTGCATTTCCTTGATGACTAGTGATGTTGAGTACCTTTTCATGTGCCAGTTGGCCATCTGTATCTCTTCTTTGGGAAATGCCTATTCAGGTCCTCTGCTCATTTTTTAATCCATTTTTTGGGGGGAGATATTGAGTTGTCTGAGTTCTTTATATATTTTAAATATTAACCCCTTATCAGACATATCATTTGCAAATATCTTCTCCCACTCAGTGGGTTGCTTTTTCCTTTTGTTGATGGTTCCCTCCGCTGTGTACATTATCCTTCTTAATGGCTGCATAGTAGCTTGTATTCCATTGTACAGAGATAACATAATTTATTCATTCAATCCCCTATAGACTGATGTTTAGGATGCTTCACATTTTACAATACTACAAACAACATTCTTGTATAAAATTTTACACACTTTTCAATCATTCCTCAGGATACCTTCTCACACCAAAACTACTACATCAAAAGGTTCCCATATATAGTTGTCCCTCGATGTCTGGGGAGGTTTGGTTCCAGGATCCCTGCAGACACCAAAATCTCAGATGCTCAAGTCTCTTACAGTTGGCCTTCCGTATCCAAGGGTTTCACATCCGTGAATTCAACCAACAGCAGATCATGGTTGGTTGAATCCATGGACGCAAAACCCATGGATATGGAGGGCCAACTTTATTTGGAAAACTGATTTCTAAAGAGTCAACATCAACTTACATCTGTACCTACAGTGAATGTACTGTGATTAAAAGCTACCCCCACCCTATCTTTGGTTTGCCTCTAACCTTGTCTAGGATTTTTTAATGAAAAAGTAAAAATTTCTTATGCTGTCAAATTTGTCATTATAGTATCTGGCCTAGCTGTCATGCCACTCACTCTTTGTCTCGCTTGTTCTTTTTTATCCTTCAGGTCTCAGCCTAAATATAACCTCCACAGAGTAGCTTCCCTAAACATCTCATTTAAAGAAAGCTGTCCCTGTATTCTTAGAACCTTTGCTTTTTTCCTCAGAGCTCTATTTACAATCTGTATTGGTCCATTTTTGGTATTTGCTACAAGTCTGTTTCCCCCACTAGAGTATAAGTTCTATTAACACTGGAATAGTATGGCAACTGTAGCTACTGAGTCAGGCAAGTTATATGTGATCTTTGAGGAAATTCTTCTGATTCAAGGACTTGCAATATTGTTTTTATGACAGTCAAGAGTGCATCCACATCCCGTATTTGAAGAATTTTTGATGGTTTCAAAATCTATCACTAGAGTTCACTTTCAAAAATGAATACACACCATATTACAAAAAGGAGAAGTGTTGTGATGCCAGAGCACTCCAAAAGTTAGGAACTTGTAAACTTAGTTTCTTTCAGGTATTTAGGCACAAGCTTCAGCAACACTGACAGTCAATTCTTTGAACAGTATCAGTTCATAAGGACACAGACTGAAGCTTAGGGTAGGATGTTTTGCCACTTGCTAGACAAAAGAGTTCACTTCAAAGATATGAGGGTTGGACCCTTTCATTCTGTAAAGAAAAAACTCTATGATACCCAGGTTAGATGGATTTTTTAAAAAATATTTATTTATTTATTTATTTATCTATTTATTTATTTATTACTTTTGGCTGTGTTGGGTCTTCATTTCTGTGCGAGGGCTTTCTCTAGTTGCGGCGAGTGGGGGCCACTCTTCATCATGGTGCACGGGCCTCTCACTGTCACGGCCTCTCTTGTTGTGGAGCACAGGTTCCAGACACGCAGGCTCAGCAGTTGTGGCTCACAGGCCCAGTTGCTCCGCGGCATGTGGGATCTTCCCAGACCAGGGCTCAAACCCGTGTCCCCTGCATTGGCAGGCAGACTCTCAACCACTGCGCCACCAGGGAAGCCCAGATGGATATTTTTTATGATAATTCTTAAGAATGTTTCTTTCCTTTTAGACTAAAATATCTTTTAATTGTGGCAGGAATTAGTAAAGTTCCTATCTAGGAGTTTTTCAAGAATACCTGTATATTAGGATTCAAAAGTCTAATACAAATTTAAAAGCTGAGTTCTATTTTCATAGTATAGGTTAATAGTATTTACATTCTATGATTATCATTTACTTTTGTTTCTTAAATTGAGAGGCAACTGTGATATTTTGTTGATTACATAATATATTAACTTTCACTGAATATATCATTGTACTTACTACATGCATTTTCCAATACACAAATGAATTTTGTTAACAAGTATTACTCTAGTGTGATAATATGCCATGACTTTTTATAACTATTCCATTTAAATTACTATGCAATGTAAATTTCTTGGCAAAAGTATCCATCTGGTGATAAAAATTTGGAAATAATTCAATAGAAAATCTTATTAGTGAGGTTATTTTCAACAAACACATATGAAAGGAAATGTTTTTATGATAAACTGTCATGTAATTTGGTGACCACAGATAATGCAATTAGTCTGATTTTGTGGGGGAGACAATTACTGAACCCTTATGCTTATTAGTCCTCAGTAAATTATACCTTTTCCCTGTCTTAAGAAGACAGACTGTCAAAACAAATAATTATAGAACTAGAAATACTTTAAAAGAAGACAGGACAAAAAACTTTATTTTCCTCTTTAACATTTCACCAATTGTGCAATTTAGAAAACATTTAAACCTTATTACTGCATATCAAGAACTTCATACTTTCAAGATAAAAAGCAATTTTTAATGCAATAAAAGTAAATACAAATAAAAGAAAAACATTTTTTAATATAAAAGAAATTAAATTAAGCAAATACCTAAATTTGTGGCATTTATTTTAAGTAAAAAGCACTTCTACTCTTCCATCAGAAATGGAACTTTCTTTTAGTACTACTGTATTTTGGCTTTTAGTATAATCAAATTTCTAAGCTAATGATATGATTAGAGGCACAGGATTTGGGGCACACTTAGTGCAAAATGCATTGATTTGTAATACTATTTTATAATGTGTTGGTTATTTATTATCATTGTAGCCAGGCTTTAAGGCTATCTAAGATCAAAAGCAGAAGAACTGGCCCATAACAAATGAAACTAGTCACTTCTAAATTTTAAATATATAAACTCTCATAGCTAATATACAACAAGCAAGAAGCTTTTTAAAAAATATTCAATTGATTTTTTTGTTGTTAGTTATTTAGATTCCTTGCATTTGTTAAAAATATTTTCAGCTTTATTGAGGTATAACTGACAAATGTGAATTGTAACATATTTAAGGTGTACAACATGATTTGATATGCATATATATTGTGAGAAGATTCCCCCAACTGAGCTAATGAACACATCCACCACCCCAAATATTTAACTTTTTTCTTTTTGTGAGAACATTTAAGTTCTACTTTCTTAGCATAGTTCTATTATACAAAATACAGTGAATAAACTATAGTCACCATGTTACACATTAAATCCTCAGAGCTTATTCATCTTACACTTGAAAGTTGGTATTTTTTTACCCGCCTCACCCTATTTCTCACATCCCTCAGGCCCTGGCAACCAATTTTCTCTCTTTCTACGAGTTTGACTTTTCTTTTCTTTCCTTTCTTTTTTTTAAAAATATTTTACATATAAGTTATACTATGCAGCATTTGTCTTTCTCTGTCTGGCTTATTTTACTTAGCATAATATCCTGAATGTTCATATATTTTGTTGCAAATGACAGGATTTACTTCTTTCTCATGGCTGAATAATATTCCATTGTGTATATATACCATATTTTCTTGCTCCACTCACCCACTGATGGACACTTAGGTTGTTCCCTAAGTGGCTATTGTGAATAATGATGCAATGAACACGTAACTACAAATATCCCTTTGAGATAAGGTTTTCATTTCCTTTGGATAGATACCCACAAGTGGGACTGCTGGGTCGTATGGTAGTTCATACCATATGGCAGCCACTCTACCATATGTCTTTTGATTGGAGAATTTAGTCTGTTTACATTTAAAGTAATTATTGATAATTATGAACTTACTGTTGCTATTTTGTTCACCGTTTTCAGGTTGTTTTGTAATTCCTTTGTTTTTCTCTTGCTATCCTCCTTTGTATTCTGATGATTTTTCTGTAGTGTTATGCTTTGATTCCTCTCCCTTGATCTTTCGTATATCTATCATAGGTTTTGCTCTGTGGTGACCATAAAACATCTTATATTTTATACTTACATATAACATATTTATGACAGTCTGTTTTAAGTTGACAACTTCACACATATAAAAAAGCTCCACATTTTTATATTCCCTCTCAACATTTTGTTTTTGATATCACAATTTACATTTTTACATTGGGTAACCATTAACAAATTATTGTAACCATTGTTATTTTTAATATTTTTGTCTTTTAATCTTCACACTAGAGTTACAAGTGACTTACACACTACTATTACAACATTAGGGTACTCTGATTTTAACTATGTATTTACTTTTACCAGTGGTTTTATATTTTTATGTTTTCCTGTTACTAATTAATATCTTTTCATTTCAGCTTGAAGAACTACCTTTAACATTTCTTTTAAGGCCCACAGAGTGGTGATAAACTCCTTCAGCTTTTGTTTGTCTGGAAAATCTATTATCTCTCCTTTAATTCTGAAGGACAACTTTGCTGGGTAGAGTTCTTGGCAATTTTTTTCTTACAGCACTTTGAATACATCATGACAATCCATTCTAGCCCACAAAATTTCTCATAGTCTTATGGGGGTTCCCTTACATGTAACAAGTTGCTTTTCCCTTGTTGCTTTCAAGATCCTCTCCTTGTGTTTAACTTTTGACAATTTAATTATAATGTGTCTTGGTGTGGGTCTCTTTGGATTCCTTCTATTTGGAAATCTCAGGGCTTCCTGGATCTGGATTTGTTTCTTTCCCCAGGTTAGGGACTTTTCAGCCATTATTTCTTTAAATAAGCTTTCTGCCCCTTTCTCTCTTCTCCTTCTGGGATGCCTATAATGTGTATACTGGTCTTCATCATGGTGTCCCACAAGTCCCTTAAATTCACTTCACTTTTTTTCATTCTATTTTCTTTTTGCTCCTCTGATTGAAAGAATTCCACTGCCCTGTATTCAAGTTCACTGATCCTTTCTTCCACTTGATCTGGTCTGCTGTTAAACACTTCTATTGAATTTTTCAGTTCAATTATTGTATTCTTCAGCTTCTTGATTTCTGTTTAGTACTTGTTTATATTTTCTGTCTCTTTGTTGAAATTCTCACTTTGTTTATGCACTGCTCTCCTGACTTTGGTGAGCATCTTTATAACTGTTATTTTGAACTCTCTATCAGGTAAATCACTTATCTGCATCTCATTAAGATCTGTTCCTGGTTACTTACCTTGTTCTTTTGGTTGGAACATATTCCTCTGTTTCTTCATTTTCCTTGAATCTCTATGTTGGTGTCTGCTTATTAGATAAGACAGCCACCTCTCCTGGTCTTGACACAGTGGTCTCATGTATAAGATGAACCTCATCAATCAGCACAGCCTGAGCTCCTGGTTGTCTCTCAAAGCTCTGATTGTCCAAGCCACCTTCTTTAATCTTACTGGCTCCCAGTATTTGAGGGTGTGTCAAGACCCATCAATGTCCCAAAAGGCAGAATTGTACTGAGCACCCAGATGGAGGATGACTGGAAGCTGAACCCTCAGGCAGCAGCTTCAAAAGTATGTAGTTAAGCTTCTTCCAGGGAGAAACTGGAAGTTGGGTGTTTTTGCCTGTTTCCTCTGTGCTGGGCCCAGGTATATAGCTGTGGGAGGCGGGGTGGGGAGAGAAGGGTGCTCCTCTGCCCATTAAGAGCTGCTTCTTTGTTTGCTATAGTCCTGTGGGGCTCATAAATGCAAGCCCCAGTGTCTATTGAGCCAGGTGATCCAGTGACCTGTCCCTTTGGGCAGCTGATGCAAAAGCTGGGGCACCAGATGCATGTACAAGCTTTGGGCAGGGAGATACCAGCAACTTGGAGTGGTCTAGAGGGAGAAGGTGGGGAGGTGTCTGCTGGTTTCCCTGGTGTCCAGGGAGGACTGCAGCCATTCCTTAGACAGTGTGCTACGTTAGAAGACTGACCCACAGGCAGCAGCTTTCAAAGTATGCAGATGGGGCCCTTTCAGGGAAATGGGCATTTCTACCTGCTCTCCCTGCACAGCTGTGGTGAGTACTCTGGTCCATTAACGACTGCTTCTTTGTTTGCTATAGTCTTGTGGGTCTCATGGATACAAGCTCCATTGGCTTTAAGAGCTATGGGTTTGGGGGGCCCATTCCTTAGGTGGGAGTCTTAAAAGTTGGGGTGCTAAATGTGGCACCCACACCCTTTGCTCTTCAGGGAGTAAATTAAATTATCAAATTACATCTGATAAAAGTGATCAGCAGCAATTTATTTTTCTAAAATTTAGATTATGAAGAATATCACAATAATGAATAAGAGGAAAATTACAAGAAATTGTTTTGGTGAGATAACTGAGAAAAAGTATGGATAAAAAACAAAAAAACAAAAACAAAAAAAACCCCTAATCTCATTTTAACTCCCTTAACCTTTTTCACTCTGGATGTAAATCCAGTTTTAAAACCTAAATGGGGCTTGTCTTAGTGACTGATGGTATGAATCAGAAGGTTAACTATTCAGGACTAATTCTGTACACTTTAAAGTATGCATCCAGTAGGTTATGATGAATCTCAGAAGAACCTGACCACATGTATATCTAAAAATAATGAATAATAGCACTTTATTTATATACAACTTAAAAAAAAAACTTTTACATTCTGCTTTAAAAGTCAGATAAAGGTCAAAATAGAAGAAAATATGTGCCAAAACTAAGGCCAAACTCAGACCTCAGCTTTGTACAGAAGTATATAAGAAGCAATCCTTTCAGACCGAGAAAGGTGGGATGCTTGAAACTTGAGATACTACTTTTTAGTAAGACCCACCTAAAATCAGTCTTTTGAAAACCAAAAAGATTTACAACATAAACTAGCGTAAAAATTTCTTGCACAATTAATAAATAAATACCTATAGATAGGGAGGCTCACTAATTTATGGTTACAAGTATAGACTCTGAGGAGCTCAAAACACTCAAATGATTCACTTTCATTTCTTACCACATTTTTCTAGAGGAGCATGGCAAATTTCATATTTTCTCAGTTTTTACAAAGCTAGAGGTCAATACCAAAGAAGGTACATACAAAAAGCATCTATGTGTTATACTATTGTGTTTCAAGTGCTTTTTAAAATTCCTTTATCATGACAGTTAAACAAAAACATCAGAATACAAAACAATAAACATACCAAAATTACAATTATTTGCCAATGTATACATGGGTAAATTAACTTGCTAAAGTTAAGAATTGTGCAGCCAGCCACAGAATTTGGGGTAATTTATTATTTCTATTAAATATTATTGTTATATTAATTCTTTAATAAAACAAAGGAAAAAAAATCAAGTAAGGTCATAGTGAATAGGCCAAGCCAGAGAGTCACAAAAGTGCCCAAGAATTACACTGGCAGGTATAAATTTCTGGGCTTCAGGCACTCCTGAATGGGGACAAGCCTGCTTCTCCATCTGTTTAAAGGCAGCCACAAATGAGTTAGGTATAAGAGAGGTCAATAGACTGGCATAAAACTCGGCCCAACAGGGACCTTTCATTGTGGACGGTGGAAAACCCATTCAACCACAACTTTTCCTTTGGGGAGGCAGAAATGCTAGTAGGTAAATAAAGAATGGTATGTTGATCAAGCTCAGGATATATCCTTTCCAATCCTGGAAACCAAAGATCTCAAAATGACTGTACCACCAAAGATATAATGCTCCTGTGTAAACTTGCAATAAGATCCAATTTCTGAAGGCAATATGTGAATGTTTTTTCCTTGCAACTGTAAAGAATCAGACTAATTCAGTTTCACAGAGGAAAAAAGATGATACTAAAAGCAGTTTCCACATAATTTAACAGAGTTAAGATATCTAGGACAAGTTGTTATGTACAACATATGTCTACAAAGAAATTATATTACCTATTAAGCACATACTAGATGCTTGATAAATAACTGAATGAACAATAAAGCTATATAAGCATTAAGTCTTTAAAAAGGAATTCCAAAACCTAAACCACACTGATTATTTCTTACTCATATTGTTATGTAATTCCTTAAGTGCTTTTGGTATTTCAGAATTTCAAGGATTTCATTTTTCAGTTTATTCTGAATATCTTATTTTTCTATCAGGGATCCAACATGTTCTCTTAAAATATATGATTATAAGGTTTCATTGTATTCTTTTTAAATGAACTGTTTCATGTGTATAAATAAATATAGCTAATAATATAATATACACTCATGTGCCCACCATCCAACTTAAGAAATAAAACACTAAGAATATGACCAACTTAAGAAAGAAAACACTACAGATATGACCACCATCCAACTTAAGAAAAAAAACACTACAGACGTGACCAATAAAATGCTCTGTGACCCCCCATCTACATTCTCCTTCCCCAGTGGTAATACCTACTTATTCATGCATGTTTTTATACTTTCACTACATCTTTATATATCAATAAACGAAACAGCAGTGATTTAAAAAAATTTTTTACATACTTATCTCCTAAGACTTTTAAAAACTATGTACCGCCTTGCATATTTAAGTTGACACTTAAATAATGGCAAAGGATGTATTTTCCAGTTTATTGCATATCAAATGCATGCTTTAAATATGTTTTTGTCAAAGCCTTGGAGCTGCAGTTTAGTTTATTCAATTTACAGAGAATATAACCATATAACTTAATTGGCAAAGCCAGTCCTCGTTGTCAAATGCAATCACCCAAATTCAACTTACGCTCAGAAAAATTCTAACTTAATTTAAAAATTCAAATAAATGTGTTATTATGTGTCCCCATGACAACTTTCTCACTTGTGAATTTTAATTTTAAGATAGATAAATGGATAGCTAGCTAGCTAGGTAGACAGAGAAACTATAAGGCATGGAGCCTTACTATGAGTTTGTCACCTGGATGAAATAATGTGTTGCCCCTTTCAATAATTTTTATTGAAGCTTTCTCTGTTTTGTTCTCAAGGGACTCTCTCTCAGGAGAGACTCTCCGATAGTCTCTTTGTTTGCTGCCCTGATTTTTAAACCCCAAGGCAATGCACCATAGTAAGATTTAGGATGGACAAGAAGTAAGCTTTTGTTTTGAAAGACAGATGATTATGAAAAAAGTCAGAAAGGAGAACTGGCAGACCAGAAGGAGTTCTCAGGCAGATCTTTTTTTAGGAAGGACTACATATGGAAAGAGAGAATATGGAAATTAATTGCTTTAAAGCTATTCATACCTGTATATCCCACAGGAAGTCTTTGTGTACCCAGGGTACAGGTATCCCAATTTGAAAACCACTGATCAACAGCTGGGGTTGGCAAACTAGGATCCAGCTGCCACTTGTTTTGTATACAAAGTTATATAGGGCACAGCCACACTCACTGGTTTACATATTGTCCATAAGTGCTTTCACAGTAAAACGGCAATGTTAAATAGTTGCAACAGAGATTGTCTCACAATGGCCAAAATATTTACTATCAGGTGCTCTAAAGAAAAACTTGGCTACCCCTCATCTACGGCACTGTGTATGTGTTTTTTCAAATTCTTTTCTTTAAATTAAAGTTATATATTCACATAGTTTGTCAGCACACATCATCGTAAAAGGCTTATTATGAAAAATATTATTTCCCTTTCCCTAGAAGCAACTACTTTATATTCTTTTAGCTGATATGTATGGTACAGGCCAAACCAGGGAGCCACAAAAGTGTCTGACAGCTATCAAACAGACTTTGCCCCAACCCTTCCATAACATTCTTATATTATCATTCTTTATTATTCAGTTTCAAGCATTGTATATTAACTTCTCATTACTGAAAATGAGGATTTATCCCATCCCATATCCTCAGTATAGTTGTAAATCAATATTCAAATTTATATTATTATGAGTAAACACTATCAACAAGTGAGTTATCTGTATACTAGAATTATTTTTCCTTCTCCTACCCAAGGTTTACTTTTTTGGAGATAACAAATGAAGTCTGTTCATTTTCCACATACTCATCTATAATTCAACTTGATATGTTCAGTATATATGTGTTCATTTAATCCCTCTATTTTTCCGAATGTACCTCTTCCCTCAAATATGTCTGGAAAACAGTCTGTACTGTTTTCCCTTTGCCATGAATAAACCTCCAGGTTTCAACTGGGTAGAAAAGTTGCCTGGTTTTCAGACTTTCACAAAGGGACTTTTAACAATGTCCTTTTCTTTTTCTTCAGGAGATTTAACATTGGTACAATGCTATTATTTAATATATAGTTCATGTTCAAATTTTTAAAAATACCCCAATACTGTCCTTTATAGCTAAGGTTTTCCCTCAATTCAGGATCACATGTCGTATTTGGTCATCAGGTTGGTTAGTCTTTCTTTGTTGTTCATTACACTGATATGACTGGCCTGGCGTTTCATGAAGTTTTCTGGTTACTTCCTCGTGATTAGATTAAGTTTGTGCATTTAAAAAAAATACTACATGAATGATGTCTTACTTTCAGTGCATCATACAAAGAGACAAACATGACGTCAAGGCTGTTCTACTTGGCACTTTTGACTAGCTGGTTACGGTGGTATGGCCAGATGTGCCCACTATAAAGTTACTTTTTCTTCCCCTTTGTAATTAATAAGTAATCTTCAGGGAAGTACCTTGAGACCAGGTAAATACCCTGTTCCCCAACAAAATTTGATCCAATGGTTTTAATATCCACTAATGATTTTCCCCTGAATCGATTATCACAATGACAGCTGAAAAATGGTGATTTTCCAACTCTGTTATTTCTTCTACATTTATTGGTTAATATCTAATTGCTTCTTAAATAGATTTTCAACCAGGTTACTGTTTTTAGCACCAGCCTCAACTCCACTTTCAGTTTCCTGGCACTGCCAATTACTGAGCATTCTGGGGTTCTGTGGTTTAAACTGGGTTTCTTCTAAGCTTTCTCTTCTGCTAGATTAGGGGTCGTACTTCTCAGTTTTGCTAAATTTGTTAACATTGCTCATCTGCTTTCCAGCTTCCAAAACATTGTTGCTTCATTTGCCTCTTCAATTTTTCTTTGACCTTATGCTTTTAAAAGTGACCCTCTTTACTGCCATTTTCATTAGGCTCAAAAAGAGAAAGTAAACTCGTGTGTTTAATTGACTAACTTTACTTGAAATTCCTTTTTCTTTCCCTGCCTTCAAACTTTATATAAATGGTATCATGTTGTACGAAATCTTCTGCAACTTGCTCTTTTTACTCAATATTATGTTTCTGAGATTTATCCATGTTGATACATGCAGCTCTAGTTCATTCATTTTTAATGAATGATGTTTTAATGCAGTGTATGAACATGTTATAATTTTCTTATCCAATTCGACTGTATTCCCAAAAGTGAGATTGTGAGGTTTGGGGTAGGGGTCTATTTTTCCATAAGAACATACACTCCCCATTTAAGTCAGTAGGAAAATAGGATTATATATGCAAAATGTCAATTTTAAGACATTTCAATTCTGTAACTTATAAAATGAACTAATAATACTAGGCACAGAGAACTCACTCAATAACTGTCAGTCACTTAGAGACAACAATGAAATGGGCTTCAGAAATTCAGAAATAAGATTCTTTTCTGAAAGTTAAACTGCAAGATCAACACATTATGGGCCAGGGCAGAGATATGAAAAGAGTAAAACAAAAGAAGGGCTGCAGGGCCAGCAACATTTGACCATAATATAACTAGTGTAATAGCAAAAGAAATAACAGGTCAATCAGAAAGGAGTAGCAGAGAAAAAAGGATAATCATAGAAACAAATGCTGGCAATCCATACAAACACTGTTCATGGGAGCAAAAACCTTAATACGCATGTGGCAATATTTTTCTATTCCAAATCATAAGGCTATTCCTAGGATAAAGACAGATATTGGGAACTGTGGTCAATTCTATTTAAATATTTCCATTCCTATGAGTCAGACAATCCCTATTGTGAGATGGACACAACAGGTGATTTTAGGCTGGATGCAATTAAATATTTATTTTACTACTTAACTTCCCTTATCCTAATGCTGCACTCACCAGATATCCTACTGTTTTTTTCCTATGCCAACTTAATTTCTTACTATAAATTAATATACTGGAATTCTGGCAACACTTTCAAATTCTCTTGTGTTTTAGTCACTGTGATATCTTTTAGAGCCAAATCACCTTGGACGTGGACAGAAAGTGAGTCTTTGGAGCCTCCAGCCCAGATCTGAGAACATGGTCAAGTAAACAAGGTGCTGTGCAGTATGGTCCTACCTAGCTGCCCTAGCCTCTCCTTCGACTACAGTATCACCATCCAACTCCATTCTCTACTGATTTCTAGAATTTCCTCTTCCTCTTTCATGGAGCATATGTATTAAAAATGAAGTGAGTGAGCTCTAATATTATGGCTTTTTTCTACTGTCTGTAAACCTGTTGCTGAGTCATGTATTTTGTCAATACTTGGCAATACATTTATTTACTTTTTCAAACAGAAAACTTTGTTTCCTACTATCTTGTCAGGATGAAAGGAGAAGCAATATTTCAGAATACTTGCTGCATATGGCTTCTAACGGGATAGAGTCAAGACTAGGAAAAGTCTACTTCATTAATTTTGTGAAATGTTAATTCAACTTGTACTGAACTGATGAACAGGTGTTGAACTATATTGGCAACCTGCAGTAAAACTGAATTTTCATGAAAAAAGCAATGCTCAATTTCAAAATATGTTCAGTTTCTCAGGGTTATTTTATAGTTGGTTGCTGGAAATTCAAACTGTGTCATACAAACCATGTAATATACTTACATGGCATTGAGATTTTCAAGTCTGTCAATAAAAGCCTATCTAACTAATAATGAATCAGGTTCTGTGTTAGGTGCGTTTGACATATAAATGAATAAGACATAATCCCTGTGCCATATAGCCCACAACATAGTCAGCAAGATGGACAAATAAAACAAGTAATTATAATACTGAACTCAAAGGGTTATATAAGTGCACAAGGCAGTGTAGCTACATCAAGAAAGAAGTGACTAACTCTATGAGTTAAGAAGTTGGGAAAAAAGTTAAGGAAAGTATCACAGAATTTTAAAGGGCCTTTTAAACAGAATTAAGCATGAGCAGAAGTGTCCTGCTGATGGGAGAGAAAGAAGATATTCAACTTGAGAAAGAGCAAGGAGTGCCTTGGAAAGTAGGATGGGTATAACAAATATAAGGAGGAAAGCTAGAAAGTTGGGCAGGGCAGGAGGCTTAAATGGAATTTCAAGGAACTAGATCTTTTGGCCAGAGCTTCCCAAGAAGTGTGCCTAAAAATTGATTCCTTCAGCCTTCAAGGTGGCCAGGAGAGAAACTGTTGAGTTATAGGGTAGGCGTACGTTTGACTTTATAAGAAACTGTCAGCTTTTGAGAATGGTTATATCATTTTCACACCAATCAGCACTGTATGGTTATATAATGAATGTTTATGGTTGCTCTAGTTATGGTTATTGTCAATCTTCTAAATTTTAGCCATTTTCATAGATGTGTGGTGGTATCCCATTACGGTGACTAGTGATGTTAAGTATCTTTTCATATGCTTACTGGCCATTCTTGAATCTTTTTAAAGCCAATTCAAGATTTTCACCCCTTTTTATTAGCTCTGTCTTTTATCATTGAGTTGAAGTGTTCTTTATATAGTCTGGATACAAGTCCTTTGTCAGATACATGTACTGTGATTATTTTCTCCCAGTCTGTTGCTTTCCTAATGTTCTCTTTTGATGAGCATTAGTTTTTTGTTTGTTTGTTTTTATAATTAATTTTTATTGGAGTATAGTTGCTTTACAATGTTGTGTTGGTTTCTACTGTACAGCAAAGTGAATCAGATATATATATCTGCCCTCTTTGTTAGATTTCCTTCCCATTTAGGTCACCGCAGAGGACCGAGTTCCCTGAGCTATACAGTACGTTCTCACTGGTTATCTACTTTATACATAGTATCAATAGTGGATATATGTCAATCCCAATCTCCCAATTCATCCCACCTCCCCTTTCCCCCCTTGGTGTCCATATGTTTGTTCTCTTAATTTTGATTAGGTTCAATTTACCAATGTTTTTCCTTTATGGATAGTGCTTTCTGTCTCCTGTCTACCCCAAAGTTGTGAAGATATTCCACTATGTCTTTTTGTAGAAGCATTATAGTTTTAGCTTTTATGTTTAGTCTATGATCCATCTTTAATTAATATTTGTGTATGATGTGAGGTAGGGATCAAGGTTCAGCTTTTTCCATATGGATATTAAGTTATTCTAGCACCACTTGTTATGAAGACTTTCCATTCCTAATTGTGTTCCTTTGGTGCTACTGCCAAAAACCAACTGGCTGTATACTATTTCTAAACTCTCTATTCTTTTCCATTTATTTGTTTATATATCCTTATTCCAGTACCACATTGTCTCTTTTTTTTTTAATATTTTTTTTTTGATATGGACCATTTTTAAAGTCTTCATTGAATTTGTTAAAATATTGCTTCTGTTTTATTTTATTTTATTTTATTTTTTGGTTTTTTGGTCCCGAGGCATGTGGGATCTTAGCTCCCTGACCGGGGATCGAACCTGCACCCCCTGCATTGTAAGGTGAAGTCTTAAGTGCTGGACTGCCAGAAGAGTCCCCACACTTTCTTAATTATTATAGTTTTAGAGTAAGTCTTAAAGCCAGGCAGCATAAGTCCTTTAATTGTCGTCTCCTTTTTCATGATTGCTTTCAGCTATTCTAGGTCCTTTGCATTTCCATATATATTTTAGAATCAGCATGTTGATTTCTACCAAAACAAGTCTAATGGGATTTTAACTGGATTTTTATTTGATTGAGTCTATAGATAGTGGTTCACAAAGTAAGGGCTCTTGCCCAGCAGCATTACCATCACCAGGGAACTTGTTATGAATGCAAATATTCAGGCCTTACCTCAGACCCTGTGGATCAAAAACTCTGGGAATAAGGCCTTGCAATCTGTGTTTTAACAAGCCCTCCCTGTAACTGGTGCATGACAAAGCATAAGAATCACTGCTGTGAGGGTCAACCCTGATGGTCCAGTGGTTAAGTCTCCACACTTCCACCGCAGGGGGCACAGATTCGATCCCTGGTTCGGGAACTAAGATCCCACAGGCTGCGAGGCCAGAAAAAAAAAAAAAAAGAATTATTGCTGTGAATAAATTGGGAGAACTAACATCTTAGCAATATTGAATATTCCAATCCATGAAGAGGTATTTCTCCCCATTAATTTAGGTCTTCTTTAATTTCTCTCACCAGTGTTTTATAGTTTTAAGTCTACATGTCTTGGGACTTCCCTGGTGGTGCAGTGGTTAAGAATCCGCCTGCCAATGGAAGGGACACGGGTTCAAGCCGTGGTCCGGGAAGATCCCACATGCCACGGAGCAGCTAAGCCCATGCGCCACAACTGCTCACGTGTCACAACTACTGAAGCCTGCGCGCTTAGAGCCCGTGCTCCGCAACAAGAGAAGTCACTGCAATGAGAAGCCCGCACACCGCAACAAAGAGTAGCCCCTGCTCGCCACAACTAGAGAAAGCCCTCGCACAGCAATGAAGACCCAACACAGACATACATAAATACATACACACACATAAATAAATAAATAAATTAATTAATTAATTATTTTAAAAAGTCTACATGTTGCATATATTTGCTTAATTTATATCAGGGTATTTTATGCTTTCTGATGCTATTGTAAATGGTATTCTAATTGCTACTGGCTAACCTTCAGCCATAGTCTACAGGTGATATGGGCGGAAGTCTATTTGGGGGTGGGAGTTCACTAAGAGATTTGAAAAAAAGTAGAGAACTCAAATTACTGGTAGCATCTTGAAAACAAACTAGTTTCAACAGATATGCAAGAATAGGAGGTTGTTTCCAATGAATTGATATAGGTATTAAGCATGAGCAATTACAAAGATCACAAAAAGAAGGACAACCAGACATAATGCTCTCCTGTAGTCTTGCCAAACATTTTCTACATTCTTGACAAAAGGATCACACATCAATATCTAGCTTCTGGATCCAGCTGCCAATGTGGAAGAAAGACAGAGGAGCAGGGGAACATGTTGAATTACACAGAGAGCATAAGATCAGCAAAATCTAGACTGTGGCAAACTCTTTAAGTCAAATGGGCTGGGTTTTTCAACAGATAAATTTGTAAGGAAATAAAAGTGATGGAGGAAGAACATATAAACTGAAAGAGATTTAAAACAAATATGAAGTTTTTACAAAATGGGCAAGTCTAAACTATAGTGTACATTTGGCTGAGAAGATTATTTAAACATGCGAGTAAACAATTACTATAAAAGTCAGGTTCAGGGTTGCTTTTGTGGGGAAAAAGGAGGTTGTATTGAGATCGGGCACATGAGTAGCTGGCAAAGTTCTGTTTCTTGACTTGGGTGGAATTTGCCTTATAATAACCTATTAAACAATACATCTAATTCTTGTGGTCTTCTGTATACATGACTTATTTTTACAGTAAATAGGTTTTTCCTCCCTCTTAACATGATAGATGTAAAATCTGGGATTGAAGAGTTTATAAGTTTTAGTGATAGAATGATGTTTGGGGATGACACGAACTAAGGTGTGGCTATGGAAGTGGTTGTTTATTGAAGTAGGGATACTGGTGTGGATGAAGTCAAAGAAGTAAATGGCTAAGACTTGGGAAGACACTGACGGGGAAAAAACCACAATCTGGTTCTAATCTCTGCCATCAGTGTGGGAGAGTGCCCTAGAGGCTAGCAAAGATAAAAATGATGAACAGGTCGAGAGAAATCTACTTGGATTGCAAAGGTACCACACTCTCCTGGGCTCACAAAATGGAATAATATTTTGGAACTGACTGGGGGAAGGTAGGAGCAATCGAACCCACTTTCTATGGGTTGTAGGAAAATGAGCACAATTCACCTCAAGGAAAAAAGAGACTCATTATCTTTTAGACACAGATAGATTTTACTTGAGGCTCTGTGGTAGAGAAAGTTCCTAGGACAATATTAAAGGTGAAGGGTAATTTGCTAATAAAGAAACGGAAATTCCTGAAACACAATGGAAAGGGTCAGGAGGGAGAGAAAAGGGTGTGTGCATTTGTGTGTGTGTGTGTGTGTGTGTGTGTGTCTGTTGGGAGGTATAGAAGAGCATAAAGAACGATGTGATTAACAGTACATTAGAAAAGAGGCAACAGAGGGCTCCTTTTTCGATATTCAAGAATGTGAGCACCATGGAGGGAATGACTTGGTCTCACTGTTCTGACTGGATCTTGTCTGAGATACTGGGATTACCTAACATTTATAGGAGTAGTGCCTTAGGCCTGATTATTGCAGTTGCCTCCATCTAATCACTTTGCAAGTATCAATGTTTCCATGGAAGAAGGCTTTCAAAGTCTGGAGGATAGAAGAAACACCTTTTTCTCTGAGAACAGTAGCTCTTATTATGGCCCAGAGAAGGGGAATCAGAAAGACTCCTTGATCCATCCTACCACTGGAAACCACAGGGGATACTTCTGAATATTGGATCACATTGACTTTTTTTCGCTTTTATTCCAAGGTTCACTGATATTAGAAAAAAGGGTCTGAGAAGAGTAGGACAAGGTCAAGGTAGAAGCAACATACAAAGCTAGAAATAGGCTTAGAGATGTGCTCACTCAAACCCCAGGCAGACACACATTGATGGGGTCAGTCCAGGAGGAATGGAACAAGTAAAGATAGGTATGCCAATTTATAGGTCATCATAAATTCTGCCCTGGAGTATCCCACCTCTTAAAAAGTGTGGCCTGAGTATCGGAGCCCATTTACATTGTCAGCAGGGTTGCAGTAGTGAGGGAATAGGGGAGGGAAAAGAGGAGTTCTCAGTAGCAGAGAAAAAGGAATAGGTAGTATATTAATGAATTTGAAAACTTCCCTTTTATGAAATACATTTATTTCTTACAAACTAACTTTAGAACATCTTATGCTATTGTTTTAAAATAAAAATTATGAAATAATCATGTTTTTAAAACACAAATACCACAGCATTGCTATGCTTTTTATTCTGCATCCCACCCTAACTATGTTTCTAAAGATTTTATTTTGTTTTTGGCCGCGCCACGTGGTTTGCAGGATCTTAGTTCCCCAACCAGGGATTGAACCTGGGCAGTGAAAGCGCGGAGTCCTAACCACTGGACTGCCAAGGAATTCCCTGTTTTTAAGTTTTAAATAAAAATTCAATTCAACTATTAGTTACCGAGTGTTACATATTACATGCTAATTGTAATAAGTTTCATCAGATACTAGATGGTGTTAAATTTATATAAAATTATAAAATTTTATGTTTTATATAAAATTAAGGGCAAAATAAGCAGAGCATGATTTGGAGAGGACCAAGAGATTTAGTGTTTCTCAAACTTTTCCACCAAAGCACCTGTATCAGAACAGAGAACTCCCAGGGGACAGGGAAATGACCTGATGCAAGCTGCTGTAAGTCCAAACATTCTCTAAAGTGTTTTTATTTTGCTTTAAATTTTTATTATTTCATTTAAAATTTTATATGGATTTTGTTACATCCCATAATTTGTGCATTTATTTTATTATAAAAATGTTTGACATTATTTTCTATGGGGTAAAATTAATGCTTTGGAGAGGTGGCATCACATATATTTTAGAGGCTTCACGTATCCCTGAGAGTACAAACTCCCAACTGAGAAACACAGCATTATAAAAACATATTTGAATATTTTCCTTGAGTATTCTTACCTCCATAGTAGGTGGAGTCTTTCTTGTTTTTCTGATCCACGCTAGAAAGAAAAATAATATTTAAATGTAAGGTTTTTATAATTTGCATATTTTATTCATTCATGCATGAAACAAATATGTATTAATCACCTGTTATATATTGTTTTAGGCACATGAGTTGCCTCCTCTCCTGTAGCATATATATTATTGAAGGGGGCACAGAAAAGAAACATATAGGTAATGATTTGTGTCATAAAAAATACTTAAGTGTGGGGAGGATGTAGAGGGGATAGTTTCATAACTAAAATCATACCCCATAATCATCTGAATTCAATTTAGGGTATATATGGCATATAGGCCAAATCATAATACAGTAAACTTCATGGCAATATTAAAGTTATATTATCCTGGAAATGTGAACCAATTATTGCTCAATATGTAAAAGAATGGATGTAGAAAAGTTTTCATTTACAGAGACTTCTCTTCTAATCTGTTCTAGCAAGCAGTTTATCTCATATGGTTGGTATCTTAGCTCCACCATTTGGGAGATGAGAGGCAGAGTAGAAAGAGCCCGTATTTGTGAAGTGCCTACTGGACACTGGGCACTGTGCTAGATGCTTTAGCAATAGGAAGGGAGTGGGGCAACTGCCTCTAGAGAAGTGTATCAGAATCACATGAGGACATGGTATAGTACTTAGCAGAGCAGAGGCAGATTCTGGGGGTTCAAATCCCAACTTAAGTACTTACTAGCTGTGTTACCTGAGGCAAGTTATTTAATTTTCTAAGCATCTGTAAAATCATAATACTAGTATCTACATTTTAGTATCTACACTGTGAAAGTTATATGAAATAGTATATATAAATTCTTAGCTCAGAGTCTGGCATAGAGTAAACATGCAAGTCTAAGTTATCACTATCACTATTATTCAGTAAACCTGTATTTTTTATAACAGACTCAAAAAAGCAAAGATCAACAAAACCTGCTTGGCCTATGAGGATACATAGGAAACTGTGAGAAAACACACTGTAAGGAAAATAGTCTTTGAAAAGTAGAAACTACTATTTTATCACTTTAGTTAATTCAATCTTCATTACAAAATCATGAAGTATGCTTATTTTATAGAGAAATTCAATGACATTCCCAAATTTATACATTAAGTAGTAATGGTGGAATTTGAATCCAGATCTGACCCTGTCTCTGGATCCAAAAACCATCCATGCTCTAGTAACCAGTTTCTCAAAGTTTATAAGCAACAAGCAAAGAACACTAAGCTAGGAAGAGGAATAGGTCACAACACTGACTACATGTCAAAAAATAAGATTCACCCCATTTTACAGATTGGGAAACTGAAGATTAAGCAACTTGCCGAAACTCACATATTTAGCAAGTAACAGTCTGAGAATCAAATGCTGGTTGAACCGGCTCTAAAATCTGAGCTCTGCCCATTCAGCAGCCACCTTCTCTTCTGACAGGCTAGCTCTGCTAGCCTGCCTTCTGTCATCCAAGTAATAGCAGTGGGACCTATCCTCATGACAAGCCCAGTAATGAATGATTGTGGGGGTACAAAGAGCAACATTCAACTGTGGGCCTGTGATGAGTTATTTCTCCCTACTTTGTTCTCTCTTGCACTGACCCCATACGTGTATTTTCAGTACAGACCCAGTGTTTTGCCTTCTCTATTTTTGTTTCTGAACTTCTATCTCTGTTATTATTTTCTGCATCCTCTTCTTATTAGCTTCCAGCTCTATTTGGTCCATTTCTAGCCACAACTTGCACAAACTTCATATTTCTTGTTAGGCTGGAAGGTTGTCAAAGACAGGATGCATCCACGGGAGATTTATTTTTCTACCATCTAAATGCCTCGAAAGAGTAGGTACTTAAATACAGTTGTTGAATGAATACTTCCACTATAAAATACTTTCACTATAAAAATATTCATTGTAATGGGATTTTGACCTGTATTAGAAAACCCAGCTTAGCAACAGCAAGATTCCTCTGTACGATCAAGGAAATAAGTGGTTTATGGAAGTTTTCAACTGCCTCTTTATGGTCAAAATAAGGGGTACTTGTCTATGTTTATGGGCATTTTTTTCCCCAGGAAAGAGAGTTCTTTTAAAATAATTCACCATGAGCCATATACCTCTAAAAGGTTTTAAGCAATAAATCTTCAGTTCTAATTTGGATTAAAAAGTTAATTCAGAAAAATCAACTGCTATGGCAGGGGTTGTAAAACTATAGCCTGCAAGCAAAATTCGGCCCATGGCTTGTTTTTTGTTTTAATGGCTGAAAAAAATAACCAACAAAGAACAATATTTCATGACACATGAAAATTAAATAGAATTCAAATTTCAGCCTCTGTAAATAATGTTTTATTGGAACACAGTCACACTTATTTATTTACATATTATCTATTATAATGTGGGCTACAATGGCAGAGTTGAGCAGCTGTAACAAAAACCATATGGCCCACAAAGCCTAAAATATTTACCATCTGGCCCTTTAAGGAAAAAGTTTGCCAACCCCCATGCTAGGGCTACCATTAAGTATAATCCTTTCAGCAACAACTATATATCTTGATTCAAAAACACTTTCATGAGCTTCCCTGCTGGCGCAGTGGTTAAGAATCCACCTGCCAATGCATGGGACACGGGTCTGAGCCCTGGTCCGGGAAGATCCCACATGCCGCAGAGCAACTAAACCCGGGTGCCACAACTCCTCAGCCTGCGCTCTAGAGCCCGTGAGCCACAACTACAGAGCCCGTGTGCCATAACTACTGAAGCCTGTGCGCCAAGAGCCTGTGCTCCACAACAAGAGAAGCCACCGCAATGAGAAGCCCATGCGCTGCAACAAGGAGTAGCCCCAGCCTCTTCAATAAGTGGTGCTGGGAAAACTGGACAGCTACATGTAAAACAATGAAATTAGAACACTCCCTAACACCATACACAAAAGTAAACTCCAAATGGATTAAAGACCTAAATGTAAGACCAGACACTATAAAACTCTTAGAGGAAAACATAGGCAGAACACTCTATGACATTAAATCACAGCAAGATCCTTTTTGACCCACCTCCTAGAGAAATGGAAATAAAAACAAAAATAAACAAATGGGACCTAATGAAACTTCAAAGCTTTTGCACAGCAAAGGAAACCATAAACAAGACAAAAAGACAATCCTCAGAATGGGAGAAAATATTTGCAAATGAAGCAACTGACAGACGATTAATCTCCAAAACTTACAAGCAGTTCATGCAGCTCAATATCAAAGAAACAAACAACCCAATCCAAAAATGGGCAGAAGACCTAAATAGACATTTCTCCAAAGATATACAGATTGCCAACAAACACATGAAAGAATGCTCAACATCATTAATCATTAGAGAAATGCAAATCAAAACTACAATGAGATATCATCTCACACTGGTCAGAATGGCCATCATCAAAAAATCTACAAACAATAAATGCTAGAGAGGGTGTGGAGAAAAGGGAACCCTCTTGCACTGTTGGTGGGAATGTAAATTGATACAGCCACTATGGAGAACAGTATGGAGGTTCCTTAAAAAACTAAAAATAGAATTACCGTATGACCCAGCAATCCCACTACTGGGCATATACCCTGAGAAAACCATAATTCAAAAAGAGTCAGGTACCACAATGTTCACTGCAGCTCTATTTACAATAGCCAGGACATGGAAGCAACCTAAGTGTCCATCGACAGATGAATGGATAAAGAAGATGTGGCACATATATACAATGGAATATTACTCAGCCATAAAAAGAAATGAAATTGAGTTATTTGTAGTGAGGTGGATGGATCTAGAGTCTGTCATACAGAGGGAAGTAAGTCAGAAAGAGAAAAACAAATACCATATGCTAACACATATATATGGAATCTAAAAAACAAACAAAAAATTGGTCATGAAGAACCTAGGGGCAAGTTGGGAATAAAGACGCAGACCTACTAGAGAATGGACTTGAGGCTATGGGGAGGGAAAGAGTAAGCTGGGACAAAGTGAGAGAGTGGCATGGACATATATACACTACCAAATGTAAAATAGATAGCTAGTGGGAAGCAGCCGCATAGCACAGGGAGATAAGCTCGGTGCTTTGGGACCACCTAGAGGGGTGGGATAGGGAGGGTGGGAGGGAGACGCAAGAGGGTGGGGATATGGGGATATATGTATATGTATAACTGATTCACTTTGTTATAAAGCAGAAACTAACACACCATTGTAAAGCAATTATACTCCAATAAAGATGTTAAAAAAAAAAAAGAGTAGCCCCCACCCGCCACAACTAGAGAAAGCCTGCACGCAGCAACAAAGACCCAAGGCAGCCATAAATAAATAAACAATTTATTAAAAAAAGCAAAACACTTCCATATTATCTAAAATAAAAATCATTATTAACTCTTACACTTTTTTCACTTTGCTGTCTACCTGAAACTAACACAATATTATAAATCAACTATACTCCAATAAAAATTAAAAAGCAACCAAAAAAAAATTTTTAACCTGATTGCCATGTATTCTAGACTCTATGAACATTACCACTGGCATCAGACCATGTTAAAAATATAATGGCACAATGCACACTTACTATCACCATGAGAAAAACAACAATTTGCCTTACTGATGAGTCTATAAAACAGCATTTTCAGGTTTTTTTTAAGATTGGGAAAAGAAAAATACTTCAGTAGAATCCAAATAATTTTTTAAAATTCCACGGTGGATGAATAGGTTGAAGAAACTCTGATATGTGTTTTCTAAACCCTACTGGTTTTGTATAAGTTTATAAAATTCATTCATAGATATAAGAAAGTAATATAATTCAGATAATGTATTAAGTACTACATAGACTATTCAGTCTCATGAGACACTATTCTCTAAGGAAAGATATAAGGGTTTCCTTTAGCTTTGTTTTAAATGGCTCAAGGAAGAAGATTTTTGTTTAGATAGAGAAATGCAATTTCTGAAATAAATAATTCTACAATATAATTTACAATATTTATAATTCTACAATAACCAGATACTTGAAATGTCTTCTTGAGATGATGGTTGATGCCTGTTCACTGTTATGTATCCAATAAAGGTTACAGCTAGAAATTTTCAATGTGATCACTCATTTATTTAATCATCCCTAGTTTCCCAGTCACTACATACAACAAAGGAAATGTCCTGCTGATGGCTGGCAAAGGTTAGGAGGAGGAAGGAACAGAAATAAGTGTTAATATCAAATCATTACATTTATTATTTTTTTAACCTCAGAACAATCTGGAACTGAACCTCTATTCAATTACGAATTATATAATGATTTTGCCATTGCTAATTATATTTGTATGGTGGGTTCTGTATCAGTCTTCATTATAATGTAACCATTGTTTGAATAGAATTTAGCAAGATAACTGGAGAGTTTATGCCTTAAGATCCTAGCATTCTTTCATCAATGTTCATTTGCATTCTCATCAGTGGGCATGAGACTTTCACTGAACCTTAATACTCTTATTGGAATATAACACAGTATAAGGAGCGTAAAAGTGAACATGCAAGTTAAATACTTCATGAAGCATACATTCTTCAAAATTCTATAAGAACTGAAAATGGCTAATACACTTTTAGAAGTAGTACCAACAGGGGTTAAGGTAAATGAGAAATTTATCACCAGATTCAGTAGGTGACCATTCAGAGCTGAAATTATAGATAGGTTATCAACAGTTTGTATCCAAAGGATACATTAGAAATATGTGTTTACACTACTAAAGGAAAATACAACATTTTAATAAAGCTTCATCTTTCAAAAAACGATCTTTGCCAGTTCTGAGTGTTGACACATCATAAAGAATATAAAAAAAAAATCCACGTTTTTTCACGTTGAAAATTCTTCAAATGATATATTACGAAATAAGTTAGTTTCTTATTACTGACTCTAAACAGTTTCTTAAGGACATTATTAGATTTACTTGGCACAATTAAGTTACAAATTTTGTGATGCTCATGGCTGGCTATTACTGTTCTTTTTTCTTAATCAACTTTATTGAAGTATAATTTACATACAACACAGTGAAACCATTTTAAGTGTGCAATTCCATGAGTTCTGACAAATGTATACAACCTTGTAACCAGCACCACAATCAGTGTATAGAACATTTCCATCATCTCCAAAAGTTCCCTAGTGTCTGACTACATGCAAACACCCACCTTAATTCACCCACAGCCCCCAATGAGTGCTATATCAATACTCTTTGTCACTGTTGATTAGTTTTGCCTTATCTACAATTTCACATAAATGGAATCTTATAGTATGTACTATTTTGCATTAGCTTATTTTACTCAATATAAAATAATCTTAATCCCTGTTAATGTGTATAGAAAACAGACTCTGAAGGTAACCTCCAAAACCCCCACCACTTGGTGTTCATGCCTCTGTATGATCTCTTCCCCTTGAGTGAGGACAGGACCTGTGACTTACTTCTAACTATGAAAATATGGCAAAGGTCATGGAATGTATGTGATTACATGATGATGTTACATAAGATTATAGCATCCTTCTTTTTGGAGTCTCTCTTTCCCTCCCTGGCTATAAGGGAGAAGAAGGCTATGTTGGGGAATCTCAGGTGGCAAGAAATTGCTGGCGACCTCAAGGAGGTTATGGTGGTCTCTGGCCAACATCAAGCAAAAAACTGAAGCTCACGGCCCTACAACTGCAAGGAACTGAATGCTGTCAACAACTACACGTGTGGGAAAGTGGATCCTTCCACACTCAAGCCTCCAGATGAGAATGTGAGACAGGTTGGGACCTGGGACCCTTTGTTGCAGTGCTTGCACCTGGACAAAGGTCTCCTCCAGCAACAAAATACAAAGAAACTGTAAGGGACTAAAAATAACTGCGTGCTTGCACAGTTGGGGAAAATTATGAACAATAAGATACAAAAAGACCATAAACCCAACTGCCACTTCTGGAGAGCCTGGAGCAAAAGCAGAGTACTGCACATGAACCCTGCACACAACACCACGAAGGGCGTGGGCAGACCACCTTAGCCACCCCTATGGCCCGAGCCCTGGACACACTACTACCCTCATCCCATATAAGGAACCAGCTGCCTGCCCCACTCGAGGAGGAAGCAAGGGAACCTGTTACTTGTTTTTGCTCCCTTGTGCTACAGCACTAGTCCCAGTAAAACCTTGCTTGAATTTCTTGTCTGGTCGCTTACCAATTTCTAGTGATTAAGGAGTCCAAGAACCCTGGTCAGTAACAAATGCAGCCCTGGCTGACGCCTTGATTGCAGACTTGTGAGACCCTAAGAAGAGAACCCAGATAGGCTATGCCTGGATTCCTGACCACAGGAACTGGGAGATGATAAATGTGTGCCATTTTAAGCTGCTAAATTTGTGGTAATATTGATATGGAGTAATAAAAAAACAAACACAACAAGCATAGCAGCAGTTTATTCTTTTTACTGCTGTGTAGTATTCCACTGTATGGCAAAATGACAATGTGTTTATCCACTCACTACTTGGGCAGTTTTCAGTGTTGGGCTGTTATGAATAAAGCTGCTATGAAAAAATTGGGTACAAGTATTTGGGTAGACTTATTTATGTCTCTGGGTAAACACCTAGCAGAATTTCCAGGTTGTAGAGTAAGTGGACAGTTAAATTTATAAAGAGCTGATAAACTGTTTTCCAAAGTACTTGTACCATTTTACACTCCAGCCAGAAATTTATGAAAGTTTCATATGCTTTATATCCTCATTAACACTTCATATTGTCAATCTTTTAAATTCTAACCAGTCTAGTGGTATGTAGTGTTATTTCATGATGGTTTTAATTCACATTCCTTGATGACTACTGATATTATGTATCTTCTTTGGTGAAGTGTCTTTTCAAATCTTTTGCCCACTTTTAAAAATTCTGATATTTGTCTTATTACTGAGTCATGACAGCTCTTCAAACGTTCTGACAAGTTCTATGACCGATATGTATTGCAAATTTTCTCCCTATCTGTCTTGTCTTTTCATTTGTTCAAAGGTTTTTGTTAAAGAATAGAATTTTTAAGATTTTGGTGAAGTCCAATTCATCATTTTTTTTCTTTTATATTTGTTATGTGTGTATCCTATCTAATTCTTTGACTATCCCATGATTGAAAGATTTTGTCCAATGTTTTCTTCTAAATGTTTTAACTTTTACATTTAGGTCTGTGATCATTTTCAACTGAAGTTTTTAGAGATGAAGTGAGGTAAAGATCAAAGATTATTTTTTTTCATATGGATATCCTGCACTAACTGTTGAAAAGAATTTCCTTTTGCCATAGAAAAATCAATTGACTATTTAAGTGTAGAAATAATTCTGGACTCTTGGTGTGGTTCTCATTAATTTTATATCTATCCTCATAACAGCATTAAACTGTCTTGATAAATATAGCTTTTTAAAGTTAAATCTTCCAATCTTGGTCTTTTCAAAAATGTTGTAGGTATTCAAGGTCCTTTGCATTTTAATACAAAATTTAGAATCAGTATATCAGTTTTGATTGGGAATGCACTAAATCTACAGATCAATTTGAGGTGAAATAATATCTTTTAAATATTGACTTTTCTGATCCATGGAAGTTATAAATCTCTCCAATTATTTAGATCTTCTTTAATTTCTCTTGGCAATACTTTATATTTTTCAATGTATAGGTCTTAGAGACATATTTCTGTAAATTTATCCCTAAAGACTTCATGTTTTTAATGGCATATAAGATGATATAACTGAAAAATTTATTTAGCAATTGTTTGGTATTAGAGTGTAGATACATAACTGATTTTAGCATATTGCCTTTATATCTTGAAAACTTACTAAATTCATTCATTAATTTTTGTATTTTTTAGATTGTCTACATGCACAATCATGTCATCTGCAAACAGAGTTTTACTTTGTCCTTACCAATCCGTATTCATTTTATTTCTTTTTCTTGCTTTATTGCACTAACTTGGATTTTCCAGAATGATATGAAACAAAAAGTGAGAAAAGATACCTTTGTTTTATTTCCAATTTTAGGGGACAAGTGTTCTTTCACCATTGACTATGAGGTTACATAAAAGTTTTTTTTTTTTTCCTCTTAATGTCCTTTAATAGGTTGAGGAACTTCTTATTCCAAGGTTTGTGGAGAATTTTTAATCATGAATGTGTGTTGAATTTTGTCAATTTTTTTGTACCAACTGAAATTAACTTATGGTTTTTCTCCTTTATTTTATTAATGTGTTGAACATAAATGCAAATCAAATCCACAATGAGACATCACCTCAAACCTTTTAGGGTGGCTATCACCAAAAAGGTAAAAGATTACGTGTACTGGCGGGGATCTAGAGAAAAGGATACCCTTATGTCCTACTGGTGCAAATGTAAATTGGTATGGCCATTATGGAAAACAGTATGATGTTCTTCAAAAAAGTAAAACTAGAACTACCATATGATCTGGCAATGCCTCTTCTGGGTATATAACCAAAGGAAATGAAATCACTATTTCAAAGAAATATCTGTGTTTCCATGTTCATCGCAGCCTTATGCACAACTGCCAAGATATAGAAACAACGTGTGTCCACTTACAGATGAATGGGTAAAGAAATTGTGGCATACATACACACACACACAAAATGGAAAATTCTTTGGCCTTGAAAAAAATCCTGACATTTGTGACAACACTGGATGTACCTGGAGGACATTAGGCTAAGTGAAATAAGCCAGACACAAAGAAAAAAAACTGCATGGTTTCACTTTTATGTGGAACATAAAAAAAAAGTCAAATTCATGGAAGCAGAGAGTAGAATGGTGGTTAGGAGGGACGGTGAGGTGGGGGAAATGGGGAGATGTTAATCTTGAAATGTTAAACCAATCTATATTACTGACATAAACTCCACATGGTCATGGTATATTACCCCTTTTATATATTCTGGGATTCAGTTTGCTAATATTTTGTTAATGATTTCTGCAACTGATGTTTATGTGAGATATTGGTTTGTAGTATTCTTCTCTTTATTGTCTCTGTGAAGAGCTGGTATCAAGGTAAACTTGGTTTCATAAAATGAGTAGATAAGTATTCCTCCACATTTTGGAAAGAATTTGTGGCCCATCCTGGCGAGTGCTGCACATGCATAGGAAAAAGAAATGTTTATTCTGCCATTGCTCAGTGGAGTGTTCTATAATGTCAATTAGGTCAAGTTGTTTGATATAGTTGTCTTCTATATCATCCTGACAATTACTGCTTTTTACATGTAGGTTTTGGACCATCTAAATTTACTGCAACTATTTAGATAATTAGGTTTAAATCTACTGATATTTGTATACCTATGTTCATAGCAGAATTATTCAATAGCCAAAAGGTGGAAAAAACACAAATGCCCATTGATGGATGAATGATAAACAAAATGTGTTACAGTTGGCCCTCTATATCCACAGGTTCTGTATCCACAAATTCAACAAACCATGGATCAAAAACATTTGGAAAAAAAAATTCTGCCAAGTTCCAAAAAGCAAAACTTGAATTTGCCATTAATCAGCAACTATTTATACAGCATTTACATTGTATTAGGTATTATAAGTAATTCAGATATGATTTAAAGTACAGTCATCCCTCAGTAACCATGGGGGGTTGGTTCCAGGACTCCCACAGATATCAAAATCCACAAATGTTCAACTCCCTTATATGAAATGGAGTTGTATTTGCATATAATCTATGCATATCCTTCTGTATCCTTTATTTTTTTTAACATCTTTATTGGAGTATAATTGCTTTACAATGTTGTGTTACTTTCTGCGGTATAACAAGGTGAATCAGCTATATGTATACCTATATCCCCTCCCTCCCACCCTCCCTATCCCACCCTTCTAGATGGTCACAAAGTATTGAGCTGATCTCCCTGTTCTATGCAGCTGCTTCCCACTAGCTATCTATTTTACATTTGGTAGTGTATATATGTCAATGTTACTCTCTCACTTCATCCCAGCTTACCCTTCCCCCTCCCCGTGTCCTCAAGTCCATTCTCTACGTCTGTGTCTTTATTCCTGTCCTGCCCCTAGGTTCATCAGAACCTTTCTTTTTTTTAGATTCCATATATATGTGTTAGTATATGGTATTTGTTTTTCACTTTCTGACTTACTTCACTCTGTATGACAGACTCGAGGTCCATCCACCTCACTACAGGTAACTCAATTTCGTTTCTTTCTATGGCTGAGTAATACTCCATTGTATATATGTGCCATATCTTCTTTATTTGTTCATCTGTCGATGGACACTTAGGTTGCTTCCATATCCTGGCTATTGTAAATAGTGCTGCAATGAACACTGTGGTACATGTCTCTTTTGGAATTATGGTTTTCTCAGGGTATATGCCCAGTAGTGGGATTGCTGGGTCATATGGCAGTTCTATTTTTAGTTTTTTAAGGAACCTCCATACTGTTCTCCATAGTGGCTGTATCAATTTACGATCCCACCAACAGCACAAGAGGGTTCCCTTTTCTCCACACCTTCTCCAGCATTTATTGTTTGTAGATATTTTGATGATGGCCATTCTGACCAGTGTGAGGTGATACTTCATTTTAGTTTTGATTTGCATTTCTCTAGTGATTAGTGATGTTGAGCATCCTTTCATGTGTTTGTTGGCAATCTGTATATCTTCTTTGGAGAAATGTCTATTTAGGTCTTCTGCCCATGTTTGGATTGGGTTGTTTGTGTTTTTGATATTGAGCTGCATGAGCTGTTTGTATATTTTGGAGATTAATCCCTTGTCCATCGCATTGTTTGCAAATATTTTCCCCCATTCTGAGGGTTGTCTTTTTGTCTTTTTATGGTTTCCTTTGCTGTGCAAAAGCTTTTAAGTTTCATTAAGTCCCATTTCTTTATTTTTGTTTTTATTTCCAGTTTTCTAGGAGGTGGGTCAAAAAGGATCTTGCTGTAATTTATGCCATAGAGTGTTCTGCCTATGTTTTCCTCTAAGAGTTTTATAGTGTCCGGTCTTACATTTAGGTCTTTAATCCATTTTGAGTTTATTTTTGTGTATGGTGTTAGGGAGTGCTCTAATTTCATTTTTTACATGTAGCTGTCCAGTTTTCCCAGCACCACTTATTGAAGATGCTGTCTTTTCTCCATTGTATACTCTTGCCTCCTTTATCAAAGATAAGTGACCATATGTGTGTGGGTTTATCTTTGGGTTTTTTGTCCTGTTCCATTGATCTATATTTCTGTTTTGTGTCAATACCATACTGTCTTGATTACTGTAGCTTTATAGTATAGTCTGAAGTCAGGGAGCCTGATTCCTCCAGCTCCGTTTTTCTCAAGATTGCTTTAGCTATTTGGGTCTTTTGTGTTTCCATACAAATTGTAAATTTTTTGTTCTAGTTCTGTGAAAAACGCCATTGGTAGTTTGATAGGGATTGCAATGAATCTGTAGATTTCTTTGGGTAGTATAGTCATTTTCACAATGTTGATTCTTGCAATCCAAGAACATGGTATATCTCTCCATCTGTTTGTATCATCTTTAATTTATTTCATCAGTGTCTTATAGTTTTCTGCATACAGGTCTTTTGTCTCCTTAGGTAGGTTGATTCCTAGGTATTTTATTCTTTTTGTTGCAATAGTAAATGGCAGTGTTGCCTTAACTTCTCTTTTAGATTTTTCATCATTAGTGTATAGGAATGCAGGAGATTTCTGTGCATTAATTTTGTATCCTGCTGCTTTACCAAATTCATTGATTAGCTCTAGTAGTTTTCTGGTAGCATCTTTAGGATTCTCTACATATAGTATCATGTCATCTGCAAACAGTGACAGCTTTACTTCTTTTCCGATTTGGATTCCTTTTGTTTCTTTTTCTTCTTTGATTGTTGTGGCTAAAACTTCCAAAACTATGTTGAATAATAGTGGTGAGAGTGGGCTCCTGTATCCTTTAAATCATCAGTACCGTAAGGCAAGAAAAACTAAAATTGGTAAGTGAATTTAGCAAGATTGTGTAAGGTACATAGTTAATATAAAAAAAACTGCATTTCTATGTGTTACCAGTGAATAATTTGAAACTGAAGTAAAAAACAATTAGTAAGAACCCATAAAAACTAAGAAACACTTAGATTTTAATTTAATAAAATATATGCAAGACCTGTTAGCTGAAAACTACCAATGAAAAAGTGAAAGAAGACCTAAAAAAGGGGAGCGAATATGCTGTATTCGTAGATTAGAAGATTCAATTCTCTTCAGTCTGATCTACAGATTCGATACATTCCCAATCAAATTCCTAGAAGGATTTTTTTGGGGGTAGTAATTGATAAGCTGATACTAAAAATCATATGTAACAACAAAGGGCCCAGAATAACTAAAACAATTTTGAAAAAGAATTTGGAGGACTCAAATTACCTTATTTCCAGACTTACTACAAAGCCTCAGTAATCAAGACAGTGTGGCACTGGCAAAAGGACAGATACAGATTCATAGACAGAATAGAGAATGCAGAAATAGATCCACACCCATAGGGCCAATTGATGTTTGACAAAGATGCAAAGACAATTCAATGGAAAAAAAGATGGTCATTTCAAAAAATAGTCCTCAGAGAGTAATCACAAAGACAGAAAGTATGATGGTGGTTGTCAGGGGCCAAGGCAGAAGGAAGAATGGGGAGCTATTGTTTAATAGGTACAGAGTTTCAGTTTTAGAAGATGAAAAGAGTTATGGAGATGGATGGTGGTGATGGCTCCAAAAAAATGTTAATGTATTTAGTACCACTTAACTGTACACTTAAAAATGATTAAGATGGTAAGTTTTATGCTATGTGTATTTTAACACAATAAAAAACTAGTGCTGAAAAAACTGGATATCCATATAAAAAATAAAATTGACTGATATCTACAGCATGTACAAAATTTAATTCAAAATGAATCAGAGACATATATGTAGAACTGCAAACTCTAAAACTTCTAGAAGAAATCACCAAAGAAAATATTCGTGAGCTTGGGTTAGGCAAAAATTTCTTACATACAACACCAAAAGCATGATGAGGCATAAAAGAAAAAATGATAAATTTGACTTCATTAAAATTAAGAATATGTCCTCTTCAAGCAGCACTGTGAAGAGCATGAAGCCACAGACTGGGAAAAAAGTATTTGTAAATCACATATATGGTAAAGGACTTGTATCGAGGATATATAAGAAACACTCAAAGCTAAACAAATAGGAAAAAAAAGCCAACCAAATAAAAAATATCTGGGCAAAAAGAAGAGATATACAGATGGCACAGTGGCTCCACTTAAAAACTGCTATCAAGTGTAAAAGACCCAAATGTCTTTCAGCTGGTGAACAGATAAACAAACTGGTATATCAATATTATAGAATTCTACTCAGCAATTAAAAGGAATAAACTACTGATTCATGCAAGCACACAAATGAATTTCAAATGCATTAAGCTAATTGAAAGAAAGCTGCCTTCTTCTTCTGGCCAAGATGGAGCAACAGGGACAAATTATATGGAACAGCAATTTTCAAAACAGTGGACATCGAGTAATGAATACAGTGGTCCCTGAGAATGTTAAATAAACAAAGGTTACCCTTACAATTGCCTCAGCTTACTGCCTTGACAGTTTCTAGGTTGTGGCACAGGGAGGGGATCTAGCCAAAACCCACCATACTGCCTAAATTATGAAGATGGGGCTAGAAGTCTAGGGACAAGGTGACTAAAATTCAAAGGATAGACTACCAGACAGGAGACAGCTACAGAGAGCACACTCTGGATGGAGATTAGCAGAAGACCAAGTATTCAGCAGAGCACTGCTCAGTTCAGGTGAGTGAGGAATTCTTGAGGCCAGGAAGAGAACCACCTGAAAGGATCAGAAGGAACAGTATTCAGGATTTACACAGGGGCAAGAGTAATGTCAATTCCCACCACCCAGAGTGGAAAACCTCATGACTGATGGGGCAAAGCAGAGTGCTGAGAAATGACTTGCATCAACAGTGCAGAATTATTAGTTCTAGATTGTATTATGCTCTAGTCCCATCTAACAAATCTTAAAAGTCATCCCTGAAAGAATCAAACTGTTTCCAAGTAACTTAACTGTGTCTCAGAACAAAGCTCAAAAATATATATATAGGAACATAAAAATATCCAGTATCCAACTAGGCAAAAATTTTAAATGTCTGACATCCAATCAGATATTGCCGAGCAAACAAAGAAGCAGAAAAATACTTCCCATATTGAGGAGAAAAAAATCAACTTACCAAAATCAACTGAAAACAGATACAGATGGTAGAATTAGCAGACAAGAACATTAAAACAGTTATAACTGCACCCCATATGTTCAAAAAGCTAAAGGAAAGATTGAACATGTTAAGTAGAGACCTAGAAGATATAAAACAGACCCATATCAAACTTGTAGAGATGAAAACTATAATGCCTAAAATGAAAAATACTCTGGATGGATTAATAGTTATTTGACATTGTGAAAGAAAAGATTAGTGAACTTGAAGACACGGCAAGAGAAACTATACAAATTGAAACTCAAAGAGAAAAAAGTCTCTACAAGTGAACAGAACATCTATGAGCTGTGACACAACTTCAAGCAGACTAAAACTGTGTATGGAATACCTAAGAGAGGACAGAGAGGGAAACAGGAAAAAAATGTTTGAAGAAACAATGGCCAAAATTTTTCTAAACTCGATGGAAACCAAATCCACAGGTCTAAGAAGCTCAAGAAACATCAAGCACAAGAGATTACATCATGGTACATCATAATCAAATTGCTCAAAACCAGTTAAAAAAAGAAAAACTTTAAAACAGCCAAAGGAAAAAATACACATTACATACAGAGGGATAAAGATAACCATGACAACAGATTTCTCAACAGAAACCATGTAAGGTAGAATATCTTTAAATTACTGAAAGGAAATCAACTACCTACCTAGAATACTACATCCAGAGAAATATCTTTAAAAATTTTTTTAAATATATTTCAAACATGTAAAAAGCCGAAAGAGTTTAACATCAGTAGATTCACATTTAAAGAAATGTTAAAGGAAGCCTTACAGACTAAAAGAAAATGATTCCAGATGGAAATCTGGATCTACAAAAAGGAATGAAGAACATTAGAAATGCTAACAATATGGATAAATGTTATATTTCTCTTATTAATTAAATATCTCTAAATGCTAGTTCACTGTTTAAATAAAAATAATGATGTAGACTGTAGATTGTGACATATGCAGAACTAAAATATATGACAATAACAGAAATGTTAGAAAGAAAAACTGGTGGTATACTTTTATAAAGTTCTTGTACTCTATATGAAGCAGAATAACCACATAAAGACTCTGATATGTTGAAGATGGTAGTCTATAAAACCTGAAGCAACCAGTAAAATAAGAAACCAAAGAAATATAGCTGATAACCCACAAAGGGAAATACAACTGAATCATAAACAATACTCAGAACTAGAAGAGGGGAAAGATCAAGATGGTGGAATAGAATAATGTGCAGTTCACCTCCTCCCACAAATACATCAAAAATACATCTACATGTGGAAAAATTCTCACAGAATACCTACACAACAGTGGCAGAAGATCTATACATTCAGAGCTACAGGAAAGACCACCATGTAACTGGGTAGGATGAGAGAAAAAAAAAGGAATAGGGATGGCACCTGAGCCCCTGGGAGGGAGCTGTGAAAGAGGAAAGGTTCCTTTACCCCGGGAACCCCCTTCAACATCTGGGAGATCAGCCAGGACAGATAGGGAGCTTCAGAGGCTCAGAGAAAAGTGTAGCAGCTGGCTTGTGGCAGGCAGAAGCAGAGAGAGACCAGCACAGATGGTCCTGACCAACTTACTGCACTACCCAGCCCAAGATGCACATCTTCTGCTGGTGTGCATGGGGGTTGTGTGCTGAGAGTCAAGCTTCAATGGACAGACCTGGGGAGAGGACTTGGGCTGGCTACCTGGAGACAGTCCCAAGGGGCTGAAGTGTGGCCCAGGCCTCAATTGAGGGTGTGCACAGGATGGAGCCCAGCCCACTACTGGAGCCCTGTTGTTAATGCACAGGAAGAAGGGGCGGAGCCCCACCACAGCAGCCTCATTCTCATTCTCGGTGTACTCACAGCAGGTGTGGCTCTGTCTCTAGGAGCTCTGGGAGTGTGCAAAGCACCTGTGGGCTGCCCAAATGTGGAGGTGGGGCTGAAATCTGAGCTGTGTCCTGGTGGCTTTGGAGGATTTATGTGCTGGTGTCTCTGTAAGCTCAGTGCCCTCAGGATATCCGAGTGAATTACTGGTACTCCTGTGGCTGGGCAGGCCTGGCATTAGCAGCTACAGGCTTTGCAGATATGTGCACGTAGAGGCGTGGCTGGGGTCTGGGCTGACCCTGTAGCTCCCACGATGGGGCCAGGTGCCTGAATACACGCAACTATGGCAGGTCCTGATACCTAACTTCAGCGGATCTGTGCCAATGGATCTGTGATGGTGGCTTTGTGAGCACAGTGCCTGAGGGACATCTGGGCTGATGGCCTGTATTCCCATGTATGAGATGGGGTCCAGGGCAGTGCCAACAACAGTGTACTTTGTGAGCACACACAGCTGGTGACTGGCAACACCACAGAACACACTTCCCAGTGGACAGCCTCTGCGGAGGAATACTCAGTAGCTCCTCTCCCACTGGAAGTGCTCCAGTCCTGTCTACCTCACACCACAGCTCAGAAGTGGATCTGGGAGCTTCTACTCCAACAAGTGGGGAGCAGACCCTGCCCCAGACAGGGCTGTGACAACCACAGAGCAAAGAGGAGACCCAACTCAATATCCAGTGCAGTCTCTGGTTACCACAACACCAATGACACCCCCTATCAAGGGGATAATGGCCAGCACACACTGAGGAAAGATGTGGCAGGCATCCATTCTAAAAACAGCCCTCACACCAAAAATATCGGGTTGGCCAAAAAGTTCATTTGGTTGCGAGTAAAGATGACACATTTTTCATTTTCATCAAGAGCTTTATTGAACAACGTATTCATTAACCAAATGAACTTTTTGGCCAACCCAATATTAGACTCATGAAGGCTACACCGGGGTGCTCCCACATAAAAATAGCCCTTCAAGACCACAGCAGATAACTATTTCTCCTAAATTCATAGATTCAGAGAAGTAGAAGTAAAGTGAAGAAGCAGAGGATCCACTTCCAATTAAAAGAACAAGAGAAATCCCCTGAAAGAACAAAGAATGAAACAGACCTTTCCAGCCTACTAGATCCCAAGTTCAAAAAGGAGGCAATAGGGCTTCCCTGGTGGCGCAGTGGTTGAGAATCTGCCTGCCAATGCAGGGGACACGGGTTCGAGCCCTGGTCTGGGAAGATCCCACATACCGCGGAGCAACTAGGCCCGTGAGCCACAACTACTGAGCCTGCGCGTCTGGAGCCTGTGCTCCACAACAAGAGAGGCCGCGATAGCGAGAGGCCCGTGCACCGCGATGAAGAGCGGCCCCCGCTTGCCACAACTAGAGAAAGCCCTCGCACAGAAACGAAGACCCAACACACCCAAATATTAATTAATTAATTAATTAATTTAAAAAAAGAGGCAATAAAAATACTGAAGGAATTAAGAAAGGCTATAGATAGAAATGTAGATCACTGCAACAAGGAACTAGAAAATATAAAGAGGAGCCAACTAAATTAGAAAACACATTTGCTGAGACAAAATACGAGCTAAAGGCAATAAATAGCAAACTAAATAATGCAGAAGAACGAATAAGTGATCTGGAAGATAGAATAGTGGAAGTCATCCAATCAGAACAGCAAACAGAAAGACAAATTTTAAAAAATGAAAGCAATATATGAGACCAATGGGATAATATAAAGCAAGCCAATCTATGCATAATAGGGATCCCAGAAGCAGAAGAAAGAGAAAAGGGGATTGAAAATGTATTTGAAGAAATTATGGCTGAAAAGAAGGAAACAGATATCTAGATACAGGAAGCACAGAGGGTCCCAAACAAGATAAACCCAAACAGACCTATAGCAAGACATATTATAATAAAAACAGCAAAAGTTAGAGATAAAGAAAAGATTCTAAAAGCAGCAAGAAAAAAATGAAGAGTTAGTTACAAGGGAACCCGCAAAAGGCTATCACCTGATTTCTCTACAGAAATGTTGCAGGCCACAGGGAGTGGCAAGATGTATTCAAAGTCCTGAAAGGGAAAAACCCGCAACCAAGGATGCTCTACCCAGGAAGATTATCATTTAGAATAGAAGGAGAGAGAAAGAATTTCTCAGACAAGCAAAAAGTAAAGGAATACAGCAATACTAAACCTATCCTAAAAGAAATATTGAAAGGTCTTCTCTAAATAGCAAAGAAGCAAGAATCTATAGGAAAGAGAAAACCACAATTGGAAAGTAAATAACTTAAATAAGCTAGTACATGGATTAAAAACATTTTTTTGAGAAAGTAATGATAACTACAAAGAACAGCAAAAGAATAAACATGAGCTGTAAAAGAGGACATCAAAATCATAAAATGCAGGGGAGGGGAGTAAGAAAATGTAGATTTTTTTCTTTAGAATGTGTTTGAGCCTATATGACTACCAGTTTAAAACAAGTAGATATAGTAATGGGTTAACATACTTGAAAAACAGGGTAACCACAAATCAAAAACATACAGTAGACTCGCAAAAACCAAAAAGAACACAAGAGTAAAACAAAAGAAAATCATCAAAACACAAAAGGAAAAACAAAAAGAAAAAGGAACAAAGAAGATATACAAAATCAACTGGAAAACAAGGTTTAAAATGGCATTAAATACATATATATCGATAATTATCTTAAAGGTCAGTGGACTAAATGCTCCAATCAAAAGACATAGAGTGGCAGGTTGGATAATAACACAAGAGCTTACAGTATGCTGCCTAAAAGAGACCCACTTTAGGGTGAAGGACACACATAGTGTGAAAGTGAGGGGATGAAAAAGACATTTCATGCAAACATAAATGCCAAGAAAGGAGGGGTAGCAATACTCATACCAGATAAAATAGTCTTTAAAACAAAGCTCACGAAGAAAGACAAAGAAGGACACGATATAATCATAAAAGGATCAATAAAGAAGAGGATATTACACTCATTAACATGTGCACCCAACATAGGAGCACCTAAATATGTAAAACAAATACTAACACATAAACGTAGAAATTGACTGGAATACAATAATTGTAGGAGACTTTAACACCCCACTGACATGAATGGACAGATCTTCCAGACAGAAAATCAATAAGGCAACAGAACTCCTAAGTGACACAATAGAATAGTTAGACTTAATTAATATTTTCAGGACATTACCTCCAAAAAAACAAAAACAAAAAACAGAACATAAATTCTTTTCAAGTGCCCATGGAACATTCTCTAGGATATACCACATACTAGAACACAAAACAAGTCTCAACAAATTTAAGAGGACAGAAATTATTTCAAGCACCATTTCTGACCACAACAGCATAAAACTAGAAATCAACCACAGAGAGAGAAATGAGAAAAGAAATGATTACATGGAGATTAAACAACATGCTACTAAAAAACTAATGGGTCAATGATGAAATCAAAGAGAAAATCAAAAACTACCCTGAGACAAACGACAATGAAAACACAACCATACAAAAATCTATGGGATGCAGCAAAAGCAGTTCTTAGAGGGAAGTTCATAGTAATACAGGCCTTCCTCAAAAAACGAGAAAAATCTCAAACAACCTAACATACCACCTAAAAGAATTAGAAAAAGAAGAACAAACAAAACCTAAAGTCAGCAGAAAGAAGGAAATAATAAAGATCAGAGAGGAAATAAAATAGAAATTTTAAAAAAATCAATAAAACCAAGAGCTGGTTCTTTGAAAGGGTAAACAAAATAAACAAACCTCTGGCCAGACTCACCAAGAAGAAAAGAGAGAGGACCCACATAAATAAAACAAGAAATGAAAGAGGAGAAATAACAACCGATACCACAGAAATAAAAAAACTCATAAGAGAATACTATAAACAATTATATGCCAACAAATTGGACAACCTAGAAGAAATGGATAAGTTTCTAGAAACATACAGCCCACCAAAACTGAATCAAGAAGAAAGAGATAATTTGAACAGACTGATCACTAGAAGTGAAATAAAATCTGTAATAAGAAACAACTCCTTGCAAACAAAAGTCCAGGACCATATTGCTTCACTGAGGAATTCTACCAAACATACAAAGAAGAACTTACACTGAGCCTTCTCAAACTCTTCCAAAGGACTGAAGAGGAGGGGACACTCCCAAAGACATTCTATGAAGCCATCATCACCCTGATACCAAAACCAGAAAAAGACACCAGCAAAAAAGAAAATTATAGGCCAATATCTTTGATGAATATAGATGCAAAAATTCTCAACAAAATATTAGCAAACCGAATCCAACAACATATAAAAAAGATCATGCACCACAATCAAGTTGGATTCATCTCAGGGTCACAAGGATGGTTCAACATACACAAATCAATTACTGTGATACACCACATCAACAAAGAAAAGAGAAAAATCACATGATCATCTCAATAGATGCAGAAAAAACATTTGATAAAATTCAACATCCATTCATGATAAAAACTCTTACCAAAGTGGGTATAGAGGGAACATATCGCAACATAATAAAAGCTATTTATGACAAACTTACAGCCAACATAATACTCAACGTGAAAAGTTGAAAGCCTTTCTGCTAAAATCTGGAACAAAAGAGGAATGCCCACTCTCACCACTTCTATTCAACACAGTATTGGAAGTCCTAGCCACAGCAATCAGACAAGAAAAAATAATTAAATAAAAGGTATCCAAGTTGGAAGGGAAAAGGTAAAATTGACATTATATGCAGATGACATGACACTATATATAGAAAACTCTAAAGACTCCACACATAAACTACTAGAACTGATAAACGAATTCAGAAAGGTAGCAGGATACAAGATTGACATACAGAAATCTGTTGCATTTCTTTACACTACCAATGAAATATCAAAAAGGGAACGTAAAAAAAAAATCCCTTTTAAAATTGGATCAAAATAAAATACTTAGGAATAAACCTGACCAAGAAGGTGAAACACTTACACCCTGAGAACTATAAGACACTGATAAAGAAAACTAAAGATGATTTAAAGAAATGGAAAGATAACCGTGCTCTTGGATTGGAAGAATTAATATCGTTAAAATGGCCATATTACCCAAAGAAATCTACAGATTTAATGTGATCCCTATCAAATTATCCATGACATTTTTCACAGAACTAGAACAAATAATCCTAAAATTTATATGGGACTATAAAAGACCCATAATTGCCAAAGCAATCCTGAGGAAAAAGAACAAAGCTGAAGTCTGTCCCAGACTTCAGACAATACTACAAAGCTACGGTAATCAAAACAGCATGATACTGACACAAAAACAGACATATAGATCAATGGAACAGAACAGAGAGCCCGGAAATAAATCCACACACCTACAGCAATTAATCTTCAACAAAGGAGGCAAGAATACACAATAGAGAAAAGACAGTCTCTTCTGCAACTGGTGCTGGGAAAGCTGGACAGCTCCATGTAAATCAATGAAGTTAGAACACCCCATCACACCATACACAAAAATAAACTCAAAATGGCATAAAGACTTAAATATAAGGCAGAATACCATAAAACTCCAAGAGAAAGTAGGCAAAACATTCTCTGACATAAATTGTAGCAATGTTTTCTTAGGTCAGTCTCCCAAGGCAACAGAAATAAAAGCTAAAATAAACAAATGGGATCTAATCAAACTTATAAGCTTTTGCACAGCAAATGAAACCATAAACAAAACAAAAAGACAACCAATGGACTGGGAGAAAACATTTGCAAATGATGCAACTGACAAGGGCTTAATTTCCAAGATATACAAACAGCTCATACAACTCAGTATCAGAAAAAAAAAACAAACACCTAATCAAAAATGGTCAGAAAAACCCAAATGGACATTTCTCCAAAGAAGACATACAGATGGTCAACAGGCCCACGAACAGATGCTCAACATCTATAATTATCAGAGAAATACAAGTCAAACAACCGTGAGGTATCACCTCACACTGGTCAGAATGGCCATCCTTAAAAAGTCTACAAATAATAAATGCTGAAGATAGTGTGGAGAAAAGGGAACCCTCCTACACTGTTGGTGGGAATATAAATTGGTGCAGCCACTATGGAAAACAGTATGGAGGTTCCTGAAAAAACTAAAAACAGAGTTACCATATGAGTCAGGAATCTCACTCCTGGGCATACATCTGGAGAAAACTCTAATTTGAAAAGATACATACAACACCCCAATGTTCATAGCAACACTATACAATAGCCAAGACATGGAAGCAACCTAAATTTCCACCAAGAGATGAATGGATAAAGAAGATGTGGTACATATATACAATGGAATACTACTCAGCCATAAAAAAGAATGAGATAATGCCATTTGCAGCAATGTGGATGGACCTAGAGATTATCATATTAAGTGAAGTAAATCAGATAAAGACAAATACTATATGATATCACTTATATGTGGAATCTAAAATATGATACAAATGAACTTATTTACAAAACAGAAACAGACTCAGAGACATAGAAAACAAACTTATGGTTACCAAAGGGGAAAGGGGAGGAGGGATAAATTAGGAGTTTGGGATTAGCAAATACACACTACTATATATTAAAATAGATAAACAAGATCTTACTGTATAGCACAGGGAACTATATATATTCAGTGTCTTGTAATAACCTATAATGAAAAAGAATATGAAAAAGAATACATACTATATATATATATATGTATATATATATATATATATACATATATATATATATATATATACACATATATATATATATATATATATAGCTGAGTCACTTTGTTGTACACCAGAAACTAACACAACATTGTATATCAACTATACTTAAATTAAAAAAAAACGTAATAGAAAAAAACCCCTCAGAACTAATGTATTAGTTCACCAGGGCTGCCATAACAAAGTACCACAGATTTGGTGGCTTAAACAACAGAAATTTACTTTTTCACAATTCTGAATGCTATAATTCTGAGACCAAGGTGTTGGCAATGTTGGTTTCTTCTGAGGTTTCTCTCCTCGGCTTGTAGGTGGCAGTCTTCTCTCTGTGTCTTCACAAGGTCTTCCTTTTTTCAAATTTGTGTCCTAATAGCCTTTTCTTATAAGGACATTAGTCATATTGGATTAAGACTGGTCCTAAGGACCTCATTTTAACTTAATTACCTCTTTAAAGACTCTGTCTCCAAATATAGTCTGAAGTACTGGGGGTTAAGACTTCAACATAGAATTTGTGGGGACCCAATGCAGCCATAACAAATAGGAATGAAAGAGGTAACATCACACAGTTTCTGAAGATATTAAAAGAAAAATAAGGTAATATTATGGTCGGTCTTATGCCAAAAAAATTTGGAAACTTAGATGAAATGGCAGATTCTTTGGAAAAATATTGGTTGGCCAAAAAGTTCCTTCGGTTTTTAAGTAAAAATAAAAGACACATTTTTCATTTTCACCAATAATTTTATTGAACAACATATTCACCCTTTTGTTCCACTACCTTCTGCCATATTTCAGGCAACTTCATAATTCCATCTTACCAAAACTTTTAATCTTTTTGAGCAAAGAACTGTTCCAGGTGCCTTTTACAGTCTTCCAGGGAATTGAAATTTTTTCCATTAACAGAATTTTGTAAAGACCGAAATAAATAGAAATCCGAAGGTGCAATGTCTGGTGAATATGGCAGATGAATCAGAACTTCCCAGCCAAGCTGTAACAGTTTTTTCCTGGTCATCAAAGAAATATGTGGTCTTGCGTTATCCTGATGGAAGATTATGCATTTTCTGTTGACTAATTCCAGACGCTTTTCGTCGAGTGCTGCTTTCAGTTGGTCTAATTGGGACCAGTACTTGTTGGAATTAATCGTTTAGTTTTCTGGAAGGCGCTCACAATAGAGGACTCCCTTTCAATCCCACCGTATACACAACATCACCTTCTTTGGATGAAGACTGGCCTTTGGTGTGGTTGGTGGTAGTTCATTTCACTTGTCCCATGATCTCTTCTGTTCCACATTATTGTACAATATCCACTTTTCATCGCCCATCATAATTTGTCTTAAAAATGTAACGTTTTCGTTACATTTAAGTAGAGAATTGCATCGGAAATATAGTAAAGAAGGGTTTTTTCGCTTAACTTATGTGGAACCCAAACATCAAAGCGATTCACATAACCAAGCTGGTGCAAATGATTTTCAGCACTTGATTTGGATATTTTGAGTATGTCAGCTATCTCCCACGTAGTATAACATTGATTGTTCTCAATTAATGTCTCAATTTGATCACTATCAACTTCAACTCGTCTACCCGGGCATGGAGCATCGTCCAGTGAGAAATCTCCAGCATGAAACTTTTGCAAACCACTTTTGACATGTTCAATCAGTCAAGCACCTTCTCCATACCTTGCACAAACTTTTTTTTTTTTTTTGCGTTTCAGTTGTGTTTTTACCTTTCTGGAAATAATAAAGCATAATATGTTGAAAATGTTGCTTTTTAAATTCCATCTTCAATATTAAAATGGCTACACAAAAATCCACCAATTTTAATGTTTTTTTTTTTAAGTGCATGCTGATATGACAGCTGTCACAATACATTCTAACAAAATTGTTTCAAATGAAGTTAAAGACAACTAAGCTCTACTAAAGCCATGTTCCAGAAAAAACCAAACAAACTTTTGGCCGACCCAATACAACCTACCAAAGGTCATTCAAGAAGTAACAGATAATCTGAATATCCTGTCTAATAAAGAAATTGAATCTGCAGATAAAAACTCCTGGCCTAGATGGCTTCACTGGTGAAGCCTATCAAATATTTAAAGAAGAAGTAATATTAACTCTACACAAACTCTTACAGACTTTTGAAGAAGGAATATGTCTAAACTCATTTCATGAGATCAGCATTACCCTTATACCAAAACCAAGAAAAGACAAGAAAAAAAGAATTACCAACTAATATCCCTCAAGAACACAGATATAAAAAGTCTAAACAAAATTTTAGATAACTCAAAAATATATAAAAATGTAAAACATAAAGAATAAGGCAAGACTGTTCATTCTTATCTCTTATATTAAACAGTGTACTGGAGGTTCTAGCCAATGCAAAAAGGCGAGATTAAAACAAAAACATCCAGGTTGGAAAGAATTAAGAAAAATGTCTTTATTCACAGACAATATGATCTTCTATATAGAAAATCTGATGGAATTGACAAAAAAGCTACTATAATTAATAACTGAGTTTAGCAAAGTCACAGGATAGAAGATCAATATACAAAAACCTACTGAATATTTATTCAATGGCAACAATCAGAAATTAAACTTGAAAAACATTATCATAACAATAGCATCAAAAATATGAAGTTGTTAGGGATAAATCTGACAAAAGAAGTGCAATATATGTACAATGAAAGCTACAAACTTTGATGAGAGAAATTAAAGAAGGCCTAAATTAAATGAAGAGATATATAATGTCCAGGGTCAGAAGATCCTTATTGTTAAGAGGTCAGCTCCCTGCAAAGTGATCTATAGATTTAACACAATCCCAACCAAAATCCCAGGAGGCATTTTTATAGAAATTAACAAAATGATCCTAAAATCCATATGAAAATGCAAAGGACCTAGAATAGCCAAAACAACTTCAAAAAAGAAGGACTAACAGTATCTGATATCAAGACTTAGAAAGCTACAGTTATCAGGGAACTAAGGCCCTAAGTCAAATAGCCAGGAAGAACCTGAAACCAGGCAATAGCCATTTGAGTGAGCTTGGAAATAAAACTTCTACGGCCTGACAAAACCATGTGAATGAGCTTGAAAGTAGATGAGCCCTGAGAGAAGCCTTGAGATGACTGCAGCCCAGACCAACACCTTGTCTGCAGCCTTGTGAGAGACCCTAAGCCAGAAGATCTGCTTAAGTCTTGCCTAGATCCCTGACTCACGGAAACTGTAAGATAATAAATGTTTGTTGTTTTAGGCCTGTAACTTTTGGGGTAATTTGTTATGCACCAATAGATAATTAATATATGCAGCTATCTTATCCTCTAATGAAGGAGATCACCATCAACTCTCAGCAAGTCCCAGCCAAGCAATTTTGTTTTACAGTAGGTCCAGAGACTCTGGGTTGGGACATAAGTTGATTAGAGATAATTCTAGAGTCATATAATCATAGAACATTAGAGACAGATGGGGCCTTAAAGGATACTGAACCCAGCCTTTTAATCTGACAGATGGAAAACAGAGGTAAATAGATTTGCCCAAAATGACCAAGGTAGTAAATGCACATTGGAGGACCTGAGCATAACCCAGGTCTTCTGATGCTGGGACAAGGATAGCATCATGCCATACATATTATTTTATGAAGTTTATTTCGAAAATTATTGGTGGGGAGTTCCTGTGGCTTGAGAAAAGCATGTTAAACAATTATTAATTATTAATAATAAAGCAATAAAAGTGCATATGATATTTTATACTGAGATACTCATTATTAATTGTGTTAATGATAGACAGGTATGGTCTAATATGTCTAAAAGTTAATTTTTACCTGACTTTATTCTGAAATTTAGTTTTACATTTTAATGAGTATGTGTGATTAAGTAAAGATTAACATTCCATTAAAAAGAAATACTGGATCAGAGCCTTTCTGTCTCTTCCTATTATACTCTACTTGGCGTGTATTTTAGGGTTCTCATTAATAATGCTTATTACTGTCAACAAAAAACTAGCTTAAACTTACCAAAATAACAAAAAAGGAAAAAAATGGAAGATAAACTGTGATCTGAATTATGAAGATAAAGCTCTTGAGAGGCTCTGTATAAGAACTACACATCATGCCATGGATTAAACTTAAAAGGTTCCCTGAAACTTTATAAGATTGTTCAGTAGCTAGTAGTATACTAGCTAGTACTATACTATCTCCCACATCTGAACCTTGAGTGTCCTTTATGTTAGGAACCAATTGCTTTGGTGTGCCATTCCATGTCTTTCTTTTTAAAATGGACTATTTTCAGCAAATCAGCAAAGTCCCCAAAATGTCTCTTCCTTATGTAGTTTCAATTTTAAGTGCATTCATTCACCAAATATTGATTGAGCTTGCACTTATTTTATGTTAAGTGTTGAACTAGGCCCTAAGAATACAAGGATGAGCAAGGTAAAGACTCTACACTAGAGAATCTTCAAGTCCAGGTAGAGGAGGTAGATAAGTAAACAGGGAATACTCTACAGTGTGTAGTGTTATGCTGCGGAGAGGCATCAAGTGAGATGAAAAACAAAAACAGGAACATCCCACTAAGCACTAGGGGGTGACACGTAGGGTCAGAAAAGATGTCCAAAGGAATCCGTGTCTATACTTGAAGGATAAGTAGGAATTAGCCTGGTCATTATGGAGTAGGCAATACAATATAATATTAAGAGTAAAGACTCTGGAGACAGATAATTTTGGTTCTTGGCTATAGCCGCTGTTTGTATTTAGGGAGTTATTTAATCTCTCTGTGCTTCATTTGGAGGAATCAAGAGAGAATTTATACAAGTTATTACCACTACATGATCTACCTGCATCTATGACTGTATACTCTACTTTTCTGCTATTACTCCTGATGAACTTTCCATGCTCTTGTCAAAGGCCAATTCTTCCACAAGTGTACTAGATCCTGTCCATCTTGCTTTCTCAAGGTCTTTCTCCTGCATCATTAATGCTTCCTTTTTGACTGGAACTTTCTCATCACTATTACAAAATTTGCTTACTTCTACTGTCTTTAAAACAAAACATAATAAAATTCCTCTCTTGACTCCACTTTCCCATGCAGGTACTGCCTCAACACTCTCCTTTCTTTTACAGATAAGCTCCTCATAAGCATTATCTATACTTATTCTCTCCAAATTCTCTCTTGCTATTCTTTTTTTTTAATCAGGCTTTTGTTCCTAACACTCTGCAGAACTATTTTTGTCAGGATTGGTGACTTCCTGTCCTTAAGGCAAAGAATTAATTCTTCGTCCTTATTTGACATAGTTGATCACTTCTTCCTCCTTGACACTTTTTCTTTTTTCTCCCACTTTTCTGGCTGTTCCTTTTTTGTCTTCATTGTCTCTAAACCCTGTTATAGCCTAGGGGTCAGTCTTGGAACTTCTCATTTTCTTTCTTTTTTTTCTTTATAATTCTTTTCTTTTTTTTTTACTGGAGTATAGCTGATTTACAATGTTGTGTTAGTTTCAGGTGTACAGAAAAGTGAATCAGTTATACATATACATATATCCATTCTTTTACAGATTCTTTTCTCATATAGGTTATTACAGAATATTGAGTAGAGTTCTCTATGCTATACAGTAGGTCCTTGTTGGTTATCTATTTTATATATAGTAGTGTGTATATGTTAATCCCAAACTCCTAATTTATCCCTCCCCCCTCCCCTTTCACCTTTGGTAACCATAAGTTTGTTTTTTACATCTGTGACACTACTTCTATTTTGTAAATAAGTTCATTTGTACCATTTTTTTAGATTCCACATATAAGCGATATCATATGATATTTGCCTTTCTCTGACTTACTTCATTTAGTATCATAATCTCTAGGTCTATCCATGTTGCTGCAAATGGCATTATTTCATTCTTTTTTATGGCTGAGTAATATTCCATTGTATATATGTACCACATCTTCTTTATCCATTTCTCTGTTGTTGGAAACTTAGGATGCTTCCATGTCTTGGCTATTGTAAAGTGTGCTGCAATGAACATTGGGGTACATGTATATTTTGAATTATGGCTTTCTCCAGATATATGTCCAAGAGTAGGACTGCTGAATCATATGGTATGAACTTCTCATTTTCTATTTACACACATTCCCTGATCTCATCCTGTCTCCTGGCTTTTCAATACCATTTATTTGCTGTCAACTTCCACATTTTATCTCCAGCCCAAATTTTCCCACCAAATTCTTAGCTTATAAACAACTTAATACCTCTACTTGATATCTAATAGGTATCTCAAACTTCATTTTCAGACTTGATCTCATTTTCCCCCCAAATGTGCTCCTTCCAGTCTTGCCCCTCTCAGTCGATGGCAACTGCACTTTTCCAGGTGAGGCCCAAAAGTTTAACAGTCATCACTGACTGCTCTCTTTCTCTCACATTGCACATCCAATCTGCCAGCAAATCTCATTGGCTCTACTTTTACAAGAGATCCAGAATGCAACTACTTCTTTCCACTCCCACTGTTACTCTGGTCCAAGCCACAGTTAGTCCTTGCCTGAGTTATTACAAGAGCATACTGTCTCCAAGTTTTCTTTATGACCCCACTCAGTCTCTTTGCAATGCAGCAGCCAGACTGATCCTGTTAAATATAATTCAGAGCATACAACTACTCTTTTCAAAACCTTCCAGTGGCTTCCAATCTCAGAGTAAAAGCCAGAGTCCTTCCAATGGCCTATAAGGCCTACAAGATTGAGCATCCTGTTACTTCTCTAACCTCATCTATTACTTTCCCTCTGGCTCTACTCCAGTCACGCTAGCTTCTGTGCTGTTCCTTAAAAACCTGAGCATGCTCCTGCTTCAGGGCTTTTGCACTAGCTCTCCAGGAATGCTCCTCTGCTACTTATCTTCATGACCAGCTCCTTCTTCTGCCTTTATTCAAAAGTCATCTTCTCAGGGCTTCCCTGGTGGCACAGTGGTTAAGAATCCGCCTGCCAATGCAGGGGACACGGGTTCGATCCCTGGTCTGGGAAGATCCCACATGCCGTGGAGCAACTAAGCCCGTGCACCACAACTACTGAGCCTGCGCTCTAGAGCCCGCGAGCCACAACTACTGAGCCTGCGCACCACAACTAATGAAGCCCACGCACCTAGAGCCCATGCTCCATAACAAGAGAAGCCACTGCAATAAGCCTGCGCACCGCAACTAGAGAAAGCCTGTGTGCAGCAACGAAGACCCAACACAGCCAAAAATTAAAATAAATAAATTTATTTAAAAAAAAAGTCATCTTCTCAACCAGGCCATTTCTTTATACTATTTAAAACTCTAAAACCCTCCCCAACACTTCCTAGTCCCTTTATCTGCTTATTTTCTGTGGCCATTAACATACTATATAGTTATTTATCTGATTTATTATCTTTCTTCCACCCACTCTCCCACTACAGAATGTAAACTCCATAAATTCAGAGGTCCTCAATAGATGTTTATTAAATAAATGAATGAAAAGGGTGAACCATTTAATACATATCGTGGCAGGAAATGCAGCCTGTGGGTACCTGTATTCTGCTACTAACAATTGACAAATACAGTATTCGTCTGGACCTGAAAATACTTTAGATTCACTTGGGGTTGACACTATTCACTTTAAGTTTTTTTCTTTCCTTTCCTGTATACAGTGTTTTGTGTATTTATTTATATTTTACTTTACTTTTTCATGGTATGGAGTTCTTATTTTTTACATTTAATTGATATGCAACACTATAAAAATAATTTTTGTTTCAATGTTTGGTTGATACATTTGTTTTAAGGGTGTGCCCCATGGGAGGGTTATGCTGAATTATTAAGATCAGGACAGAGCCAAAAAGGCATTCGAATTTCATTTTAATTCTCTGAAAGTCTCAAAAGCTTAAAAATGAGTCACTACCTATTTGTTTATTTATAACTTAATTTATTTCTATAAACATTTAAATTCTATATTACTATTGGAAAAAATGATAAAATAGGTTCATTATAAGAAGGTGCAAGCATTATTTGAGAATTGCAAATGTCGCCTATAACATTGGAGAGTCTGTTAAAATAAAAAAGCTCAGGGACTTCCCCGGTGATCCAGTGGTAAAGAATCTGCCTTCCAATGCAGGCGGCATGGGTTCGATGCCTGGTAGGGGAACTAAGATCCCACACGCTGCGGGGCAACTAAGCCCGCGCGCCGCAACTACTGAGCTCACGTGCCTCAACGAGACAGCTTGTGTGCTGCAAACTACAGAGCCCATGCCCTGGAGCCTGCGTGCCACAACTAGAGAGAAGCCTGCGGGCCACAGTGAAGAGCCTGCGCAGCAATGAAAGATACTGCATGCCTCAATGAAGATCCCGCATGCTGCAACTAACACCCAACGCAGCCAAAAAAAAATAAATTAAATAAATAAATATTTTAAAAAAAAGAAAGAAAGAAAGCTCAATTACTCCTGGACATTGCCAGTTTATATTCTGCATTTCTTCAAAAAGTCCCTGGTATCTACCCATTTTAATGTTCTTTTCTCATAGTTCTACTATTTTCATAGCTAATAAAGAAAAATGGAAAAGATATGCCCAGGGAAATATTTACACTCACATGCTGACATAAAAATAACTCAGTGCCTATAGCTACCATATGTTAGGTATAATGCTAAACCCACCAGGAAGCAAAGGGTCCACTGCTTACAGTGTGTAGCTGTATTACCCAGGCAGTTTATCTCATCCTTCTAGAACTTAGATTCCCTATCTATTAAATGGGTATAACTACAGTGTCTACCTCATAGGATTATTGTGATAATTAAAACAATGTAATGATTGTAAAGCAATGGCATAATACCAGGTATACAGGTAAACACTTGACAAATATTAAGTGATATATAAGATAGGTATTGGTATTTTAGTTAAGGTTCTTTTAGTTCCAAATAACAAGGGTTAACTCAAGCTAGATTTCAAGTATTTAATATATACTTACTGAGCACTTACTATGTGCCTTCCTATGTGCCAGGCACTAGGCAAAGAACTGGTAAGAAAAAAGGGGAAATTTATAACACAGATGTGGGATGGCACTTAGAACCTGAAGGCAGACTTGCAGATGAACTTCATTCAGAAAGAAATGGAACTGGGAATTGGAAAGTTGCTGAAAACCTAGGAAATATTCTCTGCCTTGCTACATAGAGTTGACTCTTGAACAACACAGGGATTAGGGGCACTGACCCCCTCATAGTCAAAAATCCACCTATAACTTAACAGTTGGACTTCCATATCTGCAGTTACACATCTGCAGTTTCAACTAACCACGGATCATGTAATACCATAGTATGAACTTACTGAAAAAAAATCTGCGTATAAGTGGACCTGCTTCTAACCTGTGTGGTTCAAAACAAAAAACAAACACCTGTGTTGTTCAAGGGTTAACTGTACTTCTCTTTGCAGACTGGTTTCCATTTTCTTCTTAGCAGATAAAGAAGTTTTTTTTCTGCAACAAAGTTTAGATAGTGGATTGAAGATAGCCACCCATGTGCTACCAAGTTCATATGATACTATTCCAGCCTTATGGAAAGACTGCTACTATTTTCTCTTTCTTTCATTTTTTTACCTTAATTCCAAAGTCCTGACAGGGATCAAGTGTCCATCCTTGTCTAAACATGGGGGCAGCTAATGGGGTCACTGTAAGTTGAACAAATATTCCAAATGGCATCTACAGCAAGTATTATCCACAATTTATAAAAGAGGAAACTAAGACTGAGAGGTATGAGTTACTTTCCCACGTTCATGTGGGTAGACCGCCAGAAACAGAATTCAAATCCTGAGGTTGTATAAGTGCAGGGCCAGCATATCAAAGTGAATGCCTTCTTCAATTCTCCATCTAAGAAGCTTTGCTTGCCTCACCCTAGTCTCAGCTCTGCTAATGCTTCACAGTTCTTTTCACTATGTTCTCTTACTAAAATGTGGCACCTTCACAACTTTCAAAGAAATGCAAAGTTTAAAAAAAGTTTCATGGATTCAGATTGTAAAAGTTTTTTCAAAGAACATGAAATAATGTTATGCTCTTATTGATTTTGTATATAAACTATTTGCCTTCCAGAAGACACTACTAAAAGCAGAAACTTACCTTCCCATTCTGTTGGGATATCCCCTACTTCATAGTCTATTTCTCTTTTATTTGCTGATTCTACAATTCTTTTCTCTCGAATTGTTTGTCCTGTAAGGCAAAAGTGATTATTACATTTTTAAATGAACCCATGACACAGTAGTTACTACACAAAATATTTTCTCTTTAGATATTACACACCTCCTCCTATGATAAGAGAATTAACAGGGAAAAGAATAGATTTCATTTAGAATTAGGTATATTAGAAAAAGCAGTTTCTAAACTACTTCAGAAATTTTAAATTTCCTACATAGTATGCAAAGTTAATTTTGGTAGAATAAGTCTAGATTCTGTGTACAGAAAAAGAGAAACCAATTAATTTGCAGGCCAATAAAAAACATTTTAATAAACAACAGAATGTTTAACTCCTTCAAACTCTGCAGGTATATATATTAGAGGTGCCAGTGGCTGCTGCTACTGCATAAGGGAATCAAATTCATGGCCCCACTATGGAAAATAATATGGAGGTTCCTTAAAAAACTAAAAACAGAGTTATCATACGACCCAGCAATCCCACTCCTGGGCATATATCCAAATTAGAGAAAACTCTAATTTGAAAAGATACATATACTACAATGTTCATAGCAGCACTATTTACAATAGCCAAATATGGAAGTAACCTAAGCGTCCATCAACAGATGAATGGATAAAGGAGATGCGGTATATATATACACTATGGAATATTACTTGGCCACAAAAAAGAATGAAATATTGCCTTTTGCAGCAACTATGGACCTAGAGATTATCATACTAAGTGAAGTAAGTCAGAAAGAGAAAGACAAATACCATATGATATCACTAATTTGTGGAATCTAAAAACTAATACAAATGAACTTATTTTCAAAACAGAAAGACTCACAGACATAGAAAACAAACTTATGGTTACCAAAGGGAAAAGGGAGGAAAAGGAAGGATTAATTAGGAATATGGGATTAATAGGTACAAACTACTATACATAAAATAGATAAGCAACAAGGATTTACTGTATAGCACAGGGAACTATATTCAATATCTTATGATAAGCTATAATGGAAAACAATCTGAAAAGTATATATATATACATATATATATATATATAAAACTGAAACACTTTGCCATACACCTGAAACTAATAAAATATTGTAAAACAACTATATGTCAATTAGAAAAAAAAGCCTTGATTATATCCTTTCAAAGCAGCAGCAGCTTTGTCAAAATGGTGATTTCAAAACATATTACTTTGTCATTGAAACTTTGATCCTGAGGAAACCAGGTAAGTTTCTACTTCCCAACAGTTAACAAATGTGCTTGCCTACTCCAGGGAATGCAGGCTAAAACAGAGAAGGTATTGGTAGGTAATGATGAGAGGAGAAGTATGGCTTAACAATGGTCAGACCAGTCAGGGAGAGAAATCTGGGCCTTGCAAAATACCACTTTCTCTTCCCACTCTTAGGCCAACCTTACACTATGCCAAATAGACTGGGTCACATAATTCTAGAAATTGACTTTGTTGCCTGCATATCTCTCTCCTAAACTACCTGAAATTGTGCATTAAAATATTCCTTCGGGACTTCCCTGCTAGTCCAGTGTTTAAGACTCTGCCCTCCCAATGCAGGGGGCATGGGTTCCATCCCTGGTCGTGGAACTAAGATCTAGAATGCCGCAAGGAAGGTGTGGCAAAAAAAAAAAAAAAAAATCCTTCAATTACAGACAAAGAAATTTCTAGGAGTGACTGTGCAGGAGAAAGGGAGTCACAAAAGGTAGCCTAAGAATACTGAGTGGCTAGTTTTATTTCCTCTGCCTTAGTAATAGTAAGTGAAAGACTAGGATTTCCTAGACAAGCCATTAATGGCTAATAACTCTGAGATGAGCTCAGGGAATCTCTGCATTTTATTATGGACTCATTTAACTGGGCTGATTTAATCCTAATACAGAGGTTCTACAAGTTTTATAAAGAGGAGTTACCTTTTGCTTATCTTATCCAATAAATACACAGTAGGACAAGGGATTAGTAGTAAAGTCCCCAGGTTGAAGGGACAAGAATTAGGGTAAAAGGAGCCTCTAACAATGACAGCTGCATTACTCTCACAGCAGAGGCTCAACATATATACATATATTTTTACTAAAATGCTATTTATATCTACATATATAAACACATCATAATAACAAGAGTTACCATAAATTTAGCATAGACTAAATTTACTAAAGTATGTTTACATGACAATTTTCAAAATGTTTGAAAGAGTCAAAATATCTGTGTCTTCATATATTCCTTACCTAAATACCAGGAGGTAAGTATATCTTTTTAGCAATAACAAGTACAGAAAAGAAAATTATCGTCTAAAATACGAAATGCTAACAGATGGCCTTCTGAAAGTACATGTGTGTTCTATAAGCTTTTAAGTGTATGTCAATGAAATTTAGTGCATAGGGAGAGAACAGAGAGGTCTACCATTCCAGCAGCACCACTAAATGCATATATAAGTAAGTATATCTATATGTCTGTGACATAAAAATTAACTTTTTATTCCTACCCTCAAGTTTATAAACTTCATTTAAGGTATCCTAAGAGTTTTAAGAATCAAAATTCATACCTATTTGTGTGTATATGGAAAGACAGGAAGAGTAATTCATGAGTTAGTCACAGATAATAGCTGAAAAAAAACCTTTGTTTACAAATAGATGACATCAAAGGTTTATGAAATGCATGTACACATCTTTAGCAATATAAAATAAGGCCATTAATTTATTGAATAAACTCTTGGTAATCAGATATGGCCTCTTCCCTCCAAATAAATTGTTTTAAGACTACTCCATTCTGTACAATTTTTATGAATTGGGAATAAAACTTATGCCTCCCACTGAGTAAGAAATTATGCACAAATTGTACACTTGCTCATTCTAATATGCTTTCACACAAGAGCTGTAAAGACAATCCTACTTCTCATAGCAAAAAAAAATTGCCATCTACTAAATGGAGCAAATTTAAGTACTTACTCAAGTGTCAAAATTTTAGGGTCTAATTTACATTTAAAAATTAACTTAGGGACTTCCCTGGTGGAGGAGTGGTTAAGAATCTGCCTGCCAATGCAGGGGACATAGGTTCGAGCCCTGGTCTGGGAAGATCCCACATGCCGTGGAGCAACTAAGTCCGGTGCCACAACTACTGAGCCTGCGCTCTAGAGCCCGCGAGCCACAACTACTGAAGCTCGTAAGCCTAGAGCCTGTACTCCTCAACAAGAGAAGCCACCGCAAGGAGAAGCCCACACACTGCAACGAAGAGTAGTCCCCGCTCGCCGCAACTAGAGAAAGCCCGTGCACAGCAATGAAGACCCAAAGCAGCCAAAGATAAATAAATAAAATAAATAAATTTAAAAAAATTAACTTAATAACAAAAACTTTTAATCTATGAATAGGTTTAATAAGTCCTAATACAACAATAAACAATTGACAGTGGTGTACTCAATGAGTATTAAGTAAAACACCATATTTACATGGTGTTTTACTTAATATTAAACAATATTAGATTTAATTAAAACAGTCAAAATAAAAGTTCGAATTCAGGTAGATCATAATGATCAATGGTACACGGATTTAAAGACTGTGTAAGTAACAGTACAATTTCCCAAACTTAAAAAAATGTAAAGCTACCTGCCATTGAACTAATTGCCCTATGAGGATAGCAGATTTCCTATTCCTTTATTTAAAAAAATATGGAATCCATTCAGTTAAAAGAAAAAAAGGCAAGATTCCCTTTCAGGTATCAGGTAGATGATGGGTTTAGGTAAAAGATGGATTTCATCTGTTCTACTGGGTTTCTGGGATAGAGTAAGAACCCTGGACACAGACTCGGGAAAGAGGAGCTAGAGCAGAGAGTCCTCAACTTCAGTCATTCAAGTACCAGCTTTGCAATTTTGGTCACACTTTGTAGTATTATATTCCTAATATTTTTCTTTAATTTGGCTTGCTTTTTTCTTCAATAATCACTTTTTACTTTACCCCCCCCCCCAAAAAACCCCATGAAATCACTGACTAAATACACTAGTTGTATTTTGTGTTCAAACATACATAAAACAGATATATCTTAAAAATGTAACAGGCTGTCTTTGTACCTGCTGAAGTCATCTTGTGGACCGCATTTCGAAAACCACACTGGTCTACAGAGACAGGTCCAGCAGAACATACAGTTATACAGGGCATAGGAACCAACATACCAGTAAGAAACTCCTGCGGATAGGAAACGGCTGATGAACATCAAAGTCTTGCTTGGATTGTGTTTACCCTTCATCTCATAAAATCCTATGTTATGTACAATCTTATGTTAGGTTTGAAAGAAGAGGGCAGAGATCTTAGAAGTAGGAAGGGAGTGGTACTTGTCTGAGTATATACTTCTCAATAAGTTTGAAAGCATGTTAATGTTCTGTATATTCAAAAAATTAAATCAACATGGATTTGAAAGGGGAAAAAAAAAAGGAAATGAAAGCAAACTGAAACAAATAAACCCAACTTTATTTCAGACTAATAACATAACCACACTGAATGGGGAAAAAAAAGAAAGTGGTATGTGCCTATGTACCCTAAGTTTCAGGAAGGAAAAGAACTGCAAACACATCCTGAACTGTTTGTAGTATGTTTGTTTTCTGTAGTGGTATGGGCGAGGCAATTCTGAAACTACTCTAGGTATATTATATGATTCAGCAAATGAGTAAATGTGTTAATGTTATTGGAAGCAGGGTTCTCATTGTGGAAGGACATACAGATATGTAATGGGGAAAGGTAAAAAAGTACAGGGGTCAGATTGAAACTGGAGATATCAGTTACTTATGATAAATAAGATAGATAAGTATTTATACACAGATATATGTATTTCCATGTATACATATATACATATTTTCCTGGTTCTATCTGCAGAAAGAGCCTAGAAGCAAAGACCCTAATAGCAATAAGGACCCCTAGAGCCCAAATCTTGGCCTCTACGCCATTATCCACCAAAAGAAACCAGGATTCCTCAGGAAAATGGCTGATTCCAGGCCTAGGGCAGGGTGGGTTCAAGATGAGCCTGGAGCATCTTGCTATGTCAGAAAACAAGAGTTCTCAAAAAAAAAAAAAAAAAGAAAGAAAAAAACAATGATAATAATGATAATAGGGGCCTATCACAAGGACTTAAGGGCCAGCTTAAGGGCCAGCTTAGCCGACACTGGCTAAATCTGGGATAACCTGAGCACCAAAATAATCCAGGAATTATAGACCAGCAATTGTCAAAGTGTGATAGGGAAGTCTGAGGGGTACTTATGACTCTTTTAAGGTGTCTGTGAGGCCAAACCTATTTTAATAATACTAAGATGTTATTTGTCTCTTTCACCTTGATTTTTTCATGAATGTACAGTGGAGTTTTCCAGAGGCTACGTGATATGTGATATAGTAACATACTGAATGAGGAAACAGATATGAAAAATCTAGCTGTCTTTTATTAAGCCACACATTAGGGGATCTGTAAAACAAAGCAATGCTACTCTTTTCTCTAAATGTTTCTGTTTGGGAAAGTATAGTTACTTCTGATCAAAAATATATTCTTTCTGTAAGCATTTATTACATTTATTAGGGTTTTTAATGAATTAAACATTTTAAAAATTCTGTTTCAGTTTCAATATGATAAATATTAATACATATCTCATAAACAAAGCTTTTTCAATAATTGTGAAGAGTTTAAAAGGATCCTGAGACCAAAATGCTTAAGAACTATATACCATTGGGAAAAAAAAAAAAAAAAAGGAACCCATAAAGGCAAACTACTAAAGATATAGATAAATAGATGGATAAATAAATAAAGAGATAAAGGAGCTGTTGCTTACCACAGTGCTAAAGAGTAAATGTGCAGCAAGTGCCAGAGCTGGAAAATCATTTTGTAACCATCTTGATAAAGAATGGTTCTTGCAAGAATCATTAATGGCAGGAGATTTTGTCTTTTGTTTTTTATTTAGAAATAATTTCCCTTTCCTCTACCTACAGTGTGTTCTTACACATTTGAAAGCTGAACAAGACTTACACATTAAAAGGATGGTTGGGTTAGAAATTTATAAAATTTCTAATTTGGTACCTCAAATACTGCCTTCCTAGGGTCTTAGTGACGCTACTGATGAGTAAGACCCTTGACAGGTACCAGTCTGAGGCAGGTGACACCAGTGGTCCAGAAGAATGAAACAGCAGACTTAGACATCAGACATCTCTCCTTCCCTGGGCCACTGCTCCTTCCTTAATCCATCCACACAGGCCAGGGAAAATATTTAAGCAGGCTTTAATCTTTAAATTTTGAAGCATCAGAACTCACAAGATATCTATTATAGTGGAAAAGGAGTTTTCTTCCATCAGTACCAAATCAAAGGTGAAGGCCTATATTGGTCGTGACCCACTAGTACGTGTGATCTTGGTGAGGGTTTTCAACCAGCTGTCTACTTCCAGCCCAATATTTCCCACTGGTGGGGCACTGCGAGGAGAGATGAATGGAATTCAGAGGTGACTTTGGGGTGGAAAGAGATTGGGCTGAGTAAAGTGACACATCTCTGAGACAGCTATCTCCCTCAAAACAAGCAAGATTCAGGCCTTTGATGCCTGACAGGAGCCCCTGGCTTGGAGGAATAGTAATGAAGTAGGTAGGATGGCCAAGGTAAGACCCTTTCTGTCTGACTGATGTCTGGCCCTTTACCCCAGTGGCAGAGATCAGTGCAAACCAGGTGATAATTCTAAATCAGTTTGTGTGGTGATGTATAAAAGACTGAATTTTGCATACGAAAGGAGGCTTAGAAGTGTCAATGCATAATATATGAAAGTGAGGGCTATTGAAAGTCAAGAACCATACTACATATGTTAGATTTGGGGACTTTAAACCTTGTTATTCTGAACCCTTGTAAATTTTGTTTAAAAACATCAATTAAGAGTACTAAAATAAGAATCCTTACACTGAAAGTCATTTTCCCATATGACTTAAAGCATAATCTGACTGAAGTTACTCAGATGTAGCATTTTTTAAATTAAGAACCTGCTATGTACCAGGCAATGTTTAGGTGCCTTTCATATGTTATCTCTTATCTTTAAAACAATCTTTTAGAGATGAGGAAAAAGAGGCATCGGGTGATGAGATTATCCAAATATACATGGCTAATTAAAGTAGTATAGCCAGTATTTGTACCTAAGCATTTTTCTGACTCCCAACAGTACGCATTTTCCATTTAAGATTTTAAAATTAGCATTTACAAAGTTTGCACACGGTATCATTACAGATATCCAATTAAAAACTAACATTTTATTCATAATTATCATAAGCTATTATTTTCCCATAGTGATCAAATGAGGCATTCCTACTTGAAAATGTGATTAGTCTATAATTTGACATATTCTACATATATTTATGTGAGCATGGAAGACTATCTCAGCAGGTCTCAGCAGGTCACACTTTTTAAAAAGCAATTAAAGAGAACTTCCAGATAAGCTTTCAGAATTTTTAAGACTGCCAACTAGTTCAATGGACTACCTAAAATCTTATTAGCTCTCCCATTCTTACAGTTTTCCCATAAGGAATCTCAGCTTCTTCTATCTTAGAAAATCCAAACTTATATAAAACACTTGGTTATTCTAAAATGCTTTATATAATACGGTTTAACTTTTCAGGACCCAAAAGCTGAAAGGTCTTAAACTATACCCAGAAAAACAGCAGAAAAATCCCAAGGGACCTATTTCCTGTATTAGCGTAAACATTTTGTGGCAAGTTTATAGCACATCAATATTCTTTTGTTTAATTCTGACTTCATCAATTTTTCAAAAGCCATAAATAAAATTTAGGTCTGAAAGTACATAGGAAGAATATCACAATTTAAGAAAAAAGATGAATCTAATGCAAATTGTATCTGTGCTTTCCACATGGACAATAAACTCTTATTTACTTTTATTTTTTTAAGAGTTCCATAGTAATATTATAAGCAAACAAAAATTTAAAGTTCCAAAATGTTATTCAACCAACAAATGTATATTAAAAGAGTCTATCACAATAATCTAGAAAGATTCAAAGTCAAAAATTAAATAGGTTTTCTGATTTCTGATTCTAGTCCCAAATCAAGCACATAAGTCTTAGAAATGTCTAGTATTTTACTTCATTTACTGATTTTCCATTACTGTGGAAATCAAACATTGAAAATTATTATGTTTTTAAAAATAAAAACACTTAAATGTTATGTAAAAAATCATTTATTTTCTAAACTGCAAGGAATTTTTGATTCTCATAAAAAGTGCAGCTGTATTACACTTGCCCCTCACCCCCCAAAAGAGGTAATCATTAAAAAGAAAAATTCAAATGATGGATTTATACTATTTAGTCCATGTAACAATGTGTTCACTTTGAAGAGCTGAAAGAGAAGCAGCCATTTCAGGTTTTGATTGATGTGTAGGAAATCAGTATCTTGAAAGTACTTTATTCATCTAATACATTCTACAGTTCTTTGTAAAGCTAAATTATCTTCAATGTATAAAGTATATTTATATTGAGAATTTGAGCATTTAAGAAAATAACACAAAAAACTAACATTAGGTGATTCTGCTGTGACTACATCTGAATCATGACAAATGAGTTAAATGTCTTAAATACACATAAAAAAGGAAGGAAAATAAAGGGGGGGTAAAAAATTTTTGTAGCCAAATTAAATAGGCTTTAAGCAATTATCATATGGAAATTTCAGGTTTTAAAAAGACTATCTTATAATGAGGAAATTTATGACTGACTGGAAAAAAATTTTCATTTTATAGTGAAAGTTGCTAACTAAACCAAGCAAATTCCAATATGGTACACCCTTAATAAAAAAAGGAAGAGTATATTCTCCTCTCAAAATTAGCAAACACTGGGCTTCCCTGGTGGCACAGTGGTTGAGAATCTGCCTGCCAATGCAAGGGACACGGGTTCAAGCCCTGGTCTGGGAAGATTCCACATGCCGCGGAGCAACTAGGCCCGTGAGCCACAACTACTGAGCCTGCGCGTCTGGAGCCTGTGCTCCGCAGCAAGAAAGGCCGTGATAATGAGAGGCCCGCGCACCGCAACAAAGAGTAGCCCCTGCTCGCCACAACTAGAGAAAGCCCGTGTACAGCAACAAAGACCCAATGCAGCCAAAAATAAAGTAAATAAATAAATAAATTTATTTAAAAAAAAATTAGATGACATAAATTTTACCTTCATTCTCTACTCCAGATTCACTGGTAGAAAGACACGCTAATAAACTGTGATATCACCAAAAGGAAGGCTGTTAGGAGCATGAAAAGGTAAGACTGGTCTCATTTTGCTTGTCAGGGTTGCAATAAAGACCATTCATTCGCTATTTTTACCTACTTATTCCTTATTTTCCATTGATATTAAAAAAGATAAAGAAAAACAAGTAACAAATAGTGAAGATTTGCGAAATGGTAATATTACTTTAAGATGGGTATCTCCAAAATTACTGTGTACATAAAAGTGGGGACTGCCTCTATTCAAGAGTATACTGGTAATGCATGTCAGGATATTACCTACAAAAGAATCAAATAATTGGACTTAAAAATTCTGTTTTAGTAGTAATAAATGATAAAGCTTAATATTTTTTCCTACTCTTTGCTACTTCTTTTTAAGTTTCCAGCATCGAGAGATCATATAATTTAGTCTAATTTAGCAACATATCAATAACATTTTGTTAATGCGGTTTTATTCATCAGTATTATCTGACTCATTTAGAAGATGAGCAGAATCATATTTATTGAGCAACATTTATATGTATGGTTCTTAGCTGACACACTTCCCACATCCTCCTTTCGCTTTGGGCCTAGAGCAACTTAACTGCTGTATGACAATAGCACCACCTATTGGCTGGCAAAGGGATTGGAATAATCCAAAATACCACCTGCTTCCTTGCCCTTCAGAAAGACTAACGCATAATTTGGGCTCTTTTTTTCTTCACTTATTATTAAACCCACTTGAAAAAAATTTCAGCTGAGTTAAACCCACTTGAAAAAAATTATTTTCTCATATATATCGTCTCTTTTTTTCTCCTTCATCTCTCCTGTTAAAAACCTGTAGAGTTATTGCATCTCTCTTGATTCCATTGCTAACCAATGTGTTTTTGTTAACATGCAGCAATTCAGATAAACTGAGGATTAAAAGGGTTTTGTGAATTATTCTGGAAAATGAAATGTCATTTATAACACAATTACTATTGAAAAATGTGTTGAATTTAAGCAAGCTGCTTATGTGGAACTTTGGAATTCAAGTAATTTGTAGGTTGGGAACTTGCTATAATACACAAACATAAAAAAGCATTAAGACTCTCACTGTGGTTTCCAAGGCAAATAAAGGAATAGAATTCTGATACAAAGCAATATTGGATACACCTTTCCCCCTTTTCAGAGCTGATGAACATCTGCCTTGTCCTGTGGAATTTGAATATTGCACTACACACAGTGGAACACTCAAAAATGAAGAGATGTATTGCTATTTTGCAGTGGCTCATTAAAGGTACACCAATGATATAGGAGAGAACATTAGATCCCATTATTTTAACTTTATCTCTATGATGAAAATTACCAGAATTACATCTATAACCCTAACCACTTAATGAGCTCCAATCATGAACTTGGATGTCCTTACACTTCTGTTACGCAGAGTTCTATATCTTTCTGTAATACATCCTTAGTATCTAGCCCTTGAGGTTGTCCTGTCTTCATGGTAAACCCTATAAGTTCTCATCTGTGGGAATTTTGCACTGAAGCAGAGAAACATGTAAGATACCCCAAGCTAACTGATCAATATGAAGTCATTTTTGTTGCCAGTACTAATCAAATAGCAAAGGGTTTTGTCCCTTGGCCTTTTCCCTGTGTCTCAGTTCTAGAAACTGCTTCTGAAATCCTGATTTGAGCCCAATTTGTTACAGGCAGGGAAAGGCTGCTTCTTTCTGCCCCATATACATTGTAACCATAACTGCTCTCACCTGTCTGGACAGAGCCTATTCTTGGTGGAAAGACAGACGCTACTCCCTTACACTGATTCCATGGTCTACTGAGACCTGTTTATGGACTAATGCTGATGTCAACTGCCCAGGTTGCCAAGACCTCCTTTTGTCTTGCAAATTACCTGTCCAGGACTCTTTTATTGGCTCCCCAGGACTTGGAAACCTATGGTCCGGCCTGTTTAATCAGTAGTTATGACATCCACCTCTCCTGAGCCTCAACTGCTTTTCCTTTTAAATCTCTCAAATCTTTTGATAGTACTATTATTTTACTCATTTCTTAATTCAAAAACTTCAGTTGTTTCTACAATATGAATATACTTAACATTACATTTTTATGGTTAAATTGGTCAGTATTGTGTTTTTCATCACAAAAATTTTTTCAATTTTTAAAATTTTAAAACAACTTCAATTGATTTTACTACTGCTCCCCTCCCCAACAATGCAAACTTTCAACAAAATACATATACACATGTTAATCTTCCTCTAATTTATTCTTTTTATCTCATTATTACACCACCACCCTCACCCAGGCCCTTCTTGTTTCATGCCTATATTAATAGAAAAACCTCTCTAATCATACTATATTGATGTCTGTTCTTTATTGTTCAGAAATCCTTTCTTTAGGAAACCATTCATTATTCCATTCCTTTTGATCCTGCTCTGTCCACTGAGTTTGGGTGGGGCTATCGCCCCTCCATCTACAAGTAGGAATGTAAACTAAGTCAGGCCACAGTATTACATCCTTTTAGCCCCAAAAAGTATGTCAGGGATGGGCACATGACTCCAGCTGGGCCAATCAGCATGTTCCTAGAACTTTTGCTGGAGCTTCCAAGAAAGACTCCCAACCTCTGTGGTCATGAGCTATAAAGACCATACAGACCTGGAACTGCTGAGGCCAGCTATGCTACATTGTGGAGAAAACCTACCTATGAATGAAACCAATTGAGAGGAAGGTAGAGTCATGTGATAGAGAACACACCCTGATGACTGAAGCTATTTTTATTTTTATAAATCAAAAATTAGTCATACTCTTCCAAAATAGTTGTACAGACGATTGATCTCATAGCCATCGTGAAGTTCTGACTGGAAGGTTGTCCCCTTTTGAATCAGCTGCTACAAAGCTCAGAGTTGCAAGCCTGTGTGCCACAACTACTGAAGCCTGCGTGCCTAGGGCCCGCGCTCCGCAACAAGAGAAGCCACCGCAATGAGAAGCCCACGCACCGCAACAAAGAGTAGCCCCCGCTCGCCACAACTAGAGAAAGCCCGCTCAGCAACGAAGACCCAATGCAGCCAAAAATCAATAAATTTATATATATATTAAAAAAAGAATATGCAAACATATTAAAAAAAAAAAAAAGCTCAGGGTTGCATTTGTGGTCCACTCTTAGAAAATGTGCAGGTAATTAGAGTTTATATTAAAGCCTCATATCTGGCTCCACTATTCCCTCACCCTGATTTTACTTTCTCCTTTCACTGCAATTTTATGCCTCTATCTTCATCTTTGAGTCTTCAATCTCATGTCTTTTCTGGAAGAAGGAAGAGAATGATCTCATAACACAGTTTTACTGTATCACAACTCTATCACTCTTTCTATACAAAACTTAAGATCCTACTGCATGTATTTTTCTTTTTTTATGTACATATTTTATTTGGTTGAGCCGGGTCTTAGTTGCGGCAGGCGGGCTCCTTTGCTGTGGCTTGCGGGCTCCTTAGTTGCGGCTCACTGGCTCCTTAGTTGTAGCATGAGAACTCTTAGTTGCGGCATGCATGTGGGATCTAGTTCCCTGACCAGGGATCGAATCCGGGCCCCGTGCACTGGGAGTGCAGAGTCGTAACCACTGTGCCACCAGGGAAGTCCCAGCATGTATTTTTCTTAAAAGCAAAAATCCAAATTCTTCACCTCATTTAAAATATATATAACTATAAATATAGTTATATATAATAAATACTTATTTATATAAATACACACACACACAAAGTACATAAGTCAAACACTTTACTATATATGGGAGAAAGAAAAAGAAGGTTCAAGTTGCTCACAGTCTGGTTCAGTGGTGCCAATATTTTTTCACTATGACTCACATCAGACAACCTAATGGCCTCACATTCCCAGAGGCATATCAAGACACATGGTATGTACAATTCTCAGCATGATAGCAACAACTTTTCTCTTTGGCTATTACTGATCTGAGACATACTGGTGGTCTCAGAGGTCAGATGGTTAAGAACAGAGATTGACTACAACACAGAGAGACAAGTATAAGAGAGAAAATGCTCTATGCTATACCACACACAAAAAAATAAGGTACTCAAAACTGTGGAGTAAAGACGAATGGAAAACTTTTGATAAGAGATACCTATCAAACAGGTGTTAGCAGGCAGGCAAAGGAGGAAGAAAACTGAGATTAGAAGGATCATTCCAGAAAATGGAAAGTTTAAAGGACAATTGGAAAAAATAAAATAAAATAAAGGACAATTGGATTTTACACAGGGAAGATGGTGAAAATAATTCTGGGCATTTGAATATACGCTACTTTGTAAAGTATGTCAACTTTCTAGCATCACTAAAAAAATCAGCTAATCCATATGATACCATTTTTAGATAAATGAAGCCCATTCCTTCGAAAACCAAAATATTTCCCATCTGACCATTTTAATGAAAATAATGTTTAAATAGTTTATGGATTTTTTTTCTGCTTTAGTAAATTAAACACCATTCCATGTACTCACTTTCTCTTTGGATCTCATGTTAACTATATATAAGTCATTATACAGTTGACCCTTGGACATTGCTCAGGTTAGGGACCATAACCCTCTGTGCAGTCAAAAATCGGCATATAACTTTATAGTCTGCCCTCCATGTACATGGTTCCTCTGTATCTGCAGATTCAATTGATCACGTATAGTACTGTAGTATTTACTATCAAAAAAAATTCACATATAAGTGTACTCGTGCAATTCAAACCTATGTTGTTCAAGGACCAACTGTATATCGTACTTTAACATAAGTAGGTCCTACTGAAATTGGTTTTTTGACTTAGAAACTATCCCACTATATTATAATAATCCAGTTATTTCTTATTGCCAATCAGTATTACTGCCTCTAACTACTGTCTATCACCTTTTTACCAATCTTTTATGTGTAGAAAATTATGGGGAAAATTGGCAGAGAAAGGAATATTATCAAGCTTGCTAAATCGCTAATCTGTTTTTGCACACTACACCAAGTTAGCAGCTCTGCTCTGAGGATAGCTGTATTCTGTATAATGTTCAAAATACATAAATTTTGTGATTTACTTTTTTTCACACTACCTCGAAAAGATTTTGTTTTGGTCAATACCCAGGCATGTTTTCCTGACTTCTCAAGCTTTCATAAACCTCCCTCAAGGACTATCATTTGGGGTATAATGGATTAGAAAGAGTCAATTGGCACGATATTAAAATTTAGACTTTTCCCATAATCTCAAAACAAGATTGTACATTCCATAATAATGTTCTCTGTGTTAAAGTTTGGTTTAAAATATACTACTCCACCTCACACCTATTAAGATAGCTACTATTAACACCCCCCCAAAAAAACTAATAAACAAAAAAATGGAAAATAACAAGTGTCAGCAAGGATGTGGACAAACTGGAACCCTCATGCACTGCTGGTAGAAATGTAAAATGGTACAGATGCTATGGAAAACATTATGGTTCTCCTCAAAAAATTAAAAATTGACTTATCATATGATCCAGGAATTCCACTTCTGGGCATATAACCAAAAGAATTGAAAGCAGGGTTTTAAGAGATATGTGTATACCCGTGTTCATAGCAGTACTACTCACAACAGACAAAAGGTGGAAAGAACCCAAGAGTCCATTGACAGATTAATGGATAAACAACATTTGTGCTATACAGATACAACGAAATATTACTCACCCTTAAAAAGGAAGGAAATTCTGACACATGCTACAACATGGAAGAACCTTGATGACATTATGCTAAGTGAAATAAACCAGTCACAAAAAGACACATACTGTATGATTCTACTTATATGAGGTACCTACTTTCTTCTATGTTCATAGAAATAGAAAATAGAATGGTGGTTGCCAGGGACAAATGGGGAAGGAAGGGAAAGGAAAGTTTTTGTCTAATGGGTATAGAGTTCAGTTTTTCAAGATGAAAAGAGTTTGGGAGATAGGTTGTACAATAATGTGAATGTACTTACTACTACTAATCTGTACACTTAAAAATGGTTAAGATGGTAAATATTATGTGTATTTACCACAGTTACATATATGTGTGTGTGTGTGTGTGTGTGTGTGTGTGTGTGTGTGTGCACAAGCATATAATATTTACAGTTTTGTAGCCCTGTTTTGACAATTCTTCAACTTTTGGTAACTAAGGAGCAGTCCCCTCAAAGGAAGTGAACGGACACATTTAAAAGGTTTGGGGTTTATCACAGAAGTAAGAACAAGCATGTTTTTCTATATATTTCATCTGTAGCTTGTTCTCCAAGTGAATTACAAACTCCTATGTATAAACACAGGGTCTTCTGCTTATTGTAGACAGTCAATATTCTATGCCAGGCAAATAGAAAGCAATTAATGCTGGTTGACTTAAGAATGTTTGGGTAGCATGTTACTCATATCTCCAAATTTTCACCATATAATTTTAAAATACACTAGAACTGAAAGGAAACTTGGGAGATCCTAATAGAATCATCATCAAGCCATTTCTTAAAGCTCTTAAAAACCAAGGAATGGAAACTTATTCCTTCATCACTCATTCAAAAACATTATGCATTAGGTTAAAAAATGTCCTCATAAAATGTTGTGGAACTAGACAGAGGTAATGGTTGCACAACAATGTGAATTAACTAAATGCCACTTAAATATAAACTTGAGTCCAGGACAAACAATTCGTTGACAAAGAAAATGGAATTTAAATTCTGGTCCATATGACTTTAAAGCCTGTGCATGTACCATTTTCTACTACCCTGTAGTGTCAACAAATATACAACCAAAATAGTTAAACTGCTTTATATAACTAAAATGTAAGTTTGGGTACATTGAATACTTGTCAAGAGCACAGTTAGCTGTGATGGAGGATAAAAATCCACGTCTTACTCCTTAAATACCTTTTTAGCACTTGATGAGATCCTAAATTACATGGACTAAAAACAACTTTTCCCTAGAAGTGAGTTTTTTTTAATTTAAATCTTTCTTAATAAAGGAAACTCTTTATATCAAGGAAGACTGGGTTTATAAAAAATTACTATGTTCTCTTGTGACATATTTATACTATTTTTAATAAAGGGCTACTTGAATATACTGACTCAAATAGCATATAATTAGAGGCTATAATACCACAGGGATATATTTGATCTTTAAAATTGCCAAATTAAAATCCTTTCTATATATATTACAAAGAATACAAAATTCTGATATAAGTCCAAAATGCTTAATTTTGTAGATTAATATGTATAGTTTTTAATATACCTTGGCTCCCACAGAGAGATGGTAAGGGCGGAGAGTTTTACTTTGCGTGTTGTGTCAAAAGCAACTTGAGACACAGCCCACAAACCCTAAAAAAGCAGATCCGATTGTGAATGTTCCTCTGCCACCACTCCCTTCTCAAATCACCCATCTTAATCCACTCTGGTTAGACTCTGGTGTCCTTAGAGTCTCAAAGATGATGTAATATTTTGCACTGCCTCATTGCTTCTACCAAAAGGATAAGTAACATCTAAATCACAAAGAAGAATGAGGAATGACACTTCCCCACTACAACATCTTCAAGAAAAAAACACAAGGGTTACAGGAAGAATTCTTATTCAGGTGTTAGGATTAAGATCAACTTTTCTTAGATTGAGAAATAAGGTGATTAGCCCAGGTATAATGGTGTGAAGAGAGCTGCCTGGGATATAGCTTTTGACAACACTAACTTCTCAATGCAAATTATTAAACATTTCCATTACCTGTACCCTTAGGAAAATTCATTTATCCAAAAAGAATCTTAATTTTATAACTCTAATGTCTCATTCTTTTTTTAAAAACAAAAAAATTTATTTATTTATTTATTTATTTAGGCTGAGTTGGTTCTCAGTTGCGGCATGCGGACTTCTTAGTTGCGGCATGTGAACTCTTAGTTGCGGCGTGCATGTGGGATCTAGTTCTCCAACCAGGGATCGAACCCGGGCCCCCTGCATTGGGAGCGTGGAGTCTTACCCACTGGACCACCAGGGAAGTCCCTAATGCCTCATTCTTCACTTCATATAAAACAAAACCTGTCCATGCCTTTGAAATAGTTCAAGGCACCCTATCTGATTAAAGAGCATCCACATTTTAAACTCAATCTCCTTTTCAAAAAGTTTAATCTGAGTAAGCACTAACCCCAGAATACAAAAATAATTTGACAACTGAGTTATTCTGCAAGAAACGATATGAATATTTATCTGTTTTTTAATTTAAAATGGATAAACAAGAAAACATATCTCCTCAGGTGAAAGCCATTCAAACATAATTTCAAAACTCTCCAAATTGTAAAGGGAAAAAAGAGCCAAGGGAATGAATTTTTAAACTTAGTTCCAGAACATATTAGGAATTTAAAAAAATATTAGAACTAGGTCTTATTCAGATACACACTTAAATTTGTGATATGAAAAAGAAATGAATTCATTCGTCAATAATGAGAAGGCAATTTTGCAGGGAAAAATATGAAAAGAAACAAGTCTATCTTGATGTTTTTCACTTCCTGTTTAATAAATTGCTTTGAAAGTAAACTTTCTTTGTTCTTTTATTCCACCTTCCATGAAATAAGGACTATAAAATCATTAATAAATGGGTAGAAAGGCTTTCCTTTAACCACAGTGACAGTATATACCCTTACGTAAATGCCACGTAAGCTGACTCTAGGCATACACAGCACCACCAAACACTCCATTTCACTCCCTTTACTTTTCCTGACCTGACCTTAATATCTCAGTAGGAAACCCTACTGGGATGAGATTCTATTCTGGGAATAGTTGGGTCGATTCTTTTTTAGGTTGTGTGCTCTGCGGAAGGTTATAATCCTACCTGACAAAGACAATGTTCTAGTCATGGTTTAAACAACATGAAACATCAGAGAGAAAAATGTGGTTGTTACAGCACTGAGGTTCACAGGTAGTATGCATCTAGTACAAACTGTGGGTTGGTTCAGAAATTACTGAGGTCCACCCTCATTTCAAACAGTTATGGCAGTGTTTTACTTTGCAGGTCTCTACAAATAGCTAAGATTACCTTGACACCAGCTAAGCTGAAAAACAAATGCTGAATAAACATAGATTTTTTTTACACTGCATAGGCAATTGGTTAAGAGCACAGATACTGGAGCCAGACCACATGGATCTGCAATTTACCAGGTTATATTCTTTAGTACTACTTGAATTCCCTGTGCCCCACTGTCCCTATCTATAAAACAGGAAAAATAAGATAAAATATGATAACAGGATAATTTAGTGACTTGGCACTTAGTATTACATGTATTACCTATTACTATAAATTATTCTGTTGGTTGATTATAGTTTAAAAATCATACTACAAGCCAAATAGTTTTTTTATATTGAACTTAAAGAGATAACATTCAGATATTGCATGAAGCCTCAAAAGAGAAGCAACACAGAAGTTTTAGTGCTCTCCCTAGGGTGTTATGAGGCTAGTGAGAGTAGAAGGTTTTCACCAGAGTGTAAGATTATGTTTAAGAACTGGCAGTTTTGCTGCTGAAGGGGAGTGGTAGGCAAGGGAAAGTTCTGACACTCTTGAAGTTCTGATTAGCCTGGTGCCCTGTAGAGTCTGGTGACTTCAGGATCAAAGGAGCAACTCAGAAAAGTCAGTAGGAAGTTCAAAGGTGAGGTGGCCAAGATGGAGAAGAAGGAAGACCCTGAGCTCACCTCCTCCAAATGGACACATCAAAATTACAGTTACTTACAGAGCAACTATCTATGAGAACAACCTGCAAACTAGCAGAAAAGATTTTCCACAACTAAAGACATAAGGAACCACAAAGAAACAGGAAGGAGGGGTAGAGATGTGGTAGTCAAGACCCATAGTCCTTGGTAGGTGACCTACAAACAGGAGGATAATCACAATTGTAGAGGTTCTCCTCAAGGAGCAAGGGGTCTGTGCCCCACAGTGCGCTCCCTTGCCTTGGGGTCCTGCACTGGGAAGATGAGCCCCCAGAACATCCAGCTTTGAAGGTCAGTGGGGCTTGCGTACAGGAAAGCCAGAGGGCTGTAGGAAGTAGATATTCCACTCTTAAAGGGAACATGCAAAATTTCACATTCTCTGAGTCCTAGCACAGAGGCAGTCATTTAAAGAAACTTGGTGGACTTCCCTGGTGGTCCAGTGGTAAAGAATCTGCCTTCCAATGCAGGGGATGCGGGTTCAATCCCTGTTCGGGGAACTAAGATCCCACATGCTGCAGGGCAACTAAGCCCACACACCACAACTACTGAGCTTGCATGCCTCAGCGAGAGAGTTTGTGTGCCGCAACTAGAGCCCACGTGCCCTGGAGCCTGCATGCCACAACTAGAGAGAGAAAATCCACATGCCACAACTAGAGAGAAGCCCGCGCACCACAACGAAGAGCCCACACCACAATGAAAGATCCCACGTGCCACAACTAAGACCCGACGCAGCCAAAAAAATAAAGTAAAATAAAGAAAATAAAAATAAATAAATAAATAAATATTTTTTTAAAAAGAATAGGAAAAAACATAAAGATACTTGGGTCACACACACTTGCAGATCTTGGAGAGCTCCTAGAGAGGCAGGAGGCTACTGGGACTCCCCCTGGGCACACAGATGCAGGCGGCAGCCATTCTGGGGAGTTTCTGTTCCACCACAAGGACAGTGGGGCTGGCAAGCACCATCCTGGAGTCCTCCTTCTAGACTATTAGTGATGGGGGCTTACTCGTCCACCAGCAGGCCAGCACCAGTTCCGGACTATCCTGGGTCGAGCATCCAGCTGCATGGCAATCTAGCCCTGACTACCAGAAGGCTGGCACTAGCCCCAGGACCCCCCAGGCCCCCACAGTCAGTGGTGCTGTGATGCAGCTCCGCCCACCAGAGGGCCAGCAGCCATAGCACAAGGCAGGTATTAGCAGCCAACCAGGCCAGGGGCCAATACCACCTACAGACACACCCACAGTAGTCAGCCCTGCACAACAGAAGGGCCCATGCAGCCCACATAGGAGGCACCCCTAAAGCGTACAACTCTGGTAACGAGAGGAGAATGTGCTACTGAGCCCCACTGGATGTCTCTGCCCCATTGGACATCTCCTACAAAAGGCAATTTCTCCAAGATTGAGAAATGTAACCAACCTACCTAATACATAGAAATAAACACACTGACTTATGCAAAATGAGGAGGACAGAGGAATATGTTCCAAATGATGGAACAAGACAAAACCCCAGAGGAACTAAAGCGAAATGGACATGAGCAATCTACCTGATAAAGAGTTCAAGGTAATTGAGCAATCTACCTGATAAAGAGTTCAAGGTAATGATGCTCAATGAACTAGGGAGAATGGATGAACACAGCAAGATGTTTTACAAAGAATTAGAAACTATAAAGAAAAACCAGAGTTGAAAATACAATGACTGAAATAAAAAATACACTGGAAAGAATAGTAGATTAGATGACATAAAGAAATAAATTCATAAACTGGAAGACAGAAGTGAAAATCACCCAAACTAAAAAGAAAACAGTATTTAAAAAAATAGGATAGTTTAACAGGTCTCTGAGACTAACATTCACATTATAGGTATCCCAGAAGGAGAAGAGAAAGAGAAAAAGGAAGAGAACTTATCTGAAGAAATTATAGGTGAAAACTTCCCTAACCTGGAAAAGGAAACAGACAGCCAGGTGCAGGAAGCAAAGAGAGTCAGTCCCAAACAAGATGAACCCAAAGAAGTCCACACCAAGAAACGTTATAATTAAAATAGCAAAAATTAAAGATAAAGAGAGAACCTTAAAAGCAGCGAGGAAAAACAAGTTATGTACAAGGGAACTCCCATACAGCTAGCAGCTTACTTCTCAGCAAAAACTGCAGGCTGGAAGGGAGTGGTGTGATATACTGAAAATGATAAAAGGGAAAAAATTACAACCAAGAATACTCTACCTGGCAAGGTTTTTATTCAGCTTTGATAGAGAGATCAAAATTTTACAGACAAGCAAAAGCTAAGAGTTTAGCACCACCAAACCAGCTTTACAACAAATGTTAAAGGGAGTTCTTTAAGTGGAAAAGAAAAAAAAAAAAACTAAAAATAACGAAAATTTAAAAAGGAAAAATCCCATTGGTAAAGGTAAACATACAGTAAAGATAGTATATCAACCACTTATAAAGCTAGGAGGAAGGTTTAAAGAAAAAATTAGTAAAATTAAAAGACTACTATATCCACAATTAGTAGTCAAGTCAAGGGATACACAAAACAAAAAGATGTAAAATTTGTCAAAAACATTAAACGTGTTGGGAATAAAAATGCAGAATTGTTAGAATATGTTCAAACTTAAGAGATCAGCCAACTTAAAATAATCATACACACACACACACACACACACACACATCTCATGGTAACCACAAACCAAAAATCTATAGTAGATACAAACCCACAAAAAAGAAAGGAATCCAAACACAGCACTGAAGACAGTTACCAAATCACAAGGGAAGAGAGCAGAGGAAGAAAGAAACAACAACAACAAGAAAACTATAAAAACAATCAGAAAACAATGAACAAAATGGCAATAGGTACATATCTATCAATAATTACTTTAAATGTAAGTGGACTGAACGCTCCAATCAAAAGACAGAGTGGCTGCATGGATTTAAAAAAAAAAAAAAGACCCACATATATGCTGCTTACATGAGACTCACTTCAGATCTAAAGACATACACAGACTGAGAGTGAGGGGATGGAAAAAACTATTCCATGCAAAGGGAAACAAAAAGAAAGCTGGGGTAGCAATATTTATATCAGACAAAATAGACTTTAAAACAAAGACTGTAACAAGAAAACAAAGGACACTGCATAATAATTAGGGGATCAATCCAATAAGATATAATAATTGTAAATATATATGCACCCAACATAGGAACACTTAAATACATAAATCAAATATTAACAAATATAAAGGGAGAAAGTGACAGTTAACACAATAATAGTAGGGGACTTTAACACTCCATTTACATCAATAGACAGATCATCCAGACAGAAAATCAATATGGAAATACTGGCTTTAAATGACACGTTAGATCAGATGTACTTAATAGATATATACAGAACATTTCAACCAAAAGCAGGTGAATACACATTTTTTTTCCAAATGAACATGGAACATTCCTCAGTATCACAAGCTAGTCCACAAAACAAGACTCAGTAAATTTTAAAAGACTGAAATCACATCAAGTATCTTTTCCAACCATAATGCTATGAGACTAGAAATCAACTGCAAAAAACACAAACACGTGGAGGCTAAACAACTGATGGATCACTGAAAAAATCAAAGAGAAAATCAAAAAATATCTAGAGACAAATGAAAGTAAAAACACAACGATCCAAAACATACGGGACAGAGCAAAAGCAGTTCTAAGAGGGAAGTTTACAGCAATACAAGCTTACCTCAGGAAATGAGAAAAATCTCAAATAAACAACCTAAACTTACACCTAAAGCAACTAGAGAAAGAAGAACAAACAAAACCCAAAGTTAGTAGAAGGAAAGAAATCATAAAGATCAAGCAGAAATAAGTGAAATACAGACTAAGAAAACAATAGAAAAGATCAATGAAACTGGTTCTTTGCAAAGATAAACAAAACTGATAAACCTTTAGCCAAACTCATCAAGAAAAAAAGCAAGAGAGCCCAAATCAATAAAATCAGAAATAAAATAGGGGAAGTTTCAACTGACATCACAGAAATACAAAGGATCATGAGAGATTACTGTGAACACTTATACACAATAAAATAGATGACATAAGTGGATTAATTCCTAGAAACATACAATATCCCAAGACTGAACCAGAAAGAAAAAGAAAATATGAACAGACCAGTTACCAGTAATGAAACTGAATCAGTAATTTTAAAAATTCCTGACAAACAAAAGTCCAGGACCAGATGCCATCGATAGATGATGGATAAAGAACACACGATATATTAGTCAGCCATAAAAAAGAATAAAATCTTGCCATCTGCGAAAACATGGATGGATCTGGAAGGTATTATGCAGAGTGAAATTAGTCAGAGAAATACCATATGATTCCACTTATATGTGGAATCTAAAAAACAAATAAACAAACATAACAAAAGAGAAACAGACTCATAGATACAGAGAACAAACTGGTGGTTGCTAGATGGGAGAGGGATGGGGGAATGAGCGAAATAGGTGAGGGAGATTAAGAGGTACAAACTTCCAGTTATAAAATAAATCAGTCAAGGTACTTAATGTACAGCCTAGGGAATACAGTCAATATTATTTCACTTATATGCTATGACAGATAAGAAATATATAGCAAAATGGATATCAGAGACTACGGTTAAATATAACTGTAAGAAGTCAAAATGTGCAGAGGAACCCACAAAATAGTCTCTGGGGCCTAGGGAAAGCAAACCCTTATATTTTGGGGATGCCTTATTTGAAGTTTAATATTTCAGACATGAATATTAAAAAAAAAATCTTCAATTGGGAAAGGCCTTTCTATAAATGACAACCCAGAAACTTTAACGAAAAGTGCTGCACAATTTTCTTTATAAAAAACTTTTAGGGAGCAAAAAAAAAATACCATTAAACAAAGTCAAAAGACCAAAGAAAAAATTGGAAAAAAAAAAAAAGATGTTTAACCAATTAAAAATCAAAGGGCTGTAAAGCATTTATACTCCAATGAAAAAAAATCAAAGGGCTAAATGTTTCTAATATACAAATAGGTTGAACAAAAAAGGAGAACAAACATAAAATTATGAACAAAGGACATTAATAGTCTTTATATAGGAGAGAAGTATATAAATACACAGATAGAGATGCACAACCTCATTAAAAATTAAAGAAGCATAGATTAAAAAGAAATTCTCCTCCAGGGCTCCAGAGCTCTTTCCCTACCAAAGTATCTGAAGAGGCCACATGTTCTAGATGTTGCAGCAACAATATGGTGGAATCTCTCCATCAGCCTGGATCCCTAAGTGGAACTGACAACATTCTCACCCCCAACCTGGAGTAGGCAACTGAGAAAGAAATCTCTGTCATATAAATCACTGGAATTTCAATGGTTATTCTGTTCCAACTTGTATAAACACACCCCAAATTGCAAAGTGGTTATTTCAAGGGGTTGAGGAAGGATTATGGTAGACTTCTGACGTCTATATTAAATATTTTTATTTTTGTATTACTTTTATAATTAGAAAAAAATTAAAAGGTAAAAATATAAAAATAAAACACTGACATTCAAAGTATCAATACAAACACTGGTAACAATTCCCACAGATGTGCACTACTTCATTTGAAGAATTATTTCTTATTTAGGTTAACACATCCTTCTCTAAAAGACTGCCTACAGAGAAGGCATCCTTCTATTCATAAGTGGCTTTTGGTAGGGCCATATTGGATTTATTACCAACATTCAGGCCCCAAAGATGATTATTTCCATTGAATACACAGAATTGGGGTGGGATACACAGAAAAATGTTCAAAGATAAAAAAGAAAGGCCATGTTTCACTAGACGAGTAAGTACCTTGATAAGAAAAATAAGTTCATATTAAGAAAGTACCTAAACTGCTGGTAATCAAAATTACTATCCTATTAAATGGAAAGCTCTACAACATCCTCCTAAGACTGTCAAATAAGGCCAATCTAACCTTACTTCTATTAATTTGATTTTTCTAGATACAACAATGGAAGTCAAATTAAACCTAAAGGATTCCATGACAATATTTCAAGGGCAGCCTTGGAAGGGACAAGGTTCCAGGGAAATCCCTTCCTTCTTCCAACAAATCCTCCACTTCAACCAAAAGACCTCCATTTTTAGTTTTTTTCCACTGGTAGGCCAAATAACATTTTGTCTGAAGAAATGAGCTGGAGCTAAACAATAGAAAACGCTTCATCTAAAATCGTGATTGTAGGAAGATACTGACATAAAATATCAACCCGCATGAAAGAAGGTGCCATATTAAGGTGCATCTTTTGAGTACCAAGTGGTTAAAACCTAGGAAAGGATTCTAATCACTACAAAGCATACATCACTGCAAACGGCCAAATGAACATACGAGCACAATACATGAAATATAATTATGTCCAAGCTTCTGTTCTCAATGGAATGGTACACTTGATGATCCAAGCTCATCTAATCTAAGAGCCTATATTCTTCATAGTAGGGAAGTCTGTAAGTTTTAGGGCTCAGTTCATCTGCACTGGGGATAGACAGGCAGGTTTACTGGTGAAGTTAGCCTGAGGTGAACTCAAGAATGGACATTGGGAAGACAGAGTTGGGTAACTGGTAAGATTGCTAGAAGGCCTTGTGTTTCAGACAGGAAAGGGTTACATAGGATTACTCTATTTCATCAAGTCTCACAATAATAGGCAGGTCCTTTTTTGGAAAGATATCTTCATGGAGTAGATGAGAATATCTTGTGGAATAAAACTGCATGCTTGCTATGCTGCCCTAGAGAGCAGGGACCTACTTAGACATATCCTGCCCAAAGGCAGAGCAGCAGGTTCAAAGGTTGATAGTTGTCCATATTTTGACAAAGATATCCCCAATATGAAATTTAGAAACTACAACTTCTACAGGAAAGTTGGAAGAATGATGAAGTTAATTTACTGATAGAAAGACTCTGAAGGGAGATCAGAGTCATACCATGATTCAAAGGGACAGTACGTGGAATCTTTAATTGCCAATACATGGCAACTTATACCTAACAGGTGCTCTATATATTTTCATGATTAATTCACATCAATCTCCAAAAGTAACTGTTTTTAAAGTTTGTTTTTGCTTACTGGGCTTCTCTTAAAGAAGAATTCAACCAGCATACTTTTAAAAACAGAATTTTCTTTCCTTCTCTTCCCTTCCTCCCTTTCTCTCCCCCACTTTCTTTTCCTCTTTTTCCCCTTCCTTCCTTCCTTCCTCATCCCTCCCTCCCTCCTTTTCTAAGTAATATATTCACAGGGTTCAAACATAAAGCATAAAATGGTCTACAGTGAAAAAACTCCCTCCTATGCCTATGTCCTATTGGCTGAGTTCCCATCCCTGCACACCGCTTGCAACCCTTCTTTATTAGTTTATCTTTCCAGAAATTACTTTTATGCACAAAAGTCAATATAAAAGTTTATATGTATGTATATACACATACACACACATATAATTTTACCTCTTTTGTTTCTCCACAAATCACTTACTCTACAAACTTTTCTGCACTTTTCCTTTTACTTAGTAACATATATTGGAATTTCTTTCATATATATATTTTTTAATATAAATTTATTTATTTTTGGCTGCGTTGGGTCTTTGTTGCTGTGCACGGGCTTTCTCTAGTTGCAGCGAGCGGGGGCTACTCTTCGTTGTGGTGTGTGGGCTTCTCATTGTGGTGGCTTCTCTTCTTGCAGAGCACAGGCTCTAGGCGCACAGGCTTCAGTAGTTGTGGCATGTGGGCCCAGTAATTGTGGCTCACAGGCTCTAGAGCACAGGCTCAGTAGTTGTGGCACACGGGCTTAGTTGCTCCGTGGCATGTGGGATCTTCCCGGACCAGGGCTCAAACCTGTGTCCCCTGCATTGGCAGGCAGATTCTTACCCACTGCACCACCAGGGAAGTCCCTTTCATATTAATACACAAAGCATACCCTCATTATTTTTTACAGCTGCATCCACTGTGTATATGTACAATTTATGGTACTGGCCCACTAATGATAAGCACTTGGGTTTAAGAGGAATTTAAATTACAATCATGGAATTATTTGTTTATAAAGGACCAACAAATTTCAAACTGAAGGTAAAAATCTCCTGTGGTTAAAACAGCATTATCAAGGTTACTGGGCTCATTTGGGTACTTAGAATAATAGTACTAAGTCCAAAAGTAAAAATACATTTCTAAAGAAGACTCCAGCATAATAATAGTTATAAATCTACTTGCTCATATCTAGATTTTTAATTTGAGTTTATTATGGGTAATTTCATCCATATGATTCACTCACAAGATATGTCAGGGAAACTGTCAGGTTTCAAGAAGCATACCTAGTTTGCCCATGGCTGCCACAGAGATTTTTATTTTGATTCATGGCATGTGAAAGCATCACTGGAAAGCAGAAAGAAAATAATTACCAAGTGGCCCTTAAAATCATCACTTTCCTCTAGGAAACATGGTGAACAAATCTCTAAAAAGATGTCCTCTACTAATTAAAAACAATGACTCTTTTCTCCTTATTAGTAGAAGATAATTTGAGTGACTGCCCATAAGATTTAGCCATTACAAAAGATGTTTATTCACCCAGTTGGATAAACTAAATTTTGCTTATAATTCATAATTTATTTATGTAGGTAAAAATACATACATTTAAGTCTTTGCCAGTTTTCAAAATTGGCAATCTCTTATTCTAGTACTGGTCCATTTCCTATAATGAGGTAAATTAATATTTCTTACTTACAGTCTCTATAAGAAGGGTGAGAATTTAATATACAAAGACTAGGAATTCTTGTATATTAAAATTCGTGAAAAAAAATGGGACAGGTGAAAACGACCTACAACTACCTCAAAGAGTCATTAGTGCCTCTATTGGCAGTATTTCAACTACTGAGTAAGAAATATTCAAAGGGACAATTTAAAACTACTTGTAATTAAAGAGAGACAAAAAAAATGATACTAGCAAATGGAGAATATATTTAAATTGAGACATAAGAATATTATTTAATGACCATTTTTCATATCTTAGAAATTTAGGCTATAAGCTAAGCCTTTAAGATTAAAAATTTTAAATTTTTATATATCCATTTAGATGTTATTTTGGAATGTCAGTTCTTCATAAAATACCATCTTACTTTAAATTACGTTTTTTAGTCTTTTTACTAAAATGTAATCTTTATAAATGATATGTGCTTTGGACAAAATTTTGATAGTTAAGCAATCATTTATTTTCAGTTGTGCTCTATAATGTTAGAGCAAAATTGTGACAAACTGAATATTCTCTGGAGAATTCAGATTGACAGCCCTTTAGAAATGTCATTTACTTTAAAATTCACTTCAGATCTTATCTTTCATATGAATGGGATCTAAAAGTGGTAGTAACAGCTAGCATACCTTTGCTAACTACAGAAGCCTAAGCCTGCCAATTATCTCCAACCTTTTCCATACAGAATATCCTTATGATTATTTACATTCTTATCTTCCTCAAGTATGCAAATTTAATAAAAAACTAACATGTTTATTCAGGAAGAATACATTTGGGAACCTTAAAAAATAAATGTGCCCACAGACTTATGTGATAAATATTTGGGGGACACTAAATCATGTGCCTACTATGGATGAGTATGACATGGTTTTGTCCTCAAGGACTTCACAGTATAGTAGACAGGACAAATATGTAAAAGTAAGTAGTAAAACATAATACGTTTATAGGAGAATGGTTAGGAATACTGTCTTGGTTTCCTAGGGTTGTCATAACAAAATACCACAAACTGGGTATTTTAGAACAAGAGAAATGTATTCTCTCACAGTTCTGGAGTCTAGAAGTCCAAAATCAAGGTGTAGGCAGGGCCATGCTCCCTCTGAAGACTTCGGGAAGATTCCATCTTTGCATCTTCTAGTGGTATTGGCATTCCTTGGCATTTCTGATGTAGCTGCATCACTGCAGTCTCTGCCTCCATCTTCAAAAGACCTTCTTCTCTGTGTGTTGTCTCCTCTTCTTGTAAGACACTAGTCATTGAATTTAGGCGCACTCTAATCTAGTAGGACCTCACCTTAACTAATTACATATGCAAAGACCTTATTTTGGGCAGACAAGAACGTCTAGGGGATACTATTCAACCCATTACATTGACCATGTATGAGGGAAAAAAGCAAAAACAAAAACAAACAAACAAAAACTTGTCAGACTGTGTAAACTTCAAGTTAAAGTGTTCTACAATTTGTGTTTCATGGTTGAAGCCAGGGAAAGAGGACAACTTTGTAACTTCTTAAAAGTTCTTAAAGTGTTCTGTTCTGTGTGCAAATCTTCATTTCAATGATGGATCTGAGATGATTTGATAGAATATCTTCAAAGTCCAAAAGAGTTATTGTGTCTTGATCTATATCAACGGCCCTTCAAAATTTCACCCTGTACTATGAAAAATTACAAAATAAAGTAGGGATGACTGTTCTATCCAGCTCTGCTTGCAGCAGCGTGTATCTCATCCGAATTAAGGGCAAGGTTGGTTTTCTCTTTGATGAGACATAAGTGAGATGTTTGATTTTTATTAAATGTAATTATTCATACTTGCCAGAAAGAACAGAAATACAGTCACAATCATTAAACCAAAAGAACCAGCTATCCCATCACCTGAGGGATTCTTAAAGACATCAGAAGTCCCCCAAATCACAGTCTGACAATTAACATCTAAGCTAATTGGCAAAACAGGTTAAATATATCTTTCCTTGTACTGTTTACCAAATAGTATTTCCGTGGTAGAAAATGACAAAATTATTCACTAACATTCAGTTTGAAAGTTGGGCTTAATTACTATTTTCTAGGAGGTAAATATATTTCTTTGAGTTTGGGGATTAAAAAAAAAAAAGATTTATGTCACAACATTCATGGTTTCTGTTTTTGAGAACTATTATCTACTTGTTTTGTGTGCTTCATAAAATGCCTGATAGATGTTATACCTTCTTCAAAAACATGATTCTTTAGAAAATGAATTCTATAATACGCCTGCTACAAATATGGTCTCTTCCCACCCCCTTTTTCAACAGTAGCTTAAATAATGCAAGTACAAATGCCACTTCTTTAAATATCTGATGGGTCCTCAGCACTCTGGCATGTGTTAGCTTTGTCCCCAAGCTTTTTTTTTTCTTGGCCTGTCAGCTGTGAGAAACAGTTTTCTACCAATTACTGTCAAAATATGAATAAATTCAAAACTGAAAATATAAGCACTGAATATTTTCAGTAAATTTATCCCAAAACTACATTAAAATAGGGATTTAGCATGTAAACAAGGAATTTAGCAAGTAATAAGGAAGAAGCATCACACTGTACTTTGTCTTCTCTAAATAAAAACACAATGTAAGAAGATAAAGGGAAAGGCATTCAAGCACAGAAGAGAAATGGGCAAATGACAGTGAGCGTATGAAATGAAAAGAAAGTTAACAGCTGCAAAGAGAGCATCAATTAAGAACTATGACTCCCGAAAACAATGTTAGAGTTGTTGCTGGGCTTTTCCCCCTTTTTGAATGATTGATTATGACCTAATAACAAATAATTTTTAAAAGATTTATATAGCATTTCTCTCTTTGTCCAACACTGGTTTCCTTAGTATGTGGCGCTAAACAAACATTAGGCCAGCAGCTGGTTGTTAACATGATTGGGGTTCAAAAGGTGTTGAGAAACGTGCTATAAAAATTAGCAGTGTTCTTAGGTTAATACTGTTAATAAAACCTCAAATAAACAAGATACAGTTGGCTCTTAACTCTAGACTGGTTCTGTGCCAAAAATTGTGGCGAGGGGGGAAGTTTAATAAAAATCCTAAGTTTACAGGTACAACTAATAAGTATACAGTTTGAGTTGGCTCTGTATACATAATCCCAGTGGTCTGGTCCATCAACCTAGTTTGATCAGAACACTGCTCTTCTAGTCCTGAATCACAATTAGTTTGTATACCATGGTGATGATGCACAATTATTCCCAGGACACATTCTTTTAAACTGATTTTCAGAATAGGCATTATGTTGCCCTTTGTGTACTGTCACACATTCTTCTCAAATGTCTTTTTTTATACTTCCTTCTTGATGGTCTGTGTACATTATAGATTGCAGTTTAACAAACTCACACAGACTAGAAGATTTGGGCCTGAAAGTCATAGTTTGTGTCATTACTGACCTCTACCTCTCTCTCTGACTTTCCCTCCCTACTTCTTATCACCCACATTCAGTCAAAGTCATGTTATCATTTCTTTCCTCCAAATGCCCCTCCCAAGTGTGCATCTTTTACAGCCCACTACCACCCTTTACTTCAGGCTAGCACTATTTGCCTGTATTACTGCAGTAGCAATAGCTTCCTAAATGAACATGTGCACTCCAATCCATCTTGCATAACACTGCCAGAATAATCTCCCTAAATTACCCCTTTAATCATGTCATAACTCTTTCAGAACTATTCAAAGGCTTACCGTTACCTATAGAAGCATTTCTCAAAACAGGTTTTATAGAATAATAGAGTTTCACAAGATCTTAACATGTTTCAGTTAAAAAAAAAAAAAAGAATTCTTTTGCCATGTGAAGCTTAGCAGAAAAAGTGGTTTATGTACAAGATTTTTCAGAGCTTTCAATATACTAAAGACACATTATATATATCCAAGGGTGGGAGAGTATACATTTCCCAAATTTATTTCATTGCATAACTCTTCTACCACACAATACCTTGTAATCTGTCCTAGAACATCGTGATGGTTTTTAGAAGCACAAACTCCTTAGTCTGCTCTTTATGACTCTCTAACGTCTGACCTCAAACTATTTCTAAACCTACCTCTTACTAACTTCTGTATGAATTTCCACCTTCAACTAGACTCCACACTCAGTGTACTCTGAGCAAGCTATATGTATGTATGACTCTATCCTCCTTGTCTATAAAAACTCTGTAAACCTTTCATAGCCAAGTTCAAGTTTCGGTTCTTTCACAAAGCTTCCTCTAACAATTCAAGGGCACAATAATCTCTTTCTCTTCTGAACTACACCACTTACACTTCATCTAATGCTCCATGTGGCACTCGACCACTGCTTGAACACAAATCTTCTAGAGACTTGCCTTTGAATTTAGTTTTTGTTTGTGGTTCCCCCTCCCTCACTAGAAAGCAAGGTCCTTGAAGGAAAAGGCATACCTTTCGTATATGCCCCATAGTATTTACAGCTTTGCAATGAACAGGGCCTAGAAAATATCGGCTAAATCGACGAAAAAAAGATTTCTTAGGATAGTGTGCTGTTTGCCCCTCTAGATCCAGTCCCTGCCTTTCTGCCCTCTGCCCTAGGAAGCTGACCTATATGGATTACTTCAAAGGTTCCCTTGCCCTCTGGATTCTACTGGGATTCAGATATTAGGGAATACCAACAGGAGACTAGAAGGAAGGAGAATAAGGTCAGAGAATTTCTTTTGCTGGCGCATTCCCTACAAATTCAAATGGGCTGGCTGTTTCCCTTACTCAAGGTCACAACTCCAGGCCCAAGAAACCACTTCTCCTCACCCTTTTAGGCTTGGAAATGGTGAAGACACCCTGCTGTTAACCCTCTAGTATTGCACCTGTGGTTTCCTACACCCTGTGGTTTCCCTCCTAGACCCTGCCCACACCTTTACATAGTCCCTTTATTATCTAATTTGAATGTGCCATCTGTTTCTTGCCTGAATCCTAAGTGATACAGATGGTATACAAATCTTTTGGCTGTTTTAAAAAATACTTATTAGTCTCATAATACTAAGAATAGGCAATGGATTTGTTTTGAAAATCTAAAACTAAATACAGGCTATAGTCTACAATGAGTTTTAGAACTCGTTTATGATTCACTTGAGGGAAGAAACCATGACTTATTCATCTTTCTAACCCTGTGCCTAGAAAAGTCACATGCACACTGTTCACAATAAACATTCATGTAACTGGATTTAACCAACTGTGGCAAAGATAGTTCATGCTCACCAATTATGCACAAGCTCCTCTACATCTTCCAGCCTCCCCTGCTGTTTGTGGAGGTCACATGACTGGGTTCTGGTCAGTGGAATATGGGTAGAAGCGACATATGCCTCTTCCAGGCCCAGCCCTTAAAATCATCCCAAGTGAGCTTTCAGCTAGCTCTCTTCTCCCCTTGTCAACCTTGAAGATTTTTTCCAAGTGATGAAAATATAAAATAAATGACAGCTGCCTGATTCAAGAAATAAATGCTTGTGTTAAGCCACTGAGTTTTGTAACTTATTTATTATTTATCTAATTGAGTTCAAGTATCCCCTACTTATAACAATTTTGCATTTTAAATAACAACTGATTTTTAACTTCTATTTGGATATGATAGCTTTCTCATGAATTTTTTCATCATAAGACTAATCAGATGCTCCAGACTATACAATGAATGAAAATAAATGTCTAATTATTACTGACAAACAGAAAAAAGAACTGAAGGCATTCTTTTTATTTGTTCGGTGTTAAGAAAGCCTCAGAATAAGATAACTGTAAAATGGCGCAGTGGTTAAGAATCCGCCTGCCAATGCAGGGGACAAGGGTTCAAGCCCTGGTCTGGGAAGTTCCCACACGCTGCAGAGCAACGAAGCCCATGCGCCACAACTACTGAGCCTGCGCTCTAGAGCCCGCGAGCCACAACTACGGACGCCCGCGTGCCTAGACCCCATGCTCCGCAACAAGAGAAGCCACCGCAATGAGAAGCCCGCGCACTGCAACGAAGAGTAGCCCCTGCTTGCCGCAACTAGAAAAAGCATGCACACAGCAAGGTACAGCCAACGCAGCCAAAAATAAATAAATAAAATAAATAAATAAAATAAATTAAAAAAAAAAAGATAACTGTAAAATGAGGTGTTGTGATATGAGGAGTTCTAATTCCAGGCTGAGACTCCAGGAGCAGGCCCATGTCTTGTTCCTCTTGGCATTATAGTGAAGAGGAGAGAAAGGGCTGTTCTGTGGTTGAAAAAAGAAGGCATAAAGAATGGTCTTTCCAGAAGTTTGGAACATTTACAGATTTTCTAAGTATTTTCTTTTTGTTTTTTTAACATTTATTTATTTATTTAATCTATTTATTTTTTATTTGGTTGCACTGGGTCTTAGTTGCAGCAGGCAGGCTCCTTAGTTGCGGCTTACTGGCTCCTTAGTTGCGGCACGTGGGCTCATTAGTTGCAGCTCAAGGGCTCCTTAGTTGCGGCTCACCAGCTCCTTAGTTGACGCATGTGGGCTCCTTTAGTTGTGGCTCGTGGGTTCCTTAGTTGTGGCTCACTGGCTCCTTAGTTGCAGCACGCAGGCTCCTTAGTTGTGGCATGCAAACTCTTGGTTGAGGCATGCATGTGGGATCTAGTTCCCTGACCAGGGATCGAACCCGGGCCCCCTACACTGGGAGCAAGGAGTCTTAACTACTGCGCCACAAGAGAAGTCTCCCTAAGTATTTTCTTTATGTTCCCTCTTGCCTATGTTATGTTTTATATTTTCAGCTTAAAAGCATTTCTCAAAAAATAAGAGAAAAACAAGGGAACAGAGCTGTCTTGTTCTCTTTCATCTATTAAAAATATACTATTTTCTTAAGTAATGGGTTAAGCTTTTGAAATTTTTATGCTCCAAATGTTTTAGCTTTTTGTGTCTACTTAATACTCATATTCAATGTTATCAAAGAAGAACATATTTGTTACCTACATATATTTACCCATCTAAGAAAAACCAAATATATACACTTACATAAATTCATACATAAAAGTAGATGGCCATTTTGTGTCATTTGTGAGACTTAAAAGTCTCATCTTTTTGAGGTTTAGTCTTTCTAGGAGTATGTTTCATTGATTTGAGCAACTGTCCTTGGCTTTGTGTTCTGTTCATAGTTTGAACATGCTGTTTTGTTGAATTTTGATGATTATGTGGGAACACATCAGGCCCCCTATCTTGCTGCCATTACATTTCCTGTGGCTACAGTTACATTTTTGTGTTCTTGCCCTTTTAAAACACTAGTTAGAGCACTGCCTTTAGCAGACTTTCCGTCTCCATCTCCTCATTAGGATTAGTAACAGATATACTGTCAGTATTTTTTTTTAGACCTTTTCCATTCCTCTTGAAATATAAATACTTACCTATTTTTCCTGCAGAGCTTTCTGAAGACTCCTCTTCTAATGTATGGGTTAGAATATACATCTAACTCTCTATAGCACTGCTTTCCTTAGCTACCATAAACTCTAAAATTATATACTGACTTCTCTCAATTTTCTACTTTACTGATCAATTTTCTCCTTAATGATCAGAATTAGGCCACGAACAGTAGATGTTTCACTCTCCTTCTGACAAAACAAATGAGAACCTCAGCCAATGATTTATCATATGCAGCAGGGGTGTGTGTGTGCGCATGCGTATGCGCTATTTATTTACGTACAATTGTTTCCTATAGAGTTAAATATAAAGACACTCCTTTTGTTTGTCTAACCTCTCCCTATTCCTTTTTTTGTGAGAAGCTTAACGTCCTTCTAAGTGGTCTACTTAGTATAGCTTTGGTTTATCCCTACTCTGATTTTTAAAAATACAGATGAACCAAAACATTCCAAGAAAGAATAATTCTATCTAAGGAGAGTTTAAGGTTATCATTGCCAGAACAACCTGAATTTCTGTTGAACAAATACTGGAATGAATAAATTTATAAATAAATTGTACTTACAAGTATAAGAGAAGGTTCAATACTTATCATACAAGAACTGTCCTAAGTCATTCTAGGTTTACTAATTATAGGTACCATTAAATGAAAATGTAAACAATTTTATGATAAAAATTAAATCTATACCACAAAATGGGTATCATATGGACTATAAAACAGATTTGTATCATGAAGGATAATATATAATAAAGCCCCTACTTGAAAGGATATATTTAATATTTTCCATAGTACTGTAATAAATTAATTATGTATTGGCATAGATAGCATAAAAAATCTACATCACTGTCTTCATATAGTGTAATAATTAAGGTTCAAAAAAACCTTATATAAACCTAATTTCTTAGAAGTTATTTATGTGAAAGCATGATGGTTATTCGATGATTGCTGAGAGGTACAGAACTTGTCACCTATATCCATGACTCTCACATGAGCTGAAGTGGTTGATAAGTATAATGAATATTATAAAGGAGTCTATACAAAACTAAGTTTAAAAGAGCAGTCAAAGGAACTAACCAGAAGAGATGACAGTGATAAGGCAGCCAGGAAAAGGAGCTAAGGAGGCAGAGAAATGGTGTACCTAAGGCAAAGAATAATGGTAACTAAAGAATGGGTGTTTGGTAGAAGTAGGTTCAGGAAAAATCTTAATGTTCTAGTTTAAAATAGAAACGTTACATAACTTTAACCTTAAACTGCTTGACCTTTTGCTATAAGAAACCTCATCAGTTATTTGGGGAATTAGAAGTAATCTTCAATATGCTTTCAAGTATTAAAGAAAAAAAGAAAAAGAGGAAGGAAGGGAGGAAGGAAGAGGAAAACAGAGGAAATTAATTGTTAAACTATCTAGATATTATATAACATATCTTACTTGTAAATTTAGATTTATTAATCTTATAATAGATTGAAAACACTTCACATTTTAAAAATGCTAAGAAAGAAAACAGTTAAAGCAAAAAACTATTAGAAAACATAATCAACGAATTTACACATTAAAAAAATCTAAATTAAGAAGTCGAGGGCTTCCCTGGTGGCGCAGTGGTTGAGAATCTGCCTGCCAATGCAGAGGACACGGGTTCGAGCCCTGGTCTGGGAAGATTCCACATGCCGCGGAGCAACTAGGCCCGTGAGCCACAACTACTGAGCCTGTGCGTCTGGAGCCCGTGCTTCGCAACAAGAGAGGCCACGACAGTGAGAGGCACGCGCACCGCGATGAAGAGTGGCCCCCGCTCGCCGCAGCTAGAGAAAGCCCTCGCACAGAAACGAAGACCCAACACAGCCAAAATAAATAAATAAATAAATTTAAAAAAAGAGGTCGATACCTCAAAAGAAATGTGGTCCAAACTAAATAGTCAGATTCAATAAAGGATCTAAGAGCTGAGGTCTGTTGGTGACAGCAGAGCTTGCAAAAGTGTTATTCCAAATCTCAGTTTCTGAACCACACCATGAATCTCTAACAAATAGTAGAAGAGCAATAGATACATACTCTGAACACATTTAAGCGGTAAGAATGAATAAGATAGGGAATGGGAAAGCAAAATAGAATTGGCTACTCTATATAAGGCAACTCCAGACTTAACTTGAAGAGTTGATAAGTTTCCCTACTTGTCATGCCCATTCTACCTAAATTCTCAAAACTCTATTTGTCAGAAGTCTCGGATTAACCAATATGCTCTCCGTAACTACCCATCAAAGACAGTATAGTATATCCCCTAAGATTCCTATACATGCCCTATTACTAAAATCTAATTCAAAGACCTTTATGCTCATCCTACATTAAAAACTTGAAACACCATCTGGCTCTTTACACTTGTGAACACTGAATAATCTTTTAGACCCACCATTTAAAGGCATGATCTCAGTCAATCAGAGCTTCATCAGGATTTCACTTTCCCTTTTCTCTAGAGTCCAGCTGCTAATGCAGTCTATGGTCACTCAGGCTATTGCTGGATCACCATAGCTCCCAGTTCACATAAAGAATAAATAAAGGCAGAAACCAAAACACTCTCTAAACATAACCTTCTAGAATGGGTGGCTGTGAAAAGATTCAGCTAGCTGATAGCAAAGGGACATTTCAACATTAAGATTCTAAAAAGAAGAGACTGGTTGAGACTAGAGATGTATTTTGTTTATACTTTAAATCTGAAAATAGGAATACACTTTTTGGTTGTAGCAAACTGCTTGGCAAATGACAAACAGCTTTGCCCCTTACTTGACCTCTGTTCACTGGTGCACATCACATTCTGGGATGAAGACACTTGCCCAGTAAAGTGTCAACAATATTACTTTAAAAAATTTCAGAGGATAGGCCTAGAATGTGCATGTGATTTCAGATCCAGAAAAAAATGCACAGTAGCCAAGCAACAATCTGACAAATAGAACTGTGTCTTGATCATAGCAATATGTAATGTAGGAAAAATGCTTGCTCAAACCCCAGAGAAAAATAGTGTCAAGGAAAGAATATGTTTGACCTCTCAGGTAACAACTTCTAAATGTAGTGAACTCTTATGTGCATTGTCAAAGAGAAATCAATGGCACAGATAATCCAACAGGCTTGGCAAAGATCTCGTACATTTAGTTTTGAAAGCAAGTATTTACCCAGACTGCTCTCCTACAGTGTGTCAGGCCTTGTGTTACTGAAGTGTTGAGGGTCAGAGTGGGTGAAGAATATACTTAAACATGTGTTAAAACCCAACATGGTAAGATTGATAAAAAGTGATCTGTACAGTTCCGTAAGGGCACAGTGTTCCATTATTCCAAATAGCATGCCCAGGGTACACACAAGCTGAGCGTCATGGAGACAGATGACTGATGGGTTAAAAACAGTCAGAGGAAATACACAAAACATAATACAAAGTTACCTAGTGCTAGTAAGGCTGTGGAGAAAAGGGACACTCCCCTACACTGGGGTGAGAAATGTGAATTGTTAAGATTTTTTTGGAAAGTACTCTGGTAATATTCATTAATAAACACTGGACATATCCTTTGCTACTGCAATGCCAACTCTGGGAATTTATTTTACAGACGTAAAAGCATGAGTAGGAAAGGATATTTGTACAGGATGTTTAGTGGAGCATTTTCAGTAGTAGTAAAAAAAATTGCAAGCAACTGAAATGTCCATTAATGTATTAATCAAAGGCTAAATAAACTGTGGCATTATCCATATTATGAAAATATGAATTTTAAAAGGAATTGCTTTTGGTCTGTATCTTCTGATCTAAGTAATGGTCATGATTTACTGTTGAGTAAGAAACAAAAGTGCCAGGGAAAGGTAAATATAATGATTCCCTTTTTTATAAAAAATAAATAGATAATATTCCCTCCAAAAAAACCTTATTTCTACATATTTGTATATAAATATACAAACTGTATGAGCATGGAAAAGCTATAGGAGCTGTGGAAGCATAATTCTAGACTACTAATGTTGAGTGTGACTAGAGGATGGGGATAAGTGAAAAACAAACACTCATACAGCAAAATTGGGGGGAAATGCTCATGCTATACAAAGTAAAGGGAAAATATGTAGAACTCCCAAGTATTACACACTATTTCATTTCAGTCAGGTTTCTTTTCAAATGGAACATCATCAGAGAGATCCTTTTAGAACTTCCTATCTAGTCACCACATCCCCATTCTGTCACATTCTAGCCCCTTATCTTGCTTTATAGTTAATTCATATTCATGAGTAACATTATATTACATATTCATTTATTTACTGTCTCTCTCTTTCCCACTAAAATGCAAACTCCATGAAGGTGGAGAGGGGGCTTTGTGTTGTTTACTATTGTGTTGTCAGCACCTAAAACAGTCTCTGATACATAGGTATCAGTAATAAATGTTTGTTGAATAAAGAAAGAATAAATTATATCTCATGGATAAAAACTAAAAATACACATGAGCAGAAGCAAGACGCTAAAATAGCAAATGAAGATACTGATTTAATTGGGTGATGAAATTGGTAGCAACTTAAAGAAAAAGGTGACTTTTAATAAGCAGTAAATTAAATTAGCTAGGCTCATGTATTTTGGAATGCTGAATACTGCAAATTCTCAAATGGGTAGGCAGGGAGGGAAAAGAAGAAAGAAAGAGGGAGAAGTCTAGAATGACTTCTTGAATGAATGACCCAAAAATGTGTATGCCTGAGTAATGCTAGGAAGAAAAAGCACAAATGAGAAAATAGTTTTTCCAAATACCTGCGAAATCTATGCTGGACACAGTGGTACTTCTCTCATAAAATAGCATTGCTTTGGTTTGTAAACTAATGCATAAGAAGTAAAAATATACTTAAGCGGCAGATTCTGGTATTAACACAGACAGTAAAACAATAGCAAGTGATGTTGAAAAAGCAAGCCTTCATAAACTCCTAGCAGAATAAGCACACTCTTGTTATGTAATCTGAAGATGCTCATTTAACACCTAAAGCAAATTCTGCAAATTCTGAAACTCCGAAAAATGTCCATGTGTATATTTTAGCACAAATATCAGAAATGTATACTGTTCTTCTCAAATTAAAATAGTTTACAATATAGATATAGTAGATGTTCTCAAATATAATTAAATATAACAAAACTAATGGAATCAGTTTCTATGTTCTTATATTTTTAAATAATCTAGTACATTAAAAAAAAATAAAGGCTAACAATTACGTATATATTTTCTTGGTAACAATCTCACTTTTATATTTAGACTACATAATTTTAAACAAAATGTAATTTTTTTCACAGTAAGGATACTATTTTTACATACAACTGTGCAAATGCTAATTTTCCAATAAAGCCATCTGAGGGCACCGTGTTATGGTTAAAACACACACTGTCCACAGAGACAAAGAACTCTGCGGGAACAATGGACACATTCTTGAGTCGTTTAGTTCACCTACAATCCATGAATATTTTAAAATCATGTACAATGTGAAATCTCTACAAGACAAGCATTGAACAAAAGAATTAACTTTTTGCCAATTTTGCTCAAAAAAAAAACACTTTAAAATGAGAATGAAATAATTTCCTTGAAAAGGCAACTTGTTATCTGTGATTGTTACTTGGCTGTCTGTTCAAAACATTTTTTTAATATTTAAAATAATGAGTTGGTATTCTCAAAAAGTGAATTGTGTGTTATTTGCAAGAACATGAAATGATTTTTCAATCGTATAAAAAACAAGCTTGTACTCTGTTCCTACAATACTCATCTTTTATCTTGAAAGGCTCTTATGAAAATAACCCACACAATAAAACCTTCTATAACTTCAAGAAATACCTTATTTTTCCTATTTAAATAGTAAAGACGAATAAACTGACTTTTAGGTACATATTACATTTTCTACGTATGACTAAACACATATTTAGATATCAAATGTAGACATATTTAGTTAAAATCAATTAAACTGAGAAGTCCTTCCCTTCTGGCTGTCCATATTTTTCTTTAATCCTGGTCAGTGTAAACCCTTATTACCAGTAATTTGCCACTATAACACTGAGGAAAAATGCTAGCCTCACAATTTTTGTCATTTCTCTCCCCCCTCTTCCCCTGCAGGCTGCTACTGTTGATGGCCTTTATGGAAATATAAATTCAATCAGCAGCTGCAAATTTCATGAGACGTCCATCTTCATGCTGAATTTCTAACTCAGTGTCAAAACAATCTGTGGATTTCTCCCTGATGAAACACACATTGAATTGTAAATTTCTCCAATTTCCTCATGTTTGAATTTCAGCTGCAGCAAAATAGTGCTAGCCCAGATATACTGCCTACCAGGCTGAAACAAGTAATTTTCTTTTCTTACCCCTTCATGCCTGTTAAAAGAGTTAAATATTTTTAAAAGCCATGAAACAAAATATTTCCTCCCAAATTAAACAATTAAATTTTCTATACAATTATATAAAATGAGGATACAAAAACCATTAATATGTTTTATATGTTTTTAAAAGAGATTTTTTTTTTCTCAAGAGACTTACCTGTTCTATATGGTTGTCTTTCTTTCTATTGTTTTTGGTGGTGAATAATGCTATGAGCTTTCATAAAATTAATATTTCTATATACAATGTCAAGATAGTACATAAATGAAATGCAGTCACAAAATAATTACTAGTAACTTCAAGTTTAATGAGATATATTTTCATTAAGTATTGATAAGAGTAAAAATATTAAAACAAAGAACTATACCAGCTAGACTAAGCATTTTTTTTTTTTGGCTGTGCCGCACAGCATGCTGCTGGATCCTAGTTCCCCCAACAGGGATCGAACCCACTCCCCCTTCAGAGGAAGCCTGGAGTCTTAACCACTGGACCACCAGGGAAGTCCCTAGGCATTCTTCTTAACACATACTTTTAAGTGAGTTAACTTTTTTACCAGAAAATCATTTTCAACTGAGTAGCTAAATAGAATTGCTTTTAAATAACTCACTATTAAGGAACTTATATTATTTTACAACTAAATAAGCAAAAATATTATGTGTTTAAAAAAGATATCTCAAGAAACCCATTAACTCACTCGCATTCCGAGACAGCAACTTCTTGTTCTTACAAACATCTTTTCATTAATGTCACTAACAAAATAATTCATAGCACTATTTAAAAATTCAACAAGAATGAAAATGTTAAAAGTTACATGTGAGTGAGTTTATAGTCAATAAAATACACGTTTACTAGAAAATACCAAAAAAATTTTTTAAATAAAATAAAATAAAAATTCAACAGGACATCGCAGTAAGCAAACCTTATGGGTGATCTGTAAAACAAGTAATGAAATAATCATTAATTCTTTCAACAAACATTTATTGAACATCTCCTATGTGCCAGGTAATTTTTACTAGGCCATGGGGACAAAGAGATGTGCAGAACACAGTTCTTTACCTCAAGAAGTTAGTCGAGTTGAGAGAGAAGAAGATCATTTATTAAAACATAGTGAAATAAGTGCTATAAACTGGTACATTAAGGAAGGAAAAATTTAGGAGAGTACTGAGGAGAGAGACGACTATCTCATGAGCAGTTATGGAAACTTTCAGAAAGAGTTATAGTTTCTAAGGACATATAGGAGTCAGCCAGGAGAAAAAAGAAGGAAGGCACATTCCAGCCAGAGGGCAGAATATAATATAAAAAAAAAAAAAAAAAAAAAAAGGAAGGATGAAATAGCATAGTGCCTTTGGAAAATTGTTAGTAATCGGAGATAGGGAACAGGGCTGATATGTGATGTGATAGAATAGGGTAGGCTGGAATAAGGTCATGAAGAGCTATGAATGCCATGTTAAAATATTTATTTAAACATTATGCAGAAGGCAGTGGGGGTCCTCTGAAGGATTTTAAACAGAGGTGTAACAATAATGAATGATTTCTCTCAACAGGATATAAAAGTTAAAGTATAATGATTAAGATTACAGGCTCCTGGGGGGGAGACCTTCAAGATGGCAGAGAAGTAAGAAGTGGAGATCACCTTCCTCCACACAAACACATCAGAAATACATCTACATGTGGAACAACTCCTACAGAACACCTACTGAATGCTGGCCGAAGACCCCAGACTTCCGAAAAGGCAAGTAAGTCCCCACGGACCTGGGTAGGGCAAAAGAAAAAAGGAAAAACAGAGACAAAAGAATAGGGATGGGACCTGCACCTCGGGGAGGGAACTGTGAAGGAGGAAAAGTTTCCATACACTAGGAAGCCCCTTCACTGGCGGAGACGGCGGGTGGCAGTGGGGGAAGCTTCGGAGCCACGGAGGAGAGCGCAGCAACAGGGGTGCAGAGGGCAAAGCGGAGAGATTCCCGCACGGAGGATCGGTGCCGACCAGCACTCACCGGCCCAAGAGGCTTCTTTGCTCACCCGCCGGGGCGGGTGGGGGCTGGGAGCTGAGGCTCGGGCTTTGGAGTCAGATCCCAAGGAGAGGACTGGGGTTGGCTGTGTGAACAGAGCCTGAAGGGGACTAGTGCACCACAGCTAGCCAGGAGGGAGTCCAGGAATAAGTATGGACCTGCCTAAGAGGCAAGACACCATTGTTTCGGGGTGCGTGAGGAGAGGGGATTCAGAGCACCGCCTAAACAAACTCCAGAGATGGGCGCGAGCCACGGCTATTAGCACGGACACCAGAGACGGACAAGAAACTCTAAGGCTGCTACCACTGCCACCAAGAATCCTGTGTGCAAGCACAGGTCACTATCCACACCTCCCCTCACGGGAGCCTGTGCAACCCGCCACTGCCAGGGTCCTGTGATCCAGGGACAACTTCCCCAGGAGAACACACGGCGTACCTCAGGCTGTTACAATGTCATGCCAGCCTCTGCCATTGCAGGCTCGCCCTGCATCCATGCGAACCCCTCACTCCCCCCGCCTGAGTGAGCCAGAGCCCCCTAATCAGCTGCTACTTTAACCCCATTCTGTCTGGGCAGGAACAGATGCCCTCAGGTGAACTACATGCAGAGGCGGGGCCAATCCAAAGCTGAACCCCAGGAAATGTGCAAACAAAGAAGAGAAAGGGAAATCTCTCCCAGCAGCCTCAGGAGCAGCGGATTAAATCTCCACAATCAACTTGATGTATCCTGCATCTCTGGAATACCTGAATAGACAACAAAACATCCCAAAATTCAGGCAGTGGACTTTGGGAACAACTGTAGACTTGGGGTTTACTGTATGTGACTGACTGGTTTCTGGTTTTATGTTTATCCTAGCTTAGTAGCTACAGTTTATTATCATTGGTAGATTTGTTTACTGATTTGATTGCTCTCTTCCTTTTTTTAATATATATATATTTTTTCCTTTTACTCTTTTTGTGAGTGTGTATGTGTATGCTTCTTTGTGTGATTTTGCCTGTATAGCTTTGCTTTTACCATTTGTCCTAGTGTTCTGTCTGTCCGTTTCTTTCTGGTTTTTTTTTTTTTTTGCACTTATTATCATTGGTGAATTTGTTTTTGGTTTGGTTGCTCTCTTCTTTCTTTCTTTTCTCTTTTTCTTATTACTTTTAAATATTTTTATTTAAAAAAAATTTTTTAATGTTTTAATTAAATAACTTTATTTCTTTTTGTTTATTTTTTCTTTCTTTCCTACGTTCTTTCTCCCTTTTCTTCTGAGCTGTGTGGCTGACAGGGTCATGGTGCTCCGGCCGGGTGTCAGGCCTGTGCCTCTGAGGTGGGAGAGCCGAGTACAGGACATTGGTAAACCAGAGACTTCCCAGCTCCACGTAATATCAAATGGCAAAAGCTCTCCCGGAGATCTCCATCTCAATGCTAAGACCCAGCTCCACTTAATGACCAGCAAGCTAAAGTGCTGGACACCCTATGCCAAACAACTAGCAGCAAAGGAACACAACCCCACCCATTAGCAGAGAGGCTGCCTCAAATTATAATAAAGTCAGAGACACCTAAAACACACCACCGGATGCACACCTGCCCACCAGAAAGACAAGATGCAGCCTCATCCACCAGAACACAGGCACCAGTCCCCTCCACCAGGAAGCCTACACAACCCACTGAACCAACCTTACCCACTGGGGGCAGACACCAAAAACAACGGGAACTACGAACCTGTAGCCTGTGAAAGGGAGAATCCAAACACAGTAAGTAAAGCAAAATGAGAAGACAGAGAAACACACAGCAGATGAGGAAGGTAAAAACCCACCAAACCAAACAAATGAAGAGGAAATAGGCAGCCTACCCGAAAAAGAATTCAGAGTAAAGATAGTAAAGATGATCCAAAATCTTGGAAATAGAATGGAGAAAATACAAGAAACGTTTAACAAAGATCTAGAAGAGCAAACAAACAATGATGAACAACACAATAAATGAAATTTAAAATTCTCTAGAAGGAATCAATAGCAGAATAACTGAAGCAGAAGAACGGATAAGTGACCTGGAAGATCAAATTGTGGAAATAACTACTGCAGAGCAGAATAAAGGAAAAAGAATGAAAAGAATTGAAGACAGTCTTAGAGACCTGTGGGACAACATTAAACGCATAAACATTCGAATTATAGGGGTCCCAGAAGAAGAAGAGAAAAAGAAAGAGACTGAAAAAATATTTGAAGAGATTATACTTGAAAACTTCCCTAATATGGGAAAGGAAATAATCAAGTCCAGGAAGTGCAGAGAGTCCCATACAGGATAAATGCAAGGAGAAACACACACCAAGACACATATTAATCAAACTATCAAAAATTAAATACACAAAAAAAATTAAAGCAGCAAGGGAAGAGCAGCAAATAACATACACGGGAATCCCCATAAGGTTAACAGCTGATCTTTCAGCAGAAACTCTGCAAGCCAGAAGGGAGTGGCAGGACATATTTAAAGTGATGAAAGGGAAAAACCTACAACCAAGATTACTCTACGCAGCAAGGATCTCATTCAGATTCAGCAGAGAAAATAAAACCTCTACAGACAAGCAAAAGCTAAGAGAATTCAGCATCACCAAACCAGCTTTACAACAAATGCTAAAGGAACTTCTCTAGGCAGGAAACACAAGAGAAGGAAAAGACCTACAATAACAAACCCAAAACAATTAAGAAAATGGTAATAGGAACATACATATTGATAATTACCTTAAATGTAAATGGATTAAATGCTCCCACCAAAAGACATAGACTGGCTGAATGGATACAAAAACAAGACCCATATATATGCTGTCTACAAGAGACCCACTTCAGACATAGCGACATATACAGACTGAAAGTGAGGGGATGGAAAAAGACTTTCCATGCAAATGGAAATCAGAAGAAAGCGGAAGTAGCAATTCTCATATCAGACAAAATAAACTTTAAAATAAAGACTATTACAAGAGACAAAGAAGGACACTACATAATGATCAAGGGATCAATCCAAGAAGAAGATATAACAACTGTAAATATTTATGCAGCCAACATAAGAGCACCTCAATACATAAGGCAAATGTTAACAGCCATAAAAGGGGAAATCGACAGTAACACAATCATAGTAGGGGACTTTAACACCTCACTTTCACCAATGGACAGATCGTCCAAAATGAAGGTAAATAAGGAAACACAAACTTTAAATGATACATTAAACAAGATGGACTTAATTGATATTTATAGGACATCCCATCCAAAAACAACAGAATACACTTTCTTCTCAAGTCCTCATGGAACATTCCCCAGGATAGATCATATCTTGGGTCACAAAAAAGCCTTGGTAAATTTAAGAAAATTGAAATCGTATCAAGTATCTTTTCTGACCACAACGCTATGAGACTAGATATCAATTACAGGAAAAATTCTGTAAAAAACACAAACACATGGAGGCTACACAATACACTACTTAATAACCAAGAGATCACTGAAGGAATCAAAGAGGAAATCAAAAAATAGCTAGAGACAAATGACAATAAAAACACGATGACCTAAAACCTATGGAATGCAGCAAAAGCAGTTCTAAGAGGGAAGTTTATAGCAATACAATCCTACCTCAAGAAACAAGAAACATCTCAAATAAACAACCTAACCTTACACCTAAAGCAATTAGAGAAAGAAGAACAAAAGACCCCCAAAGTTAGCAGAAGGAAAGAAATCATAAAGATCAGATCAGAAATAAATGAAAAAGAAATGAAGGAAACAATAGCAAAGATCAATAAAACTAAAAGTTGGTTCTTTGAGAAGATAAACAAAATTGATAAACCATTAGCCAGATTCATCAAGAAAAAAAGAGAGAAGACTCAACTCAATAGAATTAGAAATGAAAACGGAGAAGTAACAACTGACACTGCAGAAACACAAAGGATCATGAGAGATTACTATAAGCAGCTATATGCCAATAAAATGGACAACCTGGAAGAATGGACAAATTCTTAGAAAAGCACAACCTTCCGAGACTGAACCAGGAAGAAAGAGAAAATATAAACAGGCGAATCACAGGCACTGAAATTGAGACTGTGATTAAAAATCTTCCAACAAACAAAAGCCCAGGACCAGATGGTGTCACAGGCAAATTCTATAGCAAACATTTACAGAAGAGCTAACAGCTATCCTTCTCAAGCTCTTCCAAAATATAGCAGAGGGAGGAACACTCCCAAACTCATTCTACGAGGCCACCATCACCCTGAAACCAAAACCAGACAAAGATGTCACAAAGAAAGAAAACTACAGACCAATATCACTGATGAATGTAGATGCAAAAATCCTCAACAAAATACTAGTAAACAGAATCCAACAGCACATTAAAAAGATCATACACCATGATCAAGTGGGGTTTATCCCAGGAATGCAAGGATTCTTCAATATACGCAATTCAATGCATGTGATAAACCATATGAACAAATTGAAGGAGAAAAACCATATGATCATCTCAGTAGATGCAGAAAAAGCTTTCAACAAAATTCAACACCCATTTATGATAAAAACGCTCCAGAAACTAGGCATAGAGGGAACTTACCTCAACATAATAAAGGCCATATATGACAAACCCACAGCCAACATCATTCTCAATGGTGAAAAACTGAAAGCATTTCCTCTAAGATCAGGAACAAGACAAGGTTGCCCACTCTCACCACTAATATTCAATATAGTTTTGGAAGTTTTAGCCACAGCAATTAAGAGAAGAAAAAGAAATAAAAGGAATCCAAATTGGAAAAGAAGAAGTAAAGCTGTCACTGTTTGCAGATGACATGATACTATACATAGAGAATCCTAAAGATGCTAACAGAAAACTCCTAGAGCTAATCAATGAATTTGGTAAAGTAGCAGGATACAAAATTAATGCACAGAAATCTCTTGCATTCCTATACACTAATGATGAAAAATGTTAAAGAGAAATTAAGGAAATACTCCCATTTACCATGGCAGCAAAAAGAATAAAATACCTAGGAATAAACCTACCTAAGGAGACAAAAGACCTGTATGCAGAAAACTATAAGACACTGATGAAAGAAATTAAAGATGATACCAACAGATGGAGAGATAGACCATGTTCTTGGATTGGAAGAATCAACATTGTGAAAATGACTATACTACCCAAAGCAATCTACAGATTCAATGCATTCCCTATCAAACTACCACTGGCATTTTTCACAGAAGTAGAACAAAAGATTTCACACTTTGTATGGAAACACAAAAGACCCCGAATAGCCAAAGCAATCTTGAGAAAGAAAAACAGAGCTGGAGGAATCAGGCTCCCGGACATCAGACTATACTACAAAGCTACAGTAATCAAGGCAGTATGGTACTGGCACAAAAACAGAAATATAGATCAATAGAACTGGATAGAAAGCCCAGAGATAAACCCATGCACATATGGTCACCTTATCTTTGATAAAGGAGGCAATATACAATGGAGAAAAGACAGCCTCTTCAGTAAGTGGTGCTGGGAAAACTGGACAGTTACATGTAAAAGAATGAAATTAGAACACTCCCTAACACCATACACAAAAATAAACTCAAAATGGATTAAAGAACTAAATATAAGACTGGACACTATAAAGCTCTTAGAGGAAAATACAGGCAGAACACTCTATGACATAAATCACAGCCAGATCTTTTTTGACCCCCCTCCTAGAAAAATGGAAATAAAAACAAAAATAAACAAATGGGACCTAATGAAAGTTAAAAGCTTTTGCACAGCAAAGGAAACCATAAAAAAAGATGAGAAGACCACCCTCAGAATGCGAGAAAATATTTGCAAATGAAGCAACTGACAAAGGATTAATCTTCAAAATTTACAAGCAGCTCATGCAGCTCAATATCAAAAAAACAAACAACCCAATCCAAAAATGGGCAGAAGACCTAAATAGACATTTCTCCAAAGAAGATATACAGATTGCCAACAAACACATGAAACAATGCTCAACATCACTAATCATTAGAGAAATGCAAATCAAAACTACAATGAGGTATCACCTCACACCAGTGAAAATGGCCATCATCGAAAAATCTACAAACAATAAATGCTGGAGAGGGTGTGGAGAAAAGGGAACCCTCTTGCACTGTTGGTGGGAATGTAAATTGATACAGCCACTATGGAGAACGGTATGGAGGTTCCTTAAAAAACTAAAAATAGAATTACCATATGACCCAGCAATCCCACTACTGGGCATATACCCAGAGAAAACCATAATTCAAAAAGAGTCATGTACCACAGTGTACAATAGCCAGGATATGGAAGCAACCTAAGTGTCCATCAACAGATGAATGGATAAAGAAGATGTGGCACATGTATACAATGGAATATTACTCAGCCATAAAAGGAAACAAAATTGAGTTATTTGTAGCGAGGTGGATGGACCTAGAGTCTGTCATACAGAGTGAAGTCAGAAAGTGAAAAACAAATCCCATATACTAACACATATATATGGAATCTAAAAAAAAAAAAAAAAGGTTCTGAAGAACCTAGGGGCAGGACAGGAATAAAGATGCAGATGTAGAGAATGGACTTGAGGACATGGGGAGGGGGAAGGGTAAGCTGGGACGAAGTGAGAGAGTGGCATGGACTTATATATACTACCAAATGTAAAATGGATAGCTAGTGGGAAGCAGCCGCATAGCACAGGGAGATCAGTTTGGTGCTTTGTGACCACCTAGAGGGGTGGGAAAGGGAGGGTGGGTGGGAGACACAAGATGGAGGAGATATGGGGATATATGTATATGTATTGCTGATTTACTTTGTTATAAAGCAGAAACTAACACACCATTGTAAAGCAATTATACTGCAGTAAAGATGTCAAAAAAAAAAAAAAAAGGAATACAGACTCCTGGAGAGAGACTCAGTTCAAACCCAGCTCTGCTACCTGCTGGCCATGATTTGGGGCAAGTTTCTTTCTCAATGTCTTAATTACCTCATCAGTAAAACAGTGATAATAATACTACATACCACAGATTGGCATGAGAATATAGTTTGGTAGGGTCTTTAGGCCTAACTCTAATACACAAGAGTCCCAAAGCAAATACTCTAATTAAAATCATCTAGAACACTGTTTGGCACAAACTACACATCAACTTATTTTCACTTAGAAAACATTTATTGAATATTTATGTACAGATACTTGCAAAAAATAAAGTTTAAATATTCCACTAGAAGGGGAAAAGTTAAAATAATTCTAAAATAGATTTTTTTTTAAGTATTAATATAGGGCTTCCCTGGTGGCGCAGTGGTTGAGAATCTGCCTGCCAATGCAGGGGACACGGGTTCAAGCCCTGGTCTGGGAAGATCCCACATGCCGCGGAGCAACTAGGCCCGTGAGCTACAATTACTGAGCCTGAGCGTCTGGAGCCTGTGCTCCGCAACAAGAGAGGCCGCGACAGTGAAAGGCCTGCGCACCGCGATGAAGAGTGGCCCCCGCTTGCCGCAACTAGAGAAAGCCCTTGCACAGAAACGAAGACCCAACACAGCCATAAATAAATAAATAAATAAATAAAATTTTTTAAAAAAGTATTAATATAGAAAATCAATCAACATTCTTAAAACATAAAGACACTAAGATTCAATCAAATGTCTTCAATATTTCAAAATCGACACAGACAATTCTTACAACATGCTAGTCCAAGCTGATGTGTAGGGGCTTCCTTCCTGCTTCAAACATATAAAAGTGATAGATAAAATGCTTTAAAAATAATACATTGCTAAAAATTTTTTTTTAAAAGTTAAAGAAAGGAAAGTTCCTCAAGTGCTGGAAACAGACAGACATCAAAGCCAGCACCCTAAGCTTGAGTTGAAACAGTGGCAATGCACAGGGTTTCAGACCCAGCTCTAAACCCTAAGGGCTGAAGGCTTGGATATATAGTTTAAAAATCTCTTGCGGGGAAGTGAGGTGGTGAGGGGGAGAGGAGATATAACTTTACCTGTGAGCATCTGCATAAAGCTCACAGCACCAAAGAGCTGTGCTACTCATGAAAAAGTAAGCAAAAAACTCTGCCCCATGAACTCTGAGAAGGAGCAAAGAAGACAGTCATTAGTTTGAGGCCTTTAATTGGGGGGGGGGGGGGGGGTGCGGGAGAGTCACCAGTAAGAAATCAAAAACTCTAGAGGAGTATCGCATGTATGTGAGGGTTTCAAATTTACACAACTGCACAGTATGAATTTCATAAATTTAAAAATAACATAAAATCTGGCTGGATATTTGAAATCGTTAAAGATCCAGAAAATGTAAGTGTAAATAGCCCTACAGTGATACTCAGATACTACACTGGATTTCCATGAAAGAAATAATTCCTACTAAAGATGAGTTCATCATAAAAAAATTACACCTTGAAGAAGGCACCACGAAGGGAGAGTTTTAGCTGGTGAAATAAAGATACAAAGGAGCCTCCAAAAACTACAAACAGAATAATGTGAAAGTGACTCAAACAATAAGAATGTTTAGAATGATTACAGATTTTTAAAAGGAGAGAAAAAACAATAAAAAAACTGGTCATATGGAAAAAGAACTAACATATTTTTAAAAGCGCCAAAAAGAAACTTAACGAACAAATAAATAAAATAAACATTGATGAAAAAGAAAACCTCAAGGGATATAGAGAATGAATATCTTTAATAGTCATTCCAGAAGGAAATGACAGAGAAAGGGAGAAGGACGCAATATTTGAAAAGATAATGGCCAATAGTTTCCAAAATTGATGAGCCACATGAGCCCTTTCCCAGGTCCAGGAATGAGAAAAATCAGGATAAATAACAAGAAGTCCACACCTAAATAAGCTGTAATGAAAAATGCAGAACATCAAAGACAAAGAAAGGATCTTGAAAACAATCAGCAAATAAAGGGCAGAATGCCTACAAAAGAGGCAGTTACATTGAAGGTAGATTCCTCATAAGCAACAACAAATGCTAGAAAACAACAGACAATACCTTCAAAGGGCTGAGGAAATAGACATGTTAACCAAGAATTCTATACCCAGGTAAACCATCATTCAAGTTTGAGGACATAATAAAGATATTTTCAGAAAAATGAAAATTTAGAATGTATTTCCCACAGACTCTCAGGAAAGATCCATTAAAGAAAGAAAATCGAACATAAAAAGGAGAGTGAAATGCAAGAATAAATTGTGTGAGCAAATATTGGCAAACATATCGGTAAAGCTAAATTAAGCACAGAATCTTAAGAATGGTAACAGTGAAACTGAATAATTTGGAGAGTGTAATGGTTAATTTTAATGTGTCAACGTGACTAGTCCATGATGCCCAGATATTTGGCCAAACATTATTCTAGATGTTTTGGTGAAGGCACATTTCGTATGAGATTAACATTTAAATTGGTGGACTTTGAGCAGAGCAGATTACTTTCCATAATGTGGGTGAGTCTCATCCAATCAGTTCAAGACCATAATAAAGACTGACTTCACCCAAGCAAGAAGAAATTCTGACAACAGACTGCCTTTGGACTTGAACTGTAATTCATCCCTGGATCTCCAGCCTGCTGGCCTACTCTGCAGATTTTGGATTTACCAAGCCTCCAACATTGTATGAGCCAATTTCTTAAAATAAATCTCTCTCTCTCCTGTTGGTTCTGTTTCTCTGGATAACCCTGTCTAATATGGAAGGCATTTAAAAACAAAGGGAAACTAAAATGCTAGAGAGTACAAGGAAGGTGCAAAAGAGGATGGTATCCAAAGATGAAATTTCAAGGTCTTTATTTTGTTTTGAAGAGGCTCAACAGAGATATTAACTTCAGACTTTTTTAAGTCAAACATGCAAGTTACACACCAAATAGTATACTGAGGAAGAGAAACAGAATGTATAACATCCAAAACAGTAAAAGGGGAAAGGCTGGGGAGGGGAAATAACACAGAAAAATGTATCAGTCAGAGAGGGCTGGTAAAGACAGAAGTAAAGGCATGATTAAGAGAAAACATGAATAAAGTGATAGAAATAAGTCCAAAAATATCATAAAATATAAAATAATAAATAATAAAAAGATTACACTCACCTATTAAAAGACTGAAAAATCTTAGAATATTTAAAAATGTATACTTTTATGCTGTTTATAAGAGATTTACCTAAAACATTAAAACATACACACACAAAAAAGAAAATAAAGGGATAAGAGAAGATATACCAGACAAATATTAACCAAAATGAAGCTGGTATAGGCAGTATTAACATAGACAAAAGCATTAATAGATTTTGGAAGGGCCATTAATGATAAAAGGGAAATTTTACTGGAATGCAAAACAATCCTGAAGCTAAACACATCTACCAACAGAGTCTCAATATACATAAAGCAAAAATTGATACAACTACAAGCCGATATATATTAATATTGAAAAAAATGAGAAATCTTAACATACTTCTCTCATAATCTAATGAAGAAACAAAAATCAGTAAAGATTTGAAAAATCTGGACACTACAAATATAACAAGCTTGATTTTGTAAATATGATCTTGCAGAAAACTACATATCCACAACCAGGTTCTTTTCAAGCACATACGGAATCTTAATAAAATTTAATGACGCACTAACTAAGCTACAAAGACAGTCTGAAAAAATACCAAAAAGTATATGTCACATGAACATACTCTAAACATAGTGTCTGTGATTGGCAGAATAATGTTCCCCTCATAGATGTCCAGGTACTAATCTCTGGAACCTGTGTTACCTTACATGGCAAAAAGGACCCTGTAGACTAAATTAAGAGCCTTGAGATGGGGAGATTATCCTGAATTACCTAGTAGACCCAAAAAAATCACAAGAGTGATAAGAAGAAGGCAGGACAGTCAGAGTAAGAGAAGGAGATATGAGTACAGAAGCAGAGGTTTGAAGGTCAGAGAGCGATATTAACATGGAGGAAGGAGCCACAGGCCAAGAAATGCAGGTCATCACCAGAGGCCAAAAAAGGAGAGAAAACAGATTCTTCTCTAGAGCCTCCAGAAGGGACACTGTCCTACTAACACCGTGATTTTAGCCCAGAGAGACTGATTTTGGACTTCTGACCAAACTGTAAGAAAATAAATTTGTGTTGTTTTAAGCCACTGAAGTTGTGGTAATTTGTACAGCAGCAATAGGAAATTAATACTGTGCCAAAATGTTAGAAATGAGGTATCAGTAATAAAAGGAGCACCAAATCAAGTGTCCTAATACACTTGGGAACTTAAAAAAAAAGTTCAAAATAATTAGTGGGTCAAAGAAGAATTCACAATGGAAATTATAAGACAGTTAAAAATTTTATCAGATGAGCACAGTATAGTGTACCAAGTATTGAGAGATGTATCCAAATTATTATTTATAGGAAAATGTATAGCCCTAAATGTTTATATCAAAAAACAAAAAGGTAAAAATTGATGATCTAGAATTTAATTCAAGAAATTATAAAAATAACATCAACAGGAGAGAAAAACAAAGGAAGGATAATAAATGAAATAACAAGAAGAGAATTAATGTTTAATGAAATACAAAATAAATAAACAATAAAAAAGAAACTATAAAGTTGAAAGCTGGGTCTTCAAAGAATTATAGACAAATTTCTTATTAATTAGTCAAGTTTTAAACGGGATGGCATAAATAAATAGTATTAAATACATACAAATATACGTAAAAGTGTAAGAAAATATTATAAACAATTTTATGCCAATAAATTTGAAATGTTAAACTGAACAATTTTCTAAAATATATAAATTATAAATATGAATCAAAGAAGACTGGAAAAACTAAATAGAACCTGAAACTATTAAAGAAATTGAATTAATTGCCAAAAATCTTCCTGTAAAAAAAACCCACTAACTCAGAAAGTCTAACAGGTGTATTTTCCAGGACACACAGGAAAAGGAAACCCTTTTTCAAACAATCTATTCCAAAGAATAGAGAAAGAGGAAAAATGCCTCAGTTCTTTTTTTAAGAAGCTAGCATAATCTGATACCAAAAGCATAGGAGGCCAGTACAAAAAGGGAAAAATAAAGCTAATCTCATTTATAATGGTATATGTAAAAATCATTTATTTAAAAAATACATATGTATATGTATCTCAGCTGGACATTTAAAAAAGGTTATATTTCATCCAGCACTACAAAATATTTTGTAGCAGAAGAGATTTTCAGGGTTTAGTCTGTTTTGTTGCCGGAAAAAGAAGTCTTACAAGGAGATTTTAAAGTTCTTAATCTGTTATAAACTTATTGAATTATACTGCACTTTTAAAGACTATTTCTCAATACTCCACTTGTGAAGAAGGAAAAGGGTGGTAGTTTAATATGAACCATCAACCCTCCATGAAAAGGAAAGGGACAGAAAATGAAGAGTAAGCTACAGTAGGGGAAGAAGTAGAGGCAGGAAAAGTAAAGGGAAGGGGGAGGAGAAGGAAAAGAGGAGGAAGGTAGAATAGCAGCTAATATTTATACAGCACGTACTTTGTGCCAGAAATTCTTTTAAACACTAATAAATTTACTTACCGAAACTCAAAACTAACACTAAAATGATGTGTACTATTATTATCCCCATCATACAGAAAAAGAAATAAGTGAAAAATTGCAATCACTCTAATTTTCTTTGTGGGTTAAGATACTCAGTGGACTCAGAAGCAGCACTGAAAAATAAATCCCTATGAATGAAAGGTAATATTTTGATCATCTTTTCTGTCTTAAAGATTATCTAGTATAATCTCTTTATATAATGGATGAGGAAATGGAAGCTTTTAAAGAGAATGAGAATTACACATGCAAGGTAACAGAACGCCAAAATGACAGAATCAGGACAAGAAAGCAAATCTTCAGACTCTTTGTGTGTGTACGGATACTTTATTTGGATAAAACTTTCTTAGTGATAAACTAAAAAGATCTTCACAGTATACTGCTCATGGTTTTCTAATAGTACCAAGATGAGACATGCAATAGTGTCAAACTCAACAGATGAACAGCACAAAGGTTGCAAAAGCTCCTTCTATCTTTTTTTATTTTATTTGTTCTAAGTAAAGGTCTTCAGTATGCAAAAAAGGCATTGGAAATTATGTCATACAGTGATTCCTAAGCCTGGCTGATGATTGGTACCACCAGGGAAGGTTTCTAAAATGCCAGGTTCTTAGGCCATCCATAAACCTATGGAATCAGAATCTCCAGGATACAACTCATGTTTCTGCTGTCATTATTTTTAAAGTTTCTGTTACTTTGATCAGTCACTTATGGAAATTCTAATATAAAGGTTGTTGAGGATATTAAAATTTAAGAAAACTACAAGCTAGCTTTTTGTCATAAATGCATAAATATACCTCATGCTCTGGGTAGTAACATATTAGATGAATAAAAATATATTTTATTGCCATTTGTGTAGCTTAAATTTAAAGCATTTATGTTAAATCCTAACTTATTAATTAAAAAATTAACAAAGTTTGACGAATTTAAACCAGTGGTATGCTAGCAAATATTTAACAACCAGCTCTCCGGGTATAATTCCATGAATGTTGATTGGATTACAGTTTTTTAATATTGAAAGACTATTTCCTCAATTTTTATGCAATTTACAATATAATGAGTATAGGTACACTATGCATTTATTAACCTTTTTTTCTATTACTTTAAGTGCAATCAACAAAACAATATATCAAACTCTGATTTGTTGCATTTGCTAATTTCTGTGGTATAAACTTCCCACCATGGCCAAGTTCAAGCTACTAACATGATGTCACTAAACATGGAGTTCGAAGAGATGCACAGTAGCCCACCATTATATAGTATTCTACCGTAAAGATACAATAGGCATAAATAATCTCAAGAGCACAGATAATAGTAAAATGTAGTCAATTAATTATAAAGTAATGATTTTAAGTATTTATTATCTTTGTTTTTAATATAACTTAATTATACATTTATATGATTTAATTTTTAATAATGTCTGTATTGAATAACCAGCACACAAAATTCCTGAAAAGTTAACAATTAGCTCTTATAAGCCAGTGTGAGCTGGCTCCAGTGCACCTTGAAACACCTGTAATTACCACTGATGTTTCTGAAATTTCACATAAAGTCACACATCTATCTTCGTTCAAAAATTCTGCAGTTATCTGATTTAGCAAAAGTCAATTTATATCAAATTACCGGTATGTCCAAAGAAAATCCAAATCAATAATCTATTTGATTACATTTTAGTTCAAAATTTCTACAAAGATTTTTAATTTAGATTATAAGTTTATACAGAAAGGACTCCCATGCTTAACTCTCTGAGTATGAGGCTTTTATTTTGCTCTTATACACACTGTCAACATAACATTAATATGAATTTGTGCTATTCCAAAATAATTTTATTAGCACATAGTCAATTCTTGTGGAACCTACTATTTTTTGAAAATTTTTATTGGAGTATAGTTGATTTACTGTAACCTACTATTTATTGTAGGCTGTCTCATGCTTAACTTATCTTAATAGAGGAGGAGTAAAAAAAGAAGAATTAAAAATAGAGAAAAGAAGATATTTATGATCTGAGGCAAATGTTGAACCCCTAAACTACAAAAGAGGGATAGAGAGGAAAAAATAAGTACTTTTGCTGGGATAGTGCTGACAGTTATCAAGAGTGGCCAGGCACTCAGAGGCTAGACATCCCAGATACATCAGAGGTACAGTGAGAAGTACAGGCTACCCAGGCACAAGCAACCTACCAATCCTTTAAAAAACACACACCTAAGAGTCATTGTTATTCTTTACCTTTCCAACATAGCATTGGCCCCTAAACTCAAACTCCCTTATTATAATCTATATTCATAAGTCAAGTTCATATCTAAAACTACAAGCTTTAGTCACTTTAGGTTACATTTAGATGATTAAAAAACAAAGTAGCATTTGATTTGGGAGCCTCCAGCTTTGAGGAGAGAACTGTCCCAGAGAATCCTACCATGACAGCAGGGGAAACCACGGCAACTGTTTAAGCATAAACCACCTTAAGAAATGCAGCACTTCAAGACAGAATATATTAGTGCGATAGAATGCAAAATGAGTCAAAAAAGAACAAAGCTTCAAATTCCCTCCTGACAGTTAATCCATAGTTTTCCCACTTCACAGTTATTTGCTACCAGCTTTCACGCTACTTGGCTGCCACCTACCAGAAATGTCATTATTATAATTTCAATACACATGCAACCACAGCAACCATCCAACAGGATTTCACTGAAATTAGTCCTATTTCCCCCAACATATAGTTATGTAATTTCAGCCTATTGCGTCCCCAACTTACATAGCATCCCACTCCCTACCTCTGCTGCCTTTCACCTTTTTCTGCTTTTACACACACAAAAAAATTATTTTTACTTCTGTATGAATCATTTAAAAAATCCTACTAGCAAAGTATTTAATTATTAAAATATAATTCATAATTATTGTTGTTTAACCTCTACCCTCGAGATTTTAAATCGTCCTTTAAATAGAAGCTTGGAAATTTAGAGTACAATTGTTATTCTGACATGTAGAATTTTCTGTGCAATAATGTGGAAAGATTTTTGAGTAGTGGTGAAGGTCAAGAAATATTTAAACAATCTACTTGTTTCCATGAATCTCCTATTAAAGATAAAAATATATACAAGAGATTGGGTATTACATTTAGTAGCATTGTTAAAGTAATTAAAAATAGTATATCAGGTAAGTATACATTGGTTCAGTCACTCAATTTTTAAAACAAATTCTACCATTAGTAGTACACACTTCCAGGGTTAATAGGAGTTCATACCTAAGCATATCTATTTCAGAACAAAGTCAGAAAATGTCCAAAAAATCAATCTTGCTTGTGATAGTTCTTTTACTTCAATTTGGTCTCAACAGGTAATGAACAAGAAAGTTGTGGAGAAACAAAGAATCCACATTCTTATTTAATGTCTATATCATGGGTGTTCAATGAATATTAAACATATGCAAAAGAAATTCTCTTCTCCCTGTAAGTGGTTAGAGTTTAACATTATCTTAAACTTTTAAAACCCAAGGTCTGTTATATAGGTAGTTAACAATAATAGAAAGTTTATCAAATAAGAGTTAACAACTATGCCAAAATAAATATTGAAAAATGGCCTACAATCAAATTCAACAATCTCCAACAGGAACTGTGCCAAGGTCCACTGTATAAAACAGAATACCTATAAAGATGCTTTGTACATGACATACACATAAGTTATACAAACCTCACTGAAACTTCTCAGTACCTTTTCAAATTTCTAGCTTTGTGTTTTCTACTACTCCTATGAATTCTGATTTTACTCCCATGAATTCCTAACTCTACAAAAGGAAGAGATGAACTTGGGAACAATCAGGACCAAAAGATATCTTGGCTAGGCTCCAGTGATGCACAGCAACTGTCCATAGAATACATGACTGTACAAGCATATCCAATGTCATACGATTCACAGCAATGAATTTAAAAACCGGCTTTATTCAGAACCTTCAGGACTTCCCTGGTGGCACAGTGGTTAAGAACCCGTCTGCCAATGCAGGGGACACAGGTTTGATCCCTGGTCCAGGAAGATCCCACATGCCGCGGAGCAAGTAAGCCCGTGCGCCACAACTACTAAAGCTCGCATGCCCTAGAGCCTGCATGCCACAACTACTGAAGCCCGAGTGCCCTAGAGCCCATGCGCTCTAGGGCCCGCGCTCCACAACAAGAGAAGCCACCACAATGAGAAGCCCACGCACCACAACAAAGAGTAGCCCATGCTCACCACAACTAGAGAAAGCCTGCATGCAGCAATGAAGACCCAACGCAGCCAAAAATAATAAATAAAAAAATTTAGAAAAAAAAAGAATCTTTAAACCTTCAAACAGATGTCTAACAGAAAAGAATAATAGTTAGAAATAAACCCACTAGCTTTAATATAATCCAAGTATACAACGCACAGAGCATTTTATCAATATATCAACACAGGGAACTCTTAAAATACCTTATTTTAAGAGAGTTGAAAGAAATTATTATAAAGGGAAAAATTTCTTTTTATGTACTTTTGAACATAAGACATTAGACAAAATTAAAATCCAAAAGAAACTACCGTGCTTCCATAAATTATTTGAAAAAAAATCTAATTCAGCTTAACGGTTTCAAATGAATAAAACTGCATTAACATATTTTTTGCATCAGCTGTTTTCTGAGGGTGATTAAATGTAAAAACCTACTGTGCAAATTTCAGTAATTTTCTTAACTTCTCTGTTTGAATGTTTGCAACATTAACAACCAATTTTTATTTGTTTATGTGGCTTAATAATTCTCCAATATGAAGACGTTTTTCTTACAAGGTAACCAAACTGTTGAAGAGGTTTCTAACTGAAACTGCCTGTCATGCTATTTACATGATTGCTACCTAGAGAGTTCAGGCAATATACAAATTGGTTAAACCAAATTATTCTTATAATTTTCAAAACACTTAATTGGAAATGTCAAGGTGAATAAGTGAGATTATAGGTGAAATTTTTATGTAAGAAATAAAGTTTGACTACTTTTCAATTACTATGTCTCATTTCTTTGTATGTTTTATATCACATTTTTCTGAAAGCTAAATTCTACTTCAAAAAGATTAAAAATTCTACTAAATAAAAATGGTAAATTAAAATTGTTTAAAATGTAATTAAAATGATTTCTCAATATAGACTAATATAGATGCAAATGTATTCTAGTTTAGGTCTATTCAACATGCAATACTAATATTATTTGTGTCTACACTCAGTAGTGAAGTCCTGGTACTAAACAGAACTTTTGGAAATTATCAATAGTCTTAATGGTACACTGATAGAAAAACAGAAAGTACTAGACTAAAATGAAAAAGAATGTATATATACCATATATAACTGAATCATTTTGCTGTACAGTAGAAATTAACACAACATTGTAAATCAACTATACTTCAATAAAATAAACTTCTAAAAAACCAAAAAACGAAAGTACTAAAGAAAGAAAAAATATCTGAGAATAAATCTTAACTGTGAATTTGCACCATGTACATTAACTTAATTTCAACTAATCCGTTGATAATTAGATTAAGCAAATGATTTAATAGCCATATCTATAGTATCTGTCTGTTGGGGAAGGACAACAAAACTTGTTTAATTTTAGGCATGTAGGATATGTTGAGTTTGAGAGGTTTGTGGGATATCCAGATGGAGCTATTGAGTGGGCAGCTGGATATAATGGTTTGAAGCTCAAAAGAGAGGTCTGGGTAGAAGATAACTTTTGGTAATCATCATCATGTATAGTAACTGATGCCATAGGAGTGGGTGAGCTGAATAAAGAATTCTGGGGGATCACTAAAATATAACAGCTGGCAGATAATGAGGAATAACTTCAGAAACCTAAAAAGAAAATAATCAGAATGGTAAAATGAGAACCAGGAAGGAATAGTGTGTTCAAAGCTTTAAAGAAGTTAATCAAGTTAGAGTGAAACACTGGATTTGGAAAGCAGAATACTGGCAGTGATCTCACCAAGAGCAATTTCAGAAGATTACTGGAGCTAAAGTGAAATTACTGGGGTAGGTAAGAGAGTTGAGATCAGAGGCATGGATTCCTCATTTATTAAAAACAAAGAAAACAAAACAAACAAACAAAAACTGAGCACCTATTTAATGTACCAGGCATTGAGGTAGGCTACACTGAGATGCTATGCAATGTGGGGATATACTGATGAGAAGACAGTCCTGACAGCATTTATAATCTGCTAGAGAAGACCAATCATGACTATATCAGTAAAGAGTTTAACTGCATGCAATAGAAACCTTTGTTTAGTTTCAACCAAAAATGAAATGTTAGATAGTTCACAGAATTGTTGGCATGCTGAAGAAACAGGCTCAGAAACTATGTAATGAAGGAGAAAAGCATGGAAAATGATACCACAGAACTAGTCCAGTGAAGACCTTACTGCTGCTGTCACCAAGCTTTAGCTGCTACAATTGGCATCTCACTGGCCCTAAACAAAGGATGGCACCTCCAACCTGAATGTTGTATTGCCACCCGCCCCCATAGATCTACCTACTATAGCCACTGCCAGGAAGAATTCACTGTTGCCTCCACTTATTTGTATCACTAACTCATGAATTCAAAAGTGAGACAGACACTTCAGCTTGGTTAAGTCTAGATCATACATCATACCCCAGCTACAAGGGAAGCTGAGGGAGTGATTATACAACTTTTCTACTGTGGGAGGGGCTCTGCCTCCTAGTAAGACTCATAAGGTACAGAATTATCCAAACACAAGAAGAGGCTCAGATGAAAAGCAGCTATATCAGAGTAAAAATACACACTGGAGTAAGTAAGTAACACTAGCTTAAAAAAAGATGGAAGCTTATTTTTCTCTCACATAAAGGAAATATGGAAGCCAAGAGTTCAGGGTTGATATGGTAGTAAACTGCAGTCATAAGGAATCCAGGTCCCTTCTATCTGGCTGCTCTGTTGTCCTCAGTGCCACTTCATGACCCAATATGAGTATCACTCATGACCCAGTATGAGTATCACTCAAGTGCCAGTCAGCACATTCACATACTAGTCAGCAGAAGGAGAAAAGGAAAGGGGCAAAGAAGAGCATGTGCCTTCCCTTTAATGATAGTTTTCAGAAATCACACTCAACTTATTTCCTAAGAATTAATCATAAGGCAAATGGAGCTGTAAAGGAAAAGACAGAATATAGTCATTGTTATTCAGCAATGTGCCCAGCTAAAAATAAGAATTCTTATTGCTAAGAACGAAGGAATGAATGTCTAATGGGAGGTAAATAGCAGCATCAGCCACAGTAGGCCCACAATGAACAACCACTACAATGAGATATGTAATAACAATGAAGAGCAAAGGATTCTGACCTGGTCCAGAAAATGAGGAAGATCTCCTTGGGGAAGATGTATTTAAATGAAAAGTAAAGGGCTTCCCTGGTGGCGCAGTGGTTGGGAGTCTGCCTGCCGATGCGGGGGACGCGGGTTCGAGCCCTGGTCTGGGAGGATTCCACATGCCGCGCAGCGATTGGGCCCGTGACCCACAATTGCTGAGCCTGCGCGTCTGGAGCCTGTGCTTCGCAACAAGAGAGGCCGCGATAGTGAGAGGCCCGCGCACCGCGATGAAGAGTGGCCCCCGCCTGCCACAACTAGAGAAAGCCCTCGCACAGAAACGAAGACCAAACACAGCCATAAATAAATAAATAATTAAAAAAAAAAAAAAAGTAAAGGATGAGTACTTAGCTGATGGAAAGGTTAGAGGCAGAAAGGAGAGAAGAAGGAGACGGCAGTTAGGGGCGAGGGAAACATGTAGAAAGGCATGGAATGATACACAGAGAAGGAACAGAAAAGTCTCTCATGGGCTGAAGGCTATAGTAGAGAGTAAGGGGAAGAATGGAGTGAGATAATGCTCGTCAGAGAGGCAGGGTCCCGATTCTGTGAAAGGCCTCTTAAGTTCAGCATCTTGGACTTAATCTTAGGGTGGTATGAAGTCACTGATTAAAGCAACACAGTGCTATAATCAGATTTGAAATGTAGGAATATCAGTAAGACTGTAGTGTGGAGCCTGGATTAGAGGAGAACAGGTTGGAGGTAGAAAATCAAGATGCAGCTGTAGTTCAGGAGAGAAGTGACAGAGGCCTAGACTGGGGTAGAGGTACTGATGGTACAAAGAAGTGGCCTTCCACTTTAAGAACTATTTAGAAAGTATAATTGGCAGGCCTGGTAACTGAAAGGATACTGGGAATAAGGGAGAAAACTGACTCTCGGGTTTCTAACTTGGATATCTAGATAGAGGGTAGGCATCATTTGCTAAGAGAGAAAATACTAGAGGAAAAGCAATTTTTAGTTCTTGTTTAGAGGAAGGGAATAATTAGTCTCAGTTTTAACATTGAGTGTGAGGTCTCATTGAAGTATCTCACAGGAATTGTTCAGTATGCTGTTGTTTCTGTCTAAAGTCAGAAAATAGGGGGAATGGATCTAATATGTTTTAGAACAATGAGCACTGAAGCCATGGGAGTGAATTCCATGGCTTGAAGAAGATGTACAGTAAGACTAGTAGACAGCTGGGAATAGAGCTCCAATTAGCCCAATCATTTAAGAGATGGGAAAAGAAAAACTAGGAGACATTTTACCTCCCTTCTCCAAGATTCTGTTTTAATAGGACTGAGGTGAGTCCTAGGAATCCTGGAACTTAAAAAACCCTAACCAATTTTGATATAATGAGTCCAGAGTTTTCTGGCAATCATTGCTGTAGATCTGTGTGTCCCAATGAAATTAATCTCTAGAAATGCTCTAGAGGGGGAAAGAAAAAAAAAGGATTCCTTGGCCAAATTAGTTTTGGAGATGATACTATATCCTGCCCACTATATACCCACCTTCCCTCCTGCAGATTCTCAGTGCACAACAGCAAATAAAAAGCCCAAGAAGTTCTGTGTTTTGTTGGGTAATCTATGTAACTCTATTGAACAAATTGTCCCTCAACTGTTTTGGCTTTGGCATACTTCTATCTTGTAAAACCTAAGAATACTCTGTGATCTGAAAACACTGCTAGAGACTTTTAACAAAATATAGGGAATCGCTGTAAACCATGAAGATAATGATAAAAGGTATGGATTAGTAGTGAAGACCCCATAAAAATATGCACATGACATGTAGAAATGATAATGTAGAAAGACACAAACAGTAGGAATGAAGAAGCTCAAGTAGAAGACATACTTAGGGAAATAAATAATAAAATTTGAAAAACTGGTGAGAGATAATAAAGGTAGTTCATAAAAAGCCTTGGATGCTACAAATGCAACCTATTTTTCACTGCCCTGTTTTAATGCTATTTTCTCTACAGACTTAATATTATCTGCCTCTATGACAAGATAATAGAAAGAGATGACCATTAGCTTTGGAATGAGAAGTACCTATGTTCACATCCTGATTCTGTCACTTATGAGCTAAGTCAGCTAGCCAATATGTGCCTAAAATGTTTCATGAATGTAATGATGAAGGTGATGATAATAATACTGACTACTATTTATTGATCACTTTCTACATACCAAGCCCTTTATATACTCGGTTACTATTCACAGATGCTTTAAGATAGGTGGAATCATCCTAATTTTATAGGTAATGAAACTGAGGGTCAGTGAATGTAAGCAATTTTTCTAAGATCTTGAGAGGTCATTTTGAATATCAAGAGGAATAAGGTGTAAATGAAGTATTCTGAAGGCTGTAAAGTGCCATACAAATTTTAGGCACTATTAAATAAAAATGTATATAAATACCTTTGTTATTTGTGTACACATGCTTATTAACCTTTCTTACAAAGACTGCTCTTAGTAATACCATTTATCAAGGTTTGAGAAAGGTAACCTCAGTTCCTCAGGAACTAAACACTGATTGACAGCTTCTTTCTACTGTATTATTTCAAAACCAGACACTTAGTGTTACCAGTATTTTTGGAAGTTCTGATGAGTCAAATGCTTTAACCTAAATGATCATTCAGTTTAAATAAATAAAGGGTCATGTTTCTATTAGAATATTAACTAACTAGATGGTAATACCCTTACTCCAGTATACTCTCTAGACACATCCCCAGGAATGATTAATTATGGTTAAAGACAGTTTTCTAATTAAAATAATAAATGTTGAAGTCCTATTGAGGTAAAAGACATTTTATAGCCATAAAGGATTAGTATTCCAGTGTCTGAAATAAAGGATGACCTAGGGACTTGACTGGACTATTTCGGGTTCAGTGCTATGGGAAACCCACCTTATCTCAGAAAAGCTTTAAATTTTAACCTATCTTTGATCTGAAACAGCTCTTGGTATGTCTCTCTCCATGGCTGGTGGTACTTGATCACTTAGACCCTATGTGTTCTTCCATAGACACAAAGTGATTTGCCTGTAAAAGTGCCAGTTACCAAGATAAGGGGCTGGGGATACAAAAATGAATAAGATATAACATCTATCTTCAAGGAACACTCAGTCTCATAGGGAAGACACTATTACTATTGAGATTACTAATTAATATCAATTTTATTTTGTATTCTTGGTTTTCTAGATTAAACAGAAAAGTCAAATGGTATAACTCATTCTTTACCTCCATTTTGGACATCAAATTTTATAAAACAAAACAAAAAGGATTTTTTAAAAAAACTGAAAGGCTAAAAGGCAAATCCTATCATGCCATTATATTTTAAGCAGGAAAACGTGCTTAAAATCTTTCAAGAGCTTCCAAATATAATTAGAATAAAAACCAAACTCATTATCATTTGATCTTGCCTTAGATGCTTCTGATCTCATTTCATATTACTCTCCCCTTTGCTCACTAGACTCCATCCATAAGCCTTCTTTCTGTTCTAGGAATAGAAAACCACTCCTGCTTTAGGACCTTTTCTGATCATTCAATCAAAAGCAAAATCCACATGTCCCTGTCCCTGCCTTGCTTATCACATAACCCAGTTCAATTCTTAATGGGATTTCTCATTATCTGACAGAATATTGTTTATCTACTTGTTTATTTTGTGCCTCCCTCTTCTAAAATCAGAATGCCATGACATCTCACACCAGTTAGTTCCAAAAAGACAAGGTGTAACAAATGTTGGCAAGGATGTGGAGAAAAGGGAACCCTTGTGCATTGTTGGTAGGAATGTAAATTGGTGCAGCCACTGTGGAAAACAATATGGAGATTCCTCAAAAAATTAAAAATAGAATCACTATGTGATCCAGCAATTCTACTTCTGGGTATATATCCAAAGGAAATGAAATGAGTATCTCAAGAGAGCTATCTGTACTCCCATGTTTATTGCAGCATTAGCCAAGATATGGAAACAATCTTAAGTGTCCATTGATGGATGAATGAATAAAAAAGATGTGGTACATATATATTCAATGAAATATTGTTCAGCCATGATAAAGAAGGAAATCCTGCCATTTGCAACAACACTGATGGTCCTTAAGGGCATTATGCTAAGTGAAATAAGTCAGGCAGAAAAAGATGATACTGCATGATCTCAATTAATATGTGGAATCTAAAAAAGCCAAACTCATAGAAACAGAGTAGAATGGTGATTGCCAGGGAGTGGTGGATGGGGAAAATGGAACATGTTGGTCAAAGTATAAATTTCCAGTTGTAAGATGAAAAAGTTCTGGGAACTTAATGTACTGCAGAGTTAGCAATACTGTACTATACACTTGAAAATTGCTAAGAAAGTAGATCTTAAATGTTCTCACTACAAAAAAACAAGTAATTATGTGATGTGATGGAGTGTTAACTAATCCTATTGTGGTAATCATTTCCCAATACATTTATGTGTCAAATCATCATGTTATACACTTTAAACTCACACAATGTTCTATGTCAATTATATCTCAACAAAGCTGGTGGAAAAAATTAAAATACCATGAGAGAACTGTATCTTTTACATCTTGCTTACCACAGTATCTAAGCATTTAGAATAATACCAGGAACATAGTAGGTGCTCAACAAATATTTGTCAGTGAATCATAAAAGGACTGAGTGGTTGAGCTAGGATTCAAATCCAGGACTGGTGGGGTGCCCATCCTTAGAGCTTGTCAATTGTATCAGACAGCTTGTGAGGACAAGATTGGATTTGACTTATTTTTCATATCTTCCATATCCCCTAGTATACTGCTGTGTGTAAAATATCCTATCAATATATACTTACTGAATAAAATAACATTTAGAGTTCATACTATAAGTTCTTAGGTACTAGACTAACAAACAAAAACAGTATGTGAGTATCTGTAGGTACAGAACCAATTCACACCATTTCTTCTTCCCAGAACACATCTCTAATGCCATCCCTTCCTTCTTCCATTAAAAAATTCTTACTTTGTTTTAAAGAACCACAACTTGGTTTTTTTTTCAGTCTTTCCAGGCATTGAAAGAAATAGACATACAACTTCTGAATTCTCGTAGCAATTTTTTCCTACTCTTATTATGCCTGATTTTTTCCACAAGACTGTGCGTTAAGTCAAGGATCTGAACCAACCCTTTTTTTCCCTTCCCTTATCACTCCTTCCTTCTCTTTTTTCTTTTCCTTTTTTTCCTCTCTCTCCCTAATCCTCCATTTCTTCTCTCCCTTCCCTTCTTTTATTTTTTGGTGATTAAGGAGAGAGGTTTAAATGCTTTTAAAACATGAACATGTAGAGGTAGCCTCATCCACCAGAGGGCAGACAACAGAAGCAAGAAGAACTACAATCCTGCAGCCTGTGGAACAAAAACCACATTAACAGAAAGATACACAAGATGAAAAGGCAGAGGGTTAGGTACCAGATGAAGGAACAAGATAAAACCCCAGAAAAAAAACTAAATGAAGTGGAGATAGGCAACCTTCCAGAAAAAGAATGCAGAATAATGATAGTGAAGATGATCCAGAGCCTCGGAAAAAGAATGGAGGCAAAGATCGAGAAGATGCAAGAAATGTTTAACAAAGACCTAGAAGAATTAAAGAACAAACAAACAGAGATGAACAATACAATAACTGAAATGAAAACTACACTAGAAGGAATCCATAGCAGAATAACTGAGGCACAAAAATGGATAAGTGACCTGGAAGACAGAATAGTGGAATTCACTGCTGAGGAACAGAATAAAGAAAAAAGAATGAAAAGAAATGAAGACAGACTAAGAGACCTCTGGGACAACATTAAACGCAACAACATTCGCATTATAGGGGTCCCAGAAGGAGAAGAGACAGAGAAAGGACCAGAGAAAATATTTGAAGAGATTATAGTCGAAAACTTCCCTAACATGGGAAAGGAAATAGCCACCCAAGTCCAGGAAGCGCAGAGAGTCCCATACAGGATAAACCCAAGGAGAAACACGCCAAGACATATACTAAACAAATTGGAAAAAATTAAAGACAAAGAAAAATTATTGACAGCAGCAAGGGAAAAATGACAAATAACATACAAAGGAACTCCCATAAGGTTAACAGCTGATTTCTCAGCAGAAACTCTACAAGCCAGAAGGGAGTTGTATGACATACTTAAAGTGATGAAAGGGAAGAATCTACAACCAAGATTACTCTACCCAGCACGGATCTCATTCAGATTCAACAGAGAGATTAAAACCTTTACAGACAAGCAAAAGCTAAGAGAATTCAGCATCACCAAACCAGCTCTACAACAAATGCTAAAGGAACTTCTTTAAGTGGGAAAAACAAGAGAAGAAAATGACCTCCCAAACAAACCCAAAACAATTAAGAAAATGGTAAGAGGAACATACATATCGTTAATTACCTCAAACGTGAATGGATTAAATGCTCAAACCAAAAGACACAGGCTCGCTGAATGGATACAAAAACAAGACCCATATATATGCTGTCTACAAGAGACCCACTTCAGACCTAGGGACACATACAGACTGAAAGTGAGGGGTGGAAAAAGATATTCCATGCAAATGGAAATCAAAAGAAAGGTGCAGTAGCAATACTTATATGAGATAAAATAGACTTTAAAATAAAGAATGTTACAAGAGACAAAGAAGGACACTACATAATGATCAAGAGATCAATCCAAGAAGAAGATATAACAATTATAAATATATATGCACCCAACATAGGAGCACTTCAATACATAAGGCAACTGCTAACAGCTATAAAAGTGGAAGTCCACAGTAACACAATAATAGTGAGGGACTTTAACACCTCCCTTACACCAATGGACAGATCATCCAAACAGAAAAGTAATAAGGAAACACAAGCTTTAAATGACACAATACACCAGATATATTTAATTGATATTTATAGGACATTCTATCCCCAAACAGATTACACTTTCTTCTCAAGTGCACACAGAACATTCTCCAGGATAGATCACATCTTAGGTCACAAATAAAGCCTCAGAAAATTTAAGAAAACTGAAATCATATCAAGCATCTTTTCTGACCACAATGCTAGGAGACTAGAAATCAATTACAGGGGGAAAAATGTAAAAAACAAAAACACATGGAGAGTAAACAATACGTTACTAAATAACCAAGAGATCACTGAAGAAATCAAAGAGGAAATCAAAAAATACCTAGAAACAAATGACAATGAAAACATGATGATCCAAAACCTATGGGATGCAGCAAAAGCAGTTCTAAGAGGGAAGTTTATAGCAATACAATCCTACCTCAAGAAACAAGAAACATCTCAAATAAACAACCTAACCTTACACCTAAAGTAATTAGAGAAAGAAGAACAAAAAAACCCCAAAGTTAGCAGAAGGAAAGAAAGCATAAAGATCAGATCAGAAATAAATGAAAAATAAATGAAGGAAACAATAGCAAAGATCAATAAAACTAAAAGCTGGTTCTTTGAGAAGATAAACAAAATTGATAAACCATTAACCAGACTCATCAGGAAAAAAAGGGAGAAGACTCAACTCAATAGAATTAGATATGAAAAAGGAGAAGTAACAACTGACACTGCAGAAACACAAAGGATCATTAGAGATTACTACAAGCAACTATATGCCAATAAAATGTACAACCTGGAAGAAATGGACAACTTCTTAGGAAAGCACAACCTTACAAGACTGAAGCAGGAAGACAGAGAAAATATAAACAGACAAATCACAAGCACTGAAATTGAGACTGCGATTAAAAATCTTCCACCAAACAAAAGCCCAGGACTAGATGGCTTCACAGGCGAATTCTATCAAACATTTAGAGAAAAGCTAACACCTATCCTCTCAAACTCTTCCAAAATATAGCAGAGGGAGGAAGACTCCCAAACTCATTCTATGAGGCCACCATCACCCTGATACCAAAACCAGACAAAGATGTCACAAAGAAAGAAAACTACAGACCAATATCACTGATGAACATAGATGCAAAAATCCTCAACAAAATACTAGCAAACAGAATTCAACAACACATTAAAAGGATCATACACCATGATCAAGTGGGAATTATCCAAGGGATGCAAGGATTCTTCAATATACGGAAATCAATCAATGTGATACACTATATTAACAAACTGAAGAATAAAATCCATACAATCATCTCAATAGATGCAGAAAAAGCTTTTGACAAAATTCAACACCCATTTATGATAAAAACTCTCCAGAAATTGGGCATAGAGGGAACCTATCTCAACATAATTAAGGCCATATATGACAAACCCACAGCAAACATCATCCTCAATGGTGAAAAACCGAAAGCATTTCCTCTAAGATCAGGAACAAGACAAGGATGTCCATTCTCACCACTAATATTCAACACAGTTTTGGAAGTCCTAGCCACAGCAATCAGAGAAGAAAAGGAAATAAAAGGAATACAAATTGGAAAAGAAGAGGTAAAACTATCACTGTTTGCAGATGACATGATACTATACATAGAGAATCCTAAAGATGCCACCAGAAAACTACTAGAGCTAATCAATGAATTTGGTAACGTTGCAGGACACAAAATTAACACACAGCAATCTCTTGCATTCCTATACACTTATGATGAAAAATATGAAAGAGAAATTAAGGAAACACTCCCATTTACCATTGCAACAAAAAGAATAAAATACCTAGGAATAAACCTACCTAGGGAGACAAAAGACCTGTATGCAGAAAACTATAAGACACTGATGAAAGAAATTAAAGATGATGCAAACAGATGGAGAGATATACCATGTTCTTGGATTGGAAGAATCAACATTGTGAAAATGACGACACTACTCAAAGCAATCTACAGATTCAATGCAATCCCTATCAAATTACCAATGGCATTTTTTTACAGAACTAGAACAAAGAAACTTAAAATTTGTATGGAGACACAAAAGACCTCGAATAGCCAAAGCGGTCTTGCCGGAAAAATATGGAGCTGGAGGAATCAGACTCCCTGACTTCAGATTATACTACAAAGCTACAGTAATCAAGACAGTATGGCACTGGCACAAAAACAGAAATATAGATCAATGCAACTGGATAGAAAGCCTTGAGATAAACCCACGCACCTATGGTCAACTAATCTATGACAAAGGAGGCAAGGATATATAATGGAGAAAAGACAGTCTCTTCAATAAGTGGTCTTGGGAAAACTGGACAGCTACATGTAAAAGAATGAAATTAGAACACTCCCTAACACCATACAGAAAAATAAACTCAAAATGGATTAAAGACCTAGATGTAAGACCAGACACTACAAAACTCTTAGAGGAAAACACAGGAAAAACACTCTTTGACATAAATCACAGCAAGATCTTTTTTGATCCACCTCCTAGAGTAATGGAAATAAAAACAAAAATAAACAAATGGGACCTAATGAAACTTAAAATCTTTTGCAAAGCAAAGGAAACTACAAAGAAGACGAAAAGACAACCTTCAGAATGGGAGAAAATATATGCAAATGAATCAACAGACAAAGGAATACTCTCCCAAATATATAAAAAGCTCATGCAGCTCAATATTAAAAAAAAAAAAAAAAACCCAATCCAAGAACGGGCAGAAGACCTAAATAGACATTCCTCCAAAGAAGACGTATAGATGGCCAAGAAGCACATGAAAAGATGCTCAACATCGCTAATTATTAGAGAAATGCAAATCAAAACTACAGTGAGGTATCACCTCACACCAGTTAGAATGAGCATCATCAGAAAATCTACAAACAACAAATGCTGGAGAGGGTGTGGAGGAAAGGGAACCCTCTTGCACTGTTGGTGGGAATGTAAATTGATACAGCCACTATGGAGAACAGTATGGAGGTTCCTTAAAAAACTAAAAATAGAATTACTGCATGACCCAGCAATCCCACTACTGGGCATATACCCAGAGAAAACCATAATTCCAAAAGACACATGCACCCCAATGTTCACTGAAGCACTATTTACAATAGCCAGGTCCTGGAAGCAACTTAAATGCCCATCGACAGACGAAGGGATAAAGAAGATGTAGTATATATATACAATGGAATATTACTCAGTCATAAAAAGGAACAAAATGGGTCATTTGTAGAGACGTGGATGGATCTAGAGACTGTCATACAGAGTGAAGTAAGTCAGAAAGAAAAAAACAAATATTGTATATTAACACATATATGTGGAACCCAGAAAAATGGTACAGATGAACCGGTTTGCAGGGCAGATATTGAGACACAGATGTAGAGAACAAACGTATGGACACCAAGGGGGGAATGTGGCGGGGGGCTGGGTGGGGTGATGAACTGGGAGATTGGAATTGACATGTATATACTAATATGTATAAAATGGATAACTAATAAGAACCTGCTGTATAAAACAATAAATAAAATTCAAAAATTAAAAAAAAAAAGAACATTTATAGTCCTAACATTACAAGAAATTATAATGCTTCAAATGATGTGACTCTGTCTTAAATGTCAACTAGTTACATTTCTCCAAGAAAACTGTCCGTAGGGTAGACTCTGAGAAATTAAAGCATTCCCAATGAAGCTGAGATACCAATAACAATTTAATAGGAGAATTTCTAGGATCATGAGATCCCAAGGAACTCATATACTAGATTTAAATTTACTCGGCCTCCCATAAATACACAAAAGCATATATAAATTTTCATATTATTACAGCTAAAAAACATCTAAGATATGAAATCTTTTAGTTCTGATGTTTAACACTCTCAAGAATGCTCTTTTATTCCCTTATGTGATATTCCACTGGATTTCACAATCACAGCTTTTGAAATACTCCATATATTGAGTAGTCTACAGTTGGTTATCCATTATATAAAAGACTTTGCACAATAAGAACACATCAATTTCAGTTTTAAAGTATTATTCTTTACATTCAGTAGCATAATATATCATTGGTATATAGTACTCTAACTTACGCATTTGATTTGATCCACAGGAGATCATGTTTGCTATAGGAAGGTACATAAGACATAGGAAGGTAAAAGGGATATGTGTAAGCCAACAGCATGGGAAAAGAGAAAAAAATAAAAAACAGAACAGAAAAACTTAGTGAACACAGGCGTGAAGGATAAACAACATAGATGAAAACTACCCAATATACCTCAAAAGGGCTATGAGGGCACAAATATTTTACAGGATAGAAAAGTAAGTGGTGGGCTTCCCTGGTGGCGCAGTGGTTGAGAGTCTGCCTGCCAATGCAGGGGACACGGGTTCGAGCCTGGGTCTGGGAAGATCCCACATGCCGCAGAGCAAACTGGGCCCGTGAGCCACAATTACTGAGCCTGCGTGTCTGGAGCCTGTGCTCCGCAACAAGAGAGGCCGTGATAGTGAGAGGCCCGCGCACTGCGATGAAGAGTGGCCCCCGCCTGCCACAGCTAGAGAAAGCCCTCGCACAGAAATGAAGACCCAACACAGCCAAAAATAAATAAATAAATAAATAAATTTAAAAGAGAAACCTTTCATTAAAAAAAAAAAAATCAGACTTTTAAGGAAAGAGAATGCATATTAAAAAAAAAAAAAAAAGAAAAGTAAGTGGTGGTCATTACTATAATATAAACCATCATATAATATCTTCAAGAAGACAAGAAAGCGTACAACGTATCAGAGATGTTTATTATCAATGCAGACACTATGAAGAAACCCAGCTATCTAGAATAATTTTTTTCCGGGGGTCAGCAGAGCAGAAGTTTTAGTGTATTGCTATGTCTATTTTACATTGTCACAAAAATTATTTTAACCTGATCATGCTGCTTCAAGGATATAACCTTTCATTTGCGAGACAGGACCTTGTTTAATTCACTGCACCTAAAATTTTTACCTGGTCCATAAATAGAAAGGGCTTTTTGTGAGGGGGCTAATTTAAATTGAACTATTAATAACAGAAAGAAATCTTTCTGCCATTTTAGCAATAAAACTTATTTGAGGCAATATTCTTAGTTCTTTAAGTAAAGAGTTAAAAACTTTACAGACAGTATATTCCAAAGGCCTCCTTAGCCAATTTCCTAAAGTACAGAATGATCAATAAAAATCAGCCTGTAATGGTATCTTCCAAATATCAATTGGAAAGAGTCTGTGTTCAATGGGATGCCAAATAGTACTGCCAGACATTTACTCTTATAGAAAGAGAATGCTATGTTTGCATTGTTCTGTTAATAGCATGCTAACAAGTATGTTTACTGTAGGATCAGAAATGGACAGAAAAAAATACATAAAAAAGCAGTGAATGGTGGACAGCCATTCATACTCTACTGGTCTACAGTTACTAGAGAGAAGAAAGAGTAAGTCCTATAATCTTAGGCAGCTATAAAAAAGAATACTCTCTTGTTAAAGCTCAAGAGAATCTGAAGAGGGAATAAAAGAGAAAAAAGTCAAACAGATTATGCTGTCAATTTTAGTTGTCATAATGTGCTTCAGAGATAAAACATTCCTCTGAATGGCAATTGAACAGATGGAAATTTTCATTTTTGGTTAACTGGATGGAAAAATTGGACCAGTACCTAAAATGACATTGAAATGAAGCTCAAATCCCCTCCCACAAGAAGGAAACAGATGCATCACTCCAGATACAAAATAAATTATTGAACAGTGCATATATTATATTGGCATCATTGTATCCAACTGTACATCTGCACAATGTTTTAGTCTCCTGGTGAGAGAACAGACATTTCTGAAAGGGAAAATAGGCAACTAGTGAAGTGAATCAGATAAGTATACCATTTGGGTAAGAAAAGCCAAACAACACTTCACTGAATTTGAAGTTATTCATGCTGAGATGAAAAAAGAACCATAAAGTATACTGACTCCAATACCCTTGAACTTATACATTGATTTAAATGTAGTAGATTTAGAAACATAAAACCACATTTTCAAGACTTTTATAATCTTAAATCAGAATGAATAAAAAAATATATATATGACTACTTAAGACTCTAAAGAAGTTAGGGTTGAATACCCACCTCGCTTGAGTTGACAGAGAAGTGAGTGACATATTAAACTAAAGCTACATTCCTTATCTTAAACCATGACTAGAGAGGATTCACAGAATAGGTAACTCAAATCAGACTTATTTGATCATTTAAAGTTAATAACTGATCCCGTGAGTTGTGAACTAAGGAAATGGGGTGATGAACTCCTTTTTACTCTTTTATAAGTCCCAATTCCACTTTCTGACAACACTGTCCTTTTTGGTACTTTCCCACTGCTTTCCTAGCCAGCTCTTGACAGAGCTGATCCATGCAGGCAGCTTACACCATCCTACACTTGCACCACAGCCTTCCTATCAATCCTTTCCATTCTTTCCCAACTCATTAAATCCTCAGTCTAGCTGCAGAGAAAATATGAGATACCAGCTTTAGAGGGTAGGTAAACAAGCAGGTTGTTATTTTGTTTTAAGGTATAATCTCTGTTGGCACTGGGCCAGCAACACTCCTGCATTATAAGGTGACTGTATATCGTCTGATCAGGGGATGCAGATGATGCCTGAGGATGCCAGCAGAATAAATTCTGAGGTTAGAACCTAAAAGGGAAAGAGGCAAAAGGAAAAATGTCTCTAACATAAAAAGATTTTATAGTTAAATAACAGAAATTCTGACTTCTTTTTATTTATTAAGTCATTCATCACAATGTAATGAGATTTTCCAAATATCTAAAGTGATAGGGACTTCCCTGGTGGCACAATGGTTAAGAATCCGCCTGCCAATGCAGGGGACATGGCTTCGAGCCCTGGTCCAGGAAGTTCCCACATGCTGCAGAGCAACTAATCCCGTGTGCCACAGCTACTGAACCTGCGCTCTAGAGTCCACGAGCCACAACTACTGAGCCTGCGTGCCACAACTACTGAAGCCCACGTGCCTAGAGCCCATGCTCCACAACAAAGAGAAGCCATCAAAATGAGAAGCCTACGTGCCGCAACTAGAGAAAGCCTGCGTGTAGCAACAAAGACCCAACGCAGCCAAGAATAAATAAATAAATTTTAAAAAATAATACTAAGGTGATAGAATATTTTATCAGATATGACTTCCAATCAAACTATATTTAACAAGGATTCACTATCTTGAAGACCAATTGAAACACGTCTCACAAGACTACTAGAACAGCACAGGTGAGAAAAATAAGTTCAGTGCAAGCCCTACAAAATACTAATGGAGAGCAGATATCATGGGCACAATGAATTACGAGTCTGTACTGGTGTACAGTATTCACAACGGTATTCCCTCTAGAAATAAAGTTGCACAGGGAAGTCATTCTTTGCATTCTCCCCATCATTTTTAAACACAAGCAAATGTGAAGCAGAGCTCATTAAAGACATAGAAAGACAAATATAACTTAAAAGTAAAAGTATAAGGAGGTTGGGTCCATCTGGACTTATTAGAGAAAAGCCTTGAGGGGAATAACTGGGAATATGGGATAGGAGAAATAGTTAGAAGGTAATTGGGAAAGGGGAACTCAAGTTGGCTCCCTCCCTGGGGTGTTTCTGCCAAGGAAGGAGAATAAGAATAGAACCTTCAGGAATAGTATCATGTGGTGGCTGGATGCCCAAAGAGAGTCTGTTGCTAGAAAAAGGCCATGGTATAATATGGTAATGATTCACAGAAGAATAAGAAAAAGAAGTGGACCAGGAATCATATCAATATTTTGTTCCTCTGACTCATTCTGATGCTCTATGTTTCCAGCCACTCTATTACCCCACTCTCTGTTAGCTGTATCTCTGTCATTCTGTAATCATCCTTAAATTAATATTAGCAGAGATTTAATTTAAAAGATAAACTAAAACAAAAGGTTTTACAAAATATTTTATATTTTCAGATGTTTTATGGTCACTGGTCATGGGACTAACAGAGGAGACTGATGGATCATCACCAAGGAGCCAGGTGAAAACTTCTAATCCAGAGGGCAAGAGAACAGGTAGGAGTCCCAGGTCTTTTTTTTTTTTTTTTTAACATCTTTATTGGAGCATAATTGCTTTACAATGGTGTGTTAGTTTCTGCTTTATAACGAAGTGAATCAGTTATACACATACATATGTTCCCATATCTCTTCCCTCTTGCGTCTCCCTCCCTCCCATGCCTCTAGGTGGTCACAAAGCACCGAGCTGATCTCCCTGTGCTATGCGGCTGCTTCCCACTAGCTATCTGTTTTCCAGGTCTTCTTAAATGAGGACAGAAACAGCACGGAAAGGGCTAACCTAAAGGAAGCAGTGTGTTCTCATTTGAAGTTAAGTCTACCTCTATCTGCATTTCATTGTCATTAGAGACAGATACTTAAGATTCTTATTTTGATATCCATGTGTTTTCTTATCAAACACAATAACAGCATATCATTTATTGACTTTAAACATGAAGTAAGCTAATTTATGAATAAAGCATTTTTAATATGGTTTAGAACGTGTTGAAACATAACCTCTGAATAAACAGTAAGTACATACAGAAACTCTGGCAAGTCTGACTGTAGGCTGGATTTACCTAAGTGTAAAGCCTCAAATGGGGCAGAGAAAAGCCGAAGTGCTATTAATGAAACCATATGTGGCAAATGAACATTAAATCTACTCATCTCTCATTGAAAAGGAGCACTAGAGATTAAAGCTCTTTTAATCCCTTTGTTCATCTTTTTTGTTGGGCAGATGATTAGCACATTTTCAATGCTGACAAATTACATACTCTGTTAAGCACTGGATCCTTCAACACTGTGAAGATTATGCTCTTCAGCAATCATTTACAACAATTTTAATGTTTTTCTTCTATCATATTGTCTTCTAATATTTTTTATTTTTCCCCATCAAAAATCATTATGCAAATTTCAGCCATAAAGAAAGAAATTCTCTCAATCTGGAATTCTAAACATTGTTAGATTTTCTGTAAAAGGGAAAGAATAGAAACAAACACCACTTCATCCAACAAGGTAAAATAATAGTGCATCTAGTTTTTCGAACTTCCTTTAAATAGTTCCAGAATAAGTACTCTGACTTCACAGCAAACATTTTTCAAAATACACTGTATTTGAAGATGCTGATATTAACAGCATTATCCCTGTGTACTAGTGTAACTAATTACCCTTTTTTTAAAAAATTGAGGTGAAATTCACATAAGATAAAATTAACTATTTTTTTATTTTATTTTTTTAATTAATTCTTATTGGAGTATAGTTGCTTTACAATGTTGTGTTAGTTTCTGCTGTACAGCAAAGTGAATCAGCTATACGTATACATATATCCCTTCTTTTTTGGATTTCCTTCGCATTTAGGTCACCACAGAGCATTGAGTAGAGTTCCCTGTGCTACACAGTAGGTTCTCATTAGTTGTCTATAAAATTAACTATTTTAAAGTGCACAATTCAGTGGCATTTAGTACATTTAAAATGTTGTGAAAACACCCTGTCTAGTTCCAAAACATTTTCATCACTCCAAAAGAAAACCTAGTAACCATTAATCAGTCACTCCCCGTTCTCCCCTTTCCCTAGCCCCAGCAATCTGTTTCCTGTTTCAATAAACTTACCTATTTTTGGATATTTTCATATAAATGGAATCATACAATATGTGACCTTTCTTGTCTAGATTCTTTTATGTAGCACATTAATATGTTCACAAGGTCATCCATGTTGTAGCATTTATCAGTACTTCATTTCTATTTATGGATGAGTAATATTCACAAGTTGTTTTTCTATTCATCTACTGATGAACATTTGGGTTGTTTTCACCCTGTGGCTACTGTGAATAGTGCTATCAACATTTGTGTACAAGTATTTCAGTACCTGTATCAATTCTTCTGGATATATACTTAGGAGGAGAATTGCTGGATCATATGGTTATTCTATGTTTAACTTTTTGAGAACTATCAAACTGTCTTCCAGAGAAGCTGCACCATTTTATATTCCCACCAGCAATGTAGAAGGGTTCTAATTTCTTCCTATCTTTGCCATCACTGTTTATTTTTCATTTTTTTGACTACAGCCATCCTAGTAGTTATGAAGTGGTATCTTACTGTTTTGATTTGCATTTCTCTAATGAATAATGATGTTAAGCATCCATTCATGTGCTTGTTGGTTATTTGTAAATCTTCTTTGGAGAAATGTCTATTCAAATCCTTCGCTCATTTTAAAATTTGGTTATTACTTTTTTGTTTTAAATACTAGACCCTTACCAGATGTATAGTTTGTAAATGTTTTCTCCCATTCTGTAAGCTGACTTTTCACTTCGTTAATGTCTTTTGATAAATGAAAAGTTTTTAATTTTGAAGTCCAATTTATCCATTTTTTCTTTTGTTGACTGTGCTTTCAGTGTCGTATCTAAGAATCCACTGCAAAATCCAAGGTCATAAAGATTTACCCCTGTGTTTTCTTCTAGGAGATTTATAGTTTTAGTGTCTACATTTAGATAGCTGATCCATTTTGAGTTAATTTTCATATGTGATGTGAAGTGGAAGCCCAACTTCATGCTTTCGTATGTGGATATCTAATTGTCTCAGCACCATTTGTTAAAGAAACTATTCTTTCCCTCACTGAGCGGTCTTAGCACCTTTCTTACTAATAATTGGCCATGGATGTATGAGTTTATTTCTGACTTCCAGTTCTATTCTATTGGTCTGTAGTTATCTATTTGAACTGCATACTTCTCTACATGCTCAAAGCATAAATACAAAAGAGCTTGGATAAGAAACACTACTCTAAGATCTTTTAATTTGACTTAAAGTTTCCCACTATATTGGGAAACTATACTCAGATATAACTGAGTTATATCTTTGGTAGGGATGATACCCTGAACTGGCACTGATTTTAAGCACCCTCTTCCTGGAGCTGACATGAGGAATGACGGAGATTCCTTAGATTCTTGCAAATCAATTTGAGGCACTACTTATCATAAATGTATGTGGTTGAGATAGCACTACCAACCTTCCTCTTTGTGTAGTTCATCATTACTGGGAGCAGAATGGGTGATAAAAAAGGAAAAAGGTGACAAAAAGAAGGCACAGCTTCTATTCTCAGGAGATCTGTAGAATAGATCTTGTTAGCAACAGCTAATAAACTTGAGTCTAGCGACCAAGAAGCCAGTTTACCAAATACCTATAAGCATCTGCAATGATTACTAGTAACCACACAGCCACAAATAAAGATTTCATTGGAAATTGTGTGAATGTTTGGTGTTTGCTGCAAATGACACACGTGTTCTCTTGATTTATTAATTAAGGAAACAGACATGGAAATGGGCAAATGAAGGAAGTGAAGGGGTAAAATACCGTTTTATGTTAGTTCCAAAAATGTTTTTTGAACTTACTTTTAAGACTCATTTTTAAGATAGTTTTAAAGAAGAAAAGTCTCAGGAATTATTTTTAAAAAGTACAGGGAAAAAGTACAGGAAACAAACAATATAGGAAATTACTTTTTTCCTTGTTTTATTCTAATATTCTAGTAGCAAAAATATAACTTACCTAGCCCTGACCTACCAAGTCCACAGTTCTCAACAATGAACACTGTTAATGGATTTATTTACAACACACAGTACAATGACATTAAAAGGTAGGCAGAGGGTCATAAATTTTTAAACTGTGGTATGATCATGGAAAAAGCCATCATTTTTACTTTTAAGAGGGAGGGAGGTAGCCTCTTTGGGGCCAAATATACCATTAGAATTAGATGGTGCTTCAACTTTACTCATGAGATATTGGAAGTCTGCTTCTTTCTTCATATCAGCCAGAAAAGCAGAACACTTAAGAGCAACGGAAGAATTGGTCATCTGGCTGGTAGCTGTCAGCCCTTGGATTAGGTACTGTGATAATACTACCATGCAAAAGCTCTACTCCAGAGTGCCCCAGGATCTAATAATCTCACTTCCTTACATGAGAGGCTCTCTGAATTTATAAGGAATATCTTCTGAAAGGCTGTACATAAGAAACTTTTCTACCATCTGATAAATCATAGCTAGGTGATGAGGGTCATATGAGAGGGAAATTTGACTTATTTCATCAACCTCTTTTAGGTGGTATATTCCTTAGCACATCTTCTCTTCTTTCTCTCCATGTCTCAACAGGGAATTACCAAGGATACATAACACTGAGCTAGAAAAACAAGAGTCTAGAGTAGCCTGAACTGGGAAGATCAACTTAAAGGGGTTGGGGGGCGGAGTGGGACAGGGAGAGTGGAAGGGCTCCTTTCTAAACTAACCATGCTTGTTTAACTCAGATATCAGTCACTTAGAGCAGTGCTTCTCAAACTTTAATATGCATGTGAATCACCTGTGGATCTTGTAAAAATGAATATTCTAATTCAGTAGGTCTGGAATGGCGTCTGAGATTCTACAGATTGTATCTGACAAAGAGAAAGGTGATTTTCAGGGAGACACTACCAGGACTCTGAACAAAACTGCGAAGTCTATGTCAACCATTCTACTTCCTTTCCCAAATGTCTCCCCCATTTTACGGTTCCTCATTCCTTCTGTATCTAAAAAGTCTTCTACCTCATAGAGATAAGCCTCTCAAGTAAGAGAGAGGAAGATCTCTCACCTTAATCTTCTAAAACAACTCCCAATTTAACTGCCCTTTGGTCCAATTTGTTATTGGATTAAAGCATATTGTTATCCTTAATGGTTAAAGCAATACAGACTAAAATGAGAATTAATGATAACTTTGCTCCTCCAAAGGGGCACTTGTATTTTAATCAAGATTATCTTATCAACCTACATTCATATCTACTAGGGAGACTGCTATGTGGAAAATATTTTCAAGATCCTCTGCTCCCTATTCATCTGGTAACACAGTATTATTTCCACTCAACTTTAATTGGTCTGGAAGGGTTTTAAATACATAGTCTATATTAAGAACATGTAGCCTCAAACCCTCCAATCTCACTTCCTCTACCATTGTCAAGTGGCTTCATACTTCTCAGTATACTGAAAACAGGAGGTGATACAGTGCACTCAAATACTCAAAATTTTAAATCATAAACCTCTGAATATAATGGGTCTCCTATTCTGAAAAATCTCATTGTAATAAATTATATAGCGAAAAAAAAAAATTAAGGGACTTATGAAGGTTTGGTAAGGAATTTTACAGAGATAGGTCATAGTATGGGAAGGGAGCCAGAGAAAGGTATCGCCTGCTGTGTAGGGTACTATTAGAAGGAGAGAAAAATGGGATTTTTGTAGAGAGAAAGGATGATCATAGAGATTATAGTTGAGTCATAGTATCTTTCACTTTGGAGGGAGCACATGATTCAAACCTCTATAACATTTTTGTGGTTTACTCATTAATAACCAAAGCCTTTGTTAAGTCTCTGAGTCCAATATTCATGCCTATTCATAGGATAAAGTATGTTTTCAGCATGTTGAGATCAAATAAAATTTTACAAGTCTATTCCACATATTAAACAAAAGGAACATTTTTAAAGGTCATGAAGCTACTATATTTCCAAAATAGCAGTAATTTCTTACTGCTAAAACAATTTATTTGGATTTTCACATATCTTATTTCATAATTTTCAGAAAACAGATATCATATAAGAATAATCCTTCAAAATGATACATACCGAAAAGAAAAGAAAGTGATTAAATTTTTTGTTCCTTCAGTATCAGTTTCTTAAAGGACACAGTTAAATGTTAATGATTAAAATTGTCCTTATTAAAATTAAAGCTTTAGATTTACTGGTTTAATTATTCATTCATTCAAGTTTATAGGTGCCCAAAATGTTCCTGAATATGTTAGCTTTTCAACAATTTAAGCAGTAGCTACAAATTTAATTCTGCTGACCTAGGTGCATTTCTGATACTCCTAGAGTTTAAAATTTTGACTACCTTCTATACCACCCCCCTCACAAAAGATATAGGTGGGTGCCACTCATTGGCTGAGAATCATATTAAATATTTGCTTGCCAATAATTTAGCAGGATACTTGGCAGGTCGCCAGAGAATAAGCCTTTCTCCAAGATGCTAATACCTCATTTAGACGCTATTTTAGACATTTAAAAATTTTTGTTCTTAAACAAGCATATAATTTAAAAGTATAAGGAGGAAGGAATCCAAGCACAATAAAGGTAAGAATGGAAAGGGAGATCCTGAAAAGATTTTATTTGCTAATGGGTATAAAATGGTGGTCATTAAAGTAATAAAAAAAAAAGAAAGGAAAAATAAAATTTTATTAGTTGTAAATAATTATGCTTAATTCTTTTATTTTCTAATTACATTCTAATGTCACATCAAGCTATCAAGATTTATTTTCTAGATTATGAATCAAAAGTAAGTAACCTGAAAAGAAAGTTAATTGTCTTTAACTTATTGTTAAAGACTATTAAGTCTTTAACTCCAATGTTAGCAGCCTTTTCAGCATACCTAATTTGAAATAGATAAATTGTTATATAGCTGATTAAAATCTTAAAGTGGCTTTGACCCATTTTCCTTTCTTATAGCTTAATCAACTGTTTTTATAGTATTTCCAATGTTTCAGTTATTTTCCTCAAATTTGGACATCCTGCCTAAGTGAAAACATCTTAGTGAAGTCAGACACAGTTACAGGAATATTGCACAACAGGGTCAGACAGATCTTTCCATGAGTTTCAAAAGAGACTGATTGGAGTCTACACTGCAATCACCAAACCTCTGTCTTGATGAACATGTGCCACATTTATAACACAGTATTGGGCTACTATTGTTGCTATATGTCATTGCTTCAATAATAAAACCTTGCTGCATAGTTTTGTGAACTAAGTATAAAGCTTGACCTGGTTCTGATAAATAGAAGATTTTTTTCAAAAGAAAAACAGATAAAGAGCTATAACTGTAGCAGATGTGGTGTATGGGTGCGTGTGTGTGTTTGTGTGTGTATAAAGTAATAATAGCACTAAAGGAGCTTCAATTGGTATAAAAGAAGAGTAAAGTATTTATTGTGTGGTGCACATTAATAAAAAGCACACTACAAAATCACTTCAAAGATCATTTTTGTTAAACTACACTGGGAAAATATAGCCTGAGGATCTTTGGGCCAGTAACAATCTCTTTCAGACCTCAGTTGTCTCATCTGTAAATGAATAAGAGTACCCATTCAAAAGGCCCCCCATTTAAAATTTATATATGAGAGGCAATAACAGTGTCTTAAAGTTACACACATGTACACACACAAAGACAAACAAGGTTAAAAATTTAAATAACCTAATGATTTCTTTATCTTTGCTCTTCAAGCTGGTCATGTGGTTACTGATATAATAAAATCAGAGTTGAAGACATTTTAACTCTAATTTTCTATCAGAGTAGCTTTTAGTGTTAAACAGAGATAGAAAAGAAAAAAATCCAGGAATTATTTAAGTTAGAAATACTTTTTAATATAAATTATGCTAGATTACTTTTCAGTTGCTCTTTGGAAAAGTAGAAATGCACAGTCAATGCTCTCATGTGGAAAATGTAAAGATCAAGCAAGTGAATCTAAGATTCAGAGGAGGAAAATACCTATGTAAGAGTCATGAAGGAAAAATATACGAGGTGTCTCTATTAGTAACGGATTTAGAGATGAGTGTGCTATCTTACCAGGAAGCACTTATCTTTGGCACAAATGGTTGAGTGGTCAAAAGAAGTCTTGAGGGTAAGAATACTTTAGAAAATACAGAAAATACATGTGAGGTGAATGTCTACTAATGATGTGTTCCAAATATTTTATGATATTTATCATATCTGTTATTCCATAATTCAGGTCATTAATAAAATACAATTACACGAGAGAGTCTGCTTAATAAAGGTACATTTCCTGCATCTGCATAAATTTTACCATAGACTTGAAGTATTCTGCATATGCTCTAGCTTTGATAAAAGTTGGTTGTTTTAAAAAGTTGTATTAAAATGTACATAAAATTTAAATATCTCACTTCTACATTTAACACCTTCTCACTGGCTCATAATTTTACTTTTGACTTTCACTGACAATATATAGTAATCTCCAATCCTTAAGGAAAAGCATTTTCAGTTTTAAAAATGCCTATATTTGATTGTATTATATTATTTTATGATTTTGATCATTAACTAAATTAGTCAAAATATTTGATTAGAAACTAGATCTTAACAGAAATATGATTAGGAAATTTATGAAAATAACATTTCTAAGAAATAAGGTCTGCTTTAAACACACACTTCTAGTAAATGCCTGATACATAAACAATATTCAATGACTATTAAAGAGATGAATGAAAGTGGTGGGAGGTGGTTCTAGTCTTATGAACTGCCCATTTCTCCTCCTATTATACCATCTGTCTCCCTAGATGGCACATAGGCATAAAACAATATATCTGATTATTCTTTTTAAAAAAAGACACTGCTAAGAACAGTCACTAAATGTAGGTTCATTTCAAAAGCAAAAAGGGAGGCTTCAGAAATAACATCTTAGAAAAAGAAAATCAAATTTTAGAGGTAAAATGACAAGAAATCTCTTAGGTTTAAAGTAAAACCGTCTCAAGGGCTTTTATACTCTCAAACGGACTACTTTTCTCTTTATTCTGCTGCTGCTGCTTAAGAGAAAAAAGCAGCAGAAGCACTGCAAGAAAAGAAATGAGATAACCACAGCTTTGTAGTCTAATCTGAAGTCCGGGGGTGTGATACCTCCAGCTTTGTTCTTTTTTTCTCAAGATTGCTTTGGCAATTCAGGGTTTCTTGTGGTTCCATATAAATTTTAGAATTACTTGTTCCAGTTCTGTGAAAAATGTCATGGGTATTCTGATAGAGATTGCACTGAACCTGTAGATTGCTTTGGGTAGTCTGAACATTTTAACAATATTAATTCTCCCAATCCAAGAACACAGGATATCTTTCCATTTCTTTGTATCATTTTCAATTTCCTTCATCAATGTTGTATAGTTTTCAGAGTGTAGGTCTTCCATCTCCTTTGTCAAGTTTATTCCTAGGTATTTTATTCTTTTTGGTGTGATTTTAAACAGATTGTTTCCTTGCTTTCTCTTTTTGATAGTTTATTATTAGTGTATAGAAAAGTGACAGATTTCTGTGTATAAATCTTGTATGCTGCAACTTTACTGAATTTATTTACTAGTTCTAGTAGTTTTTTGGTGGAGACTTTAGGGTTTTCTATGTATAGTATCATGTCATCTGCAAATAGTGAAAATTTTACTCCCTCTTCCAATTTGATGCCTTTTCTTTTTCTTCTCTGACTGCTGTGGTTAGGACGTCTAGTATTATTTTAAATAGAAGTGGTGAGAGTGGGCATCCTTGTCTCATTCCTTATTTTAGAGGAAAGAATTTTAGCTTTTCACTGTTGAGTATGATATTAGCTGTGAGTTTGCCATAAATGGGTCTTTATTATGTTGAGATATGTTCCCTCTAAGCCAACTTTGATGAGCGTTTACATCATGAATGGATGTTGAATTTTGTCAAATGCTTTTCCTGCATCTGTTGAGATGATCATGTGATTTTTATCCTTCCTTTTGTTAATGTGGTAGACCACATTGATTGGTCTGCAAATATTGAACCATCCTTGTGTCCCTGGAATAAACCCCACTTGACTGTGGCATGTATTTTTTATTTATTACTGAATACAATTTGCTAATATTTTGGGGGGGTGGAATTTTTGCATCTACATTCATCAGAGGTATTCTCCTGTAATGTTATTTTTCTGTAGTGTCTTTGTGTGATTTTTGTTCCAGGTTAATAATGGCCCCATAAAATCAATTTGGGAGTGCTCATCAATTTTTTGGAGCAGTTTGAGAGAATAGGTATTAGCTTTTCTTTATATGTTTGGTAGAATTTCCCCATGAAACCATCAAATCTCAGACTTTTGTTTGCTGTTTTTTTTTTTTAATTAAAAATTCAATTTCACTACTAATGATGGGTCTGTTTAGATTGTCTATTTCTTCCTGATTCTGTCTTGGAAGGCTGTATATTTCAGGAATTTGTCCATTTCTTCTACATTGTCCAATTTGTTGGCATACAACTGTTGGTGGTACTCTTATTTTTTTTCTGTATCTCTATGATATTGGTTATTATTTCTCCTATTTCATTTCTTATTTTGTTTATTTGGGCCCGCTATCTTTTTTTCTTGATGAGCCTAGCTAAAGGTTTATCAATTTTGTTTAGCTTTTCAAAAAAACACCTCTTGGTTTCATTGATTTTTTTTTTTTTGATCTCTATGTTATTTATTTCCTCTCTCCTCTTTATTTTTTCCTTCCTTCTGTTTATTTTGGGTTTTATTTATTCTTCTTTTTCTAATTCCTGTAGATGGTAGGTTCAGTTGTTTATTTGAGATTTTTATTGCTTCTTGAGGAAGGCCTGTATCATTATAAACTTCCCTCTTACTGCTTTTGCTGCATCCCATATATTTTGGAAAGTTGTGTTTCCATTTTCATTTGTCTTGAGGTATTTTCTGATTTCTTCATTGAACCATTGGTTTTTAAATAGCATGTTGTTTTAGTCTCCATGTGTTTATACTTTTCCCATGTTTCTTCCTGTAATTGATTTCTAGTTTCATACCACTGTTTTCAGAAAAAAATGCTTGATATAATTTCTATCCTCTTAAATTTGTTGAGGCTTATTTTGTGACCTACCATGTGATCTAAATGGAGAATGTTCCATTCACACTTGAAAAGAATGTGTATTCTGCTGCTTGGGGATGGAATGTCCTGTTGATACTGATTAAGTCCAACTGGTCTAAAGGGTCATTTAAGACCATTTTCCTTATTGATTTTGTCTGGATGATCTGTCCATTGATGTAAGTGGGGTGTTAAAGGCCCCTACTATTACTGTATTACTGTCAATTTCTCACTTTATGTCTGTTAACATTTGCTTATATATTCAGGTGCTCCTGTACTAGGTGCATACATGTTATATCCTCTTCTTGGATTGATCCCTTTATCTTATATAACACCCTTCTTTGTCTTTTGTTATAGACTTTAATGTCTACTTTGTCTGATATGAGTATTGCTACCCTTGCTTTCTTGTCATTTTCATTTTGATGAAATATCTTTTTCCATCCCCTCACTTTCAGTCTGTGTGTGTCTTTATCTCTGAAGTTAATCTCATGCAAGCAGCATATAAATGGGTCTTGTCATTTTATCCAATCAGCCACCCTATGTCTTTTGATTGGAGCATTTAGTCCACTGACATTTAAAGTGATTATTGATAGGCATGTACTTATTGCCATTTTGTTACTTGTTATCTAGTTGTTTTTGTAGCTCTCTGTTGTTTTCTTCTTTTGGTTTCTTCCCTTGCGGTTTGATGATTTTCTTTAGTGTTATGCTTCTGTTTCTTTCTCTCTAGTTTTTGTATATCTATTGTAGGTTTTTGATTTGCAGTTACCATGGGATTCATATACTTAGATTTCTAACTATATCTACTTGTTTTAAACATGTAGATAAGTTCAAACACATTCTAAAAGATCTACATTTTTTACTCCCCTCCCTACATTTTGTGTTTCTGATGTCATATTTTACATCTTCATGTTTCCCTTTACTGAATATTGTAGTTACAGTTGGTTTTATAATTTTTTTATCTTTTAATTTTTGTAGTAGCTTACTTACTTGGTTGATCCTCAGCCTTTACTATATATTTGCCTTTCCTAGTGGGATTTGCCTTTCCTATAGATACTTATTTCTTGTTATAGTATTTTCTTTTCCACTTACAGAATACCCTTTAACCTTTCTTTTAGGGTTGGTTTAGTATTGATGAATTCTTTTAATTTCTGCTTTTCTGAAAAGTTCTTTATCTTTCCTTCAATTCCAAATGATAATCTTGCTGGGTAGAGAATCCCAGGTTGCAGTTTTTTTCCCTTTTAGCACTTTTAATATATCATGCCACTCCCTTCAGGCCTGCAACGTTTCTGCAGAGAAATCAGCTGATAGCCTTACAGTAGGACCCTTGTATATAGCTCTTTGTTTTTCTCTTGTTGCCTTTAAAATTCTCTCTTTAACTGTTGTCATTTTAATTAAGATATGTGTGCATCTGTTTGGATTCATCTTGTTTGGGATCCTCTGTGATTCCTGTAACTGGATATTTTTTCCTTCTTCAGATTCAGGAAATTTTCAGCCATAATTTCATTAAATACATTTTCAGCCCCCTTCTCCACCTCTTCTTCTAGGAACCCTTTAATGCAAATGTTGGTATGCCTGATGTTGTCTCAGAGGTCCCTTAAATTGTTCCCATTTTTTAAATTTTATCTTTCTTTTGCTGTTCTGATTGGGTGATTTCCATTATTCTATCTTCCAGATCACTTATATATTCTTCTGTATCACCTAATCTGCTGTTAATTCCTTCTAGTATGTTCTTCATTTCAGTTACTGTATTCTTCAGTTCTCACTGGTTCTTTTTTATATTGTCTAGTTCCTTGCTAAAATTCTCACTGTGTTCATCCATTCTTTTCCCTAATTCAGTTAGCATTATCACCAACGCTTTGAACTCTTTATCTAATAAATTGTTTATTTCTGTATCATTGGTTGTTTTTTTCAGGGTTTTTCTCTTGCTCTTTCAATTGAAACAAACTCATATCTTCTCATTTTGCTTAACTTTCTTTGTCTCTATGAAATTAGGTGGAAAAGTTAGCTATTTCAATCTTAAAGCAGTGTCCTTGTATAGGAACATCCCTATACATGTTGCATGTGCCCAGTGGCTTTGGTGGGAGAGCAAGTCACACCTTTCCCCAGGGTTAGCTAGCAGCACTCACCTTGGTAGGAGGTGGTGCTGGAGATGGAGATGCTAGAGAGCCAAGTGAGAGCTGAGGCTTCTCCTTTGGTTAGCATCCAAAACCACTCTATTGGGGGTGGTGGGTCCCAAGCTGCTGGAGCAGAAGCCCTGAGGGTCGGGTTTGAGCTGCCTCCATTCCCTTTAAGTGTGTGTTCTTCTCCCTCCCAGTACCAGCACCGTTGCCCCAGAGGTGAGCAGTGCTGGAGAGAGAGGGGCTGGTGCAAGCCCTTAGTGTGGGTCTGGGCGTGGGCTGTGTTGACCCCGGCTGCAGTCAGCAACCCAGACAGCTTCTGATGAGCTCCCTGTGTAAGCATCAGTAACGGCTGTCCCTGCCCTGCTTAGATGCCACTTCAGGTCTGAACAGCATTTGTCCCTCACAGCTGAGCTCTTCCTCAGCTGCTGCAGCCCTTGCCATGGCAGGGAGCTGTGCCACTGAGCAGGTGGGGCAGGTGCTGGCAATCAGTGGGTTGGGGGCATGGGCTGTGGCAGTCCAGCCAAAGTCAGAGTCCCAGACTGCTTCTGATGCACTGCTTGTGTAAGTGCCCACAATGCTGCCCCTGCCCTGCTCAGAGGCCACTACAGGTCTGAGCCACCTTTGTGCCTCATATCGGAGCTCTCCCCTCAGCTATGGCAGCCCTCACCCCAATGTGGAGCTGCATCATGGAGCAAGCGGGGCTACAGCAATCGCTCAGCTCAGGCTGGGGCAAATGCCAGGGCAGTCATGGGAAACCAGCCAGTGACCGAGGCAGTTTCAGTCTGCCCTGTTTCAGGAGTAAGCAAGCATATGTGCACTCCTCACAAATAGAGTCCAAGCTTCCAAGAGCCCTCCTGTTAGTCCCACTGCCCATCCAACTGGCCAAGGGGACTGAGCTTCCCAGTGTCAGACCCCAGGGCTGGTGCACCCAAAATATGGCTTGAACCGCTCACTCCCAAGGATCTCCTCTTCTGAGTCCCCTCCCAGGGGCACAGGTCCCAACCCTCTCACCTCTCTTCCCTTCCTACCCAATTCTGTATGGATCTTTCTTACAGCCCTGGTTGTACAGGAGTCTTTCTCCAGTTAGTTTTCAGTGAAAATTTTTCCACATGTAGATGTATTTTTGATGTGTTCATGGAAGTAGGTGAGTCCTACGTCCTCCTACTCCAACATCTTGATCTCCTCTTTTGATTTTGTAATTCTTGTAGAGTAACTAACACTTAGACAGTCTCCAAATAGCAGCAAAAATGAACTGCCGAACTGAGTAGTACTTTGAAAAGTGAGAGGGCTAAGTAAGAAAAGTAACAGTTTCAACTATTTACCTGGACAGAGCAACTTGGGTTCAATGATGAACAAAAATGGAGCTCACCACTAAATGACCTTGACAAATCAACACTAGATATATTATTTTTCCTCATTTGTTGTAATTCTTCCACAAATCAGTGAATCATGACAAGTGCTAGGAATAGTGTCTAATTCACAGGATTTAGTAATACTAATTACAGTGATTGCCGTTACTGACATTACTACTCTTAATGTAAAGCAATTATGAGATCCTCAAAGCAAAAAAGGACAATAACTCTTTTTCTCTTACATGAAACATTTTCAGCCTCACTTAGAAACAGATATAACTAGCTTAGTCACTCATTCATTATTAGTTTCCATTTCTGATCAAAAGGTCCCATATTTCCCTGGCAGGGAAAGGCAGAATTGAAGATTATAGTTCCTTAAATTCTTAAAGACAGTATAAAGGATTGCCCGTATGACTGTGAATAATTTCATGCTCCTGTATCTCTCTTGGACAAAAGTATGACTCTGATGTGATTCCACTGGTATGAGACAGGAATGCAATCAAGGACTACAGGGAAAATGTTGATATTTTCCCTTCACCAAAATACAATTAAGTGTTTAAGTACATGCATGTATATACACACAAACTAAGGAAGTTCAATAAGCAATTGAAATAATCTCAGAGGAAAACACAATTAAGAAATGAAACTTTAAAATGAAGATAAGAAAATGAAAATTCTAACATTCAAAGAACACTAAGATAACCTATATAAAAAATTAATCATTTTTATTATTTTATATTCAACAAAGGATTTTAAAAGAAGTTCAACTTTTTTCAGGTATTTCTAAACAGAAGGCATGGTTTAAGTAAAATCATAAAACATTTTAGGATATTCTATGAATGTGATGAAGTCCATGGTTATGATTACATTATGTTATCTCCAACAACTCAAGACAGAATATTACTTACTGTTGGAAAAATTGTATGTATGATCTTTTAAAATTTTGGTCAATTCTTCAAAACATAACTGTCACTTATATCACTGTGCATTACTGACTAGGAATAATCCATAGCGTCATTTTGAAATCCTTGTCTTATGATTAGCATTTTATAAAGCAGTAGTGCTGGGTTTATTTGGAAGAAAAAATATAAATTCAATTATTTTAAAGAAAAGATTCCTTCCTCAAATCGGCTCAAAGAAAAATATTTAATAAACTGGCAACCTACGTTTTTCAAGACAATGCTGCCACCTGTTGGAAAAATATTTCCCAAATGTTAGAGTAAATATCACATTCTAAAGAACTATATATCATAATCTTCCAATTATCCACAGAAAAAAGACACACCTTACTTAATAATTCTGACCATTTTATTTTTCTGACTTTTAATAACTATGTCTTAATTGAACACCAATTAATTATGGTTTTTAGTGTATTTAAATACTAAATACAAATAGGTTGAAATGACATCATCAAAAACAATGCAGCTCTAAAGAGCTAACACCTATCCTTCTCAAACTCTTCCAAAATATAGCAGAGGGAGGAACACTCCCAAATTCATTCTACGAGGCCACCATCACCCTGAAACCAAAACCAGACAAAGATGTCACAAAGAAAGAAAACTACAGGCCAACATCACTGATGAACATAGATGAAAAAATCCTCATCAAAATACTAGCAAACAGACTCCAACAGCACATTAAAACGATCATTAACCATGATCAAGTGGGGTTTATCCCAGGAATGCAAGGATTCTTCAATATACACAAATCAATCAATGTGATACACCATATTAACAAATTGAAGGAAAAAAACCATATGATCATCTCAATAGATGCAGAAAAAGCTTTCAACAAAATTCAACACCCATTTATGATAAAAACCCTCCAGAAAGTAGGCATAGAGGGAACTTACCTCAACATAATAAAGGCCATATATGACAAACCCACAGCCAACTGAAACCATCTCCTCGAAGATCAGGAACAAGACAAGGATGTTCACTCTTACCACTATTATTCAACGTAGTTTTGAAAGTTTTAGCCACAGCAATCAGAGAAGAAAAAGAAATAAAAGAAATCCAAATTGGAAAAGAAGAAGTAAAGCTGTCACTGTTTGCAGATGATACGATACTATACATAGAGAATCCTAAAGATGCTAACAGAAAACTACTAGAGCTAATAATCAATGAATTTGGTAAAGTAGCAGGATACAAAATTAATGCACAGATATCTCTTGCATTCCTATACACTTATGATGAAGAATCTGAAAGTGAAATTAAGGAAACACTCCCATTTACCATTACAATAAAAAGAATAAAATACCTAGGAATAAACCTACCTAAGGAGACAAAGGACCTGCATGCAGAAAACTATAAGACACTGATGAAAGAAATTAAAGATGATACAAACAGATGGAGAGATATACCATGTTCTCGGATAGGAAGAATCAACATTATGAAAATGACTATATTACCCAAAGCAATCTACAGATTCAGTGCAATCCCTATCAAACTACCAATGGCATTTTTCACAGAACTAGAACAAAAAATTTAACCATTTGTATGGAAACACAAAAGACCCTGAATAGCCAAAGCAATCTTGAGAAAGGAAAATGGAGCTGGAGGAATCAGGTTCCCAGACTTCAGACTATACTACAAAGCTACAGTAATCAAGACAGTATGGTACTGGCACAAAAACAGAAATATAGATCAATGGAACTGGATAGAAAGCCCAGAGATAAACCCACGCACATATGGTCACCTTATTTTGATAAAGGAGGCAAGAATATACAATGGAGAAAAGACAGCCTCTTCAATAAGTGGTGCTGGGAAAACTGGACAGCTACATGTGAAAGAATGAAATTAGAACACTCCCTAACACCATATACAAACATAAACTCAAAATGGATTAAAGACCTAAATGTAAGACCAGACACTATCAAACTCTTAGACGAAAACATAGGCAGAACACTCTATGACATAAATCACAGCAAGATCCTTTTTGACCCCCCTCTTAGAGAAATGGAAATAAAATCAAAAATTAAAAAATGGGACCTAATGAAACTTAAAAGCTTTTGCACAGCAAAGGAAACCATAAACAAGACAAAAAGACAACCCTCAGAATGGGAGAAAATATTTGCAAATGAAGCAACTGACAAAGGATTAATCTCCAAATTTTACAAGCAGCTCATGCAGCTCAATATCAAAAAAACAAACAACCCAATCCAAAAATGGGCAGAAGACCTAAATAGACACTTCTCCAAAGAAGATATACAGATTGCCAACAAACACATGAAATGATGCTCAACATCACCAATCATTAGAGAAATGCAAATCAAAACTACAATGAGGTATCACCTCACACTGGTGAAAATGGCCATCATCAAAAAATCTATAAACAATAAATGCTGGAGAGGGTGTGGAGAAAAGGGAACCCTCTTGCACTGTTGGTGGGAATGTAAATTGATACATCCACTATGGAGAACAGTATGGAGGTTCCTTAAAAAACTAAAAACAGAACTACCATATGACCCAGCAATCCCACTACTGGGCATATACCCTGAGAAAACCATAATTCAAAAAGAGTCATGTACCACAATGTTCATTGCAGCTCTATTTACAATAGCTAGAACATGGAAGCAACCTAAATGTCCATCGACAGATGAATGGATAAAGTAGATGTGGCACATATATACAATGGAATATTACTCAGCCATAAAAAGAAACGAAATTGAATTATTTGTAGTGAGGTGGATGGACCTAGAGTCTGTCATACAGAGTGAAGTAAGTCAGAAAGACAAAAACAAATACTGTATGCTAACACATATATATGGAATCTAAGGAAAAAAAAAAAAAAAGGTCATGAAGAACCTAGTGGCAAGACGGGAATAAAGACACAGACCTACTAGAGAATGGACTTGAGGATATGGGGAGGGGGAGGGGTGAGATGAGACAGGGTGAGAGAGTGTCATGGACATATATACACTACCAAATGTAAAATAGATAGCTAGTGGGAAGCAGCCGCATAGCACAGGGAGATCAGCTCGGTGCTTTGTGACCACCTAGAGGGGTGGGATAGGGAGGGTGGGAGGGAGGGAGATGCAAGAGGGAAGAGATATGGGAACATATGTATATGTATAACTGATTCACTTTGTTATAGAGCAGAAACTAACACACCATTGTAAAGCAATTATACTTCAATAAAGATGTTTTAAAAAAATAAAAAATAAAGGGAGGGATGGTTCTGATGAACCTAGGGGCAGGACAGGAATAAAGATGCAGACGTAGAGAATGGACTTGAGGACATGGGGAGGGGGAAGGGTAAGCTGGGATGATGTGAGAGAGTGGCATGGACTTATATATACTACCAAATGTAAAATAGATAGCTAGTGGGAAGCAGCCACATAGCACAGGGAGATCAGCTCAGTCCTTTGTGACCACCTAGAGGGGTGGGTTAGGGAGGGTGGGAGTGAGATGCAAGAGGAAGAAGATATGGGGATATATGTATATGTATAGCTGATTCACTTTGTTATAAGGCAGAAACTAACACACCATTGTAAAGCAATTATACTCTAATAAAGATGTTAAAAAAAACACATAAAACAATGCAGCTCTATAATCACACGTTAACAGTTGGATGATGCAGGTTTTGAATTATCAGATGATGATTCATTCATCCTGAAAGGAAAAAAATATGACTGGGTATCTTTTGGAGTAAATTTTTTAATAAATTTATTTATTTTATTTATTTATTTTTGGCTGTGTTGTGTCTTCGTTGCTGTGCGCAGGCTTTCTCTAGTTGCAGCGAGTGGGGGCTACTGTTCGTTGCAGTGCGCGGGCTTCTCGTTGCGGTGGCTTATCTTGTTGAGGAGCACAGACTCTAGGCACGCAGGCTCTAGAGCGCAGGCTCAGTAGTTGTGGCTCACGGGCTTAGTTGCTCCGCAGCATGTCGGATCTTCCCAGATCAGGGCTCGAACCCGTGTCCCCTGCATTGGCAGGCAGATTCTTAACCACTGCGCCACCAGGGAAGCCCATGACTCGGTATTTTAACAGAAGTTTGATGCTCGCAACTAAGCTAAGTTCAAACTGGAACCACACTAGAAAAGTTATGGAAAAGACAGTCTTATTTCTAATGAGAATATTTCAATCCCTGAAGAATAATTTGGCCCATTTATAATAAATAAAAAGAAAAATATGCCTTAATCACTGTTTTAAGATTTTGTAAAACTACATCATTTCCTACATTTTTTAAAAATCTTGCTTTATTTTTGCTTTTATAATTCTGGGTCCATAAATATCTCAGTTCAATGAACAGCTATTTTTTGAGTACCTACTCTGTACCCACGCACATACACATAAAGTTCATTTAAGTATTCAAAATGAAATAAACACCTCATGTTTAAGATAAGGATAATAATCCTTAGTTATATGGCTGCTGTAAAAACATGAACTAATCAGTTAACACTCGATGAATGACAGCTATCATTAATGGAAGTACTGCTAAAAGGACTGGAGGGTATCGTGAATTGAGAACAAAATGGAGGAAAAAATGTGTTGCTAATTTGTGTTACAAATTAAATATGTAAACTTCAGTTTAAAATTGCCATTGATTTATATTTACCTCATTTATCTTCCCAAATCCTATTGAGTTTATTAAAGAATATAGGATGCAGCTAAACTGGACAAGTGATACAGTTAAACATCAAAAAGTGAGAAACTGAAGCCAATAGACCTGAAATACATAAAACAGATATGTTCTGCATAAAGCAGTGCTGAATAAATATTTGTCACATGAGAAAATTAATGAAGGGTACAAGATGAATGGAAGGCAAAACCAACAATGCTGACTGGTCTGTAAATCAGCACAGACATAACAGGACACACTGGAAAGAATTTCTATGGGTTTTTCCAAAAACAAGTACTGAGAAAACCCCAATCTTAGAGCAGCAAGTATGAGAGCAAGGGGCAAATAAATGGTAAGGGTCAAGTCAAAGGAATTTGGGAATGCCACCAGTGCTCCGAACAGGAAGGCCTAGTTATCAGTGATGTGAAGAGCTTGTAAGACGTCACAAAATAAGATCTTTTTTAAAAGGCTCCAAACAATATTATGTGCTAAGTATCCCAATGAGTCCCTTCCCTATTTCTCATAGGCAACTACAACTCTGACCTGATACTGACATTCTTAAGATTCCCACTTGCAGGGGCTGAAAGTGAAGACATCCTGAGTACTGAGTACAGTTCTCCCAGAGAAATTCTACCAGAACCCTATAGGAAGCCACAGGCCTGTAGCATTCATTCAGGTCTCACTTAGTACAGTCAAGTTCAAGTAAAATGAGGGCTATACTACAAAAGACATCTAAAAAGGTAGGGATAAGAAGACATAAATAACAAAGCATAAAAAATAAGATGACCAAAGATGAAATATACCACTTCTTACAACAAACATGAATGGATTAAAGCCATTAAAAAAAAAAAAGTAACTTTTTGTTAACACCCACTCCCAAAAAAGCAGGGGTATGTGTGTGAGAGAGATAGAGCAAAAACAATTAACATAAAGAGGAAACCTATAAACTACAAGAGACTTAAAAAACATATTAGTGATCATGATGTAAAGATTTTGTTTGGAGGTCAATTTATACCAACTGCAAAACTAAGTAAACAAATCAACCAATAAATAAGAGCATTTTATAGGACAACCAAGGGAATGTGAAGGACAGAATATGTGATGATATTAAGGAATTTTTGATTTCTATATGTGATGATGGTGTTATTGCTATATTTAAAAAAAGGAGTCTGTGTTCAAGGGATATATACTGAAAATGTTTACAGGTAAATAGACATGATGTTTGGTATTTGCTTCAAAATAAGAGGAGAGTTGGGTGGCAGGGTGGGGAGAAAATAAAAATTAACCATGAGTTGATAACTGTTTAAAGTGAGTGATGGGTATATGGAGGTTTGTTTATCATTCTATTTTTTATGTTTGAAATATTTCATAATTCAATAGTTAAAGATAAATGGATAAATAAATAAAACAAATGATTGTCAGGTTAGAAAAAAGGTAAAATCCAACTAATTTTTTTAAAAAAGGAAGCACATAGAAATGATATAAAATAACCTTCAATTTTAAACAAAATTCAATCTTAGATTGACAAACCTCAATTTTAAACGATCACCTTTAAAGTGCGGTTTATACCTTTTCTGATTTGGCTTCCCAAAAGTGTTCGGAAACGCCATGTTCAAAGGCCATCTTTTTTTTTCTTTTAACCAAAAAGCATGAAATGTAAAATTCAGGAAATGTTATTACAAACAACGTGTCTGGCACACTGATAATCTAGATATATGTGAATCTAAACACACTCATATAAATATAGAAAGTACAGAAAATATAATTTGGCAATAATGCTTTCACTAAAATCTTAGCACAGATTTTTCTTTGCTCACAATTTCTATAAATGTACAAATAATGCTTCATTTAAAAACTGAGCACAAAATGAAAAAAATCTTTTAGAATGTAAGATATTCTAATAAAATGCTGAACTTGAATAGGTTTATTTTATAATTATTAAACTATGAACAGCTTGAAAATCACTGGCAGTAGCCTAGTGTAAACAATTCACTACAAAAAACCTTAATGAAGGTTATACAATTTTAAAAAATGTGTTCCAAAAATAAATCTACCATGTTTGATGAAATACTTGTCCTGAATTCTAAAAGAAAGCATCGCTGTTACCTACGGTCCACTGATACCCCGCCTGGCCCCCAACCGATTCCATTTTTGGAACATCAACGTTACAGACTAGATGCAATGCTTAAATAACTACATTCAATTAATTTTAATGTTATTTTTTGAATGCTGAAAATTAAATACTATCTGATTCAACTCCCTGATAGGAAATCATGTAAGCTTTCAGGTTTGAGCTCTCCTAATAGCATAAATATCTAGGCTTCTTACAAAACCATTGATCTAAAGATCAGACTAAAAACAAGTAGCACTTTCAAGATGGACTCAAAGGTTATGAATGCCAGCCAGGTAGTTTGGATTTATTCTCAGGTAACAGGAAGCCACTGAAATGACAGGGTTCCCAAATACCTGTCTCTTAATATCATGTTATTATTATTCTTTCCCTGCTTGAATCCAACTATCCCTACAGTTTTAGTGATCACCTCTATTAAGATGGCTTCCAAATTTGTATTTTAATCACTGACATCTTTGGAACTGCAGATCTGAGTATACAATTGCCTGATTATACAGTTGCCCTGTTATAAGCAACAAATTCTATTTACTCTTCCACCAACCCAAGCCTAAGGCCTGCTTCTCTATTTGCATTAGTCCCTTATAGCCTCTATTTGCATGAATTGGTACACCACCATCCACCAGTTCTCCAGAATTAAAACAATAAAATCAACTTTGTCCTCTCCTCTTTTCTTTCCCCTTCTAACAGTCCAATTCATTACCAAGTCCAAAAGTTTTGTCAAATCAAACTTTTCTTTCCATCACTTCAGTCCAAATAGATCTCTATCCAGGATCACGGTAAACCTAGCAATGCTCCCACCTAACAGAATTTTAGTTCCCTCCCTTTCCCCTCTAGCTCATCTTTCCCAGGGCTTCCAGAGTCATTTCTCTAATAGCTCTAATTATGACACAAATTTTTCTCTGTTGTAAAGCTTTCAATGGCTACCTACCACCTACAGAATGAAGCATAAATTTCAAACCTATGCAAGGCCTTTTATAATCTGACCTTGTCTATCCCCTCACTAGAACAGCTTCTATTGTTCTTTTACACTGAAGTCTACCCACATGAGACTACCTTCTAATCTCTGTGGTATTTCCTATCCCTTCCAGGTGCCAACCAGATATACTTTTCTACCACTCTTTGTGAAATCGTATTTATCCTTCAAGGTGCTGATCAAATGTTTCCAGCTACTTATCTCCCTAAATTCTCCCAGCTACAATCAAACATAAGGCACTCTCTTCTTTTTCTAGCACAGCCCTAACAGTCTGAAAGTTGCTTCTTATAAAAAGGTAAATATTTACCCTCTGATCTAAGTTCTGAGTTAAAAGGCTATACAGATGAGCCTAATCCTTTCCTTTTTTCTTTTTTTAAATTTGGCTGTGTCGGGTCTTAGTTGCGGCATGCTGGATCTTTCATTGTGGTGTGCAGGCTTCTCTCTAGTTGCAGTGTGTGGGCTCTGTAGTTGTGGCACTTGGGCTCTCTAGTTGTGGCGCACGGGCTCTGTAGTTGCAGTGCACGGGCTTAGTTGTCCTGTGGCATGTGGAATCTTAGTTTGCCAACCAGGGATTGAACCTGCATCCCCTGAATTGGAAAGCAGATTCTTAACCTCTGGACCACCAGGTAAGTCCCAAGCCTAATCCTTTTCTATACCACGATTTTTCATATACTTGAAGTTCCTCATAAATCTTCTCTTCAAAGGGTAAACCTCCTCAAGACTCACAGCTAATAATACTCACGTATATAATTTCTAGAAAATTTTATCTTCATAACTATCCCTGTCTGGACACTAGGTTTTCAAGCATCTCTCCTAAACTGTGGTGTCCAGAACCAAACACAATACTCCAAGCAGGTGTTTTCGCATACTATGCATAATATTCACCCCACCCCCAAAATCTGGACATTCACAATGTCAATTAGCAAATAACAACTCAAAATAGTTCTTCAGTTAACAAATTTGTTAGTTTTTAGGGGTGCAGATGTTTAATAAATGTGCAAAAGGAGATGAAAATAATAAAACAAGGTTCAAAGAGGTTCCAGCCAGAATCAAGTATACAAATACAAGAATTTATCTTAGAAAGGAAGAGAATTACCTTTTGAAGCATGAGATAAATGGAATCGTATGGATAAAAACTCAGGGAAATTACAAATAAGAAGGGTGCAATAACTAAGGAATTTTCTAGATCAAGTTTGAGGAATCTTCTACTAAACAATCTACTATAGAGCAAGCAAGCTTTCAATAAAAAGATGTTGATCAACACTTTGCTATTAAAAATGCCGAGTACATGCTATACTCATAATCTTTTTATCCTGAAATACCAATATGCTTTTTTTAAAAAAGTTAAAATTTCCACAGTCCTAAACTTAAATTCAGCTGACTAGACAATACTCAAGACTTATTTTTAATTACATAACAACAGATTTTCTCTTACTAAATAAAACCCTATGTGGAAAATATAGTAGTTCTTTGATGACTGGCACCACAGTAATCAACTGAATTAAAAGAAAAATTAATTTCCTCTAAAGGGTTCTTAAACACTCTTCATTGATGGTGTTCAATTGTGCAATTCAAAGAAAACTCAAGGAGACCTCCAAAGAACCACCTTTCATATCAAGGAAATAGAAAAGTTAGATGGCTTATTTTTTGAAAACTTGCTTGAAAACAAACTAAAAATATTTTCCCTTGCTTTATAGTAGAAGGCTTAGGAAATGTGTAATGGTACTTACAGACTGTATAACACATCTGTACCACAGTCCTCAATTATCTAAGAACTGAGACACACAGAGACATTAGACAGCAGCATACAGTGATTCTACTACATCATTGATAAAAGCCTGATTTTCTCACAATCAAGAGTACATGGGGGCTTCCCTGGTGGCGCAGTGGTTGGGAATCTGCCTGCCAATGCAGGGGACACGGGTTCGAGCCCTGGTCTGGGAAGATCCCACATGCCACGGAGCGACTAAGCCCGTGAGCCACAATTGCTGAGCCTGTGCGTCCGGAGCCTGTGCTCCGCAACAAGAGAGGCCGCGATAGTGAGAGGCCCGCGCACCGCGATGAAGAGTGGCCCCCACTTGCCGCAACTAGAGAAAGCCCTTGCACAGAAACGAAGACCCAACACAGCCATAAATAAATAAATAAATAAAATTAAAAAAAAAAAAAAAAAAGAGTACATGGATTCAAAATATCAAGCTAATTGAAGCATAAACTGGCATAAGCACTTTGGAAAACAATTTGGTATTTTAATAATAAAATTATAAGATAAACATAACCTGTGACTCACAAATTATACCATTTTAGAATACACATGATTTTGTTAATTTAAGTCTTTCTTTAACGATACTGTATTTTCAATGAAATGAATACAAATTTTTTTTTAATGGTCAAAAGATTTGAACAAATACTTCACCAAAGATCCATGGATGGCAAATAAGCACATGAAAAGATTCTCAACATCCTCAGTCATTAGGAAAATGAAAATTAAAACCATGAGATAACACTATCTACCTATTAGAATGGCTAAAATAAAAATAAAAACAAAAAAAATTGACAAAACCAAGTGCTGGTGAGAATGTGAAACTAGAACTTTCATGTGTTGCTGGCAGGAATGCAAAATGGTACAACCAGTTTGGAAAACAGTTTGGTAGTTTCTTATGAAGTTAGTTATATATACATTTACCACACAACTCAGCAATTCCACTCCTAGCTGTTCACCCTAGAGAAATTATGTTCACACAAAATCCTATATGGGAATGTTTATAGAGGCTTTTCGCACAATCACCAAAAACAGTAGAAACAACCTAAATGTCCTTCAGCTGCTGAACGGATAAATAAACTGTGGTAAACCCATATAATGGAAGGGAATACTACTTAGTAACAAAAGTGAACTACTGATACATGGATAAATCTCAGCTGCATTATGCCATGTGAAATAAGCTAGACTCAAAAGACTGCATCTTGTATTCAGTATAGCTCCATTTATTATACATGATGTTCTAGAAAAGGCAAAACTGTAGGAACGTAAAACAGATCAGTGGTTGTCAAGGGCAGGGTGAGGGAATGAAATACTAAGGGGTAGGAGGGACTTTTGGGGGTGATGGAACTGTTCTATATCTTGATTGTGGTGATACATGAGTGTATGCATTTGTCAAAAATCATAAAACCATACACCAAAAAGGATGAACGTTACTGTATGTAAATTATACTTCAATTTAAAAAGGTCAATCTGATGTTTTTTGTATTTTTTTAATGTTACCTGACAACTTATGGAAAAGAAACATTTTTCCCTCTGCTTCCTGTCAAGAAACACTTCACCACCATTCTAGGTTCTTTGTGGACTTTTTTTTTAAGACTTATTTCCTGCCCTGATAGAGTTTAAATGCTCATTAGGGAAACAAGTCTAAGATATTAAAATAAGTTACAGAAAAGGGCTAGGCAAAACAATTTTGAGTAATAAATCAAGGAATACACTTTACATATCCTCTACGAAGAGGAAGAAATGCCCTCAAGAGTTATGGGAAATGAATGGAACACAACTTTGAAAGGTCTTAGTGTTTCTCAATATTATTGGTATTATTATCATCTCTAACTTTCATGTGAGGATACTGAGACCTGGGGAGGACAAATACTTTGTCTGTGATCCCTCTTAGATCTCAAAGTTGAGATTCTAACCCATGCCTTTCTGACCCCAAAGCCTGAGATCTTTTGCATCGCGGCGCTGGAACAACACAAAAGAGTTTACGACGACTGCCACGTGGTGTGATCTCAAAGACCAGCAACGGCCCCTACCTCCCCAAACATCAAGACTTCGCAAGATTCCTACACAGAAACACGGTTAGCGACCTGTATCTTCAAGTCAGCGCAACAGGGTCTTGGGAGTGCAAACTCATGGGAAAGGTAACGTGGAGCCTTGCGGGGATCTCTTTTCCACACAGTCAGCGTGCATGGCCCTACTTCTGACAGTTTTGGCCTTGAGGAAGGTGACGCCTGGGGCCAACGCCGGAGCCACTGAAAAAGGTCAACACCACGAAAGAGGAGAGCGGAGGGGCTCAAAATACACCTCTTCAATTACCCCGCGCCAGCCTGGTCGCAAGGGGGTCACGGGAGGAGGAAAGGCACTTTCCTACCCCTCCCGGGACCCTTTGGTAAAAGACGTCCGCGGACTTGTCCCCGTCTACGTCGCCCGACCTCAAGGACCCACACTGGGGGGGATGGAGGGGGGCGGTCCTCCGCCGGCGAGGCTCTCGGCGCTAGGAGATACAGCGCTAGCGCGGCCGAGGCCGGGCTCAGGACACGGGCGCTGCGGCGCAGGGACGGCGGGCACCCGCAGGGCCGTTCAGCGAGAGCCCGTCTGAAAGCCAGCGGCCAGAGTAGAGAGGGCTGTGGGCAGAACGAACTCGGGTTGTCTACTCTGGTGATTACAAGTGCAGCACATCGTTTTTCGACCCCCCCAACCGCTGCCCTAGCTCTCATCTCACCTCTCCAGTTCTTGTACTCTGGGATATAGTAGTATTTGTTCCCGAACCGGTCTGTGCCCACTTGCTCCTTCACTTCCTTTGACAGCGCTCTCCACAAGACACGGAACAAATTCTGAGACCAACCCATGCCTTCCCCCCGGCTCCAGCGCAGGTCGCCGCGTGACCTGCGGGGAATCCCTGAGACCAAAGCGAGAACGCCCCGGCAGCTGACCCCGCCCACCGGCTCAGAGGAGTCCCACCCACCTCCTTCCGTACACCCTCAAGTAACGACTCTCTCCATTGGCCGGGTGGCATCATGCTTGACCAATGGGAGACTCCGCTCTACACCCCAGCTTCAGTGTTCTGTCATGGCGCCGTCCAGTTCACAAGCAGGTGTGAAGGGACGGGATGCTAGGGTTTTTGTCGGCACGACAAGCGGGTTTGGACGACCCTCTTCACCTTCGGAGAGCGGAGTCCACACGGAGGTAAAGAAAGCCTTATTCTTTTCTCTAATATTTCGGTTAAAATCTGGGCCAATGGCTTGTTAGCTTTGCCTCACACTTGGCCGCCTCATTACCACTTTCCTCCCACCACAACTGGGCTTTACTCTCTCTTCTGTTCTGTGGCTCGAGAAAATAGGATAGCTTTTATATACCTGTAGGCAGGTGGGTGCGCACGCGGGCTCGAGTGAGGGCGCTGTAAATCTAAATGAGGATATTTTCATTTTACTTTATTCCTTCTCCCCGACTACCAAGGAATAACTATCTTCCAAGAATTCGTTCTTTCATTTAGTCGACGTATTTAGTGAGCTGTTACTATGTGCCAAGCAATATGTTAAAGGCGGAGCATAGGCCAGGAATTGAACAAAGTTTAGCATGACTAGAGCAGAGAATTGTGGAGAGAGGGCCATTGACAAGAGATGAAGCTGAAGAAGTAGGGGAGGCTAGATGGGGAAGAGCCTTGTATGCCTGGTTAACAGGTAAAAAGATGAGAATAAGGTGAGAACTGTTGCATTTTGTCATTTGCTTAGAGAATGGATTGAAATTGAGAGCAAGATTGGGAGCCAAGTTAGGTAACTGTTGCAAGGAGAGAGTTGATGGAAGCCCGAGCCAGAGACGTGGCTGTTGGGACCAAGAGGGTGAAGATACTTGAAAAAAATCTAAGAAATAGAATCAACCAGCCATGGAGATTAATTGGATATAATGAATGATGAAAAAGGAAGCGTCTGCAATGATTCCCAGCTATGTGCCTTGTATGTCAGGGTGAATGATGGTAACATCTCTCCCCAAAGAGGGAGCAAGTTTTACTTTAATTTTGCTCATATTGACTTTTCCCATATTGCTTTCAAGGAACTTGTGAAGATTTCACTTGGAGGGTGCAGGACACAGTTGCATATAGTATATGTTTGATGCTCAGGAGAAATTTAGATATGTTTAATGCAAGATGATACGTGAAGTGAGGAGGACATAAGATCACCCAGGCACTATTTGTGGAGTAAGAAGAGAGAAGCAGTTCGGTGATTACAAACCTGAAAAATACCAACACTTAAAGTTAGGCAGAAGATGAGACTGCAGACGAACTGAAAAGGAGTAACCAGAGGGATTGAAGGAAAACCAGGGTGGTGAGGTATCATGGATGCTGAGGGAAGACTGTTTAAATAGGGAGCCATCAAATGTGTCAGTTGCTGCCCCCGAATCCCTCCTTTGCTCTCAATGGTTCTCCATCCCATTATTCTGCTCTATTTTCTTCATTCAATTTATTGCCACTGAAATTGTATTATATACTTATTTTTTTACTGGTATATTGTCTTCTAAAATCCTGTATTCCCATTGCCTAGAAGAGGGTTTGGCACAATTTGATGTTTTGTGTTCTGAGATGTATTATCCTTACATTTTAGTATTATGCTTTTAGAATGGGTAAATATGTTTCTAGATAGTACATACAGTTTTAACTAAGTATTAATTTTTTTACTATGTTTTGGTTAGTTTTAAGCATGATTGGGGTTGCATCTCCTACTGTCCTCCAACCCCCGTTAGTGCACAGTTGACAGTAATTCCTTTTCAGCTAGGTCATCCACTCTAATAAAAGCATACAGGCATATCCAGAGTTTTTTATTCCAGTAACTGCAAGAACTCAAGCAAAATTTGTATGTATCAAAATTTGTCAGTCTGCTTAAATTTGTCGGTCTGCTTTGACTATGTGGCTTGTTTCCACCAAGTAGGTCTGCAGTTCTTCCCTAATGATCAGCAAAGTTTGGAAAATAAGTGACGTTGTCCATTATCTTTAATTTCAGTGACAGTAGCGGTACTTTTTTGAAAAGAAACAGCATTATTCTTTTTTCCCTCATATGATCAGAGGTCTTATTATATCAGTAATAATGTAAATCGTGTGCACCACTGAGGGTCTGAAAAATTTGGTTTCTTGTTGTCTTTTAATTCCAAAAAGTCCTTGGTCTGCGGAAGCAACTAAGTATAGCTCTTTAGCACAGTCAGAATTCTGTGACCTAAACCTCTTACTTCATTAGAAGAAATAAAAATTCAAAACAGTGAAGGTTTCCTAACCAAATTGCCAGATTAATCCATCTGTAAATAGATTTCATTTCCTCTGTAAAATACTGATTCCCCAAGCATACTTAACACTTCTGGTTACAAACCTGTACTCTAGTGATCCCATGCACATCTCTCCCACCAGTTGCTTTGTGTGCTTATCAAAAGTCATTATTTGTCCCTAACCCTATTAATGCTAGTTTTATTTATTATTCTGATGATGTCACTTTAGTGTGAGCTGATGAAATATGAATACAAAAATTGCTATTCTTACAAAACTAAATGGACCACTTTTGAAATACTCAGTGCAAACAAATGGCTTAAAACAAAATGAGACATGATTGAGACAATTATTATAAAAGATTTGGGGAAAGTGTAAAAAGATGAAACAGTCTTTCTCAACTTTGCCAGAATATTTAAAATAACATAGGGTATTTGGAAAAAATACTCATGCTAAAGTTCCAACCCCTTAGATTCTAGTCTAATTGGTCAAGGACACTGGAATTTTTTAAAGTGCCCTAGCTGACTGTAATGTATAGCTAGAATTGAGAACCATTGCTTGAGAAAGATTCCACATTCAATTGCTTTGCATATGTCTTAGATTCCATATTCAGTTGCTTTGCATATGTCTTAAATTTTCACCCAACTAAAATACATAAATTAATAAATAAAAAACAAGTTTTAACAATCCCTGAAAATCATAGACTATATATAATATGGGTATGGTTTATGGAAGAAAGATGATATGGCCCTCTGTTCAGCACATTTCATTCTTCAAAAAATTAGCTAATATTCAGACAGTCTTTGCTTTGCATTGTAGTGCACATCCATAAAACTGATTGTGTAAGCTAAAACCTATGCAAAGTGATCTTAATAATTAATGAGGAAAATTCAAATTGTTCTGTGACCTCTAAAATTTTTTTTGGAAACACTAGAAGTCACTGTCAGTTATCTGTGTAATGTAAAATATTAGAAATGATGAGAACCAAAGTATATTTCTTTGTTTAAAAAAAAAAACTTGTCAAGAGTAGTTTGAGCAGTGGTTGTCTTCTCATTGTACACTTACAAGTTGAGCATGTTTTCTTTACCTTGGCTAATTATCACACGCCTTTCTAAATTTGTGTCAGATTCCAACATTTTATCCTTTACATTCTCAATGGCTTGAAATATCTCTGAGAGTTCTCTTATTTATTTATTTATTTATTTATTTATTTATTGCCATGTGGTGCGGCCTGCGGGATCTTAGTTCCCCAACCAGGGATCGAACCTGTGCCCCCTGCATTGGGAGTGCAGAGTCTTGACCACTGGACCACCAGGGAAGTCCTTGAGAGTTCTTTTAATGTGAAGATTTCTGCCAGCATCACTTCTTCAGGGACATATTCAGCCTTTTCATCACAAACACTTTACCTCATTTATGTGGATAAGTTCACCTTCATTGATCTCTTCAGTCTGCATATCTAGAGTTTCTAAAATGGCAGCAATGTCAACATTCCCACAGTGAGATATTTCTTTTGTAATTCCATTTGCATTCAATTTGAGTTTCACTTCCAGTATCATCACTTTGTATTGCTTTCATGCACTTTAATTATGTTTGCCAGTTCCCCCATTCAGTTATCCATTTTTGTGGAATTCCTTGTGGGTTTATCTCAGGGGCACAGAGGTAACAAAACTAAATGCTGTGTGTGAACTGAATAACAAGTGCACAGTGATCATCTGCAGACTTTGAAAGAAGTCATGCAAAGTGCTCACTAATTTTAATGTACATGTTATTTTCATAGTATCTTGTGGACTGAAAAGCAAGTATTGAACACTGCGCTTTATGCTATTACTCACAGTTAATTTACCACGGTAACTGAGATTTCAACCATGTTGTCGTGGTCTGGTATTAACTAAATCATGGTAACTGAAATTTGTGTGTATCAGACAATGCAAAATAAGGACTACTTGTATATTTAAGTTAAAGTGTTTAAGGTAGTTTTTTTTTTAAGATTCCCCTCTTTAATGATATTTTAGCTTAACTAAACAAACATACAGTCCTATTTTATTCAAAGAAGATGTCTCCTGTCATTTGCCCCAGTTTCTTCCTTGTCGTTGACTACAGGCAAAGACATGAACACTAAAATGCAATGTTTATAATTCATACCCTCCTTTTTTATTTTATAACTCTACTGAGGTACAATGATATACACTAAACTGCACATTAGAGTATACAATTTGATGAGTTTTGACATATATATACACTTTTGATACCATCACCATAATCAAGATAACGATCATCCATAAGCCCCAAAATTTCATAAAGACTCTGTAATCCCTTTCTCCCTTCTTTCCCTGTTTCACATTCTTTCTACTCCAGGAAACTACCGATCTGCTTTCTGTCACTATTGATTAGTTTGTATATTTCAGAATTTTATATAAATGAAATTATTTTTTCATAGCGTTCTTTCACTCAGAATAATTATTTTGAAATTTATCCATCCTGTTGCATGTATCCATTCTTTTTTATTGCTGAGGAGTTTTCCATTTTGTGGATATACCATGACTTGTTATCCATTCATTTCTTGATGGGCATTTGAGTTGTTTTGGGACTAGTACATATAAAGTTGCTCTAAAGATTCATGCACGAGTGTTTGTATGGGCATATGCTTTTATTTCTCTTGGGTGAATACCTGGCAGTGGAATGACTAGGTATATGTTTCACTTTTTAAGAAACTAGCAGTTTTCTAAAAGCTTACATTCCTACCAGCAATGAATGAAAATACTGATTGCTTCACATTTTTATTTACCCTTTCCTGCTTTCTTTTGCGTTATTTGAACATTATTTAATATTCTGTTTTAATTTATCTATTGTGTTTTTGACTATATCTCTTTGTATAGTATTTTTTAGTTATTGCTCTAGGAAATATAAAACACCTACTTAACTTTTCATTTTCTACTTAGAATCAATATTTTACTCCTTCTATTTGGTATATTGAAACTTTATCACCCTTTACCTTCCACCATATGTGTTGTTGCCTTATATATTAGATTTACATACATTGTAAACTCCATTGGACAGTGTTACAATTTTTGTCTTCAACCATCAAACATATTTTAAAGGAAAGAATAGCCTATTTACCTAGATATGTGTCATTTCTGTTGTTCTCTTTTCATTTCTGATATCCCAGCTTTCCTTCCTATATCACTTCACTTCTGTCTGAAGAACTTTGTTTAGAAATTCTTTTAGAACAAGTCTGGATGGCTCTGTGGTTTCTGAAAAGGAATCTGCAGTTAGTTCAATCACTTGTTTCTCTATAGGTAATTTGTCATTCTCTCCGGTTGCTTTGAAATTTTCTTTGTTTTTAATTTTCAGCAGTTTGATTATAATGTGTCTCAGCATGGATTTCTTTGGGTTTATCATAGAGTCTATTCTGCTTCTTGCTTGCAGATTTATATCTTTCCACAAACTTAGGATGTTTTCAGCCATTATTTCTGTCCAATATTTTTTACATACCACTTTCTTCTTTCTTTCTGGGACTCTGTTGACGTTTGGCCTTTTATAATTGTTACTTAGGTCCCTGAGGCTGTGTTCTTTTCTTTTCTTTTCTTTCTTCTTTTTTTTTTTTTTTTTAGTCTTTTTTCCCTATGTTGTTAAATTGTGTAATTTCAATTGGTCTGTATTTAGGTTCACTGACTTTTTCCTCTGTCGCCTCTAGTCTGCAATTTAGTCTATCAGAAAAATAGTTTTTTAATGAAAATTAGATTTTTGATGAAAAATAATTTAACATTTTTCAGTTCTAAAATTTCCATTTGGTTCTTAATTGTATTTTCTGTTTCTTTGCTGAGACTTTCCTTTTTTAACATTTGTTTCAATTATGTTCACAATTGCTTGCTCAAGCATATTTTAATGGCTGCCTTGAAGTCTTTGTCAGATAATTCCAGCATCTGTGTCACCTCAGCTTTGGTGTCTGTTGACTGTCTTTTCCCATACAAGTTGAAATGTCCATGGTTTTCCATATGCAGAGTAATTTTGGATTGTATCCTGGACATTTTAAAATGTCATGAAACTCTGGGTCTTTTTTCAGTCCTATGAAGAATGTTGATATTTTTGTTTTAAGAAGCAATTGGCAAAGTTAGGTTCAGGCTGAAAGTTTTTACCTTGTTATGTTTGCCATGGTTCTAATGTCAATTCAGTTTTCAAAGCCATTTCAAATCTGCCCCCAATGTGTGCCGCTCAGTAGTCTGTTACCTGAGTGGTACTCTTGTTAGTTTAGTTTTCAGAATCTTTTGTATGCTACTCAAGGTCAGCTCCATGCATGCTCTGCTCAGTGATGAGTCCTGGAGTTCATAAATAACTTTATGAGGTTGCCTTCCTGAGCTTCTTTCTCTCAGTGATCTTTCTGGTACCTCTCATCACTGGGACTCTCCCTTTTGGTCCTCCTGCCGGAAACATTGGGTTCTAGTTACCCTGTTCTACCATACACTAATGTGTTTGGGCCCAGTTCTGGGCCTGTAAGTGAGAAGACAGAGGAAGAAAACAGTGGTGATTGGACCCACTCTCTTGGGATCAGAGCTCTGATGAACAGAGAAAACAGATTCCTTCCCCCAGAGTGTTGGCTCCCTCAGGTCACTATTTCCAGCCATTGCCAGTGTTGCTATCAGATTGCCTAGGGGCTGGGCCACAAGAGAATGGAGAAAAGAGAGAAAAAATATAGATGGGTGATTTCTACATGTCCTTGAGTATTGGAGTTCCCTTTTTTGCTCCTGGAACTTTCTCTGTCTGTGCCACAGTGCTCACTTCCAGGTTTCCAGCCAGGAAGTAGCAGAGGAGAAGAAAATAATAAACTGGCCATTGTTTTGGTGGTATGTTGGATATGGTGTTTCCCCCAGTCCAGTTGCTGCTATTTACTTTTTGGAGTCCTCAAATAGGTATTCCATGCATTTTGTTCATATTTTATAGTTGTATTTCTAGGGAGATGGGTAAAGTGTGCTAGTTATTTTACCTCAAACTGGAGTGGCTACTTTTGAGTATTGACTAATGAAGTGGATGATCAAATGAAAGAAATATGTCAAATCACAAAGCAAGTATAAAAAGTATGAGAGAAAGGATAAGAGATTTGGAGAGTAGATCCAGAAGACCTCAGAGGCAATAATAATTCCAGAGGGAGAACAAAACAAACAAGCAGAGACTAGATTCACAGACTAAAAAGGTTCACTGAAGTACAATAGGATTGATGAAAAAGACATAAAATTACAAATACCCTAGTAAATATATCTAGGAATGGAGAAAAAAAATATTAAAAGCTTCCAATGGTAATTTATTCATAAAAGAAAACCAGGTTGACATTAGACATCTTAGCAGTTCTAGAGCCTAGAATGATATCTACTAATAAGAAAAAAGGACTGCAAGTCAGGAATCCAAATTTAGCCAATCTGGAATGATATCTACTAATAAGAAAAAAGGACTGCAAGTCAGGAATCCAAATTTAGTCAATCTGTCCAATATGGTGCATATGCTAAAATTCCTAGAAATATTTTACCCCTTTCCCCTTCAAGAAAAAATACCCAAGGAACAACATTAATTGATGAATAAATGTATTTGAACAAGGCCCCAGGGTACATAAATGATGAAGAGGAGAGGAAACAGAGGAGAGCAATGAACCTTGTAGTATGTGTATGGTTAAATCTAAATACATAATAATAAACAAGCTGGAAATATATAACATGGCTGATAAAGATCTTTTTAGACATGCTTCAAAATTAGCAAAGGGGAATGAACAGCAACTTCATTGAACTAGCAAAATGAAAAGTTAAAGATAGAACTATGACATTAAGTAAACAATAAATAATATCAAGTGTATCAGATGTCATACCAAAGGTGAACAGGCTGATTCCTCCCATTAAGAAGCACAGATTATCAGATTAATTTTTAAATAAAATATAGCTAAAAGCTGTTGCTCAGAAATACCTCAAGTTAAAATATTTTTAAATAGTTTACAAAATTCTTAAATATTAAAAGTTAAAGTAGAGGATAAAAAGATATTAGACAATTGTCAACAAAATGCAGAAGTCACTGTTAATATTAGTTAAGGTGAGATTTTTGGTTAAAAACACCAAACATTGTAATAAACGATATTATTTGAAGCACAATTAATGAAGAATTGGTGTAATAAAACATGTATTCAAACAGTTAAATATATAAAGCAAAATGTAAGGAAAATTTGACACTAGTTTCTTTTCCAGAATGGTCCTGATATAGTAGAGAGAGAATACATACATATGGGGGAAATGGATAAACAACACACCAAATTTAATAGACATATGTAACTTTACATCTCTTAGAGAATGTGCATGTTTTTTATATGTCAGTGGTACATTTACCAAAATTTTTATGTACTTGGCTACCAAGAAAACTTTAACAAATTCAAAAAGGTAGCCATCTTTACAGGTCATATCCTTTAATCATAAGCTAAAGAAATTGGAAGTAAATTAATTAATGAGAACATCACCATCACCTCTAATTCAATGTTTAAAGAATTAGGAATTACATTCCAGATAACTCTTGAGTCCAAGATGGAATGAAAATTGAAGTTATAAATTATCTAGAGAGAAAGGAAAACTATTTCTACCGCTTAGGGGAAACAGGGAAACTTGTATTCAAAAAAAATGTCATAGACTAAAAAAATAAAAATGAAAGTATTTCATCATTGAAGAAGATGAAAGGATATAATAAATTTTTTAAGCCACCTTAAGACGTTAAAACAAAAAGTTAAAAGGACTCGCTCTTTTCCTTACCCTCCTTACCCTAATTTCCTCTGCCTTCCGCCATATCTCTTCTCTTTCACTCCTTTCCCCTTCACCCTCTCTCCTTCACTTTCTCCCCTCCCTCTTTTCTCCCATATTCTCCCTACCCCTCTTCCTTCTACTTCTATGCTTTTGTGTGGGGGGAGTCCCCAAGACCACCCCCAGGTTTTGAGTATTCTCTGGAAGGACTCAGTATGCAGCATACAGTTGTACCAAATTACTCATGGCTATGATTTATTACAGCAAAAGTATACAAGGTAAAAGCAGTGGAGGGAAAGGCACATGGGTGACTTGTGAAGGAAACCAGGCACAAGCTCCCAGTGGAGTCACACAGATAAGCTTCATTTCTTTAGCAATGAATTGTGACAGCTTAGGTGAAGCTGTCTATCAGGGAAGCTCATTAGAGACTCAGTGCCTAGAGTTTTTAATTGAGAACTGGCCACTTAGGCACTTTCTGCTTAGCATGTACCAAAATTCCAGACTCCCAGAAGGAATGTAGGTATTCATAATGTACATTGTTTGCTCCAAATATTAGTTTGGGCACAGTGAGCCATTCTTATCCAGAAATGATGGGAACCCTCCTGAAATCCCAGAAGGCAGGTAAGGGCCAGTCTTGGAAGCAGCCCTTTCTAAAGATAGCAGTCTCAGGCCTGCCATTTTAACTGTTTTTTCACACCTTGCCTCCTTCCACACAAACCCCACCCCTGTTTCCCTATTGTAGTACCCTCCCCCTTTCCCTTCATCTTAACCCCTCCTTCTGGTTCCCAAACAATTCAGACCTAAAGTATTTAGGTTGGGTAGAGGTAGGCTACCTAAAAGGCAGGGATTAGGTTGGCCTAAAGTGAGATTTCACTGGCTGAGCAGGTTGAGGAGGTAGTCCAGAGGTGGAGACAGGCAAGCTCAGCTGATCAGAGTGCTGAGAGAAGCAGAAATCAAAGCCTAAGCCTGGTAAGCAGCATACTTGTTGGGGGACGGGGTAGTAGTGGAGATGGGAGATGGTTACATACAGGGGGATTGATCAAATAAGTATATTAATGATAATAGAGACCATGTTTTCACTGTTAGGAGAGGGAGCTCAAGGAAGGGATGATTCTCTTTGCACATGTTTTTATGATACTGTTTTACTTGTTATAAGAAGCAAATATTACTGTTATAATTTGAAAAGTCATCAGATGGAAAAATATTTTAAGAGGAAATAGACATTTCAGTGGAGAAAATGTAAAATATTATTTTCTGGTGAAATATTGAAGTTTAGAAATGGTAGAGCATAATGGTCTGGAGAAAAAAATGTCAGAGTTCAGATGTAGTTCAACCAATTATTATGTGATTTTGGGCAAATTACTTATGTCTTAGTTTTATAATCAGGTAAAGTGTTTAATAATATAATCTACCACTAGGAAAGTTACCACTTAGGATTACCATTTATTACACTTAATAAAGTGATTACAATGTCAGCAAATAGTAGGCTGTTAATTAATATTAGCTGTTTTTATTATTGATTAAGTTTAGACAAGTAATAAGTGTTAGACTGGATATTTGAATCTAAGGCTAAACTGTCTTCCAAGAGAAAAAGAGGAACTTGTATATCTTTAAATCAGACACTCGCTACTGTTAAAATGATTTCCAAAATGTTTATGGGAATTAATAGTACTGCTACTGTCACTGCATAAAAGTATCAGTATGTACCTTTCCTAGCACTGTGCATTGTTTTTTTTAAAAAAAGTATGATAACTTGATAGGTTAAAAATTCTCATTTTATGAAACTTGACCCCTATTTTACACCCCTCACAAAAATTAACTTGAAATGGATTAAAGACTTAAATGTAAGTCCTGAAGCCATGAAAATCCTAGAAGAAAACATAGGAATAAAGCTCTTTGACATGGCCTTGGTAATGATTTTTTGGATATGACACTTACAGCAGAAGCAACAAAACCAGAAATAAACAAGTGAAAAAACTCCAAAGGTGGGGAGGAGTGGAGAGGGGTGGATCTTAGGCCAAAGGAAAGCAAACTGTGAACGGTAGGAAATAAACACCAGGGCAGTGATGTGAAACTTTTGTCCATTTCAACAGCTTTTTTTCAATATAGGATAGGTTTTGGTTACTGCATACCTACCAACTACAGTGTTATATAACATGGAATAAGCACTCTTACTAAAACAGAAAAAAAAATCAGAAACAAATAAACAAGTGAGACTACATCAAACTAAAAAGCTTCTGTACAGCAAAAGAAACCATCAACACAGTGAAAAGACAACCTACAGAATGGGAAAAAATATTTGCAAACCATTTATCTGATAAGGGGTTAATATCCAAAACATATGAAGAACTCATATAACTCAATAGCAAAAAAAAAAAAAATTGAAAAATGGGCAAAGAACCTGAATAGACATTTTTCCAAAGAACATATACAAATGGCCGACAGGTACGTGAAAAGATGTTCAGCATCACTAGTCATCAGGGAAGTGCAAAAACAATGAGACAACACCCCACACCTGTTAGAACGTCTATTATCAAAAAGGCAAGAGATAACAAATGCTGGAGTGGATGTGGAGAATATGAAACCCTTGTGCACTGTTGGTGGGATTTGTAAATTAGTACAGCCACTGTGGAAAACCAGAATGGAGGATCCTCAAAAAATTAAAAATAGAACTACTACATGATCTAGCAGTTTCATTTCTGGGAATATATCCAAAGGAAATGAAAACGATAACTCGCAAAGATATCTGCACCTCCATGTTCATAGCAGCATTATTTACAATAGCCATGACAAGGAAACCTAAGTGTCCACATATGAATGAATGGATAAAGAAGTTGTATATATATACAATGGAATATTATTTAGCTACAAAAAGTGAGGAAATCCTACCATTTGCAACTACATGGGTGGACCTTGAAGGCATTATGCTAAAGGAAATAAGTCTGACAGAGAAAGACAAATATTGTATGATCTCACTTAAATATGTGGACTCTTAAAAGAAAAAAAAAACACTCATAGAAAAAGAGATCAGACTTGTGGTTACCAGAGGGAGGGGGTGGGAGCAGGAGGAGTTGGAGGAAAGTGGTCAAAATGTACAAAATTCCAGTTATAAGATAAATAAGTACTAGGGATGTAATGTACAGCATATTGACTATAGTTAACACTGATGTATGATATATAGGAAAGTTGTTAGTAAATCCTAAGAATTCTCATCACAAGGAGAAAAATTATTTTTCTTTTTGTTGCATCTATATGAGATGATAGATGTTAGCTGAACCCATTGTAGTAATCATTTCACAATATATGTAAATTAAGCCATCATGCTATATACCTTAAACTTATACAACGTTGTATTCATTTATTTCTCAGTAAAACTGGGGGGAAAATCTTATTTAAATTAACATTATTTTGATCAATAATGAATTTAGAGATCATTTGGTTAAATTAATGTAAATGCTTTTTGACATCCAAAAGATTGAGACAAATTCTAATAGTTAACATTCACTCGGCACTTACTATATGCTGGGCATTGTTATGAGCACTTTTTAATGTTTCAACTCATTTAATCTTAACGTCCTCACCAGGATAATGATGGTTTACAGTTATTGAATATCAGAAATTTCATTCATCTTAATTTGTGAGAGTACTTGTTAATCATTTTTATTTATATTTAATTTGATTTATTTAAATGTGCTTAATTGTTGAGTTGAACATGCTTGTTTTATACTTCTATAAGGCTTAAGAAACAAGGGAATTTTTTTTAAAAAAACTGTAATTTAAGCTTTTGTCCACTAGATGTCCTCAGCTAAGTTTAAGTTATCAGAATTTAACTTTTTGTTCGTGAAAATTTGTTTCAGTTTCTAGCTACCTAAATTAAAAATTAATAAAATACACCCTTTAAATAAGAGATAAGATAATTAAGGCAATGCTTCAGGAGAAATTCTTTACATGTAATTGTTAGTACTCTTGTTATTTTAAAAATTTGTATAAGGTCTTTAATAATCTATAAATACCTTTGGATGTATGTTAGGAGATTTAAGCATTATTGTGATTTTTGACTCCATGTAATTTTGGTGAAATAAGGACGTTTTAATGTTAAATTACTTTCTTATTGTTTAATTTTTATTTTTCCTTTTCCTCCTTTTAATTTTTATGTTTTTCAGGGTTTTGGGACTGGAGTTAAACAAAGACAGAGATGTTGAAAGGATCCATGGCAGTGGAGTTAACACCCTTGACATTGACCCTGTTGAAGGGAGATAGTAAGTTTATTATATAATCATTTTTGTTCCTAAGTGAGATCCAGTAAAATCTTGCTTTCAGATTAATTTTGTGAAGTTTCATACAAATTAATAAGAATTCTAAATTTGTAGCATTTTAAATCTGGCATTATTAATTTCAAATAAATACAGAACATTGAACCTATGAAATGTTGCCAAATAAACATTTCCAAACTACTTTAATATAAATATATTCATTGTTAAATCAACAAATACTGAACTTTTTTGGATGCAGAGAGTGTGTAAGTGCTGAGGTATGTCTTTAGGTACTATTTCAAAACAGAGTTGTTACTCTCAAGGAGTCTAGTGGGAAAACAAATATAAAAAGCAGAAGTATATTTTGGAGAATTAAGTTTGAAGCACACCAGACTTGTGTTTGAGTTCCTCCTGGCTTTATATTTATCAGCTATGTGGCCTTGAGCAATTTATCTAACCTTTCTAATTCACAGTTCCCTTAGCTATACAATGTAACAACAATATCTAACAAGTTTGTTGTGAAGATTAATTGAGATAATATGTATAACATGATTAGCATAGGACATGGCATACTGTAAATGGTTGCCACCACTGTTGTTAATCAAAAGCATTATCACCTATAGTTTTACTCCTTTCAATCCATTTTCCATACAACAACTGAAGTGCTTAGAAAAAATGTGCCATCTCTCCCACTTAAAACTCATCTATCCCACATTACTCTTACAAGAAAGTTCAAAACCCTTCATGTGGTCTATAATTAAGACAAGTGTAAAAGTAACTAAAGAAAAGTTTGTCTTATCATGTTCTGTTTAGCATTTGCCCCAAATTTTTATATTATTATGAAGTATAATTATTTACATTAAAATAAGCCAGAGTAGGTTCAATAGAAATCCATTTTTTATTTCCAGCCTCTGTCATGGTCTCACCTAGTAGTATATGAGAAACATGTATGGTGAACAAATGCTCACTTTAACACACAGTTAAATCTAAAAGATGACCTGTGATAATTCTTTTCTTCCTCCTGACCTTTTCCAGGCTCAACATAACACCTCCCAATTAAGGACAGCTGTGGGACATTTGCTTATAAAATAATCCAGACATGAGCAGCAAGGGATAGCTGATTTCTTTTGGCCTTAGGTGCTGGTAGAAAAAAATGTTCAGTACTCCAGCCAATCATTTGGGGTAGTGATGAGTTGTTTGACCTGTAAAGTACATGAATCCAGTAGGCTACCAGTTGGGAGAGTTAGTGAGAAATGTGGGAAGTTATAGATTACATGTGCATTAAATATGTGTGAGAAATAACAGACTGAGGAGTCTTTGCAGAGCATATACAAAAAAGTCAAGATTCTCACTGCAGTGGTTTCCCCCTTTTCCCCCTTTTTGCATAGTAAAAATCTACAACTATTTATTTCATTGTTTGCTAAGACTTGTATTTTGCATTAAACCCTTTTGGCAGGAAAGAGAAATAAAAAGCAAAATGAATGTTTAATGGAAAATTAAATATAGGTTTTCTTTTTCTCAGAAAAATCAATTCACATGTAACTTGCTCAAAATACTTGTTAATATTTACCAAACACTGTGAGAGCTGTAGTGATACCACAGAAAACCAGAATGAAAACTAGAATACATAAATCTTGTAAAGAAGCATTTATTTCCAAAGTTAGGAGTTAATTGAAGAAGTCTATCTGAAAACAACATTTTAACAAATGCAACTACATAAAGTACATTTGTATATCATCCTGTGAAGCTTGGATTTTCTTTTATGTCTTCTAAATTCTTCTGAGTTAATTCCATGCATCTTTGGTACCGAGTTTTCTTGTCCACATAAAAACATCAAGTCCTGTCTTTTACTGTGTTCACTTTATTAGCAGGATAATAATTGTAGAATTAAGTAACATCATTGCCATCAGATACTTCAACTACAAAGTCCATTAATTACAATAATATTCAATTTTTCACCCAATTAATGTAATCAAAGGAAAGCTTTTGGAAGTCATTCTAGCAAAGATGAAACATCTTATGTTATTGTAAATACAATTTAAGTTAAGTCTAAAAGTTCAGCTTTGAAAACAATTGTTTTTACATTGATAGTACATGTAATGCCATGGTTAAAAACAGTATTTCACGAAGTACAAATATGCAGCAAAATGTTTTTGGAATTGTTATGGTACACATGTAACTCAAAACTGTTGAAACAAGCTGCAACATGTTATCAACCAAAATAAAAGCTGTAGTTGTTAAAATTTACAAAGATTTCTCTGTATACACAATGAGTAACTGAACCACAAAATTTTGTAATGAAGCTAATGCTGAGTATTAAAAAAAAAAACCTTCAGCATGGCATTACTTGCTATCTTTCTTTACTGCCCCATCATCAGTAAGATTTAGGACTATTTGAGCAAAGAACTTTGAAGAAGTACTTTTAAATTAACCTAATTGTCCTACAAATTGATATTGAATTTTTCTTAAAACAAGTCTATAAATCAGTGCTTCTTGGACATGCTGCTACTTCATGAACCCTTTGTATCTGGTTCACAACAAGGTAAGGCACTTGTACCAGAATGTGGTACAAGTCACTAAGCACACAGTTTAGATGAGCTATATTTTTTTTTGTAGCAAGACTATCTCAGTGAAGAAAGAGGTGTGTTCATTTCTGGCACAAGCTCTTTATGTTGTACTATAAATAGCAAAGAAACTAAAGATGGCAAAATAAAACCCCAATGTACAACACTTAAAGCAAATATAAGTGATCAAATATCTCAACAAACCACAAAATATGGATGAATGGGAGCAAAACACTGATAACTACAAAATCAGTGTGGTATCAGCATCTATACCAGGGGAGGCAATAAAAACCAATGGGGCATCTAATAGACCTGATAACTCAAAATAACTGACAGTTAGTTGAAAGCTCAGCAAGCCAATTTGACTACAACATTGAAACTGGGAAAGAATTGTGTACTCTAGTTGTTCAAGGGATTCACAGTAAGACCCAAAGGGGTTGGAGTGCTTTAGGCCCTATAATCTCTCCAGCTAATCACCTAAAGATGCCCTAATGGACAGAACCCTACGTTGAGGAGAAACTGTTTGGAATAGAATGCAAAGTGAGCAGTACAGGGACAATAGAAAGAAACAAGGGAAAAAGATGGATCAGATAAAAATTGGGGAGGTGAATAGAATCAGGAAATCTCTGAAAGTTAGCTGCCATATTTTGAGCATCTTATTTGAAAAAGAAGAGGAGGAGGATGTTCTAGAGATATAAATTTTAAATATTGTTATAAACGAAGCCTCCCTTTTAAAAGTTTAAGAAAATTAATTTTACATAAAAATGAGCAAAAGAATAGGATTAAGATCAAAGCCCATACAAAATTATTTTAAGAACAAAGAGAATAAATAGAATAATGTTCCTTTAGACAGTGTAGTTGTGCCAGAAAGATATGCCCACAAAATAGATGAGAACTCTAACCTAATATTTTAAAACTAGCTGAAAGTCATTTCTGTTTTTTATTTTCTTTATTTTTTTGGCTGCACTGTGTGGCATGTGGGATCTTAGTTCCCCGATCAGGGATCAGACCTGTGCATCCTGCAGTGGAAGCACAGAGTCTTAACCACTGGACTGCCAGGGAAGTCCCTAAAAGTCATTTTTAAAAGATAACAGTGTATGAAAGAGTAACATAAGTAGGAATTAGAAAAACTGAAAAATGAGATGATCAAACTCAAAGAAAAAATTAGAAAAGAAAGTTTCAGAAATGAAGACTAAAGCATAAGGAATACAAGCAAATAAAATATAAGAGGAAACATTTAAAAATCAAAAAGAAATGGAGAAAGGAAAAGTATTTGAGATACAGATGTATGTAGAAGATAGGCAAAGAAGATCTAACATACATATAATAGGAGTTTCCAGAGAAGAAACCCAAAAGAAGAGAATGGAATAAAGACTAAAACTATAATCTAAGGAAACATTCTTAGAATGAATAAAATCTGAAACTACATATAAGGGAAAGAGAATCATATTGTAACCAGACTTTGATTTTGAGCTTTATGCTCAAAGAAATGAAGTTTCCTTTCTAAGATGTTCAAGGAAATAAAATGTGAGTCAAGGATTTTATATCCAACCAGACTAATTTTCAAGTACAAAAGGACTAATTATTAGTAACATACAAAAATTCAGGGAGTATTGTTCTCATTAGGCCTTTCTTAAGAATCTACCAGAGAATAATATCAGAACAAGAATGAATAGAGACAGCACCAGAATTGATGGTGAGCAGTAATATTAACAAATAGCAATACTTTATATAGATGCATAAATATTTACATATATAGATATATAAATTAAATTCACAAATCTATGTGTTTTCCCTATTAGATTGTAAACTGGGGAGTCAGGAATCATGCCTGTCTTGTTCATAGTTGAATTGGCATAATGCCTAGCATATTGCAGAAGCTCAAAATTGAATGAGTTGAGTAAATGCATTCATAATGGAGGGAAGAAATCTTAACACTTAGGGATCCCCTATTTTTTGCCAGGCAGTATAAAAGGCCTTTGCATATGACTTATCTTTATATCAACTTTATGATTTAGGTGAAAATGTCCCACTTTTCACAAATGAAAAACCTTAGGTGAAGTAACTTGCCCAGGGTCAGATAGCTAGCATCAGTAATAACTGGTCTGTCTGATTCCATTTATAACTAGGCCATTTAAAATGACTCTGTAATATTTCACTTCCTTAAATAAGAAGTATCTTTTGCCATCTTCTTTCTACTGTCCTTTCTTTTTGGAATCATGAAGGTAAATTTTAACTGATCACAGATTGAATCTTTCTATATTCATTCTTCCACAAACATTAGGTTAAAAATTTTAGTTTATTTCGGTCTATACTAATGAAGATTTACTCTGTATTTATGGGCATAATAAATTTGAGTTTGTAGATCAGTAATTTTCAGAAATACATAGTCATAAATGGACTATATAAAATGATAAATTAATGTGAACTTTTTTTATTATTAGCATGTTATCAGGTGGTTCAGATGGTGTGATTGTGCTTTATGATCTTGAGAACTCCAGCAGACAACCTTATTACACATGTAAAGCAGTGTGTTCCATTGGCAGGTGTGTATTAAAAATGTAATTCATAAACTTATAAACATTTGAGTATTTTTGTATCAAATGCAAAACATGAAAAAACTTTTGATTATGTTCTTTTTGTTCTCCACCTACATAGCACACCTCAGTAACTAATTTTAGTTTTTAGACTACTTAGCATAAGACTCATTTGAGTCTTTCCAGCTAAATATAAACACAAATTAGATTTTTCAACTGTGATTAATAGAACAAAAAGATTAACAGCTAGAAGCCATAAATGTACTAACAATCACACACACACACACACACACACCCCTTCCTTACCTCTCTATTTACTCAAAGCTGCCTAACTTAACATACTTCTCTGTCTTGAATTTTTTGACTATTTACTGGCTTTCCAATCTTGTGAGAATTATTTTTAAGTTTTTAATAAAGTGTTTTGTGATTTTGTTTTAATTTGTTCATAATCATCACTTAATTCTTTTTCATTTCCTGTATTTGATCTGATTTTGAGGAGTCCTTGAATTAACATAGAGAATAGGTGTCGAAAAAATGTTTTCAAGAGGAAAAACTTCATGAACATTCATATCAGCAACCACTCTGTATTAAAGCTGTTCCCAAAGCACTAGATAGATGCATAAGTTCATGGAATATTTGTGAGGAGATTTACAAATGTTTCTTGGCTCTGGTGCTTCACTTTGGAAATACAGATTTAAGGAAACTTTCTCTGAGCCTCTGACAAAACTATTTTGTCTTAGAGATAATTATACTTGCCCTGTTACTCTTGTAAGTTTTCTGTAAGACTTAAATGAAATACTATCTTTTAAAAAGCATATTAAAAATTGTAAAGCCACTATATAAATAGGAAGCAATATAATTATAGATACACTTGGTACAAAACAAGATACCACTTCAAGTACTCTGGAACTTGGTTCCTAAGAGGCTTATACCATTTTATATTCTCTCCACTCCCACCAAACAAACAAACAAAAAATCTAAATTCTAAAGTGTAAGACAGTCATTAATTAGTTTAATTCATCTTTGTCTTATTTTATCTTAGCTATCGTTTTAACACTGTTAAAATAATATTTTTGTATATACCACATGCTATGTAATGTTATTCCATGAGTGGCTATGATTTGCTTTTCTGGTGTGTGATGTCAAGTAAATGCTTAGGACATCAATCTTACTTTATTATGACTTTCTTCTTAGATTCAAACTCTTAACTTCAAAACCATGACTTTGGTAAATGAGCATATAAGCATCTTTACAAAATGAGTTAAAGTAGCATTTTACATTCAAAGACTTTATAATCTAACTTTAAAAAGTAATTTCAATAAAAATTGTTTCTAAGTTAATGTGGCTTAGACTGTTTCCTGATATTTATTTTTGCTTTACTTAATGTGTTTGTTCTGAGCACCAAAAAGATTCCTGTACCCAAATTTTTATTAAATGTGAATGAGAATGACAGATCATACATAGTAAGAGAATAATACAATACAATAAAATGTCCTATTTTAAAATCTAAAATATAAATGAGCTTTTATTTGTGATCACTACATTAAAGATTTATTTTATTTAAAACTGAAAAAATCTCTGTGTAGATTCTTAGGAACAGACAGAAATCAGTTCTGTTTATCTTAAGCAGAAATTTATTGGAAAGAAATTCCAATAAAATATCTCACATAATGGCAGGAAGGTGGAAGAATCAAATGTAGAAAATGAGCAGAAAAGCAAGAGAAACTAGGACAAGAGAACACAGTCAAGGTCACACCACAGGAACAATTTAGTTTGGGTTCTGCTACATGTCACAAACACAGATTCTCAACTCCACAGCTATGAATAATTGCTAACTATCCTTGGTTTGCATTACTAGCTGGAGTTTTATTAGAGTCCCAGGCAGTATTGATGAAGCCCAGGACACATGTTCATGCCCCCACTGCCAAGGGCAAGGGAAAGAGAATATCTGGAGCCCCTTGCTTTATGTAACAAGAGGCAAGGCACTGTCTTTCAACAAAACAAAGGGAATTTCCCCCCAAAAGGAAGTTTGGATGTTCAGCCAAGAAAAGGGCGCATGTCCACTACAGTCCACACATTTGGCTGTCCAATATCAGTGTATACCTTTCTTCCCATACCTACCCTTCCTTTTAAAAAAAAAAGTTTCAGCCTGATCTACTGCAAGTATCCATTATTTGACAAAAAAATGTAATTATCCCCTTCCCCAAAGAGCTATGACCCTAAGTCTATTTATTTACCACATCCATCTCCAGTTCAGGATGATGTCTATTTTTCCACTGGTTTTACGTGATCTTATATCAGGATTATGCAACCTGTGGGCTCAATTGTATAGTTAACCTATATAAAATAATGGAGGTAAGAAAAAGAGGAAAGAAAGAGGAAATTAGTTAATATATATACATATATACATGACATAGAAAGTAAGGAAATATGAATAGGTACTACAGTCCTTTTTTGCAGCTGTCTCAAGGCCAGCTTGAGGTCTTCAGGTAGCACCACATGTGTCAAGGCCCTTTATTCTGTATTGTGATCCAAACCTTCACCTTAAGGAATCAGAACTCATGATGGTCCTATCTGCATAGGGTTGCAGTAGTCTTCTGTTTACTTTTATCTTACTGAAAATTTCTAACATACATGAAAATAGTAGTATAATAAACTGTGTACCCATCACCCAGCTTCAGCAGCTATCAGTCATAACCAGTCTTGTTTTATCTTTACCCCAACCTACCCACCTACTCTGAGGATTATTTTGAAGCAAATCTCAGAAGGATATCATTTCATTCACAATTATTTGTATCTCTAAAAGGTAAAAGGTGTTTTATAAGCATAACCCCACTACCACTATCTCACATCTACAATAATTCCTGATATTAAGTATACAGTTGGTGTTGAAATGTGCCACCATTGTCTCTTAAGTGTTCCTAAACAGCCAGTGTCTTTGAATTAAGATTCAGTAAAGGACACATACTGTGCTGATCACTGGCTCAGAGCATATACTGTATCCTTCAGGATAGCACATCATCATCACAAGGTGGTATATTGTAACTGATGTCATAACTGAGTCTTCAACAGATCATGATTCTATGGGTGATGTGTTACATAAGAGTAGTGAATCTCATGGGCATCTACCAGTTGCATTCTTTTGTTGTATAAGTAAGGTTCTTAATCAGAAACAATACTGTGTGGGACACCATGGAGGTATGTGAGGCAACAATTCTCAGAATGATGGTGTTGATAAAATGATGGCCAGGAAAAGCAAATCCAAAACCAGAATAAGTATCTCTTCCAGTAAGGAAAAATCACTGTCTCCCTGAAGCGGTCCAGTGTAGCTGGCTGATCCCTCCAGGATATGGTATTGAAATCAGAAGTCTCTCATTTTATGAGCCTTAGTAGGAAGCAGGCCTCCGCATCATACTGTGAAAGGTTAAAACTAGAGATGCCTAGATATTCTCTTTCTCTAGACAGCTAGGACGTGGCATGTGATCTAGGTTTGGCCATTCATATCATCGTTCCTGAGACTGCTACTTGTGAATATAGTATCAGTTTTGAAACTCAAATAAATCAGTTATCTCTAAATTTTGATTACTGTTTTGTAGAAGCCATCCTGATGTTCACAAGTACAGTGTGGAGACTGTACAGTGGTATCCTCATGACACTGGCATGTTCACATCAAGCTCATTTGATAAAACTCTGAAAGTATGGGATACAAATACTTTACAAGTAAGTATGTTAAAAACTTTTCCAAATTGCTCTGTGCGATAAATGAGAACTTAATCCTAAACCATTTTAGTGTGATTATTTGCTAAGATGTCATATATGTTAGATGTGAAATTAGTATAGTAGTTAAGGAGAGCTAGAGTGCGTGAGTTCGTATCTTGGTTCTGCTGCTGACTATCTATGTGATATTTGTCTGAACCTCTCTATTTATCCGTAAAGGGGGTAATGATTGTACCTTATAGAATGGTTGTGAGGATTAAATAGGTCAATATATGTAAAGTACCTGGAACAGTGCCTAGCATATAGTAAGTGCTCAAAAACCATTAGCTATTATTATTATTTGCTTTATTATTCAAAAACTACTATGGTCTAGTGGTGTAGGGAAGAAAATTGGATTTATCTCCTATTGGCCTAAAGACTTAAAGGAAAAGAAAGTTATTAATATTATAGCTTAGTAAAGGTAGACAGTAGATAATAGTTTTTATATTTGATCAAATTTATATTTCTTTCTCATGCTAATTTTTTCCCTGAGCTCTAGTCCCATATGTCTCCACCTGTCTTCAGAACCTCTCTTACTTAAATGTAGTGTCATCTTCTCAAACTTAACATGTTCCAAACTGAAGTGAACATGATGGCTCGTCACATCCATTTAGTCCTCAAATCTTAGCAATTCTTCCTTCAAACTCTCAGATTTCCCTTTTCTATTTCCCTCACCATCACTGTACATCTAGACTACTCCTAAAAACTCCTAACTGGTTTCTCTGCGTTATTTTTCTTCCACATTTCCACAGCAAGTTTACCCCAGAATTAATCAGAATCAAGCAGTTTCATCCTGTCTCAACACAAAACCTCTAGTGACTCCATTGTCTAAATTCAGCCTGGCCTTCTAAGTTCTCCATAACCTCACTTCCCACTTTCTCAACCTTAGCTTCTACCTCTTTTCAACCGAAATGATGTACTGCCACTAAATTGATCTCCTTTTGCCTTCTGAACACGTTATGTGTTATGTTCCCTGCCTCAGGTCCCCTTCCCTATGAAACTTCTCCCTTCTCTTATTCATCTTATAACTGGAAGTTTATACTCTTTAACCAACATCTTTCTATTTCTCCCACCCCCCAGCCCTGGTAATCACCACTTTATTCACTGTTTCTATCAGTTTGGCTTTTTAAGATTCCACATGTAAGTGATATTATACAGTATTTGTCCTTGCCTGCTTGACTTCACTTAATATAATGCCCTCAAGGTTTATCCATGTTGTCACAGATGTCAGGGTTTCATTCTTTCTCATGGCTGAATAATATTCCTGTGTGTGTGTATGTGTGTGTGTGTTATCTTCTTTATCCCTTTATGCGTTGATGAACACTTAGGTTGTGTCCATGACTTGGCTATTATAAATAATGCTGCAAAAAACATGAGGGTGCAGCTATCTCTTTGAGACAGTGATTTTATTTCCTTCAGATATATACCCAGAAGTGGGATTGCTGGATCATATGGTTCTATTTTAAATTTTTTGAGGAACCCCATATTGTCTTTCATGATGGCTGCGCCAATTTACATTCCCACTAACAGTCACAAGGGTTTCCTTTTCTCCATATCCGCACCAACACTTATCTCTTTTTGATAATAGACATTTTAACAGATGTGAGGTGATACCTCATTGTGGTTTTGATTTGCAGTTTCCTGATGATTAGTGATATTGAACACCTTTTCATGTTCATTTCGGCCATTCTTATATTTTTGGAAAAATGTCTTCATGTCCTCTGCCCATTTTTTATTTGGATTGTTTGGGTTTTTTGCTACTGAGTTGTATGAGTTCTTTATATATTTTGGATATTAACCCTTTAACATGATTTTCAAATATTTTCTCCCATTCTTCAGGTTGCTTTTTCATACTGTTTATGGTTTCCTTTGCTGTGCAGAAGGTTTTTAATTTGCTGTAGTTCCATTTGTTTATTTTTGCTTTTGTTGCCTTTGATTTTGGTATCAAATCCAAACAGTCTTCACCAAGACCACTGTCAATGTTTTCTTCTAGGAGTTTTATGGTTTCAGGTCTTACGTTCAAGTCTTTAGTCCATTCTGAGTTAAGTTATGTGCATGGTGTAAGATAGTGGTCCAATTTCATTCTTTTGCATATGGTTGTTCAGTTTTCCCAACATCATTTATTGAAGAAACTATCCTTTCCCCGTTGTATATTCTTAGTTCCTTTGTCGTAAAATAATTGACCATATATGCCTGGCTTTATTTCTGGACTGTCTTTTCTGGTCCATTGATCTGTGTGTCTGTTTTTATGCCAGTACCATAATGTTTTGATTACTATAGCTTTGTAATGCAGTAGTCCCCCCTTATCCATGTGGGATACATTCCAAGACCCACTGAGTGCCTGAAACCACGGATACTATCAAATTACCATAGTTATAGTATATACCAACCCTGTATATACTATATTTTTTCCTATACTCATGTGTGGGTAGCATATATGGTATGGATACACAGAACAAAGGGATGATTCACATCCAGGTGGGACAAGCAAGATTTCATCATGCTCCTCAGAACAGTGTATTATTTAAAACTTATGAATTATTTACTTCTGTAATTTTCCATTTAATATTTTCAGACCACAGTTGACCTCAGATAACTGAAACCAAGGAAAGTGAAATACAGATAAGAAGGGGACTGCTGTAAAGTCTGAAATCAGAAAGTGTGATGCCTCCAGCTTTGTTCTTCTTTCTCAAGATTGTTTTAGCAATTCGGGGCCTTTTGTTGTTCCATACAAATTTCAGATTATTCTTTCCTATTTCTATGAAAAATGCCATTGAGAATTTGGTAGAGATTGCACTGAATTTATAGATTGTTTTGGGTGCTGTGGACATATTAACATTGTTATTTCTTTCAATCCACTGGTATGGAATATCTTTTCATTTATTTGTGTCTTCAGCTTCTTTCCTCAGTGTCTTATAGTTTTCAGTGTACACCTTTTACCTCCCTAGTTAAATTTATTTCTAGGTATTTTATTCTTTATGCTGCAGTTGTAAATGAGATTTTTTTCTTAATTTCTCCTTCTGATAGTTCATTATTAGTGTATAGAAATGCAACTGATTTTTTTTAACATTTTGAATCCTGCAACTTTACTGAATTTGTTTGTTCTAACAGTTTTTTGGTGAAGTCTTTAAGGTTTTCTATGTATAATATAATTTCATCTGCAGATAGAGACAATTTTACTTTTTCCATTCCAGTTTGGATGCCTGTTATTTCTTTTTCTTGCTTAATTGCTCTGGCTAGGACTTCCAGCACTATGTTGAATAAAAGTGGCAAGGGTGGGCATCCTTCTCTTCTCCCTGATATTAGAGGAAAAGCTTTCAGCTTTTAACTGTTGAGTATGATGTTAGCTATGAGCTTGTCATATATGGCCTTTATTATGTTGAGGTACATTCGCTCTATACCCAGTTTATTGAGGAAAATAATGAATACTTCTTAATATAAGTCAATACCCATTCATGATTTTTTTTAAATTCCTAACATAGTAGGAATAAAAGGGAAATTCCTTAAACTGGCATTTACAGATTACATGATTACGAACATGGAAAATCCAAAGGAAACTTTAGCCAAATTATAATATAAGAAAATTCAGCAAAGTTGCTGAATATAAGGTCAGTTGTATCTGAATTCCAGGCACAAAGAATTATAAAATGAAATTTCAAGAGTAATGTAGTTTATAATTGCAGCACAAGTCATCATATACCTAGTAAGAAATTGAAAAGTGTACAAGACCACTCAACACTACACAGAAAACTATAGAATATTATTGAGAGAAATTAAGACCTACATAAATGGTGGGATATGTCACATTCACACTCTCGCCACTTTTATTCAACATAGTTTTGGAAGTCCTAGGCATGGCAATCAGAGAAGGAAAAGAAATAGAAGGAATCCAAACTGGAAAAGAAGTAAAACTGTCACTGTTTGCAGATGACACGATACTATACATAGAAAATCCTAAAGACACCGCCAGAAAACTACTAGAGCTCATCAATGAATTCCAGTAAAGTTGCCAGAAACAAAATTAATATACAGAAACCTGTTGCATTTCTGTACACTAACAATGAATTTTCGGAAAGAGTAATTAAGGAACAATTCCATTTATAATCGCATCAAAAATTAAAATACCTGGGAATAAACCTACTTAAGTAAAAGACCTGCACTCAGAAAACTATAAGACACTGATGAAATAAATTGAAGAACACACAAACAGATGGAAATATATACCATGTATATTGATTAGAAGAATTAACAATTAATTATTGTTAAAATGAACATACAACCAAAAGCAATCTACAGATTCATTGCAATCCCTGTCAAAATACTGAGGGCATTTTTCACAGAACTAGAACAAATAATTTTAAAATTTGTATGGAAACACAAAAGACCCTGAATAGCCAAAACAATCTTCAGAAAGAACAGAACTAGACGAATCACGCACCCTGACTTCAGACTATACTACAAAGCTACAGTAATCAAAACAGTATGGTACTGGCATAAAAACAGATATGTAGATCAGTGGAACAGAATGGAGAGCCCAGAAATAAACCCATGCCCTTATAGTCAATTAATCTATGACAAAGGAGACAAGAGTATACAATGCAGAAAAGACAGTCTTGGCAATTCCCTAGTGATCCAGTGATTAGGACTCCGCACTCTCACTGCCGAGGGCCCAGGTTCAATTCCTGCTCGGGGAACTAAGATCACACAAGCCCTGTGGCATGGCCAAAAAAAAGAAAAGAAAGGAGAGTCTCTTCAATAACTGGTGCTGGGAAAACTGGACAGCCACAAGTAAAGGAATGAAATTAAAACATTCTCTAACACCATATACAAAAATAAACTCAAAATGGATCAAAGACCTTAATGTAAGGCTGGAAACCATTAAACTAAAAGAAAGCACAGGCAGAACATTCTCGACATAAATCATACCAATTTTTTTTTTTGCATCTATCTCCTAAAGCAAAGCAATAAGAGCAAATATAAACAAATGGGACTTAATTAAACTTGAAGCTTTTGCACAGCAAAGAAAGCCATAAACAAAACAAAAAGACAAACTACAGAATGGGAGAAAATATTTGCAAATGATATAACTGATAAGGGGTTAATATTCACATATATAGACAATTCATTCAGCTGAACATCAAAAAAACAAGCCTGATTAAAAGATGGTTAGAAGACCTGAATAGACATTTTTCCAAAGAAGACATACAGCTGGCCAACAGGCACATGAAAAGATGCTGAACATCATTAATCATCAGAGAAATGCAAATTAAAACCACAATGAGATATCACCTCACACCTGTCAGAATGGTTATCATCAAAAAGACCACAAATAACAAATGTTAGTGAGGATGTGGAGAAAAGAGAACCCTCGGGTGCTATTGGTGGGAATGTAAATTGGTGCAGCCACTGAGGAAAATATTATGGAGGTTTCTCAAAAAACTGAAAATAGAACTACCATATGACCCAGCAGTTCCACTCCTGGGGAAAAAAAAAAGCACTAATTCAGAATGATACTTGTATCCCAATGTTCATAGCAGCATTATTTACAATTGCCAAGATATGGAAGCAACCCAACTGCCCATCAACAGATGAATGGATAATGGAGATGTGGTGTATACAATGGAATACTACTCAGTCATGAAAAAAAGAATGAAATTTTGCCATTTGCATCAAATGCATGGACATGGAGAGTATTATACTAAGTGAAATAAGTCATACAGAGAAAAACAAACACTGTATGATATCACTTATATGTGGAATCTAAAAAGTACAACAAGCTAGTGAATATAACAAGAAAGAAACAGACTCACAGTTATAGAGAACAAACTAATGGTTACCACAGTGAGGAGAGGGAAAGAGGGAGGGGCAAGATAGGCATAGGGGATTAAGAGGTACAAACTACTATGTATAAAATAAGAAAGGTACAAGGATATATATTACAACACAGGGAATATGACGAATATTTTATAATAACCATAAATGGAATGTAGCCTTTAAAAACTGTGAATCACTTTGTTATTGTATATCAACTATACCTCAATTCTAAAAAGAAAAAGAAGGAAAAGAATTAGAAGGCTTGGGCTTCCCTGGTGGCGCAGTGGTTGGGAATCTGCCTGCCAATGCAGGGGACACGGGTTCGAGCCCTGATCTGGGAAGATCCCACATGCCGTGGAGCAACTGGGCCCGTGAGCCACAATTACTGAGCCTGTGCGTCTGGAGCCTGTGCTCCGCAACAAGAGAGGTCGTGATAGTGAGAGGCCCGCGCATCGCAATGAGGAGTGGCCCCCACTTGCCGCAACTAGAGAAAGCCCTCGCACAGAAACGAAGACCCAACACAGCCATAAAAATAATAAATAAATAAATAAATAAATAAGTTTTTTAAAAAAAAGAATTAGAAGGCTTAATATTATAAAGATAATGATTTTACCCAGTATGATCTATGGAATCAATGCATTTCTGATCAAAATCTTTGCAGAATTCTTTTGTGGAAATTGACTAGGTAATTCTAATGTATAATATATATGGAAATGCAGAGGGACAAGGTGCTCCTGAAGAAGAATGAATCTTGAGGACTTCACCACCTGTAACCAAGACTTTACCATAAATTAATTACACTAATCAAGGCAGTGTGATATTGGTACAAGTGAAAATAAACACACACAGGAGAACAGGATAGAGAATCAAGAAACACACCCATAGCTGTGTAATGATTTGGTTTATGATAAAAATAACACTGCAGTGAATTGGGGAAAAGATAACCTTTTTCATAAATGGTGCTGGATGAACTAGGTATCCATATTTAAAAACTAGTTTTGACCCTTACCTCACACCAGACACAAAAGTCAATTTCAGGTGGATTACAAGTATAAATGTGAAAGATAAAATGATACAACTTAAAGATGAAAAAAGAAAATGTGTTTGTTGCTTATGACAGTTAAAGACACAAAAAATACAAACCAAAAAGGCAGAGATAGATAAATTGAGGTACATTAGAATTAGGAATCTCTAGTCATCAAAAAACACTATTACAAAAGTGTAAATGTAAGCCATGGAATGGGAGATGATATATCTGACATATGCATATGTTTGAAAAAGGACTGATGTACAGATTATATAATCAACAAAAATTAAAACAGTCCTATAGAAAAATAGGCAAAACACTTGAATAGGCACTTCAAGAAAGAGGATATCCAAATAGCCAATAAATAAAAGTGTTCAACTTTATTAATTGTGCACCTGGATGTGTTATTTAAATACATAATGAGATACCTCTCTGTACCCTCCAGAATGGCCAAACTTAAAAGAGGTTGATGATAACAGTTACATATGTTGCTGATGAGATCACAAATTGGTACAGATATTTGGTATTGACTGAAGCCAAATATGTGCATATCCTCTGACCCAGCAGTTACACTTTTGGGTATATAAATGCATGTATATGTGTACTAAAGGATATTTGTAAGAATGTTCATAGCAGCACTGTTGATGATAACCAAAAACTGGAAACAACTCAAATGTCCATTAACAGCCAAATGAAATCTGGCAAATTTTACATTGGAGTACTCTCCTACAATGACAAGGGAACACTTCTGTATTAACAAAATGTATGACTCTTATATAATATTAGATAAAATAACCAAAAACTAAAGAGTACCTAATATATAATTCCCTTTATAGGAGGTTCAAAAATAGACAAAACTAATCTAATGATGATAGAGGCCTATATGATGGTTATCTTTCTTGGTGAGATTTGTAAGGGGGTTCTAAGGAGCCTTCTGGGGTATTTGTAATGTTTGTAATGTTCTGTTTTTCAATACAGGTGGTCATTACTTTGTGAAAATTCACTTTGTGAAAATTAATTGAGCTGTATACTTATGATTTTTGTGTACTTTTCTGTATGTTACACTTCATTTAAAAGTATGGCTTTTAATTAAAATTTTTTAATTTAATTAATTAAAAATTAATAAGCCATACATTTACATTTTCTTTCCTTAACATTGGCTTCTATTAAAACTCTGACATCTTGGATTTAAATTTTCTTTAAAACATAAATGTTTTGCTAACTTAAAACAGTATTCCATGAGTTCATAATTCTGTTTGAAATAAATGTATGACAATATTTTATTGATAATAATTTGAAAGCATTCAGTAAGAAACAATTGTGCATCTGCTATGTATAAAGAAAAATAAGGAAGGCAAGATACTGTCCTTTTCTCCATCCTCTACTCCCATCATTAGTTTTTCCTATTAATGTATATATTAGGTACTTTTCATACCTTCATCTCAGTTTTCCATGAGCATGTTTTAATAGCTTGAGCATATGATGTGGCTTAGAGGAATGTCTTCTCTAGAGTCTTCTCTATTTAACTTTAAGGTGTAGAGCCAAGTGGAGATAATCCAGGAATTGAGCTATACATAGGTGGAATTCGGGAATGTGGTCTAAACTGAAAATATAGATTTGTGAGTCACTAGGATATAGGTGGCAGTTGAAGAGAGGAGTGCGTGGAACAAAACCTTGAGGAAGGTTAATAGGACAGGAGAAGGAACAACAAAGCCTACAGAAGACAATGAAAAGGCCTAGCCAGCGAGAATAAGAGGGAAATCAGGAGTATGTGATATAATGGAAGCCAGTGGAAGAGACTGTCTTAACGAAGGTAGAATAGTCAGCTGTGTTGAATGCTACTGACAGATTAGGTAAGATGAAGACTACATTTGGTGATAGAAGGTAATCAGTGGTATTGGCAGGGCGGTGAGAGCGGGAGTAGTGGAGATAAAAAATAAGTTTGCAGTGAGTTGAGAAATACATGAGATAAGAAATTAGAGACAGCCAAAATTTGGATTTAAAGGGGGAGGAAGAAGATTAATTAGGAGGAATTTGGGTGAAAAGGATTTTGTTTTTTTGTCTTGGGGAGGGGAGTGCTGTTACAATGAAAGAGACTTGAACATGTTTTAGTGCTGATGGGAATGAGCCAGTAGGGAGAGAGCAGTTATACATACTCGGGAGATAGAGGCAATAATGTATAGCGTGAGATTTCTAACAGTGCTGAAAGTGATCTGAACACAGGTGGGGAAATTAAATATGAGGAAGGATCATTTTTTTCATGATAACAGGAATGAAGAAGGAAAAAAGATAAGCAGAAGCAAATGTGTTTATAAGTTTGTTGTTAAGACAATAAGGAAATTCTCATTGAATGGCTCCTATTTTCTCTTTGGAATGAAAGATCAGATCACCTGTAGTGATGAAGTGGCGATTTTTGTGGAGAGTGGAGAAGGTTTGAAATACCTGCAAATCTTATAGACAACGCTATTGAAATTGTAGGACCGGCAGTCAGTACTAAAGCCCAGTTGAGATGAATGATCTTTTATAGTGATACTAGTCTTCTCTATTATAAGATTTTCTTCACCTGGATAGGGCAGAGGTCAACTAACTGCGGCCCATAGGCCAAGTCTGGGCTCTGGGCCAAGGCTTCTCATGGACTCTTTTTGTAAAAAAAAAAAAAGTGTTACTGTAACACAGACATGCTCATTTATTGTCTATGGCCACTTTGATGCTACAGTGACAGAAATGAGTAGTTGGTTCTCAAAGACTACAATCTGACCCTTTACAGAAGAAGTTGGCTGACCTCTGGTGTAGTTAAACCTGGATATAGGTGCTCGGAAGGCAGACATTTGGAGTCAGGTTGAGTTCTTGACAAATGCAATGATAACATCAAAGATATTGGCAGTTGAAGTATTGAAACTTGGAATCCAAGCTGAAGAAGGAAAAGAAGTGAAGAAAGGAACTGATGGGACTTCTGGGCTTTATTTGGGTGTCTTGTAGGTAGCTGGGCGGGGGGGGGGGGGGGAGCTGAAATGATACAAAATTTGGTCATATATAACTGAAATAGGTGATTTTAAAGGAGAAGCAGTTCTAGGTGATGCGACTATCCTGGGTGTGGTAGCTGAGGTTGTATGGCACTGAGAGGCAGAGTACTGGCTACATCATCTGTGTAGATGCTGAAGTCCACTAGAATGGAGCGGAAGGGAAGATGGTGAACCAAGTGGGTGTCTTGTCTTGATCTCTGGGATTTATTAGAGAAAAATAAATAAATTGCTAACAGTCAATTAAAAAATTGCTAACAGTGTGAAAATAAGTAAATAGAAAATTTGTTGCTTTTGTGATTATAATTAGAACTTACACTTATTTTAAATGTCTTTTGATTATCAGACTGCAGATGTATTTAATTTTGAAGAAACAGTTTATAGTCATCATATGTCTCCAGTTGCCACCAAGCACTGTTTGGTAGCAGGTTTGTACATATGTTGTTTTTTAACATATTGAAAACTTTCTCCCTTTTAGTACCTAGTTAGTTTTGATATAAACATTTTAACCCTGATGAAGATCACAATTCTTTAAAAAAAAAAAAAAAACTTGTGTGTATTACTCTTTGTATTCAGTTTAACAGATATTGTACAAGTTGGGCACTGTGCTAGGTTTCAAAGTGGCTAGGATTCAAAGATTAAGAAAGCACATTTCTGTTCCCTTAGAGTTACTTTTTTTTTAATTTTTAACATCTTTATTGGAGTATAATTGCTTTACAACAGTGTGTTAGTTTCTGCTTTATAACAAAGTGAATAACCTATACATATATCCCCATATCCCCTCCCTCTTGCGTGTCCCTCCCACCCTCCCTATCCCACCCCTCTAGGTGGTCACAAAGCACTGAGCTGATCTTCCTGTGCTATGCGGCTGCTTCCCACTAGCTATCGATTTTACATTTGGTAGTGTATATAAGTCCATGCCACTCTCTCACTTCATCCCAGCTTCCCCTTCCCCGTGTCCTCAAGTCCATTCTCTACATCTGCGTCTTTATTCCTGTCCTGCCCTTACGTTCTTCAGAACGTTTTTTTTTTTTTTTAGATTCCATATATATGTGTTAACATACGGTATTTGTTTCTCTCTTTCTGACTTCCTTCACTCTGTATAACAGACTCTAGGTCCATCTGCCTCACTACAAATAACTCAATTTTGTTTCTTTTTATGGCTGAGTAATATTCCATTGTATATATGTGCCACATCTTCTTTATCCATTCATGTGTGGATGGACACTTAGGTTGCTTCCATGTCCTGGCTATTGTAAATACAGCTGCAGTGAACATTGTGGTACGTGAAAGAGTTACTTTTAAACCACCAAAGTTTCAAAGATTTTACGTGAACAAAATTTGGCAGCTTTTTCATTTTGACACAGTAAAACAAGGAAATGATTTCCTTTTCTCTAGAATGTGTGATTCAAATTAAACATCCATTTTTATGAAAGCGCCTGCAACAAAAATTTTCATGTGTGAAGAAAAAAATGTTTTTCTGGTATCAGGTATCAGGTCCCTGTGATATTATTTCTGTGGCAGTTCATGAATCTCCTCACCTCCAGACATCAGTCAGCTGCTTCATCTTTAAAGAGTTTGGGCACTAACTTGTCTTTGAGGTCCACTCAGTCTGTGTCCAGAGTTTCTGTGAATCTGTTACTAGTGATTGGAAGTATATCATTAACATGGAAAAGCTAAGCTATTAAAATAAAGTGAATTTTCCTAGTTATAAACATTAGTAACTATTTAAAGTATGTTATTAGCATACATTTTTATATTTCTGCATGGATACAGTGAAAATGTCATGACTCATATGGTAGTTTCTTGTTTCCTTTAGGTGATGATTTATAGTAAAATTATCTTAAACTATTTTTTTTGTTTTGTTTTTATAGTTGGTACTAGAGGGCCCAAAGTACAACTTTGTGACTTAAAGTCTGGATCCTGTTCCCACATTCTACAGGGTATTTGAAACAACAACTACTCTGAGTAAACCATTCAACAAAATGAAACATTATTGACAATGTATTCTTTATAAGTGACATGACTGATGTATTTTGTGCTAGTTGTTAGAAGTCAACAGGGAAATAAAGATCCTTTTGTGCATTATTGTTATAAAACCAAACTATTGAGGAGACATTTTTATGTACAGTAGCCACAGGGGAAGCTCAAAGAATATAGAAAGTCTCACTCAAAACCTTGTATTATTTCTACATTGAAAAAAATGAACTACTTATGAAACTTATATCAGTACATTTGTCTCCATGAACATTTTTTAATATTGTTCTGGCTGAGTAAACGTTCTTAATATTTAGGTGCTTCTTTTCTCAATAAAAATATTTTAGAAAAAGGTATTGAAATAATACTTTGGTAAAGTTTTACTAGCTTAAATTATTTTTGCTACTTTTTTATTAGTATTAGATCGTCTAATTCTAAACAATGAAAAAATGGGATGTAATTCAGATATAATATTTTTATTCATCTCTAAGAAACACATATAAATATATCAGGAAAACTTGGTGAGATGGATAACATTTGTTTTACATTATCATGAATTTCTATGAATATAAGCTAGGTAGATGAAAATATATGATTTGAATAGTTTAGTTAGGTAGAAGTGAATTAAAATGCTGAAATCACTTATCCTATGAACTTATCACTTGTGCTTTCTAGATAAAAATTTTTATATAAATGCCTTTTACAATCATGAATTAAAATAATTTTTTTCTGTTATAACTTTCTGAAAACTTAGAGAACATTTTTATTCTTTAGAATGTTTATCTTGTATGGTGGTTTGTTGCAGGGATTTTGTTGTAGAGATAAGTAAGTAAGCTTGAGCTATATCACTTATTAATGGATAGACTTGCTAGGCTAACACCTGTATTTAAAAAGACAGACTCACTTGCTCTGACTGTTTTTTCCAAAGCAAACCCAGACCTTTTATAATAAAATAGCATTGTGAGAAATGCCCCATAGACTTCACATTAATATTTATATATAGATTATTATAAATGTGAAAAAAAATCATGATTGTATCAGTTTATTTTTAAGATTTAGTCTATGCTTTCTTCATAATCCGGCAAAATTAATTGCACTGTATCTTTTGATTTTTTTCAAATATTTTGCAAGTCATTTTATACAGTTGTTTTGCAGGTCACAGACAAGAAATATTGGCAGTTTCCTGGTCACCACGTTATGAGTATATCTTGGCAACTGCAAGGTAAAATGCAAATTATTTGGTTTTGAAGTTAATAATTAATGATAAGCATTTTGGAAAGACTGTTTTTATGTTAGATGCATATTTAGTTGTTAAGTACGTCCTGGAAAATAAGATAATTGAGTTACAGATTTTAATTCGTATCACCAAAAGAAATCTTCCTTTGCATCATAATCTTAATCCTCACTATCTATCTTGAAGGTGCTCACTTTGTAAAACAGAGAAAACAACAGAATCTATGTAGCAATGCAAATCTACTAGTACTACCCATGAAACAACTGTGTTGTGTCATTTTTGCTTACAAAAATTTAACACTCTGTCAATTTAAGAATAGTAGCATTTAATTCATTTTCTTTAACCCAAGATTATTTTGAATCTGATTCAGCACATTCATCCATTCATTGATTCAGTTTACTAACATTTAATGACTCCTATCATGTGCTGAGCATTGTGCTAGGGACACAGAGGTAACACAGGCATAGTCCTTTCAGGAAGCTAATAGTTTAATGAGGGGGTATAGTCAGAAAAACCAGTGATTTCAGGACATCCTGAAAAATGCTTTAATAGAGATATGTCTCTGGTAGGTATAATATGGGAAAAAAGAACAAGAGCACTTAACTCTTTTTCTTTTTTTTTTTTTTTTTAAATTGAGGTATAGTTGTTTTACATTGTTGTGTTAAAAGCACTTAACAATTGAGGATCAAGGGGGTTGTGGGTTTTGTTTGCTGGAAGGAAGAGTCTTACATATTTAAATGCTGACGGAAAAGTATAGCTGGAGAAAAATTAGTGAAGATAAGAAATGAAAGGGGGCTTCCCTGGTGGCGCAGTGGTTGAGAATCTGCCTGCCAATGCAGGGGACATGGGTTCGAGCCCTGGTCTGGGAAGATCCCACATGCCGCGGAGCAACTAAGCCCGTGCACCGCAACTACTGAGCCTGCGCGTCTGGAGCCTGTGCTCCACAACAGGAGAGGCCGCGATGGTGAGAGGCCCGCGCATCGCAATGAAGAGTGGCCCCCGCTTGCTGCAACTGGAGAAAGCCCTCGCACAGAAACGAAGACCCAACACAGCCAAAAATAAATGGGTAAATAAATAAATAAGTGAAATTCTTTAAAAAAAAAAAAAAAGAAAGAAATGAAGGGGGGACTTCCCCAGTGGCGCAGTGGTTAAGAATCTGCCTGCCAATGCAGGGGACACAGGTTTGAGCCCTGGTCTGGGAAGATCCCACATGCTGCAGAGCAACTAAGCCCATGCGCCACAGCTACTGAGCCTGCACTCTAGAGCCCGTGAGCCACAACTCCTGAAGCTGGCACGCCACAACTACTGAAACCTGCGCACTCTAGGGCCCACATGCCGCAACTGCTGAGCCTGCGTGCTGCAACTACTGAAGCCTGCGTGCCTAGAGCCTGTGCTCCACAACAAGAGAAGCCACCACAATGAGAAGCCCATGCACCATAACGAAGAGTAGACCCTGCTCGCCGCAACTAGAGAAAGCCCACGTGCAGCAGAAAAGACCCGGCGCAGCCATAAATAAATAAATAAACAACTAAATAAAAAATTTTTTTTAAAAAAGGAAGAAATGGAATAATTGGTACATCAGGACCTTGACTAGACAAGAGAGGATAATATCAAGGGTCCCAATAGAAGGGGACACTGATTTGACACATGAAGGGCATCATGAGACTAAATGGAAGGAGGAGAAAGGCATGAATACAATTAAATTTGTGACTTTGGCAGAGAAGCTCAAGAAATGCGAACCCAGTGGCCTCTGTTGTTTTTTAGTGAGTAGAACTTGATGTCATCTATTGAAAATACTGGAATGGGATGCAATTTTCAGGGAAGGTAGTTAAAGATTTGGAATAACAGTTTTAATGAATGGAAGAGGGAGCTGATTAAGGGCATATAGGATTGCTGATCAGTATTTTGTGCTCTATCGAAGGTGTAGCCCACAGCTGTACTAAGCCACAGAAATCAAAACTTTGAATGACACAGACTTAACAATTGTCTAAAAATTGTTCAAGTCACAGGTATAAGGAAAGAAATAAAATCACCAAAAGGCTTATAGGAAGGATCAAGGACCTAATGAGATAGAAACATGAGTGTTGATAAGAAAATTTTAAAACTGAAGGGACAGGAAGTAGTAATCAAATTTTGTTATAGACATTTTAATAAAACTTTTTGCAGAAGAATTATTACAAAAACTACTTTTATTAGTCTTATAGAGAAATGTGTCTCAATTTTTGTAAAGCAGCCAGCTCTCCCTCTCTGTCACAGTTTATTCCCCAAAGAAGCTTCTGTTAATCGTTTGCAGAATGTGACATTGAAATTGATGATTTCTGAAGTAGAACAAAGTCTAGAATGTAGCCATAAGAAGGCTGGCCAAAGAGGTGTGAAGGTGAGGAGCTAGGCACTGCTTGTGGGTCCATGCTAGAGTCGATTTACATTGTTTGTTTCTAATTTGGTTTTCCTCAAATCAAGAGGGAAACTAAGAGGCTTTCAATTCTCAGAGTACCCCAGGAATTTGAATCAGTACCAGAATGGACCTAGTAATCAATGTTAGGAGTCAGATATGTCCATATCTAATCTGTTTCAGAAGAGACTTAAGTCCTCAGACTCCTCCCATTGCAGACCTATTCCCCAGCTGGAAAGAAAGAAAACCAAATTGAGAATGGGAAATGCTAACTTTTTGCGGACTATTCTAATTGGCTACGTTTGATGGTGATCTGTGAAAATAATCAAAGTTATGGGAAGAGATAAACCCTGTATAGATATTTTTAAAAAAGGTTTATAAATGAGAAATAAGCTTGTAAAATGCAGCGTAATGCTCTTTCTAATTAAAATGACCTGGATAAACCCAACAGGTTAGAATATTATCGAGGGCTTTGTGAGGATATGATAGCATCAGTTGAACTGATTTATATTTTCTTTAGTAGTAGTTTAGAAGCTGAAATTGATATGTGATCATGGTTTTACCTTTTTTCGTTTCACTTGAAATAAAATGAAAATAAGTGTCGAATTTCTAGGAGACATTAAATTTATTTCTTGTATATCTAGCAAAGATTGATTTGAGTACAGGAAACCAAATAAAAATATTTTGTCCTTATGATTCACCTTATTCTCAATTTTTTTCATATAAAAAGAAAAAAGAAAAACCATATTCCTACCAAATGGATTCTTAAGCAAAGTGAAATTAGTTCACTGCTTGATTATCTAGGCAACATTTGAATAACAAACAGTAGAACAGATACAGTAACATATTTGCCAAGGAACAAAGCTCTAAGCCTGTCTAGTCTTTGGAGAGAAAGATGCTCATGTCATTAAAAACAACAGAAAAAACAGAAGAATTCCATCCTTGTGATTTACTTTTTTTTTTTTTCTATTTTTTCACTTTTTTGTGCTGCTATTGACTACTGAATATTTGCTGGAAAGGCAAAAGTACAACCATCCAAATGTACAGATACATTTGTGCTAATATACTGAGACCTCTGTATGCCATAATACTGGAAAGGTGGGTGAGGAGTACAGTCATTATCCTAGCTATATACGTTAATGTAACATTTATGTCTTCTCAGTGCTGACAGTAAAGCAAAATTATGGGATGTGAGGAGAGCATCAGGATGTTTGATTACTCTTGATCAGCATAATGGGAAAAAGTCACAAGCAGTTGAATCAGGTAATGAAAAACACATTAATATAGAAATATGGCATTGATAGTATTTTTATATTGAAATTTTTGAATTGAAACCAAATAATAAATGTATGTTGACAAATTGTAGATTTTATGTTTTTTTTAAAAAGGCATTCACAACAAATCAGTTTCTAAATTTATATCAACTAAATTATGGTTGTCTTTTTTTTTTTTTTTACTGAGGATTCCAGTGAGCTTTTATTTATTTTTTCTTTTTTAAAATTTTTTTTTTATTTTTAACATCTTTATTGGAGTATAATTGCTTTACAATGGTGTGTTAGTTTCTGCTTTATAACAAAGTGAATCAGCTATACATATATCCCCATATCTCCTCCCTCTTGCGTCTCCCTTTCACCCTCCCTACTCCACCCCTCTAGGTGGTCACAAAGCATCGAGCTGATCTCCCTGTGCTATGCGGCTGCTTCCCACTAGCTATTTTACATTTGGTAGTATATATAAGTTATGGTTGTCTTTCTTTAAGATACAAGTAAGGGGGACTTCCCTGGTGGTCCAGTGGGTAAGAGTCTGTGCTCTCAATGCAGGGGGCCCAGCTTTGATCCCTGGTCAGGGAACTAGATCCCGCATGCTGTGTGGCACAGCCTTTAAAAAAAAAAAAAAAAAAGAAAGAAACTAAAAGATGCAAGTAAGTATGGCATTTCTTCTGCCCCTGAATTTTTGAATGTAGAAACTTTTCTGGATTAACTTATTTTATTTTTTTCCTCACATGAGGCCAACTAATACAAATTCAGTGCCATTTAGGAAGTTACAATAAATTAAAGAAATGGTAATATTTTGTGTCCATTTTGTCACAAAATTTGCAAGTTGTGTTTAATTTGAGTCCACTGCAATCCAGGTGACAAAGTACTTCTATTGCATTTTTATAATAGAATTTAATTTCTGTGTAGGTTAAAATTCTGATTCAGAATTAAATTTGGACCAGAAATACATTAGGTTGAACTATATAAAACCTATGATTGTTTTAATAATCTTGTAAATTAAATTAATCAGGTTATTGAGAATTATGCTTTCTCAAACCTGTTCATTTTGAAAGTAATATAAATTTTGATTGAGACTAGAACACTTCTTTAAGTGGCAAATACTAGTATTATTGATTTTTAATAGTCCATGGAATGATTTTTAGATTGAAAATGGAAATAGTATATAAGAAGTTTAATTTTCAATTTAAAATTTTAGTGGTAGGTTTATGCAGTTAAGTGAGTTTGATAGCACAGCTTACTCTCTGAAGAAAAATTATATTTGGCAGGATTTTCTCCCTTTGCTTTTCCTATTTTCCTCTGCTTTTATGGTTCTAATTTATATAGCTTATGTTCAAGTAATCCAAAGGGATGATTAATTTTAAATATAATCAACTTATATATTTTAGATAATTCAGATAGTTGTCCTTTAATATGTTTAAATAACTATATCATCAAGCATTAAGTGTGTGAATTTATAAGAACAGATAAACTGAATTGTGTTTTTCATTGCAGCAAACACTGCTCATAATGGGAAAGTTAATGGCTTATGTTTTACAAGTGATGGGCTTCACCTCCTCACTGTTGGTACAGATAATCGAATGAGGCTCTGGAATAGTTCCAATGGAGAAAACACACTAGTAAGACATTTTAAGTACCTTGAATGTTTTGGATCTACATTAAAGAAATGAATCTGTGACTTAACACTTGGTGTTTTTCTATAGATTTGACTTTGTTTCTTGCCTCTGAATCACAGCTTTCTTTATATAATATTTTTCCATTATGTGAACTAGTAATTCTCAATTCAGGACAACCCACCCCACCTCACCCCACCACATTCTCCCCACTTAGTGGAGAATCATTGCTCTACTGAGCCACTGTGTATAATGGGAGCGTGCCATCTCTCTCAAGTATATTGTAGAAGAATAAAAGATCGAGAACAACTGATACAAATTAAATCTATAAAGTCAGTCAAATTTTATACTATATCTGACTTTTAAACAAAATCCAAAATGAGGGACTTCCCTGGTGGCGCAGTGGTTAAGAATCCACCTGCCAATGCAGGGGACACGGGTTCGATCCCTGGTCTGGGAAGATCCCACATGCCGTGGAGCAGCTAAGCCCATGAGCCACAACTACTGAGCCTGCGCTCTAGAGCCCGTGAGCCACAACTACTGAGCCTGCGTGCTGCAACTACTGAAGCCCGTGTGCCTAGAGCCCATGCTCCGCAACAAGAGAAGCCACCACAGTGAGAAGCCCACGCACCACAACGAAGAGTAGCCCCCACTCAGCACAACTAAAGAAAGCCCGCATGCAGCAACAAAGACCCAATGCAGCCATCCATAAATAAATAAATAAATAAATAAATAAATAAATAAATAAAATCCAAAATGAATGTTATAGTACCAAAACATACAGTAATTGGAATAGATGTGTTCTAAAAGTGCTAGATTCTTTTTTTTTTAATTGAAGTATAGTTGATTTACAATATTGTGTTACTTTCAGGTGTACAGCAAAGTGATTCAGTTATACATATGTATATGTATATATCTTTTTTTTCGATTCTTTTCCTTTATAGGTTATAACAAGATACTGAATATCGTTCCCTGGCTATACAGTAAATCCTTGTTGTTTATATATTTTATATATGGTAATGTGTATCTGTTAATACCATACAACTAATTTATCCCCTCACCTTCCCCTTTGGTAACCATGAGTTTGTTTTCTGTCTGTGAGTCTGTTTCTGTTTTGTAAATAAGTTCATTTGTACTAGTTTTTAGATTCTGCCTGTAAATGATATCATATAATATTTGTCTTTCTCTGTCTGACTCACGTAACTTAGTATGATAATCTCTAGGTCCATCCATGTTGCTGCAAATGGCATTATTTAATTCTTTTTTATGGCTGAGTAATATTCCATTGTATATATATACTACATCTTCTTTATCCATTCATCTGTCGATGGACATTTAGGTTGCTTTTGTGTCTTGGCTATTGTAAATAGTGCCACTATGAACATTGGGTTGCATGTTTCTTTTCTTTTTTTAATTCTTTTTTATTTTTTTTTAATTTTTATTTATTTTATTTTTGGCTGCGTTGGGCCTTCATTGCTGCGTGGTCTTTCTCTAGTTGCGGCGAGCCGGGGCTACTCTTCGTTGCGGTGTGTGGGCTTCATATTGCAGTGGCTTCTCTTGTTGCGGAGCACGGGCTCTAGGCACACGGGCTTCAGTAGTTGCAGCATGCAGGCTCAGTAGTTGTGGCTCGCGGGCTCTAGAGCACAGGTTCTGTAGATGTGGCTCACAGGCTTAGTTGCTCCATAGCGTGTAGGATCTTCCTGGCCAGAGCTCAAACCCATGTCCCCTGCATTAGCAGGTGGATTCTTAACCACTGCGCCACCAGGGAAGCCTGCATGTATCTTCTCTAATTAGAGTTTTCATCTTTTCCCGTTATATGCCCAGGAGTGGGATTGCTGGATCATATGGTAACTCTATTTTCAGTTTTTTAAGGAACCTCCATACTGTTTTCCATAGTGGCTGCACCAATTTACATTTCCACCAACAGTGTGGAAGGGTTCCCTTTTCTCCACACCCTCTCCATACAAGTGCTAGATTCTTATGTGGTAATTAATTTTTAGTCTTTTTAAAAATTTATGTTATAGTCCTTACCAGATGTACCTCTGGTTTAGTCACTTTCAGAATAAGCTACCAAAAGTTTATAATTTGGCAATAATACTAATAGCTAATATTTATTGAGAGCTTATGTGCCAGTTACTACACTAATAAAAATTAACATTTAATATATGTGCCAAGTATACATGGTGTTGTTTAATCACCACATCAACACTATGAAGGTTGTTACTCTCATAACACCCATTTTACACATGAGGAAAATAAGACATAAAATTAGGTAACTTGCCTGAGTTTACATAGCTAGAAAGCAACAGAGTTTGACTCTAGATTCTACTCTTACTATAATGCTGATTATACCCAGACCCCTTAAAGCATTTATTAACTACCTTAAGGTTCATATTAATGTTAATCGTATTCCTTTCTTTAATCATCCTTTCTAGCTAATTCTCTCTTAGATATTCTAGGTATCCCTTTTATTATTAAAAACTAACTTTAAGGTCAGAATTGTTTGTGCCAGATTACTTTAGGGTTTGCTAATCCCTCTTATTCTTTATGAAATGCTTCTCCATCATGTCTCATGCTAAAAACTCAGGCATTGCAAATTTTAATTTAGAATCTCCCACTCATTATATTGTACCATGTCCCTAATCAGGTCACACCTTCCTTTTTCTCATTTTATCCATTTGTTTAATAAGTATTTATTGAGTACTTCCTATTTTCCAGGCAGTATTATACAGCAATAGACAAAACATAGAAAAGTTCTGTCCTTGTGGAGCTTACATTCCAGGGAGAGAAAGAAAGACATCCATCAGTCAATGAATGGATGGATGGATGAATGGGTAAAATGTATATTCGGTGCAGTAAGTACTATAAAGAAAAGCAAAGCGAGGAAGGGAGCCTAGAAAATATTAAGAAGCTGGAGTTGATGTTTTACCTAGGGCAGTCAGGCTAGGTCTGACTCAGAAGATGACATTTGGCCTTAAGGAAATGAAGGAGTGAGCCATCCAACATCTGGGAGGGAGAGCATTCCAGGAAGAGGATGGAAGAAAGTACAAAGACCCTGAGGCAGGAGCATGCTTGGGATACCCAAGGAGCGTGTATGTGGCTCTTGTGTTAGACTAAGCAAAGGGGAGAGTAATAGGAGATAAGCAACAGAAGGAACAGGATACCAGAGCTTACAGGCTTGTAGCCCTTGGTAAGGGCTTCGGCTTTTTCTATGCGTGAGATAGAAAGCCACTCAAGGCTTTTGAGTGGAGAAGTGACAGGGTCATTTTGGAAAAGTAGGTTGACATGTGCATCAAAGGTGAATGTGATAGAAATAAATGGTATTTATTTATTTATGGGCTGCCTTATGACGGAATTTTGGCATCACTGTAGGTATTTATTCAGTGACTAGATGTATATATTTCCTGGGACAATAAAAGGGATTCATAAGATAGGGAACTGTGTTTGCCATCATCCTATCCCACATCTATGAAATTTTCCTCCCCTATCAGAATCTCTTCAAAGACTGTACATACCACCTTTAAGACATCATAACCAAAAGTAGCCTGTTCTTCTTCAGTACTTTCATAATATATAGCATGATATTTGTCACATACTGCTTTTTGTGGTAAGTGTTTATAGTCATAAAACGGGGAGCTTAGATAATCACCTAGCACAGTGTGTGACACTAAGCACTTAGTAATTGGTAGATCTCTCCTTTCCTTAATCTGTTACTAGAACTTCATTCCATAGGCATTGAAAAGGTATTGATAATTTTGAGCCCACAGGTGATTTGATCACAGCAGTGATTTACCAAGATTAATAGGACAGTAAGTTGCAAGATGGATTACAGGGGGAGCGCCTAAGGACAAAGACAAAAGTTAATTAGCTGGTTCAGTATTTATACCTCATTGATCACTTTCCAGTTCACATTTGGGAAGGAATGTGGTATAGTGGAAAGAAAATAGGTTTTGTAAGTAGGTGTTCTGATGTGTGAATAAGACCATCACATTCTAGCAGTTCATAATTTTTCCAGGAGGAACAGAGAATTGCTAGTTGAGACTTGTGTTTTTTCTCCACCCCACCTCCCCACCCCACAGTGTTATTCTACAAATTGTTGTACATGGAGGATCAAAAGACACAAATGAGGGAATGTTATTCTTTTAAATATATAGCAATTAATAAATCTAGGGACTCACTGAATACTTCTGTATCCTAAGTGTTTTCTTATGCATTATTTCATTTTTTAAAAAATATTTATTTATTTATTTGGTTGAACTGGGTCTTAGTTGTGGCAGGCAGACTCCTTAGTTGTGGCTCGCAGGCTCCTTAGTTGTGGCATGCAAACTCTTAGTTGCGGCGTGCCTGTGGGATCTAGTTCCCTGACCAGGGATTGAACCTGGGCCCCTTGCATTGAGAGCGTGGAGTCTTAACCACTGCGCCACCAGGCAAGTCCCTGCATTATTTCATTTTATTTTTCACAGTAACTCTGGTAAATGATGTTATTTCCTTTTAACAGATTAGAAGAATGAAACTCAGAGATTAAATCATTCATTACTCATAAGAGGCAAAAAAAAAAAAGAAAAGGAGGGGTGGAGTGGGTTTCAAAAACCCAAGTCTACTGATTATAAGTTTAATGTTTTAACATTTCACTGTACTGCTGCTGCATTGAGATAGTTGAACACATGTGCTCATTTCTGTCACATGTTAACCTCAAGGGTGGGTAAGCCGAATGTAGTATCCACAATTATCAGCATATATCCATTTGAGCCTCAGTGTTTGTTTACACACAGAAACACACACACACACACACACACACACACACACACACACACACACACACACACACACACACACACTCCCACCCAACCTTTAGAAAAAGAGAAAAAGGCAAATCACTCACTGTTTGTTTAAACTCCAGTATTAGCCATAGTGAAGGGAGATGTTGGTGATCTGCTTGCTCATAATTCTAAATGATTAGATACTGGTTTTACACTTACCCTAAGCTTATCTAAATTATCACCAGGAAGTAAACCTTTATCCCCAAGCTTCTCAGACTTTGATGGACCTACAGAACATCTAGGGATCTTGTTAAAATGAAGATTCTAGTTCAGTAGATTGGGATGGGGCCTAGAATTTGTTTCTAACTGCTTGGGTGATGCTGATGTTGTTGGTGTTGCATCTTTGACTTACAGGTGTAGAATTTTTGTTTTTGTCCCAAATATATAATTATTTATAAAAACCTGCAATTGTAGTATACACAGTATTTGTGTTCTTTGCTTTTTTATACTTAGTTTTTACCCCTATTTTCTGCATAATTTTCATACTTATGATTTTTTAATTGCTATATAAACTGTAGAGTTAATATAACACTATTAGGAATTTACATCTATTCTCAGTTACTTTGCCATTCTAGATAGTGTGGAATTGAATTCCTCTCGGCATGTACCTTTTTGCTGTTTAATTATTTCCCTTAGATAAATTCCCAGTAGTAGTTACTAGGTCAAGGAATAAGAATATCTTTGTTGTTTAAAGGGTACAGAGTTTCAGTTTTGCAAGATGGAAAATGGATAGTGGTGACGGTTGCACAACAATGTGAATATACTTAATGTAACTGAACTGTACACTTAAATTGTGGTTAAGATGGCAAATTTTATGTTATGTGTATTTTATCATAATTTAAAATGTTATAAATAAAAAGAAAGTTATCCTTCCTCTAAAAATATATATTATATATGTATGTGTGTGTATATATAATTTTTTTTTGGAGGGAGAATATATATACACATACGTGTGTGTGTGTGTGTGTGTGTGTGTGTGTATATATATATATGTATATATATAAAGTATACTTTATATTTTGTTGCATAATAAACCATTTGGCCTTTTAGAAAGAATGACCAAATTGTGGTGCCACCTACACGTTTACCTCACTTGTACTAGTATTGAGTGTCTCAATGGTTTATTAAAATTTTTGCTAAATGGTCTAAAATGATTCTTCAGTGTTGCCTTAATTTGCATTTTTATTTCTATCACAGTTGAAACGTGAACATTTGTTTTTGTGGGTCTTTTTACTATTTGTATTTCCCTCGTATATGAAATGTACATTTATGTCATTGGCCCTTATTCCTATTAGGACATTGATCATTTTTTTTTAGACTTACTAGAGTCGTTTCTATAGTAGAATATTTTAAGTAAATATTTTTTCCTGTCTTTGTTGTCTTTTTAATTCAGATTTAAGTGAGTAACTTTATGCTTTTACATCCTACAGGTGAACTATGGAAAAGTATGTAATGACAGTAGAAAAGGATTGAAATTCACTGTCTCCTGTGGCTGCAGTTCAGAATTTGTTTTTGTACCATATGGTAGCACCATTGCTGTTTATACAATTTACTCAGGAGAACAGATAACTATGCTTAAGGGACATTATAAAAGTGTTGACTGCTGTGTATTTCAGTCTAATTTCCAGGTAAGAATGATATTTAGGGGAATTTAGAATGTTCAGGTAGCTAGCTTGCCAGAGTAGTTGTATATAAAAGAGTAAATTGCAGTTTCATTCTAAGGAATTATACTTTTTATCCACATCTGAGCTAGAGTTTATTAAATAGAGGATAGATTTTTTTTTTTTTAGGTGGCATAGGATGTCTCTGTGAATCAATATAATACTGTGCAACTTGACTGGGATAAATTCTTTCTTTTGTATATGGGCTCCATTTATTTGGCAGTTGAAAATCTCTGGCAAATTAAAATAATTTCTTGCAAATGAGCTTTTGGGAAAAAAATGGAACATATGTGTCTCATCTCAAAATATAGTTTGTGTATCTTGATTTACATATGTGTGAATATGTCTGAAATTTAGTTTATTTTTTTCTTATTTTCTGCCAATGGCTAATATGTTTACTTTAGTGTTGATGCAACTTACATAATTTCTTAAATACCTATGGTTTTTGTTTGTTTAACATCCTAACCTTTCTCTTTCATCTCACCAATGGAGCAGATTGTTTTTTCCATAGAACATTTGCATAGATTACCTCATATGCTCCTTTAAATGAGTCTCTAATGTAGCAAGATTGTTGGTATTTTCCCTGCATCATAGATAATGAAAATGAGGCTCATGAAAATTAAATACTGAAAGAATGAATATTATGGGTTATTAGAGCTAGGAGGGACTTTATCACCTTATTCATTCATTCATTAATACTCATTACTTAATTTGTGTCTGACGCTGTGAAGTAAGATATACAGGGCTGGTTTTTCAGCCAGCACACGTCAGCATGGCAGTATCCATTATTAAAATACTCAAATTCATATCCTGCTGTTTGTTACATAGCTATTGTACTAAGCCCCCTAAGTGACCTCCAGCTTCACCCCCTTCCCTGGGGCCTCCTAGACCCAGTAACTAAGAGGGACCTTCAGACCCTGCTCCGTCTCTATGTCCACTATCTCTTCTGATTGGCCAGTGTCCTGATGTACCATTTATTAAATATTTTTAGTGTTACTTCTGGGAAAAGGCTACTAAGGCAACAAGAGGGGTGATGTGACTTGCCTCAAATCTGCAACTAGATTTACAGAGCATGATTATCCATTCAAAGAAATTCTTAGAATACAGTACCTCTTTTCTTATCCAGAGTCACTTAGAGACACAGCCAAGATTTTAACACAGGTATTCTGACTACCAGTTGTTGCTTTCCACCAAATCAGAGCTTCCCAGAATGTATTAAAAGTATGTCAAGATAATTGATTCCCTTCAGTCCCTGGAATAGCTGAGACAAGCCTAGGATAGCCAGAGAGCTGGGGGCCAGTTGCCTCCTGACAAATACCATTTCTTTTTTTTTTTTTAACATCTTTATTGGAGTATAATTGCTTTACAATGGTGTGTTAGTTTCTGCTTTATAACAAAGTGAATCAGTTATACATATACATATGTTCCCATATCTCTTCCCTCTTGCATCTCCCTCCCTCCCACCCTCCCTATCCCACACCTCTAGGTGGTCACAAAGAACAGAGCTGATCTCCCTGTGCTATGCGGTTGCTTCCCACTAGCTATCTATTTTACGTTTGGTAGTGTATATATGTCCATGCCACTCTCTATCTTTGTCACATCTTACCCTTCCCCCTCCCCATATCCTCAAGTTCATTCTCTAGTAGGTCTGTGTCTTTATTCCAGTCTTGCCACTAGGTTCTTCATGACCTTTTTTTTTTTTTTCCTTAGATTCCATATATATGTGTTAGCATACTGTATTTTTCTCTTTCTGACTTACTTCGCTCTGTATGACAGACTCTAACTCCATCCACCTCACTACAAATAACTCCATTTCATTTCTTTTTATGGCTGAGTAATATTCCATTGTATATATGTGCCACATCTTCTTTATCCATTCATCCGATGATGGACACTTAGGTTGCTTCCATGTCCTGGCTATTGTAAATAGAGCTGCAGTGAACATTTTGGTACATGACTCTTTTTGAATTATGGTTTTCTCAGGGTATATGCCCAGTAGTGGGATTGCTGGGTCGTATGGTAACTCTGTTTTTAATTTTTTAAGGAACCTCCATACTGTTCTCCATAGTGGCTGTATCAATTTACATTCCCACCAACAGTGCAAGAGGGTTCCCTTTTCTCCACACCCTCTCCAGCATTTATTGTTTGTAGATTTTTTTTTGTTTGTTTTGTTTTTTGTTTGTTTGTTTGTAGATTTTTTGATGATGGCCATTCTGACTGCTGTGAGATGATATCTCATTGTAGTTTTAATTTGCATTTCTCTAATGATTAATGATGTTGAGCATTCTTTCATGTGTCTGTTGGCAATCTGTATATCTTCTTTGGAGAAATGTCTATTTAGATCTTCTGCCCATTTTTGGATTGGGTTGTTTGTTTTTTTGTTATTGAGCTGCATGAGCTGCTTGTAAATCTTGGAGATTAATCCTTTGTCAGTTGCTTCACTTGCAAATATTTTTTCCCATTCTGAGGGTTGTCTTCTCGTCTTGTTTATGGTTTCCTTTGCTGTGCAAAAGCTTTTAAGTTTCATTAGGTCCCATTTGTTTATTTTTGTTTTTATTTCCATTTCTCTAGGAGGTGGGTCAAAAAGGATCTTGCTGTGATTTATGTCATAGAGTGTTCTGCCTGTGTTTTCCTCTAAGAGTTTGATAGTGTCTGGCCTTACATTTAGGTCTTTAATCCATTTTCAGTTTATTTTTGTGTATGGTGTTAGGGAGTGTTCTAATTTCATACTTTTACATGTACCTGTCCAGTTTTCCCAGCACCACTTATTGAAGAGGCTGCCTTTTCTCCACTGTATATGCTTGCCTCCTTTATCAAAGATAAGGTGACCATATGTGTGTGGGTTTATCTCTGGGCTTTCTATCCTGTTCCACTGATCTATGTTTCTGTTTTTGTGCCAGTACCATACTGTCTTGATTACTGTAGCTTTGTAGTATAGTCTGAAGTCAGGGAGCCTGATTCCCCCAGCTCCATTTTTCGTTCTCAAGATTGCTTTGGCTATTCGGGGTCTTTTGTGTCTCCATACAAATTGTGAAATTTTTTGTTCTAGTTCTGTGAAAAATGCCAGTGGTAGTTTGATAGGGATTGCATTGAATCTGTAGATGCTTTGGGTAGTAGAGTCATTTTCACAATGTTAATTCTTCCAATCCAAGAACATGGTATATCTCTTCATCTATTTGTATCATCTTTAATTTCTTTCATCAGTGTCTTATAATTTTCTGCATACAGGTCTTTTGTCTCCTTAGGTAGGTTTATTCCTAGATATTTTATTCTTTTTGTTGCAGTGGTAAATGGGAGTGTTTTCTTAATTTCACTTTCAGATTTTTCATCATTAGTGTATAGGAATGGAAGAGATTTCTGTGCATTAATTTTGTATCCTGCTACTTTACCAAATTCATTGATTAGCTCTAGTAGTTTTCTGGTAACATCTTTAGGATTCTCTGTGTATAGTATCATGTCATCTGCAAACAGTGACAGCTTTACTTCTTCTTTTCCAATTTGGATTCCTTTTATTTCTTTTTCTTCTCTGATTGCTGTGGCTAACACTTCCAAAACTATGTTGAATAATAGTGGTGAGAGTGGGCAACCTTGTCTTGTTCCTGATCTTAGTGGAAATGGTTTCAGTTTTTCACCATTGAGGACAATGTTGGCTGTGGGTTTGTCATATATGGCCTTTTTTATGTTGAGGAAAGTTCCCTCTATGCCTACTTTCTGCAGGGCTTTTATCATAAATGGGTGTTGAATTTTGTCGAAAGCTTTCTCTGCATCTATTGAGATGATCATATGGTTTTTCTCCTTCAATTTGTTAATATGGTGTATCACGTTGATTGATTTGAGTATATTGAAGAATCCTTGCATTCCTGGGATAAACCCCACTTGATCATGGTGTATGATCGTTTTAATGTGCTGTTGGATTCTGTTTGCTAGTATTTTGGTGAGGATTTTTGCATCTATGTTCATCAGTGATATTGGCCTGTAGTTTTCTTTCTTTGTGACATCTTTGTCTGGTTTTGGTATCAGGGTGATGGTGGCCTCGTAGAATGAGTTGGGGAGTGTTCCTCCCTCTGCAATATTTTGGAAGAGTTTGAGAAGGATAGGTGTTAGCTCTTCTCTAAATATTTGATAGAATTCGCCTGTGAAGCCATCGGGTCCTGGGCTTTTGTTTGTTGGAAGATTTTTAATCACAGTTTCAATTTCAGTGCTTGTGATTGGTCTGTTCATATTTTCTATTTCTTCCTGGTTCAGTCTCAGCAGGTTGTGCATTTCTAAGAATTTGTCCATTTCTTCCAGGTTGTCCATTTTATTGGCATAGAGTTGCTTGTAGTAATCGCTCATGGTCCTTTGTATTTCTGCAGTGTCAGTTGTTACTTCTCCTTTTTCATTTCTAATTCTATTGATTTGAGTCTTCTCCCTTTTTTTCTTGATGAGTCTGGCTAATGGTTTATCAATTTTGTTTATCTTCTCAAAGAACCAGCTTTTAGTTTTATTGATCTTTGCTATTGTTTCCTTCATTTCTTTTTCATTTATTTCTGATCTGATCTTTATGATTTCTTTCCTTCTGCTATCTTTGGGGTTTTTTTGTTCTTCTTTCTCTAATTGCTTTAGGTGCAAGTTTAGATTGTTTATTTGAGATGTTTCTTGTTTCTTGAGGTAGGCTTGTACTGCTATAAACTTCCCTCTTAGAACTGCTTTTGCTGCATCCCATAGGTTTTGTGTCGTCGTGTCTCCATTGTCATTTGTTTCTAGGTATTTTTTGATTTCCCCTTTGATTTCTTCAGTGATCACTTCGTTATTAAGTAGTGTATTGTGTAGCCTCCATGTGTTTGTGTTTTTTACAGATCTCTTCCTGTAATTGATATCTAGTCTCATAGCGTTGTGGTTGGAAAAGATACTTGATATGATTTCAATTTTCTTAAATTTACCAAGACTTGATTTGTGACCCAAGATATGATCTATCCTGGAGAATGTTCCATGAGCACTTGAGAAAAATGTGTATTCTGTTGTTTTTGGGTCTAATGTCCTGGAAATATCAATTAAGTCCATCTTGTTTAATGTATCATTTAAAGCTTGTGTTTCCTTATTTATTTTCATTTTGTATGATCTGTCCATTGGTGAAAGTGGGGTGTTAAAGTCCCCTCCTATGATTGTGTTACTGTTGATTTCCCCTTTTATGGCTGTTAGTATTTGCCTTATGTATTGAGGTGCTCCTATGTTGGGTGCATAAATATTTACAATTGTTATATCTTCTTCTTGGATTGATCCCTTGATCATTATGTAGTGTCCTTCTTTGTCTCTTATAATAGTCTTTATTTTAAAGTCTATTTTGTCTGATATGAGAATTGCTACTCCAGCTTTCTTTTGATTTCCATTTGCATGGAATATCTTTTTCCATCCCCTCACTTTCAGTCTGTATGTGTCCCTAGGTCTGAAGTGGGTCTCTTGTAGACAGCATATATACGGGTCTTGTTTTTGCATCCATTCAGCCAGTCTGTGTCTTTTGGTGGGAGCATTTAATCCATTTACATTTAAGGTAATTATCCATATGTATGTTCCTATTCCCATTTTCTTAAATGTTTTGGGTTTGTTATTGTAGGTGTTTTCCTTCTCTTGTGTTTCTTGCCTAGAGAAGTTCCTTTAACATTTGTTGTAAAGCTGGTTTGGTGGTGCTGAACTCTCTCAGCTTTTGCTTGTCTGTAAAGGTTTTAATTTCTCCATCGAATCTGAATGAGATCCTTGCTGGGTAGAGTAACCTTGGTTGTAGGTTTTTCTCCTTCATCACTTTAAGTATATCCTGCCACTCCCTTCTGGCTTGCAGAGTTTCTGCTGAAAGATTAGCTGTTAACCTTATGGGGATCCCCTTGTGCGTTATTTGTTGTTTTCCCCTTGCTGCTTTTAATATTTTTTCTTTGTATTTAATTTTTGATAGTTTGATTAATATGTGTCTTGGCGTGTTTCTCCTTGGATTTATCCTGTATGGGACTCTCTGTGCTTCCTGGACTTGATTAACTATTTCCTTTCCCATATTAGGGAAGTTTTCAACTATAATCTCTTCAAATATTTTCTCAGTCCCTTTCTTTTTCTCTTTTTCTTCTGGGACCCCTATAATTCGAATGTTGGTGCGTTTAATGTTGTCCCAGAGGTCTCTGAGACTGTCCTCAGTTCTTTTCATTCTTTTTTCTTTATTCTGCTCTGCAGTAGTTATTTCCACTATTTTATCTTCCAGGTCACTTACCCGTTCTTCTGCCTCAGTTATTCTGCTATTGTTCCCTTCTAGAGTATTTTTAATTTCATTTATTGTGTTTTTCATCGTTGCTTGGTTCCTCTTTAGTTCTTCTACGTCCTTGTTAAATGTTTCTTGCATTTTGTCAATTCTATTTCCAAGATTTTGGATCATCTTTACTATCATTATTCTGAATTCTTTTTCAGGTAGACTGCCTATTTCCTCTTCATTAGTTAGGTCTGGTGTGTTTTGGCCCTGCTCCTTCATCTGCTGTGTGTTTTTCTGTCTTCTCATTTTGCTTATCTTACTGTGTTTGGGGTCTCCTTTTCACAGGCTGCAGGTTCGTAGTTCCCGTTGTTTTTGGTGTCTGTCCCCAGTGGCTAAGGTTGGTTCAGTGGGTTGTGTAGACTACCTGGTGGAGGGGACTAGTGCCTGTGTTCTGGTGGATGAGGCTGGTCTTGTCCTTCTTGTGGGCACGTCCACGTCTGGTGGTGTGTTTTGGGGTGTCTGTGGCCTTATTATGATTTTAGCCAGCCTCTCTGCTAATGGATGGGGCTGTGTTCCTGTCTTGCTAGTTGTTTGGCATAGGGTGCCAGCACTGTAGCTTGCTGGTCGTTGTGTGAAGCTGGGTCTTGGTGTTGCGTTGGAGATCTCTGAGAGATTTTCGCTGTTTGGTATTACGTGGAGCTGGGAGGTCTCTTGTGGACCAGTGTCCTGAAGTTGGCTCTCCCACCTCAGAGGCACAGCCCTGATGCCTGGCTGGAGCACCAAGAGCCTTTCATCCACATGGCTCAGAATAAAAGGGAGAAAAAAATAGAAAGAAAGAGGATAAAATAAAATAAAATAAAGTAAGGAAAAATAAAATAAAGCTATTATAAAAAACAAGAAAAAAATTATTAAGAAAAAATTTATTAAAAAAAAAATTTTTTTAATAAAAAATAAAAATTATTAAGAAAAAATTTATTAAGAAAAACAATTTTTTCAGTAAAAAAAAAAAAAAAACAAAAAAACAGACGGACCGAACCCTAGGACAAATGGTGGAAGCAAAGCTATACAGACAAACTGTCACACAGAAGCATACACATATACACTCACAAAAAGAGAAAAAGCGGAAAAAAATAATATATCCTGCTCCCAAAGTCCACCTCCTCAATTTGGGATGATTCATTGCATATTCAGGTATTAAACAGATGCAGGTACATCAAGTTGTTTGTGGAGCTTTAATCCACTGCTTCTGAGGCTGCTGGGAGAAATTTCCCTTTCTCTTCTTTGTTCATACAGCTCCCGGGGTTCAGCTTTAGATTTGGACCCGCCTCTACGTGTAGGTTGCCTGAGGGTGTCTGTTCTTTGCTCAGACAGGATGGGGTTAAAGGAACAGATGATTCGGGGGCTCTGGCTCACTCAGGCCGGGGGAGGGAGGGGTACGGATGCGGGGCGAGCCTGCGGCGGCAGAGGCCAGCGTGACGTTGCCCCAGCCTGAGGTACGCTGTGTGTTCTCCCGGCAAAGTTGTTCCTGGATCACGGGACCCTGGCAGTGGCGGCCTGCACAGGCTCCCGGGAGGGGCGGTGTGGATAGTGACCTGTGCTCGCACACAGGCTTCTTGGTGGCGGCAGCAGCAGCCTTAGCATCTCATGCCCGTCTCTTGGGTCCGCGCTGATAGCCGCAGCTCGCACCCATCTCGAGCTCATTTAGGTGGCGCTCTGAATCCTTTCCCCTCGCGCACCAGGAAACAAAGAGGCAAGAAAAAGTCTCTTGTCTCTTCGGCAGGTCCAGACGTTTTCCCGGACTCCCTCCCGGCTAGCTGTGGTGCACTAACTCCTTCAGGCTGTGTTCACACCGCCAACCCCAGTCCTCTCCCTGCAATCCGACCGAAGCCCGAGCCTCAGCTCCCAGCCCCCGCCCGCCCCGGCGGGTGAGCAGACAAGCCTCTCGGGCTAGTGAGTGCTGCTGGGCACTTATCCTCTGTGCGGGAATCTCTCTGCTTTGCCCTCCGCACCCCTGTGGCTGCACTCTCCTCCGTGGCTCTGAAGCTTCCCCCCTCTGCCACCCGCAGTCTCCGCCCGTGAAGGGGCTTCCTAGTGTGTGGAAACCTTTCCTCCTTCACAGCTCCCTCCCACTGGTGCAGGTCCCGTCCCTATTCTTTTGTCTCTGTTATTTCTTTTTTCTTTTGCCCCACCCAGGTACGTGGGGAGTTTCTTGCCTTTTGGGAGGTCTGACGTCTTCTGCCAGCATTCAGTGGGTGTTCTATAGGAGCAGTTCCACGTGTAGATGTATTTCTGATGTATCTGTGGGGAGGAAGGTGATCTCCGCGTCTTACTCTTCCACCATCTTGCCCAGACCCCCCTCTTTTTTTTTTTTTTAAATTTATTTTTTATTTATTTATTTGGCTGCATTGGGTCTTCATTGCTGTGCGCAGACTTTCTCTAGTTGTGGCGAGCAGGGGCTGCTCTTTGTTGCAGTGCACAGGTTTCTCATTGCACTGGCTTGTCTTGTTGCAAAGCACAGGCTCTAGGCGCACGGGCTTCAGTAGTTGTGGTGCGTGGGCTCAGTAGTTGTGGTGCACGGGCTTAGTTGCTCCGCAGCATGTGGGATCTTCCCGGACCAGGGCTCGAACCTGTGTCCCCTGCATTGGCAGGCGGGTTCTTAACCACTACACCACCAGGGAAGTCCGACAAATACCATTTCTATATGTGCTATGCACTAAGAAAGATTTGAATCACTGCATTACATCAGAAAGCTTCCAACTCTTATCCCATTTCATCTATTATGATTTCTGAAAAGGAAAATAATTATAAATCTAAATTATAAAAGTAAAGGAGAGTAGTATTTTTGCATCCATTCAGCTTTTAAAAAAATTGACCTAGTATTTTACATCCTGTTTTTTCTTTTCACACTATGACTATTTGGTTTACATCCTGCTCCTTTCTCTTGACAATATGAATATTTTCCACAGTCATTAAATATTCTTCAAAAATAAATTTAGTGATTATGTAATATCACATCATATTAATGCAGCATAAATTTATATATAAATCATTACCCTGGACAATAATTTTTGGAAAATTATTGTTATTTTTGTTATTATAAATATAATATTGATGATAATATCCTTGAATTTCATGTGTGTCTTTGGCATGACTTCTTAGAAATGCATACAGAAACTTCTGACACATGTTGAGATTTCATTCTCTGAAAAGATTATAGCAATTTATACCCTTTGTATGGGAGCGTATCTGTTTCACTGCCCCATAGGAATATTTTCAGTAGTAGCCAATATAACATATTTCTGAAGTTTTGTGGGGAGGCAAATGAACATTATTCAGCATGTGCAGACAGCGTATCCATAAAGACATTGACATTGACTGTGCATCAACCCAAGCTTCTTATAAAGTAAGCTTCTCAGCAAGCATGGCGTATATGTCTTAATGCTCTTTAGTTGAGTTCTTTTTTTGAACTTTTGGCCTATTTTAGCTAGAAACTCATATGGTTTCTTCATTGAAGTCTTTGTTAAAGCTCAGTTATTGACAGAAAAGTACAAAATTTATTTCTTCCATTTTTTTCTCATTCTCTGACACTTGAAATAAATGGATACTATGATTAAAAATTACAATGATTGTTTTTGTGAATTTTAACATGTTAGCAACATGTTAACATATCCTAATACTATTTTTAAATACAAAACAGGCTTTACTACATCTTAAACAAACAGAAAAAAACATCAGCCCAGTTTCTTTGGGGAGTAGAAATAGAATTAATCTTAATTAATCTAACCTAAGAATTAATCATTTAAAAATTGATGTCGTTTATTTCAGATTGGCACCAGCTTTAAAGTGACCTACAATTACATCTTTGCTTTGTGTTATAGGAACTTTATAGTGGTAGCAGAGACTGCAATATTCTTGCTTGGATACCATCCTTATATGAATCAGTTCCTGATGATGAGGAGGTAAATATTATTTATACAAATTGTACAGTGACTTCTAAATCATAAAAAAAGTTATTATTAATTTACTTTATATGAGAGAAACTTTTAAAGCATTTCTTGCTATTTTGTGATTGTAAAAATAATTTGCCTCTATAATATATTTGGAAAATTCAAAAAAATATTAAGAGAAGAACATAAATTTCTGAAGTTTATTAATTACTATTAACATTTTGATTTACTTCATTCTTGTTTTTTCCTGTGCATACTTTTTAGCATGGTTAATATTATGCTTGAACATACAGCTTAGCATCCTGCTTAAGACTTTTTCCATGTCATTAATAAGTATTTGTAAATATTGTTTTTAATAATATAACATTCTGTCATTTATTTACCATAATTTACTCAAATATTTTCCTATTGGAAGACATTTCTTTTGATCATTATAAACACATCGAGGTAAATATCTGTTCAAAAATTATTTACATTTCTGATTACTTCTTTGGTTAGATTCCTAGAAGTAGTGTTACCTCTTGAGTTATCATGTATGACATGTTTAAGGTTCTTTATTCACACTATCAAATTTTATCAGTTTACACTTCTACCAGCAGTCTGTTAGTGCCTATCTCAGAGCATAAACTGGTACAGATATGACAGTGTGAATAAAGAACCTGAAAAATGTGGTGGGAAAACAAAGATAAATAAGACATGATTTCTGGTCTTAGGTAGTAGCCTCTGAATTTTTTTACTTTTTTGTCAAGCTATCTAAAGGTGAAATCTTCCAGATTTCATCATGTGTCTAATTTGATTTATTATGGCTTTGTTTAGTTTTAGTGTACACCTGCTTTAAATACTGAATTTTTTTTGTACAAAGCTTAATATGCTCAAATAATTTGGTTCAGCCATTGATTTTGCATTATTATTTAATTACTGTGTCCTGCTCTTTGGGAATTACTATATACATTAAATCCAACTCAATACTACAGGCCATGTTAGAAAGTTTAACAATCATTCACCAAATGAAAACTATAAAAAAAAACTAGAAATAAATCATCTTTGACTTATGTATAAAAAAAGGATATTATTTAGAAGAAAACTAAATTGCTTATTTTATAAAGAGAGTATGAGACTCTGATGGTTTATTTCCTCATTATATAGTTACAGTGATAGTTTGAACTCCCCATCTAGAAGAATTTTTGTATATGGGAAATTAAGCTGAACAAGTAGAAGTCAAACAGAGGTACACAAAAAATAAGTTAGCTTTATAGTTAAGCTTTAGAGCTATGAAACCTGACCTTTTAAAATGCACTGTGTATATGCTTTAAGATAGGCACCATTCTCAAATTAATATAAAATGTAAGTGCTAAGATTATTTCCACAAAATTTTAGTTTGAAAGATTTCTGTGAATGTAGGTAGAACATGAATATGATCGCGATGCAGATCCCAAGAGAAGTCCGTCTACACAAGACCCTGTTCCTTACATGTATATTTACTGTTTAACTCATATTTAAAAGTATTTTCATCTCACCTATCAAATGAATGACTGCTGCAGTTCCCCAGAGAGGCAACTTAACACAAAACATAACATACACATGCACATACTCACACACTCACTTTGTCTGTAGTTTCAGGTAAACTAAATAATAGTAATACTGGTAACTGGGTTCGAATCCCAGTTCTGCCATTCATTAGTGATCTGAGACAAGTTTATGATATCTTCAAACATCAGAATCATCAAAGCAAAATTGTTCTTAGGTTTCCTTTCAAATCCACCCTTGAGATGAGATTTACTTCTCCATCAACCAAGATACAATCCCTTAGGGGTGTTTCTTCTGATATCCAAGATAGAGGAGGAATTTAGTTCTACCATAAGAAATTGAAGGGCATTGGGCAATAGGGACAGGTTTTATGATCTTTAAGCATAAATCCTATTATTTATTTTTATTTATTTATTTATTTTTAATTTTTTGGCTGTGTTGGGTCTTCGTTTCTGTGCGAAGGCTTTCTCCAGTTGCGGCAAGCGGGGGCCACTCTTCATCGCGATGCGCAGGCCTCTCACTATCGCGGCCTCTCTTGTTGCGGAGCACAGGCTCCAGACGCGCAGGCTCAGTAGTTGTGGCTCACGGGCCTAGTTGCTCCGCGGCATGTGGGATCTTCCCCGACCAGGGCTCGAACCTGTGTCCCTTGCATTGGCAGGCAGATTCTCTACCACTGCGCCACCAGGGAAGCCCAAATCCTATTATTTAATTGGCAGGCTGTTTTGTTATATTCTGAGGAATCTGCCTTCCTTTTGCCCCCTCTTCTTAACATTTGGTCACAATCAAAGCAAGCCTATATAACTCCTACTCACTTTTTCCTGTCTGAGATCTCTAGGGTGACTATATTACAGTTTAAATCTGACCTCTCATCAAGAATCTTACTTTATTTTGACAGTTACACAATATGTAGCTGTTTTATTTACCACTTATCACTTGCTATATTGAGAGAACCCTATATTCTACCTATAAAGATTTTCCACTAATTACCAGTGAGAAATTTAGAATTTATCAAGATGCATGTGTGGAAGATGGTCCAGTTTGGTTTTGTTCTTCCTTCCCATTATATGGATCTGAACTAGATCCCCTTTAAACTCATGCTTCCCTGTCTCCATAACATTCACAACTATCTGTCAGTAGAACAGGCAGGCTGGATGGTTATGTTCAAGCATAGAAAGAATGTCCACTAGGAGGAGATGTTGTAGAGAAAACTGCAGTAATAGATGGTAGTTAACTTGATCAGTAGGTCTCAAACGGTATATGTGTACCACATCATATATAATATTTTTACTGCAGCTTTCAATTACAAGTAAGATGTTTTGTGTTTTTTAACAATAAAATGTACTTCTAATAATACTGTAATATATTCATATTGTTATCCTTTACTGCTATAAACAGTAAAATTTATATGCAACTGCCTTTCCAATTTTCACTTTTTTTTGTTTGCTTACCATAGCAACAATAATTTACGTTAAAATATAATTTTGCTTCTCTGTTGATTCTTCAAATGAAATTTAAATGTTTAATTTGTTACATATTGGGCTTCCATAGTGAAATTAGAAGGCATGGCCTTTGTGTGGTTCATCTACCCAGGGACATTTTGGTAGATATCTAAGGCAGAGTTAAAGGCTTTTAGAGCTAGAGTAGGGAAGAATAATCACCTAACCCCTAAGGACAATACATCTTTAAATAAACTGTCACTAAATAACCTAACTTGGTAGTTAAATTATAAACCCAGAAAGGTAGAAAATTCAGTAAATACTTGGATGAAAGAATAAATGAACAGTCTTCAGTATGCTACTCTTGCAAATCAGTGGACTGCTACTAGAAATAAGTGAATAGTTTGCTGAGGTTTGGTAATAGTTTTGGATCTGGACACCAAGTATAATGGAATTTTGTTTGTACAACTAAGTGACGATAGCCAATATTAGGTTTAGTAATGGTGACAATACCAACATTAGATTAAGTAATGGACTCAGATCTAAGCTTTAACAACTATAAAGAATACCTAAATTAACATATTGTTTTGTTTTTTGTTTCTTTTTTTTTTTTTTTTTTTTTACTGGAAACACCCACTTTTTCTACTGTTATCATTGTTTGAATTTTAAGAGTCTAAATCATCATGTTCATCAAAAGGAAATGAACATTCTCAGACATACAGTAGGGGCTACCCTTAACATAAAATATTGCTATATGTTGTAAAAGGTAATATATCTAAGATAATTTAAGAATAATCTAAGAACTAATACATTATTGGATTTGGAGTCTGAACAAACTGGCAGCAAACATAAAAGCTGCAGAGTAGGAAGCACACATGGCTCATAATGCCCAGATACTCAAAAAAAAGAGATCATTTTAAAGTCCTTTAATCATTTGCCAAAGAATAAGAAGGTTAGCCATTCAAAAAATTTCCCCAAACAAGTGAATTGATTTGAAATACCACAGGTAATTAAAATTCCTCTATTGCTGATTACATTTATTAGGTACAGCTTTAAAGTTGTAAGAGTACTGTGATGTTTTGTTATTTTAGATAGATACTGTCTAATGCATGTTCTCTTTCACAGAAATCTCCCAGGGAAACCTATGTGCTAATGACAAAATGTTACCGTTTCTAATACATTTTGCCTGTCTTTTTCAACTGCTTCCCTAGCTACATACATACATAATACATAAATAAATAAACCTCGCCACTTAATACCAAAAATATTACTCTGTTTGATGAACACCTTATTCCCCACATGTGGATATTTGCTTATTTATAAAACTCAGGTCCATCCAAGCAGTAAAAAGTTGCTCACATTAATATTTTGGGCTCTCAAGTCAGACTATAGACCTGATTCCAGCCTTAGCCACATGGATATTAATGTGCCCTCTTCTCCAGGTAACTCCGAAGAGGTGTAAAAATGCCTTAAGTAATAGCAGCAGCATCGTGTGTGTGTGTCTCTGTGTCTGTGTGTCTGTGCGTGTCTGCGTGTGTGTATGAGGTAACTACTTTGAAGGAAACAGATAATTTGGATAAAGTCTGATATGTCTATTTAAAATGAAGTTACATTATTTTATATTGTATGCGGGGTGTTTCTTTTGTTAACTTTTGGTTTGAAATTAACTATTATATAGTTTCTTCAAAAATAATCTAGTTGCTTTTTATCTGATATATTTCATAACTATATTGTGAGCCTAAAATTATGAGGTAGAATAATTGAGTCTTTCTTTTTTGCCCCTTTTTTTAGACTTCAACCAGATCACAGTTAAATCCAGCATTTGAAGATGCCTGGAGCAGCAGTGATGAGGAAGGATGACTATCATTCTTAGTACCTTTTTGTCTCTATTGATGAAACTTTTAAAACAGGACTGTTTTATTGTTTTAATTGTCCAGTGACAGCTACATTAGCCCTGAATTTGGGTGGTTTTTTTCCTTTTGTTTTAAAATGAAGTTAATAGTTGCATGAAATCCTGCAGCAGAGTTCCATATAGTTTATTTAATCAGAACATGTCTCCTTGATCCCAGTTGCTGTTGTCTGCCGCAGCCCGTATAGCTATAGTAGAAGGAGACAGGTCATGGTAGCCCCTTTGTGGGAACTTGAGCAGATTGTGTGAACAATAAGATGCAGTCTTGGAGGATGAGCACGTAGAGGTTGTCAGCACTGACTTTCTCCTGCTGGTTGTACCATCACCTTGCTCATTTTCACTTTCAAGAATGATTTTACTAAGGATTATATCAAAAAGTTTAGTTGAAAAGTTAGCATCAGAATTTGTTTATTCTTATTTATGTATTCCGTTTTTGCAATGATTTCATTTACTTAACTGTTGTCTAGCTTTATGTTAAGTTTTCTTGAACTCATTGCCTTCCACAATCTAAAAAGTGCATCGCAGGAGGTATTTAACTTAGGGAAAATACCATATTTCCTTTATTTTAATGCATCAGATGGCAGCTTGAACTACTCTTCTATGAATCTCTTTAAGATGTGACCAAGTCCTACTTCATTCATCAAAGCAGAAAATATCCTGGCAGGGAATCTGGCTTAAACATGAAATGTCATAAAATTTCTATTTTATTTTCTACTCTTCTTGTGTCATAACCCACAAGTGATTATCATGAACCTAATCTTATATTCCCTTTCTTTCTGAGTCTATCAATAGGAGACTAGTTAAAGAGGTTTTTGTGAGCTTGAATACCAAGTATACAGTTGTTGAGTTTTTAAGTGTGTGTTAGGCCTCATATCAGACCTTTCTGGCCAAACATTTTCCATACGTTTACTTTATAGTTGATCTTCTTAAGCCCTGACCATTTTACTCTCACTTTTTCTCACTTGGTGAGGATTCTTACAATCTTTGAGAATGCTATTGAAATTGGAATTTTTTTTTAATTTTAAGAAAAAAAGAGTCTTTCTCCAAACTGCAAATACATATAGGTAACTGGTACATTTCGAAAAGGTCCATCTGCTGGGGATGTAGAATGACTACCCTCCTAGTGCCATGGGATAAGTCGAATCCACTGACCGGGCAGCGCTGACAACCAATGAGGCCATATCAGTACCTAGTGTCTGCGACGTTACATGTTCCTGTAGGCATCCATGAACCATTTTCCTTTTCCCCTCTGAGCTTTTCTGAGTCAAATCTCAGCCTGTTCCTCAAAGTAGCCAGAGATGGCTCCACCTGAGCACTCGCTTATGTGCTGTGGGCCATTTGTGGGTTTGGTGTGAGGGCCTTCTCAGGAGATCATGGCTCCCCACGAGCATTGTTCAGGTCACAAGCTTCTCTGCTATGTCTGCCTACTGCTGTCGCAAGCAATCCGTTCCCCACCCTAGTAGGGTATAAGAGGCCCCATCCCTGGAGACCGTGGCTCAGTGTTTAATGAAGAAGGAGAGGAGGGGAAAGGAGCACCTGGTTCCAGCATGCCCCCCGCCAAGACCTGAAGAGTTGATCCAATTAATTTTAGAAATACAAAGCCTTGGTCCATGCATATGGGCCCTCATAAGAGCTGCTACTTATCAACATGCAAAGAGTCTCATGCTCAAAACAAAAAATGTAAAAGATGAAGTTGATGCCACCGTTGCTTTCCTAGATGTAGACCCTAGCCCCTCTAAGGTTGATTAGGACACCCTAGAGAAGGGGGGTGCTGCTTACAGAGAGGCCACTAGCGACCAATAGGAGCTTATCAGGTAAACACCCAACAGAAAAAAAAAGGAAAAGTTTTAGTCATCTAGAGGTACAAGCCATTCTGTAAGTTTAAAAAAAAAAGTGGCAGTGTGAGGAAGGGACTGATGATTCCATGGACAGGGGCAATCCCGGGGGTAAGTTGCCCAGAAGCAGCTGGCCCCTTCACCCTCCCTTTTTTCCTCTTATCAGCCAGAAAAAGAAAGTAAAGACTGCACCTTCAGGGTGCAAAAGCCTGAAACAGGAAGAGAACAGAAAAACTGACTGCCACTTTAGGTGGATACAAGCTCAAGGGGAGAAAAAACAGGAACTTTAAATCTTAGGTACTAAGCAAACACCAGTCTAGCAAACATAATGCTAATTGTAGATTACTTAAGATTTAAAAGCAAAAACAGAAAATAAAAGGTAATTGAATAATATATACATAAATATAATATTAAAACAAAGTTTTATAATTTGATCCAATTGAAAATCCAAAATTTATATACTAAATGAATATACTAAAGAATTTATATAACAATAAGATTAAAATGGCACCTTATGATAGATTACTACAACGTTAATGATGTGGTCCCATCCATTGGGGCCCCCATACTCAATATCCAATGTTATTTCTTTTAAATTTTATTGAAGTATAATTGATTTACAATGTTGTGTTAATTTCTGCTGTACAGCAAAGTGACTCAGTTATACATATATATATTCTTTTTCATATTCTTTTTCATTGTGGTTTTATCACAGTATATTGAATATAGTTCCCTGTGCTATACAGTAGGACCTATATTTTATCCATCCTATATATAATAGTTTGCATCTGCTAATCCCAAATTCCCAATACTTCCCTCCCCCACACCCCTCCCCCTGGGCAACCACAAGTCTGTTCTCTATGTCTGTGAGTCTGTTTCTATTTTGTAGATATGTTCATTTGTGTTGTATTTTAGATTCCACATATGAGTGATATCATATGGTATTTGCCTATCTCTTTCTGACTTACTTGGCTTAGTATGATAATCTCTAGGTCCATCCATGTTGCTGCAAATGGCATTATTTCATTCTTTTTAACTGTGTGTATATATATATGTGTCTGTGTGTATACATATATATATATATATTTATTTATCCCACATCTTCTTTATCCATTCATCTGTAGATGGACATTTAGGTAAATAGTGCTGCTATGAACATAGGGGTGCATGTATCTTTTCGAATTATAGTTTTGTCTGGGTATATGCTCAGGAGTGGAATTGCTGGATGATATGGCAACAATTTTTTTAGTTTTTTGAGGAACCACCATACTGTTTTCCATAGTGACTGCACCAGTTTACATTCCCACCAACAGTGTAAGACCCTTTTCTCCACGCCCTCTCCAGCATTTATTATTTGTAGACTTTTTAATGATGGTCATTCTGACCAGTGTGAGGTGGTACCTCATTGTAGTTTTGTATATCCGATATTATTGAAATTACTGATTCTATTCAGTCAACAACCGGTAAATATTTTGCCCCTGTACATTTGGCTAACATGTTCTGTTCAGTGCCTGTTTCACCAGCCTCTAGCTGCTGTTCGCCTTCACTTCAAAGAGGCACAATACACCTTTTCCAGACTGTCCATTGGGTACCTCAGCAGCTTTGCCATCACAATCTAGGCAGACAAGATCTCAACTGCATCCACCTTTTTCCGGGAGCACAGGTGTGATGTTGCATTGGTGACATCCTCCTCCAAGGAGACTCATTTGATATACATTTAAGGTATACAGGTCCAACATGTTTTAGTACTTTGGGGGTTCTGAAGGCAACATATTCTTTATTTACAAATTTTACTTCCAAATTAAAATCAGTAGGTACTCCCTTTAGTGCCCTGAAGGACTCTTTCACCAAGGAAATTTTGGCAACCTCTTGTCATACCTCCTGGAATCTCTAGACCACTTAGGATGGCCGTAAGTTGTCCAAGGCCTTATGATGCAAGAAACTGCCCTCTCAGCCTCATACTATGCTCCATTAAAACAACAAATAAAATACATGCTGAGCTCTCTGGAAAATAGAGGCTCTCACAGACTCGGAGCCTGTGACCTTTCATACCCAACCGCTTGTTAAGTGTTGGGTCATAGAAACAATACACCAGAAACTTGGCACAGCTACCAAGGCCTCTTTAGACAGGATGGAGCTGAGCCTGAGCTCTCTGGCATATTCCACTTGCAGGAGGAGGTGGCTTCCCCTGTCCTCAGTCCCTTGTTAAATGCCATGGTGCTGGAGGATGTCACCCCTCCCCCAGATCACTTGGCTGCCCAGAATCCACTTGGGATTAACTGAATGAACAGCAGTGGGAGCACATAGACTATGCAAATGGCACTGCTAACCATCATACATGATGGAGCTCAATGAAATGTTGCTGTTTTCCGTCTCTTAGCCAGGATGTCCCTAATAAAGGATGGGACCCAAGAAACAACACACTCAACCAAACTGCTGGATGCCCTGGCCAACAAGTAGCCTCATTTCACATTTATTATAAACTGCTGGGTCATTGCCTAAAATTGTCCCTTTAAGGGAGAAAAAAGCCAACAAAACTGGGACTCTCTTGCCTCACAGATGTTCAAAATATAAGTCAAAATCACACATCTCCATATATATTTAGGCCACAATACAAGGCCTTGCCATTGCACGCCATACTACTTTCAGAGTTACAGACATTATTGATAATAACTAAGATACACATTTTTCTTCTAAAAATACACAATGCTAATCTCTTGGAAAAGGTATTCAATAGAACTTTCACATCCCTTGTAGGTATCCGATAGCCAGTTTAATTAAGAGACATAATGGTCTCACACAGCTCTTTTTCAAATTCCACTCAGGTAAATGGACCCCTAAATGGGTCTCTGTCTTGCTCTAGGCCTTAATCTCTCTTAATTCAAGGCCCCTTGGCCAGTTTACACCTCACACCAACTTTTAAAATTTTTCTATCCCCCTTATATTTAAAGGGGATGTGCATTGCCTCCATGTATATAAAGACTCATTGTAAATGAGACCCTTTTTATAATGTCTTCCCGTACCTTTGTAAATGTTTTATCATTCCCTCATCCCAGAAGGGCTGGAGGCCAGATCAAGGGGCGCATTAACCAAATTGTCCATATACCAGACAGCTGTTTACCTGATAGAGGACCCATTTGAGCTGAAACTTCCACCAAAAACAAAAGCCCTCTCAGTGCAGCTGCTCACCTTCCTGTTGACTGTTGGTCTTATTGCTATTGGTCTGTATACTTTCATTAATTTACAATCTGAAGACCCAATCATGGTAAATGTGAGACCCCACATCACCTCGAGTGGATACCCTCTTGGAAAGGATACCCCAGCCCCATATCCCAGAGGGCATCTCCTAGTCCAAGTGCTCATCATTGGAGATGACTTCACTCTGACACTAAAACCTCGCTTCCAGCAACACATATGGGTTGCCTCTCCTAAGGCACAAATTGGACACAGGACATTTTTGCTTTTCTTCCTTCGATACTAAGGATCCCATTATATTTCTGAGCTACTGTCTGCCTAGCCCATGATCCTACTCCTTGTTCTTTGCCAAAAGGCGCACCCCGCACACCTGTGCCTAAAGAGAAATCTAGTAGAGGTTACTGCTATCTGTGTTCTAAATTAATGGAGATTATTGCTTTCCCTGGAGGCATTTGCCTCATGTTAGTCAAATCCTTCAGCACTTTGGGGAGAGGACCACCTAGTTCCCAAGGCGTTTTCCTACTCTCACCTTGTGCCTCCCACCATGATCGCCACAACCACTCTTTCTCCTTGGTTATACACAATCCCACTAATCTTACATATACTTTACTAATGTATCATTTCATACTGTCCAACAGAACAACTGCTGGACCTGCTACCTTGATATATCATACCTTTAGCACACTTTCCAACTCCACTTAGATATTGTTGGAGACCCCAAGAATTTCCTATCTATTTCTTGGTTAATGCCATATAAATAGAAAATCTAGTTATAGGCTGGCCTGCAAGGACTCCTTACACCTCTACTTGTGTTCTTCCTTTCTACTCTCTTAGTAAAATGTTTTCTACACTGTTAGTGCAGCTTATGCCCTGCTTGCTAAAAGTCTCCACTAGTATCACCCCCAGGGATTCCTTAATATGATGCCAGAGCATCACAGGGCCAATTGTATTGACTACATTTTCTTATTTTCTGTATCCTTGATACTCTGGCATTTGGATCCTTGATCGATCCTGGTGACACTGCCCCTTCCAGAACTAATTCCCAGAGATAGCAAAGGACTCCCCTGGAAGCATGCCTTTAATATACAAGACAACCAGTCCAGAGTCCACACCCCCAACCATCTCCTTCATCAAATTCTCACACGCCAAGCCAGTATTCCCCTTGCCCTAAATCACCCCAGAGCCAGGTACCAGACAGCTAGGAACCACTCCTGTAGCCCAGTCTACTGAAATTATTCAAAATATCCAATCCCAAACTTACTCAGTGTACCTGCCCTGCCTCGTCCATTCCTTCCCACAAAAAATGTTAATAAAGACTCTAGGCCATGCTGCACCCTCTCCCTCTCTGCCTCCTGACTGATCCTGGTCCTTCCCCGTGTGGCTCTTCATGGCATGGTGTGCCATGCTTCCTGGTTCTAGGGATATTTGAGTACAAACTGTCCTTCATTTCCATGTCTGCGTGTCTTAGAAGAAATCCCAGCTACAAACACTAAGTCATTCTTTTTATTAACTTTGCAATACTCCACCTTGTGAATGCACCACCATTTGCTTCCAGCCATTCCCCTGTTTAGGGCCACATGTACAGTGGTAAAGATTGTGAACTGCACTATATCTTCCTTAGGTAATGTATTTGGGTGATACACTTTAGTTATTGAATATCATCTTTTCCTCTGGCAGAGGAAATGGTAATTTTGCTGGGTAGGATTCTTGGGTTGTAGTCCTTTTCTTTCATTAGCCTGTAACTATTACGTCCACTGTCTTCTAGCTTCTATTATTGCAGACTAGGATTTTATAATAAAACCAGTTTGATTTTTTTCCCCTTTGTGGGGAACTCATTCTTTATAGCTAAAAGCTTGTCAACTGTGAGGGTTTTGTTTTCTTTTTTTCTTTTTATCCTTAGAGTTCCTTAATTTTATCAGATGTCTGATAAGTCTACCCCTCCCCCCTCACTTCCTGGACCTCTTGTGAGCTCTTTCAATCTGAAGCCTTAAGCCTTCTCTCAGCTCAGGAATATTTTCTTCTAATATTTGTTTAATTGTTGCTTCTCCTCTTTTTTTTTTTTCTTCTCTGCATGACCTAATAATTGCATGTGAAGTCTACTCTACTCTCTCCTTCATAGTCTTATCTTATCCTTCCTGCTCACCTTTTTTTTTTTTTTTTTTTTTTTAATCCTAGAACAGTTCCTGCTACTTAGTAAGTGCTCAGTAAATACTTGTTTTGTGGTTTCTATTCTGTACTTCGAGATTTTGCACTTGACCTGTGAGGTCACTAATTCAGGCCTGACTGTGATCATCAGGAGAGACTTTAATTATTGTTTTATTCTCCTCCCCACCCTACACCTTTGTTTTGTTTTGTTTTGTTTTTAAACACTTGGAGAAATAGGAACAATCTATAGAGGCTTCTACTTGAAACTTTTTTTTAATTGTTTCATTCAATTGGTATTTGTCCAATCTTAGTGACAGTATATATCAATGAACCTATTACAAAGGTAGTAATCACCTGCAGTTTCTCTCCATTGCCTTTTACATTTTACAGATTTTCCTTCCATAGTGACTTGGCTAACAGTATATGTCTTTTAGTCATATAAAGTGCTTGTATCCTGCCATATTTCAAAGGACACATATGCCAGTTGTTTACTGCACCTCAAATTGATCCCAGTTTTAAAGTCATTTATGGTACACCTGTGAAATGCCTAGTTTTTAAAAATATATAGAATGAATAAACACACATGTTTTATTGACATAGCCCTAAATCTATGTTTTAACAGGAAGTCCAAAAACAGCATCATAGATAAGCTTTTTATATTTCCTGCCAAGTCTTTTCTTTACAATTAATTGAGGAAATACCTTAATAGAGAAAAAAAAAAAGATATCTTCAGCTGAAGCATTCTTTCTCTTCAGTTTATACTAAAAAGCCCCATTTAAACTAGATAAAAACCTTTAAAGAAAGCTCTGAAGACAAACCCTTAAACTGTAAAAGTTGTATTAACAGATAGAAATAACCTCAAAATGAAGACTCTTCAGTAAAGAACACAAAGGTATAGAGAGCCTACTATTGATAAGACACTAGAAAACAAAAACCTTTAGCTCTGTTATTTAAAGTCTCAGTGAGACAATAATAAAACCAGTTTGTCTCAACAAACTAATCTCAATTATCTTTCAAAGAAAAGTCACTAAACCTAATGGCTGCATAGTTCTAACTCATACTTCATTACTGTTCTGTCATATACTAATACTTGGTTGTTTCCATAAAAATGGTTAACTACTGAAGATTAGAAAAGAATTTCTGTAAGTTATAATTTTTATAAACAAACACACTGATAAATTTCCTTTTTTCCAACATAATTTTTTCTCTATATTCAGATCCTATTTACTGAGCCTGAATTTTTAAACTCTTGAGTATCATTAGAACAGTAAACTTAAAATCAGTCAAACCACGCTAGAATTGAAATTGGCAAAAAGCCTAGCATGCTTGAGATTTTTCCTTTCAAAAAGTATAGCAGGGAAAGCTAATTACAGAAAGGAAAATAATCACTTTGCTTTGGATTGTGATGAAGGTTCTAGACATCTGAAGGTTAAATCTGTTGCTAAGATAGAGTTGTTTCTTCTGTTTTAGCTCTGGAAAAAATATTAAATTTAGGGGACATATCTAACAAAGCTCAATCATGAATATGGCTTTTCTTTGCAAAAAATATGTACAGTCCTTCTGTGCTGCCTTGATCACTGTACTAAACCCTGGTGCCTAGAATTTATTACAAGTCATTTCTGGTAAGGCAAGCTTATCTATCTTACTAGAATATCAGCAACATCCTCAAATACGGGAGGCATAGTTCTTTTGCTGCCATCTAGTTCTTTATTTTTCTGCTTTTAAAATTGGACAATTAAAAAATAGAAAAAATCTAAGGGAAATAATAAGACAAACAACTGTGTTGTGACCTCTCTAATTCTCTGTGGGTAGGAATCTACAAATGCCCTGTATCCTCCTGACAAACCACTCCTCTTTATCCTTATGAGGATACTCATAAACTTTGTACTAGTGGGTTAATACAGCTCTCCCAGTCTTTGCTCTCCCTAGGCTTGGAACTAAGTAAATGTCACAATCTTAACTTGGTTTGTTATTTTATCACTAAAAACACAAGTCACTGTTTAATACCAAATTCCTCAAGCTCCTCTTATTTTTTATGCCTTGACAGTCTGTCCAGTGGTTATTGCAGAGAATCTGTAGCCTTGGGCCTAACCAGTGACTTTGTTTCCTAGGCACTGGTGGTCAACTCTTGAAGGCAACAAATGATTGTCTGAGTGTGGCACAAGAGTGATTGGCACAAGCCACTTCTCTTTTGTTCATCTAATCATTACAGCAAGAGTTAGCAACAGTACTAAACTAGGGCCTGCTAACCCACTCCTGTTCAAACACCAGCAGGAACAGGAGAGCTGCTACTTCCCAGGTGGCTCACACTCCACTCTCCAGCTTCTCTTCAGCTGTATAGTAGCGTTATCCACTGTCCTGTGAAACTGTGTATCATCTATATAAATGTACTGTTAATATTGTGCTAAAATGAGGAAATAGTACTCCTAATAGGTCTTTGAGAATTGAGCTATTAACTATTTTTATTGTACGGTTTTAATGTTTTTTTATATATTATGTATGAAAAAATTTGAGTTTCAGTAAGTACTGTGGAAAAAATGTATTAAAAATAACTCAGTGATGATCACTATGAATATTAAGGAATGGTAAGTTTATTTTAAAAATGTACTGGTTTCATAAAGAAATAAATAATAAAAAATAGACTGGAAATCAGAAGACCTGAGTCTTCATCTTAGTTTTACTACCAAGTAAACATGTGAAATTTGAATACTATTTTTTTACTTTCTTTTTTTCCATTAGTTAAAAAAAAAAAAAAGGAAGGGACAGAAAACTGGAGTAGAAAATTGTCAAATTCATTCCTGTTCCAAAATCACACATTGTAATATTTAGAAAGCATTTTAAAATGGTATTCACTGTGTGAAATACATAAATAAGTAGAGGTTTATATTCAAGGTTAACTGAAGTTCATTGAAGGCAAAGGTAGAGTGTCTTTATAAAAGACTCATGAATTATCTTATACTGAATAAACACTCAAATTTTAATGGAATTAACATGTATTTTGCCTAAACTGAAACTTGTAAAGTTCCCATCCAAATTATTATGGAACCACCACTTGATTTAGCAAGTTAGCCTCCCTGAGCTAGTTTCATTTGTGGAAAGGGAATAAAATACACCTTACAGAGTTGTAAAGATAAATGAAATAAAGTTCTTACATATAATAATTGTTCAGCTAATAGAACTCTTGTTACTTAAAATCTCATAATTATTGGGTTCTGAGGTCTTGTCAAATTCTCTCAAATTTTACCTCCTCAGGACATGGTCTGCATATTTATTTTATCCTTCTCTGCCTTCTAGAATGTATATTCTATGAGGACAGGGATTTTGTCTGTTCTAGTTACTGCTGTATCCTCAGTACTTAGAACACTGCTTGGCAAATAATAGAAGATGCCATATATATGTGTAATTTATTAGTGAACACCACCATTACCAAGCACTTAAGTGCAGAGCAACAATTTCATAATTTGCAAATGATAAAATGCTTAATTGATTATGCTCTTTTTAAAATTTACTATGTATGAAATTTTGTTATTAAATATTAGTTAACAACTTGGCTATTGCATTAATCTTGTAGTCTTTCTTCTCACCCAATGGCAAAGTGTCCTATTCTTAAGGTTGCTATTGGTCTGTACACCTATCATAGATCCTCCCTGAATCCTTTAGAGGGCTGCTGTTATACCAGAGACTTGCTATGTGAATCTCAATAGCCAAACAAAATTAGGGGATCTTTATGAAACCTTGAGTTCAGATTTCTTTACGTGGTCTTCTCCAACTCTAGCCCATTTCCACCTGGTAATATTATGGTTACACTGAATTTCTCCATTGCCTTTGGCTCTAAAGTTCTGGGCTTTCTTTTCTTGTCTACCCCCTTTATGGAAAAATGACAAATATTTTTGGAAATTTTACCTGCTCAGGGCATTGATTATCTTTGTATCCAGAAGGAATGCAAGAAAGGCAAGACGAGGGCTCACAATCTCAAATGCTTACAAAGGCCAGGAGAACATGGTAAATGAGTGAAGGGGTGGTGTAACGAGAATCAAATATGAGAATTATATCATTTATTTTTATTGCACTTTGCTATAAGCATGTAACATAAATATATGATATTAGAGATAAAATTTTGATATAAATTCAAATACTAATAAATATTTCAGTTATGCATTTCTTTTTTTTTTTTTTACAAGAGATAGACTGACACCAAGCATTGTAAATGGATGACCACAACAAAAGCAACAATGGTTGCAATTACCAAACACGAAACACACTCATACTATGTCATAATATTCACATTCAGTCCAGTAATCCTCCACTGTAACAGCTCCTTTACTTTGCAGTAAATTGATTTGTATATTCTTTGCCTCTGAGTCCTTGTGGGATTTTTTTTTTTTAATTCAAACAGAAAGTCACAAAAATTAAAATCATCCTCATCAGTTCACTCAGTCCCATCTAATTAATTTTTTTTTCATATTGATCTTTTGTTAGCACTTTTATGAGTTCATCAGTTTTTCATTAGAGTTCTGAAAATGCTTATTCATTCAGTTCAGCAGTACAGTTACCAGAAACCTGTACTTGTCAGTCTTTTCTATGAATTCCTTGAAGATGAACCCCTTTTATAGGAACATATTTGCAAAAGCATCAGAGTACACCCAGAACTGTCTGTAAATGACAAAAGACTTTAAAATGACCACAGTTAAAGATTTGATGAAAGTTCATAATAGTGTAATTGACAAGGAAATTTAGTTATTTCTGAGATATACATTTTAAAGTAATAACTAGAATTATGACATAACATTATACCAGAACATATAAGATTTTTAGAAATTTCACGTAATGTCTGAAACATTTATATTAACATATTTCCATACAAATAACCCAGTGAAAGTTTAGTATTAGTTGTTTTGTTTTTTTATACTGCAGGTTCTTATTAGTCATCAATTTTATACACATCAGTGTATACATGTCAATCCCAATCGCCCAATTCAGCACACCACCATCCCCACCCCACCGCGGTTTTCCCCCCTTGGTGTCCATATGTCTGTTCTCTACATCTGTGTCTCAACTTCTGCCCTGCAAACTGGCTCATCTGTACCATTTTTCTAGTTTCCACATACATGCGTTAATATACGATATTTGTTTTTCTCTTTTTGACTTACTTCACTCTGTATGACAGTCTCTAGATCCATCCACGTCTCAGCAAATGACTCAATTTCGTTCCTTTTTATGGCTGAGTAATATTCCATTGTATATATGTACCACAGCTTCTTTATCCATTCGTCTGTCGATGGGCATTTAGGTTGCTTCCATGTCCTGGCTATTGTAAATAGTGCTGCAATGAACATTGGGGTGCATGTATCTTTTAGAATTATGGTTTTCTCTGGTATACGCCCAGTAGTGGGATTGCTGGATCATATGATAATTCTATTTTTAGTTTTTTAAGGAACCTCCATACTGTTCTCCATAATGGCTGTATCAATTTACATTCCCACCAACAGTGCAAGAGGGTTCCCTTTTCTCCACACCCTCTCCAGCATTTGTTGTTTGTAGATTTTCTGATGATGCCCATTCTAACTGGTGTGAGGTGATACCTCATTGTAGTTTTGATTTGCATTTCTCTAATTAGTGATGTTGAGCATCTTTTCATGTGCTTCTTGGCCATCTGTATGTCTTCTTTGGAGAAATGTCTATTTAGGTCTTCTGCCCATTTTTGGATTGGGTTGTTTGTTTCTTTAATATTGAGCTGCATGAGCTGTTTATATATTTTGGAGATTAATCCTTTGTCCGTTGATTCATTTGCAAATATTTTCTCCCATTCTGAGGGTTGTCTTTTTGTCTTGTTTATGGTTTCCTTTGCTGTGCAAAAGCTTATGCATTTCTTCTATAATTCATTATTTTTTTATCTTGAACCAGAGAAATGTGACTTTTTTCTTCATCATCTGTGAGCAATATTAATTTTATTCAAATTAATAATGTAAGTTTTTTGGGCTTCCCTGGTGGCGCAGTGGTTGAGAATCTGCCTGCCAATGCAGGGGACATGGGTTCGAGCCCTGGTCTGGGAAGATCCCACATGCCGCGGAGCGGCTAGGCCCATGAGCCACAATTGCTGAGCCTGCGCATCTGGAGCCTGTGTTCCGCAACAAGAGAGGCTGTGACAGTGAGAGGCCCGCAAACCGCGATAAAGAGTGGCCCCCACTTGCCACAACTAGAGAAAGCCTCGCACAGAAACAAAGACCCAACACAGCCATAAATTAATTAATTAATTAATTAATTTAAAAATTAAAAAAAAAAATAATGTAAGTTTTTCACAGATATGGTTTTTCCAAAACATAGATTCCTCACTCAGGTTTTTTTTTTTTTGTTTTTTGGGTTTTTTTTGCATTTTTAAAATATCTGAGTTATTTATAGAATTCAGTTCCTGGTTAGTTTTTGGAACTACACTTTAGTATACCAGCTTCCATTTTTTAGCTCTTTATTCACATTATCAATATTAGCTGAGAAAAGGCAAAATGATCTAAGTTTATTTTTATAAATTTCAAAATCAAATAACTTAGAATTCAGTTCTTAGCTCCACAAGGGGTAATCATCACTTAAATTTCTGGAAAATGATTTCTGCATATTAAAGGCCAGGTTTTTTTGTGGCTTAGTGAGTTTCCCAAAGGCACGGTTTGGTTAGAAATTAGATGAATAAAAGGAATGATTTGTTTGTGTAATTGATTGCGAACACACTTGTAGAGAAATAGAGTGTGAATGTCAACCTGTCAACCGGAGTCCCAATCTTTGAATAAATCTTCACTGATGGGTTCAGCTGACACCTTCTTTAGATAACACAAACCAATTTCTTAGAAACATCCAAAAAAAAAAAAAATCCCTTCATTCTCACACCACATCTATTTTGCATACAATTCACGAAGGAAGGAAAGCATTGGCGTGTCTCCTGTGGTTCAAACCACAGTAGCACATTCATTTCATAGTATTCATTGCTATATTCATTTTATGTTCTCTTTTTCTAAATTAAATTTTATTCTCATTTAATTATGAAATAAACATATTATTGTATAACTTGTGCAAACTGCCAGCATGGACTTCAGTTTTGAAAAACAAGTCCAGTATTAGCTCTGACTTGCTGAAGCACCTCCTGCGGCCCTGTTTACCCACTTCACTCAACACGCAAAAATAATGCTCTGATATGCCTATTACTGGCACAAAGTTCAAAAGCAATTCAAACACTTAAAGCCTTCCAGACACCACAAATGACTATAGCTACTTGGGTGGTATTTATATCTTTTATATCTGTACACTCATTGGCTGGAAGGGGAAAAAACTAAATGATTTAAGCTTTTCATGCTGCTTCGTACTGTAAATCCCTTCACTCCCGCTTTAGCATGGTAAGAAATATTACATGAGGTTAAACTTATATTTGCAAATGTTAGTTTCTGTTCAGGACACAATTTCTGCTGCAAGCAACCTTTTCATAAACCCATCATTGGCAAAAGGTTTTAATGCCAAGAACATTTTTTTTACTTAATACATTTTACACCATTATCATTGCTGTAATTCCAGTCCTTGTTTTCAGTCCATTAAGTTATTCTTTAAGTTTGTCATTAACATGTCTTTGCTTTTCTGGGTATGTTTCTTACTGTGGTTGGTTTCATAATAGCTTCTGAAGTCATATTTAATACAGTGTGCATTAATAGTTGGTGTGCAGTATTAGTCATGTAAGAATAGTCTCTACTTCCACAATGACATATGCTCTTCAACTTCCTTTGAAACACATGACTATGTCAGTTTTTCATTTTTCCATTCTTAATGGTGAGAGAAAGTGTGATATGATGATAAATGGCAGCTCCTGGTCAATATTAGGGAGTTATTACATAGTGGTGGGATTTGTGATAAACCTGAGAATACCTGCTCAAAGGCAGTAGCTTTTATGGATTAGGATTAGATTTGCCTGAAAACTCAAATAACATAGCTTAAATAAAATATAAATTCATTTCTTTTGATAAAGGTCCAGGAAGGCAGTCCTCAGCAGTATGCTGATTCTGAGATCATCGGGAAACTAGGTACTTTCTTATTGCTCTCATATCCTCTATCAGCATCTTCCCCCTTGAGATACAACAAAATTGTTCTAGCCATTATATTCACATTCCACCCAAGAGGAAAAAGGAAAACAAAGAAGATGGCATCCTCCCTTTGAGGACACTTCTTTCTTTCACACACCACTTTCAGTAACATCCTGTTGGCCAGAACTCCTGGTCAGACCTAACTGAAAAGGAAGCTGGGTCTTTAAGTGGCCATGTGCTCAGCTAAAAAGTGGGAACTCAATTACTGTTGGCAAAAAGGAAAACAAATATAGGAGAACAACTAACAGCCCATGTCATATGACTACTCAGCTCCAGCTAACTTAGGCCATGTGTGAATGTGGGCCTATTGAAACTAGAAATGCTAATTATTCAAGAGAAGTGAAAAAATCCATATTTTTATGGGAAAATACAATTTTTAGATGTTGACAATTCAAAATTTTTTATGGCTGGAGATTCAAAAAGTGGTCTAAATCCTACCTGAGTGTACTACTTGTGACCATTTATGTAGATAAAAGTATAGAACATCATGAACAAGAGATCTGCTACATGTCTTCATGTTTCAACATTTATGCAAAAGGAAAAAAAGGATTTATTATGGTAGAGGGAAGTTACAGGTATTAACACATGTATTCTCAGGGGTGACATTCACCTGCTCCTTACCAGGTGATGACACAGGGAAGAAATACATCCATACTAATTTGTGGCATGCTTTTGATGAGGCTATCAGAAATGAAGTGACTCAGTGCTTGCTTCAGCAGCACATACAATAAAATTGGAACAATGTGGAGAAGATTAGCATGGCCCCGTACAAGGATGACACAAAAATTTGTGAAACATTTCATATTAAAAAAAGAGGAAGAAATGAAGTGATTCAACATAAACCAACAGCCCATGTTGCTCAGGGAAGTAACATAGCTTGGCAATTAAACCAATTTCAAAACCAATTTCTAGGTATTTGTCATTACAACTTTTATTCATTCAACATTATTGAGGACCTTGTAAATGCCAAGCTTATCTACACATTTTTATGACAAAAGATCAGGAGCCAGAGGGCTCCATTCTCAGCCCTGTTTTCTTCAGCACCAGATCTTTAATAAAGATATTAATGGCAGTGGTGATATTTGCATATGACACTAAGCTATGAGGTATGACAAATATCATGGATGACAGACATAGGATCTAAATTATTTTAACAGCTTGGAACAAATGATACGCCAAATTCAATTAATTGAAAGTGAAAATGTCAAATCCTGTTCTGAAGACCTGTGGCAGACACTGTTCTTGGTCTACCTGATATCTATTTCCATTTCCTTCTTGAGAAACCCAAATTCTGCTTGGGGAATCAATGTATCCAGCTAAATACTCACTTTCCCTACATCCCTTGCAATTTAGAATGGCAAGATGTCACACTTCTGGAAACACATAAGTAGAAGCATACAGGGACTTCTCTGGGGAAACTTTTGCATTTCTAAAGAGGTCAGAGACAACTGGCACCTTTCTTTCTCTTCCTTCATCCTGCCTTCAGTATCAGAGGTGATATTTGACTTGCAGCCATGGGGGACAAGCACACAAGAGAGGAGAAGAGAATGGTAATGATAATAAGGCTTGACACTGTTAGGCCACTGAACTAACAATATACCAGCAATATGTACCTCTGGTCTTCTTAATGTGTGTGAAAAATAAACCCCTAATTATTTAAGCCTCTCTTTAGGCTTTCTGTTACTTGCAGCAGAACGCATTCCTGACACAAGTCCAAAATACCAATTACAAAAGGAGGTAAACTTCACAACTATGAGGCAAAATCTGGTGGTTAACTAGAAGCCTAATATACCAAGCCAGTGTTCTCTTAATTTACTTTAATAGACATATAATATTCATAAACAAAATAATATCACATATAAAGTATTGTGGCTCGTTTCTAATTCCTTGCAGTACATTTGCAACTAGGATGAGCAGGAGACATGAAATCAAGTCATATGAAAATGGCCAAAGGGATCAAGAGCCATTTAACCCAGAGAAAACAAAGTCTGCTGTGGACATGACAACTATCATTCAATATCTGAAGAACAGTCCTATAGTATAAAGATTTATGTGTGGCTCTAAAGGGCAAATTAAAAACCAAAGGAAAGCACAGAAGCTTTTGTTTCACTGTGCACGGCATGCAGGATCTTCGTTCCCCTACCAGGGATCAGTCTGCACCCCCTGCAGTGGAAGCGTGGTCTTAACCACTGAACTGCCAGGGAAGTCCCAGGAAAGAGTTTTAAAGCATGTATTTCTCAAGATCCATTTTGACTGACATTTTTTAAAAGCTTGTGTTTTTCTTTAATATTTAATATAAGCACATCTAACCTAGAACCTGTTGTACTGTTTGTATTCATATATACTCTCCTTCCTCTTTCCTCCTAACCTCTCTCCTTAGAACTGTCTCAAATGAATGAGTTACTCAGAACAAGCTTCCTTTCAAATTTACATTTTTAAGACATTTTTGCATTTTTAAGACTGGACTTAAAGTTAATAATAAAGTTACTAAAGTTGCAAATTTAAAACCTTGTTTTATTTAATACAGCAAATTCATCATATAAATCTTGTTATTCTACTTGTAAATCTAGTAAATTTTAAGCATAACATATCAATCAACTGAAGTTAAAGAACTCAACTTCTCTTTTTTATTGATACAATTCACACACCATTTTAAAAAACCACCTTTTAAAAATAAACAATTCAGTGGTTTTAGTGTATTGCCAAAGTTGTGCAATCATCACCACTAATTCCAGAACATTTTCAACACCCCAAAAGGAAATCCCATACCCCTTAGCAGTCACTCCCCATATCCCCTAAAAATCCCTAGCCCTAAGCAACCTCTGTAGATTCTGTCTGTATAGATTTTCTTATTCTGGACATTTCATGTATATGGATCCTACTATATATGGTCTTTTGTAACAGGCTTCTTTTAATTAGCATAATGTGTTCAATATTCATCCATATTGTAGCATGCATCAGCACTTCATGCTTTATTTATTGCCAAATAATATTCCATTGTATGGATATACCACATTATATCTATCAGCTCATTAGTTGATGGTCATTTGGATTGTTTACACTTTTTGGCTATTATGGATAATGCTGCTATGAACATTGTGTACAAGTTTTTGTGTGGATATGTCTTCAGTTCTCTTGGGTATACATATAGGCGTTAAACTGCTGAGTCATATGTCAACTCTGCATTTTACCTTTTTTTACTGAAGTATAGTTGATTTGCAATATTGTGTTAGTTTCAGGTGTACTGCATCTTACTTTATGAAGAACTGTCAGACTGTTTTACAAAGTGCCTACACCATTTTACATTCCTACAAGCAACATATGAAAGTTCCAACTTCAATTTTTCTACATTCTTGCCAACATTTGTTATTGTCTGTCTTTTTTATTATAGCTATATTAGTAGGTGTGAGTGGTATCTCACTGTAGAACTCAGCTTCTCTTAAACCGTAAGTCCTATTCACAAACCTATTCAAATTCCCTTAAACTGCATTGATAATTTTAATAATTGATGTTTTTAAGCACTTCAAATACCTTACCAGACAAATGAACATGCAAAGCTTCCAATAATTTAAACATCTCTTATAAATCCAATAAATTAAACGTACAAATGCAATAAAACAACTTTTCATTTCAGGCATTTAATACTGATTATAAACATTTAAAATGGTTACATCTCTAACCTTTAAATCATGAGTCTGAATTCAATGATAAAACTCAAAATGGAATCATAAACCTGATCTGTCGAATTCCTTAATATGACTGATTCTCCTGAACACTAAAATTTTAAACCTTAAATACTCATTATCTATAATTACAAGTATCTATCATAATTATAGATATTTAATATTTACAATATTATATATAATCATTATCAATAATTACTAACTTATTCCTACATTTAACATGAAAGTATCAAACTACGAGTTTGACCCCTTTTAGCATCTTCTAAAATTTTAACTCTTCCTGGGTTTGGAAGAACACTTACTCGCTAAGGAAACAGTTTTACCGGATCTAATTAATTCTTGATCCATTCATTATAACGAGTTTAAGCACAAACTATGTGCTGGTGAACAAAACAGACCAAATCCTTTGCTATGCTCAAACATTTCCATTGCGAGTGAGTGTTATTAGCATGACTTTAAAACTGTGACTGAAGAAATGGAAATGGGAGGAGAGAGATGCATCTTTTAAAAGGTGAGAGTTATGATCTTATACTGAGGTGGAGGAAAAAGACAATAAATAAGAAAATAAGATACATTATCGAAAAGTGCAAAGGAGGAAAAAGACAAAGGGAATGAGAAGTGGGGGCAGGAACCCGCATTAAATTTTTAGATAGGGCAGCCAAGAAAATCCTCACTGAAAAAGATGAATTTTGAGTAATGATTGAAGCAAGTGAGGGAGCTAGCTAAGCAGACATCTGGGGAAAGAACATCTTCTAGATAAAGAATATCAAGTGCAAAGGCTCTGAAGCAAGAGCATACATGGAATAGCCAAGGATCAGCAAGACAGCTAAATGGAGAAGAGTAATTAGGGGGATAGTGGTTGGAGATGATGTCAGGTTAAGAAAGGCCTTGCAGGTCTCTGAGGGGATATAAGAAGCCATTGGAAGGTTTTGAGCAGAAGAGAGACATGATTTGACTTAGGTTTTAATAGGATCACATGGTGTCAGTGTGGGGATTGGCTGAAGAGAAGCAACAAGCAGATGCAAAGAGGCTCGTAAAATCCAAGCAGTCCCAGGGTGCTGGCGGTGGGGATGGTGAGAAGTGGTTCTGGTTAAATTGGGAAGGTAGAATTGGCAGAGAGGAAGAGGAGAATCAAAGATAATTCCGAGGCTTTTGGCCTGAGCAACCAAAAGAATAGAGCTGCCATTAAATGACGTCGGGAACACATGGCAAGGGGGAAATATCAGAGGCTCTACTGTGGACATTTAACTTTGCGATACTTAGACATCCAAAAGGCTCTCCCAGTAGGCACCTGATATACAGATCGGGAGTTCAGGAAAGAGATAGCATTTAGAAATATATGTTTTGTAGTCATGAGTATACAGATGGCATTTCAAGCCCTGATATTTTTTAAAGTTTTGATCCCCTGAGGAATGAGTGTAGAAAGATGAGAAGAAGACCAGGACTGAACCCTGGGCACTCCAACATTTAGAGGGGGGAGGTGCTGCTGAAGAGCCTGAGAAGGGATGGCCAGGAAAGTAGGAGAACAAGCCAGGCAAATGTGGTACCCCAGAAGGCAAGTGAAGACTGCACTCCAAGAAGACAGTCACGATGGTGTCAAATGATGTTGATAGGTCAGTTAAGAGGAGGACTAAAAAGTGACCATTGGCTTATACGCTCAGCAACTGCATCAGCTTCCGGCCCTGGAAGAAGAGTAAGTTTCTCCAGAAGACTTTTCCCTGCCAGATCCCAGTGGGAATTAGGAGTTTCCCTTTAGTGCTCCTCTGGCACACGATGCTTATAAGAGCATTTAGTCATTCAGCAAAAATTTATCTATTATTTATTATTTGCCAAGTACTACTCTAGGCTGGCAATTTAACAAAAAGTCAAAAATCCTTTCTCATGGAGCTTTCGTTTTAAGAGGGGTGTGGAGGGGAACAGACAGTGAACAATGTTAAAAAGAAAAATGTGTATAGCATGTTAGAAGGTACTAAGTGCTGCGGAGAAAGATAATAGAGGGAAGGGGATGGGGAGTGTAAGGAGTTGTTGTTTTAAATAGTGTGCCCAGAAAAGCCTCTCTGAGCAAAGACTGGGAGAACAATCCATGGGGGCGTCTTCGAGAAGAGCATTCCAAGCAGAGGGAACAAGCACAGAAGCCCTAAGGCAAGAGCATGCCTGCTTTGTTCAAGGAATAGCAAGGAAATCTGCGAGGCTAGATCAGAGTAAGGGAAAGGGAGAGTGTTAGGAGAGAAGGACAAAGAGGGTATGAGGAGAGGTGGCAGATCATAATGCAATATACATTTGTTTATAGCTCATATAAAATCCCTCTCCTCCAAATGGTAATTTGAGAACTTAGGATCCCTCCATCTTGTGGCTCCACCACATTCAACATAAGGCTTCCTTATGCTGCAGGGGAAACAGCAGAAAGGATCTTACTTGGTAAGTATGAATGAGCCAGACCAGGAAATGCCAAGCCCTTCTGCTCGAATTCCATTGGCCAGAACTCTATCATATGGCCACACCCAAGCTGCAAAGAAGGCTGGGGATTAGAGCCCCGCTGTGCACCCAGGAGAAAGAAGAAGCTGACCTAGTGAAGAGCTAGCCATCTTCTGCTCCAGCTGTGAATGGGTATGCTCTTCATCACCACACATTCCAAGACCTCTTTCTTCAATGCACCAAGAGCTAATTCCTTTGCAGATTTTTAAATTACAAGGAGCTGGCTATTTGTGTGTCCACCACTGTTTTCACTTACCTGCCTGCAACTCTTTAAGCTTTCTGAAAAAGTCTAATTTTTCCTCAGCCTAGTCTAGAAGAAAAAAGCTGAAATGAATGAAGTTGTAACAAACCAAATGACTAACAAACTGCTTTGGGGAATATAGTCCACAACTGCCCCACACGCATTTCCTAGACTACTTTATCTGCGCAATTGCTTTATCATTTAGAAATAGATAGGGAACTCGTTTTACATGCAACAGAATGGATATGTAAAACCAAGAACAACAGAGATGAAAGATACGCCTTTTAAATTACATTTGTGTGCACAGTCAGCTCTTAATGATCTGTGCGAAAGAAAAAGAAATATGGATAATATAAAGCAATACACATCTTTTCTTCACTTAGAAATTAGTCACTAACACATATATGCCCATCTCCACTCAGTCTGATTTTCAGAGCTGGCCTCTACTGTCATTTATGACAAATGATCAGTAAACATTGACTAACTGACTACAGGTTACAGTCATAGGAAGATATCCTGAAACTGTAAAATAAAAACATTCCAGTAAGAGTTTAAAATGCCCATTTCAATTAAAGACAATTTGATTGTTTTGATATTCTTGTAGGCAGCTAAGATTCACACATGTTGATAGAACATAATCCCTGGTGCCTCTTTCTGCTTACTTATTACAATTTTATTATAGTAGCAGTCTCCTGGAAAATACCCAAAAAGCAACAAAATTTTTTTTAAACTGTTAGTGTATCACATAGGATTTAAAATGTAATGATGAATCTAGTATTTTTACAAAATCTTATATGATACCTTATTAATAGAAGTGTCCTTAGTTTCTTCTCTTACCTCAAATTGATAAGCCTTTCACAAAAATTAAGTGATTACCCAGTCATCCTCAATGTATAATAAATTATACAAGTTATCGCTTCAGTAGCAGGTATATCTAGGGGAAAAAAGATATGCAATGTTTAAAGAGAGAGAGAGAAAAAAAAAAAAAACTGATCAAGATTCTTACCATTGGTTATTTCATAGCTGTCCAAGGTAGGGTTGGACCACTATTTGAGGGACCTAAAAAAATCTGTGTTTTTTAACATTTGTTTCCAGTGATTATGCAAATCAGGTAAGTTTGTGAAACATCAACCAAGTACAAATGTAACTCCTCCAAGAAGACAGAGCTTCCATCTGCTGAATTGTTTTGTAAACCTACAAGGTACGGGACTTCCCTGGTGGTCCAGTGGTTAAGACTGCGCTCCCAGTGCAGGGGGCCCAGGTTCCATCCCTGGTCAGGGAACTAGATCCCGCATGCCACAGCTAAAGATACCACGTGCTACAACTGAAGATTCCGCATACAGCAATGAAGATCCGGCAGGCGGCAACAAAGATCCCACGTGCTGCAACTAACACCCGGCGCAGCCTAAATAAATAAATAAATAAACAAACCTACAAGGTACACTGAACAGTTACCAATACATAAAATTTAGAGTAACATAGTACAAATATAGTATATGTTACAAATTCTAAAAGAATCATGACTGCTAAATAGTTTTACTATGTAAAATTTTTTGTTTTCTTAATTGTTTTGTTTCAATCACATCATTAAAATATACCTTATCTTGATAGTATATTATTTAGTCATTCAATAAGATATAAATTATGATAGTTCTCCTATCTATCTGAGAAACATTTTATTATGAAATGAAATATATAAGAATTTAATTAAATATTATTTAGACTTGGCCTTCACAGGAATTTGTGATATCAAGATATTGATTGAGGGACTTCTCTGGTGGTCCAGTAGGTAAGACTCTGTGATCCCAATGCAGGGGGCCCCGGTTTGATCCCTGGTCGGGGAACTAGATCCCGCATGCATGTCACAGCTAAGAGTTCGCATGCCTTAACTAAAGATCCCATGTGCCGCAACTAAGACCCAGTGCAGCCAAAATAAATAAATAAAGTTTTTTTTAAAAAAGATATTGGTCGAATACACAAAATAAACCACTGCACTTTAGTTTCAGATAATATAGTTGATTCAGAAATCAGTTCCAGGGCTTACCTGGTGGTGCAGTTGTTAAGAATCCGCTGGCCAATTCAGGGGACACGGGTTCAAGCCCTGGTCTGAGAAGATCCCACATGCCATGGAGCAACTAAGCCTGTGTGCCACAACTACTGAGCCCGAGTGCTGCAACTACTGAAGCCCGCACACCTAGAGCCCGTGCTCTGCAACTAGAGAAGCCACCGCAATGAGAAGCCTGCACACCACAATGAAGAGTAGCTCCTGCTTGCTGCAACTAGAGAAAGCCCTCGTGCAGCAATGAAGACCCAATGCAGCCAAAAATAAATAAAATTTATTTAAAAAACAAAAGAAATCAATTCCATAACATTTAAAATCAAATTAATCATAGCTAATGTCATAATCACAGTAAGTGACAATCCTTCACAGTGGAAAACCCTTTGTATTAACATTTTCAAATGATTGGGGTTTATAGGAAGATAATTATAATACTGATTTTTATGATAATTTAAGGGATATTCGCATTCTATATCTCACTTATATCCTGTCCTGGGGATATAAATTTTACAGACGTCTTAGATATCTGCACAGAAGGATACCAAAAAGAAAATGACTTGTCTGAAACTCATAGTCTGCATTTTCAGTGCCAAAAAGAAATGATGCCATTAAGCTTGGCAAGATATAGACACATTGGGGTAAGGGTTGGTAGTCACCCAGTCAATGTACCTATCACATTGCAATCATTGTTCTTCCTCTGATGATAGCAAAGTTATCTTTTATTTATTTTTTTAATAAACCTTTGTTATTTTTATTTATTTTATTTATTTATTTGGTTGCGCTGGGTCTTAGTTGTTGCAGGCAGGCTCCTTAGTTGTGGTTTGCAGCCTCCTTAGTTGCAGCTCTCCAGCTCCTTAGTTGTGGCATGCGAACTCTTAGTTGCGGCATGCATGTGAGATCTAGTTCCCTGACCAGGGATTGAACCTGGGCCCCCTGCATTGGGAGCGCGGAGTCTTAACCACCGCGCCACCAGGGAAGTCCCAAAGATATCTTTTATTGTTTTATTTTTTATTTTTTTTAATTAGTTAATTAATTAATTTATTTATTTTTGGCTGCGTTGGGTCTTCATTGCTGCACCTGGGCTTTCTTCAGTTGCATCGAGCGGGGGTTACTCTTTGCTGCAGTGCGCAGGCTTCTCATTGCGGTGGCTTCTCTTGTTGCGGAGCACGGGCTCTAGGCACGCGGGCTTCAGTAGTTGCAGCACACAGGCTCAGTAGTTGTGTCACAAGGGCTCTAGAGCACAGGCTCAGTAGTTGTGGTGCACAGGCTTAGTTGCTTCACGGTATGTGGGATCTTCCCAGACCAGGGCTCGAACCAGTGTCCCCTGCATTGGCAGGCAGATTCTTAACTACTGCGCCACCAGGGAAGCCCCAAAGATATCTTTTAAATGTGTATAAAATGCACATGAGAAAACATTTTTAAAGCATTTAAATAGCAGCTTCACACAAAGTACTTCCAATGACTTTCCTAAAATTCCTTTTTACCTTCTGCACACTTATTTAGCATCTACTGTTGGTAGGCTACTATTCTAGGCACAAAGGATACAAGAGAGATTAGATAAAATCTCTGCCATCAAGGTTTATCATTTCATTGTGGAGGCAATAATAAATATCAGAAGAGATAGGTTATATGTAAGAAGTTTCCCAAACTGCAGCTCTCTGGGCAACTATAGCCGAATCATATACGGTGTGTGTTAAAACGCAGATTATGTATCCCACTATCTAGACCTACTAAATCAGCATCTCTGGAGACACATTTCCAGGAATCTTCATTTTAACAACATCCCGATAATCCTCGCTCTCAGTAAAGTTTGTGAATCACTGGTAAAAGTTAAATCCCTAACAGACTGACATAGAGTAAGAAGTTGCAGGTTAAGGATTCAGTAATTATAATTATTCACAGGAGATATTATTGTCTCAGTTAAAAAATCATAGAAATTCTACAAATTACTGAGTTTAATAAAGACGAAGGATACACAATAGTTACAGAAAAATTAATAACATTCCTATATTTACAATTAGAAAATGTAACTTAAAAACACATATACTATTTATAATAGCCACAATAATTATAGGGCTCCTAGGAATAAATCTAACAAAATATGTGAAAAACCAAAACAGAGAAAAATCAAAACTTTATTAACAAACAGAGAAGATTTACATAAATAGAGAAATAATATCATGTTCATAAATGGGTCACTTCAATATTCTAAAGATGGCAATTCTCTCTAAATAAATCTTTAAACTTTAAGGCAATTCAAATCAAAATCCTAACATAGCTTTTCATTCAAAAAAAAAAAAAAAGCTGTTCTTAAAATTTACGCAGAAGAGTAAAAGAGAAAATCCAAGGCAAGACAAATAGACAGTGGAATAGAAAAGAGAGCTTACACAGAAAGACATGTGTGTGAGATCTTAACAAATGTGGAGGGAGGGGGGAAGATACCTACCACTTCTATCACAGCAAAGGGCTAATCTTCCTACATATATATTAAAGGACTCCTAGAAATTGATAAGGGGGAAAAAAAAGGCCACAACCTGATAGAAAACTAGAGAATAGAAACAGTCTACAGAAATGGAAATATAAATGACTTTTAAACATATGAAACAGAGGCTCAATCTCACTCACCTGAAGGGAAACACAAATGGAAACTACAGCAATCTCCTGTATTTCATTTATCAAATTGACAAACATCCGAACATTTGATAACAAGTGTTACCTTAACTGTGGTAAGGCTATGGGGGGAAAAGATACTTCTATACATTGCTGTCAGGAGTGTACATTAGTGCAAGCCTATATAGAGGTAATAGCTAGCACAATTACATATGTACTTGCTCTCTGAACCAGTAGGTCCACTTCTAGGAACTTACATAGTGTATGCAAGGGTATTCACTGTAGCACTCTATGTGGTGATGCGCATGAAGGCTAGAGCATAGTTTTAAATTCTAGCTCTACCACTTACTAACATTATGTTCTTGGGTAAGTTACTAAATCTCCCTGTGCCTCGGTTCCTTCATCTGTAAAATGGAGGTAATGATAGTATGTATTCTTTGGGTTGGCGTGAGGATTAAATGATTTACTCTATATAAACAGTACTTACAACAGTACCTGGCACATACTATACATGTGTTAGCTGTTGATAGTAACATCACAAGACTACAAACAACCTACATATTTATCAATAGGAAACTTGTTAAATGAATCACAGTAGAGTCATACAACATAGAGAGGAATAAGGTTTTTATGGAAGTATCTCAATATATATTGTTTAGTGAAAAAAATAGGTGCAGCAATGTGTTTTTAACACAAATTTACTATTTGTGTTAAAAAAAGACAGAAACAGGAAGAATATGCTGTTTAAAAAAATTATTTTTAATCTCTAAAAGTATATCAGAAAAGCATAGATGAGAGATGAGATAGAGGGAGATTCTTCACTGTATGACTTTTTGATATGCAAGGCCTGTGAATGTATTACCTATTCAAACATACCAGTTTAAAAACAATTCCAGATGGATTAAAGATCTAAATTTAATAAGAAAAAAAAGATTTTGGAAAACAAAAATGAGTATATTTATAACCTCAGAAAAAGAAACCATTTTTTATTTGAGAGGCAAAAGGCACAAAGCATAAGACAAATATTGATAAATTTAACTATATTTAATTTTTTAAAATTTAAGAATAACAAGACTCCTCGTACAATTAAAGTATAAGTCCTATATTGAGAAAAGATATTATAAAACATGCAATGGACAAGTCAACAAAAAAAATATAAAATAAGTACGTATGACTAAGCCAGTGCTTATTTTTCTAAGCAAATGATATGAAAAAGGAATTCAAGGAAGCTATCTCAATGACTAAAAAAAAATATAAAAAGATGTTCAGTATCACTAGGAATCCTGAAAATGTATATTAAAACCACAGTGAGGGGACTTCCCTGGCAGTCCAGTGGTTAAGGCTTCACCTTCTAATGCAGGGAGTGCAGGTTCGATCTCTGGTCGGGGAGCTAAGATCCCACATGCCTCGTGGCCAAAAAACCACAACATAAAACAGAAGCAATATTGTAACAGATTCAATAAAGACTTTAAAAATGGTCCACATCAAAAAAAAGAAAAAAGGGGAAGCAATAGGACCCCAAGCCCTTCCTCCACATCCTTGCTGCTTAATTGGAACTTCAGTGTGGCTTTCGCAGTTCTGATTCTGAGTGAGTGCTGTCTTTGATTCCCCCCTCAACAAGATGAGCATTTCTGAAAAGGTATATTCAGCGAGAGAGGAGAGGAGTTGGGGGAGAGTGAGAAAGAAGAAGGAGGAGGAGGAGGAGGAGGAAGCGGAGGAGGGGGAGGGGAGGGGAGGCGAGGGGGAGGGGAGGCGAGGGGGAGGGGGAAGAGAGGGAGGCCTGGTGACCAGGGTGAAGATAGGGAGAAGGAGAAGGAAAAAACCAACAAGCTTTACAAATATGCACAGGTTAGGAAACAGTAACTAAAATCTGAGGTGAAAATGGTCTAATGTTTTTAATATGACTTTATATTAATTAAAATTTAATATTACTTTAATAAACACTTGATTTGTATTTAGTTGATGATGGATTGGTTGGTATCATGTGTGCGTGACTATAACTACAAGGAAGCACGCGAGTGGCTGTGTTTGAGGTTCAGTCCTACCTCCCAAACCAAGGAATAACCATGCTCCCTTATTCGTGCCTTGATCTTGAAGCATGCTTAATGGCTTGTTAATAACCTTTAAAGATGTGGTTTATTCTGGTTTTTTGTTGATGTGTTGTTTGTTGCTAGGACGAAGAGTTTGCATTTCATAATCACGGGTTGAATTTATGGACTTTCAGTGAGTGTGGAGAGCATTAAACTTTAACTGGAGAATAGTTTAAATGACTCATTTGAGCTCCTGATTTTTAGAGCCTGCTTCACTTTCTTATCCACTCCAAGAAGCTTTTATCTAACTCTTAGAATCTATAAGTATGGTGATTCACATTCAATTTTTTTTGCATTGTATAAAGAAGTCGAAAGCAAGAAGAATTGGTCAATACAGAAATTATGTGGCATCCTTTTGTATTTTATAATAATATTAATGGAGAAATTCTAACCAGGACCTATAATAATTTCATTTCAAAATTACAAATTAGCAATATAACAAACTAATAAAATGTATCCAAACTGAAATATAGATTAGAGAAATCAATGACAGAGATATGAATTCTCTTAGGTTCTCTTTATAACGTACTGGTTTCCACTTTTATAATAGTTTAGTGATGAAGCATCTCTCCCTTGCCTTGGATTACATTTCCGTTTTTGACATTTATGAACTTAAATTTTGTTATGCTCTTTCCACGTAATTCTTCTATTTCTACTTACAACAGCACTACAACTTCTGTTTACCGGTTGACTATATCTCCCCACATTGATGATTTTTCTGCATCAATACAACAGCTTGATTAAACAGATTATTTTAAAAGGAACATTCACTTCTTTAGACTCTGATGGGATGCTTCAGTATATGCTAATCACATTTGTTAAACGTTCTTTGATACTGTTCTTTATTATAAATTTGTACCTACTTTGTTTTTATTTCTCTCAGCCACAAGTTTCTTTGTAAGGTAGTCATGCAGAAAATATTTTCCAGCTATTAGAAATCAGTGTTCGGGTGTTTCTCCATATATATATCCAAAATAGCATTAAGAAATGTGAACATTGTTTGGTTATTTCATTGTGGATCTCTTTTTATTGTCTGTTTGTGTTCTCTGGGTGTTCATATCATCACCCAATTTAGTATCATCTGTGATTTGAATTAATGTGCAGTGTACCTCTATGTCCAGACCAAAAATAAAAGAGTTAACATTCTTCTGAGATACTTTAAACTGAATGCAATTTAATATCCAAAAAAAAAAAAAAAAACTGTGAGGGGACTTCCCTGGCTGTCCAGTGGTTAAGACTTCGCCTTCCAATGCAGGGGGTTTGGGTTCAGTCCCTGGTCAGGGAGCTAAGATCCCACGTATCTCGTGGCCAAAAAACCAAAACATAAAACAGAAGCAATATTGTAACAAATTCAATAAAGACTTTTAAAATGGTCCACATCAAAAAAAAAAAAAAAAAAAAAAAAGAACAACAACAACAACAAAAAAGAAAAAACAGTGAGAAATCATTTCACACCCATCTGACTGGGAAAAATATAAGGTCTGAAAACATCAAATGTTGGCAAGGATTTAGGGAAACGGGAACTATTAATACAATGTGGTGCTAGTGTAAATTGGCACCACTTAGGAAAGTCTGTCAGTCAAGGAGAGTCGGTCAGTCAGGGTCCTCAGCTGCAGGAAATAGAAACAAAGTAACTAATTTAAACATAAAAGGTGTTTATTGAAAAATATGGAGCGCTTACAGAATCTCCACAAAGGCTGGATAATAGGCTTGGAAAAGGTAGGAACAAAGTCAAGCTTTGCTGACAAACTAGAGCTAAATTTATGCCAGTGAATCAGTCTGGGAAGCCACCCATGCCACTAGCAAACACAACTTCTGTGTCACTAGCTTCAATTTCAGAATCCTGGGAGGAGGGTTGTCAGGGAGTTGCAGCAACTGTGAGCTCTAGCTGCCCAAGCGGGTGGCAAAGTGAGTATCACGTGTTTTCAGCTTCTTTAACAGGAGGTGAGCTCTGCCTCTATGAAGTCATTATAGGAACTTCCTCAAATATAGACAGAGGATTCAGATACAGGGCAGCCAAAAAATAGCAAATGTCCGTAGAAGAGAACAATCTATTCCATGACCAGCAGTTCCATTTCTAAGTATAAACCCTAGAACATTTTCTCCATGTGTATAAGAAAATAGTTACTTGTATATTCCTTGACACATTGTCTCCAGAAGGGAAAAATTAGAACTAACCCAATTTTGTTCATTAGAAGGCAAATGAATAAATGGTTTAGTTATACAACAGAATACAGTAATTAAATGAGTGAGCTACATGAATCAACAAAGTTGTAGGAGAATACATACAGTATGATACTATTTCCATAAAATTTAACCATATACAAAATTACAGTATATATTGAGATAGATATACTAATGAAAGTATAAACGCATGCATGGAAATGATACATAGCTACTTCAGGATACCTTTAGGAGAAAGAAAAGGATTAGGATAGGGTGGAGCTTTAACTGTAACATTTTATTTCTTTAAAAAAAAAAAGCTAAATTTGGAAAATATTAACATTTGCATAGTGAACAATATTATTATTTCACCCAGATCCCTTTGGATCCCTTACTGACCTCAATAAATCACTTGCACACAACTTTCTGCCTCAGGTCTGCATCTGGGAAATCTGACCTAAAACAATCTATCAACACAAGCTCCTACTTCCCCCCAGTCTTTGCCCATAACTCTATCTTCCCTCTGTTGCCTATTGGTGAATGTGCATGTTCAGATCTGAAAACCCAAATGGGGTGGGTTTTCATTCCTTCTGTTTCTCCAAACCTGTTCTGTCATGGTCAACCAAAGACTTCCATGTTGCTAAATCAAGGGCCAATTTTGGTTCCTAGCTTATTGGGCGATCACTTCCCTCACCTTGAAACACTTTCTTCCCTTGCTATGATAAAAGTTTGGATTATTGTTCAGCAAATACTCATTCTCTTCACCCTTCCACTGTAGGTTGAATATGCTTCCCACTCCCCTCTGATGTTGGATTTGGCTATGTGACCCACTCTAGCCAATGGAATATTAGCCAACCTGATGTGAGCAGAGGCCTTAAACGTGCTTCAGTAATGTGAGCAGAGGCCCACAAATCATGTGGATTTTGGACTGCTTCTTGTACCCCAATTGATCTTCTCCAGGTGGCTGCTGACTCTTCAATCTGGGCTCCAGAAATAACACACATGGGACAGACTAAGCTAAATCTGCAACCTAAAGCAGAGCCACCCAGCTGAGCACAGCCTAGATCTGCTGAACTGCAACCGATCTGCTGACTCATGGGCATGGGAACAGGTATACTGCTATACGCCACTGACCTTGGAGTGATTTGTTACACAGAACTATTGTGGCAATAGCTGACTAACACACTTGCCTTCCAGGAAACCACACTCTCCTGATTTTACTCAAATCTCAGGACTATTCCTCCTCATTCCCTGATGGCTTAATAGTGGGGTGCCCCAGGACGAAGTTCTGAAACCTCTTCTCTAGTCTCACTCACGGTGCTCTTAGCCATTCTCAGACCAGAGAATAAATAAATATCATGTGGAAGCTCCCAAATTTATATCATCAGGCCGGACCTCTCTCTTGAACTCCAGACTGGCATAAACAACTTCCTACTTGACATTCCCACTTGGATATCTAATAGGCATCTTAAATTAAATCAGTCCCACAAACAACTCCTGATGACCCCCCCACCCAACTGTCTTCTCTCAGTCTTCCTTTTCTTAGTAAATGGCAGCTCTCCTTCCAGCTGATAGAGGAAAACACCCTGGAGTCATCCTTGACCCTTTTTCCCCCCCTTTCACACCCCACATCAGATCCTTGCGAAATGTTGTTGATATTACCTTCCACTCCACTCCAACAGCTCTGGCCTCCTTGCCCTTCTGTGAACGTGATCATCTGGGGCATGCTCATGCCCTGGGCCGTTGGCCTTACAGTTCCCGATGACTGGAAGGCTGTCACCCAGGTAGACACACAGGCTTGCCACCTCATCTCTTTACAATTTTGGCTCAAATGCCTCCTTCAACTGAGGACTTCCCTAGCTGCTTTAACAGTGCAACTCCTCACCTCCCCACCTCCAGAAGTCCCTATCCCCATCCCTTCTTTATTTTTCTTCACAGCACTTATCACTACATGAACACTCATATTTTACTTGCTTATTCATCTGTGGTCTGTCATCTCCAACTAGAACGAAGGTAAATGAAAGTACGTTCCACAAGAACAGAGGTTTTTTTTTTTTTGGTCTGTTTTGTTAGCTGTTGAATCTTCAGAGCCTGGAACATAAAAGCACTGAATATATATTTGTTAAATGAATGAATCCATTTTATCTTTTGCATACGTGAAATTTCATAATTGTATATAGATGGGCAGATAGTGACAAATGCAAAGGCAAATATTGTTAAGCAATTGTCTCTAGTTCCCAGTAGCCAAGACTACTAAATGACATGGTTTTATTATGAAAGCAAAGTTTATCTAAAAGGAAGGAGAAATCTTTAGTTTCATTGAAGCTGGGATTCTCTTAAATTTGAGCTTTCATGATTTTTGCTTTTTCTTTTTTTTTCCTGAATGGCTACTATGGGGTCTCTCCACATTTTGTATAAAACATTTAAAATCTCTTGTTGATGCAGTAGGATTAGGTGACGGTAGGCAACTACCTGTATGTGAGGAAAACATGCTTCTGGCCCACTGAGTGTTCTTCTTCCTACCCTCCCTCCCCGGTAGTCTGGACCCTTTTGCTGTGATTTCATGCTTAAAACTCACAGCACAAACTCACAGGCCATGTTTGTGAGGTGCATGGGCCAGGACTGCAACCCCTGAGGTTATTTTTCCAGTTTCTAGAAGACAACTCAACTCTAGTTCTTGGTTTTTGCCTCCTGAACAAGTAACTTCTTTCGACTCTTATTTTGCCCTCCAGCTATTGATGCCAGGATTCCAAAACACAAGAGCGGTTAGGAGGCTCATGATCAAACACAAAGCCAGGTAAGGTAAAAAATAATGGAGCGCACATACACACGCCTGACATTCATCCTCACCCCACACTCAAGCCAGCCGTGGATGAGGAAAAGTCAGTGTGCCAGAGTGTGTTGGCTGCAGCAGCAGCTGTTACTAACCAGGGCAAAAAAGTTAACTTAGATTATATACAATTTCCTCTTCATTGCTCTAAAAGCCCCCTTCACTCCCCAGTATTTGCGGCAATTCTCCAGTTTTTAATAAGCAGGGGATAGAGCTGACCCAAATTGGGCCTCTCGCCGGCGTTGGGTCTGGCCTCCATTTCAGATAATGAATTAACCCTCCGGAATAGCCTTTTCAGGAGCAAGAACTCCCCTTTTTTCTCCCTCTCCGCCGCCAGCCTCACCCTGGGCCAGGTTTTCCTCATTTCAGATTTTTCTGCAACTCAATCCTGAGTCATGCATGACGACAGTTTTCACACTATTTATGTTAAGCCTCGAGATGACCTCAGGTGATGACATTTGTGCTCAGAAAGAAATGTAATTAGTCCGGATCTCCCCGAGCGGTCCTCGGTCCCCCGTCCCGGCCGCGCTCCGAGCTGCGGGGCGCCGAGCCAGGCGGAGGTGGGGCGACCGAGGCCGCGCGCCTTTCCTGGTCGATCCCTCCCGGGAGGGAGGCTCCTCCCCGCGGTCCCCCGCGAGTACCTGGCGGCGGCGGCGGCGGGCGGTCAGGGGGCGGCGCTCTGCGGCGTCACGCGGCGGGGTGGGAGAGCGGGCGGGTGGGAGAGCGGGCAGGTGACACCCGGCGGCCTCCGCCCCTTTTCCAGCTCGGTCGGCGGCCGGGGCAGCAGGGCCCGCTGTGAGGAGCTCCGCGCTCGCGCCGCCGCCCGCCGCCGCCCTCTGCTCCCGCGCCCGGGTACTTGGGCTCCGCTCGTCGCGGGGTGAGTGCGGGGCTCCCAGCCGGTGGGCCGGGGCCAAACTTTTCCGAGGCGTGGAGGAGAAGAGATGGGGGCAGGGAGAGAGACGCCGGGGGGCAGGGGTCGGGAGCAGCCCGGTGGAAAGAACTTGGGCGCGGCGCGCGGGGAGTGGGATACGGGTCCCGGAGACTCGGGAGCCCGGCCAGGCCCTGCCTGGACTCTGGCGGGCGCTTCGGAAGTTGTCGCCGCGCCGTCTGCGGGTGCCCAGGGTCGAAGCCCTTCCCACCGGAGGGAGGGGCCGCCGCGCTCACCTGCGCCCTCCCTGGGAGTCCACCGCCGCCCCCAGCATCCCAAAGGGACGGTGGTCCCCGCCGCCCTTGGGCTTTGAGCCTCTCCCGAGCGCTCCTGCGGGACAGGGCCCAGCTGTTCCGGGCGGGAGGACAAAGGTGCTTGCGGGTGGGACTGGGAGGGAGAGGGACCTGCTCGACCTTGACCTCCGAGGTCACTTTCCCAGCTCCTGGATTTGGGCTCGCTCGCCCACCCCCTCGACCCCCCCAGAATCCCCGAGCCCCTTTCTTTCTGCTTTTTCCCCTCTGGGGCGCTTTTGTGTCCTCGGGGCCGGAATGAACTTGGGGCGCTGCTCTTGCAGCGGGCGCTGCCTCTTTGGCTCCCCGAGCTGCATCCTGTCCCGGCGGCAGCTGCTGGCTGAGGAGAGTGATGAGTACACAGCGGAGGAACAGGTCGTGCCGGAGATGGAAATCGTAAAGCCTGTTGTTTCATCTTACAGGGTATCGTTGGTTAGGAAATGGGCCTTCTCCCCTAATCAGCCAGCGCTGATTCAAACTTACCGGATGCCGAGAGAACGCTCTTTCGAGCTCCCTTGGGAAAGCTGCGTCAGGAAGGATATGGTCTCTACCCCTGTCCTCTCGTTGTGTGGTTGGGAAAACAAGTCTCACAAAGACTGAAGAATAGTTTTGGCGAGCCAAGCCTTTTTCCTCTTGCTGATCTGTTCCCTCGACAAGCATTTTCATTTAACCCTGTACTCGCAGGTTACTCTTTATTTCACTTCTCGCTTGTATTGCTTAACTGCTGTGAAAGAGTCTTCGATACTCTGGGGTTGCCTCCGCCTTCTTAGCCATCACTTGTTTGTTAATTCCCTTATTTTGTAGTTTCTGCTTCTACTACTGGCCAGGAATTGTTCTCCTCAAGGTCACCGAGGATTAAAAAAAAATATTTTTCCCCCAATGGCAGACATTTTTCGAATGCTTCTGTGCCCGGCACTGTTCTAAGAACTTGTATCAACTCTTTTAATCCTGGCAACAATCCTATGGGGGTAAATAAATGATAACATTATCCTTTTACGGATAAGGAAACTGAGACAGGGGAACTTGCCCAGGACGCACAAGTAGCAGGAGGAGATTCCAACTCAGGGGCCCTGGTCCAGTGTTGAGGCTATTTACCACTGTGCATACTGCCTCACCTAGAGTTCCTTTCTTCATCCTTACTTTCTTGAAGTCCTGTGCTTTTTCATGTTCACTGACTAGGCTCTCTGTCTCAGGTCCCTCTTTTCCTTCTTGTGTGACTTTGTACTCATTTAGGTTTTCTTTTCATAGAATTTTGTTACTTAGGTTATCACTGCTACTTACCCACTTAAAGATTCTGTGCTTTCCATGTATCTTATTCAGTTTTAGTGTAGCATATGTCAGTGCATACTGTAATATTCCATTTGGACTTGCCCTGCTTTGCCCCAAAGCATTTCTAGTTAGCGTCATTTATGTCAGCCTCCCTCCCCTGTATTGTAGTCACCCAGGTGCAAAACAGCAGTCATGTCTCACATCACACTTCTCCCAATCATGAAACCTCTTCTGTTGGCTTTTACCTTGTCTCTTCCTTCTAGCCTTCCTCATTCTCACCCCCGTTCCCTTCTCCTTTTCACCAGTCTCCCTCTTCCCCACTCCTGAACATTCATTTATCATTTATGTCATTTTTCTTTTTATTGTTGGTTAGCATCTTTCATAAATGTTCACGGTCCACAGAAAGATTGTTAACAACTTAAGACTTTAACTCTTCAAGCCTTACAACTAGTAGTTGCTTGATAAATGTTTGCGGAATATGATGCAAGATGAATTAATGTAGCATATATTGGGTGGGTTGAATAATGGTGGAAAACTTTTTGAAATTTTTAAGCTGGGTTTTACAGGGTGTTAAGGATGCGTTGGTAGATGTGGGGGACCTGGCAGGCTTTGTAGAGGACGGGCAGGGAAGCCTCTGCCAACTCCATTGCTGCAGATAGGAACCCAGCTACCCTGGCTAAACATTCCATTTAGAAGTGTAAGGAAGTAGAGCCATATCAGCAGAGAGCCATGAATCCTAACCTCATCCTAGCAAAACAAAATATGAAGCCACACAGAGTTACAAGAAAAACCCAATTTCATTGAAAAATATAACACATACACAAAAATGCATAAAACATAAATGAAGAGATTACCACAGTAGATATATTTAGCAGTAGAATGACTGTCTTATTCTGGCAGTAGATATGATAGTTGAATGAGACTGCAGAAAAGCCAAATGGGAATCTTTTCTCAAAACCTCTGTATAAGGTAATGTGGGCCTGGACTAATCCTGAGAGACATTGTCAAGGAAGAATTGGCTGTGTTTGGGGAGGTTTGAGGCGAGGAGAAAAGAAAACTGGAAGGAGGTACCAAAACGGTGAGACTGGGGAGCCAAGAAGACAGTTTTGGCCCCCTGTGCGTGAGTCGACCACAATAAATATTTTGCCATTTTACCTTTGTCTCTATTTATTTATTTATTGGCTGCGTTGGGTCTTCATTGCTGCACGCGGGCTTTCTCTAGTTGCGGCGAGTGGGGGCTACTCTTTGTGGTGGAACGTGGGCTTCTTACTGTGGTGGCTTCCTTGTTGTGGAGCACGGGCTCTAGGCGCGCGGCTTCAGTAGTTGTAGCACACGGGCTCGGCAGTTGTGGCGCATGGGCCCTAGAGCCTGCGGGTTTCAGTAGTTGTGGCTCACGGGCTTCAGTAGCTGTGGCCTGCAAGCTCAGTAGTTGTGGCGCACAGGCTTAGTTGCTCCGTGGCATGTGGAATCTTCCCGGACCAGGGATCGAACCCATGTCCCCTGCATTGGCAGGCAGATTCTTAACCACTGTGCCACCAGGAAAGTCCCCTCTCTCATTTTTTAAATGCATGTTTTCCTACATCCTACTACATATAGAATTTTAGGATATTGTGTTTTCCTTATGATACATAGTAAGCATTTTTCACCTTGTATATTTTCCAAAACTCCTATTGTCTGCCTTATATTCTAAAAATTATAATGTAATTTCCTTAACTAATCCTCTGTTGTTAGATAGGTATATTAGTAACAGTTATAAACAACTTAAGTTACAGTAATGCTTACCTTTGCAGTTATGTCATTTTACAAATTGGGATTTGTTTCTCTACGCTAGACAGTGGAATATACTTAAAGCCTCTGACCTCAGGTACTTACTGGTCAAGTTGAAGAAATAAGACTTTTTCTAATTTGTTTAATTGCTTATTCTCCTTGGTGTGCTACATGTGCAAACATCAGCTTTAGAATATTTAGAATATAGAAGAATGCTATTTACCAAACAAATAATTTTGGAGCCTTTGTATATACAGTAGCGTGTTAAATTGAGAACTAATCTTGGGTTTCAATAAAACACACCATATAGCTTGGAAAGAAGCATGCCATAAACACATTTTTAGAGAGGAATATATCTTAGATGTATTTCTGTGACTCATCCAATTTGGACCATTCACATGTTATGAAATAGCTGAACACTAATGCAAATTTAGCACTTTATAAGATTGGTCTTTTTTTAAAAAATTGAGATTTTTAATTATTCCTAATTGATTTAGATATATTAAAAGCACATGTTATTGCCTTGACAAGTAAAAGTATCCTTTTTGTTAGTGATAAATATTTCTAAACAGACCATGATTCAGAGGAACTAAGTTACCATATAACATATAACTCATAAATGTGCCATGTTAAAGACAAATCTTCATCCACTTGGAGAAGCAGCACAGGCCTTGAACACCAGCAGCCCAGCTCCTTTGTCCCCTCTAATATAAGGTATAGAGCAAAACCTAGCCAAAATTAGGGAGTTTCAGAAGTTGCATACTCAACAAACATTTGAGTGTCAGCTTTGCGGCAGGCAAAGTAGTCGGCAGGGTGCTGAAGCCCGTCCAGATCTGTGTGGGTTCAAGGGAGGTAAACACTTAAAACTGTGATTAACACAGAGTGTTGAGGAAGCCGAGCAGAGAAAGGCAGACAAAGTTGTCCTCCTGAGCCGAAAGAAGGAAGACTGGGAGTTGGGGCAGCAGAGAAATGGGATGAGGGTGGGAAATCAAATTCAGGCTGAGAGAATGCAGGTGCATTCAGAGAATTGGAAACACTGTGAAATCACTGCAGAGGAGGGTGTGAGAAGAGGTCGCCTAGGTATGCACAGCTGGCTTACTGAGAGCCTTGATTCACCTAGTAAAGATTTTGGATTTTATCCTACAGATAATGGGGAGCCAGTGGAACCCTTTAAGAAGGGAAGGGACCTGTTAAGATTTGTATTTTTTGTTGTTGTTTTTTTGGCTGCATTGGATCTTTGTTGCTGCGTTGGGTCTTCGTTGCAGCGTGTGGGCTTTCTCTAGTTGCGGCGAGCAGGGGCTACTCTTCATTGCGGTGCACGGGCTTCTCATTGCGGTGGCTTCTCTCGTTGCGGAGCTCGGGCTCTAGGCGCATGGGCTTCAGTAGTTGTGGCACACGGGCTCAGTAGTTGTGGCTCGCGGGCTCTAGAGCGCAGGTTCAGTAGTTGTGGTGCACGGACTTAGTTGCTCTGCGGCATGTGGGATCTTCCCGGACCAGGACCCAAACCCGTGTCCCCTGCACTGGCAGGCGATTTCTTAACCACTGCGCCACCAGGGAAGCCCAAGATTTGTATTTTGAAAGCACCTGTCTGCATGTGCAACTTAACCTTTCTGGAACTTCCCCTTCTCCCTTGGAGGCTTTATCTCCTTTCTCTATCTGACCTGGAAAGGACAGCTACCTTCACTATTTACATGAGATACCTTGATTATGCTCAGTGTACATAACAGTTTGGGAATAGAAAACGAGCTTGTGCCACATGTTTATAGAAAGCTCAAGCCTGCATTTAAGTTTTTACCTGCTTGCTGAAAATCATGAGGTGAAACGTTTGGGCATCTTTTAGACATCAGTCATAGTTGCAATCAGGCACTTTCTGTGCATTTTCTCAGGAATTGTCTAAAGCCAGCAAGGTCTGCACCAGAATCCTCACAGCACACATGGGTGCAGAAAAGTGAAGAAAGGTGCTCAGGTGAAGGAGCAGAAAGGGTGCTCAGCTAGGGTACACGGTTACAAGTGCGAAGCCAGGATTTAAACGCAGGTATGGTTTACAAAGTTCAGGCTCTTCCCCCTCTGCGTACTAACTCTGTGGGTTGATGATTTAGAGGGTATGAGAGACACTAGGGCTCTGATATCCAACGATAGTTTTGTGAGGGCATAAGGACAACCATAAACGTAAACCTGATTTAGACTTTTTAGGGTCAGTGGTAGAAATGTGAGAACTAGAAAAAGAGGGTTTGGCTATTGTCCCTCAACTAAATACAGCCCCTCCGTTCTTCTGCTCCTTCCTTTCCATCCCCAGTTGTGGGATTTTGTCTTAATAGCACATTTGTGATGTATTTGTTTGCTTATTATAATTCAGTGGCATAACACGGACAGAACAAAAGGAAAGGCTGCTTGTATTTAAGGGGGACTTATCCTAAGTCTGTCTGGGGCTTCTCTGCCCTCTCCTCTTCTTTCCTTTTTCCTGCCTTCTCTAGGCAGAGAGTGCTGTGTTGGATCCCGTGAGCCAAAAAGTTTTATGTCTGAGAAGCAAACAAACAAACTAATGAATGCTGACCTCACATTTTAATCCCTCTGCTCTTCATCCTTCAGTTCACTAGAAGGCACACGCTTATACCTTCAGTCTTTGAAGAATTTCTTTGAAATTCTAACAGGTGTGACTTTAACCTGAAGAAAGAAAGAAGGTAGAAATCACATTCTTAGGAAACCAGAGTTTAATTACTGATTATTTAATAGCTTATTCCTGAGCAAACATGGAATTTAAAAAATGAAGTTGTGAGAACCACTCTTCATTGTTTAAAGGGAGGGGAAAAAAAGGATAATAGATGTGATATTAAGCATTAAATATAGTTAATATTTTTTAAATTAAAAAATAGAAATATTAGGTTGAACACATGCAACTGCCGTTTCTCTAGGAGAAATATTTGTATATTGGCAATTACATATGGTTCATCCTAATATAAAGACAATCCTCTTGACATCTAACCAGTCGACCCTACGAGCCCATGCTTTTCATTTCCCCAAAAAGCAGACCAAATGCTGCCCAGGCGTGATGAACACCAGTTCCTAGCAGCCTGTTCCCTGCTCTGATGGCTGGCTCAGTGGCTGTATTTATTGCAAACTTGTTGGCGCCAGTTATGCTTGTTATTGTGATTAGATAATTTAAATGTGTGTAAATCTATAAAGTGCAAAAGGGAAAGAGTATTATTGCTTCTGTGAAAGGAATGTTGAATTCTTTGAAAAGATTCCATAAAAGTGAGTGACTTAAAAAGTGGGCAGGAGAACTAACTGTAAAGAATTGGAGAGAAAATTGTGAAAACTTGAAAGATAATATCCTGAGCTTGCTTTACAAGTTTTGTTTTTGTTTTCTAGTTTTCAATCCACTTAGAACATTAAAAGTGGAAATTGTAGAAAATAAATTCTGAGTATGGTTTACTTGAGAAAAATATTGGGGAGGAATTCTTCCTCAAAGAAAATCTTGGAACTACTTTGGAACGTTGGCAGTTAATGCATACTTATATGTCTCAAGGTAAAGTACGTGTTTACGGGGTGTACATAATTTTTTTAAAAATATTTATTTTATTTATTTTTTTGGCTGCATTGGGTCTTTGTTGCTGTGCGTGGGCTTTCTCTAGTTGCGGCAAGCGGGGGCCACTCTGTTGCGGTGCACGGGCTTCTCATTGAAGTGGCTTCTCTTGTTGCGGAGCACAGGCTCTAGGCACGCGGGCTTCAGTAGTCATGGCACACGGGCTTAGCTGCTCCGCGGCATGTGGGATCTTCCTGGACCAGGGCTCGAACCCGTGTCCCCTGCATTGGCAGGCAGATTCTTAACCACTGCGCCACCAGGGAAGCCCAAAACATCAATTTTTAAGGTAGTATTTTTTCCCCTAGAAATGAATTGTAAAAGGGATTTATTTATGAGGTAGATTCTTATAAAGAGGATCTTGAATCACTTCATGTATAATACTTTCAATAACAGTTTTGGTAAAGATGGAAGGATATTCTTTAAATTAACATTGGTTCTTTTTAAAAAAATTTTTTTAAATTAAATTAAATTTTTATTTGGCTGCACCACACAGCATGTGGGATCTTAGTTCCCTGACCAGGGATCAAACCCGTGCCCCCTCCAGGGGAAGCATGGAATCTTAACCACTGGACTGCCAGGGAAGTCCCGTAAATTAATGTTGGTTCTTGGTAACTCATTTATTATGGACATGAATGAAGGTAAACCCTTTGAAAGCTCCAAAGGTGCCAGGGCTAGGCTAATAAAGTTTAGGTTCTTATAACGATATACAATAACAACTCATATTAGGTACATCAGGGTATTTTTAGACCTGAGATTGGTCTGTGAATGGGCATTAGAGGGTCCATAAACTCTCCAAAACATCAGATTTATGTATACACATCATCTCTAGGGAGGTAGCACATAGCACCGTAGTCTCAGAGGTTAAATCTATTGATTTAGGAAAGACATGATATAAAATATATAAAATGCTTAATAAAGTTTAACTTATTGTATATATGTACAAGGATTAGCTTTTAATGTTAATGTTGGAATTAGACATATAATGTTGACATGAACCAACTGTGTAGACTTTATCCATGTTACAAGGACACAGTACCGATAGTGAGGCCCTAGAAAAGAGATATCTCCTTCATCCATGGTAGTTTTCATTTCTGTTTTCCTGGTTCTCTGGGAAGAAAGGTTTCTACTTATTAAGTGTTAAATCAATATTCACTCATTTATGAAATAAACATTGGCTATTTTCTGTGTGCTAGACCCTGGAGATATAGAAATCTAGAAGTCAACTCCTCTTCTCATTTCTTTCTTTATCTCATGCCCACATCCAAATTAGCAGCGGTCATGTCAGCTCCGTCCCCAAAGTGTATCCTGAATCCATTATTCAGTAAACTCCTAATCCTGCTGCCTCCCTACCATCAATTCTCTACCAAGCAAGCAACTTAATTTTTAAATCATAAGTCAGATCATGTCACTGCTTTGCTTAAAAGCCTCTGATGAGAGTTTCAGTTTTATAAGATGTAAAGAGTTTTAGAGATGGATGGAGGTGATGGTTGTACAACAATATGAATGTACTTAATACCACTGAACAGGGCACTTGAAAATGGTTAAGTTCATAAATTTTATGTGTATTTTACCATAATTAAAAAAATAGTCATACACACGAGTTAGACGAGGTTCTCAGAAGAAACACATTTCGTGTGTATAGGCTTTAAGTGAATTCAAAGCAATGGATTCCTTCTAGGACAGTAGGCTTTAACAAGAAAACTTTTTCTTTCTTTTTTTCCTTTTAATTCCATTTTTGTATGCATACCTGCTGACTCGTATGCCTCTGGCATGGGGAAATTAAGGGAGCAGTGTCTGCATGTAAGATGAGATGTGATCAATATTACTGATTCATGTGTAGACTGGGGAGGGGGCGGGGAATTCCTGTCCCGAGGTGGCACAGAGCTGTCCTTTGCAACATTCTCATAAAATTGGGCAAAGAGTTCGCACCGCAATGTTTACGGGAGCAGGAGGGATGGGGAGAATAAACTTAACTCTACAAAAGCAAACTCTAATGCATGCAAGGATCATTAGGTTGGCAGGTATATTAATAAGTGAAAAATCTGGAAGTGTAATGGTAGAACATAAAGCTTGTACTGCTTCTGTTTTAGTGCAAAAATGTACGAGCCCATACGCTTAAGTGTATGGCCCACAAATCGAACAATTTAATGTTGACATCATATCCATGATATTATGTGGAGTTTTCGCTAAGGGGAAACTAACTCGTCCAGCCTAAAATGTTTCTTTGAATCTGTATTCTGTTCTTTATCTTCTAGTCGTGCCATTAATAGTGCTTATGTTATCAATTTCCCCCTTTACTGAAAACAATAAACATTTGTTTAAAACAATTATAATCCTTCTGGGGGCACTGGAAGCACAATGTGGTGATCATCTTGCTTTTACTTTTTTAAAACATTTGAACTATGATTTTGCTAGAAATAGGAGGCCCAGTGATGGAATGTTAGAGGAATGGCAACTGACAATGTGTGAAGGTTTAGAGGCAAATACATACGTGTAGCTTGGAGTGCTGATATCTAATATACCATTGTATCCACTAACTCGAAATAAACACATTTAATCTTGAAAAAAAATAGTTATACAACAACAACAACAAAAAGTCTTTGATGGTTTCCCCTTGTACGTAGAGTAAAACCCTGGCTGTTTCACTGAGGCCTCAAGACCCTGCATGCCCACTTCTCCGAGTCAGCCAGCGTCCACCTCCTCCTTGTGCTCTGCTTGCCGTTCCTCTGACATACTGTTTGTCCCTGCCTCTGGGCCTTTGCCCTTGCTGTTGTCTCCTGCAGGACTATTCGCCCTTAGATCTTCTCAAATGTTCTAGAGCTTTCTGGCTACCCTTCTAGTGTTGCTGCCCTCTGCCCCTGGTGACCCTATCACATCAGTCTGTCATGTTTCCTTTCTTCATAACTTTTGCCACATTTGTCTGATGTTTGTGTTTATCTTTGTTTACTTATGTGTCTTCCCACAAGAAAGTAAACTGTATGAGAATAGGGATCTTGCTGTATCCCTCGTGTCAGGAAGGGTGCTTGGCACATAGTGGGTACCCAGATATTTATTGAATAAGTGAATGGAGATGTGGTCCCTTCCTCCAAGGACCCTGCAGTTTCTGATACTGAGTCTCAGGAGCCCTGAATTGTGCTTGTGAGCGAGGTCTCACATGGCGAATAGGCAACTTGTTCTGCCCCAAATAAAGTGATGTGGGGAAGGAGAAGGAGAGAATGATGTTGGGGGCCAAAAGGGTCAAAAACACATCAACTGTTTCCTCTCATTCAAGGATGGAGAGAAACTTTTCCTCTCTTCTATCTCCCTCCCCATCTAAAAGAAAAATATGAGAAAACAACACTATAGCTACGCATCAATATTCAGGCATGAACCCTGCCCAAGCCAAGCTTAAAATGAAAATCATGTAAGATATCTTTTATCACATTCCCAGAAACACCTGACTCCCCTGGACCATTTGCTCTTAGAGGATCCATTATGAGCACTCAGTTGTATTAGTCAATCAAATTGTCTTGCGAAAATGAGACAAAAATCTTCCCAATCTTTCTATCACTCCAATATTACCTTCTTTAGCACGCGTTTCCCCGGTGACAGTCAAAACTCACCCTTCCCATCCTGCTGTCATACCAAGGTAGTTTTGTGCATGGATAACTGGACTTTTGTGTTCATGTTTTTCAGTAATATTTTTCATGGTAAATATAGGAAAAAGTTTATGATATAGATAGATTCTCTATGCTTGACATGGAAAATCATACTTTCACATAATCAGAAAAATTAGACTACTTTCTGACTACGATAATAGATTGTAGGCTGATTTTAGAAATATAGAAGACTTGTAACAAAAAATAACAAAACAAAACAAACTTGTAACAAAAAGAAAACAGACATCACCCATAATCCCACCAACCAGAAATTACCATTGCTAACATTTTGGTAAATTTCTTTGCAGCCTCTTGTAGGCATTTTTTCAAAGGTTGTCAAAGTTTTTCTTGGGGAAAAAAATTGGGAACTATTTAGTTGAAGAACAAACCATTTCCTAGTATACTTAAAAAACAACCACCACCACCACCTTATAAGCATTTTTAACATGGAAATTTTCTTTCTTTCTTGTTTTAAAAACTCATATTATGGAAATTTCCAAACATTTATAAAAGCAGAGAGAATACTATAATGAACTAGATGTACACATCACCCAGGATCATGGCTACTCTTATTTCATTTGTAAATATTTTGGTGTATCTCCAAAGGATAAGGAGTTTAAAAAAATTACCATAGTACCATTATCACACCTAAAAAGTTAAAAATAATCCATTAATGCCATCAAATATCCAATCAGCAGGAAGTTTAAAAAATACGTATAAATCAGGTTATGACTAAAAGGGCAATAGTGTAGAAATTCTTGGCTAATAGGATGATATACAGTCCACTTAACAAACTATACAAACAGTTATAAGAAAAGATTAAAAACAACAGAAACTTACTTAGCAGTGCTTATTTCATGTAGGTAAGTATTAATATGTTATTAAATAATCTGAAAATATATTTCCATAACTTTGCTATTTCTGCGTTCTCAGTGTTCAATTTAAAATGCATTGTCCACCTATACCAAATGAATTTTTTAAACTCATCTATTTTGGGGCTAGTACAAGGCAAAAGTGTGAACTGGGTACATAAAAGTCAGCAGTTTATTTCATTTATTTATTTTTTAAAATTTTTTGCTGCGTGCGGGCTTTCTCTAGTTGCGGCGAGCAGGGGCTACTCTTAGTTGCGGCGCACTGGTTTCTCATTGCGGTGGCTTCTCTTATTGTGGAGCACGGCCCTAGAGTGCATGGGCTTCAGTAGTTGTGGCACGAGGGCTCAGTAGTCGTGGCTCACAGGCTCTAGAGCGCAGGCTCAGTAGTTGTGCGCATGGGTTCAGTTGCTCCACAGCATGTGGGATCTTCCCAGACCAGGGATCGAACCCGTGTCCCCTGGCATTGGCAGGTGGAGTCTTAACCACTGCACCACCAGGGAAGTCCCAAGTCAGCAGTTTAAAATGTTCTCATAAGGTCCCATACTATGTACATTTAATATATCTTCCTAAAACTATAAATACTTCATCTGAAGTAGAATAAAAACAAGACAATTTTAGGCATAAACTCTGTTACATTAATAAAGCAGAGTAAAACCATTTATTTATCTGGGTTTTTATGAGTAGTAGAAATAATCTTTATGCTCTTAAGAGTACATGATAACTTTTAAAGAAAAAAAAGCAAAATCCTAAAAGTCTCTGATGAATGTATTCCTATTTCAGTTATTGTGAGGGTGTAATAGAGAGAATTTAGAGAATAGCAAGAAAATTTACTTGGCCAAGAGAATTGCCGGACGATTCAGGTTGCTGGCTTGTCACTGTCAGTGGAGAGGAAACTAGGGTGTGAATCAGGGAAGGTTGATCCCTTGGTCCAGCACAGAGCCTGGACAGGTGTCTGCTGTATGGATGGAAAGGAATGAGAAAGGCAGAGAAAGTGAAGGAAAAGTGAAGAAAAGGAAGATCTAGAAGAAGGAAGGGTAGGAGGCCAAGGTTTGGAGCCTGGAAACATGGGTAGATTGTGGTGTCAAATCCAGAGAAACTGGATCGGGGAAGGTTTTGGTTGAGATTCTGGTAATTCCTTTGTTTTTATTCCTTGGTAATCATTGCAGGTTAAGTGAACAAATTACACACTCATTTGTAGAATTTGAGACTTTTAATCAGTGGCTTTTTCTGGGCAATTCCTTCATGATGGGGCATTTAGAGATTTAGCAATTGTTGATATATTTCAAAGATCAGATGTTTGAAACTCATAATGGTAGATAAAGCCAGAATCATTAGAATTTCTCCCTTGCCTCTCCTCCCCCACCAAGGGAAAAATCCTTGGAGATCATTTAAGTATTTCGGTAAAACTAACTGGAAAGGAAAAGCCTTTCTTCGTTTATTTAGAAAGACATTTGTAAATATTTGCTGTGACCACTTTTATAGGGCAGTCATTGTTTTAATCTTGCATTGGTCTGCAATTTCTCTTTGATGTTGAGCTATTGTTTGAAAGGGCCATAGCTGGAGGCGCCCACACTGAGATAATATTGAACTAAACTCTATTTTTCTATCCAGATAAATAGTGGGGGGATATGTTTGTCTTTCTAAGTTGTTAATTCTAGAATCATTCATATCAAAATTATTTAACTTAAAAATTAAGTAATGCTATTTAGCGATACTATACTTTATTATAAATGTATTGTATTTTACATACATTATGCATTAAATCTATTTGTCTCCTAGCTTAGGAATGTAACTGTATATTTCCCTGGGAAAACCTTTTCTTCAGCTAAAATAATCAAATTATAAATTTTGCTCTCAATTGGAGATGTCTTTTGCAGACATGGAATAAATGCAGATCCTCTGTTGTCCTAAATCTGTGTTACTTTTTAATTTGTGAAACAGCACTGAGACACCTTAATAACATTTTATTAGAACTGAATAAAGAATATGGTGTAGATACAGGAACAAGTCTGCTAACCCAGGGGCCATTTATTATGAAGTTTCATTTGCAAAATGCTATTGAAAATCAGTAAGAAAGCAGGGAGCTCATCCCTGAGCAGAGAAGACAGTGTCCTGAAGTCCATTGAGTAAATGTGTACTTGACCCATAGGGAGATCCTCTGGTTTTTAATCACAGCCCATATAGCATTATTTTAAACATTCCAACATCATTGGTTATCTAGTTTCTCATCCCATAGCAGATTAAGGGCAGTGAGTTAGAATGAATGGGGTCTTATAGAACCAGGAATGCTGTTAACAGACAATGTAGTGGCTAACAAGCTGATAGGGAGGAGACAGGAAATACATCAGAAGCAGACACGGGTTTTGGAACTTTTTAGTGTCGGGCAAAGGTCCATAGCTGTAGACATGGATAGGCCCAGAGAGCAGTGCTGTGATACTGCTGCTTTTACTAATATCCCTGAATCATCCAGAAAGTTTCAGTGTATAAGATGGTTGAAATCTTTTTAAAAATGTTTTACATTTTTCTATCAGAGCATTTTTTGAAGTGATTACACCTACAGATAAGCATATCAGTATCTAAAACATTCACTTCTGTGGAACGCTGCAATCCTGGATGAGGCTGGATAAATGAATTGTATCCAGAAATAGAAAGCAGGATGAATTAATTTAGTCTTTACTGTTGGTTACTTTTCTTATCCACACTTCTTTTTGAGGACCATTTGTTTTTCTTCCTTTTATGGGCTTATCTGTATATTTTAGGGATGTGTGCTATTATGTACATGTGTGTTATAATACTTTCCCTATGTTCAGATTTTTTGTTCTCTCTAGGAGTCATCAATCCACGTGACCTACCCATCTACTCTGGGTACCATCTCCATCCCCTGATGAGGCTCCATTCCCTATTCCCATCCCCACCCAGAATGAACCTGTTACTGCCAATTCTGGCTTGTCTCAAAGGCGAAGTATTTGAGGTCAGTTGATTTCCACCCTTCCTCTCATGATTCTTGGTTACTGCCTATAAGAGATACGCCTTACTAGGTATTACAGCCTTTCTGTTGTCTCCTCCTACTGTTAACCACACCTTTAGCTCTGTCTTTTATCCTTTGAAACCCTGTTCCACTGTGTTCAAACTCTATTATATCTTCAGTGCTATCACCTGCCAAAAATAACTGAATCATGGCTCTTCCCCTTACCCCATGCCCACACACTCCTTATGAAAAGGTTCATCCATCCATCCACTCAACAAATATTTATATTTCTGACACATCCCAGGCACCATCTCAGGTGCTAGAGAGGCAGCAATGCACAGAACAGAAAAAGATCCCTGCCCCCGAGGAGCTCATATTCCAGAGTGTTATTGGGGAGTGGAGGGAATCAGACAATAAACAAATAAATATAGAATGTTGGTGAAATATATAAAAATAATGATGAAAAGTGCTATGGGGAAAAATAAAGCAATAAAGACAGGGAAGTGCATGTTGATGGGGTGATGAAGGTGACATTTTAGCAGAGATCCGAAAAAAATGAAGGAGCATGCAGGTATCTGCAAGAAGAGAATTCCACATTGTCGGGGCAGTGGTTTCAGATGCTTTGAGGCAGGGGTGTTCTTGGCGTGTTCAAGAAAGGACAAGGAGCCCAGTGTGGCTGACACCAGCTAAGTAAGAGAAGAGGTGAGAGGAGGAAAGCTCAGAGAGGTAGTCAGGGCCACTTACAGGAACTTTGACTTTTAGTGTGAGTGAGGTGGGAAGACACTGGCACATTTTAAGCAGAAAAGTGACATGCTTTGGGTGTTTTTATTTTGTTTTGTTTTTTCTTCAGCGTGATGAATACATTGGAGACGGACAAAGGTGAAATCGGGGAGACCAGTTGAGAGGCTATTGCAGTAATTCAGATAAGGGAGGACCACCGGTAGAATGAAAAGTGACTTGGACCACCAGTAGAGTGAAGAGTGCTTGGATTCTAAAAATATATTTAGGAGACAGCGTTGTCAGGATTTGCTGATGGGTTTGATGTAGGGGGTGAGAGAAATGGAGGATTTTTCTCGTATTCAAAGGTACTACACATTTGGATGGACTGGCCAGAATTCCCCTATCTTCCCATTGCCACATCTGAATCAAACTGTTACTTTTTCACTTCCATGGGCAAGTGAAACAAAACTTTTCCTTTTTTGGATGCCTCCCTCTCCAGCTTTGCTCTCTGCTTTTCTTAAACCTCTTTGTCCATCATTTCCCTCTTCAGTCCCACACACATTGTGGACTTTGGCACCTGACTTGATTTGGCATTTCCCCATCCTCTATCTCTCTGGGAGACTTCAAAACCCTTTCAGAGGCCAACTACGAGTAGCCTCATCAGACAAAGTTTGTTGTCTGACCCAACTGTGATAAGCCCTACTAGACTGTAATTGCCTGCTTTCATAGCACATCTCTGGGCCTCTTCACCTGGAAATGTGCCAAGAAAAAAATCATCAATTCTAATATCCCTTCTTCGAACCACAGCCTCTGATTTATCAGCTCTCTTACACCTCCCTTTCTTTTTTTTTTCCCCTTCCAGTTTTATTGAGATATAATTGACATACATAAGCTCTAAGTTTACAGTATAATTATTTGACTTATATACATCCTGAAATGATGACCACAATAAGTTTAGATGAGATCCATCATCTCATATAGATACAGAATTAAAGAAATAAAAAAATTATTCTACCTTGTGTTGAGAACTCTTAGACTTTACTCTCGTGACAACTTTCATATGAAACATAGAGCAGTGTTAATTATATTTATCATGTTGAATATTACATCCCTGGTACTTATTTATTTATTTTCTTTACTCTCACAAAGTTTATATGCAAGCACGGGGGAGACGCTCAACAAATGAAGGAATACACGTGAGGGGAAAAAAAGGATGAAACACAGATGGTACGATGCTAAGAATTCAGGGTGATGTTTCTGTCAGGTTTTTTTTTTTTTTTTTACATCTTTATTGGAGTATAATTGCTTTACAATGCTGTGTTAGTTTCTGCTGTATAACAAAGTGAATCAGCTATACATATACATATATCCCCATATCCCCTCCCTCTTGTGTGTCCCTCCCACCCTCCCTATCCCACCCCTCTAGGTGGACACAAAGCACCGAGCTGATCTCCCTGTGCTATGCGGCTGCTTCCCACTAACTATCTATTTTACATTTGCTAGTGTATATATGTCCATGCCACTCTCTAACTTCGTCCCAGCTTACCTTTCCCCCTCCCTGTGTCCTCAAGTCCATTCTCTACATCTGCGTCTTTATTCCTATCCTGCCCCTAGGTTCTTCAGAACCATTTTTTTTTTTTTTTAGATTCCATATATATGTGTTAGCATATGGTATTTGTTTTTCTCTTTCTGACTTACCTCACTCTGTGACAGACTCTAGGTCCATCCACCTCACTGCAAATAACTCAATTTCGTTTCTTTTTATGGCTGAGTAATATTCCATTGTGTATATGTGCCACATCTTCTTTAGCCATTCATCTGTCGATGGACACTTAGGTTGCTTCCATGTTCTGGCTACTGTAAATAGAGCTGCAGTGAACATTGTGGTACATGACTCTTTTTGAATTATGGCTTTCTCTGGGTATATGCCCAGTAGTGGGATTGCTGGGTCATATGGTAGTTCTATTTTTAGTTTTTTAAGGAACCTCCATACTGTTCTCCATAGTGGCTATATCAATTTACATTCCCACCAACAGTGCAAGAGGGTTCCCTTTTCTCCACACCCTCTCCAGCATTTATTGTTTGTAGATTTTTTGATGATGGCCATTCTGACTGGTGTGAGGTGATACCTCATTGTAGTTTTGATTTGTATTTCTCTAATGATTAGTGATGTTGAGCATCCTTTCATGTGTTTGTTGGCAATCTGTATATCTTCTTTGGAGAAATGCTTAGACCACTATTCTTCTCATTCATCCATAACTGGTTTTAATCACCATCTAGATGTGAAAGCTTCCCAAATCTGTATCTTCAGCCTTGACCTTTCTCCCAAGTGCCTGCTGGCCATCTCCACCTGAATGTCCCACAGGCTTGTAACACTGGAATTTATGAATTTCCTGCCTCTTAAACCTGTTCCTCTTTCTGTGATCCTTATCTCCTCTGGTGACACCACCATGCACATAGTCACTCCACCAAACCAGAAACTTTAGTCACGCTACCCTGTGTCTTTATCCTGTCTAGCGAATCACCAAACCCCACCTGTATTGCCTCACAAATATTTCTTGACTTTGTGTCTACCACCACTGCACGTCACTAAATTATCTCTGCCCTTGTTGAGGGCTTTCAGCATTTCTCATTGGGATGATTGCAGTTAAATCCTAGTTGGTCTCCCTGCCTTTCTCACCCCCTGACATTCATCCTTCATGAGCTAGGTCACAACACTGGTTTAAAACCCTTCAGGGACTCCCTCTGCCTTTGCTAAGGCTTGCACACTCTACTGAGAGGGTGCTGCTGGGATAAGCTTGAGGGAGGGGGTCAGGGTGGTTGGACTCTGGCAGAACCGTCTGGTTGAGCTCTTCGACATCATTATGCTTCAGCGTAATATTTCACCTTTTGAAAGCTTTCCATTGCCTGTGCACCATCTTTTCTTTTTTTAAAAAATTAATTAATTAATTAATTTATCTTTGGCTGCATTGGGTCTTCATTGCTGCATGTGGGCTTTCTCTAGTTGTGGCGAGCGGGGGCTACTCTTTGTTGCGGTGTGTGGGCTTCTCAATGCGTGACTTCTCTTGTTGTGGAGCATGGGCTCTAGGCACGTGGGCTTCCATAGTTGTGGCACATAGTCTCAGTAGTTGTGGCTTACAGGCTCAGTAGTTGTGGCTCATGGGCTTAGTTGCTCCATGGCATGTGGGATCTTCCCGGACCAGGGGTCAAACCTGTGTCCCCAGGCGTATTCTTAACCACTGTGCCACCAGGGAAGTCCTACCATCTTTTCTTGCTATTCCTCATTTGCACTTCTTCCTCAGTGCATTTGCCCATGCTGTTACCCCAAAGTGCTCAATTCCTGCCAATCACTAAGAAGCAGCTCAGATCTCATGTCTTTTAGAAAGTCTTCTTATCAGTCGCATCTTTATTAATTTATTCACTGAGATTTATGGAACATCTGCATTGTCTCAGGCAGCCAACAACATCCTAAAAGGTGGAAGATGGGAACGTACCATCTTATGAGTTAGAGTTAGAGCAGTGTTCCTTAGACTTTCTGTGATAGTGGACCAATTGAGTTGTTCTTTGTTTTTGCTGTATCATGGACCAATAAGTGGTCCTGTTGCACATGATTAAAATACAGTTTGCACCACGTGTGACTCACCACACTAATTCAACAACATCCAAACTGGTGTATACCTTGTTCAACAAGTATCACATACTTGGATGTCCCTGCAATGTCAAATTGCCATAAACATTTCTAAGTACTTACACCTGATTTCTGGACTTACCTTGGACCAGAATGGTAATAAACCATTTGGACACCAGCACTAGTCCACAGGCCAGCTTTGAGTAGCGTTGTACTAGAGGGTTTGCCACAGATGCTGTGGTAGAAGAGGAGACAGTTATATCAGGGGCTCAGAAGAGACTAGACAGAGCTGTAAGACGAGCATAACCCTGTTAGAGGAGGGCAAAATTTAACAAAAATGAGATCTGCTTACCAGCCAGGTGAACGAGGCTTTTTAGCCATGAGGGGAAAGTGGAGCATAAAGAGAGAGGGAAGGTGGAGTAGGCTGTTACAACGAAGACTAGGGCGGTAGGAGCATAGTGAACAGGGGCTGCTGAAAGGGAAGCAGTGAGGCTGCAGCGTCAGCAGGGGTTGATTTTATTTACTCAGCAAATACTTTCCAAGAAACACGTACGTGCCAGACCCTTCCTAGGCGCTGGAATTAGAAGCCAAGCAGAGACAGTTTTTGCTCTAGTAGAGCTTAGAGGGGTTGCTAAGAGTAGACAAGGAGTTAGACTTTAACTGCAGGCAGTCTTTGAAGGATTTTGAGCTGGAACATGGCATGCTCAATTTAATCCTTGGAAAAATGACCCTGGTGGATTGGGGGAAATGGATTTGGGGAAATGGATGGCTATTGAGTCAGGAAAGTTAATCGAGAGGTCATTACAGTAATCTAGGTAAGAGATGATAAAGGTCAGAAAGTAGCAGTCAGAGGTTGGGGGAAGAAATGGGGAAGAAATGGGAAAGAGAAGGGACTTTTAGGAGAAGTATTATTAGGGTGATATAAATCACAGGTCTGGAGGGGTCAGTGAAGTTTAGGATGGCTTTCCGTTTCTGACTTGTAAGAAGGTTGGTGGTCCAATCCATTGGAAGAGGGAGGGATTGGAGGAGTAGTAAGTCAAGCATCTGAGGACGTCACAGAGTTAGGCACCCCTCTCTGTACTCCTGCAGTGTGCTGTGCTAAACTGTATCCTAGATTGTTTAATGGTTTCTGAGCTTGCGAGCTCTTTGAGAACGTGTGCCCACTTTTCTACCCTGAACACTTGGTGCAGGGCCTCACATGGAACAGGCTCCACAAATGGTTCTTAAGCTGAACAGGAAGAGTCTTCCTTTTTTATTACTGCCATAACAAATTATCATACCCTTAGTGGATTAAAACAGCACAAATTTATTATGTCATAGTTCTGTAGGTCAGAAGTCCAGGTTGGCAAGGGTGATCACTCTGCTCTGTGTTTCAAAGGTGCTGGCCATCTTGGCTCTTATCAGAGGCCTCTAGAAAGAACCCATTTCCAAGCTCATTCAGGTTGCTGGCAGAATTCAGTTCCTTGTGGTTTCAGGACTGAGGTCCGTGTGTCCTCGCTGGCTGTCGACAAGAGCTGCCTAAGCTCCTAGGGGAGCTCTTTCCAGTCCTTGAATGTGGGCTGCTACATCTGAGAGCCACCGACAGTGCACTGAATCCTCCTGCATCCAGTCTCTCTGTCTTCCTCTCTTCTTCCAACCAGAGACAGTTCTCTGCTTGAAACGGCTCGTGTGATTACATTGGGCCCACCTGGATAATCCACGATAATCTCCCTACTTTAAGGTCTGTAACCTTAATTAGATCTGTAGAGTCCCTTAGAGATTCCAAGGATTAAGGCATGGACATTTCGGAGGGGCGGGGGGAGGGTGGGGGCGGGGAGGTGGGAGCATTGTTTTGCCAACCCTATTAGTAATTGTCCACCAAGTCGTGCGGAGGTTATGATCATGTTTCTTAATTATTTGTAAATTCCAGCACCTCCCATTTGTACAGGGGAGCACAAGGAGACTAAGGCTGGCCCAGGGTCAGAAGGAAACGGGAGCAGAGAGAGATCACAGTCATTCAGTGTCTACTCGTTCTTCCAATCATCCATCTTTTTATCTATCCCATCCATCCATCTATCCATCTCTCCCATCCATCCCATCCAGTCATCCTTTCAATCTGTTATTTATTAACGAACATTTGAGTGCCTGCTTTGTTTTAAGAGTGTATGCTAGGTTGGGAAATGAGGAAGTGAGTGAGCTACAAAGATAAATGACACCTGATTTCTGTCAGCTGGTTTTCAGTATATTGAAGTCTACATCAAGTTTTTATAAATCCATACCATCTACTGCTGAGTTTGACTTGTTTGGATAGTGTTTTCTTCCTTGCTTAGTGAATCTGTTTTTAGCGTGCTTTAGCTTCAAGCCCTATACCAAGGACTCAGTAAATGTGCGTGATTATGATCATTACTGCTTGGCTCACTCCCTTCTATGTGTGGCCATAAAGTTTAGGGAACATTAATAAATATAGATGATTGTTGTGTTAATTTTTAACTTTATTAAGATAAGTAACCATTGTTACCAATATCTTACCAACCTTTCCAGAGATAAGGAACTATTTATCTTGTACCTGGCATTAATTATGTTTTTTAGTGATTATTCCATAGCAGCTTTGATAAAGCTACTTCATTCCTTTTTATATCTACATAGTGTTTCCTGGTATGAATATGCCACTTTTTTAACAAGTCTCACATTGGTGGGCATTTGGTTAGTTTCCACTTCTTTTGCTATTAAAAATTGTAAAAAATCTTCTATGTGTACCTTTCACACAAGTGTTCAGTATATACCTAGAATATTTGCATTGCAACAGATATTGCCAAATCACTCCGACAGAGGTTGTACCAGTCTAAATTCCCACTGGCAATGTACAGGGGTGCCTGTTTTGCTATACCTTGGCCAGCAAAGTATGTTATCAGACTTTATTTAATTAAGTAAAAATGGTATTTCACTCTAACTTTGAACTTGTTACATTGCTGAGTGAGGTTGGATGTCTTTTTTGCTTATATTTTAGAGTTATTTCTATTTCCTTTTCTATAAACTATTCATATCTTTTATCCATTTCTCTGTCAGGTTGTTGGCTTTTTTCTTATTAATTTGCTGGCATAAGCTGGGACAAAGTGAGAGACTGGCATGGACATATATACACTACTAAATGTAAAATTGATACCTAGTGGGAAGCAGCCGCATAGCACAGGGAGATCAGCTCAGGTGCTTTGTGACCACCTAGAGGGGTGGGATAGGGAGGGTGGGAGGGAGAGAGACACAAGAGGGAAGAGATATGGGGATATATGTATATGTATAGCTGATTCACTTTGTTATAAAGCAGAAACTAACACACCATTGTAAAGCAATTATACTCCAATAAAGATGTTAAAAAAAAAATTTGCTGGCAGTCTTCATATATTGAGGAAATTAGCCCTTTGGGAGATGAGATGCATGTATTTTTCTTTCTGTTTGACTTGTCTTTTGATTTTGTATATAATTAGGCTTTTGACATGCACAAATATTTAATTTTAGGTGGGTTTTACACCTTTACAAACTTCCAACTGTCACGGTTGGAAAGGCCTTCCTCTTTTCAGTATTATAAAATAATTATCTCAGGTTCACCAAGTATTTTTTTAACTTTTTATTTTGAAATAACTGTAGATTCACAGGAAGTTGCAAAATTAGTGCAGAGAGATCTTGTGTACCCTTTACTGAGTTTCCCTCAATCACCAGGTATTTTTATAGTTTCATTTTTTTATGTTTCAATTTTTGATGCATCTGAAATTTATTTTGGTATGAGCTGTGGATTCCAATTTATTTCTTTCCAATTGGTTACCCATTTGTCTAACTTTATTTACTGAATCATCTATATTTTCCCCAGTAATTGAAAATGCATACATGTCAATCATGTGCTAAGTTCCTGCATATACTGGTTAATCTTTCAAATTTTTAAAGTGTCACAACTTGAAGAGAAACTGAACTGTCACTGTATATTTTTCCAAAAGCTACATGTTGAGATGACCAGAGCTGGCCTTGTTTCAGAATCCTGTTATGGTATAATTTGGCCTGTTTGTCTAGAATTAACTTTGTAGTGCTGTGGGTTGTGCTGGGATTCAGGTGAATAACATTCACTCCTTGGCCTCCAGGAGATCATCTTATCTTATTGATCCCAATCTGTTGAAGTAAGGCCTTTAGACTGTGTAGTGCTTAAGGTTAAATCATGCAATTACCTTCACAGAAACTTTCTGAGGGATGTATATTACCTCCATTTTGTAGATAGGAAATAGTGACTCAGATTAAAATTGCCCAGACCTCAGGTCTAGAGCAAGTTGTCAGAGCTCAGACAGCTTCTGGCCTTATGATTAGTATTATCCCACACTGTTCCAGGACATGCCTCAGACCTGCCCGAGGTGTCTCTTTACTCCATGGATCTGAGATAAAAACCGACATAACTTCTAGGCTGCAACATAACTCCATTTTTCCATCTCTGCCGTAGCAAACCTAAATCACCGTTTTTAGTTCTTGCTTTCCAATGAAAAGACTAAGCGAAGACAGATAACTTTTCCAAGGTTTTTCTGATTTCACTCTGAGTGATGCTAAAGGAAAAATAAAATACTCATCTGCTTATTTAGTTATCTGAATTTAAGGAGTAGATTTAGATAATTCTTAAATTCTTTCTCAGCTCTGCGATTCTAGATATATGTTTTTTATCTGGCTAGTATTTTCCATAGTTTTATGTGCCTATATAGGAGGGAGTGAACAAAAGCATTTAAAGAATGACAAGTATTTTCATGTGGGTTATTTAGAGGGAAAACATGCTAGAAATTCTTTAATCCAATTAAAATCACATCTGTTAGGGGAAGTCCTGTAGGCTGGTTATTGTATAATATAATAGGAGTCTTGATTTCAGTTCATTACATTAGCTTGCTAGCATATACTTAAAGGCCACCCTTTAAAACTGTCTGTGTGCTTTGAGTTTAAGGTTATCAATTCACACACCCTGTACGGTCCACTTACAATTTCTGTTAGCTGCAGTGTTAGTCCATGTGATGCTTTTCATGGGATAGGGATTTTAGGACAAGTAAAGCAGGTGAGTCTCCAGCTCTGAATTTTCCACTTAATGTTAAGAATGATCACTGTAGCAAAGTAAGGTCTTCCAGATGATTTTGCCCACTTCTCTTGGAAGCCGTGTCTGTGTGTGGTCGCTATGGACAGTCCTCACACTGGCCAATTTGGATATCTAGATACGTAAATCATTTCATGTGTTTGGTGGGGAGGAGTATATTCTTAGGGTCTAGTGAATTAATACAAGGCCAGCCACACCCAAGAAACTGGCTCATAAACTAGAATCCCAAGTCATTCATTTAAAACTGGTCATATACGTAGATAAAGCCAAGATGGAGTAAATGTGCAAGTGGATAATCCTGCTCAGGAGATCCAGGTCTAGGTGAGAAGATTGTTTGGTAAAATTAAAGCAAAAATATCTAATTCTGTTCTCCTCTCTAGAGATGATTCTTTCTTTTAAAACCTTCATTCACAACACCCTTCTATGCAGGGCTGGAAAACCTAGTAAGTGCTTTGCCAACTGTGTTTTTGAGACTTTGAGGGGACCTCTGTTGTTCAGTTTGCATTCAGTTTTACATCACCTTCACTAATTTAAACAGAACTGTCACAGCCTACAGGTGTACATACCTCAGAGATATCACAGGTTCAGATCCAGACCACCACAATAAAGCGAATATGGAAGTAAAGGGAGTCATATGAATATTTTCATTTCCCAGTGCATATAGAAATTATGTTTACACTATACTGTAGTCTGTCAAGTGTGTAACAGCATTATGTCTAAAAAATGGACGTGTCTTAATTAACAAATACTTCATGGCTAAACAACGCTAACCGTCATCTGAACCTTCCGTGAGTCATAGTCTTTTTGCTGGTGGAGGGTCTTGCCTCCGTGTTGATGGCTGCTGACTGGTCAGGGTGGTGGTGGCTGAAGGTTGGGTGGCATGGGCACTTTCTTGAAATAAGACAACGATAAAGTTTACCCCATCAATTGACTCTTTCACGAACGATTTCTCTGTAGCACACAATTCTGGTTGATTGCATTTTATCCACAGTAGAACTTCTTTCAAAATTGGAGTCAATTCTCTCAAACCCTGCTGCTTTATCAACGAAGTTTATGTAATTCTAAATCCTTTGTTGTCATTTCAGCAATCTTCACAGCATCTTCACCAGGAGTAGATGCCATCTCAACAAACCACTTTCTTTGCTCATCTAGAAGAAGCGACTCCTCAACCATGAAAGTTTTATCATGAGATTGCAGCAATTCAGTCAGATCTTCAGGCTCCACTTCTAATTCTAGTTCTCTTGCTGTTTCCACCACATCTGCAGGGACTTCCTCCACTCAAGTCTTGAACGCTTTCTTGTCATCTGTGAGAACTGGAATCAACTTCTTTCAAACTCCTGTTAATGTTGATATTTTGACCTCTTCCCATGAATCACAAATGCTCTTAATGGCATATAGAATGGTGAATGCTTTTCAGAAGGTTTTCTACTTAGTTTATCCAGATCCATTAGAGGAATCACTATGACAGTTATAGCCTTATGACATGTATTTCTTAAATACTAAGACGTGAAATTCAAAATTACTCACTGGTCCATGAGCTGCAGAATGGATGTTGTGTTAGGAAGCATGAAAACAACATGAATTTCATCTTACATCTCCATCAGAGCCCTTGGGTGACCAGGTGCATTGTCAATGAGCATTAATACTTTGAAAGGAATCTTTTTTTCTGAGCAGTAGGTCTTAGTGGTGGGCTTAAAATATTCAGTAAATCCTGTTTTCAACAGATGGGCTGTCATCCAGGCTTTGTTTTTCCACTTATAGAACACAGGCAGAGTAGATTTAGCATAATTCTTAACAATTTTCAGAATGGTAAATGAACCGAGGGTTGAATTTAAAATCACCAGATGCATTAAGCCCTAACAAGAGAGTCGCCCTGTTCTTTGTAGCTTTGAAGCCAGGTATTGACTTCTCCTCTGTAGCTGTGAAAGTCCTAGATGGCATCATCTTCTTATATAAGGCTGTTTTGTCTCCATTGAAAACCTGTTTAGTGTAGCCACCTTCGTTAATGATCTTAGCTAGATCTTGATAACTTGCTGCAACTTCTCTATGAGCACTTGCTGCTTCACCTGGTGCTTTTACAACGTGTTATGGAGGCAGCTTCTTTCCTTAAACCTCATGAACCAAACTCTGCTAGCTTCAGACTTTTCTTCCACAGCTTCCTCACCTCTCTCAGCCTTCACAGAATTAAAAAGAGTTAGAGACTTACTTTGGATTAGGCTTTGGTTTAAAGGAATGTTGTGGTGGTTTGATGTTCTAGCCAGACGACTATAACTTTCTCCATATATACAATAAGGCTGTTTGGCTTTCATATCATTCATGTGTTCACTGGAGTAGCACTTTGAATTTTTTTCAAGAACTTTCCTTTGCATTCACGACTTTTGGCCAACTGGCACAAGAGGCCCAGCTTTCAGCCTGTCTTGGCTTTCAACATGTCTTCCTCACTGAGCTTAATCACTTCCAGCTTTAAAGTGAGAGATGTGCAATTCTTCCTTTCACTTGAACACTTAGTGGCCATTGTAGGGTCATTGTACTGATAGGTTCACAATATTGCAGGGTTATAAATGGGCATAATTTCAATATTGTTGTGTCTCAGGGAATAGGGAGGCCTGAGGAGAGGGAGAGAGATGGGGGAATGGCTGGTTGGTGAAGTAGTCAAAACGCACACAACATTTATCGATTAAGTTTGCCATCTTATCTGGGTGGGGTTCATGGCACCCCCAAATGATTACATAGTAACATCAAAGATCACTGATCACAGATCACCATAAAAAATACAGTAATAAAGAAAATGTTTGAAATATTGCAAGAATTACCAAAATGTGGCACAGAGACACGAAGTGAGCAAGTGCTGTTGGAAAAGTGGTGCTGATAGACTTGCTCAACGCAGGGTTGTCACAAACCTTCATTTTGTAAAAAGCACAATATCTGTGAAGCAAAATAGAATATAGGCTGATGAAACAAGGTATGCCTGTATTTTGATGATCTGCTAAACTGTCTTTCACAGTGGCTGCACCATTTTACAATTCCAACAGCAATATATGATTGTTCCAAATTCTCCACATCCTCGTCAACGCTGGTTGTTGTCTGTTTTTTTTTTTAAATAAATTTATTTATTTAATTTATTTATTTTTGGCTGCGTTGGGTCTTCGTTGCTGCGCGCAGGCTTTCTCCAGTTGCGGCGAGCGGGGGCTACTGTTCGTTGCGGTGCGCGGGCTTCTCATTGCGGTGGCTTCTCTTGTTGCGGAGCTCGGGCTCTAGGCGCGCGGGCTTCAGTAGTTGTGGCTCACGGGCTCTAGAGCGCAGGCTCAGTAGTTGTGGCGCACGGGCTTAGCTGCTCCACAGCATGTGGGATCTTCCTGGACCAGAGCTTGAACCGGTGTCCCCTGCATTGGCAGGTGGATTCTCAACCACTGCACCACCAGGGAAGTCCTTGTCTGTCTTTTTGATGATCGCCATCCTAGTGGGTGGTTGTCTGGTCTGCTTTGGAATCCCAGCATAGGGCCTGCTATGGTGTTGATAAATGTTGGTTGATTCCCTAAGTATGTTTTGCCATCTTGCTCCTCTTAGCACTCTCCACACTGGAAAGCTGTGTGCTGCAGTAAACAAGCATAGACCAGGGTCCTGTTGAACTTTGAATACCTGCTCTGCAACATAGTAACTGTGTGATCAGGAACAAATTACTTAACATCTCTCCAGCTTTAGTTTCCCTATCTGTGACCTGAAGATTATGATACCTCTTTTTCCTAGGGTTGGTATGAGGATTAAGTAGATAATGTGAGTGAAACATCTAGCACAGGACCTGACCCAGAGCCCTTGATAAGTGGACACTGTTGATATTCTGTTGTTATTCTCTTGGATAACTTGGGTAGCAGCTCGCCCTACTCCCTCGCCTCAGGACATAGAGGCAACAGTTGATTTCAGATGCCCCTAGTTGCACTGCCTGTGGTATGCTGGGTCAGCTCCCTTTCTTTCTTCAAGAAAACTCCCTGCAAATCTCCTCACAGGATCTGTTAATACCTCTTCAGTTTTTTGTTTTTTGTTTTTCCTCTTCAGTTTTTGAGTAAAACTTACTGAGGTCTGATGAGATAGCTGACTGTCATTTGTGGTTTTGCTTCTCCCTTGGGAATTTCTGCTTAAGGTTTAACCGACCCATTTCATAGATTTGCTTGCTTCTATTAACTCATTATTAAAAGGGCATTCCTTTCAGAAGTACCAGTTTTTAAAACTTTAATAAAAGCAGCTTTTTAACTGCAAAAATCCCTGATAATGAGGATTCCAGGTTGGCACGGGTTGATTTGGGCAACTGAGAAAAGTCTTTCCGACCTTTGTCAGAGAAGTTGCTTAGCAGAACTTGTTGCCATCTTGCTTTTGAACCTCTTGGTTAATTTATGAAAGCAAAGGAACTGCTTTCATCTGAGACACACAGTGGCTGAGTTCCTGTGGCAGGAAATGTTTGTCCTTACAAATCTCATACACAGTGGTCACAAGGGAGACCTTGGTATTTTGTTTTACTTGTTCATGCTTTATGGTGATTTCACAATTGTTTCAGGGTTTTTACCTGAGAGCTAAAACAAACAAACAAACAAATAAATAAGAAAGACACACTTGCCCTTAGGGATAGTCATTATTCAGCCTCAGTCTGTCTGGTTGTTTTTTTTTTTTAATTTATTTATTTATGGCTGTGTTGGGTCTTCGTTTCTGTGCGAGGGCTTTCTCTAGTTGTGGCAAGCGGGGGCCACTCTTCATCATGGTGCGCAGGCCTCTCACTATCAAGCGGGGGCCACTCTTCATCATGGTGCGCAGGCCTCTCACTATCGCGGCCTCTCTTGTTGTGGAGCACAGGCTCCAGATGCGCAGGCTCAGTAATTGTGGCTCATGGGCCCAGTTGCTCTGCGGTATGTGGGATCTTCCCAGACCAGGGCTCGAACCCGTGTCCCCTGCATTGGCAGGCAGGTTCTCAACCACTGCGCCACCAGGGAAGCCCCTAACTGTCCAGTTTTATCTGCCTCTTCCCCTCTTAACAAATCCTTGTGTACTATACAGTTAGACTAATGGTTTTTTAACAAGCAGCCTCTGAAATTTCTAAGTCCTCATTTCTGTTAGTAGAAAAAATGATAGGAGCAAAACCAAACAGCTGATAACTTTTGAGGTTCAGAGAGAGGGGAGAGGACAGGTGGGAAATAGCTTACTGGAAAGAGAGAGAGAGAGAGGGAATGAGGGAGGGAGAGAGAGAGAGAGGGAGAGAAAGATTTTAACATTAGAGTAGTAGGGAGTGGTGGGAAGTAAACTGGAATCAGATAATGGAGCTGAGAACTTGGGACTTGATGTGATTTATAATGGGATGTCCCTGTAGGTTCTTGAGGAGGGAGAAAATATAGTAAAAGTGGTATTTGAGGCTGATTTTTTTTCTGGTAATAATATTAACCCTAAGCATGAATCTAAAGGAAATAAGCATGGAGGCAGGAGTTGTCCCAGCCTGGGTGCAGTAATACAGGGTGAAGTGGAGTTTTGGTTGTTAGCATGAAAATGGTGGAGAAAGGTTTCATCTAAAAAAAAATTCAAATTAATTTGTAGCAGTTTGCAAGTTAGAGATGAAAGAGCAGAGTCAAAGATGAGTCTGGTGTTTTATATCGGAAGAAAAGTCAAGCCATTAACATTGGTGTAGGTATTGGATAAAGAAGCCAACTGGTGGAAAGTAGAAGTTGGGCAAGATGAGTTCCTTTTGGGATTAGCTAGGTTTTCTGTGACAGTGGTATGTCCAAGTTATAATGTTTATGGGCAGTTGCAAATAGCAGCCTCTGGCATACATGAAAGGTTAGCTCAGAGTGTAGATTTGAAAGTCATTACCATAGTAGTAAGAGCAGGCAGATAACAAGAAAATCCCACAGATTGAGGGCAGAAAGCCCCAGTGCAGGAGCGTGAAGATAGGAACCAGCAGAACAAAATGATAAAGAGCTGACTGATGGAAAGGCATGAGGCCAGTTAGAAAAGTGCTATGTTCTGAAAGCCGAGGTTAGGGTTTCAGGAAGGAAGGACGAAGTCAGAATTGTGGGATGGCAGGGAAATCAGCATAGATAAGAACTCAGGAAAAGCCTTTGGGTTTAGCAAAAGGGGGATCTCTAACCTTTGTGTATGGCTCCTGTGAGCATGGACACCTTTAACCAAGAGAGATGGTTGTCTGAGGACAGTCACACCCTCCATCAAGCACCCTTTAGAGACAGTAGGGTCTAGAATCTCCACCGTGATGAATCACAGTATGTCAGATCTACTCAAGAACAGTCCCTCTCTCTTATTTCATTATCATAGGCCTAGCCCTTATTTTTTCCATTTGGATTGCGTCCCAGCATGGCCAGGGGCTTGTCGCTGTTGTTATTGATTTACCAACAGAGGCCACAACCAGTTAAACTTTCTCCTATCACAACACATGTCTTATGATGAAGATTAAATATATACCAAACAATAAGTTTGGCTCTCTGTTGTCAAACTTATTGGCAAGGCTCCTTTTGCTACTTTATGCTCTTTCCTTTTAAGTTTTTATTGTTTATGTTTCTCATTTTACCTTTTTTTCCTAGAACTTGTCTTGGATTAAGATTGAGATTAGATAAATAGAGAAGCATTCTTAGAAGAGAATAAAGGAGAGCTAGGGTCATTAGAAGGGTAGGTTGACAGTTGTGGCTGGGAAGGGATTTTACAGAGTAATGAAAAGAGGCTGCATTGTTACTATCCTCAGCCTTCGAGAACTCTGTGAATGATGTTTGACTGAGAGGTGTAAGATCAACACACTTAATAAAAGCATGAGTCAAGGTTATATTCCTAAATTTTATTTGGAGGAATCACAAACTCTACAGCTCAGAATTAGCTAAAGCTAATTTAACTATACTATCTTTTATACTATATAATACATAATATTTCCAAACACAGCTGCCGACCTTAAATGCTGTTTCTCCCCAACCAACAATTCTCAGTTCTGCATTTCAGTATCTTCCCCCAGAAGTGAATTTCAAGTTTTTAAGTCTGTCAGAACTGGTGGTAGCACCTGGTACTCCAAAGGTGGAGCCTGGCCTCCTTCCGTGCAACACTGAGACACCAGTAGGCACGTTGAGGTTTCTGTTTAATTTCACATCTCAGCAGGGTGCGGTGGACACCATGACGCCCTCGGACACAGCACTTTACTCAGACATTCATCAAACACTACACGTCTCACAGGATCAAGAACTTGGCAACTGACAGTCGTCTGTATTAACTTTCATAAAAACAGGCTTATCTGTTCTTATTCCTGGACATATGGCAGTTCTAGAAGATGGTGCTGCACACGCTGTGGTTTATTTGTCAAGGGAATTCCTTCAAGCCACGAGGATTTCATTAAAAGGTCACAATTCAAATGAGTAAAATGCAAGTAATCTTAATTCTAGAGTTAAAAAGAAAAAAAAAAGTACAGCTGACCTTTAATGAAAACACATTCCTCAAGTTTTTCAGAATCAAATCCCATTAAAGGAAATCTTTTGAGACCATCAAGTACAGCCCCTCAGTAAAAGGCAAAAAGCATAAATAAATCCAATTAAACTAAGTAATTGAGAAGCTGACCTTGTCATGTGAGATATTTACAGATAAATATGGCTTATTTCCTTATGCTTTAACTTAATTTGAAGCTGAGAAAATTGGATCTTCCTGCTAGCCAGTGCAACAAAATGTAAACATCAGCTCTGATCATTTACTTGATTGATTGATTGATTAATACCATGGATTTTTTTTTTTTACCTCCCCTCCCCTGGTTTAGTTCTGTATGAGATATAAATCTGCATAAGACACCCCTCCCACCCTACTCCACAAGAACTTACAAGAGTTTTAAGTGATGGAAAACATGTCTACAAATAAAATTAAATGCAGTGTGATGACTATCAAATATAGAGTGTCAAAATAATTGACAAGCAGGAGTGTCAAAATAATTGACAACCAGTTTGGCATGAATGTCCAACCCACCAGATAGAATGCCACCCGTGAAAAACTGACCTGGACATCCCAATGCACAAGAGCGAAATACTAGTACTGGTTTTATATACTGTGCTGTAGGATTGCATATAATTTGGATAATTCCATAATTGATTCAGCTGAATAGTAGTATATGATAATGGGCTAATCTATCATCAGTTTTGGACAGAACAATATTTCTAACATCATTAATTCTTTATACAGAATCTCTTTAAGCAGATGTTTAGATAAGCAGTAGACAATAGCTAAGCAGTAGGCTTAGAAAAACTCATATGTGTGAAAGGCCTGGAATGAATGGATGAATTCATCTTCTCTCTTCCCCTTCAGAAGGGATTCTAATGTCACTGTCTTCACCCATGAGTGTGAAATGAAGGCGTGTATTAAGTATTAATACATAGCAGAGCGAAAATCCTAGGGGCACTGCCCCAGACTGGGCCATCCTGCTTCTGTTGTTCTGCCCCAAAACGTTTTCCTTCATATTGTAAGAAATGCTTTATTTCATTTTCTTAAGTACCTAAAATACTCACTTAAAAATCCATTTGTGTTAACAAGCAGTGTTTCCCTACCTGTAATTGAAGGACCCCTGGAATGATATGATTGCCTTCTGGGGAGGCCCTAGAAATAGGCCTTTTCAACAAGTATCTCAGGAAGGTCTAATGCACATTAAAGTTTAAGAATTACTCTCTTGTTCTGAATAATCATGAAATTCTTTTCTTTCCTGTATCTAGCCAATGTGAGTTGCAGTTTAATGAACTGACTTTTTGTCTGTTTGTTTGCGGAACTAGGTAGTTGTGTACTTGGAACATTTTTGGTGGGGTTGAGGCCTTGGTAGATAGGGGATTTAGGGCTGAATGAGCTCTCTGGGTATAAGGTATACCCAAATACATCTCATATACTCAGGTTGTATTCTCATTTTTAAAGTGTTGTTAAGTATCTATACCAAGATTCACTCCACCTTAAAGGTGTGTGCCATTCCCAAGGGACACCTTTAAGGCACCTTTCTCTGCTCACCAGTTGAGTGTGGGGCCTCCATCATCAGAGTCTCTCTATTGTTCCCTTCTCGAGCTGGAGAAGGGAAAGATTAGGATTAGTCCATTTGCTTCTCTTCAGATTTGGGGGTGCTCGTGCAGGTTCTCAGGCTCTTTTGCAACAGCAGTACAGCTGGGGAAGAGGCCGTGTCGGGTTAGGAGCTCTGCCATCCTATGGCTGCTACTCTGCGCCAGAGCCTTTCCTGGACCACAACTTTTTTGAAATTTAAAACATTTGTCTGTGTCCCTTCCTTATTTGGTTCCTTCTGTGAAGTTTTGTGGCTATTTATTTATTTATTTACAATTCATATTACTTTTTTTTTCATTATTTGGAGGGAGGTTCTACCAGGCAACTTTATTCTGCAGGTTTCTGACTTTTGCTTCTTTATGTTTTCCCCTGGCTTCTCTTTCTGTTTTATAAACATGGGTGTTCACGGAGAAGGTGCCCGGAGAAGGTGCCCTTTGCCGTGTTTCCTCCTGCATTATTTATCACAGAAATGTATTCTGCTCCCATGTTATCACCTCTCTTTATTTACAGTTAATGATGACCTTAATCCTGAGCTCTGATTCTGGGTGTTTCTCCAAGTTGGCTGAACATTTTCACTTATTGTATTAGTTTGCTAGTGCTGCTGTAACAAAGTTCCACAAACTGGGTGGTTTAAATAACAGAAATTTATTGTCACACAGTTCTGAAGCCTAGAAATTCAAAAGCAATGGGTTGGTGGGGTTAGTCCCTGCTGAGGTTGTGACAGAAGGGTCTGTTCCAGACCTTTCTCCTTGATTGGTAGATGGTCATCTTCATGTTTATATTAGGTTCTTATATGCATGTCTATGTCCAAATTCTGAGGTATTGGAGGTTAGGATTTCAACATATGAATTTTCAGGGTCACAGTTCAACCCGTAACACTTGATTGTTCACTTCATGCCACAAATATTTTCTGCTACATGCCAGGCAGTGGTCTAGGTGCTTGGGAACATAAAGATAATTAGGCCTAATCTCTTCCTCTTGATGAGCGAAAAGATAAGAATTAATAAACAGGCATTTTCAATACTGTGCAATAAGTGTTGCCATAGATGAGACAAATTGTTACGAGAACACCTTAGTGGTACAGCTAAGCCCGACTGATTGAATCAGGGGTGGCATCTCGGAGGAAGCAATGCTTATGCTGGATTCTTCCCAACAGAATGCAATCGCTGCATTGTCGTTCTCCCTGCTTCCAAACCACACCCACAGTCACCCAGCCCTGGACTCCACCACCCAGATAATCTTTGCAAGCACCACTTTGCTTAAGATATTTCTCGGTTGAGAAACCTGTAATGACTCTTACTTTGTCAACAGAGCTAAGTCTAAAAAATTCTTTAGCTTGGCTTTTGGGTCATCCACAATCAAGTACCAACCCTGGAATCTACCTTTCCTGTGTTGACCTTTCTATTGTTCCCCTCTTTCACTCTGTGCATTATCAAAACAGACTAACAAACATTCTGGAAACGCAGTTGGAGATTCTTCCAAACTGAAAGTTGTTTGAATTCAGGGACCTTATTTTAAAAATAATGTTGTATCCTGTTCAGCACTTCCTTGCACAACAATGGATGCTCAAAAAATACTTTTTGTTTGAAGAGAAAATGAACGAGAGGGGTATCTCATTCATTTGAAACAAAGTAGAGAAGAAGGCCTAAGGGATGGAGTATTTGGTCTGGCCCCCTTGCCTTGCCTTGTTTTTCTGAGTTTATACTTCAAAATTAATTCAGCAGATATTTATTGAGCACCTACCCATTTTACTCAAGGCATTGTACTAGGACTTAGATTACAAATAGGAATTAAACTGCCCTTGAGGTACTTATCACTTCTTCTAACAGAAAAATGAGTCCTATTGGTCCTGGTGGTCTCTTTAGTCTATTAGTCTAGTGGGTCATACGTATATAGTGTTATAGTTTCCAGAGGCATCTAATTTGTTGTTTTTCAGATGCTTTTCTCTTCTCAGATTTATCGAATTTTCTAGAATTCTCCCACATGTTGAGGCTGCCTGAGGGCAGGGCCCTATTTTCATCCTCCTATTCCCTACTGCCTAGCACTGAGTTTACAGCTGCTGGTGATTTGAGCAGGTCCTTTATTTACCCTAAACGTTCTCTGACTCTTCTCTGAGTGGGCCTTGTCTCTCCAATTACAGAATGCTGTCCTGGGACCTGAGATGTGGCAAAGACACTGATTACTCTGCTTAGCCTGGGAAGCCCTTTGTTTTCATAAGAGTAATAGTAAGCACAATAAATAGTGCGTTTAGCATTTTGCTAAAGGTTTTACATGAATTGTATTTCCTACTGGGGCTTTTTGCTAATATCGTTGGTTTCTAGGACACTTTCATTTCTAACAAGTTGTCATATTAACATGTTGAGGCTGTTAAATGAATATCTAAACTAAAGTCTGTCTGCCTCGTACATACTCATGAGTCAGGATTATGTTTCAGAGCCAAAACAGGAATGTAATCTAATGTATGTAATAATGCATATAATGTGTGTGTGTGTATATATATATATATATATATATAATATAATGTAAACCAGTCTGGTGGGTCATGCATATATAGTGTTATATTATCCGGAGGCATCTAATTTTAATAGGTCCCTCTATCAAGGGAAAGTGAAGATGTGAAAATCAAGATGAAATAATAGAATTGTAAGGAAAGGAGGGGATGGTAAGGATATTTGTTTTGAGGTCCTGCTTGACATGGAAAGTAGAACTCTTAAACCTGATTGAAGGGCAGATCTGAGTCTATTTATACAGAGAGAGTGTTAATATGTACTCCTATGTCATTGTTATTGGGAGTAGGAAACACTCATTTTACTTAAACATGCTGTATACCAGTGAGAACAACATTAAGTTTGTGGAAGTGGTAATAGCAATTACAAGTGTGAGTCCAACTCTATGCTGTCTGTGTTTATGGACTTATAGCATATTATCTGTATCATCAAAGAGGCAGTGGCACAAGGTAATTCCAAATAGCAGACATGTAAAAGTTACTGGAAAGTCTTATATGGTGTTGCAACACATGCTTAACTTATTAATCGTGTTTTGTTTAAACAAACAAAACAATCAAGATTAGTCTATCCTGAACACACATCACCAGGGTGAGCAGAGAGCACTTAGATGGGTGGGTTCCCTCTCAGACCTTCGGTTCACATCTGAAATATTACTCCAGAGTAATCACCTCAAGTCACAATTTAAGCAGACATTGTTTCTCAAAGCTAACCTCCCTTTCCTCCTTGTGGGTTAACCAACCAGTCTTCTGCCTTTTTCAGGCTCGTCCTTCCTCCCTGAAGCCATGTGCTTTCCCACATGTGCGGGGTGGGAGTGAGCACAATACCAATTACCCTATAGAAACCAGTGCAGGCCCAGTCCTTTTTCAGTGCTTGGTTTAAATATGGGCACTTGATACAATCCTGGGAGGAGGTGTTTAAGGGGCCTCTGGGAGCATTGGGAAAGGTTTTAAACCTCTTAAAAAGAGACACAAAGAAAAGACCCTTTTACTACTCTGGAAGAAGGTGTATGAGAATGTGATATTTGGAATGACTGTCACCATCTTTTTCCACAAAAATGACAAAACAGAAATTTCAGAAGAAATTTTCCTACTTTTGGACTTCTTTTTCTGTGAGATAACACATCCTTTTACTGCTTAAGCCATTTTGAGTTGTGTTCTGTTATTTGCAAATGAAAGCATCCTCCCTGATACTATAACATTCCCATTTGAAAAACAGAAAGTTAGGCGTTTAGTATCTTTATTTGATGTTTGTGTTGATCAATTTTGTTTGCCTAAAAGACAAGGCTTATATTCTAATTTTCTGTAACTTACTAAGACCTAAGATGTAGCAATAATTTTCTCTTTTCACAAATGCTTGAGAACTTCAAGCTTATTTCACCCTTGAAATAGGAGTTTAGTTTCCCTACATTCTGGGTGTGTATGCTGACTCAAAGATCTTCCAGATTTCACATCTGTTGAAATTATTTTGAATCACCAGAGAAATCTTTTCCAATATTGATTGCACCTCCTGTTCCTGCCCTTCTTGACCCAGATACCTTATCATATCCTAGTGACATTCATTTTGAACCCCTTGTCATGAATCATGCCTATTCCTCATATTGTGGGTGTTGTCATGTCAGAGAATGGTTTATGCAGTATTAAGAAGTTCCCAAACCTGGCCCATCATCAGAGTCTCCCCAGACATACTAACTGAATCCAAATCTCTCTCTAGGTAATTATGACAATCAACCAGGTCTGACAGCCACTTGTGTTAGGGGTATAGAAGAGAGGAAATTTGTACTGACCTGATCCCATACCTAAAGTAAATGGTTTCAAACCTCCCTTGACAAAGTCAGCATATAAGAACAAAATTTTATTTTGTTACAGCTTAATTTTTAATTTTAATAAAGCTTTCTTTATTCTTTGGGCGTGGTAGAAACCTATTTCGGTCAACTCTAAATGTGACCACCCCTCTGTCCATCACCTCTCAGCAAGTTAGAAAAAGCTTTTGCATAAGTTAGAAGCAGGGGTCCTTTAGTTTCCCTGTCCGCTGTCCACACTGCCATCCCCTGAGATGGCCAGGGTCCTACCAGGTCTTTGACCACTAGTCCATACAGGTCTGTGTTGTTGCTAAGCTACATGATTCCTTCATTTTTTACAGCTCTTCTGCAATACTTCCACATCTATTGAGTGTACTCAGAAGACTTTCTGCTGCCCTTGCACCACGCTGGAGCAAGAGAAACTCTCTATGGATGCCTAAGGCCCCATCAGCCACCTCTTCCCGCTCTACCCAGGCAGCAGAGCCTGACCCCTTCTCCTCTGTTTCCATAATACTACTTGGCACCTCACCAGGGCTTATTGCCCTTTTCTCTGAGATCTGCACTAATTGCTTTCCCTCTGACTCTCCTTTCCTAAGCCTGAAGCATGTTCTTCTGTGCTAGGAGGCATGGAAACCTCAGAGGTTTCCTCCTAGATCTCTTGTCTATGCCCTTGAGTTCTTCTGTATGGCTAAGTACCTAAGCTTGTATAACTCAAAATCTAGGATTAAACTTTCTGGTTTTTTGCCTTCTATGTTGTGTTTCATTCCCAAGGCGATTTGCATTAACGTAGCTGATAAAGGAAATACCAAAGAGAAACACAAGTTCATATATATATGTGAAGCATTACAGTAAAACACAAAATCCTGTATGGTAAGTGTAAGGAACGTGACGTGTTTTTTGTTTATTTATTTATTTATTTTTAAAATTTTATTTATTTATTTATTTATGGCTGTGTTGGGTCTTCGTTTCTGTGCGAGGGCTTTCTCTAGTTGCGGCAAGTGGGGGCCACTCTTCATCGCGGTGCGCGGGCCTCTCACTGTCACGGCCTCTCTTGTTGCGGAGGACAGGCTCCAGACGCGCAGGCTCAGTAGTTGTGGCTCAAAGGCCTAGTTGCTCCGCGGCATGTGGGATCCTCCCAGACCAGGGCTCGAACCCGTGTCCCCTGCATTGGCAGGCAGATTCTCAACCACTGCGCCACCAGGGAAGCCCCATGACGTGTTTTTTTCTTCTGCTGCGTGTGTGTGTGTGTACGTGTAATTGCAGTACACACATGTATATAGTAATTAATAAAATTGAAAATCTGTACGAAATAATTTTTCACCGAGTCTGTTCATGTTCTAGATTTACTTCCTTTAATTTGCGTTCATTATAAATGACAAAGGGAAAAAGGATTTAGTATAATATGCTAGAAAGTACACTTCCCACATAGTTGCCTCAGGCTACTCTACATTTATTCCAGTAATATTACCATAGCCCTAAACATTTCTGGATTTGTTCCTTTGCAATTTACAAACCGTAAGTTGAAAATGTTAGTAAATTATGATAATCCCACCTCCACTTCCCCCATTCCCACCCCCACTTATCAGTATGTAGCTCAGCTTGATCCGTTTACCTTCAAAACCATTCTTATGATTAGTTATGAGCTTGATTTTTAGAAGCAGTAGACAAATATTTTTCTCCCTTAAACCCAATTAAATGAAATTCTGAAAAACTCTGATGTTGATTTGTAAAGGAAAGCTCACAAACTGCTCTGAACAACAGTATCACTGAAATAAATATATAATTGCCGAAGTGATTACTCTGAAGCAAACTACTTTTATTTAGATGAAAAAATGTTGGTAGTTCACTTTCAACCAGTGGTTCTCAACTAGGGATGACTTTGCCCCCCACCAGGGGACATTCACCGATTTCTGGAAACCTTTTTGGTTGTCTCAGCTGGGGAAGGGGTGTTCCTGGTGTCTGGTGGGTGGAGGCCAGGGTTGATGCTGAGAATCCTGCACTGCTCAGGGCAGCTCCCCACAACTAAGCATTGTTCGGCCAAAATGTCGAGAAAGCTGAGCTTGGAAAACCCTGGTTTAAACAAACAAATGATCACTTTATAGTCATTGCTCACATTTTAATGCACTTAAAAGTTTCTGATCCCCTTCCCTCAGACTTAGGCAGGTCAGCTGTTTTGTTCTTACCCTGCTGCCCTATTTCCATTACAGACCTCCATCCCTCTGCTGGTACCTTCCTCAGCTCATTTCAGTTTATGTGTCCCTGAGCAGCATCTGGGGCTAGCCAGAAGTGTTCTTGCAGGTTTGTCCCTGATGTCTGATTTAAAAAACAGAGATCAGAGGGGAGCCCAGAACCTCCCAAACATCAAAAGAGAAAGGGAAAACCATAGGGCCCTGCTCTGGGATGATAGGCATGCCCTAGGAAAGCCATACGCTGCCTCTATCCTCCTTTCCCTCAGGGAGAATGTCCCAGCGTATTTTGCAGGGTTTGGACAAATGTTTACACATGAGGGTTCACCTGTAAATGGTTGGCCATGGTTTTCGATTTCTGGACTCCTGCCAGGTCCTTCCCACCACAGGCAACCCTAAGGTCATATCCCCATCTGAGTAAATTCCAGCAAGAAGTCCTCCCAGCTGAGTGCTGCCTTGTGAGTCCTGTTGAGATAGATCTCAAAGTGATGAGATTCCTCAAGCTCACTCTGTGTCCTGGTGTTAGCATCTACGTGGCTTTGAAGAGTTTCCAGGTAAGCTGTAGGTGTCAGGCACATTTCTCATATTTGAACTTGACATCTTTAATTTAGGTCTAAAGAAGCTAGTCTGGGCAGATTAAGTCCCCCCCCTTTTTTTTTTTTTTAATTAATTAGTTTATTTATTTTTGGCTGCGTTGGGTCTTCAGTTGCTGCACGCGGGCTTTCTCTAGTTGTGGCGAGCCAGAGCTACTCTTCGTTGCGGTGAGTGGGCTTCTCATTGTGGTGGCTTCTCTTGTTGCAGAGCATAGGCTCTAGGTGCGTGGGCTTCACTAGTTGTGGCTCGTGGGCTCTAGAGCACAGGCTCAGTAGTTGTGGCGCATGGGCTTAGTTGCTCCGCAGCATGTGGGATCTTCCAGGACCAGGGCTCGAACCTGTTTCCCCTGCATTGGCAGGCGGATTTTTAACCACTGCGCCGCCAGGGAAGTCCCTAAGTCCCTTCTTTACCAAGTGGTCCAGTTGCCATGTGATACTGTACAAAACAAGGAGTGGAATTCATGGGTTAGTTGCAGGTGCTGGTCAATGAAATAGCACCAGTTTCCTGTCAGTGAGCTCCTGTTTACTCTAATCCTGCCACATATATTTGATGCCTTTGGAAATGGGCTGAGCTCTGGCAGGGAGCCTTTTTCTCTTCCCCTGTAGCACCTGCCTGTCTCTTCCACCCATAGTGAAGGTTTGGTAATTTGTCTACTGTTTTTGAGTTTTAAGTCTCTGCTTCACATCCATGAGAGCCCTGACTATTCTGGCATCTCCAGATCTGAAATTTTATGCCATTGAGTATTTAAAATCAGTTATTAAGGTCCTAGTTCTGCTGTCAGCTAGAAGATATCTCTATACCTTCACCACATAGAATAAGTTTCTCCCCATATCTATGTACCTAGCAATCAAGGGTCCCTGTTAAGGGGGGAGGTCTGGGTTGGGACAGGAGAGATACGCCTGGCTCTAGCCCGGAGATAACACTGTATTTATAGGACAACTCAGGTTGCCCCCAATTCATTTATCAACAGTTTTCTAGTCTAGTCCCTATAATGTAATATTGGTGTCCAGTCCATCACTGTCCCAGCTTATAAGGAAATTCTCAGCAGTTTGTTTAGTTCCAACAAGCTAAATGGATTAGGTTTCTTTTCATGCCCCATCCCTACACAATTATGCAGGTTCCTTCTCTTCTGGTGGGCCCACAAGGGTTAAGGACTGTTGGATGGCAGGTTATTTACAAGGAAAGGATCCATGAGAGAGTTCCACTCCAGTAAGCTTGAGACAACAGATGCCTTTCCTGCCTCTCCAGTCCGCCCTCTCACCTGCTTGAAGGGCATCTACTTCTGCCTCTCCCTGCCCCCCTCCCCCCCACCCCCCCACCCCCACGTGTGAGTTACTCCTCTGACGACCTTCTCCCTCTTCCAACATCTCAGTCTTGTATAGTCTTTTGGATTAGAAAAGCCAACTCTCTTTGCTGCCTGTGAATATTACTGACCTGCATTAGACTGTGGTTTCTTTGAGGCTTTGTGCTTTCGTGAGGGCTGGCAAGAGGAAAATGGCCTATGTGGAATGAGTGGGGAGAAAAGAGGAGGCAGGGCTTGCACAGAAAACAGTTTAATACTTTGAAATGTAAGCCCACCATATGCCCTATAAAGTAGAATCTTTCACTCTGATTCTGAATAATTTAAACAGCATTATTTTGGCAGTTTAATTATGAGAATAATGGCTCGAGGTCTGTTACGTCAGTAGTTAAGGTGAGCTGGAAAGTAGCTTTTATCGTGGTCTAAAACACTCCTACCAAAACCACTGGAAAACGTCAAGGGAAGAATCATTTATAATTTGTGACATACCAGCTCTTATAATGAAAGTAGTAGACTTTTCTCTAGATTGGTGCCATATACTGCCATTCAACTGAGTTTGGCTGGATGTTTTCCATTTAAATTGGTACAACTTATCTCTACAAATGATAATGTCTGACTTTGATTGAATATTCATTCTTTATCAGATTCTGTACTCTAAACTTTATACATATATGTTATCTCATAGAGTCTTCCAAACAACTCTGTGAGTTTATTTTATCTTGGTAGGTTGTAGAATTGCCATTTTACAGATAAGGAAATTGAACTTTAATTTTGCCCAGGGTCACACAGCTAGTCAGTGGTGGGATTCAAACCAAGGTCTTTGCGATCCCAGAGCTTCTGCTCCTACCCCCATATCACACCTTCACTACAGAAATCATCCACAGGAAAACCAGAGTCCAGGCTGACTCTGGCAAGTTCCTGGCATCACCATAGCTAATTTGAGTCTGAACTCAGCTTGAGGACACTGGATGTATCAGATCAGAGGCCATGCTGAGATACCACCCTGGACTTGGAGAGATCCTCTGGAGTGGACAGATCCTTGAGGCATTAAGATTAAAATCCCTCTTTTGTGTTTATGTGCATGTGTGTATGGGTGTTCAAGCAACGATGTCCCAGCAAAAGTGCAGCTGATTCCATTCTTTTTTGTTTGTTTATTTAAAATACTTTAATTCTTTATTTTTGGATAGGTAATACAGTCACATGAGTCAAGACCCAAACAGTATAAGGTCTTCCTTCCACCCCTTCAGCCCAGTTTGTACCCCGATCCCTTCTCTATGGATATCTTTTCAGAGTTCCTTGTATGCTAATATAAATAAATGGAAATTTATATTCTTATTCCTTTCTACCTTTTCTGTATAAAAGGTAGTCATTTAAAAATTCTGTCCTGGGCTTCCCTGGTGGCTCAGTGGTTAAGAATCCACTTGCCAATGCAGGGGACACGGGTTTGAGCCCTGGTCCAGGAAGATCCTACATGCCGTGGAGCAACTAAGCCCCTGCGCCACAACTACTGAGCCTGCACTCTAGAGCCCGTGTGCCACAACTACTGAGGCGGCGCTCTACAGCCCGTGCTCCACAACAAGAGAAGCCACTGCAATGAGAAGCCTGCGCACCGCAACGAAGAGCAGCCCCTGCTCGCCGCAACTAGAAAAATCCTGTGGGCAGCAACGAAGACCCAACACAGCCAAAAATAATAAATAAATAAAATAAATTTATAAAAAAAAAATTCTGTCCCTTCCTTTGCTTTTTTCACATAGACATTTATCTTGGATATTTCCATGTTAGCGCTCAGAGAGCTTCCTCATTCTTGTTTACAATGGCATAGTATTTCCTGGTGTTAGACATATCATCATTAACCAATCAGTCCATTTTTAATAGACATTTGGCTTGTTTCCAGTCTTTTGCTCTTACTGACTGACGCAATGAATAAGCTTGAATATACGTCATATGTCTATAGGAGAAGTTTCTAGAAATAGGATTGCTGGCTTAAAAATATGCGTTTATAATTTTTTTACTGATAATGCCAAATTGCACCAAGGGTTATACTAATTTGCACTCCCACCAACAAGGTATGAGTTTCCCACAGTCCTTCCAACAGAGTGAACACATTTTTGGATTTTGGCCCATCTGATTGATAAAAATTTTTGGACTTTAGTCCATCCAATGCAATAAACTATTGTAGATTTCTTTTTTTTTTTAACATTTAAAAAAAATTAATTAATTAATTTTATTTTTGGCTGTGTTGAGTCTTTGTTGCTGCACGTGGGTTTTCTCTAGTTGTGGCGAGCGGGGGCTACTCTTTGTTGTGGTGCCCGGGCTTCTCATTGCGGTGGCTTCTCCTGTTGCAGAGCACGGGCTCCAGGCACATAGGCTTCACTAGTTGCAGCATGCAGCCTCAGTAGTTGTGGCTCACGGGCTCTAGAGCACAGGCTCAGTAGTTGTGGCGCACGGGCTTAGTTGCTCTGCGGCATGTGAGATCTTCCCGGACCAGGGCTCGAACCCCTGTCCCCTGCATTGGCAGGTGGATTCTCAACCACTGAGCCACCAGGGAAGCCCCGTACATTTCTTACTATGGTTAAAGTTAAGCAACTTTTCATATGTTTAAGAGCCATTTGTATTTCCTTTTCTGTGAAATTTGCCCATTATTTTCTTGGCTTATAGGTCTTTTTCTCATCAGTTTCTAGGAACTCTTAATGTATTGGGGAGAGGCACTTGTCTGTATTTTAAATTGAACATATATTTTTTTTTCTGTTTGTCATTTGTTTTTTTCCTTTTTTCTTCTTGATTTTCATATGGTTAAATCTGTTAGTCTTCTCTTATGTCTTATGGATTTTAAGTCAAAGTTAAAAAGAGTTTTTCTACTCCAAGGTTATAAAAGTGTTCTCCCTGTTGTCATCTAGTACTTTCATGGTTCTTTTAAATTTTTACTTAAATCTTTGATCTATTGGAGTTTATCTTGGTTTATAGTATAATTTTTGGATCCAACTTGTTTTTTACAGTTGACTATCTAGTTGTACCACACCATTTACTCGGTAATTGCTGGTAATTCAGTGCCTACTGGTTTGAGTTGTCACCTTTATCATATATGATATGTCTTTAAAAAAATACATATATACTTTATATATGTATATTCTAAAATGTCTTTATCTTAGAATGCTAGAATAAAGTTTGAATTTTTCTGTTGCAGACCTAGAGGGTTTATTTTTTATTGTGGTAAAATATACATAATGTAAAATTTATCATTTTAACCATTTTTAAGTGTAAAGTTCAATGGCATTAAGTATATTTGCATTTTTGTGCAACTGTCACCACCAGCTATCTCCAGAACTTTTCATCTTCCCACCATATGACTTGAAATCAAACCTACTATTCATTTTATGATGCATCATTCCTTTGTAAGGTGTGTGCTGTTTTCAGAGGTGTTAAAATTTGGGAAGGTGTACATCTTAGAATTTATGAAATATGGTACTAAAATCCCCAAAATTTTTGGTGTGTTTCTGGATGTTCTGTTCTATTCCATTGGTTTGCCTCCTCATGTGCTAGTGTCACACTGTTTTAATTACTGAATATTTAGAATATCTTTTAATACATGATAGAGCTAGTTTTCCCTCATTGTTCTTCTTTTTCAAAAGACTTCTTTTTCCTACTGTTTTTGTCATCAGTCCAGATAAGCTAGGCAACTTCTCCTTGGCTCTTGTAGATCTTCTTTTCCTCCCTCTCTCTACCTCTATTTCACTTAAATTATAAACACTTGAATATAGAAGATCTTCTTACGCCTGAAGATCAGCTAAAAGTCTGGATCAGAGTATCTTTTCTGAAAGTTTGTCGTCTTGACTTTCTTCTGGGTTTTTACTTCAACATTGCCATGAGAGGTACAGTCCATTCCTGACCTATATTGTTTCCATAAAGGGAGATAGATGCTCCTATGACAGTTCTTAGAATCACCTACTCCTTTTGCGTCTCGTACATAGAACGTCAGCCTTTTTGAGTGAATTAAGCATTGTCCTTATGATGAAAAGTCTTAAATGTTTGCAACTGCATCAGGGTTTAATGTGGTTCACTAATGCATTTACCCTCAGTAAGTTTGTTGTTTTGCCAGTTATTCCTATTAAATTTTTAACATTTTTAATATTGTATTACTAGAAACTTGGCTTTATTTGCATCCATAGATCATAAACACATCTCTTTTTTGTTTTACTGAAGAACCCATTGTAAGGGCGAGTAAATCCTGTGGAAAATGGCCTTCAGTGATCTTACATCGAGGACCGTGCGTCTTTATGGTAATTGGATCAAAGATGCTGGTAAGTAACCAAATTTCTTAACTATGGCTCATCCTTCTTTTTCCTGTCAGATTCCCATATTTAATAGGATTTCATTGAAACAGAACGAGAGACTTTGCAACTTAACACTCCCTCACTGACACCCCACATATTGATTTTTATTACTAGTTAATGAAGAAGTGTCAAAGATTTCACTGAAGATATGTACAAAGATAGAGGTACACAGATGATGTTCATTACGATGTTTATAATAGTGGAGATAGCTTTAATATCCAAGGAAGGGAATTGGTTAATAAATGATGGTACATTCCAACTCAGTAGCCATTAGAAGTGATTTTGGAGGCACGGGGCTCTTAGGCTTGATTCTGCCCTAATGCTCCTAAGGGAAATAACAGTTACTGCCAACAATGGCTCTGTCCAGGATGACTCTTGAGTGGGAAGGGCCGCAGCCCCCAGGGGCATATCAGAAAGGATGGGGAGCGTTTCCTAGGGTAACCCCTGAGTAATTCTAGAATGCCCAGAGTAATTCTCCCCTTGCCCATTAAAAAAGTAAAAATCAATGTTGTTGAAGAACATTTAATGCCATAGCAAGAAGTTTAAAATACATTAAATGAAAGCAACTTATAAAACACCACATGTATTTTTTTTGTGAGGCTTAGCAATTATCTCCGTGTGGTAGGATTATGGGTAATTTCTATTTCCTTATCTATGTCTGTCTAGATGTTTTTAAACCATACAAATGTGTGTTGCTTTTATAACTACTACAAAATGTGTTAATAATATAACAAAGGTACATTTTTTTTAAATAGACAGGAATCGGCACAGTTTAGAGCTGAGATGGACTTAGGTATCATGAAAGCTACCTCCTCATGTTAGAGTTGGAGAAACTGAGGCCCAGAGATGTGACCTTCCCAACATCATGGTCAGTTGTTAGCAGAAAAGATTAGAACCTATGTTTCCTGATTAGGATTAGTATTCTGACATTTCACATTTGAATTACTTTCCACATATTCACCACCATCACCACTTCAGATTAGTTCTCACCCATCAATTAGAAATCACATGTTCACCAAATTCAGGAGGAAAAGTGTCACCTCTTGATACCTACCACAATTGAAATTATATTCCAATTTACACTGATTTCAGCAAAGATACACTGTTTCATGATTGCTGTCTTTCTCAGTGGACTACTGAAGACCAATCTTATTTCACTGAAAAAGGTCCTAACAGTTTTGCCACTGAAGAATGCCAAGGACCTGAAAGAGATCCCATAAATAGAGAAGCTTCACTCTGGTGAATGGAGAGTTAAGGGAATTTTTATATTTTCTCATTTTTTTTCTTAGTTTTTCAACTTGTGTAATGGTGCAGAGAATTGTAGGTTTCTTTAGAGGTCATCTTTCTCTGAAGGTTTACAGTAGTTCTCATAAATTCAGTAATTTAAAAACTAATTTTTTTGTTTTGTTCTAATGGTTTTTATTTTTATTTATTATTTTTAAAAATATGAATATTTTAATTTCTTTTCAAAGTAGAGGTGTAACTTGCTACCTGAACTCTCACGATTTAACCTTGAAAACCAAGTAAATTTGGGTACATTTTTAAAAATAGACCTGTTTGGAAGAATAGATCCCTTGCTATCCAACTCTTGCTATTAACTATCCCAATTGCAGGAACCCAAGAGATTCAGGTAATCAATATCCTAACTCAAGAGCCAAATAGATTTAGACAATGATGAGTATCTATATAGTGCTAGAAGTATAAAATGTTTTAAGATGAATTCCACTTCTTCTGAATTCCACTTCCACCTTTATTCATGGGTCAACACTTTATTTTTATTAGGAATACTTACATTGGAAAGCTCGGTAATATTAGGTCAGAAAAAGGAACGACAAAGGGGTGGAGGTGGTTAGGGAGAGGCAAGGAGAACCCTGGAAGCAGCGTTGCAGACAGTGCAGGGTGGAGGAGAGAAAGAGGCAGGTGATGCTACCTGTCTGAAGCTACGCTAATTTAAAGTCTTGAGAGAAGAAGGACGGTAGGGATGTGTAGTGAGAAGACCTAGATTTAAGTTCTGACGCTACTGTGAACCAGCTAGGTGATCTTGAACAAAGTATCTATCGTCTGTGGGTTTCAGTTTCTTTATTAGCAAAACAGAGATGAGAATGGTATCCACCAGCTACCAGACCATATGCATGAAAATGCTCTGTTGTTTGGGAAATATCCCAACACAAACGGTGGTGGTGGTTGATGACTGACAGAGCATTTCCATCTTCAGACACTTTTAATGTAGCATATCATTTTTTAAAAAAAAGTTTCTTCACATTTTCTCTTCCTGTCAAAATCTAGAAGGGTTAAAATGTTTTGTGTTGAGATGTATAACTTTATGAGAACACTATCGCGTGTAACAGGAGAGGTTTTTTGCTTCTGCTTAGTGTGGTATTGATCTCTGAGAGCCATTAGGAATCATTTCTGGCCATCTTAGTCCAGTTTTACTTTGCCTACCCTCCAAAGGTCTGAGCCCATAATCAAGTGCCAAGAATTTCAAGCATATTCTTGGCTTTGGCCCTAATCCTGAGTAGACTTCGGAAAACTTAATGATATTCATTGGTTTTCTGATTGCTAGAGAAGTGGAGGTCATGCATAGTTATTTCACGTGGAAAATTCCACAGCTACAGAATTTAAAAACGGTTTAATTAATACTTAAGCTGTAAGAGGGTTTATTGTGATTCTTAGATATGAGATGTCAAACCTTGAAACAATGCTATAACATTTTTAATGTTCGAAAAGCAACTTTCCTTGCATTTGGATAATAATGATGATGACTTTTCAGACATAGTTGTGATCTTTTTGCAAGAAGACGGCGTCTGAGTAAGATTTGCTGCCACTCTGAACCTTTAGTACTTCATAAAGTATGAGAGGTACATGTTTGCTTTTCCTTCCGGCCTCTTCATCTTATTGGTGCTTAGACTTTTAAAAGGGTGTACTCTTTGAGCTAGTACATGCTACTTAAGAAGCGAACACACTCTTAAAAGTAGTTGGTGGAAAAGTTCATTAATATTCTATGTATGTGGCCCTCGTACTCTCCTGTACTCTCTCTCTTTAGAACGCTCTTAGAAAAGCATTATCGGGCTAGTAATAAGTCAGAACTTTGGTAATCACTGAGTCATGGGCTCTCAGACAGCCTGCCCTCCCATCCTGTGCCTTTATCTTGGTTCTGCTCATAACACTTAAGCCCAACTCCGATGCTAAATACAAGGTACATGAAACTCTCCCTCCCTCTCTAAGGAAAACAGAGCTCACTTGACCCTTGATCCTTTTGTAATTCGTGGGATCACAGACTGAGGCAGAATTAGCTTTAAACATTGTCGAGCAGCCCCCTCTACAACCCCCTTATCGAGTCACCAGCCACACCTGGCTTGTAGACGTCTCATCGCCAGGAACCTCCTGCCTCACATAGAAGTGGGCTCCCTATTCAGAAAGGTATCACTGTTGCCGAGAGAGAAGGCAGGAAAAGTGAGCAGTCATCAGAGTCGTGGACATATTAAGACTTTGAATTTTATTCGCTCAGCAAGGAGAGCTAATTTAAGCAGAGGAATAATCTGAGCAAAGCTTTACTTCTAGAAAGTGAATTTGGCAGTTGTATAGAGACAAGACATAGCAGATTGGGTCAGGAGGCAGGGAAATCACATAAAAGATGATTGCAGAGCACCTAGTGAGGAGCACTGAGGACCTCAGTGTAGGTGAAGGAAGCGCTGAAGCCCTGGTTTATAACGTTGATGGTTCATCACGGTCACCTTGGCAGCTTTTTTCAACATACAGATGCCTGGGACCCATGCCGAATCTTTTTTTTTTTTTTTTTTTTTTTTTGCTATCTGGTTTATAAATATTCCAGAGGTGATTCTGCTGTGCTGACAAAACTGAGATCTGCTGAAATAATAGTGGCCATGCTTACTGAGCAACTTGAGGTTGTGCCAGGCTCTTTACTTAAAATAATTCACTAAATCCTCTCTGAGCTACGTGCTGTTTTATGCCCAATTCACAGATGAGGAAACTAAGCACAGAGAAGTTAAGTCGGTGGCCCCAGGTCACATAATAAGTCAGTTATGTGAGAGCCAGGATCAGAGTGCAGACTGAAATAGGATGAAAAAGCTTGGTGTTTTGTTCTGTTATTTGCTTTGAAAATAATATGAAATTAAATTAGCTAGCTTTTCCTGAAAGATAAGATTTTTTTTTAAATCTGTAGAACTGGAAAGTCACACTCAGGATTCTTAAAAAAAGGTGTGTGCTTAAAATGTTAAATTACAGGAAAAATGATTTATTTAAATCATTTTAAAATAAAATGAGCCAGCCCAGCATGCGTTTCCTGGCTTTTTGTTTCTCCTACTGCTACCAGCAGAAGAACAGAAATATGAGGTCATCTGATACCCGCGTACCACCCCTTCCCCCGCCCCTGCCACCACTGAGCTAAGGAAAGAGTACAATCAAATATTTCTAATTCAGGAATTCCTTTGCTGACAAAAACAAAAGCCAAAAAAACTAGTTTTCAATCATGCCTGTGATGTCCATTATTAACAGAAACATTTAAAATTTCTTATAAAGAAAAAGAAAAAAATAAAAATCACCCATATTGTCCCCATCCAAAGGTGATAATGTTAACATTCTTCCAGAAGCCTTCTTTTAGTATTCTTTAGTATTGGTTTTAAGTCTTTATTTCATTGGAGATAAAAACTGGACATATTAATATGGTTTATGATGTTCATATATTTAAGGTTTGGATTACCCACTGATGGAAAAAATCCGTCATTTATAAATTTATTTTGACAAAGGGCTATCTCTCCTAAACGGTGCTCCACAGAATGTTAGTTCCACAAGGTGTTAAATAGTATTCTACAAAAAATCAGGGCTCCATGGCCAAGTAAGTTTGGGGAATGCTGCATACCACCATTCTCATCTTGGCAATTCGCAACAAACATGAAGCACTAAGAAATCCTGCAGCAAGGCACTTGTTTGTTTAACCTAGCATTTCTAGTAGCCTTTCCCCGCTTTTTGTGGAAAGACTTTAAATATTTCTTACATTGCATAGTTTGGGGCATGCTTGGATAGGATACAAGGTAAGGCACAAACTCATTTTTCTCCCAAGTAGTCAGTTTTCCTATTTACTGAATCGTCTGTCCCTTCCTGCTTGCTTAGGAGGCTTTCTTTATTGTACATTAAATTTCTAAATATCTTGGGGTCCCTCCTAGAGCTGACTTTTGGCTTAAGTATTATTTCGAGATAGGGCATCTGTCAGTATTTTTGAGGGAAGCCCATTTGAGTATAGAATAAATCACCTTTAATAGCTACAGCCATGCCCTGTTATATCTGAGTATCAAATGTGAACTTTCCAGCAATAAAATTGAGGCCAAGTGAGTCATCAGGTGTGGAGTCTATTGAAGAAGTTTTTGCATTGGGTAGGAAGTCAGACTTGAAGGGATATTCAACGTTTTTTTGGTAATTGGCCACATCATTAGCAGTTTCAGTGGGCAAGTGCTGTATTCCCCCCACCCTTTTTCCCAATTAACAGGAATGATGGTATTTAGCAACCTAAGGTTAGTCAAGACTCAATTTTGAGTCGGATGTACTTGGAAACTTGTCCATACATATTTTCCTTTATAATATTCTGGCTTCATGAGGCAATTTAGTAAAATTACACCCGAACTACTTAAGATTATAGAATTAATCACATTTCATCTTGAGTTGCAAGTTTTAATTGATCTAATTCTCATGGCCTGGAACTAGCAGGGACCACGTGAATTTCTTTTTTACATGGTTGTGAGGCTAGTACTTTTTTGTTTGTTTTTGTTTAAAATATCAGATTGGTTAGCCCACATTTTGGACACCTAGAACCCACATTTTAGGTACTTAAATGATGCTAAAGCCCCTTTCAATTGTATGATACAGTATACAGAAAACTTTCCCCCAGTTTTCTTGGGGAAAGAAGAAAGTTAAGAAACAGCAAACGCAAACATATTTATATATATAAAAGCATGTCTGGATGGAGAAACTCTAACATGTTACTCGTCGTTATAGACAGATGATAAAAGTTTGCTGGGTGTCTTCTGTTCTCCAGATTCAACTGTGTACTCCTTGTAGAATGACCAGGGTGAACTACATCCATGGGCTTGCTCCCCTGCCCTCTGGTTTCTGGTTGAGTTCGGCGACTGGAGAGAGAGGGAGGAGGGTGAGGCTGGGGTATTGATTTCCCTGGCCCCTTATTTGCAGGATTGCCCTGCTGGCTGAACGCCTCAACTGAAGGTCGCAGCTCCTCACCAGAAGGGCTTCTCCATATGGCTCTCTCCTGGGTTCTGGTAACCACTACCTCCTTTTGCCCTTTGAGCCTCACTGTTTTGAGCTCCATCACAATCCCTGGTGATTTCCCTTGGCACATCCTAAAGATAGCAGTGATCACTGACCAAATAGTCCACCGTCAGCGTTAGGATCTAGGTGCTCACTTAAATGCTGGTTACTGTCAGTTATCTCTTGGCTAAATGGTTGTGCACTTACACCTTGTTTTTCTCTTAGATCCAAGAGTTGAAGACTGGCTCCTCATGTCCTCGCCTCTGCCACAAACCATCATCCTGGGACTCTATGTCTATTTTGTCACATCCCTGGGACCAAAGCTCATGGAGAATCGAAAGCCCTTTGAACTCAAGAAAGCGATGATAACGTACAATTTTTTCATAGTACTCTTTTCTGTGTATATGTGTTATGAGGCAAGTGTCTTCAGTATTCCTAACGGGAGAATTTTGCCTGAGTCTTTATGTTTGTCTGTCATGATGTTTCTTGTTATGACTGTAAGGGTAACTCTCCAAGATTTAAGAAATTTCAGAAACTTAGCTCACTAGAGTAGGTGTTTGTCAAAAAATTGTTATATATAGACCAGATATTGAACTCCTTAGAGGATCTCAGTATAGTCTGCCTCACAGGTGGTGAGAAAAATTAAGTCCAGGGACTTGCACGCAGTTAGCCATAAAAGATGATTGAATGAATCCATAAATGTTAAATTTTAAGGAAACTCAGAGTTGGAGAAATTAGATAACTTACCCAAAGTAGTGTAGCTGGTAAGTGGAGGACTGATATTTGAATCCAGGTCGGTCTGACACCAGAGCTCATCCTGACTCTAATGAGTTGACATCATCATGGTAGCAGCTTTGGGTTCTGCATGCCCTGATGACCTATTAGGCGGTAGACTGTTTGGTTTGATTTAGCTGGGCTTTGTGGGGGACAGAGAACTTAGACTCATACAAAGCAATAGGTGAGGGAAGCTGTCCCTTAACTGTCAATAAGAGAGGTGGAGAACTTCTAGGACCCAAAAGCAGACTCATGAATTCTCTCTCTCCCCTCTGCTGATTACAAGTCTCAGCCACCCTCCCTTACCTGCTTTGCTGGGATTTCTTGCTTCTCTTCCAATGCTGGCTGGCTTCCTCATCCTATTCTCCTTACTTACTTCCTCTGCAGCATAGGCTATGCTTCCTCACAGCTGCGTCCCAGGAGGGCCTCGCATGACCTCTCCAGCCTCTCTAGACACCATGGCCTCTGCACATGCATCCTTCCAACCTGATTCCTGCCACGGATCCGCCTGATCAGATCACCTTAAATCTGCTCTGGCCTCATTTCTCACGGCCTTCCTGAAGTCTGGACTTCCTTTGCTGCCTTCTACTTTATTTCCAAAATTAACTCACAGGTCACCTTACTGTCCTTTCTGGAGCATAAGCAACTGAAAGGGAAGGAGTAATAGAATAGAGCTAGGGAGCAGAAAAAATAACATGCTTTGGGCAAGTTATCAGAGATAGGATATCGCCTACTGTAGGACAGTGCTAAGAACAGACCTGGAAGCCAGGAGACCAGGGACTAGTTAGTCCCAGTTGCACTACTAACTAGCTACCTGATTTTGAACTAGTCATTTAAATTCTCTGGGCCTCACTTCTCTCATTTTATAGAGTCAGGATTGACCTTGTCTCTCAGATCCCTTTATGCTCTGTGTCTGATTGTACCATTGAATGTGATGTCCCCAAATATATTTCTCTGGAAGGAATCCAGTTATAACCAGTAAGTTTTGGTTTCTGTTTTAGCAATTACAACATAAAAGGTTTGAGAATGTCTGAATCTGAGAGTTTCTATCTCCCATTAACCAGTAATACTAGAGTAACTTATATGCAGTTTTGGGTTTTTTTACTTGCCAAATATAAATTATTACTCTTCTTTGTGAAAGCCTAAAATATAGACATATATGTCAAAAGCTCTGCAGGCTTTTGGAATGTTCTTAAACTTAATATCAGGAAAGCATTAAGTTCTACTTTCTGTTTAAACAAAGACTTTTGACAGCTGAGCAGCACGTCACCCCCAGGACACATTCAAACACATGGTTTATTGGGTGGGGCACGATTACATTTGCTCTACAGAGTGAACCTCTCTACTAGGGATGTTAGGGCAAATATGAATAAGGTGAGAGGAAGTACATCAGACTAAAGGAACCCACATGCCTCATTTTATAGTGATGGTTTGAGTGTGCTAGTTACTTGGCACCAGTCAAGAAATAAAGAGAGACCAGTGAAGACCCTGCAGAAGGCCGCATCCCACAGCTTCTCGTATTTGGTGCAGCACTTGTTTGGCGTAGGGTAGCATGGGGAATCAGTCATCCCCATCTGAGTGGATGGACTTAGAGTGTTACTTGCATCAGTCAAAAGTGAGTCCAAGTGCAAAGGAATAGGAAGATGTTCACTGACAGATCAGGATTTTGTAAAACAGATTTAACTATTTCTGTACCACATTCCCTTGTTCCTTTGAGAAAATTCATTGACTTGTTTTTGTAAGATACTTTTCTCACCCATGAAATATGTCTTATACTTTTCTGAATCTTAATTCTCAAGATTTCATAATTTACCAAGTTAATAGTGTGATTAATTTATATTACAAATCAAGCTAGGAGCTAGTATCAATCAAAAAGGATAGTGTTTTTAAATACCACGGTCTAAGTAGTTTTTCTTTCTCCTTCGTTTCTTTTTACCATTAAAATGTCATTCTGATTATGCCTCATAAACTTTTGCCTTTAGAAGTTAATTTACTGTAAAGTTGTCATTTCAGCTTTAACAGTAATTAAAAGTGCATACTTGTAATGTAATAGAAAATGATATAATCCTTATGCTGAGAAAGAAGACATCCTAGGGAAGATGTTGGCATTTGTGAGAATAGGACTCCAGAGAAGAACTGGTCATATTGTCAGAACCCTAAATTAAGCCAACCATTTAATATAAATGTTAATTTTAAATTAGAACCCTTAGCTTTTCATTTTCAGATACTGTTTTAAAAGGGGACCTTCCGGGCTTCCCTGGTGGCGCAGTGGTTGAGAATCTGCCTGCCAATGCAGGGGACATGGGTTCGAGCCCTGGTCTGGGAAGATCCCACATGCCACGGAGCAACTGGGCCCGTGAGCCACAATTACTGAGCCTGCGCGTCTGGAGCCTGTGCTCCGCAACAAGAGAGGCCGCAATGGTGAGAGGCCCGCGCACCGCGATGAAGAGTGGTCCCCACTTGCCGCAACTAGAGAAAGCCCTTGCACAGAAACGAAGACCCAACACAGTCATAAATAAATAAATAAATAAATAAAAGAACGTGAATTTCTTTAAAAAAAAAAAAAAAAAAAAAGGAGACCTTCCCACCGTCAGACTGAAAGAATGTCAATGTAATCTTTGAGTTAAGGTCCAGATCTATCAACAATAGGCTTTTTCTTCTCACCACTAGCCTAAGGTCACTTCGTGGGTGTGTTGGAATTAAGGCTTGCCAGACTGCACTTTCTTGTTAGTATTTTCATCTCTTATTTGTCATGTGAATCCAAAGCAAAAGTAATACGTGAGTCTTGTATTTGGTCGATCTTGATTTAAAAGCTATGGACTATCACTTCACGTTACATCCACTAGTCGAGACAGGAAAAACCCAGTTGATGCAGCCATCGGATGAGTACATTGAGAAAGTTGCTTTGCTCATTTATTTGTTGACTAATTGCAAAGGCTGGAAATTATCAGAAAAGACTGATTTCAGACTTAGTCACCCCTTTGAGAGTACACAAACATATGCACAGGCACATAGAGATGTACATAAGGTCAAGCACTTACCAGTATTTGCTGTTCAAACAAAACATTCCTAGTATTTTGTTCTCCACTATATTAGAATAATCATTCCAAGAAATAGCCATTTTAGTTAGTACACAGTTTATATAAATGTGACTTTACAATTTTGAAAACTCCTGATGCTTTGATATCAAGCGAGTTCCTGGTTTGTAATTGTTCTAGCCCGCCTTCCCCTCTGCACTGACTGCTGACTCAGCTGAGAATGTAATGAAGAGGCATACTCAAAACTACCTTCATTGTAGCCGTTGAGCAAATATTTCCTTCTTTAACATGCATGTGCTCTCTTGCAGTTTGTGATGTCTGGCTGGGGTACAGGTTATTCCTTTCGATGTGAAATTGTTGACTATTCACGCTCGCCTACAGCATTGAGGGTAAGTTTCTTTTTGGAAAAACTTGTAACACAAAATCAACGTTAAAACTTTTTGGGCTCTATTTGTAAACACTGAATGTGAAATCAGAATGAGTAAATGACTCAATTATCAGAATATATGTGTTGAGAGAAAAAGCTAATAATTACAAGAAAAAAATCAAAGAAATTCAGGTGTGTAATTTTCTGTAAAATGAAAACTGGTGCTTTTTCTTTTGAATTTCTTGGATTTAAAAGTAAATTTGTGTCTGGTTCCTCAAAAAACAGAATTACCATATGATCCAACAATTCTACTTCTGGGTATATACCTAGAAGAATTGAAAGCTGGGATTCAAAGAGGTATTTGTATGCCAGTGTTGATAGCATTCTTCACATTAGCCAAAAGATGGAAGCAACCCACATGTCCATCAACGGATGAATGGATAAACAAATAGTGGTATATACGTACAATGGAATATTTTTCAGCCTTAACAAGGAAGGAAATTCTGACAACTGCTACAATGTGGTTGAGCCTTGAGGACATTATGCTAAGTGAAATAATCTAGGTACAAAGGGACAAACAAATACTGTATGATTCTGTTATACGAGGTACATAGAGTAATCAGATTCAGAAATAGGAAGTAAAATGGTAGTTGTCAGGGGCTGGATTCACCAATGGGGACTTACTGTTTAATGGGTACAGAGTCTCAGTCCTATAAGAGGAAAAGAGTTCTGTGGATAGATGGTGGTGATGGTTGCACAAGAATGTGAATGTACTTAATGCTACCAAACTGTACACTCTAAAATGGTTAAGATCGTAAATTTTATGTAATGTGAATTTTGCCAAAATTAGAAAAAATAAAATTTTCTTCCATGTAAAAATAAATAAATTCATATCTATGTGTGTTTCTGCAGATGGCACGCACCTGCTGGCTTTATTACTTCTCCAAATTTATTGAGCTCTTAGATACTGTGAGTATGTAATCACCACATTTGGTAAATGTTTGATGTTTCAATGAAAGCAATAAACTGTGAGTGTTCAGTTGCCTTATAACTTTGGTTATCTCTCTTCCTCAGGCAGACCTCATATTATCTTTTACTTTTTATTATCAGTTATTTTAGAGAATAGGATAAACTTATTTTTCAGTCTTTTGCAAATGCCAAAATGTTTTCTTTTATATCTACCACCTAGTTAAGATAAGAATGTAACTAACACATACACTACAAAGCTATGTCTCTATATAGCTGGATGACAGTTGTTTTGTGAAGCAAGTTCAAGAAGCAAAGAGCAGAGAATATGTTGCCTTTGGTTCTTTATAACAAAGCACTGTGTCATCCATACTCCTTTAAGAGGATAAATGCTTCAAAATTCATAAACTTACACTAGAATGTTAGCTTATCCCTGGAATATCAGTAATTTTGGTAACATCAAAACTATTTCCACCTGCCTTTCTGAAGTCCATGTTTACTGGTCTTCTCCCTTCCTGAGTATCAACTCTGACTTTGAGTGACTAGGCCTGGGAAAAGCAAGTGCCATGGATTAGGATCCATGATGAGAGGAGAAAGCCATGCACCTTTATTTCCAGAAACAAAGGAAAGCTGGCTATTTATTTTATTTTTGTGGCATGTGGATCTTATTTATCTGGAATCAGTGTGGGGCCTAAGACTGACACGTGTTTTCTCTCTTTAGAATATATACCACTACATTTCTGGTAGCAAATTTCAACATGCTTTACCTTCTCAGCTGGCTACACATAATGTTAGAATTAGAAAGGAGAATTTAGTGAGTGTAGAATCCAGTGGTTCTCAAACTTTAGCATGCATTAGAATCACCTGGAGGACTCATTATAAACACGTGTGCTTGGACCCCACCCTCAGACTTTCTGATTCAGTAGGTGTTAGATGGGGCTCAAGAACTTGCATTTCTATCAAGTTCTCAAGTGCTGTTATTGCTGTTGGTCCAGGGTCCACACTTCAAGAACCCCTGCCGTAGTCCAGTGGTTCTCAACCACTGTGGTGCTGGGGACCTAACTGCGTTAGAAAACAAAAACCTGGGCCTCACCCCCAGAGATTTGGTGTCAGATGGTCTGGAGTTAGAGACCAGGCATGGTTATTTAAAAACAAAAAACAGACCTTCTTGGTCATTGTAATATGCAGACAGGGTTGAGAACCACTGACCTAGCCTGGAGCACTAAATCTGAAGAGAAATGGAAGCCAGAAAGTTACAAGACTCGTCCAGAGGAACGCCGCTACTGACTAGGACTAGGACCCCAGATTGCTGGTTTATGGCTTTTTCTGTTGCACCGTGTTGCCTTCCTCCACGTGCATAAGCTAATGCATTTTGACTTCATTGTTCCTGCTTTGCATGTTCTCAGTTTCAGCTTCCATAAGGAAACTTACTGCTCTGTGTTCTTCCCTGAACCACATTTCTCAACTACTCTTAGGAATGTTTTTGTTTCTGCTACTGTGTTTAGTCTTATACTTAGAAGTCTAACTCATCACTGTTCTTCTGCATTTTGAATATTTTTGAACATTTAATTCTGCTTTTGAATATTTTTTTGAACCCTCCCCCCTCCACAAAGCCTTCCTATTCTACCTCTTTGTTTGTCGCTTCTGTAAACCACTGGATACATTCAATCTGGATGGTGCCTTTGTTGCCCTTCTCATTTTTCCTAAGCTGCTTTGCTTTCTTTTCCACCCTACTTCCCCAATTAACTCTTCAAGTATTTCCCTCTTCCTCTTTCTTTAATAATAATTTGCTAACTTCTGATTTGCTACAAGTCCTCTTTTAGTTTGCTTAATCCATTATCTAAATTGGTAGGATGTGTTAGGGAGCAGTGTAGAAATTCAGCCCTAGGACTTAAAAGGCTCTGCTTCCCCATATATTTCAAAATCCACGTGGGTTTTTATTTTTTAAACCAATAACATTTTTTCAATAATTTTTGGTCATATTCTTCACTTTATATCTTTGATTTTTAAATCTTCATTCAATATCTTTTCACCTTTTTATTGATTCTTGCATGACTAGGCATCGTACCTAAGTTCTCTCATACGTATTAGCTTTTGAGCTGCCTCTTGGAGAATCAGCTGCTTCTATAGGCATTCTGTAAGGCAACTCTTTCAAAGCACATTATGACGTGGAATAGTTTGCACTTTGCCAATAGTTTTGTAACACTAGATAAATTATTGCATGATTTTATATGAACTTGATTTTCTTTAAATTATTTCAGATCTTTTTTGTTCTGCGTAAGAAAAGTAGTCAAGTGACTTTCCTGCATGTCTTCCATCATACCATCATGCCATGGACCTGGTGGTTTGGAGTCAAATTTGCTGCAGGTAGCCAAGGGAGAGTTGGGATCATGTGTTATAATTGATTACGTTTCTGTATGCTATAAGCATAAATTCTGTCCTTAAATGTGATTTAAAAGAATCTCAAAACATCGAAGAATCACTTTGATCAAACTTCTGACTTTCATTAATTATCTGAAACATAAACATAGGACTCCTAACTAGATCTCCCCTCCACCCCCCAATACTCTTTAATATGTAAGACCTTTGGGTATATAGTCTTCTACACATATCCTTTAGTTGTTTTGTTTGGATTTTATTCTTTTCCTATATAGTTCGGTAACTATTGTTAAATAAATAATTAACAAACAAATAAAATGGCAAAATCCTTGGTTTTATAGGAATATAGTTAGATAACTTATTCCTTGTGTGTTTCCAGGAAGTTAGAATGTTTATCTCAAGTTCCATGTCTTCTTTGCTTTCAAATTTTCAAAAACTGATACACATCCCAGCCCCTAACAACTCTGTAAAGATGTGTCAAATTGCAGTTGTCCCACCTTCCCTACCCATCCTACCATAGTAAAGGATGTTTTGATATTGTTTTTTAGGTCAAAAATAGTTTAACTCAAAAGCTTGGCAAACAGGTTCTTTTGTTGGTTTTGATTTTATGCTTCTGAACATCTAGAATATGAGAAAACAGAGAGGTAAGTAATTTTACCTATCCTAAATTTTTAAATAAGTGATACCCTGAAGGATATAGTCTTACTAGCAAAAGTTGTTTGGCGGATTTATGTATGCTAGTTTCTTCAATTTAAGAAGTCTTCATATAGGCCTGCAGCCCATACTAGACAAAGCTTTAACGTTTCTGTGAAGAGCTCAACTCTATTGGGCATTCTGACTTGGTAAGACTAAAAGGAAAGAGAAACCACAACTGAGGAACTCTTGTTTGAGTTTTAGACTCTCTAGGCATGGGGAAAAATTCTGCATGTCTCAGAGCATGAGGGGACATGGATAAGCCAGTGGCTAGAAGAAGATGGCAGAACCTAGGGGAGCTGGAAGGGCTGTCCCTACCTTGGCCTAAGGGCATCAGATTTTCCAGCATGTAAAGTAGCTCCTTGCCCAAAATTGGCATTTATCTGTTGAGGATTTTTTTTTAAAGGAAATGTAGTTGTTTTTCTTATAATGTATATGTGTTAATTTAAAAATTTAACTCACATTATAACAAGATAGTCTCATCTGTGTCCATTTCACAAATTGAAGGTAGTTATATTATTTAATCTCCATTATTTTTCTTTGCTTTCTATGTTTTTATTTTCTCTCACATGTGTATTGTGCCTCTCAGTTCTTTCTACAGTGATATTTCTTAACACTATTTTTTTTGGTGAAAATTAAAAAATACCTAAACAACCAGTAATAGAATGGTTATGATGTCTTGTGTTTATAACTGTGAAATGCAATGATATTGAAAGACATTTAGCTCAAACTTTTGTTAAGCAGCTTGGCTCCTAAATTATCAGAAATAGATGACTATTCTTACTATTCTGTTTTTAAAGTATGCTAGACAAGGTGTTTTCACACCCTTAGAACTTATTTATTCAGGTTTCTTCCCTGAGACAAGATTATTCTATTACAACACTGAAAAATAAATATAGATTAAAAATATATAGGAAGACAATACCCCCAAAACAGTGATTTAGAGAAATCGACACAAAAGTGGTCTCCCTCTCCTTCTTTATCCATCTCTGCATTTTCTAATTTTTCTAGTTTGAATATCTGTTGGTTCTATAATGGGAAAAAAAAATTTTATTTGTAGAATAGAGTTGAGCATTTTTCTAATTTCTCTCTTTGAGTCCATTGATAGTCTGGTTTCCATTTAAAAAACAAGCAATGCTTTCAATAATGAACATTTAAACATATAATAGTCCCAATTTTTCAATGTTACCATGTACATTAAGCACTTTGTAGTGGATTCATTGTCCACACCTCAATTCCCCTTCTGCTTTACAAAATGTAAGTGGTAGAAAATAATGTTTTCTTCTCTCTCACATGTTCCATGAGTTGGCACTTCTGCTCAGTCTCATGTGTGGAACCTAGTAAACACTTGTACAGCACACCTGATATCTATTCAGTGACAAGCACAACAAGAGCTGAGGTATTCCCAGAAGCATGGTGTGGCATTGGCTTTCATTCCTAGAATAAAACTGTCCAGTTTAAACTGTCCTTTCAAAAACTTGAGCACAGCTGATCTCTATCTAGTATTTAATTTCCTGTTTGCCTATTGTACTCCTCCCTGGGATAATAGCAATCCAGCTTTTCTTTTGAACGTGATGGAAATATTTCTGAGGCAGGTTTTTATATTAATTATTTATATACTCCCTCCCAGAGATATGGAGAGTTGTGATAATTACCCAGGTGGTTCCTTTATTTTTTTCCAAACCAAAGGAGTAAAATGTGATGGTACTAATTATAATTCATCCTGAGATGTTTGCTTTTCAGAACTATTATAAAGAAGAAAACAAGCTTAGAAAATACTTGATTAGAAAAGCCTTCCAAAGAAGATATGAAAAGCATTACTAATTAAAATGTGATTGTTCTGTGAACAAACATTGAAATAACATCAGAAAATAATCATTACCAGAGAAAATAAGCAAGTTAATTTGATTTGATAGCTTATTTTGATCAGTAACCCTTACTAAACACTCTTAGCTACACTAGTGCTTTGTTAAATTCCTGTCCGTAGGAGCCTCATTTTAGGACATTTAAATGGTGAAAGTTTCTGAATGGAAAATAGAACTCTTCTACCAAAAAATGGGAGAGGTGTCTTAGTGAGAAAGGCTCAGTCTAATGTAGTCCATTATCAAGCGTGAAATAGATTTCCTGTGTATATGTAATTGTGAGACAAATGGACTTGAGAGGTATTTGGCTTGTCCCCATGTTAAGCAGCTTGACTCCTAATCTATTCTATTTTTAAATCATCCTAGAAAAGGTGTTTTCATACCATACTAATTTATTTATTCAAGTTTCTTTTGGGAAATAAGACTAATCCAAATGTAAATAATAAAAGCTGGGAGGTTGTTAATAAGCTTCATTAATTCAGTTTCTTCTGACTTGAAATTTGTGATAATTACAGGATTAGCTGAAATTTGATTTACTTATTTAGGAGAGGAAAGTTTATGAAGCACAGTATAGCATAAAAGAGACTTTAGGGGAATATTTAAACTACTTAAAAGTAATTATTTAAAACAGGTTATTTTAAGGGTGTACTTTGGCAGTGGTAGTATTTAGAAGAATCTAGCATTGCTGCAATTATGAATGATTTTTTTAAAAAAATAATTATTTCTTCCATGAAACAGTTTTTATGACATTTCTCCTTAGAAGATTGTGGTTGAAGTAATAAATTTGTATTTTGCTTTAAACTTTCTGTAACTCATAGTGTTCATGAATTCAGTCCTTCCTCTAACATAGTTAGGCAAATCTGTGAGGTTTTGCTTAATTTCTGAAATTAAAGAATATTAGAATAAATAAAATAGCATATTTTGGAGAAATATTTAAATTCTAGGTCAGCATTACTAAGCTGAATCAGGCTGTGCATAGAGAATGAAGATTCTTCAAGATTGTGCATCTTAGGAAAGAGACACTAGGGAAGAGTTTTGGTTTTTTTCCCTACGATCAACTGAACACTCTGTTACCCCTTCCACTGTACTACTGATCCAGCTAAAGACAATTGTAACAATCTTTGCCTGTTTTCCCCCCAGGGTCCTTTTCTTCTGTTCTAAATTGAAAGTGATCAGTGGGAGATGTGGTGAGATTAGAAGAGGAAAACCAGGATAGGAAGGCACAATTGATAACAGTCAAATAGAAGCAGTAAGGAAAGATGATTTAACAATTAATGTTTATTTTGGAAAAACAATGATTGATTAGAGCAAACTTCGCACAGCTTGGTAATGAAAGCCAGTGGTTTTACTGCCAACATTTTGTGGCACTTGGACTTCCCTGGTGGTTCAGTGGCTAAGACTCCACGCTTCCACTGCGTGCTGCAGGGGAACAGGTTTGATCCTTGGTCAGGGAAGTTCCGCATGCCACACGCAGTGCGGCAAAAAAAAAAAAAAAAAAAAAATTGTGGCGCTAAAAGTATTTATGGAAAACTATTGAGAATGGAAAAAGTTAATTTGATTCCACACAATGTTATGTAAAATAATATTCTTAGAGGCTTTATTCATAATAACCCAAATTGAAGACAACACAAATGTCTTTTAATGGGAGGATGGATACATTGTGATGCATTCATATCACGTAATACTACACAGCAATAAAAAGGCAATCACATGGTTGAATCTTAAAAACAGTGTGTTGACTGAAAGAATGTAGCCACAAAGAATACATCCTGTGTAATTCTATTTATATGAAGTTTTGTAACAGGCAAAACTAATAGTTGATGCTGGAAGGCAGAATAAAAGTTACATTGGGAGGTGTACATTCTTGGAAGGGGCACACGGGAACTTCATGTGGCATCAGCAATGTTCTATGTCTTGAATTTGGCGGTGGTGACATAGGTGTGTACATATGTAAAAAATCATCAAGTTGTACACTTAAGATTGGTGTACTTTGTGTGCTTTATATATGTTAATTCTCACTAAATATGAATTTGATTACTATTACTTAGCAATATATTATATTTAAAAGGAAGTCAACTTGGTTTGTTAAACCCAAATCAGAAGACTATTTTAAGGTTAAGATATCACAGAATAAAGTCATGCTAATTTATTTTACAAGATTTGTATTTTAGTTTTACTAACTGGATGTATTATCCAGCTCCCTCTAATTTTATAGCTATTTAACAAGAGTGATATTTCGTATATATTTTTCTTCCTACTAAAATTAAAGAAATAATTTTACTAAAATTTCAGTTCAGACAAAAATATGTCTCATTTTAAGGAACGGTGCCCCTATTTTACAATATTTTTTTCCAGGTGGTTTGGGAACATTCCATGCCTTTCTAAATACAGCTGTACATGTGGTCATGTATTCCTACTACGGACTGTGTGCATTGGGGCCAGCCTACCAGAAGTATTTGTGGTGGAAAAAGTATTTGACATCATTACAGCTTGTGAGTAATTAATTTTCTTTAAAACCAGATACGAAACTAAACTGGAGTCCCTTGTCTTCCTTACGAATGAGGATACTAACTAAAGAGCAAAGTTTACAAAGCACAGGGATATAAATTGTCTCTGGCCTCTTATGGCATCCCATCATTGTCCTTTCTTTGTTATGTGAACTTTTGTCAGTAACTTTATTGAAAGCAAAGCATATTTGGTAGCCAAGAGGCTCAGACAATTAAACTAGTGTGTGTATCTTTATACCATCTTTATACTATTTTATGCATTTATATAAAATAAAAATATTTATGTTCAAAATTATGTGAACCTCATTATACATAATATTAAATTAGAAGTTAGACATTCCATATTCTAGATCTAAATGACCTTGAGGGAATGTAAGTTTGAGAGGATTATGAGCCTTTCTGTGTGCCTGCCTATCTAGTCCTAACATTTATAAGTCTATTTTTCCTCCAACTAGTATAAGTACTGTGGGAATTAAAGGTGTCGAATGGTGGTGTAATATACATATTGACAAAAGTGACAACACCCTAAATAACCAACCGTAAGGAAATGAAGAAGTAAATTATTTTAATTCCTGCTTAGGAATATTACAAAGTCATGAAAATTATTCACAAGTCCTTTCCTTTTAAGCATTTTTTATGATTGTAAAGTAATATATCCTCATTGCAGAGAAATTAGAACATCTATACTGCATGTAGAATTTTGTATCAGGCTTTTTTTTCACTTAACATACTCTTAAATGTTGTAGAAACTTTTTAATAATGTGGAAAAATACTTATATAGCAAAAGAATACATGTTGTTCATTATTTTTTCAAATATGTTGATAATATTTACACAAACACACCTGCATAGAATGTTGAGGATGCTGCTTACGCTTTCTAAGGTTTCATTTTCTCGTCTGCAAAATGAGAGGAATAATTGTATCTACTGCACAGGAATGTTCTAAAAGTTCCTTAAGATAATGCAAGGAAAGCTGATGATTATAACAGGAACAATGTGAAAATCTTAACTATGGTTATAACAGGATAGATTGTGGGTAATCATTATTTTTTTTTATGTATAGATTTTTATTTTCCCAAATTTCCACAGAACGCATGTTGCCTTTTAATCATGAGAAAAAATATATCCAAAAAATCTGGATGTTAGCCCAAAACATGTCCCTTTTAAGACTGTGTAGAATGTTCTAGAACACAGAGCCTTTGGGCATCACTAGGAGGGTCACCAATGCTCTCTCACCCCTTGCAGATTCTCTGCTGCAGTTGGCAGATAGGATGTATTTTTTATCTATGACGGTGGAGGACCGGTGGCAGATATGAGGACTTAGCGATGCTTTGGCTCCTACAGAATAAGCCGGGCTCTAATTGGAATGTTTTTATTCCCTTCCCCACCAACGGAAATATCCAGTCTAACAACAGGACAGAATGTTTGAAATCAAACTGCCCTAGAAAATTAGGCCATAAGGTAGTGGTCCTGTATGCATTTCATCAGTCAAGGACTCAAGTCAGAGACTGATGGTTCTCTGAGTGTGAAAGGGCTGCTGCACTGCCCTGCTCCAGGGACATTTACATAGCTCCCCCTGGAGCGGTGCCCTTTGGCAGGACTGAATAGTGGTTCCAAATTCCCATCTGCATTTTGACATTGTTCCACCCACTGTCACTCCCATAGAGGCTAGATTGAAAGATAAAATTCCCTGTCCAACAGTAGCCTAGATGTGGTTGGAGAGTGTTTAAACATAAGCAGACAAAGAATGCATTAAATAATTGCTCCATTGTGACTCTTCGTAGCTAAACAGTACTTTTCATTCTTCCGTCCGTTAGGTCCAGTTCGTTATTGTCACGATACACATAGGCCAGTTCTTTTTCATGGAGGATTGCAAGTACCAGTTTCCAGTCTTTCTGTACATCATTATGAGTTACGGGTGCATCTTTCTGCTGCTCTTTCTCCATTTTTGGTACCGTGCTTACACCAAAGGTCAGAGGCTACCCAAAACAGTGAAAAATGGAGTCTGCAAAAACAAAGATCACTGAAATTCCAGCACAGCATAAATGTATGAATAAGACTGATATCTTGTCTTCCTTGACAATCAAGAGATATTTCCATGTGCAGTGCATTTTGTATATTTTTCAAAACCAAGAGCTTGTATTTTTATGATAAGTTATTGGGGTTTCTGATATTTGAGAGCCCAAAGCTCCCAGATAACAGTCTTCTGATAATTAGAGCCTAAAGCAGCCAGTTTTTCAGCTGCTTTTAAACCTAATCTAAAGGTTTTATTTAACACATTTTGTTAGATTGAAAGAAGGATGTGAAACAGTATAGTACTCTTCAAAGAAGTCCAGTATAGATGAAAAATATCATTAGATATTTTGAGCACGGACAGAGATTCATGCCGTACAGTAGATTCCTTCTGTCGGGTCTGGAAACCTTTAACTGTGGGCTCTGGCTTTGTTGCTTGTTGACTATATTCAGAAGACACTGTATTTACTCTAAACTTAAATTCCCATTCTAAACAGCTAATAGGGTGAACGTTAAGTGTATTTTTGATCAGTTATCATTTAAAATCACTAATGGTAATTTTTAATGGATCTCTTGAGTAGCCGGCACCAGTTTTGCTTGTAAGACTTCCTCACAACGCTTTTGTTGTGTAAACTGTTTAAAAGTGACAATCCTTTAGGGTAGTACATTGATGCACTTGAAACTAAGGTTAAGTTATTATTTTGAAAACAAGGTGATTTGTTCTGATGGCTTAATGAACACTTTGCTGTTACTGTTTTGCAATGAACTTTGTATATTTCGGGAAAGAGGTGAATTTGTCAATGGAAAAAATAGTCGTCTGTAGTACTGTAATGCCACTTTCTCATATCATGGTTTAAAGGATTATCTTGGTTAAATATATATTGGTTAGATGTGTAAATGTTCATATCATTGGCACACATGAAATGATTTTAGACCACCCAGGGATGGGTTAAGAGTGGCTTGTGAAGCAACTGGAAGCAAATGGTGGCACAGAGATTATCCAGGGAAGATTTGGTGATAAGGGTCTCTCTTATAACGAGAACAAGCAAGAGAGAGATTGTATAATAGTTATTGTTATAGATTCACTGCATGGAAAAGCATTTTCCAGAATTATGAATTAATTAACAGCCTGGAATTCTTTTTTTCAAACTTATAAACTATATAATGAGGGACTGAAATTCATTTTGCATAGCTCTCGTTTCTTTAAAATTGCTACTTTCTAAAAGTCATATTTTCTTGTTGGAGAACCCAACTACTGATCAGTAGAGTTTTGCCCAAGAAACAGCAGTATTTGGACATTTCTGAATTTTTCCACAGTGTTTTTTTTTCTTGTTCTATTTTACTTGATTTTGAAGGATTGCTTATGCTTGTATGACTATAAGCAATTAGTACCCCAGTAATTGTGTAACACACAGTGATACTTATTGTACAACAAAGCCTGAGTTTTTACCAACTGTAAACTCCTAGAGTTAGGTGTCTCCCTCCTAATCCATTAATCTGTACCATGGCCTTTTCTCTTCACACTCAGCAGATTAGTAAGGTTATTTGCCTTTAGTGATTTCACTTGCTTACAATATGAGAATTTGAGGGTTGATAAAAGGGGAGATTTCATTTTTCTTTAATAAATAGTAAAAAACAGGAGAGCAAAGCTAAAAGAAACAGCAGCCCTAATTTATTTCTCTGTGAGAGTCTCAGGGTTCCTTAAGTGTTTTCCTATTTTTCTCTTCAAATCCAGCCTGTGCTAAAATGAGGAGGTATGGTAGATGCTGTTACACATACGCACAATTCCCAAAGACCCCAGTAGGGTAAAGACCAAAAGGAAGCAAAACTAAAAGAAGAGAAAACAGGAGAGTTTGTTTCTTCTCTTGCATACTTTCTGCCCTGCACTGTACAACCCCTCCTTGTCTCCCTTTAAAAAGTCTTTAAAATGTTTGCTGTGCCTGTAAACTAACAGCAACATGTGACAGAATCACATTCTACATTATATGAATAGGAATGGAGAGCTAGAATGTTACATGAAAAGAAATCACAGCTGGCAGAGGTAACCTCCGTATGAACATCAGCAGAGTAGAATGGGTACCACTGGATGTAGGATTGGATGGGCATTGTTTTATTAAACAGCTCTGTGGGTCACATAGAGTTTCTGTTGGAGTTTCATCCCACTTTTCAGGACTTCCTTGCCTTTGGGTTTGCTTACCTAACAAATAAAAAGGCCAGCTGCAAAATCTGGCTTATGACATAAAGCTCTATGAATCCTTTAGGACCTATATCTATATTACAAATAAATGCAAATGTAAAATTTTAATTATCTGTGGGACATTGCCATTTTAAAGTCTTGAGTAGAATTCTTAATTGAGCAGACTACATTGTTACATAAATTATAAGATTATGATGTTACATTTCTTCAATTATCCCTTATCTCTGTTAACTGCTTTTAACGACTATGGAAAACTCTGTGGATACTGTCAAAGTTTGGGTTTGGTTTTTGGTGTGTGTATTATAATAAATTTGTGGTATCACATGTACATGTGTGTGTCTTTCATTTTGGAATCTAACTGCATATGTTTGCATGGATAGATGGTTTTTAATATGAATATTCATTTAACCAAATCATTTTACACATTTGTTGTACACTTGTTATGTTCAGAGCCCTGTGCTAGACATTAGAGTGATACAAAATACAAAGATGCCTGCTGCATAGTTGGGACCTCCTGGAGCTTGCAGGCTGGCAGAGGAGATTATGTTACAGAGAAGTATATGATTGGTGCCATACGATTGAAAGTCGTGGCACTTAGCAAGCAGGTAGGCTCCATGAAGTTATTTAAATTTGGGTCATGTATTTAAGATGTGCACGTTGTCAAAATGGGGAGTGGGTTAGTGGGCAAAGTGTTCTACGTGAAAAGAAATAACAACTCAAGGCCCAGGGGAAGGAAAGCATTAGGAAAGTGAAGGGAATGGCCAACAGACCAAATTGAGTGAGGCATCCTGTAGGTGTCACAGAGAGATGAGGCCAGTAGGGAGGAGGGCTCTGACACTGGAGATGTGCTGCTGCAGCATCCGCCCTTGATGCCCCAGGCAAATAGGAGCATTCAAAGATTTGGGGGAGAGGAGAGGTATGACCAAAGTGGTACCTTAAGAAGAGTCACCTGGTAGGGTGGGGTGGAGGCATGAGACACTAAAGACAGAGATAAATTAGTTGATTAGGGTGAGGGAAAGAGAGCTAGAATGTGTGACTGGAAAGAAAGAGGCTGATGTGAGAGAGCTTCTGATGGGAGAGTTGAATCTGACGACTGATGGACCAAGGATGAGATGTGCTGCACGGTTCAGAGAAGCAGTGTGGGAGTGTGGAAAGGAGGCTGAATCTGAAGCTGTGAGGCATGGATATTAGATGCCAAGTGACCTTGAACAAGCCAGTTAATCTCTCTCAGCTTGTTTCTTCATCTGTAAAATGAGAATAATAGTACAAGTTCTCCTTGCTGGATTGTTGTATGGCTTAAATGAGATAATGTATTTAAAAGCCTTCTGTAGTAACTGGTGAAAATATGAAGTAACATAAGCACAAAGAATACAGATTTACCAGATTTGAGTGGGGAGGAAAAGAAGGTGGATCCTTACCCAAGAGAGACCAAGGGTTTTGGTACCTCCGCTTCAGGACGTAAGTATATGTGTTGACTGGGGAGGAGGTGGGGACAAAAGTTTTTCTAGACGTTTCCAGCAGATGCAATCACAATGCAGCAGGCTCACAACATGTCCTGTTACACCAGGCTGCCCCAGAGAGAAGACCAGAGGGCTCTTACTTTTATGTGGCTAGCTGGGTGTGGTCACGGCTTTCACTGACAGCTGGTATCAGGTCAGCCTGTACTTGCACATATGGCCCAACAATCTTTACAAACTGCAACACCCTTATCATCTAAAAGAGCATTTGTGCCTATATTTAAGCTGCAGCATTTTGAAAATATTGCTGTACCTTGTGTATATTCTAAAGCCGACAGGATTCAGTTAATTTAGGGGACAGTCTGGTTACTAAGAGAGAAGGCTTGGTACAAGGTAGTATTGGCTTCAAGTGCCCAGGCTGCCCAAGGGGACATTCTGTGCTTAGTACTTACAACTTCAGTAGGCATGATGTAAGCATCTGACTACCTGAATGTGAAGGCCGTGAGTGCAGACCTGCTGCCTTCTATCTTAAAAGCTGCACGAATCTTGGTCAGCGTGTCTTCTGCTTGCTTTGTGTTATTGTGCCCATGAATCTTTTCCTTTCTTTCTTTTTATCGTGCCAAATATCCTACTTCAGGCCCAAATAGTTTTGCCCAGATGAGAGAATTACCCTTGGTCTTTTTGCGTTTTGACCGACTATAAGAACCTTTTATCCAACTAGGCTGCTTTCATGGAGGGGAGCTTGGTGCAGTGGCTGAGAGCACTGACTCTGGAACCAGCCACCTGGTCAGATCCTGGCTCTGTCACTTATGAACTGTGTGACCCGGACGACCTCTCTGTCTTAGTGTCCCCACTGAAAGTCGGAACCCTGGCACTACTTCCCTCATCAGTTCATTCTGGAGATTAGATGAGTTAATACAGGGAAAACTTTTAGGGCAGCGCCTTCCTTCTGGTTCAGACCAAAAACCTGAGTCATCCTCAACTCCTCCTTCTCACTCAGCATCAAAGGCTTCCTCTTAAAGTATCACCAGAATTTGACCACTTCTGGGCCCTCATCATGTCGGCCTGGATTTCTGAAATAGCTTCTTCTCTGACTCACTGCTTCTGCCCTTGCCTCTCTACAATGCATTGTCTACACAGCACCCAAAGTCATCTCTTAACATAAATTGATCCTGTCACACTTATACTCAAAACCCGCCAATGGCATGTGATTTCACCCAGAGAAAAAGCCGAAGTCTCTACAATGGTCTACAAGGCCTTCCATGGTCTGTCTCCCCTGCCATTGCCCCTCAGTCCTCATCTCCCACTTGGCTCCCTCTGGCCCAGCCACACCGGCCTCCTTGTGTTCACTGGACTGTACGAGGCACATTCCCGAAATCTTTAGCTTTTGCCTCTGCCTCGGGGGCTCTTGCCCTTGACTAAACCCCTCATTTCCCTCCAATCTTTGCTCAGATCTCACTTTCTCAATGAGGCAGGCCCTGCCTGCCCTGTTTACTATTGCAACTGGCACCTCACTTTGCCTTGCTCTCTCTTTTTTTCCATACAGCTCTTATTACCTTCTAACATGCTATACAGTGTGCTTAGTTATTATTTATATTGTTTATTGACTGTCTTTCTCATTAGAAAATAACCTCCTTGCGGGTAGACATTTTTGTCCGTTTTATTCACTGCAAGTGCCTAAAACAACGGCTGGCGTATTACAGGAACTCAAAAAATTTGTATTGAATGAATGCATGAAGCACCAAATAGGTGTTTGCTATTGTTACAGGTTCTCTTCCTCTGCTCACTTTTTACTGACTTATTCATTCATTCAACAACAGTTTTGTTTTTTTTTAAATAAATTTATTTATTTAATTTTGGCTGTGTTTGGTCTTTGTTGCTGCGTGCGGGCTTTCTCTAGTTGTGGCGAGCGGGGGCTACTCTTCGTTGTGGTGTGCGGGCTTCTCATTGCGGTGGTTTCTCTTGTGGTGGAGCACGGGCTCTAGGCGTGAGGGCTTCAGTAGTTGTGGCATGTGGGCTCAGTAGTTGTGGCGCACGGGCTTGGTTGCTCCGCGGCATGTGGGATCTTCCCGGACCAGGGCTTGAACCTGTGTCCTCTGCATTGGCAGGCAGATTCTTAACCACTGCGCCACCAGGGAAGTCCCAACAGTTTGTTAAATAGCTAGTATGTACCAGGTTTTGTGCTGGACACTGAGCATAAAAAACAAGTCAAATAATAGCAATCCCCACAGAGATTTACACTTGGATAGAGGGAGACAAACATGTAAACAAGTCAAGTGTTCCAGCTGCAAAAGTGGTGGTTTTTAATCTGCATAATGTAGGGACACAAAGGAGAGATAGTTCTCCCTGGCTGATGGCAGGACTCAGAAAAGGCTTGAAAGAAGTGGTAATATCATATGACTCATGAAAGATGAGGGCCTGTTTGTTAGACAGAAAATGAAGACAAGAGTGTGCCCAAAAGATAATTCCCGTCAAGAAAGGGAAAGAAATGGCCTGCATGAAATTGAAGGAAATGTGTAAGCTGAACCCAGTGTTTCAGCTTCAAGAGTGCAGGCCCAGGACCAGGACTGACTGGGATTCAGGAAGAAGGAACACATGGTGAGTTGTTTTTGGCCATGTTGAGTTTGAGGGATATCCCTCCATCAAATCTTCTCCTTTTCCTCAGGAAGTAGTGTGACGACTGTTCTTTCAAGGAGCTAGGATGAGGAGAGGATAAAGGGTGGTAGGCAAAGAAATGAGGGATTGAGGGAAATTTTTTTTTAAAGAAGGAGATTGCATAAACATGTTTATTTCCTCTAGGGATGGCTTGAGGAGAAGAGTGAAAAGTTGTATAAATACAGTGGGGAATGGATGTGCCTAGCCACAGCCACAGATGTCAAATATTTCCCAGCCTCCAGCAGGGCCCTGCTGAGTCTGGAGACCATACATCTGTAGTGGTCTCAATGTGCATAACTGTGTTAGCCCACGATCGTGTGGGCACAGAGAAGACTTACATAGACCAAGGTGGGGATTTGCAAGAAAGATGCAGCAGGACAAGGAAGGGAGGATGTTGAGAATGCCAGTAAGAGCAGATGAAGTGATGCATTATGGGAGCTGAAATCAAGATTCTCAAAGGACAGTGGTGCTTACTAAGCTCCTTATGTGTCTCATGTGGTAAAATCCTCACAATATCCCTATAAGATAGGTACAATAAGGAAGATACAGATAAGGAAATTGATGCTTGTAGCATTTAAGTAACTTGCCCAAGATCATGCAGTTATGAAGTGGTAGGGCTGGTATCAAACCAAATCTGCTTGATTTCAGAGCTCTTACTCTTAACCACTGTGCTATAGGGCAAGGAGGGGTTGATGGAATAAGGGAGTGAACTGATTTGTAAGTTCAACTAGGGATGATGAAAACCCAAAATAACAGTTACTTGAACAAGATAGAAATTCTTTCTCATGTAAAGTTCCAGAGATGTGCAGTCAGAGCTGAGTTGGTTACACTATAGTATCAAAGACCCAGGAACATTCTATCTGGTGACTCTGCTATATGTGGCTTCCACTCCATAGTTATCTCATGATCCAAGATGGGTGTTGGAACTCCAGCCGTTATATACACATTTCAGCCAGCATGAAAGAGGAAGAGGATAAGAGAAGAACTTGATCTCTCCATTTAAGGACAAATAACAAAAGTGGTAACTCATTGGCCAGAATTTAGTCATATGGGTCACATGTAGCAGAGAGTAATCCGGGAAGTGTAGTTTTTATTTTAGGTGACTCTATGTCAAGCTAAAACCAGAGATTCTATAACTATGGAAGAAGAAGGTGAATGGGCGAGGGATGTAGGCTGTGGTCAGAAATTCAAAGTGTGGAGGTAGCACTGGATGGCTCTGGAAGTGAGAGACTGACATAGAAACTGTATGCTGGTTATTGGAATTGAACAGATGAGGAAGTGTTAGGCATGGGCTGGATGGGTTGTCCATGTGAATGTTGAAGAGCCTCACGATGATGAAGAATCTTGGGACACTTCCCTGGTAGTCCAGTGGTAAAGACTCCACCTTCCAATGCAGGGAACGCAGGTTTGATCCCCCATCAGGGAACTAAGATCCCACATGCCATGGGGCAATTAAGCCCGCCCCACAACTACTGAGCTTGTGCGCCTCAACGAGAGAGCCCGAGTGCTGCAAACTACAGAGCCCACGCGCTCCAGAGCCCGCACACCACAACTAGAGAGAAGGCCGCGTGCCACAACAAAGAGCCCGTGCTGCAATGAAAGATCCCGCGCGCCTCAATGAAGACCCTGTGTGCCATGACTAAGACCTGGTGCAGCCAAAAAAATAAAAGAAAAATAAATAAATTAAAAAAAAAAAAAAAGATGATGAAGAATCTTGGAATAAAGGTTAGCCAGGTGACAAAGTGCTCTGAATAGGGAGGGGTATATGGCCAAGAAGACAATAGATGACAGTAATGAGAAAAGCAAAGTGATAAAAGCCTCAAAATCTGGGATATGCAGGAATTAGGTTCTTTTTTAAAATAAACTTCACAATAGTTTTAGATTTACAGAAAAAGTACAACGTTAGTACAGAGAATCCCATAAATGCTTACCCAGTTTTCCCAGGGACTTCCCTGGCGGTCCAGTGGTTAAGACTTTGCCTTCCAATGCGGGGGTGAGGATTTGATCCCTGGTCAGGGAGTTAAGATCCCACATACCTCGCAGCCAAAAAACCAAAACATAATACGAAGCAATATTGTAAGAAATTCAATAAAGATTTAAAAAATGGTCCACATCAAAAAAAAAAAATCTTATATAAGTACGGTACATTTGTTACAATTAATGAGCCAATATTGATACATTACTATTAACTAAAGTCCATACTTTATTTAGACAGATTTCTTTAGTTTTTACCTAATGCTCCTTTCTGTTCCAGGATCCCATCCAAGATACCGCTGCATTCAGTTGTCATGTCTCCTTAGGCTCCTCTTAGCTGTCATAGTTTCTCAGGCTTTCCTTGTTCTTGATGACATTGACAGTTTTGAGGAGTACTGGTCAGGTATTTTGTAGAATGTGCCTCTTTTGGAATTTGTCTAATGTTTTTCTCATGATTACATGTGTTGTTAGGTTTTAGAAGGAAGACAATAGAGGTAAAGTATCATTCTTTTATCATATAAATGGTACATACTATCACCATGACTTTTCACTGTTAATATTAACCCTGATCACCTGGTTGAGGTAATGTTACTCTTTTTTTTCTCCTTTTATACTTTATTCTTTGGAAGGAAGTGACTATGTACAGTCATACTTAAGGATACCCCCTTGAGGGCAAAGTATCTGCATAAATTATTTGGAATTCTTCTGCTTGAGTAAGTTACCTATTCTGTCCCACTTATTCATTCTCTCATTTATTTACAGTAGTATGGACTCATGAATATCTACTTTATACTCTGGGTTATAATCTAATACTACCTCATTTATTTTGTTGCTCAAATTCTTCCAGATTTCACCACTGGGAGCTCTTCCAGGTGGCTCCTGTATCACTTTGACATATCTCTACTTCCTTACTTTCTGGCACTACAAGATGCTCCAGACTTATCTTGCATATTTCCTGCCCCAGTCCTGGAATCAGCCAATTCTCCAAGGGGCCCTGGTTCCTTTGACTGGAGAATGGTATTAGAAACCAAGAGCTGGCACCAGGTGTGCTCACTGCTACTGGGATGTCATTGCTTCTAGGCCCTATCAGCTGACAGAGCAAGGAAGTATATGTGTGTATACTAACCAGTGCATATGCATATATCTATAAATGTTTCTATATGTAACCATCTGTATCTATATTAAGATAAGCATAAGTTCATATTAATATCTTCAATTCTAATCCATTACTAAATAGGTCACTCTAGCCTTTGCTCCTTGCTTATCTGTAACTGCTTCTGAGAAACCTTGCCCCAACATCTGCCATGTGTTTACTTAATAGTTCAATTCTAGTATACATGGATAGTGGTTTCAGAACTGTTAACCCATACCCCACTTGATCAACTAAAGTTCCTTTTGCCTTTCATTTACAGACTCCACTCATTTCCACAATTACTTAAGTCAGCACCTTTCCCCTTCATCCTCTTCAATGAGGTTGTTTCATATATTTGTAATAGATTATTTTGTCACATTCTACCTTCTATCCTGGGAACCTCTCACCTTCTAAACAATTTAAAAATTTTTTTTGCCTCCTTTAAGGTTGACCCTTTGTGCTTTAAATCTCTTTGAGTTTTGACAAATACATGGTGCCATATATCCACCATCACAGTATCATGCAGGATAGTTTCACTGTCCTAAAAAATCCTCTGTGTTTCACCGGTTCAACCCTTCCCCACCCTGAACCCCTGACATCCACTAATCTATTTACCATCTCTATAGTTTTGCCTTTTCCATAATGTCATATGAATGGAATCATGCAGTATGTAGCCTTTTTGGGTTAGATAGTTTCACTTAGAAATAGTCATTTAAGATACCTCCATGTCTTTGTGTAGTTTGATAGCTCATTCCTTTCTGTTGCTCAGTAATAATCCATTGTCTGGATGTACCACAGTTCTTTATGCATTCACCTATTGAAGGACATCTTGGTTGCTTACAGTGTGGGAAAATTATGAGTAAAGCTGCTATAAACATTCACATGCTGGGTTTTGTGAGGACATAGGCTTTCAAATCGAATGGATAAATGCCTAGGAGCACAATTGTATGGTAAGACCATGTGTAGCTTTGTAAAAAAACTGCCAAAATGTCTTCCAAAGTGGCTGTACCATTTTGCATTCCCACCAGCAATGAATGAGAGTTCCTGTTGCTCCATATTCTCATCAGAATTTGATATTTTCAGATTTTTGGATTTTAGACATTCTAGTAGGTATATAGTGTTATCTCAGTATTGTTTTAGTTTGCACTTTCCTCATGACAGACGATATTTAGTATAATCAAGTTCTTTCTATTCCTCACATGGGATGCTTTTTATTTTCTGATCTTTGCAAATTCCACACATTATCCAGCCTTTGTTCAAGTGCTTTCTCCTCCGTGATGTCTTTACAAACCTTATGAGCCCTTAACATCACCTTCCTTTTTTGACTTTCTATTGCACTATAGCGGAGTTACATCATACTCATATCTAACTTGCTCAAATTCAGTTACAGATCCACAATCTTTGTCTGTGATTATTAAACCCAAAGTTTTAAGTTTGCAGCACATGTATTTGGTGGCCAAACCTGACTTGGGCAATGAGAGACCATCTTTTTATTCATCCACACAGAGTGAATATTCACATATTTTACTGCAGAAATATGGATGTGTTTGATTATGTAGTGCTGCCCAAAGCTCTACTGTGATGTTAAGTAATATACTGTACATGTACCACATATTCTTCTCAAAAACATCCTAGGTTACATTTAGTAATCCTCAAGGGAGTAATGGTATTTTAATTTTCTAGGGACTGGGAGGAAATGGATCTGAAGAGGCTGAGAGATAACCTTTGGCTTCTGAGAGCAGAAGGGACCTTCACTTTCCTTTGATAGTATCTCTGGGGAGAAACGGCTGCAGGGGGCATCTGGTCAGACAGGTCCAAAAAGAGCCTAGTAAAGATTTCTGGGCCTTGAGGCTGTAGAAAGGGGATGTTGAATCCATGGGGAGAGGGAGGGAAGGTCAGTGGGCATAGCGAGGGCCATGTCTAAGGTCAGATGACAAAAGTCATGCTCCCTCACCCCACCTTCCCATACCTTCAGAAAACTGTGGAAAGAACTGAGGGTAAATTTTTATCTGTTATATAGGATCAAGCAAATAAGGATAAAGGTCAGGGTTAGAAATTAAGTTGGACTTATAAAAAACAGAAGCAGTTCTATTTCTTGGAGTCATGAGTTTTGGGGCTAAGAATCATACCTGACATATAGAGGTAAAATTACGTCTAGTCCTCACAGAGAGGTTGATCCATGTCATTGAAATAAACTGCTCAGGGTTTCACATCTTGGATGTCTTTGAATCAGCCTTCCAACCTGACTACTGATTCACAGATCAATGCAGTTTCTGATTTTCATTAGTAGATAGCCCTGTGGTGTCATGTGAACTGATTGCTTACATTATGGTACTTTTCCATGTATTTTCCTCACCTGTGTACTGTATAACTCTCCAGCTTTCTTCTTTGTACCATTTTGCAAAGTGAATCAAGATAAATGCTTTCTGCAATTCCCCTACCCATTGTAAGAGTAATCACAGTTGTCAAGAGAGAAGCTTTAAGACTTCGATTTTTAACAATATAAATCAATTTCATACCTACAGGCAAAGTAGCCTAGTATGGCAATTCTTCATTTAAAGTACATTTCCTTTGCCATTATTTACTTCTTTCACTAGAGAGCACTTTTGCATAAAACTGCAATATATTTTGTCCTAGTTGAATCAGAGTTACTCCAAAGGAGTAGTATCTAATTTTGTGTCCCTGGCTATAGGAGGGAAGGGAGCACCTGTTTCTGCTGGCTGGTGGTGATGGTGATGGTGGTGATGGTGATGGTGCTGGTGGTGTGATGTGTGATTGATTGTTTTTCGTATCTAGTGGCCTCCTTCGGCACTTCAGTGACTGTTCCAATTTCTTTCTTCTGGACTACTGTTGACTACTATGGACTAATTATGCAGATTCTTCTTGGTCTTCCCTCCTAGAGTCAAACACATGAATCCCCAAACTGAATATCACAATTACTTTTAGAATATCTTATCTGTGATTCACAATCACATTGTCATTTTTGTACAGGAGTCTTTCTTGTCATTTCTTAATAGGCTCTAACACTTAAGAAATGTGTGAGACCTGTACTACAATGAGTTTATCTTTGCCTAATTCATTGTTGTATGCGTGCATATTTTTCTTTTCTTTTTTCCAGCTTTACTGAGGTATTATTGACAAATAGGAATTGTATATATTTAAGGTATGCAACTTGATGTTTTAAATACATTGTGAAATGATCACCACAATCAATCTAATTAACAAATTCATCACTTCACATAGTTACCATTTCCTTCCTTCCTTCCTTTCTTCTTTCTTTCCTTTCTTCTTGCTTTCTTGCTTTTTTTGTGGTAAGAACACTTAAGATCTACTCTTTTAGCAAATATCAAGTATATAATACAGTATTGTTAACTACAGTTACCACACAGTACATTAGATATCCAGAACTTATTCATCTTGCATAACTGAAACTTTGTGCCCTTTGACCAATATCTCCCCATTTTCCCCTCCCACCCAGCCCCAGGCAACCACCATTCTACTCTCTGCTTCTATGAGTTTGACTACTTTAGATACCTCATATCGGCGAATCATGCAGTATTTGTCTTTCTGAGTCTGGCTTATTTCACTTAGTGTAATGTCGTCCAGGCTCATTCACGTTGTCACTAATTTTTTCAAATGTGTCCTTGTAGGGGATATGTTTTTATGGCTGTACATAGCCAGCTGGCAAACATATGTATGACACAATTTTTAATAATCGAAGATAATCTGGGATAATATGGAAAAAGACATGGGATATACTGATAAATAACTTTTTACTCTGATACATGAGGTAAGAAAATGGGGCAGAGTATTACCATGGCTTATAAATAGCCAGATGGTGGGATTCTTCAATACTGTAAGAGCTACATTTCAAATCTTTACCCCTAATTATTTAGTAGTTGAATAACATATTGATCCTTCAGTTTCTCCTTTCCTTGTTTTACAAATGGAAAACGTTGTTAGAATAAGGCAGAAATATGTGGTTTATGGGTTTAGAGGCAGTGGAGGAAAGACGGGTCAGTGCATCTGTCTAATTAGGGACGGCTTCAAGAAGAAGAGCACCAAGACAAGCCCATAATGATTTGGTTGTTAAGACATCACTTTTTTTTTTTTTTTACAGCGTTTACAATGTGAAACTTTCAATGCTTAGTTGATTGTACCTTGCATGTACTGTGGAAAGTAAACAAGTTTATTCTAGTTTAAGTACAGAATTGGGAAGAAGAAACAACTTCATTATTTTCATTGTTTTTTTTTTTCCGTCTAATGCTTCTTTTCAAATATATTATTTTTCCAAGTCTAATTTAAAAGATAGTATAAGCTAAAAGTAGAAAATGTGGAAAATACAAAAAGTACGATTGGAAAATGAAAAATCTACTTATATTCCCTCCATCCAAAGAAGTCCACTGTTAACATTTTGTTATAAATTTCAGGTAACTATCGACAAATAATGCTACTTAACAAAACAACCTCAAAAGCTCAGTGGTTTACAACAACAAATATTTATTTTTCCACTCATGGGTCTGTGGGTTGTTTGGGTTGATTTTGGCTGAGCTCAGGTTTGGCTCTAAGCAACAGGTCTGGGGTAAGTCCATGTCATGTGACTTATTTTGGGCCCCAGCTTAAGAAACAGTACTACAATTTTCCAGTGAAATGGTATGAAGCGGGTATAAGCTGGGCTGGGAAAGAGTGGGTGGGGCTATAGATGAAACAGCATTGGCCGTAAGTTGCTAATTACTGAACTTGTGGGTTTGCTATACTATTCTCTCCACTCATTCATATGTTTAAAATTTTACGTAATAAAGAGTTAAATTTGTATCCAAATACTGCTTTTACTATTAGAAAATTCTTTTGATAACAATCCTTTAATATTTGTATATATTATTATTATTATTATTTTATTTGTTAGCAAGTACTGTGGATTCAGTGTCTAACCTGTGATCGTGTAATGGTCATGAGCTCATCTTAAGATCCTTCCAAAGGTCCATCAATTTTTATTGAAGCTCCTGACTTGTTATATTTGTTTGATTCACTGTGTGTTCAATAATAGATGCAGACAAAATTGGAAAATGTTTTAATAATGGGTATACCAGGATCACCACTCCCTCCTCTGCCACTGCCCCCCACCCGCCCTAGCCAGAAATAATCACATCCAAAGTAAGTCTACAGTTTGTTTGTTCATAGACCATCTGTCATGCTATGTATTTACTGCAGATTCCCAGGGTTTATCAGCACTATAAACAGCCATTCCATCTTTCTGTTAAACCCCAAGAGGACTCCAAGGGACTGAGCAGAAGGGCTATCTACCCCGACCCCAGCCAGCTCTGTCCACCACTGCATTTAAGAAAGTAAGTCCTCAATGAGGGGCTAGCTCATCACAGTCTCGTCTAGACTGAGGTCTTGGAAGCTCACAGCCCTTAGGACAAAATCTTTTTCCCACATGGGGACTCTTACAGGACATCCTCTTTGTCATCAAACATTATTGCAAAATCCCTACAGACATAGGGAATGTCCACTGATGGAAGACTCAGCCATAAGATCAAGAGTGATCTACCTCCACAGCCCTACCAGGATTTTCACCCATGAGAATAATCTATCTGTGGAATGAGGACAGCATTCCTAGAAAGTGACTGCTAGCTGAATAGTCCAAGTTCTTTGATTTTTAAGTACCTGTAACACCACTAATTCTTCTACTACACACAGGTGAATTAATAGTCTTAACCAGTAGTTGAAATTACTTTCTTTGTAGTGCTAGTAATTTAACTGTTTGGTTTGGTTATCTGCTGTTGCACAACAAATGATCCCAAAGACGTTGAAAGATAAACTACCACAGGTTCTGTGGATCAGGAATTTAGACAGGGCATAGCATATACTGCTCATCTCTCTTCCATGACTGAGGCCTCTTGTTCTGAAGATTCTAAAGGCTGGGAATGCCTTGAAAGGCTGAGGGCTGAAATCATCTTGAGGCTTCTTTATTAACATGTGAGGCACCTGGGCTGAGCTGATTCCAAGGCTGGGCTCAGCTGGGCCATCAACCAGTGCCAACACTTGGCCTCTCCCAAGCTTGGCTTTTCACAGCATGGCGGCTGGGTTTCTAGAGTGAGGACCCAGTAAAGAAACTTCTGTAGAGTGAGTGGTCCAAGAAAACTGGGGGGAATCTGCATAGCCTTTCAGGACCCAACTCCAGAAATCACATGGCATCATTTCTGTCCTACTCTATCAGCTGAAACAGTCATAAGCCCACTGGATTCATTCGGGAGACAGAGCGGCCGCCTCTTGACGGGAGGTGTTTCCAAGCATTTTGGGGCCTGTTTTAAAACCACCACATAGCTTCAGATTCCAGTGGGAGCTGCTGCGCCTTCAGAGTTCCCCAGGTGAGCTGCTTCGCTATCGGCATGATAACTGAATGAGTGCAGGGTAAACTATTGTCTGGCATTGCAGTCTGGACAAAGTGCTTTAATATTCTTGCTTTTCCAAAATTCTTTCCCAGCATTCCTATCTCTAAACCAAAATGTGTAGTTTGACCACCTCATTTGTGTTTTTAGAGCTTTTTAAGGGCTCGATTCTCTTCTGTATTTTCTGTGGAGCATTCCAAATATATCATTTGTTTTGGTATTAGGGAAGGAAATGTTTCCTCTGGCTGTCTAGCCTCCATTTTCTGTAGTCAGTGGATAAACCGGTTGGGGTTATAGTCTGTGCAGGGCAGAACAGAGTATTTTTGACACCCCTCCAGCTGTGGTAGCTGCAGGAGGCCCCTTCCACAGTGTCCTCACCTGGTGGAAGTAGCCAGTGAACTAGGCAGGCTCCCACCCTTGTCTCCCCAGTACCAGATACCAACCCTTTTACGTAATATTGGCTACTTCTGTTTCATCCCTGGCAACCTTCCCGTGGCTGTCCTTTGCTCACTCTTCTATTAATTAATCTCTTTGCATTTCTTTAAACAAAGGCTCTTTTTATGTTTACATAGCAACCCTATGCTTTCTCATTTTAAAATGGAACATTTAAAAAGTTTTGTTTTTACTTTTTTCTTTCATTTATATTTTTCTGTATCTCTAATTTCCACAATAAACATGTATACTTTAAAAATAAATGCACACTCATTAGGATGGCCACTATGTAAAAGAAAAACCAGACAGGAACCAATAAAGATTGGTAAATTGGAGAAATTGAAATCCTTTTGCAGTTGCAATGGAGAAAAGTTTGGTATAATAGTTCCTCAAAAAATTAAAAATAGAATTACCATGTAATCCAGCAATTCCACCTTTGGGTATATATACAAAAGAATTGAAAGCAGGGACTCAAAGAGGTATTTGTACACCCATGTTCATAGCATTCTTTACATTAGCCAAAAGGTGGGAGCCACGCAAGTGTCCATTGATGGATAAATGGGTACAGAGTTTCAGTTTCACAAGATGAAAAGAGTTCTGGAGATTGGTTCCACAACAACGTGAATGTACTTAACACTACTTGAACTGTACACCTGAAAATGGTTAAGATGGTAACTTTTATGTTACTCCTTTCTCTTTGCATTTACTATGTCAATCAGATTTGGTGTCAGTTCTGCTAGCATTGTAAAAGGAGTTGGAAAACTTAAAAAAGAATTTTTTTTTAGAGCACTTCCACATGCCTCACAGATTGTATGTAGCTTTAAGGAATCATTCAGATTATTCTCTGGACTCCCTTCCTCCCAGCTATCACTGCTAAAATTTTCCACCTCTCCAGGGCTGAGACAGACCAGGTTTTCAGTGGTGCCACATCTTAGGAGAGCAAAAGGGCAGATCCTTCGGAGTAAGAGCAGGGTGAAGGTCAGCCCTGTGCTCAGACTCTTCCCTCCCTTCACCTCTCACCCATCCCTTCCTCCTCCCTGCAAAAGATCCAAACAAAATTCCAGCTCTTATCCATCTCTTTCTCTTCCTCCAGAGACCTCCACCCTGCCTTTGAAGGCTTTTGGAGCATGTTTGTTTATTGGCTTTGTGTACCTATGTGTTCCTAAACTCTCATCATTATCAACTCCAATCTCACTTCTGTGCCCTCAGGGTCCTATGGAGTGAGCACCTGCCCAGCCTGCCAGCTACCCCACAGTCCCTTACCCTAGCTTATGACAATAAAGACCTCAGCATTTTTTTGGTTTCTCAGATATTCCAATTTCCTCTCTTTACCTCAGAACCTGCTAGACTCACTACTCCCAAACCCTCTGCCACCAGCACCACTACCCCCAACACACACACACACACACACACACGAGCCTTTTCCCCTTGAACTGAGTAACTCCTATCCACTTTTCAGATCCTAGATCTCAGTTCCTATTTATTTATTTATTTATTGGTCGCGCCACGCAGCATGAGGGATCTTAGTTCCCCGACCAGGGATCGAACCTGTGTTCTCTGCAGTGGAAGTGCAGAGTCTTAATGACTGGATTGCCAGGGAAGTCCCTCTACGTTCCTATTTTAAGGGAACCCTTCCCAACCCAGAATATGCCAGACTCCTTGATGTATGCCTAGAACTCAGTGTGCCTATTTTTAGAGACTTACAGTGTTTTTAGTTAAATATTTATATGATCATTTGATTCATATTTGCCTTCTCCACTAGACTGTAAGCACAGGAAGGCCATGACTGTGTGTGTCTTGCTTCAAATTTTATCCCGGGTACTTAGCACAGTGTAAGCATTCAAAAAATATTTGTTGAATCAATATAGAACTGTAAAGATAAGTTGTGAGCCTATTCTATATTACACTGGGTCAGGTATTGAAGGGTAAAGGGTTTAATACATAACACCTTATTTTTCACCTGCCCGAGTTTGGAACAAACTTGGAGATAGATGTAGGAATCAGGCAGATAAAGATAAAAAAAAAAAAATTTGTATCAAAGAGAAATGGCATAATAAATACCATTTCCAGTTAAAAGGAATGGGAACTTCTTGGAGAAATGGCTGCTTCCAGGTCTGGAGAAGGAAATATATTATATGAGCTTAAAATATCTTGTAGCAGAAATAAAGACACTATTTAAAAACTAATGGGGATATATGGAAACAACACAAGAGCTGGTTTCAAAAAGACAAATGACAGAAATGGATCATAATTTGATAAATAAACAAGGAATCCCTGAGTCCATAATTATACTCAGAAATGCAGGCAGTGAGGGGAACGGAGGAAAGCTCTTTTTTATAAAAGAACTCCAGTTAAAAATGTAGAAGGAATGATAGAATTAGAAAATCACTATTTGCAAACACCACTATTGCAAATCACTATTTGCAATCAGTAATAACTGATTATCCATGGATGCTAAAACCATGGGTATAAGTTTGTTGGGGAACAGGATATTCGTATGGGCTCACAGTATCACCCAGCAGGTTACTTATTAAGTATAAAGGGAAAAGATACCTTTAAAATGAAGAGATCTGGTGGGCACCACCTTAACCAAAGTGATTAAATCCAGCATCGGAGATACTGGAACAAACTGACATTGTGTTCTTCCTGATGTGATGCAATTGGAAGCATACGACATCACAAACCTGGTATTCGTGCTAAATATTTAACATGAATTAATCATAAGGAAGCATCATTATGGCGTATTTTATGACACAGATAGTCTGGCCTTTTCAAACTTGTCAGTGTCTCCTGAAAAGGAGGGAGATTATTCTATAGATTATGGATAATAAAGAGACAAGACCATTAAATGCAGTGTACGGTCTTTAAAACAGGTATAAAGGAACTTTTGAGGTAAACTAGGGTAATATAAATATGGAATGTATAATAGATAATAATGTATCAATGTTAAACTTCCTGAGGGTAAAAATTGTATCATGATTAAGTAGAAAAATGCCTTTGTTCTTAAGAGATACCTATTGAACTATATAGGTTCAGCCAAAAAAAGGAAAAAAAAAAGAGAGAGAAAGATGACAAATGGAACACAATGTTAACAACTGATGAATGTACTGAATGTATGTGGCGAGTATATATGCTTTGAACTTTTTCCAAATAAAAGTTGGGGAGGTAAGGTTTTAGGAATAGATGGCTTTAAGTCTGTTGACTAAGTGGACTTCCTTATATCTGAACTAGCTAGATTTACCTTGTCATAGTCAGTCACTCCTGGACCGCCATAGTCTTCTCCCACCTCCTGTTCCCTCTGCCCCTTGCCGTACAATTTATGGCTCAGAGTAGCAGAACAGAATCAGTAAACTTTAAAGGCAGGCAGATCCCACAGAAAATCCAGTAGAGCCTGAGCCATGCTTGCCCAGTTTCACCTCCTAAACTCACTGTTCAGAGACGTTATCAGACCAGAAATATTCCTGTAGGGCAGTGGTTCTCAAGGTATGTTGTACATCAGAATTGGGGATCCTACGTCCAGGCCATACCTCAGTATAATTAAATCACAATCCGTGGAGGTGGAACCCAGGCAGCAGGAGTTTTCGAAGCTCCCCAAGTGATTCCAGTGTGCAGACAAGTTTGAGAGCCATGGCTCTTAGGAAGTTTCTCCTTGGAGAAATACGATTAAGTAAGGAATAAGTCTTCACTCTCAATATCAGTCAGGGAAGGCCCCCAGGTTGTGATAGGATGCAAGCTCAGAAGGAAAAAAAGCTCCTAGGGGTTTTAGAAAATAAAGATAGAAAGCCCTTCCCCACAGCCATCCATCTCCTACCCAGCCGTCGTGTCTGTCCTTGCCACAGTATTGCAAAACCTTCTTCTTAGTTCTAGCAGCTGTTCTGTAGACCTCAAAGGATTTTCTACATAGGCTATCATGCTGTCTGCAAATAAAGACGGTTTTACTTGTTCTTTCCGATTTGGATGCTTTTTCTTTCTTTTCTTGCCTCATTGTACTAGCTAGCGAGTACAATGTTGAATAGAAATGATGAGAGCAGATATCCTTGTCTCGCTGCTGATCTTAGGGAGAAAGTATTCAATCTTTCATCAGATACGACGTTACCTGAGGATTTTCATAGATTCTTATTAGGTTGAGGAAGCTCCCTTGTATTCTCTAGTTCGTTGAGAGATTTTTTTTAAAAATCAGGAATTGGATATTGTCAAATGCTTTTTCTATTTTTTTCTCTTCCCTTATCTTAAAAAAACTTTTAAAATAGAAATTTCAAACATAACAAGAGTAGACAGAATAGGAATAAAGAACCCTCATGTACCCATCATCCAGCTTGTTAAAAATGGAAATTTTCGGGCTCCAACAAAGTTCTACAGAATTAGAAAATCTTGGGGGTGAGGCACAGTAATCTGCATTTTAAGAAGTCCTGCAGGTGATTCTGATGCATGTTAAATTTCTAAAACTACAGCCCTTAAAGACTGAGTCTTTTAAAAGATAACTACAATACAATTTTTTTTTAAAAATTTTTATTTATTATTTATTTATTATGTTTATTTTTGGCTGTGTTGGGTCTTCGTTTCTGTGTGAGGGCTTTCTCCAGTTGCGGCAAGTGGGGGCCACTCTTCATCGCGGTGCGCGGGCCTGTCACTATCGCGGCCTCTCTTGTTGCGGAGCAGAGGCTCCAGACGCTCAGGCTCAGTAGTTGTGGCTCACGGGCCCAGTTGCTCCGCGGCATGTGGGATCTTCCCAGATCAGGGCTCGAACCCGTGTCCCCTGCATTGGCAGGCAGATTCTCAACCACTGCGCCACCAGGGAAGCCCCTACAATACAATTTTAAACTATAATTCTTGATTATCTTCAAATATCTGTTCAGTATTCCATCTTCCAATTGCTTTTTTTTTTTTTTTTAATTTTATTTATTTATTTATTTATTTATTTATTTATTTATTTATTTATTTATGGCTGTGTTGGGTCTTCGTTTCTGTGTGAGGGCTTTCTCTAGTTGCGGCAAGTGGGGACCACTCTTCATCGCGGTGAGCGGGCCTCTCACTATCGTGGCTTCTCCCGTTGCGGAGCACAGGCTCCAGACGCGCAGGCTCAGCAATTGTGGCTCACGGGCTTAGTCGCTCCGCAGCATGTGGGATCTTCCCAGACCAGGGCTCGAACCCGTGTCCCCTGCATTGGCAGGCAGATTCTCAACCACTGTGCCACCAGGGAAGCCCCTACAATACAATTTTAAACTATAATTCTTGATCATCTTCAAATATCTGTTCAGTATTCCATCTTCCAATTGTCTCCCAATTGCTTTTTAAAATTTTTAGTTTTTATAATTTTTATAGTAGGTTGAATTATGATCTAAATAACTCCACATGCTGTGAATGGTTGATTTGTCTCAAACCTCTATGGGCTCTCCCTCCACCCTCCATACCCCTCTTCCTTGTAATTGCAAGTACCCGGTCACTTATAGACTTCCCCACATTCCAGACGTTGCCAATTGCAATTCCCCATATTTTTCCGTCCTCTGCATTTCCTGTAAATCGGTAGTTGCATCATAAAAATGAGGTATGGTCAGGTTTAGTTTCAATTTTTTGGGCAAGAATCCTTAGTAGATGAAGCTGTGATCCTTGTCTCTTTAAAAGCTCCTGGCTAAAACTTGATGCTAGCTATTTGCACTGCAGCTCTGTAGTTACTCTAGGTTCTGCCTCAAACCTCCTGTCTCATTGTACCCCCCTGTTCCCATCTCCTTGGGCTCTGTATTATTCCTGGCCTCGCTGGGAGGCCTGACTTGACTCTCCTCAAGGCCTTTAACATTCCTTTAGGATGTTACTTCTGGAACTTCATCATCATGCAAAGAGGAACAGGTAAGAGGCACTTTCTCCTAGAATGCTGCCCAGGTCCTCAGGACACTCCTGGCAAGGCCTGCAGAACCCCGCCTCCAGCCCTCAGCTTGTCTGAGGGAGAGGATCAGATAATAATGGCATATCTGTGGTCACCCCTCTGGTGCCCCTATGCCCTGAGGGAGCTACTTTCAGGAGACCTGGAGTCAGGCCTGGCATCTGTGTTTTAAGTAAGTCTCCAGGGTTCTGGCATGTAGACAGGCTGGAGGTCACTTCATAGTGAGCTCTGAGGAGCTACTCTCCCTCCTAATCCCTCACTGGAGCTGGGATCACAGCACTGCCCTGTTGTTAATTCCAGGAGCAACCCATTCACTGACTTTTTTTTTTTAAGTTATTTATTTTTTGGCTGTGTGGGGTCATCGTTGCTGCGCACAGGCTTTCTCTAGTTGTGGTGAGCGGGGTCTACTCTTTGCTGCAGTGCGCGGGCTTCTCATTACGGTGGCCTCTCTTGTTGCGGAGGGCGGGCTCTAGGTGCGCGGGCTTCAGTAGTTGTGGCTCGCGGGCTCTAGAGCACAGGCTCAGCAGTTGTGGCGCACGGGCTTAGTTGCTCCGCGGCATGGCGGATCTTCCCGGACCAGGGCTCGAACCTGTGTCCCTTGCATTGGCAGGCGGATTCTCAACCACTATGCCAACAGGGAAGTCCCCAGTCATTGACTTTTCAGAGACAGCTGGATAAGGAAGTGTAGTCAAGCGGGTTTGAATGTCTAGAAAGTCTCTCTTTAATTAAAAAAAAATTTTTTTTATTTTGCCATATTACATACAGTAAGATATATTTTTTCAATGCTTTTCTTTTTAAAAAAAATTTATTTATTTTATTTATTTATTTTTGGTGGCACTGAGTCTTCGTTGCTGTGCGCAGGCTTTCTCTAGTTGAGGAGAGCGGGGGCTACTCTTCATTGCAGTGAGCAGGCTTCTCATTGCGGTGGCTTCTCTTGTTGCGGAGCACGGGCTCTAGAGAGCAGGCTCAGTAGTTGTGGCACACGGGCTCAGAAGTTGTGGCTCGCGGGCTCTAGAGCTCAGCTCAGTAGTTGTGGCGCACAGGCTTAGTTGCTCTGCGGCATGTGGGATCTTCCCGGACCAGGGATCAAACCTGTGTCCTCTGCATTGGCAGGCGGATTCTTAACCACTGTGCCACCAGGGAAGCCCCTCTCTTTCATTTTAAATGAAAAGGGAAACCCCACAAAAATCCACAGATGGTATATCCGGTCAAGCTTGAAACCAAATGCTGTGTTTTGTCCACTAAATAAAATCCTTTTGTCACTTCTCCCCTCCACTTTTTATAGTTGGCTTTCGGGTTACAACATAGATGGACTAAATTCCTGGTAATTTGTGAGTTGGCTCTTGTTCCCTCTTTAGTCTGGGGTAAACTCTTTCTTGTTTCTTTTTTTCTTACATAGTAGAAGATCCATACCAGTTATCTTTAGGCAGGTAGAGACTGGAGATCTGCTCAGGTCCTGGTCATGTTTTGTTTCTTGATTGGGGTGCTGGTTACAAGGATGGGTTCAGTTACTGAAAATTTCTCAAACCCTATACAGATAATGAGTGCTTTTCTCCATATGTTATAACCCAATAAAAAGTTGAAAGAAAGAAAAGAAAAAGGTCTGTGTCAGAAATAAACAAAGAAAAATATAAAGTATAAAGTAATCATCGGTAAGGACAAAATGCTTAAAATAACTTTGTTTTTTATATCCAAGCCAGTTTCAGCTACTTGCCTCTGAAAGAAAATAAGAGTGGCAGTGTCGTAGGCGAACACAATAACCACTGTTGCCTTTGTTAGCCCTTCAAGATAGCCCAACACATAACAGACACCCTGCCCCAGCTCACAGACCTTCCTTGTTCCCCAACTGCTTTCACCTCCCAGTCTCATTTTCATCCTGCTCTGGCTTGGTGCTGCCGCCTGCTGTCCCACTTCTCTGGGCTCTTGTGTTTGTTTGTGGTCCATGGGCCTTAGCTCCCAGGGTCCTCTGCTGCTGCCGCCAGGAGTAGGAGATTCCCTGTTAAGTATCTTACCTCTGCCCTGGGCAACTTACTACTTACAAGCGTCTGGCTGTGAGACCGGGCAGCAGCGTTTTCTAAAAGTTCTGCACATTCTTCTCCTTCTCCACTTTTTTTTTTTTTTTTGGTAAATTGAATTCTTTGGGGGCTATCCTAAGTATATTTGCTGTTTCAGGGACCATTTGTGATGCATCTTTTAAAAGTGCGATAATTTTATCCTACCTTTAGATTTTTCTTAAAACTGAGCTTAGGGGCTATGGGTCAGACAACTGATGTACTGATACTAGAATTTATCATTTAACTATTGGTTCGCTACCCGAAAGTTCAATAACATGTAATGATTTGTAATTCTGCTGAGGTGAAAACTTGAATCTTGAGCCTTTGACAGTGAAATAGAGGAGAAAGTCTTTGATGAATGCCCAGAGTTGAAGCCTCTAGGGAGGGAACCAAGAGAGTGGGGTAATCCCCTAACTGAGCTATCCCTGGCCCAGGACAGGCTGAGGAATCGCAGAAGATGAAGTGCCCAGAGTGGGCAGACAAGCCTAGACTCAGAGGTGAAGCAGCAGGTTTTTTTTTTTTTTTTTAAGAGCTAGAACAAACAGTTAATTCTCACTACTATCTTATTCTATTTAACTTTACACACACTTCTTTGTATGGAAACAAGAACTACACATCTAAGAAATATTCTAAACCCCGCAACAAAGCAGATATTGTGAAAGTTTATCAAAAAGATAACATTAATTTTAAGGTGACTTTAAAGATGTTTGGTGACAACAGGAAGATAGTTCAAAAATAATTTAATTTGTTGTACAACAAATGGCTGCTCTGTTAAAGTGTTTGGTCTTTATGAAGATAAATGAGACATATAATTTTTTAGACTGTCATGGGGCAAGGCAAATTTAAATTTACCTTATAAGAACCAACAGAAGTTTTCTATTGAAACAGCAGGTTTGAGGGCCAGAGAAACTTGTCAGTCAGGGTAGTAAGCTAAAGGGCTGAAATGGGACAGTGAAGGCCTCTGTTCTTCTCTCTATATTCTTCCTTCCTCAAAGTCCTCATTTATCTGTAGGTCTTCAACTTCCCCAACTCTACCCTGCCCTCTTCACCTAACATTTTCAACCATGGGTCACCTCTATTTGGATGTTTCACTGTCAGTCAAAGGCTGCATATCCAAATTCCAACTTCTTTTGGCTTTTAGCATTTATGAGGAATAGGTCCATTGACTTGGGTAATTCTGAAATACAACTATAGCATAATATTGTCCCCATAAGATACATAAACACAAACAGTAGAGAATATCAAAGTCACATTGGACATGAGATCCTAGGGGTTGGCTAGGCTCATGTACAAGCTGGATGACATTCTCTTGCATACCAGCCTCCAAGGTGGGAGTTTTAAAGTTTTGCCTCATCAAAATTAGAAATATGTACATGGATCTTTGGAGTTGCTGGTAAGGAGTCAAAACCATAAGTCACCTGTGGAATCTAGGTACCTAGGATTTTAAACAAGCTACCTTGGTGTTTGTTGTCTCTAGGATCTTCCTCCTCGAATCCTATGTTCCTTGGCCAGACAAATGTTCGTTTAAAATTTTTTTTTCTATCATATCACTTTCTTAGATGTAGAGAATTATACTTAGCCATAGCAACACAGAGGCATGGCTATGATATGCCAGAAACTGAACTTGTTTCCAAATATGAGAAACCATTCAGTTAGGTCCTTGCTAAAGATTTTCTTATGCTAACTTCAAACTATAATGGTGTGATCGTGAGGTGGCAGGAAGTCTGTGTGCATGTGTGTGTGTGTGTTTGCATGTGCATGATTATAACACAAGGCATGGGGTATGGATTGTATTGGGTTGGCCAAAAAGTTCGTTCGGGTTTTTCTGTAACATCTTATGAAAAATCCGAACAAACATTTGGCTAACCCAATATCTTCCCAGACTCAAAAGGGAGAAGCAAGAATGGATAATCTTTTAACAAAAAGACCTACCAGAATAGTAGGTTCAGCAGCAAATTGTATAGGTTAAATTGAAAATATAAAAGTTAGCTATTATATTGTGGAGTACATACCTATAAGAAATACACTTATAGATAAAATGAATCGATCTTTAGGAGATGAATAACTTTTTGGTTTTTTTGGTTGATCTGGGTCTTAGTTGCGGCAGGTGGGCTCCTTAGTTGTAGCACGAGGGCTCCCCAGTTGTGACATGTGAACTCTTAGTTGAGGCATGCATGTGGGAGCTAGTTCCCAGACCAGGGATTGAACCCGGGCCCCCTGCAGCGGGAGCATGGAGTCTTATCCACTGCACCACCATGGAAGTCCCGAGATAACTTTTTGAAGCTTAGTTTTACTTGCTCATTCATTTATTCATTCAACAAATATTTGTGGAATGTCACTATGTGCCAAGCACTGTGCCAACCAAATTTATTTATTTTTCCTGCAAGTGTATTGCAACAGTATCCCTAACTGGTTTTCCTGCTTCCACTCCATACCTACACCCATTCCAGTCCATTATCCACACAATGGCAAGAGTGCTGCTTAAAAAACCCTATTTAAGATCTTGACACACTCAAAACTTTTTAATACATTTGCAACAAATTCAGAGTAAAATCCAAATCCTGTGGCTCATAATGTGGCCTCAGAAGCTCCTTTCCACTCTGTATTCAACCCCATCTCCTCCTCTCTCCCTTTCACGCACCCCATTCCAGTAACACTGGCCTCCTTCCCGTGTTCCCTGGACGTGGCAAGTATGTGTCCACCTCAGGCTTTCACATGGGCTGTTGCTCCACTGGCGTGGAAGGTCCTCCCTTAGACAGCTACCCCTCTATTCCACTCAGATTGTCTACCCAATGTCACTTCATCAGAGAGAACTTTCCTGACCACCTGAGCCAAAATAGCATCCACTCCCTCCACCCTTCTCTCTTTCTTCTTCTACTTTTCTTCCCAGCAGCCAATTACCACCTGATATATTATATATATTTTTATATATTATAGTTAGCTTGTCATCCCTTTCCCCACTAGGATGTCAGCTTCTAGAAATGAGAACTTTGTTTTATTTACTTCAGTATTTCAGTGATTGGAACAGTGCCTGGCACATAGTCGGTACTCATACATACTTGTTGAATAAATGAATGAATGAATACAAATTCTCTATTTCTTTGGGACATTTATTTTTTAAATACTGAAATAAAAATATTATTCAACAGTTTCAATGAAATAGTATGGTTTTATGTTTTCCATATATTTTTATCCTTTCTTCTTCACCCATACCCCAAAGAATATGATGTTCCTATTAGTGAATAGGGTTAATACAAGCTCTGGGGGAACATTTCCTAATAGAACAGTGACAGTACAGACCAATAGCCATGGGAATCAAGTCACAGATATTACAACTTCTAAGAACCTTGGCAAATAGACAGTCTTGATGGCTTAAATGCCAACAAACACAACTGAATGTAGTTGTAGTACAATCTGAAAGGCTCAAGTTGAATGTAGGAACTGAGTGACTTGGGTTTCAGCAGAGGAGTTCTTTCAAAATGACCCATCCAATCGGCTGGGAGACCTTTCAGGCAGCAGCAGAACTGTATGTAGCAGTCAGGAATCCCCTGGGGAGTGAGGGCACCACTCCCAACTGTTCCCTACTGGGCATGATTGAGAAACACAGCTTCCAACCCCACAATATACTTGAGGCCTATGTTGCTTTCTTGCACCATAGCTTGGAACTTCCTAATATCAGTGACAAGTCAGGTGGTGATGGTGAAACTGCCCATTCTCAATGTGCTAATACTCACTTTATAAAGATGTTCTGAGGCTGAGGCAAAGCTGCTACAGGATCTTGATGGCCTTACACTTATATATGCCAAGAAGAGTATGCACAGCAATTTATTAAAATTGCTTCCACTGTGAATGTGGAAATAAATTTTAATTATTTAACTGAGAGTTCAACTTTCTTGGGGGGTAGTAATCTGAGTAAATACGTATTTCATATGCAATCAATCCCAATGAATACAAACATAGTAACAAGCCAAACTATAATCAGAGGGTTGAAAAGAACTCAAGTGTTTTGTGAAACTCAAGTTTTTTACTCAGGTTTTTATGAAACTCATTCCTAGGAATGATCATTTGGATAAACTTATGAAAGGTTTCTATCCTTCTCCCCCCTCCTGAAATGTGTCTTTGCATAAATATAAATGTGAAATTCTACTTTACATTTGGAAATTATCCTTTTTGATTTGTGAAGGCATTAGTAAAAACCAACCAACCAAGCAATCAAACCAAAGCAAACCAAACTCCACAGGCTTTGGCAGCAGAAGGTACAGGTTCAGTTCCAAGTTCTGTCAATTACTGGCTGTGGGACACTTAACCTCTCTAGTTAAGCAAGTCACTTAGTCCCTGAAGTTTAGCTTCCTCAACAGTAGGATGGTATTATCCATATTTGCATATCCGTATGGTTCTGAGGATCAAATGAGATAATGTGACAAAGCTTTGCAAGCAGCTTTACAACTGTAAGGATTGTAATTTATTTCTTAGAAGTAGTGGGTAACTCTTTCCAAAAAGGAACTGAGTCAACTTACGATGTATTTATATAATACCACAGAATACATAGAAAATAAATGTAGAAAAATGAAATAATGCACCATTATATTCTTTATAGTTGTTAATCTATCAAACAAAAAAATAAACTAGCATTTTTTGTGCTTATTCAACTGCGGTGCCTATGGATTTGGAAGGAAGATTATGGTATGCTCAGGCATGGAAAGCCAGAGGATAAACTGTAGACTCTCCCTCCTGCTTCAATTTTACTTGAGTAAGTTAAAACATTTTTACATTAAAACAAAGTTATATATTAATTTTTTTTTATTGAGTGTTTACTATGTATCAGATACTGTTTTTGGAACTGGGGTACAGTGGGAAACAAGAGGTCCTTGATCTCATGGAGTTTATAGTCTAGACAGAGCAACGGTTCACAACTGGATCAGGGCCAATACTCTTTATTCTGCTGAAATGAAATTCACAGGTAACCAACCTACACATAATTAAAATTAACATTTTTTTAATATAACGGTGAAATAAAAAGGAAGTAATTCATAACAAAGCAATATTCGTTTCAAAATTTAAATAAATACCTAAGCATGCTTACATCAGAAAGATATAATGAGATAGGCAAGTACTTGCATCTACTTATAAAAATTAATTTGGGGGACTTCCCTGGTGGCACAGTGGTTAAGAATCCGCCTGCCAATGCAGGGGACACGGGTTTGAGCCCTGGTCCAGGAAGATCCCACATGGTGCGGAGCAACTAAGCCCGTGCACCACAACTACTGAGCCTGTGGTCTAGAGCCCGCGTGCCGCAACTACTGAGGCCTGCGCGCCTAGAGCCTGTGCTCCGCAACAAAAGCCACCGCAATGAGAAGCCTGCACACCGCAACGAAGAGTAGCCCCAGCTCGCCACAACTAGAGAAAGCCCGCGTGCAGCAACGAAGACCCAACACAGCCAAAAATAAATAAATAAATAAATAAATTTGGATTAAAGAGAAGTAAAGATAAAGTCAACTGAATATTCTTGTCATTCTTCCTTTATATTTGACATTTTGAAATAAGGACTAAATAAGTATATAGCACCTGTATGCATAATTCTCATGAATTCAAGAGTTGCAGATACAGAATGACACAGATACATGTCTCAAATACCATTAGCTGCGTTGCCATTACTGATGCTCTTGTGACATGGCGAGCAACTTTTGGTACAATCCCAAATGGGACAGGGTATCATATTCCTGGAAACTTCAGTGTGTACTCTAGCCGGCTAAAACTACTTTTTATTTTACATGTAAAACAGTTAGGTTCTAGGCTCAGATAATAACAAACAGGTTATTCACTTACCTGAATGTCCAGTGGACAATAAAAAGGCATGTAGAACATGGGCTAATTGTAGGTTGTGTGGCCTGACTTAAGCACCAGAAGACATCTAGCTCCCCTGGCCCCTGCCCACAAAATACCAGTACTGGCCTTCCTACCTTTTAGAAGATCAGAAAACAACCTCAATGCCCAAATGCCCCAAATGCTCCCAGAAGCTGGAACCCCTTCATTTGACAACCATTATTGTAGAAGTAGAAGAGAAGAAAATAAGTAATTCTAGTTACAGGTAAGTGCTCAGAAGGAAATAAAACAGTGCAAGAGTAGGGTGGGCGTGTCAGGCTTCTCTATACAGGAAGGTCAAGGAAGGCTCTTCTAAGGTTGGCCGCATTATGAACTGAGACCTGAATGGTGAGATGGAGACGGCCTTGCAAAGAGCTGAGGCAAGAACATTCCCAGCAGGGGAACCAAGCGGACTGTGAGGTTTGAATGGAAAGAGGACCACTGTGGCTGAAACATAGGTCAGAAAGGTAGAAAGCACTGGCATTTTAGGGCAGAGAGAAGGTGAGAAATTTCCAAGTTGATTTATGTGATGCTGAAAGACTGGTAGATGATCAGCTGTCTAATTTGAACTACATTTACAAAGACTGTCTTGTGGCCTCTGATATGTAGATCATTGGGAGATATGCCTTTCCAGAAAAAGGAACTATCTTGTCTTTGGCTCATGACCAACCCTTGGGAGAATGTTCAGGAAGCAGGGCATGATGTCTTGTATCAGATCACAGTTCCACCACTGTGGCAGGTGCTGACAATTCCCAGATGGACAAGGCTCTGAAATTTCTCCTTCTGTCTCTTGTGCCCCATTGGTGTCCCTTGCCAAGGACAAGCAATATTTCTTCCACGGAGTTTAGAGGTCCAAAAAAAAGAAAAAGTTCTGATAAGGATTGGAAGTAAAAAAATATCTTTATTGCTTTTTTCTGATTACAAAAGTAATACATATGTTATCATCTCAGGAATTTTTGGGGCTTTCTAAAATGCAGCTAAATACATATCTAGGGCAGCAAATGCAGGAAGAGTATTAACAAAGGGTGAGAATCTGATCCTTTACTTATCTCTTACCTATGATATCTCATCCTGAATGGTCGCTGAGGTGACGAGATTTGAACTTTGAACTTGTAGGCATAGAGTGGTGACCTCATTTATCCCTTTGAACAATTGCAAATCAATTTGTAAACCATCAATTCCTAGGGGGAAAATTCTGAGCAGCAAAATGCACTCAGAGCCCTGTGGCATAAGACTGAAAATTTCAGTCAGATCCAAAAAACAAAGAACTCAAATTCCAGGGGAAGACTACTCTACCAAAAGAACAACACAGGAAGCTGAATGGGGCTCTTTTCCAGCTCTTTATTGTTCTTACACGCTGTCGACACTCCCTGTGGCCAAGGGCTCTTATCTAGTTTTTACAAGTCCCTCCACTTGAAGAGGCTGTCCCCTCGCTTCCTTTCACTACCCACTTCTCCCAAACTTCGCCGCACCACCAGGTTCACGGTGCACTTGGAAGGGCGGACAGGGATTTGCCTCTCCAGTCCAACCGGCTTTCGGTCACTGAATTACACACGTTCATCGACCCTTCTGCGGAGACTGCTTGCGTGTGCGCGGGGTGGGCGAGGGTGGGCGGCGGACTCTGCCCCTGGTGGTTGTGAGCCCATTGCCGCTCCGCAGCAGGAGGTCTCGGAGGAGACGCCCACCGCCCCCTCCCTGGGGCCCCGGCGGCCCCGCCCCGCAGTTCCCGTCACGTGCCGCCGCACCGCCCAATCAGAGCCTGCAGCGCGTGGGCTCGGGATTCAAACTGCGGCGCCTCGGACTCTCCGGGATCTGCGCTGGTGTGGCCGCGGCCGCCGCTGCGTGCGGGCCATGGAGCACCGCATCGTGGGGCCGGGCCCATACCGGGCCACCAAGCTGGTGAGTGTGCATGCGGGGATCCGGACGAAGCGAGGCCCCGGCCTGAGTGTCGGCCGCGTATTCGTCAGTCCTCGCTTCTCCAGGGCAGGCCGGGCCCGGGTCTGGAGGCGGGACGTGTTTCGGGTCGGGCGGCGGTATTCTGGACGACGCTCAAAGAAAGGTTAACCGGGCCTGGGGCCCAGCCCGTCCAGGGTGGGCGCAGCTTCGATCCCGAGACGTTGGCTGGGTTCTCGCCAATCAACGGCGCCTCCCTGTTTAAAGCGCCCGGAAGACCAGGGTGACACCCCTCTCCCCTCTCCTGTCCTCCGGAATCCAACACCCCAGTCCGTAACTTTAGGGCCACCCGCCGCCTGGACTGTGTCTCTGTCCCGAGTGTCACTTGTGGTGACACTTGAGGTTCTTTCTAACGGTGCCCAGAACAGAGGTGGATCGCCCTGACCCCGTTTCCGGCTCCTGACGTTTCTTTTTCTGTGAGCACCGACCTAAATGAGGAGGGTGGGCCCGGACTTATGGTTTGAAAGAGCCTTTGCAGACCCTGGTCCAGGGTGCTGCCTGTTTTCCTGGGAGAAGAGCTTTGGTAATCAGAGTTCTAAGGCGTACTTGATTTCTTTGTGACCTGGAGCAAGTGATTTTAGCGATTTCATAATGGAGTAAGTGGCGATAATTTGGTAACGTCTACAGCAAGTTTTAGACAACTTTCTATGAAAGCTTAAAGGTGATTTGGGAGGAAAGGACTGCTCCCCTTGGCCTGTCAACACTTCTGGCCACAGCTAACTTGGGAATTAGGCTCATTGTTCTATGCACCCCAAGGGATATCCAGGAAAAGATGAGAACAGGATGGAAGGAGTTACTGTACTCATCTTTGCAAACAATGCACTACAGACACCCATAATGATTCATTCATTGAAAAAAAATTCAACACATATAAATTTAGGTTTTCCTTTGGACCTGCCTCTAAGAGGTATGGATGCTGGTAGCAGGGAACAAATAGGATTTTAAAAAACCTCTTTTCATATCTGCTTCCACTTCACAATTGCCTCTACCACTTGAAACCATCTGGGGTCAAGGCTATTGGTAGGTCCATCTTTAAGGATGAGATACAGGTTGTGCTTTATAAGGGACTTTCAAAAACTTTACTATTCTTTGTGGAGGGAAAATAACACTCCCCTACTGCCAGTTTATTCACAGCACTAATGCAGGGGAAATAGAGAGACTCTGGATCTTGGGGTAACCAGTTCTCATTCTTCCAGCTTTAGACTAAAAAAATAAATTACATGATAATTGGAACTGATTTTTAATCTCATTCACAGAATTGTGTGAAGTACCACTTTTTAGAGATGCAGAGCGCCTATGTGAAAGGCATTCTTGATTCTGAGTCACATTAAAATATTATCAAAGGAATTTACAAAGAAAAGTACCCTGTTCTTCAGAAGTCTTCAGTCCCCAAGAAGTGATATTCAAGTCAGATTTAGCCAAGACTGATCAAGTTAAGTAGGAAATTAAATTATGTGAATAATTAATGAAAATACCTAAATATCACCAGAATTTCCTAGGTAGTCAATTCAGTTCTCAACTTTATTCTTTTTTTTTTTTTTTTTATAAATTTATTTATGTTATTTATTTATTTTTGGCTGAGTTGGGTCTTCGTTGCCACGCGGGCTTTCTCTAGTTGCGGCGAGCAGGGGCTACTCTTCATTGCGGTGCGTGGGCTTCTCATTGTGACGGCTTCTCTTGTTGCGGAGCACTGGCTCTAGGAACGCGGGCTTCAGTAGTTGTGGCACGTGGGATCAGTAGTTGTGGCTCACGGGCTCTAGAGCGCAGGCTCAGTAGTTGTGTCACACGGGCTTAGTTGCTCCGTGGCATGTGGGATCTTCCCAGACCAGGGCTCGAACCCGTATCACCTGCATTGGCAGGTGGATTCTTAACCACTGCGCCACCAGGGAAGTCCTCTCAACTTTATTCTATTTGAGAATCTTGATCGTAAACTAAGATTTTTGAAAACACAGAAAACAATAGCCATTTTTTTTTTAAGTGAGTATTACTGATTTATCAGTGATCTCCGTAGTCTTTACAGGTACTTTCCCCTCATTGTAAAATCTCTGTTTCCCTGAGCATAATTCAGTTGTGCTTTACAGCTTTCATCAGTTAAATCATAAAGTTTGTGATTAGTCCTCTCTTTATTTACCTGCCCCAGCTCGCCTTTCCTCCCTGGCTCCCAACTTAGCATTTCCATCTTCTCCCAACATCATCCTCAACCTAATCTTCGGGAAAAGCTTGGGAAAAACCTATTGGTACACAAAGAGCAGGCGTTTACTTCCTCCTTTCATAGCTCACTATACTTTCTCAAACCATGTACAGCTCCATTTTCTAAGACACCAAAGTCTTATCTGAAAATAGCATTTTATGGACTAGGTAAATTTCTATGCCCAAAATAAAATGACAGACTCTGTAAGTCAATTCATGGTGAATATGGAAGCTAATTAGCAACTTATTCATCTTCACTGAAATAGCTTTCATTTTAACCCACATATTAAATAGTTCATTAGTTAAAAAGAAATAATGAGAGGGCTTCCCTGGTGGTGCAGTGGTTAAGAATCTGCCTGCCAATGCAGGGGACACGGGTTCGAGCCCTGGCCCGGAAAGATCCCACATGCCATGGAGCAGTTAAGCCCGTGTGCCACAACTACTGAGCCTGAGCTCTAGAGCCTGTGAGCCACAACTACTGAGCCCACATGCCACAACTACTGAAGCCCGCATGCCTAGAGCCCGTGCTCTGCAACAAGAGAAACCACGACAATGAGAAGCCCTCGCACTGCAACGAAGAGTAGCCCCCGCTCACCGCAACTAGAGAAAGCCTGCGCACAGCAATGAAGACCCAACACAGCCAAAAATAAATAAATAAATAAGTTAAAAAAAAAAAAGAAATAATGAGGAGAAAGAAAATTGCTTTTTCTGAAAACTGCTTAAATCTACTGATACTTTCTTTGAACTTAATTCTGAGTTGTCTATATCTTCTGATGCAACTAGTGAACTTTAAAAGACTTATAGCCATCACTGAATCTGAGAGTTTGAATGGACTCTAAAGATTATCTAGTCCAATTCCCTCGTTTTATTGAGGCGTAAAGGGGTGCACTGACTTGATCAAGTTCACACTGCCAGTATGTGGCAAGTACATCTAGATCTAGCGTTTGTTTGCCTCTGAAGTCCCTGGCCAGGTGCTATATTATAGCACTACTATCATAATATTTTTGATATTAAGAAGTAAAGGAATGGAATAAATATTCAAGAGAAAAGAATAGGAAGCACATTTCAACACTCAGTATTTGTCATGTTGTTAAGCAAAAACAGTTGTATGATTTTTTTTATATAAATTTATTTTTATTTATTTTTATCTTTGGCTGTGTTGAGTCTTTGTTGCTGCATGCCGGCTTTCTCTAGTTGCGGCCAGTGGGAGCTACTCTTCCTTGCAGTGTGCGGGCTTCTCATTCTCTTGTTGCGGAGCACGGGCTCTAGGCACGCGGGCTTCAGTAGTTGTGGCATGTGGGCTTGGCAGTTGTGGCTTGCGGGCTCTAGAGCTCAGGCTCAGTAGTTGTGGAGCATGGGCTTAGTTGCTCCGCGGCATGTGGGATCTTCCTGGACCAGGGCTTGAACCCGTGTTCCCTGCATTGGCAGGTGGATTCTTAACCTCTGCGCCACCAGGGAAGCCCCAGTTGTATGTTCTTTATGCCTTAAACTAGGGGTTTGAAATAAACAAAAAATGTTTTTTAATCACAAAACAAACCTGTTTTGTCCCCTTTGCTATTAAGATTCTCTCGTAATATGTCATTGAAACAATCACATTCTCAAGCTCTATCTAGTTCTTTGTTGACGAAGGATATTTTCTTTCTAAATGTTACTGAGGATAGTGAGTTATTTTAAAGACAACTTTTTCCTTCTTGGCAGAGTAGCCAAATAACCACTGAATTATATTTGGAAATACGTGGGAGCAGAGATCACAGTCCTTGCTAGGTTTTGAAAATCTAAAGTGTCTCATGGATTGAGTAAATATCCTAAAGTTAAATGCTATTAAAAATCAAAATAAATAAATTCAAAATTCTTTTTATGAATTTTTCTAGAAAAGAGATATGAGTCTTTGATAAGGATGTCTTCTTAGAAAATTTCTAGTGTAAAATGAAAACTAGCTATCACCAGATTAGCTAAAAAACCAATCAGAATCCTAATAGATTTTTTTTCCCCCTGTGTGGGGATGCATTGAGTAGAAAGCTCATACAGAAGAGTAAAAGTGGAGGAATTAAAAGGTTTTAAAAAAGATGAGTATAGGTGATTTGACCTACCAGAAATTTAAATTTAGTATTAATAGACTGTAATCACACCATTGTAGTATTGTTCAGGAATAGACAAATAGCTCAGTGGGATTAAAAAAAAAAGAGTTCAGAAACAGAATCAAGGACTTCCCTGGTGGCGCAGTGGTTAAGAATTCGCCTGCCAGTGCAGGCGAGCCTGGGTTTGAGCCCTGGTCCGGGAAGATACCGCATGCCGTGGAGCAACTAAGCCCGTGTGCCACAACTACTGAAGCCCACGCACCTAGAGCCTGTGCTCCGCAACAAGAGAAGCCACCGCAATGAGAAGCCCACTCACCGCAACAAAGAGTAGCCCCTGCTCGCCACAACTAGAGAAAGCCCATGTGCAACAACGAAGACCCAATGCAGCCAAAATAAATAAATAAATAAAAATTAATTAAAAAAACAAAAAATACCAAAATAAAAAGTTTAAAAGTTTAAAAAAAAATAAAGTAAAACATAAACAATTTCAAAGTTCTTTCATAGCTGTCTATTAAAAAAAAAAAGAAAGAAACAATCAAGAAAGGTAGTATGTAAGGTAGCTTACTATTTCAGTTTAGTGAGAGAAGGGTAGCATAATTAACTCTCCATTTGGGAGAAAATAAAGTTGGAGATCTCCTCCCTCCCACCATAAAAAATTTCAGTTGAAGATTCAAATATTAAAATCCCTGTAAAATATTAAAAGAAAAATTTGATAAATATTTTTAATATCTCAGGATAGGGAAACTTTCCTAATTGAGGGAATAAACCCTGAAGCTATAAAGATAAGAAGATATATTTGTTTTCTTAAAACAATATAATCATCAGCGAAACCTTTATATAGCTAGACACCAAATAAACAAATTGATAAGTCAGGAGAAAACATTTCTAATATATTTGAAAAAGGATTAATATTCCCTATTTATATTCATTCAATACATACTTATTAAATACATGTACTGTATGTCAGGCACTGTCCTCAGTTGTGGGGATACTGAACTGAGCAAAATAGAGTAACTTTCCTGACTTCTATGCACTTAGATTCAAATTCTAGATTTAAACAGTTCTTAAAATTAAGTAAAAGATAGAGAAAGACAACCCAGAAGAAAAATGGCAAGTCTCAAATGAAGAAATAAAAATGACTGAAGATAAAGGCAGGAAAACACAAACAAAATATAAAGATACCATTTCTTGTATATAGATTGGCAGACACAAGAATGATAATATCTAGGAATGGCCAGAGATAAGGCAGTAGGCTCATACAGCATTGGTGGGAGTGTGAATTGCTACAACTGGTTTAAATAAGCTGATACCCTTTAGAAATCTGTTCTATCAAAAATAAATAAATAAAAGGATTGATACGTTAGGTTATGTAAACAAGGATATACTTGTGAAACAGCAAACTGGAAACAGCTTCATGCCCATTAGTTGGAAAATGGTTGAATAAATTATTGAACTCATTCATTCATAAAATGGGCTATATCTATAGGTACTGACACAAAGATATCCTGGTATGTTTAATGCAAAAGCAAGTTGTAGGATAATATGTACAATATGGTTGATCTCATTTCTTCAAAAAGGAAGTGAACAGCGACAGTGATAATAAACAATACATACATACAAAGGGAAGGATTCTATATATGTGTGTGTATGATTAATGGATATGTGGGATTGGAGAGAGACAGGGCAGACTCTTTTGTATACATTTCTGCATTTAATTTGTTACAGTGTGCATTATTCTGTAATTAAAGTGACAGTAGAGGAACTGCTAACCAGCTTGAGTCAAATAACAGGCATATTTACTTATATTTTGAAATATTGGGTCCCAGAGAGCCATATCTTCATTGTTTTATTAAGTAATGCATAAAGTACTATGCATTAAGTTTATCAATCAACCTAAAATAAATAAAACTCTTTTTTATTAACTCTTCTTGCCTCCCCATCTCCCAACATATATTAATCAGGACTGAAATGCAAGCTTGGTGTCAGCAGAGAACTGAAAAAAAGACCCAAACAACCAATGTTTAAAAATATGTGGAAATGGGGGCTTCCCTGGTGGCGCAGTGGTTGAGAATCTGCCTGCCAATTCAGGGGACACAGGTTCGAGCCCTGGTCTGGGAAGATCCCACATGCCGCGGAGCAACTAGGCCCGTGAGCCACAACTACTGAGCCTGCACATCTGGAGCCTGTGCTCCGCAACAAGAGAGGCCGTGATAGTGAGAGGCCCGCACACCGCAATGAAGAATGGCCCCCACTTGCCACAACTGGAGAAAGCCCTCGCACAGAAACGAAGACCCAACACAGCCATAAATAAATAAATAAATAAATAAATAAATAAATAAATAAATAAATAAATAAATAGAGTTTCTTTAAAAAAAAAAATGTGGAAATTGTTTAAAGCTATGTTGAAGTTCATAGGTTCTTGTTATAATGAAATGACCACTCGAGAAGCAGAGCATAGAGCAGGTTTCCAGATTTTATTATGAGGCTAAATACCTGAGTGACATGTGCCGACTTGCCTGTCCTCTTTGGATCTTGATTTTGCCCCACAGTTTTCTTCTAGCTCCAGAATAGATTGAACCTGTAATTTGTTTTAAGAGATTATCCTGGGAATTTTATATATTATCCTTACGCTTGAGGAATGCCTTATCTTTCACAGAGGGCTTTCGTAAGCATGATCTCATGAGACGTCACAGTAACCTGGTGAGGGAGGTGGGCAGAGAGTGAACTTAAATCAACGTTCATGGGCTCTTCCTGGGCTCTCTTTCTGCTGTTCATTATTTCATTCTAGCCAGTTTGCCCTGCTTCTCCTCTGTTTACATTCAAGTCCCTCTTTCATCCACTCTGTTTCTTCTTCGGCTACCCTTAATCTCTTCCGCATTCAGTGTACCAGTACAATCAGCTAGTTCATATTTATCAACTTTCAGGTTGGTAATTTAAAATTGTGGATTGCTCTCAAGGAGGATTTTAATATATGAGCATGTGTGTGTGTGTGTATATATATGTATGTTTTGTTTTTAGCCCTTTATTCTGCATAACGTGTACAGAAAAGCACACAAATTATAGGTATACAACTCAGTGCATTTTTACAATGTGAGCGCCCTATTTAGCCAATGACCAGATCAAGAAATATGACATTACCAGCAGCCCAGATGTCCCTCTGACCCTCCCAGTCTCTACCTCCATACATATTAACCACTACTTTGATTTCTAATACCATGGATTAGCTTTTGTCTGCTTTGAAACTTTATGTAAATACAATCGTATAGTACTTTTCATATCTGGCCTTCTTATATCAATTATATTTTATCTATGTTATTCATCTATGTTATTGCATGTAGCAATAGTTCATTCTCATTGCTATGCAGCATTCCATTGCATGAATAAATCAATTTGTTTATCTGTTCTTATGTTGATGGATATTTGGGTTGTTTTTGTCTATTAAGATAGTGCTATTATGAACAGGGTGGCTTTTGGTGAACATATTTCTGTGGCATATATACTTAAGAATGGAATTGCGGGGTTATACAGTGTGCATATAATTTCCAGTTGTTCCACGTTCCCTTGATAACACTTAGTATTGCCTGTCTTTTTCATTTTAGCCATTCTGTAGGCATGTAGTGGTATTGCATTATAGATTTCTTTCGCATTTCACTGCTAATTAATGAGATTGAATATCTGCATATGTTATGGTAAATTTGGAGATTCTTTTATGTGAAGTGCCTGTTTAAGTGTTTTTCCATTTTTCTGTGGAGTGTCTGTCCTTTCTTGATTTGAATTTTTTGTTTTGTTTTAGAAATTCTGGTTATAGGTTATCTTACTCTACAGCTTGTATTGTTTTTGTGTGTGGTTTTAAGAAAGTTAAAAAAAAAAGTTTAAATCTGGACCAACTTAATTTGGAGCATGGCTTATAGTAGTGTCAAATGAAGTAGAAAGATTGATATGCATAGGACAAAAAGATGTTTGAGTTTGGCCAGGAGAAAGACATGACTGGGAGTCAGAGTAGAATTAAGTTGCATGAAGTTAGGGGGTAGTTAAAAAAAAAAATAAGGAAAGTGAAAGACCAGTTAGGCGTTTGCTTGTTGAGTACCAAGTGTGTTTGTTGAGCCCGGTGCTGCACATCCAGGGTGCCTGCTTGCACAGACCCTACCTGGGCCCTTGAAGCACCTGGTGTTGTATACTCAGGGATGATTACTGTGGCTGAGAAAGTTAGCCATCAAAGGGAGAAGAGAAATGGGACAACAGGTGCAGAGGTGATTGGGCTGTAGAGCATATGAAGAGAAACCTGGAAGAAGAGGCCTGGTTGGAAGAGAAGACAAGGAACCAGTGTTGGGCAAAATAAAAAGAATATGCTGAGGTCAGAACTATCACTGAAAGAAAAAGGTGAAATCAGAAGAGCTGATTTCAGTAGGAAGGTAGGTGAAAAATAAGGTTCAGAGTCTGTAAAGTGATAGACTTGAAAGAGGAGCATGAGAGGAGAGAGAATGGTTACGAGAATAAGACTCTGAGTTTTGGGGACTTTTAGGAGGAATGGTGGGAAGACGAGGGTCCTAAGAAAATGTTGGAGTAATTATGCAGGAAGAACACCATATGTGAACATTTCATTTAATTTAGGGATGGCCGATGATGGCTTGGATGTCTAGATTTTTTTTTTAAATTAATTAATTTACTTATTTTTGGCTGTGTTGGGTCTTGGTTGCTGTGCATGGGCTTTCTCTGGTTGCAGCAAGCGGGGGCTACTCTTCGTTGCGGTGCACAGGCTTCTCATTGCGGTGGCTTCTCTTGTTGCGGAGCACGGGATCTAGGCATGCGGGCTTCAGTAGTTGCAGCATGCGGGCTCAGTAGTTGTGGCTCGTGGGCTCTAGAGCGCAGGCTCAGGAGTTGTGGCACAGGGGCTTAGTTGCTCCGCGGCATGTGGGATCTTCCCGGACCAGGTAGATTTTTTTTAAATAGGAAAATATTCTGCTGAATTTTTAAACATGCTTTGACACCAGGCATTGTATTTTATGCATCTCCCTTTTCCTCTCCCCATACAGTGCCTTTCGTGTAACAAACAGTAAATACTTGCTGAACGAGGTAAACTCATATTAAACATAGGGCTCTAAGAAGTGAATTATGCCTATTGAGCTCAGTTTCACCATTATTTTTGTTCATATGTTTCTCATTAATGTAAAAATCCGTTAAGTTCACATCATTGGACAACTTGATGGCAACATCTCCAGTAAATATTTATTGCATGAATAAATGCATTTGTAAAAGTTACTTTCTCTTTAGCGTGTAAAAGTTGTAAATAAAAAAAAATTTCAAGGCTCCATCTGTTATTAAGACAGTCTTTATTTATTTTTATTTTTTAAAAAAATTTATTTATTTTTGGCTGTGTTGGGTCTTCGTTGCTGCACATGGGCTTTCTCTAGTAGCGGCGAGAGGGGGCTACTCTTCATTGCGATGCGCGGGCTTCTCGTTGCGGTGGCTTCTCGTTGCGGAGCACGGGCTCTAGGCGTGCGGGATTCAGTAGTTGTGGCTTGTGGGCTCTAGAGCGCGGGCTCAGTAGTTGTGGTGCATGGGCTTAGTTGCTCCATGGCATGTGGGATCTTCCCCGACCAGGGCTCAAACCTGTGTCCCCTGCATTGGCAGGCGGATTCTTAACCATTGCGCTACCAGGGAAGTCCCCTTAAGGCAGTCTTTTATGGAAAAACTGCATTCATTGTCTTAAATATTTGGGATGTAATAACCTTGTAAAAAACTCAATCGATCACTAAATGCATTCCTCTCTTTTTGCCCCTAGTGGAATGAAACAGTTGAGCTTTTTCGCACCAAGATGCCGTTACGGAAACATCGCTGTCGTTTCAAAAGTTATGAATGTTGCTTCACGGCGGCCGAAGCTGTGGATTGGCTACACGAGCTGTTGAGGCGCAGCCAAAACTTTGGTCCCGAAGTGACCCGCAAACAGACGGTCCAGCTGCTAAAAAAATTCCTGAAGAATCACGTTATTGAAGACATCAAGGGAAAATGGGGCCAGGAAGACTTTGAAGACAACCGTCACTTGTACAGGTAATGGCAACAAGTCAGCTCCGAAGGGGAGGAGTTTGGGGAGGACCAGTGGATCTGGTCAGTCTATTGAAACTTCCTCATGTGAAAGAACTTACTTGTCCGTGGGCGTGATGCTTCTACTTGTGATTTGTTGGGTGGAGAACTGAATCTGCTGCTACAGTAAAATTGATTGCAGTTTTTCTTGGTGCTCTTTTCTTCATAGAGCACCCCTTAAGTAGTCTTTTGTTGCAGTGGCTTTTCAGTAAGGAAGCCTTTTTGTGCCTTTTGCACACTGGGAGGATGGCTATAGTAGCTTAGTACCTCTCCTGGGGAACCTGAAAGGGTGAAACAGTAGTTCTGGCTTGCACTTTTCTGAGCAGTGTGAAGGTGTGTGTTCAGGGAGTTAGTGGCAGAGGCGTCTGATCTTTAAGCAAAGCTCAGGCCTATAACGAAGAGTTGTACTAGAATTCCCCGATGTCTTAGATTAACCCTGCAGTGCGTGTCTGCTTTTCCCTAAACATTTTTGCTCATGTTTTAGTGCTGTTTTATGATTGCTCACTTACTACCACCCAGTAATCTGAGGGCAAGGATGTCTCTCTGCTGACACTTCTGTCCTCACTGCATGCTAGACTGTTCTATTGCTGGAGGTGGAGGAGACCTGCCTAGGATTCAGGGAATGGGAGAATACTAAAGAGGAATGAAGTCACACGAGTCCAGAAAAGAGGAATTGTTGAGCTATCTACAGAGAGGGCTACCAAAGTACTAAGAACCTGAGAGGTATTAAATGAAGAAACGAAGATATTTGCTGCCTTTTACTGCAACAGAAGAATAAGGAATGCTCTTACAGCACATTCAGTGAGGCATTTTGGGGTCACTGGGACAGCTGGGTTTGAGCAGAGAAAACGTGACTGTCTCCTACCTGAGTCCTTTCTTTGGTCCTTTGGGGACTAGGAGCTGAGAAAGGCCACAGAGCAAGGTGAGGGTGGTCACCAGACCAAGGCGAAGGCCAGACAACTTCGTATGTCTAGGATCTAACTTCATCACGGAATTTCATCAGCAGTCTCCCTCTTCTAGATGTCAAGATTGTCAGCTGGGCAATTAATTGTCTCTCCATTTGGCAGTTACTTCTGGCTTGCTGATCCAACTTTTAATTAGAATCTTGGGTGATTTTAGCCTGTTCTGAGACCATAGTGCTTATTAGTATCAGGCAGTGGAAACTCTATCCTTGGTTCCACATGCCATACTTCATTGGGGATTCTTTTTTTTTTTTTAAATTGCCTATGTTTTTTTAATTGAAGTATAAGTTGATTTACAATATTATATTAGTTTCAGATGTACAGCATCTTACTAAATTCTTACTTAGAACTTTCTTAGACATTAGTTCTAAGGTCTAAGAAAGGAACTGATAACAACACCACCGGTGATGTGCCAGACTCATTGCATAGTCGTCATTGAACTCAGCACCTGTAGATGTTGGTGGTATGATCTTGATCTTAAAGATTAGGAAATTAATGAGGCCAAAGTTACTGACTTGTCCAAAGTCACTCAAGTAGTAGTAAGAGTCAGGATTTAAACTGAGGTCTCTATCTCTGAAGCCTGTGTTCTTGTGGCGTGTCAGACTGCCTCCATTGCCACGGCATGAGGTTGACTAGCTTATTAAATAAACTAATGACTGAATGAGTAAACAGAATCATAAACAAGAAATATTTAGTGTAGTCAACACACGTTCATATATTCACAGAATTCCAGTAATGTATTAAGTACTATGTAATACATATTAAGTGATCAGCTGTCTTCTCAAATAAAGGAGGTAAGGTAAACATAATCAGCTTAAGCACTTACATAAATATAGCAGGGGATAGGTGGTTTCCTGGGTCTGTGAATTACAGAAAGGCATAGTTAGAGAAAGCAACATGAAATATAAAGACTCTTAAGAGTATTTTTTAAAGACAGAAATTACATACACACCACACACACCACAGGAGAATTTCATAACAGAAATGATGAGTGAAGCTTTTATTTTGGAATGTGTCAAAATCTTATTTTTAGTTTAAAAACATGTCATATTTGCTGTGTGACTGCATTTACATTTGTTAACTATGATTTTATTTTTCAAGAATCCAAGAGTTAAGTATAGAAAGTAGGGGGAAATAGTGAATTTTTGTGTGTAAGAAAGGAAAGTAAGATCCTAATATCTGAATGTCCCTAACAGAGGAGATTTTGCAGAGAAGGGCCCAGAGCTATTTACTGAACCACTCTTTGCTGTTAGTAACGTGGGTGACTAGAAAGAGAGCTGGACTGGCTGCCAGAGGAGACAATTTTAGATTTCACTAAAGGGTCCTCATAGTCGAGCCATATGCTGTCATCTGTGTCTTACAAAGCTTTGTGGCCCCAGACTTTGAATGAAGAGAACCAGTGACACTACCTTGTATTTTTATAAGAAATTTCAGTTTATGAAGCAATTCTTTATGATCTCATTTGATCTTCGTGACAACCCCGTATGGTAGACAGGGTGGATAGTTCATCCTCAGAGAACTAGACAGTTGTCTCTTTGAAACCTCTAAACAAAACATCAGTAAATTCCATGGTGATCATTGAATCGGCCCATTTATGTATGGGAACAGACAGTTACATAGGATTATTTAAACCTAATGAAGTGGGTTATATAGAAATAGAAGTGTGCATTATGATCATTACTTGTTTTGGACTATTAAATGAGGAAAGTGGCCTATTTTAGATCTTTAGCAGGATGGGTCCTTGGTCTGGAGCCTCCACTGGGCCCTTGCCCTGTTCTTACTACTGATGCTAGCTCTGGTATGCAGTTGTAACCAAGGTGTTCATGGCTTACAGATAGAAATTCACTGGCTCGGGTGTAGTGCTTGTGATCTAATGTGCAGGGAACCATTTTCTTTTTATTTTCCTACTTCTTCCTGTTCCTTTTTTTCTTTCCTTCTCTTTTTCTTTCTCTGTTTATACCACTTAATGTGTATGACTGGCATGTTCCCACTTCTTTCCCCTTTTCTTTTTCTTCTACTTCATTTCTCTCTCCTTTTCTTTCTGTCTTTTCCCTCATATTTGCTTTTTTTCTGGCTTATTTCCAAAATGTTTAATTTGAACCTAAAATTTGTTATGTAGATTTTGTCAGCTTTCTTGAACGTGACTTTCACTGTTCTCTATTTAAAAAGCAGGAGTCGTGCTACCCAGTTTTAAGACTTACTCTATAAAATCACAGTAATGAAGACTGGTGTTGGTGAAGGGCTGGATGGATGCTTGGGTCAGTGGAACAGAACAGAGTCCAGAAACATACACAAACATGGCCAGTTGATTTTTGACGAAGATGTAAAGGTAACTTAAAGGAAAAAAATTAGTCTTTTCGGCAAATGATGTTGGAACAATTGGAAGGCAGCTATGCTTACCAATATACCATCAACGCTCACAATGTTGGGACAGTTGGACATCTATTCATCTACATGCAAAAAAATGAACCTCAACCTAAACCTAATTTTTTTAATACAGAAATTCATTCATAGAATTCAATGTAAAACTAAAAAAATTTTAGAAAAACAGGAGAAAATCTTTATGCCCTGGGGTTAGGCAAGGAGATTTTAGACATGACACCAAAAGCATGATTTATAAAAGGAAAAACATGATAAATTGGACTTCATCAAAATTAAAAACTTTTGCTGTGTGAAAGGCACTATTAAGAGGATGAGAGGACAAGCGAATGTTGGGGAGAAAATATTTGTAAACCGCATATATGACAGTGAACTGGTATCAAGAATATATAAAGAATTCACAAAACTCAACTGTAAGAAAACAAACAACTCAACAAATAATAGATTTGAAAAGACACTTCATCAAAGATATGAAGATGCTCATCAAAGATATACAGACAGCAAATAAGCACTTGAAAAGATGTTTAACATCATCAGCACTAGGGAAATGCAAATTAAAACCATGGTGAGATACCACTACATATCTAGTAGAATGGCTAAAATAAGAATACTAATAATGCCAAAATCAAGAGAGGATGCAGAGCAATTGGAAATCTCCATTGATGGAGGGAAGCCTAGATTGGTAGTCACTTTGGAAAACAGTTTGGCAGTCTCTTTTAAAGTTAAACATGTACTTATATATGACTTCGTATTCCTGCTCCTGGGCATTTACCCTGGAGAAATGAAAACTTACGTTCACACAAAAACTTGTATGTGAATTTTTTTTTTTTTAACATCTTTATTGGAGTATAATTGCTTTACAATGTTGTGTTAGTTTCTGCTGTATAACAAAGTGAACAGCTATATGTATACATATAGGCCCATATCCCCTCCCTCTTGCGTCTCCCTCCCACCCTCCCTATCCCACCCCTCTAGGTGGTCACAAAGCACCCAGCTGATCTCCCTGTGCTATGCGGCTGCTTCCCACTAGCTACCTATTTTACATTTGGTAGTGTGTATATGTCACTATCGTCTCACTTTGTCCCAGCTTACCCTTCCGTATGTGAATATTTATAGCAGCTCTGTTAATTCAGATGTTCCTATGGGTGAATGGATAAACACTGAACATCTGTATGGAACGCTTCCGTGCGTATCCAGTGCAGTGGGAGGTGTGACTAAGTCAGAGCAGGAGGGAGGTTTTTTGTGAATAATTGAACTGTTCTGTTTGCTGATTGTGATGGTGGTTTTACAAAGTGTATATGTGTGTTAAAATTGATAGAGCAGTAAACACACACACACAAAAAAAAGAAAAAAGAATCAATTTTACTAGATGCTAATGACATTTTTTTAATGCTGGAGATTTGAAAAGTCTCTATTTGTACCTCTAGTGAAAGAAATCCGAATTTACATTGATTGAGGTATATGGCCCTTTAGTCATTTCCTGTGGCTCTGGGAAAAAGTCTTTGTTTTTTTTTGGGAAAAAGTCTTTATTATTACCCTATAGGTCTTTTGAAGGGGCCAATAGGAACTTCTTCAAGTTAATGGACTATTGGCTCCCTCTAGTGGACACCTTCTGTTTTTATAGTAAAGCTTAAAATTGTGATTGTGAGTTTTGTTTTTCTTTTGTTTTTATTCATTTCCTCAAGTCCTGAGTTTTGTTTTGTTTTTTTTTTTTTTTTTAAATTTTATTTATTTATTTATTTATGGCTGCGTTGGGTCTTCGTTTCTGTGCGAGGGCCTTCTCCAGTTGCGGCAAGCGGGGGCCACTCTTCATCGCCGTGTGCGGGCCTCTCACTATCGCGGCCTCTCCCGTTGCAGAGCACAGGCTCCAGACACGCAGGCTCAGCAATTGTGGCTCACGGGCCCAGTCGCTCCGCGGCATGTGGGATCTTCCCAGACCAGGGCTCGAACCCGCGTCCCCTGCATTGGCAGGCAGACTCTCAACCACTGCGCCACCAGGGAAGCCCCAAGTCCTGAGTTTTTATCCTGTGATAGTTGGATAAATTTTGTACATTTCCTATGCATCAGTTTTTTTCATCTATAAAATGACAGGGCTGGACTAGCTCTTTAAGGTCTTTTTCCATTCTAAACTTTTATGGTTCCAAATATTGAGTACTTATCATAGGTGTTTTCCAAGTCCTAGGCGATGAAGAAGATAAGAAAGAAATGTAACATTCTTTTCCTCCCTAATTTTGTAATCTCTTTTGAGAGAGAGTATGCATATATAAAAAAGATATGTAGCAGAACCAAGGCAGTATTGAATTAATTAACCAAAATGAACCTGTAACAAAAGCTTAGAGGTACTACACTGGCAGTCCTTGGGTTGACACAGCTGTTTTGTTTAAGTGGCATTGTGTTTTTAATCATTGAAATTTTTTTCTCATTTTTGTTTTTCAATTTTGTGTATTTTGTGAAGGTAATACATTCATGTGTTTCAAAATTTACAAAGTACCAAAGAGTATATACAATAAAAATTTCCCTTCTACCTTGCTCCCCCAGGTGGGGTTCAGGCCTTGAACTTGCATTGAAGCTTTCTTATTTTTATTATTTATTCTCAAGTTGTGTTGTTTTTTTTATACCTTAAATGCTAGTTTGTCCTGGATGAGAAGAAGCTAAATAACTTTCAGATGCACAATAGAAATAGAGTGGGGGGTAGAGGGGGAAGAGCAGGATAGAAAATAGTTTATTCTTACTTTTTCCCATGTAAAGGCTTAAGCAAAAAAATATAGAAAAGTCACAGTGTTAACAGTAGTTATTTCTGGATAGAGGGCTTAAAGACAGCATAGATTATTTTATCTCTTCTTAATTTTACACATTGAGTACATATTGCTTTTATTTTCAATTTTTAAAATCATTCCAGTAAAAGAATAATCAATAAATTGTATTGTTTGGAAGTTTACAATGATAGGATGAGTTCTTTTAGGCACCTCTGCTCCATACCAGTATCCCACTTGCTTCTGGATACTGTGGACTAAGAATGCTGCCTGCCATTATCAGTAAACAAAGGACGTTGCAGCCATCAAGCGATCAGCAACTGCAGCCACCCGCAACGTTGCACCCCCAGGGGACTCAGGATGGGAGAGCACAGGATACTGGCCCCAGATAGCTAAGGTGTATGTCAAAGGGATGATTTCAGTGAGCCCAGGCTCTTGCATCTTCCCATACATATAAAAGCGCTAAGTTAGTTAACTTGAGATTTGTGGTTTTCTTTAATTAATCTTTTGATGTTCCCACTATGTGGACTTTGTTACAAAACTCCTACATATATTGGTTCTCCCCTTACCTCTTCAGAGAAGTTTCTCAGAGCTATCTGAGAGGCTGCCTTCCAGGCTTGAAGTCCTGAGAAAGTTCGCCAAATAATACATGATTCTGAAGTTTTAGGTCGTCCATCTTTTTCAGTCAACAGTAGTAAAAATTCATCTGGAAGAGAGAAGGCACAAAAGTAGCCAACAAAATCTTGGGCAACGAGACCTTTTGCTTTATCAGAAACTAAAATGCCATAGGGCTAAACAGTGTGATAATAGACCTGGAATAAATAAATCTGGAACTGACTAGAGTAGAGAAAAAACAAAGTCTCCACCCAGTTCCCTTCCCCACAGGCACCTAATGTTATTAGCTGGTAACACAGCGTCTTAAAAAATTGTGAACCTGCAAGTCTTTAATTGGAGCAAATTCCCCGCAGTTGCCGCCCTTCCCACCACTTCACTACATCATACCAGACTGTATCATGGTAATGTTGTCTGTCTTGGTCAGTGCAGGAATTGTGTTAGTGACCCAGTCGGTGTGGACTGGAGTTTTGTGAGATCTCCTGGAGGAGGGAGGTGGAGGACGTCCGTCTGGGTCCTGAGAATGGGATAGGGTCTGGATGATCAGATGGGACGGGAAGGGGGAGCATATTTCAGGTGACAGGACCATGGCTCTCAGTCAGATATACCTAAGTCAGCTTCACTGGGAGAAGAGGGAGGAGACTAACCTGGCTGGAGAAGAAGTTTTAGGTCAGGAAGTCATAGGGCTAAATTTGGTGGTGTTTCTTAAATACCTGGCTATGGAGTTGACATTTATGTAAAAGGAAAAGGCAGCCAAGGTCCGTGTTTTGAGTAGGAATGAAGTCTGTGTTCTAGAATAGAGTTAATTGGACTTCCCTGGTGGTCCAGTGGTTAAGACTCTGTGCTTCCACTGCGGGGGGTGGGGCATGGGTTCTATCTCTGGTCAGGCAACCAAGATCCCACGTGCCACGCCATGTGGCCAAAAAAAAGGGAATAGAATAGAGTTAATTGAATAGTAGTAATAGAATAGATTTTTAAGGCAGTGAAACTGGTGAGGTTTTTAAGGTAACTTGTGGATGTTGCCAGGGGGTGATGTTGCCTGGATGAGAATGCCAGCCATGGGGCTGACAAAGAAGGAAGGGCCCACATTTTATAGCCAAATTCCAGGCTAGACCCTAACTGCTCCATAGGCCTTCAGGTTTGCCTGAAGTCTGACATTTTTTAAATGTATTATTCATTAGTCTGAAATAGCTATTTTCATTTAGAATCTTTGTTGATGTTTGGCATTTTCTTTTATTGAGGCCTGGAATGTAACTCAAGTCTTTTTCAAGGCGACTGTCAATCCTAATACCTTGCAGTTCTTCAGACACATCTACAGTGTTTAGTGGGTGTTTAAATCTTCGGAATGGCTTTGTTCCTATTTAATGTCTCAAGGAGTTTGGAGCCTCCGGAGCTGGAGCTGGGTGAATGTCTCAGAGTCTCTGTCCCCATACCTCCCACAAGGGTCAAGAATGAATGTCCAGGTCACAGTGTCATAGCTGTGGGATAATGATGGAAAAATATATAGTAGAGGGGACTTCCCTGGTGGCGCGGTGGTTAAGAATCCGCCTGCCAGTGCAGGGGACACGGGTTTGATCTCTGGTCCGGGAAGATCCCACATGCCGCGGAGCAACTAAGCCTGTGCGCCACAACTACTGAGCCCACGCGCTACAACTACTGAAGCTTGTGCGCTCTAGGGCCCACGTGCTGTAACTACTGAGCCCGCGTGCTGCAACTACTGAAGCCCGTGTACCTAGAGCCCGTGCTCCGCAACAAGAGAAGCCACTGCAGTGAGAAGCCCACGCACCGCCACGAAGAGCAGCCCCCGCTCGCCACGGCTAGAGAAAGCCCGTGCGCAGCAATGAAGACCCAACGCAGCCAAAAAAAAAAAGAAAAAAAAAATATATATAGTAGATGTTTGGCTTTTATTTGCTGCCACGCCTTCTAGACTCCTTTTCTAGTTTGTGGGATCCCTTGTTTGTGTGAGCCTTGGTGGGAAGCAGGGCCCCCCCCTCCCCCCCCCGCCCCAGTGGAAGCCTAGGCAGATGAGACGCTCTCTCCCTGCCCCTGAGCAGTTACGGTGCAGGCACACGTCCTGCCCTTGGCTGTTGGTATGTTCCTACCTAGGACTTTGGACAGCTGAGAGTTTGTTGCGATAGCGGTGGTGGCCTGCAGGAGCAAGGACAAGCAGCCCTGGTGCCAGCAGTGGCTTTCACACTAGCCTGTCGCTTGTGGTTCCTGCTGTGTGTGCTGTGGGGCTTCCTTTTGTCCCTTTTGTCCCAGCTTTTTTTTTTTTTTTTTTTTTTTTTTAACTTTCTGATCCTGGTTTTCCAGCTCTCCTATTGATTTTGTGACCTACTAGGATATCTTCAAACTCCTTTCTGGTTAAATTAGCCAGAATTGGTTTCTGCAACCGAGAACTCAGACTGATATAACAAGCAATGCCTATAGAGGTTGCAAAACTGGGGCAGCTCTTTGGGCCTAGGAAGTAGTGCCACAATTTCTGTGTGTATTGGGACTGCCTGAGAGCTAAGCACCAGATCAGATTGGCCTGTAGCAATCAGAGAAAAGGAGATGGAGCTCAGGATCCCTGAGGCACAGGAATGGAGTCTACTAAGAATAATGGCTACACATGGCGGGGCGGGGGGCGGTGCTGAAAGTTCTGTATTGGGCTGTTTAGTCTAACTGATTCTAACTGAGGTTGCATTGTAACTGCCGTCATTGGATGTAAAAGATGCCAGTATGGTGCGTTAAATAGAAGGTTGAAGTAGATTGCCCTCACTCAAAAAAGGCAACTCCTGGTAACTGATAAACTTTTGTTTTGTAACATCCTTTCTTAGGCTTTTTGGTGATTAATTTGTGAAAATTTCAAACTTGTGATTTATCTATCTTGGTCTTTAATTTGTGGTCATAGTTACACGTTCCCTATCAGGTTACTTTATCCTTCCCTTTATATTTGTTTGTTTTATCCACTTGGCCTTCACCAACTTGCTCTTTATTTCTTTAATCCTTACCCAGCTTTCTTTCCTATGAATTTATGATATCTGATTATTATCATTAATAGAGAATGATGCATCATTAGTAGGGAATGGGGCAATGGAATTCAGAAAAATCAAAGGAGCTTGGCTTACTGAATGCTCCCATTTCAGATGGAGAGAAAGCTCTTTAGGCCAGAGAAGGTAGATTGAACAGGGGTAGTTCTCAAATACTATTGACCTTGAAACAAAATATAGTTGACCCTTGAACAATGCAGGGATTAGGAGCGCCGACCCCCTGCACAGTCAAAAATCCGACTATAACATTTTTTTTTGTTCTCTGTATCTGCACATTTGCAGATTCAACCAACCGCAGATTGTATTGTGCTGTGCTTTGTATTTTTTCTTTTTTAGTGTGTATTTTATTTTATTTTTTTTAAGTTTTGAATTTATTTATTTTTTTGTACAACAGGGTCTTATTAGTCATCCATTTTATACACATCAGTGTATACATGTCAATCCCAATCGCCCAATTCATCACACCACCACCACCACCACCACCCCACACCACTTACCCCCCTTGGTGTCCATACGTTTGCTCTCTACATCTGTGTCTCAATTTCTGCCCTGCAAACCGGTTCATCTGTACCATTTTTCTAGGTTCCACATATATGCGTTAATATACGATATTTGTTTTTCTCTTTCTGACTTAGTTCACTCTGTATGACAGTCTCTAGATTCATCTACGTCTCTACAAGTGACCCAATTTCATTCCTTTTTATAGCTGAGTAATATTCCATTGTATATAATATGTACCACATCTTCTTTATCCATTCGTCTGTTGATGGACATTTAAGTTGCTTCCAGGACCTGGCTATTGTAAATAGTGCTGCAATGAACATTGGGGTGCATTTGTCTTTTTGAATTATGGTTTTCTCTGGGTATATGCCTGGTAGTGGGATTGCTGGGTCATATGGTAATTCTATTTTTAGTTTCTTAAGGAACTTCCATACTGTTCTCCATAGTGACTGTATCACTTTATATTCCCACCAACAGTGCAGGAGGGTTCCCTTTTCTCCACACCCTCTCCAGCATTTGTTGTTTGTAGATTTTCTGATGATGCCCATTCTAACTGATGTGAGGTGATACCTCATTGTAGTTTCGATTTGCACTTCTCTAATAATTAGTGATGTTGAGCAGCTTTTCATGTTCTTCTTGGCCATCTGTATGTCTTCTTTGGAGAAATGTCTATTTAGGTCTTCTGCCCATTTTTGGTTTGGGTTATTTGTTTTTTTAATCTTGAGCTGCATGAGCTGTTTATATATTTTGGAGATTAATCCTTTGTCCGTTGATTTGTTTGCAAATATTTTCTCCAATTCTGAGGGTTGTCTTTTTGTCGTGTTTGTAGTTTCCTTTGCTGTGCAAAAGCTTTGACGTTTCATTAGGTCCCATTTGTTTATTTTTGTTTTTATTTCCATTACTCTAGGAGGTGGATCAAAAAAGATCTTGCTGTGATTTATGTCAAAGAGTGTCCTTCCTATGTTTTCCTCTAAGAGTTTGATAGTGTCCAGTCTTACATTTAGGTCTCGAATCCATTTTGAGTTTATTTTTGTGTATGGTGTTAGGGAGTGTTCTAATTTCATTCTTTTACATGTAGCTGTCCAGTTTTCCCAGCACCACTTATTGAAGAGACTGTCTTTTCTCCATTGTATATCCTTGCCTCCTTTGTCATAGATTAGTTGACCATAGGTGCGTGGGTTTATCTCTGGGCTTTCTATCCTGTTCCATTGATCTATATTTCTGTTTTTGTGCCAGTACCATATTGTCTTGATTACTGTAGCTTTGTAGTATAGTCTGAAGCCAGGGAGTCTGATTCCTCCAGCTGTGTTTTTTTCCCTCAAGACTGCTTTGGCTATCCGGGGTCTTTTGTGTCTCCATACAAATTTTAAGATTTTTTGTTCTAGTTCTGTAAAAAATGCCATTGGCAATTTGATAGGGGTTGCATTGAATCTGTAGATTGCTTTGAGTAGTGTCGTCATTTTCACAATGTTGATTCTTCCAATCCAAGAACATGGTATATCTCTCCATCTGTTGGTATCATCTTTAATTTCTTTCATCAGTGTCTTATAGTTTTCTTCATACAGGTCTTTTGTCTCCCTAGGTAGGTTTATTCCTGGGTATTTTATTCTTTTTGTTGCAGTGATAAATGGGAGTATTTCCTTAATTTCTCTTTCATATTTTTCATTATTAGTGTATAGGAATGCAAGAGATTGCTGTGCGTTAAATTTGTATCCTGTAACTTTACCACATTCATTGATGAGCTCTAGTAGTTTTCTGGTGGCACCTTTAGGATTCTCTATGTATAGTATCATGTCATCTGCAAACAGTGACAGTTTTACTTCTTCTTTTCCAATTTGTATTCCTTTTATTTCTTTTTCCTCTCTGATTGCTGTGGCTAGGACTTCCAAAACTATGTTGAATAATAGTGGTGAGAATGAACATCCTTGTCTTGTTCCTGATCTTAGAGGAAATGCTTTCAGCTTTTCACCATTGAGAATGAAGTTTGCTCTGGGTTTGTCGTATATGGCCTTTATTATGTTGAGGTAGGTTCCCTCTATACCCACTGCCTGGAGAGTTTTTATCATAAATGGGTGCTGAATTTTGTCGAAAGCTTTTTCTGCATCTATTGAGATGATCATATGTTTTGATTTCTTCAGTGATCTCTTGGTTATTTAGTAATGTATTGTTCAGCCTCCATGTGTTTGTGTTTTTTACGTTTTTTCCCCTGTAATTGATTTCTAACCTCATAGCGTTGTGGTCAGAAAAGATGCTTGATCTTATTTTAATTTTCTTAAATTTACTGAGGCTTGATTTGTGACCCAAGATGTGATCTATCCTGGAGAATGTTCCATGCGCACTTGAGAAGAAAGTGTAATCTGCTATTTTTGGATGGAATGTCCTATAAATATCAATTAAATCTATCTGGTCTATTGTGTCATTTAAAGGTTGTGTTTCTTTATTAATTTTCTGTTTGGATAACCTGTGCATTGGTGTAAGTGAGGTGTTAAAATCCCCCACTATTATTGTGTTACTGTCAATTTCCTCTTTTAGAGCTGTTAGCAGTTGCCTTGTGTATTGAGGTGCTCCTATGTTGGGTGCATATATATTTATAACTGTTATATCTTCTTCTTGAATTGATCCCTTGATCATTATGTAGTGTCCGTACTTGTCTCTTGTAACATTCTTTATTTTAAAGTCTATTTTATCTGATATGAGTATTGCTACTTCAGCTTTCTTTGATTTCCATTTGCATAGGATATCTTTTTCCATCCCCTCACTTTCAGTCTATATGTGTCTCTAGGTCTGAAGTGGGTCTCTTGTAGACAGCATATATATGGGTCTTGTTTTTTTATCCATTCAGCCAGCCTGTGTCTTTTGGTTGGAGCATTTATTCCATTCACGTTTAAGGTAATTATTGATATGTATGTTCCTATGACCATTTTCTTAATTGTTATAGGTTTGTTTTTGTAGGTCCTTTTCTTCTCTTGTGTCTCCCACTTAGAGAAGTTCCTTTAGCATTTGTTGTAGAGCTGGTTTGGTGGTGCTGAATTCTCTTAGCTTTTGCTTGTCTGTAAAGCTTTTGATTTCTCCATTGAATCTGAATGAGATCCTTGCCGGGTAGAGTAATCTTGGTTGTAAGTTCTTCCCTTTCATCACTGTAATTATGTCCTGCCACTCCCTTCTTGCTTGTAGAGTTTCTGCTGAGAAATCAGCTGTTAAACTTATGGGAGTTCCCTTGTATGTTATTTGTCGTTTTTCCCTCGCTGCTTTCAATAATTTTTCTTTGTCTTTAATTTTTGCCACTTTGATTACTATGTGTCTCGGCGTGTTTCTCCTTGGGTTTATCCTGTATGGGACTCTCTGCGCTTCCTGGACTTGGGTGGCTATTTCCTTTCCCATGTTAGGGAAGTTTTTGACTATAATCTCTTCAAATATTTTCTTGGGTTTTTTCTCTCTCTCTTTTCCTTCTGGGACCTCTATAATGCGAATGTTGTTGTGTTTAATGTTGTCCCAGAGGTCTCTAAGGCTGTCTTCATTTCTTTTCATTCTTTTTTCTTTATTCTGTTCCGTGGCAGTGAATTCCAGCATTCTGTCTTCCAGGTCACTTTTCCGTTCTTCTGCCTCAGTTATTCTGCTGTTGATTCCTTCTAGTGTATTTTTCATTTCAGTTATTGTATTGTTCATCTCTGTTTGTTTGTTCTTTAATTCTTCTTAGTCTTTGTTACACATTTCTTGCATCTTCTCGATCTTTGCCTCCATTCTTTCTCTGAGGTCCTGGATCATCTTCACTATGATTATTCTGAATTCTTTTTCTGGAAGGTTACCTATCTCCACTTCATTTAGTTGTTTTTCTGGGGTTTTAGCTTGTTCCTTCATCTGGTACATAGCCCTCTGCCTTTTCATCTTGTCTATCTTTCTGTGAATGTGGTTTTTGTTCCACAGGCTGCAGGACTGTAGTTTTTCTTGCTTCTGCTGTCTGCCCTCTGGTGGATGAGGCTATCTAAGAGGTTTGTGCAAGCTTCCTGATGGGAGGGACTGGTGGTGGGTAGAGATGGCTGTTGTTCTGGTGGGCAGAGCTCAGTAAAACTTTAATCCTCTTGTCTGCTTATGAGTGGGGCTGGGTTCCCTCCCTGTTGGTTGTTTGGCCTGAGGCGACCCAACACTGGAGCCTACCCGGGCTCTTTGGTGGGGCTAATGGAGAACTCTGGGAGGGTTCACGCCAAGGAGTACTTCCCAGAACTTCTGCTGCCAGTGTCCTTTGCCCTTGTCCTCACGGTGAGACACAGCCACCCCCTGCCTCTGTGGGAGACCCTCCAACACTAGCAGGTAGGTCTGGTTCAGTCTCCTGTGGGGTCACTGCTCCTTCCCCTGGGTCCCCATGCACACACTGCTTTCTGTGTGTGCCCTCCAAGAGTGAAGTCTCTGTTCCCCCCAGTCCTGTCAAAGTTCTGCAATCAAATCCCGCTAGCCTTCAAAGTCTGATTCTCTAGGAATTCCTCCTCCTGTTTCTGGATCCCCAGGTTGGGAAGCCTGACGTGGGGCTCAGTACCTTCACTCCAGTGGGTGGACTTCTGTGGTATAAGTGTTCTCCAGTTTGTGAGTCACCCACCCAGCAGTTAAGGGATTTGATTTTATTGTGATTGTGCCCTTCCTCCCGTCTCATTGTGGCTTCTCCTTTGTCTTTGCATGTGGGGTATCTTTTTTGGTGAGTTCCAGTGTCTTGCTGTCGATGATTGTTCAACAGTTACTTGTGATTCAGGTGCTCTCGCAAGAGGGAGTCCTAGTATAACTTTTGATTCCTCCTCCCAAATTTAAGTACTAAGAGCCTACTGTTGACTGGGAGCCTTACCAATAATAATTAACTGTCAGTTAACACATACTTTGTATGTTATATGTATCATATACTGTATTCTTACAATGAAATAAGTTAGAGAAAAGAAAATCATAAGGAAGAGAAAATACATTTATAGTACTATACTATATTTGTTATATTCATTCATTCTTTTTTTTTTTTATGATTCCACATGCAAATGAAAATAAACAATATTTGTCTTTCTCTGACTTATTTTGCTAAGCATAATACCCTTCAGGTCCATCTATGCTGTTGCAGATGGCAAAATTTCATTTTTTTTATGGCTGGGTAATATTCCATTGTATATATCTACCACATCTTCTTTATCCACTCATCTGTTGATGGACACTTAGGTTGCTTCCATATCTTGGCTGTTGTAAATAATGCTGCTATGAACATTGGGGTGCATATAATCTTGAATTGGTGTTCATTTTCTTTAGAGCTAAACCCAGGAGTGCAATTGCTGGGTCATATGGTCATTCTATTTTTAGTTTTTCGAGGAAACTCCATACTGTTTTCCATAGTGGCTATACCAATTTACCTTCCCACCAACAGTGTACTAGGGTTCCCTTTTCTCCACATCCTCAGTAACACTTATATTTGTTGCCTTTTTGACAATAGCCATTTTGACAGGTTTGAGATGATATCTCATTGATTTTTAAAAAACATTTATTTATTTTAATTAATTTTTTTTTGGCTGCGTTGGGTCTTTGTTGCTGTGTGCTGGCTTGTCATTGCAATGGCTTCTCTTGTTGCGGTGCGGGCTTCTCATTGCAGTGGCTTCTTGTTGCGGAGCACGGGCTCTAGGTGTGCAGGCTTCAGTAGTTGTGGTGTGCGGGCTCAGTAGTTGTGGATCACGGGCTTAGTTGCTCCACGGCATGTGGAATCTTCCCAGACCAGGGCTTGAACCCGTGTCCCCTGCATTGGCAGGTGGATTCTTAACCACTGCGCCAACCAGGGAAGTCCGTCTCATTGTGATTTGGATTTGCATTTCCCTGATGATTAGCGATGTTGAACATCTTTTCATGTGCCGGTTGGCCATAGAACTCCAAGAAGAAAACAGACAGTACACTCTGACATAAGTCTTAGCAGTATTTTTTTTGCATCTGTCTTCTCAGGCAAGGGAAAGAAAATAAAAAATAAACAAATGGGACCTAATTAAACTTAAGAGCTTTTTGCCCAGCACAGGAAACCACTGACAAAATGAAGACATCCTACTGAATGGGAGAAAATATTTGGAAAGCATATGTAGATAAAGGGTTAATACCCAAAATATATAAACAGCTCATACAACTCAATATCAAAAAAACAAACAACCTGATTAAAAAATGGGCAGAAGACCTGAATAGCCATTTTTCCAAAAAAGACATACAGATAGACAGTGTTTATTGATACTGTAAGTTTACATCATCTGTTTACAAGATGAATTGTCTGTCAGTATGTAACATCAATATTGTCTTATATGGTACAAAACACTGTAGATGTTATATGTATCACTAACACTAGACATCACAAATGAAAAGATAATGTGATAACTCTTAAACTCTCCCTTCAAATGTTTCATAAATTTAGGATTTAAAAGAATATCTTAAAAAAAAGATAATGTGAAAAAGAAATTCATATTTATTTACAGGTATAATCATCCATGCATTGATAACAAAGAAGCAACAATATGATTGCTCCATAGTAGACTACCCTATACCCTAGTGTATGAATTCTTACAAAATTTTTATGGCACACAGTATTACAGTCATATAATACTGTTACATGTAAGAAAAAAAAAGCCACTTACCTGTGGTGATAGGCTGATACATGGTTTCTCCAAACACAAGAGAGAGAGGCATATGGTATGGTAATATAATTCTTTGAAAGCAAGGTTATGAAATAGTAAGAAAAGTAACACAGTAGTAGTTTTATATTAAATATCACTCATCTTATGCCTATGTAAGGATAGGCTATTCACTTCGAGTCTTGGACAGGATGTTCTACACAATGAATACTTAGGTGATGATGATGATGATGATGATGACACAAAAATGTCTCGTACAGTCCTTCTGTACAGTTATGAGATTTTCACATGAAGACACACTCATACACAACAGATAAACTTATTAACTGTACGGGATGATGATTATTTACTATTCATTAGGTATCAGTGGATCATCATAAAGGCTTCATCCTTGTATTCACAATGAGTAGGCTGAGGGGGAGGAGGGAGAGGAAGGGTTGGTCTTGCTGTCTCAGGGGTGACAAGAGGTGGAAGAGGAGGAGGAGGTGGAAGGGGAGGGAGGAGAGGCAGGCACACGTGGTGAACTTTACAGAATACATCATAATTTCTGACTGTTTTGCTTTTTCATTTGTCTAAAAATGTTTCTATATGGTATCAATCCTTCTTCTACCATTTGCTTTAGTTTCAGTGCCTGTATCATAGAAGGGTCCATGCTGTAAAAGAAGTCAAAAGCAGTCTTGAATAATTGGAATCCTCTGCCAGATTGTCTAATGTCAATTTGTTTTCTGACACTGCTCCTTCTGTATCTTCTTCCTCATTGTCTGGCACTGGTTAGGAAGCACCCATCTCCATCAAGTTGTCTTCTGTTATTTCTTCTGGTGTGGTGTCTATTAGCTTTTGAATTTCTCCTAGATCCATGTCTTGAACCCTTCAACCTCCACCTTTTTTGTCATATCCACAATATCTTTCATGATTTCCTTGATTGGCTCTTTAGTAATTCCTATGAAGTCATGTACAACATCTGGACATATTTGTCTCCAGCAGGAATTTATTGTTTCAGTCTTGACAGCTTTCACAGCTTTTTCTGTAACAACGATGGCATATTCAGTGATGTAATCCTTCCAGACTTTCATGACGTTCTCTCGATTAGGGTTCTCTTCCATAATGTGACAGTCCTTTCCATAAGGTACTGTGTGTATTAGCCTTAAAGGTCCTTATGATCTCCTGATGTAGAGGCTGAATTAGAGACGTTGTGTTTGGGGGCAAGTAGACCACTTTGACGCCTTCAGTGTTGAACTCATGGGGTTCCGGGTGGCCAGGGGCATTGTCCAATATCAAAAGAACTTTAAAAGGTAGTCCCTTACTGCCAAGATATTTTCAGGGACAAAGCATCGATGGAACTGGTCCAGAAAAGGGGTTCTCGTTGTCCAGACCTTCTTCTTGTACAACCAGAAGACTGGCAGCTGGTGTTTAGCTTTCCCTTCAAGGCTCATGGGTTAGCAGCTTCTTATAGATAAGGGCAGTCCTGATCGTAAACCCGACTGCGTCTCCACACAGCAATAGAGTTAGCCTGTCCCTTCCTGCCTTAAATCCTGGTGCTCACTTTTCTTCCTTACTAATAAATGTTCTTTGTGGCATTTTGCCCCCAGAATAGGGTACTTTCATCTATGTTAAAAACCTGTTAAGGCAGATATCTGAGTTTCTCCTCATTGATTGTCTTAATGGTGTCGGGGAATTCATGTGCTGCATCTTGGTCAGCAGAAGCTGCTTGTCCTGTTATCTTGACATTTTTTAAGCCAAACCTTTTTCTGAAATTACTAAACCATCCCTTGCTGGTATTAAATTCTCCAGTTTTAGATCCTTCACCTTCCTTTTGCTTTAAGTTTTCATGTAATGATTTTGCTTTTCCTCGAATCATATTAGAGTCTATATGCCTTTCTTATAGCAATCCTGTACCTACCTAAAAACTGCATTTTCAACGTGAGATAAAAAGGTATTTCTCAAAAAGTGCAAGGTTTTTGCACCTGCTGGATTATTAGCAGCAGCAACAGCTTCACGAATTTTTTTTTTTTTTTTTTTTTTACAATGTTCCTTACACTGAATTCATTTGTCTTGAACTGGTGGACAACCACAGCTTCCTACTTCAATCTATGGAACATTTCAAGGAATTCCACTTTTTCTTGTCATGTCATGACTTTTCTCTGCTTCTTGGGAGCACTTCCAGCATCACTAGTGGCACTTTGTGTGGGTCCCGTGGTGTTATGCAAGCTTTACGGCCCTAAACATGACGAAAAATACATGAGAACAGTGAGAGATCACTTTTTACTTCAAAACACAATTTACTGGAGATATGAACTGCTCCCGTGGAGATGATTAGCGTCACAGGGCATTTTAAGCAGGTATTGGCAACACTTGAGCTCACTGTAATGGCAACAGGAAGTGGCTACCAAATTACTAGTAGTACATTGTGTACACAGTTAATTCTATGCAGTTTTAATACTGCATTTTTATGTTTGTTTACCTTTTTCTCAACTGCAAATGGTGCCATGTACAGTCTGTAAGAGTTTGTGTGTAAGTTTTGACCAATTTTAACTTTTTATAATAGATTTGTATATATTTTATGGTAGTAAATGATAAAATAGACTAGTCTCTACATATAGTTTATGCATTCAGGACATACCTAACTTTTTCTTAATTTTTTTTGATAGTTCTAGGCTACATCGTTTGTCTGTTAGTTTTTTTCAAATTGTTGCAAATCTCCAAAAAAATTTCCACTATCTTTATAGAAAATAATCCGTGTGTAAGTGGACTCATGCAGTTCAAACCCATGTTGTTCAAGGGTCAACTGTGATATAGATCATGTGGGCATCAATCAGTTCTTCTCAGTTAATCCTAAAACTGTAACTTTCTGAGAAGAGTGGGAACTTGCCTTGAGTTGCAGTTTATAAGACTAGACTTATAAAAGTCGTTGAAAGATGCCTGATACATAGCATGCACTTACACTGTTTGAATTGATTTGAAGTCATCACACAGAAAGGAGTACAGATTAATAGAAGATTCTGTTAGTTCAGGTCCTCTGAGAAGAGAAGGAGATGCCAGGAAGGGACTAGATGTGCAGGCATTATAATGCTAGGGTTGGTGAGGCGGGGCGGGGCACCTGGAAAGGATAAAGGGAAGGCAAGAGGAGTTGAGGTGAGCCTTCAGACTGTGGTGCAGATCTGACCTCTGTGGAAAGCAGAGAAGGAAAGAGGAATCGGGAAAGAAGAGCCTAAGCCCACAGGGTGCAATTCTGAGAAGGTCTCGGCCGGGCCGATGTGATGGGGAGGCCTTGGGCAAAGGTTGCCTGCTGGAGGAGTCCTGTGTCTTCTGGTGGGATTGGCCTGCCTCCATATCCGCACTGTGCTCACTGATGTGCTGGAAGCATCCTGGGGGAAGCGTGAAATGTGCAGCAGCTAGAGGCTGGAGGCTGTCCTGGAGGCTGCTGCTCTTTTTTTCTTAATTTTTAAAATTTATTTATATTTATTTTTGGCTGTGTTGGGTCTTCGTTTCTGTGCGAGGGCTTTCTCTAGCTGCGGCAAGCGGGGGCCACTCTTCATTGCGGTGCGCGGGCCTCTCACTATCGCGGCCTCTCTTGTTGCGGAGCACAAGCTCCAGATGCGCAGGCTCAGTAGTTGTGGCTCACGGGCCCAGTTGCTCCGCGGCATGTGGGAATCTTCCCAGACCAGGGCTCGAACCCGTGTCCCCTGCATTGGCAGGCAGATTCTCAACCGCTGCGCCACCAGGGTAGCCCAGGCTGCTACTCTTGAAGGGAGATATGAGCCGTGCACCTCCATGGCTGGCACTGTCCATTTCTGGTGCTGCACAGATCTGCTTCTCCACATGTGTTTATAGGCCTTTCTTCCTGGGGCAAAATCTAGGAGATGGAAATTACTAGAAAGAATATGTTCTCTGCTGCTGTAGCTGATCTCATGGATGCAACTGGTGCTGATTCTTTCCCTTCTCCACTCTCCATTGTAGATTCTCCCACCCTCAGCTGTCATGTTGGCAGACTTTGGGTGTATTATCTAGAAGTGTGACCCAGAAGTTCATTCTGAGACTCTGGACCCTTGATAGCCGTGAACTTCTCAGGTGTGATGTTGGTGCACATGCCCATTCACGGTACAGTGGGGCAAGGGAGTACAAGAGGTGCACGGGTATTCATTCCTTCCTGCCCCCGGGGGCTGAGAGCAGCCCTGCCTCGTCCTGCTGGTCAGGATCAGTTACCCCTGCTATGACAGGGGTTCCTATTCTTGCCTGTTGCTCCCTGCTGTGACTCCTGGCAAGAGTACTTACTTCTCTTTGGGGGACAGAACTTCTAACTGCAGAGCCCAGGGTTGTAGGGATGGGAAGCACAAAGTCCCCCAGTGGGTCACTGGGAGGGATGGTAAGAAGGGCTACTCCTCCTTCCACCCCTTGGTCCCAGGACGTGTATTCATGTGTATATTGGACCCAGCACTGTATAAAGCCCTCTGACTTAATTCATACACTATTCCATTGTCCTGTATGTCCACCTTGTCTCCAGTACCATCTCGATTACAGTAGGTTTATAATAAATCTTGAATTCAGATAATGACCCCTAACTTCTTTTTTTTTTCCAAAATTGTTTTGGCTAGTCTAGTTCTTTTGTCTTTTCATATAAATTTTAGAATCAACTTGTTTATTTCTATAAAAATTTCTTTTGAGATTTGGAATGAAATTGTGTGGAATCCATAGATCAGCTTGGGGAGATTTGATAACAAAATTGAGCCTTCCAAATCATCATGGTGTATCTCTCAGTTAATTTAGGTTTTAAATCTCTCAGCAGTGTTTGTAGCTTTAAGTATAAAGATTCTGCACAAGTTTTGGAGATTTAGATCTAAGTAGTTCATGTTTTTTGGTGCTATTGTAAATGGTGGTAGTTTTCCCTATAGATCTTGTGCATTTCTTTTATTTTTTTGTCATAGGTATTTAATATATTTTATTTTGTTGTAAATGGAATTTATTTTCTAAATAGTTATTGCTGATCTAAAGTAGGAATGTCTTTCAGATCAGATCATATCTCTCCCCTTCTTGAAAATACTCATTTGATTCTTTACTCATAGAGGAATCTTTATTCGTACAGAATACGGAATGATTCTGAGCTTGTAGTTCAAAGAGTTCCTCAGTTTATCAAGTAACTTTTTCTAGCTTCATCCATCATTGTCCTTCCCTCAGATACTTTTAGTTCCTGATGCACCTTTAAGCAGTATCGTGAGATGTAATCATTGGCAGTTTTTCAACATTTAAGTGATACAGTACTATATACCACTATTGGGCTCGAAAAATATGTTGAATGGGTTTACAGAGCATAGTGAAACCCAGAAAAATACTATAAATTTGCCTAACCCATGGGTTTCTGGGAAACAGTGGTCTCAGAGAGATCAGCTCCTATAATAATCACTACTGGATTGCTTTTTTTAATACAAAGGCTTTAGGCTACTAAGGCAAAGAGGCAGGGTGGTAAAAGCTGTAGATGCTGCAAATTTCTACAGATGCTAAAGGAAAAATTTTAGTATATATTGTGGAAAGGACTTTAAGTCATTCTGTCCTCTGTCATTGATGAGTGAAATTTATTAAGATTTATAAACTTTGTTTTCCTTGGGGTTTAGATGCCCTAGAATATTTTTATTGATTGATTAGGTAATGAATTCTGGTTTGTTTCAAGTACATTCATCAAAGGATAGTAGCTTTGGTATGGATTATTTTTTAATTGCTTTTTTCCAACCAGTATTTGGCAACAGAGGTGGCAGTAGGAGACCTGGGTTGTTTTGTTGAATGATTAGCTGTGGCCAATTCCTTTTCTGGCCTCACATTTTTCAGTGTGCAAATGTGGAGTTTGTGCTAGATCATTCTAAGGGGACTTTGTAATTTTGGAATCCATGATCATGTTGGGATTAAATTTATAGTTGGTGTTTATTTATTTATTTTTTGGCCATGCCTTGCAGCCTGCAGGATCCCAGCTCCCCAGTTAGGGGAGCGAACCCGGGCCCTTGGCAACGAAAGCAAGGAGTCCCAACCACTGGACCGCCGGGGAATTCCCTATAGTTTTTAAAGACAAATGTTGCCCACTAGAGAGAGCTCTGCTCTATTTGAATGTCCTCAATCTTGAGAAATACATTTTTTCATGCAAGAGTGTATAAACTATATTTGAACAATTTATATAGGAATAACAAAGCAAACACTTAACTACCCACAATTTATTTCTTCTCTAGAGAGGTCATCAATATCCTGACCTCATTTGTTAATGTGTTAATAATTTCCTTGCTTTTCTTTATTGTTTTAACACTTAGATTTGTATCCTTAAACAATATAGTATTTTTGTTTGAAACATTTTTCTTTGTTTTGAACTTTATATTAAAGATATCAAAGAGTGTATGTTCTCTGACTTATTCTTTTGTTGCTCATGATTTTTGAGATTTCATCCATGTTGGTGTGTTTAATTATAGTCGTGGAATTTCCTCAGCTATATTATGTTCTATTATATTGATATAATCTCTGTAATCTGTCTCTTCTCCTGTCAGTAGAGATTTGGGTTGCTTTGAGTTTTTTGCTATTATAAACAATGCTGCCATCAACATTTATGAACATGTATCCTTTGCACATGTGTGTTTCTTTAGGTTACCCAGAGTTACCGAGGAATGGAATTAGTATACAGGATATGGGTATGTTCATATGTGCATGTTCAACTTTACTAGGTCATGCCAGCTGTTTTCCGTAGTGAATATGCAAATTTTTATTTCAGTAGTAGAAAATATTTGATATTGACTGACTCTACCTTTTGCCGATCTGTGAAATGATCTTCCATTGTGATGTTATTTTGAATTTCCTTGATTGCTAATGAGATTAAGTATCTTTTTTTTTTAATTGAAGTATAGTTGATTTACAATATTGTGTTAGTATCAGGTGTACAACAAAATGACTTGGTTTCATATATTCTTTATTTTTTGATTCTTTTCCATTATAGGTTATTTCAAGATATTGAATGTAGTTCCCTGTCCTATACAGTAAATCCCTGTTGTTTATTCTGTACATGGTTGTGTGTATCTGTTAATCCCATACTCCTAATTTATCCTCCCCCACCCCAAGATTAAGTATCTTTTTATATGTTTATTCATCATTCCTGATTCCACACCTGGAAGTGCCTGCTTCATGTCTTTGTCTTCTCTATAGGATTTTTTTTTCTTATAAATCCTTAGCAGTTTTAAAAAATATTCTGGATATTAATCCTTTGTCAATTATATAGATTACAAAATCTCACTTGTTTTTCACCTTATGGTGTCTTGATGAACAGAAAAGTTTTTAATTGTGATGTAAGTGAATGTATCAGGCTTTTTTTTTTATACCGTGTGGTTTTTATGTCTTGCTTAAAAAAATTCCTTTATTGCCCAAGGTCAGAGAGATATTTTCTTATATTGTGCCCTGAATTTTATGGTTTTGCCCATGATTCTTATTCATAGTGTGATTTTGGGATTGTTCTGGTTTTCTACTGCTGAAAAACAATTTACCCCAAACTTTAATGGCTGAAAGCAACCATTTTATTTAGCTCATGGTTTTTGTGTCAAGGATTTAGAAAAAGCTCAGCTGGCAGTTTGCCCCTTACCCACAAGGCATTAGTTGGGCTAGAAAATTCACTTCCAAGACGGCTTCTTTCTCTGCTCACAATAGTGGTGTCTTTGTGCTTCCTGGCTCCTTTCTCTTTCTACATGAGCTTTTATCCTCTAGGGCATCTCCCATGGCTTGTGCTTCTTGAAGCATGATGGGCTTAGGGTAGTTGCTATTCTTATAGCAACTATAACAGCAAGGGGTTGTTGGCTTCTAAGAGGTATATTCCAAGAATGAGCCTCCCAAGAGCAAGTATTTACAATAGGCAAGAAGAGGAAACTGCCAGGCAGCTAAGATCTATGCCTGCAGTTGGCAAAGTGTCACTTCTGCTTATTCTATTTATTCAGAAGAATCACGGAGCTCACTCACGTTCAAAGGAGTAGAGAAATAATCTCCTCCTGTTGATGGGGAGTGTTAAAGTCACATTGTGGAAGAGGCATAAAGAATGGGAGATATTGTCGTGGCCATCCTTGAAAAATACAATCTGACCACAACAACATTCATTTGCAAACTATATTCACCCCCTTCCTCAAGACTCCCAAAATTCATCCTGTTATGGCATCACATACAGGAATCAGTAGCCCATACATTGCACTTCTAAAATGCAGTTGAGGGACTTCGCTGGTGGCGCAGTGGTTAAGAATCCTCCCGCCAGTGCAGGGGACACGGGTTGGAGCCCTGGTCCGGGAAGATCCCACGTGCTGTGGAGCAACTAAGCCCGTGCGTCACAACTACTGAGCCTGCGCTCTAGAGCCTGCGAGCCACAACTACTGAGCCCACGCCCCACAGCTACTGAAGCCCGCGCACCTAGAGCCCGTGCTCCGCAACAAAGAGAAACCACTGCAAGGAGAAGCCTGTGCACTGCAGCGAAGAGTAGCCCCCACTCGCTGCAACTAGAGAAAGCCTGCACGCAACAACGAAGACCCAACGCAGCCAAAAATGAATAAATAAATAAATTTAATAAATTAGGAGGAAGCCATTTGATGCCTTAAAAAAAAAAAAAAAAGTAAGTTAAAAAAAAATGCAGTTGAACATACGTCTGCCATTCCTTGATTAGGTCACAGTTCTGCTTCCTGAGAGTGATTCTGTGTGGTTCCTGCCTACACCCTTGTACTCTTAGCTCTAATTTCTGAGTCATTCTGGCCCATGACTGCAGTGGAAAGCTTTCTCAGATGCTTCCTGCTTATAGAAGCTTGAGATTCTTGACTGTTCGTTTAATTTTGAATTGTTTCTTTTTTAGTCCAAGTGGCTGGTGATTCTGTTAGTATTATTATCTTTAAAATGCTGTGGCTTTTCTATGAATTTCATTGTGCTTTTATCCATTAGACAAAAGTCACACTCATAAATCTCTTTGAGATAGACTCTCCCCTGCCTTGGGCTGTTATAAGTCTGCTGTGGTACAACACTCTTAAGATTCTTAAAGTACTACTTTGTAAGGTACTACCTTAAATTTTCCTGAAGTTATAGCAAAAGTTTTATAGCCACACACTTGTGACTGCTCTGAGACAGTAGTTTACTAGAAACATCTTGAATTTGATATTTGTCATAAGACCATTTTTACTTTGAGAACCTTTTGCTGGGAGAGATTAGGGATGAGAAATAGCTTTGTTTTCAAATCATTCAAGTCACGACTCCTTTATATTGCCTCTAAATTCTGCTTAAAAACTAAAAAGTTCCTTCTTCAGTTTCTCTCTCTCTGTCTATATCTTGTTATCAAGGCTAAAAGAAACAAGTCGGCACTTTGAACATTCATCCTGGAAAACTCCCTAGATCCACCTTTTGTATTTTCCTTGTTACCGAAGGGGCCAGTTTTAACTGAACTTTATGCCACTGTGTAACATGGGTCTTTCTCTGTCTTCCAATAACAACTGCCTCGCTGTTCTTCCAGCCTCCACTAACAAGTCTCTCTGAGCTCCTTCAGACCTCCACTCACTCCCTGGCCCTGATGCCACACACTTCTGTTCTGGCTATCTATTGTTGTGTAACAAAGCTATGCCCAAACCTAGTGGCTTAAAACAATCATTGTAATTTTTACGTAATTTTGTGGGTTGGGAATTTGGAAGGACTTAGCTGGACATCAGCTGAGGCTGCGGAATCCACCTCCATGATAACTTCTTCATCCACAAGTCTGGAACTTTGGTGCTCCTTGACCTCAATTTCTTTCCATGCAGGGTCTCATCTTCTAGGGCCTCTTCCTGTTGCTCAGGCATCTCACAGCATGCTGGGCTCAGGGTAGTCGCACTTCTTACGTGATGACTGGTTTCCAAGAGGGAGCTTTGCAAGAATGAATGATACAAGAGCAAGAGTTCCAAGAGGCAGGAAGAAAGTTTCAGGCTAGTTAAAGGCTAGTGCCCAGAACTGCCACACTGTCACTTCTGCCATCTTCTATTTATCAAGTCAGTTAGAGAGGGCTCACCCTAACTCAGATACACTCTACCTCTTGTTGGGGTAGTGGCAAGATCACGTTGCAGAAGCACGTGTAGGTGGGAGATAATGTTGCAAAACATCTTTGGAAGTGCAGTCTGCCACAGGGATGCAATATCACTGTTCCCAAATGGATAACCAGTTGGATCAGAATTCTTTATTGAACAGTCTGTACTTTTTCATTGATCTGTAATGTCTGTTCTGTCATAAATCAGGTTTCTAAACATGTGTGTATTTGTTTTAGATTGCCTGTTTTTACTCATGGTTTACAACTGGGGGCCATTCTGCAGGGGACAATATTTGGAGACATTTTTGGTTGTCACGCTTGGGAGAACATGCTGCTAGCATCTAGTGGATCTGCACAGTGTGCAGAACTGCCTCCCACGACAAAGAATTATACAGCGCAAATGTCAATAATTCTGAGTTGAGGAATCATGGTCCATGCCACCAGTATCATCCTACCGTATTATCTTATTTAGCTTAATAGCTGGTACAGTAAGTCACCTCACTTTGCTTTTCTTCTTTAAGAATGTCTTGATTATATTTGGTCCCTTGCATTTCCGTATAAATTTTAGAATCAGTTTATCTTGTGTCATGGAAAACTTTATATGTTGACTGGAATTTCGTTGTAACTATATATCTTCATGATGAAAATTGACATTTTATGATATTGAATCTTCTTATTCACTAACATGATATCTCTATCAATTTAGTTCTTTGATGCCTTTTAATAAAACTTTATAATTTTCTTATTAAAGAGCTTGCAAATCTTTTGTGCAAGATTTGCTCTCTTGGCCAGGTAGCTGCTGGGCTTTTAATAAGTTGTGTTCCTCTTTTGGGCCTTAATTCCCCTAAGTGAAAAATGTGACATTTGGAATAGAGATGACATGATTAAAACGTTAGAAATTGAACACTGTCAATGCACGAAATACAGGTGGTCCTCTAGAGGGAGCTCTTCTGCATTTCATCTCAGGTCAGGTTGCCAGTCGGCTGTGAAGATACCGCATCAGTACTGACAGCTGCAGATGTTACAGCACAGACCTCATCTCATCGGGGCAGAGGAAGAAAGTGACTCCCTAGTATCTCATCAATCACAGTTCTCCACATAAGATATTCTGCTTTGGTCTTTGGAAGATATTACTTGTTTCTGGGTATGGGAATACAGGAAACATATTTTGAACCTAGGAGGAAATTTATGGATCATCCAATTTAATCCCTTCATTTAACAAGTAAAAAAGCTATGATTTAGAGACGCTTTCACTTTGCAAAGGACAGTTTGTGAGAGAGCCAAGGCTGGAACTCAGGTCCATACTTTTCACACTATAGTTGAAGGAATGGGGAAAAGAAGTAAGCAGTGGGTATTAGTGATGGGGTGGGGGTAGGGATTATGTTTAATTTTGAAAGGATTGAGAGGTGGGTGGTCTGTGAATTCCTGAAATTATATGCAATATTGTATATGTGAATGTGAGAGTGTATGTGTGTATGCGAGTGAGTGTGTGTGTGTGTGCATGTGTGTGCATACACATGCTATACTTTGGCTGGAAATAGGACTTTTGCTGTGATTGTTGGCTTCTAAGAAATAGGATTGGACTTTGGTAAGCCAGCCTTTACTTACAAAGTAGGATAACTTTCACTGGAATCATTTGGAAATACCTGCGTTGGTAACTTGAGTACCAGAAATTTAAGCTGTCTTTCAGTTTATTTATCCTTAATTTGATTTAATGATTTCAAGACCTCTTTTTTTTCTTACTGACTCAAAACTGACTTTTCAAGTAAAGTGCAGTTATTGGATGTTCTTTTCAGAGAAGATGAAGCTCAACTTCTCTCTGTTAGTCATCCTTTTTGAAGTCTATTGTGACTGTTTTTGAAATGTTTCTCCATAGTTCTCTTATTATTTATGATTCTTCTGATTCACCTCAATACAAACTTTCCTTGTAAACAGTAGACATTTTAAAATTCTTTATTTCTGCAGTTGCCTTATGAATAAGATCTTTATAGTTTATTTGGATTATTTTTTTGTGGATATCATGGACAAGATTTTAAGCCTTTATTTCGGCTTAAATAAAGAAAAAATGAAGAGAAAAAGTCATTACCTACTAACTTCTATGTCTACTTTTTAATTTATTTTATTTTATTTTTGGCTGCATTGGGTCTTATTTGCAGCACTCAGGATCTTTGTTGTGGCATGTGGGATCTTTCTTTGCGGCGCGTGGGCTCTCAGTTGTGGTGTGTGGGCATGTCTCTAGTTGTGGTGCGCGGGCTCAGTAGTTGCAGTGTGTGGGCTCTCTAGTTGCGGCATGAGGGTTCTGTAGTTGCAGCATGCAGGCTCTCTAGTTGTGGCTTGTGTGCCTCAGTAGTTGTGGTGTGTGGGCTTAGTTGCCCCGCAGCATGTGGGATCTTAGTTCCCCGACCAGGCATTGATCTCGCATCCCCTGCATTGGAAGGCGGATTCTTAACCACTGGACCACCAGGGAAGTCCCTATGTCAACTTTAAGAACTAGAGTTCTTGCATTGCTTTTTCAGTGCAATGCAATATATCCTTCTCTAGCAAGCTAACGGAAAAAGATGCTCTGAGAAAAATATGTATTTAATTACCTCTATTGTTCTTTAGACTTCTATGTATTCATCCAAGGAATGATGATGTTGATTCCCAGGGGGAATAAAAACAGAAAGGAGTATAAAAGGGCAGAATAAGGATATTGGGAAGCTTTATATCTCCTCCGAGATGGATTTTTAGACTGAAGCTTCAGTCTCATTGTGAGGTGTTGGATATTCAAGGAGAGGAGGATTAATCTTTATTAGAAATAGTTATGGAAATGAATTTTAGGCCAAATGATTTTTGTGCTGTTAGTTTCCTCAACAAGTATTACTGAAGATTTATCTGTCAATAATTTCTATTTGCATACTTACCACCTAAAAGTTTCAGCAGGAGTTATGAAGCAGTAAGGATTTTGAGCTGGGTGAAAGAAATGGCTTACCCTTGTATCCCATTAAGAGCATGTTTAATCATGAAAATCAAGTGACAGACCAAGGTTTATTTATTTATTTATTTAAAACTACATCACATGTTTGATTCCTGTTTTTCTTCATAAATGTTATTTAATGGGCATAATGAACAGATGTTTTTATTTAAAAAATTAAAAAAAAATTTTTTTACTTCTTTAACGTCTTTATTGGAGTATAATTGCTTTAAAATTGTGTGTTAGTTTCTGCTATATAACAAAGTGTATCAGCTATACATATACATATATCCCCATATTTCCTCCCTCTTTCATCTCCCTCCCACCCTCCCTATCCCACCCCTCTAGGTGGACACAAAGCACCGAGCTGATCTCCCTGTGCTATGTGGCTGCTTCCCACTAGCTATCTATTTTACATTTGGTAGTGTATATATGTCCATGCCACTCTCTCACTTTGTCCCAGCTTACCCTTCCCCCTTCCTGTGTCCTCAAGTCCATGCTCTACATCTGTATCTTTATTCCTGTCCTGCCCTTAGGTACTTCAGAACCCTTTTTTTTTTTTTAAATTCCATATATATGTGTTAGCATATGGTATTTGTTTTTCTCTTTCTGACTTACTTCACTCTGCATGACAGTCTCTAGGTCCATCCACCTCACTATAAATAACTCAATTTCGTTTCTTTTTATGGCTGAGTAACATTCCATTGTATATATGTGCCACATCTTCTTTATCCATTCATCTGTTGATGGACACTTAGGTTGCTTGCATGTCATGGCTATTGTAAATAGAGCTGCAGTGAACATTGTGGTACATGACTTTTTGAATTATGGTTTTCTCAGGGTATATGTGCATTAGTGGGATTGCTGGGTTGTATGCTAGTTCTATTTTTAGTTTTCTGAGAAACCTCCATACTGTTCTCCATACTGGCTGCATCAATTTACATTCCCACCAACAGTGCAAGAGGGTTCCCCTTTCTCCACACCCTCTCCAGCATTTATTGTTTGTAGATTTTTTCATGATGGCCCTTTTGACCGGTGTGAGGTGATACCTCATTGTAGTTTTGATTTGCATTTCTCTAATGATTAGTGATGTTGAGCATCCTTTCATGTGTTTGTTGGCAATCTGTATATCTTCTTTGGAGAAATGTCTATTTCGGTCTTCTGCCCATTTTTGGATTGGGTTTTATGTTTTTTTGATATTGAGCTGCATGAGCTGCTTGTAAATTTTGGAGATTAATCCTTTGTCAATTGCTTCATTTGCAAATATTTTCCCCCATTCTGAGGGTTGTCTTTTCGTCTTGTTTATGGTTTCCTTTGCTGTGGAAAAGCTTTGAAGTTTCATTAGGTCCCATTTGTTTATTTTTATTTTTATTTCCATTTCTCTAGGAGATGGGTCAAAAAGGATCTTGCTGTGATTTATAGAGTCATAGAGTGTTCTGCCTATGTTTTCCTCTAAGAGTTTGATAGTGTCTGGCCTTACATATAGGTTTTTAATCCATTTTGAGTTTATTTTTGTGTATGGTGTTAGGGAGTGTTCTAATTTCATTCTTTTACATGTAGCTGTCCAGTTTTCCCAGCACCACTTATTGAAGAGGCTCTCTTTTCTCCACTGTATATTCTTGCCTCCTTTATCAAAGATAAGGTGACCATATGTGTGTGGGTTTATCTCTGGGCTTTCTATCCTGTTCCATTGATCTATATTTCTGTTTTTGTGCCAGTACCATACTGTCTTGATTACTGTAGCTTTGTAGTATAGCCTGACGTCCGGGAGCCTGATTCCTCCAGCTCTGTTTTTCTTTCTCAAGCTTGCTTTGGCTATTCGGGGTCTTTTGTGTTTCCATACAAATTGTGAAATTTTTTGTTCTAGTTCTGTGAAAAATGCCATTGGTAATTCGATAGGGATTGCATTGAATCTGTAGATTGCTTTGGATAGTATATTCATTTTCACAATGTTGATTCTTCCAATCCAAGAACATGGTACATCTCTCCATCTGTTTGTATCCTCTTTAATTTCTTTCATCAGTGTCTTATAGTTTTCTTCAGACAGATCTTTTGTCTCCTTAGGTAGGTTTATTCCTAAGTATTTTATTCGTTTTGTTGCAATGGTAAATGGGAGTGTTTCCTAAATTTCTCTTTCAAACATTTTATCATTTGTGTATAGGAATGCAAGAGACTTCGGTGCATTAATTTTGTATCCTGCTACTTTACCAAATTCATTGATTAGCTCTAGGAGTTTTCTGGTAGCGTCTTTAGGATTCGCTATGTATAGTATCATGTCATCTGCAAACAGTGACAGCTTTACTTCTTCTTTTCCAATTTGGATTCCTTTTATTTCTTTTTCTTCTCTGATTGCTGTGGCTAACACTTCCAAAACTATGTTGAATAATAGTGGTGAGAGTGGGCAACCTTGTCTTGTTCCTGATCTTAGTGGAAATGGTTTCAGTTTTTCACCATTGAGAACGATGTTGGCTGTGGGTCTGTCATATATGGCCTTTATTATATTGAAGTAACTTCCCTCTATGCCTACTTTCTGGAGGGTTTTTATCATAACTGGATGTTGGCTTTGTCGAAAGCTTTTTCTGCATCTATTGAGATGATCATGTGGTTTTTCTCCTTCAATTTGTTAGTGTGGTTTATCACATTGATTGATTTGCGTATATTGAAGAATCCTTGCATTCCTGGGATAAACCCCACTTGATCATGGTGTATGATCTTTTTAATGTGCTGTTTGATTCTGTTGGCCAGTATTTTGTTGAGGATTTTTGCATCTATGTTCATCAGTGATATTAGCCTGTAGTTTTCTTTCTTTGTGACATCTTTGTCTGCTTCTGGTATCAGGGTGATGGTGGCCTCGTAGAATGAGTTTGAGAGTGTTCCTCCTTCTGCCATATTTTGGAAGACTTTGAGAAGGATAGGTGTTAGCTCTTCTCTAAATGTTTGATATTATTCTCCAGTGAAGCCATCTGGTCCTGGGCTTTTGTTTGTTGGAAGATTTTTAATCACAGTTTCAATTTTAGTGCTTGTGATTGGTCTGTATATATTTTATATTTCTTCCTGGTTCAGTCTCGGAAGGTTGTGCTTTTCTAAGAATTTTTCCGTTTCTTCCAGGTTTTGCATTTTATTGGCATATAATAACTTTTTGGCTTGTAGTAATCGCTCATGGTCCTTTGTATTTCTGCAGTGTCAGTTGTTACTTCTCCTTTTTTATTTCTAATTCTATTGATTTGAGTCTTCTCCCTTTTTTTCTTGATGAGTCTGGCTAATGGTTTATCAATTTTTTTTATGTGCTCAAAGAACCAGCTTTTAGTTTTATTGATCTTTGTTATTGTTTCCTTCATTTCTTTTTCATTTATTTCTGATCTGATCTTTATGCTTTCTTTCCTTCTGCTAACTTTGGGGTTTTTTTGTTCTTCTTTCTCTAATTGCTTTAGGTATAAGGTTAGGTTGTTTGTTTGAGATGTTTCTTGTTTCTTGAGGTAAGATTGTATTGCTGTCAGCTTCCCTCTTAGAACTGCTTTTGCTGCATCCCATAGGTTTTGGGTCGTCATGTTTTTATTGTCATTTGTTTCTAGGTATTTTTCGATTTCCTCTTTGATTTCTTCAGTGATCTCTTGGTTATTAAGTAGTGTATGGTTTAGCCTCCATGTGTTTGTATTTTTTACAGAATTTTTCCTGTAATTGATATCTAGTCTCATAGCATTGTGGTCAGAAAAGTTACTTGATACGATTTCAATTTTCCTAAATTTACCAAGGCTTTTTTGTGACTCAATATATGATCTATCCTGGAGAATATTCCATGAGCACGTGAGAAAAAAGTGTAATCTGCTGTTTTTGGATGGAATGTCCAATAAATATAGGTTAAGTCCATCTGTTTAATGTATCATTTAAAGCTTGTGTTTCCTTATTTATTTTCATTTTGGATGATCTGTCCATTGGTGAAAGTGGGGTGTTAAAGTCCCTTCTTCCTATTGTGTTATTGTCGATTTCCCCTTTTATGGCTGTTAACATTTGCCTTACGTATTGAGGTGCTCCTATGTTGGGTGCATAAATATTTACAATTTTATCTCTTTTTTGTTGGATTGATCCCTTGATCATTATGTAGTATCCTTCTTTGTCTCTTGTACTAGTCTTTATTTTAAAGTCTGTTTTGTCTGATATGAGAATTGCTACTCCAGCTTTCTTGTGATTTGCATTTGCATGGAATATCTTTTTCCATCCCCTCACTTTCAGTCTGTATGTGTCCCTAGGTCTGAAGTGGGTCTCTTGTAGACAGCATATTTACGGGTCTTTTTTTTGTATCCATTCAGCCAGACAGTGTCTTTTGGTTGGAGCATTTAATCCATTTACAATTAAGGTAATTATCAATATGTATGTTCCTATTACCATTTTCTTAATTGTTTTGGGTTTGTTATTGTAGGTCTTTTCCTTCTCTTGTGTTTCCTGCCTAGAGAAGTTCCTTTAGCATTTGTTGTAAAGCTGGTTTGGTGTTGCTGAATTCTCTTAGCTTCTGATTGTCTGTAAAGGTTTTAATTTCTCCATCGAATCTGAATGAGATCCTTGCTGGGTAGAGTAATCTTGGTTGTAGGTTTTTCCCTTTCATTACTTTAATTATGTCCTGCTACTCCCTTCTGGCTTGCAGAGTTTCTGCTGAAAGATCCGCTGTTAGCCTTATGTGGATTCCCTTGTATGTTATTTGTTGATTTTCCCTTGATGCTTTTAATATTTTTTTGTATTTAATTTTTGATAGTTTGATTAATATGTGTCTTGGCTTGTTTCTCCTTGGATTTATCCTGTATGGGACTGTCTGTGCTTCCTGGACTTGATTTGACTATTTCCTTTCCCATGTTAAGGAAGTTTTCAACTATAATCTCTTCAAGTATTTTCTCAGTCACTTTTTTTTCCTCTTCTTCTTCTGGGACCCCTATAATTCGAATGTTGGTGCGTTTAATGTTGTCCCAGAAGTCTCTGAGATTGTCCTTAATTCTTTTCATTCTTTTTTCTTTATTCTGCTCTGTGGTAATTATTTCCACTATTTTATCTTCCAGGTCACTTATCCGTTCTTCTGCCTCAGTTATTCTGCTATTGATTCTTTCTAGAGAATTTTTAATTTCATTTATTGTGTTGTTCATCATTGTTTTTTTGCTCTTTAGTTCTTCTAGTTCCTTGTTAAACGTTTCTTGTATATTCTCCATTCTATTTCCAAGATTTTGGATCATCTTTACTATCATTACTCTGAATTCTTTTTCAGGTAGACTGCCTATGTCCTCTTCATTTGTTTGGTCAGGTGGGTTTTTACCTTGCTCCTTAATCTGGAGCATCTGTGTATTTCTCTGTCTTCTCATTTTGCTTAACTTACTGTGTTTGGGGTCTCCTTTTTGCAGGCTGCAGGTTCTTAGTTCCCGTTGTTTTTGGTGTCTGCTCCCATTGGGTAAAGTTGGTTCAGTGGGTTGTGTAGGCTTCCTGGTGGAGGAGACTGGTGCCTGTGTTTTGGTGGACGAGGCTGGATCTTGTCTTTCTGGTGGGCAGGACCACGTCCAGTGGTGTGTTTTGGGGTGTCTGTGAATTTATTATGATTTTAGGCAGCCTCTCTGCTCATGGGTGGGGTTGTGTTCCTGTCTTGCTAGTTGTTTGGCATAGGGTGTCCAGCACTGTAGCTTGCTGGTCGTTGAGTGGAGCTGGGTCTTAGTGTTGTGATGGAGATCTCTGGGAGAGCTTTCGCCGTTTGATACTACGTGGGGCCGGGAGGTCTCTGGTGGACCAGTGTCCTGAGCTCGGCTCTCCCACCTCAGAGGCTCAGGCCTGACACCCGGCCAGAGCACCAAGAGCCTGTCAGCCACACGGCTCCAGGAGTCATCTTTATGACAGCCCTTCACTCCCCCACAGTGAACTCAGCAGCCGTACAGACAGTGTGCTTCAAATTGCCAATCTGGCAGGCTGCCTGCAGAATCATTCCTCCTCCTCCTCGTCCCCCTTGGGGGGAGCTGGCGGAGCCAACCTGGCCAAGAAGACGAGGAAAAGGTGGGGGGTCTGCGTGCCCTGCAAGAGGCTCATCAGCTGTGGCCGAATGAATGCTTTTAAAAAATCATACATTGTTGGGTACTATTAGCCGTATGTAATGATTTAAGTATGAATTCATTACCTGAAGTTTGGAGTTATATAAACTCTCAAGGATAAAAGAAGTGGGGACTGTTGTTAAAATATCTGTGTTTCCCACTGACTGCAATAATATTTTCTTTTTGGTTTTTAGATTTCCTCCTTCCTCACCCCTGAGACCATATCCAAAGAGGCCCCCATATCAAAAGGATGTTATTAAATTTCCAGAATGGAATGATCCCCCACCAGGCACCTCACAAGAGAATATCCCAGTGAGGCCAGTTGTGATGGTAAGTGCCATTATAGAAGCTGGAGGACTAGCAGAGGGAAAGATAAGAAATAGTCTGTGAACCATCAGGCTTAGTCCAGTTTTTCTGTCGGTCCCTTGGAAACAGTGGTCTGAAAGCACTTTAAAACAATATCTTATCCGTTAATAGCTGAGAGACTAGTAACACAGGAAGATTGGCTTTTGCATTTTTTCACTCTTGCCTATTGACACTATGACTGAATATACGGTAGCTGTTTTCATATGTTTAGACTGAGCAGTTTTCTCTTAAAACTCCCTTATAATTTCCTTTTCCTTTCTATTCTATAATTTTTCTCTTCTCCCTCCTTCTCTTCTCTTCCTGAACTTTGTTATAATTATTACCAGTTGAAAGTGTGAAGTTTGGGGCATGGAAGATTGTGGAGTGAGTCCTGACACAATATGAACAAAGGTAGGTTCTGCTAGTTTTGGGAAACCTAAGCACATTGTAGAATAAACTACCTTTTTTGGGGTGTACTTTTTCCTTGAAATATCCTCAGTAGAAAACTATTAAGATTGCCATAATGCTAAAAAATAAAATGCAGACAAAAATTTTATACGGCAGTTTTTAAGAATTGTACTAACACCAATGTTTTAAGTTAATCTAGTCTTATAGGACTGGATGTCCAGTTCATACGTTTGCAAAGATATGTTGTAAACATTTTTAGGCGATGTGATTGAAAAGAAAAAAAAATTTTTTAAAAGAGGTTATATTGTATCTCAGTTTGGAGAGAATAATTAAGCAGCTTAAGCTTTATCAAAAATAATTTAAGAAAAAGAGTGGCACCAGTGACAGAAATGGGGACTCCATATGAACTTGCAGATTTGTCAGGGACAGTGATGAATGTAGTTTTAAATATATTTGATGAGAAAGGTGGGTTGTATTAAATGGAAGTATCTAACAGGCAGGTGGAGATAAAAGCTCTGGAACTTAGATAAGAGGTCGTATTTGAAAGTCATTAACATTCATTCAACAAAGATTTGTTGATTGTCTACTGTGTGCCATGCGTCCTGCCAGGTTCTACAGATGCAGTTGTATGTAATATGGTTTTTCCTCCAAAAGGGCTCATAGTCTAGTGAAGTATTCAATACGACGATAGATTATTAGAAAACAAAGTGGAACTACTCTGAAAGAGTGAGTACAAAGGGTATTTGAGGACTATTTAATTCATTACTAATGAGGAGAACTTAATTAAGGTCTAGCTGATAGTTCCTGTACTTAAGAAAGTTAAAATATCAGCTCCATGAAATCAGGTTCATTTTTTTTAACATTTGTGTTTAAACACCTAATATGACCCCATCAGTAGAGTGGTTATTCAACAGCCATTTTTTCATTATAATGTCATCTAGTATTGTTTATACAAAAGAGGTAAAATCCCATATTAAACTAATGTGTATTTATGTCATCGATATAATAACTTCCCTTTTTTGTTCTTTTTGGTTCTGTGAACCTTTAGGAAGACCAGCTGCTCATTAGCACACTTTCATGCACCAATGAAGAAGACAGTGTCGTCTCTCTTCTCTCTTCTGTTTTCAGTTTCTAATTTTTCATCAGCCCTGAAGTGGTGGTATACCAGTGTCTCAGATTCATCAAGCATTTCCCCCACAGCTTGTCATGTCACTGGTCGTCTGTGTGTATATTTCTGATAATGTTGCTCTTGCCTTTTCTTGTACTTCCCCCTAAATCAAGTGGTGGAGGTTTGAGCTCCTTACTTGCTACAGTTCCTCTAAAGCTTGGGCTGTCCGGAGGAAGAGGACTGTCCAGAGGAAGAATGGCAGAGCAGGATCTGTTTCCCCAGTTGGGCCTTATGCAGGTTTTAGGTTGATGAGGTTAGTAGTCAATAGAGAAACAGTCCATCTTTCTTAAAGGACCTGAGCTCGTATTCATTTCTTCTATCTTACTTTGCCTCTTTGTATCTCTGCCTCCACTTTGCTTGTTCGTTTTTGTTTTTGTTCTGTCCTACCCTCTCTCTTGCCTAGCCATTTTATAAAATAAAATGAACTGAGGCAAATAAAATGATTTGTTGTGTTTGCTGAGGGGCAGTGTAATGTGGAGAGTACAAGTGTGAGCTCTGGAGACAGACTGCTGGATTTGAATCTTGGCTCCTTCATTTACTAGCTGTGCGATCTTGTTTCTCTGTTTTATTCACTGTGTCTGTGTCTCAGTTTTCTTTTTGGTGAAAGTGGGATGAAAACACCCCCCTGGGGTAAGGTCATTATGAAAATCAAGTGACTTCCTATCTATAAAGTGTTTAGAAGGTGCCTGACACACAGGTTTTCAGAAACTGTTAACTGCTATTGCTGTTATTAACAGAATTGTTCATAGGTAGAGACAAAAGAAAAAAAAAATTACTCATAATATCATCCAGAGAGAATTAATATTAACGTTTTTGTTGTGTTTTATTTTTTCCACGCATGTTTTTAACAACAAAATGAGATCGTGCTGTGCTGTTTTGGTAGCCTATATTCTTCACTTAGAACAGTGTATTGTGTCCATTTTTTCATGTTATTCAACATTCAACATCATTTTTAATATCTGTATCATGTCTATAAAGGATTATGGTTTATTTATCCAGTTCTTTTTTTTTAAAGTCTTTTTATTTATTTATTTATTTATTTATTTATTTATTTATTTATGGCTGTGTTGGGTCTTCGTTTCTGTGCAAGGGCTTTCTCTAGTTGTGGCAAGTGGGGGCCACTCTTCATCGCGGTGCGCGGGCCTCTCACTATTGCGGCCTCTCTTGTTGCGGAGCACAGGCTCCAGACGCGCAGGCTCAGTAATTGTGGCTCACGGGCCTGGTTGCTCCGCGGCATGTGGGATCTTCCCAGACCAGGGCTCGAACCCGTGTCCCCTGCATTGGCAGGCAGATTCTCAACCACTGCGCCACCAGGGAAGCCCTATTTATCCAGTTCTTTACTGTTAGATATGTACCATGTTTCAGTATGTGTGTAAACAATGCAATGAACAGTATCTTTACAGATAAATAGTTGAGTATTTCTTTTTGAGTATTTCTTTAAGATAACTTTTAGAAGTGAATTTGCTAGGCAAATGCAACAACTGATATTCCTGCCTTTAAAAGAGAACACCTAATTTGGATACTTTAAAAAAAAAAAAGTCACAAATCCATGTGAGCTTCAAGTTTCTTTTGTAGTTCAGTAATTCTCCAAAAACGAAACCAAAAACCACATCAAAAAACAACTTTCCAGTTCATTTTTTCCAATTAATAAGATATTTTCTATAATGACACTTCTGTAAAAAACTATTATAAAAACCCTTTGTAGGTGATTTCTTATATGTTTTGCCTTTAAAAATTCATAGTTCCTCTCTGTGATTACCAAAAGGAAGTTTTAAGATTTCTGTCTAGTAGCCTAAATGTGAGAAGGGAGGTGCTAAGAATGTTGAAGCGTTAAAGCTGTGTGACTTTGAGCAAATTACTTAACCTCTCTGGGCTTTAGTTTTTCTTCCCGGCCATCTCCAGCTGTCCTTGTGGAGCTCTTTTTTTCCCTGCCTTCTTCAGATGCCTAAGATCTGGGGCCTGCTATCTAACATTGTACTTATTTGATCTTTCCTTATAAAAAACAGAATTCTTGAAAGTGATAGACTTTAATGTTATTTTTAACAATCACTTAATTTGGACAGTGTGTGAATTTGCATAGATATTCCTCGATATTAATTAATTTGAATTAATGAAATTTTATTTTACTGCTACTTCACTGATTAGTTGGAACTCCCACAGGGAAAAATAGCTAATGTCATGCTTATTGCCATAGCTCTTTTGCAATTCTTGAATATTCATTTATGATATGACCTGATCTTTGAGTCATACTTTATTACTCTGCAGTCCATGCAAAGAAAGTTAATATTTCAAATTATTATTTTAAAACAAGTTAAAAATAACCAAATCACAGAAATTTCTCATAAAATCATACCTCTGTCTATTGAAATACTTATTCTCTCTCTTTCTGTCTTACTCTCCTCCCCCACCCCAATTAGAATTCTGAGATGTGGTACAAGCGTCACAGCATTGCTATTGGAGAGGTGCCGGCTTGCCGTCTCGTCCACCGCAGACAGCTGACAGAGGCCAATGTAGAAGAGATATGGAAGACTATGACATTATCATAGTGCGTGCATTTGGTATTAATGAGAACTTTAAGTATTTTTCTTTTTTTTTTCTGTTTTGCTTCTCTACTGCTCTCTGCATATTTAATTTTCTGAAACTGTGTATAAAACTCTCAAATTTGATTGCATTATTTGCAGCTTTGCTGCTTAGCAAACAATTTAACTGAATTCTGGGGATTTTCTATTGTCATTTATATACTAGTTAAGAATAGAACTTTAAAAGTTCTTTTTTTTTTTTTTTTTTTTTTGCCACTGGTCCAAAATCACCTAATGTTTAATTATTTTGTTTGTTTGGTTTTTTTTTAAATATATGTTTTTAAAAATTTATTTATTTATTTATTTATGGCTGTGTTGGGTCTTCGTTTCTGTGAGAGGGCTTTCTCCAGTTGCGGCGAGCGGGGGCCACTCTTCATCGCGGTGCGCGGGCCTCTCACTATCGCGGCCTCTCTTGTTGCGGAGCACAGGCTCCAGACGCGCAGGCTCAGTAGCTGTGGCTCACGGGCTTAGTTGCTCCGCGGCATGTGGGATCTTCCCAGACCAGGGCTCAAACCCGTGTCCCCTGCATTGGCAGGCAGACTCTCAACCACTGCGCCACCAGGGAAACCCTGTTTAATTATTTTTATTTTTGTTTTTTTAAATTTAACTATAGTTGATTTACAATATTGTGTTAGTTTTCAGGTGTACAGCTTCAGATTCTTTTCCATTATAGGTTATTACAAGATATTGAATATAGTTCCATGTGCTATACAGTAAATCCTTGATGTTTATCTATTTTATATATAGTGGTGTGTATCTGTTAATCCCATACTCCTAATTTACCCCTCCCCCTCCCCTTTACCCTTTGGTAACCATAAATTTGTTTCTATGTCTGTGAGTCTATTTCTGTTCTGTAAATAAGTTGATTTGTATTATTTTTTTAGATTCCACATATAAGTGATATCATATAATATTTGTCTTTTTCTGTCTCACTGACTTCACTTAGTATGATAATCTGTAGGTCCATCCATGTTGCTGCAGATGGCAATATTTCATTCTTTCTTATGGCTGAGTAATATTCCATTGTGTATATGTACCATATCTTTATCCATTCATCTGTCGATGGACACTTAGGTTGCTTGCATGTCTGGGCTATTGTAAATAGGGCTGCAGTGAACCTTGGGGTGCATATATCTTTTTGAATTAGAGTTTTCATCTTTTCCGGGTATATGCCCAGGAGTAGGATTGCTGGATCATATGGTAGCTCTATTTTCAGTTTTTTAAGGAACTTCCAGACTGTTTTCCATAGTGGCTGCACCAATTTATATTCCCACTAACAGTGTAGGAGGGTTCCCTTTTCTCCACACCCTCTCCAGCATTTATTATTTGCAGACTTTTTGATGATAGCCATTCTGACCAGTATGAGGTGGTAACTTGTAGTTTTGATTTGTATTTCTCTAATAATTAGTGATGTAAAAGTCTTTAAACTTTCTAGTTACACTGAAATCTTAAGCTTAATGAAACATGTAATGGAAAATTTGGTCTCCTAGATTAAAGTTAACAATGTCATAGCAAGTTTTTTTTTTTTTTTAATTCTTATAAAGATGTACTCACAGCAGTTTCTCATCATTGGATAAGCTAGTTTTTGTTATTATAATATTTTACTTAGAAAGTCATTTTCTTGACATTCAGTGTGTTGTGTTTTTAAATTAGTGAAGTACTACGTTAATAACAAAATGATCTCTTTTAAGTTTGTTTTATATATGCAATGTCTAGCCTTTTTGCCCCACAAAGATTGGATGAAATGTACGAAAACAGCACATTCTAAAGATTGATCTTTTACAGTGCCAGTTCTTGGGCAGATAATGATTTTTAAAAAGTAACTAATTAATTTAATCATTATTTATCTTTTTTAGTTTACAGAAAATCCTTGGCCTGGATTCCTTAGAAGAAGTTTTAGACGTTAAACTTGTCAACTCCAAGTTCATCATCCATAATGTATATAGTGTGAGCAAGCAGGGAGTTGTTATCCTTGATGACAAGTCAAGTAAGTGCATAAAAGCCATTTTGTTCCCGGTTGATCCAGTACATTGGCTGTACAGGTCCATCAGCTTCTATTTGACCCTTCCCTAAACCTTACATATGTTTACCCCCTCATTACATATAGCCTTAGCTCACTTCCAGAGACCTTTAAACTAATTGTTTGGAGTCAGGAAATGTCATAGAAAGATGAATACCCTGGAGTGAAAGCCTCAGCAAGATCCATCCAGATGCTAGTTCAGTGTTAGCCACACAGGGCATTAAGTGGTTCTTTATCATCCCCAGAAAATCCCTGAGACGTGAGTAAGTTTAATGCCTAACAGAAAGCTTGAGTCAGTTTTTACGTGGGTCCTGGGGTCTGACTGATTTTTTTAGAGCTCTCACTGACCTTTTCATTGTGGTGTCTCTGTGTCAGATTTTCTGGGATACTCTTGGTTTATGTCATTTTTTTTTTCCTTTTTAATAAAGGTAGCTTTCCAGATGTTGAAGGTGTTTAATTTTTTTATACTTTTTCCTCCAAGCCAGTTTAGAAATTGGGAAAAAAGACATTTAGCAGCCGCCTATCCTGGTTTTTGATTAGGAAAAATAAGGTCCTGGTAACTGTAGTGAGCCAGAATCCCCAAACTGATTTAAAAATTTTCTTCCCCTGGATAAGGGATAGACCAGAATTGGATGGACTCTTCTTTTACTTCAAACACTTGATCCTAGGAATTAGCTGGAGCTAGAATGACGTTTGGATGTGGGAAGATGGTATAGTACTTTTGGGCTTTTGTAAATTATTATTAAATGTAGGGCTGGAGGCTCCTGGGCAGCAAAGAAACCTGGCCTAGAAGGAGCCTGAGCAGTGAGAGAGGAAGAGGGTTTTCTAGGCCATGTTTCCTGACATGAGCAGAATGTGTCTTTGAAACCTGAAACGCTTCCCCTTTAAAACCCCTCTATCAGGGATGAAGAACATTAGGAAACAGAAATAAACAGATTTGTGACTTCATGAGTTGTCAGGTTAATATCAACATATAAAATTAAATTACGTAGAATGAGGGGGGTATTGTTGCCTTTGAAGTACATCTAAAATCTTTCCACATTCTCTGAGTAGAGCAAACATGAATACTTTCAGCTACCAGTTGGATGATCAGTCGTCTTTTTTTTTTTAAATTTATTTAATTAATTAATTTTTTATTTTTGGCTGTGTTGGGTCTTCATTGCTGTGCGCCGGCTTTCTCTAGTTGCGGTGAGCGAGGGCTGCTCTTCGTTGCAGTGCTTGGGCTTCTCATTGCGGTGGCTTCTCTTGTTGCAGAGCATGGGCTCTAGGTGCGCAGGCTTCAGTAGTTGTGGCACGTGGACTCAGTAGTTGTGGCTCGCGGGCTCTAGAGCGCAGGCTCAGTAGTTGTGACGCACAGGCTTAGTTGCTCTGCGGCATGTGGGATCCTCCCGGACCAGGGCTGGAACCTGTGTCCCCTGCATTGGCAGGTGGATTCTTAACCACTGCGCCACCAGGGAAGCCCCGATCAGTTGTCTTTTATTTTATTAAGTACATTCTTCAGAAAGAAGAGAGCACTTTACAAGCCTCAGGTTCATTAGCTCTAATACAAGTCAACCAACCAGTGTCTGTGCAGTTTCACAGACTGTGGAGAAGGTGAGAAGTGGAAGCGTGAGTGCTGGCCCCGCTCATCAGATGTCTGTGGCAGGGCCAGGGGAAGAGACCCTGTACCAAATGGCTCAGTTGGGTTTTTTTGTAGCAATGCTAGTGATTATTATTTTAAGGCTGTCCTAATACTAATAACCTATATTGATATGTCAGTGGAACTTCCTTGCCTTAAAACATTTTGAAAATTGAAACATGTAAAATGATACTTATATTGGACATCGGACATACAGAGTTTAACTTTTTTTTTTTTTTTTAAGGTATCTGGTGAACTGGTTTCATAAATGCATTTGATAACTCATACTTTTGCTTTTTATGTTTTTTTCTTCTCTTTCTAAAATTCTTAGGATAATTGATTTGTTTGTTAGTGTGTTTCTTTGGAACAAACTATCAAATTTCTTCTTTTCCCTAAAACTTATACAAGTGCATCTTGTCTTTAGAGAAATTTATAGTTATGGTTTATATAATCACGTGCTGTAACATCGCTTCTAAGGAAAAATTATCTTTTAAATGTTCTGATACATAAGCAGGTGATTTGTGATTAGCAGGTATGTTTCATATTACTTGGGCAAGTATCATTCTTATGATACCAAGTGTGTATATAATCCCTTGAGTTATATGCAATTGAATAAAACATCTTTTTATTTTCCTTTTTCTGCAGAAGAACTTCCTCACTGGGTACTGTCAGCTATGAAGTGTTTGGCAAATTGTAAGTACTAAGTACCTGCCATTTTTATGAAATTAACAGAAATTAGTGCCCTAAATTAGAAAATTTTTTTGCTCAATGCCCTGAACATTGATTTGAGACCTTTGAGACTGGCAGTTAATTGTTTGGGGATTACTGTGCTTTTAATGATAAATTTGTGACTTAGTGAAAGGGCTGAGTTACAGAGCATTTTTAAAGGAGTTTTGTGCTTCCATTTTCTTGTGGATATAATCACACTACAGATAAGGTCCATACTGCTGCTTCTGAATGCTTCATCACAGGAAAGAATAATTAGTAATACTGAATGCAATATTGTAATAGATAAATGCCTGTTAACAGTTTATAGGTTTTTATTCCTAAAACCTAAATTTTTATTCCTAACACATGTATTCCTAAGTATGCCTTATATTTACCTCATCAGTTTACTCAGCAGGTCCTGTTTCCCACTGGTTTTTTATAGGGCGTTGGTTTAAGTTGGAGAGAAATGTTTTAGAAAACTAATCTAATTGGTATGCAGCATGGTTTGGAAGGAGAAGAACATGCATGCAGAGAAACAGAAAAGGCCATTTCAGCAATTTGGCTGTAAAACGAGGGGGCCTGGACCAGGGCGGTCCCTCTGAAGTTTTTCATAGGCATATGAAATCTCCTTTACTGGATATCATAGGCACTGTGAAGAAATGAGTTATTATGGTATCTCATTAACACTACTATTTTTCTGGGATTTTCAGAAGGCTTAACCCAAAGAAGGGATTCTAATGGTTAATGGCTTAACCCAAACAAGTGATTTTAATGAGAAGAATTCTAGTTATTTTAGCTGACTAATAATGGTGATATTTGTTCTGTAGGGTCTTTTGAGTCTCAAAGATCACCTCAGAGAGGTGGTTTCTTTCTTCCCTTTTGGGTAAGACTAGCATGTACAGAGATACGTGTATAAATTCTTGAATTAGTAGGCTCTGAATTATTAATTTCACTGAAGTTAGTTTTGTTTGATTATAGAATGAAACTAAAATAACTGTTCAGCTCACTGTGGGTGATCTCAGTGGTAATATGTAGAAAATGATTATATACTATCATCCTAAATATAAATAGCAGTGTTAGTTTATGAGAAGCCCAAAGTTCTCTGTGTTTAACTATTAAGATTTTCATAGGTTTTTGGTTCATGTTTCAGAACCCCTCTGAGATGTAGAGTCCTTTGGTTTTTAGTTTGGGGGAGTGCTTTTTATTCTTGCTCAGTCATTTGAAGTAAATTAATCTAAATTATATCTTTGGCCGGAATGACAAAATAGAAGGTATAAATGGGTTAAATGACCCATTTATGAATTTTTGGAAAACCAAGGATTTTGGAAGTTGATCAACTGGAAATGAACAGAGGAAGCCAGTCTAACAAGTCTAGGCTATAATACGTTGTAAAGTGTATATTAAGGTGTGGTTATGATGTTGAATTCTCAGTGGTGATCAAAATGTAATGAAGAGTATAATTTTCCCTCAAGCAAGATTTATACATAATGCCACAAAACTTCTGCAGAAAGGTTAGAATAACTGGAATTATCAGTGGAGAGGAAAGATGTGAGGATCGACTTAGTAATGTTCTCCACATTAACGTTACGTTAGGTGGAAATTCTTGGGAACAGGGACACCTCTCACACGTATCAAGTGCAGTGCTTTACAGATGGTTGGCACATCCATAAACATGCTTGTTTACATGTCAAAGAAAAAAAGGTGGCCGAAGGGCGAGGTCAGCCTTTTGAATAGTTGTATAAAATTATTAATTTTTCCAAATTCTCATTGGCCTCCCCAAATTTACTTTGAGTCTTCTCAAAGTCCTGGTCTGTTCCTTATCCTTCTTATCCTTAACGAGTCTAGGTTCCCATTATAGTCCTCTAATAGGGAACAGAAAGGATAGGCTGATTATATGAGATTTTGAAGGCCCTGTGCCTCTTTTTCTGTAGGTTTACTGCTCATCTCTTCCCTTTGGGCCCGTCTGCATTTATTGCAGACCATCGGCCTGGGTGCTTTCATTGTTGGCCAGCCTCATGGTGGGCCACAGAATGAGGGACTGATGCTAAATAAATACAAAACCAGGTTAACTGTTTTTCTTCCTTGTGCACGTAGATTGCAAGAATTCAATAAAAAGTGGATGTAAACAGTTCTTTTCCAAAGTCTTTCAGGAATAACATTTATAAAAACTAGATTAAAAAATATTCTGAAATTCAACATGATAGAGAAACAAAAGATCTTAGAACTATGGCCTCCTCTCATAGGGCTTGCCACGCACTGGCATTTTTAGGGAAACCTTTTTTTGGTTTGTTTTTGCATATTTTTATCAAGAATGATGAAGTGTTCACAAGGGGGTACAACCGCTTAGAATGAACTGCATATTATCCTGGGAGGGAGTAATTCAAGGCAATGTGTATTGCTTGCTGAGACATATCCCACTATTTCAAGTGACTAAGCTTGGGATATTATAGAGGAGGAAGCAAGTAAAAATGGCTATGTTTGCTGCTAGGTTAACGAGGTACCACACATATAGATATTTAATAATTTTCATCATTTTAGTCAATTTTAGAACAGTAAAAGGTAAGAGAATTTTAAAGGAGACCAACAAAAAGCTGTTTCCACAATGTTCCAATGGCCTTGAAATGTGAAGGCCCACAATACTTAACTGTTCTTTTTTGTTTGATACTTTCTCTTTAGTTACAGTGATGCTGTAGGAAGAATTTCCTTTCAATTTTTACTGGCTTCTCCGGCTGTCCTGAGAGTAGAGATCCATTCTGGTACAGTTGTTAGTCTTGTGTTCTGCTGGCCCAGAACTGGCCAATCCATTTGCGTCCCTTTCTTCCACACTGTGATGGAAATAGACAAGGCTGGCCAAGCAGCTCCTCGTGAACCACTTACCATTTCCCTCAGGCATGGGCAGATCCAGTTCTTCTCTCCACTTGGCGATGTAAATCTTGCCATCTGTGTACCGATTGTTGGGGGCGTTTGCTGCCAGCTCTGTAGAGAGCTAAGAGTTTCTTGTTCCTCTTTGGTCCCTGATACAAGGGGATCTCTGCCTCACTTGTTCCAGGCTTCTTGGTTCCTAGGTTGTTCCAGGTTTCTTAGAGTTACTTTGCAATATGACTCTGCTTGATAAACTATCTTTTTTATTTTTAAACTTGTTTTTAGCAGAAACATCAGTTTGTTTCTGCTTTGGTGTTATTTTCTATTATAATTTTGTTTAATAAAAATTCATTCAATGCCACTAATCACTCAAAAGCATTGCTGGGGAAATAAAACCTAGACTCTTAGATCAAAGAATTCAATAGGAATTTAGAGGTCATTTTATCCAGTCTCCCATAGTCTTTGTTTGAGCAGCTTTAAAATTTTTTTAAAAAAATTTTTTATAAACTATCTTTTGATGGTTGGTGATCAAATGGAGAGTTTTGTAATCAGAATGAATTTAAGACACAATGTAAAATCTCCTTTTCAGAATATCTTTAGGAAAAAGAGTATACATTCTTTTTTTTTTTTTAACATCTTTATTGGAGTATAATTGCTTTACAATGGTGTGTTAGTTTCTGCTTTATAACTAAGTGAATCAGTTATACATATACATATGTTCCCATATCTCTTCCCTCTTGCATCTCCCTCCCTCCCACCCTCCCTATCCCACCCCTCTAGGTGGTCACAAAGCACCGAGCTGATCTCGCTGTGCTATGCGGCTGCTTCCCACTAGCTATCTATTTTACGTTTGGTAGTGTATATATGTCCATGCCACTCTCTCACTTTGTCACATCTTACCCTTCCCCCTCCCCATATCCTCAAGTCCATTCTCTAGTAGGTCTGTGTCTTTATTCCCATCTTGCCACTAGGTTCTTCATGACCTTTTTTTTTTTTCCCTTAGATTCCATATATATGTGTTAGCATACTGTATTTGTTTTTCTCTTTCTGACTTACTTCACTCTGTATGACAGACTCTAACTCCATCCACCACACTACAAATAACTCCATTTCGTTTCTTTTTATGCCTGAGTAATATTCCATTGTATATATGTGCCACATCTTCTTTATCCATTCATCTGATGATGGACATTTAGGTTGCTTCCATGTCCTAGCTATTGTAAATAGAGTTGCAATGAACATTTTGGTACATGACTCTTTTTGAATTATGGTTTTCTCAGGGTATATGCCCAGTAGTGGGATTGCTGGGTCGTATGGTAGTTCTATTTTTAGTTTTTTAAGGAACCTCCATACTGTTCTCCATGGTGGCTGTATCAATTTACATTCCCACCAACAGTGCAAGAGTGTTCCCTTTTCTCCACACCCTCTCCAGCATTTATTGTTTGTAGATTTGTTGATGATGGCCACTCTGACTGGTGTGAGACGATATCTCATTGTAGTTTTGATTTGCATTTCTCTAATGATTAATGATGTTGAGCATTCTTTCATGTGTTTATTGGCAATCTGTATATCTTCTTTGGAGAAATGTCTGTTTAGGTCTTCTGCCCATTTTTGGATTGGGTTATTTGTTTTTTTGTTATTGAACTGCATGAGCTGCTTGTAAATTTTGGAGATTAATCCTTTGTCAGTTGCTTCATTTGCAAATATTTTCTCCCATTCTGAGGGCTGTCTTTTCCTCTTGTTTATGGTTTCCTTTGCTGTGCAAAAGCTTTTAAGTTTCATTAGGTCCCATTTGTTTATTTTCGTTTTTATTTCCATTTCTCTAGGGGCTGGGTCAAAAAGGATCTTGCTGTGATTTATGTCATAGAGTGTTCTGCCTATGTTTTCCTCTAAGAGTTTGATAGTGTCTGGTCTTACATTTAGGTCTTTAATCCATTTTGAGTTTATTTTAGTGTATGGTGTTAGGAAGTGTTCTAATTTCATTCTTTTACATGTAGCTGTCCAGTTTTCCCAGCACCACTTATTGAAGAGGCTCTCTTTTCTCCACTGTATATGCTTGCCTCCTTTATCAAAGATAAGGTGACCATATGTGCGTGGGTTTATCTCTGGGCTTTCTATCCTGTTCCATTGATCTATGTTTCTGTTTTTGTGCCAGTACCATACTGTCTTGATTACTGTAGCTTTGTAGTATAGTCTGAAGTCAGGGAGCCTGATTCCTCCAGCTCCATTTTTCGTTCTCAAGATTGCTTTGGGTAGTCAGGGTCTTTTGTGTTTCCATACAAATTGTGAAATTTTTTGTTCTAGTTCTGTGAACAATGCCAGTGGTAGTTTGATAGGGATTGCATTGAATCTGTAGATTGCTTTGGGTAGTAGAGTCATTTTCACAATGTTGATTCTTCCAATCCAAGAACATGGTATATCTCTCCATCTATTTGTATCATCTTTAATTTCTTTCATCAGTGTCTTATAATTTTCTGCATACAGGTCCTTTGTCTCCTTAGGTAGGTTTATTCCTAGATATTTTATTCTTTTTGTTGCAATGGTAAATGGGAGTGTTTTCTTAATTTCACTTTCAGATTTTTCATCATTAGTGTATGGAATGCAAGAGATTTCTGTGCATTAATTTTGTATCCTGCTACTTTACCAAATTCATTGATTAGCTCTAGTAGTTTTCTGGTGGCATCTTTAGGATTCTCTATGTATAGTATCATGTCATCTGCAAACAGTGACAGCTTTACTTCTTTTCCAATTTGGATTCCTTTTATTTCTTTTTCTTCTCTGATTGCTGTGGCTAACACTTCCAAAACTATGTTGAATAATAGTGGTGAGAGTGGGCAACCTTGTCTTGTTCCTGATCTTAGTGGAAATGGTTTCAGTTTTTCACCATTGAGGACGATGTTGGCTGTGGGTTTGTCGTATATGGCCTTCATTATGTTGAGGAAAGTTCCCTCTATGCCTACTTTCTGCAGGGCTTTTCTCATAAATGGGTGTTGAATTTTGTCGAAAGCTTTCTCTGCATCTATTGAGATGATCCTATGGTTTTTCTCCTTCAGTTTGTTAATATGGTGTATCACATTGATTGATTTGCATATATTGAAGAATCCTTGCATTCCTGGAATAAACCCCACTTGATCATGGTGTATGATCGTTTTAGTGTGCTGTTGGATTCTGTTTGCTAGTATTTTGTTGAGGATTTTTGCATCTATGTTCATCAGTGATATTGGCTTGTAGTTTTCTTTCTTTGTGACATCTTTGTCTGGTTTTGGTATCAGGGTGATGGTGGCCTCGTAGAATGAGTTTGGGAGTGTTCCTCCCTCTGCAATATTTCAGTCTGTATGTGTCCCTAGGTCTGAAATGGGTCTCTTGTAGACAGCATATATACGGGTCTTGTTTTTGTATCCATTCAGCCAGTCTGTGTCTTTTGGTGGGAGCATTTAATTCATTTACATTTAAGGTAATTATTGATATGTATGTTCATATTCCCATTTTCTTAAATGTTTTGGGTTTGTTATTGTAGGTGTTTTTATTCTCTTGTGTTTCTTTCCTAGAGAAGTTTCTTTAGCGTTTGTTGTAAAGCTGGTTTGGTGGTGCTGAACTCTCTCAGCTTTTGCTTGTCTGTAAAGGTTTTAATTTCTCCATCAAATCTGAATGAGATCCTTGCTGGGTAGAGTAATCTTGGTTGTAGGTTTTTCTCCTTCATCACTTTAAATATGTTCTGCCACTCCCTTCTGGCTTGCAGAGTTTCTGCTGAAAGATCAGCTGTTAACCTTATGGGGATTCCCTCGTGTGTTATTTGTTGTTTTTCCCTTGCTGCTTTTAATATGTTTTCTTTATATTTAATTTTTGATAGTTTGATTAATATGTGTCTTGGCGTGTTTCTCCTTGGTTTTATCCTAGGAGTCTCCTTGGACTCTCTGTGCTTCCTGGACTTTTTTAACTATTTCCTTTCCCATATTAGGGAAGTTTTCAACTATAATCTCTTCAAATATTTTCTCAGTCCCTTTCTTTTTCTCTTCTTCTTCTGGGATCCCTATAATTTGAATGTTGGTGCGTTTAATGTTGTCCCAGAGGTCTCTGAGACTGTCCTCAGTTCTTTTCATTCTTTTTTCTTTATTCTGCTCTGCAGTAGTTATTTCCAGTATTTTATCTTCCAGGTCACTTATCCGTTCTTCTGCCTCAGTTATTCTGCTATTGATCCCTTCTAGAGTATTTTTAATTTCATTTATTGTGTTGTTCATCATTGTTTGTTTGCTCTTTAGTTCTTCTAGGTCCTTGTTAAATGTTTCTTGCATTTTGTCTATTCTATTTCCAAGATTTTGGATCATCCTTACTATCATTACTCTGAATTCTTTTTCAGGTAGACTGCCTATTTCCTCTTCATTTGTTAGGTCTGGTGTGTTTTGACCCTGCTTGTTCATCTGCTGTGTGTTTTTCTGTCTTCTCATTTTGCGTAACTTACTGTGTTTGGGGTCTCCTTTTCGCAGGCTGCAGGTTCGTAGTTCCTGTTGTTTTTGGTGTCTGTCCCCAGTGGCTAAGGTTGGTTCAGTGGGTTGTGTAGGCTTCCTGGTGGAGGGGACTAGTGCCTGTGTTCTGGTGGATGAGGCTGGATCTTGTCTTTCTGGTGGGCAGGTCCACGTCTGGTGGTGTGTTTTGGGGTGTCTCTGGCCTTATTATGATTTTAGGCAGCCTCTGCTAATGGATGGGGCTGTGTTCCTGTCTTGCTAGTTGTTTGGCATAGGGTGTCCAGCACTATAGCTTGCTGGTCGTTGAGTGAAGCTGGGTCTTGGTGTTGAGATGGAGATCTCTGGGAGATTTTCGTCTTTTGGTATTACGTGGAGCTGGGAGGTCTCTTGTGGACCAGTGTCCTGAAGTTGGCTCTCCCACCTCAGAGGCACAGCCCTGATGCCTGGCTGGAGCACCAAGAGCCTTTCATCCACACAGCTCTTTCGCCAGGACTGAGCACTGTCAGACCAGAGGGAGAAAGACGCCAAGGCTTAGAGGTATATATTGTCTTCTGCACCAAGCTGAGCTCTTTTGCAGTCAGGGATCAGGAGGGAGCCTCCTAGGCCCAGCACTGACAGCCCACCTTTAAGATGATGGCACAGACCGTACTGTGTTGTGATAATTGCTCTACATGTCTCTTCTTTCCCACCAGGTTCACAGCACCTGCTAGTGTTGGAGGGTCTCCTGCAGAGGCAAGGGTGGGGGGCTGTGGCTCACCGTGGGGACAAGGACACTGGCAGCAGAAGTTCTGGGAAGTACTCCTTGGCGTGAGCCCTCCCAGAGTCTGTCCATACATTCTTATTAGTCTAAAATAGTTTAGAGGCAGCAATTATTTCACTCAACTCTGATTCTTGAATTTTATAATATAGCAATGATGAAATAATAAAAAGCTTTAAAAATTGCTTTATAGCTTATCTATTACATATATGAGGTAATTACTATGTTGGTTAACTGTGTCAAGACTAGGAAAATATCTGGACTTCCCTGGCGGTCCAGTGGTTAGGACTGTGTGCTTCCACTGCAGGGAGCGTGGGTTCCATCCCTGGTCGGGGAACTAAGATCCCATATTCTGCGTGGCGAAAAAAGACTAGGAGAAATATTGACTATTTCAAAGAGAATTATCACTGTTTACATTTAATAAAAATGTCTTTCAGAACGTCATAAAAGAAAAAGTCGGTTTCTTTGAAAATGGAAGTAAGCCAGTGACTTTCCTCATTGTTTTATAATAGATTTCAATTTAGATATAAAGTATATTTATATAAGCAGAATGTATAATATCAGTTTTCTCCTTGAAAACTTTTCTGATCTTAAGTATCTGTACACACCACACCTATGCACAGAGACTAATACTTAGAGATGATTGCCCCATTAATGTTTCTCTTTCTTTCTCTTTCCCTTTTTTAACAGGGCCTAATTGTTCGGATTTGAAGCAGCCTATGTATTTAGGATTTGAAAAAGATGTCTTTAAAACTATAGCTGATTACTATGGTCACCTGAAAGAGCCTTTGCTTACGTTTCACCTTTTTGACGCCTTTGTCAATGTATTAGGTAAGTTGGAATATAATGAGCGTATATCTTCACTACTGATATGGAATCATTTCATTTTTCACTATCTTGAGACTTCCATAGCTTTTTTGAAATAAAAACAGATGGGATGCTTGCCTAGTTGGAGTCCTGCTCTATAAAGGAGGAAAAGAAAATAGTTAAGCTCTGTTATGAAACCTAAACAAGGACCACTAGTTTTTATTTCTTAGGGAGGAGTAATATGTTCTATGTCATTTCTGTACAAAGAAGTATGACTTTATTGGTAGAGAAGAATGTAAATTTGACATTTACTCTTCATGAGTAAATCTACTACTCTGGATATGACTTCATGAATAGTCAAGTGTGAGAGAGATATTTTCATATAGAAATCTTATTTCTTTTTATAGAAGTAACAGGTTTTTGTAGGACTATTTGTTATCTGTGACATGTAAAATATAGTAACTACTGTTCTCTAAAACTTGTTGCTACTTCTCACATAGATTTATATTTCAGAATTTACACTGTCAAAGAAACATGGTAAAAAGGAAAAAGAAATCAATATTATTGGTATAGGTTTTTCTGATATTGTTCCTTTCTTCTTGGAAATCAGATTTTTCTGTTGATGTTGTGATTGTTCAATAAATATTATTGTTTTCTTGTCCAAAAGTTTGCTTTAGTGACCAAATCACTGTGTGGGTATCATACTCTGTTATGTAGATTTGTAGGAATTAGCATCCTCTTGGTTTTGAGTGTTGTGGGCTTAGCAGTCTTCGCCTTCCCATTCCTCCTTCCCCGTCTCTTCCCTTTCTACTATCTTATTTTCTTGTCGGAAAGTAGGGACGCAGCCATAGTATCCTAACAAAATAAAGTATCAGCAATATGTGAATAATATACCTGATCTCTTAGCACAATACTTCAATTTTAAGATTTCATAGGATTTCTGATAATAAGAAGCAAAATGGAACAATTATAAATCATGTACATAAGAGTGAGTTTGTTCTCAGAGAGACCAATATTGAGAACAGATGAAGGGATTAGACCTAGTACTGTGTTTTGAGACCACTGGGTCTTCTTGGTATTTTGTTTTCCACCAGGGAGAATTGGGGGCTTATGTCCTTGTGAATATCATGCCTAATGATGACTACTTGCTGTTATTTAAGATGCATAAAGACTAATTGAGTAGATTCTCATTATAGCCACTTAATGCCATTATGTGACTGGTAAAAGACAAATTCTAAAGACAGGATTAAAAACCACTTAGATTTTCTTCTCATTTTCCATTTTCATAATGTTTTACAGTAGAATTTAGAAACAAAAGAACTTGGAACTTAAAAAAAAATGAATTCCAATTTTTAAAAAATTTTAATTTTTTATTGGAGTATAGTTGATTAACAATGTTGTGTTAGTTTCAGGTGAACAGCAAAGTGATCCAGTTATACATGTATCTATTCTTTTTCCCATTTAGGTTATTACAGAGTACAGAGCAGAGTTCCCTGTGCCGTACAGTAGATCCTTGTTGGTTATCTATTTTAAATATAGCAGTGTGTACATGTCAATCCCAAACTCCCTATCTATCCCTCCCTCCCAACCTTCCCCTCTGGTAACCATAAATTCATTCTCTAAGTCTGTGAGTCTGTTTCTGTTTTGTAATAAGTTCATTTGTATCAATTTTTTTAGATTCCACATATAATCGATATCATATGTTATTTGTCTTTCTCTGTCTGACTTACTTCACTTAGTATGATAATCTCCAGGTCCATCCATGTTGCTGCAAATGACATTATTTCATTTATTTTGATGGCTGAGTAATATTCTTTTGTACATATGTACCACTTCTTTATCCATTCATCTGTTGGTGGACATTTAGGTTGCTTCCATGTCTTGGCTGTTGTAAACAGTGCTGCAGGAACATTGGGGTGCATGTATCCCTTTGATCTATGTTTTGTTCTGGATATATGCCCAGGAGTGGAATTGTTGAATCGTGAGGTAGGTCTATTTTTACTTTCTTAAGGAATCTCCATACTGTTCTCCACAGTGGCTGTATCAATTTACATTCCCACCAACAGTGTAGGAGGGTTCCCTTTTCTCCACACCCTCTCCAGCATTTATTGTTTGTAGATTTTTTGATGATGGCCATTCTGACTGGTGTGAGGTGATATCTCATTGTAGTTTTGATTTACATTTCTCTAATAATTAGTGATGTTGATTATCTGTTCGTATGCCTCTTGGCCACCTGTATCTTCTTTGGAGAAATGTCTATTTAGGTCTTCTGCCCATTTTTTGATTGTGTTTTTTTTTTTTTTTTTTTTTTTTATATTGAGCCACATGAGCTGTTTGTAAATTTTGGAGATTAATTGCTTGTTGGTAGTATCATTTGCAAATATTTTCTGTCATTCTGTGGGTTGTCTTTTCATCTTGTTTATGGTTTCCTTTGCTGTGCAAAAGCTTTTAAGTTTAATTAGGTCCCATTTGTTTTTGTTTTTATTTCCATTACTCTAGGAGATGGATCAAAAAAGATCTTTCTGTGATTTATGTCAAAGAGTGTTCTGCCTATGTTTTCCTCTAAGAGTTTAATAGTATCTGGCCTTACATTTAGGTCTTTAATTCATTTTGAGTTTATTTTTGTGTTTGGTGTTAAAGAATGTTCTAATTTCATTTCTTTATGTGTAGCTGTCCAGTTTTCCCAGTACCACTTATTGAAGAAACTGTCTTTTCTCCAGTGTATAGTCTTGCCTCCTTTGTCATAGATTAATTAACCATAGGTACGTGGGTTTACTTCTTGGCTTTCTATCCTGTTTCATTGATCTATATTTCTGTTTTTCTGCCAGTACCATACTGTCTTGATTACTGTAGCTTTGTAGTATAGTTTGAAGTCAGGGAGCCTGATTCCTCCAGCTCCGTTTTCCGTTCTCAAGATTGCTTTGGCTATTGGTGGTCTTTTGTGTTTCCATACAAATTGTGAAAGTTTTTGTTCTAGTTCTGTGAAAAATGCCACTTGTAATTAGATAGGGATTGCACTGAATCTGTAGATTACCTTGGGTAGTATAGTCATTTTGACAATATTGGTTCTTCCAATCCAGGAACATGGTATATCTTTCCATCTGTTTGTGTCATCTTCGATTTCTTTCATCAGTGTCTTACAGTTCCCAGAGTACAGGTCTTTTGTCTCCTTAGGTAGGTTTATTCCTAGGTATTTTCATCTTTTTAATGTGATGGTAAATGGGATTGTTTCTTTAATTTCTCTTTCTGATCATTCATAGTTAGTGTATAGAAATGCAGCAGATTTCTGTGCGTTAATTTTGTATCCTGCAACTTTACCCAATTCATTGATTAGCCCTAGTAGTTTTCTGGTGGCATTTTTAGGATTCTCTATGTATAGTATCATGTCATCTGCAAACAGTGACAGTTTTACTTCTTCTTTTCCAATTTGGATTCCTTTTATTTCTTTTTCCTCCCTGATTGCTGTGGCTAGGACTTCCAAAACTATCTTGAATAATGGTGAGAGTGGACATCCTTGTCTCGTTCCTGATCTTAGAGGAAATGATTTCAGTTTTTCACCATTGAGAATGATGTTTGCTGTGGGTTTGTCATATATGGCCTTTATTATGTTGAGGTAGGTTCCCTCTATGCCCGCTTTCTGGAGAGTTTTTTTTTTTTTTTAATCATAAATGGGTGTTGAATTTTGTCAAAAGCTTTTTCTGCATCTATTGAGATGATCATATGATTTTTATTCTTCAATTTGTTGATGTGGTGTATAACACTGATTGATTTGCAGATATTGAAAAATCTTTACATCCCTGCGATAAATCCAACTTGATCATAGTGTATGATCATTGTAATGCAGTGTTGGATTTGGTTTGCTAGTATTTTGCTGAGGATTTTTGAATCTATGTTAATCAATGATATTGGCCTGTGATTTTCTTTTTGTGTGGTATCTTTGTCTGGTTTTGGTATCAGGGTGAGGGTGGCCTCATAGAATGATTTTGAGGGTGTTCCTTCCTCAGCAATGTTTTGGAATAGTTCAGAAGGGTAGGTGTTAACTCTTCTCTAAATGTTCGATGGAATTTGCCTGTGAAGCCAACTGGTTCTGGACTTTTGTTTGTTGGGAGTTTTTTTTTTTTAACATCTTTATTGGAGTATAATTGCTTTACAATGGTGTGTTAGTTTCTGCTGTATAACAAAGTGAATCAGCTATACATATACATACATCCCCATATCTCCTCCCTCTTGCTTCTCTCTCCCACCCTCCCTATCCCACCCTTCTAGGTGGACACAAAGCACCGAGCTGACCTCTCTGTGCTATGCGGCTGCTTCCCACTAGCTATCTGTTTTACATTTGGTAGTGTATATTATGTCCATGCCACTCTGTCTCTTTGTCCCAGCTTACCCTTCCCCCTCCCTGTGTCCTCAAGTCCATTCTCTATGTCTGCATCTTTATTCCTGTCCTGCTGTTGAGAGTTTTTTTTATCACAGTTTCAGTTTCAGTACTTGTGATAGGTCTGTTCATAGTTTCTGTTTCTTCCTGGCTCACTCTTGGGAGACTGTACCTTTCTAAGAATTTGTCCATTTCTTCTTGGTTGTCCTTTTTATTGGCATATAGTTGCTTGTAGTAGTCTCTTATGATCCTTTGTATTTCTGTGGTGTCGATTGTAACTTCTCCTTTTTCATTTCTCATTTTATTGATTTGAGCCCTCTCCCTCTTTTTCTTAATCTGTCTGGCTAAAGGTTTGTTAATTTTATCTTTACAAAGAACCAGCTTTTGGTTTCATTGATCTTTTCTATTTTCTTCATTTGTATTTCATTTATTTCTGCTCTGATCTTTATGATTTCTTTCCTTCTACTAACTGTGTGTTTTGTTTGTTCTTTCTCTAGTTGCTTTAAGGTGCATGGTTAGGTTGTTTATTTGTGATTTTTCTTGTTTCCTGATGTAAGATTGTATTGCTCTGAACTTCCCCCTTAGAACTGCTTTTGCTGTATCCCATAGGTTTTGGATTTTCGTGTTTTCATTTTTATATGTCTCTAGGTATTTTTTGATTTCCCCTTTTGATTTCTTCAGTGATGCATTGGTTGTTTAGTAGCATATTGTTTAGCCTCCATGTGTTTGTGTTTTTCACCTTTTTTTTTGTGTGTGTGGTTGATTTCTGATCTCGTAGTGTTGTGGCTGGAAAAGTTGCTTGATATGATTTCAATTTTCTTAAATTTACTGAGGCTTGCTTTGTGGCCCAGCATGTGATCAAGCCTGGAGAATGTTCCATGTGCACTTGAGAAGAATGTGTATTCTGCTGCTTTTGGATGGAATGCTTTATAAATATCAATTAAGTCCTTCTGGTCTAATGTGTCATTTAAGGCCTGTGTTTCCTTATTGATTTTCTATCTGGATGATCTGATAGAAATGGATGGACCATCTGGATGGTCCATTGATGAAAGTTTGGTGTTAAAGTCCCCCACTATTATTGTGTTACTGTTGATTTCTCCTTTTATCACGGTTAGTATTTGCCTTATATATTGAGGTGCTCCTATGTTGGGTGCATATATATTTACAATTGTTATACCTTCTTCTTGGATTGATTCCTTGATCATTATGTAGTGTCCTTCTTTGTCTGTTATTACAGTCTGATATGAGCATTGCTACTCCAGCTTTCTTTTGATTTCCATTTGCATGGAATACCTTTTTCCATCCCCTCACTTTCAGTGTGTATGTCTCTAGATCTGAAGTGGTTCTCCTGTAGACATGATATATACGGGTCTTGCTTTTATATCCATTCAGCCAGTCTATGTCTTTTGGTTGGAGCATTTAATCCATTTACATTTAAGGTAATTATTTATATGCATGTTCTTACTGCCATTTTGTTAATTGTTTTGGATTTGTTTTTGTAGGTGTTTTTTCTTCCCTTCCTCTTTTATTCTCTTGTGATTTGATAACTAACTTTAGTGTTGTGTTTGGATTCCTTTTTCTTTCTCATGTGTATCTATTGTAGATTTTCAGTTTGTTGTTATCATGAGGTTTTGATATAGCAGTCTATATATAAACAAGATTGTTTTAAGTTGCTGGTCTTTTAATTTCAAGTGCATTTCCAATATCCTGCATTTGTGTTCTCTTCTTCTCGCAGTTGCTGGTTTTGATATCATATTTGTGTGCAGATGATTTCCAACCTTTACTGTATGTTTGCCTTTACCAGTGAGCTTTTCCGTTTGTTATTTTCTTGTTTCTAGTTGTGGCCTTTTCTTTTCCACTTAGAGAAGTTCCTTTAACATTTGTTGCAAAGCTGGTCTAGTGCTGCTGAATTCTCTTAGCTTTTGCTTGTCTGTAAAGCTTTTGATTTCTCTGTGGAATCTGAATGAGAGCCTTTCTGGGTAGAGTCAGTTGGAAGCTTAGTGGAAGCTGACTGAAGAAATTCTCATTTGAGCACTGGCTTCTAGGAAATCAAATGGAAGGTGTTTAAAAATGTATGAGTTCCAATTTGCATCAGTTACATTTGTGATGTCACTGGTCTGTTCTACCCCCAATTGTTCATTTTGATCCCATCTAGGAATTAAAGCTGGTTGTTTCCAAATTGATGTTAGAGTCAGCCATCAGCTAAAATATTTTCAGCAGAGGCTTTGAGGTGGAAAAGGATGGATAGAATGGAGAATTTATTATTCTTAGGTGTCAGCAAGAATAGACTAATGTGTATAGATGGTGACATATATTAACCTTCCCTGATCAGTCCTTCTCAAGTGAATATATTTCAGACACCCTGCATTGAAAACCATAGTTTTTAGAACTTTACATAGTGAAAGAAGAAAGTCTTCTAGGTTATGGAGGACCATAATTTGTTTATATGAATAACAAAGATTATCTAATATAGCAATCCTGTTAGAATCTGTGGGAAAGTGTATCATATCTAGGTCTATGCAAACTAGATACATAGGTTGAATCCCAGGAGGAATTAGTCATTCCTTAAACCTTTTGACTTACTTTGATTGGAATAGGATCCCCTTAGATAAAATGCTTTAAAGTAGGTAATCAGTCTGCTTTGTTGTAGAAGCTAATTCTGCAGCAATTTCAATGGAAATCATTTTTAGTTTAGTTAATGAATTTCTTTTGAGGGTTATTCCTTTGCTTCTTGCATGAAATAATTCTGGCTTTATGCCATAACTGTGACCCTGAGAACAGTCATTGATAGGTGAAGCAGGATATCGAAGTGTTCTTAAAGAAAAAAATGAAAAAAAAAAAAAAGACATTTTTGGAGGTTTAAGACTTACCCTTTATTTATACTATACTTCGTCTCAGCAGTCTGACCTAACAACATAACTGTGACTAGTAATAAATCTTCATTTCCAAAATGGCAGTTCCTTATATTAAGATCAGAGTTCGGCTGACTCTTGAATAGGGTGAGTGAGATAGTATAGCAACCTTTACACACACTTCATATGCACCCTAGAATCCACTGAGCTGTGTAGCTTGCAATAAGTTGGCATACTGAGGAAAAGAGAAGGCAGAAAGGAAGCACAAAGGGGCATGGGAGCAGGGAATAGTGTTTTGGAAAATTGGCTGGCTTGTGTGTTATATGATGTTAATATCTGAGATCCTAGACTGGTGATCTATGGGCCAAATCTGGCTCATGAATACATCTGGTTTAACTTGTGTGTTTTAAAAAGAAAATTTAATTAATTGCCAAACTTTAAGAAATTGGAAATTCACATAAGAGTTTATATTTTTGGTTTCTGCTCCTATAGGCAAGTGAGTTCGTGGCTCCTGGTTTATGTGCTAATAGGCTGGAAGGCTGACACAATAGGTCTTTGCTGTTTGCTTTCTCATAGATATAAAGTTTAGAAAATGCCATTGAAATTCACTAGACTGGTTATACATTGGATCATGTAACTCAAAGGCTGAGATCTCCTCCTATGTTTTTCAACCTAGAAATATCCATAAGATTAGGTTTTCCATTCTTTGGTTCTTTTGTACAGTGATTTCTAGGAGATCCTCTGGAGCTGTGTGCCATCTTGCTTTGTAACCTCTTTGCCCTCATGCGCTTCAGGTTATCTCAGGGTCCTTATCCCATGGTAATCCTTACGGGAAAACAATTCCTTTTTTCAGAGAGTGCCTACTTGGTGCACTTGACCAGACAGAGAGCTCTTGCCCATGTTAGTCTGAAGTTCTTGCTGGTGGTGCTCTCTGCTCTCAGGTCCCAGGGCTTATGGCCCAAGCTTTTGAAGTTGCAGATGGGCCAAGGTAAAGATACTGAATAACCTCCAAATGTAATGACTACTGTTATGTCAAGATTATTGGAATAAAGTGAGTTAGGTAGTTCTTAAAGATGGAAATTTAGGCAAATGCCTAGGTATTCACTGGCTGTAACTAAAAACATAAATTATTTATAAGTAGACTAGTAATCACTAGGATAATTGACAAAACTTGGGAAAAAAATTAAGACCTTTCTCATACTATTCAGCAGGATTAATTCCAGCCGTATTAGAGAATTAAATTTTAAAAATACAAATCTAAAATAGTTGATACTTCTCTGATGTTGGGGTGGGTGAAGGACTTTCTAAGAATAAAAGCGAAAGTACTCATAAAAATGCTATAGCAGTTTGGGACTCTTCGTGTAGGAAAGGGCATCACTGTGTGTGCGTGGATCTGTATCTACCTTTAAGCAATTCACGAAGTCAACTTGTTTGCTTTTCCTCAAAAGCCTCCAGAGAAGTAGTCCCACTTACTGTGTCTCTCTGTAGGCAGGGAGTTCTTGCTAATTGATATGTAGTTTGAATTCTTTCCGCTTAGTATAAACCGTTTCCTTTTTATACCTTTTCTCAGTGAAAATGAAACTGTGGCATATTTTTTTATTTCTTTGGTTGTTTGAAAACTACAATGAACACTTCTCGAGTCTCTTACCCTCTGTCTGAACAGACGTAGTCCATTGACTTTCTGGGAACTCCAAGCCTTCTCAAAAGTCTTCCAATTTCACTTCTGTTTTGAAGCTCCCATAAGGAATAGCTTATTGTTAACATTGTATATGTTAGTGGAATGATCAAGTCTACTTTGCAAAAATGAAAATTTGTGTTTCCAATGATTTGAAAATAGAAATCTAATGTCACCTTTGGAGAACGGGAAGGAGGGTGCCAAAAGTAGGTGTCACATAAAGCACTGAAGAATTCTGAACCTGTCACATGGTCATTATGGCCAAAGTGTCACCTAACTTCTAAAACACAGAACATTACAAATTCCCATTGATTTTTATTTTATTACTTTCATAAGGAACAGTTGGGTTTCTTTGAGATTTAATTATTTATTCACTTATCCTTCCTTAATTCAGCTAAATAATGAAATGTTTCCCTGATTGAAAAAAGTCTCATGGATGAATTGCTTAAGTAATTTCGTGGATAGTTTATTATCTTTTCACTATTATGTTCTTTTTTCACCAGTGGAAACATCACCAAGCTCAGGTAACTTGGTGGTTTGTTGACCTAGTTTTACCCATTCTGATAAATCACTCTGCCTTTCTGGGCCTGTTTTTGCATTGTTAAATGGCAGTAATGCCTGTCATACTCATAGATATGAAAACATGAAACTTAAAGTGATGGGTAACACTTCCTACTAAGTATCTATTTTGTTTTGTTTCGTTTTGAAAACTACAAAAAATCGGAACAATGTGTAAGTTGAGCTAGGATGATCATATGCTGCTATCTAGCCATTTCTTCTCTCAAAAGATAGGAAGATTTTTTAATGTAAAACTATTTGTGATAGATCTTTACAATCTATAATTAGGATAAGCACTATTATATCATTCTGAAATGCAAGAAACAAGTTACTTCTGAGGCTACAGAAGGCCCTTGTCATTTTCTTAAAAGAAGGAGGATTCAGTATTTTTGTGATGATGTTGAGATTGTAGAAATGGTGAAAGATGAAAAAGTTACTCTTTTAGCTTTTGTTTAGCAAAATGAAATGAATCCAAAGAATAAAAGTTAAAACACTGAAACGCTTTTGTTATAAAATAAGGATAGAATGCTAATGTCCTTCAGAAGTTCTTAAAACAGAACCTTAAACAAAACCAAGAAGCTCTTTAAAATCAGTGAGGAATCTGCAAGTACTTGTTGAACATGTCTTGAGTTCAACTGTAGACTGTCATGGATATTTGAAAGCTAAATTCTCTTGCAATCATTTTTTTTTTTTTTTTTTTACTGAATCCTGTAGTGTGCTTTTGTCAGTAAGCTTTTAATGAAGGGGAAGAAAAAGATTAGGTAATGGTTAGCAATGAGAAAGAGTTAGGAAATAGAAGCGGAGAGCTCAAATTAAACTGTTTTTTGAGAATTTAAGTATTCCTACGTGTAATTTAACTGAGGAAAGCAATATATAGCACTCCAAGATTCAAAGGCAGAAAGAACTAAAAACGAGTCCTGCTTTGACATTTGAACAGATTGAAAAATAACAACATCCTTGGAACAGGATGCCAAGAGGGACTTAGGTATTACAGATATATCAGATCTTCTCTTTGATCACATCATACCACTTCATGGATCACCCATATGCTGAGAATTTTCAATTCTTATCTTCATCTCAGATCTATCTCCTAAACTCAAGACTAGAATATCTGTTTGACTTCTGCCTGTGTATTCCTGGATGTTTGTTATACGAGAGCCTTGGTTCAAACTTAGTAGTCCCTAAGCCATTGTTTCAGAAACTACTACATGTTGGATGTGAATTCTATGTAGTAGAACAGCATTAAAAAACAAACAAACCCATAGAATAGTGTACAAAATATCAGAGTGCATTGTATATAATAAGAGTAGGTATTTTTATAAACTTTTTTGTTTTAAATGCCTATGTATTTATATATTGTGATATAAAATATGTTTCTTAATTTTAGTTGTAAAAAATTTTTGAAAAAAAAAGAGTACTCTAAATGTCATCTCTACCTTCCTACATAGTAAGATGATTGTGAGGATTTAATGAATGTGAAGGTTTTTCAGAAAGTATACTATTATTCAAATATTGCTAGTAACAATAGGCAATTGTGAAAGATGCTTACATTACATGATTTATCCTTTATGAATCATTAAAAATCACATGATTTGTCCTTTACATTTAGATAAAAATACCTTTTACCTATGGCTCATTCTATAGAGTTATATTCAGTTTTTCATCTCTAATTGTTGTGGAATTAACATTTTTTTTTCATTGTTTACTTTTTTTTCACACACACACACACACACACTGTATTTTATTTTTACAAGAGATAAATAGACTGACACCAAGCATTGTAAATGGATGACCACAACAAAAGCAACAATGATTGCAATTACCAAACACAAAACACACTCATGCTATGTCATAATATTGACGTTCAGTCCAGTAATCCTCCACTGTAACAGCTCCTTTACTTTGCAGTGAAAATTGATTTGTATATTCTTTGCCTCTGAGCCCTTGTGGGATTTTTTTTTTTTTTAATTCAAACAGAAAGTCACAAAAATTATAATCATCCTCATCAGTTCACTCAGTCCCATGTAATTAATTTTTTTTTTATCTTGATCTTTTGTTAGCACTTTTATGAGTTCATCAGTTTTTCATTAGAGTTCTGAAAATGCTTATTCATTCAGTTCAGCAGTACAGTTACCAGAAACCTGTACTTGTCAGAGTCTTTTCTATGAATTCCTTGAAGATGAACCCCTTTTATAGGAACATATTTGCAAAAGCATCAGAGTATACCCAGAACTGTCTGTAAATGACAAAAGACTTAAAAGTGACCACAGTTAAAGATTTGATGAAAGTTCATAATAGTGCAATTGACAAGGAAATTTAGTTATTTCTGAGATATACATTTTAAAGTAATAACTAGAATTATGACTTATAACATTATACCAGAACATATAAGATTTTTAGAAATTTCATGTAATGTCTGAAACATTTATATTAACATACTTCCATACAAATAACCCAATGAAAGTTTAGTATTAGTTGTTTTGTTTGTTTTTTTATACTGCAGGTTCTTATTAGGCATCAATTTTATACACATCAGTGTATACATGTCAATCCCAATCGCCCAATTCAGCACACCACCATCCCCACCCCACCGCAGTTTTCCCCCCTTGGTGTCCATATGTCTGTTCTCTACATCTGTGTCTCAACTTCTGCCCTGCAAACTGGCTCATCTGTAGGAATTAACATTTTAAAGTGATTAGAGAGTTTCTTCAGGGATAAACTACATTCTGTTTTTACTTTGTGGGAGGGAAACTGGCAGTAATTTTCATTTTGAAACCTGGCTTTCATTTTGAATTCTCAAGAAAATGGTTTTGTGTACCCTTGTTGGTGTAAAGGAGCTAGTTTCAAATTTGAGAAATTCTCTGTTCTTTTTACTCTCTAATCCTTGCCTCAAGTTGAGGAACGCAGAATGACATTTTATTTGATTATCTGCTTATTGAATATTTGTGCGTACTCTTTGAACCAACATTTCTACTTCTATGAATTTATCCTTAGGAAGTAATTGGCCTCTTGGTAATTCAGCATGGTATTTAGGGTGCATGGCCTAGACTGTGTGGACCCAAATCCCCTTCTACCGCTGACCAGCTATGTGATTTGGGCAAATGATATAATCTCTTGAAGCCTCACTTTTCTTTATCTGTAAATGGAAATTATAATAGTATCTATCTCATAGGGATTGTTGTAAAGATTCAATGAGATACTGTTAGTGTTTAGAACACTATTAGATACATAATGAAATGCTTAATAAATGTTAGCTATTTTCATAATCATTATAAATTAGGTTTATCATTATAAATATTAGCTGCTATCCTTAGTTTTAATTTTTTTTTTTTTTTTTTTTTTAATTTATTTATTTTTGGCTGTGTTGGGTCTTCGTTTCTGTGCGAGGGCTTTCTCTAGTTGCGGCAAGCGGGGGCCACTCTTCATCGCGGTGCGCGGGCCTCTCACCATCGCGGCCTCTCTTGTTGCGGAGCACAGGCTCCAGACGCGCAGGCTCAGTAGTTGTGGCACACGGGCCTAGTTGCTCCGCAGCATGTGGGATCTTCCCAGACCAGGGCTCGAACCCGTGTCCCCTGCATTGGCAGGCAGATTCTTAACCACTGCGCCACCAGGGAAGCCCAACAAACACCTTTTAAATCACCTAGGAGGGTTGTGGACGAGACGTGGTTAACGCCGGTGTTTGGGTCGCTGGTTCGCCTCCGGCGCCGCAGCCCCTCGTGCGACTGCTGCCTCCGCGCTGCCTCGTCCCCCTCCGCCATCTTGTACCGATTTAAAATTTCAGTTTTAATTTTTAAAGAAGGAAAAATAGCTCCAAAACCACTATCAAACTTTTAAAATTCTTTTCTGCTGTAGTGGAAGATCTTCTATTCAAGTTCTAAAATATTTTGTGAAATTCACGTGCTTTTACAAGTAATAGAACAATTTGCTCCCGTCAAGATTAATAGCATGCAGATCTCTACTTTCTGCAAACATAGCTTGTATTTTACTTTTAATCTGTTTTTCTGGTTTTATTTGGTATGTACAATGATGTGATAAACTGGAGCACAGCTAAGTATCCTTATGACCCAATTTCCCCTGCTGTCTGTAGCATCTGTGTTCCTAATACCAAGGGAGTTATAGGATTGTGACTTTTTACATTACTGCCTCTTTAAACATTCAAAAATATTAAAAAGGAATAATTTATATTCACCTGCCAATTTTCTAAACTTTCTACCAATTAATATTTTTGTGATTTCAAATTGTAGCCTTGGTGTGGTTGAAAAATTCTATTAGTTTATGTCTGTTTTATACCCTAGGTTCAACCTCTTTTAAAATAAATACGTATTTACTTGATAGCCACTAGAGCTTTTTTTGGATCCCTGGAGATTTTGCCAAAAGATTACTTAAGACATAATACAATGATGATAGGTGGCTGATGGATGAACGTTTTAAATATAATCCAAGATTAAAATGGTTTTTATCTAGGACACATATAGTATCCAAGAAAAGTTTGCCTATGAGTGTGTTAATATGTATATAGAGTATGGTAGCATGGTATTAAGTAGAGAGTGTAATCTTTTAATTGATAATTAATAATTGCTGACCATTCACTTTTTAAAATTTAATTTAATTAATTAATTTATTTATTATTAACTGTTTTGGCTGTGTTGGGTCTTTGTTGCTGTGCAAGGGCTTTCTCTAGTTGTGGCGAGCATTGAGGTGTGCAGGCTTCTCATTGCGGTGGCTTCTTTTGTTGCGGAGCTTGGGCTCTAGGTGTGTGGGCTTCAGTAGTTGTGGCTCGTGGGCTCACTAGTTGCGGCACATGGGCTTAGTGGCCCATGGGCTTAGTTGCTCCGCGGCATGTAGGGTCTTCCCGGACCAGGGATCGAACCCGTGCCCCCTGTGTCGGCAGGTGGATTCTTAACCACTGCGCCACCAGGGAAGCCCTTGACCATTCACTTTTAATACCAAATTAAAACCAAGTAGGATTTATTGAGAGGAGATTCCTAATTATGTGTTGTTAATTATGTATGTAAGGATTTCATAGGTTTGAATCTCAGCTAAGGGAAAACTCTCAGTCTTAACTACTTTGGGCTTCGGTTTCCTTGTATATAAAATGGGGCAGTACTTCCTACTTCATAGAATAGTCAAAATGATTAAATGTGAACAGATAAAATTGCTTAATATATAGTAACTTGGGCCTAGAAGGCATTCAGTAATGTTGTTCAGACTTCCAAGATGGGGAAGCAGGATTTTCAAAATCTCATTTGATTCATAAGCAAACAAAATGGTGGTATGAATGATCTCCCAAGTCTTTTCAGTCACTCAAGACATTAATTTAGTACCTATAGTGTTCTAGGCACCAGAGCAGAAAATAAAAATTATATGCTTGCCAGAATCAAGGGTTGAAGTGTATAAAATATTCCTGTATTAATTATGTATTTAATTTTAATAAACATACAGGTATTCTTTTGTACATTGTGAATAAAAAGAGTATTGTTCCAAATTTTGGACTCACTTTAATATATAGTATTATTTTTATAACCTTCACAATACCCTGTGAGATTGGTGCTAGTATTATTTCCATTTCCAGATGAGGAAAATCTCAGTAGACCTGAAAAGAAGTTGAGTAGTTTTTCCAAAGTCATTTGGTTCTATACCATCTTACCATGCTCCTAGTATTTCTGCTTTCCTAATGCTGAGTATATGAATGACATGCCCTTTTTTTTTTTTTTTTTTTATAATTTTTCTTTGATAACTTTGGAGAAATTTTACAAATTCGAGGTTATCGGAAATTATTTATATAAGAGTTTCTATGATTTTTAAATCTCATTTCTACAAACATAGCAAACAGAGCTGATATCATTATGGAATGAGAATGAAGAATAGTTTTTTCTTGTCAGTAGCAATATAATATAGGGGTTAGGAATGCAGACTCTGCAACTGGTTCAAACTCCAGCTTCTACGGTTACAAGCTGTGTGATTTGGCCTTAGTCTAATATGACTGGTGTCCTAATAAGAAGAGGAGATTAATCTTGGACACAGACCGAGGGATGACCATGTGAGGTCAGAGCAAGCAGGCAGCCATTTGTAAGCCATAGAGAGAGGCCTCAGGAGAAACCAACCCTGCTGTCACCTTGATCTCAGACTTCTAGCCTCCAAAACTGTGAGAGAAAAAATTTTTGTTGTTTAAGCCACCCAGTCTGTGATATTTTGTTATGGAAGCACTAGCAAACTAATATAAGGCAATTATACAGAGAAAAAGCTCCACAACTCTGCATGGGGATCCCCTTGAATCTGTTGCTGAATATACTCTAAGCTGTACATCTCTAGGGCGATACTCCTCAAAACTGGGCAAATCATAACCACAATGAGATACCACTTAACACCCACTAGGATGACTATATAAAAAAGATGGTTAACAAGTATTAGTTGAGAATGTGGAGAAATTGGAAACCTCATGCATTACTGGTGGCAATGTAAAACGGCATGGCCATTTTGTAAAACAGTTTTGCTGTTCCTTAAAAAGTTAATCATAGAGTTACCATGTGATTCATCAATTTCACCCTTAGGCATATACCCAAGTCAATTGAAAGTATGTGTCACCACAACTTGTACATGAATGTTCAGAGCAGCATTACTCAGAATATTCAAAAAGTCCATCAAATAATGAATGAAAAAAATGCAGTATATTTATACAATGGCATGTTATTCAGCAATCAAAAGGAAAGTACTGTTAACATGCTACAACATGGATGAATCTTGAAAACATTATTTTAAATGAAAGAAGCCAGATACAAAAGATCACATATTTTATGATTCCATTTATATGAAATGTTCAAAACAGGCAGATCTACAGAGACAGATTAGTGGTTTCCAGGGAATTGAGGGGAGGAGAAAATGGGGAGTGATTGCTAATAGGTATGGATATTTCTTTTTGGAGTGACAAAAACATTCTGGAATTAGATAGTGGTGATAGGCATAACTTAGTGAATATACCAAAACCCACTGAATTGTATACTTGTAAAAAAAAAAAAAAAAAAAGATTATCTCATAAAAAACGAACAGAGAGAAAAGAACCAAATTGGACTTCAGGAGTTAGAAAGACTGTGGATAGAGGGAATTAAACTGAGCACAGCCCCCGAGATGTATAGTGTAATATTAGGCAGTCTAATATGCATGTATTTGGAATCCCTGGAGGGGGTCCTTTAAAATGGCTCATGTATCCTTTTGCCACATCCCCAGCATCCTTGAAGCACTGTCTTTACTTTTGCCACTAGAGGCTCATCTTTTACTTTCTGTCACCACCCTGGAATCAGCCATTTCTTTAAGGATTCTTGGTTCCTTTCTGTAGACAACAGTATTTAGAAGACGAGATCTAGTGCTCGATGTGCTCATTGTTATAGGTGGTATTGTTCATAGAAAGAAAACAACGTTTTCAAATAGTACGTTAAGGAGTAACCCTGCAATTTAATTTCCAAATTTTCACCAAAAGTACTGTTTGGAAGGAGGGTGGTTTTTAAATTGGCAGAATGGAGAGTAATAAAACAGACATCATGTGCCCACCACCCTGATCCAACACATACATTTCGCCATGTTGCAAAGATATCCATGTGTTTCTCTGTATCTAGAAGCAGAATTGCTAAGTTGTTTGGTATTCAGGTCTTTACTGGTTCTAGCAAATTGCTTTCCAGAGTCGTTCTAGCAATTTATACACTGGTTAGTGATATATTCCTATTTGCCTGTTTCCTTACCAATACTTGGTTTCATCAGGCTTTTTAATTTTTCTAGTCTGATGGATATGAAAATGAATCTTATTGATGTTTATTGGTCATGTGGGTTTCTTCTTGGGTAAAATACTTTTTCTATCCTTTACCCATTTTTTTTCTTTTGGTTTTTCTTTTTTGTCTTTATAAAAATACATTCTGGATACTAATCCTTAAGTCTGGCAAATATCATTTCATAGTCTGTGGCTTGTCTTTTGATTGTAATCACAAGGTAAAAAACTTCTGTGCCTTACTTTGGTCAAATTACTTTGTGTGTCTCAAGAAATCTTTTTGTATCTTTAAATCACAAAGAGATTCTGTACTAAGATTTTTGAGTTTTACTTTGGTTATGCTTAGGTCTCTTAAATCATTTTCTTAAATTGTTTATTTTTTTTATTTTTAAAGTTTTCTTTATTTTTTTTGGCTGTGTCGGGTCTTCATTGCGGGGTGTGGGCTTCATGGTCTTCTCTCTAGTTGCGGCGCAGGGGCTCCAGGGTGTGTGGGCTCTGTAGTTTGTGGCACGCAGGCTCTCTAGTTGAGGCACGCGAGCTCAGTAGTTGTGGCGTGCAGGCTTAGTTGCCCCACAGCATGTGGGATCTTAGTTCCCTGACCAGGGATAGGACCCGTGACCCCTGCATTGGAAGGCAGATTCTTTACCACTGGACCACCTGGGGAGTCTCCTTAAATCATTTATTTTTAAATTAACTTTATTGAGGTATAATTAACAAAATTAAAATGCACCCATTTTAAGTACAGTTTTGGTCAATTTATACTAGTGTAATTACCATTGCAATTAAAATATAGGCCATTTCCATTCCCCTTAAAGGTTTCCTTGTGCGCTCTTTTAGTCCTCACCCCAACGCTGGCACCAGACAACCAGGAATAGAAGCTTCCTATCCATATAGATTAGGTTTTCTTTTTAAGAGTTTCATACAAGTGGAATACATACAGTGTGTACTTCTTATCTGGCTTCTTTTGCTCTGTAATGTTTTTGAGATTTTTGTTCATGCTGTCGCATGTACCAGTAGTTTGTTACATTCTATTGCTGAGTATTCTGTTATATGGATATGCCACAATTTATTTATCCATTCATCTGTTGGGATGCGAAGTTTTTTCGTCTTGAGCTATTATGAATATACCTGTTTTGAATATTCGTGTACAAGACTTTGTGTGAATATATGTCTTTCTTCTTTTGGGTAAGTATCTAGAAATGGAATTGCTGGATCATGTGGTAAATGTGTGTTCACTTTTATATGAAAGTGACCATCTATTTTCCAAAATAATTGTGTATTTTTACATTCCCATCAGTGATGCATGAGAATTCCAGTAGCTTTTCCTTCTTGTCAACACGTCACATTGTTAGTCTTCTAAATTTTAGGCAGTCTAGTGGGCGCATAGTGGTATATATTTTTGGTTTTAATTTGCATTTTTCTCATGACTACTAACATTGGGCATCCATTTATTTGCTCAGTGGCCATTCATATATCTTCTTTTGTAAAGTGTCTATTGAAATCTTCATTTCTGTCATTTTTTAAATTGGTTTGTTTGTTCTCTTATTACTGAGTTATTGGTATGTTTGAAAACAGAAATAGACTCACAGATATGGAAAACAAACTTATGGTTTCTAAAGGGAATGGGGGGGAGATAAATTAGGAGTTTGGGATTAACATATACACACTACTATATATAAAATAGATAAGCAACAAAAACCTTCTGTATAGCACAGGGAACTATATTCAATATCTTATAATAACCTATAATGGAAAAGAATCTGAAAAAGAATTATATATATATATATATATATATATATATATATATATATGCACATATAAATAAATCTATGTGATATAGTAAATATATATATAACTGAATCACTTTGCTGTACACCTGAAACTAACACAACATTGTAAATTCATTATTCTTCAATAAAAATGGTTATTAAAAAAGAGTTATTGGTATGTTCTTCATGTAAATCCTTTGTTAGATATATTTATTGCAAATATTTTCTCCTGGAGTGTGGTTCTTTTCCCCCCTTTTCTTAACAATGTCTTTCGAAAAGCAGAAGTTTTCAGTTTTGAAGTCTATTTTATCATTTTCTTTTATGGTTCATGCTTTTTGTATCTCAAGAAAATTTTACCTACCTTTAAATATTGTACTATTTCATTTATAATGTTACTACCTTACAACAATATTCTTTCATTTTTTTCCACTGCCCTTTGTGCTATTGTTATCATACATTTTAGTGCTACATATATTTTTAATAACGTGTTATAACCCTACTATATATTGTTATTTTTTTCTTTAAACAGATGATTTTCTTTCTTTATTTTGTTTCTGTTTGCTTTCTTTTTTCTTTTTTAATATTTTTTCTTCCAGTTTTATTAAGATATTATTGACATACAGCACCTTATAAGTTTAACATAAACAGCATAATGATTTGACTTGCATACATCCTGAAATGATTACCAGAATAAGTTTAGTGAACATCCATCATGTCATTATAGATGCAGAATTAAAGAAATAGACAAAAATGTTTTTTTTTTCCTTGTGAGGAGAACTCTTAGGATATACTCTGTTATCAATTTTCATATATAACATACAGCAGTGTTGATTATATTTATTTTGTTGTACATCACATTCCTAGTACTTATTTACCTTATAACTGGATCTTTGTACCTTTGATTGCCTTCATCCAATCCCCCCAACCCCTGCCTCTGGTAACCAGAAATCTGATCTCTTTTGCTATGAGTTTGTCTATTTGTTTGTTTTCGATGTATAATTGACCTGCAACACTACGTTAATTCCTGTTATACAGCATAGTGATTTGATATTTCTGTACATTTTAAAGTGATCACCAAGATGAGTCTTTTTATAGTATGTCACCATACAAGATATTACATAGTTATTGACTATATTCCCCTAATGTACTAAATGTATGTATATGTAATTTCATACCTGTGACGCATTTATTTTGCAACTGGAAGTTTGTACCTCTTAGTCTTCCTCACTTTTTCTTTCCTCTCCCCACACATCTCCCCTCTGGCAACCACCTGTTCGTTCTACGTATCTATAGTTCTGTTTTTGTTTTACTATGTTTGTTCATTTCTTTGGTTTTTTAGATTGCACATATAAGTGAAATCACACAGTATTTGTCTTTCTTTGACTTATTTTACTTAGCATAATACCCTCTAGGTACATCCATGTTGTTGCAGTGGCAAGATTTCATTCTTTTTAATGGCTGAGTAATATTCCATTGTGTGTGTGTGATATATACATACATACATACACACACACACACACACACACACACACACACACACACCCCTTCTTTATCCATTCATCTATTGATGGTCACTTTGGTTGCTTCCATATCTTGGCTATTGTAAATAATGCTGGAATGAAATAGGGGTGCATGTATCTTTTATAATTAGTGTTTTTGTTTTCTTCAGATATATACCCAAGAGTGGAATTGCTAGATCATATGGTAGTTATATTTTTTAATTTTTGAAGAATCTCTATAATGTTTTCCATAATGGCTGCACCAATTTGCATTCCCATTAACAGTGCACAAGAGTTCCCTTTTCTCCACATCTTTGCCAACCCTTACTTGTTGTCTTTTTGATAACAGCCATTCTGACAGGTGTGAGGTGGTATCTCACTGTGGTTTTGATTTGCATTTCCCTGATGATGAGTGATGTTGAACATCTTTCCATGTGCCTGTAGGCCATTTGTATGTTTTCTTTGGAAAAATGTCTGTTCAGATCCTCTGTCCCCTTTTTAATCAGGTTGTTTGGTTTTCTGATGTTGAATTGTATGAGTTCTGTTTTTTTGTGGGGGGGTATTAACCCCTTATTGGATACATTGTTTGTAAATATCTTCTCCCATTCAGTAATTGGCCTTTTCCTTTTGTTCATAGTTTCCTTCACCATGCAAAAAGCTTTTTAGTTTGATGTTGTCCCATTTGTTTACTTTTGCTTTTGTTTTTTTGGATACATATCCAAAAAATATTATAAGACCAGTGTCAAAGAGCACGCTGCCTGTTTTCTTCTAGAAGTTTTATGGTTTCAGGTGTTACATTTAAGTCTTTAATCCATTTTGAATTTATTTTTGTGCATGGTGTGAGAGAGTACTCCAGTTCGATTCTTTTACGTGTAGTTTTCCAGTTTTCCCAGCGCCAATTATTGAAGTGGCTGTCTTATCCCTATTGTATATTCTTGCCTCCTTTATTGAAGATTAATTGCCCATATTAGTGTGGTTCACTTCTGGCCTGTCTATTCTGTTCCATTGATCTGTGTGTCTGTTTTTGTACCAGTACCATACTGTTTTGATGACTGAAGCTTTGTAGTATAGTTTTAAATCAGGGAGTATGCTACCTTCAGCATTGTTTTTCCTTCTCAAGATTGTTTTGGCTATTCAGGGTCTTTTGTGTTTCCATAAAAATTATTTAGAATTATTTATTCTTGTTCTGTAGAAAATGCCAGTTGTGTTTTGCTAAGGATTACATTGAATTTGTAGATTGCCCTGGGTAGTATGGCCATTTTAACAATGAGCACGAATGCATGAGCACTGCACATCTGTCCAGTTGTTTTTGTCATCTTTGAATTCTTTCATTAATGTCTCATTGTTTTCAGAGTACAAGTTTTTTATCTCCTAGGTATTTTATTCTTTCTGATGCAATTGTAAATGGGATTTTCTTAATTTCTTTTTCTGATAGTTCATTATTAGTGTACAGTAATGCAACAGATTTTTGTATATTGATTTTGTATCCTGCAGCTTTACTGAATTTGTTTATTAGTTCTAACAGTTTTCTGGTCCTGGACTTTTGTTTGTTTGGGGTTTTTTGATTACTGATTCAATTTCTTTATTGGTAATTGGTCTGTTCAAGTTTTCTATTTCTTTTGGATTTAGTCTTGGGAGACTGTACATTTCTAGGAAGTTATCCATTTCTTTTAGGTTGTCCAATTTACTGGCATATAATTTTTGTTTGCGGTAATCTCTTATGATCCTTTGTATTTCTGTGGTATCTGTTTAACTTCTCCTCTTTCATTTCTGATTTTATTGATTTGGGCCCTCTCTCTTTTTTCTTGATGAATCTAACGATTTATCAATTTTGTTTATCTTTTTAAAGAACCAGCCTTTAGTGTAATTGGTGTTTTTTATTTTTTGGTTTGTCTTTTGTTTTTAGTCTTTTTTTCATTTGTTTCTTCTCTGATATTTCTTTCTTTCCTTCTACTAACTTTAGATTTTGTTTGTTTTTCTTTTTCTAGTTCCTTTAGGTGTAAGTTTAGGTTGTTTGAGATTTTCTTGTTTCCTGAAGTAAGCTTGTGTCACTTCGCTCTCAGAACTGCTTTTGCTTCATCCCATCAATTTTGGATCATTGTATTTCCGCTCTCATTTGCCTCCAGGTATTTTTTGATTTCTTCATCTTTTTGTTTTGTGTATCCTTTGACTACTTATTGTGGATATAGGTGAATTTTACTACTTTTGCCTTTTAAACTTCCTATTAGCTTTATAACTGGTTGATCCACTACCTTTACTGTATGTTTGCCTTTACCAGTGAGATTTTTCCTTTCATAATTTTTACATTTCTAGTTGTGGCCTTTTCTTTTTTGCTTCGAGAAGTCCCTTAACATTTTGTGTAAGGCCAGTTTGGTGGTGCTGAAGCCTTTCTAGCTTTTGCATATCTGTAAAACTCTTTATCTCTCCTTCAAATCTGAATGATAACCTTGTTGGGTAGAGTATTCTTGGTTGTAGCTATTTTTCCTTTCATCTCTTTGGGTATATTGTTCCACTCCCTTCTGGCCCACAAAGTTTCTGCTGAAAAGTCACCTTGTGGTTTTATGGGACTTCCCTCCTACCTAACTAGTTGATTTTCTCTTGCTGCTTTTAGGATTCTCTCTTTACATTTAATTTTTGCCATTTTAATTATAATGTGTCTTGTTGTGGACCTTTTGGGGTTAATCTTGTTTGGGACTCTCTACTTCCTGGGCCTGGATGTTTTTTTCCTTTGCTAGGTTAGGGATATTTTCAGCTGTGATTTCTTCAAATAAGTTCTCTGCCCCCTTCTCTCTCTGTTCTCCTTCTGGGACCCCTATAATTCAAATGTTAGCATACTTAATGCTGTTCCAGAGGTCTCTTAAACTATCCTCATTTTAAAAAATTCTTTTTCTGTTTTTTTTTTGTTCAGCTGGGTGAATTTCCACTACTCTGTCTTCCAGATTGCTGATTTGTTCCTCTGGGTCTACTATATCTAGTCTACTATTGATTCCTTCTAGTGTATTTCAATGATTGTATTTTCCACTTCGTTTGGTTCTTTATGTTTTCTAACTCTTTGTTGAAATTCTCACTGTGTTTGTCCATTCCTCTCCTGAGTTCAGTGAGTATCTTTATTGTCATTACCCAGAACTCTTTATTGGGTAGATTGCTTATCTCCACTTTAAGTTTTTTCCCTGAGGTTTTGTATTGTTCCTTCTTTTGGAATATATTGCTTCTTATCCTCATTTTGCATAATTCTCTGTTTTTATGTCTATGTATTTAGTAGGTTGGTTACATTTCCTGATCTTGGAGAAGTAGCTTTGTATAGGAGATGTATTGTGGGACCCAGAGGCACATCACCCCCTTCTGGTCACCAGAGCTATATGCCCTGCGGGTGCTCCCTATGTAGGCTGTGTTTGCCCTTTTGTTGTGGTGAGGCCACCTACTGTGGGTGCACTGGGAGGTGGGGCTGCTCCCCTTCACCCCCAGCCCAATTGACTGCAAAGCCCTGAGTCGTGTGGTGGATGTGGCCTTGCTGGAGGGCGGGGTAGGCTTCACACATGGCTGGCTCTGTGATCTGGTGGTCCATGGCTGCTGTGGACCCGCTGGTGGGTGGGGCAGGCCCCCTGGCACTAATAGATTAGAGGGAGGATTCCAAAATGGTGCTTGCCAGCACTGGTTCATCACGGTACAATGAGCTCCCCAAAATGGCTGCTGCCAGTGTCTCCACCCCCAGGGAGAATCCCAGTCTCCTCCTCCCTCTCTGGGAGACTCTCCAAGATGAGCAAGTTGGTTTGACCCAGGCTCCTTTCAAACTACTGCTTCTGTGCTGGGACTCAGAGTGCATGAGATTTTGCACATGCCCTTTAAGAGTGGAGTCTTGGGGCTTCCCTGGTGGCGCAGTGGTTGAGAGTCCGCCTGCCAGTGCAGGGGACATGGGTTCGTGCCCTGGTCTGGGAGGATCCCACGTGCCGCGGAGCAACTGGGCCCGTGAGCCACAACTACTGAGCCTGCGCATCTGGAGCCTGTGCTCCGCAACAAGAGAGGCCGCAATGGTGAGAGGCCCGCGCACCGCGATGAAGAGTGGCCCCCGCTTGCTGCAACTGGAGAAAGCCCTCGCACAGAAACGAAGACCCAACACAGCCAAAAATAAATAAATAAATAAATTAAGAATGCAAATGAAAAAAAAAAAAAAAGAGTGGAGTCTCTGTTGTTTCCTCCAGCCCTCCAGCCCTCCTGAATGTAAGCCCCACTTGGTTTCAAAGCCAAATGTCCTGGGTGCTTGTCCTTCTGGTGCAGGAACCCCAAGCTGGTGAGCACCATGTAGGATCTGACCCCTCACTTTCTGGGGAGGACCTCTGCAGTTGTGATATTCCTACCATTTGTGGGTTGCCCACTCATTTATGTGGGTCCTTTAATATTGAATCTCTACTCCTCCTACCTGTTTCATTGTGACTCTTTCTTTATATCTTTAGTTGTGGAAAATCTTTTCTGCTAGTCTTCAGGTCATTTTCATAGCTCTGTAAGCAGTTGCAACTTTGGTGTGCCCATGAGAGAAGGTGAGTTCAGGGTCTTTCTACTCTACCATTTTGTCCCTCTCCCAACCCTTGAATGTTTACTTTTATGCTTTGTACCATATACTAGGAAATAGGGCTTGCCAAAAGAAATGCATTATGATTTCAATTATCTTGAAGTCTTATTTATAAAACTGTGTGTGTGTATATATGTATATGAAACATATAAAGTTAAGGTGAAATTTGACTCTGCAGGTGTTTATAATTTGGTAGAAGAAGGGATTTGTGGCCTAATGTGATAGAAGCCTTTGTCGCAAAAGTAAAAGACTTCGTGGAGAAATAGATGTAGAATTTAATTGGTCTTGACCAGATCCAACTGCTACCAGTTCCAACCTCATACAGACTGCAATCATGCCTTGAATCTTCCTTCCTCCCTCCCTGTTACCCCCTTATAGTCTATTCTCTATACAGCTGCCAGAGTAAAAATAATTCAAATTAAATGGCTCTCCTGCCCAGAATCCTTCAATGGCTTCTTGGGTCACTTACAGTGAAAACCAGAGTCCTTAATGATGGTCTACAAGGTTCTACATGATCTGGCTCTTGACTTCCTCTCTAACCTCATTTCTGACTTGAATATTCCTTGCATACTCCTCTCTCTTTCACACTGCCCTCATTGCTGTTCCTCAAACATTCCAGACATACTCCCTTGTCACAATCTTTGTAATTGCTATTTCCTTTACCTTGAAAATTTGTCTCTGTGATATTTGCCAGGCTTACTCTCATTTTCTTCAGATTTCTGCTCAAATGTCCTTAGCGAGTAACTTTCCCCAAAACTCTAGGAGTATTTTCTCATCATTCCCCAGCTCCTTTCCTTTTTTCTCTTCAAACCCAAAGTCCTTAGTCTGGCATTCAAGGCCTTCTAAGATCTCATCTCTGCTAACCTTTTTTGCTTCATTTCTATTGGACACTCACAGCCTATGCTATAGTCTTATTGAGTGACTTACAGGTTCCCTAATATGCCTGTTGCACATGTCTCTTGCAGCACCTCTCACATTTTGCTACTTACTTTTTTATGGGCCTCTCCTTCTCACAGTGCATAAGCTCTTTAAAGGAAGGTACCTGGCATATTTTTATATTTCTGAGACCTAGCATTGTTCCTGGCATATCGTACATGGCCAGTAAATATTTACTGAATATAAAAGATGGTTTTGTCTCCAAGCAGAGACTAGTTGGAACTTGAAAAAGTTGGATATGAACCAGTAAATCGGTGAAAGCAGTCTCATCTCTTCAGAAGGCTTGGAGGTGTGTGTGTCCAGAGACAAATATGGTTGAAGAGAGCACAATATTAGAATACCCTAATTTTTAGCAAAATCATATTGGGTGAGGAGGGATGACATGTAACACAATTGAATCATCACACTTAGCTAGAAAAAGTAGCTTAAGTGGGAGGAAGGTATTATTTAGAAAGAAGCAGAGCCATTAGGCACCAGAACGACTCTAACAGCATTAGTCCTATTATTTAGTCTATGAGAGTCATGCAGGATGGTGACCATGCTCCTCATGAGGAAATAGTACAAAAGGGGAAACTTCAGGGCAGTGATGGCACATTCATGTTCTTGCTCATGCTGTCTTGGACCTCTTACAGAGTGTTGAGAGTTAAGTTAGGCTTAACCTGACTGCTCTTGGTTCAGAGGGAAAGAATGCTATGAAAATTTAGTTGTATCTGTCCAGGGTGTGGGAGGGGGAAATGGCTGTATTTGTTTTATATATTTGCCAACGCTAGTTGGTGGTTCGTGTTTTCTATGCTTATTTGTGACAGTGGATCTATGTCAGTTAGCCCAGTATAATTGCACATGCAAACATGCTTTATATAATTTTAGTAATACATGTTTTGTAAAAATGTGAACATAATAGAGTCAGGTAGGCTATAGGTTTTTAAAGGATTAGAACCTTTTTTTTTTTCTAAATCAGGTTTGTTACAGAAAGAGGAAATGGCCATTGAAGCATTTCAAATTTGCTGCCTCCTCCTGCCTCCTGAAAATAGAAGAAAGTTACAGCTGTTGATGAGGATGATGGCAAGGATCTGCTTAAATAAGGAGATGCCACCACTGTGTGATGGCTTTGGCACCCGAACACTGGTAGGTTGATTTCTGACATCTACGAGGACTGGAGTTTTGGGGTTAAAATTCACTTGAGTAAAGTTTACTAGCTTGGCAACCAGAGGAAGGTACAAGGCAGGCTCGCTTAAAGAGCCATGGCTTGGAATCCACCCAGACTGGTATTGTGCTTTTGGTCTTAGTGACTTAAAGAACATAATGAAAAGTAAAGAGTGAGTAGAGGTAGACACTGCGTGTAGAGATAGCTGCTGCATCCTGCCTGCTGTCAACACAAAGAGAAGGAAGCATGGACAGAAAGGATTACTGGCCTGTCAAGAAACAGCATTCTCTCCTCCAGGACAAAAAGGGTCGCAAAGCCTTTGTTACTATAACCAGTAAGAGAAGATGCAGCATATATCATGGATTAAAGAGGGAAGAAGTAAAATATGGAGTTAGACCAGACAACTTGGAAGGAAAGAATGTGTATCTTTCAGGGTATGATCTAAGGGTCCATGAGTGAGGATATTTCTTAATATATTCTCAGTTTTGCTTAAAAACATAGGCTAATTTTGAATTCTACTTTGTCATGTCAGCATGTGTTTTAAAATAGGGTCTAGGTTTAGAATTATTTACTAGCAAAATTTATTAATTTTCCTCAAAAAATATCTTAGAGCAAAATTGATGTTTCATTGGGATGTACATCCTTTCCATATGTTGGTGAACCATTGTGTATGCCTGAGGGTCCACTGTTCGACTTTTAGAGGTGTGGCATAAGATCAGAGGACAAATCAGCACCCAGTAGAGTGATTCTTGACCTTTTTTGGGGGGTGGGTGGATGGGTAGGTGGGCTAATGGACCTTTTTGAAAAGCTGAAGAAAACTTTGCATCTATTCCCCAGAAGAATGCATGTGTAAAATTTTCTATACAATTTCAAGGCACTCACAGATCCCCTGGGGTCCCTATTCTCCAAATAAAGAGTCTCTGTGTGTGTCTCTCCCTCTGTACATACATGTGAGTGAAGAGAAAGTATCATCTGCAGTATGTTGATGAAATGAAGTCTTATTAAACAGAATTACATGATGTCATGCTTATAGGTTTTTTAAAATTGTAGTTGATGTACAATATTATATAAGTTGCAGGCGTATAATATAGTGATTTACAATTTTTAAACGTTATGTTCCACTTATAGTTGGTATAAAATATTGGCTATATTTCTTGTGCTGTATAATATATCCTTGTAGCTTATTTTATACATAATAGTTTGTAATTCTTTTTTTTTTAATTGGAGTATAGTTGATTTACAATGTTGTGTTAGTTTCTGCTGTACAGAAAAGTGAGTCAGTTATGCATGTACATATATCTACTCTTTTTTCGGTTCTGTTTCCATATAGGTCATTACAGAGTGTTGAATAGATACAGTAGGTGCTATACAGTAGGTTCTTATTAGCTATCTATTTTATATATAGTAGTATGTATATGTCAATCCCAGTCTCCCAATTTATCCCTCTGCCCCTTTCCCTTTTGGTACCTATAAGTTTGTTTTCTACATCTGTGACTCAATTTCTGTTTTGTAAATAGGTTCATTTGTACCATTTTTTTAGATTCCACATATTGTGCCTCCCCTCTTCACTCTCCCCACTGGTAACCACTTGTTTGTTCACTATATCTGTGAGTCTGTTTCTTTTTTGTTATATTCACTAGTTTCTTGTATTTTTTAGTTTCCATATATAAGTGATATCATATAGTATTTGTCTTTCTGTGCCTGACTTGTTTCATTTACATGCTTATAGATTTTGAAATAAGATTGTCAACAATAAAATTAGTAGGAAAAGGGAAAAAAAGTCCATCCAAAGGATTGCATTAAGAATGGATTAGTTAAAATGAATTCTATGGAAACAACTGCTATAATATTTTTTGTATTTCATCACCTAATGCACTTCTGATGGTTTTGTTCAAAGGTGGTTGTCAAATGTACATACAAAATCCTGAAGAAAATAACAATTAACTAGGAAAAACTAATCGTTGAGGCACATAGATTAGTTAAAATGAATTCTATGGAAACAACTGCTATAATATTTTTTGTATTTCATCACCTAATGCACTTCTGATGGTTTTGTTCAAAGGTGGTTGTCAAATGTACATACAAAATCCTGAAGAAAATAACAATTAACTAGGAAAAACTAATCGTTGAGGCACATAGATTGTGCTAGCAAAAAAAATTTTTTTTAAAAAAACAACGAAATAAGACAATAATGAAATTAGGATATTATTAGACTAAATGGCTATAAAGTACTTTTAACTTAAAAGTGCTACATGATCCAAGTTGTGATGGTGATAATAATTTTCAGAATTTGTTTAAAATATATATTTAAAACCATCTATAAAAGGGGGTGCCTTTAAAAACTGCTCAGACAAGCATCTCTGCTAAGTCTCTGTGAGATGTGACGCACATTCTCTTCACGCTGGTTGATGAGAAGATCAGCCCATCTGAGATGACTAGGTGTGGCCAGGTGCCAGGTGAGATGTGCACCCTGTGCTGTGGGCCATTTCTCACTAACTGGTCACATTTGCTTTTTGCAAATTAGATGGCATTCAGTTCAGAGTAGGGAAAAAACCTCATCTGTGTTTATTTAAAAATTCACCCTCCCTACCCCCTATTTTCTTTTTTTTTTTAGATGGTTCAGACATTTTCCCATTGCATCTTGTGTTCCAAAGATGAAGTGGACTTGGATGATTTATTAGCTGCTAGGTTGGTGACGTTTCTGATGGACAATTACCAAGAGATTCTGAAAGTCCCTTTGGCCTTGCAGACCTCCATAGAGGAACGTGTGGCCCATCTACGAAGAGTCCAGGTAAAGGAAGGGATATTATAATTATATAATTATGTATATTATTTAATATAATTAAATATATTATTATAATTATATAAATATAATTTTATAATTATAAAATTGCCAGTAGAAAGTTATGTAAGTTTGCTAGGCTTCTTGGCATTTTTTGTTTTGAAGATTGAGTGAGTTAATTTGTGCAAAGTGCTTATAACCGGGCGTGGCACATAGTAGGCACTGCACATGTTTGTTATTATCTTTGAAAATTTGTGGAATGTCCACTAGGTTTTGTTGTGTTGATCAATGCTGCATACTTTTGGTTGCAAATTCCTAAAATGAGTTTGTTCAGAATCTACATATACTTCCTGATGGAAGTGATTTATGTGCAATAAAGTCTTGATCCATAATAGCCCTGCCACCTAGGTACTATTTTTTGAATGAGAAAGCCGAGGCACAGAGAGCATAAGTAATTTGTCCAAGGTCACAGAGCTAGGATTCAAATTGATAAAATTGTTTTCCAGAATCAGTGCTCTTAACTACTATGCCATACTGCCTCACTGTAAAACATGGTGTGGTAGAAGAACCCTGCTTCAGAGCCATATGGACCTGGGCCAAACTCCTGGCTCCCCACTTTCCTGGTTATGTGGCTTTGGGCAAGTCCCTTAAGCCCTCTGGATTTTAGTTTCTGCAAGTGTTAAAATGGTCAATACCTACTCGATGAAGTTGTTGTAAAGAGTAGATACTACATTGTAAAACCCCTGGCAAAAATGTCTGTCATATGGCAGATACTTTTTGAAAGGTATTTATTGTTTTTGTCATTGCAGTCATTATAATAAAATGGTGCAAAAGAAATGTAATGTATTACTATCACGTGGGCCCCCCAGAAGGGTTTGTTGTCAGCCTGCAGGAGCAGAAACGTTGGTTAAAGGCAGGCAGTTCTGCTTGTCTCCTTCTGAATGACTGGCCCTCTTTCCCCTTAAGCATTTTTTGAGGCTCCACAATTAAGGACCAGTGAGCTGCTACCTCCCAAAGTATCATTAAAGTAAATAACCATCTGTTTTCAGTGTGCAGTTTAAAAATTAAAATAAAAATTTTTCCTATTTTTTGGTAATTATCACCTAATACATTGAAGGAATTTGGAAAATAGAGAAAACACACATTAAAAAATATCAGAGTAACTCTAAATGTTCAGTCAGTGTTAAGTCTTTTCTATTTCCCCCTCTCCCTCCCTTCCTTCCTTCTTTCCCTCCTTCCTTTGTTCCTCTTTTATAACTTACTTTCTCTTAACAATACAACAAGAAGAAGTTTCCACATCGTTAAATATTCTTTATTGACCCAGAATGGCCAGGAGCACAGACTAAATGGTGTTTGAATTTCTTATGTGCCCTTTATTAGCCATGTGACCTTGGCATGTTGTATAACGACTCTCTGCTTTAGCATCTGCCCCACCATCTCTTTTTTTCCTCTGTAAAATGGGATAACAATAGTTAATAGCTACCTCCTAAGGCTATTTTGGGGATTGAATGGCTTAAGACATGTAAAGTGCTTAGAATAATGTTTATCACATAGTAAGCCCTCATCTGGTACTGCTGCTGTTATTATTATCAACATTATTGTTATATATTCCACAATATCATTATGATTGGTAACATAATATTCCATAATATGAATATACCATAATTTATTTAAATGATTTTCTTTGGTTGATATTTATACTGTTTCCATTTTTTTTTTTCTATTTTACAAACATTATAACAGTAAATATTTTTATAGTTAGATTTTTTTTTTTGGTCCATCTGTGATTACTTTCTAAGAATAAATTCCTAGGAGTGGCATTTCATGGTGAAAGACCATGAATGTGTGTTAAACATTGATTGCATATTGTCAAATTTCCATTTAGAGTGATTGTTCCAAGTTACATTCCCATTGTTGGTATAAGAAAGTGTTCATTTCTTTACACCCTTGACTACTTTGGGTATTATTATTAACATACATACCTTTGCCATTTAAATGGGTGAAAAGTGTAATATTACTGTTCTTTTAATCTCCCACCTCCCCTTGATACTTTATGAGCCAAACTGAAAAAAAAAAACATGAAAATGAAGAGAAATACTTTTACTGAATTTCTGTAAAAGGAAAAGTGATGGCAGTGACCCCGTTGCTCTGCATCCTTGCTGGGCTTGTGTATTCACGTGGCACAGGCGTGTACTGCAGGAACGTAACCCTGTGAGCCCTTCACTGTCAGCGGAAGATCAGAAGGCTGAGTGATGATTAACTTAACCGCAGAGTAGCATGACCTGTGATGGCCCTGAATAAAATCAGTAACCACCCAACTGTCCAGTTACATTTTCTCTCTTAGAAGTACACACTCATTAGAATTGCCAAACAATTGTTTGTTTTAGTGCTCAAAACCTATAGATCTCTCTTCTCTCACACAGGGTACTCAGCCCCTCCATCATAACACATTTAGGGTGGTACCTTTATGAAAACGAAGTGTTACTTGGACTGTTCTGGTGAATTGTTTTGGGGCAGTTTCAGGGCTGATCCTGGGATAGATAAAAACAGTGAGGTCAGCATTGTTTTTGACACCAACCTTCTGTTGACCTTGTCTGTAACCCTCTTCTTCCTCTTGTACCCTTTAATCATAGATATATGGTGTTTTTCTCATGTCCTAGGCTTCGGCTGGCACATTTTACCTGGGCCTCACCCTTTATTCTGGCTCTTTTCTACTTTTTCCAGAATTCTTGGTTCAAATAAAAATTAAGTGTTGTGTGTGTCCTCCTTTCCTTGTGGTTCTGGTCTGTTTCTCTTGGGTTGTCTCTAAATGACCTGGTAAACTGATGCTGAGACATGGAATGTTCTCCATGGAATAACCCTTCTTGGCAACACATTTATTTATTTAAAAATTTTTTTTTTATTTTTGAATTTTATTTAATTTATTTTTTTATACAGCAGGTTATTAGTCATCAGTTTTATACACATCAGTGTACACATGTCAATCCCAATCGCCCAATTCATCACATCACCATTCCCATCCCCCCACGGCTTTCCCCCCTTGGTGTCCATACGTTTATTCTCTACATCTGTGTCTCAACTTCTGCCCTGCAAACCAGTTCATCTATACCATTTTTCTAGGTTCCACATACATGCGTTAATATATGATATTTGTTTTTCTCTTTTTGACTTACTTCACTCTGTATTACAGTCTCTAGATCTATCCACGTCTCAACAAATGACCCAGTTTCGTTCCTTTTTATGGCTAAGTAATATTCCATTGTATATATGTACCACATCTTCTTTATCCATTCGTCTGTCGATGGGCATTTAGGTTGCTTCCATGTCCTGGCTGTTGTAAATAGTGCTGCAATGAACATTGGGGTGCATGTGTCTTTTTGAATTATGGTTTTCTCTGGGTATATGCCCAGTAGTGGGATTGCTGGATCATATGGTAATTCTATTTTTAGTTTTTTAAGGAACCCCCATACTGTTCTCCATAGTGGCTGTATCAATTTACATTTCCACCAACAGTGCAAGAGTGTTCCCTTTTCTCCACATCCTCTCCAGCATTTGTTGTTTGTAGATTTTCTGATGATGCCCATTCTAAGTGGTGTGAGGTGATACCTCATTGTAGTTTTGATTTGCATTTCTCTAATAATTAGTGATGTTGGGCAGCTTTTCATATGCTTCTTGGCCATCTGTATGTCTTCTTTGGAGAAATGTCTATTTAGGCCTTCTGCCCATTTTTGGATGTTTTTTTAATATTGACCTGCATGAGCTGTTTGTATATTTTAGAGATTAATCCTTTGGCCGTTGATTCGTTTGCGAATATTTTCTCCCATTCTGAGGGTTGTGTTTTCGTCTTGTTTATGGTTTCCTTTGCTGTGCAAAAGCTTTGAAGTTTCATTAGGTCCCATTTGTTTATTTTTGTTTTTATTTCCATTACTGTAGGAGGTGGATCAAAAAAAGATCTTGCTGTGATTTATGTCAAAGAGTGTTCTTCCTATGTTTTCCTCTAAGAGTTTTATAGTGTCCTGTCTTACATTTAGGTCTCTAATCCATTTTGAGTTTATTTTTGTGCATGGTGTTAGGAAGTGTTCTAATTTCATTCTTTTACATGTAGCTGTCCAGTTTTCCCAGCACCACTTACTGAAGAGACTGTCTTTTCTCCATTGTATATCCTTGCCCCCTTTGTTGTAGATTAGTTGACCATAGGTGCGTGGGTTTATCTCTGGGCTTTCTATCTTGTTCCATTGATCTATGTTTCTGTTTTTGTGCCAGTACCATATTGTCTTGATTACTGTAGCTTTGTAGTATAGTCTGAAATCAGGGAGTCTAATTCCTCCAGCTCCGTTTTTTTCCCTCAAGACTGCTTTGGCTATTCGGGGTCTTTTGTGTCTCCATACAAATTTTAAGATTTTTTGTTCTAGTTCCGTAAAAAATGCCATTGGTAATTTGATAGGGATTGCATTGAATCTGTAGATTGCTTTGGGTAGTATAGTCATTTTCACAATTTTGATTCTTCCAATCCAAGAACATGGTATATCTCTCCATCTCTTGGTATCATCTTTAATTTCTTTCATCAGTGTCTTATAGTTTTCTGCATACAGGTCTTTTGTCTTCCTAGGTAGGTATATACCTAGGTATTTTATTCGTTTTGTTGCAATGGTAAATGGGAGTGTTTCCTTAATTTCTCTTTCAGATTTTTCATCATTAGTGTATAGGAATGCAAGAGATTTCTGTGCATTAATTTTGTACCCTGCAACTTTACCAAATTCATTGATGAGCTCTAGTAGTTTTCTGTTGACCTTTTTAGGATTCTCTATGTATACTATCATGTCATCTGCAAACAGTGACAGTTTTACCTCTTCTTTTCCAATTTGTATTCCTTTTATTTCTTTTTCTTCTCTGATTGCCGTGACTACGACTTCCAAAACTATGTTGAATAATAGTGGTGAGAGTGGACATCCTTGTCTTGTTCCTGATCTTAGAGGAAATGCTTTCAGTTTTTCACCATTGAGAGTGATGTTTGCTGTGGGTTTGTCGTATATGGTCTTTATTATGTTGAGGTAGGTTCCCTCTGTGCCCACTTTCTGGAGAGCTTTTATCGTAAATGGGTGTTGAATTTTGTCAAAAGCTTTTTCTGCATCTATTGAGATGATCATATGGTTTTTATTCTTCAGTTTGTTAATATGGTGTATCACACTGATTGATTTGCGTATATTGAAGAATCCTTGCATCCCTGGGATAAATCCCACTTGATCATGGTGTATGATCCTTTTAATGTGTTGATGGATTCTGTTTGCTAGTATTTTGTTGAGGATTTTTGCATCTATATTCATCAGTGATATTGGTCTGTAATTTTCTTTGTTTGTAGTATCTTTGTCTGGTTTTGGTGTCAGGGTGATGGTGGCCTCATAGAATGAGTTTGGGAGTGTTCCTTCCTCTGCAGTTTTTTGGAAGAGTTTGAGAAGGGTGGCTGTTAGCTCTTTTCTAAATGTTTGATAGAATTCACCCGTGAAGCCATCTGGTCCTGGACTTTTGTTTGTTGGAAGATTTTTAATCACAGTTTCAATTTCATTACTTGTGATTGGTCTGTTCATATTTTCTGTTTCTTCCTGGTTCAGTCTTGGAAGGTTATACCTTTCTAAGAATTTGTCCATTTCTTGCAGGTTTTCCATTTTATTGGCATAGAGTTGCTTGTAGTAGTCTCTTAGGATGCTTTGTATTTCTGTGGTGTCTGTTGTAACTTCTCCTTTTTCGTTTCATTCTATTCAATTTTATTGATTTGAGTCCTCTCCCTCTTTTTCTTGATGAGTCTGGCTAATTGTTAATCAATTTTGTTTATCTTCTCAAAGAACCAGCTTTTAGTTTTTTTGATCTTTGCTATTGTTTTCTTTGTTTCTATTTCATTTATTTCTGCACTGATCTTTATGATTTCTTTCCTTCTGCTAACTTTGGGTTTTGTTTGTTCTTCTTTCTCTAGTTCCTTTAGGTGTAAAGTTAGATTGTTTATTTAAGTGTTTTCTTGTTTCTTGAGGTAGGCTTGTATAGCTATAAACTTCCCTCTTAGAACTGCTTTTGCTGCATCCCATAGGTTTTGGATTGTTGTGTTTCTATTGTCATTTGTCTCTAGGTATTTTTTGATTTCCTCTTTGATTTCTTCAGTGATCTCTTGGTTATTTAGTAATGTAATGTTTAGCTTCCTTGTGTTTGTGTTTTTTACATTTTTTCCCCTGTAATTCATTTCTAATCTCATAGTGTTGTGGTAGAAAAGATACTTGATATGATTTCAATTTTCTGAAATTTACTGAGGTTTGATTTGTGACCCAAGATATGATCTATCCTGGAGAATGTTCCATGCGCACTTGAGAAGAAAGTATAATCTGCTGTTTTTGGATGGAATGTCCTGTAAATATCAATTAAACCTATGTGGTCTATTGTGTCATTTAAAGCTTCTGTTTCCTTATTTATTTTCATTTTGGATGATGTGTCCATTGGTGTAAGTGAGGTGTTAAAGTCCCCCACTATTATTGTGTTACTGTCAGTTTCCTCTTTTAGAGCTGTTAGCAGTTGCCTTATGTATTGAGGTGCTCCTATGTTGGGTGCATATATATTTATAATTGTTCTATCTTCTTCTTGGACTGATCCCTTGATCATTATGTAGTGTCCTTCCTTGTCTCTTGTAACATTCTTTATTTTAAAGTCTATTTTATCTGATATGAGTATTGCCACTCCAGCTTTCTTTTGATTTCCATGTGCATGGAATATCTTTTTCCATCCCCTCACTTTCAGTCTGTATGTGTCCCTAGGTCTGAAGTGGGTCTCTTGTAGACAGCATATGTATGGGTCTTGGTTTTGTATCCATTCAGCAAGACTGTGTCTTTTGGTTGGAGCATTTAATCCATTCACGTTTAAGGTAATTATGGATATGTATGTTCCTATGACCATTTTCTTAATTGTTTTGGGGTGTTTTTGTAGGTCCTTTTCTTCTCTTGTGTTTCCCACTTAGGGAAGTTCCTTTAGCATTTGTTGTAGAGCTGGTTTGGTGGTGCTGAATTCTCTTAGCTTTTGCTTCTCTGTAAAGATTTTGATTTCTCCATCGAATCTGAATGAGATCCTTGCTGGGTAGAGTAATCTTGGTTGTAGGTTCTTCCCTTTCATCACTTTAAGTATATCGTGCCACTCCCTTCTGGCTTGTAGAGTTTCTGCTGAGAAATCAGCTGTTAACCTTATGGGAGTTCCCTTGTATGTTATTTGTTGTTTTTCCCTTGCTGCTTTCAATAATTTTTCTTTGTCTTTAGTTTTTTCCAATTTGATTACTATGTGTCTCGGTGTATTTCTCCTTGGGTTTATCCTGTATGGGACTCACTGTGCTTCCTGGACTTGGGTGGCTATTTCCTTTCCCATGTTAGGGAACTTTTCGACTATAATCTCTTCAAATATTTTCTCTGGTCCTTTCTCTCTCTCTTCTCCTTCTGGGACCCCTATAATGCGAATGTTGTTGTGTTTAGTGTTGTCCCAGAGGTCTCTTAGGCTGTCTTCATTTCTTTTCATTCTTTTTTCTTTATTCTGTTCTGCAGCAGTCAATTCCCCCATTCTGTCTTCCAGGTCACTTATCCGTTCTTCTGCCTCAGTTATTCTGCTATTGATTCCTTCTAGTGTAGTTTTCATTTCAGTTATTGTATTGTTCATCTCTGTTTGTTTGTTCTTTAATTCTTGTAGGTCTTTGTTAAACATTTCTTGCATCTTCTCGATCTTGCCTCCATTCTTTTTCTGAGGTCCTGGATCATTTTCACTATCATTTTTCTGAATTCTTTTTCTGGAAGGTTGCCTATTTCCACTTCATTTAGTTGTTTTCCTGGGGTTCTATCTTGTTCCTCCACCTGGTACATAGCCCACTGCCTTTGCATCTTGTCTATCTTTCTGTGAATGTGGTTTTTGTTCCACAAGCTGCAGGACTGTAGTTCTTCTTGCTTCTGCTGTCTGCCCTCTGGTGGATGAGGCTATCTAGGAGGCTTGTGCAAGTTTCCTGATGGGAGGGACTGGTGGTGGGTAGAGCTGACTGTTGCTGTGGTGGGCATAGCTCAGTAAAACTTTAATCTGCTTGACTGGTGATGGGTGGGGCTGGGTTCCCTCCCTGTTGGTTGTTTGGCCTGAGGCAACCCAACACTGGAGCCTACCTGGGCTCTTTGGTGGAGCTAATGACAGACTCTGGGAGGGCGCACGCCAAGGAGTATGTCACAGAACTTTTGCTGCCAGTGTCCTTGTCCCCACGTTGAGCCACAGCCACCCCCCGCCTCTGCAGGAGACCCTCCAACACTAGCAGGTAGGTCTGGTTCAGTCTCCCCTGGAGTCACTGCTCCTTCCCCTGGGTCCCGATGCACACACTACTTTGTCTGTGCCCTCCAAGAGTGGAGTCTCTGTTTCTCCCAGTCCTGTCGAAGTCCTGCAATCAAATCCCACTAGGCTCCAAAGTCTGATTCTCTAGGAATTCCTCCTCCCGTTGCCGGACCCCCAGGTTGGGAAGCCTGACCTGGGGCTCAGAACCTTCACTCCAGTGGGTGGACTTCTGTGGTATAAGTGTTCTCCAGTCTGTGAGTCACCCACCCAGTAGTTATGGGATTTGATTTTACTGTGATTGTGCCCCTTCTACCATCTCATTTTGGCTTCTCCTTTGTCTTTGGATGTGGGTTATCTTTTTTGGTGAGTTCCAGTGTCTTCCTGTCGATGATGGTCCAGCAGCTAATAGTGATTCTGGTATTCTCACAAAAGGGAGTGAGAGCACGTCCTTCTACTCCACCATCTTGGTTCCTCTTCTGTATTCTCTTAACACATTTATTTTTAACTGTGGCTTCTGGGAAAAGAAAAATCTTAAACCAAAGACATGAATGTAATGGTAGGAATTTTATCCACTGCAGAAGGACAGTAGGTGCTATATTTTTGAGAAGATGAACCTCTTGGACTCTGAAAAAGTTTTTTTAACTTTTTATTTTATATCGGAATATAGCGATTAACAATGTTGTGACAGTTTCAGGTGCACAGCAAAGCAACTCAGCCATACATATGCGTGTATCCATTCTCTCCCAAACTCCCCTCCCATCCAGGCTGCACATAACATTGAGCAGAGTTTCCTGTGCTATACAGTCGGTCCTTGTTGGTTATCCATTTTAAATATGGCAGCGTGTACATGTCAATCCCAAACCCCCTAACTATCCCTTCCCCCCACATTTGCCCCTTGGTAACGATAAGTTCATTCTCTAAGTCTGTGAGTCTGTTTCTGTTTTGTAAATAAGTTCATTTGTATCATTTCTTTTTAGATTGCACATGTAAGCCATATCATATGATACTTCTTTCTCTGTCTGACTTACTTCACTCAGTTTGACAATCTCTAGGTCCATCCATGTTGCTGCAAATGGCATTATTTCATTCTTTTTAATGGCTGGTAATATTTCATTGTATATATGTACCATATCTTCTTTATCCATTCCTCTGTCGATGGACATTTAGGTTGCTTCCATGTCTTGCCTATAGTAAACAGTACTGCAATGAACATTGGGTTGCATGTATCCTGTCGGACCATGTTTTTCTCTGGATATATGCCCAGGAGTGGGATTGCGCGGTCATGTGGTAGCTCTATTTTTAGTTTTTTTAGGAACCTTCGTGCTGTGAAGGTGGCTGTACTAATTTACATTCCCACCAAGAGTGTAGGAGGGTTCCCTTCTTTCCACACCCTGTCCAGCATTTATCATTTGTGGATTTTTTTGATGATGACCATTCTGACTTGTGTGAGGTGATATCTCATTGTAGTTTTGATTTGGATGAAATTAAGTATTTTTAATGGATGCTTTTATTTATAGATCTTGGTACCTTTTTCCCTCTTATTTCACCCTTCTGCCTTTTGCCCTGTAGTGTCTGCACATTCGTTTTCACTAGTTTCATGCTATGAACATGTTTGGAGATGGGTGCAGTACTTCGCTCTACACAGCAGCTGAGCTAAACTTGTACCTTTGTCAGTGCCCAAGGGAGGGAGGAACAGACTCTCTAGATGTGGGAAGAAACTACATAGTTCATTGTGTGTGCTTGGAATCGTTCTAGTCAATATGTTCAGTTTGTGTATAAATTTCAGATCTTATTAGAAGGGAGCACAAGGTTTTTTGTTTATGAAAATGGCTTTGGGGTTTAAAAAGGCAAAAACTCATATGCGAAACTGTGGCTTTACATGAATTTTTTTTGAAGTTATGGAAACACTTTTTACTTTTCAATATAGTTTTCCTCAAATTGAATGTCATATCATTCCTGCTAGGAGATCTATGATGTGAATTAATTTTTGAAATTTATTTGAAAATGCGCTTTCACTAATAATCCCTTTGCCCCAGATAAAATACCCAGGAGCTGATATGGATATCACTCTGTCTGCTCCATCATTTTGCCGTCAAATTAGCCCAGAGGAATTTGAATACCAAAGAGCATACGGCTCTCAGGAACCTCTGGCAGCGTTGTTGGAGGAAGTCATCACAGATGCCAAACTCTCCAGTAAAGAAAAGAAGAAAAAATTGAAGCAGGTAAAAAGGATATTCTTCACAAGTCATTTCTTCTCCCTACCATTCTTATGTTGTTTTTTTTTTCTTTTTATTCTCTATTTTAATAGGTTTCATATGCATCTCATCTTCTGAGACAGAGCAGTTTTGAAAGTAAATTATTTATTTCGTATATTAATTTACACAATTATGGTCAGTTTTCCAGATCTTTATTCTCCAATGTAGATCTTTTACCATTATTGATCTCTTCATTTATGAAGCTATTCTCTAATATTTGTCCTTGGTTTTGATGTGTGGTATGATGTGAGTTAGTGGAGCAATTACTTTAAATTCAGAGAAGCTGTCAAATGAGGACAGTTTCTCTGGATTTTTTTGAAAGGGAAATGAGGCTGAATTCACAGGTGTAAAATGTCCAGAATTTAATAAGGGTCTTTGGTTTTACATAGCCACTATCAAATTGACTTCTTGCTGCAGGCATCACTAAAAGTTTTTAGTTCTCATTAAACAACACAGCCTAGGGTTTCAGAGAAGAGTTTTCAACTCAGCATAGGTTTAACTTGATCTTTTTTAAAACTTGAAGTGTAATTGATTTGCAATGTTGTGTTAGTTTCAGGTATACATACCTTGATCTTTTTTTTTTGTTTGTTTGCTTTTGTTTTTGTTTTTGTCTCATAAGTCTCTTTTATTCAACACACCCACCAGTTTCTTTCTTTTTTAAAAATTGTTTTTAACATCTTTTTTTTTTAACATCTTTATTGGAGTGTAATTGCTTTACAATGGTGTGTTGGTTTCTGCTTTATAACAAAGTGAATCAGCTATACATATACATATATCCCCATATCCCCTCCCTCTTGTGTCTCCCTCCCAACCTCCCTATCCCACCCCTCTAGGTGGTCACAAAGCACCGAGCTGATCTCCCTGTGCTATGTGGCTGCTTCCCACTAGCTATCAGTTTTACATTTGGTACTGTATATATGTCCATGCTACTCTGTCACTTCATCCCAGCTTACCCTTCCCCCTCCTCGTGTCCTGAAGTCCATTCTCTACATCTGCGCCTTTATTCCTGTCCCGCCTCTAGGTTCTTCAGAATCATTTTTTTTTTTTTTTTTTTAGATTCCATGTGTATGTATTGGCATACGGTATTTGTTTTTCTCTTTCTGAGTTACCCCTCTGTATGACAGACTCTGGGTCCACCCACCTCACTACAAATAACTCAATTTCGTTTCTTTTTATGGCTGAGTGATATTCCATTGTATATATGTGCCACATCTTCTTCATCCATTTATCTGTTGATGGACACTTAGGTTGCTTCTATGTCCTGGCTGTTGTAAATAGAGCTGCAATGAACATTGTGGTACATGACTGTTTTTGAACTATGGTTTTCTCAGGGTATATGCCCATTAGTGGGATTGCTGGGTCATATGGTAGTTCTATTTTTAGTTTTTTAAGGAACCTCCATACTGCTCTCCATAGTGGCTGTATCAATTTACATTCCTACCAACAATGCAAGAGGGTTACATTTTCTCCACACCGTCTCCAGCATTTACTGTTTGTAGATTTTTTGATGATAGCCATTCTGGCCGGTGTGAGGTGATACCTCATTGTAGTTTTGAGTTGCGTTTCTCTAATGATTAGTGACATTGAGCATCCTTTCATGTGTTTGTTGGCAATCTGTATATCTTAGAAGAAAGTGTATTCTGTTGTTTTTGGATGGAATGTCCTATAAATATCAATTAAGTCCATCTTGTTTAATGTATCATTTAAAGCTTGTGTTTCCTTATTTATTTTCATTTTGGATGATCTGTCCATTGGTGAAAGTGGGGTGTTAAAGTCCCCTAGTATGATTGTGTTACTGTCAATTTCCCCTTTTATGGCTGTTAGCATTTGCCTTATGCGTTGAGGTGCTCCTATGTCAGGTGCATAAATATTTACAATTGTTCTATCTTCTTCTTGGATTGATCCCTTGATCATTATGTAGTGTCCTTCTTTGTCTCTTGTAATAGTCTTTATTTTAAAATCTGTTTTATCTGATATGAGAATTACTACTCCAGCTTTCTTTTGATTTCCAATTGCATGGAATATCTTTTTCCATCCCCTCACTTTCAGTCTGTATGTGTCCCTAGGTCTGAAGTGGATATCTTGTAGACAGCCTATATACGGGTCTTGTTTTTGTATCCATTCAGCCAGTCTATGTCTTTTGGTTGGAGCATTTAATCCATTTACATTTAAGGTAATTATCGATATGTATTTTCCTATTCCCATTTTCTTAAATGTTTTGGGTTTGTTATTGTAGGTCTTTTCCTTCTCTTGTGTTTCCTGCCTAGAGAAATTCCTTTAGCATTTGTTGTAAAGCTGGCTCGGTGGTGCTGAATTCTCTTAGTTTTGCCCATCTGTAAAGGTTTTAATTTCTCCGTTGAATCTGAATGAGATCCTTGCTGGGTAGAGTAATCTTGGTTGTAGGTTTTTCCCTTTCATCACTTTAAATATGACCTGCCACTCCCTTCTGGCTTGCAGAGTTTCTGCTGAAAGATCAGCTGTTAGCCATATGGGGATTCCCTTGTATGTTATTTGTTGCTTTTCCCTTGCTGCTTTTAATATTTTTTCTTTGTATTAATTTTTGATAATTTGATTAATATGTGTCTTGGTGTGTTTCTCCCTGGATTTATCCTGTATGGTACTCTCTGCGATTCCTGGACTTGATTATTTCCTTTCCCATATTAGGATAGTTTTCAACTATAATCTCTTCAAATATTTTCTCAGTCCCTCTTTTTTTCTCTTCTTCTTCTGGGACCCCTATAATTCAAATGTTGGTGTGTTTAATGTTGTCCCAGAGGTCTCTGAGACTGTCCTCAGTTCTTTTCATTCTTTTTTCTTTATTCTGTTGTGCAGTAGTTATTTCCACTGTTTTATCTTCAGGTCACTTATCTGTTCTTCTGCCTCAGTTATTCTGCTATTGATTCCTTCTAGAGAATGTTTAATTTCATTTATTGTGTTGTTCATCATTGTTTGTGTGCTCTTTAGTTCTTCTAGTTCCTTGTTAAACATTTCTTGTATTTTCTCCATTCTATTTCCAAGATTTTGGATCATCTTTACTATCATTACTCTGAATTCTTTTCAGGTAGACTGCCTATGTCCTCTTCATTTGTTTGGTCAGGTGGGTTTTTACCTTGCTCCTTCACCTGGAGCATCTGTGTATTTCTCTGTCTTCTCATTTTGTTTAACTTACTGTGTTTGGGGTCTCCTTTCTGCAGGCTGCAAGTTTGTAGTTTCCGTTGTTTTTGGTGTCTGCTCCCATTGGGTAAGGTTGGTTCAGTGGGTTGTGTAGGCTTCCTGGTGGAGGGGACTGGTGCCTGTGTTTTGGTGGATGAGGCTGAATCTTGTCTTTCTGGTGGGCAGGACTGCGTCCAGTTGTGTGTTTTGTGGTGTCTGTGACCTTGTTGTGATTTTAGGCAGCCTGTCTGCTAATGGATGGGGTTGTGTTCCTGTCTTGCTAGTTGTTTGGCATAGGGTGTCCAGCACTGTAGCTTGCTGGTCATTGAGTGGAGCTGGGTCTTAACATTGAGCTGGAGATCTCTGGGAGAGCTTTTGCCATTTGATATTATGTGAGGCTGGGAGGTCTCTGGTGGACCAATGTCCTGAACTCGGCTCTTCCACCTCAGAGGCTCAGGCCTGACACCCGACCAGAGCACCAAGACCCTGTCAGCCACACGGCTCCGAACTCCGGAACTCCACGCTCCAGAGGCCCTCCTTTGGAGGTGCTGCCTCTCCCCTTCTGCACAGGTCCTACCTTGATCATTTTTAAAGTATTGATTCAAGAGCAAGTGAATGGTGTTTATTTTTAAAGACTGAATCCTGTATAGCTTGATATCTGATCACACCACATAAGATTATACACAAAGCACAAGGGTTCTAGATTCCCATCATGTTTTTCTCAGAGTAATTTTGGAGAAGAGTTCAGTGGTGATGATCAAAGGAAAAACATATTGCTTCTCTGTAAGCTTTTTGTAAAGTAATGTATACCAGCATGTTTTCTCTTCCATTTGGGTAGAAGCAGGTGGGGCTAAGCTGGAGAAGCAGGGAGATGGGGAAATGTTGTTGGGCCCAGATTTTCTTTGACTGTGTAGAACATAAGTCAGAATTACTTGTGAATATTTTAGAAGGGAGGTGTGTTTATAGTTGGCAGGGGAGAAATTTTAAGAAGTATGACTAAAACGAGTTTATTGGAAGATTAGATCAAATTAAATATGAATCTGATCTATTGAAAGTGCAATCCAATGATTTAACAAAAAGAAATGGATTTGTGTTGAAGTGAACTTGTGATCTGTTTTCTTCTTATTTTCTTTTCTGATGAAAAGCAGTAAACATTAAAACAAAACAAAAATAGGGAACTATTGCATCGGAAGCTTATTTTAAAATTACAGTGCCCAATTTTATTGACTTTTATTTGTTTTTTTGACACTTCTTGGATTTTTTTTTTTTTTTTTTTTTTAGTTTCAAAAGTCCTATCCTGAAGTCTACCAAGAACGATTTCCTACACCAGAAAGTGAAGCACTTCTGTTTCCTGAAAAACCTAAAGCAAAACCACAGCTGCTGATGTGGGCACTAAAAAACCCCTTCCAACCATTTCAAAGAACTAGAAGTTTTCGGATGTAATACTTGGATAGCTGTTAAAGACCTCTGTTGTTGCTGTTGTTTTTGAGTAAATAGGTGGTTAGAGGACTATGGTGTTGGAAGAAACAAGCACATAAACCACAGACTACTGAATTATAAAGATTTCCTGACTTCAAAAAATGTTGAGCCATTATCAGTATTTTTATAAAACTCAATGCTGTTTTTAAAGTGTACAAACCAATTAAAAATAATGAGACAAATATATAGTGGTAAAGTTAACATGTTTTAAATTTGTTACAAAATTTAAGGGTATTTTCATTTTTTTATTTGTTGTTTCCTATGGTGTTTATAAAATATTTGTGTGTACATCCTAGTTACTGATGTCTTTGTGATAACCAAGACTGAAAAATAGTGTATATGTTTGAATAAGAATGACACTGGGTACTGTTACTGTGATGCTGTTGACCTAATAGCCAGTTGTGATTTCTGCTGTGTAAATTGTTTTTCACTGTTGCACAAAGATTCTTATTGTTCTTTATTACAATGGCTGTGTCTTTTATTGCAGATCTGTTGGGTGCTATGACAGATTTTATGAAAGGTAGTTCTTTTATGATGTGTATATTAGTTAGTGTTTACTTGTAAGTGAAGTAGATTTTCATCTGCCTGCAGTGGTATAATTTCAGTCTTGGCTAAAGATGGAAAATTGAACTGGATAAATTCTTTTGGTCTCACTAGCCCTGTGATTCTAAGTCAAATCTTTGTTGTTTCATGAAAAACACAAATGGGTTAAGTAAAATGAGACTACTTCCTTTATAAGTATCAATACATTTTCTCCAGCTTCCTCATCCTTTTGAAAGTAAATGGAATGTAAATAAATACTGTTCTTTTTAATACTGTACATGGTGTTTCTTTTTTGGCATTTATTTAGGTCAGGGAGTTCCCTGGTGGTCCATTGGTAAAGAATCCGCCTTACAACGCAGGGGACGTGGGTTCAATCCCTGGTCAGGGAACTAGGATTCCACATGCCACGGGGAAACTAAGCCCGTGTGCCACAACTACAGAGACCACGCGCTCTGGAACCTGTGCACCACAACTAGAGAGAAGCCCGCGCACCACAACGAAGAGACCGCATGCTGCAGTGAAAGATCCCACATGCCTCAACGAAGATCCCGCGTGTGGCAACTAAGACCCAACGCGGCCAAAAGTAAATAAAATAAATAGATAAAATTAAAAAAAAAAGAATATATATATTTAGGTCAGTCAGAGAGCATCTTCAGATGCTAAACGTCATTGCCTTAACTAATGTTCTCACATCAATCATTTATTTCTATGATAAAATAAGAAGTGAGTTTTGGGCTTTTGTACTAGACTTTAGGAGGTGCTTTGTCCATTTCTTTTCCTTTGCTTTTCCCTCTTGCAAATAGTGGTACACTTAAATTATGGAGCAGGTGGAATGCTTCTTTTGAGAGTGATTACCCAAAAAGCTAAGAGCAACACTCACTAATTGGCTTGCTCTGCTCTTTGGACTGAATTTTCCTTGCACTTGAGACCCCCCTCTGTTCTTTCGTAGCAGAATGCCTCCTGCAGTGGACTTCCTCTTCAAAGACGGAAAGAAGTATTCCTACTGGTATGAGTACCCCTTATCATGCAAGTGTGGAAAGTAATGGGAGATTTTTAGTGTTTCAGGATTTTATTCTTAGGCCTTGGAATTCTGTTTAGAGCAAATAATAAATCTACTTTCTGCTCTATTTGTTCCCTGAGGTAGAATTTACTTTCCAGGGTCTCCTCTTCTGTGGCTTATCTTTCGGAATATATGTTACTGTTTTCTTTTTTTTCCCTCAAGGTTATTTTTTTATTGTTAAATATCACATACTTATAGAGAGATCATAAAACATAACCACCACCTACATGTGAAATTGAGGAGTGGATAAAACCAGTTTTTCAAAGTGAGTGTGCCAATTCACAGCCCATCAGCAGTGTATAAGAGTTCCTGTTACTTACCATCCTCACCAAAACTTGCTGTTGTCAGTTTGAATTGTCAGTGCGGTGGATGTATAATGGCATCTCATTATGGTTTTACTTTGTGTTATTAATATGGCTGAAGACTTTTCCCACATTTTTTGGGACTTTTTTCACTTTTGTTCTAATTTTAATATCAGCTTGTCAGGCTACACACACACACACACACACACACACACAGAGTTGAGATTTTGATTTTGATTGTAGTGAACTTATAACTCTATGTGGAGAGAATTGCAATCTTTACGATATTGAGCCTTCTAGTCCGTGAACATGCTTTATCTCTCCGTTTGTTTAGAATAAATTAGAAAAAAATAAAAATTTCTCTGTAAACGTTTGCAAATCTTTTATTAGATTTGTTTCCAGATATTTGATACTTAAAAAAAAAGTTAATATCAAATTTTTCTTTTTTTTATGGCCGCGCTGCATGACCTGCGGAACTTCCCCAACCAGGGATTGAACCTGTGCCCCTTGCAGTGGAAGCACGGAGTCTTAACCACTGGACCACCAGGGAAGTCCCAAAGTTTTCAGATATATGAAAAGGTAAAGATAATAGAACCCATCCCTAGCGTCAACAGTTATTATTTAACTGTTTGCTCCTATGGTAAATGGGGTTATTTATTTATTTTTTTCTATATTTATTTTATTTTTTTAATTTTTATTTATTTATTTAAGTTTTGGCTGCATTGGGTCTTTGTTGCTGTGCTTGGGCTTCTCATTGCGGTGGCTTCTCTTGTTGTGGAGCGTGGGCTCTAGGCGCGCGGGTTTCAGTAGTTGTGGCACACGGGCTTAGTTGCTCCACGGCATGTAGGATCTTCCCGGACCAGGGCTCGAACCCTTGTCCCCTGCACTGGCAGGCAGATTCTTAACCACTGCACCACCAGGGAAGTCCAATGGGGTTATTTTTAAATTTCCATTTTCTGTTTGTTGCTTATATATAGTATAAACTGATTTTTGTGTACAGATTTTTGTACCCAACAAGCTTGCTAGACTTTCCTATTCACTCTAAATATCTAGTGTGATTCTTCTGGATTTTCTGCATTCACCACATAATAAGCAAACAATGACACTTTTTGTTTTTCATTTCTGTGGTTGACAGCATCTAAAATGTCCCCAGTGATCCCTGCCTTTTGGTGATTATGCCCTTGTGTAATCTCCTCTCCTTGAGTGTGTGACCTTGGATCTCATGACACACTTTTAACAAGTAGAATATGGCAAAAGGGATGGGATATCACTTTTGAGATTAGATCACAAAGACTCTGGCTTCCATCTTGCTGACCCTCTCTCTTGTTCTCTTCCGGGCTTCCTCTGAGGGAAGCCAGCTTCCCTCTTGTGAACTGCCCTATGGAGAGGCCCCTCAGGCAAGGATCTGACATCTCTGCTGAATAGCCAGTGAGGACAGAAGGCCTGCCAGCAGCTGTATGAGTAATCTTGGAAGTGGATCTTCTGACGCCTGCCAACAGCCATGTGAGTGATGTTGTTTCGGTTTTGATTTTTTTTGGCTGTACCACGCAGCATGCGGGATTCTTAGTTCCCTGACCAGGGATCCAACCCACGCCCCCTGGAGTGGAAGCGTGGAGTCTTAACCACTGGACCACCAGGGAAGTCCCCATGTGAGTGATGTTGGAAGTGGATTCTCCCTTAGTTGAGCCTTGAGATGAAGGCAGCCTTAGCTGACACCTTGATTGCAGCCTGTGAGAGATTCAGCTAAACTGTTTCTGGATTCTGGACCCACAGAAAATATGAGATAATATTTGTTGCTTTAAGCCATTTAATCTAGGGTGATTTGTTATGAAGCAATAGATACAATACAGTTTATACTTCTTTCTTCCCTACATCCCTGCATGCTTCCCTCTTTTGCTTTTTTTTAAACCACTGTGAAAATCACTCCTTATCTTTAGTGATGCATTTATTTGCAATCTTTGTGCATTCTTATATTTTAATTTTGTACCTTATAAACAGTATACAGTTGGAATATTTTTTTTTAAGAAGCCAACTTGATAATCTTTATTTTTAATTGTAACATTTAGACAAATTGTATTTAATATAATTACTTTATATTTTGGTATAAATCTTTATTGAATTTTCTAACACTTTGTCTCCACTTTCTTGCCTTTGTTTGGAGTTAAAAAATAATTTCATGTTTTCTTCTACTAATTTGAAACTTAAACACTCTGTTTCTAATCTTATTGGATCCCTAGAAATTACATCTTGCATGCTAATTTATCAAAGTTTAAAGTTAGTCATTACCTTTTAACCCTCCTCAGACTCTTCAGGGACTTGAAGGCACTAAGAACACCCTCCCAAATTAGATATTATTGTTGTAATATATTTTAATTTTGTTGTTTTTAAGCCTCATAACATGTTATTACATACAGTCCTTGTTTAATAGGCTTATCTACATACTTTACCACTTTTTTTCCTTCTGAAAGTACATTCTTTAGAATTTATCTTTAGTAAGGGTTTGTTGGTTTTTGTTAGCCTGAAAACATTTTATTTTGCTATTATTCTTTTTTAAAACAGCTTTATTGTGATAGAATTCACACACCATACAATTAACCCCTTTAAAGTGTGGTTAGCACCATAATTAAATGGTTTTTGGTATGTGACATTTAACATTTTTTAAAGTTGTGGTAAAATATATATAACATAAAACTGACCATTTTAACCATTTTTAAGTGTACATTCAGTATAAGGAATGCCCTCGTTCTTTAAAGGTATTTCTGCTGCATGTAGAATTCTAGGTTGATAGTTATTTTATTTCAGTACATTGTAGTTATCATTCCTTTGGTAGCTGGTTTCTGTTGTTATGGTGAGAAGTCAACTGCCACTCTAATTGTCATTCCTCTGCAGATATTGTATCTTTTTTTGGCAGGCTGCTTTATCAGATTTTCTCATCATCTTTGGTGGTCTGCAGTTTATGATGCTGTATCTAATTTACATGATGTGCTTTTTAAACAGTTATTCTACTTGGGATTTGTGGGGCCTCTTAAGAGGATTGAAGTCTTTTATCACTTTAAATATTGCCTTTGTCACAATCTCAACTCTGCTTTTGAATCTCTAATTAAACTATTTTAGATCTTTTCTATCCTCTGTTTTAACCTCTAGCTTCCATAGTTCTGTATTTCTGTGCTGCATTATGGATAATTTCTTCAGTCTTTCTTCCTTTTCAGCACTTTTCCCTTTAGGTATGTCTAGTTTCCTATTAAATGCTTATATCCGCTATTATGGAATTTATATCCATTTACAGCTCAGGAAACAGAGACTCAGTTAAGACTGGGTAACTTCCCCAAGACTACCCATCTTGTAAGTAGCAACATAATAGGCAGTCACAACCAGCTCTTTCTGACTGCACAGCCCAGGCTCCTCGCTAAGATGTCTTATTGTCTCCCAATGAGCACTGTTTTATATATATATATTTTTAAAATATTTATTTATTTATTTTATTTTTGGCTGTGTTGGGTCTTCGTTTCTGTGCGAGGGCTTTCTCTAGTTGTGGCAAGCGGGGGCCACTCTTCATCGTGTTGCGCGGGCCTCTCGCTGTTGCGGCCTCTCTTGTTGCGGAGCACAGGCTCCAGATGTGCAGGCTCAGTAACTGTGGCTCACGGGCCTAGTTGCTCCGCGGCATGTGGGATCTTCCCAGACTAGGGCTCGAACCCGTGTCCCCTGCATTGGCAGGCAGATTCTCAACCACTGCGCCACCAGGGAAGCCCACTGTTTTATATTTTTATGTGCACTTTTTAGATCTTACTTATAAGCTCACATGTTATTTTTCAGCCTATACTTTCTAAAAATTTAATATCTCAAATTTCTTTTTGATTTGCAGTGTTTTCATTGTCTTGACCTAGCATTTTGCCGAATTCACTTCCAGTTTCTTCTGGTCACTGTCTACAGATATCTGCTGAAGATTTTTTCATTGCATTTCCCACAAATTCCCACAAAAAATTTGCAGCAGTGATGAAAACAAAGTATTTCTTTGAAGCTCTGTGGATGCAGTCATGTATTTGCTTTACTTGTAGGTATGATTTTTAAGGTATTTTTAATTTTTATGTGTAATTGCTTTTATTTGTAGGTATGATGAGTAGAAAATATGCTATAGATTATCAGTGCTCTGAGAGACTATGATAAGGAATTTATCAAGTGAGTCTTCCGTATAGAAAATCTGAGAGCAATACAGCAATTTTTTAAGGTTGAATATACCACATGTATGAGCATGGTGATGAAATTCAGCCATTCATCACTCTGATTTCTCACACATCTTTGTGTTCCTGCATCTGCCTTTGGGGAAGTCATATCTGGGGTCTAGCAAATGTAATAGACATATGGGTCATGACTTAACATTTGTGTTGTCCAGGAGCTTGATTCTGATTCCCACCTCTAGAAGAGAGTTTCTGTACCTTTTTATAGGAAATATAACTTAAAAAGAGCCAGTATTTGTGAACTGTTTATGTACAAGAAGAGGAAACTAAATATTCCCATGTTTGGTATGTCACACAAATCTTTTATCATGATTAAAAGAGGAATCAGTTAAAATGGCTCTTTACTAAATGGGTGTGGCTGTATCAACTTACATCTTTATTTTTACCCTCAAGAGCAACAACCTGCAAACATTAAAATCCTGGAGTAAAGTAAGAGTGTTATTACCTGCTAAAGTCAGTATTAAGAGGCAATTCAGCTGTGTGTCTAGCCATCATCATAGTATTTGCCTAAATTTGAAGTATTCACTTCAGAATGAGACATAGGATATTCTAATTTTATGGCATTTGGAATCATTCTTGCTTTTCCTTTCTTCTTAACACTGTATACCTGCAAAAAAGTATAATACCTTGACATCATTGCATATCGGGTCTTCCACACGAACAAATTACTGTAAAATATAAACTATGATTATCAAGCCTTAGAGAAATTATTTGCTCCTGGGTATTCAAGTTGAAATTTGGGATCTGGTACCACATTCATAAACAGAGAATTTGCTTATTTGTATCAACTCGTGAATGCATTTATTATTGAATTTCATAGAAAAAATACACTGCCTGGAATAAGTGGAGGATATATTCACTAATTTAACGATGTAATGAGTAACTTCTGATGGACTTTTTTGTGTTTCAGTGTCTACTTAACCTTAATGCTCAAATTTTCAATTTGAGGAAATAAAATGGGAAGAATAATGGGATAAAAGGGTACTAGCCTAATAAAAAATGTCACTTTCAGTTGTTGAGTACATGTTTGTGTTGCTACATAAGTTCCATCATTTCTAGTGAATTTAAGATTTAGTTAAAAATCTATTTACAGTTTTTGTAAATTCCATCTTGGAGAACTGTTATGTGAATCGTTTGCTTCAAGGATCTAGAATATATTATGTTTTCCATAAACTGTGCCTATTTCAAAATAAAAAATAATATATGTATTTGGCTAGGTCTACTCACTTTATAATACCTCTTTTGGGGCTCCTGGCCAGAACTGAGAACGCTCATAGCATTCGGAGCCTCTTGTAGAGAATGTAATGGAAGTTATTCTTTGCTCTCCCAGCCCCCGCAAGTTTTACGTATTACTGCCAGCATCTCTCTGATGGTAATAACATGGTGGTCTTCTTGAGTAGTCTAGTAAAACAAAGACTTACTTAATAAAAAAAAAAAAAAAAGGACTAAAGATTATTTTCATAAGAAATAAGTAAACTGTAATTGATTTTTTAAATTGAAGTAGTTTTATTTTGATCAGTTGTAAGGCTAATCCAACATGGGAATAAAGAGGCCTTTTGCTTACTGTTTCCACTAAGAACTTGTGACCTTTTGAAGGATCTTGGCAACAGTGATAACTTACCATGATAGCAGAGCAGTTTATTGCTAAAAATAGTTAGGCTGGGATAAAATGCAATCTCTGACTTTCTGAGAGCCCATGAGTCCAGTTTATCTCTAGTTAACTGATATCTTTATTTATGTATGTATGTTTTAGAATCAGGTGTATTTGACTCAGTTATTAAGAAAAAAAACAACTAAGTCAAACCATGGAAAGCTGTCTTGAAGATTAGAATCACGTGACTGAAAACTACTTCACATGAGATCTGAAAACAGACCATAATATGAGGCACAGAGGAAAATATAAAATGAAATCAGCCTTCTTGCTTACCGATTCTGCATAATTTATTAAACCTGGGTTTTTGTGCATATGCAAGTTTGGCCTAAAAGACTCCAATCCTTTAAAAGCTTTTTGTTACTTAGAAAAGATTTTAAGACTTTTCTAAAGAATGCACAGGGTGGTCAAGTCTGATTGGGTAATATTGCTTCAGTGTTTGAACTCTTAATAATTATCTGAAGCAATAATTAACATTTACTGACAAATTAACATTTAATTAACATTTACTAATAAAAAACATACACTGACATCATTTGTAAATTTCTTAAAACTTTCTACTATTAAAATACCAAGTATAATTAGACACAATAACTGCTTAAAGACGATTTTGATTTCAAAAAGTTTTGATTTCAAAAAGTTCTCACTCTTAACCTTTTCACAGAGAATTGAATTCAATAATCTATTAAGGCCCTAGAAGTGTCTGGTTTAGGCTGTTTCACTTTTCCCAAGTCATGATCCATGTAACAAGGACAGATATTCCCAGTAGGGGTCAGTCTTGTGTTGGTAATTATTGTACCAAAAGGAAAAACTACGGATTTTATTTAAAAGTCAAGTATATTTTGTATAATTAGTAAGCCATTAATTGTGGGAAGAAGAAACTTAAAAATCAGTCATCTCTGTTGCAACAAAAGGATCTGTGGGTAATATTTTGGCTCCTCTATTACCATATTTACCCCCAAAGCTTCAGAAGGCTTCTGTTCAGAAGGCTTGCTAAATACTCTCCAAAAGTGAGCTATAAATGGTAAAAATGAGAAGTTATCTAAATGCAGCAGCAGATAATTTGGGATAAATGTCAGATTATTAGACTTTAAAGTGAAAAAAATACTGCCTGCAAAATTGAGGTTGAGGAGAAAACCCACAGAGGTAGGATAATTTTGTGCATGTCAGTCGCTTGCCTTAGCTGCCTTCTGCAGTGTGGGGATAACTGTGCCTGTCCTCTTTCCTTAAAATAAATCTTGTTTACTCTCATTACTGAGATTAAGCTAATCTTTTGATCTCTAAACCAAGCTCTTTATAATAGATTCAGAGATGGAGATCTGGGATAAAACATGTGTTTTCAATAATGCCTTTGGAGTTGCTGATGTCAACATACTATAAGCAGCCAAACAAGCATAGCCCAGAAAACATCTTAGAGGTTACTGAGTTAATCAGTGTGTTGGCAACAGCAGTGATGGCACAGGATAGCTTGGGGAGGCTTTCATTTCCCTCACCTGAAACAAATGTGATTAAGCAAGATGCTCAGTCCCTTCTTTCCAACTAAATTATTACCCAAGGGTCCTTCCTGCTAGAATTTGTAGCGCCAGTATTGGTTAGAAATGAGAATATTTGGATTTTATTTATTTATTTTTTAAAAATTATTTACTTATTTATTTTTGGCTGCATTGGGTCTTTGTTGCTGCACGCGGGCTTTCTCTAGTTGCGGCGAGCGGGGGCTACTCTTTGTTGCGGCGCACGGGCTTCTCATTGCGGTGGCTTCTCTTGTTGTGGAGCACGGGCTCTAGGCGCACGGGCTTCAGTAGTTGCAGCACACAGGCTCAGTAGTTGTGGCTCGCGGGCTCTAGAGTGCAGGCTCAGTAGTTGTGGCGCACGGGCTTAGTTGCTCCGCGGCATGTGGGATCTTCCCGGACCAGGGCTCGAACCCCTGTCCCCTGCATTGGCAGGCGGATTCTTAACCACTACGCCACCAGGGAAGCCCAATATTTGGATTTTAAATTCTAGCACTACCAGTAAACAGTTGGGCAAGTGGCCTTGAGCAAGTCACAACCTTTCTGGGCTTGGGTTTGCTCCTCAGTGAAGGGAAGGGATTACATTTCAGAGGTCACAGACTCCAGCGTCTTCCAGGGACAGGAAGATATCAGTTGCTGAGAGTGGAGGAGCCAGTGGAGTGTGCAGGTCCTACACTAAGTATTGGATAACCAAAAAAAAAAAAAGAAAAATGTTGAATGACCCATGTTAGTGAAACTGATCCTAAGGGTAGAGATGACGGTCTTTGGATTAGGAGATTTTGTAATAGGGAAGAAACTTTGTATTCTATTACAAGTTAATCACTAAAGGGATGTTGCCTATAAGCTTAAATTATACATACTGGCCCATCTCTGGGAACACTGCCTCCCAGGTAATAAAGCATTAAGCTAAAATACCTTTGTTTAGCTCACAGGAAACACCAGGCCCACCTGTGAATGAATGTGGGAAGAAAGAAATTAACACATCCCCTTCGGAGGCTGGCCTGAACCAGGAAATGTTTGGCTTGACTCCCTCCCCTTTTAGTATAAAAGAAGCCTGAATTCTAACTCAGGCAAGATGGTTCTTTGGGATATGAGTCCACTATCTTCTCGGCCTGCTGGCTTTCCAAATAAAGTCACTATTCCTTGCCCCCAACAACTTGTCCCTTGGTTTATTGGCCTGTAATGTGGTGAGCAGTATGAGCTTGGACTCAGTAACAGTTTGTAAGGTCACTTCCATTTCTAGTGTTTTGTGATTTTTTTTTTAAACCATTTTCCACACTTGGCCCCTTATTGCCTTGTGCTTATTTTCCTATCTACATCTCTTCTCTTTTTCTTCTGAGTGGAACAGCTTCTCGTATCAGCAAGCTCAGTTCTGTATCAAATAGGATAAAGCTGATCAGGGTGGATTTAAAGTCAATGCTAAGTCAACATTTTCTGAGAAATGTTATCCTCATCCTTAGGCTTATCATAATGTGCCTAACTTAACTTGAACTGCCGTCTGCCTATGTTTATATTATTACGCCAGTTGGTTTAATCCATGATAGCTAACGAAAGTTTTCCTTCATTAGTGTCGATATTTGTGTGTTATATGTCTGTACCTATTTCATCAAAGTTGTTGGTAAAATACTCAAGAAATTTTGGTAGGCATTGTGCCCACTAAATTGCTGGAGCCAACCTTCAGTCTCCTTACATATGTTCATTGTCACTAGCAGGTGGCTCTTCACCTACATTGTCTTATTGGTTAGACCAAAACAAATAATACTTTTCATTCCATGAGCACTTTGTACAGTGATTTCACTTGTATTTTCTGACTAAATCCTTTCAAATCCCAGTGAGCAGACAGATGCAGATGAGGAAACTGAGGTTCAGAGTGGTACCCAGTTACAAATGTAAAACCTTAACTCTGGTCTTCTTTGATGATCTGGTACTTTTCCACTTTACCACACTGTCACTGTGAAATCCTGTCACTGTCAGGCAAGGTATGTGGGCTGAATCCAAGCAAATCTATAAAAGAGGGGGCTTATTTTTGGTTCCTCATATCCTCCATCTGTGCCTCTTCTTTCTTATTGGGGTCCTTTTCTTTTCATCCCCCACCTCCTGGACTGTGCTCATATGCTTATTGAGCATAGGTTTTGTATGAAACACCTTTTAGGAGTTGGTGAAACAGCCTAGTGCCTGCATGGTACTGCCCTCTCACTTCAGGGTCACCACTATGATGCTGACCTTTGCCCTCAGCATAACTTATCCAGGCTGCACTACATTTCTTTATGAAGACTGGTTAGCTATCCAAATAGTTAGAGCTCTTTGACTTAGTCATTTTTTTTTAGAGCCTTAATATGCCAGGCCTTAGGCTGGGCAACAATGGAGGAAGAAAGATGGCTCCAACTCTGAAGGGACCTTAGCCCAGTGAGGAAGATGAACTTGCCTACATTGTAATTCTAGATGATGACCTCAGTGCCACAGAGCCCGGTAGAGTGCAAGGGGCACAGAGGAGAGAAAGGCAATTTTTCCAGGGCAGTTGGAGGGATATGGAAAGTGTCACACGGCAGCTGATGTTTAAGCTGAGTCCTGAAGAATGTGCCCACCAGTAAGGAAGGCAGGGCAGAAGGCATTTCCTCAGTGGGACCAGCGTGAAATAAGGCTCTAGTGGCAGCTAGAAGTAATTCCACATTGTCCAGATAATATTAGTATTTTAACAGAGCATCTTAAATGGCCTTATCTAAAGGCATGAGTAATAAGGAGATTTCATGAATGTGGCAGAGTGGGCAGGGGAATTATTTTAAGTGAGAAGTTTTATGACATCTCTCAAATAACATCTCCAAGGTGGCTTCCTCTTCTTATTCCAGCCCAGTAGATCCGGATTCCAGTGCTTTTTGGAATTAATTTTTGAATCCTTTTTAGGTTGCTGCTACGCCATGGCTTCTCTTTCTCAGTTCACAGGGCATGCCAGTGTTCATTTGTGCCAATGCATTTCCAAAGGTTGCAAAAAATCGTTGGTGTTGATGAACCTTCCTTGTGCTTTATTTACAAGAGTGATCCTTTTTATTTGCCCATTTCTATTTTTCCATCAACAGCCTGATATTCCATGCCTCTGGGTCTATACTGTTCCATTTCATAACATTTAATGAATGTTAGAACTGGCTCTGCAAATGCATTGCCTTAATCTTGTTGCCTGCAGTGAGATGCTTTTAATATTTTCTCCACATGTGAACTCAGTGTTTTCCTTTAGCTTTTCTTTAATTTCCATGTGGTTAATCCCCTTCTACTCCAGGGAGCCTGGATATTTATAGGTTTCTCCCTTTCACTCTGTCTTCAATAATTTGCTTTTTACATTCAGTGAACACATCCATCACAATAAATTGCCCTTTCCCTATTTGTATTGACTTGCATTTATATAAACCAGACTCCCTTTTCACATCATTATTAATGTTCATGGTAATTTTCAGTAGCTTAGGAAGCTGGGTATTAGAGCTGGCCAGAGCTTCAAGTTGTCCTATTGGATTAAATGACTCATAACATGATGCCTGTTTTCATATTTTATCATTAAGTCAAAACCAAGGTTATGTGTTTTTTTTTTTCTTAATTGACTCAATATAAAATGAGAGTATTAAATAAGCATCTCTAAATTATTCCTCATTTCATTAAAATGTTCTTGACTTGATTAGCCCTGTATGAACCAAAAAATGCAGAATATTCCCATTATCAATGTGGAGTGTTTTCAAAATCAAAAACCCAATTTTATAAACTTTTATAATCCCTAGTAGGTATAAATAGGGGGGGTGAGTTATAAGCCGCTAACATTGGTCATACTTAGATGCTATGGCTTTCTGATTGCTCAATTTATCTTGACAGAGTCTAGAATGATGTAGTTTTAAAATTCTCACATTCTTTTTATGCTTCATTTATATTCTTTTAATTAAAGGTAATTTTTTTCTATCATTAATGCATGTCATGGGTTTGCAGATGGTAGGAAAGGATAATTGGCAGGACTTAGATTGCTGTTCTTTAGGCAAAACCAAAGATCATCAAACTTTCCATAGCTTGTGCACATTTCCCAGGAAATATCTTTCAGAGTAGCTCTGTGTTTCTGAGAACCTCTCAAACCAGTCATTCTGCTGTAAGACAGTCCTATGCTTTCCTGTTAACTGAACATTTTGATTGTTCAGCATCCTCTTCAGGTATCAGTAGAATTTCCATGATTCAGTTTCTCTGAAACTAGGATACATCTTTTTTAAAATAAATTTATTTATTTATTTATTTATTTATTTATTTATTTATTTATTTATGGCTTTGTTGGGTTTTCGTTGCTGCGCACGGGCTCTCTCTTGTTGCAGTGAGCGGGGATACTCTTTGCTGCAGTGCGCAGGCTTCTCATTGTGGTGGCTTCTCTTTTTGCGTAGCATGGGCTCTAGATGCACAGGTTTCAGTAGTTGTGGCGCACGGGCCTAGTTGCTCCACAGCATGTGAGATCTTCCTGGATCAGGGCTCAAACCCATGTCCCCTGCATTGGCAGGTGGATTCTTAACCACTGTGCCACCAGGGAAGTCCCAGCATACATCTTTCAATTGATTATGTGTCACAGTTTAATTGGTAGCATTAAAAAATAATTTTAGTGGCACAAAAATTAATGGTATTCTAGATTTTATAAATTGTGGCATTTTATTTTTTTCTCTCTCTCTCCTTTAAACCACTTTGTTGAGTTATGATTGACATAAAAAAAGCTGTATGATTTTAATGTATGCAACTTTACGGGTTAGGAGATAAGTGTACATTCATGAAACGAGCACCACATCTATGCCATAAACATCATTCACCTCCAAAAGTTTCCTCCTGCCCTCTTTATTTAATATTATTTTTGTGTGTGTGATAAGAACACTTAACATAAGATCTACGCTCTTAGCAAATATTTAAATATAGAATTAAGTTACCATTGGCACTGTGCTACACAATAGCTCTCTAGGACTTGTCCATCTTGCATAACTGAAACTTTGTACCCTTTGACTAATACCTCTCTGTTTTCTCCTCCCCTAAGCTCCTGGTAACCACCATTCTACTCCCTGCTTCTTTGAGTTTGACTATTGTAGATTTCCCATATAAGTGGTTATCTTGTATTTGTCCTTCTGTGTCTGGCTTATTTCATATCATGTCCTCCAGGTTTATCCAGGTTGTCACAAATGGCAAGATTTCCTTCTTTTCTTAGGGCTAAATACTATTCCATTGTATGTATATACCACAGTTTCTTCATCCATTTGTCCATCGATGGACACTTATGTTGCTTCCATATCTTGGCTATTGTGAATAATGCTTCAATGAACATGGGAGTGCAGATATCTCTTCAAGATCCTGACTTCAATTCGTTTGGATATATTTTTATTTTCCAAGGCTAGATATTCATGGTCTCAGTGACTTTATGTATTGAGTAAGCATTCCTGAATGTTCTCTGAGCTTGCTTCTTTTCCGTTCTAATCTTTCTTCACAAGTTTATCTTCCAAGTTGTTCATTTATTCATTCATTCTCTTCAGTTAACGAAAGTTAAGAATTTAACAGAAGATGAAGTTTTTTGAAATATGCTATGTACTTTCTTCTCTTGAACTTCTATGTATATGACCTTATTCCTGGTCAGGCCAAGACACCTTTCTGTAGCTGTGGGTGGGGAAATGAGAAATTCTAGAACTAAGAGTGGGACTAGGACTTTTGTAATAAGAATGCAAAGAAAAAGGTCAGTGTTCAGCTTTTAATTACAATAGGATGTTTTTCAATAGTGCTGGCAGCATGAAAATCTTGATTTCGTCAAGAGAAAAAGAATTTTCTAAATTTCTTTAAAGCTCTGCAACATATTAAAAGAAAAATTTGGTAGGGCTAGATCATAGACTATCTTTCAGAGTCCAGCAGGTTTGGTTCCTCTAGGAAGATGGATTTGGATTAGAGCAAGTAGAGGCTTTACCCTTTTGGTCCCATGAGGTAGTGGTTCCTGTTTTTTCCTGAAGGTCCTTGATTTGCCCCTTCTTAGGACTGTGAGTCAAATGGAGAGAGTGTAGAAACGTCAGGAAAGGCATGGAGGATTCTGAGAATGTTTGATCTAGTGCTCTGCTCCCTGTCAAAGCATGAGGGAGATCAAGGACTCTAGTTGTTGGTCAGTGTAAGCCTGTCACTCTGGGCCATGACCAGTGCAGTGTGAGAGCAACATCATGGAGTTACCTTGGAGGAAGCTGGATAGGTGAGACTGAGGCTGTACTCCTGGCTCCCCAGGGCCTGTGCTTGGTGTACAGAGGATCATGCCTAAAGTTTTCCACAGCCTCAGAGGTGCTGTAAGGGCCAGTGGACCAGAATGGGCCAGCTCAGAATGAAGAGACTGTAGTGTGAGTAGCCTTTAAGAGCAGAGACCGGGATTACACTTTCAGGCATAGAAACTGCCTGCTTACAGGCAGAATTGAGTAGTTGCATGGTGATCAAATGGCCCACAAGCCCTACCATATTTACAGTCTGTTCCTTCACAGAAAAATTTTGCCAATTCCTACTGTAGGAAATTCTGAATTTTAAGACTATAATCATAAATATAGTTCAGTAATTGATCTCAGACAATCAAAGGTACTAATGACTTTATAGGAAGATATAAAAGAACAGATTATTTAATTTGATGATTTAATGGAAAATAAAATTATGAATTGTCCTAATTTGGCTGCTGTATAACAAATTACCATAGACTCAGGTGGCTTAAAGAGCAAACATTTATTTCTCATAGTTCTGGAGGCTGGAAAGCCCAAGATCAAGGTGCTGGCAGATCTGGTGTCTGGTGAGAGCCCACTTTCAGGCTTGCAGACGGCCACCTTCTCATTGTGTCCTTACATGGCAAAAAGAAAGCTAGCTAGTTGCCTCTTCTTATAAGGGCACTAATGCCATTCATGAGGTTGGAGCCTTCCCAAGTTAATTACCTTCCAAAGGCCCATCTCTTAAGACAATCAGATTGAAATTAGGGTTTCAGCATATGAATTTTGTTGGGGGACACAAACATTCAGGCCATAACATGAATAATGAAGAAATCATATATATTGTGAATTAAACTGATTGACCTCAATTTGGAAAAGAGGAGAAGCAAAGAGAATCAAATCCAGAGCTAACAGTGGCAAGTAAAGCCCCACATTTTACCGTTTATTAAGTTCCAGACTGAATCAATATTATTTTAATGAAAAAGTGGAAGAACTATGTGATGAAAAAGCATATATCATCTTGACAGGTTAAAAGGACTCATTTTATTAAATGTATATATATGTACGGTTTAAATGAAAATGACCGTGATAGGTATTTGTTATATATTTCATGACTCCTCACTTTGACTTTCAAATCAAATATCAGTCTTGATTTTGTCAGTTATGAAGGCATCTGATATATTTAAATTTTGTTACTTGACAACTCCTGACTTTCTTAGTGCCCAGTAGGATAGACCCTTGTTAGGAAGATTGGACCAGCTACCTTAAATAAATCACTTTGCATACCTTCCCTCCCACCTCGTGCCATTTCCATGTAGGGTGGATGAATTTGCCACCCCAAAGCTGCATACAATGTATTGGGCAAAATAACCACAATATGGACTTGTATGTAACTTGAGAATGAGTTCCTCTTCTGTCCCTTCTTCCTTCGGCTAATGCCGCTTAAAACAAATCACAGGTGTGTTGGGTGAACAACTGTGAATATACTAAAAACCATTGACTTTTACCCTTCAATGGGTGAACTGTATGGTATGTGAAACATATCTCAATAAAACCAGTACAAAAAAATCGCAGGAGAAAAAAAACTTAGCTCCCAGTTCATGGCATAGAACTAAAAATATATATATATGTTCAGCACCTCCTACTATGTGCTAGAAACTCTCAGATGGATAGATAAGAGTATCAAAAGTTCACAGCAACTTAAAACAAGATAATTCAAACATTTGCTTCTGTTGAAGATCATAAAAATGCTATTCTAACAAGTGTTTTTATTTATGTAGGTATACCATCAGGACAAAGCTGATTTGTTATTATTATAGTGTAGAGAATATAATAAATACTAGGCAGAACAGAACAGAGTTGTATTTTCTAGGTTTAAAATAATTAAATTATGGGTCTGGAAGCCTAATTTTGTCTTATCAATTATGAAGTATTTCTAGGGTCTCCGTGAGGTCCTGTTATATCTGGCCTCCTATAAGCAGCACACTAAGTAGGCAGTAATGAGATTGATTTTAAATTACAATACAGGAATAAACATTCAAATTAGTTCCATCCTTTTAAAGAGTGAGATTAAGAAATGTTAAAATGCACTCATTTTAACTATGATTCCATTGTTCAAAATATTTTTGGCACCGTTTTCTTTGTCTTTTTCAGGCAGGAAATGCCAAAGCTTTCTAATCATATCTCATTTGTGTGTGTATGAGTGTGTTTGTCCATATATAGTACGAGTTAGTGTCATCACTTGTTTCCAAGTGCCTTTCGGTCATTTCAAAAGTCTAATCTACCCTTAAAGGGGAAAACAAAATTGCCACTATTGAGAATATTCCAAAGTATGGGCTGAATGGTGCTCACAGAACTGGTTGGAAGATTGAGACTGAAGAATTAGGCTCGGGAATTCGGCAGGTACCTTGGCAGTGAGGTCACAGCAAAGGTCACACCACAAAGCAATGTGGTTTCACATCTCCCTACTAGCAAGTGCACCATTAGACTTTCACCTCCACTGGTGCCAACTGGCCATGGAGCCTTGTATCACTTCCTTTAGATGTAATAGTCCCAGTAGGAGTGTTGGTGCAAGCTGAGCTTATGTTGGGGGCTGAGGGGTGGCGGTTGGGGGATGTGTGAACCCTTTGTCTTGCTCTTTGAATCTCTTGCCACCTAAATTCACACAAAGGAAGATTTCCCCAAAAACGTTCATTACAAATTTGTTTAAACATTACTGATATTATAGATGCATCTTTGGATTCTTTTATTAGTTAAAATGAGCACGTATTACAGTCGTAATTTTAAAAGTAGAATACAAAATAATTATAAAAAAGAGAGAGATGTTTTTCAAGTCTAGGCAGAGATAGCACCTGTGCCATGATTTGGGGGAGACATGAGAGAGGGCTGCTACACTCCCAGCTCACCGTCTGAAGGGAAGATAGAGTCTTGACCTGTAGAAAATTCTACTTAGTGGCGCAATGACCTGGACACAGTGTGAGAAATCAGGTAAAAAGGAGAGAGAAGTAGTGTTCCTTTATCAACCTTCCCCCTTTCAATTATCAGTGGAATTTCACTCAGAACTTCAGTTTAATCTCTTGTCTGACTTGGAAGGGAGAAAGTACATTAAAAAAAATAAAAATAAAACAAAACAGAACAATAACAAGACAACATAGCTGGAAAGGCAAGGGTTCTGCTCTACTTTGTTAAGAGACTGATGTTCCTAAACTCCCGAGGAGACTGTCCTGGCTGTTGTGACCACTTTTTTTAGTTGAAAAAGTGTGAGCTTAGGGAAACTCAGGGGAAACATTTTTTCTTCATTTTCTTCTCAAAACAGAGGCAGAAATAAGGCAAGGGAAGGTATAGATGAGTAAATATAGCCATTGTCACCTTAGGATAATTGGTGATAAAGTGCTGGTGCATCTTATTTTCATTCTATCGAGTCGTTTTTTAATTGGCTGTCCTTGAAATAGTGGGTTTTTTTTCAGCTGGCTTCCTCACTTCTGTTTTCCTGTTAATGTCCTTTTTTAGGGGTGGGGCAACTCTACTCTGGTGAATGATCAAATGTTCAGGCAAGTATTTCTTGGTGTTATAAGCTCATTAAATTTCTTGTCATTTCTTGCAGTATGCTGGGAAGTGCTGTTTACAGCCCCTTTTTGCAGTGTAGAACCTGTCTTCTGTTGCAAACCGCAGAAGCTCCTTCTTTGATAATTCATCTCCTGCTTTATCAGAGCCATTAAGAACGCTGCATAAACTGCCAACACTTGTGGATGTGCAGAGCCCTATGAGCTTCCTAAAGTTACTGCAGGTGACATTTTGAGATGCTTCTGGAAGCCTTTCTCAACTGAGATCAGTGGTTCTCAGACGTCAGCGTGCATTAGAATCACCTGGTGGGCTTGTTAAAACCAATTGCGGGTTCCGCTAGGAGAGGTGGATTCAGCAGGTCTGGGATGCAGCCTGAGAGTTTGCATGTCTAACAATTTCAGGTGATGCTGCTGCTGGTCTTGAGGCCACACTCCAAGATCCACGGAGATTTATGGCTCAAATGGGTATGTAAACACCCTCGGTAAAGTGGAGGAACCAGTGCAGTGAATTTTTGAATTAATATTTGTGGAATATCACAGAGTGCAGAGTATTACACGAGCAGTTTGGGGAATGTTTCAGGTAAGTGTATACAATTCCTGCGGCCTAGGATCTTAACAATAACTCTAAGACAGTGTTTCTGTTTTCCAAGTAACTTTATTAATCTCATAGAGAATGTTATTTAACAAAATTCTTCTCCTTTCAGTATAAAATAGTAATCTAATAGTTTCTTGTTCAATGTGAAATGAAATATTATTTCACATAAGCAGCAATTTACCATTTTTTTCAGGTTTTCTTCCCTAGAAAATAATAACTTGAGAGTTACTTTAACATAGAAAAGATGTGGACTTCAAAAAAATTTGCAAATATGTTGCAACGACAAGAATGATTTCACGGTTGAATGCATTTGTAAAGGCTGACTTCACTTACATTTCTGGTTCCATCTTCTAGAAACAGTCAGAGTTGCTTTTATTAAGATCATGTGCTTCAAGGGCCTCAGGACCAGATGGAGGTTATGGGTTGGTCTGTAGACTACAGCCTGAGAGCTTCGCTTAGGGAGCCGAAGAGCTTTGGGCTGGTATCTGGCTCTTACTTAGGCAAATTATGTATCCCCTCGTGAAGAAGCAGTCCTAGGCTTTGCTGACCTCTCTATTGTGTATTTGTTTTCAATTTTTTTACCTTGTGTTCCTGTCTTTATTTCTTTCACTCTGTTTCTTTGACTTGAATTTGCTGTTCTTTCAACTTTGTGAGATTAAATGCTTAGATCATTGACTATCAGATTTTTGTCTTTTCTACTCTATGCATAAAAGGCTATAAATTTTCCTTTAAGCACAGCTTTAGTAGCTCCAATGAGCTATGGCTGTGATTTAAACAATCATGCCTATGTAGTGAAGCCTCCATAAAAACCCCAAATGAGATGGTTTGGAGAGCTTCCAGGTTGGTGAGCATGTGGAGGTTTGGGAAGCGTGGCAACCTAAGAGAGGGCATGGACGCCTCTGCCCCTCCCCCATAGCTTGTCCTACGTGTCTCTTTCATCTGGCTGTTCCTGAGCTATATTCTTTTATAATAAGCCTGTCATCTAGTAAGGAAAATGCTTCCTTGAGTTCTGCAAACCACTCTAGCAAATTAATTGAACTAAAGGAGGGGGTTGTTTGAAGCTCTAATCTGTAGTCAGAAGCACAGGTGACAACCTGGACTTGAGATTGGTATCTGAAGTGGTGAGGGGCAATCTTGTAGGACCAAGCCCTTGACCTGTGGAATCTGATGGTATCTCCAGGTAGATAGTGTCTGAATTGAATTGAATTATAGGATAACCAGCTGGTGTAGAATTACTTGATGGTGTGGGGAAAAAAACACAGACGCATGGAATTGGGTGCAGAACCCTTACAAATGTCCATAACAGCATTTTTCACAGTAGCCAAAAGGTGGAAACAATTCAAATGTCTGATGAATGGATAAACAAATGTAGTATATCCATACAAGGGAATATTATTCAGCCATAAAAAGAATGAAGTGATATATGATACAACATGGATGAACCTTGAAAACATTATGCTAAGCGAAAGAAGCCAAACACAAAAGGTCACTTAGTATATGATTCCATTTATATAAAATATCCAGAATAGGTAAAGCCATAGAAGTAGAAAACAGATTAGTGGTTTCCAGGGGAGTATGGAGAATGACTTTTTAATGAAGTCACTTTCTTTTAGGGTGATGAAAATGTTTTGGAACTAGATAGAGGTGATGTTTACATAACTCTGTGACTGTACTGAAAGGGACTAAACTGTGCATGTTAAAATGGTTAATTTTAGGATATATGAATTTTACCTCAACTTAAAAAAGTAAAGCAAACAAACCAAAATAAACAAGATGGTACTGGAAAATCTGCATAGAGGTGCCTTTGACTACAAATAGAGTCTCTCTTATTTACTACCAAGAACACAGAAACAAAAACAAAACCCTGGGAGAGGTAAATAGTATGTTTGAGAAGGATTTACCTGAAACTTCTGAAGCTTTAGTCAGAGGGTCGCTCGTGTGCATGGTCCCATTTTAAGTTCCTGTTTGGGGCATTGCACTGCCTTCGGAAGTAAGGTACTTCATCTGTAAAACCTAAGAGAGTTGTGAGGATTGAGCTGATATAACAAAGTCCTAGATTTTGTAAAAATTACAAAAATAATATATCCTAACTTCAATTGGTTGAGACTACTCTTTCTACTCTGACTTTTAGGTCATATTTCCCTTCAGGTTATGGTGGTAAAGGGGCCACATGCACTTTTGGAATCAAGCTGATGGGAGGTTGAATTGGACATACATTTAGTTTGGGTTATGTGTGAGACATATATGTTACATGTATAAAACTTAGTGTGGTAGGCTGCATAGTGGCCCCCAGAGATATCTAGGTCCTAATCCCTGGAATTTGTGAATGTTACCTTACATGACAAAGGAGACTGCAGATATGATTAAGTTAAGAGTCTTGAGATGGGGAAATTGTCTGGGGAGGCCCTAAAAGCAATCAAAAGTGTTCCTATGAGAAGGGGGCAGAGGAAGATTTGACGCAAAAAGAAGGCAAAGTGACCACTGAAGCAAGATGCTACACTGCTGGCTCTGAAGATGGAGGAAAGGTCCCCCAAGCCAAGGAATGCTGGAAAAGGCAAGGAAACAGATTCTCCCCTATAGCCTCTGGAGGGAGTGTGGCACAGTGACACCTTGATCTTGGCCCAGTGAAATTGATTTCACATTTCTCACCTCTGGAACCATAAGAGAATATATATATATGTTGTTTTAAGCCACTATGTGTGTAGCACACACACACAATTTGTTACAGCAGCCATAGGAAACTAATACAGAGAGAGAGCTAAGTTACTGCTAGCTACACGGGCGTTGGAATGGCTTCCAGTAGTGTTCCTGCTGCCCACTGTGTCAATCCACTCAGCACAGTAACAGGAAAGGACAGAGCCAGAGTTTTATCACGACACGATTGTGTCACGTGGAGCCTAACACCAGAAGCATGTATGCCCAGTATCAAGGTTTGAAGTGTAGAGATCCGAAAGTTATCCCGGGAAAACTCTTCCAATTACCAGGTTTGTAAAATTGTCTTCATTGATTTTTAGTCAAAGAGGAAATTCTCTCCTGCCAGTAATATATTCAGTAATGCCGCATGTCAATCACAAATGCACCATGCATTTTTTTTTCTTTTTTGATGGGAAATGTGTAAAATAGAATTTATCGGAATTTCCACCTAAGACCCAAACCTGCTGCCATACTACAAACTGTATGTGTGTGAAGTGACATGTTTTTTGCTTCCCAAGTTATTGGATTATTTTAACATTTCAGATGCACCTTGTCCTGCTAAAATCCCATGGTTCCAGATGAAATGGCACACCCCAAATGGCAGCTGCATTAAAACAACCAGAAGAGGGAAGTATTCAAGTGACCAAACTCCTAGCATTCACTAATAAGTCAATGTGTACAGTATAAATTATGAGTAAGCAGTATGAGTAAATGTGGAGCTCAGTACAAGGTAGCAGCACTTTAAAAAAGCATTTGAATTGCTCTTGGGGAGGGGTTGGCTAACTATGGCCTGGGGAACAAATCCAGCTCGCTGCCTTATTTATCAATAAGTTTTACTTGGAACACATTCATGCCCATTTATTGACATACTGTCCATGGCTATTTTAGTGCTATAAAAGCAGAGTTGGGTAGTTGAGACAGACAGTAAAGCCCCCAATGCCAAAAGTTTAGTATCTGACCCTTTACTAAAGAGTTTCCCAAGTCTTGCTCTCATGTATGACTTGATTTCAGATGAATCATGTTGTATGTTACATGACGTATTACATATTTAATTATATAAGTTATTAAAGAATTACTCACTATATCAAAATATAGATATGAAAGACATATACTTAGGGAAACCAAAAACAAAAATTGAAAAAAAGAAGGCTGGCAGAAGCTTCTTTTATTTGTGTCACAAAATATCAAAAACTCTTTTATTTGTGTCACAATATAAATGAAAATCTCTAATGCTCAAAATCATGAAGATAAGGAAAAGGGTCAAGATAAACAAGAATTATAGTTAATAAAAATGGAGACAGAAGACGTAAAGATGTTTATGAGGACCAGGACCTTCTCAAGCAGGAAGTGAAAAAGCAGCAGGAAGATGAAAATGACAGTAAAGAAAAACTCAGTTTGTTCGGTCAGCACAAGGCGTGAAGATCAGCCATTGGCTGCACTATAACCAGGTCATTGATTTTGATATATACTCTCATCATTCATTATGACTTGTTATGATGAGCGCTACTTCATTCAACAATGTTCAATGACTTTTTTCAGAATCACAATCCCACAATATTTATGAAACACCAAACCGAACATAAATAGACAAAAGACATGATGCTTCTTAATTAGATATTTTGGAAAAAAAAAATCATTGACATAAGACAGGGCAACCAAAGAGTATTCAGCTAAAACTATAGGAGTACAAGTATTCTAGAAATGTGTCAGGCAGCTAATTAATAAAAATATCATATATTTTTTCTGGATTTTGTAACACGTGATCTTTATCACTTTTTAAAAGTTTGTACTTTGTTGTAATTTCTTTTTTCATTTTAAATAAGTATTTGTATGTAATGTTTTATTTATTTATTTTATAATAAATTTATTTATTTTTGGCTGCGTTGGGTCTTCGTTGCTGTGTGCGGGCTTCCTCTAGTTGCAGAAAGCCCGCACGCAGCAACGTGTGCGGGCTTTCGTTGCGGTGTGTGGGCTTCTCATTGCGGTGGCTTGTCTTTGTTGAGGAGCATGGGCGCTAGGAGTGCCGGCTTCAGTAGTTGTGGCACGTGGGCTCAGTAGTTGTGGCACATGGGCTCTGCAGTTGTGGCTCGCGGGCTCTAGAGCGCAGGCTCAGTAGTTGTGGTGCACAGGCTTAGTTGCTCCGCGGCATGTGGGAACTTCCCGGACCAGGGCTCGAACCCACGTCCCCTACATTGGCAGGTGGATTCTTAACCACTACGCCACCAGGGAAGTCCCGTATTTAATATTTTATATCTGTACCTAATAGCATCTAATACTCTGTCCCTGTATCAAATATTCTATATATACTTTTAGGTTCACTTTATATTTATAAAAATACATATTTATATTTTATAATTTTATTCATTTTATATTCATTTATATTTTATGTTACTCAGATAAAAGCTAAGTGTCTAGTTTCGCTTTTATTTTGTGGCTAGAAGATTTTCATTCACTGAACATCTGACCAATGTACATACCTAATAAAATAAATGAGGTGAAATTTGAAGGACTAAACTTGAATTTTAAAAATTCTTGAGCAACATCTAGCTTACAATTCAGTCAAGTAAACAGGTATTTCTTAAGCAATTTTCAAAGCCTTGATAAGATATCGTCAACATGATTTAAAAGTGAGATTAGCTATTGTAAGGAACAATTAGATTTAGCTCATACATTTGGAGTTATGATGGAAAGCTCCTATGGGTACTGTTTTATTGCACACAAAAAGAAATATGAGAAAGGAAAAGGAATTGTGTTCTCCTGTATTCTTCCTGAGGTGCATTGCTTTGCAGGATCCTGAGGGAGCAAAAGGAGAGATGAGTTACATGAAAAAAAAAAAACTATATAGAGGATTTAATTATTTCAAAATTACCCATTTTTTTCAACCAGGAATAACTACAGAAGCCTTTATTTAAAAAAAAAAAAAAAAAAAGGAATGGCTACTTTTCCCAGGGAAAATGGCAATAAATATAGCACTTAACTATAATAAATAATTTTGTAACCTCCTTCAAAGGTCTTCATTCTGAAGAGTCAGGTTAATTTTTAATTCCCATCTAGCCTCTAATTTGCTGTTTGACTGATTCCCTAAAGTATAGTAGCATTGGTGACCTCGAGGAGCTGTGCTCCCAGGCATATTTGATGGTCATTTAGGCCATCACATTTCAGCGTTCAACATCAAAAATTTACCTCCACTTGCCAAATTTGCTTAGACTTCACCCACATTTGCCTTTGCCTCCTATCCTTGATATAAAAATATTTACAACTACATAGCAATCTCAGACACCCAGAATGTTAAAGACGCAAAGACCCTCAGAGACCATCTCTTTCAGCACCCTCATTTTACAGATGAGAAGGGGGGCCCAGGGTGGTGGAGGTGCTTTCTGACACCCTGGCCTCTATTTGTAGAGGTGGAACCAGAAGGATACCCTGTGGCATCTCCCATCACACTTTCCTGTTTATTACCTTTTATGAGCTGGGCTGTAACATGGATTTAGAATCATTACACATGAAATCACACTCAAAAAACATACCCTTCAGACCCTCTGATGAAACAGTTAGCCTAGGTGGGTGGTGGTGGTGGGATGAATTGCGAGATTGGGATTGACATATATATACACTAATATGTATAAAATAGATAACTAATAACTGTTCTATTAAAAAAAATAAAATTCAAAAAAAAAGAAAGGCTATTATAAAACAGCCGAGAAAATGTCATCCACTATTCTCTCAAATGTTTCTCAAAATAATTTTTATTAAAAGCAAATAAAATGAAACAAGTATCTAGAAATACCTTTTTTTTTTCCTTGCTCAAAGGAGTTAATTATTTTTTATAACATCTTTATTGGAGTATAATTGCTTTACAATGGTGTGTTAGTTTCTGCTTTATAGCAAAGTGAATCAGCTATACATATACATATATCCCCATATCTCCTCCCTCTTGCGTCTCCCTTCCACCCTCCCTATCCCACCCCTCTAGGTGGTCACAAAGCACTTAGCTGATCTCTTTGTGCTGTGCAGCTTCTTCCCAATAGCTATCTATTTTACATTTGATAGTATATATAAGTCCATGCCACTCTCTCACTTCATCCCAGCTTACCGTTGCCCCTTCTCATGTCCTCAAGTCCATTCTCTATGTCTGCGTCTTTATTCCTGTCCTGCCTCTAGGTTCTTCAGAACCATTTTTTTTTTTTTTTTAGATTCCATATACATGTGTTAGCATACAGTATTTGTTTTTCTCTTTCTGACTTACTTCACTGTATGACAGACTCTAGGTCCATCCACCTCACTACAAATAACTCAATTTAGTTTCTTTTTATGGCTGAGTAATATTCCATTGTATATATATGTCACATCTTCTTTATCCATTCATCCATTGATGGACACTTAAGTTGCTTCCATGTCCTGGCTATTGTAAATAGAGCTGCAATGAACACTGTGGTACATGACTCTTTTTTTTTTTTTTTTAAACATCTTTATTGGAGTATAATTGCTTTACAATGGTGTGTTAGTTTCTGCTGTATAACAAAGTGAATCAGTTATACATATACATATGTCCCCATATCTCTTCCCTCTTGCATCTCCCTCCCTCCCACCCTCCCTATCCCACCCCTCTAGGTGGTCACAAAGCACAGAGCTGATCTCCCTGTGCTATACGGCTGCTTCCCACTAGCTATCTATTTTACATTTGGTAGTGTATATATGTCCATGCCACTCTCTTACCCTGTCACATCTCACCCCTCCCCGTCCCCATATCCTCAAGTCCATTCTCTAGTAGGTCTGTGTCTTTATTCCCGTCTTGCCACTAGGTTCTTCATGACCTTTTTTTTTTTTCCTTAGATTCCATATATATGTGTTAGCATACTGTATTTGTTTTTCTCTTTCTGACTTACTTCTCTCTGTATGACAGACTCTAACTCCATCCACCTCATTACAAATACCTCCATTTCATTTCTTTTTATGGCTGAGTAATATTCCATTGTATATATGTGCCACATCTTCTTTATCCATTCATCTGTCGATGGACATTTAGGTTGCTTCCATGTCCTGGCTATTGTAAATAGAGCTGCAATGAACATTTTGGTACATGACTCTTTTTGACCTATGGTTTTCTCAGGGTATATGCCCAGTAGTGGGATTGCTGAGTCGTGTGGTAGTTATATTTTTAGTTTTTGAAGGAACCTCCATACTGTTCTCCATAGTGGCTGTATCAATTTACATTCCCACCAACAGTGCAAGAGTGTTCCCTTTTCTCCACACCCTCTCCAGCATTTATTGTTTGTAGATTTTTTGATGATGGCCATTCTGACTGGTGTGAGATGATATCTCATTGTAGTTTTGATTTGCATTTCTCTAATGATTAATGATGTTGAGCATTCTTTCATGTGTTTGTTGGCAATCTGTATATTTTCTTTGGAGAAATGTCTATTTCGGTCTTCTGCCCATTTTTGGATTGGGTTGTTCGGTTTTTTGATATTGAGCTGCATGAGCTGCTTGTAAATTTTGGAGATTAATCCATTGTCAGTTGCTTCGTTTGCAAATATTTTCTCCCATTCTGAGGGTTATATTTTCGTCTTGTTTATGGTTTCCTTTGCTGTGCAAAAGCTTTGAAGTTTCATTAGGTCCCATTTGTTTATTTTTGTTTTTATTTCCATTTCTCTAGGAGGTGGGTCCAAAAGGATCTTGCTGTGATTTATGTCATAGAGTGTTCTGCCTATGTTTTCCTCTAAGAGTTTTATAGTGACATTTAGGTTTTTAATCCATTTTGAGTTTATTTTTGTGTATGGTGTTAGGGAGTGTTCTAATTTCATTCTTTTACATGTAGCTGTCCAGTTTTCCCAACATCTGTTATTGACAAGGCTGTCTTTTCTCCATTGTATATTGTTGCCTCCTTTATCAAAAATAAGGTGACCATATGTGCGTGGGTTTATCTCTGGGCTTTCTATCCTGTTCCATTGATCTATATTTCTGTTTTTGTGCCAGTACCATACTGTCTTGATTACTGTAGCTTTGTAGTATAGTCTGAATTCAGGGAGCCTGATTTCTCCAGCTCCATTTTTCGTTCTCAAGATTGCTTTGGCTAGTCAGGGTCTTTTGTGTTTCCATACAAATTGTGAATTTTTTTGTTCTAGTTCTGTGAAAAATGCCATTGGTAGTTTGAAAGGGATTGCATTGAATCTGTAGATTGCTTTGGGTAGTATAGTCATTTTCACAATGTTGATTCTTCCAATCCAAGAACATGGTATATCTCTCCATCTGTTGGTATCATCTTTAATTTCCTTCATCAGTGTCTTATAGTTTTCTGCATAAAGGTATTTTGTCTCCTTAGGTAGGTTTATTCCTAGGTATTTTTTTTTTAATATTAATTAATTAATTAATTAATTTTGGCTGTGTTGGGTCTTAGTTTCTGTGCGAGGGCTTTCTCTAGTTGCGGCAAGTGGGGACCACTCTTCATTGCGGTGCGCCGGCCTCTCACTATCGCGGCCTCTCTTGTTGCGGAGCACAGGCTCCAGAGCGCGCAGGCTCAGTAATTTTGGCTCACGGGCCCAGCCGCTCCGCGGCATGTGGGATCTTCCCAGACCAGGGCTCGAACCCATGTCCCCTGCATTGGCAGGCAGACTCTCAACCACTGCGCCACCAGGGAAGCCCTATTCCTAGGTATTTTATAGGTAGATTTATTCCTATGTATTTTATTCTTTTTGTTGTAATGGTAAATGGGACTGTTTCCTTAATTTCTCTTTCAGATTTTTCATCATTAGTGTATAGGAATGCAAGAGATTTCTGTGCATTAATTTTGTGTTCTGCAACTTTACCAAATTCATTGATTAGCTCTAGCAGTTTTCTGGTAGCATCTTTAGGATTCTCTCTGTATAGTGTCATGTCATCTGCAAACAGTGACAGCTTTACTTCTTCTTTTCTGATTTGGATTCCTTTTATTTCTTTTTCTTCTCTGATTGCTGTGGCTAAAACTTCCAAAACTATGTTGAATAATAGTGGTGAGAGTGGGCAACCTTGTCTTGTTCCTGATCTTAGTGGAAATGGTTTCAGTTTTTCACCATTGAGAACAATGTTGGCTGTGGGTTTGTCATATATGGCCTTTATTATGTTGAGGTAAGTTCCCTCTTTGCCTACTTTCTGGAGGATTTTTATCATAAATGGGTGTTGAATTTTGTCAAAAACTTTTTCTGCATCTATTGAGATGATCATATGGTTTTCATTGTTCAATTTGTTAATATGATGTATCACATTGATTGCTTTGTGTATATTGAAGAATCCTTGCATTCCTGGGATAAACCCCACTTGATCATGGTGTATGATCCTTTTAATGTGCTGTTGGATTCTGTTTGCTAGTATTTTGTTGAGCATTTTTCCATCTATGTTCATCAGTGATATTGGCCTGTAGTTTTCTTTCTTTGTGACATCTTTGTCTGGTTTTGGTATCAGGGTGATGGTGGCCTCATAGAATGAGTTTGGGAGTGTTCTTTCCTCTGCAGTTTTTTGGAAGAGTTTAAGAGGATAGGTGTTAGCTCTTCTCTAAATGTTTGATAGAATTTGTGAAGCCATGTGGTCCTGGGCTTTTGTTTGCTGGAAGATTTTTAAACACAGTCTCAATTTCAGTGCTTGTGGTTCGTCTGTTTATATTTTCTATTTCTTCCTGGTTCAGTCTTGGAAGGTTGTGCTTTTCTAAGAATTTGTCCATTTCTTCCAGGTTGTCCATTTTATTGGCATATAGTTGCTTGTAGTAATCTCTCATGATCCTTTGTATTTCTGCAGTGTCAGTTGTTACTTCTCCTTTTTCATTTCTAATTCTATTGATCTGAGTCTTCTCCCTTTTTTCTTGATGAGTCTGGCTAATGGTTTATCAATTTTGGTTATCTTCTCAAAGAACAAGCTTTTAGTTTTATTGATCTTTGCTATAGTTTCCTTCATTTCTTTTTCATTTATTTCTGATCTCATCTTTATGATTTGTTTCCTTCTGCTAACTTTGGGGGGTTTTTTTGTTCTTCTTTCTCTAATTGCTTTAGGTGTCAGGTTAGGTTGTTTATTTGAGATGTTTCTTGTTTCTTGAGGTATGATTGTATTGCTATCAGCTTCCTTCTTAGAACTTCTTTTGCTGCATCCCATAGGTTTTGGGTCATCATGTTTTTATTGTCATTTGTTTCTAGGTATTTTTTGATTTCCTCTTTGATTTCTCCAGTGATCTCTTGGTTATTAAGTAGTGTATTGTTTAGCCTCCATGTATTTGTATTTTTTACAGAATTTTTCCTGTAATTGATATCTAGTCTCATAGCATTGTGGTCAGCAAAGATACTTGATACAATTTCAATTTTCTTAAATTTACCAAAGCTTGATTTGTGACCCAAGACATGATCTGTCCTGGAGAAAGTTCCATGAGCACTTGAGAAGAAAGTGTGTTCTCTTGTTTTTGGATGGAATGTCCTATAAATATCAATTAAGGTCTCTGAGATTGTCCTCAGTTCTTTTCATTCTTTTTTCTTTATTCTGCTCTGTGGCAGTTATTTCCACTATTTTATCTTCCAGCCCACTTATCCATTCCTCTGCTTCAGTTATTCTGCTATTGATTCCTTCTAGAGAATTTTAAATTTCATTTATTGTGTTGTTCATCATTGTTTGTTTGCTCTTTAGTTCTTCTAGGTCCTTGTTGAACGTTTCTTGTATTTTTTCCATTCTATTTCCCATATTTTGGATCATCTTTACTATCATTACTCTGAATTCTTTTTCAGGTAGGCTGCCTCTTTCCTCTTCATTTGTTAGGTCTGGTGTGTTTTGACCCTGCTCCTTCATCTGCTGTGTGTTTTTCTATCTTCTCATTTTGCTTAACTTACTGTGTTTGGGGTCTCCTTTTTGCAGGCTGCAGGTTCGTAGTTCCTGTTGTTTTTGGTGTCTGCCCCCAGTGGGTAAGATTGGTTCAGTGGGTTGTATAGGCTTCCTGGTGGAGGGGACTGCTGCCTGTGTTCTGGTGGATGAGGCTGGATCTTGTCTTTCTGGTGGGCAGGTCTGCATTCAGTTGTGTGTTTTGGGGTGTCTGTGACCTTATTATGATTTTAGGCAGCCTCTCTGCTTATGGGTGGGTTTGTGTTCCTTTCTTGCTAGTTGTTTGGCATAGGGTGTCCAGCACTGTAGCTTGCTGGTCGTTGAGTGGAGCTGGTTCTTAGTGTTGAGATGGAGATCTCTGGGAGAGCTTTCGCCGTTTGATATTACGTGGAGCTGTGAAGTCTCTGGTGGACCAATGTCCTGAACTCGGCTCTCCCACCTCAGAGGCACAGGCCTGACACCCGCCCAGAACACCAAGACCCTGTCAACCACAAGGCTCAGAAGAAAAGGGAGAAAGAAAGAAAGAAAAAAAGGAAGTCATTCAAGTAAAAAATAAAAAATAGTTATTAAAAATAAATTAAAAAGTGATAAAAAAAAGAAAAAAAGAAAAAAAATAAAAGAAGAGAGCAACCAAAGCAGAAAACAAATCCACCAATGATAACAAGCACTAAAAACTATATTAAAACAAGAAAACCAAAAAAAAAACGTACAGATAGAACTCTAGGACAAATGGTAAAAGCAAAGCTATACAGACAAAATCACACACAGAAGCATACACATACACACTCACAAAAAGAGAAAAAGGAAACAAATATATATATTGTTGCTCCCAAAGTCCACCACCTCAATCTGGGAGGATTTGTTGTCTATTCAGGTATTCCACAGATGCAGGGTACATCAAGTTGATTGTAGAGATTTAATCCACTGCTCCTGAGGCTGCTGGGAGAGATTTCCCTTTGTCTTTGTTCGAACAGCTCCCGTGTTCAGCTTTGGATTTGGACCCGCCTCTGCGTGTAGGTTGCCTGAGGGCATCTGTTCCTCGCTCAGACAGGACGGGGTTAAAGGAGCAGCTGATTCGGGGGCTCTGACTCACTCAGGCCGGGGGAGGGAGGGGTACGGATGCGGGGCGAGCCTGCGGCGGCAGAGGCCAGTGTGATGTTGCACCAGCCTGAGGTACGCTGTGTGTTCTCCCGGGGAAGTTGTCCCTGGATCACGGGACCCTGGCAGTGGCGGGCTGCACAGGCTCCCGGGAGGGGCGGTGTGGATAGTGACCTGTGCTTGCACACAGGCTTCTTGGTGGCGGCAGCAGCAGCCTTAGCATCCCATGCCCGTCTCTGGGGTCCGTGCTGATAGCCGCGGCTCACGCCCGTCTCTGGAGCTCGTTTAGGTGGTGCTCTGAATCCCCTCTCCTCGTGCGCTCTGAAACATTGGTCTCTTGTCTCTTCGGCAGCTCCAGACTTTTTCCTGGACTCCCTCCCAGCTAGCTGGGGCGAACTAGCCCCCTTCAGGCTGTGTTCATGCCGCCAACCCCAGTCCTCTCCCTGCGATCGGACCTCCGAAGCCCGAGCCTCAGCCCCCAGCCCCCAGCCCCCACCCCGCACCCATCCTGGTGGGTGAGCAGACAAACCTCTTGGGCTGGTGAGTGCTGGTTGGCACCGATCCTCTGTGCGGGAATCTCTCCACTTTGCCCTCCACACCCCTGTTGCTGTGCTCTCCTCCGTGGCTCTGAAGCTTCCCCCTCCGCCACCTGTAGTCTCCACCCGTGAAGGGGCTTCCTAGTGTGTGGAAACCTTTCCTCCTTCACAGCTCCCTCCCACTGGTGCAGGTCCCATCCCTATTCTTTTGTCTCTGTTTTTTCTTTTTTCTTTTGCCCTACCGAGGTACGTGGGGACTTTCTTGCCTTTTGGGAGGTCTGAGGTCTTCTGCCAGCATTCAGTAGGTGTTCTGTAGGAGTCGTTCCACCTGTAGATGTATTTCTGATGTATTTGTGGGGAGGAAGGTGATCTCCACGTCTTACTCTCAGCCATCTTGAAGGTCTCCCCAGATATACCTTTTAAAATAAGGATTTTGTGATTTATTTGGTTTAATTCTTGGTTTTATTTTAGCCACACTTTGATACATTTCATGAAGTATAGTGGCAGAATGAAAGCCAGTTTTAAAAGGCAAGTTTTCAAAACAGCTTTCTTAAATAATTCACATACATTTAAATTTAAAGTGTACAGTTCACCTTTTTTAAAGCGTATTCACAGAATTGAACAAACAGCACCACAGTCTAATTTTAGAACATTTTCATCACCCCCAAAAGAAATCCCATATCCATTAGCAATCCTCTCCATTCCTGCCCATCCCCTCCCCACAGCCTGAGGCAACTGCTAATGAAATTTCTCTCTGTATAGATTTGTCTGTTCTAGACATTTCACACAAATGGAATCATACAATATGTGGTATTTTATGACTGGCTCTGGTTTTTTTCACTTAGCATAACACTTCCAAGTTTCATTCATGTTATGACATGTAAATACGTCATTCCCTTCTATGGCTAAATAATATTCTATTGTGTGCATATACCACTTTTTATTCATACATTCGTCAGTTGATGAGTATCCGGACGGTTTCCACTATTTGGCTATTATGAATAATGCTGCTATGAACATTTGTGAAGGAGTTTTTGGGTGGCATATGTTTTCTTTTCTCTTGGGTATATACCTAAAAGTGGAATTGCTGGATCACATGGTAACTGTATGTTTAATATTTTGAGAAACTGCCAGACTGTTTTCCAAAGTGACTGTGCTATTTTACAATCTCACCAGCAGTGTATGGAGGTTCCAATTTTTCCCCATCTTATAAAAGGCAAATCTTACAATTTTAACTGGTAAACATTCAATTATTTATCGAGCATCTCCTAGGTGAAAGGTCCTGTTTGAGGCACTGTACTTTTAAAAATTCTATCAATTCATTTGTGGAAAACTTAGAACTTTTCTTAAGGGGATTCCTTCCTGAAGGGGACTATGTCAGTCAGTGACCAGTGAGGAGACAGAAATTACACCAGTAATTTGAACAGGGAAAATTTCATATAAAAAATTATTAACTAGTAAAATATAATTAACTGCAAAAGGGGTAAATTAAATGCTAAAGAACACCGGAACAGTAAACGTAGGAAGCAGCTGTGACATCTAGGGCTGAGAAAGAGTACTGCTCAAGGAAGGAATAAACTTGGGAGAGCATCACCTTCCACTCGAGGCTGAGATCCAGACCTTGTTGGAGGGGGAGAGGCTGTGGTCCACTGGAGGGCGAAGTTTCTTGAGGTGCCATGAGCCAGGGCTGGCAAGCAGTGAACTGGGAATGTGTCTACTAGAACCTGGCAAAACCTGCAGGAAGGTCGGTACCCCTGGATCTTCCACATACTGCTGGCAAGCAAGCTGCCTACTGGGCTGATAGGGAAACTCAGTAGAAAGCCCTCACTCGAGGGTGATGCCACTGGGTCCCCCACATACCACTGATGGCATGCCACAGGAACAAGAAGGACCAGGAAGAATGAAGAAGGACCATGCCTTCCTCTGCTATACCTTGCAGTATCCCTCCTGCACTCTACCAACAAAACATAACATGGCACCAGCTGGCAAAGGAGAAGTGTTTACAAAGTCCAGATTAGGGCAAAGCAGGGTGGATTTGGAGTTGAGAGGCAATAAACCAGTAACTGGCAGTCACCTCCTTTGACTACTTACTTCCGCATGCACCCTTTTAAACATATTTGAACTTTTGCACAACACAAAGCCAACTCTTTTCTTCATAGAAGTGCAGAGGTTCTCACCCTTTCCCCCAATGAGGAGACACACAGTTTCAGCAGTCATTTATGTAGCCCACTGGCGATGTTACTTACTCTTCAAATTTAATCCCAGTCCCACTGAGTATTCTCTTATCTAAAGGCTAAGTTGCAGAATTTACATTCAACGACTTCTATGTAAAATAATGCAGGGAAGAAAGACAGAAAAAAAGAAAATGGTTAATATATACAAATGTACTCATACATGTAACATACAAAGAGAAAATATGTAAAACTACTGCAGTTCTCATTTCTGTAATTGAGAAAGAGGCCGTAGTTGATAGCTATGACTTCCTCCTTCTTCTACTGTCTATTCTATGTACCATTGCCCTTAGATGGTCAAAGGTCTCTGCCTGATGGGGTGATCCAAAGCTTCATTTCCAAGGGTCTGAGTTCTCAATAATCCTGCCTTTTAAAAGTTTTGATTCCTATGGTTTTTTATTAAGCGCTACTGTTGGTGCCCCCGGAAGATCCCCTGCCTTCCACAGTCCTCCTTGCCCCCCTTGTGGAGCAACACCCCAAATTCCCCTTGGTAACCAGGATCAACCACTCCAGCCAATAGAGTTGCCCTTTTCTCTGTCTGTTGGTTCAGTAGCATAAAGAGTGCAAAATGGCTTGTGGCATTCTCATCCTATGACTTGATGGAACCATTTTACATCCCTTGGTGGAAGTCTTGCCTCCTGAGAACTTAGAACCCCAAGTCAGCCAGCAGTGGTCAAAGTTGCTGGGAAGGGAAGCAAAATTTTTGCAAATAGCTTGTTATTTATATAGTGAGAATAGCCACTTTTATTTCCACACTTGTATTGTATTGTAGATACATGTATTCTGGTTATGAGGGAGATAGCACCGTATAAAATCTCTGATTCAAGGCATACACTTTATTCTATAAAAGAGAACCCCATCCTCTCAGAGTCTTGTCTCTCAGTTGGTGGTGTAATGGAGTCTTCAGTAAGCCATTCAACGTTTCAGTCAGCCCAGTTGCTTCTGGGGTATGGGATATGTAATAAAATCTGTTAATTAGTTGGGCATAAGTGCATTTGCTGTGAATCAGTCCCTTGATCAGAAACACTGCTGTGTGGAATATCATACACAGCAAATGCTTTTCTCTGGGCTTCAAGGAGAATTCGAAGTACCTAGGTCAGATTTACGTAGGTCAGTACATAGGTGGTTCTGACAGAAGCATTATGGGCGGAAAGACTAATCCGTATCCAGAGTATATGTCTAGTATGGTGGAGACAAATCTCCATCCCCTCCACAAGACAAGAGACCCAACATAATCAAACTGCTACTGGGTGGCTGTATGGGTCCCCCTGGTAAAGGGCGCCATGTCAGGGGCTCAGTGTTGGTCTCTGCTGTTGGCTGGTTAGAAAATCGGCGGCAGCAGTAGTAGCCAGGTCAGCCTTAGGAAGGAGAAATCGATGTTGTTGAGCCTATGCAGGGTCTCTATCCCTGACACTGTGATCACTTTGAGTAGCACTGGGGTAGCTGGGGAAAGGGTCTGACTGACATCAGATAGCATGACTTTAAAGAGCCTCTTCTGTAGTGGATGCCTTTTGATAATAAGCATTCACATGCAACACAAATATCTTCATACTGTGCTCATTCTGAGAAGTCTATTCACATACCTTTTCTCATTCTTTGTTGAAACTCAAGAGAGGTATTTGGTCACCAAACCTAGAGTTTTTTTCCTATTACTGTTTTCAGATCAACATTAGATCCCTGGCACCTTTTATGGTAAATAGTCCATCTGGTCTTTGGTGGTAAGTTGCTGCCTCATGGCTTCTGTTCCTCTGGAGTCCCATCGTTGCATGAAATCAGGGATCCTCATTTCAACGGAAGCTTCCTTCATTGTCATGCTTGGCCAACAAAGTGAGCAACTACAGAGCTTTTTTATTTCCCTTTATTTTATTTTTTAATTTAATTAATTTTAAGTGTCTCAAAAATTGAAGTATCGTTGATTTACCATGTTGTGTTAATTTCAGGTGTACAGCAAAGTGATTCAGTTATACATATAAATATCTATTCTTCTTCAGATTCATTTCCATTATAGGTTATTACAAGATATTGAATATAGTTCCCTGTGCTACACAGTAGGACCTTGTTTTTTATCTATTTTATAGATAGTAGTGTATATCTGTTAATCCCAAACTCCTAATTTATCCCTCCCCCACCTTTCCCTTCTGGTAACTATAAGTTTGTTTTCTATGTCTGTGAGTCTCTTTCTGTATTGTAAATAAGTTCATTTGTATCATTTTTTAAGATTCCACATATAAGTGATATCATATAATATGTCTTTGTTTGACTTACTTCACCTAGTATGATAATCTCTAGGTCCATCCATGTTGCTGCAAATGGCATAATTTCATTCTTTTTTTATGGCTGAGTAATATTCCATTGTATATATACACCACATCTTCATTATTCATTCATCTGTAGATGAACATTTTTTAGGTTGCTTCCATGTCTTGGCTATTGTAAAATAGTGCTGCTGTGAACACTGAGGTACATCTATCTTTTCAAATTAGAGTTTTTGCCTTTTCCAGATGTACCCAGGAGTGGGATTGCTGGATCATATGGTAACTCTATTTTTAGAGTTACCAGCATTCCTACCTCCCTGACCTTTTGTATTCCCCTGCATCTCAGCCTCACTGAATGTAGACCACTCTTGAGACCACATTTCAGGCAACCAGCCACATCAGTTGTTAGAGCCACTTCTAACTGCACGAGCTAACACGTTAAATCCAGAAGCACTAGTAAATATATCCATATCAATGAATTTGGCTCTATCTAATTAGAGCCAAATTAATTATCTTCCTTGTTCTCACACCCTTAGAATCGATTTCCACATGTTTTCTCCAGGTTTACGCCAATATATTTAGCAAAATCTTGCAAGTCTTTTGGAGAGTGAGCTATTTCTTTCTGTGTTATAGTGTGTGCCTGACTCCCGTGGGCATGCTGAGTATCAGCCCTAGTTATGGGTCGAGTGACTACAAGAGGTAGTTGTAATTGTGGTGGGTCTTGAAGAGAATGATCATCTCTTTTCAAGTCATCTTCTCCAGGTGATGTTATAATAGGCTTTTCAATCAAAGAAAAGCTAGTGTCCTCAAACAAAAGAGGGCAAGCTACTTCCACTGGTAAGGAAGACTCAGGGCAACTTGGGGTTTCAGGATTGTCAGTTTCATTTCAATACAACCAGATGTCCTTATCCCACATTTTAGGGCTCCATTTTTCCAAATGAGTGCCCTCACTTTTACATGAGAAACTTAGTGAGACGGTGAATTCAAATGATGTTAAAAATTCAACAACCCACACGACTAAATTTTTTGTTTGATTTTTAGCAATATCAGCCCATTGGCTACAATAAATAAGAGACAGCAAATGTCTCCAGGTTTTATGATGCTGTATAGTGAAATAATACTTATTTTGGCCACTTTGATGTCTATGGTATCGTGGTTGGATTCCTTTCTGAGGGCCACAGGATTCATTAAAAAATAAAACTACATTCAGTTCTGTCATCAGTAACGTGCTCTATTTTGATTTTTATGACTTAGTGTTATTAAATGCACTTTGCAGATAGACTTTTCCTCCTGACTTCCAAGTAGGGACACTGTGATTGTGTAAACATTTGTAGATTTTAAGCATCCTCACAATGCACTGGTTTCATAATGCAATAAAAATAGATAAGCTCAATGAAATAAAGACCACAAATACCTGTCTGCTTAGTTGAAAAGCATACTATGAAGATTAAACATTTCCCTCATAGTGGGTATAAATCTCAGTCCACAAATATTGGTGTTTTCCCTATACTCCATCATAATTTTTTTAATCAACCCCTATTCTGCTAGCGTAGAGGGAACAATCTCAGCAAGGCCTGGGTCTGCCTTTTCTCTCATTTTGCACTTTGAGTCCAGGCTCTAGGGAACGTTGCTCACGTTGAAGATTCCTCTTCCGCTCCTGTGCAGCTGTTTGTGAGTGACTGTTCTCCCAGGTGGTCCTGGGTCCTTGGGCCCCCTAGGTTGCTGCCGCCTCATTCCTGGTACCTGTCTGTGGGGCAGGTTTACTTCAGGTGGTTCGTCCCACTGTGTTCATGTCGTACATTGGGGGATTGTGTCATTACAGTTTCCTGCTTCTCTGAAGTGCCGGGGGATCCAGAATCCCTGCATGATGCTGGATGCAGCCACTCTTTTAATGGAGACTTACCACCCAGGGCCCTTCTTTTTTAGGATATCCCCCCTCCAATCTCTGTTCCCCTCTGATCTGGGGAAACCTCTTTTTCTTCTGGGGTGGTGGAGGGTGAGGAAAGAAATTATTTTCCTTTTTTGTTTATCTCAGACACTTGGATGGCCTTGGTTCTCATTTTCTTAGCTTTAAGGGCTTAGTTCTTACACTCCCCCCTGCCCCCTCCCAGAAATCACTTCCAGGAAATCTCATAGGCCTTGTCTGCTTTCTGCCTCAATTTACCCCTAATGAACAAAGAGCTAACATTCTGCTTGTAAGGGGGGAATATAGTAAAAAATGAACAAAATGTAATATCTCACAACTCTTTTCTCACCTTTTAATAACTATTGATAAATTCTAAAAGGAGCTGCCTAGTTGAAAGTTCAGTAAGTAATTATAGCAATTATAAATTTTTATTTATTATGTAAGATAATGCACATATTATAAATGTCATTATCTGTGGTATAAATATACATTGTAACCACCTCCTTTTAAGCATTTTCTCTCGAACTTTCAACATTTGAATTGGATTCAGAATACAGAACAAACACATCTCTTAAAAGTGTCAGACATGCTAGATTTCTTTCTCGGCTCCATGGAAAAAGTAAACACAACATAAAACACCCACTAAATTTTAGAAGTTAAGAATGTGCTTTATGTAATTTATGCTAAAAAAATTCCTGAGTTATATAAACTTGTAGATTAAAACCGAGTTATAGTCATTTGGAGATTGCAGCAGAACAATTGTCAGATTAAAGGATTTATACACAAAGGTGAAGTCTTCTTGAAACAACCAGAGTCTTCTTGCAAGTCGAACTCCCAGAGCAATTTATTTCAAAAATCTTGAAATGTCATGCAGGAAGATGTTCAGGATATGCAAAATTATTCAAACTGCTTTGATTATGTTGAATCGGAGGACAGGTCAAGAGTGCAACAAAAGCTAAAACAGGAGGAAATGAAGTGAGCTTATTGTGAACATGGCCTTTTCCCGTTTAAAAAAAGAGGATAGTTTATGTTATTTTGAGGATTGTGAAGTGGGAGAAGCAGATCAGCCTTTCATGTTTCCGAAATAGAATTTTCCTGGCCAGCCCCACATATCCCTCATTACTTGTCCCCAGTTCTTTAAAAAGAAAAGAAATACCCTTCCTGCATTTCTTCTGGAATAATTTCATAGTTGTATTTGCCAAATATTTAAACACAATTGTGATAAGCAGTGCAAATACCTTGCTCTGTGGTGGCATGAAATGATTGAGAAAATAACTGTTTTTTTTCTAATGCTTGTTTGTTCTCCATCCTTACTCTCCACCTCTACTAGTTGAGGGTAGCTGGAGGGAGGGTTCTGTGTGGACGTCTGAGATCCCCTTTCTCCAGGGGAGAGTTAAGAGGCTTTTGCTGCATTGACTTGTGCTCCTGGAGCTGTTGCACTGGACAGATGTTGAGGGAGCACTGGGAAGCTGAAGGGGGGAGGTCGAACCACAGAGGATGCTGGAATGCTGAGACCCCTGGTGGTCATGAGAGACACTGGCTTTCAGAGTCAGGGCAAAGACTTCAGTGGTGGGGTGGATCCTGCGAATAACAGAGTCGTCTATCATGAAATGAGCCAGCTGGGTGGGACAATATACTTCAAGATTCTGCAACCAAGATAGACAAAGGGCCAGACCAGAGACTCTTCCCTAAATGGATTGCAAAAGCCCCAGTGTTCTTATGTTGGTGGGTGGGGTATATGGTGGTCTAAAAATGACTGAGATTGGATTTCCTGTCAATCCTAGTGTGAGAAGGCTTGTTCAGTTAGAATTAGATTTGGAAAAGTAAAGAAGCATGCCATTTCATGGACCTGGGGTTTGTGGAACAAACCTATACCCATTACATTTGTTTCAAAAGCATAAGCAGTAGATCCTGCCTTCTCGCTTTATCTACTCTCCATATATAGCCAAGGTAAGACCATTTCAGGTTTCCTCTTGGGCCAGAAGATTAATTCTATAAAGAGCTGAGGAATGTCAACGATTTAAAACAAGAAACGTTTACTGACTAACTATTTTGTTAGCCTGATAGGTGCTACCTACTAGGTACCATGAATATGAGGAAAAATATGTGATATCGGCCCTTGAGGAAGCAGACTTAAACATTAAATCTATAAAGTGTTAATGACATCAATAAAAGGTCTGTATAATGGATGTGGCCAGGGCTGGGGCCAGGAGGTCCATCTCAGAAAGCAGTGCAAAATAATGAGTCTTCAGTCATGTTTCATGGAGAGGAAGGGACATATTTAGGCCCAAGGAATTGGAAGGGAATGGATAGAAATCTTATTTCTGCTCATCTGCAATGTCAGTTTCCCGATTATAAAACCTGTTCATATAAAATGCAGTTTACCACCTAGAGGGGTGGGATAGGGAGGGTGGGAGGGAGACGCAAGAGGGAAGAGATATGGGGGCATATGAATATGTATAACTGATTCACTTTGTTATAGAGCAGAAACTAACACACTATTGTAAAGCAATTATACTCTAATAAAGATGTTAAAAAATATACATAAAATGTAGTTTAGTACACGAGGAATCAGCAAGATTGTTTATTATGAAGATCTGGAGACTTAGGTACAGATGGGGTTGATATTCTGAAGCTCACAGAATTTGCTAACATAGTACTTAGGGAAAAAATAGAAGATCATAACTTGAAGAAAAAATATAAATTATCCTAGGAAGAAAGGGAAATCAGAAATCTTGAGGGCTCCCTTGGAGAAAATCAGATCTGTAGTTCTAAGCCAGAATCAAATGATATTGGTTGAGAGTGTTAATGTGCTCTGTGCTAGAGAAGTAAGTGAATGTCAGTCTTTCCAAAGAAGATGGTAGGCAATAATCTCTAATTATCTTCAACTAGAAAAAATAAATTCAACAATCCACACTATTCAGCAACCCACACTCTTCTTCAAGCCACTATCTCAAACCTTTTTCTCCCTCCTTTAGGTTTAAATGATAAACTTCTAAAAATGGCAAAGATATTTCTCTGAAAGTTTTGTTAATGAATGGATTCCTCCTGATAGAAGTCCAGGTGGGAACACATAATGAGAGAAACTTAATGGACCAGATGTAAAACAGAGACTACAGTGTTTAAGAATTATGTAGAAATAGTGTCTTGGCGTCATTCTAACACCAAGAGACCAAAAGCAGTACAGCAGGGGGCTCCGTGCAATGCATTCCTCAGCAGAACATAGAACCCTGTAAAGCCTAGGGATGAACGCAGAGAAGAACCCTGCCCACTGTTGGGAGAGCCTGGTCTGGTCCTTGGGCTGCACTCACCACTGTGAGTCCTTGGGCAAATCATTTACCTTTCTGGGCCTTCACTCCCTCATCTAGAACTGAGGATAGTGGATTAGGCCCTTCTTCAGGTCCTAAGATTTTTAAGGCTCAAGAGCAGTCATATATTAATATGGTACCATGTAGCCTTTGTCCTACATGGAGTTGCAGGTATGATTTATGCATATTTGTCTCCAGTCCAGAGGTTTGCGTATTCACTAAGGAAGAATCAGTTAAGGGCCAAACAGGGGAATTGGAAGGATTCAGAGCTATAGGATCTATTCTTCGTTACAAGGCAACTCTTCACCAGAAGATAGAGAAGCTTATCTAAAAACTGCCATCTGGTGTTTGCGTGGGTGTAGGGTGCTGGAGAGAGGGGGATGGCCCAGGAGATCAGGTGAGGGGGTTGCTATGATATCTGAACCAATCAAAGAGCCTAGAGGCATGAGTGATGACTCCTTCTTTCATGTGGCCATGATTTTCTCTAGTTCTTCAAAAGCCATGAGTTGGATCATTGTTTTTTCCTGTGAAAAAAAGAAAATTAAGTGAAAATGCTTCACAGAATGTAACGGCAACACACATCTTAGGATTAATTACTATTTTTAGAAAACAGATGGAAAGAGACCTTGCCCGTATAAAGGACTGAAGATCCACATATTCTGGGAGAAAAGAGGCTGTTATTCTGTCATAGCTGCATACACAGTTTTGCTATAAAGTTAACAGAAAATTCAAGCCTTTCAAAAATAGAATGCATGGGCATGGCTGTGAGGTCACACATGAGCAAAATCTGAGTTTCTGTTCCAGCTAAGTTGCCCCTACTGAGGTCAGAGGAGAACCAAGAGGGAATGGTAGGCTGAAAGCCAAATGATTGAAAGGTGAAGATTTTCAAGAAGGGAGTGATCAACCATGTCACATGCTGCTGACACGACTGGGGAGTGACCACTGGATTGAGCAACAGGGGGGATGCAAAAAGTTTGATGCAAACTTTTTCTCTGGTTACAGTGGATTCTAAAGAGAACAGGCTGAGGAGTAGAAACACCGAGTGAAGACAACTCTTTGAAGATTTGTTGACCATTTGTTATTGTACCAAGTGAGTTGTGAAGGAGAGTTTTATAACCAGAGAAAAGCCTCCTTTGAGCTCAGGGTGTAATTACTTTTGAAGCCATGGAGAGTCAAGGTCACTTGTGATATAATCATTCAGGAAAGTGGTTTCTTAGAAAATTTATACTTTCTTCAAAGGCAGTCAGTTTCTCTCATTTGAGTGTCTCTCCTTTTTAATAGAATGCATTCTGTACTACAAAGCAAAGCAACCTAGTGAAAATTCCTTCCCCTATGAACTTGAGCTTTGCACATATTGAGTATACTTACAAGTGCTGGTTGGTTTGATTTGGTGCTGAGCAGGATCCCACAAAGAGAACAATTCAGATTTATAACCTCTCCTCCCTTGACTTTCTACCGTTAATTTTTTGAGAGTTTCATGGAGTGTCTGGTAACAGCTATGGCCCCCCCCTTGCCATGTGGTGACCCTCATCTTGGAACAAATTGGCTCACCGGGTAGGGGTGGTGGGCAGGAGGGATGAAATCATTGTTTTGCTTCGGTGTCCGTTTTTCTCAAGAGAACTTTCACCGCCAGGGAGTCTATATTTTTAGAATTAGCGTGTTCTGTTTCAGTGTTGTGAACATTTATTTTAAACCTACTATATTTAGTGAAGATTTAATTATCCAAGTATGGAAACTAGTTGCAAGCTGTCACCTTTTATTCCTTGCTCATCAAAACAGCCCCCTGCAGCTGAGAATGGCAATTTCAGCTACGCCTGTTGAGGGCAGCTGACAAGAAAAATTCCACTGCTGGAGTTCAGTGTGAGCAGTGTGTTCAGTGTGAGTTCAGTGTGAGCAGCAGGGAAAGCCACTCTGCTTCCTCCCACTCCTGTTGTAGCCCCTCCACTCTCACTGGGACCCACTTTGTGCAACACCCCCTCTGTGGGCAGGGGCTGGTGGTACTGGGTGTCAGCTCCAGTGCGTGGGAACTATATTCCCTTACAAGTATGTGAGATGTTATGGAACTGTGCTCTGAATGATGAGATTCTTGGATTTTTCAGGGATACCATTTATTCCTTGGTTTTACTCACTCGCTTCTTCTGGCAGGGTCTGCTCCAAAGCCATGCCTGGGATTGAAGTTGGGCCAGTCAGAGGGCTGGATTGAGGAGTTCCAGGCTGAGGCAGGCATGGATGAGTTAGATTCAGGGAGGATGCTGGTGGGAGAAAGGGAAGGTACCAACTGGCACAAAAAATGCTCTGAGACACAAATATAATATTTTGCACACATTTATTTACTCATTCAGCAAATATTTATTGACTGATTGGTGGAGAGCCATGGAGCCTGGCACTACTGGGGAAGGGTAGAGATGAATAGAAAAAATTATGCGAACAAATGTATAATTACAGAGTGAGAGCTCAGAAGAAAAGGAACATTATATGAGTGTGTAACAAAGGAGGCTGTGGTGATTGGGTCAGCGGAGGGAAGTGATGCTTGAGCTGAGAGCTACAGTGGTGCTTCCCAAGTTTCTATGCATATGAATCTCCTGGGGATCTTTTTAAAGTGCAGAATCCTGTTTTAGGTGTGGGGTCTGAGGTAGGGCCTGAGATGCTGCATCTCTAACGAGCTCCCACGTGATGCTGATGCTGCTGGCCCATGGACCACATTTTGCGTAACAAGGATTCTAAAGGGTGAGGATAAGGCAAAGCAGTGGGTTCTGGGGAGAAATACGTTTCACAGGGAGGGCCCAGCATATACATAGTCTGCACATTGGTCTTCTAATCCCCTTTGGAGGCACTGAGGCACCAGTAAAGAAGCTGTTCCACTCTCTTCCATGACCAGTTCTCAGGATGTGTGTTCACCTGCCAGGACATTTTTCCCCTTAAAGGCTGCTCTTTATGTTTGCTTTAAACTTCATTTTATCTTTTGTAAATAGTGGGGCTTCTATTTAAAAGAGCAGGCTGTCTTCAATAAGTGGTGCTGGGAAATCTGGGCAGCTACATATAAAAGAATGAAATTAGAACACTCCCTAACACCATACACAAAAATAAACTCAAAATGGATTAAAGACCTAAATTAAGACCAGACACTATAAAACTATTAGAGGAAAACATAGGCAGAACACTGTATGACATAAATCACAGCAAGATCCTTTTTGACCCACCTCCTAGAGAAATGGAAATAAAAACACAAATAAACAAATGGGACCTAATGAAACTTAAAAGCTTTTGCACAGCAAAGGAAACCATAAACAAGACGAAAAGATAATCCTCAGAATGGGAGAAAATATTTGCAAATGAAGCAACTGACAAAGGATTAATCTCCAATATTTACAAGCAGCTCATGCAGCTCAGTATCAAAAAAACAAACAACCCAATCCAAAAATGGGCAGAAGACGGAAATAGACATTTCTCCAAAGAAGATATACAGATTGCCAGCAAAGACATGAAAGGATGCTCAACATCATTAATCATTAGAGAAATGCAAATCAAAACTACAATGAAGTATCACCTCACACCAGTCAGAATAGCCATCATCAAAATATCTACTAACAATAAATGCTGGAGAGGGTGTGGAGAAAAGGGAACCCTCTTGCACTGTTGGTGGGAAGGTAAAATGATACAGCCACTATGGAGAACAGTATGGAAGTTCCTTAAAAAACTAAAAATAGAACTGCCATATGACCCAGCAATCCCACTACTGGGCATATATCCTGAGAAAACTGTAATTCCAAAAGAATCATGTACCACAATGTTCATTGTAGCTATATTTACAATAGCCATGACATGGAAGCAACCTAAGTGTCCATCGACAGATGAATGTATAAAGATGTGGCACATATATACAATGGAATATTAGCCATAAAATGAAACGAAATTGAGTTATTTGTAGTGAGGTGGATGGACCTAGAGTCTGTCATACAGAGTGAAGTAAGTCAGAAAGAGAAAAACAAGTACCATATGCTGACATATATATGGAATCTTAAAAAAAAAAAAGGTTCTGAAGAACCTAGGGGCAGGACAGGAATAAAGACGCAGACGTAGAGAATGGACTTGAGTACACGGGGAGGGGGAAGGGTAAGCTGGGACGAAGTGAGAGAGTGGCATGGACTTATATATACTACCAAATGTAAAATGGATAGCTAGTGGGAAGCAGCCGCATAGCACAGGGAGATCAGTTTGGTGCTTTGTGACCACCTAGAGGGGTGGGATAGGGAGGGTGGAAGGGAGACACAAGAGGGAGGAGATATGGGGATATATGTATATGTATAGCTGATTCACTTTGTCATAAAGCAGAAACTAACACACCATTGTAAAGCAGTTATACTCCAATAAAGATGTTAAAAAAAAGAGGCATTTTCCAAGTGAGTTGAAAATCATACTGTTATTCAAATATTCAATAAATATGTATTGAGTTCATACCAAAAAAAATAAAATAAAAAATAAAAGTGCAGGCTAAAGATATTTCTTCCACCCTTCTCCTCAGAATTTTCCAGAAAAAATAAAGGAGGATAGAAATATGAATTTACCTTTGATAAAACTTGAAGACTAACCCCCAAAAATAATATATGGGGAGTGCTGCCAATGCAGTAAAGGTCAAACGTGGACACAGAAAGACTCCCAGGGCAGGTGTTTGAGGATATAGATCTCAGACAAAGCAGGCAGGAAATTATTTTCTTAAGTAGATGGCACTCTGAGGGGCAAAACCAATTATCCCTTCTTTGAAATCACAGGAATAGCTTCTACATATGAGGTGGGTGGGTGGCTGGATCCCTAGACCGTATTTCATCCCATAGAGAAATGAAGAAAGCAGAGCTAAATTAAAAATAAAAAACATGTAGAAATGCCACCTTTGGTCTGTCTCCTGATGAGGCAGGGTAGAGGAGAGGTTGAATTGTGTTCTTCTCTGAAGCTGCCAATATCTGTTGGCTGGAGAGAGGTAAAAGCTAAAAGAAGTCACATATACAGCTTTGTCATAATGAGTTTCTTCCCGAACCATTGAGAATTCCTGCTAGCCTGGAGCTGCTCACCCGTTCCCCAGAAGGTACCACCTTTAAAGTCCGGGAAGGATGCACTGAATATAAAGATGAGCAATAAAAAGGCAACCTGCACAGTCTCCATACAAGATAGTATAAGACAAAAGGAGGGAGGGGACAGGGGATCTATATGGTAGAAAAAAAATCCTCACAATAGCAAGTGACCACCAAGATGTTGGAAATTATGACTAAATAAATGGCTAATAGAACTTAATGAAACAATGAACAGACTCAAAGCAGAGCAATTGAGAGCTCAGGGAAAATCATAGGGGCACCACAGAAGGAGATAAAACAAGAACTTCTAGAGCTCAGGAGGGAAGCAGAAGAGAAAAATAAAGCCATCATGGAAATTCAGGCATATTGGAATAAACACAAAGGAGAATAAACACTGCTGACACCAGTGAAGATGAGGTGGACAGGATTAAGAAAAGCAAGAAAAATAAATAAGAAACAAAGGAAGTTAGAATGGATTAGAGAGAATATGGAAGACAAAAGAATCACAGCATATGCCTTATTTGTATCCTCTAAGAATTAGCCTGGAGATATTATTCAGTACAATGCTTTGGAAAATAAAATAAGACTTAAATCTACAAATGGAAAAGGCACAGTGTGGCCCAGGAAAAACTAATACAGAATGATCAACATTGACATATATCCAGGTAAATTTATGAACCCTCAAAGACAAAGAAAAATTCTTCTACCATCCAGGCAAAAATCAAACTATTACAAGGGGGGAAAATCAAGCTGGTGTTATAGCAAAACACACTACATAGGGATATCAAAAGCAAGAGAAGGGAATCATAACCTAAAATGTGAGTAGCAAGTTTTGACCAAACATATGACCATAACCATAAATTGTCTAACTCAGCTATTAAAAGAGACTCTCAAATTGATAAAGAGTGAAGTCCAATTATGTGTAATAATAAAATAATAATGATAAGATATAATAATAAGATGTACCTAAAACAGTGAAGTCCAGAAAGGCTGAAGATAAAGAGTTGGGCAAAGACATTGCTATAGGCTGAATTGTGTGCCACCCAAATTCATATGTTGAATCCCTAACCCCTGCCATGTGATTGTATACTGGAGACCATTAGGAGGTGATTAAGATTAAATAAGGTCATAAGGGTGGGGCCCTGATCTGATAGAACTGGTGTGCTTATTTATAAGAAGAGGAAGAGACACTGGAGCTTTCTCTTTGCCATATGAAGACACAGCGAGAAGGCAGCAGTGTGCAGGCCAGGAAGCGAACTCTCACCAGAACCTGACCAGGCTGGCACCTTGATCTTGGAATTTCCAGATTCCAGAACTGTAAGCCACCCAGTTATGGTATTTTGTTAGAGAAGCCCAAGCTAACAAAAAGGGAGAGGGAGAGGGAGAAGGAATAGGAGAGGGCAAAAGCAGCAATCATTGCTGTATGGTTGTATTCAAAACAGAGAGCACTGCATTAGATGAAAATGGCACTTGATGATAATAAAGGATGTAACTCATGATGTAATTTAATGTGATGAATAAATTGTCATGGAAAATATAGTGCCAAAGTTACAGGCAACAGGAATAGACAGAAATGTTTTAATAATAGGAAACTTTAATTCTTATCTCTTAACTACTGACAATAAAATAGAAAAAACAAGTAAGGATATGGACTGCCTAAATGACAATCATTATGATAGCTCTTAGATATACATCAAGCTATATACTCTGAAAATATATACTTTCAAGTATCAATGGAGCTGTCACAAAAATTAACTGTGTAATAGACCACAAAGAAAATGGCAATAAATTTTCCCAAATAGAAATAGACAATATTCTCTGATGACAAAATTGTGAAAATTGTCATCAGAAATTACTAATAAAAATAGAAAGCTTCCTTACCTCCTGGAAATTAAGAACACAAATATTTCTTGAAACTGAAATTGCAGAATATTTAGAGAACAACAAAAAACAACATATTGGAGGCTATGAGATCTTGCTGAAGCAGTGCTTAGAGGATAATTTGTAGCATTAAATACTTATAATTAAGAATCAAATTAAGTGACTTAAGCATACAATACAGAATTTATAAAATAAAATAAGTTAAAGAAAAAAGCTATAGAGTAAAACATTAACAAAGATTAAAGCAGAAATTAATGAATTTGAAGAATTTTTAAAATGGCAAAACTAAGTCTATGAATTGTGTTTGCTATACTCATTTTTTTGAAATGATCTTTTCATTGTGGTAAAGTATATATAACACAAATTTGCCATTTTAAAATGTACAATTCAGTGGCATTAATTATATTTACCATATTATATAATCATCATCACTATTTCAAAACTTTTTCATCACCCTAAACAAAAACTCTGTGCCCATTAGGCAATAACTCCCCATTCTCCTCTCTCTCCAGCCCTGGTAACCTCAAATTTACTTTTTGTTTGTATCAATTTGCAGATTCTAGATATTTCATGTAAGTGGAATCATACAATATTTTTCCCTTTTTGTCTGGCTCGTTTCACTGAGTGTAATGTTTTCAAATTTCAGCCATATTGTAACATGTGTTTGAACTTCTTTCCTTTCTGTGTCTGAATAATACTCCTTGTATTGCATATATCACCTTTTGTTTATTTATTCATCTGTTGGTGGGCACTTGGATTGCTTCCACCTTCTGGTTATTGTGAAAAATGGTGCAACATTTGTTTTTGAAAGGGAGAAAGCAGAAATAGATTGAAAAAAAAAAAAAGAGTAGAGAAATAATCACAGATAAATTAACAGGGATTATAGGAGACTTATTTGCTTAACCATATACAAATAAATTTAAAAACCTGGATAAAATGTAATTTCTAGAAACCTGTATAAAATATAGAAATTTCTAGAAAATGCAGTTCTAAGACTGGCCCCAGAAGAGTCTGAATATCTAAAGAGATCAATTATACTCTGAAACGCAGGAAAGTTTTCAAAGGGCTGCCCCTCTCCCCAGCTACCAGCTGTCGATGTTTTCACAGGTGAACTCTTTTTAACCTTAATCACCCCATTGCTTTTTAAAACTCTTCTAGAAAAAGAAGAAAAGCCTCTGGTTTCTTTCATGAAGTAAAGATTCTGTTGGTGACAAAGTCCGCCATGGAACATCAACCATAAAACGAAAGAAAACCACAGACCAGTGCCTCTTGTGACTATCAATGCAAAAGTCTTCAATAGAATATTCGCAAACAGAATCCAGGGTGTCAGTAAAAGAAAACATGACCAAGTGAGGTTCATTTTAGGAAGGAAGGGATAGTTTAGTATTAGGAAACCCATTAACACAATTCACCATACTAATATATTAAAACATGGTTGCTGAAAATGTTTGTTGTAATAGTAAAAGTCATGATTGATTATGGAAAAACACCTCATGAAACAGAACTAAATTCCTATTGCCTTAATATAACAGATTTATCTTACCTCAAAAGTCAGCTCATGCCTAATGGATAAACAATAGAAGCACAATGTTCATCACATTAGTGAACATTAATCTTGAGGTACTAGCCAACTTCACTTAGATAAGAGAAAGAAAGAAATATGAGATGTATAAATGGGAAAAGAGGAGGTAAAATAATCATATTTGCAAATAATATGACTCTGTGCCGAGAAAACAAGGAAATTAACTGAAAGATATCAACAATAAGAGAATTGAGTAGTGTGGCTTGATACCAAAATCAATGGTCTTTATATATATAAACAACAACAGTTGGCACCAAGATACATGGAAGAAAGGACCACATGTCCAGAGAAGCTGATTCTAAAGTTTACATGGAAGAATAAACAGCAAGGATAGCCAGGAAAAATCCTGAATCAGAAAAGTAACGAGAAGCATGAATGCCCTGATGAGCACATAATATAAAGCTAAAATGATTAAAGCACTCTGGTACTGGGTCACAGATAACCACATCCATGGAACAGAAGAGAAAGTTCATTTCTTTCTGTAGATCACAATAAAAAAAGTTTGAAAACTACTCTTCTACATATGTGATATATACATTTTCCATAAAAATGCATGTACGTCTGTACTTGTATACGCACAGAACAGCTTTGGACGTATATTTAAGAAACTGCAACAGTAGTTAAATGGCTGGGAGATAGAGTTGGGGAGGATATTTCACCATTTTCTTTTATAACTTTTGAATTTTGTAACATCTACCCTATTATCTCTTCACAAAATAAGTCATCTTTTCCCCAAGTCCAACATAGGATATGGATAAGGTAAAAAAAATACTATGGATGAGTATGGAATGATTTGCTCAGATCACTCTCATAAGGGCTTTTTTAAATTATTATTTTTATTTATTTATTTATTTTTGGCTGCATTGGGTCTTCTTTGCTGCGTGCAGGCTTTCTCTAGTCGTGGCAAGCGGGGGCTACTCTTCGTTGCAGCTGCGTGGGCTTCTCATTGCAGTGGCTTTGCTTGTTGTGGAGCACGGGGTCTAGGCGTGTGGGCTTCAGTGGTTGTGACTCGTGGGCTCTAGAGCACAGGCTCAGTAGTTGAGGCGCACGGGCTTAGGTGTTCCATGGCATGTGGGATCTTCCAGGACTAGGGCTCGAACCCGTGTTCCCTACATTGGCAGGCAGATTCTTAACCACCGCCCCACCAGGGAAGCCCCCCATAAGGGCTTTGAATACGTACTTGCCTGTGTCTGAAAGCTTCCCAGACCTAAATTCCCCAAGAGAGACTTCAGAGAGTCATACCAGAGTGAACACATTGACATAAGATTTTCATCATTTTCCATGTTTTTCCCGCTCTGGGCTTTCCTCCCTTCAGCCTCCAGTGGGAGGCCAGGAGGTGGCTTGGATGTAGGGGCTTAATGATTATCCCATCAGCTCTGCTCAGCTGATGCTGATAAATGCAAACAGCTGCCGGATAACACGCAATGCACGTGATAGCCGTGTGCTTGCAAAGCAGGTTTCAGCAAAGCCCCCCAGGTTCCTCTTTGTGGTAGAGTCCTGCCCACCTCCCTTCCTATACAAGAAACTCCGGAGCGTGCCACATGCCTGCCTGTTTCCCACATCTTCAAGAGAAAAGGGCCGTCCTATTTTCTTCTGAGAAAACGCCAAAATTTACTGGTCAGCACGAAGAATGCACCAAGTGTACTTAACTTTGGTTTCAGATGGCAGCTCAAACATGGGTGTGTTTGTGTTGCCCTTTACGAGTATTCCCATCAGCAAAGCCTTCGGTAAGTAGCACGGGAAGTGGCTAAGCAGAAAACATTCCAGTCTGGAAGCTCCTTTTTCATCCTCTCCCTTTTGGGAAAAGGCTCCGAAAACTCAGGGTTGTGGCCAACTCTTGAAGGCCAGGGTCATCATCAAACATTTGCTGAGGCTCTAACAAGAACACAGGTCTGTTAACTAGGTCAATATGCACACAGTTGTACTGGGAAGGGAAGAAGGGTTCTGATAGGAAGCCTGTTTCTGGAAAATGCCCTGCCACCAGTTACTTGAGTTGAAAATCTAGGCGGAGGAAAACTCAGAATGTCTTCACGTTGTCCGAGCGAGAGGACATCTCTAAGAAATTAGGACTAAAACTTGGCTTTTGACTTGGGGAACACTCAAAAGAGTCCAAGCTCCTGCGTGCTCAGTGTGTAATGCTCTGTCTTAAGAAAAAAAAGAAAAGAAAACAGAATTTGTTTTTCTAGCTACCGAGCCTTTAAGTTTGTTATAACCAACTGAGAAAAAAATCTTATTTCAACCTCATTCCTAAAATGGGTTAAGCACTGATTATAAATAAAAAAACTTCCTCAAACGAAAAACATTACAACTGTATTTTACCTTTAAATATATTTTGTTGATATTTCATTATCATTTCATTATGGGTAGAAAAAGGTGCCGAGATAAGGATCTGACATGGTTAATTTATTGTGCGCTGTATACAGCAGAAAGGATGTTTTCCCTAAAAAATCATTTTGCTGAAGTCTCTTTCTTGCTCAGATCTAACTAGCTGCCCACATCATTTGATTTCCCACAGCAAGTTATTCTAAGCCCTCGCTGTAATCTCTGTTTCCTCTCCTCCTCTGAATCTTCCTCTCCATCAGCAGGATTCTCGTGTCTTTCCTTCGCCAATTAACTGTGTGGCTAAGAGCCATTCGCTAGAGTCTTAATGGTCCTTTGTCCTGGCCTTATACGGAGTGTATCAGAGTCAGGGTGAAGGTGTCCTATGACATTTGAAAATAAAGCAGCAAAGAAGCTTGACATTGAGAGTAACCTGCATTGGGCTCTGGTTTTCCCATTACTTAGGAAGGAAAGCTCCTGGTGAGCATGCAAATTCAGAGCTCACATTGTTGCCACATGATCCAAGGAAGAAATGTGTATCTTTCAAGGTTGAAATAAAATTTTTTTTCAAGGTTACCATTGCAACCATCTTTTTTCCCTCACGATACTGCATTTATTTCAAAGTTTCAAATAACACTAGAGGAAGGCATACAGTTTTTGTGGTTATCCAAAAGCTAGTTTGTTTGTTTGGTTTTTTTTTTTTTTTTTGAGTGACTTAAGGATTTTTAAGTCACTTTCCGGCTCTGAAAATCATATGACTGTGAACATGTGCCCTTCCTCAGCTCAAGAAGACATTTAGAGCAAACTCACTTATCTGCTTTATCCAGGCTGTGCTTCCTTCCCTCTACAGCCGTCTGAAATATTCTTCTCTGACATTCTGACAAACCCTGAACCTCCTAGCTTCCCTGCCTGAGGCGACTTATTCCATCTGGACTGGACCAGCACATGCAGCTTGGGAGCCCCCTTATCTTTAAGGTATGGGGCAAAATATAGATGAGAGAACCCACTGTGCAAGAAGTAGTAATAATAGTGGTAAGAACAAAACTAATCATTTTATGACAGTAATAGCAGCTAGCATTTGTTGGACTCCTTTCATGTGCTAAGCATTCTATGTTCATTATCTTACCAACGCTTCACAACAACCTACAAGGTGGGTGTTATTATTAACCCAGTTTTCAGAAGGAGAAACTGAAGCTTCGAGAAGGCTGTAAAACTTGCTTAAGATGGTGACTGGTAGAGCCAGGCTGCAAACCGAGGTTGTTTGACCTCCATGACCCATGCTTTTACACCGTTCATAAATATTTACCGGTGTGTATTCATATTGTTTCCATCTGTGTCTGTGCCATTTTTCTCATGAGACTCCTGGAAGGCAGGTTGTGTATCCCTTCATTCTTTTTTTTTTTTTTTTTAAATATAGTAATGAGATCCTGAGGTCTGGGATTAAACCACCTTAATTTTTTGTTTTTTTAAAAAATTTTTATTTATTTATTTATTTATGGCTGTGTTGGGTCTTCGTTTCCGTGCGAGGGCTTTCTCCAGTTGTGGCAAGCGGGGGCCATTCTTCATTGCGGTGCGCGGGTCTCTCACTATCGCGGCCTCTCTTGTTGCGGAGCACGGGCTCCAGATGCGCAGGCTCAGCAATTGTGGCTCACGGGCCTAGTTGCTCCGCGGCATGTGGGATCTTCCCAGACCAGGGCTTGAACCCGTGTCCCCTGCATTGGCAGGCAGATTCTCAACCACTCCACCACCAGGGAAGACCCCTTCATTCTTTTAAACCTTGTCAGAATGCTGTAACAATAAGTGAGCAAATAACTTCTCACTGGCATTACTTCTTAGGGGAAGAGAATTCTCAAGCAAGCTATTACTGAGTTGGTTACCTGAATCAGAATGAATTTTCTCCAATAGCATGGTACATTCCACAGACCTTCAGGTAGCATTGAAGGATTTGAAGGTTTTGTTTAAGTTGTTCCTCGTTGCCATTTCTTGACCCTACTTCTGAGTGCTTGAGCTGCCTGGCAGGGCTTCTGAATATGAAAGATACTGACTGCTCACTTAGAAGTAAGGTTAATGGCTACTAAAGATTTTAGAATCACATCCAACATGATAAGATCAGTATTCTAGAACTGAGTTATTTTGGTACATTAATTTAAACTTGTTTTACTGGCCTTTGGCCTGCTGCCTAATGCCAGTTGAGGCAACAAATTAATTCCCCATAAATAGTGGCTTGTCATGTCTTGTTGCTTAATTCTGGGTTTTATGAAGAACCAAGAATTTATTGATTAAGCAAATTACTGTGCTGCGTCCCCTAAAGCTGCTGGGACAGTGTTTTCCTCTAGCATCTCTAAAACTTTTCACGCAATTAAGTGATCGACAAATGCGTCTTTTTAAAATTTTATTTATTTTTACTGGGGTATAGTTGTTTTACAATGTTGTGTTAGTTTCTACTGTACAGTGAAGTGGAGTTCCCTGTGCTATAGAGCAGGTTCTTACTAGTTATCTATTTTATACATATTAGTGTATATATGTCAATCCCAATCTCCCAGTTCATCCCACCGCTCCCCCCCATTTCCCCCCTTGGTGTCCATACGTTTGTTCTCTATGTCGACTTTAAAAAAATGCACAATGTGAGAGTTGCGAGTTAAGTGTTTGGTTTTTTTTTTTTTTTTTTGAGTTAAGTTTTATTTGGGGCAAAATGAGGACTGCAGCCCGGGAGACAGCGTCCCGATAGCTCTGAGAAACTACTCCAAAGAGGCATGGGGGAAGGTCAGTATATATGTGATTTTGGTGAAGGGAGAATACATGCAATCAAGCAAATATTTTTTACAGAAGGTTTCTGCTAGTCTTGCGCAGGTTACTCCTAGTCATGAGGAGCAGACGTCACCATGAAGGATTTTAGTGCTTTTCTAGATATGAGGAGATACAAGAATTGGGCTCATAAAATCGGCTCCTGAAAATATCTAGCTATCTGAAGACCTGTTCTGCCAGTTTTTCCCAGAGCACAGAGTGCCTTATTTCTGCTCTCCACCTGAACTCCTTTCAGGGGGTGTTGAAAGTCAGCAGCTGCTGCAGCACATGATTTAATCCTTGTAGAGGTAGATGGCAAGTGCCCATGGAAAATGCCAATTTGTAGTTGACATCTACATCTTCAACAAATGTATCTTGATGATGAGACAGATGATGATTCTGTAGTGTTAATTTTGGATGTCTTAAAAATTACACTCTTCAGAGTAGCTCAGTTATTAAGTAATTTTCGGTTGTGTTATGTCAGAGGGAAATAAACAGGAAGATTTTAACAGTGTAAGTTTCTCTGAGATATTAAAAATAAAAGAATGCCACTGGCTGCCCGCTCCTTTCTTTAAATCGATGTGCAACAGGACACTTTGTTTCTTACGAGCTATTGGGGTCAAGAAGAAGCTCTGACTCCTATTAATTCTTCACCTCTCATCTTATTCAGAAAAATTTTGACAATTTCTGGTTTTAGTTCTCTCTTTCAATCATCTACCATTTTTAAAAGATGGCTTTCTGCATGTCATCTTAGAAGAAAGTGCCCAAAGGGAGGAAAGGACAAGATACATGTAGGAGTTACCTGGGATTACTTCCTTTCCCTTGCCCCGTGTACTGCTTCACCCCTTGTTCCTTTTCTACTGTCCTGACTTTCTATTACAGGTCTGTTGGATGGCAAGTAAATACACAAGCTCTGGGATCACACTCTCTAGGTTTGAATTCATTGTATGACATTTTAACACCTACTTTAGAAGGTTGACATGAGAATTCATGTAAAGCATCTTGGACAGTGTAAACTCCTAGTGAGTGGTCCCTAGATATTAGTTATGATCATTCTTTCCCTTTGAGGTTCTGGTTTCTTGGCCTACTATCTCTGCCCCTTCCCCTCTATTCTACATAAGGTAGTCAGATTCATCTTCAAACAGTGCTGTTTTGATCTTATTATTAGCTGGTGGAGAAAAAAGAAAACTTTCAGTGGTTTCTGATGGCTATGAAATAAAATTCAGATTTCTCATTATGGTATTCAAGGTCTTCTATAATCTCACCTCAATCTGTGGCTTTCACTGACACTCCATTCTTCTATTGCTTAGGATGCTTCAAGGTATAGTCATTGAGAAGGACTCTGGTGATTCTGATAAAGGTAGTCTAGAGCAGTGGTCCCCAACCTTTTTGGCACCAGGGGCCAGTTTCGTGGAAGACAAGTTTTCTATGGACTGGTGGCGGGGGCATGGGGGGGGGGGTCGTTCAGGTGGTAACGCGAGCGATGGGGAGCGGCAGATGTAGCTTTGCTCACTCGCTGCTCACCTCCTGCTGTGTGGCTTGGTTCCTAACAGGCTGTGGACTGGTACCGGTCCGTGGCCCGGGGGTTGGGTCCCCCTGGTCTAGGGGACATTTTGAAAAATATTACTTTAGTGTTTCTAGCAAGCTATGTCTACTGTATGCAATACATGTTTTTATGTGTAAGTCTTGTTTCTCTAGATTTCAATTGCCTCAAGGACATGAACTTGGTCTTTGTATCTGTGCAGAAGAGAGTTAACATAGCAGACTTGAGACTGCTACTCTTAGAAAGGCCTGTTTACAAGGTTGGCTCTTTGTTGGCATCTAGGAATTTTGTTCTCGAAGTGCTCAGTCAATTAACTGATCAGTGTGGTTCATTGTGCCTAGAGTTTTGTGCAAAAAATACAATTTAAGTTTGAACACCTGCTTCCCTTCTGGGGCTCTGGAACTTTATATGTGCTAGGCAAAGAGTGCCTACATAACCAGCCCCCTGTAGTAACCTCGGGCACCTAGCCTCTAAGGCGTTTCCCTAGGCTGAATCATTGCATCGTGTTGCAACTTCTTCATTGCTGTGGTATGTGTTCTCTGTGTGACCTCTCATGGGAGGGAGAGAGCATAAGGAAGTCTACACCTGGGATCCTTCAGATTCTCCACATATTTCTTCCCCTTATCATCTGGCTGTGTATCCTTACTATAAGGTAAGAAATCTTAGGTGTAAGTACAACTATAGGCTGAATTCTGTGAGTTCTTCTAGTGAATGTTCAAATATAGGGGTGGTCTTGGGTATCCCTGACACAGTATCCCTTTGAAAACAGTTTTTATAGCAAGTGCTCAATAAATCTTTTGTGATTGTTACAAGTTTCCCAAACATTGTAGAGGCTTAAGAAATTTAAACAATTTCTTTTTTTGGTACTATTTTCTATTTATTTTGGCTTTTAAAAATTGTATCATTATATGATCAGACCAACATTTTTAGTGTATGATAGTTACGAGGTATCCTTCTTTCACTGCTCATAAAGAATGGTTCTGGTTTTGCTTATTCTTTTTCTTTCCTTCTCTAGATTTCAAGCAAGGTTCGATATTGCCAGACCAGTTCTTTTGGGCTTTTGTGATGCAGAATCAAGGGAAAAGGTAGAGGGAGAGAAGGAGTGAGGTTTGAAGACTGGTTCTGGGAGGGCAGTTTTGGTGGGAGGATCTGAAGGCGAAAGGTAAATGAAAGAGTTTGTGTGATATGAGGTAACCATATGAAAAAAAAAGGAAGTTTTATGGATTGTTTCTGTGGACTGAGTCCCTTTCCCAGTATTTGAGAAATACAAAAAGAGAATTTGTTGTTTTGAAATGACTTATTGGTTGCTGAGTTGTTTTTCATTGATTAATGACTCATCCTAAGACCAAATCACATTCATAGTTCCGGTCTTAAGTTTTGCATTGATTTTACTTGAGGATAGGAACCGTACCATTTGTAGTTCTAAATTTAGCATGTGTAAATCCTTAAAAAGTTTTTGATGATATTGGCTGATTGCTTCATACACAAGCATTTATTGAACGCCTTTGACATGCCAGGCACCAGGTTGGGGGGATACAGAGAGGAGAGGAAAGAACACATTGCCCACATCAGAGAGGGGGGATGCAAGGCATTCCCATGTAGTAAATACTAGTGGTAGAACGTGGGAGCCCAGAGGACAGCATCTCTTATGCCCACCAGGGCATTTTTTCTGACTAGGCTCCACGATGCACAAGGAAAAGAAAACCTGGTCCTTACCTCTAAGTACCAACTAGAAGAGTTTGGAGAAAAGGTACATGGCATGTGTGTTTGGGGGTGTAAGTCTCTAAGAGAAGGGCACCCGGCTGTCTTTCTGAAACCTCTGTAAGGTGCCTTTGTCGTAGAATTTTCTAAGGTCTAAGGTTTATACCTGAGCCTTTCAGGCCAGAAACTTGATTTGTTGGGTTCACTGAGCGGGTATCTGCTTCTTAGGTGAGGACTCATATTAATCAGCTCATGAGACTGATGTGTCAATGAGAATGACATACTAATTTGCAATGAAAAAGACAAGAGTCCCAGAAACCAAAATACTCATCAGCTTGACCACCGTATTCTATTCCAAGAGACAGACCTGATAGCAAACCAGTCAGTAACCAGGCTGGATGAGCACAGAATCAGAGCTAGAGGAGTCCATTAAATGACTTCTATATTTTGTGCTTGGGGTAAAGTGGGAATTCACCTCTATCTTAGAACAGCCTTGGCCAAGAGAGGTAAACTCAACATCTGCTGGTCAAGACTCCTTTTCACCTGAAGAGAGCTTGGGCTAGCACTGTCTGCATTTGCCTCTGTGGCCTCATTCTCCTACAGTTACATGAATGATAACCAGTCTTTGTGTTGAGTCACTTTTTAAAAAGTTGTGAGTTAGAATCATAAATTCGTAGACCGCCTACGAGTTTGCCTTTTTTACTTATCAACACTTACCTCACGGAATAAATGACTTTCCCAAGGTCACATACCTAGTTAGTGGTAGAATTGGCATAATTTTGCAATTCATATGATTTTTCATGTATCTTATTATTTTATTTATATTATGTGCCGATCTTTCTGATAGAAAATATGTGTTTATTGAGTGCAGGCTTTTGTGTCTTTATTTTTGTACCCCGAGTGCCTAGCATATTGCCTAGGGATGAAAAAAGATTTGTTGGATAAAAGATTAGATGATAATAATAAGAAAGAAAGAACTTAGGCTTCTTCTTGGGTCCTCATGAGGTTTCTCCCACTACGTCACATACAAAAAAATCAAAGAGCGTATTCATTATTTATTCAGCACGTGTTATGCTTGAGGCAATCTGCTAGGTGCTGTATTGAATGAAGACAACAAAGACAAATACTGTCCTAAAGATAGAGACCGTAAGATTAAAACTACTAATGACTGGAATGCAAGATAGAATTAAAGTGCCCTAAAGGAGACACAAATGCATGACTAAAGCCAAGTCAGAGAACCGAACTATCATACATTGTGGGAGAATGAGAGGAAGCTTCATGGAGGAGGTGACTTGACCTGAATCCTGGAGGAGCATCTGAATTTCAGAAGCAAAAATGAGCCGATGGATTGGGAGGGCAAAGGGAACAATAGGAAACAGGAAGGGGACTCGTTTTTGAAGACCTGTAAGAAATCTCTCTTAGGTGTGGTGCGTGAGGTGAAGTGTATGGATGTGGAGGGGAGTGAAGCAAATCAGGATAGGAAGTTGGCTAAGTTCCTAAGTAGCTTTGCCTGTTCAGGCTCAGGGGCCTGCACTTGCCTTATTAACCTTCATGGTTTTCAAATATGGGAGTGACAACAGAGGTTGTTTGGCAGCAGCAGGCGGGCTGCTTTTGAGGGGAAGGAGGATGAGACAGTAAGATATGTTGGGAGGTGACTGCAATAGCTCAGGAATCACATAGGGAGCAAGTAAACCATGGGGTGGCCGCAGAGATGAAAAGGAAGGGGTAGTGTGTCGGCCTACGTGAATGACACGACACGGGAAGTGCAACAGCAGGAAGAGCCAAAGGTGGAGATGCCATTAATAGCATGTGTTTCATACTTGTCACAACTTATTAACATTCTCTACACAAACACTCATCTCCTCGTTAGTCTGCGAGCTCCTAGAGGACGGGGTCCGTGTAATCTGCATCTACCGACATGAACACAGCAGATGCTTGGTAAATGTTTGTTGTGTAAGTGACTGGGACTTAGGAGACTTGGGTTAGTAATGACAGCTGGGGTGTTGGTAGAAATAACATTCTTTGGGGACACTCTGGAATTTGGGGATGTTTATTTTTCGGATGCAATTTCTAGAAACAGATGGTAGAAAGAAGTGAAGAATTACAAGCCGATATATAAGTGAGGGCAAGATAAAAAAGAGTAAAGAGATGGTATACTGAGTATAGAGAAAATATAGTAACTGCTTCTTTCAAGGTATCAGGTGAGATTGGAGGGAAAATGCAGCACAGCACCCATCAGGGGAGACTGGACAGATGGGAAGGACTGGGGTGGACTTGTGGGTTGTGTCAGCCAGTGAAAGCTGCAGGGAAGGGGACGTGGCCTTGATGGGAGGTGGTAGAGCCAGGAGTTGAGTCTACAGGCTCTGGAGTCAGACTGCTTGAGTGCAAACGCTGGCTCTTCTACTGATTCATTGTGTGGTTTCAGTGACTTCACTTTCTCTTGCCTCAATTTCCTCTTCTGCAAAATGAGGATAATGGTCATACCTGCATAAACACATGTGTGGCGCTCAGAACAGAGCCCGGGATGTAGAAAGCACTCCCTAAGCACTAGTTACTCTTCTTATTGGAACCCACTGTGACCACTTTGTATGTATTGTCCCACTTAGTCCCTTAATAACTATGTAGGTGGGTGTAATTATCTTCATTCCACAAATGAGGAAACTGAAGGGCGGAGAGGTTTCATAATTTGCTCAGATTCACACAGCCAGGTAGTGGTAAAGCTCACCTAAGAGAGATTCTTACCCAATCCATCTGGCACCCAGGCTCAGGCCCTCTCTGCTATAACACACTAAGCGAGATAGCTATGGTGAGACCACTTGTGAGTAATTTAGATTTGATCAGTAGGTATTAGGGAGCTGTGGCAGACCTTGGGGCCAGGGAGTAATGTGAGGGGACTGTCTGCTGGAAAGATTCATCTGGCAGTCTTGTGAAAGAGGGGAGGCAAGAAGGCTGGAGTGCTTAGGATTCAGACCAGAGATGGCTGAGGAAATGACCGGGTGTGGCAAACCAGAGTCGAGCTGTGACAGGAGAACTAGCTGAATTTGTGTCTGATGTAAATGAGATGGAACTGATGGTCTGTGATGGAAACTGACTAAAGGGGCAGGTGCAGGGGTGGGGCTTGGAGTTTCAACTTGCAAGTTTCAAACTTGGCCTCTAAGAAAATACTGATAACCATGAAACATAATGAGGAAGTTGGGAGGGGAGCCATTTTAGTAACTGCCCCCTTGAGAAGTAGCTACAGAAAAGTGACTGTAGAAGCAGCAGCTCAGAGAATAGTGTCTGAGCATCAAAGTGGGACACTTCATTATTTTTAGTGGCAGTTTGGTTCTGATGGGGACACCCTTGATCGTCTCCACTGTCAATCCCGCTCTGCTTCCCTCCATTTAGGAAGAAAGCTGATGGAGCATTCCTTTTTACCCTGGAGTAGGATATTTTCTGTACATAATTGGCATGTGACCTCCTTTTAGAAAGGAGGTTTACACCTCATGGTAGTTCTCATCCACAGCAAGTGCAGTGATTTGCATTTGAGGAATTAGGAAAATCAGTTCTGTTGACTTCCTGTTTTCTATTTCAGGCCTCTGAGCAGAACTTCCCATTTGAATGGGGCCCAGCAGAAAACACAAAGCTGGAATTTTCTCCCGAAGGTGATCTACCAAAGGGATAAAGTAAGTTCATGGCCTGAGGTGTTTGCCTCACCCCACTCTTGACGTTTGTCCTTCAGCTGCTCTTGTCTTTCTACTACAGGGAATGAAATGAGGAAAGCTTCTGGCCTTTTCCTGCAGGTCAGTCCCAAAGCTTTAGTGCACTCAGGGGTTAAAAAACATGCTGCTCAGACTGAGCTCTTGACCAGATTTGGCGATTACAGTAGCTTCTCCCTTCAACAGTGCCTAAGAATATTATATTTTGGATTATCTTGTTCAGGTTTCCTGTCTGAACACTTTGTTTTACCTGCTAGTGCAAAAGGGTGAGGGAAGCTGAATTTTTCAGTTTTTCCTCCCCTCCTCTCTCCTCTTTTCCTCTTTCTCTGTTTATAAGTCAAAATTATGTTCACTTTTATTATCTTATTTCTTCCTTCAGAGCACTCTGTGGGGTGGCTATTATAATCCCCATTTTACAGAGGGTAAGACTGAGGCTTCAGTGAACTGTAGTGACCTGGCCAAAGTCTCTCAGTTAATAACAATTCTGGGCCTGAATCCTCAGTCTTTTGTCTTCAGGTATCTCGTGATTTCTTCTCCCCGAAACCACATTGCTTTTCTGGTGGTGGTTGTGGTCTGCAGGATGCTGACAGAAAGGAGAGGAAATGGTGGCTGGCCTGAACAGATCTCATCTACTATAAGATCATGGACCCTGATTAATAAAACAGAAAATGTTAACTAAAGATATGGCCATGCAATTCTTCAAGCATATAGGACTTTAGGTCTCCTTCTGTGTTACAGACTTTAGGATGACGTGACCAAGGGCGTCGTTCACCGCATGCGAGGAGAGTAAATAAAAGAGTCAGGTGCGGGCCTAGTGGTGGTCCACACCTTGTACTCAGATGATGAGGGTTTTTCTGTTGGTTGTTGGGCTGAGGGTGGTATAATAAGACACTTTGATTTTCCTTGTTCCCCAAATCTTGGCAAAGCAGATGGAGGCTGGGGAACCAGTTGTGAGTTGGGGTCGATGGTGAGTGTCTGGACTTGAACAATGCGTCAAGTCCCGGATGTAGGAAAAAGGGATAGGAAATGGCGGCTGCCCGGAAGCTGGCGAGGTTGCTGTGCTCCTTAGGAAGGGATGAGGATTAGGACAGGGCAGCGAGCGAGGCCGGAGGAAGCCCTGGCCACCTGCTCTGCCAGGGCTCCAGGAAGAGGCTCCTTTGATTTCGCAGGAGTCCGCGGGGCTAGTCACGTGACCAGGTCGTCCCGCTAGGTGGTAAACTCCGAGGGACCTTCTGCACCAGGGCTGGCAGATGCCTTCCTGACCCCGACCGTGAGCAGCAGCCAAGCCAGGCAGTGCCCCCTCTGCCCGAGTCCAGCCCCTCCCTCCCCTGCCCCGAAGCAGAAGTGGCTGGGAGGGCTGTGGTCTGGGCCCTGGCCGGGGCCCACGGCCCACAGTGCTGCGAGAGCCTGACCATCCTCTTTCTGGACTGACAGACGGCAGGGAGTGAAGGAGGGAAGTCACGCGTCGTGGCAAGCAGGGACTGGCAAACGTGGGCCCATGAGAGAGGAGGGTTTGGAGATTTGGGAAGGGATCTCGGAAGTCTCAGTCCTTGAAAACACACTCGGGCTGGAATGTGGTCCAGGTGTGGGGCTAATATTCCGTGTAACTGGCTGATGGAAATGGGCTGGGATGAGGGGGCCTGGGGGTAGAGGATAAAGGAGGTGCTAAAGAGCCCAGTTTTGCAATTGACCAGAGGCTGTCTGGTCGCAGGCCACAGGCCTCCGGAGAGGGCGCGTCTCTCTGCGCATTGTACAAAAACAGCCGTGCCATCTGCTCTTACAAAGCCTGTGACGGAGTTTCTGTCAGCTGAATTATATTTTGAAGGCGCGAGGGACTATCCTCACTTAAAAGAACCTCATGAGAATGACTTTCAAAAAGCAAAGAGTCGTTCTGAGGAGTAGACACTCAACACTTGGTTTGAGCCCCTGGATTTTTATGCCTTTGCTCAAAGTAGGAGTCAGCGTTTTGCCCTTTCACGGGGAGGGGAAAATTGTTCTCTTACATCCGTAGAATGCAAAGTTCTTAACGGAGTATAGTAATTAATTATTTCCCAGCTACCTTTACTTCTGCTATACTGAAAGCTGGGGGAAACCATTTCATTAAACAGAATTTAAGCAACATGAAAAAGTTACTTTCTTTGTGCTTTTTCCAGGAAAGGCCTTCTCCAACAGCCCTTTTCCAGACAGTTACCAAAGGACAGTCCTTGCCAACAGAGACACTCGGTGTCTAAGTCTGGCTTTTGGAAAATGAGTGTGTATTTTTATTTATTTATTTGTTTTTCCTAAACAGGACACTGTGAGTTCAGTCATGTACACTATGAAAATAATTGGTGTGTGTTAGTACTCCTTGTTCCAGATTTCATGCTTGTTGAAAGGTGACTGGATTCAAACCAGCAGATTTAAAGGTCAGCTGGTTGTTCTTAAACAGTGCAGAACTTTAACTCTTTTGTTGTCATGGATTTTAACCAAATGGCCATTTTAGGAAGGAGGAGAGACTGCATACTGTGTTCTGACATTTTGTCCTTAAATTTTTTAAAGTTCTCAGGGCTTTCTTGAGGATGAAAAGGGTCTGAGAAACGACTTCTCAACTGGCATTTGGAAATGGGTGGGAGGAGAGACTTAGTTCTTTTTAAACTACTAAATTTAGATCAGGGCTGTACCGGGAGAGTGGACATCACATAAGCAATATCTAAATGTCAGGCTGAAAGGTCTCTCTCTGTCTTTTTCAATAGGTACTTCAAATTTGCAGGTAAGAGCCAGTGATAGACTCTGTCTCTTATCTTCCCACCTTTTGAGTGATTTCTCTCTTTTTTTTTTTTTTTTTAAGTTCCTTGAAAAGTTTGGTGGAGAAACCACAATCTAATCATCAATATTTAACCCAGCTGTTTGATGATGTTAGTTCCATTTCTGAAGTGGGTATTTCACTGGTCTTTGGGATTTTGATGACCTTTTTCCTCAGTGATTTTGGTTGCATGGGTTAAATGGTTTATTTTGTTGATCTTCAAAATACCTTCTGCCTACCAGTCTTTTTTCTGGGTTTCCCAAAATTAGGTAGGGGACTGACCTGTCTCTAATCAGTAGGATGAATTGTAGTCAGCTGATGCTAAGGCTTCTTGTTTTTTTGGATTAGTGTCCTGGTGAATCCCTAGAAACTGTTCAACATTTCATTATGAGGACCCCAGTTTGGAAGCTATAAAAGCAGTATCTTTCTTAAAGGAAAAAAAAAAAAAAAACCTCTCTGAGATTGACATTGGACACTTCCACATATGCCACACAGAAGTTGACAGGCAAAGGCAGCTGGAGTCCAAGCATCTATCTACCTAGACTGCGTATGAACTCGTAGAACTAACAAAAGGCAAACTAAAGTTACCCTGAAAAATCACAGAGTCCCACTTTGTCTCAATATTCTGTTTCTTCTTGGTTACTTCCAAGTTCACTCTTAGTTCTATTCTTTCTATGTTCTCCACAACTTTATAGCTGTGAGACCATGTGCTAGTTGCTTAAAAACTCTGTGCCCCATTTACCTCACCTGCAAAATGGGGAAAACATTACCTACTCAGTGTTACTGTGAAAATTTAATGAGTTAATTCATGTAAGATGCTTGGAACAATGCCTGGCATAAAACAATGCTCAACAAATACTCTCAAATACTCTCATTATCATCATCATTTTTTTGCTGTAATTCTTATCTCTTTCACCAATTGCTGTGCCATGTGGAGATGTTTCCTCTGGTTGACAATTCTTTTGGTTGAGGTAGTACAAGCCTAGGAGTTCAGGTTAAAGCTGCTCTCCGTTTCATGTCTTAACACCCCAATCTTTTTTGCTTAAACCCCAGCTGAGGTTGGCTGGGAGACATCCTATGGGAGATGATGGTCCTAAACCAGAGAGCTGGGGGAACAAATTGCTAGGGTGAATCTTGAGGGAAAAGATGGAGAGCCAGACATGGTGACAGTTCAGCCACTGAGGGAGAGTCTGGGAGACCAAAGCAAGTAAAAAGCAAAAGTACAGCTTGGGGGTGCTTTCAGAAAGGGACCAGGATATTGTAAAGCAGCTATACCCCAATAAAAAAATAAATAAAAATAAAATGGTTAATTCTAGGAAAGAACAATGGAATAGGGGAGAAGGAGATAATGTTTGTTTTTTTAGTTTGTGCATGTTTGTAATATCAGAATTCGTTAAAAGAGGACATGTATTTGTTGTATAATTAAAACACTAATCACTAAGAAAAGTGTAAAAAAAAAAAAAAGAAAGAAAGAAAAGAAAAGAAAGGGACCAGGAGATGGGAGCCAGGAGGAGGCCCAGAGAAATGCCTTCTCAGACAGCTGTCCTTTATCTTCACTCACTGCCTCTGCAGCACCTTGTGCCCCTTCCAATAAGTTCCCTGAGCCACTGATATCCTCCGGGGGCTAACGCTCAGTGTTCTTGAGCATCCTCTTTCAAGGGCTCCGGCTGGGCTCCGGCTACCTGCATTTCACTGTTGTTCTCATATTCTTCCCTAATTAACTCATCCATAACCTCCAGTTTTCACCATTAACTTTCATTCAATTCTATTCTATCACATAGGTAGCAATCCCAAATCTAAGGTTTACGTCTGAGCTAAAGCGAAAATGACACAGCCGCAAAATACCTGCCACAGTAAGTACCAGGCGTTATAACATGTAATGACACTTAGAATTCTGTTGGAAAATAGTTCCCAGAGCATGGTTTTTCAAATATTTTTGACTGCAATCAACAAGAATAAACAGATTTTACATCGCAGGCTCTATATACACATACATATATTTGTGTGTGTGGATATGTGTGTGTGTATAACTTAAGCAAAAGTAAAAATCATGAAATGATGCTTAATCTTACCGTGCAAGATTCACTTTGATGATTTCTATCTGATTGAAAATATGGCTGTTTGTAACCCACTAAACACATAGCCTGCAATTTGGGAAAATTGATCTGGAGTACCACCCAGCAGTTGCCTTTTGAGCTCTTATATGTTATCCACATATCATACATGAAAGAGGATTGTGGCCATCTGTTACATTTTCAGGGATTTTCTTCTTATCTTAAACAAACAAAAAGGGAAATGCAGGTCAAGAACTGTCATGTTATCTGCAAAACATAATTCCTCCTTTCCCTTATACTCTTTCCTAATAACTATTCTCCCTTAATTCCCCCGAAATTTAGGAAACATTTATGAGAGAAATTAAGGAAGATCTAAATAAATGGAGGACTATCCTGTGCTCATGGATGGAAAGATTTTACATAGATATCTATATGTCATAATGATGTCAGTTCTTCCATAAAGAGGTCAATAATATCACAATCAAAATGCCAGCAGTCTTTATTTTCTTAATGGAGGTTCACATTCTTATTTAAAATTTTATATGGAAATAAAGTTAGCTAAGTTAGCTAAGAATAGTCAATAGAGCTCTAAAGAAAAAGAACAAAGAGTAAGACTTACTCTCAGATATTAATACTTATAAAGCACAGTAATTAAGACAGTGCAATATTGATACAAAGAAAAATTACCCTCAATAGCAGTTTTGTACATCTTTTGTTAGATGTATTTCTGTGTATTTGGTATTTTTGATGCTGTTGCAAGTTATATTATTTTGTAAATTTCAATCTCTGTTGCTCATATCAGAAAAACAATTGATTTTTCTATCCAGAACTTGTTAACCTTCCTGATTAATTCAAATACTTTATAGATTCTTTTGAATAACACAATCATGTGGTCTAAAAGTATTGATATTTTTACTTACTCTTTTCTAATTCTATGCCTTTTTTTGGTCTTATTACCCTGGCTAGGCTTTCCAGTACAGTGTCAAATAGAAGTGGGGATAGCGAATATCTTTTTCTTTTTACTGATCTCAGAGGAAAAGTTTTGAACATTTCAGTGTTAAAAGTGATGTTTGGTGTGGTGTTTTAAAATCTGTTTTTGTAAATATTCTTTATTAGATTAATAGATGTTAAATTTTATCAAATGCTTTTTCTCAGTCTATTAAGATGATAGAGATTTCTCTTTCATTCTATTAGTCTGGTTAACTACACTGAACTGATATTTTAAAATGTTAAACCAACCTTGTGTTCTTGGAGTAAGCTGAAGTCAGCTATGGTGTGCCACATTATTACTGGATTCAGTTTATTAATATTTTATTTAAGATTTTTACATTTATTATATGAGAGACTCTGACCTGAACTTTCTTTTCTTTTAATAACTTTGTCAGGTTTTGGTATTAAGGTTATGCTGGCCTCATAATATGAGTTGAGGAGTAGATATTGGTTATTTGTCTCTTTTCTTATCTTATTTCCTTTTTAATCCATCTTATCAGGAGGTTATCAAATTTCTTTTTACCATCTTACCAGTCTTCTCAAGTAACAATCTGTTGGCTTGGTTGATATTCTCTGTTGTATTAAAATTTTTCCCATTAATTTTATTCTTTTATCATTTCCTTCCTTTTCTTTTGGTTTAATTTGCTATTCTTGTATATCTTCTTGACATAGAACCAAGATAATTGATTTTTTTAAGCTTTTTTTCCCCTCACCTAATATCTACATATAAATATTCCTCAAATATCAAGTTTAACTATTTAATGAATTTTCCTTTGTAGGATTTTCATTTTTATTTAATTCAAAATATTTTTGAATGTCCACTGAAGTTTTCTTTGACCTATGTGTTCTTTATAAGTATATTACTTAATTTCCAAATATATGGGGATTTTCTAGTTATCTTTTTGTTATTGACTTCTGCTTTAGTCACTTAAAAAAGAATACAGTAGTTTCTTGGTATCCGTGGGGAGATTGGTTCCAGGACCCCCAACAGATAACAAAATCTGTGGATGCTCAGGTCCCTTAGGTAAAGTGGCATAGTACACAGAAGGCCCTCCATACCTGCCATTTGCAGAGCCAGCTGTGTATATTCTGCTGTTATAAGGGTTGTGTTCTATATAAGTTAATTAAATAAAGTTTTTGAATCATGCTTTTCATATTTTCTCTGTAATTGCTAATTATTTTTCTGTTTATTACATCTGTTACAAGAAGGGTATGTGAAAATGTCTCATCATGATTTGTGGATTTACCATTTTTTCTTTTAATTCTGCCAATTTTTACATTAAATATCTTGAAGCTATTAATCACATGTAGAACTGTTACATCTTCTTTGCAAATTGAACTCTATCATTATGAAAAATTCCTTTCTCTCAGCTAAGTCTTATTCTCTTAAAATCTATCTTGTCTGATATCAGCTTTGTTTTGGGATAGTTTTTGCATAGTGACTTTTCCTCATTTTCCACCTTCAATCTTTCCAATATTCTTAAATTTAAGGAATCTCTTATAAACACATACAGTTTTTGTTTAATCCAGTCTAGCAATTTTGTCTTTTAATTGATATATTTAATCTGTTTATGTTTCATGTAATTATTGATACAGTTGGGTTTAAATCTATCATCTTAATACTTGCCCCCCATTTGTGCCATCTTTCTGTCCCCCTTTTACTTTCTTTTTGTTTGAAGTTTTAAAAAATTAGTATTTTTATCCACCTTTCCTCATCTGTTGGCTTGCTAGTTATACATCCCTTTCTATACTTTTGGTGGTTAACAAAAGTTATCACGTGCATCACTTACTTATTGAAGCCTAAGATAAACGAATACTTTTGCCATTTCCTGGACAATTCACAGAAATTAAGATACTCTAATTTCAGTCCCCTGCTCCTAACTTACAGTGTGCTCTTGTTTAAGTGTTCTAATTTCGTATCTATATTTAAACTTCTCAGGACATTATTATGGAATAAATTATTATTGAATACATTAGGTATGCATTGAGATTTACCCACATATAACCCCTTTTCTGGGCTCTTCATTTTTTTTCTCTCAATCCTTCATTTGTGAACACTTCCTTTCTCCCTGAAGAGTACCTGTAATGTTTCACTGAGAACATGCCTGCTGCTGAGGAATCTGTTGGTTTTTGTTTTTCAGAGTGTATCTTTACTTAGCCTTTGTTTCTGAAAGATATTTTTACTGGGTATAGAATTTTAGGCCGACGGTTATTTTTTTCCAGCATTTTGAAGATATCCCACTGCTTTCTGCTTTCATTGTCATCCAGTGTCTTCCAGATCTTATCTGGATAGGTAGAAATAATACTAGGCATGCAAACTTTAAACCCAAAGACTAAATAAAAATGCATCTATGAATTCATAGCTCTATTTTTTATGGAATTTTGCAAAAGTGCATATGCATATGTCTTGCTCAAATCACTTTCACAGTCACAGAGTAGCTCATTTTGTAAGAAACACCCATAATACTATTCCATATCCTTTTCTTTTTAAAAAAGTTTTATTTATTTATTTTTAACATCTTTATTGGAGTAAAATTGCTTTACAATGTTGTGTTAGTTTCTGCTGTATAACAAAGTGAATCAGCTCTACATATACATATATCCCCATATCCCCTCCCTCTTGCGTCTCCCTCCCACCCTCCCTATCCCACCCCTCTAGGTGGTCACAAAGCACGGAGCTGATCTCTTTGTGCTATGCGGCTGCTTCCCACTAGCTATCTGTTTTACATTTGGTAGTGTATATATGTCCATGCCACTCTCTCACTTCGTCCCAGCTTACCCTTCCCCCTCCCTGTCATATCCTTTTTATTTATGATGTCAGTCCACATGGGTCTGCCTTGAATTAGCATTCCTGATCATTTACAATTTTATTTTACATGGCTGTTGGTTAGCTGTGTCTCACTGAATATTTTCATTTTTGGATATCACTTGTTGGAAAAATAGCTAAATGTGACGCCTCCTTACTGAGCATATTGTGTCTATGATTGTGTATTTACTTATGACATTTCTTCACCTAGAAAAGTATTTTGGCTACAATATTAACTTCTTTTGGCATTAATATTGTGCTTGAACAATGAACTAAACTCTTACTTTCAAAATATTTTTTCCTATACTAAAATCCACTACAATATAATGTAGCACTTAAGAATATGAGTTTTACAGTAGCAAAGATCAATAAAACTAAAAGCTGGTTCTTTGAGAAGATAAACAAAATTGATAAACCATTAGCCAGACTCATCAAGAAAAAGAGGGAGAGGACTCAAATCAATAAAATTAGAAATGAAAAAGGAGAAGTTACAACAGACACCACAGAAATACAAAGCATCCTGAGAGACTACTACAAGGAACTCTATGCCAATAAAATGGACGACCTGGAAGAAATGGACAAATTCTCAGAAAGGTATAACCTTCCAAGACTGAACCAGGAGGAAATAGAAAATATGAACAGACCAGTCACAAGCACTGAAATTGAAACTGTGATTAAAAATCTTCCAACAAACAAAAGTCCAGGACCAGATGGCTTCACAGGTGAATTCTATCAAACATGTAGAGAAGAGCTAACACCCATCCTTCTCAAACTCTTACAAAAAATTTCAGAGGAAGGAACACTCCCAAACTCATTATCTGAGGCCACCATCGCCCTGATACCAAAACCAGACAAAGATACTACAAAAAAAGAAAATTACAGACCAATATCACTGCTGAATATAGATGCAAAAATCCTCAACAAAATACTAGCAAACAGAATCCAACAACACATTAAAAGGATCATACACCATGATCAAGTGGGATTTATCCCAGGGATGCAAGGATTCTTCAATATACGCAAATCAATCAGTGTGATACACCATATTAACAAACTGAAGAATAAAAACCATATGATCATCTCAGCAGATGCAGAAAAAGCTTCTGACAAAATTCAACAGCAATTTACGATAAAATCTCTCCAGAAAGTGGGCATAGAGGGAACCTACCTCAACATAATAAAGGCCATATACAACAAACCCACAGCAAACATCATTCTCAATGGTGAAAAACTGAAAGCATTTCCTCTAAGATCAGGAACAAGACAAGGATGTCCACTCTCACCGCTATTATTCAACACAGTTTTGGAAGTCCTAGTCATGGCAATCAGAGAAGAAAAAGAAATAAAAGGAATACAAATTGGAAAAGAAGAAGTAAAACCGTCACTGTTTGCAGATATGATACTATACATAGAGAATCCTATAAATGCCACCAGAAAACTATTAGAGCTAATCAATGAATTTAGTAAAGTTGCAGGATACAAAATTAATGCACAGAAATCTCTTGCATTCCTATACACTAATGATGAAAAATCTGAAAGAGAAATTAAGGAAACACTCCCATTTACCACTGCAACAAAAAGAATAAAATACCTAGGAATAAACCTACCCAGGGAGACAAAAGACCTGTATGAAGAAAACTATAAGACAATGATGAAAGAAATTAAAGATGATACCAAGAGATGGAGAGATATACCATGTTCTTGGATTGGAAGAATCAATATTGTGAAAATGACTATATTACCCAAAGCAATCTACAGATTCAATGCAATCCCTATCAAATTACCAATGACATTTTTTACAGAACTAGAACAAAAAATCTTAAAATTTGTATGGAGACACAAAAGACCCCGAATAGCTAAAGCAGTCTTGAGGGAAAAAAACGGAGCTGGAGGAATCAGACTCCCTGACTTCAGACTATACTACAAAGCTACAGTAATCAAGACAATATGGTACTGGCACAAAAACAGAAACATAGATCAATGGAACAAGATAGAAAGCCCAGAGATAAACCCATGCATCTATGGTCAACTAATCTATGACAAAGGAGGCAAGGATATACAATGGAGAAAAGACAGTCTCTTCAATAAGTGGTGCTGGGAAAACTGGACAGCTACATGTAAAAGAATGAAATTAGAAGACTCCCTAACACCATACACAAAAATAAACTCAAAATGGATTTGAGACCTAAATGTAAGACTGGACACTATAAAACTCTTAGAGGAAAACATAAGAAGAACACTCTTTGACATCAGTCACAGCAAGATCTTTTTTGATCCACCTCCTAGAGTAATGGGAATAAAAACAAAAATAAACAAATGGGACCTAATGAAACTTCAAAGCTTTTGCACAGCAAAGGAAACCATAAACAAGACGAAAGGACAACCCTCAGAATGGGAGAAAATATTTTCAAACGAATCAATGGACAAAGGATTAATCTCCAAAATATATAAACAGCTCATGCAGCTCAATATTAAAAAAACATCCAGAAATGGGCAGAAGACCTAAATAGACATTTCTCCAAAGAAGATATACAGATTGACAACAAACACATGAAAGGATGCTCAACATCACTAATTATTAGAGAAATGTAAATCAAAACTACAGTGAGGTATCACCTCATACCACTTAGAATGGGCATCATCAGAAAATATACAAACAACAAATGTTGGAGAGGGTGTGGAGAAGAGGGAACCCTCTTGCACTGTTGGTGGGAATGTAAATTGATACATCCACTATGGAGAACAGTCTGGAGTTTCCTTAAAAAACTAAAAATAGAATTACCATATGATCCAGCAATCCCACTACTGGGCATATACCCAGAGAAAACCATAATTCAAAAAGACACATGCACCCCAATGTTCATTGCAGCACTATTTACAATAGCCAGGTCCTGGAAGCAATCTAAATGCCCATCGCCAGACAAATGGATAAAGCAGAAGTCATACATATATACAATGGAATATTACTCAGCCATAAAAAGGAACGAAATTGAGTCATTTGTAGAGACGTAGATGGACCTAGAGATTGTCATACAGAGTGAAGTAAGTCAGGAAGAGAAAAACAAATATCATATACTAACACATATATGTGGAATCTAGAAAAAGGGTACAGATGAACCAGTTTTCAAGGCAGAAATAGAGGCACAGATGTAGAGAACAAATGTATGGACACCAAGGGGGGAAAGTGGTGGGGGCTGGGGGTGGTGGTGGGATGAATTGGGCGATTGGGATTGACGTATACACTGATGTGTATAAAATGGATAACTAATAAGAACCTGCTGTATAAAAAAAATTTTTAAAAATTCAAAAAAAAGTGAAGTGAGAAATGAGTTAGTATCATGATTTATGTGGCATTCATTATTGTTATTATTATTAATTCTTTACCTTATATAGTATAATATTGCTGCTATCTTTGTTCATAGAACAGTATATGGTATTGGCAGATGATATCTGGTAGGAGAATGGTGCCTTATGAAATAAATAACTTAAAATAACTTACTGCTTTCTTTTTTGGAGTTTATGAAGATACATACTTGGTGAACATGTAAGTCAATGGCATTTCATAAATTCTGTATTCTTATAACACATGTGATGGTTAATTTTGTGCGCCAACTTTACTGGACTGCAGGGTGCCCAGATATTTGGCTAAACATTATTTCTGGGTGTGTTTGTGAGGGTGTTTCCAGATAAGATGAGCATTGGAATTGGTAGACTGAGTAAAGCAGACTGCTTTCCACAGTGAGGGTGGCCACTACCCAGTCTGTTGAGGCCTGAGTAGAACAAAAAGGTGGAGGAAGAGAGAATTGACTCTGCTTGACTGCTTGAGCTGAAACATCAGTCTTCTGTCCTTTGCTGGGACTTACACCACTGGCTCTCCAGTTCTCAGAACTATACCACTGGCTTCCTGGGCCTCTGGCTTACAGACAGCAGATTGTGGGGCTTTTCAGCCTTCATAATTGCATGAACCAATTCCTTATAATATCTCCTATTATAACCAGGATCTGCTATTGATCCTGTTTCTGTGGAGAACCTTGACTAATACCGTAAGCATTTATTGAGTCTCCAACAAGGTGAGGCTCTGCCTTCTTGTTTCAGCTCTCATACTGTAAATAACCTTTTCTTGATATATTTAATGCTCCATTTTTTTTTGCATTTTTGTGCTTTTTGATGATGATTTTACTGTGTAAAATGACCCACAAATATAGTGCTGAATTGCTGTCTAGTGTTCTGAAATACAAGGAGGCTGTAATATGCCTTGCAGAAGAAATATGTGTGTTAGATGAGCTTTATTCAGGCCTGAGTTATAGTGCTATTGGCTGTGTTTTCAGTGCTAATGAACCAACAATATATATATTAAATAAGATGTCTTTAAACAGAAACACATAAGATAAGATCATGTATTGATTGGTTGATGAAGATGTTATGACCAGAGGGTCACAAGAACCTCACCTATTTTCCCCCTAGGAATAATTGTTCACTATTCACTAATTCAGGGTTTCCAGTGACTTTACAGAACATAACTACTATGAATAACAAGAATCAACAGTATAAAACATTTGTTTAAGCTGAAAAGATGGCCAGTGAATATGCATGTTTAAACATTTTGTAGAATTACAGTCAACCCCAAAAAATGTAACTACTGTTATTTAATTTTGGAAGACACTATTTTCTCTTTTGTTTAGATTGGTTTATTTTCATAGACATTTACTGGGGAATGTATTAAATAAGTGAGGCACAGTTGAGTTAGACCCAGTTTGTGCTGCAAGGGAACTCCCAATCTACCATGGAAGGCAATGGGAATTGTGCAATCAACAGTATTGACATTTATTTGTATTCATGTAGCAGACATCACGTAGAGTCAGATATTGGGTTTCTTGATGTTCTGAACATGCCTAGATACAGAAAATAACCATGGACTGTCCACAGAGCAGATATCTCTGCAACATGCCAGTGAAGGGCGACCTTATCTTAGAGCTCCATGGATTTACAGAGGCTTGGTATGTGATAAGGACCTAAGCATGTTTAGATGAAGAGCTAGAGCCAGAAACCAAGTCCCACAGCTCAAGTTGAGTCCTTTCCCACTAAACCATGTTTGTTCTATGTGCTTAAGTGAATTATTGGGTTTAGGCTTACAAGTGAACTCATGTTCCAGAAATTCCACTTAGGTCTGATGTTTAGAAGTGAGTCTGAGGCTGTTCAAAGATGAGCTCCTAGAGGCCTATTTTACTGTATTTGAGCATTTTTTAAAAATTTATTTATTTTTGGCTGTGTCGGGTCTTAGTTGTGGCATGCGGGATCTTTTGTTGAGGCGTGCAGGCTCTCTAGTTGCGACGCACAGGCTTAGTTGCCCCGTGGTATGTGGGATCTTAGTTCCCCGACCAGGGATCGAACCCGCTTCCCCTGCACTGGAAGGCAGATTCTTTTTTTTTTTTTAATAAATTTATTTATTTATTTTTGGCTGTGTTGGGTCTTCGTTTCTGTGTGAGGGCTTTCTCTAGTTGCGGCGAGCGGGGGCCACTCTTCATCGCAGTGTGCAGGCCTCTCACTATCGCGGCCTCTGTTGTTGCAGAGCACAGGCTCCAGACGCGCAGGCTCAGTAGTTGTGGCTCACGGTCCCAGTTGCTCTACGGCATGTGGGATCTTCCCAGACCAGGGCTCGAACCCGTGTCCCCTGCATTGGCAGGCAGATTCTCAACCACTGCGCCACCAGGGAAGCCCATGGAAGGCAGATTCTTAACCACTGGACCACCAGGGAAGTCCCTGCTATATTTGAGCATTTTTATAGAAAGAGTTTCATAGATTTCAGCTGATTCTCAAAGGAGTTCATGATACTGAAAAAGTATACGAACTTCTATGCATATTCAGAAGTTTACTTTGTACCATAGATGGTAAACTGAATAAGGGTTAATAGTGCCTTTGGCATTGTATTTTGCACTCCTATCAATTTAGTAGAGGATTTTTATGTTAAGAAGATGCTAATTGTTGACTAGGGTGTGGCGAAATAAACCTACCTGTGGCAGTGTAAATTAGTACAAAATTTCTAAAAAGACATATGGCACCTTTTGAACCAGGTACCAAATTTAACCTTCTATTTAACAATTCTATTCTAAGGAAGTAATTAGAAACTCAGGAAAAAATACTATCTATGATGCATTATTCTTCAGAATATACAAACTAAGAATCAAAATAAATGTTTAAAAGTTGTTGATTATATTATGATGACTTAATATAATGAAAACTGTCTATGGCAAGATACTATGTGAAAAAAATCACAGCATATATGGTGTGATCATGAGTTGTATATACATGACCAGAAGAACATATATTAACAGAGGTTATCTCTTGGTAATAGGTGTTTCTTTTCCTTATTTTTTGTATTTTTCAAGTTCTCTAAATGACTATATATTTTTATAATCAGAAAAAATGTTAATGTTTTGTCACACTTGAACTTTGATTTACCTAAGGGAAATCCTGTCTGTTTCTCTTAGTGTCTACATTTCAAAATGTCTCATCACCGGTTTTGGCTGAAAGTCCAAATGGAAACTCAGTTATTTCACATTTGTTCAATTTACAGGCCCCTTTTCTTCCCATGGTGACATTTCAGCTTAAACCTTTGTACTCAGCCCCCTTTCCAATTCTTGCCTCTCTCCTCTTCTTTTTTTTGTTCTTTCACTGATCTTTAAAATAAAATTTAAATTCTGGCTGCTTTTCTTTGGCAGCCTTAGCCTTTTTCTCCTCTTCTCTATTTGTACTGTTTGTACTGTTCAGTTTCAGATATTCACCTGACCCTTGTTTCTTTACCCCGCTTTTTCCTTTTGGAAGTTAGAAGCATCCATGGAACAGTCTCTTCTAAACCTCAGAGCCTTGGTAGTACTTTTGTGTTAATTTTTGTATTTTTATCACTTTTGGGGTTTCACAAGTATTTTCCCACTATATCAGAAGCAGGTGTCCACAGGTGTGCATGTGTTCTCACATGTGTGCATGTGTGTGCTTGTGTGCGTACATATGTACGAGAACATGTGCATGTATGTGACGTTCAGGTCAGACCTGTGTCCAGACTGTATGCATAGGATGGGAATTTCCTAATCCACTCTGATACCAGCAGGCTCACATCCATACTTGGACGTGAAGATTTGGTGAAGATGATGCAAACTGGGTTGGCTCTGTGGGTTGTGCAGCTGCTGCCAGGCTGCTTTGGAGCCAGAAAGGGTGACTTTCAACCGCTCCAAAAGCCTTTCAACTAGCAAAGAGATACATTTATTAGAAAAGATGATAGAACTCGATTTAGAAAAGTGTGAATACAGGGTTGAATTAAAATGACACCTACCTCAAGGAAGGAGCCCAGGACCAAACCAGGAGACTCTCTGAGTCAAAAATCAAGGCTAGAATTTATAGGATGAAGATTTGTATGTGCAAATTGGAATTCAAAGTAGATATTTGTAATTGAAGTCCTGTGCTTATTTTATTTCCATAAATCTAATGTCTGGCTTTGAAGTTGGCTCCATTGTAGGTCCAACAGCAGTGGGCCTTGGAAATTTGCCTGATAAATCAAACCTATGATGAAAAGAATCAGGAAAATGCGACACTGGCTGGCAGTGTGCAAACCCCATGGTGGTATTATGGAGCACTCAGTGTCCCCTAGCAGAGAAAAATGTACCTTAACATGCTTCCTGGGGTTGACAGCTCTTCATCCTTCAATCTAAAGACAGAGTTGGGTAGAGAAAGGATAGGGAGACAAATGCTTTACTTTAATGTTTTTTTCTTAAAACCTAAAGTCAGCTGGGTGAAAATTGGACTGTATGAAATTTACTTGGTTGGAAACAAGCAGGCAAATTACACGAGATTCCTAAATGTGCCAAAGCATCAGGGAGAGAGCCCTGTTATGCATGGAGGTTGAGGAACAATGCTAATGCCATAGGTGACCCTTGCCACTACTGGCCTTTGGCAATCATGTGAAAAAGTTGATCTTTATTCCTGCTGCCTCAATCTCACCTTTCTATGCCATCTTACTGCACTTCCTTCCTCTTTCTCCTTCTAGTTAGAAACACCCCCTTCACAAGAAATGTTAGCTTTCAGGGATGACCAGTCAAGCACATCTTTGCACACATGCAAGATTTATATTAATTCCATTTAGACATTTGAATTTGACATTGCAAATGTTGTGGAACAAAATGTATGTTTCCTACTAGCAGACAGATGAGCATTTTATGCTGTTGATTGGGGAGGGCAGGTTTAGGCGAGCTCTCCTCTTGGCAGTCTGTGTTTCATAACCTGTCTGGTAGTAAGAAAACAGTTAAATAAGAACTCTTGTGGTACTGGGAGTCTGGCTTCTTGTTTAAAAGTGCTCCCCCTTTTTTGCTTACCATGATGAATGTTAATTTTAAGTAAAAGTCACTACATCAACTCTAATGTCAAATAAATTTGAAAAAGAAGATGCAGCCCTTTGGAAAATATGGTGGAAACAATTTCGTTCCAGGTTTGGAGCTTATTGAAGCTGATCAACCGTCTAACAGATTCAGACTGTATTTAGAGCATTTTGCTTTGGCGTCCCCATTTAAGTGTGGAAGAGGCTGTTTTGTAACCTCATCTTTTTTTGCAGAGAGAATGAAACTGCCTGAGGGACAATACAGAGCCTTGATGAGGGCTGGGATAAAGTCTCAAGGCTGCTGGGCTGTGCCACGTACCGCAAACAGCAGATACCACAGAACTGCTTTTAAAAAAAATCCTGCCCTTCATATGTCATGCTAAAAATACAGACCTAAAAAGACCTGAAAAACTTGAAAGAACTAGAGAAGCAGGCTGTAGTTATATCAAATCAACATGCAAGGTCATGGAAGTAAAACAACAAACAAACAAGAGTGCACTGTATAAAGTAAGACATATTAGAGCTTTCTCAAGTTCCAAAGTAGCTTTTGTAATGTATTGAACAGAAATATGAAAGGAATCATAAAACTGGATAGTCCCTAGAAGACTGAAAAAGGCTATAGAAAATGATTCAATAACTTTGGTGGTGGGTCAGATAGAATGCCCTTATTCCCCTAGACTTCTCATTTCTTTCCTCCCTCTTGAAATTCACCTTAGGAAAACCTTACATGGGTTTCTACCTGGTCAACTCAAACTTGGTCCTCTGCTTGAACTCTAGTTATCTGCACATGTTATAGATGTCCCCTTAAGTTGCTCATTGTGTGGCTTGTCACTTTGACTAGGCTCAAAGCTCTAAGGTCAAGAAACATGTCTTTTGTATCTTTGGAATTTCCTCTATAGCTTGGGTACAATAATTGTGTCTGCAGATGGTGTACAACAAGTGTCCCCTAACTCACTGGATACTTCCAAATTAAAAAAAGGTAACATAAAGCTATTCAACTTTGCTTCTATTATTAATATTTATGTGCCATATTCTGAAATATGTGTGGAAGACCAGATAAGAAAAAGGCTAGAGGAACAAGTTGTTGATACAATAGTGAGAATGCAAAAGACCTTTAAAAATGTCTTGACATAAATAATAAAGATGGTAAGAGTAATAATGATATAACAACTTTACATTTCTATAGCACTTGATTCTTCTGAAAGCACTTTCAGGTAATAAAGAAGAGTGGGATAAAGGTGGGAATAGAAATACATGTGAGGAATAACAAAGAAATGCGGAGATAAAAAAGCAAAAGAACAAAAGAAAGGCAAAGAAAATATAGTCAAGAATAAAATGGAAGGAGAATTTACTAACAAACTGGAACAGTTGTTGGCTAAGTTACACACTGGACAGAGTGTCAAATATTTACAACGTTGGTGTTCTTTGAACAGGTAGAATGTGCTGTCTATAGATCATGCCATGTTTTCACTTGTTTTCTACCAGGTAGTAGAGGAGGGAGTGTCCTGGATTCTCTAACTCTCTTCATTTTTCTTCACTAGGGTTTATATTGATAATAGTCTGGCCATCTGTACTCAACATTCTAGCTACATCATTAAAAAGACATGGACGTGTGAACGATACTCAACTTTAGTAGCCTATTTCAGCGATTTCACAAAAGCTTAGGTAGGCTTGCTGTGGAGGGCACCATCGATTTTTGATCCTGTTGTAAGGTTCTGAAAACTTCCCAAACTTAGGAGGCAGGTCTCACATTACTGTCAATAATGCTGAATGTAGTAACTTATTAGAAAGAAGTTCTAAGAAGAAGAAGACATCCCAACCATATTCTAGAACTGACCAGTTCTAGAACTGAAAAAGTGCAGACCAAAAAGTTCTGCCTGGGGCTTCCCTGGTGGCGCAGTGGTTGAGAGTCTGCCTGCCAATGCAAGGGACGCGGGTTCGAGCCCTGGTCTGGGAAGATCCCACATGCCGAGGAACGACTAGGCCCGTGAGCCACAACTGCTGAGCCTGCGCGTCTGGAGCCTGTGCTCCGCAATAACAGAGGCCGCGATAGTGAGAGGCCCGTGCACCGCGATGAAGAGTGGCCCCCACTTGCCACAACTAGAGAAAGCCCTCGCACAGAAACGAAGACCCAACACAGCCATAAATAAATTAAAAAAAAAAAAAAAAAAAGTTCTGCCTGTCACATGTGTCAGAGGCCACAAAGGTCCTAAAATGACCTTTATTACTGCTTTGGCCTGATGAGCTACATATTTGAAAAGATAATTCAATAAGGTGAACTCCTTGCACCTCCTTGCATTCTGAAGTTGGCAAGCTTCTCTACTTTGGGGTCTGTTTTGTTCACAAATTATATTAACTTTAGTTGAAGGGCAGGTGACCCAAACCAAAGTGTCAAGATTAGTAAATTTTTGAAAGAAAGTTAGAAAAAGATATGCGTGATAATCAAAGATAAAACTCATCAAATCCTTAGAAAATTTTCTCATATCCAAATGAGAAAAGAGATTAAATCTTTCTTCCTTTGAGAATGCTGACATGGAGACAGACTTTTAATTTAATTGCCTTCTATGCTGCTGAAAGCACGGATCAACTATTTTCAAGATTTAGAGATCAACACCCATGTTTTGGCAATAATTCTACTTTTCACACTTCAGGTTTTGAAACAGAGTAGAGAACTTTTTCCTTTGGCGAGTTGAAGACCTGCTAGGGTTCTGGTCCTCGCTCTGGCCTAATTATTTAATCTCTTTTGGTCTCAATTCCCTCAACTGTTAAGAGGGAATAATTATATCAGTCCTGCTTTATAATAATAATAATTTCCATTTCTAAATGCCTGCCATGTGTCAGGTACTCTGCTGTGCCTTTGCCATATGTTATCTTTAAATTTCTCATCAACTCTGCAAGGAAGGAATAATTATCACTCATGTTTTACAGTTGAGAAAGACGAGGCTCAGATCCCTTCAGGAACCTGCCTAAGGTCACACAGCTAAGAAGTGGCAAAGCCAGGATAGAAACCTTCATATGTATGAACAAAAGCCCCTTCTCAGTCCTCCGTGAGATTTTGAAGTTCATTTATAATGACATTTGTGGATGTGTTTTGAGAATAGAAAAGTTCTTTGTAGATGCATGTTCTTACTACCATTATTATCCTGATGAATATAAATTAATGTGTATTTATTGAGTTCCTTGCAGGAGCTTAGTACTGAATCAGATACCATTTTGGATACTCTGTGGAATTAGGTATATTCCCCAGTGTAGTATTATGTAAGGTGTATTATAACTAAATGTTAAATAGTTCCAAGTGATATCGCTTCCACCCTTGGAATCAGGTATTAGTTTCTTTTGGATCTTTTTTGGAGAAAAAAGAAAAGAAGCAAATATGCTAATCTAAATTGAATGAATATTTCAGGAAACAAAAACCAGTTGCATTAGTCCAAACTTCAGAGTCAGCAAATAAAGCCCCCAGGAACCCTGGGAGTTGATAGGAAAACCTCAAAGGAGATGATGAGAGAAATATACCAGAGGGATTAGCAAATTTCTGCTGAAAAATTCATGTGTTCACAAATGTTCTGAACCAACATAGCTTCCCCTGTCTGGTTCTTTGTTTATTTTTTGAGTCTTTAATGACCAAGAGGGCTGTTGAAACTTACTTGAAGAGTGTATCCTTGATTTGGGGGTATCAGACTTCCTGTGTGAAAGATGGCTGGGAATCCACTCAACTCTCCTAAAATAAGCACTAAGTTTTGGAAAGAATTTTCTCTTGTGGGAAACATCCTATTCCCAAAGAAGGCCATCAGCATGAGATAGCTTTTTTTTCCAGGGAGGAAACTGAGGGGAGCTGGTTGGTCCAGCAGCCAGGAATCAACCTTCAGGACAGGTTAACATTCGGGGCAGACTCCTGTGTCCTTTCCTCTTGATCTTTTGGAAGAACTGCTGAAAGTCAAAATGAAAGTTCACAAAATTCTGCAGAAGAATCACCTGAGTCCAGAAATGAGCTGTTTCTTATTGTTTCCTCTGTTTCTTTGTTTCAAGAACAGATAAAAAGACCCACCTTGGGAAGTCGTTGTGAGGATTAAATAACATAATTCAAGGTGCATCTCCTGGCGCAAAACAATCATTGCTATTGAATCCTAGGCCATTTCCCGAAATATGCTCATCCAGTTGTTCTTTATGGCTCAAGGGGAACTATTGATTCTGTTAGGCCACAGAATGTCTAAAGAGTTAAGAAAAATGCTTTCAAACTGAGAAAAGCTGGAGGAGGCTGTCTTTCTAGGCCTCACCAAGGATCTGTGTTGGGTGGAATACAGGCCATGATTTGGGTTTGGTAAGAGCTTCATGATGGGACCATATAGAGAAGGAGCTATGCCACTGGACAGCTGGCTGAGTGCTTGCCTTTGATCACCTTGGCGGAATGAATGCGGGGCCACGCACTGACCCTTGCGTTTTTCTGCATGTGAGATGGGAGAGGGTAGTCCTTGTCCAGTTCTCCTGTCAGACATTTTGATCACATTTGGGTCTCTGCTGGGCTGAGGCAGAAGCCCGTCTGGGAGGATAGGACCACTATATGGCCAGGCTCGATTCTGTTTGACACAGAGTCTGGATTTGGCTGAATCCGAGCAGACGAAATTGAACAAACTAAGGTAATCATACAAGAGATATTTGTTTAAAAAAAAAAAAACCTGGCTACTACAAGAGCTGTCATCAGCCCCGTTTTGCTGTTTGGATTTGGTCATATTCTTGAGTAGAGGAACAAGAGGGCAGCCTAACATCATCCGTGTAGTCTCCAGCCACAGCCAGTCAGAACTCTGCCCAGACCTAGCAGCTACGAGGCCGGCCAGGCATCTGGTCCAGGCCCTCTGGGCATAAGTTCCTGGGCCTGGGGTAAGAGTGCTTTTGTCACATATGCCTTTCACCATGATCCTGGCACTTTGGGAGGCAGAATCAGTTTTTCAGCTCTGGGGACTCAACTTAGCTGTGCTTTACTTGTGGCCAGTGTCCCCTAGTAGGATGAGCTCTGCTCAGGGGGGCAAGGGACTGCCATTTGTCAATTGATTGCAGCAAGTCACTTTATGTCTGGGGGCCTCGGTTTCCTTGGAGTGAGGCCATCTCTAACCTGGATCTCAGCACAAACAATCTGTGAATCTGTGGTCTGCCTCTGCCTGGGGCACAGAAGTGTGTGTGTATTTTTCTTCCCTCCCTCCCAGCCCCTGGTTCTGGGGATGTTCCTTTCAACTGTTCTTGACCCCTCTTCCATTATCCAAATTTCTCTGTGCAAAAGAACATTAAGTTTGAATGGATCATTGTTTCTTATAAGATAAACAGCTGCTGATAAAGTCAGGTGTTGACCTATTTCTGAAGCAGACAACCGAGGAGAAGTTTATGGCTTTCTCTTCTTCAGAATTAACCAGGTTTTCTTCTTGGAACATGTTTTATGGGACTTGACTAATCACCCTGGCAATATGTGGCTGAAGTTTTCTTGGCTATAGATCAAAGTCTCCGATACACCGGCACAGACAATGAGAAAGCAACAATAGGCAGGAGAAAGCCTTTGCAATGAATTTTGGAGTCAGACTCTAATAGAATGAATGTTTGGAGTCAGACTCTAGTAAAGCAGAAATAGGATAGGGATAATTAATTCCTGGAAGAATTGCAAATGACCAGTACATAGGAACAAATGTCTAACTTTCTCTAATAATGAAAGACGCGCAAATAAAAATAAAAATGCTATCATTTCCCTTTGTCATTTTGGCAGAAATGTAAATGGTTGGTTAAACCTGGTGCGCCCGTGATGTGAGGAGATGTACACACTCATGCAGCTACCCGATGCAACCTTTTGGAGGGTAGCTGGGAGATATGCACCGAAATGTAAACTGTATCATCTCTTTGCCCAACAATTCTCAGTTTAGGACCTACCCTAAGGGGATAACTACTTGAATGTAAAAATAAGTTTTTTTAGTTTTTTAAATATGCAAAAGCATATTCATAGGGAAAACTAGAAATAATTTTGATGTTCATTAGTTGGGATCTGGCTTAGTCAATTATGGTAAGCACCTTCCGGGAAGTTCTGTGCAGTCAATAAAAATGATGATAAAGAGCTTTACGTACGGTGTAGACAATTATTTAATGACACAAAGCAGATTCTAAAATAAAATGATCACATTTGTATACAATTATATGAATAGAAATATGGGAGGTTTTTCACTTAAATCTTAACTGGTAGGATTTGAGGCTACTTTTACTTTCTTTCTTGTTTAACTTCCAATTCTGCCACTTACCATCTCCGTGTCCTTAGGGAAGCTTATTTAACCTCTCTTGGTAAAAATGGGAATAATAATACGTATCAGCCTTTTAGAGGTTACTGAGGGAATCAGGCAGTGAAACACATGTCAAGAACCTGGGATGGTATAAGAAAATACTTTGATTTTTTTTTTTTTCACATGGTTTCTATTTTACTTTAATTGTATGAGTACAGACAGCTGTGTTCCTATGCCCATGATTCAGAGAGAAAGCTAAGAGGGCTTTGAATAGCTTCCATTGATTTAAAGGCAGGAAGAGCCCTACTTCCAAATATGTGGAACAGTTTTTTCCTAAGGCTGCCGTCTGTCAGAAAAAGGCCATATTGAGTCTTTTTTTCTGAAGGCAGGAGAGGAGAGTGAGTGACTGAGGCTGTTGGGTAACCTAAAATAATATTTCATTCTTGTTATCCTGATGCAATTTAAGACCAAGGATTTTGGATGGTTCTACAATTTCCCTCTTGGTTTGGAAGAACAGAGCTTTTGTTATTTATGTTCTTAAACAACAGAGCTTTGTCCTATACTCAGGAGCATGCAAACTAAATAGAAGATTTCCTGAAGGGCCATCCTATTTACTGACAGGAGTGATTCCAAGTGGTAAGTAGACACAGTTAGCTCCGACCATCTGTGGAGGACCCACATCATTGCAGAGGAAATTAGCCAAGACTCACAGAAGCACAGCAGCCAATCAGGTTGGGGATTTACTTCTCCTATATTGTGCTAAAGTTGGTGGACTCAACCATTTAAAAATGCCCTGTTTACTTGGGCCCTGCTTTGTCTTACAAAACAAATAAGCTTGTATTGCTTTCTTTGGGGGCAGAAAAATGAAAATGTCAATATTTTGAGTGTTTTTACTTTGGGAACTTCTGGTTCGTAGACGATTGTTTCAAACATTGCCATGTTGTCTTTTCAGAGCTGTTGATACTGTGGAATGGTGAGGGCAGGTAATTGAGGCTCAAGAGTTTTCGTCAAAGGCTAATAGATCACTAGAAGCACACAAATTAGGCTATCTCTGTCCCATATCCCTCTTCTCATTTCTCTTTCCTTGCACTAAACTAGCTCCTGGCTTGCTATCACGCCGCCAGGCCCATGTGCAATTTTCACTTAACCAAGGTTAGGTCTGAATAGAGTATATGAGGTTGGGATCAATTCCAACTCTTAATAATTACAGCTAGTAAGTATTGAGCACTTCGTAACATGCCAGGTTTTATGTTAAGTGGTTTGCATGCACTGTCTCAGTGCTTCTCAAGAGTAATCCGTGATGACTGGTTTAACAAGCCTAGGGGCGGGGGGGGGGGGGGGGGTGTGTACCAATAAAAAAATGCAGATTTCTCGGCTCCATTCTAGACCTGTGAGATGAGCATCCTGTGGTGGGATCAAAGATCTACCATGTTAACAAGCACCTTCAGCAATCCCGATGCGCAAGTTCAAGTGCCTCTGCGTTATTTTTCAAAGCACATGGGACTCAAGTGCCATCTGCTTTCCTTCCACTGCTCTGATTTCTGTGCTTAAATTCTCATGGCAAAAAAAAAAAATGTAAAAAAAATTCCTGTGGACTGGGAGACATTGTGAGACTTATGCCTCTTAGTAGCTGGTGATCACGAATGTGTCCCCATAGCTAAAGTGCTTTTGAGACGCCAAGTATTTATCTCTATTGTGGGAGGACTAAAAATTGAGAAATCTCTTCTTGACTGATGGTAGCCTGTGCTCTGTAAATAGAGAGGGAAGCCTCAGGGACCACAGAGACATGACTGTATGAGTGGTTGTACGGGTTGTGCAATGCCCAACTGGCCTTGCCCGAAGGAGTGAAAACCCAGCATTCTCCTTGGCTCCGGGCTGTGTGTCGCGGTGGCCCACTCCTGAGAGGAGAAGGTAACTGATATGCTGGTGTGGGTCCCAGGGCCCAGAAAGCCCCGCCTGCCTTCTGCACGCCTTTGTTGTCATGCTCCAAGGGGCCTGAAGCGTTCAGTGTCGTAAATTCCTTGGTTCTCAAGTTTGTTTCTAGAAAGCCTCTATTAAAATGAAGTGCCACGTGGAAGATGACAGGGACATTTAATCATAGTGGCACAGACTGGTTTAATCTGGTTGCTCTGGGGATGGCACCCAAGAGGATTCATTTGGTGGGAGGGGAGGACAGGCTCCTTTGTGGACCACTTTGGTGGAGGAAGCTGGGGAGATTAGGAAAATATATATATATAAGGAAAAAAAAAAAATATATATATATATTTTTTGAGGCGCAAGGCAGAGGTGAAGTGGCAGAGGGCCTAAAGACACATTGGACCTGTGTCACAATTCTGTTGGTTACCTTCCAACACACTGTTTTCTTAATTCTTCAGCCCCTCCCATCCTCCTCGTCTTTGGTGAATGTCCAGTGCCCAGTGACTCTGCCCTCAGTAACAGGCCTGGACCGCAGCAATACTGCAGGTGGCAAGGACTCAGTGGCATAAGTGGGCCCCGGAGAGAAACTTCATGTCCAACTCTGGAGCTGATGCAGCCTAGGGGAGTGGGGGAGGTAATCACCCACCTCTGAATCTGAGACCTCCCCCTTCCTTTTGCATTCCTCTGCCAGGAGCAGGATAATTAGAATAAAGAGACTTAGTTTAGCTCATTCAACTCCCTGCTGGACTCCATACAAACCTTTCACATATGCAATCATTTCTAGCAACCTGGGTAGGCTTCCTTGCGTTTCTTTATCAACTTGTTGAGAGAGACCAGAGATGATTCTCTAACTCTAGTGAAGAGTTTGTCTATGGGACTATCAAGCCTTAACATTTGATTTCATTTTGGATCTTGTTGAAAGTACCCTAGATTTCATTTTGAAATCTTTTTTTTTTTTTTTTTTTTGCTAAATTGAAAATGTTCCCCAATTTTCCCACTGATTATTTATCCTGCTAATTCATGTGGTAAATGGTGCTGATTCATTAATTTATCCAGCAGGGAATAAGCACCTTCCATGGAGAGGAGGCGGGTAGGAAGGGGTTTGCTGGGAAGGAGGGGCTTTTCCTTGGTCTTAGTTGTAGGTGCTGGGGAGTGGCATGCACATGGAGAGGGACATCCTCAGAAGCATAGCGGTGAGAGAGCATGGGCTCCCTGAGGCCCTGTAAGCCATGAGACGTGACTGGTGGGGGTTTGTGTGGGCGTGGAAGGAGATAAGGGGCAAGACCCCTCGTGAGTGAATGAATGAATGCAGGAATGACTGAGGGTAGAAGTCTATTGTCCTTCCCTAGGATAGCTGCTCCCTCACCAAGCAGACTCTGTTTTTTCTCTGCACCTTCTCAGTGAGTAAGTTGAAGTTTCAGTTAATAATCTCCTACACTGAGAAATCCCCTATCACAGGAGGAAAGGAGATAATTAGCTTCAGTGTTCTCTCATATTTAAGCTGAGAAGTCAGCATGAATTCTAGACACGGTTCATGTCTTTGGATAATCAGCACTGCTGATCATGATAGGTAACTCTCTCTTTTTTTTTTTTTTTTTTCTCCCTTCAAATCTTTTTTTGGTTAGGGTACCATGACTGAAATGAATGGCTTCCATTACTTTTTTGCCTTCACGCAGGAATCTTTAAACTAGCCTGAACTTCGTACCAACTATCATATGAATCATGTCTACTACAATTACCCCTTTCTGTGTCATTTCCTAGGTTAGTGTCCTTGTGTGACACAATAAATACAGGGCAGGGTTGAAAATGTCAAGTGATAACCAGGCAGAAAGCTGACAGTTAACAGACCCACCTCCTTGAGCTTTTATCTCAGAGGCCTTAAGACAAAAATCTTGCTTGTATAAATATTACCTGAAATGAAATATGTAATGTTAATGGATATATTTCACCATATCTGGCTGTTTAGTAATTCACCTCCATTTTGGATATTGTGTACCTTTATTGCAATGAGCTTAATAATCATTATAAAACAAATGATAGTTTTCTCTTAATGAATGTTCACCGTGTAATAGGCTCAGTTCTAAGCAGGTGTTGCCCATTTAATCTTCACACCAGCCCCAGGAGGTAGTTACTGTGGGTGGCACCATTTTTCATATGGGGAAACTGAGGCACGGAGCTCTTAAGTAACTTGCCCCAAGTCCACAGTTAAGAGTCAGCTGGGACTTGAACCCAGGCAGTCTGGCTCAGAATTTATGCTCTCAACCTCCATGCTATAATGCTTACACATTGCTTGAAACAAGAGGCGGTTTTAGCATCAAATATGAAGAATGCAACCCTTCAAATTTTTCTCTTCCAAATGTAAGTAATTGCCTGTTTTGTATCCGTATTGTTGTATGGCTTTTGACAAACACTGACAAACAGCAAGGCCAAAGAAATATTGATCCTTTCGCTCACGTCTCGTTACCTAGAAGAAGAGTTTTGACTATATATGAGTGCAAAAGGTTGTTGATTTAGGTTAATTTTATGTATAATATGGTTTAGAATCTTGTCACGTGCATTTTTAGTACATTTTCAAACATTCATGTTCTTGGGGAGACAATTGAAAAACAGCCACAAAAATTCCCCCCGTGTGCCAAGAACAAGTTTGATTGTGAGGTCTATGTGCCCAGATGATGTGTTTTGTTATCTGAACCAAGAACATAAGCTTACTCCCGGCAATGACCACCATATATAAATGCCTTTTTATATAAGTGAAAAAAAAATTTTTTTTTTTCCTTTGTTAAAGTGAGCAGGCCTTCTTGCTGACGTTTTTCTAAGTAACTGCTTCTCTTTCAGTTTACACTATAGACAGTGGCTCCAAGAGCTGGCATTTGAACTGTCAGCAGTCCTCCCCCACACCACCCAGCAACCTGGTCCAAGGTCTAGGGTTTCTTTAGGCGGAGTCCAGTGCTGTGAAAACAATGGGGCTATTTATCCACGTCACCTGGAGTGCAGTTAGCATTCCGCCAATCTCAGCTGATCTGACACACTGACATGGTGGGTCTGGACGTTTCTTATGAGTTTTCTCAAGAGCAGCTCCTTTGGCCACATAAACTGCAGGGCCAGACAGATTAGCTTATGGGCCTAGAAATCCTTCTTGGCCCAGATATAGGGACACTTTTCAGTCAACCAGAGCTGCTCTGATATTTGAGATTTGCTGACAGTTCTTGGTTCAGAAAAAGGTTTGCATTCCTGAGCTACTTTTCTTTGATTGGGATCATCTTAATTCTTATCTGTGAGGTGGAGATCCAGGAAATGAGTAAGAATGGAATTCAGCTGTTTGGGTGACCCTTGTATACCACGAGCCTCTCAGTGCTGGATGCAACAGCCAACAGATATTAATTGATGGTGATGATGGAGGTAGTCTTTCTGCCCAGAACCTGCTAGCACAAGCCCTGACTGATTGGCAGTGATACCTAGCTGACTTTAACACACTGCACTAACAACTTTAGGCAAAAGAAGATTAGAGTATCGGTGTGTATTTTTAAATTTCCTCCTTCATTGCATTGTTTTTTAATAAGGTATTGAAATCAAATGTAAATGGTATAATCAGCTTAAGTCGGATTGTACTGAGACATCACTTCCCTCATCCCAATGTGGGGTTTTCCCTGCTATGTGACAGCTCCAGGCACTAAATATCTACCACCCCCCAAATTGCCAAGTAGCAGTAACATGTCTCAGGCTATCACGACTGTTATGATTATAGGAAGGGAAGCCCATGCTGGTCTTTTAGAAAGCTCTCATCATGAATGTGTTTTCGGGTGAGCATTACTTACTAACAGATGAACAGCTTGAAGTTGAGTCAAACAAAACCTTTAGTGTTTGTAAGGGTCAGGGCACCAGGGGTCAGTCTGAAACTGAGTTTTATATTGACACAGACAATCTCCAGAAGCCGAGAAAGCTTCTAACTCAAGGACTTGCTGGATGGTTGTTGGCCATTGTCTTGAGTGGTGAGATGGTTATCTTCAAAGTTGTCAAAGATGAGGTTTTCCTGTAGGAAACTTCTGGACAATTATCATGTGAAGTGACTTAAATGCCTTAGTTTAGAGTATCCTTGGACTTGTCTGTTGACAAATGGAGATTTGAACATGGGTGTTTGAAGGGATTTTAATGTAATATTTTTCAGGGAATGAGAAACAGGGAGTGTTGTGTGTTGAGGTTTCAATGACTACATTACCTTAAGAGCTTGCTTTCCCTTTCAGACTAGATCATCCGTGTTACCATTGAGTAAAAGGAATCACAATTTTAACAACACGGCTTCCCTCAGAAGTTTCAGTTCTCACATAGTCACCATAGGCAGCAGCACTGGTAAATAAACAATTAATTTTATATTAATTGTCAAGTAAACAATTTAATTAAATAAAAAATATTTTAAAAGAGTGAAATATTCCTCCCTGGCTAGTCACAAGTTGGACAACTCAAAGAACAAATCTTGGGGGAATTGAGAATGGATTACTTTTTCTGTTCCCTGTGTACTGCTCTGTTTTTCTTCTTGGGGTCAAATCTCAAGTTGAATTCAGTCAACTATCTACAGCAAACAAAAAGGGCATAAATGTCTTTTCTGTTACTGTTCCTTATATTTCATCACTAAACAAAGCAAGTTTCCCTTCCTGGCTTCTTCCTTTGGGAGCATATAAAACTGACATGAGTTTAATACTGTGGAGGTTCTATTGTCACTTTGAAAGTATAATGATTGATTTCATTATTTAAAAGTTTATTACAGTGATTTTTTTTGTTGCTAATGTCACACTTGCTACAAAATTTGTTGAAGAAACACACCATTTGCTGAGGATATGGAAGGATTTGTCATTAGGTAAAGTATGTTGAGTATCTGAGGGTGTGGTGTTGGGCTACCTGTATGTCAGTTCCATTACTTTCTTTTTTGATTTTCTCTTTCCGTCTTCTCTTTTGACTTAAAATGTTTCCCACAGATCCAGTAATAACTACACATTTGGCAGTATGGTATAACAAGCTGTTGGCATAACTAACACTTCAAAATGTAATGGGAAATAAGGAAACTAGTGCCAAGAAAACAGAAACCTGGGCCACGGGGGCTCTGCCAACTTGTGCTGATGTCATTCTCTGCCCCAACGATCCCACCAAGGTGCATTCTAGTACCTTCTCATATGGCCTAAGTGCCAAGGGTCAGAACAATACCGCGTCTTCCTGCGTACTGTCTGAGCACCATTATTCCTTTTAAGACACTAAAAGCACTTAATTGTACCCATGAAACCCCTTTCCTCTCCCCCCTGCCTGAGCTGCCTTTATTCTTGTTTCTGTGGGTGGGTGAAAAGGCTGCCCGTCTGAAAAGGCAGCTCTAAAACGGTTCTGGCAAATGATCTCTCTTCCTCCGCAAATGGTCATTTTGGTTTTAGGTTTATTTCAGGTACATTAAGCCGCCCTCTACTCATACTTAACAGCAAATGATCCTACAATAGATGAGAGTAGAAAAAGGTAACGTAAAATCAAAGCATACCTAGTTGCCCAAGTGACTTAATGTATATCATTTTGACTCAGCATTACTCCTACTAAAAATAAAAAGAAAGATGAAAATTACCTTCGGGTTTTTGCTGCTATAGTTGCCCTCCGGGTTCCAGCGGTGGGTGGAATCTTTAAGGCCGGCACTGTTAGGAGTGCCAAACCATAAAAGATCTTGCTCCAGGGTGAGCTTGCATTTCCCAGGTCCTCTGTCCTGCTTCCCTCAGACAGTGAACTGGTGATTTTTCTCTGGCCCTGCAAAGAAAGTGATTCCAGATCAGCTGAGTGTTATGTGGAATATCTCATCTTTGTTGTTCTAGTGCAGCCCTTTCAGCCTTCCAGAGCCAGTTAGACTTGTTGTGAGGAGCTAAATGATTGGCTGGATCTGGGGCTCAGTTTCATAAATTATAGCCCAGCGTACGAGAAGCCCGAGTCCTATAGTTGCTGTGGTCCAGAGGCCTGCCAGTTCCTGCTTTAACGCGTATGTAGTCGTAATTGAGTTCTAACACGGCCTTGGATGTTTCTGTCCTAAATAGCTGACATTGCATCTTCAAGACTGTGTGAGTAATCCTGACTTCTTTTTTTTTAAACTCCGTAAATTAATTACGTGCCCCGAGAGGGAGTGATTGCAATTAGAAAATACTGAAGTAGCAGATGATTCATTTGCAAGGTGCTGTTTTCTATGTATCAAGTTCAATGCAGTTAATCTTAAAGCTTCTAAGACCTGGCAGGGTCATTCCAGCTTTTTGCTATGAATCACAGGCAAGCTGCCTTTTGAAGGAGGCTCTTCAATGCCTTTGCTAGCCCTGTTTGTTTTATGGGGTCAGGAAAAGTGATAAAGGTCCAACAGGTTAAACAGATTGCTGGTGTCAAAGCAACGGCTGAGAGCCCTCGAGTCAGGCAAGTTTCAAGATTTCCCACCCCTGCCGTCCACAGCTGGGAAGGAGCAGCTCATGACAGGCAGTCCTTTTGGGACACAGGTACACAGCGGTTAGAGCACAGAAAGAGGAGAAATGTGAAATGACAACAGAGCTTTTCTTTGCAGTCATCTGAAGCTGTACTGAGACATAGTCTGTGGGTAACTAGAACATTTTCACATGTATAAAAATGCTCCTCAGTGGTCCTGTTCATGTGGTAGGGAGCTGAATGAGAAATCCCTAGGTTGTTTTTTAAAAAGCCTTTTAAGAAGCACATTAAACACACACAGACAACAGTGGTAACAGAAGAAAGCATGTGGATTGGGATGTGTGGTGGGAACGGATCAAATCCCAAGGAAGCCGTTGTTAGGTTTGTGTAATTGCTGGGGGTGTCTTCTGATGTTAACCAGGTTGAAGATAAAGCCGGAGCAGACTGAAACGAGCAACTAGAAAACATCAGCATTTTTTTTACCGTCCATAGCATACACTGCAGGATAGAGTTAATACGAGTGTAGACTGGTGAGTGTAAGCAGTTCACTTTTTACTTTGAAAACATGATTGATTTTATCCTAACCTATCATAAAAAAATCGGGCTTTTGTCTATGAAGTTAATGTGTAAAAATAAATAATTTTTGTTCCTCCCAAATCATTTTTATACCTTTTCTCAATAGGGCACAAAGTTAGGCAATTTCTTATAATTTGGGGCTGTTTTCCAGTTTGCTTTTTGTCTAATTTTTCCTCTTTAGACTTAGAGATACAAAGGTATATATTTGTGCTATGTATAAGCCTCAAGCATAAATCATTTGAACAGTTTTTAAAATCACAGGTTTCTGTGACAAATATAAACTTCTAATAGCTAGAGTAGTTACTTGCCAATTCCTATAAAAATATTATTTTTATACCCAAGAGTGGTTTATTTTTGGTTGCACCTATTTAAATGACATGATTTAGTCAGTAGGAAAGAAATAGTAGTTGTGTTTTTTGCAAAATTTTATATTTTGGTCACACTGAAGTGCAAAGTTTTGTTGTTAAAATATTTTTGCCCTCTAAAATATGACCCCTTTTAGGTCACAGCAATGGATGAGGTTTATAAAAGAAGAGAAAAATAATTAACATAGAATCCTTTTCTGTATCAGCCAAGTGTATGCAAAATAGTTTTAAAAAGTGTAATTCTAATACATTCTTTCAGAAATACATTTACTTTGTGAAGAAACAGTATAAGCTTCTTTGTCGTGATAGGATAGTGAGTTCATTCATTGGGTTTCTGTGGCTGTAGACGCTAATAATAATAGTTGACATTCACTGTTCTACATTCCTAACTGACTGTAACAGTGGAAGAAAGTAGTGCATCTGTTGAGGGACTATAATCTCGCCCCTCCAGGTGGTTCGGGACCCATCTACAGTGAGAAATGGTAAGCGTGGAAACTGCTTTCTCTGAACTGGTTTCTGACATCTAAGCCGGCTCCTTTTCTTGCCATAGGGTCAGTGTAGCTTTCTTGGTATAGCAATCACATTCCCTTCCAGCTTTTTGTGCCTTCATTCTTTATAGCATTAACTCGCTTGAGCTCTTATTGAGATGAATCAAATAAAAAATGACTTATGCTTAATTATCAAACGTTAATCAGCTGCTCATGCAATTCAGAAGGTGTTCAGAACGTGGCTCAGGGAGATTCTGGTGGGAGTATTGACATCTTGCCTTGGTGCTTCCTCCAGGACCTTCATCTTTCAGTTCTCCCTGAGATGCCGGGGTCACATCTCTTTTTCATGAAAGGGCAGGATATTAAGAAAAGAAAGAGTAGAGGTGTGTCAGGTGTCCAGTGGACAGGTATCCATGAGCAAGGCGTTGTGAAAAAAGGAAACATTTTCCAAATAGCAGTAGTTGATCTGTTTTCCCTCCCCTCCTCTTTATTTTCTATAGCCATTTTTGTCTGACTGTGGAAGTTCTTTTGCAGATAAGGTTCTGTAAAACTATGCATATCTGCCATAGACAGATGGATTTGACAAAAGATATATTCAAAAAGGAATGTATTACATCATGAACTTGCAAAGCATTCATGAATACAAACTGGCTTTTGGCAACTATTAACACTACCTACTAAAGCAATGACATCAACCCAAATTGAAAGAAAATATTATTTATTGATTGAATTACATTTTCCAGTGTTTCATTTGGTAAATTTTGCTTTTGGAAAGACTTACTCTTCTCTAAGACATTTTTTCCACTGTTATATATAGGACTAATCTTATTGCTTACTCTTGCCAAAGAATTTAATTGTTCTTAGTTGGCGTTTTCAAAAGACTCGCTGTCCCACCTGGAGCATGTTTTAAAGAAGGTGGAGCAAAACAAATGAAACAATCCCCCTCATCGCTACCACAAAGAGTTAAACGCTTTAGAATTGTATGATTCCCTCTGTTTGTGGAGCTCGACACTACCCATTGGAAGAGGAGGAGCTTTCATTTAATTAAAAAAAAATCATTTTTTCCACTTTAATTATATAGTGTATGCAGGTGATACAAATTTTCATTATATTAGTCACTAGCCAGAATTGTATCCTTCCAATTTCCAATTTCAAGAAGTAGAAAGACTTAGTGAATTAATCTTGGAGTCAGTGAGATCATGCTCAGGTCATTAAATTTTTCTAAGCCTCAGTCTCTATGTCTATAAAATGAAAATAATGATATATGTCCTGGTATTTTACTGTATTGGTGAATATCAGCAGTATGATGAGAAAGTGCTGATTAAAGAACGTTTTAATTCTTTGTGCATTGTGATCTACTGTACAACTATACATTATTATCATTGCAGAAGATCATAGCATTAGTTAGCTTCCTTTACTTCTAAAAGCGTGTTCCCGGTATTGGATAAGTACTTTTTAAAGCAAAGAACGTCTTCACTGTTTGATCTTGAAAAATTACAAAGGTTTTCAGAGCCTCAGTCCTCATCTGTCTGTTGCTTGAGTATTAAAAATACCAGTATGGTTACGGTGACAATAAAAAAGTGATATTGTATGTGAAAATATATTTAGTAAACTTCTAAGTGCCATGTAAATCTTACTTATGAAAACTGTTATCAGAATATTAATAGAAGGTATAATTGTCAATTTTTAAAATGGAAAATATCACATTTCTTTTTTAAAAAATCATATGATTCCATTTATATAAAGTATACAGAATAGGCAAATTCACAGAGACAGAAAATAGATTAATTGTTGCCAGGAACTGGGGGGAGAATGCATGGGGAGTGACTGCTAAAAGACATACATTTCTTACTGATTAGTTTGATTAGCTTTCTAAGCTATGTCTGCTTCCCTCAAACAGGGTGGATTTTCTTGTTGGTTAAGCTGGTGCCATGACTTTCCTTTCACTTAGATATAGCACAAAGCCAATAGTCAGATAAGCATTCCCTCACAGTCTATATTTAGAACTGTTAATGACAAAGTTTTAGAGGGCGTAGTTTCCTCAGAGGAAAAAATGAGTTAGAAAATTTAGACTGACAGATGTTCTTGGACTTTTTATTCCTGTTTTGACTCTCTTTATTAAATTTAACTAACGAAATAAACATGTAGGTTAAGGTGATGCTTATTCCTAGGTCTTTTCATCCCAGGAATAAAATGAATGGTCAAAATGACTTTCTGAATGATTTAGAAAGTTCAGTCAGCAGTTCTGAATCCCAAATTTTTAACTAGTTCTACTCTGGAAGGTCATCACACGTTTTGGAATATCGGCCACAGGTGTGTCCTACGTTTCGGCTGCTTAAGTGCACTGTTGTTAAGAGTTTGATTATTTTCTAATAGCACTATTGGTTAGTCTGAGACATTTCTACCACCTATAGGATCTCTCTCTTTTTTTTAAAGATGAAACCATACAGGGAGCACCATAAGTAAAACAAATATAAAAATGAAATGAATCCTCTCCTATCTTTATCCTACACACTTCACCCAGCAATTTATGAGAGGACTTTACAGAAATGAAGGAATTTCATTTGTAGTATAGTTAAAAATTTTTTTTTTAATTTTTAAAATTTATTTTTTTATTGAGCTATAGTTGTATAATATTATATGTTTCAGGTGTACAGCATAGCAATTCACAATTTTTAAAGGTTATACTTCATTTAAAGTTATTATAAAACATAAGCTATAGTCCCTGTGCTATATATATATAATATATATATAATATATATATAGGATACAGGATTATATATTATATACAGGATATATATATATATTATATACAGGATATAATATATCCTGTAGCTTATTTATTTTATACATAGTAGCTTATATTTCTTAATCCCCTACCCCTATCTCGCTCCTCCCCCTTCCCTCTCCCAGGAGATACACACACACCACATCTTCTTTATCTATGTATCTGTTGATGGACACTTAGGTTGCTTCCATATCTTGCCTATTGTAGATAGTGCTGCTATGAACATTGGAGTGCATGTATCTTTTCAAAACAATTTTTTTTTTTTTTTAATATATATATCCAGGAGTGGAATTGCTGGATCATATGGTAGTTGTATTTTTAGTTTTCTGAGAAACCTCCATACTGTTTTCCACAGTGACTACACCAATTTACATTCCCACCCACAGTGTACAATGGTTCCCTTCCCTCCACACTGACATTTGTTATTCGTGCTCTTTTTGGTGATAGCCATTCTGACAGGTGTGAGGTGATATTTCATTGTGGTTTTGATTTGCATTTCTCTGATGGTTAGTGATGTTGAGCATCTTTTCATGTGCCTGTTGGCCATTTTTATGTCTCTTTTGGAGAAATGTCTATTTAGGTCTTCTGCCCATTTTTTGATTGGGTTGTTTGTTTTTTTTTGATATTGAGTTGTGTGAGCTGTTTATATATTATGTTTTGGATATTAACTGCTTGTTGGTCACATCATTTGCAAATATTTTCTCCTGTTCCATAGTTTGTCTTCCATTTCATTGATGGTTTCCTTTGCTGTGTAAAAGCTTTTAAGTTTAATTAGGTCCCATTTGTTTACTTTTGCTTTTATTTCTTTTGCCTTAGGAGACAGATCCAAAAAAATGTTGCTATGATTCATGTCATAGAGTGTTCTATGTTCCGTTCTAGGAGTTTTATGGTTTCAGGGCTTACATTTAGGTCTTTAAACCATTTTATCTTTGTATATGGTGTGAGGGAATGTTCTAATCTCATTGTTTTACATGTATCTGTCCAGTTTTCCCAGCACCACTTGTTGAAGAGACTGTTTTCTCCATTGTATGTTTTTGCCTCCTTTGTCATAGATTAATTGACCAAGGGTACATGGGTTTATTTCTGGGCTCTCTATTCTGTTCCATTGATCTATGTGTCTGTTTTTGTGCCAATACCATACTGTTTTGATTACTGTAGGTTTATAGTATAGTCTGAAGCCAGGGAGCATGATACCTCCAGCTCTGTTCTTTTTCAAGGTTGTTTTTGGCTATTTGGGATCTTTTATGTTTCCATACAAATTTTACAGTTATTGTTCTAGTTCTGTGAAAAATGCCCTTGGTATTTTGATAGGGATTGCATTGAATCTGTAGATTGCCTTGGGTACTATGATCATTTTTAACAATACTCATTCTTCCAATCCATGAACATGATGTATCTTTCCATCTGTTTGTGTTGTCTTCAGTTTATTTCATCAGTGTCTTATAGTACAGGTCTTTTGCCTCCATAGGTAGGTTTATTCCTAGGTATTTTATTCTTTTTGATGCTATGGTAAATTGGATTGTTTCCTTAATTTCTATTTCTGATAGTTTGTTGTTAGTGTGTAGAAATGCAACAGATTCTATATGTTAATTTTGTAATCTGCAACTTTACTGAATTCATTGGTGAGCTTTAGTAGTTTTTTGATGGTGTCTTTAGGATTTTCTATATATAGTATCATGTCATAATGACATGGTTTACTTCTTCCTTTCCAATTTAGATTCCTTTTATTTCTCTTTCTTGTCTGATTTCTGTGGCTAGGACTTCCACTACTGTGTTGAATAAAAGTGGCAAGAGTGGGCATCCTTTTCTTGTTCCTGATCTTAGAGGGAATGCTTTCAGCTTTTCACTGTTGAATGTGATGCTAGCTGTGGGCTTGTCATATATGACGTTTATTATGTTGAGGTATGTCCCCTCTATAAAGACTTTCTGGAGAGCTTTTATTATAAATGGATGTTAAATTTTATCAAAACCTTTTTCTGTATCTACTGAGATGATTATAGTACAGTTTGAAAACTGCCATCTGGAACCATTGTCCTGACTTTCTTGTGCCTTTAATGATTGGATAAGACCACTCTTCAGTAATTTAAAATTATAATTAAAGAATGTTTTTAACTCCTTTGTTCCCCCCAGGTTTACTGAGATATAGTTGACATATAACATTGTGTAAGTTTAAGGCATACAATGAGTTGATTTGATACATTTAGATACAGTAGTCCTCCCTTGTCCAAGGTGTGACTTTCTGCAGTTTCAGTTACCTGAGGTCAACCGAGGTCCAAAAGTATTAAATGGAAAATTCCAGAAATAAACTAGTCATAAGTTTTAAATTACACGCCGCTCTGAGTAGCCTGATGAAATCTCATGCCATTCTGCTTCTCCTCCCTCCCAGGACGGGAATCATCACTTTGCCTACCTGCTAGTCACTTAGTAACCATCTGATTATCAGATCAGCCGTAAGGGTATCATAGTGCTTGTGTTCAAGTAACCTTCATTTTACTTAATAATGGCTCCAAAGTGCAAGAGTAGTGATGCTGGCAATTCAGATGAACTTTATTATAGGTAAGTAAGTGTAGGGAAAAAATAGTATGTATAGAGTTTGTACTATCCATGGTTTTAGGCATCCACTGGGGGTCTTGGAACATATCTCTCAAGGATAAGAGGGGACTACTGTATTGCAAAATGATTGCCACCATTGTATTAGCTAACATCTGCATCATGTCACCTAGGTGCCATTTTTCTTTTCTTGGTGAGAATGTTTAAGATTTACCCTCTTAGCAACTTTCAAGTGTATAATACAGTATTATTAGCTATAATTTATGTGCCGTACATTAGATCCCTGTAACTTTTTCATATTATAACTGGAAGTTTGTACTCTTAGACTAACATTTCCCCCTTTCCTCCACCTCCCCAGACCCTGGCAAACACCATTCTACTCTCTATTTCTATAAATTCAGCTTTTTTAGATTTCACATATAAGTGAGGTCACACAATATTTGTCTTTCACTTATTTCACTTAGCACAATGCCCTCTAGTTTCATCCATATTATTGCAAATGGCAGAATTTCCTTCTTTTTTTATGGCTGAATAATATTCTACTCTGTGTTTGTGTGTATATGTGTGTGTGTGTGTGTGTATCTATCATTGTTGAAAAACCATTCATCCATGGATGGATTTAGGTTGTTTCCATATCTTGGTCATTGTGAATAATGCTGCTATGAACATGGGGTGCAGATATCTCTTAGAGATAGTGATTTCATTTCCTTCAGATATATACCCAGAAGTGGGACTTATGGATCATATGGTGGTTCTATTTTTAATTTTTTGAGGAACCTCTGTACTATTTTCCATAGTGGTTTTACCAATTTACCAAAATGGATGTTCCTGATGGGCAAATTTCTCCCATTCAAGTGGTTTTCTTGTGGCACTTTTCTTATCACCTAATTATCACCAGTTTCCAGGTCCTTGTGCTTTGGCAGAGGGGAAAACATATAGAGGATTGCTCACATTCTTTAGGGCAGAGTTTGGTCACCTAATGGCCTCACCTAATATAAAGGAGGCTGGGACATGAGTCCTATTTGTCTCCAGGAAAAATAGAAAGTTGGTTTATTGGTCAACTCACCAATTTATGCCATATCTTTTGTGCTTTTCTTTTCTATTCTTTCCTTTTCTTTTTATTTTTTCCTTCTTCTACTCCCCTCCCCTTCCCTTCCCTCTCCTACTGTCTCCTACCCTCTCCTCTTCTCTCCTTTCTTTTCTGTTATTTAATAGGGCTACATAGGATCTAAGCCTTGAGTTTGACCACTATGTATAAGTTAGATATTAAAAATTATAATCTTCACCATCTAGAAAAATTTAAGAATACGGTTTAACTTTTCAATTCTTAATCCCATATGTTAACAATTTTCCAAGGCTATTTACATATGATTGAAAATGATGATTATAGGGATTACCATTGATTTAATATTTATGTCCAATAGTGAAGAAAGTGGTAATGGAATGTTTTTCTCCTCCCACCTAACCCATCCTCTTCTGTGTCAGGTGTTTGAATCTCTTGCTTTGTAGTTTTAGAAAAAGGTAGGAAGAAAATGAAAAACAGGCAACAACTATAAAATGACTGATCAAAACTTCTCCACTCTTTCCTGTTCCTTGAGTATTGTGTAAATTTTGCAATGAATGCTAGCTTTTTATTGGAGAAGAGTGCTATAAAGAGAGTGTACAGCTTTTGGCGAAATGTTTCTTGCCTGGAGTTGAACAAATGGTGGAATTAATATAAACTTGGTTTGTAGCCTCTCTATTTTCTAGAGGCTATAAAGATTTCTTTCCACTCTGAACTTTTGGAGATTAGCAAAAATATTTATATCACAAACAAAAAAGAAGACAGATGCCTACTCAGTAACCAAAAATATTTTTCAGATCATTGCTATTTAAAAAAAAATCTCCCACAAACTTTTAATTTTCTTTTAATGAACATCATAAACCAATTTTAGTCCTTTACTCTGGATATATTAGTGTCAAATATTTTTGTTAGGTGATAAGTCAGTAGTAACCTCAGTTATTTTACCAAATTACTTTCCTCCAATATAAGCCAAATTTACAATTAAGTTATTTAAGAAATAAAGGTAGCAAATAAATATCTGTTTTAATCTTCATGTCCTGACCTAAGAAACAGAAGGACTTACTCATTTCACATCCTCATATTTATCTGATAGAACTAGGAATGCCTAAAAAGAATTTTCCCATAACTCCATTTACTTGTTTATTTTCCTGGCACTTTCCAAAAACAATATTAAAGGCAACACTGAAAAAGCATAAAATATCTTCATCTAACATCCAAACAATCTTTTTATTTTGGTGGAACTGAAGAAAAATAATAGACACTTAGAATCTTTACCCCGAGGCATTGAAAAACAGTGACAATTCTAAATCGTTAGACTGTGAAGATTATATTGTATTTAGTAGAGATTTTACATATATCTTATCATGTTCATGGTCTTTGAAATAAGGCAGCCCACATATAGTTATAAGGTAATTCCTTGGCATAGTGTAGTAATTGGAAAACTGGTGTCTGGAGCCAGACTGCCTGGGTTCAGGTCCCACACTTAGTGGCTGTTTTACCCTGGGCAAGTTATTCAGTCTCCTTGTACCTCCATTCTTTCTGAAAAATTGGATAATAATAGTACCTACTTGGTTGGATTGTTGTGTATATTAAATAAATTAATATATGTAAAACCCTTGGAAGGATGCATGACTCATAGTAAGTGCTTCATAAATGTTTGTCTTCCTATTAGTATTATCTGGGGAATTATTTAATAAAATATATATTCTAGATACCTAAAGTTTCTTCAGTTAGTTCCAAAACTTCTGGTGGCCAGTTTTCATGGGTCTTTCTAAATGGATCTTATGTGTCTCCATGTTTCTTCTGTCTTAAAGAGATTAAATGGAATCTCTCCTTTGTTGATTCAGAGTCATCATTCTAAGTAAGTGATATTGAGTCATGTGATATTGAAATCATTAAGATGATGTTAAAGTGCTTAGGGAGAGTGTTTTGCCCCTAAACTAGCTGATACAGACTGCTCTGCTGTTTCAGTCCTCTGGCTGTGTTCTGAAGGATTTTGGTCTTCACTATACTGGCCTACACTAGCACCCTTGATTTGAAATACCTGCTTCAATTTTGCTATAGGTTGTAAGCAAGAATATAGCCCAGTTTTTAAAAATTGTGTACAAAATGAGAGAATAAGACTTCACTCAGGATGTCAGTCCTCCCTTGAGAGTAAATAAGAACATGAGTGCATTTTTCCCTTCTGGGTGAGGGATATGTTTCACAACAGGGATTAGCAAACTACTGTTTGTGGGCCAAACCTGTTTTTATAAATAAAGCTTTATTGGAATATATCTACACTCATTTGTTTGTACATTGTCTGCTGCTGCTTTCACACCAGGGCAGAGTTGAGTAGTTGCTGCAGAGGCCACATGGCCTGCAAAGCCTAAAGAATTTACCATCTGACCTTTTACGGAAAACGTTTACCAAACCCTGTACTCAATCTTTTAATCTGGGCAGAGTCTGAAATAAATGAGATGTTACTTTGTTTAGTAGTCTCACTTAATCGGCAAATTCAGTTATCTGGAGCACTGTCTCTCCTAGATATATTTTTGATAAACAAGAATATATTGGGAGAGATTGGTTCAAGATGGCAGAGTAGAATGACGTGTGCTTACTCCCTCTTGCGAGAGCACCGGAATCATAACTAACTGCTGAACAATCATCGACAGGCAGACACTGGAACTCACCAAAAACGATACCCCACATCCAAAGACAAAGGAGGAGCCACAATGAGATGGTAGGAGGGGTGTAATCACAATAAAATCAAATCCCATAAGTGCTGGGTGGGTGACTCACAAACTGGAGAACACTTATACCACAGAAGTCCACCCCCTGGAGTGAAGGTTCTGAGCCCCATGTCAGGCTTCCCAACCTGGGGGTCTGGCAACGGGAGGAGGTATTCCTAGAGAATCAGACTTTGAAGGATAGCGGGATTTGATTGCAGGACTTGGACAGGACTGGGGGAAACAGAGAATCCACACTTAGAGGGCACAAACAAAGTCGGGTGTACATCAGAACCCAGGGGAAGGGGCAGTGACACCATAGGAGACTGAACCACACCTACCTGCTAGTGTTGGAGAGTCTCCGGCAGAGGTGGGGGGTGGCTGTGGCTCACTGTGGGGACAAGGACACTGGCAGCAGAAGTTCTGGGAAGTACTCCTTGCCATGAGCCCTCCCAGAGTCTGCCATTAGCCCCACCAAAGAGCTGGGTAGGCTCCAGTGTTGGATTGCCTCAGGCAAAACAACCAACAGGGAGGGAACCCAGCCCCACCCATCAGCAGACAAGCAGATTAAAGTTTTACTAAGCTCTGTCCACCAGAGCAACACCCAGCTCTACCTACCACCAGTCCCTCCCATCAGAAAATTTGCACAAGCCTCTTAGATAGGCTAATGCACCAGAGGGCAGAGAGCAGAAGCAAGAAGAACTACAATCCTGCAGCCTGTGGAACGAAAACCACATTCACAGAAAGATAGACAAGATGAAAAGGCAGAGGGCTATGTATCAGATGAAGGAACAAGATAAAACCCCAGAAAAACAACTAATTAAGTGGAGATAGGCAACCTTCCAGAAAAAGAATTCAGAATAATGATAGTGAAGATGATCCAGGACCTCGGAAAAAGAATGGAGGCAAAGATCAAGAAGATGCAAGAAACGTTTAACAAAGACCTAGAAGAATTAAAGAACAAACAAACGGAGATGAACAATACAATAACTGAAATGAAAACTACACTAGGAGGAATCAATAGCAGAAGAATTGAGGCAGAAGAACAGATAAGTGACCACGAAGACAGAATGGTGGAATTCACTGCCATGGAACAGAATAAAGAAAAAGGAATGAAAAATGCAGACAGTCTAAGAGACCTCTGGGACACCATTAAATGCAACAATCTTCGCATTAGAGGGGTCCCAGAAGGAGAAGAGAGAGAGAAGCGACCTGAGAAAATATTTGAAGAGATTATACTTGAAAACTTCCCTAACATAGGAAAGGAAATAGCCCCCCAAGTCCAGGAAGCACAGAGAGTCCCAGGCAGGATGAACCCAAGGAGAAACATGCCGAGACACATAGTAATCAAATTGACAAGAATTAAAGACAAAGAAAAATTATTGAAAGCAACAAGGGAAAAATGACAAATAACATACAAGGGAACTCCCATAAGGTTAACAGCTGATTTCTCAGCAGAAACTCTACCAGCCAGAAGGGAGTGGCATGATATGTTTAAAGTGATCAAAGGGAAGAACATAAAACCAACATTACGCTACCTGGCAGGGATCTCATTCAGATTCGAGGGAGAAATTAAAACTTTTACAGACAAGCAAAAGCTAAGAGAATTCAGCACCACCAAACCAGCTTTAAAACAAGTGCTAAAGGCACTTCTCTAGGCAGGAACACAAGGGAAGAAAAAGACCTATAATAACAAACCCATAACAACTAAGAAAATGGTAAGAGGAACATGCATATAGATAATTACCTTAAACGTGAATGGATTAAATGCTCCAAGCAAAAGACACAGACTTGCTGAATGGATACAAAAACAAGACCCATCTATACGCTGTGTACAAGAGACCCACTTCAGACCTAGGGACACATACAGACTGAAAGTGAGGGGATGGAAAAAGATATTCCATGCAAATGGAAATCAAAAGAAAGCTGGAGTAGCAATCAGATAAAATGGACTTTAAAATAAAGAATGTTGCAGGAGACAAGGAAGGACATTACATAATGATCAAGGGATCAATCCAAGAAGAAGATATAACAATTATAAATATATACACACCCAACATAGGAGCACCTCAGTACATAAGGCAACTGTTAACAGCTATAAAAGAGGAAATCGACAGTAACACAATAATAGTGGGGGACTTTAACACCTCACTTACACCAATGGACAGGTCATCCAAACAGAAAATTAATAAGGAAACACAAGCTTTAAATGACACAATAGACCAGATAGATTTAATTGATATTTATAGGACATTCCTTCCAAAAACAGCAGATTACACTTTCTTCTCAAGTGCACACAAAACATTCTCCAGGATAGATCACATCTTGGGTCACAAATCAATCCTCAGTAAATTTAAGAAAATTGACATCATATCAGTCATCTTTTCTGACCACAACGCTAAGAGATTAGAAATCAGTTACAGGGAAAAAACTGTAAAAAACACAAACACATGGAGGCTAAACAATGTATCACTAAATAAGCAAGAGATCACTGAAGAAATCAAAGAGGAAATCAAAAAAATACCTTGAGACAAATTACAATGAAGACAAAACGATCCAAAACCTATGGGATGCAGCAAAAGCAGTTCTAAGAGGAAAGTTTTTAGCAATACAAGCCTACCTCAAGAAACAAGAAAAATCTCAAATAAACAATCTAACCTTACACCTAAAGAAACTAGAGAAAGAAGAACAAACAAAACCCAAAGTTAGCAGAAGGAAAGAAATCATAAAGATCAGAGCAGAAATAAATGAAATAGAAACAAAGAAAACAATAGCAAAGATCAATAAAACTAAAAGCTGCTTCTTTGAGAAGATAAACAAAATTGATAAACCATTAGCCAGACTCATCAAGAAAAAGAGGAAGAGGACTCAAATCAATAAAATTAGAAATGAAAAAGGAGAAGTTACAACAGACACTGCAGAAATACAAAGCATCCTAAGAGACTACTACAAGCAACTCTATGCCAATAAAATGGACAACCTGGAAGAAATGGACAAATCCTTAGAAAGGTATAACCTTCCAAGACTGAACCAGGAAGAAATAGAAAATATGAACTGACCAATCACAAGTAATGTAATTAAAACTGTGATTAAAAATCTTCCAACAAACAAAAGTCCAGGACCAGATGGCTTCACAGGTGAATTCTATCAAACATTTAGAGAAGAGCTAACACCTATCCTTCTCAAACTCTTCCAGAATATTTCAGAGGAAGGAATACTCCCAAACTCCTTCTATGAGGCTACCATTACCCTGATACCAAAAGCAGACAAAGATACTACAAAAAAAGAAAATTACAGACCAATATCACTGATGAATATAGATGCAAAAATCCTCAACAAAATGCTAGCAAACAGAATCCAACAAGACACGAAAAGGATCACACACCATGATCAAGTCGGATTTATCCCAGAGATGCATGGATTCTTCAATATACGCAAATCAATCAATGTGATACACCATATTAACAAATTGAAGAATAAAATCCATATGCAGAAAAAGCTTTTGACAAAATTCAACACCCATTTATGATAAAAAAAACTCTCCAGTAAGCGGGCATAGAGGGAACATACCTCAACATAATAAAGTCCATATACGACAAACCCACAGCAAACATCGTTTTCAATGGTAAAAACCTGAAAGCAATTCCTCTAAGATCAGGAACAAGACAAGGATGTCCAGTCTTGCTACTACTATTCAACATAGTTTTGGAAGTCCTAGCCATGGCAATCAGAGAAGAAAATAAAATAAAAGGAATACAAATTGGAAAAGAAGAAGTAAAACTCTCACTGTTTGCAGATGACATGATACTATACATAGAGAATCCTAAAGATGCCACCAGAAAACTACTAGAGCTCATCAATGAATTTGATAAAGTTGCAGGATACAAAATTAATGCACAGAAATCTCTTGCATTCCTATACACTAATGATGAAAAATCTGAAAGAGAAATTAGGGAAACACTCCCATTTACTACTGCAACAAAAAGAATAAAATACCTTGGAATAAACCTACCCAGGGAGACAAAAGACCTGTATGCAGAAAAGTATAAGACACTGATGAATGAAATTAAAGATGATACCAACAGATGGAGAGATATACCACGTTCTTGAATTGGAAGAATCAATATTGCGAAAATGACTATACTACCCAAAGAAATCTACAGATTCAGTGCAATCCCTATCAAATTACCAATGGCATTTTTTACAGAACTAGAACAAAAAGCCTGAAAATTTGTATGGAGACACAAAAGATCCCAAATAGCCAAGGCAGACTTGAGGGAACAAAACGGAGCTGGAGGAATCAGACTTCCTGACTTCAGACTATACTACAAAGCTACAGTAATCAAGACAATATGGTACTGGAACAAAAACAGAAATATAGATCAATGGAACAGGACAGAAAGCCTGGAGATAAACCCTTGCACCTATGGTCAACTATTCTATGACAAAGGAGGCAAGGATATACAATGGAGAAAAGACAGTCTCTTCAATAAGTGGTGCTGGGAAAACTGGACAGCTACATGTAAAAGAATGAAATTAGAACACTCCCTAACACCATACACAAAAATAAACTCAAAATGGATTAGAGACCTAAATGTAAGACCGGACACTATAAAACTCTTAGAGGAAAACATAGGAAGAACACTCTTTGACATAAATCCCAGCAAGATCTTTTTTGATCCACCTCCTAGAGTAATGGAAATAAAAACAAAAATAAAGACATGAGACCTAATGAAACTAAAAAGCTTTCGCAAAGCAAAGGAAACTACAAACAAGACGAAAAGACAACCCTCAGAATGGGAGAAAACATTTGCAAACAAATCAACGGACAAAGGGTAATCTCCAAAATATATAGACAGCCCGTGCAGCTCAATATTAAAAAAACAGACAACCCACTCAAAAAATGGGCAGAGGACATACAGATGGCCAAGAAGCACATGAAAAGCTGCTCAACATCACTAATTACTAGAGAAATGCAAATCAAAACTACAATGAGGTATCACCTCACAGCAGTTAGAGTGGGAATCATCAGAAAATCTACAAACAACAAATGCTGGAGAGGGTGTGGAGAAAAGGGAACTCTCTTGCACTGCTGGTGGGGATGTAAATTGATATAGCCACTATGGAGAACAGTATGGAGTTTCCTTAAAAAACTACAAATAGAATTAACACATCACCCAGCAATCCCATTACTGGGCATATACCCAGAGAAAACTATAATTCAAAAAGACAGATGCACCCCAATGTTCATTGCAGCACTATTTACAATAGCCAGGTCCTGGAAGCTATCTAAATGCCCATTGACAGATGAATGGATAAAGAAGAAGTGGTACATATATACAATGGAATATTACTCAGCCATAAAAAGGAATGAAATTAGGTCATTTGTAGAGACGTGGATGGATCTAGAGACTGTCATACAGAGTAAATTAGTCATGTAGAGAAAAACAAATATCGTATATGAATGCATATATGTGGAACCTAGAAACATGGTACAGATGATCAGTTTGCAGGGCACAAATAGAGACACAGATGTAGAGAACAAACGTATGGACACCAAGGGGGGAAGGTGGCGGGGGGCAGATGGGGGTGTGATGAATTGGGAGATTGGGATTGACATGTATGCACTAATATGTATAAAATGGATAACTAATAAGAACCTGCTGTATAAAAATATAAATAAAATAATATTCAAAAATTCAAAAAAAAAAAGAATTTATTGCAGTAGCCAGTGTTGGCTAAGGAATAAACAGCCTACAACAGCACATTTAGAACATTAAGAGGAGGTGAAAATATGTGCAAAGTTGTGGGGGAATCCTCATTTGGTATTTGTTGTTCTACTGTTATCAGTGCATGACATGACATAAAATTATGTGGCTTTCCACTGTGTTCTGTAGAATATTCTAGAAATGTTAGCAGTTGCTTTTCTTACACAATTGTCCTATGTAAATGTAAATGTAAATGCCTCTGTTGTCTCTTTTGTCACATATAGCTATCTGTTCTTTATCTTTCTTCTTACATATATCCCTGTTCTTTATCTTTTCTGTGAAAGAATTGTTTTGAGTTTTCCAACAATGTATTACTCTGGAGCATAGTGTACAGAAAAGGACTCTGAACTTGGGTTTGAATTCTGATTTAGTCACTTTATGGAAGAGAAGCCTCGAGGAAGTGTCACACTGCCTACCCCAGCCTCAGTGTCCCTGCCTGTAAAAGGGAGACAAGAATCCAGGCTCTGCTGACCACGTGCTATGGGCTGAATGTTTGTATCCCCTCAAAATTCATTTGTTGAAATCCCAGTGCCCAATATGCTGGTATTAGGAGGTGAGCCCTTTGGGAGGTGGTCAGTCATGAGGGCAGAGCCTTGATGAATGAGGCTAGTGCCCTTCTAAAGAGCCCCACAGAGTTCCCTAGCCCCTTCTGCCACTTGAGGATAAAACAAGAAGTCTGCAACTTGGAAGAGGGCCCTTACTCAGCCATACCGGCACCATGATCTCAGCTTCCAGAACTGTGGGAAATAAATTTCTGCTGTTTATGAACCACCCAACCTGTGGTATTTTGGTACGGCAGCCTGAGTGGACTAAGATACCATGTGAGGGGCAGCACGGGGCTGAGCACAGAGCGGACTCTACCAGTGTATTATTACCTGTATCTTTAATAACATTCTCAATTTTGTCTGGTTTCGTTTTATACAAAGATATATATGGTTATGGAACAGAATATAAAATGGATTCTGCGAGACTAAAATTGTGTCTGGGTGCGAGGCTGTGAGAGTGAAGGAGGTTGGGTGGGAAAACCTCTTCAAACAGCGTATGCATTGCTCTGTGTCTGCTTCCTTATTCACATGTCTAATGTGAAAGTTTATGCTTTCGTGCAGACCTCCTGGGAAACGTGCAAAGGAAAAAGGAAGAAGGGTAGCCTTGGAAGAGGAGAAAGATAGTGCTTATGTCAGTACAAAAGTCTAAATAGAAGCAAATTATGGTTGGTTTATTTTACCTACAGTTCTGTGAATGAGTTTCATATGTGCACAGGAAGGTTGTTAATTTTTTTGATATGAAAGAAGGAATAGTTTAATGAAAATAGACTCTAGTGCTGTGGAAAATAGAAGTCCCCAGTGATGAGGCTAGGGTAGAATGACTGAAGGGTGAAGAAAACATATGTGGCTCCGTTTTGTTTTTATTGGAGCCACAAAGAGAAGCGCCAGTCTACTGTGTGTCAGATATTTATGCTTGTAAAACATCACCCCACTTTTATAATGTAAGAGGATGCTAATAATTTAGCTTTGAATTGCAATTACATTGCACATATTTCCTCATATTCCTGTTGTTTTCAAATGATTTAAAAAACTTTAATTAGAAACTTAAGCCCTCTTTTGCTTAGGTAACGTCATTTTAGCTTGTCCGTTGTAACTTGTCGATTTTTAATCTCAGTTATTTGGAGGGTAATTATCCAAGTTATATCAGTTAGCTATTGCTGGGTAACCAACTACTCCAAAGCATAGTATCTTGAAATGACAACCATTTATTATTTTTTATGAGTCTGCTTGTTGGCTGGGGGAGTTCTGTTTATTGAAACCAGATTCTGATTATTTTAGCTGGGCTTCCTCATGCATTAGTGGTTGGCTGGGAGCCTATGATGCCCTTGATTGGGGAAAGTCAGTACTCCTCCATGTTTCTCTCATCCCTGCTCTCATACCTCCAGCAGGCTGGTCCAGGCATGTCCTCCTGGTGGTGGCCGGGGTCCAAAAGCATGAAAGTCCAGTCATGCAAGCGGGTAGGTGGCAAGACACATGTGCTTTTCAAGACTCGATTACTGTTACATTTGCTAATATCCCATTGGCCAAAGCAAGTCATGGTGTAACTCAGGGTCAGAATGAATGAATACAAAGCTATGGGTCAAAGGTGTAGATATAGGGAGGCCATGAATTGGGGCCTCAATCTCCCAGATGTCATTTCACTATCTTTCTCCATCTTTGCAGCCTTCATTTTGGAAGTTTTACTGTTCATTAGCACTTTTATAGACTGGGCAGAAAGGAAAAAAACCAAATGCTATCTTGTTACTTGTTTTCAAAGCTTGGTGAGGGAGTAGCTTGTCATCAAAGGCTAAAATTAAAAATTTACTTTATTTTATTTACTTATATGCCTCCCCCCCTCCTTTTTAAACCAAATTAAGCAAGACAAATTCTTGTATAATGAAGTGAGTTCTTTTCCAATTCTATCAATATCCATCCATGAGTTCTGTTTCCAACTAATTTCTGTATTTTGGGGCCAACATTCCAGTAGCATTTGGAGGACTTTGGTGGGTGGGTCTGTGCATTTTTAGTCTTGCTTTCCGGTGTTCTTACTTTTTGCTTTCCTTTGTCCTAAACTCTCTTACTTTTTGCTTTCCTTTGTCCTAAACTCCTTTGCATTTCTTACTGCCCACCCTTTGAGTCCTCAAGAAACCTCAAACTGAACATGTTTCAAAGAATACTAATTATCCATGCTTTGTGCATTCGCTCATGCCTTCAATCACCAAATATTTGATGAGTGGCTTCCATAGTATTTCAGGCATTAGTAATACAGTAGTGTGCAATATAGACAAAATGCAGGCCCTCCTGGAGCTTACAGTCTAAAGGGGCTTGACAGACAGGAAACAAGTGCATGAATGCACGTCATTTGATGTTTAGTAGTGATAAGTGTTATGGAGAAAATAGAGCAAGGTGAGCAAGAATGATGGTGATGGAGGAGTGAGCAAGTATTCACAGAAGGCCTCTGAAGTCAGGGAGTGAGCTGTGATGACCTGGGAAGGATGCTGCAGGCAGAGGAAAAGCAGATGCAAAGGCTGCCTGAATAATATCCAGTAAAGCTGCAGCTATGTTCCCAGTGGGAGGAGTGGTAGGAAGTGTGGTGGGGAGACAAGCAAAGGCCAGATCATGTAGGGCCTTGGTAGAGTGCAGTAGGGTCTTTGCATTTATTCTAAGGAGATGGGAATCCATTGGTGGACTTGGGGCAAGGGAGAGACATGATCTAGTTTCAAGGGTAGAAGCTGTTAAACTATGACAGTCATGTTAAAAGGAGGCTGCCTTAGGGGAGCAGCAGGGGAAATTGTGAGAGGATGGCAGACTCTGCAGCTCTCCAAAATGAGTTTCATTTAAATAAGCCAAATTTAGACATTGAGATCAGCTCTGTAAAGTTGAGCATATGGAGAAGTGTTTCCCAAAGTAGACCCAGCATATTTCCAGTGATATCTGAGTTAATTTTAGGTGCTATGTCACATGAATGGAACCTTTTAAATTTTAATAATTGCTTATGAATTTAATATATATTAGGAAAAATAGAAAACTTGTAATTCTACAGTTTTGAATTACACTTGAATTGAAGATAAAGTATTGAGTATACTACACAGTTGAGTACAGAAATAGACAAAATTGTGAGGGATGTGTCTCAATGACTAGATTTAGGACATAGTGACAGTATTATTTATAAGGTTTAGTCCTGAGAGACAAGTGAATGATGACTCTGATTTTAGGGTAGTGTGTAATCATAATCACATGTTACCATTTATTGATTATCTACTGAATGTGATATAGGTGGTAGAGTTTTGATGTTCCCATTTAACAGATGAGAGAAGTGAAATTCATGGGGAATAAATCACTTGTTCTAGGAAGTCTCTGAGTTTTCAGATATTGCAATATTACGGAAGTGATGTGTAGTTCTGGTAAATTCTCTGCAAGCAGGGACTTAGTCTGTCTGGTACACTACTGTATCCTTAGCACCTAAAATAGCTTCTGATATGTGCCAGACATTCAATCTATACTTGCTGAATGAATGAAAGAAAAAAGCAGTGGGGTGTTTTCTTTTATTAAATTGACGTGTAGTTGATTTACAGTGTTGTGTTAGATTCAGGTGTACAGCAAAGTGATTTAGTTATATATACACACACACACACATATTCTTTTTTCAGGTTCTTTTCCATTATAGGTTATTACAAGATACTGAGTTCCCTGTGCTATATAGTAGGTCCTTGCTGGTTATTTATTTTATATATAGCAGTGAGTCTTATTTAAGTCTGATTCAAGAGTGGTGAATATTGGCATTTCTCACAACAGGATGAGATTTAGGAAGTAATCACCTGAAGTTTTCATGGAAAGGCCATATTTGGGGACAATAGGGTGCTTACTGTGCCCTCTAAATGCAGGTTTTCCCAGCATCCCAGTCTTGGCCTTCTATTTTTCTCCTATTCTCTCTTAAGAATCTCATCTACTTCTCTGGGTATAATTGTGCAACTCCCAAATATCAGACTTTGGTCCTCAATTCTAACCGAAAAACAAATAAACCTGCTGACAAACTTGGAACCACTTTAGGGCAACTTAAGCTTTGGTAAGTTACTTAACCTCCCTTGAGCCCAAGTCTCTGTCAGTAAGAGGAAGAGACGGACGCTGGGTCTGAGCCCTGATCTGAGAGGAACCAGTGTGTGCCAGAAGGAGAGGGCCAAGATTCTTAGGGAGAGTGGCATTAGGGGAAAGATGACTTGAAGGGCAAATGGCATTCAGGTTCCATTTTTCTTGAGCATCCTTGCTTTGCTTTTTACCTAGAACTTTAAAAAAAGTTTACTACTCCTGTTTTGGGTAAGTTTTCTCTAAAGGCTTGATTTTTATTTTCCTTAAAAAAAACAGAAAAAGCAAAGTATTGAAAGCAAAGTCATTCAAGCACTTAGATTCCTGGGTGAAGCTCTCACGTGCAGCCAGGGAAGCTCCACATATACTCTCTCTGCTGGCAGCAGCTGGGTGCATGGCCAGCACAGGGCAGAAATGCTGGGAGGTCTGTGTGAGGCAGGGGGACAGACCGAAATGACTGAAAACAGGCTTCCTGGTAGGGGGCAGGAGCTCTCTAAAGGCGAGCCCAGGAGGGTGTTACTGAGCACAGAAGGCCATTCCTTTTCTTCTTTCCTTTCCTTGCAGAGGTGGGAGCTGCAGAGAATAGGGCGTGTGCCCGTATAAGAACTTCCCAGGTTTCGTGCTCACTGCCAGAGCTGCGGCCTTCTCCTGTCCCTTCCTATCTGCTGCCCTGTGTCCCTGATCAGCCCTGGCAGTACACATTTTTTGAGTTATGAAATACATAGTTTCTGCAAAATTATGTAAGAGGAGGTGGAGGCGTAAGGATGAAAACCACATTATTATCATCTTCTGCAAACTCCCAATCTCCTAGATCAAAGACATAAAATTTCTAGTACAAGGTTGAATGGAGGTAAGCTGTACACAGAGGTAAACACCTGCTTTAGGAGGCTGGGTAAGATGAACAGATTTTAACTGGGTGGATCTGGGAAGCCATTTTGAAAGAAATAGGATTCCAATTAGTCTTTGAGGGAATGATATGACCTTGATGTTTATCTTTAGGAAGAAAGGGGGTTCTAGTCTAGGCAAAGGTAACAGCCTCTTCAAAGGCCTGGATGCAGGAAAATGCTGAGTCTGGGGTGGGGTCAGGGGGCATGGGGAACCCAGCAGTGGGGAGGGAGTTTGTGCATGCTGTTGGGAAGGGTGCCAGAAGATTGGAATAGAAGTGGGGGAGGTTATGCATTGCTTTGCATGCCAGCTGGGTACTTTGAACTTGATTGCCTTCCACATTCTGGTGGAGGGACGTGGGAAGTGGAGTGGCAGGAGAGGGCCATGGTCAGGGGCAGCAAGGAGACTGGTAGTTTTTTTGTTTTAAGCTTTGTATTTTGAAATAATTCTAAATTTGGAGAAAAGTTGCAAGAATAGCCAAAAAGCTTTGAAATATCCTTCCACTGGATTTACCAGTTGTTAACGTTTTGCCACATTTGCTTTACCATTCTCTCATTCTCTAACGTATACATATTACTAGGAGTTTTTTCTAAACCATTTGAGAGTAAGTTGCAGACATCATGCCTCTTTTACCCCTAAATATTTCAGTGTGCGTTGCCTAAAAATAAGAGCTTTCATTTACATAACTTCAGTACAATGATTGAAATTGGGAAATTTAGTATTGATATACAACTGCTGTCTGTTATACAAATTTTACTAATTGTCCCAATATATAGGAGGTCTTTTCTTTTTTTTTTTCCATGTACTAATGAAATAGGCTGGAGCTAAAGCACTGATGGTGGGAATAAGTCAACCATTTCAGAGGTGGACAGAATAGGATTTGGCAGCAATAGGTTCTGAGGGTGAGAGAGGAAGTTAAGCTGATGAGGAGGTGGTAGTCTATAAGATTGGTATCGTTAACCAGGAACTCATGAAAGAAATTTGAATTGCAGGGGTGGCCTGATGTTCTGGATTTTTGATTTAATAATAATAACTGGATTTCTGCAGTGCATTAAAAGGCAGATAGGCAGTATAAAGAGAGGCAGCTTAGCGTAGCTTTTGGGGCTAGACTGCCTGGATTGGAATCAGGCTTTGCCACTTATTAGCTGTGTGACCTGGGGAGGTTACCCAAATTGGCTGTGTCTCAGTGTTTTCATCTGTGAAATGAGGATAATAGTACTACTTGCCTCATAGCGTCCTTGTAGGGATTCAATGAGTTATTATTTGTAAAGTCCTGTATTATAAGCCTTCCTGACAAACAGTAAGTGCTCTATTTAAATCAATATAAATAAATTGAATTTCCTACTTTTATGTCACTGAATCCTCAGTAGCAAACCTATGAGGTAAGTACTACTATTTTTACTAACTGGGACTCATGTTACATGGTTTGCCAAGGCCAAACCACTGCTCATATAGAAAACTCATTCTTTTCCACATACCAGACCATTCTTGGGTTTATGCTTGAAATTACCCAGCAGGCAGTAGAAATGGGCTAGTGACTCAGTATTGGGCTAAGGGCTGAAGGCTCTGGAGTTGAAAGTCCTCTGCACTGAGGTGATTGTTGAGGACATGGGATGCATGCAGTTCACAAGAGAGAGCCTATAGAAGAAAAGACTGAAGGTTGGAGCCGGTGAATGAGAGTGGGTAGGAGCAGTCAGAGAGGTAAGTGATAAAACATGGTGTGGAATGAAGAAAAGGAAGAGAGGGTTAAGGACAACTTGCCTATTCTTTGGGAGTTGAAGTGGGACAAATTCCAAGCAGAGAGCTGGGATAGTAATGAGTGGGTCCCTGTCACCTTAGTGAGAATGGTTGCCTTGGCTTGGTGAAGGCAGAAGCCTATTTGCTGGGGCTCAAGAAGACAATGGGAAGAGAAGAAGTGAATTCCATGAGCATGAACTATTCTTTCAAGAAGTTTGATAAAGAAAGGAGGAGAACTTGGGGTGAAGCAGGATTAAGAAATGATCCCTTTTCAAAAGAGGCAATTGTCTTTGTCATCTAAGAGGGGAAAGACAAAATCTGAAGATACAAGAAATAGTGGGGAAGATGGAAAGAGCAGGCTGGCAAGAGGTAGGTCAGGAGCATGGGGTTAGTCTCAGAAAAGAATAGGGATACTGCTTTGAGATGGGAGGGAAGAAAGAAACTATGTGCCATGTCCTATGACATTTCATGGAGAGAGAGAGAAAGTTGAGGCAGTTCACTTAAAATCATCTCAATCTTTGTAGAGTGGGCAATGAAGCTATTCTTTGGGGAAGTCAGAAGTACATTTGAGAAAATGAAAGAATTGGCGAAAGTTAGGATGTATATTAGAGATAAAAAAGGGGGCTTGTCTAGTGGTGACCAGTGCCTAGGACTGATTGAGTGGCATGGTTCTACAAAATATTGTAACGGGACTTTCTCTAGTGACACCCTGGAATTAACTGAGAAGAGATGGATTGGGTCAGTCCAAGTAAGTGTTTTAATGGAGAGTCAAGAGTACTAGGCATTCTCAGAGGTCAGAGAGAATTTGGTTGGGAATGGTTAACCATAGGCTGTGAATCCAAGAGGAGGCTGAATAGGTTAGGTGAATGCTTCTCAAATGTTTCCTATGAAATATTCATAATGACAGAGAAGAGAAGCTTGTCTCCAGGGCGTGGAGTCTTAAAGTAGCCTATCAGAAGCTTTGTAAGTTCTAAAGTCCTGAGTTTTATTTTTAAAATATTTAAAATTCCATAATGTATATGTATTTGCTTTAATTTTAAGTATTAAGCTATTTATTATTAAGTAAAATAAAGAGTTAAAAAATATATGCCACATTTTTCCATGACTAGGCCCTGTACTGGGATGAGGGTGGGGATATATATCCCAGTTTAAGAAGCCTGAGGTTAAAACAAGAAGAAAAAGCAAGATTAACTGGAGAGAACAGTGAGGGGGAAAGACAAATTCAACAGGAGGCAAGGTGGAAAAATTTGAGATGGTAGCTATAGGGAGGTTTGTCAAAATGTCAGATCTTGAAGATAAGACAGTTGTAAGTGATAGTGGGTCTCGAGTGTGATCAAGCAAGCCACTTAGTGATTGAGATGAAGAAGTGGAGCCTGCCTTGGGTGATTTCAGTCTCATTGAGTTGCTCTTGACTTAGAACCTGAATGCAAAATTTCTCTCTTGTGGTGCACAGAAGAAAAATTAATGTTTAAAAGGAAGATTTTGTAAAATGTTAAGCCAGACATTTATTTTTAAACATTGTCTTGAAGTCAGAGAGAGATTAATAGAGCCAATTTAAATCCCCTTAGGGAACATTTGTTATCTGCCTGTTGCCTTATAGCCTCCATTAAAAGTGGAAGCAAGAAGTGTACAATTGAAATGTAAATTGTGACACTGAGTAATTTTTAAATGAATGCATTTTCCAGTTCATTGATAGGAGACATCCTTATTTACTTTATCTGTGGCGGTCTCTGTCTTGAACAACAGGCAGATAATTTGTGGAATTAGTGGCTATTTAAGGAGAGTAAGTAAGCTGTCATTTGTGCCCATCTTGTTTCAAAATAATGTTGCAGGCAAATACAGTAGACCCTTGAACAACTGGAGGTTAGGGGTGCCAACTTCCTAAGCAGTCAAAAATCCACATATGACTTTACAGTAGGCCCTCCGTATCCGTGGTTCCACATCCATGGATTCAACCAACCCCAGATACTGTAGTACTGTAGTAAGTATTTCCTGAAAAAGATCTATGTGTAAGTGGACCCCTGCAGTTCAAACTCATGTTGTTCAAGAGTCAACAGTACTTCCATCCAACTAGTGGATGGACTTTTGGCACTGGTGGATGGATAATGCAGCAAAAGAAACGATGTTGTCAGAAGTCTAATGTTGCCATTTGTCCCTAGAGTTTTGAAATAATTAATTTCACTATCTGATGTTGATAATTTCCATTGGTAAATACCTTCAATACTTCCCACTTCTTTTTTTTAAGTTCGAAAGGCATACAAGTAATAAATGTTTATAGAAGAAAAGAGTTAAGTAAGAGGAATAGAAATCTTGGACCATCCCAAACCGACCAATGGGAAAGTCTCTGTGCATGTTCTTCCAAAATTTGTTTTAAGCTATTTCATGCCAAATTTGTGTTTACACAAATGAGATTATACACAGCTTCTTTCTTATGATTTATGGAAGGTAAGCATTTAGCTTTACTTTTAAACTACCTTAGGAAAATTATCTGAAGCTTAGTGAAAAGAACGATAAAGCAAGAGAAGTGAGACTTAAGTTAATCAAATAACAGCATGCTAAGGACTAATATATTGAGGAGTATTTCTTCAGCTTAGCACATGTTCAGGAAGTGAGTGGGTTCATTTTCCACATTTGAGTCTGGTCTTTTTATTTTTACCTTTTTAGCTTCATACCCTCCAAAAGCATATCAGAGGGATGGAACTGGGATTCCATGCTTAGCACTGACTTACTTCCTTGCAGCATATTGAGATTTTCCAGTGTCAAGATCAGAGAGCTCTCTTGTAAGGCTCCATCCCTGAGGTCTGTGGGAACATCCCTGGAGACAGGCAGCAGCTGCTCCCAAGGGAAGTGGCAATCAGAGCCCCGACTCTAGTGAGCTGGGTAATGCTGAACCTTGGAACTGTGCGAGGGGAGTAAAGCTCTTTTTACCTCCTCTGCTCCTGCAAAAGCTGACTTATCTGTGGATTTGCCTGTGATGATAAGATCCAGAGTGACGCCTGAACTCCTGTGGTCAGTCTTTCCATCGACAAGGAGGGATTTCTACCCAATAGCATTTCTCTTATAAATTTAGGTTTATTTCTGATTATGCTAGGCTATTTGTAAAACACAAAATTCAAGTTGATTGACTGCAATAATTTCTTCCCATCCATATTCTGGATGAACCAAAAATGAAGCCATCAGTGTTTCTTATCCTTTGAAAACATTTGGCTAATTTTCACAAATAGAAAAATTACATGGTTTCCTGGAGTTGCTGATGTGTTCTCTTAGAAGGGTCAGGCCCTTGGGAGTTATTAATTTAACCAAAAACTCACAGATTACAATATGGGTGTGTGGAGGATGGGGAGGAAGAGGGAGAGAAGGGAAAGAAATGGGTTAAAATTTCATTCAAAGGAAAAGTTTCAACATTGGATTAGGAAATAAAGACTGTCAATAAAAAATGGACCATTCTAAAGTTTGCATAAACTTGTTGTATGTGTGTACTTTTATTTCTGAGTAAAGCTCAAACAGTTTCTCATGAAAGGGAATGAATACAGAAATCTTCCAGGATGTGTTGGAATTGGCAGTTGGTTGGAGCTTGGCCACGGCAGGAAAGGACAGCTTTTCATTGTGGTGCTTTTTGCCAGGGTGTTGGGTAAAACATCTTCACTTCTCTCTGGGAAGACCCCCACGGAGGAGCAGGCTGGGACAGACAGAGCATGAGGGCGCGGCTGCATCCCCCGTCAGACAACGTCCCAGCCTGGGTTGCTCTAGCTGAGCTTCTCCAGAGGCTAGAATGCTTTGCTTTCATAGTCATCTGGATTGTTTACTAAGGGTAGAAATGTCTTGGCTCCACCCCAGACCTGCTGATTCAGTCTCTGTGGGGTGCTGCTTGGGAATCTGTATGTTAGAGAAGCTCCCAGGGTAATTGTGATGAGTGGTCATGTTTAAGAACTTCTAATGTAAATAATGGCAGACAGTAGGACAGACTGACGGGAAGCACTGTAGGAAAAAAGTGTGTGTGTGCGTGTGCGTGTGCGTGTGTGTGTGTGTTGTGTAACAGCTATGAGTGGAAATCAGGCTACTGGAATTTGCCAAGAGGCAGCAAGGGAGTCACAGTAACCAGGTGCCAAGGATGTGGCCTCAGGCCTTACCAGAAACTCCCTCCTCTAGGGTGTGAGCTTCTGGAAAACGCTGACTGGTCCGGATTAAATCTTGCATTCCCAGGCCTAGTGTAGGGTTGGCTCCAGAAAAGGCCATCACAACATTTTCTTTAAGGTTCTGTTTACTGTTTATGTTTGATTTTCTACCTCAGTCAGGAATCCTAGTATCCAGTTTTCTTTGGTGTGTTTGCAGATTTCCGACAGTTCTCTGGTTTTCCTTTTATTTCATTTTCTATTTATTGGGATGCCAATCTACAGATTTAACAGATTGAACAACCTTTGCAGATAAACAACAGAAGGTGGAACTACATCCGATGCTTTCTATTATATACCCAAAGTCTGTTGTACATGACAAGGATGAAGTTTTATTTACTTCTTGAGTGGACCAAGCATAAACACTCGCTGTGAGGGGAAAAAAGAACCTTACGGGAAGAAAAGTGCTGGATGCCAATGGATGGCAATTGTTTTGGAACTCTGGGCTTGGTGTTAGTGAGGGATCATTACAGGGGAGGCTACTACCTGTAGTTTGGTGTAGCTGGGATGAGTTTATATCCCAATTTGCAGGACAGTCTTGGCTTCACCTATTGAGCTGGTATCCCATTTGGTTAGGGTCCCTTTTATACTCAACAGTGCCCTGGTTCAGATAATAAGTTGTGTGGTCACTGTGAGGATAGGAGAGAGAAAGACATTTCCTGGGACCACTGAATAGCACACGTTTCAGTCTGTGATTTATCTCATTCCAGGCCCACCCCTAACATTTGCAGGTCCAGGACAAGAGACCCTTCTGTCCCACAGCCTTATCCTTTCTCTTCCTTCCCTGGCTCCACTGTGCAACTGTAGGAATATGTGTGGACCAACCAATCTGCTCATTCAAGCTTTATCCACACCCATAGCTGGATAGCTGCCCATGATCACCCCTCAGGCCTAGGGGTACACACACTGGCTGTAAAGTGGTCTGCCCTTGGGAGAGTAAAGATGCACATGGGCCTTGGAGGCTGGCTTTGGACCATGTGAGACAGGGAATTCCAGGGACATGGGAACTTGGGGAATTGTCTAGAAGGGAGATAGTTGTTATAGGGAGGTATATCCTCCAACGCTGCAGACTCCTAGCCCCATGGGAAGGGGTGGCTAGAAGAGGAAGGAGGGGAGCCCCAAATTAGGGTTTTCAGAGATCCTGCTTCTAGCACATCCTTGAGCATCCCAGGAAAGCAGGCTCACTATGCCATGTGGGATAAGCACACTTCAGACATGAATTCTGCTTGGTCAAGTGACTGAGGTCCAGAGGTGTCGTTTATCTGGCCAGATAGAAATCCCTTGTCCTACTTTCAGGCTGGCTTGTCCTCAAATGCCCTATATCTAGGGTATCAACTCCATTTTTCAGATTGAAACAAAAACTTAAATTATATGGCTTAATGTTTTCAAAGTCAACCAAAGAGAAGGCCTGGTATATTTCATCAATGGAAATTTGGTGAATGTTTTCTTTGCTTGCTGATATGTTCTACTGGGTGTGTGGGTGTGAAGATAGGAAAGTCTTTTGCCCAGCCATTCCCACTGTGCTTTTGTTTATCTGAGGATCAGTCAAATGGAAAGACTTTCCTTTCTTGTGATTGCAATCAAATCTTTTACAATTCTCAGATACTTCTGAGTCTGTGGAACTTCTTGAGTAGTTTTAAAGTCAATAAACGCTCTCTCTTTTTTCTCCTTATCTCATTAGGATTGAACTAGGTCACAGGGCAACGTGGTATTTTCCTGGACTAGGAGTACTTTTTTGTGGATCCTTGTGTACCCTTAGATAGGGTCGTTGTATATAGCACAGAGATTGAGCCTTGCACAGCCCTGGAGGTGGATTTCACAAAGAGTATGAATGGGATTGTGTAAAGTGGCGGCCCTGCCTGTGAAGGTTTTGGTCAGGAATTCCTCCCAACCGTGTACTCCCCAGCAGGCCTGTTGTTTTCTTCTTTCTCATTCATCGTAAGTATATGAAGAAGATGGGTGTTTGGAGAGAGGAGTCGAAAAACATGCTATTTTCTATACTTTTCTCCATTTTTTGAGGGTACTCATTCTCCTTTTAGTGTAATGTAGATCAGGGAAAATAGAAGCCATTAAGGATGTACAGAACTAATTTTTATATAATCAATGATTTTGGCCAACAATTGTACCAAAAATATGTTTTCAAACTCTTGTTCTATCCTGTCAGCTTCCCTGGGGTCTGAACAACTATGACTTTTCCATTTTAATAGATGGTTCAGTATGTGATTTTCCTGGAATTAATAGCACAAAGTGATGCTTCAAATAGCTATGTGTTATTGCCCATTTGTAATCAATGAAAGTTACACTAAGTCACACTGCTTTGGGTGATTAATTGTCTAATTGTCTGTCTTTATTTGGCCATAACTAGAGACTCAACTGAGCAGGAATTACTATCCAGATATTTTCTTGCTACATTTTTGTTTTCAGTGGTGGTAGACTGAGGAGGGGTGCATTTGAACGGCAGAATAATTATCAGATGGACCCTGGTGTGCAGTGTATGTGCTTACTCATTATCTTTGTGTGCTGCTCGTTACCGCGTCTCTCCCTTGATTATTGGAAACTTCCATTCTTAATAATTTAATTTATCCCTACCAACGCCAGCCTCCCCTGACAGCCTGAAAACCAGGCTTGATAAAGTCCAGGTGTATTTTAATTCTTCTTTATCAAACCCAAGAGAGAACTTCTTAGAGACTGTGCTGATCTATGTGTCTTGGAAAAACACCAACTGTGGGAATTTTGATGTATAATGAAGCCCAGGGAGGGATGGACTCCATTCCAAAATGTTGCCAATAGATATAATTTAAGCAAGCAAACATGACGTACATTCTTAACTATCTTCCAAAAGGGAAAATACTAGAAGAGAGGTAATTTGAAAATAGAAACTTTCCAGTAGCGACGGGATGGCTCGTAGCTATTGTGGTCCTCACAAGTGCTCAGTGGAGAGTCAGATGCTTATTAGGTGCTCAACAAAGCATTTGTTAACTGAATAAATGGATGGATCTGATCTTCTTCTGAGAAATTCCAAAACAGAGATTACCTGGCATGAATGTTCACATCAACCACACATATTGAGCCCCACTGGGCTGTGTGCTCTCCCATACAAGCTAGTTGATTTGGTCTTGGCTGAAACAAATCCCTATTTTATAGACGACATTGAGGCTCAAAGAAGTGTTCAACAGCTTCCTCGAGGCAACTGAGCATTAAAGCTGGAATTGGAATGTGAGTTTTCTGACACTAAGCCGAGGGTTCTGGGATTTCAGGGATTACCTGCCTTTTTGAAATCATGGGCCAGAACAATGGCAAAACTGCCATTTTCCAAGCAGCTGGAAAAAACTGAAGTGGACTCAGTATTCACCCTTATATAGAGGAGAATAAAGCTAACTCTCGAGAACCTTGATACATTAAAAGACTTAAAAAGTAGAGGCACATGCAATGTGTAGGGACACCTCTAAACATCCTCCAAAAGGCCCAAATTTGGGGAATTAGAAGAATGTGAGAGCAGAAGGGGGGAAATGTGTCTAAGTTCTTCCAAGCTATTTCTTTTGCTACTCAAGCCAAGTGTTCTGTCTCTTAATCAAAATTTCAGGGAAAGCTCACAGCAGATCACATGTTTGGAAGAGTATTAGAAATCAGGAGGGAAAAGGCCTTATAACTCATCCATTCTCATCCTTGTGTTACTTTGTAATGTTATTAAAGAGTTTTCATTATACATAGATTCTGTCTTTTCAATTGCCCTGCAAAACTATTAGGACAAGTTCCTTTTCTCTCATCTCTTCCTTGTACTCTAGGTACATAGACCTCTCAGCACGGCAGGCAGTTGCCTGCATGATATGTTCAAAGTGCTCCAAGAAACTTGTGTGTCCCCACTGGCCTGATCTCATTTCTGCAATACATACCTTCTAGTGGAGTCATTTTACTTATTAAGGAATGACATGTTTTCAAGGCCCTGTTTACAGTGTTAATTAACTTGCACAGATGACCTATTCAACTGATAACACTCACTAGCCCATTGGTACATGGTAGGTAGTTTATTCTATTAGTTGGGTGACCACCACCAATGGATAAAGCCCCGAAAAGATGAGAAAAAGAATTGTCTGGTGGTAGAAAGGGGGAAGTAGAGGCACAGGACACATTCTTGGGCAAGTGGATCTTTTTTTGTTCCTATGGAGAACAACTCAGGTATGGTAGGGTGAGGTGCTAAAAGAAGGGAAAATGAAAGGGAAGATTCATCATTCAGTTTGGCTCACAGGCTTGACCTGTGATGTTTTGTAGACTGAGTGTAAGGAAGTAGGACTTGAGACAAAAGCTTTTCTCTCCACCTGGTCACTGCCTAACAGCTCACAAAGCTTCTCTTCATGCTGGCTTATTTTTTAGTTGTGTCTAGACTTTTCTCGCTGAAGAAATGCATCCTCTTGTGCTCACTGTGGACTCCATGGTATTAAAACCAAAATCATTTGACCAACTGAGCTAAAGTAATGTTAGCACTTAGGATGGTTATTTTCACTAAATAGTATAACCAATACTATCTAGTCCGGCTTTTGGGATATGAGATACAGCTAATTAGATTTTCTGGCTAACCCTGATTAAGGCAGAAATGTCATATCAACAGTAACACCCTTTGGCCTTGGGCAAGAAAGATTCTTGGCCTCTGTCCATGTTCCACGAAGAGAGGGTTCTGCAGGGACGTGGTTCGTGCAAGGCACCCTCACCCCCACTGCTAAACCACTCAGGACTCCACAATCCCCTGCTTAAGCGACCCCCGCATTACTTCCAGAGTCTGTGTGGGCCTGTCTTGGGGTCAGATCTCCCCGGTGTGAACTGTACTACTTGAGTACGAGTGCTACTAGGACCAAAGAGTGTGGGGCTGTGTGTGCATCTTGGATGGGCGGGCTGGAGTGTTGTCATGAGTGTGTGCAGGGCTCCTTGTATCGCGGAACAGAGCTGAAGTTGGGAAAGAGAAGGGGAGTGGGGCTACTGGTTGGGGGCCCTTCACGCCACAGATTTTATGGATGAGGTTGTGTTTTAAACTCTCTAGTGGGAAACCATTGAAAACAGCCAGCTCATTCCGACTGTGAAGCTCACTACTTTGACTAACTAGGGTTTCATTGACCACTGGGTCCTTGAGTGGCTTCCTGATCTCTGGTCTGCATGTGGAGTAACAGTGGTTATTGTTCTGTGGATACGTAGGAACCAGGGATAACTGTTCTCCTGGGACACTCTTAGGAAGTTGCTACTGCTGGTGATCACTATTGTTTCATGAACACTGAAATATCTTATATTCTTGTAAATTTGTTTTTCCTTGAATACTGGACAGTAAAGGTATGTGTATGTGTTCTAGTAAATTCAGGATTCTGGTTGTTGAGTTCTGGTTACTTAACTTTTTATTACTGAAGTTTGTACTTGCAGCTTGTTCAGAGTCTTTTTAACTTGGGCATATTTTATCCTTTTGTCCTCTCTCCACTATAATGTATGGCTTTCGAGCTCAGGAAGATGATTTATATGTCACTTTAAAATATTACCTTTCTTTCTCTCTTTCCTTCCCCTTTCTCTTCCTCTGAGGTATATTTATGCCTACCATCTCCCAGACCCTGTGTTAGAATTTCTCTCATGCTAATTTTTAAATAATAACATATGATTGTTTAAAATGTCATTATCTAGTGTGTAGTAAACACATAATAGAAGATAACTTTGTTCCTTCACAAATATTTGTAGAGCTTTAAAGTTATCATTTCAATATCCAAATATTTTGCTTTTTTTTTTCTTTTCTGGAGAGAAACAAATAACTGGAGGTATTTGTTACCATGCAAAAAATACATGTGAAGATTTTCAGATGTTATGCTCTGTAATTAGAGTTGTGTACTGTTACTTGGGTCTGTTCTTGAGTTCTCTTAACTGTGCGCACCTTTGTAGTGTCTCCTCTTTTTCTCTAAACACTTTGCCCTGCTCCCCACTCTTACCACCCCCCCCCCCCACCATGTCTCTGGATTTTTCCTCTCTCTCCTCATTATTCTCTCTTTCTCCTCCTCTTTCTCTTCCTCTCCCCTCTCCTCTCCTGCTCTTCCCACACATCCCCGTCTGCCTGCTTCTCTCTTGTTTCCACTCCCTCCTCAGGTACGTGCCCTTTGTTCTTGCCTGGGTTTATATCCACTGGGAGAAGAGTCAACCATATTCTTAATGTAACAAATGGCATCCAAGTGTAAGGTCCCAAGTCCAAGAGCTAGAAAGTCCTCCGGTGTCAGGGTTGTCAGAACTTTTGAGATTGATCATCTAATAAGGTCCTCTTTATTTTGTGCCAGAGAAGACAGGTCCAGTGAATTATATAACTGGCCCAAGGCTATACAATGACCAGGCTCCAAATCTCCTATTTCCCAGTTCAGTCCTTTTCTAAAAAATAGTTTCCAAATACATTCAAGTAAAAACAAGCCACCGTAAGTTATAGACTTTTGTATGTTTACTCCTATGGTGCCAAGGAAGGAAAATAAAGGGGGAGGGGGCATGAACAGAAAAGAACACACGAGATGCCCTGATAAGTCATTTCCTCAAAAGATCTTGAAAGATAACTTAGAAATTGCCAGTAAGAACTACAGACAAACAAGTTCAGACAAGTTACTGCAGGTTACTCCCTGGGGGGGCAGGAGAGGTACATTTGTCAGCATATGCGGAGAAGGAGGAGCTATAGACCTTATAATTGGAAAAATATTTTGGGAAAAAAGGAGTTGATGCTTTTCCTTGATTTTTCTTATTTTGTGACAAGGCATACAACAAACCTGTTTTAATGCATCAGCTTAAATCAGTAAAATGTAGTTTACTTGGCTTAATATAAATTTAAAACTCTTTAGGCTAGACAAGCTGTAATCATATTCCCAAAGATCTCCATTTTATCATTATTTACAGCTAAAAAGACATTGATGATCTTTTTTTGGTTGTCTCTGGTGGAACACTGCTGGCAATAGTTTCCTGACATGAAATTCTCATGTGCATGGAAATCTAGTTAGGAAAATGAGTAAGTAAATAACTTTTCCTATGAGTATAATCTCTCCTTTATGACATAAACTAGATATCCATTCACATCTATGGAATAATTCCCAGTTTTGCAATTAAATAATTTGATATGCACAAGCAAACATGCCAATTTCTTTCTAGACTAGGAGAATTCAGTCAACTTTCTACTTGAACAAACTCTGCTTTTAAATAGATGTTTTCTCAAGATTGGATTATAAAGAGCTGATCTGAGCTTCAATCAGATGGATAATTAAACAGCAAAGGTAAGAGGCTTCTGACTGTGCATGTTTACAGTGTTCATTGAAAAAAATAAAATGTGATTTTTAATCCTGAGGGTAATTTGAACACTGTAACTGTATAGTGATGTGAAGTTCACTCGCTTCACATTTTAATCTCAAAGTTGCTGGTGCATTTGAAACTAGCTTTCTCACAGAGACTAGGCAAAGTTGGATTGGAGAAATCTGATCTCATTTTATGTTTTTCTGGCGTGTGTGTAGTTGAATGAAAAAATGAAGATGCTACTTTGAAACTGTTTTTTAATTTTGTTTTTTCCTCCCTCAGCTATGATGCTTTGTTTTCTCAGATCTGTTTAATAATCTGGAATATTTTCTGGAGTGATTTTTTTAAATAATTAATTAATTAATTAATTAATTAATTTATGGCTGCATTGGGTCTTAGTTGCTGCACGCAGGCTTTCTCTAGTTGCGGTGAGCAGGGACTACTCTTCTTTGCGGTGCGTGAGCTTCTCATTGCGGCGGCTTCTCTTGTTGCGGAGCACGGACTCTAGGCTCGCGGGCTTCAGTAGTTGAGGCTCGCGGGCTTCAGCAGTTGTGGCTCGCGGGCTCTACAGCTCAGGCTCAGTAGTTGTGGTGCACGGGCTTAGTTGCTGCGCAGCATGTGGGATCTTCCTGGACCAGGGCTTGAACCCGTGTCCCCTGCATTGGCAGGCGGATTCTTAACCACTGCACCACCAGGGAAGTCCCTGGAGTGATTTTTTAAATGCTGGGAAATGTTCTCACTTTCTCAGCATAGCTGTGGACTCTGAAATGTAATAGATGTTGGATTTTTAAAAAAACCTGATCGATGGCAGTGTGTACATTTTACTTCATGTTCTAGTAATTTGGCATGCAAATATGTCTTCCACACTAAATTTTAAGCTCTTCGAGGGCAGGGTCTCTATCTTCTTCTTTACCCAGGGCTTTTCATTTGGTTGGTGAAATGTTTATGTACTCAGTGAATGAAGATAAGGCATACATTGCTCTCTAAGAGTGTACAGATGTATGGCTGACTGTTGGCTAGAAAGCTGGCTGGCCAGTTTGCACCTAGGTGAGGATTAGGATTCAGAGACAGCATGTTCATAATGTCCTATAGATTATGTTGTTTCTTTGAACAAGAATGAAGTGAAAATGTGGATCTCTGGTCTAGCCTTTTTTTTTCAGTGTGATTGAAAATGTAATTCAGTGTGATTAATTATGTTGAAAATGAGCAGGAAATATGATGGCACTTAGATTAGTTGAAGAAAATTCCAGATTTTGCCCTTGGGTCTTTGGACAAGTGACCTTTCAATTTTTTCTCAGATATTTAAATTCCAAAGGCTGAGTGTTCTCCATTAGAGAACATCCTGAGGATTTCTTCTTACTATTTCTCATTTAACTGTTTATTAATTTTTCCAAGAGAAGGAATGAGAAATATGAATTTTTTTCCTGTTATTTAAACCTTCCGATGAAACCATTTAGACTCTTTTTGTGCTAATGAGAAAAACTATGTGGATACTTTTCCTGGGCCTTTGAGAGTGGTAAGAAGAGTTCTTTATTATTGTCATTATGTGTTTAATAATACTAATTCCAATTTCATTTCACTTTTATATAGTATTAATTTTGCAACAAGCCTAGCAAGACATCACCCATACATCCTGGTCAGTAAAGACGCTGTTATCAGTCATGCTACTGAACATGACTGAGCTGATAGTGGGGTCAGTTCAGCTTCCCTCTCTTGGCTTGGTAGAGAGTCCAGCAGTAGGTGCTATGGAATTAGGGATGAAAGGAAACTCTTCTTTTGGTCTTTCCAAATCTCTTAACACCATTTAAACTCCTGGAAGTTTTCCCCATTGAGAGGAATAGTGTGGTTCTGACATCCTTAACACCAACAGACTGTGGGTCAAATTCAGCCTTTAATACTTCTGTGGGTAGGGAAATAAAGGCATGTCTTACGACTTCCCTAAGGCCCATAGTTATTGGGAGAGCTGGGAATAATATGTTTAGAACTTAGGTTTCTCCTACTATGCATATATTACATTGTGAATTCCCTTGGAGCAAACTTGGGTTATCCTAGAGGTAGCAAAGAGACCAAAGAGAGACAGGGGCAAAAAGATGGTTAAAGGCAGTAGCAGAAATATGTGCCTCCTGTAATTTTCATCTTATTTGAACATCTAAAGGTCTTAGCAAGAACCACAGGGTGCTTGGAAAGCCCAGTAATCTGGGCTGTGGAGTGTCAGTTCATTCATTTACTCCACAAATATGTGTTAAGTGCTTACTGAATGCAGAGCACTATTTTCAATACGTTTACAATTCTAAGTTCTATTTTTAACCTCATCCTATATGTCGGGCAACATGTTTTTATGATTTCTACTTTCACTTTTTCATTTATAGGTAGGAGATAGTAATAGTAATGGTCTGGTACCTTCACAAGAAACTTAGGGTTGATTACTGGATGAGCATCTTATTCAAATAAATCCATATAAAGACATAAGGACAGCATTTATATATTTGTGGTCAAATCAATGGTCAGTCTTATTTTCTCCACATAAAAATAGGTTTCACCATTTATATGGCCAATTACCTTTATCCAGCTCACTTTGACCAGGTCAGTGAACCTCGTAATTTTGTATTGTGGAAGATACAGAAAGCATACTGACACCCTTAACTTACATTTGGTAAAACTGAGTTTGTGAATTTTCCCCAAATTTATTCTGCTATAAAGTAAATTATATTGTAGATACAAATTTTTCATTCTCTAACCTTGTGTTCTCATCTAATTGCTCTACAAAGAAATGATGCATATTAAAGTTACCTTTTTAAATAATTCACTCAGTCTCCCTGTCCCTCTCTCCCCAAGTAAAATAAATAACCCGCATTCTTCATTTTGTTGTGATTTCAATTTGTCCAAAATAGGCTGGGGATAGGTTAATTAAAACCTTATATATTGTAATTAACTTGGGGTTAGAACTCATATCAATCTGGGGCAAAACCACTTTTCAAATGATTAGCAAATGATAAAATACACTCACTACTAACATTATCATATGAACATGAATCACAACTTTAGAATCCTTTTCATATTTATGAGGCTGAATTTCAGGTTAAATCTCCACTGATTGTATCCTAATAGCTGCTTTTAAAAATAAGTCTCTGAGCCAGCTTGTTTATGTTTCATTTGTCTCTTTCTCATGAAAGGCGACTTAATAAAATAATGGTTATGTGAACTTCTGATGGTTTAATTCCAGTTAAACAGGAGTTTGCTTCAGTTTCTTTTGTTATGATTAGGGAGAAAAATGACTTGTTGCTTTTCAGTTCCATTTGTGAGGGACTTGTTTCTTTCAGAACACCTCCTGAAGCCTCCTCATTTGCCATCTCATAATCTCAAAGGGTCTTTGCACTCACGTCTCTGCTTTTTTTGAACCTGGGACAGTTTACAAAATCTCCAAAGATTTTTTTCCCAGGTGATCTTTAAAAATGGGCTTCAGGGAGATTTGAACAATCAAGTCAATGATGTCTGTGTTAAAAATCTTTAAAATCGTGTTTTCATGATCCAGTGTATGGGACAGGGTGGGGAGGGCAAATAATAACCAGAAAAACCTAAGTAGGATTAAAAAATGTTTTCTTCCAACTTATATGCTAATACATATTCAGGCAATTTTATGTAAGCTTTTTGGAAATTCTAGAAGCTTTTTCATTTCAGGCGTAATATATTTGGCTTATAAATAAAGATCAGATACCTTCTGGAGGCATTAGAAACTGAGCATTATGCAAAGTCTACCCTCTGTGGCGTCAGGAGCTTGAACTGTTTTCATTTAAATATCTGCTGCGAAAGCACTGAGATTAGATGGGACGTTAGCTCCTCCCTTTTTTCCCTGCTATCAAATGTCAGAGGTTTGTATTGTTGGTAGGAACTGAGATTTCATTTCCCTTGGCCACATGCTGATGCTGCCTGTACTGCAGCATCTCTCCCGTTCCAGATTTGTATGCCCAAGGTAAGTTAGAAAAGAGACTTCAGGAGTGAAGCATGGGTTTGTTGATGAAGTATGGGGGAAACCAAGTGAGGATCTTCAGAACGAAAGAGTACATCTTTCTGCCTGAATGTGTGAGAAATGGTAAACCCTTTACAACCTAAACCTCCCACTGGTGAGATTATCAAGTATGTAGTGTTTATGGTCAAAATGTGACCGAGGGTTTTTTGAAGCAAAATGTTTTATGTTATGTGTGGGGCAGGCATCTGTGTGCCTGCCTTAAATTTATGAGCTAATAACATTCTGTTCCAAGAAATACTGTCAGGTCTTATAACACCACGGGTTTGTTCTGAGTTATTCTGGTAAATGGATGATTTTGCTTTTAAATAATCACTCCTGGAATTTCCAAATATAAAGGAAACTCACATAAAATTTAATTTATGAGGAGGATGCCTTTTTCATCAATGAAAACTGTCAAAGTAGACTAATAATTGCATTTTCTCTTAACAAAATATAATTTATTATTTTCTACTATGTGGAATGACTGTAAATGTCAACAAAATAGGTTCCAGCAACTTGTAGGAGTGAGGTTCCAAACAAATGATAGTAAGCAAAATCGTGAGATAAATCAAACAAGATAACTGAGCTAGAATACACTATAAATAAAACAAAATAAAATAAATTTAAAAAATTATGAAGAACTAAAGAACTATTGATAGTAAAATAGATATTCTCTGAGATTACCACTCTCAGTTAGTAATAGGAATTCTGCTGAAACTGATTAGGACTGGTGAGAGTAACTTCTCGCTGCTGATTAAGGAACTGGACCCTCTAACTTGGTGTCCTCACTGTGTACACAGCTCTCTGCTGCTAATGTACCCTGGTCTTAAATAAAACAGAATGGCAAATATTTAGAGTAAGTTTTATGTGTCTTTGGGATTTTTTCCTTCCCCACCATTGGTAAATAGTATATTTCCTCTGCCAATCTCTGACCTTTGGGATAACTTCCTTTGTTAAACATCCACTCATTTATGTGGGCATTAGTTTTCTTTCTTTCTATTTTTCCCCAATTTCAAAATCTACTCCATTTTTTTGCCTCACATTCAACTGCTTTCAGTACCGAGTAAGGTCTTCTGATGAACCTCTTGTCTATAGTTTTGAAAGGAGGGAATCAGAAGCAAAGGAATTAGCAGTCACAAAGATAAGTTTGCAAATGTGAACTAAATAGAAACATGTTTTTTCCATTGCAAATTAGGCTTAAATATTACTCGTTGTAACTTCCATGCTAGCATATCTCAAAATGAAGTACAGATTGGTTGAGATGCTGTTCTAAAGTGTATATGATGTGGTTTTAATGCATGGTAAACTGATTTATATGATAGTTGTAAATTTTCAGGGGCCCCATGTGGACCTTTTGAAATGAAAACATTATATTGGAAATGGATGAAAACATGGTACTTGCCACGAGCTATACAAGTATCTAAGGGATACTTAGAAATCAGCATGTGTTAGTGAGCCGGAGGCCACAGGATGGTATCTAAGCACGCTTGTGCTAAGTTATACCAGGACTATCACCACATAGCTGTCAGCCCATCAATCTGGAGCAATGCTTTCCAACTCATGTCAATCAGTACCACTACTAGAGAAATTATTGACACCTCCAGGGGATGCAGCAGCAACCCCAAACCTCTTTTTCTGTCGCTTCATAGTTTCCATGTCCAACTGCATGTAGTTTTTCTCTCTGTGTTCTTCCTTTTGAAATTTCTGGGCCAAAATTTGGCAGGGAAAGGGGCAGGATTAGGATGAAGCGACCAGTATGAGGAGATACAACAAGGTCAATCATGCTACATCAGCGGTATTGCAGCAGACCAGTGAAGGGATTCTAGAAACCGGGCTCCCTATCTGAATTCCGTTACTGACATGTTAACTGTGAGTCAGGCTGCCATTTGCTTAGTGTTGTGTATTGTTTCTATTACTGCTACTACTACTACTGATAATTAGCTATCATTTGTTGTATCAATGTACTTCAAATTAATATCTCAACCAACATATATTCTCTTGTTTATGTATGGTAGCATGGGGTGGTAGTGGGGTTGTGCTAGGCTAGTATGTGATAATACGGTTTTATCACCTGCTTTTGTTTTTATTTTGTTTTTCAATTTAACAAACTGGTGTGAACATCAGTTCATGCCTCTAAATATATTTCTACAGCATACTTTTTTAGTGTTAGTTTTTAATGATTAGATGGCATTCACCTATTCAATCAAATTTAAATTATTTGCTACAGTAAAAATTGTTATGTTATTTCCTTATAGCTAAAACAGAATCATTTTCTTAGGATACACATCTAGAAGCAGAGCTGGTAGACTAAAGGGTATATTTGCTTGTAAAGGTTTGATTCTTTTTGTTAAATTGCCCTCCAGAAAGTTTTTTTTCCCTTCAATTTATTCTCCTACCAGTGGTGCATGAGAAGGCATATTTTCCCGTATCTTAAGTAGTATTGTTTTTATTTTTATTTGTTACTTTTAACATCTTTATTGAAGTATAATTGCTTTACAATGGTGTGTTAGTTTCTGCTGTACAACAGTGTGAATCAGCTCTATGTATACATATATCCCCATATCTCCTCCCTCTTGCGCCTTCCTCCCAGCTTCCCTATCCCACCCCTCTAGGTGGTCACAGAGCACCGAGCTGATCTCCCTGTGCTATGCGGCTGCTTCCCACTAGCTATCTGTTTTACATTTGGTAGTGTATATATGTCATTGCCTCTCTCTCACTTCGTCCCAGCTTACCCTTCCCCCTCCCCGTGTCCTCAAGTCTATTCTCTACGTCTGCGTCTTTATTCCTGTCCTGCCACTAGGTTCTTCAGAACCATTTTTTTTTTTTAGATTCCATATATATGTGTAAGCATATGGTATTTGTTTTTCTCTTTCTGACTTACTTCACTCTGTATGACAGTCTCTAGGTCTATCCACCTCACTACAAATAACTCAATTTCGTTTCTTTTTATGGTTGAGTAATATTCCATTGCATATATGTGACACATCTTCTTTATCCATTCATCTGTCGATGGACACTTAGGTTGCTTCCATGTCCTGGCTATTGTAAATAGACCTGCAGTGAACATTGTGGTACATGAATCTTTTTTTTTTTTTTTTTTTGGTAGACTAAAGTCTTTTTTTTTTTTTTTAAAACATCTTTATTGAAGTATAATTGCCTTACAATGGTGTGTTAGCTTCTGCTTTATAACAAAGTGAATCAGTTATACATATACAATATGTTCCCATTTCTCTTCCCTCTTGCATCTCCCTCCCTCCCACCCTCCCCATCCCACCCCTCTAGGTGGTCACAAAGCACCGAGCTGATCTCCCTGTGCTATGCGGCTGCTTCCCACTAGCTATCTGTTTTACATTTGGTAGTGTATATATGTCCACGACACTCTCTTACCCTGTCACATCTCACCCCACCCCCTCCCCATATCCTCAAGTCCATTCTCTAGTAGGTCTGTGTCTTTATTCCTGTCTTGCCACTAGGTTCTTCATGGCCTTTTTTTTTTTTTCCCTTAGATTCCGTATATATGTGTTAGCATACTGTATTTGTTTTTCTCTTTCTGACTTACTTCACTCTGTATGACAGTCTCTAGGTCTATCCACCTCACTACAAATAACTCAATTTCGTTTCTTTTTATGGTTGAGTAATATTCCATTGCATATATGTGACACATCTTCTTTATCCATTCATCTGTCGATGGACACTTAGGTTGCTTCCATGTCCTGGCTATTGTAAATAGACCTGCAGTGAACATTGTGGTACATGAATCTTTTTGAATTAAGGTTTTCTCAGGGTATATGCCCATTAGTGGGATTGCTGGGTCATATGGTAGTTCTATGTTTAGGTTTTTGAGAAACCTCCATACTGTTCTCCATAGTGGCTGTATCAATTTACATTCCCACCAACAGTGCAAGAGGGTTCCCCTTTCTCCACACCCTCTCCAGCATTTATTATTTGTAGGTTTTTTCATGATGGCCATTTTGACTGGTGTGAGGTGATCCCTCATTGTAGTTTTCACTTGCATTTCTCTAATGATTAGTGATGTTGAGCATCCTTTCATGTGTTTGTTGGCAATCTGTATATCTTCTTTGGAGAAATGTCTATTTAGGTCTTCTGCCCATTTTTGGATTGGGCTGTTTGTTTTTTTGATATTGAGCTGCATGAGCTGCTTGTATATTTTGGAGATTAATCCTTTGTCAGTTGTTTTGTTTGCAAATATTTTCTCCCATTCTGAGGGTTGTCTTTTCCTCTTGTTTATGGTTTCCTTTGCTGTGCAAAAGCTTTTAAGTTTCATTAGGTCCCATTTGTTTATTTTTGTTTTTATTTCCAATTCTCTAGGAAGTGGGTCCAAAAGGATCTTGCTGTGATTTATGTCATAGAGTGTTCTGCCTATGTTTTCCTCTAAGAGTTTTATAGTGTCTGGCCTTACATTTAGGTCTTTAATCCATTTTGAGTTTATTTTTGTGTATGGTGTTAGGGAGTGTTCTAATTTCATTCTTTTACATGTAGCTGTCCAGTTTTCCCAGCACCACTTATTGAAGAGGTTATCTTTTCTCCATTGTATATTCTTGCCTCCTTTATCAAAGATAAGGTGACCATATGTGCGTGGGTTTATCTCTGGGCTTTCTATCCTGTTCCATTGATCTATGTTTCTGTTTTTGTGCCAGTACCATACTGTTTTGATTACTGTAGCTTTGTAGTATAGTCTGAAGTCAGGGAGCCTGATTCCTCCAGCTCCGTTTTTCTTTCTCAAGATTGCTTTGGCTATTCAGGGTATTTTGTGTTTCCATACAAATTGTGAAATTTTTTGTTCTAGTTCTGTGAAAAATGACATTGGTAGTTTGATAGGGATTGCATTGAATCTGTAGATTGCTTTGGGTAGTATAGTCATTTTCACAATGTTGATTCTTCCAATCCAAGAACATGGTATATCTCTCCATCTGTTTGTATCATCTTTCATTTCTTTCATCAGTGTCTTATAGTTTTCTGCATACAGGTCTTTTTTCTCCTTAGGTAGGTTTATTCCTAGGTATTTTATTCTTTTTGTTGCAATGGTAAATGGAAGTGTTTCCTTAATTTCCCTTTCAGATTTTTCATTATTAGTGTATAGGAGTGCAAGAGATTTCTGTGCATTAATTTTGTATCCTGCTTTAAGTAGTAGTGTTTTTAAATAAAAACCTTGCCAAACTGATGCGAGGGAAATGGTACCTCACGGTGGTTTTATTTGTATTTCTTAAAATACTAATGAAGTTGGATATTTTTTCCTATATAAATTGCCTACTAGTATTCCTTGCTTATATTTCTTTTGCGATGCTTATTTTCCAATTAATCTTATTGAAATTCTTTATGCAGCAAGATAGTATTCATTTGGCTATGCGTCTTCTATCTTTTTTCCCATTTGCTTAGTCACCTTTTGACTTTTTTCCCTTGGTATATTTTTACATGAGAAATTTTTGTGTATGTAGTTGAGTCTTTGCCTGTTTTCCTTTTAAAGTTTTTGCCTTTGTTGTGTTTAGAAAGATTTAGAAATCTTCCCCATCCCAAGATTATATACACTTTCCCTACATTTTCTTCCAGTACTTTTTTGGTTTCTTTATTTTACATTTAGATTGTGATCCATCTGGAATTTATTTTGTTGTATGGCAATGTGAGAATTTAAGTTTATATCTTTTCCAAATAGTTTTCCACTTGTCCTGACAATGATTTCCTGAATAATCTGTCCTTTCCCTTTCAAGTTTTATCTTGAAAAAACATAATACACAACTCTGTATGTAGATTTTCTATCTTTTTCATTGATTTCTTTAGCTCTTTTTTGATCAGCCTCACATTAACTATTGTAATGTATTTAAATATCTGATAGGTTGGATCACTCATCTTTCCAAAAATTTCTTGACAATTTCTTTTATCATCTCCTGACCAGATGGTTGTCATTGTGCCTTTTTGCTCATTCTACCATTAATCTCACTTGCTTTTTATCTGTTCACAACAGAGCTGGCTATTGTTCTGAAACACAAATTGGATAATATTACTCTCCTGATTGTTGTATATACTTCCAGCCATTTAAAAAAACTGAAAATGGGTATGTTGCCTATAACAGGATTTTAAACCTAAAGTCCAAGCTATTTCTGGTCTTCAGAGTGTTTGTGGACACTGTGTGCATTATTTTGGTGAGTGTGTTTTTTCCCTCTTTTTCCTGAGAATATGGTTCATAGTTTCACTAGATTTTAAAGATTTATAACACCAAAGCATTGATAACCACTGGACTCCATGAAAGAGGTCAGATTCTTCAAGATGGCTCATAAGGCATAGGTTCTCCATGGGTGGACTTTGCTTACCTTCCTTACCACCCTCCCACATCCATCCTGCTCCCTACCCATCCTGAACTGCTTTCAATTTACTAAACAGTCTGCTGATTCATGCCTCAGTGCCTTTGTACATGCTATTCCTTCTGCCGACAAGCTCTCCCACGCACACATCACCCATCTGGAAAATTGCTGCTTGTCCTTCAAGAAATGATCAAAGGGTGTTCTCTTCTGTGAAAACTTTCCTGATCTCCTTAAGCAGAGCTGATTTCCCCCGCTCTCTTTCTGTTTTATTTAACCATTGTACTTAGTCTATATTTTATTATTACTCTTATACTACCCGTGGATTCTTGAGCAGAAGTCAGAGAAATTTTGGGTACAAGCAGAGTGGGAGGGTGCATGAAAGGAAAGAGAATGATTAGGGGGCTCTTGCAGTCTCACATGTAGGCAATGGAGATGGAGGAAGGGAGTGGAGATTTATTTTGATAGTAGAGTGGACAGAATTTGTTGATGAACTGTTGTATGGGGAAAGAAAGAACAATCCAGTATGATCTCTAGGTTTCTGATTCAAACATCTGGGTGCATGGTATGGCCATCATTTTTTGCATTTAGCTTGTGGGCTTAGTAAGATTTCATCTAGTAGATAATTCTCTACATCCTTAGATACCACTTTTCCTGACTTAATGCAAAAGTCTGATGCCATCGTGGGTAGGATGACTAGTTCCTGTACTGCCTCCTGAGACTAAGGCTCTGGGGGTGCTTGTCATGCAGTATTCACAGGGGCCCAGGGGAAGCCTTCATGGAGAAGATGTATCTTGAAATGGATCTGGAATGTATAACAAACTAAATTTAAAATTATTGGAGATGAAGTAAAGTTCATGTCCACCATCTACAATCCGTTTGTGTTAGTTTTCTGAGATGCCTATAATTCTAGATAAAACAGATATTTTCACAGTTACAAAAGCTTTGCTATTGGAGTAAAAACTATGTTCACTAATAATGCTATAAGGTAGTCTGCAAATTCAAAAAATGTTTGGCAATACCAACTGTGAGCTTCTGGAGAGGTGAAATATAGTGGTCTACCTTATTCTTTTTTAAAGGCTGCATGGTGTTCTGTTGCTTATATATCATATCATTTATACAGCCAGTTCCCTTCTAGTGGACATTTAGGTTGTTTTAATCTTTTCCTATTTCCAATGGTGTACACATGTACAAGTATATCTGCAGGACAAAGTCTTAAGGGTAGAATTATTAGATGAAAGTTATTACACAATTTTTTGCCATAAAAGTTGCACCAATCTACCCTTCCAGCAATGTCTGTGAGTCACTGCTTCTCCTATGCCCCGACCAACACTGAGTGCTAATCTGACAGGAAAAAATACTGCCTCATTCTTATTTTAGCTGTTTCTTCTATCATGACTATAATCAAGCACCTTCTCCAAGTTAACGTTTATTTTCTTTTCCCACCATTAGCTACTTTTGAGCCTCTGAAATTGTGAGAAAGTGGTGAGTATCAAAAGGAAAATTTGCCTGTTTTTCCTAACATCTCTCTGGGAATTGACGAGAAGCCTCAATTTCCAGTCTTGTGGAGGCCTACTTGGGTTACTCAGCTAATGGTCCTTATTCCTTCCACACACATATTTATTGAATGCACACTGTATGCCAGGTTCTGTCCTAGCACTGGGGGAGGTATAGTCAATGAACAAAATAGGCACAAAATCCTGCCATTATGGAGCTTGCATTCTTAAGGGGAAAGCATACTATATTTATTTATGTATTTATTCATTTTTGGCCACACGGTGTGGCTTGTGGGATCTTAGTTCCCCAGCCAGAGACTGAGCCCTTGCCATGGGCAGTGAAAGCACAGAGTCCTAACCACTGGACCACCAGGGAATTTCTGAAAGCATACTATAAATAAATTAGCTAAAAAAAAGTACAGGCTGTTTGGAAGATGGAGGAGGAGTAAGACATGGAAATCACCTTCCTCCCCACAAATACATCAGAAATACATCTACATGTGGAACAACTCCTACAGAACACCCACTGAATTCTGGCTGAAGACCTCAGACTTCCCAAAAGGCAAGAAACTCCCCATGTACCTGGGTAGGGCAAAAGAAAAAAGAAAAAACAGAGACAAAAGAATAGGGACGGGACCTGCACCTCTGGGAGGGAGCTATGAAGGAGGAAAAGTTTCCACACACTAGGAAGCCCCTTCACTGGCAGAGATGGGGGTTGGGCGGGGTGGGGAAGCTTTGGAGCCACAGAGGAGAGCGCAGCCACAGGGGTGCGGAGGGCAAAGTGGAGATATTCCCGCACAGAGGATCGGTGCTGACCAGCACTCACCGGCCCGAGAGGCTTGTGCTCACCCGCCGGGTCAGGCGGGGGCTGGGAGCTGAGGCTCGGGCTTTGGAGGTCAGATTCCAGGGAGAGGACTGGGGATGGCTGTGTGAACACAGCCTGAAGGGGGCTAGTATGCCACAGCTAGCCGGGAAGGAGTCAGAGAAAATGTCTGGACCTGCTGAAGAGGCAAGAGACCATTGTTTCGGGGTGTGCAAGGAGAGGGGATTTAGAGAACTGCCTAAATGAGCTCCAGAGATGGGCGCGAGCCACGGCTATCAGCGCAGACCCCAGAGACGGGCATGAAATGCTAAGGCTGCTGCTGCAGCCACCAAGAAGCCTGTGTGCAAGCACAGGTCACTATCCACACCTCCCCTCCTGGAAGCCCGTGCAGCCCGCCATTGCCAGGGTCCCATGATCCAGGGACAACTTCCCCGGGAGAATGCACGGTGCACCTCAGGCTGTTGCAGTGTCATACGGGCCTCTGCCACCACAGGCTCACCCTGCATTCCAATTATGACTACCGTACCCCACCCTCTCCCTGACCTGAGTAAGCAAGAGAGCCCTAATCAGCCACTGCTTTAACCCCTTCCTGTCTGGGTGGGGAACAGATGCCTGAGGGTGACCTACACATGGAGGTGGGGCCAAAATCAAAGCTGAACCCCAGGAGCTGTGAGAACAAAGAAGAGGAAGGGAAATCTCTCCCAGCAGCCTCAGGAGGAGCAGATTAAATCTCCACAGACAACTTGATGAACCCTGCATCTATGGAATACCTGAATAGAAAATGAATGTTCCCAAAATTGAGACGGTGGACTTTGGGAGCAACTGTAGACTTGGGGTTTGCTGTCTGTGACTGATTTGTTTCTGATTATTACGTTTATCTTAGTTTAGTCTTTAGTGCTTGTTATCATTGGTGGACTTGTTTATTGGTTTTGTTGCTCTCTTTTTATTTTTTTATTATATATATTTTTATTTTATTATTTTTTATATTTTATTATATTATTTTTTTCTCTTCCTTTTTTTCCCTTCCTTTTCTTCTGAGCCGTGTGGCTGACAGGGTCTTAGTGCTCAGCTGGGTGTCAGGCCTGAGTCTCAGAGGTGGGAGAGCCAACTCCAGGACACTGGACCACCAGAGACTTTGTGGCCGCATGTAATATCAATTGGCGAGATCTCTCCTAGAGATCTCCATCTCAACACTAAGACCCAGCTCCACCCAACGGCCAGCAAGCTCCAGTGCTGGATGCCACATGCCAAACCGCTAGCAAGACAGGGACACAACCCCACCCATTAGCAGAGAGGCTGCTTAAAATTAAACTAAGTTCACAGATACCCCAAAACACACCACTGGACATGGCCCTGCCCAGAAGAAAGACAAAATCCAGTCGTACCCATCAGAAAACATTCACCAGTCCCCTCCACCAGGAAGCCTACACAAGCCACTGAACAAACCTTACCCACTGGGGGCAGACACCAAAAACAATGGGAACTATGAACCTGCAGCCTGTGAAAAGGAGACCCCAAACACAGTAAGTTAAGCAAAATGAGAAGACAGAGAAATATGCAGCAGATGAAGGAGCAAGGTAAAAACTCACCAGACCAAACAAATGAAGAGGGAATAGGCAGTCTACCTGAAAAAGAATTCAGAGTAATGATAGTAAAGACAAGCCAAAATCTTGGAAATAGATTGGAGAATATACAAGAAACATTTAACAAGGACTTAGAAGAACTAAAGAGCAAACAAACAATGATGACAACACAATAAATGAAATTAAAGATTCTCTAGAAGGAATAAATAGCAGAATAACTGAAGCAGAAGAACAGATAAGTGGGCTGGAAGATAAAATAGTGGAAATAACTGCCACAGAGCAGAATAAAGAAAAAAGAATGAGAAGAACTGAGGACAATCTCAGAGACCTCTGGGAAAACATTAAACACACCAACATTCGAGTTATATGGGTCCCAGAAGAAGAAGAGAAAAAGAAAGTTTCTGAGAAAGCATTTGAAGAGATTATAGTTGAAAACTTCCCTAACATGGGAAAGGAAATAGTCAATCAAGTCCAGGAAGCACAGAGAATCCCATACAGGATAAATCCAAGGCGATACACACCAAGACACATATTAATTGAACTATCAAAAATTAAATACAAAGAAAAAATATTAAAAGCAGCAAGGGAAAAACAACAAATAACATACAAGGGAATCCCCATAAGGTTAACAGCTGATCTATCAGCAGAAACCCTGCAAGCCAGAAGGGAGTGGCAGGACATATTTAAAGTGATGAAAGGGAAAAACCTACAACCAAGATTACTCTACCCAGCAAGGATCTCATTCAGATTCGACAAATTAAAACCTTTACAGACAAGCAAAAGTTAAGAGAATTCAGCACCACCAAACCAGCTTTACAACAAATGCCAAAGGAACTACTCTAGGCAGGAAACATAAGAGAAGGAAAGGCCTACAAAAACAAACCCAAAACAATTAAGAAAATGGTAATAGGAGCATACATATCAATAATTACCTTAAATGTAAGTGGATTAAATGCTCCAACCAAAAGACATAGACTGGCTGAATGGATACAAAGACAAGACCCATATATATGCTGTCTACAAGAGACCCACTTCAGACCTAGGGACACATACAGACTGAAAGTGAGGAGATGGAAAAGATATTCCATGCAAATGGAAATCAAAAGAAAGCTGGAGTAGCAATTCTCATATCAGACAAAATAGACTTTAAAATAAAGACTATTACAAGAGGCTAAGAAGGACACTACATAATGATCCGGGGATCAATCCAAGAAGAAGATATAACAATAGTAAATATTTATGCACCCAACATAGGAGCACCTCAATGCATAAGGCAAATGCTAACAGCCATAAAAGGGGAAGTCGACAGTAACACAATAATAGTAGGAGACTTTAACACCTCACTTTCACCAAAGGACAGATCATCCAAAATGAAAATAAATAAGGAAACACAAGCTTCAAATGACACATTAGACAAGGTGGACTTAATTGATATTTATAGGACATTCCATCCAAAAACAACAGAATACACTTTCTTCTGTAATGCTCATGGAACATTCTCCAGGATAGATCATATCTTGGGTCGCAAGTCAAGCCTCAGTAAATTTAAGAAAATTGAAATCATATCAAGTATCTTTTCTAACCACAATGCTAAGAGACTAGATATCAATTACAGGGAAAAAAACCTGTAAAAAATAGAAACACATGGAGGCTAAACAATACGCTAGTAAATAACCAAGAGACCACTGAAGAAATCAAAGAGGAAATCCAAAAATACCTAGAAACAAATGACAATGAAAACACGATGACCCAAAACCTATGGGATGCAGCAAAAACAGTTCTAAGAGGGAAGTTTATAGCAATACAATCCTACCTTAAGAAACAAGAAATGTCTCAAATAAATAACCTAAACTTACACCTAAAGCAATTAGAGAAAGAAGAACAAAAAACCCCCCAAAGTTAGGAGAAGGAAAGAAATCATAAAGGTCAGATCAGAAATAAATGAAAAAGAAATGAAAGAAACAATAGCAAAGATCAATAAAACTAAAAGCTGGTTCTTTGAGAAGATAAACAAAATTGATAAACCATTAGCCAGGCTCATCATGAAAAAAAGGGAGAAGACTCAAATCAACGGAAAGAGAAATGAAAAAGAAGTAACAACTGACACTGCAGAAATACAAAAGATCATGAGAGATTACTACAAGCAACTGTATGCCAATAAAAAGGACAACCTGGAAGAAATGGAAAAATTCTTAGAATAGCACAGCCTTCCATGACTGAAACAGGAGGAAATAGAAAATATGAACAGACCAATCACAAGCACTGAAATTGAAACTGTGATTAAAAATCTTCCAACAAACAAAAGTCCAGGACCAGATGGCTTCACAGGTGAATTCTGTCAAACATTTAGAGAAGAGCTAACATGTATCCTTCTCAAAATCTTCCAAAATATATCAGAGGGAGGAATACTCCCAAACTCATTCTACAAGGCCACCATCACCCTGATACCAAAACCAGACAAAGATGTCACAAAGAGAGAAAACTACAGGCCAATGTCACTGATGAACATAGATGCAGAAATCCTCAACAAAATACTAGCAAACAGAATCCAACAGCACATTAAAAGGATCATACACAATGATCAAGTGGGGTTTATCCCAGGAATGCATGGATTCTTTAGTATATGCAAATCAATCAATGTGATACACCATATTAACAAATTGTAGGATAAAAACCATATGACAATCTCAATCAAACAGGAAAAGGTTTCAACAAAATTCAACACCCATTTATGTTAAAAACCCACCAGAAAGTAGGCATAGAAGGAACTTACCTCAACAGAATAAAGACCATATATGACAAACCCACAGCCAACATTGTTCTCAATGGTGAAAAACTGAAACCATTTCCACTAAGATCAGGAACAAGACAAGGTTGCGCACTCTTACCACTCTCATTCAGCATAGTTTTGGAAGTTTTAGCCACAGCAATCAGAGAAGAAAAAGAAGTAAAAGGAATCCAAACAGGAAAAGAACTAAAACTGTCACTGTTTGCAGATGACATGATACTATACATAGAGAATTCTAAAGATGCTACCAGAAAACTACTCGAGCTAATCAATAAATTTGGTAAAGTAGCAGGATACAGAATTAATGCACAGAAATCTCTTGCATTCCTAGACACTAGTGATGAAAAATCTGAAAGAGGAATTAGGGAAACACTCCCATTTACCATTGCAACAAAAACAATAAGATACCTCGGAATTAACCTACCTAAGGAGAAAGAAGACCTGTATGCAGAAAACTATAAGACACTGATGAAAGAAATTAAAGTTGATACGAACAGATGGAGAGATATGCCATGTTCTTGGACTGGAAGAATCAACATTGTGAAAATGAGTGTACTATCTAAAGCAATCTACAGATTCATTGCAATCCCTATCAAATCCCTATCAATCCCTATCAAAACTACCAATGTCATTTTTCACAGAACCAGAACAAAAAATTTCACAATTTGTATGGAAACACAAAAGACCCCAAATTGCCAAAGCAGTGTTGCAAAAGAAAAATGGAGCTGGAGGAATCCAGGCTCCCTGACTTCAGACTATACTACAAAGCTACAGTAATCAAGACAGTATGGTACTGGCACAAAAACAGAAATATAGATCAATGGAACAGGACAGAAAGCCCAGAGATAAACCCACGCACATATGGTCACCTTATCTTTGATAAAGGAGGCAAGAATATACAATGGAGAAAAGACAACCTCTTCAATAAGTGGTGCTGGGGAAACTGGACAGCTACATGTAAAAGAATGAAATTAGAACACTCCCTAACACCATACACAAAAATAAACTCCAAATGGATTAAAGACCTAAATGTAAGACCAGACACTATAAAACTCTTAGAGGAAAACATAGGCAGAACACTCTATGACATGAATCACAGCAAGATCCTTTTGGACCCACCTCCTAGAGAAATGGACATAAAAACAAAAATAAACAAATGGGACCTAATGAAACTTAAAAGCTTTTGCACAGCAGAGGAAACCATAAACAAGAGGAAAAGACAACCCTCAGAATGGGAGAAAATATTTGCAAATGAAGCAACTGACAAACGATTAATCTCCAAAATATACAAGCAGCTCATGCAGCTCAATATCAGAAAAAACAAACAACCCAATCCAAAAATGGGCAGAAGACCTAAATAGACATTTCTCCAAAGAAGATATACAGATCACCAACAAACACATGAAAGGATGCTCAACATCACTAATCATTAGAGAAATGCAAGTCAAAACTACAATGAGGTATCACTTCACACCAGTCAAAATGGCCATCATGAAAAAAATCTAAAAACAATAAATGCTGGAGAGAGTGTGGAGAAAGGGGAACCCTCTTGCACTGTTGGTGAGAATGTAAATTGCTACAGCCACTATGGAGAACAGTATGGAGGTTCCTTTGAAAACTAAAAATAGAATTACCATACGACCCAGCAATCCCACTAATGGGCATGTACCCTGAGAAACCATAATTCAAAAAGAGTCATGTACCACAATGTTCACTGCAGCTCTATTTACAATAGCCAGGACATGGAAGCAACCTAAGTGTCCATCGACAGATGAATGGATAAAGAAGATGTGGCACATATATACAATGGAATATTACTCAGCCATAAAAAGAAATGAAATTGAGTTATTTGTAGTGAGGTGGATGGACCTAGAGAGTGTCATACAGAGTGAAGTCAGTCAGAAAGAGAAAAACAAATACTTTATGCTAACATATATATATGGTATCTAAAAAAAAAAAAAAGGTTCTGAAGAACCTAAGGGCAGGACAGGAATAAAGACGCAGACATAGAAAATGCACTTGAGGACACCGTGTTGGGGGCGGGGAGCGGGTAAGTGTAAGCTGGGACAAAGTGAGAGAGTGGCATGGGCATATATACACTACCAAATGTTAAATAGATAGCTAGAGGGAAGCAGCCACATAGCACAGGGAGATCAGCTCGGTGCTTTGTGACCACGTAGAGGGGTGGGATAGGGAGGGTAGAAGGGAGACACAAGAGGGAGGAGATATGGGAATATATGTATACATATAGCTGATTCACTTTGTTAAACAGCAGAAACTAACACAACCTTTTGAAGCAATTGTACTCCAATAAAGATGTTAACAAAAATAGCAAAAAAAAGAAAAATACAAATGTCAGGTGGTGATAATAACATGAAGAGGAATAAAGCAGAGAAAGTGTTTAGATGGTGTGGTTTAGGGGAGGTGCTATTTTAAATAAGGTTGACAGGAAAGGCATTTCCAAACAGTTGTTCTGGCTTGTTCTCAACTTTTTGTTCTAATTGTACTCGCCTCCCTTGTTTCATTCTTACTATTTCCTTCAAGAGCGAATGCTCTGATGCAGAATATGGATAGAGCTTTGTTTAATGACCTTCCTACAATGATTGTTTTAAAATGAATTCGATGTGAATTCTCTGGTATATTGGAACAAGTGAGTGATATTAAAGGCCTTTTAAAATTTGTTACACTTATAGGGTGACAGGGAGCACTAACATCTGATATAGAAAAGGTATGGAATATTCTAGCAGTTAGTGAGGGCCATTTCACTTCGTTCTTGAATAGTGCCAGCTCTCTCTCAAATGCCTGATGTCAATCACAAAAGAGGTAGCTTCTCAGTGGCACTCATTTATGGCTTTTGTCCTCATGACAAAGGCAGTCTTCATTTGGAAAAATTGTCCTAATAATGGAAAGTGGAAATGAAAATTCATCATTGTTTCCATGTCTCCTGAACATAAAATATCTGTAACAGGGTTGTTCGGGAAACAAAATTTCTTTTATTAATTTGTTTAATCTGGATACTTATGAGCTGGAAAGAAATGCTCTAAGATTTCTATCATGGAAGCCGTGATAACTGAATTTCCATAACGGATACTAAAGTTATGAAGAATATTCTCAATTTTCAGATTCTCTCTGAATTTATGCTAAAAGCAAAGACATTAATATAAATGTAAATTAACATAAAAATGCCAGGAGTATTAAGAATAGTCAAGATTTACATGCAAAGCACAGTGAAAAGGCTACCAGCGGGTTCTTGGCAAAAGTCAGAAGAATTTTGGGTGCCAAGTTAGGAGATTCTACCCACCATCAGTTTCCGGTGAAATCACAAACTGGCTTCTTAGCTTTTCTTACGGTCTGGGCTCAATGTAAAATAATAATAATATCCTTTATTTATTAAATACCTTAGGTAAGGCATTGTGTTAAGCATTTTATACATTATCTAATTCATTCCACATTAAGCCTAAAAGGCTTATAGATGAAGAAACTTAGGCTTAGAGAGACAGGTTAAGTGACCTGCCAGCACTCCAAAGAGTTAATAAATATTAGAATTGGGACTTGAGCCTCATTTGTCCGATTCCAAAGCTTGTGCTCAACCAGTGTTTACTGGGCACCTCCCATGGGCCAAACAGTTTAAGATGGGTTCATATACGTGAACCATTACAACAACCAGATAAAGTAGATACTCTTTTGAAGATGAGGAAACGGGGAGTAGAGAGGTGAAATGATTGTGTTGAGGTCACACATATTAGAATGGTCAAGTCAGAATATGAATCAAGACCCGTGTCTCTAAACCCAGCTTTTTCTCTCTCCTCCCCGCCTCCCTTTCTTTACTGTATTATAGCCTGTTCTCTGTCTGCACAATGATCATGATATTATTCTTCCAGTTGCCTGCTCCTTTCAGGTAAAGTGATAATTAGCAGATTCCTAGGAGAAAGGTGTCAAATATCTGCACTTGTAAAACCCATGCTGGATTTTCCCCATTATTTAGCCCATTACCTTGTTGAATCTAATTTGGTACTTCTAGAAACAGTATGAGTTCTGTGGGTAATGTTCAGTATGCTTCAGTGAACTAAATGGCATCCTGGTGGCCCAAGAAGACTCATACTGCTCCTAAACATGTATGAATAATGGTTGCCACCTGCAAGTAGCTTAAGCAGTGGTCGATCAGACTTCATTTCTGAAGAGCTTAGAATGGTTGGGGATTTTCTGATTTCCTTTTTCTCCCACAGCTTTTTTGTGGTATAATTCGTAAGTAGAGTATAAGATATTTAAAGTTTACAATGTGATGATTTGATATACATTGTGAAAGGATTCTCCCCCATTGACTTAATTGACACAACCATCACTTCACACCTTTACCTCTTTTCTTTTCTTTTTTCTTCTATTCTTTTGATGACAATGTTTAAGTTCTATTCTTTTAGCAAATTTCAATTGTACAATACAGTGTTGTCAACTATAATCACCATGTTAAACAATAAATCTTCAGAACCTATTCATCTCATAACTGAAAGTTTATACCCTTTTACCAACCTCTTCCTATTTCCCCCAACTGCAGCCCCTGGAAACCAATTTTATACTTTGTTTCTACGAGTTGAACTTTTTTTAAAAAAAGATTCCATTATAAATGACACTGTGTGGTATTTGTCTTTCTCTGTCTGGCTTATTTTATGTAGCATAATATTCTCCAGGTTTATCCATGTTGTTGCGAATGACAAGGTTTCCTTCTTGTTTTAAGGCTGAATAATATTTCGTTGTTTGTGTGTGTGTGTATATGTATGTGTGTGTGTGTGTATATATATATATATATATATATATATATATATATATATCTATATCACATTTTCTTTGTCCATTCATCTGTTGACAAATACTTAGGTATTTGTGAATAATGTGAATAATGCTGCTATGAACATAGGAGTGTAGGTATTTCTTTGAGATACTGATTTCATTTCCTTTAGATATATACTCAGAAATGGGATTGCTAGATCATTTGATAGTTCTATTTTTGATTTTTTGAGGAACCTTCATACTGTTATCAACAGTGCTATACCAGTTTACATTCCCACCAACAGTGTACAAGTGTTCCCTCTTCTCCACATCCTTGCCAACATTTGTTATCTCTTGTCTGTGATAATAGACTGTCTAACAGATGTAAGATGTTATCTCATTTTGGCTTTAATTTACATTTCCCTGATGATAAGTGATGTTAAAACCTTTTCACGTACCTGTTTGCCATTTGTAAATCTTCTTTGGAAAGGTGTTTATTTTGGTCCTTTGCTCATTTTAAATTTGGGTTATTTACGTTTTTGCTATTGATTTGTATGAGTTCCTTGTATACTTTGGGTATTAACCAAAGTATACATTGGATATGTGGTTTGCAAATATTTTCTCCCATTCCATTGGTTGCCTTTTCATTTTGTTGGTGATTTCCTTTGCTGTGCAGAAGACTTTTAGTTTGATGTAGTCTCACTTGTTTATTTTTGCTTTGACACCTGTGCTTTTGATATCAAATTGAAAAAGTCATCGACAAGACCAATATCAAGGACTAACCTCCCATGTTTTCTTTCAGGTGTTTTATGGTTTCAGGTCTTATGTTCAGGTTTTTAATCCATTTTGAGTTGATTTTTGTGTATTGTGTAAGATAAGGGTCCAGTTGCACTCAACGCCTTGTGGCTGTCCAGTTTTCTTAACACAATTTATGGAAGAAATTATCCTTTGACCATTGTATATTTTTGAGTCCTTTGGTGAAAATTCGTTGACCTTATATGCACGAGTTTATTTCTGGGCTCGCAATTCTGTGCCCTTGGTCTGTATGTCTGTTTTTATGCCAGTATCTTACTGCTTTGATTTCCATAGCTTTATAATATAGTTTGAAATCAGGAATGACGCCTCTAGCTTTGTTCTTCTTTCTTAGGATTGCTGTGGCTATTCAGGGTCTTTTATGGTTTCAAATAAATTTTAGCATTTTCTGTGAAAAATTTTGGTAAGAATTTTAATAGGGATTGCATTGAATCTGTAGATAGATTGCTTTGATTAGTGTGGACATTTTAACAACATTAATTCTTCTAACCTATGAACATGGTCTATCTTTCCATTTATTTGTGTCCTCTTCACTTTCTTTCATCAATATCTTGTAGTTTTCAGTGTACAGATTTTTCACTTCCTTGGTTAAATTTATTCCTAAGTAATTTTATTCATTTTTATGCTATTGTAAATAGGATTGTTTTCTTAATTCATCTTTCTGACAGTTAGTTGTTGGTGTTTAGAAACACAACTGACTTTTGTGTATTGATTTTGTATCCTGCAACTTTTCTGAAATAACTTATTAGTTCTAATAGTCTTTTGGTGGAATCTTTATGGGTTTTCTATATATAATATCATGTTTCTTCAAAGAGAGACAATTTTAGTTCTTCTTTTCTGATTTGGATGTCTTTTATTTCTTTTTCTTGCTTAGTTGCTCTGGCTACGACTTCTAGTACTGTGTTGAATAAAAGCAGTAAGAGTAGGCATCCTTGTATTGCTCCTGATCTTAGAGAAAAAGCTTTCAGTGTTTCACCATTGAGTATAATATTAATTGTAGGCTTGTCATATATGACTTTCATTATGTTGAGGTACATTCCATCTAAACACAGTTTGTTGAGAGTTTTTATTATGTAAAGATGTTGAATTTTGTCAAATGCTTTTTCTACGTCTATTGAGATGATTGTATTATTTTTCACATTGATTGATTTGCAGATGTTGGGCCATTCTTGCATCCCTGGAATATTTCCCACTTGATCATAGTGTATGATACTTTTAACATATTGTTATATTTCGTTCTCTAATTAATATTTTGTTGTGGATTTTTGTACCTATATTCCTCAATGATATTGACCTCTAATTTTCTTTTCTTGTAATATCCTTGTCTGACTTTGGTATCAGAGTAATGTTGGCCATGTAGAATGAGTTTGAAAGTGTTATTTTCTATTTTTTAGAAGAGTTTGAAAAGGATTGGTACTAGTACTTCTTTAAATGTTTTATAGAATTCACCAGTAAAGCCATCTGGTCTCAGACTTTTGTTTGTTGTGAGGTTTTTAATTACTGATTCCTTACTAGTAATCAATCTGTTCAGATTTTCCATTTCATCATGATTCAGTCTTGATAGGTTGTATATGTCTAGGAATTTATCTGTTTCTTCTAGGTTGTCCAATTTGCTAGCATTTAATTGTTCATAGTAGTCTCTTATGATCTTTCGTATTTCTGCAGTATCAATTGTAATATCTCCTCTTTAATTTCTGATTTTATTTATTTGACTCCTTTCTCTCTCTCTCTTTTTTTTAGAGAGTCTAGCTAAAGGTTTGTCAATTTTGTTTATCTTTTCAAAGAATCAGCTTTTAGTTTCATTGATCTTCTCTATTGTCTTTTTAGTCTCTATTTTATTTTTTTCTGGTCTGATCTTTGTTATTTCCTTCCTTCTGCTATCTTTGGGCTTATTTTGTTCTTCTTTTTCCAGTTACTTGAAGTGTAAAGTAAGGTTGTTTATTTGAGCTCTTTTTTCTCCCCTAAATGTAGGCATTTATTGCTATAAACTTCCCTCTCAGAAGTGCTTTTGCTGCATCCCCAAGGTTTTGGTATGTTGTGTTTACATTTTCTTTTGTTCCAAGATATTTTTTGATTTCTCTTTTGATTTCTTCTTTGATCCATTGGTGGTTCATGAGCATGTTGTTTACTCTCTACTTATTTGTGAATTTTCCAGTTTTCATCTTGTAATTGATTTCTAGTTTTATACCATTGTGGTAGGAAAAGATATTTAGTGATTTCAATCTTCTTAAATTTATTAAAACTTATTTTGTGGCCTAACATATTATTTATCCTGGAGAATGTTCCATGTGCACTTGAGAAGAATATGTACTCTGCTCCTTTTGGATAGAATGTTTTGTATATGTCTGTTTACTCTCTCTGATCTAACGTGTAATTTAAATCCAATTTAAGTCCATTGTTTCCTTATTGATTTTCTGTCTGGATGATCTATCTCTTGTTGAAAGTGGGATATTGAAGTCCTCTGCTATTATTGAATTGCTGTCTATTTCCCCCTTTAGGTCTGCTAATATCTGCTTTATATATTTAGGTGTTCCTATGTTTGGTGCATAAATATTTATAGTTGTTATATCCTTTTAATGAATTAATGCCTTTATCATTATATAATGATCTTCTTTGTCTTTTGTTACAATCTTTGGCTTAAAGTCTATTTTGTTTGATATAAATATAGCTCTCCCTGTTTTCTTTTGGTTTCAATTGGCATGGAATATCTTTTTCCATCCCTTTGCTTTCAATCCATATGTATCCTTAAATCTGAGGTGAATCTTTTGTAGGCAGCATATAGTTGGGTCTTGTGTTTTTGTTTTTTTAAAAAATCCATTCAGGTATTCTATATGTTTTGATTGGAGACTTTAGTCCATTTATTTTTAAAGTAATTATTTATAGTTATGGACTTTCTATTGCCATTCTGTTTGTTGTTTTCTGATTGTTTTATGATTCTTTTGTTAATTTGTTCTTCTCTTGCTCTCTTTGTGATTCGATGATTTTCTGTTGTGGTATGCTTATATTCCTTTATCTTTCTCTTTCATATATCTACTGTGGGCTTTTGCTTTGTGGTTACATGTGGCTTACATAAAACATCTTATATTTATAACTGTCTATTTGTAGCTGATAATAACTTCAAATGCAGACCAAAGGTCTTCTACTCCCACATTTTATGTTTTCTATGTCACAGTTTGCATCTTTTTACATTGTGTATCCATTTACAACTTACTGTAGTTATAGTTTTTTAAAATACTTTTGTCTTTTAAGCTTCATACTAGAGCTATAAGTTATTTGCCCACCACCATTACACCATGAGAACATTCTGAATTTAGCTATATATTTACTTGTACCAGTGAATTTTATGCTTTTATATAGTTTCCTGTTTCTAATTAGCATCCTTTTGCTTCAGCTTGAAGAACTCCCTTTAACATTTCTTTTAAGGGTGGTCTAGTAGTGATAAACTCCTTCATCTTTATTTGTCTGGAAAACTCTTTATCTCTCCCTCAATTCTGAAAGACAACTTTGCTGGGTGGAGTATTTTTGGTTGGTATTTTTTTTTTTCTTTTCAGCACTTTGAATATATCATGCCACTTTCTTCTGACCTGCAAGGTTTCTGCTGAATAATTGGTTCTAAGTCTTATGGGAGTACCCTTGTATGTAATAAATTGCTTTTCTCTTGCTCATTTTAAGATTCCCTCCTTGTCTATAACTTTAGACAATTTAATTATAATGTATTTCAGTGTGAGCCTCTTTGGATTCATCTTATTTGACATTCTCTGTGCTTCCTGTTTCTAGATGTCAGGGTTTTTCTCCAGGTTAGAGAAGTTTTCAGCCATTATTTCTTTGGATAAGCCTTCTACCCCTTTCCCTCTGTCTTCTCTTTCTGGGACCACTAATGCATATATTGGTCTATAAGTCTCATAAGCTATCATCACTCTTTTTCATTCTTTTTTCTAAAAGCCTCTCTAATTGGATAAAGTCCACTGCTTTGTCTTTGAGTTCACTGATCTTTTCTTCAGCATCATTTAGTCTGTTGTTGAACCCAAATATTTAATTTTTTAGTTCAGCTATTGTATTCTTCAGCTCTGTGATTTGCTTTAATATTTTAATATTTTCTATCTCTTTATGGAAATTCTCACTTTTTTCATGCGTTGTTCTCCCGACCTTGGTGAGTCTGATCTTTATGACCATTATTTTGAACTCTCAGGTAAACCACAGATCTCTGCTTAATTAAGATTTGTTTCTGGATATTTATCTTGTTTTTTTGCTTGCAACATATCCCTCTATTTCTTCACTTTCTTTGACTCTCTGTGTTGGTTTTCACATATTAGATAAAACAGCCACCTGTCCCAGTTTTGACAGAATGGCCTTGTATAGGAGATGAATCTTGTTGATCAGCCTGGCCTGAGCTCCTAGTTGTCCCTCAAACTTTTGTGATTGTTCAAGCCTCCTTCTTTGTTTTTAGTGGCTCCCAGTCATTAAGGATGTGCCAAGATCTGTCAGTGTCCCAAAGGAGAGTATTGCAATCAGAACCTAGATGCAGGCTGATTAGATGCTGGACCCTCAGGCAGCCCCCGGGGAAGTATGTAGTTAATCTCCTTCTAGGGAGAGACTGGGAGATGGGCATTTTACCTGCTTCCTCTCTTCTGGGCCTGGGTGTATAGCTATGCGGGTGGAGGATAATTCCTATGTCTATTAAAAACTATTTTTTTGTTTGCTGTAGTCCTGTAGAACTTGTGTATGCAAGCCCCATTGGCAGTTAGAGCCAGGCAACCCAAGGGTTCATTCCTTGGGTAATTGTTGCAAAAGCTGGGGTGCCAGCTGTGTGCACCAGCTCCTTCCAGAGAGATACTGGTGATTTGTTTTTATAATTGGAGTGAGGTGAAAGGAGAAGGTGTAAGAGGTATCCACCAGCTTCTCTGGTCTCTGAGGAAGATTTCAGCCAACCACTAGATGCTGTCTAAATTAGAAGCCTGGCCTTCATGCAACAGCTTTTAAAGTATGTGTATAAATCCCTTTCAGAGAAAGACTAGGAGATAGGCAATTTTGCCTGCTTCCTTTGTGCTGAGCTCTGGGTGCTTGGGTTGGGGGATAGTTAGTTAAGAATTGCTTCTTTGTTTGCTACAATTCTATGGGACTCATGAATGGAAGCCTCTTTGCTATCAGATCCCAGCAGTCCAGGTCCTATCTCTCAGGTGGCAGTCATAAAAGCTGGAGCTGGGACATGTGTACAAGCTCCTTCTAGAGAGATACTGGCAACTTGGAGTGGGCTGCAGGAGGAAGTGGGAGTGGTGTCCACTGACTTCTCTGGTTTCTGGAGATGATTACAGATAGCTCCCAGTGCTTACTTAATTAGAAGCCTGGCCCTTAGGCAGCAACTCTTAACGTATTTGGATAAAATTCTTTGGGGAACGACTGGGAGATGGGAGATTTTGCCTGTCCCCTCTGCACTGAGCTCTGAGGGAATAGCCATGATGAGTGCTGTGTACCAGTTAAGGATTTCTTCTTTGTTTGCCATAGTCCTGTGAGTCTCATGGACACAAACCCCACTGGCTTTCAGAGCTAGGTGTTTTGGGAGCCCCTCCCTCTGGTGGGTTTTTTAAGAGCTAGGGTACTAGATATGGGATCCAAACCCTTCACCCCTCAGGGAGAAACTAGGAATTGGGGGGTTTCCTCCCAATTGTATGGCATGGTATCAAGGGAGTTTATGGTGAGAGCATGTCTCAAGCCTTTGCTACCTATTTTAATGTGGGTATTTTCTCATTCATCTGATATGTAGGAGTTACTCAGCTAGTTTCTGAATTTCTTTCAGAGTGAATTGCTCCACGTGTAGCTATATATTCAATGTATCTGTGGGATGAGGGGAACTCAGGAGCCTTCCATATTGCCATTTTGGTCAACTCTCTTCTTATTTCCTTTGGAAGATAGAGTTAGATTAAATGAATTCTTTATCTTGATCTCAATGTACTTTGAAGTCTACTTGAAAAACATCATGAATTTTAACTTATGATTATTAATTTTTAAATACAAGTATGATGCTCTAGTATTCAAAGCATAGGACTTTGTGTAGGAGAAAGTCTGTTAATTTCTTAAAGACATTCAATAGGGAGAGAGCAGGGAAACAAATGAAAGCTGATAGATTTCTAAAATCTTTATTGAGGATTAATATTGGGAATTTGCAACACACTTTAATTTTTTCATTTTGCTTATGGGCTATTCCATTATTCCATATGGTAAGACAGTTTTAGTAATTTCAGAACAAATATAGCTTTATCTGGTTCCTAATAAATGGATACTATTTAAGTTCAGTGGATTTTAGTTGTCATTCTCAAGAAGTTTTTTACATTAGCATTCTCCTGGAAGAGTTTTAGAATAATCAGGAAACTTTAACTCACAAATTATCAATATTCAATATTCTGATAGATTCAGATGAATTTGCCTGCCAAAAAAAAAAGAGAGAGAAAAAGAGAAAGAAAAAAAAAGCTACCATGGCAGGCTTCTTTATTTTTGCTGTGTTCCATTTCCCTACTAGCTTTGGAAGATTTCTTAGCTATACATCCTGAAAGCTATAAACTAAACCTGGAGGCTCTGAAAAATTAGAAATCAGTCTTTTCATTTTCTTATAACTGTAAGAAGGTCTACTGTGGAAAAACCCTCAATTTGTCCTAAATAGTTCTTTAATTTATTCAAGTAGAAATAAAATGAAATGGAAGGAGATATTCCCAAATTTGAAATAATATGTTGGACTTTAGCTTCTAGAAGAAAATCTTGAAAGTAACATGCCCTTGTAGACTTCTAAGCCAAGAGAGTCAAGAGACATTCATATTCTTGGTTGAAGGCTTAACTAATATATTTAGATGTTATCATAAAACATCTAAATGTAAACCTAAACTTCTACTTAGGAGTAAGAAAAGCAAAGTGAAAGCTGTAAACTTTCTAAAATGTCTTAACAAAGATTCTCTTGAAATTTAAACATTTTATTTATGTTTATGAAACAGGTATTTTAGGAAAAGGGAAGATTTAAGCAACTTAACTTATGCTCTAATAGTTTGATTTAAAATGCTTTTTATGTCAAGGAAATTCAAGATAGAGAGATTTAGTTATGAGTTGAAAAACACATAACATATTCTTTCCATAATCCCCACCATTTGAAAGGAACCATCTACACTGAATAGTCTTAGATAGTTTTTCAAGTTCAGTTTTACATCCCATAGGTGAAGGAACTACTTTTGCATCTCTTAGAAAATGGTTGTGGTTTAGGAGCTTATAATCTAACAGCAAACACACCTCACAGTTCTCCTTCCAGTGTTCTCAACCCATGTTTATTTCCTTTTAACTATTACATAGTCTGAGCTTTGGGCAAAGTATACTCTGTTCATATTTGTAAACCGTTATTTTCCCCAATCATTAATCATTTATTGGTAAGTGAGATTTATTTAACTGGTTTTTTTTTTTTTTTTCCATTTCTGCATCTCCTTCAACATTTTCTTTGAAATGTGCTAAGGCCATTTGTTTGACATACAGAACTGTCTCCCAGAGCTAGCAAGACAGAGGCAAGCACTTTCTTCTGTACATTGATTGTTCACCTTCAACATATTTGGGATCACTGTTAACGCAATGAGACCCGGAGGCAGGAGTGAGCGCTGCTTGGAATCAGGGAAATCTCAGAACGGATTCAAGTTCTACCATTAAAAACCGTTAGGGTTTCTATGAGCTATGTCTTTTGCATCTGTATAATAGAGAGAATTGTAATATATTACGAATTACTGTGAGCATTAACTTAGTTATGTAAGATGTCTAACAGTGTGCCTGATGTATAGTCAATGCTCAACAGATATAGTTTGTAACAATAGCAATCATATTGATAGTAATTGGTCTAGTTGTTGAACTTTCTTCTTTAAATGCACACCTCGACAACCACTTTCCATTTCCTTGGAAATTTTCTTCTTGCAAAGTATCTGAACTACAGGATTTTTGGTTTTTTTTGAAGTAAAACTGAAGTTGTTTCACCAAACTGAAAATCACTTTGGTTTAATTTATCTCTTTTTGTATCCATGTAAATCCATTAAGTCTTTTTTACCTTTACTCTCAAAATTAGGGTGATCTACAGAATGAATGTTATTAGCTCTGCCTTTTAAGACTCTTACATAAAGATTGAGCAAAAGGGAAACACTCCTGTTTTTCCACTTCAGCCCAGTGACACGTTCTTATTTGTCATTGTCCTTTGTTTTCCAGTCATTTAGGAAGCTTTCAATCTCCATTGCTTGTGAACATCTGTGAAAAAAAATTTTTATTTAAAGAGTTTCTTGGAGTGCCAAATCTCACAACTATTTACACATTCATTCATATGTCGTGTTTTCTTAAAGTCACAGAATCCTTTTCCCCTTTTAAACCTTATTCTCTTTTCTGTCTAGCAAATGCTATTCATCTGTTAAAAAGTTGTTTCAAGTGCCATCTGTTGAAAGAAGAGTTCCTGATTATCCCAACCAGAGAAGAGAAGGAGATTTCTTCTCTAAAATCTTAAAGTAACCATATATTTTATTATTTAAATTTGGCTTTTTTTGAAAGTGAGTGAGGGCCCTATTAGTAATTGCATTGGGACAATAGTCATAAACTAGAACTGTCGTGTACCAACTGGATGTATTTGTCACCCAGGTTATTGTTGTTTGGGATCCTACCTAACTGTTAATATCAAGGACTTTGAACTCAAGTCTGTCTGGCTCCCAATTCTGGTTCTCTGCATGAGGAAAATTACTGTGTCCTTTAAAATTCATTCATTCTTTTGACAGCTGTTTATTAAGCACCTATTAGATGCTCTGCAAAGAGTGAGATATGATAGCACAAAGATAAATAATACTTATGGTCATTGCCCTCATGGAGCTTGCATCCAATTTTACCTACAAAATGGGGCTAAGGGCACCTACATTATGGATTGTGAGGAATAAATGAATTAATATTTATAAAGCACTTAGTCAGAGATCTAGTGTATAGGAAGTGCTTGGTGGTAACTATAGTATTCTTTGTATTTCTCATATGATAATTATTGTATATCTATGTACAATTGTAAGATCTTTGATGTTACGAGGAATGTCTTATTAATGTGTGTATTTCTTAAGGCATCAGCATTGTAGCCTTGCTCGCATTTTTTGCATGAATTTGTTGAGTGAATCCCACTAAACATCAGGTATTAAACTTTTTTTTCCTCATTTAAAAAAAAATAATAAATTTATTTATTTATTTTATATTTATATATTTATTTTTGGCTGTGTTGGGTCTTCGTTTCTGTGCGAGGGCTTTCTCTAGTTGCGGCGAGCGGGGGCCACTCTTCATCGCGGTGCGCGGGCCTCTCACTGTCGCGGCCTCTCGTTGCGGAGCACAGGCTCCAGACGCGGAGGCTCAGTAGCTGTGGCTCACGTGCCCAGTTGCTCCGTGGCATGTGGGATGTGGGATCTTCCCAGACCAGGGCTCAAACCCGTGTCCCCTGCATTGGCAGGCAGATTCTCAACCACTGCGCCACCAGGGAAGCCCTCCTCATTTGTCTCTTATTTTTGGTTCCTCTGTTGCTTCTTTCCTGCCCTCTTTGAGTTAATTCAATATTTTTAAGTGTGCTGTTTTATTTTTTCTATTAGCTTTTAGTTATAGTCTCTTTCATTATGAATGAATGAATGTCTTTCTGTTTATCTATCTTTATTTAGTTTTATTGATTGCTCAGGGCTTAAAATATGTACTTTTAACTATTTAGAGTCAATATCTTACATTTTCACACTTTACAAATAGCATCTCACAGGTATACAATAATAACCTTATAACAATATAATTCAATTTACTTATCCCTTTTTCTTGGTATGATTATTGCCATATCTTTTATTTCAACATATGTTATAAACCCCATCTTAGAGTGTTACTGTTTTTGCTTTTAATAGTTAGTGGTCTTTTGATTGTCTATTAAAAGACAATAAACTTATTTATATTTACCAGTTTATTTAACATGTCTAATGCTCTTTATACTTTACTGCAGATATGAATTGCCATCTAGTATCATTTGCCTTCATATTTTGCATTTCTTGCAGTGTAGATCTGCTCGTGATTAATATTCTTAGTTTTTCTTGATCTGAAAGTGCCTTTGTTTCATCTTTGAAGAACATTTTTGTTGGATATAGAATTCCAAGATAACAAAATTTTTTTTTTCCTTTTAGCAATTTAAAGTTGCTATTTCATTGATTTCTTTCAGTCTCCATTGTTTTTGATGAGCCCATGATCATTCTTAACCTTGTTCCACTATATATAATATGGACATTTTCTCTGGATGCTCTTAATATTTTCTTTTTAATTTTCATTTTCTGAAGTTTGACTACAGAGTGCCTGGGTGTGGTTTTCTTTGTGTTTATACTTTTGGGGGTTTGCTAAACTTCTTGGATATGTAAGCTAGTGTTTTTCATCAAATTTGAGAAGTTTTCAGACATTATTCCTTCAAGTATTTTGTCTGGCTCATCTCATTCTCTTTTCCTTCTGGAATTACAATTATACTTATGTAAGACTATTTGAAATTGCCCTACCTATTCCTGAGGCTCAGTTCATTTTCTTAATGTTTTTTCCTTCTTCATTTCCCAGGTTGAATAATTTCTATTGACATGTTTTAAGTTCTGACTTTTTTCCTGCCATCTCCAATCAGCTGTTTAGGCTCACCCACTAAATTTTTCATTTCAGTTCTAGGATTTCCATTTGGCTCTTTTCTCTGCTTAGGTTTCCTCTCTGTCTACTCTTTACGATCATATTTCCTGTATTTCTTTGAGTAATTTTTTCTTTAATCCTTTGAAAATATCTATAATAGCTGCTATAAAGTTTTTGTTAGGCCAAATATCTGCGCCATTAGGGTTTTTTTTTGTATTTACTACTTTGCTTGTCTGTGTATCACATTTTCCTATTTCTTTGTCTAGTGATATTTGATTAACTATGGGAAATTTGGGGTAATATGTTATAAACCTCTGGATTCTGTTATCTTCTTTGGAAAAATGTTGATTCTTATTTGAGCATTCTGTTGGATTATTGGTTGATCATCTTGAACACGATTTTATGCTTTGTTAGTGCAAATCTCTCGGAAGCCAAAGTGCTTCCTGATCCCCTTCAACTTGGCAGTATTCAACATACAGGAGAGACTGCTTTCCTTGATGATAGGCTTTGTTTTAGGCTTTGTGGGGGTCCTAGGACTTACTTTAGGACAGGCCCTCATTATAGAATGCACTAACTTCCTGTGTCTCAGGTAGCTGCCAAAGGTGTTAATGGAATGTTAATGAGTTCTCCCACTCTCATAGCACCTGAGCTCCAGTGATGTCCAGCGCTATTTTCCCTCTAGCACTACTTGACCTGTAGTATCTCTGTTCTTTCCACCCCATAACATTTGTTATCTGGTAAGCCTCAGATGTTCTCATCCTGCAAATTATGGCCCAGATGTCAGCCACAAACTTAGGGAGAACTCCCACTTAGACTTCTGGGAAGTTCTCTCTGCATAACTTTTTACTCTCTAGGACCCTGCCTTATAGGTTCCAGCCACTTCAGCTGCCCTGACTGTGATCTCTACCTCCTCAGCTCAACGTGACTGCTGTGGCTATCAATTTGACTTGCATTTGTTTGTAACTTAGAATGCATGCTGCCTATCTTAAATTTTTTTTTTGTAATTTAAATTATGTAATTTTCGATCAGAGACCAATACATTCACATGGGAAAATTCAAAATTTACAGAAGAATATATATTGAAAAATCTCCCTTCTAACCTAGTAGCATAGTTCCTCTCCTCAGAAATGAGAGATATTATTAGTTTCTTTTTGTACTCTTTTAGAGATACTATATATCTTGAGTAAAAATAAGAGGGACAAGGTATATATTTATATTAAATATTAAATATATATTTATATCTTCTCTTATTTTATTAATGTATATATTAATATGTATCTTGTTAATGTATAATATATATATCATATCTTCTTTTTCTCACATAAATGGTAGTATATATATATACTTTTCTGTACCTTACATTTTTTCCACTTAATTATAAACCTTGGAGGCTATACATATTAATACATAATTTTTCCATTCTCTTTTGGGCTTCCATGATATTCATTGACATAAATATATCATAAATTATCTCACTAAATTCCTATTTATTATTATTATTTTTGGTTATTATAAAGAGTGCTCTATGAACTACCTTGAACACACCATTTGGTACAAGCCAGTATTTCTGTAGGATAAATTCATAAATGTGCAGTTACTACCTCAAAAGATATGCATGTTTGTTATTTAGTTAAATATTGCCAAATTTCCCTCCATAGTGTCTGTAGTCCCACCAACACTGTATCAGAGGGATGCTGACTTTTTTATTGTGCCCCCAGTGTTCATTTTCTCTATGATGCATCTGCAAATTGGCTTCTGCTTTTTATTCTTGTGTTTTATTCTCAATAAATCAGTTAATAATCTTTTGCTGATTAACTTACCCATTTTTTGTTATAACAAATGAGATGAGCAACCGTGATTTATACAAATTAGAGGCAGCATTATTATTATTACTGCTGTGGTTCATTTCCTTAATATTCTAGGACAGATACCAGCTGATAATTTCCATTGTGATAGTGTAATTTTATTTCCATTTTGGTCAGTGATTTGCAAAGAATTCTCCTTTTTTTGTACTTTAAAAATATGGGTAGAGCATATGCTAGCTTGTTCCGCATTCTGAATTGGATTGTATCTTTCAAATGCACAGTCTAAATTTATTAATACTTTATGGAATCATGTCCTTTGAGCTTTCTAGCTTGTTTTCTTTCTTCTTTTTTCCTTTACCTGACTTGCTCCACTGAATTTGAGAAGTGAAGTGTGTCTGGTACAAAGTGTAGCTATTCATTGAACATTCCAAATCAATCCCTTTCTGTGGAAAGAGAGGCTATCTTAGAGTTTCTCTACTTCCTGCGACATAAAGTTGTCTTTAGGTATTTCAGGTGTCTCTTTGAATTTTCAGCTTCCTTGTCTCTTTACAGTCTGCTGGAAAGCAAATTGTAAATTCATTGCTGTGAAATATGAAAGAATCTATCTCTAATATTAGCATCTATTTTTATTTTCTATAAATAAATGCTAATATTGGGACTTTTCCCCCTTAACATTCACTTTAAACCCCATCCATTTAAATATCATAGAAATTTCTCATTTGTCTTTTCTATACTTAACAGGAATATCTGTTAGTGTTTCACTGCTGCATGGTCTCATCACTTGGTTGTAATGTAATATACCTAAGAAATGAACACGGAAAAGACCCCATTAACATTTTTTTTCTTCTTGGTAACTGCTTTCTAAAAAAATTTTTTCTTTATATTCCAAAGCTTGTTTCCTCTGCTGCATGTTGAGATTCCTGTTGCTAACTGCCTTTGACTCTGTATTTTTCTGTCAAATACCGTTACTGACCTATTGTACAAAGTTATTATGCAAGACTGTTACTGAATGACTTCAGAAGATCTTGAAAATATAGTTGATTTTTCCACTGAGAAAGAAGTATGTCACCTACTTTGGAGAATGCATTAACTCACACTACTGGTGTTCATTAAGCGCTAGGCTTAGAACTGTGTGAGGGGAACTAAAAATAAAATAAAAAATTGAGAAGTCTGGTTTTTGCCCTCAAGGAGTGTAAGGGTTGAGAACACAGGATTTGAAGTTCAGCAGACAGACGTAGTCTGGACAATCTTGGATGATGTGCACTAAGCTTCAGTTCTGTCATCTGTGTAATAATTGTACTTATTGCACACATTAAATGAGCATAATCTGTGGGGAGAATTCTCCTCAGAACTCAGAAAGATTGTTTCTCTGGGCACATTTGCTTTTTGTGGTCTTTTCAATGGTTGTCAATCATTTTTTAAAATCCAGCTGCTGAACACCGCAGTGGCTATACCATGGCCACTTCATGTTCTGGCAGTTAAAAAAAAAGTCTGGACACCTTCTACTTCAAGTAACTTGGATATTTGATTAATTGATACCCATATTGGCCATTTGTAGATGGAGGCACACAGTATGATTAGTCAAGATAGCACAAAGACTGTAACAAACTAAAACCTAAATTTCAATGGCTTAACACACACACTTATTTCTTGCTCACATCACAGTGCAATGTGGGTTGGGGGAGGGGGCTCGGTATGCTCCACGAAGTCATTCAGATATCCAAGCTGTTTGTATATAGTGGCTTCACCATCTTCTAGGGCTCCAGAGTCTTGCCTTATGTTTAGTCCAGTTGCCTCATCCAGATTGAGCACAACCACTTAGTCATTCCTTCCATGTGACCTGGTACCGCCAGCTGGCTTGATGTGTGTCTACCTGAAACCAAGTGACTATTCTAAGACCTAAACTTCCTTTCCTCTCTTCTTGCTTCTTAACCAAGGAGGAATTTTGAAACATGTGTGCCAGAGACACACAGGCACCTTAGATTTGGACTTGCATGGGTGGGTGCATCTTGCTTTGGGGATATGATCTCAGGCAGGTGAGTGCAGGCTGTCACATGGGATGACTCTCTACCTGGATTTAATGTAATTAGATTGCAACTATGTTCTCATAAGAGGCACTCACTTTGTTTCTTGGTTATTCATTACTGTCAGTATTTATAACACTTAAAACAGAGCATTCAAAAAATTGTTAGGATTGGTTTACATGAGCTTCCCAGAGTGTTGAATGACTAGTAGACTGCTTCATGGTCTTGTTTGTACCAACAGAAACAGGTTCCAGAAATTTTTTCTTTCTCTCTAAAGCAAACCCTTCACTGATCTTTAACTTAAATATATCCCTGAGTATTCCAGGGAGAAGTTTTGTAATAGACCCAGGTTATAGTTGCCTGTATTGATGTATATGTTTTTTTTCTTAAAATAAAGTGGCTTTATTTCTGGAGGGGCAATGCATATCTCAATAGCGTGTAAATTTGGACCCATAAAAATACTCAGTGAAATCAAATTTCATTTTTATGACTATTATTTCCATTCTTTATCTCTGGAGACAGATTGACATACAAGAACTACTTAAAGAATATAAAAGCAACTGATAGACAAAATGCCATAAGTGACACATAATTGATATGGCGTGGGAAGCCGGGGACTGCTCAGTATACAGAAGTTTTGGTTTGGAATGTTTCTTTGAGGAGATTAATTTATTTTTGGCTGTGTTGGGTCTTCGTTGCTGCGCACGGGTTTTCTCTAGTTGTGGTGAGCTGGGACTACTCTTCGTTGCGGTGCGCGGGCTTCTCACTGCAGTGGCTTCCCTTGTTGTGGAGCATGGGCTCTGGGTGCCCAGGCTTCAGTAGTTGTGGCTCGTGGGCTCTAGAGCTCAGTAGTTGTGGTGTACAGGCTTAGTTGCTCTGCAGCACGTGGGATCTTCCTGGACTAGGGCTCGAACCCATGTCACCTGCATTGGCAGGCAGATTCTTAACCACTGCACCACCAGAGAGGTCCCAAGATTAGTCTTAAAGTGGGTCCTAGCACATATGGTAGACAAGGACTGTCAGCATGGCATGTGCTGTGAACTATGATCCCTTCTCCTTAATTTCCAAAGGGGAGAAATTATAACTGTCAAGAAACTTGGTAGAAAAAACATAAGTACGTGAAATTAGTTAAGTAAATTGTAAAACATAGCTCATGGTTCCCTTTTTCTCTAGAGCTGTGTAAAACAAGATTGAAAAAGTCAACTCTAACTCCAGTAAAGCAGCTGGAAAAATCTAGAATTTCCCTATGAGTTAGGAGATGCCTACAACTAGATGGCTGTGTTTCATTCTTCTGAATGGAAATTATATTAGGATCATTTGTTACCGTGGAATTTAATGCAGGGCTGAGACAATCCAACATAAGACCTCATGATACTTGTACCAAATTGAAGTTCCTCAGCTGTTTTCTCCAAATAATTTTTTTAAATTAAAACAAACCACCCTGAAATCCTCTTATATTCTTGGCTTTCTGAGTTTATGAGATTAGGCCATTACTTTGATTTCTTTGGAATCTGATTTTATGCACGTGAGAGAAATGATTAGGCTTCATGCATAGTATAAAAGGCACATTGTGTCCTTTTTAGTAAAAATGTACCACTGCGTGCCTGATTCTGTGTAGCCTTCCTATCTCCTAAGTCCTTTCTTCCTTCCCTTTTCTCATGCAATTACTTTCATCTTCAAGAAATGAAAGGCTCTGGAAGCCTATTATGTACTAGTATCTTTGGGACCGATATAAAACACAGAGCAACATGAATGCAAAATATGCTTTCCTTTCAAGATCGGAAAGAAGACTGATTTAAATGAAAGTAGATGTCATGTTCAAACTTTTTCTTCCTGTGGGTCTGATGAAGTAATATTATAGTATATTGCTCTCCAAAAATCCCGAGAGTTTTTGAATCAGTGATGTAAAAAAACAAGTCTATACCAGTCATCGGGAATGTAGTCTGGGAAGAATGTCCAGGAGTAAATAAAGCTGGTGATAACATGAAAATTATGTGTTTGTGAGCTCAACTGGCAAGGGGAAGACACTGCTTGCTTTTATTAAATAAATTGGGTTGATGAATTACACATGCATTCCATACTTGAAGCTTCATAATGTTGTGGTTAAAAGCATGGTTTCAGAATCACACTGAAATGGGCTTTAATCCTGGTATCATGACTTCATGACTTAATAGCTGCATAGGCTTAAGTAAGCAACTCCACCTGCAGCCCCACCTCAGTTTCTTCAGCTATAAAAAGTATTTGATAAAACCTGTCCCACGTAGTTTTTGTAAGGCTTATATGAAACAGTGCTATAGCCTTTGGCAAATAGATAAATATACAGGTATAGCTATCTGTTATTATTATAGACTAGATTACCTATTTTTAAATAACCAGGATAATTAACATGAACTTAACATAAAAACAGTTTTTAAAAAAAGGATTCAGTGTGTACCTTAAGATCTTGGAGTGCCTCACAGTCATCACTGGAGATGTAATGGCTATTGTACTTTGCTAAGACCAGTAACAGAATTGTGGGTGACAGACTTCTTTTGCTAAAAGTACCTATGACAATATATAAAACATGTAGGGTTTGAACTGGGCATGAAATAGTCAGGATGATTTGGGAAACATTTCTGTCTTCCTGAAAATAATACAGATCACTCATCATCCTAGATAGTGATCCAGAAATGCAGAAAAAAGAAAAAAATGAGATGAGGTGAAACACAGGCACTACATGAAAATATTTGAGACCACCCAAATGTATCCAGATGCAGTAAGGCTCTCCAGAAAGGTGGTGACTGAGAGGGCAGACAGCAGAAACAAGAAGAACTACAATCCTAGAGCCTGTTGAACAAAACCCACATTCACAGAAAGATAGACAAGATGAAAAGGCAGAGGGCTATGTACCAGATGAAGGAACAAGCTAAAACCCCAGAAAAACAACTAAATGAAGTGGAGATAGGCAACCTTCCAGAAAAAGAATTCAGAATTATGATAGTGAAGATGATCCAGGACCTCGGAAAAAGAATGGAGGCAAAGATCGAGAAGATGCAAGAAATGTTTAACAAAGACCTAGAAGAATTAAAGAACAAACAAACAGAGATGACCAATACAAGAACTGAAATGAAAACTACACTAGAAGGAATCAAGAACAGAATAACTGAGGCAGAAGAATGGATAAGTGACGTGGAAGACAGAATGGTGGAATTCACTGCTGCATAAGACAATAAAGAAAAAAGAATGAAAAGAAATGAAGACAGCCTAAGAGACCTCTGGGACAACATTAAACGCAACAACATTCACATTATAGGGGTCCCAGAAGGAGAAGAGAGAGAGAAAAGACCAGAGAAAATATTTGAAGAGATTATGGTCGAAAACTTCCCTAACATAGGAAAGGAAATAGCCACCCAAGTCCAGGAAGTGCAGAGAGTCCCATACAGGATAAACCCAAGGAGAAACACGCTGAGAAACATAGTAATCAAATTGGCAAAAACTAAAGACAAAGAAAAATTATTGAAAGCAGCAAGGGAAAAATGACAAATAACATACAAAGGAACTCCCATAAGGTTAACAGCTGATTTCTCAGCAGAAACTCTACAAGCCAGAAGGGAGTGGCATGATATACTTAAAGTGATGAAAGGGAAGAACCTACAACCAAGAGTACTCTACCCGGCAAGGATCTCATTCAGATTCGATGGAAAAATCAAAAGCTTTACAGACAAGAAAAGCTAAGAGAATTCAGCACCACCAAACCAGCTCTACAGTAACTGCTAAAGGAACTTCTCTAAGTGGGAAACACAAGAGAAAAAAAGGACCTACAAAAACAAACCCAAAACAATTAAGAAAATGGTCATAGGAACATACATATTGATAATTACCTTAAACGTGAATGGATTAAATTCTCCAACCAAAAGACACATTCTTGGTGAATGGATACAAAACCAAAACCCATATATATGCTGTCTACAAAAGACCCACTTCAGACCTAGAGACACATACAGACTGAAAGTGAGGGGATGGAAATAGATATTCCATGCAAATGGAAATCAAAAGAAAGCTGGAGTAGCAATACTCATATCAGGTAAAATAGACTTCAAAATAAAGAATGTTACAAGAGACAAGGAAGGACACTACACAATGATCAGGGGATCAATCCAAGAAGAAGATATAACAATTATAAATATATATGCACCCAACATAGGAGCACCTCAATATATAAGGCAACTGCTAATATCTATAAAAGAGGAAATCGACAGTAACACAATAATAGTGGGGGACTTTAACACCTCACTTACACCAATAGACAGATCATCCAAATTGAAAATAAATAAGGAAACAGAAGCTTTAAATGACACAATAAACCAGATAGATTTAATTGATATTTATAGGACATTCCATCCAAAAACAGCAGATTACACTTTCTTCTCAAGTGCGCACGGAACATTCTCCAGGATAGATCACATCTTGGGTCACAAATCAAGCCTCAGTAAATTTAAGAGAATTAACATCATATCAAGCATCTTTTCTGATCACAATGCTATGAGATTAGAAATCAATTACAGGGAAAAAAATATAAAAAACACAAACACATGGAGGCTAAACAATACGTTACTAAATAACCAAGAGATCACTGAAGAAATCAAAGAGGAAATCAAAAAATACCTAGAGACAAATGACAATGAAAACACGATGATCCAAAACCTATGGGATGCAGCAAAAGCAGTTCTAAGAGGGAAGTTTATAGCTATACAAGCTTACCTCAAGTAACAAGAAACATCTCAAGTAAACAATCTAACCTTACACCTAAAGGAACTAGAGAAAGAAGAACAAACAAAACCCAAAGTTAGCAGAAGGAAAGAAAGGATAAAGATCAGATCAGAAATAAATGAAAAAGAAATGAAGGAAACGATAACAAAGATCAATAAAACTGAAAGCTGTTTTTTTGAGAAGATAAACAAAATTGATAAACCATTAGCCAGACTCATCAAGAAAAAGAGGGAGAGGACTCAAATCAATAAAATTAGAAATGAAAAAGGAGAAGTTACAACAGACACCGCAGAAATACAAAGCATCCTAAGAGACTACTACAAGCAACTCTATGCCAATAAAACGGACAACCTGGAAGAAATGGACAAATTCTTACAAAGATAAAACCTTCCAAGACTGAACCAGAAAAAAACAGAAAATATGAACAGACCAGTCACAAGCACTGAAATTGAAACTGTGATTAAAAATCTTCCAACAAACAAAAGTCCAGGACCAGGTGGCTTCACAGGTGAATTATATCAAACATTTAGAGAAGAGCTAACACCCATCCTTCTCAAACTCTTCCAAAAAATTGCAGAGGAAGGGACACTCCCAAACACAGTCTATGAGGCCACCATCACCCTGATACGAAAACCAGACAAAGATACCACAAAAAAAGAAAATTAGAGACCAATATCGCTGATGAACATAGATGCAAAAATCCTCAACAAAATACTAGCAAACAGAATCCAACAACACATTAAAAGGATTATACACCATGATCAAGTGGGATTTATCCCAGGGATACAAGGATTCTTCAATATATGCAAATCAATCAATGTGATACACCATATTAACAAATTGAAGAATAAAAACCATATGATCATCTCAATAGATGCAGAAAAAGCTTTTGACAAAATTCAACACTCATTTTTGAGAAAAACTCTCCAGAAAGTGGGCATAGAGGGAACCTACCTCAACATAATAAAGGCCATATACGACAAACCCACAGCAAACATCATTCTCAATGGTGAAAAACCGAAAACATTTCCTCTAAGATCAGGAATGAGACAAGGATGTCCACTCTCACCACTATTATTCAACATAGTTTTGGAAGTCCTAGCCATGGCAATCAGAAAAGAAAAAGAAATAAAAGGAATACAAATTGGAAAAGAAGAAGTAAAACTGTCACTGTTTGCAGATGACATGATACTATACATAGAGAATCCTAAAGATGCCACCAGAAAACTGCTAGAGCTAATCAATGAATCTGGTAAAGTTGCAGGATACAAAATTAATGCACAGAAATCTCTTGCATTCCTATACACTAATGATGAAAAATCTGAAAGAGAAGTTAAGGAAACACTCCCATTTATCATTGCAACAAAAAGAATAAAATACCTAGGAATAAACCTACCTAGGGAGACAAAAGACCTGTATGCAGAAAACTATAAGACACTGATGAAAGAAATTAAAGATGATACCAACAGATGGAGAGATATACCATGTTCTTGGATTGGAAGAATCAACATTGTGAAAATGAGTGTACTATCTAAAGCAATCTACAGATTCAATGCAATCCCTATCAAACTACCAGTGGCATTTTTTACGGAACTAGAACAAAAAAATCTTAAAATTTGTATGGAGACACAAAAGACCCCGAATAGCCAAAGCAGTCTTGAGGGAAAAAAACGGAGCTGGAGGAATCAGACTCCCTGACTTCAGACTATACTACAAAGCTACAGTAATCAAGACAATATGGTACTGGCACAAAAACAGAAACATAGATCAATGGAACAAGTTAGAAAGCCCAGAGATAAAGCCACGCACCTACAGTCAACTAATGTATGACAAAGGAGGCAAGGATATACAATGGAGAAAAGACAGCCTCTTCAATAAACGGTGCTGGGAAAACACTGGACAGCTATATGTAAAAGAATGAAATTAGAAAACTCCCTAACAGCATACACAAAAATAAACTCAAAATGGATTAGAGACCTAAATGTAAGACCGCACACTATAAAACTCTTAGAGGAAAACATAGGAAGAACACTCTTTGACATAAATCACAGCAAGATCTTGTTTGATCCATCTCCTACAGTAATGGAAATACAAACAAAAATAAACAGATGGGACCTAATGAAACTTCAAAGCTTTTGCACAGCAAAGGAAACCATAAACAAGACGAAAAGACAACCCTCAGAATGGGATGATATATTTACAAACGAATCAATGGACAAAGGATTAACCTCCAAAATATATAAACAGCTCCTGCAGCTCAATATTAAAAAAACAAACAACCCAAACCAAAAATGGGCAGAAGACCTAAATAGACATTTCTCCAAAGAAGATATATAGATGGCCAAGAAGCACATGAAAAGCTGCTCAGCATCACTAATTATTAGAGAAATGCAAATCAAAACTACAATGAGGTATCACCTCACACCAGTTAGAATGGGCATCATCAGAAAATCTACAAACAACAAATGCTGGAGAGGGTGTGGAGAAAAGGGAACCCTCTTGCACTATTGGTGGGAATGTAAATTGATACAGCCACTATGGAGAACAGTATGGAGGTTCCTTCAAAAACTATAAATAGAATTACCATATGATCCAGCAATCCCACTACTGGGCATATACCCAGAGAAAACCGTAATTCAAAAAGACACATGCACCCCAATGTTCATTGCAGCACTATTTACAATAGCCAGGTCCTGAAAGCAACCTAAATGCCCATCAACAGACGAATGGATAAAGAAGTGTGGTACGTATATACAAAGGAATATTACTCAGCCATGAAAAGGAACGAAATTGGTCATTTGTTGAGACGTGGATGGATCTAGTGTCTGTCATACAGCGTGAAGTAAGTCAGAAAGAGCAAAACAAATATCGTATGTTAACACATATATTTGGAACCTAGAAAAATGATACAGATGAACCGGTTTGCAGGGCAGAAACTGAGACACTGATGTAGAGAACAAACGTATGGAAACCAAGCAGGGAAAGCTGCGGTGGGGTGGGGCTGGTGCTGTGATGAATTTGGGCAATTGGGATTGACATGTATACACTGATGTGTATAAAATTGATGACTAATAAGAACCTGCTGTATAAAAAAATAAATAAACTTAAATCAAAAAATTAAAAAAAAAAGGTGTTGACTGATTTTCCATTTTTTGGACTATACTTTTGAGTGGTGTACAAATAGATCTATTTATAAAAGAGATGCATTTTGGGGTAATCGGGAGCAACAAAATTGATTGCGGTGAGTCTTCTATGGCTGCATTTCCCCCTCACTTCTTTGTGCCCTCATTGCTCTACTCATAAGGTGGAAATAACAGAGATACCACCTTCGCAGTGTTATTGGAAGACATACCTAATTGCAGACGTATTGGCATCTTACTGATTGTGCAGGTGGATCTAGCCAGGCATGGTGAAGACCTCAAGGAAGACAAAAGAAACAAAAGCAAGCCAGCCAGCGTTTATCCCAGCTCCTTCACTGGAATAAAAATACTCAGCTAAAAAGAAATAGTTACTCTAATAGTTACTGTTTCATTAAGTCAGCGAGTTATTTCTAATAACGTGATTCGCCTTGTGGAGTCTTTAGGCACACAGTGAACACGGACAGTGTTACACACATCCAGCAACCTCCATCATTTTACTCTTTCAGAACTAAATGGTTTGGACTGGACTAAAATGTTCAGAAATATGTTAAAATTTGAAATTCCTTGCTTTTGGTATGAAATGAATGACTTCATTGAGAAAATTCCCTTTACATAAGGATCACTTTCCTATGTTGCGATGTCTTGGTTTTATATTATAACTGCAGTAATGATGCTAATGTTGATGATAATGAAATTAGCTAACACTTATATGGTGCTTGCTCTTGTGATTTGACTTTCTTCTGTTATCTCCTACAGCTCCGGTAATAGTGTACTTGAGAGTCCAAGATAGTTCTAGTCCTTAAAGGACTTTCTTTCTACCTAAGCTAGTCTTTTAGTCCATCTTTCCTTTAAATGCCATAACTTACTTACATCTAGCTGTCAGTTGTAACTATCTTCAGATAGATTTTTCACAGTGAATGGAAAATGAACACTTCTGGAAATTATATTACTTTTATTTATTTTTATTTTTTATACAATTTTAAAGGTTACTTTCCATTTACAGTTACTACAAAATATTTGCTATATTCCCCATGTTGTACAATACATACTTGAGCCTATCTTACACCCAATAGTTTGTACCTCCCATTTCTCCAACCCTATATTCCACCACCCCACAACCTGGTAACCACTAGTTTGTTCTCTATATGTGTGAGTCTATTTCTTTTTTTGTTATATTCACTAGTTTGTTGTATTTTTTTAATATTCACTAGTTTGTTGTATTTTTTAGAATCAAGATATAAGTGATATCATGCAGTATTTGTTTTTCTTAGTCTGATTTATTTCATTTAGCATAATGCCCTCCAAGTCCATTCATGTTACTGCAAATGGCAAAATTTCTTTCTTTTTTATAAATGGGTAGTATTCCATTGTATAAATATACCCCATCTTCTTTATCCATTCATCTGTTGATGGACACTTAGGTTGCTTCCATATCTTGGCAATTGTAAATAATGCTGCTATGAACATTGGCGTGTGTGTATCTTTTAAAATTAGGGTTTTTGTTATTTTCAGATATATACCCAGGAGTAGAATTGCTGGGTTATATGGTAGTTCTATTTTTAGTTTTTTTGAGAAAACTTCATACCGTTTTCCACAGTGGCTACACCAACTTACATTCCCAGCAACAGTGGAGGAGGGCTCCCTTTTCTTCACATCCTCACCAACATTTGTAATTTGCAGACTTTTTGATGATAGCCATCTCTAATGAGATGATATCTTATTGTGGTTTTGATTTGCATTTCCCTGATGATTAGCAGTGTTGAGCATCTTTTCATGTGTCTGTTGGCTATCTGCATTTCCTCTTTGGCAAAATGTCTATTCAGGTCTTCTGGCCATTTTTAAATTGGGTTGTTTGGTTTTTTTTTTTTTTATGTTGAGTCATATAAGCTGTTTATATATGTTGGATATTAATCCCTTATCAGTCATATCATTTGCAAATATTTTCTCCCATTCCATAGGGTGTCTTTTCATTTTGTTGATGGTTTCCTTTGCTGTGCAAAAACTTTTAAGTTTAATTAGGTCCCACTTGTTTATTTTTGCTTTTATTTCCTTTACTTTAGGAGATGGATCCAAAAAGATATTGCTGCGATTTATGTTAGTGTTCTGCTGATGTTTTCCTGTAGGAGTTTTATAGTATCCAGTCTCACATTTAGGTCTTTAATCCATTTTGAGTTTATTTTTGTATATGTTATTCAAGAGTGTTCTAATTTCATTCCTTTACATATAGCTATCCAGTTTTCCCAGCACCACTTACTGAAGAGACTGTCTTTTCTCCATTGTTAATTCTTGCCTCCTTTGTTGTAGATTAATTGACCATAAGTTCATGGGTTTATTTCTGGGCTTTCTATCTTGTTCCATTGATCTATATTTCTGTTTTTGTGCCAATACCATGCTGTTTTGATGACTGTAGTTTTGTAGTATAGTTTGAAGTCAAGGAGCATGATTTCTTCAGCTCTGTTCTTTCTCAAGATGGTTTTGGCTATTCAGGGTCTTTTTGTTTCTATACAAATTAAAAAAAAAAATTGTCCTAGTTCTGTGAAAAATGCCATTGGTATTTTGATAGGGATTGCATTGAATGTGTATATTGCCTTGGCTAGTTTGGTCATTTTAACATTATTGATTCTTCCAATGCAAGAACATGGTATATCCATTTGTTTGAGTCATCTTCAATTTCTCTCATCTGTGTCTTATAGTTTTTGGAGCACAGGTATTCTGCCTCCTTAGGTAGGTGATGGTAAATGGGATTGTTTCCTTAATTTCTCTTTCTGATAGTTCATTGATAGTGTATAGAAATGCAACAGATTTCTGTATATTAATTTTGTATCTTGCACCTTTACCAAATTCATTGATGAGCTCTAGCAGTTTTCTGGTGGCATCTTTAGGATTTTCTATGTATAGTATTATGTCATCTGCAAATAGTGACAGTTTTGCTTTTTCCTTTCCAATTTGGATTTCTTTTATTTCCTTTTCTTGTCTGACTGCTATGAGTAGGACTACCAAAACTATGTTGAATAAAAATAGTGAGAGTGGGTATCCTTCTCTTATTCCTGATCTTAGAGGAAATGCTTTCAGTTTTTCACCATTGAGAATGATGTTTGCTGTGGGTTTGTCATATATGGCCTTTATTGTGTTGAGATATGTTCCCTCTATGCCTACTTTCTGGGGAGTTTTTATCATAAATGGATGTTAAATTTTATCAAAAGCTATTTCTGCATCTATTAAGATGATCATACGGTTTTTATTTTTCAATTTGTTATTGTGGTGTATTACATTGATTGTGGATATTGAAAACTCCTTGCATCCCTGGAATAATATATAACTTTTTATTAGCCACGAAGATTAAACCACTGTAAGTTTTATTACAACCTAGAATCATTGTAACTTGAAAAAGTTAGAATTTGAAAAGTTTTTTGATTCTTTGTCCAGTGCAGCAGTTAATAGCTCATTTCTCATTCTCTGTGGTCTGGGTTCAAGTATCAATTCCTCCATTTATTAGCTACAAAATTGACCTGAGGCAAATTATTCCACTTTCTGAGCTCAGTGTTACATGTAAAATGGAGTGATAACACTAACTACTTCATGTGATTGGTGAGAAGATTAAATGAGTCCATATTTGCAAAGCAGTAAGAACAGTGCCTTCCCCATGGTAAGTACCTTGTGATTTTAAATTAAATATACACTTGTGATGCTCACTGCCATCACATTAACAGGAATTCTGGACCAAGAGTGATAAGGCAAACCCTGCATTGATCAAGCACTCAAACCTTTGGTGGCTCTGACACTCAGGGGTTGCTTCAGCTTCATCAGTTTATTGAACCTGACACTTTCCTCCTCGTAAAATGGGGAAGAGATTCAGAGCGATGGCTTCTTATCGTTGTTCTGAGGATTGCATGAGATGACATGTGTAAAGCACTTGTAATCAGTCACAAATTTCTCTCCCACCACATCTGGATGGGCAGAGAACATGTAGCTCCTTAATTTTGATTTTCACTAATGTGATGTTCCTCCTCAACAAACTCTTGCTGATTAGAAGGAAAATTAATTGAATGTCCAAATTGTTTTAAATCGTGGTCTGCCATACTGACTTTAGATAAAGCTCTATGTCTAGGAAAAAGTGCTCAGACTTTCAGATCTCTCAGTGTTCCAGGCTTTTCTGGGCTCCTCTCCAAGATGAGATGCAAGTATGTGGGAGAGGGGAGGGGCTGAGGCAGTCTTGGTGGCAGGGAGGAGTCCACAGCCCTAGGCCTGGGTTTCATTGACCACTCATCCCCCCACTTGCTGCGTGGTCCACTGGCATTCTTGGCTGAGATCTGAGCTGGTGTAACAAGGACTCTGGTGTCTTCAGGATTGATTAGGGTCTGGCAGTCTCCCTGGATTGCTGGGTATCATCTCATTCTCAGTGGTATCACAGGGCCTCTGAATCCCTGTCCCCCTTCAAGAACAGAGGCTGGATGCCCTTGAATGGACTCTCCACACCCAGCCTTTGCTAGGGCACCATCTCTTTCCTCTCCAGGCTGGCATACTGGCTCTAAGCTCAGCTACTTTCTAATTTCCCCCCTTAGGGAGCTGTGAACACCCGGACCCCAACCCTACCACAATGGTTCCCACAGGCAACCAAGAGGTGCTCAGAAAAGCTACACTCCAAGCTGTCTCTCTGCCTAACTGCCTCCACATGGACTTTGGAATGGGGCAACCTGGGAGGTCATGTCTTTCTATAGCCCTGGACAGGAACAGGGTTAGAACCCTCATTCCTCTGGCTTTCTCAGATCTATGTAAAACTCCTTAAGACACACTCCAGCCACTTTGCTCTTTCCCCTGCTTCTCCTCCTCTCACAGCCCCTGGGATGAGGATGAGGGTGAGGTTTCTCCACATTCTTCTATGTCCCATCTTTACTTCACTGTGGGAGAATTCTTCAAGTCCTTCTGATATGTGAAAGGTGATACAGGCATTTAAAAATTCTTTCTCAAGACAATATATTAGTAAGCCTTGCATAAGGCCTATTTTGAGTGACAGATTCGCCTTCTTTCTGTCCTAAGGACATTTTTTACTTGAAAGGCAAGGAAAGAACACAGCAATGTTTTCCAAAATATCAATCCAAAGTAAGCAAGTAATCAATATAAACTTTGCTCTGATGACAATGATGATTAAGTAACTATTAGCACAGTGTAGTTGCTGTTTAGATTGCTTTTACCCTTGGATGGCTTATAGTTTCAGAGACCACATGCTTGGCATCATGACACATACAGGCTCCCCCTCTCACGGCTCTTAACTCCTTCTCCTTTCTCCTCCATCTCTCTGGACACATAGGCCTTTCTCTTCTTGGAACATGCAGTGATTTTTTTTGCCTTGGGGCTTTTGTAAGTGCTGTTCCCTCACCCAAAACCCTGTTTCAATAGATTTTCCCAGCGTCTTCTTATCTTTAGGATCTACCTCAAATGCCACCCATTCGCTTATTTTCCTGGGTCTTCTGTGGCCACCCTCAGCAAAGTGGCCATCCTACTTCTACTTAGTGTCCATTGCATCGTCCTCCTTATTTCTTTTCCTGTGTAAGTCATACTTTTAAAATGTTTACACATTTGTTATCTGTCTTCCTCACTAGAATGTAAGCTTCGAAAAGACATGGACTGTGTCTGTCTTACTCCCTGGGTTATACCCAGAGCTTAGCAGAAGGCCTGGCACATACAAAGAGAGCAGTAAATGGTTATTGAATGTGTGAATAAGTGATTGAATAGTAACTTGTTTCAGATATAAGGAATCATTCTTATTGTTAACACTGGTGACACGGATGTGCACGGAGGAAACATGCCTCGTAAGCACAGAAATAAGATTTTCTATATTCTTATTATATATAATGTGATTGTGAGAGTGGGTCCCTCTATCTTTATTATTTTGTTTTATAAGGCTGATGGTGGGGGCAGAGTGACTAGCACTGCCTTCAAAACAAGATTGGAAGTCCTTTAAAGGGGGATATCATGACATATTTCTTTTACATCTTTTATGATGTTTAGTTGTTCAATACATGCATGCCGGTGGTTATGTGTGGTGGTGCTGGGAGATGGGTGAGGGAAGAAATTACAAGCCATCAACTTCTGTGTGATTAAGCTGGGAAGGCTTTCAAGAGAAGGCAGTATTCCAGAAATTATTTGATTGATTGAAGGAAAGCCACGTATTTATTTTCTGGATGAAGGGTGATTGTCAAATTGTGAGCTAAGGAGCCCTAGAGCTTCTGTCAGCCATTGATTTCTTTTTTGTGTTTTTTAAATGTTTATTTATGTATTTATTTGATAGCACCAGGTCTTAGCTGCAGCAGGCGGGCTCCTTAGTTGTGGCTCATGGGTTCCTTCCTTAGTTGTGGCTCCCAGGCTCCTTAGTTGTGGCTCGCCAGCTCCTTAGTTGTGGCACGTGGGCTCCTTAGCTGTGGCATGCAAACTCTTAGTTACGGCATGCATGTGGAATCTAGTTCCCTGACCAGGGATCGAACCCTGGCCCCCTGCATTGGGAGCGCAGAGTCTTATCCACTGCGCCACCAGGGAAGTCCCATGTTAGCCACCAATTTCTTAGGCAGAAATTTTCACTTGAACAAAGAGCTTTTGGGTACAAACAAATAGAAATGACTCCTTTAAGGATGTAAAGATGGAAGCCTCCACAGAGAAAGATTAGAGGTGGGGATGGAGCAGCAGGATTGTTCCAGAGGTGACTGCTGTGTAACAAATTACCTCAAAACTTAGCTGCTGCAACAACCATTTTCTTACACTCATCAGGAGGCTAAGGGCCAGAAGTCAGGGCACAGCGGGGCTGGGTTGGCTCTGCTCTGGCTGTGAAGACTTGAAGGGCCGGGAAGACTCAGTGCTGGGCCTGGGAGGCTTTTCGCTCGTATGTCTGGTGACCAGAGTGGCCCCATGGGACCTCTCTGTGTGGCTTGGCTTTCTCACAGCCTGGCGGTGGCGGGGTTGCCAGACACTGGAGCCCAGGGCCTCACGCACATGTGTTCCCATGGTGGAGGCAGAAGCACATTGCCTGTCATGGCCAACAGCGGAGACCACTCCGCCTCACTTCCCTATCCTCTCTGGGTCACGCAGTCACAAAGCCCACCCAGATTCAAGGGAAGAGGGCACAGAGCTCACTTCTTGATGGGAAGAGTATCTAAGAATTTTGGAACTACATTTTAAGCTACTACAAGAATAAAAGAATGAAATGGAGGGGCGGGTCAGGATTTTGTACTTGGGATCAGGAGACAGGCCTATGAAAGTGCTCTGGATCCAGGTTACGTTTACTATGCACGTGCTCTGACCTTTAATGGCTTCTTGGGCTAAGTTAGAGCTCTTTCAGGATCTTCCGGGAGAAAAGTTTCCTTCCTCAACTCTAATGTGCTCAGGGGCTGAGAGCTGGATGACAGTTGCTTGAGATCTTTGGTGGATGTGATAAAACAGGTAGAGGTACGCGTATGTGTTATATGAGCCCCTTGCCACCAAGCAGCTGCTCGTCAGAACCTTCCCAAATGCTTCCTCTCCTTCTCCACTCCGACCCACGCTGCTTGACCTCCTCTCTTTCCATCACATCTCTGCCCCTGGCCTTTTTCATTCCTTATTCCCCTTATGTCCAGTTCCAGTTGGCATCTCATTTAGCCCACGGCTCTGGGTTCTTAGAGTGAGAAGGGCTAAGCAGGCTAAGTTTAGAGTACTTTTTAAACCAGCCACCGGGAAGCAGATTGCAATCTCTGAACTCACTTTTACTGCCATTCATTTCAACATAATTTACAAGAGATAGAAGGAACGGGTATTAGCTAATTGTCCCACTCGGTCCTATTTTCTCAACAATGCTTATTTTTATTAACACAGTGGATAGAGAGAAAATGAAATTAATCTTCATCAAACAGTCAGCTGATGTAAAGCTGAGAGTTCTAAGCAGCCAGCAATGAAGTAAAGAACTGCAATCACATTATCACTATTTTGGGAGTTTTACACTAAGCTCCTACACAATAATCGAATAGTGAAGCACCATCATAAATTTTGCCCAAAATTTAGGAATGTGGCAGCTGTGCCGGGGCACATTTACAGGAAAATCATGAGCTCAAATGGAACTTGCTGGGGACTATATATCAATTTGCCATCAGGGTAGACAGTATTAGAAACTCTAGACTTTACCCATCAATCACTGTAGGTGTGGCATCTCAAAGAGAGAAGAGTTATGACTGATATAAATAGCACATCCAGAGTTTTGGCTTTAGATACAGAAAACAGTTGAAGGCATGTGGGATAGCACCTTCTTTGTCTCCAGTCCCTCTTCTTTTTCCTTTTAGTTTAAAAATTAATTTTCCATATAAGAGTCCTGTGCATGAAATGTTTAGACATGGTAATTTTAAAAGGAAGATACATAGACACTTCTGACCCACTGTTGATGGGTGGCAGGAATGGGGTAGATTTGGATGGGGGATGCTTACCTGTTATTTTGGCATAGATATTAAATTTTATTTTGTTGTTATTTTGATTCAGCAAGGAATAGCTTTATTATTTTTCTCAGCTATGGTAATGGAATTTTCATCATTTGTTAACAATGAAATTATAATTTAGGAAAGAAAGTAAAAAGTGCAAGATGATCTACTGCAGGGAGAGCCACTTCGAGCCCATCTGTTAGAATAAGGAACCTCAGTGGGTGGAGCTGGTGTTGTGAGAGAAGAGTGGGATGTGGTGGGAAGTGCGTAGACTTTGGAGCCCAATTTGCTGTTGAACTCATATTCTACTACTTGTTTCTTGAGCAAGATGCTTAACCTCCATAATCTGTGACCTATAAGTTGTGAATAATAATCACTAACTAGTGAGGATGTTTTAGAGATGAGGGTGAGGAGAAGACAGGTTAAGCCAGAGGTTGCAAACTCTACTCCTTGCTTCCCTTGGGAAAATTGGACAATTGGGTGACATATTCTTACATGGCAACAATTGGCAGCAAGTGGCAGTTGCCCAGTTTTGATAGGATGGGCACTTCTGCTGGGGATACCAGTCCCTACATCCTACTCTTGGCATCCTTTATACGTTTTCATTGTTCCCCTGCAACCCCCGAAAACTTACCTGCCCACAATTTATTAGGGATAAGAACTGAGATGTCAGCTAAGTTTAGTTGAAAGAGCATGGACTGTGTATCAGGAGGCTTTTATTGTTCTGCCATCATATGACCTAGGGAAGAGGGCTTCCTCTTTGACTTCCAGCTTCCTCCTCTGCAAAAAGATGGCTTAGAGGTTCCAAAGTCCCTTTGCTTTCTCTTGTTCTCTGGTTCCTGATGGTGGTCCAGGTCCTACCTGAAGAAATCCCAGAATTAGAGAGAGGAAGTACATCACAGACAAACTGGTCTCCTTCCAACATGGCCCAGACCCTCTTGGTGGTCATGCTTCTGGGGGGTTAAGAATCTGTCAAGAAACTAAAACATCAAGTTTACTGAGCCCTCGCTCCGTCCTCCATAAACCAGCTTTCCTGCCATCAGTTCCTGTAGAACTGTGCTATCTCCTATAGTAGCCATCAGCTACATGTGGCCATGCACATTAATTAAAATGAAATAAAATGAAAACCCCAGTTCCGCAGCCACACAGCCCCATTCCAAGTGCTTAGTAGCCACGTGTGGCTAGTGGCTGTGTACTTGGCTGAGCACACACAGGAAGAACGTTTCCATCATCACAGAAGTTTCCATTGGACAGTGCTGCTCTAGAAGCTCTGTGCCTCTGAAACTGCATTCAGTGACCCGGCATCAGAGTCAGAGACTTTAGGTTGTCACTTGGGCAGAGGTGATGCAACCCCGGGAGGAAGTCCTCTCATTTTAATTATGCTCAAGTTAACAAACCCTTTGTTCTGAGCAAAAGAATGGTTACTCAACACTCCATTCTCACAGCTCTCAGTCAGGGAGTCAGCTTGGCTTTACTGAGCACCACCCACTCCCTGTGGACTCTTTAAATGAGGAATGAGCGTGGCCCCGTCTCCACCTAAATAATATAGAGAGAGACAAAAGAGCATTGAATGACTGGGGGTGTTGGCACACAAAATATAGCTGGTCAGACTGTAGGAACCAGAAAATCTCTAGGATTTTTTTGTTTTTTTGTTTTTACATTCATGGAAAATTGCAGACAACTTTAACAGAATGATCAGGTCACAGTAAAACTCACTGCCATTTGTATATTAATATTGGCATTGCAAACCGAAATGTCATTGAGTTCCAAACTAAACAAAAGTTTTATAAAATGGTTTGTCTCGTCCAACTTTAAAAAGATAAAGCATTTACTATCTGCCAAGTGCTGTGTTCACTGCTTCACATGCTTTTTCTTATATGAGTTTCCTGATACTCCCCCAACCAAGGTCAGCCATGCACCTGTGGAGAGGGCACCAGGAAGGGGACAAAGGCACAGGCTCTGGAAGTTGAGCAGGCTGGGTTCGAGTTCCAGCCTGCTACTTACTAACCTTGGGACTTCGGCACTTAACTTCTATGCTTTGGTTTCCCTGTCTGTAACATAGGGGACACAAACATCTACTTCGTATGATTATTGTGAGCATTGAGTCAGAGAAGGCAAATAAAGTGCTTAGTGCAATACTTGGCCCACAGAGTGTGAGTAAAGCGGGCGGGAGGAGTCATCTTTTCAATCCCTATAGTAGGATAACGTGTGCATAATGTTTGTGTTTGTACATGCAATCCCTATAGCAATATACCATGTATGTATCAGACATTCAGCAACTCTTCGTTGAAAAGATAGATGGATGGGAAATGGAGGCCACATTTTCCTTCATCTGCAGAACATTTCCTGGAACTATAGGTGGTCACCGAAGTGGAATGATTTGAGGGAGGCCACAAACCTCTTTTTCAACCCCAAATATCTACCCACCGGCCCTGGCAGCTGTTTTGAAATTTAAGCATCACTCATCCCATTTAACTAAAGGTCCCTGTTAAAAGCAACTATTACTTCAGAGCAGGAATACACTAAGCTATTGTGTGCCTTGGTTCTGGTCCAGCTGCCAAGCCTACCATCTAAGAAGCTCTGGCCTGGGGGCCAGCGGGTCTGGCCTCCAGACCTGGCTCCGATGTTACCTAGCATCTGGTAGGCTTCAGGACCGTGGTTTCTTATTAATTAAATGGAGGATTAGAGTAGGTCTCCTGTAAATGGTTTGATTTGTAATTCTATAAGCAGGACAATAAGCTGGTAAGTTTTTGTGGTGGGGCATGGGGCAGAGTCTGGGTTGGTGCACCTTCGCGGGTGACACCATAGGGATTATAGCTCTGCAAGGACAGGGAACAGGGCGCATTGATCAAATATGGTCATGCAGTGCCTGATTATGAGGTTACAAGGGACATACCATGAAGGTGAAGAGGAATTAACAATGACAGTTTTAAGACTGCTTTATAACTTTATCTGAGTTCAATCTGATTTATAAATATCACATAGAAATTTTACTAGATGTGAAGCATCAACAAAAGATCACCAACCCTGTGGGACTGGAGTGAAGCCAGTTTACTGTTCTAACTGTGATCTTCAACCCTGGGTACCCTTATGCAGTGAGAGCTTGTGTATTTTATGGAAAATTGCTGCAGGCCATTCCAAGGTGTGACTGTCAATTTGGGGGTGCAACCGTGGAGTGCCAGGAAGCTCTAGGCCTGGAGAGGCTGGCTTGGCCTGCAGCAAGCAGGAATGAGGCAGCCCTTTGTGGCTGTAGGTGTTCCAGGGAACAGGAGTGGAGCCAATGGTTATTGAGTACCTTGCACGTGCCAGGCCCCATGGTGGACATTTCAATACGTTGTCTCATGTAAACCACATAGTGGCTCCATGTGGTAGAGATTATTGTCTTCATGACACTAGCAAGAAACTGAGACTCAGAGGAAAGTTGTCGAGCTGATATTTGACCATAAGATCTCTGGATGGTCAAATGCATACTTTTCTTGCAAGTATGACACACAACCTCCAGGATGTTCTGCAGATATTACTTGCTGTTACAGTTCAGTGTTCTTTGCCTGTGGGCATCATGGATGGAATTATTGTTCTCACATTATTGCTATTTCCAGGCACTTCTGGTGCAAAGAAACAGTCACCACCAGTGGTCCCATCAGCATCCACTCAGCATTTGCAGTCATTACGTAGTTGTATTTTCCAGCTGTCAGGGTTCCAATGTAAGTTTTTTTGCTGGATCTTTTTTTTTTCTTTTACACTTGGTTGATTAGGAGTTAGAGTTTTGTGCTTTCCCCCCTACTCTGGGAACTCATGTTTAGGTTTTATTGAGATTCATTTCTAGTGTTTTGAAAGGTTAACAAAAAAGCTGGCAGTTCTCTGGGTTTCTTATTAAGATGTGGCCGGGAGGAGGGCAGAGTGTGTCAGTTTATCAAGCTAGATTTATCTGCTGATTGAGGCAGACACTGTGAACATGGTCTGGGAACCTTTTCAATGTTCTGTAACAAGCGGCACATTCATGGAGGCTGGGCAACCTGGAGGGGTCTCTGCAGGGCTGGAGTTTCCTGGGAATTGCCTGTTAAGACAAAGAAATAGCCAGTGCTCACGTTTAACACATGGATCCCTGGAAAAAGGTCTGGGGAGGGAGATGCTACGGAGAGCCCTTGATCAAGGCTGAGCAGTTCCTTCACCTGCAACTGATTATCAGCACAGGGCCTCTATCTGCCTGGTTGTATTGCCATGAAAAAAGATGTAGGCTCTGTCGTTCATCTTAAGATACGGGAAGGAATGTGTGCTTGCTCCAGGGGCTGTATTATCAACAGTCTGGGGCTTCAACAATTAAGTAGGCTGAAGGAAGATGTTCTTGAAGCATGGTCTTTTTTAGTTTTGTCATTATTTGTCCTTTGTGTCTTTAGATTTTTCATTATAAACTATGTTATATATTCAAGAGTTTGTGTCATGTAGTTTAAAGCGTAATAATGAAATAACCCTCTCTGAATCCATGGCTCACTTAATGGAATATAAGCCCTTCCCCTTTTGCATTCTCCTCCTCTGAACCACTCTTTTGCAATTTGTGTTTATCATGTCCTTGCTCTTCTTGACAGTACTACATATGATGGTTTGTTAAACGATTTTCCTCTATTTAAAATATGGCTTTTGTGTAATAAAGCCCTGTGTACCCCATAGTAGTTTTCCTGTTTACGAAGACTGGTTCTATTTTAAAATAGCTTAGACGGCCTTTGTCCCAAGTACTGTGTTGTGATGTTGCCATGATGAGCAATGAAATGAAGAAATGTGTGCATTAAGCAGGTCTTCACTTCTCTACCCCCAATACCAAGTAACTCTCACTTTTAGTTCCATAAATTAGTATATTTTACAGAAAGATGTTACAACAAGGAAATTCTATGTTATTAAATACACTTGGGGTTTGATAAGAATTTACATTTAAGTATAGTGGGAAACTAATAAAAGACATTCGAAGCATATTCTCACCTATTTCTGCTTTCCCATTCTTCATTCTTGTGTAGTGAGTGATATTCTGAGGAGGTGGTCACTGCACGATGTAATAAAAAAAAAAAAAAAGAAATTCGAGCCTGGCCATCCTTGTGATTTTCCAGGTCCAAAGGTAGGATAAGGCTCACATGCTGAGATGGATTTAGTGGCCGCTCCTAATGTGGCTTGATGCCGTTGTTCTGATTTAGCACAAATATGTCCTTGTACATAATGTATCCCTTAGGAATCTTCAAGGCAAGCAGTTGAAACTGACTCTGGCTGGCTTAAGGATAAAAGGAATTTCCTAAAAGATATCAGGCATCTGGTAGAGTCACTGTGAAGTGTCGGGCACCAGACTTAGAATATGGGTGGGCATCAAGAAGCCAAAGTCACAGTCAAAGTTCCACCACAGAACCAGCCTGGTGAGCCATCGCTGCTGTCCCTGCTGCACATGACATGGTGGCTTGCGTGGCCACTGCTGGTGTTGGCCTTGGATGCCGCTGCTTGGAGCTGCCGATGCCGCTGGCCTGACAGCTGACCGCTGCCCCCTCAGTTACCAGAATGGAGGCTCCCTGTTCGCTGAGTCACTGAGTCCATGATTCGATGCCCCAGGGTGTCTCATTGCTCGTGGCTAGCTCACGATCTGTGCCATAGTTACCCGAGGGGCTGGAAAAGCAAGAATCTGGCTACTTTGACTGCTATAATGGAAGTGGCTTTGTTTCCCACAAAGACCTATGTGGTGGGAGATTCATCAAATACAGGCAAGAGCTCAGATGCTGGGAGGCTACAGTTTGGTTACACATCACCATCTCATTTTATCAAAGGCGTTCCTTTGAGCCTTTCATTTTCCTTCTTGCTGACATCTTTTTTTTTTTCTTTTAAAGCTACAAAAAAAAAAAGCTATTTACTACAATTCTGTATTTCAAGTAGGAGAAGAAAAGATAAAGAGATAACATTTAAAATTATTTTACTTTATAGCTTTCTTGAAGTTTCTGTAAGCAATACCCAGAAGGAATGTCACACTGACTCCCCACCCTCATCCCTTGAGATCTCACAGCCCCACCCCTAGAAATGGAGGTGTGAGCCTACTTTCTGAGAGTACAGCTGTGAAATAGGCCTAGAATGGATCAGGTGGAAGGAAATGAAAAGTAGTTATTTAAATGAGGTTTAAATATTGTTTAAACTTAGCCTTTTGCTCCCTTATTAGTGTAAACAATCAAATCATGGAATTTCAGGGACCTAAAATTTCCATTTTAAATATACACCTTATTGTAATTTGCAGCTAGATAGATGGCTAGACACTCAGAAGCAGAGCATAGTGGTTACAGACAGGGTGCTGGAGCCAGGCCTGAGTGCAAATCCTTGTTCAGCAGTGTGGCCTTGGGCGAGTTTCTTCGTTCACCTGTAGAAGGGCAGGGACGATCCCTCCCTCACAGGGTTGGTGTGGGGATTAAATAAATTCATATATGGAAAGCTCATAATATGCATTCAGTAAATGGTAGCTAAATTTTCTAATTCCTGATATAACAGAATAGAGGAGAAGCAGGTTCTCTCAGAGTGAAAAGGGGTTGCTTTTGGAGAAACGCCCCCTCGTGGGAAGTGTTCAAGGGAAGCTTGGTTGACTTAACCTGAGGGACATTGTAGAGGGGGTTTCTGAATGCAGAGCAGGCTTTCAGGGTGCCCTTCAGAAGCTTAATCTATGGTATAATAATTCTCTTGAGAACTCAGACAAGGGTTAATTCTCTGAGCTGGGCTCCTCCTGCTCTAAAGGGCAAAAATACCAGCCACTCAGGAAGTGGCAACCAAAGTCACCACCTGAGTGGAAATGGACTGATTAGGCCACGGTGGAAATTGGTTGGTGTGTCCAGATAGTATCAGGTCCATAAATGTGGCAGCCACTTTTACTACTGTCCTTGCAACTCTGACCACTTTCCCTGACTTGGTTTAGCCAATATGTTGAGTAGCTTCCTCAGTGATGGCGAGATACCTCTGTCATTTGCAATGCAGTCCACAAATAGGAGGCCTTCCCAGGTGGACACTAGTAGCTGATTCTCTTGGTAACTGTGGACTAGGTTTCAGCTTTCACTTGCCCCCTTCAGCTGGGGAGCTTTGTGCAGTAAACTACCTGTACAACTCTAGACGTTGGTCCTGGAGGTGGTGATGAGCAAGCCTGGGGAGCATGATATTGGGAAGGGGGCTCAAACAACCTGTGAAAGAGGTACCCAAGTAGGTTAGAGGGGTGCTGAGGCAGAAGGTGGGAGGATTCTGAAAAGGAGTTTCATTTGTTTGCTTTTTTTCCTTCTTAATCTTGATAACTTACATTAACAGGACACAGTGTGGATCATGTACTATATTTTGTAGACATGAAGAAAAAGAAAGGCACACTCTTTGCTCTTGAGATGCTTGCAGTCTAACTCAGCAATTCCATTCCCCCATCCTTTACGCCTCACTACTTATTACATTTACTTCTCGTTCTTCCTCTTTAAATTGAGAAAGCAGAGGCAAAACCAGACACTGTGATAATGGAATTTTATGTTGTGGTCTTTGATTACACTTCCCTTTCAAGCCTCAACAGTTCACGTTGTGAATAGTAATGTTCTTTGTAGGAAAAATCTTTAATTTGAAAATGTTGCAGATGGCCTTTTATCAGGAGCTATGGACTGTCAAAATAAATAGATCTAATTATGAACCATTGTTGTGGAATGGACCGTCTTAAAGAAGTCAAGTTTCCTGAAATTAAAAAAGACCTTACATTTTAAAAGTACCTTAGAATAATCGTCTCTCTGTGGTTGATTTGTTTTCAACAAGTTATTCAGCAGATGGAGGCTGTCAGCTTTCTATGGTACAGCTATTTTCATAACTAAGGCAGTGATCATAGCCATGACTTCTTTGCTTGAACAGGATCTGGTTTAGTAGAATCCTACTGCATTAGTACATTGAAATGGAGCAGTAGGAAAGGTCTTGGGATTGAGCCATTTTTTAAAAAGTCTGGGTTCTCATGGGTCATTTGGGGAGCGTTAGTATAACTTTAAACAACACTGGGTTTCGGAACTGCCCTGAAGGTAAAGATGTGAGAGAGTTGACATTTCTCAGCAGGAGTTCCTTGGTTTGGTGAATTGGTTTTTGCTTTCAACAAAATGTTTGCCTCAAAGCAGGTTGTGGAATCCCCCAGATCCGTGGAGATTCACGGAGATTCATGGAGATTCATGGGTTCTGCCAAGGTCATGTCCTTCTTGCTGCTCCATCCCCAAAGAAAGAACTTAAACATTTGTGAATAGACAAACAAGTTAGGAATGTGTAATTTTGTAACTAGTGACTGGAAGTATTTACTTCATTTGTGGTTAGTGGTTACTTGAGTTTCTAAGGAAAAGTTAGAGGACAACAGATTTGAATTGATATAAAGATGACAGAATAAAAATCTAAATGATGAAACATCTTACCTTTTGTGGATTATTCAATTTAGTTCTTAAAACTGCAATAAATAAAAGGTTATATTAGTTGAAGGCACACATGAGTTTAGAAAATTTAGGCAAATCTGTAGATAATAACCCTCTCAGGGAAACATTTAAGGAATTCTCTTTTTAAACATGTGAATTAGTTCCCTAATAGAGTTAAATCAGTATTTTTCTGTGAAACATTTTTTTTGCCACCAGAATCTATGGTAAATTGGTAAAGAAAAATGGACTAGCCATTCATTACTGCAAGAGTTTATTACTTGCCCAGGCCATCCTAATGTTTAGTGAGTGACTAAAGTGGAAATAGTTTGAAATGCTACCCCTACAGTATTAGGTTTGGGTGAATCCAGATATATTTGCTGTGTTTGGCAAAATAATTATTGTGGAGTTAATTGTTGAATTGGAATTTTCTGTTGCCAGCAAAAATTCACACTGTCAAGTCCTCCTTCCCTTTATCTTCTAAATCTAAGTGTATTTCAAGAGAAATTCAATACAAATGTGTCTTACACCTTTAACTTCTTGATTCAATTAGCAGTGCTTTCTAATTGCAGTGGGCTATTCATAGGGTCTTTTTTTTTTTTTTTTAATCTTACAGCTGAAGGGGAGAATAAATGGAACTGATCCCCCTAAGTATCGAGGACAGATCTGCAATGCTCAAAGACTCTCAGCTTGGAAAAGACTTTCTCTGCTCTTGGCAAATCAGGCAGTGTGGAATCATCAAGGGCCTAGCTTCCATAGTCTTTTTATGAAGTTGTTCCAGTGTGTGCGAGGTTTTAAACTGGTTGTAGCTTGAGCCCCACAAAAGCAGGCTCTGGGATTTGTATAAGCCCTTGATTTATTGGAACACATCTAATGATGTGTCATCCACTGACCACTGAGATATGAGCCCTCCTTAGGGCAAGACCCACCAGAGGCCAGGAGGTTCAGAATCAGATCTTTGTCCCTGAGAACATTTATCAGCCTCTATGAAATCCTCACCTGGCCCCATAAAAGCAATGATTACAACTACCTTAGGGGAAGTACCCAGTTAAATATGTTGCAGATCTTCAATTCTTTTGTTTGAATATGGAGTTCGAAATCTTCCCTGTAGTATCCTTCTTAGGGGAAACTGAGGAAGAAATAGTTGATCATGAGAGTGGTGGTTGAAAGCACAAGTGGGAGGCTGGTGCTCCCCATTTAGAGAACTTGCTTTAAAGGAGGAATTTCAGCGACTTTCCAGAGGCCAGGCAAAGGCGTTTCCCCTTGATGTTGGGAAGCTCTAGGTGGGATTAATAAGAAACTGGAAAATGAAGATGGAAAGGAATTATAACTGTATAACAGCAGCAGAGAGAAATTCCTAATGTGCATCTCTAATTAGCTAACTAATTAATCCTTAATGTATTAACTTATTTATTAATTTAAGAACTATTCATTAACTTAAGGGTATCACTACCAGGCAAAACTTTGTGCACCAGAGTTACAAAAATGAATGTGACACACTTCTTTCCCCCTAAGGAGCCTAGAAGGAAATATATTATAAAAATAACTACAGTGATTGCTTGCCAGATCAAATAAAGGTGAGGATTATCTGCTTCCCAATGTTATTTTTGAAGAAAAATACATGAGTATTCGCAGTTGGTTTGTCTGTACAATATTGTTAACATTAACCAGGTAAAGGTAATGCAGGACTTGGACTGTGCGTAGCGCTGTCAATTTCAGTTCCGATTTGTCCAAAGTATGCAAGTGATAATTCGTATCATTTCTTTCAAGGAACAAAACAATCAAAACCACCATCAGAACAAACTCAGGGTATCCTTGGTGCTAGAGATTTCTGTCATAATAATGAGTCCCTACATTGTGTGGAGTTTGACGTTTATAGAGCTTTTATAAACATTACCACATTTAATCTTCATAATAGCCCTGTTAGGAGGTTTTGTTATTTCCATTTTTCTGTTGAGAAAATGAAGTCTCAGTGATTGTGACTGAGTTGGTCAGTTTCAGAAAGGGTCTTCAGTGGATGTCTTCTGCCTCTAAGTCTGGGGAAGTTTGTACTATACCTCAATAAGTATTTATGAAAGGACCAAATGTAAGGACTCAGTATCTGGATAAGAAACATCACAGCTATCAAAGTGATGGGAGAGGCCTTATCATTTCTTAGGTCATTCTAGAGGGTGATGTGGTGGGAAGAATGAATGGCCATCAAAGAGTTCCACATCCTCATCTCCACGATCTATGAATATGTTAGGTTGCCGGACAAAGGGAAATTAAGGTTGCAGATGGGTTTAAGGTTGCTAATCAGATGACCTTAAAATAGGGAGATTATTTTGGATTGTCTCGTTGGGGCTAACATCATCCTTAAAGAGGGAGGCAGAAAATGAGAGTCAGAGAGAGACGTGACTAAGGAAGAATAGCTAGAGGCATGTGACATTGCCAGCTTTGAAAATGGAGGAAGGGGCCACACGTCTTCCTGGGTATGGGGATGACCTCTAGAAGTTGGAAAAGGCACAGAAACACATCTTCCCCTAAGACCTCCTGAAAGGGACAGAGCCATGCCATGCCTTATTTTAGCCCATTGAGACCCATGTTGGACTTCTGACCTACAAAACTGTAAGATAATAAACTTTTGTTGCTTTGTGCTGCTAAGTTTGTGGTGATCTGTTAACAGCAGGAGTAGGAAACTAACACAGGTGGGGTGGCTGTTAGATGCGGATCTGTAGCTCTCTACCTTCAAAGCAGGCAATGCGACTAGGAACCCTGTGTTACCACCTTTTGAGGACAGCTACAGGTTGGATCGCCGGTCCCTTCAGTTATTTATTAATAAATGTGTCTCGCACACTTACTTGACGCCAGGTACTATTCCAGGACCAGCAATAAACAGGACATAAAAAAATCCTGCCTTCACGAAGCTATCATTGCAGAAGGGGAGACAGGCAATAACTAAGTAAAACACATCATATACTAACTAGTGATAAGAACAGGATAAGAAGAGAGGGTGAGGGGAAGTGGTGTGTGTACAGTGGTTTGTAAATTTTAGATGGGGCTTCCAAGGGCAGGTTCACGGAGAAAGTGATATGCAAATGAAGGCCTGAAGACTTACGTCAGGAAAGAGGAGACAAGCCACGTGGCTTTCTGGGGCAAGAGAACCCAGAGCAAAGAGGATGCAAAGGCCCTAAGGACAAGAGGGGTCCTGACATGCTGATGGATCGGAGAGAGTGGGGTGGTGAGAATGTAGTTAAGACTTCTGGGGTGCCTGGTTGATCTGAATAGTGACTTATAGCCTCCTCAGGCCTGGAGTTGGAGCCTTTCCTCCTTAGCAGGTGGCCCTTTTTTATCACCTTTGCTGCAGAGCAAAAACAGACCGTTTCCAAAGGCCTGCCTGAGGCAGCCCGAGGCAGATATTAGAGAATTTTTCAGTGCCAATAACCAATTTTATGGATCAGTCATTTGAATTAATGAAGAGAATGGGGGAAAGTGATGCAAATAATGTAAATACCGGTTGGCATTTCCTTGAAAATTTGAAAACTCTTGCTTTTCAAAGAGCGGTATGGTTGGTTAGTGCCTGGAAACAGGCAGAATTGGGCATGCTTTCAACCCAACCAGCAGTTCACAGAGTGATGCTGGGAAAGGTCAATCTCTTCTTCTCTCATGAAATCGCTTGTATCTAATGTAAGTCTCTCAGAGGACCTTTTATCCCTCGGTCTTCAGACAGAACCCACAGCCACTATCCCCCTAAAGCCATTGTGTAGTACTTCTGTAAAGGAGCAGGCTATGCAGAGTACCTCAAGTGACACTCGCAGTGAAGGGAGGAAGTCTGAACACCTACGGCTCAGAAGGAGCCCAGTGTGACCCGAGGGGAGCAGGCCAGCTGGCGGTAGTAGGCTGAGTTGGCTAAAAACTCACCCCAGAAAGAAATGTCAGAGCTTGGTTTCTCACACAGCAAAGGTCTGTAAAAGAGAGAGAATAGTGATGGAGCAAAATACAGGAGGAGAAAAGGTGACCCTAGAGGTATGCGGCAGTTTAAAATCATGGCCTCGCAATTCTTTGATGCTCTTCCCAGCAAGAAGTGAGGTCTCCGCCTCTTCTCCTTGAATCCTCTTGTGACGGCTCGACCAATAGAACGGAGCAGAGGGGCACTGTGTCTGATTCTGAGTGCAGGCCTTGAGAAATGGTAGTTTTCACTTTCGGTTTATTGAGACAGTCGCCATGCTGTGTGGACCCTAAGCCTCCCCCACGCAGGCCCACGTGGAGAGGAACCCGCAGCCAGCCACGTGGAGAGCCGCCTTGGAGCAGATCCCCCGGTGCCCGTCGAGTCACTCCGGCTGACATTACACAGAGCAGAAGGGCTGTGCCTGCTGAGCCCTGCCCAGATTGTGGATCTGCGAGAAAATGAAATGACTATTGTTCTTTTAAGCTACTAACTTTTGGGGTAGCTTGTTGTATGTGGAAAATTGCGACAAGGTACTTTTTAGGAGACGGGAAGGAGAAATGTCAGTTCTCATATGTGATTGGTTTGCTGTTTCAAGTATATATAATATATAGCATAGGATTAAAATCATTCTTTTTTTTTTGTTGTTTTTTTTTTTTTTTTTTTTTTTTTAGAAATTTCATGTAATGTCTGAAACATTTATATTAACATATTTCCATACATATTTCCATACAAATACAAATATGATTTTTAGAAATTTCATGTAATGTCTGAAACATTTATATTAACATATTTCCATACATATTTCCATACAAATACAAATATAAGATTTTTAGAAATTTCATGTAATGTCTGAAACATTTATATTAACATGTTTCCATACAAATAACCCAATGAAAGTTTAGTATTAGTTGTTTGTTTTTTTATACTGCAGGTTCTTATTAGGCATCAGTTTTATACACATCAGTGTATACATGTCAATCCCAATCGCCCAATTCAGCACTAAAATCATTCTTAACCATTCTGGAATTATTGACTCTTTCCTCAGAAAAATGCACATATATTAACCTTTTGAGTACAGTTTCAAGAGTCCCAGACCCTTCTCCTTTTGTTCATCCGCAGGCATATAGACCCCAGGTGGAGAAGCTCTGGGAAGAGACTTCTGTCTCATTTGTTATAAAGTGGAATTTGGTATAAGCTTAGGGAAGGATGAGGGAAAGGACACTGGACTTTGTTATTAGACTTGTGTTTTATTCCAGCCCTTTCATTGACTTGCTCCTTGTTTGTGGATAAAGTACAAAACCTCTATATTGCAGTTTCTTGGATGGTAAAATGTGGATTCAAATCCTGTCCTTTCTTTCTTCAAAGGAATGTTGAGATTAAAAAAAAAAGGAAGTGAATGCTTAGAAAAGTGATAACTTGCCCCTCAGAAGTACTTAATGAATATCTGTTGAGTTAATTGCTAGCCGTTGTTATCCATTGGGGATTGCTTGATTGGGTAGCCCAAACCTTTAAGGGCAAGGTTTTGCCCATAAAACAACTCTGAGACATGGACCCCAGGGAAAGAGTATCAAGGAGTGTAGGAATGAAAAGGGGAGTTCAGTATAGTGTTATCTTTTCACTCTGTTCTTAGTTTTGTAGTTGGTGGAGAGGAACTAGGAGAAACGGTAGCCTGCAAAGATTGGCATCAGTTTACACCAAAGCAAAACTCTGCTCACCAACACAAAGTCTTGGAAGCAATATACACAGAAATCTCATAAAATATAAAAACACATAGACACTGCCTTCAGCATTGGCGTCATTGGGTAGAAAGTCTATTTACATTGGTTCTTGTGGGGTCAGCAAAACATTTTGAATAGCAACTCCTTGGCTGCCTGCATTGAGTCTGAAAATATGAAATAAAACAGAAACAGCAAACCTGACTTCTGAGCAGGGTGTTCCAAGATTCCTTCTTTGCTTTCTGCTGCAACAGATTGCATTGTTGCTATATTTGTAGATTTCTATCACCTCAGATTAAAGGATCCCAGCATCGGTTAGGGTAAAACCCAAACACAGGTGATAGAAGGCAACAGCCAATGTTAAAACCTTCAACAGTGAAGATCCACTGTGGTTGTTTTCCTTCCTATTGTGTAATTATAAGGATAGGGAGGGGCAGGGGAGTAAAATGCTGAAATCGTGTCCAGGTGGACTGAAGGCAATTTAGTTTCCATCAGACATGGTGACATTGATCAATGAATCACAAAATCTCAAACAACAGTTGCCCAGCACAAACTGTGCCAGAGGATCCAGATCAAAGATATCTGCAATTTGTTTAGTTTTCACATCAATGTAAGCAGAGTCAATTTGGGCTGAACTACATGGCCTTTAGAAGTAGTTTTATCACCTCTTTCTCCTTTTTATCTGCTACTGTCTCAAAAAAAGACAAAAACAAACAAAACACAACAAGGACAAAACAAACCCTACCCCAGAATCTGAATTTCATCCTTATTCAGGTTTGGGTACATTTGCATACAATAAATTGCTTATGATGAATCCAGTGAAAGGTGAGGGGCAGGACGACCCCTACCGCACGCTGCATTGGCTTTCCACCCATCAGCATTGAAGCTGGCAGAAGTCCCCTGCAGGGACAGCTCAGCTGGGCCACAGATGCAGGTGGCCTTGAGGGGCCTGCAAAGCAGGTCTTGGGAGAGTACTTATATCCCTTGTTTCTTCCTTCCAGGGGTATCAATGGGCTCAGTGTGAAGGCTGCTCACTGTCAGGCACATGAAAGAGCCTGAGTGTGAGAGTTTGAACTGTGGTCACAAAATACCCATGAGTGAATATGTAGAAGATTTTTTCTCCGGGGCTCCCTGTCAGGGTCTCTTAAGCATTAGGTTCCCTTTAAGGAAATCAGTGTCAATAAAGAGGCACTTAGCTAAAGAAGCTGAGGTAGAGTAAATCAAATTGATTTATAGCCCATATATAAGGAAAAATATCCCTAATAAGCAATTTTTTTTTAAAGAAAAGCATGCACTAAAGGGAGAATTGCTACTTTTCCCCCTAGGTTTTCCTTTTGCTTTATTTTGTTTGCCATATTAATTGGAGACTTACATTATTTATTCTGTATGGTATCTAGGCCTTTCAGGAATTATTTGGTGTTTTTCCAGTTGTCCCTCTTCCTTGCGTTGGGCATGGTGCTGGAGAAGCAGAGATAAATCAAGCATAGTCCTCACTTGTTAGGAGTTCGCACTCTGGCCAGCTGGCCTAACCATGGGGACCAGTAACTACCATGCAGTTTGTTGAGAGAGACAGTTTGACAAGGCAGGGCAGTGGCATGGGTGCAAGTGCTCAACTTAGGGGCAAGGATTGAGGGAAGGCTTGAGAACTTGAGATGGGGAGGGCTGCAAGCTGTATCTTGTCAAAAAGCGGGAGTATTTCAGATAGAGGGGAAGAGGGTTGGGAGGTAGAGGTGGTCATTCTGGGAAAACGACTACCAAGTCCAAACACAGCTGTGGCAATGGCCTTGTGGTTTCGGGAACCACTGATAAGTAGGTAAGGCTAGAGCACATGAGTGTACATCCAGGAAGCCTGGGAAATGATGAAAGGGTAAAGCAGGAGACGATCATGGAATGTCTGGTAGGCTGTGCAGAGGCACTTGGATTCCATCTAAAGCCTCTGGGAGCCTCAGAAGGATTTCTCATATTCCCTCGGCAGCCACTGTTCCCACACAAGCCAGCAGCTACAAGCCTCAGCGACTGGGAATTTGCAAGACTCCAAGGAGACAGGCCCAGTGTGGGAGAGTTAACCCCCTTGACAGCAGCCCTGAGACAGTGATGGGTAAATGTCTTGGCTTCCTGGCTCCTTCGTGGGGCAAACCTGCAGGGTGTCCTAGGGTCTCCCGGAGGCCTCGGCCGTGATGGAACCCCACTGCTTACAGCAGTCATCTGACCATTTACAAACCAGTATTGACTTCCTTCCCGCCCCTGCCATTCTTCCATGCCCCCTACATTTGCTTCCTGGGGGTCTCTTCTTTAACAACTATTTGTACTTAAATTCTTAGCTCAGAGTCTACTTCTGGTGGAACCCACACTGAACAGTTTTTTGGGGGATGGGGAGAGATACGGTGATGAAGGTAGACTCTCATGAGCATGGGGGTTAGACGGGAGGACCTGAGAGCAATTTAGAAAGTACAATTCATAGAAATTACAGCTTCACTGGATGTATCCTGAGCAGAAGGGAAGGAGTCTCAGGTGATTCAAGGTTTGGGCTTGTTGACTGGGGGACTCTATGAAGCAAGATAAGGACCACAGGATGGGGAATAGAATTTTTGGTGAAGTAGAAGGGATTTGGATTTGATTATGCCGAGTCTGAGGTTTTGCCACAGACAGTGTGAAGCTTAGAGGAAAGAAGCAGTTTTGAGACCCCAGCAGTGAAGCCAGGCATCAGCTCCTAAGTGGCAGTGGGAGCTGTGGTGTGAGTGTGGGCAGGGGATGTGGGGAAAACCCAGCAAGGACAGAAGTCTGGGGGTACCAAGCTTAACCAAGCCCATGGATGAGGAGGACCTGCTAAAGAGAAGGGGTAAAAGACCAGGCAAGGGCCAAGAGATTGATGTTATAGAAGCTAAGAGAGGGGAAATGTCAGGAGAGGGAGGAAACAATGGAGAGCTTTTGTGAGGTAAGCCTGCACGTTTCCATTGGATTTGGACATTGGGTGGTCACTGGTGTCTTTAGGACACCAGTTGATATTAATTTGGACCAACTAGAGAAGCAGGAGAGGTCCCCCTCCCCTGCTTAAGAAATCTGATTTTATTACTTGGAAAATAGGTTCAACAAGAAATGCCTAGAAGAGGGATTGTCTTAAGAGATAGATAAGAATAATTTCTAATTCTAGGTAAGCATGATTTCAGTTAGCATACCAAAGGATGCAGCCCTCTACTTAGATGATTTGTATGAAATTGGATACTTACAAAGCTTCGGATTTGTTGTGCTAATTGGGTAAGAATTTTCCTTCTAAGCCAGTTGTTATTGTTTTCTTTTAAGTTGGTCATACTTCTGTTTTAATTATCACAGGTTTCAGTTTTATGTTGCCTAAAAAAACCAAGGTTTAACCCTATAGCTGGTGTCCCTTTGAATTTTGAATAATGATTCTACTTTTTGTATCCTATTTAGTTACCTGTGGTTAAGAATTTAATCTCTAGAGTTATACTGGCTAAGTATTAGAGTGACTCTACCACTTACTGGGGAGGTACTTTACTTCTCTGTGCCTCAGTTTCCTCATCTGTAAAATGGAGGTGATAATACAACCTCAGAGTGTTCTTCTCAGTACAAATAAGTTAATTCAAGTAATGTACTTAAAACCATGTCTGGCACAGAGTAGGTGCTTAGTACCTTTTAGTATTGGAAGTAGTATTTGTTAGTATATTTTCTGCTTATTATTCATTACTATTATTAAAAATCGGGAGATGGCATGGTGTAAAGGAATAATGATTGGATTAAAAAACAAAAGACTAAGGGTCTGTTCTCAGCTTTTCTGTCAGCTCTATGGGCTTAGACAAGTCCACTCATTTCTCTGAGCTCACTTTCTTCATCTGTACAAGATGGAGATTGGAGTAGAAAATCTTTGCCAGCCTTGATTTTAATATTCTGGAAGTCTACCTTTGGCTTGGGGGACAGGGGTGGCTGATTTACACAGCAGTCTTAGCTATAGTATATTTTTCCATGAGGGACTGGTAAACGGGCAAGAGGGGAAATCTGAAAACCTTTCAACTAGGCAAATGTTTTCTGGAAAGTGTGCTAAATATTTTGTTACATTTTCATGTAATTCCTTTCTTGGGCTGAAATATATAAATCAGTTGATTATGTTTTATTTGGATGGCTTTTCTTTTTGAGTGTATCCAGTTATTTTTCATTTTTTGGCATTTTCTTCATCCCACTTATAGAAAAATCAAAATTTTTTTATGTATCCGGTTCATTTGTTGATGCTGTAGTCTGTATAAAACCAGTCCACTTAAATTAATTATACTTTTAGGTCGTAAACATGACATGTAAATAAATAATTATAGGATGTTCTGTTTTCTTGTACCTTAGCACATTTTTGGGCCTGAAAAGTGGTCCCTGTTCTAATTTTGCACTTATTCCAGTGATTTTTTCTTCCGATGAGTTATTTTTCATGTGCACACATGGGGGAGCTTTTGAGACACTGGTTTGAATGTTATGCGCAATGGCTTTCCCAACAGCTTGAGTCTGAGATGATGGGGTGGAATTGTCCATGATGGGCAGTGTAATAGGGCAAGACTGGCTATAGAACTGCCCGAGATTTCCCCAGTGCTCACTGTCTGATCCGAGGCCCTAGGACCAATTCGCAATTCTCTTCTAAATGTAGCCGTGTATGTGCATTCTCTAGCAAAAAAAGGGTAAAGCTTAAAAAAAAAAAAAAAGAAGAGGAAAATTTTAACAGGTTCGGTGTTTTCTGATGCCTTGGTAAGAAGCACATGGGCCATAAATGTGGGAGGGACTGTCTCTTCAGGTGAAACGGGGCTGGGGCGGAACTCTGATTTCCATAGCAACTTTATTGGAAATGCCCCTGAAATGATCCCATATCAATTCTTCTATAGAAAAAGGAAAACCTAAAAGCATGGTGGAATAGAAAACAAATCCTACCTGGAGGGAGCAGAAGAAAAAGGGAAGGGCTGGAGTTGGGCCTGATGTTCTTGTTCTCTTGCTCTGTTTGCTGTATGAGGAAAATGCAGAAAAATAGAAAATGCTGTGTTAAATGAAAAGAAGCCTCTGTTTCACAGGTCCTTAACTGGCTTTATCATTGTCTTTCTTTTGACCCAATTTTTTAATGGTTAAAAACATAAATAAACATATAAAAATAGCCCTGGCGGCAGCTGCACAGACACACGACAGAGTATCATGAATGGATGGGGCTTCCCTCTGCCCCAGTTTCTTTGGAATTATCAACAGCACCATAGTCATGCCTGGATGCTTTGCTCATGAGGCAGGGTTTTAAATGCTCTTGAAAGGAGGATTCCTTGAGAAAATCAATACTGCTAATTTTTTAGTGCTATTTATGTATCGCAAAACCCCTCTAGCAGTTATTTTCTTGTGTAAAGTCTATGGTATAACTGGATTAATACAAATTTATATAAAGTTAAACAGGCCATCCTTTATGATGAATGGGAAATAGATAAAAGTTGCCTCCCCTTCTGATTGTTTTTTGCTCCCAAAGCAGCCAAGTTATATTCTCTGCAGTTTATGTTTGACTCCTTGCCATTCCTTTTCTCTCATCTTTTCCTCAGGACTCTCACTCACTCTCATGGTTTCAATCATTAACTATATTCCCATCCTGGGTTTCCATCATAGACTCTGGTTGTACATTTCGCACTGCCCATTGCACATTCCTACCTGGATATGGAAGTCAAATTTATTAAATCAAGCACCAAACTTACCTTCTTTTCTCCACTTGCCTTCTCGGCCTCCTCCTTTACCCTCCCCCTCAGCTCACCATTTCCTTCTGGCTGTCCCACTTCTGGTCTTGAACCTCTATTTTTTTGAGTCACCTGGGCTTGAAAATTTGGGGTCATCTTTGACACTTGCCTGTCTCACGTCCTGCGCTGTGTTGTAAGTCCTCAAGACCACCCTTAGGCTTGATGACTTGCTAAAAGGGTACATGGGACTCAGAAAACTATTACACTCATGGCTGTGGTTTATTGAAGTAAAAGGATAGAAATTAAAAGAGAGAAAAGGGAAAGATGCGTGGGGCATGATTTCCAGGAGAAACCAGGCGCAAGCTTCCAAAACTTCTTTCCCAGGGGAGTTGCATGGATGTGCTTAATTCTCTGAGCGATGATTTGTGACAAGATGTACAACCAGGGAACTAGCGGAGCTCACCTGAGCCTTGGTGTCCAGGGTTTTTACTGGGGATCAGTCATGTAGACATGCAGTGTCAGCATGATTTATCTCAGCTGTTCAGACTCCAGATCCCCAGGAAAAAATAGGCATTCACCATGAATCATATTGTTAGCATAAACTATTTGACCAAACTGATACTGCTGGGCCCAAGGCCTCAGGCATACAACACTCTTACAAGGCAGAGTATTCTAAGGGCTCGGAGCTCAACTCCCAGGAGCTGGCCAAGTCCTAAAGACAGGACATTTTTAAGAACATTCAGGGTTTGAGCAACCCAGCTCTGATGAATTAACCTTACAGGCACATACAATACCAAGCTTTATTGGCCGTCGGGGAAAATGGGTAAGAGCACATACTTTGGTGTTAAACAGATATGTGTGTCTAGCTCTATGAGGATTAAACAAGATATGGTTAACAGAATGCTGGTCATATAAATACTAAATGAATGTTAGATGATGGTTTTTCGTTGTTATTATAATTATTGTCTCTGCCCTGTCCTATCCAATACTACTCTCTATCTAGTCTATGACCTTATTGCTTTCACTTTCGTAGTGCGTTAGCCTCCCACATCAGTGAGCTTAGGATGCGTTATGCTGCACTAATGATCCCCAAATCTGAATAGCTGGCAAAAACAGGAGTATTTCTCAATCCTGTACTTATTCATTCTGAGTCGGCTGCAGCTGTGCCTCATATTATCGTCATTCTGGGACCCAAGCTGAAGGAGCAGCCCTACTCTGGGATATTGTGGCAAAGATAAAAGAGCACATGATAGAACCATTTAATGGCTCTAAAAGTTTTTCTTGGAAGTGGCACGTATTCTGCCTATCCCATTTAAGTGTCCGAAGACTATCACGTAGCCAGGCCTGAGGTTAATGGATTAGGAATATGTAATATTCCCTTGGGGGGTGGTGGTGAATGTTTGGACAATAATATAATCTATCAACTTCCTACCTGGCCTCTCTGCCTCTAGCCTCCTTCCACCCTCGTCACATTCTAGCTCATCTTGTTGATCATCACCAAGTCTGTATCCTCAAAGCTCACTGTTGGTGAACTATTTCCCTTCTCTAAAACTGCCTTAATTCACGATCTTCTATTGACTAGTCATGCAAGCTCTATTTTAAGTTCAATCACTCATGACTCTCCTATGCTCCAGTGAAACCAGAACATTCGCCAGCACTGGGCAGATTAACTCTTAGCACCTCAACAGCATTGCTCATGACAGTCATTTACTGAGAAGGCTGACCCTTTTCTGAAGAAACCCACTGTTTTATTCACCTTTAAATTCTCCACAGAGCCCAGGTGCCTTACCCATTGTCATGCCTGAAACGTGATGAATGAATGGAAAAATAACTGTTGCTCCAGTGTTACAAAGAAACCCAAGTACTATTCAATGGCGGGAGAGGCCAGGCAGGGGAGTGTGTGGGGAGGTTGAAATCCAATTCATGCTTTTCTCACAAGCCAAGTCCTGAGGAGGGATGTGGAGGAAGGGTGTCTTCTAATCAACACAAAAGCATCAAATAGTGTAGCAGTGGCCTTCCTGTCAGGGTCTTTGTATATTAAAAGGAAACCTCCTACAGGAATAAAGACACAGGCATAGAAAATGGACTTGAGGGCACGGGGAGGGGGAAGGGTAAGCTGGGATGAAGTGAGAGAGTGGCATGGACATATATACACTACCAAATGTAAAATAGATAGCTAGAGGGAAGCAGTCGCATAGCACAGGGCAATCAGCTCGGTGCTTTGTGACCACCTAGAGGGGTGGGATAGGGAGGGTGGGACGGAGGGAGACACAAGAGGGAGGAGATATGGGGATATATGTATATGTATAGCTGATTCACTTTGTTATACAGCAGAAACTAACACAACATTGTAAAGCAATTATACTCCAATAAAGATGTTAAAAAAAAAAAAAAAGGAAACCTACTATCCAGGATCTTTGTGCCGCCAAAGGACCATACATATGGAAGTCATCACAGAGCAGCAGGAAAAAAAATGTTGTTTAGGCTCTGCTTTCTTGTAAATTTCACGTCCTAGGCCACCAGGTCATCCACCTACACAGCATCCTTTGAATATCTGTGACTCAGAACCCTTCATGAGATTGGGTCCTCGTGCTACTTTGGGTTTCATGAGAAGGGACCCATGGACTTGGCTGTTTTTGCCCACTCAAGTTTTAGTTATCCTGGGGGCAGCACCCCTATTACTGGAGAAGATAATTCTTGAAGTCAAAAATAGCAGACCGAGAGTAAGGATGAAGAAAAGTAACTGGATCTATTATACTTGGTAAGAAGAGATAAAGCCTTGTTTCATGAAAATGTTCCTAAAAATAAAAACCGGTCCCTGCCAGTGCAGCAAATAATCAAAACGACTTCTTGGGTGAGTGATTTTTAAGTTGTTTTTTCTTTTTCCTGGTTACAATTTAAAAAACTGCTCTCAAGGCAGTCTGTTCCAAATTCAGTACTAAAGGGGAATGTTGCCGATTAGCAGAAAGGAGAGCCAAAGTACTTTGATGGCCCAAGGCGGTGACTGTGAATGTGGGGCCTTCATCACCGCCTGGGAAGAGCTTCAGCACTGGGAGTTAACTCTCAGCTGGGCTCTGCAAACAGCTGTAAAGCTGATAAAACCACTGTGCATGTTGTCAGCAACATACTGGCTTTAATTTTTTAAATGATATTTTACTTATGCTTCTACTTTGTGTCAAGGGGGTTAGGTTCTTAGATGACTAAGGTAATAAACCAAGCAAAGAAAAATCAGTGTCATCCATGTTAAGGTATTAACTGCAGCACTAATGAGATGCTGAACAGCAAGACAGATGATTAGAAGACACTGAATGAAGGAATCGATCAAGTAAACTTTTAGATCCTTACGTTCAGAATCCTGGTATTAGAAGTAGAGTGTGGAGCTAATTGGTCTGTGGCTGGAAAGAGAGACCTGGCTTTGAATCAGAGAGAAGATGAAGTTTGATCAACTCAACATATGTCCCCTTCGCTAGTGGGAAAACTCCAGGGCATTTGTGTTGTCATGAAAATATTCTTATTAATTTAATGAAATACCAATGTGTTTGTGACATTTTGGGATCATTGTCATTGCCATGATACAACTGTTCATACTTCATGCTTATGGCCTCCAAGACTGATCTGAAATTCCTTCATACACAACCTAGCAATCATGACTCGCCAGTGGACAAAATAGTAGAATCCTATTCCAGAATCTGAAGGACCTTGTCATTGTTTCCAAGTCTGAAGAGACTTTCTGGAACAAGGTGAAAATGAGACAGGGTGTTGCCTCCATTGCATATGCTGTATGTAGAAAAGATTTTTATATTCCTGTTGAACAAGTCATCCTTTTTAGGAATGGCTTTTCCTCCATGATCTTATAAAATATTATTAAGTAATATACTTTAACTTTGCTTTTGCTTCTTTTTATTTGAATGCACTTTCTCCTCTTTTCAGACTGATGGGTAGTCATTTAATTATCAATTTAGGGAGATTTGGTTCCTTAAGACCTTCCTTTAATGGGGAGTGATATAATGTCTATTGGTAAGCATTGTTGATCCCCTCTGGGAGAATCCTTCGTAGTTCTTGTAGGCCTTGGTCTCTATAGGACTTGAAAGTGGATGCTGAGTTTTGTGTTTGAGTGGTCACTCCTGAGACTGTTGACTAAGCTGACAGGTCATTTTTCATCTAGGCCTGAGTTGGCCTCCCTGTCTGCTGTGGCTGGGGAACATATTGGGTCAGATTTTGAAGCTGAAAACTTTCTCAGTGCTCCATATAGATCCTATTTCTTTAAAGCGGTTAAAAGTAGAACAATTCTTCAATTCACTGATGTCATTTATGGCAGTGATAATACGAGGACTTTTTCTCTGAATGGCCCAGTTACTTTTGCTTTGTTCACTCATTTATTCTGGAATGTTTGAGCACCTATTATATGCTGGGCAACATGCTGGATACTGGAGGTTCAGTAGAGGGGTCTAAGTCAGATTAAGTCTTTGTCTTCATAGTATTTAAAATAGTTACAATCAAATGGGAGATGGAAACAGGCTGTTACAGCATATTGTGACGGGGGCTGTGATGGCGAAGCATGGTGAGCACCCAGGAGGGACATTCAACAGGATTTGGTTGCCTGTACGTACGAGGAAATGTGTAAGATGCTGAGTTTATAGTTAACTAACAAAACAGACATTGCCCCTGCTGTCTTCATACTTTTGACTGGGGAAAACTGGTTTTGATTGAATAATCACATAAGCACATATGTGTGATATTGTTACAAAGAAAACATGGGGTATGATAAGAGAATCTCTTAGGGGATCTAATTTAGACTGAGTGGTCTGGGAACACGAATCTGAGGAGACATTTAGGCTGAGACTTGAGGTATGAATAGGAGCTAGTCAACTGCACTGGGGGAAGAAAGGGCTCCAGATGGAAAGACTGTCCTGTGTTAAGGCCTGTGGCAGCAAGAACGTGAAGGTTCATGGGGCAGAATGTTTGGTGTGGTTCTGTCATTGTGTGCAGTGAGGGGTCAGGGCAGAGAGAGGGTCAGGGGTTCAGCTAGAGGGTGACCAGGATCAGGTCACAAGGAGCCCTTCCCAGCCACAGGAAGGAGTCTTGACCTTATCTTGAAGGGAATGAGGGAGCTATTGAAGTGTTTGAGCAGGAAGGAGACTTGATCAGATTTGTACCTTTAAGAAATTCATGTAGCTGCAGTAGTGGATTAAGTTGTGGGACAAGTTAGGGGGCATGGAGACTAGTTAGGAGACTGCTGCAGGAACCGGAGTACGAAATTCAGGAGGGAGCATTGCTGGGTGTGTGGGCCCTGGGACCACAACGCCTGGCTTGAATCCCACCTCTGTCACTCAATAGCTGGACGGCTCTGAGCAGTCACTTTGCTTCTGTGGGTTGCTGGTCTTGCTTCTGTAAAATGGGGATGATAATACTGATGCCCGTCTCTTGGGTTGCTGTGGGGTGATCGCCATTTAGTGCTCTGAGCAGTTTGTGACCGAGATACTTGTGTACGATATTTTATGCAGGCTGTACCCTGCCGAAAGGCTCAGGCTTGGCGGTGGGGAGGGCGGGGGCAGGGCAGGTGGGAGCCTGCTCTCAATTTACAATCCCTGTGCCCTGGAGGGAGCTTACTCATCCTGGAGCAGGAGATACCTGTTTAAATTCATCTATCCAAAAGGGGCATCTTTTTTGTAATTTGAACAAAGTTACCTTGGGAGGTAAAGCAGCAGCCCTGCCTGGCACATATAAGTACTCAATAAATGTTATCTGTTATTAATGGCTGTGTATGATTTTGTACAAATCAGTGAACCTTTCTATGTCCATTTTCTTATCTGTAAAACAAGGAAATAATGGCCCCTGCATAATAGGATTGGTTATAAGAGTTAATGAATGAATACATGCAAAACACTTAAAATAGTGTCTGGCATGAATAAACATGTGTGTTAAAAAGCTACACAGGAGCATTATTCATTCAGTCGTCCTTGTGAGTCCACTGTGTGCTGGGCACAGAACTGAAACTTGGAAGAAAGAAGCAGATATGTCCCTGTCCTTACGGAGTAAACAAAAATTTACCTCGATAATTAATTAAAACTGTGATAAATGTTATGAAAATGAAGTCTAAGGGATAGAGACAATTAAGAAGATTTGAGAACATTTAGAAGTAGGAAGGCCAAGAATCTGATTAGATATAGGAGTTGATGCCAGGAAGATTGTGGGCTCATGGCAATGTTTCAAGGAGGGTGAGGTTGCCGTGTTGCCCAACTTTATAGCTAGATTCCTAAGGATGAGTTGGATTACCTAGCTAACTTTGTGTGTGATTTAGGAAATGATTTCAGATAGAAATTAAAGTGTACAATATTTAGAAATTATCTGATGCACTGAAAAATCCCCTAAAGTTTATATAGAGAAAAAAACATATATATTCAACTGATTTTAAACATGCTATATAATCTGAAAGATTTGAAGTAGCAAATGAAGTCTGGATGCCAGCTTATCAGAGACATTTATAGATGGGATATGAGTCATCATTTTATCTTTTATTTTTTGTAAACTGGAAACAATGTCCTGACTACCTACTTGGAGAAGAGATAGGTGAAAGTATCCCATGTGATTTTGCTTGCTTTGTCCTCTTTGTTTTTTCCTGTTTGATTCTGATAGTGTCATGGGTGAGTCAGATGACCTTCCCTGGGCAATTTCTGAAACACTGTGGAGAATTTCTGAAACACATGGGAGAATATTCACGGGCACCTTCAGTAGTTTAGGATTACTCTCAGACTGAATTCTTTTTCAGAGCTGTGCTGAGGGCTTAGAGTACCCTAGGCAACACAGAAGTTTCTTTGATATGCTGCTTAGTGTTTCCTCTTTTCAATCCTCAAGTGGAATTGTACCTGGATCTGTTCAGCTTGTGTCATTCCTTTTCACTCTACTCTCTCTCCTTCTTTCTTCCTAACAAGCCAGGAAGGTGATGGTGTTTTGGGGAACAAGCAAAAGTGCCAGTTGGAATTTATAGGCATGCAGGAGAAAACTGCTTTGCTTTGCCGTAGAAAGTTATAATGCTGGCTATGAGTTGTTTGGATTTTGGAGGCTTGTTTTGTTTTTGGACGAAGGAACTGTAGCAACATTATTACATAAATTAACAGTGCTAGCTCAATTGTATTTTTCAAGGAAAGAAAGACTTGATAACTGTGTTGAGGGCTGTGGAATGTAGACTCATGCCCACCCCCTACTTCCAAGATGTCCACATGGAATTCCCTGGAGCCTGTGAATATGTTGTGTTACCTGGCAAAGGGGAATTAAGGTTGCAGATGGTATTAAGTTGCTAATCAGATGACTTTGGGATGGGGAGGTTATCCTAGATTATCTGGGTGGACCCAATGGAATCACAAGGGTCCTCAAGAGTGGAAGAAGGAGGCAATGGTGTAAGAGGAAGTGTCAGAATGATGCAGCATGAGACAGAATCCACCAGTCCTTGCTGGCTTTTGAAGATGGAGAGAGAGGGTCTTGAGCCCAAGAATAAGAGCTGCCTCTAGCAGGCGAGAAAACGGGTTTTCTTCTAGAGCCCTCAGAAAGGAATGCAGCTCTGCCAACTCTGATTTAAGCCATTGAGACCCATTCTGGACCTCTGATGTCCAGAGCTGTAAGGTAATATATATGTATTGTTTTAAGTCACTAAGTTTGTGATATTACAACTCCTCCCTATTGAAATCCTGGTGAAAACCCATAACTGAATATCACCCATATTCATGTCTGACCTGATTTTTCCTTCTGATTTTCCTGACTTTCATCTTTCAGGGTCTTATGACTATGAGCAGACAAGTCTCAGCCTTGTTAAACATAAGATTGTTTTCAATGACGAGGGTAGGAAGTCTGTATAGTGTGCAATGTGTTTGCTACTCATCACTTCTCACTGGGTCTGGCCTCCCCGTGATGGGCCCCCATGTAGGTCCCGCCTTACTCCTTCTTGGTTCTTGGATCAGCTGACTCACTCTTCTGTCTGTGCGCTCCATCCTCAAGAGTGGAAATTATTGGGAATCCGAGGGCTTGATTACACTCCATCTTTCATAGGTTTTGGATCAATGGAGAAATAAAGACATAGACATCAAAGGAAGATTTTCTGCATTGTTGACTTATTTTCTTTATTGAACTAAAATTATACTATTATAAAATAGCAATGTATATACAAAGGGATTTAATACATCATAGTGTATATATAATTATCTTTTAAAAGTCAGGATGCAAGTTTCAATGATTATGAATATAAAATTTACATTGAAACATTCTCCATAAGTGATTTATTTGGCTGTTTTGGTTCCAAGTCATCATTTAAGAATCTGATGATCACTTTCCTTCACTTTATGGTCCATCAAAATCACTTGGCCAGATATGTGAGTAGGAAAGGAAATTTCATTCTTGTATAATTTCCCTTTGGCCCGTTTTGGTTGAGACCCAGTTTCGTTACTGCTACATTTGAGAGCTTTGATGAGCTCATCATTTCAAATATCATAAATAATGTCTTCTTTAATGCTGGCACATCTTCCTTATGGGGCCAGGCCCAATGGGCTTCCCACCATCTTGCCTCGTAGTGGACTTACCTCCTCCATCACAAATAAAGCAGCCAGTTCTGCCCCCGTGGCTTTAAACAAGGAAGACAGAAGAACATCTGTGATTTCAGGTTGGTAGTTCAGAGTGAAAGGGAGAGTGAAAAGAAGAGGAGAGAAAGAATTGCAGATAGCTAGAAGAAGGAAGAAGGCATGGAAAGAGAGGGAGGAGAGAGGAAGAAGGACAGAGAGGGAGAGGGTGAGGGAGAGAGTGGGATGGAGCAGTCCAAATACAGAGAGGAAGGGAGGGAGAGAGGAAAGGAGAGACAGAGGGAGATTGAGAGAGAGGGGGACCCAATAGTCAGATAATCCTTTTCTCTACCCATGATGGAAAATGGATGAATGACAGAACGAGGGAAGGATACCTCCTCCATAATACAAATAGGAATCTGTGGTAATTCCTATTTTATGTGTTAAAGTGAGATTGTGGGGAGAGGGAGAAAAGGGGCCCCCCAGCACGTCCTACCATCCCCTCCCCACCACCAGCCAACATGGGTCATGATATTCCCTGTGAAACTCCGTTAAGTATGTCCCGAGATGGCAACTCCCAGAACATTACTATTCAACCGTCTCACATGCCATGTCCTAGTGGCTAGTGTGAGAACCCTGGATGATCACAATGCCTTTCCAACTTTGTCACTGAGGAATGTGAAGTCACATCTTTGTCACCTGTAAACTGCAACAGAACATCGGCTGTCTGTCTGCAGGAGAAGGGTATAACACTTTTTATATTAGATAAAGACAACTTTATTATTATTGTTGTTATTTTATGAAATGGGAAATTGCATGAGCATGATGGAGACCCACTTTCTGAAATATCTGCAAATATTTTATCCTTGGGTAAAACCTGGGAATGGGAGAAGATCAAAGATATTTCAAAGATGCAAAATATATTTCTTTCTCCATAATGCTTCTTTCATTTCCACTGTCTATAAGATCTGAAAAAGAACATTCAGTGACGACATACATGATTCAGAAGTGCTTTCTCTGGAGAGGGCAGGGCTTTTCTTTACCTCCTTTTAGGACAGGGCAGCTATTTCAGGCAAGTGGAAGCATGAGGTTGTGTTGGGGCTGGAGGCTTAGTCCTGGGGATTCCTCCAAGGAGAGTCAAAGGGGTACTGGACATGCGTACTTCCAATGGACTAGGAAAAAATCACTTTGGTGTTAAGTGCTTATTTTTCAGACTCAAAAAGCACAGGAGACTGTACTGAAAAACTTACTGAGTAAGGCCATCAGGACTCCCACTGAAAGCTCGGAGTTACCAGGTCCCAGCAGGGAGGAGAAACATGAAATTGAACAGTGAGATAGGACAGGAGAAATTGCAGGGCAGTAAGACTGGCACAACTTGTTGAAATTCATGTTCCATTAAGGAGTGGGAAAATTTACCTGGACCGGGCTATTTAAGATGAAAAAAAAAAAAAGGAATAGTATTTTCAAAGTTTCCACTTGTTATAGAATTCTTATTGACACAAAAATTCTTCTGGTACAAGTCAAAACTGGGCAGAAGACCTAAATAGACATCTGTGAAGAAGACATACAGATGGCCAACAGGCACATGAAAAGATGCTCAACATTGCTAATTATTAGAGAGATGCAAATCAAAATTACAATGAGGTACAACCTCACACCAGTCAGAATGGCCATCATCAAAAAATCTACAAATAATAAATGCTGGAGAGGGTGTGGAGAAAAGGGAACACTCTTGCACTGTCGGTGGGAATGTAATTTGGTGCAGCTACTGTGGAGAACAGTATGGAGGTTCCTTAAAAAACTAAAAATAGAATTACCATATCATCCAGCAATCCCACTCCTGGGCATATATCCACAGAAAACCACAATTTGAAAAGATACATGCACCCAAATGTTCAGCACTATTTACAATAGCTAAGACATGGAAGCAACCTTAAATGTCCATCAGCAGATGCATGGGTAAAGAAGATGTGGTATATATACATATATATATACATATACACACACAATGGAACATTACTCAGCCATAAAAAAGAAATGACATTTGCTGCAACATGGATGGACCTTGAGATTATCATACTAAGTGGAGTAAGTCAGAAAGAGAAAGACAAATATCATCTGGTATCACTTATATGTGGAATCTGAAAAAATGATACAAATGAACTTATTTACAAAACAGAAATAGACTCACAGACATAGAAAACAAACTTATGGTTACTGAAGGGGAAAGGAGAGGGAGGGATAAATTAGGAGTTTGGAATTAACATACACACTATTATACATAAAATAGATAAACAGCAAGAACCTACTCTATAGTACAGGGAACTATATTCAATATCTTTTAATAACCTATAATGGATAAGAATCTGAAAAAGTATGTATATATGAATAACTGAATCACTTTGCTATATACCTGAAACATTGTAAATCAACTATACTTTGAAAAATAGAGGGAGAAGTGAAAATAATTCTTCTTGTAAATCATTTTTACCCCCAACAAATAAAAAATTGGCTTTCTGAATAGACTGTGTATCTACGCACGTGGGAGACCTGTTCTTCAGGACAGAATGATCTCAGAGATTATGTAGAGTAGTTTGGTCTTCACCTCTCTTGGCCTGGTGTGGTGCTCACTTATTTCCCTTTTTCAAAGGTTCTAAGATCTGTTTCATCTGAGAGATTAAAAACCCAGTGCACCAATGAAAAAACACCCAAGTCTTCATGTCCCTTTAATCTCTTGACTTGTCAGGTGCATCTTTCTGTTTGAATTTCATATGCATGTTGATTTCATTTGTGGTCTGTGTGATGTTTGTTTCCGGGGCTGTGTTGCTGCATGTATCTGTGCAGATTAATCACTATACAAATGGGGCCAGGGTGCAGGAGATGAGTGCCAGTGAAAAGGCAGCCCTACTCTGCTTGCCAAGCCTAGCCAGGTGATGTGGGTCTGTGTCAACCCAGAGGAAGGGGAACTTTTTCTATTTTCCACAAAGGTGCCATGTGGGCTAGCAAATGGCCATGATTGCCCCTAAGGTCTCCTGTTTTGGAGAATAGGCAGAAATGGTAGGGTCTAGAGTTCCAGAAGTGGCCAGATTCTGAGATAGTCTCAACTACTTAAGTCTATTACTCAGTTTGGTTAATCAGAGGAATTCAAAATTCTAGTTTTAGGGAAGCCTTGGAACCTCAGCATATTTGGTACTAAAGAGTGCTTGCTATAAAATTTCACTGTTCAGGGAAACTCCATAATTTGGGGCTTAATTGCATTCCATCCATCCATCCCTCCATCCCTCCATCCATCCATCCATCCATCCATCCATCTATCTTTCCATCCATCCATCTGATCTGTCTCTTCATTACCAAAGAGGGTTTGCACCGGTCAGGCAGGTGCTGTAAGTGAATGGTGCAGGGAGGGATTACAATATAATAGGGCATGGTAGAGACCTAGCAAATCAAGTATTTCTCTGTCTATGGGGAGTGGCCACTACTTACCCTCTGGGGATTGTTGTCTTGAAGAAAAGCAAGTATGCACGTCTAGGGGCTTCAGATCTTTTGAGTTTTTCCAAAGGAACTGGAAATCAAGTTGTAAAATCTGCTGAGTTTTAAATACTGACAGCCAATTCAAATGTTTAAAAAACACTGTGCTAACATTGTGAGACTTGTGCCTCTGTTGCTGCATGTTAAAATGGGTTGGTCACATTAGGTGTCTGGGTATCAGTTTGTAACCTGTGCCTCTAAGGGTAGTATGTATGCCCTTAGGAGGGTGTCCAGTATTATCCTGTAGATGAATGGGAAACTTCTCTACTTTTAGTGAGTTTTAAAGTAGAGTTATCATATCATCCCTCTACATTTTGGAGGATAGGCTGGTTACATTACTTGGATCATACAGAATAAACATTATTGGTGGTCGTTTAAAAAAATAATTATTAGCCCACTGCTTCCTGATTATCTAAAGCAAGTCTATCAAGACTTTTCAGTGGAGTCCTCCATGGGCTTACAAAGGAGTTTAGGATTGACAGTAAAAAGAGAGGGATGGGAATGAAACATTTCTGTTTCTTGGGAATGGAGCCGATCTGTATATATTGGTTTCAAGAGTAGGGATTTTAAAGTAAGCCACTTTAATCTACATTTCTAAAAAGAAATACAGAACTTCTTGACAGGAATACCAGCTGTTTTAATGTCTAAGCACCAATGGCGCTCTGCCGAGTTGAAAGCAAATTTAGGCAAATTTTAGTCAAGCTGGCATTGCACAGAACTGGCACATGCATTGTTCATAAATTTTACCTTTTTGCTTGAGAAAAAAATGACATTTCACTGATTCCATGGCAGAAGATCCTTTAAGGTTTTATGGACAACTATTAGGATCAGAATGAAATATGGTACAAAATTCAATAATATTTAATTATATATTTAATGTTTTATATTTTATGATGTATTTTAATACATATAAATTAATATTTTACAGCAAGCTGATTATTTTTCTAATGCCTTCTAAGGATATTTCACACTGGCCCATGTAACGGTAGGCCAGTGATGATAAAACACCCTATGTCTCTAGCTTCCGGTTTTCCCCTCCCGTCCATCCATCCACACAGCATCTGACAATTGTCTTCTGATAGATCCTGGCTTGGGAAACACATCACACTGGCAGAATAAGAATTTAGGAAGCAGCTCAACAGGACACCCCAGTTAGGGTGGCCTTTCTGAAAAGGCTGGCACATATTCCTCCTGGGTCTGTTGGGTACTGGCTAGCGTGAGCCTTGGAGTCCTAATGAAAAGTGAGAGCTCAGGAGTTCTCCCCCCATGACTTGGGGAATATCCCCATGCTTTCTTTGTAGAACTGGCAGAAATAACATTCTATTATGAAAGTTGAAAGGTTTGACCGATTTTGTCAGACGGACTGATATTTGCATATCTACATTTCATGTCACTTTTCTACTAAAATCCTCCAATAGCTTTTCATTGGATTTGGAATAAAAGCCAAGGGCTTTACCTTGAACTCCATGGCTCGTCTTGAGCTGGCCTCTGTGTTCCTCTTCTACCTTGTCTCCATCTAATTAGGCTTGCTTTCTTTTATTTAAATAGACTAATCTCTTTCTCACTTCAAGCTCCTTGTTGAACCTACTTGTCCTTCTTTCTAGATGTTTCTTTCCTCAGATCTTTGGCTTCTTTCCACCTGGACTTTGACTCAAATTTGACCTTCCTGGAGAGTTTTTCTTTGGTGAGCTCACCTCTATCATCACTCTATCCTATAACTCTATTTCATTTTCCTCACAACACTTATTTGAAATAATCTTATTTATTATTGTCTCTCCATTGATATGTAAGCATCATGAGAATAGGACCTCCTCTACTGTGCTTTACTGCTCTATTTTCAGAATCTACAACAGCATCTAGTATAAAGTCTGCACTCAAAATTATTCATTGGATGAACTACAGTTTGCTCCCATTCGGTGGCTTTACCTACAACTCTTTCACTCTTGATTGGAATATAATTTTATTATTTGTCAGGGTTGGGGGAGAACAGGGACAGAGGGTGGTGAGGAAATGGGAAAATATGGGAACGGTGAAATTAGCTACATGATTTGAGCAGTGAATCACAAGCATTGCCTTAAAACAAAAAAGAAGCAAATGTATAATACCTGAAAGTCAGACCTCAATATAAACTTATAGTGGATGTCATTGTGTACATCATGCACACCAAAGCTTTATCTTCATAATTCTGACAAGAATAGGAAGGCTGATGAGATTTTTGCAGAGCATTAAATAAACATAGTGGGCTTCAAGTTTGCTTTGAGCCTGTATGCATGGTTGATAAATGCTTTTCTGATAGTAGAAGGGGAAAACATACATTTAAGATGATAAGCAACCAGTGATACAGCCCATAGCTAGTGTCAGATTTTTAAGAGGAATCTTCCTCCTACTACCCTGAAAGTCTGTGATGATCCATCTATTTGTTTATGAATGGCACATCAGGGACCAAGGGCAACAGACTTAACCTTCTAAAATCAAACAGAAGTAAAATAATATTTATCTGTCCCCTAAGACATGTTAGACAGGAGATGTTCCATGAAGCTGATGAAATTTTAACTAATGTGACTAGTCCATTGAGATTTAACTCTCATCAGTCACCATCCTTATCGTTACCATGTGGCAGAAAAATATATGGTTCTGTTAAATGCTACCTCTTGACAGAAAAATATGAAATATGAAAGTACAGCTGAAAATTCTCAAGTTCCCAAACAATGACTCATCTGACCCACCAGTCATCTCTTCAAGATCTGAAACAAAAGAAAGCAAAAAGGGTTTCTGTGGTTAAGAGATTTCTATCGACACCAGTCCCTAGGAGCAGATCAAACACAGGGAAGGAGAGGCTCAGGAAAATATTTTGGTCTATTTCACATCTGTGGAGTAGAGCTCTAAATGTAATCTCATCTAGAACATGTATTGCTTTTCTGTGAGGCAAAAATTGCCTTCTCTCCCCTCTATTCCCAGCCCTGATAACAGTCTTCTGCAGAGAGCAGAATTTTAAATTCTAGTGGAATTAAAAACAGATTAGAGTAAGGGTAGTAATAGGGGAAGATTGAAGATGGTCTGGGATAGAGGTGAGCAAAGTCAGAAGCTATGAGTTTGAGCTTTGATGTGGTCCTGGATCATTGTTATTTTGTGGAAACTTCAGCATCCTGGAATTTTATTCACTTTATCAGCTGGGCTGGGATGAGATGTGCTGCTATAACAGTGTCAGTGGGTTAAACAACAAAGATTTATTTCTTACTCATGCTATGTGTCCACTGTGGGTCGGCTGGATGCTCTGCCAATCATCGTCACTCAGGGACGAGTGATGAAGTTGCCAGCATCTCAGATGTTGCTCACTGCCATGCTTGAGGGGAAAGCGAGCTCTAAGGGGTCGAGCTCTAATGGGTTAAATACTCTTGTACAGAAATGGCACGAGGCACTTCAACTCAAAAACTCACTGACTAGAAGTTATGGTGCCTGGTTCCACCCAAGCACAAGGGGAACAGAAAGTATAGTCATGAACAGAACTAAGGACATTCATTTATTATTTGTCTCCTTGTTTTTGGCACAGATTGATTTATTAGAATAGAAAGGGTAGGCTGGTTATCAGAGAATGTCTCATTTTCTTCATTCAGAATTACCATTTTTAAAAAAGATTTAAGAGTTTATTTGAGCAAGAATCGATCTGAAGAATGGGGCAGCGCCAAACCAGAAGTGTTTAGGAGCCCTGGCTGACAGGTGCCAGGGGCTAGACTTATATAGAGAAAGTGCAGAAGGAAAGAAAGGAGATTATTTGATTGTCTATAGCTGAAAGCCTATTTGGGTGTTTGAGAGTGGTTGTCCTTATAATGCCTCTTGATTAGAATTACCACTGATTTATTAAATCATGATTTCTCTCCTTAATGTATTTTACATGATTGATTAATTTTCACAGATAATTAGCAGGTAACTGATTATCATTTTATGGTTAATGCATTAATTCTTGAATTCAGCCAATATTTATGGGACACCTACTATGTGCTTGATCGCTATGCTAAACACTCCATTGGATGGCTTTGCTGAATTATCACTCACTCAGTCATCACTCACTCAGCCAACCCCAGAAATGGATACAGTTCAGTGCAGGCAGGGAAGGTTCTTGTGAGGCTAACCTACTTTGTAGGATATTGGTGGGCATTCAAGACCCTGTTTTCAAGGTACCTAGTACTGGAGGTAGTGATGTTGATAATGATGTTACAACTTGACTTGGAGTTTGTAGTTCATTTCCTAAAATAATTTTTATTCAACTGGTAATTCAATTAAATAGTGCTCACTTGACTATTAGTCATGGGGTCAGGACTGCCTCCTGAAATTCTCCATTCATTATCCACCCGCGGCCCGTTGAGATGGGATGCTGAAATAGGATTCAGTCCTGATGATAATAAGAGCACAGATGCCAACTGCACATGCAGTAGCTCCTGGGAGAAGACTTGATGACTCAGCACTGTCCCTGGGAGATGACTCCTGGAGAGCCAGGTACAATGTTAGATATGGATGGACGCACTTAGAATTTAAGGGCTTATGTCCAATTAAGCTTAAGTTTATCTTCTACTCTCTGGCCTTTTGGTCACTGAGGTTGGTCCCTTAGCTGTGTCTTCCCCCAGCCACAGGGATTCCCTTCTGCTGATCACAATTCCCCACATATTTTCCCCTTAGTAAATAGCAGTTGTGTACTTGGTGACGAGTTTGTTTTGTGCCATTGTGTGTTGAAAGGCAGGTCTTCTGCATGACGATTGTGGGTTACTTCTTGAAAGGTTTTGTACCCTCCCTTAGCTGTTTCCAAAACCAGCTGCATTTCAGTTGAGTGTGAAAATTCTCTCTTTGTGGTTTCCTCTGATTAATGCTGTGAAATAAGACTGGGTGAGGTTTCTGTCTACATGGATCTGAATTTGGGGCTTCTGGCCAATGTGTTACTGCTTTGTCTGAGATAAAAAGATATAAGAGCACATTGTTGGTATGTGGCTTCAAAAAGCCAAGTCTGCTTTGCCTGATTTTCATGTAAGCAATCACACCTGCTCCTTTGATTCTGTTTTCACTGGGTCACAGATAGAAAGTACAGCTGGAGGAGACCTTGTCCCATAGCGATAAACCACATCCACTTTTGCCCCTACAGGAACATTCCATTCACGCACTGCCCTCAAATTAACAAAAGGTGTTTACAAAAGTGGAGAGGTTGAATATGAGGAAGAAGCATATCTTGTTAGGTAAGAAAACAATGTGACTAGAAACATGGGAGGTGTGTGTGTGTTGTGTGTGTGTGTGTGAGTGTGATTGTTTACCAAATGATTCTATAATGTTAGTGTATACATAATAAGCACAAGAACAGCTTTGGGAAATGTAAGCTGACTTTTTATAAAGACCAGAAGATACATTATTAGATGTGTTTTACTAAAAGAGTTGTCTTTGCCAAAAGGTTCTGAGCTAATATTTTAAGAAGTCTTTAGGGAACAGGTAATTTTCTTTTTTATTGCCTTAAGAATGGAATAGAAATAGGAAGTTCCAGCCTTTTATTTGTTTTATCCAAATCTTTGTGGAGGGAAATCAGCTATTACTTTCTTATGAGATCCACCCTTGGTAACTCTTTTTTTTCCCCCCAAGATGTCTTGTTTTTATTACAATATTCTGTTCAGGCTACGTTCTCCAAAATCTTAGTATGGAACCGTATTTTTCCTTGCATACATTTTGTAATTCAGACTTCCTTAATGGAAGACCACATATGTCCTTATTTTAACACTTAGCATGGAAGCCACCTGAAGACAGAGTTTATATCTTCACTTTTGTAATCCTCACATAGTGTGTGCCCAATTGATGTCTTCTGATTGACTGAATGAATGAAGACAGACCCAAGATTCCCAATAGAAAGAGAATAAAGGCCTATTTCTGTTTACTCTTCTGCAGTGGGGAGATGACCTAAATATCACATCTTGTTTGCCAGTGATTTGACTTTATTTCTTGTTTACTTATATTCAGGACAAAAATATAGATAGTTCGTTCATGTAATATTACCAAAGTGAACTTGAATGAAACCTTATATTAAATAATGTACAAAATTAACTCTGTGTTTAGCTACCAAGGGGCTCCGGCATTTTGCTTGGGTTTCTTTCATGTAATATTGCCAAACTGAACTTGAATGAAAGCTTATATTAAATAGTGTACAAAATGAACTCTGTGTTTAGCTACCAAGGGGCTCCAGCATTTTGCTTGGGTAAATTCGAGGCTGGTCTGGAAGGCTCAGGCCCTGGAATGGCAGGTCTGTGTCACCATGGTGACGTGGGTTGGAGGAGATGGATGGCTATCATGTAAAGTGTCTACTGAATGCACTGTGCCAGCAGCAATGCTTGGTACCACCAAGGTGCTCTAAAAGAATAATATATTTTCTTGGCTCCACATAATATACCGTAATGTGTCTGATACAGTCAGCCAAAGCATGATCATTTATCATTGCCTCTGCCAGTTACCCAGGCTAAGAGAACCAAAAGCCAAATGCAGTGATCAAAAGGACAACTAGACAAGCAAAAGGCAAAAGGATGAGGAAAAAACCAGCCAGGAATCTGTTTTGCTTGTTTATGTCTCTTATTCTCTGGGAGTCAGCAGTGTGGGAACCTCTTTTACCTCTGTGTATAATCCATCTTCTCTGTGGGTATAGGGCCAATCATTCCTGAATCCTCCCACTATGACCATATCAGTCATTGGGAAGCAGACAAAGGGCCACCACAACATAGCAGAGTGGTAAAATATGTAGGCTCTATTGGCAGACTGCTTGGGTTCAGATCCCTGTTCTACATACTAGCCAGGAAATTACTAAAGCCTTGGTGCCCTAGTTTTATGATCTCTAAAATGAAGGAAGTAATAAAAATATTACTTTCATGGGGTTTCATGGGGTTATTGTGAGGATTAAATGAGTTAATACACGTTTATCACTTAGCATACTGCTGTTATTAGTAATGGCAGGATCAGGAAGACTCAGTATAAGTGGTAAATGGAGATGTGAAATGTGTGTGGTTGGCCACTTGAGTTCAGTATACAAGGGTGGATCAGGAACACAAGTTGAAGAAAAATATATTGTTAATATTACTTATGTTGTTACTATCACTACTGATGTTTTTACCAAGGACATGTAAAAAATATTTCTATATGTACCATGCATCCTACTTCACATAAGTGACTATTCAAAGCTCTCAATTCTCAGTGCTTGAGTTTTTCAAATGTTCTGTTCTCATCTCAACTCTATTGAGAGGTGGCAGTAGTCAAGACAGGAATCTGGTAAAAATTCCAAGTGGAAAGGCACATAAAATTTTACTCTTTGAAATATAATTGCTTTGGCATAAAAAATAAGAATCAAGCTTCAGTTCCAGGATGATATCATTTTTTAATGAATTGAAATTGCAGTTAATAGGAAATTGAATATAAAGATTAGTGAATATGAAAAGAAGTCATGGCATGGATTATTCATTATAGGTGTTTAGAGAGCAATAGTGAATTTTTTTAACAAAGATAACTCAGAAAGATAAGCCAGGCAGTTTAAAAATGAATTCACTGCACAGCTTGATTCTGCATTCATAAATATAATGAAGTTTAAAAAAATATTTAGTAGCAGAGTTATACGGGAAGAGCCTTCCCGATATAAACTGTGGTCTGTGGAGCAGGCCCTGTGGGAAGTGCATTCTTGGGACCCTATCTAACCCATGGGACAGCTCTCCCGTCTCTGATTTCAACTATTCCTTTCTTGTACTGACTAAGCACACCTGGGTCTGGTGCCCTGTCCTTGCCCTTTCTGCCTGTTTTCCACTGGGAATGAAACTCTTTTCTTTGCTCTATTTCTACCTCTAGTTGCTGTACTTTTCTTTATCTGACTCATTTTTTCCCCTGACCTATAACAACATGACCAGTGAGTTTCTGACACGAGTGCTTGTAGCTGTGTTGATGGACGTGAGTGGTCAGTTTCATAGCTTCGAGCTAGATGAATAGTAGTGTCATAGAGCTCACAGAGGTACCGCCAGCATGGCTGGAATCACGCCAGTTTCTTCGTTTCTTGTCTTTCCAAGTCACAGAGTCCCTGGTGATGAACACTTTTAATCAAACAAGTCTAGTGAATGCAAAATCAAACAAATTTAGTGTGAGGTGTCAACAATATCAATGTCATTTATACAGTTCCTCATCATTATTCATTCAATAGTATTCCTATAGTAAGTGATGAGAGATTAAAGTGGGGGAAGAAAGGGGGAAAACTAGCAATTTCTCAAAAGGAAAGTAGAAGTTAGAAGGTAGAAGCCATTGCAAATGGCTTCCAGAGGACATTTCTAAATCATAGGTGGATATTGGAATACCCAGAGTAAAATAAAATGTTCAGGAAAGTTATTGTTCAAATATGAATACACAAATATAATATCTATCACTATTTGGATTTCTCAAAATTTATAAATTATGTGAAAATAAGAACTGCAGCTGAAGGCAGTCCATATAAATATACAAGGTGTAAGGAAAATAGCAAGTGAAAAAAAGCACCGACCGTCTTTGCTAGGTACAAGGCTTAAATGTTCATCTTGATAATAAAATGTTCAGGGCAATTACTTGGTCTGTTCAATAAGCAGAGCCAGAGAGAACCTAATAATTCCTCTGTCTTGTTTTGGTGAGAATATTGGTAATATTAATGGGAATGCAATGGTCAAGATCTTGGGGATTGATAAAAGGGCAGCTCTAGATCTTTGAGCCTGACATGTGGCTCTTAGGTCTGCTGACAAGTTAATTAGGGGCCCCCTGGTGTTTCTCCACCTCTTGGGGACATTCCCAGGACCTCTCTTGAGGCCTCTCAGTACCGATGAGTTGGGGGAAGGTGGGGATAGGAAGACAGACTTTATTTTCAAATTCCTCTGAATCGAGAACCAGGCTAGAGGTAGGGATATAAGGAAGGGGAAGTAGTGGATTAAAAGGTATTTCCCGGTCTGGGATAATTCTCGGTCTCTGCACTGGTTCAAACTGCTGAGGCGCCAACGTGAATTCCAAGGAGTCAAGGTACTAACGCTTTTTTGGCTTCTAGGGGCACATGGCCCTCTGCCAGGAGGCTCTGGGGAGAGTGGATTGGCACCGTCTAGCTAGTCCAGCTGTGCAGCCAGACATCCTTGCTGGTAATGTAAGGATTTGCTCACGAATACCATAGTACGTGTCTAATGTGCAATGAGATACATTTGAAAGGTGCAGGGAGGCCCACAGTAGATGTCCTTGAATTTTCTCTCCTGACTATAGTCCCTTGGGCTTATTTTTATTTTTTACAGTATTTTCAAACTACAGTTGTGGCATTGTAATTTGTTGCTAATGTGTTTTTCAGTTGTGGTAAAAATAAAACCAAAAATAAACAATAACAAAGAAATCGCCTCCAGGAAATGTGTGAATTTTGCCTGTTATATCATATGGCATTTCCATAATTGGATTCTGTGTTAATGAGAGTTGGCTATGGGAATAGCAATCACAGTGTACAGCCCTTATCACCAGTGCTGCCTTTTTTGCATGATTTATTGCAAAAGTAGTTACATAGGAGAGTGGATTCTGCCCAACGGGCAGCTTCATCAGTGGCCAAACTGTTGTTTTTCCCAGGGATTGTAAAAGGATGGATTTAATACCAGGCATATTTATTTGTGTCCAACAGAATGAAATGAATGTCTCAGACCATTCTTTTCAAAGACATCTTAGCAATGGTCTGAAAACCAATTCACTGTATTTAATAGTGCGCCTTGGTGTTTTCTGCAGTACACTGATCCCTGCATGAACTTCTGTTCCCTTTGCACTACTTCTGCGTTTGGTACTTTGTAAGAAAAGTGGTCAATGCTACTTAAATGGTGTTTCTTAAATAGGTAAATGGGGGTGCTAGTTCAGGCAAACCTACTTTACCCCATTTTCCTTAGGGACTATTTAAATCTAAAGTAATTATAACTAAATTTCAGGGCTGGTTTGGAACATTTTTTATATACCTGTCACTTCATTCATAGGTATTCATGTTAGTACTGTATTCTCTTATTAGATATTAAGCTTCTTAGGAAAGTATATATTTTGTTATAGTGCTTTCCAGAACACTTACCATGATCATCGTTCTCATTCATAAGCATTCATGCAGTGGCTGTTAATCTATGGTTTGGTAACTGGTGGTATAAAAAATGGGATAGTTTAGATACTATATATTGATGAAAATCAAAGTTGATGAAAACTGAAGACCCTGGCCTGATGACCTTCTCAGCAAATGCTGTTGATTGCCTGGGCTATACGTATAGTATTGTGTGCATATCAGGTATTTGATATGTACTTAGTAATATGACATGTTAAAAGTAAATTTATTCTGTGGTAGAATGGTGGATTGTCTCTTAACATCCATTCCAAGCCCCTATTATTCATCTGGTAAAAGGTGGAAAGTTACAAAACAGTCTCTCAGACTTCCTTGGAGATAAGGTGGTGAATGACCATGGGGATGTTTCGTTGCTTTGCTTTCAGCATCGGCACAAGTCCCAGGGCTCAGTCACTAGCTACATGAGTGTTAAGAGGCAGGGTGTGGAGTATCAGTTGTGCTGATGAAGGGCATAGCAGGTACTGTATGATTTGGAAGCAGACAGCAGTAGCAGCTGAGTCAGCAGCTTCCCAATTGAGTGGCCCCTGGATTCTAGCGATTTCATGATCCAGCCGCCGTCCTGTTAGTGTTTGCTTCCTAATTGTGGTGCAGCACTGTGGTTATGGAACTGACGGCATCCCAAGGTGGCAGGTAGCTAATCAGAGAAGAGGTAATGGTTCTCCTGGTGGCCCAGTTCTGTGATGTGGCTTGGGAATTATTTCTGAAGGCTCAGCTTAGAAGTATTTCTTCAGCCTTCCCCGGTGATAAGTCACTTAATTATCTGTATAACATGTTTTTCTTCTTAAAATAGCTGGGGAGATTCTGTTCTCTTGAACTTTACCATGACCAGTACCCTATTGGGCTATGTATTGGGTTGGCCAAAGAGTTCGTATGGGTTTTTCCGTAAGCTGTTATGGGAAAAACACCAACAAACTTTTTGGCCAACCCAATACTTCCTCCAAAATTTTCCAGGGTCAACTCATTAGCCATTATGTGATTTCGTGAAAAATTGTGGAAGTACCACTAGAAATAGTCACAAACATAACTGAGTCTTTTTCAAACCCATTTCAGAATGTTTATACATACCTCATATTTTTCCTGTAATTGATGAGTCACGCTGGTAATATCCCCAGGGCCATTAACTTGACTTACCTTGAACTGTACTTTGAAGCCCAACAAAATTGAGTTGTTTGAGCTAGAAAAGCAAGAGCAGGGAAAAGTACAGAATCTCCACAGGAAATGTTTTGCCTCCAGGGTCCTGTCATTCAAACTAGAGATTGAAGATCCCTATATTCTAGCAGATGTCTAAGGCGGCTTATTTCTATGGTTTAAGCCATAATGCTAATCAGAGGCGAAAGCAATGGGTCCTGTTGCCAGGAGAGCCATTTAGTTTTACTCTCTTTTATGGCCTCAGCCTTCGCTCTTTTGCCCTGCCCGTTCACACGGCCCATCTTTGAGAAGAGAGAGAAAGAGAGAGGTAGAAAGGTGGCAAAAATACTTTCTCGAGATGCTTTATGGATAAAGGGTCAGCAGCATCATGTTCATACCTGAGGGACTGTACATTCCGGTTAGTCTCCAGAGAGAGGACAGAAACGCCATCTGTTAAGTAACTGTGATCCTTGCTAAGCTGAAAAGACGGGCAAAAGAGGAAGTTCACTACCTTGCCTTGGGAGAGAATTTTTATCATCAGGAAAAATGGCATGTGTTGATTATGGTGGAAGAGTGATAGAAAAATTCTGAGCATATAAGAGAATTTAGTTCACACAGAATAGAAGTTTAAAAGGGATCAAAGGGTTAGATGGCGCAACGATGGCCGAGGGGAGGGGAGAGACTATACTGCTGAAGAATTACATTCAGCTACAAATAATGCAGAGTCCTTTCAAACAGTGGTTGAAATGCACAAAGATTTGCTCTCTCATGTTAAAAGAAGTCTGGAAGTAGGCAGTCTGGGGCTGGCATGGCAATTCTAGAATGTCATCATGAGCCCAATTTCCTTCTATTTCTGTTATCCATTTTCTAAACACATGGCTTCCATTCTCAAAGTCAACTCAAGATCCAAGGTAGCTGCTGGAGTTCTATATATCACCTCCACTTTCCAGCCAGCAGGAATGGCAGAACTTTCCCTCCCAGAGGCCCATATAGTACTTCCTCTTACATCTCATTGGCCAGAATTTAGTCACATGACCTTACTTAGCTGGAAGGGAGGCTGGGAAATTTAGTCTGTGTGTCAAGCAGCAATATGCCTAGCTATTGCTGGTGTTCTCTTACTAAGGAAGAAGGAGAAAGTGGGTATTTGGAAGGCAACTCATGACCTCTGTCACAGAGGCTGAGCCGGGCAGAGCTTAGAGACTATGATGTTGCTGACTGTAGCCTCTTGGCTTCAAGAAAGGCCTTTTTCTCTACTACCACAAGTGGAGTTTCTTACCTTTGCTTCTGAGTTGTCCAAGAAGCTGAGGCAGTTTCTAGAGAAGACTGCCAAGAATGGTTGAGCACACACACAGCCATGTGGGATTGGCAGTGGCACCTTAGACCCTTTTATCTGCCTGTTGTAGAGTTGAACTAATTGAAACGATATCAGGGGTAAGCGGGAATTCTTTGGCACCCTGCCTGTGAAGCTTGTCTGATTAATGCCCTCAGATAAACTGGCTGAAGCTCTGGAAAGATTCTAAGAGGAAACAGAGTAGGAAGATTTTTGAGGTTACAGTCATGGGTAAGTGTATCAATGTGTTTTTAGAACCATAGAATTCCAAACCTGAATAAAGATTCCAAAAAGCCTAAATTATGATGTTTTGGTTGTCCCGAACAGTTTAAGGAAGAAAAAGGCCAGCATTTGAAAATTAGTTTATTTCATACATATTTGAAGAATTAGGCCACTTGGCAACACCCATCCTGTGTTTCAGTTCATTGAAAACCTCCTGGGGCTGAGTGGTGACAGCCCTCTTTAGATGGGGCCAACATCTGCTGTCTCCCATCCATGCACACCGTTCTGATCTCTTATGTCTGGCCCGCTTTTCACCCATTTATGTGAACAACTGGGCACCGGTAAGCATCTATGCTTGTACTCTTTGCCAGGGGTGGCTCAGGAGATAGCCAATGCATAGGGGTGAGGTGGGGGTGGGTGGTGTTGCTCTCTGATTGGGAGGCATGAGTAGAGGACTCCTGGCCTGGAGAAATGGGACCGGATATAAGTGGAAGCTGGGGTCCTAGAAGGAAAGGGCCCGACAAGGAGGACCTGAAGACGCATCCACTATGACGGCTCCAGGAACCATCTGTGAGAAGACACATCATTGCCCCTCCAGATATCTGGTATCTCAGGACTCTGACTGAATGGGCTTGAATTGAAGCCATGGTTTACAATGCTAGAGCCAGGATGTGACCATGGATTTTCACCAAGTTGTTCCAACACAGGTGGGGTGAACTCCACGGTGCTTTAAGTGATAACCAACCAGTGTAACTTTTTCAGGGTAGTAGTTCTAACAGATGGTGCTGTTTGAAATCCTCCCTTACAATCCCCAGGAATGACTCTGTAACCTATTTAGGAGGCTTATTTGAGTGGTTCACAACCTAGGCCCATACTCCAACTGGTTGGCAATCTGTTCATGGACATTTTTGTCTGTAGGGGGCATTAAACTTTTTAAAAACGGGATAATACACAACTGCTTCCCAAGCCACCCTTGTCCCAACACAGTACTGTACAGGCCTGTGTATTTTTGCAAACCCTAAAAATTTACTTGAAAACCACTTTAATTTTAACGTGTAAAAGATAAAGAAGAAAGAACCCTCAAAAAGCTATAGGATTCAGATACTTCTTATTTATAAAAAGAGACATCAAGATCCTTCAAGCTATGCTGGACTGAATGATTTGAGGAAACATCATTTTCATCATTTGAAGCTTTTGTTTAGATACCATATTTATATATTTCAGAAGGAGCTCGCTTGCCTTCTCCTAGCCCTAGTAAGTCATTCCATTGGTATTTGCATCCTTGGACTTTGGCTTGAATTGAAATCCTTTAGCTCTGCCTTAGAGAGTAAATGTCAACAGTTTAAAGTGGCATGATTCTGATTTCTAAACCTGCCCTACTGCTGAATGCTGCAAACAGGAAGAAAGGAAAAGAAAAACTATTTGCTACCTTGAGAAACATGTGTGATCTCAGTCTGGTTTTCCTTAGATGTGAGATCTGTGAGTGCTAATTTTATTCATTATAACTGGGAAAGCCTCAACATTTTAATTAGTAATAGTGACATAAATTACATCAGTTTTATTTCAGTTCTTAAGTTTTAATTTTCCTTAGGTGTATTCAATTGACATAAAACACCTATGCAGGGGTTCCCTCAGCTTAATTAAGGTTAATTTTTCTAGCACGTGAAATCAGATGCATTCTGTGGCTGAGACACAGTGTATTGGGCTATTGCCTGCATATGAGAGAGATAGCAATGTGCTTCTTACTCGGTGCTGCCACTAGTATTTATCATGGCTGTTTATCTTAATGAGCTCAACTTTTTCCTGTTGTAATGTGCTCCTCTTTACACCCTAACTTACCTATTTGATTTTAAGCTTACTTTGTAGTATTAGGTTTTAGTTTATTAATTTCAGTATAGTTTTGGGGAAGTGTTCCCTTGAAGATACCCTTTCATACCTACATTGCAATTAATACCACTTGGAACATTCCTTCTAATGGTTTCTAAATTTGAATCTTAGCAAAATAGAATTAGAGATTCTGTTTTCAGAGAACATTCGTGTATGAGATTTCTTTCCATTCCTGATCTAATGTTAGGGTGGTGAGGCTGAGATCAACATTGTCTATTTCATATATATTTTTTGTCTTTAAAATGTATGTTCAGTTATAAAAGTAATACAAGTTCCTTAAAGCTTTCGTCTCTCTCTTTTTTGGTAAAATAAAGACAAGCTGCAGAAAAAAAAAGAACAAATACCCTAAAGTTCCATGAAGGTCATTGCATTGGAAATTGAATTTTGGGCAATTGAACTTAACATTGTCTCATGAGAATTTTCATCTCTACTGTATATGTAACCATTTCATCAAGGAATGTGTAATAGGTCGCTTAGGCTGTTTCTAATTTTCTTGCTACTAAGACTAATGCTGTGTGGAATACTTTTGTGTAGAAACCATTTCCATATTTAAGTTTTTTTTTTTTTAAGAAATTGGAATTCCAGAGGTAGATTTACTGGCTCAAGGGGTATATTTTATTTAGTATTACAATGAAGGAAGCACATACATATTTCTTAATATTCTGTCTGGCTTTTCTTCTGTGTGTGGGGCATCAGATGAGAAGTTGGGAGGAGAAACACTGAAAAAGGAGGAAGGAATGATAAGAATTGTTGCAGTTTTGCTACCCAGGTCTTGTTTGCTAATTGAAAATGATTTGTTGGCAGAAGGGGAGACTGTTTGAACCAGCCTGCCCCACACCTATGTTTTTCCTATTGGTCCTGATGGCCAGGAGACAATACCAAGACTTCTGAGGTTTTATTGAGACAAGTCAAATTAACAAACACTTCAGGGTGTACTATGTACTTTGTAGGACACTTGGGTACCTCGCTCAGCAAAATAGGTGGGCAGTGGTCTGGGAACTGCCCACTTAATTTGAAAGGCAGTTATTAATCTCATGACTGATTGTGATTACTCCAAAATTGATGGAAAACAACTAAGGAGGGAACACTGGGTCCAGAGGACAGTTGTTTGGAGGTCTTGAGTCACGGTGAGTTTTTACTCTGTGATCTGGCACCTTGATGGCTTTTGGTCTTCTTTCCTCCGTTCCACTTGTTCCCTGTATGGAAGCTGAACTACTCCTTGGGCACAGAATTATTCCCTGGGGTCTATCAATTCTTGAGTTCCCTAGGAAATGATAGTGGATTAAATAAGTGAACGTACAACTTCTTGTGTGTGTGTGTGTGTGTGTGTGTGTGTGTGTGTGTGTGTGTATGAAGGGGAATGAAAGAAGATTTTTGTTGTTAAAAAGCAGCTTTCATACTTGTGAAGGTTGAGAACCATCTCTCCATTCTGTGGGCAGATGAGGAGAAGTAGGAGGAAGAAATGGTACTTTGTGGATCTCACAGCTCTTGGGGTTGTGAGATCACACAGATGTGTTAATTCTGCTCCAAACTGGTGCAGTTGGCTTGTCTGCAGTGGGTTTCATTTTAAGTCATCAAGGTGGGCTGATGCTACCAGGCTAGCGGCTGGCTTCAGGAGTACACCTTGCTCTCTGGATTCGTACTTTCTCATTGATTTTGGTGCCTGAGCATTACCCTTTCTTTCTTTCTAAATCGTGTGTGCATTTAAACATTTAAAAATATTTTATCCAGCATATTTTGCTGCTTTTCACCAAAAGAAGTACTATCAATATTGCTGTAAGAGAACAGGAGTCCTTTCCAATATGGCTGACAATAAAATATGCAATCCATTCTCTATACACCAGACAGGGTGATCTTTTAAGATATAAATCAGACCATGTCAGTCCCCTGATTAAAACCTTCATGGCCTGTCATTGCTCTTAGATTAAAAGCAAACCTCCTTATCATCATCTACAAATGTCTGCATGATCTGGCTCGTACTGTTCTCACCTGTTAGTCTCTCCTTCTGCTGCTTATTGACTTCCAACCACACTGGCCTTCTCTCTGTTTCTTGAGCTAGCCAAACTCATTCCTGCTGGGGGCCTTTGAGCTAGCCGTTCCCTCTAACTGGCTCTTGGCATCATGCCGGCTCTTGGACGTGCCGGCTCTTGGCATCATTCAGGTCACAGTTCAACTGTCCTCTGAAGGAAGAACTTTGCCGACCACCCTACTGAAAGTAGCATGCTTTGCCCTCACCTAGTCACTACCCCATTACTCTGTTTGTCTGCCTGAAATAATTTTGTTTGTCTATTTGTTCACGTGTTTACAATTCAGAATATTAGCTCTATGGAAGCAGAGACCTCCTTTTAGTTCATTGCTTCAAGTCCAGGACAAGAAGAGTGCCAAGAAATGTATGTCTGTGGAATGAATTAATGAATTAAATAGTCTACATCATGTCATTCCTGAAGTTGGTAGAACACCATTATTGAAATTTTATTGATAAGGGAAACTGGGATATAGAAAAATCGGAGGGATACTTAACTAGCATTGAAAAAGCAATGCTTTATTAGGACTCATTAAAATCATGGGATGTTAGAACATAAAAGGGTGTTTGTCTCCTTTAGCTCAGACTCTTTTATTTTACAGATGTGAAAACCAAGACCCTGAGATTCTGGGAGTGGCTCAGTTCTCACAGTTAGTGGCAGGGGGAGGCCAGCCATACACCTCCTGATCTCTACCTCGTGAGTGTTGCTTAATATCTCACCATGAGTCATGGCTGCCACCCAATGGATTGGGCACAGCATTGTATATTAGGATAGCAATTTGCCCTAGGTTTGGCAAAACCATGGGAAATGGATTGAACAAATTTTCCTATCATTTCTTAAAGAGGTAGTAAATCAGGATACTTTAAGAACTTTAGAGAACAGCATCTGAACACTTTCCTAAAATTCTGCAAGGTGAATATGGAGAGAAAATTGTAGCTTTCCTTTCTGCCTATTGCTTTCTGAATGACAATAGATTACTTTCTTCAGCCTGCGTTAGAATGTCATAAGCAGGATCCACATCTACTCACATAGTCTGTACTGTCAGAGTCACTCAGCACCAAGGAGGATATTCTAGGTGAATTTCCCTTTGAAAGGGCAGTAGAAATAAGACAAATAAAAAAGATGATTCATCATTACTATGATCTTGATGAAAATGTGAAAACTCATCCTGGCAAATTCAAAAATCTGTTACAAACTCATGCATGTTGCATATGTATTCTTTATTTCTTTGCACTTGTAAGATTTTAAAACCTGGAAGAAAAGGAAAAGTGAGAAAAAAATAGTCTTAAATTTAAAGTTCTTAATTAAACTAATAGGTTTGCATTTTACTCAATGAATATAAGCTTGATTTTTTTTTTTTAATAAAGAAAACAGGTTTGTTAGGAGACAATGAATGTACTTCAGAAGTACTTCAGTGATTTTTATTAACATAGAAATTCGGATTATTCTGGAAACCAGTTTGGTAGTATGTTTCAAGATTTTGAACATATTTACTCCCTTGGCTCAAAAATTGAACTTTTAGTAATTTATTCTGTCTTAAGAATCTAGCCTAGACACTGGTCTCTCACCATCTCATTCTACACTTCATCATTCACCTCCACAGACCCCCAAAGGGGCTATTGCCCACACTCTATACTCAAGATCTTTTCTGATTTCTCATCCAAGTTTACCAGTCTCTAGGATAAGATAAACCAATTTCTGCTAAGGTATGCTTGATCATACAGTTGCTTTTCCAAAGAGCAGTTGCATTCAAATAGGGTAGTCCAGATAGCATATGCTTTTTTCAAAAGGAATTTGTGGGACAATGTTCATAAAAATGACCAGAGGAGATGAGATTGTGTCTTTTGGCCCACCTATGGTGGGGCAGGACCTGGAGGTGGGGGGGGGGGGGGGAAGAATCTAGCCTAGAGAAAAATCTAAAACTCAGTCATTTCTGCAAAAAGATGTTGATAACAATACTGCTTATAATAAAAAAAGTTGGACATTACCTAGTATTCAAATATAGGTATAATTTGTGGCAGGCCCATTTGATATATTTTATGCAACTATTTAACAAATTAAATATTTAAAAGTTTTTAAGTGATAAAGGAATTGAACACAAAGCTATATATAGTATATAATCTCAACTATGTTTAAAAAAAACCCACAAAAGACTGAAAGGAAAGAAACTAAACTATCAATAGAATTTATCTCTGGTTTTGAATAATAATTTTTATTTTTTCTTTGTATTTTCACTTTTTCTACTATATGTCTATATTAACAATCAGAAAATCAAGTGACTTCTTAGCAAAAGACTACAGTGAATGACTGTTTGCAGATGACATGATACTATACATAGAGAATCCTAAAGATGTCACCAGAAAACTAGTAGAGCTAATCAATGAATTTGGTAAAGTTGCAGGATACAAAATTAATGCACAGAAATCTCTTGCATTCCTATACACTAATGATGAAAAATCTGAAAGAGAAATTAAGGAAACACTCCCATTTACCATGGCAACAAAACGAATAAATACCTAGGAATAAACCTACCTAGGGAGACAAAAGACCTGTATGCAGAAAACTATAAGACACTGATGAAAGAAATTAAAGGTGATACCAACAGATGGAGAAATATACCATGTTCTTGAATTGGAAGAATCAATATTGTGAAAATGACTATACTACCCAAAGCAATCTACAGATTCAATGCAATCCCTATCAAATTACCAATGGCATTTTTTACGGAACTAGACCAAAAATTCTTAAAATTTGTATGGAGACACAAAAGACCCCGAATAGCCAAAGCAGTCTTGAGGGAATAAAACAGAGCTGGAGGAATCAGACTCCCTGACTTCAGACTATACTACAAAGCTACAGTAATCAAGACAATATGGTACTGGCACAAAAACAGAAACATAGATCAATGGAACAAGATAGAAAGCCCAGAGATAAACCCACGCACCTATGGTCAACTAATCTATGACAAAGGAGGCAAGGATATACAATGGAGAAAAGACAGTCTCTTCAGTAAGTGGTGCTGGGAAAGCTGGACAGCTACATGTAAAAGAATGAAATTAGAACACTCCCTAACACCATACACAAAAATAAACTCAAAATGGATTAGAGATCTAAATGTAAGACCAGACACTTTAAAACTCTTAGAGGAAAACATAGGAAGAACACTCTTTGACATAAATCACAGCAAGATCTTTTTTGATCCACCTCCTAGAGTAATGGAAATAAAAACAAAAATAAACAAGTGGGACCTAATGAAACTTCAAAGTTTTTGCACAACAAAGGAAACCATAAACAAGATGAAAAGACAACCCTCAGAATGGGAGAAACTATTTGCAAATGAATCAATGGACAAAGGATTAATCTCCAAAATATATAAACAGCTCATGCAGCTCAATATTAAAAAGCAAACAACCCAATCCAAAAATGGGCAAAAGACCTAAATAGACATTTCTCCAAAGAAGACATACAGATGGCCAAGAAGTACATGAAAATCTGCTCAACATCACTAATTATTAGAGAAGTGCAAATCAAAACTACAATGAGGTATCACCTCACACCAGTTAGAATGGGCATCATCAGAAAATCTACAAACAACAAATGCTGGAGAGGGTGTGGAGAAAAGGGAACCCTCTTGCACTGTTTGTGGGAATGTAAATTGATACAGCCACTATGGAGAACAGTATGCAGGTTCCTTTAAAAACTAAAAATAGAATTACCATATGATCCAGCAATCCCACTAATGGGCATATACCCAGAGAAAACCATAATTCAAATAGACACATGCACCCCAACGTTCATTGCAGCACTATTTACAATAGCTAGGTGCTGGAAGCAACCTAAATGCCCATCAACAGACGAATGGATACAGAAGATGTGGTACATATATACAATGGAATATTACTCAGCCATAAAAAGGAACGAAATTGGGTCATTTGTTGAGATGTGAATGGATCTAGAGACTGTCATGCAGAGTGAAATAAGTCAGAAAGAGAAAAACAAATATCGTATATTAACGCATATATGTGGAACCTAGAAAAATGGTACAGATGAACTGGTTTGCAGGGCAGAAATTGAGACACAGATGTAGAGAACAAATGTATAGACACCAAGGGGGGAAAGCCGCGAGAGTGTGGTGGTGGTGGTGTGCTGAATTGGGCGATTGGGATTGACATGTGTACGCTGATGTGTATAAAACTGAGGACTAATAAGGATCTGCTGTATAAAAAAATAAGTAAAATAAAATTCAAAAATTCAAAAAAAAAAAAGAATGCAGTGAATGAAATATTTTAAAATGTAGTTGGAATTAAATAAACTTTTTTACAGAAGTATACGTATATCCTTATATAATATATATATATAATTTTTTTCTCATCTAAATAGCTCCTCTTAAACAGAAAATCTTTGGCCAAAAATTACGACAAGTTAAAATTGAATAATTAATGTTTATGTGCGTATAAACTATTTATCTCTTGTGTTGCTTTTGCAATAAAACTGAGTTAGTTGATGGGAACTGGAACAAGTCGTGCATAAAGACTTCATTAGATAGGTTAGAGGATAGACTGCAAAGAGAAATGTTCTGTAGAAAGAGTACTTGCTGGAGAATCAGGACTTTGTGGGTTCTTTAGTGTGGTCACGTAAATATCTTTGCCTAATTTACCATTGTTACAACCTTTTGCCCCATAAGAGATTGGTATCTCGATCGGGAAGGTTATGATATATTCACTTTGTAACAGTAAATTTAAGATGATCAGGAAAAATCAAGAATCAAAACTAGTGAGTGGAGAACTCTATTGTTAATGACTTAAGTATAAACTCAGACCCCCAAACAAAGCTCACAGACCAAAGCAACCCCCAGCCATGTTCTCTTTAGGAAGAATGGCAGCAAAATAGTAGGTATGTGGCGGATCACTGTTCATGAAGTAGAGGTAGATAGGAGTCTCTTCATATACTTCTAACCTTTATACTTTTATACCGTTTCATTAAGAAATGACAATATAATGCAGCAGCCAGGAGCATTGCCTTCAGAATCATTGGACCCAATGATCACCAGTTTCTAACATGTAATCTTGGGCAAGCCACCTCTTGATTTTTTTATTTGTAAGATGAGAATAATAATGGTCCAAAAAAGAAAAAAAAATCATCTTAAGTGTCTGAACCAGAGGGAATTTAATTGATTATGTAGGTGAGGGAGGAGCTGAGAAGCCAAGTGGGGTCACTAAACAACCCACAGGTTAGTGATAGCAGGGAACGTCTATGAACCCTAGTCTGGAGGGCAATCTGTTGCCGACGGTGTTACTGAAGTCCAGGGGTTGAGGTCACCTGGAGGAAGCTGCAATTATGGTGATGCTGGAGGCATGGAGGGGACCTCTTCACTGCTGGCGACTCTGCCTGAGGCACAGAGAGAGGCAAGAAATACCCTGGCTTTCCCACCCTGCGCTCCTATAGCCAAACACAACTAGAAGCCAGCACACAGGGAACCTGCATCACCCCTCTGTGATACGGAGCAGGGTGTAGGGCAGAGAAGGGCAAGGAGTAGCCCTAAAATGGGCACAATCCCCTACCTCAGAGAGCGGTTGTGAAGGTTACATGAGGTATGGTGTCTGCAGCATTTAGAACTGCACCTGGCATATATATGCCCAATAAACACTACCATTATCATCGTCCTCAATGCCAGCTGCAGAGTGACAACATCTCTTTGTGAAGATATTTTATATATTGGATGCCAGACGGTTATTTCTGGGATAGTTTCCTCTTTTCTGGGCTCTGCCATGGACAGGTTGCTAGTCATTTCAGCATTTTCAGTGTCTGGTCAGGCAGAGGTGTTCCATGTGACTCCCTCGGTCTCCTGTTCTAATCTGCCCTGTGCTGAGTTCAGGCAGAGTGACCAAACCTTACTCACAAACAACCAGAACTGAGCCATAGTCAGTTCCAAAGAATCTGAGCCATTCTGAGAACATGCTAAGTATTCATAATAACCCTATGGAGAGATCCTTGCAAATTAACTTTAAAAATTAATGATTTTCTCATATATTCTATCTAATCCCTTTGGCTTGAGTTTAGCTGTATCCTGCAAAACTGAAAGAAGACATATTTATTATTTCCTTTTGGTGTTTGCCATACCTTGACTTTAAAATGAATGAATTTAAGGGAGTCAGTAGTTTGACAAGATGCCTTAACAGGCCCACCAGGAAGAATCATAGCTGCTTCCTTGAAGCATAGATACAAAATTTTTAAAAATCCATCTGGATAAATCTCGAGGCTTAGTCAAAGTGCCCTCTTGAGTTGCTTTCCGTTTGAAAACACACTGTTTATTGTAGCACTTTGCTAAGTCCTGGGAATTTCTCTCCTGAGAGATTTTTATCAGTATGAAAACTAGCGGCTTTTCTAGGTTTTAAAGTATTGTTAGGCTTTTTCGCATTGGCTTTCCAATTATACCAATTCTCAGAAAGAACATTTATTGATCTCAAGGAGTTAAGGGTTGTCTGGTTTTCTCCAGTGCTCTATCCTTCGTGTTTAAGACTAGGTCTCAAATAAGTGATAATAAAGTATAATGACAGCTACCAGTTTTTGAGTACTTTCTCCATGTCACTTATTGCTCACTTTGGGCTCATTCTGTCATTTTAATGTGGTGTTAAGACTTAAAACTTCCTCATGAGACAGATGTCTATTTTAAAGATTGAGAAACTGAAGCTTAGAAATTACAAATCTTCCCCAAATTCACACTGCCACGCTGCCAGATTCATACTCTTAATCACTATGAGGTAATGTTAGCACGTTAATGTGAATGTGAAACAATAAAGCAGAAATAGACAGGGAAAAGAGTTAATGCAAAACACAATGCTTGAGGACATCAAAATTACGGATTACTAAAATGCCAAAGCAGGAAATGAGCTTAAAGAACAGCTAGTTTAGCTTCCCCTTTTTATCACTAAGAAATCTAATCTCCAGCAAAAGAAAGGAGCCTTTTGATAATGAGGAAGACTGACCCCCAAGTATCAAGTCACATATTTCCTCTGTCTTCCAGGAACACAGAGTTATGACCATAACCCATGCTGTTTACAAGCAGAAATGAACATGACATTCATCCTTTACTGTGTTCCAAAGAAGCAAACATCTTCTTATGGGTTGAAAATGTATTGATTGCATTTGCTTTGTTTGCTAGGCTCAGGAAAACAGGTATCTAAGGGAGGAGTTAGGACATGTGGGATCCACAAGTGGCTGCCTGTTGCTCTTCTCTGCTTCTAAATTCACACTGATCAGACGTTGATGTGAGGTAAAAGGCTGATGAGTCTGTGTTTGGTTGGAGAGTTATCTGCAACATACCATATATTCCCTGCATTTTTCAAGCTGGTGCCTAGTTCTGAGCTGCACGCGTCTTCATCTGGTACTACCCTTTTTTAGCTTAGCTTTGGCCTTGGCTCTCTTCACTTTCTTTAAAAGAGAGGGTGCTCTTCTAGAGGCAAGGCAATTGCAGCTCACTGATTTTGCTTGGTAAATGCTCTGTGTATGCGATCCTTCTCTCCATTTTAAGTATTAACACGGTGGCAAGGATGGAAGGTGCTGTGTTTCGAGTCTTTAAATGTCCTTGACTTTTGGTCCTCCTAAGGATCTTTCAGGAGTTGTAACCGTGATGCCCATATTTGAGTCACAACACCCGGGGAGTGGTGGTGGGTTACTGACGGAGGTGAGGCAGAGGGTGGAAGGAGTGTGTGTGTGATGAGAGCCCTGAACCTGGAGGAAATCACAGCAGCAGGAGCTCTTCCTTACTCTTCCAGCTCCACCTCGGGCACAGAACATCCTTCAGAATCCAGCTGTAGTCGCTTCTGGGAAAGTGAATGACCACGGTCACTGTGGTGTGGATGGAGAGCCAGAAGGGCAGCAGGAGGGGCCCTGTGCTAGAGACAGGAGGCCTGGATACATGCCCAGCTCTGGAATATGCCCTGGGTAGACCACTTGACTACTTTAAGCCCAGTTTACTCTCTTGTAATACGATAGGAATTCAATGATCTTCGTGGTTCTAGAATTTTATTTTTAGTGTTCTTTAAAGCATGATCATAAGTTCAGCAGAAAAAAAAAAAGTCATTTCCATTCAGAAAAGTTTCAAGATGTTGCTCTGACTCACTAGATGGTCAATCATAATGAAACGGGATCCTGATTTCCCCTCAGTTTTGCATTTCTTTCGACCAGCCTGGTGCTTTCTGGTGTACTTGTGAGGATAAAACAGCTCTGTAGAGAGTACTCTCACATTTACTTACTAATTGGCTGATAAAAGTAGTACAGGATTAAAAACTCATGGAAGTGCATAATACTGGAAAAAATTCTTTCTATGATATACAGAAGAACAAAGGATGGTGTTTGTGTGTTTATACCCCTTTCTGAGGACAAATCCTTGTCCATATTATTATCATTTGTTTTTGTACATAATTGGGTGTTCCAACTCTTCTCTGAACTTGGTAACTTTTCATTATACTTCTTATCTGGAATAATCAGAAAACCCCACTTAAATAGCCACCTTCATCTGCAGACTTTATTTGGTCAGAGCCTGAACTCGGCTACAAATGAGGCTATCTTTGAGATGCTTGTTTGCTTTTTTTTTTTTTTCTTTTAAATGATGTAACCGCTTAATGAAAGCACATAATGGGGCTGTGTTCTGTTCGCTTCCTCCCCAGTAACTCAGTCAGGAAATAAGGCTATTATGATTTCCTGGAGAGGTGGGAGGATTAAAGCCTCCCCACGTGCTAGTCAGGGCTAAAAGGAGAAACCACTGTGCAAGGGAATGTCTGAGGCAGATAAAATTCCCATTATAACCTCTTTAAGTATTTCTTCATTCACACGGGTGGAGGAGATTATCCTCTCCACAAATGTAATACCTTTCTTCCTGAGCCAAGTGAAATGTGTTGTTTCTTTCCCCTAGATTAGAAAAAGTAATAGGATGCTCTATACCTTTGTTCATTTTGTCAAACAACTAATAATTCAGACTCTTCCTTTTGTTTAACTTATGCAGTGTCAGAAAAGGACACTATAAGCAGGGACTCCCTGAGCACAGGGCTGTCTGGCTTTCTTCGGAGAGCTCACTGGCAGCCTCAGTGATGCTCGGTGCCAGCTCTTAGCCCGTTCCACAGCCACATGCACATTGATATAATCTTTGGTGGTTTGGGCTGGTTTATTATCTGTTCTACTGAGGTTTAGTTCAAGGCCTTTAGGGCAGGGATCTCCTGTGAGCTGAAATAAAAAGGTCTGATTTGGAAGAGATTCGATCCTACCAAGTGAAAGTGGCACATTTCCAAGCACACATGCTGAGTTGCCTCGGAACACATCCACGCAGAACACAGACGTGCATTCGGCAGCTTGCTGTGGAGGGCCTGTGCTGAGCACAAGCGGGGACTGAAAGACAGATGACTACCGTGAAATACCAAACTTCAAAAGGCACCTACCAAGTTAGAAAGAAAGAAGCCAAAGACACACAAAGAATATTATTCAGTCTAAATGTGACATCCTATACGTGAGATGGTACAAGACCCACAGAATTGGAGAAGAGATTTTTTTTCCCAGATGGAGGAATCAGGGTTAGAAATATCAGATAAGCCAAATTAGAGAGGTTCTGGATACTAACGATGCTAATGAGAGTAGACTTACTTTGACAGGTGTCCTTTTTTTGACTGGCCAGATTCAACCCCCTTCCAAGTTTGGGCAGTTGTCTGTAATGTACAACCTTGGAGGAAGGCTATTCTTACCTCTCTCTGCCTCTGACAACAAGATCCTAGGTATAGCCATGTGGCCCCAGCTCGACCAGTCAGGCTCTCCTGCTGGGACTGCCTCTGGAGCAAGTGGGTCAATGTCAGGGGGCTATTAGAATTGATTCATTGTGTCTGTGGGGATGTCCATTGGTTTTCAGTGGCAGCAGTATCCTAGTCATTATTCCTGCTACAGGATGGTTCTTGTGATTCTTACTTCTTGGCATCCAAAGTGCCCTGGGTTTTTTGTGTGTGCCCATTTTCTATATTTGGTGCTTTAGCCTCTCACTGATTCTGTGAACCAGCATATCCTTCCAGCAAACTTGCTTTTTCTGCTTCAGCGAGCCAGTCCATTTCTGTTACAATAAGCAAGAATTCTGACAGCACCTGAATGATAAGGGCTTTCATCATTTGTACTGACCCACCTGTTCAGCTTACCTTCTCCTTCTTTTCCCTGGGCACTTGCTCTCCTATATCTAATTGTATAACTCCCAACTTTGAAGGCTGAACTCAAGCATTTTGAACTTTTCCTGAGTTATCAAAGAGAGTTTTGTGCTTGCTGTTCCTCCATTTAGTGCATCTTGTAATGATCCGTTATACATTTTTTACACTGTATGTCTTTTTTAAAAAAAATTCATGTCTCTTTGGCCACTAGATAGTGAGTGATTTTTTTCGTAGGGACTCTATTCTCATTTTTGTATTCTCAGAGCCTGGTACAGATCTAGTTAGTATTAGATGCTTGTCACATGAATGGACAAGTCTGTTTGCAGAGAGGGATGGGATGTTGGAATTGTGGATTTAAAAAGAATTAAAAATTGGAATAACTGTTGAAGGACATTTACTCTGCTGATACCTAGGGTGGAATAAAATGACATATAAAATATGTGTGAGGTCCATCTGAGATTGAGTAGCATACACTTGTTTTCTACTTTACAAAGTCAGGTTTATTTAGGTGTTATTTACTTCACTCTTTTTATTATATAATCCTATAAATTTGGACAAATGCAGTCATGTTAACACAACCAGAATCAAGATATTAGAACTGTTTGACCACCCCCCAAATTCCCTTGTGGCCCTTTGTAGCTAACATTTTCTTCCCATTCCCGGCTCCATCTATGAATTTATATTTTAAAGCAGTTAGTACAGTTCCACAACTTTCCAGAACAAGGTTTTATTCCCTTGGAAGGAGAAAATAATTGGATAGTAGATCTTGACCCAGGTATAGAGTTACCAGAATTAGCAAATTAAAATAGCACATACTTATACTAAAAATTGTTCCTTTTTATACGAAGTTCTAGTTTCACTGGGCATTCTGTATTTTATCTGGAAACCCTCTCTTGGATGGATATGACCGCTGTGGGAACTGTTAAAGTTGAGGTTAAGGGTGAAATTAGCAGACAGAGGAGGAAATAAAGGGAGGGATAATGGAAGGAAAAAAGGTCACGGTTCATCAACAACATCAACCCATCATTAAGAGACTTCAGGTCAACCCAAAAGGTGATGAGAGAATGAGATGTTCTTCCTTGTATATGAATGATATATGCAAGACTGCTTTGGAAACCAAGGATCTTGGTGTTCCAGTTTGTAAACCAACGTAAGATTTTATCAAGGCAGCTTGACAAGCTGTGTTGTGGAGGAGTACAACTCAGGAAGCCATTACGCTCTCTTAAATAGGTGAACTGTGTTCTCTGGAAAGGGAAAAGTATACATGATAGTTCTATCTTTAAGAAAATAAACTCTTCCTGAGTTATCAAAGGGAGTTTAGTGCTTGCTATTTCTCAGGATGACTGTGTCACAAAAACATACTTATAGTAAAATATTCTCATGATTCAAGTTGATAATAATTAAAATGACTAGTCTCTGTTTATGTTTCCATTATTGGAACAGGAGGGCTTGCAAACAAAGACAAAGAAAGATGTTTTCAAGTAGGTTCTTCTTACTCTACATTAAAGAATAAACTATTTTAAAAGACTTTTGGCGAGTCCATTGTTTATACTACTGATGAGTCTTACCTTTCTGTTTTAAAGCAAGCTTGGCAGGACAGTTACTTGGAAACAAGTTGTTGGTGTTCGGTCTGAGTGGTAGCATCTCGTGTCTGTACTTCTTCTTCATTCTTTTCCTTGCTCTCAAAGCTAAGCTGTCCTGCGTGGCCACCTTCAACCTCAGAGCCCTGGCTGAGCGCCTATACTGCTAAACTGGCTGATGCTAAATGGATAATAGTTGAAAATGATTTAATGTGGTAATGCTGTTAGTTAATGATCTACAAATAGCATCTTTGTCTCCTGGGTTTAAAGAAGATGGGAGTTATGAGGAGCATAAAAAAGAGGTGATTTGGGATAGGAATCTTTGATTTCTCATTGCATAAAGGTGATTATCTCTTCTACTCCTGCTCACAGAACAGGCCCAGAAGGCTGGGACCAGAACTGTCCTTGGAGGTCATCTTGTTTAGTGGTTTTCAAACTTTTCTTTTGTTGTAAATGGAATCTATTTTTAAAGTTATATGAACTGTACAAATATAAAGTAGGCAGAAGCAGAATAGCTCCGATAGAAATGGGTATGGGGTCCACAGTTCCATTAATTCCTCCTTTTCCCTCTCTGCTTATTTGAGAAGTGTCAGAATCACTAAGGACTGAAGCAGGGAAAGTCACACGCATGTTTGCAAGAGACCTAGGTCCCTCTTCTTCAGAGTCCTTTCCATCACCCCCCCTCCCATTTGGTTCAGCAGTTCTCTCTGGGACAGTGACATGGGCACACTGGGCACGTGCCTCCTAAAAGGAATCAACATGGGACAGAGATCAGGACTCCACAAATGGGACCAAGAGGACATGTCTTGTGTAAGCTGGGTGGCAGGGCTTGGCATAGAGTCAGGGCAGGAGATGACTCAGAAATCTTGATGCTTAAAGACATTGCCCTGTGGCTGTTGACATACCTGTAATAAACATTGCCTAATGTCTGTAATGTGATTTACGATAACTATCTTATCCACCCTCCCACAACCTGAGAAGATGAGTGAGTTGATGTTATTAGCTTGTGAAACTGGAAGATGGTAACTATTAGGTGGGTCCACTGGGAGCTGGGCAAGGGAAGGTTGTTATAAGGTTAGAAGCAGTTATGAATAGGGCACTATTATTAGTCAACCGCGATTGGATATGAGATATCAGAATCTGCCTTTTCATGATGGATACAGGATATGTTTATACATAACCAAGTCTTCAAGAAGATAAAATTGGCAAGATGTTTAGACAACAGAAAAATTCAAAGTGATCTTGCCACTAGATCATACTTGGGGAAGAAAAAGCACATAGACAAATTCTTATTGGGAAGGAATGACTGCATATAGTTATGGCAGCAAAGGCTGTGTGTTGGTTGATGATATGAGTGTGAGTCAGTGACTCGATACCATCGATGGGACAGGAAGGGAAACATAGAAAAGTCAGGAGAGAATTTTATCTGGCCTTGATATTGGCCCATTCTGTATTTCCGCATGTTCTCTCTTTTCTCTCCTCCCCTTCCTTCTCATCTTCTCCATCATAAGTTATTGGTTCTAGCTCGACAATTCATAACATGATCTTGCCTACTTCAATTTCTTTGATAGAAAAGCTCTTCACCTTCACTCTCTTTATAACAGAGGTTCTTTACCTGGAGGGTGAAGATAAAATTCAGGGCATCGAAGAAACTAAATGGGTAAAATTATATCATTATTGTTGTCAACATGTTACTGAAATTTAACCTTTTCTTCAATTACCAATATAGACCATAAACATCAGGAGCATTAGCAGTACCCTGTCTGTGGCTTCATTCACAGAAATCAGAGTATTCTCATGTCATATTATAGTTACAGATATCTATATAATTTGTGCTCATCAATATGGTGAAATTATGGTAGTTTATTTGGCCAGCTGCTAGATCTTATAATTTAATGTGTTAATAAAGAAGCATATATATTATTATTTCACAAATTAAAAAAAATATTTTAAATATATAGTCAGTTCTGCTATACTGCAACATGCATGTTCTTAAAATCACCCTGCCATGCAGAGTCACACCATAAAAACCATAGAGTTCATGGGAAATGTGGGGTTCAGGGCATAACACTCAAAAATCTTATCAGTTACACTTTAAAGAAATATAGGAACCTAATAAAAATGGTAGCCCAGTCATACACAGTTATGTTCAAGAAATATGGTACCTCACCTTGAAAAAGACGTGCGTGTGCTTGTACAAGTGGATGAGGCTTGTGTGTTATTGTGAAGTGGGGTTATTTAAACTCAATGGAAAGTTGTCACACCAGGTGTGGATGGGTGCAGCTGACAACACTCTTGGTGCATTGAGGAAGCTGGTGGAAGTTTGGGGCATACGAGTCTGGGTTTTGTGTACTCCTCTGTCATTAGTTTTGGTGGGTACCAATTTTGCATTCGCCTAGTGTTTCCTGTGGAGGAAGTGGTGCATAAGCAAACATGAATCTGTGTTATGCCCAGACTGTTCCCTAATGTATCAATTGCACTGGAACAAACTCATGTTCTCCAAACAGCAGTATAGCAGAAATGGCGATCATTGATTTCTTCTGTGATCCAAGTATTCTATTTCAAATATTTTGAAATATGGTGAGGTCTTAGATTCCAGGCTTGCAAAGGGTCCATTGCGCGAAAAAGGTCAGGAACCCCTGCTCCAACAGACCCTTTTCCTTCACCCAGCTCAAATACCTGTAACTCCTCTACGGAGCCCCTTCCATCCCCTGTATCGCTCCCCTCCCTCTCCCCCTCCCCCATCTATTGTATAATCTTTTCTATCACCTTATTGCTTACTGACACTTTTTAAACCACACAGAACTTAATTACAGTCTGTTTTACATTGCTATTTTGTGTCCTTTCCCTCCATAACTGTATTTTAAACTTCTTAAAGATAGAGACCATATGCTTTCTGTTCTTTTCATTCATTTTAGTGTTTTAGAAATTTATTGTATAAGTTTTCATTGAATGAATTACCAAAATAATATTATTCAGCCTAGGAAAGTAAAGGAAAGCAGAAACTGTAATAATTAGTGGTTCAGTATTGTTAATTGTTAATGAGAGCAGAATGGGGGGCGGGCAGAGCACCCTTGTCTTCTAAGCACTCAGGAGAGAAGCAAACAGATGAAAGGACAGTGTTTATTGTGCTAAGAATACACTGTACAAGGCATTCATGGCAAGAATTCTAACTACGTAGAGGTGCTCCTGGGAGAGACTGTGGCGCTCTTGCCCTGAAATCCTTTTCATCTAGAGTAGAATCTCCTTTGTTTGGTTGAAAACTCTGCCACGTTTAAAGGTAGCAGAGATAGAGTAGATGCTTTTGGCATTTTAGGTCTTTAAATAATACTTTGCTGAAGCCCCACATTAGTAAGTCAGCCGCAGGGTTGGAACCCATATTTGGAACTTTCTGAGCCTCCACGTAGGCTTGTTCAGCGTCCTTATGTTAGGGTGACAAGGTTTGGAGCTAAAACTAAGAAGGAAGCCAACGCTGCAGCAGAAGCCTCTTCCAGACCCACTGTGCTAGTTTTGAACCAAGGCATTTTCTGTCCGCAGCCATATGCAGTGTGAACGGGCCACAGATGTACATCAAGTGAGTGGGTGAAATAACGTTTGGTGGGAAATGATGACAGTTTTATGGCATTAGTCCTTGGAGCCCCAGGTGCACTTATTCATCCTTCGTGTATTTTAAGCTTTCAGCCTTGGGGTTATTTCATCAGGTTAGCATTTGTGTTTTCAAGATGAGCCCTGCAGTGAATCAGCGAGGAGAACGAGTCATCCATGGAACTGGGAGAGGAGAAGAGAGATTCCTTATTGAGAGATCAATGCGATTGCGATGATGCAACCAAGGAGACGGTCACAGCTTTCTGTCTTCCCATATGAGCATCCAGTTCGCTGACCTTACCGCCCTGGTCTGGAGCCAACCTTGGCTTGGGCAGATTGCACCATGCTTTGTATACACCCGTAGAACATCAGGACCCTGTACCTAGTGTACCCTGACACAGACCATGAGTTATAATTTCTGAGCTCAGAGTATCCTGCCCCCTGACTTTTGTGTTGGGGATTTTTACTCTTCTCTTTCTGACTAGTTAATGAATCATATGTCTCCTTGACAGAGTGAGGGTCCTTTTGTTTAAGTGAGTCAGGGCTATATCTATATATAGCCACTGAATTGGCTGTTTAAAAATTTGCTGTTGTTATTAATTTGAATAAATATATTTTGGACAATTATTTGGCTATAAAGAGCCTTTGGATGATATCGATTTTTTCTTGTAATTTTCCTGGTATTATTTCTCAGACTTAGGTTTCTAAAACTTTCCCACCTTTAAAATTATACAAAATATTATACGAGGTCATTATGCAAAGTATGAGTAGCAGTAGCTGAAATATTTATTTAAGTCCACACACTGACTAACAGCAATCATAGTGAACACAGTTTAGGTAAGACTGCGTTTTTTTTTAATCCAAAGAATATCATGGGATATACAGAACAATGAGCAAGCATGTCAAGACCTTGGACATGTTAGAGATTCAGAGTGAGTTTCAAACAAGAAAAGGAAAGAAAACAAGCAGCATTCCTATAAAATAGCTATAGGAGTAGGGTTGCTCAGGGAGGAAGATTGTTTTAAAAACATGACTGGTGAAATAGTCTGGTGGAAAGACCATCTCTTGAAAATTCTTTTATTCCTCTAGCATTTATTTCCAAATTGTACTGGGCTTAGACTTGGGCAAGAGAGTCCCCTGCCTGACCCAGCTTGTTAGAGGACTCCTTTTCTGATCACGCCATTCCCCACCGAGTAAAGGTTCTGCTGGGCCAAGGAATCATGTCCTTCCCTTTTATAGACCATGGTCAGGGCATCTGAATGCTGGCATTTCCTGCTCAAATGGCCCTAAACTAAGACCCATGTCTGTCCTTCAGAGGGCAGGTTGAATTTCATACAAGGGTTGGCCAAAGGCAGCTGTTTGCAGGGGTGGGGAATGTGAATGGCTGTCAATCCACAGTGTCCACACGTGTGCTTGTAAATTCCAGTGAAGAAACGAGTTGGTGCAGAGAGAAGGAAGATGGGCTAGGGTCTGGGGGATGGGGGGGTCCAGCTCTTGCTGAACCACTACCTTCTCGTGCAGAACCTTCCCTAGGTGCTTTGCACACACTATCTCATTCAATCCTGCAGAACACTTCAGGGTAATGTTTTATCCTCACATTATGGGTATGAGGTGATGGGGAGTTAAGGGACTAACCCAAGGCCACTGAATTAGTAAGAAGTTGAACCAGGATTTAAACCTCATGTGATCAGGTTCCAAAGTGCATGTTTGTTTCCACTTGGTTAGGTTGCCTGTTAACAACACCTTTGCTTTTACACTTTCCTAATTCTTCCCAGACCTTGGCACATAATGATATGCAATAAATGTTTGTTGAGTAACTAAGATAGTAGAACAAAATATTCGTTCACCTTTACTATTAATGGGATACAGAGTATAATTATGATGTAGATGAGAAATTCCAGGTAAAATGTGCTGAAGGAGACATTTCCCTCCTGATCTATCTCTGCCGTTAAGTGTGTTGACCTTACCTAGATGCTGTGGCTGTACTGAGCTTACTGGGCTTGCTCACCTTTCCCCTAGTTGGCTCAGTAAATTGCTGCAAAATTTCTGGCTAGCATGGACTCAAATGGCCAGAAAGAACTTTTATTCATAGAAAATAGTAACACCACGTATGTTGTAGTCCTTTTCTCTCTTTCCTTACAATGACACAAAACTCTGGGTGTTAAGGTGATGCAAGAGAGGTTGTCAGAATGCCTGCCCCTCATAGGTCCATTGGTGTGGTCCCTCTGTTGGTAAGTCCCCATTCTTGGCTTTGCTGTGCTGTGGTTATTCCCCTGCCCAGATGCTCCTGCTGCTTCCTCCTGGAACATTCAGCTGTGCTGGCCCTCGGCTTTGTCTTTCCTTGTGCTCCCTTCCCACTTCTCTGAGATGCCAAGACCATTCTCTGCTATTGGCAGAAAGCCTTGGAACACTCTCCTAACTCCTGCTCTGGACTAGTTTTGGTATTTTCCCCATTTGTTCCTATCTGTACACTTAATTATTTTGGCTGATTTATCTGTATGCCTTGCTAGACTATAGCCCCATTTGAGGGCAGGTTTTGTGTCTCTCTTATTTATCACTGAATTGCCACATCTAACACAATACTAGGCACATGGAAAGTACTTAATACATTTTTGTAGAATGACTGAACTGCCATCATAATTGAGTCATTACATATTTTTTCAAAGAAGTTCTAGCATTAGGTATCAGATCAAAGATTTCTTTCATGGAAAGCTTATAGTCTCCTCTAGAGCATAATTGCATCTACTTGCTTGGAAGATTCACCTCTAGTGTGGTCACCAGGTACCCCCAAAGTGACATGCTACTTCTAGGACCCTCCCTTTTCTCTCAAGAGACAGCCAAACTAACTCTTCTCAGAAAGAGTGATTAAAACCTCATCAAACCTCAGAAAAGTTCTATTTACTTATCCAGGTGCTGACAACAGAATCCCCATTGTATTCCCTCCTGACTCCATTTATTCAGTCACTGTGAAGAGGGTTAAATTGCCCATGTCTCTCAGTGACTAGGACTAGATAGCCTGCTGAGTGAACTGTTTTCTAAAACCATAACTCTGAATCCTAACACTCACTCGGCAGGATTTAACTTTTGTGCAATAAAGCTAGTGACCGTTGCTTGAGTTTGGAGAAAGGATTCTTTCATCATGATGCTCATAATCATCATTATTTTAACTTTTGCTTTCATATTTTTAAAAATTGTATTTATATAAGCTATTCTATTATGTTTGACAGGAATATAGAAAAATATGGAAATCATGTGTTCAATATGATGAATTTTCATATAGTGACCACATCCATGTAACTTCCAACCAGATTATGAGCACCCCAGAGATCTCCCTCAAACTTCCTTCCATTTCTATCCCCCAAATGGTAATGTTGTCTGACCAATTATTTTATTTTTTTGATTTTAATTTAATTTAATTTTTTTTTTTTACACAGGTATGCAATAGATTGAAACACATAAAAACTGAAAACTGTTCAAATATTTTTCTTAAAATCACAAGCAATTAAATGGTGAAGTACAAACTGGGGAATACTCCAAATATAGCAGATGAATATGTATTACCCTTACACTATTTTTTTTTTCACACACACACATGTATTTTATTTTTACAAGAGATAAGTAAACTGACACCAAGCATTGTAAATGGATGACCACAACAAAAGCAACAATGATTGCAATTACCAAACATGAAACACTCTCATACTATGTCATAATATTGTCATTCAGTCCAGTAATCCTCCACTCTAACAGCTCCTTTACTTTGCAGTGAAAATTGATTTGTATATTTTTTGCCTCTGGGTCCTTGTGGGAATTTTTTTTTTTATTCAAACAGAAAGTCACAAAAATTATAATCATCCTCATCAGTTCACTCAGTCCCATGTAATTAATTTTTTTTCATCTTGATCTTTTGTTAGCACTTCTATGAATTCATCAGGTTTCCATTAGAGTTCTGAAAATGCTTCTTCATTCAGTTCAGCAGTATAGTCAGTTACCAGAAACCTGTGCTTGTCAGAGTCTTTTCCATGAATTCCTTGAAGATGAACCCCTTTTATAGGAACATATTTGCAAAAGCATCAGAGTACACCCAGAACTGTCTGTAAATGACAAAAGACTTAAAAATGACCACAGTTAAAGATTTGATGAAAGTTCAAGGAAATTTAGTTATTTCTGAGATATACATTTTAAAGTAATAACTAGAATTATTACTTATAACATTATACCAGAACATATAAGATTTTTAGAAATTTCATGTAATGTCTGAAACATTTATATTAACATACTTCCATACAAATAACCCAAAGAAAGTTTAGTATTAGTTGTTTTTCTTGTTTGGTTGTTTGTTTGTTTTTTTATACTGCAGGTTGTTATTAGTCATCAATTTCATACACATCAGTGTATACATGTCAATCCCAATCGCCCAATTCAGCACACCACCATCCCCACCCCACCGCGGTTTTCCCCCCACGGTGTCCATATGTTTGTTCTCTACATCTGTGTCTCAACTTCTACCCTGCAAACCGGTTCATCTGTACCATTTTTCTAGGTTCCACATACATGCGTTGATACACGATATTTGTTTTTCTCTTTCTGACTTACTTCACTCTGCATGACAGTTTCTAGGTCCATCCATGTCTCAACAAATGACTCAATTTCGTTCCTTTTTATGGCTGAGTAATATTCCATTGTATATATGTACCACATCTTCTGTATCCATTTGTCTGTCGATGGACATTTAGGTTGCTTCCATGACCTGGCTATTGTAAATAGTGCTGCGATGAACATTAGGGTGCATGTGTCTTTTTGAATTATGGTTTTCTCTGGGTATATGCCCATTAGTGGGATTGCTGGATCATATGGTAATTCTATTTTTAGTTTTTTAAGGAACCTCCATACTGTTCTCCATAGTGGATGTATCAATTTACATTCCCACCAACAGCGCAAGAGGGCTCCCTTTTCTCCACACCCTCTCCAGCATTTGTTGTTAGTAGATTTTCTGATGGTGCCCATTCTAACTTGTGTGACGTGACACCTCATTGTAGTTTTGATTTGCATTTCTCTAATAATTAGTGATGTTGAGCAGCTTTTCATGTGCTTCTTGGCCATCTGTACGTCTTCTTTGGAGAAATGTCTGTTTAGGACTTCTGCCCATGTTTGGATTGCATTGTTTGTTTCTTTAATATTGAGCTGCATGAGCTGTTTATATATTTTGGAGATTAATCCTTTGTCCGTTGATTCATTTGCAAATATTTTCACCCATTTTGAGGGTTGTCTTTTCATCTTCTTTATGGTTTCTTTTGCTGTGCAAAAGCTTTGAAGTTTCATTAGGTCCCATTTGTTTATTTTTGTTTTTATTTCCATTACTCTAGGAGGTGGATCAAAAAAGATCTTGCTGTGATTTATGTAAAAGAGTGTTTGTCCTATGTTTTCCTCTAAGAGTTTTATAGTGCCCGGTCTTACATTTAGGTCTCTAATCCATTTTGATTTTCTTTTTGTGTATGGTGTTAAGGAGTTTTCTAATTTCATTCTTTTACATGTAGCTGTCCAGTTTTCCCAGCACCACTTATTGAAGAGACTGAATTTTCTCTGTTGTATATCCTTGCCTCCTTTGTCATAGATTAGTTGACCATAGGTGCGTGAGTTTATCTCTGGGCTTTCTATCTTGTTCCATTGATCTATGTTTCCATTTTTGTGCCAGTAACATATTGTCTTGATTACTGTAGCTTTGTAGTATAGTCTGAAGCCAGGGAGTCTGATTCCTCCAGCTCCGTTTTTTCCCTCAAGACTGCTTTGGCTATTCGGGGTCTTTTGTGTCTCCATACAAATTTTAAGATGATTTGTTCTAGTTCCGTTAAAAATGCCATTGGTAATTTGATAGGTATTGCGTTGAATCTGTAGATTGCTTTGGGTAGTATAGTCATTTTCACAATATTGATTCTTCCAATCCAAGAACATGGTATATCTCTCCATCTGTTGGTATCATCTTTAATCTCTTTCATCAGTGTCTTATAGTTTTCTGCATACAGGCCTTTTTTCTCCCTAGGTAGGTTTATTCCTAGGTATTTTATTCGTTTTGTTGCAGTGGTAAATTGGAGTGTTTCCCTAATTTCTCTTTCAGATTTTTCATCATTAGTGTATAGGAATGCAAGAGATTTCTGTGCATTAATTTTTTATTCTGGAACTTTACCCAATTCATTGATTAGCTCTACTAGTTTTCTGGTGGCATTTATAGGATTCTCTATGTATAGTGTCATGTCATCTGCAAACAGTGACAGTTTTACTTCTTCTTTTCCAATTTGTATTCCTTTTATTTCTTTTTCTTCTCTGATTGCCATGGCTAGGACTTCCAAAACTATGTTGAATAATAGTGGTGAGAGTGGACATCCTTGTCTCGTTCCTGATCTTAGAGGAACTGCTTTCAGTTTTTCACCATTGAGAATGATGTTTGCTGTGGGTTTGTCGTATATGGCCTTTATTATGTTGAGGTATGTTCCCTCTATGCCCACTTTCTGGAGAGTTTTTATCATAAATGGGTGTTGAATTTTGTCAAAAGCTTTTTCTGCATCTATTGAGATGATCATATGGTTTTTATTCTTCAATTTGTTAATATGGTGTATCACATTGATTGATTTGTGTATACTGAAGAATCCTTGCATCCCTGGGATAAATCCCACTTGATCATGGTGTATGATCCTTTTAATGTGTTGTTGGATTCTGTTTGCTAGTATTTTGTTGAGGATTTTTGCATCTGTATTCATCAGTGATATTGGTCTGTAATTTTCTTTTTTTGTAGTATCTTTGTCTGGTTTTGGCATCAGGGTGATGGTGGCCTCATAAAATGAGTTTGGGAGTGTTCCTTCCTCTGAAATTTTCTGGAAGAGTTTGAGAAGGAAGGGTGTTAGCTCTTCTCTAACTGTTTGATAGAATTCACCTGTGAAGCCATCTGGTCCTGGACTTTTGTTTGTTGGAAGATTTTTAATCACAATTTCCATTTCATTACTTGTGACTTGTTTGTTCATATTTTCTGTTTCTTCCTGGTTCAGTCTTGGAAGGTTATACCTTTCTGAGAATTTGTCCATTTCTTCCAGGTTGTCCATTTTATTGGCATAGAGTTGCTTGTAGTAGTCTCTTAGGATGCTTTGTATTTCAGCGGTGTCTGTTGTAACTTCTCCTTTTTCATGTCTAATTTTATTGATTTGAGTCCTCTCCCTCTTTTTCTGGATGAGTCTGGCTAATGGTTTATTAATTTTGTTTATCTTCTCAAAGAAGCAGCTTTTAGTTTTATTGATCTTTGCTATTGTTTTCTTTGTTTCTATTTCATTTATTTTTGCTCTGATCTTTATGATTTCTTTCCTTCTGCTAACTTTGGGTGTTGTTTGTTCTTCTTTCTCTAGTTCCTTAGGTGTAAGGTTAAATTGTTTACTTGAGATTTTTCTTATTTCTTGAGGTAGGCTTGTATAGCTATAAACTTCCCTCTTAGAACTGCTTTTGCTGCATCCCATAGGTTTTGGGTCGTCGTGTTTTCATTGTCATTTGTCTGTAGGTGTTTTTTGATTTCCTCTTTGATTTCTTCCGTGATCTCTTGGTTGTTTAGTAACGTATTGTTTAAACTCCATGTGTTTGTGTTTTTTACGTTTTTTCCCCTGTAATTCATTTCTAGTCTCATAGCGTTGTGGTCAGAAAAGATGCTTGATATGATTTCATTTTTCTTAAATTTACTGAGGCTTGATTTGTGACCCAAGATGTGATCTATCCTGGAGAATGTTCCATGCGCACTTGAGAAGAAAGTGTAATCTGCTCTTTTTGGATGGAATGTCCTATAAATATCAATTAAATCTATGTGATCTATTGTGTCATTTAAAGCTTCTGTTTCCTTATTTATTTTCATTTTGGCTGATCTGTCCATTGGTGTAAGTGAGGTGTTAAAGTCCCCCACTATTATTGTGTTACTGTCGATTTCCTCTATTATAGCTGTCAGCAGTTCCCTTATGTGTTGAGGTGTTCCTATGTTGGGTGCATATATATTTATAATTGTTATATCTTCTTCTTGGATTGATTCCTTGATCATTATGTAGTGCCCTTCCTTGTCTCTTGTAACATTCTTTATTTTAAAGTCTGTTTTTTCTGATATGAGTATTGCTACTCCAGCTTTCTTTTGATTTCCATTTGCATGGAATATCTTTTTCCATCTCCTCACTTTCTGTCTGTATGTGTCCCTAGGTCTGTAGTGGGTCTCTTGTAGACAGCATATAGATGGGTCTTGTTTTTGGATCCATTCAGCAAGCCTGTGTCTTTTGGTTGGAGCATTTAATCCATTCACATTTAAGGTAATTATCAATATGTATGTTCCTATGACCATTTTCTTAATTGTTTTGGGTTTGTTTTTGTAGGTCCTTTTCTTCTCTTGTGTTTCCCACTTAGAGAAGTTCCTTTAGCATTTGTTGTAGAGCTGGTTTGGTGGTGTGGAATTCTCTTAGCTTTTGCTTGTCCATAAAGCTTTTGATTTCTCCATCGAATCTGAATGAGATCCTTGCCAGGTAGAGTAATCTTGGTTGTAGGTTCTTCCCTTTCATCACTTTAAGTATATCATGCCACTCCCTTCTGGCTTGTAGAGTTTCTGCTGAGAAATCAGCTGTTAACCTTATTGGAGTTCCCTTGTATGTTATTTGTCATTTTTCCCTTGCTGCTTTCAATAAGTTTTCTTTGTCTTTAATTTTTGCCAATTTGATTACTCTGTGTCTCGGCATGTTTCTCCTTGGGTTTTTCCTGTATGGGACCCGCTGCGCTTCCTGGACTTGGGTTGCTATTTCCTTTCCCATGTTAGGGAAGTTTTCAACTATAATCTCTTCAAATATTTTCTCTGGTCCTTTCTCTCTCTCTTCTCCTTCTGGGACCCCTATAATGCGAATGTTGTTGCGTTTAATGTTATCACAGAGGTCTCTTAGGCTGTCTTCATTTCTTTTCATTCTTTTTTCTTTATTGTCTTCTGCAGCAATGAATTCTACCATTCTGTTTTCCAGGTCACTTATGCATTCTTCTACCTCAGTTATTCTGCTCTTGATTCCTTCTAGTGTAGTTTTCATTTCAGTTATTGTATTGTTCATCTCTGTTTGTTCGTTCTTTAATTCTTCTAGGTCTTTGTGAAACATTTCTTGCATCTTCTCAATCTTTGCCTGCATTGTTTTTCCGAGGTCCTGGTTCATCTTCACTATCATTATTCTGAATTCTTTTTCTGGAAGGTTGCCTATCTCCACTTCATTTAGTTGTTTTTCTGGGGTTTTATCTTGTTCCTTTATCTGGTACATAGCCCGCTGCCTTTTCATCTTGTCTGTCTTTCTGTGAATGTGATTTTTGTTCCACAGGCTGCAGGATTGTAGTTCTTCTTGCTTCTGCTGTCTGCCCTCTGGTGGATGAGGGTATCTAAGAGGTTTGTGCAGGCTTCCTGATGGGAGGGACTGGTGGTGGGTAGAGCTGGGTGTTGCTCTGGTGGGCAGAGCTCAGTAAAACTTTAATCCGCTTGATTGCTGATGGGTGGGGCTGGGTTCCCTCCCTGTTGGTTGTTTGGCCTGAGGCAACCCAACACTGGAGCTTACCTGGGCTCTTTGGTGGGGCTAATGGCAGACTCTGGGAGGGCTCACACCAAGGAGTACTTCCCAGAACTTCTGCTGCCAGTGTTCTTGTCCCCTCGGTGAGCCACAGCCACCCCGTGCCTCTGCAGAAGACCCTCCAACACTAGCAGGTAGGTCTGGTTCAGTCTCCCGTGGGGTCACTGCTCCTTCCCCTGGGTCCCGATGTGCACACTACTTTGTGTGTGCCCTCCAAGAGTAGAGTCTCTCTTTCCCCCAGTCCTGTCGAAGTCCTGCAATCAAATCCCACTAGGCTTCAAAGTCTGATTCTCTAGGAATTCCTCCTCCCATTGCCGGATCCCCAGGTTGGGAAGCCTGACGTGGGGCTTAGAACCTTCACTCTAGTGGGTGGACTTCTGTGGTATAAGTGTTCTCCAGTCTGTGAGTCACCCACCCAGCAGTTATGTGATTTGATTTTGCTCTGATTGCCCCCCTCCTACCATCTCATTGTGGCTTCTCCTTTGTCTTTGGATGTGGGGTATCTTTTTTGGTGAGTTCCAGTGTCTTCTTGTTGATTATTGTCCAGCAGCTAGTTGTGTTTCTGGTGTTCTCGCCAGAGGGAGTGAGAGCATGTCCGTCTACTCCGCTATCTTGGTTCCTCCCCCTGTCTGACCAATTTTTAAACTTTGACCAATGCAGTTATTCATTGTACATTCTTTTATGACTGACAATTAAGTCAACATTGTGTTTGTGACTATATTGCTGTATATAACAGTAGCTTGTTCCTTTTCACTGCGGTATAGTGTTCCACTATATGTTTTATATACCACAGTTTATGTATCCATTCTTCTGTTGTTGGAGATTTGAGTTATTTACAGCTTGGGGCTATTACAAATAATGGTGCTATGTACTTTGTATTTGGCTCACATGTACACAGTTTTGGGGTCTTATACAAGGGAGTGGAAGAGCTGGGACAAAGATATGCATATATTCAGCTTTAGTGGATTCTATCAAGTGGTTTTTTCAGTGTAGGATTTCTCAGTGAGGGATAAAGAAGACATTATAGAGGCTTCCCTGGTGGAACAGTGGTTAAGAATCCGCCTGCCAATGCTGGGGACATGGGTTCGATCCCTGGGCCAGGAATATCCCACATGCTGTGGAGCAACTAAGCCCGTGTGCCAGAACTACTGAGCCTGTGCTCTAGAGCCTGTGAGCCACAACTACCGAGCCTGCATGCCACAACTACTGAAGCCTGCACGCCCAAAGCCTGTGCTCTGCAACAAGAGAAACCACTGCAATGAGAAGCCTGCACACCACAACAAAGATCAGCCCTCGCTCACCTCAGCTAGAGAAAGCCCACGCACAGCAACGAAGACCCAATGCAGCCATAAATAAATAAGTTAATTAATTAATTAAAAAAGAAGACATGATAACTCTTAAGACTTCCCAGGGAGATAGGAAGCTTCTGGAAAAGACCTATCTAAGAAACAGTTGTTTGGGCTATACATTTTGGTTTAATGTTAATGCAATCTAAGCTTGAACAACTTTAAAAATGACCTAAGCCTGTAAGGTAAAGATAGAACCCGAAGTTGTAAAGATAGAACCCGAAGTTATAAAGATACAGTGTAGCTGATGGCAAAATAACCTAATAGCTGTTAATGGGTAAGAAATACCTATGAGTTATTTAATCTGTTAAAGCTTCATTAATGAGAAAACAGCTCTGGGAAGACTTCTTGTTTAAGAAAATCACAATAATAAATATTAGTACTAAATGGGATGATAATGAAATATTATAAAGTTAAAAAAATTATGTACAAGATGAAATGTTTCAGGCTGAAATGTGGTCATGTGATTGCTATTTCTCCTTATTGAATTATTTAAATTTTCTGATGGTCTTGGAGAGCAATTTCTGAATTTAGCTGATCAGATTTTAGGAAAGCATATAGTAAAACTTAAATTGCTGAATTAAAGTTTTCAGTGTTATCTCTGAGTTTAGGCAAGTCTTTCCTCTTATCTTCACATTTACCTTTAATGGAGAGCCAGGGGCATTTATCAGAATGGTTAAATAAAAAATAATATCAACATCAAATGCTGGCAAGTATACAAAAGCACTGAGTTACTCATTTGTGGTTACTGGGACCGTAAAATGGTGGAGCCACTCTGGAAAAAAGTTTGGTTCTTTCTTTGAAAGCTAAACATGTAACTACTAAAGCATGCAGCAAATGCACTTCTGGGCATTTATCCCAGAGAAATGAAGATTTCTAGTTTACACAAATACTTGTACATGAAGGGTGATAGCAGCTTTATTTGTAATAGCCTAACAACTGGAAACAACCCAGATATCTTTTGATGAGTGAATGATTAAACACACTGTGGTACATCCATACCATGGAATGTTACTCAGCAATAAAAAGGAATGAATTATCAAAATACACAACAGCCTAGATGAATCTCCAGAGAATTAAGCTGAGTGAAAAAAAATCCGATTTTAAAGGGTTACATACTATATGACTCAATTTATCTTTGTTGAAATGACAAAATTATGAAATGGAAGACAGATGAGTGGAGATTAGTAGCTGACAGGTGTTAAGGGGGGATAGGGTGGGAGAGAGTTGGGTGTGGCTATGAAAGAGTAACATGGGAGATCCTTTTGGTGATGCACTGTTTTGTATCTTGACTTAGTGTCAGTATTCTGATAGTGATTTTGTTACCTCTGGGGAAAACTAGGTAAAGGATCAGCTGGATCTGTATTATTCCTTTTAACTTCATGTGAATCTACAATTACCTCAAAAATTAATTAAGGAGAAAGAGAGTCAGGAAGTGCTCTACCCAGTTTCTCTTAGGTCAGTTCTTTTCATAATTACCCATTCATGTCGCAAATGTTATAGACTGTTCCAGAGGAAAGCCATTGCTCCCTGCCTCCCATTAAAGAAAACATTAATCATTGAAACAGTCATCTATCAAAGGTTCTGGTATTCTTTGTTCATGCCAAATTTCAAGGAGCCATTAGTTCATATTCTTTGGCCTGCAGAGATACCTACATATCAGGTAGGAATCTTAGATCTTTAGAAGAAATATATCTGAACTGCAGCTAAATAAATGGACAGATGGCTAAGGTTATTTTCTCCCCCATAATTACTTTTCTTCTGGCTCCAAAGAACCTGTCTGACCAGTCATTAAAGTCTAAGAAGTTTGCCCATTGTTCAGTTCCTATTTGACTTAGATGGTCCAGGGATCAGCTTAGGGAACGGTAAAGGTAATGTAAGGAATCTTAGTGGGAATAAAATGATTGGGACTTCTTGTCTGTTTGTTTTTAAGGCTTAGAATGTAATATTCACTGCCTAATTGCTTTTTGTAATGCTATAACTGATATATCCTGGGGAGCCTCACTATGTTTTTTCAGTTTTTTTCTGGCTCATAGGTTATCATCTCTGTGGGTTTTCTACTTTAAGCTGTCTCTTTAGGTATCATTTTCCTGAGTGCTCTAGTTAAATATACCTGGTTTTCCTTTGTTTTTGTGTACATTATTTTGACCTTTCAGTTGGCCTCAAGTTTAGTGTTGTCTTTGCTGGTCCCTGCAGTTGCCAGGTCCCTGTAGACATTTTAAACTTCATTGTTACAGCTGCCAGTATTGAGAGGTAGCTTGGCATTGAAGTGTCTCTTTAGAAAGAAGGGCTTTCTGTTTGGCATGCAAGTCAAGTTCTCTTTGTTATTTTACTATAAAGCCTTTTTGGGGAAGGTGTGAAGTAAAATAATTTTTGTTAATTATTGACATGTTTGATATGTCAGGTGAGCAAAGTAGATGTGTTTTGGGACATTCTACTTTAATTATTCTCTAACAAGAAACTTATACTGTAAGGGAAGGAACTAGAAAGCAGAGTGAAGGAGAGTACCTGAAATAAACCTTTTGAGTGAACATCAAGTGCCATGTCTTTTATGTACCTTATCTCATTGACCCCCTAACACTTTTGGTGGATACCTATGACAGGCATTTTCCAGATGAGGTAACAATCTCAGGTACCCATGGTGGCAGTTAGTCAGTGGGAGAGCAAGAATGCAAACCCAAGTTGGCCTGATCTGAAACTCAAAGGTCTTTGATGCTACCTCTTCTTAAACAAAGAGGAAGCAAATGGAGTTCTTGTTTCTTGTACTAAATATGAGATTGGCTATGCTAAGAGACTGGATAGGTTCATTTTGTTTTGAATATGATGATTGGCTGAATTCTTCTGAGGCTTCACACTCAGTGACTAAGAAATGTCACTAAGGGTAGAGGTGAAGTGTAAGTTACCCACACGGGAGCACGATTGGGTACAAAAGTCTCTGAATCACTGATCTACATGTTGTGACTTAAGAAATGCTATACAGGCCTCTAGCTGCCCACAAATATCTTCTCATCTTTATCATTGTAATCCAATTTTATGACTGCTATGTGTAATAAAATTTCCGTCATTAGAGCTGTTAATGGTTCACAGAATGTAGTCAAGACTCTTGGCTCCCTAACACCTTTCATTCCTTAGACCATTTTTCACATGAGATGAAATCAATCACTCAGAAATATCCTTCTGCTAGTATCTTGTATCTTGACTGTATCGATGTCAATATCCTAGTTGTAATATTGTACTATAGTTTTAAAGATGTTCCTATTGGGGGAAACTGGATAAAGTGTACTCTGGATCTCTCTGTATTACTTCTTATAACTGCATAGGAAGCTAAAACAGTCTGTTGTCAGAACAGGTTCTTTTCTTCCCATATCACAGTGCCATTCTCATCACAGGTTCCCAGTTTCTCCTTGATCTTGGAGCATGATTTTACCCTTGATTGCTTCAACTTCTTCATCTGTAAAGTTGGGGCAATAGAATTTTTATTGAAAAATAGTCATGCCAAGAGTATTTTGAAGTAGTGAGAACAGCATAGTTTTGTGCAGATGAAGCAAATACGAATTGCATTTCATGTTGTAGTATGGTGAAAATTCAGATGGCCCTAACATACATTAACAGACATCCTTCTCATTTCATTCTTCCAACACTAGAGTAGTATGTGTAAATAAGTTATATTTCTGCAAACCTAGAATATTATTACTTTCCTTGTAATTGTTTCTGCAGATTTGCCTTAATGGCAATTTTTGAAGCTCAAGTTGTTTTTAAATGATAGCTAATCCTTATACATTATTTTGGAGTCAAGTAGGAAAGATAGGGAATTACTGAGTTTGAGTGTTGGGTATACCCAAGGAAGGTATATAATCTTAAGGAAACTTTTAGATTTGATTGTTAAGAGGTTGGTATGAATTCCTATAGGCCCTCTGCAGAGCCATTTTTTCCCTCCAAATCTCAGCTGGGTTGTTACATCAAAGTATTATATCTAGGAAGGCTGTGACTTAAGCTAGGTGGGATGTTAGTTTCAGTTAACTTCCTCAGGAAAAGGCCACTTACCTGATGGCATTCCAGGTTGTCTCAGGGAGCCCTGCTGGCTGTCTTGCTTTGGAGCAGAAGTCCCAATGTTCATTCTGTAGGCCACATTGTTCTTTGACAGGGATGCTGGCAGGTAGAGCTATGTGAAGGGACCATGATGTATACTCCCTCTTTGTGCAGAGTCTCAGAGGTGGTTCAAAGCAGTGTACATTGTTTATTTGTTTGAAAATAATAATCTCCATGAGTATACCTTAGGTATACCCTGAGGTATTAGAATTGCAAAACTAGGTTTCATAAGAATTATCTCACTTTATTCTCACAGTAACCATATGAGGTTGGGTATTATCACTCTCATTTTATAGAGGCTTAGTGAAACTAAGTAGTTTGTCTGTAATCACACAATTAGTAAGCCAGAATTTGGGTTTATAGATCTAATTCCACAGCCTACACATTGAACCCAGGATCTTTGAGTCTAGGTCAACATTTCTTCCATCCTTTTAACAGACATGTTTTGTGTACCTTTTAGGCACTGTGCTGGATTCTGCGGATACAAAAATTAATGAACATAGTTCCTACAGTAGAGGTACTCCTACTATATTATGATAGATATTAGGTACATTGTAAAAAATGATACAATGTGAGGATAATAACCCATTGCAATAGAAAATTGGAACAAACACCATGAAAGTCATGTACACGATACTACTAGAGAGAATAATAGGAGAGTTTGTAACTAGGCATTAACCAGGTAAATGATGGGGTGGTGAAGAAAAAGCCCCTTTAGCAGGTCAGGTCATTGAAATTCCAGGGGCTGAAGGGAAGGCCAGAGTGACCTCAGGGGAGAGGTGGCGGGAGAGAGCCCATTGGGGTAAGATTCTAGATGAGGTCTGAAAGACAGTCAGAGGCCAGACTAAGCAAGGCCTTCAGGTCCTAGTAAATACCTTTAATCCTAAGGGCAAAGGAAAGTCACTGAAAATATGTGAGGGATAGAGTTAGATTTGTGATTTAAACAGCTCTTTTCAGCTCAATGCAGACAGCATTGGCAGGCAGCCAAGGTGTACCTGGGGAAGACTAGTAGAAAATTGTAGAGGTTACAAGGCTAGATATGATAGAGCTTGGATTAAAGTGGTGGTGTGAAGATGAAGAGCAGGGGATGGGTTTCAGAAGTAGTTAGGAGGTAAAATGGGTGGAAATTAGTGATAGATTGAATATAGGGTCAGGAGAAGAAAAGTAAGTTGGATAGTTGGTGGCATCATTCAGTGAGATAGAGACACCGCAAGCAGGTCAGATTTGGGAGGCAGATTTCAAGCTCAATTCTGAACATGTTGGGTTTGGGATGACTTTGAGACAAGCAGAAACAACAAGTTAACATTTCAATCTATATTTCTGGAGCCTAGAGGAGAGGCCTGGACTAGAATATACCTTGTGTATCATAAGTATGGAGGTGGTCAATGACATCATGATCATGGGTGCCATTGCCTAGAGAGATACTAGGGAGTGATAAAAAAAAGCAGAGCCTAGAACCAAGCCTTGAAGAACTTCATTTCATGGCTGTATGAAGGAAGATCAACTTACAAAGGTTGTAGAAGAATATCACAAAAGATAGGAAGGAAACTACTAGTGTCATGAAAACAAAGGGAAGATATGCTTTGATGAAGATGGAGTGACCAGCAAAGTCAAGTAATGTGAGTTTGAAAAAGTCCTTTAGAGTTATTGGTATGGAAGTCACTGGTGATCTTAGTAAGAGGTGGGTTTTTTGTGGAAGGATAAGGAAAAAGACAGATTAGAGCAGGGTGAAAAGTGAGTGAGGGTTGTGAAATTGGATACAGTCAAAAAAGATAAGTCTTATGAGAAGAGAACAGCAAATAGAACATGTAGGATTTGGGAAAGGTTATTTATATAAGATGGGAGAGACTTGAGTATGTTTAAAAGTCACTGGTAAATATTTAATTGATAGGGAGCTGGCAGCTATTTGGGAGAGAAAAAGGATCATGAATAGTATTGGCTCATGAGACTGGGAATAGACAGGAAAAGATTTGCAGAGATGTCCATGTTTGCATGCTTGGTATGAAGAGGATGAGGGAGTTCCCCTCCTAGGAATTCTATTTTCCTGTAAAGCAAAAGACAGTATCTTTGTCTGTGAGGGAGCAGGAAGGAGAGGTGGAGGTGTGAGGAGAGCTGAGAGAATTTGATATATGGTAATTGTGGAAAAGAGTGGGTGTGAGCTGGCTTGAGAAAAGTAGTGGGATTCCTGGTCACTGTTAAGGGCCCATTCTCCAGAAGCTTGGGGACATTCATTTTCTTATGCTGTTATATAAAAAAATCCATGGTGTATCCATGTTTTATGAAAAATCCAAGTTAACATCTATATTGTATAACTAAGAGGAAAGAATTTGAGAAAGGTGGGAAGGATTTTTTTTTTTAAGTGATTGATTTTCAGACTGTTTGGAGAGACTGGAAGGAGAATACTCATTTGAACATAAAAATGTAAATTTTAAAAGATCTCTGAATGTGTATATACTTATTAAGTGAACTGACTGAGGGGAAATTTTCATTTTTCATATGAGGAAAATTTACCAATTTATTTTGTTTAAACATTGAGGCCTGGGCTGAGTTAAACATTAGAGATTATTTTAAAAGGATATCAGGGTTTGCATAAAATGGTGCACTAAGTTTGCTGGATTTTCATTTTTGCTGTTGATCCACTGATGTTAGGCCTCTGCAATTTTCCTACCCGCTCAAGAAGATGAACAGATGCTTCTACGAATGTGAAACTAGCTCAGCAAATGGACCCTCCTTTTCAAAATTTTTTTTTTTTTTTTTTTGGCTGAGGAAGACAAGGGACAAACACCTGGAGATTAGAAATGTGTCTCTAATCACTAGAAATGCTTATTTTAATGTGTTGGCCTCAATTCGCTAACAGAAACTGCCTAAGTGTGAAATTTCATTTCCTGTGTATAGAGTATGCTACCAGGTATGCTGGTGGGAGCACAGGAGCACATACAAAAGGATTTTGTCTTTCCTCTCGAAGAACTTTTTGTTTGGCCGGGTAGGGATTGTATTCATACAGAAGTTATAAAAGAAACCTTTAGTAACTTCACAAACGCAGGTGTTTAAGGAGATGGGCAAAGGCTCAGAGTAAGAAAAGGACGAGATAGCAGAAAGACCTCATAAAGGAAGATTCAGGAATAAGAAGAATATCAGTGATCTAGCCAGAGTAAGGCTCAAATCTATCAACCGCTCCTCATGCACTCTCAGGAGAATGTGAAGAATCACATGGGAGATTTTAAGGGCCAGATCTTGAAGTGGTATGCATCACTTCTGTCCTATACCATTGGCCAGAAGTCAATCACACAACCCAATCTAACTGCAAGAGTTAGATTGGGAAATATACAGGCATCCCTTGGAGATATCGTGGGTTTGGTTCCAGACCATGGCAATAAAGTGAGTATCACAATAAAGTGAGTCACACAACTTTGTTTGTTTCTCAGTGCATATAAAAGTTATACTTACATTTTCTAATAAGTGTGTGATAGCATTATGTCTAAAAAACCCCCAATGTATACATCTTAGTGAACAAATACTTCATGGCTAAACAACGCTAACCGTCATCTGAGCCTTCTGTGAGCCATAGTCTTTTTGCTGGTGGAGGGTCTTGCCTCCGTGTTGATGGCTGCTGACTGGTCAGGGTGGTGGTGGCTGAAGGTTGGGTGGCAGTGGCACTTCCTTGAAATAAGACAACAGTGAAGTTTGCCCCTATGATCGACTCTTCCCTTCATGAACGTTTTCTCTGTAGCATGCAATACTGTTTGATAGCATTTTACCCTTTGGAGTTAATCCTCTCAAACCCTGCTGCTGCTTTATCAACCAAATGTATTTAATACTCTAAATCTTTTGTTGTAATTTCAATAGTCTTCACCAGGAGCAGATTCCATCTCAAGAAACCACTTTCTTTGCTGATCCATAAGAAGCAATTCCTCGTCCGTTAAAGTTTTATCCAGAGATTGTAGTAATTCAGTCACATCTTCAGGCTCCACTTCTAATTCTAGTTCTCTTGCTATTTCCACCACATCTGCAGTTACTTCCTCCACTGAAGTCTTGAACCCATCCAAGTCATCCATAAGGTTGGAATCAGCTTCTTCCAAACTTCTGTGAATGTTGATATTTTGACCTCTTCCCATGAATCACAAATGTTCTTAATGGCATCTAGAATGGTAAATCCTTTCCAGAAGGTTTTCTATTTAATTTGTCCACATTCATCAGAGGAATCACTATTTATGGCAGTTATAGCCTCACAAAATGGTTATCTTAAATAAGACCTGAAAATCAAAGTTTCTCCTTGATCATTGGACTGCAGAATGGATGTTGTGTTAGTGGGCATGAAAACAACATTAATCTTGTTGTACATCTCCATCAGAACTCTTGGGTGACTAGGTGCTCTGTCACTGAGCAGTCATCTTTTGAAAGGAGTGGGTAATATTCTTCTGAGCAGTGGGTCTCAACAGTAGGCTTAAAACATTCAGTAAACCATGTTCTAAGTAGATGTGCTGTCATCCAGGTTTTGCAGTTCCATTTATAGAGCACAGAGTAGATTTAGCATAATTCTAAAGGGCCCTAGGATTTTTGGAATGCGAAATGAGCATTGGCTTCAACTTAAAGTCACCAGCTGTATTAGCCCCTAACAAGAAAGTCAGCTTCTCCTTTGTAGCTTTGAAGCTAGCTGTTGACTTCTCCCCTCTAGCTATGAAAGTCCTAGGTGGCATCTTCTTCTGATATAAGGCTATTTCATCTCCATTAAAAATCTGTTGTTTAGTGTAGCCACCTTCATTAATGATCTTGGGTAGATCTTGATAACTTTCTGCAGCTTCTGCATCAGCACTTGCTGCTTCACCTGGCACATTTGTTATGAAGATGGCTTCTTTCCTTAAACCTCATGAGCCACTCTCTGCTAGCTTGAAACTTCTGCAGCTTCCTCACCTCACTCAGCCTTCATAGAATTAAAGAGTCAGGGCCTTACTCTGGATTAGGCTTTGGTTTAAGGTAATGCTGTGGCTGATTTGGTTTTCTATCCAGACCACTAAAACTTTCTCCATATCAGCAATAAGTCTGTTTCACTTTCCTATTATTTGCGTGTTCACTGGAGTAGCACTTTTAATTTCCTGCAAGAACTTTTCCTTTGCATTCACAGCTTGGTTAACTGTTGGCTCAAAATGTCCAGCTTTCAGCCTATCTTGGCTTTCCACATGCCTTCCTCACTGAGCTTAATCATTTCTAGCTTTTGATTTAAAGAGAAAGATGTGCGACTCTTTCTTTCACTTGAACACTTAGAGACCACTGTAGGGTTATTAATTAGCCTAAATTCAATCTTATGTCTCAGGGAATAGGGAGGCCTGGGAAGGAGAGAGACAGGGGGACGGCCGGTCGGTGGAGTCAGAATGCACACAACATTTATATTAGATTAAGTTCACCATCTTATATGGGTGTGGTTCATGGTGCCCCAAAACCATTACAAGAGTAACACCAAAGATCACTGATCACTAATCACTGTAACAAGTATAATAGTAATGCAAAAGTTTGAAATATTGTGAGAATTTCCAAAAGGTGACATAGAGACATGAAGTGAGCAAATGCCCTTGGAAAAATGGTACCAATAGGCCAGGGTTGCCACAAACCTTCAATTTGAAAAAACTCAACATCTGCAAAGCAAAATAAAATGAGGTACGCCTGTAGTTGAGCTGTGTGCCTGGGAAGATGTGGGTTTGTTTAGCATCTAGGCAGTCTACATGCCCACTGGAGCATCACAGAAGAAATTTACTCCCTCTCCCTCAGTCATGGGCTCTTCAGACTCTAAGCCCTCCCTCCCCCAGGTTAGTCTCCTGATCATTTCCACCAGGAATCATTCCTATGTGATTGTTCCCAAAACTTCTACCACCCTGGCCATCATTTTTAGCAAACATTTTTGGTTTTTATTTTTCTTCTTGAAATGAGGTGTTCACAATAAAATGTAATTCTCTGGATGGGATCCAAAAAAGGCTGCTAAAGTGGGATTATTGTTTTGTTTGATTTAATAACTGTAAGGTCAAAGAGAGGGTCAATGTTGGGAAGACTTCCCATTGAGAGGCAGATAATGGAAGCCCACAAAGAAGAGAATTTGAAGGATGAAGGGGGTCTCCAGGATGCCATTCCAATAGGGCAGCTGTATCAAGCATTAGTGGTTATAGATTATTCTTACCCACTTCTCAAGGAAGAAAAAAAGCACATATACCCACAAATCAACCAGTTCATTTCTATAAACCTTAATGTAAACTCAAGGAGAAGAAAGAAGTGCTCTCAAATAATATTACATTTGTGTTAGATTTTGGATTTAAATAAAAAAAAAAAACACCATATTTAAAATCTTTTTAGGGGCTTTCCTGGTAGTGCAGTGGTTAAGAATCCGCCTGCCAATGCAGGGGACATGGGTTCGAGCCCTGGTCCAGGAAGATGCCACATGCCGCAGAGCAAATAAGCCCGTGTGCCACAACTACTGAGCCTGCGCTCTAGAGCCCGCGAGCCACAACTACTGAAGCCCGTGTGCCACAACTACTGAAGCCCACACACCTAGACCCCGTGCTCCACAACAAGAGAAGCCACCGCAATGAGAAGCCCGTGCACTGCAACAAAGAGTAGCCCCTGCTCGCTGCAACTAGAGAAAAGCCCACACACAGCAACGAGGACCCAATGCAGCCAAAAAAAAAAAAAAAAAATCTTTTTATCATGATGTTAACCAGTCCACCGGTCTTACCTAGTGACCAAAGTGTTGTATTCAATAATCTAGCCAGTAATCAACATGGTTGTATGATACATAACGAGTTAGCATTGCTTTGTGGAACTAAAAATTGTCGCCTTACATTTTCACCTCCATTAGATGTGGCACCATTGATGTCTTGCATTTCAACATATCCCAGTGGCCTGAGAGTCCCGGATATCTTCATCTAGTAACCCTATGAAGACAGAAAGAATGTACCTTTTCTTTCTTTTTCTCTTTTCTTTTGCAATAGCTGTGCTTTCACTGTTCTCTGCTGAGAAATATTATAAGCCCAAGCAAGTGTGCATTCTTATCAGAGTAAAGAATTGATTGAGAACAATTTATCTATTTCTAAATTTCAAGAAGAAGAGAGAAAGCCCATGGATCTTTCTCTGTATCTAATCTACCAATGTGCTTACCTATTTCAAATGTTTGTTCCTAAATTGAGTTGTAATGTCAAGGTTTCAGAGTACAGATTTTCGTTTGTTCAATTGTTTATGGCTAGACTCGTGAACAGTGACTACCACACTTCTATTTTTCTATAAATGTGGTGCTCTTGGGTATTGCCGTTGTAGGAAACTGAATTCATTGTAATTATAATTCAAATTTAATTTCCTATTACAATTCCTGTCTCTTCTTGTCCCCAGGTTGTCTCTCAGGGGGAAGATGCTGAGGGAGGGCAAAAACAACATTTATCAATTTGTGCATTAGTGGCTTTTTTGCGGATTCTCCCCAAATAAGATTTAAATGATATTAACGGATTCTCACCAAGCACTTCAGAATAAACAAAACAGTGAGTATCTAGGCAGAAAGCCATGGACTTTCAGATCTCAATATGTTTATAAGACATGAAGACAGAAACAACATAAATAGCTATTCTACTTGGTTGTCATCTGCCAAGTCACTATTTTTCAGAGAAGAGTTTAGCCATAGCTACATCACTGAGAGGAAGAACAGTAGAATATTGAGGGCTAATGGTGATAATGGTGGGGTAGGTTTGTTACCTAGAAAAAAAGATTGAGAGTCAAGGGGAATTTTCAATTTTGAATCCCTCAGCTCTGTCACAGGGCATTTGTTTTGCTGTCTGAATGCTCTTTGGGCATCTGGGAGAAAAATGGTTTAAAAGAATACAGATGCAATTGTCTTCTTTGGCTCTTTCCATGGTACCATAATTATGAACTGTGCTGAGTTACGGTGTAACATTCATTGGAGGGTATACTAAACTGCACTTTGAATGCATTTTGCATCTGTGGCATCTTTTAGAAACACAAGCCTTTGTGGGGTTTCTGGCTTTTCTTTTTATATGGTGGGTTGATAATCTTATAATGGCATTAGTTTTGTGACCAATTACCAAAGATTTGTTATTATTATTATTTTTTAAAAAATTGGACTATTGTTAAATGTCTACAGCAAGGTTAAAAACAGCTCCAGAAGAGTGTGGGATAGAATAGTTTGGAAACTTCCTCTCCTGGGTATTTGGTACTGCAGAATTCAACAAGGAATGTTGGACACTTCTCAAAATAAAATTAATTTAAATTCAGTTTCACAAAAGGTTATATTATAGAACAAATTGAAAAAAAGAAAGTTAGTTGGAAAGTCAAACATGATAGAATTTGGAAATTACTGGGCTTTTGGATTTAAAAGTATTTCTCATATGTTGAGGCAGAATTTATATTCTCTTTTTCTCTATGGCATTTTATGAGATTAAATATTCCTTCTCTTCTACATAAATAGAATAGAAACATCTCTATTTTTAAAGTGTCGTGAAAACAGGAAATGGCGTCTGAACAAAAAGATTTCTTTATCGATTTCTCCTTGCTATTTATTTTGGTTAATTTTATGGGGTATGATCTGCGGGGACATGGTGATTATTCTCTCTTTTCTAAGCTAGTGTGATGCTGGGACAGTGGCAAATGAGGGATGAGGAGGAAGGAAAAGCATGGACTAGGAAGTGCAGACAGAGTTGATGCACATCTGTGGTCCCAGGGGCATGGTCGATGAGCTGCTTGATTTCAAATGGTTGGTCTGGCTGAATTTGGAGGCCAGCCTCTGGAACTTTGCCTCTCCGCTTGTGACCTGAATACTTACAGGACACGTACATGCCATTTTTCTTCATAATGTTGTGATTCATCTAAACCTTCTTCAGTGATTTGAAATGTCACATTTTCTTACACTAAAATTTTATACTATACATATTTAGCATATTTATCTTTGGCAGCTAATCTTTTTCTTTCAATCCTTTATCTTTCTTGTCTGGAGCTAGTATCATATTCATTGCTACAGGTTTCTAATACACTTTATTGTCTAGAATGGCTTATCTTCCATTATATCTTTTTCCTTTGATATTTTAAGGAAAAGAATTACTATGAAAAATAATCCTGCCTCTGTCTTATTGTTTTAAGTATTTAGAACACTTATTTAGTTGTGACTTTTTTTCTTAATTGGATTTTATATAAATATTTTACTTATGTTTTCATTCTAATAAAAGTAAGATAAGTATATCTTTTAAAAAAACAATCATTGTCAGGTTTGGTATCAGGGTTATAATATTTAGGTAAAATGGGTATGGTAGCCTTTCATGTTTACCTATGTTGTGAGATGTAGCATAATTTTAAAATAATTTGCTTCTTAAATAATCTGTACCTTTTTCCTTATTTTAAAGATAGATTTTCCAAAAGCTTTTAATGCTATGTATGTGTTCTATTATATTTTGGTTACTATTTCTTTCTAGATCACTTTTCTTAATTTATATTTTCTTACATTATTGTCTGCATCAGGATTATCATGTTAATCAAAATGAGGTCATATATACTGTCCTTTTATGATCTTTTAAATCTTATTTGGCTTTATCTACCTTGTAATTTTCAATGAAATTTGAATTTTTTCTTTCTTGCTTAGCTTTGGTGAGTTTTACTTGCTTCATTGCTCTTTTTTTTTAAAAAGAAAATTGAGGTAATATTGGTTGATAACATTATAGACGTTTCATGTGCACATTATATTTCTACTTCTGTATGCACTACAGCGGGTTCACCACCAAAAATTTAGTTTCCATCCATCGCTGTACAATTGATCTCCTTTACCCATTTTATGCGCCTCCCCCTACCCCTTACCCTCTGGTAACTACCACTCTGTTCTCTGTATTTAAGTGTTTATTTTTATTTGTTCATTTATTTACTTTGCTTATTTGGGTTTTACATTCCACATACAAATGAAATCATACAGTATTTGTCTTTCTCTGTCTGACTTATTTCACTTAGCATAGTACCCTCAAGGTCCATCCATGTCACAAATGGCAAGATTTCCTCTTTTTAATGGCTGAGTCATATTCCATTTTGTGTGTGTGTGTGTGTGTGTATATGTGTGTGTATATATATATATACACACACATATACACACACACACACACCACATCTTCTTTACCCATTCATCCATTGATGGGCACTTATGTTGCTTCCATATCTTGGCTATTGGAAATAGCTATGGAAATGTTATGATGAACATAGCAGTGCAGATACCTTTTTGAATTAGCGTTTCATATTTTTTGGATAAATACCCAGAAGTGGAATTCCTGGATCATATGGTAGTTCTCTTATTAATTTTTTGAGGACTCTCCATACTGTTTTCCATAGTGGCTACACCAACTTACATTCCCACCAAGAGCGCGCGAGGGTTCCTTTTTCTCCACATCTTAGCCAACACTTGTTATTTCTTGCCTATTTGATAATAGCCATTCTAACAGGTGTGAAGAGATATCTTGTTGTGATTTTGATTTGCATTTCCATAAAAATTAGTGATGTTGAACATCTTTTCATGTGCCTGTTGGCCATCTGGATGTCTTCTTTGGAAAAAATGTCTACTCAACTCCTTTGCCCATTTTTTAATCAGGTTGCTTGTTTTTTTGTTATTGAGTTGTATGAATCCTTTATATATCTTGGATATTAATCTATATCAGATAAATGATTTATAGATATCTTCTCCCATTGGGTAGGTTGTCTTTTCGGTTTGTTGATAGTTTCCTTTGTTGTGCAAAATCTTTTTAGTTTGATGTAGTCCCATTTGTTTATTTTTGCTTTTTTTTCTCTTTCCTAAGGAGACATATCTGGTAAGATATTGCTAAAACTGATGTCAAAGAGCATACGGCCTATGTTTTTTCCTAAGATTATGGTTTCAGGTCTTACATTCAAGTCGTTAATCCATTCTGAATTGATTTTTGTGTGTGGTGAGAGATAGTTGTGTAGTTTCATTTTCTTGCATGTGGCTGTTGTTTTTCCAACATCATTTATTGAAGAGACTATCCTTTCTCCGTCATATGTTCTTTGCTCCTTTGTCATAAATTAATTGTTTATATATGTGTGGGTTTATTTTTGGGCTCCCAATTCTGTTCCATTGATCTATGTATCTGTTTTTCTGCCAGTATCTTGCTGTTTTGATTACTGTGCCTTTGTGACATAGTTTGAAATCAGGGAGTGTGCTACCTCCAGCTTTATTTTTTTCCTCAGGATTGCGTTAGCTATTTGGGGTCTTTCATGGTTCCATATAAATTTTAGAATTTTTTGGTCCTATTTCTGTGAAAAATGTTCTTCGGATTTTGATCAAGATTGCATTGAATCTGTAGATTGTTTAAGGTAATATGGACATTTTAACAATGTTAATTCTTCCAATCCGTGAGCATGAGATATAGTTCCATTTATTTTTGTCTTCTTCAGTTCTTCCAAAAATGTCTTGCAGATTTCAGAATATACGTCTTTCACCTCCTTGGTTAAATTTATTTCTAGGTATTTTACTCTCTTTGTTATGATTGTAAATGAGATTGTTTTCTTACTATCTCTTTCTGCTAGCTCATTGTTAGTGTATAGAAATACAACAGATTTTTGTATATTGATTTTATACCCCACAACTTTACTGCGTTTATTATTTCTAATAGTTTTTTGGTGGAGTCTGTAGAGTTTTCTATATATAAAATGATGTCATCCACAAATAGTGACAGTTTTACTTCTTCCTTTTCAATTTGGATGCCTTTTATTTCTTTTTCCTTCCTAATTGCGCTGGCCAGGACTTCTAATACTATGTTAATAAGAATGGCAATAGTGGATATCCTTGCCTTATTCCTGATTTTAGAGGAATAGCTTTTGGTTTTCACCATTGAGTATGATATTAGCTGTGGGTTTGTCATATATGGCCTTTGTTATACTGAGGCATATTTCTGCTGTACCCATTTTATTAAGAGTTTATTATAAATGGGTGTTGAATTTTGTCAAATACTTTTTCTGCATCTATTGAGATGATCTGATGGTTTTTATCTCATTGCCCTTTTTTCTTCTTTTATTTTTATTAATTCATTTTTCTAATTTTCCTTAGGGTTATTTTATTGATCCTTTTCTAGCTTATTTAATGAATATCTGGTTCTGTGTTTATTTTTATTGATTCATTACTGCTATTTTTCTTAGGGTTATTTTATTGAACTTTATTGATCTCTATTTTATTGAGTTGAGTATCTTGTTCTTTTATCTTCATTCATTTAAAAGAAAATGACTCCAAATATCATGATTTTTTCCACATTGAATACATCTTTTATCACAATCATCAGCTTTTATAAAAGATTTTCTAATTATTCTTAATGTTAAAACAATTTGTAATTGGAATTTTCATTTTTTTCTTTAGTCTGTGCCATTTAGGAATGCTTTATTTTAAAATTTGCCTTTATGTGTTTTTATTTTAAGGTTATCTTCTGATATTAATTTCTGTTGTGTTTTTGTGTATCTGATTCACATATTTGTGCATTCTGTGAGCAAATAGATGGTCTATTTAATTTCTATATTTTATAACTCTGGGATATTTTTATCTACCCCTAATATATAATCATTTATTTTTCTTTTTTCAGCTTTATTGAAGTATAATTGACAAAATCCTAATATATTTAATTGTACATTGTGATGATTTTATATACGTATATGTTGTGAAAGGATTCTCATAATCAGGTTAATTAACACATCCATCACATATTTACCCCTTCTGCGCATGTGTGTGTGAGAATGCTTAAGATCTACTCTCTTAGTTAACCTTAATTATAGAATACAGTATTGTCAACTATTGTCACCATGCTATACATTAGATCCTTGAACCTTGTTCATCTTATAAATGAAAATTTGTACCCTTTTACCAACTTCTCCCTATGTTTCCACCCCTCAGTCCCTGGCAACTAATATTCTACTTTCTGTTTCTATGAGTTTAATGTTTTAATAAAGATTCCACATATAAGTGATACCATGCAGTATTTATCTTCCTTTGTCTAGCTTATTTCATCTAGCATAATGCCCCCCATGTTGTCACAAATAGCAGGATTTCATTTTTTTTAAGGCTGAAAAATATTCCTCTGTGTGTGTGTGTGTGTGTGTCTGTGTGTATCACATTTTCTTTAACCATTTGTCGACGGACACTTAGGTTGTTTTCAAACCTTGATTATCATGAATAATACTGCAATAACATGGTACAGGTATCTTTTCAAGGTAATGATTTCATTTCCTTTGGATATATACTCAGAAGTGGGATTTCTGGATCATTTTGTAGTTCATTTTAAATTTTTTGAGGAACCTCCATACTGTTTTCCATAGTGTCTGTACCAGTTTACATTCCCATCAACAGTGCACAGCTGTTCCCTCTTCTCTGCATTTTCACCAGCATTTGTTATCATTTGTTTTTCTTTTAAATAGTAGACACTTTAACAAATTTAAGGTGATATCTCATTGTGATTTTGATTTGAATTTCCCTGATGATTAGTAACGTGAATATACCTGTTGGCCACTTGTATGTCTTCTTTGGAAAAAATGTATATTTAAGTCCTCTGCCCATTTTTTAATTGGGTTATTATTATTATTATTTTGCTATTGAGTTATATGAGATCTTTATATATTTTAGATATTAACCCCTTATCAGATATAAGGATTACAAATATTTTCTCCCTTTCCATATGTTGTCTTTTCATTTTGTCAATGGTGTCTTTTGCTGTGCTGAAGTTTTTAGTTTGATGTAGTCTCACTTGTTGATTTTTGCTTTTGCTACTTGTGCTTTTGCTGTTGTATCCAAAAAAATCATTGCCAAAATCAATGTTAAGGGGAATTTTCCCTCATTTTTTCTAGGAATTTTATAGTTTCAGGTGTTACTTTTAAGTCTTTAATCCATTTTGAGTTGATTTTTGTGAATGGGGTAGGATAGTGGTACAGTTTCATTCTTTTGTGTGTTCCTGTTTTCCCAGCACCATTTATTAAAGAGACAGTCCTTTCCTCATTGAGTGTTCTTGGCTCCCTTATCAAATATTAGTTAATCAATATGCATGGGTTTATTTCTCAGTTTTCAATTCTTTTCCATTGGTCTTTGTACCTGTTTTTATGTTAGTACCATACTACTTTGATTAGTATAGCTTTGTAATATAGGTTGAAATCAGGAAGCGTGTTGCCTCCAGCTTTGTTCTTGTTTCTCAGAATTGCTGTAGCTATTTGGGGCCTTTTGTGGTTTCATACAAATTTTAGGATTTTTTTTTCTCTTTTTTTAAGCAATACCATTAGTATTTTGATAGAGATTTCAGTAAATCTATAGGTGACTGTAACATTGACATTTTAACACAAATACTTTTTTTGAATTTTCAAATTATTTTTTCACTTCAATTTCTTTCATCGTTGTTTTATAGTTTTCAGTATATAGATCTTTCACCTCATTGATTAACTTTATTCTTAAGTATATTATTGTTTTTGATGCTATTTTAAATGGGACTGTGTTATTTTATTTCTTTCTTCATTAGTTCATTATTAGTGTGTACAATCACAACATATTTTTGTATGTTGTTTGTATTCTGAAATTTTGCTGAATTTATTTTTCAGTTCTAATAGTTTTTCGTGGAGTTTTTAGGATCTTCTATATATAAGATTATGTCATCTGAAAACAGAAAATTTTACTTCTTCCTTTCCAATTTGAATGCCTTTTGTTTATTTTTTTCTTCCCTAATGGCTCTGACTAGGACTTTAGTACATTAATGAATAGAAGTAGTGGGAGTGGACACCCTTGTTTTGTTCCTGATCTTAGAGGAAACACTTTCCACCTTTCAACATTCAGTATCATGTTAGCTGTGAGCTTGTCATATATGAGCTTTATTATGTTGAGGTATATTCCTTCTATATCCATTCTGTTCACAGTTTTTATTATGAAAGTCTGTTGAATTTTTCTACATCTATTGAGATGATTATATGATTTTTATCCTTCATTTTGTTAATGTGTATCACATTGATTTGCAGATGTTGAACTATCTTTGCACCACTGGAATAAATCCCACTTGATCATGGTGTATGATCCTTTTAACATGCTGCTGAATCTAGTTTGTTGGTATTTTGTTAAGAATTTTTATATCAAATTCATTAGGATTATGGCCTGTAATTTTATTTTCTTATAGTGTTCTTATTTGACTTTGGTATTAGGGTAATGCTTGCCTAGTAAAATGAGTTTGGGAATGTTTTCTCCTCTTCAATTTTTTGGGAGAGTTTGAGAAGGATTGGAATTAATTCCTCTTTAAATATTTGGTAGAATTCATCAATAAAACCATATGGTCCTGGATTTTTCTTTGTTGAGAGGTTTTTGATTACTAATTTAGCCTCCTTATTCATTATTTTTCTCTTCTGGTTTTCTATTTCTTCATGACTTAGTTTTGGTAGGTTTTGTGTTTCTAGGAATTTATGTGTTTCTTCTAGGGTATACAATTTGTTGGTGTATAATTGTTCATGGTAGTTTCTTATGATCCTTTGTATCTGTGGTATCAGTTATAATGTCTCTGCTTTCATTTCTGATTTTATATATTTGAACATTATCTCATTTTCTCTTAGTCCAGCTAAATGTTTGTCAATTTTGTTTGTCTTTTAAAAAACCAGCTCTTAGTTTTGTTGACCTTTTATATTGTTTTTCTGGTCTCTATTCATTTGTTTCTTTTCTGATCTTTTTTATGTCTTCCACTGACTTTGGGTTAGTTTGTTTCTTCTTTTTCTAATTCTTTGAGGTGTAAAGTTATGTTGTTTGAGAACATTCTTATTTCTTAATGTAGGCCTTTATTGCTATAAGCTTCTCTCTTAGAACTGCTTTTGCTGTATCCCATATGTTTTGGTATGTTGTGTTTTCATTTTCTTTTGTTTGGAGATATTTTTTGATTTCCCTTTTGATTTCTTCTTTGATTCATTGGTTATTTAGGCATGTGTCATTTAATTTCCACATATTTGTGATCTTTTCAGTTTTCCTCCTGTTATTGATTTTTAGTTTTATACCATTGTGGTTGGAAATGATACTTGGTATGATTTAATCCTCTTATATTTGCTAAGTCTTGTTTTGTGACTTAACATATAATCTATCCTGGAGAATGTTCCATGTGTGCTTAATAAGAATGTGTATTCTCTCTACCTCTATACATTATTTACTGCTAATAACCCTTATAATATTTTTTCAGACTTAAAACAAATAAAACCTTGCAATATATAGGTTTGTCATTTGCTTTCAGTTTACTAAAACCATTTTTGGTTGGCATTTCAATGTATTTAAGCTCTATTCTAGTCACAATTTGAAAATTAAATTGTAGAATTGTGGAAATGATTTTATTTTTACTTTATTTTCAAAGCTATGTGAAACTTCTCAGAGGTAGAGGAGAAAGGAATCTCACAGGTCTATCATTGTAATGGGAAACCATCCTAAAAATAGATATATGTGTGACTGCTGGGGAGAGGAACTGGACTTTAAACTGCCTGGTAAAACCTAATCAGCTTCTAAAAGTTGGAGGGAAATTTCCCCCTTCAGACATAATTATAGGAAAGTATATTGAGATTTGCATTTCGGATCCTGGAGGGATGCACATGCTCTGTTTTTGTTTGTTTGTTTGTACATTAAATTCATAAAAAACATGATAACCAAACATCAGACAGTCTTGTAAATCTTGTTTGAAATGTGACTATTATTCCTAGGTAGCAAAGAGTTTTGACTCATTGAGAAATCTAGACTCTATATTGTGACAATTACTTCTTAGGAAGTGTATCCTGTGAGCCAGGATAATAAATCACAACTGAGACGCCAGGGGAAAAAAAAAAAGAATGTGTATTCTGCTGCTGTTGGATGGAATGTTTCGTATATGTCTGTTGGGTCCATTTGACCTATAGTGTTTTTCCAGTCTGCTGTTTCCTTATTGATTTTCTGTCTGGATGATCTATCCATTGTTGAAAGTGGGATATTGAAACCCTAGGCTGTTATTGTGTTATTGTCTATTTCTCCCTTCAGATCTGTTATATTTACTTAACACGTTTAGATGCTCCAATGTTGGGTGCATATAGATTTACAATTGCTACATTCTCTTGATGAATCACCCCCTTTATCATTATGTGATGACCTTCTTTGTCTCTTATAACAGTTTTTGACTTAAAGTTTCTTTTGTCTCTTATAAGTATAGTTACCCCCACTTTATTTAGTTTCCTTTTGCATGGAATAACTTTTTCACTTTGAGCCTTTCTGTCCTTTCATTTTTGCACTTGAAACTGAAATTAGTCTCTAATAGGCAGCATACAGTTAGGTCTTGTTTTTTTTTAAATCTATTCAGCTATTCAGTGCCTTTTGATTAGAGAATTTAATCCATTTACATTTGAAGTAATTATTGATAGGCAAGGACCTACTAATGCCATTATTAATAGTTTTCTGGTTGTTTTATAGTTTCCTGTATCTTTCTTCCTCTCTTGCTGTTTTCCTTTGTGAATTGTTGATTTTCTGAAGTTGTATATTTGATTCCCTTCTTTTTAAATTTTGTGTATCTACTGTAGGTAATTGCTTTGTGCTTTATGAGGTGTACATAAAACATCTTATAGACATAACAGCCTGTTTTAAACTGATAACTACTTAACTTTGATTGCGTATAAAAACTCAACACTTTTGCTCTCCACACCTACATTTTATGTTTTTGATGTCTCAACTTACCTCATTTTATTCTGTGTATCCATAAACAAATTATTTTAGCAATACTTATGTCCTTAAACCTTTATACTAGAGTTAAGTAATTAATACAGCACTCTATTACAGTATTAAAGTTTCTGAATTTGACTATACACTGTTAACCCTTAAACAACATGGGTTTGAACTGCATGGGTCAATTTACACACGGATATTTTTCAATAGTAAATAATACAGTACTATATGGTTCATGGTTCATTGAATCTGCCAGTGCAGAGAAATGTCAGATAAAACGGCTGATTATAAGTTATATGTGGACTACCCACCCCACCATCATTTGAGGGTCAACTGTACTTACCTTTATCATTGTGTTTTATATTTTCATAAGCTGTCTTTTTACTTAATAGCATTTTAAAATTTCAGCTTGAAGAACTCCTTTAAGCATTTCTTGTAAGGCAGATCTAGCAGTAATGAATTCCCTCAACTTTTGTTTGTTTGGGTAAGTTTTTAAATGTCCTTTATTTCTGAAGGGCATCTTTGCTGGGTAAAGTACTCTTGGTTGGCACTTTTATCTTTCAGCAATTTGAATATATTATCCCACTTTTTCCTGGCCTGCTGGGAAATCTGCTGGTAGCCTTATAGGAGTCCCTTTTATGTGAGAACATTTTTTCTCTCACTGCTTTAAATTTTTTTTCTTTCTCTCTGATTTTAGGCAGTTTTATTGTAATATGTCTTGAAGAAGATTGTTTTGAATTGAAATTTTGGGGAGACTTATGAGCTTAAGGAACTTGGATGTCCAAATAACTTCCCAGTTTTGAGAAGCTCTCAACCTTTGTTTCTTTAAATAAGCTTTGTGCCTCTTTCTGTTCTGCTGGGACTCTCATAACACATACATTGTTTCTCTTAATGGTATCTTGTGGATCATATAGGCTTTCTTTTTTTTTTTTTTTTGTATTTTATTTATTTATATATTTATTTTTAAAACAACTTTATTGAAGTATAATTGCTTTACAATGGTGTGTTAGTTTCTGCTGTATAACAAAGTGAATCAACTATACATATACTTGTATCCCCATATCTCCTCCCTCTTGCGTCTCCCTCCCACCCTCCCTATCCCACCCCTCTAGGTGGACAAAAAGCACCAAGCTGATCTCCCTGTGCTATGCAGCTGCTTCCCACTAGCTATCTATTTTACGTTTGGTAGTGTATATATGTCCATGCCACACTCTCACTTTGTCCCAGCTTACCCTTCCCCCTCCCCATATCGTCAAGTCCATTCTCTAGTAGGTCTGTGTCTTTATTCCTGTCCTGCTCCTAGGTTCTTCATGACCCCCTTTTTTTTTTTTTAGATTCCATATATATGTGTTAGCATATGGTATTTGTTTTTCTCCTTCTGACTTACTTCACTCTGTATGATAGACTCTAGGTCCATCCACCTCACTACAAATGACTCAGTTTCATTTCTTTTTATGGCTGAGTAATATTCCATTGTATATAAGTGCCACATCTTCGTTATCCATTCATCTGTCAATGGACACTTAGGTTGCTTCCATGTCCTGGCTATTGTAAATAGAGCTGCAGTGAACACTGTGGTACATGACTCTTTTTGAATTATGGTTTTCTCAGGGTATATGCCCAGTAGTGGGATTGCTGGGTCATATGGTAGTTCTATTTTTAGTTTTTTAAGGAACCTCCATACTGTTCTCCATAGTGGCTGTATCAATTTACATTCCCACCAACAGTGCAAGAGAGTTCCCTTTTCTCCACACCCTTTCCAGCACTTATTGTTTGTAGAGTCTGTGATGATGACCATTCTGACTGGTGTGAGGTGATACCTCATTGTAGTTTTGATTTGCACTTCTCTAATGATTAATGATGTTAAGCATTCTTTCATTTATTTGTTGGCAATCTGTATATCATCTTTGGAGAAATGTCTATTTAGGTCTTCTGCCCATTTTTGGATTGGGTTGTTTGTTTTTTTGATATTGAGCTGCATGACCCACCTCCTAGAGAAATGGAAATAAAAACAAAAATAACCAAATGGGACCTAATGAAACTTAAAAGCTTTTGCACAGCAAAGGAAATTATAAACAAGACGAAAGGACAATCCTCAGAATGGGAGAAAATATTTGCAAATGACACACTGACAAAGGATTTAAGTATATTTTTGATTATTGTTTCTGTTCCATTTCTCTGGGCTCTCCTCTAGAAACACTGATTAACTGTATGTTAATGCTACTCTTTATTTTTTCACCCCTTCTCTATCATATTTTCCTTTTTCTTTCTACCTATGAGATCTTATAGAACAGTTAAATAATGCTTAAAACCACCACCTTCAGTATCAATTAATTCTTCTACTCTGTTTTTACTTTCTTTGTAATCTTTCTTTTTTTAAATAATCCTTTCTCTTTTCATGTTACCCTTTTGCCTTTTTAATCTGCCTGGGATCCTCTTGATTTCATCCTGTTTCCTTTTCATAGAGGCCATATTTCTTTGTTCAAAATGAAGATGACAAATTGTTTTCTGAAATTTTCTTTTGGATTCTTCAGTAAGAAAATTTTCAGAAGTTTGCTCTGAAGTTTCAGAACACAGTTCTCTTTCCCTTGTTATATGCTTAAATAGTTTTTTTTTTCTATTTGATTTTAAGTAATGCCACAACAATACACAGATTGAGTGGATTTTCCTTGTTCCAGCTCCTTTTCTACATTTTCTACAGTAATGGTGATGAAAACTTCAATGTTAAGTTTATAGTTTAATGGACATTGTTTCTGTTTCAATTAGCATTCTCTGACTGTTTTTATTTAAGATACCTCCCCTCAGTTGTAATTTGGTCTTCTTTCAACTCCCATAGCCTGATTCCTTGTTACTCTAAGGAGAAATTTTACATGGCATCTGTAATTCCCCCCAAATCAGGGTTATTCCTCTGTGCCCCATTCACCTGTCCTTTCCACCTCATCCACCAAAGGTTTTACCTATGCAGACTTATCTTTTTAGAACATGTACTGCAGACCTCTCCCCCTACTTTCTGTTCATTTTTTTTTTCTCTTAAAGATGGTAGAATGGTGAGAGAAAAAATATTTGCCTCAGAGAATAATTCCCAAAGCTGAGAACTCTGGGTGCCTCTCTTCTCATAAAGAAAAGAAGGGTGTATTCTTAGTTTTCTATGTCTATGAGCCTGGTGATTGGAAGTGAAAATTGGATATGCCATGGTATTACTAAATTCCCTTTAGGGTTTTCAAAGTTAGAATCTATCTATTCCTTCTAGATTATGGAATTGGTTGTCTGTTAGTTTGGTTTTAAAAGGTGTCTTCAGTGGTTTTAGTGATAAGCTGAAAAGAGCAGCATTGAAGGATGCTAGCCAGAAGCTATTTGAACCTGAACCTCCTATCAGGAAGCTGAGAAAAAAAAAAAAACAGAATTTTACTTTTATTTAAAGATTGTATGCTAATAATTAAAATTTTAAATCTTTGTCTCTACTTGGAATTAAGACACAATTCTGGTGTAATATTAAAATATAAATTCAAAAATTGTGTCTATTCTTCCTTTCCTTTTTTGATGTAAGAATACCTCAAAAGAGTAAGAGAGAGACCTAAAAGTTCAATAATGACTGTTAAAATGTAACAGAATTGCATTGGGTTTGAATCCACTGTAATATATTTCAAATATCTTTCATCTATTATATTTTTCTAATCGTGATAGATGATACAACTGGAGAACAGGAATTTCCTTTATGCCATTGACTTGCAAAAGTCACACAAGTAGAAAATGAAGGGTCAGATAATCTGCACAAATCAGCCTCATTCTTATATACATTAACAGGAAAACATAATTGAGTTGCATGTGTTAAAGAAATGAAACCATTCAACAAATTGTTCTTAATAGAGGGAAAAATTATATGGGAGTTAAAATTGACATGAAAAACACAGGAAGATGTTGAAGGGTTGGAGTGGGAGGAAAAATGGTGGAGGTTAGTAAATGTCTGTTTGAGTGTGCAATTGCATTTTCAAAATAGTGACCTAATTATGAATTTAGATGTAGTTATTGTTCTTCCATAGTTATGATTTATGTATTCTCTATATGTAATTTTCAGTTGTGTATTTTTTTAAAAATCAAGTTTCAGAGGAATAAATTTGTTTAAAATTATTTTAGAAATGTGTTTATACCCCATTTTGAAACAAGTAGAAAGATTTTTCCTCTTCTAAATGCTTATGAAGGTAGATAACTTCTCTGATCTTTTAGATAAATACATTTATGTTAGTTGAATGGCAGACAGTTAGTCATAAACAGGAGACATTAAGGAAAATTAACACACTAAATGGAAATGCATTTTCTGTACCTGATCAGTTAATTGAGATTCTGCCTATAATCTGCTTTTATTTTACTGGTAGATGTTTATTGATTTGAAGAGAGATAAAAAGAATTGTCAGACAACATATAAACCATGGCTGAATAAAGAATTCATAGTTTTTACTCAAATAGAGGGATTATCTGGAATGCAAGTACAAAAAGAACTTGATACTCTAGGAATACATTATTTTGAATGTACATTTGAACTAGCTGAATATCCTACTCTAGAGCTTAGTGCATGGCAGTATATTAATCACATCCATAAAAATGAGTCATTTACAATTGGAGTGGGCTTCACACTTGGAGCATCTTGAAGATGTTTTTTCTTTGGATATGTCAGATTAAGCTTGTGTTGAAGCTATATTGTGTTAAAATTCTCACAATAAAATATTGGCATTTCCTGTATAAGTGGTGTAGAATAGAAATTCTCTCCTATAAATAAAAACGCTTTGGCTTATAAGAAGGTGAACCTACTGACCTTTGGTTATAGAATAATACCAGAAATTTTATAATAAAGAGTATTTCAGTAATTGGAACCCTATTTTTATTATGTAATTGGAGGTACAATCTCATGGAAAGTAACTTCCCCAGGAGATTGAGTAGTTAAAAACATCATTTTGGTGATGAAGTTGAGACAATGGCCAGATTTATAATGTATTTGGACACTGTAATACACTTCTAGACATATTAATTTCCATCTAACTGCTTATTTTTCTTCCACATTTTAAGTTCCATAATACTTTTCCCCCATCTATGTTAACCAGTTCTATTCATAGTGAGTCTTAGAAAGCTCTGTAATGATTCTTATTTCTCCATGCTTGTAGCTTTCATTACTTTATTTTTAAAATTTTTAATGTAATTTAATTTAATTTTTTTATTGAAGTATAGTTGATTTATAATATTATATTATTTTCAGGTTAATAGCATAGTGATTCAGTATTTTTGTAGATTATACTCTAAGTTATTACAAGAAAATGGTTATAATTCTCTGTGCTATACAATACATCCTTGTTGCTTGTCTATTTTATACATAGTAGTTTGTATCTTTTAAGCCCATACCCCTAATTTGTCCCCGCCCACCTTCCCTCTCCCCTTTGGTAACCACAAGTTTGTTTTCTACATCTGTGAGTCTTTTTCTGTTTTGCATATACATTCACTTGTATTCTTTTTTAGATTCCACATATAGATGATATCATAGAGTATTTGTCTTTCTCTGTCTGTCTTATTTCACTAAGCATAATATTCTCTAGGTTCATCCATGTTGATATATATATCTGTACATCTATCTACCACATCTTCTATAGATTCAAATTAATTTTAATCTTCATCTCAGCATGCTTTTATATCATAGGAATTGACAAACACTCTAAAATTTATATGTAAAAGCAAAGAATCTAGAGTAATCCAATTTTGAAAAATATTGAAAAAGAACAGTTCTACTTGACTCTAGACTTCCTATAAAAATACAGTAATCAAGATGGTAAAATTTTATCATGAGGAGATTTTAGCATAAGGATAGAGAAATAAAGAGAACAGAATAAAGTCCAGAAGTAGGCTCATGTTTATATAGTAAATGATTTTTTCAAGATACCAAAGCAATTAAATGGGAGAGTGGAGAGTCTTATTAACAAATGGTGTTGGAACAACTTGATTTCCATATGGAAAAAAATAATTCTCTACTTCTACTTCACATGAGAAACAAAAATTAATATATAATGGATCACAGACATAAAATAAAAACTAAAACTCCAACACTACTAGAAGAAAATATGGAATAATGTTTTTCAAGTTCATGGTTGTGATGGACTGGATGTTTGAGTCCCCCCAAAATTCGTATATTAAAGTATAACTCCCAATGTGATGATATTAGGAGATGGGGCCTTTGGGAAGTGATTAGGTCATGAGGGTGGAGCCCTCATAAATGGAATTAATGTCCTTCTAAGGAACTGAAGAGACCAGGATTCTCCCTTTCTGCCATGTAAGGACACAGCAAGAGATGGCTGCTTGTGAAAGAGGAAGCAGGACCTTACCAGACACCGAATCTTCTGATACCTTAATTTTGGACTTCCCAGATTACAGAACTGTGAGAAATATATTTATGTTGTTTATAAGCTACCCAGTCTATGGTATTTTGTTATAGCAGTCTGAACTAAGACTGTAGTCGGCCAATATTTCTTTATAAGATGTAGAAAATAATATCCATAAAAACTGATAAATTAGACTGCTCATCAGAAGACATAATTAAGTACATGAGTATGCAAGCCAGTTATGGGATGAAAATATTTGTAAAACTTATCTGACAACGGACTTGAATAAGTATCATATAAAGAACTTTATACTCAATAAGGAAAACACAAATCTTAATAAACATGGGCAAAATACTTCAATGGACACATTACAAAGGTACATGTATGAATGGCTGGTGAACACAGTAAAGACTGTTCAATATTTTTAGTCTTCAGGGAAATGCATTTACAACCACAATGTGATACTACTACACACCCACTAGGATCGCAATTTAAAACTATTGACATCACCAAATATTGATGAGAATTGGAGTCACTGAACTCTCATACATTGCTGATAGGAATATTAAATGTTATAAGTACTTTGGAAAAGGATTTTGCAATTAAAAAAAATAAAGTTGCATAAACCTACCCTTTGGCCCAGTAATTCTACTGTGGTTATTTATCTAGAAGAAATACAAATTTATATACATATGAAGACTTGTTTAGAATGTTCATAGCAGCTCTATTCACAATATCCTCAAACCGGAGACAACTCACATATTTATCAACAGGAGAATGAATAAACTAACGTTGGTATAGTTATACAATGGAATACTGCTCATCAATAAAAATGAGTGAACTACTGATCCATGAAACAACATGAATGACTGTCACAAACATAATGCTGAGCAAAAGGACCAAAATGAAAAGAATACCTCATATATAATTCCATTTATAGGAAGTTCTAGAACAGAATTAATGCAGGTTAAAAAAAAAAAAGAATGATAATTGTCTCTGTGAAGGAAGATTAACTAGAAATAGACGAGAGAAATTTCTAGGGTAATGGAAATGTTTTATATCATCATAAAGGTATGTGTTGCATGGGTGTATCTATTTGCCAAAATTGTACTATTAGGATTTATGTATTTTCCTGAATTAAATTTACCTGAACATTTAGAAATGTCAGTACCAGTAGTTGCATAGGATAGAAAAATACTTCTAATTTTATAAAGTATATTCTTGTTGGCTTTGATTGAAATTTTCCTTATAAATATATATATATACATATATATATATATTTTTTTTCTTTTCAGAGTTTGCAGCAGAGAAAAGTTTATTGCAGGGCCATGCAAGGAGACGGGTGGCTCACGCCTTAAAAACCTTGAGCTCCCTGAAAGCTTTCAGCAAAGCCCTTTTATTTTTTAAACATCTTTATTGGAGTATAATTGCTTTACAATGGTGTGTTAGTTTCTGCTTTATAACAAAGTGAATCAGCTATACATATACATATATCCCCATATCTCCTCCCTCTTGCATCTCCCTCCCACCCTCCCTATCCCACCCTTCTAGGTGGTCACAAAGCACCAAGCTGATCTCCCTGTGCTATGTGGCTGCTTCCCACTAGCTATCTATTTTACATTTGGTAGTATATATAAGTCCATGCCACTCTCTCACTTCGTCCCAGCTTACACTTCCCCCTCCCCGTGTCCTTGAGTCCATTCTCTACGTCTGCATCTTTATTCCTGTCTTGCCCCTAGGTTCTTCAGAACCATTGTTTTTTTAGATTCCATATATATGTGTTAGCATACGGTATTTGTTTTTCTCTTTCTGACTTACTTCACTCTGTATGACAGACTCTAGGTCCATCCACCTCACTACAAATAACTCAATTTCGTTTTTTTTATGGCTGAGTAATATTCCATTGTATATATATGCCACATCTTCTTTATCCATTCATCTGTCGATGGACACTTAGGTTGCTTCCATGTCCTGGCTGTTGTAAATAGAGCTGCAATGAACATTGTGGTACATGACTCTTTTTGAATTATGGTTTTCTCAGGGTATATGACCAGTAGTGGGATTGCTGGGTCGTATGGTAGTTCTATTTTTAGTTTTTAAGGAACCTCCGTACTGTTCTCCATAGTGGCTGTATCAAGTTACATTCATACCAACAGTGCAAGAGGGTTCCCTTTTCTCCACACCCTCTCCAGCATTTAATGTTTGTAGATTTTTTGTTGATGGCCATTCTGACTGGTGTGAGGTGATACCTCATTGTAGTTTTGAGTTGCATTTCTCTAATGATTAATGATGTTGAGCATTCTTTCATGTGTTTGTTGGCAATCTGTATATCTTCTTTGGAGACATGTCTATTTATGTCTTCTACCCATTTTTGGACTGGGTTGTTAGTTTTTTTGATACTGAGCTGCATGAGCTGCTTGTAAATTTTGGAGATTAATCCTTTGTCAGTTGCTTCATTTGCAAATATTTTCTCCCATTCTGAGGGTTGTCTTTTCGTCTTGTTTATGGTTTCCTTTGCTGTTCAAAAGCTTTTAACTTTTATTAGATACCATTTGTTTATTTTTATGTTTACTTCCATTTCTCTAGGAGGTGGGTCAAAAAGGATCTTGCTGTGATTTATGTCATAGAGTGTTCTGCCTACGTTTTCCTCTAAGAGTTTTGTAGTATGAGGCCTTACATTTAGGTCTTTAATCGATTTTGAGTTTATTTTTTGTATGGTGTTAAGGAGTGTTCTAATTTCATTCTTTTACATGTAGCTGTCAGGTTTTCCCAGCACCACTTATTGAAGAGGCTGTCTTTTCTCCATTGTATATTCTTGCCTCCTTTATTGAAAATAATATGTGCGTGGGTTTATCTCTGGGCTTTCTATCCAGTTCCATTGATCTATATTTCTGTTTTTGTGCCAGTACCATACTGTCTTGATGACGGTAGCTTTGTAGTATAGTCTGAAGTCCAGGAGCCTGATTCCTCCAGCTCCGTTTTTCTTTCTCAAGATTGCTTTGGCTATTCGGGGTCTTGTGTTTCCATACAAATTGTGAAATTTTTTGTTCTAGTTCTGTGAACAATGCCAGTGGTAGTTTGATAGGGATTGCATTGAATCTGTAGATTGCTTTGGGTAGTATAGTCATTTTCACAATATTGATTCTTCCAATCCAAGAACATGGCATATATCTCCATCTGTTTGTATCATCTTTAATTTCTTTCATCAGTGTCTTATAGTTTACTGCATACAGGTCTTTTGTCTCCTTAGGTAGGTTTATTCCTAGGTATTTCATTCTTTTTGTTGCAGTGGTAAATGGGAGTGTTTCCTTAATTTCTTTTTCAGATTTTTCATCATTAGTGTATAGGAATGCAAGAGATTTCTGTGCATTAATTTTGTATCTTGCTGCTTTACCAAATTCATTGATTAGCTCTAGTAGTTTTCTGGTAGCATCTTTAGGATTCTCTATCTTTAGTATCATGTCATCTGCAAACAGTGACAGCTTTACTTCTTCTTTTTCGATTTGGATTCCTTTTATTTCTTTTTCTCCTCTGATTGCTGTGGCTAAAACTTCCAAAAGTACGTTGAATGATAGTGGTGAGAGTGGACAACCTTGTTTTGTTCCTCATCTTAGAGGAAATTGTTTCAGTTTTTCACCATTGAGAATGATGTTGGACTTGGGTTTGTCATATATGGCCTTTTTTATGTTGAGGTAAGTTCCCTCTATGCCCTCTTTCTGAGTGGGTTTTGCCATAAATTTTAAATTTTGTTGAAAGCTTTTTCTGCATCTATTGAGATGATTATATGGTTTTTCTCCTTCAGTTTGTTAATATGGTTTATCACATTGATTGATTTGCGTATATTGAAGAATCCTTGTATTCCTGGGATAAACCCCACTTAATCATGGTGTATGATCCTTTTAATGTGTTGTTGGAGTCTGTTTGCTAGTATTTTGTTGAGCATTTTTGCATCAAAAGCTGAAATTTGTTCACACCTAAATATATTCTTTATAAATATATTTATGAGTGAATAAATTTCAGCTTTTGAGAACTTCGATGAACCTTTAAATAATGATGAAAATGTGACAGCATTTTAAAATTCCTATTTGCCTAAGAACCAAAATTATGTAATATTTTTGACAATTCAGGGCATATTTATTAATGTGTCTATTGTTTACTTATAGATCAGTTTTTTTAAAAATTAATTAGGCTGTGTTCGGTCTTAGTTGTGGCACTTGGAATCTTTGTTTTGGCATGTGGCATCTTTGTTGTGGCTCGCAGGCTCCAGAGTGCGCGGGCTCAGTAGTTGCGTCATGCGAGCTCTCTAATTATGGCACACGGGCTCTCTAGTTGTGGTTCGTGGGCTTAGTTGTCCCACGGCCCATGGGATCTTAGTTCCCCAGCCAGGGATCAAACCTGCGTGCCTGCATAGAAGGCGTATTCTTAACCACTTGACCACCAGGGAAATCCATTTTTTTTTTTTTTAAATCAAGTGGAAACAATCATCTGGCTCTGGGTTTACCTTTCAGATGTTTAAAACAGTTGTCCAGGGTGAATATAAAAATAAGGAAATGCAGGTAGCATCAAAGAATGAAAAATAACTTGTAAATGTGATAAATTAAAATTCTGCAGATTGCAGTATTTCTGAACAACTGTAGATTTGGGGGAGAAATTATTTTAATGGACTAAAAAATCTTTTTTTTTTTTTTTAAAGATTTTTATTTTATTTATTTATTTTTGGCTGCGTTGGGTGTTTGTTGGTGCATGCGGGGTTTCTCTAGTTGTGACCAGCGGGGGCTACTCTTCGTTGCGGTGCACAGGCTTCTCATTGCAGTGGCTTCTCTTGTTGTGGAGTACGGGCTCTAGGTGCGCAGGCTTCAGTAGTTTTGGCTAGCGGGCTATAGGGCATAGGCTCAGTAGTTGTGGCACATGGGCTTAGCTGCTCTATGGCATGTGGGATCTTCCTGGGCCAGGGCTCAAACCCGTGTCCCCTGCATTGGCAGGCCAAATCTTAACCACTGTGCCATCAAGGAGGCCAAAAAATCTTTCTTTAGATCCATTTTGATAGTACTACTCAGAGTTATTTTTACAAAGTTGGAAATTTCCTTAGAAAGGAGGTAGAATCAAATATCATTTAATTAAAGTAATATTTTTTAATCTTAATAATTCTCCAACATGTTGACATCATTAATTTTCTCCTTTATCTTGGAGAATTCTTCTTTTGTTATCTTGTATTTGGATTTAATTGTTATTACCTTTTATAAAGCATCACATAAACCCATTGTCATACAACTGCACGATAAAAATGAGTATGGATATTCCATTTCTGTCTGCTTAATATTTCAAGAAAAAGCATTTTAAGTAAACTGGTAGTCAACGCTCAGGAATCTTTTTAATAACTCTTCAACGCAGATAGCTTAGGAAATAGTTCATCAGTTTTCCTGATAAGAAAAGGAAAAGGAATTTGTACACTTACAAATGAACGGGACCAAGAGAAAGACATAATAACTGGCAAAATGATACTCCAAATAATCAGGAAACTTCAGAGTTCCTCAATATACATCAGCCAAGAAGGGCCTATTATCATTTTGGGCTATACCATAATAGGAGACACTTCAAAATTATTCATATGTTCCAATGACAGTGTAACATGATTATGGAAACTAGTTGTAGAATTGAGAGAAAGTAAAGGCTTTCCACTTTTATTGGCATTGATAAATAATATCAATAAATTCATTGATAATAACTAGTCTTAGAAATATCTTTTGCTGGGCAGGGGGATAGGAGCTATTCATCTAATTGGGCACTTGTCTCCATTTTAGAAATAAGATATTTTGCATATATTTTTCTTTGTAATTAAATCTAAAAAACTATAGAATTGGGGAAAATAGCCTTTTTAACCCTTGAGAAAAAAAAGTTTATGAGTGTTTTATAGAATTAAGTTAAATGTTCACTAAAATTGTATTTGTTTGGAAGAACTATAGAATCCTTATAAACTCTTGGCAAGAAGTGTGTTTTATGTTGTTTCAAATATATACTGCTTTGTCTTAAGGTTTACAAGTTAATCAATAAAGATTCTTGGCATAGTTAAATAAAAAAGAATGATTTGCATTTAGCATAACAAATGTATCTCAGTTATAAGTATTATTTGATACCCTGAAAATGTCTGTCTTTCAGCTTTGTTTAAATGACTAGTTTGCATGCAGTGAAGACAGGCTTTACTCAGCCATGCCTAGACTCTGGCAGGATTCTTATAATCCTCAGTTACTGTAAACCAAATTTATTTAGTCCAAAATGATATTTAGTTCTTAATGCACAGCATTATTGGAAAACAGAGAAAGTTTTATTCCATTAATTATGTGTTTTTCTCATTAAAAGATAATACGTGTTTCTTTTAGAGGTAGTTATCTTAGCATGTAATTTTCTATATGTATGTGTGGGAATGGACAAAAATACACACACACACACAGAGTCATAGAGTTTGACATCATACCTGATGTAAAATGTTGAATCCTGCTTTTCTAATTAGCAATTTATCATAAACATTTTCCTGTGTAATTAAAAACTCTATAATATGTCTATATAATATGAATATATCATGATTTACTTAAAGATTCTTTCATTGTTGGACATTCCCTTATATAATATACAACTTTTTTAAGGGAACATTTGTGTGCATATTTTTTATCTGCACTTTGGATTATTTACTTAGAATAGATTCCCAGCTGTGGGACTTCCAGATCAAAAACTCTTCCCGAATTGCTTTCTGAAAAGACAGTTTCACTGTATTCTAGCAGAGATATATAAGTATGCCTGTTCCATTGTCCACTTGCCAGACTTACAATTTTTATTTTTGTTATTTACAGATAGAATGTCATTGTTTTAGTTTGCATTTCTTAGGTGACTAATGAGGTTGCAATGTAAAACTCTGTCTTCCATACATTTGTGTTTTAGGATTTTTAAGTTCTTCTTCATGATTAACATTATCTCTTTCTTTCATAAGGATTTTATTCTTGTCCAGCATGTTGTAACAGATATTTTTATGTTTAGGCATTCACCTTTTAATTATGTTTTTGATTTTTAATTCAGAGAAGTAATTTTTTTTAATGTTGTCAAACAATGCCTTTTGATCCTGATGACTTTGTGCAAAGAATGCTATGGGAAAATGGAATCTTACACTTATATTACCTGAATAGTAGATATCATTAGTAGTTTGATATTTAATCTGTGGCATTTAGTTAGCTTTTTTTTTTAGAATATCATGGCTTTAAAACTACAGCTAAAGGAAGGCAGATGGTTAACTTGTTTTCCACTTCCCTGAAAATATCCAAGATAAGAACCAATATTATCAGCCTCTCATGGAGGCTGGCCATGTCAAGATGTTGAGTCAGTGTCCAGGTCATTGCTCATTAAAGATGCTGCTCTTTGGACCAGCAGGAGACCCAGCAACAGGATAGTAATAATTTCTGATGCTACCTCACATCCCTTCAGGACAGTGCAGAACATTTTGTTCTTTAGAAAATGTTCAGGCTTCTTTCCTTCTGTTATAGTACTTACCATTTGTCTATTTGTATTATTGGACTGTACTTTTCTTTTTGTAACAATGAATACATAGAGGAAAGAACATTTTAAAAAATCATTATGCATTTGCTTTATGTGTCTGCATACTGTCCCATTAGTTATTTCATATGAATATCTAGCTTTTTTCAAATATGGATTATATTAATAATTCAACTAATATTAACTAATATTAATAAACAAGCCATTAATAATTCTCGACTCTTCCACAGTCATTTCTTATTAGGTGTGTCATTTCTTAATTTTCACCAATCATTAATTTCTTTTTTTCCTTCTTCATTCTTTTTGTCTCCCTGAGATCTTCAGAATGTGAATCAATGTCCATTCTGTTATGATGTGTAATCATCTGCTTCTCATATGAGTCTCTCTTTGGTGCCTCGTGCCTTCTGTTATGCTCTTATTGCTATTGGTCTTCTATTGTTTTAATTTCACTTTCTCCCACTCACCTCCACCATCGGCCACTGTCAGATGAAATGGCTGGCCATGTGAAATAAGCCTATGCTCTATATGTATGTATACATTTTACTAAAGCCACTAGTAGACATCACTCCTACTCACACATGAGACTGGCAAATACTGATCTCTTTGTAATTCAGCAATCCTTTCTAAACATATCTGGAGATACATTTCTTCCACATCAGTAAATTACTATACCAAATGATCTCCATCTTTCCCCAAAGAACTCAGAGTTTTGCTACATTAACCCACTCACTCTAACAATTCAGGAAAATCAATTCCGTGACATGAAATTAAAAGATATACTGCCAAAATTGTGGTGTCTCTAAAATGACATTTTTTTGACCAGACTGGAAACGCTTATCTGGCACAATTTTAGCTGGGGTTTCCTGATTCCTTTACTAGGCCATAAAATTTTTTGTCAAATCTAAATAGCTACACATTTAATTATGATTCCAAAAATTTGCATTTTTGGATGAAACTGACTTTTTCTCTTGTCATGCTCTAGCCATAATTGCTACATTGTCTAGTGTTAATTTGCATTTTAATTGACCTTTAAACATTTAACCAGAGGATAATCCAATAGCAGATTCTATAACCATCTCAGTAATTGGTAGGCAAGAGTTATTTTTTATCGCTATTTTAGGAGTAGGGAAGTCTGTATACAGGGGTGGGGAAAGAGCTGTAACCTTCAAAGCAGGCTCTTTACTTTGGGGCTGTGGTGAGAAAAATGGAACAGAAGTTAGAAGTTAGGAATGGAGAAATTAAAAGAGACAGATGGTGAGAGATTATAATGATTTCTAGGATCACCCAAATTGTCTGAGGTTTATGCCAGAAATTTTTTTATCAGTTAGGGCAACATGTCATGCTTATTTTGAGTTCCCACAGACACATTTAATGCAATTATACTGGACCTTCCGTTCTGTTGTTTTCTTTGGGTTTTCAAGGAGTTTAGAAGCAGCCTACATTGGACTTTGTCAGTGTTTCCAGCAACTGACAAATTTGAACATTATACACGTTTTCTGAAACATTTTCTTTTAAACCACTCTGGGGAAAGACATAAAAGTAAGATGACTGATCCTTAGATTATCTGCGTTTAGAAAAACTTTATTTTAGTTGCAAAAACAGTGATGGTGTCTTCATCGGAGACGGGGAAGAGTTTAGTGGGCACAGCAGCTGTTGATTCAAGTATAATTATACACGTTCCCTCTCTGTTTTCTCTTAGGTGAATAAGCAGCTTTAGTTTATTATGAAAATTAGCAATCTCTAAGATTCGTCTGTAGAATGAATTCTCAAATACAAGGTGCATACATGACATAATCTGGTGAATATGAAATGCTCCAGTGAAATATCCATATCCCACTGTGATCTTCAGCGTTCCTTTTGCAACTATGGCCATAGTTTCAAGAATAAAACCAATTTACATGTGAATGAAAGTAACAAAAATTCTTTATGTTCTCTGGAGAAAATATGAATGATTCCTTTTAAATGAGAGGCTTCAAAATGAGAGCACATAAAATACCAGCTATAGTCTGCTCAGCATGACTCAGACTTTTTAAAATGAATTTTTCTGAGTGTTGTTTTGAATTCTCTGACAACTTGAGATTTGTCTGTGAAACAAAGTACCCAGTTACATACAAGATTCCTTATAGTTAGAAAACTTCTTTTGCATATGTTTTACCAATTAACAATTTTTAGCTTAGTCTCTCCTATGTGCTCAGCAATGTGCTAAAAGCTGTGCATTTAATGCGCTCATTTTATTTTTGTTTTGTTTTATTTTCCTATATATAAAGATATGAAGGGCCAAATAAAGAGACCTGAAACTTTTGGAGGAGGGGGCAGCACATTTGCATTTTTAATCCAGGAATCTCCTACCCAAGGGTTGAAGAAAACTCATGTATGTGTAGCAAGGTTCTGGAGGTCAAAGGTAGAAGCTGCTTGCCATTTTGGGGTAAATGATCATTTAACCTCTTATTCTATTTCATGTAAAGTAAGACATAGATGAAGGGACATCAATGTATCCCACCTGTGATATTATCCAGGCAGAAGATGAATTAGAGGAAAAAAGTGGCTGGAGGTTTGAAAGAAAATAATACATGGAGTAGTTAGTGTCAGGACAGTCTTGTGTGTCAATAGCCCTTGAGCAAACACAGCAGTGTTAGAGCAGGCAAAAGGTTGCAGAGGTCAAGAAGACCCCTGTTACACTGGAATCTCTCAATCATGTCTAGAAATATAATTTCACTTAATTAAAATTTTATATAGCTTCAGGCCCAGTATTGATGCTAAATAGGTTCTTGTTAAACCAGTAAATTGATGCTCTCTTAGGGTGCTGAAGGCATAACAAATGAGGTGTTTAGATCCCTCCCTCTAGGAGGTTACACAGAAAAGCAGTGCACAAATAGCAATAATCACACAAACTATTGAGAGCAGGTGGAAAATGAGAGCGACAGAGAATCATTGATTTAATAATGCAGCCATTTAAAACCATTTTAGAAGTCTGAGGGGTATAGATTACAGAAAAATCTAGGGAAAATGTAAAAAATTCTGCTTAGGGTCGGAAAAAGAGGCAAGATTAAATATTGCTGTAAGGAAGAAGTAGCATTTGACCTGGGTAGGAATTTTATATTCAGAAATGTGAATGTGTGTGTATAGAGAAAAGGGAGAAAAGGGATAGTGGCCCATTCTGGATTGAGGGAATTCAGTTTATTAAATTTTCCATTTTATATTTATTGATTGCCTCCTAGGTACTAGACCCTAAACTAAGTGCTAGGAACACAGGATAAATAAGAAATTTAGTTCTTGTCTTTGAAGAGCTGCCCACAGTTGGAGAAGCATATGTGTGCAGAAGCATTGTTGTCAGGTGTGCGCTAGAGGCCGGCCCTTGGTGCCCTAAGGCCTGAAGGGGGCGCCTATCCTACACAGCAATACCAGGGTGGGCAGGGCTCATTCTCCAGGTTCCTCAGCCCTACTGACAGCTGGGTGAGCTCCACCATCCAGCAGAGAGTGCATTTTGTCTTTGTAGCCCTTCTTGCACTCTGCTTTGTACTAAAGTTATTCATTTATTTGTCTTCCCTCTAGACCTTAAGTTTGTGGTGGCCACAAAATTAGGTTTTATCATTTTTGTGTTCCTTTGTGGTCTCTAGAACAGTGCCTTGCACACACAGTGGGCATTAAAGAGTTTGGGGATGTAATTAGGTTTTATATTTGTTGGAAAATAAAACATATCTGGTAAAAGGCACACCTATGAGAAAAGGTGTCCTTTTCCTACACGTGGTCAGCCTCACTGACCCAGCCTTTCACAATTTTTACAGCTGAGGCTAGTGTCTTGAAGCTACCTTTGGCCCTTGATACTATTTTTTGAACTATGAGGACTTTGGAGGCATTTTAAAGTTTTCTTCTCTTTACGGCTAAGCTTTTTCTTATTAAGGGGGAGAAACTTGAACATCCACAAGCCATTCTGCTCATTTATTTTAAAAAATGTTCTTGTTAAAAAGTCACCTTTTGCCCCAATTTCACATTCAATTTAAGTTCATCCCTACCTACAAGACACTAAGTCAATATTCTGAGATTGTTTAGGAGGCTTCTTATTTTTCTCAGCTGTAAACTCAATTACCTTTCAAATGATTTTTATAGCTGACAGTAAATCGTCCATGAAGTATCTGAATAAAAATGAGGGCAAGCATTTCATGCTTAAATAGCTGTAATGGTAGTCAGTGTAATGGACTGGAGTTTTAGAAATAAGCAGGGCCAAATCACTTGGTGGCCGTATGATATTATGCTATGGTTTCTACAAAGATATCATTTGCAGGTGTTTGTACCTACATCTTACCATAGATGGTAATTTATGATGTTTTATTTTATGTAAACAAGTGTCTGTATATATTTGGAGTATGAATGTCTATGGAGCTCATATATAAAAAAAAAGAGCTATGACCATTTCATCGTTGCCATAAATGGTCTTTGAAAATATTGCTTTTTCCTTTGGAAAACTATTACTTAAATATCTACAATGGCTTGTCACATTCATGGAAATGGTATAACCCTATAAGCTTCTTTCAGAGTGTGTATAAATCTCCTTTGTCTCTATGGAAACAGACTAATTCTACTAGTTCTTAAATAGTTCCTTATGGCACTGCTAAGAATTATCATGTTTTCTGGATTGTTGTGACACAGATTGACTACAGCCATATCTGAACTCATGGGAAGGGAATGAGCTAGTATCAAATGGGCATCTTGTTTACCTAAAGTTTTCTGACCAAAATGTCTTCATTGGAACTAGCTATTTCTTCAAAGCTCTATATTTGATTGAGAGACACTGAAATCACTCTGTCCCTTTTACATGTGCACTATGCAATGTTTCAAAATGCTTTTCAAATCTTGGAATCTGCTGATTACATTGATATAATTTTATAAGTATGCAAACCTGTCATGTGGTCTGCCAGCCTTTATTTATATCAATAAGTGCCGTTCACTTGTCAAAGTTTGTACAAATAGACCTGAAAGGAACACTCAAGGTCATTTTTATTGCAACTCATTGTTGATGACATTGAGATGTTGTGGGCACCATGTCATTCTGTGAACTTGTATGAAGTGAACTGGGGCTGGTCAAGTAGTATCTCTTTGTTTTCACTTTAGTAGTGCTGTATCACATAAGCTTTTGCTTCAAGAGAAGCAATGGAGTTGAAGTCTTCCTCTGCTACTCCTCCTTTGCTGTCTTGATTTTCTGAAATTTAATTTTCTTATTCTTAAATGCCAGGCAGAATTCATTGTTTCCTTCTCTGTAATTTTTGGTTATATCTGTGTATTTTGATTAAGGTAGTTTTCTAGTTGTAGAGGGACGCTTGAGGCATGTTCTTTTTTTTTTCTCTCTCTTCTTTTCTAAATAAGTAGGCCTTTACAAAAGTCTCAAGCTTAAGAAGTAACAACAGAATCCCTCTTATCCCATCTCCCAGCTAAGTGGACTAACTGACATTCTCTATTTCCTCCGGAAAGTTTAAACACTAATGCCTATGACATTCTAGAAGGCTGTTCTTCGCTACTCCTGTGTACTTCAGGTGCCCCTTGTGGTGATGTATGTCACCAAGAGTCCCAAATCTGTACATGACAGTTGTACTTGCTATTTTATTATATAATGTAATTAATTATTCTGTAAATGAATATAACATCTACAAGTGAAGAGAAATGTTTATATGAAAACTAAAATAGACTGCTAGTCAATTTGCTAAAGCAAAATTCTTGTTGAATTAGAATTAGGTGTGGCTGAGACAATCATAAAAGATGGGAAAATGTGAGTGGCTAAGAATCATAGAATGATTCTTCAGATTTTTTCTCAGGTGTCTTTAATTTCCTCGCTTTATTCTAAAGAAACAAAACTTGAAAGCATAGATGATGCATATGAAAATGCTTTATGTAAGATGTAGAAATCTAACTAGCAGATCTGTACATAAAGCAAAGGCCTTGGCCTCACATCAAAAGAATAGCAAACTATGTGCATTTAAATGTTATTATGAAGAATGTTTAGGTATTATTTTTAAAGATTCTTAACTTTAATATATTTATTTGACAAACTGGCCATCTACCTATTCTGAATATGTCAGATAAGAAGGCTTCTAATAAGAGGATAAATTGAAAGCCACCAACTGCTCTCTCCTTTACTATGGAGAGGAAAGGTGAGTGAAGTGTTCTAGAGTCTCATGACTCTGGGTGTCCTAATGGTGGAGAAGCATCTTCAAGTAAACCTGTCTGGTTTGGCCCCAGAAGACTGCTATTCCACTAGTTGGTCTCCTCTGGTGCAAGAGCAATGGCATAGATGGGGACGGTGTCATTGCCTTGGGTTATCTTGTAGAAATGCAACTAAGGCCTCCTTTGTATGACACAGCTCATGCCAAAGTGAACCATCAGTCATTCTAAACTTTCAGCTAAAAGCAAATCACACACTCATTTTTCATATACTGCATTTTTATCTTAATTCAAACTTTAATATTATAATTAAGGCCTATATACATTGACTGTTTTAGGGAACAGTCTGGTGACCAAAGAAAGTATCCCTGAAAAGTACCATTTCTTAGGAGTTCTCAGCTCTAGGTAGGAGATTGTCTCAAGGACCTCTTACCCAGGTGATAACTTTATTATTGAGAGATCTTATAATAAACATAAATAAAATTTTATCACCAACTAATTTTTAATTTCCATGAGGTCAGATAATAAGTCATATTAATAGCTCCCTATACTGCCTAGCATAGCACCTGAACCAAAGTAAGTTTTGAATAGAAGTAGAAATAATGATAAAGTTCCCACACTGGGATATTCTGTACTTTAGCATGATCATTTTATAAATTTATTTATTTATTTTGGCTGTGTTGGGTCTTCGTTTCTGTACGAGGGCTTTCTCTAGTTGTGGCAAGCGGGGGCCACTCTTCATCATGGTGCACGGGCCTCTCACTATCGCGGCCTCTCTGGTTGTGGAGCACAGGCTCCAGATGCGCAGGCTCAGTAGTTGTGACGCACGGGCCTAGTTGCTCCGCGGCATGTGGGATCTTCCCAGACCAGGGCTCGAACCCGTGTTCCCTGCATTGGCAGGCAGATTCTCAACCACTGCGCCACCAGGGAAGCCCAATGATCATTTTAATGGAAATTTGTCTCCTATGACAAATTGCAGTTTTACCATATCGCTTTGTTGGACCTTGTCTCATCTTTCCATTCACTGTTCTAGTTCTTACAAATAGTACTATGTATTTTAATATTGAGAGGTGACTACACTGTATTCATTCAGCTGATCTTTTCTCAGAACTGGCTGAATATGAGACAGATTTTTTTTTCCAATAGTGAGCTTGACTCAGTACATGGGAAATTCATGCAGTCCTGGCCTGCCTTTTCCTCTTCTGCAGATGGTCACTCATAGACCTTTGAATGCCTCCCTCAAATATAACAATAGCCCAGAGGTGAATTATTCAGACAGTGTGGCCACCCTGGGAGACCTGGTATATTTTGCAGGCCCTGCTGTGATACAAACAAATCAACCCAAGTCTTTTATGTCTTCTTTCCATATTGTAACTCCCATGAGGTAAAGTGTTAAGCTACATTAAGCCTCAAAAAAGAAATTTGAGTTCATGATGTGTAACTTCTCAGTAATGAGAAGTTTAGTATAATCTGCTTCTTGAACTTGCTATCTGATATTTGAAAAAAAAATGTTACCAGTTTTCTCATCTCTATTTAAATATTTAAGACTAAAAAGTTTTTAGAAGAGCACTTAGTACCTCTCACAAAACTTCATAAGTGGCTTTGATTGTATTCAGAATTATATCACCTGATCAGGAGCAGACAGCTCATGAAACCAAGAACATAAACATAATTTACAACACTTATAAGATAAAAGTATAGTTTGAATTTTAAAGGATGAGTAAAAACTGAGGTTGAAATTTTTGCAGAGTCAAATATCTCCTATGTATTAACCAAAGTTTGTAGAAAAATATCTATAACTAAAATAGGAAGAACGATGGACAGGACTCCTAATAAAAGAGAGGGAGAATTTGTTAGGAAGTATCCACCCGTGTAGGTATCAGTGAACATATGGGTGTGAGATGTAGACAGTGTTAGAAAACATAGTAATATAGTACACATTACTCATAGTTACAGTCAGAAATATGTTATCCTTGTCACAAATTGATAGAATAAGTAGACAGAAGATCAGTAGATAGATTTGAAAAACACAGTCAATTAACTTGACCTATTGACATTTTTAGAGCACTCCACCCAACAACAGCAGAATATACATTCTTTTCAAATGCACACAGAACATTTGCCAAGATAAATTATATTTTGGGCCATAAAAATAAGTCTCAATATGTTTAAAGGTATTGCAGAGTATGTTCTCTAATCACAATGAAATTAAATGAAAAATCAATAACAAAACATGTCTGGAAAGCCTCCAAATATCTGGACACCAAATAACATACTTCTGAATAATACCTGTGTAGTGGGTTGATCTGTGGTTTCCAAAATGATATGTCTATGTTGTAATCACTGGAACCTGTGAATACGAACTTCTTTGGGTTGATCTGTAGTTTCCAAAATGATATGTCTATGTTGTAATCACTGGAACCTGTGATTACGACCTTCTTTGCAGATGTGATTCAGTTAAGGATTTTCAGATGAGATGATCTTGGATTATCCATATGAGTCCTAAGTCCAATGAAAGGTATCTTTATAAAAGAAAGAAAAAGAGAGCACACAGACACAGAGGAGAAGGCCAAATGAAGATAGAGGCAGAGATTGGAGTTATAGAGCCATAAGCCACATAACACATGGAGCCAACAGAAGCTGGAAGAGGCAAGGAATGAAATCTCCTCTAGAGCCGTTAGAGGAAGTGTGACCTTACTAACACTCTAATTTTGGACTCCTAGCCTCCAGAATTGTGAGAAAATAATTTTTTTTTGATTTAAGATACACAGTTTGTGATAATTTGTTGAGGTAGCCATAGGAAACTAATACACTGCGGGTCAAAAATAAATGTAAAGGGAAAGTAGAAAGTATTTCATATGAAACGAAAGCATACATACAACATATCAAAATTTGTTGGATGCTCATGAAGCAGTATTTAGGGAAAAATCTATAGCAGTAGGTGCCTATATTAGAATAAAGAAAGGTCCCAAAACAATGACCTCAGCCTCTATCTTAAGAAACTATAAAACAGTAAATGAAAACCAAAATAAAGAAAAGAAAGTTAATAATAAAGATCAAGACAGAAACCAAGAGCATAGAAAACAGAAAAACAATGGGGAAATCAATGAAAACAAAAGTTGATTCTTTGAGAAGATCAATAGTATTGATGAACCTAGCTAGGATGGATCAGGGAATAAAAGAGAAGAGACAAATTACCAGTATCAGGAATGAGAGAGGTGACATCACTACAGATTCAACAGTTATTGAAAGGAGAAAGTAAAGGATAATGAAGAAGTCAGTTGTTTCTCGGCTGTTCTTCCCTATCCTCAGCCTTCAGAGAGCTCCTGCCTTTCTCTCAGGAAAGGCCTCTGTGTCTCTGGGTCAGGGCCACAGCCTCCCTCTGTGATGAGGTTTTGTGGGATCTAATCCATCACATCAGTCCACTTATAATGTTTAACAGTTTTACAAGTTAAGCTACTTTCTCCTTACCCCTATCAAGAGCATATTTGCTCTTCTTCCCATTAAACCAGGGGTGAAAGCAGTAGTGAGTTTCTTCTTTGCTGGGAAGGATTCCTTCCTTCCTGGAATTTAATTCATTTAGCTTTCTTTGTATTCCTAGTTCTCTGGGAGTTAAACAAACAAGCAAACATGGTTTTGGAACTTATTTGGCTTGTTCTTGTTGTAAAGTTAGGAGGGATGGGCTGCCATTAAAAAAAAAATAACAGACTGTGCAGCTAAAACCACAGAAATTCTAGAGGCTAGAAGTTCAAGGTCAAGGTATGGTTTCTTCTGAGGTCCCTCTCCTTGGCTTGCAGATGGCCACCTTCTCACTGTGTCCTCACATGGTTGTCACTTTGTTTCCTAACCTCCTCTTCTTATAAGGACACCAGTCATATTAGATTAGGGCCCACACTAACAACCCAGTTTTAACTTTGAATTACCTCTTCAAAGGCATTGTCTCCAAATACAGTCACATTCTGAGGGACTGGAGATTAGGGAGCGCATCAACATATGAATTTTGTGGGTCACAATTTAGCCTATAACATTCTACATGATCTGGTCCTTCATTCCTTCCCTGACCTCATATCCTACTACTCTAGCCACTAAATCTGTCAGCCCACACCAGCCTTGCTGCTAATCTTAGAATATGACAGGCATGTTCCCATTCAATGGCATTTTCTCTGGCTGTAAGTCCACCTGGGGTAGATTACCCCTCCAGATTTTCCACTTAACTCATTATGTCATCTCCCTCAAGTCTTTGCACAAATCTTACCTTGTCTTTGAGACCTATTCCAACTCTCTTATTTAAAATTGCAGTCCTATTTTAACTGCACTATTTATTCTTCACAGTACTTGTCACCTTCTAACCTAATATACAGTTTAGTTATTTAATAAGTGTATTATCTTACCCTTAGCCCACTAGCATATGAGCTCCATGAGGGCAGGGCTTTTTACTTGTTTTATTCATTGATGTCATAATATCCCAGTGCCTGTCACATATTAGGCATTCTATAGTGATTCAGTAGTGAATAAATCATGATTGTCTGCAGGTGGTTTCTAGACCAGAGCTTCTCATTATTTCTATGAGATGCTGCTTTTTTTTTTTTTTTTTGAGATGCTGCTTTTTATTCATTCCATTTCATTTCATTTTATTCATTTTCTCTTTTCCCTAGCACCTTGTTATGAAAACTGGCAAACATTTGCAAAGTTGAAGGAATTTTACACTACACAAATATGTACCTACCACCAATTATACCATTCACATTTTACTAGAATTTATCACATACAGGTAACCCTCCATCCACTAATCCATTTTATTTTTGTGCATTCAGAGTAAATTATAGACTTAAGTATTCTTTCCCCTACATACTTCAGCATGCACATTTTTAACTAGAATTCATTATTCACAGTCTTTTTCTTTTTTATATAAAACTTACAATGAAATGCCATGCTTGTAAGTGAACATTTGCTGAGCTTTGGCAAATGTATACATTTTTGTAACTCATACGCTTATCAAGATACTGAGCATTTCCAACACTCCAGAAAGTTCCCTCATGCTCCTCCCCAATCAACCCTCACTCCCATTCAGAGGCAACCACTCAGGACCCTGCCTAGGGATACTGGAGTCTAAGGCAAGAGGGAAAAAATTTTGTAATAGTTAATTTTTTTCCAGAACATTAAAGCAGGTAAAAAACTATTGAAAAATTGAAAAGTATTATAGGTGTATTAAAACTCAAAATATTTTTAAGTTTAAATATTTTACTTATACAAAAACCAATTGATAATTTTACTTTCCTGGTTTTAATGGAAACAAATGCATCAATAAGATTTCCAAAGTGTACTACTTATATGAGATGCTACTTTAAAGAAAAAGAATGATTCCACTGTTGTTGAAAATTTGGAGGCTCCATATTGGACCAAATTAAATAAGTTACCACAGGACTTCCAACCAGTAATATGTTAATGCAATGTTCAATCTCTATTGGCAAAGTGAAGATCAAGTGCAGCAAATCCCAGCTGTTTTTTACCATGTAATTCTTTTTTTCCTGAATCACCATGGGAGACTAATGTTTTTTAACACTCATTTTTTAGGTCTCTCCCTTTCCCATCCTTTTAAGAGATTCATTGCTATGTCACATGAATTTCAATTAATTTAGATTCTTCACTCCAAGAATGATGATGATTTCTTTGTTTCATATGCTGAAGAATATCGTTTGAAACAATGTTATTTCTATTACAATATAATCTCTTTTCTTTTCTTTTTACTTTTTCCATTACTTTTCCTTTTCTTTTGCTTATCTTTTCTGAGTTTTGGTTGTGTTAAACCTGTCCTGAATGAGATTTATTCTCCTTGAAAATTAATTCTTCTTCCACTCATAGATTTTTATTATGAGGAATAATTCTTGCTAAAGCTTTCTCAACATTCAGAGTTGGTGTCTTGTGGGTGATGGTGCAGTGTTGGTATGCATGCATAGTGAGTGGAGGAAAGCCATATCTTTGAAGTGTGTGTTCTTGAGTCTGAATGAGGATAGAATAAGGATATAAGGGGAGACTGGGTTGGAGTAAAGTAAAATAAATAGAGAGGAAGTAGAATAAGTGTAGAAATGACTGAAAAAAATATATTTTTTAAAAAGCTAGAGCAGAAAGAAAACGGAAAAGTGGAGAAAAGACTTTAAAGAGAAAAAAATAAAAAGAAGATGAATAGAACTAACATTTGTTGAGTACCAACCATGTCCCAGAATTTGTGCTAGTTGGGTTCTTTAACATATATAAATCCTTCCAATAACCCTCTGAATCAGGCATTATCATCAATAATTTACCTATGCACAAACTGGTCAATTAAGTAATTTCATGCTTCCCAAACTTTCCTGATTTTATTACGCACAGAAGTGATATTCATATTTGAAAGGCACTTGAGATTAGTGATAGACCACTAACTTAAGGCATTTTGTGGCTCTGTATCCCCCATCTATTTTGAGGGTTCACAGGATCAACACCTCTGCAAGTTATATTCTCAATCCAATTAGTTGACAGGATATAAAGTAAACTATCCAAGGTCACATACTTGGGAAATGACAAAGCTAATGTTTCAATTTAAGACTCTTTGTTTTCATAGTCCACCTTTTTTTTAACAGCCCTAAGACTATAAAGCTGAAAAATGCATGACCCTGCCCTTGAGGAACTTACAGCCTAGTGGGAAAAGATAGATAGTAGAAAAAGAGCTATATGTAGATCTCGAGTTATTAGGAAAAATGAAGAGAAAAGCATTATTCAATTTCATTTTCAGGAATGAATAGGAGTTTGCAGGTGGGATGTAAAGGGAAGAGGGAGAAAGCATTCTAGGCAGAGGGAAACAGATGCACAAAGGCATTGAGCTGGGGGAGATGTTGGGAAACCACTTGATCTGGCTGCATTCCTGAGCAGGAAGGGAAGCGAAAGGAGTAGAAGTTGAGGCTGGATGAAGGACTGAGTCAGGCGGGAGCAAGGGTGGGGTTGGTAGCTCTATTACAGAAATGACAGTGGAGAGAAACAGGAGTGACAAAGTCAAAGTATTTTTGATATAGAATCAGTATGCTTAGTGACTTTTTAGGAATGGTGAATAAAGGATGACTGTGATTTCTGTCTTGGTTTCCTTAGAGGCTAATGGTTCATTAGCGAGACACTGAAATAGGGAAATCTGGAGGAAGAGCAGGTTTCAACAAGAACAAGAAGTTTGATATTGGACTTGGTGATTTTGAGGTACTTTGTAGTATGTTTAGGGAAGATTGGTGTCTGGTAGATGGTGGAAGTCTGAGTAGTCCCAGAGTAGGGTGAGTAGGGGTAGAATTAGTTCTACCCTTCCTGATATGTATCTCTTTTTCAAAAAAAAAATTTCTTTCTAAACTACATTAACGGTGCTGCCTATGAACTTAAGCAAGTGCCTTGAAGTAGGTAAAAATTCTCGTAACTGGCAGAATGTTCCCCATGTTAAGTTTAATGATGATGGTCAGTTTCTTCTTCAACACTGACCTCCAAGCCTTGGAGAATTGTGACCTAATAATTATATGGATAGACTTCTGTTATCTCAAGAAGCTCTTATTTAAGGTAATATACATATTTTTAGCTAACAACATTAATAATTAACATTTATAGAGCCCTTAATGTGAGCCAGACACTTGCTATAAATTATTTGCATTTATCAATTCATTCAGTTCTCACAATAATGCTATTTAGTGAGGAGAGGTTATGTAGCTTCCCCAGGCCTGTGATGCATCTGGATCTCAGGTGTTGTTAAGATTCCAGCAGTTTCTGACATTTGGTCATGAGAGCCTGAGGCCATGAGCTATTGCTCTCCCTGCCTCAGTATATCTAGAACTTTATTTTGCACTTGTTCCTGATTTGCTTCTTGAAAACTTCTTCACCCTCTTATTATATTTTAGCCATTGTTAGTGACTGGGTAATGTTTTCAGGTAGTTTCTGTTCTCCAAGGGATACCTGTTCTTCACATTCATTAGTTCATTCATCATGCTAAAGAATGGAGAGTTCTGCTTCCAGGAAGATGGTGTACACATGCTTTCCCCTATTCCTCCTATTATGTATAACTAAAATAATACATACATATTATATAAAATACTAATACATGTATATTATATGTGTATGGATATATGTATATATAAATAAGAATACTCGGAAAGGTAGAGTTAAGAAGGTAGAAGGCAGGCTGATTAGGGACCTTGGGACCCAAAGAACAACATGGTAGTAAGTTGGTAAGTTCCCTGGGGTTTTCTTTTTGCCTCATGTGTCCCAGACTTAGAACTGAAGAAGCTGGTGACCCAGAGATGACAATGGGTACAGATAAAAAATATCCTCAACAAAAACCTGCTCTCTCTTGCCAAAGGACCAGGAAAGAGACACCCTAGCATGACAGAAAACTTTTAGACAAGAACTGCTCTAACTCTAGGCAGACAGTGGAGAAAAAACTATGGACCCACCCACATTCATGCCAACAAAGTCTAAGTGGGAAGCCTAGATTTTCATCTTTGTGGGGCTTTAATGTGGTACCCTGAAGCCCCACTGGGATAATGTCAGAAAAGATCAAGTAGGGGATAAGAACTTTTATCTTCACTTTGGTATGCCTGACCTCCCCTCTGTGTCAGTGGAGACCACATGGGAAGTGTGGCCTTCCAAACTCACCTGGCGATAATAAGGTCTTCCTCCCTCTTCTCACTGGGCTGGTGTGACATTCTTAAATGAAAACAAAGGAATTTGTCACCAGCAGATCAACCCTAAAAGAATAGCTAAAGGAAGTCTCTAGACATAAAGGAAATAGTGGAAACTTGGAACATCAGGAAGGAAAAAAGAACATGATAAACAGGGAATTCCTGGTGGTCCAGTGGTTAGGACTCTGTGCTTTCACTGCTGAGGGCATGGGTTCGATCCCTGGTCAGGGAACTAAGATCCTGCAAGCCGTGTGGTGTGACCAAAAGAAAAAAGAACATGATAAACAAAAATATATATAAACAAAATAGACTTCCCTTCTCCACTTGAGTTTTCTAAATTATGTTTGTTCATTGACAAAATTTATAACACTTTCTGATGTGGTTCTAAACATATGTAGAAGAGATATTTAGGACAATTATAAATGCAAGAGGGTAAAAAGATGTTAAGGGAGGTGAGATTCCTATAATTCATTTGAACTGGTAAAATGACACCACCAGTAGACTGTGATAAGTTATCTATATATAATGGAATACCTAGGGTAACTACTAAAAAAGCTGTACAAAGAGATACATTCAAAACCACTATAGGTAAATTAAAATGGAATTCTAAAAAATGTTTAAGTAACCCACAAGAAGATAGGCTATAGAAAACAGAGAAATGAAAACCAAATCAAACCAAACAGAAAACAAAAGATAAAATGACAGACTTAAGCCCTAGCATATTTTTGTTACATTAGATGTAAATGATCCAAATGCATCAATTAAGAGCTTGTCATTATGAAATTAAAAATATTGCTTAGTTATATGCTGTCTATGAGAGAAACTCACTTCAAATATAGTGATATAGGTATGTTGAAAATAATAGGGTATGGGACTTCCCTCGTGGTCCAGTGGTTAAGAATCCACCTTCCAATGCAGGGGACACAGGTTCAATCCCTGGTTAGGGAACTAGGATCCCACATGCCATGGGGCAACTAAGCCCACCTGCCACAACTATAGAGCCCTCGTGCTGCTAACTATAGAGCCCATGCACTCTGGAGCCCGCATGACACAGCTAGAGAGCCTGCGTGCCGCAACTAGAGAGAAGCCCAAGTGCCACAACAAAGAGCTCGTGTGCTGCAAGGAAAGATCCTGCATGCTGCAGTGAAGATGCCATGTGCTACAACTAAGACCTGATGCAGCCAAAAAAAGAAAAGCATTAAAAATATATATCAGGTAAACATTAATCAAAGAAAAGCAGAGTGGTTATATTAATATCAGAGCCAAGAAAATTACCAGAGACAGAGAGGGTCTTTATGTATTAATAGTAAAAGGATCACTTCATCAAGAAGACATTTGTTCCTAAATATGTATAAAGCAAATGACAGAGCTGAAAATATGGAAGCAAAACCTGATAGAACTGAAACAAGAAATAGATAAATCCACAATTATAGTTGAAGGTTCCAATACCTTTCTTGCACCAATTGATAGAACAACTAGTTAGAAAATCATCCAAGATATGGAAGAACTCAACAACATCATCAACCAATAGGATCTTAATATTTAGAGACTATTCCACCCCCAAACAGTAAAATACAAAAATTTTCAAGTGTCTACAGAACTTATATCAATATAGATCATATCTGAAGACATAATAAAAACTTCAACCAATTTAAAAATAATAGAAATTATACAGGTGTGCTTCTCTGACCAGAATGGAATTAAACTAGAAAAGAATAACAGAAGGAAAACAGGAAAATCTCTAAACTCTTGGAAACCAAACAATACACCTTTGATCCATGGATCAAAGAGGAAATATCAAGGAAAATTTTAAAAAATACATTGAACTGAATAAAAGTAAAAATGCAACATATCATTTATGGTACACAGCTAAAGCAGTTCTGAGAGGGAAATTTATAGTACTAAATGTATACATTAGAAAAGAGAAAATGTCTTAAATCATACTCTAAACTTCCACTTTAAGAACCTAGAGAAAGAAGGTAAAAAATAAACCTAAAGCAAAGAGATGAACAGAAAGAATTGGTTTTGCAGGCTGATTGGAGAACAATGATTTATTCAGAATTGCTTCTATTAAAAAATATGATAAAAAGAAACGTATTCTGGCCTTCAAAATGCCATTTCCCAATTAAATAAGAATCATCAGAAAATGAAATTAATAAATTGATTGTTACTGTGATGATTAAGTTAATGATTACTTTTGGTGACCTTGTTTTTCAACAGTAACCAAATATGTCTGTGGAAGTGAGTCACTAAGGATGAAGCAGCATTTTTTCTTTCTCCTTTGATTAATCAAAATTCATCTTATATTAAAGAATATTTTAGTCATGAGTTTGAGCTAGTGTTGAGAGGATAGCTAAGCTGTTCTCATGTTCATTTCGTTCTTTGTGTAACCAGGAGCAGAAAAATATCTTTACCAGTGGTTCTAAACATTGACTGTAAATTAGAATCATTTAGAGAGCTTTAAAATATACTGATACCTGGATCCCACCTAGGGAGATTCTGATTTAATTGGTCTATAGCAGAAGTTCTCAAACTATGGTCTCAGACCTGCAGCAGTAGCAGCAGCATTTGGGAACTTGTTAGTGTTAGAAATGCAAATTCACAAACCCCACTCCTGATTTAGCAGTCTGTGTTTTAACAAGCCCTTCCAGTGATTCAGAGGTAGTGTTTCTCAAAGTGCATATACATCTCTTGGGGAATCTTATACGAATATAGATTTTGATTCATGGTCTGACACGGGGTCTGAGATTATTATTAACAAACTCCCATGGGAGCCTAATGATGCTGGTAGTTGATCACAATTTGAATAACAAGGGTCTATAGGACATCTGGATATTTGCATTTCTAAAAATTTCCCAAGTCGGATTGCAGCTGAAGTTGAGAACAACCAGTCTAGATAGCTCTACCTGAGACTTCCAATGACCCATGAAACTTAAATAATCCTTTCCTAGATTTTTTTTTTTTTTTTTTGTCCCCGAGTTTGTGGAGTCATTGAAGAGCACATACCTCTTATTCTCTTTAAAGTGATGGTCACTGACTTTAAGTTTCTCCTCAGATGCCTAAGAAGCCCAGTTTGTGTTGGTTTTATCCCTTATTTTTTAGAATCAATGTTGAACACCCTGATTTCTATCTCCATCTTATACCACTACACCCCCACCATCAACATTTGCCTGACATACCACCTTCCAAGGTTTTCCTCTTCATTACCAGTTAAAAATTAGCAAATGGGATAAACCAATCATTCCAGTGTATTGTGAGAGGGTAAAACCTCTCCCCTCTAAGGTAACATGGATCTTAAAAACATCTTATGAGACCAGTGTCTTTAGAACATCTCTTCTCATTTTACACATTCTAACTGGGCATGCTTACCTCGTATTCTGATGTTATCAAGATATACCCATGGACCTAGAGTCTGTCATACAGAGTGAAGTAAGTCAGAAAGAGAAAAACAAATACCGTATGCTAACACATATATATGGAATCTAAAAAAAGAAAAAAAAGGTCATGAAGAAACTAGGGGCAAGACGGGAATACAGACACAGACCTACTAGAGAATGGACTTGAGGATATGGGGAGGGAGAAGGGTAAGCTAGGACAAAGTGAGAGAGTGGCATGGACATATATACACTACCAAACGTAAAATAGATAGCTAGTGGGAAGCAGCCGCATAGCACAGGGAGATCAGCTCGGTGCTTTGTGACCACCTAGAGGGGTGGGATAGGGAGGGTGGGAGGGAGGGAGATGCAAGAGGGAAGAGTTATGGGGACATATGTATATGTATAACTGATTCACTTTGTTATACAGCAGAAACTAACACACCATTGTAAAGCAATTATACTCCAATAAAGATGTTAAAAAAAAAAAAGATATACCCATGTGCTGATAACTTCAACTCTACATGGCCAGGTCAGATCTAGTGGACACATTTCCTTAGATTTCTCAAAGTTGCCTCAAACTCAGCATGCCCAATATAGAACTCATCTTCTCCACTACATCTCCATCTCTCCCTGTATTCCCTAACTCAGTGATAAGTAACGAACTGGAGAGTCATCTTGGACCCTTTCCCCCTTTGTTCCACTCCAAATAGAACTTATTGTCAGAGTCTGTGGATTCTACTCTTCTTGAATCCATGTTCTTTTTAACCATTATGACTGCCACTACTCTGGTCCAGGTTTTCATCATCTTTTAAATTGCAGTGTCCTATCTTATGTCTTTGCCTTCAGGCTGGCCTTCTTTTATCCATTTTCCATATAGCATCCAGAGTGTTATTATTCTTGCCACTTCTCATCTTTAAAATGCTTCAGTGATTCTCCACTGTTCTCAGAATTAAGTCTAAACTCCTTAATATGACTTAAAAATCATTAATGATTTGGTGCTTTGCACACTTTTTCTGCAATTCTCTCTACCTTGAACTAGATGCATTTTCCCATATGCACCATCTCTCTACATTCCAAGCCTCTGAGTAGGTGATGCCCCTACTTAGAGTGTCTTTGCATTCTTCCAAGTGGCTCACCGTTACTCTTCTTTTTGCTAAGATAATACCTCTGAACAGATTCTTTCCTCAATCCCACCTCTCTCAAGGCTGAGAAACATACCCTTTTATTATCCTTGGTGTTACAATTATCACGCTGAACTTCACTCCCCTCTTTACCAACAGTTCCTCAACAGTTCCTTAAAAGTAGGGCTTGTCTCATTCACCCCTGTGTCCTTAGTATCAAACTCAATGTCTATTTTAGAGTCTCTGCTCAATAAATGTTAACAAACAAAATTCCCAGTAGTATGAAGAAAGGAACTTGTCTTGGCAAATCAGTGAGAGAGAGGTAGGTGGAACTGTTAAAAATACACAAGTCATGTTATAGGTGACAGCTTTTCTGTTCATTACAGCTCTCAGCTTCTTATAGCAGGGTATCTGGAAAAAAGTGTATCTAAGACAAGTGGAGAAGGAGTAGTCTCATTAGGCTGAATGACATATTTTTGTCTTCCAAGATATCATAATAAAGTATTTTTTAAAAGACTTTACAACTAAATTTTTTATTTACTTGCAGCAGCTTTTTTTTTTTTTTTTCCTAGGCTCCATTTGCTTCCAGAACCAGATGAGGGATTCTGGTTTAACTGATACAATTCCATATTCTGAGTTCTTACTATTTTTTTCTACTTCAGTTTCTGGGTTGTATGTAGTAAATTGCCCAATATATACCTCATCAGCAGCAGGTCAGAGAAGAATGAAACTCCTTCAGGTTATGGAGTTGGCACTCTTCTTTGGTGAAGGATGAACCCATGCCATTCTAAAAGATCTGCATGTCTGTGGGGTCTCTTTTTACAGGGAGCTGCACTTCCAAACTTTGAAGGAGATGCCATGTTTAAAAGATTGCAGTTCATTTCCTACATGCATATTTGACTAGGGAAATTTTGTAACATAAACCAAAGTTTAGGAAATAAACAGCAAATGAAGAAGCATACGGATTGGCAACAAACGCTCTGGTTCAGCATCTCCAGGGCTTTCCATCTGTGTTCCATCAGAATTCTGCATCCAAGAGGCCATCTGGGTTTCACAACATCTCCTGATTTCTGTTTCATCAGGTCATCTACTTTAGCAATCTGCAGAGCACAGTTTTGATGCTGATGCATGTCTAGAGTTGATGGTCCCTTTCTAGACCACGTTGCAGTGCAAATTAATGTCAATCTGGGAACTAGATGTACTTATTCCTGCTTCTGTGCCTTTCCTTATGCACTTTCACCCAGGAATTGCCCTCGAATACATCTCTTCATTCTACATCTTCTCTGCTTATCTAAATCTTATTTTTCAGGGTTCAGTTCATTTTATTTTCCCCTGCAATTAGGGCATAGATCATGGTCTCTAGGCGCTTTGCCATACTGTGTGCCATTCTCTTAAATTATTTCATGTTCTTTTACTTTATACATAAAAGTATGGCCTAGTGTAACTTATAACTCATTTTGAGGCCATTCAAGTGCCGTGCTTCATTTGAAACGACACTTCGAGCTGTTCGTATCACATTTCCCATGGTCTTATCTGAAAACCAGGTTAGCACAGGCAAGACTTGGGGCTATCAGAACATTCTCCTAGTATTTTCTCTGGCTTTTAGAATTATTATATAGGACTTTTTCTTTTGTGGGGATTAGGCCACTCTGGCTGTCATGTAACTAGTCAATTTTCCTGTCATCCAGTATGGGACAGTAAAAGAAAGAATTAGAAGGTGAAATTGGAGGATTAGAAGTTAGAAGAAACTGGTTAATTTCTTTGCCCCTTTAATTCCCAGTTATGAGAAAGGAATTGCATCAGTTACATTTTACTGAACTTGATCTCAGTGTTCTGTAGCTTAATACCATCAGCACCTAGTACCAGTGCCTGGAACATGAAAATGTCTTTCAGTAAATACTTGTGGTAGAGATTTATCACACTAGGGAGGGTGGCTATAAAAGATAAAAGTAACCTCATACTAAAATGGAAATAACATTAATAGCTTCCCTGCCAATTGGTCACTACATCTTTGATTGTCTTTGGCATTTCAGAATTGGTAAAAATGGTGTTTTCAAAGAATCTTATGAGAAATGCATCTATATTCTTGTTTGGCAAGCTAAAGTTTGGGGCAAGAATATAGTCCAGTAATAAAGAATGATGTAGAAATTTTTATATGGTAAATATTTAAGTAGAAGATGGCATTTTAAACCTAAGTCCAGAGTTACTATTTCAGACCTGTACGTGGGGACCTGAAAGGTAAGCAGAGACCCCATTGAGAAAATCTCTACTTGTCATTCCTAATGGCTTCACTATGTTGTGAGAAAGCCAGAAAAATCTTCACTGAATTAGACTCCTAGGGACCTTCTCCTAGAAATAGAGCTCTGAGCCAATGACATGTGGTGGCATTTTATATGCTAGTGACCTTAATTTCTGGATTCTCCCCCCTAGCAATTAGCTCCTTTAACTGAAACATATTGATTAAAAGAATCTATAAAATGAAAAAGTAAAACAAAATAATAAAGGTGAAAAATATGTTATAATTTTAAAAATCTGGTTATATAGTCATAATTAGGAAGTATTATTCTGATCTGAATGAAGCAAACTGTTCAGCTTCTATGCTTTAAATGATGTTTATTACTAATACCTATTTACTTGAATTTGAACATTCAAGAGCTAAGAGGTGATATACCACTGAGTTCTCTTGGCTCATACTTCCCAGTTTATATTGTTATAAATTGGTGTCCTAAAGCATGTCAATTTTTAAAGTTTTTTTTCCTTAAGATTAAAAAAAAGTCGCTCAATAATTATATCTTTCAATTTGCAGTGACCTTCTGGAGATATGACTCCTCATTTGCCTCTTTCCAAACCGGCTTCTCAGCCTAGCTTCCTTGTCTTTGTTAATGGTATATTTGATTTCCAGGCATGAAGGCTAGAAACCTCAGCCTGAACTTGGACTCTCCTCTCTCCCTGTGAACCATCGACTCATGGTGATTTCCACTTGGCATATGTTCTACATCTGGACCTTGTGTCCTGTTTCACTATTCCCTCCTCAGTTCAGGTTCTCAAATAACAGCCTTCTACCTTATCATTAAGCCTTTATTCTCTCCCACTTCAACTCATCTCCTGTAACATCATAAGACAAATATGGATTTTGCTATTTTCTTGCTCAAAAACTCTTAGTAGCTCCCCATTTCTTCCAAAAGTATAATAAGCACAATTTGACTGAGGACTGTCCACAGCAGCATTATTGATAACGGCAAAACATTAGACTCAACATAGATGTTCAACAATGGGCAAATTGTTAAACAAAATATAATTAAAAGCTTATGATGAAATATTATTCGACCTAAACGTACTGTTTTTGAGGAATTTTTTTGAAGAATTTTTAATGTATGAAAATGTGCAGTGGAGCAGAGTGTAACTTGAATACACCATCGTAAAAAATATTCCTGTGTATGCAGATGTTACCAGTGGTTATCTCTGGATGGCCCAATTATGGGGAATTTTTCTTTTTGGCTACATTTAAAATTTCTTCTACAATGAATGTGTATTTTTATACATGTTTTATTTTATTATTTTTTATTTTTTTAAATTTTATTTTATATTGGAATATAGTTGATTTACAATGTTGTGTTAGTTTTAGGTGTACAGCAAAGTGATTCAATTATGCATATACATATATTCATTCTTTTTCCAATTCTTTTCCCATTTAGCTTATTGCAGAATATTGAGTAGGGTTCCCTGTGCTATACAGTAGGTCCTTGTTCATTATATATTTTATATATAGTAGTGTGTATATATTAATCCCCAAATCCTAATTTATCCTCCCCTCCTCCTTTCCCCTTTGTTAACCGTAAGTTTGTTTTCTAAGTCTGTGAGTTTCATAATCAGAAATATTTGCTCCAACAATGGGGATCTGGAAGGGAACTTGTGACTTAGTTTAGTTGTTCTTAATGTATTTTTGGACTACAGGACTCTTTGAGGATCTGATAAATGATATGGAACTTTTCTCTGAAAAATGAACATCTGCCCATAGACAAAAACTATGGTGTATAATTTTGGCAGAATTTTACACCGCAGATTCAGAGCCTTTTAACAGAATGATGCTCTTATTTAGGAGATAATGAAGAACCCAGGAGATTTGCCTCCTCTCTCATAGGGGTTTGGATGAAAAGTCAGGACTAGATCTTGGGTTTCTAACTTTTGCCCTGAGACTTGGGACCACATTGCAAGCATCCCTCCAGTTCTGTGATACTGTGGATGCTCTGTAAGTTGTTAAGCCTGTGAGGGACCAGACCACACCTGAAGAGGTTACCCTTTACCTCCGTGGAGGGGGCCCATCCCCCATCTGTGGCTGCAACTGCTGTTGTTCCTGGGAGTGTTTTTCCTACTCCTCCTCCCTATGAAGACAAGGTTTCTTTCGAGAGATGCAGAGGAACAGCTTCTAAGTCATTGATAACTCCTAGACGTAAGCAAATATAATGTATGTCTGAGAGCACTGCATTTGATATCTATTGCTTTCTTAAACATTCCCCCCATACTTTATTATTTTACCATGTGCAGGGGTGATAGAGACTTTTGCTATGAGAATGATCTCTTCTGTTACATGGCAGTTTCCTTTATATAATCTTGGTCACAATGATGCTGGCAGGGCAGGATGGAGGCCTCTCTCTGTGCTTGGATCACCCATTGGGCTTGATGCCACAGGAGCTCCCTGCCTGGTGCCTGAATGGCCTGCACAGTGCAGGGCTAGAAAAACCTCCCTTTCCCTGGCGGTGGGTGATTCTGTCTTCTCACAGCCTTACGTTAGGCAGTAAGTGAGGAAAACACACCACCACCAAGAGCAACACACACACTAGAGCCAGCCTTTCAATGGGGAATGAAGGAGAGGTGCCCTTACTTTTCAGAAAGCCCTGCAAAGCCCTGATCAATCTTGCCACAGACCGCAGATTTTACAGATAAAGGAAGAGTGTTTTCTTTGGTGCAATAAAGTTGCAAACACAGATCTTGAAACAGCTGTCTGATAATTTTTTTCAAGTTGTTAAGCCCTCCACAATCTAATCTCTGCAAAGGACCTTGAATCAAAATAGAGGAGGGAATCCGTGCATTGAACAGAGGACTGGTGTAGACGGTAAGGAAAGGAGTATTTTTGAGTACTTCCAAGTACTGGGCGAGATTCATTCATGGATATCATAACATCATTCACAGATGTTATAACATTGACTGCCTAGGAAAAGATGTGGGGTAGGTGGTGTTATCCTTATATTTATGGGTGAGGAAACTGAGGCCCACAGGGTTACTGTTTTGCCCACAGACACACAGTTAGCATGAGACTAAGCTGGGTGTGTCTGCTTCTAACTCAAGCTCTTTCTCCGGTATAATAAATAGCTCTTATGGTGGCATATTGTTTTGGAGTGTTCTAATTCTTTTATGTGCATGTATACTTTATATATTTTAATTTATGTACTATAATCCCATTAATAAAAATTGGAAAATACAGAAAGATATAAACAAACACATAAGCTCACACACGAAACAGTTCTGTCCTAACCCCAAGCACATAGAACCTGATATATGGCAACTGGCCGTGATAAAGGTTTCCTCTCTTCTCTTTGCCTCTTTGTTAATATAGTGTTGTATTTTTTTCAAGTCCTTTCCCCTCAGGCATATTTCTAATATAATTAGAATCAAAATATATGTTCAGTTTTAACTTAATTTTTTCCTTACTGCTTCATTCTGTCACCTAGTTTAGTGTTCTTTTTAAGGTTGTCATTTTAATAACACCTGTGTGGTGAAAGGAGACACAGAAAGAGTAAAGCAGTCCCTGAGTGGTCTGGGCAGAAACCATAGGTGGTCATAGTGACAGCTGTATGCTTTTCTTCAGTCCTCTTGGTCTGATTGAAAGGAAAATGGTTGAGACGTTATCATTTGGTCTGTATCACAGGAGAACAAAGGTATGATTTTTGGCTTAGCGTGGAACACAGGAGACAGTGTATCTGCTGACTTTCTACTTCCAATTCCTCCATAGCTCTAAGGAGGCAGTCAGATGGGTGTGACTTCCAGATGTCTTCCTTCTATCTGCTTACTAATGAACTATTTCTGTTTATTGAGTTAAGTTGTATATCCAGCTAGAATTGGGCCCTTCAGAAAGTGAGGACTGATGCTCATGGGATGTACACCCATGTGTGGACAGTGTCAGAGTTCCAGAAGCAGACGTCTGGAGGTTGCTCAGTCTCCTGCCCCTCCCACATTATCCACGAGCATCCTGCCAGGCCTGTGCCACCCAGGGGTGAGTCTGCACCAGTGCGGGGATGCTGACGACAATGTCGGGTGCAGAGGAAGGAAAGGGAGCAAGTTAGAAAGACACCAGCTGGCACTTTTCCATTTGGAAGCTGACCTTTTTCTTCTACAAAACGTTTATATGGCTAGACTCTTGACCTGAGGGATATCCTTCTTTATGAAATCCCATGAAAACGTACTCTGATTCTACTTTCTATGTCTCCCAAGGGTCTGCTTTCACAGGCTTTCCAATAGCCTGCTGTGGGGAAACAAACTACACTCTTTGCAGGAGATTTAACATCTCTATAAACACTTTCTCTCTCTCTCGTTCCCTTAGACTCACTGTTACGAAGATTGTGTTTAGGGCAGGAACGTATCTTCCCGTTTGAGTGACAACAGTGGGCTCAATCTTGTAAACAGCTGCCTGTTCTTCCTGTTGCATCTGGCTTCCTGCTTCCTGCTTTCTGTTGCTTCTCAGCAAGTCCTGTTCAGACAAGCACACTTCTTCCTCTGTCTGCGTACGGCTGCTTCTACCAAGCTGTCTGCTTTCTTGAGATGAGAGGGACCGATGTTCTCTGCACCTCTGTAACTTCACTTCTATTCCTGTGAACTTATGTTCACTCACATAAGTGGGGCTTTCTGTCTTTATTAACTTGTATTAAATACAATTGTCACAGAGGCTGCTTCGGAGAGCCCCTTGCCCAGATCTTACCCACCCAGCCCTCAGCTTGGGAAGGCAATGTGGTATCCCAGAAAGGATGCAGCCTATATATTTTTTTTTTTTTTGAGAAGCAGGGTACTAGTGCTGGACCTGAGACACAGATGGGTGACCCCCAGGACCCTTTGTATACCCACGCTATTTGCCATGTACAGAGGAGGAGGAATGGAAGAGAAAACAGTTTTTCTGATTCTAGGGTCCCACCAACTAAGACTTTCTGATTGAATTGTAAGTGATCTCAGGGTTGGCCTTTGGACTGTTCTATGTGCTCCCACTGGTTCAAGAGGTTCATAAGGTTCAAGATCATGTGCAGCCTTGACCTCCGGTAAAAGTGCAAGGGCCTCACATGGCCCAACTGCAGGTTCCCCTCCCCACTGTGCTTCCCGGCCAAACAATGCTCCTAATCACATGGACCAAACGCAGGGCTCACTTCACCTTGAGTGGCGGCCTTTAGTTCCCTGCCAGCCCAGGGAATTATTCAAACAAGTCAGTCATATCCTCTGTGGCAACTAGGGGTCACCTCATCCTCTTGTTACTATAAAACCCACCTCCTATGGCCTTCACTTGTTCACTCTGTTCCTGAGTGATCCCATGTGTCCCTGTGTGGCATGCAGTGTCTTCCCCTGGGCTGTGAGTATCTATGACTACTGAACTGCTGTAGGTCTCAGCCATTCCGTATTGTGTGTCATGTTTTCAGCCATCTTCACAGCCCTATGGTAGGAATCATTCCCTCACCAATGGGGTGAAGAAGAGGTGATCAAAATTCAGCACACCCAATTTTTCTGTTCTTAGCATGTGTCAAGTATAGTTCCACTTTCCAGTTATGTGTCCTCTCTCCTGTAAACTGCACAGAGCAGGAAACATGCCTGTAATTTTCATGACTATATCTTTGGTGTCTAACACAGTGATGTCTGGCACATAGTAAGCACTCGATAAATATTTGTTGAATAAACGAATGAGTGAATTCTAAGGGCGCTTTCTGGGTAAGGATTACAGTACATGTTCTCTCTTTCCAGCTATAAAATTTTATTATTCCACAATGGGGGATGGAGTGAAGTGTGTGAGCAGAGCTCATAGTTGCCTTCTAGCTTCTTCCAACCTCAGAAATATCCCAGAAAAGCCAAGGGAAGAATGGATCATGAAGACATAATCCACATCCCCTGTTCATAGCTTACTGTCAGAGTGATGTACTTTTGTTGAGGCAGACCTTGCCACATGTTGCTGAATTTGGCAACCAACTATATTTCATACCTTCTGAGACATCCTGGTCTATTTGCCTAATGAACTTGAAAAGAATTTCATGCCTGTCTCTCTCAAGTTTGTTTTGCCTGGCTATTTTCTCCGGTTCTAATTGTTTGTGGTGAGAGCTGCTGCCAGCCACAGAGAGAGGACGGGGTGGGGTGGAGAGCCTCCATGCCACTGTTTTTGTGATTTCTTTAGCTATCACTAGGCCAAGGTACCATCGTATTCTGTATGTACTGAGATCAAATTAATCAGCAGCCACTTATCTGAGCCACGATGATGGAATCATGTCAGGGAGAATTTGGCCTATGCAAAACTTAGGGAGCTCTATCTGTGATTTCCTTTTGATTATTTTCATGAAGACTTGAGCTTGAGGGGAATCTGAATATCTTTTAGATCATTGGGTCTTATCGTTTAGGGCTTGACATTTTGTGTCTTCCCACTTCTACAATTTTTCCTTACCCACGCCTCCAATCTAAGTCTTACCATTTAAGCAATTAAACTCATACCTGACCTTCTCTGGGGAGCTATCCCTGCATTTATCTCTTTGTTTCCTTTTCAGAGCTCCCTAACATTTTTTAGTTTATTATTTTTCACATGTAGTATTACACGATGTGTTCATTTTGTTCATTTTTGCTTTTTGGTTTTTTTCATTTTTGCTTTCTGAAGCCAAGGACTTTGGGGCATTTTCTTTTCTCTCCAGAGTGCCCTATCCAGTGTTGTGTTCATAATAGGCTTTGTCAACAACTGCTGCTTGATTGTTTGATAGTAGGAACCAAGTGGGTATGCCTCCACGAGGATGAGTGTCATTTATTAGGAGATCAGACAACAAAACTGGTGTCAGTTTGTCTGAGTTACACTGAATGGATTCACAAAGCATCCTGAGCTCTGTGTATTAATGCAGTGGAGACACCATGATGAATTTTACGACAAGAGCAAGTTGGCCAGGCAGGTTCCCAGATGTTGCTAAACTCTTCTTTAACTGTTTTGTAGGGCTCGTGTTAACTGTGTCTCCCACCTGGAGATGGTGACTCTAGAGAAATATGACATTCTTGTCATTTGTTCTTTGCCTGGATTTACAATTTGCTCCTTGCAACATCACTTTTCCCACCTCTGAAAACAGCTGGGCCCAGCAGTTGGAGCAATGGATTCAAATTTAATCACCTCACGTGATAAGAAGCAAAGGAAAAGAGGAGCGGAAAGAATGAGCCAAGTCATTATTTTAGAGTGTCTTGGTTTCCAGTAAGACAGTAGAATTTAAGGGAATTTCCCTGCCGGTTACCCTAAGACATCCGCTGTAGCATCCTTAGCGGGACTCTTTGTCGGATGATTGGTCCTGAACCTCATTAACAGAGGCTTTGTTGCTTCACAGGAGGTGGGTTTAGCGCAGGTGGGCATTAGCACAGAGGTTTGTATGACCAAACCCACCTCAGCAACTGATACTAATTGGCTCAGGAAGTCCCAGGAGAAGTTGTCAATCGCAAAGATGGAGTTTTTGTTTATAATTTGTAGTGATTTCTCCTCTACTGCTTTTCCTCCATCCCATCCAGACTGCCTCTCCTTCTTGCACAAATAACAATGGTCATCCCAAAGTACAAGAAATTAGGGAGTCGAGGCAGATCTTACTTGAGTCCAACTGCCTTTTTGCTCCACTTTCCATTCTCTCCAGGGTTATCCTTCAGAAGGAGATGTGAGCGTCTCCTCTCCCCCACCTTTCCCCTCATCACTACTGTTAGTGTGAACGGATGCCCTAGCATGTGGGAGGAATTCTTGCCAAGGTTTAGATGACAAAACTAGAAAGTATTGTTGAAAAGTACATATACAATGTCAGTGTATTTTAGAAGGTTCCTATAATGGGACCTTAATTCTATTCTGCTGAAAACTGGAGATGGTCTTAGTGTCTCATTGTATACTTTTGTTAAATCATTATATTTTAAGATTAAATCACAGGATAAAGAAACCCTCCTCTGTTGGCAGGATATTAGATGTGAAAAAAGAGAAGCTTTCCGTGGTTCAGGGACTCTTCTGTTAAGAAGATAATGATCATAGTAGCTACCACTTAATAAGCACTTAGACATGAGGAACTACCATGATCCCAACTTTACAGGAAGAAATTGAGGGTCAGAGGTTCAGGTCCCAAAGCACGTGTCAGTGTCAGATTTGAACTTGGTTTCCCCAGCTCCAAAAGCCCACACTATTAACCACTATGCTGTGCTACTCTTTTGCTGTATTTTTGTCCCGTCTTTAGCCCCACTTACAAAGCATTTAAATTAGTTATCAGAACTCCTGTTCTTCCCAGTGTTTGAGGAACCAGCTCAGGCATAGTTGGCTGTCCATTCTACAATAGTGTTATATCATGTAGTGTGTTTAGGGCCATAGTGCAATCAATATTATTGCTAAATCCAGGTGATAATGAGCTTTCTGGGTAATGATGGCAGATCCAATGGACCTTAGCGTGTTTATTTTTCCCCTCTCTGTCTTACACTGAGATGGAATGTTGGTGAGGAGACTAGAGACACTTGGGGATAAGTTCTCTGTGCCTGAACTACACAGACTGCACTGAAGTTCTGTCAGTCACCTAGATATAGGACATGATTAGCGCCAAGAGGACACAGGGGAACTTCAGTTCTTCTGGTGAATATGAAGTAGGATGCAGGGTTGGGGGAATTCAAAAGAATAACAAACTGCAGAAACATTTTTTTAATCTGTTTCATGTACGCTTGGAGCCCAGGAAATTGTCAATTCCTTTTTTCTTATTATGTACTCAAGAGGCTTTTCTTCTAAGTAGGGTTTATAGGACTATACTATAATCTTGACCAATGCAAATTGATTTTTAAAATATCATTAAAATCTTTAAACTTTAGATGTTATCTTTAGGTTGTAAGTGCTAAACTCAGTCTACCTCCTTGTTTCATGATAAGCAAAATTCATCTAGAGACCATCAGTGCTAATTAATTTGGATACACCAAAAGCATATATATTCTTTTTTAAAATGGAGGGATTTTAGTGTTGCAGTTGTTTATATTTTGTTTTAATTTAAATTTAAATTGAATAGAAAGGTAGTTAATTTGGTTACATGTTGAAACTCCTCTAAAGCCTTCTCAGAATTATTTGTTTTTAGCAGTGGATTCTAAAAAGAGATGTAGGAGAAGATGTGTGGGAGAAAGGGAATTGATTCAAACCTTCATGGTTTCTGATTTGGAGTAGAAAAATTGGTTCTGAAAAGTCTAAGTTTGGAACATTCATTAGAGCAACTCTTCTCCAATGTAGCTGGGTCAGTGAATTACCTCCAACATTCGGGTTGTTTCTAGTTGATCAAGAAATGGGATAAAAAAATGAGCAGATAATCCAAATCATATTTTAGCCATAATTTTTACCTTTTTCTATTCTATCCTATGTTCAAAGAAGTAAATCTATCTAGGAAGGAATTCAATATAATAATTTGTTTCCAGTCTTCTTTCACTTTCGTGTTTCCCCATAGGGTAGACAGAGATGCCAGTAAACAAGAAAATGATCAAAAGGTGAGGCAAAGAAGTAGAATGTGAGGCAAGTCTCTGGATAGCACACAGACAGCATAGCCAGCCTCTGACTCACAGGCTGGCTTGAAAGGTTGACAATGACTTTGCAATTTTATCAATCCATCTCTTTTCTTTAGGCAGGACAGTTTTTATACCTTTCCCAGTAGATGATAATCTATCTTACTTTTTTAATGAAACTTCCAGTGTAGAGGACACCAGCTCCCTTAGGAACTCATTGTGCAGTCAGATGGTTTTCAGCGAATGATCCTGTTATTGTCGATTTTTGTTCTTCATCTCCTCCGCTGGGATGACCAACTTTATAGAAACAGAGTTACATCCACGTACCGTCATTGTCTGTAGTTCCAGAACAGATTGACAGAGGACATGCCTACCCTAGAGAACAACTACTCCAATCCCTTCACTGTGACTATTTTAAGTCTTCTCTCCTCTAGTTTGAGAATACAGGCCTTTCTAGTTTAAATTCAGGTTGTCATGTTGACTTAGTTTCACTTAGATCTTCACATTTTTTGCCAACTCTATGCATTGCTAGAATTACCCTGCTCTGTGCTAAAATCGTGCTGGTTCTGTTAATCAATATCCAAAATATGTTATTTTTTAAAAATGTGACATTGGTGTGTATGATCTATAGGACCGTAGGATTAGCACTGGAATGACTTAGCGTCCTGGGATCCAACTCTGTTTCTGCCATAGCTACTTTGGGTGTGTGATTTACTAAGTGTCTCTGAGCCTCAATTTATCACATTTAAGGTGTGGGCAGTTTAGAGCAGCTTTTCCCTGTGGGTTTTCCATGAGATGTTAACAGACATAAGATGAAAAATGGTCCCGTTAATAAAACAGGCGGTGGTGATGGTGGTGGTGGTAGGATGCACAAGATGAAATTAATCGAAACAGATTTCTTTACTGAAAGATTTGAGCCTTAAAAAAAAAAAAAGTACATCGTAAATCCTCAAATCTGCAAGAGAAGTTTCCTAAAGTTATCCAGCTATGGTTCCTTTTTTTCCCTTTAATCCGACCTTAATGCCACCCACTCTTGACCAGGGCTACGGCATGTCTGGCCATTTCTTTTTCTTATTGAATTGTATGAATGCTTCATTCCATAAAAAAGTGTGCTGTTTCCTGCAGGTGTAAGCACACACTACTGCCCTAGCTGATGCCTAGGCAAGGGTATGAAGCAGCGTGATGCTGCCATCAGTGTGGGCAGCCAGAGCAGGCTGTTCTGTGGGCTGTTTTGTAATACAGTTACTAAATGGTCCCCTCTTTCTGTTAGTTCAGCATTACAAAAGCCAGGCCTGGCTAGTGATGTGTATGTGACAGGCTTCATTTCCCCCTTTGTCTCAGCTATTATTGGAAAGGTCCAGAAATTGCCGGTCAGCTGGGGCTGTGGGTACATTCTGCTTCTGCTGCCCTTGGAGATCTGAAGTGTTGCAACTACTCAATATGGTTTGCTCTTCACTTGAACAAATTGCCAACAGCTTGTGTGACTCCTTGAGAATAATGAGAACTAACCTCATTTTAGGAGAGGGGACAGATTGTGTCTGTATTTGGCAACCCACATCCCTCTGCTGCTGGGATTGCTTAAGATGCTCCATGGAGATGAGGGGCCCGTATTGACGGAGAAATGTCCATTTTGTCTGAGGAACTGCTGCGTTCTGTCAGCATCTGCTGGAAGTAATGCTTTCTCTAACGTAGCTTCACTCCCCAAACCACTGGACGTGACGGAAGTTAATGTAAGTTTCCTGCAGTCTATTTCAGTCCCTTGTCATTTTATCAGGGAGCTAAATGCTAAATGCCTTCAGACACATCGTAAGCTAAGGACGCCATTAAAAACAAGACAGAAACTTTAAAAGCTGTATTGAAGCATGCAGGTCGTAGTTTTAAGATAAATACTAAGTTTTGTCTTGCACGAAAAACTCAGAATTAGTTTGGGGATTGCTAGGGCCACAAAAATTGTCCTATAGCAAAGAAAGCAAAAGCTCCTTAAAAATAAGGGTTTTGTGCAGAACCGCAAAGAATAGGTGGAAATGATTTGAGAATAGTCTTTCCTGAATACTATTTTTATCATTTTTTTTTTCCTCTGAAGATTGTATAATGCCGCATAGTTGCATGTAGGATTAAATCCAGATTCTCCTTGGCCATCTTTTCTGTGTGAATTTTAGACTCTATAGTATTGTTAAGTAATTTAAAACTCAACTTTCTTGTTTCCACCCCAATATGTGTTTTCCCCAAGAAGAAAGCCCACTCCTTTCCCTGTCAATGTGGGCGCTACTTCTTCAGAGATCTGCCTCCTCATCTTCTTTCCATTCTGTCTTGTCCACACTGTGTCAGCTCACATGTTCAAAATGTGTTGCTTTATCAGTCCTCTTGGTTATGGGTGTGTATTATTATTTCCTTGAGGGGAGAGCCAGTTATATTTCTTTTATACTTTCCAATGTGTTGACTAGAAAGTTTTCATGTAATATATATCCAGTAAATGTAGTTATCTGACTAGCTTTTATTCTAAAACATTCATGAGATTCAAATTGTGAGCACATTTCCGGGTGGTTGGGGGACACGTGTTTAGGGTTACTGATTTCATATTTTAAATAAAACCATAATTTAAGCATTTGTGAAATAAAGTAGATTCTTATTTTTGCCTGTCCCTTAATCTTTAATAAGTGGTTTTAAAAACCTTTAAAAAAAAAAGATGTTTTCAAATCTCTGATGAGGCCATGTTAAAGATATTTAAACTATAAAAGTAATGGGCCAGCTGTTGCTGAAGTTTGAGATAACATCCTTGATTGTGTTGATTATGTGATTTTGGAACTCTACACGTAGAGTTGATTCTAGCAACAGTTTAGAATAGAGAGTATTCATTTGGCTAATTGGAGTGACAATCTGGTGGCATTAATTTTCTGGAGATTCCATAAGGTAGGCTTGGTAAAGATGCATGGAAGAACTGCTCTGATGTTTAATCACTAAAATTAAATTCTGAGATTCCAAATGTAATACTGAAATCATGAGCTTTTTCTTTGACATGCATGTGTCTAGACAGATGATGAGTTTGTTAAACATCAGGATTATAATTCAAAATGACACCATCAATTTAGAGAAATGTAAAAAGTTGTACAGAAGCAATGTTTGAGGACTCACTTGCTGAGGTTAGGTTGGAAAATACATTGTTTAATACAGGCTACTTTTTGGACCCAAGAGTAAATCATGGCCAAAAGCAACCTATTCTTGAGAACTTGATGACAGCGTTGATAAAGAGAAATTAATTGTGAATTTAAATTACTTAATACTTATAGCAACCTCCTATGTTATAATTATGTTCATTTATAAATGAGGAAATTGAGGCTCATAAAAAAGAAGTGAGTTGCCCAAGTCATACAGTTAGTAAGCAACAGAGTTAGGATTGGAACCAACTTCTCATTGACTCCCAAGATACTGGAATGAGATACTGGAATGTTTTTCAGGAAATAAAATATTAGTCATGGATAGTTATCACGAGATATAAAATAGAGATTCCTTGTGGATGCCAAGTTGTTCCAATTAGTTGCTCTTGGTAAAGGTGAAATATGTGTTCTTTCTAATCTCAGCTGATGTGGTTGACATGGTCTGATATGAAGGGTGATCGCTAAATTTGCAGAAAGGAATATGACATTGTTCTGAGGAAACAAAGTTAAAATCAGGTAGCAGTCCTCTCCTTTTAGGAAGTGTTGGGACCATGCTATTACTTTGCAGTAGATTTTCTTTGAGTGAGACAATGCCCATTAATCAACACTCTCATTGTATATTAATAGCTATACTAATTGAGCATTTGCTATATGCCAGGTACTACATTAAATGCTTAATGTATGTTTTCTCATTTAATCTATTCAGTGACCCTACGATGTAGATACCATTAATATTCCCATTTCACAGACCAGGAGCCTGAGGCACAAAAGATTAAATGACTTTTCTAAGACCTCACGTCTCATTTCTGACTGAATCAGATTATGTCTAAACATCATGATGACATAGTCTATGTTATTAACTACCTCCTGCTTCTTGCACTGTAAGCACTCTACTTAATTTCACAGATGATTTTGCACTGGGCTTACCTAGATGACTTTGAAGCCCCAATCAAGTTATGGCTGCAAGATTATATTAAAGGACACCAGAGAAACTCTGTGTATTGTTACTAATGACTATTATTTTTGGTTTAGTTGGAAGGCAGGTAAATTCTGGCGCAGAGATGCTCTGGGAATCACTTCCTTTATCTGTAAAATGGAATCAAGGGATTTCCCTGGTGGTCCAGTGGTAAAGAATCTGCCTTCCAATGCAGGGGACTCAGGTTCAATCCCTGGTGGGGGAACTAAGATCCCACATGCTGTGGGGCAACTAAGCCCATGCGCCACAACTACTGAGCTCGCGTGCCTCAACTAGAGAGCCTGTGTGCCACAAACTACAGAGCCCACGTGCTCTGGAGTCCGCATACCACAACTACAGAGCCCACGCACCCTGGAGCCCGCACACCACAACTAGAGAAGAGAAAACCCGCAGGCCACAAATAGAGAGAAGCCTGCACCACAGCGGAAGATCCTGCATGCCTCAACGAAGACCCTGCATGCCACAAGTAAGACCCGATGCAGCCAAAAAAAAAAAAAAAAGAAGAAATGGAATCAATAATGCTTAACTTGCCTAAAGACAGGAGCTGGACACGATAACATCTTTGACTGAGTATCCACAGATACATATGTGTGAGTCAGTACGACCCAGGTCTCTTAATGGTATAATGAAGGCATAATGGGAAGAAATCTTTTCTTGCCTCTTAGTGTAATATTGACATTTCTGGTTGAACCCTGGACTCTAGTTATCAAGGGATCTTAGACCAAGAACAAAGGGATCATATTTTGTCTCCCACATAGCAATGCTCTCCTTTGAGAAATATCAGTCTTTACTTTGACAAGGGTATGTTGCTTTTTGCTTATCAACCCTGGCTAAAATACAATTTTAGAGGAGTGTAGAAAGAAGAGCTGTATCTAAGATATGCTCTTCCAAGAACTGAGGTTGATTGATGATTCTTTTCAGAAGCATGAAAGATTCTGAAGGTGTAATATGTTGATGGCTTTGTTGAATTAGCAGTTTATCACACCACATAGTTCTGTGAGTAATTTATCATTGAGTCGCATTCCTTTTTACTCTGTCCCATTATTACAGGTTAATCAGGGACATGTAGCTTCTGAAATATTGACAGACATGTTTTGAATTATTATTTTGGAAACCATCAAGACATTCGGTTCCTTTTGATTTAATACCCTTGACTTCAGTACTAACTCCAGGCATGTTAGATGTGAGCCTCTGTAAAGAAAAGTGAATAATATTAATTAAGACAGTGTGACTTTTCTCCTCACAATAAATTCTTTTGCTAGAATGCTAATAACAATGTTTTCAATAAAAACACTACCTGAGATTTTTCTTACTTTCTCATAAGATAGCTCTTTACTGTAAAATTAAGATGGCCTCTCAACTCTGAAGCACCTTCAATTTATCAAAAAGGGCCAACCTAATATTCCAAAGCAGACTCAATCCTTTTAATGCATTCCCATTTTAGGGCCAAGGGAAGTGTCTTGTTCTGCAGGAAAACATTTCTTGACTAACTATTATTTTAAATGCTTGTAGGAGACCACAGAGTAAGAGAGAAGAGACAACAACAACCGCTAGCATGCCTGGGGGATCATTTGTCCCTTCATATTTGTGGAACCCTGTGTCAAGAGAGGAAACATCTAAAAATAAAATGCATTTGATCAGAATCTCTGGGGCAAGGTGCAAAAAGCCTGTTCTCTGGGAGCCCAGATTAAAAATTACATTGTTGAAACTTGCAGAGCAAATGTTATCAGCAGAACCATGGGTGCTTTCTGGTTAAATTTGTGCCATCTGATTAGTTCCAATAAATTGGCTTCCAGTACTAATGCTTTTGGCCTTTTAGTTGCTGGTGACCCATTTGCTGGTGAGTTGTTTCTTCATAGTCCAGTAATTATTGGCCTTCCAAAGCAGTGACTTAATCCACCAGTGTGTACAGTCACCAAAATTCAATCTAGTCTATTCATCATTCTAGTCAAGTTCCAAGTGGTAGGAGTCAAAATCTTACTCTAGTTCACATATATATTTTTATAGCTTTTCTCCTAAAATGTGGTATGGAATGGAAAATAGAGCCCAGGAGTGGTATAAATACCATTTAAAATTTATTGATAAAGAGGATCCATGAGGAGGAAAAGGGGCCAGCCAGAGGAATTAGGTACACTACTGGGTGTACTACTTTTCTTCCAGTTGGTTCCTGCTGTCTTAGATACTGCTCCAATTTTGCACTCCTTCCGTAGGAGTCAAATCTTAAAAGTGAAAAATTGAAAGTTGTAGCATCCTGCATTTCTATGTCTCATTATCAGTCCAGACCCCTGCCATTACCACCCCCATACTTTCACAGGTCTTTCAACTGTCTCCAAAACCCAGTGACTAGTTTACCATACATTTCCAAGGCTCTCCTTCTTTTAGTAGAACTTCAGCTATTTTGAAACCTCATTAGAAAGAATCTAACTCAACAAGCTGGAATGGGACTGTAGCTGATGGTTGACCAAAAAAAAAAAGTATTGAAAAAGTAAGCTGTGTATTTGGGAGTGTCGATTTTGCAAATTGGAGTGGGATTTTTTAAAAAAGAAGTTATTTATATGCGAGAAATGTATCTTTCTCTGTTTAAAAGTTATGTTCACGCCATATTCTTCATCCCCCCCCAAAATTTTTAGTTTTGGTATTCATCTAATCTCAAAATTTGAAAATAATCAAAGTTACTAGATTGAGGAGGCCCAGGAATACAGGGTCACTTCTGTATAAATCTTTGCTTCTTTGAGCCAAGCCAGACTGAGACTATTGCCTGCTTGGTGACACTCCTAGCCTGCCTCTAGAGATGCTTATCCTTACTGCTCAGGGACTGGGACCCTGACACAGTTCCATTAAAAGAGCATGCTTTTATGTGCGATGAACTTTCAAACTAAAATTTTTTTCCTCAGTATTGTTGTTATATTATTTGTGCAGTATTAGGAAAAGTGAACAATAATTTATAAGGGAGAAATATCCATGCTGTGAAAAACTCTTAAAATGGACTCCAATTTTCAGCAGAATCAGTGTGTCTGATGATAAAATCACTGCCTACAGAAAAGGAAGGTTTTCAGTTAGTGGGGTCAGAGAGTATATGTAGAAGCACTGTAAGGAACCTTGAAATTTTAGCAGAAGAGGATTTTCAGTAACAGAATTCAAGGAAAGGTCTTTCAGTGGACTTTTTAATACTTATTTCAAAGTTCTTTTACATTATCTGGCATCTCACGTGCTTTTGATAGCAAATTGAATTCAGGCTGTAATTTTCATCCTTGGTAGTCTTAAGTAACATCACTTCAGATCTAGCTTAATTTTGTTCAAATATTAAGATGTGGTTTCTGCTTTATTTACAAGTAGAGGAGGGACCAGGGTGATGAATACATTTTGATTTCTGTTTTCTCATTCTGTATCATAGTGCAAATGAAGATTTTTTTTTTAAAAAAAAGCTATGTCTAGTTGTATCTTTGCAAAATGCCTTTTCAGAAAATAAGTTTTGAATATTCACTTTAATACTATTACTTGTGACCCTACATAGGCCCTGTGCTGTTAAATCTTAGGTGTGTGAGTCTTACAGCTGAGTAGTAATTTTAGTGACATTTTAATGTCAGATCCTCTCCTGAGTAGGCTGTTTGCATATTGCATGCAAGCTATATATTAGGATTTTTTTTTAACTTAAGATATGTTGATAAATGATTTTGACATGACTTGTTCTCTTGGACTAACTGTATTTTATAAACATTATTATGCTTTACTCTTGAATGACATATGACACTGAGAGACAGAAACTGGGTTTCTGTCCTGCCATGGCGGCTTGGTATTGATCTTGCTCAGCTAGTTACTTATTACTTCACCCTAAATGTTGAATAGACTACATGGAGCCCTATGTGGGTATGAGGGGGAAATGGGGCCAGAAGTTGCAGAAGTTGCATTAACATACCATTAAGCTGTGGTCAGCTTCTCCCTAAAGGGCTGTAAGCCTCTTAAGACAACTTCCTTTTTAGGGAGTTGTAAAGCATAGAAACTTCAGAGGAAGGGGCCCAGCTGCAGGGATAGGGTTAGGAGCTTTCTTGCTCAGAGGAGCGACTTAGCATCATAGTGGGCCATGAATGGCTCTTTCTTGCTGTGGCTCAGGCCGAGTCCACCCATCAGTTACAGCCTCTGGGAAGAGACAGACACTCGGTGGTGACCTTTGGAGGCATATGTTCGTTCTCTGGTGATGCTCCTTGCAGAATGAAAGCCAGCTCCTCCTTGATCAGGTACGGTGCCATTGTCTTGAGAGTGATCAGAGATAAGAGTGGTGATGCAGATGTGTTAGGCTATGGTACATGCAAATGTAGATTTTGGGGCTGCTGAATTTAGAATGATCTAGAAGTGTCTTATTGGAATTAGCAGGCAGGCAAGATGATTTTGATACCAGGATCACCAAAGTCAGGATATGAGAGCTGGACAATATACTTGTTGGGATAAAACATTGATGAGACAAATATGTTTTAAAAAAGAAAGATTAGAAGAGTCATGAAAGAATTGTGACTAGCCAGCCTCTCTTCACTATCTACTTTGCTACCACTCAAGTCTAAGTTACAATGGTCTCGCCCCTAGGCTACTGCAATAGCCTTCTCACTAAGTTCTCTATGTCCACCCTGCCCCCTGGAGGCTGGCCTCCACACCACTGAAAATACAAGTCTGGTTTTGCCACTCTGCTGTCCAAACTTTCCAAGGGCTTCACATCTCACTAGCAGTGAGATAGTAAGTTTTTACTGTGACTGACATGGTATTACAGGGTCTGCCCCTGGCCCCCTCTCTGCTCTCATCTCACACTGTTCTTATTCTCATTTATTCCACTTGGGTCCCTCTGCTTTCCTTGATGTTCCTTGAATATGCCATCCACCCTCCCTTCTCAGAACCTTTCCACATGCACATTCCTCTCATTGGAGTGTTCTTCCTCCAGATATCTGTATCACTCACGTCTTCATTTCATTCCCATCTCTGTTCAAACAACACGTTCTGAGAGATAATTTGTAGCCATGGTATCTAAAATAGCACACTCACACCCACCCCATCACTCCCTATCCACTTACCCTGGCTTCTTCTTCTTCATAACACTTATCATCACTTGTCATACTCTATTAAGTCAAATGATATGAAATTGCCTTTTTAATGGGTCAGGAACAGTCAAATATTGGCCATTTCCTATGGTTCAACCTAAAATATATTTGTTAATTTATAATTTTCATTTCAACCTAAAATACATTTATTAATTTGTTTATTATTTTTATTCTTTCCCCTGCACTAAGATTTAAACTCTGTGAGACCAGGGGTTAGATTTGTTTTGGGCAACTTCCCCAGTGTCTAAAATATAGCAGGCCCTTAGAAAAGCTATATTGAATGAATGGAAAGAAAGAAGAAAAGCTGATGAAATTTGTTGATAATGAACAGAGAAAACTTATATGGAAAGTGATCTGTGCTTAGACAGTGTAGAAAAATATGATTGGAAGAACTTCTGAGAGAGTCCAGAAAAATTGAAGGACTTATTTGGATCCATGTGAAGTACAGTGTCAAGTTTCCATCTAATTGGAGTTCTGTGCTGCGTATGGACATTAATTATATATTTTTCAATATAGTTTCCTGAAACTGGGACTAAGGGATAAAACAAGTCTTAGATAAAACATTTTTGAGCTTAAAAAGTTTCACAATTGGTAAGTTACAATGATTCATAGCATGCCAATTGTGATATCATTGATTCTTATTAGAGAGAAGTTATTTTTTACTTTCAGTTCTAGAAACATGGCTGATAACTTTAGTATTGTGCCTTATGCAAACACTTAGAAATACTAGATTAAATAAACAAACTGTTTCATGTATATCTGATCTTGAAAGGAAATAAAGGTATCACTGTGAGTCAGAAATAAAGATAGAATTGAAAACCTCAGGGATAAACATGTGAATGATGCTGTGGTCGCTCTTGGGAGGATGTAATTAGTCTCCTTAAACCAAGGACTTATGTTTTAACAACCATGTGGAAATATGAAATGAAAAATTGGGACTCTGTGGGTTGAAACAGATCTTCAGCACAAAGTTGTTTTGAATAGGAGGCTCTGGAAAAAAAAATCCACCATCAGCACAGAAGAAACAAGAAAGATGTGTCTTAGAAAATAATATTTTCTCCAACCACATATCACTGTGGATTTGTGGCTCATTTGGATTTGGGATTTGAATCTGTACTCCTTGTATAATATGGAAAAGAACCACAACTTGAGAAATTAACCCAGAAGATTCTAGGCCACTGATAACTCTCAAACATCTGGCAAAACCAATTGCAAGCTTCTTGCGAAGGAGATTACCACTAAACCAAGCTTCATAGGATTCCTACAGATAAATTCCTTCTAAAGATTAAATTATAACCTAAAATTATAAAACATAAGAAAAAAGGCCCCCAATGAGTAAGAGTTATAAAACATAACAATGAGCAGGATTAAAACTTAATACCTTCTAATGATGGAAATATCCAATAGAATAGTATAAAATAAGAATATTAAAAATGATTAAGATGGAAAAACAAATTATGAATAAGAAAAGTTAGGTTTGCAAAAAATAGAAATTCTAAAAGTGAAAAATATAGCAATTGAAATAAAAAATTATCAAATGGGTTAGACAACAAATTAGATATAACCAAAGAGAGACTCAATCAACTTTAATGTAATTTAAAGAAATCAACCAGAATGCATTAAGGAGAAAAAGAAAATATGAGAGACAATTAAGAGACACGTTGGAGAGAAAGAGAAAATTCACTGTTTAATAGGCATTCTAGAAGGAGAGAATAGGGAGAATTGGGAAGAGACCATATCTGACTGCCAGGAAATTAAATTAAGAATTTAAGCAAAAAACAACAAAAAAAAAATCCCAGATAGATTTGAAAATTAATAGACACACTTCTAAACAACACATGAGTCAAAGCAAAAACTTAATAAAAATTAGAAAATATTTAAAACTGAATGTTAATGCAAGGATGTGGAGAAAATGCTGTTGTGCACTGTTGGCGATAAAGTGGAACAGCCACTGTGGAAAATAGCATGGAGGTTTCTCAGAAAACTAAAAATAGAACTACCATATGACCCAGCAATTCCACTCCTGGGTATATATCTGAAAAAATGAAATTCAAAAAGATACATGCACCCCAGTGTTCATAGCAACATTGTTTACAGTTGCCAAGATATGGAAGCAAACTAAGTGTCCAGCAACAGATGAATGGATAAGGAAGATGAATGGATATGTATAATTAACTAGAAGGTTCATGGGGGGAAAAAAGTTATCTGAGTCAAAGAACTCTGGGAAGTTTCAGTATACTTGTAACTAATAATATTGTAGAAAATACCTTTAAGTGAATGCAGAATCTGCATTTTGCGAAGGTCCCAGACTAAAGGCAATGTGGTATCCTGAAACAGAAAAAGGATATTAGTGGAAAAATTGATGAAATCCTAAGAATATCTACAGTTTAGTTAATAACATTATATTGATGTTAATTTACAGAATAGTTGCAAAGATAGTACAGAGGATTCTCATATACACTTTACCCAGCTTCCCCTACTATTAACACATTACATAACCATGATACCTTGCCCAAACTAAGAATCTGTAAATTTAAAATTATTCCAGAATGAAAATCTTATCAACAAATATCCCAGGTAGTCAGATGATTCATTTTTACATTAATTTTTAAGAAACACCACCAGGATACTCTTTAAAAGTGCAGTTTCTTTGGTTTTACCCCAGACATCATAAATAAGAACTTCTGGGTTGGAGATGGGATTCTGAACTTCAAAAAATCTCTTCTGGTGGTTGTCATGCACACTAAAATGTGCGATACTAGTTTAGAGCTTTCTTTAACGAGTTACCTTTCTTTGGAAAATGTAATGGAACTTGTTAGGCTATGGTTCATAAATGCCAGTCTACAGCCTGATATAGAGCTATTATAAAATTTTCACCAGCCTGTGGCACGATGAGGAAAAATAGACTAATGATCTACTTCTGAAATGGCAGCATGAGTAGCCCTATGGACTGGCTCCTCACTGAAATAACCATAACTAGAGAAAATTATTTTAAAAACCTAACCACTTAAGTCTCCGGAAATTGTCCCAGGGGCATACAGCAAATGGAGAAACATTTAAAGAAAATCTACTAAGTTGAGGCTAAAACAGCCAGAGTTTCTAGCATTTAAGCCATGACCTACTACCTCTCCCTCTGTCCCCACCAGCTCATCATAATAGAACCTACATTCCAGGTGGTTGCAGTAGAAAACATGGAACTTCCTCTCGCCGAAGCTTCCAGTCTAGGGCTACAATATCTACCATGGAGGGGCAGGCCACCAGCATTTCTAATCCTTCTCCCAAGTTCTATGTTGTAGAACTCTGTGCCAGGCAAGACTTAAAAGTCTAGGGCTCCCATCCCCATCTTATAGGGTAAAAGTTCGATCATAAGCATGGCAGACCAAGGATAATGGGCTCCAATCACCCTCATCCCTGCTTGCTCATAGGACAGAGGTTCCCAGAGGAGGTAAGTCTAGAAGACCAGAGGCTATCGTCCCTGGGTAACACCTGCTTTACGCAGCAGAGTCTACTCTGAGAGAAACAGGCCATTATTCCCTCCCCCAGATCCAGAGCAGTGGTGCAGAGATTTTTTTCCCAGGGGGAGAGCAGGCTATAAGACAGAGAACCTCATAGCTCTCCCCAAAGGAACTGACTTTATTTGGATCAGAATGTGAAAACATTTAAGTCTTAGACTACTGTTGAGAAAAATGGGAGATTTTGATAGTGAACAATTAAGAAGAGGCTGCTAGCTCCATGATAACAAAAAGATAAATTATAGGCCAACTAGAAGTTTAACAGATAGTACCAGAGGGAGAGACAGCTAAGAAGAGTCCTTCTGGGGTTGTAACAAGCCTCAAAAACCCCAGAAGTGTCCCAAATTGAATTGAATTAAATTGTGGAACAATTTATTTCCCAGGGAATTGTTGAAAACAATAGAGAAATCAGCCAGCAATTAACAGAAGCTAATAGTCTTGTGTTTTACTAACGGAGGCACACAGCTTAACTGAGATCAGGGAAAGAGACAGTCAAGAAGAGCCATGCTAAAATCACTGTCATCTTGGGGTGATTGTGAGCATGTTCAAGGCTGTGCCCTCTAAAGAGTGACATCAGATGTTGCAAACTGCAGGGCAAATAGACTTCACTGAAATAAGCCAGTTAAATCACTAAATAATTAAGCAAAAACAATGACAAGCCCCACGGTGTGGGAAACAGTATCCAGAGTTGCTGAAATATATTGTCAAAAATGTCTAATTTCAACAACAAAAAATTATAAGGCATGCAAAGAAACAGGAAAGTGTGATTCATACACAGGAAAAAAAAAAGGAGGCAAGAGAAATTGCATTTGAGAAGACCAAGATCTGAGACTTAGCAGAAAAAGATGTCAAAACAACTATTATAAATATGTTCAAAGAATTAAAGGATAGAAAAAAACAAAAACACTAATTCGAAAAGATACAGGCACCTCAGTGTCCATAGCAGCATTATTTACAATTGCCAAGATATGGAAGCAACCTAAGTGTCCATCAACAGATGAATGGATAAATATACACACACACACACACACACACACACACACACACACACAATGGAATACTACTCAGCCATAAAAAGAATGAATTTTTGCCATTTGCAGCAACATGGGTGGACTTGGAGAGCATTATGCTAAATGAAATAAGTCAGACAGAGAAAGGCAAATAATCTCTGTGTGTGTGTGTGTGTGTGTGTGTGTGTGTGTGTGTAGCTATGGCCTCCCTCTGCTGTTCTTCAAGACTATATAGCTACATCTTATATGTATGAGGTTACATTAGTATAACCACAGGTTACACTCGTGGTTACCTGTGGTAGGGGGAGGGGCAAGATAGGAGTAGGGGATTAAGAGGTACAAACTATTAAGTATATAATAAACTATAATGACATATTGTACAACACAGGGAATATAGCCAATATTTTATAATAATTATAAATGGAGTATAACCTTTAAAAATTGTGAATCACAATATTGTGCACCTGTAACTTATATAATATTGTACAGCACTATACTTCAATTAAAAAAGAATTAAAGGATTATCATAACTTAAAAAGTAAAGGAAGGTATGAGGGCAGTATTTCATCAAATGAAGAATGTCAATAAAAAAATAGAAATTATAAAAAAAGAACCAAAGAGAAATTCCAGAGTTGAAAGTTAAAATAACCTAAATGAAAAATTTACTAGAGGGGTTCAACAGAAGATGTGACCTGTCAGTAGAAAGAATTAGTAAAGATATATTAATAAAGATTACATAATATAAATAACAGAAAAATGAAGAAAAATAAACAGAACCTCAAAGAAATGTGAGACACCATTAAATACAGCAATATATGCATAATTGGAGTACCAGAAAGTAGAATGGTCCAGAAAAAGTATTTGAAGACCACAATAATTTGTTCTTTGAGAAATTACCTTCTCTTCTGAGTCTAACCTTCCTATTTTACATTGTTAAAATTTCCCTTTGTGAAAAAAAAAAAAAAAAAAGGAAATGTTACTTCTAGTAGATGGTAATTATTTTGTAAGGCCTTTAATTTGCAAAATAAAATGTTGGCACTCCTCTATTGATCTCAAAATTTTTTTCATGTAAAAATTTTATTGTTCCATAAAATCCTAAATTGTGGAACCACTGTTTTAAGAACGATGTCTATTCAGTGGCCCTTGGAACCTGACAGTGTTAAGAAAAATAATAATCATTAAAGTTTTAACATGAGAAGGGTATTATAGATCTTCAAATGCCTAGCAAAAATACTTACTATGAAGTAAACTTAATAAACATGTGTCGGAATGAATGACAATTGGATCACAAGTATGTGACTTACTCTTGGGATGTGTGTGTGTGTTTGTGTGTAGCTATGGCCTCCTTCTGCTGTTCTTCAAGACTATATAGCTACATCTTATATGTATGAGGTTACATGTTTCTTGATAATCTTATTCCCATGACATTTTCCTTTGAGCTATTTATATGCATGCTGAGCTTTCAGTTGAGTTTCAGAAATCCTCTCCACTAAGTATTAAGGAAAAATTGGAACTATGTAATACCCCCTCCTCCAATTTTCAGTAACGTTTTCTATTAGTGGTATGGCTGGTGCTGCATTTGCATGTGTTCACTGTTTTCATTAAGTTTTCACGTTTCTTCTTCTCAGTCTCTGAAGACCTTTTAAATAATTTTATTTGTTCTTCCTCACTGTCTGCAGAGGCACTCTTAATTTCTTGGTGAGAAACTGAAAAATATATTAGCTCCATGGAGGTTTCACTTTACCTTTTCTCTTCCATGGGCTGAGTCTAAGGCTTCTTCATGTGTTGTGAACAGGTAGTACCATGCTGACTGCTATGAAAATGCTTGGTAATAATTATACTCCCTGGACCTTTGTGGAATAACCTGCTTTACCCAATTTAGCACACAAGTGGTTGGGAAACATCTCCAGTCTTTCTTGTTGGAGACATGTCTGTAGGAGGAGGCACTGGCTCTGAGACACCATCTCATCTCTGTTGGTGTTTCAAGAGCACACCTTTGATGTGGCTTCCCGAGTTTGGATTTACCAGCACATGAGGCTAAAGACTAGAACTGCAGTATTTTGGACCATGATGCACGACCAAGGTAAAACATCAGTGCCAGGAAAATTATTGCTGATCCACCTGGTAACCCAGAAAGAATTGATCAGAGACTTAAAAGATTTAAAGTTGTAAGAAAGGAGGATTATTCCTTGACTCAAAAGGCAAGACCTGCCTGCGCTCCTGTCAGCCACTAAATTATTGTCTTAGGAGAACAGAACCATAATGGTAGCCAGAATATTGCTTAATATCTGCTGCTATTTTAAAGTATTTCCCACAGCATTTCATTGTGTCTTAATGTTACTAAACTTTATACTCCATTTGCTTAAAACTGCTTTAATTGAAGCCATTTAAATTTACATATCCTACTGAGCCATTTTGTACACAAAGCATTAAAATGTGAAAGTGGTTCTTTTTGAAAGACAGCAAAGATAAAACAGTTGGTTATAGATTCTATTTGTGAAAAACCAGCCTTGAACAGGACTAACAAGAGAGTGATTAAAGGGAATGTATTAAACAATTGACTGACTAAGGGAGTCCCCTTTCCCCTGTACTGCATCAGCTCACAGTGGGACGTCTCCCACCTTTGCTGTTAGTGGAACTCATTTTTGGCACCTAATCACTTAAACTGTTATGGATATCTTTAGTTATGAATATCTCTTCTCCACAGCTGAACTGCCATCTTGATTTTATGTTGGCCTTCATAGTGCCAGGGACAGAGGTGGCAATGTTGTAGGGGCTCAAGACAGAAGGATTTGGGGTCATCATACTTAGAGGTCATGGCTGCTCTCACAGAAGAGAATGGTTTACTAGAATTATTATGGTCTCATTTGAGTTATTTACTGAGACCCTTTAGGGTGTGTATTTTTTCCATACGACTTTTGGTTACTTTATCTCTTAGATATGCTACCATGTATTGTTTTAGGCATGGATTTTGTTGGAGATACTGGTGGCAATTGATACTAATCCAAATTAAATGGATCAGATAATTGAGAGGCCCAGGGGGTAGTTCTGGATCTAGGACTCCAGAGATATCATCGGGACCATTTCTCCATCACACAACTCAGTTTTTCTCTGTTCTGGCATCATTTAAGCAGGCTCCACACACATAACCTTGCCACCAAGTTACATACTTCCCACAAGGTTTACATCCTATTGTTTCAGCAACATCACTGGAATGACAGCTTCTCTGTCCTGATAGTTTTTTCTTTTTTCACACACACACACTGTATTTTATTGTTACAAGAGATAAATAAACTGACACCAAGCATTGTAAATGGATGACTACAACAAAAGCAACAATGACTGCAATTACCAAACACGAAACACACTCATACTACGTCATAATATTGACATTCAGTCCAGTAATCCTGCACTGTAACAGCTCCTTTACTTTGCAGTGAAAATTGATTTGTACATTTTTTGCCTCTGAGTCCTTGTGGGATTTTTTTTTTTAATTCAAACAGAAAGTCACAAAAATTATAATCATCCTCATCAGTTCACTCAGTCCCATGTAATTAATTTTTTTTTCATCTTGATCTTTTGTTAGCACTTTTATGAATTCATCAGTTTTCCATTAGAGTTCTGAAAATGCTTATTCATTCAGTTCAGCAGTATAGTCAGTTACCAGAAACCTGTACTTGTCAGAGTCTTTTCCATGAATTCCTTGAAGATGAAACCCTTTTATAGGAACATTTTTGCAAAAGCATCAGAGTACACCCAGAACTGTCTGTAAATGACAAAAGACTTAAAAATGACCACGGTTAAAGATTTGATGAAAGTTCATAATAATGCAATTGACAAGGAAATTTAGTTATTTCTGAGATATATATTTTAAAGTAATAACTAGAATTATGACTTATACCATTATACCAGAACATATAAGATTTTTAGAAATTTCATGTAATGTCTGAAACATTTATATTAACATACTTCCATACAAATAACCCAAAGAAAGTTTAGTATTAGTTGTTTTTTCTCTTTGTTTGTTTTTTTATACTGCAGGTTGTTATTAGTCATCAATTTCATACACATCAGTGTATACATGTCAGTCCCAATCGCCAAATTCAGCACACCACCATCCCCACTCCACTGCGGTTTTCCCTCCTTGGTGTCCATATGTCTGTTCTCTACATCTGTGTCTCAACTTCTGCCCTGCAAACCGGTTCATCTGTACCATTTTTCTAGGTTCCACATACATGTGTTAATATACGATATTTGTTTTTCTCTTTCTGACTTACTTCACTCTGTATGACAGTCTCTAGATCCATCCACGTCTCAACAAATGACTCAATTTCGTTCCTTTTTATGTCTGAGTAATATTCCATTGTATATATGTACCACATCTTCTGTATCCATTCATCTGTCGATGGGCATTTAGGTTGCTTCCAGGACCTGGCTATTGTAAATAGTGCTGCAATGAACATTGGGGTGCATGTGTCTTTTTGAATTATGGTTTTCTCTGGGTATATGCCCATTAGTGGGATTGCTGGATCATACGGTAATTCTATTTTTAGTTTTTAAAGGAACCTGCATACTGTTCTCCATAGTGGCTGTATCAATTTACATTTCCACCAACAGTGCAAGAGGGTTCCCTTTTCTCCACACCCTCTCCAGCATTTGTTGTTTGTAGATTTTCTGATGATGCCCATTCTAACTGGTGTGAGGTGATACCTCATTGTAGTTTTGATTTGCATTTCTCTAATAATTAGTGATGTTGAGCATCTTTTCATGTGCTTCTTGGCCATCTGTATGTCTTCTTTGGAGAAATGTCTATTTAGGTCTTCTGCCCATTTTTGGATTGGGTTGTTTGTTTCTTTAATATTGAGCTGCATGAGCTGTTTATATATTTTGGAGATTAATCCTTTGGCCGTTGATTCGTTTGCAAATATTTTCTCCCATTCTGAGGGTTGTCTTTTCGTCTTGTGTATGGTTTCCTTTGCTGTGCAAAAGCTTTGAAGTTTCATTAGGTCTCATTTCTTTATTTTTGTTTTTATTTCCATTACTCTAGGAGGTGGATCAAAAAAGATCTTGCTGTGATTTATGTCAAGGAGTGTTCTTCCTATGTTTTCCTCTAAGAGTTTTACAGAGTCCAGTCTTACATTTAGGTCTCGAATCCATTTTGAGTTTGTTTTTGTGTATGGTGTTAGGGAGTGTTCTAATTTCATTCTTTTACATGTAGCTGTCCAGTTTTCCCAGCACCACTTATTGAAGAGACTGTCTTTTCTCCATTGTATATCTTTGCCTCTTTTGTCATAGATTAGTTGACCATAGGTGTGTGGGTTTATCTCTGGGCTTTCTATCTTGTTCCATTGATCTATGTTTCTGTTTTTGTGCCAGTACCATATTGTCTTGATTACTGTAGCTTTGTAGTATAGTCTGAAGTCAGGGAGTCTGATTCCTCCAGCTCCGTTTTTTCCCTCAAGACTGCTTTGGCTATTCGGGGTCTTTTGTGTCTCCATACAAATTTTAAGATGATTTGTTCTAGTTCCGTTAAAAATGCCATTGGTAATTTGATAGGTATTGCGTTGAATCTGTAGATTGCTTTGGGTAGTATAGTCATTTTCACAATATTGATTCTTCCAATCCAAGAACATGGTATATCTCTCCATCTGTTGGTATCACCTTTAATTTCTTTCATCAGTGTCTTATAGTTTTCTGCATACAGGTCTTTTGTCTCCTGAGGTAGGTTTATTCCTAGGTATTTTATTCTTTTTATTGCAATGGTAAATGGAAGTGTTTCCATTATTTCTCTTTCAGATGTTTCATCATTAGTGTATAGGAATGCAAGAGATTTCTGTGCATTAATTTTGTATCCTGCAACTTTACCAAATTCATTGTTTAGCTCTAGTAGTTTTCTGGTGGCAGTTCTAGGATTCTCTATGTATAGTATCATGTCCTCTGCAAACAGTGACAGTTTTACTTCTTCTTTTCCAATTTGTATTCCTTTTATTTCTTTTTCTTCTCTGAATGCCATGGCTCGGACTTCCAAAACTATGTTGAATAATACTGGTTAGAGTGGACATCCTTGTCTCGTTCCTGATCTTAGAGGAACTGCTTTCAGTTTTTCACCATTGAGAATGATGTTTGCTGTGGGTTTGTTGTATATGGCCTTTATTATGTTGTGGTAGGTTCCCTCTATGCCCACCTTCTGGAGAGTTTTTATCATAAATGGGTGTTGAATTTTGTCAAAAGCTTTTTCTGCATCTATTGAGATGATCATATGGTTTTTATTCTTCAATTTGTTAATATGGTGTATCACATTGATTGATTTGCGTATATTGAAGAATCCTTGCATCCCTGGGATAAATCCCAGTTGATCATGGTGTATGATCCTTTTAATGTGTTGTTGGATTCTGTTTGCTAGTATTTTGTTGAGGATTTTTGCATCTATATTCATCAGTGATATTGGTCTGTAATTTTCTTTTTTTGTAGTATTTTTTCTGGTTTTGGTATAAGGGTGATGGTGGCCTCATAGAATGAGTTTGGGAGTCTTCCTCCCTCTGCAATTTTTTGGAAGAGTTTGAGAAGGATGGGTGTTAGCTCTTCTCTAAATGTTTGATAGAATTCACCTGTGAAGCCATCTGGTCCTGAACTTTTGTTTGTTGGAAGATTTTTAATCACAGTTTCAATTTCATTACTTGTGATTTTTCTCTTCATATTTTCTGTTTCTTCCTGTTTCAGTCTTGGAAGCTGATACCTTTCTAAGAATTTGTCCATTTCTTCCAGGTTGTCTATTTTATTGGCATAGAGCTGTTTGTAGTGTCTCTTAGGATGCTTTGTATTTCTGTGGTGTCTGTTTTAACTTCTCCTTTTTCATTTCTAATTTTATTGACTTGAGTCCTCTCCCTCTTTTTCTTGACGAGTCTGGCTAATGGTTTATCAATTTTGTTTATCTTCTCAAAGAACCAGCTTTTAGTTTTATTGATCTTTGCTATTGTTTCCTTCATTTCTTTTTCATTTATTTCTGATCTGATCTTTATGATTTCTTTCCTTCTGCTAACTTTGGGTTTTGTTTGTTCTTTTTCTCTAGTTCCTTTAGGTGTAAGGTTAGATTATTTGAGATTTTTCTTGTTTCTTGAGGTAGGCTTGTATTGCTATAAACTTTCCTCGTAGAACTGCTTTTGCTGCATTCCATAGGTTTTGGATCATTTTGTCTTCATTGTAATTTGTCTCTAGGTATTTTTTGATTTCCTCTTTGATTTCTTCAGTGATCTCTTGGTTATTTAGTAACGTATTGTTTAGCCTCCATGTGTTTGTGTTTTTTACGTTTTTTCCCCTGTAATTCATTTCTAATCTCACAGTGTTGTGGTCAGAAAAGATGCTTGATATGATTTCAATTTTCTTAAATTTACTGAGACTTGATTTGTGACCCAAGATGTGATCTATCCTGGAGAATGTTCCGTGCGTACTTGAGAAGAAAGTGTAATCTGCTGTTTTTGGATAGAATGTCCTATAAATATCAATTAAATCTATCTGGTCCATTGTGTCATTTAAAGCTTCTGTTTCCTTACTTAGTTTCATTTTGGCTGATCTGTCCATTGGTGTAAGTGAGGTGTTAAAGTCCCCCACTATTATTGTGTTACTGTCGATTTCCTCTTTTACAGCTGTTAGCAGTTGCCTTATGTATTGAGGTGTTCCTATGTTGGGTGCATATATATTTATAATTGTTGTATCTTCTTCTTGGATTGATCCCTTGATCATTGTGTAGTGTCTTTCCTTGTCTCTTGTAACATTCTTTATTTTAAAGTCTATTTTATCTGATATGAGTATAGCTACTCCAGCTTTCTTTTGATTTCCATTTGCATGGAATATCTTTTTCCATCCCCTCACTTTCAGTCCGTATGTGTCTCTAGGTCTGAAGTGGGTCTCTTGTAGACAGCATGTATATGGGTCTTGTTTTTGTATCCACTCAGCAAACCTTTGTCTTTTTGTTGGAACATTTAATCCATTCACGTTTAAGGTAATTATCGATATGTATGTTCCTGTGACCATTTTCTTAATTGTTTTGGGTTTGTTTTTGTAGGTCCTTTTCTTCTTTTGTGTTTCCCACTTAGAGAAGTTCCTTTAGCATTTTTTTGTAGAGCTGGTTTGGTGGTGTTGAATTCTCTTAGCTTTTGCTTGTCTGTAAAGCTTTTGATTTCTCCATCGAATCTGAATGAGATCCTTGCCGGGTAGAGTAATCTTGGTTGTAGGTTCTTCCCTTTCATCACTTTAAGTATATCATGCCAATCCCTTCTGGGTGTCGAGTTTCTGCTGAGAAATCAGCTGTTAACCTTATGGGAGTTCCCTTGTATGTTTTTTGTTGTTTTTCCCTTGCTGCTTTCAGTAATTTTTCTTTGTCTTTCATTTTTGCCAATTTGATTACTATGTGTCTCGGCGTGTTTCTCCTTTGGTTTATCCTGTATTGGACTTGCTGCGCTTCCTGGACTTGGGTGGCTATTTCCTTTCCCACGTTAGGGAAGTTTTAGACTATAATCTTTTCAAATATTTTCTTGGGTCTTTTCTCTTTCTCTCCTCCTTCTGGGACCCCTATAATGTGAATGTTGTTGCATTTAATGTTGTCCCAGAAGTCTCTTAGGCTGTCTTCATTTCTTTTCATTCCTTTTTCTTTATTCTGTTCCACAGCAGTGAATTCCACCATTCTGTCTTCCGGGTCGCTTATCCGTTCTTCTTCCTCAGTTATTCTGCTCTTGATTCCTTCTAGTGTAGTTTTCATTTCAGTTATTGTATTGTTCATCTGTTTGTTTGTTCTTTAATTCTTCTAGGTCTTTGTTAAACATTTCTTGCATCTTCTCGATCTTTGCCTCCATTCTTTTTCCGAGGTCCTGGATCATCTTCACTATCATTATCTGAATTCTTTTTCTGGAAGGTTGCCTATCTCCACTTCATTTAGTTGTTTTTCTGAGGTTTTATCTTGTTCCTTCATCTGGTACATAGCCCTCTGCCTTTTCATCTTGTCTGTCTTTGTGTGAATGTAGTTTTTGTTCCACAGGCTGCAGGATTGTAGTTCTTGCTTTTGCTGTCTGCCCTCTGGTGGATGAGGCTATCTAAGAGGGTTGATGGGAGGGACTGGTGGTGAGTAGAGCTGACTGTTGCTGTGGTGGGCAGAGCTTAGTAAAACTTTAATCCATTTGACTGTTGATGGGTGAGGCTGGGTTCCCTCCCTGTTGGTTGTTTGGCCTCAGGCAACCCAACACTGGAGCCTACCTCGGCTCTTTGGTGAGGCTAATGACAGACTCTGGGAAGGCTCACGCCAAGAAGTACTTCCCAGAACTTCTCCTGCCAGTGTCCTTGTCTCCACGGTGAGCCACAGACCCCTCCCGCCTCTGCAGGAGCCCTTCCAACACTAGCAGGTAGGTCTGGTTCAGTCTCCCCTAGGGTCACTGCTCCTTCCTCTGGGTCCCAGTGCGCACACTACTTTGTGTGTGCCCTCCAAGAATGGAGTCTCTCTTTCTCCCAGTTCTGTCGAAGTCCTGCAATCAAACCCCACTAGGCTTCAAAGTCTGATTCTCTAGGAATTCCTCCTCCCGTTGCCGGACCCCCATGTTGGAAAGCCTGACATGGGGCTCAGAACCTTCACTCCAGTGGGGGGACTTCTGTGGTATAAGTGTTCTCCAGTCTGTGAGTCACCCACCCACCAGTTATAGGATTTGATTTTACACTGATTGTGCCCCTCCTACCATCTCATTGTGGCTTCTCCTTTGTCTTTGGATGTGGGGTATCTTTTTTGGTGAGTTCCAGTGTCTTCCTGTCAATGATTGTCCTGCAGCTAGTTGTGATTCTGGTGTTCTCTCAAGAGGTAGTGAGAGCATGTCCTTCTACTCTGCCATCTTGGTTCCTCTCTCCTCTTCACCTTTACTTTCAGGAAATCTTCCCAGAAAGCCTTGTCCTGATAGTTTTAATAAAAGTCTCAGGATTGAATCTCACTGGACTCAGGTAGGTCACAGAACCATCACTGAACCAATCGCTGTGACCAGGGGAGGGTCATATTCCAAGACTGTCTGAAATGGGGAGTGTGGTTTCCCCAAGTTAAATAATGATGTCACTTTTGGAAAATGGGAGAATAAAATTCCACCCCCCCAAAAGAAAAATAGTTTGAATTTGGGCCTGCCTTTATGAACTCTTCCCAATAATATCTGCTTTCCTTTTTTACTAGAACATACCTTCTCTTTCCTCTATAACCAACTCTGCCTTTCAGCATCCCCCAAGTCATTACTGCATACTCCATGAAAACAGGTGGGAGTAATGAGAGACCAGTGAAAAGAACAACCTTAAACCCTGTTCATGACAGAAACTAGGGTTTCATCTGACACTTTCCAGAGCCTGTGCCAAAGCCTACTTGCTTCTGATGGATGATGTTTACCATGCTGTTACTTTCCAAGCCTCAGTTAGTTCACTTTAGGCTGCCAAGTGAGATTTTGGAAAACTCCTCAAGGAAGGTTTTATAAACATAATAGAGGTGGAGACCTTTTCTTGTGCTAACATACTCATTTAGTCTAACATTTTCTTCTTCACCATTGACCCAAAGTTCTTCTCTTTAGTCAAAAGTCATTAGAGTCAAAAGTCATTAGAGTCAAAGGTGAAGGAATACTTCTGTAATATTGAAAGAAGTTCCCAACTGCTCCTGTTCTTACATCAGCTGGAATTGAAATCAGTGGTTCACACTGTTATTTTGCCAAAACAAGAGTAAATTATATCTGTGGTCAGAGTGCCTCTTCTCATGGCAAAGAAAGATCTAGAATGATTCACCTACTCAGTATATGAGTGGTTTTCAAGGAATGAGAAAACAGCAGTAGAACAAATTTCCCCATTGCGAAAGACATTATGTGGTCCCATTTTAAACCAGATAGCAATATTCAGCAGCAGGACTAGTTTCTTCTTCAGAACCTCTCTTCTGGTATCTTTATTGAATGATGTTTCAAAATATTGGTAGTTAAAAACTCATTTGAAAATGAGTAAAGCTCTCAAGAAGTTTTTAAGTATTTCCAGATTCACATTTTAGTATTTTACTTTAAAATAGTTGTGTTTTTTTTGGTTAGTTTTAGGCCTTTCATAATTTTTCATTATTTAAAAACAAGTCACAATAAGCACAAAATGTAAATTGTAGCCAGTACCGCATCCCATGATGCTTATTGCCCTGACTATTCTGATGTGTTTATTTTTTGAAGAGCTTGGGTGTTACGTGGTCAGCACTATCCAAACAATTAATGTAATAGAGTGAAAATGTCCCTTCAGCAGAAATAGCTCCTTCTGAGGGGAGGATAGCCTGCCTCTAGATTGAAGAAGAGGTATGTAAGACAATTTCTGTCCAAAATGATTGGGCTGACTTCCAGATTCTCCTAATGAAACTTTGCTGAATAACTGCTATGCTTGCAGCTGTGGAAGTATTTAATATCAGGTGTTGATTGTTGCCACTTGATCAGTTACTTTAAAACTATCATTCTAGAAGCTAAACCCTAGTGATTGTTCAAAGAAGTTGATTGTATAGGAATTTACTTTTGATGACAGTGATGGGTTGTAATCTGGGATGAGAGCATTTTTTAGTTGTTATGACTTTTGTTGAAGGAGATCTCTGTGAGAGTATGGGTTTTTCCATTGGCCTTTGGTAAATAATGGTATCTTTCAGAACTTAGAAGATAGGGATAATGATACTTTTATTTTCTCAACTTCCCTGAAATATTCTGAAAACATCAGTTCAAGATCTAAATGTTTTTCTATTCAGATTTTATGGTAAAATACTTCTATTTTATCAATCTTTTTTAAACATTAATTAATTTATTTATTTTTGGCTGCGTCGGGTCTTCGTTGCTGCGCGGAGGCTTTCTCTAGTTGCGGCGAGCGGGGGCTACTCTTCATTGCAGTGTGCGAGCTTCTCATTGCGGTGGCTTCTCTTTTTGCAGAGCACGGGCTCTAGGCACGCAGGCTTCAGCAGTTGTGGCACGTGGGCTCTAGAGCGCAGGCTCAGTAGTTGTGGTGCACGGGCTTAGTTGCTCTGCGGCATGTGGGATCTTCCCGGACCAAGGCTCGAAACTGCGTCCCCTGCCTTGGCAGGCAGATTCTTAACCACGGCGCCACCAGGGAAGTCCTATTTTACAATCCTTAAAAACTTTGCAATCAAGCAACTTTAAAGGCTTCATCTCAGGAGAAAACACTGTGACTGACAAAAATTATACTTCATTTTGAAAAGTAAATTTGTTAACCTTGTGAGAGAAATGATTTGATTTTGTGGTTTTCATTTCTGAATGCAATTGATACATCACAAACTTAAAAAAAATAATACTAGATCAATATTGGTATTACAAGAAGACTAAAGTTCTGAAGTGAATATATCCAACATGCTAGAATGTGTATTATTTATGAGTGGTGAGTGGCATATACTTCTACTATTTTATTATAATTCTCTAGTGTCTTGAAATTCTCAATTTAGGATTGTTTCTTTCTTATTTTAAGCAGAAAAAGTAAAATACTGATATAAAAATTCAAATGTATCAGTAAACTTGTATGAAAATTCTTTTAAATTGATAACCTAATTATTCTTAGTTCGTAGCTATTTCATTATAACTGCATTCAAACTACTCTAGAATGTAATGGCTTAAAAATAACCAGTTTTACTATTTTTCCTGATTCTCATACCTGGACAGGCTCAGGAGGCAGTTATTTCCCTGGTGGTCACTTATGTGGCTGTCTTCAGCTGGTGGGCCAAAAGTGGGCTGGGGCCAGGTTCGGTTGGGATGCTGGGATGACCGGGCTTCCATTCCTCCATGTAGTTTCAGGCCCTGTCCCTTTTTACATGGTCTTTCGAAGTGATTCTTTAGTAGCAGAACTTCTTACACAGCAGCTCAGGGTACCCAAGAGTGCAGGAGTAAAAGTTTCTAGGCCTTCTTAACCCTTAGACCCGGAACTGGCACGGCATCACTTTCACAGCATTCTTTTGGTTAGGGAAAGTCACAGGGCCATCCCAGGTTCAAGGGGAGAGGATAACATGAGGGTGTAATACCTGGAAGCATGGTTTATTGGGGGCCACCAAAGGAACAGTCTCCTGCATTAGCATTTATTGATGCATTCAAATGTGCAGTATTTCTATATTTGTTATAAAGTATAGGGTGCCGTGAGGATACGTAAATATTAGGGAAGGGAAGTCGGGATAATTTTCCCGAATTAAAGAACGAGGGGAATAGAGTAGTGAAGCAATGGGCAAGGGAAGAGATGCATTCCAGGAGGTGACCCTGAAGAAGAAGAAAACATGCATTGAGGGGAGTGGGGTATTTGAGGAAATGAAAGTAGACAATGTGACTACAATACAAAAGCTAGGGCAAGAGTGATGTGAAGTGGGGCTGAAATGGAAAATGGGAGTCAAAGCACATATGGCCTTGTCAGCCATGATAAGAATTTGTGAGAGCAACAGCATACCACTGAAGGATTTAAGTGATTAGGTGGGGATGGTGGCAAAAAAGCAGGTTGACAATTTGTAAAAATAAATCTAGTCTCTGTGTGGAGAATTAATTTAAGACAAGAGTGAACGTAGAAAGATGGATTTGGAGGTTATGACAGGAGTCTAGGTGAGATAGGGTGATGGAGAGATTGGAGATTAAGTGAGAGTATAAGATGTTTAGTAGGCAAACTAGACCATACCTAGTTTGCTATGGTATGGGGGGAAAAATGGAGAAGAAAAAGTGAAGAATGTCTCCTGGGTTTCTTGTTTGCAGGACTACATGAATGGTGGTACTGTTTATCTATAGCTATGTCTATGTCACCTAGGTATGTATGTGTGTATATGTATCTGTTTGTCTGTCTATCTCTGCAGGAAATCAGGTGCTGGTGTGGGAAGGGGGAGAGGCAATCAAGAACTGGGATTTGTATATATTTAATTTGAGATGCTTTTAAGAAATTCAAGAAGACACCTTGAATTAGATCCAGGAGTTTGGATCTCAGAGAAGTCCAGTATGGAGATTAAATTTGTGATTGAGTGCTGATAACAGAACCTGTGAGCACAAATTAGATCACTTTGGAGAGACAATCGATTCAAAAGAGATGGGGACATCAGACTGAGCCTTGAGGAACTGAACTTTTTATAGCCTGCGTCAAAGAGCTTGAACAGGCAGACTGAGAATGTGGGGAAATCCAGAAGAGTGTGATGTCACAGATGCCAAAGAGAGAGAGTTTTAAAGAAGGAGGGATTGAATAACAATGTTAAATGCTGCAGAAGGGTCAAATAAGAGGAGGAATAATAAATGCCCATTGCATTTACTGATGAAGAAAGGTCCTGGTAAGCTTTCCAAAACTGTTTAATTAGAGATGGTGAGGCAAGCTGTACTGAGATAGATTGACGAGTGAGAAAACAGTGAGGAAAGAAAGACAGGTAATGAATATGACTCTTAAAGGAGATTTGGTTATGAGTGAGAGAGAAATAAAAGATGATTGTATGGTGATATGCAGTTTTGGGGGGATCAGAGATAAGAGATAAGGGGTAAAATAGAGACTATGGGAGCATGGCTGGAAGGGTTAGTTATAGGAGGGCATACACTTTCTCTTTAATAATTGACTTACTAGTAAGCACTCAATTCAAAAGGAGCTACCCTTTCCAAGGTTATATTTTTAAATTATTTTTTCATGTTTTTATTTCCTAAAGAGCAGGAATAAAGGTCATAAATGATACTTATAATTGTCAAGAACTGTGAAGGATCTTAGTTTTACTGACTTGTTAGCTAAGATGTTAGCCACTTTCAGGAATGCTGTCATAAGACAAAGACAAAGGACTTCATTACTCACAGTGCTACAAGCAATGCAAGCTTTGTGTTTGTGTCAGTTACCCTTTTCCCCAAGTTCTATGGAGGCAAATGAAGCAACCAAATTGGATGTTGCACACATAGTGGGTTTGTGTCACAGCTGAGGAACTCTGAGCTTAGGGAACCTGAATCTTTTATAATAGGCTACAGCAAACCTGACCAACCTTTGCCCTGGAGGGATACATTATATTTATTATACTGGTATACTAGAAAATAAACAAACCTTCCCTCTGTTCCATAGGAAAACACTATCCCTTTCTGTCTTCTTTTTTATAGCAATATGTTTTTTAAAATTTTATTGAAGTATAGTTGATTTACAGTTGTGTTAATTTCTGCTGTACAGCAAAGTGATTCAGTTATACATATAAATATATTCTTTTTCATTTTTATTCTTTTCCATTATGGTTTATCACAAGATATTGTATATAGTTCCCTGTGCTAGGCAGTAGGACCTTGTTGTTAATCCATCCTATATATATTAGTTTGCATCTGCTAATCTCAAACTCCCAATATTTCCCTCCCCTTCCCTCCTCCCCCTTGGTAACCACAAGATTGTTCTTTATATCTGTGAGTCTTTTTCTGTTTTGTAGACATGTTCATTTGTGTCATATTTTAGATTCCACATATAAGTGATATCATATGGTATTTGTTTTTCTCTTTCTGACTCTGACTTACTTCACTTCATATGATAATCTCTAGTTGCTCCATGTTGCTACAAATGACATTATTTCATTATTTTTTATGGCTGAGTAATATTCCATTGTATATATATATATATACCACATCTTCTTTATCCATTCATCTGTTGATGGACATTTAGGTTGTTTCCATGTCTTGGCTATTGTAAATAGTGCTGCTATGAACATAGGTGTGCATAGGGTATCTTTTCAAATTATAGTTTTGTGTGGGTATATGCCCAGGAGTGGGATTGCTGGATCATATGGCAACTCTATTTTTACCTTTTTTGAGGAACCTCCATACTGTTTTCCATAATGGCTGCACCAACTTACACTCCCACCAAGAGTGTAAGAGGGTTCCCTTTTCTCCATGCCCTCTCCAACATTTATTATTTGTAGACTTTTTAATGATGGCCATTCTGACCAGTGTGGGGTGGTACCTCAGTGTAGTTTTGATTCGCATTTCTCTGATAATTAGCAATGATGAGCATCTTCTCATGTGCATATTGGACATCTGTATGTCTTCTTTGAAGAAATGTCTATTTAGGTCTTCTGCCCATTTTTGATTGGGTTGTTTGCTTTTTGTTATTGAGTTGTATGATCTGTTTGTATATTTTGGAAGTTAATCCCTTGTCGGTCGCATCATTTGCAAATATTGTCTCCCAGTCCATAGGTTGTCTTTTTGTTTTGTTTATGGTTTCCTTTGCTGTGCAAAGGTTTATAAGTTTGATTAAGTCCCATTTGTTTATTTTTGCTTTTGTTTCTATTGCTCTGGGAGACTGACCTAAGCAAACATTGGCATGATTTCTGTCAGAGCATGTTTTGCCTATGTTCTCTTCTAGGAGTTTTATGGTGTCATGTCTTATATTTAAGTCTTTAAGCCATTTTGAGTTTATTTTTATGGCGTGAGGGTGTGTTCTAACTTCATTGATTTACATGTGGCTGTCCAACTTTTCCAGCACCACTTGCTGAAAAGACTGTCTTCCCCATTGGATATTCTTGCCTCCTTTCTTGAAGATTAATTAATTGTCCATAGGGGTGTGGGTTTATTGCTGGGATCTCTATTCTGTTCCATTGGTCCATATGTCTATTTTTGTGCCAATACAATGCTGTTTTGATTATTGTAGCTTTGTAGTATTGTTTGAAGTCTGGGAGGGTTATGCCTCCTGCTTTGTTCATTTTCCTAAGGATTGCTTTGGCAATTCTGGGTCTTTTATGGTTCCATATAAATTTTAGGATTATTTGTTCTAGTTCTGTGAGAAATGTCTTGGGTAATTGGATAGTATCCCTCTCTACTAAGACTGTTTGCTACACAAACATTCTTGAAAAGATAGTTCTGAGCCTAAGTTTTCAGAGTCTTTGCTAAGGAGATGTGCAGAAACATGAGAGACTTATGGAGAATTGTCTCCCAACCATATTAGTTAGCATTTATGGGCATTACCTGTGTTCCAGGCACTAATATTACATTTATTTTCTAGTCCAACGTTCACGACAGCCCTTTGAAAAACTTTATTAGTTGACTTGGGCTGTAGTAATAACAAAATATCATGGACAGTGTATCTCAGACAACAGAAATTTATTTCTCACAGATCTGGAGGCTGTAAATCTAACTTCAAGGTGTTGGTAGAATTGTTTTCTATTGAGACCTCTCCTCCTGACTTGTAGATGGCTGCCTTTTCACTGTGTCCTCACATGGGCTTTCTTCTGTGTGTCTGTCTTCCTGGTTTCTCTTTCTCTACTTATAAGGATTTCAGTCCTATTAGGTTAGAACCCCATTCTTAGGACCTCATTCACCCTTAATTACCTGTTTAAAGGTCCTGTCTTCAAATACAGACACAATGGGAGTAAGGCTTCAATATAAGAGTTTTAGGAGGACACAATTCAGTCCATAACAGGTACTAAATGCTGTACATTACTCACTGTAACTATTTTACAGATAAGAAAACCGAGGCTTAGAGAAGTTAAGAAACTTTAACAAGGTCACACAAATCAAAGTGATAGAATGGGATTTGAACTGATCTCCTGTCTGACATCCCACTCTCCTATATAGTTAGAATTGAATATATTGTATTTTTTGGTGTTTCAAGGGAAAGGGTGATTTCTTAGCTTTTGGAACAGAATCACTAGTCTTGTGAAAGAACATTATAGTATGAGCCACAGCTTATTAGCCAGGTTGACTGACTGACTTCCTTCCTCCCTCTTTCTCCCTTTCCCTCCTTCCTACCACACAATCATTTATTCAGATGTTCAATATATGTTTATTGAATTCTACTATGGCCAGTTACTATCTAGGTGCTAGGGATCCATCAATTAACAAAATAAACTCCCTGACTTAATGAAAGGTACACCCTTGGTATTGTGTGAAAGATTTTTCACTATCCTCCTTCACCTACTCCCTGTTCTTTAATATTTATATTTTCTGTACAACTGGAAGAGAATGGGAACCATATATTAAGCATATCCACTTATATTATCTCATTTAATAACTGATGGATGGCCTATTAGCATAGATTGGCGACTGTTCCATTTAAAATCTTTAATTCTGATTATGGAAACGTATTTTCCTTGTGGTTGATCAGAGAAACTTTGACTGCAAGCTCAAGTGTTTAGGTGTAATGATGTGTTTATGAATAATGCTACATGTATATGTATATCAATGTATATCTATATATTTGTATGTTTTTACCTCCTTGTGTCAAAAAATAGATGGTCAGTCCCAAGAATGATTAGAAGTTATTGTAATACAGATGGCCATCTTGGTTCCAGTCTTGGTTGGTGAGGTTGGAATTAATCAGCTTAACACAGTATAAAAGTCCAAGTATACAGGAAGAATGTCTTGGGATTGAGAGTGTCAGACAACATTGATGATAAAGAGAGTTTGGGGGAAAATGAAAACAGAACCAAAAATCAGTACCACTCCTACAGTTACGTTCAGGTTTTGGGAAGCCCATCCAGCCTTATTTCTTCTGATTCCAGCCTGCCAGAATTTCTTCTAGCTAGTGGTATCTGTATAGGCTTTGCCTATATATGATTTTCTTTGCGGCATAAAAAAAAAGATTATTTAAAGTGTATTTAAAAGAAAAGAAAGTTTTTCTCAATTGAAAAATTAAATGGCTGCATTTCAAGGTACCTTTCTATATTTATAAAACTATTTGGAGTCAAGGCACAGTGCATTCAGGCTAACATTTTTTGTGAAGGTTGATTCCAACTGGGCCTTTCCTTTGAGTTTTCTGGGGTACCATATTTATTTGAGCAGCTGTGAGTTGGGATGCATGATTCACTGTTACTTTATTCTTATAGCTCTCCTCTCTTGAAGTCTAATACTTTGTTTTTATAGTCCACAACTGGGGATTAGCAAGTTAACCTTCGCTGTTACCAGATGTGACAGGGATATAAAGAAAGATTTCTTAGCATAATCACTATAAGAACTCTTTTCATGTCAATAAAAATCGAAGTAATAATAGTCAATCCATAGGTTGTTATTTTTTCTTTTCAAAAAATATTCACCTGCTTTGAGTTATTAAAAATTTTTTGAAGTTTATATTCAAACAAGTAAAACCTACATTTAGGCTATTTTAACTTTATATATTCTATTGTATTTTAAATTTACTATTGTTAAACTGTTTTTTAAGCTGTTTTCAACCTTCACATCCAAATAACTGGTTCATTAAAATTCCTGATTGGTATGTTGCAAGACACTTGGTAAATAAATGTTGAAAGTAGAACCTCACTCAACATACATGACTATAGCCAAAATGTGGTATAATAAAAATAAAGTTTTGTCAGAAAGTAGTTAACAACTATAGAATTGTACAGTAAGTCCCCTACATATGAATGAGTTCCATGTCAAGAGTGTGTTTGTAAGCCCAATTTTGTTTGTAAGTCCAACAAAGTTAGCCTAGGTACCCAACTAACACAATCAGCTATATAGTACTGTACTGTAATAAGTTTATAATACTTTTCACACAAATAATACATAAAAACAAACAAACACAGAAAATAAAGAAAACATTTTTAATCTTACAGTACAGTACCTTGAAAAGTACAGTAGTACAGTACAACAGCTGGCATACAGGGGCTGGCATTGAGTGAACAGGCAAGAAGATTTACTGACTGGAGGAGGGAGAGAAGGATGGTAGAGCTGAAGGATCGTCAGCAGTAGGAGACGGAGGGCAAGCTGCAGTTTCACTCATGCCTGACATTAATGGAATGCATGTTCGCATCTTTGAAAGTTCTCAACTTGAAGGTTTGTATGTAGGGCACTTACTGTATTTTGCTGCAGTTTTAAAGCAAACATTGAAGAGTCAATAGCACAGTGACTAAGAGCATGAACTCTAAAGCCAGATTACCTAGATTAGATGACCTCTTTCACTGTATGACCTCGGGCAAATTGCTTAATCTCTCTGTGCCTCAGTTCCTTCATCTGTAAAATGGAAATAATAATCTGACCTATCTTATAGGGTTTTTATTGTATTTAAATAAAGTAATATGTGTGAAACAATTTGGACAGTGTTAGGTACAAATTAAAATAAAAGGTAGCTTTTAATTACTGTTATTATGAAGTAGAGCCCCAAAGAGTGCCCTTGTTAGAATTCAATGTAGTGAGGAGTTGGGTTCTCAGATTTGCAGGCCTAGTGATTCACTTTTATCACTGCTCCCAGATTTAATCAGCTCAAGTCTCTGAGAGAAGGAATTGAACAAACTCATGAGTGACTAATGGAACAGCCAGAAGCCCCATTTATAAAAGTGACAGAAAAGTTATTCTGAAGTAATTAATGAGGTGATTTTTTCCTCATGCAATCCCTTTTACCTATAATTCTACTTGCCTCTTCAATCTAGATCTTGGTCTCCATGACTCAGAGAAGTGAGGCTTACAGAGAAAAAAAAGTTTTTTAATAGTCTTTGAAGTTTGAATTTTCAAGCCCTATCATAAATACCAGGCAAGTAAGAAAATTCATTCAGTCAAGCCCTGGTTTGTCCTGGTTGTTGGATAAATATAAAGATTCTCTTGCCTTGGGTAGAAAAATGAGCTAGGGAAGATGGAAATGGAGTTATTCCCTGAAAAGAAGTTCTCTGCAGCCTACTCCAAAGCTGAGCCCTGAGGACGTGGTGATACAAGTCCAAGAGCTGTGAGGAGCTGTGACTTGTTTCACAAGTGGGATTTCCTCATATGCTGGGATGGTATTACACCAGTTGAGCAGGGATGATAATATAGCATGACGTGATGTGGTGTGTCAAGGTCACGAGAGTTTGAGTTAAACGGCTTGAGTTTCTTATGACCCCCAGGGAGGCTTGGAAAAATCTTGCCATTTTCCTCCCCAACCCAAATTAAAAGTGGCCACAAATTTTTTGCTACTTTCCATTAAGAAACAAAGACTAATTCCCTTCTTGAATGTGGGCTAATCTAGTGGCTTGGTTGACAAATGGAATGTACTAGAAGTGAGCTTCTGTGAGTTTTATTTCATCTTTATTGGAGTATAATTGCTTTACAATGTTGTGTTGTTTCTGATGTACAACAAAGTGAATCAGCTATATGTATACATATATCCCCATATCCCCTCCCTGTTGCGTCTCCCTCCCACCCTCCCTATCCCACCTCACTAGGTCATCACAAAGCATCAAGCTGATCTCCCTGTGCTATGCAGCAGCTTCCACTAGCCATCTATTTTACATTTGGTAGTGTATATATGTTGATGCTACTCTCTCACTTCGTCCCAGCGTACACTTCCCCCCTGTGTCCTCAGGTCCGTTCTCTACATCCGCATCTTTATTCCTGCCCTGTCACTAGGTTCATCAGTACTGTTTTTATAGATTCCATATATATGCGTTAGCATACGGTATTTGTTTTTCTCTTTCTGACTTTGTATGACAGACTCTAGGTCCATCCACCTCACTACAAATAACCCAATTTTGTTCTTTTTTATGGCTGAGTAATACTCCATTGTATATATGTGCCACATCTTCTTTATCCATTCATCTGTCGATGCACATTTAGGTTGCTTCCATGTCCTGACTCTTGTAAATAGTGCTGCAATGAACATTGTGGTACATGTATCTTTTTGAATTATGGTTTTCTCAAGGTATATGCCCAGTAGTGGGATTCTGGGTCATACAGTAGTTCTATTTTTAGTTTTTAAAGGAACCTCCATACTGTTGTTCTCCATAGTGGTTGTATCAATTTACATTCCCACCAACAGTGCAGGAGGGTTCCCTTTTCTCCACACCTTCTTCAGCATTTATTATTTCTAGATTTTTTGATGTTGGCCATTCTTTCTGACCAGTGTGAGGTGATACCTCAATGTGGTTTTGATTTGCATTTCTCTAATAATTAGTGATGTCGAGCATCTTTTCATGTGTTTGTTGGCAATCTGTATGTCTTCTTTAGAGAAATGTCTATTTAGGTCTTCCACCCATTCTTGGATTTGGTTGTTTGGTTTATTTTGATATTGAGCTGCATGAGCTGCTTGTAAATTTTGGAGATTAATCCTTTGCCAGTTGCTTCATTTGCAAATATTTTCTCCCATTCTGAGGGTTGTCTTTTTGTCTTGTTTATGGTTTCCTTTGCTGTGCAAAAGCTTTGAAGTTTCATTAGATCCTATTTGTATACTTTTGTTTTTCTTTCCATTATTCTAAGAGGTGGGTCAAAAAGGATCTTGCTGTGATTTATGTCATAGAGTGTTCTGCCTATGTTTTCCTCTAAAAGTTTGATAGTGTCTGGCCTTACATTTAGGTCTTTAATCCATTTGGAGTTTATTTTTGTGTACGGTGTTAGGAAGTGTTCTAATTTCATTCTTTTACATGTAGCTGTCCAGTTTCCCCAGCACCACTTATTGAAGAGGTTGTCTTTTCTCCATTGTATATTCTTGCCTCCTTTGTCAAAGAAAAGTTGACCATATGTGCATGGGTTTATCTCTGTGCTCTCTGTCCTGTTCCACTGATCTGTATTTCTGTTTTTGTGCCAGTACCATATTGTCTTGATTACTGTAGCTTTGTATTATAGTCTGAAGTCTAGGAGCCTGATTCCTCCAGGTCTGTTTTTCTTAAGATTGCTTTGGCTATTCGGGGTCTATTGTGTTTCCATACAAACTGTGAAATTTTTTGTTGTAGTTCTGTGAAAAATGCCATTGCTAGTTTGATAGGGGTTGCATTGAATCTGTAGATTGCTTTGGGTAGTATAGTCATTTTCACAATGTTGATTCTTCCAATCCAAGAACACGGTATATCTCTCCATCTGTTTGTATCATCTTTAATTTCTTTCATCAGTGTCTTATAGTTTTCTGCAGACAGGTCTTTTGTCTCCTTAGGTAGGTTTATTCCTCGGTATTTTATTCATTTTGTTGCAGTGGTAAATGGGAGTGTTTCCTTAATTTCTCTTTCTGATTTTTCATCGTTAGTGTATAGGAATGCAAGAAATTTCTGTGCATTAATTTTGTATCCTGCTATTTTACCAAATTCATTGATTAGCTCTAGTGGTTTTTGGTGGCATCTTTAGGATTTTCTATGTATAGTATCATGTCATCTGCAAACAGTGACAGTTTTACTTCTTCTTTTCCAATTTGTATTCCTTTTATTTCTTTTTCTTCTCTGATTGCCATGGCTAGGACTTCCAAAACTATGTTGAATAATATTGCTGAGAGTGAGCACCCTTGTCTTGTTCCTGATCTTAGAGGAAATGCTTTTGGTTTTTCACCATTGCAAATGATGTTGGCTGTGGATTTGTCATATATGGCTTTTATTGTGTTGAGGTAGGTTCCCTCTGTGCCCACTTTCTGTAGAATTTTTATCATAAATGGGTGTTGAATTTTGTCAGAAGGTTTTTCTGCATCTATTGAGATGATCATATGGTTTTTATCCTTCAGTTTGTTAATATGATGTATCACATTGATTGATTTGCACATATTGAAGAATCTTTGCATTCCTGGGATAAACCCCACTTGATCATGGTGTATGATCTTTTTAATGTGCTGTTGGATTCTGTTTGCTAGTATTTTGTTGAGGATTTTTGCATCTATGTTCACCAGTGATATGGCCTGTAATTTTCTTTTTTTGTGACACTCTTTTTGGTTTTGACATCAGGGTCATGGTGGCCTCGTAGCATGAGTTTGGGAGTGTTCCTCCTTCTACTATATTTTGGAAGAGTTTGAGAAGGAAGAATGTTAGCTCTTCTCTAAATATTTGATAGAATTCCCCTGTGAAGCCATCTTGTCCTGGGCTTTTGTTTGTTGGAAGATTTTTAATCACAGTTTCAGTGCTTGTGATTGGTCTGTTTATATTTTCTATTTCTTCCTGGTTCAGTCTTGGAAGGTTGTACTTTTCTAAGAATTTGTCCATTTCTTCTAGGTTGTCCGTTTTATTGGCATATAGTTGCTTGTAGTAATCTCTCATGATCCTTTTTTATTTCTGTGGTGTCAGTTGTTACTTCTCCTTTTTTGTTTCTAATTCTATTGATTTGAGTCTTCTCCCTTTTTTTCCTGATGAGTCTGGCTAATGGTTTATCAATTTTGTTTATCTTCTCAAAGAACTACTTTTAGTTTTATTGATCTTTGCTATTGTTTCCTTCATTTCTTTTTCATTTATTTCTGATCTGATCTTTATGATTTCTTTCCTTCTGCTAACTTTGGGGTATTTTTGTTCTTTCTCTAATTGCTTTAGGTGTAAGGTTAGGTTGTTTATTTGAGACTTTTCTTGTTTCTTGAGGTAGGATTGTATTGCTATAAACTTCCTTCTTAGAACTGCTTTTGCTGCATCCCATAGGTTTTGGGTCATCGTGTTTTCATTGTCATTTGTTTCTAGGTACTTTTTGATTTCCTCTTTGATTTCCTCAGTGATCTCTTGGTTGTTTAGAAGCATATTGTTTAGCCTCCATGTGTTTGTATTTTTTACAGTTTTTCCCCTGTAACTGATATCTAGTCTCATAGCGTTGTGTTTGGAAAAGATGCTTGATATGATTTCAGCTTTCTTAAATTTACTAAGGCTTGATTTGTGACCCAGATGTGATCTATCATGGAGCATATTCCGTGTGCACTTTGAGAAGAAAGTGTATTCTCTTGTTTCTGGATGGAATGTCCTATAAATATCAATTAAGTCCATCTCGTCTAATGTGTCATTTAAAGCTTATTTTTCCTTATTTATTTTCTGTTTGGGTGATCTGTCCATTGGTGTAAGTGGGGTGTTAAGGTCCCGTAGTACTATTTTTGTGTTACTGTCTGTGTCCTCTTTTATGGCTGTTAACATTTGCCTTATGTATTGAGGTGCTCCTATGTTGGGTGCATTGATATTTACAATTGTTATATCTTCTTCTTGGATTGATCCCTTGATCATTATGTAGTGTCCTTTCTTGTCTTTTGTAATAGTCTTTATTTTAAAGTCTATTTTGTCTGATATGAGTATTGCTACTCCAGCTTTCTTTTGATTTTCCTTTGCATGGAATATCTTTTTCCATCCCCTCACTTTCAGTCTGTATGTACCCCTAGGTCTGAAGTGGGTCTCTTGTAGACAGCATATTTACGGGTCTCGTTTTTTGTTTTTTTAAATTTTATTTATTTATTTTTGGTTGTGCCAGGTCTTAGTTGTGGCTGGTGGACTCCTTAGTTGCAGCCAGTGGGCTCCTTAGTTGTGGCATGCAAACTCTTAGTTGCAGCATGCATGTGGGATCTAGTTCCCTGACCAGGGATTGAACTGCGTCCCCTGCCTTAGGAGGCGAATTCTTAACCACTGTGCCACCAGGGAAGTCCCTCAGGTCTTGTCTTTGTATCCATTCAGCCAGTCTGTGTCTTTTGGTTGGGGCATTTAATCCATTTACATTTAAGATAATTATCGATATGTATGCTCCTATTACCATTTTCTTAATTGTTTTGGGTTTGTTTTTGTAGGTCTTTTCCTTCTCTTGTGTTTCCTGCCTAGAGAAGTTCCTTTAGCATTTGTTGAAAAGCTGGTTTGGTGGTGCTGAATTCTCTTAGCTTTTGCTTATCTGTAAAGCTTTTGATTTCTCCATAGAATCTGAATGAGATCCTTGCTGGGTAGAGTAATCTTGGTTGTAGGTTTTCCCCTTTCATTATTTTAAATATATCTTGCCACTCCCTTCTGGCCTGCAGAGTTGCTGCTGAAAGATCAGCTGTTAACTTTATGGGGATTCCCTTGTATGTTATTTGCTGCTTTTCCTTTGCTGCTTTTAATATTTTTTCTTTGTGTTTAATTTTTGTTAGTTTGATTAATATGTGTCTTGGCGTGTTTCTCCTTAGGTTTATACTGTATGGGACCCTCTGCACTTCCTGGACTTGACTGACTATTTCCTTTCCCATGTTGGGGAAGTTTTCAACTATAATCTCTTTAAATATTTTCCAAAACCTTTCTTTTTTTCTTCTTTTTCTGGGATGTCAAAATTTAAATGTTGGTGTGCTTAATGTTGTCCCAGAGATCTCTGAGACTGTCCTCCATTCTTTTCCTTCTTTTTCTTTATTCTGCTCTGTGACAGTTATTTCTGCCATTCTATCTTCCAGCCCGCTTATCCGTTCTTCTGCCTTAGTTATTCTGCTATTGATTTCTTCTAGAGTATTTTTAATTTCAGTTATTGTGTTGTTCATTACTGTTTGTTTGCTCTTTAGTTCTTCTAAGTCTTTGTTAAATGTTTCTCGTATTTCTCTACTCTAATTCCGAGATTTTGAATCATCTTTACTATCATTACTCTGAATTATTTTTCAGGTAGTTTGCCTATTTCCTCTTCATTTATTTGTTCTTGTGGGTTTTTATCTTGCTCATTTGCCTGCAAGATATTTTTCTGTTTTCTCATTTTGTCTAATTTACAGTGTTTGAGGTCTCCTTTCCCTAGGCAGCAGGGTCTTAGTTCCTCTTGCTTCTGTTCTCTGCCCCTAGTGGTGAGGTTTGTCCAATGGCTTGCTTGGGCTTCCTGATGGGAGGGACTGGTGCCTCTGTTCTTGTGGGTGGAGCTGAGTCCTTTCCCTGTGATGAACAGAGCCATGTCAGGTGGTGTCTTTTGAGCTGTCTGTGAGCTTAGTATGACTTTAGGTAGTCTGTTTGCTGTTGGGTGGGTTTGTGTTCCTGTCTTGTTTGTTATTTGGTGTGAGGCATCCAGCACTGGGAGCTGCTGGCAGTTGGGTGGAGCTGGGTCTTGGATTCAGATACAGGCCTCTGTGAGAACTCTCGGCGATTAATCTTCCCTGGGGCCAGGAATTCTCTAGTGATCCAGCGTCCTGGACTCAGTGCTCCCACCCCAGAGCCTCAGGCCTGACTTCCAGTCGAGGAACCAAGACCCCCAAGTCGCTCATCCAGGCAATGAAGGGGATTAAAAAAAAAGAAAAGACTAACAGAATCCCAGACAAATGGTAAAAAGTAAAATCAAACAAACAAAAACAGAAACAAGGAAACACATGCACACACAAAGGAAACAAAAACAGAACCAAGTAAATCAAAAAGCAAGAGAACAACCAAACAAAAGAACCAAAGAATGAAATCAAACAATTAAAAAGAAAACTGACAAAAACACAAAACCAAAAAACAAAACCAAAGCAGAGTGCCAACTGAAGAATGAAACAAAGAAACAAAACAAACTGACTAAAGTGATTTTAAAAAAAAAGAAAAAGAGAAAGGGGAAAGAAGACAGAACAACAGAAAAGCAACATAAAGATAGAAATATTGAAAAAATAAAATAGAAAATATATTAAAGAAAAAAGACAAACAAAACCCCAGAGAAATGGTAAAAACAAAATTAAACAAACAAAAACAGAAACAAGGAAACACACCACACACACACACACACACACACACACACACACACACACACAAGAAACAAACACAGAACCAAATAAAATGAAAAGAACAACCAGACAAATAGAAGAACCCAAAAAACAAAATCAATTAGGATCAAAACTAAAAAAACACAAAACCTAAAAACAAAACCAAAGCAGTGTGCCAACTGAAGAATAAAGCAAGGAAACAGAACAAACTGATAAAAATGATTAAAAAAATAATAATAAAATTAAAAAGGGAAAAAACACAGGACAACAGAAAAGCAAAATAGAAATGGAAATATAAAAAAAAATAAAAAATATATTAAAGAAAAAGAAGAAGAAAAGAATAAGGGAAAAAGAACACAGAACAACAGAAAATCAAAGTAAAAATAGAAATATATTAAAAAAATAAAAATAAAATTATGTTATAGAACATGAAGGTCCCAAAAGACTAAAAAAAAAAAAAATTACTAAAACAACAACAAAAAACCAAAAAAAAAGAAAGAAAGAAAAAATATGAGGACCAACAACAGAATGAATCAAAACATAGTAAAATAAATAGTAATAATGATATTTCCCTGGGGTCTCAGCTGAAAGTGTCCTTGCATGCACCGTGAGCCACAGCCCACCTCCACCTCCCCAAGAGGCTATCCTCTGCCTCTGGGCTGGTCTCTGGACCTGCTGTGAGCCCTGTGGGGACCACTCAGGCTCTGATCTGGCCCAATTACTGCATGTGCTTGTCCTCAAAGTCCACAGCTCCCAGAGCTAGAACGTTTTCATTTGTGGGAACACTCATTGTCTACTCAGATATTCCATAGATGCAGGGTCTACCTAGCTGATTGTGGGGATTTAACCGGCAGCTTGTACAGTTGATGGAAAGATTTTCCATCTTCTTCCTAGTTGCCCCAGCCCTGGGGTTCAGCTTTGGTTTTATCCCCACCTCTGCATGTGGTCCACCCACAGGAGTCTGGTCCTGAGGCTGCCTTGGAGCTCTTGGGTCTGCCCCAGTGAGGACAAGGCACAAAGGTGGTATGACGGCTTGGATCATGGGAGCTCTGGTGGCGCCAAATGCCATCTGTGAGTTTTAAGACCAGGTAATAGGAAGTTTTGCAGCTTTCACTTGGATCTCTTAGAATGTTCCCTCAGGGGAAAGCCAGTTGTATGAAGTCTGATCATCTTTCTGGAAAGCCTATGTAGAGAAGTCTTGAGGCTACTTGGATAAGGAAAGGGGCCCAGCTAAGCCCAGTCTGCCATCTCTTTCCACCAAGGCAACAGGCGTGTGAGTGAAACTATCTTGGACTTCCAACCTGTCCAGACACCAGCCATACAGCACCAAATGATCCTAGGGGAGGCAGAAGAAACAACCTGCCCAGCCCTTGAAGATCTGACCCACATGTCATAAACATAATAAAATGATTATTGTTGTAAGCCATTAAGTTTTGGGTGGTTTGCTCCATCACAGTAGATAACCAGTACATATCTCTTCATGTACCCTTAGAATTACATAGAAGCAGGTGGATGAATTGTCTAACTTTGACCGGAAGAAGCCTTTTGGATTTACAGGCTGACCTGTGTGGAGATGATAATGCAATCCCTACCTTCAAAAGACCTCATGAGGCGGGACTTTTATTTCTAAGTATTGACAGAAAAAACCCATTCATTTACTCATTCTCAGTAAACATTAGCAGGGACAAAGGTTGAGCAAGAAGCAAACATTTATATGTTCACGATTGGGTTTTGGGAATTATAAAACTTGGTGGCCCTGCCCGCCATTCATTCTCCAAGTCTTAAATAAACACACATAGATGAAGGGAGGAAATGTGGGGAACCTTGATATCACTGGGAAAATCCTCATATGACAGAGGAAACCATGATTTGACTGAAAAATATCTTGAAGTGACTAAGTTGGTTATTTGCCACTAGGAAAAATGGGGTTTAAAATAGGATTTAAGTCATCATAGAAAAATGAAACCAGTTTTTTTTTTTTTTAGCACAACTGCAGCTTGTGAAATCAATATCTGTCATATTAATTAAATATGTGAAACACTACCGGCAAGCCCATTAGAATATGCTCATTATCTGATTAGCTCATCTCTTCCTGGGTCCATTTATTCTTTACAGTGGGAACTGTTTCTTTTGTTGCAGTCAGAACACTCAGGTCTGCTCCAGTGTATAGTCTTGCTGAGAAGCTAAATTAGTCATCAGGCTATTTGGTTATCATGGGTCTGAACAAAGATAAAAGGAGAAGTTCTGTTATTTAGGCCATGGTGACACAACTGATGACCCACGTATGTCCCACAATAGAGGACACCTCTTTAGTGATTAGAATTCTCATGCTGTCCTCTGACCCCCAGTCAGCATTGTTCTCTTCTGTGCATACTAAATAAATTATAGAAAATTCTGGCTCCCTGGTTGCATTGTATCTCCTTCTAATGAGACCATTCCACCAGTAATGGCAAGTTTAATCTACAGATATGTTTATACTGTTAATTAGGTTATGCTTAAGTACTGCCTGTTTTTGGCTTTGTAACATAATGTCTCTTAAGGGTTGTTTCTTCAAATAGCAAATTTAATTTATCATGTGTCGATTTTACTAATTTAACTTATGTCTCATTGTTGCCTCAATGTTCTGCCTAAGAGGGTCACTCTATTTCCATCTAATCCTGTAAGACTTTCAGTGCAATGCCAGGTGCACTGAGCAAGAAAAATCTCAATAACTAAGAAAGGGGAAGTGTGACACATTTTTCTCTTAGGAAATTAAAGGAAGGGAAGCTTTTAACATCTCATTATAAATTTCTACTACCTAGTAATTGAGCTATACAATTATCTTGTGCAATTTAGAACTCCTATGTTTGAAACAGCTCAGGGTTATCTCTATTCCTAAGTTTTGACTGGAAAAACCTGCTCATTTTTTCACTAATGAACAAATTAGTGTTTAGAACCACCCCCCTGATTAGAACCAAGCTCCATGGTAATGCCTCTTTGGTCTTGTGAAAGGAGCATAAACAATACATAAAATGCTTTTTTTTTCTTTTATTTTGTATCTATAAAAATAAACTTATTGTGATAATCATTTCATAATGTTCACTAAACTTATTGTGATAATCATTTCATGATGTATGTAAGTCAAATCATTATGCTATATACCTCAAACTTATATGGTACGCTATGTCAATCATATCTCAATGAAATTGGAAGAAATAAAACAATACATAAAATATAAGGCACACAGTAAAGCATATGAAATGCTCAATGTAATTTGATGTGAGTGAAATCTAAATTAAAACCCCAATGAAATGCCACTGCATACCTACTAGAATGGCTAAAACAAATAAGACTGATGATACCAAATATTGGCAAAGATATAGAACAACTGTAACTCTGCAAGTGTAAAATGGCACAACCACTTTGGAAAACTCTCAGTATCCCTTAAAAAGTTAAACATAAATTTATCTTATGATCCAGAAATTCCACTTCTAGATTGTATCCATTATCTATTTCACAAATTACCACAACTTAATGACTTAACCAACAATAAACACTTATCATCTCATATAGTTTCTGAGGGTCAGGAATTCAGAGCGGGCTTAGTTGGGTGGTTTGCCTCAGGGTCTCTCATGAGGTTTCAGTTAATACAGCCAGGACCACAGTCACCTGAAGTCTGGATGGGGCTGGAGGCTCTGTTTCGAATGTGGCATACTCACATGACTGGCAAGTTGAGGATGGTGGCTGGCCAGCGACTTCAGTTCCTTACCACTTGGATCCCACCATATTGCTGCTTGAGTGTCCTCCTGGCAGCTGGTGTCCTGCCAGAGTGAATGATCTGAAAGCGAGGAGACAGCTTGTATGACCTAGTCTTAAAGGTGGTACTCCATACTTTTTTGCAATGTCTTATTGATTGCATAGAGTAGCCCTATTCAGTGGGTGGTGTAAATGTGTGTATGTGGGGTGTGACTACACAAGAGGTTGGATGCGAGGAAGCAAGGATCATTGGGTACCATCTTGGAGGCTGTCTATCATGTAGGCATTTATCCCAGAGAAATAAAAACAAACATCCACAAAAACATTATACAAGAATGTTCATAGGAGTTTATTTACAATATTCAAACTGGAAACAGCCCAGATGTTCATCAGCAGGAGTCTGGATAAAAAAACTGGTATATTCACACGGTGGATTCGACTCAGCAATAAAAAGGAACCAGCTACTAATAAATGCAAAAATATTAATAAATCTCAAAAATATTATTCTAAGTAAGAGAGGAAAAAGTCCATAATGTATGATTCCATTTATATGCAATTCTAAAATAGGCAAAACTCGCCTAAGGTGATATAAATCAAATCAGTGGTTGTTTCTCACAGGGTGGGAGGTAGATTGACTAGGGATGGTTATAAAAAAGCTTTCTGGGTAATGAAACCCTTCTGACAAATTTGTAAAAAGCAATTCAGCAGCACACTTATGTTCTGAAGATTTCACTGTTGATAAATGATACCTCAATAAAAAATACAAGGTATAATCCAAGGGTCACAAGAGAACTTGGACAAGAGTTTATACAAAAGATGTTAAAATTGATGAGAGAAATTAATACTCACAGAATGGGGAAATATTAACGGGGAAAGTATTAATTTTTTAATCAGTCAAAACAGTCATTGTAGGTAATTTTAATGATATTATTTTTGTATTAATAATCCCATCATTTGGAATAATTGTTGATTTATTTCTTTTTTGGTCTATTTTCCAATCTTTCATACATTTTTAAAAAATTTTTATTTATTTATTTATTTATGGCTGTGTTGGGTCTTCGTTTCTGTGCGAGGGCTTTCTCTAGTTGTGGCAAGCAGGGGCCACTCTTCATCACGGTGCACGGGCCTCTCATTATCGCGGCCTCTCTTGTTGCAGAGCACAGGCTCCAGACGCGCAGGCTCAGTAGTTGTGGCTCACGGGCCTAGTTGCTCTGTGGCATGTGGGATCTTCCCAGACCAGGGCTCGGACCCGTGTCCCCTGCATTGGCAGGCAGATTCTCAACCACTGCGCCACCAGGGAAGCCCCCATACATTTTTGAAAGTAGATAATAATGTTTCATATATGAGATTTTATAAACTGATTATATGTATGTGTGGTTGATTGGTGACAGTATAAATAGTTCCCCAGACTATTAAAAATTCTTTTAAAGTATCACTTTCAATTGTTATATTTCACTGTAGGACTCTGACATGGTTTATGTAACTGTTTTGTTAGTGATGGACATTTAGGATACAAACTAAACCGAGTTGTACATAAAGGTTTTTCTTTAGTATTGCTTCCTAAGTGGTGAAATTATTGTGTATATATACCAGTAACGTAAAAAAGGACATTTCACCATACTTTGGTTGGGTGCTAAGTATTTTGAACACTTTGATCATGTGTTTCTTAACCCTTGTAATTGAGAAAATGGCAGTTGAATTGAACCTTGAAGAATGAATAGCATTTAAAATGTCAATTGGATTTCAAAAGGCAAAGATGGGGAAGGATTTTTTCTGCAGTGTTCATGGCATGACAAGCAAAGCCTCGCAATGTCAAACTCATGGAATTGCAAGGAGTTTAATAAAAAAAAGCTTAGAGCAGTGGTTCTCAATCTTGGCTGCACAAGAGTATCACCTAAGGGTGAATTAAAAAATCCCAATGTAGACCAATAAACCCAGGACATCTGGGTGTAGAGCTCAGGCATCAGTAGGTCTAAAACCTTCCCAGGTGATCCCAATGTGTAAGCAAAATTGAAAACCACTGGTGTAGAGTGAGGCAGAAGGGGATAGGATATAATTAGAGATGAAACTGAAAAGATGGAGAGCAGATGTAGCAAGGCATCATGGTCTAGGACAAAGTGTGGATTTTCTAGGCAATTTAGCAAGTGATGTTAGTGTTCTTCACTCATCACCTTGGAGTCCTTTACCTTTCACATGTACCCGTGTAGTATTACTCCCAGCAAACCTCTATCACATGTATCTCCTTGTGGACAGGCTGCTCTCAGGCTGCTTGAGCTCCTCCCTCCCCTTGCCAAGATGTGGAAATGCCTGGGAATTTTCACTTCACATCCCCAGGGCACAGTCCTTAAGCACTGATTGATGGTGATGGGATATAAATAATTCTGCTTCCTCTCCGCTGATCAGGACAATTCTGAGATATGATTTTTCCACAAACTTCTTACCACTCAGGAGAGGGTGAACTTGTGGCAGAACGTAAACCTACACACTGCTTCCTTCATAAAGAAATAGTTCTTTGAAAGCAATGTCGGCTGAAATAAACAGTGGGCTTAGTGACTTACCTGCAAGCACCTTATCTCATCATACACCAGTAATGCATGGTTCTTAGACCCCAGGGGTCTACAGACACACTTTGAGTGGCCTGACTTCCACTGTCTCTAGAGGGCCTTGCATTTGTGAAGCAGTGTTACCCTCTGTAGATATACTTTTATCTTGCAGCCTTGCCTGACCTCCTTCCTTTCCCTGTTCCTCTTCCTGCTTCCTTGATTTTCCACTCTTACTAATAGATGACTCTCATATGACACTTAGTGTCAGCATTTGCCTCCAGGGAACTCGATTAAGGTAGGCAATGAGGATTGTATTGGAAGATCATTCTGAAGAATGATTTAGAAAAATGGATGAATGTAGGTAGGAAGTGAGATTGAAGACTATCACAATATCCCATCAACCAGGGAACTGAGGAGTCATCCTCCTACATGACTTATATTTTTAAAATATCCTTTCCTTGCCATTTCCAGAGCCCCTGCTTTGGTTTAGACTCTCATTATTTTTGAGGTGTAGAATCACTGGTCTGTATTTCGTGATGTTAACTTAAGGACCGTGCCAATGTATCAGTGGAGAAGGACTAGAAATGGTAAGTTCCTTACACTTTGCAAACTAAAATTTCCTTTGTGAAATATATATATATTTTTCATTTAGACTTTAGACTCACAGATTCTAAATTACATTTGTAAAGAAACTTAGGTGTACCTTGACTCGGGCAAGTAATTAAAGCTCTCTGGCCTCAGTTTTCTCACCTCTTGGATGAGGAAGAAGAATTAAATTATTCCTAAAGCTCCTTCCAGTTCTGAAATGTTATATTCAACAGCAGCCACTAGATTACATCAGTGAAACAAGCACAGAACAGATTATTCCAGTAGCACTTGTCACTTCTCAAAACAAATTGACAAAAATCATACACTTATTGTAAGAACAATTCTCCAGGAAGCTAACCTTTGCTCATTTTTCTCAGTGATATGTTTACTGCCTTTAACTTTGCTTTGGAAATGGGTAACCATCTAATTGGGTTGATAAGGTCAGCATGCAGGAGGTTTGGAAAGAGATTGGATAATATTTGTGAGTGTGTATATTTACCTAGACATGCTTTTTGTCATGTTTATTGCACTTTAATGATTAGCTAGAAATAATAAGACTGCTGTATATGCTGTTTTACTAATGTTCTGCCATTTATGGATTATTCTAAGGTAATTTGAAATTACAGAGAAAATATTATTTGAGGGTGCTTTTGGAAGAGGTGGATATATTTATACAATTAAATAGTAATTTAATAACACAGTATTCCTCAAAACGAGTTCACCAGTATATATAGTTCATAGAGAGGACTTGTAAGCCTGGATGAGATGAGTTTTATTTTCCCCTATTTCTAAGGAGAGTATAAATTCAACTTAGGGTGATTTTGTGGCTCAAGAAAGGTGATTTAACAATGTGTAAATTATTTCTGCTCATCAGTTTATCACATCTTGTCCCCACACAACCCTGAAATATACTCAGATATTTCCTAAACTCTTTTGTGTTTCACAACTTAGCCAGGCAGAGATCTGAGCTTCACAGTTGTATCACACAGGCCCTCCATTAGAAATGATCTCAATTCTATTCCCTTTTGGGCTCCTGTGTTCTGGAATCTTTGAGGAATGCTTTTGAAATTATAAAACATGGAGAATTAGGATATGTTTATAGCATTTTCTTAATTTGTTCTCCCCCCCCCCTTAGATGAGATATAATGCACAGACAGGAAAGTATATAACTCTTATGTACACAATTCAGTGAAATTTTACATATGTATATACTTGTGTAGCTACTGCCTGGACAAAGATATAAAGCAAGATTTAAAAAAAAATCCCTCTTGTTTCTTTCCAGTTAATTTTCCTCCATTCAGAGGTTACCACTGTTGTCAAACGCAAGTTCTTGTACCCAACGCACAGTGAGGCCAAATAAACTGAAACGTTGGAATTTGGAGCGGAGAAGGGTTTATTGCAAGGACCAAGCAAGGAGAATGGGCAGCTCATGCTCAAAAAGCCCAAACTCCTCAGGAAAGAGTATTTAAAAGCAAATTTGAGGGGAGAGCCACAGGATGTGTGTGTGTGTGTGTGTGTGTGTGTGTGTGTGAGACTTTCTTCTGAGTGGCTGGTGGTGAGGTAACGGGGTGGTGCTCCAGGAACCTCAGTCATCAGCTTTCTGGTACCTGTAGAAAAACTCAGAGATATGTATCAAATTGTTATGTATATCCCTTGAGGAGGACCCAGGACCTTGCCCCATGGCTGCACTGTTATTTTTTAACTGCCTTTCCTTTGTTTCTGCATTCCCTCACTCCACTAATTAGTAACTGTCTGAATCTGCACTTTGGTACTCAGGGAAGGTCTAGGAGGATGAAGTCTTTTTCCTACAAATGAGAAACAGGGGACACAGAAAGGCTTTTGTACTTGGGAGGGCCCCACAGGGTCCCGCTTGGTTTCACCACCATTCTTAGTTCTCTCACCACAGCTTGGTTTGCCTGTTTTTTTATTGCTGTGTAGTATTCTACTGATATTATTCTCATCTTGATGGGTATTTATTTTATTTTCATTTTTCAAGTTTGTGAATGTCTGCTGTGATTTTTGATGGACATATGTACTCATTCTTTTTTTGGTAGATATGGCTGGAATTAGGATTGCACATTCATGAGGTAGGCATGATTTAACTTTAGCACTTGCTGTCAAATGTTTTTCCAAAGAGGTGGTACTAATTTTCCTTCCCACCAGCAATGTATGAGAGCCCTAGTTCCTCTATATTTGTGCCGATATGTGACATTGTCAGTGTTTTTAATTTTAGTCATTTTGGTGAATGTCTGGTAGTATCTCATTATAGTTTTAGTCTTCATTTCCCTGATAAATAATGTTGTTGAGTACCTTTCCATATAATTATTGGGCTTTTTGAAGCCTCTTTTATGAAATCCTGTTCAAGTATTTTAGCCATTAATTGTCTTTTTGTTATTGATCTGGCTTTACGTATTCTGACAAATGTGTGAATATATTTGTGTTTTCTTTTGATGAATAGAAGTTCTTAATTTTAATGAAGTCCAATTTATCATTATTTTCTTTTATGGTCCGCACTTTTTGTGTTTTGTTTTAATACATGATTTGAAAACCGAGTCACCACATAATGCATTTAATTCAACAAACCCTAGTCTTCTTTTTAAAGATAATAACTCGCTGTGATATAGTGAAAATATATTGGACATTGACTATGAAGAGCTAGGCATCCTGTCTTTTCTGGTTACTAAGTATGTACCTAGGGCGATATACTTAAATCTTTAAGTCTTTTCCATCATTCATACTATGCTATGTTAGTCAGGACTCTCAGTTGCAAGTGACAGAAAATGAACTAAGCTAGCTAAGAAAGGGTGACCTAGAAGGAGGGTAAAACCTAGAATCTGAAGAGCTGACTAAATCATTGTTAGCATATGTGACCTTAGGGAACCCCGTTGCCACTATGACACTCTTATCTTGGCTTATCTCTCTGTGATGGCCTTTTTCTCACTGAGAGCAAATAGTAGCAAGAAACATGGCAGCTGGCAGCTCCAGGCTTACAACACCCCAGCTGAGCATCTCAAAGGGAAAAACAAAGCGTTTCTCTGTTCTGTTTACCTCAGTATCTAATAATCCTAGTGAAGGACTCTGGGTAGTCCTGAGTCATCTATCTGTCCAGGTGAACAAAGGGGAGAGAAAAGCCATTGTTATTAACCCCAGGATGAAATGAAGAAGGGAAGAGTTCCCAGAAAGAAGTAGGCATGCTATTGCCAAGAGAAGGGGGGTTAGGTGACGGGCAGGCACAAATAATAGATGTACACTACAAGGGAATAAAAATGCTTCATTTGCAAGAGTTGTTTGTTGAAAGTCTTAATCAGAGAATTATTTGAAAGTACTTGTAACAAGGTGGAGACACATTGCTTATGTGTTGAAAATGAACTGTAAGGGGAACCTCAAAAACTTTTGTCTCCTGCTCTTAGACCTGGAGCCCTAGAGAGGATCATGGCTGGCCTCAGCAAAAGCAGGAAGCTAAAATACTGTTCTAGGCTCTCACTCAGAAGTGACTTTCATGGGTTTTCAAGGTCAAAGTGGATCTCTATTTTACACACACCAAAACAAAGCTCTGCCTTGATTCCTTCCTACTGATCCAGGGAGATAATCCTGATGGTAAAACATAGGGCCCAGAATCTCCCAAATCTTTATCCCCAAAATATGTAGCTTTAGTAATTCAATGTTCAACCTCTTTCCTTTCCAACTTTCTTCCAACATGGATATAGAATTCTTATGACTATAGCAATAGCATTTAGGTAATTGATAAATGTGACATAACAGCATGAGTGCTTTTGAACCATTGTCACTGGGAGTGTTTGTAGCATTAAGCAGTTAGGCAGCTCATTCTCTCTTCAATTCTTATTTCCATCCATAAAATATTTATCTTGGGATCTGTGATTCTCAAACTTTAACATGCATCAGAATCACCTGGAGGACTTGTTAAGATGCAGATTGCTTGGCCCACCCTCCCTGTTTATGATTTCATGGGTCTGGGGTGGGGCTTAAATTTGGCATTTCTAACAAGTTCCTGGTGATGGTTTGCTGCTGCTTGTTCAGGGACCACACTTTAAGAACTAGATAAAAGGTACACATTACATTTTAACTCACTAATGAAATCTGTAATTTGAAGAAACTTATTTTCCTTGGAAAATAAAGAGCCCTTGTTAAAAAAAACAAAAGTAATTGCTTCCCAAATAACTTTGGGAAGTTATTTCTGATTTGCTTGAGGGTTGGGGTCAAGGGTAAATTCATATATTAAATTAATTTCTTGGAGGTCGTACAACCTGTAGAAGAAATGAAAATAATATCCTGGTAGGTAAATGTAAGGAACTCACAGGGAAAGTTGCAAGAAACCTTCACCTCTGCTCTAAAATTCCTTATCTGTGCCACCTAATAGGATTTTCTGGTTTGTTAGTTTGTTTTTCTTTTCTTTGTGTGTTCTTGTTGTGTGTGTACCAGGAATCTGATGTCCCTAAACAGCCTTTCCAACTGAGATTAAAAGGGCTAATGCTAAATCCTGCCAGCTATAGACTTGGTCACCAGATAAGTCATAGAAACCACTTCAAAGGACTGAATCACACCACTCTCCTTCCATCAATCATGACCAAGGAATGCAGTTAGCCTACCTCGGAAATTAAAATCTGGAAACAAAGACTTTTTTTTTTTTCCTATAGCAATGTTGGGTCAATGTTGGCAAACAGGAGTATGACAGTGGCATGAAGAAGACAGAAATTACAGATTCAGCAATAATAACTGCCTCAGATGATGGCCTTGTTCACTTGGTACCTTTCAGAGGATGGAAGTTTTAAGTATTTCCTGGCCCTGAGGACCTCTGGGGCTTACAGATTTTGCTTCAGACATTTTCTTTCTTCCTTAAAGACTTTGAGGTTTAAATGTCTTCCACTAAGTCCAATTCCTGTTTGGCATGTGGTATTTTCTCCCTTCTAAGTAAGTATTTAGGATCAATAAGGGCAGCTGTCTTCTATTCATTTACTGAAAGTCTGTGAACCAGGGTTAAAATACCCATAATATACCATAATAGTGTGGCAGCCCTGATGACATCACTGTTTCTTTCCATTTGAACTTGTGCACTAACAAGTAAGCTTTAACTCTTCTCCAAGTATGGAAAAGAATACTCTTACTAAAGTGATGTCTGGTAGTTGCACTAAATTAATTCTTATTAAGTTTATTAAGAGTTCCCTGTGCCCACCATCTTACTCCTAGTTATCAAATGTGGGATACCTCCATTTAAATCTGGTTTAAAAAAGAATTCTGTAAGTTATTTGGGCACACAAAGTAGAAAACACTGAGGATAACAGAAGAGAGAGATTGTCAGAGTAGCCTGTCTCCTTTCCATGAACTGAGGGAGAGAATGGAAAAGCTGACTGGGTTATGGGGAAAAATCCAGGTCGTGTGGGTTTGAGGAAATAGTCGAAGTTTCCTTGACTTTACATGACTTATAGTAATGCTGGCTGTGTTGGAGGGCTTTCTTGAAGCTATTTAAGGAGTGATATTAATAAAGTTTTCATGTGTATGTACTGTCTTTTCAAAGTGGAAACGTTTTATTTCTGATCTTGTTTCTCCCAGGAGATGGAGCTGAAAGGAAATGTATTTAAGCCTCTACAACATTTCATAACATTTCATTTCATAAATTGAAGGAGGTTTTAATTCCCATTCCATTCATTTAAGTATTGTATATTATGATAGGCTTGGGAAACTGAGAAAAATTCACTACTCATCCCCTCAATGAATTTCAATGATAGTAGAAAGATAAACACGAAAACAAAAATTATAATACACCAACATGATTGTTTTAAAAGTGTTGAACATAGAGTCCTGTGGTGCCTACAAACAGATGCCTAATTTCTCTGGAGGAGTCTCTGAAGTCTGCACAGACATTTCTCAGGCAAGTCAAGAAGGAGAGGGAGATGCCAGAAAACAGAGGATCATACGCAAATAAAAGAGGCATAGGGAGGGCTCGCTTGTCAGTGTGTGAAGGGGTAAAGAGGAATCTGGCAGGAGATGAGGCTAGCCTGGGAAGTAGTGGCTATATAACGCACAGCCTTATGGGCTATTCACAAGGTGTTTTATTTTACTGTGCTGTCAATGGGGAGAATTTTGGAGAAATTGGGTGGCAAACACTCCCTCTAGTTTTTTCTAGAATTGCAAAAGCATTGGAAGGGCTGGAGAGGTGGGCTTCCAGAAATGATATCCAGCACCAGACTGTCCAACTGGTCCCAAGAGGATGGTGGTGAGGCATCAGGAGGCTGCCACTGATGCTTTGGAGTTCAAGAATGTGCAGTGTGGCTGCAGTCCTGGGAACAGGAGGTCGCCACAACCACGACTGCTACAGCTCTCCATACACCACGGCGTCAGTGCTTTCCCACAGGGACACCGCTGCTGAAACCCCCATATTTCCACACCCCTCTTTGCCAACAGCAACAGCAAAAACAATAGGAAACTAGGCCCTACTTCACTTTTGTCTTCCAAATATTTCACTGGAGTACATCAGACTGGGAGAACCTAGTGTAGCTTCAGAATTCTTGTTGTAAGGGAGTCCGGAAATTGTGGTCTTTATCTTTCCAGCTTCTGTGGAAGGGTGGGCCCTCTAGGAAGAGGTTGGAATGGATGCTGAGGACCAATTCTTCGTGTCTACTAGACATAAGATGGGTGAAATTAGGTGAGGAAGTATATAGAGAAGAGAAGCAGCTGAGAACAGAAATGTAGAGCATTCACACTTCAGGGACAAGTGGGGAGACAGAGAAGGAATGGTCATAGATTTAGGAGAAGAATGAAGAAAGCGTGGCATCATGGCAATCAGGGAAAGAAAAAGCTTAAGAAGAAGGAAGTGGATAACAGTGTGAAAATGCTGTGGTGCGTTGATCATCAATATTTTTTTCAATTTTTGAGCAATTTTTTTTTTTTAATGAGACCATTTCAGTGACAAACACTGTGTTTACCTCTAGTATTAGGCAAGGCTTTCATTGCAGACAGAAAATCAACTTAGAGTAATTTAAGCAAAAAATGAATGAATTGATCACATAACTTGAAGTCCAGTGGGGACAGATCCAGCAACAGGTGCTTAAATGGTGTCACCCGCTAAGCCTTTCTATTACTCCTTCTTTTGGCTTTGCTCCCCTGCTCTCTGCTCTCTGCACTGGGTCATTGTCAGGCAATTTCTTTCCATGAAACCAAGATAAAATGGACTCTGGAAACCAGGCTTATCTATGGTTTATAATTTGTGATCCCAAAAGAAGAAGAGACTCTTTCTTTCTTCCAGGATTCCCATATCAAATCTTAGGGAAGAGATTGATTAGTCTGTCCTGGGTCATGTGACTTTCACTGCACCAATCACTTGCAGGCTATTGGGATAGGGTGCTCTGATTGGCCAGGCCTGGGGTACAAGCCCATCCCAGCTGGTGGGAGGGCATATATTCTGCCCTATCCAAAACATGTAATGATACCCTGAGAGAATCATCAAAAGTTATGGTTTTGTATCCAGAAAAGGGAGAAGGGATGCCAGGTAGGCAAATTCACCAGTCTCTGACTGGGCAATGCTGGGTTAAAGTTAAATAGGTTTGTCTCAGAATTCACAAATCATCATTTCCATTATATTCCATTAGAAGTGTGTCATTAAATCCAGCCCACAGTTCCACATGAGAGTAATTATATTTTTAGAATGCATCACTTGAAAAATATATGATGACACAGAGCCACTATGAATTTAGTGACACTTAAAAATGAATTCATTTTTTTAAATTCATGATACTAGTTTCTACATACATTAAAAATATATAAGGACATCTTTCCTCTGCAAGTAACGCTTTGGGAGCTTATGGATTTGTGAGCCTGTTTCAATTACCCTGATGCCCCCAAAACACAAATAAATTGCATGCCTTGAAGTCAAGTTAATCATGGAGTCCAAGGTAGCCGACACACTATTTCAGGGACTATTAAATAAATTCCTAGGAAACGTTACAAGACTAATTTTTATTGAGGTTTTGGAGTACAAGTAGTAAATACTGCATGAGCCGGGTGGGTGATATTACTGCCAACCCTAGCTAATCTAAAAACTACATTAAAATTACCATGCAAATGGAGGCAGGGGCAGGAAAGCAGCTACATTACACAATAAATATTTTCTTTTAATTCTTGTTTTTTTCTAACTCCATCTTCTCTGTTTTCAACCTTTTAGTATGTTTACGGTAGCAAATCTGGGAAAGAGTTTGGGGGAACGAGGAAATTACATATATGTACACACACACATATATTGATGTGTGTGTGTGTGTGTGTATATATATATATATATGTGTGTGTGTGTATGTATATATATATATATATATGTATTTTCCCCCCTCCCACAATTTCTAAAGGGGGTAGCTTTCCCTTCAGGACAATCCAGAGACCTGTGCCATATGAAATGGGTTCTGGATCTGTCCCCAGTCCCCCGTGATGGGGCTGCTCGGTCCACTAGCTCTCTTATCTGCAAAAGGGAGGTTGCTTGCCTTCCTGCCTCGCAGGAACTGATGAGAGTCCGCACGTGCTGCTGCAACCTCCCTGGAAGAGAAATGCCTCCCAGGCAGCTGTGGTCTATTACTGAGCGGTCCCCGAGTGCAGAGAATTGCGTTAGGTGCAGTGTTTCCGGAAGGGCGGTTTTGTTGTTGGTCTGCGCGATTGTCTCCAAGCTGGGAGGGCTCCTGTGTCCTTTTAGCAGAGCGACGGGGCTCGGTGATTTCAGGGCCGAGTTGGAGGGCAAGCGGCGGGTGCGCTTGGCTCCTCCAGCTGCGCGCTTCGGCCGCCGCCCGCTGTGGCTGCGCTGCTTCTCAGCTTGAGGCGCTTGGCAGTGGCTTGGCCTCCCCGCTGTGGCGAGCATCGTCCATAGAAACACACCTGTTAGAGACAGAAGCGCCGAACAGAAACTGGACTTGATCACCGAGGCCGCGCTATAGTACTGCCTGAAACTCTAGTCCCCTAGAAGGACGAGCGCTGTAATCTAGTGTTTCTGTAGAAGAAGGGAAATAAGAAAATACAAAGGAAATGTAAATATGATACTGTACCATGAACTATCTGCAGTGAGGTTTGGAATGGTTTTTGAAACAGTCAACTTGGTTTTTCAGAGCTTCCAGGTACCTCTTTTTTTTTTTTTTTTTTTTTTGGCGAGTGAGTCTTTTCAACTCATAGATCATCTATTTGTGGGGAAAGGCTTTGTCTCTTGCTAAATAGTAGGAGAAGTAAGTAATTTTATTCACTTCCTGATGGAATCCAGTTTTGTTTTCCCTGTTTTAAGAACCTAGTGTATCTGTTATGTAAATATTTTGTTACTTTGCTGTTTCAATTGTTTTGTCTTTTTTTTTGGCCTCGCCATGTGGCGTGCTGGAATCTTAGTTCCCGGAACCCGTACCCCCTGCAGTGGAAGCGCAGAGTCTTAACCACTGGAAGTCTCTGCTGTTTCAAATTTTAAATTTGATTTTTATAATTTTTTTTTTATAATTTTACGAGCCTGTATTTTTTTTGTTTTTAAATTTGAGGTTAAAAAAAGGTTCTGTTTTTCAACAAAAGGAGCATCTCTTTTTTGGGGTAAATGAAAAGCTTGAGGGTTTACATGTAATTTTTTCAGTTCTCAGTTTCTCTTTACCAGAAATATTAGATTTTTAAAAACTCTGAAAATTGCTGTAACTTGTCACAATTAGCAGTTTTACTAAAACTTTATGTTTTTAGGTTGTAAGATCCTAAGTTAGTAGGATCTCAAAGTTTGCACTTGCAATTCATGTTGAGGGAAATAAGATTTTGAGCTGATGTGCATTTTCTTTTGTTTTGAGTCCATTTACCTTATAGCTGCAAAAGTAGGAAAGTAATTACTTATACATAAGTAATTTAGTTACTTAGAAAGGTTTCTGATCATGTTATGGTAGCTTTTATTAAATTCTCAAGTAAGGTAATTAGTGCAGGAAAGTTCCCAACTTAAAGTGAACACTTCATTAGGTTCGAGATAATTAAAAAAGCACAATCAGTTTATGCCTGCAATCATGGTCTCTCTCTCAACTTCTCACTCTCTCTCTTTCTCTCCCTTCTTCTAGCTCGCTCATCTGCCAGTATAGGTGCAGTAACGTCTAAACCTATCCCAGGAAATAAGTGCTATGTTCAAACTGCATCGTAGGAGAAAAAAAAATCTTGCACTCAAAGGATGTTGAGGAAATTGCCGTAAGATAATGGTGACATTTCACCATCCTGTGACATTACCATCCCGGCTGTTTCTCTACTTTATTTAATGCCAAAACAATAGACAGTTTGCTAGGTTGAAATGTTGACAGAATTCTAGTGTTTTTGTTTTTTAGATGAGTGCCAAAATTGTCAACAGGAAGCTTTTCCAAAATCCCCATGGTTGCCTAGAGAGAAAACAATGACATGGCAATGTTTTAAATGATTCCACAGTATGATTATCTTTGGTTGTCTCTGGGAAATGGGAGGCTATATATATCTCATTAGGAATTTCCTTATTAATTACTTAAAGTATAAAGATTCTAGCGTAGAAGAGGGAGCAGACCAGGTGTCTAGGCCACTAGCACTAATTACGAAAAATCCTTTGCTTTGGGGAAAGCAGGCTTTCTGACAGTTCCTAGCAATGTCACCTGACTCTAGATGGAGAGTGCCAGCACAGATTTCTCTTCCAGGTAGTCAGTGAAAATAAGAGTCCAAACAGCCTGGTTTTTATATCAGTGGGTGGAGAGGGGAGGAGCTCAGAAATTGGTTTTAATTTATAAACCTCAAGTTGCCTTTTCCTTCACCATTTTGCGCTCCTAATTGGCTGCCCGTGAAGTGCGCTTCCTGCAGACACCATCTGCCCTTGCTGGCACCTCCTGCCCTGTGGACACCTCCTGCCTGCTGGATAGTGTCCTGTCAGGTCCAGGATAGTGGTTCTCAAAGCGTGGCCCGGTACCGTTGCTAGTTCGTGGACTGCTGATGTACAATGCGACGGTGATATTTTTCCTTTATTGTATCTCTCATTGTTGCTGCCTGCTAGTATGCTGTGGGAGAGGGGATTCTGAGGCTGGGTGTTGAAGGAAACCATTTCAAATGGGGTAGCCCTGGAAGAGTAAAGCTTGCTGTTGCTGGGTTGGAGCTTGGTGCCGTTTTCTGTGCCCTCCAAAGGCCAGCCTCTGTCCTGCTATTCTCTTCTGCTCTGCAAGGGCCACGCACCCAGAGATTGGCTGTGATATGCCTTACAAGGTCCTAACCGTACTGTTACCTCTCTGAACTCAGCTTAACTCCTCTCACCCTGGCACACTAGGCCCTTGCAACCCTGACCATGCTTCAGACACACCAGGGCACTGCCAGACCCTTACAAGGCTCCCTCCCATGCTTCCTTCAGGATTTTTTTCAAATGTTATCTTTTCAGAGAAGCTCTTCCTGGCCATTCTATCTAAAATTGCAATCTCTGTCCCCCATATGTTTGGTTTTTGTCTTTGCACGTCACCATCTCACATAATACATATTTTGCTCATTAATTATTTCACTTATATGTTATTTGTATCTTAATTTATTATCTGTCTTCTTCCTCTGGAATATAAGGTAAATGAATGTAGAGATTTTGTCTTTTTGTTCACTGATATATTCCCAGTGCTCAGAACAATGCTTGGCACTTAGTAGGTGCTCAATAATTTAAAAAAAAAAAAAATTTATTTATTTATTTATTTTTGGCTGTGTTGGGTCTTCGTTGCTGAGTGCGGGCTTTCTCTAGTTGGCAGTGAGCAGGGGCTACTCTTCGTTGCGGTGTGTGGGCTTCTCACTGTCATGGCTTCTCTTGTTGTGGAGCACGGGCTCTAGGTGCATGGGCTTCAGTAGTTGTGGCATGCGGGCTCAGTAATTGTGGCTCACAGGCTCTAGAGTGCAGGCTCAGTAGTTGTGGCGCATGAGCTTAGCTGCTCCGTGGCATGTGGTATCTTCCTGGACCAGGGCTCGAACCTGTGTCCCCTGCATTGGCAGGCGGATTCTTAAGCACTGTGCCACCAGGGAAGTCCCAATAAATATTTTTGAAAGAACAACTGAATGTATGGAAACCCCATACTTGCTATATCTATTTCTTAATCTAAGTTTATAAAAATGTAACAGAGGTGCTATAATAACTTGTCCCATTTAAATTTGACATAAAATTCAATATACCCATCCATGAAGCCATTTGGAATGAGCAACAGTCCTAGGTCTACACTGGTTACACTGAAATAAGATCAGACCATTGATTGATTAAATACAAAGTTTGATTGTTCCATAACGCTTTGGAAGCTCCATGTAACAGTTTTGCCTAAATCTCAGCATCTCAATTATAACTAATCATTGACTATTCACAGAATCTTCAAAGAGTTTATGGGGAGAGAATTGATGTTTACTAAGTGCTTTCTATATATTAATCACTTCTCATACATAATCTAATTTAATTCTTATAAAAATAGTGTAACAAGTATGTTACTATTCCTATTGGAACTGAGATTCTGAACTTCTTTGCAATCACCGAAGGTTTCAGAGATTATAACAGAGGAGACCTGATCTTTCTAATTTATGTAGAAAAATAAGGACCTTTGTAAGAAAACAAACCATTGAATTAGATCACCTCCCATTTATTCATCTTCTGTTGGCTGAATATACTTCTTAAAGCAGGGCCCTGCCATGCCATTCATCTGCTAAGAGCACACTGGTTACCTACTGGATCAAGCTTAACTGGCAATCAATGCCCCCTAATCTCCTTTTCATACAATAATCCCAGGTTGCTTCCCTTTACTCCCTGTAACAAATCTTCTGTTCCTATCGAGAAGTCATTCTTCCTCCCTTCTTACCTTCCACCCTTCCCCCATTATACACCTGTGTACTAGTCTCTTCTCTGCCTTCAATGACTTTCCATCTATTTCCCCTCTGCTGTTCCTTTCAGGCATGAGCGCTTTTCCTTTTCTGTTCTGCCCATTTATACACTTGTCAGTTGTTAAAGTCTGCTTGAAAACTACACTCTGTTTTTTCACATCCCTAGCCTACAACAACTTCTCTTATTTTTCTTAATTACTTTTGAACTTGTTAGCTGTACCATGCAACTTATTAAGCTCTAATTATAGACTGTAGTGTTCTGTAATTGTTTCTAGTTTCAGCCTTGTTCTCTGAACAAGAGAGTGTTTAAAGAGATTTATGTTTTATACATTTTTTTCTACCTACAATACCTTCTAGAGCAGATTTTGCACCATTCGGAGATGCTTAACAAATACTTGGTTTTTCACTGTGAATATTTACTGAGTCCTGCTAGCAACCGTGCCATCATTTTAGGACAGAGTAAAATGTGGTTTATCCAACAGTGGTTCCTTCCAAACTAATATTAGCTCTATGCATCTTGTGTACAGATATATTTTCAAAAAGTCACTGGAAGATTTTGCTTCCCTTTCATTATCTCTGAAATTTGAATTCTAGCTTTCACATTGTGAAATGTTGATATAAAGTAGTTTTGAGAACTTTGGGTGAAATGCATAGTGTAGATACAAAGCATACATCTACAAAAAAGCAAAATGAAAATGCCTATATTTAAAAATTTCAAAACAAATCACAGAAAACCTTGGATGAATGGCAAGGCCAAAGAATTCATTTTTCCATTTCTGGGGTGCTGACAAAGGCTGGGAAATCTGTCCTTTGAAGCATCAGAGTATTTTATTTTTCTGTGCGGCCTTGTGCTGCTGAAAATATCAGTACTTTGCTGCTTCCTTGAGGGAGGTGCCTATAGTGTTAAAGGTAATCTGGAAGGATTTGAACTTCGGAGGCAGTGTTAAGCACTTATTAACATAATATTAGAGGTGACAAAGTGATGAAAGATCTGCAGGTGATTTCAAATCAGGTGTCACTCTGCAAATCCTTGTTTTTGGCAATGATTTTGACAAGGTGCATGGAGCCAGTGAATGTGTTTTAACGGAAAGAAAAGAAGCTGAGAAGGTCAGGATGCAGAAAGCAACATTGTCTCCAGAAATACTCAGACATAACTTCTTTGTACGTAGTCATACCATGTTTGGAGATACCTCCCTTAGTGGCATGAATAAAATATTGTGCTGTTTGTGCAATTTTAAAAATGAAGTGCATGTGTGATTCCCACCTTGCACTGTTTTTTCAAGGGTTCTCTGGAGATGGGAGGGGCCATAATCTCTAATTTGAGAAGCTTCCTCTTTGGTCTCTCTCTGAATGTGAGTTTAAGCTCAGTAGACAATAGTGGGTCTGACTGGGAACATTTTCAAAATTTGTGCTGCCAGAATCCGGAAACGGGATCTGTTCCAAGGGGAGGGGTGGCTGCCACTGGTAGAGACAGAAGGACGTTTTGCCATTTTGCAAGCAGAGCAGTGTACTGGGGGTGGGGGGGAACAAGTGGTAGGTGGCACAGCCAAGGTCCTGCAAAGGCTCCCAGGCTGGCAGATCCTGAGTGTGAGCAGTCCTGCGGCTCTGGGCAGATGGTTCAAAGGGGCCCAACTGCTAAGCTGGGAATTAGACTTGGAGTCTTAGGGAGCTAGCAGGGAGAAAGCTGGGAGACAAGGAAGGGGGTGCATAAGGTAAAGACAAGCTGTTGAAAACGGACCATAAAGTGGCCACAAAAACCCCACAAACGATAATAAAGATAGCTAACACTTACTGATGCTTAGTATTTGTCAGGAAAAGTCCCAGGTGCTTTCTACATCTTAACACTTATCAGTCAGTCCTTATCTATGAGGCAGGTACTCCTATTGCCCCCACTTTCAAGGGAGGAAACTGAGTCACAGAAGGTCAGGAAGCATGTGCAGCGTCACACATCTAGCAAGTGGCAGAGGGGGGTTTTGAACCCAGGCATTCTGGCTCAAAAGTCTGTTTGCTTAACCTCCAAGCTAGCCCATCTCCAATTGCTACAAAGTAACAAAATCAGATTTGTCTTTATAGCTTTTGAAAAGGGCGTAAAGTTTTGGGCCAAAGAGATATGGATTTGACTCACACGTCTACTACTTGTGACTTGTGACACTTTGGGGAAATAATTTCATTTATCTTAGGTTTGGTTTCATCATCTGCAGAATGGGGGAAATGCCACCTATTCCATAGATTCTGAAGAACTAAGTGGAATAATGGATATAAACTAATAATGTCGTGTCTGGCAAGAAGCTGATGCCCAAGTGTGTTTTCTTTCTTCTTCTTTCAATGCCCATTAATATAGAGCTCTTTAAATTCTTCTTGATTGGGAACAGGATTGTTCTGGGCACAGGGCTGAGCCAAGCTCTGGCTGATCAAGGTTCTTGCAGGCTGTGGGGAGGGCATATGGCACCTGGAGGCTTTCTGCCTGCTTGGGTTAAACAATTGCTTTGGTTTTTCTTTATTGGTTGCTCTCTTCTTTTAATTTACAGAAAAATGTCTTGGCAAGTGCTTTTGTATACACTTAATTCAGTCAATGAAACTTTACATCTGAAATGTGTAAACTAATGCTCACTTTAGGAATGATGATTGGCAAATTTTAAATTTTCCATTTTTATAAACGTGTTAATCATCTATTATTTTTAAGATATCTTGCTTTCATTTACTCAGGAGAACTAACTGTAATGACTGTCAGTTTGAATTTCTGTAATTATACTTGCATTTCAAAGCCTGCTTCATATTTCACAGCAGCCAAAGCATATATGTTCACAATCTGAAATATCCCATCTCCAGTCAAGTCATGGAAAGCCTGCATGACCTTTCTTATTAGAAGCATCCACCCAATTACGACTAAGGAATTCCATGATCATTCTGTCTTCCAACAATTTTGGTCTTTAGCTGCAAACTATATTTAATGCTATAACTATACGTACTTCTTTGTTACTTAATTTTGTAGCACAAATAGGATATCATCACTGTAGAAAAATTAGGTCACATTAGGCACAGAAACAAAAGGAGAAAATCTCCCATAATTCTAGAGCTACGCACTGTTATATTTTGATGTCTGTCTTTCCAAATTATTTTCTGTGTATGTACAGGCAGAGTACAGAAATGGGACCATACTTTGAATACAATTAGTAGCCTGTGCTTTTCACTTAGCAGTTTATTGTGAACATCTTTATATATACATCTACATTGTTATTTCTAATAGCTTCAAAATATTCCTTTTCATTTTTATAGAAATATTAATTTAGATAATCCTCTGTGGTTGGATATTTACTTTGTTCACATTTTTTCCTATTATGAAAAGCGCTTGATCATTATTTTTGCATATACATCTCTGTATCCTTTTCTCATGCTGATTCAAAGGGTAAGTGTGTTTATCAGGTTTTTGATATATTTGCCAAAAACCTGTCTAGAAATATTGTACTGATTGTATTCCCACTGGCAGTAAATGAGTGCTCCTACATTCAGTGTTATTTTTTATTTTAATGTACCATCTAATGGACAAAATAGGGCATCTCCTTGTTTTATTTACTTACTTTTTGCTTGTTAGTGAAGTTGATTTTTCCCACGTTAATTTAAAATTTTAATTTATCTTTTTGTGAATTTGCCTTTTCATGCTCTCTGCCTCTCTTTCTACTGGGACATGATTATTTTTCATATGGATTTTTAAGACTTCTTCATGTTGTAACTTTATCTGTAAAATACGCTGTGATTTTTCCTAGTTTATGTTTTATATTTAAAAATATTTGTAATTTTTTTTAATTTTCAAAATTTAAGCCATTCTATTCCTAGTTTATGCACTTAGCAAAGTGTCTGGCACATACAATGCTTAGAAAGACCTTCTGTACCCTTAAAGAAATAAAATATTTACAAATGTTCTATTTTACTACTTCCATGGCTTTATTTTTCACATTTAAATCTTCAATTCATCTGGAATATTTTCTGGCCTGATATGAAGATATTTTGTACCCAAATGATTATCACGTTGTCCCAACCCAATGACAGAGTAACCTATGCTTTAAACACTGATAAAGAAAAATATTACCTTTATCAAATATCAAATTCATATATATAGTTGTATCTTTTTTTTTTTTTTCAGTTCCACTGGTTTTTCTTCTACTCTGGTACCAGGATAAATTATTTTAATTATTATAGAAATTCTTCTTTTGTTATTGTTGTTTTTCAGAAATTTTCTACCTATACTTACATGTTTATTTATATGATGTCTTAAATTATGCAAGCAGTTAGGTATAGTGGGGAAAGTGCATGTAGGATAGATAAAGTAAGATTACAAAAATATTGCTACTGCTAGCTGCATGATGAGTACTTGGGGTTCATGATCCTATTTTCTCTGGCTTTGTGTATTTTTGAAAGTTTCTATAACAAATATTTAGATATAAATAAATAGATAAATAATTCATGTTGGAACTGCACATGATTAGAATCGCACGTTCTTTCTTCTTCAGAAACATGTTATTTTTTGGTGTGTCTTCTTTTATGTCCTTCAAGAAAGTTTTATATATTTTTCCCCTATGTATTCCTTGTACCTTTGTAAATGAACATGCAAACAAAACCCCCAAAATCTTCTTTGTGCCTAGTTTTATAGATTGTTGTTGTTGTTGTTTGGTAGCTATTACATTTCCAAATGTTGGTATATAGGAAAACATTGATTTGTAACCAACGCACCTTACTAAACACTAAAAAAAATTTTTTTAAACTTTATATTTTGGGGGGGGGGGGTCTTTCAAATAAAGAGTTCGTGATTTTCACATAACTATAGATATGCCTCCTCTTTGCCAATATTTATGACTCGCTTCTATTAGACTTACTGATTAGCGCTTTAAAGACATTGTTAACTAAGTGTGGTAACAGTGGGTGTCCTCATGCTCCTGACTTCAGTTGGAATGTCTCTGGTCTTTCATCAAGCAAGACATTGGCTATTTGAGGAAGGTATGCCTTATAGTCCTGTTTAATCAAAGCTTAAAAACTGGGATTCAGTGTTTAGGTTTTTTTACATGCTTTTTAAAGACTTTTTTAGGGAGGATTACATGTTTCTCTTCTTCCTTGATCTATTGCTATGATGAATTTTTTAAACTAGATTTCTTACTATTAAACTCTTCTCACATTCCAGAGTGTTTGGACTCACAGGCAGTCTGGATCCTGTGGGCTATTTTACAGAAATTCCCTAAATCTATGGCACGCTTCCCTGTTTTTCTATTGTTGTGTTTCTTTGGCTGCTTCAAATTCAATTTGGGAGCAAGGAGAATGAAATAGACTGAAATTCCTATCTTATATTGGAAACTTTGGTATACTTACATTGACTAACTCTATAAAAGGGTCAAAATTTACTCACTACAATTCTAATATAGAAACAATGTGGCTTTTCTTATTTCCTGTAATCAATCGTTTAGCTCTAGGACTACTGTTGCACTGATAAGGGGGTAAGTTAATTCAAAGTTTTGCTCTAGATAAAGATTGTTTTCCTCCTTTTCGATGAGTTCTGGCCCCTTCCCTAAAAAAACAAAATGGCCTCCGGGTACAGGAGGAAACTTACATATCCTGGGTTCAAAATTTACTAGTCATGTAATCTTGCCTGGTTATATTACATTCTTCTGCCTCTATTTCTTCATCTACAAATTAGATATTAAAATAGTGGCCATTTTACAGAATTTTATTGGAATTGAATGAGTTAATACATTTTAAGTGATTAGAACATTGCCTGGCACACAGTAAATGCCTGGTAAATGTTTGTGATTAAAATAATACAATTATTATTGTTCTCATAGCATTGGGAGAAAGGCAACTTTGGGTCATATGCCATTTTCCATTTTAGTGTTTTTGTATCACTAAAATACAATGATTTGATCTCTGCAGTGATTTGGTTGTGGTCCCTCCTGCCTCCACTTTTGAAGTACCTAAAGCTGGCTTAATACTTTTTTATTCTGTCCTCTTCGCATAAACAAAGAACAGGAATTGCTTTTACGGGACTCAGCTCTCTTCACTGACTAGGCTGGCACCCAACTCTTGCTGGGGCTGTAGTTCTCCTCAGGTTTGGCTGTAGTTTTCATTTGATCCCCTGTTTGGGAAATCTACCCTACAGCTTTTAGTTTTAATGTCACTTTACCCCCTCTCCAAACCGTCACTCTGTCAAGTTCTCCAGCCATCACTATCAGCCATCTCCCTTTTCTCCTCTAGGGGCACACGGAGACTTTAAGATAACTTTAGTGTCACCAGCCCGTGAAGAAGCCTTCTGGGTGCTATCCTAGACTCCCATCCTTCCTAAAACAATATTTCTGCCCTATGTTGGTATGAGGAAATCCAGTGAGGGGTGTAGAGTGGATTTGTTTTTTCCTACCACCTATCTGGGGTTTTAATCATCTCTCTGCTTCCTCGCCAGGGGCCTGGCTAAAATAACTGATTCAATGAATGGGGTACCTACAGAGCAGCATGATTTAGAGTGAATACAAAAGTGTTCGATTATTATTTTCAAAATAATGGTCCCCATCACACATTTACTGTACATTCACTGTAAACAAATCATAGTTTCTTAAGAGTAAGAAAGAGATATGAGGATGGTGATATCTTAATGAGTGCTTACTATGTGTTGTCACTATTTCCAGCACTTTCCTCTATGAATTCTGTATTCCTTCCAACAATGGTTTGAAGCAAGATATCATAGTTCTAGTGTACAGAGAAACTTAGGTACAGAGAGGTCAGATGACTTGCCCAAAGTCACACAATAAGTAGCAGAGCCAGGATAGTTTGGTCTTTAAAAGCTGAATAGCCAAGAATAAATTATATTTATTTTTATAATTAATAATAATTATTATTAAGTTTTTAAGGATCTGAAATATTGTAATAGAGTGATTTATGCCAAATATAAGTGACAAACTGGTTCCCCCCCACACAAAAAAATGTTTATTAAAAATTCTACCTAGGGACTTCCCTGGTGGTCCAGTGGTTAGGACTCTGCGCTTTCACTGCTGTGGGCCCAGGTTCAATCCCTAGTCGGGGAACTAAGATCCTGCAAGCTGCATGGTGCTGCCAAAAAAAAAAAAAAAAAAAAATCTATCTAACGTAGTGGGCTAAGAGCTCTCATTCCTTAGTAATATTTAAGAATAGGATGGTCAGGAACAATATCTCTGTTATGGTACAGTATAATATGGTATGATATACCATGGTATGATATTATGATCTAGAAACTTAAAATCCTTTTAACTCCAAGTTTCTTTTCCTTGGTTCCTTAGATTTCAGACATTAAATTTGGTTTTATTTTGCAGCTTATACACTTTAGCTTATATTACTCCTTCAGTGAATTAGAGAGATTTTTAAAGATAAAACTCCAGCTTCCCAGATAGCATTGTCTTTTAAAAAAATTGAGCTATCGATAATAGACCATTAGGTGATGAAAGAGAGCCACATCCTTAGAAAAGAAACTGCTGTTCTCCTTGTTCACTAAGAAATTCATCTATTAGCAAAATAATCTTTAAGGGGTTTTTCAGTTATGTATCCCCACCCTCCTCACCATTATGAATGCAGAGGGAACAAAATCTAATTTCAGGTGCCAGATGGGTACCACATGAATCGCGATGACTCAGCACAGGCTCCAATTAGAGCAACCAGGCTCTAAACAGCTACTGGGTAATCATGGAGATCATGGTGAACCAAGATGTGTTTTCTTCTGTGTATCAGGGTTCTCTGCTTGTCCTTTCTCTGTACTCAGAGCCTTTCAAATTTGTGAGGAACTTGGTAGCTGCTTAGTGCTAGCAGTTGAGAGTGGATGGCACAATTCTTGCTGGAAAAGTGATAGGGCTCCTTTTCAAACTCATCAAAGAGTACTTAAAGAAGCAAGCATCAAAAAATGTCAAAGCTCTGGCTATAAGGTTTGACATGTTCATTTGACCTTACAGGAGGCCATGGAAGAGCTTAGGCCTGGACACAGACACTAAAGATTAAATCTTGTGCTGCACCTGAGTGTCCGAGAATTAGAACAGGCTTCTCTCATTCTCTGCCAGCGTGACTGCAAAATAATAATCCTGGGAAGAGTCCCTTTTTTTTTTTTTTTTTTTTTTAATGGCTGTGTTGGGTCTTCGTTTCTGTGCGAGGGCTTTCTCTAGTTGCGGCGAGCGGGGGCCACTCTTCATCGCGGTGCGCGGGCCTCTCACTATCGCGGCCTCTCTTGTTGCGGAGCACAGGCTCCAGACGCGCAGGCTCAGTAATTGTGGCTCACGGGCCTAGCTGCTCCGCGGCACGTGGGATCTTCCCAGACCAGCGCTCGGACCCGTGTCCCCTGCATTGGCGGGCAGATTCTCAACCACTGTGCCACCAGGGAAGCCCAGAAGAGTCCATTTTTAATGAAACAGTTTTGCAGCATCAGTAAAATCTGAGTCTCCTAAAAAACCCGGTGCTGGCTTCCTCGAGGTAAAGGGCAAAGAATGTAAAATGAAGGTAACATTGAAGGAACACCTCCTGTGATCCAGGTAAAATGTTTAGTATGTGCTGACCCATCAGCCCATCATTTAGTCTACACTGTACCCCTGCAGCATGGGTTTCAATGGTTACATTTATATTGACCATGAACTTGATATTCAAAAGGGTTAAACAGAGTCCTCGAGGCCACAATATTAGGAAATGGCCAAAACAGAATTTGACTCCAGGTATGACTAATTCCAAGTCATACTGTTGCACTAATTCATTTTGCTCTTTTCCTTTTCATCTCTGAATAAGATTTCTTTTATTTATTTATTTAGATTTAAAAATTGAAGTACCTAGTTGATCTACAATATTATATAAGTTTCAGGTATACAACACAGTAATTCAATATTTTTATAGATTATACTCCATATAAAATTATTATAAAATATTGGCTATATTCCCTGTGCTGTATATTACAACCTTGTATCTTATTAATTTTTTTTTAAACATCTTTATTGAAGTATAATTGCTTTACAATGGTGTGTTAGTTTCTGCTTTATAACAAAGTGAATCAGTTATACATATACATATGTTCCCATATCTCTTCCCGCTTGCATCTCCCTCCCTCCCACCCTCCCTATCCCACCCCTCTAGGTGGTCACAAAGCACCGAGCTGATCTCCCTGTGCTATGTGGCTGCTTCCCACTAGCTATCTATTTTACATTTGGTAGTGTATATATGTCCATGCCACTCTCTCACTTTGTCCTAGCTTACCCTTCCCCCTCCCCATATCCTCAAGTCCATTCTCTAGTAGGTCTGTGTCTTTATTCCCGTCTTGCCACTAGGTTCTTCATGGCCTTTTTTTTCCCTTAGATTCTGTATATATGTGTTAGCATACTGTATTTGTTTTTCTCTTTCTGACTTACTTCACTCTGTATGACAGACTCTAACTCCATCCACCTCATTACAAATACCTCCATTTCATTTCTTTTTATGGCTGAGTAATATTCCATTGTATATATGTGCCACATCTTCTTTATCCATTCATCTGTCGATGGACATTTAGGTTGCTTCCATGTCCTGGCTATTGTAAATAGAGCTGCAATGAACATTTTGGTACATGACTCTTTTTGACCTATGGTTTTCTCAGGGTATATGCCCAGTAGTGGGATTGCTGGGTCGTATGGTAGTTCTATTTTTAGTTTTTTAAGGAACCTCCGTACTGTTCTCCATAGTGGCTGTATCAATTTACATTCCCACCAACAGTGCAAGAGTGTTCCCTTTCCTCCACACCCTCTCCAGCATTTATTGTTTCTAGATTTTTTGATGATGGCCATTCTGACCGGTATGAGATGATATCTCATTGTAGTTTTGATTTGCATTTCTCTAATGATTAATGATGTTGAGCATTCTTTCATGTGTCTGTTGGCAATCTGTATATCTTCTTTGGAGAAATGTCTATTTAGGTCTTCTGCCCATTTTTGGATTGGGTTGTTCGTTTTTTTGTTATTGAGCTGCATGAGCTGCTTGTAAATCTTGGAGATTAATCCTTTGTCAGTTGCTTCATTTGCAAATATTTTCTCCCATTCTGATGGTTGTCTTTTGGTCTTGTTTATGGTTTCCTTTGCTGTGCAAAAGCTTTTAAGTTTCATTAGGTCCCATTTGTTTATTTGTGTTCTTATTTCCATTTCTGTAGGAGCTGGGTCAAAAAGAATCTTGCTGTGATGTATGTCATAGAGTGCTCTGCCTATGTTTTCCTCTAAGAGTTTGATAGTGTCTGGCCTTACACTTAGGTCTTTAATCCATTTTGAGTTTATTTTTGTGCATGGTGTCAGGGAGTGTTCTAATTTCATACTTTTACATGTATCTGTCCAGTTTTCCCAGCACCACTTATTGAAGAGGCTGTCTTTTCTCCACTGTATATGCTTGCCTCCTTTATCAAAGATAAGGTGACCATATGTGCGTGGGTTTATCTCTGGGCTTTCTATCCTGTTCCATTGATCTATATTTCTGTTTTTGTGCCAGTACCAAACTGTCTTGATTACTGTAGCTTTGTAATATAGTCTGAAGTCAGGGAGCCTGATTCCCCCAGCTCCATTTTTCGTTCTCAAGATTGCTTTGGCTATTCGGGGTCTTTTGTGTCTCCATACAAATTGTGAAATTTTTTGTTCTAGTTCTGTGAAAAATGCCAGTGGTAGTTTGATAGGGATTGCATTGAATCTGTAGATTGCTTTGGGTAGTAGAGTCATTTTCACAATGTTGATTCTTCCAATCCAAGAACATGGTATATCTCTCCATCTATTTGTATCATCTTTAATTTCTTTCATCAGTGTCTTATAATTTTCTGCATACAGGTCTTTTGTCTCCTTAGGTAGGTTTATTCCTAGATATTTTATTCTTTTTGTTGCAGTGGTAAACGGGAGTGTTTTCTTAATTTCACTTTCAGATTTTTCGTCATTAGGGTATAGAAATGCAAGAGATTTCTGTGCATTAATTTTGTATCCTGCTACTTTACCAAATTCATTGATTAGCTCTAGGAGTTTTCTGGTAGCATCTTTAGGATTCTCTATGTATAGTATCATGTCATCTGCAAACAGTGACAGCTTTACTTCTTCTTTTCCGATTTGGATTCCTTTTATTTCTTTGTCTTCTCTGATTGCTGTGGCTAACACTTCCAAAACTATGTCGAATAATAGTGGTGAGAGTGGGCAACCTTGTCTTGTTCCTGATCTTAGTGGAAATGGTTTCAGTTTTTCACCATTGAGGACAATGTTGGCTGTGGGTTTGTCATATATGGCCTTTATTATGTTGAGGAAAGTTCCCTCTATGTCTACTTTCTGCAGGGCTTTTATCATAAATGGGTGTTGAATTTTGTCGAAAGCTTTTTCTGCATCTATTGAGATGATCATATGGTTTTTCTCCTTCAATTTGTTAATATGGTGTAGCACATTGATTGATTTGTGTATATTGAAGAATCCTTGCATTCCTGGGATAAACCCCACTTGATCATGGTGTATGATCCTTTTAATGTGCTGTTGGATTCTGTCTGCTAGTATTTTGTTGAGGATTTTTGCATCTATGTTCATCAGTGATATTGGCCTGTAGTTTTCTTTCTTTGTGACATCTTTGTCTGGTTTTGGTATCAGGGTGATGGTGGCCTTGTAGAATGAGTTTGGGAGTGTTCCTCCCTCTGCAATATTTTGGAAGAGTTTGAGAAGGATAGGTGTTAGCGCTTCTCTAAATGTTTGATAGAATTCACCTGTGAAGCCATCTGGTCCTGGGCTCTTTAAGTTAATGTTTTTGTTTTCTTTGGATATATACCCAGGAATGCAATTGCTGGATCATATGATAGTTCTATTTTTAATTTTTTGAGGAACCTCCATACTGTTTTCCAAGTGACTATACCAGTTTACCTTCCCACCAACAGTGCAAGAGGGTTCCCTTTTCTCCACATCCTCACCAACACTTGTTATTTCTTGTCTTTTTGATAACAGCCATTCTGACAGGTGTGAGGTGATATCTCATTGTGGTTTTGATTTGCATTTCCCTGATGATTAGTGATGTTGAATATCTTTTCATGTGCCTGTTGGCCATCTGTACGTCTTCTTTGGAAAAATGCCTATTCAGGTCCTCTCCTATTTTTTTTTAACCGGGTTGTTTGTTTTTTGATATTGAGTTGTATGAGCTTCTTATGTATTTTGGATATTAACCCCTTATCAGACATATAATTTGCAAATATCTTTTCCCATTCACTAGGTTGCCTTTTTGTTTTCTAATGTAAATTCTTCTCCTTCAGGTAATATCTTTTTTTTTTTTTTTTGTATTATACATTCTACTGTTGTTTTTTTTTAACATCATTATTGGAGTATAATTGCTTGATAATGGTGTGTTAGTTTCTGCTTTATAACAAAGTGAATCAGCTATACATATACATATATCCCCATATTTCTTCCCTCTTGCATCTCCCTCCCTCCCACCCTCCCTAGCCCACCCCTCTAGGTGGTCACAAAGCACCGAGCTGATCTCCCTGTGCTCTGCAGCTGCTTCCCACTAGCTATCTGTTTTACATTTGGTTGTGTATATATGTGCATGCCACTCTCTCTCATATTCATGGTATATGTAGGAGATAGAATCAAGTCAACCCCTTCAGTAGAGTGCCACTTTTTTTTCCAAACAGTTTTCATTCTTATGAAAAGATCTTTAGCTCACTTCATTCCAAAAGAAGGAATTTTAAGATATTATAATATCTTATATCAAAATACTTTTGATTCTATCTCCTACATATACCCTGAATATGAAAGAGACAGAAAAGGTTGAAAATGACTCTCTCTTGGTAGAAGAACATTATAATCTCTGCCGTAATAGATCTTGACTTTGTTGTTTATAACCTTTAATGCCCACAACAAAATGGTAGAATAGAGAAACTTTTGAACAAAAATTAAAAATCCAAATTAATTGTCTAGCTTCTTTTCTGCAGTTGTTTTAATTTCAACATTAAAAAACACTACTTTTTCCTGTTGATTAAAAATTTGTTCCTTGGCTCCAACTAAAATTAAGAGGCGATGTACAGTTTTCACTGTCTGAGTGTTAATGACTCCAGCACAGTGGGCTTGTTCCCTTGAAGGAGGATAATAGGTCGTCACTTTGTAAGGGGCAGAGAACCCGTTGGTTTCGGGTTTTACTCCTAGTCATTGGTTTCTTGGTTATTTTAATTTCCTAGTTGATGTTTATTTTAGTTAACATTGAACTTTTTCATTTTGTGCCATGTTTTGTTGCTGTTTATACAATCTGCAGGCAATGATTCCTTGGGTAGCAATTGTTAATCAGGGAGAATTGATAGCTTGAGGGTACTGAGTTACAGGGTGCTAGGATAAAACTTGTTTTATTGAAGCCTCATTAGAAAAGCTTTCAGGGGCTTCCCTGGTGGTGCAGTGGTTGAGAATCTGCCTGCCAATGCAGGGCATACGGGTTCGAGCCCTGGTCTGGGAAGATCCCACATGCCACGGAGCAACTGGGCCCGTGGGCCACAATTACTGAGCCTGCGCGTCTGGAGCCTGTGCTCCGCAACAAGAGAGGCCGCGATGCTGAGAGGCCCACGCACCGCTATGAAGAGTGGCCCCCACTTGCCACAACTGGAGAAAGCCCTCACACAGAAATGAAGACCCAACACAGCCATAAATAAATAAATTAAAAAAAAAAAAAAAGATGTTCAGCCTCATTAATAATCAGAGAACTGCAAATTAAAACAACAATGAGATATCACTCACTCCTGTTAGACTGATAAAAAAAAAAAAAAATCCGAAGAGGAAAAAAAAAAAAAAAGCTTTCATACGCCTGCCTTCAGTGAGATCTGCATGATGCTCTGCCAACTGCCCTAGTCTCTTTTCATCTTTTTACTTTGTTTTCTTCAAATTCTAATTGTATCCCATGTAATCTAAACCAATAGCACCACTAGGTCTTAAGATAATTCAGTTGTAATTTGTCTCTTTTTTTTTTAAGATTTTTTCCCCCTTTTCTAAATTAATCAATTAATTAATTTTTATTTTTGGCTGCGTTGGGTCTTCGTTGCTGCGTGTGGGCTTTCTCTAGTTGCGGCAAGCGGGGGCTACTCTTTGTTGCTGTGCGCGGGCTTCTCTTGTTGCGGAGTATGGGCTGTAGGCTCCTGGGCTTCAGTAGTTGTGCCACTCGGGCTCAGTAGTTGTGGCACACGGGTTTAGTTGCTCCGTGGCATGTGGTACCTTCCTGGACCAGCGATCGAACCCATGTCCCCTGCATTGGCAGGCAGATTCTTAACCACTGCACCACCAGGGAAGTCCCTGTAATTTGTCTTAAGGGAGTTTTTCACAGTGTAGATTTTGCAGGAAAATAAAAAGTAGGATTCATAGCTAACAGATAAATGGAAGCAACTAAAGAACAAAAGGGTGAGTTGGTTTAAAAAGAAACTTCTGAAAGGGTCTGGCTAACTATAACTTTAGAGATGAGAGTTCTACAGCTCAGATTTGGAAAGCTTTACATAATAGAATTCAGGATATATGACGTGGGTGTCTGTTCTTCTCCCTCTCCTTCTTCTTCTCCCGAGCCCCCTTTCTGTCTGTCTCTCTCATCTGTCCATCCATCCGTCCATCTGTCCGTCCATCCATCCATCCATCCATCTATCATCTATATAATGTTTTTCTTGTTTTAACTAGAGAGATAGAATGATTCATGTTCCAGAACTGAGAACATGTTCCATCATGTTTCACCTCATGATGAAAAGTACTGATTATGATTTGTAATGCATCATTTGTAGACCACAGTCTGTGTGTACATCCTACGGCCTTCAATGACAGTGCCATTCGAATGCTTCTCAAATTTAAAAGTACTCAGATGGTAGACTTTTACTTTAATCTGATATGGGGCAGGAAGGTATTGAAAAAGCAGAAACCTCAGTCCTTCAGTGAACTCCACCTTCGTTTGTAGGTAGTGAGCTGCTTAAACCAGAGATTTTGTGAAGATTGTCTTGCCCGTCATTTTGTTTTCCCGCATGATGACTCAGGGGTTTTTGTCCTGAGGCTCTCAATGGATCTGTTATAATTTAGCTGGCAATGACACATCCCAGAGGCTCTTTGCATCTTGGCCTCAGGCCAGCAGACTACGCACCATGCTGTCCTATGATTCACATGACAAAACTGCTCTAGTCACCTCCCACCGCCCAGGCCTGCAAGGGCACCATAATGAGGCAGTGGGAGGGATATGGTTAGAAAAGTTGTTGAAAAGAAGCTTCTGTTGTAACTTTCCTACTTCAGCAGGAAGCTAAAACCAGAGTAAGGTATTCTCAAGTAACAGACCTTACATTTGTGAGAGATGAATTGGAAAGTCCCTGGCCTTGTATTTAGGATGAAAAATGGTATTTTAGGGAGCTGCAATTATTTCAGGTGGGGGAAAGGCCACAAATCATGGAATCCTAGAAAGAGGTAATTTATTTGCTGCTAAACAACTCAGCTGGGCTATTTTGAAATACTGGTCAAGGGAAGTGTTGAAAGAGTGGGTGTTTTGGCATTGCCATACCCTTGGAATTGAAGCATTGAGCTACCTAGGAGCCAAATGATGTGCTTTCATTTTCCAAAACATCAGTTATTTTATAATAAATTTGTGCTGAAATCAAAAGTGGCTTGTGTTCTCTTACGTGAGTGTGATCGTCTGTATATTATACATTCGAGGGGCATTTACAGAACATTTTCTGGGTGTGGAGTTCCATAGCCGCCTCCTCTGCAGAGACAGAGGTCTGATCAGATGTGCAAAAGAGATGAAAGGAACTGCCTGGCCCAACTTCCATGTTCCTTTCACTCTACCTGGGGAAAAACATCAGTATATGAAGTGGTATTTGAATAACTTAAAGCAAAGCGCTCGCAAGAGCAGAATAACTCGGAACAGACTTTGAAGCCATGAGGCATATGAATCACTTTCTGCCTCCTCTGGGTCCCACACCAGCTATTCTGAGCCTCTGTCAGAGCACTTACTGTGTTGTGCTGTTTGTCTCTCTCTCCCTCCAGTCTGCGAGCTCCTTGCAGAGAGAGATTTTATCATATTTATCTTTGTATCCCTGGACCCTAGCACAGTTGACTGGGTACCACAAGTGTCTAGTAAATGCCTGGTGAATGAAGAAGAGGGACTGCTGTTATTATTTTGGGGGAGGAGAAGGCAATAGAATGATGGTTTGGGATGGGTATAAACTACAAAGGGAAATATTTGGGTTCTTTTTTTAGTGTAGAGACGAAATGTGCTTTCCTTCTCATAATTCTAGCCAAGGGAAGCAGTTCAGTTTGGCAGAATTCAGTAAAATATGTATTGAGTGTATGTTATGTGGTGATCGTGTATACAAACATGAAATGTTATCTACCCTCAAGGGTCTTAGAGTCTAGAATGGCAGTGACAGTGAGACACAGATCACTGCAGTGTAACTTGGCATGTATGCATTTGGGGGCATTCAGAAGGCATTGTGGGCGGGGAGAGGAGAGGGACCTTGGTCAAGGTTGGCAGTGGGGACCAGGCTGGGGATAGTGGGAGAATCAGGAAACTCTTCCAGGAGGAGTTGACATTTCAGCTGAGTCTTGAAGCAGAAATAGTCAAGTAAAGAAGGAAGGAAGAGGATATAGGGAAGAGGAAAAGGAAAAAAACAAGAACACAGAGGTGGGAAACAGCGCAGAGTGTGTGGGGGGACAACAGGTGGTTCAGTATAACAAATGAGTGAAATATGCTGTATGGAGGGACAAGCAGGCAGTGTTGATGACAAGGAGGCATATTACATTGTAGCTGAAATGGTGTAGGTAGAACTCTGAAAGATCATAGTGGTGGGAAACCTGCAAAGAGAGGATAGAGCTGAGCAATCTTTGCCAGGTACTCTGGCAGGACGTGACCACTGATTGAGCACAGGTGACCAGGGAGTGGGAGAGGCTCAGGATTTTGTCTGGGGTAGCTGGGCGGATGGTGGTACCATTAACTGAGAGGGAGAAGATACAAGAAGGAACGTATTTGGGAGTGAAGAAAGAAAAAATATTGAGTTTATACACGGACATGTTGTATTTGAGACGTTTGTGGATCTTCCAAGTGGAGACATCTGGCAGGCTTTCAAATGCATAAATTTGAAGCACAAGAGAATCAGGGTATGAGAGAGTATCATACTTTATATACAACTTTAATCTTGCTCTTTTCATTTAACATTATAGCAGAATTTTCTCTTGTAATTAAAATATCTTGTAAAAACCTACTTTTAGCTGCATCATACATCATGAGGTTTCTCATATTTTATTTAGCTATTCCGTTACTACTGGACATCTAAATTGTTTCCAAATTTTTATAATTATGATTAGCATTGCTACTAATGCCTTTGCGTATTTCATGTTACTTCCTGAATTACTATGTCAAAATATACAACACCATTATAGCTTATGGTACTTTATTATCAAACTCCTTTCCAAAGACTTATGTTAGTTTGAATCTGATAAGTAATATATGAATTGCATATTTCATCATATAAACACCATTACCAAGCATTTTATTTTAAAAAACTTAATTCTGCTAATTAGTAAGCAACACAAGCAAAAACCTTGAGATTTTAATTTTCATCTCTTTGATAAATACTGAGGTTGAATATTTTCCACATTTTGATATACTTTTATTTCCAATTTTACACTGCTTATTAATTTAAATGCTTATGTTTTTCTTATGGATTTATACTTCTATTTTTAAAATATATTTTGTTAAGTGGTTGCTGAGTGTTCAACACTATGTTAAACACTATAGAATGGGCAAAAGGAATGATAATGAATTACTCTCAACCTTTGGAATTTGTATTTTATAATCATATAACTTGCAGTGTGGAAAAGGCATTAAAATGTACTTTTTTCAACCCCCAGTTGAGGAAGCAAAAATTAAACCTATAAAACAATTAGTGAAAAAAATGGAAGATAGTATATGATTTTGTGGTGCCACATAGCCTTTATTGTCAGAATTCAGAGATAGCAGAAAACTGTGTGACTTGGAGCCACAGGGCAAATTGTCATTAAAAGGTAGAACTTTTGCTGGACTTTGAAGAATAGAAAAATTCAGAAAGGTGGAGAATAGAAGAACACTAAGAATGTGTATGTAGGGATAGGAGATGGAAATCCACATGGCTAAGGTGTTGGAGGGATTAGACCATTTAGAGGAGGGTGGATGGTTTGTGTTGGGGAATAGAGTATGAGACAAGGTCAGATTAAAGATGTAAATCACACATTACCTGGGTCCTCTGATTGAAACACCTCTGGGTCCATGCAGAGGTCACTGAAGGGGCCCGCCCTCTAGAGCAGGAGCTGTGAACTGGTAATACAGCGCCATCCTTGTGTTGTAAGTAGATTTCACTGACTCTAGCAAGAACCAAGTTGTTGAGCTTTGTTGGGCACACTGAAAGGGGCAAGTGGGTTGGCCTATGGAGCAAGTTTAAAGAGAACCACTGCACAGGGCAGATTCATCAGCTGGACAGAGCACTGGACACAGTGCAGAGGCCTCAGTCTAATTCCTGCCTTGTCCCAGGAGGTAAGCTCTGTGATCTTAGGCAGATTATGTACATTCTTATACCTCAATTTCCCCATTATACTGTGAACTCTTTCTAGATTCTACAGCTTCTAGCAGGCACTCAGATAACAGACAGCCTCCACAGGGTACCCTAGAAAAAAGGAGATATAAATAGCAGGAAACCACTATGGTAATGTTTAGATCTGGACCAAGAAGGTGGCCTTTCTCTTAATTCACAACTTTAGAAAGTAGAACTCTACATTCTTCCTTTGTCTCAGGACAAAGGAATCTGTATCACAGATTTAGCAGAGGGACACTGGGGCAAATGTCTAAGTTACCCACCGTATGTGTGGGGAGGGCAAATTAGTGGGCACTTAGGAGCTATGGCAACAACTCAAACTTTCATGAAAAGTCTGATTTTTATCCCCTCGTATGCTTCTTTTCTTTCAATGTATGTAGTATTTAGTTCTTGCATTGCTGCCTCCTAATTTCTTGCCTGCACGTATTTTGGTGGATGATTCTTGGTAAATTGAGCTTGTTTTTATTGCAGTTCATTGTGACTGTCTTTTATAGTGATCAGACTTTTTTTTTTTATATGTGCCATATCTAGCATTTTTCTTTCTAGATTAGAATCTAGTCAAGGAAAGAGAATGCCTATCCTGTTTTTACTTTCATGTCTATTTTATGCAGCCCTAGACAAATCTATCTTGATGAGGTGGAGAAGACATTAAATCAGAGAAAAATATATTATCCCTTGATCATTCATAGGCAACTGCACCCTAATAATCCTTTCTCCGTGAATCTAGAAAGTTTGGTGGATATCTGAGAGATTTGTACACTACCTGGCACATATGAGATGCTCAATAAATATATATTTTAAATTAATGCATTTGAGTGGCTTTATAATTCAGCAATCACAACATATACATTATCAAGCAGAAGAAAAAATTAGTTCCAAAGGAGGTAAAGAATTAAAAAAAATTCCTCTGAAATATATAAAATACATTTAATAGCCTCTCTAATATTTGCAGATAGTTAGAACCCTTTTCCACTCATATTTAGAGTGCATCGACACATTTGCTGTTTAAATGAATAGAATTAACTGACATTTGCAGGGAACTTTGTATTTTCCAGAAAACTTTCTCCGGCGTTATCTAATTCACCCCCATAATAACCCCATGAGGTGGGTTGTAGAAATATTGTTATCTTTACAGAGAAGCAAGTAAGTGGTAGAAGAAAAAAGGTAAGAGATTTTCCTAACACCATCCAGTTTGTGTATACGACTCAGTGATGCAAGTGGAACCAATTTCTTCTGATGCCCAGTTCAGGAGGCTGACCGGTGAGGTGTACGGTGAGGCGTTTCCACTCTATAAATCCTCAGTCTCTAGGAAAGATCCTGTTTTAACTCCTTTTCCTTGCATTGAAGTAGCAAAATTTATACCCATGCTCCCACCCAGATTCCGTCTCTGAATGTGCCAGCACCCTCTACCTGACTTAGATGCTCTCTTCATTTTTATTTCTAAAGTGTTTTCTCTGCAGGAGCTGACTCTTTCTTCTCCCTAATTAACTTTTATGTGGAAACTCCTCTAGTAATGAAATTGCCTGTGCGAGTCTTCCCCCACCTGGTTGGCTTTTTAGTGCACCTGGAGGGAGAAAGCGTTTCTGCTGTCTCACTGCATGATCTTTGCTGAGGCAGGAATTTGTAGGAACGAAGATAACTGCCTTCCTGAGAGGAGACCTTTTTTATCAAACATTCTTTGGTTTAGGCTCAGCTTTGATGCTTGCAAAGTTTACCACTTGTTGATAATTAAAATGCATTGGTTCATTTGTATCTTTTTTTTTTTAGATTCCACATAAAAGCGATATCATATATTTACAAAACAGGAATAGACCCACAGACATAGAAAACAAATTTAGGATTACCAAAGGGGAAAGCAGGGGGGAAGGATAAATTATAACTTTGGGATTAACAAATACACACTACTATATATAAAATAGATAAACAACAAGGACCTAATTACAGCACAAGGAACTATATTCAGTATCTTGTAATAACCTATAATGGAAAAAAATCTGAAAAAGAATACATATATCTCTGTCTATCTATCTAACTGAATCACTGTGCTGTACAACTGAAACTAACACAACATTGTAAATTGACTACATTCCAATAAAAAAAATGCATTGGTCCATGATTTTGGCTGCAAAGCAAGATGTCAGGGTAGACAAAAACATGGACTTTGAAGTCAGACAAATCAGGTTTGAATCCTGGTTCTACTACTGTTTACTGGGCAATTTACTTCTTGGAGCTGATTTCCTCTTTTGTGCAGTGGGGATTATAACAGTATCTATCTCAAGAGTTGTTGGGAGGATTAAAGATAAATGATAGATGTTTTTCTTCTGATGAGATGAGATAACAGAAAAGTACCATCTTCTTCATAGACTGCAGGTCAGATTTTCATGTCCCCTCCAGCTCCACCCTTCTCCCTGCCCGACCCTAGCAGGCTTTTTGCCCTGGGAGGTGTACACTACACTGAGGTGTAGGCAGCAGCTTTCCTTGCCCTCTGGCTTTGTTGCATTTACCTGATGGGGAGTCCCAGCAGGACATCAGAGGGATGGAGGAGAGTGAAATCAGGTTCATTCCCTCATCTCTTTCCCTTCAGGGTCACCTGAGGCTAGCTGCATCCCAGATAATAACCTCCCTTCTCAAGGCAGCCCACTCTATGACCATCTCCTCCTAGGGACTGTTGACCCATCCCTCTCCTGGTCCCTTTAGGCTGGGGTGGTAATAACTCCATTACTGCTAGCTCCAGCTACTTCACCACCCTTCGTGGATTCCTCTATTCTACGCACATCTTTTAAGATAGTCTCTTTACTAAACCCTCCTTAAATGATCCTAATATGAGTGTGCTATCTGTTACTCATGGGACCCGAACTGCTACATCATTTATTACTGCTTAATTGAAAGTGTATTTGCCCAAGATTCTTTTATTTAAAAGAGTTTGGAACTTTTAGGGGGAAATTGTGTGGTTGCTTGTCATTTGATATCAAGAGGAGAAAAATGTAGTAATGATGGATGATGATGATGATGATGATGATAATGATGGTGATAGTCAAGCATTGTCTATGTGACAAGTGTACTCCTCGACACTACTTTATACACATTAGTTCATTTAAACTCAAACACACATGAGTATTTTTTTTTTGACCACATATAAATAACACTTTATTTGGAGATTACCCTCTCGTCAGAAGAAATCAACCACGAGAGGCCTCATGACAAAGGCCTTCTGACTCATCTTCCTGATAGCCTCCCATGGTCCACTGTCTATACAACATCCAGAATGATCTGGATTACTCGAATCCAGATTATAATTATCTGGATTATTCTGGCCACTTAAAGTTTAAGTCAGATCATATCCTTCCCCTGCTCAAAATCCTCCCATACTTTCTCATCACATTTATTTTTATTTATTTATTTTTTAATTCTTTAAAAAAATTATTTGTTTTATTTATTGTTTTTGGCTGCGTTGGATCTTCATTGCTGTGCGTGGGCTTTCTCTAGTTGCAGTGCACGAGCTTCTCATTGTCGTGGCTTCTCTTGTTGTGGAGCTCGGGCTCTAGTAGTTGTGGCATGCGGGCTCAGCCCCTGTGGCTCATAGGCTCAGCAGCTGTGGCTCGTACGCTCTAGAGTGCAGGCTCAGCAGTTGTAGCGCACGGGCTTAGCTGCTCCACAGCATGTGGGATCTTCTCGGACCAGGGCTCGAACCAGTGTCCCTTGCGTTGGCAGGCGGATTCTTTTATTTTTTTTTTAACATCTGTATTGGAGTATAATTGCTTTACAATGGTGTGTTAGTTTCTGATTTATAACAAAGTGAATCAGCTATACATATACATATATCCCCATATCTCTTCCCTCTTGCGTCTCCCTCCCTCCCACACTCCCTATCCCACCCCTCTAGGTGGTCACAAAGCACCAAGCTGATCTCCCTGTGCTATGTGGCTGCTTCCCACTAGCTATCGGTTTTACATTTGGTAGTGTATATATGTCCATGCCACTCTCTCACTTCGTCCCAGCTTACCTTCCCCCTCCCCGTGTGGTCAAGTCCATTCTCTAGTAGGTCTGCGTCTTTATTCCCGTCCTGCTCCTAGGTTCTCCATGACCATTTTTTTTCTTTTTTTTAGATTCCGTATATATGTGTTAGCATATGGTATTTGTCTTTCTCTTTCTGACTTACTTCACTCTGTATGACAGACTCTAGGTCCATCCACCTCACCACAAATAACTCAATTTCGTTTCTCTTTATGGCTGAGTAATATTCCATTGTATATATGTGCCACATCTTCCTTATCCATTCATCTGTCAATGGAAACTTAGGTTGCTTCCATGTCCTGGCTATTCTAAATAGAGCTACAATGAACATTGTGGTACATGAATCTTTTTGAATTATGGTTTTCTCAGGGTATATGCCCAGTAGTGGGATTGCTGGGCCATATGGTACTTCTATTTTTAGTTTTTTAAGGAACCTGCATACTGTTCTCCATAGTGGCTGTATCAATTTACATTCCCACCAACAGTGCAAGAGGGTTCCCTTTTCTCCACACCCTCTCCAGCATTTGTTGTTTGTAGATTTTTTGATGATGGCCATTCTGACTGGTGTGAGATGATATCTCATTGTTGTTTTGATTTGCATTTCTCTAATGATTAATGATGTTGAGCATTCTTTCATGTGCTTGTTGGCAATCTGTATATCTTCTTTGGAGAGATGTCTATTTAGGTCTTCTGCCCATTTTGGATTGGGTTTTTTGTTTTTTTTGATACTGAGCTGCATGAGCTGCTTGTAAAATTTGGAGATTAACCCTTTGTCATTTGCTTCATTTGCAAATATTTTCCCCCATTCTGAGGGTTGTCTTTTAATCTTGTTTATGTTTTTTTTTTTTTTAATCTTGTTTATGTTTTCCTTTGCTCTGCAAAAGCTTTTAAGTTTCATTAAGTCTGATTTGTTTATTTTTGTTTTTATTTCCATTTCTCTAGGATGTGGGTCAAATAGGACCTTGCTGTGATTTATGTAATAGAGCGTTCTGTCTATGTTTTCCTCTAACAGTTTTATAGTGTCTGGCCTTACATTTAGGTCTTTAATCCATTTTGAGTTTATTTTTGTGTATGGTGTTAGGGAGTGTTCTAATTTTATTCTTTTACATGTAGCTGTCCAGTTTTCCCAGCAACACTTATTGAAGAGGCTGTCTTTTCTCCATTGTATATTCTTGCCTCCTTTATCAAAAATAAGGTGACCATATGTGTGTGGGTTTATCTCTGGGCTTTCTATCCTGTTCCATTTATCTATATTTCTGTTTTTTGTGCCAGTACCATACTGTCTTGATTACTGTAGCTTTGTAGTCTAGTCTGAATTCAGGGAGTCTGATTCCTCCAGCTCCATTTTTCTTTCTCAAGACTGCTGTGGCTATTCGGGGTCTTCTGTGTTTCCATACAAATTGTGAAATTTTTTGTTCTAGTTCTGTGAAAAATGCCACTGGTAGTTTGATAGGGATTGCACTGAATTTGTAGATTGCTTTGGGTAGTAGAGTCATTTTCACAATGTTGATTCTTCCAATCCAAGAACATGGTATATCTCTCCATCTATTTGTATCATTTTTAATTTCTTTCATCAGTGTCTTATAGTTTTCTGAGTACAGGTATTTTTTCTCCTTAGGTAGGTTTATCCCTAGGTATTTTATTATTTTTGTTGCAATGGTAAATGAGAGTGTTTCCTTAATTTAACTCTCAGATTTTTCATCATTAGTGTACAGGAATGCAAAAGATTTCTGTGCATTAATTTTGTATCCTGCTACTTTACCAAATTCATTGATTAGCTCTAGTAGTTTTCTGGTAGCATCTTTAGGATTCTCTATGTATAATATCATGTTATCTGCAAACAGTGACAGTTTACTTCATCTTTTCTGATTTGTATTCCTTTTATTTCTTTTTCTCCTCTGACTGCTATGGCTAACACTTCCAAAACAGTGTTGAATAATAGTGATGAGAGTGGGCAACCTTGTCTTGTTCCTGATCTTAGTGGAAATGGTTTCAGGTTTTCACCATTGAGGATGATGTTGGCTGTGGGTTTGTCATATATGGCCTTTATTATGTTGAGGCAAGTTCCCTCTATGCCTACTTTCTAGAGGGTTTTTATCATAAACGGGTGTTGAATTTTGTCAAAAGCTTTTTCTGCATCTATTGAGATGACCATATGGTTTTTCTCCTTCAATTTGTTAATATGGTGTATCACATTGATTGATTTGCGTATATTGAAGAATCCTTGCATTCCTGGGATAAACCCCACTTGATCATGGTGTATGATCCTTTTTAATGTGCTGTTGGATTCTGTTTGCTAGTATTTTGTTGAGCATTTTTGCATCTATGTTCATCAGTGATATTGGCCTGTAGTTTACTTTCTTTGTGACATCTTTGTCTGGTTTTGGTATCAGGTTGATGGTGGCCTCGTAGAATGAGTTTGGGAGTGTTCCTCCCTCTGCTCTATTTTGGAAGAGTTTGAGAAGGATAGGTGTTAACTCTTCTCTAAATGTTTGATAGAATTTGCCTGTGAAGCCATCTGGTCCTGGCCTTTTGTTTGATGGAAGATTTTTAATCACAGTTTCAATTTCAGTGCTTGTGATTGGTCTGTTTATATTTTCTATTTCTTCCTGGTTCAGTCTCAGAAGGTTGTGCTTTTCTAAGAATGTGTCCATTTGTTCCAGGTTGTCCATTTTATTGGCATATAGTTGTTTGTAGTAATCTCTCGTGATCTTTTGTATTTCTGTAGTGTCAGTTGTTACTTCTCCTTTTTCATTTCTAATTCTATTGATCTGAGTCTTCTCCCTTTTTTTCTTGATGAGTCTGGCTAATGGTTTATCAATTTTGTTATCAATCTTCTCAAAGAACCAGCTCTTAGTTTTATTGATCTTTGCTATTGTTTCCTTCATTTCTTTTTCATTTATTTCTGATCTGATCTTTATGATTTCTTTCCTTCTGCTAACTTTGGGGATTTTTTGTTCTTCTTTCTCTAATTGCTTTAGGTGTAAGGTTAGGTTATTTATTTGAGACGTTTCTTGTTTCTTGAGGTAGGATTGTATTGCTATAAACTTCCCTCTTAGAACTGCTTTTGCTACATCCCATAGGTTTTGGGTTATCGTGTTTTCATTGTCATTTGTTTCTAGGTATTTTTTCATTTCCTCTTTGATTTCTTCAGCGATCTCTTGCTTATTAAATAATGTATTGTTTAGCCTCTGTGTGTTTTATTTTTTACAGATTTTTTCCTGTAATTGATATCTAGTCTCATAGCATTGCAGTCAGAAAAGATACTTGATAAGATTTCAATTTTCTTTAATTTACTAAGGCTTGATTTATGTCCCAAGATATGATCTATCCTGGAGAATGTTCCATGAGTGCTTGAGAAGAATGTGTATTCTGTTGTTTTTGGATGGAATGTCCTATAAATATCAATTAAGTCCATCTTGTTTAATGTATCATTTAAAGCTTGTGTTTCCTTATTCATTTTTATTTTTGATGATCTGTCCATTGGTGCAAGTAGGCTGTTAAAGTCCCCTACTATGATTGTGTTACTATCGATTTCCCCTTTTATGGCTGTTACTATTTGCCTTATGTATTGAGGTGCTCCTATGTTGGGTGCATAATTATTTACAATTGTTATATTTTCTTCTTGGATTGATCCCTTGATCATTATGTAGTGTCCTTCTTTGTCTCTTGTGACAGTCTTTGTTTTAAAGTCTATTTTGTCTGATATGAGAATTGCTACTCCAGCTTACTTTTGATTTCCATTTGTATGGAATATCTTTTTCCATCCCCTCACTTTCAGTCTGTATGTGTCCCTAGGTCTGAAGTGGGTCCCTTGTAGACAGTATATATACAGGTCTTGTTTTGTATCCATTCAGCCAGTCTATGTCTTTTGGTTGGAGCATTTAATCTGTTTACATTTAAGGTAATTATCGATATGTATGTTCCTATTACCATTTTCTTAATTGCTTTGGATTTGTTATTGTAGGTCTTTTCCTTCTCTTGTGTTTCCTGCCTAGAGAAGTTCCTTTACCATTTGTTGTAAAGCTGGTCTGGTGGTGCTGAATTCTCTTAGCTTTTGCTTGTCTGTAAAGGTTTTAATTTCTCCATCAAATATGAATGAGATCCTTGCTGGGTAGAGTAATCTTGGTTGTAGGTTTTTCCCTTTCATCACTTTAAATATGTCCTGCCAGTCCCTTCTGGCTTGCAGAGTTTCTGCTGAAAAATCAGCTGTTAACCTTATGGGGATTCCCTTGTATGTTATTTGTTGTTCTTCCCTTGCTGCTTTTAATATTTTTTCTTTGTATTAAATTTTTGATAGTTTGATTAATATGTGTCTTGGCATGTTTCTCCTTGGATTTATCCTGTATGGGACTCTCTGAGCTTTCTGGACTTGATTAACTATTTCCTTTACCATATTAGGGATGTTTTCAACTATAATCTCTTCAAATATTTCCTCAGTCCCTTTCTTTTTCTCTTCTTCTGGGGCCCCTATAATTCGAATGTTGGTGCATTTAATGTTGTCCCAGAGGTCTCTGAGACTGCCCTCAATTCTTTTCATTCTTTTTTCTTTATTCTGCTCTGCAATAGTTATTTGCACTATTTTATCTTCCAGGTCACTTCTCCATTCTTCTGCCTCAGTTATTCTGCTATTGATTCCTTCTAGAGAATTTTTAATTTCATTTATTGTGTTGTTCATCATTGTTCGTTTGCTCTTTAGTTCTTCTAGGTCCTTGTTAAACGTTTCTTGTATTTTCTCCATTCTATTTCCAAGATTTTGGATCATCCTTACTATCATTACTCTGAATTCTTTTTCAGGTAGACTGCCTATTTCCTCTTCATTTGTTTGGTCTTGTGGGCATTGTTTACCTTGGTCCTTCATCTGCTGTGTGTTTCTCTGTCTTCTCATTTTGCTTTACTTACTGTGTTTGGGGCCTCCTTTTTGCAGGCTGCACGTTCATAGTTCCCGTTGTTTTTGGTGTCTGCCCCCAGTGGCTAAGCTTGGTTCAGTGCGTTGTGTAGGCTTCCTGGTGGAGGGGCTAGTGCCTGTGTTCTGGTGGATGAGGCTGGATCTTGTCTTTCTGGTGGGCAGGTCCACGTCTGTTGGTGTGTTTTGGTGTGTCTGTGACCTTATTATGATTTTAGGCAGCCTCTCTGCTAATGGGTGGGGTTGTGTTCCTGTCTTGCTAGTTGTTTGGCATAGGGTGTCCAGCACTGTAGCTTGCTGGTCGTTGAGTGGAGTTGGGTCTTGGCGTTGAGATGGAGATCTCTGGGAGATTTTTGCCATTTGATATTATGTGGATCTGGGAGGTCTCTGGTGAACCAATGTCCTGAACTCAGCTCTCCCACCTCAGAGGCACAGGCCTAATGCCCAGCCAGAGCACCAAGACCCTGTCATCCACATGGCTCAGAATAAAAGGGAGAAAAAAAGAAAGAAAGAAAATAAATAAATAAAATAGTATAAAGTTATTAAAATAAAAAATAAAAAATTATTAAAAATTCAAAAAAAATTTTTTTAAATTAAAAAGTAATAAAAAGAGAAAGAAGAGAGCAACCAAACCAAAAAAATAAATCCACCAATGATAACAAGCGCTAAAACTATACTAAAAAAAAAAAAAGAGACAGAACCCTAGGACAAATGGTAAAAGCAAAGCTATACAGACAAAATCACACACAGAAGCATACACATACACACTCACAAAAAGAGAAAAAGGAAACAAATATATATATTGTTGCTCCCAAAGTCCACCACCTCAATTTGGGATGATTCGTTGTCTATTCAGGTATTCCAGAGATGCAGGGTATATCCAGTTGATTGTGGAGATTTAATCTGCTGCTCCTGAGGCTGCTGGGAGAGATTTCCCTTTCTCTTCTTTGTTCTCACAGCTCCTGGGGTTCAGCTTTGGATTTGGCCCCGCCTCTGCAAGTAGGTCGCCTGAGGGCGTCTGTTCTTCCCTCACACAGGACGGGGTTAAAGGGTCAGCTGATTCGGGGGCTCTGGCTCACTCAGGCCGGGGGAGGGAGGGGTACGGATGCGGGGCGAGCCTGCGCGCGCACCAGAGGCCAGCATGACGTTGCACCAGCCTGAGGCGCGCTGTGCGTTCTCCCCGGGAAGTTGTCCCTGGATCACGGGACCCTGGCAGTGGCGAGCTGCACAGACTGCCGGGAGGGGCGGTGTGGAGAGTGACCTGTGCTCACACACAGGCTTCTTGGTGGCGGCAGCAGCAGCCTTAGCGTCTCATGCCCGTCTCTGGGGTCCACGCTGATAACCGCGGCTCGCGCCCGTCTCTGGAGCTCCTTTAGGCGGCGCTCTGAATCCCCTCTCCTCGCGCACCAGGAAACAGGCAAGAAAAAGTCTCTTGCCTCTTCGGCAGCTGCAGACTTTTTCCCGGACTCCCTCCCGGCTAGCTGTGGCGCACTAGCCCCCTTCAGGCTGTGTTCACGCCGCCAACCCCAGTCCTCTCCCTGCGATCCGACCGAAGCTGAGCCTCAGCTCCCAGCCCCGCCCGCCCCGGCGGGTGAGCAGACAAGCCTCTCGGGCTGGTGAGTGCTGCTCGGCGCCGAGCCTCCGTGCGGGAGTCTCTCCGCTTTGCCTCCCGCACCCCTGTGGCTGTGCTCTCCTCCGTGGCTCTGAAGCTTCCCCCCTCTGCCACCTGCAGTCTCCGCCCGCGAAGGGGCTTCCTAGTGTGTGGAAACCTTTCCTCCTTCACAGCTCCCTCCCACTGGTGCAGGTCCCGTCCCTATTCTTTGTCTCTATTTTTCCTTTTTCCTTTTGCCCTACCCAGGTATGTGGGGAGTTTCTTGCCTTTTGGGAGGTCTGAGGTCTTCTGCCAGCATTCAGTAGGTGTTCTGTAGGAGTTGTTCCACATGTAGATGTATTTCTGATGTATTTGTGGGGAGGAAGGTGATCTCCATGTCTTACTCTTCTGCCATCTTGAAGCTCCTCCCCACATGAGTATTATTATCTCCCTTTTTCAGATCTGGAAAAAGCTCAGAGAGGTTAAGTAACTTACGTAAAGCTACACAGAATGCCATTGGAGAGTTGAAATTCTAACCTGTCTATTTGGTTTCAAGATCCATACTCTTAGCAAGGCCTTGCTGCCTCCTAGGTAAACAGGCTGAGAAGGGCCATCACTTTCGCCATCAGTTTTCAGTTAAATCCCTTTGTCTATTCAGATTTCTACAGGTTCTTAATTCTTATAGGAAAGTACCGCTTAATGATGGTCTTTAAATATGTCAAGGCAAATTTGTTAAAAACCTGATTAATTCAGCAAATCTTATCAGGTCAAATCCATCATTTGTCTGATTTGACTGATTAGTTAATTTAAAACCACTGAGTCACTAGTCCACTGGGGCAACTATTCCATGGTTACCCTTAAGGGTACTCATTAAATACTGAATGAATAATTAAATATTTCAAATGAGTTTTTCTCTGATAGTGTGTAAGCTTCCCACAGCATTTAGCTGATTTTTCCCCCTCCCTAGATATGAAATATTTGGTTCACAGTTTATATTATTTCTGTTCACTTCTTAAATTGATCTGGGTGAATAACATAATTTCACATTTTCTGAGAACTTATGAAATGCTTGGCATTATAACTAATCAGTAAAGGTGACTAAATTCATGAAGGTATAGTAGCTGAGAACTTAGCATTTGTGGGTCAACTCCTCCCTCCAATCCCCACTCCCTTAAACAAAATCCATGCATACTCAAAGAAATCATTTTTATTCTAACAACTCACATTTGATGGTGTATTTTTCTCTAACCTCAGACAAGTGTTTTCATCAACCCCGGAAACAGGCTTTCCTCCTCGCTGCCATTTGGGTCCCCAAGTCATATCTAGGGATATTCTTAGCAACAATAAATTCTATATCTCTGGCTCCAGCTCCACTTTGCTGTTGTGGGATCTCTGGCCTCCTTAAAGGCATCTCCCTTTTATCTTCATAAATCTTGAGGGGTGACTCACATGTGTTCAGACAAATCTTTGAGCCTTGAGAGGGCGCTACTGTGGGTTGCTGGGTGAAGGTCCCTGTCCACTCGCGTGGGGACCACTGGGTTCTCGTGCTGCTTTAGGCTGGCCTCCCCCAGGGGCCCACACAAACGCTGTGTTCCCCTGGAGTCCTCTCTCCTTTAGTTTTGTATGTTTTTTAAAAGTCTGTATAGTTACTTTGTTTTGTTTATGTTTTTCAGTGTGTAACTCACACTACTTTGCATTGTGATATTTTTCAATCATTTGAGCAAAACAAACTTTTTCAGACCTTGCTCACTGTTACTCTTTTCCTTCAACCTCAGACACAAGTCTTCTGAGAAGCTTAGAACAAATCTAAGTGACAGAACTACATGCTGTTAGGACCAGTCTATACGTACAATGTCAGAGGTCTTGTGGTTTTTTCAGGCCTGTCTGCCTCATCCTCTTTCCCTCAGAGTAGCTTCTTTCACAGAAGGCACTTCAACCCACATGCAAATACGCCCTATAAGTATGCAAATCATGTCCAGATATAGCTGAATATCAGAAATGAACACAACACATCTAACTATTCTATTTGCTCTTTCTTTGAAGCTCAAAACAGAATTTTCTTCTTAATGTCTGGCGGAAGTGAAGGTCAGGCAATGAGGCTATCATATTCATGTGGCAACTGCTGTAGAATAATTCTTTAATGGTTGCTGTTTGACCAGGTAAACAGTTTCTCTCAACCATTCCTTGCAACCTCTTTGAACCGAAGGGGTACGTTTACACTAAGTTTACTGAAGAGCCACTGGAATGTCTTCCATGTACCGTAGATTATTGCTAATGAAACAAGAGACCATTATGCAGTGGTCAGAAGGCTTGCAGATGTAGGTAAGATTCCAGCAGTGAACAAAGCTAACTTAGCGATCCCTTAATGCAGTGGTTCCCAACGTTTTTGGCACCAGGGACGGGTTTCGTGGAAGACAATTTTTCCATGGAAGTGGGTGGGGGAATGGTTCAGGCGGTAATGCAAGCCATGGGGAATGAAGCTTCGCTCGCTGGCCCGCCGCTCACCTCTTGCTGTGCGGCCCGGTTCCTAACAGGCTGTGGAATGGTACCATGGCCCGGGGGTTGGGGACCCCTGCCTTAGTGGAAAATTGAGGGGTCCGTTGCTGTACCAGCCAGATCAGCACATACACAAGTCAGTATGCATTTTCATTTCATACGTGTAACTTTAGGTTGTGGCTACCATACCTTTTTTTTTTTTTTTCAGCCACTAGAAATGTACATTTGAATGTTTAATGAGAAACAGATGGTGCCTGAAATCTCTAACTTACATTTAACAAAAACTGTTTTGGAAATGTTGCTCGTGTATACTTTTACTGCTTTAAACACAGCACCATTTTAACCTGTTTTGATGAATAATTGAAGAATTACTGTCCTACTCTAAGACAGCATTTCAAAGTGCATGTGTTAATCATATACTTGATTAAACATTTCCTTGCCTTTCTCTTCAGAATGCCAATTGGCTTTTGAGTGGATAATTGTTGCAGTGAGAGCAGTGACGTTGAAAACAACTATTGCCTGTTTGAATTACTTAAAGCACCACCATGAAAAGAAATACCTGTGATTTGCTTTCTCGGAGCAAAAGTGTAAGTACTTTTTGTTTTCATTTATTTTCTAAAACTGTGTACCCACAACTTTTTACTGTTTTCTTTTGGATTTTAATACTGTGCTTTCATGATGAGACTTGTGAGAAACCCTTGGTTAACTTTCAGTTCTCTGACTGTATGCAGCTTATTAACAAATGAAGACTTGTTTGTCTCTGTGGCCTGGTTGACATTTGATGGGAATTCTCTTTCAGCCAGTTTATATGCCTTACCATTCATTAGTATGTGCCTACTGGTATGATATTGGAAACCCTGATTTTTGGATGCATGCAGAAAATATAAAAATTTGAAACTGAGGAAATTTATGTCTTGAATATCAAACTTTCTGGGCAAGTTCAAAAGGATAAATTGAACTTACATTACTAGGTACTTCAATCAATCACATTCTGCAAGTTCATGTACATGATGAATGATGTGAATACTTAATCAGTGGGACATCACTTCCATGAGCTTTCTACCATGGCATGTGTCTTTAATCCTCTAATCACCTCCTTTAAATTGTTTTTTTTTTTGTTTTGTTTTGTTTTTTTAGTGAAAGTCCTCAAGGCCCTGATGGAGGTTCTTATTTCCACTCAGTGTTCTTAAGGTGCCAAAGTGGTGGTAATTTCTAGATTTCTATTATCTTATGAAAGAGAGCATAAGCAAATAGAGCAACTCAAAGAAAGCTACACAAGGCAGGGATGAAAGTAGACTGTTAATTTCCATCAGGCAAGCTCTAAGAACATGTCCCTTTGTTCATTCACCCAAGGGGAAAAAAGGCATCCAAACAGATGTAGTTATGACGTAGAAACATTCATTTGAAGGCATGAGAAAAACCACAAATGCAAACACATTTCTCTAGTACGGGAACACTTTGTGTTACAACCAGTGATTCTATGGTGATGGCCCAAGGCCATTTTTAATTCTTTCTATAGAATTAATTACCACCCAGCTTTTAAGGGTGAGCAATGCAGGAGTAATGGAGAGGGAAGTATAGTGCCCAGTAGGGTTTTTAAAAAAATGAGGATGTACCCAGAAGTGTGCCAGTTCTTGGACTGAGTACTGACTCTGTTTAATAACCAACCAAGGAAATTCAACAAATTCTGAGGGAATGTCCAAATTCATTTGTTTTACTTGTTGGTGTTTAGTTGTATGGATTATTGTGTAAAATCAAGGGCCATGGCATGGAGCCTGGAATTCCTTCTATTATCATAGAGCTGCTCTTTGTAATGGGAGGTGACCTGCATACAAATTACCAAACTGCAAACACAACTTTCTGTTACTGAGCTTTTCTTATTATAAGTTAAATTTGAAAGCAAACCATGCATATAATACTTCCTTCTTTTATTAAATTTCAGAAATATGTGATGTGAAAAATATGTATAGAGGGGAAAGGGAGAATATTTTGAATAATTAAAAATATATTATTAAACATTTCCCTGTTCTTGGAAGAAAATATTCTAAAGGCAAATGATTAACTGAGCTGTGACTTTAAGGACCTCCAAGTACTTCCTGATACTAGGAGATTTCCTATTTATATTTGCTTAATGCAAAAATTTTCATCTTGGTGGAAAGGCTCATGCTTCCCAGATTAAGAGAATCTGAGTTACATACACTTGTCCAAATGTAAACAGTAGAGCTCTCATTTCACTGCTTCTTAGCTTCTTGAAAATCCACTGGCATAAAGAAAGTGCTTCCACTTAATTAAATGACTCTAAGCAGGAGATTACTGTTTATCCGAGAAAAGAGCCAGAATTTTTGCCTCGTGAGAAGTTGTCACTTTAGAGTTTTTAAATTTTATTTTGCACTGGTTTAAGAGTGTCACCCCCGCCCCTTAAGTCTTTGCCATAACAGAGTCCAAAATTTGTACACTTAGAAGTAGATGTTTCCCGTTTTTGATGAGAAAGGTTTAAAGAATTAATTTGATTTAGAATCTGAGAATGTTTTTCTTTGGCATTATGACATTTGAAAATCCAAAGAGAATGTTCTAGGTGTTAAAATGGGCTCTGCTCCTCCCTGTGTGTCTCCATGTATCTTGCTTCTGTCATTGTGAAAACTTAAGGAACACGAAAGAGGAGGGAACAAAAGACCATCTTTAGACAGTCACCTTATTTGTTCTTGAGCATTTAAAGCAGTGTTCATATTTTTCTCCTCTCATTCAAGACCTGGTGCAGTGTCCCTTTTAATGACAAATGCTCTGAATTCTTCCTTTATTTGGATGGGATCCATGAAAAATTTTAACTATAAGAATGTAAACAAACCACTTTTTACTTAAAGCAACATTTTGCTGGTTTTGGAGGATAATTTGTAGTTGCAGTGGGTACAAAAGGGAGGAACTGGGCATATGGACAGTACCAAAGTGAGGCATGGCCCCATTGGCTACCGCCTACTTAAGGTTCTCCCGTAAGTTCTGTGGTATGAAGGCCTTACCTCTTTTTAAAGTTTTCAAGCCACCTCTTATTGGACTGGCATTTTATTTTTGCAGGTATAATTAAAGTTCTAACATGACAGCTGTGCGTTTTATACCTCTTGGGGTGCTTCAGACTATATTTTTTTCCGGGTGTTGGTTCTCTGTCCAAAAGGGCAGAACTCAAACAGATTTCTCTCTGTGTTAACCTCAGGAAGTGTCTTTGCCATCTATGTAATCTGGGGGCAATTCTTGCTGTTCTGACTTTTGCTTCAATGGGACTGAACAAGTGACATTTGCACAACAATTACAAAATTTAAAATTTTAGTGTCAAACCATTTTATCTCAAAATAATGATTGGTAAAATGAAGTTTGGTGAGTTATTACTCTCCTATAAGTTTCATAGCTGGAAAATCCCATGTACAAGGGATGTTTTATTTACTATTCTGAATCATAACGGATCAACTGATTTCTCTATTTAAAACTTGCCTTCTTCTGCCTCAAATATGTTTTCATGAAGCCATTTAATTTAATCTAGAGCAGCATTTAGTTGTAAACATCTAGAATTTTTTTTCCCCTGCTACCTGCATAGCATAGCAATTTAGAACAGAGACAGAATAGTTAGCATAGAATATCCTTTCTGAGGCTGTTAGGAAATTTTATGAAAGCACTTGTAGCAACAACTCTGTTTTTAATTAAACAGTTTAATTTGCTACAGTGGTCAAGACTCTACCCCAGCCCTTTAGTGACCTGAGTTAACTCTATTGACTCTTTTCAATCCATTGGTTCCAAAGGGAAAAGAGCCATTTACAGTGACCCCATCCTCACATCTGTGACTCAAGCTTTCCTTGGCATTTCTCCACTGAAATATTAACATAGTATGACTCTTCCAAGGTTAAAAATTTAACTCTTGCAGCTTGTACTTCTGTTGAAAATAATTTTTAAAATAATAGATTTACTAGTCTTTGTATTCAGAATAATAATCATGATCTCCCAACATTAGGTTCTGGCATTTTTCAATGTGGATATACTTTCACTGATCTAGCTTTTTATTGTCTACCCGGTATAAGGGAGCTGATGTGATAAAGTACAGCAATCTCCAACGTGGGCTTTAAAAAGAAAATATTAGGAATTCTATTTATATTTACTTTTTACTGTCATCTGTTTTCAAAATCAGTATAGTTTAGAGGTCACTGGTGCAGTCAAAACAGAATAGTTGTTGAGTTCAGAGATGTGGAATCAATCCCCAGATCCACTGGTGTTTAAAGATCTGACTGTTAGTAAATTACTTAATTTTTTTGAACCTTAGTGTCTTTATCTGTAAGATAGAAAAAATATCATAATGAAGGTGAAAACACCTATCACATAATAAGTTGCTTGATAAATTCTCTCTATTTTGAGGTTTGCAGATGCTTTTTTGTAGCTACAGAGCAGAGTGATAGTATCTGGCCCAGAAATGGATCAAATGGAAATGCCTGGAAATGAAGCAAGTTCTGCTCACTAAAGGGGTTCAAGTCTAGCTTCCAAGACCATTTAGTCAATATCTATATCATGTTAAAGATTCAGGCATAAGATGGGTGGTTAAACTAGGTGAGAGTTCTGTTTTCTATCAGTTATGAGTTTCTTTGATTCTAGATCATGTTGTACCATTCATAAAACTGAATTGAAAATCAGTTCCCAGGTAAATATAAAATCAAAGCATTGGGGCAAAAAGAGTATATTATCAGCTCAGGCTGCCATAACAAAATACTGCAGACTAGGTAGCTTAAATAAGAGAATTTTATTTTCTCACAGTTCTGGAGGCTGAAGTCCAAGATCAAGGTGCTGGCTGATTTGGTTCCTGGTGAGAGCTCTCTTCCTGGCCTTCTCACTGTGTCCTCATGTGGTAGATGAGAGAGAGCAAGCTCTCTGGTGTCTCTTCTTATAAGGGCACTAATCCCATCATAAGGACCTCACCTCATGACCTCATCTAACCCTGATTACCTCCCAAAGGCCCCACCTCCAATATAATTACATTGGGGGTTAGGATTTCAACATATGAATTTTGGAGGACACAAGTATTCAGTCCATAACAGTGAGTTTGATAATTTTAAGGGATGATATTAATAAGTGACTGTGATATTTATGCCCAAAGGTTGGTGGCTGATATTCTGGAGTCCACATATTCTCCCAACTGGATAACACTGAAAATTATCCAGTTAACGTGTTTCTCTTCATTTCCTATTTTCTAGATTTTATGTTAGGGGAACTCAGTGATGATTTTTGAGGTTCCAATCAGCTCTTCATAGACCTTAGGGGCTAATTTTAATTTTACTTAAAATATTTTTCCTCCCTTTACTATTCCTATTTTGCTTATTTTATACTGTTTGTTCTTAACATGCAATCCAGTAACATAAGTCTCCAAAGTACTTTTTCCTGTCAGTGGGTTTACCAGTTGAGCTAACTTTTCAGAGGTTTGTAAGTTTCAGACCTGATTATCTCTGAGCCAACCCAGTTCTCTCTATCAATGCCACTGCTTTTATGCTAACCAGGAATGAGAAGTAAAGGTACAGACAAGGGGAGAGACACATACAATTGTCTATACTGATAGTGTATTTTTAAATCAGGGGTTATTTTAAAAAAATGTTTAAGTACTTTTCCTTATAATATCTCTGTTGGTATTCTCTCAACTCATGAATTTTTATAGACCTTCCCATCTAGAGAATGAACTGGATAAATTTTCATTTTTCTTCATTAATCAACTCTCTTATGTATTGAATTCTAATGTATCTTGTAGTATTTTACATTAAATTCTCAGTTTCTTAGTACCTTGTATCATTTTCTTCCTACCAGTTTGGAGAGATTTACGATATCCTCTGCTCAATAGGATTTGTTGGTTTCTTGACAAAATTGCCCTCTATTTGACTTAGGATTCTTTCGGATGCTCTACACTTGGATAAAATTGTCATTCACGAGATGTCTGTTAATTGATGTTCCCTGTTCTTTTTTGGTAGAATTGTTGTTTAGTATTTATTCAAAACTGGAAGCAAATCCTGGGCTGTTTGGAGGGCACAGAGTATCGGGGAAGTATTTAGCATTCTGAATTTAAAGCCCATCTAAATGGGCTTCCAGTTTTGAGACCAGGAGCCAGGAGCCCACCTGGTGAAGTATGCCCAGCAGGCTTCCTAGAATCTCCTCTTTTCACGAAAGACTTTAGATGTCCAAAATTTGTAAACCAAATTTATCTTTTTCTTAAAAAATAATGTTTTCCAGTTGTACTTTTACATTGCTGAGTTTTGAGAAGCAACTGCCCTTTTAATGGCCCAAGCTGAGAAATTTATGCCATTTCATTGCATTGGTGCCTACTTGGAGAGGGGAGACTGAAAAGAAATTTAGAAAAGCTGATACATTTTGTTAGGGCACTTCAGAGGTATCTGCATTTGATTGTTCCTCACAATTACTCTGTAAGACTGATTATTCTGGGGGCTTTATGGTTCAAGTAAAAATAATGGATCCCTTTCCAGACTGGCCTCCTTTCTCTGCTATATCCATCACCACCTAAGGTATGAGACTGACAGAATTGTAGCAGCTTAGAATCCTGATGAAGTTACGTATATAGAAACTGGATTTTTCACTGCTGGTCTCTCTTTAAGTCCAAAGAAGGTCGGAGGAGATACTATTGGTAAAGACGCTTTGAAACGTGCAAAGTACAAAGCAAATCTAAAATAATATTCTTGCTTGTGTCTTTGTCAGCAATAAACTGAAATGAGAACTTGTAGTTTCAGAGGTTTTATTCCTTTGGTCATTACTCCTGCCTTCATGCTTGTGCTCTTTCTTTACAAAATCCAAAAAATATTTATTGAATGGCTACTGTGTATTAGGAACTGTGCTTGCTAGGCTCTGGGTATCCAATTGGGAGTAAGATACATATGGTCTCTACTCTTATAGAGCATATTTGACAACTACATTTATAACTTCTATAATATTCTATTTATTATTTCATCCCCCCACCCCACCCTGACTGCCCAAGCCTGTCCCACTTTAATCTTTAATTCTTCCCAGGGATGCTGAAGTCGCATCCCTCTTACACACCTATGTGTACTTGTTCTTTGCATCCTGGGTATCCTCTTTGGCAGGATATTTTAAAATGTGAATAATGTGCCATGATTGTCAATTACGTTCATTGTTTCAGAAACATAGATTATTTTCAAGTGGTTAAAAAGAATTTTTCTCAGATAATCAACAATAGTGCAAGAATAGCCGAGTATAAATGAATGTGAGTATGGAGGAAAGGTCTGAAAGAGTCGGGGCTGATCAGCCACCATTTGCTCTGAAATCAATCACATGACAATTTTAGTGGCCATAGTCAATCATTACACTGTTGCCTTTGAAAAACACCTCCACTTTTTTTTTTTTTCCTGATATTGTGATGTGTTTGCTATTTCATTTTTGGACACTTTCGAGTTGGAGTTGAATTCTGAATGATTATATCCAAGAAATAATTGCCTATATTGTACTTCACAATGTAAACATCAAAGATACATAAAAATGGAGAGAAGTTTTGTTGAGTTGATGATAAATATTAAGGAATGACTCGTACAGATAGTATTGCTCTGTAACAAAGTGAAATTATGAAGAAAAGCATAATAATTTGGTGAAGTTTTCTATTAATAGTGTATTGCTCCAGAAAAAAATGTTTACTTATAAAGGCCACTTAGTTTTAATTAAAGCCAGTTCTCTTTTTCTTAAGTTAGACTTAGGTGTCATTTTTTATTATTAAAATGGCCACCTATAAGCAAGTATTTTGAAGGTTAAAAATGATGTCAGTTAAACTTATCAATGTGTTTACACAGTTTCCCAAGGTCAGTGCTTTCAAAGTCAGCCCAGGGATGGTCCTTAAGGTCCTGAGGTGCAGTCCAGGTTTTGCCACTTTGTATCTATGTCCTGGTAGGGGAAGGAGGATGAGAAAACCATAAATCATTAGATTATTATCAAATGCTCTCCATATCTACTATGATTGTTTCAAGGGTAAAATGAGAAAACAGTATTGAAAGCACATTGCAAAATAAAAATAAACAAAAAGCCAAACCAACCAAGTAAAAACACCCCCAGATAACGTTGTTTGGTACTCAATTGTACCAAGTGATTTAAGTCTTAGGCATTTTTTTAAAATAGAATTGGTCCATTGATAAACAGATTAACAAAAAAACCTTCACTTTTATTGTTAGAAAAAGTCATTCTTGACAGTTCACACGTTCCCCTAAGTTGTGGATACTAAAAGCCTTTATGCCACGGCCAAGAATGGTTAATGGTTATGTAGTTAGAGCCCCTGACCTTGCTTCCTAGTTCCTTCTATTGCCTAGATTGGTCACACACCACACACATGGAATTTGGGGTACAGGTCCAGTATTAGCACAAGCAGTGGGAATAAGACATTTAGCTTATAACTCTCTTATGGTCATATCTGTCCTCCCCACAAACTCCTTACTATATGGAAGCCTGGACTTCAGCATTGGCAATAATGCTTCTGTGCTAGTGATTTGGCCATGTTTATAGCCCTCAGGCTCCTGAATTTAATTCAGTCAACAAAATTTATTAAGCCCTCACCAACTATTAGACTGTACTACAGCAGTCATACCCCATGGAGCTGCACACCAAATGATACCCCAGAAGTTCAGAGAATTAACAGTCCACCAATTCACTTCCAGACTGAGATTTAAGCTCTTCAGAGAATCTGGCTCACTGAGCATTAAAAACCAAATGTATTACAACTACTCAAACAATAATACCACAGTGCTACAACAAAAATCATCTTTTCCACAAACTCATTTAATACAACAAGCTACAAGTTTTACAGGTCTTCATTTCTGCTTTGTACTTTAAAATATTAAATGCCCAACTTATATTTTTCTAGAAGAGGCCATTACATAGCATTAATTTACCAGCAGGGTTGCATTTCAATATAAGACGAATCATACCAAGCGAGATCTAGATATTGCTCAGAAGCAATAGTCTCTGAAGGGATATTCGAAGATAAACAAGGGCGTTGAGGAAACCATGAGAAATCCCCAGAATGTACACATAGAAAGACATAAAAGATTCTTTTTCTGTTGTTGTTGAATTGCTCATGCAGAAATTCAGAAGATGTATTTCCTCACCCAATATAAATGAAATAATTGGCAAAGTAGTGAGAGAGGAGCATCTCCTCCAGTGGGTAGTGTTGTTATCTATTTAGAAAGCATTTGTATGTTCTGACTTCCCAAAACAGTGCTGAAAAACTTTTAAGGTGAGAAGGGAAAACCGAAAACACCCCCCCCCCCAAATGCAGTTAGATGTTGACAAAAGTGGCTTAGAATGGATATAAGTGAAAAACTTTCTGATAGAGTTTCCTAATGTTGGCACAGTCTTTTCTGAGGAGATTATGAGATGGTCTTATAACAGTATCTTTCAGAGTTCTGATCAAGTCTCTATGTTCTTTTAGTTATATTGTTTGCATAAGCAAGGTCGGTCCTCAGCAGAGAGCACCCCCATTCCACTAAAAATATTCGAAGGGACTGAATTATCAATGAATCCAGTCACTAAACCCTATTACTTCTATTACTCCCAGAAGAATAACTTCTTAACTTCAGAACATTGAGGGGTTCTGGGGGAAACTATCCAACTTCTAGTTTAAGCTCAGAGATGTAGAATGTTGCAAAGAGTGGCAGTCCCACCCTGCCATCAAGTAAAAATCTAGACACACTACACATTCATGACTTTAAAAAAATCCATCAGAGAATTGAGGTTGTAGGACAACCAAGCAACCCCAAATCTGGAAAGAGATAGGCAGACACTTGTCAAGAAGAAGAGAAAGGATGCCGTCCTTTGTTTACATCAGATGCTATGTAAAGCAGTAAGGAGAGTCAGAGAAAATTTTTAATGAATTGCTAAAGGTTGAGTGTGGGCTAGCGTGAGAGTATGGACACACTGGTCGTTGCATACGCAGGGTTGGGGGGGAATCCTGTAGCAGACTTTTCCTCTACAGACCTCACCAGGTGCTCACAGGGAAGACTGGGGAGAACAGCAGCCACTATTGAAACCAGACCCATCTCCCCAGTGGAATTAAAGAGTTACTCTGCAAAGGGAAGAGCAGTAAGAACTTCTGACTTAGGGTACTGGGGGAAATGCATTGGTGAAGAAGGGAACAGGAAAATAAAGCTCTATCTTCAGGGTGGGAGGTAAGAATATGTGCTAGGACCAGCACTACAGTTGGAGGAGGAGCAGAGGCACTTGTGATGACCACATCCCTAAGCCCCGGGAGCACAGTGCCTACCTAAGACTGAGGCTTAATCAAAACATTGAGGAACACTCTTCTTCCCTGATCTCCCATCAACATCCTAACAAGCATTGGGTGAAAATAACAGTGGAATAGGCTGCAAGAGCTTCCAGAGACAGATTCTCTGGGGGCCCAGCACAAAGGAGATACCCAAAACTAAGGATGGAGCAGATATTAAGAAAACAACCACTGGACAGCCATTCCATAATCCAGGGTTCCCCAACCCCCAGGTTGGTCCACAGCCTGTTGGAAACTGGGCTGCACAGCAGGAGGTGAATGGTGGGTGAGCGAGCGAAGCTTCTTCTGCCGCTCCCCATCACTCGCATTACTGCCTGAACCATCGCCTGCATTACTGCCTGAATCATCACCCCCGACTGCATCTGCAGAAAAATTGTCCTCCACGAAACTGGTTCCTAGTGCCAGAAAGGTTGGGGACTGCTGCCATAACCTATGCACGTGGTGTTGTTAGAGAAATTTGATGCCTGTGGTGCACTGAGGTTAATCATAAGAACAAAACCCCTCCAATCTAGTCCCGTTCCTGACTAGATTAATTCAAATTCCCATGCAAAAGGCCTAGCAGAAGGAAAACTGTGCTCATCTTTAAGCATAAAAATTTATTCACCTCAGTATCAACTGTCCAACACAAGATATCCAATTTTCAGTAAAAAAATTATTAGGCAAATAGAAAGACAAGAGAAAATACTTCAAAAGGACAAAATAATATACAGAAGCATCCCAGATATGGCACAAATGTTAAAATTATCAGACTAGGAATTTAAATATGATTAGTATGTTAAAGTCTCTAATGGAAAAGATTGACAACATGTAAGATCAAATAGATAATTTCAGCAGAGAGACGGAAACTATAAGAAAGAATCAAATGAAATGCTAGAAATAAAAAACACAGTAACAAAAATGAAGAGTGTCTTTGGGCCTATTAGTAGCCTTGACACAGCCAAGGACAGAATCAGTGAAATTGAAGATAAGTCAGTAGAAATTACTCAAACTGAAATTGAAGATAAGTCAGTAGAAATTACTCAAACTGGAATACAAAAAGGAAAGAAAATGTAGAAAAAAAGAGAACATAGCAGATCATCCAAGAGCTATAATATAATAAAAGTGGTATAGCATATGCATAATTGAAATCACAGAAGGAAAAGAAAGAGAAATTGAGACAGAAGAAATGTTTGAAGAAATAATGACTGAAAATTTTTCAAAATTAATGACACACACCAAATCAGACTCTAAAGCTCAGAGTACACCAAGCAAGATACATACCAAAGTACACACACACACACACACACACACACACACACACACACACAAACACACACTCACACTCACAGAAGCATATCGTATTCAAATGGCTGAAATCAAGACACAAAGAGAACATCTTGAATGTAGAGAAAGAAGACAAATTACATACAGAGGAACAAGGATGAGAATTACAGTACACTTATCCTCAGAAACTATGCAGGCAAGAAGACACAGGAGTGGCATCTTTAAAGTACTGAGACAGAACTGTTAACCTAGAATTCTATACCCAGTAAGAATATATTTAAAATATGCAGTAAAAATACTTTATTGGAGTGAACTATTCCAGTTTCCTATCCTTTTTTGTGTCCCCCAAATAACATGCACATATGCTCTCATGATATTTGCTTTCCTTCTGCAAGTCTGAGAGGATGAAAATATTCCTCCTGTTCAGGACCAACACCTCCAGCTCCTCAGAGGACTTAGTCAATTACCCCCTCCCTCCTACATACTCAACTGCAGTTTTGCTCATCTCTTTTCTATCTCTCCTTTTGGCCTTGGTAAATGAATTAGATCTTCAATTTGCATTTGACACTGCTACCCATGTGTACTTCTTTGGACAATTCCTCTTCTCTTCCTGATATTTATTTAAATATTTCCTTTCAGGTCTGTATGCCCCTTAAACAATGCTGTTCCCCAAGATCCTGTCTTTGGCCCACAAGATATTCTAAGATAATCTTACCTCCTTTCCAGTCTTTATCTGTTTTCTGTTTGTGTCTAAATCTCCATGTCCATTTCAGATTTCTAGTTTTAGTTTCAGAATTTTATTCAGTTGCAGGTTGGACGTTCATTATCTCCACACATTTCCAAACTAGATCCATGCACTATTCTTTCTTCTCTCTAAACATGCTTCTGCTTCTTTATTCTCTACTGCATTTGCTGCCCCAGGCATCAAGCCAATGGCCTAAGCCAGAGCCCTGGGAACCTTCCTCAACTCCTTGCTCATTATCCCTCCCAACATCTAAACAAGCAACAAATGTTACTGCAGTTATCTGAGTCTTCCTCATTCCAACTGTACTTCCTACTCTGCCAATGACTTGGGAATCACTTTATTTTTCCTTACCATGCTGGGTGTCATTAAAGTATATACCTAAGTAGAGAGGACCAGTAAAATTATGTATGTGTTGTATATGGAAGCTAGTAACATTTGTTACTTTATCCATTTCTGTTGCAGATCTTACTTTTTCCTATTAGCAGTGTACTGTCTTGTTTTGAATCTATATCTTTTCACAATTGCTTTTGATTAGAATTTAAACTAGCTCAAAAAGGCTAAATCTGCAACAAAGTAGAAGCTGACTTTATGAGTGTATGTGTGTGAGTGTAATTTCTATTACAGCCATCATTCATAATTCATTTTTTTTAAAGAATAATTATAGTAAAGGCTGATCGTGCATATATGATTTTGTATATAAACACATCAGATGAATGTTAGATTTTTATACTAGATAGCAAGTGGAATTAAGATCTAATATGTGTGCTAACATGACTAATAATAATAATAACTTATAATTGTAAAATGCAGTTGTTTCATATACCATCCCAACATTTTCTTGTTCTTTTCCTCACAAAAACTTGTAGGTAGGATACGTAGTTATTTTTATCCTCATTTTACAGAGATTCAAAATGAGCCTTAGTCAGATTAAGTGAGTTAGTATGCCCACACAGCTAGTAATGGAGAAGCCTAGATGTACTTCCAGACCTTTTGATTCCAAATTCCTTTCTCTGGTCACTATACCACTGAGCCTCACATATGTAACTGTGTGACTGCAGGCATCAGTGATATGCTAATGCACTTTTACACCATGTGTCTGCTAAAAATAAATTGCAACATACCAATTAGATTCTGCTGTTTATAGATATACCTACAGTTGGACAACAATGTTATATGGTAAACTCCGGATGTTTTTGCATTCTGTAGTGTGACAGAAAATGGAGGAGATTTTTGTTTAGGGAGACGTTTTAATTGTGAATGGAGGCCCCCAGGTGTTGGAAAGAGAGGTTACATCCTAAGAAAGGTAAACCCTTTTGCATAATAAAGTGCTAGAATTTTTTAACGTGCCCCTGGCTGTTCAAGGGAGATACAGTTTGGGGAAAGGCAGCGTTCTGGAGGACTCTGGGAAGTGAAAAGGTGGGAGAAAGCCCTTTCAGGGAAGGAGGCACATGGCAGCAGATGGGGACTTACAAATGGTTCCCACAGCAGAGATGGCCTGGTTAAAGCCCCTTTAGGAGTACTGAGTTGACGGGTTTTAAAGATTTTGCTTGTTTTATTTATTTTTTTTCTCAAACCTTTCTTTAAGCCTGTAATTACAACATCATTGTAACAATTTTGCCCCAGGGTGTGAGGAGGAAGAAGGCTATATTCACACTTGAGACAAGGGAAGAAAAGAGCAGGGAGGAAGCAGTGATGGTACATTAACTGGGACAACTGTTCAGAGGGAGTTGTGACAAATACCACCTCGGTACACGCAAGTTCCTCTCCCTTGGGTATTGCCCAGAAATGGTGGGAAGGGCTCTGAATGTCACATGGTTATCTGGCAAGAGCACTTTGTTCATTGTTTGTCCACCGAAGTCTGAATACTTGGGGGCAAATACTTTGTGTATCTATCTGTGTGCATGTATGCACACACACTCACACACACACACACACACCTGTGTGTATACTGCTACTGGAGTTCTTGGCATAGGCTATGCTATTTCAAATTACCTTATAAAATACTTTTGTAATACAATATTTTGTAACGAAATTTTATTGAGCGCTACCAAATACCAACACGTTATATATGTTTACTCATTTTAGTTAATCCTCAAAACTATTCTGTGAGTACCATTTTTATCCCTGTTTGATGGACAAACTGAGGTACAGAAATGAGCTAGGACTTACACTTAAAATACCTACAATATAAATATTTGAAATAATAGCATAGAATATGAGGAAAATGCCAAAATTTTTATGTAGGTTTTAATAATAAAACTGAATAGTCAAGTTATTTTAAAATATTAAAGTTATTATATGCATACATCTTGATCTAAAGTAGATTTTAGACTTGTTGTCTGGGTATAGGGAGGGAAAGTATTAAGTTATTCAGTTTCTTTCTTATAACTGTAAATAGATTGTAAGATGGCACCTATGCAAATGGCGGTTTCTCTTAGATAATTGGCCATGTGGGCCATATGACCTTTTGAACATGTTTTTCCAAATGCTTCATTCTAATTAGAGCGCAGTCTTTCAGATTTGAGTGGATTCGTCTAAGTGGCTAGACAGGTTTTCATCCTTCCTGGAAAAGAGCTGTATAAAGCACATGTGAGCTTTGGAATAGCAAGAGCTTTTATTCAAATCACTCCTTGCAGGAGTTAACACTTTCTTCTACCTCAGATAAGTATAGTCTTCATCAATGTCCCGTCTCTGCAAAAGATATTTCTCTTTACATATCCTGCACAAGATAATGTCAGGAATCAACTGAATCTTCTTAGACATATAGGGTTTTTTGGTTTTGTTTCCTGCTCTAAAAACAATTGCTCTCTCCTTGTATTTGCAAAGGAGCGAACAAGTTTGGTTTGTGTACATTATTTTTTTTTTTAATTTTATTGAAGTATAGTTGATTTACAATGTTGTGTAAACTTCTGGTGTACAGCAAAGTGATTCAGTTTTACATATATATATATATATATATATATATGTATATATATATATATATATACACACACACACACACACACACACATATACACTTTTTCATATTCTTTTCCATGATGGTTTAACACAGGGTATTGAATATAGTTCCCTGGGCTGTACAGTAGAATCTTGTTGTTTATCCATCCTATATATACTAGTTTGCATCTGCTAGTCCCAAACTCCCAATCCTATCCTCCCCCTTGGCAACCACAAGTCTGTTCTCTACATCTATGAGTCTGTTTATGTTTCATCATTTGTGTCATCTTTTAGATTCCACATATAAGTGATATCGCATGTATTTGTCTTTCTCTTTCTGACTTACTTCGCTTAGTATGATAACCTCTAGGTCCATCCTGTGTACATTACTCTTGCTTAATCTTTCCATCCAGCTGATGCACACCACGAATGCCAATGTGTCGAGTCCATCTTTGATAGATGGACTCTCCTTTGTTCCAAATTCCACTATAGTTTAGTTTCTGAAGGCAACACAATTTTGCAGCATCTATAAAATAGTTTATTTCAGTAATCATGACCCTGAAATATGTTGCCAGGTGCATATTTTGATCCCCAAACTTGAAAATATTCTCATGATTAGATTGTTGTGCTTTCTATCTTTCATGGCTTTCTGTTTTCACTTGAGCTTTCCTAGTTTTATCCCCCTCTTTAAAATTAAACTACTGAATGTTTTATTTATTTCCATTACTGAATACAAAAAAATTAAAGTCAGATGAATGTATTCTTCAGAATTATATAAACAGTTCATTGTAATTTAGTAAGAAGTTCTCATCTGTTATTTCATCTATGTCATTATATATCATCTATGTCATCATCTGTTTCTCTCCATAGTTTTTCTGAAGCATTTTCTTTCTCTTATCAAGTGCTCTCTTTTGTGTGTGTACAGAGACCTCATTGGGATAATTGCTATACAAAAAATTCGTATGATGCTTTTCAATTTACAAAGTGATTTTACAAACAGTACCTTATTTGAGACTCATAATAACCTTGTAAATTAGGCTGTGCTATTATCTTTTTTTTTTTTTTGCAGATAAGAAACCACTTTTATCAGGAATTGGGAAGGCATTTGCAATGAAAACTTTTAAATCCAAACCCTGACATGTGTTTACTTTCCCTCCCTCTTTTTTGATTTGTTCCGTTCTCTTAATCCTTAAATTACTAGCTGTTACTGCGCTATAGTTGAGCCTTAGTTGTCTCATCCAAAAATAATATAGATTAGAATAACTACATCATACACTTGTTATGAAAACTAAACAGATAAGGCATGTTAAGATGTCTAGCACAGCACCATACCATATATAATAGTTGCATAATAAATACTAGATTTCCTTTCCCCTCACTGCTACTTAAACTTTCTTTCTTCTGAAATTTAAAAATTTTTACCAAGTCACCCAGACTAGACTCTGAGAAAAATCATGATCAGTATAATTTATAAGGTAAAAATGCAGCAGAAAAGAAAGAAAAAACCTGAAGATAGAGTGAAAACTGTGACCTGTTTTCTGTGAAACAAATGTGAAATTGAGTTTTAGTCTTTCAGATAGGATAGTGCAAACTAAAAATAATTGGCATGTCCACAAAGAATTAGTGAAATAAAATTGTGTTAAAATCCAGAGGAATGGAAGTTAAAGAAATAGGTTATTTTATTCTTGTTACTGTGGTCTCTCAATTTCTTTAGAGTCTGTCTCTGCAGTAATGAAGGGGAACAAAGGGATGGATGATAACAAAATAACTTATTTGGATTTGGAATGTGTTTTACTTGTCTCTCTCTCAGCATGGGTATGTCTGATCTCATGGGGACTTAATGAAAACAATATATTTTTGTTAACTGACTGGTGGATTAATGAATAAATTTAAAAAAAATGGAGTTAGAAAACTGGCCCATTTCTTCATGTCTTGCTTTTACTCAGCTTTTCCCTTTCTCCATTCTACAGTAGCAATGAATTCTATCACATAGATAGACTCAGAAACTAACCCCAGCCGAGAATCCCTGTGTTCTTTGTGAGGGAAAAGGATTTAGGATGGTAACTGAATGTTTCAGTTGAAAAAAACTGAGCTAATTAATTTGAGATTTTTTTTTCTAAATATTGCATAAACCTATGATGAAATTGAATAATAAGCAGTGGAGGTGTGCCTTTTATGTTGTTAAAAGGTAATGGATCTTTTCCTTTGCAGCTTCCTCATTTTTGTATTTTGCTTAACAAGGCTTTTCTACTCCAAGATTATGGATAATTTCACCCATGTTTTCTAACATTCTTATGGTTTTCTTTTTTCCCCTAAATTTGACAAACAAATTCATTTCCTTTCAATTGCAGTAGATGCTGAAATGATAGCTGTTTGAAACAGTTTTTAAAGATTAATAATCCTCCATGGTGAGCTGTCTTACACGTACTGTGATTGGTTATCGTACAGAAGAGGGAAAGAAGGCATATTCCGTAGTAATAACAAGTTCGACAATAAAAGCTAAATGGAGTGAACTGAGAAAATGTATCATTCTTCTTTTTTCTTCTTTTCAGTCATCATGTTGCATGAGGTACAGCCATATTAGTGAATAAGTACTAACACATAAATATACATATATACATACAAATGGTGGAGTGGACTGCCTATTCAGGAGGGGTTCCCAGAAGAATGGGTGGCATGAAGAGACCCATAATGTCTTGTGAGAGAGAGTGGAGCCTAAGGGGGAACTTTGGTTAGAAAAGAGCCAATGGATTATTTCTAGTGAGAGATCAGAAAAGACAGGAATGATAGAGTTGGAAAAAGTGAGTTATCAAATTCTTCCTCCTGTAGATACCATGCCAAGCAGAAATTCTGCCCCAAACCCCCAGCCAGGCTAACACTCTTCTTCACAAGCTTTTACTTTTAACTCTGGTAAATCTTGGTTAGATCTTTTGAGTTTTTGGTTAGTCTTTTGTGTGTGATTCTGCACACACCTTACTTCAGTCACTGCCAGTCAACCTGGAGGTAAGCAGGGTGGTTTGCAACCTGAAATCTAGAAAATCTAGGTCCCATGGCTTTGGCCCCAATAGCACAAACTTCTGTGGTATGAATCCTGTGCACCATCCAGTGACCCCTTTAATTAACAGCTGGGTTGTGGCCCTGAGTTCTGTCAAATAGCTTATGTCCTCCTACAATTTCTTAGGAATCCCAGCAGAGTCTAAGTGAGCCAACATTTTCATCACATCTTCCTTGACTATAAGTTACCTGTTGACTAAATCATTCTGTGAACGTGTTTTCATTTTTTAACATTTAGTATTTTGTCCTCTCTATAATCAAGGTATTTATCAATGCATGTAAGGAGTGACATAGACATTCAGCCATATATTTTTTTCTAAACTGGTATTCCCTTATTTTTGCACCGTATACTGAATAATCTATCTGGTTAATGGAAGTGGAAGTTTTTTGAATAGAAGGAGAAAAGAAAAATGACTTTCAGATTTCATTAGATTTTTTTGGTTTTGCCACATAAGGGAGGTTACACTCAGCCTCCTGAAAAATTCCATTTTAAGATGAGGTTTAAGTGCTAACCCGTGTCTCTTGGTGATCTGCCTGTTACTTGTAAATAAAGGATTTCTTTTGAACACTTTGTTCTTTTGAACATTTAGTATTATTTTTTACTTGATGTTTAGTATTATTATTTTTTGTAATTTAGGAATAAATTTATTGTTGATATCTCTTAACTCATTGCTTGATTCATCTCCATGTTGAGTTTGGGAAGAAATATTTTTATTAAATGATAATTTTCTTAAAAATGAAGTACTACAAAGGAGAAGAATAATAGGAGACACTGGAGAATAAATGGTTATTTGGAAACTAATGGGTATTAAAGACAGCTTTGAGGCATTTTGAGGTTAATATAATTAAATGATACATTCATTTCTAGGAAAACCTTCCTCAGCCAATAGATGAGGCTCTACCAGGTGACTGCTGCTAGAAGGCTTTCCTCGCCAATACCTTCTCCTCCTCTGCGTTATGCCCAGATATCTACCAAGGTAGTGCAGGTGCTCTGGGGCCCGTCTTCTCTTCTTCTTTCCTGATCAGTGTCAATGTTCTCTTCCCCAATCTTACCCCTCTCCTGCTTATCTCAAGGCTTGGGGAGGACATGAGAAATAGCTCCTCCTTAAAATAATTGTAAGAAATAAGCTTATAGTCTTGCTTACTAAGGACATACAACACCCAGTAGAGGAGGTATCTTTTCAGAGTCTCAATATGGTCAGTTACTTTGCATTTCCATCCCTTGTCATCCCTTCCCAGCACCCTGCTACAGCTGAAGTGCTTCCCTGAAGTGAGGAGAACAATTATTATAATCATCAGAAGAGAATAGATATAGTGTAATTTGGGATCACTCAGTTCTTTGTCCATCTGCTTTTTCTGTCTGTAGGATCAGACCCACATGTGCTTCTGCACTTGGGGAAATATAAAGATGGATTTCCTATTAGAAAGAGCAAAGAATTCCAGAAAAGGCCACTCAAGATACCAAGTTTCTCAGAGGAAATGAATGATTTCTAACCCTGCCCAGTGAGAAAATAAGTAGAAGTAGGCTCAAGAAATTTCTCAAGAGTAATAAATAGGCAAGACAAGAGGGATAGAAATAGAAGGAATGGGGAGAATGATGATGGAAAGGAGAAGTAAGCACACTTAGACATTTTATAAACCTGAAAAAAAAGCAGTTGATGAAACAATATAACTAGCCCAGGGTTTATCCCAGACTTTGAGTTAAAAAGAGATCCTTAAGCCCATCTTTTTCCTTCTTCCTACCTCTTTTTCCTTCTTTCAAAATGACCTTGAATTTCAGTTTGGTAGGTTTTGGTGCAGCTGTTATTTGATAACAACACATTGTGCTTTTCAATTTACTTAGATTGTTTAAAAAACAGATAACTGAAAACCATCTGTTTGTGTTTCTGTGTAATTTGTTCTCAGGACAAGGACTAAGAAAAAATCATTGAAAATCCTGCTAGGAAAGCCTCTCATTAATTTAAGGAGTTCTACCAACTCAGTCTGTAGTACCAGGTGGAAAGGGTTCCAAGCATGGAGATTTCTGGGAGAAGCAGAAAATTAATTTCTTCCTTTGCCCTTTGTGGTTGGGTGGCATTGTTTTTATTCTCCTGGCAGTGTCTCTCACAATGTAACGTGCATTTGAATCATCGGGAAAAATGCATATTATTAAAGTTTACCCCATGAGACTTTGGTCAGTCTGTCTGGGAAGGTCAGGAACCTCCACAGTTAAACAATTCTCCAGAAGATTTGGATGTAGTCCAAGGACCACAGTTGGATGAACATTGCTTCTTAGAATGATAAATCTGTATTGTATTTTGGGGAGGCAAATTCAGGACAGGTGTTCTGCAGCTCAACTATTACTACCAAGAACTAAATAAAAAATACACACACACACACAATCCCCAGAACAACTCAAATAGCATAACAACAAAACAAATGGCTCAAAGCAAAGCAAGACCCAACAATGGATTTTAAAAAGGTCCTTAGAGATATAAAAGAATCTGATCAAACTCAGCTACTGAGACAAATAGGCCAACTCTATGTTGATGTGGAGGAGTAATGGAAAACCTTTCAAAGGATCATAGTTAATTGCAGTTATTGACACCAAGCCTTGGGTTCTGGAAAGCATTATCAGTTTTACACAGTGCTAATCTGCCATATGTGGGACATGCCGAGTAAATCTATTCTGTTGAAGTCCCTTTTGTAATACTGTGCTGTATTTTGTTGGGTATATATTCTATTTTTTGGTTTTAACTTAAAAATATTCTCCCCTGCACTTTTTCCCCCTAACTTCTAAAGGACATAATACAGCTTTTCACTTGTTAATAGTAGAAGACTGGGAGGATTTACTCATTAGAAAATGGTGGTGGGTTCTGCAGGCTGGATCTTTCTCAAGGACATGGATTCTGTCACTAAAGATGGATGTGATTTCTGGATAACCATTAGACCTCATTGTGCCTCAGTGTTCGCCTGTGTGAGTTGGGGGCAGGGCATAGTGGATGATTTCTGTGGTCCTCTCTAACGATAAATAAAATAAGAATGTGCTAAGCACTTTCATCTGCTCTCTCATGTGAACCTCACTACACCCTTCATCTCTAGTGAGGAAGATTGTCATTAGAGATAAATTAAAAAGAAGATAGATTTAACAGTACCTGAATTCACTCGCAGGTGGTAGTGATGAATTCTAACCCATATCTTTTCGCTGGCTAGGGTTGGGTTGTGAGTGGTCTTATTTGTGATTTCTTTGTCCTGGGCTATCTGTTAGTAATTGACTTGGAGTGGAGTGTAGGACTGTGAAGGGGAGTGGAGAAGGAGCTATGTTTCAATCGTAAGACTGCTGCAAGTTTGCCCAGATAAGGAAAATTATTGTTGGGCTGTTTCAACTATGGAATCAAGAAAATGGCTGCTATTTGTGCCTCTTGCCATTAGGTGGGGCAGTTGAAGAGTGGGAAAACAGCATTTTCAAGTGAAGTGATTTGTACTCAATGTTTTTCTCTGAAAGTAAGTGGTAAATTATACCTTCCTCTTATAGAGTCCAAACTCTAAACGTGGCCAGACTCTTATTAGTTTCTTTTAAAATTCTATCAGCGAGGAAGAAGGGGCATATGGGTGATAAAGTTAATGTAATATAATACTCAGGTTTTAATTTTAATATAAAACTCCCATTTAGGATTCAAAAGCCAAAATGGAGTCTGAAGTCAACTTATATATTATACTTTCCCAGAAAAGTAAGTAAAGTGTGTGAGGTTGGGAGAGCAAAATAACAAGTTTATGAAAGTCCAGAAAGAGGAAAGGCGCCATGGCAGTTACTGCAGCCCTCTTCTCAATGCCTATTGATTTCCTTTAGCATCCTGGGTGCTTAACTATTTCCCTCTCCTTCTACTTTCTTTTAGAAAAGTCCATGCCAATTAATTTACCTGACACTTAATGGATAATTCATTAAGAAAACCTTCTCTGCCAAGCACATCATTATGAATTTTGACTGCTAGCGCTACTTGGGCTCTGCTCTGAAGTGTTTTTATTGGCGCACTTATAGATTTAAGTTGTTTGCATAGAACTTAAAAAATAACTTAGGAAAATTTCAAACCAGCTCTTTAAAGAATAGTGACTTTATACTTACATTTGTCAATATCTACATTTAGGGAAAAGTATAAGAGATGTGGAGAGGAAGACAAGCATACTAGAGGTAGGTGAGAGAAGTATTCCTGGTTACTTGTGCTGTATTTTCTTAAAAATAAGAGTCCATAGGGCTATACTATCGAAGATAGAGGTGAAATAGTAGATTTGGAAATTTACCTTTCAGATCAAAGAAGCTTTTCATGAGATGAAGCAATGGAATTTGGCAGTTTAGAAAAGAAGAATTAGTGAGGAAATCTATTCAATAAATACTTGAATAAATGAGTGGTCCAGCAAAATGTTTTCTGACTTTCCCTAACATGTGTATACTTATTAGTATTTTTGTTTGAAGTAACTAAAATTCCCTGCAAGTCACAGAGCTCTACCTTTTTATCAATTCCACATTCCCAGGAAATTTGCATGAGCTTTTTAGAGGATTATAAAATGTAGGAGTAACTAAATTTGATATGAATCTCTAACGTTTCAAATGATGCTCATTTGCACAAAGAAACTTGGGAGCACACTGGATTTGTACATTGCTATAATTTTAAATGGTAATCAACATCACTATAAGATTCTCCTAACAACTTCTTCCTCAATTTCCAAGAAGCTGATGAAAGAGAGAGATGAGAATCAAGTTTGGGCTGCTTTGCCCAGTTGAGTAGTATATGGTGCTAATTAAGTTAACAGTGAAAATATTGAAATAAATATTGAGTATATGATATGTACTAGGCACCCAGCTAAGCATGTAATTAGTTCATGAAATTCTCACAATAATCTTATGAGTTTAGTACTGTTAATTAACACCATTTTTTTCTTCATAGGATTGAGTCTCAATCCGTCTGGTTTATATATATTCAGAGAAAAACTGAATCTAGTGGTCAGGATTAAAGCCAACTTGCTAAGATTATCTGAATATACATATATCTGGGTAAACAAATAATAATATATCGCATTATTATTTACGGGAAAAGGCTAAATGTATTTGGAGCAGTGATATAGGTTTGGATGACCCCGTAGTTAAGGATCATCATGCTTTCTGAGAAGAAAGGGAATAAAATCTAAGAAACTTAAGATCTTATATTGATTTTGTTTAGTGCCAAATTCTGTAGAGATTGACTGTCTTTCTTTTTTTTTTATCATAATATGTTAACTTTTAATTCAGTCATTCTTGTCATAAGTTTGTGTCATATAATATTTGTTAATACAGTGTGTTTGTATTATATTAAATGAAATAATGACAGTAAAATGCTTAGCATGGTGCCTGATACGTTATACATGGCCAATGAAGGATAGCTGTTACCACTAGAATTGCATCATGTTGTCCATTAAGTGTTTCTAGGAGAGAAGACAAGGGTTGTTGAAATTTTAGTGAGTTGGTTTTCTCCACTCCAGACTTCTCCATTAATTTATTTTACCTCAAGGAGATTTTAGCTGCTTAAAAACAATTAATGGAAACTGAGATTATGACATAATTGTGAATTGTTTATATATCCATTTTGTTTTTTCTTCATACTAGAAACACATTTGTGTTCATGTTTGTCTGTTTTAAAATCTCGACCAGACAAACTTACTGGAGAGAATCCATGTCTTTGGGTTGAAAATCCCTGCCGTTTGTCAGTTTTCCCATAGGTGTTGTTATGTGAATGGCAGATGGATGGATATATATTTCATGCAGAAGAGTTTTACTTTTATACCCGTTTTAGACCTTTATTGTTTCCTGACTTTGCCTCTTCTAAATTGCTCTCATTTGTGAAATCTGAACAGTAACAGCAGTGCCGTAGGTATGTGGTAGCTGCTAGTGAGGAAACACATGTGCAGTGCTTGTTGCAAGGCTGCACAAGGCGGAGCTCAATCCTTGGAGGAGGTATAGCTGTGGCCATGGTGGTGGGAGTTAGAAGGTGTTACAATAAAGAGCAAAATGCCTTGTCGTCCCCGATTTCTGCTGGGGAAACTGGCTTTTATTAGTGGTGTACAGAGGCAAAAGTCAGATAATAGCAAGAATTTTCTGAGGGGATCTTTCTTTTTTTTAAATCACAATTTAAGAGAGAAAACTCCTATAAATGGGCCAGTAAACTCACAAATAATTTTTGTTTTATTTCATTAGAGAGAACTCATCCTTAACCACTTGTCTAAAACAACACCCTCTTCATTCTCTAACTCTTCACTTCTTTATTTTTTCCTTGTAGTACTAATCACAACCTGACACATTTTATGGTAATTTCTTTTATGGATTGTTTCTCCCCACTAGCTTCATAAGGGCAGATAATTTATTTGCTTTGTTCTCTGATGTTTCTCTATAGCCTAGAACACTCCTGGCACCTACTAGATGTTCAATAAACATTTGGATAATGAATGTATAAATGAAATAAGGAAATTCATGTGGCTAATAAATAATTGAAAAATACTCTGCTTTGCAAGAAACCAATGAAAGTAAAAACAATGTTCATCTATCAATGAGTGATATGTACACAAAAACATGTATATCCTGTGCTCATTAGGGTGAAGTAAAACAGACATTCATACAAAATTGGAAAACATCTTGCTGGAAAGTATATTGTAAATATGTGTATCTTTAAAAATATCTCTATGCCGTATTTTAATTCTAGGAATGTATTTAGGAAAAAAATCCAAAATTAAAAAGTAGTCTTTGTTGAACAAAAGTCTTTACTCAACACTACCGATTTAGTGAAATTAGTTAAAAAATCCTAAATGCCTCAAGGGAGAGGGAATCATTAAATAAATTATGATACATCACTCTCACGGTATACTATGTAAACATTAGATTTAGGTTTACTAAGAGTTTTTAAACCACAGAAAAGCTGAGACCATGAATTTAAGTTAATTTTAAAAACAGCATGAAAATAGGAATATATGATATTATTTTAAAAGCATACATAGAAATAATGAGTTGAAATTTTGCCAAAATATTAACAGAGACTGGGGCAGATAGAATTGTAGGTGATTTTGTTTTACATTTCTCTATACTTTTATTTTCCAAGTTTTCTGGAACAAAACTTTTATAACTGAGAAATCTTTATTTTAGACTGATGATAATCTAGAACTGATTATGTTTTATACTATGGACTTATGGCTTTTCATGAAGAAATTAATGTAGACTAGTATTACTTTTATTATCTAAGAATGTGCATGTAACTTAAGAATTTCTAAGTAAAATTAAATTTTAGCAAATCACTGAGACTTCTAGGGGAATGCCCACTATAGGAATAAGAAGATCTAAAGTCTAAGGAATATTAGCATATCCTTTTAACCATCAAAAATGTTTTCAACTTTGGATTCTGGTCGATGAAAAGAGAGGAGTAACTTGGATTTAATAACTGGATATATACTACATGGTATTAGAAGGCAGCAGGACCTTCCAGGAAGTGGTAGGAGCAACAGTGACTATGGTTCTGTCTTGTGGTGGCTAATCCAGGTTCTAGACAAAAAGTTCTTTCTAGCCTCTTTTTCTAGCAGCTTTGAAGACTGAATCCTCGATTCCTGGATTGTGAGGCACATTTCCAATTCTGGCTCTGCCCCCAGCATTCCTAGCCCCTAAATTGACCAGCCTGACTACACAGGCTCCTCATTCTCTCATGATCTGTGTCACTGGCCAGAGATTGTGAAACTCAGCCAGCACACTGGGGCAGCAGGCCAAAGCACACAACATTTAATAAGAAGGCTTTCCTATCATTTGATTCACTTAGTTCAAAGCTGAATGAGCTATTGGATTTGGTTCAAGAACATGCCCTAATTCTTGGGCTGGTTCTCAGACCTTCAGAAGTGGAAGGCCTTTGAAATTGTTTGATATTCAGTGTTGAGATAGGAGGGAAGATGCAATAAGAAAATGAATTCTACCTGAACTTCTGCAGTTATAATCTACTGTCCTATTATTTGTTGATGTAAAGGTCTATGTGTTGTAAATCATTTCCGTGCAGCCTAGCACAGTGCCTGTCATGTAGTATATGCTTGATAAATATTTATCAAGTGAATTTCAAACACTTCATTTTCTTTGTTTAATCCATTCATGTCATGGAGCCATTGCATTGTTTTACTAATAATTTTAGGATACAAAACTTACTCCACACTTGAATCCAGAATATGTAAAGAACTACTGTAAATCAGTAAGAATGAGACAGATATACCAATAGGAAAATAAAAGACTCGAAGAGATACTTCCCCAAAGAGGATATCCAAAAGGTCAAAAACATATGAAAAGGGGCTCAATCTAATCATCAAGGAAAAACAAAACTACTATACCACCACACACCCACAAGAACTGCTAAAATAAAAAAGGCAATACCTAGCGTTGACAAGAATGTGGAGCAACCAGAACCCTCAGTCACTGTCTGTGAGGTTGTGTATTGGTACATGCACTTTGGAAATTTGTTTGGAAGTATTTACTCAAAGCTGAACATGCATATATCCTATGACCCAGCAATTCCACTCCACGGTACATGCCAAACATAGCTGCATGCAGATGTTCATCAAAAGATTGCACCAAAATGCTCATAGTTGCACTATTTATAATAGACAACATTTGGAAAGTACCCAGTTTTCCATTAAAAAAAACCCAAAGACTAAACTGTAATATATTCACACAATGTAATACTAATCAGCCATGAGAATGAATGAATTACAGCTACATTAAAAAATATTGATGAATCTCCCAGACATAAGTTTGTCGGGCACAGAAAAGTGCATGGTGTCTGATTCCATTTACATTAAGTGCAAAAATAAGTAAAACTATATTTCGGTGCTAGCCATAAAGAGAATGGTTATGGGGGCGTGCTAATGACTAGAAAACGGGCACGTGGGGGACGTTCAGCGTGTTGATAATACTCTGTTTTTTCATCTGGGTGCTGATTGTATGGTGTACTCTTTGTAAAAGTTTACTTAGCTGTGTGCCTATGATTTGTGCATTTATTGGTATGTATGTTATTTTTCAATAGAAAGTTAAAAGAATTTTTATCATTTTTTTCAATTAACTCACCAAATTTTGATTTTGAGCTTATTATATAATTTTTTTATAGTTTTTTTTCTATTTTTTTTTATACAGCAGGTTCTTATTAGTCATCAGTTTTATACACATCACTGTATATATGTCAGTCCCAATAGCCCAATTCATAACACCACCACCCCCACCCCCCCGCGGCTTTCCCCCCTTGGTGTCCATACATTTGTTCTCTACATCTGTGTCTCAATTTGAGCCCAGCAAAACGGTTCATCTGTAGCATTGTTCTAGGTTCCACATATATGCGTTAATATACAATATTTGTTTTTCTCTTTCTGACTTACTTCACTCTGTATGACAGTCTCTAGATCCATCCACATCTCAACAAATGACTCAATTTTGTTCCGTTTTATGGCTGAGTAATATTCCATTGTATATATGTACCACAACTTCTTTTTCCATTTGTCTGTCGATGGGCATTTAGGCTGCTTCCATGACCTGACTATTGTAAATAGTGCTGCAATGAACATTGGGGTGCATGTGTCTTTTTGAATTATGGTTTTCTCTGGGTATATGCCCAGTAGTGGGATTGCTGGATCATATGGTAATTCTATTTTTAGTTTTTTAAGGAACCTCCATACTGTTCTCCATAATGGCTGTATCAGTTTATATTCCCACCAACAGTGCAAGAGGGTTCCCTTTTCTCCACACCCTCTCCAGCATTTGTTGTTTGTAGATTTTCTGATGATGCCCATTCTAACTGGTGTGAGGTGATACCTCATTGTAGTTTTGATTTGCATTTCTCTAATAATTAGTGATGTTGAGCAGCTTTTCGTGTGCTTCTTGGCCATCTGTATGTCTTCTTTGCAGAAATGTCTATTTAGGTCGTCTGCCCATTTTTGGATGTTTTTTTAATATTGAGCTGCATGAGCTGTTTATATATTTTGGAGATTAATCCTTTGTCCGTTGATTTGTTTGCAAATATTTTCTCCCATTCTGAGGGTTGTCTTTTAGTCTTGTTTATGGTTTCCTTTGCTGTGCAAAAGCTTTGAAGTTTCATTAGGTCCCATTTGTTTATTTTTGTTTTTATTTCCATTACTCTAGGAGGTGGATCAAAAAAGATCTTGCTGTGATTTATGTCAAGGAGTGTTCTTCCTATGTTTTCCTCTAAGAGTTTTATAGTGTCCAGTCTTATATTTAGGTCTCTAATCCATTTTGAGTTTATTTTTGTGTATGGTGTTAGGGAGTATTCTAATTTCATTCTTTTACATGTAGCTGTCCAGTTTTCCCAGCACCACTTATTGAAGAGACTGTCTTTTCTCCATTGTATATCCTTGCCTCCTTTGTCATAGATTAGTTAGTTGACCATAGGTGCGTGGGTTTATCTCTGGGCTTTCTATCTTGTTCCATTGATCTATGTTTCTGTTTTTGTGCCAGTACCATATTGTCTTGATTACTGTAGCTTTGTAGTATAGTCTGAAGTCAGGGAGTCTGATTCCTCCTGCTCTGTTTTTTTCCCTCAAGACTGCTTTGGCTATTCGGGGTCTTTTGTGTCTCCATACAAATTTTAAGATTTTTTCTTCTAGTTCCGTAAAAAATGCCATTGGTAATTTGATAGGGATTGCATTGCATCTGTAGATTGCTTTGGGTAGTATAGTCATTTTCACGATATTGATTCTTCCGATCCAAGAACATGGTATAGCTCTCCATCTGTTGGTATCATCTTTAATTTCTTTCATCAGTGTCTTATTGTTTTCTGCATACAGGTCTTTTGTCTCCTTAGGTAGGTTTATTCCTAGGTATTTTATTCGTTTTGTTGCAGTGGTAAATGGGAGTGTTTCCTTAATTTCTCTTTCAGATTTTTCATCATTAGTGTATAGGAATGCAAGAGATTTCTGTGCATTAATTTTATATCCTGCAAATTTACCCAATTCATTGATTAGCTCTAGTAGTTTTCTGATGGCATTTTTAGGATTCTCTATGTATAGTATCAGGTCATCTGCAAACAGTGACAGTTTTACTTCTTCTTTTCCACTTCGTATTCCATTTATTTCTTTTTCTTCTCTGATAGCCGTGGCTACGACTTCCAAACCTATGTTGAATAATAGTGGTGAGAGTGGACATTCTTGTCTTGTTCCTGATCTTAGAGGAAATGCTTTTGGTTTTTCACCATTGAGAATGATGTTTGCTGTGGGTTTGTCGTGTATGGTCTTTATTATGTTGAGGTAGGTTCCCTCTATGCCCACTTTCTGGAGAGCTTTTATCATAAATGGGGGTTGAAGTTTGTCAAAAGCTTTTTCTGCATCTATTGAGATGATCATATGGTTTTTATTCTTCAATTTGTTAATATGGTGTATCACATTGATTGATTTGTGTATATTGAAGAATCCTTGCATCCCTGGGATAAATCCCACTTGATCATGGTGTATGATCCTTTTATTGTGTTGTTGGATTCTGTTTGCTAGTATTTTGTTGAGGATTTTTGCATCTATATTCATCAGTGATATTGGTCTGTAATTTTCTTTTTTTGTAGTATCTTTGTCTGGTTTTGGTATCAGGGTGATGGGGGCCTCATAGAATGAGTTTGGGAGTGTTCCTTTCTCTGCAACTTTTTGGAAGAGTTTGAGAAGGATGGGTGTTAGCGCTTCTCTAAATGTTTGATAGAATTCCCCTGTGAAGTCATCTGGTCCTGGACTTTTGTTTGTTGGAAGATTTCTAATAACAGTTTCAATTTCATTACTTGTGATTGGTCTGTTCATATTTTCTATTTCTTCCTGGTTCAGTCTTGGAAGGTTATACCTTTCTGAGAATTTGTCCATTTCTTCCAGGTTGTCCATTTTATTGGCATAGCGTTGCTTGTAGTAGTCTCTTCGGATGCTTTGTATTTCTGCGGTGTCTGTTGTAACTTCTCCTTTTTCATTTCTAATTTAATTGATTTGAGTCCTCTCCTTCTTTTTCTTGATGAGTCTGGCTAATGATTTATCAATTTTGTTTATCTTCTCAAAGAACCAGCTTTCAGTTTTATTGATATTTGCTATTGTTTTCTTTGTTTCTATTTCATTTATTTCTGCTCTGATATCTACGATTTCTTTCCTTCCGCTAACTTTGGGTTTTGTTTGTTCTTCTTTCTCTAGTTCCTTTAGGTGTAAGATTAGATTATTTATTTGACATTTTTCTTGTTTCTTGAGGTAGGCTTGTATAGCTATAAACTTCCATCTTAGAACTACTTTTGTTGCATCCCATAGGTTTTGGATCGTCGTGTTTTCATTGTCATTTGTCTCTAGGTATTTTTTGATTTCCTCTTTGATTTCTTCAGTGATTTCTTGGTTATTTAGTAACGTATTGTTTAGCCTCCATGTATTTGTGTTTTTTACATTTTTTCCCCTGTAATTCATTTCTAATCTCATAGCATTGTGGTCAGAAAAGATGCTTGATATGATTTCAGTTTTCTTAAATTTACTGAGACTTGATTTGTGACCCAAGATGTGGTCTATCTTGGAGAATGTTCCATGTGCAATTGAGAAGAAAGTGTAATCTGCTGGTTTTGGATGGAATGTCCTATAAATATCAGTTAAATCTATCTGGTCTATTGTGTCATTTAAAGCTTCTGTTTCCTTATTTAGTTTCATTTTGGCTGATCTGTGCACTGGTGTAAGTGAGGTGTTAAAGTCCCCCACTATTATTGTGTTACTGTCGATTTCCTCTTTTATAGCTGTTAGCAGTTGCCTTATGTATTGAGGTGCTCCTATGTTGGGTGCATATATATTTATAATTGTTATATCTTCTTCTTGGATTGATCCCTTGATCATTATGTAGTGTCCTTCCTTGTCTCTTGTAACATTCTTTATTTTAAAGTCTATTTTATCTGATATGAGCATAGCTACTCCAGCTTTCTTTTGATTTCCATTTGCATGGAATATCTTTTTCCATCCCCTCACTTTCAGTCTGTATGTATCCCTAGGTCTGAAGTGGGTCTCTTGTAGACAGCATATAGATGGGTCTTGTTTTTGTATCCATTCAGCAAGCCTGTGTCTTTTGGTTGGAGCATTTAATCCATTTACGTTTAAGGTAATTATCGATATGTATGTTCCTGTGACCATTTTCTTAATTGTTTTGGGTTTGTTTTTGTAGGTCCTTTTCTTCTCTTGTGTTTCCCACTTAGAGAAGTTCCTTTAGCATTTGTTGTAGAGCTGGTTTGGTGGTGCTGAATTCTCTTAGCTTTTGCTTGTCTGTAAAGCTTTTGATTTCTCCATCAAATCTAAATGAGATCCTTGCCGGGTAGAGTAATCTTGGTTGTAGGTTCTTCCCTTTCATCACTTTACGTATATCATGCCACTCCCTTCTGGCTTGTAGATTTTCTGCTGAGAAATCAGCTGTTAACCTTATGGGAGTTCCCTTGTATGCTATTTGTCATTTTTCCCTTGCTGCTTTCAATAATTTTTGTTTGTCTTTAATTTTTGCCAATTTGATTACTATGTGTCTCGGCGTGTTTCTCCTTTGGTTTATCCTGTATGGGACTCACTGCGCTTCCTGGAGTTGGGTGGCTATTTCCTTTCCCAAGTTAGGGAAGTTTTTGACTATAATCTCTTTAAATATTTTCTTGGGTCCTTTCTCTCTCTCTTCTCTTTCTGGGACCCCTATAATGCAAATGTTGTTGCGTTTAATGTTGTCCCAGAGGTCTCTTAGGCTGTCTTCATTTGTTTTCATTCTTTTTTCTTTATTGTCTTCTGCAGCAGTGAATTCCACCATTCTGTCTTCCATGTCACTTATCCGTTCTTCTGCCTCAGTTATTCTGCTACTGATTCCTTCTAGTGTAGTTTTCATTTCAGTCATTGTATTGTTCATCTCTGTTTGTTTGTTCTTTAATTCTTCTAGGTCTTTGTTAAACATTTCTTGCATCTTCTCGATCTTTGCGTCCATTCTTTTTCTGAGGTCCTGGATCATCTTCACTATCATTATTCTGAATTCTTGTTCTGGAAGGTTGCCTATCTCCACTTCATTTGGTTGTTTTTCTGAGGTTTTATCTTGTTCCTTCATCTGGTACATAGCCCTCTGCCTTTTCATCTTGTCTGTCTTTCTTTGAATGTGGTTTTTGTTCCACAGGCTGCAGGATTGTAGTTCTTCTTGCTTCTGCTCTCTGCCCTCTGGTGGATGAGGCTATCTAAGAGGCTTGTGCAGGTTTCCTGATGGGAGGGACTGGCGGTGGGTAGGGCAGGGTGTTGCTCTGGTGGGCAGAGCCCAGTAAAACTTTAATCCGCTTGATTGCTGATGGGTGGGGCTGGGTTCCCTCCCTGTTGGTTGTTTGGCCTGAGGCAACCCAACACTGGAGCCTACTTGGGCTCTTTGGTGGGGCTAATGGAAGACTCTGGGAGGGCTCACACCAAGGAATACTTCCCAGAACTTCTGCTGCCAGTGACCTTGTCCCCACGGTGAGCCACAGCCACCCCCCACCTCTGCAGGAGACCCTCCAACACTAGCAGGTAGGTCTGGTTCAGTTTCCCTTGGGTTCACTGCTCCTTCCCCTGGGTCCCGATGTGCACACTACTTTGTGTGTGCCCTCCAAGAGTGCAGTCTCTCTTTCCCCCAGTCCTGTCGAAGTCCTGCACTCAAATCCCACTAGCCTTCAAAGTCTGATTCTCTAGGAATTCCTCCTCCTGTTGCCGGACCCCCAGGTTGGGAAGCCTGACATGGGGCTTAGAACTTCACTCCAGTGGGTGGACTTCTGTGGTATAAGTGTTCTCCAGTCTGTGAGTCACCCACCCAGCAGTTATGGGATTTGATTTTGCTGTGATTGCGCCCCTCCTACTGTCTCATTGTGGCTTCTCCTTTGTCTTTGGATGTGGGGTATCTTTTTTGGTGAGCTCCTGTGTCCTCCTGTCGATGATTGTCCCGCAGCTAGTTGTGATTCTGGTGTTCTTACAAGAGGGAGTGAGAGCACATGCTTCTACTCTGCCATCTTGGTTCCAATGTTGCTTATTATATAATTTTGATGATATAAACTTAGCCCCAGATTGTCTCCTGATGTGATCTCATGCTGCCATGGGAAGCATTAACTCTTAAATCCTCCACCTGAAATGTTTACGATGGAAGAGTAGAGTTTCGTTTTAGTTTGTTTTTAACATAAGAGAGCGAAGGGGAAAATATTTTGCTTTGAAGAGAGATTTTTGAAGGTTTTTTTCTCTATGAGTTTAATCATTTGCTCCATCTCCTCATTCACATTGAGAAAGGAATTTATATTTTGAAAGAGGGAATAGAGCAATACAGTTATTAAATAACTAGGGTGAGTTATCACATAATCCAGATTGTGAATTATTGACGAATGACTCTACATTGTAAGAACTTATATGGTTATTTTATTATTGTTTTAAGGTTAGAAACATAAGTCTCTGTTTGTCAACAGTAGTGTGTCCAGCAAAGTGTCTACATGAACTATTTCCAAGTTCCCATTTATGATAAGGAGCCATGGGGTATGAATACACCCACACTTTTACCTACATATATAGAGATAACAAACTCATCTGGTTACCTAGTTACCTTTTATTGTGTATTCACAGTTTTCCCAACCCTCAGGGTTATAGTTGAAAAAGATAGGAAGGAGGTGTATCAGCTTTATTATTGAGGCCAAGTCTTCTACCTTTGTTTACATGCAAACCTAGTAGTCAGGGACCTTGTCATATCTATTTTCTGTAAAGTACTTTCTGCACTTGTCAAGGTCAATAACTGGATTTGTAGTGACAGAGAGCACAGAATTCAGCCTTCAGAATAGAAATGGCTGCTTATTTACCTCGTGGAAGTATTCCTTCTGACACTCTTCCACCACTGAGTATAGATTCTGTCTGAGAGGCACTTTTTAAAACTTATCACCAATTTTTCATGTTATCTAGCATCTCTGCAAACTATACATTTAATTATAATAACAGTAATAATGCATGACAGATTTTAATATTTTATAGTTTACAAAATATTTTCCACCTGAATTTTCCTGTTGGACTTTGACAAAATCCTATAATGTGGTTGTGTATTATGCCATTTTGCAGATGAGGAAACTGAGACTCAGAGACAGAGCTTAGTTTGCACAGCTAAGGTGTATCAAAGGCAGGCTTTCCAGCCTAGTCCAGAGCTTTTTCTATTTTATTCCACCCCTGTAAATTTCACCTTTCATATAGCACTATAGAATAAAAATTATGGATTTAGCATATTATTTAGTTCATTCAATATATATGATATGCTTTCTGTGTGCCAAATATTAGTGCAGGTGTTGGAGATACAATGATGAAGAAGATGGAATCAGTCCTATCTTGATGGAGCTCATAGCGAGTGGTGGGAGTACAGACAAATAACTGAGCAATTAAAATAGGAAGGTGCACCCTGTGTTTATCTTCTTCCATGTACTCTGCTAGGATCTACATAGGGTGTCATGGGAATACACAGGAAGGGCACATGACCTTGTACGGTTAAAAGCTTTCACTCTTTGTCTAGAGGCTTCTATTAAATGATACCAGAAAATAGAATCTACTGTATATTCTAGACGACCAGTTGGAAGGGGAAAGTAATATTTGAGCAACATGCTTGAAAATTACATTCAATGGGAAAGGAAGATTATAACCCAATAAAAGTAGCTGTTAGGCTAAAGGTGAGTGGCCATGGGTCAGTGTCTGGATTTCAAAATGTAACCCTGAAAAGAAGGGAAACAGGCTTACAGCAAAAATCGGATTAGGCTCAACTGTATTGACCACAGTTTTAAACATAGACAGCTCTGAGGTATCATCAAACACCCGTGATGAAACACTGCATTTTTGTTTGAAAAGATTCTCCATAGCAAAATTCCTCCATCTGTCTTTAACTTGCCCAGAAAGAATCAACACCCCTAAGACTCCGTGGGGCTCAAACTATGGCTATGTTCTATCCAAAGCCCTTTGAATTTCTGGTTGAACGCAAATGTACATTAGGGTTTGACTCTAGAAGTCAAACTTATCAGTCATTATTTATGGGTACATCCTGCTATAAGCTCCCAACAACAGCCATGTCCTTGTGCTTAACGATTACAGGAAGAAGGTAACTGCTGAGGACGTTGTTTCTGAACCTGAGGTCTGTGGAAAGTTTTCAGGAAATCCTTGAACTCCAAGAAATGGTGTGCAAAATTGTGATGGCTCCTCTGTGCATTCTCCTGGGGAGTATACCCACAGCTTTCATTTTAGACTTAAAGGGATCTGTAAGCATTACCCTCCATACCCTCCTCTCCAAAAAAAAAATCGTGGCGACTCTTGTGGTAGCGACTCTTGTTTGGTGGCGAGAGGCAATAAAATAGCCGTTTGAACGTCAGATTATTTGGATACGTCGTCGAAAATAGGCATCTAGAGAAACATTCTGTTGTAGCCAGCCTCTAAGATAGCCTCCAGTGATCCCCTTTCACATTGTACCAAGGTTGATCTCTGTGACCAACAGAATACAGCAGAAGTAATGGTATTTCACCTCCGAGATTAGGTTATAGAAGACTGTGGCTTCTGTCTTGAGTGTTTTCTCACTGAGAGTCATCAGAGAGACAGGGGGAAGCCAGTCATGACTTGTCTTCCCAAGTCATGAAGACACTCAGATGTGTTCTTCAAATCAAGAAGAATCCAACATGATAAGGCATGGAGGCCTCTTGCCAACAGCCAGCAAGGAGCCGAGGCCTGCGAGCAACCATGTGAGTGCCTGTGGCAAGATTCTCCAGCCCCGCTGAGCCTTGAGATGACTGGCCGCTTAACTGCGAGCCCTTGAAAGACGCTGCACCCGAACCACCCAACTAAGCTGCTCCTGCATTTACCATCCTCAGAAATTGTGTGAGATAATAGATGTTTGTTGTTTTAAGCTGCTACGTTTGGGGATAATTTGTTACATAGCAACATATACCTAAGGCACATTATCTTGACTCATCACTATAAAAAAAAAGTGAGTATGTGAAAAATGATGTTTGTAAAATACCAACTTCCCTGTTAATCCTGGGAAATTAGAGCTGGAAATAAGCACACGCAAGGCACTTCTTTCCTCCTGTTGGTAAATAGTGCAGTGTGGCCCATTCACAGCCAGCACTTGGGAACCTGTGTGACCCCACAGCAAGGAACAACCTCAGGACAGAAGCAAACAAGTTTTCTTTTCAGTGATTTCTTTGTTTCCTTTTACAAGGTACTGGCTTTCAAATATCTCCTGGGTAAATCTTTCTTATATTTCCACTGAACATGATCAATTCACCAGAGAATTCATACTTTGCCAGTGATCATGGGAGTTACTAACGTAATCTTTTACAGCAACAATTGTTATCGTTTTCTTGTTACCGTTGTGGTTCCTTCTTTATTAGGAAGCCAGCTGACCCAGCTGACCCAGTTCTTGGGCTGCCAAGGGCATTTTTCTAAAACAGCCTTTTAAAACTGTGTAGGGACTCATTCATTAGTGAAATGTGCAACCAATCAGTTGATTCAATCTTATTTTAAAATGAAATAGAATTTAAGAGTTCAGAGTATAACACATAATAAGGTATTTAATTTCTTTTTTGGTTTAGCATTTTTTTTAGGGCTGTATGTATATTTTTATATCTGTATGTACTACTTGAGAGATAAAATGTAATTTTTAATGTGACCTGCAGTCAAAATGCTTGAAAGTCCCTATTCTATAGCATTTTGATTATGGAAACATATAAAAAAATCCAGATTTTTGGAAATATTTCAGGGATGGACTATTTTTTGATGGGCAGGATGGGCAATGCTGGCAAAACCCATTGAGGAAATGGGTTTTCCCGAAGAAAATGAATATTTTACTCCCAGTTACTCTGGAAAGTCCCTAATCCTCAGGCAAGAAAAGAAGCGCCATTTTGAGAAAGGGCAGAGTGTGTGGCGCAGGAGGCTTTTTCCTTTCACTGGTGCCGGGAGGATCCAAGACTTGTCTAGGAAACAGGGACTGGGCTGATGTAGGTCCTGGCCACGTGGCAATGGCCACGACAAGCAGCACCTGTGATCAGTGGCAGTGGTAGCTGGTGAGGGTGCAGTGCCTGCAGAGCTTTCGGCCTCAAGAAGGCACACCTCAGGCCCCCTAGCAAGTGGAGAGAGGAACTGAGACTGGCCCTTAGATAAAGGGAAGGTGGTGTTCCTCCCGTGAGCCTGAGCAGGGAGCACAGACAGCAGAGCAGAAGAAGCTGAGCTCAAGAATGGGGATCATTCTCACAGAGGTTGCAAGGCCAAAGAACTGGAGGGAATGTTCCAGAGCCCAGGTGAGGCAGAACCCTAGAAAATGCCAAAAAGGAGCTGGCTGGTAAGGCTTGGGCGCCAGGATTGGTGGGGTCTTTTAGAGAAAAGCTAACTTCCAGCCAATGAGCTTGTGCTGGCTCTCAAGGAGTAGAACCGGAAGCTGCATTAAGTGAACATAGAGGTTCCAAACTTCATGCCTGTCCTATGCGAGGTAGGGCTCAGGGCAGCCTGTGGAGTATCTGAACACAGGAGAGCTGTGGTGATTCTTTGGTTAGCAATTGATGCTGAGAAATAAATATATACAGAAAAGGAGTGACTGTCCTCTAGGGTCAGCCCAACCTCATAGTCATTACCATAACTAAAGTAAATCTCTGAGCTTATAATGTTATCAGTAGCCCTTTCTTTGTCTTGAATGTTGTGTTTTCCTTTGGACCACTTTTTTTTTTTTTTTAATAAATTTATTTATTTTTGGCTGCATTGGGTCTCCGTTGAGGTGCGCAGGCTTCTCATTGTGATGGCTTCTCTTGTTGCAGAGCACAGGCTCTAGGCCCGGGCTTCAGTAGTTGTGGTTTGCAGGATCTAGAGCACAGGCTCAGTAGTTGTGGTGCACAGGATTAGTTGCTCCACGGCATGTGGGATCTTCCCTGACCAGGGCTCGAGCCTGTGTCCCCTGCATTGGCAAGCGGATTCTTAACCACTGCACCACCAGGGAAGCCCTGGACCACTTTTAAAATGTAGAAGCCACGTGAGGGGTAATATTAAGTTCATAATTCAACTTTGTATTAATGAGTGAATCAGATTCCTTTCTAAAGTGAGTAGAGGATGACAGAGTACTTGGTGGAGAAGGGAAAATATTGAAGAAAAGGGTCAGTGAGGACATTCTTTGCCACTATGCAATTTTCCCAGGGGGCTGGCCTTGGCATTTGTGCGAATGGCTCTATTTGATCTTGGACACCACAACCCATCCAGCAGGCTGTACCTGGGGGATGGTGGGGTGGGGGCGATGGAACATGAGTCCAAGGGCAAAATTCTGCATGATGTGGAAGTAGATCAATCAACCACACTCACTTATATAACATCTACTACCAGGGACAAAGTTCTGTGCTGAGCAATAAACATAATTCCCCCATAATTTATACTCTTGTTGAAAGAGAGGACATATGTAGCAAAAGACACCTAATAATAAAGAGCAAGTGAACATCTTATTTGCATGATATAATATTTAGATAGGTTTCAAGTGAGGTTTTTCAGCACCAAATTCCATGATGTTGTAATTTTTCCTGAACCAAATGCCAAAATATCTCAAATTCCGATCTTATTTATTCCAGCTGGCAAAATGTAAACAACATTCATTCATTCATTCATTTGTTCTTTCACCAACTATACCGAGTACCAGCTCTAAAGACTCTATGTGAGTTACTTTGGGGGACAGGATGTCTGGAAACTAGAACGCTCCAAACACCTTTCCAAATTTTGTGACATTTTCAAATAGGAACAAGATTGATTTGGATCAAACGAGGTTCTTGAAGTAAAAGCAAAGTAATTGCCAATAAGCTAAAACTCCACAGATTGCAGTGGAAGCAATGTAGAAATGACCCTTAAGTAAATTAGAACTGGTGAGGACTTCGGTAATTAAAGTTTCTTCCCTGTAGCTTACCCAGCAATCAGGAAGCAAGGATAGTTTATATCAAGGTCTCAAAAATAAACATACAGCTTGCCAGCCCCTGGAGATGGAGACGTCATTCTTGAGTGTGCTATATGCAGGGCTCAGAGATAAGTGATGGGCCTCTTCTCACCCTGATTGAAAATATATTAGCTTCTTTAAACCAAGAATTATAGTGGTTTCAGTGTTACAATTATAAGGAGTGACTACTGGGACTTGCATAAACCAAGCTTATTTAAATACTTTTTCAGGAAAGAACATATGCTACTATTAAAGAGTCGTGATAGCACAACTGTAATCCCATGAGGTAAAGCTATCTGGGAATATTCATGTTTGCTTTCAGATATGAGTCCATTATTTATGTGGAATAATTAAGTGTCTCTATAGATGTCTACTCCAGGGGAGACTCTTGAAACTTTTACCCCTTTCATGTCCAAACTTGTTAGTTATTTCAAGACTGGGAGAATTCCAGTCATACATGAAGTCTGTGATGATATTGAAATTGATTCAGTTAATTCATTGATAAAATTTTTTGAGCGCCTGTTATATGAAAAGTATACAGTTGGTGCTATATGATGTATACATGTGGACAAAGGCAAAATTCTGTCTCTTGAGGTGCTGAGGTCTGATAAGGAAGAATAATGAATGCAAAGATACCCAATTCCAAAACTGAGAGAGGAAGTTGGTGCGGTCTAATGGGCAAATGAGTAAATGAACTGGGATTTGAGGAAAGGATGGAATTCCCATTGTGAACACTGGGGAAGAGGGCTCTTCAATGGACAAGTAATAAAAGGCATGATGGCCAGAATGAAACTAGAAAAAACCTGTTAATGGAATAACGGTGAGCAATTCAGAACAGCCAGAGATTCATCTCTCTACGCAGTGCCCCATGGCCGTCACCGCATGCCTTGTCCTGGTCCCTCACAGCCCTGCCTGCTAGAGGGAGGGTGGCAGTTTATTCTTTAGCAATGGAGAGCAAGGGAAGGAAGTGCTTTCCTCTTCCCAGGCAACAGGCACATTTAATATGGGATTTCTGTTGGCAATGCCTTAAGCCATGGAGTTATTTGGCACTTTAGTCTGTGTGTGACAGGAGAGAGAAGAGACAGGAAATAAGCATTCCTTCCAGCATTCCCCCAAATATGAAGAAGCAGGACCAAGAGCCAGCTCTTCCTCCCTACTTTCTTTGAATTTTAATGTGTTCAAGAGCCTTGCCTTGCCTTTGCACCCTGGAGAGGGCAGCTGCCATTGGGATGCTGAGTGGAAGAACTTGGAATCCACTTCTGGGGGGAGCCAGTCAGCGACTCAGTGTTTGCGGAGGATCCAGGGAGGAACAGAGAAGAGCTCTCACTGCTGTACTATTCCAGGGTTGCTACTGAGTCAGAAGAATAAACAAAGTGCTTCAGAAGTCAGAATATTTCACATCTTTCTTGATTATTCATTTCTTCTCCCAATTCTTACCACTCAGCCCACCAAACCCTCCTTCTTGATAAAATTTTTCTTATTTAATGCTGTATCTTATTTAATGTTAGGAAAAGACTGATTTGGGATCATATGTGTATGAATTATATAAATGTGGCTGATCATCTTTTCTGATGGCAGGGCAAGCTTCTTAACTAGCTCTAACATAAACGATTATTTTTTTTTTATTGTTCCGTGGTTCTCAACCCAGGCGTCATATTAGAATAAACTTGAGGGCTTTAAAAAAAATCCCAATTTCCAGGCTGCTCCCAGGTCAATTACATCAGAGTCCTGGGGTTAGGACTCAGGCATCAGCATTCTTTAAAGCTCTGTAGGTGATTCCAATGTGCAGTTGATGCTGACAGCACAGTTCTAAGTGTCTTGAGGGTGAATATTAAACCCAAACTAGTAGTGGATGAAAATATATGTGCATCTAATGTTTAAGTAAGTATCAGATTATTAGCAGTTCTCAACAAATGTATTTCCCTTTTTAAAATAGTCTTCTAAGAAGTGACCTTCATACATGTGTTGGTTTTTTTTTTTTTTTTTTGAAAAGGGAAATTTAAGGCTTTCTTTTTTTTTCTTCTTCTTTTTTTAAGCCTCTTTGTTGGAGTATAATTGCTTTACAACGTTGTGCTAGTTTCTGCTGTATAACAAAGTGAATCAGCTATATGTATCATACATTTGTTATAGAATATTATTTTAGTGATGTCTCTCTGCTAGTGACGTGAAGCATGCTGCGTATAAACTGTCTGGAGACTGTGGTGTTATTTGCAAACATGCCAGAGAATGCAACAGATTTTACAAAGGTTTATGAAAACAATATGCTTCATTTTTGTTAGTATAGAAGCAGCTTCAAATTTAGCCTCCTGTTAAAGAGAAAGCCCAGAGAGCAGAAGCGAGAAGAGTCTGATTCCTTGTTCACTCCCAGCTACTGTGAGAGCCCCTTATTTCTAAAACTCATGACATCTTTGGCTGTTTCCTCTCTTGACTCTTCAATCAAATGCAAGATCTGTTAAATCTATCTCTGTGATTTCCTTTTACACCTTCATCATTTCTCCGTTTTCATGGTTACTATCCTAAATCAGACTCTTACTATCTTTGCCTTGGTAATTGTCATATGCTCTCCACCTCACTTTTTCTTATATGTAGCCTCTAGCCCAAAGATCTGAGGGCGTAATGTCTTCACTCACCTATAGTGGTTATCCACTGCCCACAGAAATATTACAACTCATAAGCCAGGCATTCAAGCTCTCCATCATCTGGCCCCAGACCTGTTTTGCGAGACTATTCCCTTTGTGCATAGTTCTGTGGAACTGATCTAGCTGCTCAGTAGTCCTCAGATATGGCTATGTTTTTTTCTGCTCTCAGGACCCTTGCTCCTGCCGGTATTTCTGCCAATGTCCACATCCTACCCAGTATGGAAGGCTCACATTTCATCTGCTGCCCAAAACCCTGACCCTCACAGCTAAAAGCAATAGTTTCCTACTGTGATCCCATTACAACACTTTATCTGGACCAGTTTTTAAATATTTCTCAAAAGCCCTTTAATCCTTCTGTCTCTGTTCACTTATTTGTAAAATGGGAATAATAATACCTACCTGAAAGATGGCTTGTGAAGAGTAAATAAGATCATATATGAAAAAGCCCAATTTTTATAAAATCTTTCCTTCCTCTCTCCCTCCCTCCCTCCCGCCTCCCTCCCTCCCTTCCCTCCCTCCCTCCCTCCCTTCCTTCCTTCCTTCCTTCTTTCCTTCCTTCCTTCCTTCTTTCCTTGTTTACATACTCGTTTTATTGTCCATTATATCTTTGTAATTTCTTTGTGGGCAGGGTTCTGTGACTGATAAATTCTTGTTTTTTACACAATTCTTATGGTAATGTTTTGCAATGTAAGCACTCATGTACATGTTTGTCATAAAAGGGCCCAATATTCATGACTTGCTATAGAGGTTATAATCAAGGTTTAGGAGAAGAGATAAAGATCAGAAGTCCAATTATTGTTTTGATGGTGTAATAGTAATAATAATAATTATTATTATCATAATTTAAAATTATCCTATGTATTTACCCCAAAACTCATTGAGGAAATCTTTGTAATCTTGAGAAATCAGGAGTCAAATTAGATAAATTGATTTAAGTCAGACAGCTTCTAAGCATTAGGCATGGATTCAGACCAAGGCCTCTTCCAACTTAAAAGCACGTGTTATTCTAGCACACCAGGATTGGTTAGATTCTCTCTAAGGCCGTGTCTGCCTGGTGGCAAGCATTGCAGATAATCCTTCTTTCTTCACTATAATTGTGTCCTAGGTCCACAGGAAAGCAAGAAGTAGCCATGGCAGGAGGCCGGTAAGAAGAAATTCTGAACAGAGCGACTATGATTGGGTAGAACAGATCCAGGAATAAAGAGATTAAACAAGCTCTGGTTATTACCCTCTTTGCATGCTTCTTAGGTTCATGTTAGAGTCCTAAAACAATGCCTGCTGTGACTGCAGCCTTAGGACTGGCACAAGTCAGTGATCTTCCAAGAGGCAAGTGTGGATTCCTCCTTCTTATTCTCTCCCCCAGTTTAATTTCTGTGCATTCTTACTTTTCCTGTGGTCAGTAGCTGACCTCTTCCCAAGGGATGTTTGGCCCTAAGGAAGCTAAATGCTTCCTTTGCCACTGGTTATTTTCTGTGCCTCTGGTATGTTTTTTACAGACTCTCCTAATCATGACATTCTAGAGGATCTCCTTTCGTAGTTGCTGCTGAGGGGACAGGAGGTCCTGACACTACATTCTTACCACCCCCACATCGCCCAAGATAGAAGAACAGATTCTCTCTCTGAGGAATTTGGATTTAGGACACACTGATTCTACTCTCTCTTTACTGGGGCTTGAAATGAGAGGGCTGATTTTCAGAGAAGGAAGAGAGTGACACTGATGTGCCCGGGGATACATAGATGAGAGACTGTGAGCTCCAGGGAGGAAAAGGAGACAGTGTATAGCTGCCTTGATTCTTGACGGCTTTCTGGGTGGGTTCAAATCTCACAGGAGGCTTAATTGCTTCCCTAGCCTTGAGTTCTATAAAATAATCCTATAGCCTTTTAAATAAATTCCTCCTTTCAGCTTAAGCAAGCATGAATGGGTTCTGTTTGTTACAGCCAAACAATCCTCTAACTGAGAGTTAACTAATTTTTAAACCATTATCAAAATTCAAGCTTAATTTGCTTTTGCTCATGATGAGTCACTAATCTATGTTGGGTCCCCATGATCCCATTCTTTATTAGGATCTACAGTTGACCTCTAGGGTATATTCCATAGCCCTTAATGTCTCTTCTACATAATTGCTTATTTATGGAGTTTCATGGTGTTTTAAATCGGTTTCATAGCAAACACATTTCACTTAATCTTTCAGTTCTGCAATAATACTACTAGGCCAACCCTTCTATTCTATCATTTCTTTCTTCCTTTCTTTTTCTCCCTTTCTCTCTTCCTTCCTTTCTCCCTCCTTCCCTCTCCCCCTTTTTCTTCCCTCCCTCCCTTCCTTCCTTCCTTCCTTCCTTCCTTCCTTCCTTCCTTCCTTCCTTCCTATCTCTATGATATCAGGGAGTAGAAGAATCAGGGAGAACAACCCAGAATTGTAAACTAGATGTCATCCTTCATCCAGCTTACTAAATCGACCAAGCCCAGTCACCTAACCTCTCAGGGCCTCACTTTAAGTAAAGTGGGGAAACTATACCCATGTCTCTTCCAGCATGGAAATCCTATGATTCAATGATTCTGTCCCCACTCTGGAATATACCATGTAGAGACAGAAATTAGTGGAAAATTTCTTCAGAGTACATGTCTTCCAAACTTATTTGACCATGGAATACTTTTTTTTTCCATTGACATATAGTTGATTTACAATGTTATGTTAGTTTCTGGTATAGAGCAAAGTGATTCAGATATATATATTCTTTTTCATATTATTTTCCATTATGGTTTATTATAAGATATTGAATATAGTTTCCTGTGCTATAGAGTAGGATCTTTTTGTTTATCTATTTTATATATAGTGGTCTGTATATGCTAATCCCATACTCCTAATTTATCGCTCCCCCCTCCGCACTATTCCCTTTGGTAACCATAAGTTTGTGTTCTATGTCTGTGAGTCTGTTTCTGTTTCGTAAATAAGCTTACTTGTGTCATATTTTAGATTCCACATATAAGTGATATCATATGGTATTCGTCTTTCTCTTTCGGACTTACTTCACTTAGTATGATAATCTCTAGGTCCATCCATGTTCCCACAAATGACATTATTTCCTTCTTTTTATGGCTAACTAGTATTCTATTATATATATATGTACCACACCTTCTTTATCTATTCATCTGTCGATGGACACTTAGGTTGCTTCCACATCTTGGCTGTTGTAAATAGTGCTGCTATGAACATTGGGGTGCATGTATCTTTTCGAATTAGAGTTTTTGCCAGATATATGCCCAGAAGTGGGAATGCTGGGTCATATGGTAGTTCTATTTTTACTTTTTTGAGGAACCTCCATACTGTTCTCCACAGTGGCTGCACCCATTTACATTCCCACCAACAGTGTAGGAGGTTTCCTTTTATCCACACCCTCTCCAGTATTTGTTATTTGTAGACTGTTTAATGATGGCCATTCTGACATGGAATATGGAATGCTTTTTAAATAATTACATATTGATAGAACACCAGCAATAGCTCATGGGATATAATATGCACTTAGATTAAAGAGAACAAAATAAATGGCCTATGATAACTTAGTTGCTGTAAGGAATGGTGAAAAACAATTCGTATTCTAACTCAATACAGGACCAAAACAATAATACATATTAAACAGATTAAATCATTTTCATTTGTATTGGGAAAATAAAAAGAGACAAAAATAGCTGAAATAAGGTTACATAGTAAAGAGCAATAATTATTAAGAGTCAGCCTATGGATATCAGTAAAAGTAGTGGTTAGATACACTGAAACATTGATATTTAGATTCTACCTCATGCATTTATGATTCATGCAATTTCCTGGGTTTCTCTCAATCTCTCCAATACAAATTGTTGCATGAGAATAATATACAAGTCTAGTTAAATACATTAAATATCTTTTAGAAGAAACGATGTTATTGGAAAATTTTTTGCTTGAAACACCTCAAAAGTTTGCAGTTTGAGAAAAGTTGACCTAGGTGAACCTAACGCCATATAGGTTTTCAGTGAGTAGCCTATTTTCCCCCTCCTCCTCTCTCCACTGCCCACATGCTTGCATGCACGGCTATTAGATTGATTTATTCTCTCCTGGGCTTTTGTGTTCTGTGACATTACATATATTTCGTAACAGTAAGTCTGGCACTGCAATTTTATAGACGTCAATGGCAGTGGTCCTTGTATAGGTTTAAACTTACCTGACCACATTATATCCCTTGAAAATAGCCTTGCTATTTAAGGGATTTTCACTTAATCTAGTATGTATGATTAATGTATAATGCTGCCTATTAAGAACTTTGAATGTGTACATTAAAAGAGTTATAAATTGCACTTCATCATTGGTTTGTTTCTTTCATATATTTTGAGAAAAACCCGATGGCTGTCCCATTGCCATTTTGTGACTAATCCTTCATGTAATAAACCTAAGCTTCAATTACCTTGAATGAATGGTCTATTTAAGAAATCCTTTGGCTTAGTGCTGAACTGTATTCCTTCTTAAGGAGCCAAACATCATGGAGAAACTTCCAGCAATGTATAACAGCAGCCTCCTCATTCTGGAGTTTTAAACTTCTACCTTCAGGGATAAATATATGGATCCTAGAACCATCAGAACTTCCAAGATCTCATTGCAGATACTTGAGTGAGCAGAGTTGTACTAGGATAGAATTGCTAATTTCCAGAGTTGGAATTACTGAGTTAAGATACAATGCTGCTTTCAGCAAAAAAAAAGCCCTTAATGGCACAATTTTACTATACTGAACACAATTTTATCTGATCCATTAAAAACGACAGGGTGAATGTAGATGCCAACATTATAGTGATGACTAATAATTGGAAGCAGTTACTTATAGCACTTTATACTAGTACATTTTTCTTACCATTTATGCTAATATTATTTTTTGTGGTTTTAATCTTGGCTACAGAAGGCACATAGCATAGTTTAGTGAAGTTGGGCTCACATTTGTAGGCACTTCAGAATGCATATTTTAAGGACACACACACACTTAAGTTCAGTGAGAAGGTGAATATTTAGTTTAAAGAACAATATGCAAAGAAAGAAATAGCATGAGTACAGAATGAGAAGGACCTCATTGTGTTTACAGTTCTCATGGAAAAGAATAGTTAATTGCAAGTACTAGATGAACCAATGTTGATATATCTGATCTGATCTATCAGTGGGATATATCAATGTGATAAATCTGTCTAAAATCCTCTAAATGGAAACTTTCTGTGAGAGAAAAAGAGTCAACTTTAACTGATATATTCATGCTCAGACCAGAAAGTTATCAGAAGTTCATTGTGCACTAAATAGTCAGACCACCTGTGGAGTATCCTGCTTATTGGCAAGCTAGAGCAGTTTCCCAGTATAATCTGCAGAATAGTAGCTCTTTCTATATGAACAAGTATTATTAGGAGGAAAGTCTGTGGTCAACGAAATTTGGAAAGATGAGTTAAACAATTCAATAGGTGTCTTTTGGGTTGTACTTCTCAGAGTCTAATGTATCAGTATACATTGTAAATGTCCAAGATGGGATGACATAGGGAAACCTGGAGTGAAATGGCCTACCCCAGTGTCCTGAAATAATTTGCATTCACCTCAAAATACTTACATTCTCCCTTCATCCCCTGACCCTTCTTCTAGGACTCTGATCCTATCATTGGCTTTCCTGCCACTCTCTTGACTATTTCACTCTCCAGTGGCTGTTTTACTTCTTTCCTCAGACACAGACATGCTCTGTTTCATAAAAATAATTTTAATTTTGCTTCTCTCTCCAGCTGCATACTCTCTTTTTTCTTCCTCTTACTACTTCTGGTATTTGATGCCTTCCCCCCTTTTCCTCCCCACATTTCGAATGAGGATTGTTTTTCTTTCTTGGATAATCTTGCAGACTAGTATTGCATAGTACATGCCTGGGGACATGCTCAGTTAGAGATGCTTAAAAGAGGCAGAGAGAAAGACAATGCATTTGAAAATCAGGTATTTGTCTTTCAATGGTTGAGGAGTTCATCAGTGAGAAAGGGAATAAAATTATTCTAGTTTCCTCTAGAACAGAGCTTATTAACCTTGTGTGTGTGTGTGTGTGTGTGTGTGTGTGTGTGTGTGTGTGTCCTAGATCCCTTTGGAAGACTGGGTAAGCCTATGAATGCCTTCTCAATATGAGATTTTTAAGTATAAAATATAATTATAGGATTAAAAAGGAAATTAAATTATCAAAATATTAAGACAAATTTTTCTATAGTGCTATTGTGCATCTTGATTAATGCATCAGGTAACAAGATCTAGCAGGTCTAATGTCTACCATACTTTGTTTTGAGATATTTACAACAACTCTAATAAGAAAATATCTGTGATTACCATCAGTGACAAAGTTATACAAACTACTGTGGTTTGGTGACTATATTCATAATGGAAGGAAATGTTATTTTTCAGTTAGAACTTAGTGAAAATGTAGATGTAATGTTTTCCAACCAAATTTATCAACTTCCTGAATTATTTGTGGACACCAGCTTTAAAATCACTTTAAAATAAATGATGGAATGTATACTTGCAAGGAGTCAGATTTAAGTTTATTGTAAGAAAATATTTTATAATTGAGTTGTCCAAGGAAGGAAAGCACCTTCTCATGAAATAGTGATCTACCTGTCAATGGAAATATTCAGTTAGCTACTGTATACCAAATGTTGAGAATTTTGTAGTATAATACTAACTCATATTAGTTAACATCTTTTGAGTGCTTACTAGGTTTCAAATACTGGATTAGGAGCAATTTATGCTTTAGTTCTTTAATCTTTATAACAGTTCCATGGAGTTATCTTCACTTTATAGATAAGACAATTTAAGTTTGGGGATTTGCCAAAAGTTTGCTGCAAGTAAGTGGTACAGTGTGACCTCAAATCCCGAATCTGGGGGACTCCAAAGCCCATGATTGAAGTTTATTTTGGTGGTAATTTTGGGGGCTGTTTGGAAAGGTGAGAGAATTGGAGATCTTTGAGAGTCCATCCTCCTCAACTGATAGATGTTAGCGGACTGAAAACCCAGAGAAGTTAGGTGACTTACTCCAGGTGACACAATTTGTGGCAGAGCCAGAAATTGGACTTTGATGTCTTGTTTATGGGGAAACATGAGAAGCTTTTATTCTTTGACTTACCATCTGGTAGAAGCCAAACACATCCTGAAGAAAGAGGTAATGGAAGACACTATGGTTTGGAACAGAGTGTATAATCCCTTTCTACTTCTTCTGGACAACACAGATATGTCTCAGAGTGCCTTTACTGTGTTAGTGCATTCATTCTTTATGAAGACAAAGTTACTTGATATATCAAATAAGGAACTGTCCAGTACTAAAATTTGTGCCTTTGATATGTTTATATTATGAATAAAAAATTGCTCTTTTAATAACCATGTCCTTATCAATTTTTTAAACATTTTTATTGGAGTATAATTGCTTTACAATGGTGTGTTAGTTTCTGCTTTATAACAAAGTGAATCAGCTATACATATACATATATCCCCATATCTCCTCCCTCTTGCATCTCCCTCCCACCCTCCCTATCCCACCCCTCTAGGTGGTCACAAAGCACAAAGCTGATCTCCCTGTGCTATGCAGCTGCTTCTCACTAGCTATCTATTTTACGTTTGGTAGTGTATATATGTCCATGCCACTCTCTTACTTTGTCCCAGTTTACCCTTCCCCCTCCCCGTATCCTCAAGTCCATTCTCTAGTAGGTCTGTGTCTTTATTCCCGTCTTGCCCCTAGGTTCTTCATGACAATTGTTTTTTTTTTTTAAGATTCCATATACATGTGTTAGCATACTGTATTTGTTTTTCTCTTTCTGACTTACTTCACTCTGTATGACAGACTCTAGATCCATCCACCTCACTACAAATAACTCAATTTCGTTTCTTTTTATGGCTGAGTAATAGTCCATTGTATACATGTGCCACACCTTCTTTATCCATTCATCTGTTGATGGACACTTAGGTTGCTTCCATATCCTGGCTATTGTAAATAGAGCTGCAATGAACATTTTGGTACGTGACTCTTTTTGAATTATGGTTTTCTCAGGGTATATGCCCAGTAGTGGGATTGCTGGGTCATATGGTAGTTCTATTTTTAGTTTTTTAAGGACCTCCATACTGTTCTCCATAGTGGCTGTATCAATTTACATTCCCACCAACAGTGCAAGAGGGTTCCCTTTTCTCCACACCCTCTCCAGCATTTGTTTGTAGATTTTTTGATGATGGCCATTCTGACTGGTGTGAGATGATATCTCACTGTAGTTTTGATTTGCATTTCTCTAATGATTAATGATGTTGAGCATTCTTTCATGTGTTTTTTGGCAATCTGTATATCTTCTTTGGAGAAGTGTCTATTTAGGTCTACCCATTTTTGGATTGGGTTGTTTGTTTTTTTGTTATTGAACTGCATGAGCTGCTTGTAAATCTTGGAGATTAATCCTTTGTCAGTTGCTTCATTTGCAAATATTTTCTCCCATTCTGAGGGTTGTCTTTTGGTCTTGTTTATGGTTTCCTTTGCTGTGCAAAAGCTTTGAAGTTTCATTAGGTCCCATTTGTTTATTTTTGTTTTTATTTCCATTTCTCTAGGAAGTGGGTAAAAAGGATCTTGCTGTGATTTATGTCATAGAGTGTTCTGCCTATGTTTTCCTCTAAGAGTTTTATAGTGTCTGGCCTTACATTTAGGTCTTTAATCCATTTTGAGTTTATTTTGTGTATGGTGTTAGGGAGTGTTCTAATTTCATTCTTTTACATGTAGCTGTCCAGTTTTCCCAGCACCACTTATTGAAGAAGTTGTCTTTTCTCCATTGTATATTCTTGCCTCCTTTATCAAAGATAAGGTGACCATATATGTGTGGGTTTATCTCTGGGCTTTCTATCCAGTTCCATTGATCTATATTTCTGTTTTTGTGCCAGTTCCATACTGTCTTGATTACTGTAGCTTTGTAGTATAGTTTGAACTCAGGGAACCTGGTTCCTCCAGCTCTGTTTTTCTTTCTGAATATTGCTTTGGCTATTCGGGGTCTTTTGTGTTTCCATACAAATTGTGAAATTTTTTGTTCTAGTTCTGTGAAAAATGCCATTGGTAGTTTGATGGGGATTGCATTGAATCTGTAGATTGCTTTGGGTAGTATAGTCATTTTCACAATGTTGATTCTTCCAATCCAAGAACATGGTATAGCTCTCCATCTGTTGGTATCATCTTTAATTTCTTTCATCAGTGTCGAGAATCCTGAAGATCCCACCTACTAGAACTAATCAATGAATTTGGTAAAGTAGCAGGATACAAAATTAATACACAGAAATCTCTTGCATTCCTATACACTAATGATGAAAAATCTGAAAGAGAAATTAAGGAAACACTCCCATTTACCATTTCAACAAAAAGAATAAAATACCTAGGAATAAACCTACCTAAGGAGACAAAAGTCCTTATCAGTTTTATTTTCCGTGTGTCTCTTTGGTATATTATGTATCCTAAGTAAATGTCTAATGCATGAATGAATGAGTATAATTGCCCGGTTTGCTTGAATTCCTACCTAAACCCCACTAGGTAATTGAGTATTTATAATGCAATAATTCTGTTTTTTCCACTGAAAGATAATTATAATTAAATTTACCATGCGTTTATAATAAAGGAAGGAACGGTCTAAGTTAGTTCAAAATCCAACATGTAAATTCTTTCTGCAGTAGGATGACACATAAGTAATAAACAATTTAAAAACATTTTTGAAAAGTAGACTTTATTTTTTAGAGCAAGGCAGAAAGAAGGCTAGATACAGAGTGTGATTCTGATTGCAGAGGACCTGGAGGACTACATTAAGGAGATGTTAATAGTCTTGAGAAAAATGGGAAACCATTAACAAGTTTTGGCAGCTGTGATTTTTATTAGTGACCTCAATATTGAGAGGAAGGTACAAAGATTTCCTATACACCACTGTCTTATATGAATATTAGAGTCTGTGTGGGACAACATTGCTAAATGGCCACAGTTAACACAAAAACTCTAATAAGCTGCAAACAAATGTTTTCATTCGTAACACTTCAAAAATCTTGGCCTCAAGTCTGTTATTTTGCAATTTTTTTTTTTTTTTTTTTTTGAGGGAGAGACTTGAGGAAGGGCCTGGTTTGTTCAACCTGGGCATTCACATAGGGCCCTGAACTTGGATGGGCCCTGTAAATTATGTAGCTGGTCCTAGATGAAAGAGAGATACAAATCAAATTACATAGTCAAATTACTGATTTGATATGGAAATTAAGCCTGAAAAATATTGAGAACCCAGAAAACATCTCAATCTTGTTAGTAATGCTTTCTCTCATGCATTCAATATTTTTTGTTTCCTGTCTTTTCCACCTATAGAACTTTTTAGGTTCCACCACTGTGTCGTTATTGGCACTTTCTTCCCCCCTCCAGAGACTTAAAAAAGAAGTTATGATTAAGCATATGCAAAATCCAAAGATTCCCCAGCATCTTTGCCAAGCTGCCATATGAGCATTTGCATATTGTTATATATAAATATGCATTTTAAATGAATTTTTGTACCTTTCTAAGCAAAGAGTACATAATATAAAAATCTGCCATTTTCTTTTCAATTTGAGATAACTATATTTTGCTTAATTACTATTCAAATCACTGTAGCACAAATATTGATGACAAAATTAGAATTTGCTTTTTAATTAACTGTCAGTCAAAGGAATAAAATGGAATGTTGTTTTTCTCTTCTGGTAAGAGAGTAGCTTAACTATAATTTACTTCAAAAAAGTATACTGTTTCCCAGAAAAAGAAAACTTTATATTATTTTAACCCACTCAGATTTAAGAAAATGCTTAAAAGCAAATTAACTGCCCTTTGACTTTGAACATTCTGTCCGTATCAATGAAATATGGTAAATTTCATCTTAGTAAATTGATAGGAATGAAAAGTGATTGTGGGCTGTGAGATAAGTGCTGCCCACCTGGGTAGATTCCAAAGTAGTCAGCCTCAGTGTATCAGTTAGTGTAACTGATATTTACTGCTGTAACAGATAAAACCCCAATTCCAGAGGCTAAAGCAATTGAAGTTTCTCTCTCATTCATGCAATCAGTTGATATTTCTGGTTGGTGGGCTGTCTTCTGCCTGGTCATTCAAACACCTAGATTTCTTCCTATGAATCTCTGGCTTCCTTTTCCTCTTAAGCTTCAAACATCTCTCCCATCACTAGCTGAATGGGGAGGCCAGAGAGGTTTACTATGAGCAGGCCCAGAAGTGGCTTACATTGCTTCCACTCATCTTATATGCACACGTCCATGAAGAGGAAATGGTCTAGCTGTTAGCGCAGAGAAGAGGGAATGAATTTTGTTGACTCTCTCCCTCTCTCTGGTCAAATGACAGTGTGCTATAACCAAATTAATTCCTTTCTATAATCCCTAAAAAAGTGTGTTACATCACATTATAATTACAATAATATGTGCCTGTTTCTTCTGGATAATACTATTCAGTAGACTTCTTGACTGATCTATGCCAAGGTCATTGTTATTGATTCAGGGTTATAGTTTTGGATAAGTTATTCCTATATCAGAGGCTTAGCGTGTGTTATTCCATATCTTTTCCAATGGCCAGGTAAGGGACTTACCTGGCCGTCCAGTGGCTAAGACTTTGGCTTCCAATGCAGTGGGTGTGGGTTCTATCCCTGGTCGGGGAGCTAAGATCCCACATGCCTTGTGGCCAAAAAACCAAAACATAAAACAGTAGCAATATTGTAACAAATTGAATAAAGACGTTAAAAATGGTCCACATCAAAAAAATCTTTTAAAAAAAATTGCCAGATAATAAGTGGGGACTTTCCCAATCTTACTAGTTGGATGTAGTTTCTGCCTCCCTCTGTGTTCTCATAGCACCTCTTCCTTGGTGTCATTTATAAAACTGTCTCCTGGTTTTCTTCTTTCATCTCTGGGTTCTCTTCTCTATCTCCCTTCTAACTTCTACTTGGCTGTTAAGTGTTGGGAGTTCCTCAAGCCTGATTCGAGATCCCCCCTTTTTCTTAACCTGTACTTTCCATGCCTCTGATTTCAATGATCACTTATACCAACCTGACTAATTTATATATTCAACCCATTTGCTCTCTGGAGGTTCTGAACTGTATATGCTACTGCTTTGTCAATATCACCCATTGAGATCCCACTTTATATCCAACATATCCAAAATTGAAGGCATGGTCTCCTCTTACTGCCTGCTCACTATGCCATATTTTCCTCCTGTGGACCTTGTAAATATGAATATCAACCTTCATCCAATTATCTATCTTCACCCCTTCTCTTCATTGCTACAAGCATTCTATCACTAAGACCTCTCAATTTTACCTTCCAGTTATCTGTTGAATCCATCCTTCTCTCTTTATCTTTACCTGTGCCAACTTATCTAAGCTGCCCTCCATCTACTCTGTTGTTCACATTGCAGTAAGAGTCATTGTTTCAAAACGCAAATCTAACCTTATCGTTCATCATATGCTTTTATCTTAAAACCTGTTAATGGTTTCCCATTGTTCTCAAGACTATTAACATCTCCTTAGTGTAGTCCTCCAGGTCCTCTGCAATCAGAATCACACTCTGTATCTAGCCTTCCTTCTGTCTTGTCCTGATGCATTCTCTGCCTCCCTCTCTGAGCTCCTCCTACATTAATTTTACACTCTGTTCCTGTCTCTCAGGAACAGTTGCTCCCATCTCTCTTTCTCCTTTACTTACTGAGCCTGTCCTCATCCTTCTCACCTTAGAAAATTCACTTCACTATAGAAGGCTTCTCTGAACTGCTAGACTAGGTCAGGACTCCCTACTTTACGCTATTGTAGCCCTATATATTTCTTTTTTTTTTTTTACTTCAGTAAGTTTTTATTTTTCTACATCTTCCTCTAGAGATTTGAGAGCCTATATGTCTATAAACTTGCAACCTTGAGTTTGCAATTGGAAAGGCCTGTCTATTGTTCTTTTTGTATATGTGTGGGGGCTAATTTTCTTTTTTTTAATTTATTGTTTACTTATTTATTTTATTTTTATTTTATTTTATTATTTTTTTTCACACACACACACACTGTATTTTATTTTTACAAGAGATAAATAAACGGATACCAAGCATTGTAAATGGATGCCCACAACAAAAGCAACAATGATTGCAATTACCAAACACGAAACACACTCATACTATGTCATAATATTGACATTCAGTCCAGTAATCCTCCACTGTAACAGCTCCTTTACTTTGCAGTGAAAATTGATTTGTATATTTTTTGCCTCTGAGTCCTTGTGGGATTTTTTTTTTTATTCAAACAGAAAGTCACAAAAATTATAATCATCCTCATCAGTTCACTTAGTCCCATATAATTAATTTTTTTTTAATCTTGATCTTTTGTTAGCACTTTTATGAATTCATCAGTTGTCCATTAGAGTTCTGAAAATGCTTATTCATTCAGTTCAGCAGTACAGTCAGTTACCAGAAACCTGTACTTGTCAGAGTCTTTTCCATGAATTCCTTGAAGATGAAACCCTTTTATAGGAACATATTTGCAAAAGCATCAGAGTACACCCAGAACTGTCTGTAAATGACAAAAGACTTAAAAATGACAACGGTTAAAGATTCGATAGTTCAAGGAAATTTAGTTATTTCTGAGATATACATTTTAAAGTAATAACTAGAATTATGACTTATAACATTATATCAGAACATATAAGATTTTTAGAAATTTCATGTAATGTCTGAAACATTTGTATTAGCACATTTCCATACAAATAACCCAAAGAAAGTTTAGTATTAGTTGTTTTTTGTTTGTTTGTTTGTTTATACTGCAGGTTCTTATTAGTCATCAATTTTATACACATCAGTGTATACATGTCAATCCCAATTGCCCAATTCAGCACACCACCATCCCCACCCCACCACGGTTTTCCCCCCTTGGTGTCTATATGTTTGTTCTCTACATCTGTGTCTCAACTTCTGCCCTGCAAACTGGTTCATCTGTACCATTTTTCTAGGTTCCACATACATGTGTTAATATACGATATTTGTTTTTCTCCTTCTGACTTACTTCACTCTGTATGACAGTCTCTAGATCCATCCACGTCTCAACAAATGACTCAATTTCGTTCCGTTTTATGGCTGAGTAATATTCCATTGTATATATGTACCACATCTTCTTTATCCATTCATCTGTTGATGGACATTTAGGTTGCTTCCATGACCTGGCTATTGTAAATAGTGCTGCAATGAACATTGGGGTGCATGTGTCTTTTTGAATTATGGTTTTCTCTGGGTATATGCCCAGTAGTGGGACTGCTGGGTCATATGGTAATTCTATTTTTAGTTTTTTAAGGAACCTCCATACTGTTCTCCATAGTGGCTGTGTCGATTTACATTCCCACCAACAGTGCAAGAGGGTTCCCTTTTCTCCACACCCTCTCCAACATTTGTTGTTTGTAGATTTTCTGATGATGCCCATTCTAACTGGTGTGAGGTGATACCTCATTGTAGTTTTGATTTACATTTCTCTAATAATTAGTGATGTTGAGCAGCTTTTCATGTGCTTCTTGGCCATCTGTATGTCTTCTTTGGAGAAATGTCTATTTAGGTCTTCTGCCCATTTTTGGATTGGGTTGTTTGTTTCTTTAATATTGAGCTGCATGAGCTGTTTATATATTTTGGAGATTAATCCTTTGTCCGTTGATTCGTTTGCAAATATTTTCTCCCATTCTGAGGGTTGTCTTTTCATCTTGTTTATGGTTAGCCCTATATATTTCTTTCACTGCTTAGATATTCTAATCATTTGTATATGATTAAATGGTCAGTATCTCTTTTATTTACTGAAAAGTATCTGTGTGCTTATGATTACATTAGCAGTACGTAGAACAATGTCTGTAGCCAACAAACATTTTAATTTCTAATAGCTCCTCCTTTTTGAATCCCAACCCAGTCTGTCATCTAGTACAGAGTGAGTCCACAATAAAGTTATTTAATTAAATTAGATGTTAATGGTTAGCATTTAAGTATATTCAGTTCATTACATCCTTCACAAAATGGCATTATTGGCCCACCCACTTTGAATCCTAATCAAAATTGCAAGAGTGCCATTTTGTTTCAGACACATAAGGTTGCTATTTAGAAGCACAGTTTTTACTGATAGATTGAGACTGTCTTGAAGATATCAAGTTAATTTATTCCTATTTCACTTCTTTAACCATCTGTTTCTAAAGGAGTAGGGATTTGGTAGGAGTAGTAAATACATATTAACTATTTGTATAATAAAAATTCTATGTAATTTTTAGTGCTTACTGTTAAAAATAAGAAAAGTATGATAGAATAGAAGTAAAATCTTTTCTATTTGGTATTTAAGGTATTGTTTTGGCATCTGTGACTTGTATTACTGACCTCAGGCTTAAATTTGGTTTTATTTTTCAAAGATAGCTAAATTTGGGATAGTAAGTTATAAATTTTTTGTGGCAAACCCCAGGGTGTCTATATGATCAGACAGATGCAATTCACTCTTTGAGTCAAATGTTGAAGATGTATTACAATTTAAGATATGCTTGATGCTTTATTAACTTAGACACCTAATCTTCTGAAGCTAATGAATGGAAAATCATGATCAAAGGCCTATTTAACACAAAAGAACCATGTCTCCAATTATTTCCCTTTCTCAAACTGTTGCTTCTCTCAGGCTAGGATCTTTGAGATATTAAGGGAGAATTTTAGCTCAAAATAGCAAAAAAAAAACAAAAACACAGCCCTCATTTTCTTATTTGGATGGTCTTTAACATTCAATTCTTAGCACTTATCTCTGCCATAAATAAAATTTTGTTTTACATTTGGACATTGACAGGGAAACCAGGATAAGGACAGCACCAAAGAGGGTAAACTAGATGATTCATTAATTCAACAAACATTTTGATTTCCACTATGTGCCAAAAATTCTTCTAGATATTGGAAATGTATCAGTGTGGGTAGATAGTTTCTGCTTTCAAAGAGTTCAAATTCTCAAAGGTAGGTAAGAAACCAGATGAATGCAGATATAGATATAGATATAGATGCAACTCTATCTATATCTATCTAATTGCATATGTATATATATATGTATATACAATTATATATATTTACATACATATGTATTTGTGTGTATTATATATATACATATATATATAAAGAGTTATTCAGAGAGCAGGTCAGAGAGATCATGTAGTACTGAATAGTCATTGCAGAAGATTTCGCTTTAACTGTGAGTGCGATGGAAGACCATTGGAAAGTATCATCCAGAATGACACAATCTCCCTGTAAGATTTATTAGGATCACATGGTGCACTGTGTTGAGAATAGAAAATAGCAGGGAAAATTCAAAGATCAGTTAGAAGATATCTTAGATTAGGTTCCACAGAAGCAGAGATTGAGATGGAGATTATCGTGGAAGTGATTGACTATGGGAGTACTCTTAGGAGAAACCTACTAAGAAGCGAGGGCAGCAGGATGAGGCATGGGGAGAAATTAAGCAAAAACTTATCTTCATTTAAACCCAGCCTTCACCTAAGCCAAACTAGAAGGCTATCTAATCTGGAGGGGGATCTCTGAAATATGAATGGCACCACAAAATATTCCACTTTGAGATAAGAGGCCAGCTTTGTATTCCTGTATCAGTAGATCACTGGGCTTCCAAAGACAATTCTCTGGAGATGCAGCTATGAGCTGTTTAGCAATCAATACTCATAACATCTGGAAGATGAGTGCACCTGCCCAGTAAAGGGGATCTGGACAGAGTACCAATAGTATCTGTACAGGAGAAAAATGCATTATTCCAGGTGGAGGATAATAATGGCTTGGACCAGGGTGATAGTTGTGTTTTTAGTAAGACAGACAAGATCTAGATATATTTTAATAGTAGAGTTGACAAGATTTGCTGATGGATTGATGTCAAGTGCCTGAAAGAAAGAAGTCAAGGATGGCTATATGAATCCTGATCTGAGAAACTATATAGAGTTTTTATTTACTGAGATGAAAAGGGGGAGATCAGGATTTCCATTTTAAATTTGGTATACGCATTCAGGCATATTAGTGGAATAGTTGGGTAGACAATTGGTTACATGAGTCTGGAGTTCAGGTCTGGTTTACAAATGTAATTTGAGTTTTGATGATTTTAAAGTTAAGGAGTTGCTGGAGAAAAACAAGAGAAACCAATTCGATGTACTGAGGTTGGGGACCTGAGAAGGATACAGGAAAGGATATTGAGAAGCAGCAGCTGGCAAGGCAGGAAGACAGCTTAGAATGAGGGAAGTTTTGGAAGTCAAGTGAAGACAGTGTTTCAAAAAGGAAGAAGTGATTAATTGCTGAGTGTTCCTTATTACTTGAGTGACAACTGGGCATTGACGTATTTAGCATTGAGGAGGTCTTGGGTGACCTTGACAAGAGCTGTTTCAGTGGAGTGCTGAAGATGAAAGCATGGTAGGAATGGATTCAAAAACAGGTGGAAAGAGAGGAAGTGAAGATCATGAGTCTGGACAACTCTTCTGAGGAGTTTTGCTCTAAAGAAGACAAAGAATTGAGACAGCTGGTAGTTGAAACCTAAATGGGATTTTATGTTGATTGGAATAATTCATAGAAGTGAATTAGTGATGCAAGAGAGAGGGTAATAACTGGAGAAATATTCTTGAGCAGGTGAAAGGGGAGGGGATTTGATATATAAATGGAGGGTTTGGTAAATGTGATGGAGGAAACAGAGGAAATTATTTTCTATTTTGCTATAATTTTTTTCAGTGAAATAGTAATCAAACTGTCAACTGAACATGAGAATAGGCTGGAAACTGTTGAAAGCTTAAAGAGAGTGTGAAATAATCACCTTTGGGTAGGAGAATGAATGAACTAGGAAAATGCAGTAAGATTTCTGGACAGCTCTGAGGGTTTAAAGATTTTAAGAAATAATCTCAGAAAGCCCTGAGTGCTTAGAAAGTTGAGGTTGGGGGGACGCATTATATTAAAACAATCACAAATAGTTGAAAAAACCCATATACCAGTTTATCTATATCACAGAATTAAAATATTACATCCATTAGAATGTTTTAAAAAAGATATTGGGGCCAATCAGACCCAATAATCTCATTATATGGTTCAGTGTGATGCTGAAAATTTTGATAAGCATATTGCATCATTATAGGAATTAGAGAATCTGATGATTTGCTTTGGGATATTAAACGATAATGTTTTAGTTTTATCTTTTAGTTATTAAGGTGAAAGAGAACAATGGGCTATTACTTTGTTGTGGGCACATTACTTAATTTATTTGGAATGTTTTAGAACTTTTCCTTAGCCAAATTTTCTTTTGTGGTAAAATTCAAATGCTGATAGAGTGGCTTCAGAGAAAAATCAGAAATGTCACATGGGACTGGAAATCCGTTTTTCCCCTGCCATTTGATATGTTTATCTAAGAAAAATATGGACACTCTCCTCATGTGTCTAATGTCCATTCCTTCTTTTCCATGGTCACTGAACATCAAGTGACACTTTGACCCTGAGATGATGCTGTGAGTTGAAAATACTTTCTTTCAGACTAACATCTGTCAAGCACTTTCCTGCCTTTCCAGGGCCTTTAAATGCATCTTACTCCTCATCCCTCAGAAGTGGGTAGAAGCAATCACTAGACAACCCAACTAGTTTTGTGAAGTGGGAAGGTACAGGAATAGAGCTTCCAGCTGACAGGGATGCAGACCATAATGCCTAGTCAGGGCCACGGTGCTCTCTGGGAAACTGGACAACTTTATGGGCCAAGCCAGATCTCCAAGACCCAGCTGCCTACCTAACACAGACTGCCTGTGAGTGAAGACTCCTGCAGGGTTCCTCTCCACATTTCCTCAGCAGAAGAGTGACTTGAGAGAGCAACACCCTTTAGTAGCTCACGGGTCTGGTGCTACAGGTCACCCATTGTCCACACCTTCTTTTGGTTCTGAGGAGCAGTCCTTGCATTGCTTGCCCCTTTGTACAGCAGACCTGGTTTCTGGGCCCTGCCCTCCTGGCAAATGGGCCACCTCACTCTGTGAGCCCAGGGCTAATGTCCTCCATAGGTACCTGAAATTTATAGACATTAACTCCTACCTGGAGTTACTCAGACACACCACCTCTCCTGTTAGTACATTAGTGCTCCCCATTAAGTACCATCAGTTCTGTTTTAATGCTTGTTTGGAAAACATGAATTTGTTCTAATGAGATGGACATACTAGGGAACAATTTTGACAAGCAGTTAAAAGTGAGAATAAATAATTTTAATGGCTCTATGCTATGTATCACCAGTGGGATACATAACAATGTTATTTTCTCTAAGAAAATTGAAGAGTTTCTGGGATTATATATTATTCTTTTATACCCAGAAATAAGGCTTGTCATAATTAATTAAATGCCAAGTCCAGTAAACAAGATAGCCACTAAACTTTGAGTCTGCCTAAAGGTCCTATTTTTAGCTTCTGTCTCAAAATCTCTCCTATTCTCTCTCTTTACATCTTTTCTCAGGGTGAGATCATATAAATCTGTGGCTTTGAGTCCCATTTACATATTGATAACATCCAAATCTCTCTGTATATGACCAAAGACTAAACTTTTCCCAAGTCCAGATTTTTTTATTTGTATCTGAAGTTACCCGAAGTATTTCAAACTTCTTAAATATAAAATTGTTTAGTATTTCTCCTACTCATTGATACTTTTGCATGTGTCTGTGTATTTGTATGATTATATCACATATATTTATGTGTGTTAGGTAAGGTCCTATGTACTTTATCTATATTAACTCATTAAATCCCCCAAACAACCTAATGAGGTAAATCCTCCTATTTTGACCACATTACAAGTGAAGAAACTGATACAAATAGATTAAGTAAATTGTTCGAGGTCAGTGAAGAAGCTGGGATTTGCATGCAGATAATCTAGACCCAGAGGACATCCTAATTCCAAACTTCAAACAGTCCAGCAGGGCAAAAGCCTGTAAGGATTATTTTAATTCTTTATTTGAATCTCACTTAAGCAAGTACATTCCCGGGTGGAAAGATATTCAGGCTTTTGTTACAAAGCATCCTTCTAAGAGCATTTTGTTTACATTTACTTACTCATTGCTTTTTTGTGAATTCTTGAATCTTACAGAGCATTTTTGGTGTTCAGCCAAATTGGAAACTATTATGTGAATGCTGTCCATAGTACTTTCTTATGAATGTTAACCAGTGCTTCTAAATCACAGATAAAACGTGAACATAAGGTTTGTGTCACCAAGTAACTGATGATAAGGCTGGAATGGTAGATTGAGAATCAGATTGTGGAACACTTTAAATGACAAACTGACGAGGATAGGGGGCTTTATTTTGCTGCTGGTAGCAATGAAAAATGTTTGCATTGGAGGGCCGATTTGAGGTTCAGCTCATGTTTTAGGAAGAACCAGTTGTTCATGTGCTGGCACTTTCTGAACCTTAAGGCATGTACAGACCTTGAGTGCTCTCCCCTCTTGTCTGGTGCTGTGGTTCTCCATCTTTAGTGTATGTCAGAATCTCTTGGAGAAGCTTGTTATAATATCCTGGGATTGCTTCACAATGGGACTCCAACCCCTGAGAATTTGTTTGAGTAGAAATGGATTTAAAATGCAGGAAAATGTAGTTTAATAAACACCACACTGAAAGAGTATGATGCAGGTGATTTGAGAAACACTGATTTAGTGGCTGTGGAATTAATACAAATGTCAGGTAAAAGTAGGGTGGTGGGAAAGTAAGAGGTGGAGTTTCAATTCAGAATGGCTATTTGAGCCCACATATTTTGTGGGAAAGTAAGAGGTGGAGTTTCAATTCAGAATGGCTATTTGAGCCCACATATTTTGCTCTCTCCCTTCCAGATGCTCACTGAACATACACACGCACACACATACACACAAACACAAACACACAACCTGTATCCACCCTGAAAAGTGGGAAAGATTTCCTGCAGAGGTCAAAAGAGTGAGGTCTATGCACCATATATAGTACAGGGAGGACCAGGCTGAGGAAAGCAACCATCAGCTGGGAATCCCAAGCACAAATGGAAAAACCTTCACGGGAAGTAAATGCATAAAACTCCCTGGAAGAACCTCACCAAATTTTCAAGGGTGGAGGTGGAGGAACTGAAACAAGGGCTAGCCATGTGACCAGGGGCATAAGTAGACTTCAACCTTAACAAAGTCTGAAGGAACCATAGGTCACCAGAGAAGTCTCCTAGGGATGTGGATTGATTGAGTCTGTTGCAGTGATTAGTTCAGGATAGGATTGTTTAAAGCAAGAAAAGACACGAGGCTTGATGACAAAAACTTGCTTGGTTTATGTCCACATTTAGGAAATAGGGAAGAGGCAGTCAGCCGAGCTGGTAGGAAACTTGACAGCTATCCAGTGACCTTGAAGCAAAGAAATTAGTGGCTTTCAAGAGAATGTGGTTAAATTGCCACAAGAAATAGAAAGATCAAATAACATGTAAATTGAGAGTTGATCAATTGTTTGGCAACTTGGTGTTCATGGTCGTCCTTGTGAGAGATTTTCAGCAGGGTGGTGTGAGCGCAAGTCAGATTGGGGGATTGGAGAAGTGAGTAAGGGAAGAAGAAAGTCATCAAAGGTTGACTAGTATCTCTCTGTGTTTTTCCTTCTGTGAATTTGGTAGCAAAAGGGAGGGAAAAAGGGTTGATAACTGCAGGAGTAATCAGTGAAGGAATATTTTTATGGGCATGAGGTCCTCTCTTCACATCTAGGAAGAAGAGGGAAGGAGCCAGAGAAGTGAATAGGGAAATATTCAAGATGGCAGGGAGCAAGGTAATGATTGATGATGGAGCATGTGTTGTGGGGTCAGAATCTCACTGGGACTAATATAAATCTTGTTCCTGGGTAATGAGGTAGGATATTTCATTCATATTTTATTATAATGAATTTAATCTTTTGAAAAAGGAATATAATGACAATAATAGTTCCATATTTTCAGTTTATAGTTGAATAAAGACCGATTTATAAAATGTTGACATGCCGTAGATGAGGTGGTTTAAAAACAGAAATTTCTTTTTCACAGTTCCTGAGACCTAAAGTCCGAGATTAGGGTGCTACCATGGTCAGGTTCTGGTGAGAGCTCTCTTCTTGGGTTCTGCCTTCTCACTGTGTCCTTACATGGCAGAGAGAGAGGGAGCTTGGATTCTTCTTCTTATAAGGACACTAATCCCATCATGAGAGCACCCTCTCCTGACATCCTCTAAACCTAATTATCTCCCAAAGGCTCCACCTCCAAATAACATCACATTGGGTGTTAGAGCTTCAACATGAATTTTGGAAGGACACAAATACTCCGTCTGTAACAGTTACTCTTTTTTAAATTTAATTCTGTTTTAATGTAGTGACATGTACAAAGGTTTTTGGTTTTTTCTTTTTTTATTGAAGTACAGTCAATTTATAATATTATATTGGTTTCAGTTGTACAGCATATTTGTATCATATTCTATAAAAATATAATTCTATTTTTATAGATTATGCTCCATTAAAGGTTATCACAAAATAATGGCTATAATTCCCTGTGCTGGACCATATATCCTTGTTGCTTATCTGTTTTTTATACATAGTAGTTTGTATTTTTAACTCCATACCCCTATCTTGCCCCTCTCCCTTTCCCTTTTGCCATTGGTAACCACTACTTTGTTTTCCGTATCTGTAAATCTGTTTTGCTATATACATTTGTTTGTTTTATTTATAGATTCCACATATAAGTATTATCATATAGTATTTGTCTTTCTGTGTCTGACATTTCACTAAGCATAATATTCTCTACCTACATCCACATTGCTGCAAATGGCAGAATTTCATTCTTTTTATGACTGAGTAGTATTCCATTGTGTGTGTATGTGTGTGTGTGTGTGTGTGTTACATCTTCTTTATATGTTTGTCTGTTGATGAACACTTTGGTTGTTTCCATATCTCGGTTATTGTAAATAATGCTATTAGGAACATTGGGGTGCAGAATTAGTCTTTTCATTTTTTCCAGATATATACCCAGGATTGGAATCAATGGATCATATGGTAATTCTATTTTTAGTTTTTTGAGGAACATCCACAGTGACTGCATCAATTTATATTCCCACCAACAGTATACAAGGGCTCCCTTTTCTCCACATCCTCACCAACATTTGTTACTTGCAGACTTTTTGATGATAGCCATTCTGACAGGTGTGAAATGATTCTCATTGTTGTTTTGATTTGAATATTTCCAGTAATTAGCATCATTGAGCACCTTTTCATATGCCTGTTAGCCACCTATATGTCTTCTTTGGAAAAATATCTATACAGGTCTTCTGCCTGTTTTTGACTGTGAGTTTTTTGTTATTGAATTGTATGAGCTGTTTCTATATTTTGGATATTAACCCCTTGTCTGTTATATCATTTGCAAGTATTTTCTCCCATTCAATAATTTGCCTTTTCACATTGCTAATTTTTTTTTTCTGTGCAAAAGCTTTTAAGTTTAATTAGGTCCCATTTGTTTATTTTTGCTTTTATTTCTTTTGCCTTAGGAGACAGATCCAAAAACAATGTTGTTACAATTTATGTCAAAGAGTGTTCTCCCTGTGTTCTCTTCTAGAAGTTTTATGGTTTCTAGTCTTACATTTAGGTCTTTAATCCATTTTGGGTTTATTTTTGTATATGATGTGAGAGAATGTTCTATTCTTGTTTTACATGTAGCTGTCCAATTTTCGCAACACCACTTATTGAAGAGACTGTCTTTTTTCCATTGTATATTCTTGCCTCCTATGTCATAGGTAAATTGATCATAGGTGCATGCGATTATTTCTGGGCTCTCCGTTCTGTTCCATTGGTCTATGTGTCTGTATTTGTGGATACTGTTTTGAGTACTGTGGCTTTGCAGTATAGTTGGAAATCAGGGAGGGTGATATTTCCAGCATGGTTGTTTTTTTCTCAAGATTGCTTTGGCAATTTGGAGTCTTTTGTGGTTCCATATAAATTTTAGGATTATTTGATCCACTTCTGTGAAAAAATGTCACAGGTATTTTGATAGCTATCATATTAAATCTGTAGATTGCTGGGGGTAGTATGGACATTTTAACAATTTTACTTTTCCTAATCTGTGAACACAGGATACCTTTCCATTTCCTTGTATCATATTCAATTTCCTTCATTAGTGTTTTATAGTTTTCAGAGTATAGATCTTTCACCTTCTTGGTTAAGTTTATTCCTAGATATTTTATTCATTTTGATGCAATTTAAATCAGGATTTTTTTTTTTACTTTCTTTGTCTGATAGTTCATTATTAGTGTATAGAAATGCAACAGATTTCTGTATGTTAATCTTGTATCCTGCAACTTTACTGAATTCATTATCAGTTGTAATAGTTTTTAGGTTAAGACTTTAGAGTTTTCTACATAAATTATCATGTCACCTGCAAATAGTCTGTTTTACTTTTTCCTTTCAATTTAGATGCTTTTTATTTATTTTTCTTGTCTGATTACTGTGACTAGGACTTCCAATACTATGTTAAATAGAAATGGCTAGAGTGGGCATCTTTGTCTTGTTCCTGGATTTAGAGGAAAGGCTTTCAGCTTTTCACTATTGTGCATGATATTATACACAAAATCATACACAAATATGGGTTTGTCAAAAATGGCCTTTGTTATGTTGAGATATAGTTCTCTCTGTACAAACTTTGATGAGAATTTTTATCATGAATGGATGTTGGGATTTTGTCAAATACTTTTTCTGTATCTGTTGAGTTGATCATGTGACTTTTCATCTTTCCTTTGTTAATGCGGCATATTACACTGATTGATTTGCAAATATTGGGCCATCCTTGCATCCTGGGAATAAATCCCACTAGATCATAGTACATGATTCTTTTTATATATTGTTGGATTCAGTTTGCTAATATTTTGTTAAGGATTTTTATATCTATATTCATCAAAGATATTGGCCTGTAATTTTCTTTTTTTATAGTGTCTTTGTCTGGTTTTGGTATCAGGGTAATGGTCGTCTCATAGAATGAATTTGAGAGTGTTTCATCTGCTTCAATTTTTTAAAAAATAGTTTGAGAAGGATGTATATTAGCTTTTCTTTATATATTTGGTAGAATTCACCTTTGAAGCTCTCCAGTCCTGGAAGCTTTTTTAATTACAAATTCAACTTCACTACCTGTGATTAGTTTGTTCAAATTGTCTGTTTCTTCTTGATTCACTCTTGGCAGGTTGTATCTTTCTAGAAATTTGTCCATTTCTTCTAGGTTGTCCAATTTGTGGGCATAAAACTGTTCATAGTATTCTCTTATGATTTTTTTGGATCTCTGTGGTATCAGTTATTATTTTTCCTCTTTCATTTCTTATTGTGTTTACTTGGGTCCTCTCTCACATCTCCTGTGGTGAACCTGGCTAAGGTTTAGTAATTTTGTTTAATTTTTTTTTTTAAATACGTCTTGGTTTCATTGATCTTTTGTTTTTTTCTTTGTTTTGTTTTTTTACTCTATATATTTCCTCTCTGATCTTTATTATTTTCTTCCTTCTGCTGAATTTGGGCTTTGTTTGTTCTTTTCCTAATTCCTTTAGGTGGTAGGTTAGGTTGTATATTTGAGATTTTTCTTGTTTCTTGAGGAAGACCTGTATCACTGTAAACTTCCCTCTGAGAGCTGCTTTTGCTGCATCACACAGATTTTGGAGAGTTTTGCTTCCATTTTCATTTGTCTTGAGGTATTTGCTGATTTTCTCTTTGATTTTTTCATTGACCCACTGGTTTTTTAGTAATATGTTGTTTAGTCTCCATGTGTTTGTTCTTTTCCCATTTTTCTTTCTGTAATTGATTTCTAGTTTCATATGGTTGTGGTCAGAAAAAAATGCCCTATTTAATTTCTATCCTCTTGAACTTGTTAAGACTTGTTTTATGGCCCAGCATGTGATCTGTTCTGGAGAATGTTCCATGTGCACTTGAAAAGAATGTGTATTCTGCTGTTTTAGGATGTAATGTCCTGTATATCTCTATTAAGTCTAACTCGTCCATCATCATTTAAGGCCACTGTTGCCTTATTGATTTTATGTCTGGATGATCTGTTAATGATGTAACTTGGTGTTAAAGTCTCCTGCTTTTATTGTATTATTCTCAGTTTTTCCCTTTATGTCTGTTAGTATCTGCTTTATATATTTAGGTGCTCCCGTATTGGGTGCACATATTCTTTTTTTTTAATGTATTTTTTTAAAGTCTTTATTGAATTTGTTACAATATTGCTTCTGTTTTGTTTTGGCTTTTTGGCCACAAGGCATGTGGGATCTTAGTTCCCTGACCAGGGATTGAACCCTTACTCCCTGCATTGGAAGGCAAGGTCTTAACCACTGGACCACCAGGGATGTCCCTGGGTGCATATATGTTAATGAATGTAATATTCTCTTCTTCTACTGATCCCATTATCATTATATAATGCCCTTCTTTTGCTTTTGTTATACAGTTTGTTTTAAAGTCTATTTTGTCTGATATGAGTATTGCTATCCCTACTTTCTTGTAATTTCTGTTTACATGAAATATCTATTTCTATCCCCTCACTTTCAGTCTGTGTGTGTCTTTTGCCCTGAAATGAGTCTCTTATAGGCAGCATATAGAAGGGTCTTGTTACCTCTATCCAGTCAGATACCCTATGTCTTTTGATTGGAGTGTTTAGTCCATTGACATCTTTAGTAATTATTGATAGGTATGTACTTATTTCCATTTTATTATTTGTTTTCCTATTGTTTTTCTAGTTCTTCTCTGTTTATTTTTTCTTTTTGTTTATTTCATTATGGTTTGATAATTTTCTTTAGTAGTATGCTTGTGTTCCTTTCTTCTTAGCTTTTGTATATGTATTGTAAGTTTTTGATTTGTTGTTACCAAGCGGTTCATATATACTGACCTGGAATTGTATCTACTTATTTTAAACTGGTAGTCATTTAAGTTCAAACACATTCTAAAAGATGTACATTTTTACTCCCCTCCCCCATATTTTGTTTTTGATGTCATATTTTACATCTTCTTTTTTATCTGTTAACTGTTTATTGTAGTTATATCTACTTTTACAATTTTTTGTTTTTTAATCTTCATATTGGGTTATTTAAGTGGTTGATCCTCAATCATTAGTCATTATATTTGTATTTTTTAGTGGGCTCTTCCCTTTCCTATAGATTCTTCTTTTCCACTTAGATAAAACACTTTAACATTTCTTTTAGGGCAGGTTTAGTATTGATGAATTCTTTGAGTTTTTGTTTGACTGACAAGGTCTTTCTCTCTTCTTCAATATTAAATGATAATGTTGCTGGGAAGAGTGTCCTAGGTTGCAGGTTTTTCCCTTTCAGCACATTGAATATATCATGCCACTCTTTTCTGGCCTGCAAAGTTTCTACAGAAAAATTAGCCGAGAGCCTTATGGGGATTCCTTTATATATGATTCTTTGTTTTTCTCTTGCTACCTTTAGAATTCTCTGTTTAACTTTTGCCACTTTATTTTTGGTATGTCTTGGTGTGTGTGAGCTCATCTTGTTTAGAACCCTCTCTGCTTACTATACCTGAATATCTGTTTCCTTTTTTAGGTTTCAGAAGTTTTCAGCCTTAATTTCCTCAAATACATTTTCAATACCCTTCTCTCTCTCTTCTCCTTCTGGGACCCCTATAATGTGAATATTGGTATGCTTATTGTTATCCCATAGATCTCTTAAATAGCTTTCAGTTTAAAAAATTTTTCTTTTTGCTGTTCTGATTGGGTGATTTACTTTATTCTATCTTCCAGAGCACTTATGTGTTCTTCTGTATCACTTAGTTTGCTGTTCATTCCTTCTAGTATGTCTTTAATTTCAGATAATGAATTGTTCATTTCTGATTGGGTCCTTTTTATATTTTCTACTTCCTTGTTAAAATTTTCACTTTTTTTCATCTATTATTTTCCCCAATTCAGTTATTGTTTTTATTACCAATGCTTTGAATTTTTATCTGGTAAATTGTCTATTTCTCTTTCATTATTTATTTTTTCAGGGTTTTTCTTTTGTTCTTTCAGTTGAGAGCAGTTCCTCTGCCTTTTCAGTTTGCTTAACTTTTTCTGCCTCTAGGAAATTAGGTGAAACAGTTACCTGTTGCAGTCTTAAGAGTGTGTTCTTATGTGGGAGCATACCTGTAGAGACTGCATGTGCCCAGTGCCTTTTATGGGAGAGTTGGATTTGACATGGATGCAATTCACATCTTTCCTCAGGGTGTGCTGGCTGCTATCACCTTGGTTGGGGGTGGAGCTGGAGATGGAGGGGCTAGAGCTGGGCCAGGTGTGAAGTGGGACTTTCCCTCTACTCAGTGGCTGTCACCGCCTTATTGGTGACAGGGGTCTGATCCCAGGTTGCTGGAGCAGAAGCCCTGTGGGTCAGGCCTAAGCTGGTTCTGTTCCCTTTAAGTGTGTATTTTCCCCTCTCCCAGCACCGGGACCCTTGTGGGGAGTTTTGAAGCAGGTGGAGAGGGGGCTATGCAGGCTCTCCACTTGTATTGATTATAGGCAGAGGTCTGAGCTGCCTGTGTAGGTACCCACAGTTTTTTACCTCGCTCTGCTCAGACACAACCTTGGGTGCAAGTACCCTTTGTCCCTCTGAGCTGATCACTGCCCCCAGACTTCACCTCCCTCACCCTTTTGTGGAGCCACAGCACAGGACAGGCAGCGTTCACATTGACTCTTGGTGTATAATGGGCATGAGCTATTTTGGAGCATTTGCCATCAGAGTCATGGGCTGCTTTTGACGTGTTGCTTGTGATGTGCTGTCTGAGTTAGCACCAACAATAGCAGCAGCTGCCCCACTCAGACTTCACCCCAGAATGTGGTCACCTCTGCTTCCCATGGCCAAATTTTCCCCCTGGTTGTGGCCACCCTCGATCCAGCGCTATGCTGTGACATGGAGTTAGCAGGGCTGGAGCACCTGTTTGGCTCAGGCCAAGGTACATGATGAGGCACAGGAAACCTGGCAGCTGCTAGAGAAATCCTCTCTTGACCCTCTCTGCCCTGCCTTGGGGGCAAACCAGCACACGTGCACTCCTCATGAGCAGAGTCCAAGCTTCCACAGCCCTCATGCTAGTCCCAGCAGAACTCCAGCCAGCCAAGGGGGTTCATCGCTCCTGTGTAGAACCCCAAGACTGGGGCACCCAATCTGTGGCTCTCACTGCTTACTCCCCAGGGTGGGTCTCCAACCATGTATTCTCCCTTTTCCTCTGAGTCCCCATTCAGGGGCACAGGTCCCAACCTGATTGCTTTTCTTTCCTTCCTACTCAATTACATGTGAATCTTTCTTACAGCCTTGATTTTATAGGAGTCTTTCTGTCAGATTCCAGTTAGTTTTCATTGACACTTGTTCCACATGTAGATGTATTTTTAACATGTGACAGGTGAGCTCCACGTCCTGTTACTCTGCTATCTCTACTGATTTCCCCCATAACAGTTACTCTTAAATAATTCAATACTAAAATAAAACATAATATTAAGGTTAATTTAAAATTATATCACTGCTAAATTATAATTATTCAAAATTATTTATGAGTACAGTTAAGGGTTGGAAGGCAATATGATTGTTTTGTTAGGACTATGCAATTTTGAGTAATGTTAAATTATTTTTTTACTGAAACTACAACAATTTTGTGGAAAAACTCTTAAAAATATAGACAACATTGGTTCACACTTGTAGAAAGTTAGATGTTTTATTCAGGGCTCTCAGTTTCACATATTTTGATTGGGTTGCAAAGGGATTAACAAAAATACTGCTTGCTTTAACCATTCTGTGTAGGTTGCTATGCTCATTGACATGATAGATACAAACTGCTGTTCATTCACTTATAATATAGGAAGATATTTTTGCATTCCAGATGTCATTTCCTGTTGGCACTGAGTTTGCAATTTCTGAAGTATAAGAATTTAATTTTTTCCTGTTCTAATTTTTTATATCTTTAAGGTTCTTGATTTTCTTTCATTTAGCAACAGCAAACAACTTTTCTCATAAAGAAATATCTCATTAACCCAATTATAGATCATCTACTAGTTTCTGCACTATTAGATATTTATAAAACTGACAGAATTTAAATACGTTTTCCTTGCTTCTCTCTACTGAGAACAATACGTTGGTCAAATTCCTTTATGGGTGACTTCAGAAAAAGTTGGGAGACTTCCAAAGGATTATATTGTGCTGATGGCATTGTGTGGTATTTGGGAGTGACACTAGGAATGAGGAGATTTCCCTCATTAACATCTTTTAGAAGCTCACAATTAACTGTGTAGAATTTTTATATGCTACTGCTGTGCCTGTAGAACTCTGTCTCAACCTTTTTGTCTGTGGGCAAAAGTTTACGTGTACAACACCAGGTGGGTTGGACACTGATGCTTATGGCTGCTGCAGCCTTAAGAGAGACTGTAGGTTATGTGTAATTCTTCAAGCTCCACCTATAATCCATCACTTGTCCTTTTAGAGGCCTGCATTGACACGTAGACCAGGGACTGTGAAGTAAAGAAGACCTATTCTTGAGATGTGTTAAAGATATATAGACCAAGAATTATGACAGGTGTTATCCTATATTAGTTTTGTCTTTTATTCATAAATATGTTATTCACTACAAAAAATAACCTCCAAGTTTAAATCTTCTGTACTAAATTGTGATTATAGAGATAGGCACAGAGATATTTGGGCTATTCCCCTTTCTGCCATTAACATCACTTTGTCAGTAAACTGATCAATAATTCACTTATTTCATATCAGAAGAAACATTTCCCTTTATAAAAGTACTGAATACCATAGAGATGTTGATACTATAATATAATGGAATTATGTGAATCTGTTGTCCATGTTTCCAGATCTTAAGTGATTAAAGACCCTAAGATCTGGAAATATGAAGACAAAATACACAAGGAGTATTTTGCCAGGAATTTGAATTCCATTGATCTGGTTCTTTGATTTGGGTAGATTTTAGTTAAGTTGTATAAGCTCAGGCTCCTCACTGAGAAACAGAGGTAATATTTATGTCATAGGGTTTTATTGTGAATTACATAAGATGTAAATGTGAAGTTCTTTGTTCTGTATCAGGTACATAGTAAGTGCTCAAAAATATTAACTTTTAATCATTATCATTATTTTGTATCTCCAATCACATTTTTACAGTCAATTATAATTAAATGTAATTCTTCATTCATAAGTGACACCACTGAGGTTGCTTCTACGTCTGATTTACTCAGAGACTGCCTCTTGGTGAGGAGGGAACATGGTGGCAACTCTTACACCGGTGGTGATTCTGAATATGGCAGTGATTCCTAACCATTCCCATGTTGCCTACCAAGTTCCCTCCCTCCCTTCCTTCCTTCCTTCCTTCCTTCCTCTGATTATATATCCATATATACAAATATATATGTATACACACACACACATATATATTAATACCTTTATCGGTCTCAAATATGGATTAAGAAAGTGATAGCTATATTGTATTTCTTACTGTTTCTAATCCACTGTGACATTCTATGTTATTTCAGTAGGATTTTAACGAGCAAACTGATGACAGATGTGAGTTTCTTTGCAGCCTAGTGAGATTTTTATCTCTATCAAAGCAAAGTGTTTTGGGGCAACATCAGGGATAAGCTTATGGAATTAATCATTTTTTTTCTTCAGTGCACTCCATGTACTAGATTCAGTAATTGTGTTCTCTGGTTCATCATACTCAGCATAATGTCTTGACCTCCAGATCTGAAACAACATATTTTCTGAGAGATGCTGATTGTGTTTCATGAAATTCTACAGGGCCAAGTAAATTGAGGATGTCTTTGTTCTGCATATGGCTAATCTAAATTATATAGTCTTAGCCATTAAAACATTAAAATGTACTTGATGGCCAGTTATAGATCACAGAATTTTTACAAATGTGCTTTATATTTTCTAAGCACCAACACAGATATTTTTACATTTAAAACAACTGCTATACCACATCACTTATATTTTAAAAAACTAAGTTTCCATCTTATAAAAATAAATACATGGATGTAATCTACAAAAATCATAAATTAATAACTACTGTGAACTTCTATTATATACTGAGTCTGTGACATACTACTAGTTACTATGAGGATGTGGGATTTACTGAGTCAAGTAGAGCATCAAGTCCATTATTCTCATGGACTACCCATTCCTTGCATCATAGCTTCAGTTGTGTGAATTCATTTCAACAGACTTTTATCAAACATCTTCCACGTGTGAGGCACTGTTGTTGGTACTGGGGAAGGAGAACAGATGGTCTAAATGCTTCTACATACCAGTACAAACAGTCTTTGGACAGTCAGAGGTATCCTTGGAGTTTAACTACATGAGGGGGTTATTGGAGTTCTAAGCCTTCACCAGTAGACAGGGGAGTTTTAGATGGCCACTAGAGGTTATATAGTCAAGGGAGAATTTTCTTTTTGGTTAATACTGTGTATATGCTTAAATGCTTGTGCAAAAATGTCAGCTTAGAAGGAGAAGTTGAAGACATAAGAGAGAGTGAAGAACTGATAGTTTTGGCAAAGTCTCTGGGTAAGCAGAAGTGAATGGAACCTAGAGAAAAGGTTTAGGGACTGGCCTTGTATCAGTGGATTGATGTCTCTTCCATTGTCTTGGAGGGAAGGTAGAGACTCAGGGAGGCTATTGCCATGTATGCCCCAAGGGAACTGGAATACACAGTGAGCAAAAATGGTATTATGAAAGGAGGCATGTCTGGAAATGTCCAGCACCTATGCCTCTGCCTGACCCCTAGGCGAGGTGCTGCCATGATTCCTTCACAGGGAACAGCATTAAGACTTAGATAATGGCAATGTAATGTGTGGGACTAGCTGGGAGAAGGTATATCTGAAAGTTTCTTGAGGGGAGAGTCTATCTTATGTTCATCTTTGTTATCTTTGTTGCATCCATCCCAGTCTTGAGTATTGTTGGTACTAAATAAGTTTATGGGATTTGTTGTGTTCAAAAAGGATGGGCACATAGTTTGTTAAGAAGAGAGATGATGGCATGAAGGAGTGATAATGCAAACTTGACTCTTCCGCTTAGGACAGGATTTTAATTTGGTTGATACACATTTATAGTATTTAATGTGTAATTTGGAAGCAGCAGAAGCCCTGATGGTTGGAGCATATAATTAATATTTTTGTAGAAGTTCACAAATACATGATTGGACCTTTTCATATACTAATTCAAAGCAAGTGCATAGGAAATCTCTCTTCAAATGAAGTTGACCTATGTCTCATCTTTTTGGATCGGATGGTCCAATCTCTATCACCATAAAGAAGTTTGCAGATGACGCAGGGAAAATAGAAGCAGGAACCTTATGAATCTACCCTCCTCTGGAGATTTGAGATGGAGGTATAAAATAAAGGGAAAAAAAGTTACCCTCCTCCATCTCCTAGCGTGAAGAATCCCAGAGTCATTCTTCTCTGTGGTTTCTACCTTTATCTTGTACAATGTAGACCATAGCCAGGTATTAAGAATTCTCAGTTGACTTGTACTCTGAAGTGGGTGTAAACACCCTTCCTGAGAGTATGGTTTTGAGAAAATAACCTAATCAGATGGTCTTATGACAAGACCAAAGTAATCTTTTTGACTTACTTCTTAGCTGTAAGCTTACTGTGAAGTTTTCCCTGAAATATAGTTTTCAAAATAATTAGATCAGGGATATGTTATTTTGACTAAGTAGAAAACACAGTAAAGGGACTCACTCAAGTTGTGACTGAAGGTTCGCATTGTCCTTATGGGATCAAGATGAGCAGGCAACATAATAACAAATCAGAAGTCATACTGTTCACTATATTGTTTCATAAATTTGGGTGAACATAATTCCACAGAGTTCAGAACAGTACTGATTATTCACTCCATGGAGGAGATGTCAAATGTAAAAAGAACAATGCATATTATTGGTTATAATGTCTGAAACTGAGCACATAAGCATTCATTTTTATTAGTTAATAATGTTTCAGAATGGAAATAGACACAGTCTTTGGACAAGATCTTTATTTCGATAACATCAATCAGTATTAATAAAAAATCTAGAGAAATTTAATGACTGCCCTCCTCTTCTATTAGCCAAGTCTCCTTGAGGCAGCTGAATTGATCAGAGGTTTAACCAGGTTCATTTGGATACCGCATGCAAAATGTGAAGAAATTGACTGTGGGAGCAGTGATTTCCCAGAAGTTAGATTTTCTTTGAAGCCACACAATCAATATAGATGTCATAAAACTAAAATAAGGTAAAAATGTTTTGTAATCAATTATTAAATTATCATTTAAAAAATTTAATTTAAATTTAATTTTTAGATTGAAGTATAACTAATTTACAATATTATATTAGTTTCAGGAGTACAACGTAGTGATTTAATATTTTTTATAGTTTATGCACCATACAGAGTTATTAAACTTTTATTGACTATACTCCCTGTACCATACATTATATAACTGTGACCTATTTATTTTATAACTGGTAGTTTGTACCTCTTAGTCTGCTTCACCTATTTTGCCCAACCCCCACCCTCCCTCTTCACTTGTTTTTCTCTGCATCTATGAGTCTATTTCTGTTTTGCCATGTTTGTTATTTTGTTTTGTTTTTTAGTTTCTGTATATAAGTGAAATCATACAGTATTTGTCTTTTTTCCATCTGATTTACTTCACTTACCATAATACCTTCTAGGTCAATCTATGTTTTCACAAATAGCAAGATTTCATTCCTTTTTATGACTAACATTCCATTGTGTATATATACCACATCTTCTTTACCCTTTCATCTGTTAATGGACACTTAGGTTGCTTCCATATCTTGGCTATTGTCAAGAATGCTGCATATACCTTTTCAAGTTATTGTTTTCAATTTTTTTGAATTATACCCAGGAATGGAGTGCTGGATCATATGGTAGTTCTATTTTAGTTTTCTTGAGGAACATCCATAATGTTTTCCATAGTAGCTGCACTACACATGTCTCTGATAAATAGTGATGTCAAGCATTTTTTCATGTGCCTGTTGGCCATCTGTGTACCTTTTGGGAAAATGTCTATTCAAGTCTTATACCCATTTTTTAAGCAGGTCGTTTGTTTTTTTGATATTGAGTTTTATGATATTGAGCTGTTTATGTATTTTGGATATTAACCCCTTATTGGTCATATCATTTGCAAATATTTTCTCCCATTCAGTAGGTTTCTTTTTATTTTGTTTTTCCTTTGCTGTACAAAAGCTTTTAAGTTTAACTATGTCCCATTTAAACATTTTTGCTTTTTTTTCATTTATCTTAGGAAACAGATCCAAAAAATAATTGCTTCAATTTATTTTAAAGAGTGTTCTGCCTATGTCCTCTTCTAGGAGTTTTACGATTTCCAGTCATACATTTATGTCTTTAATCATTTTGAGTTTATTTTTGTATATGGTGTGAGAAAATGTTCTAATTTTATTCCTTTATATATAGCTCTCTGGTTTCCCAGCACCACTTATTGAAGAGACTGTCTTTTCTCCAATGTATATTCTTGTCTCCTTTGTCGTAGATTAATTAACCATAAGTGTGTGGTTTATTTCTGGGCTTTCTATTCTGTTCCATTGATCTTCACATCTGCTTTTGTTTCAATACCATACTGTTTTGATTACTGTAGCTTTGTAATATAGTCTGAGGTGAGGGACCATGAGAAATCTAGTTTTGTTCTTTTTTTAAAGATTGCTTTGGAATTCATGGTCTTTTGTGGTTCTACATAAATTTTAGGATTATTTATTCCACTTCTGTGAAAAAAGCCACAGGTATTTTGATAGGAATCACATTAAATCTGTAGATTGCTTTGGGTGGTATGGACATTTTAACAATATTACTTTTCCTAATCAGTTCACATGGGATATCTTTCCTTTTATTTGTATAATTTTTCAATTTCCTTCAATGTTTTATAGTTTTCAGGGTATAAGTCTTTCACCTTCTTGGTTAAGTTTACTTCTAGGCATTTTATTCTTTTTGATGTGATTTAAACAGGATTGTTTTCTTGTTTTCTCTTTTTGATAGTTCATTATTAGTGTTTAGAAAAGCAACAGATTTCTGTATACTAATCTTGTTTCCTGCAAATTTACTGAATTCATTTGTTAGTTATTAGTTTTTGGTGGAGACCTTAGGTTTTTCAACATAAAGTATCAGGTCATCTGCAAATAGTGACAGTTTTACTTCTTCTCTTCTAATCTGGATGCCTTTTATATCTTTTCCTTTTCTGATTGCTGTGGCTAGGACTTCCAATACTATGTTGAATAAAAGTGGTGAGAGTGGGCATCCTTGTCTTGCTCCTGATCTTTGAAGAAAAACTTTCAGCTTTTCACTGTTGTGTATGTTATCTGTGAGTTTGTCATTAATGGCCTTTATTATGTTGAGATATGTTCCCTCTATATCCACTTCGCTGAAAATTGTTATCATGAATGCTAAGGAGTTTTGTTAAAAGCCTTTTCTGTATCTAGTGAGATGATCATGTAATTTTTATCCTTTGTTTTGTTAATGTGGTGTATCACATTGGTTGATTTATGGGTATTGACCCATCCTTGCTTTCCTAGAGTAAATTTCATCTGATCATAATATATGATCCTTTTCATGTATTGTTGAATTTGGCTTGCTAATATTTTGTTGAGGATTTTTGCATATCTGTTCACCAGGGATATTAGTCTGTAATTTTCTTCTTTTGTAGTGTCTTTGTCTGGTTTTGGTATTAGGGTAATGCTGGCCTCATAGAATGAGTTTGAAAGCATTCCTTTCTCTTCAGTGTTTTTGGAATGGTTTAAGGTTATTTACTAACTTTTTAAAAAATCCTTGGCAGAATTCCCCTGTGATCCTGTCTTGTCTTGGAAATTAACATGCTGGCAGTTTTTTGATTACTGTTTCAATTTCATTACTAGTAATTGGTCTGTTCATATTGTCTATTTCTTCCTGATTCAGTCTTTAAAAATTGTATATTTCTAGGAATTTATCCATTTCTACTAGTTGTTTAATTTGTTGGCATATAATTGTTTGCAGTAATCTCTTATGATCCTTTGTATTTCTATGATGTCATTTGTAACTTCTCCTCTTTTACTTATGATTTTATTTATTTGGGCCCTCTCTTTTTTGCTTGACAAGCTGGCTAAAGGGTTATCAGTTTTGTTTATCTTTTCAAAAACCAGCTCTTAGTTTCATTGATCTTTACTATTCTTTTTTTAGTTTCTATTTCATTTGTTCCCACTCTGATTGTTATTATTTCTTTCCTTCTACTAACTTTAAGCTTTGTTCTTTTTTTCCAGTTCCTTTAGGTGTAATGTTAGGTTGTTTATATGAGATTTTTCTTGCTTCTTGAGGTGAGCCTGTATCATTATGAACATCCCTCTTAAAACAGCTTTTGCTGTGCCCTATAGATTTTAGAAAGTTATGTTTCCATTTCCATAGGTCTCAAATATTTTTTGATTTCCTCTTTGATTTCTTCATTGACCTATTTTTTTAGTATCATGTAGTTTAGTCTTCATATGTTTGTGTTTTTTCCAGTTTTCTTCCTGTAGTTGATTTCTAGGTTCATACCATTGTGGTTGGAAAAGATGCTTGTTATGACTTCAGTCTTCTTAAATTTATTGAGACTTTTTTGTGGCCTAGCACATGAGAACATTCCATGTGCACCTATCTTGGAGAATGTTCCTTGAGTACTTAAAAAATTATGTATTCTGCTACTTTTGGATGGCAAGTTCTTAGGTATCTATTAAGTCCATCTTGTTTAATATGTCATTTAAGGACAATGTTTCCTTATTAAGTTTCTCTCTGCATGATCTGTCCATTGATGTAAGTGGGTTATTAAAGTCCCCTAATATTATTATATTAATGTCAATTTCTCTCTTTATTCCTATTAATATTTACTTTATATATTTATGTGCTCTTATGTAAAGTACATATATGTTTATGAATATTATATCCCCTTCCTGGATTTCCCTATTTCTAATTATGTAATGTCCTTCTTTGTCTTTTGTTATAGTCTTTGCCTCAAAGTCTATTTTGTCTGATATAAGTATTGCTGCTCAGCTTCTTTCCATTTTTATTTGCATCGGGTATTTTTATCCATCCCCTCACTTTCAGTCTATGTGTGTCTTTAGCTGTGAACTGAGTCTTTTGAAGGCAGTGCATAGATGGGTCTTTTTAAAAATCCATTCAGCCACCTTATATCTTTCAATTGGGGCATTAACTCATTTGCGTTTTAAGTGACTACTGATAAGCAAGGACTTATTGCCATTTTTTCACTGTTTTCTGGTCGTTTTTGTGGTTCTACTTGGTTCTTCTTTTAGTCTCTTCCCTTGTGGCTTGATGATTTTCTTTAGTGTTATGTTTGGATTCCTTTTCCTTTGTGTTTTGTGTATCTATTGTAGGTTTCTGGGTTTTGTTAACCATATAGTTTGTATACATTGACCTATATGTATTTGTTTTAAGCTGATGGTCATTTAAGTTCAATCACATTCTAAAAGCTCTACATTTTTTTACTCCTATCCACATTTTATGTTTTTAACATCATAGTTCACATCTTTTTCTATATCTCTTGACTACTTATTGTAGTTATAGTTGACTGTATAACTTTTGCACTTTTAGCCTTGATACTTATTAAGTTGTTGATCCTCTGCCTTTACTATTTATTTGCCTTTTACTAGTGAGATTTTTTCTTCATATATTTTCTTATATCTTGTTATGGCTTTTTCTTTTTCCCTTAAAGGTGGCTTTTTAACATTTCTTGTAAGGCTGGTTTAGTGGTGATGGACTCTTTTAGTTTTTGCTTGTCTTGGAACCTGTATCTTCCTTCAGTTCTGAATGGTAACCTTGCCAGGTACAGTATCCTTGGTTGTAGGTTTTTTCTTTTTAGCATTTTGAATATATCATGCTACTCTCTTTGGCCTGCAAAGTTTCTGCCAAAAAATCAGCTGATGGCCTTATGGGGGTTCCCTGCTTTTCTGACTTTAAAATTCTCTCTTTATCTTTTGTCATTTTAATTATGATATATCTTGGTGTGGATCACTTTGGGTTCATCTTCTTTGGAACTCTCTGTGCTTCCTTGACCTGGATATCTGTTTCCATCCCCAGGTTGGGAAAGTTTTCAGCCATTATTTTATCAAATATATTTCTACCCTTTTCTCTTTCTCTCTCTTCTCCTTCTGGAACCCCTATAATGCGAATGTTAGTATGCTTGGTGCTATCTCAGAGGTCCCTTAAACTATTCTTTTTATTAAAGACTTTTTTCTTTTTGCTCTTCTGATTAGGTGATTTTTTTTCTATTCTGTCTTTCAGGTCACTTATGCATTCTTCTATATTACCTAATCTGCTGTTGATTCCCTCTAGTGTATTTTTTATTTCAGTTTTTGTATTATTCAGCTGTAATTGGTTTTTTTTAAAAATATTTTTAAATTATTTATTGAAGTTCTCATTGAGTTCCTCTATTCTTTTTCTCGGTTTGTTGAGTATTTTTGTGACCATTTCTTCAAACTCTTTATCAGGTAAATTACATATCTCCATTTCATTAGGGTTCCCCCCCCTCCCCCGGGGTTAACTTGCTCTTTATTTAGAACATATTCCTCTGTCTTCCTATTTTGTTTCATTTTCTATGTTTGTCTCTATGAATTGGGCAGAATAGTTACCTCTCCTGGTCTTGAAGGTGTGTCCTTGTGTGAAAGTGTCCCTATGCGGACTGCGTGTGCCCAGTGACTTTAGCAAGAAGGCTGGAGCTGAAGTAGATGCAGACAGAGGCTTCTCTTGGGGCACAGCAAGGGCTGCCGCCTTGGCTGGAAGCTGCTGGAGCCTGAGCCTGGCATAGGCCAGGGCTTCTCCCAGGGCCCATCAAGGGCCACTGCCTTGGTGAGTGAGGCTGTAGCTGGAGCACAGCCCAAGCTGGGGGTTTCCTGGGGCGTGCTGAGGGACAGAATCTTGCTTGGTCTGCAGGCTGGTGTTGGCAGGCTGGTTAGAGTGCCAGGTGCTTTTCAATCTTCTGCCTCTGTGCTGGGACACAGAGTGAGTAAGTTTTTGTGTACACCCTTTAAGATTGGAGTTTTGATTTCCTACAGCCCTCCAGCTCTCCCAGTCATAAGCCCTGCTGGTTTTTAAAACCCATTATGGGGGCTCATCTTCCTAGTACTGGTCCTCAGGGCTGGGGTGCCCAATGTGGGGATTGAACACTTCATTCATTAGGGAGGTCCTTTGAGTTTATGATATCCCCTTCAGCTTCTGGGTTGCCTATGGGTCCTGACTAGATAGCATCTCTGTCCCTCTTACCCATCTCAATGTGTTTTTTCCTTTGTATCCTTAATTGTAGAAGAGCTACTCTGCTAATCTTTAGGTTGTTCTCAGAGAGAGTTTTTCTTTATGTAGTTGTAGTTTTGGTGTGTCTGTGGGAGGAGATGAGCTCAAGGTCTAACTACTTTACCATCTTGATCCCCTCCACAAATTATCATTTAAATCATGAATTAAATCTAGATTTTTGGTAAAGAAAATCTTTATATATTATAAATCTTTATAATAGGATAGTCTAGGCATATCCTGGATTCATGTTGCAAACTTACCTCCTGTCATGAAGATATGAAAAATTTATTTTTCCTTTGGATAAAGGCAACTAGCAAACAGAGATGGTTATCCCAATTACAAGGTGAATTTAGGATGAACTATGTGTGGCAAATAGTGCTGTCAAGTCCTCTTACTTGAGGACTAGATATCATTTATCTTGAGAATATGTATGGAATGGGTTGTATCTGCTTGGCTACATAAAATGGTGAGATTTACTTTTGTCTTTGTAATCTCTTAATGGATTTCCTGGGATATGCATCATATTCTGGTTTAAAGCTCATTCAGTAATAAAACTGTTTCTTTCTCTATAAAAAATAGTCTAAGCATAAAGCAATTATTTATTATTTCTATATCAGGTGGAAAAAAAACTAACACTTTTCTTAATTTTAGCTTTTTTATTATATTAAATAGTATTACCATTTGTATTTACTTTATCACAAGATATATTTTTCTTTATCATATATCTTTATAGAAGACCTAGTAATATTCCTGTGTGACTGGTGGATTAATTTTAGATATATCAGTCTAGAAAAGTGAATGCCAGTGTAAGATATGAGTGAAATCTATAAAATACATATTGCAGTTCTTAGGCTAATTAATTAAATGCTAGGCAGGGCAGGGGTGTATTTTCTAGAACATTTTCTCTGACTAGAATCATTGAGTAAAACACATTACTATAGTGATGACTAATAAATACTTACCATCTTTAAAATTGTTTAAGCTCCCCAGTAATATTTCCAAATACAAGAATTACTAGGTAAGATGTTTAACAGATGCAGGCTACTTTTGTTTTCCAGCTGAATGCTCCAACTAATTTCCTGGCAATCGTCACGTTCAGTGCTTACAATATCGTCAACATTATTGTTGATATTTAAAATATAACCAAAAATACCCTGGTCAGATAATTTTTATTTTCTTCAAATAATAGCCTTGTTGTTTGTTTTCCTCTCTTTCCCTTCCCAGAAAATCATCTAACCCTAATGAATAGATTTTTTTAAATTTACATTTGGATATTTATCTTGATTTTTTCCTATTCATATTTGGTAAGCCATGTTTTCTTTTAATTCAATGAGAAGGATAGATGGTATGCTTTACTCCAAATCACTCTTCCCCTCTGATGATTAAGACTTGCTTTTAAGTAAAGTTCATTATACTTGTCTCTGTTTTGTCTTAGGTTTATTTCTTTCTGTGGAGCTTCTTATTCCCCTCCTACAAAATACACTTCTGGAGGGCCACCAAGTCACTGTATGTGTCCAGACCTGTATGAATTACAGAAATGGACAGGTTGGTTCAAGTTGGGGCCTAGCTACATATTCTTTTTTTTTTTTTTCTTTAACACCTTTATTGGAGTATAATTGCTGTACAATGGTGTGTTAGTTTCTGCTTTATAACAAAGTGAATCAGTTATACATATACACATGTCCCCATGTCTCTTCCCTCTTGCATCTCTCTCCCTCACACCCTCCCTATCCCACCCCTCTAGGTGGTCACAAAGCACAGAGCTGATCTCCCTGTGCTATGCGGTTGCTTCCCACTAGCTATCTATTTTACGTTTGGTAGTGTATATATGTCAACTCACCAGGAGGAAACAGCGAGTTCCAGGAACTCTGATTTAGGCTGGTGTCTGTTCTGTCATGCAGTGAGACAGCAATACTGACTGAATTATTTTTCTGCAAAGTGTTCTTCTAGGACCTGCAGTAGTCACAGTACCGCCCCACAGGAGCTTATAAATTAATGAGAATCATGGTACAAGGACACTCTAAGAACTTCCTTCACTACAAACCCCTTTACTTCCTGGTGAATGATGTTTCTGTTCTATTATTTCTTCTTTACTAAACTGAAGATTACAAGTAGAAATGGAACCAAAGATGGAATTAGCAGGAGGACATTTTCCTTTTCCTGGTAGGACTGTAGAGCCGGGTATTCAGTTGGCTGTTTACAATGAATGTCCCTTCTAGTTGGTCATGGCCTTAATCCTCACTGGTCTGAGCACAAGCATATTGATTGTAAAATATATTGAATATGACCCCATGATTACAGACATTCCTGTTCTTAGTAATCCTTAGAGCTGAAGAAAGCCTTCTGTCTGTATTCTGTTCTGACCTTCTGGGTCATCATCTCTCTCTTTTCTTTTTTGTTAGGTCTCTATCTGCCCACCATCAGTGTGTCTGATAATGCTAACTACTGATAAACCAGTTCCATGGCTACTTCAGTCCTGGAGTCTTAAGATTCCTAGGAAGGGCGCCAGCCACATTAAAATGTAATCCTATCAATTCAGTTAAAGCACTGTTTGTGAAAGTGTAAGTGTCATTATGCAGCATTTTTCATCTCCCCACCCCAGTCTCCCTTCCACACTTCTTCTATCCCTTCCCACCCACTTTCATTACCAGCACTGGATAGCTAGTGGGATATTTGAAGGGTTTCTTCTCTACGGATTGAATTCAAAAGCCTTGATTTATAACCAGACTTCCACTGATTTACTTTGCTAGCAAATTAAAAACCATCTGGACTAGAAAACCTGGTTAGATAATTTATAGTTTATTGTAATTCTAAAATTAATTATATTTTAGTTCTCTGATACCCTATCTAGATCAGATTTCTAAGATGAATGCCAGACACATCAGGATTCAGTAGCTCCAAACTCCATTGAAATCTTCTCCTAATTTTCTTGGGCTGACTTGAGTATATTTTTTAAAAATTATTTACTTTCATGGTTTGGCAAGACCCAGACAGTAAGCAGCTTCAAGTGTCAGTGGCAGCCGGAAAGAATACTAATAAGTGTTAGTCATCCACAGTAAATTAAAAATATAGTAATAAAGAAAAATTAAACTGCAGTGTGTTTGGGTGTTTGCTCTATTACCATAAATTCACACTCTCATCTTCTATTCTCTGAAAAAGAGTGGGTGTGGCAGGAAGCATTTGTGAAATTCCATTAGCATTTTTAGAGAAAATTACTCTACTAAATGATTCAGGATTCAGCTCCCAGCTTCCAATGTTCAACTCAGCTGTGTGAAACATTTTATTTTGTATACAAATGATACCATAGAATTCTTAGGACTTGGAAAGATTTGTTAGCAGCTAGCCCAAATCCTCTTAATTTTTAGGTGATGTAATGCTAACAATTAGCCCAGGTTCTCATACCTAGCTACTGATGGCGAAGAGGTAGAAATTCACCATTCCACCTTCAGGCTGGACGTTGATCAAAATACTTCAGAAACAATATTTTAGACTAGACTACAATGCCTTGCTCTTGGTATGTAAATGAACAAATATAAGATGTACCCTGAGATTCAGAATTGACCCTAAGAGGGTCTACATTATTAAAATTTGTTTTTCTCCTCACTTTATTAATAAATAAGTTCATTTGGAAATGAATAAATGCAGTGATGCAACCAGATATTAAGTCAGATTTCCCAGGCTTTGAATTTTAGATATACATTCATTCCGTTTCTCTAGGAAATTTTCCTTTCTCTTTCTCTGCTTAGTTTTGATGCATAACAGATTCTGTTGCACTGGAGATCGTTAAGACTTCATCAAGTGAGGATTCCCTGACTTCTGCCTCCCTGCTGCACCACACAAGTAGCCAAACTAATTCATGTCACATCATTCTCAACCCCACAATGCAAGACTCTATGTAGATCTAACACTGCTATCGCCAGTGAGCATAATTTCCTAGGAACATGGTCACTTGACAATTTGTACATTTGGTGTCTCTGCCAAACTCCAAATCACAGAAAGCTGTTAATTCCAAATCACCTTTTGCAAAATACATTTCAAAGTCTTCTCACAGATTGCTCAGAGTATATTCACTAGAAGGTTAATGTACTTTTCTTTCTTTCTTTTTTGTTTTTGTTTTTTTTTTTTTTTTTAGTACTCAAAAAAGCTTCCATTTTTAATTTAGCTTTCTGACTCTTCTTGTGCCCCCAACACTTTCACAATGATTTTCTGTTCCTCAATAAGGAAAGCATGCTTGATCCTGTCATGGACGCATTTAGCACACATGAAACCACCACATAATTTTTATTTATTTATTTATTTTTTTATTTTTATTTTTTATTTTTTTTAAAGCAAAGAATCACATTGAAGTGAAACTTTGCTGGTTTTTTTTTTTTTTTAATTTTATTTATTTATTTATTTATGGCTGCATGGGTCTTCGTTTCTGTGCGAGGGCTTTCTCTTGTTGCGGCAAGCAGGGGCCACTCTTCATCGCGGTGCGCGGGCCTCTCATTATCGCGGCCTCTCTTGTTGCAGAGCACAGGCTCCAGATGCGCAGGCTCAGTAATTGTGGCTCACGGACCCAGTTGCTCCGTGGCATGTGGGATCTTCCCAGACCAGGGCTCGAACCCGTATCCCCTGCATTGGCAGGCAGATTCTCAACCACTGCGCCACCAGGGAAGCCCACCACCACATAATTTTAATTTTAGACCACCTCATAGGAACTTTACGTCTCACAGCACAAATGCCTCAGAGTTGGCCTGGGCACACACCACAAGCCCCAGCTTTGACTTAGAAAAACAACTCATGCTCCAGTGTGTATACGTGACCACATTTCCTAAGAGATAATATTTGCCCATGTTGTCCCACTGTGGGGCAATAGGTAAATGATAAAAACCGTTTAGTGCATAAGCTCATATCACAGAATTTCAGTAGAATCAATAATTTAGTTAAAATTTAGGTATTGTCTTGTCTGAAAAAATGCAAGGTTGAAGAACCCTGAGAAGAGTAACAGTTCCTGAAGGCAGGAATAGGAGTTTCAGATATCTTCACTGTTGTTTCCAGTGTGGTGTCAAATGTGTTTCTGATTCATTGGTGCTATTTCTTATTGTGAAAGAAGAGTGGATGAGGGAAGTAAATGCCAGTGTAAATATTCTAGGTCCACTTACGGATTTGTGGCAAATTTATTCCTTCATTTATGTCTATTTAGTTTGTTCTTATTTCTACTAGAAATTTTTGATTCATTTTTATTGTTCTTTTTATCAACATTAGTACTAAAGGCTATGTATTTTCCTCTGAATGCTGTGTTAGCTACATAACATGGCCTATGATATATAGTATTTTTCATTATAGTTGTTTTCTGAAAAGTCTGCAATTACAACTTGTTTTTCTGCTTTGATCTAAAGATTATTTAATAGAGATCTTTAGAATTTCCAGGTGTAAAGGATTTTTGTTGTTATTGATCTCTGATTTTATTGTTTCTAGTTTTGGGATTGTGAATAAAGATTATTATCTTTATTAGATGTACTATTTTGGAATTGTGGGGTTTCTTTGGGACCTAATATGTTATCAATTTTCATGAATATTCAAAGCACTTGAACAGCGGGAGTATTCTTTATTGTTCAAGTACATAATTTATTGTGCCAGTGTATGTCTATAATATCTACCTTATTGTTTATTTGGGGGTCTTCTATCACCTTATTTACTTTTTGATAATTGAGAGACATAAAGTTTCATATTAGTGTGTTTCTGACTATTCCTCCTTTAATCATTTATCATTATGCTTTATGGGAATTGCTGCTGTTATTTTTCATATAGATGTTTATAAGTGTTAGTTCTTCATTGTGAATTATAGAATTCAGCATTATTTATTGTCCCATTTAATTTTTTCTCTAATATTCTACGTTGTCTGATGGTAAGATCACAACTTCTGGTTTCTTTTTTCATTTGTATGGTATATCTTTTGTCCGTTCTTTCATTTTTAATTTCTCTGAAGCACTTTAGTGTATCTCTTATATGTGGCATAGAGTTTGTAATCTGTAAAATTTTGTAGTCTAATCTGAAAATTTTTTATTGTAATAGGTGATTTAAGTCCTTTACATTTATTGATATGACAAATGTATTTGATCTTAGTTCTCTCACATTATTTTATGTTTTACACATTTACATCTCATTTATTTTTAAAAGTCTTCCATTTGTGGTTTATTTTCTTTGGTATTTTGTTGTTCTTTTAGAATATGCAAGTTTATTTCTAGTGATTCTTTTATATTTTGTGTTTATATGTCTCTCTTTAGATATAATCTATTTTATCTAAAAGAGCATTTGTAAAATTAATTTGTGACCTCTTCCTCATTCCTTTCCTTCTTCTCCTCTACCAACCAATATTAATTGTGTATTTTGCCTAGTATTTACCTTTATACTCCTAAACTTTAAATGATATCTTTTAACTTCCAGTCATTATATGTGAAGCATATAATGAAGCATATATATATATGTGAAGCAGTCAGTAGTTAGTCTTCCTTCTCTCCTAGTTTTCCTTCTATTTTTCTTAGTTGAATTACTACCATGCTATCAGGGTATATTATATTTGTATGCTATTCTCTCAATCTTATCCTCACTTTTATTTTACAAATAAATTAGATAAAATAGATTCAGTCAGTGCCCATCATTTACTTTTTTCTCCCCAAAGTTTCCCAGTTATCCTCTACTAGTTTTCTCAGCAATGGCTCATAGGAACAATATTCCTTAAGTTTGTGGACATTCATAATTCTGTGTTCACAATTTTTATATTTGAAGAACATCTTTGCTTAAAATCTTGTTCCTTGAATGTCTTCTAGGTTTTGCTCCACTGTTTTCTGCTGTTAAAATTTTCTATTACAAAGTCTGGGGCAAAGCTCATTCTAGTTTTGTTTTTTGTTTTTTTGGGTTTTTTTTGGTAATGACTAGATAGTTTTGCTTTTAAGCCCCAAAGATTCTTCCTTTATTTTTAATATTTAACATTTAGCAGGATATCTTAGTGTTTACCCTCTGGATCAATTTTCCTAGGTATGTAATGTGCCCTTAAAAATTTTGGGGGGGGATTTAAATTATAGATAAGTATTTTTTTAATCATCTTTTTTTTCTTCTTCATTGACTCTATGTATATATCTCCTTTGTTGTCTATATATCACTTTCCTTTAAATACTCAAAAAATTCTTTCTTTATCCTATTGATTTTCTTTACTTTTTTCATTTTTTTCCTTCTTTGTCTAATGTGGTTTTCAGTATGTCTATCTTAACTTATAGTCATTGTAATGGAAACTTTTTTAAAGATGTCTTTTCATTCTTTCTCAATTTCTCCCCTGAATTCTGTTAGTTTTTTCTTCCTGTTGTTTGGGCATCTTTTAATCTCCTTTTGGCTGTCAAAATTTTCACTGAATTCTACGTTTTCAATTCTTTTAGATTTACAATTGCTTTGATAATTTTAAAACAGTTCACGGTAGAGTATCAGTTCGTACTTTCTCTCTACACTTCTGGAACATTTTCCTGATTTGTCTTTTTAATCTGCAGGGAACTTTTGCTGCTCTTTTTCTTTTTAATAGTATCTTGGGATGGATGTAATGATCTTATATTTTAAAATAAACCTTAGATTAGAATGAGTTGGATATTCGTGCACCACCAATTTGAGGAGGATAATGTGAAGAAGGGATAGGAGGCACCAGAGTAGCTTTTCTGACTTCTCAGATTAAGGGTCCCCTCCCGCTGCTCTCTGGTGCTTTGTGCAGCCAGGTTCACTTTGATCCTCAGCACCAGGACCCCTAGACATCCTCATTCTTTTCCACCACACCTAGAATGCTCATGGCTGCACTTTCTCCCCAACACGCCTGCAGTTTGGTTGGTTTGGGGTGTTTGGGCCCAGCCCATCCTTATAGGTAATTTAGTATTTGTGGGGTTTTTTTCCCCCTCTTTTTATTTTGCTAAAAAGGTATTGTGTGTGTGTGTTTGTGGGTGTGTGTTTATATGTATGTTCAAGTGTTGAGGGGGAAAGGGTGGTTTCTCACTCTATTGCTCTATTCAGTTTTAAAGAAAATAATAGGAGCTTAGCAACACTTCCTTAATGAAACAGTGCTGAGAGATAAAGAAGGGAAAGAGCAAGACTCTCAATTCTCGTTCCACTTCTGCCATCTCTTTTGTCAAGATAGACCATGTCTCTCCTCTCCTATACTAGAAAAACGTTCTCACATTTAAGGTCTGTAGCAACGTATGGATTCTATGATTCAATGAAGTTCCATATTATATTGGTTGTTAGTCCAGTTTCCTTCTTCTCGTGGAAGTTACTTTTGCTGAAGGCAAAGAAGAATTGGCCTGCTAATAGAGAAAAGTGGCACACCACTACAATGAGAAAAAAACAGGAGCCCTGAATGGAAAAATCAGGCCTGGCTCTACCTAGGAGGGCTATTAGCATTCTACTCAGCTTTCTATTAATTATTCAAAGAACGATTATGCTCCCTTATGTTTGTTTGGTTTAGGCTCTGTGCTGATAATTTTACTAAGAGTTTGCCCAAAGCAAGAAGTAAATGGAAGTCAGTCTTAAATCAACATGTCTCGCTGTGACCTGTGATAAAAAATTTAATGGGAAAGTTCAGTTTAGGTGAGGGCAACAGACATTCATTGGGTACAAGGTGCTAGAGATATATTTAGAGCTAAGTTAGAAATAGTTCCTGCTCTTTGAGTAAGTCAGTCATCTTCCTCAAGTAAGTAATCTCACTTCACATCCAGTGAAGTTGCAACTGACTAAGAGAGTTTTCTAGTCTCTTTTTATCCCCATTAGCCTACATAAGCAGGTGTATATTTGGTTTCCTTCTGGGTCTCAGGGTTCTGTAAACTTCAGAACAGAGATCCTTTCTGCCTTGTATATTACTGGATTCCTAAGGCCCATCACAGCACCTGATATAGCACACACACAGACACACACACACGTATGTGATATATTGAATGAATAAAGATATATATTAACAGACAAAGGAGTTGTTACTAACTGATCTCTAACATCATTTTATTGTTCTGATAATTGTGGATTTTTTGTGTCTTTGGAAGAAAGTAAGGTAACAATCATAAACTATACACAAATTTGCTATGTCATCTCAGACACTCAAATATAAAATATCCTATACCAAAATGGTAAGACTGAATTAACTTTAGTAATCAAGGTATACTCTGAACCCTATATAACCTAATTACCTTTTATTGAGAATAAGTTCAGAAAAACAGCTCATAGTTCTTTTTGCTTAAACTGTATATGTTGTATGTATAGTTTTCAGATATGAATGGGATTTGGAATCAGAAAGACAAAGTCTTCAAACTCCAGTTCCTCCACTTGGTCTCTCTTTATGCTTCAGCAAATAACTTGATCTTTACAAGCCTTCGTTTTCTCATTTGTAAATAAATATAAAACTACCTCATAGCATTCAATGACACAGTATGTAGTACATGGCCCTTATGAAGCACTGGTTTTCTTATCTCTCCTTCACTCTTCTTTCATTCTCATTTTCACTGTTTGCCATGCTCAGTACTTCATTCTCTGGCTATGGTTTTCCGGAGAAGAGTATTACTGGATCACTTTCATTCTTAACCTAACACATCACTTCCCATTTAGTTGAAGTAAATATCAATTAGAGTTCACACTTCTGAAGCCCTGAAAATATATTATCTGTTCAAGTTCCAGTTGACTGGCACAGTAAGAGTCTCGATAAATTTAGAAATGCCCATTTTAATGGTGTTTTCTGAGGCGTTAGCTGTTATTCTCAAAGAAGGAAGAGATTTTGTAAGGAGACTTGGGTATGAGATAAAAGAACTAGCTGTTTCCTTATAAACTAATGTCCCAGAAGTCATGTAATTAAATACCATAGAGGCTCAGAATTTCATTATTCCCCGACGGAAACATCACAGTTGCCTCAGTCATTAGCTTTTAGGATTTCAGCCTTGACCAGCATATTTCTGGTCTCATTAAAATTATGCATTAGCATTCAGTGACTTGTAAAAATAAACTTCCTTTTAGATAGTTTCATGTGCCTGTACTATAAAGCACATCCAAATGAATATACAGCATAAGAAAGACCACAATTTAAAGGTGGCTTCTTTCATCCTCTATATTCTTGTTCATTCCAAAGCACAGTAAACTTGAGCCAGAGAGCAAACAATTTGTCTTTACAAAATGTGAGGGTGTGTTTTCTCTTTTTGAAAGAAAATGAGCAGCTTATACAGAGATTCCCTCTGTGAAGAACTGGCCTAAATTATAATTTTAAAAAATTCTATTATATAGCGTTTTGTTTTCTTGTTTCCCCTGGTGAATTTTGCTTTCCATGAAGGTGAAGATAAGTGACTAGTGCTCATACAAAAATATAAGTATTTAGCAAAATTAAGTAACTGTATTAGTTTCCTGTGGCTGCTGTAACAAAGTACCACAGACTGAGTGGATTAAACAATAGAAATTGATTGTCTCACAGTTCTGGAGGCTAGTCTGAAATCAAAGTACTTGCTTCCAAGAGTTGGTTCCTTCTGAGGGCTATGAGAGAAGGATTTATTCAAGGTGTTTCTCCTTGTAGATGGCTGTAGATGGGTGGCTTCTCTCTACGTTTCTTGACAACATCTTCCCTCTACATGTCTCTGTATTCAAATTTCCCCTTGTTTTATAAGGACACCAGTCACTGGATTAAGTCCCATCCTAATGACCTTATTTTAACTGAGCTATCTCTGTAAAGACCTCATCTCCAAATAAGGTCACATTTTATGGTACTAGGGGTTAGGACTTCAACATATGAATGGGGGTTGTGGCACAGATTCAATCCATAACAATAGTCATTTAAATATGGGTGTTCTTTTCCTTTAAGCTTGACGTCCCACCTCAATGCTAACCAATGCCATCTTAGTGTGTACTCTTTAGAACCACATAAGAAGGATTTCCACATTTTTATTAACATTCAGGTTACCTTCAACTTTGTTTTCAGTGTTTTATAAACTGCCCCATCAGGAACTCCCTTTAATCACTCACTCTTCACCACCCATAGGTTACTCTCTGACATCCAGTGATGAGCACTTTGAGATGCATGAAGAGTGGAAACTCAGCTTTGCTAAAGTCATACAGTTAGCATGTGGCAGAGGCGAGATTCAAATATCTATCTGGTTGACTCTAAAGTTAGCGATACTTGTGTGGTCAACAATATTATATTTTAAAATGCTCATTTGCTATTTATCTTTTTAATAAAAATACTGATTTCTTTTCTGAATATAAATATAGCAGGTGGTTACTGAACAAAATTTAGGGGAACCCCCCCAAATTACAGAAATGAACATTAAAATTACCCATGATTTCACCATCCAGAGATAATTATTATATATTAGCTTTCAGAACCTATGTGTACACATTTTAAAAATTCCATTTATATCTTTATGTCTGTAGAACTACATATATAATTTCACATATCACCAAAAATTCTTTGCAGTAAAAGTTTTCAAATCTCAAATCATTTGCCCAATTAAAAATCACCCTAACATTACATGGTGAATTATTTTTTAAGTATGTGAAATAAGAGTTCTTTTTCATCTTACATTCTTCTGGAAAGACTAATGCACAAGCCTATAAAGGTGCACATGGAATTAACTTTCTCTTCTTACTTTCTATGCTAGAGTCCTAAGGGAGGAGCTAAGACAGAGTGAGGGCAGGGCAACAGCCAACACTTTGTCTTTTTTTCACTCTTGGTTCATCTCTAAAGCCAGGACTTCTACCCAGGCATGAAGGTATTTGCATAAGTGACCCTTTCTAGTCCCTTGTGCTGATATAAAATGGGGATTTTTGTCAGAGGAAAGGCCCCTGAAAAATCTGAGGTAGGAGCAAGGATAAACCTTTTGGTCATCCTCTTGAATATAAACAGAAGAGCCCAGAAGAGCATGACATCCATGGCAACCATATCTAGATGTTACAGAATTTAGAGAACCCATTGAATCCTTTCAGAGGATGACCAGAGAACCTATGTCACGTCAGATATAGCACCTAGCACAGAACTAAGGGCAGGATCTGTGCTGAATATGTCCTTCATGTTTGATACAGTATCATTCCAAGGCCTCTCCAGGGAAATCCCACATCTGCCTCACCATTTCACTTATTTATATTATGTGACTTACACACTTACCCCTACAATGTCATCTCCTAAGCATATTAGATCTGTCTGACACTTAACCACTTGTAATCTGTTGGTTTTACGTTTGACTCTGAAAGTTTTTGTGTGGAAAGGCTGGGATCAGTCCTGATGAAATGCTTGACTCCGGCAGGCTGTCTTTCATAGTGAGGCGGTCTGGCTCGCCTGGGCAGCTCCATGGTTGGTCACAACACTTTCCTTGCACACTTGGTTGTTTACAATAGCCCCAGCATGACCCAGACCCGTGGATCTTGCTCCAGGGCTTGTAAATAAGCCTGGACCCTGTTCACATTAATAAGTCTGATCTTAGTTCCAGTTGGTGGTAAGATGAGCTTAATGATGCACTGTTAGCCCTCACTGGAGTAGAGTTAAAGGAACTTCACTGCCAGAAAGAGTGACATTTGTATGGTGGCTCTTCTGAGGTTTTCTAAGGTTGTTTGGAAGCGCAAAGGTCCTGACTGTCCCTAGTGCCCTCCCTGCACTCTTGAGTCAACAGTTGTGTGTACATTAGGCAGCAGATGGAATCACTACGACTCATTCACTTTATAACCATTTATCCTTATGCTACCTTATGATCTATTTTTTCAGATCATTGTGACAAGTTTTCTACTCTTATGGAAAATTCCTTTCATGGTTAAAGCTTTTGGTAAATGCTATGAAGCTTAATAATTCTCTCTACTGAATGGGAATAATTATGCAGTGGTTCATAAAATGCACTCATGGTCTCATTTAGTCATTAGAAAAACTAGAATATGATGCTTAAATGTGAAAAAATTCACAGGCTAAAGAGCCATAATATTGGACAATTGTTTTCTTTCTGAAGCTCCTTGGAGATGGAGTAACAAATCAGTTAATGTTCAAAGCAATTATTTGTTTTAGTTTTATCAGAAAGCCTACAGCTTCTTTTAAAAATAAAGCTTCCACATATTCTAACTTATTGAAAAAGCTATTTGAAAAATTCTACCTCAACCTCCCTATTGTTTTATCTAAAATATTCAAGGTTTTCTTAATATACATTGTCAAAAATATGTGTTTATTCTCATAATCATTTAACTATTCAGTTTGTGTGTGTGTGTGTGTGTGTGTGTGTGTGTCTTTGCTATCAGAATAAAACTCTGGCATTCCTAAACTGCAGGGTATTTTCAATGAGTGCAGTAGGTAGCTTTCATGCCTTTTTATTGCTAAGTAATTAAAAATTATCAGAGCACATGCTTTTAAAAATAATCACAGATAGCTGTAAAATCTATTGTGTTCATATTGGCACGCTCTCTCTTCTATTTAGAATTTTGTGTCTTGTCATATGAATAATTGCATTATTTTCAGGTCCACTTTTTACATAGACATGATCTCTAACCTAATCTTCTAAACTAAGCAGAACTCTTCTGGTTGCAAGTGACAGAAATCCAACTCAAGTTAGCTTAGCTATTTAAATAATAAAAATAATAATGATGACAATGTATTAGTTATCTTAGCTGGAAGGATCTCTGAAGACTTATAAATAAGAGGAATAACTATAGAGCCAGAGCCTCAGAGACTCACCTCACCGTTAATGGAACTTTTTTTCTCCATCAATCTCCTACCACTTCTTGGCTTCATCTACACACAGGCTCTTTCCACCCGGAAAGAAAGATAATATGACTGGCTGTTCCTGGAAGCTGGGAAGTGAAAAGCAGGAGTAGGAGTCCTTCCAGACTCCTATGAAATGAGGGTGTGATTGTTTCCCAAAGCATGGGAGGCTAAGAAATAAAAAATACCTGGCTATACAACCTAAGGCTATTGTCCCTTTTCCTCACCCTTTGCCCTGATCTACCCAGAATCTGCTCTTCCCAAACTCCCTTTCCCTCTCAGTGTGCATTCCCACTGGAAAATTAACCTGTGAGTAACCTCTTCAGACTTCCATCCTTAAAAAGACAGGACAAAGGCAACAGCTCTGTTATATTTCCAATTCAGTAAATTAAAGAAAGCCCCTAGTGTTTTTGTCCTTCCTTATTACTCTCAGGAAAAATTAAATGGATAAACTCAGGGGTTATATTAAGAACATTTTGTAACAACTACATAAGGCATGGGTACTAAACAGTCAGAACTGGTATCCATCTACATGTTGGCAATGCATCCTGGAGGCCCTGCTATAACTCAGGCTTTAGTTTCCAGTTGCTGGGTAGTGGCATGGTCCCAGGTATCCTATGGGTTGTGGCAGGCTAATAGTTGGGTATTCAGGGCAGCTCAAAGCAGCAACTACTTACCAACTGCATAGAGACTATCATAATATTTTTGCAGTAATACATAGCCACTGACTTAACAACCTGGTTTACAGTGTAAGTGTATAGGATTAAGAGCTACTTAAGAGAATTAATTCTGCACAACTGACTTTAAGAGAATTAAATGTTTGGGATATCAACCAAAGGTGATATGCTTTTTAAGTAGTTGCTCTGTAGTGTGTTTCTTGTTTATTTTGTTTTGTTTTTCTTTTCCTGCATGTATTTATTTCAAATGGGTCACTGAAACTCTGGAAATTATATTCAAATTTTGGTGGATAAGTGGTATATGCATGATTTTTTTTTCCCCCTGAGGAGAAGACCAGGCACTTTTACCAGGTTCTCCAATGAGCCCATTCCACACACACACATACACACAAAATGTTAAAAAATTCCGGTCATAAAATGTCATATATATAATTTCCGTAAGTGGGGAAGAATATATCAAGCTCATGTAAGAGTCATGTCAAATAATTAAGTTACAATTTTGAAAGGAGTAGGACCATAGCACATGCCTACAGTTTCTCACTGGAAATTTTTCTTCGATGTTTATCACACCTTTTTGTATGCTTACTCTTGTAGTCGAATTAATCATTAAATGAGGGATTTATTTTGTGTCCATTCAGCTTAGCCCATTGCCAGTTCTGGTTCACATGAACTCATGGGTTAAAAACTACCAATATTATATTAGTCCTCATGAATTTCTCCACAAAGTGATAAGGTATAAAACAAGGCTCAATATCAAAGTTAATTGGGCCTAGAGCTTGTCTACTTTTATAGAACATTAGCTGAAAAAGTCTCAGTTTGCAATTTTAATGAAGAAAACTGCTCTAAACTTTAGTGCAAATGTCTAATAAGCCAAAAGGTTAAAAGCCAAATGGGGTCAGAGCTGTCTCTTTGATAAATGATAAATTCTGACCTTTGGCTCCAGCCAGGCCAGACCATGTCCTTAGAGTTACTACAGATAAACAATTGGCAAAGAACACACTCATTATTCAGACTGAAACTTAAACAGTTCTAGGAGTACTTCCTTAAACAGTTCTTTTTTATTTTATTTTTTATTAATTTATTTATTTATCTTGGTTGCATTGGATCTTTGTTGCTGCACCCAGGCTTTCTCTAGTGGCGGCAAGCAGGTGCTACTCTTCATTGCGGTGCGCAGGCTTCTCACTGTGGTGGCTTCTCTTGTTGTGGAGCACGGGCTCTAGGTGCATGGGCTTCAGTAGTTGTGGCACATGAGCTCAGTAGTTGTGACTCATGGGCTCTAGAGCGCAGGCTCAGTAGTTGTGGTGCACAGACTTAGTTGTTCCGTGGCATGTGGCATCTTCCCGGACCAGGGATCGAACCCATGTCCCCTGCATTGGCAGGCAGATTCTTAACCACTGCACCACCAGGAAATTCCCCCTTAAACAGTTCTACGTGTGCTTTATTTATTAACTTTTTAGGAAAAGCTATATAATATGAAAAGATCCCTGAGGCCCAGGCAATAAGTGAGTGAGGACTATACAAATTGTGGCCAGTGATTCTATTTTGAAAAGTTAAGAAAAGGAAACTTCTCAGGTGGTACATTTGGTTATGAATGTCCAGGACTCCATTTTCCATAGTGTTTACATTCTTCCTTGCTTATTGCAGCTGATGACCAGGCTCAGATTTTCCCATAAAAATATATTGTATTGAGTTTGTTTTGAAAGAATATGAAATTCTGTAGTTTTACGTTATTAAACTTATAAACGGCTTCTTCCACTTTTCCTTTTTGCATGTTTCTGCTCTAGCCTAACCATTTTTTCCTTGTTGTTTGTTTTGTTTTGTTTTTGCCATTCAACATATCTTGTCAAATGTAGCACTACTTCCATATTTGGTGTCTAAAATTATAAAATGTATTTGGTGTGAGGCGAGGGAGAAATTTCTTTCTAAAGGAACTTAAGCTGAAGTCCTAAAAAGTTCTGGGTTTATTCACTTTGTTAACAAATATTTATTGTACAATTGCAAGTTAGTCATCAGCTGTATTCACAGCAGTGAACAAAATGAACCTGGTCTCTTAGGGCATTTACAGTTAAATGTAGGAAACTGACATGAATTAATCAGGGGAACAAATAACTGTATAATTATAAGTGAACATGAGAGCTACAAAACAAATAAAAGATCACCAGAGAACTTTGAAAAAGTGATAGAAGGGGTTACCTCAGATGGAGAGAAGCAAGATGTTGTATTCTTTGGGAAGGAAATATTTTAGCTATGAGCTGAAGAAAGAGAAAGGGTCAGCAATTGTGGGAGAAGAAAAATCTAAGAGGAGGGAGCAGCATGTACAAAGATCAACTAAGAATCTGATGATGGAAGGTCAGTATGGCTACTGAGTTGGAGTGGGGTGGGGAATGGCATGAAATGAAGAAAGGGAGAGCTTCGTGGCAGCCCTAGTGCAGTTCATGTAACATTCTCCCTCTGTGCAGACGCAGGGTAGGATCCCACTTCCTGCTCCCTCGTGTTTGGGTTGGGGGAAGGGGTGGTGCATGCTGAAAAATCTGGCCAGTGAGTTGTGAGTACAAGAGGTGCCTATCACTTTCTGGCCAAGTCCTGAAATAAGGCTAGTTGTGGATAAGATCACCTCTGCAATGGAGTGGAACTTCCTAGCCATCAGCAAAATGGGGAGGAAAAATGGTGTTGGGCACCATATGAGGGGTACCACAGGTCAGGAAGAAGAGAGGAAGGGCTCTTTCAGAGGCAGAACTGAGGGGTAAAACCATTTTGTGCAATATTGTAGTAGGTTCTGCTATAGTGTGGGGTGGAGGGAGAGTGGGGAAAACCCTCCTTTAATCTGCAAAGAAGGAAGAAAATGGTGGGAAGTAGTGTCTAAGACCTTGATGAAGTTACCTTTCTCATTCTCTAATTGCTTCATAGAAATAAAGAAATAAGCAAATAAACTCTACAGAAGTAAAGTATTAGTCACTTTTGTGTGCTCTGAGAAAATCTCCAGAGGAGTGCAAGGCCAGTGAGGCCAGTGAGGTAGGCTGTTTATCAGGCCTGCCTGCCCAAAACTCAAGAACCGGTGACCCCGTCAAAATAGCAGGTGACACCATCTTTCAATACTTGTTAGACTCCACCTGGTGTAGAGCTGTGTCTGAGGCCTGCCTGCTGACTCGATACGGTACCTTCTCCCATTAATGTCTTCAGGAAGATTTAACACTTGGCAGTCCCTTACTAAGTCAAATCAGGGGCATTATGTGGAGCTGTGGTCTTTAAACTGGGCATGTGTAACTTGGGTTATGTGAAGGCCTTACAGAGATTACCTGATTGGGGGCCATTTTAAGAACATCATTTTTAAACCCTCAATTAACATGTGTTTTCTTTCCTAAAACAGATCTACCTGAGAATTAATTTGGATGGAGTCACAAGTTCTCCTTTTCCAGTCCCCTTTTTCATAATTGCCCCTCTCCCATTTTACAAAAAAAGAAGAAAATAAAAATTTGACTCTTCTCCACCCCTACTATCACTATGGTGCATTGCTATGAAAAATATCTAATTTTTTTTCAGTAGAAATCAAAGGGACAATTTGACATACTGTCTTGGTAGCGGTATTAAAAAAGTGAATCACTCTAATGATTAACAATATTTTTTGTGCAGGAAAAGTGGTCATTAATTTTTTCCCTTTTAACAAAATTGAAGGAGGAGCTTTCAGGTCTAAAGCTGATAGAGAGTTGAGAATAATTTTTGATATTACATCATTTTGTTTTGGGGTGTATTTTCTTTTTTGGCATGTATCAGGATTTCAAGGGATTTAATGATATTTCCATAATAAAACTCCTCCCATTCCCACATACTTATTTATATGTAGCACTTACTATAGAATTAAAATATAGGAGTAGATTTCGTTCTGAACTTTGTCTCATTCTAACAGTGAGATATATTCACCCACAAATAAGTGAGCAAATTGAGGAATTCAAGACCATCTGTTTCACTGAGATGAATTTCCAATGAAATTTTAGTTTTTATATTAAACAGTTACTAAAACTTATGTTTTGAATAAGTATACACTATATGATTATAATGATAGCTCTACTCAGAAGAAAAATTTGGATGGTACCAAATTACTATGGCATTTAGATTTCTGTGAATACATTTTAAGAAAATTATTTAACAATTTTAGTGTAACATGTCAATTTTACTATTGGATAACCCATTCCTTGCAAATATTTACACTTATGATGAAAAAAATAGATTTGACTTGAAAATATATGGGGAAGTAAATAATGTATCAAAATTATTTTAGATAATAAATATAAAACTAAAAAATGTGAAGATCACTGGCATCGAATGTTTATTCCCAGATATGACCACCTATTCTAAAAATCCTTTTAGATTATTACCAACTATTGCATAGTGTACCCAGTTGGATCATTATGTATGACTGAAGATATATAGAAATTTGAGACATGGACTTGATGGCATGAAATGTTAGCAGGCAACAATAAGCCATAGAGAATTATAGTCCTGCTGAGAATTATCAACCTGTGCCCTTTTGAATTTCCTGGAAGTAGAATTTTGAAGAGATGTTCTTAAAAAGGTGAATGTGGGTGTCTGGAGGGGTACTAGCCACACAAGTTTGGGGAGAAAGGGCTTCCTACCTTCCTGGTCAGAGTGAAGGCTCACTATTCTGAGGATAAGCCTGTGGAAAAATAGAAGGAAAGAAGAGGAGGACATAAAAAGTTAGATGCAAATGAAGCCAAAGGTTAGAAATAAAATTAAAGCAGATAAAATATTAAAAGAGTAGACTTATGTAGTGAAAATGAACATGTAAAGAAAGTTAAATTAAGAATTAAGAAAAGAAGCTTAGAACTAAAGGAAGTAAAAAATATCAAAGTAAGAAAATCTTTAAAAAATAATTAGTAAACTGTTGAAGGTGAAAGGGTGATAGAAAAAAATGGGTGGAGAGTTAAATTTCATGGTGGATGGTGACTTAGTGCCGGGTAAGCAGAGAGCAGTGGGTCCCCTTCTCTCTCTTCCTTCCAGTAAGACCTGGTAGCTTGCACCCCAAGGAACGGAGGTGTCCTTGTAAGGTTAGCCATGTTTCCTTAATGCAAATAGCTCAGGCAGGTGAGTGGCTGAGTTTGGCCCCCAAGAAAGCAATTACCCTATATTTTAACATTGTGTTGGAAAGACTAGAAGGGGAGATATCCCTGCCTAGATAAAGCAAATGATGGCTTACAGGATGGCGCAGAGAGACTGGGATGAGAGGAATTTGCATGCCCTCCACTCTGTACCTCTTTCACAGAGTCACATTTCCCTCTGGTAGGGCTGGTTGTCTCTGAAAGCTGATAGAGGGAAGTTTTGAGACAAAACTCTTCTTTTAAGAGGCTACACACAGAATAGAGCCTTGCTTCCTTCCTTCCAACCCTCACATAGAAGCAAATCTGTGCCTTCCAGCTTCTGATGCCCTTGACTGAAGAAGGGACCTCTAAGAGCACTCTGTCCATTCAGTGCAGCACTGCAGTGAATGAGAGTCTGAATTCTAGACTAGTTCGGGGCCCAGAGTGTCCCAAAAATGTATGATGCCCAGCAAGGGAAAGGAAGCGCTGAGGACATCTTGCCAAGTATTTGGGGAAAGAAAGGGCCAATTGGATGAATGGGACTAACGTCATGTTTATGAGTCTCAACTCTTTTTTTTTTTTTGATAAAACCAACTTCTTTTCTAGCCACCCTTAGCCATTTTCCATCTCCCAGTAGCCTGAGCCACACAGCTTCTCAAAGCACAGAGTTTCCCCCATTTTCCCGTACCTATATCCGCTCTGGGAACAGGAATCCTCTTCTCCCTTGCAGATGCTGCTATTATCAAAGGCCAGTGAGACCACTATCTTGTCCTATTATGGTCTCTTGTCTAAGATGTTCAGTAGGGATGAAAAAAATTTAGTAAAAGCATGGATTGCATATGAAATAACCTGAAATCTTGACTCATTTACTTTAAAAAGTGACTCCAGGTGTGTCAAGGAATTTGGTGACACTGTTTTTAGTGAGTGTTTCTTAAGTGGGATACCTGGCAGGAATATGTTCAGATTCCTCCTATGCCTTTTCTCAGAAGTACCAGCCTTATGAGCACCATGTCACTTAGTATGTTCTTCTGGTAATTTTTCGTTCCTGGGAAGATCATTTTACCTTACGACATGTATTTCTAGAAGCAGAGAAATGTCTGATGAAACTAAACATTTTTGGAAGTTAAAATAGGATGTGTGCTTTTTGAGTAGCATGTCAGAGCTTTTCCTGAAAATATCAGGCAAAATTATCTGACATGGATAATGAAACAGTTTCTTCTGTAAAAATAGAATGAAGAAAAAGAAAGAAAAAGTCTTATTACTTTAGTATTACTATACTATCTCTATATTTCAGGCAGAACTTCAAAAAGTCCATGTTACGATAAGCATGCTATAAAGAGCAGGCATTAATTTCTGTTGTAAAATGTCACTGCCTGAGTATGGATGTAACTAGCTCTCACAAAGACCCTCTACTCAACTCCATGCTGTATTTTGTCACCTATAGCATGAAGCAGAACTGTTTGTGCTCAGAGACTTTTTTTCAATGAATATAGTTACTTCATCATCTGACTATAACTTCTCTCTTCATTTGGGCTAAAAAACCAAACCATCGGGCTTCCCTGGTGGCGCAGTGGTTGAGAATCCGCCTGCCAATGCAGGGGACACGGGTTCGAGCCCTGGTCTGGGAAGATCCCACCTGCCGCGGAGCAGCTGGGCCCGTGAGCCACAACTACTGAGCCTGCGCGTCTGGAGCCTGTGCTCCACAACAAGAGAGGCCGTGGTAGTGAGAGGCCCGCGCACCACGATGAAGGGTGGCCCCCACTTGCCACAACTAGAGAAAGCCCTCGCACAGAAACGAAGACCCAACACAGCCATAAATAAATAAATAAATAAATAAATAAAAATTAAAATGGAGATTTCTTAAAAAAAAAAAACAAAAAAACCAAACCATCAATTGTGAATAGGTATACAGGGGTGAATATTTTTTAAAAAGAAAGGTGGCAAATACCATTTCCCAAACCCCTGCTGTAGTCAGCTCAGGCTTTATTATACGATAATATACAATGGGTGGCTTTAAGGACAGAAACTTATTTTCTCCCAGTTTTGAAAGCTGGAAGTCTGAGATCATGGGGCCAGCATGGTCAGGTTTCTGCTGAGATCTCTCTGGCTTTCAGACAGCTGCTTTCTTGCTGTGTTCTCCCATGGCAGAGAGAGAGGGCTCTGATGTCTCTTCCTCTTCTTATAAAGGCATTGACCCTTATGACACTAGTTAACCTTGATGTCTTCCTAAAGGCCCCATTTCCAAATATAGTAACATTGGGGGCTAGGGCTTCAATGTATGAGTTTTTTAAGGGGACACAATTCAGTCCACAGCACCTACTATTCTCTTGCCTCTTATTTCCCTCCCCTTAACACCACCAACTGCAAGTCCAAGGTATAAAACTCCTTCCTAGCTCACCTTCCAATGTAAAAGGGGCTGTGCAGATCAACTCAGGTAAAGAGGTGCTGCTATAGCAAACAGCCAAATTCCAAATTCCCTTTTGGGCACAGTTAGGACAGCTAGGTATATAATCAGTATCACAGAAGTCACGCCTTCTCTGTGACATAGAGCAGTTAACCCTCATTCTGGAATATTTCCTCACCTGCCTCAGGAATTCCGCCTCTAACCAGTGCTGTGATACAGCTTTCTACTGTCTGGGGGAAGCCTCTATGGTTAGACTTAAGCCCAGTGATACATCCTGGAGTTGCAGAATGAATGAGCACAAGTTTGGGGGCCAGTCAGACCTGATTCTGAATATGAGCCATGTTATTTACTACCTGCCAGAACTCAGCAAGCTATTTAACCTCTCTAACACAGAGTTTCATTCTTTAGCAAAAGAGAATGAATGATACTTAGCTTGCAGAACTTTTGCAAATAGAGATAGTAATGTGACGTGCATCCAGGATTATGCCGGGAACATGGATTAGTGCCTTGATATGTGATACTGAGAAGAAGGAAAGGAAAAAGGAGAAATCTACTTAAGGAGTACTTTGAAGTAATCAAGATGATCTTTTCATTCACTAAAAGAAACTACAGCATTTATAGAAGGAGGACGTTGGGAAATCCATGCTGCTTAGTTAAATAGGCAGTAAGGCGCTGAAATTTTCAAAATGTCGCAAACGTGTGGTCCATCAAGACACAGTCGTATTCTAATGGACTTTCTCCTCTTGAACTCCATTAGATTGTCTAAATTTGGGGTATGTTCTTCATTTTTACAAATAATAACAATTCATTTATTATTTTAATTTCCTTATAACCAATTTATAAGGAAATTAAAGGAGAACCTTCACGTGTCTTCCTTCCATGATGTTCAAGAAAATAGACTGAGCTTTCTTCCCTGTCTCTTTCACTCCTAGTTTATATTTTCAAAGCCAAGTGCAGATACCCCTCTGGGCCCAACCAATCTTCTTTCCTACTGTCCTAGTCTATCATACAGAATCCCCTTAAAGAATGCATGATGCCCCTTAGTGGAGAGGCAAGCAGCTGGGCTTAACATCGAAGCATACAGGACAGCTCAGCACTTTTTCCAGAGTTAAGAGACTTCAGGAACATAAATCAGTGAAAGGTGGGCATATGTGAGTGAATACATCAGATGTCAGAGGACAGAATTTAGTTGTGTCAAAAGAGGGCAGAGAATGCTATCCTTTTATTGCTCTTGTTTTTGAAGTTTCTTTTTCCTTTTTCATTATTTTATTGTCTGTGATCATTGCAGAAACATCAGTAATTACAGAGAAGCAGAGTAGTTTCTCTGGAAAAATTATAGGTGGTGATGGATGACGATGTAATCGTGTGACAATAAAATGCTGTATTAAGTACTGAGCTCCCTGCCAGATTATGGAAAGAACACATGAGTAGATAAAAGCACGACAATTTTCTCTTTTTACTGTGTCTCAGGAGAAAACAATGCATGTCAGCATAGATGGAAGCAAATGAGATTAGTTAAAAGAAGGAACTTAAATAATGTAGACAAAGCCAGAGTAGTGATTATGAATGAGATGACTCATCTAATGAAAGCATAAATGAGGAAAATTGTGGTTTCATTTTAGATTTTCCTGGTCATTTTCCTGAGGTGATTTTATGCTTTAGGAAGGAGACACACAATAGAAAATGAGACAAAGACTTGATAATTATGTGGTTAGTTGAATTAAATGAGTCTAGACCCCAATGGGATATTTCACTTCTGTTTTCTAGGTCAACTGCCTACATTGTTCCAATGAACTGAGTTGGCTCTAAAAGCTCACTGTACTATCAAGAGATCATTCAGAAACATCTCCAGGTGTTAAATAGAACTATCATGGAAAAGTATCTTGTGTGCAGGGACATACAATATATTGCAAGGTATCAATAAAAAGTTTCAGATCATGTGAACTACTCACACACTTAATCACCATAAGATGTAATATAGAACATGCATGTAAAACATAAATTTCACACATGAAAAAAGAATAAGTCCTACACCCTCCCTTTTATCCCCACCTCCAACCCACTTACACTGTATCTGCAATAGCCTACCTGTTAAGGATTCAGGATCAAGCATAGATTCTATCTGACTTACCCAATTTCTTAGTAGCAGAATAAAGAGCTTCTTGGGAGAAAGAGGCTTATACTCAAAACCTGCTTTCTGAGTCCCTTTGAGTTGAGCAACAAAGGACACTAAAAAGGCCCAGAAGTCGCAATGGAAGGTGTGTATCCAAGGTTTATTAGGAATGATTTGCTACTTTATTTGGTTTTCTGTCCTACATTAGGGCATAGGCTTTGCCTAGAGGGTAAGAATTACCTGTAGTTCCTGCTCTTTTAGTAGTGCAGGCAGTGCAGAATGATGGATAAGGTGTATAGGACAGCAGTCTATTTGCCTGAGTTTTCGCCTTTGAAAACTCAGCCAAATAGATGGCGTCACATTTCATTATCTGACCCTGATGAGGCATGACATTTAGATTGGGCGCAGAAATGCCAGTGTAATTGAAGGGTTTGGAAATGGCCCTCTGAAGAAAGGTGATGAATTATCATTGATTTAATCTAAGAAAAGAAGATGGAGAAACGATACAGGAGGGGGTAAATTTCATATGCAGCTTGTTCAGGAGACTGCATCTTAACCGATTTTGAATGACATGCGCTCAGCTGTGCATGTGGCCTGGTGTTGGTAGAGAGAGTCAAATGAACAAGCTCGAAGGTCTTCATTGGATGTTATTAAAATTTTTAAGTGGACGGGTGGAAAATGAGAAGATTGCTGTGCCTGCCCTTAGTGCTGCCTGGATTTCCTCTAATTGAGAGCAGTATGAAGAGGACTCTGATTGTCAAAGTCTTGCTCTTCTGTGAGAGGTAGTTATGGACAGAGGAATAAATGCTGGAAAGCTTGGTTTCAAATGATAATTCCTCTCCTTATTAGCTGTGTGACCTGGAACAAAGTATTTAACCTCTCTCTGTTCTCATTTTCCTCATTTGTAAAATAGGCACAACAATAAAACTTACCTCACAGTTTTGTTTCAAATATGAAATGAATCAATATTTTGGGTATTTGGAACATTTTCTGGCACAAAGTAAGCCCTCCGTAGATGTTGTTTTCAATGTATATTTTTTCCAAGATGAAAATAGCTTTATTATTTTTCACCTGATTATGAAAGTGATATGTGCTTATTATTTAAAAGATAGATTTTTAGAGAAAGATACAAAGATGAGAAAAAAAATTATTTGGAATCAATTTACTCTCAGATAACTACAGTTAACATCTAGATAGTATCCTTCCAGACAGTTTCCTCTGTGTAAAACATACAAAAGGTATAAAATTATATCATGCACACGTCATGGAACCAATTCCCTATTGACTCCTGTTCCATCCCACTCCTAAAATAAAAACACATATTGAGCTGTGACACTGTCATCTGTCAGAATCCATTGCTCTTACAAGACAATATCTTCTACAAACTTTTTCTTGACCAACTCACTCTGTTTTGAATCCCATTATTATTATTTTATGTGTGTATTCCATGGAGCCCTTAACATACTGCTTCTTCATCCAACCAATAATATTGAATACCTTTTCTGTGTCAGGCACTGTGTGAGGTGTGGTTTTCCAGTGGTGAGCAAAGAGGAGCAGGGTCCCCGCCTTGCTGGGACTTAAGTCTCAGGGAAGAAAAAAATGCACCAGTCAAATAATTGTACATATACATGTATAATTTACAAACAGTTGTAAACTTTTAGGAGGACTGTCCCAGAGTAATTGCTCTGTAATAAATTCATCTACAGGGTGAATTATAAACAATTATAGAAACTGTGTTTATAGGGAGACAATACATGTTATAAACCTGGTCATTGTAAGAATAACAATTAGGAGAAGAGGGGGAGGATGGGAGGAAGGAATGAGAGGCTAGAAGGAGAGAATGTGAAAATATTAAGACGCTCTTTTTTCTAAGAGGGGAGAGTGAGTTGTCTAAAATTAAATTGTTTGAAAAATAATCCTAATGCCTTCAAAGTTTTCATAATCTCTTTTCTTAATCCTAAAATCCAATGTAATATCCTGTGGTTATATAAAGCTTAACAATTGTATCTTCAAGTTATTTTCCTTCTGTTAACATTAGTTACAATCAAATTTAATAATTTTAAATAAAAATAATAAGTATATAATTCAAAGTTTTAGCAAAATATTTCTCTTATTTCTCTTTCTCTCTCTCCCCATCAATCTATTGATCATAATACATTCTTAGAAAGATGTCTGGAATCACGTTTGCCTAATGTTAATGTTTAATTTCTTGTGGTGAGATTATAAAACTGTTTGTTTTACTTTCATCATTTTTCTTTCCTTTATTTATAACTTATTTGAGGTAAGTATATAACAGTTTTTTAAAAGGTGGTTTTCTTAAGAAAGAGAGATTGAGATGGAGGCAATTATGCCAAAATGATTGTAACAAAAGCTCCCTTGAAAGTTGTCTTCACAGTTAAAAATGATGTATGTAAGATGCTTGGCACAAAGCCTGAAATACAGTGATCGATAAATAAGGTAATTATAATTCAACTGTGGGTTATTATTTTTGATAGATAAAGAGGTAGGTGAGCCTTACATGAAAGTGGTAGCTGATACATTTTGGAACATTTAAGTCTGAACTGGGTAAGGGGAGGAAAGAAAAATAACATGTTGGGAAAAGCATGCTTTAAAGAATTTCCATAATCGTTGTTTGCACCACAGAGGGAAGGTAGGAGCCTACACTGCTTTGTCTTCAGTGATTTGCATACCATATTTTACTAATCTCCTCTATTAAAGAGGTCTTTAATCCAAGGTCGTGTAATATAATCTCTTATTTTTTTCTTTTAGTACTTTTATAGTTTTGGTTTTTCACATTTAAGTGTTAAATCCATCTGTACTTGTGATTATGATTTTGTCAAAAAGGATTATAACATTTTTGTTCTAAATGGATAACCAATTGTTCCATCACCGTATATTGGAATGACCATGCTTTTCTCATTTACTTGAAATGCCACCATTATTACGGTAAGATTTTTGTGTTATTGTTGTAAGTTTCCACATGTACATGGTCTGGTTTTGACCTCTTTCTGTTCCGTAATCAATTTTTCTAGTGCCTTGCCAATACTACCTTTGATTACTACAAATTTATATGAATCTACATAAAGCTAGTAAGAATGGAAAAGAGAAGAGAGATTGGAGTTTTTTAAAAAAGAAAGTAAAATTGGTGCAACTCAGTGGCTGTTTGCATGCGGACGTGAGTAAGAGAGAAGAGTGAAGGATGACTCCCAAATATCTAGGTTGTTTCTAGTTGGAAGGAAAAAGGAAACAGGAGGAAGCAAGGGAAAAAAAGACACAGGAGAAATAAACAGGAGGAAGAGCAAGTCTGTGGGGGAGGATGGTATGTCAGATTTGAACATGGTACATTTGAGGTTTCTGCAGGATATGTAGGTAGAGCAGACTTACAGGCCTTGAGGTATGAGAGTTGCAAATGGAGATGCAAGTTCAGGAGTCATCAGATGTAGAATGAATGGAATGATTCCAGCAGTGTGGCCTGGAGGCAGTGGCTGCAGTGATCTTCAGTATGACCCTGGGGGGGCTTCCTCTTATAGTGAATGCAGTTTTCTTGCAGCAGCTGTGGATACTCCTGAGGTAGCCTCAGCTTATTGGTGTAACCTCTGCGCATCATCATAGATCAGTTCATTCTCCAGACTTGGCTCTGTAAGCCCTGGGAAATGTTCTTGTCTGGTATTTCTTCGACAGTAGTAGCTGGAAGTAATAGTTGGATGTATCATCTCTTAGATGATCTTCCCTATTTCTTATGTTTCCTATTTTTTGTTTCTCTTTCAAAAAAAATTCTACTTTCTATGAACTTTTCTCACATTTGTACTCTAACCCTTCCATTGAATCTCTTATTTTAGCAATCCTGTTATTAACTTTTATCAGCTCTGTCTTGTTTTATGATTGTTACATTATCATGATACCTTGTTATATTGAAGCAATATTTTAAATCTCTCTTAGCATATAATTAGAATTATTCATTAAATTTCTCCAAACTATCTGTTTCATCCGAGGTCATTTTATTTTCTTTGCTTGTGTATATTGGGTTGTCTCCTTCAAGACACATTGCCTTCAGATGCTTGATGAGCCAGGATCATCTTTTTTTCTTTTTTTTTTTAATAAATTTATTTATTTATTTATATTTCTTTTTTTTTGGCTGTGTTGGGTCTTCGTTTCTGTGCGAGGGCTTTCTCCAGTTGCGGCGAGCGGGGGCCAGTCTTCATCGCGGTGCGCAGACCTCTCACTGTCGCGGCCTCTCCCGTTGCGGAGCACAGGCTCCAGACGCTCAGGCTCAGTAGTTGTGGCTCACGGGCTTAGTTGCTACGCAGCATGTGGGATCTTCCGAGACCAGGGCTCGAACCCGTGTCCCCTGCATTAGCAGGCAGATTCTCAACCACTGCGCCACCAGGGAAGCCCCAGGATCATCTTTTTATTCAAGTTCAAGAGATGAAAAACTGAACGGACTCTGACTAGTAATTTGCTTTAGGGTGATGGAGCTGTGAATGGACAGTTTTATTGAGGGATCACAACATGCCAGATTGTGGAGATCCTTTGTCTGGAGCTATTACTGTTTTCACTTACTTACTTATTTTAGTGAACTTTTCATTTTTAGTAAAGAGTCCTTAAATATTTCCCTATGGCAGAGTGGCCTGACTAGTGGGTGTCTGCTTTCCTACAAGGATGGGTAGTGGCTACTTCTACACAGGGAGGTTTACAATTATTACTCCTATTGCCAGTTCCCCATTTCACTTCTGTTCTCTTTCCTGACTGCATTGTACTTGGTGGTTTGGAATTCTGAGCCATTTTGTTTGTGTAAATCAATCTCTCTCTCTTACTTATATCCCCTCAAGACACTCCAAGCTATGGTTTACTCTGTTTCATTAGTTATCACTTCTTTATCTGCTTTGACTTTTATAAGTTTGTCGAAATTTTCTGTTTTCAGATGACTCTCTTCCAATTCCTTACTACCATTATGGTTTTGTTTTGTACTTTTCTCCCCTTTATGACATTTGAGCTGGGGGAGGTAATAAATACATATGGCCATATTAGTCAGGGAAACAGAAGTAATTCTAGGAATTTCATACAAGACAGTATATAATACAAATAATTAAAAGCATACACAGTCATTCCAAGAGCTTGAAGTTAGGGAATCAGGAAGTTGCTACTAGAGTTCAAGAAACCAGGTGGTGCAGAGGTCACAAACACATGCCACCAGTGCTCTCAGATGTCCACAGTGCAAAAGTAGGCATTCTTAGCAAAATTCCTAGTGTTTTACGGGTTTTTCCAAATGCCTGTCATGTGTGTACCATTACAGTATCATGCAGAATACAGGAAGCACATTTTTGTTGCAAAATATATATATATTAGACAATGCCAAAATAGAATTTCTCATTTCATTGATGTTTCTAGTTTCCCAAAGAGGCTAGAAACAATGTATCAGTATAGGTGACACCACCTTATAAATGTATATATTTATACATAAAGGTTTGAGATAAGTAACTGTTCAGGGTTCAAGAACAATAAATAAATATGATTTGGGATTTATTTTCTTTCATAAAAATAAACAAGCAGGACTTTTATACTATGGCGTTACAATGTGGCATCTATCATATGGATGACAATATGCCTTATGCTTTTTTCTCTAAAATATTATTGAGGAATTAGGTTAGCAATATAAACTCTTTTATTTTATTAACAGTAAACTTGCAGATGTTATTATGGGGGTTTCTAACTTTCATGATCTTTCTTTTATCAGTTCTCACTTAGCTTCAATCCATAACAAAGCTTCTTGTAGAAATGCTTTTTAGCAGCCCTTAAGCTCATTCCATCTTCTCTTTCCTCAAGAGACAAGTTAAGAGTATAGACAACATTTCCTCTGGATATTACTTTCATTTACATGTTTTCTTTCTTTCACTTTTCATTGTTTTGGTTTTAGAGACCACTTGTAGAATATTTCTCTCAATATAAAATCAGCAGATCAAATGCAAAAAAACAAGAAAGCCCAGAGTTTAGTACATTGCTCACTTTTATTATGTTCAGGTAGAGTTTTAATAATTTTACGAAGAGACACGAGTGAGAATAATCAACATAGTTCAAAATGCTCAAAACTTTAGCTATACATTCAGGAGCCTTTAAAATCTCACCTTTTTTTTCAAGTTTCCTTTAAACATCAATTTTTGATGCCTTGCTTTTCCATGGGTTTGGTTAACCTGAGGGTCAATCACAGTGTATTTTCTTGTCTATTTTCTACACTTTAAGTAGAGGATTTAAAACCAACAAACTATAAAGAAACAGATTTGGAGAATCTTACTAAGTTTCTCTCTGGAACAGTCATACTTACACAAACATGTTATATACAGTTTTAGGGGCCTATCAATCCTTCTATATATAGCCAAAGTTAAGCTCTTCTTTCTATTAACACAATTAGAGTCAGCTGTAATATTGTGTTCCAGATCTAGAGACAGGAATTATATAACTTCTCTCTAAATATGACATCTATTTCCTTCAAGTGAAAAATGACTTCAGTCATAAGTACCTATATCCATATCCATTTAAATACACTTGACATTAATGAAACACTAGAGATTGCAATCCAGTATCATATTTATATTAATTAGTCAATATTTATGGAGTTTTTGACACTGTGCAATTCAAATAATACATATTCTCTGCCCTTAGTGATGTCACAGGTAGCTAATGAGAGAAGCCAACATAGAAAAAAAAAAAAGAACAATACAATGTCCTAAGTATAACACAGAGATAGTACCACAGGGTTGGAAAGAACTAAAGGTGGTATGGAAGAGGAAGTGAATGAGGAACGGCTTCTGAGAGGAGGTGTTGCCAGAGCTGAATATTAAAAGATATGAAAGACTTTTTCACGTTGATATGGAAAAGATTAAAGAAGGGAGGCATGGGTTTTTCTGAGCAAAGAATGCATTTTGAAATCACAGACATATCAGCTAAGGTCAGGTATGTGGAGGAATCCAAGTACTTACTTTAGTGTTGTTAAAACAAAACAAATATGAGTCATGGAGTAATGACAGATGAGACCGGAGGGATCGGCTGAGGGGCATCAGATCACACAGGAATAATCCCATATGTGATGCTAACAGTGGGATAGGAGAAAAGGCCTTGGAAGCTACTGACGTATTTTAAGCATGGGGGGGACATATTAATAGATTGATTTGTGTTCTTCAAAGATCGCTCTGTTGGCTGCATGAAGAATAGAGTTAAGAGGTAAAAGATTGACTAAAATGTTGTTTTCATAGCTAAGGGAAGAGATAAGACCCTCTATCGAGGTAGTAAGAATGGAGAGAAGATAAATTAGATTAAAAAAAATTAGAAAGTAAAAATCAGCACAACTGGGTGACTGTCGGATGCTGAGTGACAAAGAGAGAAGAGTCAGGAATGACTTCTATATTTCTAGCTTGTTTTCCTGGGTGTACCTAGGAAGACTAAATTTTGATAGATGGGTGAAAGAAGAGGGACCCTGCAGAATGTTCTGGTTGGAAAGAGCAAGAAAATACCCTGCTGGTATCTCAGGATCTATAGTCTCAGTTTCATTTTGTTGCCAAGTTCTATTGATTCCATATCATTCTTTTTTTTTTAATTTTTTCATGGTTAAATGCCACTGGCATAAATTTAGGCCTCTAAGACATATACACTTTCAGATGCCTCATTGCAGAGGACCTATATGACTTTATGTGAAGGTGAGGATATCCTAACCCTTGTATTTTGTTACTTCTCAAGTTACAAATCTATGGATATTTGCTGGATTGATTACTGGTCTTTTTTCCATTTTACATAACATCTTCACTGATAATCCTGGCTTGCTATGAAAGCTTTTACCTTCATCATCTAAATGTCTCTTAGTTTCCAATTTCTTCTGTGTAAAGAGTTTGGTTTCATCAAATATAAGCTGACATTCAATTACCTATCTAAATCATAGGAGAACTTAACATTTTTATTCATCTTAAGATATGGCTGAAATCCCAGTTCTAAATCAATTGTTTATACATGTGAGAAAATTCTTTTCAGTTGGCATTATTAGACATTGAAATGAGTTTCCTAGTAAGATGTTAAATGTGCTATCCAAAGACGTTTTTAGGCTAGATAAGTACTGACTGTGAGTAAAATAGTTATAGTTCTATCTGGAGAGAGAAAGTCCTAATAATATCAAGCTGTGTATGTGTGTGTGTACATACACACAAACAAACACATGCACACATGCTAGCTTGTATGTGCAAAGTGGTTTTCACCAAAGGTGGTTGTAAACGAAATGTCATAGATTATAAAAACTGAAAAGGATACTTTATTTTAAAGATATGGGAACTCAGGCCCAGAAAGATAAGGTAGGTTGCCCAAGATTGAGAGCAGAGCCCAGAACCTGAGCCTCTTAACTTCTCTTATAAAATATATCATTGTGCTTTCAAATTATAGATGTATAGACAAGAAGAAACTCTGTGATTATGCAGAGCTCATTTACAGCTCCCCAACCCTACTCCAAACAGTCTGCAGTCTCTCTTCCAGGGGAAATCCATTGAGCACAAAAAATGATCACTGTGTTTGACCACACTTTTTTGACAGATTACACTGCTACTGTTGTTTCCCTTCTTTCCCTGTCATTTACATTATGACAGACCTCTGAGCAGAGAGTCTCAGTATAAACTTCTGATTCTCAGCACACAAACCTCATTTGGAAAAAATGTTTAATACAGGCCAGTGGCCTTTTGTATTTTCAACTGAGATAGAAAATGCTGTGATGGGTTCATTCAAGGGAGACCCGATATCTTAAATACAATGAAGAAGTCAGGCAATTTTCAGGAGTAGAAGTGAGAGGATGATTCATACGTAAATTTGTATTTTCTTTTATGAGTTTTTTTTGATGCGGCAGTTACCCAAGTTTTATGGTGAGATGAGATGAAAGGCAATGAGCAGCGACTGAAAGATTTCTCATCTCCCTACAATTTTATTAGGAAAAACTGTACAGCAAGGACACAGTTCATGCACTGCTTTCGTTTATTAGTATTTGTATATAAAAGTGAAGTCTTTCATCACTTTTCTTCCCTTCCTCACTTCTCCTTTCTTCTCCCCACCAATACCACCCGACCCCAGCCTTGGCTTCTCTGTTAAACTTTTCTTTCTTTCTTTTTATCCTTCCTTGTAATTGATTTTGCTTCTTCGTGTTACCACCTTTTGTCCGTGGTCCCTCCACCCTATGGTATGACATGAAGACTGTATTATAGAGGTTAACAGCTCCAGCTCTGTAGTCAGGCTGCCTGGCTTTGAATCCTGGTTCTGCCACTTACTAACTGGGTCACCTTGGGGAAGGCACTTAACTTCAAGCTGTTTCCATTTTCTTATCTCCTATTGAATAATAGTTTCTATCTCTAAGAGTTATTATGTGGATGAGATGAGGTAATACATGAAGGTGCTTAGAAGAAGGCATGGCACCTGGCTATTTTTATAATACACAGTCATAGCTTCATATATATATATATATATATATATATATATATATATATATATATGTATGTATATATATGTATGGCTGTGTATTATAAAATGTGTAATATATGTATAATTATTATATATAGTTATATAATAATTTATGTTATGTAACACATATAATAAATATTACATATTTATAATATATATAAACTATGCATAATAATTATATATAATATTTATTATATGTGTAATTTAGTCATTTAATATTAATGAGAAGAAGAATGAGTTGGGTTGTCCTAAACCAATTTTTATAATTTATTTATCTTTGGTTTGAAGAAAGATATGAGGTAATCAATCACAATCTGACATGTGCACACCTCAGAGACAGTAGCCACCCTGACTTGACCTTGTTCCTCCTCTGCCCAGACTCCTATGCAAATTTGTCATCACTGCTGCAAGTTTGGAGCTTATATGAGGCAGCAAAGGGAAGTACGTATGTGTCAACAAAGACGTCATTCATAAACTAATGAGGTGGTTTTCTCGGTGATTTTATACTATCCCTTTTCTCAGCTATTTAACTAAATTGAACAGATATTTGCCATCTGTAATATACACTGTAATATAATCCTGCTAAATGAAAAGGTGTGTAGTTTGGTCCCTGCCCTACAGGAGCTGCCAATCTGGGAAAGCTGAGTAATATGCAATGTAGAATATACGGCTGTATTTGTTGATGCCGTTGATCTTTGTGATGTCCTAAATGATTGAACTTTTTTTTGCTTTCTTAATCTTTGATAATGACTTCACATCTGTAATTACCTCTTTATACATATATCGAGTTGCTTCTTGTTATCTGTGAATATTGCAGCATTCTGGATGCTTTATGATCAGAGTTAAACTTTGGAGTTTCCCATGAACATGTTAGGTGTTCAACCTTATTCCTTCTCCCCACAGTTTTTGTTTTAATTTGTTTCGTTTGTTTCCTACAGGTAGACTTTTCCAGGCAAGAGAACAGCATTTGATATAGAGTAAAATGTGCTTCTTTAGGATAGAATAACTTAAACTGAAAAAGCTTATGGTGTCTTGATGAGTACCCTTTAGTTTAGAAGTCAGTTATTTTCAAATGTTACCATTAAAATTGACTAACATGTAATATGTCTTTAATATTTCCCTGCAGGGCATAAAAGGGTTTCTGGTTGCCTAAAGGAATTAATTATGCTTTCTCTATGTACGCTTGCTCTTAGAGGGTGACTGAGACATGACAAGGAGTGACCCATATTTTTCCCCTAGAGAAATGGAGGCTCTGGACAACAGTACCACAAGAATACAGTGCAGAACAATGATTATAGCTACAAAATTCTACGAAGAAATAAGCCAAACACAAGACCATGAACAAACATTTTCATTTTTCAACCAGTGGGATATAGATACCGTCTATAGATCTCATAATCCTACAGTTTTATTCATGGAGTGATTACTTCTCAGAATAAGAATTCAGAGCAGTTTGTGACTTCATCGTTGGTGTTTTTAAAAGAGCTAGTAATGATAGTTGATTCATAAAACTCAAGTGACTAATCAAAGTCAGTGAAACTTTCATAAGCTTTTATTTTAATCAGCTAAAATGATTAAAATATCCTACTTCAAAGTAAGAAGGGAATTTTTTTTTTCTTAAAATTCTAGGTTCACTTAATTGTAAGTAAGTAAGAATCTTAAAGAAGGAAAGAAAAACTCATTGTTTAAAATATTTCCTCAAAAGTCTTGAAGTAATTGGAACAAGAATACACAATTAGGGTGATGTGAGAGAGTTAAGGCCAGTGTTTATTATCTGACATACTACTTAGGGACTGACTGGGGCATTGTAGAGAAGTAGTTCATTATATTATAATGTAACATTAGTCTTGAATGCATACACCTAGTATCACCTATACCAATAATGTACAGTTGGATAGTTTGTTCTTTAAATAGTACCTCATACCAAAAATGCCAATTTAAATGGTTAAGCACGTGGAAAAAATTTCCACAAAGTGTGAAACTTTGAGTAATGGTTGAGTTTAACCAGAATAGAAGTTGATTAACTTATTTGGCCAAAGTTACAGTGAAATAAATGACATGACTGTAGCCATACACAAATTTAACTAGGACCATGTCATTCTGTGTCCACAGGTGGGATCTCCACCCAACCAGCAGGTTCGTCAGCATTTACCTTTTATTAACAGAGGAAATTGGTGAAAGAGTTGAGAGATGGGATAATAAAATCCCACTTCACTGGGGGAAAATCAAGCCTCAGCCACATCCTGCTCATGACGTGTTAGCACTATTGTCCTTCTATACAATACGCTTGTACCCAAAAAGAGGCATGGCTTTTTGTGTGTGTGTGGTGAGCTATAAGTGTTTACATTAGAAAAATTCAAAAGAGAATTTTGCTTAGATCTTGATAAAATATGAACCTTGTGGCTGAGGGAAGCTACAGATAGATGAATGAGTCCAGTAGTCTTGGACTTGTGAAACTTAAAGAATTCACCTCAAGAAACAAAAACAACTAGACAACTTGAAAGAGGAAGTGTTTCCAGTTTGGTGGGTAGAGTCGATTTGGCATTCAAAATCTATGTGTTTAGAAACGAATGATAAAAGTATAGAACTTACAATATTTTCAGAATTTATTTTCTACAGCAAGTATTATGTTCAAGAACGTCAAGTGGGGTGTCCTGAGCAGCCATTGTACTTCACCTGGCTCTGTTTATTTGTCATCATCCAAAAGAGAATGAAAGGAACCTCAATACAATAGCAGAAGTTCCTCCTTGTGGCTATTATAATTTTACTGCTGAGGAAAGGACATCTATGGGTTTTTGATTAGCCTAGAAAGCATCTTAAAATTCAGAAATTATAAATAAGTATTTTGGTGTGGGTTAATTAAAAACACAGGATTACATGGTTTCAGGGCCACAGACATCTTAGACATAGGTAGTAAGAACTTTGTTTTATATGGGCTTTTTCAAAACTGAATATGACCTGCAAGAAAAAAAAAAAAGTGGAAGCAACTAATTTTTCCCAAATCTTAAAAATAATGGTGATATAAGCACATCATTTATATTTCATTTTGATTATATGATGTCTAATTTTTGATGTAAAATTTTATTTCAGATCAATTTGATAACCATAACACTAAAACAAAGTAGTTGTCTTAAGATCTTTTAGTGTTGTTCAAGAAATCACTTGGGGCTTCCCTGGTGGCGCAGTGGTTGAGAGTCTGCCTGCCAATGCGGGGGACACGGGTTCGGGCCCTGGTCTGGGAGGATCCCACATGCCGCGGAGCGACTAGGCCCGTGAGCCACAACTGCTGGGCCTGAGCGTCTGGAGCCTCTGCTCTGCAGCGGGGGGGGGGCCGCGATGGTGACAGGCCCGCGCACCGCGATGGAGAGTGGCCCCCACTCGCCGCAGCTGGGGAGGGCCCTCGCACAGAGGCGAGGACCCAACACAGCCAAGAATGAACATAATAAATAAATAATAAATAAAAATAAAAAAGAAATCACTTGAAGAATAAAAACCATCAGAATAAAAGCTGGATAGCTATGTTCCATATTTCAATACTAGCTTTGATTTCTTCAGCTGAAAAATACTGTATATAAATGGGTTAGGAGTTATATGCTTTCATAATGTGTTGTACGTCTCCTTTGTAACACTCATTTTATTTAATTAATCTATTAGTTATTTTGGGGATCATTGTCCAATATATGTCTTCTCTCTTTTACTAGAAACTTCACGAGGGCAGAGAGAATTCTCCCTCTTGTTCAGCCTTGAAGTTTTGAGACATGGCATAGCCACTGGCACAGCATAGGTACTAATAAATATTAATAGGACCAATGAATGAGTAAATTAATGAATAAATGGGACTGAAGTAGAAAAGATATGTTACAAGTGTTAGTAAGAGCCAATTATAAATTAATGCATTAATCTCTCATTTGAAACGGAAACAAATTAGGGACAACTCACGAACCTTAAAACTTTATGTGAACATCTACTGCCTATAAAATGAAAATAACAATGCTTGTCTTTTATTTCCCCATTGAAATGTTATAAAAATGGTTTGGGGAAATGTTCAAATGAGCTTTTTAGTTCTGTACTTTATACATCTATTAAAATTAGTTTTTAGGTGCTAAACATTTTAACTCATAATGCTTATAGTATACTCTGGTTCCCTCACCTTCAGAATTTTGTAATGGCTTCTTCTCTCTCCATCCCTACCCACAAGATAGTATTATTACGTATATATTCTTGCTTTGGTTTTGTGCTGTGATGGAGAACCATAAAATCCTATCTGAATTAACCTCGCATCTAGCTAATTGAAGTGCGTGGGATTCTTCTGGTCTCTGATAACATCTCATAATGAGTTCTCACCCTTGCAGCCAGAGATAATGTTAAGATTTATCATAAGATCAAATATTTAGAAATAGTATGCATTTGGGATTTTGCATGTATTTCATGTTTTCTCTCTCCTTCCCTTGCTCCCACCCTCCTGGGCATGAATGAAATTTTAAGACCATTTATAAACAAAGTACTGTTTGGTTTGAGTAAACCAAAGGACCCTGAAATGTCCAAGTCAGGGTTCATTGACCAGATTTACTTCATCCCCACAGAGGTGGGCACCTAGGCCTGTAAGGACACAAGGGTAACTGGGGAACAGAAGCCCTTGTTAGGTCCTCTTGGTGGGGAGACGGCACTGACTCAGTGTCAGGTCATAAAGGAGACTCAGGATTTGTTCATTTCTTTTCCAAAATTCTGTGAATTTTATGACTTCTCCAACGTTCTTTTAAAAAAGATTTTGAAGGTATGAATATATATATGGCTTTTCGGATGTATTCACGGGCATTTGCAGAGAAAGTGGAATAAATCATTAGGTTAATGTGGTGTGTAAATTTACCAACACCTTTTTACTGTCTCATCAGCCACCTTGTTTGTTATTGTGATTCACTCTGCTGATGAGCTCATATCCTTTTTTTTTTTTTTTTAATGTAGGAATTACCATATGTCAGGGGACCAGATGTTGCTGAAAATAAACAAAATTTCCTCCTTATTTTAACTTGAAGGCACTGATTGGTGGGTCCTCACACTGTTATGTTCTATACGAGGGTGTGTGCACATGTCATAGGACATTTGTGCCTGGATCCATTGATAACACGTTATTTGAAATATTTAGAGCCATGTTTATCCTATGAATTTGCAGTTGATTTCTCTTTTTTTAATAATTATTTTTTCAGAAAACTAACAAAAAATCCAACAGTTTCACATGAATAAATTCATTTGTTGCACATCAAACAAAAATGAATATGATATTTCCAAGCAATGATGAAAGATGATGACTGTAATATTTCCAGCTAAACTTTATTTTGAAACTCATCAGTTGGTGTCATATATTTGATGTCTGTTAAATTCTGTAGGCCCAAGCAAACTGAGAAGAGTATAATTAATTTTATTTGTTGTGTAATATTAAAAAATTCACAGTTTGAATGTGCTGGGAATGTTACATTGGCACCAGTAGAATGGCCAATGGTAGAGATTTAAAACACCAAAGACTTCCTTGTGTCAAGCCTCATACTTGGGAGGCACACATGATATCACTGAGATTCCTTTGGCAATGCAAACACTGGAATGAGCCTTACTGCCCCCCCCCCCCCAAGAACTAGCTTGGTTATTTGATTTAATGATTGGACCCTCTCTGTTGGGGAGCAGAGGTGACCATGCTAACTTCTGTCATTAAAGAAGAACCTGCTATGTTATTTTCACAAATCTAATATGTAATTTATTATACGGACCATCGTTTTGGTTTGATGATCCTTAAGTATCTCTAGATAGTATTATTATTTTGGATTTTGGAATAAGACACAGTGTAACCTGATGGAAGGAAGAGGGGGTTTACAATCCCACAGAGTTTGGGTCCTGTTGTCATAGTGAGTCTCAGTATGAACAGGGGCAAGTTATTTAACTTCTCTGAGCCTTATTTTCTTCATCTGTAAAATGGAGATAACAGTCTCTCCCCAAGAAGGTTAAAGTAAGGATTAAATATGATAAAGTATGTAAAATACTTAGCAGTGGGCCTGCCTCCAATATGTGTGCAGTAAGCTACTATCAATTCGATCAGTAAGCTCACATAGCACAGCATGGAGTTCCTGACTGCTTTCCTAGGACCATGTGGAACTCTCTGGATCCAGCAGGGGAAGAGCTATGCAGAAGTGAGAGCTCCAGGACTATGTCTGGAATCCAATCTCATTGCTCAATGCCTTGATATATGTTTCTAAACATTTTAAATATTATCCTTAATCATTCCCATCTTTCAGAGAAAGAGAAATGGCTACATAATGCAGGTAAATTGCCTAGTGTAGTGACTACCACATCATAATGTTAGATATTATCATAATTTTTATTACCAGCTGTGGTAGGCTGCATAAGGGCCCCCAAAGACATTCACATCATAATTTCTGGAACCTGTGAGTATATGGCCTCACATGGCAAAAGAAACTTTGCAGATGTGATTAATTTAAGGATGTTGAGGTGGAGATATGCTCCTTAGTTATCCAGGTGGATCCTAAATATAATCATAAGAGGCCTTATAAGAGAGAGGCAAGAAGGTGAGAGATGTAAGAATGTAATGTGACAATAGAAGTAGAAATTGGTATGATGTGGCCACAAGCTGAGGAACGTTGGTAGCTTCTAGAAGCTGGGAGAGGAAAAGAATGGATTCCCACCTGGTATCTCTAGAAGGAACCAAGCCTGCTAACACTAATTTTGGACTTCTGACCTCCAGAACTGTAAGAGAATAAATCTGTACTGCTTTACACTTTTAAGTTTGTGGTGATTTCTTATAGAGACAGTGGGAAATTAATACCCTCCCCACCCATAACCATATTTCTAAAAACCTTGAACTCTACCATCCCCTGAAACTATCCTTAATTTGCATGATTCTTACTTTTGTGTATATGCTCTTCCTATTCACTTCTCCCCACATTATTGCCCTTCTCACATCTTTTTTACCCAGGAAGTTCCTACTTATCTTCTGAGATAGTATGATATAGTCTACCAGCGAAGAAAGGAGTCTCAAGACTTCTTTGAAACTTTGTAGTCCTTTATCTATAGCTCATGAAAAGGACTCTGAGCCAACAATATATATTATTTTTTATTTCATCCAAGAACCTACCCTAGAAATATTTTTACTGGAGAAAAAAAACTGGAAACAAACTCTGTGTCTTTTTCTCACATGCCTATTGCCAAATTCCTCTCTCTGCTCTGCTTTCACCACTGATTCTAGACATTGTATTGATGACTGTGATCTTAACATGACCCTTTGACTTATCCAGATGGTGTGAAAATGCCCCTCTCCAAAAAGCCCACACCAGTTTTCAGCTTGCTAATGGGCAGAATCTCTAAGTGCTTAGGGTGTCATCAAGAATGATGGACACATCTGCCTGTCAGGTGGGCGAAATTAATACTGAGATTAATGGTTAGGCTAATGGCAATTACTTGACTTTATCAGATTTTATAGCTACCTAGTATCATTCACTCTATTTTTATTATAGTAAAAAAAATGTACAACATAAAATGTACCATCTTATTCTTTTTGAGACTATATTTTTGAGTCCTGGAGTATAAAAGTGGTAGGATAACCAAGGCATCTACTTTCTTGTAGAACCATCAACACTGACTTTTGAAGAGAGGTTTGAATGTCTTGTCTTTGAAATTCCTATTGCAAAGCTCTTCAAAACCCAAAGCGATCATTTATGAGGTGGTTATCAGACATTCAAGATAAATTGCTGGGGATTTTTATGTTCTGGTTCTCAGTATACAACCAAAGGTAGAATATAACAGTGAAAGGAAATTCTGCCAGTCTCTCAAGGAAAACTAGTGCTTTACCAAAAAACAGCACAGATGAAAGGTGAGGCACTTTGCCAGTGATACGTAGATCTCAGCGGGTAGAGACTCAATTGAAAGTATCTTGGGAAAGAGACACTGTGTGCAGACGTGGATACAGACATTTGTCTTGCCAAATCTGGAGATGATTTCTTATCACGATGGCACTTTCAGGAGAGTCAGATGCTTGATACAGAGATGTTTTATTTGGTGATGATGACCATGGGTTATCCACAAAATGATGCCATATTAAGTTTTCTGCTGACCTGCCTGCAAAGACATAAAGATTTTTCAAGAAGGAGACCTGCAGTTCTTTGAAATATGCAATATAGATTTCAAAGATGGATGTAGTTTTTCTTTTTTGAGGAGCTCTGAACAGCAACAAAGTTTCACAAGCTTCTGCAATATCTCCTGCTTTACACTGTCACCTAAAAGGACCCATGAAAAAGTAGCAAAGAGGGAAAAATCATATATTTGAATGACAACTCTGTGGAAAGCTGTATGACAGGTGCTTTCATTTACTTTTCACAACTATCTTACCCAGTAAGTTATCCCAAACTGTACAGGAAGCAACTCCGAGAGGGTTAGTGATTTGCCTAGAAAGGGTAGGATTTGAACATGGGATTGTACTATTCCAAAGCCCACAATGTGTTTTATATGACACCAAGGTAAAATATCGTGAGAATGAGCATCTTTCCTACTGAGAACAAATAACTCTCTGTAGACTGTCTTACCCTTTGAGATTATAGAATGGCTCAGAAAATACTGTTTTGAGGTCATGAAAGGGAAGTTTAAAATAATATTGTAATTCTACAGATAAATACATGAGAGAGAAATAGAAATGATGTAGTAAGTTTTGCCAAAGTAAAAAGCCTGATTTATTCAGTGTGACTATACACATTGATCAAATGAAATGGATAAATGTCAACTTACCACGGTTTAAAGAGGAATAGACTTATGTTCTTCCCAATAAGTCACTAATTCTATTGGTTACTATCTTCAAAAGAGTCATCATTTTTCTTAAATATAGCTCAATCTATAATAAGATTTTACTGTATTTCCCTGAATTACCAAATTCTTCTATTTCCAAGGCCCTATTAAAAAGACAATTTATCGTGTCTCTCACTAACCGATAGTAAAATATTGATGCTTCGTGATAGCCTCTAAAGGTAATAGCTAGTAAATAAAGCTGATTTTATTTTTCTTATAATTTGCTTCAACTTCACTGATAGTCTATTGTATACTTCCTATATATATATAATTACATCAGGTTTTGACCGTTTTGTCCCTGAGCTAAATAATTCCTTATTTTAACCTTTAGTGAATGATCAGTAGTTTCTCTCTGTCTCTCTTACTGTAAGACATACTATTTGCTTTTATCCATCCTCATTATAGATCCAGATTTGTCATAATTTGGATAGGTATTTTAGTACAGTAGTCCCCCTTTATTCACAGGGGATACATCCCAAGACCCCCAGTGGATGCTTGAAACTGTGGATAGTACTGAACTTATATATACTATGTTTTTTCCTATACATACGTACCTACGATCAAGATTAATTTATAAATTAGGCACAGTAAAAGGTTAATGACAATAACTAATAGTGAAATAGAACAATTACAGTAATATACTGTAATCAAAGTTATGTGAGTGTGGTCTCTCTCTCTCAAGCTATCTTATTTTACTTTACTCACCCTTCTTGTGATGATGCCAAGATGACAAAATGCCTACGTGATGAGATGAAGTGAAATGAATGAGGTAGGGATTGTTGTGTAGCTTTAGGCGACTATTGACCTTCTGGTAATATGTCAGAAGGAGGATCATCTGCTTTGGATGATCCTGAATCATTGAGCTATTATGCTATGGATGGTTGGAAATCCTGGGCAGGACAGAGTGGGACAGCACCAGATTTCATCACACTACTCTGAATGGCATGCAATTTAAAACTTATGAATTGTTTAATATTCCATTTAATATTTTTGGACCTCAGTTGACCACAGGCAACTGAAACTGCAGAAAGTGAAACCACAGATAAGAGAGATACTGCTGTTAAGTATTCTTACCTTAAATATCTTACAATTTTTTAATGTGGAATTTCAGTAAAAAGTGCTGGTTTAGCAGCAGGTAAAGAGTTAGATTGAAATTGTGTACATGAATTTTTTCTTTTTCCATTAGGCAGGATTAACTGATTGAAATCTACTTTGGTTTTGATTCAAACACAGATTTAAAGGGAGAATGTACATGTAAGTTATCTGTGGGTTTCTCACTGCTGCTGTTCTGAATGTTTGCAGCAGCCTGCAGACTTGCACCAATTTTTGGCCACTGTGATTTCCTGGCTTTTGTTTTGATTTGCTCCACAATGGCAGGATGTGATGGGAACTGATGTGGTAGTGAAATAAAGGAAAGCAAATAGCCCCTGCAATGTTTGATTTCCTGAAGATCTATTTGCCACATGAAAGACTTAAGTTTTTTGTTCATAATTAATGTTTGTTCAATCAAAAGACTTCTTCTGTATCAATGGAATAAAGCAGAGTTTCTTTAATTACGAGTAGTGATATCCCATACCCCTTTTCTCATATACATTTCAAAAGATGCTAAAGACGTCAAAGAAGATACGTATCTCTGAATATAAGGAAATATTCTCTTTTTAGAAAGAAAATGTGAACGGTTTGAATTGTCCACTACATTTTTATGTTCTACACCCATTTTCAACAAAGCATTGAATTTTAAGGTGCCACATTATCTATAAATAAGATATGATTGTGGAGTGTGTTTATTTTTTAAATTGTGTAGCTATTTAAGGTTTGGCTTATACTGGTTTCAAAACTTGACTATAGGTTTTTATTCTGAATATAGGAATGATTGTTTCATTGGAAGTATCTGGTTTACCGTTTTCAGCTCCACTGATCCTGGTTATTAACCAAATTTTTCAACACAGTTTGGGTCTTGGTTATTGAGGAGAAGTCTGTGTGATTGGGGCTTAAGGATAGGGGAATTAATTAGATCAATTGCTCTTGACTCCTACCCAATGCTTCAACCAAGCACTTTAGACATTAATGGGTGAAGATTGGAATGATTATATAACCTCCAGTTATGGTCTAAGAGCTCCTTGGTGCATTTACCTGGGTTGATTAAGGATTTTAGGTAGCCAAAATTGAGAATATAATTCACAGTATGACAGGTTTCCACATCACTGAGGATAGTGCTGGGGCTTCCATCCCACCACTATCACATGCACAACTCACCTTGTCTACCACATCCTCGCTGTTACCACCACCACAAACACTGTACTCTCATCCCAACTTCAACAGTTGCCTTCAGTTTAACTAGCTGGTGCTACAGAAGGATTCTTAATGGATTAACCATAGTCCTAGCCATAAAGGAAATTTCAGTTTAGCGGGAAGGACTGATATGTACCCAATTAGTTATACTGGAAAGCAGAGTGTGCTTACTATACTGAAATAGAATTATCAAGTACAATAGATACCTAGAGAAGGGAGAGGGTAGTCTGACTAAAGGGATTGGGGAAGATTTTATGGAGAAGTTGCCAAAGGCTTGACCTTGAAACAAAGACAGAGGTTTATTTACTCAACAAATCAACAGGTATTAGGTGTCCAGAATGCAGGGATCATGGGAAAGGGCACACTGGGCAGAGATAATATTGAGAGCAAAGATCAGAGGTTAAAAAAAAATAAAGTCTGTAGAATGTTGAGTCACGGAGAGTTATGCGTGCAAAGAATTGGAGGAGGACAGGGGGTGGTTGAGGGTTATCAATCAGGGGCATTTTATGGAGTGTGCTCATTTTTAAGAGATTGGGATTATTTTCTGCAGTCAGTGGCAACCATGGAAGATTTTGAGCTGGGGAGTAAAATGAATAGAGCTATGACTTGGGATGGATGGATTGGAAGGAGGGAACAATTATACTAAGGAAAACCAATTATAAAAGTTTAACAATAGTTTAGGCAGGCAAGGAAGGACATCTGACCCAGGGTAGTGGCTGCAGAAACAAAGGACTGATTTGAAGAATTTTGCCAAGGTGCATGTTGAGGGGAGGGGAAGAAACACAGAAGATAGAGGAAAGATGCAAAGAGAATTCCTCGAAGGCTACCAGCCTGACAGAGATAAGGAGCAGAGGAAGAGGGTCTGACTCTGAGGAATAATGTTGTGTTTGGGCAGATAGAGCATGAGAGATGAGAGGAATATTTAAGCGTCCTCTGCTTAGAAATGAATGACAGTTGAGGCCGTGAAAGAGCATGATATTATCAGGGATAGAATACAGAGCATAGATCCTCAGAATTTTCCAACTCATTCATGAACCCAGAATCACAGAGGAGATCAAAGTTTTAACCCAGGTTCTTTGGCGGCATACTTCAAAGTGCAACATTTCTTTAGTATCAGGTGTTTTATTTTTTAAAAAATATGTGTAGATTCTTCCTTCTACTCCATGATCTAGTCACACTTAAATTTCTTCCTGATTCATTCATTAATGGGCAAGATTATGCTGTATTGAGATTCATTTATTTAATCAACAATTCTTTACTGAATGCACTAGACACCATTTCAGGCACTAGGGGTATGCCTGTGACTGAAACAGGCAAAGCCCATCTTGGAGCTTATAGTCCGGTAAGAGGGAAAGCAACAATAGGCAAGAATTCAAAAAATGGACAGGATTGTTCAGAAAGTAAGTACTAGGATGGAAGCAAAACATAATGATGAACTCAGGAGTGGTGGGGGAGTGAGAGGGCATGGTCTAAGAAGCTTTTGAGTAACTAGGAGGATACAGTTGAGCTAAGAGCTGGGGAACAAGTCATCTGGGCAAAAAAAATCACACCTGTGAAGGCCTCCGGATGTGAGGAAGCTACTATGGAGAACAAAAGGAGGGTAGGGAATCATGGCACAGAATGAAGTTCAAAGAGTGAACAGGGGCTTGGCAGACCATACCAAGAAGTGAATTTTATTTTCAATGCCCCAGCAAATATTGAGGACTTTAAGCAAGGGGATTAATGATCTGATTTAGATTTTTAAATGATTCCTCAGCCTGCTGTGTGGCAAATGAGTTGCATGGGGCCAGAAGTAAAAACTGAAGTAACAGCTGAAAGGAATGGCTGACGGATTCTTGTAGGTGTTGAGGGAAAGTAATGACTAAAAGATGAGTCCCTACGTTTTTATTCATTGAGTTGATCACTTTCATGTATAATAGGGCTAAATTAAAGGCAGCTAATCATGTATTTTGGGTTCAGCATATCTATACTTTTTCTTGTCTGTCTTGGAGTCACCTTATTCGAAGGAGGCAAATTCACAGATACGTATGGGTACTCAGAAAATCATTCTTAAAGACACGAGCTGTATATGAGGAGCAAGTCAGAATCACAAAAGGAAAGATGATGCCATGTTGTCAGGCTGCTCTTGACAAAAGTTTGAATGAGATCATCTGCTTGTTGAGTCGATGGCTCACTTGTCTACTTGTCTAGTAGGAGACAAAGAGTCTCTGATCCACCGGTTAGTTTTTTTTACACTCCTATGAAAATATTCATAAAGGACATTTTCAACAAGGAAATATGAATAATGATCTTTGTTTTGTGACTAATGCTGTCTTTTTGTCACATGTAAATGACTGAGCCACAAATTATTCACCTTCTGATATCTCTTTTTAACTCTCAAACTTCTATTCCATGTTACAATTTGTCACACTCTGTAAAAACCATCACCATAATTTTACCTTGGAGTAGTTGAATCATGGGGTTCAAACGTTAGGGGGGAAATCTGCTAAAATAAACAATCCCATGTGACCTGCAATTTGTTAGAAGTGTGAACAATAAATTAATTCATAACATTTAGGGTTTTTGTTTGTTTTATCATAATGTCTTTGTTATTTGCATGAAAATAAACTAATGTATGACTGGATTAAAAAACTCTAACCATGGGTACTATTTTTTTCTTGAGTAAGAATGCATTTAGGTAGTATTGTAAGCTTTCTAAGTCTCTTCTCATTGTATTACAATTTTATCTAAAATGAAGAATATTAAAAATACTGTATTTTGCAAAATTATCCAGTTTTACTAAGTTGTTCAAGAGCCTGAGAAAAATCAAGGAAAAAAAAAGAAAACCTTTGAAGCTGTCTCTTGGTAAATGCAAATATTATAAGGATTAGTGTATGTCTGTTTTATTCAGTGTTGAATCCTAGCATAGTGGTTGGCATAGTAGGATCTTAAAAATATTTTGGATGAAAGATTAAATCATTGGTTGCTGGCACAGTGAGGGGCATAATGTCTTTTGTGCATATTAGTGCTTTCAAAGGCTTCCTTAACATGGATTTGAGTCCAACATTTTTTCTAGTCAATATCACGCTAACTAAATTGCTTATATTTTGTTGAAGATTTCTTCGCCAGTTCTACCTTCAAGTACTTTAGCAAATAACATGCCTCGACAGACTCCATTATAAGTGTAGATGACTAATAAAGTAGTTAGATCATTTGTATGTGAGCGTTCGTCCTAATATTAGGTAAAAATCCAGTTTATCTTCAGGTTCTTGATTGTTCAACAATGGCTTGCCTTGTAAAAATACACATTGTCATCTTGGTTGCCTGTTTTTGAATCAAAACAGATTCAGGCACACCGTGCTCCACCAAACTGCCCTTGTCTCTGTAGTTCTGCCTCCTGTGGTGATTCTGAAACAAACCTTGATGATGCTTCATGCAGTCTTTTTCTCTGCCTGTTTGATTGTGTTTTTGAAGCATTGCTCACAGCCAAGATTTCTTTCTCTGAGCTTTTTAACTTTCAAACTGTTTTCAAAATTGGTTTAAATATTATATATTCAATGAGATGTTTTCAGGGAGCTATTTGTCAGGATTTTTCCATTCAGTGGACATCAAGACAGGCTTATTTGTATCTCCACAGTGATTGAAAACCTATGTTTTTAAAGGAGCATCAATACATACCTTCTAAATGTGTGGCCAACTGTGCTCACTTCAATTTATCTAGTTGTGGTTGGGGGCTGTGCTCTGTTATTTCGAGCCATCAGATTCCCTGTGACATGCCCTCTGCTTCGAGATTGTTCTGCATTTCCTTTATCTTTTGCATTTTTGCCACTTACAACCTTTTGCTCCAACCATTACTGTTTTTGACCACCTCTCAATATTTCCAACTGAAGCTATAATTTAGAATAAATATATTTTTGAAGCAATAAATAGAGAGTGACACTGAGTTTTCTGAAGTCTGAATCTCTAAACTTGTTGCTGTTTTCAGACTAACTTCAATGGGAAATGTAACTAAACAGAGTTTCATGTTTGTAAATAGGACATTTGTCCAAGTACAATTGTGGTAGGAAGTTTAATCAACTTGAGGGAGCCAAAGGCTTTGTGTGTGTTTGTGTGTGAGACAGAGTGTGTGTGTATGTGTTCAATGTAAAATGAAATTAGGAAAACACACTGGTTTATTAAAAAAAAAAGACAACAACTTGTTTGTTTTCAAAAACTGACCTGCTCTTCTAGAAAGGCACTTGTCATCCTATGTTCAGGGGCTTTGAGTGCCATCTGTGATCCTAACAGTGCGTTAGTTCATTGATCCGGTTACAGAGATAGTGATTCTTGGTTCTCCAACAGCTCTAGAGTACTGCACTTTCCAATCGCTCACTGCATGTATTTTCTATTTAGGGGGCTAAAAAATAAAATTTGCTGACCTGAAATAGTAGAATTCTGCTTGTGTCCAAGGGTGCTGTAGTCAAATATACTAATACAATGACTAATATTCAAGCATACCGTGTTCTTCTTGAGGCTGTAGATGTGCTTTTGGATACCACACAGCCTTGTAATGCATCCCAGCATGAGAGGCAGAGATGCAGAGAGAGTAGATGTCAGGAAACACCTTGTCTTAGGAATGGAGGGAAGGAAAGGACCCTGAGAATCAGAGAAAAAAGTCTGGAAGGTGAGAGGAAAATCAGGAGCATCTGGAGTGAATCAAGTGAGGCAGGAAGACATGTTTAAAATGAAAGCAGTGGTCGATGGAGAAATGAGGGAAGATAAGAATTGGAACAGGCCCTTCTGAACTGCAGTCTAGGGAATTATTGGTGTGTGGGCTGCAGCTGAAGTTGCATAAATACAATATAAACTGCTCTTTCGAAAGAAGATTGGCATTGAAGTAATGAAGACAAAAAGCACTGATGCTTAAGAATGTGGAAGAGGGGCTTCCCTGGTGGTGCAGTGGTTGAGAATCTGCCTGCTAATGCAAGGGACACGGGTTCGCGCCTTGGTCTGGGAAGATCCTACATGCCGCAGAGCAACTGGGCCCGTGAGCAACAACTATTGAGCCTGTGCATCTGGAGCCTGTGCTCCGCAACAAGAGAGGCCACGATAGTGAGAGGCCCGTGCACCGCGATGAAGAGTGGCCCCCGCTTGCCACAACTAGAGAAAGCCCTAGCACAGAAACGAAGACCCAACCTAGCAATCAATCAATCAATCAATCTTTAAAAAAAAGAATGTGGAAGAATGAAGAAAACAGTTGAGGCAGAGAAAGGGTTTAAGGAAGATTGAAGGTAGTAATAGCTAACAATGTTTGGCTGCCTACTGTGTACCAGAGTTCTGAATGCTTTAACTAATTCAATCTTCATAATACATCTATGAGATAAGTACTTCTTTTTTTTTTTAATTCAAATAGAAAGTCACAAAAATTATAATCATCCTCATCAGTTCACTCAGTCCCATGTAATTAATTTTTTTTTCATCTTGATCTTTTGTTGCACTTTTATGAATTCATCAGTTTTCCGTTAGAGTTCTGAAAATGCTTATTCATTCAGTTCAGCAGTATAGTCAGTTACCAGAAACCTGTATTTGTCAGAGTCTTTTCCATGAATTCCTTGAAGATGAAACCCTTTTATAGGAACATATTTGCAAAAGCATCAGAGTATACCCAGAACTGTCTGTAAATGACAAAAGACTTTAAAATGACCACGGTTAAAGATTTGATGAAAGTTCAAGGAAATTTAGTTATTTCTGAGATATACATTTTAAAGTAATAACTAGAATTATGACTTATAACATTATACCAGAACATATAAGATTTTTAGAAATTTCAAGTAATGTCTGAAACATTTATATTAACGTATTTCCATACAAATAACCCGAAGAAAGTTTAGTATTACTTGTTTTTTGTTTGTTTGTTTGTTTATACTGCCGGTTCTTATTAGTCATCAATTTTATACACATCAGTGTATACATGTCAATCCCAATCGCCCAATTCAGCACACCACAATCCCCACCCCACCACGGTTTTCCCCCCTTGGTGTCCATACGTTTGTTCTCTACCTCTGTGTCTCAACTTCTGCCCTGCAAACCGGTTCATCTGTACCATTTTTCTAGGTTCCACATACATGCGTTAATATACGATATTTGTTTTTCTCTTTCTGACTTACTTCACTCTGTATGACAGTCTCTAGATCCATCCACATCTCAACAAATGACTCAATTTTGTTCCTTTTTATGGCTGAGTAATATTCCATTGTATATATGTACCACATCTTCTTTATCCATTCATCTGTCGATGGGCATTTAGGTTGCTTCCAGGACCTGGCTATTGTAAATAGTGCTGCAATGAACATTGGGGTGCATGTGTCTTTTTGAATTATGGTTTTCTCTGGGTATATGCCCAGTAGTGGGATTGCTGGGTCATATGGTAATTCTATTTTTAGTTTTTTAAGGAACCTCCATACTGTTCTCCATAGTGGCTGTATCAATTTACATTCCCACCAACAGTGCAAGAGGGTTCCCTTTTCTCCGCACCCTCTCCAGCATTTGTTGTTTGTAGATTTTCTGATGATGCCCATTGTAACTGGTGTGAGGTGATACCTCATTGTAGTTTTGATTTGCATTTCTCTAATAATTAGTGATGTTGAACAGCTTTTCATGTGCTTCTTGGCCATCTGTATGTCTTCTTTGGAGAAATGTCTATTTAAGTCTTCTGCCCATTTTTGGATTGGGTTGTTTGTTTCTTTAATATTGAGTTGCATGAGCTGTGAGATAAGTACTTCTAAGGCATGGGGAGGTTATGTTACTCACCCAAACTCATACGAACAGGTAATGATGTCAGGATAGCAACTCAGAAGGTTTAACTCCGGAGGCTTGCTCTTAACCACTCCATCATATTACCTCTCTGTGCTAGAGAGAGAGAGATTCGATGGAGCATTAATGTCTCTTAGCTGGTCACAGTTAGGGATGAGAATACATGTGTGCTGAGGAATCGGCATCAGAAGGAGGAGGAGGAGGAATGAGATGAAGATGCAAGAGGACTTAGTGTTTTTGAAATAGAGAAGGGGGAGGATATGACAATTTAAGGGTATCCACTTGGTACAAGAAAGAAATACCTTACGAGTTAGGGAACCAGGGAAATAAAAGAGGAGCTTAAGGAAAACAGATGAAGTGGAATCATCACTGTGGGGTATGTGATAGGGAGTCAACTGAGGCGGAAACAAGTGATTACTAAATAGCAGTTAGGGACCCACACAGGCACAGGGACACGTTTGTAGTGGGCGCTGTTAGCTTTGCAGCCATAGCAGAGGAGAAGGAAGATGGTGAGGTGTAATGGGGACCTGTGAGTTCTTAGAGCTGGGATACTTTCAAGAACTTCAGTTGTTATCTCTGTCTTTAATAGAAAGAGGTAAGTATGGCAAAAACTTGCAGCCATAATTGGTTTGCACATTTTTTTAGTGTATTATGATTAAAGGAAGGCATTTTAAGACCTTACCAAAAATATTGTAAAATTCTTGAGTCTAGGCACGCTCCATATGGTCAATTAATTTCCCATTTCTCCTACTGCAATATTTCTCATGCTACAGAAATTCAGGAAATACAGTGACTTTATTGTTATTCCAAGGATTGGAGGGAACCTAGGGGAGGGGAGGGATGGCAGAGGAGTCCCTCTGAAGAATTTTTAAATTCCATCTTCTAAGTTAAGTCCATTTTGGAAAAGGAGCTCTTTTTAGGGAGAATGAAGCTGTCAGAACCACTCCCATGATGATTTTTCAAGCTGTTCTATCCAGGCTTCTAAACTGGAATCTTTGACAAAACCACAGTGGGAAGACAGCAGCCATTAATACAGTGCCAGGGATAAAGAGAAGAAATGTTTGGTCCTATTAATTATACAAAAATATTCAATATTTACTGTCGAAATGTGCTTCTTGACAATGAACTTGAAGCAGTCCACCAGCAGAACACATTAAAGACAGAGTCTGTTCCTGTTTTTTTGGTGGGGTAAGGAGAGTCGAGGGGTAAGGAGGAAAAGCAATGTCTAGACTTACAGAAACGTTAATAAAAAGTATGCTTGGTATATTTAGTACTCTTGCACCTAACACAGAGCCCCAGAAAATTGACTTGGAATTTGACTTCAGCCTTTCATTCAGTATGCTAATGAGAATATAAAATTTGCACTCTTCACATAAATAAACATATCCTCAAATGTGTTATTTTTCTGCATTGGCAGATGGATCACATGCTCAAAATCACAGTGAATTATTATTCTGAGCAGCTTTGCACAGCACTCTGCATCCACTCTTGTTGTTTGCCACATGCTACAGCACTGCCTGTACCCTGAGCCTGGGTCTCAAGGTAGCTACAGTGTGATATTTTCCTAGAACAGAGATAGGCAGGCTTTAATTGACCTCATTATTCTTGGATCCTCAAAGGCTTCCGTGGCTGTGCCCATTCACTAATACTATTCTCTTGGGCTGTAAAGCTGTGTCCAATTATTCTTGTTGCATGTCATCGAGTGACTCAGTGACAACTGCAGCAGCCCTTCTCGCATTCCAATGACTCCATCCCTAATTTATTGTGACTTAAAGACTCTAGGGGCCAATAGAGTTTTGTGTAAGAGGGCTGAGCTTTTCCCCTTGCAGTATCTTTGTTTGGGCTTATACCCCTTTCTTATTTTTATAAATAGTCCTTTAAGTGAAGGCTGAAGCCATAAGGTGACCAAATAGCTGTGCTATCTATTAAAAATCCCCAAATGGTCATTATATAGAGGGAAACGTGATCCCAAATAATTGGTTTGAATGAAATTGGGTTTCACTGATTGGAGTTTGGCAAATTCCCAGTTATAGGCTGACCCTGGACTGTCGTCAGAGCTAAAACTCTGAGAGAGAGTAAGCTTATTTCTAAGATGGGTGGTTAGAAAAGAAGATGTTTTACTTACCTAACGCTATGTAGTGAATCCCCAACTTAGTGGCTTAAAGTTTTTTTTTTTCCTCAAGATTTGTTGGGTCAGACATTTGGGCAGGGATTGGGTGGGTGATTCTTCTACTTCACGTGGCATCAACTTGGCTGCATCTGATGAGTGGCTGGGCTGGGCTGGGAAGTCCCAGAAGCCTTTACTCACATATGTGCTGCTCATGGTTTCTCTGTATGGTCTCCCTTTGTCTGTAGTAGTCAGGGTTCTCCCAAGAAACAGAACTAACAGGATGTGTATACACACACTTTATTTTAAGTAATTGGCTCAAGTGATCATGGAAGATGGCAATCCAAAATCTGCAGGGTGGGCTGGCAGGCTGGAGAGACAGGGAGAAGTTGATATTGCAACTCAGGTCTGAAGGCAGCCTACTGGAAGAGTTCCTTCTTTCCTGGGGACATTGTTCTTTTTCTTGAGGTTGTCAACTGATTGGATGGGTCCCACACAATGATAGAGAGTAATCAGCTTTACTCAATGTCTGCTGATTAAATGTTAATCTCATCTGAAAATTACCTTCAAATCAATATCCAGATGTGTTTGACCAAATATCTGGGTACGGTGGCCTAACCAAGTTGACACATAAGTTTCATCATCAAACTCTTCATGTGGTTTGTCATCATTCGGTAGTCTAGCCCAAGCTTCTTTACAGCATGACAGCTGGCTTCCCAGGGAGTGAAAGTAAAATCTGTCAGTCCTGGGCTCAAAAGCCCCAGGGCATCATTTCTGTTGCATTCTGTTGGTCAAAGTAAGTCACAGATCTAGCTTCTAGTCGAGGGGAGAAAAATAGAATCACTTTGTGGTGTGAAGAGCAGCACATGTGGACAGGAAGGAGAGGAATGGTTGGTGACCAGCATCACAGCAATTTCCTTTTTCTTCCCTGAAAGTTTCATCACATTACAGAATTAGTTCTCAGGCTCTAGGTCCAGGATCTTTTCATCTAAATCAGGTACATCTGAAGTTGAGCCTTTTCAGGTATAGCTTCTCTTGATCCAGAGACTTGATTTCTCAATAAATTAATATAATCTCTGAACATCCCTATCCACCAACACACAATGATGAGACAAGGATTCTTGTATTTCTGGCAATAGACCTGACCATTCAAAAGAAGGGAAATGGGAGGTACGTAGCAACCACTGTTTCACAGCAATTCTGAAATCCAACTGGGAACATGTTATCCATTCCCTCAAATCTAGGGACAAAGAATGCTTCTTAAGAAGGGCCCAGTTCTCTGGGTGTGATTTTTCTATTCCATTGTTTTCAATGGCTCTTGGCTCTGTCCTCTAAATCATCCTCCTTTTCCATTAAAAAAAAAAAAAAAAAAGGCCCATGTTTGTAGCTGAGTGGCTTTCTCAGCCTTGTTTCATGCCAGTAAAAGTCTAGAGGCCTCTTTTCATTTTGTCCAAGAAGGCACAGTTCCTTTTAAAACTTTGTGGTTTTCCCATGTATCCAATTATAGTCCTTTTCATTAAGTAAAAGCTATTCCCAGAAATTTCTTTAAGACAGACATTTTCTGACTTTAGGCTAGGAGTCAAGATGTTATGGAGCAACATCCTTAAGGTTTTTAGAAGCCCTTATCTTCCAGCTGAGTGTACCTTACAAGGGTTTTAAGAGAGATCTTACTGCCCCATCCTTGATTTGACATTTACTCTGAGACCACATTTTATCAGCAGCTCTCTGGATTTGCTAGCAGCTCTCCAGATTTGATCAGAGACCGCTTCTTACTCTGAGAACCTTTCGCCATCTGGAGGGGCTGAGAATGAGAAATAATTCTATTTTCTAACCCAGCAAGTCCTGGGTTGGACTTTGTGGCTTAAAACAACAATTTATTATTTCTTGTGGGCAAGGCTTGCCTGAGAAAGTCTTCTGCTCTAGGTGGTATTGATTAGGTCACTCAGTTGGCTGCATTTTATAGGTAAGTGGTCTAGGCTAGAAGGTCCAAGAAAGCTTAAGTCACATACCTGGCCCATCTAAGCTCATCTACATGGCTTCTACATGTTAATAATTTTGGGCTTCCTTACAGCATGGCAGACCCAGACTGGTCAGACTTTTTATATGGTGGCTGGCTCCAAGAGCAGGTGTTTTAAATGAACAAGGCCTGTCCAATGTGTAAGTGCTTATCATGCCTTTGCTTGTGTCACGTTTGTCAGTGTCCTTTCACTAAAGCATGTCATATAGCTAAGCCAGAATCAACATGGGAGAGACCACATAAGGTTAAAAATAACAAGAGGTAGCATTTATCGAGGGACATTCATGTAACAGTCTCCCACAGAGACTGATTTTACTGTCAGACAGAAATAGATCTATCACTTTCTTCTACCTTTTATTAGTGGTGTGGCTTAGGGCAAATTGCTGTACTTTTGGGCTTCTCGTTTTCTGCTTGTAAAATGGAAAACATGATATAAACATTACTAGATTTTTGTGAGAATTGTACACACACACACACACACACACACAGAATACCCATAGTAGTACTCAACAAGTAGTTTTCACATTTTAGTGGTGTATTTGTCAGACCAGCAGTCAGATATTGAATGCACCAACTGTGGTTTGGTTTTGCCATATCAGGGCCAGTTTATAATCAGAAGCCAGGGCTTGCGTAAATCAATGTGATTGATTAACGGGAAAAACTTGGAAAGGCAGGTGGACTTAAGAGAAGATTAGGTCTTGGCCAAAGCTGTTGGTGTTGGTAGAGATGGGAATTTGAGCTCAGGGCTCAAAGTGGCATGAGAATGCACAGTGATGATGAGGATTGGAACGAAACGTTAAGTCAGTATTTTATGTGGTCCAAAAATGCAGGGTCAAGAAATTCTTATGGATCCAAACCAGATATAGAAGCTTAGGAAGTCAGATGGAAATCAGGGACCTAGGTCAGAAATAGGAAATCAAGAGCCAGAATACAAGCAATATGCTTAGGCAAATAATTATGGGTCCCAGAAGCAAGAGAAAAATTTGATGATTTGCAAAGCTGTTGAGGTCAGACTCCAAACATTATTGTAGCCCAAAGTAGAAATGGGTCTTAGTTTGTGGGCAGATCTTGACCCATGGGTGGAAAATGACATCTGGTTAGAATGGGCTTGGAGCAGTTAGGTAGCTCCTAATGCTAGAACTCTTTTTCTAGTTATCCTTTCAATTATTTCAATGAGCTAGTCTTTATCTGCTTGAGAACATGATGTTTTCGTAAGGAGGGGCTTCCCATGAAGATGCTATCAGACTGTAAAGTTGTCTGAGGCATTTGTGGTACCCATATGCTCAAAAAATTGATGCTGTCTCTACCATCTTTTGTTCCAGCTGAAGAATAGTCCATTCTTTGGTTACAGCAATTTTATTACTTGAATGTGTTCTCACCCACAGGGAAATTGGAATTACCAATGCTACTGTCTGAGGCTGAGTTGCAGAAGACAAGATTTTTCTGACTCCTTCTGAATATCTTACCTTTCCTCATGCTGATTATTATTTCAGTCTGAAAGCTTATGCTATCTTATAAAGTCACTGTGTACTTTCATTTTTCCTTGAAATATTCAGAATAGAATAAAATAGAATCATTTAAAGTTATGTTTAGGCAAAGTAGGTTTTCTTGATTAAAAAGGGGAAATTTAGAGTGGCATTTTAAAGAAATAGGTCAAAAAAAAAGACAGAAGTGTGCATTTATGCAGTTCTTTCTGGGGAGGGGAGTTTCTTTTCTTACCATTAGACCCATTGCAAAAATTCAGTTAGTTTTCTTTAAAGATTTTGATTATGTATGCATCTAAGGTATTGATGGGGGATTTTTTTAGATGTTATTTATTGTATATAATATCTATCATTACAGGCTTTCTGAGAATTCTTAGCAGTGCCTCAGCACACCAGTATTTCTACCCAATAGTCAATTTTATATTAGTCCAGCATTCATGCACCATTGTCACAGTGATGACTCTTAGTGGTTCTAAGTATCAGCAGTCTGGATATCTATAGCATTCAAATGTGTAGGTTGAATTTTTAATGTCTATTAAAGCCTTTATTTTTCTACTACACATTTTTTTTTGAACCCTGGGTCTGAGAAGACTCTGTTAACTAGAGTGACCCCTTGAAAAAATGCTGTAATTAATGTTTTGGATGATCAAGTCATCAGTTTGGAAGCAAGATGTCTACACTCTGTTCTGATGCTGCCTTATGTCCTAGACCAGGAGTCAGCACACTTTTTCTGTAACAAGCCTGAGAGTGAATATTTTCATCTTTGTGGGCCAGTCTCTGTTCCAAATAAATAACTCTGCCATGTGGTACAAAAGCAGAAAGAGTGCGTTCTACTGATGTGTGGATCAGTGACCTATTCATAGACTCCCATTTTGAACGTCTGTATCATATGAGGGGGAAAGACAGGACCAAATAAAAACTTTGTGTCATATGGTCTCTTAGGCATAAAATTTTAAAATGTATAAGAGTAAACATTATTGCAAAAACTTTTGGAAGGTTGCATCCCTTTTCCTGGCCCTCATGAATAACACCCCATTTGTAAAAGTGCTGTTTTCTTCAAGCATGACTTGTTCTCATACAGAAACAGTCTAGGACAAATGTCAGCAAGCTACAGCCCACAGGCCTTGTCTTTTCCTCTCAGGCCATATGGATATTCAAAAGTGGAGCCTATGGATAGGTCGTTGACCCATGAGTCAGAGGAACATAAGTTTTCTGGAGTCTCACCCCCAGTGGTGCTGGCAGATTGGGGGAGCTTCCACCCTCTTTTGTTTGGCATTCCCTATAAAAGATGGAATCTTTTGTGAAATGATTGCTGGAACTAATTGGGCCTTTTGTATTTACAGACCTGTTTCCCTCAGTGAAGCTAACAGGGGTGGTCAGGAATCAGAATTCGAATTTTATTCTCATTAGCACTGTGCTTACACTGTTGCACTCCTGAAACTCAAGTGCAGATTGAGATAAATTTCTCCTGTGAAATGATACACTTCACCTGGAAGCATCTGCCTTTTTTGTCATACAGAGCTCACTTTTTGCTGTTGTTGATGTAACTGAGATGGTATTAAGAGGTTTTAGGTTGAATTTATTTTAGGCAATACTAATAATTAGATGTTTTACTAGTGTTTACTATAAAGGTTTGAGAAAACATTACTACCTATAAAACTGAAGAAAGTAAAATAATTTAATACTAAAAATTAACCTTAAAATTGCACATTAGCTAGCTGTACTATGCCGTAGAAAAACATTGTCTATGTCCTACTATTTAAGAAGAATATGACATCTCACCATATCTTTATAAATGCTTGATGCCAAATAAGAAAATTATATAGCTCTCACCAAATGGCAACTTTTTATCATGTCAAATCTACCTTTGCACAAATAAGGTTTTAGAAGTAAAAAAAAAAAAAAAATAGTGAGAATGAGTATGAGTTTAGGGCTTTAAAGCCTCCCAATATTTGATATTTCTGGTTCAAATCATTTATTAGTATTTAGTCATGGCTGTTCAAGGTGTCTTTCAGTTTAAGATCTGGTGATTTTAAGCTGTTTGTGGATGCATTTATATTTATGTAGAAAACAATGGGATTTACCAAACGTTGAACACATTTAGAAGCATGAGTTTAAGACTTTAAACCTAACACTGCCCTCAATACTCCAGGCTCTAGACTGTAACATTTCACAGGACTCAAGACTGTAACTATTGTTCGTCTTTCCCTCTTAATTACTTGTTGCAGTGAAGTATACACATATACTTGTTCATTCATATAAAATTTTGAAATAGGATGTTAAACAACGGTGTTGGGATCATCTGCAACTTACCAATAATGTCTAGAGGAAACCCCTTAACTTATTCACGGTATTATATTAAAATCGGATACAGGGAAACAAAATGGACTTTTTCCAAGGGTAATATATTCAGGTTAGAAAGGGTAGAATAAACATGGGAAATAAGTGAAGTTAAACTAGGTGAAGAAATCCATTTCCCCCCCCCCCCACCAAACCCTACCTGATGTGAATGAAATGGCATAGAAAGAACTTTTAGATGTGATCACTAGACCTCTGTAATTAATGCTGTAGAGACAAGAACAAAATGCACAAAGAACCTAGTGATCCATGCAATAAGCTTTTCCAAGATGAAGCATGTGCTCAAAATGAGGCAAGAAGAAGTATATAAAATAAATAGACCTCATGAACAGTACTATATGCCTCCGCAGTGAGCGGGTTCAGCTTTCTTAGTATATTTGCATTTGATTGCTCTTACTTTGTGAGAAAATAATGTGCTGAACCACCAAAATGCCCCTAGTATATTGGCATTAATCCCTCATTTATCAATTCTCTATGAATTTATTTGCATATAGAAACATGTAGCAGAATACATTGTGCTTATCATGTGCCAGACACTAGTATAAACCCCTTACAAATAAACCCGACTTGTCTCATCGAATCTTCACAAAAACTGCATGATGTGGGCTCTATTATCATGCCCATTTCACAAACGAGGAGACAAAGACATAAGTAACTTATCAAAGTCTTTGAGGAAATACCTAACAGTATGTTAGAGGTAGGATTGAATAATCCTAATTTTCAGGAAGAAGAGGAAAGTGAATTCCCTCCAGTTATATCCTTAGGGAGTAGGACATTAATCTTATTTCCTTTAGTTCTTTTTGAAAATTTTCCTTTGGTACTTTCTTGGTGGACTTCCATGGATTCCTATCTAAAATTACCCCTCATTCCCACCCTCCAGATTTTCTATTTACCTTCCCTGTTTTATTTTCTCCTGAACACTTGACACTGTCTAATGTTGTATATAGTTCACTTATTTATATTGTTTACTTTCTCTTTCACCACACAAATGAAATTCTACAAAGGCAGGAATTTTTGTCTGTCACTACTGTATTTCTGGTGCCTAACATAGACACTCAATGAACTGTTGAATGGATGAATGAATCAATTGATTGATCTTAGATAACGTTCTAAAGTGGATCGTTAAAAAAAAATCTTGTGAGCCTTTAAAAGGAAAGTGGTAATCATGTGGAATTTGTATTAGGTTACTAATAGTGAAGTATATCAGATTAAGCTAATTTTCTTTTCCTACAGGACGAGTATATCAAAGGAGTGATATACGCATTACCTACCAGGATTTCAGCAAGCATTTGATCAAATCTTCCATAGTGATTATGATCTTCTTGTGATTAAGATGTAGAAAGGCAGTTGATGGTACCATTAGACAAAGTCATAACTAAGTGGCTGTTTTCATGCATCAATGTCTGTTTAGAGAGAAGCTTCTAGTAATTGACTAGAGGATTTGGTCTCTTTTTATATATATATATATTTTTTTAATTAATTAATTAATTTATTTATTTTTGGCTGTGTTGGGTCTTCGTTTCTGTGAGAGGGCTTTCTCTAGTGGCGGCAAGCGGGGGCCACTCTTCATCGCGGTGCGCGGGCCTCTCACTGTCGCGGCCTCTCTTGTTGCGGAGCATAGGCTCCAGACGCGCAGGCTCAGTAGTTGTGGCTCATGGGCCCGGTTGCTCCGCGGCATGTGGGATCTTCCCAGACCAGGGCTCGAACCTGTGTACCCTGCATTGGCAGGCGGATTCTCAACCACTGCACCACCAGGGAAGCCCTCTTTTTTAATATTTTATTGGAGTGTAGTTGATTTACAAGGTTGTGTTAGTTTCAGGTGTACAGCAAAGTGATTCAGTTATACATCTACATATATTCATTCTTTCTTAGATTATTTTCTCATATAGGTTATCACAGAATATTGGGTAGAGTTCTCTGTGCTATTCAGCAGGTCCTATGTGGAATCTAATTAAAAAAAAAAAAAGATACACATGAGGATTTGGTCTTTAGATCTCTTCTGTTCACCATTTTTATTGTTAATTTTGGTAGTGGCATTAGTGGCATAAGGAGCTAATTCACAGATGAGGCAAAACTAGGGAGAACAGCTAGTATGGTTATTAACAAAATCAGCATACAAAAAGTACTTGACAGACTGAAGGTGAGAGGTAAATATAATACGACAAAACGTAAGAAATGAAAATATTAAAGGAGAGAAGTACTGATTGATGTTGCTTGAGAAGCAATAGGGGAAGAAAGAGGTGAGAACAGTTTAACAGCAATTGGAGATTTAGGTGATTGAAAATAGTTTGAATCAATAACATGATGTGATTCCCCTGCATCCCAAAATATTCACTCATTCTTAGGTTTTATAAATAGAAATGAGTCTAAAACAGGAAAGGTAATAATTTGGCTCTGTATTTATGTTGGTTTTCCCCCTACCCAGAACTATGATGCCAATCCTGATGATTCACTTTAAGGAGGACATTGAGAAGTTGGAGTAGATTAAAAACTTGCAAACGTGGAGAGAGAGGTTAAAACTATATCACATGAGTATCTAAAGTGGTAGCTCCAAACGTGTAGGCTTTAGATGTGTTTTATATGGCACACACAGAGGTTTTAGAAATTTGAATTAGTAGTAGATGTTTCAAATTGAGTATATGTTTCAGTAAAATATAGATTTCTGGGTTTTGCTCTTACATTCTTATATGGAAACGAGCCATGGAGATGTAGCGATTCTACTTTTGTGCTCTTCTCAGCCCACTTTAAATTTGCTTTAAATTCCTGGTTCCTATAGTAATCTGAGTGCTTGACACCTGAAAGAAAAAGCCTGGGGAATGCATGGCCTGTAATACAAAGTTGGAAGTGCAAGAGATACAAATATATCTGGAGAGCTTTCATAGGGCAGAACAATTAGACCTAATCTGTGTGACCCCAGAGAGCTGAATGCTGGTGGTAATTATAGAGAAGAAAATTCTCATTAAATATATCATTTTCTCACAGTGACCTGAGACTTGCTATGTTTTATTCATCTTTGGTTCATCAGTACTGAGAAGAATTTCTGACACATATTGGCACTCAGTGACTACTTATTGAATGAATGAAATACAACAGGTTGTGAGTGGTGAGTCCCATTCTAGGAGCTGCTGGAATGTAAGCTTTTGGAGAAAAGAGATCATTGTTCATTTTATTTACAGCTCTGTACCTAAATCAGTGCAGCCACTTGGTAGGTGCTCATTAAATATTTGCAGATTCCATGATCAGAGATAAAGGTAGGATCATGGTCTACTTGTCAGTTGTGTAGGAAAAATCAATTGGGTATACATGTGAGGGGTCATGGAATAAGGGGAATATTGAACTAGATGATATTTAAAGTCACTTCCAACCCTGAGAGTCTATCAGGCAAGTGACATGAAATGAGATTGTATTTTACATCAAATATTAAACACGGTAAAAGTAAAGTAGAATGTATACGATAAAAAATCTGGGAAGCAGAGCACTGAGCCAATTATTTATTTATGGTAAGGACAAGAAAGTGATTTACTGAATATTTTAATTAAAATAATCAATTATTTAAGATTTTTCTAATAATGGACTATATTTTATACCCATATTGATGTCTGTGTTTACTCCACTATTCAGCTATTATTCCTATGTGATGAAAATACATTTTTGTCCCCTTATATTTGTAATCTAATTTATAAAATCCACATTATCTTGAGGTTTGGAGTGATTTGTTATTTTATCCTTCAAGAAAGCCAATAATAAATCAAACCACTGGGAACTGGTTTCCATTTTCATTGTTTGGGGCGGTTACTGAAGGTGATGTTCTGAAAAATCATCTTATAACTAACCTAGAAAATAATATCTGGAGTCCAAAATGTGGCAAAGGAACAAAATTAAGTAACTAATTTTTAAATGCTTGTTGTAAAAATTCTATGCATCTTTTATTGTGAAGCTCTAGCAATTTTAATATTCTAAAAATCAAGAAAAAGGAGAAATATTGCTTTATAACCTCAAAGGACAGAAAAGTCTTAAAGCCCTGATTTTGAGTGCCAGGGATGAATGTATCTAGAATGCAGTCCTGAGAGTAGTGTAGGCTAACCATGAAAAGCAATGGCTTAGTAAATTCTGGAAAACTTTTAGTAGATCTGAAAGGGATATGGGAATTGATTTTTGCTAAATGTTATTGATAAGGGATAATATTTTCCTCTGAGTGCTTAGCCCAGGACAAAGAAAAGAGCACATAATTGTATAAAGGTTAGTGGATACGTAATGGTGGGATTAGATCTATGAATCGTCATTTTTACAGTGCAGATAACGAACAATGCAGAAATTCCTGTCACAGAGTGGTATGCAAAACCTTAGAATCCTATATCATCGTCATCATCACTATCATCATAATGTGTTGAATGGACACATCTCCTGTCTCTGAGGAATACTTAGCAATTTATGAATTTATTTTAGTTTTTACAGCTTCCTCATAGGGCATGGAGCACATATAGCTTTAAGCCTAGTCTCAGAGCCAGCTTTAGGTAAAATGATGATCTAAGCACTATTTTATTTCAGCGACTCTTCTGCTTGCTGGTATCCCCTCCTCCTTGCACAGCACAGCATCTTATTTTTCTTTCCTAGATTTAAATGAGAAAATCCTTGAGTTTTTATATTTTAAAAAAGTATAATGGAAAATTTCAAACACATGCAAAAGTAGAGAGAATAGTATAATACACGCTAAAGACTCATCACCAAGCTTCAACAATTCTCAATACACAGACATTTCTTGTTTCACCTGTATCCCCACCCACATTTCCCTCTACTAGGATTGTTTTCAAGCAAATCTAATATATAACATTACTTCATTTGTAAGTATTTTAGTATGTGTCTAAAATTAGGCTTCTAAAAGATTACCTCAGAAACATTAAAACACCTGCAAATTTCTGAATATCTAATTTCTCTGATTTTTAAAATATTTTCTAATTTTTTGTTTGAAATTAGTTCCAAACAAGGTTAATAGATTGTAATTATTCTGTGTCTTAATTCTCTTTTAGACTATAAATTTCTCTTTTCTCTCTCTCTGCAATTTTTTGTTGACAAAACTGGGTCATATATGCCATAGAATTTCTCATGGGTTTGATTTTGCTGATTGCATCCCTATGGTATCGTGCAATGTAGTCACCTGTCCCTTGAACTTTCTAAAATTAGTATTTAAATCTAAAGGCTTGATAAATGACTTACATTTCATTATTTGGGGAGAATAAATATATTGTGAAATGTAGTTTTTACCTCAAACTTTCATTTACTAAAGATCTGAAATACTAACTATAATTATTTTCAGTGCTTTTGTTGTCGTCGTTTTACCACATCTAATTCTTTCTTCATAGTCTCAATCTCTTCCCCTTAGACAACTTGAATTTGTACCCTTTCCTATGTCTCCTATTTCTACTTCCTCCCTCTCCTTGAACCTTTTCCTTCCTATTCGCCTCCACATTTCTTGCTAGTATTGCAAGTGGAGGGAGGTGAGGAGCAGAGTATCAATAACGGGATACGAAGGGTTGAGTGGGGATGGATGGTAAGTCAGGGAAGTGGTCAAATCTTTTGTCTCAGAATGCAGTGGTGTTCACTAGTCAGTTATTTGGTTTCAAACTGTACATTATGTATAATTAGATTTGAATGTGGGTGATTTAGTTAACCATAAGATAACATCCTAAAGACAATTATTATGATGTATTTCCTTCCAGTCTGTTAGCAGTGTGTGTGTGTATTACAGATTTTGAGAACATTCTGTATATGTCCTATTGGCTCCTGCTTTTTCCATTTGACAAAATGCTGTCTAAATTTCTTTAATAACTTCTTTTTAGTAGCTACTTTGTATTTATGATATAGATATATTTCTAAGGTCATTTGTTTTAGCTGGATGATTTTTGGTTGTCTCAAAGTTTTCACCCTTAATTTTGTTACAAATAACACCCTTATTCAAAATGTGGAGCTGCATTGCTGACAACCTTCTTAGGTTAATTTCCAGAGAAGTGGTATTACTAGGTTAAAGGACATGACTGTTTTAAGGTTCTTAGTGCACACTGTAAAGTGACTTTCCAGAAAGTTTCTTTCATATTTTATTTCTCTAGTTGGTCATCTACGCTCTTGATTAATCATAGTATTATTATCATTAAAAAAGTTGTCAACATAATGGGTCAAAAATGGGGACATAATGATCTCATGGAATTTATTATTACTAGAAGGAGGACCCAGTTTTTTTCTGTGAATTATTATTTATGTTCTAAGCTAATTTTTCCATTGAGAGAAGAGTGTTTTCCTTACTAATTTGTAAAAGAATTTACATATTAAGGATATTTACCATTCGACATACCAGATGCTAATATTTTTTCAGTTTATAATTTATCTGAAGTTTTATATATTTTTATAAATGAGTTTCCAATATTTAAAAAATTCATTTCATTTGTGATTTCTTCCATTGTCATTATACTTATAAACATTTCCCCACCCCAAAGTCAATTAAATGTTTACTTATGTTTTATTTTTATGGCTTAAATTTTGTGTTAAAAAAACACATAATATTTACCACCTTAATGGTAATTTTTAAGTGTACAATCCAGTAGTGTTAACTATATGTACATTGTTGTCCAGCAGGTCTCTAGAATGTTTTATCTTACAAAGCTGAAACTCTATACCCACAGAACGACAAATCTCTTCACCCTTTCCCCAATCCCTGGCAATCACCACTCTACTCTCTGTTTAAGAGTTTGACTACTTAAGATACTTCCTAAAAGTGAAATTATTCAGTATTTGACATTTTGTGACTGACTTATTTCACTTAGCATAATGTCGAGGTTCATCCATGTAACATTTGACAAGATATTCTTTTTTAAAAGGCTGAATAGAATTCCATTGTATGTATAAATCACATTGTCTTTATCCATTAATCTGTTGATGGACATTTGGTTTGCTTTCACCTCTTGGCTATTTTTTTTTTTTTTTTTTATGTATGTCTTTAAATCTCTCTTTTTTTTTTAATTTATTTATTTATTTATTTTTGGCTGTGTTCGGTCTTCGTTTCTGTGCGAGGGCTTTCTCTAGTTGTGGCAAGCGGGGGCCACTCTTCATCGCGGTGCGTGGGCCTCTCACTATCGCGGCCTCTCTTGTTGCGGAGCACAGGCTCCAGACGCGCAGGCTCAGTAGTTGTGGCTCACGGGCCCAGTTGCTCCGCGGCATGTGGGATCTTCCCAGACCAGGGCTCGAACCCGTGTCCCCTGCATTAGCAGGCAGATTCTCAACCACTGCGCCACCAGGGAAGCCCCTTGGCTATTTTGAATAGTGCTGCTCTGAACATCAGTGTACAAATATCTCCCTGCGATCTTGTTTTCAGTTCTTTTGGATATATACCAAGAAGCGGGGTTGGTAGTTATATTTATAGTTATATATATATAGTTATAATATATATAGTTATATATATATAGTTATAATATATAGTTATATTTATAGTTTTTTGAAGAAGCTCCATACTATTTTCCAAAGCAGTTACACCATTTTACAATCTCACCAACACTTCACAAGGGTTCCAATTTCTCCACATCCTTGCCAACACTTGTTATTTTGTCTTTTTGATAGTTAGCCATCCTAGTGTATGTGAGGTGATAGCTCATTGTGTGTGTTGTTATTTGTTTGTTTGTTTTTTACTCATTGTGGTTTTGATTTGCATTTTTCCCAATGACTGGTGATGTTGAGCATCTTTTCATATGCTTATTAGCTGTTTGTTTATCATCTTTGGAAAAATGTCTATTCAAGTCCCATGGCCATTTTTTAACTGAGTTATTTGATATTTTGTTGTTGAGTCTTAGGTGTTCTTTATATATTCTGGATATTTACCCTTTATCAGATATACTATTTGCACATATTTTCTCATTTTCCTTTGGATATCTTCTATTGATATTTTCTTTGTGGTTACCATAGGGATTACACAAGATATTTTATAGTTATAACAATCTATTTTAAACTGATAATTTCAATCAGATACAAAAATGCTACTTCTTTACATCCCCCCACACATACTTCATGTTATCAATTTTATTTATTATATATTTTTATATTTTGTATGCAGTAATATAGTTTTATAGTTGTTATTTTCTTATGCTTTTATCTTTTAAATTGAATACCAGGATTTAAATTGATTTGTGTGCCACAGGATTCTGTATTTGTGTAAATATTTACCTTTACCAGAGAGCTTTATATTTTCATATGATTTTGTGTTGCTGTCTAATGTCCTTTTGTTTCAACTTGAAGGACTCCCTTTAGCAATTCTTATGAGGCAGATCTAGTGGTGATGAACTCCCTCAAGCTTTTGTTTATCTGAGAAGATATTTATAGCTTCTTCATTTTGAAGGACAATTTTGGCAAATATTAATATTCTTGGTTGGCAGTTTTTTCTCTTTCAACATTTTGAATATATAATCCCACTCTCTTCTAGCCTGTAATGTTTTTGCTGAGAAAACCTTATGCGAGCTCCCTTTCCTCTTGCTGCTTTCAAGATATTCTCTTTGTGTTTGACTTTTGACAGTTTGATTATAGTGTGTTCAGTGTAGCCTTTTTTGAGTTTGACTTAGTTCAAGCCCTTTTTTTCTGGAATTTGGATGTCCAGTTCCTTCCTCAGAGCTGGGAAATTTTCAGCCGTTATTTCTTCAAATAACTCTCTGTCCTTTTCTCTTTCTTCTCTTTCTGGGACTCCCATAATGTGTATATTAGTCTATTTTATCACATCCCATAGTCCCTTAGGATTTCTTCAATTTTCTTATGCTTTTTTATTTTTATTCCTTTGATGGTATAATTTCAAATGACCTGTCTTTGAGTTTGCTGATTCTTTCTTCTGCTTGATTAGGTCTGTTGTTGAATCCCTCTAGTGAAATTTTTCAACTCAGTTATCACATTCTTAATTCCAGAATTTCTGTTTGGTTCTTTTTTATAGTTTCTATCTCTTTGTTGATATTTTCATTTTGTTCATGCACCATTTTCCTAATTTCATTTATTTGTCCATCTGTGCTCTCTTGTAGTACCTTGAGCTTCTTTAGGACAATTATTTTGAATCTTTTAGGTAATTCATAGATCCCCATTTCTTTAGGGTCAACTTCGGGAAATTTATTTTGTTCTTTTGAATGGGCCATGTTTCCCTCTGTCTTTGTGTATCTTACTTTTTGCTGTTATTTGTGCATTTGAAAAAACAATACTTAGGTTTACAGAGAGTGTTTGTAGACAAGAGGAGGTCCTTCACCAGCTAGCATGTCTAGAAATTCTAGGGGCCTCTCGAAACTTTTCTGGGGATGCATCTTCCCTGGACTTGTGCATGTAATTTCTCAATTAGTGAGGTTTCCCTGTTTCTTTCTCAGGAGTTTATAATCTCTTGCTCCCTCTGGTGTCTGTCTGCAGTACTGAAGATTCTCTAGCACTGCAGAGCTCTCTTTTGTTCTCAGTGGCCCCCACACATCCCAAGTATTCTGGCTCCCCATCAGTGCTCTGAATCAGGTGAGACAGAAACCAGTTCCTTGGGCTGTTTCCCCCCACACACACAAAAGGTGTAACACTGAATGTATATTACACTCTTCTCTTCCTCCCCACCCCAAAAGCCATGAGTTGGGCTTTTTCTCCCATTTGCACCAAACTGTGCTGTCTTGGGAGATGGGCTATCACAGTTGAAATGAAATGGCTTTTCTTATCCATCAATGTGACTGGTCTTGGCTTTGAGTTTGCTTGGGTACTAAAATTTCTTAGCTGGTTTCTGAAAGTTCTCGTAAAGGCTCTTAGGACTATATGTTGTTGTTAAGTCAGTGTCTCTGTCAAGGAACAAGGTCTGGAGCTTCCTGTTCCACTATCTTGCTGATGTCACTCTATGGCTTACTATTTTGTATTTAGTATTTTTAATATTTAACATTTTTATTCCTTCTTACATGATCTACATAGCGATTTTCCCCAACACTGACATAATTGTTCCTCCCACATTTGTTGATAGTGTTTCCTTTAACACATATTAAGTTCTTCTATAAGAAATATTTAAGAAAATTTAAGAAAATCCATCCATTAAACCAGGTTTTAATCAAATAATGATAACAATTTCTTCATCTTTCCTGTAGTTCTGTGCCTACTATTTCTATTTCCCACATTACTGAATTGGCCAGAAGTTCTTGAAAAGTGTGGGCAGTCATGCATTTGAGTTAACAACGGTGAGCTTTAGTGTCAGGTAAGCCTGGTCTGAAAACCTGGCTTGACCATTTACTAATAGTGTTACTCTAACCTCCCCAGTGTGGGAGGTAAGTGGCAAACTAACCCCTCTAAGCCTCATTTTCCGAATCTGTAAAATGGAAATAATAACAGTCCTTCCTGCAGTTTTTAACGAGGATCAAATAGCTACCTATGTACAACATGCAATATAATAAATATTTGTTAATGATCCTAAATAAAAGAGGTATTGGGGCACATCTTTGTAGTATTCCTTATTTTAATAAGAATAAAAAATATGTTTCACCATTGACTATAACATTGAATGTAGACTTATATAATATTAGCATTCTTCTGATCCTTAGTTTATCAATGAAATCCTTAATAGTTAATTGAACATCAAAGCCAAGAGTGAAAGCTCTGCAGGCTCCTTCCATGTGAAGAGGGAATTTGGCATTACTTTGTCTCCCCTTTCCTCCTACACGTCAGTCTTGATTACTTTATTCTACAGACTTACTTTATTATTATAAATATACCTTATCAAAAATGATTTTAGTTTTTGTTTTCATGTTTGTAAACATTTTTTTATCAATGTTGGTATTTAAGTATAACTTGAAAATGAAGACAATAGATCTTTGTGCTCCCTTTAATGTTGTGGTTTGGCACCTGATTACTCAAGTGATAGATTTTTCAAAATAGTCAGAGAATAAGCCAGCTAAATTTTATCATGTTTTTCTAGGAAGACATAATTTTCAGGGGCCAGAAAAACAATGTTAGCTTCTTTTATGCTGATGTGCTTCTATTACTGTGTATATCGTTGTGAAGTAAATAATTGATAGAAATCATGTTTTTCTTTAAATTTTCTTTCTTTTCTCTGCCAACCAAATAGAATCCACTTAATTTTTCAAGGTCACTCAGGAAAGATACAATGCTATTTACATAAGGTTAAGTGAATCCTAGAGTTTCAGACAGACTTTCTTCTTGATGAGAATATACAGTAGAATATTACTGAATGAGAAATTTTTCTATTCTTTTTAGGAACTTTTTAGAAGTTCTGATGAGCGAATTATAGGAAATGGATTTAGAAGGACTTCAGTGATTTCTGTCTGTTCTAAGCAGTTTGAAATCACACCCTATATTTGGATTATGCTCTGTAGATGTATGAGAGTTATCTGCTATCTTTGTGTTAACCTGGGGTGGAAATTTTCATTTTCATACAGAATTCATTTTTTTTAAAACATCTTTATTGGAGTATAATTGCTTTTACAATGGTGTGTTAGTTTCTGCTTTATAACAAAGTGAATCAGTTATACATATACGTATATCTCCATATCTCTTCCCTCTTGCGTCTCCCTCCCTCCCACCCTCCCTCTCCCACCCCTCTAGGTGGTCACAAAGCACCGAGCTGATCTCCCTGTGCTATGTGGCTGCTTCCCACTAGCTATCTATTTTGTATTTGGTAGTGTATATATGTCCATGCCACTCTCTCACTTTGTCCCAGCTTACCCTTACCCCTCCCCATATCCTCAAGTCCATTCTCTAATAGGTCTGTGTATTTTATTTTTAATGTTTTTATTGGAGTATAATTGCTTTACAACGGTCTCTTAGCTTCCCCATATCTCTTCCCTCTTGCCTCTCCCTCCCTCCCACCCTCCCTATCCCACCCTTCTAGCTGGTCACAAAGCACCAAGCTGATCTCCCTGTGCTATATGACTGCTTCCCAGTAGCTATCCATTTTACATTTGGTAGTGTATATATGTCCATATATACACTACCACTCTCTCACTTTGTCCCAGCTTACCCTTCCCCCTCCCCGTGTCCTCAAGTTCATTCTCTAGTAGTCTGCGTCTTTATTCCCGTTTTGCCCCTAGGTTCTTCATGACCTTTTTTTTTTTTTAGATTCCCTATATATGTGTTAGCATACAGTATTTGTTTTTCTCTTTCTAACTTACTTCACTCTGTATGACAGACTCTAGGTCCATCCACCTCACCACAAATAACTCAATTTCGTTTCCTTTTATGGCTGAGTAATATTCCATTGCATATATGTGGCACATCCTCTTTATCCATTGATCTGTCAATGGACACCTAGGTTGCTTCCATGTCCTGGCTATTGTAAATAGAGCTGCAATGAACATTGTGGTACATGACTCTTTTTGAATTATGGTTTTCTCAGGGTATATACCCAGTGGTGGGATTGCTGGGTCATATGGTAGTTCTATTTTTAGTTTTTTAAGGAACCGCCATACTGTTCTCCATAGTGGCTGTATCAATTTACATTCCAACCAACAGTGCAAGAGGGTTCCCTTTTCTCCACACCGTCTCCAGCATTTATTGTTTGTAGATTTTTTGATGATGGCCATTCTGACTAGTGTGAGATGGTATCTCATTGTAGTTTTGAATTGCATTTCTCTAATGATTAATGATGTTGAGCATTCTTTCATGTGTTTGTTGGCAATCTGTATATCTTCTTTGGAGAAGTGTCTATTTAGGTCTTCTGCCCATTTTTGGATTGCGCTGTTTGTTTTTATGATATTGAGCTGCACGAGCTGCTTGTAAATTTTGGAGATTCATCCTTTGTCAGTTGCTTCATTTGCAAATAATTTCTCCCATTCTGAGGGTTGTCTTTTCATCTTATTTATGGTTTCCTTTGCTGTGCAAAAGCTTTTAAGTTTCATCAGGTCCCATTTGTTTATTTTTGTTTTTATTTCTATTTCTCTAGGAAGTGGGTCAAAAAGGATCTTGCTGTGATTTATGTCATAGACTGTTCTGCCTATGTTTTCCTCTAAGAGTTTAATAGTGTCTGGCCTTACATTTAGGTCTTTAATCCATTTTGAGTTTATTTTTGTGTATGGTGTTAGGAAGTGTTCTAATTTCATTCCCTTACATGTAGCTGTCCAGGTTTCCCAGCACCACTTATTGAAGAGGCTGTCTTTTCTCCATTGTATATTCTTGCCTCCTTTATCAAAGATAAGATGACCATACGTGTGTGGGTATATCTCTGGGCTTTCTATCCTGTTCCATTGATCTATATTTCTGTTTTTGTGCCAGTACCATACTGTCTTGATTACTGTAGCTTTGTAGTCTAGTCTGAATTCAGGGAGCCTGATTCCTCCAGCTCCGATTTTCTTTCTCAGGATGGCTTTGGCTATTCGGGGTCTTTTGTGTTTCCATACAAATTGTGAGTTTTTTTGTTCTAGTTCTGTGAAAAATGCCAGTGGTAGTTTGATAGGGATTGCATTGAATCTGTAGATTGCTTTGGGTAGTATAGTCTTTTTCACAGTGTTGATTCTTCCAATCCAAGAACATGGTATATCTCTCCATCTACTTGTATCATCTTTAATTTCTTTCATCAGTGTCTTATAATTTTCTGCATACAGGTCTTTTGTCTCCTTAGGGAGGTTTATTCCTAGATATTTTATTCTTTTTGTTGCAATGGTAAATGGGAGTGTTTTCTTAATTTCACTTTCAAATTTTTCATCATTAGTGTATAGGAATGAAAGAGATTTCTGTGCATTAATTTTATATCCTGCTACTTTACCAAATTCATTGATTACCTCTAATAGTTTTCTGGTAGCATCTTTAGGATTCTCTATGTATAGTATCATGTCATCTGCAAACGGTGACAGCTTTACTTCTTCTTTTCCAATTTGGATTCCTTTTATTTCTTTTTCTTCTCTAATTGCTGTGGCTAAAACTTCCAAAACTATATTGAATAATAGTGGTGAGAGTGGGCAACCTTGTCTTGTTCCTGATCTTAGTGGAAATGGTTTCAGTTTTTCACCATTGAGGACGATGTTGGCTGTGGGTTTGTCATATATGGCCTTTATTATGTTGAGGTAAGTTCCCTCTATGCCTACTTTCTGGAGCGTTTTTTATCATAAATGGGTGTTGAATTTTGTCGAAAGCTTTCTCTGCATTTATTGAGATGATCATATGGTTTTTCTCCTTCAATTTGTTAATATCGAGTATCACATTGACTGATTTGCGTATATTGAAGAATCTTTACGTTCCTGGGATAAACCCTACTTGATCATGGTGTATGATCCTTTTAATGTGCTGTTGGATTCTGTTTGCTAGTATTTTGTTGAGGATTTTTGCATCTATGTTCATCAGTGATATTGGCCTGTAGTTTTCTTTCTTTGTGACATCTTTGTCTGGTTTTGTAATCAGGGTGATGGTGGCCTCGTAGAATGAGTTTGGGAGTGTTCCTCCCTCTGCTATATTTTGGATGAGTTTGAGAAGGATAGGTGTTAGGTCTTCTCTAAATGTTTGATAGTATTTGCCTGTGAAGCCATGTGGTCCTGGGCTTTTGTTTGATGGAAGATTTTTAATCACAGTTTCAGTTTTAGTGCTTGTGATTGGTCTGTTCATATTTTCTACTTCTTCCTGGTTCAGTCTTGGCAGGTTGTGCATTTCTAAAAATTTGTCCATTTCTTCCAGGTTGTCCATTTTATTGGCATAGAGTTGCTTGTAGTAATCTCTCATGATCCTTTGTATTTCTGCAGTGTCAGTTGTTACTTCTCCTTTTTCATTTCTAATTCTATTGATTTGAGTCTTCTCCCTTTTTTTCCTGATGAGTCTGGCTAATGGTTTATCAATTTTGTTTATCTTCTCAAAGAACGAGCTTTTAGTTCTATTGATCTTTGCTATCGTTTCCTTCATTTCTTTTTCATTTATTTCTGATCTGATCTTTATAATTTCTTTCCTTATGCTAACTTTGGGGGTTTCTTTGTTCTTCTTTCTCTAATTGCTTTAGGTGTAAGGTTAGGTTGTTTATTTGAGATGTTTCTTGTTTCTTAAAGTAGGATTGTACTGCTATAAACTTCCCTCTTAGAACTGCTTTTGCTGCATCCCACAGGTTCTGGGTCATCGTGTTTTCATTGTCATTTGTTTCTAGGTATTTTGTGATTTTCTCTTTGATTTCTTCAGTTATCTCTTGATTATTAAGGAGTGTATTGTTCAGCCTCCATGTGTTTGTATTTTTTACAGAGTTTTTCCTGTAATTGGTATCTAGTCTCATAGCACTGTGGTTAGAAAACATACTTCATAAGATTTCAATTTTCTTAAATTTACCAAGGCTGGATTTGTGACCCAAGATGTGATATATCCTGGAGAATGTTCCATGAGTACTTGAGAAAAATGTGGATTCTTTTTTTTTTTGCGTGGAATGTCCTATAAATATCAATGAAGTCCATCTTGTTTAATGTATCATTTAAAGCTTGTGTTTCCTTATTTATTTTCATTTTGGATGATCTGTCCATTGGTGAAAGTGGGGTGTTAAAGTCCCCTACTATGATTGTGTTACTGTCGATTTCCCCTTTTATGGCTGTTAGTATTTGCCTTATGTATTGAGGTGCTCCTATGTTGGGTGCATAAATATTTACAATTGTGCTATCTTCTTCTTGGTTTGATCCCTTGATCATTATGTAGTGTCCTTCTTTGTTTCTTTTAATAGTCTTTGTTTTAAAGTCTATTTTGTCTGATATGAGAATTGCTACTCCAGCTTTCTTTTGATTTCCATTTGCATGTAATATCTTTTTCCATACCCTCACTTTCAGTCGGTATGTTTCCCTAGGTCTGAAGTGGGTCTCTTGTAGACAGCATATATACAGGTCTTGTTTTTGTATCCATTCAGCCAGTCTATGTCTTTTGGTTGGAGTATTGAATCCATTTACATTTAAGGTAATTATCGATATGTATGTTCCTATTACCATTTTCTTAACTGTTTTGGGTTTGTTATTGTAGATCTTTTCCTTCTGTTGTGTTTCCTGCCTAGAGAAGTTCCTTTAGCATTTGCTGTAAAGCTGGTTTGGTGGTGGTGAATTCTCTTAGCTTTTGCTTGTCTGTAAAGTTTTTAATTTCTCTGTCAAATATGAATGAGATCCTTGCTGAGTAGAGTAATCTTGGTTGTAGTTTTCTCCCCTTCATCACTTTAAATATGTCCTGCCTCTCCTTCTGGCTTGCAGAGTTTCTGCTGAAAGATCAGCTGTTAACCTTATGGGGATTCCCTTGTATGTTATTTGTTGTTTTTCCCTTGCTGCTTTTAATATTTTTTCTTTGTATTTAATTTTTGATAGTTTGATTAATATGTGTCTTGGCGTGTTTCTCCTTGGGTTTATCCTGTATGGGACTCTCTGTGCTTCCTGGACTTGATTAACTATTTCCTTTCCCATATTAGGGAAGTTTTTAACTATAATCTCTTCAAATATTTTCTCAGTCCCTTTCTTTTTCTCTTCTTCTGCGACCCCTATAATTCGAATGTTGGTGCATTTAATGTTGTCCCAGAGGTGTCTGAGACTGTCCGGAATTATTGTCTTTTTATTTCTTTATTCTGCTCTGCAGTAGTTATTTCCACTATTTTATCTTCCAGGTCACTTATCCGTTCTTCTGCCTCAGTTATTCTGCTATTGATTCCTTCTAGAGAATTTTAAATTTCATTTATTGTGTTGTTCATCGTTGTTTGTGTGCTCTTTAGTTCTTCTAGATCCTTGTTAAACATTTCTTATACTTTTTCCATTCTATTTCCAAGATTTTGGATCATCTTTACTGTCATTATTCTGAATTCTTTTTCAGGTAGACTGCCTATTTCCTCTTCATTTGTTAGGTCTGGTGAATTTTTACCTTGCTCCTTCATCTGCTGTGTGTTTCTCTGTCTTCTCATTTTGTTTAACTTACTGTGTTTGGGGTCTCCTTTTTGCAGGCTGCAAGTTTGTAGTTCCTGTTGTTTTTGGTGTCTGCCCCCAGTGGCTAAGGTTGGTTCAGTGGGTTGTGTAGGCTTCCAGGTGGAGGGGACTAGTGCCTGTGTTCTGGTGGATGATGCTGGATCTTGTCTTTCTGGTGGGCAGGTCCACGTCTGGTGGTGTGTTTTGGGGTGTCTGTGGCCTTATTATGATTTTAGGCAGCTTCTCTCTTAATGGGTGGGTTTGTGTTCCTGTCTTGCTAGTTGTTTGGCATAGGGTGTCCATCACTGGAGCTTGCTGGTCATTGAGTGGAAGTGGGTCTTGGCGTTGGGATGGAGATCTCTGGCAGATTTTTGCTGTTTCATATTACGTGGAGCTGGGATGTCTCTTGTGGACCAGTGTCCTGAACTTGGCTGTCCCACCTCAGAGGAACAGCCCTGACGCCTGACTGGAGCACTGAGAGCCTGTCATCCACATGGCTCAGAATAAAGGGGAGAAAAAAAAGAAAAAAGAGGGGCTTCCCTGGTGGTGCAGTGGTTGGGAGTCTGCCTGCCAATGCAGGGGACACGGGTTTGAGCCCTGGTCTGGGAAGATCCCACATGCCGTGGATCAACTAGGCCCGTGAGCCACAATTACTGAGCCTGCGCGTCTGGAGCCTGTGCTCCGCAATGGGAGAGGCCGCGATAGTGAGAGGCCCGCGCGCCGCGATGAAGAGTGGCCCCCGCTTGCCACAACTAGAGAAAGCCCTCACACAGAAATGAAGACCCAACACAGCCAAAAGTAAATAAATAAATACATTAATTAATTAATTTAAAAAAAAAAGAAGAAAAAAAAAGAAAAAAGAAAGAAGAAAATAAAATAAAATAAAATTAAATTAAAAAGTTATTAAAATAAAAAATAATTATTAAAAACATTTTTTAAAGTAATAAAAAAAGAAAGAAAGAAAGAAATAAGAGAGCAACCAAGCCAAAAAACAAATCCACAGATGATAAAAAGTGCTTAAAAACTATACTAAAAAAAACAAATAAAAAAAAAAAAACAGACAGACCCCTAGGACAAATTGTAAAAGCAAAGCTATACAGAGAAAGTCACACACAGAAGCATACACATACACACTCAGAAAAAGGGAAAAAATATATATATATTGTTGCTACCAAAGTCTACCTCCTCAATTTGGGATGATTCCTTGTCAGTTCAGGTATTCCAGAGATGCAGCGTACATCAAGTTGATTGTGGAGATTTAATCTACTGCTCCTGAGGCTGCTGGGAGAAGTTTCCCTTTCTCTTCTTTGTTCGCACAGCTCCTGGGGTTCAGCTTTGGATATGCACCCACTCCTGCGTGTAGGTCACCTGAGGGCATCTGTTCCCCACCCTAACAGGACAGAGTTAAAGGAACAGCTGCTTCGGGGGCTCTGGCTCACTCAGGCCGGGCGGAGGGAGGGGTACGGAATGCAGGACGAGCCTGCGGCGGCAGAGGCCGGTGTGACGTTGCAGCAGCCTGAGGCACGCTGTGCGTTCTCCCGGGGAAGTTGTCCCCGGATCACGGAACCCTGGCAGTGGCGGGCTGCACAGGCTCCCGGGAGGGGCGGTGTGGAGAGTGACCTGTGCTCGCACACAGGCTTCTTGGTGGCGGCAGCAGCAGCCTTAGCGTTTCATGCCTGTCTCTGGGGTCTGCGCTGATAGCCGCGGCTCGCGCCCGTCTCTGGAGCTCGTTTAGGTGGCACTCTGAATCCCCTCTCCTCGTGCACCAGGAAACAAAGAGGCAAGAAAAAGTCTCTTGCCTCTTCGGCAGCTCCAGAACTTTTCCCGGACTCCCTCCCGGCTAGCCGTGGCGCACTAGCCCCCTTCAGGCTGTGTTCACGCCGCCAACCCCAGTCCTCTCCCTGCGATCCGACCGAAGCTGAGCCTCAGCTCCCAGCCCCCGCCCGCCCTGGTGGCTGAGCAGACAAGCCTCTCGGGCTGGTGAGTGCTGCTTGGCGCCGAGCCTCTGTGCGGGAATCTCTCCGCTTTGCCCTCCCCACCCCTGTGGCTGCGCTCTCCTCCGTGGCTCCGAAGCTTCCCCCCTCTGCCACCCGCAGTCTCCGCCCGCGAAAGGGCTTCCTAGTGCGTGGAAACCTTTCCTCCTTCACAGCTCCCTCCCACTGGTGCAGGTCCCGTCCCTATTCTTTTGTCTCTGTTTTTCCTTTTTTCTTTTTCCCTACCCAGGTACGTGGGGAGTTTCTTGCCTTTTGGGAGGTCTGAGGTCTTCTGCCAGCGTTCAGTAGGTGTTCTGTAGGAGTTGTTCCACATGTAAATGTATTTCTGATGTATTTGTGTGGAGGAAGGTGATCTCCATGTCTTACTCTCCGCCATCTTGAAGGTCCTCCCACTTAATCACTCTTATTCAATATAATACTGGCAGTGTTATTCATGTGGCTGTAGGTAGGAAGCCTCAGTTCCTTACCACATGGATCCCTTCTTAGGGCTGCTTGAGTGTCCTCATGACATGGCAACTGGCTTACTCCAGGATGAGTGATCTGGCACAAAGTGGCCATCCCTGATTTCACATCAACATGATCTCAGGCACAAAACTCCTTGTTTTTCCATTCTGTCTTTAAGTTACTTGTTAAAACAACTGGCCCGCGGTCCTCAGGACTGTCGCGGCTTTGGCTGGTGGGCCCCCTCCACAGCCGGCAGCCTCAGTGAGGCCGCACTCCCCTCGGGCTCCGGGGCAGTTCATTGACGGCGGAGGGAAGAGACCTCGAGCCAGGAGTTCCAGCTCTGTGGAAACGTGGGCTCCATTCTGCCAGAATTCATTTTTATAAGAGTGCCTTTTCTATATTGGTATACAAATATCCATTTGAGAATGGGTTGTGTTAATTTAGTACAATGCTCTTTTCTGAATTAAAAGAACTTAGGTATTTATATTTATTGCCTTGACTTGTGAGTTCCCTATAAGATTATTTGAGCAACCTTAGCATTGGATTTTAAGATAAAAAGATATATATATATAATGAGTAATGAGATAAGGGGATAATATTTGGCATAAGGCTGAGAAATCTTAAGGCAGATTTTCAATTATTGCTTTAGTATATTGTGAACAATTCATCAAGACATAACAGAATTTATGTGTATATATATATATATATATATATATATATATATATATATATATATACACATGTACAAGGTCTACGATATATATATACACACACATAATGTCTACCATTGTATATAGTTCTTTTAGATTGTGAATATAATCTTCAGTTCATTTCAATATAACCTATTAAATTGTACCCTAGTTCTTAAAGAGTTGGTTCAATTTTCAAAAATTGTCTTGTTTATACTACAAATTCAGGCCCAGGGAAACTACTTTTTCAGAGTAAATTAGGAAACTAATTAGACAGCAGCAAGGATTGTAACATTGGAAGTTATAAAAACTAATCTTCAGCTTACTCTGTCTTCTTCCTGAAAATTCATGCAATATTTAACATGCTAACTTCTACAATGCTCTGCACAGAATAGGTACTCTGGAGCACTGAGTGCCTGAAATCTTTTATTATTTTTTTTAAAAATTAGGTGAAAATGCTTATCATAATGAATCTATATTTGAAAGAAGTTTCAAACATGGGAATAGACCAAAGCAATCTGAGTGGCTCAAATCCTGAAATTTTAAAAGAAATTCCTTGTTATGGGCTACAACCTCTACCTAACTTACGTTAGTAGTTACAAACAGAACATTACTAGTAATACCAATATCTAATACTATTTCTCCATTTCCTGATTTCTTACAGTTGAGAAAATGGAGTCAAGTTTGTCTATTTTCTTCATTCATGCCTTCAGCAAGGTTTATTTTGCATGTGTTTTGTGTTTTTTGTGTTTTTTTTTTAACATCTTTATTGGAGTATAATTGCTTTACAATGGTGTGTCAGTTTCTGCTTTATAACAAAGTGAATCAGCTATACATATACATTGTCCCAGGCACTGGCTGAGTACTGGAGGTACAATAGTTGTTATGGCATGCTCCTCTCCTTCTAGATGTGTCCAAGCTAACAAACGGAATGACACAGGAATTAATCATTTCACTACAACTGGAAGGCTGAAAGCTGACTTGGGGTCATAAATAAAAAGGCAGAATTTATTTGTATTCATTGTCTTGGATAATATTTTCAACATGAGTGTGTTAAAGGAGGTCATTGAGAGAACTTGACCACCAGTTGACTTGTGAGCTGGACCCAGGCAATCAGAAGCTGCTCACCCCCTCCCTGGTCCGTGGAATGTTCTGCCCACCATTCCCTTAGTAGGAGCAGTTTTCAAAGATGCAGGCTTGAGAGAACAATGTGTTATTGAAATCATCTGGACAGTATACATAACTGAACCCAGTTAAGGCCTCTATATAACCTTTTCAGATTCTGGCAGCATGTGCTGCGATCTAGTTGCCTTGCGGCCGCCCAAGACAAACATGTATGTAAGTTCCCTTCCTTATTAATTCTGTCACCTACTGATCTGGAGAGGCCTGCCTCTTTCTTTGGCCTCTCCTTGCCCTCGTGTACAGGGGCCACATTCAGATTTCACCTGGGAAGCTCCTGAGGTTTCAAACCAATAGTGTGTAGGGTGAGAAGAGAAATGGTTGAGGATAGCTCCTTGGAGAGTGTCTAGATTCAAGAGACAGTTAACAGGGGATCCATCAACGAGACTAAACAGAACTGATTGGAGAAGTAGACAGGACCCAAAAAGAAATGCCTGATTTACAATGTAGTCATACCGCTTAGTTTGCCTGAGACAGTCCTAGTTTTCTCCTTTGGTTGATGTCACTTCTGGCTAGCACCCTCTTTCACTCACAAAAGTGTTCATCCTACTGATACACTCCTAAAGAGCCCTAAGTCCTCTGTTACAGCTCTTATCACACATTGGTGAAGACCTATTATATTTATCTTTCTCCCCACATGAATAGTGAGTACTTAAGGAAAAAGGAAGCGTCTAATTCATCTGTATTTCTAGCACCCCACACACATTTGCAAGGTAGTAGATGCTCAATGAATATCTAATTAAGGAATTACCCAGAAAAGAATGATGTTATAATTAAGATAATTTGAACTCAAAGAGTAGAGATATGATTATATATGTAATACAGCACTAGCTGTAACAAGGAGACTCCAAATTTTAGTGGCTTTCCACAATGGAAAATTATTTGTGGCTCATGTAGCCCAAATTAAGCGTTCAAGTGGCTCTCCTCTGAACAGTGACTTAGAAACCATGATATCTCCCATCTTTTGTCTTCACCATTTTCAGTATCCAGTAAGGAGTTCCAGAGGGGGAGAGAAATGAGGGATTGTACTCACAGTTTTTATGGGACAGCTGTGAAAATGGCACATTTCCTTAGCCTGTAATCCTTTGCATATAAGGTAATGCCATTGATGTACCTATAACTACCTGCAAGGGAATCTGGAAATGTGGTCTAGCTGGTGCTCAGAAAGAAACATTTTCTGCTACAATGCCAATGTATATTCACATATATTTTAAAATAATTTCTCTATAGAAAATTTCATACATATGTATATATATGTAAAATATTTATACATATATATGAAACAAATATCAAAACCCCCGAGATTATCAACAAGCACAGCAATTTATTTATAACCAGTTATATGTATGACCCTGCACTAAAGGCCTTAAGTGGCTTGCAATCTATTTTGGGAGGGGTAAAAAAAGAGAAAGAAATTAATTAACTATCCTTCATAGAAACTGAAGAAAACAGCAATAATAATGATTCCAACAACAACAACAACAACATATTTAACACTCACGCATTCGTTGTAACTCTTAATCATTGAGGGATTGCTTTCTTTAGGTATGTATTTTAGAGAGGCACTTGTCCCAACAGTGAAAAGAATTACTTTCAAGTTATTTTTCTGTCAACTATTCCAAGTAAGTTGGTTAGTTACCAAAGAGAATTTCATTTTATTACAAATTAACAGGTTTGCATTAAACTCATTCAAATATTTTAGTGTCTTTTTTTCTTTGGATATTGCATATCTTGAAGCTGAATGTGAGATATTTTTGAGTCCCATCAATAGCAAGTTCGATGTAGTTTCATTTTTTTATTATGACTTTTATTGTACTTTTAAACTCAAAATAGTACGAATTTATAGGGAATATAGAAACTAGTAATAAACAACAATATGAAAATCACCACGAACACCATCACCCAGAGAAAGCCATTTTAGAGAACTGGGATATATCTTTCTAAAATTTTTCCATAAATATAATATGTTTTGGTGTTTGTTTTTGTTTTAGTGTTGTTTTACAAAAATTAGATCACATTGTAATCTGTTTTTCCCACTTGGCATTATGTCATGAACATAATCACATATTCTTCTGCATTATTTTAACAGCCTCATAGTATTTCATAATATGATATATCAAAATTTATTAAGCCAATCCCTCAGTACAATAATTAGGTTATAGCCGGTTATTCTTTATCATAAATAAGCTACAGTGAACGTCTTTTTGTTATTGAGTCTTTGCCAAACCATCTTATTGGACCATGTCTAAAATGTCAAAACCATTAGTTCCCAAATTTAAGCATACATAGAACCATAGTGGAGACTTACTCAGACTCCCAGGCCCTAATAATAGAGATTCTGATTAGGCAGATCTGGAATAGGGCCTGGGAGTCTGAATTTTAGCAAGTACCTTCTGCGATTCTCATGCAGGAAGTTTGAGCATCACTTTTTGAGAAATAACGGCTTAGAGATGCTATAAATACTGTCTTTTCCCTCGACCCTTGTAAAAATGTCATTTTCCTACAATAACATGAAATACATATTGTCCTTGTGATCATTTTTACATTTCTTTCCAAAATAAGGCCATTTAACCTATCACTTTCTACCAGGTAAAGTTCTGTTTCTTTTTGAAATATCATTGATACACATTGATCTGGAATTTTTTAAAAGCCACTTGTTATGCTGTTTTTGAATGGAATGTTAGGATATAGACATGTATAGCTTTATCGTTTTTATTATCAAGATAAAAATGCTACACTTTATTTTTAATAGAGGTTGTTCTCTCAGAAGTTACCTCTTGAGGTGGTTTTATCTAAAAGAGAATGTCACAAACCTTAAGTCTTTTATCACATGACCTGGGTTATAGAAAGCATTCCTTCAGTTGCAATGCTATCTTTATAAAAAGGTACTAACTTTGGCCAGCTATCTTTATAAAAAGATATTAACTTTGGCCAGCTACATTCAGTGTTTAGCTCTGCTAGACTCATCTTTTGTTCTTCTTTTCCACGTTTGTCCCAAAGAAGGATGTCTACACACTTAAGTCATTCATTAACTTCTCTTGAGAAATACGTGAGGCAAATTATGACCTGTTAGCAGTCCCAGAGTGTGGCTGTAGTTTGCAATTCTGTCCTTAAACGAACACACAGAACTTTGTAAGCACATAGAGGCTCACTTTCTCAAACTAAAAGCTAAGAATGGTACATGTGCACACGTTTTCCCTTTATTTTATATATTTGCCATCTCACTAAGCACTGATTTTACCACTGGCTATTATAAAATCAGAGTATTTCAGAACTGAAAGTAGCCTTAAGGTTCATTTTGTACAAGCTCTTGATTGTCTGTCTAAGGAAACTAAAGCCCAGAAAGGTTAAATGACTCAACACCACATAAGTAATTAGTGGCAGAGTCAGGCCAAGATCTCTGTCTCCTGACTTAATCAACAAGGATTCTCACTAATTTCCACTGTTTATGTAGGGCTCAATTCTGTTCATTTTTTTTTTAAATGTGAGGCATATTAAATTATGGTCAATTACTGTGTGTTCAATTCTTTTCTGGAAGTATGCACCTTGCCAGGGACCATACTTGTTAAAGGTAGTACAGAGTAGTTGTTATTAGTTTCAGGTTTAACTAAAATAGATTTGGGTTTGGATTTTGACTTGTAGGGTGATCAATCATCCTAGTTTGCTTGGGATTGGTGGGTTTCCCCAAACATGGGACTTGCTGTCCTAAAAGCAGAAAAGCCCAGGAAAACAGGAATGTTGGTTACCCTACTAACCACATGGCTGTGTGACCAGGGCATGTGATGATAAAGGTCTCTGTTTCTTTATGTGTGAAATGGGAAAAGTAATAGAACCTAACCCAGAGGACTTCAGTGAAAATTAAATGAGGTGGTATATGAAAAACACAGTACTCACTAAGTAAACCCAGCACTTGATAAGGACTCAATAAATATTAGTCATTATTATTAAAACTATTTTCTAGTTTTATTGAGATATAATTGACATACAGCAGTGTATAAGTTTACTGTATACAGCATAATGATTTGACTTAATAATATTATAAAATGATGACCACAGGTTTAGTTAACATTCATCATCTTGTGTAGATACAAAAAAAAAGAAAAGAAAAAGAAAAAATACTTTTTCCCTTGTGATGAGAACTCTTAGGGTTTACTCTCTTAATAACTCTCATATATGCCATCCAGCCATGTCAACTGTAGTCATCACGCTATACATTACACCCCTAGTACTTATTTATTTTATAACTGGAAGTTTGTACCTTTTGACCACTTTCATTCAATTTCCCCTCCCCCACCCCCATTTCTGGTAACCACAAAGCTGACCTGATGAGTTTGGGGTTTTTTTTTAAGATTCCATGTACCACTGTGCTCATACAGGGTTTATTTTTCTCTGCCTGACTTACTTCACTTAGCATAATTCCCTCAAGATCCATGCATGTTGTCTCAAGTGGCAGGATGTCCTGCTTTTTAAAGCCATTATTATTATGAATGTTGTTTTACAAAGCAAGTAGATTCCTCAAAGCACAGATTCCCAGAATCTAGATCTTCATATCTAGGACTTGAAATAAATGAACTTTGTGTTTAGCTTTGACGTCTTCTTTACCTTCCAGGTGCCTTTTTTTTTGTTTCTATTTATCCATGAAATCAGACAATAAAACCCAAAGCTGAATAGAAGCCACAATTGCATGTCCTTTCACTTTTTTCAAGCTATAAATCAGAAAAAAGACAAATTTTCTGTTTTCGGAAAAAAATATGGATGAATGAAGTATCAAAGGCAGTATAGTGCTATGAAAAGATAAAGGGAATTAGCCTGGATTATAATAATAATAGCTGCCATTTTGTTGAGTGCAAACTGTGGGCCATCTATTAGTGCTTCATACACTTTGTATCTCTGATCCAGACAATGACCCTGAGAAGTAAATATTATTATTACCCTCAGTGTTCAAATGGAGAACCAATCTCAGTGAGCCTAAGTTATTTGCCCAAAGATGGTAGTATAGTAGGAAGTACAACAAAGGTTCTAAACTAGGTCTAGACTCTGCAAAGTCAATGCACTTTTAACTTATAACCAACAGGCTAATTTTGGAGAAAGTACTTTGCCTCTCTGGGTTAGTTTCTTCACTGGTACAACTCAGAAGGAAAGGAAATTGCCATGATTGCTTATCACATTGCAGGTAATGAGCTATGCACGTTACATTCATGATCTCATTTAATTCTTGTGGGTAGATATTATTTCCATTTTTGTGTGGGGGGGGGGGAATGGGTGGGTCATCCTCCATCCTGACAGGGAGTCACCCTTACCAATGGAAAGTTTTTTTAGGAAAGGGCAACTCCTAATTAGTTTCCAGAGCCCTTCCTTTCCACGTCTCAGGAAATAACCACTTCAAACAATATGCCAAAGAGACACAGCCGAGGGTGGCCAATTCTGCTCCCCTACACACTGGTCCATGGGAGAGACCTTGCCTGGCCACCCACCCAAAGAACAGAGTCACTCACCAAAGCCCTCCCTGAAACACCACCTTTGGCTCCTAAAGACCAAACAGGGTGTGGAGGATAGTGGTTTGGGACTTCAGAGGGGATAAAGGCCACTCACACGGAGATAGAAAAGCAAAGGTTTGGCCAACAAATGTGTGCTGCAGAGACAATGGATCTATTTCCATTTTTATGGTAAAGAAACAGAAGACTTAGAGAGCTCAAGCAACACTCTACAAACACAACTGGCAAAGTGGCAATGCAAGGATTCTAAAACTCAGTGTGTTATCTGATAACATTTGGTGGCTCTATCATTCTGTGTATATGGATATAATAAACGTTGCCAGACTAGACTTTCCAACCACTTGGAAATAATTATTACTTATGTAGCAGTATATTTTTTCAACTAGAATAAAAATATTAAATTTTCTATTCGCAAAATTCAGCTGTGATTTAAATATATTTCTACTTGGTACTCAGATGTTCATGTCTTTTTTTTCATTCCCCTCACAAAGTCTTATCATAAAACTTTGTAAAGAATATCTGAGTAACATGTGACATACGAAAATATGTTACAAATATGGTCCTAATTATGAAGAAAAAAAATAGGACTCATTTTCTTCCTCTTTCTTCATGTATTTATGGGTATGTAATATGTCAAGATTATATATATATATATATATATATATATATACACACACATACATATATATATACACACACACATATATATATGAAATTTCCATAATTCATTTCATATTTGGTAGAAAAATGTTTTGATTTACCCTTGATTTCATAGAATCCATGCACAAAACTCATAAATTCTAAGATTATTGGAAATGTCAGTTAATTGTTAACAACCAAGCCATATCTAAATATACTGGTGAACAACTGTACTATTTTTAAAATAACTCTAGATTTCAGTTATTAGTTGTAGTCTTTTCACCAAATATTGTTCTGTTAATATCATTGCTTTCTAGTTAACATTTTTCACGTATAATTTTCCTTCAATTTCTTTCTCCAAAAGTGTAAAGCCATCATGTAATGATAAATCATGGGACTTTTGTTGATTACTGTACTTTCTTGAACTTTTGTCTTAGGCCTCTGAGGAAACACTGCATTCCACTAATGAAGAGGAAGACCCTTTGCGAGGAATGGAACCCTATCTTGTACGGAGACTTTCTTGCCGCAGTGTCCAGCTTCCCCCTCTCGCCTTCAGACAGTTGGAACAAGCTGACTTGAAAAGTGAATTGGAGAACACTCAAAGACCAACCAGCCTCCCCCTGAAGATTCTACCCCTGATTGCTATCACTTCCGCAGACTCCAGTGGGTGAGTGACCTTGGCAACATTTCCCCATTTTATATTTTAGATGGTGATGGTTATCTGTGATCTTTTGAGTTTTGTGGCTCATTGCTTGATTTGAGCAGAAGGAAAATGGGGTTTCTAGAGCCAAAAGAAAGAAGGGTGATTTTTTTCTTAGGTAATGTTGCAGTCTCTGCAGGAGAAGACATTTTAGTCAAATTATTTTACAGGGAGGACTTGAAAAGGTATTGATGAATGATAATGAGTATCTGAAGAAGGGGACTTGGACTTGGAAATTGATATTGGTCATAGGTAATTTAATAGAAAATTTCTTAACAAATGAGAACTAATGGACAAATTACCATGTAGGCATACATATCTGGAAATGGTAGGCAATGTTCATTGATGCAAAGCAAATTTGGAATCAAGAATAGATTGTACTATAATTAGAATCAAAGGAAATATGCAGTTATAGTCATGAGCCGAATAATTTGGCCTTTGACATTTTCAGGTGTTGCTTACCAGAATACTGTTTCATTTCCCAGCACAAGGCAGTTTTATTCTGCGTTAGTATGTATAGAAGAATCAGATGCAATGAGGCCTCCAATTACAAATGTAATATTTCTAGTTCCTACTTTGCAGAGTATTTATGTTTTTATTCTTCTTCTGCTGTTTACAATGGAGTTTTTACTCTTTAGTAGCAATTCACCAGATAAAATATTGTCAAAGAAAGTGAGGATAGTGGGCACATCCGTTATTTGTTTCTTTGGCCAGCTCAGCTGCATTTTAAGAAGAGAGGAGGAAACCAGTGGAACATAGACAGACTCTTGAGCATTTACTAGGATTACAAGAACAGAGCAATTTGTTATGCTGAAAATGCGAATCTCCCTCATTCTCTGCCAAGTTCAAGGCATGTATGTCTAGAGAGGTACCTTTTGGATTTTCCTAAAAGTTGTTAGAAAAGTTGTGGTCAGAAAAAATTTCAGCAATAGCTGTCATCTAAGATATTGAATTCAGCTGTTTGAATTGTTACAGACCAGTTCAAAGCACCTATCTTATTAAAAGTTATGAGGAAACCACTACTAGGTAAATAAGAAGACAACGAATTCTTACTTTGAAGTGATGGAAAGAGGAATTACATATGTGATGTGTTTGGGTTGGTTGTTTTTTTTTTTTCCTTCGGATGAACCATGTATATAAAGAAGACTGTACACCTGTTAATCAGACACACTAAATCAGGTGGGAATTTTATATGGCAGCTTGATCTGAGCTTTGAAAAATACCGTCTCAGAAATCCAATTTCCCCTCGTCAGCATCAACACCACTTCATCTGTGTAGAGAACAGGATTCACTGCCAGGTGTGTCAGAGGTCACCAAGTCCACCCCTATGTTCATTAATTTGCTAGGAGAGCCCAGAATTCAGTAAATAGTTGTATTCATGACTGGGATTTATTACAGAAAAAGAATGCAAAGCAAAATCAGCAAAGAGGAAAGCACATGGGGTAAAATCTGGAGGAAACCAGATACAAGCATCCAAGTGTTCCTTCTCCCAGTAGAGTCAGACAGGATGCACTTAATTCCTCCAGTAATGAGTTGTGACAACACATGTGAAATGTGTTCACCAGGGAAGCTTATTAAAGACTCTGTGTGTGTATGAGGTATTTAAGAGTCAAACTCACAGAAACAGAGTAGAGTGGAGGTTGCCAGGGGCTGGGGGTAGGGGAAATGGGGAATTGCTATTCAACGGGCATATAGTTTCAATTACAAAATGAATAAGCTCCTGAGATCTGCTGTACAGCATTGTGGCTATAGTTGAAAACACTGTATTATGCACTTAAAATTTGGTCAGGAGAGTAGATCTCATGTTCAATGTTCTTACCACAATAAAAAAAATTAAAAACAAAAAATAAAAGATAGATTCAGTGCCCAGAATTTTTACTGGGGGGTGGTCACTGAGGCACCCTCTTCGTAGCATGTGCCTAAATTCCAGATTCCCAGAAGGAAAGCAGTTGTTCAGCATAAACCACATTTTTTGCACAACCAGTTTAGGCAGTTGGCCACTCTTACCAGTTAGGGAATGGTGGGAACCCTCCTGAAATCCAAGTTCACAGATGCCAGCCAAGGGCTTACCTTTCCAACAGGCTTTTCTAATGATAACAGTTGCAGGCCTCGTATAAACGCTTTTCTGCACAGCAGGTTTATCTTACAATCATTATCTTGCTTTCTCTACCTTTGAGGAAGAATGGATTATAGTTATAATTAAAATTAAAATGAACTAATTTAAGCCTGTGTTGTATTCAATTAACTTTGGTAGCTCAAAAAATTTGGTGGCTAAACATGATTTCTCTTTCAAAGCTGGTGTTATATGATGTGCCCTTAAAAGAAACTGATGCAGTATATTTAATATGCCTCTGTGTAGTTAGGCAATGCATATAATTAAAAATCTCAGGTAAAAGCTAAGCTTATTTAATTAAATTTGAATGTGTTGCTAAAAGCAAATAGCCTCCAAGTGCCAAAGAACTTAGAGGTTCGGAATTGTCTGTATGATAGTACTTCTGTTGGTTCAGAGTTTGTTTCCTTTTTAATCAAGGATCTAAGACTCAAGTATAAGCAAAACAGTGCTTACCATTTACAAATTTATTCAATATTTTGGAGGAAAGAATTTGTCTTTTAGAGAGATGAAACAAGAGTGACTTGTCTGTACCGGAAGGCAGCCAGGAGAAACCATGGATGAGAGTGGCAGAAACAAAGACTAAGGATGTCCTAAAGGGATTCCTGTTATCTTTTGAAGCAAAAATAACCTAGTGGCAGGGCAGGAATAGAGACACAGACATAGAGAACAGACTTGAGGACACGGCGGGGAAAGAGAGGCTGGGAAGAAGTTAGAGAGTAGCATTGACATATATACACTACCAACTGTAAAATAGCTAGCGGGGGAAGCTGCTGCATAGAACAGGGAGATCAGCTCAGTGCTTTGTGATGACCTAGAGGGGTGGGATAGGGAGGGTGGGAGGGGGGCTTAAGAGGGAGGGTATATACATATACATATAGCTGATTCACCTTGTTGTACAGCAGAAACTAACACAACATTGTAAAGCAATTATACTCCAATAAGGATGTAAAAAAAAAAAACAAAGAAAGAAAGAATGAATCAAGTGAATAAATAATTGATCATTTGGTCCAAAAAATATATATATTTGTCAACTGAGTATCTGAGAAATGTAAAAATCAGGAGTATAATTTTCTGGACTATCTAAGCTTTGGAAGGTAAGCAAATGGTAAAGTTAGGGAAGACATTCTGTAGCCATTCCAGTTAACCAAGAATACAAGTTTCCTTCACAGCTCTCAGAAAGGGCTCATGGGTAATTTAGACTATTTTAGCTAGGTTTTCTACAGCCCCATTTCCCGTCATTAAAGGTTAGTAGGCCCCCAGTTTCCACTGTCAACTTACACTGAGACATTGGCATCTGTGAATCTCTGAGGGGAAAGGAGACTTTTCATGCCCTTTGGATTTGTTTATTTATTTTTGCTCTTTCTTCTGGGATATCAGCACATCGACACTTGCTCTGTCGAGTATTACACAGTGGGTCTAGAGACTTGTGCTACCCCTTTAGAAAGCCATGATGTGGTTTCTTAAGGGAATGTTGGTGGGCAAAAATGAATGTTATGTATGGCAGCTATTAACTTCCTTACAAAGTGCCTGGGTCAAGAGCCTGAGTTCAGGAGGACTTTTTAAAATTAATACTTTCACAATTCTACTTGGATTTGTTTTAACCAGGCAATATGAATGTGTTCAAATGTCCACTATTTAACAGTTCTCTTTGAGTATGCCTAAGGTGTTAGCTTGTGTGTGTTGTGATTTAGCAACATTTTGAAACTTTCAGTGTTCACAAAACAGAATTGTAAGGCCCGGGATGCCCAGAACCTTGAATTCACCCACCAGTTAGTTTTCCATATAGAATAGGATAGGATGATGCAGGCTTCGTGGCTGTTTATTGACTCTTACTGAAGTAAGAGAGACATCTATTAATGTCTTGAAATGTTATGAACTTGGCAAGAACTTGGAATGTCATAGGTTTCTATATTTCTATCCTAAACAGTTTTCTATCCATTTACTTTCTTAAAAACTTTTTATATATGTATAATTTACATGCAGTAAAATACATAAATCTTAAGTATGCATCTGGATAAATTTTATATATTTGTATACTCATGTAATCACCATGTAATTTCCTATCTTCTGTCACTAAAGATTAGTTTTCCCTCTTCTTGGACATCATATAAATGGGATCAGATAGTAAATACTCTTTGTGTATGGCTTCTATCACTCAGAATGTTTTTTGATATTTATCGTGTTGGTGTATGTATCAATAGTTTGTTCTTTTTTATTGTGGTGTAGTATTCCATTGTATGAATATAACATAATTTATCTATGCGCTTTCATTGGTGGACATTTGGGGTATTTCTAGTTTAGAACTATTATGAGTAAAGTTGCTACGCACATTTTTATACAAGTCTTTTTGTGCGCATATGCAATTATTTCTCTTGGTTATATTCCTAGGGGTACAATTTCTGAGTTGTAGGTAAGCATATATTTATTTTTACTACTGCCCAACAATTTTACAAAGTGATGTACTATTTTATCCTCCCACTAGCAATGTGTGGAAGTTCCAGTTGTTCTGCATCCTTACCAACACTTAGTATTCTCAGTCCTTTCATTTTAGCCATTCTAGTGAATGTGTAGCAGTATCTTACTGTGGTTTTAATTTACATTACCCTGATGAGTAGAAATAGTGTTTACCCTCTAATATGCTTATTGGCTATCTGGATATCTTCTTTTGTGCTATGCCTATTTAAATATTTATCCAGTTTTTTTTACCTTATTGATTTCTGGGGGGTGTTTCTATATTCTAAACATGAGTCTTTCGTTAGATATATGTATTATAAATGAATATTTTCTCTCACATCATGGCTTGCATTTTATTTTCTGTTTACTTTTAATATGGTAGTAATATTAATAACCTCTGAAATGTGTGTGTGTGTAGGGAAAAGTGTCACAGTGAACAGTCAGGGAAACAAGGATAAGTGAGATGGCAGTGGAATTAGGCTGGAGAAAAGAGAAACGAGGATGGGCAGATAACAGGGAAAAACAGTGAAAAGGAAAAGAGTGAAGTTTGCAGGGTGGAGAAGAAAATGGAAAGGGGGAAATGGAGGCAGCTTGATAAGGGCAAAGGAGGTAACAAGGATGACACTTAACCTGCAGGGCAATTGTACTGAGAGAAAAGGACAGTTGATCCCTTGAATATTGAATGGTGGCAAATAGGACATCCAAGCATTAAGGGGGCAGACAGAAAAGTTGAGAATGAAAAGACAATATGTTCATGGTAGACAATGGCAGAGTAGTAAGTGGTTTAGAGTGGGGACTCCGGATAAGGTGGTCTGAATTTGAGTCTTGCATCACCACTTACGAGCTATCTGACCTTGGGAAAGTTCCTTACCACTCCAAGTTTCTAATTTCTAAAGGGCAAAAATAAAAATAATGAGAGTACCTACCTCATGGTTTTATTGTGAAGATAAAATACTTGTTACTCTTTTGGCATGTTATAGCTACTTATTGTATAACCACTACTGCTACTGCTACACTTATTTGCAAAAATATCAGAGCAAATCCTGTTTGTTTTTATCAGTTTCCTTGTTAGAATTGGCCTCAAAGATCCTCTATTAATAACTCTTGGGGTAGAGATGGGTGTTCTAGCAGATTTAGGAGGCAACCAGAAATTTGTTCCTGGTTCAGAAAGTTAAGATTGTTATGGACCTGTCACATTTGTGTTAAGAAGTCTAGGTCTTGCTTTTGGCATCAGTCCACAGACATGCCCTGCTTTCAAAGGTTATTCAATTATGTTTGGAATGAGATCAGAGGTCCTCTTCATTCCTTACTTCCTCCTTCTTTCACTTCTATAACAACCCTTGCTGACTTCAACATAGTTCGCTGGTCAGAATCCTCTGGAGGAATTAGGAGCTCCCCTTGGCCCCAACTCTGGCACTGGCTTACTTTCCCTGGGTGATCCATGGACCCCCCAGATACTCTGAGGAGGGTTTAGCTTGCCACACATGGAACGCTTCTTGCACACAAGTAGGAGATTGTGGCAGCAGAGGGAGGGTAACGGGAGATAGTGCTAAATCTCTCTACCTGTGTTTTACTGCTGCATCAGCTGTAATAAAATAAAAGCCAAGGAGTAAGTTGTCCCCTTGTGACAGGATGACACACCTCTGGATGGATGTATATTCAGGGATACATGTGGGTGGAGAATATTACAAACACTTTCTCATCACTAGTGCCCCATTACCTGTCTGGAGAAGTACACTATGCGCATTTGTATTACTATGTCCTATTAAAAAAAAAGAAAATGAAAAGAAGTTAAAGGAAGAAATGGTCACTCTTGGGGAAAAAAATCAACTCCCCAACATAGGAGGAAGGATTACTTTAGTCAAATAAGGCTTCATATTATAAGGATCTTCCAGAAATATTTCCTTGAGTTATGTGCCATTCACAGAGGAGCTGGTCCCAGATGCCAGTTAGACCTTGGATTCTTTGATCAGCTTCCCATCATCTAATGTTCCTGAGTACACACAGTGCCTTAGTGTGAACATAAAAAAGCTAATTTTCAACATTTTGTTACCGAATCAAAATCCACACAAAATAAAATGAAGAGAAACAGAAGCTTGGTTAAAGCAGACATCTGATTTTTCAAATTTCATCCTTTTAACTTAAGAAGGTATTGACAGTGGGCATTTCAGATTTGAAGTATTGTGGATATAAGGATTTATGAAGCTGAAGAGTTATATTTCATGGTGAACCCGTGAGACTTGCACCTTCATATTGGATATGTGCTCAAGTTTCAAGATATTTATCTGATAAGTTCTTGCTTAAAGCGATGTGGAAGATCAATAACCCAGTAGCAACGATTTCTAAAATTGAAAATGGGCACACATGACTGTGATTATAAAATATCCCTTCAGAAATACAGCGTTCTTGAGCTGGATTTGGTTTTAAAAATAATCATTGCAAAGTAATAAGGAGGCAATGTTTGCAATAATCGTAAAGACACATGCTATATAAAAAAACAATAAAACAACTGGATTCCTTTGTCTTTGATTTTTTTAAATGCAATTTATTTGTATAGTGTTTGTCAAAACTTCTCAGAATATCCACAAAACATCACAAGACTCATTTCTATAGCATTTACTCTTATTTAATTGAATCAAGTTTTACTTTGCTTTGAAATTTTTGAGTTTCAAGAGTAACATAGACTCTAAGAGTGATGGAACACTTTGCTATATAATATCTTAGTAAATGACATCTTGAATCTAATCTAAGCTAAGATAAACAACTAAATAATGCTGACAGTTTTCCCTCACACATCACAGAAACTCTGAGTGTTTTATGGTACCTGTCACGCCCTAAATTTCCAGAAAGTAAAAAGATTTCCAATGAATGAAAAAGATTTCCAATAAATGACAATTTGGTTAAAATAAAGAATACGTTAATTATCAAACTCTCATTTCTTTTTCAGACTACTGTAATGCTTTTCATTCTCGTAGTACTCTCTGGCATCCTAATTAAGGTTACTCAAGTGGACTGATACCATACCACAGTATTTTGATCTCTATTTGTATGTCAGTAAAGTAACATGTACTGGGGAGGGTTTACTTTTGTAATCAAAGGTTTCTATCTCACCAGGCTCCCATGTTCATAAAACCACTAAACAGAGTGGTGACTTGTGCGTTTAGCACACCAGAGCACCTGGTCCCTGTTTTCAAACCTTCCTATGTCAACTTTACTTGTTTGATAGTATAGATTGGTTAGAGATCCCATATTTTCTAAAAATGAACCTGGTGAAGCATTTAATTTACCATGAAAAGTGATCGAAGAACATGGTACTGTGGCAGGCAGAGTGCAGAGCTGAATAAAAACACTTTAATTGTTTCCACCTGAGAATCATCATTTTTCAGCTCCTCAGATAGCTGCCTTTCCACAAACACTACCCTGTTTGACCATCCTTATATAATCACTGAAGTGTTTGGGGAGAGTTTCCAGTTCTTTCAAAGTCATGTTCTTCTGTCTTGCAATATCATGTTTGTGGGGAAGAAAAGTAGGTGAAAGCACTCTGATTGAATGGCCTTTGTTTAATTGTTATGTGCTCCATAAATGTATACATTAATTTACACTTAATATTGGCCAAAGGATATCAGTTCAAGAAGAATAAAACAAGAAAAATGCATTCAGTTGAAATTCAGGAAAAGATGAAGTTAGCAAACTCTTTCCCCCTACAAATGAGCACCACAAAATGGAAAAAAGATTTCTTTAAAATAAAATTGTATACAGAAAAAGAACTATGAGAAAACTATATGACATCTTGTGTTAAACACGCTTTTTTGTTATTGTTGGTTTTGCTGAAAATCCTGGCTAGTTGGTTAGAATTCTTTCTAACAGCTTAGGATTTAGGTGTTATTTACTATACCAATTTATCTCATTCATTTAGAATCTTTTATCCACTTAAAAGGAATTAAGTGGAGCTAAGCTTTGTTAGATCTATTCCAAATCTGTGGAATTCAATCAAAATAGTATGCCATTTAGTTGTTTGATGTCGTTTATTTAACATATCTGGATTGACTTTATTTGCTAGATTAGCATCATTTACCCTAAAGTTGGTGGCTCTGAGCCTGGGAAAGGTGAGACCTTTGCCCGCGTTTCCAAATGGGATTTACCTCAGGGTGTTCTGATTTTTATTCCAACGTGATTCCTAAAAAAAATGTGACTAATGCTTAATGCCATAATAAATACACACACACACACACACACACACACACACCTCGTTGTATGGAAGCTATACATAGAAACTCAAAACTTTAGTATACATAAATAATAAACTTAAAATATATAATTTAAAATATACAAATAAGATTTAGAATACACATTTTAGAATACAAAAATATACTTTACAATTGACTCTCTGGACCTTTTCCATTTTTTAGTCATATATTTTAGGAGTGTTCTCCTTCTTTCCTCCTCCACTAACTCTTCTGTGCCCCTGTTAACATGTGACTCTGGCCTTCTTATTTCTCCAATATTATTTAATTGAGGTTAACTTTATTTCTTAAAGTTGTATGTTTCCACACATATTAGAAAATCAAGTGAAATTTTATAAATAAAAAAGAATAACTGCATGTTACATTGGTGAAAATGTTCATCTACTCCATCATGTATCAGTTATGTATTTATCTATTCATGTACACATGCATTCAACCATTAACAAGTGTCTATTTTTTCTACACACCAAGCTATGAACTGGAGATGGGAGGCTCAGCAAGACCAACACAGTCTCTTCTTTCATAGAGTTTAGAATTCAGCTGGGCACACAAACAAGAAAACAGACAACTGCAATCCCATTTGTTAGGTATAATGCACATATATGACTGAAGACATGCAGAGTAATGCAGGATAACAGGGGAGCAAATTAACATAGGCTTATGAGGAACTGACACCTAAGCTGAGACCTAAAGGAGATGGTATCAGGCAGAGAGAACAACAAAGTCCAATGACCAAAGAAAGCGGGATGTATGCATTCAGGTAACTAAAACTGTTTAGCGTGGCTAGAACAATAGGCCATGTTGTAGGTATGGTTGATAATCATTATCATTAATTTTTCAGGTAACCGATGTGTGAGGGTTTGGAATATTCTCCAGGAGTGCTGAGCACCCAAGGTATAGGCACTGAGAAAGCAAATAGTTCAATTGATTCAAAATTGGAAAGTGGGGTTGCAAGGTAAGAAAAACTGGGAAAGGGATTTGAGAGTTTGGCAAGATAGTGAAAGAAGTGATGAATTGTGGCACCTAAGCTGTGTATGGAACTGAGTGAATGTAAGAAGGTACAGATATAGAGAGGGTTGAGATCTCTAGCGGGCTCTATGATGTCGAAGAGGTGAGATTAGAATAACTGAACAAGCTGAAAAGTTAGGAGGTTATATTTAAGGATAGGATGTTTGGGCCTTCTGATTTAAGTTAGGTCATTTAAGGTGGTTTTCAAGATGTTAGCGGGTTTCCAGCGAAGAGAGTGACTGCAGTGGGAAAGAAGTAGTTGAAGAGTTGAGAGATTTGGGCATGAGGTAACCCTTCCACAACAGCAGTGAAGTCACACAGGATAGCAGCAGGGATCAAGGTGTCAAAGTGCTAAAAAGGTGGACAGCTTTCAATAAATGAGACATAGAGAACAGGGAGACTGGCAGAAGTCAGTGATGAAGTAGAGTTGATTGGCATCGATGCCAAAAGAGAGGTTTTGCAAGAGGACAGAGGAGTAATGCCCAGTAAGTTAATGTGAGTAACTAGGAGAGCACCAACCCCATCTCAGGAAGAGGGTGAGGGCACTGAGAACAAGAGCAGCCTCTCCTCCAGTTCACTGCAGGGCCGTGATGTCCTCAGCAAAGGACCATGTTTGAAGGAAGGTAGGATGTGGGTGACTCTTCAGAGGGGAGGTGAGGATGAAGGACAGTCTGTTTACCACAGGAAAACAAGGGTTCCAGAAGACCTAACTACGAAATTTGGAAGAACAAGAGAGGGGCTTTGGACAGAAAAGAGAAATCACAGAGCAATAGAGGGATAAGGAACAGAGGAGGAATTATCTATCTCAGGTAGTTCTCTGAATTAGAGCTGAATTTCAAAACATTTTCAAGAATTGGTCCAGCTGTCCTCTGACAGATTCAGGGAGGCAGAAGTGTAGCCTAATAAGTAAGTCTTTTACAAAGCCCACAGGGGTTCTTCTAGCCCAGATAAGTAGGTCCACAATGGTAGCCTTTGGTTCCTAGTACTTTCATCATCTGTTGGAAACAGCAGCAACTTCTGGTGTTTGGGAAGTTTTGCATCTTTCAAGCTACTCAGCTGTGTCCTAGATTTATTACAGTCTGTGGAATATGGGGAAGGATCTGATTTTTTAATGGGTATTATCTTTTTAGTCAGAGTATTATTTTATTTTCAACTGGTTTTTTTTTTAATATTTAACTCTAACTATTTTGCCAGCTATAATAACAACTTAGGTGTTAATTAGCATTTAGGTTTTTCTTTTGAGAATTTCCTTTCTGAGAAATGATCATTGTCTGAAACAACTCTACTTTCTTAAATATTCTTAAATACTATTTCTGGGATTCAAATACTATTCCAGTTCATCATGCTGCCAGTTGTAGCAGCAAAATCTAGAATAAAAGTGAATTTTATGTGGACAAATTCTATTTGTAGAAAACTTTCTTCTGTAAATGAGACTACTAATGTGACTCTACTGAAAGAACACAAAGGCACATGCATATGGTTTTTTCTTAACTTGGGTGTAATGTATTACTTGCAGACTTTATCTTATAGAAAACTGTGCTCATGTTAATTTTAATTCAAGACTATATGATAAGAGTTGCACGGTTAAATCCTGAGACTAAAAACCTTGATATAATGCCTCTGCAAACACAATTTTTTTATTCTGGTCTCCTCTATGGGTCATTTTCGTTTGTTTTAATCCTCACCACCTGAAATAGTATCTGTGACTAGCAACTGTGGAGTATGTCATAAATGCCTCAGCAAAGGGTATTAATTCTACTCCAAAGATACCCACACAGAGAGGGCCTCATTTGTCTTAAAAGAAATGTAAAGGTTGATTGATTTTCAGATTGTTGTTGGTTCTTTACAGCAAATAAAGACTGCATAGAATCTTTACCTTCTTATTTTGGTTCTTAATTTCTGGCATGTTCTGTTCAGTGTCCATTGGCAAAACTGAGGTGAGGGCTAATGATTTTAGGTTTAAGTGTTTCTATAAAACTGCCCTATAAGCGAAAGATATCCTTTGTCCAGTGGCAAAACAGTGAATGCGTAATAATGAAAATTCACATTCATGGACCATTATCTAGTCATTAAGATGATCGTTATGATAACTATATGGTAACGTGGAAGACCTTGGGAACTTTTGGGGAGAAAAGCAAAATACATAAGTACATCTCCATGTTTAAATTACAGACTGCAAAATATATGCCTGTATGTGTCTAAGAACTGGAAAGCAATATGAAAATAATTAGATATTTTTGAATAACAAGATTGTGGGTTTTTTCCCCTCTTAATTTCTAGTAATGAAAATATGTGTTTGTCCAATCAGTAAATTACATTAAAATTGTATTCATGATTTACCTGCAATTGCATTCATCCAAGCATCTATAGAGCTTTAGTATATGATAGACACTGTTTCAAGTGCTGGGAGTATATTTTTGAATAGATAAAAATAAAATTCATGGTATTTTGTTTTTCACATGTAAGTCAACAGGAATCTTTGGCAAATATGAGGGGAGGAATACTTGGACTTTTCGAGTTCTCCTGATCATTTTGTGTAACCAGGCTCTGCTGGCAGCTGACTCCCCAAAAAGATCACCAGCAGAACATATTGATCAAGCCAAACTAAGTATTAGTCTCACTGAAATAAAGGAGAACACTTCCCTTAAACTTAGAAATATTTTAGAAGGGAGAAGTACAGAAAGGATATTTATAGAGTTTTATAGCCTGGTCTTCTTAGGTGGAAAATGGTTGGAATTGAGAAGAATTTAAGGTCCTAGTAGCTTTGGATTAATGGGGTCTTAAAGTGAGGTGAGGGTCATAAAGAGTTTTGATGAGCAAACTGTTAGTTTTGAGAAGTAAACTTGTAGTTGGTTTACAGTCTTACAGTTTAAGAGCAAGCATTCCATGGAGCTAGTACCTAAGTTATTTTTGCTTGGTCTCAGGATTTGTTTGACACTAAAGCAGGCACTTAAGCTTTGACCCATAATTGTTTAGCACTGGGACAGGAAAGTATTTTGGTTTTAGTTCTTACCGCCTTGTTTATGAGTGAGCCTAGGTCCTATGGTCTGAATATTTATGTACCCCCAAATTCATATGTTGAAATCCTAACCCCCAAGTGGGGGGATGGTATTAGGAAGGGGGGCCTTTGGGAGGTGATTGGTCATGAGGGAGGAGGACTCATGAACAGGATTAGTTCCCTTATAAAGAGACCCCAGAGACCCTTCACTCCTAGCCACGGTGAGAAGGCCATCTATGAACCAGGAAGTGGGCATTAACCAGACACTAAATCTGCCAGCCCTTGACCTTGGACTTCGCAGAGTCGAGAACTGTGAGAAATGAATTTCTATTGTGTATAAGCCACCCAGTTTAAGGTATTCTGTTACAGCAGCCTTAATGGACTAAGATACTAGGTTTGATACTCATTCAGCCAGACATTGCAAAAAGACAGGTGCTCTGTACCCTCTTTTTAAATTTATACTATTGTCACCTCATTGTTTGAGAATATAACCCTGGGGATAGTCAAGGGATGAGAGCTCAAGGAAAGTAAGATCCTAGAGTGGAAAACTGGTTTGGTTGGTTGGCATCTTCTGTTTTGAAGGGATCTCAGTGTGGTAGGAAAGAGAGCCCAGCCTTCCACCTGGGAAGCTAGAAGGGACAGATATCCCCTCTGCGCACCTCTCTGAAGCAGTTAGAGCTCAGTGTGGTAAATCTGATGCTCCTAGCCAGGACTTTGAATCTTGAGAGAATGGCTCAGACCCGCCATCACATGTGTCACCACTGAATGTTAGTGGCATGGAGGTTGTGGCTACTGACACTGTGAGCAGGGCTGATGTGTGCCCAGCTGGTGAACAGCAGTATCCTAGGCAGACTGATCGTGTGGTTTCCTCCTGGCTACTCCTTGTTTCCAATGGATCCAGCTCTTCTGGTTCTTATATTCTTTTGATGAATTTCTTTTCCTGCTTAAGGGCATCAGTGTTGATTTCTATTATTTGCAACCCAGACCCCTGAGAGGTACACAGCCCTTAATAAATGTATTACGAAGCTTCACTGCTCTTGAAACCAAAGTACAGGAGGTGCTCTGACTTTTCCGTTACTTTAATTGTAAAATCAGTAGTAAGAGTTAGTAGGGAGGAACCAAAGGGGAAAATTGAGTTTTCATTTCAGTGCATTCCTTTTACATAAAAGGGTAACAAAAAAGGAGGTAGTAGAGAGAAGAGTGTCTTGAGAAGAGACTCTTCGTCCCCGGCAAAGTTTGTGAAGCTCTCAATAATAAGACAAGGACAGGGCTTCACTGGAATTACTCCCTTTTGACTGTTCAAGCTGGTAGGCTTAAAATGGACTCCTAATGAGAGTGGTTTGCACTGCAATTAATTAAGTGCATGAAATTACAAACTGCATGTCTTTTCTCTCTGGAGAATATTCCTCCGCTATAAGTACTAATTTATTTTAATTCCTGTCTCTCTCTCTGTGTGTGTCTCTGTATCTCTTTTTAAAAAGAAGTTCTCCCTGAAGGAAAATGAAATCTGATTGCTGTTAGTCCACTGAGAAAGGCTTCCCTTTGAACATGGGAGCATACTTCTCTCTAATTCTTCCTTACATGTAGCGCTAAATTTATCAGAGTTGTTCCCGATACATTTTTTGAAAATAATGGTGAGGAAATAAGATGAGAAACTGTTGATTAAACTTTTTTTATAGGTGTCCTTGTCTTTTAGAAGTCACTTGTCTTTTTTGTAGTGTGTGTGTGCACACATGCACACGCTTGTGTGTGATCTCCTTCAGAAGTACTTCAGAGACAGATCATTTCCAAAACCTTATCTTCAGTCTGCAGGGTCAACTCCTGGCAGAGAGGACACAGGCATGTTACCTCAATAGTAGAAGGTACTCCTTTCCTTCTTGGTCCCTCTCTACCTTTATGTACTATCTTAATTATATTCACAGCTTTTAAACCTCAATTATAATTCTGTGCTTCAGGATTTGTATTGTTCTCCCACTTTCTCTCCTAGATTAATATTTATTTTCAGGATATCTGCTTTAGTCAAATGGAAAGGATCTAATGAGGCCATTCTTCATGAGATGGGAGTCATTTTAATTAACTTAATGGCTTGTTTCAATGTTAACGGTGGAATTGTGAGGAGAAATGTATGGGTATTTGAATTTTCCAAATTCTTCAGAGTATTAATTGCATATCAGCACTATTTCTTACAGCTGAGAAAAATCTGGTTGCTTAACAAAAAATGCAGTTGGAATAGTTTTGAAACAGGTCTGGCATTAGCATTCTCCCTTTGATATCATCTGAACTTTCTCTGATATCCGACTGAAGTCACTCCCCTGTTTCTAAAGAAGGCCCTGCTGAGATCTATAATTATCTGGAATATTCAGACATGACCTGCAGATTATTATGCTTAAGTAACCCTTACCTGGAATGAAAGAGACCAGAGGTGATAAGGGTTCCTGGGCATTTGAGATCCTGAGAAAACTCAGGGGTGACTCTCCATAAAGAGCTCACCCTCCACCCCAACCTGGAGCTTAATCTACCAATTAGGAAATTATATCTTCATTGCAAGATGGTCTCAGCCTTGTTGGCCTGAAAGAGTTAATGCACCTTTAACAAATACAAAAGAGCTCTCCTAGTAATATCTTAAACGTGGGGAAAAATCTTCCTTAACAATGGTCACCTAAAGTCAGTTAGATTTCATTGTTAAAAATTAGCACCATTAGCTAAAACCCTTGCCCATTCAAAATAATGCGTTGTCACATAGCACCAAGATCTATTATTAAACTGCCACACATTATTGCTTTACCGATTTGAGAACTATTATTTTAAGAAAAATGACTTTGTATAATACCCTATTAGAGTCTATTTATTGATGAGAAAAACAAAATCGGATGACATTTGCAAAAAATAAAATTAGTATCTGTTAAAACATCTGTACCGCTTCTCTTATTTAAAGGACATTTTTATCCTGGAAAATGACTACTTCAATTAGCCTCACATCACAACAATAAAATAAAGTTGTCTTTGGATGACTTCTAATTTGCATTTAAATTATCCCCATGGCAGCATTTTGTAAGCACAAGCAAACAAAAGATCACTTGTATGACATAGACCTATACACCTGAAAGAGAAATATATCATCTACAAAATTAAAAATATGGGTCTTAGTAAACACCTCTGAAAAGGAATTATAAGGATCTGCATTTTTTTCCTTATAGAGTTTATTTTTCTAATAATGCTCCAGAAAAAGAAAATTCTAATATACTTTCCTTGGAGGGGTCATGGGACAATGATGCCATTTGAGACATATGGGGGTAAAAATCATGTGATGTCCTCAAGTAGAGAGACTTTCTTTTATTGTTCTTTATCTCTACTATTGGCTCTAATGGTCTTTCTAAAATAATTTTATGTCATAAACTAGTAGTGACCTGGAGATTCAGTGGAGAGGTGAGGGTAAGGAGTGAGATTCTCCCTTGAGAAGGATCAAAGAGTCTGGAGGCTGAGAAATCCAAGATCAAGGCACCAGTGTAGTTGTCTTCTGGTAAAGGCCCTCTTCCTGGTTCATAGCCAGTGCCTTCTCACTGTGTCCTCACATGGTAGAAGGGGCTAGGGAGCTCTGTGGGTCTCTTTTATAAGAGCACTAATCCCATTCATGAGGGCTTCACCCTCATGACCTAAGCACCTCCCAAAGACCCCACCTCCTAATACCGTCCCTTTGGTGATTAGAATTTCAACATATGAATTTGGGGGAGACATAAACATTCAGACCATAGCAAGAATGATATAGTAGAGAGGGAAAAATTGATGATGCAGGAAGTTGCTGGGTCCATGTCTTTGAGTAGCTAAGAGGGTATGGATCTAGAATACAAGAGGATGGCTGGCCTTGGCATCAGAGCAAAGACACTTTATCCATAGTAATATAAGAGAAAGACTATATGATGGATGCAGTTAAGTGGGTAGATGTGGTGGTTGAAAATTATAGAAGTTCTTTCCTAAGTGCTTTATTTTTTCTTAGCATGTGCAAAGGCCCTGAGGCAAAACAGAGCATGGTATAATTAAAGAATTAAAATAAGGGAAGTATAATTGAACTATAAAGTAGTTCTGTTATAAAGTATATAATTGAACTATAAAGTAGTTCTGGGTACTATTAGATTAGATTAGAAATTGGAACAAGAGTATCCATGGCGAGACTAGTGAGAAAGCTATTGCAGTAATTCAGTGGGGAACAATGGCCCAATCTAGAGTACAGGTAACGAGTAAAAAAAATGATCAGCTTTTGAGAAATATTTGCAGGCAGAATAGATAGACTTATCTCTCCTCTATTTGGGTGTAGAAAAGATTGCCTACATAAAGAAAAGAACGAATAGAGAATAGAGCATTGGAGTGGACATAAATGCTCTGGAAGGAGGATTGAGACCCTGGTTTAGGACACTGAGTGAGGAAGCTGGGCATTGTTGAAGAGGAGAGCCAGGCGTCACAACTGGCTAGTAGTCAAGACCTGGATCCACAAAATTATGTGGTGTGGAAGGAGGGTACATTCTCCGTTAGGTTAGTCTGGCTGGGCCTAAATGCAAGTTACTTCTGATTTTTTTAAAAAATCATGAAATTATATTGACTAATTTTACTTTTAAGAAAAAATGTTAAATTTTTCATTTTCATAGTGAGACCAAAGTAAAGCTCAAAATCTTAAGGGGAAAAGAGTCAGAACTTAACAGGCAGATTGTTGGTTGACATGGTGTCAGGCTCTAGGCCCATCACATAGACTTTTCTTTGCTCTTTTGAAGTTTTTCTCACAGAAGCACTTGCATTTTAATTTCTGCATCCCTCCTAAGCAGGTGTAGAACACAGACTCTGTGATTAACCTTCTCTGTACATCTTGCAAATGCAAGTGGCCTGCAATATGCCTCCATCCTGAACCTTGCTAGATATTTTTGCGCATACGAAATTATAGCCCTGCAGACCCTGTTAAAGAGATTACTATTAGATGGAGTTATGAAATGATTATAGAAATAAAAGAAGAAGAATTGGTTTCAGGAACCAAGTCCTATTAGACCAGGAGAGTTGAAATCTTCAAGAGGTTTTTAAGCTAAAACCCCAATGCTTGGAACAAGTCACCCCCTCTGAATAAGACTGTGTTTCTCACCTGAGCAATAGGAAGAAGATATTATTTTTTAATAAAAGCCCACATTAAATTAGAGGAAAAGTCCATCTAACTATGAAGTATAACAGTGGAAAGATTAGAATAAAAATCCAAATAGGAAAATTTAAGGAATCTGATTTCACAATAGAGGTTTCTAAATTTGGGAGAGACTTATCTTTCTGATTCTAAAGTTAAATTATGATAAAGAATCTTCATGTTGGAAATCAGCCTGTTTTTATGTACCATTATTTTCCTGCTTTTGGTATGGCTTGACACCAGTATTTTCTAGTGAAAATTCCCTTCTCTAGGCTGCTAGGAGAGCAGAGTGGGGCATGTAAGTGCTGTGGGTGTGGGTGAGTACATAAAGGTGTGAGTGGACAGGTGTGAGGGAAGAGTGGTTACTCAGTCTTATTTCAAGCCTTGAAAACAGTCTTGGTTAAAATCTTCAAGTCTGTGAAATGAAGCTTTGGGGGACTTAGAATATTACTGAGATAAAGGAAATTAAATCTTGTTCCCACCTGTCTGAGATTTTTGGCCAAGATGGAGAATGAGAGCGTAATCTTTGGGTCTGGAGTGGAACATAGAAAGAGCTTCAATTGCCCATATGTTAATAAAAAAAGAAGGTAGAGAGGAAATATTGTATGACCTTTTGAGCCAAGCATCTCTCTGCTATTCTTCAGTGCTTTTTCCCTCTTAAGAGAAGTGACTCTAATTCTGTCTCTTTTTTTAAGGCCTTGGCTTCTCTGGGTTCCAGAGGCCCTTATGTGCATGTTCCAGTCTCCTCCTTTCCAGTCTTTAGTCTCCTCTACCGAGCAGATGCAGGTTTGAGGGGAGAGGGCAGCTGAGGCCTGGCCCTGAAGCTACTTCAGTAATGGTGTCCTCCTTAAGAGCAAAAATAAGTATTTCTAGTATACTATAAATCAGGTCCAAAGTAGGTGCTGAAAATGAGAAAAGAAATCATGAGAAATTACAAACTCGAGTTGGCATATATCACAAATATCACAAAGTATTAAAAGTCATAATGTATTATTAACTGCCCAACATAATTCTATAATACCTTTTCCTTACACTTTTGGCTACATATTATTTGATTGTCTATTTTTTAAAATTTTATCGGAGTATAGTTGATTTACAACGTTGTGTTGGTTTCAGGTGTACAGCAAAGTGATTCAGGTATACATATACATATAATTCTTTTTCAGATTCTTTTCTCATACGGGTTATCACAGAATATTGTGCTATATAGTAGGTTCTTGTTGGTTCTCTATCTTACATACAGTAGCATATGTATGTTAAAATGACACTGATATTATAATGCTTTCTATGGAAAAGTTAGGAGATAATTCAGACTTTTCTTTAGGATAGTTGTTTCTTAAAATTATTAATTGTTTAGAAAAGTTAGGTAATAAATGTCATATAAATTGCTAAAGCTGTCGAATTTGGAGAAATCTTTAATATGTTTCTTTCATATTTGAGCTGTAAGATTTGGGGGCATTTTGGTGTGTGTGCGGTGACTAATCTTATATACTCCTGGTTTAACTGGCTTAGCCGTTTGTCACTGAGGTCCTCACTATAGTGTCACAATTGGTTTAGATGAGTTTTAGTCAGCTTCATCAAGGTCAGCAATTTATGTCAAATCTGAAAAAAATTTAAAAATTTTTCAGTGTGTTAGTTTGATTCACTCTTTTTCATTAATTCAATTGTTAAGCAATCCAAGAACCAGTTCATCATTTCTATTTGAAAATTTCTCTCTTCCTTTTAATAAATTATCACTTCTGAGATAATCTGAAAAAACTGTTACAATTTGCTGCTTGATAGCTGAACAATTTCTATTGACTTAATCATTCAGTCATTTCATTTTCCCATATTCCAATGATTGTATTCAAAATTTTCTCTTACTTCTCCCTTGGTTCTTTAATTAAAACTTTGAGTATTAAAAAATGTATCTTTCACATATGTACAAATCAGGAGGCAGTCATTTCTCACCTGTCTTATTGAAACGTTCAGAGAATCTTTCCAAATTCACTTCTTGAGATTGGAAGAATTTTTATTTTACTTCCACAATTTTACAAAAGCATAGAACTAAATAAACGCATTTCCAGAGCCCGACTCCAGAGCCTTGGAAGGTGCTTATGCAAACAGAGAGCCCTGCCTCTTAAGCTTCATCACCTTCACCATAAACCTACCTCTGCTTCTCCTCTTTTCCCCCACATGTCCCACAAACACACACAGGTACACACACATATTGTTTCTTGTGTATTTCACTCTGTGTGTGTACTATAAGGTTACTGAAAACTTTTAAAACATCAATCTAAAATGAGGTCTCTGGTATGGTTAAGGTATAGCCCAGGCCACAACAAGACTAAGGCACTGGACCGACGGGCTCTAGGAGCTGGAGTCTTTGTGAGAAAAGGCAAGGGGGCAAGGGCTTTCTCCAAGCGGTCAGGGGCCCCAGAACTGTCCTGTGGACTGAAAGCTGTTGATTAATTGAACATAATGCTTGCTTGGGCCCACCCAGAACTCATTTACTCCTGTTTTATGTCTATGTCCTATTGATGTGGTGGCCTTCTGCTTTCTTATTCAGGGTTTCCTGTCACCTAAGACCTAGTCCACTCACCAAAATTTAGGGCTCTTGCCTTTGTATCATTGTCCAATTCAAACTTGAGTCACTTGTCTTTCTATCTTTGTTTGTAGGGCCTAGAAGTGCAAGAGGTCTTAGAGGTGAGCTCTTATTTTTCTTTCCGGAAGAGTATCAGATAACTTTATCAGTGAGGAAGTGAAGCACAGCCTCCTCTGATTGCAACACAAAAGGTCTTAGGGAACAGAATACAAAGACATTCAATTACTCCTTTTAATAAGTAGCAGCAGTCCCACAAAGAGAACATGTAGACCTTATTTGGTGGTACATCTTCCCATGGAGAAGGGAGATCTGAATGAAGGGACCTTCAGGTAGGTGGGAGGGATGGTTGTAAAGGAAGGAGAGGTTCTGTGTACTAGAGGACTTTCCACTATGGGAGGATAAAAAGGATGGCTGCAGGAAGAAGAAAATAGGTATGAGAAATAGCCCAGCACCTGCCTGCTACAGAGAGGAGGTCCTCATAGCTGGCTCGTGTTATGATTAAAATGAGTGGGACAACATATTAAGCAGGACAACTCCCATATTGGGTGGAATTCTCAGGCTTGGCCGAAGAGGAGCTGAGTAATCCCTGCAGTGTACTGAAAGCTGGAAGACTGAGCAGAGTCAGGCCAATTGCTGTGATATCCCTAAGGGATTTCCTTCCTATTTTGAGCAGAATGGACTTGGATTGGGCAGCTTGTTCCTGCAAGTTGGCAGGCACCCACTGAACAGAATAACTGATTTGCTGCTCGGGTTGCATATGCCAGTTGCATTGCCAAGCAAACATTGCCTGGGAGAAATACCTGTTAAAATTGAAATTATCACTAGCTAGATGGATTGGACACTTAACCTTGTCAACTATTATTATACGTAACATTTTTTTAAACATCTTTATTGGAGTATAATTGCTTTACAATGTTGTGTTAGTTTCTGCTATATAACAAAGTGAATCAGCTATACATATACGTATATCCCCATATCCCCTCCCTCTTGCGTCTCCCTCCCACCCTCCCTATCCCACCCCTCTAGGTGGTCACAAAGCACGGAGCTGATCTCCCTGTGCTATGCGGCTGCTTCCCACTAGCTATCTATTTTACGTTTGGTAGTGTATATATGTCCATGCCACTCTCTCACTTTGTCCCAGATTACCCTTCCCCCTCCCCGTATCCTCAAGTCCATTCTCTAGGTCTCTAGGTCTGCATCTTTATTCTTGTCCTGCCCCTACGTTCTTCAGAACCTTTTTTTTTTTTTAGATTCCCATTTTTTTTTTTAGATTCCATATATATATGTGTTAGCATATGGTATTTGTTTTTCTCTTTCTAAATTACTTCACGCTGTATGACAGACTCTAGGTCCATCCACCTCACTACAAATAACTCAATTTCATTTCTTTTTATGGCTGACTAATTTCCATTGTGTATATGTGCCACATCTTCTTTTTCCATTCATCTGTCGATGGACACTTAGGTTGCTTCAATGTCCTGGCTATTGTAAATTGTGCTGCAAAGAACATTGGGGTACATGACTCTTTTGAATTATGGTTTTCTCAGGGTATATGCCCAGTAGTGGGATTTCTGGGTCGTATGGTAGTTCTATTTTCAGTTTTTTAAGGAACTCCATACTGTTCTTCATAGTGGCTGTATCAATTTACATTCCCACCAACAGTGCAAGAGGGTTACCTTTTCTCCACACCCTCTCCAGCATTTATTGTTTGTAGATTTTTTGATGATGGTCATTCTGACTGGTGTGAGGTGATACCTCATTGTAGTTTTGATTTGCATTTCTCTAATGATTAGTGATGTTGAGCATCCATTCATGTGTTTGTTGGCAATCTGTCTATCTTCTTTGGAGAAATGTCAATTTAGGTCTTCTGCCCATTTTTGGATTGCGCTGTTTGTTTTTATCATATTTTGGAGATTATTTTGGAGATTAATCCTTTGTCAGTTGCTTTCTTTGCAAATATTTTATCCCATTCTGAGGGTTGTCTTTTCGTCTTGCTTATGGTTTCCTTTGCGGTGCAAAAGTTTTAAGTTTCATTAGGTCCATTTGTTTACTTTTGTTTTTATTTCGATTTCTCTAGGAGGTGGGTCAAAAAGGATCTTGCTGTGATTTATGTCATAGACTGTTCTGCCTATGTTTTCCTCTAAGAGATTTATAGTGACTGGCCTTACATTTAGATCTTTAATCCATTTTGAGTTTATTTTTGTGTATGGTGTTAGAGAGTGTTCTAATTTCATTCCTTTACATGTAGCTGTCAAGGTTTCCCAGCACCACTTATTGAAGAGGTTGTCTTTTCTCCATTGTATATTCTTGCCTCCTTTATCGAAGATAAGGTGACCATATGTGTGTGGGTTTATCTCTGGGCTTTCTATATCGTTCTATTGATCTATATTTCTGTTTTTGTGCCAGTACCGTACTGTCTTGATTACAGTAGCTTTGTAGTATAGTCTGAAATCTGGGAGCTTGATTCCTCCAGCTCTGTTTTTCTTTCTCAAGATTGCTTTGGCTATTCGGGGTCTTTTGTGTTTCCATACAAATTGTGAAATTTTTTGTTCTAGTTCTGTGAAAAAAGCCATTTGTAGTTTGATAGGGATTGCAATGAAACTGTAAATTGCTTTCAGTAGTATAGTCATTTTCACAGTGTTGATTCTTCCAATCCAAGAACATGGTATATCTCTCCATCTGTTTATATCATCTTTAATTTCTTTCATCAGTGTCTTATAGTTTTCTGCATACAGTTCTTTTGTCTCCTTAGGTAGGTTTATTCCTAGATATTTTATTCTTTTTGCTGCAATGGTAAATGGGAGTGTTTCCTTAATTTCTCTCTCTGATTTTTCGTTGTTAGTATATAGGAATGCAAGAGGTTTCTGTGCATTAATTTTGTATCCTGCTACTTTACCAAATTCATTGATTAGCTCCAGTGGTTTACTGGTGGCATCTTTAGGATTTTCTATGTATAGTATCTTGTCATCTGCAAACAGTGACAGTTTTACTTCTTCTTTTCCAATTTGTATTCCTTTTATTTCTCTTTCTTCTCTGACTGCCATGGCTAGGACTTCCAAAACTATGTGGAATAATATTGGCGAGAGTGGGCACCCTTGTATTGTTCCTGATCTTAGAGGAAATGCTTTCAGTTTTTCATCATTGCCAATGATGTTGGCTGTTGGTTTGTCCTATATGGCTTTTATTTTGTTGAGGTAGGTTCCCTCTATGCCCACTTTCTGGAGAGTTTTTATCATAAAGTGGTGTTGAATTTTGTCAGAAGGTTGTTCTGCATCTATTGAGATTATCATATGGTTTTTATCCTTCACTTGTTAATATGGTGTATCACATGATGATTTGCGTATATTGAAGAATCCTTGCATTCCTGGGATAAACCCCACTTGATCATGGTGTATGATCCTCTTAATGTGCTGTTGGATTCTGTTTGCGAGTATTTTGTTGAGGATTTTTGCATCTATGTTCATCAGTGATACTGGCCTGTAGTTTTCTTTTTTTGTGACATCTTTGTCTGGTTTTGGTATCAGGGTGATGGTGGCCTCGTAGAATGAGTTTGGGAGTGTTCCTCTGCTCTATTTTGGAAGAGTTTGAGAAGGAAAGGTGTTAGCTCTTTTCTAAATGTTTGATAGTATTCGCCTGTGAAGCCATCTGGTCCTGGCCTTTTGTTTGTTGGAAGATTTTTAGTCACAGTCTCAATTTCAGTGCTTGTGATTGGTCTGTTTATATTTTCTATTTCTTCCTGGTTCAGTCTCGGAAGGTTGTGCTTTTCTAAGAATTTGTCCATTTCTTCCAGTTTGTCCATTTTACTGGCATATAGTTGCTTGTAGTAATCTCTCATGATCCTTTGTATTTCTGCAGTGTCAGTTGTTACTTCTCCTTTTTCATTTCTAATTCTATTGATTTGAGTCTTGTCCCTTTTTTTCTTGATGAGTCTGGCTAATGGTTTATCAATTTAGTTTATCTCTTCAAAGAACAAGCCTTTAGTTTTATTGATCTTTACTATCATTTCCTTCATTTCTTTTTCACTTATTTCTGATCTGATCTTTATAATTTCTTTCCTTCTGCTAACGTTGGGGGTTTTTTTTGTTCTTCTTTCTCTAATTGCTTTAGGTGTAAGGTTAGATTGTTTATTTGAGATTTTTCTTGTTTCTTGAGGTAGGATTGTATTGCTACAAAATCGCCTCTTAACACTGCTTTTGCTGCATCCCATAGGTTTTGGGTCATCGTGCTTTCATTAACATTTGTTTCTAGGTATTTTGTGATTTTCTCTTTGATTTCTTCAGTGATCTCTTGGTTACTTAGTAGCATATTGTTTAGCCTCCATGTTTTTGTATTTTTTACAGTTTTTTTCCTGTAATTGATATCTAGTCTCATAGCATTGTGGTTGAAAAGATACTTGATACGATTTCAATTTTCTCAAATTTATCAAGGCTTGATTTGTGACCCAAGATATGATCTATCCTGGAGAATGTTCCATGAGCAGTTGAGAAGAATGTGTATTCTGTTGTTTTTGGATGGAATGTCCTATAAATATCAATTAAGTCCATCCTGTTTAATGTGTCATTTAAAGCTTGTGTTTCCATATTTATTTTCATTTTGGTTGATCTGTCCATTGGTGAAAGTGGGGTGTTAAAGTCCCCTATTCTGATTGTGTTACCTTCGATTTCCCCTTTTTTGGCTGTTAGCATTTGCCTTATGTATTGAGGTGCTCCTATGTTGGGTGCATAAATATTTACAATTGTTACATCTTCTTCTTGGATTGATCCCTTGATCATTATGTAGTGTCCTTCTTAGTCTCTTGTAATAGTCTTTATTTTAAAGTCTATTTTGTCTGATATGAGAATTACTACTCCAGCTTTCTTTTTTATTTATTTATTTATTTATTTATTTATTTATTTATTTATTTATTTATATTTTTGGCTGTGTTGGGTCTTCGTTTCTGTGCGAGGGCTTTCTCCAGTTGCGGCAAGCAGGGGCCACTCTTCATCACAGTGCACAGGCCCCTCACTATCATGGCCCCTCTTGCTGCGGAGCACAGGCTCCAGACACGCAGGCTCAGTAGTTGTGGCTCATAGGCCCAGCCGCTCCGCGGCATGTGGGATCTTCCCAGACCAGGGCTCGAACCCGTGTCCCCCTCATCGGCAGGCAGACTCTCAACCTCTGCGCCACCAGGGAACCCCCCAGCTTTCTTTTGATTTCCATTTGCATGGAATATCTTTTTCCCTCCCCTCACTTTCAGTCTGTATGTGTCCCTAGGTCTGAAATGGGTCTCTTGTAGACAGCATATATATGGGTCTTGTTTTTGTGTCCATTCAACCAGTCTATGGCTTTTGGTTGGAGTATTTAATCCATTTACATTTAAGGTAATTATTGATATGTTTATTCCTATTACCATTTTCTTAATTGCTTTGGATTTGTTATTGTAGGTCTTTTCCTTCTCTTGTGTTTCCTGCCTAGAGAAGTTCCTTTACCATTTGTTGTAAAGCTGGTCTGGTGGTGCTGAATTCTCATAGCTTCTGCTTGTCTGTAAAGGTTTTAATTTCTCTGTCAAATCTGAATGAGATCCTTGCTGGGTAGAGTAATCTTGGTTTTAGGTTTTTGCCTTTCATCACTTTAAATATGTTCTGCCACTCCCTTCTGGCTTGCAGAGTTTCTGCTGAAAGACCAGCTGTTAACCTTATGGGGATTCTCTTGTATTTTATTTGTTTCTTTTTGCTTGCTGCTTTTAATATTTTTTCTTTGTATTTAATTTTTGATAGTTTGATTAATATGTGTCTTGGCATGTTTCTCCTTGCATTTATCCTGTATGGGACTCTCTGTGCTTCCTGGACTGGATTGACCACTTCCTTTCCCATATTAGGGAAGTTTTCAACTATAATCTCTTCAAATATTTTCTCAAAACTTTTATTTTTCTCTTCTTCTTCTGGTACCCCTAAAATTCAAATGTTGGTGCGTTTAATGTTGTCCCAGAGGTCTCTGAGACTGCCCTCAATTCTTTTCATTCTTTTTTCTTTATTCTGCTCTGCAATAGTTATTTGCACTATTTTATCTTCCAGGTCACTTCTCCGTTCTTCTGCCTCAGTTATTCTGGTATTGATTCCTTCTAGAGAATTTTTAATTTCATTTATTTTGTTGTTCATCATTGTTTGTTTGCTCTTCAGTTCTTCTAGGTCCTTGTGAAAGGTTTCTTGTATTTTCTCCATTCTGTTTCCAAGATTTTGGATCATCCTTACTATCATTACTCCGAATTCTTTTTCAGGTATACTGCCTGTTTCCTCTTCATTTGTTTGGTCTGGTGAGTTTTTACCTTGCTCCTTCATCTGCTGTGTTTTTCTCTGTCTTCTCATTTTGCTTCACTGACTGTGTTTGGGGTCTCCTTTTTGCAGGCTGTAGGTCTGTAGTTCTCGTTGTTTTTGGTGTCTGCCCCCAGTGGGTAAGTTTGTTTCAGTGGCTTGTGTAGGCTTCCTGGTTGAGAGGACTGGTGCCTGTGTTCTGGTGGATGAGGCTAGAATTTTTCTTTCTGGTGGGCAAGACCATGTCTGGTGGTGTGTTTTGGGGTTTCTGTGAGCTTAGTATGATTTTAGGCAGCCTCTCTGCTAATGGGTGTGGTTGTGTTCCTGTCTTGCTAGTTGTTTGGCATGGGGTGTCCAGCACTGGAGCTTGCTGGTCGTTGAGTGGAGTTGGGTCTTAGTGTTGAGACAGAGATCTCTGGGAGAGCCCTGGCCAATTGATATTATATGGGGCCCGGAGGTCTCTAGTGGTCCAGTGTCCAGAACTCAGCTCTCCCACCTCAGAGGCTCAGGCCTGACACCCAGCCAGAGCACCAAGACCCTGTCAGCCACACGGCCAGGTACATGGGGAGTTTCTTGCCATTTGGGAAGTCTGAGGTCTTCTGCCAGCATTCAGTAAGTGTTCTGTAGGAGTTGTTCCACATGTAGATTTATTTTTGATGTATTTGTGGGGAGGGAGGTGATCTCCACGTCTTACTCTTCTGCCATCTTGAAGGTCCTCTATACATAATGTTTTAATTTTGAAAAAATGTCATGTGCATGTGATAAAAATTCAAACAAGAAGATATATTAGAGTATCTTTTTCTTACCCTATGTTCTCCATTTTCCAGTCCCTCCCCTGAGGCACAACTACCCTAGTGTTTATGCATATACAAGCATATATAACTAACTTTCATATATTAAATACTGCCATGGATGATTTTAGAGTAGGCATATAAAAGACAATTTGATTGTACTCATTGCAATCACTTTAATGTATGTTTTTATTCCAGTATACTTGCTTTGTTTTAAATCTCAGCAATTGTAAACTTTATGCCAGTCTAGGGGAAAAAGTCTATAAATATTTATGTTATAATCTTAGAAATCAGTTATTTTTAAAAAACAATTTATATAAGGTATGTTCACTGAAGAAAATTTGGAAAATATAGAAAAGTGTAAAAAAGAAAATTTAAAATAATTTTACTGTACTACTCAGGGAACACTACTACTAATATTTTGTAGTCCTTTGTATATTACATGTATTTACATAATTTTATTTATATGCAATAATATTTTAATATAAATTTATAATTTAAAAATTGAGATAATATTGTAACTTTTTTATATGTCACTGTTTTTCACTTAGTATTTTTTAACTTTATTGAGGTATAATTAACAAATAAAATTGTAATATATTTAAAGTGTACAGTGTGATAGTTTGATATATGTATACACTGTGAAATGAGTCTCACAGTCAAGTTAATTAATTTTCATTACCTCACTTAGTTACCTTTTTCTTTTATGAGAATGCTTAAGATCTACTTTCTTAGAAAATTGCAAGTATACAATACAGTATTAACTGTAGTCGCCTTACTGTACTGTAAATCCTCAGAACTTACTCATCTTGTAACTGAAAATTTGTACCCTTTTGCCAACCTCTCCCTATTTCCCCCAACCCCTGGTAAGAACCATTCTACTCTCTATTTTTATGACTTCAGCTTTTTTTTTTTAAAGGTTTCACATATAAATAATACCAAGTCATATTTGTCTTTCCCTATCTGGCTTATTTCACTTAGCATAATGCCTTTCGGGTTCATCAAATGATAGGATTTCCTTTTTTTAAAGGTTGAATAATATTCCACTGTATATATACCACATTTTCTTCATCCATTTGCCCATCAACGGACATCTAGGTTGTTTCCATAAGATGGCTATTGTAGATAATGCTGCTATAAACATGGAAGTACTCATATCTCTTTGGGATAATGATTTCATTTCTTTTGGATATACATCCACAGGTGGGATTGCTGGATCATATGGTAGTTTTAATTTTAATTTTTTGAGGAACCTCCGTACTGTTTCCCACAGTGGCTGTACCAGTTTACATTTTCACCAGCATATAAGGCTTCCCTTATCTTCACATCCTCACCAGCATTTACCTCTTGTCTTTTTGATAATAGACATGTTAATAGGTGTGAGGTGATATCTCACACTTATTTTTGCATTTGCATATTTTGCATTTTCCTAATTAGTGATGCTGAGCACCTTTTCATGTACCTGTTGGCCATTTGTATGTCTTCTTTGGAAAAATGTCTGTTTATGTTCTTCACCCATTTTGTAATTAGGTTATTTAGTTTTGTCCTATTGAGTTGTATGAGTTCCTTATATATATTGGGTATTAACCCCTTATCAGATATCTGGTTTGCAAATATTTTCTCCCATTCCCTAGATTGCCTTTTCATTTTGTTTATGGTTTCCTTTGCTGTGTAGAAGCTTTTTAGTTTGATGTAGTCCCAACATGTTTATCTTTACTTTTGTTGCCTTTCTTTTTGCTGTCAAATCCAAAGGACCATTGCCAAGACCAATGTCAAGGAGATTTTCCCTATGTTTCCTTTTAAGAGTTTTATGGCTTCAGTTCTTATGTTTAAGTCTTTAATCCCTTTTGAGTTGATTTTTGTTTATTGTGTAAGATAGGGGTCCAATTTAATTATTTTGCATGTGAATATACAGTTTTTCCAGGCCATTTTTTGAAAAGATGATCTTCTCCCTTTTGTGTATTTTTGGCAACTTTGTCAAAAATTGATTGACCATATATGCATGGGTTTATTTCTGGGCTCTCTATTCTATTCCATTGATCTATATGTCTGTTTTTAATGCCAATACCATACTCTTTTGATTACTATAGCTATATTACAAAGCTATAGCAATTCACTTAGTATTTTTATTTAACATTCTTAATGTGTTGTTTGGGATCATAAAAATTCTTCCAGATAATGATTAGTTTGCAGATTAATATTTTATTGCTTTAATTTCATTGCATTTGTAACATTATTTAAAAATTTTCACCATTACAAATACCTATGTACACAAAGTGTTCTGAACATTTCTGATTTCCAACTTGGGAAAAATGTCCAAATTCAGAGAATATATTCTTCTAGGTTTAATACAACTGTACATTATGAATCAGATACCTGTTACATAATTTCTGATAGAAGATTTAAACAAATATTTCTGTGCATCCCTTATATTCCAGGCATTGCCCTGTGTATCATTCACATGCATGAATTTACTTAATGCAGGTAATCACTAATCTTCACTATGGGCACCAAAAAGAAAAGGGCTTACAGCGCATATATGTCATTCTTCTGAATCTGTCTGAAAAGTGATCTCTTACTAAGTACTGTAGTAAAATCTTGAAAGATAAGGAGGGTATCTTCAGGTCAGTAACTTTTTGCAACTGGGTCTTTGGGAATAAGAATGAATTCGTATTCAATATGTTAGTGCCACAGTCTGGGCTAAAATATCTTTAGATCTGCCATCTCTATTAATAACATCCATTTTTGACTTTTTAGTCTTTCCTGCTTTTTCACCACTACCTTTGAGTCTGAATCGCCCACCTGAACACATTGCTTCATGCTGAATGCTGCTCAGAAAACTGCCAAAATATTAGTTGAGTAATCCTTAACCAGGATGTTGGCTTAATATGCTAAAATAATTTGGAGGATACTTTCCTTTTTACAATGTCCAGTTCTTCTCAAAGATATGGCAGTAGTAATCCTTACTATATCATTTCTTGCTTTCCCCCTCCCTCTTTAAATAAGGATATTAAAACTTTCCAAGGAATTGAGCACTTAGTGAGGTCCACGTTTAGCATGACTGTTGAATAACTCTTCCTTTCCCTAAGGCTTGTCACATTTCTTCCCTTATTCTGAAATATGTACAGTTTAAATTGTATAGGTAAGGCAGATGGGAAAGTATTGCTACCTTTTTAGTTATCATTTATACAGATGTGTTATAGACTATTACAAATGTCCACAATATTCCTTGTAATTTATAGTACTGTGAGCAATATAAATAATTTGATAAGCACTGGGCCTGCTCAGTCTTGTAATATCTTGTCAAAAATAGATTGAGAACTGTGAAATGATGTTAGTAAATGCAAATTTCTAAGCTTACTGAAAAATATATTCTGCAACATTAAGGGTTGCTTTTATGATCGAATAACGTTCAGTTCTATTTCCAGTTTTATCAAGTGAATGTTAATGAGGACTTTAGTTGGCTCCAGCAAAGTTATTAGTTTATTTCTTGTGAAAAATATGAATTAAACTTAAGGCGATAGTCTAAATGCTTCACTGTTATGGTTTCAAAATTTTACAGAATATGAATATTTAACAAATAAATATTTTTGATGCATTTCATTAGCAAAATACAATTTGCAGTTGGAGTTTTTCTCCTCTGCATAACTAAAACATGATTCCAAATTTCATGTTTGTGATATAAACATTAAACCATTTCTTGAAGACTTGGAAATATTTCTATATAAATGGCTAGAACAAATATTGCCTTATAAAGGTATGAGACCAGGGACTTCCCTGGTGGCACAGTGGTTAAGAATCTGCCTGCCAGTGCAGGGGACATGGGTTCGAGCCCTGGCCTGGGAAGATCCCACATGTCACGGAGCAACTAAGCCCATGCACCACAACTACTGAGCCTGCACTCTAGAGCCCTCGAGCCACAACTACTGAGCCTGAGTGCCAAAACTACTGAGCCTGCGTGCCACAGCTACTGAAGCCCGAGTGCCTAGAGCCCATGCTCCGCAACAAGAGAAGCCACCGCAATGAGAAGCCCGCACACTGCAATGAAGAGTAGCCCCCTCTTGCCGCAACTAGAGAGAGCCCGCGTGCAGCAGGGAAGACCCAACACAGCCAAAAATAAATAATAAATAAATACATTAAAGAAACAAAAATAAAAATAAATGTATGAGACCAGAACTTATTTGGTGAATATTTTAGAAGCAGTTTAGCAAAGAAGATGGTAAAACATTAATATGCCGCCTTTCTCCAAGGTGAAGATACAAGGAATGATAGATGGTCATGAGTTCCTTTCTAAGGGGATGTATTAGTTATCTACTTCTCCATACCAAAATACCTCAAAATTTAGTGATTTAAAACAATAATAATATTTTATGATATCTCATGGTTTCTGTAAGTTAGGAAATTGAACAAGGTAGAGTGGAGATGGCTGATTTCTGCCCTACCACATCTAAGGCCTCAGCTAACAACTCTAAAGGTTGGCAATTGTAATCATTTGAAAGGCCGTTCACTCACATGTCTGTTGGTTGATGCAGGTTGTAGACAAGAGGTTTCAGTTCTTCTCCACGTGTTCTCCCTCTCAGGGCTAGTCTGAGCTTCTTCACAGCGTAGCGGCTGGGATCCTGGAGCAAGCATCCCCAGAGAGAAAGAGATAGCCTGTTAGAAGCGGAGTCCTCTTTATGACCCAGCCTTGGAAACTACAGAGTGTCACTTAAATCATACTTTATTGGTTGGATCAGCCACAAGTTTTGTCTAGGATTTAAAGACAGAGAACATAGATCCCGCCTTTCTGGAAGGGGAATGTCAGTCACAGCATAAGAGAACATAAGATCTATAAATTTATCTTTGTATAATACAATCTGCTATGGGTGGGTGCAGGTAGGTTAGCTAATGCAGCTTAGGGTTTCATTGAGTGGGACATAAAAATTTAGGGCCAGAAGTGATGGGGCAGGGTTGGGGGCAGAGTAAGGATTTTATGGGCTGTGGATTTAAAGGGGCAGAGAGAGAAGAAAGGTGAGAATCTGGCATTCAGAGATGGACTTTGAGGGAAGAACAGAGATGTTTAAAGAGGGTATTCCTAATACACTTAGCCACTACTCTAAACTGCGATGTGTTTGGTAGAAAGCATTTCAATCTTTTTGCATTTGACATATTTTATTGATATTGGAAGTAAAAGGATAGTGTAAATTTATCGAAATACATGGAAAAATACATTATTTACTTCTTATATCCCAAAGGATCATTCTTTAGTTATTCTCTTCTTCTGTCTACTAACAATAGCTATTACTAAAGCTGAGACTACACAAAAATATAAAGAGCACAATATTATCTTTATTATCGTTTTCATATAGGTTTGTTGTAAGAATTGAGTAAATTAATACTTACAAAGAACTTAGAGTCATGCCTGGCACATAGTATGAACTCAATAAACGTTGCTGTTGATGATTTGAGAATGATTCTTTTGAAATTTCTCTTCTGCCTTACCACTCAACTGACATCATTGCTTAAGTGTTTTGGGCCAGACATGATGTTACTTTATTCAGACCCATGCTGGGTTAACTGTTGTTTCTTAAAAAATAACTGGTACAATTTTTTTCTTACCTATTTAATTTTAAATTACTCAGAAATGAAGCAAAAGAAAAAAAGAAGAAATAAAAACTATATCAATAATAAAATAAAACTAATTTCTTGGTAAGTCAAAAGGTAATGACAAAATAAACTTTAACTAAATACAGAACTTGATAGAGGAGGGATTTATCCACCAAAGGTCTAGGCTCAAACAGTCAAGAGAGAAGGCAGTCCAGGTTGTACTAACTGATATCCCAAGCTTTGCTTCTTCATTCCAATAGCATACCCTTAATCATGGTTAGATATTTATCTATTCATTTGTTCATTCATTCATTCAACAAAAATTGAGAAACTGTGTTCCAGAGACACAAAGACAAATAAGATATCTGCATCCAGTCTAGGAAAATCTAGCGTCTATTTCATAACAGTCATAAATAAGGACCGAATTATAAAATAATTCAAATCATTTATAAAATATGTTTTCTTTGTATGAGTTTATATAACCACCTATATATAATAGCTGGAAGTTCCCTCTTATATTTTTATCTGCCCTCCCCTGAAAAAAGATGGAGTTAACTACCTATCTATGGGGCTGAAGATATTGAACCATACACCTTGGTGCATAGTCTGTTGGTAGCCTTAGATCAGAGATATGTGGCCTTTATCCAAAGATACTGTGAGATATACAGAGCAAAAAACAGAAAAGTATGACCTTTAAAATGAGTCATGAAGAAAGAACCAAAAATCTCAAGATTTCTTAATGCAAATAACATTTAGGGTAGATACAGTTAGAACAATGCAGTACTCTGCTTATACTATTTTGAAAATCTTACTCAAAGAAGCTTTAATTCTAATATTTGAAGTGACCCCCATATATTTAAATTAAAAACATATTTAAATGTTTATTAATCACATATAAATTAAACTATAATGTTTGTGCTATCATCATAAAGTAGGTTTAAATTAAATAGCGCCATGTTGCCCTTTAAAGTAATATAAAGCAATCAAAACACAAGCAGCCAATGTCTTATATATGAGGAATAATTGTAAGGTAACATGAACATTTCTCTAACTCAGGTCTATACAAAAACAGGTTTGTTGGATTAGTGAGTGGGTAATTTATGTCATCTCAAATATAAATCAGAGCAGGTGACTTTCTATGGGAAAGCTGTTTCTTAGTGTTAAGAGTAACATATGTGTGCTTGACATAATCATGATGTATAGAATTGAACCAGAGAGTCAGGCCCACGTGGTCATGGCGGTATCAGGAATGGACTTTCTACTGGCATATGACTAAAAATACAACTATGTTATTCATCCCATAGTTCTCATTCCTTCTTCAGTAGTTCAGCCTGTAAGAACAGCCAGCCATTACAATCTTTGCACAAAATTAGAATTGCACTGGCACGTGACGTGAACAGAATCTCACTGTGTCTTATAGCTTGTCCAGATAGTTGGTAATTCATGATAAAATTCTTTTATCATGAATGAGAGCATATATCATGTAAAACAACCAGAAAAACCTATCAGATATTCTGACTTCTCTTTCCCTATCTCCCTCTCTCTCTTTCTCACTCTTTTTTATTCTCTGTCTCTCTCTGTCTCTCTCTCTCTCACACACACACACACACACACACACAGAGACCATTCTAATGAATACTGAGAATACGAGTTTGAATCCTCTGCCACATACTGGCAGTATAATCCTGGATGTTTTACTTAATCTTGTTTTGCTTTGGTTTCCTTATCAGTAAAAATGGGGACCAATAATTGAATATTACCTACTGCCTCGGGTGGTTTTGAGGATGAAGTGAGGAAATATGTGTAAGATGCCTGGCACCCCTAGTGAGCCTTCAATAAAAGTTGCCTTTAACTAGGTGGGAATATTGAGACCCAGGGAAATCATAACGTGATCAAGGTCACTAAGGTTCAAGGCTAATCAGGATTAGGATCTATATAATGATTCCCAGCTCAGTGTTCTTTCTTTTATGCTAAGTTGTCTCATGAACTGGCAGTTAATGATATACTTTTTTTTTTTTTTAACTTTTTGTATTTGTGTGTCTTTTCTCCCCAACTAAATTACTAGTGTCCTAAAAGCCAAATGCATGGATTAATGACTTCTTTATCAACCACAGCCTCTAGTGGAGAGTTCTTGCTATTGGGAGCTCAGAGTGCATTTGTTAATTATGAGCTTTTGACACAATCTTCAACCTAAAACTATTTTATTCATCCCATAGTTCTCATTCCTTCTTCAGTAGTTCAACCGGTAAGAACAGCCAGCCATAACAATCTTTGCACAAAATTAGAATTGCACAGTGCACAACCACTGACTACTTCCTCTGTAACTCCCTAGATAAGAGCATGCAATTTCCTACTAGATTTCTGCAGTGTGAAGAAAATAATATAATTCATCTCTGCTTTTGCTTCTGCATATATAGAATTGTATACAGCATTACTCAATCACAAAAGAATTCCATTATAATTTAGCTTATTGTTATGTAAATTCAGGCATAACCCAGGCCACAGTATCATCCCAAGAATATAATAAGTACCAATAAGGAAAACCTGGTAGAATATCTCAAGAGTGGTGATTATTTTTAGCTTTGGATAACAAGTTTTATACAAAGGAGCTCCACTCACAATGCATTTATGGCACTATTAAGTACACTCACTAGTAAGGTAATATTTAAGGTATATTTTATACATCTCTATTAGAATGTACTAGTGTACGAAACATCGCAAATTACCACCGTGATTGCCTTTGGAGTTACTCTTAAGAGTCAACCATATCCTTGAAAATCAGTTTCCTAAACAAACTTCCTCTTAAATATGCCTTTGAAAGGTTTAAGCTCCTCTTGGTAATGGCATTTCACATTTCAAGAACTTATAAGCATTCGGCAGCAAGTATGTGTATCCTACAAGTTTCAGTCTTCTCTTGATCCTCAGGATGTAGTTAATATCCGTGTGAGGGAGGAGCTAGTAACTGACTTGCAGGACCAGATGGGCCAGTTTGTCCTTCTGTAGACCTAAGCCCTTGAGCCCATTAACTGGCCCTCCAGAACCTCCCCAGCCTTCCGGTCCTGAGCTGCATAATTCATCCAGGAATTCATCTCCTGTTTAAGTGTGAATTGGGAAGGTAAAGGTCACCCTTCCCAGGTTAACCCAGGTTAAGAGAGAAGGGAAGGACTTGCTGACCCTTGCCTTCCAAGGAACATCAGGACGATATTCAAAGGACAGCAAAGTGCTCTCTGTAGGAAAGTGCTGGAAAGTTATATTCTCTTGTGAATAGGAACCCTTCAGACTACTTGAAAATAGCCAAATGTAGCAATATAACGACCAATTTCAAAGTTTGCTGGCATATGACACTCCTCTAGGAATTCTTGGTTTCCAGCTGATCTCATTAGCTACAAATAGAATCTACTAAGCTTTATCAGGATTCTGGCATTTTTTTTGAGAATCCAAACCTTTCTGTTTGAAAACTAGGGCAAAACTCAATTATATATCAATAGGGATGTGAGAGAAAGAGCATACAAGGAAAGTTATTGTATTATAAGTGTGTAGAACATAATAGTTTGAAGAGGAGAGACATCCGATGAGCCCGAATAAATACCAGGATATAACAGACAGCCAAAAAGAGCTTCAATTTACACAATGTAGCAATGGGCCCATTAGGATAGAAATCGTAACTCATTAATTTAAATAAGAGCCCCTGATACGCGTGTAGTATTTCACCAATTAGAGAGTGCTTTCCATGAGTCATTTTTCACATTAGATGACTCAGGGCAAGTGAGGGCCTGGGTTTGATAACCTATTGGGCAAAATCAGCCCATCACTGTTGTATCCTGGTAAGTGCTAATGAGTCTACAACTGGATGAAAATGGCTTCCACGTTTGAATAATTTTCTTTAAATAAAATTAGGGAAGATGGGTGTCCTTCTTCAGTGCCTACCATGTTAGAGATTCAAGATAGTTCAGAAAGTCTTTTGGTCCAACACTGACTTGTGAAAGATTAATCTTGATAGACGATTAATCTTTTTCTTTGTTCACTAAGGCGTAGTGGTATCAAACTCCTTTAGTTACATGGAGGCAAGAAGCTAATTCCCATCTTAGCTGTACTAACTGCTCAACATGAGAAGTTGTGGGGATGAGCTCTAATTCCAACTACTTTATTAAATTCTACCATGGTCCCTGGTAGGTTGCTCACCCATCACTGTGCCAATATTATTACCTGTGACTTGAGGCTAGTAGAAGGGCCAGCTTATCTGAGTCTCAGCAGTGGGAAGACAGGGACAACAGAGATAGATGATTTGAGCAGAATGAGCAATATTAGCAAGACTGCTGCTCCCGTGCCCACTTTGGGACCATCTACAGTGGGGAGGGCGGCTCAGACATGGGTCAGTTTGTGCAGGAGACCACACATTAAAATCTGCTGCGTTGTTCCTCATCATTTTCACTTGAAAAAAAAATAAAAGAGATGACTCTTTTGTGAGGCCATTAACTCCCTAACATCACTTTGTCACCTCTCCTCCTCATCACTTTATTGGCATCAGGCTTTGAGATACAGTTCCCACACGGAAGATGCTTCTCTTTTATGTTTTTATCCAGGTCTCTATCATAGCCTATGGTGTGCAAATGTTAGAAAGGAGAATGAAAGCCATAACTGTGTAAAGAGATACTAAGAGTGGGAAGAAAAACAGGAAAGTGATCCTTCCACGCTCAATTTTAGCTGAATATAAGTCGTCCATATCTTTGTCTCAGTCACTGTTCGGAAGTGAAATATCCTAAGATTAAAGGATCCCAGATCTTCATTTACTCCTGCCTCTTAAGCTTGGTCTATGTGGAAAACAGCACAGACTCTAATTCAAGCTCTGTAATAAAAGGCTCGGCTGTGATCCAAAGTGTTTTCAATATTTTTCTGATAGACTTTTAGTGATTTTTCACAAAAAGCACTTGATTTAAATGTTATTATTTCATCTTTTAATGTTTTAGTCAACAGTAAATGATATTCTCTTCTGATACACTCCTTTCAAAGTGCTAGTAGAGCTTATGGCAAACTGCCATTTCAACCATTTATTCTGCTCCGGTAATGTGGTATTGAATACATAGAAACTGGGAAAAACTAACTAAACTACTTCTATACACTTTCAAAAGAAGCCACAGAAAAACCTGGCAAAGTAATAATGATGAAATTATATTGCTTTTCAATAGACTGATGTATTTGATAACATTCCAGAAAACTTTGCACTTTAACATTTTAATAGATCAGAGTGCATATCTTAAAAGATAACCTTAAGGTCCAGGGTGGTTAGTCATACTTCATGTCATCTATATTTTGTGGGATTTGGAGTCAAACACATCTGGTTCATATTCTACGAATGCTTCAGAGAAAAGAAGGTTAAGGTGGTAGGAAGGAAGAAGATAAGGAGGAAGGGAATAAGAAGGGATGGAGGGAGAGGAAGAGAGAAGACAGTAGGAAGGAGAAAGGTAGGTGGGAGGGAGGAAGAAGAAATACCTGAAGTCCATGTAGGGTCATCTGACACGTGGTGCTGAAGAGTATCTTCATCTCCAGTGAGTAAGGAGGGAATTGCAAAGTGATCAAATAAGAAGTACTCCTGGATAAAATCCCAATGCAAGACTTTCTTGAGACTAAACAATATTCAAAACTGGAAAAAGTAGGAGAGAGAGTTTTTGAAATCTATCCAAAGAGATTTAAAAATAGCTCAGGTAAGGATCTGTTAAAACAAGAAAGGGGACTCATGGCTCTTTCTCATCTTCCATACTTTACTCCCTTGCATTAAATTAACACTTCTCTGGTCTCCCTCGAGATCAGCCAGATTCATTGGGAGGAAGGTACATGTTCCCTGGACTCTTTTAGGGTGAGTCTGGGGACTGCTCCATGGATACTGTTTTCAAGATTTCTTCTACAGATATGATAGCATATTAGTGTGTTATTTGGCCCCAAGTGGCCTTCCCTCTTGCATTTCTTTATTTGCTTTTCATTCTCTTACTTCCCTCAGCCGCCATCATTGTCCCAGTGGTACAGCGTAAGTGCTTCTAGCAACTGTAACTGCACATTCGTTGTTACTGTATGATTAAGGTATCTGGCTATTATAAAATGCTAATACTTAGTATTTTGCAACATCATTCCTTTGGAGTGGAGGGCAATGAGAACACCTGAGAAAGGGTCAGAGTTCAGAACCAGATCCAGCGGTGTTCGGCTTTCATTTGGAGTGGTCCATTTTTCGGTGCTGCACACTTGAGCCAGCTGTACCCTTCAGATAGGAGAACAGGGCTCACCAAGTGATGACCGGGACTGCAGAGCATTTTGAGGACAGGCAGGGTTGGACTCCTTAGATGGGTCCCAAAGAGGAAATAATGCTTGCCAGATGGCAGTGGAAGTGGTTACAAATGGGACTAAGAGGATTGGAGCCTGAACTGTAGATGAAGGTTCTTCCCTAAACGATATACTCAGCCTTAATAATAAGTTAATAACATGGTCCAGTAAAGAAAATGGGTTGGGGTAAAAGTAGAGCTTTCAGAAGGCAGGTAGGAGAAACATGCAATATTAGCTTAGTTGAAGTTTCCATTGTTGATACAATTATTGTTGTCACCACAGCAAAAATTTTAAGAGCTCCTTTAGCTACCTGGTCCAGAGTCAAATAGGCAAAGTGAGAATTGGGGCTCCACCATTCACTGACTTCCTCACCTGGGACAAAGCACTTATCTTCTCAGAATCTCAGTATCCTCCTCTGTATGAAAGGATAATAATAATTCTTACCCACAGAAAATTACACCTTTGTCTTCTGTACCTTCAGCCTCTTCCTCTCAACTAGATATTTTCCATGAGAATCAAAACATATTCAAGATCTTCTATGTTTAAAACAAGCAAACAAAAACAAATAAAACAAAACAAAACACTTGTCTTCGCTCAATTTTTCCTCTTTGTTAAGGATTCTCTCGACCTTTGGGGCTGGATAATCCATTATTGTCAGGCTGTTCTGTGCGTGATAGGATGTTTCACAGCATCTTAGGATGAGCACCCATGAGAGCACTCCCCCAAGTTGTGACAATCAAAGATGTCTGCAGACATTGCCAAATGTCCCATGGGGGGCACAACCTCCCCAAATTGAGAACCACGGCTCAATGTCTGCCCCACTCCTCTTCTCCCCTGCAAAGCCACACTTTCCCACAGTTTTGTCTGTCTCACTATCTTTGTTCCCTTCCTTTCCTGTCACTCCTGAATCTATTCTACTCTGTCTCTTATCTCCATTTCACTAATAAAATGGTCCTTATTCAGATGAACAATAAACTTAGTACCTCCAAATATAATGAATCTTCCACTCCTTCTCTTATTTGATGTCTCAGCCGAATTCACTGCTTTTAGCATCCCTGCCTTGAAATGTTCTGTCCTTCTGGGTTTCCTAACACCACCCTCTCTTGGCCTAATCTGTGAGGTCTGGCATAGCTGGAGCCTCTCTCTCTGTGGACTCACCATCCCCCAGGACACTAGCTCAGCCTCATTCAAATAGTGGTAAAAGGGTTCCCAGCATCAGGAGAGGGCAAGCTGCACAGAGCAAGCACTTAGCAAGCTTCTGCTTATATCACGTTTGCTAGCAACCTCCTCTTAGCCAATGCCCAGAATCAGTGGGGAGGGGCAACTCAAGATAGAGCCATAGGGAAAGGACCACCTTCTGGCAGACAGCTGGAGGGGCTCTGGTGACTAGTTTCATTCCCTGGGGAAACTGGTGAAACTTAAAAAAAATTGTTTAAAGCCCTGGAAATGGTCCTAAGGACAAACTGCAAATGAAGAAACTTCTATCCAAGAACAGCTACAAAAATTCAGTAACAAAGGTGCAAGGCTGTGCTATTTGAACCAAGACTGCTCCCTCTCACGCCCTTCCTAGTTCAGTGAGGTGGAGGCTCCACCCCAGACTGGTACAGCCAAGAATGCGGGACTCCCTCTCCTCAACACCTCCCGGCCAGAGGGCTTTCTTCCCAGGAGGAGCAGGACTTCTGTATTTCTCATCCTGCCGCAGTGCCTGTTGCTAGGGTTAAGCCCTGGATGAGTGCAGTCAAGAGAGGGAGGGGCTCCCTCTTCCATCCTGTCCCAATTGTGGAATGGAGACCCCACCTTGTGCACAGCATGTGAGGATGCTGAGGTCCTCATCCCCCTCCCCTGGGCTCCTGAGATGGTGATTCTACACCAGGAGAGACAAGCCTAGAGGACATCAGGCTGCTGTCCCCAGGTCCCCACTAAGCTCAGCTTCCAGAGTGGGAACATCCCTCAGTCACACTGAGAGAAGCTTGTCACGGTCCCCACCCCCGTCTCCAGAACCCTGGTTTAGAGATTTTGCCTGGGAGGAGAAGCAGTCCATAAAATAACTAGTTCATAATCTCTTCCCAAAGGAACTGACTTAATTTGCAACAAAGCATGGAGAAATTCAAGCTTAAGAGCGCTCTTAAGAACAGTGGAGGCCATGGTGAAATTGGGAGAGTCAAGATACAGGCTAAATTGCAGGCTCATTTTTAGGAGAGAATTGGGCATTGGACAACTGGGAGGAGCCCTGCTGGGGTCATAACAAATACTGAACACTAACCTCAGAAACTATTCCTTCAAAGGGGCCATGATTTGGTTGTATTTGTTTGTAGAGCAATTTATGCTCCAGGCCCTCTCTCTACCACCACCACCAGTACTTTAGCCTAATCTGTCATCTCTTACCTGGACTACTACAAAATCCTCCTCACTGGCGCCCAAATAAAGAACACCCTCCTAACTGATGTGCAACCCAATATCTACAGCATAGCCAGAAAAATCCTTTGCAATTCAAAATTAATCATGTTGTGTTCTCCCCCCTCTACAGAGACTGGAAAGAGACTTGGACCTTCAGTGATGTTTGATTTAGTACTGACAATCTCAAAGTCTCATTTCTTGCCATGCCTGTCACTCCCTTCAGCGCCATGATAAAGCTTCAGCCCCTCCTCTGTTTCCACCCACCCCCAAGCCCACACTCTTCCTGAACACCTCTTTTAAATTTTGTGCCAGACAGGTGATGCTGGAGGGAATTCTCCTCTATAAAATGGCTGTTCACTCTCTGCTCTCTCTCTCTCTGGTCTGGACCTCCTCCCAGAGAGCTGTCCTCTACCCGTTCACTTGGTGGAACTCCCCACCTGTGTGAGGAATACGTTTTTCTTTGATCCTATCAAAGGAAGAGTATCACAAGTTTTGACATCAGAATTTAACCTAGAGAGGGAGCTTCCCACGTCACAGCGAGGTGCAGTGATCTCCCCTCCTTACCATCTTTAAATTCTTTCATGGCTTTCGTTTCATTTACTTTTATGATAAAGTCTAAAATCCTTGGCTTGGCCTACAAGGTATGGTCAGTCCCCATCTTGCTGATTTCTTTGCTTCTTTCACATTGGTCATGCTCCCCACTGCCCAGCTGTCCCCCACAGGACATGTATACCTGTTATACTCTCTGCCTGAAATGCTCTTCCCCCTCCTCACTCCTTCTGGTCTTTACCTGGTTTGCCCTTAATTAGTTTGCGTAACTCAGCTCAAAAATCACTTTTTCCATATATATGTGTTAGCATACGGTATTTGTTTTTCTCTTTCTGACTTACTTCACTCAGTATGACAGACTCTAGGTCCATCCACCTCACTACAAATAACTCAATTTCGTTTCTTTTTATGGCTGAGTAATATTCCATATATATATGGAATCTAAAAAAAAAATGATTCTGAAGAACCTAGGGGCAGGACAGGAATAAAGATGCAGACGTAGAGAATGGACTTGAGGACACGGGGAGGGGGAAGGGTAAGCTGGGACAAAGTGAGAGAGTGGCATGGACATATATACACTACCAAATGTAAAATAGATAGCTAGTGGGAAGCAGCTGCATAGCACAGGGAGATCAGCTCCGTGCTTTGTGACCACCTAGAGGGGTGGGATAGGGAGGGTGGGAGGGACATGCAAGAGGGAGGGGATATGGGGATATATGTATAATATAGCTGATTCACTTTGTTATACAGCAGCAACTAACGTAACAACGTAAAGCAATTATACTCCAATAAAGATGTTAAGAAAAAAAAAAATCACTTTCTCAGAAAGGCTTTCCTCCCAACTGCGGTCCTCCCAACTAGGTCAGATGTACTTTTTCTTCATAGCACTGATTTAACCTTAAACTTTGTGTTTATTTATGTAATTATTTGATGAACATTTACCTCCTTCTTTAGATCATGACCACCATGAGGTCGGTGATATTATGTTTTTCTCACCATTGTACCCTTGGTGCCTAGGCCATTGTCTGGCCCACAGTAGATACTCTGATAAATATTTGTTGAGTATGGAATAAATGAAGACTCTTCGCAGCATAATATATGTATAATCTCAAAGAAGAAATACTATATTGGTTAGAATAAGCTAGGTTGTGCTGTAATAACACCCCTACCCACAAAGTCACATACATTCACAAATTTCAGAGGCTTAAAACAATGAAGGTTGACTTCTCACTCATGCTACATTCCCCTTGTGCTTTAGCAGGGTACTCTGTTCCATTTCATCTTTATTCTGGGACTCAGGTTGATGGAAGCTACCACTTGAAACATTGTCTACTTCAGTGACAATGGGAAGAGAGACAGGAATGTTTCCATACTGGTAATTAAATACCCCAGCAAGGCAGTGACATACTTCATCTCCATATGCAATCAGTTAACCAGAACTAGTCCTGTGGCCCTGCCCATCTATAAGGGGACAGGGAAATGTAATCCTCTCATGTACTGAGAAGAAAGAACCAGATATGTGTGACCATTAGAAGTCTTCCCACTGGCGTATTAGTATAAAGCTGTGTGTGATGAAAGGTCAAATTGAATTTGAAGGATGAGAGAAAAACTCAAGAGGACATGATAATTGAACTGGGCTGAAGAATGAGATTTGGAGAGTCTGGGTGAGGAAGCATTGCCAGTAGAGGAAACACCATGAACATAATCAAAATGTATATATGAGTATGTATCTAGGTCACGATAAAGAGTGATCAAGCTTGCTGAAGCAGAGAGCGTGTTTTGGGGGACCATGGGAAATGAGACTGGAGTGACAGATTTGACCGTTAGCATACCCATGCTCCTCTCTTAACATTTTTGTTCGTAACGTAAAAATATCCTCAGAGTAAGGAATTCAGTATATAGCATTGGACATATCTGTCACCTTGACTTGATTGTAATTTCTTCATTTCTAAAATTCCAGATTGTCAGCTACTCTCCCAGGCTCTTTCTGTTTGGCCCAGCAGTCCAGAAAGAGCTTCACCTGACTTAATCCCTCTTTTCAGCTCACTGTCAATTCATGAGCAGGTAAACACCAGTGCCACTGCTAGGTTATGAGTGGAGTGGCTTTAATCTCACCTTTAATTGGCACTTCTAGGGGCTTAACTGAGTGGAGAGACCCTTAAACAATGATACAAAGTGAAGGATAGTGTCGAATAATAGGTTTTATGAAAACCTGGATGCAATTGAAGGACATCATTCAATAAATCTGCCCCTAGAAGCCAGTAATATTCAGTCAATACAGTCTGACCTATTTTCTCCCACCTTACATTTGTTAGTTGTCCTGGCACTGGAAAAGAAAAAGAAAAGGCACACTGTCCCAGTTACACTAATAGGAAACAAATATTTGGGGGAAATTACATTTGAATAAAAGTATTTGTTAAGCAAAACATTTTCAACCATTAATGGAGAGAGCTATGTTTTGCTTAATATGCCCTCTGTTTGTTGACCCTCAGAGGGAGCATAGTCTAGTAGCTAAGTGTGGTCTCCAGAGCCAGCCTGCCATGAGTTAAATTGAAACTCCACCATTCATCACTGGGTGAATGTTATTTAATCATGACGTTGTTATTAAAAATCATGAACGTTACTTAATCATGGTTATATGGTGATTCCGTACTGCTATGGACTGAGTTCTGTCCCCTTAATAATTCATATGTTGAAGTCCTAACCTGAATGTGACTGTATTTGGAGATAGGGCTTTTAGGAGATAATTAAGGTTAAATGAGATCATAAGGGTAAGGTCCTAATATGATAGGATTAGTGGTATTCATTATAAGAAGAGGAGAGACCTCTTTTTCCTGATGTGCACACACCCAGGAAAGGCCTTGTGAGCACACAACAGAAGACAGCAGTCTATAAGCCAGGAAGAGTATTCTCACCTGAACCCAACCATGCTGGCACCCTGATCTCAGACTTCCATACTCCAATACTGGGAGAAAATACATTTTTGCTGTTTAAATCACCTAGTCTACTGTATTTTCTTATGGCAGTCTGAGATGACTAATACACTCACCTATAAAATAAGAATAACAATCATGCCTATTTGATAACATGTTTGTGGAGGATTGAATGTGTTAATATATGCTGAGCTCTTAAAATGATGCTTGGCATACAGTAAGTACTTAATAGACATTAGCTAATACTATTGATATTTCCCTCCCTAATCCCTCATTTGATAGTATCATATTTAAGAATGCTACTTCTTTAGTCAGATCTGGGTTGGACTCTGAGCTCTGCCTCTTATAAGCTGTATGAACTTGTTCAAGCTATTAACTTCTCTAAGGCTCAGTTTTATATCTGTACATGGGGATAATGGTAGTGCTGCCTGCCTTTTAGGGTTGTAGTAAGATTTAAATGAGATATGCATGTAATTGCATCTGGCATTGAATGGTAGATTTGAAAATGAAAATCCTGTCTCACAGCCTGGTTATTATCTCCTAATGTGAAGTAAGGAATCCATATATATATTGTGGAAGACAGGGGTCATGTATATCCTTATGCTGAGGTGTAGACAAAGGAGTATTATGCACAACACTGCTTCTTAGAATTTAATGAGTGAGTTGCCTGAGGAGCATGGTAAAATGCAGGTTTTGACTCAGGAAGTCTAGGATGGGACCTGGAATTCTGAGGCTGCTGGTGCCCAGGCTATTCTGAGTAGCAAAGATGTAGATGCTTTTAGCAGTAGTGACTTTGAAGATTTTTTGGTATTTTTTGTTTTGTTTGGGTGTCCATTTTTGTATTCATTCAAATGTACTCTGGATGCAAGAATTTTTTTTTAATACAAATGGGAAAAAAATTAAAAGTCCACATGACAAAGACTCGAATTGGGTACATCTTAAATTTAAATGCTTCAATTTCTTTCTCCATATGTTATGTGTACCTAAATCATTCACAATGGCTTTATTATCTACACTTTTTCCATCAAATGTGGAAGTAGTGCTCCCTGGAATTTATTCTATCCTCTATCTTCCATAACCCACTTCATCACCCACCTCACCCTTCCTAAAAAGCTCACCTTGTTTTCTGACCTCTACTGTCTCAAGTTCTCAGTTCTCACCCCCTAAGTAAGGCTGGCATGAATTCTGTCCTCTGTCATCTCCTCATCTCTCTTGGGAAGTCCCATCCATCCACTGCCACAGATTCAATTGTTACTGCAGGCCTTTGGAATCACTCCCTGATCAACATCTTTTGTCTTGAAGGTTTTCCTAAGTTTTAGTCTTACACACTCAATGGATTTGATATTTATGACCTGCCAACCCTTTAAACTCAACACAGTGAAAACCAAAGTCTTCATACTTCTTACCTCTAGACTCCAAGCCAACAACAACCAGGTTATTTTACTCTCTTTATCAAAACTTTCAGTGGCCCTCTATTTACTGTGGAATCAATCTCTAACTCCTTAGTCTGACATTGAAAACCCTCCTCTCTCTAACCTCCACTTTTTTTCTACCCATATCTTCCATTGCTCATCAATATGTGGCTGACTGAAGTTAGTCAACATCCTCCTGTTTCCAGAACATGCACTGACATTCTAGCCTTTATGCCATTTTTGTGCTGAGTTGAACACCCTTACACTAATCTTTGCTTATCCAAATGCTACGTATCTCTCAAAGCCTACGTGAGATGCTACATCCTTTGTGGTATATTCTCAATCCCCCCCCCCCCCGATAGGAATTCCTGCTCATCCTCTGTGCTGCTGTAACACATGTTCCATGCTGTTCAGATGGCACTTCCCACTATGCTCTGTATTATAGATCGAATCAAATGTCTGCCATCTGAAGTCCCAAGTCCTCCAGCTTTCTGGCCTCGTTACTTTCTTTAGCAGCTAAAGAATATGGCTCAAGCCCCATGCCTTGGAATGACAGACTCTGACTTCCTTCCTTCCCTTTTAGGCTCACATTCCTCTGCTACGTTTAGGAGAGGGGAGAGTTGTCATCTATCTGTTCCAAGCCAGTTCACTCTAGAACTCAATTCTCTTCACTTACCCAGGTCGTAGAGCTACTTCTAGCTCTGCCTTCAGACTCTGCTTTCTTCCTGGTGGCCACCGTCTAGAACGTCAGAACTCCACGTCTCCTCCATTATTACCCCAAACACCACCAACAGCAGGGTAAAACTTTTACTGAAAGCTTTGGGGTAATACAAGCTAATTATAGCACAAAGGAGTCAACTGGAATGTGAATGATGGAATAGAGCTCCTAGACTTCTATTAGACACTCCCTGAGCAAGTCTAGCTACAAACATGGGGCTCCCCGTCTTCCAGACTTTTCCTCTCCCATCTCCTCTCCCAGGGTCATAACTCTCCCATTATGCCAGAGTTCAACTCCTTTTACTTCTTCATTCAGAATGTTTCATCATTTCTGTTATTTAAAATTTGCCTGTTTAGATTATACTTAAGAGAGTCTCACCTTCCATAATCAAATAGGTTCTTAAGTGTTTTCCTAAACTTGATAGCAGTTCTGTCCCTCAGAAGAATTCTACCGTCCTGAAATTGTCTTGGGTCAGCCACATCAAAGTCAATTAATTTTTATAACTACAGTACAATGAGACATGCAAAATTCTTATCCACTTACTTTTAGATGTGTCTCATTTTTTTCCATTTTGGTTGAAAACTTATTTAGGGAAGGAGCATATAACTCCAAACATTTGATTCATCGCAATATGAAAAAAAAGAGTTCAAATCCTTAATTCACCAGGTGTGAGGTTTATGACTTTGGACAACTAATTTTCCTTGGGGATGCTCAGTTTCCCTAGCTATAAAGTAAGTGTAATAATATCTGCCTCATATAAATGTAAGGATTTAGATAATTTCTATAAAATCATTTAGAGTCCTGGAACATAGAAGGAGCCCTGTTCTTAGTACATGTTTAAAATATTTGTTGAAAGTAAAAAGGTTACTCCAGTGAGCTCTAATAAACTTTGTGTTGGGTAGAATGTTTATTGCAGGATCCCAAAAGCTATTTGATACTCTTGATTTTCCTGTTTCAATCTCATCATGTTTACTGGGGAGTCAATTCCATAGAGTTCTATGCTTAATTGAAGAGACAGGAAATCACGACTTTAAAATTTTCAGTGTTAAGAGTAAATGACACATTAGTTTAGAGACATATCAGTAATTATGGAAGTATCTTCTCAAATTATAATGCTTTCCTCTGCCTTACTGCTAGCAGTCAAAGCCACTGAATTAATCTGAGCAGGGTCAGGGCTTTGGATCTGAGGAAAATCACTTAAATTTGAGGCATTATGTGTGCAGTACAGGATGTTCCAGCTGCAAATGCTCTGAATCCTGTTTAAAAGCAATGGTGCAGGGGACCAGAGACCCACCTCCAGACCTCTGAGTCCCATAAAGTTTGGGCAGGCCTCCAGAAATCTGATGCTGCTCCCAGAAGGAGGAGATTCTCGTAGTTTCTAGAAGGGTTAGCGACTCTCTGGGGGTGAGAGATGGGGAGTAGAAATTCGGATGTGGAAATTTCCATTATGCCCTGAAATTGCACAAAACCCTCCTGCAGGAAGTGTTCACTAAAGGTTTCCCAATTTTGTTAACTAATCTCTCTAGCTGAAATGCTTTTTCCTCCATGTTTGAAATTTCTCCCTGTCTTTTAAAGTACAACAGAGAAGCAACTTGGTGCCTGTAGCCTTTCCAAATTCCCCCAAGTTGGAGTAAATCACCATTTCCTCCTTTATATTCTTAGAGCATAAAATAAAAGTACTTATCAGAATCTTTGATTACTGACGATGGTGGAAGGTCAGTATAGTGCCTTCAGGCTCAAACTGGAAAGTCAGATTTCCGCTTACCAGCTCTTAGGCCCTGGGCAGGTAATTTAACCCCATTCTTCATCAGTTTTCTCACTGTTATTTCAAATAAACTCCTGGAACATTAGGTAGAAAGCTCTTTGATAGCAGTGACCATATTTATATGGTCATGAAAGTCATAATGGTTATGCTTTTAATATGTGATTTACCTGAATGTGAATGGTTTCTAAAAATAAAGTAGCTTTTAATGGTACAACTTAGAATGTGTGACGAGATCAGAAAAGCATGTAAACCAAATTACTCAACATATTTTTGTAACTTTTTTCACTTTTTTATATAACAAAATTAGGCTAAATCAACTTTTTAGAAAACATGGAAATGATCATAAACATAATTTAAACTTTGTAATTGTCATATGTAAAGTTTTCCTTGCACAAACATGTCAGGAGGCAAAATGGGAAAGATAAGTAAATAGTTTGCAGAATTCTCTCTTCTTGAAAAGTATTACAGAGATTAAAATTCATATTTCCCCAAGGATGTTTACTTTGTGAATGGCAAAATAAATATGGATCATTTCACCTCAGTGTAGTTTTTTGTTCTCCTCTGAAAACTTAAAAAAAAAAAGAAAGGACAAGAGTAAGAATTTCTGAAATATTAGAAATCTGTCACATTTGTTATGGCAATCACTGTGATCCTGAATAAAGCTTTTTTCTTTTGTTTCTCTTGCTTGGAACCTAAAACTGCCAGTACTTTAACTTACAAATGAAAGTTCATTTAGCCCTATTTTTGCATAATGTTGTTCAAAACGGTCATTACTTTCAATGACTCTAAGTAAAATTTCTGCTTTTGCTTCTGAATACAGCATCGCTAGCACCCTCTCCTTGAGCAAAGGTACATCCACCCCACCTGGTTTTCTGCACCTTTCTCGGCATAGGTAACATTGGAAGAGTTCAGACCCCAGGATAAGATTGATTCCATATTAGTTTTCCAAGGCTGCCGTAGCAACTTATCACAATATGAATGGCTTTAAACAACAGAAATTTATTCTCTGACAGTTCTGGAAATCAGAAGTCTGAAATCAAGTTATCGGCAAGACTCGTTCATCCTGAAGGTTTTAGGGGAAATTCCATTTCTGGCCTCTCTCCTAGCTTCTGGTGGCTCCAGGTGTTCTTTGGCTTGTGGACGCATAACCAACATCTCTGTCATCGTATGGCCTTTTTCTCTGAGTGTTTCTCCCCTTCTCTTCTCTTCTAAGGACATATAATTGGATTTAGGGTCCACCCTAATCCAGGATAATATCTCAGGATCTTTAACTTAATTGCATCTGCAAAGATCCTTTTTCCAAATAAGTTCACATTCACAGGTTCCAGGTGGATGTATCTTTCATGGGGTCAATTTTCAATCCACTACAGTTTCGTTTGGACTAAGGCTGTGTTCTTGTCAAAGACGTACCATGCGCAAAGGCTGTATTTGCATGAAGCCAACATTCCTTCAGCACTATTTGACTGCACTGTTCAAGCTTACGTTATGACTTCCAAACAGGGATAGCTAGAGCTTCCTTATTCATTGACTTTGAAGAGAAGCATTTTCCAAGGGAAGGGGTATCCAATTCTTTTCTGGCCTTTTCTATAAGATGGGCTTGGCTTGTGTAATAACTATGCTTAGAGTCAGGTCCACTGATAGTCCATCAGGATGGAGAAATTGTCTCCAGATATGATGGGAATAAATACGGATATAAAGATTTCATAGACAAATGCATTTGCATGTTATTAACCAAGTGCCCATGTGCTTGCCTAAATCTTTTCACATTTTTAGATACAACATATTGGGGAAAATTTTGAATAAAGAAAATATTGTAAATAAAATATACTTAAACTGTTGAAAAGTTTTGTACCAAAGGCTATTTTTTTAAAGTTAATCAAAATGGAATGGGTACGAAGATGGTGTGTTTTGAGATGCAAAAGAATTGATCTAAAAAAGAAAAAAAGGTATGACTAAATGGGTATGGATGGGGTTCCTTTTCTCTAGATAGAAAAGGGTGTACATGAGATTCTTCAGGGATAGCTAAGACCAATATTATAATTTTTCTGAGGACTGGGGAGGTGCAGTAAAAATGTCTAAACTTTTTCAAGATTATACTTTTCTGGCCTGTAGTAAGCTAAGTTGATATGAGTAACATATAGTATGGGTATTAAAAGAAGATTAATTTTCATATGAATACATACAAAATTAGTGCATTTTCAGATTGTAAAAAGTAAATACACACACACCTACAGAGAGAGAGAGAGAGTCTTTAAATACATCGATCTTTTCATGACCCAGGAAAAAATCTTTATTGAAACTCTTTTAACTGTAGCCAAAAATGTTAATGTCCACTAAATTTTTTGACTACTCTGCTTCAATTTGGGGATGGCAGTTGTTAAAATGAACAAGGATATTTGATCTAATAAAAGACGTAGCATTTTAATGTCTAGACCTTTGGGGGAGTCAAATTTTATACTAAAAGATAAAAAGAGAGACAGAGGTAGTTCCAGGAATAGGATGGGAGATTTGTGGCCTGGTATCAAGCCCATATTTGTTCTGTTTCAACCTTTTACAGGACAAAATAAAGTCCCAAGGGGGTAGGAAAAGTGATCAACAAGCTTCTTCCATTATTTCCATCCTTTATCCCTCCCCACTATTTAAAAACTCAAAAGTTGTGAAATTCCCTCTCCATCAGATTCTGTATATCCAAAGAACTGTCTTGAAGGAGAATTTCATATTCTTTTCATTTTTAATATCTGGTCTTGGTGCTTATTTACTAAGTCCCCTGGGTAGCCTCCTGGGTCAACTCAGGGTATAGATCAGGTCAGGAAACCTGGTGCTGAGCCCTCCAAATCTTTGGTCAAACTCTATATTCACACAGTCATATTCACTAACACACTGCTCACATCATACAGCTCTGCAGCTTGTCACCCAATTCAAATCCACTGAGCGTGATTCAGTCTGAAATTTTACTTTTATACCAAGCACATAAACAAAATGAAATACAATTTAAGAAATCAGCTCATAACATTTACAATTAAATTCATTAATCAAGGTGGTTTATGGAAATGCCACATGCAAACTGTAAACTTCATAAATATTCAAGCACCGAACAACTAGACAATCACATTTCTTAGTAATAAATGCTTCGTCTTGGCGGCTTTATTTCAGTATGAGAGATGTGGGACATTCCCATCCACCAGCTCGCATTCTTATTTTGAAACTTTTTAAACCATGCATCTCATCAAAAAGAACCTTTGTTTTGGTGACGTTTCTATTCCATATGTTCTCCATTTAACTTCCTCTCTAGATTCACATTCTTTGAGACTAATTAGCACCTGCACCTGATTTCAGGAAGCAGCACTTGAATCAAACCAAGTGTCTTTGAAGGAAAAAAAATACCGAGTTCCAAGATTTCTAGTTAATAAATATGGACAATATACTTTGTTGATGTTCTCATTCACGTGTGTCTTCCTAAAGTATGAGAACTTATGTGTGCGTTCTTTTGGTATATACAAATCTAACCGCACTGGTAGCTTCATACTATATACTGCAATGTACTTTGTCTGGCTGCCGGTTTACATTCTGTTACAAGAATTTCATTGACCAAATGCATGATGGTATTTACGACATTCACATTGTAAGTTGATGAATTAGTTTCACTTACCAGGTTTGGGAGTAAAGAGAAGAGTAGCTCAAGGAGGCCCAGGTAGTCATGAGAGACTTTGCATTTGAGGAAACATTTAAACTGGATCTCGAAGCATGCTATAAGAGATCAAAGAAAGAAAGAAAATAGAGAAAAAGTTAGGTAGGAGCGAAAGAAAAAAATGTGTTGTGGAGTAGGGACAGAATATGGAGGGGAGGATAATTTTAGGCAGGGGGAACTACAGCTCAAATGCTCTCAAATGCAGAAGTGTCATCAAACTAGCGAAATTCACCCATCCTTCAATTTCAAGTGTTAACCAGCTCTACATAAACTGAAGCCTCCTTCTTCTGCTGCCATATCTCAATTATGGCAGTCGCCTATGTATTTTCTAATTGTTGCAAATCTGTCTTCCACCCGGACAGTTGAAGGCAGAGTCTGTGGTTGTTCATGTTCCTCTCTCGAGTATGACCCACTCTCTAGTATCCCTCTACTGAAGGCCAGCCCACCTGGCTTTGAATACTTCCAATGACTCATTACTTCACAAGGCAGCCTTATCCCACAGTTAGAGGACATTGATTGTTATGCAGTCTTTCTTTATGTCTCATTCTTCCGCCTCTTGGTAGTGTTGACAATTGGTTGCTAGTACTTCTCTGGAGTAACAGTAGGCCTCTCTATTCCATCTGGTCTGCTCGTTAAGTCCCGTGAATACATAGAGGAGAAGCCATGATTCCTATTCCTGATAATTTCCTTCTTCAATATATCCATCCTTAATTTCTTCATCCTTTTCCTATTTTCTACTCCTTTCCAAACTTCCTCTTTATTCATCCATCAAGTATTCATGCAACAAACAAGCATTTTAGAGCCAGTAAACACCAGGACACAAGTGCACCTAGTTTTTATTATTCTTCCAAATATTGGTTTTGATATCTGGGCTGTCCATTGTTTCCTGATATTAAAGAATAAATTAGAAATAAGCATGATAGTCCAGATACAATCTGACCAACACAGAGTACAGTGAAGTGCCTTTTCCCCACTGTGAGGGTTCTCTTCCTTGAATGCCATCATGGCTTAACTATTACAGTTTCAGCATGCTGCATCTTATATAAGTTAGTTCTCATAAAAGCTGCTTAAAGCCAGATCTCTCTCTTATTATAATTTTTTATTTTTCTTTGAAGTAAATGTAGAACTTTACAAGTATACATGTTGAATTTCAATTTTCTTGATTCCTTCAAAATTTCAAAATAGCTTTTAGTCTATAATATATATATTCTGTTCTGTTACCCACAGAATTGATAAACCAGCCTTCCTTATCTCCACCCAGGTCATTGATAAAAATATAGAATTGAAATCCTAGACTTTATTTGAATCGTGTTTCCACGTTGCTCCCAAGCTATTTAGCAATACTCTGAATACAGTGTTCAGCCAGGAACCAGCGATTAATTCACCCAATGGCACCGGCATCCATATCACATTTCACCATTTATCCATAAGGATGTCGTGGAAGGCTGTCAGGATCATGCTGAAATCAATACCTCTTAAAGCTTCCTCGGAGCTAAAACTATATCAAAAAAGGAACTGAGGTTAGTTGAACATGACTTACTCTGAGTGTTATCTCAAGTGTTCACTGCATACTCTTTGAAATACTATCAGTGAGATGCTTAATAACCTGTTTTTTTCTTTTTCCCTAGGAATCAATATCATATATTTAAGAGTATAGTTTCCAAATCTACCCTGTTTCATTTTGTTGAAATTCACAAATTCATAACTTCAATTTTTAATTTTAAAAGTTGGGCCTTCTGTTTAATACGACTAAATACCACTATTAATATTATGAATACATAGTCATTATTATCTTTTTCCTTTTAGAGAAACTTCATATGTTTAAAAAATGCATTTTGTACCCAAATTATTTTGAACATGGGACAATATTTTGAGGTTTTTTTAAACATGAGATAATGTCTGTAATTTATAAAGATGATAAAATGTTTGGACTGTGGCTTTGGGCAAGTTTTCTGTAAGAGAAAATATATGTCAAATGTTTGAAGTTGTTTTCCTTAGTACAAAAAAAAAATCACTAAAAATTACAAACTAATCTCAACTTAAACCTTGTTATCAATGTTATTAATCATTTCTCAACAGTGTATATTTCAGTGATTTCACCTCAAAACAGTCTAAAACAGATGCTACTGAGAGTTCACAGTGATGGTACATTGTATGCATTTTATGATTATAATGGAAAAAAGTGCTCATAAATTCAGAAAGTGCAATTCTGTGGAACTTAGTATAACTTAATGTCCTTGAGGGCTTGAAGTTTTATTAATACTGATAGCTTGTCCATGAAATAGAATATACCTTTTTTGGAAGATAAAAGTAAGCTCTTATTGAAATCTCGGTTTTGATATTTCTCTCAAACATCTGGCAAATGCTTTAAGGAGGATTATTTGAAAGTGTGGCTAGACAAAATTGAAATGCCCTTTTTGATTTTCTATGTATTTTTTCTAGGTTCTCACACTTTCTTGTTTATCCATAGTTTCCTTCAGGAAATCAGTCTTCTCCCTGTCCATTGCCATTTTCTTTTCATCTTTAGTCTTGTTTTAGCTCATTTTTGTTTTTACTGTTTTGAGTTTTCCAGTATAGCTTCAATGCCATTCTCTAAAGATTAATGTTAAAATCACTTCTTAGGTTATCAAAAGAATATTTTTTTTTAATTTTAGCAATTTCATGAATCTTTATTTATTTATTTTATTTATCTATGGCTGTGTTGGGTCTTCGTTTCTGTGCGAGGGCTTTCTCTAGTTGCGGCAAGCGGGGGCCACTCTTCATCGCGGTGCGCGGGCCTCTCACTGTCGCGGCCTCTCTTGTTGCGGAGCACAGGCTCCAGTCGCGCAGGCTCAGTAGTTGTGGCTTACGGGCCTAGTTGCTCCGCGGCATGTGGGATCTTCCCAGACCAGGGCTCGAACCCGTGTCCCCTGCATTGGCAGGCAGATTCTCAACCACTGCGCCACCAGGGAAGCCCTAACAAAAGGATATTATTAGTCATCTTAAACCTTTATATATTTAGTAACCATGATAATGGTAATGTTTCAATTGTTACATTTGATATGCTGCCCAGTTTGAAGTGTTGACGTCAGAGGGGAGTATGCATGAGATGGGCTATTAATAGCTAACATTTAGTGAAGGCTCTTTATGTGCCACACACTCTTCTTAACATTATATACCCATTACCACATTTCATGTTCGCACCAATTCTATGCCTTAGGCGCTCTAGTTATCCCTTTACAGATGAATAAACGGAAGCTTAGAGAAGTTAAATAACTCAGCAAAAGGCACACAGCTAATAAGTGGCAGAGCCAGGATTCAAACCTTGGTAATCTGACTCCAGAGTCTGTGCCCTAAACCACCATTCCATAATGAAGTCGATTTCTAACTTACTCTAGATGTTACATATTACTAGTTCAAAGCCAGGGAGACAAAAGCATCTCTATAGTTCAGCTGAATACAGTGTTCATATATATATATTTAATTTTTATTGGAGTACGGTTGATTTACAATGTTGTGTTAGTTTCAGATGTACAGCAAAGTGGATCAGTTATACATATACATATATCCACTCATTTTTTTTAGATTCTTTTCCAATATAGGCCATTACAGAGTATTGAGTAGAGTTCCCTGTGCTATACAGCAGGTTCTTATTAGTTATCTATTTTATACATAGTACTGTGTATATGTCAATCCCAGTCTCCCAGTTTATCCCTCCCCACCTTATCCCCTGGTAAGCATAAGTTTGTTTTCTACATCTGTAACTGTACTTCTATTTTGTAATAGGTTCCTTTGTACCCCTTTTTTTTAGATTCCACATATAAGCAATATCATATGATATTTGTCTTTTTCTGTCTGACTTACTTCACTCAGTATAACAGTCTCTAAGCCCATTCATGTTGCTGCAAATGGCATTATTTTGTTCTTTTTTATGGCTGAGTAATTTGGGTAAAGAAGATGTGGTACATATATGCAACAGAATATTACTCAGCCAATATATATTTTACCTGCAAACATCAAATACCTCAACACAGCCCATTTACATTGAAGGAGAATTATATATCCAGCACTTCAGCATTTCCCTAGGATGGTAGAGTGGTATATAGGAACAAAAATAGTGATTGTGATAGATAGTTGTTCTTTCCTTTGACGTATGGGCTTGGGAAATGGCAGAAATAAGAATTGCAAATTGATAATTATTAGCTTATCCATTTTGGTATTAGTTATTATCTAGGGCCATATAGGGTTATATAGGTTTTGAACCAGGGTAGGATACTGAAGCTGATGACAGGGTTTTATTTAGAAGAGAACCAATATACAAGAGGTATGTCTCTTCATGAGGCTCATCAATGCCCCAGCATAGGTTGTTTTCACTAGCTCAGTATTAAGGTTTTGTCTGAATTTTATTTATGGATTCAGTGCATGTGTTTAACATTTAAACAATAAAAGTTCATTTTATATAATCTTAGTTAAGTTGTTCTTCCCTGCATCTTTGGTTGTTAGAGAAAGTTAATTAAAATTTACCATGTGCCTTAAAGAAATATATATATAATATGCCTCATTTAATAAAGGGGAAATGTTATCAGAAATCATCTGCTCTATCACTAAAGAGACCAACACATTTACAAATTAATCTTTGCCAGGTTACCAACTGGATATTTGTGAGGTTAAAATGTGTGTGCATTTATGTGTAAAATCATTTTGAAAAATAAAAGTTCTTAAATATTCATTAAATGTCTACTATGTGCCAAGCCCTGAGATGAAAACAGAAGAAAAATATGCAACGTCTCTCCCTCAAGAAGGAAGAAGTAGAGCAGTAAATGCATGATTACCAGGTCCAGTGATTTGTATGGAGTATTCTTCAAGTACAGATGAAAAGTACCTAAATCAGACCAGATAGAAGAATTCCAGATATGGCTTTCAAAGGATGTACATCTGATATGAAAGGCATTTATTAGTAAAGCACAGCTATAGTTAATACAATTTGCTTGATAATCAGGAATTGGCACATTTGATGAAAGAAAGACTTTCTTGTAGAAAGTCCATGCAGATTGCATGGTGTGGATTTAATTGGTCCCTAGGAAAGACTTGGGTTAGAGGAGGGAAGGTGAGAATTGAGTAATATAGCTCTGCTCCAGGCTCAAGAGTATTTCTATAGCCTTACTACAAACACATATCCTAAAGCCAAGATGAAACTCTTAGATTGGAATTGGCAATTGGCTGTTTCATGGATATAAACTTAGCAGACTGTTGATGTTATCAACCAGCTTACGAAGTAGTTTGTGGAATCTATCCAGCTGTAAATTATTAGACAGCAAAATTTTTAAATTTGAATTCAACCAGTTTTCAAAAAGGATGTTGTTACTAAATTCTGCTGTTTTCTCCCCAAAAGACAGTTTGCTTATGTTTATATGACTTGATGCATATATGTATGTGATTTTTGAGTCTATCTGTGATATTTGTCAGAACAATTTCACTTCCTCAAATATTCCATGTATTAGTTTTTTATTGCTGTGTAACAAATTACCATAAATTTAGTGGCTTAAAGCACGTTTATTATCTTACAGTTTCTAAGAGTCGGGAGTCCAGGAATTGCTTAGGTGGATTCTTTGCAAGGTTGCAATCAAGGTATCAACCAGGGCTCAGTTCTCATCTGGAGGCTTGACTGGAGCTGGATCCACTTCCTAGTTCACTTATGTTTTGGCAGAATTAATTTCCTTGCAGCTGTAAGACTGAGGGTCCTAGCTTCTTGGTGGCTGTCGCTTAGAAGTCACTATCAGCTCCTAGAAGCTGTGCTCAGTTCATTTCTAGGTTGCCCTCTCTGTAGACCCTTTACAACACAGTAGCTCATTTCTTCAAAGAAAAATAGAAATAAAGCAAGTTTGCTAGCATGCCTTAATTTCATATAACATAAAGTAAGGAGAGACAGCCCATCACCTTTGCCATATTTTGTTTGTTAGAAGCATGTCACAGTTCATACTCATGATGAGGGAATTACACACAGCTGTGAATATCAAGGGGGCTACTTTAATGCCACATTCCAGAAAATAAAATCTATTCCAGTTCTAGGCATGTTTGAAAGTTTTCCAAGTAATCAGATAATCAACTTTAGATAATCAATTGTTTGAATGGCATTTAACTGTTGCATAAACAGGTGCCTCTTTATAAAATAATACGTGCACATGCGCACGCACACACACAGACACACACACACGTGTTTTAAAGTAGAGACAAAGTATACCAAGAACTGACTTGACCATATGGTTTTTTTTCTAATATTATTTATATTCCAGACCATGTTGGAAACACATTTTCTTTCAAATGATGGTTATATTTCTGTCCATATTGTATATAATGCTATTTTTCCCCCCAAATTTATCCCACCGTTTTCCTCCTTTTTGTAGGATTGATGTATATCTATTATAAAATCATAGGTCATTAGATTATCATTTTAGAAAGTGATTAAATTTAGAAGACTGATTATACATTTTGATTTTCTACATAAGCATATTTTAATTACATTTACTGTTTATGGCAGTTTGTAAGAGGAGATGTGATTATGTAACATTTTGTCCTATATGATTTTAATAAATGTTATATTTTTATTTTTATACAACAAAACCTATATTGGCAAGTATATTAAGTTACATTAAATGTCTACAAATGGTCATTTAGGTAAAATAACTTTCATTGGAATAGCGTGCTCCAGTCTTCCAAATTCATTCTAAATTTAGTCAGCAATACTTATTAAGCAAGCATTAACTATTTTCTAGAACATAGAAACACAAGGGTGATCAAGTCACATTTTACTTGATGCTCTTAATTTTCAGGTTGAGGCTGGAAGAGTATTAATATAGAATAATTAGTGAATGAGGACATTAAAAGTCCGAGAGTTTAATTAACATATTTTAGGTCATAAATTTAGGGAACCTGGAACTGGAACTGGAACCTAGGTCTTCTATATCAAAGTTCAATGCCCTTTCACTGCCTCTTATGACTCCTAAGTAATGAATTGACTTCCATTTCTTAGAGAAGGTGATTAATGTACTCCTATGAGAAGGCTGAACCCTTTAAAATTGTTTCTTCAGAAGTAGTTAAAACTTTGTGTTGATCCATACAAATTATTTGACCTAGTCCCCACTGGGACCAGCTGAGCTGTGAGGCAGCTGGTGATGGTTAGAATTCAGATTAGAAACATGAAACAGAATGAGGTTAATTGACACATATCAAAATCAAACCTGTGACTGGCCTCTTGTGTACCATGCTAGCCAGTCATGCATGTCAACATAGAATTCAGTCTATATGCTGCTTTTTCCCTATCTCCTTTGACCTTCACTCATTCTGTTTAACAGTATGTAATGAAAGACATCTTTAAGAAGTAATCTGTTTAGTTTCATAGGTTTGCAAAACATACTATATTGCCAATCTGTTTGCACTGATTCTTAAAACTGTTTACTAAAAGTTGGTAATATCGAGAACCATCAAAAAAAAATTTCAAACATAATATCAGTGTTAACAATCAGTGAAGCAACTATTTGATTAATGGTCCTTTAAGCAGGTTTTAAAGCTAAATTATATGTACCTTCAATTGGCTTGCCAGATTCTAGTTATTAAGTGCATTGATTTCATGCTGGGAAAACTCTTATTTCCCTACAGTTCTTTTGACAAGTGCAATTGGCACATATTATTTTGACCGGAGTTACTATATTTCTTATTGTTCATTGTATCTGTGCATCTGTCTCTTTTTTAAAAAATTTTTGCATAAACTTGGTTGCATGAGGTAAATTTTTCTCATATTAAGAAGACTTCAGGTAAAAATGTAATTAAAGGCAGAATAGCTCATTCTTTTACTTCAGTTGTTTATATGCATACTTTTGTTTTCTTGTTGTAGACATTGCCAAGCAGTATTTTTTGGTTGATATGTGAGCTTATTGCCTAGATTATTTTCCATTTAGCTCAAGTCTTGGTGTATCAGGTAGGATTTCTAGGAGAGGGCCCACTATTTTCCTTTTCTCCTCCAAATGTAAGAGTTTGGAATAAAGGTCTTTCATAGATTATATTTCGTGGTTGACTACCCATATTTAGGAAAGGAGCGTGTGAGGTGATGAGCAGAGGTAGAGAACAGAAAAAACCTGGTTACTGAGAATTCTGGAGAGTAGATTAAAGAAAGAAGAAAAGGTCTGGGGAGAAATTATTTATATAGGTATATGTCAAAGAAATAAATATTATATGTTTCAGATTTAGATCGATGTGATCTTAAGGGATTATGTACAAGCAAGCACCCCACTTTGTTTTTCTGGAGTGATAATATTCTTGATAATTCATGTCACCAAAAAGAGATAAGCATTTTTAAGAAGTGAAAATTACCTTCAGAGAAATATATGAGTTACTCATATTTCCTATTAAGAATAAATTACACAAATATGAGGAGGAAATTGATACATTCCTAACATAATGCAATGCTATAGTCCCTAGTGAGGAAAAATGTATGAGAGGATGTTTAGTCTCACATAATTGGGAAAACAACAAGAACAATGCCAATTATTTGCATTACAATCCAGAAATAATATAAAATTGTGGTCTTCATGCCCAAACAAACTGTCCTAACACTAAGGCAAACCATACTCCTTTCCAAGGTCTACTGAAGCCTGCAGCTGCTAAAAAGCTTATTCCCAGTGTTCTCCAAGATGTAGGCTTATCAAGTTATTGAGTCCTCTTAAGCAACTACCTAATGTCAGTTACTGACAATAAATTTCAAAATGATCTTATGTGTGATTGAACCATCCCTTCCCTTGGTTTCTAGGATGATTTCTATTTCTTATTCCTCTTTCTATGCACTCTCCTTTCCCCAGGTTCCTCCTAATTTACCAAACTCAATTTGGTTCCTTGTAATTTACCAAACTCAGTCTTCAAACTTTCCCTTCACTCTCTGTAGTCCTGCCTTAGCTGGTTGCCCACTGACAACAACTCATAAACCTATTTCTCTAGCCCCAACCACAAATGAGAGTCAATATGTCAATCCTAATACAGAATTTCTATAAGGAAATGTAAATATTATACCCATAGACAAACACAAGTACACTATATTTTCTGCAGTCTTCTTGAAGAACTAATAGATGTCTTAAACCTAATCTGCCCTAAAACATACTCCGAATTTACAGTCTCCTAACCTGGGGCTCCCACAGCACCCTAACCTCACTGAACAGCAGCATCATAATTCTAGTTGCTAACACCAAATGGTTTTGATTTCTTCTCTTTTTGACACACGACATCCATTCTGCAAACAAAATATAGCTAAACCTTGACTATTCTCACCATCTTCCCAACTACTTCTTCAAACCTGGTCAGTTAATTCTCAGATCAATTATTGAAATAGTTTCCTGTCTGTATCTCTACCTCCATACTTGCCACTCCATGATCTGTTCTTAACATGGCAGCCAGAGTGTGAGCCTCTTAATATGTAACTCAGACTGTGACATTTCTGTTCTCAAAACCTGCGAAGGGCTTCCATCTCATTCTGAGTCAAAGACAAAACCTCTCCCCACAAATACACACGTACACAGCACCCGAGCTCAACTTTATCTCCCCTCGTCCCTCACTTGCTCAGCCCACTCCAGTCACACAGGCCTGCCTTTGCTGTCCTGCCCTGCCTCAGGGACTTTGCATTGACCATCCTCTCTACCTCTAATGCTTTTCCTTAGTCCCCCCCAGGTCTCAGCTCAAATACCACCTTATCATAGAGGATTTTTCTGACCACATAAGACTGTACAGTTTCCTCTCCCGCATTCTTTATTCCCCATGTCTTTATTTTTCTCTGCAGAACTTATCATCACCTGATAGAATTTGCTTATTGTCTCTTGTCTATTTCAAGGATGATAGGAATTTGGTTATTTTTATGCCATACTCCAGTATCCAGAATATGTAGTAATTATTCATATTACTTAAATGTCATTTAATTAAATAAATCATTTTTACAACTGATTTGCACAAGTGGGATCATGTCAATTCTAATTCAGAATTTCTGTAGAGAAATGTATGTATTATACCCAAGGTAACCCACCCTATCCTTAAAATATATTTAAGAAATATAAATATAGTTTATTCTATTAGACATACATAGAGAAATAGAATAGAAATATAGAAATAGTATATAGATGTTATCTGATGGCTTGTTAGCATATGGTTTTTAATATTGGATATAGCAAAGGATAAATGATGTCTCTTAAAAACTACAACTACATGCCAAAAAATTCTGACATTACTCTGATCGCACTTTAAGGCTATTACTATCCTTGATCCCAGTATTGGCATTTCATGTTTGTTCCACCAAGTTTTATTTTCTTTTTAAAATATTAAATACTTAAAGTATACAGAAGCGATTTTTACAACTGATTTGCACAAGTGGGAGTCAACATATCAATTGTAACTCCAAATTTCTATAGAGAAATATACATATTATACTCTAGGTAGACAAACACAAGTATGCTATATTTTCTATACTCTGAAAATTTAGTATCTTTATTGTCACAGAAATTAATTACCTGAGTTGTTTCCACAAAAGCCCTAATATTTATTATTAAATAAATAGCCTTATTTTACTTTTTATGTATTAAATTTTGTATATCTTTCTTTTTTCTGTCTTCAGTAGAAGTTTTATTAATGCAAATTTTAAACGTATTTGCCTGGCTCTCTCACACACGTGAAAAGGAGTTGCATTTCCCTTTTCTACTCACAGAACATTATAACAACTGCCACATCTACAGACTCATGAGGCCAGAAATGGCAGGCTCTGGGAATTGTCTACCAAAGTACTTGAAAGATCCAGTGTTTCATAAAGAGTTCAATTGGGATTAATCAAGCCATCTTGACCATAGAAATTTTGCAGTTTTTTTAAGTAGAAAATGCTCCTTGGCAGTTGTCTCATCTAACACCTTCCGTATAACAATGGGAAAACTGAAATATTCCCCACGTGCTTGAATAGTTGCTGGCTTGATTTAATCTCATCTACAGTAACTTGGTGTCTGTTCATTCGAACTGGCCAAGCCATTCTTTAAGGCTGCCATACTAGCCTACTTGTTCCCTCTGTAATGATTTCCTCCTGATGTTTGTATTCCTGGTTCCTCCTCCATGTCATTTGGATCTCAGCCTAAAAGTCACTTACTCAGAGAGGTCTTCCTTGGTAACCCAATCTAAAGCAGCCTTCAGTCACCTGCTAGTACATCCCTTATTTTAATTCTCAGAATAGCATGCCTCACCATTTTCTTTCTGGAGTGTTTGATTTTTATATATAATGTGTTTATTGTTCACCTCACTACATTAAATACAGACGGTAGCCAACCTGATTGTGTTGTTCACTGCTATATCCCCAGTGACTAGAACATTTCCTGGCAGTTAGCTGGTGCTCAAAAATCATTTGTTTAATAAATGAATGATGTGATCTCTGTTACTTCTTATATTTGTATAAATGATTAAAAACCATTAGGGATCCAAGAGTGTAGAACTCACAAATGTGGACTCCCTTCCAGCCTCATCATGGGTCATTAACAAAGCACCAGATTAACTGACCTGATCTTCATAGGTCATCAGGGTAATGTGCCCAGGAGTTTTGATATTGTCAGACTACTCTGTGATAAACATATTGATCATAATATGTTTATTAGTTTGATGATGATATGCATCTCCCATTACCAAGAGCAGTCTTGCTTTCCTGCATCTAAAAGAAGAAAGGACTAATTTATTAACGTTTTTCCTTCCAAGAAATATTTTACTCAAGTATTTTAGATGAGTTAGATTAAAATATAGAAAAATCAGCTTTAATACTTTTTTCTGATCAGTAAAATGGGTTAATTATATTAATTCAGCAAATGATTTTTTAATACGCTACCATGTACCAGCTCTTCTCTCATTGAATTTTTGGGGGAAGAAGACAATAAATAACTATATGGCAAGTGCAGTTTTCAACCCATTCATGTATTACTATATCCTTACTACAGTTCTTTCATGTAGAAATTATTATTCCTTTATTTTTAAACATCTTAGGGAAATTAACCTCAGAGGAGTAGAGTAGACAACATATCCAGATTCATACTGATAGTGGCAGAGCTGGGTTTTGAACTAAATTTTTATTACTCCAAAGACTCCCCTTATACTTTGTCAATTGAAAAAAGGAAAATTCTATGAAAATTTAAATAGCAATAATAACAAAATTATTGTGAGCCTTATAAAACATTAAAATAATTATAATTCATACAAAAAATAAAGTAGAGAATTTGACTGTATGTTTTGGTCATAGAAACTAAGGACATAGACATTGCTATAATGCATTACTTTAAATGTCTAAAAAAATGGATCATTGTATAAATTAGACCTCATCAAAAGACCATTTAGATGCAAAGTTTATCAGTTATTGTCCAAATATTCTCATTAGAATAGCTCAAATTGCTTTACAGTGTTTAATAGGGTGGACATTAGATTCTGGTAGACAGATAAGCCAGTCTTTCAGTCAACCAATGCTCCTTTGCTAATCCTTCAGCTAGCTTATTGTCTAGTCCTTGACAGACTGTAGTGTGGACCCTAGCCCTACATCATGTACTCTACTGCATTGTGAATGCTGACTTTGTGTTTTAGACATGGAATCCTTTGGAGGCAAGGAGATATTTGCGATTATAAGCATTATGGTTAAATGATACCAATAGGGAACGTGGGCTCTGTGATGATATGAGAGCCATACAACTAAATTACCAGCATCTATTTGGGGTGTTGAGAGCAGTAACTGAGAAATGAGGCATTTTGTGATTATGTGACCGGCCACAATGATGCTTATAACTTCAAGCTCTACTTCACAGTTGAACCAGCCACCAAGATCTTCATATGATATTTGGACTAGAGTGTTAATGCTTCTATTGCTGGCATTTTGTCTGATTTGGGATTAATTCCATTGCCATGAATAGCTCTTTGGCAAATGAAAATGAGAGAAGTGTAAGCTAGTAAAATTAGGGAATCTCAATGCAGGATATGTGCAATTCCAAAAGAATCATCTCTATCAGCCAAATAATTGGTTAAGTCAATGGAGACTTAATCAATTTTTAATTTATTTAGTCATTTCAAAAATATTTATTCATTGTTTATAGGTATGCTTGCAGCACAGTTGGATACACAATATTCTCATCCTCAGAAGTTTCACGATCAAAGTGTGAAAATGAGACACACATACTCATTAAAAATTACGACAATTCAAGAAGAGGCACAGGCAGTCTGTGATTAAGTGCCGTGTGAATAGTATGAACAATAAATGATATGAGCTCACAGAAAGGAAAGATCAAGGAAGGCACCATGGAAAAACTTGGACTTGCCTTGCTTTTGGATTGCATTGCAATTGGGTTGGAGTTGAAGTAAGTAGAAAGTGTTCCAAGCTGGAGGTGTGGAAGATTAAAAAAGAGTTGAATGCATGAAACTAGGAATTAGCTTGTCATCTTCGGGAGACAGTGGAGGACTACAAAAGTAGTTCCTGACTATCTTGTGGGGGCCCTTGATTGCCAAGATGAGCCATTTGGACTTCATCCTGAGAATAATGGTAAATCATGGTAGAACCTCTACAGAGGAGTGGAAGGACAAGGAGAGTGCATTAGAATGACGAATCTGATAGAAGTGCTCACACTTTCCTGAAACTAGGGAGAGATTAGAAAGGAAGAAAGCAGTTTGAACAGTGGTTCTTAAACTTGAATGTGCTTAAGAATCCACCTAGGTAGCTTATTAAAATTGCAGATTCCTGAGCCTTACTCCAGAGATTCTGATTAAGTCTGGAGAGGGCCTTTAATCTCCATCTAAACAAGGATCAATGTGATTCTGATTTAAGTGGTCTTCAAACCTCAATTTTGAATAATACTAAATTAAAATGCTGTCACAATAATCCAAGAATGAAGGTTTATACTATAATTTTGGAAGTAGCGATGAAAAGGAAATGATGACTGTAAAATATACAGTTAAGGAAGAATTGATAACACTTAGAAATGTTTGGATATATAAAATCAAAGGGAAGACATAGTCTAAGATGATATTAATGTATTTAATTCAACATATTGGATAATTTTTGTTTTTACAACTAGATTTGCTAGTCAATTAATTCATCTAAAAGAGTCATGCATATAAAGATAATGCCCAAATGTGAACTAAGGAGAAAATATAATATGAAATAATGAATATGGTAATACACATGGATAAAAAAGAAATCCAGAAAAATTAATCTACCATTTTGTATTATATTCAAATATATTCTAATGCTTATTTTTCCCATTATGGATTAACTCTAGTCAAGGTTCCTGAATTCCTTTCATCATTAGTTTTTGAAAATAGATGTAGAATTCTCAATTATCCACATCTTCCCCATTTAGCTAAGAGGGCAACTCTAGGGAATGTACTGGAACATCTCTGTAGTTATGGTTATCCTACATCCTCGGGTTGGGGAAATAATTATAATTAAAAGTCCTGGGAATGTAATGTACAGCATGGTGTCTCTAGTTAATAATACTGTACTGTATGTTTGAAAGTTGCTAAGAGAGTAGATCTTAAACGTTCTCATCACAAAGAAAAAAGATTAGCTGTGTGGTGACGGATGGTAACTAGACTTATTTTAGTGATCATTTCATAAGGTACTCATATCGAATCATTATGTTGTACCACTGAAACTAATACAATGTTATATGTCAATTATATCTCAATATTTAAAAGTAATAATAGTTTCCTTTTCCTAGAGAATTATCTGACTATGAACCCCAGTTTTTTGGTTTGGACAATATAGTTACTGGAATTATAGTCCATAGTGGGTAAAATACACAATCTTAGACCTTATTCTCAGTTGTTTCTAAGACAAAGTCATAAGAAAATCTTGAGGAGATTTTCACCGTTAGGTTCTAGCTTATGCCATTAAGCCATCAGGAATGGTAGTGATGAAAGGTACAAGAAAAATTGAATTTTAAGTAGAAATTATAATAATTATCAAAAATTTTTCAGTCTCAGGTTGATGCAAATTTTGGGGTCATGGTGCTTCCACTGAAACAGTAATCAATACTCAACACAAGTTTTCCAAAACCAGTTCCACCTTTTCTTTTCTAAAATTTTTGAGTTTCTTTATTTCATACCTTCCGTTACACACATAAACAAATTTCTTGGCCTTTCAGTTAATAACATCTGAGTATTTTTACAGATTACCTTTAGAGTTAGTGTGAGCTATAACGTGGTATTAGGGACTGGAAATGTTTCTTTCACATGCATATTGCCTAAAATTACTGAAATTTCAAAGTGCTTGGTTCCACCATCAGAAGGAAAATAAATAAATCCAAGTCCCTTGAGGAGGTCAAACATTGTATATAAGTCAGTTTCAGTTAAGGGTAAATAATCATATTCCTTCATGCTTTAAAAGACTGTTTGATTGAAAGAGGGAAGGCTTTGACTTCTCAAAAGGGACGAAGGAAGACAGGTAAAGAGAGGACTTGAGAGAAGTTTCAGTTGAGGGGAAAAGGGAGTAGCAAGGAAAGGCTGCAGACAGAAGGCGAGCAGTCTTTATTTGTGTTGGGCAGCTGGGAATTGTGAAGAGGAGCTCTGCCTGTGGGGTGAACTACCTGAGTCAGAACTATTCATTGAGTTCACACCGCCTCATGCCCTGGGTCCCCTCTGGGGCTGACTTGGAGGCTGCTGAATATGTCTTCTGTCTGGGACCTTGACACTCACTTTTGTCCCAACACGACAGGGATTATTTCCTCATAGAGAGAACATTGGTGGTTTGTTAGTGACAGAACTTATCAAATATTTTCTTATTCATTAGAGGTTAGCAAACTGTTTCTCAATATAAAGACCTATAGAGTAAATATTTTAGACTTTGTGAGCTATACATATAGTCTCTGTTACGACTTCTGAACTCTGCCATTATAGTGTGAAAGCAGTTAAATGCTTAATCAGTAAATGAACAGATGTTGTTGTTTTCCAATAATACTTAATTTACAAAAACAGGTGGTAAGCTAGATTTGTCCCAAGGCCATAGTTTGCCAACCCCTCTTTTACTGTAATATACGGTATTTCTATTGTGGACTAATAGACTGGCTTAGAAAGCTAACTACTTTTCCTAGCATAGTTTCCCTAAAGAAATGGTTCCAGGTTAAAAATAGATAGGAACCTGACCCAGTACTAGATTTGGTAAATTCCATAAATAAAGAAATGTAAAAGGCTTTGGAAGTACATAAATAGTGTCTAGAAATTGGGTTGCAGTATTTTCTAGTTGTGTAAATTTTACACCTCTTTCTTATCTGTAAAGTAGGAATAATAATACCTACCTTATGAAAAGGTCATGGCCATCAATTGCCATAACATAAGTAAATGCCCATTACAGCAACATCTGACATATAGTAGACCTTCAGTAAACGGTAGTTTTCTTCCTTCTTTTCCATATGCCAGAAAACACATATGGAGTAGAAATAAAAGTAGAAAAAAAAAGCAGAGTAGAAGGCATAACTAGCTTCACTTTTAAGGTACAACGGCTCTTTATTTCACTAAAGTAGTCATTGCTGGCTTAAAGGCATAGTCCTACTACTACTTAGACACAGCTCATAATTTTCAAGAGCTCTGCACCTAACATGATACTGTAGGGGTTATTGGTTCTCCATTTCCCTCATTTCCTAAATTATATGTAATAAATGTATATATAGGCACATATATATAAAATAATATATATGGGTACCTTTGTATACATATACTACTTATATGCCAGATACTGTACTAAGCTTTTTACATTTATCATCTCATTTAATCCTTACAGTATTTTACAAAGTTGTTCTCTTATCAACCCCATCTTATAGATGCGAAATTGATAAAGAGGTTAATGTAAACTACCTGCAGTCATACATGTAGAAAGTCTCAGAGCTGGTACTGAAACTCAGGGCTTCAGGCTGTAGTGTCCATTTTCTTAATAATGATGAATGGTATACTTTTTAAAATAAAAATAATATTTAAATATAGTGAGACTACTGTTTTGACCATTTTGACTGAATACCTTCGTCCATTTATGGGTTATTTGCCCAGTGCTAATGAAGAACTGTGTTGAAAACCCAATGTGTGGTTTATAATTGGTCAATTCGTCCCTATCTTTGAACCTGCACAGAAGCCACTTGCAAATAAATCTAGATCTCCATTTGGCACACTCCACAAAGCCTTCTAAACAATTCAGTGTGTTCACATGATGAGATTTCCATTATTTATGCATGAAGAAAATCTGCCGTTTTCCATGCACTGAGCCGGGGGCAGGGAGGGGGACGGAATTATTCAGCCTTAGTAATATTAGACCACGGCTCTTCCATTTATTTGAAAATGGTCGTGTCGTACTGAGGAGAATAATAGTTCAGATCCTTCTCCTTCCTCCAAACATTATGTCAAAACTACATTGATCAAAATAAATAAAATCTTGTATCATTGTGTTAAGGCTGTAAGAAGATAGAGTAAGCCAGCACAAACGTTAAAAATGAGCATGTTGGAGAGTCTGCCTTGAACTGTGAATTCTATACATTTTTACCTCTCCCAAGGTTCTTGTTTTCTTCTATTCTACTTACCAAGCTACATGGAAATTTTACACTTCTATTGAAATAAACAGCACCTTTTCCCCATTTTTTTCAAAAGGTACTATTTCATTAAAAATTTTGCATTTACGAAGAAAGGGAATAACTGGGCTTCAATTCAAGTTAGTTTGTGAGTGTACCCCAGGTACTGATCTGAATTCTCTTGTTTGGAGGGAGCATGTATTCCTTGAAGACAGATTAAGAATCTAGTCTTTCCTCAATGCCAGGACCCCCTGTGAAGTCTTACTTACCTCAGTTCTTAACGACAAACTGTAGTACTGCTGAAAAATAACGTATTTGTTATCACTTGAGGAAAAGCCATTTGATATAATGAGCTAAGCTTATTCACCTTTCAATTAATATCAGCAATAGCTACAGTGAGATTTGAGTTTGGTGATCTTGGATACTTTTCTAACAATGTTCAGAGACCACTACCCCGCCTTGGAGGCTAATGATTTAAACTTGAACAATCAATCCTAGAATGACATTATTCCTGTGAAATGGGAGAGAATTTCCCTATCTATCACAGGTTTCTAGTTTGGGCACCTGAAAGTTAGGTTCCTGTTGACGCTCTATTCAGTGTGTTTCCTTACTTAATTGCTGTCTGATTCAGGGAGATACGAGAGGAAGAAAGCAACAAAAAGAAAATATTTGTCTTTTTATGTATATTATATGTACATGGTATAGCACAAGATCTGGAGTAGACCTGGGTTTAAATTTATAATCTCATTTAATAATCATCATCATAGTTATAACAACAATAACAGTAAATTCTTACTGCGTGCATAAAATGGCAGGCGTCAAGTTAAATGCTTTCCATGAATTACTATATTTAATTCTCACAAAATCCTGTCATGTGTATTTTGTCACTATCCTCTTACAAATGAGAAAACTAAGGCTCAGCAAAGTTACAAAACTTGCCCCCAAATCACACAACTTCTGGGGATTCAAATTAGTTCTGTTTGATCCCTATACCCATTATCTTAACTAGAACATTCCATTCCATTCATGAGGAAATTAGGAACATCCATGCACACAAGATGTGCTAATAGAGGGGCAGGTACTGGAACTGCAGAGGCATCAGGGAACTAGATCAGGGAACTAGAGGGAGAGCTCTGTGTGCTCTTTGACAAGTTATTACCTTCTCTGTGCCTCAGTTTTGTTATCTGTACAATGCGGATACTAATAAATTCTTGAAAAGCAGTTAGAACAATGCCTGCCTCAGAGTAAACTCCATAAATATTAGTTATCGTTGGAATTGAGACATCCTGACCTCTGTTGTCCTATACTGTTTACTCCTTAGAACAGATAGATATTAGATGAGTGTATGATTCAGAGATGTATCACAACTTTTTATACATCAGAACAGTTTGGAGAACCTGAGGTTATATTAAGATAGCAATTTTTTTCTCTGTCACTATCCATATTCTATTTTAAATTATCTTAATTCTCCTCTCTTTTCTGCTAACCCCACTTCTTGATCCTTAGGCACGTATCTTGAGTTCTTGTTAGTTGCTTCAAATCCCTTCTGTGATGTTTGCTGATGGCTAAAATGTTAGATGATAAGGAACATTATATTTTAATGGCAGATATTTGAGAAATTAAAATGCTTCCTGATCCTAGGAAGGAAACTTTCTGCTGATCAAGGGGATGTAGGAGGTAAATATTTAGGGATATAGGAAGGGACAATCACAGCCAAGGAATGAAGCACACTTACCTTGCATTTGAAAGCTACAGATATCTTTTCACAAATTTTTTTATTGTTTCAGCATCAATTTAAAAGTTAAACGTTGAAAGAAAGATGAATTCTATTTTAAAGAAGTTTGCAATTATTTTTAGCTCAGAATGCTATTTGGATTTCCCACATTTTTTATGCGGCCACAGTTTTGAAAGTTTGTCCAGTGATTTACTTTGGGGAGTTTACAAATACAGCATGCTTACAACATAGCCTATAGCTATCTCTTCTAAATATGGAATATTTGGTTCCACACTGCCCACTGCTTATTCCTACCCTCCTCATTTTATCTGTTCTCTTGGTGATAATGTGGGTTCCCTGCCCTGTCGATGTTTGTGGGTTTTTATTATGCAGTATTCAATATGTACAAAATAATCTTTGTAACATGTATAGGTTATAGAGCATATCATTTTTGAGCTACAATATTGTCAATACATCACATCTTCTTTCTCCCATTGACCATCTCTTTCTTCCCCACCAGGTAACAACCATCCTACATTTTATGAATTTCATAACCTTTCTACCTTTAAATTCTTCATAAAATATCACATATGTATGTATTCTTTAAAATCTTGCTGGGACTTCCCTGGACATCCAGTGGTTAAGACTTCGCCTTCCAATGCAGAAGGTGCGGGTTTGATCCCTGGTCGGGGAGCTAAGATCCCACACGCCTCTCGGCCAAAAAACCACAACATAAAACAGAAGCAATATTGTAACAAATTCAATAAAGACTTTAAAAATGGTCCACATCAAAAAAATCTTTAAAAAAATCAAATCAAATCATATCAAATCTTGCTGCTTAATTATGGTCCACAGATGATGGGCCATACTTAAGCATTGGTGTCACCTGGGAGCTTATTAGAAATACAGAACCTCAGCCCCAGATCTATTGAATCAGAATCTGCATTTAATAAATAATCAATTCATATGCACATTAGTTTGAAGAGCACTGTGCCGAATATGTTATTTTGTTTTCCATGGAGTTTTTGCTTATTTTCTCATTTGTTTCTTGTGTTTGAACTTAAGAAGAAGGGTATAGTGTTTGTAGTCTTCTGCCACTAGCTTTGTTAACTTAACAAGGCATTTCTAAGATTCATCCAAGTTGTCTTGAGTAGTCATTTATGGCTGTGTGATGTACCATTTGTGTGAATACCCCAGAATTTATTTTTTCTTTTACTGATAGAAATTGAAGTTGTGTCCAGCATTTTGTTATAAAGCATAATCCTACTCAGGTACATGTCTCCTGGGGGGTGTGTGTGTGTGTGTGTATGTGTGTGTGTGTGTGTGTGTGTGTGTGTAAGAGACTCTCTATGCTAAGTACCCAGGAGTGGAATTGTAAGTAGTAGTCCATGTAAATGGTCACCTTTACCAGATAATGGTAAATTTTTTTCCCACCAGCAATGTATAAGAATTGCCATTGAATTCCCATCTTTACCAACACATAGTATCATCAGCCTTCTTACTTCTTTGCCAACTGAGTGGACATTTGCATGCCTCCTCACTGTGATCTGTACTTGCATTTCCCTTGATTACTAATAAGATTGATCACTTTTTCTTATGTTTAATGACCATTCAGCTTTCCCCTTCTGTGAAATGCCTTGTCATGTATTTTGAATATTTTTCCATTTTTTTCTTGATTTCTAGGAGTACTTATTTGAAAATAATCCTTCGAGAATTACACGTATTGCAATATCTTCTCCCAGTTCATGATTTGTTCTCTCACTTTCTTAATGGAAGTTCTACATGTTAATGTAGTTCGCCTTTTCTTTCACTGTTAGTACTTTTTGTAACATAAAAAAGAGATCCTTCCTTTTATAAATATCATAATACTATTCTGCAATACTTCCTTCTAAATATTTAAAATTCTAAATATCTAAACACATGCTTCAAAAAATCTTTAATACAATTGGAATTGAATTCTGTTTATTAAATGAGGTAGGAGTCAAGATTCATTTTCTATGCTATGGGTAACCAATAGTTCCAGCACTGTTTATTGAACAACTGCTCTTTTCCCAATAGGTGGACATGCCATCTCTCTCAAATAACAAGTTCTTACATATTATAAAGGTCTACATCTGGGATCTTTATTTTGCTTCATTAGACATTTTATTTATCCTGTGCTAATACTTTACTGTCTTTTTAAATACATATTTAAAATAAGCATTAATAGTTGGTTGGGAAAGAACTCTCACCTATTTCTTCCTCTTTGTTTTTCATATAAAATTTTTATAAGAGTGTAGATTCCTTGAAATATCCTGTTGGAATTTGGGAGAGAATATTATTGAATCTAATAGATCATTTTGTGAAAAATTTTCTTCTTTATCTGATTTCTTCTATTCATGAAAATGGTATATCTCTCTACTTACTCGGGTCCTTTAAAAAGTTTTTTAAAGTTTAAAAATTTTCTCCATAATGGTCTTACATATTGTTTATTATATTTATTCCTAGGAACTGTATATATGTACATATGTATGTATGTATATGTGTGTGTGTGTATATACAGCATTTATCTGTTGCTGGTAAATGGAAGAACAATTGATTCTTGTCAATGAGTCACCCTTCTAAACTCTCTTAACATTCTAATAATTTGTCTACAGATTCCTTTGTGTTTTATATGTGGATAATGATATTATCAGAGAATAATACGTTTTGTTTCTTCCTTCCTTTTCAATCCATATATCTTCAATTTCTGTGTGTGTGTGTGTGTGTGTGTGTGTGTGTGTGTGTGTTTTGTCTTATTAAGCTATCTAGGATCTATAGTTTAATTTTTATTAGAAGTATTGATAATGAGCATTTGTATCTTGTCCCTCAAAAAAGGTATTTCTAATATTTCAGCTAATATCTTTCCAGCTCTCCACTACAATATTAAACTACCCATCCACTGATATTATTAAACAACTCATCCGTTGACATTTTAATTTCAAAAGTTCTATGTTGAGTTTCTCCCTTTGTCATCCAGGCAAGATCACGCTTTTTCAACTCAGTTTGGCCAGGGCTCAAGTCCAGGCTTTGATGCTAAACAACTATCTGAACTTAGGCCAATGGTTGCCTTCCTGAGCTTCAGCTTCCTCATATGGAAGATGAAGTTAATACTAGAAATCCTCCATTTTAAGGAACCCATTCATTACAATATTCAACTCAATTTAATAGGAACTTTGTAAAATGCAAAATATCATCTTAAATTTAATTTTCTGAAACAAACGGAAAATGTGTACATTTTGCCATACCAGTGTCTACCGTGTTACTTTTCAACATCTCAAAGTGTAGGATTAAGTCTTCTTAACATATAAAGACTCTTAACTATTTTTGGTCTTTGCTAGTTAGGTCTAATTTCATAGTAACAGGCTACTTCTTGTAATCTCTTTTTCATCTTTGAGATTGAGAATGACATTTCAAGGCATGGTGATTCATTTTTTAAATTTAACTATCAAACACTAGAAGTTTAGCATCCTCTCTTAAAAGTCAGCTAGATGCTTTGACAGATGGACATTTAGCACCTGAGTAATTATCCTTCAGGTCTCACAAATCAGTCACTTTGAAAGTTTTATGATATCTTCTGAGGGATAATATCTACTCATTTTAAGTGTATTGCTGCTGTATGATTGGCCATGATTTTGGAGTTATTTTAATGATAAAACAGTATATAACTTCAAGCACTTTGAATATATATATATATATATATATATATATATGTAGTCTCTCTCCCTGAAAGAAATATTTTCTTCACTAAGAGTAAAAGTTTGTCTCCCAGGCATATTTTCATATTTTTCTACATATAGAGTAACATCTCTTCAATTAGGCATAGTCTTTCAAAGACATTTTAAATGATTATTAGGTGTCTGAATATAATTTAAGTCTAAAATTCAACTATATGTTGCTCTATGAAACAAGTAACAAATCCAAAGTTCTTACCATGACCAACATGGTCCTTCTTGATCTGTCCTCATTTCCAGATAGCCTCCAACTCACTTCACCCCAGGCCACTGGTCAGCTTAGTATTTCTCAAATATAACAGACTTGCTGCTATGTCAATGTCTTTCCACTTGCTTTTTCCATAACCTGGAGCACTGTCTCACTCCCTTACTTCCTTCAGGTTTTTACTTAAATTCTACCCTATCAGAGAAGGGTAGGATCTTCCTTGACCACCATTTCCAAAATACCACTCTCAAATACCATATTCTAAGTTTTTAATTTGCTTCAATTTGTTTTATAGCACTTAGCGATATCTGACCTATTTATATCTTTGTCTGGGTGTTTATTCTGTCTCTTCCAATTAGAACAGGAGAACAAGAACTTTTCTGTTTTCAATTCTTTTACTCCAGAACTTAGTGTTTGGCACATATTAAATTTTCAATAAATATTGGTTGAATGAAGTAATTAATGTTGAGACAATCAGGTGCACATGTGTTTTCTATGAAGAGTTAAGGTCAGCCAGGCTATACTCAACATCTGCAGGAGACTAGCACTGTCCTTTTAGTCTCCGTTGAAAGACTCATTATGATTTTCAAAATGTTAATGTGAAGAAAGAAGTGCATTGTTAAAAAGATTAAATAAAATAATGCATGAGAAGTGTTTGGCAGAATGCCAAAAGTTAAATATTCAATAAATGCAATAAACTTATTTCCATCTGAATTCATCCTTTCCCATTTCTCTCCTGTCACAATGGAAGTGTTGGCTTTTGTCTAGTTTAAGGCAAAGGCTTCCATCTCTATCTTAGAGTTTAATCCACCCTCGCCTTCTCAGGGACAGCTCTCTTACCCTCCTTCTTCCTCTCATATCTTTGATTTATTCTCTTTTTGCATCCTACCCATCAACCTTAAAACCTGATCCACCCAGAAAGGGCCCCTTTTGATAACTGACACAAAGTCACCATATTGGCTTGAGGGGGCACTTCATAAGAGGTGATTCATCATCAGATGTTTGCATATGCCTACCTGCCCTCACAGATTTACAGAATCACTTGCCATTTTCTGAATGTCCAATGCCCCATAATTTCTCTCATCTCTAAGTTTTTGCCTATGTCAGTTTCTGCCCAGAATGCCTTTACCCTTTGACATTCCCCAAGGCACACACATACACAGTCACACAAATATATTCATACAAAATGAGATTAGCTAATTCCAATTTGTACATAAGATCTTGGTCTCAGCTTAGATACCACTCTCTCATTGTGAAGACTCATTGAGCCTTAAGAATTGAATATCCCCTCTTGTGTTTCCACAGGAGACACTACATATCCCCATCAAAACTTCTCTCTCTCTCTCCCTCCCACTCCCTTCCCCCTGGCTTACAGCAACTTATGTATTTATTTCCCCTACAAAACACTAAGCTCCTTGAGGACAAGTATTTTTTCATGTTCATCCATGAAATACCAAAGTCTGCATGGCAATTAGCAGATAGTATATAAACTATATTTTCTAATTTGAATTGACAAATGGAGTGGTGTCACTAGAAAGTTACAAAATTGCTTTGTGGTAGTACTGAAACCTGTGGACCAACCAACAAATTGCTACTGAATTAGCATCAATGTGTTAGTCAAAGGCAAATATGCTCAAGAGTAGCATTTCTTACTTTGACATTTATTGCATATTGCTGTTTGTTTCATATCAGAGAAAAAATACTGAAAATGACTTAATATATTGGAAATAATGGGATAGAGACTTTAGTACTAGTATTTATAGTGGTAATATTGACAATATATACTATTTAATATGTGTATAGATTTTTACAATTTTCAGAGTCCTTTTATGGCTCAAGGAAATACTAAAAAACATTGAAAACCTAGGGGAAATCTAAGACTGAATGCACCCTTTGGGTATTTCTAACCAGTCAGCAGATTAGCCTTATATAAGACAATATTGATAATTAAAATTTCCAACTTTATGCTGTTTGGCATTGAATTAATGCACCCTATCAAAATAGCACATGTGTGTTCAAGTATACATAGGATATATGCAAAAAAAATGTTTCTTATAGAGAACAGCATGGAGGTTCCTTAGAAAACTAAAAATAGAGCTACCATATGATCCAGCAATCCCACTCTGGGCATGTATCTGGCGAAAACCATAATTTGAAAAGATACATCCACTCCAATGTTCACAGCAGCACTATTTACAATAGCCAGGACATGGAAGCAACCTAAATGTTCATCAACAGAGGAATGTATAAAGACAATGTGGTACATATATACAGTGGAATAGTACTCAGCCATAAAAAAAAGACTGAAATAATGCCATTTGCAGCAACGTGGATGGACCTAGGGATTATCATACTGACTGAAGTCAGACAGAGAAAGACAAATATCATATGATATCATTTATATGTGGTATCTAAAAAAAGGGTACAAATGAACTTATCTACAAAACAGAAATAGAGTTACAGACATAGAAAACAAACTTATGGTTAGCAGGGTTAAGAGACAGGGAGGAATAAACTGGGAGATTGAGATTGACATATACATACTACTATATGTAAAATAGATAACTAACAAGGACCTACTGTATAGCACAGGGAACTCTACTCAGTAGTCTGTAATGGCTTATATGGGAAAAGAATCTAAAAAATAGTGGATATATGTATATGTATTACTGATTCACTTTGCTGTACACCTGAAACTAACACAACATTGTAAATCAACTATACTTCAATAAAAATTAATTTTAAAAGCTTCATTGAAATCCTCCTCCCATCACCAAGTTAGAAATGGACTCTTAGTTATTGTAGTTTACCACTTAATTCTGTGTTCTGGATAGAAATGATGCCTAACTTTCGATTGACAACATTTCTGCCAGAACTCTCCATCATTATTGACAATAATGTTCTCCCTTGTTAAGTGCCCAGCAGCATGTTGAGTGATTGACTGGCTCTCTAGGGCAGATTGGAAAGGCGTTGGCAGAAAAGAGTGGTAGTAGTGTTGTATAATACTCTGTCTCATGGTAATGGCACCAACTAACTGCTTATTTAGGTTTATTCAGAAAAAGAAATACACTGATCATTTACCTGGACTTTATAATTATTGTGTTCATATGGGGCATCTTTGAAAGCTTTCACTACTCACCATCAGCATATCTGTATAAAAAGTGAAAAGTCCAGGTTGTAAACACACTTTTGGACTGTCCCATAAAACTCCAACATCTATGATCATTCAGTGGGGAAAATGGATAATTTATATGACATATAAGCACGGAAAACCAATGAGTCAATTGAATATTTCCATGTTTTGGTTGTTTCAAATATGAGTAGGCACCCCCTAGATTAATGAGAAGAGTTTTTAAGTAGAAGATTTGGAGTGCTCATTTTTAACAGTATAAGACTTTCTTTTAACATAGAGACAACTAGAGTAATAGATAAAGTATTTATTTTCATGGGATCTGGGCTCTTAAACTGGTTTTTCCAGAAAGTGAGTCCCAAGGGGAAGTCAACAAAGAGCACCTGCAGTGTCTTTGCAACCACGTAATAAGGGAGTAGGTCTGGATCAGTAGTTATTGATATAGATATTGACTCACCTAAGGAGTTTTTTTAAGTGCTCTTGTCTGGTTCCTCTTCTGAGAAATACTAATTTCACTTGTTGGGGCACAGGAATGATTTCAAAACTTTAGTCTGAACCAGAATCACCTGGCAAACTTGGTAACCATACAAAGCCCCAAGCGCTATCCTAATTCAAGGAACCTGGGCCTTTGGGTGCTTGATTTGCTCTCCAGGTGATTCTGATAACATCCCAGTTTGAAATCACTGGTCTAGCATTCAGCATCAGGCATTTTTCAAGTCCTCTCAGTGATACTCCCTAGGTGCAGCCAAGGTTGGGAACCAATGATGAAAATAATATTTAGCATTCTTCCAAGTCTGGCAGGAATAATGAAAATTGCTAGCTTTTATTAAACATTTATTTTATGTAATGTATTGTGCTAAGTATTATTTCACTAAATAATCAGCAGACTCTGGGAAGTAGGTAATAGTAGTACTACTTGCATTTAAGAGAAATGGAGGGTTCGTAATTTAGCTAAGGGCACATGGATAGGAAGTGGTAGACTGGAATCCAAGATGTCTTCGCTCAAAGGTCACACAATATACTACTATCAATAATTATAAGAGAAAATTATTATAAGAGAAATTATAAGAGAAATTGAAAACTCTCAAAGTTGGGAACATGTTAGAAGGTAGTATGTAAATGATTTTTTTACACGTAAAATATACTCGGCTTGTAATTATATAATAAAACAAAGAAATCATTTTTTTAAATAAATGGAGAATATAAGAAAAGTTCACAAATTAAAAGGAAGTTGAAAACTGACAGTTTTAGAGAAGCAGGTTAGATTTGAATTATTCTATTTATTCCGGAAAGAAGATCATAAACTGCTTGTACTAGTAGTATTTGAGGAGTGAAAATAAGAATTATGGATAGAGATATTTTGTCATAGTTATACTGAGGAGCAAGGTGGCAAGCATTTCAGGGGAAAGAAGAAATTTGTACACTTCTCTGAAATGGTTCCAAACGTTAACAACGCAATGAATTAAAAGAAAATAAGCAGTTTATACTCCATAACACTTCCTTTTCTCTCCTTTCGTGTTTGGAAAGATATCAGCTCAATGCCTTCCTAGGCATGGAAAATGCTTTGTCCACTGCCATTAGTCACACTTGTGTCTGTAAAGGGGAGAGAGAGTGCCTCAGTCAAGTATGTTTTCAGTCATATATGGAGGGAAGTGGTACTTGGGAGACTGCCCTGTTCCTCTCAAGACATAGCCTTTCTCAGATTTTGTGCATGGGCCACGTATGGCAGAGTGCCAATACTGAAATGTTGGAGGAAGGGGCATTTCCTACCATAAAAAGCAAGAAAAAAAGCCCATAAAGAGATGCCAAGGGTCTTTTTGCAAAGGATTAAATTTAATCCTCCCACTTAGAGAAGGGGACACTTGCACATTTTATAGACTGTTCTTACTAACAAGCCAAAAGCCAAGTGAGCATTTATTTTCATTGATGTGATTTCCCAAATGGTGTTTACACTGATCATTCACTGTATGGAGAACACTGGATTTTCAGCACTCTGGAGAATCTGTGAGTTGGTTCCTGATTCTGGTTCTTTAGTATTCACTATATGATATGCATAAAATGTACGTATTCAATTATGTGAAGATTGAGTGTGTGCAGAGAATGGAATAATTATGCTGCCAACAAGCTATTGTGAGCCCTAAATATATTTATATTTCAAATAATGGATGGTTCTGTGGTAACGCCCACAAAATCTAATTCTAGGATTATTTTAACAGTGAGTAAATGACATATGATCTGTAAGGAATGTGGTAATATAAAAAAGGTACAGGAAAAAGTATATATTGCTCTGAAATTCTCTTGGCTTCTCCAAAATATTCAACATGGCAGGAAAATACAAATTAAAGGAAGACAAATAAAAATTGCATTTGGATTTTAGTGTCAAATATGACTAATTTCTGTGGAATAATAATGATACGATATGTTTTAAAATGCTTTGGTACTAGAGCTGTGTTCTGTTGGAAGTGGCAGAAAGGCAAAATTGCAGGCAGGCGCTGATGGTGGAAACCACTGACGATAACCAGAGGTTTGTAATAGAAAAGGTACCCCATCCTTAACTATGGTCAGCTAGCTCAGCCATGGCAACAGGCTCGCCTTGATTTCCAACTAGGACCACTGCTGGAGATCTTAATCACAGAAGCAGCAGCAATACAAGCTACCAGTTGGAGGAAGGTCTTCAAGAGGAAACATTGGGAACTCTCCCTGCTATGATCCACACAATACTTAATCCTATGTCAGGAACAGAGACTGAACTAATCCTAATATTGGATCTTCACCTAGATCCAATTTTTCAGCGACGTGCACACACACCATTCTGGGCAACTTTGCCAGGTCACATCCCTCTTCTCTGGAAGCTCCAGCATGGGGCTCTTCGTCAACAAGCTCTGAGAATCAGCCCGGAACCACCAGACTCCATTTCTCCAAGAGGACTGAGGCAAGCGGAGGTGAAGAGGAAACCTCAGGGGCAGTAGGGGCTGTCGGGGGAGGGAGGCGGGGGCACGGGGAGGGGAAGGATCAGGACGACAGGTCTGACTCCTGACTGGCTGGGGTGGTTTTGGAGAAAGTCACAGCTCGGGCTCACCACTCAGGAGCTGTCCAACTTTTCAGCAGCTCCGGGATCGGGGTTCGGGGGCCCTGGACCGAGGAGGCGGCTACTCGTGCCGCTGCTGCGGCTGCTGCAGCTCCAGCTGCTAACAATTCCTGCTCTCGCCGCCGGCGCCCAAAGGAAGGAAGGCAAGAGGAAAGCGAGCAAGGAGGCACAGACCGCTGGGGAAGCCGCGCGCCGCGCTCCTTAGTCTGGGTGACTCGGGGAGCCCAGGAGCGTGTCTCTGCCCAAACCACTGTGGAGGGAGCCCTGTCGCGTTTCGTGACCCCTCCCGCTGGCAGAGCCCCCTTTCGGTCGTCTCAAGCCTCTGGTGGCTTCAAGTGGGAAGCTGAGCCCAGCCTCTGCTCGGCTCCAGAAGCGGCGGCGGCGGCGGCGGCGGCAGCATCGGGGAGGCGCTCGGGCCAGCGCCGTGAACCGGGCTGGGCAGCAGGGCGCGGAGCCGCGAGCCGGGATGGAGGCAGAGGGCAGCAGCCCGCCGGCCAGGGCGGGCGGCGGCGAGGGCAGCGACGGCGCCGGCGGGGCCGCGCTCAAAGCCCCCAAGCACCTCTGGAGGCAAGAGCAGCACCACCAGTACCCGCTCCGGCAGCCCCAGTTCCGCCTCCTGCACCCCCATCACCACCTGCCCCCGCCGCCGCCGCCCTCGCCCCAGCCCCCGTGCCCCCTGCAGCCGCCGCCGCCCCCCCTGCCCCCGCCCCCGCCCCCGCCGCCCGGGGCCGCTCGCGGCCGTTACGCCTCGAGCGGGGCCACGGGCCGCGTCCGGCACCGCGGCTACTCGGACACCGAGCGCTACCTGTACTGCCGCGCCATGGACCGCACCTCCTACGCCGTGGAGACCGGCCACCGGCCCGGCCTGAAGAAATCCAGGATGTCCTGGCCCTCGTCGTTCCAGGGACTCAGGCGGTGAGTGGAGAGCGCCCCCTCCCCTGCTCAGGCAAGGGACCACCTCCCCGGGGTTCAGAATCTCCTCTGTGGTCTATTGATCACTGGCTTTCCCGGACCCAGGGCCACATTCTATTCTGGGGATCGCGGGAGGGCGAGCAGGGGCGTGTCTGTCCTTGCTGGAAAGGTTACGATTCAGGTGTGTGTAAGAGACCCCAGAAGTACGGCGTAAGTGTTGAGTGTGCGTGTGAGTGTATGAGAGAGAGAGAGAGGGAGAGAGAGGGAGAGAGAGGGAGAGAGAGAGAGAGAGAGAGAGAGAGAGAGAGAGAGAGAGAGAGGTTCCCAGTCGTATATACCACCCACCGCTCCCTCCCCCCCCCTTCCATCCCACCCTGGCGAGTGAGACTAAACAGGCGAATTCCCTTTTCTCCGGGTGGAAGAGGAGGAAGGGTGAAGGAAGGGAGGCGGGGGGTTTGAGCCAGGGAAACACCCAGTAATCTGTCTACAACCCCCAGAGTAAGAGGGGTTGGCGGGGCAGTTCTGATTGGGGCAGGGGGTGGGGGAATGGGTGAGAAAGCTTGGTCCCAGAATTGTGGCTAAAAGCCCGAGAACAACTCTAGTTTCTCTTTGTCAAGTCGGGAAGTAAATTGAACAGCGAAAGGGGAGAACAAACACGTGGGTGACCTGGAGAGTTTGGAGCAAAAGGTTCAGCAATCCTTACGAGAGGGAGGGAGGGATGGAAGGAGGGAGGGAGAGAGGACGCTGTGGGAGTTACACTGTGGCGGTGTGTGGTGTGTGCAAGCATTTGTGTATCGAGTCGTCCCTGCAAAATCCCAGGAAGAAAGCACCTCGTTTTAGCAGAAGGCAAGGCGTCGAGATTTGATTACAGTGATTTTCCCCTTAACGTAAATTGCTCCGGAAGACAGGGCAGGGAAGTGGCATTTCACCCGGAGTTTTAATACCAATAGATGCCAACCGCTCCAACTCCAAGGAAATGACTAGTGTAAGAACAAATTACAGCTGCTCTGAGTAGTCAGCTCCAGATTCTCGACTCAGGCATGGTGGTGGAAGTTGGGCCGGCACTCGGTTCCTTTCCTGGCAACCCAGAAACAGCTCGTTTTTTACCCTGTCCCAGGCCCTCCAAGCCACGAAGCCCCTCCCCCGCGCGGACGCGAGCACACACAAATGTTTCAGGAGCTGCAGATCCTTGGCACGCCTAATGGCAAAGTAGGGCTGTCATCACTAATCTTAGACTTGGGCAGACATTGATGGACCACAAGTCCAAGTCACATATCTGGATCATGGGTAATTGTAAATTGTAAATGGAGGCTGGGTGTGGAAACAGGAAAACCCGGGGCTGGGATTGTTTGTCCATGTCTAACTGACAGTAAGTTGGATTTATCAGAAAATCTTAATAGTGTTCAAATGTGTTTTTCTGAGTTTCTCTCTCACTCTCTCTCTCTCTCTCTCTCTCCCTCCCCTTCCTTCCTTCCTTCCTTCCCTCCCTCCCTCCCTCCTTGCCTTCCCTTTCCTTCTCTTCTCTCTTTATGTTGTATATACTAAGCTCAAAGGGAATCCAGTCCAATAGAACATACCAACCCTGATGTGCACAGATGCTACTCACACCCTTTCCCTTCCTCACACCCCCAGGTACATTGTTCCTGGTGATGTCACTGTACCTGTTAGGTATGAAGAGTGAGAATTGTAGTTAATATCAATTCAGATCAATTTAAACTCTGAAGATTGCTGTGATTTGCAGACATTCATAAAATTAATATGCAAGTTTCATTTTTATAGCCCACACCGCTAAAACCCACACGCAGTTTTACCCTTTGTTTGCACAGGTGGGTGTCCTCCACTTGGGCTGAACAGTATGTATGTGGGTCCCCAAAAGTGGAATAAAGGCAAGCATGGCACTTTGTATATTTGACCTATGAACAGAAAATTTTTGTGAGGCTGAGCCCTTAGTAAACATTAAATAAGAATAAGAGTTCTAGCTTACTCTGTGGGTTGATTGACTTTGTAGAGTCTCTTACTTAACTTCCTTTTTAAAAATAAAATAGAATATGGCTGAGAGGGTGGAGGGGGGAAAAATGAGCTAATTGGAATAGAGGTATTGCATCGCTGATTTGAATTTATTTTTTGCTGTGCTCTCTACACTGATTAATTGTTCTATTTGAAATTTGTTAGTTGAATGGTTTACAGAAAACTAAGATGTATAATATTTACACATAGCTTCCACTGTGGCTCATCTGATAAATCATTGTCATTCTATTTAAGGATCTTTACATCACTTATGTATTTTCTAAACACTCGTACATTGCATGTCAAGATTTCCTTAATAGAGTTGCTTTTACAAATAAATGTGTTTTTCAAGGGGGCATGGGTATTACTTGCATACTTTAAAGAGAATAGTAGCAATGCTTTAAAATTATCCCCCAAATCACATTAATTATTTGAACCTATTAACAACACTGAGATGAAATGGCACTCTGTCCACTTTATAGATAAGAACACTGAGACCTAGAGGATGTGAGTGACTTGTTCGGCAACACATGGACTATGAGTGTCAGAGCCAAGACTGAACCCCAAGTCTCCTGACGCAACAAAGGCAGTGGGTGCTGCTAAAATAAATGTGTGCAGAACCTGGGTGTGTTGACAGAATCAAGAAATACGTAAAACGGAACATGAAGTTTATATTGATTGATACTACAGTTCATAAAGTCCAAATGGACCAAAAATGAGATGTGGTTTACATCCACTTTTTAAAAAATTGACAGCATAGGATACGGAAGTAGTGAGAGATTTTAACCCTTATTTTTAACTTTTGCAATCCTGGCCACGACACTGGTGTTGTTAATGATTACAGGAGAGGCAAACTAGTGTATTTGTTCACTTCATATGATGCATATAATATCATAATAAATATGAAACAGTGAATTATCAAAGAATCAGATAATTAAATATAATCAGAACATTTCAGGTTGTTCTCAGTGATCTTCGAAAACGAAACAAACATGTGAGACATGCAAAGAAGAGTCTGTGTGTGTGCACATGCCTGCGTGTGCCATCATTCAAGTGGAAGGCTAAAATTGTCTGTCAAGTTAATGTCTCTGAAAAGCCTCATGGATGGATGGATGAATGATTCCCTATGGGTTATCAAGAAAAATATGTCTTTTAAAAGGCTATTTTTAGCATGTATAGCAGCATTTCCAGATATTACCATCTTGACTGAAATTGTGAGAATTAGTTACAGTGCGAAAAGCACTGGGAAAGAGATATATACTTGGTTTAATGAAGAAATTTGTATAAACAGGAAGGAGGCAATCCTCAGGCATTTCATGATCTGTTCTTTTGATTCCATGGAAAAATGTAGGTATGTTAAATAAATTTTTTATTAAATTGTATCTAACAAGGTAGATTCATTTTTTTAATCCCAATGTAGAAGTAATCTGAAATAATAAAATTACCAGAGGAATGAGTCTTTATGTTACCAAGAGAACCAAATGAAATATTAAAAAAATTTACACTCTTTAAAATATATATATAACAAGTTACTCATTTTAAGCTATAGTTCCTCAAAATGTAACAGCTGTTTAAACTGATAAATGACTTAATTATTTATTTGATTTCTTTTTACACAACAAAATATTTTCCTTGTCGGTAACATGCTTTTCTAAATCTACAGGAGCTGTACATTCTCAATAACAAATTAATGCTCTACGTCATTAATCATCAGAAGAACGCAAATCAAAGCCACAATGAGTCACCACCTCACACCTGTTAGAAAGGTCATTATCAAAAAGACAAGAAAATAACAAGTGTTGGTGAGGGTGTGGAGAAAAGGGAACCCTCGTGCACTGTTGGTGGGAATGTAAATTGGTGCAGCCACTGTGGAAAACAGTATGGAGGTCCTCAAAAAATTAAAATAGAACTACCATATGATCCAGCAGTTCCACTCCTGGGTATTTATCCAACGAAAGGAAAACTCTAATTTGAAAATGTATACACACTCCTATGTTCGTTGCAGTATAATTTATAATAACCAAGATATGGAAACAGTCTAAGTGTACATCGATGGATGAATGCATAAAGAAATTGTGGTATATATAGATAAAGGAATATTATTCAGCCATACAAAAAAATGAAATCTTGCCATTTGATAACCTGGATGGACCTTGAGGGCATTATGCTAAGTGAAATAAGTCAGAGAGAGAAAGACAAATACCAAATGATCTCTCTTATATGTGGAATCTAGAAAAATTAAAACTAAAACTAAAACAAAAAACAAGCTCACAGATACAAAGAACAGATTTGTGGTTGTTTGACGTGGGGGGTTGGGGTGGGAGAAATGGGTGAATTTTTTTTTTAATAAATTGAAAAAAAAATTAAGGTTAGAAATTCAAATACCATAGGTGACCCTTGGACATTATAAAAATATTCTAGGTGACAGAGATGTAAATATCAAAAAAGTAATATTTGATTTAGGTATTTTAGAGGGAAAGTAGCTAAGAACAATAATTGTGCTCATAAATCTCATGCATATTATAAAAGACTTGTTTGACATTAGGTTTTAAAATGTATTAACACAATACATTAAATGAAAGGAAAAATTAATTCTACTGTAATATTTAAATACTAAAAAAATTCAGGTTTTTACTTTTCTACTGTGGGTTATAAAGGATATTTCTCAATCAATCAATATGTTTGATTGATTTTTGTCAAAGTTTTGCAGTGTATTTTTTTCTCCATTAAGGGATGTCATGGTAATCTGAGTTCATGATGCAAAATTTGGATTTCACATTATCAAAATAACTGATTGAAAACTTGATCATTTAAACTCTTTACATCAGTGTATCTAAGACTTTGGATTTTAGGAAACAGTAACTTTTAAAAAAATATTGGATAACTGACACAAAGTTTCATATTTAAATTTTAATATGTAAAGGCATTAAGGGTATTATTTAAATATTTTGTTATTTAAACAAAAAAGTAAGGCAAAATTCATGTTTTTCACATTTCCTACATATTGCCAAAACAGTGTTAGACTTTTTTTTTTTTAATTTATTTTTTTAAAAAAGCACTAATTTCAACATTTCTGTGTGTTCTGAGACTTTGGTGCATCAGAAGAAAAATATCATGAATCCATTACATTTTTTATTCTGAAATTGCATACCTTCCAAGTGGTGGGGGGGGAGTGGTGAGAGAGAGCAGGTAGAAGGGAAAGAGAGGTAAGAACCTGTCTGCCAAGCATGGAGTATACGTAAGCCCTTCTCTCGTTCTGATTGGACCATCTTGGTTCAGTTGCCCACTTATGGAGCAGTGATAGGGAAATATATAACCTGCAATATCCACAAGATACATTTCTCTAAAACTATGCTAACTCTATGGAATGTCAAGATGGGGAGGGACTTAAATTTAAACTAACCTGGCCTACCACTGCCCAGCTTTTACACTTGAAGAAACATGTGTCCTGTGGGGTTAAATTACTTTACAGAATAGTTTGCTGGCAGAATGAGAACTACAATTTATATCTCCCATATCTCCTGACAATTACTTTACATTTCTCATTGTGGCTATGTTTTAACGGTGACTGTCCCCATCTCCCGGGCTATATAGCCTGAGATCAGAAGTTTGAAAATTACTCTTAAAAAGCATTTGTGAGTAAATGGAATCTTCAAATATTGGCATGAAAGACCACTTCAGAAAACAAAATATTCTTTCACTTTCCAACTTGGATACATTCATACACACACACACACATACACACACACACACACACACACAAACACGTACATACAGTGATGAATTGGTCACTAATTTCTATCTCCAAACTTGAATGTGGTTTTGGAAAAGTATCTTGGGAAGAGTTCTTAAACATCATATAGAATAATAATGGAAAATGACTAAACCCTGTTAGCAACTTTTGGTAGTTATTCAAAGGCCTCAAATCTAACATTGGTATAATTATGTCCCTCTTACAGCTTACTATCCATCTACAAGTTTAAAAATACACAATATGTGAGTCTATAACTTGATTTCTGTTAGTCCTGGCTCATAGCAGGAATGTTGCTAAGGGATTATACCAAATAACACTCTATTATATTTCAAAAGATGTTGTGGTTAATTTTACCCTGAGGAACATTTTTCTACATTTAAAAATAGGAAATCTAAATTCTCCCAGAGAAGAGGGCATTTCACATTATTTTTTTAAATTCATCAGCTAAATTGATTTGACCCCATATACTCACATACCACCATCACCACCTTAGCAAACCACTTTGGAAATTAAATAAGAAATAAGGTATGTTTTATCTTCTATATAAGCATTTACATTTATTGATCTGTTTCAGTGTGTGTTATCACCGTTCATCCAGTGGTCTGAAGCCAGTGGTATCCTTAGGCTCTTCCTCTCCCTTAACTCCTGGATTTCAGAGACAACCAAGATCTTTTGATTCTACCTCAGAAATATCTCTTGTATTTTCCATTGTCATTTCCCTGGTTCAAGCCTTCATCATCTGTCCCCTAAACAGTTGCAATAGCCCCCTAAGTGGTCTCCAGGTCTAATCTCTCCTGACTGCAGTCTATTTTACACTCCAAGCCAACCAATATCATCCCCTTGTCTGAAATCCTTGTATGGTTTCTTTTTGCCTGCCTTGTATGATTTCTTTTTGCCTGCAAGACTAAAATCTCAATATCTTAGTCTGACTTTTCAAAGTGTTAGCCCAGTCTCTTTCTCCCAAAAGTCTTGCTATTCATCCTCTTTTGTAAACCCTGTAAAATCACCACACTCAGCTTCTTGCCATGTGCTGAGCTCTCTATGCCTTTTTACATTTCTTTCTTTCTGAAGCTGTTTCTTGCTTCTCAACTGCTTTCCCTATGCCCTACACCACCTCCTCCTTATTACAAATTAAGTTTGAAAAGTTTGTAAAAACTCATGAAACTTTTCAAACTTAATTTGTATATTGCCACTTCTGTGGATATTCCTACAAACAAGAATCTTTTTCTCTCCTGGGCTTTCACATTGCATTTTTGCATATATCTATACTCTAGCAGCTACCAATTGCAGTTTTATTTCTGCCTCACCCATTAAGTACATCAGGATCTTTCACAGAGTATGGTTTATATAGGTCCTCGGCAAATGCTGAGGTTTTAAATGGGGAACTAATAATAATGAAACCTTGCCTTTTCAGTCTGTGCTCTCTCAGAGAGGATACATTTGATTTCCTTAACAATCTCTATGAAGTAAACAGAGCTGGTGGTATTTTGCTCATTTTATAGGTGATCAAAGGGAATGTCGATTCTCACAGAAATAGACACATGTACTTATTTAAAGACAGAAATCAGACTTGAGCCTTAAAACTCTTAGTCCGGTGATCTTTTCATCATACTGTGAGATATATATGGGTTGGTATTGGATGCGAAGCAGCCCATCATTTGACTAAGACTATGAAGGCAGAAATTATAATAATCATGAAGGGAGAGAATGCAACTTGTAAGAAAACAACATCAGAATGAAAATAACTCTGGTGGAATAATGTCTCCGTTTTTATTTAGAGAAATTCCTTTACAGAGTGAATTGTTAACTTTGGGTTCTTTGGCTCTAGAGGATCTATTACATTTGGGGGTAGGTACACATTTTGGGGAGAACATTCATCAAATTCTCAAGTCCGTGATCGACAAAATTTAAGGCACTGTGCTCTAAAGTGAACTAAGTCATTAGCTAATTCACTAAGGGAACAATTGTAAGAACATCACATACCAATGGAGTAATAGTCTCACTGGAATGACTGAAAGGAATCCATTTGAAATGGGATTTTTAAAAAATGCAACGCTTCAAACAGAGAAAATCACAGGCTTATTTCAAATGACATATCCCCAGTGGGATTTTAGAGAAGTAATTGACTTAAAGTATGTGTAAAAATAGTAAAAAAACATTTTGAAAAAAATTAAAAGATGTTTTTCCTATAAGATATCGGAACATATCATATTGTCTTTTAATTCAAACAGTGTGATATTAATTTAGGAATAAAGCAACGGAACTGAATAAAGGGTCAAACATGAGACCTATGTATATGTGAAAATTTAAGATTTAGTAAGGGCAGCATTCCAATTCAGTGAAAACAGGATAAATTATATAGAATATGGTGTTTATTAGTTTGTTGAAATAAAAAAGATCCTTACCTCACACCATTAAAAACACTTAAAATCAATAATAAAAATATTAAAACTTAAGATTAAAAATAGACAAAGGACATAAGGAGGCAATTCAAAAAGGAAGAAAGATTAATGACAGTATACATTTGAAAAGATTCTCTATCTTTTTTTTTTTAAAGGAATTCCTTTATTTTTATTATTTATTTATTTATTTATTTATTTATTTATTTATTTATTTATTTATTTTTGGCTGTGTTGGGTCTTCGTTTCTGTGCAAGGGCTTTCTCTAGTTGCGGCAAGCGGGGGCCGCTCTTCATCGCGGTGCGCGGGCCTCTCACTATCGCGGCCTCTCTTGTTGCGGAGCACAAGCTCCAGATGCGCAGGCTCAGTAGTTGTGGCTCACGGGCCCAGTTGCTCCGTGGCATGTGGGATCTTCCCAGACCAGGGCTCGAACCCGTGTCCCCTGCATTGGCAGGCAGATTCTCAACCACTGCGCCACCAGGGAAGCCCAAGATTCTCTATCTTGTGAACAGACAAAAATTAAAATATCAATGCTATTGAATTTTTCATCTGTTTTGGAAAAAGATAAAAAAGATTAATAATTCCAAAGAATTGGAGAAGGCGTGGAGAGGTAGGCACTTTCTAATATACATTAGTGGAGAGTATAAATTAAGAAAACCTTGGTGGGTAATCAAATAACATGTAGCAAAATTTTAAACGTGCATACCTTTGACCTAGTAATTTCATGCTTGGGAACTTGGCCTATGCATATATGTATACATATGTTCTCTCCAGGAGGAAAAAGCACTAATTGTTATAGATATGAGAAGAAAGGATGGTTAAGAGAGGTCTTTGATATTTTGTTTTATGTTCTTTTCTCTGATTTCCTTTAAAATGAGTATATGTTGCTTCTATAATAAGCAGAAGATATATTTTCTCCTTTTATAAAAAAAAACTAATATTTTCCATTTATTTAGGTTAACATATTTTATTTATATCTGACTTTTCTCTCTTCCCTCAAAAGCAAATGATTGTGTCACAAAACAACTTACTACTACAAGGTAAACTGAGGATGTCAAACAGAAGAAAGTATAAGTGCGTGAAAATAGTATGAAATAGGGAAGCGAAAATGCATGCCATTGATTCCTGAGTAACTGGTAGAAGTGAATCACAGATTTGGCTCTGAGCTTCCTATCAGCAAATCCAAGGAAGGAAACACTATCTGTTCAAGATTCACAGTACCAATAAGTTAAAAAATAATTAGTTGTTTGGGAGAATGCCTTGGTGTTAACTCTGAGAATTAAAAGGACCATTTCCCTATGAATCTTGTAAAAAGGATACTTGTGAAATGGTGTGTAAGTTTTCAACAACTTGCCTACACTATATAAAGTATTAAGTATGAATGTGTTTGTAACTATGGCTATTATAAAACTACGTACTGATGGCCTGATGTCAAAAGGCATTTCATTGAAACTCCATCAGCTTTGGAGCCCCAATTAGCCTTCATACCAGTGCTTCCCCTTTAGTGCTGAATGCTGTGTGTGCTCTGCTAAACGTAGCTGCGTTCTCCAGTTTGGAGAATTCCTCTAGACTCCATCTCCTCTGTTCAATGTTCAGCCCCTTGTTCTCATTTGGTTACCCTATTTTGATTTGTATGCCTTAAGTGCTTGTTCCCTAGTCTTTAGGGAAACTACATTTTGGGTTTTTTTCCCCAATTTCTCCCTCAAATACTTCTTTCTGACTTGGTTGGTCCCTACAAATGCAGCCCTCAAGCAAGTCCAACTTGATTAACCCCCAAGGTTGGCTCAGAATTCTGGGATACCTCAGCCCAAACTGGGTCCCACTTATTCGTGACATGAGAATAGAACCAAAGGAATAAGAAAATTCAGTCTTGGTATCCAGCTCTCTGATTTTCTGGCATGATCATCTACTTTAGTTGAATGCTCCAAGATAAGCTAGTTACCAGATGTAGCCTGATAAATACATGGATTGTCCCCTTAACTATGGACCAGTTAAATGGTAGAAGTTACTCACCCAAAATGAGGTTGGTGTTTTACAGTAATTTACTTGCAACCCTTCTCTCTGAAAGTGATTAGAGAGGCACATTACTTGTCTATTGAGATTCCTCCAAATTCACAGCAGTACTGTGTTTGTTTTCGTATTGTTATTGTAGTTGTTGTTATTTACCTAGCAGGCAGGTATGCTTCCAGCTCATCTGGAAGCAATTTAAAACCATTAGAATATAAAGTGAAAGTTTGGAGCCCTCTATATACATTTTTGTTTTACTACCACTCAGAATCATTCCCACCACCTGGGATCTTTCAGTTGCATTGAGGGTTAGGTTATTGTCTAATGACCAGTAGCCAGGGGTCTCTACTAAAATCATATAGCTACTCATCATGGAGGTTTACTACAGAGACTGAATAAAGATCATCAAATACTGAGAAATACTGATGTTGTTCTTAGCAGATTTTTTGAGAAGTAATAAATAGTATGAAGATGACCCTCATATAGAATGTGAGTATAAGAAATTCATGCTTATATTAACAACTAAGAAGCTATCATATGCATTAACTGAAATAGCCAATAAGTCAATAGATCCACAGCTTGTGGGAAATAGAAAGTTCTCTATGGTTTCAACAGACTAGACCAATCTTTGTGTCTATGTACCTTCCCACACAAGGGCCTCTGTACGTATTGTTTCCTTTGCCAGAGATGCCCTTTCTTCCCCATCCAGTAGCTTTGATAACACCTATTCATACTTCAGATCATAGCTCTAACATCGCTTTTCCAGTAAAGACTTCTCAAGTCTCCTAAACATACTGTAATACCTTATAGTTCTTTTTTACTGCATTCATCATATTTTAAAAATGCATGTTTCATTGTGTAATTTGATTAACTCCAATCTCTTCCACCGAACTATCACGCCCTGTGAAAGCAAGGAGCCTGTTAATTTTGTTCACATCCAAACACAGTACTTGCACACTGCTTGCACTTAAAGATTTGTTAAATAAATAAATGAGCCTCAGAGTTGGTAAGGTTATCAAATTTATAAAGCTAGGAATTTGTTATTAAAAGAGAGCAGAAAACAGTTCCAATTTAGAGAATCTTCAACACATGCTTTTTCAGTTAAAGAGTTAAGAAATTACTATTTTCTTTATTCGATGAAAAGACACTTGAGTGTTAGCAGGTGTAAGTATCACTTCTGGAAAGAAGCCTACAGGACAGGAAGTCGGTAAAGAAATAGCATCACAGACTGCCAAGATTGTGATGTTGTAGAAGAATTATATTTAAGGGGCTAGCAAATAAAAATGAGAATAAAGTCATTAGATACTAATTTTAGTGCTACTTTATGATTTGTTTTCATAGTTACTTAATTCATTTCAGTGTTGGTGGTTTATACATTATTTAACCTTTATTAATAAGTTAAAAGTACCCTGCCTAAAACTCATTGTTTCTGTGAATCTGGTTCAAACAAATAAAAGTGTACATAACTTTTCAGCATCTAGTAGCTCTTTGACTATAAAATCCAAGAGTAAAAATAAACAGATTCCTTGCTCGAGAATGTAATTGCTAATCCAAAATGATCTAAGAACTTTAACAATCATAGGAAAAAGTAAGAGTATACACCATTATACTGACAAAATGACACTTTAATTTCATAAATGTTGTCCTTGTACTTTGTGTATTAATTTTACTTTTGGTGTAGGAAGGCATGGAAGCTGTTGGCTGAGTCATTATTTCTATTGACATGAAATATTTTGTAAACCAAAATCACAAAAAAGTTTACGGAAAAATCATTAATAACAGGTCACATAAACCCTTAATAATCACACTATTGCAATATTTCAGAAAAAATATATACGTAGGAAAAACAGTTTTGTGTTTGTTTGTTTTTAATGGCAGCTGTGACATGGGAACCCTAGACCAAACTGAATTATTATTTACTCTCTGGTGGATGCTATTCAATTTTCATTGAGTTCAAATATAATGATTATATATCTCATTAATTAGACACAAGATGGAGAAAATAATAGTATGCTTTCTGGTATATCATATATCAACAGTACTTTTTTTAAAAAAACCCTACTTTCTTAGTAAGCTTTAAGACCTGACTATATGAGCAGTTGAAGTAACTAGACCGCTGAACTGGTTAATCAACTTGGCCAGCAAGTTCAATGTAATGTTTCCCCTGAGATTTTTTTTTTAACTGAATTGACCAAATTAGAGTACTGACTTGACAATACTAGATCATATACTCCTTTGAATGTCACAACATCTGTTGGAACTCATGAAACATTTCAGAAATGTTTGAACCCATCAAGAAGCTATTGAGGACATAGTGAGGGTTGGTGGAAAGGAATAACATAGACAGGCATTGGCCCTCAACCAGGCTGGCAGCCTGTTTATTGCTTTGGATGCTGCTTGTGTCTAAGCATTTGCTTTAAATATTTGATGTCGTTAATTAATGGGTATTTTGGATTGTCTATTATAAAAATCTGCTTATAAAAAATAAATGCAACAAATTACAAATGATAAAGGACCAAACTGAAATACAGTAATTTTCTCCTCAAATGTCCACTACCAGTTTGATTACCAGAATATTGCTGTCATCTGATTTTTATTAAATAATAGGAATTGTTAGGTAGATAGCTAAAGATTGTAGTATCTAATGGTTAGTATTTTCTAAGGCACCAACCTGAGAACAGTTCAATACACATGGAGTCAGGCTGACTAGGGTAGAGCTGGCAGGGAGAATGGGAAAAGGAGGGAATAAGACTTTGCTAAAGGTTTCTCAACTTTCCTCTAAAGATGTTAGAGAGGCCCTGATAGATTTTCAGCAGGAATATTGTGTGTTTAGCTTTGAATTTTTTTAAACTTTTTCTGGCAGATATGTGGAGCATGGAGTGGGAAGAAATTGGAGGTGCGATTTAAGAGTTTATTGCAGCAAAACAGATAAGGGATAAAACCATGATAGTCTGAAACTAAGGCTCTGGCAGTAAGAATGAAAAGGAAGAGATGAATTTAAGAGAGATTTTATAAATGTGTATTATGTGACTTGTTGACTGACAATGCTCTTAGATGAAAGGATTTTTTAAGTTAAATGTATTTCTGAAAAATATAATTAACCCATAATTTCTTAACTAGGAATCTGGTACAACAATCTTCCCCAATCTGATTTTCTAATCTCAGTTATTTCCATACCCATCCATTCCTTCAGCCACTGGTGTGAGTGTATGTGTGTGTGTGTGTGTGTGTGTGTGTGTGTGTGTGTGTGTGTGTTATACAAAATTACCACTCTTTTTCTTCATGTTTTAAATCTTTCGAAAACTTGCTTAAGCTTTTCCTTGCTTTTCATCAATTGTATTTATTTTTTCATATTTACCATGAGCTTTTACCTCTAATAGTTAAGACTATTTGTATATAATTTGCTAACTTATACTGCCAAGCCTTTGCATTTGATATACCTCTCACAAACAAACAAACCAAACAGCAACAATAAACACCCCTTACTCTTTTTTTTGTTTGTGTCTCTTTCTGAAAGCTCATTTTCTCTAGGAAATGGTCTATTTCCATATTCTTATAAATCATACCTAACATGGATAATTCCTTAACTTTTCATTTTCTTAGAATTTGGGTACTTTGTTACCACGTTGAGTTGTTAGTGTAAGCAATGATATTTGCTTTCAAACCTTTTTTATTGTTATATTTTCATATATTTTGGTTCTATGTGCATATCTTTTGGCTCTATGTATATTTTCATACTACTATTAATGTATAAAACAGTTAGTATGTATTTATTTTCTTCTTTGTCATCTTTCTTATTTCCCTTCATCCTATCACTCAGTATTAAGGTATGTAAGTACGCAGCAACAATTATTTTCCCTTTCCAAGATACAAAAGCTTTTACATCTTTCTAAGATAATATTAAGAGCAACCATGTATAAAGTTTTAAAGACTTTTTCATAATGGTTTAACATATCTGTCCCAATTGACCCTCGTATAGAAGGTTTTTAAGCTGAAGTGAAACATAATGTATTCTAGAAAGATTCCTCTGATGCTATCATAGAGGAAGATGAGGAACAGAGCAAAACTGGAGGTGAGGAGTCTAATTGAGATGTTATGACAAAAATCCAGGAGGAAAGGTGAGAAAGGCGTCAATTAGAGCAGCAGAAGAAGTAAGAATGATATTAACAGGCTAGGTTTGTCCATCCCTAGCATTCAATTGGAAAAAGGTGGGTGGATGAGGAATAAAGAAGAAATGGACATCTTAGGCTACATACTTGGTCATCTGGGTGGATAATGGTATCACTGACCAGGTCAGGTGAAGAAAGTTGATGAATTCAGTTTGAGTTTGCCTGTGAACATACACATAGAAATGTCTCGTCGATAAGTATCATCATCATCATCATCTCCTCAGCACAACCATTTATTGATTAATTCTCTAGGCCTGTTATTCCTAGGAGCTTTACAAAGACCATATTTCGTTTATTCCTTTCAACAGTCCCTGAGGTAAATACTATTGTTTCTATATACAGACCTGGAAAATGATATTTATCAAGGTTACTCAACTTGTAGATTCACCTAGCTCAAAGACAGAGTCCTCTGACTCCAAGTTCTGGTTCTTTCAATACTTCAGATTTCAGAGGTCAGAAGAATGGGAGAATGATGTAGATTGGTTCGGGAGTTATTAGCAAAATATAAATGGCATCAATAAGAGCACACAAAGAAGGGATGTCAGTATAGAAGTGGCATAAAGATAGAGGCCAAGGCAACACCAACGTTTAAAGTACAAGTGGGAGAAGAGGAGCAAGGTTGGAACCTAAGGAGGAATACTTGCCTTGTGCTTTTTCGAGCAAAACACAGATTCTTCACTGTGTTCATTCAAAGCATGAACCCTGGACAAAGGACAATTTGTTCTCATGGATGTATAAGAAAACAAGCCTACTGTCATGATTGGCATATCAGGAGAAGAGCTTAGGATCTGTGAACATTTCCTGGAGTTATGTACGTGGAATTCTTAATCATTAATATACGGAAAGAGAAGGTTACCAGGTACCAGGAGCCTTCTGTATTACCTGGTAAGGGAGGACATTTGTGGATTTTTATTCCCTATGCACTTATCAGATTGGAACCCAAATGCTGCTCCATAGAGTTACTCTTTAAAGAATCTGATTGTTTACTGGTCTAAGAAAATGAATCAAAGCTTCAGGTTAAAAACTTATAGTTGAAGTTGAGTCACGTCACAGACAGGTGAATGTGCCATTTGCTTTACATGAGTTCTATCTACATGAGCAAGGGGGAGGGGGCCGCCAAGTCAGGTTAGAAAGTCTTGGGAGCAATTGAAGGTAGGGGAGGTCAACTGTGGATCTCGACAGAGTCAGAAGAAGAACCCAGTCTTGGCATCATATTTTTCTTTGTGTGAGAAAAGAGTGTACTATTGCTGGTTACTTTTTACATAAAATATTACTTTGGATTCTCTATTCTCTATTACTTTTAAAAATAGGTAAGAAATAGCCAGTAGAAAGAGAAAAAAACACAGTTATTTTTCTTCCAAAAATATTATCACTCTTGCGTTATAACTCTATTATCTACAGTCTTTCCAATCATGTTAAGTGATTGTCTCTGCAATAAGAAGGCTTTTTTGGCAGCCGAAGTATCCTTCTGGTGCATGTTAGAATTCTCCAGTCTTCATATTTCAATTTTGCTTCAAGGTGTGGGAAAGGAACTGATGTGATAAAATTTCCTGTAGTCTCATGGGAATAGACATGTTTGCGCAAAGAACCTGGAGATGCTGAGAGGTAGAGTGAAGGGGCATTTTCTGAACACTAACATTTCACTGGAATCACGAACTCTGAATCTTACTTCTCATAAATGCAATTGTGAACAAAGGATCAAGACTGTTTTGTATTAAATTACTTGATTTTTTAATTTCAACACCTCTTTTTGACTTAAGAACATTTTGTTAGAAGTCCTGGCATATCACTGGTTTTCAAAAATACACAAAGCAGCCTTTAAAAGGAATGCAAAAGTCATGGGTCCTGATTATATTAGCAGGTGTTTTTCTACTTGCGTACGTTTATTAGTTTAGAGATATTTATGGGTCATCAAACTGGTATTTTAAAGCCGATTCTCTCCTCTTTCCTTCTGCAATGTATTGGATGAGCCATCTTTGTAGGTAAAAGTTGTCAAATATAGCCAGTTTCACATGGTTCAGCCTAATAGAACTTCAGGTCCTTTTAGGCCTTGGATAAGAGAACCCTTGTTGTATTTTCTTCCTGATTTTTGGCTCAATCCAGACTTCAGAATATTTGGGGTGGCAAATCCCACTCCTGCATCCGATGGGCTGTGCAGTTAGCAGCTCTGACACTTTCTTCACGGCTCAAACAACCACAGCCCAAAATGTGAGTGTGGCCTTAAAAAAAGGCTGTTCCAGTGCGACCACCAGATTGCTTCACAATCTGCCCAGTCATCCCCTTGATTGTGCCATCCTTAAAAAATCTGTGTCATCTGGATATAGCGAATGAAAAGAATGTTCTCTTGCTGTCTGCTTACATTCTCAGAATTTTCCCTTCTAAACCACAAACTAGGGAATTGGGATTAGACTTCTTTAAGACTTGGGTCCAAGTAGTATGTTTTTCTCCCCTTGAGAATGTATATTCTGTAGACATGGGAAGGGATAAGAAATGAAGGACAGGAACAAGTGTTTCAGCCCCAGGTACCTTCGGCAAATCATATGTAGTGTAGCTGGTTAGACGTGACCACTTTGTTCTCAAGAATATTTGGGGATGGACAGATATAGTCTCCAAGTATTTCTTCACATCTGAGAATTGTAGAAATAGAGGTGGCATATAAAAATCCTTCCATTTGCATTGAGGGGACCCAGATTCTATGTCATTTCATATCAGTCAGCAGGAGCTATTTCTATGATCTGTACTAACTCAATTGTCTGCATATAAAAATATTTCCTATTGACAGCATGGCCTTCTATTTCTCCTAACTTTGTTCATTAGCTGCTAGTAGATGTTAACTTTATTGCTCTCAGATGTACCCATTCCCTGAGATCAAGCTCACTCAGCAAGCTTTCATTCATTATTAAAGGACAGAATGAGTACTGTCTTCGTGTCTTACCATTGGGCAAATGGGCGGAGAAGGAGCCAGAACTCAGTTTTATTGAACCATTATTATGCCAGGCCCTTACGGTAATTATTATTTCAGCTTCCAAATTCTGTTTGCCAAAAATTATGATTTTAACTAATCTATCCAAGGTCACAGAGTTAGTAAACAGCTTCCCCTCTCAAGAAGTTGCTGATTCATGATAGAAACTTCATTTTCAAATTAAAAATGATTTCCTGCAAGGGAAGACTATGCTGAGTTATGTTTTGTTTTTTGCCACTCTTCTGTTGGAAATCCTTCAATGGTTTGCCATGGCTTTTAGAATAACATTCAGTCTGTAAATGTATCCACGATCCACGAAACAAGGTCTGTAGATGTATCCACGATCTCTTATGCACATGTGGTGTCTCATCGCTTGCATTTTTCCCCATCACCTCACAGGCCAGTTCTATTCTTTGCACTTCCTGTCGTTCCTTCCCGTTGAGGATTCTGGAGAGCACATCCGCGATTGGAAGGGAGCGTGGGCTTGGGGGGTTGTGAGGAAGTTATGGACAGAGAGATCAGTTAGAAACCTTGTTTTTTCCAAAGAAGAGCTAGCAAGTGGCAGCAAGATAGAACTAAAGAATGTGATGAAAAAGGGTTAAAAAGAAGTAGTAGGACTTGGTGATAATCTGTTAGAAGTGATGTGGCGCAATGAATCATCAATGATGAGTCTTAAGTTTCTAGCTGGACCCCTAAATGAATGTATTTGTCTTTAAGATGAGTAGGAGAAAAGATGGGGCAAGTCTGGGGGTGATGGTAAAGAAAGCAAGTTTGCTTTTTCTCCCTTGATGACAGATTTAAGTGTTCGTGGGTGTGTACACATATTTATGTGTGCATTTGTGAACATTCATGGATTTTTCTTCCAATTCTACTAAAATTGTACTAGTTAAGCTACATATATGCTTTCAGCGTGGTACCTTTTAAATCATTTTATCAATTTTTATAGCAGTATAGCGATTTACCACAAATGTAGCAACTTAAAACAGCACACATTTAGTATGTCATGGGATTTCATGGTCTGGAGGCTGGGCTTGGCTTAGCTGGATCCTCAGTTCAGTGTCTTGAAAGGCTTAAGTCAAGGTGTCAGCCAGGGCTGGAGTCCCATTAGAGGCTTCGGTTCACCTTTTAGGCTCATGTTGGGAACTTATTTCCTCACAGCTGTAAAATTCATGAAACTTGCTTATTCTAGGCCAGCAGGAGAAAGAGTCTCTGACTTCTAGGCCCCTGTTTGAAGGGCTCACTTCTTAGGACAGTTCCCTGTCCCACCACCCCCCAACCCCAGGATAATCTCCTCTTGGATTAATTTAAAGTTAACTGATTAAAGACCTTAATTCATCTGAAAAATCCTCCATATTTGCCATGCATATTCCACTGGTTAAAAGCAAGTTACAGATTTTGACCATTCTCAAGGGAGAGACTAGTGCAAGGGCTTGGGTCATTGGGGACCATCTTAGAATTCTGTTTATGACAGTCATGTTCTATGTTTATGCTGGTATGTGTGGGTGTGTGTTTGCATGTGGAGATCATTTTACAAGTATCCAAAAACAGGTGGCAACTACGTACTTCTTTGCCTTCTTATTTGGGACTTTCTTCCCTGAAGTTTCTCCAGGGTCTTCTACTCCCATTGTTAGATGTCTCTTCTGCTATACTATCCTGACTTCACCTTTCTTAGACAAGAAAGCATTAAATTTGGCTCTGAAGTGTACATTTCAATACACGCTCCCTGTCTTGGCAGCAATGGTGAGTAAATCATTAATGATCCAGATGAGTTTCAGCAGTTTGGAGTGAGGCCATGGCCCATATGTTTGACGCCACCAGCCTGATTTTTATATGGAAACTATATCAATAAGATAAATAGATAGTCTCTCTTTAAGCATGCATTATTACTTTTTATTGTATGTAATGTTCAGTCATTCTTGCAGTGGTGTAGATAGATGTTAACCCCTTCTTTGTCCCACCTACCCCAGCAAGGTTAAAAGGAAAGGTGATGGTAAGGAAATGGTCACAGTGGACTTATTTTTTGAGCTCCTGTCAATATATTGGGTGAACTTTTGGGAATTAAAGGCATGGTTTTGTTTATATACACGTTCCATATGTCACTCCCTAGAAGGATTAGAGATGGCGTGCAAGGTAGATTCCATGTTGGTGTAACATAAGCAAAATATAATTGGAATGATGTAAAGAAGAGAAAGCACAAGCGTCATCATAGTTAATGCCACTGAATTTATTTTAACTGTGACAGTCACAGTGGGTCAGTGTGGCAATTTAATTTGTTCTCATTAATGCAAAAAAAAAAAGAAATGTATCAATTCCTTGGGGAAAACAATGTGTTTTGGGGTACTAAAGTCTAACATTGTTTTTTTCCACGTGAGACTTTATGGGAAACTCTAGATAACATAATAAACCTTGTCCTAATAGCATGTTGGCAACAAATCCAGATGCAACTATCATAGAATATTTTCCTGTAACAGCCTTTGTTAGAAGATGAGGCTGAGATGTTGAAGCTGAACTCAGGACAGATGACTCAAGTGCTAAACTACTGTGGTCTCAGTGAACTATTCTGGTTATTAACTGATTCTTGGATAAAACTCTTAGAATCAGAGCAGTGGAGAGACATTAGTACATTTCTTAGATAATCATCCTGAAAATTTACTTCTCCCTGAAGCTTTTGCTAGCAACTTGGAAGAAAATTTCAAAGTAAAACTCTCTGTGTGGACCTAGAATGTTATATCACATGTTGCTGATTGAGATCAGGGAATATTCTTTGAACCTTATACAAGCAGATGGTAAGGTCCACTTTCAAATGAAAATCACAAGGATCCATTAGTCTGGATGCAAGGCCACCTTCCCTTGCATCCAGTAAAACATACCAGTAAGACTCTAACAAGTGTCTGTAATAACTTTCAACAGCTTCCTGTTGCTCTCTGTATAAACACCGAAATCCTTCCCATGGCATTCAAGACTCTCTGTGACCTGACCCCGGCCTCTGTTGATAGCTACATCTTGCATCACTCTTGGCACTGCTCTCTGTGCTTCAGCCACACCGACTTAACTTCAGCACCTGGGGCCTATTACATCCCTCCTGCCTCAGGGACTCTGCACATGCTGTTTCCACTCCAGGAAAGAACTCTTCCACCCCCACCCTCCCTGTCTATTAACTCCTACACTGCCTGCAGGGCTTAGCTGAAATCTCACTTCTTCTGAGACCATATTCCTGATTTCCCAAACCTTGGCAGGTGGCAGGCCCTGGAATATGCTCTCAGAGCTTACTTTAGTTTTGTTTCATCAATGTTAGTCATTTATGACTTTTTGATTAATGCCTATCAGCCAGCTCCAGGAAGACAGGTTACAGGCTTGTTTTGCTCACCACTCTATTGCCTGCCCAGAGCACAGTAAATGAGCGTAATGCACATTCAATCAAAAGTTTGCTGAAAGGATAAATTACTGTTATTTATTGCCATGTTAATTACAACTTTTGTTAACCCCTTACAGGTTTCCTCTCTTAGATGCTACAATTCCCATCCTACAGAAATGGAGTGGTGTGAATACAATAGTGGTTTTAGGAAGAGTAGGGAAATAGTTTCCTATGTCTTAAATTAAAATATTAATATGTTGGAGCTAGATTCTTATTTTCCAAAAAGATAATCTTGTTTGGCCAGTATTGGAAACTAGCTGGGCATAGAAGAGTATTTTGCTAAAATGACTCCATTGGAAAACTGAACTTGGTAGGCTGTTTCTCCTAGAATATTGCTTTTATCAGGCACTGTTGCCTTCTTTGAGCTTTGAAGCTTTGAGCTTCATGAACCTGTGTTACGACAGGCACACAATATTGCTAATGGAGTTAGACAGTTCTCGAAAGTGAACTCAGCTAAAGAAGGTGATTTATTTTTTCTACCATGGCAAGTCAGTTGTAATGTTCTGTTTTCAGTCTGACCAGGGAATCCCAATGCCTGATCCCCAAGATGCTTTTAGGGATTTCATGAGACCATAAATATTCTTATAATGATACCAACATGTCATTTGACTTTTTCACTGTACATGTTCTTAGTGGAGTTCTCTAGAAGCTACATAATGTGACCCATGTCATGTTGCAACAGACTGAATACGGAAGCAGATATGAGAATCCAGCTGTCTTCTATTACACTGGACATTGCAAAAAAGGAAACACATCACTGTTCTTAGTAATTTTTTTGGAAAAACAATTATTTTTAGTAAAATGTGTTTTTGTTTTTCTAAAACAAACTGGTAAATAAATATTTTAAATAGTCTCAGTTTTAAGTTTTAACATAATAAATATTTCGCATAAACAAAATTCTTTGGGTCTTCAGTAATTTCAAGACTTAAAAAGATCCTGAGACCAAGATGTTTGAGAACCACTTCTCTGAGCCATGTTATTAACACAATGTACCCACACTGACCTGACTTTGCAACCTGATTATTTTTAGGTAGCTTCTCCTTTCAAAGCCTCTGCTAAAAGATTGATTGATTAATCGGTTTGAATAGGTCCTACAAGCACATGAATAAAATCCGCTCCCGTACCAAAAGATGTTCGTAAAAAGTAAATCCCTTTGTCCCCTCAGTCTCTTGGTTTTCCAGTACCCTCTCCAGGTGACTTCCATTTGTGCATTTCCTGACAAAGACCTTTGCTGTGTTTAGCTAAATGCTGGGATATAATAGACCCCCATTCTGCTTCTTGCTTGTGTCCCTTAATGGTATAGCAAGGAGATTTATTCCTAACTGTGTATGTAGATCTACCACATTACTTTTAACAGTTGCAGTGAAGTCCACTACATGGATGAGATTTAATTAATTTCATCAATCTACTGGTGGATATTTAGATTGTTTCCATCTTTTGCCTTTACCCACAGTGTTCCAATGACTATCCTTTTACTTATTTGTGCATATAAAGTAAACATATCTGTATCATTAATATTTGGTGACAGAATTTCTAAGGCAAAAGAAATATGTATTTTTAAATTTGATAGGTATCACCGAATTGTCCTTCAAAAAAGTAACACCAAATTTACCGTCCCATGACTATTTGTACTTATTCTCAGTATATTTTATAATAGCACTATAAATTTTTAGTATTTGACACTTAGATAACTGAAAAATAATATCTAATTATAGTTTTAATTTTAATTTTTCTTTTTTATGAATGAGGTTGATTTTTTTTTTAGCTGAAGGGAAATGGAACAATATGTTCTTCTCTTCTTTTTCAATGAAGCCCGTTAGCTTCCAAAACTAGGTCCTCATCTCATGTCCTCATCTCACACACTGTCTTTGCACTACACCAGATCACAGCAATGCACTCTTTTTTTTTTTTTTTTGTAGGCATTCTTTATTTATTCTTGACTTTAAGTCAAATAAGTATTTCAAAGGTATCACCAATTATAGTTGTTATACATTTTCTAGTAGTTAACTTTTATCAAGTTCAGCAAATTAACTTTTTAAAAGACTTTATTTTTTTAGAGCAGTTTTAAATTTACAGCAAAATTGAGAGGGAGACACAGAGATATACCCCACACATGCATAGCCTGCCCCGTTATCAACATCATTCACCAGAATGGTACATTTTTTTGTTTTTACCAACGATGGGCTTACCTTGACACATCATAATCACCCAAAGTCCATAGTTTACCTTAGAATGCACTCTTGGTGTTGTACATTTTATGTGTTTGGACAAATGCATAGTGGCATATATTCATCATTATAATATTATACAGAGCATTTTCACTGCCTTAAAAATCCTCTGTGCTCTGGCTTTTCATCCCCATACCCAACTGACAATCACTGATCTTTTCATCGCCATAGTTTTGACTCTGAGGAAATTAATTTTTATTTTCTGTTTTCTGAGGGTTTTTATGCTGAAAGGGTGTTGATTTTTACCAAAAGCTTTTCCTGCATTTCATCAAATTATTTTTCTGTTTGCTCTTATAGCATTAACAGACATTAAATACCTTTTTCTTTCTTGGATGCTAAACCATTCTTTCAGTTTTCAGATATAACACACTTGGTCATGAGGTAATACACAGATGGATTCATTTTGTAATATTTTATTTAGTGTTTATGTGTCTATTTTCATAACTCAGTTTGGCTTATAATTGTTCATTTTCATTCTCTCCTTTTCTGCTTTTGATGTCAAAACTAAACTAGGCTCGTTAGAAAATTGAATACTTTTTCTGGAACATTTATCTAAATTAGAGATTATATGTTCTTTGAAAGTTTGTTTTTTGAAATTTGGTTGAAGGAGTAGATTTTTAATTGTTTATTCAAGTTTTAAACAATAATTGTAGGGCTTGTCAGGTTTTCTGTTTCTCTGTGGGTGGTCTGAAGAGAATTTTCCCTACATTTAATTTGATTAGCATGAAGCTCTTCGTCATCTCCTCTTTTGATGGTTAAAAATATTCTCACTAAAAAATGCATTTAATTACAATGGTGGGTACGTGTCATTATACATCTGTATAATGCAAAGGCATTCTGTATGATGAAAAAAGCCAAGCTTTGGAGAGAAGCAATGCACTCTTGAAGACCTTCTTCCCCAGCTCTGGGGCCCCATCTCCTGCTCCTTGCCTCAGACCTTTCTCTCTCTACACACCTCTGTTAAGTCAGCTTCCTGTCTTATTCTCTGAAATCAGAGAGTCCTTAGGATTCCAGACATAGGTGACCCAGCCATCTAGTTTGATATTTACTTGCAAATTACTTTCAAGGACTGAAGTCAGCCTTTACTCTCTACCTTATGAATTCATATGTACTTAGGAGGAAATTTTATTTTAAGATAGGGAAACACTGCTTAGTTAGTCTCTAGGGGGGAATCATAATTAATGAAAGAACTGTCTGATGGAAACCTTAGTCTAACAAATCATCCTAAAACCTCATTAGATATCGTGTACTCTCTATGGACACTGTTGAAGAGACACTTGATTAAGCCAATCGTGACAACTTCAGTTTTGCCTGTCACGTGTGCCCCAGAGACTCCTCAAAAATCAAGAAAGACTTTCAAAAGGAAAGAGTGGCTATTTATGTTTTACAGATACTATTGATACTAGAGCTTTGCTGTATTTTTGTGTACTTTCCTATGTAAATTTACATAAATGTTTGATACCTCCTTTATTCTGTTTCTGGTTTTTTTTTTTTTTTTCTGTGATGAAATAAGCAGTTTCTCCCTTGGTTCTGTTTATCCCAAGACATTTCCAGAATTTGGAATCAAGAAGAAAAAGTGTTTCTCATCTGTGATGAAAATGCCAATGTTCCTTTTATTAGAGTGTGATATTTTGGATTCAACAATTATGCCTTAGCACCAAGGTGAAAATATTGCCTTAGATAAAGTAGGTGTGGGTGAAACCTTCAAGTATAATCAGAGAGAATTCAGATAATAAGATTTTCAGTGAACAAGCAAACAAATAGGAGGCAATAAATATGTGTCCTGCCTGCTGCAAATTTTTTAAATGGTTTACTGGCAAAATAGAGTTCAATGTTATTGCTTAACTTTTTCAACTGCTTTAAACAAATGGCACAGATGATCAAGAAGATAGTGGAGACTGAAAGTAGGATTGTTGTTTTAATATTCTTTCTTACTCATAAACTTGCTGCGCAGTAAATTATTAGTAAATTACATTTTCATAGGATCTCAGAGTTAAAAAGCATATAATTGACCTCAGAGGAATCCAGGTGATCTCATAGCACCAGACACCATGTGCTCTAGTAGCAATCACGTGTCCCGATGACTTAGGTTAGTCTTTCTGTACCACACACTTACTAATTATGAAACTTCAGTGTTCCTTTGTTTCTCTGATTCTCAGTTTCCTCCTCTGGGATAATAGCAAAGCTTACCTTGCATTGGGAAGAGGAAGGCAGATAACGCACATGAAATCACATGCATAAGTCAGCACTCAATAAATAAGAGTTTATCATTATTACTATAGTAAGTGGCTACCATCTAAAATTGGATATGAAAACAAAGTCAAATTACTAAATTCATGTAAGCATATTTGAATTTAGGTATAAGTTAGACCTGACAATTTAGATATAATTTATTCACCGTGGTTCAAAATAAAGAGCCATTTATAAAGTTTTAGATAGAATACTGTGGATTGACATATATACACTAATTTGTATAAAATAGATACCTAATAAGAACCTGCTGTATAAAATAAAATAAAATTCAAAAAAAAAAAAAAACAACACCACCACCACTGTGGTAACATTTCTTTTGGATTTGGCATTTAGCCACTGGGTGTGGAGGGAGAACCCAGTTCCTCCCTGCTTCACAAAAGCCTGCAACAACTGCCCTGAATAAACTGCAGGAAGAAACCCCAGTGGCACCTCTGCCTTTCAGTTAATAGATTTTAGGTTAACTGGGATTTAATCCCCGGAGTCTTAATTGCATTTAGAGACTTTAAATCATTGTGATTATTTACACTACATAGAAGAATCATAAAAATATATTTATTATTTATAAATAATTTAAAGATAGTTTTTTAGACAATAAAACCAACATCTAGGTAAATTCAGCTTGCTTTTATGCAAGTTTTCTCTACTGAAGAATTCTAAGAAAATGTTTTGCACATAAATTGCCCCCCTTCAGTTTTAAAGTCTACCTAGTTTGCGCCCTGAGTGCTCACCACCTTCATTTTAAATATATCTTACAAATCACCCCCAGAAAGACATGCGGAGAATACGAGGCTATCTCACGGAAAGCCATAGCTCCCTGCCCTTTCCTGGTAACAAGGTAGTTATTATTCCTTGCAGAGCCTATCTCAGGAAGAGAGTGTGAGGTGACCTGGAGTGGGGCTTGCTAACTCCCAGGCCACTCAATGGCATTGTTTGCTGCTGCACTGGGCACTGCGGCAGCCTGCCAGCATCCTGCTCAGCATTGAATAGGGTCCACGGGAGAACCTAGTGGGAGTGAGGTCATGCATCAGCCTGTACCAGCCGGTCCTCTCTGCAGCCCCACATGTTGCCGGCCACACAAAGGAACAAGCCCTGCAGGGCGTGGCTGTAATCACTATCCTAAGGGCACACTCCACAGGCATCTAAGGGGGAAAGGTATCACCAGTCTGTTGCGTTTGTTATTCCCATTGAGCTACACAGGAAATAACACCACCAGAAATAACATGTTCAAACCCAGAGGGCAGTCTGCTGTCGGCATTCATAAGCACACATCACACAGTTCTATACGTCTGCACAGATATTTACGAAGCACGTTGAAATACCCCCTTGCATTCCAATTAATTATTAGCCAACACTGAATAATCATTGTGAGAGGATAGAAGGGCAAGGGAAATATGAAGTGGCGCTCGTTTATTTTTAGAAAGGTATTTCTTTAAAGTGTTGATTGATGGGACAGGTGTTTAAAAGCGTTTGTCAGAGTCAATTCATAGGAAATCTCTTTCACGTGCAGGTTACAGCCAAAGAAGAAAAAAGCCTACACATTTTACAATTTCAATTGCAAAAAGTCATATTTTCGGACTCGTGTGGGTATTTGAAAGTATTAAAGGTTCTACCAGGTCCGGTTAAAGCTTTTAATGCTGTGAGATTTCAGACTCCCAGCAGACCGTCGCTCAGCATCCTGCACTCCACGGGCGTCATCTGAGACAGCTGAGAACGTTCAGGTGCACGTCCCACCAAAGCCCGAGGCTGCCCTGCTTGAACCACGAGGTCACTGAACAGAAAACAAATCCTTTTCTGAAGAGCCTCCAAGAGGAGGATATTTCGGTTAATTTCAGCTCCCTGCCAGCTCAAAAGAATTCTCCGGTGCCCTGTGCTCTTCCCATGAATGCTTCACGCGGAGCACCGCTCAGTGACTCACCCTTTTAGGGAGGCAGTCATCCCTTCCATCTTTGAAGTTCTTTTGGATTTCATCAATGGCATGGAGGGATATTTTTAAAACAATGTCGATTTTTCAGGACTGGCAAAAGGCCTTCTCTAGTTGCAATGCTGACACGATCACAAACATAAATTATGATGGGGAAAAGAAAAGGATCCTAAGCTAAAAATTTTGGAACTAAAAGATACCTAACATGTGTTATCATTTCCAGAGCTCAGGTCAATGGACAGAGATCAGTACCAAAATAACATGCAAACTTCCGGGATAAATTCAGAGAAATGATGGAGGATGAACAACTATGCAAAAGTAACATAATGCCTACAACAAAAAACTGGTCCAGTGGTTGTTTCAGTGAACTGATGGCCTTGATAGCAGCAAGTGTTTGTTCTTATCAAACTGAAGCCAAAGATATTAGACTCCTCCGCTAAAAGTTGCTTTTTAGTGGTATTTGGAGGAGTGATTTACAAGCCTTTAAGCCTATGGGAATATTTTCTATACTGAACACATAAAAAAATTCTTCTAAAATATTGTTTTAGGCCTAAATTAGAAAAAAAGCAAGATATTAATAAAACAAATGATATAGTATTGTTCAGACATATAAATGACAGGCCAGCATTATATCTGGCTTCGATAAGAGAAAATATACTTCTGGGATTATCTCTTCAAAGTCTGGCAGATCATTTATGAGAACCTGACCAAACACTAGAATCTCACGTAATTGAGTATTAGAAATGCCAGTTTGGAATATGTTCGATATCATTCTAGCAGGAAAATTAAAACAAGAGAGTAGACTTTTTAAATAGCTGATATAAAATTTAAAAATTACTGAATTTGGGTGCAAGAAGATCATCTACTGCCACAGTAATTCTAAACATTGCTCAGGTCACAGATCCCTTTGAGAATTTGATAAGAATGAGGGCTCTCTCCCCCCTAAGAAAAAAAATAGACTTAAAATTTTTCTTACGTAATTAAATCAGTGATTTGGAAGTTGATCTTAGTGTAGAAAATCATGGTAGCCCAAGAAAAGAAATGCCGAATTTATCTAAAATAACTAGTTCATAATTTTCCTTTGCGCTCTTTGGTCTAACAACACAGAAGCTCTAAAATAGCGTTTATCATTTGACTTTGTTTTGACCCCATGGGTTCCTCATATTACAGATAAGGAAATTGAGGCACAGAGAAGCTAAGAAACTTTGGCATGGTTTTAAATCTGCTAAGGTAGAGCTGGGATACAAATCCAGGCAGCTGCCTCTAACACACTTCCCTTCCCACAGCACGTACTGTGGCTAAGAGTGCCCACATCTGTGCTCATAGCTACTCCATGACTTAGGTCTTATTAGCATCCCTCTTTTACAGATGTGGAGACTGAGGTACAGAGAGGTCAAGAAATTTGTCCAAGGTGACAGAGCCAGGATCCAAACTCAGCCAATCTGTCTGCAGAGGTGGGAGCTAAACCAAAACACTGTATTACAGACACAGATGCACACACAGAGAGACTCACAGACACACAGACACACACACACACACACACACACACTGAACACATGAATACACATTATACGTGTTAGAGCAGTCAGGTAAATGGGGATGCTCAAGACCAGTCAGATTATGAATGACTTTTTCCTTCATTTTTCTGAGTTTCAAAATTATTCTGTTTTAAGCAAGAATTACTTTTGCATAAACATGTTCAATGTTATTAAAACTTAACAAACCTGTTGATGGCTTAAGATAGGTTTTCCAGTCAAAGCTGCTAGCCTTATGAGACATGATTTTGGTGGCCTAAGGATGTAAAGTCTTGGGCGCATCCCGGGAGACAGCTCATGATCACGTGTGGACATTAAGGGGTCGTCAGATGTTAGTAGGGTTGAGTGGTCCTCTGACGAGTGAGAAAAGAGGCCCCAGACCCCGGGCTGCCCAAATCACAAGAGGGCAAGCCTGCTGCTCTAAGTAAACTCTTAAGATGAGCTGGGAGAGAAACTCTAAGTTTGGACTACTTCACAATTTTGCCTAAGGTTGGCTCTAGACAGGCCGTCACTCGCTATTCTCTCACTTCTTTTAAGCCCACAGTCGTCAGGAAAGCAGCCCTGATTTCATCAAGCTTTAAAAGAATTTTTTAAAATGCGGATTCAGAGCCCCGTACCCACTGTTTTCCTCCCCTAAGTTTGAGAATGTGCATCTTTGACAAGGATCCTCCCCAGGGAACCACAATGCAGAGGTACAAGAACAATGCTTTGCAAGGTGTCTTCACAGGGTGAGGTTAGTGACCAACACAAGGGAGATTTAAGATGAGGAAGAACATTAGCCATAGAACAAGAAAGCAGATGGTCTGAAAAATGGGACATTTAGCTACTCCTCCCTCGCTTTTTCTCTAAGCCATTGAAGAGCCACTCAAATTGATTACTTTGCCATTGGTTTGAATGGTTGCTTAATTTAATTTAGTGAACTGAACTTGAAGTTTGGGGGGTGGGGGAGTTTCTGTAACCTAATTGGGAAATAGATGTCTACTTACCATTTCAGCATTTTTATCTATTAACTGGTTAACAAACTGGTTTGGAAACTCTTCCAGCTAAGGCTACTTTAGGCTTTGTTTAAAAAAATTGGATAACTCTGTGAAATGTTGCTGGTCTTTAAAAATGAACTGGACTCCTTGTTTCCCAGATTTCCACTAAAAATACTGCTAAGTTAAATATAGGCTATTGTCTGAATTTAAAATAAATTTAGAGTGAAAAAGAATACTCCAGTTTGGATTCCTAAGAGGACCCTGAGTTTGTTTCACTAGCAATAGTATTTATATTTGTTGTTTATGGTTACTTTGTTAGTAAAAGCTAGTTAAATGTGAATCTCAGATTTCATTTTTAGTTTTTGATTAGCATGTGGTCTTTTAGGGTTTAAACCTCTTTTCATTATGCAACTATATACTTTAAAAGTGATTCATTTGATGCTCTGTTCAGCAGTTAGCACAAATGTTGTGACTACATTAATTATTAATTATGACTACAATAGTAACTATTAACTTCAATAAGTAAAATAATTGGTCCTTATTATATAGCATATTTAGTAAAAAATATGCCTCAGTGGGGTGTGTGTATATGGAACAAGATGAAGATTTCCTACCTTGTCACAGTATTTCTCAGTTAAGATGAAAGTGCTCTTAATGAAATCTCATTGCATTGTTTGCTTGAAGACAAATCAGTAACCAGTAAGTTATTTCAGTGTCTCGAGTTTTCAGGATTATGCATCCATCTACTTCATAATATCCCTCTCCATGGATCCCAAGCTCATCCCCATCAGTGCATCCTTTGCACAAGCTATCTGTTCTCACAGTAAAAAACCACCAGCCTTCATTTTTTTTTTTCTTTTCTCAGATGGTTTTATTTTTTCATTACGAATTAATAATAAACTTTAATTAATTTAATGGGTTTTTTAAACATCTTTATTGGAGTATAATTGCTTCACAATGATGTGTTAGTTTCTGCTTTATATTCTTTTGGAAATGTGATGCGTTATCTCCAAATCACTGGGACCAACACAGTCCCCTCTTACTCTGGTCCCTGTGTCTAATGTCTCATTGGTTTCTCCTGTACCCTTCTTACTTGCATTATGCCTATCAAGTTGGAGTAACCCATGACTTCACAGGCTCCGGTTCAACCTATCAAACATCCCATCTTTCCAGAATGCTGTCGGGCTCAGGATTCTGGGGGCTTCTTCCAACTACAAGCCCTGCATGCCCATCTTTAGCAGTAGTCATCATACTTTCAGAATACCAACTTGTAAACTTGATTAGGCCTGAAGCTTAATCCATGTTGAAGTCTTCTGGGGACATAGACCCAACCCGATAAGCTCTTACGTACACACTCAGGACCTCATCCTCCTTGATCATCTTGGGCTTGAAGTACCATCTCCACTAGTGCCTTACTTGTGTGGAATCTCACCACAGTACTGCTAATCACACCATTTTTTTATCCAACAGTGGAAACACAAATTCATATTCTCTTAGCACGCACCAAAGTAGTTGGTTTCAGTTCATGTTTAGGAAATTTAGTTAAAACTTAACTTGGTTATTTATCATCCTGTTCTTTAAAAAAAATCATTAGACATACTTCTAAAAAATCAGAGAATAGTCTTGCCTTATAAAGACAAATGACATATTCTTGGTACTTTTTTTGAGAGTTGCTAAAGCAAGAATACCTGCTACTTTTTGAACAGCTTGGAATTACTTTTGAACCCCTCTCAACAGGGATTTTTGTCTGAAGTCTTGTCAGACAGAAAGGGATGGAGATGATAGAAATCATATGAGTTGATGCAGTGCATCCACTAGAAATTGCCTCCTCTTTATTCCTGCACTGCCTATGTTGACATCACACATAAAACTGTCCTTTAGGAAGCAGAAAAAGCGAAGCTGAGAAAATGAGACAGCTCTCATGTCTTTATAAAATGTATCTAGGTGGCAGTTACTGACAAATAGTTTCTTGTTTGTCATGTATTAGGTTGAAAGTTTGCTTGAATTTGTTCCCCCAGGAAATGAAAGATGTGTACTTCTTACCTGTTTGGGAAAGACAAGTTCTTACCAAAGATTATAATGACTATCAGTGCTTTCAGTTGTCTTCACAGGTAATGAGTGAATCTATAACAATTATTGCTTACCATCAAAACATAAATTCCAATATTGCTTTAGTACTGGTATAACATCTGTTCTATAGCTTCCATTCAATATTGACTAGCCTATAGTAGTCCCTCGGTGAGACCTTTGTAAAAAGAAAAATCATCCTTCTCATTGTTTCACCTGAGTATTTGGCAAAAAGATATAAGGTCCCACCGAGACTGATATCCATAGAGAAGTTGACTATTTTTGTTAGATTCCCTCACAAAGGCACCAAGAAAATATATCAATTAGCTGTTACTGTGGCTTAAACAACATTTTTTCTAACAAGTCTGAGGGCCAGCTGGTGTTCAGTTGATCTATGTTGAACATGTGGATAGTTCTGTGAGTGTCGGCTAGACCTGACATTGATACAAGCTGGGAGTGGCTCTATTCCACCAACCTCTCACCTTCCTCCTAGGACCATGAGCTTGCCTGAGAGAGTTCTTCTTAAGGAGATGGAAAAGATAGAAGGATACAAGCCCAGTACACAAGCACTCTTTCAAACCTCTTTCCTTATATTTGCTAACATTCCAATGGCTGAGGGCAAAGTCAAGGGCGGGGGCAGGTTTTCCCACTCCTGCTGAGAGGGCTCAGCAAATTTACAGGGCAAAGAATGTGGATACAAGGAGTGGGGAATTGGGGCCAAATGATGCATCCTTCCACAGAGAGGTGGGACAGAGGGAAGTTCTAGGATTTCCAGTCCCTTTGTTTCAAATAACTAACAAAATTCAGAGTTCAACTATGAGGGCACCAAGAAGGGAGGCCAAGGTCAGCCTTAGCAGCTTCACAAATGTATAAGGAGAACATTCACCTCTCAGATACCCATCTATCTATGAAATGGACCTATTTCCTATCATGGGCCAAAGTAAAACTCAAAACTATTGAGATATTTGTCTTTGTATAGAAAAAAAGTTCCAAATAGAAATCAACTCCCCTTCCCTTCCTTCCTTCCTTCCTTCCTTCCTTCCGTCCTCTCTCCCTGCCTCCCTCCCTTCATTCCTTCATCTTTTTTAAATTCTGATCTTTTGCGTATCTAGTTAATGAGGTCTCATGTGATGCTTATAGGTCTTTCCCACCCGTGTCCCTTAGCATAAGTTTTAGGCATCTTAGAAGCAGAGTCTGGCTGATAGATTTATTGGTGCATCAAACCCATTGAGAAATGGCCTCAAGAGTTCCATCTTTTGCAATATTACTAATTCTAAAGTTAGTAGTTAATAGTTCACAAAAATCAATACTGATTCAGAAATGGGCTTGCTCATCAGGGAAATAAACCTGGTAGCTTTTAGTCATAATTTATTTAGAAACCCTCCCATGTTATATTCAGAGATGAACTTTGAATTGAAGAAAAATTCAAGTATTCTTTTTCATATATTTTGAAAATATAATAGCCTTTGATGTATTTTGTGAGCTAGAATCTTTAAAAGCAAAATAAAGAATGACTTCTCTGGAGTTAGGAAGGCCCCAGTAAATCACCCAAAAAAACAAAAACTGATTAGACACAAATGTGATTTCCCAGAAAGCATAACAACAACAAACAAATTATTGTTCTTTGTACCAGACAGGATAGGAATGTTCCTTGCTCTAGGCAAATGCCTGATGTGTAAATCCACATTGGCCAAGGGCATAAGGCCAGATGTAGGTCTGCATCCTCAGCAATCATTCCAAAGGCAGTCATTTCTATTGGCTCTCAGCTCTTCGCTGACTTTGCACCTTTACTGGGCATTTCTTCGTTCTGAATTCTGGAATGAGATTTAGAATCTGATAGGTGACAAGGAGATTGTCTGGACAAACAGGGCTCTTGTATGTTATGGGAAGAATGCTGAAGTTCATTGCCTTGTTTCATTCCTCCTATTTCTGAATCCGTGATGCTAAGGAGCTCTTATGTAAAATGCAGCATTCCTGCCTTCTACCAAGTGGGTAGGTTGTAGAAAAATAGAAACCTTATTAAGACTCGTTTTCTTTGAAATCGACTTTTCTGGAAGAATATTTTTGAAAGAGGACTAAGCATTCAAGCTTTCTAACAGAAGTTTGAAAATAATGCAATTCTAGTACTCAGAAATGAACATTTTGAGACTTCATGTCAACTTTCCCTGTATTGGAATATATTTCTGGGGAGGCACTTGCTTCTGCATTTTTTTCCCCGTGATTTACTTCAGTTGAAATTTCAGCCAGATACATTCTTTTTCTTCTTTGGCACATGATGCAAATTAACAGCAAAATTCAGTGACAAGAGGTAAAGGTCTCTGTATTCAGCAGGTGCCACATCAGTAATAGAGTAAGGTAATTACAGAATTACTTGCAGCTACTATGACTGTGAATTCTCTACTATTCAGAGGAAAATCTTTTATGTGCTCATCACTACAAGATTTATTCTTCCACTGATGTGTGGGAGATTGATGCATTTAACTGTCCTACTCATTGATGGGAGAAGCGCTCTCCTACAGAAATACATTTTTTTTTTACATTCATGTGACATTTAATCCTGACTTTATTTTTTTCTCCACTAAAATAATCTCTTGTAGACAGTCTTCTCTTCATCTGTATTATGAGTATGAACATCAGAATGGCTCATTAGGCTGGAAGAGCAGACATATCTGTGCATAGAATTCCAATGCCAAAAGAAAAATATCATTTATTATTTTCTACTTTGGATAAATAAAAGCAATAACAAAGTCATTGTCAAGAAGAGGGGATGAATTAAATGATTTCTAAGTATTCTTTCAGCTAAAAAAAAATGTTACAATTCTCATTTATTACAGGGAAATAGTAGTACTGAACTGGAATTATGAGCTCTGTGTTCAGTCAAGTTCCCTCACTGGATTGCAGTCTCATTTTGGAGGGATAATTCCCATTTGATCCTTTAGTCTTAAGCTATAATATGTCCTACAGTTGTCATGTTTCAGTGAACAAACCAGAAAAAGAATGACTGAATCATAAGTAACTCTTGTTCAATCCAAGGGCAATAGCTTAGAATACTTAACTCATAGTTTAAAATAATTATTTTTGTCAAGGTCAAATTAAGTCTTTTGTAGATATCATAATTATGGGAATCAAAAAAAATGTATTTGTGTGAAACAAATGCCCTTCCTTACCAGACTTGCTATGAAAAGATGTTAGTCTCCTCCTGAATGGTGATAATTTCTTCTTCTAGTCTCCTAAGAATACATTGAGAATGAAAGATTATAGGAATAGAATGTTCTCATTTCAAAGACATCCACAATAGGCATTGATCGTAGTAATAACTGTGAATGTTCCATATTTAAATAATGGGTGGATTATAAAATATAATCGAAATATTTCATCATCCCAGGTTTTTCTTTGGAACATAATTCTCTGTGAAAATCAATTTCTTCTGTAAAAATTAATTTGGGTATTGGGACTTTCACAAGTTCCCTCAGAAAGTGTGCTTGTAACTTTTCCTGGGTATACACGCTTGGATTTTTTTCATCTGATTTTCTTTTTATCGCTCATTTTGACTTTCAGATTTTTAAAGTATTGTTACTATGTTTATCCTTGGGTGTAAAGGGGGGGCTTGAGAAAATTGATGTTTCAAGTTGGAACCTTGTTAGAAGGACAAGCACACATGTACTGATAGAAGCAAAATAAGGTTCAGATATAAAGTTTTAGAGAACTAACTATAAAAATGAAATCCACGGAAATCCAGAAGAAAATATCTTGAATACCTATATAATCTTGGATGTTTGAGGTAACCGCCTCCAAGCACAACTCAAAGGCAGAAATTATAAAGGAAAATATTGATATATTTAACTACATAAATGTTTTAACACTTAATTTACTTGAAAGAGGATAAAGATAACCGAAAAGGAAATCACAAATTGAAAAAAAATTTGCATAGACAAAGGGTTAATACCTTTAATATATAAACAGCTCTTACAAGAGGACAAAAGGATGAACACAGCAATTTTAAATGTGTGGAAGACATTAATAGGTTGACATTCACTAATATAAATATGTCAAATAAACATGAAAAATTAACTTCACTACTCACGAAAGAAATGTAAATGAAAACAACCAAGGTACCATTTTCACCTATCAGAGTACTGTTAAAATGATAAAGTTCTCATACCCTGTGTTGTCACAGTGGAGGAGAAAAGGGTCCCCTTTTCACTCTTTGGTCAACATATAAATATCTACAATATTTATTGAAAAGTTTTTTACTTTATCTATCAAATACTTACATTTATTTTTATATTTTTCAACCAATAATTATACTTTGGGGAATCTGTCCTAAAGAAACAATCTAAATTTGAAATGATACATGTTCAAAATTTTTATCAAAGACAATAACTTAAATCCACCACAATAACTCATCATAATTATATAAATTTATAAATATATAAATTGTGTCCAAATGACAAGATACTATGTACCCACTAAATATAAGACAATATTTTTATTGGAACCTAGTCTCAATATTTTGCTAACCAAAGAAGAGCAAGACAAACACAGTATGTATAATGTATTATCTTTGCAAAAACATACACATATGTTTATGTATTTTTAACATGTATATGTTAAAAATATATGTATATTTTTAAAGATTGAAAGATAGTACACTAAAATCAAATGTTAATTCCTGAATAGTAGGGTTATTTTTCCTCAGGTTTTTTCCCGTTTCTGTCTCACTGCAGCATACTCCTATAGTTTAAAAATTATTAAGAGAAGCACTTAAACATAGCTTAAACACAATTTTAGTAGCACAGGGAAATTACTTTATTAATGCTAGTTAAGTGTAGATGAAAAATACAACATTTTAGTGGCAGGAATATCTCAGTTTTATAACATGTACAGAAAGCTGTTAAGAGTGTTTAGCTCTAAATATGGGGGTTATGAATTAACTTTATATCCTTTACTCTTTATTTCAAAACATTTACAGTAAGCATTTTAGATTTTTATAATCAAAAACAAATTACTTTTAAGACTTCCCTTCTAAACTTGTTTGCTTATTTTCATTCTCAAACTGTATGTCCGATATGGCTTCAACATTTCCAATCTATTTTCCAAACATTAAATTTGTCTTGAAATTCAGTTAAAAATTAGCAATGAGTTGAAGTTGTGGCATTTAAATTCCTCATCCCAAAATATAGGCCCTGTTCCCCAGTTCAAAGGAGTCCTTCATATTATAATTGCCACTGTGTGTAAGAGACATGTGTTTCCACTTTGTCATCATCTGGTCCAAAAGGAACTTTATTCTATTTTGCTGCTCTTTTCTGTACAAGGCATAAAGAAAGGTGTTAAGGGAGTGTTAAAGGTAATGCAAGGTGTTAAGGAGAAGAGCCAGGGGAGAGAAGAACTCTTAATCTTTTCATCTGGTCCAGTTGTCAAAGTCTTTTGTCTTTAGCTATCATTTTTTTCATCAGTGACATGTAATCCACTTAACCATGGGAACAAGAATCACAGGTTTAGCCTGTGATTGTCTGCAAACCTCCCCTTAAATACTACTGAACAACTCTTTTTTCTTTCTTTCTCTTTTTCTTCTGCTGCAAACTGAACAGAGGCTCAGTCTTTAGAAACCATCCTTTACACCTCTTAATTAGCTATTTATTTCTGCATATGCCCCAAACTTAGCAACTTAAAACAACATAACGTTTTATTATGCCCACAGTTTTTTGGGGTCAGTAATTTGAGAGATGCTGAGCTGGGTGCTTCTAGCTCAGAATTTCTCATGATATTACAATCAAGATATCCATCAAGACTGCATTCATGTGAAGACTTGACTGGAGCTGGAAGATCCACTTCCAAGATGGCTCACCCACATGGCTGGCACATTGGTGCTGGCTCTTGGCAGGAAGCTTCAGTTCCTTGTCACGTGGTATTCTCTATAGGATTGCTTAAGTATTCTCATGGCATGGGAGCTGTTTCACAAAGTGTGAATGATCCACAAGAGATTAAGATGAAAGCTATAATACCTTTTAGGATGGAGCCTCAAAAGTCATACAGTGTTAACTCTCAAATATCCTTTTGTTCACACAGACCAGCCCTGTTAAGTATGGGAGGGGACTACATGGGGGAGTGAACCGCAAGAGGTGAGGATCATTGGGTGACATTTTGGAGGCTGGCTCCTAGCAGAGGAGTCTGCCCTCTGACCCTCAATGATTCACATCCCTCTCACATGCTAAATACACTAACCCCCTTTGGTGGTCCCTCAAATTCTTATTCTATTATAAAATCAGCTCAAAGTCCAAGATCTCATCATCTAAACCACGTGTATTAGCTTTCTCTTGCTGTGTAACAAATTAGACAAATATAACAGCTTAAAACACACCCATTTATTATCTTACAGTTCTGTAGGTGAGAAGCCTGAGCACAGAGTGGCTGGGTTCTTAGCTCAGGAGCTCACAAGGCTGAAATCAAAGTGTTATCCAGGGCTGCAGTCCTTATTTTGAGCTTGGGGTTTTCTTTCAAGCTCATTTATGTTGTTGGCAGAGTTCAGTTACTTGCCATTGATAGGCTGGGGTTCCTAGAGGCCACTGCCTTTCTCGGTCATGTAGCTCTCTCCACAATATAGCAGCTTGCTCCTTCAAGGCGAGCAGAAGAAGTCCCCTGCTGCTTATTCTGACTTCTTTGAGTCTGACCTTTAGATCCAGACTTAAAATTTGGGGTGCTCAGATCAGGCCTACCAGCAAAATCGTTATTTTCGTTAACTCAAAGTCAACTGATTAGCAATCTTAATTGTATCTGGAAAAATTCTTTTTGCCTTATAAAGTAACAGAATCAATGGAGTGGTATTCCATCATACTCACAGATTCCATCAACACTCAAAGAGTGAAAAGTGCACAAAGAGATGGGAATCTTAGAATTTGCCTTCCACACCAGGTCTAGGTATAGGCAAGATAAATCTTTATTAGTTTTCTGTTATTCTGTAGTAAGTTACCCCCAAACTTAGCAGCATAAACAATAAGCATGACAAACAACAATGTAGCAATAAACATGATTAACTTCTCTCAGTTTGTATGGATCAGGAATTCAGAAAGACCTTAGTTGGGTGATTCTGGATTGAGGTCTTTCATGAAGTTGCAGTCAAGAAGTCAGCCAGGGTTACAAACATCTGAAAGCTTGACCGGAGCTGGAGGATGTTCTTCTAAGGTGACTGACTCACATGATTGTCAACTTGGTATTGGCTCTTGGTGGGGGTGGGATCTCATTTCCTCTGCAGACAGGCTGCTTCACCAGCTTCATGAATGTCTTCATGACATGGTGGCTGACTTCCAGTGGAGTGAGTGATCAAAGAGAACAAGGTGAAAGCAGTAATATCTTTTATGAACAAGCTTCAACGAGTTATAGACCATCACTTCTGTCAATTCTATTGGTCACATAGACCAATATGATATAATGTAGGAGGGGCCATGAATACCAGTAGGCAAGTATCTTTGGGGCCATCTTTGAGGCTGACTACTCCAACCTCAGTTAACAACAACAACGAACTAAACAAACACACTTATATTGAGGAAAGAGATTTCTGAAATCTGTTCCTGTCTATTCAGGTTCTCATATCTCTCTCTCTCTCTCTCAGACCTCTGCAGTACCCTTATAACTTCTGTCCCTGTTTTCCAATGACATCCCTTTTAAAACTCTTCAAAATGGTCCTGCTATAAAGCATGGCACCTTCTACTTTCATAACCCTATAGGCAAAGTTCTTAACAAGGCACTCTAGGCAGTAATCTGTGCCTACATCTCTTGCTTTCCTTTTTGCTCCTCTTACTCTCCAATTTTTTTTTTTATGTTTCAGTCATGCTAAACCTCTTATTGTTTCCCCCAAAATACTAGGTTCTGTCATGTCTCTATTTGCCTTTGCTTATCCTGTTCTCCCTGCCAGAAATAAGAGTGACAAGTGGTAGTGACCATGCATTTCCTAAAAGCTAGGCAGCTACTGTGCTAAATCACATATTGAATAGTCCAGTTTCATTCTCACCACAATGTTATGTGGTTACTATTATTATCCTCATTCTACAAATGAGCACTACTAACCCTGTATGCATAGTGGTTAAAAACACAGACTCTAGCGAGGAATTTGGAAGTTCTACCATAAACTTCTTTGTTATTTCCATGCAAATAGATTGAAAATACCAAGTTTTATTATTCTAATTTACTAACCAATTTTAGGTGTGCCCAACCAAATCAAGTTGAATTTTATTTTTTTTATATATGTGTATGAGTGTGTGTGTGTGTGTGTTGCAAGTGGAGAGTAGAGGGAGAAAGTGGCTGATCTGAATTTTGATTTTCCTTTCCTGTGACAAAGGAGGTTTGGGTATGTCAAATTGTTAAATGATCAACACATTAATCTACTTAGATCTTCAGTATGGATAGAGGTATATTTTGTCCACTTCTCTCTTTCCAAACTTTTTTCCCCAATGTCACAAGCAGCTTGCTTGCTTCACATTGCCAAGTAAATGTGTCAATTCCACATGTTTATAACCCAGACCATTAGAACACTGCCTAAATATTGTACTTTCAATATTGCTTGCTTTTAGCAATGAATCATAACACCCAGCCTAACTTAAAGAATTCAATGTTATTCAGCTTCAAATCATAACAAATTTGAGATTTACCAAAGAATTTTTAAACATTTTTTAAGCCCTGGACATTTCAGAAATGCTATGTTAAAAACAAAACAAAGTAAAAAAATTGACAAAAACGCTATGAAACTTCAGGAACTACAGTGAGAGCTCTCTTTTGTCTGGTTTAGAGCTCTCACAGAAAATTGAAAACTACAGTCATTTCTGTTTCCTTTAGTACTGGTAAAACCTCACTGATTCTAATTCAGGAAATTTGACATTTAGGAAATCAGGCTGAAGCTCATCTTTTTACTATCTAAACCAAGTAAATTAATAATGTAAATAAGACAGATGAGTGCAGCTTGCAGGGACACTCATGCCTTTGAGCAGCACATGTATATATGTGTGTGTATATATATATATATATGTGTGTGTATAAAACAATGAGTTTAATGAGCGCAGTACATTCCTACATGAACTCTTTGACTTTACAAGTTATTCGTATTTTACTGGAGATATTAAACTTCATGTCTTTTTGTTGCTCTGGTACTTTTTAAATTTTATATTTTTATTATCAAAGTTATGCCTTAATAGCTTAAAATAGTATGAAACAAAACAGTTAAACCCCTGGTCCATACCACCCAATACTCTAGAGGTAATTTCTTTTTTTTTTTTTTTTTTATAAACATCTTTATTGAAGTATAATTGCCTTACAATGGTGTGTTAGCTTCTGCTTTATAACAAAGTGAATCAGTTATACATATACAGTATGTTCCCATTTCTCTTCCCTCTTGCATCTCCCTCCCTCCCACCCTCCCCATCCCACCCCTCTAGGTGGTCACAAAGCACCGAGCTGATCTCCCTGTGCTATGCGGCTGCTTCCCACTAGCTATCTATTTTACATTTGGTAGTGTATATATGTCCATGACACTCTCTTACCCTGTCACATCTCACCCCACCCCCTCCCCATATCCTCAAGTCCATTCTCTAGTAGGTCTGTGTCTTTATTCCCGTCTTGCCACTAGGTTCTTCATGGCCTTTTTTTTTTTTTTTTCCTTAGATTCCGTATATATGTGTTAGCATACTGTATTTGTTTTTCTCTTTCTGACTTACTTCACTCTATATGACAGACTCTAACTCCATCCACCTCATTACAAATACCTCCATTTCATTTCTTTTTATGGCTGAGTAATATTCCATTGTATATATGTGCCACATCTTCTTTATCCATTCATCTGTCGATGGACATTTAGGTTGCTTCCATGTCCTGGCTATTGTAAATAGAGCTGCAATGAACATTTTGGTACATGACTCTTTTTGACCTATGGTTTTCTCAGGGTATATGCCCTGTAGTGGGATTGCTGGGTCGTATGGTAGTTCTATTTGTAGTTTTTTAAGGAACCTCCATACTGTTCTCCATAGTGGCTGTATCAATTTACATTCCCACCAACAGTGCAAGAGTGTTCCCTTTCCTCCACACCCTCTCCAGCATTTATTGTTTCTAGATTTTTTGATGATGGCCATTCTGACCGGTGTGAGATGATATCTCATTGTAGTTTTGATTTGCATTTCTCTAATGATTAATGATGTTGAGCATTCTTTCATGTGTCTGTAGGCCATCTGTATATCTTCTTTGGAGAAATGTCTATTTAGGTCTTCTGCCCATTTTTGGATTGGGTTGTTCGTTTTTTTGTTATTGAGCTGCATGAGCTGCTTGTAAATCTTGGAGATTAATCCTTTGTCAGTTGCTTCATTTGCAAATATTTTCTCCCATTCTGATGGTTGTCTTTTGGTCTTGTTTATGGTTTCCTTTGCTGTGCAAAAGCTTTTAAGTTTCATTAGGTCCCATTTGTTTATTTGTGTTCTTATTTCCATTTCTCTGGGAGCTGGGTCAAAAAGAATCTTGCTGTGATGTATGTCATAGAGTGTTCTGCCTATGTTTTCCTCTAAGAGTTTGATAGTGTCTGCCCTTACACTTAGGTCTTTAATCCATTTTGAGTTTATTTTTGTGCATGGTGTCAGGGAGTGTTCTAATTTCATACTTTTACATGTATCTGTCCAATTTTCCCAGCACCACTTATTGAAGAGGCTGTCTTTTCTCCACTGTATATGCTTGCCTCCTTTATCAAAGATAAGGTGACCATATGTGTGTGGGTTTATCTCTAGAGGTAATTTCTATTAAATAAAGAAAGATTGCTTTCTTGAGAAAGCAATCTATACTCTAATTTTTTTAATATTCTTGGATGATCATTTACTATAATAGGCTTACGTTGATGAGTCTTTTACTTTTATCTTACTTTCCTCACCTGTCTTCTGTCAAAGGCATGAATTTAACACATTTTAGATTTTTAAATAGTTATGTAGCTTCTTCTTTAGAGATGATATTTGTATCATTGTCTTCTTTTAAAAACATTTTTGATAATAGCCATCCTAATGGATGTGAAGTAGTATCTCATTGTGGTTTTAATTTGCTTTATTCACTCTTAATCCCATCATTAACAGTTACTTATTTTTAACACTGGGATATATTTTCCATTTTTTATGCATAATTTTTTTTAATTGGGGTCATTGGATATATGTAGTTGTAGTTTGGCAATCTGCATTTAACAGCATTAGAAGAGTACTCTCCTATGCCATTAAAAATTCTTTGTGAACATTATTTTTAGTGGGTGTAAAATCTTACAATAGAGAAAGACATATTCAAATGTATGTGTGGGCCCATTTTAATTGAATATTGGCATACTGAAAAGAACAGACCTTAATGGAACTAGCAATCTTAATACAAAGCAGATTCTAGCCTCAGACAACAGGAGTGCTGTGGCTACAATGAAACAGGTGAGTTTTCATAACACCTTCTGTCATTACATTAACTTCTTTAAACAGTACATTCACTTGATATTACAATAAACAAAGTTAAGAACAAGCATTAGGTAATTTAACCTATCAGATATCCCAAAGCAGTCATCTTTCACTGGAGGTTTATTCTTTGTGGAATTAGATGTCTTTTATTTTTTGAACAAAGGTTTTAAAATAAGAAAACTCTTTAGGGATTAAACCAACCAGATTTTATCATTGAAAACATGTTCACAGTTCAGTTAAGCCTGGCTTTCCTCTGGATAATCACTCTTTAAAATGCTCACCAGTGGATCTTTAAAACATCCTGTTGATGGTCTTCCCTGGTGACGCGGTGGTTAAGAATCCAGACACGGGTTCGATCCCTGATCCGGGAAGATCCCACATGCCGCAGAGCAGCTAAGCCCGTGTGCCACAACTACTGAGCCTGTGCTCTACAGCCCATGAGCCACAACTAATGAGCCCTCATTCCACAACTACTGAAGCCTGTGCGCCTAGAGCCCGTGCTCCACAAGAGAAGCCACCGCAATAAGAAGCATGCACACTGCAAGGCAGAGTAGCCCCCGCTCACTGCAACTAGAGAAAGCCTGCGCGCAGCAACGAAGACCCAACATGGCCAAAAATAATTAATAAAATAAATAAATTTATTTTTTTTTAAATGATTGAGATCATTATCAAGAGCCCAATGATATATTATGAAATAAAATGCACTTATAATGGAATAATTGAACCTTCCTGCCCCATACAAGAGATACATTTTTATATTTATGGTATTCACACTAAGAAGTGGTGCTGAATAGCCCAAAATATTATTTGATTTTACTGGTTTGGAGGCAGAGGAACTGGCACTGCCTTGATTTTTGTATAACTTGACACAAGCAAATGCTTTCAGGAGGGACTTTCAGAGCAGACTTCTATCAAATTTGCCATATGGAGTTACTGGGCTCAGGTTATAGAGGTTTTCCTGGTTGTTAGCCTGATTTAGGAATTATCAGTGCTCTCCAGGATTTTCTCCTAACACAGAGAGTTTGTAAGGGAAGAAATTCACACCTCAGGGAACCAGTAAAGTTTGATATTTGGGAGGTTTCAATGGTTCCCAACATTTCTGAGATACCATCTCATGAAGAGCTTCATTGGCAACAGCAAAGATGGTTCCTGTTAGCCCTTGAGCACAGCTAATAGTCTGACACTTAACCTTGTTTAATGATCCCAACTGCCCCTTTCCCCATGCTCGTTGCCCCAGCACTCCCCAAAGCCCAAGACCATATCAGCTACAAGGCCAGCCTGAGGAATGAGGTTGAGTCCAGGGCAGACACAGAAATCTACTTTACTCAATAACATCTTAGTATATTGTAGATACAACCTTGAGTTTACCTACTTCAGAGGACTGTGGGTGATGAAGTGTGGGATATTGTGGGAATGAAGATCTGAAAACCTTTTTCACTAGAAGAAGAGGAGGAAGAGGAGGGGGAGGGTACTTGTGGGGAGGAGGAAAGCGAAATCCCATTTTGAGAGTTTTCATGTTCTGAACACTAGGAAACACCTCCTTCTCATAACACTGAGTTCTGTGTGAAAGGCAGCCCCGTTCTCAACTGGCTTTCCTTGAGGAACGTCGTGTAGATGGATTTTCCTTCCTGTGTCTCACCTATGAAGTTCACGTTCATGTTCTCAGGTCACCATCACTGTCAATGATTTTTTAATGTTATGATGAATCATCCTAATGGATTAAGGCAGAGGTTGAAAATTGGCTCCCTTAGCATAATTATGGATTTTATTTTAAAAATCCATTGTTTTCAAAAAAATCAGAGGAACTTACATAAAAATCAGATTTTCTGTTTCTCTTGAAAACAAAGCCAGTCTGGCAAGACTCAGCCCATGTTCCCATCTCCCAAGTGTGGTGCACGTTGAAAAGTGGCTCTTGCTTGGAGCTCCCTCTCTGGAGCCCCAGTGGAGTCCCCACCTGCTTGCTTTATGCATTTGCATCCCTGCTTAATGCCTGAAGACATCTGAGTTTTCTACCCCTCATTTGGATTAGGGAATTTACCAGAAAAGGGACGCCACCCCCCCTATACACTTTGAAGGGTCTTTTCTCATGCAGGGCAGAGGACACCAAGCAAACATGTTCTGGTCGTAGGGGCACGTCCTCTGAGAAGCAGTGAGGACAAATATCTTAGTGATTTACTCAATAATTCTGAAAAGTGGGAATTAAACCACCTATATCATAATCATCTCTGGAGTTTGTTTACAACACATATGCAGGGCCTCACCTCAAACCTAAGGGAATCAGAATTTCTGGGGGAAGAACCTGGCATCTGAACATTAAAGAAGTATCTCAGGTGATTCTCATGAAACATAAAGCTTGAGAATTATTGAATTCTTCCTGGGGCTGACAGCTCTTCTGCTTGGCAGATCCAATTAGAAGGAACCGATGGGCCTTAGGAAGTAATCTTAACTTGCCAGTCCAGCAATGCTGAAGATGCAGAATTTTTTCCTTATCAAAAGCCAATCGATCCTGACCGTTTTCAGTGAGTGTCGAGCATTAGATCAGGTACGAAAGTGAATAAGGTAGATAAATATGCAGTTTTGTATGTAACAGAAAGAGGGTTATTTTTTTTCCTCATCATAAACAACAGGGAATCATTGAGCCATGATGTTTATTTTAGCTGCATTACTATTTTAACCCCTATCTTTATTGTGGAGTTAAAATATCACACATCTGCTTGCTTTCATTTCTAATATGTGGAAAGTTTTCAGCTTGACGTAATTAGCATGTAGACCGCTCTCCCTCCTGTAATCTCCCAGATGAGTCACTCCACCACGCCAGCACAGAACTGCTTCTAGGATCCTGTCTGCTAACCAGGCTTTGAAACCCAGAGGAAAAAACTTGTGTGTTTTCTTCAGAGGTAATAAATAAATGTGAAATTACCATAAATATGCAGTTTTATTCACTCTAACTAATTTTTACATAAAAACTGACAAAGCTGCACACAAATTGGATCTAGATTCAGGTTCTGTATCTACACAGCTAATGCACACATGAATTATTCAGTGAAATTTGCTTCAGTGGGTTTTTCTGAGTCATCTCGATACGTGGCCAGTTTCAGATAATACATTAAACATTATGCATTATGGTCAAGTCACTATATATTGGTTCAAACTACATCCTGTGTTGGTAAATCTGTTCAAATTCAAGTTTGCGTTGTGGTTCACGTACGTCATCTTTCCCTGGATGTCCCTATGTATTTTAGTCATCAAGCAAAGATTATCTTCACCTCCTTGAGCTTCAGTATTCACAGTCGTTCTCTGTGTTGGGGACGTGCAGGTGAGAAAAGAGATCACTGCTATCCCCCCTGTGATTGCTGTGGATGGGGGAAGTACAAAGGACCCAGGACAATAAACAGGAAGGCCAGGGGAGGCTCCTTGAAGGAAGGGACCTCAGAGCTCAGAGCTGAAAGGTGAGCGGAAGTTACCGAAGGAAGAGAGAAAGGGAAGGCATCCATTTTCTATTGTTGGAGGATCACTCCACTGCAGATTCCGTGACTTAAAACATCACTTACGATCTCACAGTTTTCCTGGGTCAGGAGTCTGGCTCAGTCTTAACTGGGTTTTATGTGCAGGGGCTCATGAAGCTGCAGTCAGGTGGTGACCAGGCACATTCATTTCTGGGGCTGAGGTCTTCTTCTCAAGCTCCTTCAGGTTGTTGGCAGAATTGAGTTCCCTGCAGTTTTAGGACTTAGGCCCCCCGCTTTCTTGCTGGCTGTCGGCCGAGGCTGTTTTCAGGTGCTGTAGGCCGTTGGCACTTCCTCACCCTCTCACAGCCCTTCCTACAACACGGCAGCTCACCTCTTCAAGACCAGCAGGCCGACGTCTCGCTTCAGAAAGGGCCCACTTCCTCTTTTAAGAACTTGCTCCTGATTAAGTCAAGTCCACCTAAGATAATCAACAGATTTGGGACCCTGAATTCCGTTTGCAAAATCCTTTCACCTTCTCCAAATACCGTAACCTAACCATGGGAGTGACATCTCATGTTCATAGGTCTGGCCCACATTTGAGCGAAGGAGACTATATAGGACATGGATATAAAGAGATGGGACTCTTGGGGGCCATCTGATAATCGTGCCTACCACAGGGAAAGATATTCCTGGCAGAAAGAACCAAGTATATGAAAGAAACCTAAATGAAAGCATGGCATTTAACGGTGTCTGCGGGTAAGCCTGGAGTGCTGACCCCGGGAGCCCAAGCAGGTCAAGCTAAGAAATGTGGACTTTATCCTCAGAGTATAGAGAAACCACTGCTGGGTTTAACTTCCCATGCATGCATACGATAGTATGCAACCAGTGAAGTACCTGTTTTCAAAGAGTATCTGAAATATTGTAATATGGAAAACTTTATACAATAAAAATTGAAAAATCAGGATATGTGTTTATATTACATAGTATCTATTTTGGAAATGTCTATGCATATTTTAAAAGACTAGAAGTAAATACAGCCATCTGTTAGCCATGGATCTGGGTGGGGAATTATGGATGTTAGCTATTTCTGGGTGGGGAATTATGAATGATTTAGAGATTCCTTGTCCTTTTTCTTATTTCTAAAATTCTCCACAATAAACACGTATTTCTTTTATAATAATAATTAATTTAAAATCTACTTGTGGTACTTGCAAAAACAAATGAATCCGAACACAGTTCTCTTTGAAGTTGGTTGAGAATTTGGTGCTCTAGATGTTTTGATAGGTGGCAAAGCAAGGTCAGGAATTAGCGGCACATGAGCTGTACGAAGCTGAGGACCAGCCAGTGGAAATGAAGTCCAGGCTCAGCCAAGGGTGACAAGTATACCAGACCTACCCAGGTTTGTCTCATGACTAAACAATGGGCAGGAAACTCCGTCTCTAAGTTGTGGGGGTATTGAAGCAAGCAACCTCCCTCTACCTCAGTTTCCTTATGTCTAAAAATGCAGGTAAGTGAGAGTCTATTCTTGTCCCAGGACTCCATTGCAAGTAATACACAAGTGGCCAGAACTTCACCTATCAATCAAGTCCCCTTCTTCCTGGAGGAGTTATTTAAACAGTTCTGATTACCAAGCACCCACTGAACATGGATGAGCTCAGAGTCAGGGTGAGATGCTGGAGGTGTCAAGTGCTATTTTATAAATGGCATCACCTGTGTCATATTGCCAAGTCCATTCCAACTTTCAGAGGTGCTCATTTGGGAAGAGGAGGGAAGAGTCCTTTGAGAGCCAGATGGGAATTTGGAAATAAGTAACATTGACAACAAAATCCTTCAGACACATCTTCAAGTTTCAAGAGAGCAGTTAACAGAAAAGAAACATATATTTTTAGAAGTTGTTTGGGAGGTGAAAGGATTTTTCGTGGGTGGGGGAAGGAGAGCAGAGATTGGGTAGAAGAGATTGTTTTCCTTGGCACTGCAATATCTCAGGGATCTTTGAGTCAAAATATAATGAAATGAGACTTTGCACCGCTCTTGCTTCAAAAAAATGAAAAGCAAATACACTAGAAAATGAGTTGGTCACCGAATAGACCACATTTCTAATAGATGGCAAGATGGCTAAAATAAAAACTCTTAAAATACATATTTTAAAATTAGATTTCTGACCTTTGATAGGGCTTATCATGCTATTTATACTGTAGCAGAAGGAGCTGATTTTTCAGTAGTTGCCTCATCAAAGACATGACTCACATTTCCTTAAGCATTTACACCATATGTTTCCTGAGGTATTGAAAAAAAAAAAAAAAACTAAGATTTTTCTTTTTTCTATGCAATTAGTGAGATGTGAACAAAAAGTTAGAAGAAATCATTTAAAAAGTATACTTCTGGGGGCATGCAGTTTACAAATGTTGATTTCTAGAAATTGAAAGTATATTAACTCTTTGGTCAATGTAGCCATTTGATAGATTTATGAATATAAATTAGAAGTAATCATTGTGATTCTAGTTTTACCACTAAGAAAAAAGACAGAATTCAGAGTTTAGCAATGAAACACAGATACTACTGAAACTCACTTAATATTCAGAAATGTGAATTGGAGGTAAGAAAGCCTTTGTTAAACAAACTGAAAAGAATCATTTTAACACTTAAAAAGAAAAATATTACTTTAATTAACATTTAGTGACATTTTTGCATGTGTACAAGCTGTGACTGTAAGATAATGGTTCATACTATTTTGTGGCCAGTGGAAATTAAAACGATTTTATTTTGTAATTATTGACAACAGGGACCATTTTAATCAAATATCTTTGCACAATACAAAATAGTTGTTGTAAAACTCCTAGGAAATGTATATTTTATTTAAGAGATGCAGAAGTACATATAGAGAAAATCATTAATATATGAAAATCAGGGTCCCAACTAAGGAATCCCTAGTTTCCCACTTGGTGCCCAAATCACTTGACATTTTATTCCATTACTTTTTTTTTAACGCTCTTTTTTTTATTAAATATATTTATTTTATTTTATTTATTTATTGTTTTTGGCTGCATTGGGTCTTCGCCGCTGTGCGCGGGCCCTCTCTAGTTGCGGCGAGCGGGGGCCACTCTTCGCTGCGGCGCGCGGGCCTCTCACTGCGGTGGCCTCTCCCGCTGCAGAGCACGGGCTCCAGGCGCATAGGTTCAGCAGTTGCAGCACACGGGCTCAGCAGCCGTGGCTCACGGGCTCCAGAGCACAGGCTCAGCAGTTGTGGCACACGGGCCTAGGTGCTCCACAGCACGTGGGATCTTCCCGGACCAGGGCCCGAACCCGTGTCCCCCGCATTGGCAGGCGGACTCCCAACCACTGCGCCACCAGGGAAGCCCTCCATTACTATTTTTTTAGGGCAGTAGATTTAGGAATAGAAAACAGTTTCTACACATGTAATAAATTTATGTCTTAAGGAGGTGCGATGTTTCCTGTAACCCTTACTTGCCCCTGGATTGCCCTGTCCTAGGCTGTTCCTACCTCTCACGTTACCTGGCTTTGGAAAGGTATTGCCATCCTTCCAGCCACCCAGGTCAGAAACCTGCCCATCACCCTTAACTCCTCCTTCTACTCTCTACCTAATCATCCCCCAAGTCCTTCGACTTCTACCTTCTCAGTATCTCACAGATATATTCTCTCTCTCTCTCTCAACTTTATTTTTTTTTTAGGTTCATAGCAAAATTGAGATTTCCCACATATCCCCTGCCCGCCGACAGCATAGCTTCCACTATTATCAACCTCCCCTACCACAGTGGCCCATTTGTTATAACTGATGAACCTACATTAACACATCATCACCCAGAGTCTATAGTTTAAATTAGCGTTCACTAATTACACCCTACGGGTTTGAACAAATGTATAATGACATGTGTCCACTATTACAGCGTCATACAGAATAGTTTCACTGCCCTAAAAATTCTCTGTGCTCTTTTCATCCCTCTCTTCCCCCAACCCACTGATCTTTTTACTGTCTCCATAGTTTTACCTTTCATAAAATGTCATATATTTGGAATAATACAGTGTGTAGCCTTTTCAGATTGGTTTCTTTCTCCTAGTAATGTGCATGTAAGGCTCCTTCATGTCCTTTCCTGGTTTGATAGTTCATTTCTTTTTAGCACTGAATAATTTTCCATTGCCTGGACATATCACAGTTAATTTATCCATTCACTTCCTGAAAGACATTTTGGTCGCTTCCAAGTTTGGGCAATTATGAATAAAGCTAGTGTAAACATCTGTGTGCAGGTTTTCGTGTGGACATAAGTCTTCAACTCCTTTGGGTAATCACAGATATTCCCTTAAATTCGACCCCATTATCTCTGCCTCCTCATTCACCTCCCTGGCTCCCAGTCTTGAACTGCCCTTACACCTCTCCCCACCAGTTGATGCCCCACCTTGCCACCAGGGGAATCTCTCTTAAATGCAAATTTGATTCATCCCTTTCTACTTTTGAAACTTCAGGAACTTTCTAGAACCTGTTCCTGGATACATTCTCAACACCTCACCTTGGCAAATAAGATCCTTTTCTTATTTGGCTTCTGCTCATCCCTCCAGACTCACCTTTTGGCACCTCCCCTAAGTCTTTCTGCAGCCCCCTTCTCACCACGCACGCACTGAGTTTTTGTCTTGCCAAACTATCTGCAGCTCCTTGAGTGGGCCTCCCTCTCTGCACGGCAGTCTCCTTCTGCCCAGGGATCCTTTCCCTTCCACCCCCGCCCCATCTGGGCAACCTCTATTCTTCACTTAAGACTCAGCTCTGAGTATACGTCTTCTCCTTTAGGATGTACTCCTTGTCCCTTTAGCATCTTAGAACTAGGGCTTCTCTGTTATCCTGGCATCCTGTGCATCCCTCTGTCGTAGCTTTTATTTCATTGAATTATAATCATGTATTCACCAGTATAGTCTTTGTTTTCTAGCAGAGTAGATTTTGTATGGCCAGGGACCCCAACACACTGGCCAGATCCTAGCGCTGTGTCCGGAACACGATAGTCATTTCACAATAGCTGACGGTTGAGTGAGTATATACAATAAAAACAACCACCTGCCTGAACATTAGGGAATATAAAATTAATATATTATTATGTAATATATTATATAAATAAATATATAATAATTATATGTAGATAATTGAATATTAAAATAAAATTAAGCTTAACTCTGACACTTTCTGTAATATCTCTGTGTCAGTTAGAAATGCTTTTGCCTGCAAGAAAACCCTACTAACAGTCTTTTAAACAAATAAGGAAGTCTGAAAAGAGCTGCTCGCCTTGGGTCAGTACAATGGTAGGGCCAGAATCTCTGTGCTTCTCTTGGCTTTTCGCTAATGATCACAAAATGGCTGCAGCTCCAGCCATCACATCCTCTTTCAATTCAAGAAGGAGAAAGGCAGCAATAACCACTTCTGTCTCCTTTATCAGGAAAGCGAAGTTATTCTGGAAATATCCACCATTCTTTCATTTATTTCTCTTTGGCTAGAACTATATCAAGAGGTCAGCCCAACTGTAAGAGAAGCTACGGAAATTAGTGTTCAGCATTTCCAACCTCAATATTGGAAATGAGTAAGAGGTGATAGTTTGGGAATAGGTGTGGGATTAGGCAGCCAACAGTGTCCACTACACCTTGGGACAAACCATGATCCTTCTTTTACCCTTTGGTTCCTCTTTTCAGAGTGAAGAATTAAAATGAATGATCTTTCTTCCAAAATCAATTTTCTCTCATGCTACAATTCCTGTATATTGTCTTGTCCATCGTGGAATTACCTTCTACATCTGAAAGTTAATCCAAGTCTTTCCCTGATACTTTACATTTAGAGAAAGCCCTGTCTAAGGAAGAAGCCCATCCTTTTTCAAGAGCTCCTTTGTTATAATCTTCCCCTGAAAAAGGCTGGACGATACACACCAGATTTCCTTCCTCTGACCTCACCAGTCCCTTTGCTGTGTGGCAGCCCCTGAGACCGTTTATGACCGTTACCATGGATTCTCTGAATCTGCTCTTTCCCAGGCTAAAATTCTACTTGCTCCAATAGTTCTACAGATAATCCCATTTTGTACTCTCCCCACCCTGGTCAGCTGACACCAGACATACTCTCTTCATTTACTTATGATTCACTGAACAAATATTAATGAGTTTAAGCCATGTGCCAGCACTGTTCTGGAGACTGGTGATATAGCAGACAACAAAGCAAAGAAGGCCTCTTCTTTCATGGAGCTTACAGAGGAGTAGTAGAGGGAGGTAGAAGATAAACCGCGTGCGCGCGCACACACACACACTTACACACGCAGCGCACACACATGCACACACACACATATGCACACACATGCGCACACACACTTATACACACATACACACACACGATCATTCAGATAATCAGTGCCAAGCTAAAAATGACACAGGGATGAATGGGAAAGGGAGAAGGGGTGTGTGTGTGTGTGTGCATGTGCTTTATATTTTGGTCACCAGGGAAGGCATCTCCAAGATCTGACTGAGGAGAAATAATCTGCAAGGAAAAGGAAGAGCTTTTGAAGCAGGGGAAACTGTAAGAGAAAGGTCCTGAGTGGAATGAACTAGGCCTGATATAGGAACAAAGATACTCAGAGGAGGAGAGTTTGGGGAATGAGCCTGATAAAGTATTATAGAGATCCCATCATACAAGATACTGAAGGCCAGGACATGAATTTAGACCATATTCAATTGTATTTCAGTATCATCTTAAAATGTGTCTGGACAAAACCGAATACACAGCAGCACGTACAGTCTGAAGGGAGCAGTCAAATGTACAATGTCTCCTTACGTGGGCACTGCATTTCTATTAATGCAGGCCAGGATTCGGTGACTTTTTTGGAAGCCATTCTCATCCCCACTGTGATTTCCTGTGCACTCTTTGACGTCCACCGCTCACATGTCTGGATATTACTTGAACAAGAGAAGCTGTAGGTGTATGTGATGCAAGGAGTTATTAAAGTGATTCATATCACACTTCCACCATATGAAAAATAATATAGAGTCAAAAGCAACCCAGCTTGGGGAAGCCTAAATCACATACTTGAAATTCAGTCAGTCATTGAAATGAGGTAATCTAGTCCTGAAAATGCATTTCTTGAGAGCTTTCCTCCTAAAGCAAAACTGAATGATAAGAACGAAATGAAGTCTAAGCAAACAGAAGAGATTAAAAAATTGATAACTCCAACCAGCCAGGAACTGGGGGGAGGAAAAGAGTTATTGGTATTTAAGTTGACACGAGCCAATTAAATGTTGGGTTTCCACCTTCAATGGAGGAGGGACCCCAGTTGCCTCTCCTCCAGCAGCCTTGGGTTTCTCTCCGGACTATGCACGTCAGGCCTCAGAGCGGACAGCTCTGGTGACTACGTGCTCCATTTTCCTGCCAAGCTGCAAGCATAGGTGCTCTCCAAGGCAGCCTGTGAGCCCCTCCCTCCTCTGGCTCCACTCCTGCCCTGCACGCCGCATCTGCCATTCAGTAACTCGGGCAGCGGGGATGCTGAGGACTCCCCCCTCCCATATGGCACTGAGTTTCGTTTCATCCTTTTCCTCTTCCCTATCAGTAGGTATTCTGGAAGACAGTTTTATGATGACACTCACAGCTAGCATTAAAACCAGATAAAAATAAAACAGGATGTCAATAAAGAACTAATGATGTGTGTCTGTGTAAATGTATAATAATAATAATAAAAAGAAGAGATATCTGTTTGCAAAGGTACCATTTTAAAGTCATGGGGCTTTAAGTGATGCTGCTTTATAAATGGACCAACATATGTGAATGTTTGCCTACGTCTCTCAGCCATGAAAATCTCCCTGTAGACAGTGGGCTCTGAGGTGAAAGGCACGCTATGGATACTAATAGTTCACCAGAACACCTTCGCTAAGTGCTAACCTAACTACTTTCATGACAGAAGTTTCAGGAGGACAGCTGACAGCAATTTAGGGGGCATGGAAAGAAATTGTTAAACAGGCTGGTAATCTGGCATTTCCCAAAGTCTGGATTCAAAAACCAAGGGCAAACAACAAAGTCCTACTCTATAGCACAGGGAACTATATTCAGTATCCTGTGATAAACCATAATGGGAAAAAATATGAAAATTATACATATACTTTATATATATAAACATATGTATATAAATCACTTTGCTGTACAGCACGAATTAACACAACATTGTAAATCAACTACAATAAAATTTTAAATTAAAAAAGAATTTTTTAATTAAAAAAAAAAAGCAGGACTTCCCCTGTGGCGCAGTGGTTGAGAATCCGCCTGCCAATGCAGGGGACACGGGTTCGATCCCTGGTCCGGGAAGATCCCACATGCCAAGGAGCGACTAAGCTCGTGTGCCACAACTACTGAGCCTGCGCTCTAGAGCCCATGAACCACAGCTACTGACCCCATGAGTCGCAACTACTGAGCCCACGAGCCTAGAGCCCATGTTCCGCAACAAGAGAAGCCACCGCAATGAGAAGCCCGCGCACCGCAATGAAGAGTAGCCCCCGCTCACCAGAACTAGAGAAAGCCCGCGCGTAGCAACTAAGACCCAACGGGGTCAAAAATAAAATTAAAAAAAAAAAAAAGCAAGGGCAACTAGAAAGAGGAATCGATGCTAGCCTTGTAGGAAAGAAGTAGATGCCCAGCATGGAGATAGAGAAATGCCTGGAAGGATCTAGGTGAGAATGCTGTTGTCAGTAATGACCTTGGTTTAGGGTCTGCACAGTGTGGTGGAAAGACCCTTGCACTGGAGGGCAGGAATCCCTCATGGCTCCTCTCCTGACCAGCTGAATGATATTTCTTACCCTCTTTGAATCTCCTCTCTTCTGTGTTAAGTAAGCGGCTAGTCCTGGTCAGGTGTAGTTCAAACTGTATGCTACATAATTTATGGGTTCTGCGGTGAGGGGTGGTGTGCTTTGGGATGGGGGGTGGTGAAGGGGAGGGTGAGAAGGTGGGGCTTTAGACTCTCTCCCACTCTCCCCACCCCCCTTTTCAACCAGAACAACTCTACTTTTACCTCATTATACACTGAGTTCTTTGTAAGATCCTAGTTTTAAAAAAACAACTTTCAATACTTAAAAAAAAAAAAAAAAATAAAGCTTGTAGACATCTAGATATTGAGTAAGATTCCTTCCAACTCTAAAATATGATGCTTCTAACACTCTAATTAAAGTATGTAAATGATATACAACTATCTATGGATGTTAGCAAATTGTCAGTATTACTGAGCAGTGATAGTAACACTGAAGTAAGAGAATGGATCCTCGCAAGCAGAGTATCTCAATGAGCAATGCATATTGATAAGCTGTGGGTAATGTATAGCGCAGATAATGAGCACATTTATTATCTTTAGTTTTCAACAAAAGATTGGTGGACATTCATCTGTCAGGAGCTATGGGGTTCTATCTGCGCTTGCCACAACTACATGGGAATTCTAGAATCTGCTGGTGTGTCCGTGAGTGCAAAAGCAATTTTTCTGAACTTTTCAAAGATTGTTTTGTTTTGTTTTTTTCTGATGGTCTGGAAAAAAATCTCATAATTAATGTCAAACACTCAAATATTTAGGTATTGATTTTTATTTTATTTTATTTTATTTTATTTTACTGGAGTTTAATTGCTTCACAATGTTGTGTTCGTTTCTGCTGTAAAATGAAGTGAATCAGCCATATGTATACCTATATCCCCTCCCTCTTGGACCTCCCTCCCACCCCTCCCCCCATCCCACCCATCTAGGTCGTCACAGAGCACTGAGCTGAGCTTCCTGTGCTTTATAGCATGTTCCTACTAGCTAGCTATTTTACACATGGTAGTGTATATATGCCAATCCTAATCTCCAGTTCGTCCCACCCTCCCTTCCCCATCCCGTGTCCACATGTCCGTTCTCTATATCTACATCTCTATTCCTGCCCTGCAAATAGGTTCATCTGTACCATTTTTCTAGATTCCACATATATGCGTTAATATGCGATAGTTGTTTTTCTCTTTCTGGCTTACTTCACTCTGTATGACAGACTCTAGGTCCATCCACATCTCTACAAATGACCCCATTTCGTTCCTTTTTATGTCTAAGTAATATTCCACTGTATATATGTACCACATCTTCTTTATCCATTAATCTGTCATTGGACATTTAGGTTGTTTCCATGTCCTGGCTATTGTAAATAGAGCTGCAATGAACATTGGGGCACATGTGTCCTCTTGAATTATGGTTTTCTCAGGGTATATGCCTAGTAGTGGGATTGCTGGGTCGTATGGTAGTTCTATTTTTAGTTTTTTAAGGAACCTGCATACTGTTCTCCATAGTGGCTGTATCAATTTACATTCCCACCAATAGTGCAAGAGGGTTCCCTTTTCTCCACACCCTCTCCAGCATTCATTGTTTGTAGACTTTTTCATCATGGCCATTCTGGCCGGTGTGAGGTGATACCTAGTTGTAGTTTTGATTTGCATTTCTCTAATGATTAGTGATGTGATTTCTCTAATAATTAGGTATTGATTTAAAGCCCATAATATGTGCTCAGGTGTGGAAAGAGACTCATTCATCATTTAGCAAATGTTTCCTGAGTCCCTAGCATGGAACAGGCCTGTTCTCAGCACTTGGATTCATGATGAAACAAAACAGACAACACACCTCCCAGCCCAAGGGGAGCACCCATTCCAGATGGTAGGTTGAAGATGTAGACACACAGGATATGTCTCTTTCTTGCAAGAAGCTTAGAGTCCAGTTGGGAAAATGAAATGTCAAGGCATACAACAATTAGAGACTGAAATAGGTGGTGTGGACCCCAAGTGCTACAGTAGTTTCAGAGGAGGCAGATAGTTGGATTTGGGTAGATCTTGGACAGGGAGTAGAATTAGATAGCCCTGGACTTAGTGCCTGGTACACAGCAGTGCTTGCTCAAGTATTGTTGAGTAAATAAAAAACCAGAACTGACTGGCTAGGCGGTTCCCACATTGAAGTAGTAGGAAAGTAATCTGGGGGAGTTAGAATGAGCCTAGGTGAGGGAGGCCTTGAATTCCAGGTAAAGGTTTTGGAGTCATGTGTGGGGACAAAGGTTGAACATAACACATAGAAGCAAGAGTTTGAATCTGTCCCCAGAAAGCCTGTTGCAGGCAGGGGTTCTGGAAGCAGGGACACCTGTCAAGAGCTTTTCCTATAGGGCATCTGTGAGGACATGATGGCCTTGGCTTAGCGGAGGCAGATGGCAGAACAAGGGACAGAAGTGTGAAACAATCGTCTTGGGACATAGGGTATACTGAGAGGGAGAGGGAATGAAGAAGTGAGGTGGGAGTCTCAGGTTTTTGGGGGTGAAGAAGCTACTTTCTGTTTGAGAGGAAATGATGCTCACAGGTCCCAGGTGTGAATCCTGGGGCTACCACTAGAAGTGTATGACCTTCAGCAAACTACTTAACTTCTCAGTGCCTCAGTCTCCCCATCTGTAAGATGGGAATGATGACATAGCATCTATTTTAAAGCATAGGAATTTGTAAGAAGTAAACGGGGCACTGAGGAGAATGTCCAGCAGAGGCCCAGAGGGGAAGAGAGGCAAAGATGGATTGAGAGGGCAGGGTCTCTTTCTGGGCCACCCCGTTCCCCGCTCTGCACTGAGAGCGCATGTGAGGTCACTGAGTCACATCTGCCGCCCTGCAGTCAGGGGCAGTGTTCCTCTGGAGACTCCTGACTTTACGTGGAGGGCAGGGGTCTGCTGTTCCCACATCCAACTTGGTGCAGTGCCTTCCACACAGTAGATGCTAAGAAGGATGGCAGAGCCAGGATTCAAATATTTATCTAGTGAATAGTGCCAATGACAGTCGTGGGGACAATGAGATAGTGTCCTGAGGACACTCCAGAGTTAGTAGAGAGTGGGAGTTTGAGTCTGGATTGAAACTCTGGTCTTCTGGATTCTGACACGCTGCTGGGTTTCAAGTAGCTGCAACTTTGTGTTCTGTGACCGACAGATTTGCAAAATGCTGAGATGGTGGCTTGACTTGGGAGAAGAGTGGGAGCAGCGAAGGCGGTTCCCTTTGGAGGAGAGACTGTGATTCTGGGAGTGCGGTGCCCAGGAGCGTCTCCTCCTCATGTCCCCCATCCACTCTGACCTGGCGGGCCTGGGGCCTCCTTCCAAGCACAGGCCAAGGAGGCATGGCGGTTCTTGCAGCGGTCTCCACCTCAGGAAGGGAACAAAGCTTCCAGTGGGTTCTCCTGGGACATGGCTAGGGCTTCCCTTCGTGGTCCAGGAAATCTGTCACTGCTTCTGGGCTCTGCTCCAGTCTCATTTTTTATGTGCTGTGCAAGAAATTGGATGTGTGCATTCCTGTGTCTACCTTCTATCCTTGCTGCTTTTTATCTAAAATACCTGTAACAGCCTGCCACCCCTGACCCCCACTCCCAGCCATCTCTCCCTTTGTGATTAAGGAAACCCCTGGGTGCTAATTCAGCACTTACACACTAATACATCTTAAAGCAGTCAGCAAGGTGCTTTTGTGAAGAGCATTTCATTTGGTTCTCACTGCAACCCTTCTAATTCCTGAGGATTATTGTTCAATACTCGTTGTGCATATTAAGAAAGTAAGCCCCACCCAAGGGGATTCCTAGAGTGATGTAAATGTTCTATGTCCTGCTAGGGGTATAGGTTACACTTATATGCGTATTTGTCAAATTTGATCAAACGGTACATTTAAGACCTATGCATTTCACTATGTGTAAATTACATCTCAATTTCTTCAAAAAAGTGAAGAAGTTATACCTGGAAAGATTCACTGAATTGCCAAATATCACGAAGCTAGAAATCAAGTTGAAAGAGTCTTTATTTGCAGCATCTGTGCAGACTTCTAAGGAGTGTGAACCTGACAAACAGGACACTTCTCTTTGCTTCCTGGAATGCCTCCTTAGTGGAAGAGCAAAATAGAAATCACAGATGATGGATGGTCCTTGAGGGTGTGTGTAGGGGGAAGACAGATGAGAGAGCCAAGGTGCCTCTGAGTGGGAGAGAAACTAAGGAGGAACCAGGGTGTACAATGGGAATTTTATCATGGATCTGTCCAATGTCACTCCTTTTCCCCATGTCAACAGAAAACACTTAGCACCATCTGGTTCAATCCTGTCTCTTCTCTCTCTCTCCCTCTCTCTCTCCCTCTCTCTCTCTCTCCCTCCCTCCTTCCCTCCCTCCCTGCCCCCCTTTCTGCCTATCTGTCTGTCTTTCCCTCCTTCCCCATAGATTCAGGGCAAGGTAAGAGTCACACTTGAGACTTCAAGCCAATTCTCCTGTTTACACTCTGCCTTTTAATCTGTTTATAATATGATCTGACTCCCCATCCACATGTTCACATCCTTGGTAGAAGAGATTGTTTCCTATACCTCTTTGTATTTACTTCTCAGCACCAAAATGATCTAAACCATTATTTTCTAATTATACCTTCTGTTTTTTTCTCACTTCAAAGAAATACATATTCCTTGCAGAAAACTGAGGAGATACTGATAAGCTAGGAAAACAATAATATCAGAAATGAGGGCTATCATTTAGAACACAGTCACATAAATCATAAATAATGTGCTCCGTGTTACAGCAGGGCCGCTGATGATTGTTGTGATGATGGTGATGATGATGATGATGGTGATGGTGATGACTAACACTTAGACCTGACTGTGTGCAAGGCACTGTTCTAAGCATTTATATAACTTAAATTGTAATCTTCACAACAGCCCCAAGAGGTATTATTATTTCCCCCTTCCTTTTTATTGTCTTTTATATTATTGTATAGATGAGGAATCCAAGCAGAGATGTTAATTGTCCTGGTCATGGTCACATGACAGAAAGTGGCGAAGGTGGGATACAAGAGTTGGGCTCTAGCTTTAAGGGTACAACTAAATTTCAACTTTGTAGTAGCCCTAGGTGATAGAGACTGTCTTCCTTTATGTTTTTCTATTCTAGATTTCTTTCTAGAATAACTCAGATGGTTAGTGGCAGAATAGATTGCAAACTCAGTAGTATCTACTGTGAGCAGGAGCTCCTAACCACAAAGCTTGTAAACAGACCCCAGCAGATAATCACTGTTGACCTTTATATAAGCGATAAGCAACCTGCTTCTGCACCACCGCCCTGAGAAAGGTGGCCACCAGCTCCATCCCCACGGCATAGCTGCAGAGTATACTTGCTTCCAGGACCGTGACTTCTGTGGAGATACAGCCCCTCAGCAGAGGGTGATGGAGAAGGACAGCCCAGAACAGGAGGGGGAGAAGGATTTATTTTAGTAACATTTAAACTCCTGCTGTGCCTGCTGCCTTAAAGTGGCTATGGACTGTGTGTATTTCAAGGCAAGTGAATTAAGGAGTGTTTTGTGTTAACGAGCTTACTGTCTGTCTCCTTTGCCATGAAAAAGCATCTCTTTTAATTTGCAGGATTACAGGGGACAATGAAAATTCATAACTAGGTGACTTGTACTGTCAGTTGAGGAGGGACTAAATAACTCCTTTCTACGTCTTGAATATTATCAAATGTTCTTCAAAGACCTAACAGTATTACCAGACCCTATGCTGAGTGTTAGTTTGTAGTTCCTGAGATTTTAGTTAAAAACAAACCCCTTGTTCATTGTTTAAAAAAAGCAATAGAATGCTTCAGTGCAGCACCAGATGGAACATTTTGTGGTAAACAGGTTAGCCATTGCCTGCTGAGCTAATAGACCCTTCCAGAGAGCTAGCCGGCCCAGAAGCAGATCTGCAGGCCAGGTACCCTCCTTCTCTCCATCCACACAATGCTTTGTCCTCTGATCCCATGGCCAGTTGGAACTGGGATGGACATAAAGTCAAAATCTGCAAAGTCCTAGGTGAGATGCTAAAGATTCAAAATAGCTCTGATTAATGAATGGAGGCCCATTTCAGATCCATGACTGGAAAAAACAGAGGCATTATCCTGCTTGGAAAAGTGGAACAGAGTTTGCAATTGAAATGTTACTCATGCATTTGCTAAAGCTTTCAACAGAGGGTCATTCATTGTGATTCCAGCATTTGAATTCAGAAAAGCCAATTATCCAAACAAATGACTAGAGGAAACAATAGTACAAATGTATTTCAGAGGAAATTTCCTCTCCCCTAATCCTTCTTATTTGACATATAATTTTAGTTTTACGTGTTGAACTGAGGAGAGGGTATGGTGACGTCATTCCCCTCTGCAAGGTTAGTTTTACTGAGGTTCTCTCCAGACTCTGGCGTTCAACTGGTCGTTTGGGTGACAGAAAACCGACAGAGCCAAATGAGACAATAATTTCCCCTTTACCACATGTAAATGGAATCTGAATTCAAATGCTATTACGTGAGTGCCATCATTTCTCAACCTAATATTTTTCTTGTCATTAAAAACATTTTATTTTTACATCTGATTTATATGCCATTGGGTGTTACATTTTTAAAAATATATAAACAGTAGTGACGAGGACCTTGCTGGAAGAAAAATAACATACAAGCCTTGATTTTCATCCTGTGACACCTGAGAGGATTTCTCCATATTATTTTCTCAGAGTTCGGTAGTGTACAAATTAGAGAAAGGGATGTGACTTGAAATGAGTCTGAGAATTGTTTTCAGCTGGTTCAAACTTGCTGGAGTTGTAGCAATCTTGAGTTTCCTAAAATTGGTAAATTTTACCTTGAAATCCTCGAAGTCTTAATTCCAATGAACTAATCATTGTTGGGGCAGGGGTTCCTGTGTGTGTGTGTGTGTGTGTGTGTGTGTGTGTGTGTGTATTTGTGTGTATGTTCTTAGCAGGTAGCTAAAATTCTTTTATTTTCTCCTTTGTAGTATAATGTAAAGTAAGGGTACTCATATTCTCCCAGGAAGCAACACTTACCCGTGCAAAAGAGTTCATAGTACAAAGAATGTCAGTGGGTTTGCTATTCAGAATTCTGTCTTTCTAAGTCAGCACTGTTCACTCCCAAATCTGTACCACACCCAGGGAAACTGAATCAAGGCAAGTACTGGTCTCCACCTGGATGAGCTTCAGCCCCTGGAGCATTCTGCCCACAGGCAGGACTACAAATGTTCCACTTTTCTCCATGAAGAAAAATGTTTTGTTACATTGTGGCCTCAGACTGAACAAACTGTATTCTTAATGGAGGGACTAATATACCAACTCACTCTGGCAAGATTTATTACTTTGTAAGGACAGACAGAGAATTCCTGGGTTAGGGATCGGGCCTGTTAAATTCATCATCTTAATTTATTGCTTTTCCTTCTACTCGTAAACACAGAGTGATAGCTAGGCCACTGCACTATTTGTTCCTCATGGAATCTTCTAGGCACACTAGGCAAGACTATGTCTGTGTTCTCTGGTTTATACACATCATCCATGTGCAGAATTATTCTGATAATTCAAGCTGGAAATAGCATGCCCCATAGAGTCTCAATAGTTCAAGCAAATTTATTATTATTTACTAATTATTACTATAATTTTATTATTATTGATTAATCCAACTTATTCCCTGAGTGTACATGCATGCATGCATGCACATGTGTGCAGTGACAACATACAAGCTGGAAAGAAGGTGCAAAAAATAGCTTTGAAAAAGTTAGTAATGATTGAACCATAGGCCCTGTGATAAGTAGCGTTCACACACACCATTTCCTTTAATCATTGTAAGCCCGGCTAGGTATCATTCTCATGCACCATAGTGCTGTTTGTACCCTGAATACATGTGTCTGGCTGAGGGGGAGAGTGGGGCTCAAATCCAGGCTACACTCTTCTTGCTAATCTAGGTATCCAAGGGGATGCATCTACCCAGAGGGGAAGCCTTTTCTAATATGCACAAAGTCCCCAACTAAGTTAATGTTGTCCTGGAAATGATTATCCTCATTTTACAGAGGAGGAAATTAAAGATCCGAAAGATTGAGTTGTTTCTCAAGAACATGTATCCAGGAAATAGCAAAGCAAGGACTCAACCTAAACCAATAGAGCTCCAAAGACCTCACCCCGACCCCATCCCACAAACCACTGCCACTTCCTTCGACTAAATTGCATTGATTCAATTACTGGAATAAGGCTTGGTGCTCCATTTAAAATGCAAGGACCATCTGGTTGTGTATTAGTATTTTTAGATTGTTTTCTGAAAGTGAGTTTTAATGGGGAGGTGGAAAGAGACAACCAGAAGATAGGTTTGAGGTGGTAGATGGGAAAACGCTCAATAAATCCCCCCAAAAACTCTACCTGCTTTAGAGAATTTGAGAGGAGAACCCCAGCACATCTGCTGAAATTTCAAAGTGAACTATTTACCTAATAGGGTGTTCATTGATTACAAGCTATTAGTGACTATTAACCTATGAAATTGCGTTTACAGTTCACAAATATATTTGACTTTCACAAGCCTTACTGAGGAACAATGATCAGTCAACACTCTTTGCCTAAAGGGTGTGATCACAGAGCACAAAGCATGACAAATGAATATGCAGCCTTTGAATTTGGAGTTGACAAAGGATCGTGTTTCACAGGTTGGCACACTGATCTTCGCCCTACTCCACACAGCCTCTGAATTCCATTTACAACTTTGCAGGATTGAATGTCAAATTAAAATACAATCATTCCATTTCAAATAGTTCCCTGTACAACGATCTCATTTTTAAACTTTCACTAATGTGGTTATTCTGGTGTGGTTATTATCATCAATATATGTATGTAAAAATGTCAATGCTGAACAGCAGATAATATCTTCTAATAACGTAACAAGGCTGAGCTGCTTTCCCATAGAACCTCACACTTTTGGTGGATGACATGGAAAGTGGAGGTGGAGGAACATAGCATTAGCTGTTGAATATAAAGCAAGGACAATAGGCGTTCAGTCAGGTTGCCATTTTTTGGTATTTCTGCTGTAGTTTTGCTGTTCTTTTGGTTCTTTTTATAGTGGGTGGATTTGTTTATATGGAGAAAAGCGTATTTGTTTATAGAGAGAGGGAGGTTGAATGTGTATTTGGTTATTTCAGAGAAATGCAACTTGGTATTATGAGCATTTAATTCTACAGGACAGTCTCCAGATCCCTTTGATGTAGAACTTTGTCGTGCAGATACTATTGATTCCCTCCCCCCACCAGTTATAAACACTTGCTGATTTCCTGTCAGTTAAGATCTTGACATAAAGGTATTTCAGACTTGCTGCCTTAGAGCTCTGTTGCCCATCTCTCTTGACTGTAATTATTGACTTGGCATATCAGTTGACATATAAAAGGGAAAATCAGATTTCCTATATTTATCATACATAATATTCATAACCTATATGTAAGGGCTGGGCACAGTAATTTTTGTAACCTTTCAAGTGATTTTCCAGAATATTGCTTCTGACCTTCTCTTCTACAGCTCTGCCAATCACACACACATACACACACACACACAGACACACACACCACACCACCACCACCACCCTGACTATTTGGAACAAGACTTAAGAACAGTAAAGTCTGAACTGATCCGTAAATCTCAAACTTGCTCCTGGACACAATGCCTGCAGTGGAAACACTGTAACTGCTCAATAATTCCAGAGGAAATTTCTCTTTACTTTAAAATCAGTAAACTTCTCTCTATGTCCCTAATGCCTTCTCAGAAAGTTCTCCCTGATCTTTCTTATTTGGAATTTGAAACTTATTTGAAACTTACCTTGACTCAACCTACCCATCTCGCTCTAGGTATCTATGGCCATTGCCGCTTCCTCTTTCAAATCCCAAGCACTTCAGGGGTGGGAGACAGAGTTGGGGGGGGGGGGTCCTCTTTTTCCTCCTTTGTCATTTCCACATTATTCTTCCCTCTCTTCCTTGGAGGCTGACGCTAAGCTGACTGCCCTTTCTCACTCTGTGTGCTCTTTTTCACTGCCTTTCCAGAACCCTCCACGCTAGTCGGTCTCCCTTTCCACCTTAATTCATCCCACAGGCCAACCCATTGATGACTGGAGCCACGTGGCTTCCTGAGCCCTTCACAGGAAGAACCTTCTGTCCACCACAATGGCCAGCACACCCTCACCCTTCCATCACTGTCAAAATGAAAAACTGCTCCACTTCCACGATCACTAGCCCAGAAAGCCTGCTCTCCAGGTGCCACCCTTGCTTTCCAGTTGAACTATGCTGTTTCTCACAGAGACTTCTGGGAATTCCCTAGCGGTCCAGTGGTTAAGACTCTGCACTTCCACTGCAGGGGGTGCAGGTTCGATCCCTGGGCAGGCAAATAAGATCCAGCAAGCTGATCGGCATGGCAGAAAAAAGAAACTCACTGAGACTTCTGCTTCACAAGACCCTCACTGAGCCCTCCAGTGGGTCAGCCTCATCCTTACTTTCCTTCAGGCCCCCGCCTCTACTTCAATAACAATGGATCCATTTTTATCTGTTCTGTATATTGGTATTCTATCCTGGTTTACTTGGAATTAACACTTCTTCTAACGAAAATACTCAGGCATCTCTCTCATTTTAGCAAGGAAAAAACAGAGGCACAGAGAAGTGAGGTGATCGCTTTCCAATATTATTTAGTGACAAAAGTCCCCTGATAGCCAATCCATATTCCTTTCACAGTAATACAAACGACCAAACTTTAAAAATAAGATAAGAAGCCATCTTTACATGAATGTTTAGGCTTTTGATATTTCAGGTCTGTTTTTGTAATACGCTAATTTTAAGAATTATTGTTAGCTTATTAAAAATCTCATTAATTACATATATATGCAATTATATGTTAATATATATGTAATTATATAACACATATATGTATACAAAATCTCCTACACATATAGTTACACATATTCTGTAGAAGCAATGGGGATTCATGCCTTTGAAAGGAATGACCACTGCTGATTTCGGCAGTATATGAACCTAGACACAGCGGGTGAAGCTGCTGACATCTTTAGATGCTTTTGATTCTTGCATCCTGATGTCATAAGAGAGCTTTTTTTTAAAGGGCATTTTAATCATGACTCATTTTCCAATTTCCTTCCTCCCTGATCCCAGCATCTTTTCCTGAAGCACACACTGTGCCTGGGTTTCCATGAGGAACCCAGGGCAGTGAGGCCAGGGAGTTGGAAGTGTGTCAGAATCAAGCAGAGGGGATCCTCGCCAAGGCGTCAGAACATCTTCTGTTGGGTCTGTGAGGGTTCAGGAGTTTCTCTTTCACTGAGAGCCACGGATGGCCAGAGCTGACCTCAGGCTTCTTCCTGGAACTTCTTCATGTTGTTTAATCTTTGGATGCCATACTTATCCCTTCCAGACCAGTGGTCTTTTCTAGCAGGAAAATCTCTGGGATAGGTTGGCTACCATTACTCTTTGAGCTGCTCCAGTGTTTACTTAAGTTGAAAGCCAGGTACATACATCTTTCTCTGTGAATTGTTGCTGTTGTTGCCATTTTGCTGTATCCATGTTTCTGTTTTTCATCAGTCTCTGGTCTTGTCTCACTTGTATCCTTTCCTGCACTTAGTTGCAGAGTCAGAAGCCTTCATAATCAATGTCCTCCTATTCATCTGATCTACTTCGCAGTTTGCTGCACTGTGTCAAACTCTACTAGGATGACTGTTCCCTTGAGACTAACTACGAGGCAACCTGCGCTTTCTTCTTGCTCTGCTTCTTAAGATTTCACTTTCATTTTAAGACAGTATACAGCTCACAGAATGCAGAGCCTTGAGAAGCCAATATGTAAAATAGATCCAAGAACTTTAGAGTCAAAGCTGAGTTCACATTCAGGCTCTGACTCCAGGGTGTGACCAAGGTGGAGCTGTATAACCTCTTGAAGCCTCAGTTTTCTGTGACTTAAAAAGGGGATTGTAATATTTAGCATTCTACCACTCCTCAGATCAATGCCTTGATTCACGAGATAATGCATGTAAAACCCTTGGTGCAGCGCCCGGTGCACTGAAACATTTAACATGTATAACCAACACAAATAACGTGTGCTGTGTTATCATTATTAAAAATAACCAATTCTTTCAGATAATCTTGCCCTTGGCTACCAAGCCTGGAAGGCAGTGGTATTGTTCATCTCATTTTCCCAGTTTTACGATCACTGGAACAACCAGTCTGGCCTCAACTTGACCATTCTATCTGTAAATACTACCTTTTAAAGTCTATTGATACTGTGAGGGTTTTTTCCCCCAAAGCTAAAAAGTGGTTTTTCTGTTCTAGTGTTTTCTTGGCAGGAAACAATAATTTCTAAATAAAATGCCACTTCTAAACCAATCTCTTAGAAAAATAGATTATTTTTGTTTCTGACCTTTTCTTAATCCATTTCAGAAGCTAATTCTTTCTCCTTCTTTAAACAAGTTATAAAACCTTCTATATTTAATACACTGAGGCTTCTAGTCAAACCATTGCTGTCCCAAAAGAAAAGTCCTTTTAGCACTTTTACAGCTTCTTGCCGTGTGCCCTAGCAAATGGTGTTGCAGGGATGGTTTCTTAATCATTAAAATGACATTCGAAAATGCTTTTATTTTGAGGGATTACTAAGAGGTTTTAAACATTTCTAGTTAGAAAAAAAGCTGTTTAGCTGAGATCTGAACCCACCAGAATAAGCAATTCTGGTGACTCTGTTTTGTAATTATTTATACATAAAAGGCTAATATGCTCTTTACCTTCTTGGTCATATGTTTGATGTTTTTCAATTTTCTATATGCTCTTTATTTCCTTGTCAGTGTGGAATATTCTAACTTGTTAATGCTCAAAGGGCAGCAGAGGGCTACTAATAAAATGTACAGAAGATGTTTGGTAAATGCTTTCTGGTGATAATGATGATGACCACAATGATATCTAATTTAAAGTAATCTTTACTCCCTAATCTTCCCCCAAAATGTCTCATACTGTTACCAACCTGGGTTCTTGGCCTCCTTAATTAATCAAAATTGATTAGAGGCCAGACCAGAAATTCAGGCAAGGCTTTACCGGGGCCCCTGCTATAGCAGGAGGGAACGAGAAGTAGTAACAGGTTCCCTTGCTCGCTCACTCCCCGAGCTGGTTCCTTATATGCGGTGAGGGTAGGGGTGTGTCCAGGGGTCGGGCCAGAGGGTTGACTTAGGTGGTCTGCCCACCCCTTTGGTGGTGCTGTGTGCAAGGGGCATGCTCAGTACCCTGCTTTTGCTGCTAGCTCTTCAGAAGTGGCAGTTGGGTTTTTGGTCATTTTGTATCTTGTTGTCCATAATTTGCCCCAGCTGTGCATGCGAGCAGTTATTTTTAGTTCCTTATAGTTTCTCTGTATTTTGTTGCTTGAGGAGACGTTTGTCCAGGTGCAAGCACTGCAGCAAAGAATTCCAAGTCCCAGGTCCCAGGCTGTCTCAATAGCAGATGAGTGTGTGTGTGTGTACTTTAAGCTGTAGATTTGACTTTATTGGATGATGATGGAAAGATCACTTTGAAATAAATAGATTAATTTTCCACGTTATTTTTCATGCTTGGTTCCTGGACTTTTTAGAAATTACTCATTTTAAAAATCTATGTTCACTCTTCGACCTTTTATTTTCTGAGTTTTATGTTTCTTTGTTTTAGGCTTACACGTAACACAGAAGTAGCAGAAAACCCAAAAGGTATGAGTCTTTTCACATCCTTTATGGATACTGCTTTAAGCGAGGGGCAGGAGGCTAACAAAGGAAGAGCTGGAACACCAGCAGGGGAGCGTCCCTCTCCTCTGGTCCTTTTCAGCCCAGTTACAGGTGAAAAGATGTTATCCTTCAGCCTGTCATTTGAATTGAAATATAGAAAAGATCTGTCAGTTCCCTTTTATGTACTCCTTGCCAATATGAATGAGCCTCATGCTAGGTCTTGTACTGATGTTTCAGCTGAAGCTGGCTGTACTTATAAACAGAGCACTGGTCAGGGAACTAAATAAGGATGAGCACTCATTAACAGTGTGAAACTGAGCATTTCAGATATATGTCCTCTTACCTTAGGATTTTCAAAAGAAACAAACACTAGAGGAGTTTTCTAAATTAAAAACAAAACCCACCTTTCCGGGGTGTTTCAAAGAGAGAGGATGACAATGGAATATTACTCAGCCATAAAAAGAAATGAAATTGAGTTATTTGTAGTGAGGTGGATGGACCTAGAGTCTGTCATACAGAGTGAAGTAAGTCAGAAAGAGAAAAACAAATACCATATGCTAACACATATATATGGAATCTAAGAAAAAAAAAAAGTCATGAAGAACCTAAGGGTAAGACGGGAATAAAGACACAGACCTACTAGAGAATGGACTTGAGGATATGGGGAGGGGGCAGGGTAAGCTGTGACAAAGTGAGAGAGTGGCATGGACTTATATACACTACCAAACGTAAAATAGATAGCTAGTGGGAAGCAGCCGCATAGCACAGGGCGATCAGCTCGGTGCTTTGTGACCACCTAGAGGGGTGGGATAGGGAGGGTGGGAGGGAGGGAGACGCAAGAGGGAAGAGATATGGGAACATATGTATATGTATAACTGATTCACTTTGTTATAAAGCAGAAACTAACACACCATTGTAAAACAATTATACTCCAATAAAGATGTTAAAAAAAAAAAAAAGAGAGAGAGAGGATGAATTCTAATTGCACTTGTGTCCATATGTGACCTGCATGTGACCCAGGCTTACTAGTGGCCTCTTTTGCCCTCTTACCTTTTATTTTTTTTTTATTTTATTTTTTTTATTTTTTAAACATCTTTATTGAAGTATAATTGCCTTACAATGGTGTGTTAGCTTCTGCTTTATAACAAAGTGAATCAGTTATACATATACAATATGTTCCCATATCTCTTCCCTCTTGCATCTCCCTCCCTCCCACCCTCCCCATCCCACCCCTCTAGGTGGTCACAAAGCACCGAGCTGATCTCCCTGTGCTATGCGGCTGCTTCCCACTAGCTACCTATTTTACATTTGGTAGTGTATATATGTCCATGACACTCTCTCACCCTGTCACATCTCACCCCACCCTCTCCCCATATCCTCAAGTCCATTCTCTAGTAGGTCTGTGTCTTTATTCCCGTCTTGCCACTAGGTTCTTCATGGCCTTTTTTTTCCCTTAGATTCCGTATATATGTGTTAGCATACTGTATTTGTTTTTCTCTTTCTGACTTACTTCACTCTGTATGACAGACTCTAACTCCATCCACCTCATTACAAATACCTCCATTTCATTTCTTTTTATGGCTGAGTAATATTCCATTGTATATATGTGCCACATCTTCTTTATCCATTCATCTGTCGATGGACATTTAGGTTGCTTCCATGTCCTGGCTATTGTAAATAGAGCTGCAATGAACATTTTGGTACAAGACTCTTTTTGACCTATGGTTTTCTCAGGGTATATGCCCAGTAGTGGGATTGCTGGATCGTATGGTAGTTCTATTTGTAGTTTTTTAAGGAACCTCCATACTGTTCTCCATAGTGGCTGTATCAATTTACATTCCCACCAACAGTGCAAGAGTGTTCCCTTTCCTCCACACCCTCTCCAGCATTTATTGTTTCTAGATTTTTTGATGATGGCCATTCTGACCGGTGTGAGATGATATCTCATTGTAGTTTTGATTTGCATTTCTCTAATGATTAATGATGTTGAGCATTCTTTCATGTGTCTGTTGGCCATCTGTATATCTTCTTTGGAGAAATGTCTATTTAGGTCTTCTGCCCATTTTTGGATTGGGTTGTTCGTTTTTTTGTTATTGAGCTGCATGAGCTGCTTGTAAATCTTGGAGATTAATCCTTTGTCAGTTGCTTCATTTGCAAATATTTTCTCCCATTCTGATGGTTGTCTTTTGGTCTTGTTTATGGTTTCCTTTGCTGTGCAAAAGCTTTTAAGTTTCATTAGGTCCCATTTGTTTATTTGTGTTCTTATTTCCATTTCTCTGGGAGCTGGGTCAAAAAGAATCTTGCTGTGATGTATGTCATAGAATGTTCTGCCTATGTTTTCCTCTAAGAGTTTGATAGTGTCTGCCCTTACACTTAGGTCTTTAATCCATTTTGAGTTTATTTTTGTGCATGGTGTCAGGGAGTGTTCTAATTTCATACTTTTACATGTATCTGTCCAATTTTCCCAGCACCACTTATTGAAGAGGCTGTCTTTTCTCCACTGTATATGCTTGCCTCCTTTATCAAAGATAAGGTGACCATATGTGCGTGGGTTTATCTCTGGGCTTTCTATGCTGTTCCATTGATCTATATTTCTGTTTTTGTGCCAGTACCAAACTGTCTTGATTACTGTAGCTTTGTAATATAGTCTGAAGTCAGGGAGCCTGATTCCCCCAGCTCCATTTTTCGTTCTCAAGATTGCTTTGGCTATTCGGGGTCTTTTGTGTTTCCATACAAATTGTGAAATTTTTTGTTCTAGTTCTGTGAAAAATGCCAGCGGTAGTTTGATAGGGATTGCATTGAATCTGTAGATTGCTTTGGGTAGTAGAGTCATTTTCACAATGTTGATTCTTCCAATCCAGGAACATGGTATATCTTTCCATCTATTTGTATCATCTTTAATTTCTTTCATCAGTGTCTTATAATTTTCTGCATACAGGTCTTTTGTCTCCTTAGGTAGGTTTATTCCTAGATATTTTATTCTTTTTGTTGCAATGGTAAACGGGAGTGTTTTCTTAATTTCACTTTCAGATTTTTTGTCATTAGTGTATAGAAATGCAAGAGATTTCTGTGCATTAATTTTGTATCCTGCTACTTTACCAAATTCATTGATTAGCTCTAGGAGTTTTCTGGTAGCATCTTTAGGATTCTCTATGTATAGTATCATGTCATCTGCAAACAGTGACAGCTTTACTTCTTCTTTTCCGATTTGGATTCCTTTTATTTCTTTGTCTTCTCTGATTGCTGTGGCTAACACTTCCAAAACTATGTTGAATAATAGTGGTGAGAGTGGGCAAGCTTGTCTTGTTCCTGATCTTAGTGGAAATGGTTTCAGTTTTTCACCATTGAGGACAATGTTGGCTGTGGGTTTGTCATATATGGCCTTTATTATGTTGAGGAAAGTTCCCTCTATGCCTACTTTCTGCAGGACTTTTATCATAAATGGGTGTTGAATTTTGTCGAAAGCTTTCTCTGCATCTATTGAGATGATCATATGGTTTTTCTCCTTCAATTTGTTAATATGGTGTATCACATTGATTGATTTACGTATATTGAAGAATCCTTGCATTCCTGGGATAAACCCCACTTGATCATGGTGTATGATCCTTTTAATGTGCTGTTGGATTCTGTTTGCGAGTATTTTGTTGAGGATTTTTGCATCTATGTTCATCAGTGATATTGGCCTGTAGTTTTCTTTCTTTGTGACATCTTTGTCTGGTTTTGGTATCAGGGTGATGGTGGCCTCGTAGAATGAGTTTGGGAGTGTTCCTCCCTCTGCAATATTTTGGAAGAGTTTGAGAAGGATAGGTGTTAGCTCTTCTCTAAATGTTTGATAGAATTCACCTGTGAAGCCATCTGGTCCTGGGCTTTTGTTTGTTGGAAGGTATTTAATCACAGTTTCAATTTCAGTGCTTGTGATTGGTCTGTTCATATTTTCTATTTCTTCCTGGTTCAGTCTCGGCAGTTTGTGCATTTCTAAGAATCTGTCCATTTCTTCCAGGTTGTCCATTTTATTGGCGTAGAGTTGCTTGTAGTAATCTCTCATGATCTTTTGTACTTCTGCAGTGTCAGTGGTTACTTCTCCTTTTTCATTTCTAATTCTATTGATTTGAGTCTTCTCCCTTTTTCTCTTGATGAGTCTGGCTAATGGTTTATCAATTTTGTTTATCTTCTCAAAGAACCAGCTTTTAGTTTTATTGATTTTTGCTATTGTTTCCTTCATTTCTTTTTCATTTATTTCTGACCTGATCTTTATGATTTCTTTCCTTCTGCTAGCTTTGGGGTTTTTTTGTTCTTCTTTCTCTAATTGCTTTAGGTGCAAGGTTAGGTTGTTTATTCGAGATGTTTCCTGTTTCTTGAGGTAGGCTTGTATTGCTATAAACTTCCCTCTTAGCACTGCTTTTGCTGCGTCCCATAGGTTTTGGGTCGTCGTATCTCCATTGTCATTTGTTTCTAGGTATTTTTTGATTTCCCCTTTGATTTCTTCAGTGATCACTTCATTATTAAGTAGTGTATTGTGTAGCCTCCATGTGTTTGTATTTTTTACAGATCTTTTCCTGTAATTGATATCTAGTCTCATAGCGTTGTGGTCGGAAAAGATACTTGATACGATTTCAATTTTCTTAAATTTACCAAGGCTTGATTTGTGACCCAAGATATGATCTATCCTGGAGAATGTTCCATGCGCACTTGAGAAAAATGTGTATTCTGTTGTTTTTGGGTGGAATGTCCTATAAATATCAATTAAGTCCATCTTGTTTAATGTATCATTTAAAGCTTGTGTTTCCTTATTTATTTTCATTTTGGATGATCTGTCCATTGGTGAAAGTGGGGTGTTAAAGTCCCCTACTATGATTGTGTTGCTGTCGATTTCCCCTTTTATGGCTGTTAGTATTTGCCTTATGTATTGAGGTGCTCCTATGTTGGGTGCATAAATATTTACAATTGTTATACCTTCCTCTTGGATCGATCCCTTGATCATTATATAGTGTCCTTCTTTGTCTCTTGTAATAGTCTTTATTTTAAAGTCTATTTTGTCTGATATGAGAATTGCTACTCCAGCTTTCTTTTGATTTCCATTTGCATGGAATATCTTTTTCCATCCCCTCACTTTCAGTCTGTATGTGTCTCTAGGTCTGAAGTGGGTCTCTTGTAGACAGTATATATATGGGTCTTGTTTTTGTATCCATTCAGCCAGTCTGTGTCTTTTGGTGGGAGCATTTAATCCATTTACATTCAAGGTAATTATCGATATGTATGTTCCTATTCCCATTTTCTTAAATGTTTTGGGTTTGTTATTGTAGGTGTTTTCCTTCTCTTGTGTTTCTTGCCTAGAGAAGTTCCTTTAGCATTTGTTGTAAAGCTGGTTTGGTGGTGCTGAACTCTCTCAGCTTTTGCTTGTCTGTAAAGGTTTTAATTTCTCCATCACATCTGAATGAGATCCTTGCTGGGTAGAGTAATCTTGGTTGTAGGTTTTTCTCCTTCATCACTTTAAGTATATCCTGCCACTCCCTTCTGGCTTGCAGAGTTTCTGCTGAAAGATCAGCTGTTAACCTTATGGGGATTCCCTTGTGTGTTATTTGTTGTTTTTCCCTTGCTGCTTTTAATATGTTTTCTTTATATTTAATTTTTGACAGTTTGATTAATATGTGTCTTGGCGTGTTTCTCCTTGGGTTTATCCTGTATGGGACTCTCTGTGCTTCCTGGACTTGATTAACTATTTCCTTTCCCATATTAGGGAAGCTTTCAACTATAATCTCTTCAAATATTTTCTCAGTCCCTTTCTTTTTCTCTTCTTCTTCTGGGACCCCTATAATTCGAATGTTGGTGCGTTTAATGCTGCCCCAGAGGTCTCTGAGACTGTCCTCAGTTCTTTTCATTCTTTTTTCTTTATCCTGCTCTGCAGTAGTTATTTCCACCATTTTATCTTCCAGGTCACTTATCCTTTCTTCTGCCTCAGTTATTCTGCTATTGATCCCATCTAGAGTATTTTTAATTTCATTTATTGTGTTTTTCATCGTTGCTTGGTTCCTCTTTAGTTCTTCTACGTCCTTGTTAAATGTTTCTTGCATTTTGTCTATTCTATTTCCAAGATTTTGGATCATCCTTACTATCATTATTCTGAATTCTTTTTCAGGTAGACTACCTATTTCCTCTTCATTTGTTAGATCTGGTGTGTTTTGACCCTGCTCCTTCATCTGCTGTGTGTTTTTCTGTCGTCTCATTTTGCTTATCTTACTGTGTTTGGGGTCTCCTTTTCACAGGCTGCAGGTTCGTAGTTCCCGTTGTTTTTGGTATCTGTCCCCAGTGGGTAAGGTTGGTTCAGTGGGTTGTGTAGGCTTCCTGGTGGAGGGGACTATTGCCTGTGTTCTGGTGGATGAGGTTGAATCTTGTCTTTCTGGTGGGCACGTCCACGTCTGGTGGTGTGTTTTGGGGTGTCTGTGGCCTTATGATTTTAGGCAGCCTCCCTGCTAATGGATGGGGCTGTGTTCCTGTCTTGCTAGTTGTTTGGCATAGGGTGTCCAGCCCTGTAGCTTGCTGGTCGTTGAGTGAAGCTGGGTCTTGATGTTGAGATGGAGATCTCTGAGAGATTTTTGCCATTTGGTGTTACGTGGAGCTGGTAGGTCTCATGTGGACCAGTGTCCTGAGGTTGGCTCTCCCACCTCAGAGGCACAGCCCTGATGCCTGGCTGGAGCACCAAGAGCCTTTCATCCACACAGCTCAGAATATAAGGGAGAAAAAAATAGAAAGATAAAAAGAGGATAAAATAAAATAAAATAAAGCTATTATAATAAAAAATAAGAAAAAAAATTATTAAGAGTAAATGTATTCAGAAAAAATTTTTTTTTAATTTTTAAAAATAGATTTATTAATTTTTTTATAGTAAAAAATAAGAAAAAGATTTTTAAGAAAAAAATTTATTAAAAAAAAATTTTTAATTTTTTAAAATAAAAAATATGAAAAAACTTATTAAAAAATTTTTTAATTTCTAAAAATAGAAAATACGGAAAAAATTATTAAGAAAGCATATATTAGGAAAAAAAAATTTTTTTAAGTAAAAAAAAAAAAAAAAAAAAAATGGACGGACCTAACCCTAGGACTGATGGTGAAAGCAAAGCTATACAGACAAAATCTCACCCAGAAGCATACACATATACACTCACAAAAAAAGGAAAAGGGGAAATTAATATATCCTGCTCCTAAAGTCCACCTTTTGAATTTGGGATGATTCGTTGTCTATTCAGGTATTCAACAGATGCAGGCACATCAAGTTGTTTGTGGAGCTTTAATCCGCTGCTTCTGAGGCTGCTGGGGGAGATTTCCCTTTCTCTTCTTTGTTCGTACAGCTCCCAGCGTTCAGCTTTGGATTTGGACCCGCCTCTGCATGTACGTTGCCTGAGGGCGTCCGTTCCCCGCCCAGACAGAACGGGGTTAAAGGAGCAGCTGCTTCGGGGACTCTGGCTCACCCAGGCCGGGGGGGAGGGAGCGGTACGGAGGAGGCGGGGCGAGCCTGCGGCGTCAGAGGCGTCGTGACGTTGCAGCAGCCTGAGGCGCGCCGTGTGTTCTCCCGGGGAAGTTGTCCCCGGATCACGGGAGCCTGGCAGTGGCGAGCTGCACCGGCTCCCGGGAGGGGCGGTGTGGAGAGTGACCTGTGCTCGCACACAGGCTTCTTGGTGGCGGCAGCAGCAGCCTTAGCATCTCCTACCAGTCTCTGGGGTCCGCGCTGATGGCTACGGCTCGCGCCCGCCTCTGGAGTTCGTCTAGGCGGCTCTCTGAATCCCCTCTCCTTGCGCGCCGCGAAACAAAGAGGCAAGAAAAAGTCTCTTGCCTCTTCGGCGGCTGCAGACCTCCTCTCCGGCTCCCTCCCGGCTCGCCGCGGCACGCCAACCCCTTCAGGCTGTGTTCACGCCGCCAACCCCAGTCCTCTCCCTGCGATCCGATCCGACCGAAGCCCGCGCCTCAGCTCCCAGCCCCGCCCGCCCCAGCGGGTGAGCAGACAAGCCTCTCGGGCTGGTGAGCGCTGCTCGGCGCTGAGCCTCTGTGTGGGAATCTCTCCATTTTTCCCTCTGCGCCCCTGTTGCTGTGGGATCCGCGCTAATAGCCGCGGCTCGCACCCGTCTCTGGATTTCGTTTAGGCAGCGCTCTGAATCCCCTCTCCTTGCGCGCCACGAAACAAAGAGGCAAGAAAAGGTCTCTTGCCTCTTCGGCAGCTGCAGACTTTTTCCCGGACTCCCTCCCGGCTAGCACCAAAGCCCGAGCCTCAGCTCCCAGCCCCCGCCCGCCCCGGCGAGTGAGCAGACAAGCCTCTCGGGCTGGTGAGCGCTGGTTGGCGCCGAGCCTCTGTGCGGGAGTCTCTCCGCTTTGCCCTCCGCACCCCTGTGGCTGCGCTCTCCTCTGCGGCTCCGAAGCTTCCCCCCTCTGCCACCTGCAGTCTCTGCCCGCAAAGGGGCTTCCTAGTGCCTGGAAACCTTTCCTCCTTCACGGTTCCCTCCCACTGGTGCAGGTCCCGTCCCTATTCTTTTGTCTCTGTTATTTCTTTTTTCTTTTACCCTACCCAAGTACGTGGGGATTTTCTTGCCTTTTGGGAGGTCTGACGTCTTCTGCCAGCGTTCAGTGGGTGTTCTGTAGGAGCAGTTCCACGTGTAGATGTATTTCTGCTGTATCTGTGGGAAGGAAGGTGATCTCCGCGTCTTACTCTTCCGCCATCTTGCCCCCTCCCCCCCTCTTACCTTTTAATTAACAAGGAAAATACAAATAAGAAATTAAAAAACTACTTAAATAGAATATTCAAAAATTGAGCAGTTAAGGGATAATTGCATAATTAAGTTATTAAAGATAACCTGGAAGAAACAAGGGATGTAAAAGAAAAAAATTTTAAACACTTTTTATATGTTTCAATGACCTAGAGAAGGTGGACTTTTATTTTAATGAAGTATCCATGCCTTAAAAAAGATTATTATAGCAAATATGTGAAGGGCTTTGATATGTCTTAACATAAGCATTGACAAAATATTTGTGTCTATAACCAATCATTTTGAATTCTTTTTTTAATGAAATGTACATAAGACCATTCGTTTTTGTGGATAACCAGAAACTCAAGCTCACTTGCAAATAGAGTTACATTTCTTTCTTTGTGGCATCCTTGACAAACTGGAAGATTGTGCTCCTGGAACTTGGGGAAAACAGCTACGATGGATGATGTAACAGGAGCTCCCCCCACCCCCTACCCGGCAGCTGGCTTCAAAGATAATTCATTGTGACAAGAGTGAGGAAGTAACCCGCAAAATTGTGTCCATGGGAAGTAATTTACATAATTGGGCATAGATATAAATGGATCTTTTCCTACGTTATTCTTCTAATATAGAAAAATCTAATCTACCAACAGCTGACTATTCAATTAGAACCTGATTTTTTTAACAAACCAAAAATTATATATTCTAATGTGTGCTGTTCTTCTAAATAATATGTTTCTGTGACTGTATCCTTCAACCCCTGTTACAATTGCTTGATGTATGTGTGTGTGTGTATAACATGTAGTGTATGTGTGTGTGTATTTATGTGTGACTAATGCTTAATCCCTAGCTACTGTCACTTTAGGCTCACTCCATGAACAACCTAAGAAAGTCTCTCTAATAGTCTTTGCATCAGAAGTGCCAAATATATCTTTTTATCAGGGGTAACAAATGTGTGTCAAATCCATATGACTTCTACTACTCTCACATTATAAATTTATTTATTCCAATATTTTTGGCCTCTGATCCGAGATAGCCTAGCAATCTTTCTGAAAGAAGTGTTCCAGACAGCCGCCATGGATGAATCAGAGCTGGCACTTGAAATGGAGCCTCTTTGCCAACCCTTTTATACACATAAGTTGCTTTTTACCCCACATGTGATACTCCGTGCTGTGCCTACTTGGTTCATGGGATCCTACCTTCATATAGTTCTGTTCCTTGGAATCTTTATTAGTGCTATATACTAGGATATAGGATAGGGTTAAGCCAACATTATTTGGCTCTTAAAAGGATTCTTGCTGAGGTTTGGCAATACCTGCCAATTGAAAGCTCCTCCAGCTTGATGACCAGGCTAGAAGTTTTGAAGCAGCAGCAAAAGAAAGAACTAAGCATATAAGAAAAATAACATAGCAGACTCTGAAGACAAATCTTTAAGAGGATCCACAAACTTTTTTAAGGCATGGATACTTCATTAAAATAAAAGTCCACCTTCTCTAAGTCATTGAAACATATAAAAAGTGTTTTAAAAATTTTTCTTTTACATCCCTGTTTCTTCCAGGTTATCTTTAACAACTGATTATTTCCTGGATACTTAGCTCTTTACAAAAATGAAAGAATGAAGTATTTTCTATAACATGTATCTGGAAGTTTTAATTTTAGATTTATAGTTTCACATTTTAATGCCATTATTTTTCAAGTTTTATTTTGCTCTATTTCTAGATTCTTCCTTTGTTTTCCTATCTATCTCTCTTTTCTTTTTGATTTTGAAATTATTTTAGATCTTTAAAAAGCCACTCTTTTTTTTATTAGGTCTCATATTATTTCCTTTGCTCCATTTTTAAAATTTCTTTCCATTTGTTTTTTCCTCTACTATCAAGCAAGCATTCATATTTTCCATTAAGTACATAATTTCCCCTAATCTCTATAAACATTATGTGACAGTAATATGTTAACAGATACATTAAGACCTCAATTAACTGTCCTAATACAAGTGGAAATACAGAGATAATTCCAAGAGCCTAATTTTTATTTTAATGTGTTTTTCACATGTACATTTTAATGTGAGCTTTTATGATATTATTTTTCAGCCCCACTGTTTCAAAGAAAACAATGGAGGTCTTTTATGAAGACCAAATTCAGGTTGAGTTATTTGGACATCCAGCTGCCCCAGTCTTTTCTACAATGTCCCTACGGGAGCACCTAGCATCACCTGTCAGAATGAGACCGAGCCCTGTCCTGCCTCCCCTGTCTGTCCCTGGTCTTCTCTTTCTAAATCATCTTTACCTGATGAACATTTTCTGTTTCTGATTTAACATCCTCTAGCTGGGCAGTAAAATTGAGTGAGGGTCATACAAAACTGTGAAATGTATAAGCAGACACTGGATGGCTTAATGTATCAGCAATACGTTGCATAGTTGAACTTGAAAGTAAAACTAATAAAGATGACTGAAGTTGAATTTTAGTATTATGTGATCAGATAAAGACATGCTTTAATGATGTTACGATGCTTAACCCTTTCAGGCTGCTGCAATAGAATACTTCTTCAGAGATCCTGAACTCATTCTTGAGAAATCAATTTTAAGAAAACCTGAGTGGTTGAATGCATCAGGAAATTTTGGCTCATAAACTACCTTTATTTGTTGATTCATACTTGTCCTTTTTTACAGGATAAGTGTCTAGTTTTAAGTCAGGTAAATATGCAACTGGTCTTAACTACTATTGCTGACCTGGCCTTATCTTTTCACCAAGTGTGCCTTAAGCCTTTCTCAGCAGAAACCGAACCATTTTTTTTAAAAGGCTAAAAATCATTTCAACCGCAGAGGTTCTCAAAACCTTTCATTTGACCATAAGCTCAAAGTTCAAATCAGGTAATTTACCTTAAACCTGGAAGGGGAACTAACTATATGCCCCAAAATTCAGATTCAACAACTTTCTAGATGTTTTTTGTCTGATCGTTCAGACTCATTCCCATTAATGTCCTTTGATATCCATTTCCAGAAGCTATTTCTGTTAAATCATAATTGTTCTAAGTGTCATGTCAGGAAAAGCTCTTAAATCTCATAATAATCAGTCAGATTATTCAAATAATTTCTCCATTGTCTATTCCTATTTGGCACTAATTTGATAATAGGTCTTCCTTATATGGGTGTTTTCCCTTTACTGTCAAAAAGAAAAAAAAGCAGTATGTTCTACCTATTTTCCATTTTCCCAGCTTTTGCTCCCTTGCTTGGAATTGACTTCCATGGAAAGTGCTATACAAACCTTAAGAAACTGGTCTTTATGATCCCCGAAACTTGGCTCTTGTGTGAAGTTGTAAGAATTGAAATAGGCTCTTTGGTACTTGGTACTTTTCCAAAAAGTTCTCAATTTTCCAAACTTGACTATATTTCTGACTTCAGAGATCAGTAAGAACATGAATGAGATTAATTTTGCATGAAATGAATGTTTTTCATGTATACAACTTGGAGGTCTTCAGAGGAAAGAAGCAATATAAATCTCATATTCTATACATAATTTTTGCTTTGCTCCCTACTGTAAACTTTGGTAAAGTCTAAAACTTAAAAAAAATTTGTATACTGTAAAAACTGAGGGTCAAAAATTGATTAGTCATTCATCTTTAATTCATTTATTCATCGAAATTTTTATTCCTTAAGTCTCGGCCCTCGGCTAATCGCTAGGGACATGTAGATGAACAAATGCCTAGACTTTATGGAGTGAGGCATCTCCTGGAGAGAGAGACATGATTACAAAATCTTAGTAGGGCCATGTTTTTAGTTCTCTTTCTTTTAAATTTGTAATAGAAATTGCCTCCACTCCTGAGTCACTCCTATCCATGGGGAAAAGATTGATTTATCAGACCGGTGAAGGAAAAATTCATTGGTTCAAGGATTCCTCTTGGTTTAAGTTGTGCTTGTGCATTAGAAGCCATGGGTCGTGAGAGTGATCTTGTTTGCTTTGTTCTCGTTTCTCACGCTCATCACCACCCCTCCTAATGGACCAAGCCCTCCGCACAGGTGGCCTTGTTTTCTTTGTCCTCACTCTCCTGGCTCTCAGATGGGTGAGAGGAGAGCATCAATTTATTATATAAGAAATGAGTCCATGTCCTCTGCAAGCATCCTCCTTCAGCTGCTGTGTCTCAGGACTGAGACTTGAGAGGGAGTATTAGAAAGCCTGATTCTGCCCTGATACAGGGGTTGGTATAGATTCACGTTGTCAAACCCACAAGACAAAATAGACTTCAACCTAATACTGTATTTGCTTAGCATAATAGAAGGATGCAAGACAAGAGATACATCAGGTAAAGCAGCTTCATGTCATCAGGTGGCCCAGCACCTACCCAGTACACAGCTTCTTTTGCTCTCATGGAGTGTGGATGGCTGCCATGGACAAGAGCTAGGTGCACGGGGTCACTTTAACACAGAGAAGCTGTGTCCTCTGTTTCCATCTAACCTTGAAGAACTGTTCTAGTTCCAGAAGCCCAGGTCTCCATGCCACTCCATAGCTCCCCTGCCCAGGTGACAAGGGGGACACAGTCTTCCACGTCTATCTTCACTCTGTCGTTTCTGACAAAGAGCACCATGAGAAGGCAGACGCTGAGTTGATTCTCCCAGGCAGTCCTGGATCAACCCAGACCTGATCTTAATCCTTTACTCATAATGTCCAACCCACGTTTACCAACAGTAAAGATGATACTTTGATCCTTACCTGATGCCTTTGTATATTTACCATTTTCTGACCAACGCATCACTGGGAGGTCTCTGAGGAGCCAGTTACACCCTTTTCCCTCTGAGTTCAGGACAGCTGAGACCATCAACTGCAACCATTGACGCACATGACCAGTGTATGTCAGACTTTTTCCATCTTGTCAGTCAGGTAAATTAATTGTCTTCTTGTGGCGAGGTCTAAAGTGTTACTCTAATACTGTTACCAACCCAGGAGTGGGATTAAGAGTCTCCTCACAGAAACTGAGATGAAGAAATAGGTCACCTCTACCTTAAGAGTAGGTTTAATGCTATGATAGAGGACCATCCAAAGTGTAAGTTGTGTCCAAGGATGCCTGGAGGAGACCCACTTCCCATAGAAGTGAGAATTTGAGTTAGGATGTGAGGAATGAGTAGAATTTTCTAGTGAGATGAACAGAGAGAAGGTATTTCATGTAAGGATTTAGTAGGTGCCGAGGGGGAGCTGAACAATATCATGGAGATCGTGGGGAACACAAAAAGACCAGGGGTCTTTCCCCCAAATCCATACTTATATTATGAAATCAATAGTTTTTCTCACTCAAGATAACTAATTGGTTTACTTCAATCATTTTAAGCCCTTGAAATTGTATGTAAAGATAGGTATTCAACCACGGTATGTATGTACAATGGAATATTACTCAGCCATAAAAAAGAATGAAATAATGTCATTTGCAGCAACATGGATAGACCTAGAGGTTATAAACAGTAAGTGAAGTAAGTCAGACAGAGAAAGAAAAATATCCGATATAAATGAACTTATTTACAAAACAGAAACAGACTCACAGGTTTTGAAAACAAACTTATGGTTATCAAAGGGGAAATGTAGAGGGGGAATAAATTAAGAGCTTGGGATTAACATACACACACTACTATATATATAAAATAGATACCCAACAGGACCTACTATAAAGCACAGGGAACGCTACTCAATATTCTGTAATAACTGATATGGGAAAAGAATCTGAAAAAGAATGAAGATATGTATATGTATAACTGAATCACTTTGCTGTACACCTGAAATTAACACAACATTGTAAATCAACCATACTCCAATACAATTTTTTTATAAAGATAGGCATTCAACGTTTACTCAGGAATTCCACAGAAATCTCAGAATTCTTTGAACTATTCACTCACTCACAAAAATATTTCTTGAGTACCTACTATGTGTCGGGCACAGTTCTTTCTATAAACACAAGGAAGGCAGCAGTGAACAAGACAGGCAAGGTCCCTATTCACATGCAGCTTATGCTCTAGAGCTGAACTCTCCCATACAGCCACCATCAACTGCATGTGACTATTGAGCACTTGACATGTGGTTTGTCCCAGTGGAGATGGGCCAGAAGAGTAATGTTCACACTGAATTTCAAAGATTTTTGTATAAAAGGAAAGAAAGTAAAATATCTCATTAATACGTTTAATATTGATTACGTATTGAAATAATATCTTAGTTGTATTGAGTTAAAGTATACCATCAAAATGAATTCTGTTTATTTTGCTTTTATATTGTGGTTACTAAGAAATTTACAGGCACGTAGGTGGCTTGCCTTCCTGTTGGACAGTGATGCCCTTGAGAGAGAGGAGTCAAAATATAAACTCGTTCACAAATAAATGAACAAGACGATTTCTCATAGCGCTACGTGCTATAAAGAAAATAAAACTGGGCAGTGTGACGGAGAGTGGCAGAGACCATGTTAAATAAATCTGCCAAGGAAGGCTTTTCTGAAAAACAATTTTTGCTGACATATGGATAATATGCTGGAGCCACCCAGATGAATTTCTATGGGAAGAACAGCATTCTAGATAGAGAAATGGCAAAGATCCCAAGGAATGGCTTGTCATCCTCAACGAAAACAGAAGTCCAGTGGGGTTAAACAGTATTGAGCCAGAGGGAGAGTGGTATAAGATGAGGTCAGAAAAATAGGCAGAAGCCAGTTCCTTAAGGACTTGCAGACCTGGAAATGAGATGGGGTTTATTCGAAGTGCAGTGGAAAAGCACAGAAGGGTTCCTAGCAGAATGGCAGGAACTGATTTACATTTTTAGAAAGACCTCTGTATCTGCTTTACAGAGAATCAAATGCAGACAGACAAGAAGGGAGGCACAGACACCAGAGACCATTTCAGTAGTGCTGGCAAAAGATACTGGTGGCTTGGATTGGGAATAGCAGGGGGTGACATAGAAGTGAACTGATACTCAAAACAGTTTCACCTTCCAACTTTCAGAATCTTGCTGATGGTTTGGATATGGAAGGGAAAGGATGGAGATAGATGAGCGGTTACTCCTCTTTATGATGTGAGCTGTAGGTGGTGGTGCCATTTACCAAGATGAGGAAATGAAGACAAGAACAGATTGGGGGATAGGTATTTTGTTTTGCCCATGTTAAGACTGAGATTCCTATTACAAAGTTAAGTTAGGAGCTGTCGATGTAAGTTTGGAGTTTGGTGGAGAAATCAAGGTAAAAGATGTAAATTTAGGAGGCAGCTTATGCTTCTTTAAGCCATCACCTTAATTTATGTTTCAGCATCTTGTGACTAAAGGACTAGATACTGATATTTTTCTGTATTATCAGCTTCTTACCAAAACATCCTTTCATCCAAGTCCAATTTGATTCCATAAACCTTTACCCAAAAGTTGCTAATGTTAATCTTTCCTGGAGTAAAAATAAATAACAGGATTATGATGTACAGTCAGAAAAGTGTGTTCAGAAAGTTCTAGTGTTGAACAGTGGACAGGAGTTCAAGAGTCTGCTTAAGGCTTTCAAAAGGGGCCTCTGGGGAAAATGAGGAACCTTCAAACCGGCCAGCTCCTCTCTAGGCTAAAGCTTTGCTGGACAAGCTTCTGTCCTTCCCTCCATTCTTGCTTTTTGCAAGCATCGGAGATACACTAAAAGCATCATTGTTAATGTTTTTCAAAGAATGGAAAAAAAGGAAGCATTATAAGCAGAAAATCATAAAAGTAGGTGAAATTGCTTTATCAGCTGGAGTCTCCAAATGAGAGAATTATGCAGGGAGGCTTTAAACTAGGGGCGTGAGAGACATGAGTTTGATTTCATTAGTCTTTGCTAGGAGATGAAACTCTTTTTGAAAGCTCCAAGACCCTCTGGGGTCTGAGTCCAGAAGTGATGCCACATAGAGCAGTACAACTCTGATGAAGCTTTAGCTAGTCTTGAAACGAGTGGAGGACACAGCAGCTTTGGTGCTAAAGAAAAGCAAGCATGCTTTGTTAAAAACACTGATTTGTAAGGATGGTTGCCCATTCTGCAAACCCCAGGCACACCTCTTTTAGGTGACAAGGCCATTAGGAAAAATGGTAATTAGATGAGCCAGGATTTTAGTAGTCATTCGCCAGGTGAGGAAAGCATTTTCCATCCCCACTGCTGAACAGCCACTTTGGGATCATGATGCCACCAGGAGAAGACCGTAGTCTGAGACAATTGTTAGTCCTTGACTGTGATACTTGCAACTGCCAAGTGGCCAACTGGCAAACATTCATCCAGGGCCTGCATAGTCTCAGCCCTGTAGTAGAAGCTGAAAGCACGTGTGTGCACAAATTGGATTCTACTCACAGCCAGGTCAGCTATAGCTTTAGTGGTCCTTGTAAAATACCTTATTTGGGGGAAGTGTCTTTGAATAGGTGTGGCAACAGGTCAATCTGTTTAACAACAACATTTTAAATATAACATTGGTTCAGTTATTAAATATGGTAAAACTAAGCATTTTATTCGCAGTCTACTCCTTTCCCCTCTATTCTACTCTCAGTTTTTTAAAAAACATCTAAGATACCACGTTAGTTTAAAAAGGGTGGGGGGAGGAGAGGTGGTATAAAATACAAATGAAATGAAATCTAACAAATTCTAATACAAGATTATTACCCTCAATACAAAGTGAGCCTATCTATCTATCTATGTCTCTATCATTTGTATAATGAATATACAAAAGAAAATTAGAAAATAAAATGCAATAGTTCTTCTCATCAAGATCATAAAAATGTTTGTTTCAATAGAGAGAGTTGTCTGCATTTACTTGAACCTTCACAAAACTGTTTCCCTATCTCTAATTTTTTAATATAAAGTTTAGTAATATATGCCCTTTCTAATAACATATAAATAATAAAAATAAGAGAATATTATTCTGTATATGAATGGACCAATTTCTCCCACTCAATATCAGATTGGATTAACAAACAAGCAAGCAAGTGCATAAACCTCTCACTACAAAACACATACACACATCAATCGTTATAAATAATTTATGGGAAACATAGTTAAAATGTATTTATGTAGATTGAAAATAAATAGGCAAAGACATACAAAGCAAATGTGAACCAAAACAATGCAGGAGTAACAATATTAATATTAGATAAGGTGGAATGTAAAGTTTAAACATCAACAGGATAAAGAGAGAACTTATATGATAAGAAGATAAAATCCTTGGCATTGAGGAGTTGGCTGGTACCAGCTCATGAGAGCTGATTGTTAACATTTATTCCCAAGTCCATGTTTTATAACATCACATTGAAATTGGCCTTGGTGCGATTATTTACACCATGGAAATTGGCAAATGACACACATCAAGGCCTCCATCACCCCTCCTCCAGTTGTTAAATATTTACCTGCACATCCATGGATACAACTGATGAACTTAAAATTACCTGAAATGTGTATGTACTAAACAATATAGCAATTAAAACTATTTTTAAAAACTTATCAGAAATGTAAGAAAACTTTATTTAAAATACATAATCATATTGGCATATTTCAGTTTACTTCTTCAAAATTGTACAGATCCCCGAAAATTAAGTAATAACATAAAGGAATTTAATGACATAATCCATAAATTTGATAAATGAAATATATAATACTTATTATATGCAAGTGTGTAAATAGATGTCAGTTTAAAAGTGAGAAAATGTTAACAGTTAAATAAGGAAGCTATGTTTGGTTTGAAATACTATTGTCTTTTTAAGCATCACTATCTGATTTAGTAGGATATGAGAGTTAATCATGTCATTTTCCTGTTTAATTTTGTATTTTAGCCAAAGACTAATTTACATTTGCTAAAAAATTATATTTAATACTGGTGAATGGTGGCTTAGATGTTCTTGACATATTTTATATATTACCATAAGCCCTAACCAAATTATAAGAGTATTTATCTCTCATTGAGACATTAAACACAAACTTTAACTTAATATTTCAATGTTAATTTAATACCTTAAATAAGATATAGATATATATATTGGAGGTGAGTACTGCTGGGCCAGGAGGAAGAAACCCGTAAGAATGATTTTTCTTTCTTTCTTTCTCTTTTTTACAAAAGAACTACAGTATCCTATTAAGACTTTTTCTGCATGTTCTTGTCAAAGGAAGGAAAGAATTTTTCACTGACACCCTCGATTGCTAGTTGGTCACATGATTACTCTTCAGGAGACACAAGAGACCCATCTGAAAGTGGGGTGGGAGGATTTAATGTAACTTCCTACTTAGAAACCGAGATTGCCTGTAACAAGCTCCATCTGATTCCTTCAACACTGCACCCAGACAGTTTCCTTTCTCTAAACGTCAATAGGACAGAAATGAAAAGAAAATGTGAGACGAGGTTTCTGAAGTTCAGAAAACATTATCCTTGTCTGAGATGACTTGTCATCATTTGGGGATACACTGTGGAGAGTATTTATCCATGTACCTAGCAGAGCAGCCCTTAATAACCACTTGAATAAATGAACGGATAGATAATAAATGACAGAAGTAGGCAGAGGGCCAAGGATACATGACCTAAGAAACAGTGCTATTGTACTGGAGATTTCAGAAAGTGGGAAAAGGCAAGAGCATGAAATAGAAACACTGGAAAAGATATTTAAATATTGGGTGATTTTTCACAAAGCAACTGTCCATAGCATCCTTACCATCCCTTATGAGATGCAGACATTCTTGTTGTCATTCTCCATACAGGGACAGTGCCATTCTGACATGTCAAGGGACTGTTCAAGGTCAAATAATTATTGAAGGTAAAACCACCAGCATGTGGCAGTAGCAGAAAATGAACACATCTCTTCGATTATAAATCCAATGGGCATTTCAAAACACCACTGTTGCCTCTAGGAAAATGACCTCAAACAGAAATCAACACATTCTATTGCAATTTTAATTTGAAAGCATTTGCCTTGAAACTGTCTAATTCCTGTTTCTTTTTTACCACCTCCATTCCCACCCTAATTTCATAGCTATTGAGGGGAAAGCAAACTACTGTCCAGATATTCTTGCTAAAGCACCTCACTTGAAAAAATCTTTTCCCTCCTCAGGTTTTCATTTGACTCACAGTGTAATCGTATTAGTAAGAAAGATTTTGTTTAGTCATACCTGGTGCCAGATTTTCCCCAAAAAAGCAAAATAAAATGATGTGTAGACTACCTGGTTTCCACAGAATAGCATAGTTGGTCCTCCATATCCTAGGGTTCCATATTCACAGATTCAACCAACCTTGGATTGAAAATATTTGAAAAAAAAATCCAGAAATTTCCAAAAAGCAAAACTTGAATTTGCTGCACACAGGCAACTATTTATATAGCATTTACATTGTATTTACACCTATATACATAGCATTTGCATTGTATTAGGTATCATAAGTAATCTAGAGATGAGTTAAAATATACAGGAGGATTTGTTGTAGGTTATAAACAAGTACTGTGATATTTTATATAAGGGATTTGAGCATCCACAGATTTTGGTATCCTCGAGGACCCTGGAACGAATTCCCTACAGATACCAAGGGATGACTATATAAAAATCAAGGAGAACAACTCTGATAATGTAAGAATAAAGTCAGTATTTATGAGTAACAGGCCTGTTTGACAAGCAGCATTGCAGTATATAAAATTCCAATGACAACATATTAAAAATACAGTAATTGTCTAGAAGAATGAGAGAAATAAAGCAGAAGCCTATGGAAAACTAGCGGATTTGGAGTCCTTTGGAAGAGAACGAGGAAATAGCTGCCTGAACACTGTCAGAGAGATACCTACTGACCACACTTGCACCCAGTTTTACCAGACATTGAGAAGGAAAAAATGCTCAAGAGGAAACAACATGCACAGCCGCTGTCCTTAGGAAACTTACGGTCTGACAGTTTCAAAACAATTTCACTTCACTTTATGTAATTATAAAAAATGTCCCCATCAAAGAAAAACCTAGGTGAAAACATTTTTCAATATTATTTACTCATTTTAATGCATTCTACCTTTGCACAGAAGTAATTTCTTTAAATATCTACCTATATGAGACAAGTATGGCTCCAAGCGGATGATGCCTGCCCACCGAATCCCTCTCTCCTGTTCCATTTGATTGCTTGGGTTAACAACAGAGTTCGTCTCCCCATATTCACCTCTGTCTTTTCAGTTCTCCTTCACGTCTGCTTCTCTCTTTCTTGTTTTCTCTTTTCTTGTTTTCCATCTGTTTTTCTCACTCTTCCTCAGGGGCACTTGAAGAAGCGTCTTCATCTTGCTAACAGTTTTTGGTTCTAGAAAGGATGTTTCATCTGCACCCTGACCCATAAGGAATGAGACAGCCAACAGGCTCCCAGGTGTGTTCTGGTGTCTGTAAGCAGAAATAATTTGTTCCATCAGGAGAAAGCCTTTGTCACTGATGGTTTTAAAATCGTGCAAAGGACTTTCCAGTTTATAACACATGGGCTTCATCACTGTTTTTTTTTCCTCTCGTGGAGCTGGTGGGTGGGAGGGACAGGCAAGCATAAGTAATTTCCCAGAGATGGTCAGGGCTGGGGTGCTCAGAGAAGACTTAATTGAAAGGTACCAATTCTGAAATTTCTTTTCTAATATTCGGTCTATGGCTTTCCAATAATAATCACAGTAGTAGTTGTTGTTGTTTTAATAGTAGAGATAGTAGTAGCAATCGTAGTTATATAATAGCTAGTGTTTATTGAGCACTGAATATGTGTCAGGCTTTGGGCCATATGCCTTAGATTTATTAACTCATTTAAACCTCCCAATAACCCAATGAGGTAAAGATTATTATTATCCACATTTCACAGTCCAGGGAACTGGGCTTGTCCAAGCTTACACAGCAAGGCAATTATCAGTTACACACCTCTCCTCCCTGCAAGAGAACAGTATATTTCCCCAAAACATTCTGATGGGGCAGTGTCATTTGCTTCTAAAGACGGGTCCTGTCATATCCTGATTGTTACCATTCTTAAACCTGAGGCGAGGGGCTGCCTTTGAATGAATCTTAGCTTCATTCAGCTCTCTGCTCAAAGTCCCCTCCTCAGAGGGCCTCGCTGACTGCCTCTTCATCATCTCTCTCTGTCCCTTTCCTCTGCTTGGTTTTAATTCTGAGCGCTTATCACTACCTGAACTGTCTTGGTCTGCTCGGGCTGCCATAATAAAACACCACTGATGGATAACAAATGACAGACTTTTATTCTCTCACAGTTCTGGAGGCTGGAAGGCTAAGAGCAGGGTGCCAGCGTGGTCAGCTTCTGGTGAGGAACCTCTTCCTGGCTCTCAGACAGCCGCCTTCTCGCTATGTGCTCACGTGGCCTTCCTCCGTGAGTGCACAGGGAGAGAGAGAAAGAACGCTCTCTTCCACTTCTTATAAGGCCACCAATCCTGTCAGACTAGGGCACCACCCTTATGACCTGAGAGGAGAGAACAGGTTCACAGTTGAGGGATGACTCATCCTTGAACATTTACCCCCACCTTTAAGAGGAAATTTCCTCTGCCAATTAATGCTGGCTTCCCCTCCAGGGATGAAGCTTCCATGTGCTCCTTGCTTGGCATGCTGTGGATCTAGGAACATCCGTGTGGAAATTCATTTCAAAATGTGCATGCTCAGGTTCTAATGACATGGAGGTTGCCTTCTCCCACCCACGGCACCTCTTGACACAGGCCTCCATGTGTGAAGAGAGTGTCTGGCAGAAAAACTGGGTATTCGTTAGGGAGGAACTCCTTCTAGGTTTCATGGAAATCCTAGGGTTCTTCCCTACCTCTTGAGTGTGAAGCAGGGCATCTACGCACATACTAGTGGTATTGCTGCCTATGATGTTGCCGTATGGCTTAGGTCACAGGGAAAACCTACATTGAATGTCCCCTGGAAGCCTGCAAAAGACTCATGGCCCATGTTTATGCTATTGGATATACTTTTCATAGCTCACATTTATATCAAAATATTAATATTAGTGTTAACTTAATATTAATAATTTTATCTTCCTGATCCTAAAAGTTAGAAGTTCCATAAGGACAGGGATCTAGTCTCATTTGTTTTCTCCCAAGAGCCTAGCACAAAGTAATAAATATTTATTGATTGGATGAATTGTCCTAAATCATGTTATGAAGTGATGGTATTTTATTGCGATTTTACAGATGAGAAAAAAACTAGTGAGCTTATTGAGTTTGTGCATAGTTTGTAGCCAGCCTTAAAATAGAACCAAGTTCTCCTGATCCATAGGAACTTCTGGTAAGCAAGAATCCCAGGATCCTGTCTGAATTTAAGTTCCACACATATATTAAATACTTAATAAATATTTGAATGAGTTGAAAGAATGAATAAGTTTTAGTTTTCTTAACATGTACCTCATGTGACACGCTGCAATCCCTTCACTATGAGATCTCTCAGGCTTTATCTGAATATGCTCAGTAAGAGAGAAATCACTAGTGCCTTAGGCATGACATTTCTATATTTTGTCATTTCTAAGTGTTGGAAGTTGTTTTTGTATGCTTGGAATATTTCACAATATTTTACAATTTTCACAGTAAAATAATTTCAGGTCTTACGGATAAAAAATATTGAACAAGACAAGGCTAAGGACAATCATAAGACTTGAAATTAGAGACGCTTCATCGAGCTAAAGTGAAATTATAGTTATGCAATCAGATATGGATCTGTTTTTCAGAGCTACCATTCAGACTACCTTTTCAGTTGGTCCTGAAACTCACCAACCTTTCAGTTCACAACCTTTTCAGCTGGTCCTCAGTTACAGCATGTGAGACTTTGTGAAATGTTCTGTCGGAATTCGATTTCATCCAGGTCTGTAGCATTCTCCTGGCCACTTGTCTGATTTGTATCAATAATAATAGCTGGTGGTTAACATAGCACCAATCTGAGCCCTGCTCTGTTCTTGGCCCTTTATGTATTTTAACTCATTTAGTCCTTACAACAACCCCATTTCCAGGGTGCTTTTATTATACCCATTTGACAACCCAGAAAATGAAGGAAGAGAGAAGTTAAGTAACTTGCCCAGGGTCACACAGCCAGGAAGTGGCAGAACCAACTCAGATCCCAGCAGTCTAGCCCCAGAGCCTATGCTCTTAACCACTGTGCTGCATAGCGCCCTGCATACTCATGAATCCTTGTGAATCATGCTGGCTCACCCTCTAGCGTTCAAAAACCATCTGCTAATTAGTCAGTTCTACAATATTTTCAGGGACCAACACCAAAATCACCAGTGATATAGTTGGAGAGATGGATCTTTCCCTCCTCTGGAAAGACTAGGATTTTCCTGATTGGGGTCCCCTGTCAGGGCTCCTGGTCCCCACAGCCTGAGTCACCTGCTCAGCTTTTCTCAGTTCCCTGGAAGGCAACTTTCACCTATTATTTCTGTTCTTTTTTGCACACTCTAGCACACTCTCCCTGATGTTGAGAATTCTCCCTGGATGTCTCTTTTCTTGATGTGTACAGTGTTATTGGGCTAAATTCCCTCATTTGTGTTATTACTCAGAATCTGTGCAAAACTATGTAGACACACAAGACTATGTGTTCCTTTTAGTAATCTCCCTGCCCTTCTTCTTACTAGTGCATATCTCTTCAACACTTTTTGTTATTGTTATTTTCTCTCTGCCTCAGAGCCCTTCATTTTTCCCATTTATCTTTTTATCCTCCTGACCACATATTCAGCTTTGCTCTGATCGGATTGGGAATTACATCTCTGAACAAATGCAGGCTTTCCGGCCTTGTAAAGGCAGCCTGTCCCCAGTGGAGAGCCTGAACCACCATGATTGCAGGCAAACTCCCATGGATGGGAAGAGATCTGGGTTTTTCTTTCACTGGTGCAACTTTCAACCGGAAGCAGAGATGAAAGCCCCCAAAGGTCCAGGTCCGATACTATATAGTCTCTGGATATATGTCTAAGGGTTCTTTGATTGGCATCCTTTGTCTGCCTGTGACTCACTGGAACTGGCTGGCAGATGGTAATTTCATCATATTCTAAGCATGGGTTTTCAGAAAGCGGCACCCCAGTGGTTGACCAGACACTTTGATACCACTATCACTTCTCTATCCCTGGTTGAAAAATGCTGTAGATCTAGGGAAGAAGACAGTAAACTTACTCTGTAAAGAGCTGATGGTAAATATTTTAGGCTTCAAGGAACATAAGGGTCTCTGTAGCAACCACTCCACTCTAGGGCAGGATGAAAACAGCCATCCACAAAGAGTAAACAAATGCGGTTGGCTGTGTTCCAATGCAACTTATTTACAAAGACAGACTGTAGGCGGGATTTGGCCCCGGGGTCCACAATTTGCCCCTCCCCAGCATCAAGAAGGAAGAAGAAGGGAACAGGACAGACCTAGAGGAGGAGAAAATTGTCACTAACCACTTCTCCCAGTCTGGCATTAATTTTTTTTCTGAGTCCAATGACTAAATAACCTGTTCCTGGGGGTGTGAATCTCTTACATAAATTTGGGGCCAGAAGATCTAGTTTTATGTTATCTTGAGTTATTTTTCCATTTTGCTCTATTTCAGATTTTTAGAGGTAATTGTTAAATATTTCAGCTGTGATACATGAAGGGGCTGACAGTGCCCCCTCTGAGGCCAAGATGATGGCTGCAGTCGTAACTAGAGGAAAATATCTAGGGGCTAAGACTGGGAAGGACACATCACCTGGCCCAGACAGTGATATGCCAAGCATTGGCAACCTTGAAAGAGATACAATTTGATTTTATTGAAGAGTTTTCTTGCACAGGACTGTGGTTTTTCTACATTGCTTTTGTTAAGTACAGCATTTTCCCCCCTGCTAGATGCTTATCTAATGTTCTTACCATTGTACGGAAAAAACAGAAAGCTGAAAGTCTCAAAAATAATTTCTTACTGGCTTAGGAATTCTTTTCCTATTTGTCTGTTAACAGCAAACATATCTACCTTATTGAATTACTATTAAAGTAGAGTTTCATTCTTTGGGCAAAAAGTAACCAATGACAGGCACCTTTATTTATGTTTGTGTGTGTGTGTGTGTGTGTACACACATATGCATGTGCAAGTTGGACAGCAAAAGGAAATTAGTTGGGGAGGAAAACATTAAAGTTAAGAGAGGTAGGTAGTCATTATCATCTAAAGTCTGTACACACAGACATAGGCCTTGACAGCCATATGGGAGGAGTTGGTGCCTCGATGATACTAACAGAGACGTCAACAGTTGTTGGTGCATTAGTGCAGGAGAGGCCTGAACCAATACAAAGCTGACCCGCTTAGCAATCTTTGCCAAAACTCTATGATGGTTCAGAGCAAGACAAGAAGAATACGTTTGCTTAACAATAGGAGCAAGAGCCCTTGGGCCAGAAGCAAATGTCCAGAAAATCGTCACTTTTATATGGAGGTTAGGTGCTTGGAAACAAATCAGGGAAAATCTTAGCAGCAAACCTCATGAGTGTAGAGGAGATAAATAGTCCTGTCAGCATCAGAATTTAGGACTATTACTTCGTGTCCCATTTAAAGGGAACATGGAAGACTGACCTGGCAGAAACCAGGAAAATGGTTTAGCTTCTGTCCAGCCAGATTCAGCCTGGCCCTTTGCAGTCCCTTCTACTGTGTATATTATGGCCAGAGAGAGCGAGCCACTTGGGGCTGCTAACGAGAAGTCTGCAAAATAATATTGGCTTGTGATTCAGGCCAAAGATAACAGAAGGAAAGCTTAACATTCCCTTGTCTGTAGGAATACCTTTCTTGATAAACTAGATTCTTTAAAAATTTTTCTTTCACTTGTTAAATTTGAGGGTCTCCTAATGTCTTGAAATTAAGTCTGTGAATTTATAAACAGGCTGATGACCATCCTTCAGACATGCCTTCACATCACTCAGGAACAAGGGAAAACGTGTCTTGGGGTTGGAGACGTGGACTTGACATTCATCTCCAGGGTTGGGATGATTACAGTGCAGAGGATCATCCGAGAATGTGCCTGTAGATGGAGAAGAGACTGCCCAGGAGAGGATCCTGGGGGCACTCAGGACCAAAGAGAAGAGGAAAGAGCCTGAAAACAAGAAAGGATGGATACAGAGAAGCTGTGGTGGGTGAGACACGGTAAGGGGTGAGGTCACAGATCTGCAGAGCCTGGACTAGGTCACTCCCATCACCCTGGTCCCAGCACTCGTGACGTGGAAAAGTTTTCTACTTTCTGGGCTTAAAGTTCTTCAGTTTCAAAGATAACAGGTAGGGATCTGAGGGAATTTATTGCTAAATAGTGTGGAAAGTGCCTTCACAAATAACATGTCAGCAAACCCCAAAACATCGCAGAGAGCAATTTCTACACATGGGAAAACAGAATCTTGGAAAAATTGAGCCTCTTGCTCATAATTAATAGTGGAAACACTGGCATTCAAACCCAAACCTTCTGAGTCTAAAGCTGACACAGTTTTCATTCTGTTCTGTTACCTTTTGCAGCCAGACGGGAGGTTGGCCTGAGACAAAAGGAGGGTGTGCTATGAGGAAGAAGGGGTGTGGGTGATTGCTCCTGGGAGGTTTGAGCTCACGGAGAGTAGCTGTGGGCAGGAAAGCAGGTTGCAGAATCATCTGGTGGCCAGGGTGTGGGCCCAGCAGGTCAGGGGGCTTGAAAAGAGTGACAAGAGTTTTGAAACATTCACTGAGGTAACATGAGAGAGCATTCTCCAAGGGTGATTAAAATGACCACCTAGGACACAGCTGAAGTGAGACAGGATGTAGGAGGCTTGGGTATTTTGGGTGTGTGAGTCTCCAGCAGAAATCAACTGAACAGTAGTGGGAAAAGCGAGTTGGTCCCTAACTGGATAGAAGAGGAAAATGAGGAGACCAGAGCTTAGGAGGCTTTCTGATGAGTCTACAATTCTCCAGGGGAAATCCTGCTTCTTTCCCTGGACATCGTCCATATCCCATGTTCTGTGCGACAGCACCAATTTTCCAGGACATTCTAGAACACATTCAGACTTCCCTCTGCTCTGTCACTCCCATCCTTTCTCCTCTCTCCTCGGTTTCCTGCCCTGGCTCTTCAGTTTCACTCCACATCCTGCCCCTGCTCCTTTAACTTCTTTCTACTTTCCTCCGCATTCTTCCTAACTGATTATGCTACTTGCTCATGTCAACCTCTGCCCTATTATGTATTCAGGAAACCAGGCCCACAGGAACAGTGAGTCCATTTTCATTTTGAGCCAGGGATATCTGTCTCACAGCATTTGCTTAAGGTCAGTAAACATAGAAACCATTCTTGATTTTTCCACTGTGTTCCAAAGCCACAAATATATACAAATGAAAAATGCACTGATTTTTTTTTTTTTAAGATATTTAGAATTACTTTTTTTTTTTAATTAATTTATTTATTTATTTATTTTTGTCTGTGTTGGGTCTTCGTTTCTGTGCGAGGGCTTTCTCTAGTTGCGGCGAGCGGGGACCACTGTTCATCGCGGTGCGCGCGCCTCTCACTGTCGCGGCCTCTCCCGTTGCAGAGCACAGGCTCCAGACGCGCGGGCTCAGTAGTTGTGGCTCACGGGCCTAGTTGCTCTGCGGCATGTGGGATCTTCCCAGACCAGGGCTCAAACCCGTGTCCCCTACCTTGGCAAGCGGACTCTCAACGACTGCGCCACCAGGGAAGCCCCCGCTGATGTTTTTAAACGATGCAAATAACTATATTGAATTTCTCATTGTTTTATTCTTTAAATAAGACAGAAAGCCTGAGGATAATATGGAGGAAGGAGGGAAACGGCTAAAAGGCTGGAGGCTCTGCAGACCAGATGGTCTGAGACTGCAGTAGTCCTGAGGCTGGCAGGCGTGGATGGGGACAGGAGTGAGAAGTGGTGGGCTCCAGCTGGTGGGGACACAGCATGGATTGTGTGTCTAAAGGGCTGAGCTAGACCTTGGAGACGCCCCTAGAGGTGGCCCATCTCTGTCAAGCCACCTTCTCATTATAAGTTCCAGGTAGAAAGGTATCATCATTTTAAATTTGGTGCAGCACTGAACACACTAAGGAGGAATCAATATATGTTAATTTACTTATTGTACCTAAAAAAGAAATAAATTTAAATAAGTAATGAGCAGGAACCATTCTGTTCCACATCCTGCTTTATAATTCCCAGCAACCGTATACATTTGTGAGCATAACTGGCTCATGTACTTGATGGATAATTGTCTGTAACGCTGTAAAAGCCAAGTGACCTTTCTGTTGAAAGACATTTTTAAGCGAGACTGTTTTGGTTCCCTGTGGAATTGGTTTTTCACGCTCATGTTTGATATTTCTAAGAAATAAGCGCCACCTGCTGGCTACTAAGAGGATTGTCGAGCAGCCAAACGGAGTAGCATGTATTTTTTGACCATTCTTAACCAGAAGGTAGAATTTAAATTATCTTTCAGTTTCTAAAGCCTAATGATCCCTTAAGGATCCACGTGACTTTTGGGAAGTCCCCTTTTCTCCTTTCAAGCAGTATTTAATTTTTATTCCATGTGAATCACCTTCTCTAATGTGAACTATCTTGGTAATAATCAACCATACCCTAGCACAATTAGGGAGTTCCCATACGTTCTCCAGGCAGAGGTGGGTCCCTGGCCCCATGATACAGGCTGATAGTTTAAAGGATATACTAACCCTGGTGCTCTAACTTGGAAACTAAGTCTGAGGTGGGACAGAGTTGTACACAGAGGCCTTCTTGATAGAAGTGGATTTTGTCCCTTCCTCCATAAGGGAAAAAAGTACAGTTCTCGTCAGTAGATTAATCACTAAAATTGGCCTTGATACAAAATCCAACATAGGCATCACCTGCACTTCTGGAAATGTACCTGTGAGATGCATGTTCAGCCTCTCAGCACATGCTTATAATCCAGGCAGGTAATACTGTATCCCCAAAGTGCTCCTCTTTGGTGACATTGAGAAAATAGGAATTACCTAGGGTAACTTTGACAAATGGTATCTGTAGTATTATCTTCATTCTCTCAGTTTTATTTTCTTCTTTCTTATGAAATCTGTACTTGAAAACTGCTCCAACAATTAAAAATTAGAGGGTCAGATTTTAGAAGTTCTTATACAACTAGCAAAATCATTTTCTAAATTGCCTAGAAACAATAAAGACTTTAAAATCCCAACTTACATGGGTCCATATCAGTTTCTTTGGCTTAATTTAGATGCGTTTTTTTTTTCTTAATTTTGAAAATGATGGTGCTATCTACAAAATCGCTAGACTAGGAACCACCTTGACAGTATTTAACTGATACAAGCATCTCGGTACCCCCTCCTTCTTAAGGGGGAGAATGGTGTCATTAGCAACGTCCAACTCGCTACTAAGTCACTGCACTTGAATTTCAAGTACAACTTTTCATCTCCCATGAACTACGTGTACACGTTAAATTTCTAAATTACAGGGTGTGGACTACATATGTCACTAGAATGTTTTGTAATAATGCCAAGGGGAAAAATAAAACCACTTCTTGCAAACCAAGGGGTTTAACAAAATTCTTCCCCCATCTAAAGCTCTAAAAAGCCATGTTGGTGCTGCCTGTCCTTAGCCATGAGACTTCTCTATGGAAGTTCTTGGGGTGCATTTTGGTGGGACGCCCCTCTGTGGGCAGCACTTACAGGTGTTCATGGAATGGGCAGAGTTGAAAAAGCTGGAATTATATTCACAACCAGTGTTTGCTTAATGCTGTAAAAATGCTACAGAAATGGCCAGAAAGTCTTTGGGTATCTGGGGAAAACCAGTCCTTTGAAATTTTTGATGTGTAAGCAGAATAATGAAAGCTCGTCTGTTTCCTGTACTTTTATCACACACATACATCATAGTCAGATTGGGATTTAATTGGTTGGAATGTGGCCCAGGCCTGGGAATTTTTTAAGGCTCCCCAGGTGATCATAATGCACTGCCAAAGTATTAACAGGCTCTATGCAAACAAGAACTGTTCCTCACATGGCAGGAGAGATCGAGCAGCTCTGAGGTAGACCATTGTACGGTAAATGAAAATTCTAGGCTTCGAGGAGTAGAGACTGTTAGGGAGAGAAGATAGATATTGGGTCAAAGAATTAGACTCAGGAATCGGTAGGGAAGAACAGCCAACCTAAAAAGTGAGAGAATTCTATCGATGAGGAGGAAATGATCTGAACTTGGAGTGACCGCCGAGAGGGCCATCACAGCTCACACAAGATGTCTGTAGACTAAGAAAAATCAGAACGGAAGCCACAGGCCATGGGGCTCAGTAAACCTGTTTCCTGAACAGAGTGGAGTTGAATTTGGTATGTGCCTCCTATTCCAAAGTAATCTGTTCTCCTTCACCTGCTTTCACTGCTTGCAGATGGATTACTCAGCACGACTTTGCTGACAGGAGGACTTGGTATGAAAAATGAGAGAGGAGATAAGGGTCTAGGGCAGTGTTTGGCAAATAAATCATGGGTACAAGTCATCTGAGGAGCTTGTTGAAATTCAAATTTACCAGCCCAGCCTGAGACAGTTTGTTTCAGCGGGTCTAGGGTGGGGCTTGGAGCAGGGCTACTTCTGTAATTTGTGAGGTTGTGAGATAAGAATGCAGATGGAGGGCTACACACCACGTGTCTAAATATTTAAAAGTTATAAATCACACTAACAAACTGTTAAATCAAGGAAGCTCGAGCCTCCTTCCTTGATAAATAAGCCTACATACCATGACCTGGAAGGTCAAGTTCAAATAGAGAGGCCTAATGTTTAGATTCTATCATCTCCCTCAGTGTCAAAAGTCTATCCTCCCACCTTGACAAATATGCCTTCATTATAGTCTGGAAGGCCAGGTTCAAATTTAGCATTTTTAAGTCTCTCAGTGTTGGGGGAAGCAGCCCATGGCCCACTCACTCTGCTCTATCCATCCGGCTCTACCTGGAACCATGAGGCACCTCTATGCATGTGTGGGGACGTGCCACGCCACACGCCCAAGTTCTGACACCAAACCTTCTATCCTTACCCCCCAAGCAGTAGCCTCTCAGGCCCAGGGGTGTGCACACTGGTGACATTTCTGCCCCCTAGAGGCCAGATGGGAGAATGGGACTGCATGGGCCCAGTGGGCAGGCTGGGCCATTTGGGTAGGCAATTCCAAGACCCATTTCCCAGGTCATGGTGTAGAAGGAGCACGCGGCCTCTGTGTGGGCTTTTCCCAGGTCCCACCAATGCCCCCCAGGAGGCAGGGTTGGAGAAGGGGCAATGCAGGCCCTCCCACGCCCCCAGGGCAAGGCTGCCCTTTGCCTGACCTAAGCAGGGCATTGAACCCAGGTGACTCAGATGCTTGAACCCTGGTCTTAGATGCAGTGATCTTAGGAGCACTGATCTTACAGAACCAGCAGCAAATGGTCTTGTTGGCTGCCATTAGGTCATTATCACTCCCGAGTCACTTGAGACAGTCAAGGCACCTGAGCTGGGAAATCCCTCTCTTTACTATTTCCCCTCCCATCTCCATAACTACTCCCACCAAAGAAAGTCAAGGACAAATCCTTTCCACCCCTACTCCAAATGGTATTTAAAACAGAAAGTAGCCATTTTAATAGATGTCTTTCTCACACTTAAGATACTTGAGTTTTCAGAAAACAGAAATAATAAACTTGAATCAAAGAGAGGATATAATTTCACACTAATGCAATCTATCTGTTAAACTTTACACCTTATTGACTATCAGCTGAGAACTTTACACTTCATTGAAAATCCATTAGGACAATGACCACACCATTAGCTCTTCAGTAGATGCCTTCAAACCTTATATTTTTTCAAAGAAACAAGGCTTTCAGCAGGCACTCCTGAGTGTAAGTGGCAGTGTTACTCCAGTGTTGAGTCCCCAGAAGAAGGCCCAGGTGTATCTAGGGAAGCCTGTGACCACAGCCAGGTCAAGTCGGTCAACACTGCAGCTTTGGGGCAGCCCAGGGAACCAGAGCTCCATGGGGCCAGAAGACGAGAAGCTGAGTTCGTCACTCCTTTCATTAAGTCCCTCAGGCTGCAGTAAGATCCAGACATGGCTTCAGGGAGAAAAGCTACATAAATGATGTTCTGTCAACTTTGTAATTTATTAAAGCACCCATGGTGGGGGGCATCTCCCGAGATTCCTGTGTAATTGTTCTGTGATGAGCCCAGATATCAGTGTTTTTATAAAACTTCCAAGGGATACTCGTATGTATGCAACCAGCGTTGGGGACCACTGGTTTAATGAACTGGCTAACATCAAAGATTCTGAGATAATGAGATGGAGAACAGGTAGGTCTTGATGAGAAGGGAGGAGAGAAGAAGGAGGAAAAGGGGCGTGGGGAGCAGTGGGAGGAGGGCACCAAGGAAGCCTTAACTCAAAACTGAGGGCGGGACTGGAGATGGTGGCAGTGACTTCGTACAAGTGTGACCCTGACAGGCTGGGGGACAAACGTGCAGGCACAGACCACCAGGTGGTTATTTAGGGCTCCGTCCATGACCTCATCTACTTCCCAGGATGCCTTGTCCTAATTTAGTCCACACTGAGGCCAGAATGAACTGCCCAGCACGACTGGAAACTGACCATTCCCATGGTCCTCTTTCAAATGTTTCGAGTCCAAGGACCACATAGTACTCTCCACTGGGCTTCGTCCACTGCAGTGGATGACGTGCCCCCACTTTCCCAACACTTACTGAGATCAGCACCCCAACATCCAACATCTTTAAAGGCCAAAGGGAAGGAGGACATCCTGACTTCAAATTCAAATGCAGCATGAATCCTATTCTTACATTTTTGTAAACTTTGTACGGAAGAACACATGAATACAAATGCATCAAATACAAGTGTAAAGGTCAGTAAATGTTCACAAAGTGAACACACCGGCGTCACAAGCACCCAGGCCAAGAAACAGCCTCCCTGGAGCCTGCTTCCAGTTACTAATCCCCCAGATACTAATATTGGACTTATACTAACAATTTTTTTATTCGTTTCCTGTTTTGAAGCTTTATGTAGATGAAGTCAGAATCTATATACTCTCGTGGCTGGCCATTATGTTTGTGAAATCTTTCCATGTTGTTGCATGAAATTATAGTTGGTTCACTCTTGCAGTTGTATAATATTTCTATTTTTTAATAAGGTGAAATATAGAGTTAGGGATTAAAGAGAAAGGGCGATATGGTCATGTCAGATGTCTAAAATATTATACGCCTTATGCAAAATATGAGTTTGTAAATGTTTCTTAGTACCTGGAGTCAGCAAATTTGCATCGGCATCACTGTTTACTTAGTCCTGATGTTTTTTCAATAACTAGTTCTCTATTGTAAGACCTTAACTAAGACTGCTGTCCTCTTGAGTGGTTCTCAGCAAAAATGATCTTGTCAGTGTTGAAGCATCAATGAATATATGACCCTGTACGGGTATAATGTCTCTACTTCACCAAACGTGATTGATATAATGGTCAGTTTCGTATAATATCATTCCAAGGATATCCTAGCCCACAGAGAGAATTTTATTCTCAAGAAAAACCTTAAAACAGTGGTTCTCAAACTTCAGCATGCACCAAAATCCCCTGGAGGCCCCAAATCACCTGGAGTGCTGGTAAAAACTCACTGCTGAGTCCCATCCCCAGGATTCTGTTTTGCTGGTCTGTGGTGAAGCCCAGTGATGTGCCTTCCTAACAGGCTTCCAGGTGATACTGACACTGCAGAGCTGAGGGCCACATTCTGAGAACTAGTGCTTTAGAGCCTGCAAATAAAGTTATGTTTACATTCCTTTCCCATATCCCATATGTTCCCTCCTGCCATGCATTTGTTTTTTTCAATATCCTTGGAATCAGCCAGGTGGCAGTATTAATGTTGTTATCCTATTAACCCCCCTACATCATTAACATCCATTATTGCTCTGCCCTGCGATACAACTCTGCTTATAACTCATTTGGAGCCCGTGTTTCACTTGGAGCTTGTACTTCATTTTTTCTTGATTTGCTTGCATATCAGTGACCCTATTTGTCAGTTCCTTAAAGGCATCTGGCCATGTACTTGTCTGTACCCTGGCAGTCCCTAGCAGGGAATCCTGCGGGCACTACTGAACTCATTTTCTATATTCTCTGCTGGCCCATTGATTTAATCCACATCGCCCCTGCTTCTCACCTGCACGTGCTTTGTTCTTCTGCATACATACCTATAAAATGAAGCTTTGCTACTTGCTGTTATAAGAATAGGGAGGTTATAACAATAGTCTGTGGTCATATCATGACTGGTGCCAGAAAAAGGCATTACTTTCATGCTTTAAGATATGTATTTCTCAACTAAAGTGTTTCTCAAACCTGGTGCATATTGGCACCACCTAGATAACTTTAAAAAATGCAGATGTCTGGATCCCATCCCAGTGGTTCTCTTTTAATTGATGTGGACTGCAGTCTGGGCATAGAGATTGTGCAAAACTCCCAGGTGATTCTAATACATAGAGAAGTTGTAGAATTTCTCAAGTACCTTGTTTTTCTGATGAGTTTCAAGAGAGCCACATTTTTTTTCCAGAAGGTTATTTTCAGAAACACCTATCCTCCCTTTATTTCTGTGCCTCCTGTGGATGTTTTCCTTTTGAATCTTGCTTCCGTAAACAAGAAAATGTAATGAACTGCTATTTACATGTTGCACAAAGCATTAAATTCATTCCGAGTCTAGGATAAACTTGCTCTAAGCTAGAAATAAAAAATAACAAACTCTGTTGAGTTCTGTATTTCCTGTCGCAATTTAGCTAGTCCATAAGGCCTTGGCAGGAAAGATTTGTTGTTCCTGTAATTAATGACTAGAACAGGATTGTTTGGAGTAAATGATTCGTTTTGAAACAGTCCTCTAATTTCCAGGGACATTTTCTCATTGTAAAACAATTATACATAAAAACAAAAGTACCACTTAAATACCAAGATTTATAACATTGCCATGTCATTCCAAATGTCATGACCTTGTGTCTACTACCCCACTGGTTTGGAAAATAAGACAGATGGATTGCAGCCTAATGAAGCTCCTTGAAAATAGCTTAAATTTGATCAATCAGAAACTAGTTGTTTCCAACCTAACTGATGCTGTAAAAAGAGTCAGCTGATTTCCACCCCATTCCCAAAGTTGATAGATAGATAGCTCTCACCAGATAGAAGACAGTCAGTTCCTAGAATAAACCTAGGAAATAAATCTTTCTCAAATAATGATGGTGTCAGTAGGTCTAATCTATTAAACCCCTTCTATTTGGTCCTTTTTAAAAGCTGGGCTCTTGTATCTCAGAGTAATTAAACATGGGGCGAAATTTAATTATGGTTATTTATAGCTATTTCATAATTTAGAGCCATCAGTCTATATTACTTACTGAAACTGCTAAGAAAAATATTAATAACACAATAGGATTTCTAGAGTGATAAAATTTAGGACACAAGGTATGATAGTTGTTCTCAGTTCAGTCATTGATTCGATGTATAAACTTGACAAATAATGTCTTACCAACCTCCTCCTCACCTAGAGATTTTAAGACTCATAGTGGCTAATATTTATGTAGCATATTAGAATTTATAAAGTACACATATTTCATTATACTTTCTCCCAAACCCAGGGAGACTGAAGAGCAACAATTTACACATTGCATATTTTTAAAACATGAGTCTCAGAAAGGTTAAGTGAATTACCTAACGTCCAACCGACTGAAGTGTGTGGAACTAGGGAACCACCCAGATTTTCTGACTCAATTGAGTAATTCTATTGTACTGGCTATACCAGCTACCTATGGAACAGCTAATTGAGAAAGATGTGACTGATAGTGAAGAAAAAACACAATTCTCAGGATCATTGTATTTTGATCACTTTTATAAAGGATGCTTTATATTGTACAGTCAACTTGACATCAGTAGAAATGTCCCTGTTCTGGTGCTTTGTTTAGATTGTAAACAGCAAAACTATAGACATACATTTGGAACTACCGGCAACGTCATGTAGGTTAGATAATTAAGAACAGGCATGCTTGCCACTGTATCAGCATTTCCTATATGGAGTGATCAATTATTTTCCCTGGTACTAAAGGGAAATTAAACAGATCTTCTTTTCATTTTTTATCGCGTTTTCTTCGTTTTTCCTTATCACATTTCTTTCACAGTTATTTTTTCCACTTTCCCAGGTTTTGTAGTTCTTCCATAAGGCCACTAGAGGGTAGTCTTTAGTCAGTAATGTCACATACACTCGGGTGGGACTGTTGATTCTGATTGGAAACATTGCATGAAGCCGTCCTCCCCTGGTGGGCACAGAGTTAAGGACTCGGTGATTTAAGGGTCTTCTTTTTGATTTTTAGTGACTAAACCTCTCTTGGTTCTATCCAGACCCTTGCTTCCAGATACTATTTATCAAATAGTTCTTTCTTTCCCCATCCTGGCCTTATTTAAAGGATGAAACATTATATGTCCTGCCTTTGATGGTGGTTTGGTCTAAAGTCCTTCAAGGCAAAGCTGATTGCCCTGGACAGTGTGTTCTGGGGAAGCACAACAATAGGCTTAGAGACTTGTGCTGCCAGCTTGGGGAGCAACTGGGAATTTGTATCTAGAACTAAATTGCAGAATACCCCTGTACCACCTTTAGTATTCAAATGGTTTTCTGCTAATGATACCACATTGCCAAACCTTTACAAAGCTACTCTGGACAATCCAATCCAAGTCTTCCGTTTTATCTAGGCAGTCTGATTTCCCCAGCAAAACCAGAACAAACAAAAATTTACTCACACATTTATTGTGTGATATGGCCCAAAGGTTTACTGTATTACATTTGTCATCAGTCACCCAAGCATAGAATCTAAAAGTCAGCCGTTTCCTGTGTTTTTCCCCAGTGACGGTTGATTCTTCCAATACCATGAGTTTCCTTTACAAACTCACTTTCATGACCAAACCTGTGTTTCAGGTTCTCATTCTTTACATACCCAATCAAAAATGAGATGTCATTCCTTCTTTTATTCGGTTAATCAAATCCTTCTAATTCTCACGTGCTCCAGGAATTTTCTGTACAATCTTACTTCATGTTCCTACTTCCTTAAAGTTCTCTCACTGTTGAACATAAGCATTTATATGACACACCCTCGTATAATCCTTCTTTGTAATCATTCTCTGCAATTAACAGAGTTCCAGGATGGAATCAGACCCCAAGGTTACCAACTGAACTGTTCATCTGCCCAGTGCAGGGGTGGTGGTAGTTACTTGGGTGTATGAATATGAACTTTCAGTTGCTCAAGAACAACCGGAAGCTTGGTTTCTAGTTGCCCAAGTTAAACTTTAGTTGAGATTTTTATTGTTTGTGGTATATGGAAATTCTTCCTCATAGGAGTCAACTGAGTTCACCCTGTTTCCTAAGATCTATTAGATAAAACCGGCTCAAAACCCCATTGTGCAGCTTGTGAAAAGTCCCATATTCTCTCCAAAGCTTTTAAGAATTTCCAGGGGACTTAGAACCTACCTCCCGATCATAGCAGGTCCCAAGTCTCTGCAACAGCAGAATAGTTCAGTTGAGGGAATAACTCACAGGAGTCATCACTGAGCTCCCTTTTCACCACAGAGGCCAGTGGTAGAATTGCGTCTCTCTCTTCGTTTTCCCAGACACCAGCCTTTTCTTTCCCCTGGACACAGACCTTTTCTTTCTCCCATGAAAGGAAACTCATCCACACATATTTATGTATCTATCAGACCTTATTGATGATTTGAGGAAATAAAAGCAATTTACATTCACAAATAATGTGAAGTGAATAGTATTTAGATGTTCATAGTCTTGGAGCTAGAGATTATCATACTAAGTGAAATAAGTCAGACAGAGAAAGACAAATATCATATGATATCAGTTATATGTAGAATCTATACATGAACTTATTTACAAAACGGAAACGGACTCACAGACATAGAAAACAAACTTATGGTTACCAAAGGGAAACGGGAGGAGGGACAAACTAGGAGCTTAGGATTAACACATACACACTCCTATATATAAAATAGGTAAGCAAGAAGAACCTACAGTATAGCACAGAGAACTATATTCAATATCTTTTAATAACTTATAATGGAAAAGAATCTGAAAAAGAATATATATATATATATATATATATATATATATATATATAAAACTGAATCACTTTGCTGTACACTAGAAACTAACACAACATTGTAAATCAACTGTATTTCAATAAAAAAATAAAATAGATGTTCATAGTCTTATAAAGTAAGTTACCCAGTCATGCCTACCACTAAGGTGCTAGTTTTCTGCGATTTTGCTTGGCCCTTCTCTCCCTTCCTCGCCTTCTGTATCTCTCCTCATCCAAAAGCTACTCATAGGAGCTTCACATTTTTCTCACTTAATGGGATTTAGCACTTTACCTCTCTCCTTGTGCTCCTCCATCTCTTAACTTCCAGACTTACCAGGGTGCTCAACAGAACAAAATGACCTTTCATTTATTAGTGCCTCCCTCATAGAAGATACCATTGGTTACAAATAGCTGGGGGGAGGGAGGGGTGTGCACATGCTTACATAGGGTAAGATGATCAAGTTGAATTGAGCCTTCAACTCATCTTTGATCTGGAAATTCCATACAGCCCATCTTAGCATTTATTCATTCAACAAATAATTGTTGAACACTTACTTGCAAAAAGAAATACACAGAAAGAGAAAAACAAATACAGTATGCTAACACATATATACGGAATCTAAGGAAAAAAAAAAAAAAAAAAAAAGGCCATGAAGAACCTAGTGGCAAGACGGGAATAAAGACACAGACCTACTAGAGAATGGACTTGAGGATATGGGGAGGGGGTGGGGTGAGATGTGACAGGGTAAGAGAGTGTCATGGACATATATACACTACCAAATGTAAAATAGATAGCTAGTGGGAAGCAGCCGCATAGCACAGGGAGATCAGCTCGGTGCTCTGTGACCACCTAGAGGGGTGGGATGGGGAGGGTGGGAGGGAGGGAGATGCAAGAGGGAAGAGAAATGGGAACATATTGTATATGTATAACTGATTCACTTTGTTATAAAGCAGAAGCTAACACACTATTGTAAGGCAATTATACTTCAATAAAGATGTTTAAAAAAAAAAAAAAGAAATACAGTTCCAAATGTAAAATAGATAGTTAGTGGGAAGCAGCCGCATAGCACAGGGAGATCAGCTCGGTGCTTTGTGACCATCTAGAGGGGTGGGACAGGGAGGGTGGGAGGGAGGGAGACGCAAGAGGGAAGAGATATGGGAACATATGTATATGTATAACTGATTCACTTTGTTATAAAGCAGAAACTAACACACCATTATAAAGCAATTATATTCCAATAAAGATGTTAAAAAAAAAAAAAAGAAATACAGTTCCTTCTCTGTTGAAGCTGACAGTAGAATGAGTAATCAAAAGTTACAAGTGTCCGTGACTAGTTTTAAACTCTAATAATCCCTGTATAGGAAGGTTATGCAGTGCTTTGAGAAACTAGAACAGGAAATGTCTTAGTCTTCTTGCACTGCCATAACAAAATACCACAGACAGATGGCTTAAACAAAAGACATTTATTTTGTCACAGTTCTGGAGCCTGGAAATCTGAGATCAAGGTGCCGGCATGGTCAGTTTCTGGTAAGGGCTCAATTCCTGACTTTCAGACAGCTGCCTTCTTGCCATGGTGGAGAGAGAGGGAGCAAGCTCTGTGTTGTCTCTTCTTAGAAAGGCACTAATCCCATCATGAGGGCCTCATCCTCATGACCTCTTCCAACCCTAATCACCTCACAAATACAATCACATTGGGGGTTAGGGCTTCAACATGTGAATTTGGCGGGGTGGGGGGTTGGGGGGGTGGGTAACATTTAGTCCTTAACAGGAAAAATCAGGAAAAAGAGAAAATGGGGCTGTGGCTTCATCAGATTTACTTTAAAAGATCATTCTGGCTGTGGTGTGGGGAAGAAATGGCAGAGCTGGGGTGTAGATGTTGGGAGCCAGTTAAGCCACAGTTGCTGGACCCCAAATGATGGTTGTTTAGACCTGAGTGGGGAGGTGGTGGCAAAGACGGTCCAGTCTCTTAGCTCTGGCCTAATCAGTATCTCTTTGTCTTCTTCTCCCGTCCTTCTACCCATGCACATGGACTTAGTCTGTACGCCTTATTTCCTCTTCACGTTCTAATACTTCCCCCCAGCTTTCCTATGTGTAGGAATGGACCAGATATTCCTTTCCTTTCTCCTTTAAAGTCCTAGGATTCCATTTCTGGTAGGTTGGATAACTATCTACCACTCACAAATATTAGTCATATACTTTACAAAGGAAGTGGTAAATACTTAAAACATTAACAGAGAAAATAAATTAGTGAGTTGTTTTTTTTTTTTCTGGATGATAAAATACTTGTAATATGCTATATAAATTCTCTGTGGACACTTTAATGCTCTAAACAAGTAGCATTATGCTTTGGTGTCCATGCTATTATCCTTCAGTTAAAACTTCAGCTTTTGGCAAATTAAGGTGACACTAAGATACCAGTTTCCTCTTAGTTGACTGACAGAAAGCTAAAAGTTTGGTAAGATATTCTATTAGTGGGGCTGTGAGGAGTTTGCTGGTGGGCTTGTGAGTTGGGCAATTGACATCTATAGATGCCTGTCAATTACAAATGCATATACCTCTTGACTCCGCAATTCCACCTCTGCAAATTTATTCCACATGTTACTTTCACATATTTGAAATGACTTATGTTCAAGGCTATTCTTTGTAAAACAATTTGTAATAGTGAAAGCTTGCAACCAACACAGAGGCCCTTCAATAGGTGAGTGGTTCAATAAATTATATTCCATAAAATTGAATAATATGCTCTCTAAATAGATATGGAATTATCTCCACAAATGATAGGTGAAAAAAAAGGACGTTATAAAATGGTATGTATAGGAGGTTACATTTTTGTGTAAAAATTAGGGGAAGGTATAATAATTCATACTTGTATATGTGTGAAGATATTTCAAAAAAATATACAATAAGATAATAAGTATTTACCTGTAGAAAAAAGGGAAAACTCAAATGCAAAACAGAGATGATACATATAGAGCTTTCTCTGTGTGTATGATTATATATGTATATATGCATATATGTATATGTGTATCCACACATATATATGTATGTATTTATATGCATATATGTCATTTTTATTTTCAATCATGTTTAAGTATATTGCCCATACAGTAGAATACATTTTTAAGTGCCAGTGTTTGTTTTTCTATTTCAAATGATGTTCTCTCATAGCTAAATAGTTAAGACTCCAGGTGTTGGAGACAAAATTCATGCTTCTGAATTATGCCTCTGATACTTGCTAGCTGTGTGACCTTGGGCAAGTTACTTAACCTCTCTGTACCTCAGTTTTCTCTTACATAAAATGAGAATAACCACAGTTGTTGTTTAGTGGATTTAGAGTTCCAATTTGGCAAGGTGAAAAAGTTCTGGAGCTCTGTTGCACAGCAATTGTGAATATACTTAACACTACAAAACTATACCCTTAAAAATGGTAAATTTTATGTTTTTTTTAACCACAATTAAAAACAATATATTTTTTTCATGAGGGTAATCATAGTACCTACCTGTAAATTTGTTAGGAGGATACATCAATCAATATGTGTGAGGCCCTTAGGGCAGAGCCTGACATTCTAGAAGCCTGGGGGGTTTTGAGATAATCCATGTTGGAATGCACAGACAGCAGGCTATGTATCTCCTCACCCTTGGAGCTTCCACAAGTGAATCTGTGTCAGTAGTGGTCCCTCTGTTTCTAGATGAAGCCTGTTTGTTTTCTCTGGGTGTATTATCAGACATTTATTCCAAGGTTCAAGTGTGTGATCCTCAGGAACATGGAGGGTTGATATATTTATATTGCTAAAATCCCCCATTTAAAAAAGCAATATAAAATTTTATGCTGAAAGGAAGGCTTAATAGCTCGAGCACAACACAATAGCCTCTCCAGAATATTTTCATTTGCCTGGAGAATCTAAATAGCTGGTCTCATGAACTGGCTCCTGAGATTTCATAGAGCAGAGCTACGCCATTCAGCAGATTGCCTTCTCTCTCCTTTGGCATGTCCATGACATGACCATGATACCAGCTGATCTAAATTCTAGATTTTCTCATAACAAATATTCTATTTCCCATAAGCAACAGGATCCCCCATTTCCCTGGGTAGAGAGGGTTTATCTCTTTTTACTTTTTTAGTAGCTTCTCAACTTCTGACTTGGTTGAGTTTTCAGACATTTTCTCTCCTGAATCTACTAAGCACTGCAATTTAGGTTTGGCCTAACAAATCAATACAACAAGTCAGATGTGTGTGACAAGGAAATTGAATTTCCATCCCTGCAACCAGCTCTGAACAATAACCGTTGAGAAGATAAGCTTGGTTTATTCACCAGTAGTTCGTTGTTATGACGGGAATGGTCCAAATCAGAGCTCAGCCACCTTATTTTGAAATATTCCCAAGTCTATGAAAATAATGACTTTGTACATAAAATATTTTGTACTTTTCTGGGTAAGTAGATGGTTTAGTGGGCTATCCATATTCTTGAATAGGATCTTCACATTTGGTATCTAAGTCTTATATTTCTTTCTAAGGAATGAAATGCTCCAGAATAAGAGATCTGGAACAAATTACATACAAAGAAAACATAAAGTAAGTGTCATCCAAATTGCTGAAAAGCAAACAAATCAAACTTTTTTGTTTTTAACTTTTGTTTTAACTTTTAGGTGTTTGCCTTTAAATATTTTAAAAATTGAAAACAATGATCTGCCATTAGTAATCATAACAATAGATAAAACTCAGTCAATGTTCACCATAGGTGAAATGCCATCCTGAGTGCTTCAAATGCACCATCTCTAAGAGTCTGCACAACACTCTTCTTGAGGAAATTGAAAATCAGTGAATGTCAGCAGCTTACTGAAGGTTACACACCAGGCAAATGGCAGAGATGAGACCCAAACCCAGGCAGTCTGACACCTGAGGCGGGGTTCTTAGTCGCAGTGCTCCACAGTCACTATAGCCATTTTTATTTTTCCAGTCATAAACACTACTTAAATTTCTATGAATAGTAATTTGATTTTTTTCCCCTTCTCTGGACTATAAATTTGTGTAATTCGATTTCTACGGACCTTTGCACTGAAGACAATATCTGAAGTGGATTTATTTTTCAAAGTTATGATGTTAAGTGACTCTCCTGTCATCTAAAAATTCCTCCCAAGAAACCAAACCCTCCCTCCTAGTCTGTTATTTGACTAAAATTCATCTAGCCAGCTGTATTAGTTTCCTAGGGCTACCATAACAAAGTATCATAAAATGGATAGCATAAAACAACAGAAATGTATTGCCTCACATTTCTGCAAGACAGAAGTCTGAATTCAAGGGGTCAGCAGGGCCATGTTCCCTCTGAAGGTATTAGGGAAGGATCTGTTCCAGGCCCCTCTCCTTGGTTGTAGGTGGCTGTCTTTTCCCTGTGTCTTAATCTCTTCTTATAGGGACACCAGTCGTATTGGAATAGGACCCACCCTAATGACTTTATTTTAACTTGATTACCTCTAAAGACCCTTTTTCTAAAGACAGTCACGTTCTGAGGCTCTGGGGTGTTAGGGCTTCAGCATATCTTTTTTGGAGGATACAATCCAAGCTGTGACACCAGCTTCTGAATCAGAATAGTGTGTGGAGTAGAGGCCAGAATAGTGTGTGGATTAGAGGCCTTGTACTGACAGGGTCCTTACCCTGTGGCATGGCCTGAGGCAAGTTTCCCTTCTGTGGAATAGGAGATTGGATTGTCTGATCTCTACTCTAATTTTTTTTTTAATTGAAGTATAGTTGATTAACAATGTTGTGTTAGTTTCCGGTGTACAGCAAAGTGATTCAGTTTTATATATATATATGTTCTTTTTCATATTCTTTTCCATTATGGTTTATTATAGGTTATTGAACATAGTTCCCTGTGCTGTACGGTAGGACCTTGTTGTTTATCCATTCTATATATAAGTGTTTATATCTGCTAATCCCAAACTCCCAATCCATCCCTCTCCCACCCCACCTCCCCTTGGCAACGAGTCTGTTCTCTATGTCTGTGAGTCTGTTTCTGTTTTGTAGATAGGTTCATTTGTATCATATTTTAGTTTCCACATATAAGTGGTATCATGTGGTATTTGTCTTTCTCTGTCTGACTTACTTCACTTAGTATAATAATCTCTAGGTCCATCTATGTTGCTGCAAATGGCATTATTTCATTCTATTTTATGGCTATCTACTCTAATATTTCATGTCACAGTTGAGTTCTATTGTAACAGAACAGATGCAAATATTAAATCTATATTTAATAAATTTCCTCACTGCAGTAATTTCATAAAAGTTTTTGGAAAGGGGGCTTCATCTTTCCTCTCCTACCCTTTAGCCACAGAGATAAGTGCCTACCCTCACCCACCGAGGTCTTCTCTCAGTAGGACCAAGATCTTGCTACTTTTCCCTCTCAGACCTTCTTATTTTCCCCATTCCTCTTCGCCCACAGAGAGAGACCAACAACCTCTTATTATCTTCACATATGGAGGCTCTTCTATGACAGATTTCCAGAGAAACCAAAAACTCTGTTAGATTTTGAAGGAGCTGCCTTTTTAAACTCGGAGTGCCTCATCAGTATTTATTGAGAAAGAAGGTTGACCTTTGACTTTAGCCTCTGTGACATCACCAGATAATTCCAATAGCAAACATTCTTGGAGAACAACCGGTAGCAGAGGCTTCCGTTGTTCTCACCCAATCTTCCCAACCCGCCCTAGGACATGAGACCTAGAGCTGCAGATGAGGAAACTGAGTCTCAAAGACATACAGGAGCGCCTCTCAGTGGACACAGTGGGTGTTAGGAGACGGGTCAGGTCAGCTCCGGTAGCCTCTCTCCAGGAAACCTCAGTCACTCAGGGATTCTGCCCCAGGCTGGGGAAGAGCCAGGCTGCCCACTGGACCAGCCTTTGTCTGATCTTTCGCCTCTACCCACCCAGTACTTTAATTCATTCTTAGATTTGTTTTTAGCACAATAAATTAGTAATTCAGTAATTTTTAAGATGTTATTACTGAGAGTTGTTTTAAATGCCTTAATTAACTATGTTTTGTTGGTTTTACTATGTACCTTACCAGAGGCTTTTGCTGTAAAGCATGGTGTTTGAAGACAAAATTTAAAAAAAATAGAGACAGTCAAGAAGAGTGGTGAGCCATGTGTGAGGGGAAAATTGGTATAATTACAGTGAACATTTATGGGTCAGTGGAGCATAAGCCCCGAGGGAAAGACTCCGAAAATGGGGCTCCGTGAACCAGGAGGGCAGGGGCGGCCCCGGGGGGCGAGGTTTGCTGTGCCAGCGGCACGCATGGCATCTTGGTAGATGGTTGTTCTTTTGTCCCTTCTTTACAAACATCTTGAAGAGCCACATATATACCCCTTTTCTGCTGAAGAATTTTTCTCTCAGTGTGACTCGTTCCACTTCGTCCCCAGATATGATTATTCTTCAAGCATTCTGAAAGGAAAGATGAGGCCAGCTGCAGGGCTTGCTGAATTAGCGCAGAGATGACTAGTGGTGTGTGTGTGTGCGTGTGTGTGTGCACGTGCACAAGCACACAGGCAAAGTCCCACATTGGATACTACATGGAGACCTCCTGCACAACATTGGAGCTATTTACATTCCTATATTTTCATGAGGGTCCCCTGGAATAGAGATTAAATCAGATTTCACTGTGTATACCTAAGTAGTAACATTTTAAAGATGTATTTGCTATCATGGCATGAATAAACCACTAAGCGGGAAAATCATACCAAAAAAGCCCCTTTGTTCATACTTCATTGCTGAACAGGCAGATGTTCTTCAGAAGGCATGGGTCCTCATTCCGCATGCAGTGAACAGGTCAAGTGGTTAATCATTTGACTAGAACTTTCCTTTGCCATTAAAGGTACTTAGACTACATTTCAAATCCCATTCCTTCCTTTTAGGTAATGAGCCATTAGGAATGAATCTTCATACCTTAAAAGGCTAGATGCTCAGGCTCAACTGTGTTGGCAGCTGACCTAAAACAATATGATTATGAACATATTTGGGTTCTTTTTTTTTGGACACATGTAACTGCCAGTGAAGTTCGAGATGGTAAGAGTTAGCTACTTCCTTATCATTTCCTTAGTTGGTTAGAAGGAAAGCAAACCTCAGATGAAATTCTGATTTATGTGAGGATATTTATTAACTAAACACTTATAATCAAGCAAGAATGAACTAAACATGTCAGAAGACCAATTCTGTCTGTCCCTCTAGGTGCTTGCCCACCATTTTCAAGCTTCACTGAAGGCAAAAAAACAAAATTCCAGTCAATATTTTGTCATTATTGTAGAAAAAAATTTTCAGTATTCACAGCTGGACACTGGGCATTTCCCAAGGGGTGGTTCTCCATCATTCTGTCTCTGAGTTTCTCTCTTCTGTGGAAATCCTGCACACCCACAGCATGAACTGGGACTCCTACAGAGACTCTCTGTAATCAGACCCCTTGTCCTACTACAACTACCTTTTGGACATTGCATCTGACTGTCTTGTCATTTGAACTCTGTGTTTATCAGCAGGCTTCTCTTTCCTGCAAAATCAGCACCCTTCTGATGTCTCCATTCCTGCTAATGTAGCCATCACCACTTCTGGGGCACCTGAGCTTGAAGCCTACATTCGTTTTTGAACAGATCCACCTCCTTCAACTCCCAATTCCAGTCACTCACTGAGCTGTCCCAACTCTTCCATCCTAACTGTTCCTTTCCTTTGATCTCTACCCTCAGCCAGAGGCACATCACCATAGGTCAATAGCTTTTCTTTTCTCCATGTCTTCCCCATTAGTTTATTTTATGTGATGCCAAACCAGCCTTCTCCAAACCATCTCGATTAGATCATGCTCTTGTTTAAAGACTTTCCATGAGACTTTATTTCATAGTGGAAAATGTTCGAACTGCTTGACATCATACCCAGGTCCCAGTAGACCTTTACTGCTTTGTTTCTTCCTCCTTCACTATGTAAACCTCTATCCAGCTGGACTTTTGAGTCACAGCCCCTCAAATATGTCACAAGCAGTGGGCATTTCTTGTTAGGTTTTTTTTTCATGATGATCTTGCTTTCCTCATTTAATTCATGCCCATTCTCCCAAAACACACACACACACACACACACACACACACACACACACAGAACCTCTTTTAGCTTCAAAGCTTTTTGCTAAGTATTTCAAGTGCCTGGACCTTGTAATTAAAAAATAAATGAGTTAACTGGTTTTAAAGGTAGATGTTGCCACTTACTGGTTCTGGTGTGGCCTTGGGCATGTTGTATAACATTTCTGAGCCTTGGTTTCCACACCCGTTACAATGGGACTAAGGCCTACCTGCACGTTGCTTGTCCTTAATTCATTTTAGTTCCCTTTCTCTACCACATTTTCTTCCCAGGAAACCACTTATGACCTCACTAGTCACAGGTTTCTCTCTCCTCTGAGCCCATAGCACACCCCTTTGGAAAATCATCATTTGCCTCTTTGAGGAACCCCTTGATTCTTCTTCAGTGTCTCCTGGGGACCACACATTGTGTCCTACACTAGGGTGTGTGAATTCCTTGGCTACAGTGCTCTGGTTTTGTGTGGTCATAGCACCCAGGGCACTTTGTCTCACGTTCTCTCATTTGTTCTCACAACATCTTAGGAGGAGGAAGTCATCACTGTTTGGTAGAAGGGAAAGTGAGAGTTTAGAAGGCTGAAGTAAGTTGCCCAAGGTCACTCCGAGAGCAAGTGGCAGAAGTACTTGAATTCTAAGCCCGGAGCTATCTCCTGCCTCCCAAAGCTGTAGCCTTGGGGCAGGAACTTATTTTTTATTTCTTGTATTTCAGTATTTAATTTTGTAACCATTATAGGTCCCAGTCCTGACTAGAATTGAAATGGAATTCTATGAATATTTTTGAAGGAATAAATAAATGAATACTACAGACCACATATTAATAATTCAAGATAATCCCAGGAGCCTGAGGGCCAGTTCTCTGTATATAGGGTGGTGGGTGCCTTGTGCTTGGTCTCCCCAACATTTACCCTGTTTCTCTGAGGGTTAACAGCACAATGTTCCCATTCTAAAACATCAAATCATGAGGTGAAAGGAAGCATTCAATGCCATCAGCTGAGAAGACCCAGAATTCACATGCAGGTTCTCTAAAGTGGCTTTGTGTAGCTCAGAGCACTGTGAACTCCACCATTGTGTTCACAGTTTTTAATCCCTTGGCTAAGATCAAGTAGAGTGTTTGTTCCTGAGGCTTTTAACAGCTGACTTCTCCATCCAAGGATAACATTTTTAGACTGTATGTGCATTACAAAATATTAAGCTCCTTGAGACAGCAAAATTTTAAACAAGAGATTGATTTGAATCCTCTTGGATGCCATTCTTCTATCGACACTGCTCCTGTGAAATGCCATAAGAGATCATTCTGTGATGCTGGTTCTACTCTGCGCCTGCATACCGGGAAGTATTCCTAAGACAGGGAGGGATAAGGAGCGTTTTCTTTCCCACAGAGTATTGACATTGCACTTTTGCCTGCCTGTCAGCAACACACACACACACACACACACACACACACACACGCACACACACACACACACATTCCAGGATAGGTGGAAGGTGGCTCCGAAGAACCAATGTAGCACACAAAGTAAAACGACCACCAAAGAAACAGATTGCACCTACCTGGGGGGAACATGAAGAACAGAAGTAGACAGACTTTTTCATGATACATAACAAATTTTCAATTACTTGAGTTTCATGTTAAGGTCAATTAAAGAAAAGATAAAAGAGGCAGATAAGAGGACAGAGAGTATGGAAGGGGAGGAAACAGAACTGAGGCAGAGGGTGGAATGAAAAATGAGGACAAAGAGAGGAAGAGGAAAGAGAAAGAAAACGAAACATCACGTCAGCGGCTCCTGGGTTCTGAGGTGAGCTCGCCGGTCGTAGTTCAGCAGCTTTAGTCACACATCCTGTTATTCACTTTGGGCATCAGAGTACATTTTCACTACCCTTTGAAATTTCCATACTCTCTACAGTGATCTTGTAGCAATCTTTCTTTACTGGGAAACTGCTTATCTGCTCTTATTTTCAATCTCTGACTTTTTTTTTTTTTTTTAAGGTTTTATTTCTGCACAAAGCCCAGACTGTTTTGAAGTGGGTAAAATGATGCCTTTGGTCTTGACTCTTTCCCTTTTAATCTCAATTTTGGGCCACTAGAACAATTCCCAAATATAGTGGAACGGCTTTTTGATACAAGAATTGAAATACAACATTTAAAAATATTATCACTATTATCATTGTTTTGTTGTGTTTAGTCATTTGAAAGAGGACAAATTTTGATTCAGCAGAGCTGTGTTTTAATCTGGGCTGTTCATTTGACTAAACTATGGTCACCTGTAAACCCCAGCTTTCTTGTCTACAGAATAGAGAGACCTCGTGCCTCTCCAGTTGGCATGAGGATGCCATGAGGCCCGGAGTGCCCCATCACAGATCTGGCATAAAGGAGACAGAAATGAGTCAGTTCCTCCCTCCCAACCCCCCTCCAATGGCACTCCCACCGACTGAAAAAAAAAGTACATAAAGAACTCTTCCTGCCTTTTAATTTCCACTGATCACACTGAATGGAATAATTACATTAGCTCATAAAGCACAAAGTCATTTTCAGGGCTGCAGCTCTGTATACTCTAAGCTCAGAGCAATATAACTTTGGTTGTCCATGAAATTTTACCTGGATCCGATTCTGCTCCTAGAAGGATACTGACCACAAACTCCTGCTTTATAGAATCCTATATGACCAGGTAAGGATGCAGCCACTGGCTATAAAGTCCTCCTGGAATCCAGAACACTTATGGAACTAAATCAACGATTTCACCTTTACCTTTGATTAAAATATCACTTCTACCCACTCAGGGCATATTTTTCACCCCCATCAGGAATAGATTTTATACCTGTATAAAGGTTAAAATACAGTGACTAATTAAGTACACTGTGTGACTTCAGGGAAGCCAAGAAAATTACAATAATTCCAAGTAATACGGTTTTCAGCAGACAAAGCCCAGAGAATCTTGAATCTTAGCGCTGGAAGGAACATAGATGTCTTTTACATCGAATCACTTACCCAGGACAGAGACTGCCTTGATCACAGATCTGATAGCTCTTCCTGGGAACGTAGAATGACCTAACATGTATTGCCTTTCAAGGCAGCCTGATGTGTCATGAGATGGCTCTGGTCATTTAGAAACCCATCTTTATAAGGAGCTGTTTGTCTGCCTCTCTGCACTGCCCACCTCTTGCTCTTAATTCTGAGGAAGAGATTTCTGCTAATTTTTCTTCCTTGAAATGGCCTTCATTATTTGGAACAACTGGCATGTCCTCTCTAAGCGTCTTCTTTAGGTTCGACTTTCTGGTTTTGGAACGCTTCTCTCATGAAATATTTCAAGACTCATTGACACCCCCATTCCTACTAAAACTGTGGTTATCTACTTCAGGCAAACCCTAACCAAGCTGGGAGAACAGTGAAGTGATTGTCTCCTGTGAGAGTATTTTAACTGTGGAGGTCAAAGTTTATTTTGGATTTTTTTTGTTGCTTTTTTTATTTCACTTTTTTTTCTTTTTATAAAACCCACACCACTACTTATAATAAGCTCATGACAAGTGAACCTTCTAAATCTTTTTCTCCTGTACCTATATAATACATTTAAAAAAAAAGAATCTTCATCCTAAATGTTGCCAGACCTTACCAGCCTATGGCAACGAATGAGGTTATGTTAGCTTTAAAATTTTTAATTTCATTAGCTTTCCCCACGTTTGCTGAAGTAGCTCTCTATGCAACACATCTAATTATTTCAGGGAGTCCCCAAGGGTGTCTCAAAAGAACAAAGTCCCCATTTGTTGGAATTACCTCTCGTCCACCAGGCCGAGCATCTCTCTGCATCCCCAAGGCTCAGGGGGTCCTGCTGCTACCCAGCAAATCAGATGGACACCACAAGGCCATGCCTCTACTTTACAGCTGCTCCACTGACATTAAACCTTCTCCCTTTGTTCCTGATATTGCACAGAATTACATGCAACATCTCTTGACTTCCAGCTCTCTGCTCTCCCCAAGGTCCAAAGATTTGTCCCTGGGAATGCATTCAAGTAGCAGGCGCCATGTTCCCTTCCAAATGGCTCTCCCATCTGAGAGCTAAGGCTTGTTATTGGGCTAAGCTCCCGGTACCCAACACCTCCCATTGTACAAGGAGCTCTCACCAAAGAAACCACTAACCCCCCTGCAAATAGTCTTTGATTAGATCTTTCAAACCATGTCCTTTATTCCTCTTGAAAGGAGTATTGTACCATGAACAGTTTTACTGGGCCATTAAACATTCTTCAAAGTAATCATTTTTAATTCCTCCATAATCTCCATCTAGTGGACATACCATGCTAGAATATATTTACCCATTTTTCTATTGCTTAGAATATGGGGTCTTATACATGCATAGCTTATTGTTTTAAGCAAATATTGTGCTTTACTTTATTCTTATTATACTCTTTTTTTTTTGTATTTTTATTTATTTATTTATTTATTTATGGCTGTGTTGGGTCTTCGTTTCTGTGCGAGGGCTTTCTCTAGTTGCGGCGAGCGGGGGCCACTCTTCATCGTGGTGCGCGGGCCTCTCACTGTCGCGGCCTCTCTTGTTGCGGAGCACAGGCTCCAGACGCGCAGGCTCAGTAGCTGTGGCTCACGGGCCCAGTTGCTCCGCGGCACGTGGGATCTTCCCAGACCAGGGCTCGAACCCGTGTCCCCTGCATTGGCAGGCAGATTCTCAAGCACTGCGCCACCAGGGAAGCCCCCTTGTTATACTCTTAATTCAGCTTATTGTTTAGCAATTTGTAGATAATTTCATACCTTAATTATGTCATATTAGCATCATTTCTAGCTTTTGGCTTTAGATATGCATTTTTTTTTTTAGATATGCATTTTTAAGATGAGTCTATAACTTTTTTACCATCACACCAAATTTTAGTTGCTTATAGATCCAGATTTTATGTGTCAGCCTACGGAGCTTCCATAGCTTTTGAAGTGAGATCTCTGTATAAAAGAGAGACATGAATATGCCTTTTGAGTAAATCAAAATCTCACTTGTAATTTCAAATGTCACTGAATATTAATGTCAGCTGCTAACTGTTATATTTCCTAGTAATCACTTCAAGCCCTTCTCATTAAAAATACATCATATAAAATGAATAATAAAAGAACCTGCAGATATGGTCTAGTTCAAGGACCTAATTTCAACAAGTCATTTATCACCCTCCTTTTATATCCTAGGGACAATACAAATATTTGGGATAAAATAGTAAACCCCAAACCCTATCTTTGTGATATGGGTGATTGATAGAGGAGTGAATAGAAGTGATAAAGGTGTGACTCGACTCTTTGGTAGGAGAAGGATGGATTCCCAAAGCAAGTAACACTTAAGCCACACCTTTAAAAAGAACAAAGATTTCAGCAAGTGATTATGTGGGTTGGGTAACAGACATGAAAGGACATGGCATATCGGGTACTGAATTTCTGTAGCTACAGCAATGGAGTACACAATACCCTCCCTGGTACCCTGAAATGAAGTTGCAAAGATGTGAGTCCGGTAGTAAGAGCCTTGGTATAAGGAACATAAGAAATGTATATATTATCTACCATAAAACAGGAAAAAATGTCAAGGTTATTCCAGTAGGGGAATGACATGTTTTAGAAAGACATTTTTGATAAAATTATGGATAAAATTATATTTTTGATAAAATTATAGGCTGGGGGCAAGAGATAAGGCTTTTCTTTGTCAGTATGACAGACTATTTTATTAGTAAAGCACGTAACTTATGATAGATTTGTGTGAGAGGAAACAGGTTCATCTCGACTTGTCCAAGGTTTTTGGGAAAATGGTAAGCTTTTTGATATTGCTTTGTTCATTTACATGTGAGCTGTATTAGACTGGCCCTCTGTGTCTCTTGATGAAATCTTTAAATAGAAAATAGAAAAAGGTGAAAAAGGGTATATTGGAACCTCTGTTACCTGAGTTTTGGAAGATAATTGATCCAAACCTGTGAAACTCAACATCTCACCAATCCTGTATTTCATTTGGTTGAACGATGTGTCAAGAGAATGTGTCAGGCCTCCTTTGTCCATTAACAGGCCAGTTGTGAGTCACAGTCTAAACATGAGGACATGTTCATTTACTTTTTCATAGCCACGGCAATGAGGCTTTTTTATGCCCAGAGTACCATCCTGGCCTAAAGTCTCTATGGGGAAGATGATTTTCTGCCACAGGCAGGGAGCAGAATGTCAAAATACAGTCTAAGAGCTCCATCATCATTCTGCTAGCCGGAGGAAGCTGAGGTTTTACAGCTGCCTGGAACCCACATGCTTCATGTGATGTGAAAAAGCACTGTTAATTAGCTGCTTTAGGATTCTCAATGCCCTGTGGCTTTAGAAACACTTGTTAACCAACAGTGGGAGGAGAAGAGCTGGAAGCAACTGGGCTACAGCCTGAATTTATTATAATTCAATTCAATAACCACCTTATCTTTATGAATCCCAGTTCAGAATCTGTTGAAAATTATGGTTGATTTCAAACATTCTCAGTGACACATCCTGAGAGAAGAGGGAGATTGCAGTTCAAGGTTTCTTGAAGCTACATTAATGTGGAGAGCTGCAGAACTGATTGATGGTGCTCTCTGGACCCACGCAGGCACTTTTCCATAGGGTAGAAAAGGGATGCCAGGGTGGGGAAGAGGGAATCCAGTTGACGTGGAAAGGCTCATGTAGAGCACCCAGGAGTCTGCATTTCTGATCTCCTGCCAAAAGAAACACTGCCAATGCCCACCCCTACCCCCTGCCATTCTCACTGCACAGAGCTGGCACTCAACAAACCTGTAATTCTTCTCCTTAATACAATTCCCCTGACATAACCTGACTAACTACTTGAAACCTAATCAAGAAAACAACTGTTGTCATTGGCAACAAATGCAGGAGTTGCATCACAAGTAAACCACATTCTTTACTCCACAGAGCAGAACGTTAGAGTAGAAACTGCAAAAACATGTTGCTACTCTTTGTCAAGTACATGATATCATCTAATTAAAAAAAGCCTCATAGGAAAGTCCATATCATATTTTTAAAAAGAAAACACATTGCAAAGGTTAGCTGTGTTGACATCTTTCCCTTAAAGGCTACTACAAACTATTTCATCTAAAGATGGCTCTTAAAACAGTCACCTGTCTGTCTACTGAACTTGAATAACAGCAGCCCTTTCCCATCCTCATCCTCTTAAATAACACCAAGAAACTGAAAGGCACTTCAGTATCCCACCATCCTTGGCTGAAGCTTAAGGGGTCAGGTTCCCTTCTGGGTACCAGGAGAAGTCAGTGATCCAGTACTAATTATCTTTGCACCATTTTACATAGTATAAGCCTGGAAAATAGTAGGTGCTCAATAAATGTCTGCTGAATGAATGAATGGGTGAATCAATGAATGAAGGGCTAATTTTTAGGAATAATCTTCTGGTGAGCTTTTTACTAGGAGAAATCTGCTTGTAGTCACAAATAAAAATGAAATATACTCAGATTGGGGGATTATAAGCAGTCTTTCCATTCCCTGAACTATAGGCACTCTTATATGCTTCCTGTTGAGCTTTTGTAATGAGAGATTAAGAATTAAGTTGGAAACTAATATGCTAGTACATGATATTGCAAACTGTAAATATCATACTAATGTTTGAGAACAGAATGTCTTTGTAGGTCATAAAATTTCCCAAAATGTTGTGTCCATTTTAAAGTAGGCTAAGTTTAAGACAGTAATTTCGTACTAGAAAAATAATGTTTTTAAACATTGAGGTTAATTAGCTTAACAAATAAAAAAGGTGATCCCCGGTTTACTACTATACAGAATTTTTAAGGGTATGTTTCAACCTGTTCCATGCTATGCCCTTCATTATAGCTCTCTGTTGGGGCCTGAAAATTTTTACTCTTTACTGTTTACTCTTTTCTTTCAGTCAAAAAGAACTGAGAGGATTTTGAGTCTCCTTTTGCACATTTAGAATATCATCTGGCTCTGACTTTGATCTTTGGTTCTTAATCCAAGAATACCTGAGGACTTTGATTTACAAGTATGTTAAAAAAACAATCCTTTTTTTTTTTTGGAAGTTGCTTCTCGGAATCACAGAAATGTACTTCCTTGTTCTCCTGGAGAGTTGTGGTTGAGGGAGGGAAATCCTATTCCCTTCCCTGATTTGCTGTCACTTATCTCTCTTGTAGAAAAGTCCTGTTTAAATCCTGGGTTAGCTCTTGGTGAACTCAGGCAAGTTGTCTGGCACCTCTTGACTTACAGAATGTCACTTTTAAAATGGTTCTAGGGTCAATTAAATGCAACCACCTAACAAATTATGATTTGTAAGTAAATATATATGAATTGCATCCTGCTTCAATATAGTCAGAAACTGATATCTTCCGTTTCATAAAAAATGAATCTTTAGATCACAAATGAATTGAAGATTGGTATAGAAGCCTGACCAAGGAAGACTTAAGAGAGGGAAGACATGGGAGGAAAGCTAAGATTATATAGCTAGGGAAGACGAGGATGTCCTAACATATCTTTGATTAATAGACAGTGCTTCTTCACAGAGGTAGAAAGCAGATGTTTAACTCAGGACGGAGTAGAATAAATGGCCTTAATTTATAGACGCAGGTGCTGTTTTGTACCAATATTTCTCAACCTGGGGTTACTCTCAAACTTGGCTGCACACTGGAATCACCTGAGGGACTTTAACAAATTGCTGATGCTTGGTCCCACCCCCAGAGATACTTACTTATTTGGTTTGGGGCCTGGCCTAGACATTGAAATTAATAAAACTCTCTAGGTGATCCTCATACGCAACTAAGGCTGAGAACCACCATTCTATAGACTGAGAGATAGTAAAATTAGGCCTCCTGGTGCCTGAGATTCTCCTTATTATAGTTTCTTCTATAGGTTTGGACATTGTTTCCAAAAGCTCCTGGCTAACATGAATTATATTGCTTTGGGTGGCATAATGCATTAACACATTTGTACTATCAATAGGTGTTACATAGTTTGGAAGGGGCCATGAATCAAAGGAAAGTTGGTGGAAGGAAGAAAAAAAGGAATAGGAAAAGTCCCAAAGTATTAGAAACCTTGCAGGAGGTGAAGGGGACAAATATAAACCCACGGAACAAAAAGGAGATGTTGGGTCATCACATTCTGTTACACAAATTGAATTTAAAGTTCACTGTCTTTTATCCCTGGTTTTAATTACCACATGTCTCTAAATACATTGTCACAAAATTCTCAAGGATCGTTAGAATAAAATAGCTTATAATTCACTATTTCTTGAGTGAATGCATAAATTGTAGCCCTTGAGTGGAGAGGGTGCTGCAGATGTCCGAAATGTCAATGAGCATATTTGGTCCATGCCAAATGGTTTTGGACAGGACCAAATATCAAGGACCTTTTGTCATGGACCAAATGTCTTATGGACATTTGAGACAGGACAAATGTTTCTGCGAGTATCAAGGACCTCTTGGTGTGGACCAAAGGTCTTATGGACCAGATGTCTTATGGACCAGATGTCTTATGGACCAAATATCATATGAACGTTTTGGACAGAACCAAATATCCAAGACCTTTTGGTGTGAAACAAATGTCTTGTGAATGTTTTGGACAGGACCAAATGTCCTGCAAGGACATACTCAAAACTCATCATTTTCAAATTATTTTACTACATGTTGTTACTATCTATGCTCTTGAGGCTGTTTGTCTATTGTATCTGTATGGTGGGAACACTACAGAGTCAGGAGCTACTGTTGGAAAGCTTCTCTTCCCAACTCCATGTTCAGTGATGACATGTTGGTAGCTTGAAATTGGCTGTGGTGGGGGTATTTATGTCATAGAAATAAGTAAATGCTACAAATTCGGGATTGTTTGTTTTGTTGCTTGTCTAGACTTAAGAGTAATGGAAAAAATGTTAACAATGCCAGTTAAAGTTGTGCGTCTGTAGACATTACATTGTAAAGAGCACAAAAAAATTGAGAAAACATTCTTCTAGAATGTATATATATATATGTTTTAGCCATTCTGGTACAATACAGTACTACTAATACTACTAAAATTGAAATGACTGAAAATATCAAGCGTGGACAAGAATATAGAGTATTTACGCTTGCACAGTGCTGGTAGGAGTTTAAGTTGGAAAGCTCACTTTGGAGAACTGTTTGGCAGTATCTACCAAAGGTAAACCTACACGTACCTATGATACATCCATCCACTCCTGGGCATCTATCCAACAAAATGAGTGCCAATGTCTGATAAAATAGATGAGCAAGAATGTTTATACCAGCTTTATTTATACTAGCCCAAACTGGATACAGTCTAAATGTCCATCATGGTAAAATGGATAGATAATATGCAATATATTCAAACAGTGGAATACTTCAGAACAATGACAGAGAAAAATATACTGTTATATACAATAGCAAGAATAATCTCACACTCATTATGTTGAATGAAAGAATGCAGACGCAATTAATTAATTAATTAATTAATTGGACCATTAATTTTGTTCAAGGAAACAGTTCCACAAAATAGTAATAGAGTCCCGGCCAGGCACTGAAAAATTCTATACTGATGTATAAAAGAAGAACTAGGCAAGAAGGATAAATGCTCAACACAATCTATCTTTATTATAGGAAAAGCAATTTAAAACATATTTTACTGAGTAGTGCTAGAACATTACTGAAAAAGAAAGTTAATTCTTTTTCCTTTGAAAAAGCCTTCTATAATGTGTAGATATTGTCATATTAGAGACACTCCTGGGAAATGCTTGGTCAACTAAGATTGTTAAAAAGCTAAAATTGAACATTGACTTGGAAGCAAAATGAAATATATCTTCCCACTTCTGTGAATTTTAATGGTAGCCATGGATGCCCTTCTTAATTTCTTCCACAATAAAAAATAGAAGATATTATTGAGTGGGAAAAGAAAGCTTTGCCAGCTAGTGTAGGGAAATTGATGGCAACATCAGGCTGTTTGAAGAAAAAATGTTGGGAACTCAAACCCTGCTGGTGGGAGTGTAAATTGAATCAGCCACTTTGAAGAACAATTCGGCAGTTTCTATTAAAATGAAAAATGCTTTCTCTTGTCATTTAACAACCCTACTTCAAAGTATCTATTATTCTTAAAAAGTGTCTTGGAATATGTGCCCAATGAGGAGTTTGCAAGGCTGTTTATTATGTGTCACAGTGAGTAACTGGACACCTGAATGTCCAGCAGTAGGCAAATGGCTACTTGAACTGAGAAAATAGCCATACTATGGAATATTGTGCATTAGCTAAAAGTCACGAGGGAGATCTTTGTTGAATGAAAAAAGCAAGTTGCTGAATAATCAGAATGGTTATTAGTATGAGACTATGCTTTAAAAAAACCTCAGAAAACTGTAATATATGTTTCTATAAGCACATAATTATTCATGAAATCACATGGAGGTCTAGAATTTTGCTGCCCAGTATAGCAGCCACTAGCCACAGAAAGCTATTGAAATTTAAACTAACACATATAAGTAAAAATAAAAATTCAGTTCCTCAGTTGCATTAGCAAGAATTGAATAGCCACATTTGGCTAGTGGCTACTATAATGAGGAGTAGAGGTCTAGAAAGATAAACACAACTGATAATAGGGCTACCTGTGAGGGCCCTGAGTTTGGAGACGGTGGTCTATAGGTACTTTTGATTTCTGGGTGACTTTTAAAAATTTTACACATAGATTATAGATGATCTGGATAATTTAAAAGTAATACGTTTGTAAAATTGAAAGTATGCCTAGCAATAGGATTTCTAAAACATTTCAAACTTTTACTCTGTAGATCAGTGCAAATTCATTAGGGCACACTGTCCTTTTAGCCAGTTAACTGTCTAAAAGCACACAAAAAATACTCAAACAAACTACACACACCATTTTTCCTTCCTTTAACAAGTGTCTGCTGAGTACTTCCTATATTCTAGGCATTTAAAGTATGTAGATGAAGAGTATTGCCTGCCATTATCAGTAAACAAAGGATGTTGCAGCCATCAAGCCACCAGCCACTGCAGCTACACCTATGGTGCACCCTGAGGGGATTCAGGATGGAGAAAATAGGATACTGGCCCTAGATAGTTAAGGTGTATAATCAAAGGAATGGTTTGAATGAGCCCAGACTCTTGCATCTTCCCATACTTAGAAAATTGCTAAATTCATTAACTCGAGGTGTCTGGTTTTTCTTTAATTAACAATAATCTTTTGATGTTCCAACTACCTGGGTTTGTTGTTGTTGTTGTTGTTTTTTGCAAAAACCCTTATATATCCTGGCTCCTCCCTTACCTCTTTGGAAGAGTCACTCAGAGCCATCTGAGAGGCTGTCTTCCAGGCTTAAGTCCTCACTATGTCTGCCAAATAAAACAATTCTCAATTTTTAGGTTGTGCTTTTTTTTTTTTTTCAGTCAACAAGTACAAGGATCTCGAGGCAAATGCTTCTTAATAAAGTGTATTCACCATGGGTTCAACAAGAGGATTTCTTTGTCATTCATTATTGTTCCTTTGTAACTGATTAAATAATTACTGGTTGGCTTTATGCAATGTTTATATAATTACAGAACATAAATGGTGGTTATTAGATTAGCTAGAATATAGGCTTTTATATTAGTGTAATACTTATTTTATTAGGGCTGAAAAGTAATTATTTTGGAAAAAAATCAGATGTGGTGGACATAATTTAGCAATCATTTGAGCACTTCAAGGTCAGGATAACTTCACTGAAAGCACCAGAAAGAATGCATATACCTGCTTACATAGTTATTATATGTAGATTTACTATGGGACTAGTTGTATTGAGCTGATGGAAGCACAAACACTTTTTCGATTAATTTTTTGGATAGTAGGTCAATAGCATGGTAGTGAATCTTGATGAAGAGTGTTCTTGACAATGCTTCATATACAGTAAACAACACTGAAAGTCCCAGCTCACTCTGAACATAGTGAAGAATGAATCTTGTGTCCCCAGATACACAAAGATCAGCATCCTCATTATATTCATAGAACTTAATCATAGTATTTGTCCAATGAAATGCTTTCAGATTAATTAAATTATATCCTGGAAAGAGTCTATTAGTCTTAAATAAGGTTTTCCTTTTAATTTTAATGAATAATATAGAAACAGGCAAAGAATGCCACCACACTTGCAAAAGAATCTGTTTTTCAACTTCTGTCAAGTCTTTTTTCCTTCATCTTAAAACGTGGATCTAATATAGCAAAATTTGCTTTTAGAATTGAATCTTTTTGAATGTATGTGCTCATTTGAAACAAACGGTTTATAAAAGTTATTTTAAAAAATTCATTATTTATTAAAATATCAGCAACAAATTTAAGCACTACACGAATGGCTGAATATAAATTTAAAATACCACCACCTGGGTACAAGTTATTTGCTAGGAATCTCTACTTATTCTAGTAGCTGGATACTTATGGAGGGATCCATGAACCAGCATTTCTATCACCTGGGAGCTTTGGACATCCAAAATCTCAAGCCCCACACCCCAGACCTACTGAATCAGAATCTGTGTTTGGCATGGTCTCCAGGTGATTCTTAGGTACACTAAAGCTTGAAAAGTAATCATGTAGCTTTCAGTTGCCTTTGTGCATCTTCTCACCAACAGTGCCATCTAGATCAACCCTTCTCTGGCCCCTTAGCCTGTTCACAGCTTTTCAACTAGCATGCTCTCTATAGGGTTGTTATTTAGACTCACAACCCCAGCTATGTCATAGCCTTTTACAGCCTCTGTCTATCTCATAAAGATATCTCATAGCTATCTCATAGCCTCTGCTAAAGGTATGCCTTTTACAAGGGGACATAGATATGCAAATTCAAGAGGAGGACAGAATTAGCCTCAGAGCAGAAGCATAACAATTACCTTGAGTCTAATAGAGGGTGGAACCAGGGCAGCACCTCGACTACTCATAGTTCTGTTGAAAGCATTCTGTTTGACTGCAGTTCAGTAGAAAAAAAAAAGCACCGTAACAAAAGCCAAGGAAGGTTCATATTATCTATCAGCTACGTTCAAGAAGATGTTTGTAGTAAGTCCAGGTAAGGGTTCCTGGGAATACCCATCTCTGGACATGCCGGAAGATGCAGTGGATTCAGAGCCAAGCAAGTGTGCTTTCATAAATCATATTAGCGTATTAAAAGACTTAGAGATCTTATTGCGAGGAAATGGGAAACCTATTTAATTATATTCAACTCAGCCCTCAGCCCCATGTATATATATATATATATTTTTTAATCACAAAATGCTTTTTTTCCCCATGCAACACATTAAAATTGGCCTAAACTAGTCTTTGTGAAATGTGAGTGCACAAGTTTCTCTTATTGCCTAAAACGTGAGTTCAGCCCTGAAGTTTTAGAAAAATCTAACATTATGTAACAGTGAATATACCTATCTTTGTAGTTTCACTATTTTAGAAGTAAAACAATGCTTTGATTCCAAATATTAAGTTAACTTAGGCATTGCTCTCCCACTCTGTCTCCCAAGCTGTGACTCAGATGTCAGAACAATTTTTTTTACCTAGTTAGGGAAGGAATTTTCTCAAGTTTCAGGGCCATAAAAGCATTAGTAAGGCACCTGGTTTGTGCAGCACACTCTTATTTTCCATCTTCAATTTCGTAAATATTAAATTTATCTTTTCCATTTCTCCTTTAAAAGCACCATCTGTGGCACATACCATCACTACATGCAAATGGAAGAGGACATAGTGCCTCAGGATACACTTGATAACAGTTTTTCTTCAACGGCAACTGAAACTTGCCACTGAAGACAGCATCTAATTTTCTTTTTGTGCATTATAAAACCCTAGTCAAGTTATAGGACTCTTAAGTAGACAACTAAGTTCTGGTGAAAGTGAATGAACTTGTTCAGGGTGACTTAGCTAGTTAATTACAGAACTGGGACCAAAACTCTGGTTTCTGTGATGCCTTTTGTACAGCATCCCAATGAATGACTAGGTCTCAGAAGGTTCCTTACAGTTAGACACGAAAAGTGTCATCCCTAAAAACACGATTTGCTTATGAAGGATCATTGTCTAAATATGTTAAACTTTAAAAAACAAATTGCCAGCTACAATTATAAACCTCTGAATTATGGGCTTTCAGTGAAATACACTACTTTGTCTCCTAAACACCATATCCAAAAAACAGAAGGACTGAAACAGATGTTATGTGTCAGGGTCAGAGGGAGGCTTTCTAGTTATATTATGCTAACTAGAGAAAGACTTTAAAAATCCTTTCCTGGGGCCATTGGGGGATGGGTACAGAGACTGAAAAACAGAGATGAGGAAATGTGTTCCCAGGTGTTGAGCTTTGAATAGATCACCGTTGTGTTACATTCCTCTGAGCTTAGGATACATGTTGGATTTTGTTCACTAACATGTCTATTATGTGCACAAAAACAGCAAAAGACTCTGAAAGTCTACCCACGTTCTTTTGTCCATTCAATGTCCATTGTTTGCAATACAATGGACAATTTTGGAGAGTTTGGAGATCTTTCGGTTATGAAGAAATATCTGTCAGAGCCTCAAAATACCATTACTAATGGGCATTGATTGGGGCTTGGAAATATTTTTACTTCAAAAACTGTTGTGACGGATATTTTGTAGAGATTAGGTTTGCACATATCAAGTTACTTGAATTCATTTTGCTAAGAATTTCTTTATTAATTGGCTTGACTTTTATTTTTTAAAAACACAAAGGCAGTCTAGTGCAGTGGTTACATGCATGGGCTCTGGACTTGGACTATCTGCTTTAAAATCCCAACTCTATTACCTACTGGGTGTGTATGACCTTAAGGAAGTCATTAAATTTTGGCACCTCAGTTTTCTCATCTTTAAAATGAAGGTAGTAGTACCTGCCTCATTAGAATGATTATGATGACCAAATTAAGTAACGATGCAAAGTGCCTGTGCTTAGGGTAGTTGGTTTTGCACTTAAATCTAGTGAATTGCTCACTCATTCAGTATGCTAGGGAATAATCCACTATAGATATAGTGGAATAGGGGATTTTTTTGTCTGCAAGTTGAAGGCAAAATGCCTGGCTATTCTTCTCATTGAAAGAAGACCCAGAAATATCACATATTTTGTTAAAATTTTAGTGGCCATCAAAACCTATTGTCTTTATTGAAGTTTGACTAATGCTTAGAGAGAGCATTCTAGTGTTTCATTTTAGCAGAGTAATCAAGAGGAATTTCATTTTAGCAGAGTAATCAAGAGGAATTCTAGTATTGGAAGCTTTTTTAAGTGACCATATCAGGAGAAAAGGAGTCTTGAGTCTTGTGTCACAGTTTTTTTCTCAGAAATAAAACAAACATGCTGTGTTTATGTTGCTGGTATAAATTGTGCCCTATAAAATGGTAACTTTTCTTTCAAATTAAATGTTAGCTTACTATTTCAATAGATAGATCCCTAACATTTAGCTTTAATCTAGGGGGGAAAAAAGCCCACTTAACTAGATTTAATCTAGTAACAAAACCCATTTAATCTTTTTATTAAAATGAATGGAGCTTGGAAGAAGACATTGTCTGCTCAAAATATAGCTCTAATATAAATCAAGCAGTTATATTTCTTTTGTTCAACAAACCCCAGGTCCTTTCTTTTCTGTTAACAGCCTTTTGATGATTAATTAGGTGAACCACACTTAATTAGATGGAATGTATAATTGATTAAGTTAAGAAAAATCTAATCTATTTTTGACTTCCGTATTGACCTGAATGCTCATGTATAGCCAAGGAACAAATCCTTCGAATTCTTATGTGATTAGTTCCTATCTTTCCATTTCTACACAAATTTATATTGAAACAGAACTCTAACAATATGCAGTCTTCAGAATCATCCGTCTCCAAATTATAATACATATTGCCACCAAATTATTCTTATTTGAATCTCTCTGTATATTATTTAGCTACCTCCAAAATACATAAATTTTACTGATTTTCCATAGAAGTCTACAAATCCAACACCTCTCACCCCCGCTAGACTATTTACCTCCCCCCAAATATCTTATTATTCTTCTTCCACATGTACTTTCTTTTTTTTTTAAAAATTATTTTGCTTTTTTTTTTTTTTTTTAATGCTATTCTTGTCTGCTTACATTCTTTTTATTTATGTATGTATGTATGGCTTTGTTGGGTCTTCGTTTCTGTGCGAGGGCTTTCACTAGTTGTGGCAAGCGGGGGCCACTCTTCATCGCGGTGCACGGGCCTCTCACTATGACGGCCTCTGTTGTTGCGGAGCACAGGCTCCAGACGCGCAGGCTCAGTAGTTGTGGCTCACGGGCCCAGTTGCTCCGCGGCATGTGGGATCTTCCCAGACCAGGGCTCGAACCCGTGTCCCCTGCATTGGCAGGCAGATTCTCAACCACTGCGCCACCAGGGAATCCCCACGTGTACTTTCTTTTAAGGCCTAATTTAAGTCCTGCTTCTTCTTTGAGTTATTTTCCACTGGTCTAGATATATATAGGTTACTCGTTTAAATCTTTGAGGCACTGATTGTTTCTATTATTAGTTTAATATTTATCATTTACTTTCTCTGTTGGAGGGGTTGTATATATCTTTTATTTTCAAATAGATACTTTACTGTTTTTAATCTCTGCCAACCAGCTCAGTACCTAATAGATGTTCAATGATAATGATGATTTGAAAGCCCTACTCTACAATGTTCAGATGTGCTTTTAGATATGGGGATAATATAATTTTATCATCAGAATTTATAAGGCTATAAATTCAAAATAAAAAATAATCACATTGAAAATATAAAATAAAATAATTTTCAAGTATATAATTTTGTAAAGTGGAAAACTAGCATGGAGTTTAGTGAAAGCGCCTTCATATCAAAGAAGTACAGGCATATAGATGAAGAAACACTCAGGAATTCCACCTGAAGCTGCCCTCACTTGAATACCATGTCTTTGTAAGAATTTCATGACTTGGCAGGCTTCACAGGCTGTCACCATATATGTCCCAAGAGAAGCCAGAATTTAGTGTTAACTAAACCAAGAGCTTGGGCACTCAGATTTCTACTATTTTCCATAGAAATATTCATCATTGATTTTAAATATTAAATCAGCTTTCCTTTCGGGGTGGTTTGATACAGAGTTGAAATAAGAGGCCCTGGGACTTCATAGACAAACCTCTGTTGTGCACTGTTGAACTAATGACTTTGGGTAAGTTACTTAACCTCCTTATGACCTCTTCAGTAAAACAGTGTTAATGAAATAACACCCTAAGGGTTATTGCAAGAATTAAATGAAAGAAAATGCAAAATACCTGGTACATAGTTGGTATCTACTACGTGTAAATAAATTTCTGTAAGTTCCTTGTATCAGTTAGTGGCAGGTTTCATTTACTGGGTGTTTATCCTGTACCAGGCACTCTTCATATACTTGGTATCATGGGTATTAACACATTAAATCTTTGCAGCATTCTTATGCAATAGCTATTATTCTCATTCTGTTTCACACATGAGGAACTAAGCCATAGACAAGTACACAGCTAGTAAGTATCATAGCCGGGGTTCAAAACATGCTTTTGGGTTCCATACATACCCTCTTAACTGCTAGACAACATAATCTCTCCCACTATCAGATCATTTACATGGACCACATCCTGTGGACAATTTAAAAAGCAGTCTCATTTTAACTCACTATTTACCTAACTAAAACATGGTTGGGAGAAACATGCAATGCATTCCATAGTCAAGTATAACTCATTTTAATTTATCCATTCTTTTGAATTAGCTGCACCATTGCTCCCTTTCAGTTGTGAGAAATCCAGCCTTGCTTGATCTTACCTACGCAAAGGCACACTTTTAAGTCATTGTCCTAGAACCTGTGCAAATCTTATTTCTTATTTGTTTTGCTGCTTATGAATAATTAATTAAATAAATGCTTTCAAGATTCCAAAGAAGCTAAAAAAACAGATTTTGAAAATCCACAAAAAGGTATCTAGGAAAACTTTTGTTAAATTAAGAGATGTTATCTGCTGTTCTAGGCGTGGGTGCTTTTATCAAAACATTTCTCCCACTTTCAATTTTCCACTCGTTAAAATCTAAGGCCTTATTTGGCTGTCACTTACAGTACTGTGTTTTTCGGAAAAGTTTCTGGCAGCTAGTTTTTAAAAGATTTTGTTAAAAAAAAAAGAAAGAAAAAGCAAGCTGTGTAGTCCTCCTGTTGGAAGAATTCCTCTGACCTTCTGCATTATTATAAAGAGAATTGCCAATTTATCCAGGCCTCCCCCACCTGGTTATCTTCAGAACTTTACAATGTGTGCTTTTCCTAAGGCAGTTATTTTCAAGCATGATTTTGTAACACTGCAGGGTTTTTCAAGCTATTTCAAGGAGGTGGCAAAGAATTCTCAAAACCAAATTAATTTTATTTTCAAAAAGGAGCATGCATGCCATAAATCATTGGGGGGCCTTCAGGAGGGTAATTGTAGATGTCAGGAAATTGAACAAATAATGATAGAATATAGGCACCTGTACAGAGGTAGACAATTCTGCTTCTACAGTGGAACCCTTTAACATGCACCAAGCAACGGGAGATTTGCAGAATGCCTTTTTCAGTCTTAGTCCGCGTTTAACCACAACTCTCAACGATTTGTTAATAGAATAGTGTTGTATCTTCTATTTCAGCTTAGTTGCGATCATCCACAAAGTGCCCAATCTCTTTGAGCATCCACATGGCATGCCAATTATGAGAAGATTAGCGTGTAAATATTTTACTCCTCTTAAGGGAAGGTCACTGTAAGCAAGAGCTAGAACCTAGAATTCTCTGAACTCAGTGAATTTCCCAACATAGATCCTATATCATTCTCAGTCATATCAATCCCTATATGTGGTCACTGAGAATCACTTTTCTCTCCTTAGAGCCAGGCATTTAAATATCTTCAGCTTCCAGGCTCTCCTCTGGGTACCTGGGCTACACTTTGTCATGCCAATGGTTTTGCACTTTATCTGCCCTACTGGATTATAAACTCCTAGAGGGCAGGGACAGCATGGGACTAACCTTTAAATATCCTAGAGCACTCCGTATAGTGCCTACCACGAAACAAATGCCCACAAGCGTTTGTTGAATGAAACTAAGTCTTTAGAAAGTGGGAAGTTTTTCTTTCTTTTTTTTGCCATGTCAGTTTACTGCCTACTGTTTTTTTCTCACTTTATCCTGTTATCTGAATTTTTTATTTCTACAAACCTGAACAGGGTTTATACCTACTGATTTCAATTATTTTTTTTTTTTTCTTTTTGAACAAAACTTGCTCACTTCTTCTTTATTGGAACTGCACATTCTAACTCCTCATCTGGAGTGCACTTCTTTCTTAATTTCCTTTCCATTAATTTTTTATCTTTCCCCTCTTCAAGCTTTACTGCAACTCAGCATTCCCTCTTTACTTATGTACACCATTCTCGTTGTATTTTTCTGCCCCTGATAATTTCATTTTTTAGGTCTTCTGGTGTCTTTTTCTGAGCATAGTGTAGTCCTTTCCATTAAATTATAAACTCTTTGAGGGTAAGCAAGCTTACGCATACCTGTTTTGCACAACTCCTAATGTAATTGTCAGGCCCTCAGCCCATTTTACAGAAATTGGCTATTCATTTTAATTGTTACTTAAGTGTGTGTGTGTATAAAACAAATTTTCTGATTAAGTCATGGTACATGTGTCTCATTAAATTATTATAGGTACACCAAGTGGTGACCCTGTGCTTCTGTGAACAGAACATCAGAGTATCCTTTTCTGTAACATTTTAAAGGCAAGAAATTAAAACTTAAGGTGGAACAGCCAGGGAAGAAGGTAGGAGGAACTCTTAGAATTGACCTAATAGTAATTGTAGAAACCAAAAAAAAAAATTCAGTCAGACTATTCTATTCTGCATTTCCTAACTCCTTCTTGAGTTACTGTGTTTTAAACTTTTAAAAAATATTTTCTTAGATCCTGAGATATGTGATTTGATTTCAATCCTGAGCTGTCTGTAACATCACTAGGCTGCTGGGGGCATCTATAATCAAAGGTTTGGATTCCCTTCCAAATTCAGTTCTAATGTTTACACTTCTGGTGTCCATATAATGAGATTTAACAGGCCTTATCACCTACTTACTTGAATTATTGTAATATTTACATTTTTTCTCCAGTAGCAAACTAAATAGGTAAGAAATAATATCTTCTCTTTTATTTTAAACCTCCTTTGAGTAAGTTTGTCGAAGCTATTCTGACCACGAATACAAATCTTACATTAAAAACATTTAAGGAAGTAACTATGAAAAGCTAGATTTATTTCTTCTATAATTGAATAAAAATGTATATACCATAAGCAATAATTTAAACTCTAAAATCATTTTTAGTCCCCTATGAAAACAATCTGTTCCTCTGGAGGATCATCAGTTTAAGTGCAAAGAGATAACAAACACCATTCGTGTATGTAAGTGTGTTGTTCCACGCTTTGAAAGGGCCTTCATTAGCAAGGCTAAACAACACAACACAACCGGTAATGTGTTCCATATGCGGTATTTTGAAACCTTTTGTTTGGTTTCTAACTAGAGAGAACGAGGGAGGAAAAGAAAGAGTTAATTTTATTCTCTTGGGATTTGTTTTATAAGGTGCATCAGATTGAGTTTAGCCAACAGGGATGTATTTCTCCTTGTGTAGCTCATGCTTGTTTATTCTCTCCTTATAAAAACCAGGGACTAGCAATTTCTTTTATGAACGCGGACCGAAGGGAGATAAATAGACCTTGCGGGAGAGGAAGGTCAAGTTCTAAGTTTTTCTTTCCTTTGGATTCAGGAATAAGCAAATGGAAAGACTAGCCAAACAACCAGCAGCAGGCATCTGATGGTTAAGCCCTCCCCCCAGGACTTTTTATGTACATAAGCAGAAGTCACAGGAGCAGCTGCGGCGCATTAGTTCCAATAGTTTAACAGGCAGCCTTGTAGCGCTGACAAAAGCCTCGCTCGCCGTGGCTTCCCTCCATGTTCCTCTGCCCTGCGAGCTCGGCGGTGATCTTTGGCAGGGGATCGGCAGAGGAGGGGTGACGTTCAAGAGGCTTCCGCCGTGGCGTGCGCTCGCCTCCTCTACTCCCAGCCCAGTCTCCGCCGAGAGACTGAGGCAGGCGACCGAATGAACTAGCAGCGGCTCGATCCGACCTGCTTCCCCGGACGTCTCCCCGAGAGTCCGAGGAAGGCAATCACTGGAAAGAGGCCAGGGAACCACGTTGCCCTGGATCGTTGCCAACTGTACAAAGTTGACCGGGAAAATGGCTCAGCAGACGGCAAGCCCGGACACCTTAACAGTCCCTGAAGTGGATAATCCGCATTGTCCAAACCCCTGGCTGAACGAGGATCTTGTGAAGTCCTTGCGGGAAAACCTGTTGCAGCACGAGAAGTCCAAGACAGCAAAGAACTCGGTTTCTCCCAAGCTCTCACCGGTGATTTCGCCGAGAAACTCCCCCAGGCTCCTGCGCAGGATGCTTCTCAGTAGCAACATCCCCAAACAGCGGCGGTTCACAGTGGCACATACGTGGTAAGGTTTGCACGGATTATCAGACATGGTGGCCAGGTGCCCCTGGGTGATTTTTGCGCCTCCCGCCTTTCGCTTTAGGGGTAGGGAGGGAAGCGTCTTCGTCTTCACTCCTGACCCGTGATTTATCGGAAGTAATCTACTTTAATAAATCCCACAGATGTCCAAGTCGGGGCAGGAATCCTTGAGATTGGTAATAGGAGCCTTTGAGGTGGGTGGTTCTCAAAGTTCAATTCCTATTGCAAGTTCCTACAAGAAAACTGAATTCCAGATGTCAAATAAGAATGCAGGTTTTTTGTTTTTTTTTTTCCCTCTACCGATGTGGTGGCGCTTCTTTGAATTCTTAAGCTAGTAATCCTGCCAGGTCCTGCAACAGCCTAGGAAAGAAAGGACCAGAAAGGAGAGGAGGAAAATCATAGTTTGTTCTCTTTTCGGCATGATCCCCAATTAAACAGAGATGTGTACGGAGTGTGTGTGTGTGTGTGGGTGTGTGTATGTGTGTAATGCTGTGTCCAGGTAAAACCCCTCCTAACTACTGACTTTAATATATTTGTAATCTCAACGTGCCTTTTCAGTGGGTTTAGGAATGCCATGCAGAAAGTTGCAGGCTGGTACTCGGTAATAGTGCCGTGTTCTTTGAATTTGAATTCTTTGACTATTTTGTCAATATTTTTATTTTCTTTATGAATGTTTTTATCTTCTATATAATAGGTGAATTTGTTTTATGTATATGGTACCACGTAGGTTTCTAGACGATTCTTGATATTTTCATGCTCTTGTAAAAACAAATATTAAAATAAATCATTGTGTGAGCTTATTATGGTGTTTCTGCCTGAAAAGAGGCAATTTTAGGCTGTGATCAGAGAAAGAGGGGTCTGTGATACACAGTTGGTTAATTTTAGGCAGTAGTAGGTTCTATGCACTACTTCCACATTTTGGCAAAATGAATATTACTTATGATGAAGAAAACAGACATAACAGAAAAAAATAACGAGTATGTTAGTTGAGAAACTGACTGAATGATTTTTATACAGCTTTTCCATAGAACACGAAAGAGTATGCCAGGAATGGAAAAAACAAAAGAAAACAGAACCAAAACAAGCAAACAAACAAACAAAAATCCCCAAAAAACCAGAATCAAGACTCCTAGGAAAGAAGCAGCAAGAAATAGAATCAAAATCTAAACTTAAGCCACATGGCCCTACCCAGGAATGCATTCATGTCATAGATGAAAATAGGCAACAAAGGAAATAAAAGGCATGACCCACCCAAAGAAATGTCTGACCTCAGAATTGCCATTTTAAATAGCTAGATCTCTGATAGAGGAAGTGTTCTTATTTTCCCCAAGATTTTAACTAAGTGGCATTTCTAAGTTTAGTTCTTATTTTCCCCAAGATTTTAACTAAGTGGCATTTCTAAGTTTAGTTAGATACAATGCTTGTAAGAGGGGTAAGACAAACACTGATTTTTTTCAGTCTTAAAGAAATGATGGAAAAAGATGACTTCTCTCTGAGGAAGATACTGTTGAAAGAATTTGTCAGAGATAAGCAGTGAATGAAAGGCATAGATGAACACTAGGAGATGCCCTGAGGAGAGGGACGGCTTGAGACCGAGCATCAGGTGCCAGAGCAGGAAAGCTGGCTGGAGTTCAGACAGGGTCAGGGCCAGAATTTTGGTATGCAATGTCCCTTTTGGTTGAGATGCCTTTTTAATTATAGTTCCTAAATTGTACCTGTTGCTAAATGAGTAAGCCTCCACTCAGACGCCTGATTTCTATCTGAGCGAAGCAACCTCGAGTTCAACTGAAGGTTATCGGAACTATTTGGACATGTTGAGATGTAAGGAAGGCAGGAAATCTCATGAAAACAGGCTTTCTTCTGAAATTTCTGGCACTTCCTTTTCTGATGCTGTTTGGAGAAACTCCAAGGTCACAATTTCTGCCGATCTTTCATTGTGGTGTATCAGGTCTCCAGCAGATGAGGGAGGCATCAAAAGAGCAATGGACATGAAAAAGAAAAATCATGATACCAATTCTCAGTAACGAAGGGGAGACAATATCCCTCATGGATAAAAAAGCATCCAGCAAGGGAGTTGGAAAGAGTACCTCACATTTTCCTTACTGGTTCAACAAACCGCAAGACGTTCATAATATCCACAGGCATCTTTCGACAAATAACGTTCCATCTGTGCTTTCATTACTTGGACTAAGCATGATCCAGAATTTTAAAAATTTATTCCAAATTGCGCTGCTTATATATATATATTTTTTCCTATCTAAACTGCTGCTACTACCACAACTATAGTCAAATCCTCCCCTCCTCCTAAATTAAATGATCAGCCATTTAAATACACACCACGTGTGTTCCTGCCTCAGAATGTTGGTCCCTATACTTGATATTCCTTTCCATTCGATATGCATGTATTTAATACCTATTGAGTCCAAAGTGTTTAGCTTGTACCTACTGATCACAAAGTTGCACAAGAGCTGTTCCTTGGTTTCAAATTATTTACACTACAGTAGAAAAAATCATATTGGAAGGCATCTGATTAAGTTCAGGTAAACATTTTGCTCTACAACATACTCTCCAAATCTTAGTGGATTGACACAGTAAATGTTTATTTCTTGCTTCTGCTTCTCGTGGCAAGCTAGCCTGCCCTGGGGTAATTCAGGGACCCCGGGTTCTACCATCTTGCGGTTCTTCTATTGGTAACACATGGTTTCCAAGTTTGCCAGGCTCAGCTGAATCCGGGGAAAGAGCACAGAAGATGGCATTCATGAGTTTTTATGAGGCAGGTCTAGGAGTGCACACATTACTTATCCCAGTATTCCCCAGATAGAACTCAGTCCTGTGGCCACATATAACAGCAAAGGAGGCTGGGAAACCTATCTCAGCCATGTTGCCAGGAATAAGGTAAAACGTCTGGTGAACAGCCCACCCATGTCAGTCACAATGCAGTAACAGCTACTGGTTCACCCTCTATACCATAGTTAAATTCATAGAGTAACATCTATGGTGACTGGTCCTTTAACATCTCTGCATACCTCCTGGATGAGGATTTTACAGAGCAATTCTATTTTTTGACAAGTTTAGTGACTGGGAAGTCCTTGCTTACATACAGTTGAAATCTCCTTCCTTGTAATTGTCATCCTTGGTTCCTGGATCTGCTTTTTTTTTTTTTATTAGTCTGCGTTGGGTCTTTGTTGCTGCACGTGTGCTTCCTCTAGTTGTGGCAAGCGGGGGCTACTCTTCGTTGCGATGCAAGAGCTTCTCCTTGCGGTGGCTTCTCTTGTTGCGGAGCACGGGCTCTAGGCGCACGGGCTTCAGTAGTTGTGGTGTGTGGGCTTCAGTAGTTGTGGCGCATGGGCTTAGTTGCTCTGTGACATGTGGGATCTTCCTGAACCAGGGCTCGAACCCTAGTCCCCTGCACTGGCAGGTGGTGTCTTAACCACTGCACCACCAGGGAAGTCCCCCTGGATCTGCTTTGAAAACCCCACAGCTTGAATCTCTCCCGTCTTCCATAACTTAGCCCTTAACGCAAGAGGCTTGGAATAACCCATCAGAGAGCCAGAACCCTGCTCTATTCATCTTGGCACACCCATTAATCAGTAATGTCAGTGTTATCATGTTTTTTAAAAATTATTCTCTTTTCTTAACTAAACATCCTAGGTTATTTCACGTTTATATGCTGTAGTTACCAGGTTGATCCTGGTTGTTCTAAACCAGACTTCACTTGGATTTTCACAACCCATTTAAAGAGTATTTTACTGAATTGATACAATACTCCAGGTGCTGTGTGACTCTTGGACAGAGAGCATCTGAGAAGAAGTCAGATTACTTTCTTTTAAATTTTGACTTCCCGTTTACTAGTGTGATTTTTGAACAAGTTGCTTAACATAGGCTTGTTTCTCTGTTACCCAATTTCCTGGGAATAGTAATCGTATCCACTTGGTGTTGTGGTTTTATTAAGTACAATTATGTGTAAATTAAAGTGTTTTGCATAGGGACAGACACTTAATGAGGGTCATTATATAAGCTAATATTTTCTTTATTATGTGTCCATTAATCCAGTCTTGCTCAGCCTGAATCTTTAGGCTCATGTCTACATTTTTAAACGGTCACCCTGTCAGTTGTTTGTGGATGGGACAATGTTTTTAGTAATAATTATATCCCTAGCTAATGTTCATTGAACACTGGTGTTCGATCTGGTGCTGTGTGTTAGATTAGGACCCTCTTGTATTCATGCTTCTCACCACTTTGTTTTACCATTTTTACTTAATGTCTAGTACTTTGTAGTCTAGTGATTATAGACCAGACTCTGTTTTCATCAGAGTAGGGAATTCCCTCTGATGTCAACATGAACGTCAGCGGAATTTCTGGTTAAGAAAACTTTCAGTGTTAAGTTTATTTCCGGAAAATCAGTCAGGCAAATCTTTATATTTTTCAGTTTTTTTTCCTCACTTTACACTGGGTTCTGTGCACCAAATGAAGGAACGTGTTCTAGAGTGCATAAGTGATACTAGGCAATAGGATTTCTTTGGGCAAGATACTATCCAGGTAATACCACGTGTCTTATCTTTAAAATTTCTGTGTATGTGTGTGTGTTTTTAATTACAACATATCCAAAAGTAGAAGAAGCGGTTAGTAACGTCCTTAAACAACAAAATAATTTCTTTAGGTGGATTTTTGAAAGGCGTTTTTCAGGAGACGTTTAGAAAATCTTAAAGATTTTCAGGGAGCTAGCTAAATGTTTTGGGCTATAATTTTTGTTTATTATAAATTTCTCTTTACTGGGCATTGGATATAAAATTGCTCATGTTTAAAAGTAAACATTTGCTTTCTTGAGCCATAATTTCTTCAGCAACTACAGTTGCTCTCATGGTTGTTGTTTAAGAGAGAAATACACTATAAATTTTCTTCAAGTTACAGAAGGATCCAGAAACCCTTTATCACCTATAAAGAAGAAATCCAGCCATTTAGAGAGTTTATAGGTCACACACAAACACACCTACACACACACCCAAGTAGATTTTCAAAGCTATTATTTAGGTGTTCTATTTGAGACTCTTTCTTCTTTGTTCCAACTCTCCTACATTTGCCTGACTTAACTTTAAGGTTATCTTCTCTCTGCCCCTTATGTTGAGGATACCCAGAGAAGGGCATTGCTGGTGCTCTCCTAGGAGCTGGGAACCCAGAGGTAGGCTGTGGTTATACTGTGATATGAGGAGGTGGGGAGGAAGTTTCTGGGGGAAATTTTCTGGGACACACAACAGGAAGTAATGCCAGCAGGTTAGGTGGAGCCAGTTGGCTGAGTCTTTAGCTGTGTCTCTGGTATAATTGGCTGTGTGTCTTCCCCAGGAATCTTGGGGCACTGCAAGTCAAGGGTATCTGTAACTTTTGAAAAGCATGCTTAGCCTTTCCTAAAATCAGAAGACCCCAGGAAGATATTCATCTTAAAAACTTGTCAGTTGCCTTTATGATATTTAAGAAATTACAAAATAAAAATGTGACAAATAGTTACTGAGGAAAATGAAAACAATGAAATAACATGGCAATTTATTACTCATATGTACTTTCTGTGACCTTTGACATTTATTTTAAAGAGAAAAGAGATTAAGTGTATCTGTACCAGCCAAAGTCAATTCTGTCAATACTAGTGGTGAAACTACTTCCAAGCAAAAGCACAGTCTTTTTTATAAACTTGGTAGAAATGCTGAATGAGAAGAAAGTAAAAAATTGAATCTCAAAGTTCATTAAAATAATTTTTAAACCATAGCTTTAATTTTAAAAGTTATTCTTTATATAAATTTCTTTATAAATAACAAGCTCCTGTGAGGTTAGGTAATTAATTGAGCTTCAGAGCTTCAGCACTTTTTTTTTTTTCCTTAGACAGGAAGCTACCAAAATTGTTCTTCAAGTAGCAGTTTCAGGAAGAAGCTTTATTGTCAGCCGTGTGGCAAAGTTATGTCGTTGTTTTTTAATGGTTTTGCTTTTGAAAAAAATCATGTTTTTAAACTCTGAGGAGTTTAGCATAGTGGAAGCCATGTATTTCCAGCTCTGCTGACACTTAATATTTGACCTTAGTTACTCAACCTCTTTGAATTGTAGACTTTCTATTCATAAGTCATATGGCTATAGAGGCATTTGATATTTACAAGTAAGAAACTGACTAATGAAGTTTACAAAGTGATAACAAACCACAGTACATTTAAGATAAGTAATTAAAAAGAAGTTCCAACTTGCTGTTGTAAGCTACTGAGGTGTATGCCTCATGGGTAAAAACAGGGGACAGAGTGCTTTAATAATTCTGTGGCTCATAAAAAGGCTGCAGGACCTTCAAGATGAAAGCATTGGTGGTATTCACTCTAGGACACCATCTGGAAGCCATGATTTAGGGTAGGAAATGTGGAAATCTGTAGATAATAATAAAAATTCAAATTTAAAATTTTCTTTTACTGTATCTTCAATTATATACCATCTTAACACACCAATCTCTTCTACTATATATAAAAAACAGGAAAAAATCATTTCATATTCAATTTTAAGGACATAAATGCTGTCCAGCTATTTCAAATGAAGTACTTATTTTCAAAATGAGATCTTGAGCTGATATGAGACCAAATTGTTTGATTTCATTTTGGACTAAAAACTTTAGGTTCATAATAACATAACTTTATAATCTTAGACTTATTATAACATAGCCAATAATGATTTAGCTCCTGCTGTGTGTCAGATACTTTATGTACATTAACCTTTCAAAACAAACACGGTTGAATTTAAGTATTATTAGCTGTATTTTACATATACATATGCCAAGGCCAGAGAAATTGGTACATAACCAAGATCATTCAACTATGCAGCCATGAAGTGAGTTGACTTAAAACTTAAACTCAGGTTTGCCTAACTCTCCACCGTGTATTCTTTCAACATTACCTTCCTTTGGGCTAAGAATCACATTCACATTTATTTCCCTACCCAGCTTATATATCAAAGCTGCAACAGTGAATATTCAATGACTTTACAGAATGGTGGTTAGTTAACAGAAGGATAGGAACAGAACCCTTTCTTAGTGTGAAATCTCAGTTTATTTGTTTAACACCTGTGGCTTGTATGAATGTAGACTTTTTTTTTTTTTTGACAAAAATATGTGTATGTGGAGGAGAAATATATGTCCTTGATGAAGGAAGGGTTTGAGGTCAACAGAAAACATTCTGTTTTAGAGTAGTTTTAGACTAAGACTGGCATCCAGACAAAACCAATCAGAGGGTAATTTTATTTTCAATGATTCAGGGAGAAAGGCATGAAAGGCTTGAGCTCTAAAGAAAAGATTAAGTCAGAAATCTATTAAGGTTCGGTTCCAGAAGAGCCAGCTGGAAATGATGGTCTGCAGGCTCAAGTCACTAAGCAACAGAGCAGCAAACTGCTTGGTAACCAGAGCTGGCTTGACTCACAGGCTGACTGCGAATGACCGGGTGGCCAGACAGGAGGACCACAGCCCATCTGACCTCAAAACACTCTCCTAGTCATCCGGCAGCTTTCCTGCCCAGTCCCCCCATTTTGGAATGGTCTCTTTGACTTAACATGATGCTTGCTTTCAGAATGGAAATATCTCTGGGACCATAAGTACATGCTATCTGTCTTTCTTCTTTAAAAGGGCATTTCTGAGATTGCTTTCTTTGGGCCAGTATATCATAAATAAAATGTAAAGTTTAATGAGAGGAAAGAAAGTGAAAACATTGGGATTAATGGCTCGACTTTGGGTTTTCAGGAGCAAATGTGTACAGGGCCAAGTTGCCTACTTCGTTTGGTGCGATCTGTCCTTGAACTCTGAGAGCGCAGTGTTGCCATTTATTTAACACTTTCTGTCTTACGCTGTTTTCTTTTTCATGGGTGTGTTTTGACTGTGCAGCTGGACTGTAAGTTCCTAAAAAGTAGGAACCCTCACATACATCAATCTTTGTATCCATCGTGAGGGGCCAAGTGCCACCTGTATAACATATATTTAGTGAATACTTGTTGTTTAATTGAGAAACATACCCTCAGTTGCTGTGGCTCTTATGCTGAACACCTGGGGAGATCTATAGCCTTCCAGCCTAGAAGTCCTGGTGATGTCGTGTTTGATTGCCATAGTGGAAAGAAGTTTCAAACGCAATGATTAACCATTTGTTTGGACTTTGTCACCTGTGTGTATGAGTGTGTGTTCTGGGTTTACACACACCTAGACGGGTATGATTTGACTTTAGTATACATGAATGAATCGGTATATGATAGTGTCACTAATTTGTCAGATATACGCATTTTAATAATTTTTAGTTTATACTTTGAAAATAATTTATGCCTGTTGTATTTCTGAAAAAATATGTAAATATATTTATGATTCTTGGTAAATTACTGAATAATTAGCTTGTTAAACTCTTATGACTAATTCTAATCTCTTAGAATTCATAGTGGTTCAATTATACACAAGACTTACGCTTATAAAAGAAATGCCAAGATTTTGAGGAGAAATTTGAAACAAACAAACAAAATCCCCAAAACACCCTGCACAGTTTTTTTTTTGTTTGTTTTTTTAGTATGAAATTTGGAGAAATTTGAACTGGCAGAAACAAAGTTACCACTTCTCCAAAGTACATCGTCAGAATAAGTAAAATTGAATAACAGAAAAAATTTTTGAAGAGATTTAGCAGGTTATTTTAATGTAAATATTTTGTCCATAGTTCATACCCATTTTTACCTTGCAGTAATTTCAAACCAACCGATTTCCTTTCCATTAGTCTTATGAGATAGCCCTCTGATCAAATTAGCTATCGTTAAAATAAAGTGGCTTCCTCTGTATATTATTATTAGGAGGGTACATGGGTTCTTTTTCATTTTCTTATATAGCTGATTTCACATTTATACTTACAAATGGTGAGTGTGTATTGTTGACCTTTTGAAGAAAGCAACTTTCTGCCTAATAAGGTTATTTGGATTATCATTTCTACTGTTTACCTTCTTTAGGTTTATAGTATTTGTTTTAATTTGCAGTGTGATTTTTTTTTATGACTTTCTATTGAGTGTGTGCCAAATAGAACAGTGTATGATTTATGGGTAGTAATAACTAAAACTTAGATGAATTGGAGGTGGATGACACACAAGGCGGAATGCCATACAGCTCGCCTCTGAATAGAACCAGACTTCTTTAATAAAGCCCTCTTACAATAGCAATAGCAGTGTCATTAACGGTGCACTTATTCCTGTATCACCTTCCCAGTTTAAGGTACATCTGTGGGTCATTTGTACAGTGTTGTATTTAATTTTTTTTTAGTTGATTTATATTTTTATTTAAAAGCCTATATGTTTAAAAATGAAGCTTTATATCCTTACTATAAATTGGAAACCAGTGTCATTTGTCATACATGGAAGATAATTGAACAAAAATACAATGAATAAAAGCTAAATAGATTCAAGTTTGACTGGATACTATGACCTGCTAGAGGGTCTGAGTCTGAGGTCTGCTCTCTCTTTGTTTAAAATGGCAGTTAGTAAGTAATGTAGAGATGTGAAAGACCGATTAAGTCCTTCTCCTTCAGGTAATAAGAATGACTGAAAGGATTTGGGAAGGAAATAACCCTCTCGTTATTTAAGTCAACATTTTAAATTCAGTAAATGACATCCCTTATGCCTAAAACCATCTTGGTGCATCAGATTCTCTAATGTATCAACCCAGTGGTCCTGAACCACTGATACTTCCACTGTTGGAAGAAGGACCTCGGTTTTTGTAGGGGTTCTTTGCGTCTGAATCCCTTAGTTGGAGGTAAACGCACTGAACTTGGATTGGGTAATTCCAGTTACCCAATTGAAAGTCAGGTGTTGGTACCCCGTTTTTATCACCCTATAATTATTAATTTCCTACCTGGTAGCTACAGAGGTGCAAAGAAGCATAGAACTGCTCTATGGAAAACTGCTATACCTGCTAATGGCAGTTTCCAAGTTCTCCTTCCAAAGGGCACAAACATGGGCTTTTTAAAACGGTGAGGATCTCTGTGCAAATAGGTGAAAGCTGAGGTAAGCTAGGAGCCCAATTTTTCTACACCTCCGTAATCTTATGGAGAATTTACTTCCAGACTAGACCACCCACATGGGACCGGCTACCTAACTTGCAGGGTTCAGTGTGAAATGAAAATGCAGAAACTCTCGTTCAAAAGAATATTAAGAATTTCATGAAGGCAACAGCAGATCATTCAATCCCACACAGGGCACTTCTGAGAGTGAGGCCTGATACAACTGCCCAGGTCACATCTAGGAAGCCAGCTCTTCACCCACAGCAGATCTGAGAGGGGGGCCAGTTAAGAGCTGGATTTGGTCTACTGGTCATAGTTTGCCAATCCCTGGTCTACACGATAAAATTCATACTCCTCAACTTGGTGTTTAAGTCTCTGTCATCAGCTGCAAACTCATCTCCACCACCTTCTCTGGTATTATTTCCTATAGATTCTTCACAGTCAATCATCCTGGAGCTGAATCCAGAGCAGAGGTTCTCAACCTCGATGGACCAAGGCAATGCTTTGTCATGGGGGCTGTCCTGTGCATCGTAGGCTGTAAGGAGCGCCCCTGGCCACTACACACTAGATGTCAGTCACACCCATCCTGTAGTAAAAATCCAGAATGTCTCCAAACATGGCCAAATGTCCACTGGGGGCAAAACTGTCCCTGGCTGAGAACCACTGATCTAGAGGACAAGCTTTCACTTTATTCACTAGTGTATTCCTAACACCTAGCATAGTCTTGTGATACAGAAAGAGGTCCCAAAATGTACTGTCTGGTCCAACTCTGCTACTCACTTACTGTGAGATCCCAGGGGCATCATTTAAACTCCACAGGTCGCAATTAAGTGCATCCATAAAATGAAACTATTACTAATTCATTCCTTACTTTATGGAAGTATTTAAAAATTCAAATGATATACTTAATGAAAAGACTTTTTGAAAAGAATAAAGTACTATTCAAATATCCTGAAAAAAGAGTCATGGAGGAACACTGAGGGTGGTCTGAACCCATTGATATCTAGAAGCTTAATTCACCTCCTGCTGTGTGTACTCTATGAAAATTGGTGTATGTGATGCTATCGGGGCATTGTTGTCTTTGCTCTCAAGGATTGTGATCAGGTGGGGATAAAATACGATTACTCAAATAACCATAAAGCAGTAGTTGCCATAACTAAGTACAAAGAGTGGTGGAGTTTATAGGAAAGTAGAGATTGTTTCTAATGATGGGAATCATGTAAGACTTGAGATGGAGTGTGAGAGTAGTCGCAAAGAAGGCCCATGTTGAGCTTTTTCTTAGCTTATGTTATTTAATATTCATGGCAACTTAATTAGGTGTATGTTTAATTGTCACATTTTACAAAGAGAAAAATGGGGCCTAGAAAAGAATTTGATATGAACATGAAGCATAGAGAATTTCAGTAGGAAGAGAACTGGAGTGAAGTATGGAAGGACCGGAAGTGGTAGGAGGTAAGTTCTTTTCAGTAAAGGAACAACATGAACCAATACGGAGATTACATGGGGTTTAGGTGAGATTGGGTACAGCATGGAGTATCTTTACGGAAAGCGACTGTAAAGGAAAGCTGGAATCAGGTTTCAAAGGTCAGCTAACATTCTCTCTCTCTCTCTCTCTCTCTCTCTCACACACACACACACACACACACACACACCCACCCACCCCACAGATTTATATGCTTAAGTGAAACACAATCAATTTTATCTTTCTTAACGGCTTTACTCCAAATAAAAGGAAGTGACATTTTGAGTCATTACCCCATGCTAAGCTTGCTAAACCACAAGTGTATGCACTGAACACTCAATGGTTGGAATGTGAGATTTAGTTCAATTAGACCGGTGTATACCATCTTTCCGCTAGTTATGCCTTCTATGCCTTCTAAGATAATCCTTCAGAAATAGCAGAAAACACGGTTGTATTTCCATTCAAATGAGATGTGTTAATTCCACTGGTGGCACTTGTGTTCTGATGCGTAGAGCAGAGACATTATTTATGTGAGGATTGTATCTGCCTTTTCATTAAATTGCATGAGAATATAATGCTTAAAACACATCTAGCAGTTCTGATGGACTGTACCCAGAAAACCATGTCACTCTTAAGGTATTGATACTCTATTTCAAGACTGGCTTACCAGGGTAAGAATCAGGAGCTAAATACCCTGTTATCCTTTCATCTATTCAAACAATAATTTCTGAGTGTCTACTCTGTATCTGTCACTCTTCTGAGGATATAACACTGAGCAAAAAAGACAAAGTCCTGCCTCCATGGAGCATATATTCTAACAGAGAAGAAGACAATGTATAAATAAATATTCCAGTCGGTCAGAGAATAACAAGTACAATAAAGAAGAAGAAAGCAGGGTAAGGGGATAGAGTTTTATATACCTTTTGGGTGAGGACTCTCTATAAGGTGACTTTTGAATAGAGGTCTGAAGAAGGTGACTGATTACCTCGGGGAAGACCATTTCAGGCAGAAGAAGTAACAAGTGTAAAGGTCTGAGGGATGATGTGATTGGTGTGTTTGAGGGCAGGGGACGTTATAGAAAATGAGGTCCGAGACTTAGAAAGGAGTCAGGTCATGTAGTGTTTTGAAGCTATAGTAGGATTGGGGATCTTTCTTGGTGATGACTATGATATTTTGAAGGGAGAAGTGTTAGCAGTTCGAGTGTGTGCCTCAGGAAGAAACACAGGCTGTCTTAAGTTTTGAAAAAATCATTCAGGCTCCTGTGTAGAAAATACAGATGTGGGGCCGAGGAGGAAACAGGGAGACCAATTTAGACGGTTGCAGTAATCCAGGTGAGATATCATGGTGGTTCAGAGGAGAGTAGTAAAAGGGAAGGTAGTTAAGAAATGGTCACGATTCTCTCTGGAAGCAGCAGAGGAAAGCGAGAAAGATACCTACTTCTTCTTTAGAGGAGGTGGTGCAAAAACGTGGAGGGAAAGTAGCCACCGCATCAGAAAGCTGAAATAAACCAGCATCCTCAATGGGCAGCCATTAGTGCCAGAGCAAGAATGTGCAAATTCACAATGGAGAGTTTGGAAGGGGGACTGGGGGAGGGCTGGGGGCTTAAATCAGACTGGGGGATTTGCAGAGCCAGCTGGGGATGAGAGTCTGGCAGTGATGAACGATGGCCTGGCAGTCTTGGGCTTCTTGTGGTGATGACTGTGTGTCAAAGACAAGGATCTCATTTGAGGCCATGGAGTTAGACAAGTACAACTCTTGGGCTAGGATGGCCAGTCTCTTGGGTCTACTTGTTTTTATTCACTCCAGGCACCCTAATTCAGCTGCAGTGCATTGATAGAAATGGAGGAGAGAGGCAATGAGAACCGGCTGGCCAGGCCTGCCAACATCTCTGTCTGGTAAAGCCATGTTCTTTCCATCTCTTTACCATACATTCGTACTCCAGGGATGAGAAGTGTGACAGAAGATGCAGAAAGGTGATTGGAAAATCGCTAGTTTCCAGACGTATGGCCCTAGGGCAGATTTTCTAACATGAAATTACCATTTTTTTTCCCCTGCATTGGATACACAATCTTGTTCTTAAGCGTGATGTTAAAAATAGATATTGAAGAACTGAAAAAAATATTTCTGAAAAAATATATGTTGTACTTGCCACAATGGTTCATACATATAGTTGTTACAATGATACTGCTTTTATTAAATAAATAGGTTTTATGTGTAGGCATAAATTATTTTTTGAAGAGAGCAAGACTGTGCCACATTTTAACGTTTGTTCAGGGATGTTTTCATGATCATACTTGTAAACAAAACAAATACGAAAATGGGTAGAACATAGCTTCCTGTTTGGAGTTTGAATTGGTGGTTTGTATCATGTGCCTGCAAATGGATATTAGGTGAACCTGGCTGCTATTAGGAAATACGATCTTCTGTGTCTTAAGAGGTTGACCTGCAAAGCAACGTGTGCAAACCTTTTTTTTTTTTTTTTTTTTTTTTTTGCCCTAAGGGAAAAGGGCGAGCCCTGGCACCTTTTCACCTGTAAAGGATTATGTTGCTTTTGCTGTGATTGATTGGTTGGCTTCTCTTCCAGAAATGCTCCCGGTATGTGTTTTATGTTCTGACAGAGCCATGGCTTTGTTGTTCAGCATGTCACCCCCATGAAGACGTGGGTAGGCTTTTGTGCATTAGCTCTTGTAGCCTGGGAAGCATATTTCAACACACCATCCAGAATTGGCTAGAACATGCCTGTCACTCCCAGCTGACTCTGATTGACGCTCTTGCCAATGTAGATTTACATCAACATGATTCTTTACTGGGAGAAGCTTGTTCGGAATATATAGGGTGGCCCATTTAAAAGAGGCATAGCATCAGTTTGAAGAGAACTGTATTTTAAGGGAAGCGCCGTAAGAAATACACTGTCAATTAAATGCTCCACAGAGCTCAGAATTGTAATCAGCTTCACTCAAGAAGATTTTCCCTTTAGAAATTGCATGTTACTCCAAGTTTTAGAGAGTGCCTTATCCTGCAAAGAGAACCCTTCTATTCTAGACTTTCCTTCTCAGCATGCCGAATTTCTAGCCTCTTCTTTCCCAATCTATGTAATTCTAACCTCGAAAGTATGAGATGCAGTATGATGTGACAGCATTGCTTGTTTACCTGCCTAAAATTCAGTTTGTCAATTCAATGGGTAAATAGATTTTACTCTTAGCATGAAACCCTTTGGCGTATGTCTATCTTGTTTTTTGACTCATCTTCAATATCCTAATGAATGTTTGGGATAGGCATATTACTCAGATACATGGGTCTATAGACAGGAAACCAGACACTCAAAAATAAAACCTGTTACCATAGCTATTCAGAAAAAAACACAAAACTGTCTTTGCTGTACAAAAGAAAAATTCAATATCAGTGACACATGACTTGTGATTACTATTATTATGACCCTACACTACTCACCCTTCATTTTTGTTATCCTAGTCTATTCTAGGTCATTACAGTAATGGATACACCTGAATGGGTTTGCAATTTTACCCCTTTCTCAGGACAACCAGCAGGATTTTCAATGACACATGCTTTGATCTGTCTGCTTTTAAATCTCTTAAGCAGGGCAGCTCTCGACAGCTTCCTCTCAGAAGATTTTACAATCCTAATAGACCTCACCATGAGTTCTATATTTATGCTTGTTTAGACACATCAAAGTCAGGCTTTATACCAGGGGCCACCTAGAAAGTTAAGGTCGTCAGCTTCTTGTTGTAGCCATGGGGTTACTGTCATGCCTACTAATAATGAAGATCGACCTTGTAAAGTGATCAAGAGTTGTGGGCTGCAATATAGGAATATTAGAAAATGTTCTGCCATGCTGTTTCTTCTGCTGTATTTTGGCCAGAATTAATACTATGGTCACAATTAACTGCAAAGTGTTCTATGATGTCTGTATATAGTGCAGAGGGAAAGAAAAGATGTAGAAATAAGAGTCTTCCCCTGTGAATTAGCATATGAAACATACACTTAATGCAGCAGAGCCAAGATGCAACACTTTAAAGAGATGAGTTGACAGGCCGATGAGATTGGTGGGAATTTGAATAGGCATAGAAGAGAATCACGAAAGGAAAACATTGGCAGTGCTTTTTCAAACATTGTGCATGAGAGAGGAACTGTTGGTTAATAGACTGCCATTAAACATTCAAATTATGTTAATAATCTTACTAATAGCCTTTTTAAAAATCTATCTATCTATCTATCTGTCTATCTATCTAATCTATCATCTATTTATCTCTATCTTTTGTTCTGGTTCCCCTTTCACCAAGCAGTCTTCTGATTGCAGTCTTCATTGTTCTATAGGACTTTCTACTGAGAGGGAGTGTATTGGGTCACATGGTTGAAGCATTATAATCAGAGCAATGATGTAGTGCTTAATGGAGAGAAGTTAATTGGCATTTGGATTCCGTTCCGCAGTTCCATGAGCTTATGTGATATGGGTTTGCTTCTGAGAGGAGCGGTCTCTCTCATGTGCTGAGAGATTCCAGTTTTTGAATCTACAAAACTCAGTGCCAGATTCTAATCTTAATAGTTTCTCCAAGGTATTGCCAATCCCCAGGGCCTTTTGGGAGAAATATCTGCCAACCTTCTCAGGTGAAACTCTCCTCCACTGCCATGCCCTGAACATTTTCACTAAAAACCATGGCAGAACTAAATACACATTGGAGCTGTAATCACATTGAAAATGAGGAAAAGGTGCATTGTTTCATTTCCTTAATCACATTCCTCAATGGCAGCTGTTTAGTGAGACAATCATGACTTCTGCTTTGAAATTCATTTTCTGATACATCTAACAATTAGCACAGGACTTGTTGGTTATATTTTTGTTTTTATGATGATACAATGTCTTAAAGAACTTGGTCAGCTGCTCTAGAAAACATGTTTAGTACTCAGATGCAGTGTTTGGAATTTTCTGGACCCTTTTCTTTCCCCTCTCAGATCCAGTGGCCTAGCGGGTTCCCTGAAATATTATAGTTTTCACTCCAGAAAGTTTTATCTTCTAGGGAGTTTCACATTTTAGTAGGTGTTTTTGAAGACAGAAAAGCCCCTGTGACCCATGTACATGGATCTCAGGTTGTAGAATCACAGATTTGTGGGATAGAGTTCAGCTCAACCACATTAACAGTTGTAGCACTAACAGGAGGGATTATTACTCATAAGCACTGTACACCAAAGTTATGTCTTTTTCAACAATATTTACGACGTCATGGTGACATGTTGACTCTTAAGACTGTGACAGAAAAGGATGAGAGGAAGTGGTGTAAAAGTGAGGGTCAGTGTTGAAACAAATTGAAACATTTGTTCTCAGATGTCCTCCAGAGAAGGGCATCTGAATTAGTTTCCTAGGGCTGCCATTACAAATTACCACAAACTTGGTGGCTTAAAACAACTAAAATTTATTCACTCACAGTTCTCAGGACCAGAAGTCCAAAATCAGTGTATTGGCAGGGCTACACTCTGTACAGAGGCTCTAGGGGAGAATCCGTTCCATTCCTCATCTGGCTTCTAGTGGTTACCGACTTCCTTGGTTTGTGGCTACATCACTCCAATCTTTCCCACTGTCTTTATATGCCTTCTCTGTGTCAGTCTTCCCTTCTGTGTGTCTCTTAATAAGGATGCTTGTCATTGGACTTAGAGTTCTCCTGGATAATCTAGGATAATGTCCTCATCTCACAATCCTTAATTTAATACATCTAGAACCATTCACAGGTTCTGGAGTTTAGGATGTGGACCTATCTTTTTTTTTTTTTTTTTTTGAGCCACCATTCAGCCCATTACAGTGTCTAATGGTATACCTTGTTCTGGGAGTCCCTGGGAAAGCCATGTACATAGTATGAGGTCTGGGCCACACCCATATGGACAGTACTTTCTATTCCAACAGCTCTTAAGGATTCCAGGTTGACTAGCTAAGGCAACAAGGTTTCTTAGGGCAAGAAGCCAAGAACACTTGGATTCCTTTAAGTGGACAATTGTCATCCAGTCCTACTGTCTTGATGTTTCTTCTCAAAGGCTCAGGAAAGGGATGAGAGAAAGAGAAATGGGGAAATGTTATTTATTTTGCATATAGAGCTCTTTTGAAAGAGGAAGAAAGGAAAACTGTAGGCAAAATGAGTTCAGAAAGGAGAATGATGAGTGTTTTTCCAATGTTTTATGAATGTTTGGTCCTGATCTCAGTGACTAAAATTAGCATTTTAAAACCATAAATGTAATACATGTTTATGGTAAAAATCCCTACAAAAGGTAATGGTGTGTGAGTCCCCGTATGCCCTTTCTCAGCCCTCTCAGCTTTCCATTTGCTTTCACCAGAGTAAATACTATTAACATTGTCTGGTGTAACCTCCCAGAAATATTTTAATTATATTTAAGTAAATGTAATAAAAATATTGATAACACTTACTAAGTAATTTCTATGTAATAAGCACAGTCCTAGGTATTTTCAGGGATTACTTCATTTAATTCTCACTACAAACCTAAAAGATACATTTCTATCAAGTGATACATTTCTATCAAAAGATATGTTTCTCTCAAGTGAAATCATTGGTCCAAAGACATTTTAAATATTAAAAGGTATTGGCAAATTTACTTCTAAAATTGTTTCATCATTTTACACACCTATAAACAGTATGCCAGCGGACCTCATTATCACTTTCACCATCACTGAATATGATCCACTTTATTTTTCACCACTATTATGGATAAAAATAATATCATTTATTATTTACTATTCTGTTTTATGAGTGAGTTTAGCATCTTTTCATTATTTATTTGCTATTTCTTAGTCCACTGCCTGTTAATATATTTCATCATTAAAAAATTTGGGATAATAACCATTTTGTTCATTGATTTGTAATAAATGAGTATATTTAGGAAATTAACTCACACTGTTTTGAATATTTTTCTCAGTCTATTTTTTTTTCCTTTTGCTTTATAGTTTCTAAAAGTCATGTATAAATAAATATTCTAATTTTTTTATTGTGGTAAAAAACACATAAAATTTATCATTTTAACCATTTTTAAGTATACAGTTCAGTAGTGTTACACATATTCACATGGCTGTGGAACAGATCTCCAGAACCATTTTGTCTTGCAAAACTGAAGCTATATACCCATTAAACAATATACCCTTTCCTCCTCCTCCCAACCCCGGTAGCCACCATTCTACTTTCTATGAATTTGACTACATCAGGTATCTCATATAAGTGGAATAATACAATACTTGTCTTTTTGTCACTGGCTTATCCCACTTAGCATAATGTCTTCTTAGTTCACTTGTGATGTAGCATGTGACAGGATTGCCTTTTTAAGACTGAATAATATTTCATTGTATGTAGATACCACATTTTGCTTATCTCTCTGACTGGCAGTGGATATTTGGGTTGCTTCCATCTGTTGGATATTGTAAGTAGTGCAGCTATGAAAGACCCTGATTCAGTTCTTTTGGATATATATCCAGAAGTGGGATTGCTAGGTCATGTGGTAGTTCTATTCTTAATTTTTTGAAGACTCTTCACACTGTTTTCCATAGCACCTGTACCATTTCACAATCCTACCAACAGCGCACAAGAGTTTCAGTTTATCCACATCCTCATCAATGCTTACTTTCTGTTTTGTTTTTTTTTAATGTCACCATCCTAATGGGTGTGAAATTGTATCTCATTATGGTTTTATTGCATTTCTCTTATGATTAGTGATATTGAGCATCTTTTCATATGCTTGTTGGATTATTTTTCATCTTTGAAGAAAAGGCTATTCAAGTCATTTGGCCAATTTTTAATCAGGTTACTTGATTTTTTGCCTCTAAGATTTTTTTTAATACAGCAAGGTTTAGCAAACTTTCCTCTATGTGCTGCTTTTATAACATGTTTAAGGAGTGTGCCACTCCATTTTAAAATCATCATATTGTTTTTCACCTTACTTTTATCCTAGTTCTTTTAAGGTTTCTCTTTTTTTTTAATTAATTAATTAATTTATTTTTGGCTGTGTTGGGTCTTCGTTTCTGTGCTAGGGCTTTCTCTAGTTGCGGCAAGCGGGGGCCACTCTTCATCACGGTGCGCGGGCCTCTCACTATCGCGGCCTCTCTTGTTGCGGAGCACAGGCTCCAGACGCGCAGGCTCAGTAGTTGTGGCTCACGGGCCCAGTTTCTCCGTGGCATGTGGGATCTTCCCAGACCAGGGCTCGAACCCGTGTCCCCTGCATTAGCAGGCAGATTCTCAACCACTGCGCCACCAGGGAAGCCCCAAGGTTTCTCTTTTTATATTTAATTTTTGATACATCCTCATTCGTTTTGGTATGAGGAATAAGGAGAGGGTCCAGCTATTTTGGACCGCTTCCCCAACCCCAACTTATAAATAATCACTGATCACATATTAACTTGTAAGATTTGGACATTTTAAGTAGGATTTCTTATCAAGTGCCACTTTTGCCACACCTACAACTGTAATGATTGTACTAAGTGCAATGGTATCTTGCTGGATTTTGTTTGCATTACTCTAAATGGTAAATGTTAGCTATTAATATAGGTTAAATACTTGGAAGATGGCCTTAAAAACACTTTATTATTTCCTTTCTTGAGCCCTATTTCCTTTCAAAGTAAATATTAACTATGCTTCCCAGTAACATTCCTTTTGGGGGGAGTAAAGAAGAAGTGTTTTCAGTGACATGGGAGGTCAGTGTGAAAGAATGACTTTTACATTGTAGAAAGATTCTTCTTTCAAATGTGAAATGGTGACAGAGTTTCTATAAAAGAAGAAGAGATGTCTATTTCAGGACATGTATCTAAATGTACTTCTTGGGATAAATTTAGGATCCTGACACCTCCACATCTGAGAGGAAGATGTAAAACTCTTGTGACTACGTGAAATCAAACTTACAATCTTAAGGTACAGATAGAGGAATAGGAGTTCTGGAATTGGTTTGTTTAAGGCCTGGCTTTACTATAAACTAGCTGTAAGATTGAATAAGTCTCCTTATTCTTCTAAACATTGTTTTTCTAATTTGGTAAATAGGGATACATAACACACATGAAAATTTCTAAAGGGTGGTTTAAGCAATTAAACATGTTAATTTGTAGGATTTGTACTTTATACAACATGACATGCTAAAAAGTTGATGACGATAATTGTTATCAGTAACAACAACAATAATTATGGTGAGAGATGATCCTGCTGGTGCAACACACATTCTTCAGTCCATTCCCAACACGATCCGCACTCCTGAGACAGCAGGGCTAGGCTTCTAATCCCTACATTGTATAAAGACCCATTACATTTATGAATTCATTTGAAGCATCAAAACCTAAAAGGTTAATAGTAAACTATTAAACTTAGATGACATACTGTTAGAAAAAATTTCCCTAGCCAGTTTTTCTCATTCTAGTCTCTTCTTTATTACACTAACTGTGGAGGTTTATTAACTGCTCGAAATGTGTAATTTCAAATTGCTTGAAAAGAAAGAAACTGGGTGTGTGAAGCTAGTTTTTTGGGGGGGATAAAATTAGTCGCTTTTATGTGATGCTCCCATCTTTAAATTAAAAGCATCTTTTCTCCTCTGACTTGAAAGGAGGGAATTAGGTTCTGTGAAATGAAAATATATGAAATTTAAAACTAATATCCAACAGAAATGTCTCAAGACAACTTTGTAGCCAGAGCTAGTTCTCTTTCAGTGAACTGTATTACTATGAAACACTGAAATGGTCATAGTACAATTAGAATTATTAAAAGCTCCTGTTATTAGGCACATCCACTGAAATTTTTTCTGCCATTAAATAGCAACTGTAGGAATGAATTTCTTTAGGGTGAGCTTATTGCCTGGATAAAGGGTTAAAAAGAAAAAAAAAAAGAAGGAAGATAATGTCAGCTGTTTAGAGACATAGAGGAAAAGGGGACTTGGAGAAATCATCTTGAGTTTTGCGATAATAACACGAGGTCCAGAGTGGTACAGAAAAGTGCTCAAGGGTACACATTAGGGGAATGTGAGATCTAGAACCCAGATTATTTGATACAGCCCATTGTTCTTTTTAGTCTGACCCAGAAGCCTTGGGGGATGGGGCTGGAAGGAAAGTAGGGAGAAGTCATCATTAATGCATCACCTCTACTCAGTGGCCACTTGTTTTATTTTTTCCATAACTCTTGTTTAATTTTTCTCTTGTTTTGACCCTGGATTTGGAGTGCAACATCACATACCCGATTTCGACTTGCGCTAGGTGCCTTGAGTGCAAGAAGCAATTATGTAGAAATGAATTAACAGACCAATTTACTGTAAATCTAGAGACCTTTGTTGTTCCTTCTCTGCCACTAGCTAGTTGTGTGACCTCAGACAAATGACTTAAATTCTCATAGGCTCCGTTTCTTCAAATGTAAAAAGAGGGTGTGGGTAGTTCATCTCTAAAGTCCTTTGTGGTGCAAAATGCCTTGGTCGTCCATGTCCCTCCTTACCTGGATGATTCCATAGGTTGCTGAAGCAGCAGTAGTCACTAGGTTCTTAGCTACTGATTGCATATTTCCCTCAATCCACTATACTTCAATTAAGAAAAAAGAACAAATAAATGAGTGATGGTAACAGGAAGGAAAACCTCTTCCATCTAAGTTCTGCATAACTGTGCCACTCTTTATTGTTTCTGTACAAGTTATAAATAGGTCAAGAATTTAAAAGTTTGTGAGAATTGCCTATTGTCACAAAGTATACTGAAGACAGTGCTTATAAAATAATTCCACATCCTTTTCCCCTCACTCGTTTCTATGTTAGAATAAAAATGCCAGTAGGAAAAATAAATGGATGACTATTCCAGTAAATACACAGGAGTAGATTATTAGGTTATTATTAAAAATAGTTTAAATATGTGAGCACTTTATAAAACAAAGAATAAATGATAGAAGGTTTTTATGTATTTGGAAGGTCCAGACTGCTAGTAATTTTCTGTACTTAACCAAAAAAATGGGCAACAGACATGAAGGTACTAAATGATTTATGGATTAATTCATTATTCAGTTTCAGAATACCAACAGTAATATAGTATTTTCCACTTTTATAAATAGCTCATGTAGAGTGTTTCTCTATAGGTCTACTAATTCTTATTTTTGAGGGTGTATAAAGAAGAAATATTTATAATGCAGTTGTATGGGGCCAGGATAATTAGGATTCAGACCTTCAGCCTCTAATCAGACTTTTTTTGCTTGTTTAAAATAGTATTTGAAAATCGTAAAGCAAGATTCAAATTAAAATTTAAAACATTTAAAAAATTATTTCATATTTTCATATATTATTCTATGAACTTCTATAACATGATTTTATATTCCTACCCTTTATTCAAGCATTTTGAAAATGTTGGACATTTAACTGTTTTCAATGATCCTAAAATAAATATCTTTGAAGATCAGTCCTGAATTGTTGCTTTAGGATGGATTCTCAGAAAAGTGATGCATGGAGTTAAAGAAGATTTTAAGAGACACTGTGAACTGCTTTTCAGAAACTGTTACTAGTGTGTTGGTAGTGTATCATACTGCCATACCCCTGCATTATTCCAAGTATTGACTATTCTACAGTTAATAAAGATTTGCTAAATTAGTAGGATGAAGAATAATATCTAATGTTTCAATTGGTTAATATTGAGGCTAAATTTTTTATATGTGCATAGGAATTATTTATTTCTTCTTTGTGAATTGCGTATGAGTGTTATTTGTCTATTGGGACATTAACCGTTTCTTTTTCTATCTTGTTTTTCACAGAAATATTTTTCTCAGTTTGTTATTTGCCATCTAATTATTTACATTGACTTTTGATGTAAAGGGATTTTTTTCAAACTGTAGGCAGAACAATTATTTTTCTTTTGAAGATTTTTTAATATAAATTATTTTATTTTATTTATTTATTTTTGGCTGCTCTGGGTCTTCGTTGCTGCACGCGGGCTCTCTCTAGTTGCAGCGAGTGGGGGCCACTCTTCGTTGCAGTGTGCGGGCTTCTCATCATGGTGGCTTCTCTTGTTGTGGGCTCTAGGCGTGCGGGCTGCAGTAGTTGTGGCACGCGGGCTCAGTAGTTGTGGCACAGGGGCCTAGTTGCTCCGTGGCATGTGGGATCTTCCTGGACCAGGGCTCGACTGGTGTCCCCTGCATTGGCAGGCGGATTCCTAACCACTGTGCCACCAGGTAAGCCCTGAAAATTTTTATTTACTACTTTCATTCATAAAAAAGCTTTCTTCAACCCCAAATTAGATTAGAATCCAGTTTTCTTTTATAGTTTTTTTTAACACTCTTCATTTTTAATCACTCTGCAAATAACTAAAAGAAGATATTTAGTTGCAAATCTGGGTAAAATTAAACCATTTTGATAAAAATTGAAAAGGATAGAAGATTTTTTTAAAAGATTAATCTCTATCTAGTATTCATTTATTACACTACTGTCATCAAAGCCAGGAACTTAAATACATACCTAAAGACATTTTGTAAAATATCAGAAACTGTACAAAAGCAAGAATAGTCATAAAATAACATCTTAACATTTTTAAAAGCAGATTCTTCCAAATGCCATCTCCTCCAAGAGGACCACTTTGAAAGCCTAAGCTTTATGTTATGCTGTCAAAGTCATTGGATTGGAAAAAATAAAAAATAAGTCATTGGACTGAATTCTAAAATAGTGCTGTAATTAATGAAATGTTTTTACATAAATACAGAGTTAGTAAAAAGAATTTCAAAGAATATAACAATGCTAAATTGTTTTCTTGATAACTTCTAATTGGTAAAAAAAAACTATAACCTAATACAATAATATTCATTTTTCATTGTATTATACATATATTATACTTAAAGTATTTTATTAACAGATATTTTTCTGATTACCAAAGTAATACATTTGTGCTAAATGTTTAAAGACTGCAAAAAATGTGCAAAGGAGAACCAGGTCTGAAATTTTTTAAAATGTGTGACCTTGGGCAAATTACCTAACCTCTCTATCATTGTCAACACCTATATAATGAAGGCATTGAAATGCACAATTTCTTAGTACTCTAACAGGTTACAGTATTGTGAAAAACTAGTTATACATCTAAGAAATTAATAAAAATAATATTTCGTTAAGTTTAATAACTTTTTTCAGTATGTCAAAGCATATTGCTAGTATTATCTATAAAATGTCAAATATCCAGTTAATAGACTTTTATCTGGAGCCCAACTTTATATATTTTCAAATATATGAATATTTAAAATTACATATATAAAATATAAAATATCTTGTTATTGACCCAATGTTGAACTCATTATATGGGTTTTGCCATTTTTATAAATAATACAAATGAATGTGTAGATTTATGCATATATGAATCTATATAGATAGTAACTAGATATATACATAACATACTATATAGAATCAAATATTATGGCTTTCTTTTGCAAAGTCAGCATTAGACAGAACTGTATTTCTCAAAACACACTTTTTAAATAGAAAATATGCAGAGCCATATTTTTCTGCCAGTTGATATTATAAATTATAGATTTATTTACTGCTACTGCTGCTGCTGATGGAATCCTTTAAAATTTAGTCAGTGAGAGATACTATTGCTATGATATATATTGCTTCAAATATCTACATATATCAAATCAAATATGCATAGGTTTTGTGGCCAAGATTATTTAAATAAAGGTCTCAATTTTATGTAGATACAATGAGCCATACATGGGCATATGCTGACATTTTTGCTCAAAACATTTGTCATGTACTGTATTTTTTTGTTAGATTTGCAGAGTACAGGGAAATACATTATAAGAATGACAAATTTTGAATTAAAAAAAAAAGGATTTTATTCCCCATGAATGGGAGAGCAAAAAGTGTTATGATAATATTTGCCTGTTACAATTAAATGTATTAGTAAAATATATAAAATACAGTCACAAAAAATGGCATTATTATTAATTTTCTGAAGTGGAAAAGAAGAAAATTTTAAAAACAATGATAATCCCACCTTTGAATAATTATTCTCTAAATGTTAAACATTTGAAATGCTTCCAGATTTTTGCTGGTATAGGTAATACCTATACCAGCTGTTGTGAACATCTTTGTTTGCATACATCTTTTAACTTGTCTGGAACTGATTGCTTACTTCATGATTTCTGCTACATTTTGTCACATTGCTTTTAAAGAAATTTATATCAAGTTACAATGCCTCAGCAATATTGTGTCATTTTAACCATATTGAATACTATAATTTTCTTAAAATGTTTGCCTCTTCGGATGGCATAAAATACTATCTCAATATTGTTTTCAGTAAGGATCGGTGTTTTTCCGTTTATTTGTTTTCCTATTATAATTCCATTTGCCTGAACTCTGCTCAGGGGCTTTCAGCATCTACCTAGTGGATCAAATGATTGTTTATTTCTTACACATGTAATTAGTTCTTTGCTTTCCATAGTTCTTTTCTTTCCCCATAGGTTTGATTCTTTGTTTTATTTGAAACAACTGTTTCCAGGTCTTTTGCTTTTTATTTTAGTGTTTGAAATTTTATTGTAAAGAGGTTTTCTTTCTATAACATGTTCTACTTTATAGTATGTTTGCTTTTCATATTTAGAAAAACTAATTATAGCCCATTTGACTATAGTAAATAATGCAGGATATGTTACCTCAGTATTATTTATAAGATCTATCATTCTTAATTTCTTGTTTTGTAAAGCCTGTTTAATATCTGGGTTTAATATTTTGAGGGGTCCTATTGCCACTGACTTAAGAAATAGAGACACAAGGGTCCCCCTCAAGTGTTAATCTTAGAAATTGTTTGACATTATTTCAAGACATTAGCTGAATAGGTTAGAACCCACACTCTGGGGTGCAGATAACCTGAATACACTTAATAGAAAACAATGTATTTCATCCAAGCACCTTCCCTGACATTACTGCTCATTCCTTTACATTCGTCTCAAATCTAATCTCCTAGATCTGTGTGTCCAGATTCACAGCTTTAAGATTTATGTTTCATAATTGCAACGTCAGTGTATGATGCATAGATGGGATTCGTACTCAACTATTTTTTTTTTTTTTTTTTAGAAATTCACGTTCTTTTATTTATTTATTTATTTATTTATGACTGTGTTGGGTCTTCGTTTCTGTGTGAGGGCTTTCTCTAGTTGTGGCAAGCGGGGGCCACTCTTCATCGCGGTGCGCGGGCCTCTCACCATCGCGGCCTCTCTTGTTGCGGAGCACAGGCTCCAGACGCGCAGGCTCAGTAGTTGTGGCTCACGGGCCTAGTTGCTCCGTGGCATGTGGGATCTTCCCAGACCAGGGCTCGAACCCGTGTCCCCTGCATTGGCAGGCAGATTCTCAACCACTGCCACCAGGGAAGCCCCGTACTCAACTATTTCATTGGTATTCAAATGAATAACTTCTTTCACCAAACTTTTCAGGAGACAAGGCCTGTTTAAGGGTATCACTTTTTTTTTTTTTTTAATTTTTAATTTTTATTTATTTATTTATGGCTGTGTTGGGTCTTCGTTTCTGTGCCAGGGCTTTCTCTAGTTGCGGCGAGCGGGGGCCACTCTTCATCGCGGTGCGCGGGCCTCTCACTATCGCGGCCTCTCTTGTTGCGGAGCGCAGGCTCCAGACGCGCAGGCTCGGTAGCTGTGGCTCACGGGCCTAGTTGCTCTGCAGCATGTGGGATCCTCCCAGACCAGGGCTCGAACCCGTGTCCCCTGCATTAGCAGGCAGACTCTCAACCACTGCGCCACCAGGGAAGCCCCCGAAGGGTATCACTTTTAAACAAATATCCTGTGGGCAGTGGGTAAATCTGAGGTTTTTTTGAGTAGAAGGAGCTCAAAACCTCAATATAGGATTTATGGGGTTTAAGGGATTTTATAACACAGTGCTTATGAAAGTATGCAATTCCTATTAAGGATTTCATCCATGAGCATGACTGTGGGCACATCATGGGCCATGCTCTCCCTGGGAATCTAAAGCCAACTTGAGATTCAATCATAGACATTGCAGACAAGCTTTTGAACGTGATTGGACTACCTAGGTTAATCTCTGGGTCAGCTGCAGGGAGTTTTCTTCATCTCTTCCTCACATTATTTGCAAACCGTTCTTTTTTTCTCACTATGTTTTTAGCTGTGGCTTTCCTTTAAAAAAGAAAGAGAGGAAGAGGAGGAGAGGATGGGAAAGAAAGAGAAAGAAAAAGAGAGAAAGGGAGATAGACAGAGACAGTCTGCAGTATACTCCATGGAATGGCAATGAATTAATATGTAAAATTATCCCAACATTTTTAATTCCTTCTTGAGAGTTCTCTTTATCTAGAAGGCGTCTGATAAAACAATGGACTTTGCTTTGTTGATGAGGTATTTGATCATTTTGTACATGTCTATGTTCCAAAATTGACAAGGAGACCACAGCAGACAAAATCAAAACATCTTCCTTTCCTTTCTGAGCCTATCTTAGTAATGCAGCACTTGTAATAACTTAAAGGAACTTAATTCTATTGTAAATTCTTAGGACAAATAGACACAACAAGGTAGAATAGTTGTATAGTTTATAAATTGTATGTCATTTTCTGTATATGTTTGAAAAGTCCAAAATTAGATACAGTATGGATTCTATTCCATTGAGTCTGTTGTTGTGAATGCAGTAGACAATATTTTATGCTACTTGTTCTTTTCTTAAACCATAAACCATGGTTTGAGCATAGTTTAAGGGAAAAAAAAAAAGAAAGAAGTTGTAAATAAAACCATATGTGTGTGTGTGCGTGTGCGTGTATATGTATTTTGAGGATTATGGCTCTACCTCTGTCCCTGGGGGAATTTTTTTCCATCAGACCATAAAATGGAACAGAGGTTCAGATTATCTATTTCACTACATAAAAGTTTATAATTCCCTAATCTCTGATTTATGAAAATCCATAAAAATTCCCTACTTAGATTAATACAGATTTAATCCTTAACCCTTTGGCTCAAAAGTCAAATTTACTCTTTCTATAATAGTCAAGAAGTTGTTGTCGAAAATAGCCTCATTAAGAATTATTATTTCAGCATTTAAAAATTGATGAAATTGGTACTTTCTACTTTACGTGCTTAAGATTCGCTCATAAAGGTTAAATGGTGAAGGCATTAAGGACTGTGAATAGGGAGGGAAGAAAGAGGAAGGAAAAGATGGTGATAATGGTGTCTTTTCCATTCACAGAGAGAAAATTATGGTTGAGGTAAGTCATCTGACGTTTCAATTTTTTGGCCATTAGTTAAAGGGTAGTCAGAATCACATACTCAGCAGATTACCTGCATTAAAGTGAGATCTCAGCTTTGTTCCATCATAGCAGATAATGTCCTAATCCATGTAATCATAAAGAGAAGCAGAAATAAATCTAATCCTAGAATTTTTCAGTCGTCCTTCCCTCTTCATAGAACATAATTCATGTATATCCATGTTCGGGTGGGGAGGCATTGAAACTGATTATACTACATCTCACTGATGTACTCTTCTCTCTCACCTGATAATATTTACTGTCTTCTCAAAAAAATCTAAACTCTTCAAGGAGTTCTTTAAAATCCTAGCTCCATTTTACCTGTTCAGGATTTTCTCTCCTTTTTGCATATATTCCAACTCAACAGTATTGCTTTAGGAACTTCCACTGCTCTTTGATTTTACCCTTCCCTGTGGTTGATAGCACCATTTATCAAAATCCATCCCTCAAGGCCTTACCCAAATAGTACCTCAAATTCTAGTTACTTATCATCTAATGTGAGGGTGACCTTTCCATTCTGTACAGAACTATTATTTCTTCCCTAAGGAGCTTACACATGAAAATAAAAAGTGTCTTATTTATCTTTAAATCTCCACTGTGCAATTTCTCACTCACTCTCTTATATAGAACATTACTCATCATATTTAGAGGCTGAATAAATGATTAAGTGGATACCACCAGTGGGTCCATGGAATTGACTTGAGTGAAATTTGTATAAAAGGCACTTAATAAATATTAAATGCTGTCAGTTCTTAATTATTCATGGGTATATTATTCACATTATAGCTGTAATATGACTTCAAAGGTCATATTTACATAATGAATGATTCTGCCTGATGAAGCCTTTAGTTGACATAAATAGGTTCATACTTTGTGTCCATCTGACAGAGATTAGAAGTGAAACCTCTGTAAGTCAGTTTTATTATTTAATTACCACCAATTCCCCTTTACCATTTTAGTCAAAGGCTTTTAGCTGCTTTGCCTAAATCTGAAAGCTGATACTGATCATTCCCAGTATTTAATGGGGGAGCATGGAAAAAGCTGATCCGGAGATTAGAATCCAAAAGGTCAGGAGTTTTCCATTCCTCCTTCCATCAGATCTTCATAGTGGAGTTTTGTTAATTTGTGAATTAAGTTGTTTGGTTAATTCAGAAAACTTCCTGATGAAAACAAAGGCCTTTTGGTAGGGGAAAATTCTGCCTTTTTGTGTTCATTCTCTCTCTCTTTCTCTCTCCCCTGGTGTTTGAAATACACTGTGCAATTTACAATCAATAAAATCATAAAAATATGGCTTTCACTAAGGATATGAGCATAGATTAAGATAGAGGATTTCAGAGAAGGATGGGTTTATTTTAAGCCTTAGATAAAACCACATACAGAAAGAAGAGAGTAAATTTTATTGAAATTCACACTGTACAGTGAGTACAGAAAATTATAGGGAATGCAAGATATAATTTAATAACACATAGTTATTATTTTGAAATTAAGAAGGCAAATATAAAAGCATTAGCTTATCCACCAGGACCTGCGATGATGTTTGCCTAGCAGTGATCTATGTGGACAGATTTTGGAAATAGTCAGCAATTTTATTGTCTGTCAGCATTTGTAGTGGCAAGGATTGGGATTTACTTGATAAATTCATGCTAGATAAAACCTTTTGTGCATATTAGCATGACTACCAGTGTGCATAAAATACAATAGAAACTGCATTCAATTATAATGTATTCTACATCAAAAGAATTAATCGTTTAGGAAAGGAACCAAGAAATGAATTAGATGACTTACAAATATTTCTGCTTTTTTTTTTTGCAATTTCTAAGATAGGTAATTTCTGTATATTTACTTTAAAAATGCCTAGTGCCTAGTAGGCAAAGACATGACTGAAGGAAACATTAACTCTAATAAAAGCTAAATGAATGTGTCCAAATATAATAACATTAGGAAGAAGGCAGTCGCTTGAATTATTATAGCCCAGCACCAACTCTTTTAGAATGCTCATGTTTTAAAAGTATATGGCAGGTTTGCTAGGAAGTCTCTACTTAAAAAAGATTGAGTCTTTTTTATCAGGTGGGAATGCATTCAGCTGTAACAGAAAACTAACAGCAGTTTAACCATCTAAGGGTTTATTTGTCTTGTACAAAGGATGCTGGAGATAGCAGACTAGGGCTAGCACTGTGATCCTGTGATATCTTCAAATACCTGGTTTCCTTTAATTCTTTCTTCTCAGCCATCCTTAGCATACCGTCTCATCCTCTGCTTGTCACCTCATGATCACAGGCAGTGTGACTGCTGCTTTTCCAGCATTGGACCCTCATTCCGAGCAGAGTAAAGAGAAGACATAGATGGGAAGCAGGAAGGGGTGGTGTCTATATCAGGGAAGCCAGGGCTTCCTGGGAACCCTGGACTTGTATCTCCTGGACAGGAATAATGCCACAGGACTGGCTTCAAGGGAAGCTGAGAGCTTGTGCTTTTAACTGGAAATATTTGGGGGTGAACAACATTGTGCTTGTATAAATGAGAATGAAGGGGAGACTGGATTTGGATATCCAGTCAGTAATACCTGCCATACTCTTGTAGTTCATACGGAGCTAAAGTTGATGAGATTGGAAAAACAATTAGCTGATGAGATATGAAAAGCAATATACCCAAACCGCCAACTTACTAGGAAAAATAGATTTTCTTATCTAGTATCCAAGATTGGTGAGGAGAAAAATAAAATGAGTGTTTTCAAACAGAAAATCAGATGATATTACCTGTACACAATTATGTTAAGGATCTAATATCAAAAAAAATGAGCTAAATTTAGATTAGTGACAAGTTATTCATTTTCTGCACTATCAAGACCTCCTTTGTTTCATAGACAAATGGTCTAGCGTAATTGGCACAAAGCCTCTGTAGCACAGGACTAAAATAATTGAACTGGAGCCTCTCTGATCTTTAATTCAAAGTGATCCTGCTTTATCAAGCAGTGTGGAGATCAAACTCTGAAAGCAGCAGAAAATACCAAATGGACAGATTTGGTAGCAATTTATAGCTGATACAGAAATGAAAGGGGAAAATGAGGTTAACTCTCTGATTAATGGCAACCCCTATTCCCCTTGTGGTCTGAAATAGCTTGATAAATGAATCTTAAAGTTGGAGCTAGTTTAAATGATAAATGTTTCAACTCTCCACTCTTCTATGGAAGTGTTAAGTAAGTAGAGTCTGAAAATAAAGTTTGTAATCAGAGTAATTTCATTTTTTTTTTTTTTTAATTTATTTATTTATTTATTTTTGGCTGTGTTGGGTCTTCGTTTCTGTGCGAGGGCTTTCTCTAGTTGCGGCAAGCGGGGGCCACTCTTCATCGCGGTGCGCGGGCCTCTCACTATCGCAGCCTCTCTTGTTGCGGAGCACAGGCTCCAGACGCGCAGGCTCAGCAATTGTGGCTCTCGGGCCCAGCCGCTCCGCAGCACATAGGATCCTCCCAGACCAGGGCTCGAACCCGCGTCCCCTGCATTGGCAGGCAGACTCCCAACCACTGCGCCACCAGGGAAGCCCTAATTTCATTTTTAAAGCTTGAAAATTAGTATATCTACCTTAACCAATAGCTAATATTATTAAACAAAATCTCTGTATTCTGTTTTTTTTTTAATTCCCCTGATCTGGAGGCAGAAATAGGATTTGCACACAGCCAAAATGTTACCTCTCTTTATCTAGGTTTTCCCCAGTTCAGTGTCTCTCAACCATTGCACATATTAGAGCTTCACCCCTGCTTCTTCCTCTGCCTCTTTTCTCAGTGATAGAGATTTTAGCTTCTCTCCTCCCCAGTCTAGTTCGTTCATTCCTAGTGTTTTCTGATTGAGGACAAATTACACTGCTTGGTCTGTAATGTCATTTGGATTGGGCAAGGTTCCCTCTGTGTTGACTGGCTTAGAAGCTGTTCATTCCATAGTCTGTGGAGTGCCTCTGCCGTGTCAGGGCTGTCCTAAGTGTGAAGATGAAGGATTTTTGATTTTAGCCATCTGAGGGCTCACAGTCACGCTTCTATTTGGGGTCTTTAGCTGCAACTGTGTACAAAAGACTGCATTATGATGATATTTGACCTTTGAATAGGTCCCATGGGGCATGATGAATTGGTCTCATTGCAATGCCCCCATGCCCAGAGAAGTTAAGATTGGTATTTTACATTAATTTGTAGAGGGCATAAAATCCAATGTTTTATATCTTTCATCTGAAGTAAGTTTCTTGTCATTAACTTTGCTTCTGTTTATGCTTGCAAGGTAGCTATTCCTTTTTTCCTCCATTGAGAATCTGGCCGTTATTCCCCACCATATCTGAAAGGGTTCTTGCGTAGTTACTGGCCATTACCAGCGATAATTCCATTTTACTCATGGCAGGACATGAATAGTCTGGAATCTAGAGAAGTCTTGCAAAGCATCCCTTTGTAATTCTACTGGGTGGGGTTTGCATTCCAAACAGAATCTCCTTTTTATTGTCTATCCCTAGCCCATGCTCTAACCCCATCCCTATTAAGAATGGAATAAATCTAAGACATAGTCTCCTCTGATAAAATTGATAGTTCATATTATTTTATGATAGGTTATATTAATGCATATCACATTAGTGCATTGTTTTTGCTAAGATATCCTTCACTTCTCCATCAGGGATAAAGAGGGTAAAGAAGACACAGAACTCTACCACACATAAAAACAATAATTAACCACTTATATTTTGAAGCTCCAAAATAGGGTCAGCTGATGCTTGCAACAGAAATATACAGTGGCTTCAACACAAGAGAGGATCAGGTCATGTCTTCTTCTTCCCAATCATTCAGGGACTAGTCTGGTAGAGACTTTTAATACATGGTTTCCAAGGTTGACCTTGGGGACATCACCATTCCAGATAGCCAGAAGGGAAAAAGCACAAAGGAGTCTGGATAAAAATCTATCATGTGATTATACCTAATTGCAAGGGAGGCTGGGAAATGAAATCTAGCACTTGTCCAAAAAGAGAAGGATTTTGATGAGCAGTTAGCAGTGTAATCCCTTTTACAGTGACAAAGTAGCTAAAAATCAGATTAGAAGTGATTGTACTGGAACCTGATCTTTTGACAAGTCCATATTTTCATCTAAACCTGTAGATTGCTTAAGTGTAACAAGCCTCCCAGAATTTCAAATACTTACTAAGTAGGCCTGGCAAATGATGTTATTTGTAAAACTGCTTTCTCCAAAGTTGAAGTTTTAGTCCAAAACCAGACCACAGTAGAATGAGACAGATTATTCTAAGGTAACATTAGGAGATATATACAAATATTTTTCCAGGGTCAGTGATGATATTCTTTTTCTGACAAAGAACGTTTCAGGAGGTAATGGCCTCTATGAGACATGCTGAAGACCTGGAAAATACTTGGTATTTTTAGGTGCAGTGCTTTGTAAATGTAAGATCTGTTCTAAATCTTCTTAGATCTTATTTTCTTTCTCAAATTCTTTAGCTGCTTTCTAGATTTAGAAAAAGCATCACCATGATATTGCATGGGAAATTTACCTCCTAGCAACTCATTTATTTCTTTTAGGGATTCATTTTTCTTTGTAGCTTTGTATTATAGCATAGCCTATATGTTATGTGAAAATTATACATATTGTAAGTATCCATCAACATGAACTTCCTTGCTCATGTAACCAGATCCCAGATCAAGAAATAGAACATTGGAAGTCCCCACCTCTCATTCTAAGCTCCCTTTTTTCTCTCTTCCAGTTACTACCCCTTCCTTTCAAGGATGGTCACTATCCGCACTTCCCATAGAATAGACTAGTTTGGCCTCTTCTCGTACTTTATACAGATGGAATCATGCAATATAGACTTTTTTGGTGTGACTACCTCCTTTTGTTCCACATTAGTTTGTACAATCATTCATATTCTATTGTGGAAATAGACTATAATTTATTTATTCATTCTGTTGATGAGCATTTGGGTAGTTTATAGGTTTGGGACTATTACAAATACTGCTGCTATAAACATTCTAGTTCATGCCCTTTGGATAAAATATGTACATATTTTTGTTGGGTATGTAACTAGGAGTTGAATTGCTGGTTTACAGGATATGGATAAATTCAACTTTAAAAAATACTGCCAGTTTTCCGTAGATGCTGTACCAATACACTTGGGGATTCGTTTTTAATTAAAAAAAATAGAGGCTGAAATCTGCATTAAAATGGAGCTCAACTCTTATTTCCCCCTTTCAGGCATGTAACCTCTGTTCTCAGTGGGAACCTTCTCCCAGGGCATTGTAGACAGACCCCAAATAGGATGTGATGAGAACAACTAATTAATGATAGTTATGTGCTTCTTGCTTTCTAAGTATTCTGTTATATGTGTAGGCTTGAAATACAAATAATAATTTTATGTTGGTGATTTTACTATATTCATTCTGAATATTGCAATAACATCAAATAATGATCTAGCTCATGCTATTTTTTCCTTCAGTGCCGTCAGCAAACTGATAATGATCTGAAAATGCATTAATTAACCTTCGATGCCATATCTCCTTCCCAGATCTTTCATTATGTTTTTCTGTTTTCTGCAGACTTATCATTTTTCTATGGCCTCTGTAAAATGCTAAATTATTAATTGAATCGTGACTCCCTTACTTTTTTTTTTTTTTTTTTTTTTTTTTTTTTTTTTTTTTTTTTATAAATTTATTTATTTATTTATTTATTTTGGCTGTGTTGGGTCTTCGTTTCTGTGCGAGGGCTTTCTCCAGCTGTGGCGAGCGGGGGCCACTCTTCATCGCGGTGCGCGGGCCTCTCACTGTCGCGGCCTCTCCCGTTGCGGAGCACAGGCTCCAGACGCGCAGGCTCAGTAGCTGTGGCTCACGGGCTTAGTTGCTCCGCGGCATGTGGGATCTTCCCAGACCAGGGATCAAACCCGTGTCCCTTGCATTGGCAGGCGGATTCTCAACCACTGCGCCACCAGGGAAGCCCTGTGACTCCCTTACTTTGAAGAATGGCTCCTTTTGTACTTTTCCTGTTAAAATCTTATCTGTGCAGTGTGATATATCTACAAAATTGTAAATGTCCAAATACTCCTCATTTCACTTTGATTATATAAGCTAGACTTATATAGGGGAAAAAAACCAGTTCAGATATTAGACATCCCTCTGAAGAATGTGAGATAAACATAGATGCACTGATATTGAATTTTCTAGATCTACTTTCATAGGTATTTTCCCAGTGTAAAAATAGAGGGAAAAAATACTTAATTCTCTGTATTAGTGATTCTGCTAGTAAACGTATGTGATATAGACTTGTGATTCTTGACCTTTGCATTTTTAAATACTGATTTTAAAAATGCAGTGGCATATTGGGTTGCCTATTTCTGGTTTGCCAAGTGAGGTCATTTTCAAAAAAATCTTACCCTCCACTCTTATCATTTCATAAAATCACAAAATATTTTAAAATTTAAAAAGTGGTAACAATCATGTCAGAGTAAAAGATAGTACTTTACATGGGGTAACTATAGCTGAATGACAAATACTTGCAACTGTTGTTATTTCTCTCTTTTCCATGTGGACTGGTGAAAACTTTCTTAAGGAGAAGCTTTGGTGTTTAGAAACCACTGAAGTAGATGCTGTATTAAAGACTTTAAATGAAAGTAGATTTTTCCAGCTTTAAATTTTTGAAAAGCCAAGTGTGGTCGACCATGAACAGCATGAGTTGGAAAGGTCCATTGGTAAAACCACTCGGTCTATAAAGGCCTGTATGTATCAGGCCAAGGTGCTTCCAGAATTAACCTTCTCAGAATGATCCTGCTCTCTTGCCCATTCTGTTACTCTCTTTCATTGAAAGACAGCGTGTCAACAGTTTCTTCATAAATGTAAGACGATACAGTATGCCATTTGTGAAACTGATGGACACACATCTTGAGTTGTGTGAAGATAGAATAGCATTTTCAGAGGGAAATTCTCTAAACAACTTCATACTAATAAAATCTGGGAACCAAGAATATTATAAGCATAAGATGTGGATGTCTCATCTAGAAATAGAAAGTGTTTTCATGGTTTTTACATTTTTCATATAAATAACATATATACTTGTGACAGCTGAGATTCTACAAAAAAGTAAAAAGCAGCCATTCATTTGAAATCTTGCTCCACTCTTGGAGTGGGGGACCGAATTAAATGAAAATTAATTGTATTAGTTAGTTGTATTTTACTAACTATAGAGGATGTGCAGAAGACAAACATTCAAACCCAGCTTTATGTACTGTACTGTACTCTACTACGTTCGTCATGGGCAGTCTTTTTCCCTTTAAGTGTTAATTATCTATCATTAATAATTGTCTTTGTATGATAACTGGGGGTCAAACCGTTCAGAGAACCCAACTACGTGGTGACATCAAGAGCGAGGTGCTAATCTGTGCTACCAAGTGCAGAAAGATCAGCCTGTTCGTGCCCCACTAGGTTCAGTATAAAGTTTCTTATCACCGTGCATTTGAATACTTGGAAATGGGATAAAGGGAAAGAGAAATGCTGGAGTAGAAAATTTCCTTGTTTGAGCCTCCTGGGAGAAATGCTATAGGGAGATTTTTTTTTTCCTGGTATTTAAACAAAAATTCCCCTGGAATTTGGTGTTTTTCTTTTTTAAAAATTTTTATTGGAGAATAGTTGCTCTACAATGTTTTGTTAAATTAATAATGTTGCTGTTGTTGTTTTTGGCCACGTGGTGCACTTGCGGGATCTTAGTTCCCCGACTAGGGATTGAACTGCGGCCCCGGCAGTGAAAGCGCTGAGCCCTAACCACTGGGCTGCCTGGGAGTTCCCTGAGTTAATAACTTTGAAATCAAACCAAAAACTTTTTTTCAGGTTACATTGGTGGGGCATGGGTGGCAGAGGACGGGGGTGAGAGCATATTAATTATAGTATGCTTTTATGTTGTATTATGCTTTTATATTATATTGATATTAACATGAAGTTTAGAGTCACAGTTGATCTGGACTCAAGTTCTAACTTCATCTCCTCCAAACTGTGTGACCTAGAGCAAGGCACTTCATGTGTCTGTGCTTCAATTTCCCATCTATCAAATGAGGATAACAGAGTTACTATGGATTAAGTGAAATAAGACCTGCAAAACCTGGTACCAGTATAAATTGACTCAATACTTAGCGCAAATGCTATTGTTATTTGCTTACATGTGTGAAGAGAAAGTAAAAGGAAGAAAATATACAAAAATTCTACTTCAGTAGAGCTAATGGTAGTCTTTTAAATTGCGGTTCCTTTTTCTCTTCTTTCCACTGTATTATTATTATTATTAGCTACCAGATATTGAGAGCCTACTATATGTCAGACACATGGAATACATTGTTCTCTTGAATTCTTAACTCTGTGAATAGGTCTTATTTAGTTCCAGATTACTGATGAGTAAATGAGACTCAGAGAGGTTAAGAAGCTTTTCTGACATCCCATAACTAGTTGACATCAGAGCCAGGACTTTCAGCAGGCTGTGGGACTTTAAATCCATGCTCTACTTACTCAGAATTAATAGCTATTCCAGGATTCCATCCTGACTTCTTTACCTTTTTGTTTGTTTGTTTATGTTCTAGCCACTAATTTGAAACAAGTTCTCTGACTTGGGTAGACTCAGGAATCTTTGCTCCTGAGGAAAAAGGAATTGTACATGTCTCATTACAGTCTTTTTTTTTTTTTTTTCCTTCAGGGATGTAATCAAACATCAGTGAATAAAACCAGCCCACACATTTTATTTTCCCTGAGGCATATTGCTGGGGGAGTCTATTTCAGATTTTAAGAAATCAACATACACTGAACCAACTGTCTATTTGCATTTAAATTGATAGGAGCTGAGAACTGTGAAGTATGTTTCATTTTTCACTTCCATACATTATTGGTCTATTTGACCTTAGGGTAGAAAACTTTGTTCTGCTTTGGATGTCTCCCAAGTAAGTTTCCCTAAGCAAAAATGTCAGAGGAGGGGCTTCCCTGGTGGTGCAGTGGTTGAGAATCCACCTGCCAATGCAGGGGACACGGGTTCGATCCCTGGTCCAGGAAAGATCCCACACGTCGCGGAGCAACTAAGCCCGTGCACCACAACTACTGAGCCTGCGCTCTAGGGCCCGTGAGCCACAACTACTGAAGCCCGCGCGCCTAGATCCCGTCCTCTGCAACAAGAGAAGCCACCACAATGAGAAGCCTGCTCACTGAAACGAAGAGTAGCCCCCGCTCACTGCAGCTAGAGAAAGCTGTGCGTAGCAACGAAGACCCAACGCAGCCAAAAATAAATAAAAATGTCAGGGGACAATTTTTGGATTAATCTAGGAAAAGTCAGCAAAGATAATTTTAGGAAAAAACAGTTCTAAAGTTTTAGAACTGCTTTTAATATTATATTAATTATAATCTTGAACAATATATTACAGAATTTATCATACCTTATTACTTGTCTTATGTCTTGTCTTTCTCTTTGACTGGGTGATGGATTCTATGGGGTTAAAAAGGTGTTTTGTTCATCTTTATTTACCAGTTATTGGTTCATTTCCTGGCACATAGCAGACACTCAATACATTTGTTGAATTAATTGATTAATGAATTGACATTATATAGTGATATAAATGATTTATAGTCAAAATTTATTTTATATATGTATGCAGTATGTATGTGTCTTTGTGAGTAAAGAGAATCTTATCTTCATATTATTGAAAAGTTGTATTATTTGTCATGCAGGTTTTATTCCTTTAGCTAAATTTACATCAACATTGAATTGAAAATAAAATGATGTTGTGTTGGTCCATAGGTAGGTTATGTGCTTATGACAATATAGTACCAAGCTACGATTCATATACAAATTAGATTAAAATATTTTATATGATTAATATGTTCATACATCATCTAATGCCTGAAATTTATTTTAAAAAGTGAAAGCATTGGAAAAATATTACTTTACCAAGAAGCATTTAATATTTAATAGCATTTAATTTACAAAATGTTTATTGAAAAACCATTAATTTTAGAGATAGCATATTGTTGGAGGGCAGGTGTGGGTGGGAAGAAGGGAATGGCAGGCACTGTGCTAGGTGCCTTTTAATGAATTATTTCATTTAATCTTTGTAGCAGCCTTTAGGATGGTCTTATCAACCATTTTTTTTTTAAATTAATTAATTTATTTATATTTATTTTTGGCTGTGTTGGGTCTTCGTTTCTGTGCGAGGGCTTTCTCCAGTTGTGGCAAGTGGGGACCACTCTTCATCGCGGTGCGCGGGCCTCTCGCTATCGCGGCCTCTCTTGTTGTGGAGCACAGGCTCCAGACGCACAGGCTCAGTAGTTGTGGCTCACGGGCCTAGTTGCTCCGCGGCATGTGGGATCTTCCCAGACCAGGGCTCGAACCCGTGTCCCCTGCATTGGCAGGCAGATTCTTAACCACTGCGCCACCAGGGAAGCCCTTATCAACCATTTTATGGAGATGCAGAGAAGTTTACTAACTTGGCCAGGGTCACGTAGTAGGCTGAAAGTGAACTCTAATCAAAGTCTTCCTGTTTCCAAATAAAGAAGTCTTTTGGGGACTATCTGTTATTTGTGTGAAAAAAGAAAAAAAAGCAAAAAACAACTAACCTTGATGTTTAATGGAATCAACAAATCTAATTGTTTCCTAAATCCAAAAGTTCCCAATGAAATTCAAGGCACTATAACTCTTAATGATTTAAATTAAGCACTTAAAATGTAAATGCTAACTTCTTTCTCAAATAACATTTAGAATTAGATTTACTGTTAACATTTACAGAGAGCCAGGGCTGTACATCAATTTTATATACACTGGATTTCTTTGATCATCACTGTCATATTTGGAAGCTGACAAGAATTATTTCACTCCACTTCTCCCAAGTGATATGTCTCCTTTTTTGGGCAATGAATGAAACTCTTTTTACTGGTTTGCTTACTCTTGTTTCTTAACATTTCAAGGGTTCTTGATGTGTTTTAAAAAATATTCAACAAACTTTCAAGAGCATCTACAGGGTGTAGATGTGGTGGGCATGGCCTATTCGTGACTAAGATGATGCTTCACAATATCGAGCAGCCCTTGTAGTCCAGGCGTGAACAAAACTCAGGGAAAGAAAGAAGTGATTGTTAAATAGAGTGGAGATCGCAAAAACGACAGGCTGTGTGAGATCTGACACTAGCACAAAGGGATGGCTGAGCAGCTTTGCCTTAAGAGGTGATGTGTAGATGGGTATTTATCCCCCCAGGCCAACCAGAATGAGAAGGAAAATTCCGGGAACAACATATGCAAAGGTGATGATGAGAAAGGAGGGGCAGAAGAGAAAGAGTCTTAGAGAGGTAGTCAGATTCTCAAAGTACCATTAAGATATTTCAAGATAATATTTCATTATTATCTCCACTTATATGAATGAGAAAATGAGGCTTAAAAATGTCCAATGTGACAAGAGTAATAGGAAGCAGTTGTCAGGGTTTGATGCAAGTTGTGTGACTCAGCTTTTAAACTCTACTTGATAAGAGGTATTATTTATAATATCATTATATATTTTTATTGCGCTTCAGCAAAAACATAAACAAAACCTCAAGTGCACTAAAGTTCCAGGAATATAGCCGTGTTTGTGAAGTTATTTCTAGCAATTCTTGGCATTCAGACAAATTCTCCCCAACTTGAGAAACGTTGTGAGGTGCCTGGCACTTCCCTGTGTCACCACCTGATGGCGCACTCACATCCACTGCTGGGAAAAAGGGTTAGAGAAGAGAGGACATCCACTCTCAAGCCAATGAGAGTATCTGTTGGCCTCATGGCTTCAGAATATGCACTTTTAATTATGCATAACCAAAATGCAAATAAACAAAGACATTTACTATCTAACCAACATCTATTCTGTTTCCTGTCTTGTTTAAATCATCTTTCCTCACTCTGTCAGAATAATTTGAAATCTTCTTGATGAAGTGATCCTGAGATTTTATATTCCATAGATTGAATTCCTGTGTCTAAATAATCCTCGAAGTAGCCATTGATGTTTGAGCTCTTCCGAATACAGAAACCTCCATACTTAGGGGATTGTAACACCCCAGCCTACTACCTCCAGACGTAATTAGCTGGGAAGCTCAGCCAACAACCTGCTCTGGAGCAGTCTTCAGGTAGGTCTTAGAAGCCTCAAGGGTAATCAAGTGTTGTCTCCTGTTGTCCCCATCCTGCAAGCTTTCCTTTTTCCAAGTCAGGACTAAAGGAGATTAAAAAGCATGGCTGGGTGGGCACCCCTTTAAGCCCATGACTTTCTGCTACATGAGGGGAAGGCAGAAAAGCAAAAAACCAAAACCTGATAGAATGCTCTATGACCTGGATTTTAGCTCTTCTATCCCTTCTCTGTATGAACTTATTTAATGTAACTAACTGCAAGGAGAAAAGTTAATCAGTGGCTTCTGCTTTCCCTGAAAGCACTTTTCCAAACCTAGCTGCCATATCAAATGCCTGCAGTGTTATTTTGAGCAGTTACCTAAGTGGATCTCAAAAACGCATCTACAAAGGAAGTGTTCAAATATTTTCCACTGTGAACACTCATGTAGGTATTTTTGTTACAGGCTATCTTCTGGGGTTCCAGCATAAAGTATATCGCCAAATACACTCAGGTCATTCCTGCAAAGAGCAGTGCCTCCATACCCATTTCCCCCCATACCTATTAATATGTAAATGATAAGTCTCACTCATCACAACTTTTATTTTCCTCCTTATGGGATTCCCACATCTATATTTATCCAAATTAGTAAAAGAGACATTCCCTAGGAATATAACAATGGTCCATATTTATCCAGCATTTATTCTGGGCTCAGCTCTGGGTTAAATCCTTTGTGTGCAATATCTCATTTAGTCTTCACAACATCCTATGAGGTATTTACTCTCCTTTTCCTGTAAGGGTAGGAAAACATGTTTAGCTATTTAAGTAATATGCCCACATTCACACAAGTGGTCATGGGAGGACCAGAGGACCCAGGAGATTTAAGCCCATGTTTCATTATTACTTCCCAGCTTCAATTCTGGAATTTGACTGCCCTAGGAAACCCCACATATGCTTGTGTTTTAAGATTTCCTGTCTATCACCTGAGAACATTAAAGATATATGCACCTCCTCTTTTCCTATTCATCCACTCAACTAGACCTTGATCTGTGGGATGGAAAATTGCTTTGGTTTTGACGTGACCTCAGTGCCCTCTGTATTTGACACAGTGCTGGGTCACTTCCTGATCAGCTTTGAAAACATAAAGATTATTAGTTTTTAAAGGAATCCGAACTGTGACTATATAACAGTGAGGCAACTGTGAAAAATAAAAACATTATTCACATTCTTTTCTTGAACTTCCAGAGTCATAAAGCAACAGTAAAGGGTAAGGCCATTCATTCTGTTTGTGTATGTATTGAGTTGCTACTATGTGCTTTCAAAAGCGCGAGTGTATGAGCTCAATTAGATTCAAATACCTAGTAATATGCTGGGCAATAAGAAGCTTAAATATTCAATATGTAAAAGTATTTCTCATTTTGAATCTTTCCTATACTGATTAATGATTATATAAGGGAGAATTGATGAACCCCAATAAGGCATATTTAATATATCCTGAGACAGATTTTTCTATTCTCCCTAGGTTTCTGGCAGATAGCAGCCAGAACCCAAAAACAATCTTTAGAGAAGCAGAATAAATAGAACTATTATGGAAACGTGTATAGGGATAGAATTAAGGAAACAGCAGAACTGGAAAAAAACTATTGGAAAAAGGGAAATTTTTATAACAATGAGTATTATTAAGGTTCTAGAATATTTTAAATCAAGTTCAAAAAGATTAGACTTTTAGTTGCAGTGTCCTTTGACTTTTTTCAACCTAAATTATTCCTTTAAATTCAGATTATTCACCCCCCAAGATGGATGTAATTTCGCACATCTTATATTAGAGACTTTTGCATTTCTCACTCATTGATATGATCAAAAACATTTATGTCAAAAGAAGAGAAATGAAGACCATTTTTCTGGCATTGTCCTAGAGCCGCATTTTCTTGCCTTATTAGCATTTTATTTCAAGCAATAGATTAAACAGAAATGCTTGTGATTGAATGAAGATAAATTATAGCATATGGGAGTATTAGAATCTATTTCATTGTCCTGAATAGTGTCTTCTGCTGTTTTGTTATCCAAAAGGGAGTATTTGGGGAACAAAGATCCTGACACATTAAGTAATATTCAAGATGCTCACCCCGTCACTAGACTGTCAGAAGGCCGGGCTTGTCACAGATTTCAAGAGTATGATGTATGATTGTCACCTCTGCTTCTCCCTTGGCTGCACCCCTCCTGATGTGTGACTTGCATTGGGAATGTGAAGGTGCACAGGACGTTTGTAATCCAGAGTCTACATAGGAGTCCGTGATGCATAGCTGGCAGGTACAGATTCCAGCATCTTCTACTGTAAAAATTCAGAATTTTTACAATATTTCTGACTGCCTTAGAGTTTAGAGTGATACATATCTTTTATGAAAGATTCTACTTATTTAATAATTATTGTTACAGAATATAATTTTATCATAGCTTTCTTTATATATTCAGTGTTTAAACAGCATTTTTAGGGGCGTATAGGACGGAGAAGCAGTATAGCTTGGTAACAAAAGTCATGGGATCTGAAGCCAATCTACATTGGAAAATTACTAAGCCTCAGTTTTCTCATCTGTGAAGAAGAGCTAAATACTAGTATCTATCTCACAGGATTGTTGAGATGATTCAGTGAATTAATACACGTACAGTACTACCAATAGCGCCCAGCACATAATAAAGACTCATTAAATGTTAGCTTTTATTATTATGTTCCTAATTGACACATATGAAAACCAGGATTAGGTACTGAGAGTTCATAGAACTAATTAATCTACAGATATTTTTTGTGTATCTGTGTGCCTATGCCTGAATCAGGCATCGTAAGGAATATAGTGAAAGGAACTACTCTCATAAGCTGGCATTAGAAGAAAAGGAATAACACATAGAGCATACGTAATTGTTGTGTAATTCAAACTCCAAGTCCAATGACATATAAGAGGAAGAGGAGGTCACTCAGGCCTGTAATAATCAGATAAGATTCGTTGAGTGTTGAACTTGAACTGAGCCAGGAAGATTTAGAAATTTTAGTTTAAAACAAGTCTGAAGGTGGCACAGCCCTTTATAAGAATGTTCTGTACCCCTTGCTCCTGTAGGAATTTCTCTTAAGTTAAACTGCTGGCTTCTCAGCTCTTGCCATTCTGCTAAATCAGAATCTTTCATATGAGAAGGGCAGTGCTTAGGAATTCTGCATTTGTATGAAGCCCAGGTAACTTTTATCCAGCAGTGAAGAGTCTATCTTAGAGAAGGCCAAGCTTATTCAGGCCCTTATTTAGGCCCTATGTAATTCATTTTCAGCCAGTCTTATCCTTGAATCTTGAGAAGAAGCAAAATGGAACAGCTTTCTTCAGCACCTGGCTTAGCCCTTACCTCTTTTTTGAAGAAGTCTTCCCTTACTGATCAGTGTTTATCATTCTCTCTCTCTCTCTCTCTCTCTCTCTTTTTAAAAGACTTGGTGGTTGTTGTTTGAGCAGTTTTAGGTTCATGGCAAAATTGAGAGGAAGGTACAGAGATTTCCCATATACCCGCTGCCACCACACAGGCACGGCCTCCTGCCCCATTATCAACGTCCCTCACCAGAGTGGCACATTTGTTACAATGGATGAACCTGTACTGCAACAACATTATCACTTGAAGTCCATAGTTTACCTTAGGTTTCACTCTTGATGTTGCATTCTATGGGTTGGGACAGATGTATAATTATATGTATCCACCATTATAGTATTTTACAGAGTGTTTTCACTGCCCTAAAAATCCTCTGTGCTCGGCCTATTCATCCCCTCTCGCCCACCCCCAACCCCTGGCAACCACTGATTTTTTTTTTTTTTTTTTTAACTCTCTCCATAGTTTTGCCTTTTCCCAGATACATGCACATGGAACCATACAGAATGCAGCCTTTTCAGATTGGCTCCTTTCACTTAGTAATATGCATTTATGGTTTCTCCGTGTCTCTTCATGGCTTGATAGCTCATTTCTTCTTAGTGCTGTATAACGTTCCATCATCCGGACGTACCACAGTTTTATTTGTCCATACACGTACTGAAGGTCATCTTGGTTGCTTCCAAGTTTTTAAAATTATGAATAAAGCTTTTATAAACATTTGTGTGCAGGTTTTTGTATAGACATAAGTTTCCTACTCTTTGGGTAAACATTAAGAAGCATGATTGCTGAATTGTATGGTAAAGGTATGTGTAGTTCTATAAGAAGCCACCAAATGCTCTTCAAGGTAACTGTACCATTTTGCATACCCATCACCCATGAATGAGAGTTCTATTGCTTCACATTCTCACCACTATTTGGTGTTGTCAGTTTCTGGATTTTGGCCATTTTAATAGATGTGTAGTGGTATCTCATTTTTCTAGTTTGCATCTCCCTGATGACATAAGATGTGGAGCATCTTTTCATATGCTTATTTACCATCTGTATATCTTCTTCGGTAAGGTGTCTGTTAAGGTCTTTGGCCCATTTTTTTAATCAGGTTGGTTTCAGTTTTAAGATTTCTTTGTATATTTTGGATAACAGTCGTTTATCAGATGTGTCTTTTGTAAATGTTTCTTCCCAGTCTGTGGCTTGTTTCACCATTCTCTTTTTTTAATGCTGACGTTGAACACTTTTATACTGTAGCACTTAACTCACTGAGTTATGACTGTTTACAGTTTTATATCGCTGAACTACTAGTGTTCTCTTAGTCTCACCTTAAAATTTAGTTACTACTCAGGAAATCAGTTGATCTTGAAACTTGAGAAACCTACCATCCCCTGAGTTCCTTGTTTAAAAAGCAGATTTCTAGATTCCATTGCTCAGATATTCTGTAGTTGAAATGAGCATTTACAACAAGCATGTAAATAGTCCATTTTCTTTTAAAATAAAAACCCAACACTGAAAAACGCACATGAATGAATGTGTGACAGAGCTGAAGCGACAGCTTTAGAAGGGAGAATAAACATGGCATTTACAGAAGATAATGAGAAGACCAGTGCTTTGGCATGTCGGATACAGTGGCTAAGGAAAATAGAGTTGGCTGGGTAAAATTCTGGGTGTCCCTGAGGAATACTCAAAGGAATTTTGAATTGAATGTGATCCCTTGAATGAAGTGGTAATTTTGGAGTAGGAGAATGAGGAAGGCTGGTACCCCCAGTAGACGTCTCCATGACTCTTAGGGGAAGTTGGATCAGATGATCTCTCAAGTTTCTCTTGACTCTGAAATTGTGTAGCACAATCAGTCATAAAATCATGTAGATATTAAATTGTGTTAACAGTTTGTACTTAGGAGGTAACACTTTCCACTTAAATAAATTTTACTTAAATTTTATATAAATTAGAAATTTCGTTCATTAAATGGCTGTGTATAACAATGGATCAGTATGTGGAAGGTTTACCTAAAGTTTGTAATAATAGGCTGGACCAGGTAGCACCAGCTCATGAGAGCCAACTGTTACATTTCCAGGGATTTTTGAAAGCCAGTTGTTTGGCACAGTCATTATTAAATTATATAAACCTGCAATTGAATAAATTATATAAAAAGCAGAAGTAATATATACTCAAAGCTCATTACTTACTGATTATTTTACTGCATATTACTATTACGTATGCTCTTGAGGTTGTCAGTGTATCTGTGTGGTGGAAATACTATATAAGGAAGTGATACTGCATATCTCTTTCCAACTCTACATTTAGTGGCGTCACATTGGAAATCAGACAAGGGAGAGGCATTTATACCATGGAAATTGCCAAAGCCTACAGATCAGGGCATTTTCCCCCTGGAGAGCCAATGGATAAACATATATTTACCAGCACACCGGGGGCTACATGTATAGAAAGATCCCATTGTTTTGGGTAGACATTCATTTTGGCCCATGACATGATTCAGAAGGTAGCCCATTCAGTCATGCCCCAGTTCAGCATGCGCCCCCTTTCCGCAGCTCCCCGTGTGAGACTAGGAGCAAGAGGATTGTTTTTAAGATCCACAAGTGAACTGCTTTAGTTGTAAAACAGAGAGCAGGTGCCTTTTGGGTACTTCAATTTCACGTCTTTTCAAAAACATCTCAGAACCTTTTTCAAAAACTGTTTTCCTTCCAAAGTCTGATGACTGTGCCTCTATTTTATCATCATTGACAACTTTTGAAATTACTAGAATTTGAAGGACGTTTGCAATCTCTCTTGAAAGCCAGGGAGACTATAGCCATGGTTGCAGAAAACAATGGCTTATTCCCCCTTTCACTGTAGAAAACCATTTTTTATCTTTCTGGAATTAAGAAAATGAAATGTTTTGTGAGGTCAAGAGCAATCACAAGATTTTTCTGATAGCCTGTATTCTGACAGTGTGGGTGTTACTCTAAGCTTATAGTTCTGCTATAGAAGTCCAAGAATCTTCCTCTTGCAAGGACCCTGAAAAAAGCAAATTGTGCTCATAAATGTTATTTTCTGTGCTTGTGCTGAAAACTAAATGAATGGCTGAGTATTCTTTAGGAATTTTTTATTTCTCAGAAATACCTTTGAGGGTTGTAATCCTTACTTAAGCAGACATCTGTTTAAGGAAGGATTCTGGAGAATTTTCCTTTCATGATTTTTCAAAAATTAAGGTGTTCACCAGTCTGTCTGTGACAGATTTGTTGTGAAAAGAGAAATGCGGCTTCTCAAAGACAGTGCTATGACTTCGATTCAACCAGACATAATTAAGGTGTAAACATATCAATTAGTTTGTTTTGATTAAACTTTAGATGGAGATAGAGAATCAAATTCACTGAGGTCAAAATAAGTATTCTTACTCTGAAATGAATGGAAATAGAATGTCCAGAAACATAAAGACAAGGACCTAAACATCACCAGAGAGGCCTTGAAGGTAAATGGAAGTAACCTTGGGAATTATTTAGTGTTTTCCAAGCTCGGTGCTCAGACCACTTGAAAATGGAGCTTATAACACTATATTTTTGGTTGTCTACACCTAACCAACTGTACTGTATCAGAGCAGGGTGTAGGGATGGTCAGAAAATTTGCAATTTTTTCACAAGGTCCTTGGAAGATTTTTATGTCCACTAAAGTTATAACCCACTGATTTAGAAACCGTAACTGAGAATTTGCCTCAGTTTCTTCAACTGCAAAATGCAGATGGTAAAAGTAGGGTTGTTGGCAGATTGAATGAGTCAATATATGTAAAATGCTTAGAAGAGTATGCTATTTTAGAGTAAATGATATGTTATCAGCTATTATCACTACTGTTGTTATTACTTTTGTCAAGGGATTATCAGTGTTAGCTGGCATGGAAACAAACTAGAATGCTTCTAATCATTGCAACTATCAGAGGCCTTAAATCTTAATGAAGCCAACACACACCCGAAGAGCTATCCTCAATTTAATAAATCCGGGATGTTGAATAGCCATCCTAATAATTTTCCATAGTTTCCTATTGAACATGTAAATTTTTTGTTTAAGCACTGTATTTTTCTGGAAAGGTTTTATTCCTTTTTATTACTGCAGAAATGTTAGATGTCATTCTAGAATCATGGCTGTGTCTTTACCTTGCATGTGGAATTCAATTTTTATGTTCTTTACAAACAAAAGACATTTATAAAAGACAATGATGGGCTGACAGTGAGTCAGAAGATACGATGTTGACTTACATGGGTTCCCCCGGTGGCTCCTTTCTTCACTGGAGTCACCGGTCCCTGAGGCAGGGAAAGCATCCCTGAGTGGCCTTGCTCTGTGAGTGAGGACACATCCTCTCCTGGACAGTGGGTACTTCTTCCAGGTGAAGGCCACGCTGATTGAGGTGCACTGAGGGTCATGAAGTGGATGAAGGCTTGATGCAGCAGGGCAACAAAATGAGAAAATATCCTGGGGTCAATTAATGAGATTCAGCTGGGAGAGAATGATGGCGGGGAGCATTTCTTCTAGTTTTCCATCAGTGACACACCCATCGTTCCTGCTTGGCATTGAGCTTTTTTTAGTTTTAATTTTTTTTTTATTGAAGTATAGTTGATTTATAATGTGTTAGTTTCAGGTGTACAGAAAAGTGATTTAGATATATATATATTTATATATATATATATATTCTTTTTCAGGTTCTTTTCCCTTATACGTTATTACAAAATACAGGGTAGAGTTCCCTGTGCTTTACAGTATGTCCTTGTTGGTTATCTATTTTATATATAGTAGTATCTGTTAATCCCAAACTCCTAATTTATCCCTTGGACCCCTTCCCCTTTGGTAACCACAAGTTTGTTTTCTATGTCTGTGGGTCTATTTCGTAATAAGTTCATTTGTATCATTTTTTGTATCACCCATCATTTATGCTTGGCAATGAGCTTAATGAGAAAAAATTTTTTATCAGTGCCTAGTAATAGATGCTTGACTCCATGACAGTGGAGAAACCAGTGCAGATTTAGAGCCAACCTGGTTGTGATTTTATGTAGTTTCTCGTATATGCTTAGTAGCCACACAGTTTTTTTTTTTTTTTTTTATTAAGTTGTAAGTGTTCTTTTTTTTTTAACATCTTTATTGGAGTATAATTGCTGATTCACTTTGTTGTACAGCAGAAACTAACACAACGTTGGAAAGCCACACAGTTTTGAGTTACGTTGTATTTGAATAAATAACTTGTTTATTACTAGAGTTTTGTGTTTTGTATTAAGGGTGATGATTTGGAATTGCTGAATCAAATAGTTTTTTCCTATATTCCAATGACATACTGAAGATGTTGAGACATTTATATTTTAAATAATTACTCCTCAGATCTATTGTAAGATTACATAAACATTTGCATGTAAAGTGGATTCTAATGTGCTTTACATGACACAGAATGTTTTGTGATACAGCTCAAGAATTTTATAAAAGTGTATTGGATTAGTTATTAAAAGATACGTAGGGGCAAATAGAATGTACCTCAATCTAAAGAACATGAAAATGGTTTCTGGATTAGCTTGTTTACGTATTTAACAAACAGCACAAATTTTGTGTCAGTATATGGCACATTGAAAGTACAATGTAAGTGCTTGATATAGCAAATAACAAAAAACCCTTTTAGATAGCTAATACTATTATTAGCCACATTTTACAGGTAAGGAATTGGTTGCACAGAAAGGTTAAGTACCTCTCCCAAAGTCACACAGCGTAGTAAGTATGATCCATATAGGTCTTTTATAGGAGTTTGTTAGAATCTAGGTAAATGGCTGTATAGCCCTGGTAAACAATCATCTAGTTGTGGTTCACTAGGTTAATTCAGTAAACTTATAGGCAGAGGTAAGGCTGAACCTTTAACACGCCCTTCTATTTCCATGGCTTTCAGAGATGTTAAATGCTAAGTGAAGCAGGATTCCCTGTGAACACCTAATGAGTCTTTTTCACTGTTCCCTTTTCAGTAGCACCTTTCTCATCATGTAGTTGTTGTTGTCTTTTTTTTTTTTAATAAAAGAAAAGAAAATACTACTATGTATTACTAATTTGTATTTAGTTGATTTGATTGTGTAATAATTACTTAGTTGTTATAAATTTATCTTGGTTCATTATGCTCTATGTACTGTAAGTTTTCAGTCGCTCTGTAATAAACTGATTAGGTCATGTTATTGATAGAACCAATGTTTTTACAAATTTATCCTATAGGCATTTATAAAAATGTGCTTATGTACAATTATAAAAAAATAATTTTATGGGTACCTTAGGCAGTTTTTAAAATTTATTTATTTATGTATTTATTTTTGGCTGTGTTGGGTCTTCGTTTCTGTGCGAGGGCTTTCTCTAGTTGCGGCAAGCGGGGGCCCCTCTTCATCGCGGTGCGCGGGCCTCTCACTATCGCGGCCTCTCTTGTTGCGGAGCACAGGCTCCAGACGCGCAGGCTCAGTAGCTGTGGCTCACGGGCCCAGCTGCTCCGCGGCATGTGGGATCTTCCCAGACCAGGGCTCGAACCCGTGTCCCCTGCATTGGCAGGCAGATTCTCAACCACTGCGCCACCAGGGAAGCCCCAGCAGTTTTTAAAATATTAAAAATATAGAAAATTCAAAGCTCAATATAATAAATACATGTGCAGACCAATTAGAATCAAATTTTTATTATCTTGTCATATTTATATTTTAAAAATTATAGATACAAATTAGAATCCTCTTATTCTGCACCCTCATCCCATTTCACCCTGTGCAGTCAAGCACTGTCATGCAGTTAATGTGTATATTACTTATTCATTTTTATGTTGCTTTTACATACATGCACACACACATATGCATCCATAATATTGTGTTATGTTTTATGTGGTTATAAATTTTACACAAATTACATATCTTGCAAGTAGCATTCTACAACGTGCTTTTTTCACTCAAGAGTGTTTTTTCCCTCCATTTTATGACTGTACACTTCTTTATTTGCCTGTTACCTCATTGGTGGTTATTTAGATCCTTTTAAACTTTTTAGTATCAAAAACAGTACTGGAACATACCAATGAGGGCACGGAGAATTGTCTGTTTTAGTCCCAGAGATAATCCCAAGCAAATAAAACTGTGCACTCAATGAATATTTGTGAAATGAACAAATGAATGACTAAACACTGCAGTGAATATCAGTACCATGTTTGCTTGTGCACATTCGGAGAGCTTCTTTGAGGTACATAACCAGAAGTGGAATTGCTGGGTCTTAGGGTGAATAGGATTAACGATTTCCCTGAGTAATGCAGTTATTCTCTGAATGGTTGCAAGTCTACTCTCCGTAATCAGCATATGAGTGTTATCTGTCTATGGCATTGTCACCACCATTTTATCAGATTTAAAAATTGTTGTCTATTTGTTAGGTATCTGTCATTATTGTTTTAATTATTTACTTTTGTCCTTATTGCTAGCAAAGTTGTATATCTTCTCAAATGTTCATTAACCATTTTTTCCTGTCAGTTTTTGCATCTAATTTAAACAAGACTATTATAACTTTATCATATGTTCCTAAAACATATACTTATGTCACAGAAGATCTAAGGGTAGAATGACAATGTGTATGGCAGACCACTTACAATTTAAATTTATAGATGATAAATAACTTTACTAAATATTCCACAGTGTATAGTAAAATATTAATGCTGAACTGTTCACTCACAAACTAGTAAAAAAAGTCATCTTTGTTTCTTTATCTATAATGAACATAGAGCATAAATCTTAGGCCCTTGCACGGAGCCTTTTTCTAGTTTCAGTAACTGTGAAATGAATTTTATGTACAGTTCTTTGAGAGTTAAACTTACTCTATAAAAAACCATATAGCAAATACATCATAGTCCTAGTATATTTTAAAAATAGCTTAAAGCTCATTGGACAGAATACATACCAGTTTTTATCAGTACTTCTTGGGCAGGATGAATTCTGTAGGCTGGTAATAAATCTTTGGTGACAGTAGTAGGGTTTTAATTGGCAACATTAAAACTTTGGATTTTCATAAAAACAACTTACACGTGCAAAACTTAACAGTTATTTCTGTATTTGTATCATTGCGGTTCTCTGATATGTGAAGACTAAGTGAGAGAAAGATATTGAGAGAGACAGACAGAATGAAATCATTTAGACCGGAAAGGCAGAATAAGATTGTGAGATTATGGAAAGAGAATGAATATGGTAGAAATAGATGGAGCTGGAGATAATGAGGAATTATTGTTCTTTACTTATGAGTCTGCCCCAGGATGACTTAGTTTGATGCTATTTTAGCCATCTCATAGCAGTTTATACCCTAAAAGCAGTAGAAAAAAATGCTGAGTTTCTATACTATCTGAATATTGTCAATGCAAGTCCAAGTATCGGAAGTCAAATTCAAAGTCACTGGGGAAACTTCTGAAAAACTCCTGAAAAAAAAAAAAGGTACTTGATTTTGATAATATAATTGACAAAGGAAATTGCAGTTAAATATGAGAGCTAATGAAAGACTGCGTGGATAAGTAAAATCCACAAATTATCATAGATGTCATTTGACCATTTCCCCTTTTTTACCCAACAAGAAAATTTCATGAGAATTGCTATCAATAAAACTTCAACATTACATAAGCTTTATAAGCTTCCCCCTCAACTAGCCTCCCCAGTTGAGGCACCAACAACAAATAATGTGTCCATAATACACAGAAGAAGGAAGATGTATAATGAATGTATTGATAATATACTATCAATTAAAAATCCCGGAATAATTCAGCATTGAAGGTGATGAAGGCATGAGAACAAAGCTGTATGGATTAAAAAAACAACAACAAACAAACTGGGAACTGTAGGTCGGTTGTAGGAAATGACTTAACAATCCGTTCTGATTGTGATTCCCAACCAGCTTTTAGTCGGAGCCTTGGGCACAGCAGCTCAATCCTAGTGGGGAAAAAAAAAAAAAAATGCAGACAATGTGAAGGGAGTGGAAAGAGCAGAACAAAGTATGATGAAAGACCTGAAATATTATGCAACAGAAGAGTATTTACAGCCTGGCTGAATAAATGAACATATTAGTTACTTTATTTTTAACAGAGAATAAATGCTTCAAGGGAAAGAGATTTAAGGGGTGATACTAAGGGCAATTATGAGAATTCCTAGGACAAAATAAAGATTTTTTTATCAAGAAAAATTCCTGGGCGTATGATCTGTCAGAATGCAGAAAACTTTCCAATGAAGTTATTAAGAGTTCCCCTAAGACATAAAGATGTTGGTAAGACACCCGTAGAAAACAGTGCGAGAAACAGCGGAGAGGAACTGTTGTAGCTTTTCATCTGTAAGTCCTCTTAGAGAAGGCATGAGAGAACTTTTTGAGAGGCACTAGATCAAATAGTTAATACATTTGGTTTTTGAGTCTCTGTCCCTTTATTAGCTGTGAGCAAGGGCAAATTACTTCAACTTTCTACATTTCAGTTTTTCTTGTCTGTAAAATGTTCATAGATTTATGGCACCTTATTAGGCTATTGTTAATATCAATTATAAAACCATGTAAAATTTTTACCAGACTCTGGTGGCTGTCAGTGCTCCATGTGGGTAGCGATTGGCTAACCCATTTCTTTGCTGTCTAATTGAAAGTAGGATATGTGACTTTTTTTTTTTTTTTTTCTGAAATAGTGAGCTATTTATTGAAAAAAAAAAAATGAAAAAGTTTTGGAGTCAGAAAGACCTAAATTTTTTTAATTAAAAGTTTTGTTTTTAGTTTTCTGCTCTTTTTTTTTTTTAAATTGAAGTCTAGTTATTTATAATGTTGTATTAGTTTCTGGTGTACAGCAGAGTGATTCAGATATTATATATGTTCAGATATATATGTATGTATATTTTTTCATATTCTTTTTCATTATGGTTTATTATAAGACATTAATATAGTTTCCTGTGTTATACAGGAACCTTGTTGTTTATCTAATTTATATATAGTAGTGTCTGCTAATCCCAAACTCCTAATTTATCCCTCCCCCAGCCTTCCCCTTTGGTAACCATAAGTTTGTTTTCTATGTCTGTGAGTCTGTTTCTGTTTTGTAAATATGTTCATTTGTATCATATTTTAGATTCCACCTATAATTGATATCATTTGTCTTTCTCAGATATGTGACTTTTAAATATCAAAATATGACATCTATAGGATTTATAGTAACAGTGCTGATATCAGTGAAATATAGTATTAGACTGGATCTTATTACTTCATTTTTAATGTTGACATTCAGTTAAATATTACTTTTGTTACTTGAGATTAGCCTTTTCTTTTCCCTTTTCTGAGAACAAGTACAATTATGTTACTAATGAGATTTTGAGAGATTAGGGTATAATAGACATTCTCATTGAATTATTAACATGCCGAATTCTAGAGTTCTGTCCTTTGCAAGAATTCCCACATTTCATTTTAGATAAATAGTAAGTTCTCTGCAGCAGTGGAGGCTTCAGAAGCCTTTGTGGATTCTTTTGTCATTTTTAAAAAAAAATTAATTAATTAATTTATTTTTGGCTGTGTTGGGTCTTCGTTTCTGTGCGAGGGCTTTCTCTAGTTGCGGCGAGCGGGGGCCACTCTTCATCGCGGTGCGCGGGCCTCTCACTATCGCGGCCTCTCCTGTTGCGGAAGCACAGGCTCCAGACGCGCAGGCTCAGTAGTTGTGGTTCACGGGCCTAGTTGCTCCGCGGCATGTGGGATCTTCCCAGACCAGCGCTCGAACCCGTGTCCCCTGCATTGGCAGGCAGATTCTCAACCACTGTGCGACCAGGGAAGCCCTCTTTATTCATATTTTAAGTCGAGGTTTTCCTACTTCCCTGCCTCTCATCGAGTATAAACCCCTTCTGCACTTTTCAGCGTAACCAGGTCCGATCTCAGCTGTAAAACTCATCTGACTTCTCCGTGTAATCATTCTTGCCTCATCCCTGTCTCAGCCCCTGACTTGAATTCTTCCCACTTCCCTCCACACTGAACCAGCAGAGTACTGTTTAGTTGTGTAATTGTTTATATACTTGTGACGTGTTCTCATGCACATATTTACTCTGTCCCATTTAGAGTCAGAAAACTCTCAAGGATGTAAAGCACATCTTCTCTTTCCCTAATAATCCCCAAAGCCGTCGATGCCATGCTGTGCCCCCAGAAGGGAATCAGTAAACCTGATACAATGCATTGGAGCCTTCTCTTCGCCCCACATTTGCCTTAGGTGGTCTCCTGCAGAGCTCTGTGTAAAGTAATTGAGGCTTGGGATTTGTGCTCTCATGCTAATGGTTATTACTTCCTTTATTTTTGAAAAACCGGTTGTTGGGCTCTAAGCTAAACATGCTATTTTCTGCACCCAGCAATTCTCCATGAGAAGCTGCCTCTCAGTCTTATGCTCTCCTAGGCCATCCTCCTCCCCCCCAGTAGGAGAAGGATAAGAGGAAGTTGCAATATTTACTCTGAGATGGAGAGCCTTGAGCACTTGCGCCCTGGGGCTGCCTCTGGACCAATGTTTCTGTTCAGGTTCTCCCAGGTTTTTCAGCAAGAGCTGTCAGAAACCAAGTTTGTGCCTGAAGAGCAACTTCATCCGTAATTTCCATTTCTTTCTACTCCCTGCTGTGTTTCTTGCTATCTGGAAACTTCTCGCAGAGTAGCAGGCTCTTGGCACCACTAATCCTTTTCCTCTCTCAAATGCCATATTCTTCCTTGGAATGTTAGTTTCTTTTTCAGAAAATTCTATCTTTGTAAAACTACCCAGAAATCAATGTTAGGCTTTCAGCTGTGAAATTACTTCAAAGAATGAGTTATAGCAAAAGAGGTGTCATTCTTTTGAAGAGCTTAGATTTTCTGTTTATAGAGAAGAGTTCCTGGGAATTTATGTGCTTAGCTGAAAGTATTAAACACTTTTTTCTTCAACATTAATTTTTCTTCCTGGGTTTACAGAGGAGAAGGGTACAAGTTAAGGGCTCTGATCATGGTTTATTCTCTAGCTTGGTCATTTGAGGCAAGTTCCTTTACATTCATGGACTTCTATTTTTCTCTTGTATTGATATAAAACGATGAGAAGTGTCAACTGAAAAAAAATACACAGTCTGAAAGTTGAGAATTATGTTTTATTTGGATTTGCTAAGGACTTAAGCCGGGGAGACAGCCTCTCAGACAGCTCTAAGGGACTGCTCCGAAGAGGTAAGAGATGAGCTAAGATATATAGGAGTTTTTGCAAACAAACAAACAAAAAACAGGTAGTCAGAACATCAAAAAATTACTGTTAACTAAAGAAAAAGCAGACTTCTCAAGTTAATAAATTTAGCACTTTTCTATGGATGGGACATGCAAGAGTCTGGGCTCATTAAAATCATTCCTTTGATATGTGCCTTTACTATCTAGGGCCAGTATCCTGTTTTCTCCATCCTGAATCCCCTCAGGGTGCACCATAGGTGTAGCTGCAGTGGCTGGTGGCTTGATGGCTGCAACATCCTTTGCTCACTGATATGGCAGGCGGCATTCTTCACCCACAGTAGAGTGACATATGAAAAAGATATTCTTTAAATCACCTTTCAAATTTAAATGTTATTATTCTACCACCAAATTCCCATTCTCAACACCAGATAAGACTTAGTATTAGTGTTGCTGAAAATACATTTTTTTTTTTGTTTTTTTGTTTTTTTCCATCTGCGCTGCTTGGCATGCGGGATCTTAGTTCCCTGACCAGGAATAGAATCCGTGCCCCCTGCAGTGGAAGCGTGGAGTCTTAACCACTGGACCACCAGAGAAGTCCCTATTGGGGGATAGTCTTTTTTTTTTTTTTTTAAATATTTATTTATTTATTTATTTTTGGCTGTGCTGGGTCTTCGTTTCTGTGCGAGGGCTTTCTCTAGTTGCGGCAAGCGGGGGCCACTCTTCATCGCGGTGCGCGGGCCTCTCACTATCGCGGCCTCTCTTGTTGCGGAGCACAGGCTCCAGACGCACAGGCTCAGTGGTTGTGGCTCACGGGCCCAGCTGCTCCACGGCATGTGGGATCTTCCCAGATCAGGGCTCGAACCCGTGTCCCCTGCATTAGCAGGCAGATTCTCAACCACTGTGCCACCAGGGAAGCCCTGGGGGATAGTCTTGATTAAAAAAAAAAAAAAAAAAGAAGAAGACAATCCACATGAAAAAGAAAGAATTTTGAGCCAGTGCTCAAAACTTTAGTCAGGGTGACTTTCATGTTCTAATTTGAAGTAAGCAAGTGGAACATTCATTAATGGGAGGCTTAGGTAATCCCTCTTTTATCAAGATTAATCACTTATTTTTACATTAGTCATTGTGAATTAATATAGCAATTTGATCCTTCCTAGTTATCAGGTTCTTTTTGGTGACTGTCTTAGCCTACATTAATTAGAAGAGAATAAAGTACATAGGTCTCCACTTCACAACCAAGCCATTAGGTATAACATAACAACAAAAGCAAATATTGGATTGAATTGTGATTTCCTCTGTCAACTGAAAAACATGCACAACCTCAAAGTTGAGAATTACGTTTTATTCAGTGGACATACTGAGGACTTAAACCGGGGAGACAGCCTCTCAGATCCCTCTGAGGGACTGTTCTGAAGAGGTAAGGGAGCAGCCAGGATATATAGGAGTTTTTGCAGAAAAGAAAACCACACCAAAAAACCCAAGTAGTTGGAACATCAAAAGATTACTGTCAATTAAAGAGACACCAGACATCTCAAGTTAATGAATTTAGCCCTTTTCTTTGTGTGTGGGCTGGGATGGCTGCAGTGGCTGGTGGCTTGATGGCTGCAACATCCTTTGTTTACTGGCTCGGCAGGTGGCATTCTTCATCTACACCCTGCAGGCTCTTGCTGTCGAGGAGGTACAAACTGCCATCCAGCCTGTTTTCCTAAACTCCGTAGACTCAGCAATCTGTCCTTTAGACATCTTGATAAGTGTCTTAATGAAAGATTTATGCCAGGCTGATGTGACAGTGTTCTTGGGGCAGGATTAGCTCCATCTCTAGTCAGAATTTGGTGACAGATTCCACTTAAGGCAACAGGACACAAGACCCTGTTGGAGCCCTAGGGGGAGGACACCATTTAGATTCCTGTATATCCCTGTTCATCAATGGTAAGGGTACAGTTTTTGAATCAAATGACATTTCTTGAATTCCACTCAGTTCACCTGTGAGAACGCTTTGAGTTACAGCTCAAGATAGCAATAGTTCATGCTCTTACGAATAGCTGTTTTTGGCCTCTCTCTCTCTCTCTCTCTCTCTGTGTCTCTCTCTGTCTCTGTCTCTGTCTCTCTGTCTCTCTGTCTCTCTCTCTCCCTCGTACACACACACACACACACACACACACACACACACACACACACTACACTACTTGTGCTGAAATACTTTAAGATACATTATTTCAAACTGTATAACAACATAATAAAAATTTCTAGTAGTACCAAAGGATATGTCTCTGTTTGAGTACAAAACTATACGAATTTTGTGTAACTTTCTCAAAGTAGTCAATGAATATAAAAATATGTATGTGTAGATAAATCCCCCCCCTTTTTTTACATAAATAAGAACATGCTGTAAATACTGTATGTACCTTGGGTTTTTTTTAAACATATAAATTCTCCTGGATATCTTTTTATAGCAGCATATATAATACAGCTCTGTTTTCCAGTATATATATTGTGTGAATATATTTGTATAATTTATAAATTAATTTATATTTATCATTTATAAAGTAATCCATATTGGTTACATGTCCAACATTTTGTATTTTTCACTAGTCTCTGACTGAGTGATTGTAATCATGTGAGCACTCCCAGTTTGAAAATATTAGGTCTAATTGAAATTGATAAGTTCTGTCATTCGTGAGACCATAGATTGGCAAACTTTTTTTTAAATGAAGAGCCAAGTTAATAAATATTTTAGGCTTTGGGGGGCCATAAAGATTCTGTCTAAAATCTGTTCTCATAGCACAAAAGTAGCCCATGGCAATATGTAAACTAATGGGCATGGCTGTGTTACAATAAAATCTTATTTCAAAACCAGGCTAGGGACTTGGTTTGGCCTGAGGGCCAGAGTTCGCTGGGCCCTGCAACTAGACCAGCAACTGGAAGTGACCAACTTGTGGATGAGTTTCCACAAGACCGCAAGCTCCATAAGGGCAAGGATCGTATATTTTCATGTCCAATTCCCCCCAGTGCCTAGGTAAACAGTGACTCAACAAATATTTTTTGAATTGAAGAATTCATTCACAGAAGAGGTATAGAATCAACCCATTGTTTTACCATTTACTGTCTCTGAACATGAGCATGTTGTTTTTAGCTGAAGATAAATGTATCACAGTCTCTGGTTAGCCCTCACATGTATAGCTAAGGAGATGCATAGGTTTTAAACATATGCTGTTACTAATCATAACAAAACAATTTCACCAAGAAATAGAAAAGAAGTTTTTAACAAAGCTGAGGTGCCTACTTCATGCTGTAAGTTCCTGCTGTTTTGGCTGATATTCTGCTATCAAACTTTACTGGATACTGTGTTTGTATTACTGGTTTCATTCAAAGCGTCTCATTATGATTGACCCAATTTGTTTTCTGTTGTCCATAACCAAAAACAATTGAGCATCACTGATACGCATACTCTCTTCTTTAAGTTTTGAGAAAACTACTCAGTAATATTTATTAGGAGCCATTATTTTTATCATATATATATATATCAAATATATATATGTTTTATCAAATATATATATATTAAGGAGAGAGAGCTAGAAAAAGGATCTGTGTCTCACTGTGATACAATTCTGTGCTCTTCCTACTCCTACTTCTACCCTACTATATTGAAAATATCTATATAAATGTGTCATGTCTCGTAAGCAGATGTGCATTGTAGAATTCATTTCTTCCTAAACCATGAAGCACCATCCATAAACAAGCTGAACTCCCTGAAGCCTCTGTAAGCCACACTGAGAGAAAAACCTAGGTCAGGTAGAGCTGTGTTCACATTCTGGGCTAGAGAGATAGTTCTAGGCCTGATAGCCTTATAACTTCAGCCCAGAATGTCAGGCTCCCATTACTTTGGCCCTTTGGTCCAATCACATTGTTTCTGATATCCTAGCCTTTAATTATTTGAATCCCCAGTCTTGCTCAGGAAGGTGAGCTTTTGCCAGGTTAGTCAGCCTTAAGCTAATGGCTGAAAGGATTGTCATTGGCCCCTGTATCCAACCCAGTTACTTCCTGATCTGAAGTAGCCAAACCAACTGGGGCACAAATAACCGTGAAATCCTCATGGCCACACTTTCCCCTGGCTCTGAGAGAAGGTTCAGGAAAAAGAACAGAAATGAACTTTTGTAAAGGGATTAGCTTGGGTGAAGAACATTATCCATAACCAAATAAATGGAACCTGGTGACTCACCAGGCTAGCCTTCAAGTCACCAGTGTCTCTGGGGATGTTAGGGTCTGTATTTCATTTCTGCAAGTTTAAAAACATCAGATAACTCTGGAAGGGTACGGTACCAGAGGTCAAGGTACAGGTCTACAGATGGATCAAGCAAACATATCAGACTTAATCTCCAGAATTATCCTCTGAGATTGGTAGTACTGTTTTCTTCATTTTGCCATTTGCCCAAATTCTTGCAAGGATTCAGATACAGACCATTGAACTCCAGAGCCCTGACTTTTAACATTGTGCTATAATCCACCATTTAGAGTAGTGGATCTCACAGAAAGGTAAGTAGGATCACTGCACTGCTGTGATAAGCATTATCCTATCAAATTCTTGGGAAGCATAAATACCATAATGTATGTGGAGTGCCGTGTACAATTCCTGGCACCAAGTTAAGCACTGGATAAAATGTAGCCCTCAACATTAGCAACTCTGGGCAACATAGGCTCTGGGCAAATTAGCAGGAAAAGCCTTCTTAATTTTATTCAATACGGTGTTAAAATCATCTAAGCAAGTGCACAACAAGATATATATACCATAACCTGGGAAAACTGTCTTGCTTTCTTTTTTAAAAGAATTGAATTCAGTGAGAAACAGCTTTTAATGGTTGAAAAGTGAGAAGTGTAGGGAATAAGAGACTCTTCCCTGTGTTTATATTTGAGGCTTGCCTTTCTTCCTTTCAACTTTATCTTCATAACTGCCTCCCCTCTGGGTCTGTGTCTTCTTCAGTTTAAAGAAGGTGGCAAGACAAGTCCTAGAACATTTTGTTTGTGTGTAATTGACATGACAAATGATGGGCTCTTACCTAAGAGGCCCCAGATAAGAGGTTGGTTACTAATGCAGGGGAGGACCAGTGGGAGCAATTGTTTCTTGTCTCTCTTATCAAGCCCAGAACAATCTTTCATTTACTATATTCATGCCACAAGAGCACAGGCAATATTAAATTCCAAAAAAAAAAGGAAAAACTCTCCCACAGAAACAGCTGTGTTCATTACACAGCCAGTTTACTACAGTGAATTGCTAGAAATGGAAAAGTTTCCATTTCTTTTTGTGTTTATCCTTGATAGTTGTCTTATAAAAACTGCCTTTTGTAAATAAGGGAAGGCTGGTTTTAAACAGCTTTGACTAATATCTGTAGTTGGAGTATTACGTTATACAGAGTTTCAGAAAATTAAAATAAATCTGATAGAAAGACATGTATCTTTCAAAGAAAATATTTTGAAGCATCCTGGCCACAGAGTTCCACTTTTTCCCCATCTTACATGTAAATTGGATTGTGTTCCTTTTACATCTACGTTGTCACTTAGTCTAAAACCTGAGAGATGTCATTTAACCTCAGAGTTGGACCCCACTGAAAGCTTGTTTGTGGACACTATGCTGTCTTTGTGTAAATGTTCATTGCTGATGCATACTACAATGGAAAAAAAATTAGTTTCTTGAACACCAGAAAATAACCACCTGTTAATCTCACTGGGTTGTAGCAAACAACCCAATGGATTGGTGGATTCTCTGAGAGTAGGAACTTAACTGTGTTCTCTCCAGGTCTTATTCAGTTCCAAGCACAGTGCTGGTAATTCTTGAAGTTCTCAGTCAATGCTGAAGAACTGAAAAAGAATCCACAAAATTCGGATGACCAGATTAGCCTGATACGCCCTGATACAGAATTCTGTCCATGGCAGAAGTATTTGCTGATTAGGGAAATGGAGTAACTACTACAGGCAGCCAGAATCCCATTAAGCATGGTGCGTTAATTACAATAAATAAAAATTTGGTGCTTGAGAGAACGAGTTTTGCAAAGTATCCATATTAATATCAGGGAGTGGCCTAAGCCTTGGGGAGATGAGCGTCCTCTGCTTTTAGATTAATAAAGCTGGGCTTTTGTTTTGTTTTCTTGTTTGCATTGTAAAAGAAGACTTGTTAACTTGTCACCTACATACTATTGTGTGAGTGACTAAATAAAGGTAAAATCCCAGGTATATTCCATAGTGTTGACAATGACTGAATGTTCACTCTGATGGGAAATTTGTCAGTTGAGGGGGTTATCTCCTTCACACTCCTTAAAATCTTTTTCTTCATTCAGATTTTCCTAGCTAGTGTCCGAGTGTTAAATTTCCTGTTGTGTAATATAGACTGTCTCTGTTTCTGTCACTGTCTTTCCCTCCCCAGCTTGGCATCAGGGATATCTAACGAAGTTTGCTCAGTACCCTTGGTCCCTGTCACAATATCAGGCAAATGCTAGACGCTGAATCAGTGTTTAATGAATTTCTCTTGAATGGATGTTATCTTGCTTCAAGTCATTCATGCAAACATTGAAGAGGACAGACAGAGCTCTGCTGACCTCCTCTAGCAAACCACTCTCTAGTAGACCTCAACACGTCAGTCTGTACTCTTTGGTTACAGTTGTTCAACCAGTTACTAATCTAACTAATTGTAACTGGTTGAACAACTGAACCCAAAGGGTGCAAAGTGGAAACACTTCATTGGGAAGTCGGCTCTGGACAAAGGAAACACTACCAGACCCCCTTCAGTATGCAAAGGGGAAATTCCTTCTCAAGTAGAAGCTCCATGGTGCCTCTCTGAATTATCATTAATTTGTAATGCTGTGTGAGTCTGTGTGTATCATCTGTTCTTTGGGTGAGGCTTATTTGAAGTGTAAGGTGCTGCCTCCATAGAGGGTGATACTAACGGAGTGTTAAATAACTGTTGTCTGAAAATAACCGATGATATGAACAATAAAAAGCTTTTAAAAATAAGACATGTTTCTTTTATTGACAGTTGTCCAGTCCATCAAGGTTGAAGTGAGATATGCAATGTGAGATGTAAAATCTGATGTGAAACAGACAATAATTTGTGGTTTATATGAGGGAGTGTATCCATGTACATTTATGCTTAAGAACAGGAGGCTTTTAGGTCATTATTCTAAAGTTTGTTTAGAGAATAAATTTACTTTTTATTTTCTTTAAAATAAATTTCTTTCTCTTGATATTGTACCGTATTCGCAAAACGTTATGATAAAGCTATTGCTCATTGTTTCACAATGTTTCCTCTGTGAGGACCCAGGGAACATTTCTACCTGATGCTTCAGTATCAAGAATAGCCCCATGTTGTCTGAATAACTTCAAACTGTAAAAGATTATGTTCTCTTTTGGCTGCTAAGAAGCTCACTTTTCACCTATGGTACCTGTGGGATGCATTTTGAACAATAACTTGTTTTCTTATTTTTCCTTAGCACCACCAAATCTTTTTTTTTTTTTTTTTAAGGCAGACTATAATTAATAAATGCATAGCAGACAAAAACCTGTTTTTAGATGAGATTGCTGTTGATATATGAATTCATCTGTCATCCAGCTTCCCACCTTATTCTCTCCTGCCATATTTCTATTGACTAGGGCTCTCTTGTTCCATGAAGAATTGATTAACTTTTGCCATGACCTCCATGCCAAGGCCACACTTAACATCTTTATACTGCTCTCTGCCTTCAGACCTCTATATCCACCTGTAGGTGCTCTTTCTCCTGCGGGGCCTCAAACCTGAATGCAAAGCTGTCCAGTAGTTGAGCTATTTTTCATGAGAAATCCAAGAACCTGTAGCATGGGTGAATTTGACAATTTTGCCAAAACCCTGAAGTGTTGTGAGGAAGATTCACGTTGACCATGCACCATGCAGCCTTTTTTGTCTTGCTGGTCTCATCTCCTCACCTAGGCATTCCTCTTGGAGTATTAGCTTTCTAAAATCAGCACTTCTATCCTCACCATGAGACCTGCCCTAATTGTGAAACTCCCTGGGTCTGTGTTAGAGGGCTTCATCCCCCACCCCATCCCTGAATTCTGAGGAATGACATTTTCTCTGCCTTGTTTACATTTTCTTTTTTTTTTTTTAACATCTTTATTGGAGTATAATTGCTTTACAATGGTGTGTTAGTTTCTGCTTTATAACAAAGTAAATCAGCTATCCATATACATATATCCCCATACATTTGCTTTTCAGTACTAATTATTCTAGATAAAGGCATTCACTCACTCACTCAATCATTCATTTAACAAATCTCTTAAATGTATCTACTGTGTTCTAGATACTGGAGAAACTAGCATAAATAAATAACACAAATAAAGCCCATCTCCCTAAAAGTTCAAATTGAAGGAGTTCAAATTGGGGGGGTTAGAGAGCAGAGATTTAAATAGATTAGAGGAAAAATACGTGGTGAGTGCCCTGATTAGCAATATGCACAGGGCTTTATGGGAGAGGGTCTCACGTGGAGTGGAAAGGTGTGATCTCAGGTGAGTCTTAAGGAGTGAGGGTGGGCTTGGGGGAGGGGAAGGTGGAGGCTCCAGGAGGAGGGGAGTAGCAGAAGCAGAGATGTTGAGGCAAAGGAATCACATGGCATGTTTGATGGAGGGTCATTGACAAGATCTGAAGCTGGAAATAAACAAGGACTGATTTCTAGGGACCTTGTGTGCCAGGTTAAGGACTTTGAGTTTGTCCTGGAACCATGAAGTATTCCAAGTAGCGGGGGGAGGGGGCGAGGTCAGATCCTGGAGGCTGAATGGAGAATAAGAATGCAAGAACAAGATTGGAGGCCAGGAGTGTTAAAGGAGGTCACTGATGTGGCTTGGGCAAAACATCACAAGGGCATAAGCTGGGTGGGTAGTTCTAGAGATTGAGAGAAGGGCGTTAATTCCGTGAATGTGTAGTAGATATAATTGTCATGTTGTACGAGTGTACTTGGGAGGAGGGGACTGGTCATTTAATAAGTAGTTCTATCACTGGTGGATTGGTGATTTCCTCAGTTCTTGCCCTTTCAAGGGAAAGAGTTCAGTTGAGAGGTGTAGAGCGTTTTTAAGTAGTAAGAGTTTTATTAAGCAAAAGCGGAAGTATGCTCTCGAGAAAGGATGAGAGCGGGTTGTCTGGAAACCAGAAACAGCCCTGCAATGGGGCAGGGGTAGGTTTTTTAGAGTGGTGGTCCCTCCCTGTGTCCTGCGTCATTTGACTGACAAGCTGATTGACAGCTTTAGGTTATGTAACTTTTCTCCTAGTGCGCAGACGCTTACCCGTAAGCACCCAAGCAAAAGCCACGGTGGCGGGGGTGGGAACTGCAATGCTAATTTGTTACAAATGTGGCACAATGAACCCCCGGGTACCTTGAGTCACCTTTAAGGTCTTGGTGCGCCCTTGCCAAGCTGTGCTGGTGGTTTTAATCTTGCTTGGTCCTGGTATGGCTGGAAACCTAGCGGTGGTCCTTGGCCACAACAGGGAGGATCTCAGGGTGTGTTCTGGTCACCAGTGTCCAGGTGGGGGAGGGAAAGATGACTCCATCCAGGATGGGGCAGGGACCTGCTCATGTCTAACTACCTAACAGTTATTGGTCATTGGTAAATAAGATGCAGAAGAAGGTGAGGTTTGGGGGCAGGTAGAGTGAGTTTTGGAGGGAGGAAGGGGCTTGAAGTTCTATAGAACAGGAGGATGGGGAAATCTAGGAGGCAAATAAGTATAAATAAGTATCCAGACACCTCATGTATACATTTATATAAAACGTGGATAAATTTATTCTCCTTCTTTGCCCATTTATTGGGTATTTTATATAAATATAGTTGTTACACCTGGTAATTTTTTCCTCCCATATAATTTTTGGAATGCAATAATGTGAATCATGAAGAGATGACCATTTCTATTTAATCTCTGCAAAGTTGTATTCTTATCCTATTTTGATTTGTAATAAAATGCCTAAGTTGGTTTTTTCTAACCTGAGGCACATGATTTATAGAAGGAAAATAAAAATGTCGAAGGTATAATTGCCCAAACTTGGGATGTTGGTAAAGTGATATAATATCAAAAATGTTTTTTCTGGTTAGCTGACTACTGAAAAGTTATATTAGTTGTGTTTACAATTAACGGATGATTTCTCTTTAGGCCAGAACCAACAGAGATTGTAATCCCTCAGCCCTGCAATTTTGAATGTTTTTGTTCTCCCTTTTGGAAGTTTTCTAGGTATTCTTAGTTGGCAACTGGAAACAGTTCAGTAATGGCTATGCAGCTTCCTCATGCATGGTATTGAAATTTGTGACCAGGGATCCCTGTAGAACTACTATTGAAATTTCAGCCCACTCTTAGATTAAATCTACCTGTACAAGCTCAAGGGGTCCTGCCTGTGGCTGTCTGATCAATACTCTATAGCCCCTGTGCAGAAGAAACTACTAAGATTTTCTCAGAAGATAGACTGTTGAAATTGGATCTAAGTAGTAGACAGTGATTTAAATGAGGGATATACTGACACTTTGCATCAATCTAGACTTGGGAATAGTTTGAAAAAAGTAAATTGCCTTTTGTCTCAGCTTCAAAGGGATAGAGATGTTAAATATCCCTTGTTCTCTATTATTGCTTCTTAAGTAAGTATTTTTCAGGAAAGTGGTATAAGTCAGTCCATAGACAAGGCTCCACTGACCTTTGATCATCAAATCATCCTCCCCATCTTCCTCTTTGTTGCAGTCACTGCAATCATCACCACCACCACTACCACCATCATCATCGTCATCTCATTGTCATCACCACATCATCATCACAGATAGCTCCACTTCTTGGGTGCTCAGGTTTGCCTGTGTTTGAATTAGGCATTATGGGTCCAAAGCCCATGTTCTTAATTTCTACTCCATACCTCTTTTCTAATAGCCCAGAGACTCCCGTGGGTGGGCAAAAGGTTGGTGCTGTGCTTTTAAAATGGATTTGAGATCTAGTAAGTTTTGTTTCTATTGGTGTCTTTTATATAATTTTGGAAGGTAATGTGAGAAGACTCAACCTTTTGAATTTTAAAACAAATTTTGAGATACTTGTAACCACCAGCTGTATAGCTATAATTTATTGCCACATTTAGTGTATTAAATTGTAACAGGTACTTCTGATTCTTACTCCCCACTTCTCCCTTAAAAAAAGCATTTGTTAATTTAGCATACCTCCTTCTGTCTGTTCCATGAAACTATAATTTCTTACAGACCTATGAGAGTAATACATTTCCCCAGTTCTCAGTAGAGATGAATGGGTTAAGAAATTCTGCTTCAAGATCTCAGGTGGTAAAAGCCATTGACACTGAAAGCTCTTCTGCTTCCTCTGATGGAGAATGTGGTAATGGAGAGGTACAAAGTGAACCGCATACCCAACAAGCTAATTGCCCACTTTGAGGCCTCTCTCAGGCCCAAGTGCCAAGTGAAACCTCTGCTCTCAGGGAAATTAGGCAACTGACACAGAGATTGGGTTCCTTAGCCTTATCTAAATCTGTGATGCACTGGTGATAGTCTGTGCTGATGAAGGTGATTCTTTGAATCAAATGCTTGTTGATGTGGGTCTTCTGAAGTGGAATGTTGATTTGATATTGCCATCCCTGTCATAAGAGCTGCATATGTAATTATGGTTTTGCTCTAAATAGATTTGCTTTTGGACTCTAAAGCACGCCCTGTTACTTCATGTTCTTGCTATCTCCCAATCTCAAAAAAAAAAAAAAGAAAAGACCAATAAATCCAAAATATCTTTCAGCACCATATGTGGGCTTGCATTCTTTTTACATTTAGTGTCGTAACGTTTTCAAACAACAAATCAGTTTGTAGGTAAGGTTCCTCGTGATAGGATTTGAGCATGCATGCATGTGATGCTTCCTATCTCTGTCCTACCTGACCCCTCAGGTTGGTAATGGTTTTAAATGGCCCAGTGGGAGATGAAAGCACAAGTCAACCTTTCAAATATCCATACAGTGTAGAAAGTCAGGGACCAAGGTTATTAGCACGTGATCTGCTAAGAGGGGACAGGGCTATTTCCCTCCCCTCTAGTACATACCCAGACACACCTCAGCCAACCATTCACAGTTTGAAAAACATGATGGGCTTTCTCTGGTCCCTGTAGAGGATGCTGTTCTTTCTCCTTCCTTTCCCTAGCATGCTGCTGCCTCTCTCCAATCTCCAGGTCAAAGACCAGCTCCTCTCAAAAGCCTTCAGACATAATAAGGAGCCTCTCAAAAGCCTTCAGGCAAAATAAGTCAGAAAGAGAAAGACAAATACCGTATGATATCACTTATATGTGAAATCTAAAATACGCCACAAATCAACAACTCACAGATACAGAGAACAGACTGTGGTTGCCAAGGGGGAGGTGGGGTGGGGGAAGGAAGGATTGGGAGTTTGGGATTAGCAGAGGCAAACTATTATATATAGGATGGATAAACAACAAGGACCTACGGTAGAGCACAGGGAACTATAGTCAATATCCGGTGATAAACTAAAATGGAAAAGAATATGAAAAAGAATGTAGATATGTATAACTGCGTTACTTTGCTGTACAGCAGAAATTAACACAACATTGTAAGTCAACTATAGTTCCAGAAAACTAAAAATAAAAATACGTAGACTGTTACTTGTTACAGTCAGTTGCCAGTCTGTGATTTGTAGGAGCAAATGATCATGGGGATGCAGAGTACTCTTTGGCCCTGCTTCTCAAAAAGTACTGTAGACACGTGGTCCCTCCCAAGCCTTTGACTTAGTTTGAAAGCTGCCTCCCTACTAGTCCTGAGATCTCTATGCTGGATCTTTTACTTCAGACTGTGGCAAGAAGAGCGTGGACTGGTTGTGCATTCAACTCAGAAGTCCAGAAGCTCTCTTGATGGTTTCCCACCCAGTTGCGGCATATTGCTGTAATCCCACACAACAGCTGAAACATCTTTTTCTCATTTCTCTAGATTCCTGTAACATTTGATGTCTCTACCATGTAATTTACATTTAATTCTAAGTTGTTTTGCATCATTTTAGGTTATTTCAAGTATCAATGTCTTGCCTTCCTCAGAAGATTTTTTTAAAAATTCCTTTTAGAACAAGGGCTCCCTGCACAGTACCAGGTAGAAACGTGGAGTAAACCACGAATACTGACGTCACCTCAATGTTACTTAACCTCTTCTCAGCAAAGAAGGCCAGTCTGGCATATAACTCATTCTTCTAACCTGTACCTACTTTATAGAGGAATAAATACACTGAGTTAGTGGGAGTTTGTGAATGAAGTGACCAGATTTTTAATAAGATAATGCAATTTTTTTTAATTTAAAAAAAGCTGCTAAATGAGAAGTAGATTTGGAAGTGGAGACTGGGGTTGGGCAAGGGTAAATAATTGTGCCACAACTTAGTGCTGGGAAAATGTCTGGCTTAATCTAATGAATAAATATGACTGTCTTTGAAGTCTTCCATCCCTTCCCCACTCCCCAGTATCAATTCAGATGCTATCCATGTTGGAGTTACCCCTACTTATCTCCACACTTAAGGCAGCAAACTTTGATGTCTTATTTTCATATCCATTTATCTCTTAGAACTGATATTCAGAAGAACAAAGGTAGAATAGATTTATCTATGCCTAAATCCTATCCATAGACGATTTCAGGCTTATTGTAGCTGAATCTTATTTAGGCTCTTTTCATTTACCTTCTCACTGAGAGATGGATGGTTACCTAGAACCTTTGATACTAAGGTGTGATAAACTACTTTGCTAGGAAGTAGATAAAGAAAAATCACTTTCCAGTTACTTAACAAGTACATCCCTTCATATCTCGTCTAACTTATGGGCCAATAACTGTACTCTGGGACCCTCTTCAGAGTCTTTACCAGAATGGAACCAAATGCATTTTTTAACGCCTTTTAATTAAAGTTTCATACCACTGAGTCCAATTATCTCTAAGGGTAAACAGTGAATCCACAATAAAAAGTTCCATTTGTTTCACTAAAATTTGTAGATACGTGTGACATTTTAAAATATTAATTCAATTTGACCTTGAAACGAATGAACAAAACTTCTTAAAACATTTTTTTATGGTTTATCACATTTCTTTTTTTTGGGGGGGGGAGTTAACTTTAATAACCACATCTAGTATATAGCACAAATCTATGTGATGCTGAGAAAAACAGTGGAAAACATCCATAGGGATAAAGATTGTTCATATAAAAATTTTGAAATGAAGTGTTATTTGGTAAAGACTGTGGACATTTGTATGAAGCACCTCATGTTCCATTTGTTTATTTTACTATGTTACCAGCTTATGGAAATAGGGACTTAAATTTCTATAGGGCATTTTGCTCTTGGAGTTAATTATTGATGAAATTAAGTCTTTGTATATGTTTTGAATACTAAAATATGAGATAAATTGGTGGTTATTTCTTTGTGAATTTGAAGCCTCAAGTATTTCTTATGTTTGTTTTTCAATGTTCTTTCAAATAACCGATCCCCTTGTGTTCCTCACTTAAGCTACTTCTTTAACATTTTGTTATTAATCTGAATCTCTAAGAGAGTGACCAAAAACCTGAAGAAAACTGAACTGTTAAATGGCGTCTGCTAACTGTTTCTTGAACAGTTGAAGAATTTTACCTTTAGACTAATATGCCATTTGAAGATTTGGCAACTCCATCCTTTTCTTGTAGCTCCCCAGCCATTTGTTTCAGACAGGCCCCTTCTCTCTCTTACTTGAGAGCATTCAGTTCTCATCCCTAGGCAATCAGTAGAATAAAGCACTGGTGCCGGGCCATTTGCAGGAGGAAAGAAAGAACCTATATACATTGGAGTGCTTTGTTATGCAAATATTTCTTGTGTTGAGATACAGCCTGAGTACATTTATTAAATATCAATAATATTCATTTGCTTATTATTTATTCATTCAACAAATGTTATTGAGCTATGCACTAGGCTTTGTTCATTCTTCTAATTTTCAAAATTATAATCAATTCTATTTTTATAACCTATTATTTAACAAAGTACTAATACTAGGATCTTTCTTTCCAACTGGGTTTTGGATGTATAACATAAAGGTCATGAGATCGGGCTCTAGAATCAGAGAACTTATGAAAATCCCAGCTCCAACACTTTTTAGCGGTGTGACTTTGGACAAGTTAATGAAATTCTCTAAGCCTCACTTACTTCATCTTTTTTTTTATTTATTTATTTATTTATTTATTTATTTATTTATTTTTGGCTGTGTTGGGTCTTCGTTTCTGTGCGAGGGCTTTCTCCAGTTGCGGCAAGCGGGGGCCACTCTTCATCGCGGTGCGCGGGCCTCTCACTATCGTGGCCTCTCTTGTTGGGAGCACAGGCTCCAGACGCGCAGGCTCAGCAATTGTGGCTCACGGGCCTAGTTGCTCCGCGGCATGTGGGATCTTCCCAGACCAGGGCTCGAACCCGTGTGCCCTGCATTGGCAGGCAGATTCTCAACCACTGCGCCACCAGGGAAGCCCACTTACTTCATCTTTACAATGGGGATAATAATAATACTTACCTCACCTCCATTTTCTGAAGAGTGAATGAGAAAATGCACGTAAAGTATATTACACTGGGCTTGGCAGGCAAGAAGGTACTCAACAGATATTTTTTGCTATTGTTATTAAATCACAGTGCTTGGCTACTTGATTGTTATAATCTTTCTCAACATTTATTGAGCATATACCTATGAAGTGTACTCAAAATAAACTTGGACAGTCAGAGAGACAGCACCATCTGGCCTGTTGTGTTATAAACAAAAGCCCTAAAACTGGATCTGGCAGTGGTGAGGGGAACAGATGCTCTGAATGCCTTCTAGAATTTGTTTTTCACTATATGTTTAAGCTGTGATGAATGTCATTAATGTCATCTCTCCTTTTATTTTAGGTAAGTACATCACCATTTTTGAAACTCTGTGCAGATGGGTAAGTCTTGCTGTTGGAGCTTTTCATGTTCATTTGCATACTTGGAGAATCTGGACCAGACAATGTGCTTATCACGGTCAGACAAATGCTTTTATTTTATTCAAGCATCGATCTGGAAAGATAACAACATTTCCCACACACATTCCATCTCTGTTTCAAATCTTTGGCAGAAAAAAATGCATTCATTATTTAAAATTGGATAACATGTTATGTTTAATCTAAATAATTGAAGATTGAGGTTTTTACTCTGTCAGTAGAAGGCAGAGTATTTGAGACTTTAGGAAAGAAAAAATGATTTCCTTTCAATTGACAATCGTAAAAATCTCTCTGAAGTAAACATACAAACCTTTACTTTTCTGCTTGCAAATGAGGAATCTTCTTTTTTATTTTTTTTGGGTGAATAAAAGTCAGGTATTCCATGAGTAGATTATATTAATGAGACATAATTTTGTAGCAAATAGAAAATGTGGCTAATAGTCCTTCAAGATCATGTGTACAGAGCATTGTAGAGAGAATTACTGTTATGAGTGAGAGTTTGCATAGTTAATTTAGTATTTCTATAGTTGGCTGTGATCTATCCCCATAGAAACTGAAGTGGAAGAAAAGACCTTAAAACAAGGGATTTAGTATAGACCTAAGTTGGATGTGAAAGATGATTAAGCTATGAAACAACTCACAAAAGGAAGTTATGAAGTCTTTGTCACTGGTGAACTTTAAGAACCACATGGACAGTTCTATTTGTATTAGGAAATTAAGATTTATCCTGCCTTGGGACAAAGTATTGAATTGACTAGTTGTCCTCAATGATAAAAATCAATTTGCTCCTCCAGATTTAATTTCCCCTACTTACTCCATGTATACTCTGTACTTTCTGTGTTAATCTTCTTCCAAGAAGCCAATGCTAGAGTGGGATTAGAAATGCAAGGATTTTAGGAAATGCTCGTGTAAGAGAAAATAGAGAGGGAGCCAGATAAGGTTGAGTGAGAACTGGGATTATCATATAAATTTGACCGTAAGTGAAGAAGAGAGACATGTTGGGTGGAAGCATCCTAGATTGGGTTAGGTAGCGCCTTACATATGAAGTCCTTAAGCCAGAATCGGCCACCAGAGGAGTCCTGTTTTTCCTGGGAATGGGTCCGCCTCAGTATCTCCACGTGATCAGTCATGGCTGGGAGCAGGTCATGGGAGGTATGGTTGTAACTCAAATGCTGCAGTGGATTTCAGAGGCAGCAGCTGGGGACCCTTGGCCAATTATCGTCCCTATAGTTGGAGTCTGCAGTACATTCTTGTGGCCACCACACTTAGGCTCCTAGGTCTTTGTTCTTTCTGTTTCTTGTTCTCTATTACAATCCCTCTCCTACCATCATTTTTGATCCACATCCTGCTCCTTCTTCATGCTCAGGTTAGTTAGCACTTCCTTAATGATGTGGGCAAGCAAGTGGCTGGTGGTTATAGCTCTTTTTTGGAATTATATGATTCTATGTATTTTCCTATGGTATTTGTTGCCTTTTATTGTCCATTTGTTCAAAAATAATCATCGAGAGTTGTGCTTGTGCTAGACATCTTATTCTCTGGGGAGGGGGTCAGAAAAATTAAGGGCTGTGTAACATTTTGAAAAGCTCATGGTATCCTAGTGGGAGAGACAGTACTATAAAATACATTAAATTAAATTAATTAATTAAATTAATTAATTAATTAAATTAAAACACAGTGTAAAAGAGATAGAAGTGTGAGCAAAGAGCTATGAGGAAACAGAGAAGGAAGAATTACATTTTGGGGGAGAAGGGAAGGTAGTGCTGAGAGAGGGAGGAAAAACTTCATGTAAGAAGTGACACTGAAATTTGTCTTGAAGGATGATCCGGCAGCTAGGGGTTGCTGGTGGAGTGGGCACCATGTTCAAAGGAGTGGTGGCTTGAACCATCATAGAGAAGGTTGATGGTCCAGTGAATCTTACATGACTTATACATACAATTGTATATAATTGTAATTCAAGTATCAGAAACAAACACTTAGCTCTATCAAGTGTGATACATTCTAATACTCTTTCTTTTATTGCAGCTCATTAAGAAAATTCTGGTCATATCCCACTAAATCGATTTCATAACTTACTAATAGATTGCAGCTCACAGTTTGAAAAATGCTTATGTGGACAAAAATAGACATTTGTGTTGTTATTCAGAAATAAATCTATGAGAGCCATTTATTACAATCGGGTCTGAAAAACAAAAGCCAGCCAAAGAGTCTAAGTACTTTCTCACTAACAAAGGTATTTATTTTAATTTTTAATTTGACGTAATTTGAGATTTACTGTAAAGTTGCAAGAATGGCACAAAAGATTCCTGGGTACCCTTCACCAAGAGTCCTCTACCATTCTCATTTTCCGTCTTTTCTCTCTCTCTCATCTATCTATCTATCTATCTATCTATCTATCTTCTATCCATATACACACATGTATATACACAAATATATGTTTATTTTTATAGTTTTTTTCTTCTGAACTGTTTGAGTAAGTTGTAGATGTGATACCCTTTTGCCTTTAAATATTTAAATATTTCATAAAACATGGAATTAGTTTGCATACAGGTCAGTGATCAAAATTAGCAAATTAATAGTGTTACAATGTTATTGTCTAATCTATAGACCTTGTTTCAAATTTCAATAGTTGTTCCAATAGTGTTCTTTATACAAAAGAAAATACAAATGAATGCTTTGCAATTAGTTGTCATGTCTTTTAAATACCCTTTAAACTGGAACAGTTTCTGAGACTTCCATTGTTTTTCATGACAGTGGTGCTTTCTGAAAAATACAGGCTGGTTGTTTTGTAGACTGTCCTTCAGTTTGAGTTTTACGTTTCCTTGTGATGAGATTCAGGTCATACCATTTTGGCAGGACTATTACAGGAGTGGTGCTGAGTTCTTGTATCTGGAGGCACATGCTGTTGTTTAGTTGTTTCGTTCCATTGCTACAGTTTTAACTTTGATCATTTGGTTAAAGTGATGTCTGCCATGTTTCTCCACTGTAAAGTTACCATTTTCCTCCTTTGTAATAAAGTGTAACTTGTAGAGTGTTACTTTGAGACTATGGAAATATCCTGATATTTCTTAAATTTTTATCCAACAGTTAGAATTCATTGATGATTTCTGCCTGGATCAGTTATTATTATGATGGTTGCTAATGGCGATCATTTCTTCTTCATTTATTAGTTGCCATCTTATCATATGGAAGAGTGTTCCCCTCCTGTTTATTTGTTTGTTTCTGTATAGGTTTATGGATTCTTTGTTTAGCAGATTATAGTCCTTTATTATTGTTACTTAATATAATTATTTATCTTGATGCTCATACTGTCCCAGATTTGGACAGTGGGAGTTCCTTCTACTTGGCTCATTGCCATTTTGACATGTCCCTATCATTCCTTCAGTACTTTCTTATTTTTTGGCACAAGAGATCCAAGACTCTAGTACTTTCCCCTGCCTCAGCTTTGGAACCAGCTGCTTTTTTAAGGATCCTTTTTTCCTTTTAACAGAAAAAAAGATATTTAGAAACCAAAATTTGGAGAGAGGGTGTGCTCATTGCTATTGGGGAGTTTTTACTTCTAGGCTCTCTCAGCAGATAGATCTGGGGAAAAAGTATATGTGTATACATACCTATATACATAAATGTGTGCATAAATATACATACCGGCGCATATCTGTATCCATGTGTATATCCAGGTATCTCTATAGATTCAGTCTGTGATTGCACACTGATACTTCCAGTTCCAGTCTAATACCACAGTATTCATTCTATCCTTCTCCATTTTCATCTGTGTAACTCCCTTACAACAGTAGAAAACCTGGCTCTCATTATTCACAATATATTGCATGTTTGCTTAATCCTAGAATGTAATTTACAAAATAGTTTCAGAATTGCTAACCCATGCCTCTGTGGAATAAAAAGGAGTACATGGGGAAAAAAAAAAAAAAGATTGTAAGCCTTTAAATTAGATTTTTAGCATTCTTTTGGTCTTGTATACCTAATCCTGTATTCAAAAGTCACTTGGTGAGTTCTCCCTTCACCCACATTCTCATCCCCCTTCAATGCAGTCGCGTTATTCATTCGAAATATGATTCAGTTGGTTTGTTTCAGTTTGTAAGTTTGTTTCCACCTAGGGCTGAATCCAACAATATGGGGATTGACATTTTCTATTTCTATATTTAAAATATGGTGCTAATAATCCCATTTCCACAATAATGAGAATTGCCTCACACCATTAAATACCCAGCCGAAGTAGGTACTATTTTTTCCCGGAGTATATAACTACGATTTAAGCCAGAGGATCTGCTGAACTTTGTCTTGGACTAAACTTCAGGATCATCTGGAAAAAATGTAAGAACAAATGTTAGTGCAGGAGTGTTTTCAAACATGTTTCTGAGTGAATTACAAATATATTTCTCGGTTTTGATAGCTGGTTATTTGTACCTCATCTTATTTTGATTAGTGTAGATGATTAAGATTAGGAAACAAAAGCAATCTTATTATTTATTTATGTATTTTTCATGCTTTTTTTTAAAAAAAAGGACTTAAAGCTATTCTAATTTTAAAAATGTACAAAGGGACTATGTAAAGCTTAGAAACACAAATGTAAAAGTATATTTCGTGTTTAGAGTTAAATTTAGATCTGAGTTTCCTCAAGACATAGTAAATAGGGAAACCTGATAATATTTATATCTTTAGCAGTAAAACTTTCATCCTGTAATTAATGCTAAGATTTTTCATTCGTGTCTTTGTACAAAGCAGAGCAACAATGTCTTTAACGACAGTTTTATGTGAGTTACCTAAAAGCACATTATTCACTATTCATTGTGGGTAAATATAAGTATTCTTATACTTGATACAAGTCTAGTTATTGAACCATTATCCTATGTAGGAGTTTTGTAAGTGTTTAAGTCATTACAGGTCTGATGACTTGATATTTGGAAACAACTTAGTATACATATCAGAATGGCTTTTCAGCCTTGCCATTGGATTACCTTTGTCATATATCACTTGGCTCAACTTAACTTGACAGGAACTTGATTAGAGAAGCTAGATGGTGTTCACTTGACATTTAGCCCTTTGTTTGGAGTGTGAATAATCTGAGATTTCTATTGGAGTAAGTTCTAGAGGGTTTATATTACAGGATTATAGTTAGCAAAATTACCAAGAAATGTTTATGGATGCAAGATAACCACAAATATATCTGTTACCTATTTAGAGCACTTGCATTGGAATTTCTTAGTGTTTCTTATGTAGTCAAAAGCAATAAAATAAGATAAACTACAAAGTATTATGTTTTATTTTTTTCCTTTTTACAATGGAAAAGTAATCACTGTATCAAGATAATCAGTTATGTTTCAATCAGTATGGAAAACACCCTTCCTTTAAGCCATTGTTCCTATGACACTTAAGTTCTCTAGTCTAGAAAATGTTTCCAGGCTCAGCAACTTTGGAATTAAAGTTTATTGCCCTTTCCCTATCCTATAGCTGTAGAAATAGGAACTGTATCATTACAAGAGAGACTGGCCATGTAATACATATTATGGGTTAAAAATAATTCTTGAATTCTTCTACTATTGTTGTCTTTTGCCAAAATAGAGAAAATAAATTGAGGGAATAATCTTGTCTCTGAGTCTTTGTTGAGATTAATTTGAAATTTTACTGGAAACATTACAAACAGTGATACCTAGTGTGTTACATAAAGATGCTCATTAATGAGTTATTGATAATAGTCAAATGTTTGGGGTGAATATATATCAATAGCAGACTATTTAAAATTATGATGCTCCCATATATTTACAAAAATATGATAGGGATATTAACATTAAAATTTGTCACAAAACTATACATACTGCAGTTGGTTACACATTTTTAAATACTTATATTAAAATATGAAACCAGTTCTATCTGATAGAATTATAGATATTGTTTCCTTGTGTTTATAGTTAGACCTTAAATAAATTTTGAAATAATGTTATTACTTTTACAATGAAAAGTTATGACAGAATATTGCAATAAAAATAATCTAGCAAGAATTTTCTTTAACATCACACATTTCTTGAAAGCAAGCCAAGAATACTTTTTTTCATTCCTTTGATGATGAGTTTAAGGTATTTGAACAAGTCTTAGGGGACTAACCCTTCATCTTACTGCCTTAGAAGTTTATGCATGCACCTCAGTTTTAAGCAATGAGTAGATCATTCATTTACTTAATTCATCATTTATTGAGCACTTATTATATGCTTAATAGGACTTGAGAATACAAAGATAAGTGAGGGTTTTGGCCCCCGGGAACTAAATGTTTAGTGGAGAGATGATCATAAACATACACAAATCCATGTTAGGCTGTGCCAGAGTGTGAACAATGTGGTTGGTGACAAATGACTCTTCTTGAAGACTCACAACCAGGAGGGGCTAGAGGGGACAAATGGCTGGGGAGTGGGGTGATCTGGATTCCTGGATTGTTGAGTTAGCTCAGGGCTAATTCAGAAAACCTTCCACTTCTAATTCTTCTATTAAACACCATTATAGTAACAGTGTCCATTCTGCTGTTATTAAGTTAGTCTTGGTCAATAACAGCCTTAGAGTAATGTAGATCTGCCATTCCAAGCATCAATTCTGTCTATGTATATGTAAAAGCAATTTGACTGAACTTTATAATCTATAATTCTGAGAAATCCACAACTCGAATTGTTCTTTTTCAGAAGAACAATGATGAAGAACAATAGAAGAAAATTATTGCCAGTGTAACTTGATTTTCTGTGCGTCTCCATTGCTCATCTGTCCCAGATGGTTCAGGCTGATTGCTGTCTCTCTCTCTTAATGTGATAAGCGTCAATAAGATGATTACTTCAAAAAACCTTAAGCTTCTACTTAGAAAAGGCTAGATAAATGCTAAGTAGTGTGTTATTTAGGTGGACCAAGAGAGGCCAGATCACTAGAATACAGATAGCATATAAGTTAAATCACTGGTGTAAGACTGCTAAACAGTGAAGAAACATTTTAATATATTTCATCCAGAATATGCCTTTCTGCACATATGCGATAGCAAATAATGTCTATTCTAACTGTTACTTTGTGGGCATCTATACATATAGCTACTGATTTTAAAAATTATGTACTTTAAACTGTTTTTTCTTTCAATTGACAAGATTGGGGACTTTGGAGTTATAGCTATTCTTTTCTTTCACTTTTTTCCCTTTTAAAGCCATCCACATTTTCTTTCCTGCTGCTTTCTCACACAATAAAATATATACATACTTAAGTGTATGTATTTTATATCAATATATACTTTGTATAATGTCTTTATGAAACACAGAATAGTTTGAGACTTAAAATAGATAAAATGATTCTTTACACTCTAAAAAATTATAAAGTCCTTCAGCTTTTAGTAGCCCTCAGCTGCCTTATTTATCACAAATTTTACACTGCATCTAGGTTTAATCTGTATTGTAAAACACAAGTAGATCATTTCCAAACCTGTGCTTGTCACAGAGAAGGCCTTTTATAAATATCGGTTGACTCAATGAAGTTATAAATAAATAAATGTTTTTAGCCCTTTGAAATATATGAAATGTGTCTAAAAATATCTGTTACTCAAAGTCAATGCTAAACATAAAATGAATTCCTAAGAAGGCTCTTCCAGGCGTACAACCATATGGATTAATGTTTCAAAACTAGTCATTAAAAACCTCTTTCAACTGATTTTATTTTCCTATTTCAAAAGACAAATGCAGTTTGTAGTGTCATTGCTTAGAGTTCCTGTTTTCTGTTTCACAAAAAGTGTGTACTTGTGTTATTGAATATACAACTTGATCCCTCATCTCAGTTAGCAAGCAAGCCCTCTCTAAATTTAAAATCATTGTAGATCACACTGTGATCTCTTAATATTAATTTTGTCACAAGCATGTTTCTTAACAGACACTTCAAAATTACTTTGAAAACTATTGCTGTCTTGAAAGTTCCGTGTGTGTCAAAATGAGAACTTTGGGTCACCAAGATCAGCAGAGAGCATCTCCATGAGAAAACTTAGTCTCAGAGAGGTGCAGTAACTGCTCAGACCACAAAGTAGAAGAGTCACACTTGCATCCAGGTCAGAAGGCTCTGAAGCCCTTTTAGTTTCCTTTACAAACACTGCTGATTTGTTCCCCAAAATATCATGAGAGTTTGTATGTCCATTGTCATTTCATATCCTTCAAACAACTATAGGTCGGGAGGCTGTAGCCCACAGACACATTTAATTATCTTAGGGACAAACAGCTGTGACTTTATGATTGAGAGTTATATGGCTAAGCTGTAGGTATCTATGGACGTGTTGGTTAAAAACAAACAAACAAAAAAGCATTCCTTTCCACCCTGTGACAGTCTTTGCACTTTGAGAGTAGTAGTGTCATGGGAAGTTTACTGTAGATTGTGGAACAATTACTGACTTGAATCCCAATTCAGCAACTAGAGAAATCCAAATCTACTTTTTTTGAATTTTACTCTATAGAGAAATTAAATGATTTGAAATATTTATTTGGTAAAGGGCATATCTGAATAGTCTCACTGAAATTCATTATACCCCATAGGGAAAACCTAGTTACAGTTAGTCGAAGTACAAGCATAGATACTATATAGTTGATGATGACACATATATGCCATGATTTGCCTAAAACTGACTGGACAGTAAGAGTTGATTAAGGAAATTTCCTGTGGAGATGAAACGATGTATCAGGCATGTTCCTCGTCTCTGTGGAACTTTCCAGAGGGAAAAGACTGGGCCAAATCTGTCAGGACAGTATGAGCATCCTGGCAGGACAGCATGAGGCAAGTGTACCTCACACTATTTGTATCTTCATAACACCATGATTAGAGTAGAAGAGCAATCATGTGCTTTTTCCTGACAGTAAGGAACTCTTTTGGTTCCACGGTGAGTAATGTTTTATTCTTTAAGTAGTATGCCATTTATTTCATCTAACTTTTTCCTCTGTGTTTTAAAATATTCAACAATTTAGTAGCATCCCAACAGGGTGTCTCTTAAAGCCAATAAAATGAGGCATTTTTAAGTAAATATATTTTACAGTGCAATGTTTGAAATTGTTTCAAAAGTTTCATTAGCTTCTAACGAGCCAAAGACATGGTTCATTGATATTAAATGTTCCACATAAAGACATCTATTTTGGAAACTATATGACTATAACAATGGTAGGTTGAAGTTAATATGTGACCCTAAAAAATCAAGTGACCCTAAGAGACTGGGAATGCCATGCTCATATAGTTATAACTCATGTTTTTAAAATAATGACTATTCAGAATGGTATACATAACAAATAGCTAGGTAAAGTTCCTGCCCAAGGAATTTCTATTATATTTCTCTTCTTTCAGTTCTAATCTGTAGTCCAATTCCTCACTGTTAATACCGAGTTCAGAAAGAGAACGCGCAGATGTGATTTCTTATCTGATCGCTAGATGGCATCCTGCTCCGCCATAGAATGCAGCTGCTCGGGAATTTCCAAGCGCAGTTCACATAGAAGCCTAGAAGACGATGAGACGGTTGATTTTCCCATACGGTTTTGATTTATTAAAGTCATCAAAGCAACAAATAGCACGTGTTCCTTTGCAGTCAAAAGGAGGGTAATGATTGGGGTTGTAAACAGTATCAAGGAAACAGTCATTACTTAGGAAAAACGCGAAGTATGCTTTTAGGAGGTAATTCAGAAGGAGGTCTTTTACTTTCCAAAAACTCATCAGAAACAAGGAAACATCTTGTTCTTGCTTGGGAAACTGGTTCCTAGTCAGTGAGCCATGTATTAGAGAATAGAAATACTGGCGAATGTTGTAAAGTTTACACAGTCATTTTCTGCAAACCAACTAAAAGATAAATTGCATTCTGCGCAGTCATAGGCAAACAGTCATGGGCTATTTACTGTCCTACCCAAAAAGGCCATGCCAGATCCCTCAGAGCACAGGGATGTATCTAAAGTGTCCATTTAACCTTCCTGAGCAAAGATGTACACTTGTTAAAATGGAGTAGAAGACTTCTCTGTAGGAAGTACTATTCATGTCTGTAAAATTGTAGACTTTTAGAAAATTGAGATAAAAAGGATTCAGAGGAAGTCATCTCAATGCCCTTATTTTAGAGAAAATATAGATGTAGGCATTTCATGTACTTAAGATATGAATGGACTAAATCATAATACATTTGTGACACATTTTCACATTATAATTTCCAAACTATTTGTCAATAAATATATAAACTCAATGGTATAGTTTGGGAAGGTGAGATATTGCTAGCTCAGAATATTAAAAATCCTTTCCCTTCTCTTCTGGCACATGAAAAAATAACTATTCCATAGAACTTTAGAGACAAAAAATCTGCACCAATAAAATTTAAAATAGATTATGCAGAAAGAATTACTGATTACATGCAATGTTTTTCAGGATGGTGATTTTAATATGGTGTTGGTATTTTAAGGATATATGCAAAAAACCAATTATGTATTTGGCTACATTATTGTAATATAGCTAACTACTGAGAAATTGGAAGGGGGTGATATTAGGTTATTATCAAATTTCAGAACTGGGTTTTCCTGCTTTGGTTCATTGACTGCATTGAATCTTTGTGTTGTGGGTGGTGTAAAAGTTTCCTTTTCATTCCTTCTTTTAGGAGTGGCTCTAGGGAATCATTAGGCAAATGCTTGTTGGTTTTCCATAATAATTATCTCTGAGCCTTAATGGTTTCTGGTTTTGGCCCCTCTTCACTTTCTCCAACTTTAGGCAGGAGTTCAGAATGGCTTCCAGTTGCGAAAAGAATTCTCAATACAACTTACCATGTAGTCTGTGTCTGTGTGGTCTTGGCCAACTCTTCAGGCCTGGCCAGGCATGATGTTGTTGGCAGAAATGAGGCTCTGCCTCAGCTTGTGCTCCAGCTCTGCCTTTTTGCCTGAAGACTTTCAAGATTTAGGGAGAGTCCATGAATATGTGAAACATTTTCTCTCCAAGAGTGTGCCATAGACACATGGAACTCAGCCATCTTTTAAAGTTCCTGAGTTTAGGAGTACTATACTTCAATGCAAGTTCTCTTAGAATTAAAATTTTTAATCACTTAGAAAGTATCTGGGGAAAAGGAATTCCAGCATTTGCTGAATATTCCATGGGTAGTGCTTTTGACGTGGAAGGTATTTTTTTTAACAGGAAAATAATAAACCAATACTTGATTTCTCTTTACTGTTTGGAAAGATAACTAATTATCATGGTTGTTGTCTTTGTCAACCCCTATATACCGTTTTGTATTTTCATCGCCTACCATTCACACCAAGCTTATTTTATAGTTGGAAAAGAATTGTGCTAGCCAAACAGGAGTTATCTTTCCATCAGGTAGAGGAGTTATTGCTCTTTCATGTGGTGATCCGTTTGCCTGATTTCTATTTGGATCTTTGGTTATTTCTTCCTTTGATCCCCCAACTCAAAGGAAGGTGGTCAAGGCCATGCTGTTAGCTTTAACCAGGGTGGGAACCTGACCTCAATTTATACATTGCCTCTTAGATTGATAATTTGAGGAGGTAATTATCAACCAGGACAGGATCACTGACTATATTTAACTCTGCTGCAGTTGCCAGGCTAAATAGCCAGAACTTATACTTCATTTCTGCTCTATCTTCAGAAATACTCTGTACATGGAAACATGTGTTGAAAGTGTGTGGGTATTTGTTGGGTGTATGTACTTTAAAATTCTCCTTGGAATAGTAACTAAAAGAGCTATGCTGATCATTGCAGTGATTAAATCAAACAAAAATATTAACATTAATACCTGAAATAGAAGAGTTTTTTCCCCCATTTTCTTTATTTACCTCTCTTCACAATTCCAGAATTAGTATATATATGCTCACCACATACATTGAAATAATGGAATCCTGTAATAATAATAACAAAAATAATAAGAATAATAATAGCTGACACGAGGTATTTATGTGTCAGGTACTCTCTAAGCATTTTACAAACATTAACCCAGTTTTTCACAAAAACTCAAGTTAGATGCATGATTGTTATTTCCAATTTTTAAATGAGAAAATGGAGAAGCAGGTACTCTGATCTGTGTTCTTTACCATAATGCTATGCTATTTTTCATCAACCTGCCACTGCCTTTTCTGCATTTGTTGATGGGAGTGCAGGGCTATAGAATTGACAAAGTAGAGCACAAATTAATTTTGCATAAGGTGAAAGTGAAACTCAAGGAACATTTAGGGAATGGACAATGTGCAGTGTTGTGGATCTATAACTTTAAAATTAAGGGATTGAACTAGATGATCCCCCAAATTCTGGGTTTTAAATGGTGGCACTGACTAGTAAAATACAAACTTAAAATTATTTAATATTTTCACATTATGAACTAAAAGAGGATGAAAATGCATAAAAAGTTCTGAGACTGTGAGAGGGATCTGTAAGCTTGCAAAAAATTAAAAAAAAAAAAGAAAAACAGAGAAAAATTGTTATGGTCCATATTGTGACATCAAAATATGGAATGAAAACTCTGGTTTTAGAAATATCCCATGAAGTATTTTAAGTGTTGAAAAGCAATGTCCGAGACCAGGGCTCTCAGCAAGCCCATGGCATCCTATAGTGCCTAGCATGTCACAGCAACGGTCCAGAAATAGTTGAAATTTAACCATTTTGTGGAGTACATTAGTGTGAAACCAGCTTTTTGAGGGATAGGCGGGTGACTTCAGCATGAGTCAAAGAGCAATTCAGCAATCAACATTTATATAAATATTTATTTTAAATTATGCACTTATATGGGGCATTTAAGTAATTATTTACATTCAAATAAAGGGAATTATCCGTATGATCATAATATTACAACTATGTCTTTCTTTTCTTTCATACCCTATGTCCAGCAGTTTCTGATTCTATTATGTCTTCTGAATTTGCATCTATAGTCCAAAAGAGTCAATGACCCTCAGTAGCCTGTTTTTAAGTAGCTAAATTAATTCTAAGGGAAATATCAGCATTGACCATAAAAGTGATAAACATAAGTAGAATCCCAGAAGGATGCCTTACAGGCATATATAGCATTAAAGAGGTTGTTGGTAACACTTTCCATTATACATAGCCTATTAACCTTTACTCTTGCTTTACATATTCATCGTATTTAAAGTTTTCATAATTTCAAGTATTTGCTCAATATCAGTTTAAAGATGCCAAAGAGGGGGCTTCCCTGGTGGCGCAGTGGTTGAGAATCTGCCTGCCAATGCAGGGGACACGGGTTCGAGCCCTGGTCCAGGAGGATCCCACATGCCACGGATCAACCAAACCCATGCACCACAACTACTGAGCCTGTGCTCTAGAACCTGTGAGCCACAACCACTGAAGGCCGCGTGCCTAGAGCCCTTGCTCCTCAACAAGAGAAGCCACCGCAATGAGAAGCCCGTGCACCACAACGAAGAGCAGCCTCCCCCTCGCCGCAACTAGAGAAAAGCCCGCATGCTGCAACGAAGACCCAGCGCAGCCAAAAATAAATAAATAAATAAATTTATTTTAAAAAATGCCAAAGAGACTTAAACTGTTGTAGTCATCATATGTAGTCTAAGGATACACTTATTCTCAACCTTTTAAGGTTTGATGATGGGTAGGATTTCTACAGAAGTAGGGAGAGCAGTTATAGACAGAGGAAAGAACACTGGACAAAGGCACAGAAACAGGAAGCATGGTGCAATTTGGGAAAAAAGCCAGTGGGCCAGTGAGCTCAAGTACAGGATGAAAAGAATTAGCAGGCAGATGCTGATGAAATGCCATAGGAAGATCCATCTGGAATGGTTTCATGGGAGCATAGACTGGGTGTGTGGTCTAAGAAACATTGACTGGTGGATTAGACTTGGTAAGAGGTAATGTGGCCTTAAGTTGGTGACAATGAAAAGACTCAGGGACAGATAGTACAGGTATTTCAAAGATATTATACCATATTACACAAATCAATATGGTCGTTGAGAAAGAGTGAGACACCCAAGGTGATTCTTGGGCTCAGGCCTGAATAACTGAGAGAGTGATGAGGCAGGAGCAGAAATAGGGAAATCAGGAGAAGATCCTGAATTGGGAGAAGATGTTGGGAGAGATTTGTTGAGTTTGAGTGTTAGCAGGCAATGCAAGTAGTTATGCCTAACTTGGAAGTGAAGTCAGGGTGGAGGTAGGAATTTAGAAAATGTTTATATAATTGGGCTATTCAAAGGCAGTGAAGTGGTTGAGAGAAACTTTAGAAAGCAAAGAGAAGAGGGCTTATGGTTAATCTTCAAAAAGGGAGTGGGAAGTAGACGCAAAGCTAGTGAAGAGATTTGAACCTGAGTAGATAAAGCAGCAGGAGGAGAACCAGAGTAGTTCGATGTCTTGGAAACTCTCTCAGAATTTCATAAAGGGGGATAAGCAATAGTTATCCAATCTTTAAAATCAACCTGAATGATAAATTGTGGCACTGTTATGAATCCCATGGGAGAAGAGGGATGATTTTTAGAGACTCTTATCTTCTCTAACACTTATCTTTTAATTAAACACAGATGTGGACTTGATTGCGAATCACATTTAGTACTGTATGTAATCTAAACTTGGCGACACCAGTGGTTGCCCCTTCACAACCTATTTCGTCTCTTATGTTGCCAAAGATACTAATTCGTCAGATGCCACTCTTCTCAGGGAAGGCAGTCTTATCCCCAGGTCAGGGTACATTGGGTAGTCTACATTAATCAGGATGATCTCTTGTTCCCTAAAAGTGATTGTCTTAGTAATGGGCAGGTGACACAGTTCTGGAGCATGAGGTGTGAAGTAAGTTTGCTGGAGGGCTTCTTAACTATAGATGCTTAGGGGAAGCATTTATTCTGTGCTTTGCCATGTCTGCAAGTGATTTTAGTGCTATGGTAGTCATCTCGTGGCCACCAGAGGAATCCTGGCACTTGCAGGATGTGGAGGAGAAAGATGGAAAGGATGTGTTTCCCAGGATATTACCGTCATGCACGTAACCAAACCGGCAGTCACCTGAATTTTCTGGCAGCTGAAATTTGATATTTCCTCATTTTTAAAGCCAGTGGAGTCATAGTTTTCTATTACCTGAAGTCAAAAGCATGCCAACTGATATAAAATATAAAGTTTTCATTTTACCTTTATTGTCATCATCGCGGAATTGCCAAAGCCTCCATGTAAAGAAGCCCCCAGAGGAGGGCTTGATGAAAGAAATATTTTCTTCTGAACCATAATAAAAATTTCTGACAGGGAAGCTGAGCAAACCTAGTGAAGTTTCTCAGGCTAACTGGAAATGTGTGTGTTTTGCTAAACAGGCAACAGTTGGTAAATCAAATTTTTGAATTGGACTGCAAGTTGTATTGGAATGTAATATTCACTCACATTGTGCATTTCATGAAATTACCCTGTTTTTGTTTTTTATTTTGGCATTTTCTAAGCTGTAGTCTGACCCAAACACATTATTCATTGTACAGTACCTATGTCCTACCTTACACATGCTTAATACATACAGTGAAACTGAGTGTCTGCCATCTGGAAGAGGGTACTGCAGTCCATCTTGCAGAAAAGAGCTCGAGTATTAACAAAAAAACAGAGATTTCACTCTGACACCAATAGCATCTGTCATACCCCTAACATAGTCTAATTATAATCCAACACTTTCATTCTTCTTGGAATCCAAAAATCGGGAGGGTTGAGGGGGCGAATTCTTAAGGGATTGTGAAATCTATCATTAGTAAGACTTTTTACAATTCAGTTGCTTACTCTTTTTAAAAATCTGCCATCCAGGAGTCTTTTTTGGTAACAGTAAGCCATGCTATGCATTCCTATGAATAAAATGTACAGTAACTGCATCCAAAAATCAGTGACTGAGCTGTTTGGCTCCTCCTTGGATATTTTTTTAAAAATCTGTTTAGGCAGAGACCCTTTATTGCTTGTTGAAAAATTCCAAAAGATTTGGGACTATGTTTAATAAATTGAAGTAACTATATAAGATTCCTATAGTTTTTTCTAAAATAATGTTTTTGGAGATTTTGTTGTTGTTACTGTTATTTTGGGGGAAAGGCCCATTAAAGAATCCAGCAAATATCGGGAGAATTAGTCTTTTTGGCATTTATAGTAAATTAGGTCATTTCAGATAATCTGCACATTAAATTTTGCTACAATAATTGTGTGCTTGTGTACATAGGCCATATGTAAGCTATCCAATCATAAGACGTTGCTAGAGGGCCTGAGGAGGAATTCTTTTGAATGTAATATTGTTAGCATCTTTTTCCTTAGTTGTATTAGATTTCTTTTTGGATAGAAATTTTATGTTGGGAGAAGTAAGAGATTCAGTGACCTGAGGCAGAAAAAGTATATTCCCAAGAGGGTAAGATAATTACTCCATCAACTTGGAATTCTGTTTAGAATGTCAGCACTAATAAGAGTCCTTGGAGCGTTGTGACTACTCCGGCAAGTGCACTAACATAAGAAGTCTGTCCATTAGCATCGATCACAAGGTCATGGTTACTTTGTTTGCCAGAATACCTGGAGGGAGCTCAAGGTACAAACTCACGTTTCAACCATGGAAAATTTACTTTCTTCACCCTAGGAAGACTCTGGGCAGACCACCAGTCGATATTCCTTTGGTGACATTTCAACTTTATTTGTATGGTGTACAAGGTCCAATTTTAGGGAGACATATAGCTGTAGAGAGCAAGAGGTCATGATAATGAAAAGAAGTTACCTCATATTGGTGATTAGGTGTATGGCTCCACGAACATGTGTTTTCTTAGGCACTAGTAATATCCTTTTTGGAGATGGGATGGCATTCCAAAAATGTCTGTCCACAGGAAATTGGCAGTACCTAAAGATAATGATAATGAGGGGAATACGTTCATCTTAGTCTGATGTACAGAACTTTCTTTGCCATTTAAAAAATTCATTTCCCTGAAGTGTAAATAGGTTAGCTTTAATAAAGAGGAAAATGTTGTTATTGGCATCTGAACTTTCATCGACTCTACAAATTTCTTGTCAAGATTTCGACTGTTCCTAAAATACATCAGAATGAAGAAAATGCCTTTAAAAATAGTCAAACCTTGGTTACTTTGGCTTCAATTTTATTTTTTTATTTATTTATTTTTTTTATAGCTACTTTATTATTTATTTATTTATTTTTGTTTGTGTTTGGGTCTTCGGTTCGTGCGAGGGCTTTCTCTAGTTGCGGCAAGCGGGGGCCACTCTTCATCGCGGTGCGGGGACCGCTCTTCATTGCGGTGCGCGGGCCTTTTCACTATCGCGGCCCCTCTCGTTGCGGGGCACAGGCTCCAGACTCGCAGGCTCAGTAGTTGTGGCTCACGGGTCCAGCTGCTCCGTGGCATGTGGGATCTTCCCAGACCAGGGCTCGAACCCGTGTCCCCTGCATTAGCAGGCAGATTCTCAACCACTGCGCCACCAGGGAAGCCCTTGGCTTCAATTTTAAAACAAAGTATAAATCTTTATTTACAGATAGTATATATATATTTTGCATGTTTTTTCTGCCCTTAAATCTTGATTTCTCAGAATTGGGTACCGAACCCTATATACCAAACTCCAATATAGAAAACAGATAAAACTGAACCATTATGGTTGAGTTAGGGCAGGGATGAGTCTGGAGATTCACTATTTATCTTTCTCCTTCCATCTTTTCCCTCTCTACTACAGTTTCACTCAAACTTTTTACCGAAAGATCTTTGTTTCTAATTCCCAAGTCTTGGCACCCATTTGATAGGTTTCTCCTTGAATCTGAGCTCCATCAAACTGTGTAACCTGTACCCCAGCCTCAATTTCCCTTGTCCCTCTCTCTCTTCACATTTAGTCAATCATTGCCATTTCATCACAGAAATGTGGATGCATCTCTCTTCTCTTTTCCTTATGTCTTAATTCAGGCCCCCCTTTTTTCTTCTTTGGACTGTTTACCTAGGCCCCTCACTGATTTTCTGTTTCTGATTCATTTGTTAATAGTTTCTAATTTTTCTGATATCATATGTCATAAGACAAGGAAAAAAAGGATTGAATGTGAACTCCTAATATGTTTATCTAGGTAGGTATGAATTTATATGTTATATATATGTACTAATATGTAAAGTTTAAAAAGACAAATATCAAAATTAAATAGGATTTTACATTCACACACACAGACACACTTTTATATTTCTTCTCACACCCTGTGGATGGCTTGACTACCCTCTAGCGTACCCTCTAGTGAAGTGTGTACTCCACTTTGAAGACTATTGCTCTATGCATGACAGGGACTCTTTCTGAAATGAAACTACATACTTAAAGTCCTTGAATAGATCTCAGTGACTAGTAGATAAAGTCTAAGTTCTTAAACACAGAAGCAAGGCTGTTCATGAACTGACTGTTGACTGCTTCTCAAATCTAAAATAAAATAATACCTATAAAAGCTTTCATTAAACAATTTACACTTGCCAAAATATTAAATGATTTGAACTTGTCAAAATAAATATGTTAATACATAGCTTCTTGAACAGTCACAGATTTAGTTGTGTTGTAGGGTTGACTGGGCCAACATTACAGCCAGACTATGTGGCATGAAATATCTACTTGACTCTCACAAAAATGTTAAAAAACGAAGAATGTTAAATTTTTGGAGGGTATTGGGGGATAAAATGCATACGTGGGGTTCTAGAGCATTTATATATATCAGTCCTTGAGAAATTAGTGAGTAAGCAAAATAAAATAAAATAAAATGTTGGTATTAGCATCAGAAATTTCATTGGCTCTACAAATTTCTTGTCAGTATTATGACTATTTCTAAAGTATATCAGAATGAAGGAAATTCTTTTAAAAACAGGCAAACATTTGTTACTTTGGCTTTAATTTTAAAACAAAGCTCCACATCTCTTTTGTTTCTTTGTTTTTGTTGAAGTGTAGTTGATTTACAGTGTTTCAGATATACAGCCAAGTGATTCGTTTACATATATATGTATTTATTCTTTTTCAGATTCTTTTCCATTATAGGTTATTACAGGATATTGAATACAGGTCCCTGTGCTATACAGTAGGTCCTTGTTGTTTGTCTATTTTATATATATAGTGTGTATCTGTTGATCCCAAATTCCTAATTAATTCCCCCCCCTTTCCCCTTTGGTAACCATAAGTTTGTTTTCTATGTCTGTGAGTCTGTTTCTGTTTTGTAACTAAGTTCATTTGTATCACTTTTTAAGATTCCACATAGAAGTGATAGCATATGATAATTGTCTTTCTCTATCTGACTTACTTCACTTGGTGGAAAAAGAGGAGACATTTCCTGTACATGTGTTAAGATGAGATGAGCTTAAGAAAAAGAGCAGAGCTGAATGTTATGTTATCCTGCTAACCTTTGTCAGGCCCTTCTGCCTTGATATGGTTCAAATTTCTGCTGTATATTTTGATACTTTCTGTCTCCATAGCAGTTGCCCAGGAATATATTGCCAGAAATGACACTGAAAATGCAATTAATTTATAAATAGATCCTCCTGTTTCATAGAAGCCACTATTTAGGAAATTATGTGAGGTATTGTGGGAGACTGAACATATGGTGGAATAGTTCATTTGCTCAGAAAAATATAAATAGTTAGAAATACCAAAATATAACCAAGCAAGCATCAGACAGATTGAATTAAATGATTATTCAGTATTTCTTTCATACGGCAAAGAAAAGATTTAAAATTGATTTTCTATTTGAAAAATATCAGTGGAAATAAGCAAATGGGTAATTTCTAAATCTTATTTTCTATGTAAGTGATGAAGAAATAAATAACTTTATTCTAGAAGTATTAGGGAGACAAACGGCAAAGTTTAATATGAAGCGCTGACTCATAAGAAATACTTTCTTTAAACCTAGTGCGCAGAAAACTAGGGTTAATATTTTCCCACTTAAGATTTCATCATTGATGAAGAATCCTAGATGTCTGTTTGTACATACATTACTTACTCATAAAAGGGTTTGGGTAGAATTAGAAATGTCTGCAATATATAAACTATTTTGAAAGGAAGACAATTAATGATAAATAGCAGAAGTAAAAGTTATCTTTCTGGAATCTGGGAATCTCTCCCTTCTCTGCCTGTTTTCCATTGTTTGGCATATGAAATATTATAAAATTAAAATATAAAACAGTGAGTATCTAACTGTTAAAGTTCTTTTCATGGAGGGTTATTTGCCTGGTTTCTTAGATGCAATTAAAAGGAGAGGGTAAATGTGGTTTCCTTAAAAGAGTGCTTTTCTTTCTTTTGAGTTTATGAAATTGCTTTAGGAATAGCAAACTCAGTGCACCAGTGGTGTTCAGTTCTCATGATTTTTCATTTCAAACCTTTTCAAAAGTAAACTCTATGAGTAATGTGATCAGATGCACGGGAAACTGAAATTAAAGCACTCAAGCTGTTGTGACAAACAACAGATATTCAGGGTCAGTGCAAATAAGGCTACAGATAATCACTCTATCTGCTCCACTGTTGGCAAAAATGAAGCCCAGATGCTGCAGTGTACCTTGTCTTCCTCTTGTATCTTGGCCATTGACACATAGGATTTACAAAGGCAAATCTAAATTGCTTAGGCTTTCCCCTGAGATCATGTGAAAGAGTTCCTCTCCATCTAAAGTATTTTCTTGTTTTCCTGTTGATTCAATAGGTTGGGCCACTAGATCCATTAGAAGAAAGTGGAGAGAAGGCCTCAGTGAAACCTTCCTCAGGGTACAGCTGCTTGGGCCTATGGCCATTGAACTGCTGCTCTTTCTGTCACCAGGCCGCCAAGACACCCCTAACGGACTCTCAACCTAATGCTCAAAAGAAATTAGATTTAGAGAGAAGCAGGCCTCTTATGCTATTTTCTTTATCTTTTTCTTTCTAATAGATAATTACAGATAGATAATATCTAATAGATAATTATCTAATAGATAATAGCAGTCAGCTCTGCTGTAGTGACAAGCAGCCCCACTCTCAGTGTCTTAAAATTCCAAGCCTGTAGTTCTTGCCTGTCTTACATGTAGGTGCTACTAGTCTGCAGCTCTGCGCTGTGTGTCTTCTCGTTTTGGGATTCAGGCTGAAGGAACAACTCCTATGTGGGACGTGCTGTTCTTATGGCAGAGGGAAAAGAGAAAGAGGCTAGTGGAAGCTCAAGATGTTTCTTAAGAGTTTTTGGTCTCAAATTACATACTGTCACTTCCACTCACTTTCCGCTGACCCAAGCAAGTTTATGACCAACTAGACAATGAGGCAAAGCAATATATCCCCCCCTGCAAGAAGGCCTAGAAATTCACTGCAAATCTTCTTCTAGAGAAATGAGTGAATTGTTGAGAGCAATAATGCAACCCACCATGGTATACAGTGGGCAAAATGCCTACCCCCAAGGCACAGCTTTCTCCTACACTGCAGTGTTCCTTTGCGTCATTTTTTCGTATCAAAAATGAACCACTCTCAATTCATCTTAACCTGATTTTTACACACCTATAAAGAAGGCAAGAGAGATACAGTGGGCTCAGAAATAAGTGAGAATATTGCCATATGTGTGATTTATTCTAGACTCTGTCCAGGTTCTGCTTCATTCCTGGATATCTTGTTATGGAAGATTAATAGATGCATGGTACACTCATTATGCACAAGTTTATTTACCTAACTTTAGCTCAGAGAGTACAAGCCAATTACTGACCACTTGAACATGCAGAAAGAAGTACATCTGCGTGTTGTTTATGCAAAAGTCCAGAGTCTTACTTGTCAATTTGCAAGCAGACAAAATGTGGGCTGCATGTGGGCTGGATATGTCAACAACTTGGTCACTTTACCTGTCATTAATTGTTGTCATATAAATTAGCATCCTAATGACACGCCCTCACTGCTTTTACTCTTTGTCCTCCCTAACCCCTTAACTTGGGGCAGGGAGTAGAGTTTTCAAACATTATTGGATAATTTTATCTCTTTAGAAAATAATACTAAGGCAAAGCTCTTTAATTTGAGCAAATTTTATCTGTTTACTTTTAACAAACATTTATATTACTTTAACAAACAAATATATTATTTATATTGTGAGAAATTTAAAAATTCTAATATATTTATTAAAACTTGACTTCATAAAAGTAAAACATGCTAAGATCTTCAGGAAGTTCATTGCAGGAGCTAGGTGACAAAAAAAAGGTAACAATATTGCTGTTAATGGCAGTGTTGGAAAACTACTCCTGTGGTTACAAGTGCATCAGTGAAATCACCCTTTCTCCTGTGTCTTTTTAGTACTAGCCATAGAGTAGACTGGCCAGTAGGGGTTACTCTATGCATTACGATCTCAGAGTGGTGAATTAGAGCTTGAAAAAAAATAATGACAGTATCTTTTAAAATAGCTATTCTCGTGGTGAATTTAGTTACAAGACTCAGGATTTGTGATAATTTGTTTTGAGTACTGTTTCAGCAGCTTTTATCCCATTCATATGACTTTGAGGTATATCTCAATAATTCATTCAGTCAGCCTTACTGATTGTCTGTCCTTTATTAAACAAAATCCAGAGATCAAAACTGCAAAGTAGCTCTATAATTCCAATTTAGCATCTTTTTTTTCCTTGGGTAGTATTCTCCATCCCTGAGGTTTGGATTCTAGACATCTTAGAACACAAAGTTTTGTATGAATGCAGTCACAATGCTAATTTTTAAAAAGGCAAATATACAACCACTTTCAGTGACCCTAGGACAGCACCTGCTCTCTGGTCGGGTGGCTCTTTAATTTCAGAAAATAAATTGCTTTTGAAATTTAGAGAGAAAATTGGAGAGTAAAAGGAGGGCAAAATAATTAATTCTCATGGTTGTTTGTCCTTGAGGAAGAGAAGATAAATGAAAGTAAGTGGTTTTAAATGCAGTTTCCATTAAAAAAAAAAAGAAAACTTGAAAAAGATAAGTTTCCTGTCTGAAGCCCAAATTGATAAAAATGAGTTCTGCTTTCCAAACATTGGACAGAAAAGACTTGATTAGAATAAAATACTATCACCTTTAAAATAAAGAAAGAAATAAATAAATAAGTATTATCAGAGGATTGAAATGCAAAAGTTATTAATTTGATGTATCTTTTAAAAACATTTTTATTGATATTTTATTGACATAATTCAACATTTCTTTAAAAAAATCGAGTTTGTTACAAGATACTTGCAAGAGAGTGGGAGTCTTCTAACTGCCCATGTCTTGATGCATATGGAACCCAAGGATGCCCAGTGTGGTTCAGACCATGCCCTGTACACTGGAGCCGAAGGCTGGCCTTTTGATGGGTGAGAAAGAGTATGTTATAATAAATAACTTATTCAAATATGGTTAAAACTCTTCAGGCAGTTTGGGGTAGATGTTAGTGTAGCTGAACACCATGTCAGAGAAAGGGCACAGCTGCAACAAAGTACTAAATAAAAACAATATTTTTGAATAGACCATCCTTACCTGTTAAGGCTTCATCTCTTCTCTCATAGCATTATTACTGGAAAGGCCCAGAGGCTACACTTTGAAAAGAAAAGCACTTCTTAGTTGTGGTTTTAGTTTTCATCATAGTTTTCCCCACTCAGCTAGATTGTAGAAGAAACCAAAATGCAATTAGTTGTTCCTCTGTACCAACAATCTGTCCCTAACTACCTAGGTTTAAAAGACTTTTCTTCCTGGTTTCTTCTACTTCTTGTGTGATGGAATCATTTTTAGGACTTTATTTCCCTTCTGTTCAAAGTTTTCTTCTAGTTCTTGGAAGGAAAGATTTACTCTATTTACCTTATGTTTGCCAATGAGGAACCAGTAGGTTTGTCCACCTCCCTAAGTGATTCACTCTAAGCAATTTCTCCCATCAGACATGTGGTTGAAACTTGCAAAAACTGCTTTTATTTACTGACTAAAACATATCCCTTCCTAGCATAGAGGTCTCCCTTGGAATTTGTAGCTTTAGATTATACAGTGAAAGCTTGGCCTTAAAATATTTAAGTTGCATCAAAATTTTCTAAAAAACATTATAAAGACATCTTTCAAACCATGCAGTAAAGGAGAATCTTTGGCACTGTCGTTCATAATTATGGACCACTGGAGTCGTTCAGACAACATCAGACACCAGGTGGCCCATTTGAAAATCTAGCTGTCCAGCTCATAGGTAGTGGGTATAGAGTCAAGTCTCAAAGTTTGGGGTTTGAATTCAGCAGACCTGAGGATCCCAGTACCCAGGACTATCACTTGCTTTAATAAGTATTTTTTCATGAGCTTCAGGTCTTTCTTCCTTTCTTTTTTTAATCTGTAAGGTACAGTAATGATATCTCTCTCTTATAAATTTTTAAGGATTAAATGAGATAATATATTTAAAAACGGATTATCGCTCTACCAGGCATAGAGTAAACAAACAGTTAGTAGTTTTTTTATTTTTAATAAGTGGTATTTGTAATTATTCTTTTTATATGTTGATTCTAATTCAACAAACTAGGGTGAAACTTAACGTCCCCTTTCTCACCCATCAAAGGGCCAGCCTTCGGCTCCAATGTACAGGGCATGGTCTGAACCACACTGGGCATCCTTGGGTTCCATATGCATCAAGACTTGGGCAGTTAGAAGACTCTCACTCTCGTGCAAATAATAAAATTTCCCCTAAACCTATTTATAAGGATACTTAGGGGGTTTAAAGCCATTATGTATTTTTAGCTATTAATTCAAATATTTCAATATCTGTGATCATAAGGGCTATATTAATTTGCAAAGAGGGGTAACATAAAACACTGATTAAATTCAGATTGCAAGATATTGAATAGTGATTATACAATGAAAGTGTAATTCAGAAAAAGGCTTATTGTAACATACAAAGTGTATTAGCACTCTTTGGCATGAAGAGGATTTATATATCTTTGTATTTATTTTATACATCTGCTGTTAATGAGCTAATGACGTGTGTGTGCCAGTTTGAAGAAAGAAGATGGTTTTTTGAGTAACAGTCTGGATGAATCTAAATACCAATGGATTAACACACAAAATCTCAATCCTCCTCTTTACAAATAATTAGATGGTATATATATATATATATATATATATATATATATATATATATATATATATATATATGTATATATGGTATTATAGTTGGCATAAATATTGTAAGCTTATATGGAAACATATGGAGTTGCTGTTATTTTTTTAGGAAGTAAGTGATGAAATGTATTTTTCACTAGAAATTTAACCTAAAACTTTCATTTGTTCAGTGGTCTCGATTCATTTTAAAGATTTGGAGATTAAGACACAGTTGCGTCCTTAGTTCGTTGGTGATAAAAGGTCCGCTCATTGGCAAAATGGGAAAAAAAATCATTAGTCTTGTATGGAATTGTTTGACTCCCCAGAGTTTCAATTCTGCTTGCAATTGTGAAAAATAAATTACTCTTTCTTTTTTTTTTTTTAATAAATGTATTTACTTATTTATTTTTGGCTGCATTGGGTCTTCGTTGCTGCGCGTGGGCTTTCTCTAGTTGCGGCGAGCGGGGGCTACTCTTCATTGGGATGTACAGTCTTCTTGTTGTGGCGGCTTCTCTTGTTGCAGAGCATGGGCTCTAGGCACGCGGGCTTCAGTAGTTGTGGCGCGGGCTTCAGTAGTTGTGGTGCGTAGGCTCAGTAGTTGTGGCTCACGGGCTCTAGAGTGCAGGTTCAGTAGTTGTGGCACATGGTACTTAGTTGCTCTGTGGCATGTGGGATCTTCCTGGACCAGGGATCGAACCCGTGTCCCCTGCATTGGCAGGCAGATTCTTAGCCACTGCGCCACCAGGGAAGTCCAAATTACACTTCCTGAGACACTCTTCATTTTAACAATTATAGTAGCAAAGAATCATGATTATTCATAGAAGTTATTTGTAATGTAGCAAATGGTTATCATATTTCTTATAGAGATATTACTTTCAGATAGTCTGTTTTTAATTTTTTCTTTTCTAATTTGTCCTTTCAATATTTCAAAAAATTATGTTGTGACTACAATTCTAAGTATATATTTTTCAGGGATGAGAATAATTGTAATAGCAGCAGTAGATACCATTTATTGAATTCTTACCATGTGCTTAGTATTTAATGTGGAGTTTTTGCTCCTAGAACTTACAACAGCTGTAGGAGATAGGTTCTATTATTATCATAGTAAAGACACTGAGGTTTAGATACTACTGAAGTTCTCACAACTGATGATGGTATTGTGGCTAAGGGCTTAGAAATACCAGAATTCTCTGCTGTTGCATCCTCCATACAGTTTAGGTTTCAGGCAGAGATGCCTAACTGTCCTCAAAGCCCAGATGCAAATCTTTGGCTCTGGTTGGTTTCTTGTCACCCACATGACACATGGACTTGAGAAGTGCTTTCTAGCAAGAGAGATGGCACATCTTGACTCTAGTTACCAGCCAGTCCTGGAGGAAGGAAGATTAAGAGAGAGCGCAGCATGTCCCCGTATCACACTGAGTCCCTTCCCTAGAGAACTTGACCCAATGCCTTGTAATCTGATGCATCAAATTCACAAACTTTTCTTCCCTTGTGTGTGAACATGTGTGTGTTGTTTGTATGTAGGTGTAGTGTGTATGTAATGTAGTGTGTATGTATGAGTACGTCCTGTGTGTTTGTGAGGTGTTTATGTGTGTGTGGGTGTATGTGAGCTGTGTATATGCGAGTGTGTTCTTTGTGTCTGTGAGGTGAGTGTGTATGTGTGAGGTATGTATATGTGTGCCTATGGTATGTGTGATATGTGTGTGTATGTGTGTTGTGTATGCATGTGTGTGAATTGAGTGTGTGGTTCAACTATTGTGTGTGGTGTAAGGGAGGTAGGATTGTAGAAAGGAAAGGCAAGAGTAGTGATTTGACAAAGGGACATAGCTGAGAGTTACCTTTTACTGGAATAGTTATAACTGAAAGTGCTCGAGACTTGAACTTTGGAGTCTTGGGGTCAAGTCCTACCCAGCTCTGTAACTAACTATTTAATATTTGAAAGCAGCTTAGCCGGTTTGATTTTAGTTTTCTCATCTCTGGAAGAAAAAGACTTTTAACTTAAATGCTATGTGGGTTAAGTGAGTAATTTTAGGTTGAAGTTGCTGATAAACTGGAAAATGCTACATAAATGTAAGGTATTGCCTATTTGTATTAGTAGTGGTGTTATTTTTCCAACATGTTTTATGTTGAAATTCCAGAACAACAACAAAACATGCAAGGGATTGTAATAAGAAATTTATTACTATGTGCTTCTATCTTCAAGGAATTTTTAAAGTTAATCTTCATCGATAATACATGGTATGTTGTATCAAAAAGAAGAAAGACTTATGCTGTTATAATTCCATGTCTAGTGAATGTCTAGGATATTAAACACTTGACAATGTTAATTCATGGAATAATAAAGCCCATTTTAACTAGGAGCTTTGGTCTAAGATATAGAGCAGCAAACTCTACCATAATAGAAGAATTTAGCATTGACTTTTTCAGATCCTTATTTTTTAGATATATGAGAATGGATGAAAATGATATGGAACATAGCCATTCCTCAAATAGTTAAGCATAGAATTACCATGCGATCCAGCAATTCTGCTCCTATGTATATACCCCAAAGAATTGAAAACATATGTTCTCACAAAAACTAGTAAATGAATGTTCATAGCAGCATCATTCATAATAACCTAAAAGAAACTCTCCAAATGTTCACTAACTGATGAATGGATAAATAAGTGTGGTATATCCATACAATGGAATATTATTTGACAATAAAAAGTTATTCAGTACTAATTCATGCTATTACATGGATGAATCTTGAAAACATGCTAAGTGAAAGAAGCCAGAACAGTATATTACATGATTCCATTCATATGAAAGCTTCATAATAAACAAATCTATAGAGACAGAAAATATATTATTACTTAAGGCTGGGGTGGGGGAGGGGCATGAGGGATTGGAGGTTGATGGCTAAGGGGTGAGAGATTTCTTTTGTGGGGTAATGAAAATATTTTAAAATTATGGTTGGGTGTACAACCCTGTGAATATACTAAAGCCATTGAATTGTATACTTTAAATGGATGAATTGTGTGGTATTTGAATTATATGTTGACAAAACTGTTAAAAAATATAGAACAATTTTCCTAAGAAGCGAACCCTGCCCATTTATTGTACCAATAGCTCTGGGAGGAGCCCATCCTGACCTTCCTTGTTACAAATCCATGAACACAGACAGGATAGGAGGCAGTTACACTAACAAGGCATTCCAGACCACAAAGTCTGCCTGTAAGCTGATGCCTTTATCAAGGGTGAATGTCCAGCAGTAGGGAATAGATGAGCAGCCCTCAGCTTTTTAATATCCAGCCGTATGTTCTACAAGCAGCAGACACTGAGGAATGCTGTGTGAAGAGTCATTCTCTTTTCTCCTCCTGTCCTCTCTCTTCTCACCCTGTCCTCTCTCTTCTCACCCTACCCTTCCTCCTTCTCCTTTCACCTCTCTCTCCCTCCCTCTCCTCTCTATTTTTTCCCCATAAATTGCTCTTGTGACTCATTCATTTAGAGTTATAGTTGAGTGTACATTTGAAGTAACTGTTTTCTTTGCTTCCGTGGTTTTGAAGTACTTTCTTGGACAAGATTCGGGAAAGTACAGAGTTAGAGTGAATCTTCTGTGGCCAAATTGCTAATAGGAAGTCTTTCAGGTATGAATGCCCTCTTTCTTTGCTCTTTCTGTGACTTCTAACTGCATCTCCAACCCTCCAGAGTAGTATGTTCTGCTTCTAGTCTTACGTTTCCACCCCATTCCACTTCCACATACAAATATCACATTCACCCTGGTTTCAGATGATCTCTCAGGAGTAAAATGTATACTCCTATTACATTCTCACATATAATTACTGCCTTTTTAAAACCTTTTTTTTGCTTAACATTTAATTAAAGAATAGTCAGCTCAATATGCAGCTACGTGAATCTAGCCAATAGATGTATTTTATTAGCTTCAATTTTGAAAGGGGGGATAATATCTTTCACTTATAAAAACCGATATTTCTATGAAGTGTCTTTTTTTGCATTGAAATGTTTCTGGAATGTGACAGTTCAGTTCTAATAACTGTGATTAAATATCCATGATTTTGTTTTGAATAAGCACAGCCAGATAAGTGGTGTTTATGTACCTTGCAACACTATTTAAGATTGCTTCCTCAGCACGGAAATAATCACTGGCTTACCAAATAAGAGAATTCAGGATCTCTTGTGTGTCAGTTCCACGTTAACTGCATTTATAGCTCTGACAGTTTCCATGATGGAATTTGTAAAAAAGAAATGAGCATACAATCAGATCTGAATTGGTGTATTTAAATGAGTGTTTCCTGATCTCCAGTTAATGGAAGTGTTGAGATTTAAAGAATGGTTTAGGAGTCAAGGTTTTATAATTGCTCTTCTGGGGAAAAAAATGGGTAGAGAGTAAAGTCCTGAAGGCTCTACTATCAGACAAATACACAATCATAAGGAAGTTAAAAAGCCACAGTGAAATGTACACATCCTAATTACGTTAACTTTGATATCTATTTTAAATAGATACCAGTATTAGCTGTAAGAGTTTCATATGTTTTGCAGGAGGGAGTTCTCTTAGTGTACTGAGTGTACTTATCACTGTTGTAAGCTTATACCCTGAGCTTACAACACAAACATTTTGTGCAAACCAAGAATCCAGGCTGGGATGTGTCAGTACTTATGTGGCCTGTCAGTGGAGATGCGCAGAATGGAAAATACGGAGAATTGGAAAGTCTTCTAGGGTTCATTTTTTTCAGTGGTTTTCAAAGTTAATAGCCAACTCTTATAAAGAATGAGTGGTCTGAGGCAGTGACTAACTCTATACCCACGATGTTCTAAAACGATTGGTTCACAGACTCTGTGAAGCAGAGAAGCAGATTCTGAGAAAGAGAATTTTGGGACCACCACCTATGGAAGGGGAGGGAAGAAAGCAGATCTGGAGAAGAGGGAGAAGGAAAAGTTGTTCTGCAGTGCAGTCTCAAAAAAGGCCTCAGCAGACCCAGCAGAGAGTATGGAAGCTGGGATGGGCCTTCAGAGTTGTCCTGAACGACTCCTGAGCTGGGCCTTTATACCCTCTTGTTTACTTGATATTAGATCCTTGGACAAGGTGGCCCTCGTTAGCTGACACAATTCACAAAGAGGGCTGACAACTGAGAGCCCTTCCTACACCTAGGGAAGTGAGTCATTCATTCCTGAAGGGGTTATCATGACAGCATCCACTAGGAATTGTGAGTTATTTTAGAACCAGCAGGCACTGGGAAATGCCTTGTGGATAGACTCCTTGCTTCTTTCATTTCTTTGTTTCCTTCTTTCTCTCCCCCCACCCAGTGTTTTTCCAAAAATAAAGGACTAGGCTGTGAGTTATCATATGGAAGGAAAAGAAATAATCATTTTTATGAGTCCAACTAATCTTTTAATGTCAAGACATGGATTAGTTATTATTGAACTCAACAATCATAAGTGTTTTCCATGGAAAGCTTAGCTCCATATATCTGATGACCCAAGTACCCCTTGTGACAGTTCCTATCTATGTGATGCTAGCATCCTGACAGCCAGATGGAATGTCAGGAGGAAGGTCCAGATAAAATTATTTTTTTCCTTTGTACTGAAGAAAAAAAGAAAGCATATTTATTGAGCGTCCCCTAAATGTGACATCAAAGATTTTTCTTATCTGGATTAGAAGTTGATAACAAATGAAACAGTACATTGATTTGAAAAGCTTTGTTCTCATTTTAACCACAATTTTTTATAAAATAAAAATTTACTAACCAATGTATAAAAATAGCATTTAATAAAACCTACGGCATATTTATTTGGGCTGCATTGTTGTTTGGACTATCTACGTTTATTTTTTGGACTTTTTTACCTATTGCATTGTTTTGAAGCACCACAAAATAGCAAATGGTGGAGAAGCTGGTAAATGGATATGCAAAATCAGTATATTGAATTGGCAACAGAATGATATTGTTTATTATGTGCTGATTTTTTTAGCAAGGCGTTACAATAAGACAACCTTACCATCAAACATAGCATAGAAACTACTAGCTGGAAAACTTCTTAGGTCTTTAAAGTTGTTTTCAATGCTATTTGCTTTCAAGGCACTTAGAAGTGTCACCTAAATGGCCCTTAAGAATGGATATTGGCTAAAGGCTGTGAAGTCTTTTAAGATTTTCATGAATTTTTTTTTTTTTTTAAAGATCACTCCTCAGTCAATTCAGGAGGATTGTAATTGCTGGCTATACAGCACAGTGCAGATTCAGCCCTTGAAGACACACAAAGATAACTCAAGGAACTGATTTCTGCATCTTCAGCCACCTTATTCCATTAACTCTTAGAATTAATTCCCTCCAGACATAATTTGTATCAAGCAAAAGAATAGGAGTGGGGACTTCCCTAGCGGTCCAGTGGTTAAGAATTTGCCTTCCAAAGCAGGGGGTGCAGGTTTGATCCCTGGTCAGGGAGCTAAGATCCCACATGCCTCACAGCCAACAAAACCAAAACATAAAAAAAAAAACCAGAAGCAATATTGTAACAAATTCAATAAAAACTTTAAAAAATGGTCCACATCAAAAAAAAAAAAATTAAGAGAAAAAAGAATAGGATAATTAGAACAGCCTCTGAGGCTTTTTGGTGACTGAAAAAGTGATTGCTTTATCAACAACCTTAAGTGTTAGATTTACCAAAAGGAAAAAGTGTCTTAAATTGAACCATTCTTCTAATCCGTGCATCTTAGTTCTGAAAACATGTGAGTAAATATCATGTTGTTGAATCTAATTTGAAAAAGTGAGGGAAGGAAAGTACTGGATTTTTTCCCTCTTAGAAATTACATGTTGTTTGCAGTGTTAGGTTGACTGTATTTTTCTTGTAAAACCTCCTGTACGTCAAGAACGAATTCAAACTAAGAATAGAACTACCGTACGACCCAGCAATTCCACTACTGGGCATATACCCTGAGAAAACGATAATTCAAAAAGAGTCATGTACTACAATGTTCATTGCAGCTCTGTTTACAATAGCCAGGGCATGGAAGCAAACTAAGTGTCCATCAACAGATAAATGGATAAAGAAGATGTGGCACATATATACAATGGAATATTACTCAGCCATAAAAAGAAACAAAATTGAGTTATTTGTAGTGAGGTGGCTGGACCTAGAGTCTGTCATACAGAGTGAAGTAAGTCAGAAAGAGAAAAACAAATACCGTATGCTAACACATATATATGGAATCTAAAAAAAAAAAAAAAAAAGATCATGAAGAACCTAGGGGCAAGATGGGAATAAAGATGCAGACCTACTAGAGAATGGACTTGAGGACACAGGGAGGGGGAAGGGTAAGCTGGGACAAAGTGAGAGAGTGTCATGGACATATATACACTACCAAATGTAAAATAGATAGCTAGTGGGAGGCAGCCGTATAGCACAGGGAGATCAGCTCGGTGCTTTGTGACCACCTAGAGGGGTGGGATAGGGAGGGTGGGAGGGAGGGAGACGCAAGAGGGAAGAGATATGGAGACATATGTATATGTATAACTGATTCACTTTGTTATAAAGCAGAAACTAACACACCATTGTAAAGCAATTATACGCCAATAATGATGTTAAAAAAAAAAAGAACGAATTCAAAGTAGTTTGTTTAGACCTGATTCACTTTGTTGTACAGCAGAAACTAACACAACATTGTAAAGCAATTATGCTCCAATTAAAAAAAAAAAGAATTGATGCTCTTCCTCAACTTGTAGGCAAAAGTCTAAGCAGTTCTTTAAAAGAAACTCTGTAGCATAAACTATCAACATTTTCTAATCTAATGGTCAACTTTGTTTCTCAAAGTGGTGGTTTTCAATGATTATTTTATATAAGAATAGAACTATGTTTTTCTTCAATTATGCAATAAACATTTCCTGACAGATGCCAAGCAAGTGGCACCCATGTGCCATTTCTGGTATCAACACTATAAAATGCCCAAACTTTAGTAAAGGCCTCATTTTTGTTATTTCCAAACTGCCTTCCTCCATCTTCATGAAGGTATTACTCCTGATTCAGGAATAGGTCTATCCATACTTGTCTTTTGGTATCCTGTCTCAATTCTGCAATCTCCTCTTTGGCCGTTACACTCTTGAATCATTTCAAAATCCTGCCTCCCAAGGTAATCTGTCTCGCTTTTCTAATCTTCTAACTTCCCATTACTCATCATTTCAATTCCTTCTACTGGCTCCCAATTGCTTTGCTAGCCAATTTTGAATTACTTATCCTTATCTCGAAGGCCATTCACCACTCTGCCCCTGCTGACGTCTTTTTCTTTATCACTGCTGAGTCCTCCCTTTGCCCACACTTCTACATGCAAATGCATTTCCAGAGCATGAGAATGCTTTGGATTTATATAATGCTTTTGCCTTGAAGAGCTTTAATCTTTTCCTCATATCTTCTTAGAGAAGAAGGTAATTGAGCTGTGGTTTAAAATTCATGAATGCATATGGCAGTAAAATTCTGTATTTTGTGTACCACTTATTCTGTACTGACATCTCTAGTCTTTGGCCTCCCATGTAGCATTCACCGATTGCTATCTAAAGGCCATCTTTAGGTAGCTGCCCTATTATCAGGCTGTGGCAAGCTCTACAGTGGCAAACAATTATTCTTAATAAGTCATAGAACCACAGAATTTAAGTTAGAGACAGGGATTTCCCTACATACAAGAATCCAAATTCCCGTTCAGCTTAGAAATCCCTCTCAGAACATTCCTGATGCCTAAAATGGTCTTTTCAGGAGGGAAAGCCAACTTACAAGGACGAGCTCTTTCCTTGTTGCTCACGACTCATTTTGAGAAAAGTATTCTTTGTGCTGAAGAAGTCTGGTTTCCTACCACCTCCTGTTGGGTATCGCATGTCACTTGAGAGACACGAAATAATTCTAACGATCTCTCTTTGCCTTGAAGATACAACCGAGCACAGCCACCATCTCCTCCGTTAAATGAATCTGTTTGGGGTTAGATGTCCAAGTTGCTTCAATAATTCCTCTCGTGGCAGACTTTTTTTTATTTGGCTGCGCTGGGTCTTAGTCACGGCATGCAGGATCTTCAGTTGCAGCATGCAGACTCTTAGTGTGGCATGCATGCAGGATTTAGTTCCCTGACCAGGGATTGAACCCGGGCCCCCTGCATTGGGAATGCAGAGTCTTAACCACTGGACCACCAGGGAAGTCCCTTGTGGCAGACTTTTTGAGAAATTCCACGCTGTTGCCTCATCTCTTATATAGCAGACTTCACAATCAGGCTTGCTGTCAGTGTCAGGCCTAATGTTGCTGTCACTTACTATTCCAGTCATTAATATTGAAGGCAGTTTTTTATAACCTTAAAATAAATGAATAATTAATCATCCTCTTTGTCCTTTAATGAATTTGAAAGCTCATATTCATACTGTTTTGGTTACTGAAGTAACCTAGGCTCAAAGAGTATTTAAAATTGTCATGTCATGGTTCTGACAACATAGGGATAACATGTAGTCGTGTTTGAGACTGACTTGGAAAAAGACTCTGGTTTTTTTTTTAATCTGATATTTTGAAGAATTATTGAGATGTCACTGAACAGCATTTTTAGAATTTTCACATTGCTCACACATGAGCACTTTGGGAATTGTTCAGTGAATATGTCTCCTGAGCACTTTGTTCCTTGACATTATCAAAATCTTGGAATTTATTTTTCTCCCTATCTTGTGATGCCTGGGTAGAACTGGGACATCACTATCACATTTAGAAATTCATTTCTTTTCTTTGTTCTTCCCCATGAAAATGCTCTATTCCAGTTGGAAAATAAAATAGATTAGGTTTATGTGTTTTACTCTTTTAGGGGTTCTGGAATCCTCTAAGTATCCAATGAGATCTAGCAACACTCTCTTGGAAACTATATGTATACTCATAATCACACGGAGAATTTGCCTTTAATTTTAGGGGTACAGGTGCCAGTGGGATCATATACATGTTACCATTACAAGGTACTGATTCCAGGTTAAAAATCACTGATTTGGTTGTACCTCATTTTACATATATCTCTTCCTGAAAAGATATATAAAAATAAAATTGTATTAACAAGTTATGTGTTTAGTAGTTCCATTCAGTAACCTTTTAAGGCAAATTATTTCCTAAATTGATTTTAATTCAAATCTTTATAGAATATTGGGTTTCTTAATGTGAGCACATTTGTATAATCTTATGCTTCAGCCTTTTTCTTCTGAATGCTTTCTTAAAATATGTTCATGATTAAAAGGATTAAAAATACTTTTTCGGGCTTCCCTGGTGGCGCAGTGGTTGAGAATCTGCCTGCTAATGCAGGGGACACGGGTTCGAGCCCTGGTCTGGGAAGATCCCACATGCCGCGGAGCGACTAGGCCCGTGAGCCACAATTACTGAGCCTGCGCGTCTGGAGCCTATGCTCCGCAACAAGAGAGGCCGCGACAGTGAGAGGCCCGTGCACCGCGATGAAGAGTGGCCCCCGCTTGCCGCAACTGGAGAAAGCCCTCGCACAGAAACGAAGACCCAACACAGCCAAAAATAAATAAATAAATAAATAATTAAAAAAAAATACTTTTTCTCTGTAAACCCTCACCTCTGACCTTCTGCAGTCTTATTTGCAGTTATCGCCGGCACAAATAATTGATACGGTAGAAGATACATCTTAAGACAAATTTTAATTCTTTAAAGTGTGTCACAATACCTGCATATTTTACAGGTATATTTATACAGGTATAGGTGTATTTGAAATCACTGTTTTCCTTATTTTTTAAAAAAATTTAGATTCCCCAACTTCAAAAATAAGATTTATAAATGTATATTTACAAATAACGTACAAGGAAAGGACAGGAAATAACAACATGACTCATACGTGTATTCAGCATATCTAAATTCATAGTTTTAAATATAATAATCCTATTCTTATTAGGTATAGATAAAGATTTGATCAGTGTTTTTATAATATTAACCTTAGTTTACCAATATTAACCTATAAATTATTACACAAAAATGATCTGTAACACCAGCTCTATTGTAACAGTCTTTTGTCATGCATGATTTATATAATTTGCTGAACCTGATGAAAACTTCCATCTCGGCCTGAAGGCTGTGGAGATGCTGAGCTGTGTGCAATCTGTAGGAAGGGCTATGGGGCTGACCAAGTACAACAGACGTGTGGAATATATCGTTTACAAGTTTTATCTCTTTTGGTAAGAAACGTACAAAGCCCATCACAGTGTTAATCCTAACTTATATATGCTTGTGAATATTTAACCAGAGGATTGTCAAAATCATTGCTATACATTGAGAACATAAACTTTGGTTTTATGTGTAACGATTTTTAAAATATACTTCGGGAGAACTATGCATTTACATCCAGCACTTGTAAGGCAAATTAAATTCAGAATGTATTATGAGGAATATAATATTTTTATTTCAGTGCAATCAAGAAAAGGGGGCAATCTTTTCATCTTAATTAATTTATTTTTAGCTTGGCAATAGGAGTAAGCCTATTATATTCCTGGGTGACCACCAGAATCAGTCCCTAAAAATGCTGAATATCACCATTTGGTGTTTAACAAATAGATTCATATTCATTGTATTGTTTAGTCATAGTGTAAAGGAAGTTACCTCTTCATATCTCAGGGTGACTTTTGTGGTTGACAAGGGGTGGGTCCAGATTGTATGGCACCTGAGCCTTTATACAACTCCGGGAGCCCACTTTAACACAAATACAACATTAAGTAACAACTGAATACTTTAGACTAAAAAAGGAAATCATGACAAATTACAAATTTAATAAAGCTGACAAATTCCACAGGCGTCAAAAAATCTATAAAATTATGATTTGGGGGGTGCTTTATAGTTTTTGGCTGGGTATTCTCTGATTGTCTCTTCACATGACCATGATTCTATAATGTTTTCTATGTAGAGAATGATAGGACAATGCAATTGTGGGACAGCTAGCAGTAACCTAAGGATACAGGGAAGAAACTAAGAGCCACCAAATAATCTCACCAAACCTGAACTAAATGCATCTCTAGTTCAACTTTTAATTAGCCAGATCTCAAAAAGGTCCACAGTCACTCCAGTGCCACCCAAGCTAAGGGGAAGCATCAGTGCATAGAAAAAAATCAGTGAGTAGACATTTTTAATGACTACAGTTAAAATATCTTACTTTTGCAAAATTCCCAAATCATCTGAATATGTCAACCCAGTATTTCCAGTGCCTTGGAAAGAGGCCTGAAACTTTGCCCTTCATGATAAACCCTCTTCTTTGGTGGGCAGGAAAATATCTAGACCACAGCAAATTGCCTAAGGAAACAAAGAAGTTGGCCTTACAGTTATACAAAAGTAGTTCTATTTTTCCTAGAGTTTAGCCACCATTTCTCAGATATTTCAATGAAGTTCTTTTCATGCATTCTCCTCTAGAAGTTTTTTTTTTTTTTTTAATTTATTTATTTATTTATTTTTGGCTGTGTTGGGTCTTTCGTTTCTGTGCGAGGGGTTCCTCTAGTTGCGGCGAGCGGGGGCCACTCTTCATCGCGGTGCGCGGGCCTCTCACTATCACGGACTCTCTTGTTGCAGAGCACGGGCTCCAGAGCGCAGGCTCAGTAGTTGTGGCTCACGGGCCCAGTTGCTCCGCGGCATGTGGGATCCTCCCAGACCAGGGCTCGAACCTGCGTCCCCTGCTCTGGCAGGCAGATTCCCAACCACTACGCCATCAAGGAAGCCCTCCTCTAGAAGTTTTTAATTTCACAACTTATACTACTTTAATTCACCTCACTCATTTAATAGCATAATCTTTTGAAGGGGAAAAATAGCTGGGCTCCACTAAGCTTTAAATGTGCATTTGTTTCCCAGTATTATGACCTGCATAGAAAGAAGTAATACCTTTATGTGAAATGTTCCCCTTGGTTTATTTTAAAACGCCAAATGGTATTATGTGATAATAGGATGTAAACCTAATTCAGAGAGTAGAAAATGCTATTTATGATCTGGACTGTCCTTTAGGTTTTTTACTATAGTCCTCAAGAAGCTGAGAATTCACCATTGTCTGATTAAAACACACACACACACACACACACACGTACATAAGAAATACAAATGCTATAAGCATACATATTGACGGACAGGGTAATTCATCTGAAAAACCTGAAATAAATGCTGATGAGAACCTCTGGACTAAGTTTCAGTGTAAACAAGTGGGTTATTTAAATTCTCTGTCAATATAGAAACTTCAAGTGAACAAGGCAGCCTGACTGTAGGACCATAATTCAGAAATAATCTGTAAGGCAAAATATAGAGGCACTAATTTTGTTGCATTTGCAGCCCACATACTGTAACACTGGGTTTATTCCTGTTATCCTGGCTAAAGATGAGTCAGGGACCTCTAATATAGCCATTCCGAAAAGATAGTAATTGATTCAGAATGTGAGACTGAGAGAAATCCTAGAAGTTTGACCTTCAGATCAGTTTAATTGTAGATCAGTAATACATTACTTAGACCAATGCAGTATCCCAAATCCCCACAGTCGGCTGCAAGATAATATTATACCTCAAATAATTTGTTTGAGAGCAGTCAATATAGATAACTTTGTCTTGATGATAATTTGCTGATTCAGGGAACAAACATGCAACATCCAGCCCTGATGTAGATATAGCTCAGGCCAGCCCCATAGAATATGGTCACCTGGCGTTCCCGTTTTCCTATAAATGTCCTATTGGAAGAATAGCTCTTAATGTTCAGTGAAACAAAAGCTTGTTCTAAATTCCCTAGACTTTGCTTCATGAATGATTATACCTATCTTGGCATGAAATCCTTTCCCTCTTGGAGCTAATAACATTGATATATCTTCTAGAGATGCTAAGCATCATCAGATCATCAGTATTATGGGGAGAAGAGGGTGGGCAAACTCTGGTCTATGGCTTTGTGTGTTATTAGTGAATTATGGTTTGTTAGAGTGATATGTCATGATTAAATAGTCGCATGTTAGGAAAACTTTGATCCAATAAAGAAAACCACCAAAATTTTACCAAATGTAAAATAGATAGCTAGTGGGAAGCAGCCGCATAGCACAGGGAGATCAGCTCGGTGCTTTGTGACCACCTAGAGGGGTGGGATAGGGAGGGTGGGAGGGGAGACACAAGAGGGAGGAGGTATGGGGATATATGTGTATGTATAGCTGATTCACTTGTTATAAAGCAGAAACTAACACAGCATTGTAAAGCAATTATACTTCAATAAAGATGTTAAAAAAAATAAAGAATTTGCTACATCTGGATACAAATTATAGAGATGTTTTGGTAGCATCCTCACTTGCTTTCGTACAATGTATCAGAATAGCATGAAGAGATGTAAATGTAAATTGATGCTAAGTTGCATGGTGTATATGAAAAGAGTTCCTTTTAGCAATATGCTACCCCAGCAGTCCATTTTAAATCACATTAATTTTTCTTTACAAAATTATTTTAAAAACTCCATTGAGATAAAACCATATACAATATACTGCACGTATTTAAAGCATACAGTGTGACAAATTTTGATGTATATATACGTCTGTGAGAAAATTACTAAAATCAATACAACAAACCTAGCTATTACCCCTAAAAGTTTCCTCTTGCCCCTTTGTTATCCCTGCCTCCTGCCCTTTGCTAGAAACCCCACCAACCCAGCTGATGGATGGTCAGCTGAAGACTGGAGGGGAGCCATTGGGGATGTCGAAATTCTCTGCCTGGGGGCCCCCCTGCCGCTCTGCTCAGCAAACTCCACCTGCCCTGACCTCCCCAAGTTCCCAGCTCCATCGCCTCGATTTAACCAATTTGCTAACAAGCATTGATGTTGCTCCTAACTTGTCGACATTGTTCACTTGTTTATTTCCTTAGTATTAATTTGTAGACAAGTTGCTAGATCAAAAATAATGTCCATTTAGTATTACAATAGTTCTAACCAAATTAGCCTCCAGAAATCTGTCCTTTTTTTCCATCGATATATTACTGTCTCCTTTCAAAAACCCTCTCCAACCTTTAGCATTTTTTTTATCTTTGGGATCTTTGCCAAAAAGATCAACATAAATGAATACCTCTGTTATTTTAATTGTCATTTCTTTAATTATTAGTTCGATTTCAACTTGTTTTTCACCCTTCTGAAAAGGGGAGGAAGGGGGATTCTTTGCCTATGTACTTTGCCTAGTTTTATTATATATTGGCATGTTCATCTTATTTTCTAATTTGTAACAAATCTTCTTCAAGGTTCCTTTTTCCCCCTTGGATAATCTTGTCACATCGTAAAGGAATCTTGTTATATTTTTTATTAAAATAAAATTGAGTTTATAGAGAAGTTGGAGAGGGTTTGATGTCTGAATATGGTATGCCTACAGGGGTGTGGAGGGAAGAGGGATTCAGAAGGAACCTAAGGGAACTTTTAGGAATGATGGAAGTGTTCATTACCCTGCTTGTGGTTATGTTTTCATGGGGATATGCATATGGCAAAACTTGTCAACCTGTACACTTTAAATATGTGCAGCTCATTGTATCTCAGTTGCAGCTCAATAAAGCTGTTATTTTAAAAAGTGACACCAAGCATTCTACCCAAAATAAGAATCGAGTTTGAAAATAAGAATTGAGTTTGATCAGAATATTTTTGTGTGTCATCTTGGTTAGATTTCTTCTGTCACAGTTACAGTGGCTTTCTAAAATAAATGGGGAAGCCAAAGAAAGTCACTTTCACCTTCAAGATTAAAAAAAACTGAACCAATAAAATAAGTGGTTCTGAATCAGACTCAGTCTAAAAAAAACCCTGAATAAAAACGACTTCTGGGTGGCATTACATGGGAATCATAGTCTATAAATCTCTGGGAATGAAGAAGAGAAAGCAAGAGAGAGGTACAGGATGGCTTTAAGCCTCATCCATGTAGTTAAAGAATGATAATGGCCTTATAATAAATTTTTAGAGCTTTTTCAGTATTGAGAAAGAGGCAGACTTTAAAATCTTTCCTTTTAGTACAAGAAGTGACTATTTAATGATTCCAAAAAGCAGTATGAGCTTGAGTTGCACCCATACTTATCAGGCAGGATTTATGGAGTCGAAGGTCACTGGAGAGTACAAGAGAAGAACAGGTTACTAGGAAAGGGTTCCAAGTAATATCCACAGGGCTGTGAGTCAGCCAGGGCTTAACAGTTTGTCCCAGTGGGGCAGCAGGCTGAGTTTTCATAGGAACAGACTGAGAGTCTTGTGCATCGGCTCAGCTATGCAGTACAAAGGCAAGACTTTTATCAATTTTCATGAAATGACTTGAAAGTTTCCATGCCATAAGAATGAGATAAACTTTGAATTAACAACTTAAAGTTTCATGATTAGGGGAAAGAGGAGAAAGAGAAAGTGGAGAAAGAGGCAGTAAAGAAAAAAATGATGCAGTTGAAAGATAGTGGGAAAAACTCTGCTGTTGGAGTCTGAAGGGCAGGGTTCAAGTCCCAACTTTGATATTTATCAGCTGTGAAACACAGAAAAATTATTTAGCTTTTCAGAACCTCAGTTTTCTCCAATCGGTAAATTTGTAATAAAAACATACACACCTTTTAAAGTTATGGTAAAAATGTCTTGATGCAAGTGTAAGTATTTTTCAAAATATAATTCTACCTTCCAACAATGTTTTTGGTTCCAGATGCACTCTGATTTTAAGTCTACAATTGTTTTCCTTCCTCAATCAGCATCCTCCATTGTGAGATCAAAGCTATTCTTTAAAGCTGAGGTGTTAATGTTTAAAAATAAAACCAAAAAAATCTGTTACATCAAATTCAGTAACTTTGGACAACAATAAAAAGAAACTTTGATGTGTAATCCCTATCCCACCACATACTCATTATATTTTTAAAATTTGAGGGGTGAAAGGAGAAGGTAATGGGAGCAAGCAGATGGGCACGTGATAGCAGAGTGAATATTGTAAAATAAAACTAGATTTTATTGCTGTCGTCTTAGATGTGTAGATCTGAGCAGGTCTCTGTCATAGGATCCTATTATAGCTCTACCTGTGCTCTGCCCATTGACTTTTTATACCAGGATGCCTTGAAGCCACCTCAAACACAGCATGTTCAATTTGGAACTCATTATTTTCTCCCCAGTGTTCAAGCTAGAAGCCTTCAGGCCACCCTTGACTCTTCTCTCTTCTGAAATCTCTCCTCTGCCCCATATGGATCAGTCTCCACATCCTGTCAATTCCACCTTCTAAATGTCTTTTCTGCTCTTATCACTTGTGCTTCTGTTGCCACTGCCTGAGTTTAGGTTATAGGCTTCTCAGTGTTTGGTCTCCTCTCTCGCCCAGTGGATCCATCCCCCAAATTGTCACCACCAAGAACTATCATTCTAAAATACAAACTATCTTTCCAGAACTCAAGACTCTCTCTCCTCTATAGGAATTTAACTTTAGGGTGTATTCAGATAAATGAGCCAAGATATCTGTTGAAAATATGTTCACCTCAATATTGTTTATAATAGGAAAAAGGGAAAGAACCCCAAAGAGGGGACCAGTTATACCAATGGTTCTTCCAATAGACTATAAAATAACATTAAAATGGTGCTATAAATCTGTAATGAATATTTTGAAAAATCATTAATGTTAATTATAAAAATCAAATTACTGAAAAAAGTTCATAAAATTGTAGAGAATATATTTTACTATAAAGAGAGATTTCTGGTGGTAGAATTCAGCAGGAATTTTTCTGGTCCCACTTCCCCCAAAACCAAAAGCAAAATGAAACTAAAACAGAACAAAAACCCCCCTATGTGGCTCTTTATAAAAAGTAATACTTTTGGTAAGAATTTCAGTGACCATCCCAACTCCCACAACTCAGCACAGCAAATGTGAAATGCCATAAAACAAATTCACTAATGCCTTCAAAGTTATGAAAACCAGGGGCTTTGAGACATCCTGTATCTTCCCCATTTTTTTCACAAAAAATTTTTGTACAGTCTCTCACATAAAATACCACGTGGTGTCCTCAATACACTATGGTTTACTCCACCTATTCATAACTGTGTTTTCTATTTATATTTCTTTAAAAAATAACTATGTTCATGTGTATGTTTGAAGGCCAAAGAAAAATAATGCTGTAAAGATTGGGGGAGAGAGGAAGGGGCAGACAAACCGTGTTGTTTCCTTGTTTGGTTCTATATTTGTCTCTCAACTAAGGCCCCTGATAGGAGTTAGTTATCCTCAAACACTTATATTGGCTGATTCATTGTTTCTTAAATGGCATTTATAATCAATTTTTCAAAACGGTAGTGGGATCTGGTGTTGCATTTAGCCTTGCTCTGTCAGAAGGCTTTGAGACTAAGGCGCCCGTGGGCACGTGTGCATGCGCGCGCATGCGCGCGCGCACACACACACACACACACACACACACACACACTGTAGCTTTGCAATTTGCGTATGTTTTGACACTGGTGGGACTATTCATTGTTTTTACAGAAATGCCGTTATTAAATTCTATGTAGTGTGGTATGTTAAAGGTTTGTTTTTCATTTTTTAATAATCAGTTGCCTCATAGCATATATCTTAATCATTGTCAAGGAAAAAACTGATTAAACTTTAATCTCTTCTCAAATCACTTCACTTTCTATTGATATGATGTTTTCCATCTGCCCCTCTCCACACCCCCATTTCTCTTTTATATTATGAAATATAATAGAGATGAGTAATGACATTAAGTAGTATCAACTATTTATTGGTGTAAATATCTACACACAAAGATTAATGGAGAATTCTGAAAAAGACAGCTAAATAGTTAATAGTGGCACTTTTGCTATTTCCATGGTGACTTACTATATATGAAAGATAGGTCTTTCAAATGTATAGAAGAATAGGATTGTAAAATACTCCATGGTAAATAGTCTTTAGTGCTTTGAACATAAATATTGATTTTTTTCCTGTTATAGATAGCTGTATGTATTATATATATTACTCAAACTTTATTAGTTTTGCTTTAGAATTTTAAAAATTATCAATGTATGTTAAAATCTTTTTGACCAAAATCAAAAGTAAAGTAATTATCTCAATAGTAAAAAAAGCCAAACAAACAACAGCAAAAACCTCTTTTTTTAAGGGGATATGGTGAGATGAGAGGGATTGTGATTAAGAAAATAGGCTGTGGGGTGTGATCAGTCTGGGCTCAAACCCACTTTCTAGAATTAACCAGCTGGATAACTTTAGGCAACTCACCTAAACTATTAAAGCTCTTGTTTCCTCCTCTGCAAAGTGACAATAGTAATAGGACATAATTGATCATGTCATTATGAGATAAAATGAGGTAATGCCAGGTAAATTGATTGACAGTGTGCTTGGTACTCAAAAGGTATTGATATTTTAAAATAATTTTTAATATTTCTAAGAGCCATTATTTATAGATAGTAAAAATTATGCCTTTTGCTTGCATTGTACTTTACAGTTCACAAAGTACCATCACAAACATGATCTCATTTTATCTTCACCATAAACATGACATAGAGAAACTCTAAATGAATCTCAGGAAAGATCAATGACTCATCAAAGTTCTACAACAGGACTAGGACAAAGTACTTCCTGTGAAGGTCATACGGAAACTAATTGATATATCTATATCTATATCTAATCTATACCTATATCTATAGCTGCCTCCTAGATTATAGGTAGGCATATTTAGTATAGGCAGCAGTTGTATTTCTGTATGTTCATTTCTGGCGTTGGATGCTATTCCTTTTATAAAAGTTGTGACCTTGCCACTCATGGAACAGATGGCATTGCTTGATTAAAGTCAGGCCATATTTAGAACATTTCTAAAAAGCCTTTCTCATTTGGATAAACATTTCTGCCCACTGAAATGGTTTCTTTTCATCAACTGAGCAAACCACATCATGGACTGTGTTCTCCTAAGACCTCTCTGCCGTCCATTCTCAGGAGGGCAAGTGTTGAGCTTATATTCTCAGAAGTGAACTTTTCATACTCTCCAGAAGAGAATGTCAAAGCTTCTTTGACAGAGGTGAGGTCTGTGAACGTGCACACTTGTTCATTAATTAAGCAAATTATCTGTCCTCATGGAAATAAGACTTTGAACAATTTGTCATCTTCTGAAGCAAGTAATAAAAGAGTATCAACTCTTACACATGAAAGACAAGGAAAGTAGTGGGGGAAAAGACTAAGAGAAGAAGACTGTGCATTTTACATAATGCTACTTAAATTTACCTAAAATATACAATAGGCTAAACATGTACTGTATGTATATGTATGTAATAGATGGATAGATATAGCTATATCCATACTCCAAAGACCAAGATTTATATATTATTAAGGCAATTAAATATAGAATTTGTTTTAAACAAAAAAGCCAAATAAGACATTTCTGCTAAGTTTTTAAATTTTATTTTAAGCAAAACACTACATTATAGCCATTATTATATAGGGTAATGTTATTTACAGACAAAATTAATTTTTTAGTTTGCATTGAAACAGATATGTGTGGAGTCAGGAAAAGATAAGTCAAACCGGTCAAAGAGAGTAATATCAAGAGGGCATTCGGGTGCAGCAGTCAGGCCAACTCAGATTTCCGTCTGGACTCTGCCACGGAACAGCAAAACTTCCTCAGTCAAATTACTTAATCTCTTTAAGCTGGATATCCTCATCTGATGAATGAGGACCCCGACGCCTAACCCATAGGATAGCTTTGAGGATTAAAGGACATGCACAATTCACACAGCTTATCCATCTATGTCTACTTGTATTAGTTAGCTAGGACTGCTGTAACAAAATACCACAGATGGGATTGTTCAAACAACAGAAATTTATTGTCTCATTATTCTGGAAGCAAGAAGTCTGAGATCAAGGTGTTGGCAGGTTTGGTTCCTTCTGAGGGCTGTGAGGGGAGATCTCTTCCAGGCCCCTCTTTATCTGGTAGATGGTGTTCTCCCTGTGCTTTTGTCTTTCCTCTGTACCTCGTTCTGTGTCCAAATTTTTCTTTTTCATAAGGACACAAGTCATAATGGATTAGGGCCCACCATCCTCCAGTATGACCTCATCTTAACTAATTACATCTGCAACAACCCTAATTCCAAATAAGGTCACATTCTAAGGTACCAGAGGGAGAGGACTCCAGCATCTGAATTTCAACCCATTACACTGTTCAAAGGTTACTGTTTCAGAGAGATCTTGCTTGACCATCTTTTCTAAAAATGCTTCTAGCCCTTCCCAACACACTCATACTCTTGCCCTACATAAAATGTATAACTGTATAAAAGTAAATTATATAATTATTTTCTTATTTTTTCTCTCTCTCTCACACTAGCCTGGGACCTAGACCTTACCTGTTTAATAAATCATTCTGTCTTGGGACACAGTATGTGCCTGGTACAAAATAGTCCCTCAATAAATATTTGTGAAAACAAAGGTAAACTTTCTGGCTCAAGATCAGGACTCAATAAATGATAAGCGCTATAACTAAAACATAGGGTCATTTTCCATCCAAATTGGTAGTCACTAGCCACATGTGAAATAAACTAAATTTTTAATTTTGTTTTAATAGATTTAAATTTAAATAGCCACTTGTGTCTAGTGGTCATTGTATAATGGACAGTGCAGATATAGAACATCTTCATTATTGCAGAGCATCATATGGGACATCGCCGGACATGGAGAGAGAACTATGGATGCATAGATGAGGGTATCAGAGAAAATGCAGAACTGAGCCGGTGCTGCCTGACAGAATCTGACCACACTGCCCTGCGTTGTAGCTCTCTCCTGTCACTGAATAGCTCCTCTTTTCTTTTTTCTTCCTTATGGTACAGGTATATTGCAAACATTATTTTCTTCAGTTATTAAATCAAAGTATATAACTTGAAGTTTTAAAAAGCTCTAAAAGGATTGTCTTGAGAATCGCATTAACATCATTGCTGTGGATTGTGCCACAGCAATTTTTACTTTTAATTCCTTTCCTCTTTGCTATTCAGATGAGTAAGAGGTAAGTGTAGATAATTAACCTACAGACTCTGGCTTATGAAACTTACAAATGGCTCTTTGAGAGACAAAATCTTTAAGGACACAGAACAGAGCTATTTCTTTGCTTAACAAGCAAATGGATGCAGGTACAGGTGCGGCTAGCCAGGAGCCAGCAGGTGTCTGTGTGTGGGCTCACTTCTTCCCGCAGCCCCAGGAAGTATGCAGGTTTTCACCACCCTTGTTCAGCCTCTGCTATGAATAACAATCTGGACCAAAAAGTTTTGTGAAAACTCTTTTGGCTTCATATAAAAGTCTGTCTGATACTTCAGGTCAGTAGCACACCTTCAAATACATTTCTGAATCCCAGACTATATTCCTTAAGGATGGATTCAGTGATGTTGCCTGTTAAAAGGTTGGAGAGAGAGGGAGGGCATAATTAATGAAAAAATGCAAATTAGAAAGTAATAGAAAGCATATTGTTTATATAAAATGCAGTGCCTAGGTAAGAATAAAATATTAAATGTATATGACAATGAACTTAGAATATGCTCCTATTTGGAAAAAAAAATCCTAGATTTTAAAAATAATCTGTTTTTGTCATTTTAATCCTCATTTGAACAGTAGCAAAATATCCACGCCACCTGCTTGGTGACTTTTCTGAAAAGAATAGGTGGTCTCAGCGTATTTCCTACTGTAATGGCATTGATCTGACCAAACTCATCACCATCCAGTTTAATTAATTACTTAATTCATGAGAAACGTTGCTTGCCTCATGAGAAATGTTGCTTGCATTGATCTGACCAAACTCATCACCATCCAGTATAATTAATTACTTAATTCTTGAGAAACGTTGCTTGCCTAAAGTGAGCCAGGCATATTTATCCTTGAGAATGAAAAATACTGCTGGAGGGGCTAGACTCTTAGTACGTAACTGAGTTTTTAATTACCTAAATGTGGTTGTAGAGCAGACTATTCTTAAGCAACTGAACAGGGGAAATGTGAAAAATTAAAGGCAAAGTATAAAACTTTATAATGGGTCTATTGGACTGTTTTTCAAAAGAAGCAGAAGCTTTACAATTTGTGGATTGTAGAACTAAAAAAAAAGCAAAGTTGGAAAATATTTATAAGGAATAATTCTTAAGATGTAGACTAAAGATCTTATTTATGTTTTAGGAACAGGAAGCAATAGAAGCATATACTTCACAGGCTCTCAAAATGTCTCCACTCATCACTGCATTTTGGTATTTTAGTTCACTGCTCATTAAGGTTATTACCTTAATTTATTTAATCAGAATATTTATTCTCATGTTGCAAATGACTTGTGACAAGATTTGGTTCTTAATATGCTTTTACCAATGAAAGCTAAACAAAATAATGCTCATCCTTTCACCATTAAAATACTAATGTTTTTATAGTGTTTTTATCTTAGTTTACAAGTTTCTTTTATAAAAAAGCTTTGTTTCTATGTTCGCAAACTACAGACTTTCAGTTTGTTTAACCAAAATTTATATAATTAAAATCTCCAAATTAAGAAGCTAGTTAAGTCACCCATTTGTTCTGTAACATAACAGCCATTAAATAACAAAATCCATCATTCCCCATTACTGATTTGTTTTGCCCATCTAATTTTCTAATAGAAAATTATTTCTAATAGAAATTATTTATTTGAGTGTTTGAGATACGGAAGCTCATCCCATTGAATACTTCAGAATCCAACTGTGACTTTATAGAATTCAACAAACGTTATTTTAATACAAATTAGGACACTAGCCATTAGTTAAATAAATTACCTTATTTTGGAATGTTCTAAGGAATCTATGACTAATATGGTAGTCTAAGTGATATTTTTAAAGACTGTTGCCAAAATCCCTTTGTTTTCCAACTTAACCTGAAGTGAGACTTTATTTTAAAAGAAAATCTACAAATTAATGTTTCAAAGCTATGAGATACTCCTTCCTCTTGTCTATGGATACAAAAGATGCAGCAATACATTATCCCCATGCTTTTGGCTGTGTTTATTTTTCATTGCTGCATAATGAATTACCACAAACTTAGTAGCTTAAAACAACACCCATTTCCTTCTTTCTTTTTTATAACATCTCACAGTTCTTAGGTCAGAAATCCAGGTTGGCAAGGCTGGGTTATCTGCTCAGAGGCTCACAGGGCTGAAATTAAGGTGCTGGCTAGCTGTTTCTTATCTGGAGCTCAGGGTCACCTTCCAAACTCATTCCTGTCATTGGAAGAATTCAGTTCCTTGCAGTTGTAGGACTGAAGTCCCTCTTTTCTTGCTGTCTGTTGGCCGGGGATTCCTCTGGCCTTCTAGGGGCCACTCAGGTTCTTGCCCCATTGGTCATCTCCATCTCAGCATTGGAGAACCTCCCTCCTGTTGAATCCTTCACACATTTTTAATCTCTCTGACTTTCTCTATTTCTTCCAGCCAAAGAAAACTATCTCCTTTCAAAGATCTCACAAATTTAGACACTCTGGAAAATTTCTCTATCATAATGTCAACTGATTAGTACCCTTAATTACAGCCACAAAAATTTCTTTTTCCATGTAACTTAATATAATCATTGGGTAATACCAGGGCTGATGGTAATGGGGGCTATCTTGGAATTCTGCATCAAGATGTACAATTCTTGTCAGTTAATTTAAACAATAGAAAGAACATAAAATAGAGTGAATGTTGGAATGACTCATCACTTTATATTTAAATGCTAAGACAAATAATACAGCCATCAAATTTGGTCAAATGATGATCTCTTAGGAATTGAAATATAGGGATAAGAACTGATACAGACAGAAATCAGATTGTAAGGGCTTAAAGGCGTGCTGAGAGTTTTATCATTTGAGAAATGAAGAACTACTAGGTAAAATGAAGAAATGCCCAGGTAATTGAAAAGTTATATGGAGTAATTCTTAACTTTAAGACACAGGCTAAATATCTTGATGGTTGGATCCAGAGGCAGAGGCCATATAATACCTCTATGCATCAATCTGTCTGGATATTTTAGTTTGCTGCATATTAAAGCTGAATGCTACTATATTTGTGCCACAGTACATCCATGGCTTCCTACCTCACCACTGCCTGGGGTCATGCTTTGCACTGTACCGCACTGCCCTGCCACAGTTTCACAAAGTTTGAAGGGGTAAGAAAGGAAAGGGAGGAGACTGGAGAAAAAATTAGGCAACTTTGAGAGAGGAATTTTTGGTTTTTAAATGAGAATTTGTAGGTTGAGTGGAAAGACACTCTGTGAGTAGGGACAGAGGCATGTGAAGGAAGGGAGATAAATGAATGTGCCAAAGAAAGAGAAAGAGAAGGTGCTGAAGGATGAAAGTGTGGATGGAATCAAGAGAAAGATCCTCAAAGGTAGAATTAAGAGCATGCATGGATTGATTTACTTTGGAAAGGGGAAACCTTTTTTCTCCTTTACAGGAAAAGGAAAGAGGACGAGTAGTGGTTTCACATGAGCGATGTTAAGCCAGTTCATGTAAAGTATCTTCTATCCTTTCATTTTATTGAGACCATTTTATATATATTTCTTCTTCTCTAAAGTGACAAAAAATAGTAGGGCCAAAAGAACACAGCCCATATGAATATTAAACGATGTAACACATATATCATGCTTAGAATAGTACCTACCACATTATAAATGTTTAGAAATGTTAGCTATTATTATTGTTATTACTTTCTACTGACAGTAGAGGAAAATGAGGTAAGGTTGGGGACTGAAAAATAATTTAATGTTTTTTAATAAATTGTTGAATAATAGGACTCCTCTCCTGGCACTGAACTCTGGGTAAAAGTAAGTAGCATTATTCATGGAACATCCAGTTAATGTGGTTAATAATAATAATAATACTTAACAGCCTGAAACGTACAGAGAAAGCAATGGGCATCGAGGTTTATAAAAAGTCAGAGATAGGAGCTCTGGGGAATCTGGTTATTCTCATGAAGGTATATATCAAGTTCAGAGTGAGCTAGGAAGTTTAAGTAGGAAAATAACAGATTTCATTAGAGATGCAAATTGTGATAGTGTTTTAAGTCTTGGAGTTGGAGGGGGAACTGCAGAGCTTAAAGTATCGGAAGGCAGAGTTAGAGGTGACCATCTCCATGACTTTGGCTTTCCAAAGTGAGGTGGAGATGAATATGAAGAAATTGTCACCATGATTAAAATTGTATTGAGGGTAACAGTACAAGCTAGGGCAGAAGGATAAGAGTCTTATACCACTGGTGAAAGGAGTTCTGGCTATTAGGAAATAGAAGATGATATGGACTCCAAAGGAGGCCGGGTTAGTTGAAAGAAGCTGTTCGAATGGTAGACTATAAGGGCAATGGAGAACCAGCAATTGTTAACCCCTCCTCAAGTTCCAGTAATGTGAGAAACACAAATAAAGTCCGTTTTTAAGAACTGCAGGAGAAGTAGTGCCCATTTAATGGAACCTCAGGATGCTAGATCTGGGATTCTAGAACTGTGCTAACCAGTACAGTAGCCACTAGCCACATGTGGCCATTTACATTTTAAATTAAAATAAAAGAAAAATATTTATTTCCTCAGTTACACTAGCCACATTTTAAATGTTTAATAGCCACATGTAGACAGCAGAGATTTTAGAACATATTGGACAGCAGAGATTTTAGAACATTTCTATCACTGTAGAAAATTCTAATGGATAGCACCGTATTGGAAGTACAGTGGAAGTGAGAGTCTAGTCTTACAGAAAATGCTGGAGCAGAAGAAAACTATGCTGAATGAGGATATGAGCAAGGACATTCTGTATTTTGACCATTTGAAGTATTCTTTTATTATTATACCATTTGTGAAATCAGGATGAGTCATACAATCGATGTGCTCATTTAAGAAGGTAGGGTTTATTTTTTCTCCTGAAAAATACTGTTAACAAATTGATGATGCATCTCACAATCAGTGGCATCTTAATATCAATGGAATGCAGTAAGAACAAAGCCAAAGGCGTTTTCATCTGGGATAGTGATCACTGAGATAAAGCATCAGGATTAACAGGAAGATTGGAGAGTGATGGTGATCATGGGAAATGAGCTAAATTTAGTCAGTACTAGCCCCAAGACACCATTTGGAACTTTGGAGTAATGGTGTATTGGCAACAGTTTAAAGTACTTTCTCAGGTTCTGGATTCTCAGATTCTGATTCTGGATTCTTAGACCTTCTGCTGACTGAGAATTGGGTTGATGACGAGTCTCAGGCTAGTAACCCCAGTCATTCTAAAGTACCAAACCGCAGTGTTGAGCAAATACCTGGCTTTGACAACTACCACATGGCTTCCTTAAGATTGGGCATGGAAGAAGGAAGGGATGAAGAGTTACCCCTCTTCATTTGGATGAAAGGGAGAGAGCTAGAAGTGTGTCCAAAACAAAGGAAAAGCCATTGTGATAATTAAGATAACAACAGCCATACATCAAGGTAGCCAATATCTTCAGACTGGAGATCTGAACTTGAATGGAGATCTGAACTTGAATGGAGATGGGCCACGAAGTACCCGGCTCAACAGAGAGGCATGTCAGATGGGAGCTGAATTTTGTTGTTGTTGTTGATTTTGTTCTGCTTTTTGCTTGTTTTGTTTTTTGATGTCATCATAACTCTGGCATGCATTTTTACAGTAAATTAGAATTAAGGTTTTAAAAATTTGTCTCACATAGTTATTGACAGCTACCATAACACTTTTTTTTCCTGGAATTATGTTTGTTTTGTCTTAAAACATACATGTATGCATTTACATATATTGTTATATATATGTGTGTGTGTGTATATACATATATATTTATATAAAAACAGTGTAGTAGAAGGAATTCTCTTCTCTGAGTCAAAATATCTGATTTTGAACTTGGAGTCTAGTGTGCCACTTAATTTCAGATTTAACTTCAGCCAAGTTTTATCTTTTGAAGCCATAGGTCAGTTTCTTTTTTCTTTTTTTTTTTTTTTTGTCACTATTTTTAAGACCAGTTTTAGATTTACAACAAATTGAGAGGGAAGTACAGAGATTTCCCACATACCTCCTGCCCCACACGTGTACAGCCTGCCCCTTTATCAACACCACTAGCCAGAGTGGTACATTTTTCACCAAGGATGAACCTACATCCACACATTCTAATCTCCCAAAGTCCATACTTTACCTTAGTGATCACTCTTGGTGTTGTACATTCTGTGGATCTGGATAAATGTATAATGACACAGAGCCGTCATTATAATATCATAGTATTTTCAATGCCCTAAAAATCCTCTGTGCTTCACCTATTCATATGTCACTTTCTTTTAAAAGAGGCAATACTAGACCCCATGGTTGTAAAGATCAGATAAAATAAGATATATGAAAACATAAACTACAATATATAGATATTCTCAACTGTAAAGTGATACGCATTGAAGTCATGGTTGTTATTTATTGGAGTCCACCTCTCAAATGTTGCTTGTTTCTTGGGTACAGAAAATTGAGTTTGACTCTCAGTATTACGCAGCCTAATTTAGAAACATCTCTTTATTCTTTGGTGATATATTATATAGGAAAAAAAATCAAGTAGAATTATTTAGATACCTGAATCTGAGGAACTCTTGATATAGTAAAAGCCAGACTTGCTAGGGACAATATTATGAGTGCTTTTGTTTATAACCGTGATCTTTTTTCAACCGTAGACATCTCAGGGTAAAGTCCTGGGGCTCTGTCACTGCAGGAGGGAGAACAGGCAGTAGAAATGTCCCTCAGGTTTAATCAGCTAGAAACTACGAGGAATTAACCACAGTGTCAAGAATATCCAGTCATTATTTTGCTGTTTGGGTGAGCTGAAGCATCATTTATGGGCCTAGCAGATTTGCTTTCTTTCTTTCTTTTTTTTTTTTTTTATTTCTGAGATATACATTTTAAAGTAATAACTAGAATTATGACTTATAACATTATACCAGAACATATAAGATTTTTAGAAATTTCATGTAATGTCTGAAACATTTATATTAACATATTTCCATACAAATAACCCAATGAAAGTTTAGTATTAGTTGTTTTGTTTGTTTGTTTGTTTTTATACTGCAGGTTCTTGTTAGTCATCAATTTTATACACATCAGTGTATACATGTTAATCCCAATCGCCCAATTCAGCACACCACCATCCCCACCCCACTGCAGTTTTCCCCCTTTGGTGTCCATATGTCTGTTCTCTACATCTGTGTCTCAACTTCTGCCCTGCAAACCGGCTCATCTGTACCATTTTTCTAGGTTCCACATACATGCGTTAATATACGATATTTGTTTTTCTCTTTCTGACTTACTTTACTCTGTATGACAGTCTCTAGATCTATCCACGTCTCAGCAAATGACTCAATTTCGTTCCTTTTTATGGCTGAGTAATATTCCATTTTATATATGTACCACAACTTCTTTAACCATTTTTCTGTCGATGGGCATTTAGGTTGCTTCCATGACCTGGCTATTGTAAATAGTGCTGCAATGAATATTGGGGTGCATGTGTCTTTTTGAATTATGGTTTTCTCTGGGTATACGCCCAGTAGTGGGATTGCTGGATCATATGATAAATCTATTTTTAGTATTTTAAGGAACCTCCATATTGTTCTCCATAGTGGCTGTATCAATTTACATTCCCACCAACAGTGCAAGAGGGTTCCCTTTTCTCCACACCCTCTCCAGCATTTGTTTTTTGTAGATTTTCTGATGATGCCCATTCTAACTGGTGTGAGGTGATACCTCATTGTAGTCTTGATTTGCATTTCTCTAATAATTAGTGATGTTGAGCATCTTTTCATGAGCTTCTTGGCCATCTGTATGTCTTCTTTGGAGAAATGTCTATTTAGGTCTTCTGTCCATTTTTGGATTGGGTTGTTTGTTTCTTTAATATTGAGCTGCATGAGCTGTTTATATATTTTGGAGATTAATCCTTTGTCCATTGATTCATTTGCAAATATTTTCTCCCATTCTGAGGGTTGTCTTTTCATCTTGTTTATGGTTTCCTTTGCTGTGCAAAAGCTTTGAAGTTTCATTAGGTCCCATTTGTTTATTTTTGTTTTTATTTCCATTACTCTAGGAGGTGGATCAAAAAAGATCTTGCTGTGATTGATGTCAAAGAGTGTTCTTCCTATGTTTTCCACTAAAAGTTTTATAGTATCCGGTCTTACATTTAGGTCTCGAATCCATTTTGAGTTTATTTTTGTGTATGGTGTTAGGGAGTGTTCTAATTTCATTCTTTTACATGTAGCTGTCCAGTTTTCCCAGCACCACTTATTGAAGAGACTGTCTTTTCTCCATTGTATATCTTTGCCTCCTTTGTCATAGATTAGTTGACTGTAGGTGCGTGGGTTTATCTCTGGGCTTTCTATCCTGTTCCACTGATCTATGTTTCTGTTTTTGTGCCAGTACCATATTGTCTTGGTTACTGTAGCTTTTGTAGTATAGTCTGAAGTCAGGGAGTCTGATTCCTCCAGCTCCGTTTTTTTCCCTCAAGACTGCTTTGGGTATTCGGGGTCTTTTGTGTCTCCATACAAATTTTAAGATGATTTGTTCTAGTTCCATAAAAAATGCCATTGGTAATTTGATAGGGATTGCATTGAATCTGTAGATTGCTTTGGGTAGTATAGTCATTTTCACAATATTGATTCTTCCAGTCCAAGAACATGGCATATCTCTCCACCTGTTGATATCATCTTTAATTTCTTTCAGCAGTGTCTTATAGTTTTCTGCATACAGGTCTTTTGTCTCCCTAGGTAGGTTTATTCCTAGATATTTTATTCTTTTTGTTGCAATGGTAAATGGGAGTGTTTCCATAATTTCTCTTTCAGATTTTTCATCATTAGTGTATAGGAATGCAAGAGATTTCTGTGCATTAATTTTGTATCCTGCAACTTTACCAAATTCATTGATTAGCTCTAGTAGTTTTCTGGTGGCATTTTTAGGATTCTCTATGTATAGTATCATGTCATCTGCAAACAGTGACAGTTTTACTTCTTCTTTTCCAATTTGTATTCCTTTTATTTCTTTTTCTTCTCTGATTGCCATGGCTAGGACTTCCAAAACTATGTTGAACAATAGTGGTGAGAGTGGACATCCTTGTCTCGTTCCTGATCTTAGAGGAAATGCTTCCAGTTTTTCACCATTGAGAATGATGTTTGCTGTGGGTTTGTTGTATATGGCCTTTATTATGTTGAGGAAAGTTCCCTCTATGCCCACTTTCTGGAGAGTTTTTATCATAAATGGGTGTTGAATGTTGTCAAAAGCTTTTTCTGCATCTATTGAGATGATCATATGGTTTTTATTCTTCAATTTGTTAATATGGGGTATCACATTGATTGATTTGCGTATATTGAAGAATCCTTGCATCCCTGGGATAAATCCCACTTGATCGTGGTGTATGATCCTTTTAATGTGTTGTTGGATTCTGTTTGCCAGTATTTTGTTGAGGATTTTTGTATCTATATTCATCAGTGATATTGGTCTGTAATTTTCTTTTTTTGTAGTATCTTTGTCTGGTTTTGGTATCAGGGTGATGGTGGCCTCATAGAATGAGTTTGGGAGTGTTCCTTCCTCTGCAATTTTTTGGAAGAGTTTGAGAAGGATGGGTGTTAGCTCTTCTCTAAATGTTTGATAGAATTCACCTGTGAAGCCATCTGGTCCTGGACTTTTGTTTGTTGGAAGATTTTTAATCACAGTTTCAATTTCATTACTTGTGATTGGTCTGTTCATATTTTCTGTTTCTTCCTGGTTCAGTCTTGGAAGCTTATACCATTCTAAGAATTTGTCCATTTTTTCCAGTTTGTCCATTTTATTGGCATAGAGTTGCTTGTAGTAGTCTCTTAGGATGTTCTGTATTTCTGTGTTGTCTGTTGTAACTTCTCCTTTTTCATTTCTAATTTTATTGATTTGAGTCCTCTCCCTTTTTTTCTTGATGAGTCTGGCTAATGGTTTATCAATTTTGTTTATCTTCTCAAGGAACCAGCTTTTAGTTTTATTGATCTTTGCTATTGTTTTCTTTGTTTCTATTTCATTTATTTCTGCTCTGATCTTTATGATTTCTTTCCTTCTGCTAACTTTGGGTTTTGTTTGTTCTTCTTTCTCTAGTTCCTTTAGGTGTAAGGTTAGATTGTTTATTTGAGATTTTTCTTGTTTCTTGAGGTAGGCTTGTATAGCTATAAACTTCCCTCTTAGAACTGCTTTTGCTGCATCCCATAGGTTTTGGATCATCGTGTTTTCATTGTCATTTGTCTCTAGATATTTTTTGATTTCCTCTTTGATTTCTTCAGTAATCTCTTGGTTATTTAGTAACGTATTGTTTAGCCTCCATGTGTTTGTGTTTTTTACGTTTTTTTCCCTGTAATTCATTTCTAATCTCATAGCGTTGTGGTCAGAAAAGATGCTTGATATGATTTCGATTTTCTTAAATTTAGTGAGGCCTGATTTGTGACCCAAGATGTGATCTATCCTGGAGAATGTTCCTTGCGCACTTGAGAAGAAAGTGTAATGTGCTGTTTTTGGATGGAATGTCCTATAAATATCAATTATATCTATCTGGTCTATTGTGTCATTTAAAGCTTCTGTTTCCTTATTTACTTTCATTTTGGATGATCTGTCCATTGGTATAAGTGAGGTGTTAAAGTCCCCCACTATTATTGTGTTACTGTCGATTTCCTTTTTTATAGCTGTTAGCAGTTGCCTTATGTATTGAGGTGCTCCTATGTTGGGTGCATATATATTTATAATTGTTATATCTTCTTCTTGGATTGATCCCTTGATCATTATGTAGTGTCCTTCCTTGTCTCTTGTAACATTCTTTATTTTAAAGTCTATTTTATCTGATATGAGTATTGCTACTCCAGCTTTCTTTTGATTTCCATTTGCATGGAATATCTTTTTCCATCCCCTCACTTTCAGTCTGTATGTGTCCCTAGGTCTGAAGTGGGTCTCTTGTAGGCAGCATATATATGGGTCTTGTCTTTGTATCCATTCAGCAAGCCTGTGTCTTTTGGTTGGAGCATTTAATCCATTCACGTTTAAGGTAATTATCGATATGTGTGTTCCTATGACCATTTTCTTAATTGTTTTGGGTTTGTTTTGGTAGGTCCTTTTCTTCTCTTGTGTTTCCCACTTAGAGAAGTTCCTTTAGCATTTGTTGTAGAGCTGGTTAGGTGGTGCTGAATTCTCTTAGCTTTTGCTTGTCTGTAAAGCTTTTGATTTCTCCATCAAATCTGAATGAGTTCCTTGCCAGGTAGAGTAATCTTGGTTGTAGGTTCTTCCCTTTCATCACTTTAAGTATATCATGCCACTCCCTTCTGGCTTGTAGAGTTTCTGCTGAGAAATCAGCTGTTAACCTTATGGGAATTCCCTTGTATGTTATTTGTCGTTTTTCCCTTGCTGCTTTCAATAATTTTTCTTTGTCTTTAATTTTTGCCAATTTGATTACTCTGTGTCTCGGCGTGTTTCTCCTTGGGTTTATCCTGTATGGGACTCACTGCACTTCCTGGACTTGGGTGGCTATTTCCTTTCCCATGTTAGGGAAGTTTTCGATTATAATCTCTTCAAATATTTTCTCTGGTCCTTTCTCTCTCTCTTCTCTTTCTGGGACCCCTATAATGCGAATGTTGTTGTGTTTAATGTTGTCCCAGAGGTCTCTTAGGCTGTCTTCATTTCTTTTCATTCTTTTTCCTTTAGTCTGTTCCACAGCAGTGAATTCCACCATTCTGTCTTCCAGGTCACTTATCTGTTCTTCTGCCTCAGTTATTCTGCTATTGATTCCTTCTAGTGTAGTTTTCATTTCAGTTATTGTATTGTTCATCTCTGTTTGTTTGTTCTTTAATTCTTCTAGGTCTTTGTTAAACATTTCTTGCGTCTTTTCCATTTTTGCCTCCATTCTTATTCCGAGGTCCTGTATCATCTTCACTATCATTATTCTGAATTCTTTTTCTGGAAGGTTGCCTATCTCCACTTCATTTAGTTGTTTTTCTGGAGTTTTATCTTGTTCCTTCATCTGGTATGTAGCCCTCTGCCTTTTCATCTTGTCTATCTTTCTGTGAATGTCCAGATTTGCTTTCTGATCATATTTAAAACCTTCACCTGGGTGAACTTCTATGCAAACCTATAATTCCGGGATACTGAGGTCACCAAGGTGGAATTCAGCGGACTTCTTATTCATTGCATCCCAGATGGATGAAGGTTTTCTCTCCAGGAATCACTAAGAATATCTGCCAATTTTGAGCTTTCATTCGTAAGACAAAGAGTAATGTTAATCCATATCCTCTGCAAGGGGTCTGATCAATTCTTTAATCTCTGGGGCTGGGTTGTGGTTGAAAAACTAGCAAGGGCAGGCCCCAGTCTAAGAAACTAAAGACACCAATCTGAAGTCGAGGATGGAAATTATTGCAGAGTTGAGTCTGGGAGTGTTCTCTAGGCCTGTATCTCTAACCTGGCCTGATTGAACTGTTAAAAAGAAAGTAGGGATATGTTTGAACTCCAAGTCTACAGGGAAAGTAGAGGGAATGAGGGTTTTGAGTGTTTTTCTAGGTTCCTGTAAGAAAGAAGTCTGACAGCACAATCCTACTTCGATTTATCTTTTAATATAAACCACAGCATACTGAAGAGGGTTTGAAATTCTTTGTTGCTTCCCGTGCTGGCTATTTTGCCATTCCCTTCATCTCCCTTAATGTTTTCTTCAATAAGAGTTCTAAAACAAAAAATATCCTTGTAATTTACCATCTTGAGTGACTTTGGAATCCAGTTAGACAAAACAGGCAGCAACTGAGCTCTGTGGTTCTCAACCTTTGTACCTTTAAAAATATTCATGCTTTGGTCCTGTCCACAGAGATTCTGATTTCACCTGGGCCTGTGTATTGAGAGTTTTTCTAGCTCCCCAAGTGATTCTAGTGTGCAACCAAGAATGAGAACCACAGCCTTATTCTCTAATCATCACTTTCCTCAGATCCATTGACCTTGACTTCGGTTCTACTCTGACCACTTAGCCCCATGGCCACTCTCAAACCTTGTGATCGTCCAGAACTGCTCCAACCAACCTTAAAATCTTAAACATCCCACACCCTCAACGTAGCTTCCTTTCTTTCTAGCGCCTCTTATTACATTGAAGACCCAGTAGTCTGATATTTCAACTGCTCTCTTGCTAAAGCCTTCACTGTTGTTCTGCTATACCCAAATAAGAAGTTCAAAGTCAGGATTAATTTACCTGTGCACTCTCCCCATTTTTATCCCTAGTGTTTCCAGAGGAAATCACAATCACATACAGTGGTGCCACAGCAAAGTTATAGTCTCTAGTCTTAACTGGAGGGAGCCTCAATGCTACCAAAGCATCCATTTGTTTTCATAGTTAGCCTTGTCTCCATTTCTCCACGCAAGGCCCCTTCCCTTCCCAGGAAAAACGCTACCCCCGTGCCTTGAATCCTACTCCCTCCGCCTCTTTAGTGGACTTGCTCTTTCACCTGTCACTCTTCTTGTATCACTGGCTTTCTCTATATATTGGTTCTTTAACATCAACCTCCATGACAACATGGATAAACCTGGAGTACATCATGCTAAGCGAAAAAAGCCAGATGCAGAAAGACAAGTACTACATGATCTCACTTACATGTGGAATCGGAAAAAAAAAAAAAAGGTAAAGGTTGAGCTCATAGTAACAGAGGCTGGGGGTAGGGAAAGATATTGATCGAAGGGTACAATCTTTTTCAGTTATAAGAAGAATTAATCGTGGAGACCTAATATGCAGTATGGTGACTGTAGTCAATAATAATGTACTGTAAACTCGAAATTTGCTAAGAGAGTATATCTCTTGCATTCTCACCACACACAAAAATGATAAGCATGTGAGCTGTTGGATATGTTAATTAGCTTGATTATGGTAATCATTTCAGTGTTTACATGTATCAAAACATCACGTTGTACACCCTAAATATGTACCATTTTTATTTGTCAATTATACCTCAGTAAAGCTGGAAAAATTTAAAAGAGATGAGCAAGCTCAAAACACTCTCTTCAAAAAACAAAACAAAATGATGAACCAACAAAAACAATGAAAAAACAGACTTTCGTTGGCCTTCTTTTCCCCCTTTGCCTACTTCCTTCCTCCCTTTCACACCCAGAGGATTTTACATTCTGACTCCCATTTTTGCATTTTCCTCCACCTAAGATACTGAAATTTTTAGCGCTAAGTCCAGGGGTGTTCTCAGTCAGTATTTCACTCGGACACACTTCAAAACTATTAGTAGAGTGTTGACCCCTCTCTGTTCTTAAGCAGTGTCTTCCTGCATGCCCTCCAGGTTCTTCGCCTCAGTTTGTCAGTCTTCTCTGAGGTTTCTTCATCCTTTGTTCAGACCCCAGTGTTCTTCTGGGTTTTGTCCTCAGTCTATTCTGTCCTCATGCCTTATCCCAGAGGTGCTCTGCAGTGGCCATGCATCCAAAACACCTGCAAAACCTGTGCAAACACAGCAGCCCATTTCCTGTGCTAACCATCTGAATCAGTTCCTACGGGGTGGGGCCCAGGCACCTGCATTTTTCAGCAACTGCACAGATGGTTCTGATGTGCAGCCAGCCTTGACAACCAGCCTGAGCATGTCATTCTCACCCATGCCTCCACAGGCATCCAGCCTGTCTCCCAATTTTTCATCTGGAGTTTTCCCTTGGGCCCGAGGCTTGTTTTCTAGATATGTCTACACAGGGTCTCCAAACTCAGTGTGTCTACGACTGCCTTCCTGCCTTTGACCTGTTCTGTTCACATCCAAATCTGCTCCTTCCCCTGTGTTGCTATCTTAGTGAATGATGCCAGACTTCACCAAATTTTACAAGCCAGAAATGTGGTCATTGCTTTTGAATTTTTTCTCTCCTTCATCCCCCATGTCTTGTCCGCTGTTTTCCACACACATAGACACTACCTTAGCCTAAGCCACCATCATCTTTCTTCTGAATACTAAAACCACCCCCTAACCGTTCTCTCAGCTCTCACTTTGGCTTATTTCCACCCATCTATTCCTCACACAACACTCAGTATAGTTATTTCTTAAAGGTAAATATGATTCTATATGTTTTCCAGTTAAAAGTGCTATGACTATCTGATGCCTTTAGAATCAAGTCGAAACTTTGTAACACGACATATATGACCTATCAGGATCTGACCCCTGCTGTCTTCTCCCATCAGGGCCCCCTTGCATTCTGCACACAGTTTTTCCCTAAGCCTTTATTACTCCTTTTGCCTAGAGTGTCCTCTTTCCCTCGGCCCGGGTCTCCCACTTTCCACCCCTGCCTTGGTAACCCTTCTTACTGTTCTAGTTCATATATCACTTTCTAAAAGGATCTTTGCCTAACCCTGCATGATGGGCTTAGAAGAACTTCCTATATATCCTTATAGTTCAAGATTTCTATTCTTAGAGTATAAGACTGTACTCCACTCATTGATTTACTTCTCTCTCCCACCTGACTTTAACTTTATGTTTCTTGAGTACAGAGACTCCTCTTATTCATCATAGAGTTTTTGTTTTGTTTGTTTGTTTGTTTGCTTGTTTGCATGACACATAGCAAACTCTCAATGTCTATTGAAGGAATGAACTGAGAAGGAATATTCAGAAATGTTAGTAAAACAGTTCTCAGAAATGTTAGTAAAAAAACAATTCAGAAAGTAATGGGAGAGTGAGCTCTTCAGAGGAGCGGTCAACAGGTCAGAAGCTACAAGTAGAATGAACTGACTGGTCTTGAAAAGAGGTCACGCTTAGAGGAAAGCATCTCAATGGTGTGGTAGGGGTTGAAGCCAGAATGCAGGAAACTGAGGATGGGTGGTGTATTCATTTACCAGGGTGGCTGTAACAAAGTACCACAGGCTGAGTAGTTTAAACAGCAGAAATGTATTGTTTCACAGTGCTTGCTGCGAGAAGTCCAAGCCCAAGGTGTCAGCAGGGACTGCCCCCTCTGAAGACACTGGGAAAGGACTCCTTCCTAGCTTTTGGTACATAACTTCAGTCTTCCTGTGCATTCTCCCTGTTTGCACATCTGTCTCTTTACATGGCGTTCGTTTTATAAGAACACCAGGAATGTTGGATTGGGGGCCCACACTACTCTAGTATGTCCTCATCCTGATTACACCTGAAACGACACTATTCCAAATAATGTCACATCCTTAGGCACTGGAGAGGGGCTTTGGAATTCAACATATGAGTTTGGGGGAGATACAATTCAATTCATAACAAGTGGAAATTAATGAAGTGTTGTCAGACTCTTCACTTTACTCATGCACTATCATTGTCAGATTCATGTAATAGGTCAGTACTAGCTTTTCATCTCTTATTTGAGTCCACATTATAGTATAATGTTTATTGTGGTGACCGTGGAAGAGAAGTAAGTAAATAACTTTTATTATACAGGGCTGCAGCACTGGTTTCCAAATTGTGCTCTGCACAGTTGGAGATCCTCAGCCATAGCAACTCTCTCTGTATCCAATTTACCCAGAGAAAGGTTGGAAATCTACCTGTTGAAAATAAAAGTTTTAGAAATGTTGGAGGATAGATATATTTTTAGTTGTAATGTTGATAGCAAATAAGAAGACAATCTGTACCCTCAACAATTGGAAACAAGAAAATTGATGGATAGTTTAAAAAAAAAGAAAATGACAGAAAATATGAAATATTATGTCCCCGTATTATCAAATACTTTAAAATCTTGGATAGGTGTATCATTATTAGATCTAAGTAACACACTGATAAGTCAAACACTTGATTATCCTTGTTGGAATATATATATACAAGAAGCCTTTCCCACATTAATTTTAGCTCTTGAAATGCGTAGAGTAGAAAGAAAAGGAGAACTATAATCTCCACGGAAGCAGCTTTATACCAAAATCCACAGAAGCAATTCTGTGTGCAACTTGCCAGAATATTAAATTTTCGGTTAACTTCAGTGGTTTACTTTCATTTTCACGAATAAGATTTGAAAAGACAAGGGCCAGTGACCATTCTATAGTTTGGGAGAATTGCTAGTGAGCATTACACTATTGTAGAGACTCTGGTGACTTAGAAATAGGTTTTTTTTATAGGTGGCTCCTATTCTTAAATTCAGTATGAGTTGCCAATTTGGAAAATTGCTATATTATATTTATCACACAGTTATAATTTCTAATGGTTTGAGGAGTCACAGATCTGACCACACCAATACTTGGCTCATTTTCAAAACGGAAAGAAAGTGCTGAAACACCACAATACTGTGCTGAATTCTTCAAAATGGATAAACAACTGGTTTGAATGTTAGGTAAAATAAGAATCAAATGGGTGGAAATGACTGCATTTTTGAAATTCCATTGTAAATTATAGTCTAAAATACTAAAAAAAAAAACAAAAAAAAAAACCCAGTATGTTAGCAAACATGTTTGACTTGCAGTGGAATTTAGAGGGCCTTATTGCTTGGTTTTGCTCTTCAGACAGATTGTGGACACTTACGTAAAATATACTTTTCGTAGGCCTTGGAAGGCCATTTTAAGGACTTCTGTGATAGTTTACTAAGTATATTGGAAACTTCCTATACTTTGCTAAAGACTGGGTTAAATGAGATTGGTGTAAACTAGATCCTTTCTAAGGCCTTTCAAGTACTAATTCTCTCTCTTCATAAGATCGTTACACGCATAAGATATTTCACGATATCTCAGTCAAATTCTCAATTGATTCTGAATGGATCAAGCATAAATAAATAATTATTTTTCACTGAATATAGATTTGAGGAATCAGGGAGGAAAAAAGAACTTCATAAAAAGTTGGAGATATTTTACAAAGCTTTAAATATTTCGAGGAGAGAACCCAGTTTAATTCACAAGATAGTCCTCTTTTGGTATAAACTCATTTCTGTCTAGCTAACTAGCTAGTCAAGAGAGTAAGGTGGGCAGTCTAATGAATTTTAAACTTACTAGGGTCACGTTCAAAATAAGCCTACAGCAAAACCAGGATGTCAGATTATCTTGGGTCACAGAGACTGCAGCATGAACTGTGAAGTTTGAAGAGCTTTGCTTCCTCGCAATTGAAGGGCACAGGAAGACTGGTGAGGTTCAAGCAAACGTGGGCACTTTTGGTCACTTTTATCTTGTTTTGAATATGCTGGCTGAGTCCATGTCTTCTGAGTATCCTGAAGATATGGAGGGGTCAGCAAAGCATATTTGACTCTTTGCCAAAACACTTTCCCTACTATGTCTCATAGCCTTGAGTTGTTCCTGGGGAATTTAATCCATGTGCTTATGATTCATTTACACTAGACTCATCAAAATGTCATAGGGAGATATTGGATGTCCAAGAAACCTTAAAGTTTATGAGGCCATTTAAGGCATTTATCTCTGAACCAGAAAGTTGGGGTGTACCAGGAATACACAGAATTCAAACATAATGGGGGCACAATTTCATTTTGTCTAATACATCCTAGGAAACTTTGGAGTGGATTCAAAATTTCTACACTCCAAATGCTAGTCTAACATTTACATTACTAATGGCATCCCAATAACAAGTGCAGGGCTAGAACAAGAATATTCAACATTAAAAACATCTGAAAGCCACATTTTGAATAATTTAATTTGAGTATCTGCACAGTGGCCTGAGGACCTATAGATTTAAAGTTAAGTCCCTTCTAAGTAACAGAAAAACAATTGGTACTTTTAAAATTTTTACTCATTTAAAAGGAAGTTATTCCTATGTCAAAGGAATGCTTTGACATTCTTTAATATTCTGTCATTTAAAAAATGCTTTAAAATTTGTAATCTCATCTGATTATGTAAATAGGTCTGGTATTGCAATCTCCATTTTTCAAAAGGGAAGATGGAATTATATGTAACTTTGAAAGTTGTTGCTTTAGTTGCAATAATATGTACCTTGTGATAGCTCTGAGCTGTGATTGTGTTCACTAATAAAAGCAGGGCTGCATATATCCCATGTAGCTTTGTTTTACCTTTACATTCATCTTTCCCACACTTGAAAGAAATCTTCGACTTGGATTGTTAGTAAAAACCAAATCAAACCAAACCAAACCGTTACTTCCTATTATAACACAAAACATGAATATTATAATTGCCATAAAATTCAGTTCTAGTTTTTCTCCAAAAATAAGATGCTTGCTCCAGCATGATTCTCTTCCTTCCTAATTCCACATATTTGCATTTTAAAATGGCCTTTTCCTATGGGGTAACATAAGCTCAGAGTGTTTTTTGAACTTAACGTATACCCCATGGTCAGGTCAATTCCATCAGGGCAGAAACTAAGTGGGCCAGAACTTATTTAAATTAGGTAGTTGCCTGGAAATAAGTTTAACTTACACAAGTGTGCTGCAAAATGTGAGTGGAGAATATTTTTCTCCCTTAATAAACTGTAATTCAGATCATTCATTTTTTAAAAACTGAGCCAAAGATTAAGATTGTCTCCATTGTGTAACGTTGTTAACATAATTTGATGGTGGTCTTAAGAGAGTTTAATTTTGGTGAACTGATTTATAATCAGTTAATCTTGCAGATTTCATAATTTCTGGCATTTCTTCCTTCCTTTATTGTTTCTATTTCGTCAGCTGCTTGACTCCCCAAAATATGCAACTAAGTTAAATGGCCATCCAGATGAAAGTTTATTGGCATGTGAAGCCTGTGACCGAATAAAACTTACAAAGCAGATGTCTCCACACTGACGCTCAGGACCATTCAGAGAAGAAATACTTTCTTCACTAGGGTTTCAGGGCATCTCATCCTCCTGGTTTTCCTTTCTACTTTGGTTATTCATTCTCATTCTCCTTTGCTGCTTCCTCCCGAGCTCCTCAAATTGTTAGCGTTGATGTGTCTCAAGCTTAGCCTGTGGCCTCTTCTGTCCTCTTTCTACATATCTCCTACCTGATCTCATGTAATCATACAACTTTAATGTCTATATGCCATTGTCAAATTTCTACCACCCATCTGGACTTCTCCCCTGAATATAGACTTTAATATTCAACTGCCTACCCACCATTTCCACTCGGATGTCTACCGTATATCTGCAACCTAACTTGCCCATAACCAAAGTCTTGTTCTTTCTTACCAAACCGGGTTCTGCTACACGCTTCCCATCTCAGGCCAAGCTTTGCAATGATCTCAGCCTCCTCTCTGTTTCTCACCACCCTCCCCCCATCCAGTCCAATCAGCAAATCCAAACAGCTGTCCCGCAGAATAGAACCCAGAATCTGACCACTTCTCACCACCTCCACCGCTCCCAGCGTGGTCCTGGCCATCAGTCTTTGTCACCAGCCACCTTTGCACCTGCATCCCTACTTCCCCCGTGCCCACTTCAGTCTGCTCTCCACACATCAGTAGAGTGGCACTGAACCTAGGTTGCGTCAGGTCACTCCTTCGCTCAGAACCTTTCAGTGACCTCTGATCTTTATCAAAATTAAAATCCTTATAACAGCCTACCACCCGTGGGTTCCTATTACCTCTGATTCAGCCCCTACTCCTCCCGCTGTGATCCAGTCACACTGACTCCCTCCTGTTCTTCCAACTCTCCAAGTACAGTCCTGATTTGGGGGCTTTATACTTTCCATTACTTCAGACCAGAACCTGTATCTTCCATTATCCCCTTGTTTTACTTCCTAACTTCTCTCGTTCTTTATGCAAATATCTTCTTAGTGAGGCCTTTCCTGTCCATCCTCTTTAATAATTATATCCATACAATCCCTGTTCCTGGAACTCTCCATGCCACTTTTAAAATTTTTTAAATTTTCTCCTTAGAACTTATCACCATATAAATAACTCTATAGATTTTACTTATTCATTTTAATTTCTGCCTCTCCTGCCCCAAGTAGAAAGAAGGCCCTAGTCTATTTTATAGCTCACTGCTATATTCCCAGCTTCTAGAGTAGTTCCTAGAACATGGGGTAGTCCAGAACTATTTGCTGAATTAAAGAAGAATGAATGATTCCTGCCCATCTTTCACTCCTTAAGTAGAAGCAGGAAATATAAAAATATGAATTATTAAGTTATCAGACTTGCCCATATTCATAGGTAAATGTAATAATCCAACTTGGTTGTTGGGATATGTGAAAAAAAGTTATGAGAACATGCATTTTTAAAAGCTTGATCAAACACTGTTTTTTCTTCAAATCTAAGAAAAACCCACTGTCAGTCAAGAAACCAGAATTATATTGAATTAATTGTTTCTAGGTCATTAGTCAACTTGACTGTGCTGTTACTCTCAAAGCACTAAATATAGCATGAATCGAACCAAAGGTCCTTCATGATCCTTGAAACTTCCTTGCATTTCTAAAGAAATACCCAGGTTTATGGGAAGAAGTTTTAATGAGACATTGTGCTGTTCAGGAAAGAGGAAATCATAGTTTCTGACCTCGGGAGCATTGATGAAATAATAGAGCAAAGGCTCTAGGGAAATTAGTTTTTAGGAAGTGGAATCCAGTGGCTCATCGCACATTCTAAATGGCATCAGAGTGAGAATGACAGTCTGGCTGATTGGGTTTAGTGATGTGGATAGATTTGGCTGCTGTATCATCCAAAGTAGATTGAAAACCCCCAGATATCAATGAGACCTTACAAAGGTATAAGGACTATTGAGCAGCAATTCATTCTAGGACTCCATTTAAGTGAGAACAGCAGATAGGCCAAGAGAGATCAGGACAATTTCAGTACTGGAATTATAATCAATGAAGATAGATAATCTTAAATTTGTTCTTGTGCCTGTCCTGACTTGTTCAATCCACAGATATTTCTGACACATCTACTGTGTACCAGGCACTGTATTAGAAAGTGTACACAGCAGTGACTATGACAGATACGATCCCTGCCCTCATGCAGTTTCTGTCCTAGTGAGGGAGACAGACACGTAGACAGACAAATGAGTATATAAGTGCAGATGGTGATGGACGCTTGAAGGAAGAATAGAAGGGTGCTGGTGGGGAGAACAACAGGGCCACAGACCAGGTTGTCATGAAAAGCTACCCTGAAGGTTCAATTTCAGTCCATGAAGTGTTTGAGGAAGCCCTGTGTGCGAATCCTGTGTAAGGACGTTCAGATTTGTCCTCTAGTTCCACTTCTTCCTACTTTCTAAGACACCTTGTGCCCCCAGCCCCTTTCCTTCAGCCAGTGCTTTCCATTTTTCTCCACTATCTCCCCACCCTCTGCATGATCAATTCTCTCCAATTTTGAAATAAAGCCATCACATTTGAATTCTTCTCTCCAGTCTTACTTACTTAATTTCCTCACCACTAAAAACCTCCCATAGTCCCCTCTTAACCCCTTGTTGATTTTGTTTCATTGAGGTGTATTTAAATAGGTTTCTGAGGCATAGGTCTATCCAAAAGACTGATGCACATATACTTAAAGTTTTAATTCAGCTGAACTACTAACATCTTTGCTTCAAGTACCATGTCATTTTTCATTAAATTATAAGCTACTACATCTTAAAATAATAACCATGTGATAGTGTTATTTTTGCAGTTTCTCACAGTAGGTGCAGTTGAGGACAGATTAAACTGTTCTGGGCTAAAATGAAGCTCTTGCCAAAAGAATTTGAAATCCTTAAGCTGAGACTTGATCAAGGTAGAACCACATTTTGCCACATGACACAGTGCGGATGTGGAATGGGTTGTTGTAATAAGCAAATTAATAATAAACAAATAATAAAGTGATTGGTTTTTGTAGGGTTTTTTTTTGGTGTTTAATCTCCCAGCAGATGGGCATAAATTAGGTCACATTAAAATGAATTTTCCAATTTTGGTAGCTCTATGCCAACCTGCCGGAGTGTGAATCCCAGTGACTTGCATAATCTCTCTTACTCAAGCATCTCTGAGACCCTTTGGAGCAGCTGACAATCAATCGCCCCTGCATGGATCTGCCCAGGATGCCACTTTGTACTGGCCTCTGCTCTACCAGTGGCCTCAACCCACATTCATCGGTCTCTAGAGCACCTGGCAGCAGACACCAGCAAGATCGTTCTACCTATTAATGCTCTCTGTTCCATCTAGGGGGTGCCAGCACATTATTCTCTTGCCCAATAGACAGGAGAATGCATCCTCCCTTCTAGTTCTCTCAGGGGAGCCCAACAGCAGTGCTTCTTCTTGAACTCTCAAGTTTTAAGAAATTAGTAAAAAAGTTCTTCCAGTTCTCACACTCAACCCTTTGTCTTTCCAGATTGTGACTGGGAGAGTTCATATGCCCATCACCACAATCTACTCAAAATCACTATGCCTTCTGGAATCCCAGGCTTTATAGCTGAGTCTGGTTATTCATACTAGATTTCTTAGCTTTTCTTAGAGTTAATTCCTACCCAGCGACTTACTTTCTGTTTTAGTGAGGATGGTCTAGATCATGCTACAAGAAAGAACTCCAAAATCTCAGCTGCTTAAAACAATATAAGTTTATTTCTCATTTATGCTGTGTGTTCATCATAGATTAGAAGTGGAGAGAGGGGGGTTCTGCTCTTTACTTAGGGACATGGCTAAAGGGAAACTCCACCATTTGGAAAGTTTCCAGTCATGGTGGCACAGGAGAGGGACACTACATACCGGTTCTTAGTGGTTTTCCCCTGAAAGTGGCATGTGTCACTTCTCCTCAAGTTTCCTTGGCTAAAGTCAGTCAGCTGACCACACTTAACTTCAAGGGACCAAGGAAGTGCAATCCTGCCATGTGCCTTGAAGGAGGTGAACTGGGAATGTTGGTAAACAGCACTAGTAATGATCACACCGCCTTCCTTGAAATTTTTCTTCTATAACCTTCTCCCTCTCCCTGCCCACTCCTGCCCCTTATGACATAGCTCTATTTGAATGACCTTCAGTCATGTAAGTGGCTCAAGGTTCCTCCTTATTAGTGAGTGGTTCTTGCTAAGGGTCTCTCTTGAGTTGTTGGCATGGACTTCAGTCATCTCAAGGCTCATCTGCTTTTAAGGTCACTCATATAGTTGTCAGGCCTCAGTTCCTAGCCATGTGGCCCTCTCCATTGGGCTGCATTTGATATGATAGCTTGCATCCCCCAGACTGAGAGATGAGAGAGAAAGAGACATCCCAAGACAGGTAGAAGCCACAGTGTTTTTTAATCTTATCTTGAAAGTGACATGCTGTCACCTTTTGCCAGATGATGAACCCTGGTACTGTGTGGGAGAAGAGACAAAGATGTGCATACCAGGCGGTAGGTAATTGGGGACCATCTTGGAGTCTAGCTAGCACTGTCCTTCAAGAAGGCTCCTCACGTCCCATGTAAATCCATGGCTACAAATAAATGCTTTCTGAATCTCAGCTTCTGCCAAGCAGTGTACCCAACACAGAGCAAATATAATTTAGAATTTCTCTCTAGGGGGTCACTTCATTTAGACTAGTGTTGGTCTTCTTCTATGCAGTTAAATAGTCTTGTATCTTAATCATTTTCTATGTACCATATCCAAGGAAGTACATTTACTCTTCCACAGAACATTTGCTTTATTTATGTTCTAAGTGCTATTTTTAAGTCACTTGTGTTTAGGTGGTGGTTGTACTTCAAATGTTAAGAGACATAATATATAGCAAATAAGAGCAAATAGATACTTGATATTTTTTCCTGCCCCTTTCTGTAGAAGGATGAGCTATGTGAGCTAAGTGTGACTTTAAATAGGACACTGGGAGGAATTAGAAATTGTGGCACGGTTGCAGAAACCCCACATTACAATCCATCCTTGTCAGCACTCTGTGATGCCATATACCAGTATTCCTTTTGGGTTAATCAAGAAATCATTGAAAGATATTAGAGGGAAAATACAATTTTTTAAGGGGAAGGAAGTTCATATTTGGAAGGAGGGATTATGCATGGCCGTTATAATAACAAATAGGGGAATGCATATGTGAATTTTTATGTACTCTTGATTTTATTGAGCAAAAGTAGGGCGATTTATTTTCCTTTCTTTGTTAATTGTTCATACAGGAATAAACCCTACTGTGCAGGAAACTAGGCACTCTTCCCTACCTTCTCCTGGTATTGAAAGTTTATTGAAATCCTCAAATCAGTTTCATACCATGGTACCAGTGATGTCTCTTGGATTAATTCAGTCAAACCATGCAGTGTGACCAATGCAGACAGTCTGTTAGAAGCACATGGATAGCTTGCCTTTTCTTCATTCTTTCTGCCTCTATTGTTTCTGCATTTTGTTTGCTTTTATCCTGCCATCTTGAATCTCTTGTACCCCAAATTATAGTATGCTCATTATATGCAAGGTTTCTCCTCCTCCCCGCCCCCTCTTCCTTCCCCCAGTGACATCTCACTTCATTCCCAAGAAAAACATCGCCCTCCCCTCTCAGCCCGCTGTGTTTACATTTCTCTGCTCTTTTCCTCTCTCCCCCTGGCATGCTGGTTTAATCAATTTTACCAAATGACTTTCCTGGCAGCTGTAAAAAGAAAACTCAGAGACAGTTAATAGCAATCTAATACAGTACTTTTTGTCATTTCTCTGAAATGTACGGAAATGTTTGGTCATTGGATTGATTTTTAATGATCTAAATGATCAGATGTCTCAACTCTGCACTGCAGCAGCCTGATAATAAATAGGAAAGGGGAGGGGCTTGGGCACTGGGTGCTCACTCAGTGCCACATAAATAATCCCCCAAATGCCAGCCAAAGAGACAATGTAAAATATGTCTTTGCCAAATCATATATTAGCATTTTTAAACAAAGACACCTAGCTCTTTTAATTTTGCATATGGAGGAACTAAAACAAGATGTTTTGGATGAGGGTTTAGAAAGTCATTGATGGGCTTAGCAATCAGACTGCAGCCTAATTCTATGCATATCTGTTGACATAAGCAGGACGTCAGCAAAGTGCTTCCCAACATCCCCAAATAGCATCCTGGCATCTCAAAGGTAGGGGGAAGCTTTGGCTATCTTTTATCTGAAAGGCAATAGAACTCTCAAACATACACGAAATCAGTAAACTGCAAAACAAGGCACTTGTTTTTTCTCTCTGTAAGAAATAAATTAAACAAAAATAAAGATAAGTATGGGGAAAAGAAACAATGAAATATTATGAACTCCCCATAAGGCTTATTAACTAGCTGTGAAAGCTTGGGTGACTTGCTTAACTATTCTGGGCTTTGGTTTCCTCACTGCAAAATGGACAGACTAGTAGTACTTTTCTGGATGATTAAATGGAGAACAGCAAGTCAAGTGTTTAGCATTGTGTCTGGTACTTACTAGTTACACAGCTCATGATCGTTTTTACTATATCTACCCTCTCTGTAATTACCCCTCCCTACAGTCCTGTCCGGCCAGGTCTACATCCACAGGATGCGGCTGCTTTCACAGTACGGCGGGCAAAGTGGTTTTGGAGTCCAGTCGCAGCCCAGACACTTACTTTCTGGGTCCATGAGCAATAACCTAACCCCTTCTAGGCTCTTTAGCTTCCTCACCTATAAAGTGGGAGGTGTTAATACTAGCTTTATAGGGTTATGACAAACATTAAAAGAAATAACTCGTGTAAAACTCAGTGCACAAAACCTTTCCCCATCAAAGGGACTCAAAAATGTTAGCTTTATTTCATCCTTCTCCCCTCATTTCCAAAAGTTCTAAATGGTGTGTGGAAGGAAGCTAATTTGTTTCTTGTGCTAATGCTTCAATTAATATGATGTTCTTTTGAGAAGCTCAGCTCAATTTACATAGCTATACAGATACATATACATCTGTGTACAGATACATCCTTTACACCAGGCTGATTTGGGGCTCACACTGATGAAAGGAGTTTTATATATGTCTTCTGTCAAAAAAGTATAGTTCTCCTTGAGAAAGAAGGCACTGTTTCATTTTAAAGGCTGGATCTTAGTTATCAGTACAATAAAGTCACCAAGTTGGGCTGCCTACCAGTCTAATGAGTTTCTGTTGGATTAGTTCCATTTGGTCTGTTTCATGGCCTGGGTCAGACAGCTCACTAATGGATGCACTTAACGATGCCACTTTGGTCCAGATGGTGTGACTGAAGAGGCTCAATTTCAGTGCTGGTAAAAGTGACCCAGAGGCACTCTTTGCTGATGATATTAGGGGCATGGTCTTTGTATTTGAAAGACACCGTCTCCCTCTCCCCATCCCATATTGCAAGAAAATTAGATTCTAATAGAAAGAACAAGGCCCAAGAGTTGTAGTAACAGGAGTTTATACCCTCATTTGAGAAATTTTGTATTCCTGGGGTAAATGAGATCAATTTTGGCTTATAATAAGAGTTCCTTATGTTTTTCAGATGTTGGAGAAAGTGTGGCAACAAAGCAAAGCAAAACTTTGCAGTTACCATGGCGGGTGGGAGTGGAGATATAAAGCAAGAAAGACATAAAACAGAATTGAGTTTGATGGGTTGTTTTAATTTTCTGTAAATATGTTAGGTCTTTAGAAATAAATTTATAATCAAAATTGTAAATATATTTTACAAAGGATTGGAAAGCTGAATATCAATTATATTGTAAAATGTTTCAAAATTTTTAAATGGATAGAAAAAATCTGTTTGGACTTAGGATCCCTAATTATTAAATATTTATTTTTAACTCTGAAAACAGCAAATCACCTACATATTTTATAAATCTATATCATTGTCTTTATACATACTAAAAACGTCTCGATCATTTGTTAGTATTTTGTCTTTGTTAGTATACTTTTTTAAGTGTCTTCAACCCTATTAAATGTTTAGAGGCTTGGAAGTTACTAGGGAAGAGAGAGAAAGGTACAGCTTCTCCAAGAACTCAGCATCTGGTCAGAGAGATAGAAACAGGATTCTTTTATTACTGTCAACAGTTCCCAAATGAATATCCTTGTGTGTGTGTGTGTGTGTGTGTGTGTGTATTTGCACTAAAGGAATCATTTTTGTAGGATAGACTCCTGCAAATCAAAGTTATGTGATTTTACATTTTAAAAAGTCTACTCATTTGTACTCCAAGAAGGTCTTTCCAATCCGTGTTTCCACCAAATGTTTTAGGTGTACCTGTTTCCCACCCCCTCACCATCATTGGATATTTTTAGTCTTTCATTTTTACCAATGTGATAGGCAAAATTTCTCATTGTAGTTTGAATTTATTCCTTTGGTTATCAGTGAGATAGAACATCTTTTCAAATGGCTATTGGCTATTTGCAGTTCTCCTTATGTGATGTTCATTTGCATCCATTTCCCATTTGTCTTTTGGGTTGTTGGTCTTATTCTAATTAATTTATAGGCTCTCCTTAAAGCAAATGATACCCAAATCGTACCATGGCTATGTTTATAGCCTACTCTGCTAACTCACTTTGCATTAGTCATTGCTGGAGAAGCCTATACTATTTAGCTTTTTCATATTTCTACAGTGTTGTTTTTCTTCTTCCCAAATGTAACATTCCCACCATTGAAGTCAGCAGGTTAGATGGCAAACATTTGAGGAGGTCAAGGGCAACAAATATGTATTGATTCTTGTATGTGTTCAGTGGTTAACCTATACCTTCCCATGTACAGTCATTGTACTATAGTAATCCCAAACAAACCTAAGAAATAGGTATCATTGTTGTTTTCCAGAGGAAAAAGATTAAGATTCAGAGAAGGTTGAGAAATGAGCCCAAGGTGAATGAAGTGATAAGAGACCTCAGGTCTGTCTAATAATACCAAACACCTGGGCTCCCTCCACCAAACCACACCTTCTTCAAAAATACTCCTATTAACCTAGCAGGGCAAATTAGCTCGTTTGTACTCAGGGCTCCGAGAAGATGTCATACAGAAAGAGGCAAAATTAGGACTTAGGTTTATCAATCTCAAGCTTTGGTTGCGGACTAGAGGGGGGAGGGCGAGGCTAATGATAAGAGGGATAAAGTCATCCTTGGATTAACTTGGGTAAAGGAAGAAAAAACGGAAAAGGCAATCTCAACAGTACTGAGGATATAGGGTGCCCGTATCAGTGAGCTGGCGCTTGCAAACAAAGAGGAAAAAGGGAGAGACCATCCAAATAGAAATGTGCGTCCACTTCAGTGTTCATGAACCATCAAAGAAACAGCATCAACAGAACAAGGACAGCAGCATGGACTGGAGAACAGTTAAGACTAATGGTACCTCATTATGGGATGCCATTCAGACTGGAGGTTAAAACAAAAAAAAAGCAGAACTTCATACTGCTGAAAGTTCTCCCAATAGGAAGCGTGTCCAAATACCAGAGACTTAGTTTCATGGGAAGAGGATTAGTTATACCTTGGCCTGTTTATCCAAAAGCAAAGATGTGGGTAGCCAGTTTACTAGAAGTGTCTTCTTGGAGTATAAGGGACAATTATGATAGCTTAGGCCACCGGCTTTCAGTAAATTCCATCTTGTACTTTACAAAAGTTAGCTCATTATTCTGCTGTTCTTATGAATGTGTTAGTCTGCAAACATATCGTTGTCCCAAATTAGTCACCTAGTGTTTCTCTGAAAGTGATTTAAAATAAGCACACCCACGTCATAATATGGAATAGTAAAATAGGTCCTGGCTTGATCCTTTAAATGGAATTCAGCAGAAAGTATGATTCGCTTTCCAAGGGGTTTTTGGCACACACATCAGCTTCTGATTTCCTAACATTAGAATGTGATCCTTGCCCTGAGTATTGACAATATCATGTAATATAAGAAACCTCTTTAGTTTCCCCCGTGAACTCCAAGAGAGATCCAAGCCTACTGATACATGATGGATTTGCAAATTGAACATAGCTTTTGTTTGTTTGTATTTACATTGGTTGTCACAGGTGTCATCAGTTGTCACAACTGTTGTTTCAGTTCAATAATAGCAATTGCAATTTTGAGAATTAAACCTCTGATTTTAAAAGTGTTTTTTTTGGCAGATGAGCTTACTCACCAGCTATTTAGAAAGAAAAAAAAAAAAATGTGAGAAACCATAAGCTTCCCTCTTCTAACTTGGTTACCTATTGAGAAGTGCCCTGGATTATAATCAGTGTTTCATGCTGAACCCTCTCAGGGAGGACGCCTTTGGTGCAAGTCTGGAGCTGCTAACTCAATAGCTTAACATAAACAAATAGGGAAGATGTGTTGTCTTATAACTTGAAACTCCAAGGTAGAGCATGCCAGGGATGGGTTTTTTTTGTTTGTTTGTTTTATTTATTTGTATTATTTATTTGTTTATTTAGTTATTTTTCAGGGATGGTAATTAAGAGGCTCAGGCACATCACCCAGGTTCTGCTTGCCTTCTTAGCATGTTGTCTTTTTGCTCAGACTGACTCTCCTAATTATCACAAGATCATGGCCCCAGCCAGGCCCAAGGTCCAAAGGTAGAAAATGAACCCTTTCTTCTTTGTGCTTCTCTTTTTAAGAAACACTTCTCCCGGAAGTCATCTCAGCTGACTTCCTTTTATATCTCTTTGGCGAAGTTTGGTCTTAGGACATAAAGGAATTACTGGCCAGAAAATGGGATTAGACTGTTCAGGATTTACCCCTGAGCTGGGCAGGGAGTCACTTTCTCTGAGTACTTAGCTGCCTCAGAAAGTAAATTCCCCCAAAAATAACTGGGTTTCTGCCAGCAAGGAAGAGGGAGGGTGGACGTTGAGTGGTTTACCAGCAATGGTAAAGGAACCATGGTGTTAATCACATGGTAATACATGTTAAAACCGAAGTTTCAACAAAGGCACTGAGGTACAATAGCCACATTCCAAAGTGTGGTGCCCGTCCTAGATTCCAAGTTTCAAAATAGGTGGCCAAGAGTCAGTTTCATGACATTTGGGCCACTTACACCAGGGCCCTTAACTCAGATCAAGGCAATAACAGAGTTCAGAGAGGGGAAAGGAAGTGCAACTTATGAAAAGCTATTATTCATTTTTTATAGAAAGAGTTAACTGGGTGGTGCTATGAGCCCTACCCTCTCTTCCCTCAAAGGGGGCTGCAGTCATCTCATTGACATCAAGCCCAGAAAAAGAGGATTCGATGGTGGGAATTTTTCCCATGGACCGGGTGTACACCACACGTGAGAGAGAGCTGGCCCTGAGCCAAAAGGCACTTGGACTTCAACAGCAAGGGTTTGGGTTTATAAGGATTGGATCCCTAGAAAACCGTGGGCTTGGTGGGGGGGCTGAGGAACCAGCAGCACTCTGAACACAAGCTCTTCCTGGGTCCTAGGAGTTGTCACCAGAGGGACCAGTGGGGATGCGGCTGATGAACCCACAAAAGTGCCCACGAGACAAAGAGGCAGCTTTCAACATCTGCCAGGTCCCCAGTGCAAGATGCCATCTTAGGACAGTGCCCGTTCAAAAAAAAACTCTTCTCCTTCCTTTCATCACCTCTCTGCATGCTCTCCGACCCCAGAGGAGTCAGTACCAACAGCTGTGAAGTCAGGCTAGCAAGGAGGGGGGAGATAGACCTTACCGCTGCCTCACCCACTCACCCTGTTGCAAGCAGCTAGTCTGCAGTGGGTCCAGCTGGGAGCTCGAAGATGTGAGTTAAATCAAGTTTGGAGTTTCAGAGTACAGTTTGGAAGGGACATTCTATTTTTATTTTTATTTATCGATTTTTAAATATTTATTTATTTATTTGGCTGTGTCAGGTCTTAGTTGCGGCACACGGGATCTTCACTGCGGCTCACAGGCTCTTTGTTGTGGCATGTGGGCTTCTCTCTAGTTGTGGAGTGCAAGCTCCAGAGTGCGCAGGCTCAGTAGTTGCGGCACACGGGCTTAGTTGCCCTGCAGCGTGTGGGATCTTTGTTCCCCGATCAGGGATCGAACCTGCTTCCCCTGCATTGGAAGGTGGATTCTTAACCACTGGACCACCAGGGCAGTCCCTGGAAGGGACATTCTAATATCTGAATAGAATCTGAGTTGATGGTTTAAAGAGAATATAAAGTTCTCTGTTGCCTAAGATTGCCCAGAAAAGTGATGAGACTTTCTCCATAAATTAAACTTAAAGGGGTAGTGAGAAACCAAAATAAAATGTGTTTTTAATACATATCACATGTCCTTATTTTCAATGACTTTGTTATAATATTAATACTCTTTAAAAACATTTTTTTAATATCCTGACAATATCACATCACATTTATATCTCTAGGTGCATGTTTCTCCTTTCAATCGTCCTCTAATATTTGAAAGGAAAATTATTTACACTGTCCAGCAAATATTCTGATTTTTAAAACACCTATGTGCCAGTGGAAGAATCTCAAAGAAGATCTGTGTTAAAGGTGTAAGAAGCAGTAAGTCATTGTGAAAAACAAGGGAAATGGGAAAGTTAGTATTAATGGTAGTGCCCTTCTGTCCCGCTCCACTGCCTTTCACTTGCCCTTGTCTTTATTCTCCTCTTCTTCCTTTCAGACTCCTTAGGACTGGGAGTTTAGGATTGTCACTTGCTCACAAAAGGTACAGCCCATGAGGAGAAGTCACCAGGGATTCTGGGTTGCAACAATGGCTTGATCCTTCTCCTTCAGGAACAAAAATATTCCAACCCTTGACACACTATGGTAGCCTCATCCAAATGGCCTGTGCCTCTAATCAGTGGGTATTTGTTGGGCAGAGGGAGAAAGGTGACGAGTTTATTCATTAACTTTGTTCCTGCTTCCTGTGCAACTTCGATTCTTTTAAAAATAAAGCAGCCATTTCAAAAATCATGGAAGCTTGCTGAGAATACTGGTGACAAAGGGTCAGATTCTCATCTACCTGTTCCATCAGCAATCTGAAGGGGAAGGGTCAGTGAGAAGAGTGGAGAAATCCTCAAAGTAAACTTACTATTTGATCAGCTTTGCTACTTCATTTTGTGGAAAAATTTAAAGTTCTTTTGTGTCTTTATCCCTTTTACAAACCTCAGAACTAAAAACGGCAGATGAAATCATGTTACATTTCACATTGACTTCTTCCCTGCTCATATGACGTGCTTCCCATAGAGAAAAGTATAAGCTACATGGCTAGGCAATTAGATCACATATTAGTATTTTTCTTTTTCATTCAGTTTTGGACATGGTGTTTATGTTTGCCTGTTTGTATCTGTTAGGTGAGCTGTGTGGTCTGCAGTGATGTTTTTAGGGGTGGAGTATGCCAATTAGAGAGAGAGGCAGGCTAGTTGATAGTTTCAAGTGCCCAGCATTATGGATTCTCCTCCAAGTCAGAACATTAAGAAACACAGCAGAGCAGAAGGTATTGAATGCTAGGTGACGGAGGAGTTATCTGTCTACAATAGGCAACTAGGATTTAGTAATTAGCCTTGAATTTATTTTGCACCCAAATGCAAAGAATGTTTTGATTAATTATATCAAAATGACTTTAAAACAATTATTCTAAAATATTGACTTCTGGTTTCAATGTTTTAATATTTTAAAACTGTTAAATGATTATTTTAAAATAATCATATGAATGCCCTTTTTTCTCCCTAAAAAGGAATTATGCCTTTCAAGTACTAAATTCTCTTCCTCCATAAAGCTAATAAAAATGACACTATTTTCCTCCTTCCTTAATCTCTCTCTCTCTTTCTGTCTTTTGCCTCCTTATCTGAAAGAAATGAACATTCAGTGAATAAAATGATGAAAGGGGTTTGAGAAAAATAAGAAGCTAATATTTTGACAGGAACTGTAATAGATGTCCATCAGAGAAAAAGGATGCTCTCTCCAGAATCCCTGCATGTGGATGTAGATGTACATACATTAATTGTTAATTCCTTTGTGTGTATGTATGTGTGTGTGTGTGTGTATGTGTGTTTTAACTTAAGCCCCTTGATCGAGTAACCATCAATTCAATGTCAAGCTAATTCACTTGGCTAATTCACTATTTATTACAATATAGCCTTAATTTTAAATTGCTTTATTTGGGGGGAGAGGGAAAGGATTTATGAATAGCAACATAAAATTTCTTATATGGTGACTCGTCTAGTCAAGATTTTGATTGCAAGAAAAAGAAACTGACTTAGACTAGCTTCTGTGAAAAAGGAGGGAATATAGTTACTGGAAAGATACAGAAAATCACGGAAACAAAATGGAACTGGGTCTTGTTGGATTTGTAAAACTCAAGAATTGAGGCAACTCCTCTTTCTGTGGCTATATAATCATCCATTTCTGTTTGTCTCTGTGTTTCAGCTCTTTGCCTGCTTCTATCTGTAATTGCTACAATTTCCTTAGTCATTAGTTTGCACTTGACCCAAAATGCCTTCAGCCCCGAAGTCCACATAACATTTTGGTTCAAGCCCATCTGGAACTGATTAGATTCCCTACTTTCTTATGACCATTCACATTCCAAATATACAATATTAATGTTTTCTATCCAGTGAATGAATCAGGTGCTAGTGGGTCAAGTTTTCATACCTATTGCAGTCAGGTTTTATAAGGGTACTAAGGATGTAGGGAAGGAAAGCTCTTTAGAAAGAGCTGTAGGCAGACAAAAATAATCATGTTTGGTATAGTGATTGATTCATTTATGATAATTATTCACTCAACTAATATTTCACTGAGCACTTATTATGCACCAGACACTATTCTAGGCACTGGGGATACCACAGGGACAAAACCAACCAAAAAAATCCCAGTGCCCTGATGGAATTTCTCTTCTTATGATGATCAATAGCCCTCTATTTCAAAGATAACTGAAAAAAAAAATGGAGTAGCCATGTCCTCATACAGTAAATATGTGTTGAAATAACAATACATATGTATTGTGTCTTTATATGTATGTGTAATATCTACATTATAAATATATACATATAATTTTTAAATATCATAGTCATAATTGCTTTTACTTAGTTAACTGTCAATGGTGTGTGAGTGGGAGTGTGTGTGTGTATTGGAAGCGGTAATTGAGGTCTTTGAATTTTAAATGACATGTGATTTGCAGATTTTGATGCAGCTTCTTTTAACTTCCTATGAAAATAGTTATGAAAATATACCCTCCCAAAATTACAATTAAAAAAGCCCTTAAACCCAGGACCAAGAGTGATTCATTGCCAGAATATTAAAGAACCAATAAATTAGATTGAAAATATAAATGGTAGACCATCCATCCTATTCCATTCTAAAAGTAGGTAAAAATAATTTCTTGGATTTACCTGGACCAGAATACATATATACTGTATATTGGGTTGGCCAAAAATGTTTGTTCGTGTTTTTCCGTAAGTTGTTACGGAAAAACCCAAATGAACGTTTTTGGCCAACCCAATACTACTACTATAGTAGGTACGTAACTACCTTAAGTTTTTTAAAAGAAATATACCAGCAGATACAAAGTAGGATCAGAATTAAGGAGTTAGGAAATCTTCAGGTTTGCAGATACTTACATATTTGAGCTGGAGTAAAATAAGCACATCCTGTTATCAAGATGTGCGATCAGATATTTCATTTTGCAAGTAGATATAGCTTTAATGTCGATGGTTCCAACTCTGAATGAGTACTACTTCTGGCCCCAGTTACAGTGTTTGTATGGACGTGGAAAAAGAATAATCAGTTATTCGTTTCTCTTTTTAAGACTTGATATTGATTTAGCTAATGATGTTAGTGCAGTGTTTGAATTCTTGAATATATATTTTGAATTTAACTGTTTGGCTTTGAGGTTTGACGTTAGATATTTCAAGTCTACCAGAGATTCTATCTGACAAATATTAGAAACTTGGGTTTGATATTCCAATATATTGATATTAACTATAAATGACTATTCGTCCTTAATAAATACTAGGTATATTTTTCTCTTCATTGGTGTCTCAGTTATGCAAATAATACATAGAAATATTCTCATTAAGAAGATTAATCAATTCAGAAATATGTAAAGTAAAAGGTGAGAATCCATTTTTAATGAGGCCTCCTTTTACTTCCTTATCTCAGAGGTAATTAGCTTGTCAGTTGTTTGGTGTATATCCTTCTAGATCTTTTCCTCTACATTGGCATAAATATATATTTATATTCACATGCATATTTAAATTCATATTAAGTAATTCATATTAAAAATATTAGGCTGCAAACATGAGGGTTTTTTTTTTTTTTCACCTACCAATATTTCAGATATTTTTTCCAAGTCATTCTTAGAAATCTATACTATCCCAGAAACATGGGTATATATTGAAGCTGGGCCTTATCTTATTACATGAGAAGTATTTTTACTCCTTTAAATTTCTGAAACAAATATGATACAAAGCTTTTAGAAAAGTTTAAGGTAGAAATGAAATATAATTTCATTTCAGAAGGGACTTCCAATACTATCTCATTGGTTTTTGTTTCCATTTTTTTTCCATTTTAATTTAAGTAAATCGCAGACCATGTGAAGAATCTATATTTTATTACACTTTCTAATGACTGAATTAAAAGTATATGTGAGCAACATTTAAGGAGCTCTCTTCATGTTACAAAGTATTTTCTATAATTTACCCCAGAAATTTAAAAATTATAATGACCTATAAGTTTGCTATTATTTCTGTTACAATAAGGAAACTGAGCCTCACAGAGTTTTAGTGAGTTGTTCAAAATTACACAAAAAGTGAAAGGCAGAACCTGAAATTAAGGGCACACATCTTGAGACTCTAAGAAAGAATACAAATTCGAACTTTTCTTCTTCAAACTTGCTGTAGATTTTTTTCCACATTTGATTTTTGAGTAATCGATAGTAAGTGCTTTCTTTGTATCCTAGCATTAGTTATTCCAATACTTCTACTTTCAAAGATATTAATAGTGGAATTTAGCAAGCTTTCTAAATATCCCAGTTATGAAATGTATTGTGTTTGATAGTATGAGAATTTTGTCCTGTAAGTGTGTTTATTTATCATTTAAGATGAGAAGATTTGTTTAGGCTATATGATCCAAAATGACTTGTTATATTAGTTAAATCATGAAAATTTCCATCAAAGCATCTGTTGGTTTTAGGTGATCAAAATGGGTGTTTAATGAATTTCTTTTTCACTTTTCTGTTGGTGGTTGTATTTTTGGTCATAAGAACATGTAGAAATTGAATGAACTAGCAACTTGCTGAAACATGACCCAGTTCCCTGATTCTTAGCGGTTGAAACCATGGCTTCATAAAGAGCTCCTCTTATTTCAGTTATAAAGGTGCTGAACAGTGTGCCTTCAGGCTTTGCTAGAATTTGCCAGAAGTGGGAAGTCATCACTATCAACATGGTCATTAGTTAACGTTTGTTTACTGAGTGCCAGCAACGTTTTTGGTGTTATAAATACACAGAGAAAGACACTGTTGGGATTGGGATTGGTTTTCTGCAGCGGTGCGAGAGAGGATTTGGTCTGGAATGTTCTTTTCCTACTCGGAGGTAGGGGTGGGGAATGTGCAGTCATCTTGCGTCTCATTCTGTGTACCGGGATGCTACTCTCACCTGTTTATTAATTGATGATATTATATATATATAATACATAGAACAAAAATATGTATATTTACACACACATGCACATGCATAAGCAAAAAGTACACATAAATTTCATTTTTATTAGACAATTTAAAAAATATTTTGCTTTTTTAGCTTTTGGTGAAAAAGTCATATCCCCCAAGATATCCAAGTGACTGTATCTTCTATTTATCTTCTATTTATAACATACTCATACTGCTAATATAGAGAACGTGTTAAAAAATTATGCAGAGGTATTTGTATATATAAAATTTTTTATGCAAAAGTTAACCAGCCTCTTTAAAGAATGGGAAGCTTCTCTAAAACATCTGAAATGACAATTAGGATTCCTAGAAGATTAATCACAGAATACTTTTTAGACCCTTGTCCGTATCTAAACCTACAGGAGTTTTAATTTTATTTCACCCAAGTTATTTAAGAGGCAATCATTGGTAGTAGCTATTGTTTATAGCAAAATGTGATGGTGACCGAAAGATACACCTTAACACTTGAAATTAAAATTTCATTCTGAAAGTGAAACTCAGGAAAATCAATGAGTTAAGTCATTACATCAGATAAGTGACTGTCAGATAAGTGACTAAAGAGTTTTAGGAAACACACAAGGTTTGGACTAGGGTGTGTCTTTATTATGCTATGCTTACGTTAGCATAAAGATATAACTTAATCATTTGTATTAAACTCATTGTGAAATTGAAGGGGTTTGAAGAGAATGGCGTCCTGAAACTGACAATACAGGGATAAGACTTTGCCTAAAAAGTGTTAATTTTGTATTCCTACTCTTATGTTTTTGTAAACATTTTTTAAAGAACTCCCCTTTTCAAAGCAAACCTAGGTATAAAACAGGTAAAAGCAGAGGGGCTCTGGTTGAAACAGTACGAGGTAGTTGGCCTTCCCTTTGCCCTGAGTGGGCTTGAGGCAACTTTGCAAAACCACAGGACTCCCAGGAATTTGGTTTGAACACCATCACCCTTGGGAGCAAAACCCCCTAGCCACGGCAGAAAGAGACTTTAATTATAGGAAAAGGGCATGGGGACACTGGTTAGTTAATTCTTCTCTGACTTTGAGTACAGTAAACAGTCTTTCATGAAAATGTTAGAGTATTCAGTTTGCTCGGAGTTTGTAGTTTACACTTTATCAATAAAATGGCATCCTGTTTTTAAATTTTTTTCTTGTATCAGTCTCCTATGAGGATAGTTAATGTGAGTCCATCCTTGAAAGACCGAATACTCTCGTGCTTATCTTGGGATTAAATTTTTAAAAAGGAGAAGATGACTAGCCTTTGTGTTGTTAGACCTGAGCCTACACCATGGCTGTAGGAAGTTTGTGCCAATCTATGGTGTCCTGCTAATAATGAGAGCTCCTTTACTGATTGAAATGATGGGGCTGAGATCTACCATAAAAGTAATTTTTTATGCTTACTCCTATATTCTTAGAAGTTCCATGAAAAGATGATTACCTTTTAGTAGAAAAGACAGATTTGTATTACCCTAGTCCATCAACATTATTCATCTTTGAGAACTTTTTTTTTCAAATTGCCAACCTATTAGTTCTGCCCAAATGTTGTTTCATTAAGACCACACATTTGTGAAATATGAAATAAGTCTTGTGAAGTATCAGTTTGTAAAATAGCGGTCGTAACTCTGAAGACCCTGTTTCTAATATACATGGAATAAAGATGCTGGAAATCAGCTATTTCTATTCTCTAAGCAAACCCATTCTTTTATATATGTTTGTTGCCTTGAGTTTTCAAAATACTCAGTTTAGGATTGCTTATTAATATGTAGTCTTGGTTCCCTGAACTGTGAAGTAAATTACGTTTTTTTCTTTGTTGTCCCTCAGGCAGCAATTTGGCTTTTCTACTATTTATCATAGCTTCTCAGTTGTGTGTCCTTTCATTCTAATTTGTTATACCTTATTCTAGACAGTTGCATCTATAAAAATAGAAACAAAAAGCCAAGAAAAGTTTACTTTAAAAATATTCAGTTGAACTCTCCTCTTAGTTTACATATATTTTAAGTTTACATTTCCTCTAGTAAGCCGATGACTAAATTATTTACATTTTTAAAATTTTTAAAGTGATTTATTATATCATTGCCCACAAATGGAAGCATAGCTAACAAGTATTGAATGTTGAACTGTGTGGTAATTGAGAGAGATTCAGAGATATTTTTGGTATTATTTCACCCATGGGTATCACTTTGGCATACAAACAGAGTAGAGTAGAATGAAGTAAAAAATAAGGAAATTTCAAATAAATGTTTATTACAAGGGAAAATAAATTTCTATATCATTTAAAAAAATCTTTATATTTGCTACTTTCCATGGAGACCTACTCTTTTATGTAGTGTGAGAACTAACTATTGGTTTTGAAATAGGTTAATATCCATCATTCTATCATCATCATCATCAAAGAACACTAACCTGTCAAATAATCATCAAATAATCTGAATTTTCTTCCACATCTACTACAAACATGATGTGTGATGATGAGCAAATACTATCATTTTGGAAATTCATCTCCAAAGTTGTCATAATCAATGTCCTACTCTCCTCAGCATGGTTCTGTGAGGCTAAAATAATACGTGTAAAAATAAAATTTTAGAAGCATAGCACTAATGCAAGATGGTGTTCTTATGTACAGAGGCACCAAAATATAGTGGTAATGCAGGCAGGCTTTGGAGACAGACTTTCTTGGTTCAAATTGTGACTCTTACTAGATGTTTGACCTTGAGCAAGCTGCTTAATCCTAGAGCACCACAATTTCCTCATCTGTAGATCAGGGCTAATAATAATCCATCCCTGATAGTGTTGTTGTGAGGATTAAATGAGATAATAGTGTATAAAACTTTAGTACAGAGGCTGGGACATTGTAAGTGTTCCTTGCTCTTAAATAATAATATTTAAATATCTCATGTAATATCAAATTTTGAATTACTCAGTGATGCTCGGTTCAAGCATTCATAGCTTGTTAAAAACAATTCAGACTGAAGTCTTCTGGTTCAGATCACAAATGACTTTATGGAAGAGATTTATTCCCTTCGGCAAAAAGAGGTCGTGAGGACACTGCCTAGGCTACAGGAAATCCCAGGAAATATTCTCAAGTTCCTTTGCAGCTGTGGTACCATCTTTTTGAACCTACAAGTTCAAATTGCTTTTAAATGAATCACTCAGTTCTTCCTCCGGCCAGGAATACTTTCATTAGGATTATCGTTTGATCAAAATGAAAACTCCCCAAATCATGGCAGTTTTCACGAGCAAATTTCTTTATACCTGGTTTTGAATTTGTGGGAAATGCCACGCCCCACTCCCCCCACAGCTCTGTGTAATGTTTTCTGCTATGACAGGGCCTCACTGGGGAAATCCTAGCTGAAGATAATAGCATGATGTATTAAATGTTGCCAGTATTCCGTTTAATAATAAGCAATTGCATAACAGGCTTTTTAAATACCTAAGTAAAAAGTGATACATTAATATTGAGTACACTGCTACTGTAAAGTCCATTCTCCTCCTGATTTCCAACAAACACCATTTAACTGCCAACCTACTATTACCAGAGTTTACTATTTTATTCTTGCTCCAAAATGGCATCAACAGCGATGGGGTGCTTTCAGGGGATTGTTGAACAATTTTGCAACAAAGGGGGAAGCTTGAGGAAATGCAAAACAGCCACTGTAGGCGTGGCAAGGCTTTATCTCAGCACGCCTCAGACCCACACACCCCTTAATCAAACGAGCAGCTTTATGGCGTGCGCAATTGCAACTGAAATATAACCGACTTCCGCAGAACTGGCTTGCAGAGGATTTCCTGTCCAAAAATGACCGTGTGGTCATCTGTAGCTAAATGGTTACAGATCGTCAAGTCAGCAAGGCACCCCCCACCCCCCCCCAGCATTTGTGTGTTTTAAAAACAAGAGAGTCGAAGTGACCAAACCCTGTCATTTGCGAATTCTCTCTCTGGACTTCTTTGATTTCCTTTCTTTTCATTGGGTAAAAAGGGGAAAAACAAAACCCAGCCAACAAAAACCCTCCCTCCTTAATATCTGTTTGTTCAAGGTGTCATTTCCCTGGGAGGTTATTTACAGGTTTCTCGCTGCTTAGCTTGTCTTGCCTGGTGATCACTGACTGAAAGAAGAAATCTGCTTTTTTGGGGCGAGCTGTGTGCCTTTAACCCCTTTGGTCGGCTCTTCCTTGGAGGCGAGCGAGGCGCGCTGCAGTGTCTGGGAACCCACCTAGAGGGCCCCCTTGACGCCAGCACATCCCCTGTCGGGGAGCAGCCTCTGCAGCCGAGCGGGCTGCTGCAGAGTTAATGTACAGGACCACGGAGCCTGCAAGTGTCCTGAGCCGTTCAGAGCCGCCGGCAGGCACAGCCCAGGGCAGACGAGGCGGCTGCGACGATTCCAAAGGTTCTGCTGGAAATTCGGCGCTGGGGGACCCCAGTGGGAGCCTGTTGCCATTGTGTTTTAAAAGCATGCAAGGTCTGTATAGCTCGGGCGTGAGAATCTTTCAGAAGCTGTGAGAGCATCTGAGTAAATGACACCTACTGGGAAATTGAATTGGGGGTAAAAAGAGAGCGAAAAAAAGAGAAGAGAAAGACAGCGGGGGAAGAAATTCTTAGACAACGTCTGACTTGCAGCTGTGAAAATTCATTTTCTTTCCCAGGCAAAATATGAAAAGCCCGCACATGGGTTTGATAACAACAAATCAGAGGGGTTTCTGCAGGGAAAGGATCAATAGCTTAGTCATTTGACTGAAAGAGAGCAAACAGCCTTATTAAGGGGTTAGGCAGCAGAAATGAATTTCCTCCTGACAGCACCTTCTGAAGTCATGATGGGAGCTCATGGGGATCCTGTCCTGCAAAGCAGAAATTGCTCCTTGCCTTCCTACTTTTGCAGTTGAAAACCAGCAATTCTGAGATTGGGGAGAGAAGTTGGCTTTTGGTTATACATGGTTGCTAGCCCCTCTGCCCAGGTCTTTGTCCGACACGTCTCAGAAGGCAGCACTGCGTTAAAGTGACCACACATGAATATGTGCCTAAGAAAGAAGAAAAAGCAGTATTCATTTCTAAAGGACAGCATGGCAAAGCAACCTGAAGTTTCCCATTTCCCTTCTAACACTTCTTTAACAAGGATAACAAGAAACTGTCTTTTGACTCCTTTTTTCCCACATTCCGGAGTCGTTCCTGCAAGGATGCATTAATTTCCACTCTAGGCAGTTGGATTTTACTGGGACAATATTTGCCACCATTTAGGATTAGCGAATGAACTGGCTATTTTAGTGTGTTGACTAACTAGTGGAACCTAAATGGGTGGACCCATACCTGCAGTACTCTGTGATGTTTCTTTCTTCAAACCCTGGAAGGGCTTTTGTTGTTGCTCATTGTTTTTCGGGGGGGTGGGATTTTGGGGAATTCAATACTTGTTGCAATAATTGCCCATGATAGCTGCTCAAACAGGAGAGTTGGAATTCATCTTTGAAAATCACTACATGTAACATACGAGACAAGGAAAATATTAATGACAGAAGATCTGCCAACATGATGCACGTGAATAATTTCCCCTTTAGAAGGCATTCCTGGATATGGTGAGTAATCGATATCCCCTTCAGTTGGTAAAACTCAGAATTATAAAATTCCATGACAGGTGCCAGAGGTGGGTTTGTCTTGAAAAAGAATATTGGTCTCAAATGAGGATGAAAAGTAAAACATGTTTAAAACCAAATGCTGCCTGATAAAGTAATGGTTATGCAAAAACAAATTTCTTGTTAATATAAAAGCATCCCAAATAAGAAGTTAGGTATGAGGGCATTGACAATTGCTAACTGATTTCATTGAGAGACAAAAACGAACAAAAAAAAGCAGCCACAGCAACTTTGAGAATGGCAACTATTTAATAAGTAAAAGAAAAAGGGAGGTTTGGGATTTGACTTTTGCTCTTTTGTCTTCTTTTATTTGAAAATTCCCTGGGAAAGGACACATATGCATTTCTGACATCTCATGCCAGTTTGCTTGGCCTTAGATCTTTGTAAATTTCCAAAAGAAGGTTAAGGGAAAACTTAGAATGTTGACTCAGTTTTAAAATGACATTAAGATGTGTTGGTGCCCCACACTGAAGGAATATTTTAACTATTCAAGAAATATTTCTACCAGAATGAACCAATTTCATAGAATTCTAACAGATGAATCATGAGGTGTTCAGACTCTCATAGAACTTGCTTAGTGCATTGATATTTGGTCATGTATTAAGGTTCAGAGTAATGAATTAAGGTCCCTGGGCATGTGACATCATGTACCATTTCTTGTTAGAGTTTATGACTAGACATTTATAGGAACTAGTTGCTGAGGGTAGTATAAGGGCAAAGCTCACTATTTAAAAATTGCTTGTTTCACCACACCTTTAGGGTTGACTGGATTCAATTTCCCATAACAGAAACTCTGTGAATGCATGATAAAGGCACAGTTTAAGGCTTTGGGGCTATGAACATGGTTTGGTTTGGACACTGCAATGTATCTCATTTTGAAAGTATATTTCTCAGGTATATTTTTTGGCTGGCCTTAGGAGAAGTGATACACATCAAATACAGGTTTCTAAGGGTTTTCTAGTTGCTTTTATGGCAGTGTCTCAAATGAGAGTGTCCTGATATCTTGAGGCTCCACCAAAATCCCCTACTGATTTATTACAGACATTTTAACTTGTTAGCTGAAGATCAGTTACAGAGAAGGGTGAGTGACCTCCTCGGTCACTGGGCAGGTACTCATTTTCTATCAATATCAGATACATCCAGAATCGACACTGTGGCGTATCTTCCTTCTCTGCCGCCCAGAGCCACTGTCCCCAATGTCTAACGTGCTTGGGAGGGAGTCTGGGTGACATGCCTGCAAACCTCAGTGGCCCACTTCCAAGTGCATCATCAGAGTTCCCGACTCAGGGGGACCTTTGGTGCCATCGCTTTGCTGGACCTGATGGTGAGGGTCAGGCATCAGCAATGAGGTCTTTGTCATTCTTACTGATATAGTCACATAAATAGTCTTAAACCCTAAGATTAAAAGGTCCTGGAAACAGTCCCTGGCACATAGTAGGTATTTGTCAATTTGTTTTTTTTTTTCATCAATTTCTTATGCCTTCCTTCAAGGTTAATTTTGTACCTATTAAGATTTGTTTAGGGAAAAAAATTACCATTCTCATTTCTATAAAGTGTACTTTGCTATAGAGCAACAGTTTTTGTTCTGCCTAAGCCTTGCTGTTTGGGTCTATTTGTTTAGTTGCAATAGGAAGGATGCAAGGTACTCTTTGAATGCCTAACATTATAACCACCTTTTATTTTGTTGTTGTTGTTGCATTTACCTCACCTCTGCTTTTGACTAGAAAGAAACGAGCTAGTCAACTCTATAGTTTTTGAAAGAATGCAAATATGCTTATTCATGCTCCTCTAGATCTGTAACATATATGTTTGAAAGCTTTACGGAGAAGTTGAGAGCCCTGGTGGTTTTCTTTTGTGCCTGAAGCTAGGTAACCCTTCATACATTTCACTGCATGAGGTGCCAATTTGTTGCTATTGTGGCCAAACAGATCCACGGTGGAATGTGAGTGTTCTGTGTATCTATTCTTGCCTGGGCCCTTTAGAAGGATTCATTAATAAGATGTTAAACTCAAAGGAAGAAGGTGGTGGCTTTTTCCAGTTGACCCAAATAACGTTGTGCTCAACTTCCCCAATTGTTGTTTCTTTCTTATTTATAACCTCACCTTTCAATACCATGGTAAGAGATTCTAGGTGTTTGTTGACAGAAAACCTTCTTTCCCTTTGTCCTACTGTAAGAGTCCCCCCATTGGATTGGATTCCATGCTCATGAATGATCCTGCTAAGAAAAAAGGATTTGGCAAGTTGTTCTCCTTTGCATCTCCAAAGTCTCTCTTTCCTCATTCTCACATGCAGGTCTTTTTTTTTTTTTTTTTTTTTTCCCCACAAAGAGGGTAGGTCAGAAGTTGGCAACAGCTCAATGCCAGGGAGTAATAAACATTTTAAAGGAGATGTGTGCTTCGGGTTTCACAAGCTAATCTCTATGAAGGCTCTAAACCCTTTGGATAGGCAGGGTACAGAGGTGCACACTTATTTCTCTTCTGCTTTTTAAAGGAGCAAGAAGGAGGGAAAGTTGAGATGCAGGAGAACCATGAGGAGTCCTCAAAAGTTCATCAGAGGTAATGGTTCCAATAGAAGCCTAGGTGTAGAGTTCCTACTGTATCTCTCATCCTCCAGCCCTGGGGCTAGTGTGTTGATAATTGAGCAATAGTACGACAGATGCATCGTTTAATGGTTCCAAGTTACAGTTAATAAGTGGTCTTTTACTTGTCTTAATAGAACACCACCCTTTGAGAGCTAAAAGAGTCGTAAGAAGAATGTGCTTTCCCTGTTGAAAGCTATGTTAGAAAAATTTGCTGGAGGATTTTATTGCGAAGGCTTCTTTCCATTACACTTTTCAACCTTTTTACTGCCAAGCCAAACAAAGATAAGGGTTCACCTCACTAGGTAAATAAGTACCACATAGCCCTTATTTTTTATTCTGGCTACTTGTGAGAATATAGTGGTAGCCTGGCAATTCAGGAATGGGTCTTCTTGCGTGGTTGGAAGAAGGGAAATGCAAGCCAGCTTTCTAGGAATTTAAATTTCATCTCGTAGCTATTAAGAGGACTCTTTAGAAGCATCATGACATGGAATCATTATGCAGGGATCTAATAAGAGGGACATAACATAGTTTGCCTAGCATGTGTTTGCAGCTTTTTGCCTTACTTAAAATATATAACAACTCTGTATAATCTGATTTATAAAAAGTCTGTAATTTCATGCCAGAAATGCCGGGGCCAAGTTGCATGCAATTGAATTTGACATTTATAAAATTTAGGAGGGCATTTTATTGAAATACCTTGGCATCCTTTTTATGATGGACTCCAAGGACTCAGAGAGAGGACTGTGGGAGATAGAAGCCAAAGGCCCCTGCTCAGGCAGACTGTCCTGTGGTGCTCTCTGTGGGCTCTTCTGAGGAAACCTGAGCAAGATTTGGGACTAGTGACTGTGGATGGTGATTAACTATTTCGCTTATTTGACACTTAGGATTTAACTTTTTAAAGCTCACACGTTTAAATACTTTTACCAAACTCTCTTTGTGACGCTGAGAGGTCACTTCCATCAAGAGGTAAAATGGGGTGATTATAGCACTTTGACTCAACATTGAGGCTTCTTTTTCCCTTTTCTAGACCCCTACATCCTTTCATTGGATTTGCCCTTTCCTGGTTCCTAATAAGATTTAATGTAGCAGGTCACAGTTTGGTTGTTCCTCTGTAAACCAAGGGTTCAACTCACATACCAACTCGTTTTGTTTTTTTTCTTTGACCTAATTCCTTTATGGAATGAAGCATGATATAAATATATCAATGATATTGCATACACACACACACACACACACACACATATATAATTTTAACAGCAAATCCAGTGAGATCAGAGAAAGGCAAGATGGCCTGCTTCTTAATGAAAGGATAGTCCTTCTTATCTAGCCTGTTAGAGTCTCATCTTTTAAGTTTTTCTTCTCTTTATATGTCAAGACTACAGGAACTCAACCCAGAATTGCATTTTCCAGAGTTTATGTTTTGGCCTGTACATATAATATTCTCACTTGTCTTATGAGAGCTTTAGTGGGTGGGAGAAGTGTTGCGTTCGATGACTGTATGCTTTGAAGGACAAAATGTATTAAGTCTCATGCAAGATAACAGAGCTCTGCTCATTTTGGTCAACCTAAAATTCTGCCAGTGTCTGCTTGTCTTCTAATGACATTTCAGGTCATGGCTGACCTTGCTTTAGTAGCATGTCTTCCTCTGGGTGACAGAACTACCCAGAAATTCCAGAATGCAAATATAAAACTCTCAGCTTGACTCTGAATCCCTGTTATGGCCACATACAATTTGTTTGTAAACACTTATGGCCAGTAAAGTTTAGGTAGAGCTCATAATTACACAAGCTCATCTTGTTCACAGATCCCTGGGGCTCAATAGCAAAGTCAGCCACTGTTTAAGGTATAAGTTCAGGTTAAGATATAATACAGCAAAGATTTTCTTTTAGATGAAATATTCATCCTATTAAACGTATAATTTTTCTCTTGGCTTGCTATTTTACTGTCTTTTAGTGCCCCTAGCTATAGCCTCCTTAATTTCTGTTAGCAATACCTTATAATTTAAGCATGAAAATGAAAATTCATTTTTTACAGTTTTAAAAAAATTTGATTAAGGAATGGTATGACAGAGGAGGAAAGTTGCTATCAGTAATATCAGTGTGCCCACAACTTATGAAAATTAAATATAATTTTCAGTTGCAGCAGACTTTCCGCTGTAGTGACACAGTTTGTGTACTTTAAACTGATGATAGGTTACATCCTCACTGGGCTAAGTGGGTGGCCCAGGACAGGGAAGTGTCAGACAATCCCTACAAAAGGAAGAAAGGGAGAAAGTATTCTCCATCGTATGAAAATGATTAGCTGTGGATTTGGGATGTTCTGCTTCTATTGAATTCTTCACTTTCCACCACCTTGTTTCTGCACTCATTTTAGCTGACTGTTACTGAGTTACTTCCACTACTGCTGAGGTATCCAGGTTCCAAGAAAAACAGGCAAGTAAGGGAAGAAAGGAAGATAGTTAGTTCAGAATTCTGAGAGGAAGATCCCAAGGAGGGAATTTAACAACCAGTTTCCCACTTGCCTCAGGCTAGAAGTTTCTTTCTTTCTTTTTTGAACAATAGCTGCACTTCACCCCTTCCCCCTATGCCTTCAGTCACCCCCCACAGACATTCGTGCTCACAAATACCCTGGCTAGCTATAGAATCATACCACTATTTTTTTTTTTTTTTTTTGCAATAGCTCCAAAGTGTCGCCAGGCCAAAGTTAACTTCTATAACTATTTACCACCACTTGATGGACTATTAGATGGTGTTTCTAGTTGTTACAGAAATACCAGCCTATAAACATACCCAAGACAACATATTTCAACTGGCGATTATATTGTGTAAAATTTGGGGATATATATTTGGTTTCAAAGATGGATAATCCAGATTCTATATGTTAGGCTGTTGGCTGGAGAAAAACGAAACAAAACAAAACAAAAACCCTCCAGGTTTCTAACTGTAATTCTGGTGTTACTGCTTTGTGTGACCTTGTGAAAGCTCTCAGAGCTCTTTACCTGTTGAAAACAATTCAGTGGATATTTACCTGCTTCATTTTGAAGAGTAGACCATTAAAGGAACTTTCATAGCACATTGGTAAGAATAACTTATTAGACTGGTAAACATGACATGCTAAAGTCTTTCGGGTGAATTTCTTAAATATAGGTAACAAATATAACTACTGTGTATTTCATGGAAGAGATCAACACTGATTGAACCCAGGCCACATGTTTTCACATAAACGACATCCTTTAATGGCAATGATAACTTTCAGAGGTGAGTTTTATTTGAACCCCTATTTGCAGGTGAGGAAAGTAATGAGCGTAAAAAACTTGCTCAAGGTCACATGTCTATTACTTCGGAAAGCTGACCCACTGAAACCAGGTCTAGCCTCATTTTAAAACCCAGTGTCTTTTGATTCACCATATTGTTCTGTGGCAGATGCCTTAGCATTCGGTCTGTGGACCTTCTGGAAAATAGATTAGCAGTAAGACCAGAGAAAATAAGCAGATTCCCTGTTAGTTAGCAAGTTGGGGAAGTACACGGGGTGCCTAGTGAATGTCAAAGGCTTTCCCTGAGAAACCCTTCCTGTTCATGTTAGGACTATGACCTGTACTTCAGCCATGTCAGCAGATCTTTTTGTGTTTCCTTGAAATTTTACAGGGAATTTGAAGTGACCCCTGTTCCTGGGGCCACTCTGGCCTATGAGTTTTTTTTTCTGTGAATTAGGGAAAGGTGCTTCTTTGGTCGGATACACTTCAGGCAGATGAATTGAAAATGCAGACAGTGGCGCTTGGTGAATGGGCAGAGCCTCTGTGCAAAGCAAGAGGCACCCCTTCCTCTGTGCACAGCCTCAACCAACAGAGCAGAGATGAACTCAGCCTCACTCACCGAGCTCTTTCTTGGGCAGTGATCCTCCTTTGACCTGGGTTCCACCCCTACCTCAAAGGCAGTTGTGACGGTCAGATGAGAGTACTTTGCTGCCAATAAAAATCATACAAGGTTTGGGTTTTGCTTTCATCATTGTTACTTTCTTCCCAAAATTCTAATTACAGGTCTTTAGAATTTTTTTTTTCTTGCACAGGTAAAGAATATTAACATTTTCTACAATCAGAGCTAATGCGAAACAGCCAAAGAAACATTTTAATCACAAAATAGCCTAATACCCGAGCTGCTGAAAAATGCCATTCTTAGTGAATTGGATTAGAACACGTGGATTAGAATATGCTGATTTATTTATGCATAGGGGATGCCTAGATAAATATGATAACTAACAGTCCTGCCCTGAAGATTACTCATAGACTAGTGAGGAGAACATCCACAGAAATGAATGATTACAGAACAGTGGGGAACATGTTAATACAGGAATATACAAAATGTTATGGGAATTTAAAGGAAGATGCACCTTCCTTTAAACTGGTTGGTCTAAATACCTTAAAGAAGTCTAGAAATGAGGGACTAAAAGTATATCTGATGGATTTGAGAGTTAGTTATTATTGGCAACACGTTGGAGAGTGGTTTAAGCGGGGGAGTTATACCTCGGGGGTTTTAAAAGCACAGAAAAGTAGTGTACACTCCTTTCAAAATTTTGGACAAGAAGGACAGAAAGAGGAGAGCAGAGGAGAGAAGAGGGAAAAAGGGGAGGAAGACCCAGTAGTTAGTGAAGAACACCAGGTAATTTTAAGGATCTAGATCACGTCCCAAAGGAAGTATCCAGATATAGGCCCTGGACAACGTGTGAAGGACACGACTTCCTCCAAGATAGGAGGGAGGTGTGGAAGGACAGAGGCAGATCATGTAGAGATTAGGGAGGTAGCAGGGGAACTTGAGGCGGTTTGGTCTCATGCCCTCTGTTTTCTTTGGAAGGTAGAATTCAAGGTCAAGATCAGATCTCAGAGGGAGGGCCATGGAGAGGCAGGTGGAGGAGCTGAGTCAGGTTATGGGACAGTTTCTTTGGCATTGGAAAGGCTACCGAAGGGGGAGGTGTCAGAGGGTCCAGTGAGTTGGAAAGAGTCAGCGATGCTGAACGCATATATAGAGTCAATGAAGGATATTTTACTCTGCTTTTAAAATTACTCTCACAAAGTATTCTGTCAAGAAAACGGACAACGGTGTGACAGAAATGAAACAATCCTTAACTACTAAATTAGGAACTGTTTTGCAATTGCAGTTTCTCCTGTTGATTGTGTTTTAGGGATTCCAAAGAATGCAGAATTGATTTTATCGTTGTTGTCTTCTCCTTGGTAGTGTGGAAGTTGTTTTATGAACATGTTAATTAGACTGTAGTTCCAGTCTCGTGACCTGATTTGGGACCTGTGAGATTTCCTAAGCTGCAGGGAAATCACTCTGGGGTGACAAACAGAAGTTCTAAGGTTTTTGCCTTGAGTTTTACCTTCAAATGAATAAAAATCACAGTGAGAAGAGAAGGCAAAATGATTCAACTTTGCTCACTTTTTAATGGGCGCCTACCTTTCAGTGGTTTATGTTGTAATGTCACAAATCCATATATATGTAACCTGCTTTTACAAAGATTTCTTCAAAATCCTTCTGAAGTTGACTTGAAAGTGTCACCAGTCTCCAAGAAACTTACTGAAAGCAACAAAACATCATATGACTTTAACCAGAACTGGTATAACCTAGTTTAAATATTTATAAATTTAAATTCTCTTTTATGTTTCCATGATACCTCAGGGGGAAAAATAACAAACATAAGGTGTAAATTGAGGGAACATTTTAAATAGCCTTATAATTTTTTTCGGCCATAATTATAAACCCTATCGTGTACCATGAGTTTGGGAGATATTACGAATTCCTTTTCTCTCTTCTAATCACTAGAATGTTCTCCCAGGTCAGCAGAGCTTCCTCTTTAATATCCTTGGCGTCCCGTGCTCACGATTACTTTGTACAGGGCTTTCTGTCTGGGAATTCTGCTTCAGCTTCAAAGCTCTAAATAAGGTCCTGAGCAGTCCTAGTCACTTATAAGGAAACTTCATTCTCCCCTCCTTTTTAGTTCTCATGTTTTTCTTCTTAAATCTGAAGATGAGGAGGTTCAACTAAATGATCGCTGTGGTGCTATAAAAATACCTACAGTTCTAAAGATTACCTTATCCATATACTCATTTCTGGCTTGTTTAGGCATAACTGTCCTTCAGTTAAAGGGAATGCTGAGAAATAATACATTGGTCCGCAAGCTACTCCGGGGCTGAACTCCAATGCTTTTCTGAAGTATTTGGCCCTTCTTGTAGACAACTCTTACCCTCTCAGCCTTAGCTATTTAGCTTAATTCCTTCTACATGCAACTTTATTTTTTAATTAATTAATTTTTTAATACATCTTTATTGGAGTATAATTGCTTCACACAGGGAGATCAGCTCGGTGCTTTGCTACACACGACGTTAAATAGCAGCCTTGTTCATGGGTAAGATGGCAATTTTATGCTCATTAATGCTGATATCAGCAGTAATTGAGAAAATGTATCTCACGTACCATTTATGTGTCCCTTATATCTTCCCAACTCTTCTCTGGGTCAAAAGTCTGAAGCTCATCCTTGTTCATCCAGTCTAAGGAAGTAACATAGGGCAAAGTTCTCAGTATCAGATCCGTAGTTGTTGGGTTGCTTTGTGTATGTGTGTTTGCTTAGTACATTTACAACAAATAATTGGCAACATTATAGAGAGGCCCTTGATGTCTTAGAGAAGAAACTTCAGCAAGTTGATAATGGGCAAATTGATAAGACCCCAGGATTACTGAGAGTAGTGGAAGAGACCTCTTGTAAGTCATAAAGTATGGCATTGGAGTCTTGGCAGTTTTGAGTTCTAAAAGAAGAAAATAGTTGTGGAAAAATCCCATTTTCTAGAAAGTAATCCAGACAAGTTTGATTTCTGAGAGAAGTGAAATGTTCTGGTGGATCAAGATGTCACCATTTTAAAGATTGGCCACGTTCGGCCTTCCGGCACATGTTGCTTCCAGGAACTTCCTGTGACCAAGCTAACCTGTGAGACTTCACAGTAACAAATGACATTCCGTTCTCTTCATGAGACTAGCCACCTAGACCACTTTGTTCTACTTTCTATCCTCAGCTCCGGCACATTGCTACACCCACAGGTACTCTATAAATTTTTCCTCAATTAATGAGTATGTGCAAAGAAAAGAATGAGTAACAAAAAGTTGTATGGTTGGGTATTATTTACTTCAATAACCTTTTGCATTATTCAAATAATGTTACTGTGCCACGTTTTGAGATGAAACAAGGGAACTTATGCTATTAAAATAATAAAGATAATAATAATATATATCACATTTGAGAGGTTATTAATGCCAAGTATAGACTGAACTTTCTATATACGTTATCTCATTTAATCCCCCTCCAAATCCATGAAAAGGGTGTGTTATCTACCTCTTAAGGTGTGTAACCTTGGGTAAATTATCTAACCTCTTTGTGTTTCAGTTTTCCCACTAGTGAAATAGGGGTAATCAATAGTGCTCACTTCTTTGGGTGGCCTGAAGATTAAATGAGAACACCTGTCACTCAGTAAGGAACCAATAAATGCTGGCTGTTGTTATCGTGCAGATTAGGAGAGTAGGCTGTGAAAGGTTAAACAGCTTGCCAAGGGTAATCTAGATGTCTAGCGGCAGGCCCCTTCCAACCTAGGCTCTAGATGGTTTGGAAGACTAAACTGCTTCTTTTGTATCATATTCTTGGAACTTTACGGCATGTACCAGAGACAACACCTTGGGTTGAGTTTGAATTATGGGGAATAATGCATTTCTCCTCGTCTCTCTAACCTCGACAAGAATCACCAACCCTTAGAAAACTTCTAGAAATTTCCATAAAAATTTTCATCTTGAACATAAATAATTCCCACACATCTTGGTTTCTGATACTCAGGAGAGTTTAACCGAGTTTGCAGAGGCACCCAACTGCTGAATTGTGTTTATCTACGAAATCCAAACGCTATTATTCCAAATCACCTATCTAAGATACTCCTTATTTCTTTAAAACCAATAACCAGTTCATTCACTTTTATGTACAGGAATCTTTCTTTCCTTGAAGATGTCTATGTTTTCTCTTTCTGGCAAGACAATATTGGGTAAATTAATCTGCAGCCAGTCCATATCTTTATTTATAACATATGTCCTTTTCTTCATTTATAACATTTATATTACATTTTAATTATTTTTTGACAATACATGATACAGTTCTCAGACATGGCCCAGCCTCCATGTATGGCTCTTGTCTCCTCTTTTCATACATCTTACGTTGTCAAGATAGGCTCTCAAAAAGTTGTCTCCTTCATATCTCTTCTTTTGCCTAGAGAGTGTATTGGCTTTGTGTTGTACACCACACAGCATAGGCCCTGCTCACCTGGCCTCTGCCTTTCTTGTCTAATGCATATGCGTCAGCTTCTGTTAGTATTAATGTTTCTTCCCTTCTTATTCCACTATACATATCCTTGTATATACCCTTAAATATATCCATCTTTAAGACTTTTCTTCTCAAATTATGAGGCATTTATTAAGAACACTGTGCTAAGCACACAGAATTTAGGCAATAGTTTCAATCCTTGAACATCTTACTTGAATATGACCCAACTCTCCATGTACAATTGTTTAGTTTTATTTTTTTAAATCAGAAAATGTGTTTTATCAGACATACTTCCCATGGATTATTTTTACACCCGTAAGTTGCTTGTTTTGGCAAATATACAAAGTCATGCAATAATTATCCCAGTTTCTTTTATGCCCCTCTCCCAGTTCCAGCCCCCAATAACCACTAATCTGATTTCTGTCTCTATAGTTTTGCTTTTTACCAAATATCACATAAATGAAATCCTATAGTTAAAAAAAAAAAGTATATATATATATACACACACACACATATGTATATATCCATCTTTAGTATAGAAGTTACAAACATATTTTTAAGTCACAGAACCCTTTCTTCAAGCAAAAGCTTAGGCAGTGACTTAATATATAAAATAGATATGACAGGTGTTGGGGAGCAGCTTTATTTAAATGCTGCACTTTGGAAGAAGGGCTGGGGAAGATGGAGCCCGGCTAGTCATCAGCCCCCGCCTTGACCCCCTCCACACCTTGCTCTAGCACCCTGGATGGAGCTCCGTGGTATCCGAAGACACTGCCCTCCTCATGATGGGCCTGGTACTGGAATGCACTTCTGCCTTCTTGGCTTTTGCCATGGCGAACTCCTGCTGATCCGTCAGAACTTGGATCTTCCCTGACCTCCAGGTGGAGTAAGCCTTCCCTGACTTCCAGGTGGAGTAAGCCTTTCTTCCATTCTCCTAGAGGCCTTCCCTGACCTCCACGTGGAGTAAGCCTTTCTTCCATTCTCCTAGAGGCCTTCCCTGACCTCCAGGTGGAGTAAGCCTTTCTTCCATTCTCCTAGAGGTCCGTACTTCCTGCAGCACAGTTTGTGTCACATACAGTAACTTCCCTCCACATGCAGAGAGACGGCTAACTTAGTGACGAAGAGCACTGACTCTGGATCCAGAGTGTCTGGTTCAAATCTGAACCCAAGCTTTTTAGCTGTGTGACCCTGGCAAGTTGTGTAAGCTCCCTGTGCCTCGGTTTCCTCATCTGTAAAGTGGAGTTCATAATAGTTTTCACCTCGTAGGCTGTTGTAAGGATGGAATGTTGTAACATATGTAAAGTGCTTGGAATGGTCCTGGTGTACAGATGCTCCAGCGCGGTTAGTTGTTACTGGAGAAGTTGCGCAGCCTGTCGGGTTGGGGTCCCTCAGAAGCAGGCCCCGAGAGAAGGACTTGAGTGCAAATGGTTTATTTGGGAGATTATTCCAGGAAACATTGGGGGGGGGGGGAGCGGGAAAATGAGACAGGAAAGGAGAGAAAGCGCATACAGGGTACGTGAATTATCAAGAAACTAAAGTAGGCACCTGGGTCTCAGTCCTGCTGGGGACCTCTAGAAGATGATGTAGAACTTGCTTCAGAGTTGTCCTACCCAAGAGATGAGGACACTGCAGCATTTGTCCTCCAACTCCCATTCCTCATTGGCTGATGGCTACTCCTAGGGGTGAATTCCCAGTATTCCATGCAGGCAAAGCCTTAGGCAGAGTATTGCACATGCTTAGACTAGGATTCCACTGGCATGTTATTGCTAAGGGGATATGGATAGGGCCCTGACAGCCATTGCTACAAGGCTGTGAACAGAATTCTCCAGGGCTTTCTGTCTTATTCTGTTTTATTTTCCCTGGCCCATGTACTAGGCATCCATAGATCTTTATGGAGTGAGTGAATGATTGAACACATGGATTTTCTCTAACTGACCTTCAAAGGTTTTTGTAATTGTGTCTCACCCTATCTGTCTTTAATTCTCATGATTTCATTCTCATAATCCCCAAACTGTATTCCTCTTCTTTAATCATGTCAGTCTTCTCGCTGTTCTCAAATGCATCCATCTGACCTCCTTACATGGGCTGCTCTGCCCTCTGCTGTAACTCAGCTCTTACTCATTTTTCAAGTTCCCTCCTTTCTCCAACATTTCATCTCTTCCATGGAACCTTCTTTGAACTCAGCTCACTTCTCTGAAGTCCCATTGACATAAAAAGACTGCACAATTTAGTGTTTGATTATCTGCTGACTGGTGAGGTTCCATAATCAATGCGTGTTTCAAGGATAAATAAGAACATCCATGTCTTATATACCTCTGGTCCTTTTCACAAACTTGGGCACATCATACGTAGTCAGCACTATTAAATACTGAGCAGTAGTGCCTGGGATTTGGAATTAGACAACCATGATTACATCCTTGCTCTTTCACTTATGAGCTGTATATGACCTTGGGCAACTGGGTAACTTACTTACATCTCTTTTTTCCTTCATCTAGAAAATATAGCTAATAATGATCCTGCATCATATTGCTTAAGGATTAAATGAGATATTGTATGTAAAATGCTTAGCCCAGTTCTTCTCAAGAAGTAGCTGCTGAATCTACAGGATCTGACAGGTTCTTTTGATTCTGAAGTAATCAGTATCGTCTTAGACTTTTTGCATTATTCTTCTTTAGTTTTTCATTTTGCTATTTCTTTGATTTTTAGCTGTTTTCAAAAGACATTAAATGACATCTCAAGACAAAGTTTGATATTTGAAATGTTGAAAATGTTAAAATTTTATATGAAAAATAATTTCTCAGTTGAACCTTTGCAGTGAAAATGCAGTATTTTTCATGTTTCATTTAAAGTATCAATCATATCTATTAGCTAAGATGATAATTGAAAACTTGAAATTCCTTTGCATAGTAGAATAAAGTTTTGCTTTATCATGAAAGAACATCAGGGACTATTTTATATATTTATAATTTTTTGATCGGAGCATACATTGAAAAATTAACTGCAACTTTAACATTTTAAGTTTCTAGAGCTGTGGTTCTCTGGTGGAAATGGTGAGGGTTAGAAAAGGTGTCATTGGGGAAGATAATTGTATCATATATCAGAAATTCCTGCAAGAGTTTGTGCAAAACAACATTCAGCCCTCATCTTATCATCCCAGTAACAAGGACTATCAGAATCTGGGGGTGGAGGGCTGGGTGGGAAGAGGAGATGACATGTGCATTTTGACAAAGCATTCGAGAGGTCTCGTACCCACTCTCTTAGCAGGTAGTACTATGCAAGAGAAGGAACCCATTCTTTAAAGCCATATTGAATTGAGTTCAAATTCAACTCAGATAGTGACTGACTCATTTTGAGCAAATGATCTGACTTTTATGAGCATCATTTTTCTCATTCAAAAAAGAAAAATACAATAGTACCAATCATCCAGATTTGTTGACGGGATTCAGTGAGATAATATATTATTTATTTGTTGGTTTAAGCCTTGCCTTGTTTCAGGCAGCATTTAAGGCAGCAGCAAAGATGTATAACTATAACTTATAAGGGAGAATGGTGAGGAAAGGGCAAAGGGAAAAGAGATATGATATTAATACTCATATGCATTTGTAATGAGGTGAGGGAAATTATGTTACCTTCACAAATGGCACCAGAATCTTCTTGGGGAAGAGAAATGCCTTTGCTGGAAGAAATACTTTAAAGATGCCCTTGGGGTAAGGAGAGAGTCCTTGAGGATTTGGCTGCTGGTAGGTGCTCAAGTGATCTGGGGGACAATTTGGTCCTGCAGAGCCAACTAGGATGGCAGAGAAGCGGAAGAGAGATTAGAAGAGAGGAGAGGAAGAGGAGAAGCCTAGGAAAGGCTGAGACCTATGTGCACTCAGTCCATATACAGACGCCTCCCTCCCCAGTGACAGGAGAAAAAAAAAAAAGACCACGAATATCTGTATGTCTGATTTCAAGCCTCAGGAGGGCTTGAAGTAAGTCATTTTAGTGGTGTTGATGGTATGCAAATCAAAAGGACTTGTGTTGTATTAACAAGAGAGGTCAATGAGCCCCACCCCAAGAAATGATCACATGCCAAGGGTTGAGTTTGGGGACTTACTGGTCATGAAGTTGGGAAGTTCAACACAATTTTGTCAGATCTCAAGGGAAAAAGAGAGCTTTCCAGCTTCTAGGAGTTTAACAGACCATGAAGTCCAAGGGTATTCAGATAAAATATATAAAATTCTTGCAAAGCTTCCTAGGAGCCGATGTAAATCAGGAAGCTTTCGTACAAATCCCAGTGTCCATTAGATATAAACAACTTAGTGGTTCAGGGGAAGCACACCTACTTCTGATACTAAGATTGAAAGGAAATTTGTCCTAAGGATATGGATAAAGGGGAATGAGATATATTAAAATCAGAGCACCTGATATTTTGATACTTAGGATGTTCAATGCATTTTAATTCCCCTCCTGTCCCTTGCCTTCCCCACAAGTTTCTGTGAAGATTGTAGTATATTTGAAAGCTCATGGGAAATTGTAAATACTGTTGTTAGTTAATAATCCAAAGAAAGTTATACACCAGATTTCATTAAAATTTCATTAAGTACTATTGAAAATATTGAGGTGTTCATAAAAGGATAACCTGAATAACAAAATGTGTTCTTTATGAAAAAAATACTATGTCTTTCCAAGTTACTATCTTGGAGTTAAAAACACTCTCCCATACTTTGAGACCTCTCATAGACCATCACAGCACCAGGTTTTAGAATCCTGAGTCCTGCTCCATTTGTGATGGCAATAGGAGTGTAGGGTGATGCAGGCTTGTGTGACTCTTCAGGAGATTTGCAACTCAGAGGCAAATGTTCCTGAGTCTGCACATGACTTTTGTTGTGTAAGAGCAAACATTTAAGTCAAACTTCTGAGTGAGGCCGCTCCCAGTTGGATCTGTCAGTTCATGTCAATTCACAAGATTGCTTCCCTGTGCTTGAAATGTTTCAAGCATAAATTCATATGATTAGGAAAATGAGAACCATGAAAATGTTTATGAAAATGACAAGCAGCCTGGAAAGAAGATGTAGACAAATGCCAAGGCTTCTGGAGATTATGAAATCCTTTATATTTATGAGGCCAAGTCCAATAAGTTGTTTTTTCAAGAATGTGTGATATGACTGCCATTTATTTCCCCCCCAACACAATTTCTTTGGTAGTTAAAAAAAATTACTACATAAACCCCAAAATAACGGAATTCTAGAATATAGGATATAAAGGCTGCGTACATTGTTCCATTTCTGATCATTTCTTCATTGTTTTCCCACCTAGGCGAATTGGCTATTAAATGTTCACACCATGTATTTGATTCTAATACTAGAATAGTGTTTGAATTAGCCATGAGTAAAAGATCTTAGATTGACAGGTGAGTCCATTTGTATCAAACATCTTTACCTTAAGAAAAACCCACTCCTTTGAAAGCAATAACACATCAAAAGAATTTTGGAGATTATGGCCATTACCCCCCTTCCTCTCCTCAGAATCTGTTTTTTTTTTTTTTTAATTTATTTTTGACTGTGTTGGGTCTTCGTTTCTGTACGAGGGCTCTCTCCAGTTGCGGCGAGTGGGGGCCACTCTTCATCGCGGTGCGCGGGCCTCTCACTGTCGTGGCCTCTCCCGTTGCGGAGCACAGGCTCCAGACGCGCAGGCTCAGTAGTTGTGGTGCATAGGCTTAGTTGCTCCGCGGCATGTGGGATCCTCCCAGACCAGGGCTCGAACCCGTGTCCCCTGCAGTGGCAGGCAGATTCTCAACCACTGCGCCACCAGGGAAGCCCCAGAATCTGTTTTTATTCAGCCTCATCACGAGCGTCTCCTTTGGGTAATCTGAGTTGCACGCTTTCCTCACTCCTTCTGTATCCTTAGTGTCTTCAAAGCTTCAGTCAAGACAGGCGAAAGAGAAAAGAAAATAAAAAGGTTTTATTTCCAGGGAAATGGCTTTTCAGGACCTGATTCTTCACGCCTATTCATCACTGCTAAGTGCTCCAAAACTGCTGAGTACAGTGTTCAGGAAGCAACTAGTACCTCAGTCTTCTGTCTATTCTTAAACTGAGGTCCCTGGTGCCTTTCACGTTGTGTTTTGTGCTTCAACAAAATGATGTGTGTAGAACCTTTATGTCTAATAAGGGTTAGAACCTTTATGTCTAATGTGGGAAAAAAATCTCCTTCATTCTCATGTTACCTTAAAAAAAATCAATCTCAAATCAAAATACTTCAGGGAGAAGCAAATCGTTGTTTCATATATGCTATAGTGCATAAGAAGAGTGGACATGAGTACCTATTTCTTAGACATAAGTATGAATTAGTCTGTAAAAAAAAAAAAAAACAAAAAACAGCACCATTTCTCTTGTAAGGAACTAAAAATTAGATATCTTTATGGCTATCTTTTTCCTTTGCTAATTTATTCAAATGTAGTCTTGACTAATCTATTATTTTGTTAACATGTCTACTTGATTAATATGTTTTTCCTCTCCTCTGGTTCTGATCTACAAATTCTATAGCCGTTAATTGTGTTATTTAATCTAAGTCCACTATAAATAAACTCCTTAAGATTAACGTTATTCATCTTTCTTGATTAAAGATACCAATAATATCACTAAGTAGCTTCTTTCAGATAGAAATTTGCCTGGCATTTGTTACTTTTTATTTTTTTTTCTTGGAGATTTGTCATTTTGGGGGCATATTTATCAGTGTTGTGTATTCCTGAAAGCATTAATGTTTAAAATATCTGTATCTTGGTCAGTAGAATTGACAGAGCTGAATCAGATAGATCGATAACAGGACTTTAAGTGCATTTCAAGGAAATCTATCGCCTGCATTGTCCTTTTATTCCAACACAGTTTTCACAATTTGCAAATGAAATTTTATATACAATTTTATGTACTTTCTATAAAGATTAGAAAAATGTATTCTTTGGCATCTGAATTTTAAAGTGTTCTTGAAGAATTCATCGGTATTTTCTGTATGACATCATTATTTATTATCCAGGCAGTAATATTTCTCATGGGGATATATGTACTTTAAGATATCCAGAAAGTACCAAGAGATTAAATATGGAGATTAAAGAGTACTCTCTTCCTACTGTTATGTTCAGTTCTGATTTTATATCTGTGTAGCTAGAACAAACAAAGGAGATGTGGGGTTTTGTTTGTTTGTTTGTTTGTTTTTGGCTTTTTTGTTTATTTCTGAATAAGGAAAGGATGGACGGTGTGTCATCTGAGGGTACCTCTGGCTGTGTCATCACAGGAGGGCTGTGATACATGAATACTCAGAGCCTGTAGGAGGCCAAGTATGATATTCACAGACAATAATAATGTGCTAACCTCATTCACAGTAATCACAGATAATGTAGTATTTGTATCCACTATCCTGTTTTGAAGGTAAAATATGGAACCTATTTTGGAGATTTCACATAACAATGTGGGTTACATTAATAGAACTAGAATGACCCAAAATAAAGAGGTAATGAGTGCACTCAACCCTGCATCATTCAGACCTCGGCTGGAGTATTGTGCTCACTTCTGGGCTGCAGACATACTGGAGAAGACTCAGAGGAGAGTGGCAAGGATGGAAGCAAATTCATACCTTGTCACATATAAAGTGATTGAAGGACTGCGATTGTTAAAGAGGATAAAGAAAATGATGCAGTAATTGAAGGACTGGTGCTTAGATGAGATTGTTTCTTTGTGGCTGCAAATCTGAAATGTAACTAGTTGGTACACCTACAGTAAGAGAGATTTAACCCCAGAATGGGTCTGGGTGTTCTCATAGTCAGAAGAAGCATTTTATGTGACGTAGCCTGGTCCAGATGGGGAAGTATAGGGATGGACAAATGGACATTGTTTGCTAGGGTCAAAAATCATGAGCAAGTGATAACATCTGATAAATTTGCTGAAATTTATCTTTTTTCTGGTTAGTTTAAAAAGTTGTATTTCTTCCCTAGTTTGCCCTCTGTTTTTTTTGTGTGTCTTAGAACACTAAACCATTCTTGACTCTTTTCTCTGTCTTTTTGAAAGATACATCCATATGGATAATGCATATCTCCTTTTTAGTAAACTTTTCTTTAAATGAGTAGACTTACAGTAAACTTTTCTTTAAATGAGTCATATGTTTAGCAATTCCCTAACATTCTAACCTGTCTTTAATTGATGATGTGTAATATGATCTAATTTTTTTAAAGAAATGTAAAGAAAGCAATTAATCATAGAGCTTAATATATGAAGAATACTATGTCTTTTTGTTTAAGAGAATTAAATGTTGGATTATATCAGTAAGAATAGATTTTACTATTTAATTCTACCAGTTTAAATTAAATTTATTGACTTGTAGGGTTTCTTTAAAATCAAGGCTTTTATTTTAAAACAGTTTTAGACTTATGGAAAAATTGCAAAGTTAGTACGTATATGGCACACCCACTTTCGTATATTAACATCTTATATGAATATGATATTTTTGTTATAATTAATGAGCCAATACTAAAAGAGTATTATTAGCTAAAGTCCTTAGTTTATTCATATTTCCTTAGCTTTGCCTAATATTCTTTTTTCTATTCTAGGGTCCCATCCAGAATAGCACATTACATTTAGTTGTCATGTTTCCTGAGACTCCTCTTGGCTGAGACAGTTTCTCAGATTTTCTTTGTTTTGAAAATGACCTTGGCGGTTTGGAGGGTACTGGTCAGGTATTTTGTAGACTTCCCCTCAATTGGGATTTTCTGATATTTTTCTCATGATTATACTAGGGTTATGTGTTTTGAGGAAGAAGACCACAGAGGGTAAAGTGCCATTTTTATCACACTATCAAAATGACTTATTGCTATTCATGTTAACCTTGATCACCTGAACGAGATGGTTTTGTCATGTTTTTTTTTCCACTGTATACTTATTTTTTTTAACCTTATTTTCATACTGTTGTCTTTGAAAGGAAGTCACTATGCACAGCCCACACTTAAGGAGGAGGAACGTATTCTCAACCTGTAGGCACAATCTACATAAGGTATTTGGAATTCTTCTCCATAGGAAATGTGTCTATTCTCCTCCATTTATTTAACTGTTTATCCAATCATTTGTGTACATCGGTATGGACTCATGAATATTATTTTCTACTTTAGGTTATAATTTAATACTGTGTTGTGGCTCAAATTGTTCCAGCTGTAGCCATTGGGAGTTCTTCCAGTTGACTCTTGTTACTCTTTGACATGTCCCATCATTGTGGGATTTTTGTTTTCTTAGAATTTTCTTCCTTTCTGTCATTACAAGATGCAGACTCATCTTGTACATTTCCTTCCCCAGTCGTAGATTCAGCCATTTTTTCCAAGGATCGCTGGTTTCTTTCATTGGAATTTGGTATTTAAAACCAAGATTTGGTGCTAAGTATTCTCGTTGCTGTTGGGTATCATTGCTTCTCGGTCCTCTTGGCTGACAAGGCAAAGAAATACATGTGTGTATACTGACCTGTGTAACTATCTGTATATATCGTTAGACAGAGAGATAGGTAAATAAAAAAGCATGACTTCATACTGGAGTTGCCACATGATCGTTCTAGCTTCTTCCTCTTGCTTCTTTGTAACCTTCCATTCCAACAGTAAGAAACCTCACTCCCACCATCTATGATTGTTCAATTCCTGTGGAGTTGTTCCAGTTATCCTGGCTGAAGTTGAAATACATAAATAAAAGTTGTATTTTTCTAAAAGCCTTATAAAAATTCAGTATTACCTTTTTCCAAAAAACTTTTTTTACCCCCCAAACTCATGACTTTAAAGTAGTGTCTGGGTTCCAGACATTTTTCTGTATGTAAAGATTGACAGAGTCAACTTTATATTGTTCACAGTAATTTGGGTTATAGATCATGTAAATTCTCAGATATTTCCACAATTTAAATTTATCTATTACTTTAACCTTCTTTTCTAACAAGCATACTCCCTGCATGATAACTATGTCTGTAATAAGAAAATTGAATAATTTGAATTTTACCTTTTTTACGTATACATCTCCGCACTTCCTGGGGAGATGCCCAAGACCTGTATGTTGGCCATCTCCTGCAGGTAGCTCAAGGAGAGAAGAAACTTGTAGGACCCACTGTTAGCAACTGAACATAGGCCCCCTCTGATTTACCGAGGGTCCTTGTAATCACAGAGGAAAGCAGGGATTTGGCTTCAGACATTAAATCAAGTCTTTTTGAGTGGCTAGATGATTAGAAACACACTGAAGAATGGATTTTCAATAAAAGCCATACTTTCAATGAGTGTCCTAAGGAAAAGAATGTTAAGATCTTGCATAAAATAGTTAACATGCCTCCAATTTGCATTTAATTTTGTGTTAGGTTGAAAGCTAGCATAGAAACATATAATATAAAAATTATGGAACTCAAGAACACTTGCCTCCCCTTGAACTCTAACAGAAGTATACTCGCCAGCAGTGCCTTTGTTTGTTGTAGTCTGAGATTTTAGGCAACTAAAAAAAAAAAAAAAAAAAAGCTAAATAAAATTTTAAATAGCCATATTTTCCCACTCAGTCCAGAAAGAAGAAACACAATGTGGACATAATACTTAGGATAGGAAAGTGGTCAATAGATTAAGTTGATTTTGACACCTGTTTTCAGCTTCAGGTCCCTCAACCTCTTCCCACACCCTGATATCTCCCCATGCACACACATACTTATTTCCATTCACCATTCATTTGTAGACATTGAGGGTAACATGGAGAGCAAAGTCAGACACTGTTCCTGTCGACATGCAATCATAGTCAAGTGGGGGCAAGGAAGCATTAATTGGATTATCACACACACACGTGCCTGAAACCGCACCTGGGGCAGATGCTACAGAAGAGAGGCACATGCTAAGAAAATGCTAAGAAAACAAAAATCCCGCAATGATGGGACTTGTCAAAGAGTAACAAGAGTTCAGAGAATCTATGAAGAGGTATTTGACCTCGTCCAGAGATCACGAATGGCTTCCCTGAGGGAGGGTTGTTTACACTGTGATTTGAAGGATCACTAGGAATGAACCAGGAGAAGAAAGACAAGAGAGAGAACTTCTGAGGTGAATGAACAAGTGGCGGGTGGTGAATAAGAGCCAGAAGGGAGGTCAGCCCAGAAGGGGGAGATGAGGCTAAGCAGTGGGCAGGGGCCAGCCCAGCCAGGCCTGGTAGGCACGCTAAAGATGCTTTCGGTACCCTGAAAGTAATGGGCAACAACTGCATTTCAAGATCAAGAATGCACTTCTCATCTCTGTTCCTCTGACTGTCAAAATATGGCCCATATTTCGGAGGGGGAAAACCAAATGCCACCCATCCAAGCCTCTAACACATTTCTCAGGGTGTTTAGAAAAGATCATTCTGGCTGAGAGGGGTGTCATTGTTTAATCCACATGAACATAGGCGTGTGTTTGTATTTATATATAAAATCTTATTTTTTCATTTCATTTTATTAGTGACGTTAGCAAAAGCACTGCCCTCCTCCTCAAGTCTCTTTTTGAGTTTTGCTTTTCATCCCCTTCTCTCTCTTCATGGCCCCCTACTGTCTTGGCTGTCTCCCCGCCAGTTCCCAGCGGTGAGATGAGGGGCGGGATCCCAGAGGGCAGAGAAAGGAGACAGGATAGGAGAGGACAGGAGGGAGAAGACGATAGGGGGTGGGGTCCTGGAGTTCAATCCTGGGCATCCGGGGCCTCACCTTCCCAATTGTTTTGCCATCTTTACTTGAAGCTAGGGAGAATCTGGTGCTTCACTCTTCCTCATGAAGTTGAGACCATAGTCTATTCATCGAGTCCCTCTCCTTTTGTCATTTTTCGCTCCATGCAGTAACTTTCTAAACAGTGTACAGGCCTCAGTCTTGCCACCTGCCCCGCTCTCCTTGCCTCTTCCTCCACAGGGATCTCTCTAAAGGGCAAAGCTGAGCCCATCCCTCTCCTGCACATTCTTCTGTGAGCCTCTAGAATCTTTAGTACCTGATTTCTCAGCCTTGGGTTCCTGACCCCAACTCCACGCTGTTCGTGGGGAGTATCCTGCAACTCCTTAAACATATCCTCTTATTTCATTGTCAGACTTTGACCATGCGATTCCTTCTAATCAGGTCTCCCCTCCACCTACCCCAGTCTGCCTGGCCCCCTCCCTTTGGGACTCAGCCGAAGGTTCCTCTCTTCTTAGAAGTCTTTCCCACCCCCTCCCCCTGTGTTGCATCCCAAATTTCCGTGCTTCTCCTGCAGCCTGTGCATTGCTTTTTGGTTGGGTTTTTAATACCACCTCTCGAATAGAATTGTGCCTCCTCTTGTCTTGTCTGTCTCCCTCATGAGAATGAGTTTCCTGGGGGCTCCTGTCATTTCTGCCTCAGTCATTGTATACCTTACTCACACACAGCATGGTACATGGCACCTGCTTGGTATCCAAGAGATGCTTCTTTGATTAATGAATCAATCCCTATTTTCTGCCCTTCTGGTCAATAGTCTCAAGTTCTCCGTGCTCATTTGGACCAGTAGAGCTCTAACTGGTGAGTATCCTTCGGGCCCTCCGGTTTCACCACAAATAGAATGGGTGTTCCTTACTCAGGTGTCTCTAACTCTTTCCTACACTCATGGGTTTGCAAAAAGTACATAATACTTATTGGTAGGAATGACCACATGGCAACTCTTCATAGCTTTGAAATCTCCTAGTGACCGTCCGAGGGAGCCTCTCACTTCCAAGCTCAAATCAGACACTTAACCCATCCAGTCTTCTTGAACTCAGCCGCCAGAAGTTGTATTTCGGACTTTTACAGATTCATTTCATGTGCTTTCCCCCTCACCTGAAATCCTCTTTCCATCTCCCCCCAGCTGGGTAACAATAAAAATATTCAGTGTTTACCTTGTGCCAGGCCAAGAACTGTACATAACAAATTTTGCCCATCTTCATGAATCTCCTTTAAAATAAGTTTTACTATACTTGCAGATAGGGAAACTAAAGCGTGACGAACTAGGTAACTTAGCCAAGCTCACACAGCTTGTAAGCAGCAGAGCTGGGATTTGAACCCAGGCCTCTCTGAGGTGAGCCCAGGCGTACACTCTCCTTCCATGCTACACTCTCCCCACTCCTACGTGGTCCCATCCAATTCAGGATCCACTTCTCAAGGTTTTTTCTTTATTTCTTTTGTTGTTGTTGTTCTTTTATTCTTCTTCTGTTTTTTCTGTGGACCTGTTTCAACAACTGTGTCCTTCTTGGCCCTCAGCACCTATCATTTTCTGTATTCTCATGTTCATTATCGTTTCATACATATAACTTGTCTCCTCTTGGAAGCAAAGAGTGGGAATTTTCTGCATTGTCATTTCGTCCCTGAGAGATGGTAGAGCTTGGGTTGTGAGGGAGGTGGGCTTCTTTATTCCGGCTCTCCTTGGGCAAGTTCCTTCACTTTTTAAGCCTCTGTTTCTGCATCTGTGCCATGAGGCAAGTCGTGATCCTTACCTCTGAGAGTGACTATGAAGACAGACTGGGTTAATGCCCCCAGAGCACTTACAACCACGCCTGGCACATAAGGACATACCCTCACAGCCTGCGGGGTCCTTTGCGCCCAGATGATGTCCCTCCATCTCAGTTGAGTGACTGGTACAGGATGTCTTCTTGCTGGTGGCTGTGGCTGCCGAAGACTGCATTTTTGTTGGAGAATTCTGTTAACTACCGTGGGCTTTGATTTGCTTCTCTCTCTATCAAGGAGCCCTGCTGCTCCAATCCTCGGGAAATGAAATGTTGTGAAAAACTTTTTTTGCTCAAATTTCTCAGACGCCAAGATTCCTCCAGGGTTGCTGCTGAGGGCTTCATGTGGCAGCCCCTGTCTCCTGTCCTCAGGTCTGCGGCGATTGTTCGCTCAGCGGTGTGTCCAGCACCTGCTGTCACCCCCCAACCCAATCCTCGCCACATCCTGAACAACCTGGCCATGCCCAGAGGGGCTACGCCCGCTTGGAACCCTCTGGTAGCACAGTTTGGAATCAGCAAACTGACAGCTCCTTTCTCCAAATTAGGCAACAGAATCACATGCACTTTCATATTTATCGATAGTTAAATATCTTTGAAAGATGAGAAAGAACCTCCCGGTTAATCCCTATCTCTGATTTTACAAAATGACGAAGCTGTGTGTAAAATATCTCACAATAACACGCCCTGTTGTCCTGAAGATTCAGCTCCACTGAGATCCAGTTACCACGTGAGAGAGTGAGAAATAGATTTTCTTTCTCTCTCTAGTACACAGAAAATAGAAAATAGGACGCTTTTCTTGGTCACCAACATCAGCTTCTTGTTAAGATTTTGCTTTGGTTAAGGTAGTATTGTTTTTATGAAATAAAATAAAATAAAATAAAGAAAACTCTAAGGGGTTTTTCTAAAAAAAGACTCAAACATAAGTAGATAAATATACTTTATTTCAAGTTTCACCCATTTGACATAACTATGAGTGACAGAGAGAAAAAAGATCATGGTTTCTTTTTTTTAAAAAAGAAAATCTAATATTCTAATGATTTCCACCCCAGTAGTTTATTTGGAAATGAATTTCCATCCATAACATCTTCATTTGTCTTCTGATTTTCATGCAATTTGAAAGGGTTAGGTTCCTTACCCAAGGGATCATCCTGACCAAATCTCAATGGATCAGCTGAGGCATTCTGATTATACAGGCAAAGTTATATCTTGTCATTTCAGGAAGTATTTCAGGAAATGTTTCCTTCACTACCATCTTCTAAGAAATATCTGATTTTTATAATATATGGACATAGTATAGTCCTCTCCTGAGACTTACTCCATGTAAAATTTTAGATGAGATAAATTATTTGATTTTCTAACCATAAGAATAAGCAGTTTTCCTTTTGATACTAATTTTAAATTCCTACTGGTACAGGAGATTTAAAAGCATTTCCAAAGAAGGACCTATCAATGAATTCTCCACTTTTTTTTTTAAGGAGATGTTTAGATGCATCTCTGAGAAAGAAGACTTCTGGCTTCCTCTGCATTGTCCAACATTTCTTAGCACTTGTTGACATGTGGGATAGAGACAAATTGGTGCTGGGAAGCAGGCAGTAAGCAAGCAGAAAGTACAAAGAATAAAATGCAGGTAAACAGGTACCATATTCACTTTTCGGAGCTAACCTATTCTTTTAAGGTATTGTAATACCGATACCATATTACTGATGTACTACTTCTTTCTGAAAGTTATTAAAGCAAATGCACACTTTCTTCTTTGTACTCTACATTTTTCAAATTTCTAAAACCACAAACTAATTGTAAGTAAATAAACAAGCAAAAGCTCTATTAGTTGCCACTTCTAAGATCTGGAAGGAGTGATTTGATTGACCAGTACAAGAAACTTACTTTGGACAGGCAAGCAGCTCTAAGAAGGAACATACTTGTTTCATTGAACAAATTACAAATCAGGGCTAATAGCTTGTTAATTAAATGATTATCACCCTTACTTGGGTAGGTGTATTAGTGAGGGTAGACGAAGTTATACCGCAGTAACAGACAATCCCACTGGGAATCCAGGTGACCCTTCAGGCCAGCAATCTTCACATGATCACTTAGAGCAACACCTCGATATCAACCACAGGCATCTACACTCCCCACACCAGAAGAAAGAGTTAGAGATCCAAACAGTAGCAATTAAATTCTTCCACCACATAAAAAGGAATCCTATTTCATTTTTCAAAGCAACACAACTTTGTTAATTTCAAGGAGGCAGGGGTGCACAATTCTCCTATGGGGTCAGAAGGAGAAGAAAACTGGAAATTGGTGAATAGGTGAAAATGTCTGCCTTAGTTTACAAATGAGGATCATAGTATTATCTTACACTGTCATGTTTTTTTTTTTTTTAAATATTCCTGCATTTTATTTATTTATTTATTTATTTATTTTTTGGCTGTGTCGGGTCTTTGTTTCTGTGCGAGGGCTTTCTCTAGTTGCGGCAAGTGGGGGCCACTCTTCATCGCGGTGCGCGGGCCTCTCACTATCGCGGCCTCTCTTGTTGCGGAGCACAGGCTCCAGTCGCGCAGGCTCAGCAATTGTGGCTCACGGGCCTAGTTGCTCCGCGGCATGTGGGATCTTCCCAGACCAGGGCTCGAACCCGTGTCCCCTGCATTGGCAGGCAGATTCTCAACCACTGCGCCACCAGGGAAGCCCCACTGTCATGTTTTGCAAAATCATTTGCTTAAAATTATTTAGTGACTTCCCAGAGCCCTGAAGATAAAACACAAAGTCTTTAGCTGGGCCTTTTGGCTGTCAGCAACCCAGCACCTGCCTCTCTCTCCATGTCCTATTTGTCATGTCCTATAAGACTCTCTCTAGGAACAATAAACGTATTGTTCTCTGTTTCCTGCTTACTTGTCTTACCTTTGCACAGTCTGCTTCACCTGCTGGGATCACCCTTCCCTAACTAGCCTTACCATCCATCTCCTTTGACAATTCTTCTTCCACAATGCCACCTACCTCCTCCAAGCCCCAGGCCTGAGGATGGGATTGTTGCTGTGGCTCCTCCTCTGAGTTTCATCAGCATCCTGGGCAAACTTTAACATAATTCTTACTGGGTTATAATAAGCTGTTTACCTGTCTCTCCTCCCTACTGAAGATTAAAAGTACTAGAGAACAAGAACCAGGTCCCTCAGACCTTGATATCACCAAAAGAGCATCTAACCCAGCAGAGGGGCTTAATATCTACTTGTTCAATAAATGAATGAATGAATGAATGGGTTTTACCTGCCTTACTCTAGCTGATTGTTCGTATTCTTCAGGGCAGTATGTTTTTCTTACATCTTTGTACAGACAGGCATTTCATAGAGTGGTACACAAAAAATGTTTAAATGAATTGAGTTTACCTCATTTACTTTGAGTTCTATCACTAGGAATTGATTTCTTATCTCTATTACATTTAGACTTTATATGCTAGACTATGTTTAAAAACATGGAGTCACCCATAAACCACATCTGGGACTCATTTTCATGGATTTATTAAACTTCGCATTTGATCAGAGTATCCACTGCCAAGGCCTCTGGTGTCATATCTTAAACCAAATATTTAAGAAACATTGTCTGCAAAACAAGGCTGCCCTTGTGCTTCGGAAACTCTTTCAAATAACATGTCATTCCCTTAACGTTGAATCTATTAAAGACTTACAATTGCAGCAATTCACTGGACTGTATGTCAAGAAAATGTTATTTTGAAAGGACGGCATGTTTCTTCATCTGTATGTAAATTATTCCCATGTGCTCTGGATACAAAAATGGAAATTGTGGAAATGTACTTAGCCCTTAAAGAATGTGATTGATGCAGGAGGACGTCATTCCAGAAAATAAGAGCAAACAGACAAAAACTCTTCTTGAGTGCTGTATGCAACTTTTCAAAATATCCAGTATAATCCTAGGAAAGGTTTACATTTTTTTACCTTTCCTAATCAGAAAGTCTTCAAGGCGTATTTTAGCAATGTGTTCAGTATTGTGGAAATATGTTCTGTTCATGAGCTATGAGGTATAGATGACCTTTGATATTACAGATTAACTTTGAGAATGACTTCGTGAAATGTTTTCACACCAGGAAGTTTCATGTAGAACAGTCAGTTACACTCCTATCTACAATTTACGTCCAACAGGGCCGTTAGAGGCTTCGCTGCTTTGAAGTTAATAGCATGAAACTTCTCCAGAACAAACATTTAAATTTTTTTCTATTAATTTCCTTAAAGCTCATGTAATAAATGAAATCATCTCTTTTGAATGACATGGTAATGAATCACACATACCAATGGGTCCAGAATTACTGGAAATCATAACATGGCTCATAAGAAGTAAGAATTACATTATTTTAAGATTTTCTTTTGATTTTAGAACTCTAATAATAAATAGCATAATGGGCACATATATTCAGACTTTTTTCTCAATGAATATCTTTCCTTAAAAGATAGAAACCATTACATGGTCTCATAAGATGAAGGGTGACAGGTGCCACGTTAGGAGTTTTACATGTATTATTGTTAGTATTTATGAACATTTAGTTACATGTATTATTGTTAGTATTCATTAACATTTAGTGAAGGAAGTAACTGAAGTTAAGCAGTTTCCTCATGACCCAGAGGACAGAGCTATGATTCTGTTTGAATATGGGGCATTGTGGGCTCACGCTCTTTCTCTTTCCCCCTATTGCCATCAGTCAAGGCCACACTTATTTTTTTTTTAGAAAAAGGTGACTAGCTTGCAGTTGTGAGGTTCACAACCCTTCCACTCTGCTCGTTGATTTTCCCCACCTATTTAGTGTGTCTTAGATCTATGGAAAATCCATGTGTTTTGGGTACTGCTTCTGAGATTGGGGGTAGCACACATGTTGTGTTCATGACATCTTTGCCTATAGTATGAAATATAAGCACAGTGGACATTAGTAAGTAGCCTTGAATCTGCTGAACTCGCTCAACACCCTAACATGACTCCCCCAGCGGAGATGAGGATGTCTCTAATCTCCCACCAGTATTTTTCATGCCAGAAGAAATTGAACCTATGTGCCTGGTATCTGGACGAGTAGCCTGAAGTTATGGTGTCAAACACAATTTTTTTAATGCCTCCAGTTTTATTTTTAAAATCTATGTGTTCTGGACCTTTACCTTTCTCTGTTTTTTTCTTCAACATAAAAATAGGTTCTTTTTCTCCAAATTTTTGGCTTTGCCTCTGCTTTTACTATTCCATCATCTGCAGGTTGCTGCTTGAGAGGCACAGTCATACAGTATAGAAAATGCTTTTCCCCCAGCACATTTAGATTCAAATGAGGTAGTGGTTTGCTTTCCACCAGATATTTACATTGTTTGTTCCCTTCAAGTCTTCACTCCGAAGTCACCTCATGTAGCATTTGCTAGACAACAGCTTGAGAGCTAGACTTCATTTCAACTCCCAGCATTGCTATATTTTTCCTTATCTTACCTACCACAATCTAATGTACTTCATAATTTATCTCTTCATCTTAATGTCCATATTCCTCCAACTAAAATGTGAACTGCATAAGAAAAGTTGTTCTGTTTTGTTTCCTGTTATATCCTCAGAGGCTAGAACAACACTTAATATATAGCAGATGCTCAATTCAAATTTGTAGGAAGAAAACAGATGAATTTCCCTTGCTGTAAATCTGCAGTCATTGTTTAGAAGTATTCTTGAAGTTTATGGTTCCTGCACAACCAAGTATATTCCCTGTAGAGCCACCAATAACATTCCGTATTAAATGTACATTATTTTATAAAGAGGTAGAACTATAGTGACTGTTCACCCTGTCTCTAGCTCTTTCCAACTGAGCTGAAGTGAGGTACTGCTGGGTTCCTTCCTTCCATAAGTTCCCATTCCTTGCCTTGTCAGTTTACACTTTCCTCCCTTTAGCTGATTTCATTTGCAAATATAGCAGTGCTGATCTGTGCTTGGCATTGTGTGGCTTCAGTGTTTATTTTCTTTATGTCCACTTTGCTATTTTAGCTCCTTCTTTAGTTAAATAGAATGCCTTGTTCTCTCAGGATGTCAGCAACTAAAAGAAGGGTACACCAACCATAATGTTTAGTGTAAAATGCTTATATTAGCTCAAAAGACATAAATAAATGGACATAAACCTACTGATGAAATTATTTTGGAAGTATATTCTATAAACCATCATTGCACTGTAAACATCTGACAAAATGACAAAAGCTGGCCACAGTCTTCAACTCTGCTCAGTGTCTCTATGGCTTTTAAGACACCTAGCCAATTATCAAAGATGGCAGGACTGGTACGTAAAGATTCTCAATCCCAAGATGCCAACAGGACCGGGAAATGATATTCACGGTGTGATATCATTGCAACAAGTATCTACCAGTGTAGGGGTTGAGGATGGATAACATAAATTGCAAATGGGTATAAAATCAGAGCACGTGATATTTTCAGTAATTACTACATTTCTTAGAATAGCATAAAGGATCTTATGGATGAAAGCGTAAATCACAGCTGTACAAAGTTTCATTTTACAATAGTCCATATTGTAAGACTAGATTTAGCAAAAAACCTTTTGGTTTAGGTTTACTCTTGGGGAACCTTGTGATGTAGTGAACAAGGAATATTAGATCAAAAACTTCTCTGCCTGAAAAAGTTTATGTATTTCAGCATTCTGCTCTTCTTCATTGTCTTATTTGACAAATCTTTATATAAAGGATTTCTAAAGATAGTGTTCTGTATAACATTTCATTAAGGTTTTATTTATTAGAAAACAAACCTCCCATTGTTTAAAAATACAAGTGACAGACATTTTATACGTTTACCTCCTTGATTCCTCCCTTCCTTCCTTCCTTTATTTTTTCCCTGCCTATTTATAAAAAGGACGTGCAGTATCTTACAAAAAGTATAAAGTCAATAAAGTATTTTCTTAAATTAAGAACTTTAAAAATGGAAAATTCGATGAAGAGAAAGTGGATATTCCAATAGTAAGGGTCACTGTGTTTTCTCTAAAGGAGCTCAGAAATCTATGTCATAGATACATGGTGGCCAGTCTTAGCAGTAAAACAAGAAAAATGTTAGATGAGAAGAATACAACATCCATTTCTCAGGGAAGACAGAGTTTTCCTTGTACCAAATCCTGAACTGTACTTCCTTGGGGCATACTATTTGGATAAAGAACAATGAGTGCTATAATAGCTTGTGTCTTTAACACCATTTCACAGCAGAGAAGAATTCCCAAGCCATGGAGATGGCCCTGTGCAAGTAACCTCTCTCCACCTCAGAGCTCTCCGCTCTCATATTTGGAAACCACAAGTATCTCCCTCGTAGGATTGTTGTGCTAGTTACAGGAGGGACTCTTCATCCAGTGGACACCTAGCGTGAAATAAATATATAGAGAATGAGAGAGAATTTGTATACAAAGTCAAAATCAAAACATGATGACATGGGTTAGGAATTCAGTCCCGATTCTGCGAGGTGCTCTATCTCAGGTGTGCAGGCCTCTACTAGTGTCACGTGATGCTCACTGACCCTCAGGGCAGCTCAGCGTAGTCAGAAAAGTGAAGAAATAGCATTTACATTGGATTCTGTGAAAGCTTATTAAAAAAATATCATCAAGGACAGGGTTCATAAACTCTGGAAAGCAGCCAGAAAGAACATAAAACATTAAAATAAGTTTAGAAGAACTAAGGAAACCTGAACTGTATATTCACCTGAAGTGGGACCATTCCACCTCCTCCAGCAAACAACTTGAGGTGACCAGGGTCCCATGGAGCACAGATTGCCCCATCTAATGAAGCTCCTGCTCTCCCATCACTAGCTGGAAACAAGGTCTGGGTGTTTGATCCCTTGACACAAGGAGTGAGGATCGTGGGGTATTCTCATTTGCCTTGGAATACCCTCATTACAGTTGGCATGTAAGTGGCAGAAAAGACAGGGATTTGCTTGCATACCCACCTCAGGATCTGAAAATGTCAGTGGCGCCAGTGGTGGACTCCTTTTGGTTCAGTCCCCAAAGGCTTGGGTTGAAAGAGAGTCCACAGAGGGTCAATAATCTTACAGATTTTCAACAAGTTGGGGATGCGGGGTAGCGAGCAAGACGACCTTAAGAAAAGAATTATACTTGTTGCCAGGGGACCAGTGTATTCCTTTAGCTCTTTTCCCTATACTTTTCCACAAATATATGTATTTCCACCTTGTGTGTTTCATCTTCTTACACTCTTACCCCCTCAGAAGTTTAGAATGAAAATACATTTATTCAGATGTTACATACCCTTTGTTTTTCTTATTTTTATGGCAGCATTCTGAATTACTGTGTTGAACATAAAAACAGGATCCTACAGTCTTTGTAGTCAAGCTTGACTGATGTCTTTTGGGAAAGTGAGACCTGCTTCTGACTTAGGTGTCGACATTGTTTCACGGTTAACCTTCATGACACATTTTCAGTTGTTTCATTGTGTTCCTTCCTCAGTGGAGACTCGGAAGAAATGATGTCTAAGGAAAAGTTCCATCACAGAATTAGAAATCATAGCCTTCGCCTCCAAATGCTAATTTAATCGTATTTCTTTAGATTTTATAAAAATTATTCCTCAAGTTCAGCCATCTTTCCTAGTGGAAATTTCTGAAAATATAGTAATTAAAAGCTTAGAGCTTGAATTAAATAGTCTGGGTGCATATTCTGGCCCTGTCACTAGCCAGCTATGTGACCTTGGGTGGGACAACTTCTCTTACGTCATAAATTTCCTTCCCTATTAAGTCAGGGTTGGGGCAATCATGGTCCCTATTTTATAAGGTTGTTGTGAAGTTTCAAGAAGAAGATGATACAAGTAAGGCACTTAGAACAGTGCTTAGCATGTTGTAAGTAGCTTATAAGTTAGCCATTATGTATTCTCAGAAAGAACTTGAGTCAAACTTGAAACAGTGGTACAAGGTAAAGAGCATGAACTTGGGCCTTATTAATGGTTACTTTCTAGTTCTGTGACCTTGGGATCTGAGACTCAGTTTCCTCATCTCCAAAATGGGAACAATAATAATTGGTCTGTAGGATGGTGGTGAGAATGTAATGAGATGGTTCCTATGAAGAACTTGTTGCCCCTGGAGCCTGGCACCTAGGAAATGTAAGCTATGCCAGCTCTCCTCTGCTCTGCTCCTTATGGCTGGTTGTCAGTTGCCCCAAGTGGTAGAGCTCGTATGTATAACACCTAGCATTATGCCAAGTATGTGGCAAGTGCTCAAAAAACTGTAGCTATTATTACCTTCCATACTTTGCTTCATTTGTTATCAACTCGGTAAATGACAGAGTGCTCCGTGAGGGTCTGCTGGAGGGAAGGTTTATTCTAGAAGCTTTGTTTCCTCCAGGTTTTGCTTTGTAATGCTTGCCTTGTCTTTCATTTTTTTCAATCAATAGTTACTACACTGGTTCCTGAAATATTAGGTATAATTTATTGTGCTCTGTTAATCTTTCTCAGTTAGTGGCATAAAAGATATTTTAAATTTCTATTTGAAAACTAGCACTAAGCATTCATTTAAATGTTGCTCAAAATGTTATATAATATAAAAAATTACATGTTCTTTCTGAAATTAGTCCTGAAGAACTCCCTGGATCCTGAGCCAGGTAGTGAGAATGGAGACAAACAGCTGAGAAGTGTTTCTGTTATAAATCTTACTGCTGATTTTGAATTTCGTGAAACACCTATTAAATCACTTAGCAGCTAGATTATGAGGGGTGGGGGGGATGCCTGCTCACTCTTTCAAAGCTGGAAGTGGAAAATTACTCCCTGGTGATTAGGAAAAATGATCACAGAGGTGTGCACTGTTGGCATGGAGACCCATCTATGAGACAATGGTGTTTCCCTTGGGAGATGGTGAAAACTTGAGAGAGGATGCTTTATTTCTCACCTGCTAAAATGTCTTTCCCAGTTTTCCGTGGTGAGAGAAAATGAGACACAGTCATGTCTAACAGTTGGTGAAACAGTTACATATGTATGTAACTATTTTATATATATATATATATATATATATATATATATATATATATATATATATAGAGACAGAGAATGTATTTTATTAATTATATATAATAGAATGCTATTTACTAAAACTCTTGATTAAATGATGCCTTTCTGTAAAAATATATATTCGTGTGTGTGTACATATATATATGTATATATGTGTAAAATTGACATAAGTTGAAGTATATAACCTTGATAAAGCAATGTCTGTTGGGAAAAAAATTGGAAAAGTTGCTTTTCCAAAAAAACAGCTCCGCAAAAGATATCAGAGAATTTCTTTGAAAGTGTTTACAAACACTTCACAAACTTTGAAGAATAAAGAGCTGGTATGTTATTTAAAATTTTCTAAAGTTTGTGAACAGAAAGTCAACTTTACATTTATTGTATGAACTAGACCTAACTGCAATAGAAAATCTCTAACCAATCTTAACATTAAAGAGATATAATCCTAAGTATAGTATTAGTAAATTGAATCCTGCATTTTGTTAAAAGATTCATGCTCATGTCAAATAAGAATGATTCTGTACATAAACATGGGGTTCATTGTGAGGGAGTCTGCCCACAGAATCCATCATATTAATAGGTTAAAAGAGAGCAAAAGGTTTGCAATGACAGATGTCAGAATTTGACTAGCATTTAATACCCATTCATTGTTTTAAAAAGCAAAACTCAAGTGAAATAGCAGCAGAAGAATATAGTGTCTATCTCAACAGCCAAAAATATTTTAAGTGAGTCATTTCTATTAAAATAAGCTCAATTATAAGCTCTATCATGTAATATTAATATTTTAATATTATGGAAAGTTCTAGATAGTACAATTATTTGAATCATAAAATATAAAACGTAAAGTGAATTTACTGCCCTTTGGGTATATACATGGAAAAAAAATTAGTTGAAAGATTATTAGACATAATGCAGAGATTCAGTAAGGTGGCCAAATACAAAAATACATGGAAATCATTAGCTTTTCTATAAAAGAGTAATATCAGTTATAAATTATAATGAAAAAACTAAAATACCTTTTAAATAACACAAGATTGCTGTCACAAAAACCTACTGTACCTATGAATGAAAATAATAAGAAATCAGAATTTTTAATCAAGAAACCAATAAATTGTAACTAAAAGAAAACTCAGAGACATAATACTGTCTCATACTAATTATGCATTTACATACCTTACACATTGCATATTAAATCATCTGTTAATTCTATACAATCCTATGAAGTAGCTAGTTGTTATTATCTTAATTTTACAAATTTGATAACTAAGATTCAGAGAAATTAAGCCACTTGTCCAAGATCATAGATCTGGTAAGAGCTAAAGCTAGGGTTTGAATCTATGCAGACTATTTCTGCACTTACTGTGTATGGGAAAACTTATTTAAGACCTTAAAAACATCATTTCTGGCCAATTAAATCTACACAATTTATTCAGTTATACTCAATACCACTGAGATATTATTTTTATTTTTATTAATTGTTTCAAAAGTTTACCCGAAAGGATAAATATATGAGAAAGCAAAAAAATTAAAAACTTGAAAAGAAGCACAGTGGGTGAAGGGTAGATAGATGGAGAACTCACCATTTCAGAAATTATAACATGTTATAAAACTATAAGAATTAGGACAGTGGTTTAGGTGAAGAATTAAAGATCATTTGAAAAGGCTGTAGATTTCAAATAAGACTCGTGTGTGTGTGTGTGTGTGTATCCATGCATATACACATATACACTTATTATGTGATTAGCATTTTATTCAATGAAAAAATAAAAGAGATAGTTTTCAATAAATGGTGTTGAAGCAATAGCTAATTATTTGGGAAAATAATATAAACTTAGATTCCTTCCTTATACCTTACATAAAAATATATATTAGATAAGGTTTTAATGAAAATAATACTGTTAATATATAATTTTATTAATGTAACAACTAAAATGTATTAAATTACTATAAAAATATAGGTGAATAGTCATTTAATTTCAAAGTGGGAAAGTATTTCTAAGCCTGTCACCAGAGCTAGAAAACATTAAGAAAATGTTTTACAAATATGTGTACATTTAAAAAATCAAATATTTAGGCACATCAAAAAACACCATAAATAAAATGTAAAGGCACATGACAAACCAAGGAATCTGTTTCCAACATTGCTAAAGGGGCATTATCTTTAATGTATTAAAAAATCCTTGGAAGTCAACAAAAAAGGTAACCTTTCTTACAGAAAAATCAACACACAGTCAATTCATAAAAAACGAAACACAATTTGCCAATAACATGAATAAAAGCCCAAACTTAAAGAAAAGTAAATTAAACAACAGTGGAGAAATATTGGGTAGGCCAAAAAGTTCGTTTGGGTTTTTCCATACGATATTATGGAAAAAACCTGAACGAACTTTTTGCCCAACCCAACATGTTCTCTAATCAAAGTGTTAAAGATTAAAAAGCAAAGCCATATAATACCAAATACTGATTCAAGTTGGGACATTCTTATTTAATCGTAGTAAAAGTGAAAATTTGAACGGACTTTCTAGAAGGCAATTCAATAACAATTACCAAACACCTTAAAAAAAAAAAATACTCTGTGAACCAGCAATTTCTCTTCTAAGAATTTAACCTAAAAAAGTAATTAGGGACATATGAAAAGATTTACAACCATTATTGTTTACGACAGTTGAAAATTGGAAATGAGTCAAATGTGCAGCAATATCAAGATACATGCATATGATGGAATATTGATGTACAAGGATAATTTTAACATGGTAGATAGTCACGGTATGTTAAATAAAAAAGTATGTAAACAATACATAAAATGAGAGAGCGCTTTTAAATATGAGAACTATGCATATACAGCTATATGTATATACTAATTCATAGGAAAATACCTGGAAGGATATTCCAAAATACTAACAGTAGCTATGGCTCAGGATATTATAGTTGATTTTTATATTCCTGGTGAAGTAACCTCTCTGAAACTTAGTCTCTTCACCTGTGAAATAAAAGTCATACTAGATTAATCCTAAAGTCTTTTCAGCAAACGTGTCTCATAATTCTAAGGACTAATGATAGTTAATAATCTTGAGAAAATGGTTAATGCTTTTTTTCCATTGAACTTTGGAGATAGTAGAGTAAAACCAGGTTTATCCTGAGCTACCCCTTGTTTTAGTTAAAATTCAAAGCCCAATGTCCATTTATAAAGTGTGTGTATATGTTGTGCTTTCTTTTATGAATGTCTTTTTGGTGTGGTGTGAGGTGGAGTGGGTAGAGTTGCATTAAACTTAGGTACATTTCCCTACAGAATTCTTAGAAACACAAAGAAATCTTGTTAATATGTCATATACATTTTAGAGTTTCATCTACCATTTGGAACCCTTCCAACCGTTCTTGTTTTTGGACAATTTTTTTAATCGAAATTCACATGGATAAACTATAAGAGATTCAATGCTTTTAAAAAGTCCTTTTGCTAAAGAGAGATTTGTGTGTGCTTTAAAAATTGCTGGAAAAATGATTGTTTTTATTATCTAATGAATATTGCTCTACTCTTATTTCTCACTAATAGTGGAATTGCCTGGAAATTGATAAGGACTAATATTTCAAGTGATTATTCAGAACCTTATTGTGCTAGTGAAATCAAAAACATACTCAGTTTTAATTTGCTGTTAAATACTCAGTATTCACAGTGGTTGTTTGGAGGCCACATACAATGGTAGCAAAGTGGCTTTTGAAAAATGCTTTGCCTCATTCTTGCTGAATCCAGGTTGTCAAGTGGTAAACCTGGCAGACGTCATGAAACTCCAAGAGGGAACATATTTTATTTGCCTTGCACCCCCAGAGGATTTGGCCAATTATTGCTATTTGTTTAATGTTGGTGTTGACACAGTGCCTTTGCCCTGAGGAGCCCCAGGTGCTTTATAAAATTAGTCAGCAATTCACATCACAGCCTTCATGCCAGAGAGTGTACACTGAAAATAATAATGATTCATGGAACCTACAGCCATCCCTAACTCATATTTCTGTTTGCCCAGTGAAACAAAACAAATAGGCCAGTCCCCTCAGAGAGCCAGCAGTAAAAGGTTCTAGTGTGGAGGAGGGGGGCATCAATGGGAGTTTCTCCCTTGTGTAAATAGGTGAACTCCTGTCAGGAAAATTTGCCCTACACCCTACCAGTGAGCCTGACTGTACTCTCTTTCAGGACCCATACCTTCCTCAATAAGGAACTCACTGTCTTTAGATCTTTGCTCAAATATCGCTTTCGTAATAATACCGTCCCTGACCATCTATTTAAAAAACAGCAGAACATAACAAAACAAAACCCATCATCAACCCAGACATTGTATATTCTCTTTCCTGCATTAGTGTTCTCTATAGCACATGTTGCTATCCAATATATTTACATGATCTGTCTCTTTATTCATTCATTGTTGACTCCCTCCTACAGATGATAAATTTTATGAAAGTAGACTGTTTGTCAGTTTTGTTCAATTATGAATCTTCAGCGGGTGCCTGGCACAGAATAGGTCTGTGGTCAGCATTTGTTGAATGAATGAATGTACGAATGGATGAATGAATTTGCTGCAATAGTGCAGCAAGAAACAATAGGATTCTCTTATTGTCAATCAAATACAAAGGCAGTAAAGAGAGGGATAAGTAAGCAAGAGTGCACTTGCATCATATCAATAGAATATTTCTTAACATTGAAAAGATCCATGTGGTGAAGTGGTATATCAGTCAGACTGTTCTCCCCCATTAGTTGCAAGTAATAGAAACTAAATATTGAAACCAACAGAAAGGTGGCTTATGGAATCTTGAAACTGGGAAATCCAAGGAGTGCAGCTGATTTCCATGGGCACAAGGCTTGCTCATGTGCTCTTGCAACGTGATGAAGACGTTAGTCTGTCTTTCTCAATCTCTCTCCCCCTCTGCATTGCTGGCTTTCCCTATGTGGTGGCAAGGAAAGCTAAGGCAGCAAGTGGCATAACTCTGCCGGTAGTAATTCCAGTGGCGTAAGAGCATATATTTCCCAATGGCTCCAATGAAGACTCAGTCCTGACTCAAATGGGTGGACTTGGATGAAGTGCCAGCCATCAACAGTCATGTGACTAACCAGGCCTCTGTGTATCCCAGTCACAGACATCAGTTCCACCCTTTAGAGGTGGCTCTCCAACAAGAAATTTGTTTTATTTTATCAGAATAAGAAAGGAAAGATGCATGACAAGCATTCAGAGATGCAGTGTAACCAGAACAATGTCATATTTAAAGCATTTCTCGTTACAATGAGGCAGAATATAATTCCACATCTTCCAATGTTCTAATTTTATAATATCCAATGACCATATATTTAATAGCCTAATTGTGCAAATTATATTTTTAGAGGAAAAAATTAACTTCTGCTTTATTTTCAGTGGCAGGTCCTCTCTACTGGTTTACCTACATGACAGTGAGATATTATTCCTACCTTAGTGAAAAGGAGATAAAAATATGGGGAAAAAAGGCTAAGTTTTGGCTGTGCAATAAGGAAATGTTTATTTAAGGTCATTGTTACTTATTTTCTTCATATATAATTTAATAATTCTTATTATCTTATTTCCCCTTATTAGTCATATTTTATGTAGGAAACAAGTTATATTCTAATTATTTTCTATATGTGTTTTAAAAAGAGACTACTTAGAATATACTAGATCAGACAGAGAAGGAAAAATACTGTATAATGTCACTTATATGTGGAATCTAAAAAATACAACAAACTAGTGAATATAACAAAAAAGAAGCAGACTCACAGATATAGAGAACAAACTGTTGGTTACCAATGGGGAGAGGGAAGAGGGGAGGGGCAATATAGGGGTAGGGGGTTAAGAGGTACAAACTATTAGGCATAAAATAAGCTACAAGGATATATTGTACAACATGGAGAATATAGCCAATATTTTATAATAACTTAAATGGTGTATAACCTTTAAAAATTATGAATCACTATATTAGCCCTGTAACTTATACAATATTGTGCATCAACTATACTTCAATAAAAAAAGAAAAAGAAAAAAGAAAAAAAAAAAAGAATGTACTAGAAACCCTAAAATTTTCAGTTCCAAGTACTGGAATTTAGATTGTTGATATACTAGTACTTCTCTTTCCTATAAAAATTTTATGGAAGTTCACGGATAGATACAATTCATAGATAATGCTAAAACTTCATTTCAACCATGACTTCTTGCCTCTTTCCGTACCGAGAAATACTTAACCAAGACTCCAAAACTGAAGGTATTTGATTTCCACTCCTCATTATTGCATTTGTGTCTGTTCCACAGACTAGTTAGAGCTAGAGGAATAATGAGATAGTATGCAGAAACCAACATCCTATTAATTCAGAGGCAGGGTAGCTGAGGCATCAAGGCATGCCCCAGTTGCCATAAAAACACAACGGCTGTGTGAACCAATGTTGTTAGTTATGCTGTACCATATGAGAAGGGCATTCCTGATATTAGCTTTGATACTAATACTAATTCAGTACTAACTCAGTAGTTTAATATGACTATCTACCAAAGTATCCACCTAGATTCAGGAACTTACTCAGTTGAACGAGCTAATTCAGTGTTAAAGCAAAAAAGTTTTGTGGGTCAGCATTTCTAAATTAGTGTTTTTCTTAAGGCACAATGTTCTAGTAGTTCATCTTCCTTCATTCCTCTGAAATTGTGATTATTTCTCAGTTGTTGCTTTCCAGGTAAAAGCAGAAAGGAAGGCTTTCTTAAGAAATCCTTTCTTTCATGGCCCAGTTGAATTGGATTTGTGGTTGATATTCATTGATGTGCTACCAATATCCAATCCAACTGATAAGAATTTTCAATGTTATTTGTTTTTTGTTTTTTTTTTTGAGGGATTGGTTTTTGTGGTGGGAGAGAAGAAATAAAAGGCACACAACATTCATGTGTCCCTAACATCCCAACAAATAATAATGCCATAGCAAATTTATAAAAATTTAAAATAGCCCAGCTCAAGGCTGTACCATGACTTTTGTGGGCCCTACACACTTTGGGCTTTGTGGGCCTCTTTTTCCATTAAAAAAATACTAAAAATTACACTTTACAACCGCCTTGATAGAAAGAGAAATGTAATCTAAGCTGGATTATAATCATTTCGTTTCTGATTTTAAAAGAAATTAAAACATTTTCATGGACTCCTAAAAGTATTCTGGGCCAGGGGCAGGGTATGTACTGTGCTGTATCTACTGGTGGTAGGAGCTAAGCTGCCTGTTGTAGCTCAATTGGTTACATTTTAAGCCAAACAACTGTCTTTTGCCAATTGTTCTTTTTAGTTTAAATGTATTTTTATAATTAACATTAGTTGCTCCAAGTGGGGTGGGAGCCGGGGGGAGCGAGGGTTTGGAATAAGCTGCTCTTAGGCTCCATCAGCAAAGTTACTCCTGAAAATCCGTCTCAGGTTTGGGGCCTGCAGTCTCTTTTCACAGGATTTAAAGCTATTTTACTTAGTTTGTCAATATCCGTGTTCTTCAAAGGTTTACGTTTTTCAATGACCGATGCTGTGAAAGGAACTGCCATCACGATTATTATGTTTACATTATGCGTTTGTACAGGAAGGAAAAACTAGAATTTTTCATGCAGAGAGCACTTAGGGTTTTACTCAATATACTTTTTCGAAGTAAAATTGATGCTGGAATATTTCTCTTGTAATCCAGGTGAAAAGCCAGCCTCTAGTTGAACAAAGTAAATGCTCATTCATGTGTTGAATAAAAACTCTGCTCCTCCCATTGAGGCTGACTTTTATCTGAATCTTTAGTTTCCTCTTATTTTTGGTTTTTGGGAAACAGAGCTAACCTTGGATACATGAATTCTGTCAACAAGTATTTCTTGAGAACCTCTTGGTCGTTAACTATCTAGAATGAAATGGGTGAACTAATTCCAACACCCATTCTTCTGCCAAACATCAAATAAAATCCGACATTTTTTGCTTGCTAGGTGTTGCAATTGGACATTTCTGCATTGAAATCCGGTGTCGTTGCTCCTGGCTGTATGGTTTCAATTCATTCTTGACATTTCTGATTGTCTGCCAGATGCCAGTCACTGTTCAAGGCACTGAGGGTGAAAAGGTGAATAAGATGCAATCCCCACCTCTAAGGAAATCACATTTTAAAAGGAAGACAGGCAAATGAAAAGCTTATGAAAAGAACAATGAAAAATGCAGAGGTAAAAGGAAGGTATCTGAGCATCTCTTAAATTAGGTTATCCCATCAAGCAAACCTTCTTGGAGGAAGTGATGTTTTGGTGCATCTCTTTACCACTGAGCCTCGTTTGCTCTAAATGTAATTGGACAGTAACCTGCTAGGGTTAAAGATGAAAATGTATAAAATTATGTAGCATCAAGCCTGGGACATGCTTTTTGCACCATAGTTTGCACTTCCATCATTACTTATTTTCTTATAAAGGGCACGTGAAAAGGAAAAGATGGAAGAAATGACAAATCACCAATTAGATAATCGGTCCCTGAATGAAAGAGGTAAGAGTATAGGGCTTCCCTGGTAGTGCAGTGGCTAAGAATCTGCCTGCCAATGCAGGGGACACGGGTTCGAGCCCTGGTCCGGGAAGATCCCACATGCCGCAGAGCAACTAAGCCCGTGCACCACAACTACTGAGCTTGCGGTCTACAGCCCGCGAGCCACAACTACTGAGCCCATCTGCCACAACTACTGAAGCCCTCGCGCCTAGAGCCCACGCTCCGCAACAAGAGAAGCCACGGCAACGAGAAACCCGCACACTACAATGGAGTAGCCCCTGCTAGCTGCAACTAGAGAAAGCCAGCACACAGCAATGAAGACCCAGCACAGCCAAAAATAAGTAAAATAAATAATTTTTTAAAAAAAGAATATATATTGTTCATGTTTTATGAACTATGTATATTTGTGTTTCACTAAGAGAGTCTGTTAATACATTCATATGTATCACTTATCCCAGGTGGCTCTGTCTGTTCCAAAACAGTGATGACAAAAACAAAACAAAGCTCAAGCATTAATGATCAGAATTTTCTGTTTCCATTCATATATTTGGTTGTGATGTAGAGAGTGCTAGAAAATGAAATGCTTCATGTTAGAGGAATCAATCTATGTTTTTTCTAATTTTATTTTTTTATTGAAGTATAGATTTACGATGTGTTAGTTTCAGGTGTACAGCAAAATGATTCAGATATATATATTCTTTTTCAGATTCTTTTCCCTTATAGGTTATTACAAAATATTGAGTAGAGTTCCCTGTGCCATATAGTGGGTCCTTGTTGGTTATCTATTTTATACATAATAGTGTGTATATTAATCCCAAACTCCTAATTTATCCCCCTCCTTTCCCCTTTGGTAACCATAAGTTTATTTTCTATGTCTGTGGGTCTATTTCTGTTTTGCATATAAGTTCATTTGTATCATTTAACATTTTTAATTTATTTTTATTTATTTTTAGATTCCACATATAAGCAATATAGAGTCAGTTTGTTGAAGGAAATAAACTAATACTTGGGAGGCATCATCATGCAATACTCACACCTAGAAATTGTGCCTCTGTTCTGTCTATAGGTTGCTGACTTGGACGGGAGTTACACTTAGGGCACCCAGTGACACTACAGATGACATTTGAAGAAGCACTTGTTAACCCAGCTTCCTAACAGATCACCTCCCCTAGTACCCACTGTGGAGATAGCTTTTACTTAATAGCTTAGGATCTCCCAGACTAACCAACCACTAATAGCACAGGCTACCATGTGGTGGTGGGAATCTCTCTCTGTTGCTCCGAATATAACTAATAGTGATGGGTTTCTTGTTTTTGTCCTTTCCTTTCTGTGTGGCCAGCAGCAAGGACTGTTTCTCATCAGTTTCACGTAGCCAAGTTAGGTTTATCTCTCATGCTGACAGATTTAAAGAGTCACATCTTGGGATCGTTGTCTCCTGTGTCCCTCTCTAAAATCCAAGTCAGAATAGCAACGCGCGTGACCAAGGCTGGTGAGAAGCCCCTTTTCCAGCACTTCTCTATATAGCTCTCCTCTCTGTCCACACTAGGGACCAGAAAATTCTGCCTAAATCCAGAGCAACTGTGGCCTTTAGCAGTCTTGTAAGCGTTTGCCTTCTGGCATGGGTAGAACTAGCTTCACCTGGGTAATTCAATCCTTGAGCTCCTTCTTCCATGAATGAGAGAATCCAATAATTGGCTGCCTCTTCCTTGTGCCCAGTTTCCTTTGATGCAGGGTGCTGAATGGTGACGGTCCATTTTCGTACCCTCCCTGCTCCTGCCACTACAGGATTTATGGTCTGCATGCCCCAGTTGTGAAGCTGGCCTGTGGTATTTTGCTGCCGCAGGCCTGTGGATGTTTAGAATTGTGTGTTTATATTTCCTAGGGCTACAGTTTGAAAGTCGAGGGAGCAAACAGATAGCAAAGAATTCACAGGTCAAGCTGCTCCTGCTTCCTCCTTGGAGGGCTTGTTTTCTGCCTGTTATTTTCCATACCTAGATTTCTGTGGAGCTTCTGGTTTTATGACTTTCATTTCTTTGGTTAGGTGCTTTCACGTGGGTTTTTCTGTAAGAAATCCCCATAGAAGAGGTGTTTACGTGAAGTGATGGGAAAGTGGGGTTTGCCTGACACAAGGAACCTCGGAAACTTCCCCATAATGAAAAGGTCTAGCTTGTGGGTGGGCGCCCTTCCATCCGGACAGACGGGAATGTGACTTGGCAGCCAGAAGACACATGGACTTGTGACCACTGGGACAGGCACCTCACGAGAAAAATCCCGGCAGCTGGGCCTGTTCATCTCTTCTGAATGTACTGGCAGGCATTGGACTGCTTTAAATCTATACTAGATTCCTTTTATGCCATTGCAGTCAGTATTTTCCTCCTCAAGAATTCCCTTATGTGGATGCCCTTAATAAAACCCTTTTTGCCTGCTCCCCTCTTGACCACGTGACTTAAATATGAACGTGAATTTCACTAATCGTGAAAGAAATCAACATGGCCTTGATGAGGCCATTTCCACTCCATTTGGTCCTTTCCTTCTAAGAATTCAAACAAGTCTTTGCACCTAAATGGATCCTTTTAGGCACTTAACAATTATCATGAACTCAGTATCCTTAGAACAGTTGCCAAAATATGCTCATAAAAGTCAGGTTGTATGATTGCCCACCCCTCTCCCTGCTCCAACTTTGGATGGATAAATTCACTGCATCACAGCCAGCACCTGAGTACAGAATCATTTATTTTGGTGTCACTTCATGACGAAAGCCCAGCTGGCATTAGCTCAAGTTATGCAGCTGGCTATTAATTGAAGAAAACTTCTTGCTGTCAGTCCTCAGTCAAACACAATCTGATTCAGCAGATCCTTTTCACTCGCCTCCCTTCTATTATACCAGAAGAACAAACGTAAATAACTCCCACTTGGCTCAGCTTCTCGTGGATTGTAAATTAGCTGGCAGCATGCAGACTGATTACATTAATGCTTTCTGGGCTGCTCTTCTTAATTGATTTTTATTTCTAGAAGAGGTTTGGACATCTCATTTCTTAGGCTTTAGCGTTGTTCAGTGGACAGAAATATTGTAGCCTGCCTTTGTTCTTATATCTGGCATAGTTAATTTTCAAAGTCATTTCAACAAAATTTAAAATTACATCACCTGTAGGGTAGGTGCTGGTCTTCTTTGAGTTGATGTTCTGTTTTTCTATCATATGTGACTGTGCTTGTGGTTGTATTTTAAACAGAACTTCAAGAGAGATTTGTTCAGGATTTTAGAAATATATAAACATGTGATATGTAGCACATGGTGTGCCGAACATTTTTGATGAGTGCATTTTGTAATTCTTAAAGTATGAAACTAGTTGGTGTGAGGAGATGATATAATATGTTAAAAATCGTGGAACTTTTCCATAAAATAAAATTCTGTGCAGAAATGATGTAGGAGAATTCTTGCAGGAGTGCTAAAATAGTATATCAATTTGATCCTCCCTGGATATGAGAATTCACCAATTATATTCTTCTGTAGAAATATGTTTCAGCACCGAGGACCTCTTCAGTGCCCTCCCCCACCCCAATTTCTGTTCTTTGTACAATGTGCTTGTTGGGTGCTGAATGACTAGTCATTATTATACCCTGAGCCCTGAAAATGAACTTAGGACAGCAAAATTGTGCCTTTTAGGATTTAGGGTGTCAATAAAGGGCTCAATGGGATTTTAGGAACAGAGACTGAGAAAGAAATCAGAACTTGGCAGAAAAGAATAGAACTCTGGTACTAAGAGACCTGGGAGAACTGCCTTGTCCCTAGAAGCTGGTCTTGTGACTTATTAGAGGAACAGTATCCAAAGGGCATCAGAGAGCCTGGCTTGGGTTAGGCTGTCTTGGGTTACAGGAGATCCAAAGCTAGAACTGGAAATAAAGCATCATGGTATGAAGCGCTCCTAATTCGAACGTCTGATGCAGGGTCTAGTGTCTATGAAGTAGACCTTAGAGGTTTGAGTAATCTGGGAAGAAGAGTAGATTATGCAGGAGCCAGAAGTCACAGCTGACCTCTAGATCCAGATCTGAGTGGCATGACCTAGTTGCAGCTGATGTTCTTGTAATGGATCCCTCCCTGGAAGGATTCTTTCATGAATTCAGATAGGCTAAGGCTGCAGTGAGTAGATTCAGTTGAAGGGGCTATAAAGCTCTAGAAGCTGATATGACTGCAAAATGGAGAAGATGCTTTGAAGACACCACTGGTATTAAAAAGAAAGAAGGTATTAAAAAGACAAATCACATTTGTCTACTTAATAATTACATGCCCTTTCTACACAATTCTATATTCCCTCTATAAAGGGAGATATCTCATGGGGAATTTCTTTCCATTTATAAACTGGCAGACAATTTAAATGAAAAATGTTTTACTAGTTTGGGCATTTCTTGAGTATAAAACCAGGGATTTAGGTCCTGAAATGTAAATGTATATTTATGTTGTTGCCAGAAATCTGGGGATGGATATATTTGTAGACTGGGGGTTAGAGGAGGTTATATTCTAGTGAGATATCTTCTGATTTGTTTCCTTCATTTGTAGAAGCAACCTCTGTTTTGGTAACATTTAATTTATGAACTTTGGTATCATGTTACACTTCTTTAATTTTTATTGTGCATCACCTACAAAGCTTATAGTTAGAGCCAGTCAGGCAATAAATGTTACATATTGCATGCCTTCTATTTTGGGGGGGACTAATTTAAATTCTACAGATACAGCAATGAATTAGACAGAGTCCCCACTCTGAAAGAACCTTCAAAAAGTGGAAGCTTACATAGTACCTTGTAATGGTCACAGTAGGTGTGCCTGATTTCTTCAGAAACGATTACTAAGGGCTTTCTTAGTAATCACTTTCTTTAAATTCTGAGACTTGACTCAGCTGAAGCCAGAACTGATGAGAATTCAAACTCTCTAAGACATTGTATCTTTCTAAGAAGAAGATTGAAATAACAAATCTACAAGGCAAAAGTAACCCTCCTCCCAAGCCCAACTCAAGACAAGGTTTTCACCTTGCTCTTCTGAACACAATAATATGACAGACAAACCTAGAGGGAACAGAAGGCTTTGAAACAAAGCAATTCCATGAATGTCACTTTGTTGGTGGACTTCACGATTAGTTCTGCAGTGCTTAAAGAAGATGACTTCAAATTGCTACTTTAAGTTAAGTCTATAAGTGGTTTAAATGGAGGAGGGTGTGACCGGATTGAACATCTCCCCCTTCCTTTGTGGCTCTGAGAATTCAGAATGAGCAGCAACCATTATGTATCAAGGAAAGAGAAGGAAGTAGAACTTGGAATGAGCCTCTGTGTGGGCCCTCGTTGTTCCAGGGTTTACAAAGGACTACACTATCATCATATTAGACAAATGGCTTCTCCTCCTGTGCCAGCTTAATTGCCAGCTTGGCTCCTGAACAAAGAAATCTCAATTGAGGCAAAACATGTTTACCATTGAAGGTAACAATCTTAGAGCAAGCTTTGGGTTGTTTTTCCATTTAATTTTTTAAACTTGCAGAAGGAGACCTCTTTTTTTAAGAAAATGAGTAGATTCAGTTGAAGGGGCTATAAAGTAGATTCAGTGAATGAATCTTATGCTCTTACGTTTCAGTATTGAGTACATGCTCCACATATTAGGTGGCAAAACTGAGTTAGATACCAATGACCAACATGGTTAAAATAGTATGTTTTATATTATGTGGCTTTTACCACAATAAAAAAATTTTTTTAAAAAGAAAAAACAAAAAAAATAAATAAACAGGAAGGGTGAGTGGGATAGGACATGTCAAAATGCCACGTCACTGGATTGGCCAAAAAACTCGTTCGGGTTTTTCATAACATCTTACCAAAATCCCGAACGAACTTTTTGGCCAACCCAATATAACTACATCGACAGAGGCAGAATGTGCTTCTCTACCATAGGTTGCATGTATCAGTTACATTTCAAAGTGTGGTCCCTATTGATACCACGAGAACTCCTTAGAAATGCAAATTCTTTGGTCCAGTTTCAGGCCTAATGAGTCAGAAACTCTGGAGGTGGGCCCAGAAACCTGCATTTTCAAACCCCTTCAGGAGATTCTGATGTGTACTAAAGTCTGAGACCAACTAATGCAAAAAATACCACAAGGCAAATGTAGAACAAAACTGGTTCAGCAAAATGAATTATGACAATATTTAGAAATTTGAAGAAAGGTATGTAAATCCATAGTGTTATTTTTTTCTTTTAATCAGAATTCTGTGTTTGGAAATATGGGTTAGAATTTCTTTCATCTGTTTTTTTTTTATTATTTTTGAAATTAAGAAGTAAACGGGGAGGTACGATGAGGTATTTATGTCATTGTGTGGGATTAATGGAGTTTGTTCTAGTGGAAAAGGGTATCTCATGGAAAAACTTCAGTAATCTGTCTAGACACATATTCTTTTTAGAGGCAGGAAACACAAAAGAAAATTGGCTTCTTCATCTAGTTCAAGGAAATGGTGTTTTAATTCTGTAGAGAAGTAATTTCATTTTCTTGGAGAAATGGGTAGACTGATATTAGTAATTTAATTTTCTTAAGTATAATGATGGTTGCTACAATTCTTACCAATGCTGAAAGAAGTAGGGTCAAAACTAGCAAATGATTGAATTTTTTGGAGGGGGCAGTGATGAAACTGTATGGCAGGGAGTTAACGTTATAATAACCTATAGCTAGCAAATTATCCTGTGCTATTTCCTGTAGTACTTTGACCAGACAGCTAAGGGCAGAAACAGAAATCTGAACTCTGTGGTACATAACTCCATGTGGATTTGTTCATTTAACAAATATTTGTGGAATACCTACCATGGACTTAATATATTAGCATTGGACAAATGAGTAAGACAGTCACAGCCATGGTTCTTGTGAAGCCATAGGTCCAATGGTAAAGCTAGATGATTAAACAAGCAACTACAAATGAAGTGCCATCACTTTCAGGATGAGGCAGAATATAGGATGCTGTCTATGAGAGCAACTCTCCTGGACTTGAGGGTATGGGCATGGGTGGTCAGGAATGGTTCATGGAAAAGGCACTAGAACTTGCAAGGCTGAGCAGAAATTAGCCAGATGAAGCAGGGGCAGACTGAGAGGAGAGCATGTGCAAAGGCCAAAGGCAGTGACTTTTGGGCACCATCATGTGACTGAACATGGCCCCATCTGGTGGAGCTTGGAGGGCAGGTGGTGGCCGCACACGTTCTGGAGAGAGATGGGAGATGAAGCTGGAAACATTTAAAAAAAAAAAAGCCTCGCCCACCATGCTAAGGATTCTGGACTTTATTCCAACAAAATGGAAAGCCTTTGAGGTTGTAGGATTTGGCCACATTCTAGAGACTGGATTGGAGAAGCACAGTGCTGGAGGAAGGGAGGCCAGTGGAGACCCTGTTGCAATATTTCAGACAAGTATTCATCCCTTAGACCAGCAGCAAGGTGGGGATGAAGAGAAATGAAAAGATCTGGAGAATAGCCATTTAGGAAGTAGATTCAGTGGGACCTGGTGATTCATTAGGTGTGGGAACAACTGGTGCCATTCACTGGGCTAGTGCCACAGGAGGGATGGCAGGTATTAGGGTGAAATGATATGTTCCATTTGGACATGCTGAGTCTGAGAATTCTGTGGTTGTCCAAGCAGAGATGACGAATGTACTGTTGGAAATGCAGCATAGGCCTGGAATACAAGTGATCTGGGCTCTTCTCTTAAGCCATTCTGCCCTCATAAATGTTTTCCATGCTTTATCATGCAGAAACCACAGCCAAGGAACTTTCTTTATGGTCCTTGATTACTCCCATAGCTATTGGGCACTACTTTTTTTTTTTTTTTAATTGAAGTATAGTTGATTTACAATGTTGTGCTAATTTCTGCTGTACAGCAAAGTGACTCAGTTATATACATACCTACATTTGTTTTTTATATTCTTTTCTATTATGGTTTATCCCAGGAGATTGGATATCCCTGTATTGGGCACTATTCTTGATGCCAGTTTTAAGTGCTAAGTGAAACTTAAAGTCATAGAATTTTTCTGCAAGAAATCCTAGAAAGCAATTTGATTTCCTCATTGAAACATACTGACGAAGCACCTTTCAGTTGGTGTTTTATTTCAACAATGGAAAATACTAGAGAACTAGAATGATCTAACCCCAATTTAAATACTCTGATCTTCATTTACATTAGGGATTATTTCCCTGTACCAGTAAAATGTAAATATATTTACTATAGATTTGTTGTTTGCTGAGAACAACACTAAAATATGAAGAGGTGAATATAATAGCTAAAGGGTAAAATAAGTATTCACATTTTGAGGAAGAAGAATTATGTTTATCACACAACTCTCCTTAATTTTACAGTAATGTTATAGCAGTATATTTTCAAATAAAATATTTAAATTAGAACTTTAGAAGTTTCTTTTGTCATATCTAAAAAGAGGTTGAGGGCATCCCATTTACTGAATAACTGCATACACAAGTGATGGTTGTCGAAAACTAAAGAAAAATCTCATATAAATCCTGAACTACTCTGTACATTTTTACCCAACATTCTCTCCATAATTTTGGAACATTTGAAGTTATTTTTAAGAAACCACAAGTTGTCAGAGGAATTAATATACAGACACGTAAATTTCAACTAGCTTTCAGGAATAATGAGAGCAAGCATTGTCGTCAACAAAATTTAGAATGGTGAAATCCCATGAATGTCTGCAAGTTACCAAATTAGAAAAGTCAGGAAGCATGTATAATATATTTCTGATGATGCAGTCTTTTTTTTTTTTTTTTCCAAAAATTTATTTATTTATTTATTTAATTTTGGGTGTGTCGGGTCTTCGTTTCTGTGCGAGGGCTTTCTCCAGTTCCGGCGAGCAGAGGCCACTCTTCATCGCGGTGCGCGGGCCTCTCACTGTTGCGGCCTCTCCCGTTGCGGAAGCACAGGCTCCAGACGCGCAGGCTCAGTAGTTGCGGCTCACGGGCCCAGTTGCTCCGCGGCATGTGGGATCTTCCCAGACCAGGGCTCGAACCCGTGTCCCCTGCATTGGCAGGCAGGCTCTCAACCACTGCGCCACCAGGGAAGCCCTGATGCAGTCTTTTTAGCTCACATTACTTTAGTCTGTTAAGTGAACAGTTAAGCCTACTTGCGTGATACACTACATGTAAACTTTTTCCGATGAATAACTGGGAGGCTTCTATTTGAAATACGAAATTCCTGCTCATACATAATGTAGATGAAAGCTGAACAGGTTAGGGGCTGATCAAAACTGTTAAAGCTTGTCTTCCAGAGTCTCATTTTCTTTTCCTGAGCTCTTTGTCCTAATTGAGATCATCAGAGCCCTTCTTCTCTCTAATAAATGCTTTATTCCAGCCAATACAGTGTTCATCCTCACATCCAATCATGACTTTGTCTTAGCCATTCAGCAATGGCTGAATGTGTATACATATACACATGCATATTTAACTATCCAATAAACTATGTTAAATCTGTAAATTTAGGATAAGCCTGTTTAAATTTGGGGTGGATTTTTTTATTTATCTATTTTTTTTAACATCTTTATTGGAGTATAATTGCTTTACAATGTTATGTTAGTTTGTGCTGTATAACAAAGTGAATCAGCTATATGCATAGCTCCCTCCCACCCTCCCTATCCCACCCTTCTAGGTGGTCACAAAGCACCGAGCTGATCTCCCTGTGCTACGCAGCTGCTTCCCACTAGCTAGCTATTTTACATTTGGTAGTATATATAAGTCCATGCCACTGTCTCACTTCGTCCCAGCTTACCCTTCCCCCTCCCTGTGCCCTCAAGTCCATTCTCTACCTCTGCGTCTTTATTCCTGTCCTGCCCCTCGGTTCGTCAGAACCTTTTTTTTTTTAGATTTGGGGTAGATCTTTACTGCAGCTTACCAAATGGTCCATAGACTATTTATTGGACATAATATATGGAACAGTATTATACTTAGAACTGAGGTCCTACTTTATGTAGGATGTCCCAAATTTATGGCAGTAAACAAATTAGATTAGCTCATTCACAAAGAATACAGAAATGCAGAATTATCTGTATTTTTCCATAATGTCATTTGCTGCAGTAGGTACACAATAAACATCATATTAAAGAGTAAAGAAAGTTCATTTTAAAAAACCTGCAAGGGGAAGTTGAATAAAGGCCTTAGACATATGCTGCATAAGTTGAAATCTAAGAGATTGGGAAAAGTGGGAGGAGCTAAATCTCATAAGCACACAGAGCCGAGAAGTCTTAATTGGACCCTGACCTGGGTAGTGCCAACGTTTGTGTTGAAAAACTTTAGAATAGGTAAAAGCTACCTCTCTAATCACACACTACAGATAGAATTTTACCTGTATTGTTACACTCCACATGTGTGTATCCAAAATTACTATGATCTATGCTTTTGCTTTGTATCTTTATTATTTCAAAATAGAATCCACTGAGGTCTTTGTTTTGATATTTTCTCTTTTTTATATTTCTTATTTTTGACTCCCAACATTTCTCTTCTTTTTTTCTAATAATTTGAAATATTATATTTATGTCAGTGCCCTAAAGAAATATATTCATCCTTTGTTCAGGCATTTTAATTATTTAAGAGCATGCTAGTTACATCTCTGCCCAGGTTTTCCTGCTTCTGAGTTTCAGTCACTGTTCCTTAAGGCTTGGTAGAGATCAATTTCTTCAGCACAACCCAACCCCAAACAATGTAACATTAGTATAATATATTAACACTACACACCCGTGCTGATGTCGTTCAGACATTTACAAAATCTTTCTTGACTATTAAGCATGTGCAAGGCAAAGTCAACTTGGGAATTTTAGGATTTATAGGATTTGTCATCTATAAGATTTTATGAATCAAAGTCAACCCGCCCAACGAGTGTTGACATCAGTTTGCATTTACAGCCCCTCTGATGCCTTTTAAAAAATATATCCACTCATTTTATGTCAATAAAAAGGATATATTTATTATTAGTTGTGATAGCTAGTGCTTATGAAAAGTTTATAGCTTCCATGTTAAAGATAAAAGTGAAGAAATTATGCTACTTTGGTGTGTTTCCCAGTGATTTTTTGTAAGGTTTATATACTCCCTACAGAAAAGTTTTGAAACACTGGTGCTGATAATAGGACCCAAATAAATACCAGCTCAATGTACGTATATTATCTTATTTGTTTTTGCATCATCCCTAGGGGGTAAATATGTCACGCTTTGGCATCATTAGCATCGCAACAGATTATTAGGCAAATCAACAGAATGGAAATTTAAAGCTACACTATCAAATTGAAAAAGCCTTCACTTACATTTTCAAGCCATTGTTTCCACTCACCTTAAATCACTTGGGGAACTTTTAAAAATCTGGTGCCCAGGTCAGACACTTGACCAATGACATTGGAATTCCTGGGGATAGTACCCAGGAGATGGTATATTGAACACCTTCCGTGACTCCATTGATTTAAAGGCTCACCGACCTCCCCTCATAGAACTGCTGGTTAAGAAATGCAGCCACCACACCTGTTCTGCCTCCCAGTGATGCGGCTTTCCACCTGTGCCTATCATTTTGAAAAGTGATCATTTGAACCATCTGGATACATGAGAGGAGACCCCCCCCCCCTTCCTATCTAAGCATAAAAGCCTTATTTAGCCTTCAACAGTATGCATGGATAACTAATGCAAAAGAAGCATCACACCCAATATTAAGAAATGCTTAAGAAGAGGTTCAAGGTTCTGCCTTGTTTCTCCCACCCCCGGCTGTCACATTCAAACCCACCTTAAGTGTCTCTCAAGTTCTTGCCTGCATCTCTGCCACCCCCGCTTTGACCCCCACCTTTCGTTAAGTTAGAAATTGCCAGAATTCCCTGACATGAGTCTCTGTGAGATTCAGTCCAGAGCTCCCACTTTTGCCAGAGCCCATTTTCCTAACAAGAGATTGTGTTTTGTAAATCCACAGCCTAGAAACTCTCATTGGCTCTCCGCTGCCCACAAAGAAACTCAAACCCCTTAACTCAGGAAGTCTGGCGTCCTGCAGCTTCACAGCCTGCACGTTCATCCCAGTAGGTCCCTTCATGATGGGGTGCTCTTGTTTGTGCACTGTTTCTCTTACGGGAAAAATCTTGAATCCCATTCTGTACCCTGGAAACTCACCATCCAAGACCCAGCTCAACAGTCCCTCTCCTGAGACAATGCCCCTGGTTCTCCAGGAAGAATGAGCTGCCACATCCTCCAGCCTCTCCCAGAACTTTGGCAGGACCTTTACTCTAGCAATTATTATGTAGGTAAAATGATATTTTCAGTTATTAAAACTATAGACAATACGATAGATGTGTTTTGTGCATATTTGACTGAAAGGAAAATACCCTTTTTTTTTTTTTAACTCTGGAAGTTTTAAAATCTAGTTGCATAGAAAAGAGTTTTGTTTATTTGTTTGGTTTTGCCTTTACATGTTTCCACCCCTAGGCTCTTTAATTTTTGTTGAGAGAGGAAATCTATCTCTGGAAAATACATCTAAAGTATGAGAAAAGAATTCCAATAAAATATTCCAGGTTTCTATTAATATCAAAAAAGCATTTCTTCATATGATATATAATGCTTATTTTGCATGAGTGATTTATGTAAACTGCAGAAGAATAAATGAGACTTTTATATTTGGTTGCAGGGGAGGCTCTATCCTGTATTCAGCTGATTCAGATATCCAGTTTTCAAAATAATCTGCCCACATACTTTTTAGATATAACTTAGTCCAAACAGCTAATTGTTGACTCCACTTTTCACCTTTTAACGAGCAATCGTGCTTTTCCATATGCAACATCAAACAAGAAGTAAGGCATTACATTTTAGAATAAGAAAATAAAAGTACAGTCACTGTGACTTCAGCCAAGGAGTTCTCAGACCTTAGTGAGGTCTGAGTTCTCAGACCAACTTAAAAAGTATAGTGTTAATATTTTACATTTCTTTAAGAATTTTCAAACCATTTCAGTGTAAATCATATTCATTCTAAACCACTCTGCAAAGTGGACAAAGTGATCACCTCATTTTTCAAATGACGACTAAAGATTATTTAATTAGAGGGATGCACTCCTCAAACACAGCTAGTCGAAGCCTGTGTTCTAGCGCCTGCACTTCAGATATGGCTCATCATCAACCAAATCTGGCTTTCATTCATTCATTCATTCATTGAAAATATTTACTGAGTACATACTGTGCACCAGATGCTCTTCTAAGTGCTTAGGACACAACAAAACAAATGAAATTCCATGACCTCATGGAGCTTACATTTCAGTGAGGGATATGTATGATAGGCAGAATAATGGTCCCCACAAAGATTTCACTGCCTAATCTACAGAACCCATAAGTATGCTATCTTAATGGAAAAGGGGATTTTGTAGATGTGATTGAGACCTTGAGATGTAGCGATTGCCTTCGATTATCCAGGTGGGCCAAATCTTACCATGTGAGTCCTTAAAAGCAGAGACTCTTTCCTGACTGCACAAGAGGGAGAAGTGATGACAAAAGATTGGTCAGAAAGATGCAACTTTGCTAGCTTTCAAGCTGGAGGAAGGGGGCCATGAGCCAAGGAATGCAAGTGGCATCTAGAAGCTGGCAATGAAGGGAAACACATTCTCCCCTAGAACATCCAGAAAGGAATGCAGCCCTGCTATTACCTTGACTTTAGGTCTATGAGACCTGCTTTAGACTTCCAACCTACAGAACTGTAAAATAATAAATTTTCATTGTTAAACCACTGTGTTTGTTGTAATTTGTTACACCAGCAATGGAAAACTAATGCAGGGGAAGATGGGAAAGAGTCAAGAAAAATAAGTAAAATATATTGTATGTAGTGATAAGTGCTAAAGAGAAAAAAGTCAAGAGTATCAAGACGAAATGCAATTTTAGATAGAGTTGGCTTCCACCTTGAGACTTGGGTAAAGACTTGAAGGAGGTGAGGGGTAAAACGTTTCAGAGAACAGGAGGCCAAAGTCTCTCACTCAAGGATGATGACCCTGCATGTCTAGATCCTGAATATGAACATCAAAAGAACAATGACCATTCCAGAAGATCCTAGCTTCCCCCAACAACCATGTATGGTGATTGGGATAAAGGCTCAAAACTCAAAAGATGCCATTCTGATATTTTTATAAGGAAGTAAACATCCTCGTTTAAATAGCATCATTCATTTTTCCTATTTTCAGGAGAGTACATGAAAAAATGCACTATCATATAATTCATACCATATTTTTTAAAAAGATAACTTAAAACTTAGGCTAAAGCAAACACCTTATGTACATTCAGACCTGAGTTCTTTGGGACCATTTTACCCAACATCATTATCAACCAACAGCTTATAGTACTGTAAAGGGATCTCAGATTATATCTGATCCTGGATCGTTGCTATAATGAATTGAGTGCCAGGGAAAAAAAAGCTGTTATAATTATTTTATTATCAGCGACTAACATACTATAAATAAAAATATCAGACTGCTAATTCAGTGTACCATTGGCCATCAATCTTGATGGAATTATCCACTGATACTTCCAAGTTATCTGATTATGGAGGCCAAGTCAATGGTTTTATATAATCATTCTCTTAAGTAGCTGGAGGAAAAAACCTGGATGTTTGATTTTTATTATGTTTTATTATAGCATATATTTTAATTTTCAGAGAAATAAGAATAGAAACCCTATGATCTGTGTCAGTAAAAATGTTAATATATAAAGCAAAGAAATCATTGGTGTAGTAATAAACATTCTGCAATGATGCTTCACGGGACATATGCCTTACCTTGCTACTCAAAGTGTGGTCCATGAACCAGCAGCATGAACATCACCTGAGAACTTGGGAGGATGCACATTCTTGGACCCCACTCCAGACATACTGGGTCACAATCTGCAGTTTAACAAGATCCCAGGTGATTAATATGCACAGTAAGTGTAAAAAGCGTTGGATTGGGGCAGTATCTTGAACCCTCATTACAAATAATGCCACCAAGTATTTAATGTTCTCCAGATTCTGATAGGTCCACATGAACTCATATTATTCTGAATTTAGTGCTTTAGCATATAACGTTTGAGAAGCTATTGAGAAGGGAGTGCAGTATCTCATGCCTCAGAGGAGAGCTATGGGGAAGTAGGTAGTTGGCGTGATGCTTTTTGAGAGTCTAGCAAACCTTTGGGCCATATATTGTTTATATTTCAAAACATTGAAATGGTCAACATATTTTTAAAGATATAATAGTTTAAGTTGAGGGGTGAGGGGTACAGAAGTTTAATTAGTTCAAAGGAAGGTTCATTGAAAATACAGAGGAAGACAGAAAAGAGTACAAACTTCTTGCTAAAGCAGAATTTTCAAGTTGCAAGAAGACACCAGTGCCCTCTGGTTCAGAGCTAACGCAAGCTATGACTTGACCTTTCCAAGGCCAATGCTGACTGTCCTATTGAGGCTCACACAGAGAACTCACCATTCTCCCAGCAGCTTTTATATTTTGTTGGCCAGCTCTGTGTTGTCGGCTTGTTCTTGCTTTCACTGAATCAACTTCTGCCTCGATGAGGCTTCCAAGTAGCATTGCTGCTACCTCTGAAGCTTGGAGACACACAAGGCAAGTGAAATTCCACTTTCACTTCAGACTCTTTCGTACCTTTAACCATTAGCTCTGCCCCCTATTTGTCCTATTTCTTATGGCGACTACCTGTATACTATGGCATCCATCTTTTCATATCCTGGTCACTCTCCTTTAGACTCATCCCTATCTCACAACATTCTTTTTTTAAATATGTGGCCGAGGAATGAGCAAGTTATTTCAAAGGTGATTCAAGTAGCCCAGAGCATCGGAGAGACTTTTTTTTTTTTACCTCATCCTGGACTTTGTCAATGAATGTGACTTGGAATCACATAGACTCTTTGGCTGTCCCATCCTCTTGTTGTCCCATACTGACACACGCTTCATGCTTGGCTTGGCCACCATCTCCTTTCCCCTTGGTAGCTGCTCAGTTAGATGTTTTTGTTCTAACCAAGGGGTGGGACTTCAGATGTGTCCCTATTTCATACCATCTTGTTAGATTCGGGCCATTAAGCTCTGTTTATATCCTGATTCTATCATCCATTCCAGTCTCTCTTCTTCCCAGCTTGAAGTCCCCAAACCACACCCCTTTCCTTAATAGTCTATCACTGCTTCCTTACTCTTTCTCAAACAAGCTTTATCATATGTCTGTGAGAAGCCCTGTAGCTGATGTTACTAAGTATGAATTTTTCTGGCACATGTGTATGTGTCCTTAAATGCCACTTAATCAGTTTTTCAGTTAGATTACAAACTCCTGTTATCAAGAATCTTCTGCTTCGTCTTCACAGTTTGGCTTTAAGTATACATAAATAATATTGACTTTGCATGATGACTGATGGTTAACTAATAAAGAAGAGTGAGTTGGGGATTTGGTGTTTCAGACATAACAGAAGGATGCTGAGGAAATGCCTTTTAATGAACAAAACTCTAACTTTTGTTAGCAAAATAGGAGATTCAAATGAAGCTAGGGGTGCATCACAAAAGGCTATAATAGGCTTATTCTTTTCAGTCCCTAACCCATGGTGGTTGTATATTAGCCAAGTACCTTGCATTTGATTTTAAAACAAATCAGAAGTGGATGACTCAGAAATGGGTGACTCAGTCAAATTACAGGCAAATCCCTTGCTACAGTGATTCTTGTTAATTAAATATCTGTGACAGCAGAATCAAAACAGGAGGAATTGTATACAATTTAGAAGCAAGGCCGTAACATTATTCCTTTCAGCTGAAGACACCTTAACTCCTTAAGCACGTCACAGTTTTGAAGGAATAAGAATGGGCCTTATTCTACTTTGTAAAGGAGACTTGAATATTTGAAGTTAGCTTTCACTTTATCTCATTTAAATCAAGTACACTAAGCCTCATCTGTTCTGGTTTCTCTCAAACGTTAGAAGAATAATTTTCAAGTAAACTTTTTTTTTGCCTGCTGTAATATACTTTTCTTCAGTGATTGAAAAAATGTAAGCTTTGTGAACATATTGCTGGAAAATGGATATGGTTTTGGATACTTTAAAAGCCTCACAGGATTAAAATCTAGCATGTTATAAAAAGTACGTGCAATACCATCCAATGTTTACAAACTGATGCATTTGTTTATTTACATATATATATAAATTTGCAAGTTTACATATATGCTTATATTCGGAGAGTAAAGGATAAATGTATGAACACACTTGTACACACACACACACACACACACACACACACACCACCAGACCATTCAGTGATTATTTCAAAGTAGGATTGTAGATACTTTAAAATATACACATTTTTGTTTTCCTGTATTTTCACTTATAAGTTTTCACTTTGGCATAAGAAGAAAAATGTAATGTTTTAAATTTAAAATTTCCTCAAAGCATTCTGCGTAGTAATGAAAAATGGAAATGAATAAAATATCTATTAATAGGGAAATGGGTACATAAACAAAAAAGGACAAATAAGAAATAATATTAAGCTATGGGAAAAGATTCTTGTGGCCATTTTCAAGGTTGATCAACATGCAGATTTCCTGTGGTGTTGGATAGCAAGATAAGCTAACTTCCTGAAACAGCAGTTGTTATAAATAATAACATATAAATGTTTTGCTTTCCCTGACTTTATCTAAAATAAAAGCGAAGAGAAAAAGTGCATTGCAGCAACATACACTTAATTTTTTTAACAATAATTCTCAGTTTTAATGTTCTCTAGTCGAACCACCAATGGAATGGTGAGTAGCAGACATCAGTCTTTGTCTTCCCCTGCCCTGGTCCCTTTGCTGTCATTGATGCCAAGATGGAGATTCGCGGGCTTCAAAGAAACATGCTTTGATATTGAAAATGGTAGTAAGTTTCCCCTCATGGCCTCATTGTAGTTTTGTATCAGGCTGCAGCGTCTCCTTTTGTAGAGCTTTGTAGTTGGCTTCCGTGGGACTGTTTGCCCCGTGACGTTCCTGGAGCACGTTGATCTGGAGATGAGCCCCCAGTGGCCCCGGGAAGTGCAGCTGGTTCTACTCTGAGGCTCAGAGCACAGAAAGCAAGGGGGGTGGCGCAGTTTTGCTCTACACTGTCTCTCATAATACTTAAAAAATGAAAATGTTTATGATTGCAAGAGTTGGTTTTTGATAAAGGGAAGTGTATCTTTTTGTTGTTGTTGTCATTTTTCGTTTGTTTTTTTGTTTTTTTTACAGAGCAGCTTATTAAAGTTAGTAAGTAGTTTTCTTAGGGGCAGCCTTTTTCCCCAGATGTGCAAAATTCAAATGGAAACAGGCAGAAAACTCTATTCAGAGCTCATTTTGTATAAATATCCTAGGAATGTTTTCGTGGTTCAAAACTGATATTTGATAACTATATAAATATGTGTTAGATATCTATAAACATTTACAAGATATGTCTATAATCTTCAGGTAAAACAGTAGTATGCGTCTTAAAGTTCTGTGTTCACCACAGGTTTTGTGCTTTTGCAGGTACACTTTGATTTACATCTTCTCAGTGGGAAAAAATGAGGGAGCGGTGTGTGTGTGTGTGTGTGTGTGTGTGTGTGTGAAATGTATGAATAAGGGAAAGGGAAAAAGAAGTGAGAAAGAGAGAGAACCACTGACAATGGTGTTGGTCAATTTCAAAAGCCAACTACCCCAATTTAGAGAATTTACATTTATGACTAATTAAATTACAAGCTAATTGAGCAGGAATGGAGTTAAGCTTACTGATGGTGCTTCATAAATATTCATATTAACAGTGATAGAAGATGTTCTGTTCCATGGTTTCTAAACTGTATGCCTTGTGAATGTTGGGAAGTCAGTGTTGTTTTGCTCCTGACCTTCCCTGTCCCTTTTAAGAATAATTCTTACTCAGGTTAATGACATACAGACCTGCAGCAGTAGAATCCCTCTGTAAACTGTGGAAGTTCTCCAATGCTTTGAAGATGGCAGGCATTTCAGAATCACATCCTGTAGATGGTTAACGTCAAATGTCATAAGCAACTTCCTTCGACCACAAGATTCTTTGCCTGGAATTCACACTTTAATAAGAACAAGTGTTAAAACTTGTTGGCGATTTCTCCAGCTCTTTTGGAAACAAAATGGTCTTCTCAGATTACAGCTTTGGTGCATTAAGAGTTACCCTGGTAGCCTAAGTGAGTGAGTTAATGTGCGGATTAAATATCTGACGCACACCCGGAAGTAACTCAGGACTGGGGAATCACCCTCCCTTGCTCCTTGATTGCCCTTTGCGAACAACAGTGCAGTGAAGCTGTTTGTGTGTGGCTATAGCAACAGTATCTAAGACTTGGGTTTATAGGAGAATAAAGTGCACTCCTGTTCCATGAGCACACATATATTGACCTTGATTCATAGGACTTGCTTTAAAACTACACACCAAATAAACCCGCTTTTAAATTTAATTTTTCTACATTTCTACATGGTTATTCTTAGTTCAAGAACAAAATATTTAAGTGCTCGCCATTCAATGACTATGCCAAGTAAATTTCAATTTTTTTTTTTCTCTAAGGAGCTGAATTGATTCTCAAATTTACTTTATATGAACTTAATTTTAGTTAAATTGTAATGCATTCATTTTTTAAATTTGTAAATGTGGGAGATTATACAGTGTTCTGTAATAATTCTAACCTGAGTTTTCTTTTAGTCTCAGTGAAAGATTATTCCTATTCATTCAACATTCTTTTTAAGATGTCTGAGTGCCAGCTGCATCTTATCTGAAATGTAAATTGATATAAAAACCTTTTGCATTGCCAATAAATGATCAGTTACTGTCTTCATATCTTCATGCTCCTCAATAGTCAACATTCAACCTTCAATGGTTAACAAACATTTAAGTGCTTACTATGGACCCTGCAGTTTTCTCCCTTCTGGGAAGACAGATGTAGAATTACAAGTGCATCAAATCTTATAACAGGGAGGTGGGAGGGGTGCCTCAGGATTAAATAAGAGGAGGAGGACTTCCCTGGTGGCGCAGTGGTTAAGAATCCGCCTGCCAATGCAGGGGACATGGGTTCGAGCCCCAGTCCAGGAAGATCCCACATGCCACAGAGCAACTAAGCCCGTGCGCCACAACTAGCCTGCGCTCTAAAGCCCGTAAGCCACAACTACTGAGCCCACGTGCCACAACTACTGAAGCCCATGTGCCTAGAGCCTGTGCTCCACAACAAGAGAAGCCACCTCAATGAGAAGCACGCGCACCGCAACAAAGAGTAGCCCCCACTCACCACAACTAGAGAAAGCCCACGCGCAGCAACGAAGACCCAACACAGCCAAAAATAAAATAAATAAAATAAAATAAAATTTAAAAAATAAAAAAAAAAGAGGAGGATATAAATATAATTGTAGAGGTGGGTGGGGAAGAGGTGGGGGGATGGTGTTAGAATAGGTAACTTTTCTAGAACTTACCAGGAAGTTATGTAATGTGGGGTTTGGGGGTAGAAAAAGGTGGGGATTGTTGGGAAATGAGGTACAGGCAGGTGGTAGAGGATTTGGTATTTACTCGAAGAGAGTTTAGAGGTCATTATGGTTGGCTGGTGAAGAATGGAGTACAAAAGGGCAAGTGAAGATGTGCAAGGCTAATTAGGAAGTCACATCTGTAGCAAACTCAAGGGATGGGGATGACCTGGATTAGGAAACAAAAACCGTTCTATCTTTTACATGTAAAATGATCATTGGCTCTGTCTCCCCTCCATGCCAGAGTCAGGTTCTCCATGTTACGGGCAAGAGATTGGACAGTCATGCATCTCTTTCTACTTTTATTCTAACTTGGTTGCTTTATGCAAGATGGGCCAAGTCTCCCTGATACGACATCAGGAATGTATTTATGTAAAGTCAGGACATCTTCTGCTCCCTCCAGCCAGCTTTCCTCCGTCCTGGTCCTCATGCCTCGGGTCCTCTCTCCCCATTCTCAGCTGCACATCATTCACTGTTGCTGTCCCTGTCCTGCCTTAGTTTCCCATTAGTTTTATTTTGCAGGGGAGATCTTTTTAGGAATGATCCCTTATTGTTCCTTTCGATTCCTTGAAATACACCTAGTTAACCGTGGTGAGCCTTCATGAGGCAGGCATATCTCTAAACCTCAGGAATATAAGGGTTTCTTGCATGTCTAAAGGACCCATTCCATGCCAATCTTTGAAACTGAAGTTTCGCATAAATTTCGTATTTCATTGGTTATGAACAGCTCTTTTTTATCTCTTAAAAGCAGCAAAATACTTAAAGTATTGACATTATTCAGTGAATTGGTAGTTGAAATTTAAGGATTTAAGAGGCTTTTACTGGTTTATAAATAAAATCTGTGAAGTAAATCTTGAGCCCTTTTATATCTTTTATTGAGTGAAAGTTCCCATGAAACTTGTCCTCCTTCCTGTCGTTTTAAATCTACTTTCCTCTTTTGCTTCTCTTAGTTCTCCTTCTTTCGTGTAAAATTCATGCTCAGATGAGCATCAGTTTCCCTGAGAGGCACTTGTCTCCCACACTCATGCCCCTTCTCCTCTTCTCACATGAATCTTCTTGTCCCAAATCCCTCCCGTGACCCTTCTTGCCTCTGTGCCTTTCATCATCCCCCTCGTTTGGGATTCAGTTCTACAAACCTTTTAAGCACCTTTGTCTGAAAGCATGCTTAGGCACTGTGGTCGGCACTAAGGATTACAGACGAAGAAGGTGTGATTGCTGATCACTGCCAGCAGCCATGGCTTAAGGAGAATAGGCTAGAAAGACAAAAGTGCTGAAATAGAGATGATATATGAGGGAGGGAAATGAGTGGGTTCCCTTTGCCCCCAAAATCCAACTTGTCTGATTACTTCCAGTGCTTTCGCCCAGGACTAAATATTTGATCTGACTTAGACTGTTGCAGCACCCTCCTACCCAGTTTCCTTACCTGTGCTCTTGCCTCCCTCCAGTCTCTTCCCCAGACAGTGGAGTTATTCTACCAAAGTAATAATTAGGTTACATTGCATTGCTTTCCACTCAAAGCCGTCCAGTGGCTTCCCATACCATTTAGAGTCAAAGTTCAAGTTCTTGCTGTGTCTTTTAAAGGTCTGTGTGATCTGACCTCTGCCACCTACCTCCTAGGGATCTGACCTCTTCTCAAGACACTGTCCCCCTCACCCAGTCACGGCCACCACTCTGTCTTCATTACTGTTCCTTGAACAAACCAGGCTTGTTCTGCATCGCGGCTTTTGTACATACTGTTGCCACTGCCAGGGAACCTCTGTTTCTCACTATCTGCATGGCTGGTTCCATCCTGAGCTTCAGATCACTGCTCGTTTGTCACTAATCAGTGAATGTTTTTCTGTCCATGCTATTCCCACCACTGTGAAACCCCCTGCTCTGTTTTTCTTCATAGCAGCTGTGACCTACTATACCATTTCTTGTATCTCTGTCTATTGACCATCTTCCTCCAACAAGAATATAAGCCCTGTGAGGGCAAGGGCTTTTGTCTGCTTCTTCACAGTTGCATCCCCTAGGCACCTACTGTGTGTCTAGAAGGGTACCCACTATATGCTCAGTAAATGTGCTCAGTAAATGTCTGCGGAAGGAAAGAAGGAAGGAAGGAGGAAAGGAAGGAAAGAAGGAAGGAAGGGGAAAGGGGGAAGGAAGGAGAGAAACGGAAGGAGAGAAGGAGGAAGGTTGGAAGAAAGAAAGGAAGGGAGAAAAGGAGGGAGGATGGTAGAGAGGAAGGAAGGACATGAAAAAGTCCACCTTAGTGTTACTAAATCTCCAATTTACATTAAACTTTTAAGTTTCACTTAGTGTTACAAAGTCTCTAACACTTCTTAATGTCTGCTTAATATCTCTTTTAAAGAAAGACAAAACTGACCTCTAGCCCAGACCCTTTGGAAAGTAGCATTCTCTGGATAGAAATTAGTGAGGTTGTTTCTGTTTGCATTGTATTTATTTTCAGATACCTTCTACTTTCTTATGGGAAGTGGTATTGACTTACCATTTATGGGAGTGTTATAAAGTTTCCCTTTAAATAAAAGCATTTAGGGTTTCCAAAGAGTATTCTACTTTGGAATTTTTAAATAAATAATGGTATGGGGAAATTCAAATACAACAAAAGTCATGAAGTTGAATTGTAGATATGGCAAAATATGGAGCTGGTAGTCTAAGGCCTGAAATTGGGGGTAACTGACTTAGGAAAAAATCTACTTTTCTTCATCCATTGTGATTCCCACTTCATCTATAAAACATTCCCTGACTGCTGCCTTCCTCACCTCCTTGTCTCTTATTTTTCATTTGACTCCTGAACACTATCATGGGTTGACCTAAAACTATTTGGTGTGGCTCATTGTTGCTTTGGGTCCTTTAATTCTGTCTCTTTAAATTGATTTGAGCTCCTTGATGTGAGTGATCATGTCCTGCTCTCTCTCCTCTTACACAAACCACATTGCACATCCTAGCGCTGACATAACAGACAGTTAATGACCTGCCTTTGTTATTTTCATCATGACTCACTTACATAAGGTGTAGGCTGGGCGTGGAGTTGGAGTGTTCAGGCAGCAAAAATACCTAAGCAGGCCTTATGATTGCAAAACTAAGGAATGATTGTAAAGAACAACCATTATTTTGTCTAGCAAAACTGAAAACACTCTTTTGCCCCTAGTAAAAAATAATATTCATATTTATTCAATCTGGTAAGAGAAATTAATCACTAGGGCAAAATCATGAAATAATTGGGGCCAAATTCTAGCACATACAATCTGAATGGATGAGAATTAAAACCTGCTAAAATTGCTGATCAGAATAGAAGCTATTCATAAATATATTAGTCTGGCACATTTTAATGAAAGTGGGGAACAAAAGATAATAAGTTTTTTTAAACTAATATATTTTGATATTCTGAGTGTCAGGGAAAATCTTTGTTGCACTGTCTTACTGATATAAATGGTGTTTGTTAGCATTATATTTTCACTGGAAACTTTTAAGTTGAAAATACTATCAAGAGCAAAAGCTATTTAGATTGTCTGAAATAACCATTGTTTCGGTGCTATTTTCTGCAGCATGATCTATTATTGTGTGAATAATGTGAATAATAATAGCTAACACTCATAGATCACTTGCTGTGTACTAGGCCCTGATCTAAGCACCTTGTGTTTTAACTCACATAACTGCCACAATTTAATGAGGTAGGTGCTCCTTCAGCCTCATTTTACTAGTGAGGAACCAAAGCTCAGAGATGCACAGTTACTTACCCAGGGCCACACAGCTAGTAAGTAGCTGAGCGGGGTGTTGACTACCAAGTCCATACCCCTAAGTATGAGACCCTTGAATGCTGCTGAGTCCTTCACGAAAACCACCTTTGTGGTCCAAGTAGACAAAGCCACAAAGCCACAACAAATGGGTCCCAGGGCCTAATAGGAAGTTTGAAAGGTGGCTGTAAAAGTAAGCATTTGATCCTTAAAAATTAAGTGAATTTGACTTGTCTTTCTCAGTGGCATTTGCAATCAAAACATTTATTGTAATCTACATTAAAATTCCAATATCCTTCTTTTACAAAAAAAGAAGACTTTCAAGGAGTATGAATGCATTTTATACAAGGTTGAAGAATTTTTTAATGAAGGGCTGATCAAAAGGGGGTGAAATGCCTTTTCTGTAATACATTTTTAATAGATGTAGTATTAAAATATAAAAAATCATGTGGCCAAGCATTTTTTCTTTTCTTTATAAACAATATAATTATATTAAATTAAGAAAGTTAGTTTTTATCATTTCTCAATAACAATTAAGTTCAAACATTGAAAAAAAAAGTTTAACATTTTACATGAAGAATCCACAGGCCATAATTTTAAGTGACTTAGAAAAGGTTTACCACATTTTAACCTTGAATGACTCTGTATGTGCGTATGTGTATGTGTGCATATGACTATATGTGTGTGTATGTGCATGTGTGTAAAATTTAGTGATTCTCAGTGAGTGAGATGTGTGGTCATGTGCAGTTTGTAAAAGTTAAGTGATTCTTTTTTGTCACACAGATATTTTATTCAAACTAGTGGTAATAAAATGATACTAACTGTGGTATTAATGTTAATTTCTCTGTTAACTAACAAATTTGAGCATTTAAAAATATGATTATTAGACATTCTTCTAATAAAAAATCTGCCCAAGTGTTTTGCCCATTTTTCTCCTAGGCTGTCTTTTTTACAATGATTTTTAGGAATTCTTTGTGTGTCATTATAATTCCTTGTTGATCATAAGTATTGGAAGTAGCTTCTCCCAGTAACTGTTGAAGCCTTTTGAGAAACAGAAGTGTTTTTTTTTCGCAAGAATTTCTTCTAAAAGTTTTTCAAGGTCTGCCTTTTACATCTAAGTCCTTTTACATATTGAGTTAAATGTTGTATACAGTGTGAGAAGTAATCCAGTTTTATGTATGTTTTCCACATGGCTAAGCACTGACTGCTCCATCATTTCCTGCTGACTGGTAGTGCTACCTTGATAGGTGTTGAGTTTCTTAGTTCTGTTGGTCTATTTCTGGGGTTTCTATTCTGTTCCATTTGTCTGTTCTTTCTATGTTCCAACCCCCATGGTGCTAATATCTATAGGATTTCAATACTGAATACCAGGTAAAAAATTCTTTCTGCCTGATCTTGTTCTTTTTCAGTTGTGTTGACTATTCTTCATCTTTATCACCTCCATAATTAAAAAAAAAAAAAACAGCTTATTAAGTCCCTTGAAATAAACTATCATGGTATGGATGGAAATTCATTGAATCTGTAGATCAGTTTAAGAAAAATGGATGTATTCAGGATATTGTATTTCCGTCTATAATTTATAAATGAATCTCAGTGTTTCTGAGATTTAAACCTATCTTTTCAGAGCTAACTTCAGAAAGTTGGAAGAGACTGTCATAACATATCATGAAATCCTATTTGTACACATCAAGGCACATTTATTTGTTATAACTCGTTGTTTGAGTCTTCAGGTTTCCCTGTCACATGGCCTTTCTTAAATTCATGTTTATTTGTTGCCCTGTTGGTAACAACTCAAGGAATTTTTTCTTTGATACAGATTATGATACAGAAGAAAATGCAGGAGACATTATCCTGTTCATGAAGAGTATGAAGTGAATCTTAAAGATTTAGTTTCCTCATCCATGAAAGGAGTTTGAGCTAGGCAGTCTCTCATCTCTCTACCAGCTCTAATGTTAAAGGATCGTGTTCATCCTTACACAGTGTTTTCTCATTAAAATGCAAATATGCATAATTATCATCATGTTTCATTTTCTTAGGAGGTTGAGAAACCCATCACCTAGATGATGTGGTAGACTGATTTTTGTCAATATAAGTCTTGACTCTACTTTAAAAAGTCTCATTAATATGATTCATATGGTCTAGAGTGGCTAATTAGTTCCAAGCCTTAATCATTCTCTTGGGCATATTCCTGTAGACAATTTTGTAATGATAGATTTAGTAGAGAAAATACAATGATAATATTAAATTAAACCTAACAAAAAAGTAAATGTAACTAAATAGCCATACAGTCTCTGATTATTAAAAATATATGGGTGAAGGATATGAGTCACAGTGATGAATTGTACAGTGTGGGGAATATAGTCAATTTATCTTTTAAAAATTAAAAAAAAAAAGATATGAGCATGAGAAACCTCTATATTTTTACCTCATTGTTTAAGGTGAATACTTGGCCCTTCACATTCATCATCGATTTTTTTAAAATCACATTTAGACTTTGGAAATTATATACAATGTGTTTGTATGACAGTGAGAAAAACAACCTAGACTGTACAGTCAAAAATAAACTGTCTGAATTTTATACTTTGACATGTTTTTCTTTTTAAGCTAGACAGCCCTAATTTTTTCCAAACATAGAAGTAACTTTTTCTCTTTGTCTTTCGTACTGTTTCATACCTGTTTGTTCTGTGACATTGCTATTCTGTGATAAGATTTTATTAGAGAAAATGTCCCTACCTGTACTTGAACATTAACCTTTTTTCTTTAGTACAAATGCCCCTTGTTTTAACTTACATCAACTGCTTTCTGAATGAATACTATCTTTCCAACTTCCATCCCTTTAAAATGAGAAATCTAATGTTACACCCTTTAATAAAGATGAAGCCTACACCTGTGTATCTAGAATTTTGGTTTTACCAGTTCAGTGGAGTTGAACGTTTTTGAAATTGGAGAGACATTTCAAAAACGTTTACTTCATGTTCATTCATCTATTCATCTTCTCTTTAATTATATCTCGTTGAAAAATTATTTTCATTGATTGATGTGGCTTCCTGGAATATGTTTTTATAAAGATTAGGTTTCTGAGACTCAGCAGAAAAGAGTGTTTGGATAGATAAGTGATTCTGCAATAGACATACACACACTGAGTGGGATTTACTGACTCAGGGAGGAATATAGCTTTAATGGAGACAAAGGCAGACAAGAGATCTTTAGGTCATCTGACCTAGCCTGTTTTCTTCCAGGAAATACATTACCACTCATCCAAAAGGGAATTGTCTATAAATATTTTTAGAATCCCTTAAGATGTGTATTTTACAATCTGGTATTAAATAGCGGAAATTAATTTTTCTTTTTTTTCTCTCTTAACACTGAATTATTAAAATTTCAGATTTTATATGGCTATAAGCAGTTGAGCTTATAAATCAGATTTTAATACTGGATACAGTAAAAAATTTAGTCAGCCACATCCATTTTATGTTTTGTTTATACTTCATTTTTTAAAAATTGAAGCATAGTTGATTTACGATGTGTTAACTTCTGGCATACAACAAAGTGATTCAGTTATATTATATATATATATATTATTTTTCTGATTCTTTTCCATTATAGGTTATTACAAGATACTGACTATAGTTCCCTGTGCTGTCCTGTGATTCATCTCTTTTATAAATAGTAGTGTGTATCTGTTAATCCTAAACTCCTAATTTATCCCCCATCCCCTTCTTTCCCCTTTGGTAACCATAAGTTTGTTTTCTATGTCTACGAGTTTCTGTTTTGTAAATAAGTTCATTTGTATCATTTTTTTAGATTCCATATATGTGATATCATATGCTATTTGTCTTTTTCTGTCTGACTTACTTCACTTAGTATGATAATCTCTAGGTCCATCCATGTTGCTGAAAATGGCATTATTTCATTCTTTTTTATGGCTGAGTAATGTTCCATTTTATATATATATATATATCCCACATCTTCTTTATCCAATTCCTGTGTTGATGGACATTTAGGTTGCTTCCATGTCTTGGCTATTATAAATACTGCTGCTATTAACATTGGAGTGCAAGTACCTTTTCAAATTAGAGTTTTTATCTTTTTCAGATATCCCAGGAGTGGGATTGCTAGATCATATGGTAACTCTATTTGTAGTTTTTTAAGGAACCTCCGTACTGTTCTCTATAGTGGCTGCACCAGTTAACATACCCACCAACAGTGTAGGAGGGTTCCCTTTTCTCTACACCCTCTTCAGCATTTATTATTTGTAGACTTTTTGATGATGACCATTCTGACTGGTGTGAGGTGATACCTCAATGTAGTTCATTTTTAAATTTCTATAATTCTATTATCCTTTCATTGTTATTGGTATCTGTTCTTACCATTATTTCCTTTCTTCTACTTTCTTTGGGTTTATTTTTCTCTTTTTTCTATGTTTTAAAGTAAATCACTTTGTGCATTAATTCTTAGCTTCCTTTATTTGCAATATGTTCATTTAATTTTACTGCTTTAGGTGCGTCTTACATATTTGACACACAGTATATTTACTATTCAAAGTATTTCCTTAATTCTATTATGATATCTTCTCTGACCCAAGTGCTACTTAGAAGTTCTTTAAATTTTTTTTCCAAAGGAAAGGGTAATAACCCTAGAAAATTTTCCCTGAATATTTAACATAGTAAAGGCTAAAATTAAACAATATTTTTCCCCTCCTCCTCAACAATACAAGAAAAAAGGATTTTAGTTTTCTTCGCATTTTAGACATTATTATCATAGTCCAGTAATAGTAAATATTCACAAAAATGGACAAATCCATTTTTGTGAATATTTACTAGTACGTTTTCTATTTTCTTTGCTCCCCCACTGTTTTTTGGCATCTCAGACCTTCCTTGTTCTTTTTTAAGTACATCTTTTACAAGTTCCTCTAGTGCCCAATAGTAGAGAATTCTAATGTTTGATTTTCTTAAAATCTTATTTTGCACTTACACTTGAAAGCTAGTTTTGCTGTATCAGTATTTCTAGGTTGACACCTCTTTCTCTCAGCACTTTAAAGATACTATTAAATCATCTCTTAAGAAATCATCTTTCAGTTTGAGCAGTGTTCTTTTGATCTGTTTCTTCTGTGTGGTGCTTTTAAATTCTTCTTTTTATCTTTGCTGCACAGTTTCACTCTAATGGGTCCAGATGTTGATTTTTTTAAAAAAAAATTTGCCTTAAGATTCATTAGCCTTCCCATATGAATATCGGTATCTTTTGTTAATTTTGGACAATTCTTAGCTGTTATCATTTCAAATATTGTCTCATTACTATTTCTTTTATTTTTCCTATGAAACCCTAATAAGACTGATGTTGACCTTCTTACTCTATCGTTCACTTCTCTTAACCTCTCTTTCATATTTTCTGTCTCTTTTATTTCTCTATTACATTCTGAATGTTTCATTCATATATGTCTCTGGTTTGCTAATCCAACCTGCAACTGTGTCTAATTTGTTGCTTCATCTGTTTAGTTGGTTTCTAATTTCAACTACTGGGTGTTCAATTTTAAATGTTCTATTTGTTTTTATTTTAAATACGCCTGGCAATTTTTTAGTCATTTTTTAATCTTGCTCGTCTGCTAAATTTTCTATCATTCCTTATATTTATTGAAATAGATTCAATATATTATTTTATTTTATTTATTTGGTAATTCCAATATCTATAATCTTTGTGGTCTATTTCTATAGTTCATTATTTCTGTCGAGTTTTTTTCGTGGGAGTTTACTTCTTCATGCATTCAGTGATTTTTCTGGGATGCTCCTTAGTATTTTATCTGTGGGAATGATTTGTGTTTACTGTATATTTTTTCCAGAGAAAATTTGCTTGCACCAAGAAACTGCATGATCTATCAACTATAGACCTACTTTAACTTAAGTGTTCAACTTCCGGGCCAGACAAATACCCAACCCTTTGAGTATGCACTTGTGATTAGAAATTTTCAAAATAAACTTTTAAAAAAATATGCTATCTGGAAGCAAGGCAAGTCTTATTCTGCATGAAAGGTTTTATCTAGAACACTCTCTGGGTATTGACTTTTGGGTATAAGACTGCCGTGGAGTCTGAATGTGACTTCCTTCTCTGTTTAGGCTCAGCGCTTTGATTGTTTCCCCGGCACATGAAGCATTGGCAGATGCCTTCAGGATAGACATCATCTCTAGTGCTTATCTCTGTGGAACTATACTTTCTTAATTTCAGGCCTCAAATTAGAGCTCCTAATTGAACACTTTAAGACAATCATCTAGTATAATATTTAGAGCAAATTTTGGTGAATTATATCATAGAGAAAAACACACAAGCCTAACTGTACAGCATGATGAATTTTCATGAAATGAACTTACGCATATAACCAGAAACTAGATCAAGAAGCAGAAGACTGCCAAATTGCAGAAGCTGCCTTTGTGCCCCCTTTCAGATACTGCCTCCCAGGAGTAGCTGCTGCCCTGACTTCTAACACCATAGATGCCATTATTCACCAAAGATAATGTACCCTTCAGTGTCTGGCTTCTCATGTACTGTTTAGGTTCTTTTTCTCAACATTATATTTGGAACATTCATCTGTCTTTATATATGTAGTTGTATTTCACTTTTATCCTTATACAAATATGCCGTAAATTATTTATCCATTTTCTTGTTGATAAACATTTGTTGTGTTTTTGTTTGAAATTATTACAAATCCTGCTGCTATGAATGTTATTATACCTATCTTTTTGTGCACATAAAGTATACATTTATGTTGGATATATAGTCAGAAGTGAAATTCCTTGGTCGCGAGGCATTAGTTTTTTTCAGTTTAAAAGATACTGCCAACAGTTTTCCCAAGTAGTTTTTCCAATTTAGATTTCAGCCTATACTGTCTCAGTTTTCTGTTTGCTCCACATTCTTGCCAGCACCTGTTATGTCTTTTTTCATTTTAACCACTCTGATGGGTATGTAGTGGATGTTGTTGTAGTTTTAAATTTGCATTTTTCCGATGTCCAGTGATTTTGTGCATGTTAACATTTTTTGGTCTCAGCCATTTTTATCCAGCCTTTTGAAGTGTTCCCTACTGAAAAGCGTTCCTCCCTGTAGGTAGTTCATCATATTGCTGGGAATTACTTCAGTCTGTATAAAATGCCGTCTAATAATTTCACTGGGCATCTCTGTTCTTAACTTCCTTTTTCTTCTCTTCAACACTCTTAAAATATTTTTTTCAGTACTCTTGAAGTCAGCCTTTAATTTGGCCAACCTGCCTTTGAGCTCCCTCTGCTGTTTTCCACTTAAATTATATACCTGTTTATTAGGCATAATTATCTTTAAAATGATGGATTCTTAGACAATAAGCTATTTTAAACAAAAACTTTTCCCAAAGAGAGGGTGTCAATCAATTTAGATACTAACTCAAGACAAAAGAAATTTAAAAGTAATACTTAAAAAACTAGTACTTTAAAATGTTATTTGTCATATCTAGCCATTTGTATTAATGTAATGAATTAACACTTCAAATTATTTAAAACTAGACAAACTACCGAGTCATATGTTATCTTCTCAGGTACACCATAAACACATTGAAGTCAACATCATGACTTATACCTCTTTCTCCTTCTTCACAGTTCCCAGAATATTTACTTGGATGTAATTCAGTCATTAACTATTGAAAAAATCTAAAGGCATTTATTCAATTGTCTTGCTACAACCAAATTCATGGTGTACATTTCTTTAGGGCAATGTAGCTAAAGTGAATAAAGCATACCCTACAGTGTTTATATGTATTTCATCAATCAACTGTGACAGATAATGGCTCCCTGCATTAGAGTATAATAAAGGTTCTCCTTCTCAAGCTTGCCAGTTGATTAGCTTCATAAAGGCCTATGCTACCTTAAAAAATGACCAGGAAGCAAGAAAATTCATAGCCTTATCAATGTAGATTTGAAGCCATATAATGAGTACATGAGTTATGAACTTTGGATGTGACTAAGTCTCAGTAATAATATCTAATCTATAGGATTTTTATAATGATAAATGTAGTAATGTGTGTAAAATGCTTAGCACAGTACTTGGCACATAGTAAATTCTAAACTGTATTTTAAACAGCTATCATGTTATGAATAAGCCCTAAATTGGCATTTTTCCTCTTGAGAATGTTCTATTTGAACGTTGAAAATCTGATTTTCCCCTGTCCATGTTCATTTCCTGAACATTAGTTTTGGAAATGGTGCCACATACCCGTATATTAATGCACTGCAAGAGGCCAATCAAATGTAAGCATAAAAAGAGTAATTTCCTGCTCCTCTCAGCACTCTCTGCTAATAAAGCTGTTTGAACATATTCTAGAAAGACTGTTGATGCCAGAGCCAATTGAGAATTAGGCAAGTGGGTGGTTTTAACTTCTGCTAATAATAATATCACTTCCCTAGGTTCTTGCTGTATTAAAGCGGCAGTTCCCTTTGGCTAGCCTCTGAGTGGAGCCTGACTTATGTTAGCTTTTTTAAGAGGAACGGAGGAGGAGGACCAAGTAACCAAAGTCTAGGTGATTAGACCATTATAGCCAATGTGTGGGATTCAGATCAACTCCCACCCAATTTGGTTTGAATGTAGAGACTAATGATCACACACACACACACACACACACACCAGGAGGTCATGAAACATTTATTACCTAGATAATTGAGACTTTTCTGGAGCCAGCAGGGCAAGGTGACTGGCTTGGGGATTTTAGGGCTTTTAGGGCGTGAGGCCCAAGCTGAGAGAGTTGCTTGGTAGAGGCTTGCGGGGGTTGAAGCTCTCACCAGCACCAAAGGAGAGAATACCTGGGCTTTCTTATCATTTTGCCCAAATGGGGGGCAGAGGTGAAGAGGGAGGTGTGAGTTGTGAGAGCTATCATCAAACATCAAAAAATGGAGTCAGACTCCTTATTACAGAGACCAAGATGTATGAGAACAGGGAAATGGACCACAATGATGAACAACCAATTTTGCCAGGGCTGAGAACTAGGGTCACTTTTTAAAAGCATGTGTTTCTATTGATTAACACACACTATTTAACCAAATTTTATTAAATGGGGTTGTTATACATAAGTTATACAAGTAGGGAGACTCCTCTTTGCTTGAAACTGCTTAAGATACTATTTCTTACAAATAAATGCAAAACGGATTGTTACTAAATATGCATATGTATATAACCAGTACTCAGTCCAGTTATATTATGAAATAATATAGTTTGTAACTTTCTTAAATAAACAGGATAATAAATAAGGTGACAAACCAGTATTGGGGTTCAAAGGGGCTTATATAACTGTATCTGCCATGGCATGTCAAGTCTGATACATGTGGTACCTGTCACATGTCATTACATTTATTGGTTGCTTATTTTTTATTCATTATTTCTTTTGTTCATTTGACATGTATTTTACTGTTCCCCTAACATGTCCCAGATTCAGTATACACAATTAATATTTTGTCTTTGTCTTACAAAGTCCACAGTCTTCTGGAGAAATAGGAATACAGAACAATAATAGATACGCAATATTATAATGTCTCTAGTTGAGAAGTATAATTAACATTCTGGATATATTGCTTTAGACTTCCAGAACTTTATAAATAAATACAGTTTAACAGAATAGATACATTGTGGTGGTGAGGAAAGTCTTCTATTCCTTATTTGTCCCTTGTTTCATCTTCCATCACATACTGTTTTGTCCCAAAGAAAGTGTTTATTCATATCAGGACCTATTGAACCTTCATCACTTTGCCACACTCTGTAAAATTACCTACGAGCTCCAAAGCATGAAATTAACACTCAGGAATATTGTAGTCTAAACTCAATTTTTCCTACTTCGAATGATACTGAAATGAGAGGTCTTCCACAGCAGAACCCTCTTTAAATTATACTTTCAAATGTTATACACTTGTCTTTGGATCCTTCCGGATTCTTTTCTCCTAATAAAGGACTTACATCATATTTAAATGATAGTTTAAATGACTGAGATCAACTCTTCAAAAACAATCAAATAAAAGAAGTACTCTCAGCAAAAAATTTTAAAAATTTAAAAATTAAGGCCTTTTACTCTCCTATAAAACATCCCATTAAAATATTATGATTTAGGATTAGAAATTGTGTGAAAGCAGATGTTAGCTTGTCCTTTCCACTCAATTTTCTCCATTTTTTGGTTTCTACATCAATGTAAGGAAAAATATTTCTTGCAATATTTCCTAACGCATGTCTTACAGTATAAAATAATAATAATAATAATAAAACAACCAAAAACAAAAAACAAAAAACTCCCACCTTTAGGAATAAAGAAGTTATCTAAGTGGAAAATAATGATGCTTTCAATGTTCCTAATTGAGTTCAAAGAATTATCTGAGTTTAATTTGTCTTGTTCCCAAAGTGAACAAAATGTTTCTGTCTTTTCAATGTTCGCTCCAGGTTTTAATTGAGTGGAAATATATTGAGGAAACTCCCATTGCTCAGAGCCCAAGTTTACAGTTTTCTGAATCTGAGTCACATTGCTTGAGATAGACTTGACTTGTGAAGTTGTAGGTGATTAAACAGATATCTATTCTTTTAGGCAGCTACTTGGGTGGGTGTTAAAAGTCATGTCATGAAAGTCTGACCTCTTTCTCTTTGCTTTGGGTTCTAGTCTCAGGTGGACTTCTCTGTTAATGGAACATAAGGATGTAGGCATTTTGTTGTCCTCAGATATCCCATGTAAATTTAATCCAGTCATTAGTTAGATGTCCTCCATGGACTGACATGGTGTTCTGTGCTACTAAGGACCTTTTAATTTAGTAAACATTTACTGAGCGATTGCTCTCTACTAAGAGTAACGCACCATACTAAGAAGTATGAGGGATATAGACATGAAAAAAGCATAGTCTGAACCCTCAGAGAAGTTTTAATAAAGAGGGGAACACCAGTGCAAAGAGACAGATACATCAATAGAACAAGATAGCTTCTCTAGGTCTCCAAAGGCACTTTAAAATTTTATAAAACTTTTCAAGTTGCATGGGGAAACTTTGGGTAATTTCAGAATTTTAGCTGTCAAGAACATGTTCATGCTTCTTCAAGCTTTATCTCCATCCCCAAACTCTCCCTTAAAATTTAGACTCTTTCCTGTCTATTCCACTTGACATTCAGTTAGCAACTCAACCTCCACCTGTCAGAATCTGAACTCACATCACTTCCCTGACCTCTTGCTGCCCCAGTATTTCCCCGGTATAGTTAGCTAGTGCATCCAATGCTTCACCAAAATATGCTGTTTTCATATGCTAAATATTTCTGAAGTCCTTCCCTTCTTAATCAATTCTATTATGACTGCACTCACTGAAATCCTTACCAGCTCTCACTAGAACCTTATTACAGCTTTCTCACTGGTTTCCTTTCCTCTAATTTTCTCTCCACTTAAATTCATTGTTCACACAGAGAAATGAAGAAACTACTGGAGGAACCTATCAAAAACATAAATCAAGCCAGGCAACATATCGGCTTACACCTCTTCAAAGATTTCCAGAAACTACAAGATAGGGACCCCAAACTATAGGAAGGCTTACCATAGCTTTCCCAAACTAATTATTTTAGCTTTTTTCTTTGAATACCCTTAATAAGATTTAATTTATTGTAGAAACAGGCACCTTTTGAGAATCCATGAGAGAGCTATCAAATCTTGTGTTGGGAATGCAGGTTCAAAAGGTGATAGGACATGTGGTCACCATACTCTTTGCTAGTGTCTAGCTGCTTCACTGTCTTGTACACAACCTGCTGTTTTCTCTTCCTAGAACATCTACTTCCCTCTTTCTTCCCTAGATGCCGCTTTCTAAAGACTTTTTGAGATTCACCACAAACTGCATATACCTCTATACACATCCCCTCAATTTCCTGCCTTCGGAGAGGCATTTAATATCTCCTTTGTGTTCCCATATGCTGATATGTATCACTCATTGCACTTGTTATATAATATTGAAATTTGCTTATGTGTTTATTTTCCCCCAAAGATTGCAGATTCCTTAAGGTCAGGAGCTCTTCTTTTACATAGTCATGCTGCCTAGTGTATTTATGTTTAACAAATATTTGTTGAAATGACCACATTTGAACTTCAAATTTATCTATGTGATCTCCTTTTCCCGGCACAGGTAAAGGATAAGCTACTGATTTTTGGGGGGGGGGGGGGCTGGGAGCAATAAAAGTTTGACAGATTAGTCTACCCCCAAGTTTTTTAAACCATCAGCTGTATGATCAAACATTATCAAAATTAGAAGGCAAACAGAGTGAGAAAAATGTGTATTACAAGTATTCAAAGATATGACTTTGTTATTATTGGGAAGAACACTATAATGGAAAGACGGTTCGGGTTTCACAAGGTGGAACTTTGGAGGCCAAGGATGAGAAATTCAAGGGTGCTAATGTGAATATGGTTGGGAAATGGAATTCTGGAATCTAAGCTAAATAAGGAAGAAAGTAGTTGGTCCAGCACCTGAGGCTATAATATAGAAAAAATAGGAAAAGAATACTGTACTGGAAGTGCTAGTGGGGAAAGAGAGAATATCAGAAGGGATGAACTAAAGGAGAAATGGAAGGCTTAGAATTTATGAACTTCATCATAAGAAGCGATGCAATGACCGGTCAGGGTGGGAGAGGTGTCTGTACTTCCGAAGGATGGAAATGCAATGGAGATATGGAGGTGAGGATTTGTGATGAGGCTTGTAGATGTTTGATGATAAATTTCACCATGAAAGTTAGAAAAAGGGTCCAGAGGTTGATAAATACTGGACATGGAGTGAGGGGATACAAGTAAGTATGATGAACTTGCCAAAGGGAAGCCTTGTTGAAGAATGGAGGTAGGCTAAGGGACCCCAAGAAGCATAACACACAAGGAAACCACTTCTGATAGAAAAAGCTTTGGAAGTCAGTGTCATCAGGAGAAAGCTTGATTTCAGTGTGGTCAAGGAGCTGAACAGGTCATCTTCAGAACTGACTGAGGATGTATGTGGGTTTGCTCACAATATCACAAAGGCTAGAGAAGACCCACAGAAGGCTCGTGGAGGAGAAGGTTGGTGGAAGAAGTGCAGCTGAACTGGGCTGGGTAAGGCAGAAAGACCATACTGACAAAAATAACAGCCAGAGATTTCCACCTTAGCTGGTAATTGCAGAGAGTTGTCTGAACGGGATTTGAACACAGGAGTCTGTGTTAGAGACTAGCTTTTTTATGACAGAAATGTGGAGGACGAATCCATTCATTCCAAGTGAGGCTCCAAGTGATAAATAAGGTTTGGGTTCACCTCCGAGCCTTCCTCAATCACTGAGTGATATTTTTTCTGGGCTTGGCAGAGGCAGACTGCTGGTGGGACTGCTTCAAAGTCCTAATGCAGGTGCACGGAGCCTGTTGCTAGACATTAAGAACTTTCCTTGGCCTTTTGGAAGATGGAGATTTGGGGTAGTTAATAATAATTTAAAAGACCATTGTGCAACCTTGGTCACATTTCTTTGCAATAATTAATGAAAGTCACTTAAAAATTTGCCAAAGCTGGAGCATAGAAGAATTTAAAGCATCCTAATGAAATGAAAGCTATGACTAACATTTCAACTTTCTCCTGATGTCTCACTTTGTAACCGTTAACATGGACCAAGAAAGAAGTTTCCAGGTTTGTAGCTTGGGTTTACAGATCTGGTATTCATATCAAATGAGGACAGTGACCTTCCCTAACAGATATTCAGGAGCTGAATATGTATCCTAATTCTAGCTAGTATTTGTTTTTGAGATCTACAATCCATCATTATCCTAACATGGCAATGCCTCAGAAGTTTAATGGCTATATAGCTTCTAGAAAGTGACTTCATTGCCTGCCTGACACATTGTGATATCCATAAATGGAGCACAGACAACTCTGGCAGTATTTTCCCTGCCGTTGTTGGTCTGATGTATTTTCCCTGCCGTTGTTGGTCTGAACTCACTAGGTAGTAACACTTAGAGCATTACATTGTCTGTCACATTGGGCTGCACTGCTTCGTCGATATCATGCTGCAGGCAACTAAAGGAAATATTTCTCTAATCTTAATTGTGGTTGCAAGGGTCAAAGCCAAGTTTACAAAGCTCATGTTGTTTCTGATCTTCTTCCCTTGCCTGTATAGTAAACCATTTAATTTTTGAAGTCTTTATTATAACTAGGGAAAAAGACCTGTTTTGTAATGTGGTCACATGTGATCAGATCACTGTTTTTATGCCCAGATACATATGTTCCACCTTCTTCCATAATGCTTTAATATCCTGGTATGGTGCACATCCTTCTGGGATTGTGTGGTTTCGTGAATCTAGCTTAAACAGTCGTGTGTTTTCACAAATATGTGGAATCAGTCTTCCTGCCTACTGTGATGGATCCTATAATACCCTGCCACATCTATCTCTAGTTAATCATTACATTTCTGTTATAGTAATTTACCTACACACTAAAACATTACAATTATATATTTAAATCACCAGGACATCTATCATTTGGAGTCTGTAACATGAATTGTTTTTTATTAGAAAAAAGCTGTTGAATTTTTATTTATAACTGGATGAGATTCTGGTCATTTAAAATGCAATTTAACTTGAGAATGAGAGAAGATGGGGAAATAAGAGGCCTTATCATGTTTCAACAACTTGTCATTAATATTTGAATCTTTACAAAGGATTTTAGCCACCTGCAAAAGAAAAAGTTTCTCTTTTCCTAGTTGCCTTTTTTTTTTTAATGTGTCTAATGCATATTTTGTAATTTCTGCCAAAATGTTTAAAATAAATTATTGAAGTAAAAAAAAAAATCATAGTTTGGAACCAATCAGACAGTAAATTTTTTAATATTTTGTATATTATATTTAAATATTCATTTATTGTTAAAATAAAATAATCAGATAAAGTAAGAAATAAGGTATCTGAGTTCTTTTTTGGATCTGCATGGATATACATACATTTAATCAGGGATATCAAAAGTGCTCTAAGTTTTTATTTCATCTTTTCAGAGAAATATTGAGAAAAATATGTGAACTTTACATAACCTAGTTATCAGTTACTGTACAAAATGAGAGTACAGAGGTTTGCTAAAAATTTTAAGTAAAATTTGCTTTCTATGTTATGTGATTTTCCTGCATAGTAGTTACTTAATTAATATTATATCAATCAATACTGACATTATTAACTTGCTTCCCTAGAAAGTCAAAGTTCAATCTTGTGACTGAAATTGGTGAGCCAGAAGGTGATGGTATATTGGAAAGAAAATAACTGTAAAAGTATAGGGGAGCTAATATTTGAGAGGTACCTACTATGTGTTATCTACTTTATATATGATATCTGATTTAAAGTTCACCTCAGCCCTCCCTCCAGAAGTGGCTATTATCAATTGTCATGTTATTTATTTATCCATTTTACTCTTTTTTTTTCAAATGAGATACTTCAAACGTAGAGAAAAGTGCAGAAAGCAATATAAAATCACATATGTAATTATTGCCCAGAAGTAACTAATGTTCAATACCTCATCGTAAGGCAAATTTGCTTCAGAAAATAGAGATAAATAAAATCTTATAGATACACTTGAAATACCTTGTAGCCCTTTCATGTTCAAGCTGAGGAAAGATAAGTTCAGAAAGAGATGAAGTAACTTGCCCAAATTCACTTGGCTAGCATGTAGACCCAAGATTGGATCCTCCATGAGGGGGACTCTGGATCTTGTGTTCTTTCCCTCTACTATGCAGACCTTCTCTGTGCTCCCTGATGGGCTCACAGCCCCAGTAGAGACATATTTTGTAGAGCTGCTTTATAGTGGGAGAAATGATTGAACCTTTTACTTTTGTGGTACCATATCAGTTGCCAGTTAATATTGGCACATAATACAGTATTCTATGTTCACCTGTTCAATTATTTTCTGTACCACGTCAAGAGAACAAGATAATTTGGTTATAATAGCTTTATTTACTTCAATTTAATATTGTTAGTCATTCTCGTGCACAAATGCAGGTATATAATGGAATGTCACAAAAATGACAAATGTAGAGTGTAGCAAGTAAACAATACTGCATTTCTAAGTGGTTTAAATTCTGTATCTGAGCATATATTACCGGAATAGAATTTTTTTAAAGAGAAGAAACAATTTTAGTTGGTTTTAGTTCTTTACCACATTTGTCATTTACCTCTCCCTCATTATCTATAAAGTGGGGATCATAATATGTCTTTCATGGGACTCATATAAATATGCTGTATGTGTAGATGATGTATATGAAGGCATTTGACAGAATGATTGTCATACAGGAACTATTCAATACTTATTTGTCATGGTCACTTGAAAACAGGTATTTTGCCCGTGGTGGTGTGGTTAGGAAAGAGCTAATATCTTACATATTTTAAAATAATTTTATTTAACTGAGTTCAACCAGCTGCTCTTTAAAAAATCATTTGGCAAGTAGAGAACTATTTTAAGAGGATACTTACTTCATAGCTGATTTAGAAAAGAGAGAAAAAAATCAATCTACCTTCTTGTAAGGGTATTTTATTTTTGTGGTTTATGAGAACTCGAAGAGATAAACAAATATTTGAGAAATGGTATTCTTGCTACACTGGCAGTAATACCAATTAAAGTGTTATTGTTATTTTATTAAGGCAATGCTCTTATAATAATTTCATTCTCTAGAGAAATACTAGGGATTTTATTAAACACATACTTTCAAAAAGTTGAAATCTTGGACAATATTATCATTACCATATATGTGAGAAAACAACTGCATTGGGAAAGAAGTGTTGATAGGTTATTAAAATATAAAGCAATAAGGAGAAAACTGAAAATTCCATGATAATAATTATCAAGGCTCCCTTGAGACTCAGCCATGAAACAATTCTTTTATTTTAAGATTTCTTTCTCATTGATGAGTCATTTTGAGCTCTTTTTTTTAATGTGGGCACAAGGAAATGAATAAGAATTCATCCCCATTGCTAAAGCACCCTGAATCTTATTAATTCAAATTTTGGGAGTATTGAAGCAATGAAGAAAAAACGAATACTTAAACTCCATATATCTGCTTTCATTAAAATAACAAATATCTCAGTTTCTTACACCAAACAACTCTGTATTTTCTAAGCGTGGGTTCCTTAAGATATGAATTTTAAACATTGTATGTGATTCTCCCTAGAAATATGGAGGTCTGAAAAACAAAGTAATTCCATTTATCAACTTAAATTTCATTTAATTAAAGAATAGTTCTGACATATCAAGAGAGAGGCTAATTAATATTTTCTAGAGACCTTTGGTTTTGTAAGAAACAAAAGAACCGAAGTTAGTATAAGCCTCAGAAGGAGGATGGCATTGCAGAGTGAGGAGTAGCAACAGTTCGTATTAATATTAAAATAAGAAATTGGCTTAGATTGGAAAATAGCCGAAAGCTTATTTGCCACAGAAGTTTGGCATTTTCCTCCTTTTTTTGACTCATCTCAATTGGAAAGCACAGATGTTCCTTACATCTGTCTCTGTCCCACTCACCCTTAAATTTTACTTTCCAGCTGAACCATCCATCCTAAAACACCCAAAAATATTTTATCATGCTAATAATTCAACTGTTGTATTTGAATACATACAAATTTCTTGAAACCATAGATCTTCCAACCATACTTTGAAAGTTCTCTGAAGACTCTTCAAAAAAAAAAAAAAAAAAAAAAGATTGTCCCAATGGTTATATTTCATTAAAATGTTTATTGTTCTACCGAATATATACCTAGTTATTTTTTTAATATGAAAGCATTTCTTGGCATTAAGTAACTGTTTGCTAAGCAGTGTGCAGAGCTATGCATACACTGATGCCATCACTACCAACTTTATTAAAAAGCCACAATGCAGGGGCTTCCCTGGTGGCGCAGTGGTTGAGAGTCTGCCTGCCAATGCAGGGGACATGGGTTCGAGCCCTGGCCTGGGAAGATACCACGTGCCGCGGAGCAGCTGGGCCCGTGAGCCACAATTACTGAGCCTGTGCTCTGCAAGAGAGGCTGCGACAGTGAGAGGCCCGCGCACCGCGATGAAGAGTGGCCCCCGCTTGCCACAACTAGAGAAAGCCCTCGCACAGAAACGAAGACCCAACACAGCCATAAATAAATAAATAAACAAATACTTTAAAAAAAAAAGTAAAAGTCTATTAATTAAAAAAAACAAACAAAAAACAAAAACAAACAAACAAAAGCCATGATGCATAGCAAATCGAAGAAGAGGTGTTCCCGGTAATGGTATTTCAAATGCGTATTTAAATAGCTTATCTACTCTCAATTCATTTCTGATAGATTAAATAGCTGTATTCCAAATTTTACAAGATGAACATCTCTTTGCTGTTTGGTTTTTTTTTTTTTTTTTCCTTCCTCAGCTTGCATCAGCTGAATAGCTCAAATTATTTGCTGCTAGTAAAGCATGAAAATGTGAGATAAAAAAGGAAATGAAAGCTATAGACTGAGTGGCCTACAGGCCTTAAATATTGTAGCACTTTTGAATCTAGTATATTTATTTTGCTTCAACTGTTAAACTTTTTTTTTTTTTTTTTCCTCTTGCTGATGTCATAAGATCTATCTGGGTTGTGTGTTCACTGCTTCATGATGATCTGGCTAAAACCTGAGAGAACCAGGGGGCAACCAGAGTCAAATCTAAGTCATTAGCTAAAGAATCCTTCCCACGGAAGGGCAGGGCAGTGTGCGGTAAGAGTGACGCTCACTGTGGTTACCCCACTGTGTGTCTGATGGAGCGAAGAAGAGAACAGGGGGAAGTGGAGGGGCAGAAAGTGCTGTAGTAGTTCTCTAAAGAGACAGTCTTGATAGGCTCCCTTCCTTTCCAGCTCCTATACTATGTGCTGCTGTGTAGAGCAGAGGAGCCGAGAGGAAATTAGTATTTGTCACTTGCAGGATCTCCTTGATCTTACAATGCTAGGAGGGAGATTCTTCTCTTCTTAAGTTGTGCAGCTCACCAGGTTTCCCTTGTTCAATGGTTGCTTTAAAGCTTAGAGTCAAGTTCGTAGCCAAGGCATACTTCTTTATGATTGGCCTTTTTGTATTAACCTCATTCGGGCTCTTTTTCATGTTCTTCCCCTTCCTGATCTACTTCTTAAAATGTTACCTTAACATATTTGGACTTAGTATCCAAAAATATACAAAGAATTCATACAACTCAATATCAAAGAAACAATTCAATTAAAAAATGGGTAGAAAATCTGAATAGACATTTTTCCAAAGAAGGCATACAGATGGCCAACAGGCACGTGAAAAGATGCTCAACATCACTAATCATCAGGGAAATGCAAATCAAAACCACAATGAGATATCACCTCACACCTGTCGGATTGGCTGTCATCAAAAAGACAACAAATAACAAGGGTTGGTGAGAATGTAGAGAAAAGGAAACTCTTGGGAATTCTTGGTGGGAATGTAAATTGGTGCAGACACTATGGAAAATAGTATGGGGGTTCCTCAAAAAATTAAAAATGGGATTACTGTATGAATCAACAATTCTACTTCTGGGTATTTATCTGGTAAAAACAAAAACACTCATTCAAAAAGATACATGCACCCGCTGTGTTCATTGAAGCATTATTTACAATAGTCAAGTTATGGAAGCAACCTAAGTGCCCACCAATAGATGAATGGATAAAGAAGATGTGATATATATACATATATGTGTGTGTGTGTGTGTGTGTGTGTGTGTGTGTGTATTTACAATGGATTATTCAGCATACAAAAAGAATGGAATCTTGCCACTTGCAACAACATGGTTGGACCTAGAGGGTGTTATACTAAGCGAAGTAAGTCAGTCAGAGAAAGACAAACACCATATGATGTCACTTATATGTGGGATCTAAACAAAATGAACTAACAAACATAACAAAACAGAAACAGACTCATGGATACAGAGAACAAACAGGTTGTTGCCAGCGAGGAAGGGGCTGGGGAGTGGGGCGGACTAGGTGAAGGGGATTAAGAGGTACAAACTTCCAGTTACAAAATAAATAAGTCACAGGGATGTAACGTACAGCATAAGCAATGTGGTCAGTAATATTGTAGTAACGTCATGTGGTGACAGATGGTAACTAGACTTATGATGATGATCATTTCATAATGTATAAAAATATTGAATTACTGTGTTGTATACCTGAAACTAATGTATTGTAAGTCAATTATACTTCACTTAAAAAAAGTAATCAAAAAAGGTTAGCTTAGGTAATTTTTAATTTTTATATAATTTTTAAAGTTTACTTTCCATTTACAGTTATTACAAAATATTGGCTATATTCCCTGTGCTGTACAATACATCCTCGAGCGTATCTTATATCCAATAGTTGTATCTCCCACTGTCCTGTTTTAAATGATTTTTTCAGTCATTTCCATTTCTCTGCGTTTAACAATGTTATCTCGGCTTGAATTCCCCTCCCCCTTTTCACTCCCAGTAGTTCTACCCCGTTTTCCAAGAAGAGTTGGAAATACCTTCCCAGGAAGCCCCTTTTGTCCTGAAAGAGTGTCATTTCTCCATCACTTATCAGACTCTGCTTTGTCTTCTATTATCAATATAGAAGTTTATTTCTTCCTTGTCCCCATACTGGCTAGGATTTTGTTTATTTCTTTTCTTTTAATTTAAATCACAGGTACTAAAAAGATGGTCTTAAGATTTTAAATGGTGGACATATGATCCTTATTATTTTACTTCCTCTTCAAAACATTCCTGAATTAGACAGTTCTTGGGTTGGGAACTAAAGCAAGAAGGTGTATTAACTATTTCTGTAAACTAAATTATATTTATAAAGTTCTCAATGTAGGTCAAACAGTTTATTATTTACTTTTTGTTTTCCTCTACAACACAGCGGTGTCAAGTATTGACTTACAATAAACGTTTAATAATAACCTAGTGTTTTTAGGCAAGTGGCCAAGGCATTGTATATTTACTTCTTTAAAGGTATATAGATCATTTCTTTTATGTGCTTTCCATGCTCTGAAAATGAAACAATATATACTTACTAATGGCTAACAACATGGACATTTTAACCCGACTATACAACTATACGATTAAGCTTTCACCTTCGCTACGTGTAAGCTGTGTGACACTGGGCAAGTCACTTGACAGCTGTGGGCCTATATTTCTTCACCTATAAAAGGGGATAACCATGATACTATCTCCTAAAGGTGCTGTGAGGAGGGTTAACTGAAATATTCAATAATACATAATACAAATCATAGAGTGTAAGAGTATGGTAAATATTTTGTAAGTGTTAGCTTTTATCATCAATTTGTAAAAAATTAAAGATGGCACAGAAAAACATGTATGGGAACCAAGATGAAAGGTTTTTAGCTGTTGGTGGAGAAATAATTAGGATGATACTTCAAATATTTGAAAACCTTTTTCTGTTTCCGAAGAGCAACCATGGAAAATCTGTGTCGTGGCATTAGTGATTTAGAGAAAATTCTCGGGGAGGTGAGGATGGGGGATGAGAGCTGGGGGAGCAAAAGAATCAAAACCATCATAAGGTTTCCTAGACAGTGCTGTTTGCAGAATCCCAGAGGTGCGAAGATCATTACAGAGTCTACAGCCAAGTCACATCCATGTACCTGTAGGAGGTAATTTTTAACAGGGTGCCATTTGTCTCGACTTTATTTATTTATTTATTTTTAATTTTTTACATTTTTATTTTTTAAAAATCCAAATTTATAGCAGTCACAAGAACAGTTAAATTAATTCCTGTATACCCTTTACCTACATTCACTAATTCTTAACATTTTACACAATTGCTTTTTTTTTTAAACATCTTTATTGGAGTATAATTGCTTTACATTGTTGTGTTAGTTTCTGCTGTATAACAAAGTGAATCAGCTCTACATATACATATATCCCCATATCCCCTCCCACTTGCGTCTTCCTTCCACCCTCCCTATCCCACCCCTCCAGGTGGTCACAAAGCACCGAGCTGATCTCCCTGTGCTATACAGCAGCTTCCCACTAGCTATCTGTTTTACATTTGGTAGTGTATATATGTCCATGCCACTCTCTCACTTCGTCCCAGCTTACCCTTCCCCCTCCCCCACGTCTTCAAGTCCATTCTCTACGTCTGCGTCTTTATTCCTGTCCTGCCCCTAGGTTCTTCAGAAACATTTTTTTTTTTTTTGATTCCATATATCTGGGTTAGCATATGGTATTTGTTTTTCTCTTTCTGACTTACTTCACTCTGTATGACAGACTCTAGGTCCATCCACCTCACTACAAATAACTCAATTTCGTTTCTTTTTATGGCTGAGTAATATTCCATTGTATATATGTGCCACATCTTCTTTATCCATTCATGTGTTGATGGACACTTAGGTTGCTTCCTTGTCCTGGCTATTGTAAATAGAGCTGCAATGAACATTGTGGTACATGAGTTGTCTCTACTTTAAATCAAACTATTTTATATCCTGATAGTGATCCTAATTGAAGGGAATAGAAAAGTGTTGATCATGTTCTACAGGCTTGCTGTTGGGTGGTGAAAGGCATTCAAATGAGCTTAAACTCTTTTGCCAGTATTTCAAGTAGCTTTGATGGCATTTAGATGGCAGCCTCATTTTAAAGAGAATTGGTTTCTCACAGAACCCGGGAGAATCAAGCAGCTGGCATAGCCAGTTATCTGAATTTGATCTAAATTGACGTCAGGGAGCTGGGAATGCTCCAGGCGATCCTGCGTTCCTCCTCTTTGTGCACTATTTTGACAATAGTGAGAATGTCTCAGTGTTCATCGTTCTCTGACAGTGTTGGCTCTGATGTTATGCAAAAATGAAAGCATTTAGAAACTTTACCTTCTTACTCTTCAATGAGGGCATTTCTTCCAGAAAAACTATTCTGCAGTAACATTGTATATAGCTATATGATAAATATATGTACCTATATAATGTAAAAATATGTAACTGCAAAGTTTGGTAGAAGAAGTCTTGCTTCAGGACATCATTCTTGGGAAGAGAGGTTATTTTGTAAAACCTTATTGGGAGAGACTTAAAAAAAAAGATTAGGCCAGACTTTTATATCCAAATATAAATGTTAATTTCCTAAGTATATCTTTTTTTAAAACTTGCAGTGTGGGTATATAAGCAGGGCCAGATGTCTCTGTCTTAATCATTCATGCTCTTTAATAAATAACAGTGACATACAGTCAAAATAAAGCCCAGATGGTTGACACATTGCACAGATCATTGGATGCTCTGTGTAGCCATTCGTTAGTTTCCTGAATACTAATAGATAGTACAGATCATCTTTTTATTTATTTGTCAATCAAATAAGTAATTACAGTATCTTCTATGAAATAAGCACTGGGCTAGTGAGTAGGCAGGTTATAAAAACACAGATACTACCATTTGCTTTTATTTCTATTTTCCTCAGGCTCTAGGCTTCCCTAGGAGACTCAGGTTTCTTGGAGTTTTTTTCAGGAGTGCTCCAAAAGCAGAGCTGAGTTTGCCGTGGTGGTTGCTTAACCAACTGGTTTACTAGCTTGAGTCTCATGCATCATGGTGGATATTACTGGTTGTCAAAGAGTGGTTGATGAATCATAGAATCATAAAATTTTAGAATTCTCAGGGAAATTCAGAGCTGACTCAAGTTACATTTTACAGAAGAGATGATGTGAAACAAATGGCTAAGTGATTTCACCAGAGCCAGGCAACTAGTTAGTATGAAAACTGAGGCTTAAACTATAGGCTGCTAACTTGTGATCTGATGTTCTTTCTAGTGTAACTAAATCACAGAAACGTATGGGATTAAAAGTGCCATCATGGGAATGAGGGTACAGTATCGTGGGTTTGCTCCTGACGTTGACTGAGGATGGGATGAAGGCAGAGCCACAGAACATCACCAGTGTGCCTACTGCGTTTATTTGTTCTGGAATGTTAATGGGGGTGTGGGAAGTAAGAAAATTGGATCTGGCTCCACAAAGCCTTAGCGGAGGCTCTGACTGGTCTAGGATTACCTAGACTTTCTCAAAGTGCAGAACACCGTAGTCACAGAGTCTTGAATGACAGGGAGGTCATTTTCCTAGGTATGATATTTACAGGGCCAGTGTGGAAAATAAAGATATGCTAAGTGGTTGGCTTTAGACAACCATAGTCCAATACATGTTGGGCATACAAACACAAGCATTATTCATCAGATACTAAGTTGCCAGTTATTACTGGTATTAGGATAAATCCATTTGGCGTGGAGCGTGTAGATGTGACGCTCCAGGAGAACCACAGCTTGGCTTGCCTTCCCCAGTGGAATTCCCCAGAGATATCTTACTTCATTGGGATCCTCTGCAGTTGATGGTGTTGGGAAGGAGCGCAGAGCCAGGGGAGACAGCAGAGCTGTGAGTCAGGATTATCCCACAAGATGAAGATGCCCAAGTGAAAACCAGATGTGCCTGTTCCCAACTCCCCATAAATTGCATCCTTCCTGTTGAAATGTAGTTATGTTGTCCCTCGAGCAGAAACCGTAATACTCTTTGCTACACTGGTTCACTTTCAGTGTTTATACTGCTGTTTGCCCACTTAGTTAATGATCATTAACGTTAGCCTTAATAAGGAAGAAAAGGGCATGCTTCTTTCTAGCAAACATAAGACCCAGTCTTAGAGGTAAAAGGAGGTGCAAGTGTGTTACTAAAAAACAAGAAGCATCTTGAGCCCAGCATGGGTGGAGGCCACTGTTGCCAGGCAACCAGCCTTAACAGGCCATACTTGCAGGTGAGCTTTACATGAGGTCATTTCAGCATCAACCAAAATGCCCTTTCCACTACCTCCTCCAGCCCCTCAAAATGAGCTACTCAAAACAAAGGGGCCAGGATGCTTATCCCATCAGCAACCCTGGAAGAACTCGCTGTGTCTCCTCTCAGAAAAATGGGGAAAAAAATAAAATTTTACAGAGTATTGTTTTGTCTGCTCTAGGCAGGCCCTTGGAAATAGGAAAAGATTTTAAAGATTATGAATATTTTTATCTATGTAATTTCAACAAGGGGATGGACTCAAGTTTATACATGTGAGATGCTTGCATATTTTCTTGTTTAAAGATCTTAAAATGTATTTCCAAGTATATAGATTCACATGTAAAATAATGATTGAGCTCATATGGGATATAAGAAAATGTGGATTTTTATTAGAGAGGAACATAAGAAAGTGATTGTCATTAGAATGACCTCTTTGCTGATGACCATTGAACAGGCAATAAAGTTTGCCCTGTTATGATAATGATTTATGCACAGGGCATCACAGTAACTTCTGTGGGTCTGTTTAAAAAGAGCAAGAGAGAATCACTTTTTTTTCTTTCATTTCTTTGACTTATTTGGATTTTTTATGAAAAATTTTGAATTTCTGAAAGCATAGTCTCTTATTACTACAGGGATGATTTTGTCTCAATATATTTGAAATGGCATTGCAAAATGGTCTCCTGTAGAGCTTATCACTGTAGCAGAGGTCATTTTAAAGACAGTATTTTAAAGAACAATACCAAAATAAAAAGCTCCTGTCCCTGCCCTTGACACTCATTGCCTAGAAAGAAGAGGCCGAGAGACAGTGGTTGAACCAGCATGTTTCAATAAACACATCATCGCTCAATTAACTGAAGCAATTTTCCAAAAATTATTTTTTAAATATGTAGTTAAAAATCACAAATTTAAAGATTAACACATGCAATACTACAGAATACATGAAGTTTCAAATAAGTCCAACCATGAAGGAATGTCTGTCATTTGTTAGTTGACAACCTGGAGACGGTATGAGTAATAAGGGTATGTTGGAGACTAGAAGTTTACTCTTTTGAGTCTAATGCATGAGCTTAGAATGTGGAAGTTGAAAACTTTTTTTAGTGTGTGTGTTTCCTTTTTCTTAAGGAGGTATGTTTTATATGCACAAAGAATGTAAAGAGAGAATTATGCCTACAAGCTGAGGAGTGGTTTCAACAAAGATGGCACGGCTACGAGTTGACAGTGATGGGAACACCACAGTAACCAAAGGGCCTTAGTTCCCAAAAAAGTCAAATCATAAAATCTTAATGTTGGGGGAGACCATGGAAGTATTCTGGTCGAGGAGATTTCAAACTGTGTCCTGGGTACAGCGTTTCCCCACTACCACCCGGAGGTACCTACAGAGCAGAGGAAAGGGGCCAGGAACTTTATGGAGATTTCCAAATGGTGGATTCACAGGCCTAATTCAATTCCCATTTTAGAAATGAGGCAGGTGTGTCCTAGAGGGGCTAAGATATATTCAGACACACAGCTAGTTGGTGCCAATCCCAGACAAGACTTCCTGAATCATATTTGTGTGTGTATGTTTGTTTTGTTTTGGGTTGTTGGTTTTTGTTGTTGTTGTTGTTTTTGTCTACATTATATTCCTTCTCAATCTATTAGAAAGAATAACTGCCGTGTTGAATACCTAGGATTCATGGAACACAGTCAGAAAGCATTGGTCTTTCCCTCCACTGCCCTTAAAACCCAGTGGAGTGGTAAGATTCAGAATGATTGCAACTCTCCCAGCATAAATCCTCTCTTGAATTTCCTGTCTCTCCTTATTCAGTCCTCCTGGCCTCTTTTTAAAGCTGGATGTGGGAGGTCAACTAGGTCAGAAAAGCTGCACCTTTGCAAGTCCTACGAGATGGTCTAGCAACTCCAGGCTGTAAGATTATTTGCCTTTTATTGTTTTGTCTTTGACCTTCTTGGGACCGCGGGTGAAATGAGAGGAAGAGCCCCATGAACACCTTGGTACCCAAGCAGTTGTTGAGTTCAAGCACGCCATGTGCATGGTGTTGCCTGACCAGTCCTCTCCTGGTTACTCTGCAAACACAAAAGCCTATAGACCTTGACTTTAAATCCATTTCAAGGGAGGAGAATGACACATTATTTTAGTCAGGGCAATTTGCTTATAAGGAAGTGGACTCCGTAAAGGCAGGGGCCACCCTGCCATGCTGATTAGTATTGACTGTCTGGCATACAGTAGGTACTCAATTAGTGAATGAGTGAACAGAAACTGCTTAAAATTAGCTCAAGTAAAAAGAGATTTGTTGGAAGGACACAAAATAATTTCAGTGGAATAAACATGCTGAAAATAATGCCTGGCTTCACAGGGTACCCCATCCTCACATGTTGGTTCTGATAGTGTCCCTGCTGATGGAGCTCAGTGACCCAGCATGGCTGTACACCAGGACGATGCGAATACAGTGCCCATCATGAATGAAGAAAAGTAGCCTGGACTGGACCAGAAGCTGGGGGTTAGGTGGCACTGGGAAATAGGATAAGGGAGGTAATCTGTGGTAATCTGTGACACTGGCAGACAATGTTTTTAAAATTTTTTCCTTTTTCTCTTTTTCTTTTTCTTTTTTTGGCTGTGCTGCGTGGCTTGTGGGATCTTAATTCAGGATCTTAGTTCCCTGACCAGGGATCGAACCCTCGCCCATAGCAGTGAAAGCATGGAGTCTTAACCACTGGACTGCCAGGGAATTCCCTTTTTCTTTCTTTCTTTTTTTTAATTGAAGTATAGTTGATTTACAGTGTTGTGTTAGTTTCAGGTGTACAGCAAAGTGATTCAGTTATACATACATATATATCAATTTTTTTTTCAGATTCTTTTCCCTTATAGGCTATTCCAAAATATTAAGTACAGTTCCCTGTGCTATAGACAATGTTTTTTTTTTTTTAATTTTAGACCATTCGGAGAACGTGGGGGAGCATTATCTCCACTGCTACACTCTACAACCTTGAAAGATAGTTTTTCAAAGAGAAATACATACTTTCCATATGCCCAGACAGTAATATTGCCACAGGAAACATCATTTTCTCTTATGTAAATTATTCCACCCTTTTTGATAACTTGGCAAATTTTAAAATATCACTGAACAGTTGAGTAAAAAGAAACTCATAAGCTTTCGAGTACTAGAATATCCTAATACTAAAATCTTGGAGAAATTTTCCAATAAGGAAGTTATGGAAGAGTTTACACTTACACAAATTTTCAGTATTGAGCAAACAGAATTAAAAAAATACAACTTCCAAAAATGTCTCCTGTGAGTAGGGTGACCAATTTGTATGGCACAAAATATTAGTAAAACAGTTAAAGGCAAGAAAGTTCTTAGGAGTGGAAATTAGAAATTAAATTGCACATCCTCCCTACCCCTATATGCATTTACAGGATATATACCATGGTTATTCTATTAGATGATATTTTTAGGAGTTTAGTACTACTTTGATTAATATCATGACTGGATAAACTCTTATTTTTCATGATATTATAGAGGCTTATCAGTCTTCTTTTTTTTTTTTTTTTTTTGGTGTTGCATCTTTATTCTATGTCTGATCACAGCAAATCTCACACAGCCAGACTGCAGCCAGGCAGAGTGCCACGTGGCTACAGGCAGCTAGAGGAAAGGACGACCGTCTATTCTGTTGCACGCAAACACTCTGGACGGAAAGCACAGCCAGTCTTCTGATAGTGAGAAAAAGATAAGGAGCTCAAACTGGCCAAAAGCCCAACAACCTACTGCAGAAACCATTTTACTTTACTACCTAGCACGTGTGTTCACACACACACACGTATATTTAACTGAGACGAAAGTTTCACAAAGTTCTACTTACTCTTACTACATGTGATGAATCTAATCTATTCCATTAGTCATAAAATGTGTCACAACCCATGCCATTTGTTTCACAACCTTCCCGTTGGTCATGAGCCCACAGTTTGAAATACACTGACCCAAGATAAAACTGCAAATAGGGAATTTGAACATATCATCAAAGATGGAAGGGTTAATAAATAGAATGTTTGTATTATTTCACCTTGCTTTCCTCTGAGGACAGATCAAAGGAAACGAAAATATAGTTAGATATTGATCAGGAATTGTTTAGACTTAACCATGGCTCATAAAGGCAAAGTATGGTCTTAGTAGAGTATCCGCCTAAGAATTGTTATGGTATGGGTCTTCCAATCCTAGCAGTGCTTTAGAATCACCTGGGGAACATTAAAAACATATGGATGTCCAGGCCAATTGAATCAGAATCTCTGAGCACAGGCCCTGACCATCAGTATTTTTAGGACGCTCTCCAGGTAATTCTAAAATGCTGCTAAGGTTAAAATCCTTGCCAAAAACTCTCAGTCCATGTTTTTGCCTTGTGCACTGAATACTTTTGTCATTCTAACAATTCTTTTTTATGTGATATTTTATGGGATGCTTCATGTGCGTCATCCAAAAGCAACAGATGTTACAAAATTAATGAGGTTAGATAGAGTAAACAAGTATACACATCATTAAACCTTACATTTTAAGATACTTATTGCTAAAGTATTATAGCTGTAATTTGTTTACTAAAAATCTTATAAAGAATCCATTGACAGGAGCAGGTACATGTTAAGTACTACTTTGCTAGTTGAGTGTGGCTTAGGAGAAACTAATTAACTAATTAAATCAAATGGGTAGTTTTGAATATTTATATTTATTCAAATAATACACTTAAATGATCCTCAGATTTTATCTATTATCTTTCAAAATCAAAAATGAATGCTATAATTTTGTCACGGATTTTAATTAAAATTGTTACAAACACACACACACACACACACTGTAATTTTTTTTTTGAACATCTTTATTGTGTTAGTTTCTGCTGTGTAACAAAGTGAATCAGCTATATGTATACATACATCCCCATATCCCCTCCCTCTTGCACCCTCCCTATCCCATCCCTCTAGGCGGTCACAAAGCGCTGAGCTGATCTCCCTGTGCTGTGTAGCTGCTTCCCACTGTAGCTTTTAATCTCTGTGGTATGTAATGGTTGAATTGTTTTCCACAGTGTCTTGAATGTTTAGTAAACTAATTTAGAGTTTTAAAGTATTGACAAATAGAGAATTTTTCTGTACCCAATTTAAAAGAAGATAAAAGAATTTGTAGTTAGCGTATCCATTTTTCACATTTAAACAGAACTTAAGAAGTTCTTAAAAATGGGTTGTTCTTTTAGGTAATTTCAACATTTCTTCTGCAGTCTTATTTCCAAATTTAGTTCAAAATGTTCTTAATCTATCTGAAAGAAAGTGGTGTGGTTATAAACCTTAGGTCCATGCTTATATAGATTGTTACCATTTCTAATTAGATAATTCTCTGGCAAAAATTACTCATGCCTAAAAGAATAATAAGAAATGGATATTCCTGTATGACAATTTCTAAATGTTCTCAAAATCTGGTATTCTTAAATTTTCTAAGAGTTTGTTACTTGAACCTAACCAAATCTATTTCTTTTCATCTCATTAAATTATATACAGTTTTAGCCTTTACTGATTTTTTTAATCATAAGTGTACATATTTCTTCCTTAGTATCTATAAAATTAATAATCTGTCCCTTTGTTTTTGTTTTTAAAAAATAAAACATATTAAAGAATATGAACTCCTTCATATGATTATTAGTAAAATCAATTTAGTAGCCATTGCTGCTCAGTGGAATAAGGAAGTTATAGAAATGTTTATCTTAATATCGCTATCAGGTTCTTTTTTTCTAAAACAGAATTAATATTCTCATTTTACTTTTCTGTAGGTGGTTTTTACATGTGGCTTAAAATATCCCCTGTCAATTGTGAAAAGAAATTCAAATTCTTAAATTTGATAATGGTGTGGTTTCTGTGTTTCCTCGTTTGTATTTATAGATAGATGGTCCTATTGTTCTTTTTTATGTGTTATTACAACCTCTGAATATTTGTCTGTAGATTGTTAAAACTTATTATGAAATTTAAATTATTTACCTTCTATAATGATCTATTGTTACGTGTTATAATGCTCTTAAGAAGTGTAGTTTGCGTGCAATATTTCAAAGCTTTGTCAATTTCAAACATAGCACAGGATATTTATTTTGTAATTATCAGCTACATAGATTCTGTATGAAATCTCCTCCTTTCCCCCCTCATGAAATTGATGCTGAGTTGACGTTGAGTTGACTTATGGGGGTGGGGGAAGATTTGACCACATGCAATGTGGTTTTCCAAAATTTGTAACCCAAAAACTATATTCAGAGCAAATGCAATGCTAAATGGGTGAGGCTTTGTACAAGACTGTGTTGTGTGTGAACTTGTCAGCCAGACAATCCCATCTCAGACTAGCACTTATATAAAAGTGTCAGAGGAGAATAATTCCAATGGGGGTAAATTTGAATGCATTCAAAATGGCTAAAAGTTAAGATTCTCAGAGAAAAATGTACGTTATGCTTGGATTTTGCAAATGATGTATTTCCAGGCATTCACCAGGCCTGTTACAATCAGTTAACATTTTTTATTAATAAATGTTATTGAAATAAAACCTATGTACATGTAAGTATCCAATTATAAGTGTAGAGCTTGGTGAATGTCCAGGAAATGAACATATCTGTGTAACCATCATCCAGATCAAAAGATAGAACATTATCAAGTCTCCCAGAAACCCCTAGTACCATACTCCAACCACCCCTCTCCCCACCAAAGGTAACTGATATCCTTTGGTTTAGATTATGTTTTGTCTTTTTTTTTTTTTTTGACCTTTATGTGTTCTTGGTGAGACCGTTGCTTTTTTGTAAGCTATTTCATCATAGTCAGAAGCAGAACTCAGGTAAATTTTAATTTCACCATTTTCTCTCCATATAATGGAGGGAAGGAAGGAAGGATAGGTTGCTGGAAAGAAATTCCTGCTTCTCATTCATTCTCTACCCTGTGACATATGTAACCAGGCTTTAAGAGTCTTGCTCTGTGTCTTTTGTGATATGCTTGGCAAAGCATTTGAAAACATCTAGTTTTGGTTCTTTACACGTCATGTGTTGTATAATTTTATTTTTGTATGGTTTTAATGATAAAATGGAAACAGTCAGAAATGTTGGAAGGAGAAGAGTGTCTTTAGAGGACCCACCTACCCTATAACTTCCTTTTGGGCTTGGGTGGCCAGTGGGAACACCTGAGGAGCTTGGCGACACTGAGGCATATAGCAATCAGCAAGCCCAGCCCCAGAACAACTGAGTCAGGAAATCTTCGATTCTGACAGTCCAAAAAGCACTGTATCAACAAAAAGCACTGTGTAGGAGGCCAAGCCAAACTTTCATTCTTTATCTTTTTAGAGCGAGACACAAGTAGACTTAGGGACTGGGTAGAAAACTGATAAGCCTTGACCCCTCTAACACCTTTTCTGCAAATCCTTTGAAATCAACTCTAGTTAACCTCCTGGTTAGAATTCAAGTTAGGGTTCCTGCTTTGCAAGACTAATTTGCAGTTTAAAGTGGCAGAAGTAAAAATTCTTGCCATGGCCACATTGATCTGTGGGTGAAAGTAAGGCTACAGATTTGCCACCCCCAAGAGTGGTGTAGAATCAAATTAAGATTATGGTTTATAATTTCTTCTTTAAGTAGGGCCAATGTCTAGCCATGGTTCTTAATCTTATTTTGGGTATGAGACCCCTTTGAGAATCTGATTAAAGCTATAGGCCTTCTTCTCTGAAAGTTGTACAGAGGTACCTGCAATTTAGCTACTTGCTTAGTCAGTTCGCAAATCCCCTTAAGCTAATTCATGAACCCCTTGGGGGATCCTTGAGCCTCATTCTAAAGTTCTCATTCTAAATTCTAAAAGTTAAAGTTCACCGGTGGAAACAATCTGGGAGTGATGGAAGTGTGTCCCTAATAATAGTTTTCTAGGGAAGGAGATGGCACAGCCTTCATTATTTTCCCCAGTTTCATCCTCCTTCCTGATGATCTAAAAGATTTTATTTTCTTCTTTTATTTTCTCTTATTTCCAAACCAAAATCGTCTTGCTTCAAGTTAGTTTTTTTTAATTAAACAGAAGTCTGTGTCTTTGGAAAAATTGTTAATACCTTTCCAGTGAGAAGAAAAAGACACAGCTCTGTTTCTATACTTGAAGATAGTAATTAAGTCAATCCTCAGTTGCTTTTCGTTTTTGAACTTAAATACTGGGCATCATTAACCTTTTTTTTTTGCATAAAACTCTTCATGACTTCAGTTAATAATATTTTTCTGTTTTGATGACTCATTGTACAAGTCGGATAGGCTAGACTATTCTGCATTAATCCAAAATCTCAATAGGTTGATACAACAATAGTTTATTTCTTACCCTTCCTACATATCCAAGATAGATGGGCAAGGAGGCTCTGCCCATTGTAGCCAATCTGGAACCCAGGGTTCTATATGGGAACTGGCAAAGGAGCAATGGCAGTGCTGCTCCAGTTTTTATTCAGCAGAACTGACTCCTGGTGTCCTACGTGGAGTGACATGTTGAGTGATGAGAAACTCAAATCTCCTTGGTCATTTTCCTCTAACAGTTTACTTTAAGGCATCCTTATTGGTCGACACCTTCCTTTCAGCCTGACCATTTGCTTGAGGGTGATGAAGGGTGACGATGACAGGATGGATGAGCTCTAGATTCACAGATTTCTTAAACACATGTGAAATAAATGCAGATCCATTGTCAGGAATAATAACATCTGGAAATCTGGACATTGAGAAGCCCCCTTACAGAGCTGCTTTTGTTGAAGCAGAGGTATTTTGAGATGGTAGCAGCAGCAAGCACAAAATTCTTGTCTTTGCAAAATAAATAGGAATTCTGACCAAGTCTTCTTGACCATTCAATTTTAGAACATGAGAAGCAAAGGGGTCATTGGTGGATTATTTGGATTGCTCTGGCATTGGCTACAGTCTTCTAAGTATCACAATTAATTACAGGCTTTAGATATAATTGTTAGTATATAAATCTTCATTCAAAAATTCCTGAGTGAATTGCATATATTATTGCTGTAATAATATGGTAAATTATATGATGTCTTTCCTCTGGTCACTGGAAATCAAGGAGCAAAGCTTGGATTAGAAATTGAGGTCTGAACTGTATATTTGGGAGATGTTAGCATAGTTAAAACTATGAGAGTAAACAGGCTCCCTGAGCTAGATCATGTAAGAAAACAAAAGATCTAGAACAATCTTGAAAATATCCTCAGCTAAGCTGAGGAACAAGAGATAGAGTAGATACAGAGATGAATTCAAAGTACACATCCCCAAAATAATGAAACAGAAGAATCATGTCTTACACTATCGGGAAGCATGAGTTATAAGGAAGTATTTTCAAACTATAAGAACAGTGAAATGACGAATGTTCTAAAGCAATAAACTCCGAATGATCGGCAAGTAATCACTTGTCAGGGGAACGGTTTAGCATGGGGTCTATGTATATTTCAGATTAGGGACTACATCCAGTTGCCTATAAGGAGTACTTCAAAGTGAAGTCAACTGCCTGTTACTTCACAGATTTGTTTGATCAGGATCCAGTCGTTAACACTGCAGGAATGATCAGGCTCTTTACAGAATTTGGTTCGTACTTAAAAAAACTAAAATTTTGCCCTTTGGACTATTTTTAGAGCAATTCTGGGCTAATTTTGTACTTTGAACTAACTTTGCCCTTAATCACTATAACAAATATAATTTATTCTGCACGTATCATATTCTAGACTTTCTTCTAGGTCATGCTTTATTTCTTCTATATTTTTTAATTTTTTCATGAAAAAATGGAGTGATTCCAACTAGATATAATTAAATTAAAAGTCATGAACCTAACTTTTTTTTTTTAGAATCTTAAAAAAAAACAGCTTTATTGAGATACAATCCACAGATCATACAATTCATCCATTTAAGGTGTACAATTCAGTGTTTTTTAAATACCTTTAAAAGGTTGTGAAACCATTACCACATTCGATTTTAGAACATTTGTATCACCCCAAGATGAAATCCTTTGCCCTTTAGTTATTGCCTCTATCTTCCTATCTCCCCAACCCCCAGCCCTAATAAACCACTAATCTACTTTCTGTCTCTATCAACTTTCCTATTCTGGATTTTCAAGCGAATAGAATCGCAGAGTATGTGGTCTTTTGTGACGGCTTCTGTCGCTTAGCATGATGCTTTCAAACTTCCTCCATGTATCAGTACTTCATTCTTTTTTGTGGCTGAATCATGTTCCACTGTATGGTAGACCATGTTTTGTTTATATATTCATCCATGGCAGACTTTTGGGTTGTTTCCACCTTTTGGCTGTTATGAATTATGCTGCTATAAGCATTCATGTACAAGATTCTCTGTTGACATATTTTCATTTCTCTTGGGTGGATACCTAGGAGTACAGTTGCTGGGTCATATGACAATTCTCTGTTTAATCATTTAAGAAACTGCCAGATTGTTTTCCGAAGGAGCTACACCATTTTGTGCAAAAGAATGCCTTTTCTTTGCAAGTAGAAGGATTACGAAAACCCAACAAGAAGTATCCCCTCCGAGAGGATGGGTCAAAGGGATCTGGGGTAGGCACCAGGGGTAGCTGAGTGTCTGGAAATGACTGAGGCTGAGTAATGACCCTGTTCTGCCCCGCAGGGGCAGGCATGCAAGAGGGTCAAGGCACCCAGGACCAGTTTTCAGCAAAAACAGAGACATCGAGGATAATGCAGGACCCTAACAATGAACGGGATCAGAACCAGAGAACTAAGGAGGGTGTGGGAGGGTGAGTTGTGGAGATGACTCCTCTTCAAGATTGAGTCTCACTGCATGGTGCACATCTCCATTCTATAGGCCCTGCTGGCAAGTTACCTGTGGGCACTGCAGGAGCTATCCGTAAGAGTCTAAGGACGGTGTGGAGAAACAAGAACCTAGCTCTCTTTAACAAGAAAATCTACATATGGCTGAGTGGCTTTGCTGTGCACCTGAAACTATCAAAACATTGTTAATTGGCTATATTCCAATATAAAATAAAAAGTTTAAAAAAAAAAAAGAAAATCTACACTCTTGTTGCTAGAGTTGACTTACTCCTGTTTACAGTGTCTGGTGTGTGTGTGGGTTGAATGTAAAAGAAAGTAATCCTTTTCCTACAACCTGCTTCTAGTCTTTATTTTCCATGTATGTTGAAAGCATTTCCAGTCAGGGTTATTTTTTTTAAGCTGTCAGCAAGTAGTACTCAGTCTCCAGTAACTTTTTCATTAGTTTGTGACATATTAGCCCATTAATTAGGCCTAGGATAGCTAGCCAGCAGTCTTCAGTGTCAGCTGTAGGTAGGCATTAGTGTGAAGTATGGAACTGTTGTAAAGTCTTAATTTTAAAGCATATCGGAAGACAACTTTTATGAATTGTGCTGAGAGATTTATATGACCTGTCAAAACAATTCATAAAATTCCTATTTTGAAGGGGAAATTAAAAGTCAAGGTGATGGGGAGGTTATATTCATGCATTTGCAGGAGATGAACAAAGTAGATAGGATGCCTTTGAAAGCTAATGAGAAAGCTGCTTGTCAGGCAAGCTGTTCAAGAGCAATGTCAGCAAGTGAAATGGGTTGTTGCCTTTGGGGAAATGATTCATAGTGTCTGAAAACGATGAAAACCATCTTGGTTTAGGAGCTGGGTTGACCGTGGCACATCTCTCTCCTGACTTTTCGGGTCTCCCTCCCTTCCTGTTTCCAGCACCAACATCAACTGTTGCTTATGAAGAATGCTATCCAAACTTACCTTCCACTCATGTGTGTTCTCTGTATGATTTTAAATAATGAGATTGACATTGAACACGTCAGGAAATAGGAGTATTTACTTTAGTTACTTTTGTATTGACCTACTCTTTGTATTAACTGGCTAACCTCCAACAAAGTCTGCTTAATTGGAGCCCTAATAAAGTGTTGTTCTTTCAAAGAGAGTATGCGGAATTAAAAGAATATGCAATTCCCCTTTGTGGAAAAAAAAAAATAACCTTTCCCTTTTCTTTTCCTGTGTTTTTCCTGTGTTTCCTGTGTTTTTCTCATCTCCCTGCTATCTGACCTGGTCCTGGCAGAGACCCTTATGTCATATCCCTAGTTCTTATATATATGTATATTCTACCATTTTAATGTGGAATAAAGCAAGTTATAGTTTTTAACCTTTTTTTCATTAATACAAAAATAGAGTCTGTATTCTAAGCAAATGATCTTGAACACAGAGTAGCTCCTCTGGAATCTTGGCTACTTGGTGATAGGTGTGGGGTTATCATGTGCCATACATCACCTTAAAAATAAAGAAAATGGGACAATACTCTCTGTGCTGCTAGAGAAAGGACACAGAGCCAAACTGCTTGTCACTTTATATTCTTCAGGCTTTTTAAACCATCTTCCTTTTGGATGATGCATTTTGTAGCTGTTGTCACTTGTGCAATTGGAAAGGGAAAGGAAACAAATAACGTGATTTGAAGGAGCATAGAGGGATGTGAGTCTTATGATGATCCTTAAGATTTACAGAAGCCTTTAAAGCTACTTGTGCTGCTTTGTGGTGCTTTGTGCCCCATGTCAGTTAATATTTCATCTTTACTCCATTTTTATGTTCTAAGAGGAGCTGTTTTAAAAATCATTCTTTTGACCTCCTTTCCCAGTTCACCCCCAAGTCTTCCATCTTCTGGCCAACGCTATTACCTTCTTTGATTTAATCTTCACAGTCCTTTCACTTGGTCAAGCAACGCAAAATGAATGCATCTATGCCAAGACAGACACATAGAATATCTTTTAAAATGGCAATACAGGTTCACCTGCAAATATGAAACATGAAGGAATTTCCATTTAACCTCTGATGAGTGTAAGTGTTAATACTGAGGTCAGTTCACAGTTGGCTGATATTATGACTAGTTTTTTTTAAGTTATATTTCACTTAGTAGTGGAGCACCTTAGTCTGGACAAAGCATCTCTTTTTATATAGTATGAAATTTGATATACTCCTGTAAAGCACTGTCTCATCCTTTTAAATATACCACAACATCCTGGAAGTGAAATCAAGATTTTAGAATGTCTAAAGCAAAGAAGTATTGGAATATAATCAAAACATTTTCTGAAGAAAAGAAAACAACTTATTTTGCATTATTCAGACAGAAATAGCTCAAGGGCTAGCTAAGGCATAGTAATGAAAATGAAGGTCTGCTAGGTCAAGAGATGCTAGAATAATGATGCTAAAGTCCTCTCAAGTTCACGGGAGTTTGCACTAAAGAGATTTTGCTGTATACTCTGTAATGTTCAAAACTATTCCTTTGATCAATTCACTGATGAAATTGTGGGGGGTTTTGGTTTGTTTTGTTTGTTATATTTACCAACTGCCTGCAACAGAATGAACTAACAAGAAAATAGTGCCCTCTATGAGTGGGTGTGCAGAAAGCATCTTATTAGCAAGAATCAGTGTCTTGTAGGAATGGAAAACAGCATGTGGTGGCACAGGCCAATAAAAATAATACATCTTATGCTAGTTTACTTTTTTTAATCAGTGGTTTGTTGAAGAAAAATAAAAGGGACATATTCCCTATCTCTGTTCCTGATGTTTTATTTAATTATGATCTTTTATTAAATTCGGACATAATGATTTAGCTCAGTCACCTCAAAGAATGACCTCTGACCAGCAGCACTTAAAAAAGTGAGAACCCACACCTTCTAGTGTGTGGTTCCTAAAGTGATATAAAATAATCATAAATTCTCCAGGGGTACTTATTTATTTATTTATTGTTTTTGTTTGTTTTGCTTTTTTCAGGTTTTTTTTTTTAACATCTTTTTTGGAGTATAATTGCTTTACAATGGCATGTTAGTTTCTGCTTTATAACAAAGTGAATCAGCTATACATATACATATATCACCATATCTCCTCCCTCTTGCATCTTCCTCCCACCCTCCCTATCCCACAGTAGCTATCTGTTTTACATTTGGTAGTGTATATATGTCCATGCCACTCTCTCACTTCATCCCAGCTCACCCTTCCCCCCACCCCCCGTGTCCTCAAGTCCATTCTCTATGTCTGCATCTTTATTCCTGTCCTGCAGGTTTCTCAGAACGTTTTTTTTTTTTTTTTAGATTCCATATATATGTGTTAGCATACAGTATTTGTTTTCTCTTTCTGACTTACTTCACTCTGTATGACAGACTCTAGGTCCATCCACCTCACTACAAATAACTCAATTTCATTTCTTTTTATGGCTGAGTAATATTCCATTGTATATATGTGCCACATCTTCTTTATCCATTCATCTGTTGATGGACACTTAGGTTGCTTCCATGTCCTGGCTATTGTAAACAGAGCTGCAGTGAACATTCTGGTACATGACTCTTTTTGAATTATGGTTTTCTCAGGGTATATGCCCAGTAGTGGGATTGCTGGGTCGTATGGTAGTTCTATTTTTAGTTTTTTAAGGAACCTCTATACTGTTCTCCATAGTGGCTGTATCAATTTGGATTCCCACCAACAGTGCAAGAGGGTTCCCTTTTCTCCACACCCTCTCCAGCATTTATTGTTTGTAGATTTTTTGATGATGGCCATTCTGACTGGTGTGAGGTGATACCTCATTGTAGTTTTGATTTGCATTTCTCTAATGATTAGTGATGTTGAGCATCCTTTCATGTGTTTCTTGGCAATCTGTATATTTTCTTTGGAGACATGTCTATTTAGGTCTTCTGCCCATTTTTGGATTGGGTTGTTTGTTTTTTTGATATTGAGCTGCATGAACTGCTTGTAAATTGTGGAGATTAATCCTTTGTTAGTTGCTTCATCTGCAAATATTTTCTCCCATTCTGAGGGTTGTCTTTTCGTCTTGTTTATGGTTCCCTTTGCTGTGGAAAAGCTTTTAAGTTTCATTAGATCCCATTTGTTTATTTTTGTGTTTATTTCCATTTCTCAAGGAGATGGGTCAAAAAAGATCTTGTTGTGATCTGTGTCATAGAGTGTTCTGCCTGTGTTTTCCTCTAAGAGTTTGATAGTGTCTGGCCTTACATTTAGGTCTTTAATCCATTTTGAGTTTATTTTTGTGTATGGTATTAGGGAGTGTTCTAATTTCATTCTTTTACATGTAGCTGTCCAGTTTTCCCAGCACCACTTATTGAAGAGGCTGTCTTTTCTCCATTGTATACTCTTGCCTCCTTTATCAAAAATAAGGTGACCATAGGTGCGTGGGTTTATCTCTGGGCTTTCTATCCTGTTCCACTGATCTATATTTCTGTTTTTGTGCCAGTACCATACTGTCTTGATTACTGTAGCTTTGTAGTATAGTCTGAAGTCTGGGAGCCTGATTCCTCTAGCTCCATTTTTTTTTTCTCAAGATTGCTTTTGCTATCAGGGGTACTTATTTAAAATGGAAATTCCAAATCTTGACTTCAGAGACACTCATTCAGTAGGTCTAAGTGGGTCCTGGGAATGTCATGATTTTTACCAAGCAGTCCAGGTGATTGTGACACACTGTGGGCTCAGAAAATGATGCCTTTTGCTGCCTCTGCCCCTGGCATTTCTGTCCTCATTGTAAATAGAGCTGTTCTACTCTTCTCTCAAAAGTTCCATTTTGTCTCGGGACTCTTTCTTTTGTTTGGCTCTTGCCTGTCAAGGATGGAATAGGAAAATCATTTCTTCTGAAGGAACTGTTCCTTTGGTTTTTGATAACTGAGGGACTGAACAAATTTCTTTACTTGGTATGCCCTGTACTTTTTACCACCCATTCCAGTACTGCCAGTCTGTAGTGCCATGCCCAGCACATTTCCTACCATCTCTGTGATCAGCATACTGTCCAAGACATCATACCTACATGCAGCTGACACCTTGATGAAAACCACAGATGTTTGCCATTTATGGTTTCAGTGTAACTTCCCTTAAATGCATATAATCATTCCTATTCTCTGCTGTAGGCTACATCTGATTATGTGTGTTAGCTTTGATGTCATCTATGTTAATCATGCCCCACTTCTCATAAAGTGGACCCTTCTGCTGACATTAGAATGGCTCATGGTAAAGGAAGCCCATGGCCTTATAGTCATGAGGATAACTGTTAGCAAAGCCTTTGTTTCTCTCATAACCTACCAGTGGCAGGCATGTCCCTGTCCTCTCTTCATGATGTTGGGAAGCATGACATTGTAGCTCTGATTTAGCAGAGATGTAAGGTCTAGAATCAAGGTCTTCTGGCTTAGAATGATGAAAGTGTTATTATAGGCAGTTAACAAAACCTGTTTAAGTACAAAGAGAGATTATTAATTAGCCTCCCCAGGATGGAGTCAGCGATATTGTAAGTTGCTTGGAAAATTGAAATGAAAATAAAATCAAAATTTTGCTTAACCTATTCACTTAAAAAAAAATACAAAAAGGACAACCCTTTGCTCTTTTAACTTTCAGAAGAGTGTACACCTTATACTTTCATTCATTGCTGTTTCACCTGCTTTATTTGCTGGATGGTTCAGTGCCTTTAGATGCTTTAGGTGTTTTTATCCCCACCTCACTGCTTTGCCAAGCATTCAGGCCTGCCCACGAATTCACTTTAATCCTTCTCTTTTTGTGTTTTTTTTTTTAGGTAAGTACTTTTGGTTTTCCTCTTCCTTAATGCATAAAGAAAATGCACCTGGCTGATGTAGAACAAATGGCTTATAAACACAAAAAACAGAAGATAAAAAATAACGTCAACAATAAAGAATGACCTGCTACCTGCTACTGGTAAGAATGTTCAGCGGCATTTAAACACTCCTCTCTTTTCTAAGGAAGGGGACTAACAGTGAAGGAAGATGGGGTGTGGGATTG